>NC_090934.1:148603630-158603630 GCF_040938575.1 Ambystoma mexicanum
CTCAGATGCCACGAGCTGAAACATGTATTGATCTCGCCGCTGCAGAGAGTTTCTTGCTATTCTCCTCTGTATTTTCCCGGGGTTCACCCTTCTTCTAAGATTGCCTTATCTCCCGTTGCTACGAATGAACTACTTTCGATAGGCGTTATCCCTATGATAATATAGAGTGAAAATGATCACCCTGTGCCGGCATCGTAATCGAGCAGAGTGTATGTCTATACTCGGTCCAGGTCCTGCGGCTTATGTCCACTGCTGCTTGGAGAAGAGTAGACTCATGTTGATGCCATGTTCTAATATGCCGTTAAGCACCTGTTCCAAGGGCTGGAGCTGGTGGTAACGATCCGGCAGCCTCAGTTAAAGGCCCGAGGTAAGCAAGGGCATTTACTGAGGACCCATGCCGTTACCACCAGTTCCAGCCATTGGAACGGGTGCTTAATGCTATAAGCGCCCGTCCCATGAGCTGGGATGAGGCTACTTTAAAGTATTTTCATTCTGTGAAGGGGTGGCCTCGCAGCGTCCTGTTCACTGAACAAAAAGACTGTTTAAAGATGGCCTCCATGGAACTGGAATGCGGGGCTCAGTATGGATCTGCTCTTCCATTTTCATGATAGCCAAACTGAAGAGGAGTGGATGGCACGGCAGCAGCTATGGCGACGGGCCGCCGTAATCAGGTTAGTGGGTAGGGGGGAATTTTTACAAAAAGGTAGCAGAGGGTTGGGAAAAGTCGCGAGCAGTGAACCAGCCATCAGGCAGCTTGGAACTCCGGCAGAGATTGCCAGTTTCAGCTTGCGTTCCTAACCTCCTGATTAGTTGGCTCCCCTTGCAGGCTGCTAACAGAACGTGTACATGGGGCGAGTGGGAAATAACGGTCTGTCCGATTTGTCTATCTCTGTTCATGCCAGTGGCCTTAATAGGGCTGGATAAATGTTTAATGCTCTTTGACCCGGCAACCATAGCAAGCCATATCCACCAAAGTAAGTGTGCTGGTAAACTAATATTCCTTCAGATTTTCTTAATCTTCCTCTTGGTAGCTTTGTCCAAGCCCACGGCTGACACCCACGAAAGATGCTGTGCTATGCAAGAAAAGAAACAAGCCCAAACCACAACAGACAAGTTTCAAGAATTTTAGGCCCACGTAGCGTTCAATATAAAAATGGTGAGACCACATTCACACTCATTAAATTGTTGGTGTAAAAATAGGATCAATCAGTACAAAAATTACACTACCAATTGAAGTTAGTTAGCAAAAATTATAGTGAGAGTATGTTATGGGTGTCCATTAAAGTCAATGGACATGATTCACAAAGAAGTTTCCATGACCAAGTTACTCCAAAGACAAAACTATTTGATTCATAGAAATTGATATTGATATTGATATTTTATTTCTATCACGCTCGTACACAAGTATTTCAGAGCGTGACAAGGCAAGGTAGGGGGAACAGGGGAAAACAAAACAACGATCTTACTAGGCCCAGTGACATTGAGAACACCCAAGTGCATGGGAGAGGGGAAAGTGCATGGAAGGGGGGAGAAGTGGAAAGTGTGGAGCAAAGGAGAAACAGATACATAATTATAAATAATAAAGGCAACAAACAGTGGTAGTGCAGCCAGCAAGTGGCAAGTGCTGGGTTTAAGGCAGCAGACACGGTATGTCTGATAAGTGCAGGAAGACAAGGGGGGGGCTGTATGAGTACAGATACAGACCCCAGTGCAAGGGGTGCTCCGGAGGCAGCGCAGGAGGTTGGCAGGGTGAGCAGGTACCTGGTCCCAGAAGACAGAGGGTGGCTAGGTGCACAGTGCTGAGAGAGACAGATCAGCAGGGGAGGGGAGGGTCGAAGGCAGAAGCAAAGAGGAAGGCCTTGAGGTGCTTCCAGAACTGAAGATGGTTCTACTCAGGTTTCAGCAGCTGTTCCAGAGGGAGGCCCCAGCCAAAGATAGAGATCTACCTCAAGCTCGTTTCTTTGCAAAATGACTGACCCTGAAGGATGTAGAGGAGTGAAGAGCACCAGAGGGGAGGTATTTGCAGAGGGATAGCTGAAGGTATTTTGGACCCATGTCTCAGAAAACCCTATCGACAATGCAGAGGGTTTAGAATGTAACCCTTGTATCCACTGGGAGCCAATGGAGAGATTTCAGAGATACGGTCCCAGGGCGTGAGGCTAGGGACAAGTCTTGCGGTCCTGTTCTGTATTAGTTGCAGCGGGCGAAGAGTAGAGGCAGGTAGATTTAGAAAGAACTGTTACAATATTCCAACCTAGGGAGAACCAGAGCTTGGGAGACAATGAGCTTCTGGGGGAAGGAGAGGAAAGGCACAGTACATCTGAGGAGGTGCAGTAGGTAGTTTGACTTTTTAGAGACATCAAAGATGTGGGCAGATTAGGAAAGTGTGGAGTCAAAGATGACCCCAAGGTTCTTAGCCTCGCAGGTGGGGGTAGGAGGAGGACCAAGGGAGGACAGCCAGAGAGTGAGGGGAAAGGAATTTGAAGGTGTGCCGATTAGGAGAATCTCCGTTTTGCTGGCATTCAGACAAAGATCGTTGGCAGCACACCAATCTAGAATGTCAATTAGGCAATCAGAAATGACAGAAGGAGATGAGGTGGCCGAGGGCAGCCTGAAAATGAGTTGAGTGTCATCAGCATAGCACTGGAAATTGGAACACAAAATGGCAATGCAGTGGGCAAGGGATGCCAGGTATTAGTTGAAAATCTCGGGGGAGAGGTTAGACCCTGGGGAACACCACAGGTAGAGAGGGAGATAGAGGAAAGGAACGCCCCAAGTTGAACCTGAGAGCGTCGATCAGAGAGGAAAGATGTCACCCAGGACAGAGGCTGATCGGAGATGCCCAGGTTATCACAGAGACGGTTGAGCAGGATGGTGTGGTTGACCGTGTCGAAGGCGGAAGAGAGATCGAGTAGGATGAGGACAGAGGGAATGTCAGAGTCAAGGTAGGAGAGTTCAGGAGAGCAGTTTCTGTACTTCTGGCAGCTCTGAAGCCAGACTGGTGGTCGTGGAGACAGCCCACAGAATCAGAATGAAGGTTAAGCTGAGAGATGGCCAGCTTTTCCAGTTTGCCCAGAAAAGGAGTAATGGAAATTGGGCGAAAGTTAGCTGGACAGGAAGGATCAGCTGTGGGTTTCTTGAGAAGAGGATGCACAAGGAGTGCTTCAGAGGGGAAGCAGAGGATCCTGAGGCAAAGGGGAGATTGCAGAAATCGGCAAGGGCTGGAGCTAGGGTATCAATATGGTCCTTGATGTTTTTAGAGGAACTGGGATGAACCTGTTTTGACAAGGTGTTCATAGATCTGACTCGTCTAGTGACCTCATGAGAGGAGAAAAGAGGAAAGGACGAGAAAGACGGTGGGCGGGTGGCTGAATGAGGGTCAGCATGCACAGACAGAGAGGGGAGAGAAGGGGCAAGGGAGGAGAGGTGGACAGGATGTCCTGGGTTATTGAGATAAAGTGAGAGGTAATGGCATTGCAAAGAGCCTGGGAGGAAACAGGAGGGGTAGACACTGCAGCAGAGTTGGCCAGCTCCTTGCAGATTTTAAAAGGTACTCTTGTATTTCCATGAGTAGGTTAAATGTAATTCCAAGTTACACCTGGTAGTTCCTTTTTAACTCAAATAATTGCTTTTCAGGAGTAAGTAGAAAGTAAATCAAAGTTACTACTACTTATATGTATGTAAATCAATCCCTCTTCAAGTACAGCCCAAATGGGCCCGGTTAGGGAGGGAGTTAATAATAAAATATATAGAGACCACAAGACACAAGAAGGAATTTAAACGTTTGCATTCAATGTGTGTGCTTACTAATGGACTTACACAACTGTACCATGTTCCCCACCATGGGGGACACATGGAACACTGGACTGTAAAACAATGGACAGGTCTCCCCTGTCTGTGGACATGGACTGGACTACCTGGGAGAAGAAAATACCCATAATAAGGGACAGTTGAAAGGAGAGCCAGGGGATAGAAAGACAGTGAAAGCAAAGGAGAGCGTAAAAAGATGGAAAGAAAAAGAAAGAGCTGTTTTCTCTAGGGGGGATCACAGCTTCGACTGGCACACCGTGGCCTTTTGATGGGGTCGAGCCGGGCTGCATCTGCAAGTTGCAGCCCGGCATGAAAGAAAGCCCATGGCTGCATGTGCGGTGTGGCTTGGGTGAAGATAACGCGCGTGCTCTGAACCATGTGTGCAGGGCGGTCCCCAAGTGAGAGCGTGGTGTGGGAGGCAGTGGCGCACCCAGTGGCCAACCCGGGTGAGCCAGAAGAAGAGCAAGTCCTGGGCCACGTGTGTGGTGCAGTGCGGATGCGGATGAATATGATGCGCCAGTCCGGGGTCATGCATGGTACCAACCCGAAACGGGGCATGGCCTGATGGCTACAGGATGTCCAGGTGACAGTCCGGGCCTCCCAGAGGCGATAGAAGTCCTGGGCCATGCTGGGAAAGGCCACACACACCAGGGCAAGCAGGGGCTGGTGGTGCAGATGGAGAAGCCCCTGTAGCTCGAGCGGAGCTGCTGGGGGGGCCTGCGCAGCACCCGCTCTGCCGGGGGCTAGATGGGGAGAGCAGAACTTGACTGGATGCTAAGACTCTGCCCAAGTAGGCGGGCTTGGGCTGAGTCCCACGAGGACAACACCACAACGGTGGGATGGAAGATATTAATTAGTACACGGCCATCAGGCAGAAGGGGCTCATAAACTCCAAGGAACCCTTGCGGCTGGCAGAACCCCATCAACATAAAAACACTGCCACAGAAGACATGTTAACCCCTACCTTGACAGGGCCGAGGGCTCCCAAAGCTCCATATGGACTCAAGGGCTCTCAAAGCCCTAACAAGAACTCAGGGCTGCTAGAGCCTAAAGGAAAGCAAAACCATTGAAAGTCACTGCCAAGGAGGAAAACAAATTGAATGGCTGTCAAAGCCCTGGAAAAGTTACCACCACCACAGAAGACATTGGGGCCTCAACAGCCCATGGGGATCTGGATATGACTAAGAAGAAGAGAAAGTTTAGTTTAGAGCAGACTGCAGCTGCTCAGAGGTTCAGGGAGTATTAAGCAAGCAATGTGTTGTTGAGAGGTGGGAGGTTGAGGAGGAAAGTATGATGCCTGTAGGAGGTGTGCACAGGAACTTGCTTTAAGGTGATTTATTGATTGGGTTGTGCAATGCGTAGCTATTACTCGGATGAATGCATTGTTAAACACTGAAGGGGAAAACTGAATTGTAGCATGGGGCTAGTATGAAGAAAGAGGATATGTTTGCTTGCTTACAAAAATTAACAAGGTTTTATATAAAAGCCCACAAGGGTACCAACACTCCTCCCCAGTGTACTGTGCCTTGGTTAAGATCTGGAACTCAGGATTGTGGCCCATCTCCTGGTTAAACATCGTTTATTTTGCAGGTTACTTAGCGCCCCACCAGAGCAGCTGGTCTGGGATGGTGGGGTGGTGCCAGTGAGGTTTGTGTCCCTGCCTCGGAGTATTTCTTATAATACTGACCATTCCCAGACCAGGGAATGAAAACAGGGGCTACATAAGTGTCTTCAGTTTGTTAGTAGAATTGGGATAAGGTTATTTATTGGTGGCTTACATGAGGACACTTCAAAGCACTCTTGGTAGGGAAGGGAATCAAATACTAGGAAAAAGCATTACACGCATATTCATAGGGGTACACAAATAGAGAACCGTGAATCCTCTTCCTGGTTTACAAGAACATGTTATTACAATAAGACTTTTCTTCTTTAACTTTGGATGCGGTCATGCATGGCCATGTCTGGTCAAAGTAAACCTAGGTGGCTTTCAGTGGCAGCTGGGTCAATAGTAAAGGTTATTTTCAGAGTTAATGGAGGTCCGTTTAGTAAAGTTCAGGCAGGTTGCAGGCATGACTGATGTGGCGTCTTTAAACCTAGACTTCGTACCTGCAGCTGTCCCATGATTCCTCACCAATGACTCTGCTGGCTAGAGCTGATGGGAGTTGTGGTCTATGCCATCAGGCGAGCCAAAGGGTGCCAACATCTGACCTAGACCAACTTAGCCAAATCTGTGAATGAATCCATGTGCTAGTCAAGAAATCATCTTAGGGGTAGTCAGGGGCAATCATTACTTGATGCCCCCCTTGCAGAGGGATGTCCTAAAAGTTGGGAGCACTTAACAGTCAATTTCCAGTACATCTCCCCAACCTACCATCAATGTGGTGGCTTTTATACATGAACTGAAGAGCTTCTCACATGGTGAAAGTGCTCTAAGCAGTAAAAGATGCTACCAGAAAAAGCAGATGAAGGGACAACATAAAGAATTGTATTGTTGGTTCTTTTAATGGTGCAGAGAGGCAATGAACAGGAAACGCTTCACTGAGTATCCATTTAATGTGTTCTATGTGTGTAATTTATAAAGGTCAGACAAGTGCCTTATTTGCACTTAACACATAGAACGCCATGTTGCATTGCCTTGCATGTCAACTATGGATTGCCTTGCATGCACTACAATTAAATACGGGATATTACTCTGTGTACACTTTGACCAAGGCGTGCCCTTTGTACAATATCAGTGCAGACTGCATACATAACATACCCTATCCACACTTAACTCACAATATTATTATTTTATTATTAATATGGTATTTATTGAGCGCAGACCTAGCTTTCAGAAGCAACCGAGCGCTTTACAGAGGTTTACAGCACTACAGATAAACAATGCAGCACTTTACAGAGGTATACAACAGTTCAGATGCATAAATGAGTACTTCAGAGGAAACAACAGAACAAATATACAGTGGGGGGTAGGGTACAGAGGAGCACAGAGGAGGGGTACAGCTGTACAGGGTGCAGGGAGAGGAGCGGGGAACTGTGTCTAATGGATCAGGTGGTGTGGGGGTGCACTCATGGCCTAGGTGTTGAGGAAAGTTGGCTCTGAAGGACAGTATGGTCTGGAGCCTAACAAAACAGGTCCAAGACAAATTATGAAGTCAAAAGGAGGGCAGGAAGCATCAATGGTAATTGGCTAATACTGGAGTTGAGATGCTCTCTGTGTTTCACACATGTATGTCTTCAAACAGCATCGAACGGTGGCAGGGCATTTCATCTGGCATATAAATAGTGCTGATCACTTCCTCAAGCTTCCCTTTCTTCCTGCTTAGGTGACGACCCCCATGCTGATTTTACTAATTCTTCTTATCCCTCACAATCTTCCATTGGGATACCCCCTCCCACAGATCTGCAACACCACTGTTAACTCTCTTTCAGAATGTCCATGTCTCTTTCTGATGTTGCCACTGCCTCCAGGTCATCACTACGTTCTATTAGAGCCACCTCCTCCATTCTCTTACAATTGCCTCCTGATGTTAACTCTGTATCCAGACTCTCGCCTTCTCCTGATGTTTCCAGTTCCTTCACTTCTTCTCCACCTCCTCCAATCACCTCCTCCACTACCTTAGTACTCCCTCCTTGCTCATTTTCCCCCTCTCACCTCCAAAACCAGCCCGCTTTCTTGAAGGCTGTTTTGTGTTCATTTTTGCCTCCTGTACAGACTGAAGTAACTAGTGCAATTTGGATTGCACTTCAGTCACAGTTTAAAATCTATTGATCTCTCCATGTGTGTGCACCCTATTAGTGAAATTTACATTGTACTCATCCCACATTCTATTATGCCACTCTTATATGTGGACATGTGTGTACACTGTTTTAATGTGTGTTAGTCTTCGATTAAAAACAGCGTTTCTGTTTGTATGATCTCAAGCCTCAGTGTTCAATACATAGGTAAGCATTACAACAAGGGCACACAATGCACGTACCAATAACCATGTGTATAGTGTTTTTTTCATATATTTCACACTATCGTTTTTTGTTTTTGATTGATTTTCTTTACACGCATTGCATTGTATTATTATATAGTTGTCACAAGTGAAGGCGAGCGGACCACTAAGGATGGGATAACCAAATTAGGTAACCCACACCCAATGATTTACAGATCAAATTTTGAATCTGTCTCTATCCATCCACTCCAGTGGTAGATCCCTTTTTGAGGACTATTTTATTGCCCATGCTACCACTGTGGATCTGGCAACCCAATCTTTGATTAGCAATCTGCTCCAACAACTCAGAGTTCCAGACTGGCTTGTCTGAATTCTATGATTTCCCCGCCTCTTCCCTCTGAGTGGATCTTTCATTGAGGCTGTGGACCTGTGAGCCATAATTTATTAAGGGCTGGTATTGGCAAAGTATTGGGAAAGCACCTCAAATGGGGACAATATGGGTTGAAGAGTAGAGATCAAAGCCATAGCTGATGGTGCCATCGTCTTTGATATTAGTGATGTCCTTCTAAGCGTTGCACGGCTTCCCATGAAGTACCAGCTGAGCCATCGATGCTAGAAGTATACCTGCTCCTTCCTGAAGCTTGTCAAAACTCTTCTCCTTCATAGAGAAAGGTATTTGCTTTGATGTTGAGACTTTGGCTCCCCCTGGTATGGTCTTCTGGGTTTTTCTCTTGGGGTGGGGGCTTATTTTCTATTCTGAATCCTTTTGCGACTGATATAATAGTGAGAGTCGAGAACCTCAGGACTGGTTAGGTGTGATGTAATGTGACTGCCCCCTTCAATGTGTTGGAAGCAAAGGCAATATTACCAGTGGGAGCTTCTCATATTGTCCCTGGGGTCAACTGGCTTGGCATGCTAGCCAGTCCCTGAGTACTGCTCTGGTGGAAAATAGTGCTTTGGGGCTAATTGCTTTACTATGGAGAATAGTAATTGTGCAATGTGTAAGCATCAAACACGTGTTAATGGCCTGATTATTAGTCACACCCTGCACAGTCCTTACATGAGATGAAGACTCCCAAGATAAACTCTCCCTACTACCCTTTCCAAAAATGACATTAAAGATAGATCCCATGTTGTGCCCTAGTGAGTACCAACCAACAGTGCTTAGTTTATGTGGGTATTTGCCAGAGCTCAGCCCTGGCACTTATTTTTAAGCCTCTGCCTTTTTTTCTCAGACTCACTTTAATTATGAAGTGGTGCTAGTCAGTGCATCCATCAACGACAATGAGCAGGCGCGAGCTGTGGTGTAACCCCAAATACGTTGACACTGTGGGGAGCAGCTGTGGGTAGCGGCGGCAGTGGTGCCCACCCACAGTGTCACAGGAGCGCTTTAACAATATTTGTGACCTTGCACTTATCAATGTACATATTAAGCACCACCTACCACCAAGTGCTTCAGATTCTGGGAATTAATGTGAAACTTCAAGGAGATAAAGGGGTGAACACTGCAGTGCAAAGAGATGATGAAAATGACCCTCCCAATAACAATGTAAAATGGCTGACAAACGTAGTGGGAGGCACTTGGGCCCCGGCTTGAAAAAGGTCCTGGATGTGTGTACCCGAAACTCTGCCCATGAGGCTGAGAGGAAAGGCCGGAAAGGATTCACTTAATCCTTCTGCTTAACATAGACATAGGGGCCCTCATTACAACTCAGGCGTTAAGGGTTTAACGGCGCTGTTGGCACCGTTAACCCTTAACGCCTGATTACAAGTGTCCCTTTGCGGATTGGTGTTTAACGCCTGCTTTTAGCAGGCGTTAAAAATCCAACCCGCAAAGGGACTTTGGAGCTAATTACGGCACCGTAATTTACGGTGCCGTAATTAGCGCCTTCCCCATTCCCATTATGCCCTATGGGGGCAAAAATGGGTATGGGGAAGGGCAAATGGTGAATGGGGAATTACCGCCCCACTCACCTTGGAATGGGGCGGTAATTCCACCATCCACCATGGCGGAATCGTAACCTTAGCGGCATGGACCATGGTGTTAATAGTACCATGGTCCTCCGCCAAGGTTGTAATGAGGGCCAGGGCCTCATTGGTTGGAGGTAGCCATGGCGCTATTAGCGCTATGGCGCCTCCATAATCGTTCCGACTCTGGTCTGGTGGATGGAGCAATGACCGGTCCATTCCGAGGTCGGCGGGACCGGTAATTCCCCATTCACCAGAGCCATTCCCCATTCCCATTTGAGCCCCCATAGGGCTCAATGGGAAGGTGGCAATAACGGTACCGCAAATTGCGGTACCGTTATTGACCCCGGCATCCCTTTGCGGGTCCCATCTTTAACGCCTGGTAAAACCAGGCGTTAAGGAAGGACCCGCAAAGGGAACTCGTAGTAGGGCAGTAAGGGATTACCGGGACCGGTGCCCTTACCGGTGCCGGTAATCCATTACTGCCCACCTTGTAATCAGACCCATAGTGAGTTTGCGAACTTGCTTTGCTGTGCTGAACGTCTCAAAGAGGGAATCGACTTGTCCAAATGACAGGGCGACCTGAAGGTAGGCAGTCACTGCTCTAACTACAGCCAAGGAGTGTGGCTTCTTTGAAAAGGCCTGAGGATTTCATTACTCAGTATACAACTAGCGGGCACAAGAGTATCCCTTCAAGCCAACAAGTACATTCACGACAGATTGAGTAATAGAACATTACTAGCAGATGGGCAAATCTTACTAAAGAGGAGTGCTTATAAATGAGTACATTCATTATAAAGTGACACACCTTTGACCGATAGGTTTAATTACCGTTAATTCTTTAAGCAGGGACATGAACAAGAGGGGTGCTCACTTCTACAGAAGTAATAATTGTTTTGAACCTCTTAAAATGTTGCAGCTTCATGAGTTGGGAATGAAGGGACACTGGCTTTAATAACAGGCATGGACTGATCACTAGCTGTACCATGTGTGTCAAACGCTGCTCTCTCTCTTTCTTTCTTTCTTTCTTTCTTTCTTTCTTTCTTTCTTTCTTTCTTTCTTTCTTTCTTTCTTTCTTTCTTTCTTTCTTTCTTTCTTTCTTTCTTTCTTTCTTTCTTTCTTTCTTTCTTTCTTTCTTTCTTTCTTTCTCTCTCTCTCTCTTTCCACAAGCTTTCTCTATCTTTTCAATTCTTTCTCAATCTCATTCTGCCTTACCCTGTCTCTGTGTCTTTCTCTGCCTCTCTTTCGCTCTCTCTGGGCGAGAGTTGTGTTTCCAGGTGCTTACTTGCTAGAGATACGCAAGCTGGTGCTGACAGCAGCATGGCCAGATGAAAAACACAAATATCTCGAGGAAGAAGAGGGAATCCTCTTTGTTCTTATGGTCAAAAAACAGAATAACAAGAGCAGCATCAGCGGCATCCGCAGGGATAGGGACCGGTTTGATATTTGGAGACATATACTGCCATAGCGTGTGTCATGCAGGAATGATACAGCACAATGAGGGTGCATTGTCCATACAGGGAGACATGAAGCGGAGCTGAGAGGCCCTCCAATGGGTTCTCGGCTACTGCAGACTTTGTAGATGACTAGATGACTAGAGGATCAGGCTGCATGTTCTATAACTTTTTTTGTTATTTTCCACATTTTTTTATAAATAGAGTTTGTGCCTACTGTAACAGTATGGGCCTCATTACGACCCTGGCGGAACACCATGGTGCTATTATCACCATGGTCCATGCCGGTAAGTTACCGACTCTGCCATGGAGAAAGGGGGAATTACCACCCCATTACAAGGTTGGTGGGGCGGTAATTCCCCCTTCCTCCATGGCCCTTCCCCATTCCCATTTTTGCCCCATAGGGCTCAATGGGAATGGGGAAGGCGCTAAGTACGGTGACGCAAATTACAGCACCGTAATTAGCACCAAGGTCCCTTTGCGGGTCCCTACTTTAACGGCTGGTCTACACCAGCCGTTAAGGTCGGGTCCCGCAAAGGGACCTCGTAATTAGGCGCTAATAGGTTAACAGCGCCGCAGCCTTTTACGGCGCCGTTAACCCATTAGCGCCTGGGTCGTAATGAGGCCCTATGTCTTTGATAAAGCGGTTGTATGCTTCAATCAGAAATTACAAAATGTACAATGGCTTTGTGCACATTTTATTTTTGACAACATTCAGCTGAAACATACATACTCATTCAGACAAAGGGCCTCATTACACGGAAGGCGGTAAGGGTTAACGGTCACCGGTAATGCTACCGGTGACCGTTAACCCTTACCGCCTTACTACGAGTTCCCTTTGCGGGACCCGACTTTAACAGCTGGTTTTACCAGCCGTTAAAGTAGGGTGCCGCAAAGGACCTTGGTGCTAATTACGGTACCGCAATTTGCGGTACCGTAATTATTGCCTTCCCCAGTCCCATTATGCCCTATGGGGGCAAAAATGGGAATGGGGAAGGGCCTTGGTGAATGGGGAATTACCACCCCCGCTCACCTTGGAGTAGGGCGGTAATTCCGCCATCCACCAAGGCGGACACAGTAAAATACCAGCAGCAACCATGTCGCTAATAGCGCCATGGTTACCGCCTACCGTGTAATGAGGCCCAAAGTTTGGATTTGGATGTGAATATTTTCTCTCAACAAACGTGGCAAACTTGCAGAATTTTAGAAGAGGAGGGGCTGAGAGGCCTAGCCATGCTGTTGTACAAGGGGAAAACATATCCTTATAGAATGAAGATTCCCCCTGCTAATAGCGCAGGGAGCTTTTGATTCTATTAAAGACAAGGAGGCGACCATTAAGCTTCATCTTCTCATTTATTCTACTCTCCAGCAGTTTCAACAAATAAAATAACTTTTAAAAATAACACTTTTTTTTTTTTAAACTTCAAGTCCCATCATTCCTTGTAGTCTTAGGGCCATATTACACGGAAGGCGGCACCGCCTTGGCGGAAAGGGGATTTACCGCCCCATTCCAAGGTTGGTGGGGCGGTAAATCCCCCTTCCGCCATTGCCCTTCCCCATTCCCATTTCTGCCCCATAGGGCTCTATGGGAATGGGGAAGGCGCTAATTACGGCACCGCAATTTTGCGGTGCCGTAATTAGCTCCGAGGTCCCTTAGCGGGTTGGTTTTTAACGCCTGCAAAAAGCAGGCGTTAAAACACCAACCCGCTAATGGACCTCGTAGTAAGGCGGTAATGGTTAACGGCCACTGTTACCATTAACGGTGGCCGTTAACCATTACTGCCTTCCGTGTAATGAGGCCCTTAGTCTCTTGGTCACGTGACCTAGTCCTTCCTATTCCTCTGTTCCTCCTCTTCTTTGACTGCTTCGACTGCAATCTTCTGTAAACTCAATCGCCGACCGGGCTTACTTAGACTCTCAACTTCCTGCTTTATGCCGGATGGGCCTCTCGCCTCTCAACTTGTGGACTCGTACCGAGTCACTAGTTCCTCTCTCGAACACTTTCAGCGTTCTTTTGCTCATCTCCTAGTGTCAGAAATAACAATAGCAATATGTTAGGGTGGGGAATACACATCCTATTTTTTGGAGCAAATGATCATGTGAGTTATTTGCAATACATAACTTTATTCAACTTATTATCCTTCCCCATTTCCTGTGTATCTGGGTCGGGAATGTAATGCTCGCCTCCTTATCTATAATAGAATCAAGAGCTCCCAGCGCTATTAGCAGGGGGAATCTTCATTCTATGTCAAGACGTAGGCGAGCATTAAGCTTGTTCAAAGCTTCGTACTACCGCTTCTGCTATCGTGTTGATTGGTCTAAAATAAAACGTTCTGAACCTTGTATCGCTAGCCCAATCTGCTGCTTTCATGATGTCCTTCAAAGCTGCGCCTTGCCCTAACGCTTTCAAGGCCATTGCTCCTCTAACAGAATGCGCTCCAAACTTAGTCATGTCTATGCCTGCTAGACTCATGATGTCTCTGACCCATCGTGCTATAGTGGCAGTTGCTACACCTTTGTGTGGTTTCCTGCACGCTATTAGCAATTGGGTTGTCCCTGCCGGTCTTAGCTCTGCTGTTCTACTCTCGTACCCTTTTATGCACGTGGCTACACACCACTTTGGATGATATTGTATGTATGGGTACGTGATCGTGGAGGAGTCTGTTTTCATTCTTCCGGCCAGATTGATTGTTACTCCTTCTGGCCCATATGTCTTTCTATTGACTTCTAGTTCCTTGAGGTCCGCCACTCTCCTGCATGACACCATGCACAGTAGCATAGCTAGTTTTCCAGATAGCTTTACTAGCGACAGATATCTGATACTGGGCCAGTCTGCCAGTAGCTTCAATACTACTGATATGTCCCATAACACTTCGTACCTCAGCTGTGGTGGCTTCCTAAATCGTATTCCTTTTAGAAGTCATATCACCACTACGTTCTCTCCTACCGGCACTCCTTCCAGGGGCAGGTGACCTGCTAAAATTGCAGATCTATGGACTCCTATTGTTCTATATGCTTTGCCATCTTGCAGGAGTTCTGCTAAAAAAAATCAGTATTTCGACTAGAAGGGCAGAAACGGGATGAATACTTCTCCTTTTGCACAATGTCGACCATCTGTTCATAGCTGCGTCGCAGCTCCTTTTAGTCGAAGGAGCCCATGACTCGGTGATGAGGCTTGCAGCCTGTGCCGAAATCCCTGGGGGATTCCAGAGTCTCCTGCTATCCTGCACGCCATCAACGGCAGCGTCCCCTTCACTCTCAGAGGGTGATATGACGTAGCTGGGTCTGTGAGCAGGTTCTCTCCTTGGGGTAGCACTCTCGGGTAGTCCGCTATTAGCTCCATGAGCGCTGTAAACCATACTTGGGATTTCCATATCGGAACTTCTATTATCAAATTTGCTGCTTCCCTGCGCACTTTTGCTAGTACCCTGCTCATCATTATGAACGGAGGGAAGGCGTAGAGTATTTGCTCTCTCCAGTCCTGCAGGAAGGGATCCACTCCGGCTGCTGCTGGGTCCAATCTCCAGCTAAAGAACCTCTCCTTCTGTGCGTTCAGTCTGGACGCAAACAGATCTGTGTGTATCGGGCCCCAACGTTCTTCCAGCTGCCGGAATATCTCTCGGTCCAGCATCCAATCGCTGGAATCTGAGAGTTGCCTGGAGTTCCAGTCCGCTATTACATTCAACGAACCTGGTAGGTATTCAGCTACTACTGAGATCCCTGATTCTAGGCAGGAGTGCCAAAAATCTTTGGCTATTTCCGCCAATAACTTGGATCTCGTCCTTCCTAAGTGATTGATGTATTTGACTGCTGAAATGTTGTCCATTTTCAACAGAATACAAGAATTCACTTTTCCTTTCTAAAAGCCTTGATCACAAAGGATCTGGCTAACAGCTCCAGACAGTTGGTGTGTAACTGGAGTTCTTCTGCGCTACACCTTCCTCCTGTCTGGAGGTCTCCGCATCGGGCTCCCCAACCTGCTCTGCTGGCGTCTGATTCTATTATTAAGTCTGGGCGGTCGCCGAAGATGGCTCTCCCGTTCCATGCTTCCATGTTTGCTAACCACCACTCCAGCTCTGTTCTTGATTCCTGATCTATGTGCACTAGCTGGTGATAATGTAGACCTTGCTGAAGGTGTCTTATCTTCAGCCTTTGCAGTGGCCCTGGAAATATCACTTGTATCGATGCTGCTAGTAAGCCTACTACTCGTGCTATTGTGCAAAGTGATATAAACGTTTTGTTGAGGCATGTTCTTATTTCTCTTTTTATGTCTAATCTTTCTGCTCGGGAGTTCTAGGGTTGCTGTCCTGGTGTCTATAATAAACCCTAGGAATTCTATCTTCCTCGTTGGTTTCATCTCTGACTTCTCCCGATTCACTAGAAATCCAAGGGAGGTCAAGAGCTTCACTACCCAGTCGGTCTGATAGAGGAGTGTCTCTCTGTTGTTGGCCCTCAGCAGGATGTCGTCCAGATATATAATCATATGTATCCCTTTCTCCCTGATCACTGCTGCCACTGGCTTCATGATCTTCGTGAATGCCCATGGCGCTGATGCTAGTCCAAACGCCATCGTCGCAAATTGCCATAATTGCCTGTCCCAGTCGAATGCTAGAAAGGGACGGAAATCTTGCTGCACCAGTATCGTCAGGTAGGCATCTTTAAGATCTATCCTTGCCAGCCAGTCGCCCTGTCTGAGTGTGTCTCTGAGCTGATTGGTCCCTTCCATCTTGAAATGGTTGTAGGCCACCCAGCTGTTCATGTTTTTCAGATATATCACTGCCCTTACTTTGTCCTTTCGGTGGACCAGAAACATATTGCTCACACATTTTGGGTGCGTTTTGCATGGCTCGATCGCCTGCTTCTTCGCTAGGCCCTGCAGCTCTGTGTGTAATAACTCTTTCTCTGTCTGCGTCGTGGCTAGAGAACGGGGCGCTTGGCATTGGACGGGACGGGAGTGTCCGGAAACTCTATGCGTATGCCTTTCGCTGTCTGCAGGACCCAGGCGTCACTGGAGAGCGAACGCCAATTCTCCCAGAATACTGCTGTCCTCCTCCCAACTGGTGGGTACGTAAAACTCTCACCTGTGGGGAAGTTTTGTCCTCTTCCCTGTCCTCTACTTCGTCTTCCTCTAGGGAAACAGCCTCACGGCGGGAAGAAGGAGTCTGGCTGTCTGTTTTCCCAGTGCTGGGTTCTATTGCCTTGATACCTTCTGAATGCTTGGTAGCGACAGGTCGCTCATGTAAGAGGATTCAATTCAGCACTACCGCTAAGTTAACACCTAGTCTAGAATACTGAATGAAAACCCTTATTGATATATCTTTAGGTCCAGTTCATGCGTTCTGGATGACTACCCTTGTATAACACCCCTCTCTTGGAATCCCCCTGACCCCACTGAGCCAAGAAGTAGTTCTGTTTTGCAAGTTTAAAAGGTTTATTTGATAAATTAAAAAAATATATCTCACACTTTATAATAAATTAATAATTGAGTATTACACTTAATCTGATCTGATAAAGATTAGCAACGGAGAATCTGGCACTAGCACACTTCTTATAATCACTTAATGAGTTAGCATGAAATGGATACGATAGCACACTGGTAAATAGGTACAACAGAAAAAGGTGGCAAAGAATGCTTTATGTAGTTCAAATGGATGTAATGTTGAATGAATGCAGTACAGAAAATACTCAATATGATTTCAACAGACAATGTAATCACTTTCTCTGGCAATCCCTTCCCCACCCTTTTTATGCAATGCGAGGAATGGAAGGAAGCACACAGTTCTCAAAGAGGCAATCACTGTGATTAGTTCAATCCAGCAAGCTTAAACAACAAAAAACAGATAGGAGTTTTGAAAACACAGGCCCAAATGCTTTGATATGTGTTGGCAATGAATGAGAAATATGCTAAATTTGCTTTTAATTCCCCTTTAGAGGTTCAGGATGAGTAGTATCAAGTTAATATTAGTCCAGGCTCACACTAGCAATGATGTAAGAATGATTAGCAGGTTAAACGAATTTCTTGCAAATGAAATCAGGCGGCAGCAGTTTTTTTACATGTGAAGAAATTGCAAATCGCGGCAAAATTCGCGGATGCGCCGAGCGCTATTACAGAGGAACCGCGAGGACTATCTCTACCGTTTTGGGGTCCTATGAAAGCCTGGGATCTCAGCTTCCAAATAAAAGTTAAAGCAAGTCTCTGGCTCAAACGGTTGCGGAGATATGAGCGATTTAATAAAGGTCGTTTTTGGTTTTGTAAATTTTAAACGCACACTTTTCAAAATGACAAGTGACAAATTTTTTTGCAGCTAGAATGACAGGTGACAGCTTTGGAGCTATCAGGCAGTTCTGCTTAGGTTAAATAGACTGAATTAGATGAATTTAAACTAAGAGATGTGTTCTGAGTGTTGCTAAGTACTCACAAGAGATTTTGAACCGGAAAGCGGCTTTGTCACGATCTGGTCAACAGTCTGGTCAGGTCTTTCCGGGTTCTGCTCACAGCGCCTGGTCTGGTCTCTGCTAGGCACAGCACTGCTTTCCCTCTCTGGTCTCTGCTCTCTGCTCTGCACAGCACTGCTTTCTCTCTCTGCTCTGGTCTCTTAGTACTGGATAGATTGATGAATTTGAAGTCAGGATCTCTGGATGTTGTATGTTTCGGCAGGGCTTTCAGCGGCAGATGAAATTGAATGTCCCTATGTGTCCTGACTCTCTGCTTTTTATCTGTTTCTTGAGAATGGGCGTGTATGTTGCATCACTAGACTTGCCCCTCTCCCTGTCATTGGTCAAATTTTCATTCCTTACTTGATTGGGGGAATGAAATGAAGTGTCATCATGATGAGGTCTGTTTATGATACAGAGAACCCACCCCTTTCAACTTTATACACAATCTATATCTGACCTAAAAACATATTTGCACAGGTACACATTTGATTAAAATCACATATACATGGTGTGGTTGAATTTAGCCATGTCTCTGTCCAAATGTGTTCATCCTAGGAGCTAGCATTCAAAAACGGCCACTTCTAGCACTTATTCATGTGCTGCACAACATTGGATCTTCATTAAATTTCATACAACTGTTCCTCACATATCTACCCATATACCAATGCATTTTCGTTTGTCTAGCTGAAACAGGGAGTCTGTAATATTAATAAACAATGGGGTTTTGCCCCAGAACATCACACAAATTCGAATTTGGCCTTGAATGAAAGGTACATTTTCTTAATTAAAGCTCTCAAAGTTATACATTTCTGTCATTTGATTACAAAGAGTTATCAGTGTTTTTGTAAAATATATATTTTCCTTTCAGTTCAATCCTCAGAGTGTTGAGGTCCGCCTCCAAGACTTGGGTGTGTCAGTCCTCTGGGCAGGCAGGGCTTTGTTGACAGCAAACATTTCAGAATTACATATTCCTTTCAGTGGAAAGGGTCCTTTGTGTGGTCTCTGGGAAGCTCCCAGCCAGTCTGCCTTCTATCAATCAAGAGGTCATGTGAGATTCTAACTCCTGGTGTGATGCTTCTGGAGGTGAGAGGGTTTCCCAGGCTTCAGGCCTCTGGGAACAGCATGTGGCTAATTTTTTAATTAAAATGCAGCCTTTGAAGTCAGCTGAGTCAAATCCCTTTGTCAGCAAACTGCACTCAGTTCTCCAGTCAAAGTTTAGACCGCTAGTGCCGCCTAGAGGATTTTGTTGGCACTGCATGCAACTTTGGGATTTTCTTGGATTAATGCATTCAGACCTTTCTGTACACTGGTGGGTGGCAAGTTAGGTAACCATTTTGGTGTGCGCACAACTGCGCAGCTCTCCTGGATTTTGGGATGAAATGATGGGCGGCGACAGCGCATCCCCATCTTTACCCACTCCAATGATTTATTTTTGTTCTGAGGCAAAATGATGGGCAGCGACAGCTTAATCCCCACATTCACCCCGTCTAATGATTCCACATGGGTCAAAACCCTCCACAAGCCCCCCCGCCCGACTGCGCTTTGACTTGAGTCGAGGGGGAGTCGGTTGCAAGGGAGGTTTTGAACCCTGGCGCTGGTATGTCCACATTATCTTCTTCCAATTCTGTAGATGGCACAGTTCAGCATCTTCCTCTCTATCCGGTCAGATCGATCAGTTCTCCTCGCCGGTCCTGATGGGAATATTGGGCGGTCCACTGGGCCCATTGCGTCTCTGCCTCCGGTCTCCGGATCGTCCTTCTTGGTCATCCTTCATGGTTTCATCTCTCCTAGGATGATAAAGCAAAAGCGGCAATATCTACTCATAGACGATTTTTTTCCACCACTGTTGAGATAGTGGGGAGGCATATGCATTTCATCATAACGAAACATTACATTCTTATTTTGATAAAAACAGTATTACTAGAGACAGTTTCATGTAAATCACAATATTTTAGAGACTAAATGTGGTATGTTTTATGATTGGAACTGAATTAGTCTGATACAGTACCCACTAGGATTCCAGAGGATTCCTCCAGTTGTTGCAGAGTGTGCCTGGGATGGCAACATTTCAACTGGTTTATGTGGACCCACTTGTCTTCCCCCTCTGCCGAACCGCCTTTGGGGATGCGGATCTTGTAGGCCACAGGGGAGATCTTATCGACGATCTCAAAGGGTCCCTTCCATGTAGGCAAAAATTTGCGCTGCTTGGCCTGGTTCCTTTGGAAGTTGTATAGATAGACCCGGTCTCCCACCTGATATTCCTTCCTGGAAGTTTTCAGGTCATAATGGGTCTTCATGCTATCAGCCGATCTTTCTAAATTCCGCTGAGCATAAGCAAAAGCATGTTGGAGGTGTTTCCTTAAATTCTCTACATACTCATGGGTAGTGGAGGCATTTATCAGTGTCTGCTCTTGGGTCCTATAGAGCAAATGCTGAGGAAGCACCATCTTGCGCCCAGTCATCAACTCAAATGGTGACATTTTGGTTGCAGAGGAAGGGGTAGATCTGATGGCCATTAGGACCAGAGGTAATCGGATATCCCAACTTGGCCCAGAATCTGCCACAAACTTCTTTAATATGCTCACAATTGTCCGGTTATATCTCTCTACTGCCCCAGAAGAAGCTGGCCGGTAAGCAATATGTAGCTTTCTCTTGACCCCCAGTATCTCCCACATCTTTGTCATTACTTCACTGGTGAAGTGGCTACCTCTGTCTGACTCAATCCTTTGAGGTAGGCCAAAACGGGAAAAGATGTGGTTAATCATCAAGGCAGCTGCAGTTTCTGCCTTGCAATTTGGGGCTGGGAGACATTCCACCCACTTGGTAAACAAGCATGTCACGGTCAACATGTACTTATTCCCCCTAGCCGAGCGAATCACAGGGCCTACAAAGTCGATTTGTAAATCTGACCATGGCAGTGTCATTCCCCTCTTTTGTAAAGGCGCCCGGTGTGTGAGGGATGATGGCTGAAATTGTGCACACACAAGGCAACCCTTCAGGTACTGGTCGAGGTCCTGCCCCATGTGTGGCCAGTATGCAACCTCTCTTAAGATTTCCAAAGTTGTGTGAAACCCCCTATGACCGGCAGTGGCCGCATCATGGGCGTGACTTAACATCAGGCTTCGGAATGAGGTAGGAACCACCCACTGATCGTGGCCAGCTTTGGATTTCCTTACCAACAAACCGTCTTGGATCCGGAACATTTTTGGACATTTCATCAACACTCTTAGGTCCTCTTTCCCAATGTAATCGGTATCCGTCAGGGGAAAGTTCTCAGGGTCCTCAAGGTGCTGGTAAAATTTACCAATTATTGGATCCCCCTTCTGAGCAGTAATCAAATCAGCATCAGGGGTCTCCTTACTCCATTGTGCCATTGAGAGGTCGTTGTGAGCATTTGTCTGGGACCTAGTGATAGCAGTGACCTGGATTTCCCCCAACAGGGACTCAATCTCAATTAGATCCCCTTGGATGGCCCCGGTTTTGGCCAGCTGATCAGCTAAGTCATTTCCAGTTTTGTCTGGTCCCTCTACTTTGGAATGACCCTTGATCTTTTTCCAGTAGATGGTCATCTCGTTCGAGGTGACCAGATCATCAATGTTTTGGATCAACTTCCCATGTTTCAAGGGTTTGTTGTTAGCACATAACATGCCTCTGGTTTTCCAATTAACCAGGTGCTCCACGAACCCGTTCCGTACATAATCCGAATCTGTGATTATGACCAGTTCGTGGAGTTGATGCTGGACAGCAGTGAGGATGGCCTGATGCACAGCCATCAATTCTGCCACCTGACTACTTCGGGGACCAATTTTGTATCCAGCGGAGGGTTCTGGGGACTCATTCACCCATGCATTCCCTACGCCGGCCACCAGTTCTTTCTCCCCGTTGTTGTCAACATGGTAAGAGCATCCATCCACATACACAGTGGGCATTCCCTCACACTTGTCTTCTTCAAAGACTTTGTGGGGGGAATTAAGGTATGCCTCCATGTTGTCCTTTATTTTTAGACTTTCGTCCTCGAGACAGTTTTCTCTGGCACAATCATGCAAGTCAGCCAGACCTTGCGCGAGGGGACTCTTCTTGTTTTGGCCATATCTGACCTCCACAGGAAAGCCTTGCATTGACAGAATCCAGGAAGTAATTCGGGAATTACTCACATTTCCGGCCCGGATTCTGTCACTTTGGAGATATTGCAGAGGCTGGTGTGGAGTCTCCACGATGATATGTTCCCCCTGGATAAACGGGCGGTAATTCTTCAATGCCCACACCGTTGCCAGGAGTGCCTTCTCACAATCGTTGAATTTTTCCTCCACAGAGGATAAAGTTTTGCTCGCATAGGAGATTACTTTATTGACCTTGTCATGCTTTTGATATAATACTGCCGTCAAGCACGTATTAGAGAACCCCGTCTCCAGGAAGAACTCCTTGTTTCTGACAGGGTAAGTTAGGCAAGGCGCTTGTGAGAGGCTTCTTTTGAGTTGTTTTACTGCCTCGGCTTGTTCTGGACCCCATTCCCACTTGACCCCCCCCTTCAGGAGATGAATCAGGGGTCTGGTGATCTCCGCGTAGCCCTCAATGAACTTTCTGCTGTAATTAGTCAGTCCAAGGAGGCTCCTTAGTTCTCGCAGAGTTGTGGGGTCTTTCAGTTTCTGAAGTGCTTCCACTTTCTTTTCCTGGGGACAGAGACCCTGAGGAGTAATCTCATGCCCCAAGAAATTAACACGGGTTCGACACCACTGTGCTTTCTGAAAGGAAAGTTTTGCTCCGGCGGCCCTCAACTGTGTCAGAACATAACGGATCTCCGCTATGTGTTCCTCCACAGATGAACTTTTAATGAGGACATCATCTACATAAGCCAGGTTACCCCTCGCACCCAGGTCGGGCATGGCCTTATGTAGGAAAATATTGAACTCATTACCGGAGTTGAGGTATCCGAAGGGAGTCCGGGTCCATGTGTACTGCTGGCCCCCAAAGGTAAAAGCCAGTTTGTATTGGTCCTCCCTACTGACAGGCACAGTCCAGTATCCATTGGTCAGGTCTATTGCAGTGAATACCTGTGACCCCTGAATCTGGGCCAGCCCTTGGTCAATGTAGGGCAGAGGCCATCGGGAAGTATGGACCCGTTTGTTGAGCTCCCTAAGGTCGGCGCAGAGTCTCCACTGGCCGTTTGGCTTCAATATTCCCAGCACCGGATTATTGAAGGTGCTGTGGACTGGACGGATTATTCCCCGGGACTCAAGGTTCTTAATTATTTCAGTAAGGGACTCCATTGATGCGAAAGGCAAGCGATATTGCTTCACAAACACAGGAGTCATGCCCGGGTCCGTGGGGATTGTTGTGGTGTGGATGTCAGTGCGACCACAGTCATATGAGTCTACCGCAAAGAGATCTTGGAAATCCAAGAAAACTTGTTTCAACTTTTGCTTTTGTTCCAGAGTCACACAGGCATCAGCTAGGTTGACTCTCTCTTCCACCATCTGCCTGAAGCCTGGAAAGGCCTCTGGTTTGGCTATCTCTGCGGCCTCCTCCAGCTGGGTGGAGAAGTCCCTGGTCAGAGTGCTGATTTGGACCGGAGGCTTCAGGTGGGAAAGGCAGCCCTCATGGACTTGGAAAATCACCTCATCCCTCCTGAAGTCACAAGTCACATCTTCCTTACCATAGGGGCAGGAAGTGTACACCAGGACGTTCCCCCCATGCCGGGTAAAAATCCTGTTTGGTGTTGTATTGTCCTCACTGTCACTGTCAACACAGTCCTTGGGAATTAGTCCTAACAGTTCATTTACAAGATCAATGGAGAAATGTCGGTCATCAACCGCCATTCCAATAATGGTGCCTGCGGCTAGAGTAATACTCTTTAAGTCGCTGTTATCCACCTCTATTAGAATGGTGTCATGTTCTAGGTTGACTAATGGAGTTGGGTGTACCCCCAACCCTTGCTGTTGGAGAGAAGCATTTAGATGTATGTAAGCATCAGGGTTTTTCAACTCTTGTCCCCTTTTAACTTTCACTTCCAGGGAGAATTGTCGGGTCCTTTCTGGGATGGTGACTTCCTCTTTAACCTGAATTTCAACTGCATAAGGTAGCAATTGAGCTGACCTAAATGCTTTTTCTGGATCATCAAAGGCCATGGGAATATCCGCTAATCGGGACCAAGCTTTGAAGTTTATTAGGTCCAAACTAATGGCAAAGCGATTGAGAATGTCACTGCCTAAGTAAAAGGCGGCAGGGACGTCTCGCATGACCCAACAATTATGGACTATGCTCTTGTTGCCAATGGAGATTTTGAGCATACACCTGCTTGGCAGGAGATGTTTGGAGTCAGGTGCTTCCAGGTCCATTTCCCATTTGTCTATCAGTTTGAAGGTGGGAATGGCTGGATCTTTTGGGAGTTGGCGAAACATGGCTTCGCTGATGAAGCTCTTACCGTTGTTCACACACACTCGAGCGAGAACAGAGTCCTTCCCATCATTTAACTGAACAGGGATGAACAACTGCTCTCCAATTTGCTGAAGATCAGCCAGGCTCTGAGCTGATTTCACATCTTTCTGGACTATAGGAGTGGGAGTTTCGGATTGTGGATTAGTATAGAATTTCAGAGTGTTTCCTTCCAGCGTGGAATACCACTTTAGACTGGAAGGAAGGTTGATTTTCAGAAATAGAGAGGACCCCCCATCACCAGTCTGTTGTCCTTCTGCTATTACTGTCACGTCTGGAATTTGGTTGTTCTGGAAGTGAAATTCTACTTGGTCAGATTTTTGTTCAACCATGTGGCATGTGCCGTTTAAACTAACATGGTTGACACTCTGTTTTAATTTTATTGGTCGGCTAGTCTGGGTCCAGAGGACCTTGTTTACGCAATCTATTAGGGGTGACAACCTTCTCAGGAGGTCATTCCCTAGTAAACAAGGGGTGCCCTCTGGGGTCACAACTATGACCGGGTGGTTCAACTTATGTCGCCCGATCTTAATGTCCAAGTCTGCCGTCCCCTCGACGGGAATTTCCTTCCCGTCAAAGTTCTGCAGTTGTCCAGGAAGAGAGGTGAGAGGAATTTGGTAATTCTCTCCCCTTCCTGCATTCAGTTCGTCAAAGGCCCTTCTGGACAGAAGGGTAGCTTGAGATCCAGTGTCCACCAGTGCCGAGATTGTACCCTGCCCCTGTACTTGTACCGGGGCATAATATCTTCCCTCCTTCTCCTCAAGGGGGCACAGATAATGTACATTTTTGGACAACTGGTAGGCTAACTTTCTGGTTTTGGACATCGCTAGCGAAGAGATTTGGGCAGAATTCTGTGGAGAGTCTTGGGAATCTGAAAGAAAAATTTGGCAACTGGAGATCAGCGCCATTGTTGGTTCCCCTGGCTCCGGTTCTGGGCCGCCCCCCCCTTTTTGGAGGCAGTCCCCAGGATGGGTTTGAACCAGGGGATTTTCTTGCTGTTGGTTCTGGGATGAGATGGTGGGCGGCGGTAGCTCAGTCTCCACATCTCCCCAGTCTGGATTTGCATCCCTAGGGACCCATTTTTCTTTGGGAGGAGTTCCCCCCTCTCTGAAGGAGAAGATCCTTTTCCCAGGATCCTCTGAGGATCCCTCTCCCTCAAATTGGAAGATCTGTACCTCCTCCTCAAACTGAGTCTGTTTGGGTCTTTTGTTTCTCCTACCCCCCCTCTGCTCCTTAGGAGGCAGACTTTCAGGGGCAAGAGATTTTGTTTCCGGTTCCTGGGTTTCCAGGGGCTGTTTACAAGTAAGGAAGGAAGCTTCCTCCAAGGCTTTACACCCCCCTTCCCTTTGTGCCTCCTCCCTGGGAACCGGTGAGTTATCGAGGTGCTGCCCCCGTCATTGTTCTGGAGCACCAGGTCCAGAGTTGGGTGCGTTCTGCGCCGGCATGCTGATCTGAGGGTTCTGCTGCGCCCTCAGTATATGACCCATATCCCGCGCCATGTTTTGAACCTGGCGCTCTAACTGGGACACCCGCTCTGGCTGATACGGGGCCCTGTTTTCTCCCCTGGGCTGATCCCGGGAAGGGTAGCTATCCCTCCTTTGGTAATCCCCCGGGTTGGGAAGATTTGGGTACCCCCCCACCCTTGGCCTCCCCTCTCCCGGATTCAGTGGTCTGGGCTCCGGGAATTGAGGAAAGAAGGATGGATGATTTTGGGGTTGGAAGTCGGGTGGATATCTGGGGTAAAAGTTCTGCCCAGGGTTTGGTAAATTTCTGCCCTCCTGTGGGAAGTTTGGAGGGAAGTTCCCTGGGTTAGGTGCTTGGCTGGATCCCCCCCCCTTGGGCTGGAGGAGTCCACACATAACCCAGGATGGGTCTGTTACCTTTGTAGCGAGGACTTACATAGTCAGGAGAGCGAGGGACCCCATTTGTGGGGCTGCCTCCCTGGCTCCCTGTCTGTGACTGGCCCGAGGACCTTCTGGGCCTAGCATTATTCGGTGCAGGTAGGTTTTTAGGCCCCCCCATCTCCAAATCCAAAACGGGGGTGACCTTTACCTCTGCCACCTTGGCAGCAGCAGGGGTGCTGTTGGCTTTGGGGTTTTTCTGGGCGTTGCTTTTATTTTCTATGGGCTTCTGCACCTCATAGATGCGGGTAGCCTGTTCAATGACCCAGTCTAAAGATCTTTTCTCGTGAAAATCCCTCACGAGCTGGGTCATGATATATTTGGGCAAGGCATGGAAAAACGTGTTAATAAATTCACGGCTATCCGTGCGCACCCTTCTTGTGGTCTGTGCAAAAGCCCGCTTTAACTCCTGCACAAATTCTTGTGGGGCCTGATCCTCCCCACATTGCAAATTGTAGGCTGCCTTGCGAGCCTCTTGAGGATTTCTGTGAACAGAAAAATGTTTCAGGATGGCCGCCTTATAGGTGGACCATCTTAAATGATTTTGGTCCTCCAGCCCCGCAAAGAAACTGGAGTATTCCGGGGAGAAGGTCCACTTTACATATTGAATGCAGCTTTGGCTGTCCTTCAAATGGAAAGTCTCCATCATTTGTTCAAACAACTCTAAGTGCTCCCAAACAGAATACTTAGAGTTCTTATGGTAAGGCGTGATGACGCTCCTGATCGCCTTAATCTGCTTTAAGGGGTCCTTAAGCAAGGCTCTTTTTGCCTTATTGGCCTTTTTGGTTCGGGTAACCCTTGTCCATTCTTCGTCAGACTCAGAGGCACTGCTCCCAGAGGTTCCCGTCTGTTCTTCCAGGTTTTCCCGGATTCTGCGAGCCTGGGAATGGCTGGCAGAATGTGGGGACCTGGTCTCCTGTGTCCTGCGCAGTTCAGAAGAGTCTTCAGATTCCTCCTTGCTGCCAGGATTTGATGGGTACCCCCTCCACTGACCTAACTGGGCAGAGGTTTTCAGGATGCCCTTAATGGGCCTACTCTCCTGGGGTTCCCCACTGAACTGTATTGTACTTGGGTGCCCATACCCGGATGCCCACCCCTCCATTCCTGGATGGTACTGGCCTATGAGCCCCATGCTTCTGGCTGGATAGTAATCTGCCATCCCTGTGGCCCTGTGCTCATGTGCGCCAGGGGACATGGGGGTGGTAGAGTCCAGGGACTGGGGGAGATGAAGGCCCCTGGTGTTAGGGCTCCTGCGGTTATGGTCAGGAGTCTCTCTTTCCCAACGGACCTCATCTCTATCCGCCCCTGCTCCCTGTTGCAATGCAAGAGCCTGCATTTGTGCTTTCAGTTCCTCTGTTAAGGCCTTACTCGACTCTCTCAGTCTCTCCTGCATCGCTACCTGCTGTTGGAGCCTATCATTGTGCTGGCAGAGAGCCTCATTTTCCCTCTGTGCTTCCTGGTTGGTCCTGGAGAACTGGGCCAGTCTTTGCTGCAGGAGGGTTACCTCCTGGGCAAGGTCCCTATTGGCCTGCTCCTTTCTTGCTAGAGCATCCTCCACCCTTCTGGTGTGCTCTAGCAAGTTCTGGTTTTCTTTTTGGAGGTCACCCAGTCCCTGGTGGGCCAGGTGATTTTCTTCCATTTTTCTTTTTAAATGGCAGACTTCCTGGCCTATGGCGTCTCTTTCCTGACTAAGAGCCTGCATTTGTGCCGCCAGGTCGTCCCTTTGCCGTTGAAAGGCACCAGCTTTCTGGCGCTCCTCATCAAACTCCGCCTGGGTATCCAGGTCTTTCAGAATTAGTTTGTTGCTCTCTGCCTTCACTCTATCTAGGTGGCCTTGCAGGGTGACTACCTGCTCAGCACATACCCTGTTGAAGTCTAGCTGTTGCTCCAGCTTTTTCTGGCTTTGCAGTAGGGAGTCCAAACCTTCTTGGTGTTCCTTCTGCAAGGCCAGAAATCTGGTATCCTGTTCTAACTTTTCCTTTTGCAGCACATCCATATTCTCCTTTATTTTAGTGATGTACAGTCTGCTGTCATTTTCTGACTCCTGGCTCCTCTGCAGCCTCTGCTCAGAAGAGACCAGGTCAGATTGGACCTTCTCTAACGCCATCTGTTGCCTATTTGCCAGATTTTGGGTTTCAGCACATTTATCCTGCATGTCTCCCATATATAGGTACAGGTATGCTGCTATCCTGGCAATCTTATTGTGTTCCTCTTTGGCTTTAGGAGCCATATATAGTTCACTCAGGGCCACATGTAATGGACCCTGATCTCTCCATAAGTCTGACCCTGTTTCCGTGACCTGTTTTGTGATGGCCTGCAACCACACATCCTGGCCCTGTTCGGTCCATTCACCTCTCACAAATAGCTTATGCAAGAGGTGCTCTCTGGCTATTTTCATGTCTACTAAGGCCGTCATTCTAGAGATTGGTCTCTGTCCTGACTTACAGAAGTTAGTAATTTATTTTTGCAGAACAGAACTTTTCTTGGAGTGTCCCTTTTGAGGAATGCTTCACAGCGTAATGCAGCGTGGTGATCCGACTGGATGTGTGTATCTGGTCAGCTGGCACGCTGTATTAATCTGCACAAATGGTAAATCTAACCCAGAATCTCGGATACGAGCCCCCACTTTGTAAGAGGATTCAATTCAGCACTACCGCTAAGTTAACACCTAGTCTAGAATACTGAATGAAAACCCTTATTGATATATCTTTAGGTCCAGTTCATGCGTTCTGGATGACTACCCTTGTATAACACCCCTCTCTTGGAATCCCCCTGACCCCACTGAGCCAAGAAGTAGTTCTGTTTTGCAAGTTTAAAAGGTTTATTTGATAAATTAAAAAAATATATCTCACACTTTATAATAAATTAATAATTGAGTATTACACTTAATCTGATCTGATAAAGATTAGCAACGGAGAATCTGGCACTAGCACACTTCTTATAATCACTTAATGAGTTAGCATGAAATGGATACGATAGCACACTGGTAAATAGGTACAACAGAAAAAGGTGGCAAAGAATGCTTTATGTAGTTCAAATGGATGTAATGTTGAATGAATGCAGTACAGAAAATACTCAATATGATTTCAACAGACAATGTAATCACTTTCTCTGGCAATCCCTTCCCCACCCTTTTTATGCAATGCGAGGAATGGAAGGAAGCACACAGTTCTCAAAGAGGCAATCACTGTGATTAGTTCAATCCAGCAAGCTTAAACAACAAAAAACAGATAGGAGTTTTGAAAACACAGGCCCAAATGCTTTGATATGTGTTGGCAATGAATGAGAAATATGCTAAATTTGCTTTTAATTCCCCTTTAGAGGTTCAGGATGAGTAGTATCAAGTTAATATTAGTCCAGGCTCACACTAGCAATGATGTAAGAATGATTAGCAGGTTAAACGAATTTCTTGCAAATGAAATCAGGCGGCAGCAGTTTTTTTACATGTGAAGAAATTGCAAATCGCGGCAAAATTCGCGGATGCGCCGAGCGCTATTACAGAGGAACCGCGAGGACTATCTCTACCGTTTTGGGGTCCTATGAAAGCCTGGGATCTCAGCTTCCAAATAAAAGTTAAAGCAAGTCTCTGGCTCAAACGGTTGCGGAGATATGAGCGATTTAATAAAGGTCGTTTTTGGTTTTGTAAATTTTAAACGCACACTTTTCAAAATGACAAGTGACAAATTTTTTTGCAGCTAGAATGACAGGTGACAGCTTTGGAGCTATCAGGCAGTTCTGCTTAGGTTAAATAGACTGAATTAGATGAATTTAAACTAAGAGATGTGTTCTGAGTGTTGCTAAGTACTCACAAGAGATTTTGAACCGGAAAGCGGCTTTGTCACGATCTGGTCAACAGTCTGGTCAGGTCTTTCCGGGTTCTGCTCACAGCGCCTGGTCTGGTCTCTGCTAGGCACAGCACTGCTTTCCCTCTCTGGTCTCTGCTCTCTGCTCTGCACAGCACTGCTTTCTCTCTCTGCTCTGGTCTCTTAGTACTGGATAGATTGATGAATTTGAAGTCAGGATCTCTGGATGTTGTATGTTTCGGCAGGGCTTTCAGCGGCAGATGAAATTGAATGTCCCTATGTGTCCTGACTCTCTGCTTTTTATCTGTTTCTTGAGAATGGGCGTGTATGTTGCATCACTAGACTTGCCCCTCTCCCTGTCATTGGTCAAATTTTCATTCCTTACTTGATTGGGGGAATGAAATGAAGTGTCATCATGATGAGGTCTGTTTATGATACAGAGAACCCACCCCTTTCAACTTTATACACAATCTATATCTGACCTAAAAACATATTTGCACAGGTACACATTTGATTAAAATCACATATACATGGTGTGGTTGAATTTAGCCATGTCTCTGTCCAAATGTGTTCATCCTAGGAGCTAGCATTCAAAAACGGCCACTTCTAGCACTTATTCATGTGCTGCACAACATTGGATCTTCATTAAATTTCATACAACTGTTCCTCACATATCTACCCATATACCAATGCATTTTCGTTTGTCTAGCTGAAACAGGGAGTCTGTAATATTAATAAACAATGGGGTTTTGCCCCAGAACATCACACAAATTCGAATTTGGCCTTGAATGAAAGGTACATTTTCTTAATTAAAGCTCTCAAAGTTATACATTTCTGTCATTTGATTACAAAGAGTTATCAGTGTTTTTGTAAAATATATATTTTCCTTTCAGTTCAATCCTCAGAGTGTTGAGGTCCGCCTCCAAGACTTGGGTGTGTCAGTCCTCTGGGCAGGCAGGGCTTTGTTGACAGCAAACATTTCAGAATTACATATTCCTTTCAGTGGAAAGGGTCCTTTGTGTGGTCTCTGGGAAGCTCCCAGCCAGTCTGCCTTCTATCAATCAAGAGGTCATGTGAGATTCTAACTCCTGGTGTGATGCTTCTGGAGGTGAGAGGGTTTCCCAGGCTTCAGGCCTCTGGGAACAGCATGTGGCTAATTTTTTAATTAAAATGCAGCCTTTGAAGTCAGCTGAGTCAAATCCCTTTGTCAGCAAACTGCACTCAGTTCTCCAGTCAAAGTTTAGACCGCTAGTGCCGCCTAGAGGATTTTGTTGGCACTGCATGCAACTTTGGGATTTTCTTGGATTAATGCATTCAGACCTTTCTGTACACTGGTGGGTGGCAAGTTAGGTAACCATTTTGGTGTGCGCACAACTGCGCAGCTCTCCTGGATTTTGGGATGAAATGATGGGCGGCGACAGCGCATCCCCATCTTTACCCACTCCAATGATTTATTTTTGTTCTGAGGCAAAATGATGGGCAGCGACAGCTTAATCCCCACATTCACCCCGTCTAATGATTCCACATGGGTCAAAACCCTCCACACTCAACCTCTGAACTGACCGGTCCCACCAAAAACTCTTCCGGGGAAGATTTTCTTCATGGAAGCTTGCGCCTTCTCTAGGGAAGTATAGGTTCCCACAAATCTCCCTATTTCTTTGTAGAAGGTCTCTCCAAACAATAGTCCTTGAGCTGCATTGCCTGCCTCATATGATGATAGATCTCCCAGCTTGATTGATCTTGAGCAGGAGCCCTCTCCTGCATTCGGACAATATTGCACAATTAGCATTCCCTAGGAGGCATACAGCCCTCTGAGCCCAGTTCGCCAGGACTCCTAGGTCCACCTCCTCTCCTGTGTCCTTTGCACACTCGGCTAGGTCCATAGTTTTTGCTAGAGGCCCAGCTAGGTCGAGGACCTTTTCTTGGCAGCTTTTCCAAGAGCAATCTATACCCTTCCTGGGGTCTCTCTTGGACTTGGAAACAAATTATAACATCTTTGGGTCAAGTTCTGGGGCTTCTGCTACCTTTCCCGGTAGGTCCGGTCGCGGACACCTTGCTCTCATCCTCTGTCTAACTTCCTTCTCCAGTGCTTTCCGTAACCTTTGGGGTCATGTACTTCGCAACCCTCGGTGAGGGCACCCATTCGGATGATTTTGGGTTTCTGATATCTTCTGGATGGAACACGTCAGAGGTTTCTTCCTCCTATATATTGTGGAGTTTCCTTAGCCTTTTCTTCTGCGGAGGTTGGCTTCCCTCGTCCCCTTCGTTATTTGTCTCCTCCTGTGTGGAGGTAGGGGATTCTGGTGGTTCCTTCTCTGGGAAACCATCTTCAGTATCACCCATATAATCGTCCCCTGGGTAGGGGGTCTCGAGGCTCGGCTCCTGTGATTCTTTCATGAACGCTTCTCTCAGTCTATTGAAAGTGTCTGAAGCCTTCGGGGCCATTGTACCTGTCCCTTCTACCTGGCCCGGGGGGTCAGAAGAGTCTTTGCTCTTCTGGGCCTTGTTACACCCCTTGGGGTCCTTTGGTATGACCCTAGTGGACGTGCTTTCCTTGGTGTTCTTATCTGTCTGGCTCAAATATGATTCAATAGTTTGTAGTCTATCTTGTAGGGGTCTGAACCCCTGAGCCACTGCCTCTGTGAGTGAATCCCCCAGCACTTCCTTGAAATATAGGCTAAGTCTTCTGGGTAGACTGCCTCCTGTTCTTCTTCACTCCATTCAAAGTTAGCCATTTTTAGTGCTGCTAGGTGCCTTGGTAAATACCTTTTCAGGTGTAGTGGCACGTCCACTGATTCACTCTGTTGTGAGGCTGCACCTTGTCTGCACTGTATGTGATGTTGTGCAGGTCTTTATAGGGACAATCCTTATATCCCCTATGTAAAAATACACTGTTCCTCTGATTTATGGTGTTGACTGCACGCTAAATGAGTTTATTATTGCTCAGTTGTGTCGTGTAATGTGTCTTTGCTTCTTCCTATGAAGCTTCTCAACGGAGCGTTTTCGCTCTGTCCCGCCCCCCCCCGAGGGTGGGGTCTCCTAGGTGTGAGCACTAAGCTCTGATTGGCTCTTGCGCGGAGGGCGGCCCACCCTCGCAAAGGTGGGGGCCGCTCTCTTGCCGTGTATGCAAGATTGAGACACTCGCTCGCGTAGTGAGGAGTCCCTGCTCCGTCCCCACAAAGGTGGGGGCTGCTGCTCAGGGCACTCGCTTGCAGAGTGAGGAGTCCCTGCACCGTCCCCACAATGGTGGGGGCTGCTGCTCCGAGGCAAACATGGTCAGGAAAAGATTTCCCGTTCGCGTCACTTGCTATGCCCCCGCAAGTGTGGGGGCTGCCCGCTGTTAGGCGCGAACGAAGCGCCGCGGTTGTCTGCTGAGAGGAGATCGGAGAGCCCCTGAGTTGCCGAGTAGTGTGGCATGGGGCCGCCGACTCCTCTCACTATTATTGTCCAGGAAAAATCCCTAACGCTGCAGCGCCGCACTCCTATGGGGCCTACTTACAATCCCTACGACTTCAATAAACTTGCCATTAACTTTTAACTTGCTCAACACTATGGTAAATACATAACGTTACGCAGCTAATATAAAACACTACTTATCTTCTGTAGAGCAGGAAAAGAAGAGGAGGAACAGAGGAAGAGGAAGGACTAGGCCACATGACCAAGAGACTAAGACTACAAGGAATGATGGGACTTGAAGTTTTGGGGGAAAAAAAAGAAAGTGTTATTTTTAAAAGTTATTTTATTTGTTGAAACTGCTGGAGAGTAGAATAAATGGGAAGATGAAGCTTAATGCTCGCTTCCATCTTGACATAGAATTATATGCTTTTATCTCTGTTTTTTTTAGTTACTGTAAACAATGAGTGTGTTTTAACTATAATTCTGTAAAAGTACAGATGAAGGTATACAATATAGTGATTTAATGACACTCTAATCTAAAATCTGATATGTACATGCCGTGTTTAGTGATATGAGTAAAAGTCTTACAATGAAACATAATGCAGGTGTTATGGCTCTTTTTCAGATTTCAGATTATTTATTTATTTTTTATTTTTTTATTGACCTTAGTTTGAAAAAGAAGATACAAACTTTTTAGTCATTCTTTTTCCACTTCCGCTTCGAACTCAACTTTCATGACATTTCGCGCTATTGTGAGCTCAGCTTTCACCGCGTTTTATGCTCCTTCTTCTCAATTTGTAATGTCAATCAAGATTTTGTGGTAGGATCATGTCCATGAAATTCACAACTGCGCAAGTCAGTTGGCTGTTTGTACCCGAAATTAGGTAGCTCCACCAATCGTCCATGTTTCCATTTTTTGGTGCGTGGGTCTCTAGATGAAGTGAACGCTGAGCTACTATTTTTGGACATTTTATTATCAGATGTTTGCTTGATTCAATATTTGTTGCGCAAAAGCGACATTTGTCACTTTGCGTGTTTCCATGTTTTCTTCTCCATAAAACCTCATTGGTGGTGTAGAGGTTTAGACGTAATCTAAGGAATTGATTCCTATGATATCGGGAGGGAAATTTATTAAGGTATCTTGGTAGTTCACCTATTTTTTGGCATGAGGTTCCCAGATCAATTGCCGATGCTAGTTGGTTACGTTTTTCTATGTTTGTTATCCAGTACCAGTTTCTAAATTTGACTTTCGCCACTTGTGGCATTTGCAGGACTAGAGCCAAGCTTAGATCCGCAGCTTTTAGAATCTTCAATATTTTCTGCTCCCAGATATTTAGTAAGAATGCTGACGGGTCTGTACTTCTTTTGTGTAGTATTTGATACGATTTTGCGGTTGGCCTCAGACACATTTTACGCAATACTAGTATTGATTTCCACTGGATCATCGAATGTAGGGAATCGAGGCCGAGTGCATGTCTTAGTGCTGCCATAGGTGTACTTTGTGGGAGTTTCAGGATTTTCCTCCAAAAGAGACCCTCTAAGGTGGGCCAGATTTTTTCGTCGATGTTCCAGCCAGCTTCGGTTCCGAAGCAGATCGCTGGCGCGACCTTTTGCAAGTAAAATGTTATTATGGGTCGGAGAGAGAAGAGCCCAAAATTAGCGTGCAATTTTGCTCCTTGTTGTGCGAAGGTTTTCATACGGGTAGTGATGTCATTTATCCAGCTCCATTCTCTTATCGAGATGTTAAAAGCAATGCCTAAGTATCGAATGGCTTCGACTTTAGCGAGGGGCTCGTCTTGTACCTTCCATTTGAAATTCTTTTTCTTTATCCCTGTATTTGTGCCAAATGCCATGATCTGTGATTTCGTCACATTTATTTCAAGGTGGTTTTCGACTAAGTAGGCTTGCAGAGTTGTCAACAGCCGTTGAAGTCCAATTTCCGTTGAATCTAGGAGTACTACATCATCGGCATAGATCACATGACTTGTGGGTTTGCCATTGATTTTTGGTGGAAAGGTCTTGGCTTTTTCAAGTGCCGCTGGGAGGTCTGAGATAAAGAGTTTAAATAGTAAGGCTGCCAACGGACAACCTTGTTTTACGCCTTTTGATGTTCTTATTTCGTCGGACAAGGTGCCCTCGGCATTTAAACGCACTCTTATTTTGGTATTAGCATATAGTGCCATAAGTGGTGCTAATAGGTCTTTTGGGCATCCCCATGTCTTGAGTTTTACCCATAGGAGTTCACGGTTTATACTGTCAAAGGCCTGTTTCAGGTCTACAAACGCTAAGAAGAGTCTTTTTTTGCGTCGTAGGGATTCGAGTTTCGCTATATTCAGCAGGACCAAATTGAGTTCAACCCCGACACCTTTTGTAAAGCCTGTTTGTCTTTCGTCAATTATGTTTGCACTGTTTGCCCACGTTCCGATTTTCTGTTGCAAAAAGGATGCGAAGATTTTTCCCGTGGTGTCTAATAGGGCAATTGGACGATAATTTGTTGGATCTTCGCGGTTGCCCTTTTTGAAAATTGGAACTACAATCGCACTCCGCCAGGAGTCTGGGATTTTTGCTACAAGTGCTATTTGATCAAATAATACCTTGATAAATTTCGCCCAGTTTTCTTTATTGGCTTTTAGCATCGAGTTCGAAATGCCGTCTGGCCCTGCTGCTCTCGAGGTCTTTAGATGTTGAATAGCATTTTCAATGTCTTCGACCGCTTCTGTTACTGACCAGTCACAGGGTTCTGTTATTGTTGATGTTGTATATGTTTCTTGTTGGCTGTTAAAGACCTTGGAGTAATGTTTTACCCACTCTGCTTCGCTTACCCCATTCGATAACGCAAATGCCTGGTTTAAGTGATCCGAATTAATTATTTGCCAGATATTCCGGGTATTATTCTGAATAACTTGCTGTAGCATGTATTCAGCTTGTGATTGTAACTGTATCTGGTTGAACGACTTTAGCCAGTTTCGATATTTCATTCGCCTCTTAGTCGTCAGCAGATGTTGGTTTAAACCACCAGCTTTCTTTATGAGCCTCAAGTCCATTTTTAGGGAATTCTTCGCCTCCTTTAGCACAGGATCGAAGGGATGTTTATTCTTTTGTTTTGTCGGGATGTCTTTTTGAGCTTTCTTAGAGAATTGCGTCAGCAAGGGAATATAGTTGACTTCCATATCTCTCCTATTTCTTTGGCCCAATTGTTTTGTCAGATTGATAATTTGCATGGAATTTATTCGTATTCTGTTTAATCCTTGATTTATACTTAGCGGACATTTATATTTCTTCTGTTTTGTGTTTTTGTACCTCCCAAAGAAGTATTAGGGCGTTGTGGTCGCTTTTTGCAGAATGACTTATGGATAATTTTCGAATATATACATGTAGGTTTTCGGAAACCCATATGTAGTCGAGCGTTTTTTTGGATTTTCCACGGTGCCAAGTGTCTCCCGCTGGGATATCGCCTTTAGTGCATCCGTTTAGCATCATGCAATGGCGTTGAGTTAGTTCGTATTCCCACTTTGTCCCACGGTCTGACGTTTCAGTAGGCACTTTGATCTTGTCTGAGTTTTTGCGTACTTTGGCATCGTCAAACCATGAATAGTTTAGGTCGCCGCATATTAGAATAAACAAATTTTCATAATCGTCTAGGCATTCATCGATTTGCAAGGTGATGGCAGCTAAGTAAGTGAGATCTGTTATCATTGCCGGATTCCAATAAGTGTTTATGATCAGCATATGTTGCTTGGAGAAATTGTCTTTGTTGATGTTCTTCCTCTCTATTACTAGAGCTTGCACAAAGAGATTTGGATTGGACATTCTTGTAACGTTCCATCCTGCTGCATTATCGATCATGGTTATTAATCCGGAGAAGGGACGTCCAAATCGGTTTTTTCCAGCTGGATTTAGGTAGACGGAATAACCATCACTTTGCGGTGTTTCTTGTAGCCATGTTTCCTGCAGACAGATTATTGTGCTTTTTAGCTGATTTTGGCATTGTTCTTGGAAAAGATGGGCGAATCCACGAGTGTTCCATGACGTGAGTAACTGGGCCAAGCTTTTTGACCCATCTTTGTCCTAATCATTTTTCCTGGTGTTTCTTGTATCGTTTGTGGGCTTAGATTGAGCTTTCAGCTCTTTCCACAGATCTGCGCGATTCGCATTTTTTGTCTTTGTTGGACATTTGTTGGAATGCATATTAGATCTATGTGGATTTTTCTCTTCGCATATCGACAAATCAAAGCCAAAGAATAGTAAGTCATCCCTGGCGTCGATGAGAGGTTTTGCAAGTTTTGTCGACTTCATATGAAGGATTACCCAGTCTGATCTAGCTTCAGATTTGTATTCCACAATCGCGATGTCATCAGATGTTACACTGCGTAGGTCTGGAATATTATGTAATAATCTCATTACGTTTGCTCTGTTGAGATTTACTTCGTTCTTGTCTTCCAAGATGTTTTCCAGTTCTAATCTTACCCATTTGTAATTCACAGCTTCACGAGTACAGATTTTTTCTTTAGTTGTCAAGTGCAATTGTTTTTGTCGTTGTGTTGTTGTTTGTCTTGGATTCAAGAATGTTTTGACTTTGGGATCGCTGGACGATACAACTTTCCATCTTGCCCATGGTGATTCCTCCTTATCAGTATGTGGATACTTTTTTGTTGGTACAGTTTGGGTTCTAGAAGGAGATCGTGGAGTGTCTTGCTGAAGTTGGTTTTTTTTACCTATCGTCAATTTGGCCTTGGCATCGTAGGGTATTACTAGGCTGTCTTCAATTTTTTCCTCGAGGTCTTCTAACGGGTCTTCATCATCAATTGAGTATGTGGATAGGTCGCATAACTCAATCGAAGTATGTGTCTCATTTGCAGATAATGAGGATAGGGAGATTCGTCTTCGTTTTATTGCTGTAGATTTGGGTTTTTGTGAGATTTGCTCACTGTTGGTGATTTTCTTTGCTTTTTCTAGAGCATTTGTAGTTGTAGACGATGTTGCTGCAACGTCACGCAGTGGAGTTGTCAAATTTCTAATAAATTTTTTTGCCTCATTTGTGCGTGGTCTTTTTACTGGGAGCCCTTTGGCAGCAGGTTTTTGAGGTTTGGTTATTTTGCTTTTCGGCAATGCCAGGTTTACATTTTTAGCCTCAAACGATTTTGCAGAGCCCGCGAAGATTCCAAAAGACACTTTTGGAATCACCAACATCGGTTGTCCTTTTGCCACTAGTGGTACAGCTAAGTTTGGAAGATCTTTTGGGTTTGTGATTTGTACGTGAACTGAATCAACAGTTTGTTGTTGTGAAGTTAGCAGTTCCTTTGCTGCTAGCAAGGGATTTCCATTTCCGATATTTCCTCCTTCCTTTGACTGTAGGTTTTCTTTTACTCCTTTTTTTTCTTGATTATTTTTCCGGTTGTTGGTCTTTAGTGGTTTCTTTGGCTCATGTTCAGATTCGTCATTTGCTGGCCGTTCTTTGTTTACATGTGCCTCTGGCTGGGTGTTTCTTTGCGGCGACCTCGATGCCTCCGTGGCCGGCATTTGACAAGAGCATCTGTTAGGCCGCAAATTGTCACGCGGTTGTACAGCGACGTTGTGCCTCATCCACTTCGTGCATTCTATTATTGCTTCACTCAAATCAGCTTTTTCCTGTACTTCTCTTTTCGTTATTTCATTTAAGCGAGAGTGCCAAGCATGGGACGCTGCAGCTTCAGCGTTAAGGCGTTGTGTCAGATGTTCATTAAATTTTTCCAATTCTAGTAATTTACTGTTGGTTGAACAGATAAAGGAATTTTGATCTTGTATCGAGTCATTTAGTGCCTCATATAGTTTCATGAATGGCATTAGGGCAATGGAGGTGGCGGCCAGAACATTGTTATGAATTTGAAGTCCTGCAGCGATTGAGATGTTTCCTTTTATTTCCTTGACGTCGCCAGTGTGATCAACTTCTGGACGATTTCCTGTTTGGTGGTCTGCTGTTTCTTTTTCAATCGTCATATTTGTGTCATCTCTATTGCCGTATAAACCGTCTACACAGCTTTGACGCTCTATCATTTGACAGCCATCAGTTGAGTCTAAGTTTATTAACCGGGCAACCGGAACTGAATCTTTCCGCAATCGTTCGTTCCTGCCTAGAATGGGCGCATTTTTGATTGTAGTACTTGTTTGTCGTTTCTTGTCTAACTTTCCATCCTGTTTGTTTATAAGACTTTCATTTAGGCGATCGCGCATCCGCACGAAGTCTGCCTTTAGACGTTCTGTCAAACGCGCTTCCCTTGCAACCTCTTCATATGATGTAGTTATATTTACTGTCTCTACAATTCCAGCTTCTTGTATGGGACGAACATCTACCGTTTCTTTTTTGTCTGTTTTTGCTTCATGATTTTCTTTTTCAGGAGCTTTTTGAGGACGTGAGGCGCATTTATTATTTTTGTCCGCAATGGTGTTTTGTACCAATCCCTTGTCGACTGAGGCGGTACTGGTCTTTTTTCCTGATCCTGAGTCGTCAATCGATAATCTTTCATTAAACAATGTTGAGTTTAGGGATTGTGAGGCAACATTCTTTTGAGTCAGGAGCCGATTGGGGGTTATTTGTATGCTCTCTGACGATGAGCGTATAGCTAAAAGATCAGCATCGGTTATTTCGAAGTCAAAGGTAACATCTGAAGCGTCGAGATAAATTGAAGGAGGACGCTGACTGGAGGACAGTCGTATTTCCGCTTTTTGAGTGTTATTTGTTGTATTCGTGCTTGTTACTTTGTCATGTTTTGATTGGTTAGGGGGTTGGGTTTTAACACTGTGTTTTGACAAAGTCTCTTTTTCCTCTTTGTTGGTCATTCTGTTTTCATTCATCGCTTTGTTCGGTGTCTTCGAGAGTACGCCTTTAGTCGACAGTTGAATACCGGCTTCCGAATCTATTTGAATCGCAGGTCTCTCACTCTCTACCTCTGGACTCATATTATCTAGCGTCTTTTGCAATAAAGTCAATTCAGAGGTTTGTCTCGGCGACAAGCTCGGGCTTAGAACAGTGACCGGGCTTGAAATTTGTGCTAGTGTTGGTGTAGCAGGTAATTCTGGTGGCTTAAGGGTGTGGAGAGGTAAGGCTGGAGTGACAATACAGTTTAGAGTGCTTACCTTTGCAGTTCCAGTCTTGAGTTTTTGCCGCTTTAACTGTTGCAGTCTATTGCGGGTGTGTGGTCCGCCATCTATCGGTACCGCCGCAGGCACATTTTCTGTGGTCGACTCCATCAATTGACAGTCGTGCAGCTCCTCTTTCTCGATCGTCTCTTTGTGACCACCAGGGGACTTTGGAGGGTCAGTGATCAAGATCTATTATCAGCTATCAGCAAAGCAGCAAACAGCGAAACAGTCGCTGTAAAAGTCACGCGCCCTTGTCCAGCGCGGGCTTATCGCCGCAAGGGCGGCTTGGTCGATGTTTTGTGCCGGCTTCCTGGTGGGCGGAGCTTCGCGGCTCTAGTTGTTTAAAGGGGAAGGCTGGATTTCCAGCGCCCAGTACTCCGCACTAACGAGCTTCCTCGTTCCCCAGTTGAGCTCGTAGGTGTGCGGATGAGAATTGGGCAATGTGGCAGGCACAGCAGTAGGTGCAGCGAAACAGTCGCTGTAAAAGTCACGCGCCCTTGTCCAGCGCGGGCTTATCGCCGCAAGGGTGGCTTGGTCGATGTTTTGTGCCGGCTTCCTGGTGGGCGGAGCTTCACGGCTCTAGTTGTTTAAAGGGGAAGGCTGGATTTCCAGCGCCCAGTACTCCGCACTAACGAGCTTCCTCGTTCCCCAGTTGAGCTCGTAGGTGTGCGGATGAGAATTGGGCAATGTGGCAGGCACAGCAGTAGGTGCAGCGAAACAGTCGCTGTAAAAGTCACGCGCCCTTGTCCAGCGCGGGCTTATCGCCGCAAGGGCGGCTTGGTCGATGTTTTGTGCCGGCTTCCTGGTGGGCGGAGCTTCGCGGCTCTAGTTGTTTAAAGGGGAAGGCTGGATTTCCAGCGCCCAGTACTCCGCACTAACGAGCTTCCTCGTTCCCCAGTTGAGCTCGTAGGTGTGCCGATGAGAATTGGGCAATGTGGCAGGCACAGCAGTAGGTGCAGCGAAACAGTCGCTGTAAAAGTCACGCGCCCTTGTCCAGCGCGGGCTTATCGCCGCAAGGGCGGCTTGGTCGATGTTTTGTGCCGGCTTCCTGGTGGGCGGAGCTTCGCGGCTCTAGTTGTTTAAAGGGGAAGGCTGGATTTCCAGCGCCCAGTACTCCGCACTAACGAGCTTCCTCGTTCCCCAGTTGAGCTCGTAGGTGTGCGGATGAGAATTGGGCAATGTGGCAGGCACAGCAGTAGGTGCAGCGAAACAGTCGCTGTAAAATTCACGCGCCCTTGTCCAGCGCGGGCTTATCGCCGCAAGGGCGGCTTGGTCGATGTTTTGTGCCGGCTTCCTGGTGGGCGGAGCTTCGCGGCTCTAGTTGTTTAAAGGGGAAGGCTGGATTTCCAGCGCCCAGTACTCCGCACTAACGAGCTTCCTCGTTCCCCAGTTGAGCTCGTAGGTGTGCGGATGAGAATTGGGCAATGTGGCAGGCACAGCAGTAGGTGCAGCGAAACAGTCGCTGTAAAAGTCACGCGCCCTTGTCCAGCGCAGGCTTATCAGATTATTGGTTTGTGCCATGGTATAGAAACAAGGCTATCCTTGATATTTTCGAGAAATATATAAATTGAGAAATTACCCAATTTTTTGGACCGAAAAACTAAAATTACTTTTTGCTTTTTTAACTTGTTTTATATAATGCAGGGGGGGTACCCTGATTCCCTATTACCCCATTCCCTAACTTACACCCTTACCCCACCCTCCACCTATTATTTACCATACTTATACCAAAATACCTACTATTTTCTGTCCAATAAATTAGGTTATTTCTTATTCGTTTTTATTTGTATTAGTACCCGGCACAGGTTATTTTGAAGCAAACAAATGCACCGATTGGTGCATTTGTGTGCCTTACTTCACTGTAAACCCGGTCACGTCCCTGCCCGTCCCTCGCGCCGGACTTCATTATTCTTTTTTTTTTCTTTCAGGCCACCATGAAAAGGGAGAAGGGAACAAACATACTCCCTTCTCCCTGTTCCATGGTAGCCATTTTATCTGTTTACTTTTTTTCAATGTACGTGAATGGCGCACATTTTCTTTGTTTACTATGGCCGCCACGGAACGAGAAAACAGACTTCATTTTTCTATCCGTGGTGGCTATTTTTTGAAATTTTTTTACTTTTTTTCTGGCTGCGATACGCAAAGCATCTTTCAGGTGGGAAAAAAAAACTTTAGTACCCCGGTTTTACGGGCGGGGGTACTAATTCCAATATGACCCAAGACTGCTGGCCATTACCGCATAGGTAATTCCCCCGGGGCCTTCGTTAAGGCCCATGCTGCGCTCAGGCCTGTAACTATGGGTCCCGCAGGCATTACCTTATGCGGTAATGGCCCGCAGTCTCGGAGCATATTGCCAACTATGTAATTTGTATGGATTCGTAGATACAATACAGCTGTCCTGGCTTGTAGTGGCATAGACACAAAGCACGGCAACTGGGTCAGTGGATGTCAGAAGTGACCCTTTTCGCCATTATGAAAAGATGCACATCAGTGATATGGCCCACTGTGGTACACTATCTGTTTCTAGTCTAAAAAAAAGGGTGAGCATAATTAAAAAAATAAATCTGAAACACACGCCATTAAAAATTACCGCATATGATATTTCTAGAAATCTGCATCCATTACTGTCAACCTGGCGGATTTCATGAAATCAATCATATTTCAAAAATTACTGGACAGGGTAAAATTAATGGATGCATTCAATTACACTAACTACCACAAGAAGCAATTATTTGACAAATCCACCAAACCAATAATGGGGTCCTTAAACGTTCTCTTGCAACGCTCTTTCTCTATAGCAGTTGCAGTCAAAGGTTTTCATACCGAGCCCCTCCACCCTCTTGAGAAACAATATTGTTTCTGTCCCCCACACCTAGGGGTTGGACACCTTAGGGGGCCCAAAGGATGCCCGGGGGAGCCTCAGGCTCTATGAAATATAAGCAGATTTTCCATTACAAACTGTCACCTTAAATGTTTCAGATTAACAACAGTCATCTTAATCTCTTTTTAAAGAGTCTGCAGCCACCCTTGTACATCCTTGAGGTTGCCCCTGATAGTGGGTCAGGGGGTTGGGGGCAGAGTCCCCAGTTTGAGATTCATAGTGTCCCGTTTTGTGATATTCGTTCCATCAAGAAATATTGACCCTCAAACATTATCTACCTCACTGTGAACATGTTTTTTCATCATCTCTAGAGGTAAAGGTCTATAAAGGATTCCTCGATCAGCAATCGCTTGTGCCCCAATATCATCCCCTTTTCAGGCTCTGATGATGATGGAAATAAAGTAGAAGACTTGCATATACTCAGCACAACTCAGCGTGGTCCCTGTGCTCTTATTCATCGTTTTGCAGATCCAATTTGTTTGTGTGCTGCAGATTGTCTGGTCACCTTTGAGGCATTATCCATACACCTTTTCTTGATGAGCAGTTTTGTCCTTTTTTTCATGGAGAATGATCTACTCAACAGACCAGACTTGCTAATAACGTGGCTGTATTGCATCTTCCTGTTCATCCAGTAACAGTTGGTATGGCTAATGTGGTTCTCCTCTTCCCTTCGCCATCAAATATTGCTGTTATAGAGTGCATCAACCATTAGGCAAGTATTCCCTCCATCTTAGTGATCATTAACACTACCCAGCAAAATATACTCAAGATCAGGCACCATCTTACTCTCCGCTCAGCGAAAAATAATTAATTCACTAGAATACAGCAAGCTTCCTAAGATTGCAGCCTGCCAATTTCCTTCCACTACAGCTGGCCAATTGCCTAATACAGCAGCTTGTCAATTGCCTAACTCTAAAGCTGGCCAATATTCTGACTCTGCAGCTTGCTAATTTCCTAACAGTGCAACTGGCCTGCCTACCGCTGCAGCTTGCCAATTGCCTACAACTGCAGCTTGTCAATTTTCTACTGCTGCAGCTTGTCATCTCCTTCAGGCTACCCTCATCCACCTCCTCTACCTCACTCATATCTTACTGTCTGTCCACAATCAGTCATGGTGTGCTGCAAACGACCTCTGCCTCAGCGTCAGTAAGACTGAGATTGTTCATATTGGGACTCCTGCTCCCGCTTTCCCACTCTCACTCTGGCCGGCCTCCCTCGGCCCTGTGCCCGCACTCACCTGCGAAGCAAAAAACCTTGGGGTCATATTCAAATCCGCTCTCTCCTTCTCCACTCACATTTCGGACATCTTTAAAATGTCCAACTACCAACTACACCTCATCAGAGGTACTCTTCCTTTTCTCACCCTTCCCTAGCACCTCACTGTCTTCAGAGCCCTGGTTCTCTCAAGTTTGGACTACTGCAACAGCCTCTTTCTCAAACCCTGTGCCTCTGCTCTGTGCCCTCTGCAACTCATCCAGAACAGAACTGCAAGACATCCTTAGCCTCAAGCGCAAGAACCACATCTCTCTTGTACTGAAAACCCTGCACTGTCTCCCATGGCTGCAGAGATCAAGTTGAAGGGTATCCCTACATATTATCCCCACCAGAAATATCGCCGTACATATGGTTGTTTGTTTCGCCATAGGAGATATTTTTGGGGGGGATAATTTGTGGGAGCAGGGGATGCAGGGATGTCCCTCGCACATTTAAAAATAATGCGGCGGTTTCAGGGTGTCTCCCGCATATTTAAACATAATGCAGTGGTTGCGGGGGTGTCCCACGCAGGGTCAATGGCTCAATATCGCCACATAAATAGGGCAATATTTTTGTATTGAGATATTTTTGTGAGGATATTAACACATGGAACCAGTTGAAGACCCTCTGAATTGTCCACAAGGGTTTCTGGGGCCTGGGACCTACCTATCTGCAACGTTGCCTACCTAAATATTGTCCTTCCTGCGCCTTCTGCTCTTCTACCTCCAACCTTCTGTGAGTGAGCCGGTTCACCAAGCAGAGGTTTGAACGGAGATCTTTATCCTCTGCAGGGGCCTCCCTCTGGAATAGCCTCACTGCCGCAATTTATCTTGAGCCTGATCTCCTTAAGTTCTGGAAACTCCTTAAGACATTCCTCTTCTCCTCCTCCGTCTCTCTCCTCTAACCTTTCCCTCCACTCTGTCCTTCTCTCCCTCCTTTTCCATGCAGCCTGCTGACTGGTCGCCTCGTGTACCATAGAGTCTCACAGGTCCATGGCACCCATGCCAGTCCTCTCCCACTTGCCTCCGGGCCTTGTGTTTGCCTCATCATTACTGCACTTGGTCAATGACCCATGAGAGTGGCATCTCTTAGCACTTCCCCCAGTTTCTGACTTACTGGGTGCACTTGGTCCCCTTGTCCAGCCCCCCTGCACTTGTCCTCCCCTCTCCTGCACCAGTCTGCGCACTTGCACAATCTGAATGCACCATGCCTTGAAGATCATCTATCAGTTTTTCCCTTGCCTCCCCTCCTTGCATGGTGGTGCCTCAATCATTTGTAAAAAGTGCAGAATCGTCGTCAGACCTATTTGCTTTTATCTACGCCATTAAATATATTATATGCGCTTGTTCGATGCACTGGCCCGTGCAGACTTCTATCTTTCAGAAATTCAAGGGCTCTGAATGACAGTTGTTTTTTTTCCCCTTGTTCCTTCCCTTCTCGAGCATATTGAAACACTTGCTTTGTGTATAGGTGCTTTACAAATAAACAATACCATACCAATATCATATAATTTGCCTAACGCTGCAGCTTGTCAATTGCCAACTACTGATGCTTTCAATGTTCTACTGCTGCAACTTGCCAATTGCCTACCGCTGCATCTTGTCAACCCTTTGATAAAGTTTGCCACTGTATTGCTTTCCCAGCTCTTACAATTCAACCTCATATGCAACGTTTTTTTAAATGTGAACATTTATTTGTCGATTATTCAACAGGCTAACCTCTATCATTCCTTCTTTTCACCCACAACTCATGTACTCACTTTACAGGAGCACTATGTGGTGTCCATGGGGGCCATGCCACTACTCTGTTGCATGCACATCCAGATCTAGCAACTGACATAGTCGCCAGCCTGCAATCACTCACATTATCATATGGAGCCGAATTGTGCCGGGAGGCCAGGGTGAATGGATGGATGGCTCTCCAAGAGTTTGTTTTCATATGGAAGTTGTTGTGCAAAGTCTTGTTGATACCTATGTAATAGAAGTTTGAAATTGCTGAAATGTATTTCAGTTTTCAATATATGTCGGAAATGTAATTTGTTGTATCATATGTATAATCCAACACAGTGGTCATCATTACGAGGTGCTATTCATATATCACAAGCGGCGGCCGAATGGTAAGTCCACATTCCCGTGGAGTCCCATAGGACACTGAAGCACCGGCACCGTTAGGTGCTTCAGTGAAAAACATGCCGATAGGGGACTGAACCCCCGGCAGGTCAGGCCTGCCGGGAGATCAGTGGCCCCTAGTGGCATTCTCGTAGTTTGTCCAAACAGGGTGCCAGTACGTTGCTACCGGCACCTGTATTTCAGGACAGCCAAACTCGTAATGAGGCACAGTGTCTGGTTCTGCAAGGCCATACCAATGACAGTTGAATGCATAAGACATGAGCAGCAACTAACTTCAGCCAGGACAGTAAGAGAGGAGGGCTCTTGTCTCTCTAAAACAATGAATACATGATGGAGAGCACAACATACCATCTGCTCTTTAGCAAACACCTACTGGATGTCCTTTGTTCTGATACACCATACCGTGTACACATCAATCGACTCTACACTCCAGAGTCTTTGAACTAGGGGTTCAAGCCCTCTTACCTAGCAGGCTCATGGTGTCTTGATCATATGTTTATTAATGGTTTTCTCCCCTTTGAATGTCATTCTCCAAACATGGCTAGGCATTGCATCCTTAAGCACTTTTCGCAGAAGCACACACCTATAATTTTGGTAAAATAAAAAATCCTTATGGTTTGCATGGCATAAATGAGGAAAGCTCCTCAAAATAATGAAAATATTTTTGTTCTCTTTTCAAACTTGACATACTTGATTTCTAGAATGCATCCCCTCCCCAATGTGTGTTAGGGGCCTATGGAAGGAAGGAAGTAGAATGGCTTTTGCCATCTGTGTTTTCTTGGACATGGCTTCAATATACCCAAGATCATCATGACATGAGTAAATTCCAGATATAACCATGATGAGGCGAACTCCTCTCTGCAGCTATCTCTGCTCTTGGCACAGTGTCCCATGGAATGCAATTGAATCCCATGGTATATTCAGTCCAATTCTTCACATAGTCCTCCACCTTTTCCTTCTCATGCCTTTTTGAGCCTTTTATCTATCCCCTGCCATCATCCCAACTATCTTCCTGACTTTACCCCTCCCTCTCAAGACTCTTCAAATCTAGACAAAATCAAGAAATGCACAAGAGTGAAGTAGAATTGCAGTCAATCAGAGAGCAGTTAAGAGTAAACTGGGTTGACAGTAGGTCAGCAAGTAGCTAAGAGTAAACTGCGGCCGCTGTCAATCAGCGACCAGTTGAGAGTAAACTGGGTTGACAGTAGATCAGCAAGCTACTGTCAATCAGAGATCGAATGAGAGTAAACTGGGTTGACAGTAGATCAGCAAGCTACTGTCAATCAGAGATCGAATGAGAGTAAACTGGGTTGACAGTAGATCAGCAAGTAGTTAAGAGTAAACTGGGTCTACTGTCAATCAGTGATCAGTTCAGAGTAAACTGGGATGGTGTATGTGATTAGTGTGCCCCTGTTTCCTGCAACCCCTGAAAATGCTGTCTTTTCTTTATTTCAACCGCCTTTCACACCATGTATATGTGGGGGAGACCCCTGCAGTCACGCTTTATACATTATATACTGTACCCATCCTTCAAATATGGGGTGAAATGGAGGTTAAAATAAAAAAAAAGTCTGCATTGTCAGGGGTCGCAGCTATCGGGGTGCAATAATTGTATAATCCCAACTGGTATTACAGTTAAACAGCGAGCAGTTAGATTAAACAGGGATTACAGTCAATCCGTGAGCATTTTAGTGTAAACTGGGTTGAAAGTCAATCATTGAGCATTTAAGAGTAAACTGGGATTACTGTCAACCAGTGAGCAGTTAAAGGTCAAGTGGAATGACAGTCAATCAGCGAGCAGTTAAGAGGAAACTCCGTTTATAGTCAATTAGCGAGCAGTTACGTGTAAAATGGCCTTTCAGTCAATCAGCGAGCAGTGAAGGGGACACTTTTATTACAGTCAATCTCTGAGCAGTTAAAAGTAAACTTTGATTGCAGTCAATTACTGAGCCTAATCACTGAGCATTTAATAGTAAACTAGAATTACAGTCGACCAGTGAGCAGTGAATGTCCCATGTACTCTAAATTTCAGTGTGGCGCGTCACTCAGGTAAGAAAAGGTTTGCTTTTCAATCAATCCCGTCTGCGATATCCCTTCATAGACCCATTTGCACATAAATGGCCATAAATTAGCGAGTGTCAGAAAGAGTATGTGTGGGTAGAAAAGCTCAACCTACAAGAGTAGAGCAGAGTGTTCCTGAAAGCAAAGAGATAAACCCAAGAAATGATGCCTAAGTAAGATTATGAGCAGGGCCATTATGTCAAGGCAGGAATTACCCCTAAATGAGCGGCCCATTTCCAATGTAAATTCCCAGGTTTTAAGTTCTTCCATTTGAATTGAGTTGCAGCTAAAGAGATATTGGAGTGCAAGCGATTCCCCGCCACCGAAAAGGAAATTATTTTGATTGCACCTGGATCTAAACCGTAAAGATCAGAGGCTACGTGTTTTCTTTGTTTCAATTTTCTGAGCTTTTCAGACAAATATAATCAAAGTTGTTGAGATCAATTTTGAAAGCAAATGGGGACTGAGACAATAGAAAGTAGTACAACTTCTCATCTCCTAAAAGGATTCATAAATGAAAGTATTTTGCAATAATGGGGCGCTATCCTATTTTCAAAAATATTCTTTTCTGGAGGCGTCCTGTATCTCATTTCATAGTCAAGCATTTTCAAACGTATTTGTGATGGATTCATCCACATTTTGTAGTTTTATTTTATTTTATTTATTTATACCAAAAAACGTACCAAATTAGTTTTGGATTATTGACTGTGCAGGTGCGCTTCTGCTTCTGTCATGTAATAGGTTTTAAAAGTTTTGTTTCTCAGCAAAAATATTTGGGCCATTTTTTTTCAACAAAGCAAAACAATTGCGGCCCATATCCCAATTTCTAAAATGTTATTGAAAAAAATGTTTAACCTTGTTGAATGTATTTAACATTTTGTCATTCGCTTCAAATCTCCAATAGCCGTGAATATAACTTCCAGCGTGAGGGTTTTTCTTTTGGCAAGTTACGTTAAAGGCACATGCAAGCAATAATTTCAGATGCAGTTATATCTTTCCGCTCTCAAATACATCAATTTTAGTCTTCCCAATGGGTGAAAGGTGCACACATGGCCACCCCGTTTAGTGCAGTGATTCTGGGTATAAAATGCTAAATGTTTTCCCAATATATGCATTTTGAGAGCATTGTCTTACCCTCAAGCAAGTGCACTCGACTATATAGGTGAATGACATTCTAATTCAGAAAAATCTATAAATGCTCTAATGTGGAATTATATGGAATGAGACCAATCCTAACATGGACTGGTTCAAGTTATTAAAATCTCCTCACTTCAGCCTCTGATCCTACCTCTTTCCAATTTGGTGTTTCCCAAGCATGACATAAGATCACTCTATTCAACCTTAACACCTCATTCAGTGACGAAGTCATCTGCTAATTTGCATTTCTCTTCCAACTTCTTTGCAGATGACAAGCAAGTCTTCTTCTCCTACACTACATTTACAACAATTAATCTGCTAATTTGGGATTCTCTTACAACCTCTTGGAAGACGACAAGCAAGTCTTCATCTCCTTCCCTACATTTAGGCCAAGTAATCTGCTAACTTGGGTTTCTCATACCACCACTTGACAGATGAGAACCAAGTCTTCTTCTCCTTCCCTACATTTAGGCCTAGTAATCTGCTAACTAGGTTTTCTCTTACATCCTCTTGGCAGAAGATAAGCAAGTCTTTTTCTCCTTTCTCCATCCCTACATTTAGGGCAAGTAATCTTCTAATTTGGGTTTCTTTTTACAAGCTTGGCAGTTGACAAGCAAGTCTTCTTCTCCTTCCCTACGCTTACGCCTAGTAATCTGATCATATGGGTTTCTCTTACAACCTCTTGGAAGACGACAAGCAAGTCTTCTTCTCCTTCCCTACATTAAGGCAAAATAATCTGCTAATTTGGGTTTCTCTTAAAACCACTTGGCAGATGAAGAGCAAGTCTTCTTCTCCTTCACTACATTCAGGCCAGATAATCTACTAACTTGGGTTTCTCTTAAAACCTCTTGGCAGACAACAAGGAAATCTTTTTTCTCTTCCCTGCATTCAGGCCAAGTAATCTTCGAACTTGGGTTTCTCTTACAACCACTTGGCAGACGACAAGCAAGTCTTCTTCTCCTTCCCTACATTTAGGCCTAGTAGTCTTCTAATTTGGGCTTCTCTTACAACCTTGGCAGATGACAAGCAAGTCTTCCTCTCCTTCCCTACATTGAGGCCTAGTAATCTGCTAATTTTGGTTTCTTTTACAACCTCCTGCCAGAAGAAAAGCAAGTATTCTTCCCCTTCCCTACCTTTAGGCCTAGCAATCTGCTAATATGCGTTTCTCTTACAATGTCTTGGCAGATGACAAGCAAGTCTTCTTCTCTTCCCAACATTTAAAGCTAGTAATCTGCTAATTTGCATTTCTCTTACAATCTCTTGGCAGACAACAAGCAAGTCTTCTTCTCCTTCCATACATTTAGGCCTAGTAATCTGATCATTTGGGTTTCTCTTACAACCTTTTGGAAGATGACAGGCATGTCTACTCTCCTTCCCTACATTTAGGCCAAGGAATCTGCTAACTTGGGTTTCTCTTCCAACCACTTGGCAGAAGAAAAGCACGTCTTCTCCTCCTTCCCTACATTTAGGACAGGTAATCTGCTAATCTGGGTTTCTCTTGTGACCTTTTGGCAGATGGCAAGTAAGTCTTTTTCTCCTTCCCTACATTCAAACCAAGTAAACTGCTAACTTGGGTTTCTTTTACAACCACTTGGCATACGACAAGCAAGTCTTCTTCTCCTTTCAACATTTAGGCCTAGTAGTGTGCCAATTTGGGTTTCTCTAACAACCTTGGCTAATGACAAGCACGTCTTTCTCACCTTCCCTACATTTAGGCCTTGTAATCTACTAATTTGGCTTTCTCTTACAACCTCTTGTCAGAAGACACACAAGTCTTCTTCGCCTTCCCTTCATTTAGGCCAAGTAATCTGCTAAAGTGGGTTTCTCTTCCAAACTTGGCAGATGAAAAGCAAGTCTTCTTCTCCTTCCCTATATTTAGCCCTAGTAAGCTGCTAATTTGGGTTTCTCTTACAACCTCTTGGCAGCCGACAGGCTAGTCTACTTCTCCTTCCCTACATTTAGGCCTAGCAATCTGCTAATTTGTGTTTCTTTTAAAATGTCTTGGCAGATGACAAGAAAGTCTTCTCCTCCTTCCCTACATTTATGCCAAATAATCTGATAACTAGGGTTTCTCTTACAACCACTTGGCAGACGGCAAGCCATTCTTCTTCTCCTTCCTTACATTTATGCCAAGTAATCTTCTAATTTGGGTTTATTTTACAACCACTTTGCAGACGACAAGCAAGTCTTCTCCTCCTTCCCTACATTTAGGCCAAGTCATCTGTTAACTAGTGTTTCTCTTACAACCACTTGGCAGATGGAAAGCAAGTCTTCTTCTCCTATCCTACATTTAGGCCAGGTAATCTGCTAATTTGGGTTTCTCTTATGACCTCTTGGCAGAGGGCAAGCAAGTCTTCTTCTCCTTCCCTACATTCAGGCCAAGCAACCTACTAACTTGGGGTTCTCTTACAATCTCTTACCAGAAGACAAGCAAGTATTATTCTCCTTCCCTACATTTAGGCCTAGTAGTCTTCTAATTTGGGCTGCTCTTACAACCTTGGCAGATGACAAGCAAGTCTCCCTCTCCTTCCCTAGATTTAGGCCTAGTAATCTGCTAATTTTGGTTTCTTTTACAACCTCTTGCCAGAAGAAAAGCAAGTCTTCTTCTCTTCCCAACATTTAGAGCTAGTAATATGCTAATTTGCATTTGTCTTGCAATCTCTTGGCAGACAACAAGCAAGTCTTCTTCTCCTTCCCTACATTTAGGCCTAGTAATCTGATCATTTGGGTTTCTCTTACAACCTTTTGAAAGATGACAGGCATGTCTATTCTCCTTCCCTACATTTAGGCCAAGGAATCTGCTAACTTGGGTTTCTCTTCCAACCACTTGGCAGACAAAAAGCACGTCTTCTCCTCCTTCCCTACATTTAGGCCAGGTAATCTGCTAATCTGGGTTTCTCTTGTGACCTTTTGGCAGATGGCAAGTAAGTCTTTTTCTCCTTCCCTACATTCAAGCCAAGTAAACGGCTAACTTGGGTTTCTTTTACAACCACTTGGCATACGACAAGCAAGTCTTCTTCTCCTTTCAACATTTAGGCCTAGTAGTGAGCCAATTTGGGTTTCTCTAACAACCTTGGCTAATGACAAGCACGTCTTTCTCACCTTCCCTACATTTAGGCCTTGTAATCTACTAATTTGGCTTTCTCTTACAACCTCTTGTCAGAAGACACACAAGTCTTCTTCTCCTTCCCTTCATTTAGGCCAAGTAATCTGCTAAAGTGGGTTTCTCTTGCAAACTTGGCAGATGAAAAGCAAGTCTTCTTCTCCTTCCCTATATTTAGCCCTAGTAATCTGCTAATTTGGGTTTCTCTTACAACCTCTTGGCAGCCGACAGGCTAGTCTACTTCTCCTTCCCTACATTTAGGCCTAGCAATCTGCTAATTTGCGTTTCTTTTAAAATGTCTTGGCAGATGAAAGGAAAGTCTTCTCCTCCTTCCCTACATTTATGCCACATAATCTGATAACTAGGGTTTCTCTTACAACCACTTTGGAGACGACAAGCAAGTCTTCTCCTCCTTCCCTACATTTAGGCCAAGTAATCTGTTAACTGGGGTTTCTCCTACAACCACTTGGCAGATGGAAAGCAAGTCTTCTTCTCCTATCCTACATTTAGGCCAGGTAATCTGCTAATTTGGGTTTCTCTTATGACCTCTTGGCAGAGTGCAAGCAAGTCTTCTTCTCCTTCCCTACATTCAGGCCAAGCAACCTACTAACTTGGGTTTCTGTTACAACCTCTTACCAGAAGACAAGCAAGTCTTCTTCTCCTTCCCTACATTTAGGCCTAGTAATCTGCTATTTTGGGTTTCTCTTGCAACCTCTTGCCAGAAGACAAGCAAGTCTTCTTCTCCTTCCCTACATTTATGCCAAGTAATCTGTTAATTTGGGTTTCTCTTCCAAATTTGGCAGATGACAAGAAAGTCTTCTTCTCCATCCCTACATTTAGGCCTAGTAATCTGCTAATTTGGGTTTCTCTTACAACCCTTGCAAGAAGACAAGCAAGTCTTCTTCTCCTTCCCTACATTTAGGACAGGTAATCTGCTAATTTGGGTTTCTCTTCCAAACTTGGCAGATGAAAACAAAGTCTTCTCCTCCTTACCTACATTTAGGCCTAGTAATCTGCTATTTTGGGTTTCTCTTACAACCTCTTGCCAGAAGACAAGCAAGTCTTCTTCTTCTTCCTTACATTTAGGCCAAGTAATGTGCTTATTTGTGTTTCTCTTCCAAACTTGGCAGATGACAAGAAAGTCTTCTCCTCCTTCCCTACATTTATGCCAAATAATCTGCTAATTTGGGTTTCTCTTACAACCTCTTGGCAGACAACAAGCAAGTCTTCTCCTTCCCTACATGTAGGCCTAGTAATCTGATCATTTGGGTTTCTCTTACAACCTTTGGGAAGATGACAGGCACGTCTATTCTCATTCCCTACATTTAGGCAAAGGAATCTGCTAACTTGGGTTTCTCTTACAACCACTTGGCAGACGACAAGCACGTCTTCTCCTCCTTTCCTACATTTAGACCAGGTAATCTGCTAATCTGGGTTTCTCTTGTGACCTCTTAGCAGATGGCAAGTAAGTCTTTTTCTCATTCCCTACATTCAGACCAAGTAAACTGCTAACTTGGGTTTATTTTACAACCACTTGGCAGACGACACGCAAGTCTTCCTCTCCTTACAACATTTAGGCCTATTAGTCTGCTAATTTGGGTTTCTCTTACAACCTTGGCTAATGACAAACAAGTCTTTCTCTCCTTCCCTACATTTAGACCTAGTAATCTTCTAATTTGGCTTTATCTTACAACCTCTTGTCAGAAGACAAGCAAGTCTTCTTCTCCTTCCCTATATTTAGGCCTAGTAATCTGCTAATTTTGGTTTCTCTTACAACCTCTTGGCAGCCAACAGGCTAGTCTACTTCTCCTTCCCTACATTTAGGCCTAGCAATCTGCTAATTTGCATTTCTCTTAGAACGTCTTGGCAGATGACAAGAAAGTCTTCTCCTCCTTCCCTACATGTATGCCAAATAATCTGCTAACTAGGGTTTTGGTTACAACCGCTTGGCAGACGGCAAGCAATTTTTCTTCTCCTTCCTTACATTTATGCCAAGTAATCTTCTAATTTGGGTTTCTCTTACAATCTCTTGGAAGACGACAAGGAAGTCTTCTTCTTATTCCCTATATTTAGGCCAAGTAATCTGCTAACTTGGGTTTCTCTTACAACCACTTTGCAGATGACAAGCAAGCCTTCTCCTCGTTCCCTACATTTAGGCTATGTAATCTGTTAACTAGGGTTTCTCTTACAACCACTTGGAAGATGGAAAGCAAGTCTTCTTCTCCTATCCTACATTTATGCCAGGTAATCTGCTAATTTTAGTTTCTGTTACGACCTCTTGAGAGAGGGCAAGCAAGTCTTCTTCTCCTTCCCTACATTCAGGCCAAGCAATTTACTAACTTGGGTTTCTCTTAGAACCTCTTGCCAGAAGACAAGCAAGTCTTCTTCACTTCCCTACATTTAGGCCTAGTAATCTGCTATTTTGGGTTTCTCTTACAACCTCTTGCCAGAAGACAAGCAGGTCTTCTCCTTCCCTACATTTAGGCCAAGTAATCTGCTAATTGGGGTTTCTCTTCCAAACTTGGCAGATGACAAGAAAGTCTTCTTCTCCTTCCCTACATTTAGGCCAAGTAATCTGCTAATTTGGGTTTCTCTTCCAAACTTGCCAGATGACAAGAAAGTCTTCTTCTCCTTCCTTACATTTAGGCCTAGTAATATGCTATTTTGTGTTTCTCTTACAACCTCTTGCCAGAAAACAAGCAAGTATTCTTCTCCTTCCCTACATTTAGGCCAAGTAATGTGCTAATTTGAGTTTCTTTTCCAATCTTGGCAGATGACAAGAAAGTCTTATTCTCCTTCCCTACATTTAGGCCTAGTAATCTGCTAATTTGGGTTTCTCTTAAAACCCCTTGGCAGATGACAAGCAAGTCTTCTTCTCCTTCCCTACATTTAGGTCTAGCAATCTGCTAATTTGCGATTCTCTTACAGCCACTTGGCAGAAGACAAGCAAGTCTTCTTCACCTTCCCTACATTTAGGCCTAGTAATCTGCTATTTTGGGTTTCTCTTACAACCTCTTGCCAGAAGACAAGCAGGTCTTCTCCTTCCCTACATTTAGGCCAAGTAATCTGCTAATTGGGGTTTCTCTTCCAAACTTGGCAGATGACAAGAAAGTCTTCTTCTCCTTCCCTACATTTAGGCCAAGTAATCTGCTAATTTGGGTTTCTCTTCCAAACTTGCCAGATGACAAGAAAGTCTTCTTCTCCTTCCTTACATTTAGGCCTAGTAATATGCTATTTTGTGTTTCTCTTACAACCTCTTGCCAGAAAACAAGCAAGTATTCTTCTCCTTCCCTACATTTAGGCCAAGTAATGTGCTAATTTGAGTTTCTTTTCCAAACTTGGCAGATGACAAGAAAGTCTTATTCTCCTTTCCTACATTTAGGCCTAGTAATCTGCTAATTTGGGTTTCTCTTAAAACCCCTTGGCAGACGACAAGCAAGTCTTCTTCTCCTTCTCTACATTTAGGCCTAGCAATCTGCTAATTTGCGATTCTCTTACAGCCACTTGGCAGATGACAAGCAAGTCTTTTTCTCCTCCCTATATTTAGGCCTAGTAATCTGCTAATTTGGCTTTCTCTTAAACCTCTTGGCAGCCGACAGGCTAGTCTACTTCTCCTTCCCTACATTTAGGCCTAGCAATCTGCTAATTTGCGTTTCTCTTAGAATGTCTTGGCAGATGACAAGAAAGTCGTCTTCCTCTTCCCTACATTTATGCCAAATAATCTGCTAACTAGGGTTTCTCTTACAACCACTTGGAAGACGGCAAGTCAATCTTCTTCTCCTTCCTTACATTTATGCCAAGTAATCTTCTAATTTAGGTTTCTATTACACCTCTTGGAAGATGAAAGCAAGTATTTTTCTTATTCCCTACATTTAGGCCAAATAATCTGCTAACTAGGGTTTCTCTTACAACCACTTGGCAGATGGAAAGCAACCCTTTTTCTCATTTCCTACATTTAGGCCAGGTAATCTGCTAATTTGGGTTTCTCTTACGACCTCTTGGCAGAGGGCAAGCAATTTTTCTTCTCCTTCCCTACATTCAGGAAAAGCAAAATACTAACTTGGGTTTCTCTTACAACCTCTTGCCAGAAGACAAGCAAGTCTTCTTCTCCTTCCCTACATTTAGGCCTAGTAATCTGCTATTTTGGGTTTCTCTTACAACCTCTTGCCAGAAGACAAGCAAGTCTTCTTCTCATTCCCTATATTTAGGCCAGGTAATCTGCTAATTTGGGTTTCTCTTCCAAATTTGGCAGATGCCAAGAAAGTCTTCTTCTCCTTCCCTACATTTAGGCCAGGTAATCTGCTAATTTGGGTTTCTCTTCCAAATTTGGCAGATGACAAGAAAGTCTTCTTCTCCTTCCCTACATTTAGGCCTAGTAATCTGCTAATTTGGGTATCTCTTACAACCTCTTGCCAGAAGACAAGCAATTCTTCTTCTCCTTCCCTACATTCAGGCCAAGCAAAATACTAACTTGTGTTTCTCTTACAACCTCTTGCCAGAAGACAAGCAAGTCTTCTTCTCCTTCCCTACATTTAGGCCAAGTAATGTGCTAATTTGGGTTTCTCTTCCAAACTTGGCAGATGACAAGAAAGTCTTCTTCTCCTTCACTACATTTAGGCCTAGTAATCTGCTAATTTGGGTATCTCTTATAACCTCTTGCCTGAAGACAAGCAAGTCTTCTTCTCCTTCCCTACATTTAGGCCTAGTAATCTGCTAATTTGGGTATCTCTTACGACCTCTTGCCAGAAGACAAGCAAGTCTTCTTCTCCTTCCCTACATTTAGGCCTAGTAATCTGCTATTTTGGGTTTCTATTACAACCTCTTGCCAGAAGACAAGCAAGTCTTCTTCTCCTTCCCTACATTTAGGCCAAGTAATGTGCTAATTTGGGTTTCTCTTCCAAACTTGGCTAATGACAAGAAAGTCTTCTTCTCCTTCCCTACATTTAGGCCTAGTAATCTGCTAATTTGGGTTTCTCTTACAACCACTTGGAAGATGGAAAGCAAGTATTTTTCTCCTTTCCTACATTTAGGCCAGGTAATCTGCTAATTTGGGTTTCTCTTACGACCTCTTGGCAGAGGGCAAGCAAGTCTTCTTCTCCTTCCCTACATTCAGGCCAAGCAAAATACTAACTTGGGTTTCTCTTACAACCTCTTGCCAGAAGACAAGCAAGTCTTCTTCTCCTTCCCTACATTTAGGCCTAGTAAAATGCTATTTTTGGTTTCTCTTACAACCTCTTGCCAGAAGACAAGCAAGTCTTCTTCTCATTCCCTATATTTAGGCCAGGTAATCTGCTAATTTGGGTTTCATTCCAAACTTGGCAGATGACAAGAAAGTCTTCTTCTCCTTCCCTACATTTAGGCCTAGTAATCTGCTAATTTGGGTATCTCTTACAACCTCTTGCCAGAAGACAAGCAAGTCTTCTTCTCCTTCCCTACATTCAGGCCAAGAAAAATACTAACTTGGGTTTCTCTTACAACCTCTTGCCAGAAGACAAGCAAGTCTTCTTCTCCTTCCCTACATTTAGGCCTAGTAATCTGCTTTTTTGGGTTTCTTTTACAACCTCTTGCCAGAAGACAAGCAAGTCTTCTTCTCATTCCCTACATTTACGCCAAGTAATCTGCTAATTTGGGTTTCTCTTCCAAACTTGGCAGATGACAAGAAAGTCTTCTTCTCCTTTCCTACATTTAGGCCTAATAATCTGCTAATTTGGGTATCTCTTACATTCTCTTGCCAGAAGACAAGCAAGTCTTCTTCTCCTTCCCTACATTTAGGCCTAGTAATCTGCTAATTTGGGTATCTCTTACAACCTCTTGCCAGAAGACAAGCAAGTATTCTTCTCCTTCCCTACATTTAGGCCAAGTAATCTGCTAATTTGGGTTTCTCTTCCAAATTTGGCAGATGACAAAAAATTCTTCTTCTCCTTCCCTACATTTAGGCCTAGTAATCTGCTATTTTGGGTTTCTATTACAACCTCTTGCCAGAAGACAAGCAAGTCTTCTTCTCCTTCCCTACATTCACGCCAAGCAAAATTCTAACTTGGGTTTCTCTTACAACCTCTTGCCAGAAGACAAGCAAGTCTTCTTCTCCTTCCCTACATTTAGGCCCAGTAATCTGCTTTTTTGGGTTTCTCTTACAACCTCTTGCCAGAAGACAAGCAAGTCTTCTTCTCCTTCCCTACATTTAGGCCAAGTAATCTGCTAATTTGGGTTTCTCTTCCAAACGTGGCAGATGACAAGAAAGTCTTCTTCTCCTTCCCTACATTTAGGCCTAGTAATCTGCTAATTTGGGTATCTCTTACAACCTCTTGCCAGAAGACAATCAAGTCTTCTTCTCCTTCCCTACATTTAGGCCTAGTAATCTGCTAATTTGGGTATCTCTTACGACCTCTTGCCAGAAGACAAGCAAGTCTTCTTCTCCTTCACTACATTTAGGCCAAGTAATCTGCTAATTTGGGTTTCTCATCCAAATTTGGCAGATGACAAAAAATTCCTCTTCTCCTTCCCTACATTTAGGCCAAGTAATCTGCTATTTTGGGTTTCTATTACAACCTCTTGCCAGAAGACAAACAAGTCTTCTTCTCCTTCCCTACATTTAGGCCAAGTAATGTGCTAATTTGGGTTTCTGTTCCAAACTTGGCAGATGACAAGAAAGTCTTCTTCTCCTTCCCTACATTTAGGCCTAGTAATCTGCTAATTTGGGTTTCTCTTACAACCTCTTTGCAGACGACAAGCAGGTCTTCTTCTCCTTCCCTACATTTAGGCCTAGCAACCTGCTAATTTGCGATTCTCTTACAACCACTTGGCAGATGGCAAGCAAGTCTTTTTCTCCGCCCAGCATTTAGGGCTAGTAATCTGCTAACTTGCATTTCTCTTATAACCTATTGGCAGAAAAAAAGCAATCATTCTTCACCTTCCCTACATTTAGGTCAAGTAATCTGCTAATGTGGGTTTCTTTTACAACCACTTGACAGAAGACAAGAAAGTCTTCTCCTCCTTCCCTACATTTAGGCCAAGTAATCTGTTAACTAGGGTTTCTCTTACAACCACTCGGCAGGCAGCAAGCAAGTCTTGTTCTTCTTACCTACATTTGGGCCAGGTAATCTGCTAGTTTGGGCTTCTCTTACCACCTCTTGGCAGACAGCAAGCAAGTCTTCTTCTCATTCCCTACATTCAGGCCAAGTAATCTGCTAACTTGTGTTTCTCTTACAACCACTTGGCAGACGACAAGCAAGTCTTCTTCTCCTTCCCTACATTTAGGCCTAGTAGTCTGCTAATTTAGGTTTCTCTTATAACCTTGGCAGATGACAAGCAAGTCTTCCTCTACTTCTCTACATTTAGTCCTAGTAATCTGCTAATTTGTGTTTCTCTTACAACCTCTTGATAGAAGACAAGTAAGTCTTCTTCTCCTTCCCTACATTTAGGCCAAGTAATCTGCTAATTTGGGTTTCTCTTCTAAATTTGGTATATGACAAGCAAGTCCGCTTCTCCTTCCCTACATGTAGGCCTATTAATCTGCTAATTTGGGTTTCTCTTACAACCTCTTGGCAGAAGAGAAGCAAGTCTTCTTCTCCTTCCCTACATTTAGGCCTACCAATCTGCTATTTTGCGATTCTCTTACAATGTCTTTGCAGATGACAAGCAAGTCTTCTCCTCCTCCCAACATTTAGGGCTACTAATCTGCTAATTTGCATTTCTCTTACAAACTCTTGGCAGACGACAAGCAAGTCTTCTTCTCCTTCCCTACATTTAGGCCTAGTAGTCTGCTTATTTGGGTTTCTCTTACAACTTTGGCACATGATAAGCAAGTCTTCCTCTCCTTCCCTACATTTAGTTGTAGTAATCTGCTAATTTGGGTTTCTCTTACAACCTCTTGGCATAAAACAAGTAAGTCTTCTTCTTCTTCCCTACATTTAGGCGAAGAAATGTGCTAATTTGGGTTTCTCTTACAACCGCTTTGCAGAAGACAAGCAAGTCTTCTTCTCGTTACCTACATTTAGGCCTAGTAATCTGCTAATTTGGGTATCTCTTACGACCTCTTGCCAGAAGACAAGCAAGTCTTCTTCTCCTTCCCTACATTTAGGCCAAGTAATCTGCTAATTTGGGTTTCTCTTCCAAATTTGGCAGGTTGACAAAAAAATCTTCTTCTCCTTCCCTACATTTAGGCCAAGTAATCTGCTAATTTGGGTTTCTCTTCCAAACTTGGCCAATGACAAGAAAGTCTTCTTCTCCTTCCCTACATTTAGGTCTAGTAATCTGCTAATTTGGGTTTCTCTTACAACCACTTGGAAGATGGAAAGCATGTCTTTTTCTCCTTTCCTACATTTAGGCCAGGTAATCTGCTAATTTGGGTTTCTCTTACGACCTCTTGGCAGAGGGCAAGCAAGTCTTCTTCTGCTTCCCTACATTTAGCCAAAGTAATGTGCTAATTTGGGTTTCTCTTCCAAATTTGGCAGATGACAAGGAAGTCTTCTTCACCTTCCCTACATTTAGGCCTAGTAATCTGCTAATTTGGGTTTCTCTTACAACCTCTTGGCAGACGACAAGCAAGTCTTCTTCTCCTTCCCTACATTAAGGCCTAGCAACCTGCTAATTTGCGATTCTCTTACAACCACTTGGCAGATGACAAGCAAGTCTTTTTCTCCGCCAAGCATTTAGGGCTAGTAATCTGCTAATTTGCATTTCTCTTACAACCTATTGGCAGACAACAAGCAATTCTTCTTCTCCTTCCCTACATTTAGCCAAAGTAATCTGCTAATTTGGGTTTCTCTTACAACCTCTCGTCAGACAACAAGCATGTCTTCTTCACCTTACCTACATTTAGGTCAAGTAATCTGCTAATTTGGGTTTCTTTTACAACCACTTGACAGAAGACAAGCAAGTCTTCTCCTCCTTCCCTACATTTAGGCCAAGTAATCTGTTAACTAGGGTTTCTCTTACAACCACTCGGCAGGCAGCAAGCAAGTCTGGCTCTTCTTCCCTACATTTGGGCCAGGTAATCTGCTAGTTTGGGCTTCTCTTACCACCTCTTGGCAGACAGCAAGCAAGTCTACTTCTCATTCCATACATTCAGGCCAAGTAATCTGCTAACTTGTGTTTCTCTTACAACCACTTGGCAGACGACAAGCAAGTCTTCTTCTCCTTCCCTACATTTAGGCCTAGTAGTCTGCTAATTTAGGTTTCTCTTACAACCTTGGCAGATGACAAGCAAGTCTTCCTCTCCTTCTCTACATTTAGTCCTAGTAATCTGCTGATTTGGGTTTCTCTTACAACCTCTTGATAGAATACAAGTAATCTTCTTCTCCTTCCCTACATTTAGGCCAAGTAATCTGCTAATTTGGGTTTCTCTTCTAAATTTGGTATATGACAAGCAAGTCCGCTTCTCCTTCCCTACATGTAGGCCTATTAATCTGCTAATTTGGGTTTCTCTTACAACCTCTTGGCAGACGACAAGCAAGTCTTCTTCTCCTTCCCTACATTTAGGCCAAGTAATCTGCTAATTTGGGTTTCTCTTCCAAATTTGGCAGGTTGACAAAAAAATCTTCTTCTCCTTCCCTACATTTAGGCCAAGTAATGTGCTAATTTGGGTTTCTCTTCTAAATTTGGTATATGACAAGCAAGTCTGCTTCTCCTTCCCTACATGTAGGCCTATTAATCTGCTAATTTGGGTTTCTCTTACAACCTCTTGGCAGAAGACAAGCAAATCTTCTTCTCCTTCCCTACATTTAGGCCTACCAATCTGCTAATTTGCGATTCTCTTACAACGTCTTCGCAGATGACAAGCAAGTCTTCTCCTCCTCCCAACATTTAGGGCTACTAATCTGCTAATTTTCATTTCTCTTACAAACTCTTGGCAGACGACAAGCAAGTCTTCTTCTCCTTCCCTACATTTCGGCCTAGTAGTCTGCTTATTTGGGTTTCTCTTACAACCTTGGCAGATGATAAGCAAGTCTTCCTCTCCTTCCCTACATTTAGTTGTAGTAATCTGCTAATTTGGGTTTCTCTTACAACCTCTTGGCATAAAACAAGTAAGTCTTCTTCTTCTTCCCTACATTTAGGCGAAGTAATCTGCTAATTTGGGTTTCTCTTACAACCGCTTTGCAGAAGACAAGCAAGTCTTCTTCTCCTTCCCTACATTTAGGCCTAGTAATCTGCTAATTTGGGTATCTCTTACGACCTCTTGCCAGAAGACAAGCAAGTCTTCTTCTCCTTCCCTACATTTAGGCCAAGTAATCTGCTAATTTGGGTTTCTCTTCCAAATTTGACAGGTTGACAAAAAAATCTTCTTCTCCTTCCCTACATTTAGGCCAAGTAATGTGCTAATTTGGGTTTCTCTTCCAAACTTGGCCAATGACAAGAAAGTCTTCTTCTCCTTCCCTACGTTTAGGCCTAGTAATCTGCTAATTTGGGTTTCTCTTACAACCACTTGGAACATGGAAAGCAAGTCTTTTTCTCCTTTCCTACATTTAGGCCAGGTAATCTGCTAATTTGGGTTTCCCTTACGACCTCTTGGCAGAGGGCAAGCAAGTCTTCTTCTCCTTCCCTACATTCAGGCCAAGCAAACTACTAACTTGGGTTTCTCTTACAACCTCTTGCCAGAAAACAAGCAAGTCTTCTTCTCCTTCCCTACATTTAGGCCTAGTAATCTGCTATTTTCGGTTTCTCTTACAACCTCTTGCCAGAAGACAAGCAAGTCTTCTTCTCCTTCCCTACATTTATGCCAAGTAATCTGCTAATTTGGGTTTCTCTTCCAAATTTGGCAGATGACAAGAAAGTCTTCTTCTCATTCCCTATATTTAGGCCAGGTAATCTGCTAATTTGGGTTTCTCTTCCAAACTTGGCAGATGACAAGAAAGTCTTCTTCTCCTTCCCTACAGTTAGGCCTAGTAATCTGCTAATTTGGGTATCTCTTACAACCTCTTGCCAGAAGACAAGCAAGTCTTCTTCTCCTTCCCTACATTCAGGCCAAGCAAAATACTAACTTGGGTTTCTCTTACAACCTCTTGCCAGAAGACAAGCAAGTCTTCTTCTCCTTCCCTACATTTAGGCCTAGTAATCTGCTTTTTTGGTTTCTCTTACAACCTCTTGCCAGAAGACAAGCAAGTCTTCTTCTCCTTCCCTACATTTAGGCCAAGTAATCTGCTAATTTGGGTTTCTCTTCCAAATTTGGCAGATGACAAGAAAGTCTTCTTCTCCTTCCCTACATTTAGGCCTGGTAATCTGCTAATTTGGGTATCTCTTACACTCTCTTGCCAGAAGGCAAGTAAGTCTTCTTCTCCTTCCCTACATTTAGGCCTAGTAATCTGCTAATGTGGGTATCTCTTACAACCTCTTGCCAGAAGACAAGCAAGTCTTCTTCTCCTTCCCTACATTTAGGCCAAGTAATCTGCTAATTTGGGTTTCTCTTCCAAATTTGGCAGATGACAAAAAAATCTTCTTCTCCTTCCCTACATTTAGGCCTAGTAATCTGCTATTTTGGGTTTCTATTACAACCTCTTGCCAGAAGACATGCAAGTCTTCTTCTCCTTCCCTACATTTAGGCCAAGTAATGTGCTAATTTGGGTTTCTCTTCCAAATTTGGCAGATGACAAGAAAGTCTTCTTCTCCTTCCCTACATTTAGGCCTAGTAATCTGCTAATTTGTGTATCTCTTACAACCTCTTGCCAGAAGACAAGCAAGTCTTCTTCTCCTTCCCTACATTCAGGCCAAGCAAAATACTAACTTGGGTTTCTCTTACAACCTCTTGCCAGAAGACAAGCAAGTCTTCTTCTCCTTCCCTACATTTAGGCCTAGTAATCTGCTTTTTTGGGTTTCTCTTACAACCTCTTGCCAGAAGACAAGCAATTCTTCTTCTCTTCCCTACATTTAGGCCAAGTAATCTGCTAATTTGGGTTTCTCTTCCAAACTTTGCAGATGACAAGAAAGTCTTCTTCTCCTTCCCTACATTTAGGCCTAGTAATCTGCTAATTTGGGTATCTCTTACAACCTCTTGCCAGAAGACAAGCAAGTCTTCTTCTCCTTCCCTACATTTAAGCCTAGTAATCTGCTAATTTGGGTATCTTTTACGACCTCTTGCCAGAAGACAAGCAAGTCTTCTTCTCCTTCCCTACATTTAGGCCAAGTAATCTGCTAATTTGGGTTTCTCATCCAAATTTGGCAGATGACAAAAAATTCTTCTTCTCCTTCCCTACATTTAGGCCTAGTAATCTGCTATTTTGTGTTTCTATTACGGTGACGCTAGGGTGGGTCTGGAGTTTGCAGATCTTTACGTCGTGTAGATGATTCCAGGCGCGTTTGTCCTGTAGCTTTACTGCTCTTGTTGATACTTCTTCTACCAGGTGGGGGCCAGTGAAACGTGGGCTGTTCCACTTTCTGTTAAAGTTGCGGAGTAGCACGTGGTCACCTTTAGCAATTTTGCACAATTTTTCTTTTTGTCGTTCTCTGCCCTCGTCTTTTTGTTGATCACTCTTAGACCAGCCCCACGTGCGCTCGAGCTCTTGAGACACAAACACTACACTAGTAATCAACGAAGACACATATTGGTACATTTCATCACCAAGAACAGCTGCAGTGCTTTCATAGTCAGTGAATGCTCTCGAGGTTGGCGTCAGAGGAAGGCGCATTTGACGTCCGGTCACCACCACGTGAGGGGTGAGGTGGTGGTCAGAGCCTGGTCTATTCCTCAACACAAATAGGGCTAGTGGAAGGCAATACAACCAACTCTTCTTTGTTGTTTGCTGTATTTTTGCAATTGCCTCCTTTAGTAGGCCATTCAGGCGTTCGCATATACCGTTGGCCTGTGGGTGGTATGCACATGCAAATTTATGCTTGATGTTCTGTAAGGATGTGATGTGCTGAAACATTTCATTGGCGAAATGTGGGCCATTGTCTGACCATAGTACCTCGCACACTCCCCACCTGGGAAAGACCTCCCTCACCAGAAATTTAGCCGCTCTGAATGCATCTGGGTGCGAGCAGGGTCCTGCTTCAATCCACCTGGAGAATGGGCATACTACTACAATCATATACCTATTTCCTTGACATATGTTGATCATATCAACATAGTCAATATGGATGTGTAGAAAGGGTCCCTCTGGCCGGGGTATAGTACCTTTTATCACCTTCAGCGTGTGACCAGCCGTGAACTGTTGGCATGTGAGACAATTGCTGATGAAGTTTGTCACATGGGAGTTTAACTCGGGGTAGAACCAGTCTTCCCTAATTCGTGCTGCAATGACCTCCTTGCCTGTGTGGGCTGGGTGGTGTAATTGGCTCAGGGCGGTGTTCAATAGTGCCAATGGCATCACCATCTTTCCAGTGTTACCTTGGTGCCATAGTGCGTCAGTTGGTGACATTGTACATCCTCTTTTTACCCATATTTCTTTTTCTGCCATTGGTGCAGCTGCTTGTAGTTCTATTATCTGTTGGGCTGGGAGATGGGTGTACCCTTCTCTTATCAACATTTCTTTAGCTATCCCCCTCCCTCTCCCTCTCTCTGACTCTGGGGGGTTCCATATCTCACCAAAATATGCAGCATATTTTGCATGTGCATCTGCAGCTGCATTTCCCTTTGAGACATGATCTTCTCCATTAGTGTGTGCAGTGCATTTGACCAATGCTAACTCTTGGGGGTCATATATTACTTCAATTAGTTCAGCCAACAAGAGAGCATGTTGCACTGGAGTGCCGTCAGCTCTCCTAAACCCTCTTCTCCTCCATTTGGACAAACCTGAGTGGACGGTGGATGTGACATATGCACTGTCAGAATATATGGTCACTCGTTTGTCAAAGCTTTCCTTCAACGCCAAGATCAGTGCAACCAACTCGGCTGCTTGAGCAGAGTAATGCTGCGGTAATTGTACACATTTCATCGCCACACACACCGGCACCTCCGTCATCTTAACCACTGCTGCCCCAGTTCTCCTTATCCCATCACTTTGGTCAATTGTTGATGACCCATCAATGAACAAGAGCTCACCTCCATCTAGTGCGTTCTCTTCAACCTTTCTAGTGCATGAGTACATTTCAGTAGTCTGTGTACAGTCGTGTACATAGTCTCCTTCCTCAATTACTTCTGCTATGAACCTTGCAGGGTTAACCGTGCTGCATCTAACAATTGATAGTTCTGGTCTGGATAGGATGATCTCATAACCTGTCGCCCTCTGCGTTGTTAGTGTGGACTTAGGTTTGTTCAATATTGCAAATAGTGCATGTTCCACAAACAGTGTGATTGGGCACCCCATGGTTATTGCTGATGCTTTTTCTACCGCAAAGGCAGCTGCGGCGAGGCCTTGTTCGCAGGGGAAGTGTCCTAACATCACAGGATCTAAGTGGCCGCTGTAAAACGCTACTGGTTTGTAGCCCATGCTTGTTTTTTGAGCCAGTACTGCTTTCATCACTGCTGAGTCGCAATGGGAAAATATGAAAAATTGTCGTTCATAATCTGGTGTGGCCAGTACCGGGGCAGTCGATATTGCATCTTTCAGTTCATCAAAAGCCTCTTTCATTTCCATTGTCCAGCCCAACTTTTTCTCCCCTCTGTTAGCTTCCTTTAATCCCTCAAGTAGGGGTCCAATGTACGAGCTGTAGTCAAATACCCATGCTCTACAGTAGTTGCATAGTCCTAGGAACTGCTGTAGTTCCCTTACTGTTTGTGGCAGGGGCGTTCTTGAAATGGCTTGTGCCCTTTGTGGTGCAATTTTTCTTCCGTGTTGGGATATGAGCTGACCAATGTAAAGTACCTGTTCCTGACAGTACTGTAATTTTTCCTTGTCTACCTTGTAACCCTTTTCTGCCAGTATTGTCAACATCTTTACTGAGTCTTCTCTACATCTCCTCTCACTGGTGCTGCAAATGATTATGTCATCAACATGTTGTAACACTGTGCTTTCCTCTTCAATGTTACCCAAATCCATCTGTATTACTCTGTTGAATATTGAGGGTGACTCGCAGTACCCTTATGGCAGTCTGGTGTGTTTCCACTTTGTGTTTCTGTAAGTGAAGCTTGTCAGGTCTTGTGAGTCTGGGTGCAGGTGTATTGAGAAAAAGGCATTTTTGAGATCTATCACTGTGAATCGTGATGCCTCTGCTGGAATGCCGCACAAGATTGTGGCCGGGTTTGCTGCTATTGGGTATTCTGCTTCCACTATGTTGTTCAATGGCCTGAGGTCTTGTATGAAGCGCCAAGACCCCCCTTTAGCCCTGCGCACTGGGTATACAACTGTGTTGCATGGTGATTCTGATGGGACCAATATTCCATTGTTTATGAGGGCCGTTATTGTTTCATATATGCCCTCATCTGCCTCTTTTGATAGTGGGTATTGTTTCACTCTGGGTAGTATTGCACCCTTTTTCAATTTTATCCTCACTCCCCCAATGCTTTTTATGCACCCCACGTCATAGGGACTGGTAGTCCATAGTGATGTGGGTACTTTTGCCATATCCTCCTCAAAGAAAGGAACTGGGGTGGTCGTGGGTGCCTCAAGAGCCATTGCAATTTTCTGTGCCACTTGTTTGTAAGCTACTCTTAGCCATATTTCCACACTCATCATAAACACCATTTCACCTTCTTCCTTTTCTTCCGAAAACAGCTCCTCATTTGACACCTGGGTGAGTCTACATCCTTCTGCTAGTGCTATCACCGCCCTCCAAGCTCTTCCTTCTCTGTCTTGGGAATGTACTGCGATGTAATCAGCAGTTGCTATTATGCTCTCTATGTTCACCGAAATCACCTTTCCTTCTGGTTCATTTGTTGGCGTTTCAGGTCTGAACATGTAGGCTCCTGGCCTCCTCCAAACCTTTCCTTCAATCCCTGGCATCCATGCAAATGCCATGTCTGTCCCGTACTGGAACAGTTCACCATCCACTGGCTCAGCCCTAATCACTTGTGGGATGTTTTTACCCATGCATCCGAGCCCTACCTCAAAAACTGTGCAGTACTGGCATTGAAAACATCATGATGGCCAGAGCTTCCCAGAAAATGCCCAGGGAAGTGCATGAAGAATAGGCTGCCACCCATTTTGCCGATGTTAGGGGCACAGAAGGGCACTGCCTAAAACCACCATTGGACTACCCACACAGTAGCCTGAAACCATTGGGAATGGCAATGCTGATTGCCAAAAGCAACTTAGAATTGTCGGGAATTCATTTTCTTAAATCCCAAAAATGGGTGCATTACCAGTACTCACCACTATCAGAAAGCCGGCGTTTTAAAACAACACCAGATTTTACTTTTTGTGTAAAACTGAATAAATGAACCCAAAACAGGCCAAAGAAAGACTTACTGAGAGGTGGACACAATGTAAAGTTATATTCTGAAGTGACTTGAAGGTTCATAACAAGACTGGCAGAGCTGTGGATTTCAGCAGTTTAAGTAAATTTGGACTGAAAGACACTAAAAATCTAAATGTTTAAAAGAAATGAGTGACCTATTTTTGAGTGTCACATAGGTTGCAATTGTTTAAATGTCATAGTTTTAAACTTAGAATCAGCATTCTAGCTGCATATGTAAAAATTGTTAATTTTATTTGAATGCAGAAAACTGGGTAACTAAAAGTGACATTAGCTGGGGCCTGGCTTAAGGAACTGGATTCTGTTTGACAACTTCCCCCCAATTGGAGTGAAACTGGATCCACAGCAGTTCCCAGGCCTAGCTGCCTTTTGCTGTTCCCACCAAAAGGGATACGACACTTCTCTGATTGAATTACCTGGGCTCTGCAGGAAATTGAACAAAGCCCTGTCCTGACTCAGGCAAATGTTTTATTGGTGGGAGTCGTAAATGTATCTTCCTCCTGGAAGGAAAGGGGAGGGGCACTGCCTGTGAGAGCAAGCTGGCTTGGCAGAACTGGAAAAACCAGAAATTCAAACTGGTGCTGGGGGGAAACCACACCCCTTTGGGGCCAGAACATAACTCTAAAAAGATGGATCATTCATAGAGCGGACTTGTGAAAATTTTATAAATGATACCATAATGCTTGTGATTTTTCTGCCCACATTTTAAGAGGTTTTTAGAACCGGTGGTATGATCTGGGGGCAAGCTAGCAGTTAAGAGGGTATTACTTAAAATGTATGCATGTTAAAAATCTGACACTTCATCAATTAATGTCCATACTCCTTGCGCACATGTGTGTAAATTTGGGTTAATGTCGGAAATTGCAAAATCAGTTAAAAAGTGCAAATGTTGCCATTTCTGAATGCAAGCCCCCAGGAAGAGCAGATTTGGACAGGGTATACCTCCTGTGATATGTGATGGGTGCATGTAATTTGAAACAAATGTGTACCTGTGCAAATATGTCTTTTTGATCAAATATAGATTGTGTGCAATTTGACAAGGGAGTGTCCTCTCTGCAAGCCATTAAATGACATCGCTCTGACTCACAGTTCCTTCCCCAATCATGGGAGAGGGGAGAATTGGGCCAATGGGCAGTTGAGAGAGGGGCTGGCTAGTGATGCTGCACACACACCCACTTTCAAAACACATAAAAGCAGACAGTCAGGACAGATAGGGACATTCAATTCCATTTGCTGCAACGCGCTCTGCCGGACCACACAACATCCAGAAGATACTAGATTCAACACTTAGACTTTAAAACTCCAAAGAACTTGATTCAGAACTCAAAGCAAGGGCCTAAACCCACCAACTGAGAACTCTTCTCAGTGGGCCTCAGCATCCAGCAAACCTAACAGCGACAGCAGCATCCAGGAGCCGTGCAGATCAGCGCTGGGTCCAGAGAAAGCTGTGCAGAAAGATCCAGAAGCAGTGCTGTACCCAGAGAAAGCAGAGCTGACCCAGACCGCTGTTCGCAGAGGCAGAGCAGAGCTGACCCAGACCGCTGTTCGCAGAACAAGAGAGCTGACCCAGACCGCTGTGCGCAGAGACCGTCAGTGGCGAGTGAAGAAAACCTGACCAGATCCGTGGCAAGGCCCATTCTATTTTAAAATATATTGTGAGTACCTAGCAGAACTGTGCAGAACCAATCTCTTAGTTAAAATAATATAATTCAATCTATTTTAATCTAACCAGAACTGTCTCCTAGAAGTTGTACCTTGTCATTTTGCAAAACTGTCACTTGTCACTTTGAATGTTAACATTCCAAATCCGAAAAACTACCTTTATTTAATCGCTCATATCTCTGTGACCGTTTGTCTTAGAGACTTGCAGTAACTTTCCTCTGAAAGCTGGGAATCTTGGCTTTTCAACGAACCTAGAACCGCATTCCTACTCCATATACTCTTGCCGCAATCGCGAAAAACGCACTCGCGAATTTGCCGCGATGTGCACATTTCTCCACGTGTGAAAACGGCAGCTTCCTTACTTTCATTTGCCAAAAATTCGTTTAACCTGCCAATCATTCCTAGAACATTGCTAAAGTAAGCCTGAACTAATTTAAACCAACTAATCCTCAACCTGAACCTCCAGAGGGAATTAAAATCAGTTTAGCACATTTTCACTTCATTGCCAGCACATATAAAAGCATTTTGGGCCTGTGCTTTAAACTTCTGTAGTCTAAGATGCTGGGGTGAACTGAATTACATTTGATTGCATTTCTGAGAACTGTGTGCCTTCCTTCCATTTCCTTGCATTGCATAAAAGGGGGGGGGGTGAATTGTCCAAGAAAGTGATTACATTGTCTTTTGCTGAAATCCTATCAAGTTATTTCTTGTACTGCATTTCATTCCACATTGCATCCATTTGAAACCATAAAAGTATTGTTGCTATCTTATCCATCCTATAACCACTCATCATTGATTATAAAGAAGTGTGCTAGTGCCAGACTATCCATTATTGATTACTGATCAGATTAAGTGTGATATCCAATTATTAATTTATTATAAAGTGTGATATATATCTATATTGTTTAAATTCTCAAATAAACCTTTTAACTTGCAAAACAGAACTACTTCTTGGCTCAGTGGGGTCAGGGGGATTCCAAGAGAGGGGTGTTATATAGGGGTAGTCATCCAGAACGCATGAACTGGACATAAAGATATATCAATAAGGGTTTCCATTCAGTATCCCAGACTAGGCATTGACTTAGCTGTAGTGTTGAATTGAATCTTCTTACAGACCGACTTCGGAGTACTTTTGAGACTATCGTCTCAGAGCACGAGAAGACCTGCTCACTACCCAAATAAAACCCACTCTACATCTTCCTCTCTCAGCTTGCCCTTTCTTATCCCTGTGGTTGGTGTCCCGCCCATTACCCTCCTTTACCCTCCTCTCCTAGTGTGTCGTGTCTGAAAAACCAAAAAAAATACAAAATTACAAAAATCAAAAGAAAATGTGAATCCTCTTACACACTGTCTGTCCACAGTATGCTTGCATAATTTGTCTTGCAGTCAGCATGTTTATTCCTGGGGTGGAGCAAATTATGCCATCCCCCGTAAAGGAGATCGTCATATTCAGTCTGCTCATGATGTCTCTCCCCAGTATATTTACTGGTGAGGCCCTAGAGTACAAAAGTGGGACTGACATGTCATAATCCCCTATAGATAAGGGGATGTTATCAGTAAAGGGAACCAACCCCCTAGCCCCAGAGAATCCTTGTGTGTTCATGGCTTCACCTGACATCTTAAACTTACCTTCCCTTATGCAGGACCGGGTCGCCCCAGTGTCAACAAGGAATGATAATTTTTTGTCACCTATCGTTACCTCTATGCGTGGTTCCTCCGCACTATTAGGGGTTACCGATAGGATGGGACACACCAAGGCCGTCTGTGGGCTGTCCTATTGGGGGTATAATGATTGACCACTTCCTGTGTAAGGGTTGTGTCCCAAGACCGTTACCCTACCCAGTTGTGTTTGCTGTAGTTGTGTATTGGTAGAGGATATGTTATTATCTTGGATTTGTGTAGGTTGTTGCACCTGTTGTGTTTGGAGTTGTGGGGCTATTGCTACCTGTTGTTGTGGTGGCGGATATGCCTGTGGCTGTGGCTGTTGTGGTAGTTGGTATGCCTGTGGCTGTGGTTGGGTTACTAGTTGTTGTTGTCCATTTCCCATGTGTAATGTCTGCTGTTGCTGGATGCCCTGCTGTTCCTGTGTGTGTCCTTGTTGTCCCTGTTCACTCCATGATGGTGTGCCTGGTCTCACTCTGCATGTGCGTGACATGTGCCCTACTAATCCACATATCCAGCACACCGGTGGTTCCCTGTTCTGCCATGGGAAATTTCCTGTGCTGTCCTGGTATACTTGTTGCCCGGTGGGGTAGTAATTTCTAAGACCACCCACCTGCTGTTGTGTGTTATATCCGTATCCTCTCCCTCTCACCATTCCTCCCCGCCCCCTGTTGTAATTATAATAACCAGCCCCCGGTGTTGAGTATCCTCCTCCCATGTTAGTTGTGTATGGTGGGAGTGGCGGCTGCTGTTGTGTTACAGTCTGTGATGATTGAATTTGAGAGAGATCCTGTGCAGCCACTACTTGTGTGGGGCTTTGAGTCATTGTTGTGGGTGTGGTTATTAATGCACCTTCCATCTTATATTTATTGAGTTTTTTCTGTACTAATTTGGCCTCTTCCGTTTTTCTATCCTCTTCCTTTTGTCTCATCTTTTCTTGCCATGTTCTACAATGATGCACTATTGTCAGTTGTATTTCTGGCCATGCTTTTGCTTCCATCCCCACTACTTTCTTCAGCTGTTTCTGAACTACGTCTGGGAGCCCTTGTATTAGTATATGATAAAAAATTGCTGGTGTCTTGTCCCACGGCTCTCTAGTTTCCATGCGCCACTTCTCTTGAATTTCCTGGATATAATCAACAGGATCTTCGTTGTCACGCATCTTGCGTGAGGTAATTGCCCCTATGTCTGATGTGTCTGGGTACTGTATCCTTAGTGCCTGCCATAATGCATGCCTACAGTTTGCGAATGGTGCCCCATCGTGTGACGTGTTTGTTATTGTGACCCCGGAGAAACCCGCTCTCTTCCAGATCTCATCCGCTGCATCCCCTAATATTGATATTAGAAGGCCTGTACATCCCCCACTGCCAACTTTTGTCCTGCAGTGTGCTTTTCCATTTCATATATCCATTTACCCGCACCTCCACTTAATGATGGGAGCCTGTACTTTATATTTTCCTTGTCTGCATGCTTCCAGGGGACGTATTGTGGTCTAACCCCTCCCCTCTCCAGAAGTGGCATTAGGTTGTGTCCTTGTTGGCCTTTTGGGTCCCACACAATCGAATCCGTACACCCCTCCTCTTCTTCTCTATCTTCTACATCGTCAATGGGCTCCATATTGAACGTAGCTGGTTCACCTCCCTCTCGTCCTTTTCTTATATCGTTTCCTCTATCTAATATGGGCGTGTGCAGTTGTTCTCTCTGCCTACGTCCAGGGAGGTCTATAAGCTTCCCTGCATAGGGGGTCGGGTCACGTGGGAAGGGCGCTAGGTTAGATGGGCCCGCCGCACGTAATGAGCGCGAGGTAGTGGAGCATGTTGGGCGGGATGGTGACGGTGTTGCTGCACGTGTCTGCTTTACCAGTATCCCTTGCTCATCCTCCTCACTTCCCTCCAGGTCTTCCTTTCTCCTACATATCCAAGGTGATTCTCTGTTTGTCCTAGTGAGGTATAGTTTATCTAAACTTTCCCTTCCACTATCTCTCCCTTCCCTCTCAATCCCTTCTCCTTCCTCACTGCAGAAGTCCTCCATTAATGGCAACCCCCAGTCTGTCCTTTTCCCCTTGATTGTTACTGTTTGTTAGTCTATTAGATCTATTCCTTCATTGCCTCCTTTGCCAACTGCTCCCCTTTGTTGTGATGTTGTTGCTACTTCTGTGTCTCTGTATATGTACTTACTTACTTCACTCCCCCTCTCCTTTCTTCTCTCTCTCCTTCACTTTTTGTCACTATTCCTCTACCAATTTCTTCTCTTTTCTTTATAAATTCCTCCAATGATTTAATATTCATCTTTTCCATTATTCTTTCTTCTTCTTCCTTTCTTTCCCATCTCGCTCTTTCCTTCTCTAATATGCCCTCTATCATTCTTTTTTCTTCGTATTTCCTTGTCGTCTCTGATAGTAATTTTCTTCTACATATTTCCAATTTCTCTTCTTCCTCTTCTTCTTCCCTCTTCTTGTCATGCAGTGCTGCTCTGGATACCCTTTCTGCTGCTGCCTTCACCCTTTCTGCTTCTCTCTTTTTCTCCTCATTTCGTTCCCTTATTTTATCCAGCTCATCCTTGCATTCTTTCTTTTTTCGTGCTCTCTCTCTTTCCTCTCTTTCAAGCTGCTAGATCAGTGTATTCTGCTCATCTCTTAGTTCTGCTAGTCGTTCTTCCAACATCTCTTCCTTCTGCCTTAACAGCTCTTTCCCCTTTATTTTCCCCTCTTCCCCTCTCCTGTTACTCCTCCTGGTGTCATCCTCCTCCAATTTCCACACTACCTCCTCCTCCTCTTCTGTTAATGAACCTTGTAATTTTAATAATACCTGCGCAGCAACCCACTCATCCTGTCCTATTCCTGCGATCCGTTCCTCGCCAATCCCTCCTCCTCCTGCCGGTATTTTCGTGCAGGCTGATCCCGTCGTGCTACTCTGTTCCCTTCCTGTGTGGCTACCTGTAGCTGTATACGGTGGCGGGCTGTATGGCGGGTTCGAGTAACCCTCAGCCGCCCTCAATTGAACCATGTCCCGTAGTTCTGTTAGAGGATATAACCCTCTTCCTCCTTTTTCACCACCTTCGCTAGGGGTATATCTTCTGTCTGTTCCTTTTTGATTTCCTTTCCACTTGTGTTGTTACTCTTCTCTCCCTCTTCTCCATTCCCCATGTTCTGTGGGCTTTCACTCTCCGTTTCCCCATTTTCTCCTTCCTCTTTAATCTTCTCTTCCTCCATTGTTCCACCCATAACAAACATTCCGTTTGGTCCCGGTCGGGACCCTTGGAACATTCTCCATAAGTTAAACACCTCCACGTGGTGTGTCAACTTCTTCCCCTTGTATGTGTTATGCAGATAGGTCAGTAGCGAATGTTGGGTATATGGATCGAAACTACCATTAGGTGGCCATGGTGTCGTCATTTTGTTGTCCGTCCCCTGTGTCCATTCAATGCTATACTTGATCAGTTTCTCCCTATGGGGCGATAATGTTTTACATATGTGTTGTAACGGGGTAGTGAGGGTGTTCCCCCACCCTCCCGATCCTGTCCCGTATGACATGGTAGCTTTTTTCTTGTCGTCCCTCCCCTATTTGGTAGTCGTTACCTTACTGACAGTTTATAATGTACGGCCTCTTACCTGGCCCCGTAAATTTTTTGGGGACTTGTGATAATCCAATAATGTAAAATATAGCATTCACGTTTATTTATTCTTTTCTTTCTTTCCCACCTTTACGGCCCCCTGCGGCCGAGGCGCATGTATCCCCCTGCGGCTGCGTGCCCCTTGTTACGTTCTTATACAGCCGCCCCACTCGCGCCTCCTCCCTCCTTTACACTTGCCGTGGCCGGTGTTCTCCGTGCGCAGCCACGCCCCTTTTCCCACCTTCCCCCTGGCCAATTCACTACCGTTTACCTCCGTTTCCGCTCCCTTACCACAACTCTCTTCCCCTCCACTTTCAAAAATAAATGTGCCTTGTGTTCGAGATATCCTATGAAAAACCCTACTGGTGACGTCACCGATTTCTTCAAACTACTGGTAAGTTCTTCAAAAGTTCAAAATATATTTGCAATCCACCCCCGTTAACCCCACAGCTGTCTTCCTGTCTCGCCTGGAACAAGGTAATCAACAATATAATCGGACTGCGCACGCTGCGTCGCCTCGCGTGTGATACGCCCCTCGACAGGAGGGCTTAATCAGCCAATTATCTTCCGTATTGGGCAACCAGCTAGCTACCGCCTACAGGGAAACGTCATCTATCTATCGAGTTTCCTGCTCGATTAATAGGGATCCTCATCTACTCATTGATCAATAATCACCAAATCGTAGGAAACCGCGCATGCACACACACACCCTTACACGTGGTCGCGACCTAGGCCAATCAGTGTCTCCGAGCGGCCGCACGTGATGTTTTCGTGCTCTGCCCCCTTCTCTCCCGTAGCGTAGCGGACTGCTGTTGCACTTGTCCGGCTACCATTCATTCATTGCCAACACTAATTTGTCAAATCTTCGCCGCGCACCTGTGCTACACCTCCCGCCTCCGTCATTCAATTCCTCCCCCCTCCCTCACAATTTCACATTGCTTGTTGTGCGTGGCATACTCACCAAGTGCTCTTAATGCGGGGCCGCTCGACTGCGTGCACCCCTCCAAGCGGCTCGCCACCTCCCCTCATCTGGACCACGTCTGGACACTCGCCAACCGCGGGCGGGATACTTCTCAACCGGCTCCCGAAGGCCAATATCCGGATTGCGCTGTCCGGTCTTCTCGCAGTTCCGCGATGGTCCTGTAGTCCTCAAAAGGGGGCAGCGGCAGAGGGCGCCGCGCCACCGGGCCTCCTCGCAACGGGTGTACTCGGAAAAATAAAAATAAAAGCAGACCTCAAACAGATCTCAGCAGTGCCTCCAACTTGTCGGGGGAAAATTCTCCCGGGGTCGGCAGAGCCGTCCGCGGACCTCCGTGCAGGGAGACCCAACTCCTCCCGTGTCTCCCAAAAATGAGTATGAGGCACACGCAAGAAGCAAGGTGGTTCTGCTGTTTATTGGACAAACGGCAGGGATGGGTCAAGGAACGTACGCGTCCGTCCTGACTCTCTTTTTTCATCATGGGCTCGCAGGCCCTTTTTACCTTAGTATGACGCGCTACTTGCGTCACCTGGGAAAGTTAGCAAAAAACCTATTGCCACTCTGGATTGGCTCCTCGAGTGGTAGGGTTAGTATAGCATACATATAGAGAGCTTTGTTAGTGGTCGAGGGTTAGTCAGGTGGTATACTTGGGTTGTCCCTTCAAATTGATACATGAAAATTGTTACATGGAGGCACCTGAGGATTGGTCAATGTTAGTGGCGTCAGTGATAAGAGCCCCATGTTCTGATTGGTCCACACACGAGCCCCCCAGTCTGGGACCATCGCTGTTCCCAGCTCGCGGTGCACCTGTCATTTGCAACAATGTTTCACTATGGGTATGTGTAGACAATGTAAGATTTATTCATATGCTGGAAGGCCGGCTACTCCCACCGCTGCAGATGTCCCTTGAGACGCTTAATTGTATCTGCCTGAGCGTTGAAGCGGGGACTCCAGGCGTCTCTCTCTCCTCCTGGGCCTGGCACCCTGTCAGGTTAGGCTTGGTCACGTGAGGAGAGGCCGTGGTTGAGGCAGAATTCTGCACAATTAATATTGCATTTTCCACTGTGCGCCTCGCTTAATTGCAGGTGTGACCTTGGTGTCGGCCTGTGGCATGCGAGTTAGCAACATCGTGCCCTTGACTGTCTGCTTTCGCAGGGCTCATTCTGCGGGATCAGCAACTGTACTCTTGCTCATTCAGTGTTCATGGAAACTTTTGCTTGAGGCCTACTTGGGCCTGGTGTATAGGTGGAGCCGTTTGGTACACAGGCGCTTTAGGTTATGGTGCCATATTGCTTTGTCCCCAGTATCGTGTCTTCATTATACTTTTCATTATTGCGCACGGGTTTAGGAGAAGCGTAAGCAAGCTTTTAGATGAGTTCATTGTGCGTCTTGCGTTTCTGCATTTTGAGAAGCCTAAGTGAAAAATAATAAAGATGCGCGTCTGTGGGTGTGTCCGTCACCTACGTCATAGCACTGAGTATGTTCTTCGTGCGGATTGGTGTGGGAGTGTCCAGTGTGTATGTTGCACGGGTATTCTGTCCGCTGACTGAGTCGTCATGGCATCTCTAACGATGTGTTGAGTTAGTGCTGGATGATTCAGTCGAGTCCCTCCATGCCGCAGGCGTCAGCAAGAGTATGGCAGGCTGGCGGGCACGCGGGTGGGCACATCCGTATGTTCTTGTACCAGGGTATTTGGTCATCTGGTAGATGGGCAAACTCCTCTCGTGGTGGGTGTCTGGGCCGTGATCCTCTAGGCCAGGGGTGGGAGATGATTGTTGGGAGCCGTTTCTTCCATTTTCCCACTTCAATCTGATAATGTGGGTGTCTCTTAAAACCTCTTAGTGGACAAAAGGCAAGTCTTCTTCTCCGTCGCTAAATTTACAACACACTACTTTACCTGTATATCTGCTTGTCTGCTATTCTCCACTGCTAAGCAAGGTATTGACACGTGCTGACCTACTGCAAGGCTGAAGTAATCAAACTTCCTGAATCTAATGACCTCCCTTCTGTAACCTAACCTGTTTTCATCTGATTTACTCTTCCTCAAAGCACGTGTGTGGTTTTCTTTTTGATAGGGATCTTAACATTCATCAACCTCAACAGCAGCTAGAATGAACCTGCTAAACATAAGGAACACCCTCCCCTAACTCACAACTCCACCAGAACCCCCAGTCTAATTTTTGCAATCCCTCAAATTAAGTATTGTTCAAGTCTATTTCCTGCCGTGCGTCTCTGCTCCTTCTCCATACTTGACAAAGTGCTCAACTTTGCGACTCCAATCATTTACAATGTTCCCGGCTCTTCTTCCACCTCCAATCTCCGTCACCATGCTGATTGCCTCGCAACAACAAAAAAAGGTCTTCCTTATATTTTTCGAATGCTTGTTTTCATATTCCTGCCTGCCCTTGCTCACCCCTACTAGCAGTCACAATCTCCTGCTTTTCTCCCTCACTCACCCACCAACCTAGTATACTTGAAAACTGCTCTGTCCCGTGTCCTCCCTGTGTGCTCGTTCACTTCTGATCCTACGCACTGCTTCATGGAACTCCCTTCTGCCATTTCAAAACATGCTACTCCAATCTACTGAGTCACATACTCCCATAATCCCCACCTCGTAAAACCAACAAGGCTCACTCTCTACTTACTCAAGCATTACTCCCCCTCTTTGTCCAACCGAGTCCCAACTTCACTCTTTATTTCTTACCGATATTCGCTCGAACTTCTGTCAGTAGTGTTTGTCATGTCCCCGGCTTCTGCAAGATTCACTCCCAATCTTCCCTCCACCTGTCAGTTACCATCTCTTTCTTCTGCTAAGGTGTGGCACCTGACTCTGGATGGTCCTGCTAACTGATGATTGCTTTGTAAGTATTTTTGGGTGAAATAACTGTATTCTCAACAACAACAAAAAATAATACAGATAATAAATACAAAATCATCTGTCATACCCCCGGAAGAGTCGGTACATCTTTCAGAACTTGGGACTTCTACAGACAATAGTGATGTCAGGGGCAACACACGCTTCGGAAAAGACTGGTGGAAGAATGTTTGCCATCACCCGCTCGCTCTGCCTTGAAGCCTCTTTTTAGCACTATCCATGACTTTAGTGTGTGGGGATGGTCTCTCATCTCTATGATGGTTTGTCCTATGTGTTAGTCATCATTTGGAATTCCGTCGTAAGGAGAAATGGTTGAGTCTTGGACTTTTGAACTTTGGGGTTTAGGTACCCATGCCAATAGTAGGGCATTAAGTGAAGGCGATACATAGAAGCGAATGTCCTAACACAGGAAGCTGGATGCCCCCACAATTTTCCAACAAAGCCAATCCCACGTGGCCTGGGTATAACAGGTACACCTTGTGTCACTCAGAGTATCTTGTTTATTATGACTAAAAATATTGTTTGCCTTGAACTATGCTGACATGTCGACAGATACATCTTCGGTGTTAGTGAGGGCACCAAAAGCTCTCCATAGAAAATCTCGGACATAGGTGAATGTGGGCTTTAGACAAACATTGTAACTCGCTAACCGGTTAGCTGGTTAGGAGAAAGTTTACATTAGGTCAGATTCTCAATAGGTGAGGCACTTGCGAGCAGGCAAAACACTGGCAATTATGCCACGAAGACTCATATCTGTGAATCAGGCAAGGTTTGGAAAGTGGGCGAGGCAGTCGAGGAACAGAATGTATGTATGTATGTAGTTTTATTTCTTAAGCGAGAAAATCCAAGGCCCAGAGGCATCTGGGCACTGGCAGGAGACCAATGAAGCAGTAAAATATCACATCTCAAAACAGATAGGTTTTAAGAGTTTTTTGGAAGAGCAGGTGATCAGAGATCCCTCGCAGGTGTTGAAGGAGAAGATTTCACAGTACTGAAGCGAGTACGGAGAAGGAACGTCCTCCGGACCTTGACTTGTGAAAGCAGAGGACTACCAATATGTTTTTGGAGGCTGATCACAAACGTCAAGGGACATAACAGATAACGCTTTTCTCAAAGAAAAACAGGGCCGACAGAGTGGACAGCTCGGTGCATAATACACAGAACCTTAAACTTGATACAGCTTCTCACTGGTCTCTCATAACCAGGACTAATGTCTGGCAGAGCGACTCCCAGGACCCCCCTTGTTGATCTGCATATTTAAGTAATTTTGGGTCTCACCCTAAGTTACTAGGGGAATCCAGACGTGGACCCCTTGCTCACTATTCTTAGAGAGGCACTGATCCACCCTACTGATGAGGTCCAACCAGACCGAAACACGTGTCTGGGGTTTCTGTTGGTACTCTTGTTCAGAGGAGAATTGCCTAGCATTTCGGTGCTGGACTGCCCCAGGGCAGGACAAAGACTGATATGTTTGGGATATTTCTTCTTTGTGAAAGATAGTGAGCTAAAGACTCTGGGTAAGTCTCTCATAACCAGGACTAATGTCTGGCAGAGCGACTCCCAGGACCCCCCTTGTTGATCTGCATATTTAAGTAACTTTGGGTCTCACCCTAAGTTACTAGGGGAATCCAGACGTGGACCCCTTGCTCACTATTCTTAGAGAGGCACTGATCCACCCTACTGATGAGGTCCAACCAGACCGAAACACGTGTCTGGGGTTTCTGTTGGTACTCTTGTTCAGAGGAGAATTGCCTAGCATTTCGGTGCTGGACTGCCCCAGGGCAGGACCAAGACTGATATGTTTGGGATATTTCTTCTTTGTGAAAGATAGTGCGCTAAAGACTCTGGGTAAGTCTCTCATAACCAGGACTAATGTCTGGCAGAGCGACTCCCAGGAGCCCCCTTGTTGATCTGGGTATAACAGGTACACCTTGTGTCACTCAGAGTATCTTGTTTATTATGACTAAAAATATTGTTTGCCTTGAACTATGCTGACATGCGTGCTTGACAAAATGTCGACAGATACATCTTCGGTGTTAGTGAGGGCACCAAAAGCTCTCCATAGAAAATCTCGGACATAGGTGAATGTGGGCTTTAGACAAACATTGTAACTCGCTAACCGGTTAGCTGGTTAGGAGAAAGTTTACATTAGGTCAGATTCTCAATAGGTGAGGCACTTGCGAGCAGGCAAAACACTGGCAATTATGCCGCGAAGACTCATATCTGTGAATCAGGAAAGGTTTGGAAAGTGGGCGAGGCAGTCGAGGAACAGAATGTATGTATGTATGTAGTTTTATTTCTTAAGCGAGAAAAACCAAGGCTCAGAGGCATCTGGGCACTGGCAGGAGACCAATGAAGCAGTAAAATATCACATCTCAAAACAGATAGGTTTTAAGAGTTTTTTGGAAGAGCAGGTGATCAGAGATCCCTCGCAGGTGTTGAGGGAGAAGATTTCACAGTACTGAAGCGAGTACGGAGAAGGAACGTCCTCCGGACCTTGACTTGTGAAAGCAGAGGACTACCAATATGTTTTTGGAGGCTGATCACAAACGTCAAGGGACATAACAGATAACGCTTTTCTCAAAGAAAAACTGGGCCGACAGAGTGGACAGCTCGGTGCACAATACACAGAACCTTAAACTTGATACAGCTTCTCACTGGTCTCTCATAACCAGGACTAATGTCTGGCAGAGCGACTCCCAGGACCCCCCTTGTTGATCTGCATATTTAAGTAATTTTGGGTCTCACCCTAAGTTACTAGGGGAATCCAGACGTGGACCCCTTGCTCACTATTCTTAGAGAGGCACTGATCCACCCTACTGATGAGGTCCAACCAGACCGAAACACGTGTCTGGGGTTTCTGTTGGTACTCTTGTTCAGAGGAGAATTGCCTAGCATTTCGGTGCTGGACTGCCCCAGGGCAGGACAAAGACTGATATGTTTGGGATATTTTTTCTTTGTGAAAGATAGTGAGCTAAAGACTCTGGGTAAGTCTCTCATAACCAGGACTAATGTCTGGCAGAGCGACTCCCAGGACCCCCCTTGTTGATCTGCATATTTAAATAACTTTGGGTCTCACCCTAAGTTACTAGGGGAATCCAGACGTGGACCCCTTGCTCACTATTCTTAGAGAGGCACTGATCCACCCTTCTGATGAGGTCCAACCAGACCGAAACACGTGTCTGGGGTTTCTGTTGGTACTCTTGTTCAGAGGAGAATTGCCTAGCATTTTGGTGCTGGACTGCCCCAGGGCAGGACCAAGACTGATATGTTTGGGATATTTCTTCTTTGTGAAAGATAGTGAACTAAAGACTCTGGGTAAGTCTCTCATAACCAGGACTAATGTCTGGCAGAGCGACTCCCAGGAGCCCCCTTGTTGATCTGGGTATAACAGGTACACCTTGTGTCACTCAGAGTATCTTGTTTATTATGACTGAAAATATTGTTTGCCTTGAACTATGCTGACATGCGTGCTCGATAAAATGTCGACAGATACATCTTCGGGGTTAGTGAGGGCACCAAAAGCTCTCCATAGAAAATCTCGGACATAGGTGAATGTGGGCTTTAGGCAAACATTGTAACTCGCTAACCGGTTAGCTGGTTAGGAGAAAGTTTACATTAGGTCAGATTCTCAATAGGTGAGGCACTTGCGAGCAGGCAAAACACTGGCAATTATGCCATGAAGACTCATATCTGTGAATCAGGCAAGGTTTGGAAAGTGGGCGAGGCAGTCGAGGAACAGAATGTATGTATGTATGTAGTTTTATTTCTTAAGCGAGAAAAACCAAGGCCCGGAGGCATCTGGGCACTGGCAGGAGACCAATGAAGCAGTAAAATATCACATCTCAAAACAGATAGGTTTTAAGAGTTTTTTGGAAGAGCAGGTGATCAGAGATCCCTCGCAGGTGTTGAGGGAGAAGATTTCACAGTACTGGAGCGAGTACGAGAAGGAACGTCCTCCGGACCTTGACTTGTGAAAGCAGAGGACTACCAATATGTTTTGGGAGGCTGATCACAAACGTCAAGGGACATAACAGATAACGCTTTTCTCAAAGAAAAACAGGGCCGACAGAGTGGACAGCTCGGTGCACAATACACAGAACCTTAAACTTGATACAGCTTCTCACTGGAAGCCAGTGAAGCTCCGTTAGCAGCGTTGTTGAATGGGAAAGCCTAGGAGCATTCAGGGACAAACATGCTGCAGAAGGTTGTTAAACCTGGAGCCTCTGGACTAAGAATCCAGGCTGCCCAAGGTAAATACCATTGCTATAGTCCAGAGATCCTATAATAGAACCAGAAACTACAGTGGATCGACTTTGACATGGCAAGAAATGGAGAATTGTCTCGAGGGTTTCGGCCTAAGAAAACGGTATGCTCAAATCAATTCACAACCGGATACACAATGTTTTCAGAGTGAAATGTCGCTCTTTTCATTGCACCCTGTGGCTCATTCGGAGTTTGGAAGTAATTTGGTGCTAAATCTCAAGAATTACCACCAAACTTGGTTCCCAATTGGGACCACTTGGTCCTGTAGAGTTACCAAGGGACAACATGTGTTTGTAGGGCAGTGTAACTCTCCTTTTTTTGAAGTCCATATGACTCAATGCAGATTTTTGGGAAATTAACCATAGACGGAATTACTGGACGGTAAACAAACTGATTTTTGATAGCAAAGTGGAAGATTAACTTCCAGCAAAATGCTGGAGGTGAATCTGCCACTTTTTGTCCAAAAAACAAATCGATTTACCGCACAGTATTTCCGTCAGCGGTTAAACTGATACAACATATAATCTGGAAGTGCAGAAAAAACTGTGGTAATTTTGTTACCGCTAAACATATAAGGTGGTAACAGAATTACCTCCACTTTTTCCACACACCACCAAACTTGTAATGAGTCCCCTAGTCTTGCCTGTCATGACCCAAGTACAAGGCAAAGTGCAATGCTGCCATGGGAGTCTTCAGACACCTGGCATCATTGATGTGCCTAACATAGAAACACTCATGCTTGTCATGAGTTTTTCTATATTTTTACATTTCCACCTCCCTAACGTGGAGCGTTAAAAACGTAATTTGCTGTGGAATACTCTTTAAGACACATGTAAGCACACCAAACTACTGACCACATATGGAATCGGGTCGTCAATTCGCCCCCACAACCCCCTTACATATGTGGATGCAATCAGATGCAAGTTCAAGTGTGGGCATTGGGCCAACCACTTGTTTATACATGGAGGGATTGCTTGGGGTTCCAAAGCATTTGCAGGCAACCCCTCCTTCACCTCAGAATTCCCCTTTGTGTATCAGGGAAGACGGCGGCGCCGCAAACAAGTCACGCACCCCTCAATCCTCTTGCACCCTAGGACACCTAGCTAATTTTCTGCGCACTCAAGAATGGCAAGTAGGCAGGACCCAGGGAGGATGGAAATTACCGAGTTTCCTAGGAGCGCTCGGAGACTCAGCTAACAAGCACTGCAGTAGAAGATTTAAAATTTAAAGTGGAAATCGTGTGTCAAGTAATAAAAAAAGAAATCAATTTCTGGCTCAATTGAGCCGCAGGTGTTTCTCTGGTTGTCAAATGTATTATGCAGCAGGTTGTGTTTCTACCCCAAAATCGGGTACAAGTTCAATCTGCCTAATTCTCGTCGAGTGCGCCGTTATGTTAAATTGCGCTTTAAAGTAGGGGCACCCCTCAGAAGGGTGCAATCTAAATACATCAACGCAAAAAAATAAATAGACCTGCAGCTGTGCTAAATGGTACACTAGTGTCTGTCACTCAAAAGAAAAAGAGAGAAACTACAAATCAAAGTATGGATGTTATTGAAAAGGGGTCCATGGGACTATGTCTGCGACAGCTCACAAAGGTGTCACACTACTAATAATGTGGGAGTGGGTGGGCTCCAGCTCTAAGCAAATACAAACTTACTTTGTGGATCAGAATGTTTCCGCGGCTAGTCTCTTCTCCGGAAGCTGTCTGGCCTTGAAAGCGGATGCACTATTCCAGCTGCATACAGAATCAGCATGTGTCACTACATGAAATAAATACCAATGCGCGAGCTGATTATTTTCTAAACTCTGACCGTCATGCACAAATGTCTGTCGGACACAGCCCCTAGATACCTCTCTCAAAAAAACTAAAAAAGCTTAACCAACCAGACCTACCCATTCGTCCTACTCTCACTGAATGATCACCCCGAGATTCAGGCTAAAGAGATCTGGGGGTTAGGGGTCTGAACTTCCTGGTCATTGCTTAAAAGAACTACAACTCTTTACCCCTGTCACGGAGATCGGAACAATCTTACTGCACCTTCCGGAAACATCTTAAGATGCTACTCACCGAATGATCACCCCGGGATTCAGGCTAAAGAGATCAGTGGGTTTGCACTTCCTACTCATTTCTTCTAAGAACTAGAACTCTTTACCCCTGTCACGGAGATCGGAACAATCTTACTGCACCTTCCGGAAACATCTTAAGAGGCTACTCACCGAAATGATCACCCCGGGATTCAGGCTAAAGAGATCTGGGGGGTGATGGGTCTGAACTTCCTGGTCATTGCTTCTAAGAACTAGAACTCTTTACCCCTGTCACGGAGATCGGAACAATCTTACTGCACCTTCCGGAAACATCTTAAAATGCTACTCACCGAATGATCACCCCGGGATTCAGGCTAAAGGGATCTGGGGGTTTGCACTTCCTACTCATTTCTTCTAAGAACTAGAACTCTTTACCCCTGTCACGGAGATCGGAACAATCTTGCTGCACCTTCCGGAAACATCTTAAGATGCTACTCACCGAAATGATCACCCCGGGATTCAGGCTAAAGAGATCTGGGGGGTGATGGGTCTGAACTTCCTGGTCATTGCTTCTAAGAACTAGAACTCTTTACCCCTGTCACGGAGATCGGAACAATCTTACTGCACCTTCCGGAAACATCTTAAAATGCTACTCACCGAATGATCACCCCGGGATTCAGGCTAAAGAGATCTGGGGGTTTGCACTTCCTACTCATTTCTTCTAAGAACTAGAACTCTTTACCCCTGTCACGGAGATCGGAACAATCTTGCTGCACCTTCCGGAAACATCTTAAGATGCTACTCACCGAAATGATCACCCCGGGATTCAGGCTAAAGAGATCTGGGGGGTGATGGGTCTGAACTTCCTGGTCATTGCTTCTAAGAACTAGAACTCTTTACCCCTGTCACGGAGATCGGAACAATTTTACTGCACCTTCCGGAAACATCTTAAGATGCTACTCTTTTCTCCAAGCTCAACCAATGACTGAGTTTGTCACCTGTACCTATGATCTGAAACTGCATGTTGCCATATCTGATAGTACTATGCATGTTTTAACTAGCACCTTGATGCCTATGGGTTTAGCACACTTTATAATATCACAAACATTTATTTTAGGAGTGATACAGCACCAAAGCATCATTTTCAAAGTAAGAATGCTATGCATGCACACACGGCCACTACCAATGAATAGCATATGACACAATGACCCACTCTAGTTTACCTATATGCCAAATTCTCATAAACAATGTGTTCACTTGCATATACCCAAGACACACAAATGAACAAAAGACACATATGTTGCAGATGAGCTGATATCCAAAAGAGAATCTGATTGTGCACAATGCTTTTACACATCCAGATTCCCTTTTGGGAATGAACTCTTCTACAGGATGCCTGCAGGGGTATGGGTGTTTTGGGTGTGTGGGGGTGGGGCTGAGGCAGAAGCAATGTTTCCACCGCTGCGACTGCCACACTCCAATTTATCAGTAACTCCTCCAAACCATGGACAAAGGGGATTCCTGCCTACCAGTTTTACTCATCCTCTCTGCCCTCATTGGTACTGTTGCGACCTGCACAGGCGTTGATGGAAGAGACCTGCTGTTGCTCACCCCCTCCTCTCACTCGGGCACCAAAAAACGTCCAGATTGGCCGCAACAGATGCCAGTGTCACCCAGTATGTTCAGCAAGTATCTGCTCTATGTCATCGTCAACTCCCACATGGAACTTCAGGGACACCTCCACACTGGCAGCATCTCAAACATGTCCAAATATTCATATCCAAATGCACACAAGACAGACATCTCTACCTACAGATAAATTGCATCAGTAGCACCCATCTACTCAACTACAGCCTGTCAAGCATCCAAGCCTTGACGCTGCATGTCTACCTGAAACTCAACCTGACAGCGACCTGACCAATTCTCTCAGGACACGCCTGCAAGCATGTCCAGGTTCTCAACTGGCTGATTGAAATGAAGCTCAACAGAGTCATGCCTCAACTATCACCCGTGCAACATCTCTCAGATTTAGCATCGTCAGTAACTAGCCTTTCAAAACATATCACCAAGGAGGTCCAAGCAGCATGGAACCAGCTCACGATCTTCCACATAGTCAAGCCCTTCAATAGCATCCTGAGTTTCCGAACCATTGGCCAAGCTCTCGACTCACAGTAGATGAAGGTTCCACCATAGCACCTCTGAAAGCCATCCAGCCCGCTGCAGCACGCCTTACCTCAGGATTAATAACATGTGACCACCTGACTGAGCCCTCAACGAGCTACAATCACAACTCCTTTGAGCAATCATTGTGTTCAAGACAGCCAGCATCACCTACAAAGCATTCGCAAACAAAGTAATAGTGTCTCTGGCTAAGAAACTCACCACCTCCGGAGGCCAACGTGATCACCAGAAGCCACACGAGTTCCATCCTCGGAACAAAGACCTGGAAAAGGGGAAACCTTGCTCTCACTCTCTGGAACGCGGTATGAATGCAAATCATCTTATGATATGATCGGATAGGTTATTCATAACACGCTTAATACCCAGAGGTTTCTAAGCGCAGACCCGGGGATCGAACTTGTGTGGCTCCGTGTCGTCCTGCTTCCAAGGCGAGCATGTTGCTCCTGAGCTATCCCCGCGAGACCATCTGCCGCCACCTTACACTTCAGAAACGACCTTAGGACCCTACTCTTCAAAGAACCCTACTCCTCTTCTTCTGGAGATGTGCTGTGCCTCACCCAACCCCCCTGGCCTATCCCCTTTCCCTGCTACTCCTGGCCATACCGGAGACTCGCTGGATGTGTGTCCTATGTACAGCGTTCCATTGCTTACCAGCTAGGATTGTGCTTTATTCATGTTAGGTTATGTTATAAGGCTTTGATACTGTGCCAAATCACCCCATACATACACACATGTCTCTCTCAGAAAAGGGGGGCTTTGTTCTGCAGCTCTGACCCTTGCGCTTCGAATACAATGACCAAATCCCACTCCACGCTGAACAAAATATGTGCAAATTTAAATAACTGTGATCTACACATTTACCATACACCAGGGGAGTTTACCCTCCTTTACACCATACAGAGAAAATGGCAAGGTTGGCAATGTGCATGTGCTTGATTTTACGTGTGCACGTGCTTTGCTTTCGATGTACCCCGCTTTTGGAGCCCACACTGCCCTCGTTACTATGGTTCCGGTTATAACCGCGCATCAGGCCTTTCCAGCGGCTGTGGGGGCGCGCCGTCCACTTCATCAAGCAGCGCCCGCCTGCATCTTCTTGGTGAGCAGTGCGACCTACTGGGGGAATGCGTTTGCAGCTGTTTAATCTGATGGCGCGTGCCTAACCTCGCCAAGGCGGCTGCGCGCAGTGAATGCTGATCGCTTGTCACAGGAAAACGCTACTGGTCTGAGACCAGATAACTACGCGTCAATGTAAACTGCTTGATTAAGGCTCGGGCGTCAATTTAACATGCTAATGCATTCTGGGAGTTGTAGTATTAATTACTTCAACTGAACACATTAGATTTTTGCGCCGGGCATCAATACGTTATGAAAGGCAAGGGCAGGATTGGGAACGAGGTGTCTCTGCGACACGGGGTCATGTGGCTGGCATGCCTAGGCGTGACAGGTGAAACATACATAGACAGCCAATGTGACTTGAGCCTAGGAAGTGCGTCTGGAAAAGTGAACTGGATCCGTGCACAAGGACATGTTCATTAAAAGTGACCAGCCAGCCTTTTAAAAGCCTTGTCTTTTATCCTATCTCCAGACTTGCCCTTTGCCCATAAAGTACTTACTACCCTCATGTGCAAATGGCACAGAAAAGAGAACATTGATGTGTTCATATTTACAGTGCTTCAAAGCCATAAAAATTGCAGTAGGCGCTATACAAATATCAAATAACATAACATATTTAAATTAATGTAAAGGCTGTAGTCCAGGAGACTATTTCACAGTTCTTGAAAACATAATTTCTCGAAATAAGGCAGCAAAATAAACATGCTGGTAAACGTTCCCAAGTATGTATGTACTTCCTGAATTGCAATCCTGCCTGGGAAGTTAGGGAGCGCTGTACATAGGGGACACACCCAGAGGGTTGTACGTAGGGTGTTTTTTAACGTAATTATTTGGGATGTGGTCTGAGGCAGAAATATCTAAAAACTTCTGTTATTGAGCTAAGCAGCTCTATCCTCTGCCTGAGACAGAAAATGATACAAGCGTGCGTTCATATCTGATGGCCATGGCACACTCTACACTGCCAGGACCCACAGGCCAATATTAATGATCATACAAAAGAAATATAGGCCACTTAATGAAAGCCCTGTGGGCTGAAAAGCGAGGAGTGGCTGGAAGTCTCACACCAGAGATAGGGCCATAAAGAGAAGACCCGCAAACAATCCATCTTTTTTTTAAGCACCCACCGTTTGGGACACTATACCTGTTTCGGCTTGGAAGGCCCCACAATTTTCCATTTTCACAAATCTCTCACAATGTGGCTTTTTCAACAACACCTGACCAAGGACTATTCCCAATGGATATACAGCACGACTCACAGACTGTAGCTCAATGTACTGTGCTACACTTAAGGCCCCAGCCCATATGCTGGATGCTCACTCCTTGTACAGTGCTAAGCTGCTCTCGAGCTAGGTCCGCACTCAAATCAATCAGACATTTTATTGAAAAATGGGGAAAATTACCAGCTATGGCATTTTTTCAGGTACACATTTAGTTGTTTTTAGCATGCCAACTGTAGCAGATGGCTGAAAGGTTATTCCAAATCCCAGAGGTGGTTCAAGAGGTTTTATTACTTGCTGCGGCAGGTAACTGGGGACAACGCTCTCGCTCTTGTTTAGAAACAGCATTTGCTGCCCTAACCCAGGCAATGCTTTCTGCCCGGCCAGTAGATAGAAATATTCTCCTTTACTATACATTTTCTGGCTGGCTGTTCATGACGGTCTACATGCAATCGCCACCTCTATCTAGAATTTCTTTGGGACTTCCTAAACTCGCCCTTCTCTACTGACTGCTTAGGGTCTACCTAAGGATTGGGATTTGTGCCTACAGACAGTCTGACTTACTTGTTTGTCTTGCTCTTGCTCTCTGTTGTTCCTTTCCCTCTCTCTACATCTTCCTCTCCTCTCACCTCCGTGGTTCAATGTACCATCATTCCTCCTTCTGTTCTCTTGGGTTGCCATTTCCTCCTGCTCTGACCTCACACAAACAAGCCACAATTTCATGTTTCCTGTGTGCTTGTTTAACCCCCTCCCTATAACTTCATTTGTTTTCTGTCCCTGGACAATCTAGTTCTGTCTTCTCTGCACATAAGGGGTTCCATACCATAGAAAACATCGGAAATAACCAATGTGAGGAAAAGGCGGCATGCATTGTTCAATGTCTGATTTTGTGTTAGGGAGGCTTAATGCAATGTCTCCAAAATAGGTGCAGTCTTTAACTGTGTTTTTTTTTCTCCAAGTCTCTAGTGGTCTATGGGGGTCTGTGGCATTCACATTGTAGCCAGTGACAACTCTGGGAAGCAGTGCGTGGCATATCCTCCATCCATGTGAGCTCTGTAGTCTTCTCTCAGCCGCCTCTCTCTCACTTTACCAGTACAATGATTCTGGTTCTGGGTTGGGGGTAGCGTGGGGCGCTGTTAAGCTTCTCTATCTGCCAGTCTCCCCAGTTAATTATGTTGTCAATATTATGTCTATGAAAAAGTGATAAAACCAGGCAAGCACTTGTGCATTTGTTTGAGGAGGCATGGGGTGCTCCAAGTGGTTGCTGTTCAAATATCAACAGGCACATGATAGGAGGGCAGGAGGTGGTGCCGAGCTGCCAAAATGTCCTTCTCGGGTAGGACTGACTCTAGGTTCCTACCTGGCTGTCCTCTCATCACACGCTGACAGAGCTGCCCGTCCCCTCTTGACAAAGCCCGATTATTGACCTTGTCAGAAAACATACGCAGCAAGTGCATTTGTATGATGAACTTAATCTTAGACTGGAAGATAATCCTGGCATTGTCAGAGCTTTTGGTCCTAAGAGAACTGTCAGCCGGCTTTCACACTGCCATTAATGCACACCAGCTTGCACACCTCAGTGGGATGGGCATTACAAATCTAGAACTTAACTTGTGTCTCTTACAGCAGCAATGACTTGGGGCTGATGAGCTGGACTTTCCTTTTCCTTTATTTCCTAGCAATAGTTCAGGCTCTTGTACAGCGGGTGCCAAACCATCTCTCATCAACTGAATATAGATAAAATGGTAGGCATGTCAAACATTTCACTCTCCTGTCCATCATTGTAGAATTCAGGATTAGATTGCTTTTATTAAAACTAAAAAGTAGATTAGGAATAAGGTATCACTGCACACACTTGGTTTGGGGAAGCGCAGGAAATTAAGGGTGCATATATATTACACACTCTATGTAAGTGCACATGGAAATATTATGAATAACGTGTTTACAAAATGAAAATTCTTAAATAAACGAAGAATATAGCTCCCTGAAGAAAGGCACAGTGTCAGATAAAAATGTATTCTAAAATGGATACTCAGATGCAAATGGGTTCCAGTCCAACAAACCATGCCAAGGGATTTCAGATAAGCAAGAGGGACTGACACACCTGGAGACCATTTTTCGCAGCATTATGTAACCAGATATGAGGTTTGTTTGATTAAAAATGGAACTGGCATAGATATCAGACAAATTAAGTTAAGGTTAGGGAATTTATAAAAGCTTAGATACATGTATCTATGTTCTTATGGAGAAGGGTATGACGTGTATTATACAAACTAATTTAAAAGCCCAGCAGTATTTTTTTGGCACCATAAAATTAGGGGATATATATTCTCCAACGGTGTTGAGTACTCAAAAACTTGGCATGACCTCGTGAAATAGATAAGGTCCAGGCATTGACTCATGAAGAATGTCCTTGGCAGGAGTTCAGCACTTTCATAGTTGTGTCCAGCCAAGTCTAAAATAGGCATATTCATTTTGTGTGTCAGAGAAAAGCTGCAGAAGCTAGTTATGCTAAAAGTGGAATTATTGTGCATGTGTGATAAGTTATCCAATGATAATGAAGGGATGGTTGCCGTTTAACTAACTTGGCCTATCAAATCCCTACATGTACAAGGTGCTAATTTGTATACAGTTGTTGTGTAATCTTGGAAAATCTATGAAGATAGGTTGGATGCAGGCATGCAATTGAGTGTGTTTTGATGAATCAACACATTTCACTCCCAGGCGCCTGTTTTTTCCTGTTCCAGCCTAATAGATGAGAGCATGAGAATCCATGGATGTCTGATGGAGGCATGGGTTGTGTGGAGGAAGGACCCCAGTACACTCTACTGGCCTTATTACGTGCCCCGTCTATGTCAACAGCATACTTCTGGGAATTCAAATACAACCTCCCCAACCATATACAAAGGATACACAATTCTGAACAGTACATGAGCGTGCCCTCTGGCAGGTCGGATCACATTTCTCACAACCTGCACTTACAAACTATCCACCCCGAAAACTAGGATTGACTTAAGTCTAATCTGTGTAGTTGGAGGCAGCCTTCACAACACTGTCCATTCTTTTCTGTCTACTAAAGTGAGCTTTCACTGAACATAACACTCTTCGCCATGCTGTGTAGCATCTCTGGATTAACACTAAGCAGTCAGAGAGGCTGATAAAGCATCCCAGGCCGACAATGTCTCCACATGTTGTAAAACCTGAAGAACTTACTTAGTCTCTGGCTTTACTCCAGCTCTCTGACATCTCACAGCACTGTGTGAGTCTTATTTGTTTGAGCATTCTGTTTTATGATTGCCCACCATTTCTTCTAAAGACATTTTATAAAATGATGCACATTCTAAGTCAATTGTCCTTGCTTACACCCTATTGCACCTTCCAAATGCTCCTAAACAAGGACTTCCTATTGCAGAATGGAAAATCTCACTACGTTAGTAACCTCATCAATAATGGGGTCCGTGGGGTCCGTAGATTACTGCAACGCTATCAACTGAAGTATCACATTCAGAGACTTCAAGTTGTTCAGAATGTGGTGGCCCGACTTGCTCTTCAAGCCCCTCAACTGGCCTCTTCTACAGCTCCACTTCGCCAGCTCCCCTGGTTGCCGGTGGGGGCAAGGATTCAGTTCAAGATTTTGTGTACCGTGCATCGCATCCATAACATTGGGCCTAACTATCTGGGAAAAAACTGGTGAGGTATTATCCGACTAGAAGCCTACAGTCAGAAACACAAATCTTGCTGAAAATTCCTAAATGTTGTTGAAAACGTTTGGGTGGTCGATCCTTTTCACTATTGGACCCTACCTTATGGAATGCTTTGCCGCTCCATTTGAGAGCTCAGACCATATATCTTCCTTTCAGAAAGCTACTAAAACCCCATCTTTTTGGTTTCCTCACTGCTTCCTAGGTTGTGGTTCTGTTTTGTAAACTGTTCCCCTTTTTAGTGCGTTGATGCCTTCAGGCCATAGTTCGCACCCTATTCATTTTAAATAAATAAATAAATAAATAAATACATAAATGAAATCTAAATAATCTGTCCAAGGCATTCAGGTTGGTACTGTGCCACCTCTTGAAACATATCTGATAAGCTGTTGCGCACACCATAGGTCACCTCATTGATAATTTGACTCTAGGTTGACTCATTTACCTTATTTCACCTTTGTATTCTACACTTCAAATATATTGTAAGTTATGCTGACACTCAATGTTAATCATCACTGTTCTCTGAAACTGGGGGTCTACAAAATCCATTTCAGTATAAAGATGCTGAGGCCTCAGAGACCGGGATGCCAACAAATCATGTGGGTACCATGATCAGAGGAAAGAGCCATGCCTTAGTCTGGATTTTAAACTTTTGGTGATCTTTGGTGGCATGGGCAGAAGGTGCCTCTGTGTTTCAGGCCCAGGTTCACAATAGAGAAGGATCCACTGTCCAAGAGTTTGATTTGGGAATCATGGCATTTCAGCTAGAACCTTGGTAAATGGTGCAGGTTTTCATCAAGAAACACTGCAGATAGACCTTTTGGGACATGTGACTATGGCACGTGGATTTTACTTTGATCATAGCCTTCACAGTTGGCGAGCTGTTCAACCTCAATGCATTTTCAATCTGGAGGTGGGACATACATTTAAAAAACTCTTTGAGCTTTAAATTATAGTGTTGTATAAAACTAAATATAAACCTGTTTTTTTTATTACAAACACAATAAGGATGAGAAGTATGCTGCTACCTTCTCAACATAGAATGAGAAGAAGGAGACATTCCCTAGAGAAGTTAAACATTTCATAAAAGTGAATGTTTTGCAAACCACAAAAGAAGAGGGGACTGTATCGGCTTGAATGATTCAAACCATTTGGAGCTGGAACTCAACATAATTTTAAAGGTTTGAACCAGATGGAACATCGCAACATATAAGAATGCCTCTTGGCTTGACCCAGACAAAATGTTTGTCCGCTTCTTCTCTTTTTAATACATGTGTTTTGATTTTTTTTTTGTTGTTGATTTGCATTTAAATTATTCTGGATTCAGACGTGTGTTCAGATTCAAATAGATCCATCTGGATTTAGAGCAATGGATGCCTCCAGCTTGAACTAGTTTGAGGTGATCCCAACAGTAAACAAGACAAATCGAAGATTGTAATACTTGGCTCGAATCTGTACACTGTACAGCTCTACCAGAATTCTCAAGTTTGGAACTGGTTTAAACTGTTATAATGATCATTCGAACCCTAAATTGAGTTGAGAACGTTAAGGTTCACCAACCCTTAGTAACAATGTAAGCTTTTTACAGTTCCAACATTCAGTGTACTGTGGCCTCAATAAGAAAAGCAAGATCGTGGCACCAGGATATTAGCTCTTGGCAAAAGCTCAGATCTGTACACTATCTTGGAGTTTCTGGTTTCGTAGTATTCAGTGTGCTCCATTTTGAAATGTCTGAAAGCTGTAGTGAGAAGGGTGATAGGTTGGCATTAAATCATAAGTAAAACTCAGGAAATATAGGATTTCTAGAGAGCACCGAAAAATTAGATAACAGAAGCAGAAATAAATGGTGAAGGGAAATTCACTGAGTGGTACCTATCAAGGAAGAGGAAAGTAATTTCAACGCTCCACCCCTGATGTGCCCCCAAAACTGTTGAAGATTTCTCAAGAACATATGATATGTGTCATTGACACATTCCAGCACACACGTTCAGAAATACTATCATGCAGATAACGCTGGCATTTGTAACCAATGGCACATTTGACCTTGAACAGATCAAAAGGTCCCTGTAGTAAGTTAGGTCCTGGTGATGGAACCACTTGTCGATTGTCTTCATAAAAGAGAGATTGAAGATGTGTAGTACAAATACACAATTGATACAACATAGCAGAATACAGATCGTTACTGGTTAACAGAGGCAAGCCTGGCTACAAGTTTCACACTTAGCCCTGCTATGCATTGCAGTAAGAGACTTATAAGAGATTGTGTTAACTATCTCACGCGCTGTGCCTCGGCCCTACACTTGTTTTGCTGTGCTTGTACTCTAGATCAGTGCGATCACTATATAAAGGCAGTGAGATACAGGCAGCAACAGTAATTGACATGTTTGCTGTCGGGTGTAATCAGCTGTACTTTGAAGAGGGGAAACCTGAGGGCTAGGTTAAAATCAAACACATTGAAACCCTAAGTTAAATAATGTGCTCTGGGTGGGAAGCAATGGGTGGCTGATACCGAAGAAGTGACTAAGAGTAACTCTGACTTACCCCCCTTGGCTTATTTATTTATTTATTATAATATACTTATAGCCTAGCAGGCTTTGTATATACAGACATAACATATAATGAAACTTTGAAATCATCATACATTCTAATAGAACATTATCGTTCAATGATGTTGTATCGCCATCATTTTCATATGTTGAACTGATATTGTGTCGGGGATGCTGATAGAGCATATATGCGGGTAGGTGGGCAGAGTGCGTCAACAATTGATTATGTGTTTGTAAACTGTGCTGCTCTTGAACTAGTAGAAGACATGTCCATTCTAACGTGCAAGGAAATTGACCATCTACCACATTTTGTACTGCTAAAATCCAAAATAACAAAACCTCACCCTCACACTCCATTGTGCTCTCAGGTACCCATCCAATGCCATTCACTTGAATATCTTCCATCATAGTTGTATTACATGTAGAAGGCCACTGGTAGATATTAGGTGGACTACTGCACACGTATCAACCTCCGTCCGTCACATTGCTCAGAGCACTGTAGTGTATCCGCATCGAGTGGCACTGGTACAGCTATTACCTGAATTTCCGATAGGGCAGCTGGTGCAAGTACAGAAGACATATTATACTGCAACACTGCTTGCATATCGCTAGATGATACATCTACCACATGTGTGTCTATTATCACATTAGGACTATTCATTTCCAACTCGCTACTTAGCGCTTTCTCATTTATCGTATTCCCCACAATTGTATCATATTTGACGTTCTCACCAACGTCGTTCACACCAACAAATGGTGTCTCCCATTTCTCCTGCGTCTTCTGTGTTCAGGGGAGGTCGGTATAGACCTAGGAGACAGTGGGACTCATTATCCTTTGTAGCCAACACACTTCAAGGTGTGGTTCAGGTTTCGCATGATCGCTTTTGAGACTTGAGAGCCCGTTTATTGGATAATATTGTGTCATCTTAGATGGGGTTTTCATGGCACCAATCAGGTGGTCAATATCTCCTTAGGAGTACTGGTTTTCCGGTGTCTCCATGAATACATACAATTAATGCTGCTGGTCACGGTTGTGGGCTGTTTGGTGCATCAGCGTCCAAATTCGCGTTCATTCAAGAGACTGGAGGACGGTGGGTGTTTCCCTCAGCAGAGTTATCTTCCATCGAGGTGACTGTAGCAAACACTTGGAGTTTATCGGTTTTGGCTCTTACTTATCTCGCAATCCCCAACCCGCAAACCACAAACAGCCAACAGCACTCGACTTAAGCACTCGGCTCGATGCGCGGGATATGATACGCGCGGCCGCTGACTAAAGGACGTTTTTCCAGTCTTGGGGGAGGAGCTTCTTGCTGTTACTACAATTTAACGAAAGAACACGTTTTAGAGGGTGTATTTAGGCATTGCTAGGGATTTACAAGTACACAATATAGTAGTATTGCCCAGCTGTACACAATGTACTGTCATCTTGTAGGTTAAAAGTCTAATGCTAAATCAACAGGAACTCAACTTCCACAGCTTCTATAGCTCCTGCAGCCAACAGTACTCGACTTGAGCACTCGGTTTATACATGGAAAGGGCTTGTAAAGCAGGAGTTAATAAGAGTTACTGATACTGACTTGTATAGCCCCCTCCAAGTTTAAGTCTAGAGTAAATCGTTATCACTCATAGTAACTTCTATGTGGCATAAATAGCTCTCTCCTGCTTTAAGACTAGAGTAAGTCTGTGTTACTCAAAGCAACTTCTTTGTGACCCAAAAAGCCCTCTCTGGGTATAGGTTTAAAGTAAGTAAGTGCTCATAGTAACTTCTTTGTGACTCAGGAAGAGCTATCCATGTTTAAGTCTAGAGTAAGTCAATGTTACTCTTAGTAACTTCTTTGTAAATCAGATAGCCCTCTATTCGGGTTTAAGAGAATAGATAAGTGCTACTCAGAGTAACGTCTTTATGACTAAGGAAGCCCTCTCCCGGTTGAAGTGCAAAGTAAGTCAGTTTTACTTGTAGTAACATCTTTGTTACTCGGGTAACACTCTCTGAGTTTAACTCTAGAGTAAGTCAGGGTTATTCACAATAACCTCTTTGTGACTCAGCTAGAATGCTCCATGTTTAAGTCTAGAGTAAATCATTGTTACTCATAGTAACTTCTTTTTGGCTCAAATAGCACTCTCCGGCTACTCATAAGTTAGTGTACCTCATAGTAATTTTTTTGTGACTCAGGTATCCATCTCTGTATTTACGTCTAGAGTAAGTCGATTTTACTCCTAGTAACATTTTTGTGATACATGTAGCCACTTACGCCTTTAAGTCTAGAATATGTCAGTGCTACTCATAGTAACTTCTTTGTGACTTACATAGCCCTATTCAGGTTTAAATCTACGTTAAGTCAGGGTTATTCATAGTAACCCCTTTGTTGCTCAGGTATCCCTCTCTGTGTTTCAGTCTGGAGTAATTCAATGTAATGCATAGTAACCTCTTTGTGACTCTGTATCACTTTGACTCACAGTACCTTATTTCTCACATAGGTAGCCCTCTTTGACATTAGAGCAAGTCAGTGTTACACATAGTAACTTTTTTGTGAATCAGGTAGCCTTCTCTGGGTTTAAGTCTAGAGTAAGTCAGTGTTAATCATAGTACATTCTTTGTGACTCAGGTACAACTCTTCAAATTTAAGTCCAGGGTAAGCAGGAGTTACTCCATTTTGAATCTACTCCTTTAGATTCTTAGAAACAAGTGATGGGTGACTTGGCTTGCCCTTCGCAGCATGACTCACCAATCTTGGGCCAAGCGTAACCTGAGTGATTCTGATTTCACGTCATTGATTCTGAAACGTTGTGTTATTCTACACTATTGCACTTTACATTCACATTGGCCCGTCATCTGGCTTCTTTTACCATCCACTAGCTTTATAGTCCCAAATGGAATACTGTCACTGTGGACTCACTTGTTTTGGTTCAGGATGTTGTACAAATGAATACATATGCATTACTTTTTTTTCACAATGGTTTGTACGTCCATAACCTTTACACAATAGTACACTCTACACTATTTGAGAAATAATTACCCAATAAGAGCGCATTTGTTGAATGTTCATTGCTTGACTCCCCTAGATTGTTATGAAACATGGCAACTGTTTACCTGTAACAATGGGTTATAGGAAACATGTTTAATAAATGCTGGCATTTTTAAAGCTCATATGCAGAGTTATTTCCTCCAATTAATGCTATCCTTCAAAACTGGCCAATCACACTTCAGGATTGTCTTGCCTTTGTCCTGGGTGTGCCATGTAGGTTGTCAATCTAAATTAAAAACCAAAGGGTAGTGATCATTGTGAGATTTCATCAGTTCCACACCCTTGTCCAGGAAAACGCATGCCGCTGTCTCAGCCCAGCTAACACAGCATTCTGACTTGCTAATTATAGGGTGTTTTTGCAAAGTTTCATAATTTCTGTGGGAGAGGTGACAGTCTGGCTATTTGCTACTCAATGTAATTTCTTCCACACCCTATTTCAATTGACTTTTTGAGTCCTCAAATATATAGAAAACCATGCACCATCATTTGGCTGCTGTAGGCATTGACACTTTTATGAAACATTGCAATGTCTGTTATATATGCTATGACGGTTTAAGAGAAATAATTTAAAAAAACATAGGGTGCCACATTCAATGTCACATAAGCAACAGTCCAACCAGCATCGGTCATCTAAATGAAGAAAGTCCCAGAGCCCATGCTACTGCACCTGGGATTCGACCATTGCATAGTAAAGAACCTTTACTTTTTTTGTATTGTTGAAAGTGCTGACCTTGCTCGAGAGCAGCAGAGAGCTGTACAGAATGCGGGTAGTCAGCATTTGGGCTGTACATTTTGAACAGTAAAAAAGTACTGTGAGGTCTGTCCATAGGAATGCGTCCTTGGCCAGGTGATGTTGAAAGAGCCATGTTTAGAGAGATTTGCTAAATTGGAGAATAATGGGGGCATTCCTAGCCGATACCGGTATCGAGTTCCAGAGGGTGGGTGCATAACAAGAGAAGGATTGTTTGTGCGTCCTCTCTTTACGGATGAGTTGTGATTAAAGCCAGTTGGTCAATTTTCTGCATGAGCAGCGTGTGCCACCAGATATGTGGAGCTTAGCCACCAGGTACACTGGTGTGCTACTTGTGATTGCTTTGTAAATTATAATTGCGGTCTTGAACAGTTTCCTGGCTTGGAGTGGAAGCCAATGTAGTTTGCGTAGGGTGGGGGTAATTTCGTTAAATGTCCATGCTCCTCTAATACTACGTGTGTCAGAGTGGTAGACTGCTTTTAGGAGAGCCAAGTTAGCAGCTGGTAACCCTGACAGGAGAGCATTTCCCCCATTGATATGCAAGACAAGGGCCTTCACTACGGTGTAGAAGTCCTGCAGAAGGATTTGATTTTTTAAAGGGTAGAGTTTCTGAGCAAGGTAATTTGGGTCCTGTTGGCTATGTGTTTCTCGAAGGACAGGCTGCTGTCAATGGTGAAGCCTAAGGATTTTGCTTAGTCTGAGAGTTGTGGCTTGAATCCTTCTAGGCACATATCATTGAGCCATTGTTGGACAAGTTGCCTTTTAGCGTTTGGTCCGATGTGGACCGATGAGGATGAAATCAGTCTTGAATGGGTTTAGTGTGAGGTAGGCAGTTGACATCCAGGACTGTATGAAAGCCAGGTAATCATGGAGACAAATGATTCTCTGCACTTTTTACTCTCATTTACAACTAAGTATCATCCGTCTATTGGTGGAAGGCTATGTTGGGATATTTGGGGAGAGTGCCCAAACGCTCCATGTAAAGGTTAACATGGATTGATGAGAGGATGGAGCAGGAGACCTGGAGATAGCTACAGTGCAACAAGTTCATTAGAACAGCCTGATCTCTGCCTGATGTAAACCAATTCTGGACAGTGCCAGAAAATCCCATCCTGTCAGCAAGATAGGAGAGAAGGATGTTGTGGTCAACAGTGTTGAATGCAGCCAAGAGGTCAAGGAGGACAAGGAGGCATGAGTCAACCTTTCGTTTGCTTTGGTGGGCATCATCCACCACCTGGATGGTGACACTCTCGATGCTACACTTGGGTCAGAACCCTGACTGATAGTCATTTAAGAGGTGGAGTTGTTCGATGAGACCAGTTTTGAGGGTGTGCTGGAATTATCTTTCTGTGTGGGAGGCATTGATGATGCTGAGGAATGCATTGAGTGCCAGCCCCATGAATTGTTTAATGATGGATGGTCGAATTATATCATCAGAGTAAGAAGTAGGTTTGAGAGAGGACATTTTTTAAGAGATCAGGTGTAAAGAGAGGAGAGCATCAGGTTCAGAGGGGAGATGTGCGTTCCGGGGTGCATGGGATGCTAATGCTGTGAGAGGCTGATTCGATAGTCTCTCGGATTCTGTCTATTTTTCAATAAAAAATGTGTTTATTCATCACAAATGTCATGAGTTGCTGGTACCTCGGGTTCAGGTGAGGGTTTGGTGCATTGCTTCACTACTTCAAAGAGGGCTTTACTCCTGTCAGAGGCTGCCACAATGGTGGTGGAGTTGTAAGCAGATTTGACCTATGTAATTAGAACCCTATGATTTGCGCCGAGAGATTTGTGGTTGGAGATGTCTCGCAAGTTATGGATGTGCCATTTCTCTATGGCTCTGATTGAGCATTTGTTGGAGGCTAGTTCAGGGATATGTCATGGGGTAGATGGTTTGGTCTTTGGCAGCAGGATCTTTGGGGGGCATGAGTGTCCACCAGTTTCATAGCAGAGTTGCTGAATAATTCCAGGAGGTTTTAGGCATTCCCTGTGGTGTAGACGTCTGCAAAGTTTGCTTCCAGCAAAATGACCAGGAAGGTTTTGAATGAGCGGTGTTGAGTGAGGGGCTGTTTAGCCTGACCTTTGTGAGCCATAGTTGAGTGGGTGAAGGATAATGGGATGGTGGCATGGTCAGACCAGTCAAGTGGGATTGGGTTTGTCCAGGTCATGCAGGCAGTGTTGCCTTTGTTGTGCGAGGGTGAGATCACACTTTGTTAGAGATCCATGGAAGTGGTCAGTGCAAAAATCATGCTGAGTGTGGTTGTCAGCCTGTGACTCAGGGACATTAAAATCACCAAGAGAGACATTACAAGAATGTGCTTATTTGTTACAGGACAGTACATTGAAGATGTCTGCAATGAAAGAGTCACTCCTGTGAGGTAGTCTGTAGCTGAGGTGGAATGTGATGGATTCCTTGTGTGATAGAACAAACTGGCAGGTGAGTGATTGAAATGAGCTTGTTTTGGGAGAGGGGATGATGGAGCATGGCCAATCACTCCTGTGGATGACACTCTGCCTCATTCCCTTCCAGGCCAGTGAGCATGTTGGATGCAGTCAAAGAGTTTTAGGCCCTTGGATGTACACATTGGGTTCTAATTACAGATGTGTACAGTGACCTCGCTTTGACATGTGGCACAGTATAAACACCATAACTAATTGAGTAAACACATGAATGCATTGTGGTCTATTGACAAGTTTGCTGTACTGAGAAACCCACAATCCCACAATCTAATCCAGGATTCTTCTACTTGACATGGACATTCATGTGATTCCTGGCATATCACTTTCTCTACAAGTGTGTCATTCTGGCAATATATTTCAAGTAAATATGAAGTATCTTCTGTGCAAGATGCTTCCTACTACTCTCTCAACTACAGGGTCCCACTGCATTCTGGTTTCTGAAATATGACCTCGACTTGGTCCCACGCCGAGGACTACGTTCTCTTCTGTGTGCAGACACACATGCTCGAGATGCTTCTGTTACACAGATCATGCTCTGCAAAGCATGCTGCTGCCTATTGAAACTAGGTCCACACTATAAAAACAAATAAAATACAATCAATGATAATTGATTTCTAGGTCAAATAATTAAGAAGGAGCTTGACAACCTCCATTAACAAGTAGGTGTGTAATGTTTATGAAACCACGACCCATAATTACTTTTGGGGTATTGATCACCTCACATATTGATTGGTCTGTGCACGGCCCACAAGCCACAAGACACTCATTACATATTCTGCATGTGGCTCTGGACAGGTTCCCAGTGAATCAGTGGGAGCCAGGGATCCTCCAAGCCACCTGAAAAGTACAAATTGCCCATAAACCACACAGTGAATGCCAGGGGGCACATTTCTGGTTGCACTGTTTGTGTCTGCACCAGGCCAACCCAGCTACCTTTGGTAAAGGTCTAAAGCCAATCTTTTTGGAAGGACGGTCCAGTCGTCCAAAAGGGCCTGATTTACAAAAGCGTTTTACAGAGGTGCAATCCCATTGGAATACGCTTTGTAAATCAGGCCCTTAGTCTCGTTGCAGACACCCCACTATGGAAACGCCTACTGATATTTAAAGATAAAGGATCTTTGGATCAACTCCAAGCTGTGATCTGGGATCAGCAGTACCTGCACCAGCAAGGATCTCCAGAGCCAGCAAAACCTGTGCAGGTGGTAGGTGCTTCTCTGTTTTAGGACCAACCATATGGAAGGATCTGCTGTTCGAATTCAGTATGTGCTTTGCAAAACAACCTGTTTCAATGACCAGCATGTTCTCACCTTCTGATGGTTAAGGTTTAGTAATGTGCCTTAACAGAAGCAATAGCCACTTAGGAAGCATGCACTTCCAATGCTGTACAATGTTATTCTCCATGTGTCTCATCACATATCGCTCCAAGGGGCAGAGTCAGTAATGGCTGTTGCTTGATAGACAGCTCAAACATTCTCTCTCAATATTCAATGCATATTGGCCGTATTACATTCTGTTATGAGTAATTCATGACATGTGAATCATAAAACAAGTACAATTAGTTTAATCTGCTGCTGAAATCATATGTGTAGCTGACATAGGCTTAAGACATAAACACTGGTGTAAATCCATCAACATCACAGGACTAACGGAAGTGACATCGCAGCGTCCTTTGACTCCCTCATGACATCACAGGAAGGGCCGCACATGGCCTTTGTGACTGGATGGCAGTGTATAGAGCCACAAGACCGTGTTGGAGGACCAGGGCATCATAGGGGTTGTATGTGAACCATGGGCATACATTCAGGGGGGGGGGGGCAATGGTGTTTGCCCCCCCCCAGCTTTTGTGGCACACCATTTTGTCCCGCTCATTCAGCAGGGGCCCCTTTCATTTAGATGTCATGCCCCCCCCAACACTTTCAGCAAAGTTACTCCACTGATGTGCACTCTAGGTTGACCTTTAATTGACCCGGTGCCCATTTACTGGGTCAAACAATGCCTTGACATCAGTTCCTTGCTACTTCCTGTGGGAAGGGGCGGAGCACGATAGCCCCCGCGCCTCTGCTCCCACGGGTGACAGATCCTCCGGGAATGGCATCGCATAGCTGCTCCTCATGTCTCAATAGGACAGAGGGTAACAGTTAGTCAGTAACACCCATGAAGTGAGGGTCATTTAAGAGGGTCGCACACACCATTACTGACAGGGTTGGCCCTTCCTGCTATGTTTTACTGCCAATTACCACCCATGCCGCAAAGACACAGGGGCTAGAGACTGCATTGAAATCAACATTAAAATAAAACATACCCTTCTTCTCATCTGACATTCTGTGTTGCTCACAGTTATGCAATGATATGTTGTGTTTCTAGTAATAACGCTGCCCCACATTAGGCCTGGTGGCAGTGAATACAGACTGTGTTAGGAGAATCTTGATTGGCTCTGCAACCTTCCCAGGGTGCTGAAAGCTAGTGAAAGGATTCTGGCCCAATGTGTCAATGTTTCTCTTTAGTATTTCCATGTTTGCAACAGAACATTTTACCCTCTTTGGGGTAATTTTCTAGTAGCAATAATGCCACATGCCGATGCCCATTACCAGGTGGTAAATTCTCGTGCCCTCTTTAATGGCCCTGGCTACGCGCTGGCATTTAATCTTCGGCCCTGGTCCGTTAACACCTGGAAACAGTCCTTAGTACAGGGCTGGACTGGCCTATAAGGATCTCTGGAGATTTCCCAGTAGTCCTCTGCACCCTGGCCAGGATTGGACTGGCCTATGTGGAACTCTGGAGATTTCCCAGTAGTTCTCTGCACCCTGGCCAGGATTGGACTGGCCTATATGGAACTCTGGAGATTTCCCAGTAGTCCTCTGCGCCCTGGCCAGGGGTGGACTGGCCTATATGGAACTCTGGAGATTTTCGGGTAGGCCTCCTGGGCCTCTTGTGTGACATTTTTCCAAATGTTCCCATAGGAAAAGGGCTGGGCCTGCTGAAAACGTGTAATATGGGGACACTTTGAACATTATACAAAATACAAAATACAAATACAAATTATTTCCAGGGCCTGTTTTGGTTCCCAGTCCAGCCCTGCCTTGGTATGAAGCTTCATTGGGTAATTGAGCACTTTGAGTTATTGAGTAATATGAGTACCCATTATTACACAGGTCAGAAGCTCAGAACCTGTTGTGAAGCACTGTTTAAAACAATGTTCTTTTTATTAGAAAGTAAATGAAATGTGAATGCTTCAGAGACAATAAGTTGATTGCTATATTTTAATTTAAGAACAACCCGCATTAAATGTTCTGTTTTACAGAGTGCCTTTACACAATCAATCCAAAATCTCCCCAACCCCCCACGCCCCCTGAATACAATAGACCCGAGCAGATCGAAAGTGTCTGCAGACTAAAAGGTATGTTAAAAAGCAGCAAAGATGGGAGAACCACAAACTACAAATCTATTCATTGCGGGGAGCTTTTCATAATGGATAGCTATTTAAGTTCACCGGGGGAAAAACCTGCACCAACGTCAGGCACTTTCATTGCATTCAAAAAAATAGCTGACAGTTAGAAAGGTTTATTACATATCGATTTCATGCTAACTTTAAAATGGAATGCGGGCTGCCGTCCTTAAAATTAAATACAGTTGTAATAATTGGTTTAAAAAAATACACCGTTTGTGGAGGAAAAAAAAAAAAAAAACAAGCGGGTGCAATTCTTCATCGGGGAACAATGGAGTAGCCGGTCGGTTTTAATGACTCTAGTTAATCTTTCCTGATGTAATGTATGTTTGCAACACATGCAGTGGATTTTCTAAATTGCGCAGTTGGTTTGCAGCAGTGCGGCGGCGGCGGCATGGGAATGGCGGCGTGTGCATTTCTGCGGAACCGTCAGGAGCGGAGAGTTTAGAATGTTGTGCTCTGCTCTCTGTGCTCAAATACATGTTAAAAGAATGCGATTCAAGACATATCAGTGTTTTCCGATTCTCTGGCGAAAATGGTTTCTGTCTCTATTTTCTGTTATTTAGGCTTGAATTAAATGCAACTACACAATCATTTGTATGCCACTTGTTGTCCAGAAAAATTTAAATATACGTATAGACATACACAAAAATAAACATTATTATGGTAATGTTACTACGAAAGTAAGAAGAGTTTAAATTAAAACAAAAATGACGATGGACCTTAATTATAAGGAAACAGAAGAAAAAAGAAACAATAAAATAACATGGAATTAGGGAAAGATTTGTAAACATCAAAGATGCATTTATTTATTTATTTACTTATGTAGCGCCGGGAACCCTGGGCCGTCAGGGCGCACATAGACAAGACGGACATTTATTAGACGGGGCTGAACATTTATGTGGTAGTCTCAGGAGAATGCTTAGATGGCTTAAACGGCTTGTGTCTGGTAAAGAGGACCATTTCTGATTGTGTAAATAACACGATTCACGAAAGGAGGTTTCCGGGTGTGCAGCTTACTCCGTGTGCATTATATACGCACAGGTGCACATTATGCTCACGTAATTTGCATCAGCGGGATTCGTGGGACGGCCGTGTAAATGTTTAAAGGCCTCCATCCGCGCGCTGGTAAATTGTGGGGTGTTCACACATGTGCACGCAGGCTCTTGGCACACCCATCTGTGCATTTACCTCTCGCCCAGCAGGTTTGGGGGAGGGAGGAACAGGGTGGGCCACCTTCACAAAAGCATTTTATAACGCAAACATCCCACCGAACAACGCTTCGTGAATCGTGCCCGGCGTGTGTGTAAAACTGCTCCGTTTGTTGTGGATTTTTTAAAGCGCATTCATTGGAAGTGACATTTATAACGTGAGATGTGTTTTAGCAATGGGAAAAGAAAACATCAGAAGTTAATCACGTTGCCTTGTTTTCATTTAAAACAGCATAATGTACCCATTGCCTACTCAATGCACTTGTAGGTGTAAAATCTAGTCATAACTGCATTATTTTTATGATGATTGCATATCCTCCATGCTTTTAAAAGCAAGTATATGATATACACGTTTGGAACATGGTTCTTTGGGAATACAACTTGCAATTTCTGCCTAAATCGTAGGCATGTATTATGTCTGAAAAATATGTACAGGTTTCCTTTATGAATTGTGCCCCTTGTGTGTTTTGTACTGTACACCGGCTGTTCTCCCATTTATCCTGATAACAGATTTATGGTGAAAATTGACATTTTCTGATACATGATCGTGTTCTCTGTGGATGCATCGTGTTGCACACTTACCACTGCCCTCTCTGTGGTGTTCGGAACCAGGCAGGTGTGCGTTCACCGCGTCTGCCCGTATTTCTGGAAGTATTTTCATGATTAAGGCGGTACAGCACACACACTTTCATCAGACTCATTCCTTTCTACTGCTTTTCATATTTTCACATATTGTATGTAGCACTTTATTATTATTCTTATTATTATTAATGTTATTGTGATTATAGCTTTTATTGAGCGAGGACCTAGCTCCGAGAAGCAACTGAGCGCTTTACAGAGGTGTACAGCAATACAGATACACAACGGAGCACTCTGCAGAGGTGTACAACAGTACAGGTGCATAACAGAGCGCTTTATAGAGGTTACAACAGAACGGGTATACAGCAGGGGATAGGATACAGAGGGGCACCAAGGTGGGCACTGCGTGGCGGGGAGGACAGAGGTGGAAGGCGTCTAGCGAGTCAGGTGATGCGAGCGGCGACGTGATGGCCTAGGTGTTAAGGAGGAGAGAGTCCTTGAAGAGCGGGGTCTTGAGTTCTCGTCTGACTTGTCCATCCGCTACAGGTTTAATCATGAATCATCATTCCCATTGTAACCGTGGAAGAACGTCTGAGCTCCACCAGGATTCAAGCCTGTGCCCTCAGGTGCAACCCACATGTCTGTGATGAATGCTTATATCACTGAGCCCTCTCGATTGATGTAAATTTCAATAACGATTCATGTGTGCCCTCATTTATTATGAGGGCCTATAATAATAATATAGCATTTAATTAGCGCTACAAACGCTCCGGTATCTGAGCGCTGCTTCTTATTACCCACGGTGTGTGGTGCTCATTTATCGACCTCGGAAGGATGAAAGGCTGAGTTTGGACCTGCTGGGATTCAAACCTGAGTCAGCAGGCTCTGCACAGATGTCAAACAGAGCGCTCAACTCGCTGTTCTGTTGGATCACACGAGGCACCCAGCCACTCCATACTATGATATATTAAGCAGTATTAGAAAAAGCAGAGTTAGCTGTTTGCATGTCTTCTTGTTACTCACTCTTGTTTCTCTCTAGGTTGGACTATTGTAACAGCCTCTTTCTAAATCTACCTGCCTCTACTCTCTGCCCCCTGCAACTTATCCAGAACAGGACTGCGAGACTTGTCCTTGGCCTCAAGCCCTGGGATCGTATCTCTCCAGCCCTGAAATCTCTCCATTGGCTCCCAGTGGATGCAGGAATTAAATCCAAAACCCTCTGCATTGTCCACAAGGCTTTCTGGGGCCAGGGTCCAAAATACCTTCAGCTATGCCTCCGCAAATATCTCCCCTCTCGAGCTCTTCGCTCCTCTACCTCTAACTCCCTCCGGGTCAATTGTTTTTTAAAGAAACAAGCTGGGGTAGATCTCTATCTTCAGCTGGGGCCTCCATCTGGAACAGCCTCCCTGCCAATCTAAAACTTGAGGAGAACCATCTCCAGTTCCGGAAGAACCTCAAGACCTTCCTCTTTGCTTCTGCGTTCGCTCCCCCTCCCCCCTGCTGATCTGCTCTCTCTTGGCACTGTGCACCCGGCCACCCTCTGTCCCCTGGACTGCCTCCTGGCCACTCTTTGCAGTGGGGACTGTATCTGTACCCTTACAACACCCTCCCCCCCATTGTTCTTCTTTTTCTGCACTTATCAGACTCACCCAGGCTGCTGCCTTAAACACAGCACTTGCCACTTGCTGGCTGCACTACCACTGTTTATTGCCCCCATTTTCTATTTATTTTTATTCATTATCATTTATTTGCTCTCCTCTGCACCGCACTTTCCACTCTCCCACTTCCATGCACTTTTTACCTTTTCCCATTCCCATGCACTTACGCGTTCTCAAAGTCACTGGGCTTAGTAAGATCATTGTTGTTGTGTTGTGTTCTCCCCTGTTCCCCTCCCTTGCCTACTCGTGCTCTGAAAAACTTGTGTACGAGCACAATACAAATAAAATATATCATATCATACTGCCCGCTGTCACAGAGGCGAGGGGTGGTCCATTAGGGGCGGGATATTCTCAGGGAAGATACTCCCGGGGTGGGGTCTCTGACAGCATAGGGCATGATGGGAGTCTGTCTTTGGCTGGGAGGTGGTCAGGCTTCCCCAATGCCTATTTGTCAGTGTTATAGTGTATTCATGCAAAGCCTAGGAGAAAGGATAGTGCATTCCCTCCCTAGCCACTCCCTAGGCTAGCTTTCTAGACAGAAAAGAGGGCCAGAAATGAAGGCACTCTTAACCGAGCATCCTCTTTGAGCCCTGGACCAGGCTGTCTGGAAGTTCTTTGTGGGGCCAACCAGTAGCTTTTTGGGGATGGCTATAGTGGTGTCGGAAGCTGGCACTATCGGAATCATGTCATCACTGCGAATGTAAAAACGCGGAGTCTGAAAACTTCGTTTTCCGCGAATGCACATTGCCCTGCAGGTATATGTGGTGGGGGGTTTAGGTGTACATAAAACATATAAGGGCAGTATGGAGGGTTGCAGGGGTCTCCCCCTGCATATACATTCTGAGAAATGTTTGCCTTTTTCGGATTCGCCATTATAGATTCACAGTGATCACATCGCAACTATCCAGGGCACGGCGGCTCCAGGAGTCATCCTGATAGTCCAGCCTTTTCTCACTACACTAGCAAGGCTGCACTTACATACTCTGGTGAAATGAGAGCTATAGGGTGGCCTGGGGGCACAGGCCTTGAGAGTGCACTTACTAGAGGGCACAAGGGGTGCTCGATTCTCCTGATGGGCAGCTAGGGGGGTGCCACTTTTCATAGGGCCTGCTGCACAGAGCGTTTTCCAATGGGATTGCACCATTATGAAATGCTTCTTTCGATCAGGCGCTAAGTCTCTAGCACAACCACTGTGATTATATACCTAGCTCCATGCATGAATGCCTTCAGACAGTGACACTAATGATATTACGGAAATTACTTCCCACATTTAAATGTATTCACTCAGCCTACCTTTGCTTTCTCAGTTATTTGAGAAAGGTATCTAATGAATACCATTTCTACTAACAACACATGTTCAATATTTTTATTTAAGTTATTAAGACAGCCCTCTTTTAAAATATTTGAAAAGTATACACACTGTCAGAGGAATAATGCGGCAAACTGGTGAAAAATAAGTAAAACGTAATGATTGTGTGGCCTCTTTTGATTGAGAGAAAGTGCTGAAAATGAATGCATAAAAGCCAGACCCTGCGCTTTATCGCCTTCATGTGCTGCCCCACCCCATTTGCAAATGCTTACAATGCAGAGAAGGTGCGGAAAGGGTTCTATGTGAAAAGACCTGATTATTAATGTCTCATGAGAAAAAGACCGACTTCTATTGCCCGTTTTTCTTTTGATCGTACATCATGAGACCTTGATAATGAAGTCTTTTCACCTAGAAGCGCTTCTTTTTTTTTTTTTTTAACAATTCGGCAGAGTTTCAACCCCCGAGCTCCACTTTGCTCCTCCCGCCCAATCCCCGCCCCCGACCCCTCAACCGAACTTTCCCACGTTATTACCTCCAAATACCGGTTTTTGCACCCAGATCCTCCCTCTCCCAGCCCTACGCCCCATCCCTCCATACCCAAGATTCCCCTAATCCAAAACACATACACACACACACAACACACACACCCATACACACGCACCCACACACCTACCCTCTCTCCCGGTTCCCACTGAGCCTGTCAGTCCCTGTGCGCATTCCTGTGTGGCAGGAGTGTGACCGTTCGATTTAGAAAGAACGCTCTGTGCGGTCAGGGAGTGGACTTCCTAAATCGGTCTTTGGGAGAAAAGGTTTTTATAAAAAGATATTTTCACTTTGGACCGTGGAAAACAGTGGTATCAATTCCACTGTGCTTTACTCCTCGGCCTTTTAAGTCCACTACGCTTTAGGCTTGTGTGTGATTCACATGCAGGGGCAAAATCAGTGGATTCCAATGAAATCCACCTTGCATTCGCACCTGCTCAAATCTGGCACATTTCACAGGAATCCTTTAGACAATGCTGACTGCAAAGCATACATTGCAGGCAGGGATTACATTTCTTACAAGATGGAGAGTAAAAGGGAAGTGAAAAGGGGGCTCATAGTGAACCATGTCTCCCATTAATTGCATACGTAAAATACATGCACGCAATTTACTCTCATGCATTTTACGCAATGCTAGATTCTAACGGGGAAGGGGCACCAATCGTAATGTACGAATCCGCCATCTCCTACCATCGTCTCCGGAGGATAGCTCAGGGGCAACGTGCTCTCCTTGGAAGCAAGACGATACGGAACAACATAGTTTCGATCCACGGGTCTGCGCTTGGAAACCTCTGGGTATTAAGCACAGCACGTTATAAATAACCTATCATAACACTCTTCCATACAAATGGGAGAGCATTTATGTTAGCGTGGCATTTTCAGGCTGGTGTATATGATGTGAATTCCTATGAAATCCCCCTGGTTTTCACACCAGCAAAACGCAGGCGGATTCCACAGGAAAGCAATGTAAATGGCAGGAGGCATTCACTCTGTTTGCATTGCGGAGTGCAAAAAGGAGGTGTCAACGCAATTTTGCCTTCACTATGCACTCCCTTTTCGCATTCCAAAGGGCAAATGATGAAAATTACACAGTGTGGGCCTGTTTGCACCTAATTGCAAATGTAAATGTCCCATCAACGTAATTTACGGGGACTTGCGTAATGAACTCCATGTCGGTTTCACCTGCTTTTTCTCTTCATCTTTGCAGACCGCCTTGTAAATGTTTACAATTGCATGCAGGGTCACAGCAGCACATAAGTGCTAACGTTGGCAGTCAACTGCATGCAATTTGCATTTCTTTTATAAAACGACACCCTTTGAGTTTTTTTTCCAGAGCCAACATACTAGTTAATTTGAAAGCTGTGTAGCAGTGATCTTTCTGTAACTCTTACACGCATCTCACGGAACCGCGCTCCTTTGAAACCATTATGTTCATGTTTGTTGTAGTTCTATAACACGATCACAGGGCGCATTTTTCTAGGAGAGGCACATGTTTGGGCTTCTGTGCTGCCGGTCCCCACTATACATGTTGAAATGTACACAAGGCGATGGGGAACACTGGACGGTAAATCTGGGCCTATTCCTTCTTACCTTTCTGTTTGCCGCTCTGTCTTGACAAAAAATAAACACTGCCATCAAATTACGCTTTGCAGGTGCATTTATTAATGGTTAGCTTCAGAATGCACCTGCTCCTTAGCAGGTACTAGATTGACAACAGGAATTCATTGGTTTTACTCCAGCATGAAAATCCCATGCGAGCGATCAAACAAGTGTACAGACAAGACAGAGGATTTCAGCACAGTGTAGCTCTCTACTGCTCTCTGCGCTCTCTGTGGGGATAGGTAGACTCCATTGCACCATAGAGGGAGAATTCATTGAATTTTGTTCAACACGTTTTACTGGCAATGTATGTGGGGGGTTGGTAAGGGTAATGAAAAAGGTTTAGGGGTTAGGGGAGGTAGTGGGGGTCTCCTCCAAGAAATACAAATCGATTAATTCTCCCTCGATGAAAACATCTCGAGGAAATCACATAGAACCCTCTCTGTGCCACTCCACCAGGGACGTCATTTCACCAAAATGCCAGGGGTAGCAGAAGTGACATCACTCGACCCATGACCCGCTGATGACATCACAGGAAGTGATGTAATTTGACCCAACCCCCAAGTGAAATCACGGGAAGCGAAGGAGCATAACCTTTTGCCCGTTAATAAAACAGGAAGAGGCATCAAATTGCATTGTTCTTAAGAACACAACAAAAAATATGGTTACAATATCACTATAATGTGATATGCATCTCATACAAGAATGGATCGCCATATGTATCATTAATATAAGCCCATATTACCAAATTACTGTGAATGCAAGCAGACATCCATGGCCAAATGATAATGGTGTGTTAGTATAAAGCACTTACGCTTAAGTGCTTTATATAGAACAAACATACATACAATATCACCCAACCTGTCTTTTTACTCATTTATCAACCTCAGAAGGATGAAAGGCTGAGTTGAGGTGTTTAAGAACAGACTAAATCAGGGTCTCATCCCCTGACATTTGTCTGAAATATACCTTTAATGAGTCCATCAATTATTGTATAGAATTCCAGAAAGACATATCATTTGTTGTTCCTATTCTTTCTTATTTAGGATCACTGCTCAAAGTGTTAACACTAGTGCTACCCCGTTTTTTAAAAAAAAAGTTTTATTTTTTATTTTTTAAGAGGCCTGAACAGGAAAGCCAGCCACTCCAGTAACAACGAGCCACATGGCACAGCCAGTCCAAGAGCATACCTTTTTATTTTTATTTTTTATTTTTTAGGGTTTGCAAGGGAGACCTAAATGCGACCCATAGCAACCCCAAAATGACATGCCTGTCCTCCACCTCGTGTCTGCTGGAAAATAGAGCGCTATATGGAGGTGGAAAAGCAGCTCATCATGCGCGCATCTATTTTCTGCTCCACCATCATTAAGAGGTCGCAGCATGTGTCAATGATTTGGCATTTGTTTAGTTTTAAATGAAAAACTACTAAGGAATACGCCTGGTAAATATTTCGATCTTGAAAATAATGTTTGAAATTTCATGCTTCCCATTGCTAAAACATTCAGCAGTTTACTAAAGTTTTTTTCTGTTTTGTGTGGTGTAAACAGATCAAGGATTACGGTTTACAACATCTGCAATTTCATATTTAACTATCTGTAGACATGGATTCTAATCTTGGCTAGAGCACTTCACTAAAAATAAAAAAAGTGTGATCTTGGGCGTTTCACCTTTTCTCCAAGTGCCTCAAATCTACATCTAAAGAGGTGGGCACAACCAGTGATCAACACGGGCTGCATGCAGCACCCCTTGCATAGTACACTCATGGGAAGGGGCGGGGCTACGAGTGCAGAGGGGTGCACAGTGCAGCTCCTCTTGCATATCTAAGTGGTGGGTGACTCCACCTACATGGGGTAATAGCGGGGGCCAGCCACACACATATGAAGGGCGCACATTGCATTTGATTATCCTTTTAAAGTCATTGGGTCTGATTTATGGAATTTTTAGCACTGGTGCAAAGTGACTTTGCACTGCCAACAAACACCCTGATTCACAGAGGGGTACAAAGTGTACTTTTGCAGTGCAAAATCACTTTACGCTACGAAAGTACTCTTTGCACCTTGAATTATGTCCATTTAGCACAGTGAAATGAGTACTTTTGCAGTGCAAGGTGACTTTGCACTGCAAAAATACACTTTGCACTACTCTGTGAATCAGGGTGTTTGTTGGCAGCGCAAAGCCGCTTTGCACCAGTGGAATGTCACTTTGCACTGCGCACAAAATTGAATAAGGCCCATTATATGCAATGCATGCTGTCGGTCCTCCCCATTCCCCTCTTTACAGATTGGAAATGTGAAAAAGAATGGGCAGTCCCACTCGACTGTTCCCCAGTAGCCTGCTGAGCCCGCCATCATGCGCCCCTTGCATTTGCTTTGGTATCTCGTATGCAGGGTGTGATAATACCTGTATATAAGACATGGGAAAACAACATGCTTTTAAGGTATCTGAGCCACCCAGTTTTAGAAATAAAAAAGAATACATAACCAACCAAATAAATAAATAACTGAAGCGCAATCTAGTTCCACGTCCAGGCGGGACAATGCGGCTTGGTTTGGGGCCCGTGCGGGCGTCAGCCTGTCACAGTGTCTGTACCCATCTGAGCGTTCAAAAGAATCAAGCCAACTGACCATCCCAAAGTTTTGGGGTTCAGGAATGTTTCTTGAGCTGGTTCTCCCAAGTGTGTCAACAACATAAAACGAATGGTTCTAAAAGCAATTATCATGTTATGTCAGTTTCCTGCAACCCATGGCTCACCAAATGACTTGGACTACAACTCCTAGCAGCACTAGGACAACACAGTCCATGGTGAGGCATTGTGGGAGCAGCTGTCCAAACCTTCTGGAACGCCACAAGTTGCAGACCCACCTTACAGAGGAAGAAAAAGAGACACCCACACTCCTACGAGAGAGTTTTAGGTGGGAGCCTTCAGTGGGCAATGCGCCAAAGAGTCACTTCATTAGTCCTTTGTTTATTTCCATCACCAGTTGCATTCTGGCTATTGCAGTTATACAATTTCAATGCGTCATTGCTCGTCTAATGTTGCATTCTTGACAACGTGAAATAAGTGGTCTCATGCAACCCAGGCGCCAAAGCTCGCAAGCATCCCTTGCAGTTCCAGAGCATGAGAGCGCAGAAAGGAAAATACATTTTTGAAAGCTGTGAAATTGCCAGATGCGTTGGCAATAGTTATTGCATGTGAAATGGAGCTTGTGGAGAAAAAGAAAAAAAAAAGAATTTGCAGGTGTTTCAATATAATGTGCTTAGGAGAATCACCGGTAGATCTATACTTGCTACACTCCAATGAACACTGCATGCACCCAAAGATGTGCCTGCCACTCCCTTAGAATGACCCATGCATGCATAGTTGTTCTTGTGGGACCAAACTGCACGTGCAGGGCCATTTCCTGATGCAGTCATAGTTTTGTGGTTCTGTCCACATGCATGCACACTTGGCATGTGTAAGCGGGCACATCTTTTTATGCAACTTACTTCTAGATCTGCAAAATTGAGCATTCCCTAGCGGTTGGGGGGAGGATGGGGAGTTAGGGAACTACAATTGTGATGCAAAAGATAGTGAACACCCACGTAGTTTTGGGCAATACTGCATGGGCATCCCACAAGCGAGGCAGGGTAACTGCTGTTACCATCGGCAGCTGGGAGAGGGGCAGTCCCAACCCCCCGCGCCTGCTCCTCTCCTTCCCCCCAGCTACAGAGACACGCAGTCTCGGCAGCACAAAAGCCATGGAAGGGCAAGGTGCGAACAGTCAGCGCACCCTTCCTCCAAACAGCAAGGTGCTAAGCGCCATAAGGAAACAACCATCAGGCAGGGCCCAGGTTCAAAGATCTGCCCCCACCAGGGGGTCAGACAGTCGGCTATCCGGCCGGGGGCTGCGTCAACAGCGTCCCCTACCACATACACAACAAAGAACCAGGGCCTCCCTGGGTCCTATAAATGAGAGCAGCATGCTTAGAGTAAACACAATCTGTTTGTGGACCCTGAACGGGTACCCAAGCAAACAGGAGGTTCACTGTTTACTCAGTGTCTTCCAAATCTTCTTGCTTCTTTAGCAATTCTTGAAGTTCGCTGTGATCGCAGTGTCTTTTTGCTTCCCGAGCATTGTACTGTTCAAAGCATTAGCAATACAGCTTTAACGAAGGAAGAAGCGGCAACCGAACGGCCAGCGCGGACGCTGTCAACTTCAACATTGTTCGGCATAGAACGAAAAGCGAACGACGAGCGTGTCCAAAAAAAAACAAACAAAGACGCGTGCTGTGGAATCATCCCCAAAACCAGTGCGAACGAAGGAGAAGCGACACACGAACAGCACGGCGCGGACGGCTTCCGATTCAACATTTTAAGGTGAGCCACCGCGCTGGGGCTACGAAGGAGGATAAATAGACATTTATGTCCGGAATTTTTATTAGAGTGGACCGGAACGCCCGCGTTAAAAGGCAGACGGGGCAAGATAACACAAGGCAGTTTTAAACACGGGCAGAGTCACAAGCCAGCTTGGGAACTCGTCTTTGCTTTACAGCCACGCAGAGCTAGCGAACACAGTTCCAAATGCGGCGGGCCCAAAGACTGCAGATTTAAAATAATTTCTGTAATATTGCAGGGTGACCTCACAGCGAAACCAATTTAAATCAGTAAATCAAGCCTGGGGGCTGCCCAATTTTCTGAACCCGGGCAAGAAGGCACCAGTCAACAGTTACCCAGCACGGGCAACAATAGAACTGGCACAAAGAACTTGCCGATAACAACGGTTTAACTCCTCGATAAAACCCCCTGTTTCTTTTTCCTATAGCAGGCATAGAAAAACATGGGGCCCAAGCGGAAAACACGGGCACCCCCAACACCGGCGCAGAAGCCCAAATCACCACAATTGCTAGCAGCCATTGAAGCGGCAGAGCACTACGAATGGGCATGGGTTAGAGAAAACATGTACGGCCTACCCAGGGAAGGAATAACCAGCCCACCCAGCCAGGAGGAGGTTTATGCACCATTAAAAAGGAGAAAAATATCCAAAGGCGCCAGAAAAGGTACCAAAAAAACTATGCGAGAATGTAGCGGAATTACAGCATCTAATGGTAGAAATAAGGGGGAAACAGACACCGCCCACAAGGGAACCTGGGGCCTCAAACCCCACCACTGCAATAGAACCTACAATAACGGTTGTCAACCCACCCGTAACACCACCTATAGCAATCCCGCCACAACAAGCACAGCAGTTGCCAATAGCGCCCACAGCTATAAATACAACAGCCTCCACAACTCCAGCAACTGATCCAACAGGTGCCCTAAAAGCATGGACAACCCGAGGCACAGACAACACGGGCGCGACAGGGACACCCGGCAACAATACAACTGACATTGTAACAATCTGTAATGCACAATTAGACCAAAAAATGAAATCCTTCCAAACAGAGATATTAAATAGATACAAAAGATGCCTGGCATGGAACATTGATACCACAATCAAAGAAGCCATATGGGCCAAAGAATTTATAGAAATCTTTTCCCTAATTGAAGCCCAGCGCAAAGGGAAAGACGCTTTCAGAGACCCCAAAAAAATTGAAGAAAAAGCTATTGCCAGAAACGCCCAGGTCGAACAAAACTGGGACATCTGGTTACAGGCCTTTGCCATCTTAGCAACAACATATGAAGAAAAATTCCCCTTGGATGGCAGGAAGATCTGGGCATATGTTGATAAAATAAGGGAAGTAAAAGTAACACAGAGGGGGAAGACATGGCTTGCATAGGACATTAGATTTAGGAGGAGCATGTCAGAAAGGCCGGCCATTGAGTGAGATGAAGTCCAGAACGATTTATAAACCCTCAACGCCGAACCTCCCCAGGAAGAAGATACCATGCAGTCTTCTTCCAAAAATAGCAAAAATTTGCAAGGAAGCAAATCCCATGACAATGATAAATCTAAACAAAAGGGGAGCAGCCCTTTCGGAAGAACCAGCCCTGGGTGGCTAAGAATAATGCCCACAGACAGAACAAACAGCAGGCTGTCAAAACCAACATGCCATGCAGAAATTTTGGGAAAAACCAGTGTACATGGGGCAACGAATGCTGGTACAAACACGCCTGGACAAACTGCAACGGCGACCATGCAGCAGGCAACTGCACCAGATTACCAGCCAAGAAAGAATGATATCCCAATTTTAGAACCAGGACGAACGCCCATCAATCCGGGCAATTTTAGGGACACCCTAAACAGCTACCCAGACAGGGAAACCAGCAGTGTACTATGGCAAGGTTTCACCAAAGGTTTTGTCATCCCTTTTAAGGGCACTGGGTCACAATACATCCCAATGAATCTAAAATCAGCCAGGGACAACCCCCAGATAGTAGAAACCAAAATCAAGAAAGAACTGCAACTGGGCAGGGTAGCAGGTCCCTGGGACTTCATGCCTTTAAAAGACTATTTAATATCTCCACTAGGCCTGGTTCCCAAAAAAGAACCCGGAAAAATGAGACTAATTCATCACCTCTCCTACCCTAAAGGCCAGTCTTTAAACGACGGCATCCCACACGCAGAATCCGCGGTATCTTACACGCATTTTCAAGAGGCGGTAAGGCTCATACACGAGTGTGGCAGAAACGCCTTGATGGCTAAGCTGGACATCGAATCTGCTTTCAGACTCTTGCCAGTCCACCCAGAGTCACAGCAGTGGCTAGGTTTCACTTTTAACAATACATTCTACATAGATAGATGCCTCCTCATGGGGTGTGCAGTATCCTGTGCACCATTTGAGCAATTCAGTTCCTTTTTGCAATGGGCTTTCCTAAAGCAGAGACAAGGGACAAAAATAGTGCATTACCTAGACGATTTCATGGTCATAGGGCCACCAACCTCCGAGGAATGCCGCCGGGCTTTAGCAAAACTAGAGCACATGGCCGCACAGTGGGGAGTTCCCCTTCGAAAGGAAAAAACACCAAACCAGACACAAACATAATTATTCTGGGCATCGAAATAGACTCAGCAAAGGGACTCTGCAGAATCCCCAAAACAAAAATATCAGAACTCCTGGCAAAAATACAAAACCTGATAATGAGAGAAAAGGGGACTGTAAAGGAAATACAATCCTTGGCAGGCAGCCTCAATTTCGCATCCAAAATAATACCTCAAGGAAGGATATTTGCCAGAAGCTTGGAGTTCAAAATCAAATCACTCACCAAACCACACTTGCATATCCGGCTAGGCAGAGAGGTGAAACAAGACCTGGAAACATGGGGAAAATTCCTCAGAGATTTCAACAGGGTTTTACTTTGGTGAACGCCATTAAATACCCGGTCAAACAGGGTCCTATACACCCACGCAGCTGGGAGCAAGGGGTTTGGAGCCATACTAGACTCCGAATGGGTGGCAGGACACTGGCCCAATGGATGGCAAACAGCAGGGTGGACAAGAAACATCACCCTACTAGAAATATTCCCCATCTGGCTAACATTTCACATCTGGGGCAGGTGACTAGCGAATACAGAGCTTTTGATCTGGTGTGACAACATGGCTGTAGTGGGCTCCATAAACAGAAGGTCTACAAAATGCCCTCTAGTACTAAAAGTATTACGAGCCATTACAACAGTCACACTACAAGTAAACGTTGTACTCAAAGCGAAGCACATTTCAGGGGCAGATAATAACATTGCTGATGCCTTATCTCATTTCCATTGGACAAGATTCCGAGAGCTAGCGCCGCACGCCCAAGAACAGATGACGCCAATACCAGCAGAATGCTGGACAATAATGGGAAGACAAGAATAACGGCATCAAAGTCAACGCCAGAGAGCACAGGCCGGGATGCCCAACGAAAACCAGGCACCTCTAAAACGGGTGCCAACAACACATCAGCATCAACGCCAGCACCAGAGAGTGCAGGCCGGGATGACCGAAACAAAGCAGACACCTCTAAAACGGGTGCCAACAACACGTTGGCATCAACGCCAGCACCAGAGAATGCAGGTCGGGAGGACCAACACAAAGCAGGCATCTCTAAAAGGGGTGCCAGCAACACATTGGCATCAACGCCAGCGCCAGAGAGCCCAGGCCGGGATGCCCAACAAGAATCAGGCACATCGGGTGCCAACAACCTGACAGGCTTCCTAACAGAGATGGCAGAGAGGGCGGTGGCAAGCACCACTGCAACACAGTACAGTAAGTGTTTGCAAACAGTATTTAAAGCCACAGGTGTAAACCACGTAGAACTTATAATGATTAAAGATATAGAAGTATTTTTAAAATGGCCCCCGGAACAAGGTTTCAAAAGGGATTGGGCAAAAAGACACCTGGTGGCAATTTCATACTTTACAAAAATTTGGAGCGATTCAGACCCCACCCAGAACGCCCTCATCTCTTACGCAATGAAGGGATGGGGCAGAATAGAGGGTCCTTGATTTCAGCCAACTGGTGCAGGTAGCAAGCCACTTGGAAGCCATATGTTGGCACCCATAGGAGATAACGTTATTTAAAACTGCTTTTTTCCTAGCCTACTTCGGGGCTTTCTGGGTGGGAGAACTCATCGCTTCCAGCACCAAGGCCACAAACGGCCTGGGCGTCATGGAAATCAGGGTGAGGCAAGAGAGTGTTAACATAGAAATGCAACAGTCGAAAACGGGTGCAAAAAGAACCATCAACATTTGTTGCATCGATGAGGCAACAAACTGCCCGGTTTGCATCACCAATCTCTATTACGCGTAACGACCCAAAGTAGGGGGAGTTTTTTAATCCACAAGGATGCATCGGCCTGAAGCCTCTACCAATTTAAAGGAGTGCTGATAAAAGCAATCAGCAGAGCAGGGTGGGATCCCAAACAATTCGGCACTCATTCCTCCAGGATAGGTGCCGCCACTGCAGCATGGCAAGGAGGTTTAGCACCGCAACTACTAGAAAACATAGGGGGATGGAAGTCAGACTGTTATAAAAGATATATCAGACCAAAATTGATATAGCCTTCCGCCCTAAAAATTTTCTTTCTTTTCCCCACCTCCCACCACCACAGAAACAACAGGCGAATCGAGGACCACACTCCGATCAGTATGGATAGTTGGCCACTCATTCGTTTTCAGGACAGGCAGATGGGCAGAAGAGACCAAAGAAGGGCCACCTTTCAGAAACACCATTACTTCATGGTGGGGATACAGAGACCTACGCTGGGCTGACGTCCACGAAACACTAGCAGAACTGGTGGCATACAGGGACCCCCCAGAATTCCTGATCATCCATCTAGGGGGCCACGACCTAGTTAACACAGTTAGATGCATCCTATGCGAAGAAATCTGCTCCTCCCTAGTAGGCATTTCACACAACTGGAAGGGGATGGAGATATACTTCTCAGCCATCTTACCAAGAAAGAAATGGCTAGGGGCCAACTGCTACACATCTATAGACATATCCAGAAGAAAACTGAACAGGAAGATAGAGAGATTCTGTATGACAAGAGGAGTGGGTTTCATAAAACACCCAGCCATTACACTAGGCAACCCAGACCGTTTTCTCCATGACGGCACCCATCTGTCTAGCCAGGGCATGGAGCATTTCTTTCGGGAAATCAGTACAACTCTTGCTCACAGGGGCTGTCTCTAGGGCATACTCTTGGGGGAACACGGTCAGCCGGGAACCTGCCGGTGTGTGGCGGCACAGGTCCGAGGGGGTAACCTCAGGACCCGGTGCCCAAAAGTATGATACCATCATGATATGTGATATTGTTATTGTCATAACCTATATCTGTACAATAAAATCCTACGGCCTTTTTATTGCCAACACTTGAAACAAGTTGTCAGCTTATCATTATGGGTGAGGGTTTGGGGTTCGGCCATTACTAATGCATGCATATGTGTTCAGCAGTTATGGGCAATGCTGCATGGGCATCCCAAAAGCAAAGCAGGGTAACTGCTGTTACCATCGGCAGCTGGGAGAGGGGCAGCCCCAACCCCCCGCCCCTGCTCCTCTCCTTCCCCCCAGCTACGGAGACACGCAGTCTCGGCAACACAAAAGCCACGGAAGGGTCAGGTGCGAGCAGTCATCTCACCCTTCCTCCAAACAGCAAGGTGCTAAGCGCCATAAGGAAACAACCATCAGGCAGGGCCCAGGTTCAAAGATCTGCCCCCACCAGGGGGTCAGACAGTCGGCTATCCGGCCGGGGGCTGCGACAACAGCGGCCCCCACCACATACACAACAAAGACCCAGGGCCTCCCTGGGTCCCATAAATGAGAGCAGCATGCTCAGAGTAAACACAATCTGTTTGTGGAATATGAACGGGGACCCAAGCAAACAGAAGGTTCACTGTTTACTCAGTGTCTTCCAAATCTTCTTGCTTCTTTACCACAGAACCCACCCACCCTACAAAAGGGAAGAAGAACAAAAAGAAGTACAAGGCACTGTACGGTGCCCACAACAAGTCGTGGGACACAAGAAGGCGGCACGGCTCCGAGGGGGTAACCTCAGGACCCGGTGCCCAAAAGTATGATACCATAATGATATGTGATATTGTTATTGTCATAACCCACATCTGTACAATAAAATCCTACGGCCTTTTTATTGCCAACACTTGAAACAAGTTGTGAGCTTATCATTATGGGTGAGGGTTTGGGGTTCGGCCATTACTAATGCATGCATATGGGTGCAGCAGTTATGACTTCCAGGGCTATTCACAAGCATGCGCCCAGGCATGGCCTGCATTCCTCTGCACGCCCAGCTTGTACCAGAATGAATTTGCTTCAAGTGCTGCAGTCAGTGTGGGGAAAGTACACACATCCCTGTGTTTTTGGAAGCAACAATGCACGGAAGGACCACTGTTAATGTGAAAAATATTTCCAGAAAAGACAAAGATGGAGTCAACTTTCATCCTTACAATGTGCTCATCGAATACAGCCGTGTCACATGTGCAGACTGTATCATATGCTTATACTTCTTAAGGGTTGTTATACCGAATTAAAGCTATGTTGACTGCCTGACATAGGTGACAGATGTAGGCCCAAGTGCACTTTTCGTACTGAATTCCTCTAACATGGGCAGTGCACCACACATATAATGTACCCATAATGTTGCACATGGTTCTTTGTGAGTATCCAGTGCAATTTATGATCAGGGGTTTCCGTAACCTGTGCATGGTGTGAAATACACATGACAGGTCATAAGGTGGGGCATCACCTCGTTGGCCCCATTGAAACCCACAGCATTTCAGATACACCACTTTTAGAGTGGGCACCTACTCTGTCAAACATGCACATGTTTTATTTCCTTTCATCTTGTATTTGCATCATCCTTTCCTTGGCATGTTTTGTCTATCCCACTTCTGGTTAGGCAACCCAGTAACTATTGTAGAAAGGAAATCAACAAAGACATATTTTAAATACACTTAGGTGGTCATTTTGCACCTCCTCTGCATATTTTCATTGGAAAAATGGATTGGAGGATAAAATGAAGGCATACAAGTATTTCGTCTTGCCTGTACTGTTTTACGCACCAACCCATTCTAAGAGGACCCCCACCGAAACGTAAAATGAAGTGCACAGGGACGCCATTTCACCAAAATGACAGGGGTAGCAGAAGTGACATCACACAACCCTTGACCTCTCATGACATCACATGAAGTGATGTCATTTGACCCCACTCCGAAGTGGCATTACTGGAAGCAATGGAACATGACCTTTCACCCCTTGACAAAACAGGAAGTTGCACCACATAGCATTGTACCAAAGTACACTACCATAAATATGTTCATATCACTGTAATGTGATATACATTTCAGGCAAGAATGGATCACCATGTACATCGTTAATATCAGTGTGTATAGGCCCATACTACCAAATTACTTTGAATGCAATCAGTCATCCAAGCCCAACTGATAATGTGTTATTAATAGCACTTACCCTTACACAATTTATATAGAGTAAATATACATACAATATCACCCAACCTGTCTTGCTTCTCGTTCATCAACCTCAGAATGATGAAAGGCTGAGTTGGCCTTTCCGGGATTCGAACCTGCAACCTGAAGATCACACACGCACATCGCTGCAGTGAGCACTCAACCCACTGAGCTATCTCATTGGCTATAGCTAGTTTGCTGTCTATAAGAAAATGAGCAGTTACTTGTTGAATGTTCTCAAAGTCAGAAAGCAAATTACACTCTGTAGTGGATACCATTAAACTGGTAAATGAGATTAACAGCAGGCCAGTTAATCTGCAGGTCTGGTGCAAAAATTAGCCACATATCAAGCCTGTGTGGGTCTACTTTTCAGTCTTCAGAGGTTGACATCACACGGCATCCCATACTCTGGGCACTCATTACCTCATACATGAAAACAAACATGCTGAACAACATGCCATGGATATAGCAAAGATAGACACATTTCAACACAGCATTCCTTGTGGCACAATTAAATCAAGGGCCACTTTATGTGCTGTGATCAAACATTTCTACACTGTAAACAAGGTATTAGGCAGTAGGATGTTGTCAAGTGACCGAGGACACCGAGATGGAATGTCTTGTATTGATCATAAAAGAGACGGCATAAAAATAAAAAAAAACATGCTATAACTGCAACTTGCGACAAGCAAAATACATAGCCCAAAGGGGATGCTGATTCTACTCTAAATGCTTTTTGAACTATTTTGTCTGCATTGTGAATTTGAGGTGTTTAAGAACAGACTAAATCAGTGACTCAACCCCTGAAGTGTGCCTGCAATAAACCTTTAATGAGTCTAGCAATTATTGTATAGAATTCCAAAAAGACAAATTGTTTGTTATTCCTATTCTTTCTTATTTAGAGTTACTGTTTAAAGTGTTACACTTGTGCAACGCCCAGTGTTTTTTTAAAGAGGCCTGAACAAGAAAGCCAGCCTCCCCAGAAGCAAAGAGCCACATGGCGCTGGCCACAACCCAGGAGCTTCCATTTGAAGAAAAATAGAAAAAAGTGTTTTTTTTTCTTTTTTTAGGGGGAAACAAGGGAGACTTCAGTGGTAGCAAGGGAGACCTCAGGGGTCACAGGTGCGACCCCTGGCAAACCCCGAATGATGTCCCTTGAAGTGCTCACAGAAGACAGAGGAGTAAAGCAGGGCAAGAAAATGAGTAGGAGCGTTAAATGAAGGTACACATGCACTTTGCCATGCCTCTACACTTTCATTTTAACAATTCTAAAATGGCCCTGTTAATATTTAATAAGCTTGTTACATGTTCTAGTTGAGGTTTTACTGTAAGATAACTTAGCCTAATTCACGTTTTGGAGTAAAGCGCTATATAAACGAAATAAATACTAATCAAATAAAATAGATATTTAAAAAAATACAGAAAAAATATCATAATTGGACTTTGGTTATGAATACAGAACAAAACAATAATATGTTTTCACAGTATCTACATACACAGCTTCTTTTTTTGCACTGTCACAAAATGTGCTTGCTATTTGTGTTCGCAACATTTGTGTCTCCGCATAAACATGCTGTCTGCGGATGACACAACTTTCATTATTGCCAGGGTCACTTGTTCCCACTGAAGCCCCTATGAAAATACGTTTAGTTGCACTACAACATGTGCTATCGCGTTTCAAGTTCTGCATCAACCTTTAGGCATGTGGGTATTGAAAAATGTGCGCGAGATGGAGGAAGGCGCCCTGCGCAGTTACCAAGCACTTCGAACCCAGCACAGTAAGCGTAAGGATGTCAGCACGACCTCTCCCGCGATTTCTCTTCTGGGTGGGCTCGCGGGTCCCCAGAGCGACCGGCGTGGCTTCACCAGATCTCTGATGTAGGTCAGGTGCGCTCCACATGCACGCCTTCCTGCTCTTTTTTTTGCGCCCACAAGCCTTCCCAGCGCTCTCACACAAGGAAGCGGGCAGTTAAAACGGCCGCAGCGGCAGTAATTGCGTTTGACGTTATTTGGAGCGAAGCCTCAATGCCGGGAACACATCTTTCATTCATGGAGCAGAGCTTGTTAGGCCAGGCCTGGACTCTAAGACCACTTAATTAAACAGCAAAAACAAAAAAATGTCCTTAGCCTTGGTGGGAAATTTGCACACAAAGGCCCGGTGTCTGGCTTTCTCCTCTGCTATTGTATGCGTGGACGCGTTCCACAACACAGCGACATCTTCTCCCCCCCGCTCCACACACGCACACTTTCCATGTAACTGCTGCTGGTCCGGGAGTGACCCCCTCATTAAAAGCGGGGGCTGTTAGGGAATGTTTTCCCAGGATTCACTAACGCTCCTTTTCTTCCCCTGGCAATCAAGGGCAGGCAAGTGCGGCAGAAGAGCCCTCGGCGCGCTCACATGTGGGCGACTGACACAAAGCAGAAACGTGTAAACAGGTACCTCGCCTTTGTGGGTTTACACAAACTTCCTGAATGCATTTCTTGAAAACTTTCCACAGTTAAACTGTCAAGTTCGACCCCTTTGTGCGATTGTGTTCACACAAGCGGGCAACGCTACTTCACGTTGCCAAGTGCTCCTTTGGCCGCGTATTGTCCTCGAAGTTGTACAGTACGTACCGCTTCACGGCAAAATGGGTCTAAGGGAAGGTGGGGGGGGGGACGTCTTTTCAAACCCCACATACTTTCCCGTGGCAGTAATTGCTTATATGAGAGCACGCCTATCCGGCAGCCTGGGGATTCCCAGGAGAGGAACCTGGGCAGGCACTATTTCTGGAAAGCTAGTTGCTACAGAGCAGGGGCAGGATAGAATATTAATGGTTCCTTGAAGAACCATCCTGACTAAGGGACGTCTCCAGCTGTACAAATGTGCACCACACCATTATTCAAAGAGGAAATAATCATAATAGTAATAATAATAAGTATTATTATTATTTGTATTATTATTAATGCCACGGGTTTTCCAGCGCTATATAAGTAAATAAATAAATAAATAAATATAATAATAATAATTATTATTATTATGATTATTATTATTTGTATTATAGTAATAATGCCTGAGGGTTACCTGCGCTATACAAGTAAATAAATAATAAAGTAATACATTTTAGTATTATTATTATTATTATTATTGTTATTATTAGTATTAATATTTGTATTATTATTATTAATACCCAGGGTCCCCGGTGCTATAAAAGTAAATAAATAAATAATAATTACGTAATACTTATTATTATTATTATTATTATTATTATTATTATTATTATTATTATTATTATTATTAATATTATTCATGGCTGCCTGCAATATCCGGAAAAAAAGCCTAGTAATCTTCTTAGTACAATCTGGTAGCAGCAGCACTACTCAGCAGTAAAACGATACTGGCTGCAGTCACCATCTGTAATAACTTGTTAGAGATGGTTGTGACATCATAATGACTTCGTCTTCCGCCAGCATAAAGAACAATTCTAGCTTTCACTCAATTAAAGCCTAGTAGCGTTTCAGGCTCCTTTCTTCTTAAATACCTTTCTCTGATACTTCCCAGCCATTCCTTGATACATAAGCAGCTGTTTAAGTTGGAAGTGGCACTGTTGGTGTCGAACACAGGGGCAGCAATAGCTATCGGCATGGTTTCACTTAATTTACATTACACAATGGCTCTGACTTTCCTTGATCTTTGTTCCTTTAATCACATTCCGCATCAGCTATATGTATCAACAAATGGAAGGTCTCTTGGATCAGAGTAAGTGAGCTGCAAATATTGAAGAGGATGGGGTGCGGCCGTGAACGATAAAGATTAAAGCACCCCCTGCCATATCTGAAAAGGGCATCACAAGTCACAATGAAGTTCTGTGACCTTATAAAGAAAGGCCAGACGTATTGGACTACACGTCCCATCAGCTCCAGCCAGCCTAGACAATGGTGGGTGATAATGGGAGGTATAGTGCAAAGCACCCGAGGAGCAGAACCCAACTCTATTTGGTCATAGAAAGGAGAACTGTGTTCCTTCTAATAGTAACACTTTTGTCATAATATTATTATTCTTTCATTGTTACTAACATTATCCTTATTATTAGAAGTAGGAGGATTGTTATTATTATTATTACTACTACTATTATTATTATTATTATTATTATTATTATTATTATTATTATTATTATTAACATGTCCAGGGAAGATACAAGAAGAAATTCAAGTTTTGCAAATACCTATTTTGCTAGGATTCTGCTTTATGAGCAGAGGTCAATGCAGAATAAAATGCACCTTCCCTATTCCTCAGTCCAGTGTTCTTTATCTGTATTCTAAATGCAGGATATCATTGTTATGACTGGGGTATAATATAGTTGCAATATTTTAGGAAACTTGGGTGCTGGGCCTTGTGTTACTTGTTATTCGCTGCTTCACATCATCGAGCAGTGCTGTGAAACAAACGGAAATTCCCCAACTGCCTGCCAACGTTCTGCTGTCAGGTGGTACTAGAGTAAAACCACAAAGCACCTTACCATGTTGGATTAGGCTTATCACGGCTGTCTTCTCGCTCACAACCCTCAAGATGGCAGATGGCCATAGCTGATTGAAAAAGCACCTCTTGCAAAGATCTCTTTCTTTGTTCCCACCATTCAATACCAGTACATTTCACTATCCCTTTCTTACCTACAATTTTTCATTTTTGCTGTTACCTATTCCTTTAGTATTCAAATTGTCCATTCTGGTGCCAAATCTGCCTCTTAGGTATTGCCCAATGTGCCATGTGGCACCACTGTTGAGGTAATTATCCCCGGTATACCACAGGTCGTCTGGGGGTCCGCCTGACACTCAAGGGCCCAAAACCCTTCCCCAGAATAGACGGAGGACTCAGCAAATGGCACGTTAGACATCGGTTCATTACAAAAACCAACAGGGATCATACAAGACAATCAAGATTCTCCAGTACTTCTTAGAATTCCATGGTGTGCATTTTGTTTTTGTGGGCAAATTGCATCATCTCTGTGCCCTTCGCTGAAAAACCTATCCCCTATCCTGAACCCCTCCTCATCCATCGTGACAGTCCTGAGTGTACTGTGGACATCAAGCAAGCTGAATTTGAAAAATTGTCCCCTCCTTCCTTCTGCTGTGTTCCAATGCCAATATTAATGCCACTAGTTCTACTGCCTGTGCTGAATAATGTGATGGCAACCATGCATCAACCACAACCCCACTTGTTCCATCTTATCTAAGCCTCAACACTGCCATTCCTGTATGTCTGACCCCATCTATCTGGTCAATTGTTCAAGACGTGTCAATGTAAAACACATTCCCCCCCCCTCAAGTGCATCCTCCTGTACCTTGCGGGGATCACTGAATTCCTGTATGTTCTCTGTGCAGTCCTGTGTGTAGTCTCCATCCTTTAAGATGTCAGTGAGAGGAGTCACAGGGTTAACAAGTCTCCATCTCAATACCTTAAGTGATGGGTTTGATAGTAACACCTCGTACCATGATGATCTCTGTGTTTTCAGTGTGCTCTTTGGTTTCTCCAGTATGGCAAAGAGGGCATGCTCCACATAAAGCGTGGACCTGCACCCCATGGTAATACTTGCTGATTTGTCCACCGTGAATGCGGCAGCAGCTAAAGATTGATCGCAAGCGTAGTGTCCTCTCATTACTGGGTAAATCTTCCCACTGTAATATGCCAGTGGCTTGTGCCCCAAGCTTGTCTTCTGTGTCAGTAATGTTGTCATCAATACCCCATCGGAGTGTCAGAATAAAAAGATTTCCTTTTATAGTCTGAGATACCTAACTCTGGAGCAGTGCACATTGCTTCCTTCAGCTCATCGAATGCCTTAGTCATTTCTGTTGTCCATTGTATTATTATAGGTTCATTCTGTATTTCCTTCAGAGCACTCAGTAGTGGCCTGGTGTACGCACTGTAGTCAAAGACCCATGCCCTGCAGTAATTGCATAGCGCCAAAAATTGCCTGATCTCTCTCACTGTCGTGGGCTTTGCTGTCCTGTATTTTGCCTCTGTCTTTTCTGGAGTCACCTGTTGGTCATTTTGTGAAATCATCTGTCCAATGTATAGCACTTCTTTCTGACGGTACTGTAGTTTGGCTTTGTCCACTTTGTATCCCTTGTCAGCTAACACTGTCAGCATATGCACGAGTCATTTCTACACTGTTCTGTCTCGCTGCAGATCAAAATGTCTTCTACATACTATATGACCATACTTTCCATCTGTACATAGCCTAGGTCTACCTGGAGCACCCTATTGAATATGGAGGGTGACTCACAGTACCCTTGAGGAAGTCTTGCATGATTCAACTTCTTGTTTCTATACATAAAGGAAGTCAACTCTTGTGAGTCTGATATAGTGGTATAGAGAATAAGGCATTCTTCAAGTCCATAACCATGAAACAAGTGGCATCCACTGGAATGCTGCACAAAATTGTCACTGGATTCAGAACCAGAGAATACCCTGTTTCTACAATATGATTAAAAGGGCGCAAGTCCTGGATAAAATGCCATGGCCCCCCTTTTGCTTTCTTGACTGGGTACACAGGAGTACTGCATGGTGATTCTGATGGAACTAGAATGCCCCTCTCTACTAATGCTTCAATTATCTCGCAAATGTCCTCGTCTGTCTGCTTTGATGGTGGGCACTGTTTTACTCTGGGTACTATTGCTCCTGTTTTCAATTTGATATTTACTCCTCCCATTCCTATCAAAAGCCTCATATCATAGGCACTAATGGTCCATAGGATCCTCGGCACCTGGGCCAAATCCTCCTCTCAGAAGGATGGTGGTGCTTTCAGCACCATTGCCATCTTCTGTGGTACCTGTCTGTAGTGTATATTTAACCAATATGTCACACTCATTTCGAACACCATCTCATGGTCCGATCTGTCATCCCTGAATAGATCTTCGTCTGTCACTGTGGTGAACCTGTACCCTACAGCTACAATGATCCCTGATCGCCATGATCTTCCTGTGTTGCCCATCCCATGTACTGCTATCCATTTGTCCCTCACAATCACGGCCTCGATCTCCAGTGGCACTATTGTCCCCTCTGCCTCATCCAATGGCTTATCTGGTCTGAACAAATACTAATTTGGAATGTGGCACATCTTCCCTTGAATACCTGGAGCCATGCAATTACAACCTCAGTCCCGTATTGGAACAGCTGCTCATACACTGGTACCCCCCTCTGTACCTTCCATCCACAATATGCTTTAATGATTTCTCTCACATTGAGAAAATGGATTCCTGGTGTAGAGCACACTATCCCCTTGTCTGTGAATTGAATCGTCATGTTGAGTCTGCTCATAATGTCTCTCCTCAAAATGTTTATGGCTGCCTGTCGAGAGTAAAGTAAGGACAGAGATAAAATGTGTTCCCCTAAGAAAGGGAGACATCTTATGTAAAAGCCTCAGAGAAACCATGAGCATTCATGGCATCGCCTGATGACCTATGTGTTTACTCTTGAATGCAGGAACCATCCACCCCTGTGTCTACACAAAAGGAAAATGTTTTGTCACCTATCACCACCCCTATATGAGGTTCCTCCGCAGGGTTGGGGGTGATCGACGGGATGGAACACATCAAGTCCGTCTGTGGGTTGTCCTATTGAGGGTATAAGGATATCGCATTCCCAGACAATGGATCAGGCTCCTAACAGGGGCCATTGTTATGATATCTATGTGTGCCACAGTCCTGTCGTTTGGCTGCATGCTGTTCTGTATCTGTGGCACCTGCTGTGCACTGCCTCGAGTCTGAGGTGATTGAAAATACTGTGGTATGGGTGCTTGCAACTGTGATATCAGTGTCATGGGCTGGTGTGCACTCAGTGTTGGTCCTTGCTATTGCTGTGGTTGGTCCTGTTTGTAATAGTCATCCTATTCTCCTTGGAATGCTGGCTGGTATTGCATTTCCCCATTATGTTGCATCCCCCTGTTTCTGCACACTCTCGAAATGTGCCCCATCTGCCCTCATGAACAGCACTGTGGTGGCTCACTCCCTTGTCCCTGGAAACCACCTGCATAATCCCATGGGCCCTGCTGCATCTGTGGCCATATCCTTGAAACCCTCCTAGGAAACCCCCTTGGCTGTGATGTATCTGTGGCCCATACCCACATCCTCTGGATGACCTTCCTATTCCTCAAAACCCATGCTGCACGTCCCCCACCCAATAAAGCCTCCCCCCGTGGGCGGCAGTGCATACTGCTGCTGATGCATCCCTTGTGCTCCTACGCTTGTCAGTACTGCCCATTGAATGCGTACTTCTATAACTTCTTTTGCACTAGCTTTGCTTCCTCTTGCTTTCTTTCCTCGGCCTTCTTCCTAATTTTCTACTGCAATGGCCTGCAATGATGTACTATTGTTAGCTGTATTTCTCGTCAAGGTTTGACTTCATACCTACTTGTTTCCTGAGCTGCTTCTGTACCAGTACTGGCAGCCCCAGCCACGATGTGTGATAAAATAATGCTACAGTTTTGTCCCATGGTTCCCGCTTTTCAAGGCAACAAAGCTCTTGTATTGCATGAATATAGTGCATGGGTGTCTGAAGTGTAAGGGTATTGTGTCCTTAGAGCTTTCCATACTGCATCTCTGTAATTTGCAAACGGCGACCTATCGTGTGCCGTGTTCTGGATGGTCACTCCTGGGAACCCTGCTCCTTTCCATACGTTATCAACGGCTGTTAGGGAAAATTCTCATAAATGACTGATTTCCCTTACCTAAAGAGTCCTCCAGCAGCTTTGCTGGATTTCTAGGATTTATTTTTTTCACCTGGTAAGAGTGTGAGCGTTTTTCCCACTCTTACATGTGTTTTGCTGTGTGTATTTTTACTGTTTATGTGACCTTGGGCAGTGGAGCCACACCTATTCCATGTGCACCACTTTTGTGTGTGTTACACAGCACCTTCAGTGCAGTGACACAGGTTTGTCTTTCAGAGTTCCCACTGACTCCATTTTTCTGGGGCTGACTACTGTCCCCCAGAAACAGGTAAAGTTGCCATTAACTTTATATAGTCCCTTTAAACTGCAGACTCAGTACACCCCATCTTACATGGAGTACTGGAAAGGATTAATTCCTAACCCTTTTTGTATGTGCCTCTTGGAGCCTTATTTCACTCTCTTAACTTTAAGACTTGGCTGGTGGCAGTGGCAACTACCCTAACTTTTCTACCGTGATTATCTTATATAAACGTTGTATTGTTTTAGGCTATTATATTAGCCTCGAACATAAACCCGCTTGACCAAATACATTTTATTTTGGCTCCGGTTGGGTTTAGTCACCATTTCTTTTTGTTAAAGTCTTTCTCGTGTTTTACTCTGCGCGCCAAACCGGGTATGATTCCTTTGTTCGCTGTCTTTTCCCGGGCTTCTGCACAGAAGCGCTCCGTGCGGTGCCTGATAGTCTGGGTAGGCAGGATGTGAGGGAGGGATCTTCAGACCCCTGCCATGGGTTGCCTTCGTAACCCAAGTCACACTCTTGTCTGATTGGCTAAGGGGACTGGCCTTGACAGGCCAGCAACCCTGCTGTGTGATTGACAGCCAGGCTGTATGAATGGGGAAAACTGCATAAAAAGCAGGTCTCTGGGACTGGAAGAGCAGAGTCGCCACTGGAACAAAAGAACCAATGAGGAACTGGAAGAAGAGGACCCCTACCATGACTGAACCGCCCGGTGAAGCCTGCTGCAGGTCCGAATCTTCAAATCCGATGACAGAGAAGATCCTACAGGAAACATCTTCCCTTGAGCTGGTGGGTCCAACCAGTTTGCCCAAACAACAAGCCAAGACCCCTCCTCTGGTTGAATTCGCTGTACAGAGCTACAGTGGTATGGATAGCCAGGAAAGTCGGACTCTGCTTGAGTTTTAAGGAGTTCACCTTTTATTCATTGCTTTGCTCTGCTGATGGTTTCTTCCCTGGGTGGTGCAGGACCCTCATTCTTCCTACTTTGTGTCAGTCCGACAGTCGCTTCAGTAACCGTGAGACTGCAGGAACCACCAGGAACGTCCGCCTCAGCTACAGCCCCCTCTCCATTTTAAGGTACTGTGCAAATCCAGTTGTCTGTTTCGGTCAGCCGCGGTGAAAGTGTTTGAAATCGTTCTCCAATCCGAGGGTTTATCCTTCTCTTCTCTTTGAACTAACTTTTCTACCAACCAACCTCGTCCGGAATCTGTGCCATGAACTTTAACACAAACTACACTGAACCATATTACCTTGAGCAAAAGACTTTTGAACAATTGACTTTGGCCCTAAGCCTTTTCTATCTGATTTTAACCTTGTAGACTCTTGTTCTACTGCCCTGATTACTTACCTGTTGGTATTGCCTAAATTCTAATAACTTTGTCTTTCCCTCCCTTTTAAATTGCTGGAGTGCCATTTTGCTCCCACTTCATTTGTGAGCTTAACTTGTCTGGAATTTAAGGGAAGTGGTGTGGAGTATTTATGATTGTGATTTTTGACTTGCTTAGAATTGTGACATTTTATATAACTGTTGAATAAATAAATATATATTCTTTTACTTATAAACCTTGAGTCAGTGTTTGCCTGAACCATAGTAATTGCTGTCCCTTTGTGTAACTGCTGTCCCTTTGTGTAACTCCTTGTACTGCTCACTTACTCTTGAGATAATTCTGGCTGCTCCGCTACTGCTACTACTATAACGGTGTAGTACAGGCTTGTACCAGAGGTGAAATTGTACTGTCACTTGTAGTCTTAATTGTGTGTAGTGTTCCCAAAGGGTACTGCATATAATTCTGCCTAACACTCGTGGCAGCAGTGGGATTCGAACCCACACCTCCAAAGAGACTGGAGCCAACATAACTGTGGTGGATGAATAATTCTTCAAGGTGGAGGATGTTGCTAAAGCGCCAAACACCTCACCAAGTTAGCTGGAGGCCCTGTGCAAATGCTTCCCCAGTGACCAGCTCTCATCCAGTGTAATGATATGATGGTCAAGATACCTGTTAGTGTGCAGAATGAAGTGCCTGGGAGAGTCCTGTTGAGTAATGCCCTTAAAACTTGTGGAGTTGTGTCAAGCACCCCCAGGCCTCCCAGTAAAAGGAAACAGGAGCTCACAAGGTCTGCAAGGGAGAGAACCTCGAGAGGCTCTCCAGAGGAGATGATGGAAGAAAATATCACTCCCACTCCACAGGAGTTGCTCACTGCCATTTCTAGAAAAACAGAAGCAAAAGGGAAACCCAAGACCTCCAGGAAAAAGTCAGACAGCACCCCTGTGCTACCAACAATGACATCACCAAGATTGTCCAAAGTCACTCCTGTGACTACTCCACCTGCAGAGGCAGAGTGTGAGGTGCACCCTTGTGTGGTTGAACCAATATCTGAAGTGTCAGATATAGAAGACGACACTGTCTTAGGTGGAGATCTTGACCCTGTTGAACACCCTGAGCTGCAGTCTTTACAGGTAGAAGGTGGACCCAACAGGGCAGATTTTAGCAAAGGACACAGAGTGTCCTACTCTTGAAGGCCTTCGACAACAGGCTGCTAACCAACTTGATGGTCAAGAAATTGGAAGCACAGGTTCGGCTGTGAAGATGGACTCTTCTACAGTGAACCAACTGAGTCAACCCCTGGGGACTGCAGAATAATTGTAGTGCCCCTTGCTAACAGTCTCCAGTTCCTACAGTTAGCCCATGAGATACCTTTGGCTGGTCACTTGAGTTTCAAGAAGACCAAGGAAAGGCTCTCTCTCTAATTGTATTGGCCTAAAATGGGTTCAGAAGTTGTCAGATTCTGTAGGAGCTGTCACACTTGCCAAACCTCTGGCAAGAGTGGAGCCAAGAATGTGGCATCCCTGGTGCCTCTACCAGTAGTGGGAGTTCCTTTTGAGAGTGTGGGCATTGACATTGTCGGCCCCCTTGACCCTCCCTCATCTTCAGGGAACAGGTTTATCCTGGTTGTAGTAGACCATGCTACAAGATCCCCAGAAGCCATACCTATGAGAACTGTTAGGGCTCAGGCTGTGGGTAAGGCTCTACTTGGTATATTTACCAGAGCAGGGTTTCCTAAGGAAGTGATATCCGACAGGGGATCCAACTTTATGTCCGCTACATGCAAGCCATGTGGAAAAACTCTGGTGTCACTTACACGTTCTATACAGCCTACCATCCACAGACAAATGGACTGGTAGAGAGGTTTAATCATACTATGAAGAGCATGATAGGTGCCTTAGAAGAACCCCTTAAGAAGAAGTGGGACCTTCTACTGCCATGCCTTCTCTATGCTTATAGTGAAGTCCCTCAGAAGGGAGTGGGTTACAGTCCCTTTGAACTTCTCTATGGCCATCCAGTCAGAGGTCCATTCAAGGAGGGGTTGGAGAGTGCTCCTTCCCCCAAGCCAGTCAGAGTGACTGACTATGTGATAGGTCTCTGGAGGAGAATGTCACCATGATGGCAGAAGCAAGTGATAACTTGAAATCTGGTCAGACTCTGGTCAAACATTGGCATGACCAGAAGGCCAACATGGCTGAGTTCTCTCAAGACCAGCTTGTACTAGTTATGGTTCCCACAAGGCAGAGGGCCTTGCAGGACAAATGGATAGGACCCTTCAAGGTTGTGGGCAAACTTGGAGAGGTGAATTATTTGGTGGACTTAGGCAGACCTAAGGAGGCTCCCAGAGTCTTTCACACCAACCATTTAAAGACGTATGTCTCGAGACCAGAAGTAGGAGATTTTCTTCTAGCTTCAGCTCAAGAGGAAGAGGAGAGTGAACCTCTACCTGACCTCCTCAGAGGCCAACCTTTAGATGAACAGATAGAAGGAGTTAATCTCTCTTCTCAGCTGACTTCTGAACAACAGGAGGAGTGCAAAGTTCTGTTGAATCAGTTTGCCTCCCTGTTTTCACTATCACCAGGCTTGACTCCTTGGGGCCAGCATGATATCCTCACTGGTGACTATTTACCTGTCAAAAGCAGGGGTTACAGAATGTCAGAACATGTGAGATACCACATCAAAGGAGAATTCAACAAGATGCTTGATCTCGGGGTTATAGAGCCCTCTACAAGTCCATGGTCTAGTCCAGTTGTTCTAGTACCAAAGGCAGGATCCAAGGAGTTGAGATTCTGTGTGGACTATAGAGCTCTAAATGCAGTCACTTAGACTGATGCCCATCCTTTGCCAAGGACAGATGAGCTGGTGGATAGACTTGGTTCAGCCAAGTACCTCAGTACATTTGACCTAACCTCAGGCTATTGGCAAATGGCACTGACAGACCATGCCAAAGAAAAAACGGCATTTTCTACCACAACAGGCCTCTACCAGTTTAAGGTAATGCCTATTGGACTATAGAATGCACATGCTACATTTCAAAGGATGGTTGATCAACTTCTGAATGGGATGGAGGACTTCTGCATGGCATACTTGGATGACATTTCAGTGTTCAGCCCTACATGGAAAGAACATATTGACCACCTGGGATATGTTTTGCAGGCTCTTGAGCAGGCCCATCTGGCCAAAAAGGCAGGCAAATGTCAAATTGGACAGAGTAAAGTGGTCTATCTTGGTCATGAGGTAGGGGGAGGTGAGATAAGGCCATTGCCCAGCAAGTACAAGCTGTGCAAAACAGGACCACCCCTACTACTCAAACCCAAGTAAGAGCTTTTCTAGGTCTCACTGGGTACTACAGGAATTTCATAGAGAACTATGGGACCATAGCTTCTCCTTTGAATGTGATCTCCTCTCCAAAATTCCCAAAAAAGGTCAGATGGAATGAGGAGTGCACTCAAGCCTTTGAAATCCGGAAGAAAGCCCTTTGTCAAGCTCCAGTCCTAAGAGCTTCTGATTACCACCAACCCTTCATTGTGCAGACAGATGCCTCCAATATAGGTATAGGTGCAGTCCTTAGTCAACTGGATAAGAAAGGTAGGGAGCACCCCATTTGCTTCATCAGTAGGAAACTGAATGAACCAGAAACAAGGTGGGCAACCATAGAGCGTGAATGCTTTGACATTGTGTGGAGTTTGAAGAAGTTTAGAACATACTGGTATGGGTCTACTTTTGTGATTCAAACTGACCACCAGCCCTTTAATGCAAATGAAAAGGGAAAACCCAAAAGTTCTGAGATGGTCAATCTACCTGCAAAATGCTGATGTTCTCTCTAGGATGTTTTTAACTGACTAGAGGTAGACATTCATCCAGGGGTGGATTAAATCCTCCTCTCCCTTAGTCTGGGGCGGGGGAGTGTTAGGGAGAATTCTCATAAATGGCTGATTTCCCTTACCTAAAGAGTCTCCCAGCAGATTTGCTGGATTTCTAGGATTTATTTTTTACACCTGGTAAGAGTGTGAGCCTTTTTCCCACTCTTAGCTGTGTGTATTTTTACTGTTTGTATGATCTTGGGCACTGGAACCTCACCTACTCCATGTGCACCACTTTTTTGTGTGTTACACAGCACATTCAGTGCAGTGACACAGGGTTGTCTTTGAGACTTCCCACTGACTCCATTTTTCTGGGGCTGACTACTGTCCCCCAGAAACAGGTAAAGTTGCCATTAACTTTATATAGTCCCTTTAAACTGCAGGCCAGTACACCCCATCTTACATGGAGTACTGGAAAGGTTTAATTCTTATCCCTTTTTGTCTGTGCCTCTTGGAGCCTTGGTTTGCTCCCTTAACTTTAAGACTTGGCTGGTGGCAGTGGTAACTACCCTAACATTTCTACCGCAATTATCTTATATAAACGTTATATTGTTTTAGGCTATTATATTAGCCTTGAACATAAACCCGCTTGACCAAATACATTTTATTTTGGCACCGGTTGGGTTTAGTCACCATTTCTTTTTGTTAAAGTCTTTCTCATGTTTTACTCTGTGCGCCGAACTGGGGATGATTCCTTTGTTCGCTGTCTTTTCGCGGGCTTCTGTACTGAAGCCCTCCTTAAGGCGCCTGATAGTCTGGGTAGGCAGGATGTGAGGGAGGGATCTTCTGACCCCTGCCATGGGTTGCCTTAGTAACCCAAGTTGCACTCTTGTCTGATTGGCTAAGGGGACTGGCCTTGCCAGGCGAGCCACCCTGCTGTGTGATTGACAGCCAGGCTGTATTAATGGGGAAAACTGCATAGAAAGCAGGTCTCTGGGACTGGAAGGGCAGAGACGCCACTGAAATGAAAGGACCAATGAGGAACTGGAAGAAGAGGACCCCTACCACGACTGAACCTCCCGGTGAATTCCTGCTGCAGGTCCGAATCTCCAAATCCGATGACAGAGAAGATCCTCCAGGAAACGTCTTCCCTTGAGCTGGTGGGACCAACCAGTTTGCCGAAGATAAAAGCCAGGACCCCTCCTCTGGTCGAATTCGCTGTACAGAGCTACAGAGTACAGAGCTACAGTGGGCCATATAGCCAGGAAGGTCGGACTCTGCTTAGGTTTTAAGGAGCGCACCTTTTATTTGCTTGTTTTGATCTGCTGCTGATTTCGTCCCTGGGTGGCGCAGGACCCTACAGTCTTCCTACTTCGTATCAGTGCGACAGTCACTTCAGGAACCGTGAGCCTGCAGGAACCACCAGGAAAGTCTGCCTAAGCTACGGCTCCCTCTCTGTTTTAAGTACTGTGCAAATCCGGTTGTCCGTTTCGGTCAGCCGCAGTGAAAGTGTTTGAAATCATTCTCCAATCTAAGGGCTTGTCCTTCTCTTCTCTTTGAACTAACTTTTCTACCAACCAACCTCGTCCGGAATCTGTGCCACGAACTTTACCGCAAACTTCACTGAACCCTATTATCTTGAGCAAAAGACTTTTGAACCATTGACTTTGGCCCTAAGCCTTTTTCTATCTGATTTTAACCTTGTAGTCTCTCTTGTTATACTGCCCTGATTACTTACCTGTTGGTTTTGCCTAAATTCGAATAACTTTGTCTTTCCCTCTCTTTTAAATCGCTCGAGTGCCATTTTGCTCCCACTTCATTTGTGAGCTTAACTTGTCTGGAATTTAAGGGAAGTGGTGTGGAGTATTTATGATTGTGATCTTTGATTTGCTTAGAATAGTGAAATATATATTCTTTTACTTAGAAACCTTGAGTCAGTGTTTGCCTGAACCATAGTAATTGCTGTCCCTTTGTGTAACTCCTTGTACTGCTCACTTACTCTGGAGATAAGACTGCCTGCTCTGCTACTGCTACCACTATAACTCTGTAGTACAGGCTTTACATCCCCCACTGCTAATCTATGTCCCGCTGTCATTCTTTTGATTGTGTATTTCCCCACACCTGCAGTTAATGAAGGTAACCTAAATCTCATGTTTTCCTTGTTAATGTGTTTCCATGGTATATATTGAGGTTGCCCCCTACCTTTTCCAGTAGGGGCATTTGTGTAAACACAAACTCCCTGCTCCCTTCTCGTGACAGCCTAATCTGCCTGTCGGCATCTCTAGTGTCAGTGTATAAATCTATTTGTTCTCCCCTGGGCAGTCACGCACAGTTATCAGATTCCCCTGTCAGCCTATCTCACGAACATGCTATAGCTGTCTCCCCTTTCCTTCATCCTGGAAGATCCCTAAGTCTCTCAATGTAGGGGAGTGCACTGTTAGAATCATGTGATACTGCTCTAGTCTGTGGTGTCTGACCGTCCCTGTCATCCTTCATCGTCTCTGTAGTTTTTCCTCCTTCCCATGTCACACTTCTTTCCGTGCTATCCCCCGTGACCTATACCTTGCCCTCTTTTCTCATCCCCTCATCCCCCTGTGTCATCTTCCGACTTTTTCTCCATATCAGCCTTCCCCTTCAAATGAACCAGATTTATGCCACCCTTATCTACATAGAATCCCATGCCTTCTGCTGTTGTCATGGTCCTGCTTGGTAGGGTTGTACTGTCTGAATCTGCGCGCCTACCTCCCCCCTATGGTCATGCTGTCTCCTGTGCCTAGTGGCCATTGTGCTCTTATGTATTTAAGCACATGCTCCTCCTCCTCCTTGTGTGCGCACCCTTTTGGTATTCGCTCTATTTGCCATTTCCTGTGTTCTCTGGTTATTAACATGTGTTTTTCCTTCTCATATACTTCCCTTTCAATTCTCGATCTCTTCTTGCTCCCTACTCCTTCTTTCCCTCTGCTCCTGCTCTTTATCTTCCTCCCTTTTCCTCTCTCGGCACTCCCTCTCTAGTCTCTCTTCTTGTTCCCTCTCTCTCCTGTCCGTTTCCTCCATTATCATGGCCCAATAGTTGTTTTTGCTGTTCCCCTTAAGGCCTTCTATTTCTATGGTTGCTCCCTCAACCTCTCCATTCATCTTCCTATCCAGCTTTAAGAGGATCTGTCCCTCTACACACTCATTCATGGCTATGCCCCCTAACCCCTTCTTCGTGCCCTTCTGTGCCTCACCGCTCACTCCTCTTTCGCTGATCAGCTGCCCTGTCACCTTATGTCCCTCTTCCTTGGTATATGGTAGTGGTTTATATGTCAGGTTTTAATACCCTTATGCTGTTTTAGCTCTCATAATGGGCATATCCTCTGCTCATCGTCTGTATCCTCAGAGTTCTCGATTGCAGGAGCGGGTGGGAGAGCGGAGGGTGGGGGCACAAGCCCCTGCACCTCCTGCTGGCTCAGCATCCACTGATGTCGCGCTACGTCCCCTCGCTATCTTGAAACATCCTCCACAACTCGAATATTGCCAAGCGGCTCGCCAGCTTCTCCTTATAGGTACCCAGTAGTGTGTCAATAGTGATTGCTGCACATCTTTGGAGACATTTCCGCAAGGTGGCCATGATTTGGTTAATTTACACTTGGTGCTTTTAGTGCATTCTATGCTATACTTGCATATCTTATCCTTATAAGGTGGGCGGGTCTTACACAGGTGCTGTAGGGGCATATCACCACTGCACCTCCCTTGATACATTGCTTTTGCTCTTACCTGACCTCAAATTGAGGATTGTGATTGTCTGCTGTTAAAAGAAAAACAGAATGTAAGTACAATGCTTTCAATTTATTTTGAGCCTCTCTGGCTCCACACCCTATCAGACGTGCTCCGTGCACCTCCCCTTCTCAATCACTGCCTCCTCAGGCACATGCCACAATTCTTGCGCATGCACCTTCGGTGCCTCACCACTGGACACACTCGTCTGGCAATCTCAAGCTTTCCAATGCTAGCTCCTCACCATCATGTGTTTTCCACGTGTTATTTAAAAACCTACAGTTGGCGTCACCAATTTACTAGAAAAGGTAGTGCTAAGAAGTCAATGACAGCATGCACAATGCTATAACCCTGTTGCCCAAAAATTCACACAATCCCAACACAAAACCCACTGCTGTCTTCCTGCCCCCTAGCAGAGTATACCAATGTTCTTCTTGTGTTCGATCTGTACCTGGAGTGTTGCCTTACAAGTAATACGCATCCTCAAGACTTAGCCAGTCGAATCACCTTCCGCAATCTAGGTCAGTTCCCTGGCTAAACCTTACAGGGATACCGTCATCTAAAATCCACAACCCACAGGAAATCCACGATTTACATAACTTTTGCAATCCGGGCCTTCAAATCAAAAGTCTAGGTTGTTCATCAAAACCTTTTACCTCTAGACCGAATATGCCCTAACCACAGAAAATGATATCTACCTCCAATACTGTCCCTACTAAACTTGACCATGCTAGATAATACTTGACAATACTCAACAATACTCAAAAATGCTAAACAATACTAAACAATACTCCACAATACTCAATACCCCCCCCCCCCCAGACCTCCTGTTGCTGTGTGACTGGTTCACTACTTAAACTCCATTGTCTGCTGACTTTGTTCAGCTGCCGTGTCCACAAAGCTGCCAATTCACCCTTCTGGTCTGCTGGACGCCTCACAGACTTCGGGCAGGAAATTTCCCAGGCTGGCTTGTGACAGCCTTTTCACTGGGCACGCATTCCCCATCTTCTCTTAACATGCGAGGGGTCCTGCAGCCTTTCAGGTTCTGTGGCAAGAGAGTGGACTAATACAGCAAAACCATCCTCTGCCAACAACTTGTTGGGGTAATTCTCCCAGGTATACCAGAGGCCGTCTGGGGATCCGCCTGACTCTCAAGGGCCCAACACCCTTCCCCAGAATAAACAGAGGACTCAGCCAAAGGCAAATTAGTACTGCGGTTCATTACCAAAACGAGCAGGGATCATGCAAAACAATCAAGATTGTCCAGTACTTCTCAGTATTCCAAGATCTGCATTTCGTTTTTTGTAGGCAAATTGCATCAACTCTGGGCTTTTCCCTGAAAGACCTATCCCCACAAATGATTCGGTATTGAGAGTGGTAATAACTATGGAAGTACCCTATAGGCGTTATTCTACTGGTCCTCACATGTCAGGTGGCTTGCCCGTCCTGTCCCCAAAAAACTATCTATTACATTGTTTCAGAGTAGTTGGCTTCCCATTGGTTCTTGCCCCTTGCCATCCACCCTTGGTTTTCTATGCTTTGATTGGTCAGAGCTGCTCTCCCCAGGCCTAGGGCTCGAATTGGTTCTCATCCCTCTGTGCACCTCTTCAAGGTGTTGTGAAACAAATATGTGTCTACATTGCAACTAGTAACATACCTCCTTTGCCTATGAGAGTGTGCTCCTACGTTGCAACACTTGTTGCCTTCCTCGTCTGGTTTGCTGTGATTGGCTCTGCTTTCAAACCCAGGGATGAATGCCTATTGTCTGGCTTGGCTGCTTCACGTGTTTGGAGACCACAAAATCTAGCTCTTGAGCTTGCTTTTATGAGGACTTATTCCCTTTTTGTGCAAGTGGTCCCTTATCGTCTAATGTTTGGAATGCAATCATGTATCTCTGACCTTGGCTTTGAGCCTGCTTTGCGCTGTGTGCAGCCTGAATGAGCTTTTCTCATCTCATGCTCTGTGGCTTGAGGCCTGCTGTAATTTTCCTTTAAACTCATAATATGATTTCTAGATGCTCGTGTTCTTCTAAGTAACCTATAATTTAGTGGCACATGGTTCTACCAGGTTCCATACAGACTCCTATAGTTCCATAGGCTTTTAGGCTTTAAGCATCTGCAAGCTTGCTCTGGATCTATTGTTGCCTTACGTTTCTGTGTTACTGAATTCGGCTAATGAGAAAAATAATAAAAGCTTTGACAGTATGTATATGTAACCATCCTCTAGCTAAAGAACTGTGTAGGCACGTTCTTTGTGTATGTGGGTGTGTGTTCATGCAAAGCGGTGCACGGCTCCAAGTGTACATCATGACTAACGCTGCTAGGTCGTGGCATCACTGGCGACGTCAGCATTGTGGCTTCTTGCTGCTAAATCAATAATGTCCATTAGCGTATTCCCATCCACTAACTAGGTTGTCTCCCCTATTCCTGAAAGGATGTGTACTGGATTTGGTGTGTATGGCTTGTTGAGGGGATACCTTTCTGTATATGAGTTAGTCATTGGTGCACTTGGGATTCATCTAAAATATGATGGGTGGCTGAGAGCATTCCTGGCTCTACGTCCCGTCATGTTCGAGTTAGTGAGGAGGGGCATTCTTGGGACCCTCTCTTCACCACTTTTGTAAAAGAACTGTAGGGTAAGGTCAAGTAGCACAGATTTATTATTTGCAAGTGCATTTATCATGCTTCCTTACTCCACAAAATACAGATGATCCAGTGTTTTAAGTGGGCCAGGGCTAGCCAGGCCCAACCCGCGGCAGGCTCAGAAAAATGGTTCTGAGACAGGGCACTGCAAGGGCTCCATCATATCCCTTGGCAGCCCCAGCCAATGAGGCTGCTAGGTGCCATATCTTTTTTTTTTCTTCTAAAGCCTAAATCTTTCGATCTAAGAAAAAAAGGCTTTTTCTCCATAATGGTGGTGCTGGCATCTGCAAGGCATCACTTTAACCAGAGATGCCCATGGGCCAATGCCACCATTATGGAAGAAAAGATGAGGCAGCTGGAAGCCGTGGCCTTTTTTTTACTAAAGCCTGAAGTTCTCGCTTATGAGAGGCAGCTTCAGGCTTTAGGAAAAAAGTCCTTGGCTTCCAGCTGCCTCACCTTTTCATCATTAATGGTTGGAGCGGCCCCTAGACCAGGCAGACATTTAACAAAGAGATGCCTGGTGAGGGACTATACAAGTAGAGTCTAAATCATGTATGGCATTGCTGGAGCATGTACCTTGATATATCAGACTCCACCTTACTTAAAATGTGTAAGCCTATGTAGTGGGCAACTGACTATATGTTGTATGGTCCAATTGAAAGAGGTACTAATTGATATCCGAGATAGCGGGGCCAAGGAGTAGTGCAGGCTGAAAGAACAGCGAAGTGTTGTCACATTTATAAGACTTTGTGCAATTGATCCATTTAGAGCGTTGCCAAATTTGGAAGCTTGTGTCAAATACATGTTGCAAACTTTGCTTTAAGTAAACAACTTTGCCATTTTATCAACTAGAACGCTATTGTTAAAGGTGAAATTGACGTATGGGAAAGACTGTATTATTTTGCAGGCTTTCCTAAACTTGTAGAAAATGCTGAGTTTCCAAGACAACAAGGTGTTTTTGTAGAATGATGCAGTAGCTGAATAACGTGCACATGGACACAAAATATCAATCTATCAATATCAACAGGATTTAACTAATTAGCATTGTCAACAGGTCTATGTCACGATAACTCATCCCTGTGTAAAATCCCCTCCCCAAAGATCAAGATTGCAGTATGATATTGGGTCTGAATGTATTTATTGCTGTCTCGGGATGCATTAATGTACTGCCCATTTCAACTATACATGGATTTCTGTCGAATCTGTATATTGGGGTAACATCCATTTCTGTTAGCACCTCTACGACACAAACAACTTGGAAGACAGCAGAACAGGAGAAGCAGATAGGCTCAATAAATCCCACTTCTTCTCCAAGGATCCGAGATGATTAGGAGATCATAGAAGGCTCCTTCTGATTGTGCACAAGAATCACCAGCTATGGCTGGCACGATGCCTCTGTGTGACCAGTGGGCTCTTAGACAGGCTGAGCGGAGGAACAACCAGCCTTTCCTTAAACAGCACTCTGCAACCATTGCACACGCCCCATGAACCCCTACAGGTAGGACTTGATCCAGTATTCCGTCTCTATTAACAGATTCACATTTACAACTGGAACTGCTGAGGAGACTCCCCCTTGCGAATAATCTACCTAACTCCACAACCAGGCAACTCTGCACTGTGGAAGTACCCATTAACTGAAGGAGATCCCATTAAATTGTGTTGTCTACCTACCTCAGTAAATGGCATGGCACTGACCTGTTTACCTCGCAGACCCGACCTAATAAGGTCAGTCTCACTCACACATCCCAATATGGTCTGGTAACTCCAATATTGCAAATGGTCACACTTACGATTTCCTGAGGCAAGATCCACCAGGTCAGTCTCGTCCATATGTCGTGTCACCCAGGCTAGCTCCACAACAACTGCAAAATGCAGACAGGTTGCAATCTCACGCTCCCCCTACAGCATGCAGAGGATTTGGAGTCCTCTCTTCTACATCAACGCAACTGTTGGACCACCTCGGTGGCCGGACCCGCCAGCTCGGCCTCACCCTTAACTAAAGATATTGGTCATTAAGTCCTCTCCTTGTGAACTAGCCTAGCTAAGGAAAAGGAAAACTGGAACACAACTGAACTACCACCCTTCCCAAGTTTCATCACATCAACAAAAGCAAGACCGACCTGATAAATTCAGATCAAGCTCCCTCTCCGCACTAACAAACACACCTAATCTTTTATACTTTCTACCACATGTGTCACAAGTTCCAGACCACCCTCTAGCTCAGTATACCAAATCATTGAGCAGGTTACCAACTCCTGAACTTCCCCTCTAAAAAGCCTCTTGGGAGGGGTGGTGTTCGCACTCTGAAACACTTGTGTATGATGAGCGTCATAGAAATAAAATATCAATTCAATAATAAAAAATAAAAAAACAGACATCTCAATTGACACCTCCAGAAACCACACAGAAACATAGTGGTGCACAGGAAACAGGGTCTCATCTGCCTCTCCCACTCCTCCAACTAACCTAACCAAGGACCTTACATGCATATTTAACTCTGCAAAGGTTGCCTGGCATCTGTGAAGAGCCCATCTGGACTTTTGATACAGGTCAACACTAAACACACATAGACAGTCAATATAATTAAATAGTATAACTGATAAAAAAAAATGTAATTGCTTAATGCAAATGGTTGTTAAAATGAATAAACAAGTGTGTTTTTGGTAGGCAGTGAATGCAAGGACAGCCTTTCTAATTCTGGCAGTAAAGAAACATATTTGAAGAGAATATACAGGTGATTACAAAAATCTGAAAAATAGTATCACAAAAGGCAGACAAATATTTAGAGGTACAGCCCAGTCTAAATTTCAGTTTACAAACTCGCTTTATCCTGTTTGCTACAGTTTTATTTTTTTTTTATTTTTTTTACCAATGGAAGTCTTTTTGTGCCTCTGTAAAGCATGGAGAGTTTTTATTAAATATTAAAACATTGTACCTTTCCCCCTAGGCTTACATGGAGAGAGCTCTGTATTGTAGCTTGGACTGGAATTGGTTTCCCAGAGTGACGTTAGAGCCCGTTAGAAACAAGCTGTGACAGTTAAGTCTTTGACAGTGACAGCGCGACAACTGTTGTCATTCCTTCGGAGAAGCCAAATCTATGGGGAATGTATAAGAGAGGCTTCGTTTTATTTTAAAACAAACACTATTTGCTTTAAAAAACGGCACAGTACATAGTAAAATGCAACCTTTATGATTCTAAAGAGCTGCAATTGCCTGAAAGCATTTCCACATATTTAATAACTAACGAAAGATAATGCAGTGATGTGAAATCTGCTGCCTATTTGACCCACATATGCAACCACTGTAACCTGTGTACCTACTGTAACCAAACTCCTAAGCAAAAAGTGCCTAGATGCCTCTGGAATGTGCGCTATATAAACGACAAAACAAAAATAAATAAAAAACAAATAAATAAATAAATAAAGACACGCTTCTTTGTAAATGCAAGTTTATGGTGATTTATTTGTTCCTCCCTCTGTGTTAGTTACTCATCATGTCTTCTTTTATACACACAGAATTTTGACTTTCGAATCAGTCATTCAATGCATATGGGGGAGATTTCATCTAATTACAAAATCCACTTAGAAACCAGGCTTCTGAAGAAGCAGAAGTCTTGCCATAATTTACAAAGCACCATTGCATGTAAGGCAATTGGGAATTGCTAGTATTCACATTTGTGAATCTATGCTTGTGCAATGTCATAGTGATCCACCAAAAAGAAAACTAAAAGACAAACAATATTAGTGTGTTTAGAAGTTTGGCCTCTCACCTTCAGATTACCCTTCTAAAACATTGAATGCCATTACTATATTAACTAAGATTGTGGAAATCCCGAAACTTAGATGTCATTGATTCTTATGACATGCTTTGTTCATAGTTTTTACAATGTTTGTTTGCTTTATTGCATTTCTTTGTAATCAAATGCATTGTCTATTTAATCTCATGTGAGCCTTTCCTTCAGAGGCTTGGTCGGTATGTAACTAAGTATAATGGAAGCAGAGATCGTTTTCCTATGCAAACATGTAAACAAAATGTATTTATTTTCTTGATTATAGAATGATGATCATTAAAAAAGAAAGCAAATGGCACCTAAACTAGTTTAAAAATGCTTACCAGACTGAATACTGACGAGAATTGTTTCGCTCTGCAGAAAAGAAAATTCTGTATTGCAAAAATGTAGAATGCAGCAATAGCGCTCAACTAAAAAATCATATTAAAATGTTGCAGGTTTAGGAAACCAACAGTCAATAGCAACCCCCTATACCCCCCTACCCACGTTGTAGCAATCTCCCCCACATCTAGGAGAACACAAGGCCAGAGATGCCAGCCTGAGTGCAGGCAGGCCTGTGTGAAGTGATGACTATAAATCTGCTCTCAGTCTTCTAGCAAGATCCACACATTGTTGGCTTGAATGAAAATATGGAGTATCTCAGGGCATCTTTTTGTCACCCATGGCTTAAACTCAAGTTAGAAGTTTTTTAACAACATGTGCATTGGGATTAGGTACATACTTCTTGTTGTCATTAACAGCAGGACTTGCGAGACATGTTTAAAGATACACTAAAGAGATGTTTAAAAGTCTGTCTGGAACAAGAAGAGAGAGCCAAACGTCAGAGATCAACAACCCAAAACGGCCCTCCATTACTTAAAAAAAGTTGAGGCCACACAAAGACAAGGTTTCAGAAAGTGCCACAACAAAGGAGGTTGTGTGCCAGATTACTCTGCAAATGTGGTAAATTCCCACAAGAATACAGCAGACCCGGTGCACTCCAGGTCGTTGTTGACTATGTTCTTGACACATGCCAACTGGGTAATGATGATGATCTACAGCAAATGTGGCTTGGCAAGCTTTCGATGTGGCCATCTGTACGTGTTGAATTTGATGTGCAAAGCCAAAGCTTCTGAGCAGTTTGAATGGGTTCTACGCGCGGAGGGCAAACGTTTCTCAGACCAAAGGAGATGCCTGTATGACATATATGTGGGAGAGCTCACCTTCAAAATATATTTTATCAGCAAAAATTCAGGTGGAGTCCTCTCTTCTATATCATCGCAATGGTTATGCCACCTGTGTAGGAAACGCCAGTGTCATTCCTCGGAAGACCACACAACACAGTTCTCAGATGATGAAGATTTGTGTACAAACCATATACAGTCACACAGATAAAGAGGTATGAGTAAAGTTTTTGGAGACTCACACTCTGACGTTATAGGTTGAGGGTATTACAACATTTTATTTGTACCTCGCACTTCATCCTAAATGTATTTGCCACTACCAGCTGAGTCATTCTCACTGTCCAAGAACCATGCTCACAAACCTGTGGTTCTGCCTCAAATTATATGGCTCTCACAACCAGCAACGCCTCTCTCATAGCCATAGTACTATGTTCACAAATTGGGGGTTCTTCCATGAATAATTGGCCACTCTGTGGAATGTATTGACCCTCTTTGATGTGCTATGTGGTATCACCCTGCCAGTTATGGTAAAAGAAACTGCAACAATGGTGGCAAAAGCCTTGTGTGTGCCAAAAACCTACAAAAACCATGTTCTCAAGCACACAAAAAGATGGATGCATAACCAGCCACCCATGGTGCATGTGTGGTGGAATGGAGCACACCCTGCAGAAAATGGGCCAGTGGGCTCCATGGCCAGCAGAGTGCAGAGAGAGAAGCAGCACTTTTCAAGTGAAACCCCAAAATGTGCCTATAATTGACATTTGCTTTGCTGCTAAAAACTCTAAAATGCCTATAACACAACACTTTTCAACATTCAAAATCGTGCTTGTCGCTAACATTCATGTAATCTAATGAAGCATTGCGAACATACAAAGTCCTAATGTGAAGAGCAAAACATTCATCAGACAAACTGGATTGTCTGTAAACTGACAGCCTCTGTCAAAATCTGGGTGCAGTACCCTTGGCTACCTGAATGACAGCTGTCAGATGAGTTACTGATGAAACTTTAAAGAGATCTAAAACTGAAAAGTCTGCTGGATTAGCAAACATAAAAAGGATTTTTGCTAAAAAAGTATATAGATCGCAGTTGCTTTCTATGCCACAGAGTTAAAGCTAAGGAAGTAATGTATTTATGTTTGAGGCAACAAATTTGGTTTTTGCTGGGTTTAAGAAGTTAATTAGCCTGGCTGAGCAGCAAGAACTGGAAAAGCAGGTTCTCCCAGGGGGAGGGATATCCCCTCAGCTGAAACTCAGAGGGAGGTGCTAATGAAGGTTAGCCCAGACTTCTGTCTATGGAAAGAGAAGGAACAATGACAGAGCTTCAGCCCAGGAAACAGAGGTGGGAAGGTGGTCATAAATGGCTCCTGGTTGGAACAAACAAGGAGGGGGATGCTCCTGGACTGCAGGGAGATAAAAAGGGGTGGACCGTCTGTTGCTAAACATGAACAAAGAACAATTCTTAAAAGACTCATAACTTGTCATCCAAAAGGGTGAACAATATACTAAGGAAAGAGTTGTGTGTGTCTAATTCTTGGCTGCACGTTTTAAGAGGTGGCAAAGCTGTGTAACATGTTCTGGACAGGAATCGCAATATATGTGGTTTTATGCAAAATGTATTAATGTTAGAATTGTGAACATTCACACACACATCCCTATATTAAACACACACATTTGTGGAAAGTTGCATAAAGTTTGGAAATTGTGTTCATAGCAAAAAGGACAACATTCTGTAGAAAGTTGAAACAAGATCCCACAGCTACAGGATTTTGAGCAACAGATGCTACATAAAATATGGCATCTTTGTGTGTGATATGTATTAAGGTGACCAATGTAGAAATGTGTATTTAGTATAAAATCAGATTCTGAGACCAGTGGCTAAAGGGAGGTCTCTGAGGACTGTAAAGCAAACCATAAAATGTGACATCATCCGGCCTTGATCCAATTACTCAAATGCAAGACGGAGATGAAGGTTTGGTCCAATCCCAGCTCACAGGGGCAAGCTTAGTTAAGCCGGCCCATACACCCATTTTGTGATATCATTTTGAAGCATAAATAGAGACAGCTGACAACACATAGGGACTCACAGATCCACTCACTTTCCTGATTCTGACGAAGCACTCTGATCCAGCATTCTACATCCAGCTTTAAAATCTTTCCAGATCCAGATGCCAAGACTCTTGCCAGCAATAGAGAACTATTGATTTCAGCTAGGCCCAAATCCTCAAACTTATTCTTGCAACCCAGGAAGCGCTGTGGTGTAAGAAGGCCTTTTGAACCAGTATCCTGAAATTCTCTGGCTTGCCACCACTAGGCTTGCCTGAGGAACTCGCTATCCAGCTGATTTAAATATCCACAAACAAGAAGGACAGATCCTGTGCAAAACCGGTGACCGGCTTAGCTGATACAATCCGGTGCCTGAGATGCTGTTCTTCCTAGACCAGATCCAATCCATGACCAAAACTGAAGGTCCAAATGTAATAACTTATTTTGTGAGTATTAATAGGAAGAAAAGTGACCTCTAGTATATTTGCATTGCCTTATCCCAATCTCGACCCATCCTATCTTTTAATTCAGAATCAAAGTATTGTCAGAACCTTTCCTGCAGTGATTTTTTGTTTTATAAAATCATAAGTCATTAGGGATTTTAAGTATGAAAAGTAAATCCCAGAACGGAAACTAGAGGATCACACGTGAAGGTTTACGCTGGCCACGTAACTGTGGAAATTCACATGTGACATTCTTTTTTTTCATAGTCATATTCTAATGTAAGCAAGCCCATCTTTCATTTTCAAAGTGCATTTTTGTTTTCCATCCTCGCGCCTATTTAAAAAAAATGACTCTCACTAAAACCTCTATGACTCCCTCAGTTTTTATGATAGAAACGAAATTTCAACTCCTACTTGTACCTGACATTCATAGCTATCACCCAAAACAGTACGATTGGCCCGCCCGGTATTGCGAATATCGCGCAAGGAAAAGTTTGCTGTGAATACAATTCTGAAAGGATTTTACATGTGTGAATTAGCTTTAAACTGCTTCCAACTTGGACTCTGAGATTTCAAATGTTTTCTTCTGACTAAATCATTTCTGGTGATTGGTTGCAACTGTTCAAAGTGGCTCCCATAGGAATTTGTAACAATTTAAGTACTTCTTGACAACATTTGGTGATTTTGCTCAGTCAATTGTAAAGAGAATTTCAATGCCAATCTGACAGCTGAAAAGTCCATTCCGTTTTTCTCTTGTGTTTGAAGGGGGAAGGTGGGGCTGATATTCTGTTTGATTTTTGCTATTCCAGAATACCTGCTCTCTCCTCCCATCTCTTTACATTGCCTATTGGGGGTTGCGGGGTGTTGCAGGGGGAACCTCTTACCATAGGGCTATCTTTTCTAAACCAACACAAAAGTATTCTTTTCTGTGCTGCATGTGTCTTTTTGCTCATTACTTATTCCTAGTGTATTAAATATATTATTCAGTGTTCTGTCACCCCATTGGTCATAGTTGTTTACCTATTAAAATATATTGTGATTCAATTTTAAATACATAAATACATATTTACCTTTGCAAACAAGCCTGCTTGCTGGTTCAGTGTGACCGGGGGGTTCCAGGAGAAGGGTGTGATAAGAGTGGTACATCGTTAAGAGTATTGAACTTATAGATAAAAATAAATAAAGGCTTCGATTGCACACTACATACTGGGCAAGACTTCAGTGTGTGCCGGATTGCAATCACTTACAGCTAACAACCAGTGGATATATTCTCTCAGTCATGATGCCATGCTCACAAGCTGGAGTTTCTTCCTAATATTATTTGGCTTTACTAACATAGCAACTCTCAGAGGACTAGAACCATGCCCACAAACTGGATGCCCTCATTTAATTGCCTATTCCAACCAGTGAAGCCTCTCTCCTAGTCCTAGAACAGCACTCACAAACTAGACCTTCTACCTCAATATATTTGGGTTTACCATCCAGAGACACTCCCCCAGTTCCCCATGTGCCCTCTTTGACTGTCCTCATGCCCAGTTTTCTAGAAGGGCGATAGGTGGTGTAGGAGCATGTGCTTTTCCATGGCATGCACCGCTACCACCTCACACCCACTGACAGAGGTCATGCAATACCTGCAGTTTGTACCTGCATTCCTGTTTCTTGCCTGTTCCTCCTACAGGGTACCACACCCTCAATTCCACAACCATCAACAGGATACTGCACTGCTAGTAGCAATAGAGTGGCCCTGCTAGTCAATGATGCTACTAGGTCAGGCTGTGTCTGGCCAGACATGGGCGGTCATGTTGGGCTGCTCTAGGGTAAGGGCAGGATGGGTTTCCTTGCTAGAGCACTGCTAGTGCTGAGCTGAAGTGTCTTCTGTCAATGCTGCAGGGCGGACTGTCTTAGCTGCGTGTGCATTTGATGTATTATTTTTTCAGGCTTTTGCATCAAATTGATATGCAAGACTCTATCACTCTAGTTACCCAGATAAAATGTCTTCTGGCAGAGGTTGTATATGCCTTCCTGCCCCTGATAGTCACACCATGTAGTAATCCCACACCCATAACTTGATGGATGGTCAAGTCACAGGAATGAGGATATTCTGACCCTTGTGAAAACATCTAGAGTATCCTGTGCCTCCTCCAAATGGGCATGAAATGGTGCAGTGTCTCATACTCCACCTCCTGAGTGATCTGCAGGGGAGTTGCGAAGATCCTCATCCTTTTCCCGCAGCACTCGAACCAAATAAAGGGACATCTAGCCGAGGGTCGCTATGTGCCAAATATGTATCTGTGTCACATAATGGGCTTAAGTTGTCAATCTGCAAAATGTAAAACAAGTGACAAAGACAAACATAGGAATTCTCTCAAGACTCACATGATGTAAACATGTTATAGAAACACAAAAACTGTAGTCAAAGTGACTGGGTACAGCCTAGAGTACTTGTGTACTTTTTTAGAGTCAATCAAACAGTTTCCTCTACAAACAAAGGAAAGGAAAAGTGTTTTTATGTCTTCAGGTGGCACAAAGGGAACAGAGAAAAGTACAAGAGGAACTTGTTTAACATAGTTTTCTTTTTTTTTTTTTTTTTTTTTTAAATTTTTATTTTGATTTTCAAATTTACAGTAAGATGAACAAAAACATATTTGTAAATTACAGCAAAATACACATATTCTCTAACCTACTTACTCAACTATATACAAACCCCCCCGGGTCACATCAGAGCCAAAATCAGTCCTAATACAATAAAAGAAATTTACTCCATATCTTATTGAACAATGCCCTCTTTTTCTCCCTCAGATACAAAACCCTTTCGATATCAGCCAAAATATGCATCTCAGCAATCCACATTTCAATTGTAACAGGAGTGGATGTTTTCCAGTTTCTCAATATCAATTTCTTTCCCACCATTGCTCCCCGAAAGATCCACTTTTTCTGGGAGGTACTCAAGTCTTCCAGCACATCAGTGCTGCCCAGCACAATTGTCTTAAAATCCAAGTGGATTCTCTCTTCAAGAACTCTCTCACAAATCTGATCAAATTCGAACCACATACCCCTCACTCTTGGACAATCCCACAGCATATGTTCAAAGGTGCCCCTCTCCTGAATACACGCCCAACAGTCTGAGTTATCACTCATGCCTCTTTCCATCAAACGCTCCGGTGTCCAATAAGTTCTATGTAGGATCTTAATCTGCCGCGATCTCTCAACCAGACTCAAAGAACACAGGTTCACATTCTCACAGATTCGAGACCAATGCTCTTCCGCAATGTCCTCACCAAGCCTTCGGTTCCAATCCAGTCTCACCGCATCATTTATCTTGTAGTTGGACACAATTTGTTTATAAACATAGCTGACCAAGCCACAACCACTCACCCCAGGTATCCAACCAAGAAAATCCAAATTGACTCTTTCCTCCAAATTTACTTCACCTACTGCTCTCCGGATCTTCCGATAGTCTGCCATACAAAAGGTAGGGATATCAAACTTCAACTTGACCTCTCTGGCAGTCAACCAAGTCATACCATTAAAAAGGTCCCCAATCCACTGCACCCCAGCAAGGAACCAATCATGCCAGAACATAACTTTCCCTTCATATGTAACACTTGGATTCAGCCAAAGTGAAGCATTCGGGTCCCTCAATGCATTGAAACCCAAACATTCATTCAAAGTCAACCACGAAGTCCGTAGACTCTTAGTCAACGGATTCTCCAACCTCCGTCTGCATGGCTGACTCGTTAATAAGGCCCGGGGTGACAACGGACTCACATGACTAGCTTCCGCACCAAACCCATCCGTACCATCCGATTTAATACATGCAAATAAGGTACGGGCCATGAAGGCCAGATGATATGCCCTGAAGTCCGGCACCCCTAGCCCACCTTTCGACAAGGGCAATTGCAGTTTACTTATCCTCAGGCGTGGAGGTTTATGATCCCACAAGAAACCCTGTATAAGCCTATCCAGTTCCCGCCAATACCTTTTCTCAATTTCCAACGGAACCATACTTAAAACATAGTTCACTCTGGGAGTCGACACCATCTTTAAAGCATTCACCTTCCCCCAAAGGGAAAGTTGCAGCAAGGACCATCTATCTAGATCTGATTTGAAAGCAGCGCAGACCACATTCATATTCACTCTCACAAAATCTGCAATTGTTGGCAAAATCCAAACACCCAGGTACATTAATCTCTCAGCACACCACTTGAAGCCCAACCCCGTAACCAATTGTTTGTCACATAGTGGGACAAGGGGTAGAACTTCCGATTTTGCCCAATTAATCTTGTACCCAGAGCACCGATGAAAGACCTCCAGAACATCCATAAGCACAGGTAACGATTCAGCAAGATTCCTAAGAACCAGCAGCAAGTCATCAGCATATAGCCAAGCTTTTTGTTTCAAACCCCAACCATCAACACCCTGCAGGCCATTCTCAGTTCTCAGCTTAATGGCCAAAGGTTCAACACTGAGTACAAATAAAAGGGGAGACAACGGGCATCCTTGTCTCGTCCCACGTTCCAAATCAAAAAATTGGGACCTCCAGCCATTAGTTTTGACATCCGCCGTGGGCATAGTATATAGTAATCTGATCCAAGAACAAAAATGATGACCAAAACCCATTTTTTCCAAAACACTAAACATAAATTGCCAATTGACCCTATCGAATGCTTTTTCGGCATCCAATGAGAGAACCGCCGAGTCTACTGAAAGTTCTGACGCTCTAGCAATGGTACACAATAAAGTCCTCATATTGCTAGACGTCGTCCTACCCTTAACAAAACCCGATTGATTCTGATCTATCAGTTTCGGTAGAAGATTTTCCAACCTTAAAGCCAGAACCTTGGCTAGGATCTTGTTGTCCACATTAATTAAACTTATAGGTCTGTAACTGGACGCCAAAGTTTCGTCTTTGCCCTTCTTTAGAAAAACCGAAATCGTTGCATGTCTAGTCGTTTCTGGAAGCAATCCCTTAGCCTTAGAAGCTATATACATATCCTTTAACAATTCCAATGCTGAATTAGGCAACCATCTATAAAACTCCACCGGCAGTCCATCAGGGCCTGGAGACCTGCCTACATTTAACTTAGAAATTGCATTCCTGATCTCATCCACCGTTACCGGCTCTTCCAACAAAGTTGACTCCCCTACAGAGATTTCCGGGACTGGAATTGCCCCCAAAAAATCTACATTGTTCGCATCAGTGTATGTCTCATTTCTATACAAGTTCTTATAAAACTTCATGAAAACCTCATTAATTCTCAACGGATCAAATGTAGTCATTCCACCAGAGTCCGTAATCGATGTGATTGAGCGCTCCGACTCTCTCAACCTCATTCTGTAAGCTAGCCAACGATCACACCTCTCACCCCGTTCAAAATAAGTGCACTTTTGTTGAAAATACCTTTTCTCCACTCTGTCAGAAATTAACACAGTCAATTCCCTTTTCAAACGATTCAACTCCGGAAGTAAAAACAACTGTGAAGGATCCACCATCAATTTCCGTGATAAATCATTTATTTTATTCTCTAGTTCCAACTGCGAATTGTCCCATTTCTTTTTCAAGCCTCTCGCCAAATTAATAAACATACCCCGTACAGTACATTTGAAAGCCTCCCAAACTGTGCCCAGCTCCACCTCTCCATTACAATTTTCCTCCACAAAATAATCTATTTCTGTTGAAAGTTTTGCCATCTCCTCAACATTATCCAACAACATAGGATTCAGTCTCCACGTAAACTGTCTGTCCATAGGAAAATCCCATCTCAAATCAAGAACCACATGGGCGTGATCCGTCAACACAATATTACCAATACTACTCGCCTTATAACTCTGTAACATACCTCCTGACATCAAAATCATGTCAATCCTTGAATAAGTTCCGTGCGCCCCAGAATAGAAACTATATTCCCTTACCAACTGATTGTTCATCCTCCAGCTATCCTTCAGATCATGCTCCACCATCAAACCCAATAGTGCCTTAGTTAGTACATCAGTTCTCCTGCAGAATCTGTTATTGCTCCTGTCCAAGGTATCGTCAATAACCGTATTGAAATCTCCGCCCAAGATTACGTTACTAGTCCCTAGATCCTGAACTGTTTGTGCAACCTCCCTAAAGAAAGAACCATCATCCACAGTTGGCGCATAAATATTGCAGAATGAAACCACCTTGCCCTGAATGTTCGTCAGAATGGCAATCATCCTACCACCCTTGTCACACATCACTCTTAGTACCTTAATCGGGGCATTTTTCCTTATCAAAATCACCACACCCCTGGACCGTGAATCAAAAGAAGAACCGTATATTCTCCCTACCCAGCCCTTCCTCAAACCATCCAAATCTTCCTTAAGAAGATGAGTCTCCTGAAGTAAATAAATGTCCCCATTCAAACCGTTCAAATAGGACATCACTTTCCGTTTCTTCTGCACATTATTCAGTCCGTTCACATTCCATGAAATAACTCTTAATTGATCCCCCATCCTCGAGACTAGCAAATCCAACCTCACACTATCCAATCTAGACAACAGGTCCTGATTTGAGATATTGACCCCGAACCCCAACCCAACCCCCCAAAGACAGATGCAAAACACCAAGAACAGAAAACCAGAAAAAACTCCTATATTCATTCCAAGTAGTCCAACATCCTGGACACCTCTCCAAATAACTTGAACTCCCATTAAAACCCCCCCATTTCATAATAGCCCGACAGCTCCATTTAAACATTCCCCGCCAGCAGCCCCCAACAGGCACCACAAATCTCGCATCTCCCACCATTTGTTCAGTGAAGGCCACGACATGATGTCCCCCAATAAAGTCCGACCTGCATCATGTATAGAGGACCATCTAGGACATAGTAGAGTCAAGGAAGCTGCCCAGGAGAAAATGCAACGTCCCCAATAACATCGCACCCCAACCGGACCGTCCCAGAGCTCATCGTAGTACCGCCAAATCGCCTAACACACCCCACTCCGCCACACCACACGTGCAAATCCCCACATGTGTACTTCTGTATCGAGATTCTACAGAGATATCTAAATGCACACAACCCCACCTGCACGGGCATCTAGTCTGCATATAACTTGCCATTCCTGAAAACAGCACATCAAATCCAACTGTAAAACACCTTAGAAAGGTGAAGCCTTAGACACCTAGTAACATTGAAGCAGCATCACAGTATTACATCGAATTTAAAAAACCTTTGTATAATCCTTTTTTGTCCAAGCTGTTGTAGTTTGTGAACATAACATGTAAAACCGTCTAGTGATTAGTGGCTACATGGCAAATAATTTGTCTTTAAAGCATATCAAGCACATATATGACATCTCATTGTGCGTAAGTGAACATACAGGAAGGAATAAAGCTGCAGGTCACTGCAGTGCAAAATCATCCCGTAAAACACTGCACCTTTTACTCCTGTCAAAACATGTGGAAAGTTCAGTTCCCCAAGCATACTGAGCGCACATCTTTGACCTTTGGGCGAGGACTGAATAACCATGCATGTAATACCTGCAAAGAAATGACAGACTGACATCCACTAGCACACACTGCCTGGCATTATAAAAGAAAGCCAGCATGTAATATACTCAAGGTAACGGGCAGACTTCCACTAACACGCCTTACCTGACCCCATCAAAGAAAGCCAAAACAGAAAGGCTCACAAGAAAACCAATCTATCTAGCCCTAAAGCAAATAGCCATGCATGTAGCGTTTGTCCCCCCTTGCAGCCCCCTCAATAAATGAACTATTCCGTATTCATCCCATGCATACTATTGTAGGGGAGAAAAACTTGTAGACTTCCATGCTATAACTGTCACCAAAAGAGGCCAGTGTTGTGTAAGCAGAAATGTTTAACATAGTTTTCTAAAGGGTGTCAGGGTGGATCATGAAGTTCTTAAGCATGCCCAAAAGTCCTTTTTATGCCAGAGGTACCGGAATCACTCCAAACCAAACGTAATGATGAAATATAAAAAGCAAAGTTTAGCATTATCATTACAATAAGGCAGGAACAGCATATAAACATTAGACACTTGTTTCTTTCAGCTCTCTGGCTACAGAACAATGGATTAAATGCTGGCTCCTAATGAATACCAGTATTTCCCAATTATGAGTTACGTGTTAGAGGACCATGTATGAAGTGGAATTAACTCTTATTTATAGATATTTTGGCTAATATATAAGTGTGTGCCATGCTTTCTTTTACCTCTAAGAGCACTTTTGGGTTGTTCTCCATTTGCGTCTTTTTGGCTTGCTGTGCCATTGCATTCGGCTAACAAAGGTCGGATGTGCTCTTATAAGCTTTAATTAATTGGGGAGTATCCTGCATGTGTCCTGGGAATCACTATCTCGTGCCTTTTGATACGCTGTTTCCATACAATTTATCTCCTTCTGACCTTGGTGATAACTTCCAGCTACTGTCTGAGCCTGGAAAGCTCTGTATTTCGGCGGATTCAGCTCTTTGAGTACTCTCACAGTCTTGAGGCCTTCTTCTATTTATTTATCTATTTAGCATGTATATAAGCGCTCACACAGCCCATGGGCATTGAGGCACTGTTACATGAATATGTCTTAGTTGCAGCAGAGAGGTGGGCGATCGGTTACAATAGCCTGCATACTTGTGTTAGTACAATGATTCGGTAGTTGGCTTGGTTATAGTCACCTTTCATTAGTGAGAAGATCGAGAGTGGTTAGCTCATTACAGTGAGGCTTGGATACTTTTTTAGGCAGCAGGGTTACACATGAGCTGTGGGCATCATAAAGGATCATCTTTTAGATAAACAGTCTGGTTTTCACTGCCTTGCAGAAAGCAAAATGAGAGGGTTCATTTCTGATGGACTGAGGCAGTGAGTTCCATTGTCTGGATGCAATGAAGGGGAAGCTTGCACCACCGCCTCTTGCCCGTTAAAATCTTGGTACTGACAGTAGGTTGGCATATGGGGTTCTGATAGGTCTTGCCGCTGGGGGCAGGAGGACTCTAACGGAGAGATAGGGAGGTGCAGTGTGGTGGATGCATCTGTGAGTGATGGCTAGGGTCTTAAACAGGATGCGCTGGTGGACAGGCAACCAGTGAGCATCTTTTCTGGCTGTTGGTATATGTTCCCTTTTGGAGATGCCCAGTGCTGCGCAGAGAGGGGATTCTATTTAAAGACATGCTGCAGTGTCCTTTTGAAAGATGATGGCTGCCCTACTGTGTTCTTATTTCTATATTAGAGAGCTATAGTTGCGTGCCGTTCATGTTGCATTCAGTTTATACATTGGTTATGTTATTTTTCTTCATGTTTTGTGGTTGTTGTGTTAACATTTTTCATGCATAAATGCATTTTTGTCCTAGTGTACATGTTCTACATGTGTAGTGAATGTCTAGTGCATGCACCTATTAATGTTGTAATGTTAATTGACTGCTTTTGTCGTCTTCAGCTTAGATTGCTGCTATGTTGTATCTACCTGTGATAAGGGTGGTACAGTTGTCTGAATGAGTAACATATCTCACATGTGCGGTTTTAGAGCTATGGATGACATATTAATCTGCCTTCCAATATTCCCTCTCTGGTCAAGACCTTGACCATGTTCTTCCTTCTGGTCTCCCTCAAATAGGGCTCTTTGGGTACCCATACTTTGTTCACCGACCTCAGGTTACCTCCACATCACACATAGTCATCAATGCTACATGGCATGTAGTTGCATGATCCAGAGAAATCACAACTCACCCAATGCTCAGGTTAATTCTGGGGATCTGGAGTATATTTGAACTTTGACCCCAGAGGGGCCATACTTCTTTCTGCTTCTGGGTCATGGACAAAGTCATCTTTTTGTGTATACTCATGCATGTGAGTATACAAGTCTATCACTAATTTCATTCCCACTGCCTTTTTCGAAGTCCTTTCACATTTGCGTATGGCTATTCTCAAGATAGAGAAGACCAGTAGTACTAGTACCAGTATGGCACTAGTACTTTGAATGTGTTAGCCAACCAGCTGGGTATCCATGAGGACAGGTAACTGAACCAATCACAGTCTGCAATGTTGTTCACCTCTTTCACCATGTTGTGTTCAATTCTGTGAGGGTGTATATTGCCACAGTGAGTGTCACAGTTTCCTCATCATGGGCAAGTGTGTATGTGCAGGGATAAGGTCCAATTTGTGCGCACATGCCCCCTCCATTGCTGTTAATAACTAGAGGACATACCTATTTTGAAGTGTCATGAGCCTTATTGCTCAAGGGCCACATTGACACACTTGCTCCAGCCCTTGCTGATTTTTGCAACCACTCCTTTTCCTCTGGATCCTTCCCCTGCCCTCTTAAGCGCTACCTTGTGCATCTTGTTCTCAAGAAACCCACAGCTGATCCTTCTTGTCTGGCTAACTATCACCCGATTTCCATTACTCCCTTTCTGGGAAAACTCCTGGAAAAGCTGGCCATCTCTCAGCTTAACCTTCATTCCAATTCTGTTGGCTGCCTCCATGACCACCAGTCTGGCTTCAGAGCTGCCAGAAGCATGGAAAATGCTCTCCTGAACATCCATGAAGATCTGCTCCTCAACCTTGACTCTAACATTCCCTCTGTCCTCATCCTACTCAATCTTTCTTCTGCCTTCAACACAGCCAACCATACCATCCTGCTCAACCGTCTCCGTGATGACCTGGGTATCACTGAGCAGGCTCTGGCCTGACTGACCTCTTTCCTCTCTGATTAACCCTCCCAGGTCCAACTTGGGTCCTTCCTATCATCTATCTTCCTCTCTACCTGTGGTGTTCCCCAGGGGTCTAACCTCAGACCCTGGTTTTTCAACCAATACCTGGCAACTGTCACCCACTGCATTGCCATTTTCTGCTCAAATTTCCAGTGCTACGCTCATGACACTCAACTCATTTTCAGGCTGTCCTCGGCTACCTCCTCTCCCTCTCTCATCTCTGTTTGCCAAACTGCCATTCAAGATTGGTGTGCCACCAATGATCTTTGTCTGAATGCCAGAAAGACAGAGATCATCCTTATCGGCACACCTTCACTATCCTTTCCCCTCACTCTCTGGCCGGCCTCTCTTGGCCCTCCTCCTACCCGCACCTGCAAGGCTAAGAACCTCGGGGTCATCTTTGACTCCACACTTTCCTTCCCTGTCTACATCTCTGATGTCTCTAAAAAGTCAAACTTCCTACTGCACCTCCTTAGAGGTACTCTGCCTTTCCTCTCCTTTCCCTATAAGCTAACTGTCTCCCAAGGTCTGCTTCTCTCTAGGTTGGACTATTATAACAGCCTCTCTCTAAATATACCTGTCTCTACTCTCCGCCCTCTGCAACTAACCCAGAACAGGACTGCAAGACTTGTCCTTGGCCTCAAGCTCTGGGATCGTATCTCTCCAGCTCTGAAATCTCTCCATTGGCTCCCAGTGGATGCAAGGATTAAATTCAAAACCTTCTGCATTGTCCACAAGTCTTTCTGGGGCCCGGGTCCAAAATACCTTCAGCTATCCCTCCAGAAATAACTCCTGTCTCAAGCTCTTTGCTCATCTACCTCTAACTCCCTCAGGGACAGTCGCTTTAAAAAAAAAAAACAAGCTCGGGGTAGATATCTGTCTTTGGCTGGGGCCTCCACCTGGAACAGCTTCCCTGCCACTCTAAAACCTGAGGAGAACCCTCTCCGGTTCTGGAAGCACTTCAAGACCTTCCTCTTTGCTTATGCCTTCCATCCCCGTCTTCCCTGCTTATCTGTTCTCTATTGGCACTGTGCACCTGGCCATCCTCTGCTCACCCTGCCACCCGCCCGAACTGCCTCCTGGCTACCATTGCACTGGGGTCTGTATCTGTACCCATACAGCCCCCCCCTTTTTCTTCCTGCACTTATCAGACCTACCCAGTCTGCTGCCTTAAACCCAGCACTTCCCACTTGCTGGCTGCACTACCACTGTTTGTTGCCTTTATTATGTATGTATTTGTTATTATTTATCTGTTTCTCCTTTGCTCCGCACTTTCCACTTCTCCCCCCTTCCCCGCACCTTTCCCCTCCCCCTCACGCATGCACTTGCGCGTTCTCAATGTCACTGGGCCTAGTAAGCTCGTTGTTTTGATCTCCCCTGGTCCCCTCTCCATGCCTTGTTGCGCTCTGAAACACTTGTGGCATTAAAGCCTTTTACAGTAATTTTAATTGTCTGTTACAGCCCCCAGCGAATTATTTGTAGTAATTTGGCATTCGTATTGGCTTGCAAACTGGCAGAAAAGAAGGATGCAAAGAACATTTATGTTCTGCCAAACAATTTATGTTGACCTTGTATTTCGTCATATGCATTTTTTTTCCATTTTCTCTGAAAAATAGTTACCCCTTTTTGTGCGTTTGAGTGTGAGGGACCTCTTGTTTCTTAAGTGTGTGTTCATCTAGGGAAAATCGCCAATCTGTACTTCACTCTGGGGCACTTCCAAGGCTGGTGAGCTTATCACTACCAGGAAGCACATGCCTTCCCAATTTGGGGGAAGCTTCATGCATGTAGGCTTTTGAACGACTGGCCTAGTAGTGGTCCATTTAAACAGCTGTGCCTATTTTCATGCCAGGCAAGTCAATGTTTTCCCCCTACATTTATTTGGCTCTCATTTTTGCAGCATAAGGTGACATTCTTCAGTCTTTTTATAGGTAGGGGTCCTGGTTCATCCTCTACTCATTTAAGCAATTTGGAACTTCCAATCAATTCTTTGAGTCATTCATAGTTGGCATCCTGTACAACTTCTACTGGTAATGTTAGCAGTGCTTGCACTTTACAACCCATCACCCCTTCAACCCATCCTTCTGAGTTGAGCACCTATCCATACATTTGTAACCTCGGTCTTTCCCTGCACCCAGGTATTTCTTTTCCTGCTGGATTTATGCATTGCAACAACTTATTGTCTGTTATCTTGACTTCTCCTTTATTCAGACCTTCTACTGTTTATTGCATCACTTCATTTTATTTGTTTTAGCATCATCCGTCATTGTTTTTGTTTTTGTAGAACAATCCTCATAAGGGAACATCTTTTTTGTCACCCATCGCAAGGTGGCCGACCTTCCTTGAAATTGACCCCTAGTGGTGCAAAGTGCTAAGTGTGTTATGCAGTCTTCCATATGTGCAGGTATTTCTGTGGCAATGCATAACCTGGAGACACTCATGATGTAGGGTATGAGAAAAAACATGGATCAGCTCTCATAAAACATCTCCCTCCCCCTTTGCACATATGCTGATACCACAAGTTGTTGGTGACATGGGCAGAATCATCCATATATGTGCTAAGGTGCTTTGAGTCATCTAGCACACTCCTTTTCATCCTTTTAATCTATGTGCTTACAGGGAATTGTTCTGGGGTGATTTCACTCATCTTTAAAACCAGAATGGTGCTCATGTTTACTGGTTTGGGTGTATTACAAATTATCAGCTGTCATAATGGAACAGAAATGAGGAAATAAAGGCCACAAAACGTGAATATCATTGTTACAAACATAATGTCAAACAAATCTACCTTCTACAAATGATTAGGTGCATAGTTCCCCCTACGTGCTAAGTGGGAATACCTAATTGTGTTTAATGCGTGCACGGTTCTACCAAAGAAAAGGTTTGTGCCCTTGTTCTTACCAGGGCAACTTTTGCTAATCATGTGATAGAAATGTTCTAAACTAATCAATGTTTTTACATTTTTAAACAATGTAGCAGATTATTTGAAGTTTCAGGTTCCTGAATGAAAATAATTTTTCACTCGGAATGAGAGGATCCGAACAACGTAAGTGTGAGTGCCTCTATTGACGAATGATGAATGAACAAATCTCTAATGCTGGAAAATGTTGGTTTCTGTGACTCTTGTTGTTGCTCTGGCTGTTGATTAGCTCTTGTCACTGCTCACATTTGTGGTTGTCAAACGTCTTCTCCACTTACGGGTTCAGTATCTGAGGAGAGGGGGGTATCTGCTCTGTACGTTTATGTTGTGAGATGGATGCAGGCATGGTGTCCTTCGATTTTTACTGCAGCTGGAGGGAGAGCTTCTATAATGAATGGTCTTCCGAAGCGTGATTTATACCATCTCCTGACAAAGCTCTTGCATAATATTCTATCACCAGGGTAAATCAGGGTTTGTCATAATAAACACTCAGGGTTAGAAATGCAACATTTTAATCTGTGTTCCTTGTACCCCCTGCTGCATTTACATCTTTCAAGATATACATTTAAGAGATTTGTTTGTAGCTGTCAAATAATCATGCATCTTTCCTAACACAATGGCAGCATTCTCTGCATCAGTGTGAGCCCATGTGGGAAGATCAAAGGGCATGGGCATTCTGCATCCATAACCAGCTCATGTGGAGTCAGGTGATGGCCAGAGCCTGGCTGATTTCACAAGGAAAATAGGGCTGTGGGAAGAGAGTGTAACTAGCTATTTTTAGATTCTCTTTTACTTGGAAATGTTTTCCTTCTAGAGGCCATTGAGGCACTCCCAATTACTGTTTGCTTGTGAGTGATAGGCGGACAAGTTTTTGTGCCTTATCCCCAATAGGAGAGTTATGTTATCAAAGACTTTGTTTACAAAATGTGGTCCATTGTTGGAACGTAATACATTGCAAATTCCCCACCTTGGAAATACCTCACGTATGAGGAACTTCACTGCACATGTGGCATCTGGATGTGTGCTTGATCGGCTTCAATCCATCGAGAAAAGGAATATATGACTACCAACATGTACCTGTAGCCGTAAAAAATTTGGAGCACAACCACATAGTTGATATGCAAATGTTGAAATGCTCCCGTTGGACAAGGAATTGTTCTTCTCAGAGTTCTCAGAGTGTGACCAACTGTATTTTTTTGATGTACCACACAGTTAATCACAAAATTGGCAACATGCTCAGCCAATTTATTAACAAAACATTCTTGAGAAATCAGTACTGCAATACTTTCTCTTGGTGTTTGTGCTGGGTAGTGCCATTGCTCTAATGCTACTTTAAGCATCCACTGGGGCATAACATTTTTCCTGGTGCTGACCTGCCATCACATTGAATCTGTGGAGGATAATCCATAATTATTGTTCTTCTGGTGGTGCCTCACTTTAATTACACTATTTGTGCTATGGACAGTGTATTGAAACCTTCCTTATCAACATGTTGCACGCACATATATATGTGTTTGGTGCAGTCACAATGTCTGTTATTTTGGGAAAATATGCTGCTTGTTTTTCTTCTAATTCAGTGGCCTCATCACAGCAAGAAATCAGATCCACACCTCTGGAGTGTGCTGAGAATTTCACTGCGGAACTAGCCAATGGAATTTCACTATAAGAGTGTCCAATAATGCCACATGCAATACTGGTGTGCCGTCTATGTTCTGGAAGCCCCTACCTTTCCAACTTCTAGCTATGCTAGAAGTATGTGTACTCCATAGAGAAACACTTCCAGGTTGAGTGCCACCCTCTTGTGTGCCTTCTTACCATATAATGTTGTTAGGAGCTTTTGCACGTTCACACAATGAATGCCCCCTACTAGTTTATTTTCTCAAACATGGGGTACCTCATCATGATATTCAGTCTAGTTTGTGTAATCATGCGCTTGGTCTCCCTCCTCCACTGGCTCTGCTTTGAATCTGACTGGGATTAAAACTCGACACCTGACAATTTTGATAGAGGAACTTGATATAATCACCTCATTACCGGATGTTCTCTGTGTGGTTAGTGTGCTTTTGGGTTTTTCCAGTATAGAAAACATAGTGTGCTCAACATATAATGTCACTGCACAGCCCATAGTTATGCTGGCAGTCTAATCATTTGCAAAAGATGCTGCTGCTAATGCTTGCTCACATGGATAGTGGTCTCTCATTACTGGGTCTAAAAGCCCCCTGTAAAATGATAATAGTTTGTGTCCCATGGTAGTTTTCTGTGTGAGGACAGCTATCATAACTACTCCATTTGAATGGGAAAATGATAATCAGGGATCCCTAACACTGGGGATATGTTGATTCCTACTGTTAACTCATAGACGACATCTATCATTTCACCTGTCCATGCTATATGAATGTTGCCTTTCTGTGCTTCTTTCAGTCCTTTTGAAAATGTCCCGACATATGTAATATAGTGAAACACCCATGCTCTACAATAATTGTAAAGGCCTAAGAATTGCTATCATTCTTTCACTATCTCTGGCTTGCGTGTTTTCATTATTGCTTCTGCTCTCTCAGGTGTTACCTTACTTCCTTTGTTTGAGATCAATTAGCCTATATATAGGACCTCTTCCTGGCAGTATTTCATTTTCTCCATGTCCACTTTATATCCTTTCTCTGCCAATACTGGCATAAGCTTCAATGAGTCTTTTCTGCACTCTTCATCTGTTGTGCTACACACCAATATGTCAACACCATACTGGATGACTGCACTGTCAAGTTGTACGTTTCACAAGTCCATCTGTAACACTTGGTTGAAGACTGACAATGTTTCTCAATACCCCTGTGGTAAACAAATATGTTGCAATATAATTTGTGGTAAGTGAACAACAATGTCAAATATTGAGAATCCTGATGAAGGAGAATTGAAAAGAAAGCATTTTTTAAATCGATCACTGTAAAATATTCAGCCTTCGATGGGATGTTGCATAATATCGTGGCTGGGTTTGGCACTAATGGGAACTCTGACTCAACAATATTATTTAGGGGGGAAATATTCTGTATAAATCTCCAAGACACTCCTGTGGGCTTTTTCACAGGATGAACAGCTGTGTTTCATGTTGATTCGGAAACACTAATATTCCCAGTCGCACTAAGGTGGGAAAGTTTCATAGATACCCCTGTCAGCTTCCTTTTGACATGGGATACTCATGGTAAAATAGTCCCTTTCTTCAGTTTAATTTTTACTGACTGTACCCTTTTTAATAGCCCACCATCGTATGGACTACTGGTCCATAAGGGACTTGGTACATACACTACGTCTTCACATAAACATGACGGGACCTTCTTCACTAATGTCATTCTCTGGTGAATCTCCCTATTTTTGACTGCCAGCTGATATGTGAGACAAATGATAAACATTACTTCATCATCTGAGTATTCATTTGTGAACAACTTTTCACATGTCAAGTTAGTCAATCTGTGTGCCTCATCAAAAGCGCTATCACTGGGCGCCAATTCACTCCTTCATTTCATTTAAAATTGCTGTCTTCCATCACTATTTCTGCTTCTAGTTCAAGTGCAATTATCTGCTCTTCTTCTAGGTCTGTGGGTACTTCTGGGCAAAATAAGAACTATGCTGGCAACCTCAATATGTTGTCCTAGATTCTTGATGGCCATGCTAGAAGTATGTGTACTCCATAGAGAAACACTTCCAGGTTGAGTGCCACCCTCCTGTGTGCCTTCTTACCATATAATGTTGTTAGGATTTTTTGCACGTTCACACAATGAATCCCCAGAGTGGAACATATTATCCCTTTGTCAATAAATTATATTGTCATGTGTAATTTACTCATCAAGTCTCTCCCTAATATATTCACTTTTGTCTGATGGGAATATAACAACTTCATGGCTAAGTTTTGTTCTCCTATTGTTACAGTGAAATTATCTGTTAAAGGATCCTTTGTCGTCACCCCAGAAAATCCTTGTGCGTCCATGATATACCTGACAATGGGCATTTACCCAATCTAACACAGGATTGAGAAGCCCCAGTATCCACTAAAAAGGAACATTTCTTGTTACCTATGGTAACTCTGACCCATGGTTCCTCTTGTGGGTCTGATGTAACAGACAGGATGGGACACATCAAGTCTGTCTGTGGGCGGTCATATGGCGGGTACATATTTTGTCCAGTGCCTGTAAAATGATTAATTCCCATTACTCCCACACCCCTTATTTTAGGTGTAGATGCCTGTGGCAATGCATTTGTGGTCCATGATATCATTGAGTGTTGCTGTGTAGGTGCCAGTGCCTTTACTGGTGCTTGCTGCATTTGCATAAGTGCCTGCTGTGTCTGCATTGGGGTTTGATTCATTTGGAGAGGCATTCCCTTTAGTGTTTGTTGTATTTATGGCACTTGTGCTTGATACTGCATGTGATCATGGTCATAATACGCTGGTGGCTCTGTACTGTATGGTGGGGGATATGCTGTCCTCCTCTTGCCTGTCTGTTGCCAATTCTGTTGCATTCCTCTCCTGCTTCTGCATTGACATAAAATGTGCCACATATTCCTGCATTTCCAACACTTGTGGTTGTCCTCCAAAGATCGGTGGCCCTCTGTTAAACCCCCCTCCTTGCTGAGCTTGAAATCCAAAGCCACTACCTCTTGGTGCAAAGCCTCATCACAGGTTGTAATAGTTATATTCAGCCCCTTCCTGAAAAATTTCGATTGGGCCCTGCTGCATTTGCTGTGCGTCCTGCATGTCATGGTTTTCTCCCACGCTTTTTATCATAGCCCCTTACTTTGTATGTTTTGATAATATCTTTTGCACTAGCTGTGCTTCTTCTATCTTTCTTTTTTTCTCTGGTTTCAATCTACAGTGATGAACAATATTTAACTGAATCCATGGCCATGGTTTTGCCTCTGTACCCACCATTTTGTTTAATGTCCTATGTACTTCTTCAGGGAGTCCCTGACTCAAAATGTGGTAATAAATGTGATATTTTTGTCCCACGGCTCCTGTGTCTCTAATGTTCACTTCTCTTGAATGTCTTGAATGTCTTGAATGTGTGCCTGTTTTGCTCTTCCAAGTCTCAGTGCTCATGTATATGTATATATAGCTCATGAGTTTCCCCAATGCACAAAATCAACAGGATGGCAGTGTGCTTTTTGAATACATATAAGCAATATATTGATACATATATGCATCAGCACTGAGTCTTGGGAGAGCAAAACAAATTGGCGTCACGATACGGCTACCTTGAGCTGTTAATTCCCTGGCAGCTAGCAATCTGTGTTGGGGCTGCGGAACGCAAGACTTCATTTACATGTGTTCTGAGTTACGGTGTTTTAAATTTGTTTGTTTTAACGTTTTCTTCTCTTTTCTCAAGTGAAAAGCTTTGCTGTGTGTTGAGTGTTTTCTTTTGCAAGTGTTTACATTAGCTTTTTAAAGTGACAGCAGTGATTTATTCACTCTATTTTAACCAGTGTTTTGTAGTACAATGCATTAATTGTTTAAAAGGCGAGATACCATTTTTTTTCTTGATGGCAGGGACTTAAAGGAAGTAATTATTCCTGGTTGGAATGTTACACCTTATGATTCATTAGCAAATTAATTTGTGTGTGGATCAGGTTTGTGTGAGCTATGTGAAGATTTACTTGCCAAGGCAGAGCCTGCAGACATGGTTTCTTGCTTACAAAAGGTTCTGGTTTTGAAAGGGAGTGAGTCAGCTGCTTTGGGGAGAAGAGGATGAGTTTTACTCCATGCTTCCCTGAGGATACATGAAAAGAATGTGCAGTTAGAAGCAGACATGTTGCAGTAACAAAGTGCATTGGCAACTGATAGACAAGCTTCTTTGATGCAGCAGTTGAAATTATAAAATTGGAGTTACAAGACCTCTAAATATCAATAAATAGATGGAGACGGTGGCAGTTAGGGTTTAAATATAAAGAACTCAGAGGACAGATTGACAAGCGCAAAGTTGCTGCTCTTATTTACACTGTTGATGCAAAGTGGGATATAGACTCTTGGGATGTAAATATTTGGGGTTCCTCTTTGAGAAGCACTGATTCTGACCGGCAAGTGAAGGCAGAATCTGCACTGAAACAAGATGAGAAGAATGTAACTGTGCATCCAGTAACCAGACGCAGAGCAGGGCTTCATCCACCCACACCTGGGGGCAGCATTGTTGATTTAACCACACTGGAGTATTTCACTCAGTAAGAAGTGTGTGAAATAAACACTAGATTGAGGCAGAAGTCAGGTGAGCCTTTATCGGCTTGGATGTTGAGGATGTATGATGCCGGTGTGGGAGGATTATTAGTAGACTCAACTGATTCTCCATGCTTCTTACCTTTATCTATGGATACTAATATTCAGGAAGTAGTGTGAGCTAAACTGCCCAGATGCCAATGGGCAAGCCTCACAGGTGTCATTATTGCACCTTGCAGCTCAGGGATTTAATAGAAAGTTTCCAATTACCACTAATCGGCTCTCTGAGGAGAAAAGATGGTATACTTTGAAGGAAGTGATTAAAAAGAATAGGGAACATACTATGAAAAAAAGCAGTGCATATAGGTGAGCAAGGGCACATTGGAGTGGTGCCTCTGCCAGTATCAACCAGGAATATGATTATCCGAACTGCCCCACCTTCATATAAAAGTGTCATCATGATGTTGCTAGTCGGTATGATGGGCAAACCCACTGATAAAGTGGTGGATGCCATACAACAATTGTTAGATTTGAGTTAATGGAACAATGAGGAAGACAAGCTTTGTGAGAGGCAGGGGCACAGTGAGAGAACTGTGGGCAGGAGACAAGATAGCAGAGATGCCCGAGTGGCAACCAAGGACATGTTGTTGGTACTATTGAATGATGGTGTGCCATGTGAAGAAATTGATGGTATTGAATCCAGAGAGATGTATGAGCAATACAAAAAAATAGAGTTTGCTGGGAAAGCGTGCTATGAGCAATTTGAGATACAAAAGGTGTCGAAGCAGAAAGGTGACACTTCACCATCAGTGCCCTCTGAGGAGGAGCAGGAAGAAAGGTCTATTGGGATTCCTTCCCAGTACCAGTCAGCATATGCTGAGTTAATAAAAAACAGTGAGTGCAATGTTGGAGGCTGGGTCTGGATAAACTCACTCAAAGTTTGAATCGGATTATGGCCAAGCCCCGGCAGTGTCAGCTCACATAAAAATTGACAGGTGACCTCATGTTGATGTAAACATATTTTGAAAGCCTGGAAACACACAAGAAGTCCAAGCTTTAATTGACACCAGGGCGGAGGCATCATTGATTCATGGGAATCCTTTGAGATTTAAAGATAGACACTTTCCCATTACTGGACTGAGTGGAAAAGAAACACCTGCAGGACAGACAGGAGTGGAAATGAAGATAGGCAATTCGAAAAAACAGAAATATGAAGTATTGATTGTCCCGATACCTGAGCACATTATTGGATCTGACATTTTGCAAGGGTTGACTTTTAGGGTTAGGAGGTAAAACATATATATTTGGAGTAAATGCATTGACTTGTACACCAGTTATTGTGGGTAAATTGAAGATCTCTCCAGTGCACGTACCATTGATCATGAAGCATGTGTCAATGAAACAAAACTGCATTCCTGGGCTGCATAAGGTAATCTCAGACTCCATTACAGAATATGTAGAGGCATGAGTATTGAAGCCAGTCTCTACTGCGTGGAACAATCTTAAAAAGGTTGATGGAAGCTGGAGGAAGACTGTGGCCTATAGAGAGATAAATAAACACACTTTTTATTCCTGCCGTTCCAGATACTGTTATCTTGATTAAGAGCATACAGAAGGTTGAGGGAATATAGTACGCTGTACTAGATTTGTCAAATGCCTTTTTTCTCTGTGCCAATTGCCAAAAAGTGCCAGGAGAAGTTCTCATATTCTTGGGGCGGGCGTCTGTACACCTTCACAAGATTGCCTATGGGGTACTTGCATAGTCCCACCCTTTGTCACTGGCTGCTGGCAGAACACTTAGACAAGGTACCATGCAAACCTGATATGCAGATCTCACATTACTTTGATGATATTCGGATTCAGGACAATGATGAGTGATGTGTTCAAAATCAATTGGAAGCAATCATTGCGAGATTGACAATGGAAAGTTAGGAAAGTAATCCTAACAAGATTCATAGACCAGCTGAGACGGTGATGTTTTTGGTAATTCAATGGCACAATGGGCACCAAGAGATAGTGCTAAAAGCCAAACAAAAGATACTTGAATTTACTACTCCAGTGGACAAGAAACAAGTTCAGCATTTCATAGGGCTATTTGGGTCTTGGAGCCAGCACATACCACATATAGGGCCAATTTTAGCGCCACTTTACAAATTATTATTAAATATGAATTTTAATGGGGTGAAGTGCAAAAGAGAGCATTTGACTTGAAAAATGACACAGTGCAACGTGTGCTTGATTTGTGGCCTTTGAAGTAAAGAGAAGTAGAGCTAAACGTGTCTGTGCAGTAAAATTACGCTAACTGGAGTTTGTGGCAGAAGTAAGGCAATAAGCGAGTCCCATTGGCATTTTTAAGTTGTATATTACCCAAGGCAGGTGATAAATACACTCCATTTGAGAAGCAATTGCTTGCATGTTATTGGGTTCTTATTGACACAGAACAATTGACAGTGGGTCATGATGTACTGAAAAGACACAAAATCCCAATTATGCAATGGGTGTCAAGTTCTCCTAAGACTCACAGAATAGGACATGCTCTAGAGGACAGTGTAATCAAATGGAAATGGTGCATTCAAGACAGAGCCAAATCAGGAAAGGATGGAGTTTCAAAATTACATGAACAAGTGGCCAATATACCATCCATTGATTGCATACCACAGGAAGTGACTGAGTCTCCAGTGAAATGAGGAATACCTTATGAAGATCTGAGGTTGGAGCAGACAGAGCATGCAAGGTTAATTCAGAGTGACAAAGGCACACATTTCAAGACAAAACAGATCTTAATGACATCAGGGAAAGGGAAGAGCAGATAGTTTTCAGAACTCTATACAGTCTATCAAGCTTTGAAACAAGAGACACCTGGTCAATATCATTTGTACACAGATTCATGGCCAGTGGCCAATAGACTAGACTGTCAACATGGCAAAACAATGGGTGGACAATCCATTCAAAAGAATAGTAGGAAAAGGAACTGTGGCAGGATATTTTGGAAACTTTTTCACAAAGTGAAGTATCAGTGTATTTTGTGGATACACACTGTACTACTGACTCATTAGAATGTTGGTTTAATTCTGTTGCAGATGAACACACCAAGATTGTATCTGTAGACGCAGATGCGCATGAGGACGATTTGGAGGGTCTGGCCAAGTAGGCTCCCCAGAAATGTGGGCACCTTGGAGAAAAAGCTACTCACAGGTGGGCACAAGCTCGAGGGACCAATAGTCCTTTAAAGGTAGTGAAAACAATCATTTTGCAATGCCCGGTTGTCAACATCAACAGCATAAACCCATCCCTCATATGGTCCAGGGCATTTTGCAAAGAGGCAAGTTACCAGGGCAAATCTGGCAGATCGATTATATCGGTCCTATGCCAATCAGTAAAGCCTGTCAATTTGCATGCACCATTGTGGATACTTTTTCAGGATATTTGATGTTGTTGCCATGCAAGAGGGCCACACAATTGAACACCATTAAGTTGTTAGACCAGATTATATTGCATTATGGAGTGTCCTTGCAAATTCAGAGTGACAAAGGCACACGTTTCAATGACAAGCTAATTCAGGAGTATTGTCAAGAGACTAGTGTTGAATGGATCTGTCATGTCCCTGACCACCCACAAGAGGTGGCCCTGATTGACCAAAATTTGCAAAAATAAGTATATGGCCCACTCTGAATCTATTTGCAAAGTTTGGTGAGGATTCGTCCAGGGGAGGCAAAGTTATAGAGGGGGGGGTTCCCATAGACTGAATGGGGAAAAAACTTTGCTCGCGCCTACAGCCCAAACCGCTGGACGGATTTTCACCAAATTCAGACCAGGAATAGTGGCTTGGTCCCGAAAGCGTGCTTTTGCAGATTTGGTGAAAATCCGTCCAGTAGTTTTTAAAAAAATGACCAAAAAGTAGGTCATCAAAAATTAGTTATATCTGTGTTCGGTCCGCGGACACAATTCCCTGTTCGCTCCACGGACAGTGTCCTGATTGGCCAATCAGTTTGCGTGGTGTCCGTGGACAGGCGACATGTTTGCTGATTAGACGGTGTGGAGTGAAGCACGTCAGATTTCCGGTAGCGCCCGCCATCTTGGATTCGTGAAACTTGGTTCAAAATTTGTATTTAGTAGAGTGTGTGGGTGTGTAGGAGTGTTTGGGGAGGGTGGGAGAGTATGAGATAGGCTGAAAGTTGTGTTTTTTTATGTGGTAGACGTTCTTGTTGTGTTCGATTTGTCTGCGGACATCACGGGTGTTCTGAATGTTCTAAATAAACTGAATGGGGGGTGTTCTTAGGACTCAATATGTGTGCGTTTTGTTCGCAAGCAAGCTGAAACTGTTCTAAGAACACTCGCGGTGTCCGGAAATGTTTGTAAATAAACAAAATGGGGGTGTCCTGAGGACGCTGTCCATATTGTTCGATGGCAAGTTGAAAGTGTTCTAAGAACTCTCGCGTTGTCCTGAAATGTTCGTAGGGGGTGTCCTGAAGACGTTGTCCGTATTGTTCTCTGGCAAGTTGAATGTGCTCTAACACACACGCGGTGTCCGGAAATGGTCGTAAATAAACAAAATGGGGGTGTCCTGAGGACGCTGTCCGTATTGTTCGTTGTGAAGTTGAAAGTGTTCTAAGAACTCTCGCGGTGTCCTGAAATGTTTGTAAATAAACAAAATGGGGGTATTCTGAGGATGCTGTCCGTATTGTTCGTTGTCAAGTTGAAAGAGTTCTAAGAACTGTTGCGTTGTCCTGAAATGTTCGTAAGGGGTGTCCTGAAGACGCTGTCCGTATTGTTCGTTGTCAAGTTGAAAATGTTCTAATAACTCTCGCGGTGTCCTGAAATGTTCCTAAATAAACAAAATGGGGGTGTTCTGAGGACACTGTCCGTATTATGTTCGTAAATAAACAAAATGGGGGTGTCCTGAGGACACTGTCCGTATTGTTCGTTGTGAAGTTGAAACTGTTCTAAGAACTCTCGCGGTGTCCTGAAATGTTCGTAAATAAACAAAATGGGGGTATTCTGAGGACACTCTCTGTATTGTTCATTGTCAAGTTCAAAGTGTTCTAAGAACTCTCGCGTTGTCCTGAAATGTTCGTAGGGGGTGTCCTGAAGACGCTGTCCGTATTGTTCTATGGCAAGTTGAATATATTCTAAGAACACTCACGGGGTCCTGAAATGTTCGTAAATAAACAAAATGGGGGTGTTCTGAGGACCCTGTCCACATTGTTCGATGGCAAGTTGAAAGTGTTCTAAGAACTCTCGCGTTGTCCTGAAATGTTCGTAGGGGGTGTCCTGAAGACGTTGTCCGTATTGTTCTCTGGCAAGTTGAATGTGATCTAAGAACACACGCAGTGTCCTGAAATGTTCGCAAATAAACAAAAGGGGGGTGTTCTGAGGACACTGTCCGTTTTGTTCGATGGAAAGTTGAAAGTGTTCTAAGAACTCTTGCGTTGTCCTGAAATGTTCGTAAATAAACAAAATGGGGGTGTCCTGAGGACGCTGTCCGTATTGTTCTCTGGCAAGTTGAAAGTGTTCTAAGAACACTCGCGGTGTCCTGAAATGTTTGTAAATAAAAAAAATGGGGGTGTTCTTAGGACGCTGTCCATATTGTTCGTTGTCAAGTTGAATGTGTTCTAAGAACACTCGGGGTGTCCGGAAATGTTCATAAATAAACAAAATGGGGGTGTTCTGAGGACGCTATCCGTATTGTTTGTTGTCAAGTTGAACGTGTTCTAAGAACTCTCGCGGTGTCCTGAAATGTTCATAAATAAAGAAAATGGGGGTGTTCTGAGGACGAAGTCCGTATTGTTCGTTGTCAAGTTGAAAGTGTTCTAAGAACTCTCGCGTTATCCTGAAATGTTCGTAGGGGGTGTCTTGAAGACGCTGTCCATATTGTTCGCTGGCAAGTTGAATGTGTTCTAAGAACACTTGCAGTGTCCTGAAATGTTCGCAAATAAACAAAATGGGGTGTTCTGAGGACGCTGTCCGTATTGTTCGTTGTCAAGTTGAAAGTGTTCTTAGAACTCTTGCGTTGTCCTGAAATGTTCGTAGGGGGTGTCCTGAAGATGCTGTCCGTATTGTTCACTGGCAAGTTGAAAGTGTTCTAAGAACACTCATAATGTCCGCAGACATTAAAAGTTTCCATAGGCCATAGTTGACTCTATGGGTGTGATATGCTGCGGTGGTTGTGGCCAGGGCATAGAGTGTTGGGTGCGTGGCCATTTGGCCACGCACCCAACACTCTATGCCCTGGCCACAACCACCGCAGCATATCACACTTATAGTTGCTTATAACTTTGGATCAAAAACAAATTTATAAGGAACAAAGTTATAAGATACTATGGGTGTGATATGCTGCGATGGTTGTGGCCAGGGCATAGAGTGTATAATATACTTACTGTTTGGTTTAGTAACTGGAGTACATGTATTTCTTTTTCATTTCTGTGATAAAAGAAAATAGCATATTAGTATTAGTATTTGAAATGACTTGTTACATTGTATAAAAAACATTTTTTTTTTTACCCTCATATTTAGTAGATTACAAACCAGAGTACTGTGCAATTTGCTCAGTTTCTGTGTTCGTTGCTAAAATCATTGGGTCTGTGGGAGAAAAAAAAACATGTTGGATTAAAAAAAAAACTTTTTCTGTTATGCTACAGTTTATTTGTTTCTTTGTTTTCAGTGTTCACTTGTTGTTTCTGGCTAATGCTTTATACATTGGCTTGTTGTATTTTTTTGGAGCAGTAACATATTATTTATTTGTTTGGATATTGTCAAACTTTGGAGCAGTTAGATACCAGTAGGCGTATTCTAACTGTCTATTTTTTTATATATTTTAGTGGTATTGATTTATCTGTTTGGATATTGTTACATTTTGGGACAATTAGATACCAATTGGCGTATTCTAACTGTCTATTTTTTTTATATATTTTAGTGGTATTGATTTATCTGTTAGGATATTGTTAAATTTTAGGACAGTTAGATACCAATTGGCGTATTCTAACTGTCTATTTTTTGCTCTAATTTAGTGGTATTCATTTATCTGATTAGTTGTTGTCAAATCTTTGGGCAGTTAGATAGCTTTTGGAATATTCTAACAGTTTATATTTTTTTGCTACAAGTTTACTTAAGGTTTAAGTACAGTTTAGTTATAAAATGTTGGTTTTAAGAACATTAAATAAGCGTTTGTAAGATTTGCTGGTAATCTCTCCTTTAGAGTAATGGTACTATCATTACATTCAAACCATCCACATTTTTTTTTATATATGCAGTGTAGTGCCCTGAATTGGTTGTGGCTCCTGCCTGGTAGATTATACCTATTGTTGTGAAGTTTTTCTTACCAAGTGATATTTGACCATGTGTGAATCCAGTCAGCTTGCAGTTGTTTTTGTTACCATCTGCATTGTAACGTAGAAGCATTAGTATTGCGTATTTACTATGTGTTTGTATTACTAACGTGGAGCGATTATCTGAATTGCAGGTAGAACATAATCTACCATGGTTTGCATTTTGTACAAGTTGCTGAAATGGAATGGATTCACAATTAGGTATTGATATATATACAAAGCATTCATTGGGGATTTGTTCTTGTGTCACATTGTTGCAGAGAGTGCATGTATGTTTCCACATGTATGAAATCTGGATTTCATTTACAGGTATGTTTTTGTTTTCGAGTACTTGTAGTAAGTACATTAGAAATTCTTGTGGATCTTCCTGTGAGTTTATGGTGAATTTCACCATTCCAGCACAGTAGTCCAATTGTTGTCTTATTCCATAAACACTATACGTGTTGTCTGGATTGTTTGTTGCGTTTCTATGAAGTACTAACATTTGCAAACACAATGGGTCTGTACTGTGTAAGTAAATGTTGTCAACAATTGGTGGTAATTGAAATAGAATATTCATTGCTACATTTGCGTAGCAACTTACACCAACTATATTTGAGAGTTTAAATGGACCAGGTAGTTCTGTATCTGACTGCTTTTTTTGGAGTTTGTCTTCCTTCTTTGAAGAAGTACCTGGTTTACTTTCCCTAATTGATTCTTTTTGGCTTGTGGTACTTGATGAAGTATTAGTTTCTTTTACTCTCTTTGGAGGATTTGCAGTGACATCCTGTTGCATTTCTGTTTGATTTTATAACGTTTTACTTTTTGTGGAACAGAATATGTGTTTAGATGGGGGTGTATAATGAGCGAAGTCTATTGTATTCTAAAATGCAAGGAATATCAGCATTTACTTACTTACTAATCAAAGTTGATTAGAAATAGACCGTCAAGTGTACGTAAGCGTGATAGTGCTACGTAGCTCATGCCTTCTTTAAAGACTGTGTTGCCAATATCTATCATTGCTTTGTCTAGGGTAAGACCTTGTGATTAATGAATCGTGACTGCGTATGCAAGAGTTAGAGAAAATTGATCTCTGTGTACATACATATCTTTGAAGAGAAGGAATCGAGCTGTTGAGCGTCCTATCCTTTTTACTTCTGAAAGTTTGTCAAAGAGAATATTGACAAACTGAATTTCGTTGTCACGTGGGTATGTTTGAAAGCCAACAACTGTACCCAGTGCTCCATTAACTAGTCCTTGGTCCACGTCAAGGTTACGTTTCAGCATTACTCTGCAATTTAAGGATAATTTTAATATCTTTTCTAAGCCTGCTGTGTTTGAGATTGATTTTTCTAAACTATTTAGTATTGTTGTGGCTTGGTCACACATGGGTAGTGTCATACCATGTACATCTAGTTTGTCTGTGGCGCTAATTTCCATTATTGGTTGCATTTCTTTACTTAACATTATTTCATTGAATTTGAAACAGCTTGCAAGAGTTGCCATTAAGGCCATACAATTGACATTTTTGTGGGCTAATAGTTCCATGACATCAGTAGCACATGCATTATCGCCATAGAGTGCATGAATGTGCCAGGTTTTCAATATTGCTTCTGCTTCTTTAGAAAGTATACCAACTCTGATACTTTTTTAAGATGTTGGCATAAGTGAGATCTGCAGATTGCCACATGTTTTCTGTTAATTCTCTGTATTGGAAATGTTGCCAAAGGTTGACATTTCCAATGCTGCCAAGAGTTTTACGGCAGAGTTTGTGTCCTAATGTTTTAAAAATAGGCTCACCTTTTACTGGTATCAATTGAAGAAGATCTCCAAAAACAATAATGTGTTTTCCTGCAAAGAGCTCTTCATAGTTTGTTTTGAGTACTTCTTGTAATCTGAGGTGAATCAAAGCCAACATTAGGTTGGAGACCATGCTCACTTCATCTATTAGGAGCATTTTCATTTGTTTCAATACTCTGCGTAGTTCCATTGCAGCTTCTGCAGAAAGTTTGTAATAGTCTAATTCGTTTTGGTTTTCTACTGGCAATAGTAGTAATCAGTGTAGCGTGACACCACCTATGATGTAGGAAGCTAAACCAGTGGGGGCAGTGACAACAGCTGACAGTTTGTTGTTTGTCAATTGTTGACGGAACTTACTGATGATTTTGATTAGGAATGTTTTGCCAGAACCAGCTTCACCACTGACGTACAGTAGTATAGGTTTATAATTATGGCAGGAACATTCTTTATTTTCATGTTGTACACCATGTGCAATTTGTTTTGTTACTTCTTGAAAAATGCTACGTTGCTCATTGTTTAGTTTTGATTGTAGTATAATTAAGTCTTCTTTATATTCATACTGGCACATGGTATTTTCTACTTCTATCATAGCTAATTCTGATTTATTTATTATTGGTTCTCCCAGTAGTTCTTGGCTTCCTCTTACAGAAGGTTGACTACTGTCAGGAGTTGCTTTATCTAGTTGGGCCTGGAGTTCTTCTTCGTGTTGCTGTTCATTGTGCAACATTGTTTTGTACTGTGTAAAGTTCACATCAGTTATAGTGCTTTCATTTGCTTTGAAAGCATCTTCATATGAGTCATAGTTATCTAATATTTCTTCTTCTTTTCTCCATGGTTTAAAGAGTTCTAGCAGGGACATGTAATATACCTCTTTATGTTGAGGAGTCTTTAATGACAATTTGATTTGATTAATTAAATTTGGTTTGGTGAGTTTAACTAAGCTGCCTTGACAGTTTGTCACTCTGTATTTACCTTTTTTTTTATCAGGTTTTAAATTATTTTTGTATGTGTAGTTTTGGGCTATGTGGTATAGACACATGGTTTCCAAAGTATTACTTCTGTTTGGGTAGTATGTGTCCAATAAATTGTTTTTTAAAATGTCTTGGCTGTTGGGATCACATTTGGCTATTGTTTCTATATCTTCGTATGATTTTAAAACTCTTTTTCTAGATTTAGCTGGACCAAGACTTAGCCATACTATATTTTCAGATTTACCATACAATGCAGTACCAGTTAAACGCTCAGCTGCTTCATATGATCCACATTCTCTATGGGAGAGCATTTGTATGCCCAAGCTGTATAATTTCTGAGACACTGTTTTATCTGATGACAGGTCATTCCAGTGGTGTTGGAGCTCTGTCTTTTCTGCTTTGGTTAAGTATGCTGTGACATATCGTGCAACTGCAGTAGAATTGTCTGAAATGTACTGCACATCTATGTTTGCATTCCATAAGTGGGCAATGATTGCACTATAATCATTGATATATTTTTCTTCTTCTTTTCTTTTTATGTAATATGCATTTTTAGGTGACTTACCTTTAACACTATGTCTAACTGAAGACATGAGGTTGTTCACTTACCTGTACTTGTAACTGGTCTAGGGAAACCAAATTGGCATTTGATGTAGTATTTCCCTTTGTTTTTGTATTTGCAACAACATTCTTTTCCACATTTGTTTCTTTGAAATTGTGCATAAAGTTCACTATTGCTTCCAATGGAATTTCACAAGTGACATATTTTTCAATAAACTGTAAAACAGTGGCATCACTGTCTTGACCAAATTTAGAAGCATCTTTAATCCATAAAAGCAAGTGGAAATGTGGTGCTCCTCTGGCTTGGTATTCTTTTCTCCAAAAGAAGTGTTGCACTTCTCCAAGGGGAGGAACAGTTTTATTACAAATAAAATGTAGCATAGCAATGAAGCGATCGTGAAAATATCTTGAAACATTAACAGGATTCAAAGAACAAAGTTCTCCAGGTGTTAGTATGTCTATGTTTGTTTTGTTTTTGTTTGATATGCATAGGAAATCATGTAAATCTTCCCATGCATATTCTGCACAACTTAATGTAACAAACCAAGTGGGTGGGCCAAGGTTTCTGATCATACAACGTACATCTCCATGATGTCGAAACCAGTACTCTTTAGTACCACGCATGTTTGCTAATAGATTTGTAATATTTGATTGTAAAACCTCATCCTTTTTTTGCACTTTTTGTAATTGTGTAGCTGTCATATTTTGAAAGTGTGATCCTGATTTTAATATGTGTGCAACTCCGTGACATAAAGTTGCTAGTTCACTTTCAAAGAGTAGGTGGAATATGTATTCCACATTTTGTCTAAATCTGGGATCTTCAGAATACTTCCGTAATGAGCGGTATTCTGATGCTGATATTTGAATATGTCTATCATCGTACCTTCCTCCTTTTCCAGTAGGAAAGAGTAGAGGAAAAGCATGTGCTTCTATACTTTTTCCCATATGCTGATTGGTGATCCTTTTGTTTGACGCATTTGGTATGTTTCCAGTGCATCTTCTGTGTTGTCATTAGAGTGCAAAGGATGAATTGTATAATGGTCTAAAGTATTTGATATTGTAGCAGTATCTAGGAGCTCAAATTGACCAGTTTCTTGTATTTCTTGAATTATTTCAGTTGTATCCTTCAAGTTTCCTTCAATATTAATTTCTTTGTAATATTCATTGTTCTCTTTAAGATATTGCAAGGCTTGTCTAACTTTATGTAAATCTACCAGCTGTTGCCATATTTTTTTGTTTTGTAGGTACTCCATTTACTAAGATAATTAAAGATTGCTGCATTGGACGTTGCACTCCTAGAGTAAGCACATTTTCTTTTAGATCTAATGGTAAATAAACTACTTTTCCACAAATGCCTTTTACCAATTCAGAGGGAGGTAATTTTGCTGTTTTTGGTTGAAGGCGTATTATTGCTTGAAATGGGTGCACTGTTTGAATTATGATGCTCTCATATAAATTAAGTTGTTGTAGGGGTTTTGGTAGTGGGTATAATTTCAAATTATTTGTGATAGCACGTGAAAGAGTTTGGTTGTTGTCAAGTTTTGTAGTGCAGTAACTGCAAAGTATTAAGGGGTCAGTTATTTTTGTAAGGAGTACTTCTTGTTCGATTATGGTATTATTCACTTTTTTATAACCTCGACCACTGCTATGTATGGCAATTGTATTTGTTTGCTTTTATTTGTACGCTTCTTCATTAAAGTATGGTTCTGTGCTCGTAGTGTGATTCCATTCACCTCCGCAGATACTTAAGAAGTTCTTTCTGTTGACATTTCGTTTATTGAGAAGTCTTTTTTGTAATTTAGTTATTAGTTTTGTTAGTGGTTTCATTTTGTTTAACACTAAAATAAATAACTTTCTTTTGAGAAGAATTGCACTGTCTATAAACGCTTCTAAGATTAATTTCCTACGATAGGTTTTAAGCATTGAACCTGATTTCTCTCCTGTTTTATAAGATTTTGAAGGACTATGTGACGGTACATTTTGGATAAAATACGTTTCTTGGTATGCTTACTTTGCACTATATCAGAATTTAAAGAAGCAGTTTTATCTGTAGTGATAGCTGATTTTCTGTTAATTGTTTTTTTGGTTTGTTTTACATTTTGATAGAGGAAGCAAAGTTTTTGTACTTGAAACTTCTTGTGTTTCACTAAATGACTGTATTAGCTGTTTTGTTTCAATGATTTTTTACAAATTCTGCTAGAGATCGATGCTTAGGTTGGACACTTTTATTTTCATTTGCTCTACTTCTGCGTTGACTTTTGGTAGGCATTCTTTAGGGTCTGTTGAAAAAAATAAAGAAGGTATGGGTTGGGGTGTTCTGCAATGTATGTGTGCTGTGTGCATGAGTTTTTGAGTAAGATGATAAAGATGTATGTAATGGTGTGTGATTGTGCATTGGGAACTACAACTTGTAGGGATGGGTATTCTTGAATTTATGTGCACTAAACAGGGGTTCAGATGACAGAAAAAAAAGTAAGCTAGTGGTGTGGAGAAGTACAAATAGTAAATCTAATGTATACAATTAAAACAGTTGTTTGTTCTATAATATCAAAATTCTAGCGGTTGAGTTGGGTAATTTATGTGTCCAAAATTAGGAATTTGTGGGCCATTCTGGCTGTAAATCGCTGTTTAAGACATGGGAATTTTTGGACAGAATGGTGCACAATCTCTATTTTTAGGCACAGAAATAGCATGAATTAACTTTACAGTGTGTTTGAGTGATAATACAAATATTATGGAGATATTCTACTTTTTTTCTAAAATGAACAGGTTACTTCTTAGTTCTACTTTGTTCTTCAAATTCGGCTGCTTCTTTTCAGGAGAATGGTCTTCACTGCAATTGTAAAATAAACAAATTAGTAATTTTGTTTGTATATAGCACTGTTTTTAATTAAGACATTGATTTTTTTAATTGAAATCCTCAGAGCCTTCCTCAAAACCATTAAAACTATCTTATTTACATAAGATACATCGCACCAGTTCAATACATATTTTCTTAATTAACAAATTGTATTGCAATGACTAACTGTAGCAAACAAAATATCTTTACTATGTCTTGTGAAATTCATAATGTACCACTGAATATCACTATTTCTGTAACTAAGCTCTTCCAGTTAATAGTGCCTCAATGTCATGTTTAAATTAAAGTAATTAAATAAAAAAATAAAATAAAAGAACAATTATGTAATTGTATAAGTATTATTTTTTGAGATTTGAACATAGAGTGTGCATGCATGCAATTTTGTTTGAATATATGTAGTCTATATATTTCATTTAAAAAATGTTAGTTTAACATGATTTGAGTGTGTGTGTGTATAAAGAAAGTAAATAGTAAAAAGGTTTATAAGTGACAGTTGATTTTAGGAGATTGAAAAAAAGACAGTAGATTCATTTTACAGATTACACAAGCTAAAAGTCAGTTTGAAAATGTGTTCATGTACTGTACAGAAAATATGCATACCTGTAGTTTGTGTTCATGCATATGGATATGCATGGAGCTGCAAGTAGAACTCTTGGAGACTTGTACAGTATTTCTTGTAGATGGTGCTTGCCAATGATATGACACTTGTACTCAGAGAGATTCACAGTACATTTGCAGTGCTGATCTATGATGATGCAGTTAGATGTAGAGGTCTTGAATGTGATTGGTGGATGGTCATGTGACTTCTTAGCTACATCCAATGAGGGAATGGCACAGAGAGTGAAGTAGAAATGGTAGAAGGGCTCTTCATGTTACGATATGTCCAATGACATGGCGGTAGTACGCAGACATCGGGTGTTACATCCGGGGATTTTTGGGTTCAGAAGTCATACAAATAAGAATGAGCACTGAAAGGGATTGGTCAGGAAAGTTTAGTGGGTGTGTTGTACCAGGAGAGAGTTTCTCAGATACTCTTTTTGCTGAGAGAACAACAGATAGCTATGTCTCTGTGTTTCAGAAAACAGGTTGTTTGGATTTTGGGAGATTCGTGGATTCATTGGTTGAAGGTGCATGCAGAAAGCTGTGGAGTAGCTGTAGATCTTGGATTTCCATATGTGGCAGTACACTGGCATGGAATACGTGGAATGAAGTGGTTGGACTTGCTACCTCTCAGTGCTACTTTGGAGACAGAGCAACATCCAGACATAATTGTAATTCATTGTGGAGGGAACAGTTTATGACATGTGTCTGGAATTTCTTTGCAATTTGCTATGAAAGAAGGACTTGGGAAGGTCATCGACATGTTTCCTAATTCTCAAGTAATATTTTCACGTATTGTGCAGAGACAAATGTGGCTTCGTTCTTCTTCATTTGGTCCACATATGGAAATAGCAAGGCGCAATGTTAATAAGGCTGTTGTGCCTTTCTAAGAGATTTTGGCATGTCCTCTTTTCACAATGAAAATATTATGTTTCGTAGTACATACATTTTTCGCAGAGATGGAGTCCATCTTACTTATGCTGGCAATCAGATTTTTCTGAGAAATGTACAAAATGCATTGCAACCTTTTTTAGAATTACAGCATCCATTTCGAAGTAGGTGTTGAGTATTTATAATTTTTGACATACAAACACCTCCCAAAGGCTCTTTTCACAGCCACCACTTCCTCCCAGAGAAAATTGCAATGGTTATGATAGGGTAGCACCCCAAATTTTTAGATGTCCGCGGACTGTCCGCAGACTTCTAAAAAATACAAAGGGCCCTGCTTCATTTATTTTCACTTCTATTTTTTAACTGTGAAAGGCGGCTCTGAAAAGAGCCTTATTTTTTTAAAATTTTTGTTATTTTGTATTTTTTGTTTTTTTTTATACACGACACAATAGGAGAGGAGGGGAAAGGAGGGTAAAGGGGGGGCACCAACCACAGGGATAAGAAAGGGCAAGCTGAGAGAGGAAGATGTAGAGTGGGTTTTATTTGGGTAGTGAGCAGGTCTTCTCATGCTCTGCGACGATAGTCTCAAAAGCACTGCAAAGTCGCTCCCCCCTGCAGAGTACTGTATCGCAGTACATACATACAACTGTGACCCTCGAAAGGTAAGATGGCGTCTGGGTGAAATGCAACTCAGTGCACAAGTGAACATTTGACTCCAAGCCTCAGTGAAAGCTTATTTATGAACACTGTTTGCATTTGCTGAAGCAAAAGAAAAAACTGTTTGGTCTTCAGACAAGGTTTGTTTTGCATTCTGCAATGAGCCGAGAGCAAGTTCTCTCAGCTCCTATGCCAAACAGAGGGTGTTTACATGTTAGTGGAATTCCGCAGCATACACCAGCTGGGTAGCTGTGAAATTGTATTGGCAGTTGACCTCTCTGGAATTGTAATTGTGTATATTAGAGTGGGAAATATCAGACAAGGCTGAAAAAAGAAAGAGTCACTTTTGCTTCTGCTGGGCTGAGAGAAGTTAGATGTATCTTCTTATCCAGTCCGTTACCGTGGCAAGTGTCTCTTTGCCAACCTGTGGTTTTGAAAGCTGTCCAGTAAAGTTCTTGCAAAAAATGAAGTGGTGCAAGCAAAGGCCAACAGTGATGTAATCCTTTCTTGTATTCTGTAACATTTATCTGAGTTAATAAACATTCAGATAAGTGCCAGTTTTATTATCTAATTGAGTAAGTGAGTTCTTGTGTTCCAAAAAGCACACTGCCTTCCTGTTTCTTCTGTGCATAGGGGAAACTCATAAGCAATATATATTACATGGCCACGATAGTGGCCATGTAGTTATGGTTAAGTTGGTTTTTCCATAGGAAGAGCACTTTTTGGGCGTCTTATAACTTTGTTCCCCCTGGACGAATCCTCACCAAAATTTGCAAAAAAAAGTATATGGCCCACTCTGAATCTTTTTGCAAAGTTTGGTGAGGATTCGTCCGGGGGGGCAAAGTTATAGAGGGGGGGGGGTTCCCATAGACTGAATGGGGAAAAAACTTTGCTTGCGCCTGCAGCCCAAACCGCTGGACGGATTTTCACCAAATTCGGACCAGGAATAGTGGCTTGGTCCCGAAAGCGTGCTTTTGCAGATTTGGTGAAAATCTGTCCAGTAGTTTTTTAAAAAAAATGACCAAAAAGTAGGTCATAAAAAATTAGTGATATCTGTGTTCGGTCCGCAGACACAATTCCCTGTTCGCTCCGCGGACAGTGTCCTGATTGGCCAATCAGTTTGCGTGGTGTCCGTGGACAGGCAACATGTTCGCTGATTTGACGGTGTGGAGTGAAGCGCGTCAGATTTTCGGTAGCGCCCGCCATCTTGGATTCGCGGACGTCCTCGGACAGCGCGGTGAAACTTGGTTCAAAATTTGTATTTAGTAGAGTGTGTTGGTGTGTAGGAGTGTTTGGGGAGGGTGGTAGAGTATGAGATAGGTTGAAATTTGTTTTCTTTTATGTGGTAGACGTTCTTGTTGTGTTCGATTTGTCTGCGGACATCACGGGTGTTCTGAATGTTCTAAATAAACTGAATGGGGGGTGTTCTTAGGACTCAATATGTGTGCGTTTTGTTCGCAAGCAAGCTGAAACTGTTCTAAGAACACTCGCGGTGTCCGGAAATGTTCGTAAATAAACAAAATGAGGGTGTCCTGAGGACGCTGTCCATATTGTTCGATGGCAAGTTGAAAGTGTTCTAAGAACTCTCGCGTTGTCCTGAAATGTTCGTAGGGTGTGTCCTGAAGACGTTGTCCGTATTGTTCTCTGGCAAGTTGAATGTGTTCTAAGAACACACGCGGTGTCCGGAAATGTTCGTAAATAAACAAAATGGGGCTGTCGTGAAGACGCTGTCAGTATTGTTCGTTGTGAATTTGAAAGTGTTCTAAGAACTCTCGCGGTGTCCTGAAATGTTCGTAAATAAACAAAATGGGGGTATTCTGAGGACGCTGTCCGTATTGTTCGTTGTAAAGTTGAAAGTGTTCTAAGAACTGTCGCGTTGTCCTGAAATGTTCGTAGGGGGTGTCCTGAAGACGCTGTCCGTATTGTTCGTTGTCAAGTTGAAAATGTTCTAATAACTCTCGCGGTGTCCTGAAATGTTCCTAAATAAACAAAATGGGGGTGTTCTGAGGACACTCTCCGTATTATGTTCGTAAATAAACAAAATGGGGGTGTCCTGAGGACACTGTCCGTATTGTTCGTTGTGAAGTTGAAATAGAATATTCATTGCTACGTTTGCGTAGCAACTTACACCAACTATATTTGAGAGTTTAAATGGACCAGGTAGTTCTGTATCTGACTGCTTTTTTTGGAGTTTGTCTTCCTTCTTTGAAGAAGTACCTGGTTTACTTTCCCTAATTGATTCTTTTTGGCTTGTGGTACTTGATGAAGTCTTAGTTTCTATTACTCTCTTTGGAGGATTTGCAGTGACATCCTGTTGCATTTCTGTTTGATTTATTTTTATTTTATAACGTTTTACTTTTTGTGGAACAGAATATGTGTTTAGATGGGGGTGTATAATGAGCGAAGTCTATTGTATTCTAAAATGCAAGGAATATCAGCATTTACTTTACTTGCATTAAAGTTGATTAGAAATAGACCGTCAAGTGTACGTAAGCGTGATAGTGCTAGGTAGCTCATGCCTTCTTTAAAGACTGTGTTGCCAATATCTATCATTGCTTTGTCTAGGGTAAGACCTTGTGATTAATGAATCGTGACTGCGTATGCAAGAGTTAGAGAAAATTGATCTCTGTGTACATACATGCCTTTGAAGAGAAGGAATCGAGCTGTTGAGCGTCCTATCCTTTTTAATTCTGTAGTTTGTCAAAGAGAATATTGACAAACTGAATTTTGTTGTCACGTGGGTTTGTTTGAAAGCCAACAACTGTACCCAGTGCTCCATTAACTAGTCCTTGGTCCACGTCAAGGTTACGTTTAAGCATTACTCTGCAATTTAAGGATAATTTTAATATCTTTTCTAAGCCTGCTGTGTTTGAGATTGATTTTTCTAAACTATTTAGTATTGTTGTGGCTTGGTCACACATGGGTAGTGTCATACCATGTACATCTAGTTTGTCTGTGGTGCTAATTTCCATTATTGGTTGCATTTCTTTACTTAACATTATTTCATTGAATTTGAAACAGCTTGCAAGAGTTGGCATTAAGGCCATACAATTGACATTTTTGTGGGCTAATAGTTCCATGACATCAGTAGCACATGCATTATCGCCATAGAGTGCATGAATGTGCCAGGTTTTCAATATTGCTTCTGCTTCTTTAGAAAGTATACCAACTCTGATACTTTTTTAAGATGTTGGCATAAGTGAGATCTGCAGATTGCCACATGTTTTCTGTTAATTCTCTGTATTGGAAATGTTGCCAAAGGTTGACATTTCCAATGCTGCCAAGAGTTTTACGGCAGAGTTTGTGTCCTAATGTTTTAAAAATATGCTCACCTTTTACTGGTATCAATTGAAGAAGATCTCCAAAAACAATAATGTGTTTTCCTGCAAAGAGCTCTTCATAGTTTGTTTTGAGTACTTCTTGTAATCTGAGGTGAATCAAAGCCAACATTAGGTTGGAGACCATGCTCACTTCATCTATTAGGAGCATTTTCATTTGTTTCAATACTCTGCGTAGTTCCATTGCAGCTTCTGCAGAAAGTTTGTAATAGTCTAATTTGTTTTGGTTTTCTACTGGCAATAGTAGTAATCGGTGTAACGTGACACCACCTATGATGTAGGTAGCTAAACCAGTGGGGGCAGTGACAACAGCTGACAGTTTGTTGTTTGTCAATTGTTGAAGGAACTTACTGATGATTTTGATTGGGAATGTTTTGCCAGAACCCGCTTCACCACTGACGTACAGTAGTATAGGTTTATAATTATGGCAGGAACATTCTTTATTTTCATGTTGTACACCATGTGCAATTTGTTTTGTTACTTCTTGAAAAATGCTACGTTGCTCATTGTTTAGTTTTGATTGTAGTATAATTAAGTCTTCTTTATCTTCATACTGACACATGGTATTTTCTACTTCTATCATAGCTAATTCTGCCTCATTTATTATTAGTGGTTCTCCCAGTAGTTCTTGGCTTCCTCTTACAGAAGGTTGACTATTGTCAGGAGTTGCTTTATCTAGTTGGGCCTGGAGTTCTTCTTCGTGTTGCTGTTCATTGTGCAACATTGTTTTGTACTGTGTAAAGTTCACATCAGTTATAGTGCTTTCATTTGCTTTGAAAGCATCTTCATATGAGTCATAGTTATCTAGTATTTCTTCTTCTTTTCTCCATGGTTTAAAGAGTTCTAGCAGGGACATGTAATATACTTCTTTATGTTGAGGACTCCTTAATGACAATTTGATTTGATTAATTAAATTTGGTTTGGTGAGTTTAACTAAGCTGCCTTCACAGTTTGTCACTCTGTATTTACCTTTTTTTCATCAGGTTTTAAATTATTTTTGTATGTGTAGTTTTGGGCTATGTGGTATAGACACATGGTTTCCAAAGTATTACTTCTGTTTGGGTAGTATGTGTCCAATAAATTGTTTTTTAAAATGTCTTGGCTGTTGGGATCACATTTGACTATTGTTTCTATATCTTCGTATGATTTTAGAACTCTTTTTCTAGATTTAGCTGGACCAAGACTTAGCCATACTATATTTTCAGATTTAACATACAATGCAGTACAAGTTAAACGCTCAGCTGCTTCATATGATCCACATTCTCTATAGGGGAGCATTTGTATGCCCTAGCTGTATAATTTCTGAGACACTGTTTTATCTGATGACAGGTCATTCCAGAGGTCTTGGAGCTCTGTCTTTTCTGCTTTGGTTAAGTATGCTGTGACATATCGTGCAACTGCAGTAGAATTGTCTGAAATGTACTGCATATCTATGTTTGCATTCCATAAGTGGGCAATGATTTGAGTTTGAAAATGTGTTCATGTACTGTACAGAAAATATGCATACCTGTAGTTTGTGGTCATGCATATGGATATGCATGGAGCTGCAAGTAGAACTCTTGGAGACTTGTACAGTATTTCTTGTAGATGGTGCTTGCCAATGATATAACACTTGTACTCAGAGAGATTCACAGTACATTTGCAGTGCTGATCTATGATGATGCAGTTAGATGTAGAGGTCTTGAATGTGATTGGTGGATGGTCATGTGACTTCTTAGCTACATCCAATGAGGGAATGGCACAGAGAGTGAAGTGGAAATGGTAGAAGGGCTCTTCATGTTACGATATGTCCGCTAACATGGCGGTAGTACGCAGACATCGGGTGTTACATCCGGGGATTTTTGGGTTCAGAAGTCATACAAATGAGAATGAGCACTGAAAGGGATTGGTCAGGAAAGTTTAGTGGGTGTGTTGTGCCAGGAGAGAGTTTCTCAGATACTCTTTTTGCTGAGAGAACAACAGATAGCTATGGCTCTGTGTTTCAGAAAACAGATTGTTTGGATTTTGGGAGATTCGTGGATACATTGGTTGAAGGTGCATGCATAAAGCTGTGGAGTAGCTGTAGATCTTGGATTTCCATATGTGGCAGTACACTGGCATGGAATACGTGGAATGAAGTGGTTGGACTTGCTACCTCTCTGTGCTACTTTGGAGACAGAGCAACATCCAGACATAATTGTAATTCATTGTGGAGGGAACAGTTTATGACATGTGTCTGGAATTTCTTTGCAATTTGCTATGAAAGAAGGACTTGGGAAGGTTATCGACATGTTTCCTAATTCTCAAGTAATATTTTCACGTATTGTGCAGAGACAAATGTGGCTTCGTTCTTCTTCATTTGGTCCACATATGGAAAAAGCAAGGCGCAATGTTAATAAGGCTGTTTGTGCCTTTCTAAGAGATTTTGGCATGTCCTCTTTTCACAATGAAAATATTATGTTTCGTAGTACATACATTTTTCGCAGAGATGGAGTCCATCTTACTTATGCTGGCAATCAGATTTTTCTGAGAAATGTACAAAATGCATTGCGACCTTTTTTAGAATTACAGCATCCATTTCGAAGTAGGTGTTGAGTATTTATAATTTTTGACATACAAACACCTCCCAAAGGCTCTTTTCACAGCCACCACTTCCTCCCAGAGAAAATTGCAATGGTTATGATAGGGTAGCACCCCAATTTTTTAGATGTCCGCGGACTGTCCGCAGACTTCTAAAAAATACAAAGGGCCCTGCTTCATTTATTTTCACTTCTATTTTTTAACTGTGAAAGGCGGCTCTGAAAAGAGCCTTATTTTCTTTAAATGTTTGTTATTTTGTATTTTTTGTTTTTTTTTATACACGACACAATAGGAGAGGAGGGGAAAGGAGGGTAAAGGAGGGGCACCAAGCACAGGGATAAGAAAGGGCAAGCTGAGAGAGGACGATGTAGAGTGGGTTTTATTTGGGTAGTGAGCAGGTCTTTTCATGCTCTGCGACGATAGTCTCAAAAGCACTGCAAAGTCGCTCCCCCCTGCAGAGTACTGTATCGCAGTACATACATACAACTGTGACCCTCGAAAGGTAAGGGTCATCAGAATTCTGTATGGCCTGTGAGGCAGCTTGAGGAAGACGCTGTCCCACAGAGGTGGTCCTTGTGGTGACAGGATCAGAAACGGAGGATGAAGTAGAGGAAATCAACCTACTACACTCCTCGCAAGGTACAACCTTGCGAATGGCCCCAGAGTGAAATGACCTTAGGTGTCGCTTCATGGTAGTGGTCCCAAAGCTGTACGAACCATGCCTCCCGCGACTGAGTACCATTTTGCACTCATTGCAGGTGACACGGTTCGCACGAGCCTTAGGACCATTCCCATGAATGGTAAACAACCGCCACACCCAAGACTCATGCCTAGTGCGGGTAGTAGGGATTTCCTCTACCTCATTCTCGTCATCCTCTTCTTCCTCCTCTGCATCCTCACTCCTGTTCCCCTCTTCAGGTCCTTGGGAAGGTGGTGGTGGTGGAGAGGGTGGGGGTGGTGCTGAAGCAGGTGCAGCACCAGGTGGCAGTAGTGCAGCCATGGATGCCATCTCGATGATGGTGTAATCTGCAAGTTGCAGGAAAAATAGCTGTGCTCTGAAGAATAGCCAGAAACACAATGAGAATAAGCTCTAGGGCGTGGTCTTTTATAGGGGTGCTTGTACGCAGTTCGCGGACAAGCGCACTGTCTGCGGACAGATCGAACACAAAAAAAGGTTCAAAAACGTTCAAAAAGTATGTAGAAACTCAGGATTAGTATGTGGTACTTGTGCTATGGTGAGTTTTTATTGAGAAATATTGGGGATTACTTGAAAAAGTACTTTTAAATTGTACGGGGACACGAACAGTGTCCGGAATTCAGAACACACAATAAGCATGGGCGCGGTCACATGATCGCTTGGCGAACATGTTCGCGAAGGAAGCGGCTGTCTGCAGGACACCAAATGCATGGACATTGGTTTGCGCATGCGCGTTGATGTTCTACGGACACTTTTCGGGTCCTGAAGTAATTAAAAGTGCGTCACACGTCAAACAAACATTTCTGGACACCGCATGTGTTCTAGAACAGTTTGAAGTTGGTAGCGAACAGTACGGACAGGTAGAGTGTTCTTCAGGACACCTCCATTTTTGTTTATTTACGAACATTTCAGGACACTACTTGTGTTCTTAGAACAGTTTCAACTTGCTAGCGAACAGTACGGACAGGTATAGTGTTCTTTAGGACACCTCCATTTTTGTTTATTTATGAACATTTCAAGACACCAATTGTGTTCTTAGAACAGTTTCAACTGGCTAGCGAACACTATGGACAGGTATAGTGTTCTTCAGGACACGTCCATTTTTGTTCATTTACGAACATTTGAGGACACCGATTGTGTTCTTAGAACAGTTTCAAATTGCTAGCGAACAGTACGGACAGGTATAGTGTTTTTCAGGACACCTCCATTTTCATTTATTTATGAACATTTCATGACATCAATTGTGTTCTTAGAACAGTTTCAACTTGCAAGTGTACACTACGGACAGGTATAGTGTTCTTGTTTCTTTACGAACATTTCAGGACACCGCGTGTGTTCTTAGAAAAGTTTCAACTTGCTAGCGACACTTTAATTTTCGTTTCTTTACGAACATTTCAGGACACCGTGTGTGTTCTTAGAACAGTTTCAACTTGCTAGCGAACAGTACGGACTCATTCCGAGTCCGGCGCTAACCAATGGCGGTAGTGGCGCCTTGGTCAGCACCGGACCCGTACCGGCACCGCCCTGGTGGAATGGGAAATTACTGCCCTATTCCAAGTTGACCAGGGCGGTAATTTCCCATTCCCCAGGGTTCTTCCCCATTCCCAAATGAGCCCCCATACGACTCAATGGGAATGGGGAAATTGCAAATAACGGTGACCGTACTTTACGGTCACCGTTATTGGCTAAAAAGCCCCTTTGCGCCCTCGTTCCTAACGCCTGCTAAAAGCAGGCCTTAAGGACGAGGGCGCAAAGGGAACTCGGAATGTGGCGGTAAGGGATTACCGGCACTGGTCTCGTGAACGGTGACCGGTATTCCTTACCGCCATACTCGGAATGAGGCCCATAGGTTCTTCAGGACACCTCCATTTCCGTTTATTTATGAACATTTCAGAACACCCGCGCTGTCCGCGGACACCTACATTGTTTTTTTTCTTAAAAAAACAGAAACTAATTACAACACAATATAAAAATGTAACTTTATTTAACATATATTAATAATTTATGATAGAGAAGGTGAGGCAGAAACGGAAACAAAAACAGGAGAATTAGGGGTTTCAACATGATTGGTATGAGGTGAAGAAGGGATGGAAGTCTCATCAAAAGTTTTAGGTTATGGAGAGGGTTTGGGGATAATTGACTGAGATATGGTGAGGGGGGACAAGTACACGTGGGACAATGGTATGAGGTTTTTGTTTTAAAATGATCTTCAACAAAAGTTTTCAAATTATTAAAATTGGTCAACAATAAATCCATTTTTTCTTTTATGCTGTCAAGAGTGTTATCCATAACAGTTTCTATTTTTTATTTTGGTATGCTCTGTACAAAAATATATATAAATGTTAAATGTATATAAAATAATAATAATTAAATGGTTTATATTGTAAAGTGTTTACCATTAGTTTCACTATCTTCTGACATTTCCTCATGTGGGAAATGCTCCTCTAGCCATTCCAGAATACTAGACATTTCTGTGAGAAAAAAAAAGATTATATATTATTTTTTATCTAATACAGAAAGTTTATAAATATATGAGTAAAATGAAGTACACTTACTATTTCAGGTAAGATATGTTCTAAGTACTCTGTAGGTCTGGTCTTGCTCTTAGTTCTGTACTGTCTGTGAGGTAATTATGTTGGAAGCCAATTTATCTTCTTTTGGTATATTCCATTTTAGAACATATTGTATTTAAATGAATAGTTAGTGTGTTACATATTTGTGTTACATTTCTTATGTATTACTACATATAATGTGTATGCGTGCTGCTTTTTGAATGTGTTAAATGTTCCTATGTTATGATATAACAATCAAACATACCCCCCCAGAGTTTTTAGGTAGTGGTACTGTTCTCCGACCATGTCCGCGGACATTAAAAGAGTTTGCGGACATCAAGTTCAGTAGAAGGGGTTCAGTATGTTGCATATTACATGTACATAAAGTCAAAGTTATTATTGTTAAGTTGCGCTACTAAAAACCTATGAAATTCAGTGAAAAAACTTTGTTAAAGGGACTTTATGGTTCCAAGTAAAACCGAAAAACCCTTGAAATTCGCCAGTTATGATAAGCTAAGCAACTATAACTCGCACCACCACCATGCACTGCTAAGCCTAACACCCAGGACATCAAAGATGACATCACAAATGTCATTGATTACATCACTGATGACATCACATGTGCATTTACCTTTCATGAAAAGTCTGTACAAGGGATTCTTAGTGTAATGTTAATAAAAACAGTGTCAAGGATTATTGAAATAAATATCAAGTGCTAATCAGTGCATTAAGCTATGCATTGATATAAATAGCATTCTATTATTAATTTCAATCCAGTATACTAAGATACTCATGTAGAAACATAGAGATTATGTGAAGCATACATGATGGAGATGCAATATTCATAAACTTGCCATGTTGAATAGTGAAATGATAACTGTTTTCATATTAGAGTTTTGCATACAGTGAAACTTGTGATAAGTAGGTAATAAAACCCACTTACTACATAATTGCATTATTATAGACAAGTCACAAAGAGACAACACCACATACAAACATGAATATATACAAGGGTATTGAAGTAAGAAGAAAAAAAACAGCAATAGTAGCAGAAAGTGTTCATAACCTACTGATTACCTTTATGCAGAGAAATGATTGCTCTGTTTCAAAGCTGTTACTTACCCTATCTATATATATCACATGATGTGTTTGGACCCTACGGAAAATAGTTTGAGTAAAACATATACAAATATGAGCATATACAGGGAAAGTACAGTAATAAAAGACATCAAAACTATCAGAAAGTGCTGAGAAATCTACTGATAATTTTTGCACAAAAACGATTGCTGTCTTTCAAGGTTGTGTCTTCCCCTATGTATGTGTTTCATATGATATGACTGGACCATAAGGGAATTATTGTAAGAACATACTTGAAGGATACGGCTATGACATTTACAATTTTTAGTTCCTGACTGTTACTGAAGAAAATCATGTGGCCTAGATATGTCAGGAAAGGAACAAAGGGAGAGTCAGACATGTGATGTCATCAGTGATGTCATCAATGACATTTGTGATGTCATCTTTGATGTCCTGGGTGTTAGGCTTAGCAGTGCATGGTGGCGGTGCAAGTTATGGTTGCTTAGCTTACCATAACTGGCGAAGTTCAAGGGTTTTTCGGTTTTACTTGGAACCATAACGTCCCTTTAAAAAAGATTTTTCACTGAATTTTTCATAGGTTTTTAGTAGCGCAACTTAACCATAACGTCCCTTTAACAAAGTTTTTTATTGAATATATAAATATACATATATATATATATATATATATATATATATATATGAGCACTGAGACTTGGGAGTGCAAAACAGTGCTGCTGGGTTTTCCTCCACCCCCATTTTCCATGTCATAATTGCCCCATGCCTGATGTGTCTGGATATTGTATTCTCAATGTCCTCCAAGTTTTTTAAAGGTACCCCATTATGTTGTTGGTTTTGGGTGGTCACTGCAGTATATCCTGCCTGCTTCCAAATGCCTTTCAATTTCTCTCCCAATATAGCAGAGAACAAACTATTTATGCCACCTACTGCTAGAGTAATCTCAGCTGTCATTCTCTTTAATTGATAGATCAATTTTCCCACCCCAGCTGTGAGTGATGATAGTATACTAATCAAGTTTGCTTTGACTGTCTGTGCCTAGGGTATGTATTGTTCTACTCATCTGCCTTTCTCTAACAGGAGAAATTGTTTCACCCATGTGCCCCACCCATCACAGCTGCGCCTTTTGTCTTTGTCACCACATCTGTCATGCTAACTTTCTTCATTGCGGGTAGATTTCTCATTGTAGCCACATATGGTTTTCTTTTTTCTAAACTATAAGAGTGTGCCCTCGGACACTGTGTATACTCATCGGGTTCTGGCCTAATTTTTGGCTCCTCCATTTCGGCCCACGCTACCCATCTCCCTATCTGGGTACATGTAGCAGGGGCTTACACCGCCACTCCCTCACTTCCTTCGTCTTCTTTGTCTTCAAACATTGTGGCGTCACTTTCTTCAGCCTCCCTTGCTTCAAAATCTAATCTCCTAAGGGGATGATATGATATGATAGTTTATGTATATAGCGCCTATACACAATGTGTTTGAAAGGGCTTCAAGGCTAGGGAGGGAACAAGGGAAAATACAATGACATTCGTAAAGGCCATGAACAGTAAGGATGTGAAATTAACTATCATACTCGGCCTGACAACATCATTTCAGATAGTGCAAGAGCTAAGACACAGAGAAAAACAAAAGGTGAGGGACAGGGGTGCAGAAAGGGAGGGGAGGAACAAAAGAAGCGACTATCGAACTAGGCCTGGTGACATTTCAGATAGTCCTGGAGGAAGATGGGGGGAAACAACTAAGGAGAGGCGGCAGGAGACAGGCAAGGTTGCTTTCATACTAGGTCCAGGGACAATTCAGCTAGAGTAAGTGCATAGAAGAAAGTAAGGGGAGGAGGTAGGAAAAGGGAGAAAAGGAGAGGAGGAAAGAACAGAGAGTAAGCAGTCAAAAAGAGCGGAGATGCAAGAGCGGAGGGCAAATAAAATTGCAGAAGTCAGTAGTAACACATAATGTTGCAAGACAGGATACACAATGAAGATGGGAACAGAATGATTCAGGGCCACCATGAGTACAAGATGCAAAGGAAGTCCAGCATGAGAGTTGAGAAAGGGCGACACACCATGAATCAATGAAGTCCATAAAAGTCAAATCCAGCATTGACCACACAATGGTGATGGTGAAAACAGAATGTATCAGGACAGACTCCTGCAGAAGTAGGCTGGGGGTTGCTTGTGGGAGGGGGGCACAAGGGGACATCACAGGGGTACCATGGGAGGGTGGGGATGGCCTATGGGGACAGAGGGAGTAAACACATGTTGGTGCATGCTTACCTGCTGTCTGAGCAGGGAGTCAACACTGGGTCCTCCTGGTCAGACAAGCAAAGGAAAAGAGCCCTCCAGGCTCCTTTATAAGGTAAAAGAGCGGCAACCAGAAAGTCACCAGGTGGGTCGGGCTTGCTAAGTGGGAAAAAAGAGCGGCGACCTGGAAGGCACCAGGTGGGCGGGGCTTAGGCCGGGTGACCTGATCCACTTGCATCTGCTCACCATATGCCTGTCTGTCTGTTCATCTGTCCTGTATGTTCTGTTCATCACGTCCTCCATTTTATTCCTGCCTTCATCGGGCTGGATTACTTAATTTCCTACTGCACTGTGGAATGCATATCTAGTTTGTTTCTAGTGTGTGCGCCTTTAAATGTTGTAGCATTAGTTTGACTGCTTTTGCCTTAGATTGTCTCTGTATCTCGCTGTACCTGCTAGAGATAAGGGTGGTACGGTTGTCTGAGTGAGTGACGTTTCCTACCTGTGTGATATTGCATTGGGGGCAGGGCAGAAGCTGTGGATGGCGTATTCATCTGCCTCCCAACAAAGTTTAGAAAGGGAGCCGAAAAAACACAAACAGACGAAAGGTGGTACAACAGGAATCAAGACACACCAAAAAAAGCACACACAACTAACCAACACCTCCAAACTCTCCAAAACTCACCAAAAGTACTCCAAAAGCACCAATCTGGGAGCCTGGCCTGTTCTCTCCTAACTGCCAAGCAAAACCCAAAAAGGGAGCAGAAAACAAGCTGTACCTTTTTATAGGCAGTCACACTCTTTTTAGAAAGCCTAAGGGCCTCTGACTGGCCAGAAAAGCTCAATCTTCCCGCGGGGCACATTTTGTGAAGGTTGAGAAATCCTAGAGACTGATTCTGACTTCTACTTTGCGATCAAAAACTCATGATGGGCCTCATTACGAGGTATGAGGTAGCCATGGTGCTATTAGCACCATGGCTACCCCCTTACCGCATAGCGGGTCCGGGTTCTCAGAATGGGTACTTACCGGGTCATTCCAACCTTGGAGGGCCCAGTAAGTCCCATTCTGAGAACCATTCCCCATTCCCACTTGAGCCCCCATAGGGCTCAATGGGAATGGGGAAGTAGCTAATAACGGTACCTCAATTTGCGGTACCGGTATTAGCTCTGAAGTCCCTTAGCGGGTCCCGCCCTTAACACCTGGTCAGACCAGGCATTAAGGAAGGGACCCGCTAAGGGACCTCAGAATATGGAGGTAAGGGATTACCGGCACCGCCACCCTTACTGGTGACGGTAATCCCTTACCTCCTACCTCGTAATGAGGCCCAGTGGTGTAAAGTAGTATCTACTCATGGTGCAAAGTAGGGTCTGTCCTCTTGCACGTTACCGGCGCAAAAAATCGATGCCCATGTATTGGTTCTGTAAACCTCAACACGCCACTCTCGAAATAAAACAAAAATCTGCCTAAGCAAGGGTTTGGTAGTTTAATAAACGAAAACATATTGCCATGACCAATTAGTACAGTACATGTTGTTTATGTGTGAGGTGTAGAAGAGGTGGTAATGCAGACCAGTGTGTCATTTTTATATAATCGTCTATAAATAAAATAAGAAACAGAAAAAAAACATGTACTTTTTAGAGTGGATTGAGAGGGAGGGCTATAAACAATACATGCCCCACTGCCATTGTGCACCCCCTACTTGACTCTGCGAGAACACACCTTTACTTTCCACAAAAAGTATTTTTTTTCTGAATGGAATAGAGCATAACATACCGTATTTGCGCAGACTACACATTCACCCCCTTAGGGACATCTTGGTGCTATACACAGAAAACAGATGTTTATTAAAAAAATGGTATTTCACATAGTAAAGAGCTTTACAGGCTAAGACTTAACAGTGGGTAATACGCATTAACCGTGAAATACATTTTTTTTGTTTTTTTGTTAAGGCGTGAGTTTTAAAACTGTTAATTTAAATCCATCACATTGGTTAATACTCACTAAATGTTGCATTACTCTTGAAAGTAAAAATGCCTAATTGGATGAATTAAAATAGCCTTTTGCTCAACTCTCTAATGTCATCCTTGCAGGAATGCACATATATTAAATCGCTAATTGTGCCTCGCTGGACTTTAGCCATCACAAAATTATTTAACAAGTAATCGTTTAATGAATAATAAAGCACAGTTTCTATTGATATCGATTGTCATGCTCCGCCTGACACATCTCGAGAATTGCAGTAATAATTACTGGGAAAAAGGTTTGATACAAATTTGCCAAAGAAATAGAAAGAATAGGTGACAGCAATAAACCAGTAACACATTGTTCTACCATTATTAACCACTTTTTACAGCATGTTTTATTTCCTTTTCTCATGTTACCCTTATGAACATACACCCATTCTTACTAACAGGCCGATACATGGAATTAATATGCGCCGAAAATTTCGGCGCAAGCGTGCGAAAACGTGCGATTCGCAGTGAAAGAGCGACAATCGCAGTGCAAGTGGGAATATCGCAGGGAAACCAGCCCACATCTATTCCTGGAAGTCCGTGCGAGAGTAAAATCAGGGATGTGCGCTCAAAAAGTGTGCGGCGCACGCCGGCGCACAGGTCATCTAACGGCGTGCGCTAAGGCCACAGCGAAAGCGCACATAGCGCGGCGCACATAACAAAAGTAGGCGTAACACGGGGCGTAACACTCGGAATGGGGAACAACTCGTGAAAATGTGGGCGTCACAGGGGAAGTACAGGAGGCAAGTGCGCGGAATGCCCACACGCTCACCTACAACATGTATTCATGGAATCGAATAGGGCAAACCAGCGCACGGGCAAAGACAAGCACTGACCCAAACCGGTCCGCCACGCGAAGGCAGGCGGTAGCGTCCCTGCGCTGGAAAAAAATGTGCACCAAAATGTGCGCTAACAAAAAGCACGAATATACAGCTCTGATGAATGTCCCATACTGTGGCCCCCTAGGACAAATGACGTGCAAAGGGGTACGCGACAAACAGCGACACCCGCTGTGTGAAAAATTAGCTTGTGCGTGTAATTTCGTGTGTGCGCGGGCAGTTTTACACGTGATCGGGCCTGGGGGAGCGGGGTACGTGTATTTCAGGGGTGAGCGTGAAGTTCTACACGCGATCGTGCCTAGGGGAGCAGGATACGTGTATTTCAGGGGTTCGCGGGAAGTTTCAAACGCAATTGGGCCTGGGCGAGCGGGGTATGTGTACTTCAGGGGCTCATGGGAAGTTTTACACGCGATTGGGCCTGGGCGAGCGGGGTACGTGTACTTCAGGGGTGCGCGTGAAGTTCTACACGCGATCGTGCCTGGGGGAGCGGGATACATGTATTCCAGGGGTTCGTGGGAAGTTTCAAACGCGATAGGCCCTGTGCGAGTGGGGTGCGTGTATTCCTGGGGTTCGCGTGAAGTTGCACATGCAATTGGCCTGGGTACGTGTGAATCTCGGGTTCACGGGAAGTCTCACACACGATAGGCCCTGTGCGAGTGGGGTGTGTGTATTCCTGGGGTTCGCGTGAAGTTTCACATGCGATTGGCCTGGGTACATGTAAATCTGGGGTGCGCGGGAAGTTTCACATGCGATTGGCCTTGGTTGAGCAGGGTACGTGTATTTCGGGGGTGTGCGGGAAGTATCACATGCGACATGCCCTGTGCGAGTGGGGTACATGTATATAAGGGGTGCAGGGGAGTCCTACACATGAATTGGCAGTGTGGGTCCTCCCAGGTGTTCCCTCTACACCCTCCAAGGCCCCTGCAGGCAGCCCACACCACAGTGGACTTCATGTCCTGCAGGCAGCCCATCCACCATGGGCATGCCCCCCAGGCAAGCCACATATCAGCTTGCACTACTGATCACCAACGCATGACCCCCTCCACCCCCACCGCCCAGAAGTGCAGGGCACCTGCCAGCAGGCCCCCACTCATGTCCCATTCATGTCCCCTTGCAGCCCACCCCCCAGCAGTGCAGGGCACCTGCCAGCAGGCCCCCACTCATGTCCCCCAGCAACCCCACCCACCAGCAGTGCAGGGCACCTGCCAGCAGGCCCCCACTCATGTCCCCAAGCACTCCCACCCCCCAGCAGTGCAGGGCACCTGCCAGCAGGCCCCCACTCATGTCCCCTTGCACCCCACCCACCAGCAGTGCAGGGCACCTGCCAGCAGGCCCCCACTCATGTCCCACTCATGTCCCCTTGCACGCCTACCCCCCAGCAGTGCAGGGCACCTGCCAGCAGGACCCCACTCATGTCCCACTCATGTCCCCTTGCACGCCTACCCCCCAGAAGTGCAGGGCACCTGCCAGCAGGCCCCCACTCATGTCCCCTTGCACCCCCACCCCCCAGCAGTGCAGGGCACCTGCCAGCAGGCCCCCACACAAGTCCCACTCATGTCCCCTTCCACCCCCACGCCCCAGCAGTGCAGGGCACCTGCCAGCAGGCCCCCACTCATGTCCCATTCATGTCCCCTTGCAGCCCACCCCCCAGCAGTGCAGGGCACCTGCCAGCAGGCCCCCACTCATGTCCCCCAGCAACCCCACCCACCAGCAGTGCAGGGCACCTGCCAGCAGGCCCCCACTCATGTCCCCAAGCACTCCCACCCCCCAGCAGTGCAGGGCACCTGCCAGCAGGCCCCCACTCATGTCCCCTTGCACCCCACCCACCAGCAGTGCAGGGCACCTGCCAGCAGGCCCCCACTCATGTCCCACTCATGTCCCCTTGCACGCCTACCCCCCAGCAGTGCAGGGCACCTGCCAGCAGGACCCCACTCATGTCCCACTCATGTCCCCTTGCACGCCTACCCCCCAGAAGTGCAGGGCACCTGCCAGCAGGCCCCCACTCATGTCCCCTTGCACCCCCACCCCCCAGCAGTGCAGGGCACCTGCCAGCAGGCCCCCACACAAGTCCCACTCATGTCCCCTTCCACCCCCACGCCCCAGCAGTGCAGGGCACCTGCCAGCAGGCCCCCACTCATGTCCCACTCATGTCCCCTTGAACCCCCACCCCCCCAGCAGTGCAGGGCACCTGCCAGCAGGCCCCCACTCATGTCCCCCAGCACCCCCACCCACCAGCAGTGCAGGGCACCTGCCAGCAGGCCCCCACTGATGTCCCCAGCACCCCCATCCACCAGCACTGAGGGGCACCTGCCAGCAGGACCCCACTCATGTCCCACTCATGTCTCCTTGCACCCCCACCCCCCAGCAGTGAAATGGCGATCCCATGACACAAACCAAAAGTCAACTATGTACATTAACACATGTCCGCCACACGAAGGCAGGCGGTAGCGCCCCTGCGCATTAAACAAAATGTGCGCTAACAAAAAGCCGTATATACAGCTCTGATTAATGTCCCATACTGTGGCCCTCTAGGACAAATGATGTACAAAGGGGTAGGCGACAAACACGGACACCCGCTGTGTCAAAAATAGCGTGTATTTCGGGGGTGCGTGGGAAGTTTCACACGCGATTGTGCCTGGGCGAGTCGGGTACATGTACTTCAGGGGCTCGCAGGAAGTTTTACACACGATTGGGCCTGGGCGAGCCGGGTACGTGTACTTCAGGGGCTCGCGGCAAGTTTTACACACAATTGGGCCTGGGCGAGCGGGGTACGTGTACTTCAGGGGCTCGCGGGAAGTTTTACACCCAGAACCAGCCTTTTTGGGATGCCTGATGACCACGTGTATGGGAGGTACAGGTTTCCACCTCACATAATACTCGACCTGGTCAGTGAGTGTGAGGATGACGTCACATCACCCACCCTCTGCTCCCAAGCACTCAGCCCCCTGGAGAAGGTCCTTAATGTACTGCACTTCTTGGCCACTGGATTTCAGCGGACAAGTGCCATAGTGGATGGGGGGGGTTACAGGCCACGCAGTCACGCTGCCTACACCAGGTCTTGGCCCTCATGACTGCACACCCATCAGTACGCAGGCACATATACCTGCCCAGAACACCTGCAGAAAGGCAGGCTGTCGTCCAGGATTTTTACGGGGTGGCACACTTCCCCAAAGTGCTAGGTGCCATTGACTGCACCCATGTGGCTCTACGTCCCCCAGTGCATCTGAGCACATCTATAGAAACCGCAAGCACTGGCATTCCATCAACGTCCAGGTAGTATGTGATGCCAAGGGAATCATCACCTCAGTATATGCCAACTATCCAGGGTCCACCCACAACAGTTTAATTTACAGAATGTCAACCCTAAACCAGGACCTAGAAGCTGGGCGGCATGGCGATACATGGCTGATTGGTGAGTATAAATGCCACAGCACATGCATGCATGTCCGATACTGAGTAATGTCATAACCACACTAATGATACCCATCACCACCTCCCCAGGGGACAGTGCCTACCCTCTAAGCACCCACATGATGACGCCAATTCGGAACCCCACCACGCCACCCGAGGTAAGATACAACACAGCCCATATTGCAACCCGGGGCATAGTGGAGCGCACATTCGGAGTGCTCAAGTCACGCTTTCGCTCCCTTGACCGTTCTGGTGGGCAGCTGTTATACGCTCCCCCAGTAGTGTGCAGGATCATAGTGGCAGCATGTGTCCTGCACAATGTTGCAACACGCCGGGGCCTGCCCGTGGACTTGGTGGTACCCCCACATCCCCAACCACATGCACGCCTGCTGCGCATGGGAGGGGAAAGGGCAAAGGGTGAGGCAGCCCGTACACAGCTGGTGGCTAATTACTTCACCTAAAATCACACCCCTGTGGAGTGCACACAGCCCTGGCACATACCAACTGACTATCAATGATGATGAGTCAAGTGACAGTCAACTGTCACAACCATACCAGCCTGAGATTGTTCACCTGAAGTGTTCCATTGTGTGCATCCCTACCTACACAAACACCACCAATGCTGTGCCATCAAAAGACACACTTGTATGCTGCCAAAATCATTACCCCCTTGCAAGATACAACATGACAACAGTGCCATGTCACCCAACACCTCCCCAGCACCGCCACTCAACATACCATGGCATGTCATGCTATGTGAGAGCAGACAAAGGAATACCCAAAACATGACACAAGTGTCAAAAAGTACAGTGTCCCGAATGGAAAATGGCCACACACAATATGCTCCCATTAATGTAGAACTGACAACATACATGACCAAAGACTTACCACAATACAATGCAGCTAGCCAACCCCAAACATAGCATTCACATGACAGTACTAAGTTAAAGGATACGTAGTCTTACAACCTGGTGATGCTAGCACATCAACCACTTCCAACTGTACAGTGTTTGTGCCACGCAAATTTGGAAGTGCACTGCTTAAAACATGAACTCCATCTCCAAAGTAGACGGCCCTGTGAAGACATGAGGAATGAACCTTCAAATTAGGAGGGAGACATGGATGCACAAGCACACATCAATACACCATGCAGTGTACAATACTACAACAATATGCACTAGGAATGTATACACAGTATTGACTACAGACTGCCCACACATGTCATGGGAGTCCAACGTCACTGTGTAAGTCACTGTCACTTGGGCACACCCTTTGCAAGCCCATGGAAATGGGAAGCAGGAGGGGTGTGTGTCTCACGAACCCAAGCATCTAACCCAAACTCAGGACAAACCTGCATGTGCCCAGCCGGGATACAGTGGATGCCCACGGGAGCCACACAAGGCAACACACTGTAACAAAAACTCAAAAATCAAAAACTCAAAATCAAAAATCAAAAATGTCCATGTGGGGGCCAGAGGGGGTGGGGGAGGCCACCCAGGAGGTCCGAGGACAGGGTGCACACCATCAGCCACCTGTGTGGATGTTGCAAAAAAAAAAACACCTCCATGGGCTCATGGCCTGCACGGCTACGCTATCGTGAGAGATTCAGGATCGCTGTGGTCGCTCTCATCACCCTGTCCTGCTGCCGCCACAGGAGGTGGTGGTGCTATGGGAGGCAGCCCACGCAAATCCCTAGTTTGGTCCTCCATGGCAGCAAGCATGCTGGTGTGGAAGGTCTCGTTCTGGAGGAATATGGTGCGGAGATCCCCATGCACCACCTGACGTGATGCCCGGACCTCCTCCCGAGTTGCCTGCATCTCTGCTGAGAGCGTACGTGTGACCCGCTCCAGCAGCTGGTCTGTCCTCATGACAGTGGAAGCCTCAAGGTCCACAAGTGTCTGCCTGAGGTGATGGACTTCTACCCTCAGGGCTTCCCTCTGGCCCTGGGACTCTAAAGAAATGGATTCACGCAGAGTGTCCAGGGCCGCCCGTCTGTCCCTGTTGGACGCCAACATGTCCTCCCTGAGTGATCGGCAAATGGAGTCTGTTGCCTGCTGTAGTTGCTCCATCTGCCTTTCTGGGGGGAGAATGGAAGTGGCCACCCTCTCCATAGCTTGAGCCATCATCTCAGATGCTGCTGCCTGTTGGTTTGCCATACCGTATATGGATTTCTCCCATGCGGTATTGCCTGGTGGCATACGGCCACCGCGTTGGCGGGCACCACACCTGCTGGGGCAAGTCGAACTGTGCCTTGCTGTGTCAGCACTGCCTGAGGCTGCAGGACTGCATTCCCCCTCTGATCTGCTGGCCCAGGAACAGGATCAGATGTTGCGGAGTGTGGCTCTGCATCCGTAACCACCAAAGGCGGACCTACCAACACTGACATCCCCATAGTGGGCTGTACCCCTGCTGCAGGTGGGTCAGACAGAACAGAATCCCTCCCAGAAACACCTACCTGCGAAGCCACATAGGTCTCATCATCCGAATCAACACTTGAATAGAGGTCTGGGGAGGTGCACCCAGAGACAACCGTGGAGAGAACGGTCTGCAGCAAGAGTGGGTTTTCACCCACCACCACACCCCGTCCCCCACTGGTGCCCGGTCCTGCCTGAGATCCCTCCTGGGTCTGCACCATCTCCTCACCCTCAACAGCATCAAGTGCGTCGTCCCCTGCAGAAACATGAAAGACAAAAAATGGAAACAGGCATTAGCACCATGGCACACAATTAGGCCTGACAAGCTACAGAGCCAGTACTTGATTAACACATGTCCCATATGACTATAACCCTCCCATGCATGCACTGTCATTGAGTTTGAAGGGGAGGAAAATGTCAGACACTGATGACACCAAGATGGAAGAGCAACACATTAGCTGCATGCTGGCTAGCAGAGCCATCACACATTGGCCTGTGAGTGGCATGTCCAATCCACATACATGACACATGCCATCACACAGATGGCATGTACCATAGGCATGTCACATATCGTTTGACAATAGGGCTGAGAAATGCGTAGTTAAAGTGGGGGGATTGAAACAATCAGCCTGAATGAACAATGAGAAATATGGAACAATGTTGTTGCAAGATGCCACTTAAAGGGCAACTGACGTGATGCTGCACAAAATGTCTACTGTGGGCAGAAGGGATACTGTAATGCCCAAATCCTGGGGTGCAGAATGTTTAGGATGAAGCACATGGGTGACCCAAACCACTCAGGCACACACACCCTCACCTGGCACTCAATCAGAATCCCTCACACACACAACATACACATGGATCACACACACATGCATGTGCACTCACCGGACAATGCCTCTTAATCTGGCAGTTCTCCCACACCTTGGATCTGTTCCTCTGTGACGTAGGTCCCAGCAACAGACTCATGTACAGTGAGTTCAATGTCCTCTTGTGTAGACCCACCTCCAGTCACCAGAGTAGCGGCATGACTTGAGGCCAGCTTTTTCTTTGCCCTGCGCTTAAGGTCATTCCAGCGCTTGTAGCACTCACCAGCTGTGCGCCTCACTAATCGAAGGGCACTTATGATGTCCACGACGGTCTGCCAGTGTGCCTGACGTTGAGTGGTGTGGTCTTGCACCCTGAAGTGATCAACATTTCGCTGTCATGTGCGGACACATACTGCACAAGTGCATCCCGTTCGGCATCATTGAAGCTAGGCTTCCTTTGCGTGCCGGACTGCGTAGCCGTGTCTGGGGTATCAGCCTGTAGTGGACGAGCACTCTTCCTCTTTTTTTTGGAAGGTGGTGGGGATCCTGAGTGGCCTACGCCGCTCTGGCCACTAGGGGCAGGAGCACCGGTGGACTGGCTAGTTGGAGTGTGGGAATGCACACTGAGCATGGGACTTGGTGCAGGCATTGGCTGAAGTGTTACATAGTCAGGGGGAACGTTAGCAAGATGGACTGGGACCAACACTGCCCTGGCTGGGAGAGTCAGAGCTGGGGTGGATGGAGCTGCAGCCTCCCCACCCTGCCTACTCGGGGCAGCAGATGACATAGCTGCCCCTGATCCACGTGGCCTGGTGACACCAACTTGTACCGCCACACGTGGCCTAGACTTGGCGACCTGGAAGTCAGCCTTGGAGTCACCCTCTGCCAGGTCAGGTGCCACAATGGGCCTGTCCAACAAGGGCTGAGCAGAGATGGTGTTAGCCACGTTTCCCTCAACTATGGGGGAGGGCATGGGTGTCCCTGACTGGTCCTCCACACATTGAGGCTTGGCCACCTTTGCCACCCTTACCGCTTGGTCGCCTCCCAACCATGGCACTGATGTTGTTGTGCGTATGGGAGTTGTAGTAAACTATTGTCCTGGGCAATTGGTGTCAAAGGGGTAGGATACTAGATGGAATTCGTACCCTAGTGCTCTAGCAAGGCTGTATGTGACCCCTGCGAAAGATGACAGGTCATGCAACGCACAGGCACCCCAAAAACAGAAAATAACGTGCATGCAACCCCTCGTAGACCACGTGCATGGAAAAATGAACCCGCACTACGCTGTGGCACCCAGAAACACAAAAATGAACGTACGCATGTTGCACTCAGCCTACAATGACCTCTGAAGGGGTACGCGCGACACACGGGGCAAGCACAGTTGGTAAATATGTGCGCGACTCGCCGTCTGCCTGGAAAATGAGCGTGAAAAATACGAGCGTGTGCGCGTTGGCAACACCCCCGCCAAAAGAAGAATTGTACACTGTCTGAGGAGACAGGACAAAAGAAGTGAATGCTGTTTGAGGAAACAGGCCCAACAGAAAATCAGAAAAAAGCTGTCAGAGGTAACAGGGAGTACGAACTAGAAACACTGTGAAGTAAATCGCGTGTGAACTGACAAGAAGTACAGAATTCACCCACTCGCTCTCCACGAAAAGCACGTATAAGGAAATTACATCCTACACGCACCTTTTGAACCGGCCCACACGTCCAACGTCACTTCCGCGTATACGCGCTAAGGCCCTAACCTCCAATTACACGAGCTGACACTCGGACGTGCAGTTCTTGGACGTGTAACATGCACCCGGGTTCAGGGAAACGCCTGCACGTGCACGTCACAGACGCGCTTACGTGCTAAGGGCCTTTCGTCCAATGAAATCGCGTATGCGTGCTGACACGCTTACGCGTTAAGGGCCTTTCCTCAAATTACACGCTGACGTGCTAGATTTTCACATGCCAAATCACTCCGTATCAAGCTGGCCATGCGTACGCACACGGAAGACCACGCTCCTGCCCGGAAGGCCAAATTACTGCCCCCCAGAGCCTCGAGCACGTTCCCACCTGCCATCTGCTGCTGCCTGATTGCCTGCTGCCCACATGCACTGCCCTTTGCTGCCTGCACGTCAGTCCGGGGTGCTGTTGCTGTGACCACCCCAGCTGGAACCGAAGACTCCCGACTGCTATTCCATCGCTCCACAGCCCAGCCCCACGACCCAGTTGCCCATCCACACCTGCCTCTGGGGTTGCCATGTCCGGCACTACACCATCTGGCACCACTGGCAACCCCCATCCAGAGAGGCAGAGGGCCACCAGCTTCACTGCCACCGAAGTTGGTGTCCTGGTGGAGCAAGTCCTGGGGCAGTATGATGCCCTCTTCGGAAGGTCGGCCGCCGACAAGGAAGGACGGACTCGGATCTGGACAGACATCGTGACTGCCATCAACGCGGAGGGGGTGGTAGTCCGCGACTTCCAACATGTCAAGAAGCGCTGGGAGGACTTCAGGTCCAGGACCCTCAACAAGGCCCGGTGCCTCTTGAAGGCAGCGGATGCTAAGGGGTGCCGTGGCCACCTGTCGGAACATCAGACGAGGGTACTGCAATGCATACACCCAGCGCTCCACGTCCAGGTCCTTGAGAGGCAGACCCGTCTGGAGTCGAGCGGTAAGTGTACATGCATACTGATTGGAAGCTGTGCGTGTGGTGGTGTGCCAGTAGTGTGCAGGTTGTACATGTGGTTTTGTAGGACCATGTATGGATGTGTATGTACAGGGCTGTGAGGCTGACAAATGCAAGTCCTTTCATGTGTGAGACACATGGATGGTGTATGTGTGGGTAAGCATGCAGGCCAAATGCAGATGTGTGAGCACACATGTTTTGATTACTGTGTATGTAAGTTGGCATGGTTGTGGTGTCACACATGGATGTTGGTTCCAGCTGCATGTATCTGCACTGTGTACATGTGCATGTGTGTGTATTTGACATGGGTGCAACAGTGATGCAACATGGATGCATGTGAAACTGATATGTAGAAGACTGATTGCCAGATGTGACATGGATGCCAATCTCATCACTGCGACAGTTGGCGGGGGTGTACACATGCATGTAATTGTGGTGGCATGTATGCATGTCTAGTGCACTCCCTGTGTTTCATGTGATGTCTGGCTCACCTTTGGCTGCTCATGCTGTATGTATGTGTATGGATGGTGCTGGCTGTTGCAATATGGCTGTTGAATAGCTCATGTGTATGAGTTGAAATGACATGTGTGTTGGGGATTGTGATGCCATGTCTGAAGTTTGACAATGCAACTCATGTACAACTGTCATGTGTGTATGAGTCCATTGTACAGTGCCCTGATGCCTGTCTCCTATCTCTCCCTGTCTGCAGTGTCAACTGATGAAGAGGGCGGAGAAGGTGCTGTGGAGCACAGCGGCAGGGATCACACCGCCAGCCGGAGATGCAAGGCCCGGCTCCCCTCCCAGGTTGTCATCTCGTCGGAGAGTGAGGAGTCCGGTGCCACGTCCCAGGTCGCAGCTGCCGAGGGGAGGTCCAAGAGGCGGAGGTTGGAGTTGGACTCCTCGGCAGCTGAAGGGGCAGCTGAGACCCCACAGGGCCCAACGGAGGAAGATGGCATGGAGTCATCCAGGTTGGTGGGGGGTTTGGTGGAGGAGGAGGCCGTGCAAGGGACAGAGACGGGGTCTGGAGGTGGGGATTCCACTGGTGCTAGTGGTGCAGTGCAGGCGCAGGGACAGGAGGCAGCACAGGCCGCTGCAGCGGTGCCTGTGTGTAATCCTGTCCCCGATCCTGTGACTGCATCATCTTGCACCAGCAGGGATACCTACGTCCAGACCCGTTCTCAGGGAGGGGATTGGATTACACCAGCTGTCCTTCCTCTCCCTGCGGCTGTGGCTATCCGGCACTGGGTTGAGCCTGTCCTGGGTGGGGTGGCGTTGAGTCAATGTGCCATGCGAGCTGACCTGCAGTCTTTTCATGAGGAGACTGCACGTCTTCTCGCATGGCTCGTTGACCGCGTTGACCGACTGGGACAGCTCACCATGGCCAGATTCCTCTGTTTTGTGGACCTTGTTCCGACCCCCTCCTCAACTGAACCCCCTATGCGCCAGTCATCCTCTGTGCCATCTTCCCACCCATGTGTCACCTGGGTGCCCTGTGGAGCTGCCTCTGACCCTGCGGCCAGGCTGGTGGAGGACACATCCCTGCCACAGTCGGAAGTCGGACATCCAGCAGGGGTGGGCACCTCAACAACTGCACCCCAGCTGGAGGAGGATGTGCAGGCATCAGGAGCCAGGTCACAGGCAGCGGCACAGCAGCAGCAGCAACAAGGTGGGAGCCATGATGGCTCAGGGCCATCATCATCGGAGGGGCAAGCATCGGCCGGAGAGCAGGAGGACCCTGGACGGGAAGTGTCTCTCGTGTGGCAGCGGTTGGGCCATGCGATAGATGCGGAGCGGCAGCGGGCGGAAGTGGCACGGCTCATGATGGTCAGGGCAGAGAACTCCATGCGTAGGGCCCTGAGGCGGGCCGAGTGCCTCGAGGCCATTCGCAGGGACCTGGAGTTCCAGATGTCATCATCCCTGCGAACCCTCGGGGCCATGGAAGAGGACCGCCTCCGGGACATCGAGCAGGAGATCGATGATGCCCTGGTCCGGAACATCAACATGTGAGCCGTTGGACTTGCCCGCTGCTCTTGTAAATAGTTATTTAGTTAGTATTAGGTTTCCTTTGGTTTTTTCTTTATTTTGGACCTTTTGGACAATGGACCACATTTTTGTATATAGTTTTTTTTAGGAGGTAGGAGTTGTTGATAGGTTTCATTTCTTCAGTTGGGATCATGGACCCTGGATTGTTCATCGGTATATAGTTGACTGTTGGATTCTACTTTTTTGTTTGGATTTCCCCATGGAGCAATGGTTTTCACTTTTTTTTGTTCCATTGAATTTCATTTTTGGAACTGTGACTTTGGACACCTTTCCTTTGGATTATGATTTGTTGTTTTTCATTATTTTACAGACATGCAGCTTTTCTTTTTTAATTAACATTGTCGTTTGTTTGATTTTAATTCCATTCATGTTGCTTTTAATACATTTTTTTCTTCAAACTTCGATGTGTGGTATTATCTCATTGGTTTCATGCATGTCATGATATGTGTTTTGAGATTCACTTGCACACATTGTGTGTGTGTGTGAGGGACATGTCTTCATTTACATACTTGCCATTGGGGTTGTGTCATGTAATTGGCATTTCTATATGGGTGGATGCAATACTTGGGTGGGTCTTTGGCATGTGGAGGCTGGCCGTAAGGGCCAGGGATCTAGATTGTGATGACTTGTTGGCTGAGGGACATGTGTCAGGGCCTGCTGGCAGGTGCACCGCACTGCTGGGGGGTGGGGGTGCAGGGGACATGTGTCAGGGCCTGTTGGCAGGAGCCCCGCACTGCTGGGGGGTGGGGGCGCAAGGGGACATTAGTGGGACATGGGACATGAGTGGGTGCCTGCTGGCAGGTGCCCCGCACTGCTGGGGGGGGTGTGCCAGGGGACATGAGTGGGGGCCTGCTGGCAGGTGCCCCTCAGTGCTGAGGGGTGGGGGTGCAAGGGGACATGAGTGGGGGCCTGCTGGCAGGTACCCTGCACTGCTGGGGAGTGGGGGTGCAAGGGGACATGAGTGGGACATGAGTGGGGGCCTGCTGGCAGGTGCCCCACACTGCTGGTGGGTGGGGGTGCAAGGGGACATGAGTGGGGGCCTGCTGGCAGGAGCCCCGCACTGCTGGGGGCTGGGGGTGCAAGGGGACATTAGTGGGACATGGGACATGAGTGGGTGCCTGCTGGCAGGTGCCCCGCACTGCTGGGGGGGGTGTGCCAGGGGACATGAGTGGGGGCCTGCTGGCAGGTGCCGCTCAGTGCTGAGGGGTGGGGTGCAAGGGGACATGAGTGGGGGCCTGCTGGCAGGTGCCCCACACTGCTGGGGGGTGGGTGTGCAAGGGGACTGTTAGGCGAAACGTGTGCAGTTCCCTCTGGGACCACTGCAAAAGATTTAGGACTACAGGTGTTTGTCAGTAAACCCACTTGGTAGCAGTCTGTACCACACAGATTCACTTGGTAGCTGTGGCTGAGCAGTCAGACTTCCCTCAAGAAGAGTTAGGCAGTATGTGGAGTATACAAAATAGGGCAATCTACACAGTAGAACAAGAAAACACGGAACAAGGCTTCGGTGTAAAGATATAAAGGTATTTATTTTTAACGACACATCTATATAAAACACTCTGGCACTAATACGGCAAACAACTTCAATCACAATTACTATGAGAAAAAGATCAATCCCTCTAACAATAGTTCGACAAGTCTAGGTTCAATGGCATCACTTATTTGCAGACAGAGGTGTATGCTTTAACCTAGATGGCACTCTAGTATTCGTTAGGATGGGAGAGAAAAAGGCGGGTTAAGAAATCAACTCGATACCAATACGTGTAAGAACAAAGATGCAAGGCAAGAAGACAAGAACCACTGTAGATTCCAAAGTTCAGAGGCCAGGCCCACTCGGAGAGAGGCAAGGCGATATGTCCCAAAAAGTATCTTAGTGGAAATGCGTTCGAGTCTTTGTAGCAAATTGTTATCGGCAGATTGGACCAGATCAGAACAACACGCTAGAGAAAGCTTGGAGGCGACCCTATGGAGAGGCGAGGATTAAGACACCTCACTCTATCCGGCAACAAGGGAAGCCAGGCGGACACAGTACCTTGATTGTAGAGAGACAGCTCCGGCGGGGGCAGTTGTTCCTGGTGGTGGATGCACGTCCGGTCTTTGCCAAGAGAAGAGATGATCTCATCGTCGAAGGAAAGTTGAAGATCGTTGCACCACCAGGGAAGAGACCAGCCGCGGAGTGCTCCGTCACAAGGCACCACCTTTTGGTCGCGGTACAGGGCTAGTGGCTATCCGGTTGCCGAGGTGCTCTGCACGGACAATTCGACCACTGCGTCCTGAGGCGAAGAAAAAGCAAAGGGGACTGGTTGTTCCCACCAGTCAGGGGAAGAGACTCTCCGGCGGGGAGATCTCCTCTGTCGTCGGGAAGTGGTGAGTCGGTTCCGCAGGGCTCCACCGGAGGTGTTGTCATTGCAGGTCGGCTCAGCTTTACCCTCGTCGGATTCTTAGGTCCTGTGGCGACGTCTGAAGATCCAGTCCCAAAAGCCCTGCTTTTATGCAGAAAACCCCCATTCATTCAGCCTAGCTGTCACTCATAACACGCTAAGTGGTGAGCGGGGTGGCTCACCACTTGGGCCAATCACACCAGCGTGCGACCGAAGTTGGCAAGGCAACTCGGTCCAGGGTGCCTAAACCCCCTCGCACACCCCTGTGGTAACCCAGACAGAATGGCACCACTTTGGAGGGTCTCTGTACAGAAGCCTGCCAAATGTGGAACAAAGGGCTCAACCTTTGGTTTAGGAGTCACAGAGACGAACACAGACGCCATTTTAAAAAGCCGAGTTCTGGCAGAAAATACCATCCGATAGACTTATTTAAGATAAGTAGACCGGTGGTATGTTAGAGATTAACGAGAAAAGTATCAATCTCCAACAATGGAACGAATCCCATAGGGTTACATTCGGGGTCGAATATAACAAGTAGTTTCCACTGCCACCAGCCAAAACTCGACGAGGAGGGACGGGACAGTGCCCCCTCGAATAACAGACCCAGGAGTAATCGAATTACCCCTACTAGTACGTCCACAATAGGATGGTTTGTACTAGTTCTGTTAGTAAATTTAGGTCTAGTAAAGCCAATGGTGACTTTACATGCCGGGGAGACAGTAGTCAGTCCCCGGGTATGGAGTCTATGATGGAGGTCCACTAGGACGCCCCAGTGCTACGGCACAGAGGGTGCGGTGTAACACACATAGCAAAACATATGAGACCCTATGGAGTAAAAGACCCCATAGCCCATAGAACACATTGACATTTAAAGGAATTACACACATTCATGTCCAAGAGTGGGAGAAAAAGAGTCTCACTCTTGGCAGGATGGAAAAAAACAAACTCCATAAATCCAGCAAAGCTGCTGGGGGACTCACTAGGTTAGGAAATTCAGCCTCAACAGAGAATTCTCCCTAATAGGGACATGTGTGGGGGCCTGCTGGCAGGTGCCCCTCAGTGCTGGGGTCTGGGGGTGCAAGGGGACATGAGTGGGGGCCTGCTGGCAGGTGTCCCTCAGTGCTGAGGGTGCAAGGGGACATGAGTGGGAGCCTGTTGGCAGGTGCCCCACACTGCTGGGGGGTGGGTGTGCAAGGGGACATGAGTGGGGGCCTGCAGGCAGGTGCCCTGCACTGCTGGGGGGTGGGGGTGCAGGGGGACATGAGTGGGGGCCTGCTGGCAGGTGCCCTGCACTGCTGGGGGGTGGGGGTGCAAGGGGACATGAGTGGTGGCCTGCTGGCAGGTGCCCCTCAGTGCTGGGGGTTCAAGGGGACATGAGTGGGGGCCTGCTGGCAGGTGACCCTCAGTGCTGGGAGGTGGGGGTGCAAGGGGACATGCGTGGGGGCCTGCTGGCAGGTGCCCAGCATTGCTGGGGAGTGGGGGTCCAAGGGGACATGATTGGGACATGAGTGGGGGCCTGCTGGCAGGTGCCCCTCAGTGCTGGGGGTTGGGGGTGCAAGGGGACATGGGTGGGGGCCTGTTGGCAGGTGCTCCACACTGCTGGGGGGTGGGGGGGGGTGGGGGTGCAGGGGGACATGAGTGGGACATGAGTGGGGGCCTGCTGGCAGGTGCCCTGCACTGCTGGGGGGTAGGGGTGCAGGGGGACATGAGTGGGACATGAGTGGGGGCCTGCTGGCAGGCGCCCTGCACTGCTGGGGGTGGTGCTGCAAGGGGACATGAGTGGGGGCCTGCTGCCAGGTGCCCCTGACTGCTGGGGGGTGGGGCTGCAAGGGGACATGAGTGGTACATGAGTGGGGGCCTGCTGGCAGGTGCCCTGCACTGCTGGGGGGTGGGTGTGCAAGGGGACATGAGTGGGGGCCTGCTGGCAGGTGCCCTGCACTGCTGGGGGGTGGGGATGCTGGGGGAGATGAGTGTGTGCCTGCTGGCAGGTGCCCTGCACTGCTGTGTGGTGGGGGTGCAAGGGGGTAATGCGTTGGTGATCACTAGTGCAAGGTGACATGTGGCTTGGCTGGGGGGCATGCCCATGGTGGATGGGCTGCCTGCGGGACATGACCAGGAGTGCAGGGTAGTCCCCTGTGGTGTGGTCTGCCTGCAGGGGCCGTGGAGGGTGTTGACGGAACTCCTGGGAGGACCCACACTGCCAATTCACGTGTAGGACTCCCCTGCACCCCCGAAATACACGTACCCCACTCGCACAGGGCCTATCGCGTGTGAAACTTGTCTGCACCCCAGTAATACACGTACCATGCTGAAATCGCGTGTGTAACTTCCCGCGCACCCCAGTAATACACGCACCCTGCTGAAATTGCGTGTGGAACTTCCCGCGCACCCCAGTAATACACGCACCCTGCTGAAATTGCGTGTTACACTTCCACGCACCCCAGAAATACACATACCCTGCTGTAATCGCGTGTGGAACTTCCCGTGCACCCCAGTAATACAGGTACCCTGCTGAAATCGCGTGTGAAACTTCCCCGCACCCCAGAAATACACGTACCCTTCTGGAATCGCATGTGGCACTTCCCGCGCACCCCAGTAATACAGGTACCCTGCTGTGATTGCGTGTTACACTTCCACGCACCCCAGAAATACACGTACCCTGCTGTAATCGCGTGTGAAACTTCCCCGCACCCCAGAAATACACGTACCCTGCTGGAATCGCGTGTGGGACTTCCAATGCACCCCTGTAATACACATACCATGCTGTAATCGCGTGTTGAACTTCCCCGCACCCCAGACATACACGTACCCTGCTGAAATTGCGTGTGTAACTTCCCGTGCACACCTGTAATACACATGCCCTGCTGAAATTGCGTGTCAAACTTCCCCGCACCCCAGAAATGCACGTACCCAGCTGGAATCGCGTGTGTAACTTCCCGCGCACACTAGTAAGACACCTACCCTGCTGAAATTGCGTGTTAAACTTCCCCACACCCCAGAAATACACGTACCCTGCTGAAATCGCGTGTGTAACTTCCCGTGCACCCCAGTAATACAGGTACCCTGCTGAAATCATGTGTAAAAGTTCCCCGCGCCCCAGAAATACACATACCCTGCTGGAATCGCGTGTGGAACTTCCCGCGCACCCCAGAAATTCACGTACCCTGCTGAAATCACGTGTGGAACTTCCCGCGCACCCCAGTAATACACGTTCCCCGCTCGCCGTTTGCTGTTTGGCAGCCCTGTATACTGGTCTAGGGTTAGCGCAGCCCTTTGCGATGAATTGGGAATTTTGATGGCTTTTCCTTGCGCGAGGGCGTTCTTGGGGGTGTAACTAGCGCAGCTGCAGGGTCGCTGCGCCACTCTGCGCCACGGCTGGTTTTGGAGGCTGAAATCCATGAATACGCTGTGTGCGGATATTGATTTAAACGCACGCGGCTGGCGCAGACATTCGCACGTGCACACTGTGCGCCAGCCGCGTGCGCCACTTTTGTGCAAAATTCCATGAATTACCCTGTATATGTGAATGCATCTGTAGGGCATCCTTCATGTAGTGTTGTATTTGTTTGCACTTATTGTTTATTTTATGGTTACATGTCTTTATATCGAGGTATTATATAATGAAGGATTATATAGAGAATCTTTTATAATGAAAAATGTTATAGTGCATGCACTTTTTTGGGAGGGGGGGCTAAAACACCCATTTCCGACCCCTAAAAACCCACCGCAACCATTTGCCAAATTATTTATCCCTTTACCTCAACCCTTAAATGCATTCACTATAAAAGTTTTCGATATCAAATATTCGATATATGTTTCTTTCACTATATAATTTTCGATATAAACACTGCATACCGTATTTTATCTATATGCTTTTATGTTCTTTTTGGATGGTCCTCTTTGAAGCGTGTGAGGACCCCTGATCGATTCGTAGCCCAGTTTTGTAACCTGATATTTGACTGGTGCTGCTGCCAACCTATGTGTTTTTATTTTGGGTCATTCTTAGGCTAAGGTGAATAGGCAGTTCTCACCTTACATAAATATGGTCTCCAAATAGTCATGGGTCACTTTGGGCACCTTAATATCACCACCAACATGAAGGATTCAGGAGGCACGGGATCCATCCAACAAACCCTTAATTGAAGTAGAAAAAAAACCTGGGCATTGTTATTAGTTTGACGGTCCAGTAAAATTTGACGGAAAAAAGACATAGGGCCTCATTACAACCCGGGCGATAAGGGATTACCGGTACCGGTAAGGGTACCGGTGCCGGTAATCCCTTACCGCCCAATTACGAGGTCCCTTTGCGGGTCCCTACAATAACGGCTGGTTTCACCAGCCGTTCAGGAAGGGAGCCGCAAAAGGACCTTGGAGGTAATTACGGTACTGCAATTTGCGGTACCGTAATTACCGCCTTCCCCATTCCCATTGAGCCCTATGGGGCAAAAATGGGAATGTGGACGGGCCAATGGTGAATGGGGAATTACCGCCCCGCCAACCTTGGAATGGGGCGGTAATTCCTCCATTCACCATGGCGGATTCCAGCGTCAACCATGGCGCTAATAGCGCCATGGTTAACGCCTGGGTCGTAATGACCCCCATAGATCCATTTCCATCAGACTCTCTCCCTCGCTTCTACATTGGAGGAAGCATCTCAAGACCCTCCTCTTGAAGCAATGGCTCCTCCTTAACATCTAGGTCATCGCGCCATCTACTGCCCATCTGAACAGAGACAGGGAAATCAGCTCTGCTCAGTGCCCTCCTGTTATTGCTTGTAAATTCCTTGCTGCCCAATTGCCCACCTTCCTCCTCCCCCATTGTTAGCCCCACCACCCCCCCCGCTGCATTGCATAGATCCCTTGTGATCTGCTTCCCTCGCAGTGTAGCTGTTGGCCTATTGACTTGCAGGGCCTTGACCTGGGAGAGCTGTTGTCTCACACACACCTCAATGCAACTTTCTATGGAAATGGGGCACTTGTTGAAAGGGCACCATCTGATACTGGCAACTCGTGTCCAAAATCCAGCATTTGCTTTAACATGCCAGCTAGATCATGTGTAGCTGCTTGCATGACTGAGTCACCATTGCTGGCTCTACATAGCCCTGCACTCTCTTTCATTTCAGTGGTCTACAAATAGGATAATGTGGCCCTGAGCAAAGACTTTGTGCTGCTATTTCATTAGAACCTAAGGAGTTACCATCATAGTTCAGCCATTTGAAACAGCATCCCTTCTTCCAAGATAGTCATCTAGTCATGTGCAGCCATGCCAATCAACAGTGTAATTGAACCTTGGTGCTTTCCAAATATGGCATGAAACCTTGAAATCCCAGTCACTATAGAGAAAGAATAGGTTTGGCCAATGAAATACAAGCATCAGTCACAACATGAGGCTAAAACACATCTCTGCTTCAATGGCCCCGTACCAAACCCCCTGTCCACAATCAGGCAATGCTAGTCAAAAAGAAATATAAGGCTGCAATTGACACAATGCTTATAGAGATACAGTGGGCAGAGACACAAAGCCCCGATATCACAGCAACCCATGCACACAGCCAAATACACATTGCACAATGGCAACACGTGCATGCATCGCACCTCTAGTAAAGCCAACAATTAGTTGTTTCCCAGCAGTGAATATTCGCAGAGGAAAAACTCATCACCATGGCACCGCCGATACAAATACTGTGGAGTGACCATCTCATCATCCCATTCGTAATCACTCTGCCTACTCAAGTCTACATCCAACCTCCCAAACTCACAGCCACCACAAAAAGAAACTGGAAAGACGTCAAAAAAGGCAACCTATTCGAACAACTGGAGTTAACCAAGCCCTCAACAACAGAACTAGACCTAGCTGACCTAGACGGGAAAGCGGAGATACTACACAAATGGATTGCAGATACAATCGACAAGATGGCCCCAGAAAAACCATTCACACCATCAAAAAAAAGAGCAATGGCAAAATGGTTTACCCCACTACTAAGCACCATGAAAAAAGAAAACAAAAAGATGGAAACCGAATGGAGGAAAGATTACAATCCAGACAAAAAAACAATGTTCCAGAAGCACATTCGCGCATACAAGAAGGAAATTCAAAAGGCAAAGAGAAAGCATTATGATGACAGAATCACAAATTCCACCAACACACAAAAAGAAATGTTCCGTATCATTAAAGAAATGAGAAACCCACCAGGCTGTGACAACACCCCAACCCCCTCGGAGAAACTATGCAACAACCTTGCAGACCACTTCAAAAAGAAAATCAATGACATCTGACAAACCATCCAACAGAGACCAACCAGCAGCGACTTACAACCAAACGAACCTAAATCAGAACCGCAGCACAAACTCAATAACTACCCTCAAATATCAGCAGAGGCATTCGCAATGCTGATAAAACACAGCAAGAAAGCGGGCTCACCGATGGATCCCTGCCACCCGGACATCTACAAATCAATCCTCAGACAAGGAACACCAGCAGAATACTTCAGAAACCTTCTAAATCTATCACTGGCAACAGGAACAGTACCAAGGATCTTCAAATCGGCTTACATCAAACCACTTCTGAAAAACACAAGCGGGGACGTAGATGACCTCTCCAACTACAGACCAATCTCCAGCATCCCCTACCCAGCCAAACTCCTCGAAACCTACGTATACAAACTAACCCAAGAATACGTTGAAGAACACCACCTGCTAGACCAAGCTCAAGTCGGCTTCAGACCCACAAGAGGTACAAAAACAGGACTACTATCGATCTGGAATGACCTAAAAACAAACGCAGACTCCAACACAACATCTGCCCTTATCCTGCTCGACCTCTCTGCAGCCTTCGACACAGTTAGTCATGAAACCCTAACCAAAAGACTAGAAGACATAGGCATAACAGACACAGCGCTACGCTGGACTAAATCATTCCTAGCAGACAGAACTGAAACCGTCTGGATCAAACCCTTCAAATCCACCCCACGAGTCAACGACTGTGGGGTACCACAAGGATCCTCACTATCTCCACTGTACTTCAACATCTACCAAACCCCAGTAATTAGAATCTTCAAGAAACACAACATCAAATGCTACAACTATGCAGACGACACTCAAATCATCTACAAGATCGAAGAAACCCAAGCCGATCATTCAAACTTAACCGACTGTCTAAAAGAAGTCTTCAACTGGATGAATGCCAACAACCTGAAAATCAACCCAGGAAAAACCGAAATCATGATCATATCCAAAGACCAAGAGAAGGAAACCGCCATCCCGTGGCCAACGGAAATGGGATCTATACCATCACCATCTAAGGTACTAAAAAATCTGGGAGTCCTGATGGACAACACCCTAACCTTAGAACCGCAAATAAATGCAACAGTCAAGAAATGCTTCTTCCTCCTCCACATGGCAAGAAAAATACTACCTTTCCTCTCCTTCACACACAAAACACTCACCATCGTCGGCCTCATCATGTCAAGTATTGACTATGCAAACAGCCTCTACCTCGGTTTACCGGAATACCTACTGAAGAAGCTACAACGGATCCAAAACACTGCAGCCAGACTACTCCTCAAACTATCCAGAAGAGACCACATCACCCCAGCCCTAAAAACACTACACTGGCTCCCAGTAAAACAGCGTATCATCTTCAAAACAATGTGCATAACGCACAGGGCAATCAGCGGACAAGGAGCAGAATTCCTACAAAAAAAAAATAACAATCTACAAGCAAACGAGACCGCTCAGGTCAACCAACGAAATCCGACTGGAACAAAAACCTTACATCAAGAAGAAACTCGGAGGCACCGCTTTCTACCACTTAGCCGCGAAAACCTGGAACAACATCCCAAAAGTAATAAGGAACACCAAAGAACACCTTAAATTCAGAAAATGACTAAAAACCTGCCTCTTCAACAACGGAGACTAAAACCGAAACAACAATATGACAAACGACTCATCAAAAAAGGACATTGACAAACCCCTAGAACCGACAGAAGTACCCTGGGCACCAGTAGGGCTGACGCTGGACACAGGGGTCCACCCGCGAGACCCAGAGAAACGGACACAACTACTCCAGCCAACCCTTACCATCCCCCACCGCCCGTACAGCCACAACTAGGTTCCACGAGGCTGTGGAACGGACAAGATACCACCAATCACCACACAACCGGGTGTATGGACACTAGCAGCGGCGCTAGTCATGTGGAGGGGGTGAGGAGCATGCAAGGTTATTAAGGGAGCGGGCGGAGGGGACAGCTAGATCCTCAAACGACCTCGAATGGAAAAACGGGCACGTATCCCCTGAGGCTCAGGGTGTACAAGCATCCCGTCGGGTAAGATTACATGAGCCCAACCGGTTCAGTCCAGGATAGAGATGACTAACGAATACCATTAACAATTTCCTTCTCTGCATACACCTCTCAAACGTAAAACCAAACACAACCACAAACCTCTAGCGCAGCAAACCGCACGAACTTCACTACACTGCAACAACAAAACAAAAAAACACATAGACTCGCATATCAGCACACGATGACTACTGGCCGCATACACCCCAGGCCCAGCCGACGGAACCACCGGGCTGAGGCTGCCAACAGCACATCACTGCAATCTTGCACTTTTCCAGCTTCCACCCACTAAGGTGTACAAGAGGAGAGACTCCTTGAAGAGCTGTGTCTTGAGTTATTTTCTGAATTGTAGGAGTGTGGAGGCAAGTCTGATGCTGATGGGGAGGATGTTCCATAGTCTTGGGGCATGGGCAGAGAAGGCTTGTTTTCTGGTCCTTTACTTTTTGCAGCAGCAGATTTACAAGCCTGAACGGTTTCTGGCATCTGGTGGTGCGCAGTCCGCCGGAGGTGCAGAGTTTCGCCACGAGGTACCTGGGTGAAATGAGGGCGACTGCCTTGTAGATGATGCAGCAAGACTTGAAGGTGATTTGTGCGTGCAGTGGGAGCCGGTGAAAGTCAATGAGGGGCGGGGTGATGTGGTCATATCTGCGTAGACCCTTCATGAGGTGTGTGACCGCGTGTTGAACACTTCTCAGTGGTACAAGGGAGGATGACAGGAGGCCTTCGAGGATGTCATCTTCATGAATGCCACACAAAGCTCTCATGGTTTTCCAGCGCCTCCATTCATAAAATCCAAACCATTTCATGAGCAGTATGAGCATTTCAAAGTCCACCAAAATGCAGGGGTGGGGATAAGAGGTGAGGTCAATTTATAAAGGTAGTCACTCTCACAATAATACTTCCTATGTATATCTCTATGGGATTTATATAGCAGAACCGTAGCCAGAAAGCATCAAGGATATGAAGAGAAAAGGAGGGGAATGTAGAGAGAGAAGGGCAAGGAAGGGAATGGGGGCGGGATTGAGTAAGTGAAGGGACACAAGCTTAATGGGATTAAGGGGCCACGAGGAGAGCAGCGGCCAACCTGATGTTAGTTGGTATGCTATGTCAGAGTCTGAGTGCATAGCAGTAGAAAGCCTTTCTCAGCTTAGCAGTCACCAATATAGCTGTGATGCAGATCAAGGACAATGCTGCAAGGGAAATCAAGTGAAATAAGCCATGTATTCCAAAATTATACGAGGCCAACATCTGATGAGAAGGCACCAAGATAAAACATTAGAAGCGTGAACAGCCTGTAACATGGACTATGACAATTATAGCATCATGTTTTATGAATCACTCCATGCCACATTCCTCGTGCTTCTAAGCAGTGTAATGATATGGTTTTATTGCAGGATATATAGTTATTAAGCACCAAAGAAAGCGATGTATTACCCCAACAATCTCTAAATATGTCTTACACGTTTAGTGACAGCCAACTTAGTTTGGGGCCACCCCCAACCTTGCTCAAACTAGTTCAAGGAAATGAGGACTCGCCATTTGCATTTTAACAGATCACCTGCTTTATAAGAGAAAGGAGCTCAAACTGTTGTAAGGAGGGTGCCCTCTGCGGGTGGATGGGCTCTGTAGAGGCAGTGAAATACCACACGGTCCTAGGCTTGACCCACTGCCCTGGTGGGGTCTGAGCCAGCCTTCACAGTGCAGTGTCACCTGCAACACTCACCCCACATCAGAAACATACATCATATGTATTCTTTTCCTGGCGTGAGAGGGAGAACATGCTCGAGCTTTTAGCACAAGACTTGTGCATGCTACCACTTGAATTAAAAAAAACAAAAAAACATTGTACACGTGCAGCCCTCGCACTAAATAAAGAGTAAGACGTTATGTTTCTCTTTCTAGACATATAAAACAAAAGTTATAGCTGGCGGGCGTTTTCTAAAAAAGGACCTCCCATATTTATTGTTCAGACTGATGGACTGGTCAGCTGTGAGTTTCAGAGGGCTATACAGAGATCGCCAAGCAGAGGGGGCAGGTCACCATCGGGGGGATTTATAACCACAAAAGCTGTGCCCGGAACCACTGGTGCCAAACTATCATCTTTACTGCCCGCCTTTCTTGGATACTTTATGACTTGTGATCACCCCAACATGTTCTGGGTAAAGTTCAAGAGCATCCCAAGTGACCTAAACACATCCCCAGGTCACTGATGCGAGGAGAAGCGCGCATGCGCGATGGGCAAGCCAATAAAGGGATGTTGAAACGTCCTCCTGCTCCGCGTATTTATCCCACAGCACTGTCCTTCACCATCACTCCCTCCAGTGCTTCTAGTGCAGCTTCCTGCCCTTTTGTCATGGGGAGAATTAGACAAGTACATTCTTCTTCTTTCAAACGGTGCAGACAAAAAAGCACAGGCAGGTGCTGCAGTGTCATTTCGCAGATGAAACACAGGTGATGTAACCAGATCCTTGCATTCTGGAAATCATCAGCAATTATTCTGTTGCTGCAATTAAGCCATTATCTTTCAGAAGACTATTAGGGAAGCACAAAGCCTAGCTATCTCAAAGGGATTGTTGGGACATGTGTTTTGGTCCTGGAGGGGCAGATCAGGGTGACAGTAACCACAGGAATTAGAATTGCCATAGGTGGTTAATGGGTGGGTAAACTACCAAACTACACTCATAGGCTGTTTGTTCCTCCTCACAGCCAATCATTGTTCCAGCTTTGCTGCCCACAAAAATAGTTTTGACTTGTAGGAAATGCTTACAGCGCCACCCAATAGCCAAATCTAAAAATGGATTCCTCTAAAACACTGTATATTTCCAGCTGTAATGCCATTCACAGAAATAATCTTTGAAATTAGGGTGTAAGAATTTGATTGAGAAGGGATACACTGGGCCTCATTACAAGGACAGCGGTAACCCGCCGGTGCTACAGGCGGGTTGCTGCCGTCCTCGTAATACCGAATCCGCCACCTGAGTTCCCGGTGCCACCAGGACATGACAAGTCAGGCGGCGGATTGGGTAAGTCTCCATTCCTGAATGGGGACTCAGAAGCACGGGCACCATTGCTAACGGTGCCGGTGCTTCCATGACAACTCTGCTTTCCAGGGCTGTGTGCCGGTCCAGAAATGGTGCCAGTATATTGCTACCAGCACCCTTATTTCCGTACCAGCCAACTTGTAATGAGGCTCACAGACTCTGTGGGGTAATGTACACAATGGCATTAAACTTAAACTTTAACAAAAGAAAAAGAAACAACTGCACTGCCTGGATAATCTCTCCTCTTCCTCATACATTAGATGCATTTCTTACTCTGTCGTCCTTAGGGGTTTGCTCCCAGTTGGTCAATTCTTCTCCCTTTCTTAGGTGTGAGTAAATCTATAGAATCTAGTATTCCAAGTCTGCTCGTCTTGCTAGACAGATGCCAGCTCATTGCTTTGACTCTTCCATATTTCCCCAGCCCCCCTTAACCCAACTCTCTACTGGGATTGGCTCTTCTCCTTTCTCGGATATGGCTTTGGCACCTCACCTGGTTTACTGGGCATTTTCCTAATAAAAAGCCCAAACCCACAAGTGGCAGCTGCCACCATCTTTCCTCTCCCCCCACGGGCCATGAAACCTTATCATATCTCCCACATGCACATGGGGAAAGTCACCTTCACAGGGTAGCCTGCAGCTGCCTGCTCATCAGACTACCAGGCAGCGAAGAAGGTCATTCAGGCATATGGATTAGGTTTGGTAGCATACCTTGGTATTGTGCAGAAGGGATGGAGTGGGCTGTGAGGGGAGTGGCCAACACACGGGTGGTCAACACAGGGTAGAGTATTGCTGAGAGCCCGAGCAAAGCTATGCTATGTCTTTCTTTTTGTTCTCTACAGTTTTTACAATAGAGTTTAAAGTGAACCCTGGTGATGTGCCAGTCATAAGACAAAACACAAAACAGAAGTGTGTGACAGGCAGGTAACCAGACACAGTATCAATTACTATTTGCAGTAAAATGATTCATACGAGAGCCATCAAGGATGACTAATGACACAGTTACAATCCAAACATGCATGATACAAAGGGTATATCATGATCAGTTAAACATGTAACTACAGTAAATAAATAATATCAGGAACATGATATATATATATATTGATAATTAATATACAGAGAATAAAGATTAAAATTTGTCTGTGGGAAATGATTAGTCACAACAAAATAGATAAAAAGGAGATCACACCGTTTGACATGTTGGTACAGTTTTCAATAAAAGGGCAGATATTTCATCCATCGCTAATGCATATCTCATTGTTGTCCACCATTCATCTATAGGAGCAGGTTGAGGTGATTTCAATTCCCAGCAATGGTCACTCTTGCTGCCAGCAAGCAATCTCCAGTGAAATTGGAGTTAGCGCCGGTCAGGTGGTACATATCCTTCAATACATTGCTAACTCTATTTCGTTAGATTTATTTCCAATGTTCAAAAGAACAGGCACACAAGTACGTTAGGTCTATAGTTGGTTAAACAGTCCAGAGCACCATCTGCCTGACACACCAGAATAAATGAGTGGTAGCTCCAGACGTCCCTTTCAAGCCCCTTTCCCTCTCACGGCCTGAGCTGCTTCAATATTGACCGCCTTATTGTCTGCTTTGGCCGAGACTGAAGAGATCCCAACGTGTACCTGTAAAGCCATTGCCTGTGTATTAAGCTGTGTACAGGCTCGTTATAAATACCCTATCATAGCAAATCAAGATGCTTAGGAGAAGGTTAACGACCACAGGTAAATCATGTTAAGTGCATGGCCAGGATCTTGACAAGGAAGATGCTCATGAAGTGACTTTTGGAGGTTCAGAGTAAAGGTCCCTTATTATCGGCCTCCTCGCTGTGCCGTTCCACTCTCGACCTGCCAGGGGTTCCTTTTTGTGCCCCTTGCATTGACACTTCATTTTGCCGGACTTGTCATCCACAGCGACCTTCATTTTTAGTTCCTATTTCTCTCTCTCATGCTTCAACGCCTCTCTTCCCCGGCGCCTTGTAGCATATCCGTATTATCGCAAAGCAGGAAACGTCCATCTGTAAATATGAGAGGGTGGAGGGAATACGGTATTCTCCCGTTATGTCCAGTTCTTACCCTCCCCACGATTGACGTATTCTCTGCCACTGAATACAACATGTAATGCTATTCAGGAGGGATACCTCTGTCTTATCCACATCTTTCAAACACAATTTGAAGTTGAAGATTGAAGAAATACACATATAGCCTGGCTCCAGCAACTCCATCGATATTTTGTAAAGCGTTCAATTCAGCGGGAATTGGCTCCAAACAGCGCACTTTGAAGAGAAGCCGCAAAGAGGACAGAAGCTTCAGAGAATTTTACATGACAAAAAGATGCATAATCTTATGTTTGCTCAAGTGTGACCAAATGATTAGCATAGCACTGAGGAGTGAGGCCGAGCTGATATCGAAAGGGGGGGGTCTTACAATTGCCTTCCGAAAATTGCCTTGAGATGATAAGCTGTGTACATTTACTTTTGCCGATTGCAGTTAATGAAGTCAGGGGTTTTGTTGGGATGTGTTTAGCGAAGTTATGCAACACTGCTATCTCATGGCATTGCACTAAACAATGAACAATTGCTTTAGTTAAGTGCATACGAAGGATAGGACCGTCCCACTGGAACATCAGCCCAGATGACACATTGATTGACACTGAGCTTATTTCAAGGGCATACATCAACTCATGTTTTTGGTCATCCTGAGGGCACTGTATTTAGATGTGCCTGCCTTGTACTCTTCCGATGTGTAACCTGTTACTTAAGATTTGCAGATCCTGTACCTGCTGCACCCTGATATCCTCGGGTCTGTTGCGCATTAGAAATGAATAAACAAACAAACAAACAAAGCATAATTCTTAGCATTCATTCTTAAATGCAAAAACAAAATAATAATACACCCAGCTGGAACATATCAAGACTGTTACATATCATTAACACAAAATTAAAGAAACAAAATATTGGGAGTACAAACTGGACCGGCCAGATAAAATAAATAATTGAACAGAGAGCTATATGTATGCTGATGTGTCAATTTTATGCTTTCCACAATTTGATGTTTTCCCTCTTGCTTATTTTCTTGTGTCTTTCTTATTTCTGCAACTTGCGTCGACCACCTGGTGTGCATTTCTTGTCAGCTGTGGTGGTAGGTATCTGCTGGAAGTAGCCTTATCATTGATGTGGATTTCTGCCGACAGGAATTCCTCACCACCCTCAGGAGTGCATAACTGCAACATCACCTTGATTACCACAAGGCGGAGCGCTGATCCCAGCAGATCAGAAATGTACTAAGATATAACGGTTCCATGTCTCAAAATCACGGGAAAAATGGCAGTGAATGTGAAATATCACGTCAAAAATGCTGTGGTTTTTTGCGCCACAATCATGTAAAGGATGCAGGGGACACCCCCACAACCCCCGCTACCCTTAAATGGTATAATGGGGTACACCTTTACTGGGTCAAACCATAGCATTTTTGCCTTATTTTTTTTTTTACCAGCGACATGTTTGCGGCGATTTTATTACCTGATACCAAAATAACGAGGGTGGAAGCAAAGGCTCTTCTTCAACTCTAACCTGTCCACCTTCAATGTTCCACACAGATCTGGTGTCATAAGTCGTGCAATGCGTGTTAATATTTATGAATTAGATACTTTCATCAAGCAATATGTGCTGTCACCAATTCATTGTCACAAAAGAAAACTGCAATGATGAGTCCTTCACAAGTAATGGTTTGTAATGGTGCTTTTTTGATAAGTTCCTCACAGCAAACCCCCAGCTCTCAGCCAACTTTCTAGCTATCACCAACCGCCGTTTTCAAATGATACATTCCACGTTGGAGCTCGCTGATGGATTCTACTGTTGTGTTCTCAGGGAACACAGCTGCATTGCACAAATCTAGGCAGAACACAGCACAAACTGCAACAGGAAATTGAAGGGCACAGTTGCACATTGGCCTTTCTACAACTCAGCCTTTCTTCTCACTGCAATACAATTCGAAATCATTTCCATAGACGTTGCCTTTACAAAAAAGATCGTACACAATCATTTATAATGAAGGCGACTCAAAAAGGCCCCATCACAAGACCATTCATATCCAAACACAGTCAATCAAGTTGTATTTCCTAAACATGGATGGTGATGCAACTGGTCGTAGGGGCGGCACATTTTTACAATCTGTCCTTACTGAGGAAAGGCTGTCAGGGGTCTACTTCTTGTTCTAGTCACTTTCAACCCTTAGTTCTGTCCAGTTGGAACTAGCTTATTATTTGATGCTCATCTTTCGGCAGATTTTCCAGGCTCTCCATGGGAATCTGTCAGTACTAAGTCCCGCCACGGTTTCTGAGGTGATACTTCCACACGCCAGGGCAGTTGGAAGTGCGCTGATTACCTCAGTGCTCCATGGCATTGCGGTACTGTTCCCTACCTCCAGAAAACATCATAGTTAGGTATTTGTACAGCATCCGGATAAAAGTTTTTATTAAAAAAGTTTTTATAAAAGACTCATGTTTTTGGTCATCCTGAGGGGATGACCCCTCATCGTGAACTCATTGACGTGGTTGTACATGATTTTTTTCCACCTACTCCCAGTGGTGGATACCATTGCTTGGGACGCGACAAATCTCTCATGCCTTCATCAAAAGAATGTATTTTTTGCTGATATCTTCAATCTAACAAGTCAGCCCCACTATCAGAATGGCTCGGCAGTCAGAAATATTCTGTATGAAATATTTTTTTTTCTCTTACACACCAGGTGTGATGTCATGCAAAGAGATATGTTCAACTTCCCATCATTTGGGATTCTAGAAAGCACACATAAAAATCAATAAAAAGGTTGAAACGTTGATAAGTGTTTCACACGTTGGCACTTTATCAAGGCTTACGTATATTTTATTTTTTTCACTGTGTATCACATTTCATAATTTTCTTATGCATAAAATAAGTAAGTATTTTTGGGTGGTCAAATCATTGGAATGCAGTCTTCGGACACACACACCAAAGGGAGAAGTTTTTCCTGTTCCCCTGGACACATTTTCCATGAAAGAGCTCGATCATTTCAATCATCTATTGGGGTTCAGCCTTTTTTAAAAATTGTCTACAATTTCCACCTGTGGAAACCTGCCTGTTAGCGTGATTGTATAGCATTGGTCCTGAAATCAGTGGGACAGATTTTGATTAGATCCATAGTAATCCTACCGACAGCCTCTGCCTTGCCCACGTTTTGGGTAAATAAAGCCGGGTTTACCTCCCTATTGAAAAAGGCTTACTTATCAAAGCCTTCTGCAGACTCTGAACTGAGTCATGCAGGTGCAAATCTTACTCTTCTGGCACCCTTAGCGTATCAGCTATCGATTTGATCCCACCACGACTTATCCCCGATGAAGTCATTTCATCCCCATTTCACTAATACCCAGATTGCACTGACATGTTTGGTCTGCGTGGCCTCATTAAATTGAAGCAGAACATGACGCTGGAAATGTGTATTCTTTTTCAGAGTCATGGCCCAAACATCTATCCAATGGTAGTTGGCAGATCCCCCTGCAAGCTACTTGAAAGAAACTGCTTGGCCTTCCAGCAATATGCCTGAAATCAGACATACAACTTTCTCTTGTGGGCTTGGGTTTCAGCATTGATGGGCACCTCACATGGGACAACTAGAGGGTACAGGGGGCATGAACCATTCAAAAATAAATAACTCCAAGGGCTTCCAACTATGCTCAAAGGGTGAAGCAATGATTATCATTCATAATTTGCATTGTCCCCACTTGGGTCTCAAATGCCTGGTAATCTCCTGTTAAAAAGACTTACAAATATAGGGTGTCCCAGTCCACTACCCTACAATTCCCTGGGAAACAAGTGGGGAGGGTTTTTAGAGAAGATGCTGCCTATATAAACAGTTGCCAAAGGTACAAACTATGGGGTCATAACCACCCCAACCCCTGGTTCAATCATCATGCCTTGGATAAGGAAAAGCCACCACAGAGGGAGAAAGCACTAAGATGTTATGCTTCTCCACTGTCTGCCATGAAATGGTAAACCACATGGTGTATCTGCCATGGTCTAGGGGGTGAACTTTGAACACACAGTTGAATTAGCACTGATGCCTTTTAGTAAGGCCCCTGTCTGTCCCTGGGGGTATTGGATGGGGTGGCCACACGGCCTGGGTGTCACCAACCGTGGCAGGATTCTGGGTCTGGAGGTGGCATATGTGACATATCTTGGACCACCCCACCAGAAATAGCATAAGACTCAGGTCAGTTGAGGAAATGATATAATTGTTTCGTCAGCATACAATCCAGCTCACCCTCTGCATCACCCTAGTAGTGGAACATGGCCAGAAGGCTATCTGTATGTTGGAAACATCTGAGGCCGGCCAGCTTCTCCTCACATCAATAGCCGGCCACCTATTATACCTGAATAATTACATCAGGCTGATGTGTTTTTTTTATTATAATTTTTTTATTTTCAGTGTATGACCCATTCAGAAGACACTAGTATGTAATTATTTTTTAATATATGCCCAGCTGTGAGCGAACCAGGCATTTCCAATTGCAGCTGTCAGACGAGCATTATTAGAACTTGGTCCATGTTAATCTTCAGTCCTGAAGTCTCACATTGCAACTAGGTTTGCAGCGATTGAGACACTTAGCAAGGCATAAGCACATCCTGAATCATGAATTACTGCTCAATCATGCAATTGTCCCCATAAATCAGCACACAGAGGGAGGGGCTAGAGTGAAATCAAAAAACCCAACTCTTTAGCTTAGGTGTGGGGATTACGGGTTAGTAAGAGAGACACATAGACGACAGGAGCAAGATGGTGGTGGCTGGGGAAGGAGAAATCAAGGCTGGTGGAGTGCAGATAAAGGAGGTTGGCAGGAGGTGTGAGAAGGAAGGAGCAAATTGGAAGGACAATTGGAGAAAACCTCAGAAAGGAGGTTAGCAGGTGTTGTGAGGAGAATGTAAGAGCGAGTATTGAAAGCTATGCTGGGGAGAATATTAGTAAGGAGGTTGGCAGGAGTTGTTTTAAGGAAAGAGGGGGAGTTTATTATGACAAAGGTTGGAGCAATACCAGTGAGGAGGCTATCAGGAGTTGTAAGGGAAGAGGGAGGGCGATTGGTTGGGTAGTTGGACAGATAATTAAGAGGAAGGTGGAGAGAAGTACCAAGGATGAGGTTGTAAGAAACCATAGGAAGACATTAACGTTAGAGGAAAGTGGAAAGAAGTACTACATAGGAGATTGTAAGATGCCATAGGACAACAAATGGAGCATACCTAAAGAAGGTGATTGAGGATCACCAGAGTAGATTTTGGAGGTGGAACTCAAACAGAATCCATCCTGCTGTTGTTGCTGAACCCTGTTTCAAATATTTTCCTTCACTTCTTTGACCCAATAATGCAAACCCTATTTTAATCACATGGCTCTGTGTCTGCTTTTTGGTGCTCTTTCTCAACTTCTTGACAGTTCTTTCATGTCCTTGTAAACCACCGTTCTCCTTTGGGGAACCCTCTTATAGATGAGTGGGCAGAAGAATTTCAAGATTTTCTTCAAGCTTTATTCTAACAGCATTAATATCAGTCACTGTCACTCAATTTGCTCTGTAACTATGCAATGTTACAATTAAATAACTACAGTGTTTTATTCTGCATCACTTGCCCACTTTGAATAACCTGCAAATATTTTATTTCGGCCACACTTCTTCAGCTCTGGAACACTGGTGCAGGGCAGTCGTTTCTGGGAGGAAGCCAGTGGTGGCATATCCACAGTAGAATGACATTCCCCAAAATTGGTTAAATGTAATTTGATAAATGTGGGGTCAATCAGAGGGCAGGGACAGGGAGGAACACCTGAGACAGAAGGTCAAGCATGATTGGCCAGCAGTAGGAGGTATTACTGGTCAATGAAGTTAAAGATGTGTGAAAGCAAATGACCATAAACAGGTCCACTGATGGCTAGCTATTTACAATTTCCCAAATCAGCCTTGTCTCATTCTGCAAGCCTTCAATGCCTATTAATACAAGATAATCATAATCTTTGCACACTTCATCATACCTGGGTCAACAGAACCAGCTCATCTTCCGGTCAGAATGCCTCTAGGATTAAAGGAACCACCTATTCCCTTTGTGTTAACTTAATGTGATGACCTGTTGTTCAAGTTAATGCAGTGTATACCTTTAGGGTACATTACATGTGTCATGGCCATCATTACCACCAATAAGTGAGGGCTTTATGGGTGGGCAGGTGGAGATGCATCCCCTTTTCAGATCAACCATGTCTTTTATTGAATATGGGACTTTTCTCATTGGAGCAGATATTTAGGCTTCTTGTGACGGGGGCTTACCACTGACACATTGTTGTGCCTACGAGGAGATTACTTGAAATGGCTTGTGCCCTCCTAGTGATTGCCAGATCATACCTTGATGTTTCAGAATGCATGCATTGCTAGCTTGCTATTCTGCCACATCTCGGTAAATGGAATCAGGCTGTTCAAGTGATAAAAGGAATGAGCCACATGCTGAAAAACAAAATGTATCCCAAGACTATTTCAATGAAACAAAGAGATGCCAAATACTGCCAACTACACTGTTCATTGTAAGTATGAGGCAGATGACTAAACTGTCGGGAAAATAAAAGACCAATGGACACTGTTTCAAGTTTAAATGAGAGAGGTGCCAGAAAAAAATGGTAAGATTTGGTTTACAATTTCTGTTGCTTGATCGCCATGAAGGGCAAAGGTGCACCTGCGGGGTGCGGGTAATCACCAGCGCACCTGAGAGATAACACTCAATATATTGGGCCTTTGAGTACATCGCTCCTAAAGGCTAGGTTTGAATAACTTTAAGTGGAATCTGCATTCCTGGAGAGCTGTGTCTGCCAAAATTGAACAGAACAACCCAAAATATCAAGGCCCAAGTTACTAGATGTTTGAGGCCTATTCTATTTTATGGCCAACCTCAAAGGCACAATAGTGCATTAGTTGACAACCTTTTGACCGTGATCACCATGAAATATAACTTGCATGTTGGGCCTATGTAATGAGAACAAAAGAACCCTGTCAATTAAAATTAATCATGAATAACATCATCACAAAGAACTGCTCCCAGGGCATATACAGGGCAAGTGTAGGTTATGCATATGTCCCTTGATATTAAAGCTCAACATATTAATCATTGAATGTATGTGGAAAACGTGAACATTACTCATCACATCTAAGCAATAACACATAGGAACATGAAACTAAGTGTGTTTTCAACATCAATTGTTCCTCTCTGAATTCACACCAAATTCAACTTATTCAAGGAAGTCTTGGGTGTATATTCAATAGAAGTGTCTTAACTATGAGGTGCCAATGAAAAGACTTGGCCAATTACATACTGGTTTATAGAGAAGTCATACGTTGGGAACTATGTAGATGTTTGAAAACAGTGTGAGTAGAGAAGAGTGGGATTTTGACACTGGCAAGAGCTGCAGGATAGGACAGACACCACCAACTCCCATTGGATGGACTAAAGAGAGAGGCCAGTTTAATGGCTGCAGAAGGGACAGTTCGTGTTTCAGGGGATGATGCTTGTTCACAAGGGGATCTGCAGAGGGAAACCCGATAATGACTGACTCCCTTGTGAACACATGAGGATTTATACTGGCTTCATGCCGCTAAAGACTAACCAAAAGTGAGGATGAGATTCCCCCAAAGAGAATGTATATATCCTCTTGATAATTATTATCGTGCTACGTCTCATTGAAGTGGGTGGTTTGGTAAGGTGATATCAAAATACATTGATTTAAATGGAAAATAGTGCAGTCTCACTACATCAATACAACTTAAAATATATTTCTGAGTTGTGTGTAGAAGGGTATAAATAACATAATCTCATAACATTGTACTAAAAATGTTTTCACAGAAATAGTTACATTGGGCTGTGATATGATGACATTGATAGCAGAGCCTAATGAGGTTCTGTTTGATAATATATGTTCTATGAAGACCATAGTTACTTAAACTAAATGTGAAATAGAGAGAATGTTTAAAAGAGTCATTTATATTCCTCTAAAAATAATGTGACTGTAATTCCATATTGCCCCTCATTCTGAAATGATATAGTGAGATTCATATGTAATTTAAAAGGGGAGGGGAATTCAGGGCTTGAACGTAAGATTGGATAAGCAGGAGCTAAAGGTAGCTCTATCCAGCATTAACCAGTGACCAGGAGCGATCACTGGGGAACCAGAAGATAGGGAATACTGTTCCACAAATCTAGCTTCCACAAAAGATGGAAACCTATCATCGTGTCCAGTATTTATGGCCCCTTATGCTTTAAATATCATATAGATGTGTCCCAATATTTATTTATAGGTTGTCCAAAACGCACAGATCTAAAAATCACATAGGTGTTTTTGTTCAGCATCAGTTGGCCTGGGGAGCCAAATGTAGCTCCTGGTAGCTGTTAGTGTTAAGCTAACCAGGCTCTTCAAGGCTATACGCAGGAGCTAAATAGCTCCCAGATCCCCTCAATTTCGAAACCCTGGAATTTATATGTGTTCAATTCAATCTGAAGATCGTTTCTTCAGGCTACATGGGTAAGTCAAAATAGTCTGTGCATACTAATTTGAAAACATTACTTCCTTAACCCAAAACATGCTGACGGATGTTATTGTAGGCATAGTACAAATTGCACATGTATGTTAGTAGCGAATTGCACCACATTTACTTGAGAAGACTCAATCCAGAAATGTTTTGAATTCTAGCATGTATTCATATCATTGGGGCAAGCAATATTTTTGATTCATTTTCAAATTGGTAAAAAAGTGACGTTATGTATAAAATGGAAATGTTTTAAAGTGAAGTAAAGGATTTCGATATACTGACTAACAAGTGGTAGACATATAATTAGAATGTTTAGTATTATGCAGAACTTAATATGATATAGAATTGACCATGGAAAGAATGCTTATTTGTGAGAAATATTGAGAAAGGAAGGTAAATTCTGTCTTTGTAGACCAGTTGTCTTTGATTGTGTAGCATTATGGTGACCTGCCCTGCTTAATGCTGGAGAGCACCTATGCTGGGAATCTTCTCTTTTCTTTCTTTCAATACATTCAAATGTTTTAGCAAATGTCCTGTTTCTTGCCCAGAATTGTGAGGTGCAATTGTACATGAGTGGTCTGGAATCTGGTGTTCCACCTAATCAACAGCCTTAAATATGAACATATTAATCAAAATATATTTTACAACATACCCACCCATGTCACACCCTGTCTAACACAGATGAGCCTGTTCTCTTGGAGAACCAATTTGACGACAGGATGAACTGACTCATTTGAAGCCCCCATGTGTCCTTCCGCAAGATTACTTTGATATGCACACAGAAGTTGTAAGAGAAGACAAAGCAATTACCAGTGTTTGCACAATGCTTGTTAAAATTGAGGAAATATTCTTGGAACTGGACAGCCAGGATAATCACACCTGAGCCCATCGAGGTTTCCAAGCTTACTCTCCTCCCCCAGCATGCAGTAAGCAATAATTTGATTCACAAAAACATGTGACACTTTGATGGGTTCCTTATTGTTAGGATGTTCAACTTGAATGTGCAGTCTCACTACTTGAAACACTTGTGTATAGGCGCGTTACAAATGCCATGTCATATCATATCATATCATAATGTGGGCAACTAGCAAGTGATGTTCGTCCTGCTCAGCACCTCCTGTAGATCAGGGTGCTCCAAAAATCATATGCATCCCATGGTCTAGATTAATGGTAGTGAGTAATGCGTTCACCTACTTATACATTTAGAATCTGGTGAGTGCAAAAACAAGCATCTAGGGATTTCCTACGAAAGGCTCTGGTCTGGAAGATGTCACACTATTGGCACATGTCGCTTTTGTGCTCCTCCCTGCCCCCCACTAAGAAGAAGGCCTGACATATATTTAATTGTTGGCTTTGTATTCATTCAACCCATTCATTTTAAGGAACCTGTGGGAAGGGCAGAACCAGTTTGCTAGTGACTTCAACAAAATGCAAGATAAAAGATGTGAGGACATTAGAATCAAAAAGAGAAGGGCAGATGTATTGCACAGATGAAAAGTCAAGGGTGATGGCTGTCAAGAGGAGTCCGAGCATGTGGAAATGCATGGGGAGTCACAAGGGGACAAAGTAGGATTATGCTATGCATTTATGCATGACAATACTTCCTGCACCCTGAGTCCTCATCCACCCTTCACCCTCTATACTCCTGTTTTACTCATTATACCATTTAGATTTGAAACCTTTTCCATTGCCTCCCACTCAAACGCTACTGTCGCTAAGTCCTCAAGCCAGTTCCATCCACTGTCGGAGCATATAGACTTTGTTGACTGGCAGCAGTTTTGGGGGTGAAAGAGTTTGTATGGGAGAGAGCAGGGACCCTTTCAACAGAATAACAGCAGAAATACTTGGCACAGTGAGAGAAGAGGCTTTAATTAAGTCAGGGTTAATGGCCAGGGTGGATTGGGAACCAAAAGTGGCCCTGTAAAAAATGTGCAAAGTTCACCCATTTTGCATGATAAAAGCACACCCACACATTATATGTAGATTTTGAGGGGGGTTCCCCAGCGTGGTATTTTGGAAAGAAATTGGTTCAAATAGTGTACTGTCAAGGATAGTTGTTAATATATAGCAGTTTAAAACAAAGGGATGTGTGGTGTGTTGCAAGATGGGAGACAAATGGTAGGGTGCATGATAGAGAAGAGGGTAAGAGAAACAGAAAACTAGAATGCCCACACAAAGGAAGCCTATGTTGCAGAAGCCCACTGGGAAATCTACTGTATGCCAGTCCACCACTGGCTTTTGAGGTCACGACAGCAGCTGCCATTACCAAACTACCAAGTCACCAAGCGTCAGTGCAGGGTGATCAGGCAGGGAGAGGAATGAAGCGGACGGCAGAAGGAGACAAGCAGACAGTTGCAGAGTGACCGAGACTCAAACAGACTATCAAGCCCCTCATGCACACACATACACCGCTGCTCAAAGCCACTGTTCCATTGCACATGCTCAGGCTGGACCAGGATAGACTGGAAGAGACAGAACCAAACAGCTCAGTGTAGGAAGGTTATGAGAACACGCTGTTAGCCGAGGCAGCTGCCTCACTGAACTCCTTCCTCCCTTAACTGCTGAGTCAATTTTCTATTTCATAATAGCTTTTCAGTGTAGCAGAAAAGCAGTGTGTGTGCTTACATTTTATACCGGAAAAAGTGTACTTTTATAGAACATTTGGGGGTTGGAAGTAGATTCATCCATGTGGGTTGGAAAAACAAGGTGCTCCTCGCTGATGATTAGCGCATAATCATTCCAAAAGCAGAAACATACAAGGGTGGGGTTCTGAGGATCCTTGAGAGCAAGCGTGAAAGTGCACAAAATCTTTGGAGAGGATTGAAATAGCAATTACTGTGTGTAAGTGTGTGAGTGATCTGCAAATCTCCTTTTCGCCTAGTGACATGCCGGCAGCACTTGCAAACTACAATTCCGCCGATCACTTGGAGGAAGGCACACCTCAATTTGAGAACCACCACCCCTGGTGCAACTAGAACACATCAACATCCCCTTTCAGCCATATACTGTAAACACAATGAAAAAAACTACACTCTCCCCCTGTACTCAATATACTCAAGTGTGATGCTACCACATGTCATCATCCTCATTAACAGAGCGGCCACAGCTCGGGCCAAAGACCCCACTATACCTAAACCTTCCTCCCCTGCTAGCCCATAACACACACCCAATAAGATCGTCTTCACCTCTGACACAAAAGCAAACACCACAACAGTCCTCACATGAGCGCTCTTCAATGCCAGATCCCTCGCCACCCATGCACATGACCTAACCGGCCCCATTACCACCAACAAATTGTACTTCCTTGCAATCACAGAAATATGGCTGCACCCAGCCACTGGCCCTTCCCTCTCCATAGCCATCCCGGACAGTTACACCATCCTCAGGAAAGATAGACTGGTATCCAAAGGAGGCAGAGTAGCCTTTATTGCTAAAAACCTACTTCCCATTTGAGAAATCAAAAAGCAAACTATTAGCTCAGGCAAACTTCTCTCAAATAGCCTTCAATTGTTTCCAAAAATGTGTGAAGATCATTCAGATATCTGATTGTGCCAAATCGCAACAACTTGAATGATGAGTCATTGACCCCTGACTTACGAAATCCCACCCTCCAACCTTCCCTCTTTGACAAATCACTTCAAGCGTCACAGCTCTTCACCTCTCCTCTGCTAGCTATGGACTCCCTGGGGCCTCTGACTCCCACATACCCTATCCCTTGATCCCTCCCACCAAGAAGGAGTACACCCACACTGAAGGCCTCCATTCCTCCCCATGTCCACTCTTTCCTGTGTCATCGTCTGCTCCAAAAATCTACCCCTGCCCGCACCCATTCTCTTCTTACCTCCTCTTCTATGCCATCCAATCGTTATCCTTTTCCTCTGCATGTCTCACCCAAATTATAAAATGTGGACAACACATTTGATGAGCAGTCACATCAGCAGGTTGGCTATCAAGTCACTCATATTCAGTGAGGATGGATTTGTTTAATACGTCTTCACTGATTATGAGTAAAACCGTTGTTCGTGGATCTTATTTAAAGAGGAAGGTTGCCACCCATTGTGAGCCTACAAACTAATATTTGTTGCTGCTACTCTACTTACATCTACATCATTGGGCTGTACCATCTTATCTCACCTCAGTGTGCAAGGCAGGGGTGTTGGGAGGCAGATGAATACACCATCAAAAGCATCTGCCACGCCCCCAATTCAATACCGCACAGGTGAGAAGAGTTACTCACTCAGACAACCATACAACCCTTATCTCAGACATAGAGACAATCTAAGCTGAAAATGGTAAAAGCAATCAAGCTGACATTGTAACACCAATAGGCGCACACACTAGACACGAAATACATATGCCCTCCACAATAAAAACTTATACACTAGGTAAAATGAGCATTTATGCATGATAAATATTAACACAGTAACCACAAGATATGAAGAACACTATCATAACCAATTTATAAGATGACTGCAACATGAATGACACACAAGTATAGCTCTTTAACATAACAATAAGAGATTAACAGGGCAGCCATCTTCTAAAAAATAGATGCCACACAACATGCTTTTAAATAGATGGACGCCTTGAGGCTTTCAGAGAACTCTGAAGGCTGAATCAGCAGAAATACAGAGCTGTGCATAGCTGATGTTTTAGTTGGCATTTAGTGCTAAGGACAGAAGGAGATAGGTTTGATGGGAACGGCGGATTAAAGGCACAAGATTGTGATTCCCAGGACATAGGCAGGATACTTCTCAATTAATTCAAGCTTATAGGAGCACAACCGACCTTTGTTAGCCAAAGGCAACAGCACAGTGCGGCAAATGGGCCCCATGGAGAACAACTCATGAGTGTCCCCAGAGGCAACAGAATACAAGGCACATGCAGTAATAATAGCTAAAGTCTCAATACATAGGAGGTAATTTCACTCCATACACAGTCCTCTAGCATGTACTTGTAATTGGAAAACACAGGCTATTCATTAGGTGGCAGAAGAATATAGGAAACCTTTGTAAAAGCACACACAGAACCAAGGTCAAGATCATAGATATTGCCCAAGCTCATGGTCTAAGGAATGTGGGATGGTAATTTATTTAATCAACAGAAGAAAGTTCATGGGCCTCTCCCCCCTACTACCTGTCTGGTACTTATCTTGATGACCTGTCAAAAGGTCCAAGGCTGGTTAGCAAGTAGCCAACCAATACATTTCCTTAGTGTCAATCCGCCTACCATGTAGTATTCCAGCCAATTAGTTTTCTTAGAAGTGATGTATTTTTACTTTTATCAATATTGGGATGGTCTCAGGAGGAGCCGTCAGATATAATTTTCCAAATTAACAGTGTAACCCTTATATGATTCATATGTAGCCACATCCCTTAACCAAACCCCATTCTAAGTAGGTTTTGTAAAACTGTGATGGAGTATGACGCGAGAGATGATGTGTCAGAGCTACTTAAAGTGTTGTTTTGTATGAATTTGGGGAGAGACTCAAAATATTGATGCATGTAGGTTGTCCCTGATTTATTTGGATGATAATAAAGCTGAACATTGCCTTGCATTTTGTCTACTATCATTTAGTTTGAATTGGAGTAATTCCAGTACCTCTGGCATAGCAGGAACTTCTGGGTCCATTGAACACAGATGTGCAACATCTGCCTCTCCAGATGTTTTGAAATTCAGATTCTATCATTCATAGACAGCATTGACGATGATCAGGGATTATTTTATTCCAAAACCAATAGAAAAATGTAGGTGACAGATCACTGTATTGGTCTAAGAACTGTAATGTTATTTCAGATGTAGCCTTGGGTGTTGCTGTGTTGACACATTTGATAATGAAACATAATACTTTAAAGCATCCTTAACCATGTGTGGGGAGCCAATGCAAGATTTTCCCGCCATTAGAAGCATGGTTGTACATTTCCTTTGCTGAAAGAAGTGCTTCATTTTGCACACTCAAATGTTTTCAAATTCTCTCATTGCCACCCATACAAGATAGTACACGCGTCTGGTTAGCTGTTGGGCAAAGCAACCAGAGCCACTGGTGAGGAACAGCAGAATCATTATTTGATCACACAGATTACTTGTGTAGACTTGGGCATCATCACAAGTTCAGGTGTGAAGTAAAAAAGTGGCATACATTCCCCTACTGCCACTTCTTTATTGACAACAACATTACTGCTGATTTAACTGCACCACCACAATTTGAGTTTGGAGGTAAAGTGGACGATTCCCTTCCGGAAAAATGCTGGGGGTGTATCCTAAACTTTACCACCAAATATGTGCTGCAATTCCTCCAAAATACCCATGGAGTCGTGTGGACTCCAAAAATTAGGATTCACACTATCTTGCCACCACGTTGTCAACCCGACAGAGTTGCAGTAAAGGTAACCAATTTTTCCTGTAATTTGTTGGATATAACAAACTCGAAATTATTCATGTTGAGTTTCAACATTTGAGCCAGTCAACTCAATATTTGTTTTTGAGGGGGGCACCCCAACAATTGGGTGGGTTTATAATTTCGTTTGGCAGATATTTTGCTCAGTGCAAGCAAAGTTGTGACCTTTTTACTTATTCATTTAAGGTCATACAGTTTTCTTTTAAAATTATAAGCTTCGATTCAAGATTTTATATCTGGGTTCTGTGCCTGGTCACATGAAGCTTGTTCTCATCAATTCACATATGTAATTTGCATTCCTATTTTGAGATTTTGACAACCTTTCCATGTTTAGTGCTTTAAATTCTATGAGATACTTTGCTCAGAGAATTGTATGCAGATCCCATAATCTAGCAAAAATATAGAAATAATAACACAAGTATTCAATTCTGAATCATAACCCTGTGCAGTTAAAACAATGCTAAAATATTAATGTCTACAGAACGTACAAGGAGACACATAGGGAACAAAATAATGTTCATAAACTTTAAGATGGTATAAATAAAGAAACTAAACTAAACAAAACAACATAGACAAGGGGGAAGTGGAGGTGTGCAAACACAAATAATTAAATTCACATTAAATTCCATCTTCTGAATCCAAGATGACACAAACCCCAATTCCAAAGCAATTGCTCATAAGAATAAGAAGAACATAGACCATCACATGGCAACACCTATGTCTACTAGTCACGGGTAGAGCCAAGTGGGCATGTCCACTACATAGTTATGTAATTGCTCTCAGCACCCTCATGGGCAAGGGTAGGATACATGCTCACAACTGCAATGTATGTAGCACATTCATGAGAACAATGCTTTAATGTTCACGCAGATCCTGTCCTAGTTCCTATAATGGGGTAAGACAACAGTACAGAAACACTCATGCTCTGGGCACACCTCTTTAACTCAAAGTGTTTATGGGCTACAGTGTACTCCGTAAGTCAGAAGTTACACAAATGCAAGTTCCCTTTCTGAAAAGGGGATGCACATTATGTTTCTTTTCACTTGCATGTGCACAAGACCTCTACAAATTGCAACAATACATATTTGGAGCCTGCAATACATGCACTATGTGTTTCTTACATGAAAGACTTTTCCGAGAATGTTGTTCTCTTCACATCATCCACTTATACATCCCTTTTGTTATAGTATATGTGTGAGGGTGCAATATCATGCATCCTTTTTGATTTTTAATAATACAATGATGCTGGTAATTATGTCTCTCAAAGGGAGATGGGCTTATCTGACTCCCTTTCATAATGCTCGATTCCGAAAAGCATAGTGCAAGCAAATATCTCTGCTTTGCCAATCTACTCGCAACTCCCGGCAACTGCTTTGTGGTTTGGCAATATGACAGAACAAAGTGTAATGTGCATTTTAACCAGCTATCTGATGGAGACAAAGCTCCACCTACAAGATATGATTGTAAACCAGGGCATCCTAAATCTAAAAAAAAAAAATCTATGCACTGAGAACTGGGTTGCAGATGACAAATCTAAATGAAAGCCATGTCTGGATATGGCATGTTAGTATATGACAATCACAATTATACTGGCCAAAACCTGTTGGTGTCATTTTGTTGTCAACATGATTAAAAATTCTGTTCCTGGACGGTCCTCCTGTGTATTCACTGCCTGGGACTGTGTTTCACCCAAAATAGGTCATTTGGGCTCTGCACCAGTCTTTGATTTCCTGTGAAAGGGCTGTCACGACCTAGGAAGACAGAAACTGCCCAAGGGGGCGCAAAGAGGTCCAGTGCTTCAAAGGACAGGCTCTGCCAGGCCAAAGGAAATCATATCAGGGTGGTCATTAACAGAGATGGTTGATGTAGGAAGACGGGGGCACAGTGCAAGTAGAGTAGCACAGGATCGGAATTTCCAGAAAGACCACGGTTCTACTATGACAAACTTCCCATTACCCTGTCCCACAGTTTTCAAACAAAGCACTTGGGATATAAAATCACCTGCAGACGATTCTGAAACAGCAGCCAGGATTCGACCCCTCACAGAAGACTTGAAGGGACCTAATCTGCAGAAGCGGATTGCTTATTTTAGGGGGCAACCCCACCCATTAGTTGAATCATCTTTGGACATCTAAAGAAAAAATACACCTGGATCTGTTATTAGGAGTAGTATGCTTCAAATACCTCTGTATTGAAGTAAAATATAAGTTTCAATGAGGGAGAAAGACCCTAAACTTACCATCCCTGACTAACATTGGGATGATCTGCGAGCTGAGGAAGACATACTGCAGCTGAGACCACAGCTACTCAAGAACCTGCTCACTGGAGGTGACAGAACCCTCTCCAAGTGCTTGCTAAAACCTTCTTTGATATTAAGTGCAGAGAAAAACCTCACGCCTTGCCCGTAGATTCCTAGCACCTAAGTGTCAGGAAACAGCACTTTGGAATCTGTTTTCCAGCTTCAATCAGTATTTGAGCCATCTTGACTGCTTTGAGACATTTTTATGAAACTCAAACATGTGTTGATGCCAACCTGATCCATTTAAAGTGTCAGGAAGACGGTTATGATGCTGCTGATCCCAACATCAATCATTTAAATGTATTTGAAGTAGTTCTGACCATAGCCCTATTTAAAGTGCCCAAGTGACATGTAAGAACTGACCCCAGTCTTAACATCTTCGGTGAACTGACATTGGTTGTGAAAGGATATAGTATGCACCTCTGTCTTCAGACCCAGAGTAGCCCCTTTATTTACAAAGTTTGCAAGTTATTGGTCTTTGTTTATAGTGTGGTTTGTAGTGTTTTGTGTGTTGTTTGTATTTTTTGTTTGTTTAATGTATCCTACTTTTTATACACGTTTGGTTAGACATTCTTTTATATTGGTACATTGGTGCCACAGTAAGATTTTTGTTTACTCTGCTTTTATTCTAGCTCACATCCCTCCTGAAGAATACTGCCTGCTCTCTGCCAATACGACCTTAAAGCGGTAAACGAGGTGTACTTTCCGGGCAGTGCCTGTTTCCCCTTTGTGATTGACATTACTGCTTGTTTATATCAGTGTGGTGATAAGTAGAAGTCGTTATTTTGTCTCAATCAACAATGTTATTAAAACTATTCCATGCATCAGTGACTTCAGTCCTTTCAAACAGTTAAAGAACAAATGTCTTGTGTACAAAGTGTTTTTTTTTTTAAATCAAAAATAGCATTCATGATATTCTTTATTGAAAATGCGGTATTTATGGCCTAACCATGGTCAACGCCATTCCCTTGAGGTGTTGTGTGCCTCAGGGATGAATACTGTTACCCATGATATTTAATATCTACTTGAAGACACTGGTGGATCTTATTGTGGGGAGCAAAGTCTCCATCCACCAGTACTCAGACAACACCAAACTCTATAAAAGGTTTTCATCTTTAGAAGATGTCCCCAACATGTGGCACTCTCTCTGTCCTGCTGTATTCTGTATATCTGAACATTTATTCTGAGTTCAATCCTTTTAAGAATATTTTTTTGGTTGATTCACTCAACTTGTTTCCATCCCAAATTTTCAACATTGGCATTCATCGTTATCACCGTTAAATAATCCAGTTCAATTTCTTGCCGTTCTTCAATCCATTTTTGAAATGGATGAAAAAGTACAAACCATTTTCGAAATTCTCTGCAGTCACTGGTTGTTTCAAAAATGCATTGCAGAGATGCTGTTCTTTGTGGCTCTCTATCTACTTTTCGTGTGTCAAAAATCGACTTCATGTACTACAGCACGGTTTGTACCGTATGCTCATAAATTTGATAAAACAAATCCAATTAAGCTCGGCTTCACTGGTTACCTCTTGATTTCCACATTTAATTTTATGTGGGGATTTCAAGGCACCTTTCCTGGGTTCTCAAGTGTACATGATTGAGAAACGGATCTTGCACAGTGATTGCAGTGCCACAGTTATTAAGGATATCCGGAAGCCGGAAGTTAGAGAAATCAACCATGTACAACTATTGGGGCAATCATTTTTTGTTGCAATTGTTTGTGAACTCCTCTGTAAACCTACACTTGAGTTCCTGATTGATTTAATTGATTATTTGAACTCTTCTCTGATTGGACATAGTGGGTCTCTGGGAACATAGTTAAAATCATCATCAATTTGAGAAATCCATACCTCTTTGCATGAAGCTACTTTTTATTAGCTACCCAAACTGTATTGTCTCTAGAGTGCGGAATTCAGGCGTACAGCGAAGCAGCAAACCTGCTACATTTACTCCCTATAAACAAGCAATGCTTCCAACCCTAAACGAAATAGGGAGCAAAATGAATCCAACAAAATAGAAAAGAGCAGACACCAAAGAATGTGTCCCACTATTTCACTAAAATATCTCTACAGATACATATGGCCACCACTATAAACACTACTATTATCACTGCCCGATCTGCAAAGGAGCATTAAGGTAAAAGGACATCTTTTCATATGCATGCACTATGAGGTTAAGCATATTTTTATTTATCACCAATCATCAATTTTAACTACTTTTGAAATGTGTATTACTGTTCTATTCCAAATAAAAACCTTGTATTCCAAACTTCAAAATCAGATACCCCCAGTACACAATCCTAACAGGAATCCTGGTAAACTCCATTTAAAGATTTGTATCACTTTATAGTCTTTTTGAGCTCAGGATGGGGGATTAACATTTTTCCTTAATGTATGCAGTTATGAAATAAATATGACAATCAAAACATCTTTCAAACTGATTAATGCTCTTGCTAATGTGTTGGAAAGTATGTTGCTATCCAGAATTTACCAGAAGATTGGTTCTGACTCTTAATAATGTAAACATATCTGTAAATTACACAAATCAGTCCGAAGATGTTTTTGTGTGTGCAGGCATATTTATTATTTCAAGTGCAGCATAACACCTGGGGTACAGTGTGCCAGGTTGGTGAACTGTAACAGTAGAAAAAACAGCCGACGCGCGTTTCAACCAAAGTCTTTCACAAGGCATTGAAGTTGGGTTGGGGGCTCCCATTGGAACAAAAGTAGAAGAACCCTGAGTAGGGCGTTGAGTTGATGCTGGATAGCAGATTTCTGGGCCGGTGGTCCGTGAGCGTCCAGGTGGTTTCCAGAGACAAGTTGCTCAGGGGACCTGGCTGTCCCGAAACCAAGCTCCTCACCCCTTGCAAAAATATCTGTAAATTATTTTCAGAATAAAGAATGGTATGAATGTGTGATTTCATGGTTGTAGATGGCCGGAGTAATTATGGCGGTCCAGATGAGATGAAGAAGTGTCACTATATGATCATTTCTCTTAACAAGAGTTTTCTTTTGGAAACCAGTACAATAAGCAAGTTAATCTTAACCAGGTATCAGTCACGGATCCTTTGCCACACTTGAGGCACTCACCTCCTATGGGTCTTTCACTGTTCCAGTTTACCTAACCTGCGTCGATATTGTGCACACATCCTCCCAGCTAAGACCTTGTTTCAGTTCCAAAAGCACTCATCGGTTCTCCTATAAAGCAGTAAAGGATGCTGAATTAAGATTGCTGAAGATACAAACCCCACAAGACCATTACTGAACAGCTTTATTGTCAAGGTAGTATATCTTCAAATTCTTTAATGTTACTTCCTTAATAACTATATTTGTCATTGCACTCACTTTTTGCAACCCATGCAGACCACTTTCACATCCCTGAGACTTAATCAGTAGGAGTTCCAAATGCATTCAACTTTCTTAATATCAATTGCTAGAGGTATATGTAGTTTTGAAGTATTTCAAGGGAGATATTTTAGAACAAACATTCAATTTACTATGATCCGGGTCACAGATTATGTGATGTGATTTCATGGGAAGTCATTGAGGAGTTGTGGGTCGATCAATATCTGTTTTGCTAAATCTAATACCTTCATGAAATGAAATGATACCACTGCTAATACTTCATTTATAGATGGCTATGACAATCCAATGTGGCACCCAATGGCTGGTATTAGCCTGCATAGGCAGGGGAGTATCCAACATTGCCACAGCTGGGGGCCAGGGGGTGATCCAGGAAAATAGTCCTGCTAGTTTTCCCCCAAAACTGACAAATAGATCCAGTCCACCGCCCCCTCCAACCCCATAGAATGACTTGACTCCCTACCCTCTCCCTGCAACATTCAGACAAGAGTGTGACATGGAGCTCTGTGCTCTGGCTCTGTATCTGTCTATGCCCCTTATTAGGCCTGCAGTGCAGTCAATGCCCTGGAGTGGGGCGAATGAGCTCCTGATATGTACATGGAGGGTGCAGAACATAACAATACAGCCACCCTGCTGTTAGTGTCAAGCTCCAGATCGCTGTTCTATAGGCAGCCAGGCTGAGCAGGAGAAAACACCAAAACTGCTGTCCCAGACAGGATTCCCAGGATAAAATGCATTGCCTCGGTAAGAAAGCACTGCACTGGCTGCCCCAAAATGCCAGACTAGGCAAGTAAAAACACATAACATACTTGATCTTAAATTCTTACTGTGGCATTATGTTATTTTCTAGGCATCTAGATCACTGGGTGTGGCAGTGTTCCTGTCTCCTCACCTGCTGGGTTCAAACTTGGTGATGGATGTGTTAGCATGCATCGTCAAACATGTGCAAGTGCTGCTCACTTTAAAATGGGAAGGAAATCTCATTAATGGCTGACCAGACCCTTGGTTAGAGATGGTGGGCATGCAAAGACAACTCATCAGATTAGGTGACTGTTGCTGGGGTGCTATATGTTTAGACATATGGCTTGTTTCCTTTTCATACTACAAAATGTGTTGTTTCGACCTGGGGATGTGCACAGGCCCCTCATGTGACTCGGTGTGGGAACCTCTGCCCCTGTAGCAATTATTTATTTTTTCAAACTGCCACACACAATTATAAGCAGAGTAAGTGAATGTTATCTTAATGTGAAATATACATATGTAGTTCAATTGACCTTTCTCATTAGAACAGTGGTCTTTAAATGTCCAGAGGGTGCCCCAGACACTTTAAAAAGGGTTTAAGATGGCTGTTTTTAATATAAGATTTTCTAATGCCTATACTTTCTTAAAATCACTCACCTTAAACCTGCCCCCCAGACATCCTTTGGGCTCTCTAGGCAGATCAACACCTAGGTGGTGGTGAGCACAATAAATATATTTATTCAAGGGGGGTTTGGTATGAATACGTGTGAAGAAAGTGAAGAAGGCAAAGGAGCATTTGCCTTTCAAAAATATTAATCAGCCCGGAAAAATAATCAGAGAGAGGAGATTTTCCAATACCTGTGCTGACATAGTATGAAAGGTGCCCACCTATTAAATCTAACAATTTATGATGATATATTCCATGGAAAACAAAGTCCAAATGAGAGACGTGTGCTTTAATGACACATGTATGTGGTGTTGGGGGTAAGAGTCTGCACTGGAAGCCTGATAGCCTGGAGTGAAATCCTATTAGCAGAACACTTGAGAAAGCAAACTTGTTTTTTAATGCTGACCTCAAAAACTTCCAATGGGGCTGGTCTGCCCTCAGAAAAAAAGTGAAACAGACATATCCACCCACATGTATGCTTGACTTGTGCCCCGAAATCAATACAGGAGCAGAACCAGGGAAAATACGCCCTCAAGTCTCCATCTCTTGCCACATCCTGGGAAAATACCCATGACTCACTTGCCCTCTCATCATTTCTAGTCCTCACCGCCATGTTTGACTTTCAACCATACTCTCGTTTTATTTAGATGACTTAAAAAGTACACGCACTACAGTAAAGTACTTACACAAATCTATAGCTCCTTATAGAGATATGCTAGGCAAAACGTGCATAATTGTGGCATTATTCCCAGCACCTTGAATGGAAGACTACAAAACACGTGAGGCACTTGTGTATAAGTGCGTTATAAATGCCACATCATATAAAAAATACCAGAATACAATTTAGTAGAAGGCAAAAAATTACGTCTGGATTTTGGAAATGTACTTTCAAGACTTAAAAGACTCCTAACAAAAGGTAGTGTGTGAAACCTGTTACCTGTTTCTGTTTCAATGTTTGACAAAGTCAAGCTTCATAAATATGGTGAGAAAAATGTTACATCTACCAGTAACAGCCACTTTTTGGTGTGTTTAAACAGGAACCTGTGAAAATAAGGCAGCTAATGAAATATCACACAAAACATGTTTTAAACGCTACTGGAGGAGGTCATATGTTTTAAGCAGCTAACTTGTACTTTTAAAATAAAAACGTTCCTTGACAATTCTTAACAAACGTTAAGAATGTCTTGTCCAAAACAATAGTCTCTAAAATGACCCATCACTTTCAATGCTCTGCTCAAGTGAGATAAGCAGTACCCAGGGCAAAGTTGTACTGCTGCCGGGACACTGAGTGTGCTGAGCAGGAACACTGTGCTCCTGCTCTGCACCCTTATTGTCCTGCCAGCGGGACCACTTTCCCGTTTGGCACCCTCATTGCCAATGATCGTGCTCAATGGGCGAGGTGGCCTGCTCCAAAATGTCCCGGTCTGGCTCTTGGATGAGCCCCTGTGGGGGCAAGCTTCCCCTCCTCTCGGTACTGCCCACTTGATGTCAATCAAGCACTATTTTCAAGGGAATTTGCACAAGCGCTTACCGCACGCCTATTAATTAGAAAGCCTTTTTTAACGATGATGGTGTTTTGTTTTGTATGTCAGGGGCTACTGGTTAGGGTTGGGGGTGTCTACATCCTTTAAAGCCCTTTAAATAAGCACATCTGGATCCCCTGCAGCTAGCGCTCCCTAATCTTTTGAATGTCTATTTGAATCTATCCATGTATCTTTTCAGAGTCTGGAAGATATGCTCTCATTATTATTCAGAAAATATGCAGGCTTGTGTGCATGTCAGAGAACCCCTAGAGAGTTCTGAAACAGTGACAAAGTAAGGAATGACTAGGAGTCAGTGTGCTCAGCAGGAATGCAGGTAAACCATGGTGAGCCCACATCATGTAATTAATCCCCACACTGTCATCCCTGACCCTTCAGCATCGTTTCACCTGAATGACTTCGATGCCAACAAATGATCAAACCGAGCCATCATGTGACATATATACACACCTTTAAACAGACCTGAGTATTGCTACACGGTATATTGTACAGATCGAGGCTATTCAACAGATGTAATCCACTTCCTCTATGTGAGCATTAAAAGGTCGTGTTGGGATTGTTCATCCTAAATCACACAATAGGATGCACAGAATGCCAATCGGATGCCTTGTCAATTGCAAAGGAAGGCGATGTGGCAGAATGAGAGCAGAATAAGCCAGTTCAGCTAACAAGTGCACATGCCACCGTGCCACCCAGTAGCCACCCCTGGAAAATCACCTCCTGTGCTGTAGCACGGAGCATTTTTGAGGCTATGCAAATTAGCAATAAAGTATGCATTGTTGCTCCATGTGAGAAAATGGCTGTTGTCTTATATGGCAGTGCTATTGTATACATAGCTGTATCAACCCAAACCAGACAGCTGTCAAGGATGCAGGCAATCACATATACAATATGCCTTCATTGCGGATCATGAGTGTCCTGCAGTCTGAGACTCTGTCTCCCAATTGAATGTATCTCTGCCCTGAGTGTATGTCCATCAGACGGTCACCTTCGATATATTATGCTTGAACTTCAGATACATTAAGAGCCTGACCCTTACTATCCGGGCAAGACAATACAACCCTATATTCCCCTAGTTCCTTGCTAGGGTTTCAATTCCATGACATATGTCGCTCTCCCCACCTACATACAGTCGCTGATGGGACCAACATTTGCTACTGGGATTGACTCTTGCACATGATCCATCGTTTGATGTATGGGATCTGTGCTTACAATCTTCCTGTCTTCATAACTTAGTTTTTCTGCTATGCTTTTAGAGACCAAGGGTTTATGCCATGAAAACGTTGTATGCTAAGTACTATTACCAAAGCAAGTTACAACCAGTTCATGAAAAAAAATATACTTCTTTGACATTCTTTTTGAGTATTTTATGCAAAAATATGCAATGTATCCATATATAACTAGCAATTTTGCAAACGAGGGAGTTCCAATGCATTGTAATATGATGCAATTGTCATTTTTGAATAGCGCCTTTCACCACTGGTATAGTTCCAACGGGCTGTAGGTGAACTTGGAGGACAGAAGTCCAGGTATGGGAAATTCATCAGAGAGTTACAGAATGCGAGTGTGCATGTTCGCCAATGTGAAGGCAGATAGGGTTTGTCAGGTACATGCTAGTTAACCATGTTAAACAGGCATGTGGGTGGGTGCAGACAGGTGACTATGTAAGAGAGACACTATGTGTGCAGCTAGACCACATTTTATTGTGGGGGATAGCTGCATTCTAAATGGCAAAGGTGCTGTGCAATGTGTCTTAGAGTAGTGCATGTAGTGGATGGGTGCTGAGAGGTACTTCAGTAGGCCAGCCGAACGGATGTCATCTAGATGTAATACATTGGTTACCTTCATAAATGTATCTAACTGCAATATGTTGGCTACCTTCAAACATTCATCTAAGTGCAATACAGAGGCAGGCTTTCAAACTTGGGGAACAGGGTAAACAGGGGATTGGAGCTGCCCTAGGGAAATGTGTGATAATATTACATGCTAATTTCAAATGTGTAATTTACAACATGCATTAAGTGGCACATATTAAAAATAATAATAATACTAATAACAATACTAGTAATAAAAGCAACCGATTACAAAAAGTGCACCAGAAACGTGGGCTAATTTATGACAAGCAATTTTTGAAACTCTTAACCCTACCATCTGCGGGAAACCAATTTGATTTATGGATCCTCTACTGCCGTGTTGTCCACATATAGGCCTCGAGAGAAGTATCCATAGCGGGTTTTCAGGATACCCCGGATTAATATTCATGAAATAAATTGGTATATAATGATTATAAATGTATATGAATTTTTCCTCATGAATATTAATGAGGGATATCCTGAAAACCATCTAGGCCTGGAGTTAAACAACCCTGCTCTACTGAGCTACATTGGTCTGCAACTCAATCTCAGTGAAATCTACGACCAAGAGCCAGGATGCGACAACCTTCAAAACTCCCCTTCTTACTCACTCTCATCCCTTAACTATTTCCTCGCTACTAAAATTGTGCATCCTTACACCTCCCAAACTCCTTCACACAACCTCTAGGTCTAGTTTACTAAACAGATCCAGACCCTTTGCATCTTCTGTAAACACCCATGTTGCCATTGCTTGCACTCCATAATCCGGGGCTGCCCATGTAGCTAAACTGCCTAGTCAGTACCAACCACTATACCCATAGAGATTTCCATACAGGTAGCAAGTACTTCCGACCTGCACCCATCAACAGCAAAGTTTCTCTAACTGCCTTCCCAATATCCAAGTAACACACCCAGCTCTCTTTTCTTACAGAGCCATGCGCAGTGACGTCAACATTATTGGCAGAAGGACGTTATATAAGGCCACTTTACATTACATTTACATATTTGAGACAAGGCACTTTTTAAATAGCACATCCAGTTGTAAGTGACCACCACATGCAGATGTAACAGACAGATGGTGCAAATGATTCTAAAAAGTCTACTTTTCTAAATCGGTCCAATGTCATTTCACCGACAGGCATTTTTACGACTGACCTTTTTACGTGGACACTATTACGATAAAAGTCATTGAATTTCCTTTTTTAGTGGGGGAGTTCCCCCCAAGTTCCCCCACCTATTTTAACTATTCCCTAACTCCCAAACCCTTATCTGCCATTTCCACCCCTCCCCCAAAATTTCGATTACTTTTTCGTAATAGTGTCCACGTAAAAAAGGCAGTCGTAAAAATGCCTGTCAATGAAATTATGGTATACCTGTAAATTGGCTCCAGGTGCATCTGTTGTCCATGCCTTGATGTGATATAGTTTGCGGCGCGTGCTTGTACACATAGAAGCAGTGGTGTGTTTTTTTTTTTTTTTTAAATTGCAATTTCTCATTTGCTGCTACCAAGTTATTATTTGTTGTGCATGGTTTAGCAAGGGCAATACTTTGAAGTTGAATCAAGCATAGTGTTTTAAACATTCCATGTGTAATTGTAATATCTATTGTTTTGACGAATGGCTTTTAAAATGTGTGGGAATGTGTTTAAAAAAAAATATATATGTATATGTTCATATTTGTCATTGAAGATATTTTTGTGTCATTACTTTACAAAAAGATCTGCATGATACCTGAATAAAGGAATACAATCAAAATAATTATACACATAACTATTTTAAAAAATAATATAAAATACCAGTGTGCTCTCCTTTGAGAATGTTTACGGTATCAACCTTTTTTCCATGGTGCTTTTTGTATTAATATTATCATAGTCAAATGCCATTTGCCATAGGTTTGAGCAAAGGAATCAAAACGTTTGTACGACAAAAAAAATATATATATGTAGAAGAGAAATAAATCATATTGATTTTCAAAAGTTTCCATGCCAACTTGACCTTGCTCTTCTATTGAGAATAAAAAGTTAAGTGGCCTTCGCTGGCAAGTGCCCGAATTGTGACTGCGGTCTTCATTGTGTGACGCAGGAAACAAATATGGCTTTTAAATAAAGGCCCCGAACAGGTTGATGGGATTCAGGTCCTAATGGGCTGGTGTGTCAAAGGAAGCCATTTTGCAAACACTTAGAACGGTTATCTGAACAGTGCTCTATTTATATATAATTGTATAGCTATACTCGAGGTCAGGATATTTCTTTCAATGTAATGCTCGGGGATATCTGTCAAAATTTGAAAAATTGTTTTTTTAGGAAACGTTGACCTTATTTTATAAGTGATGTCCGATGAAGGGGAGAAATAGCGTAACCCACAATAAACACGTCAGTCTGATTGTTACGTTACATATGAATTGCTGGTTGCGTCAGTCATCAAAAGCATTGTATTGAGAGAAGGTTTGCCGATGTGAAGTCAGTTTTCTGTAATATGTTCCTATCCGACACATCGTCGACACTGGAAACATGACTGCTTGTCTCCAGAGTGAACTGGCAGCTCTGAGCCCACATTTTGTATCCAATGATTATTCTCTTGTAAAGGGGAGAAGAAAGTTGTTAGAATAAAATGTACACTTTTTGTAACTGTGCGGTGACCCCCCCTTTACAAATGAACTGTTAGACTAACCTTTACACTTGAATCATGGAAGTAAGCGTTATTATCAATGACTCAGGTGTTAAAACCCATCTAAGATCGGGTCTCAATACGAGTTTGGTATTTATTGTTTGCTTTTTAGGCGCTTATACAGTAAGTACATTCTGTTTCAAAGTGCCCACAGGGCAACAGGGAGGGAACATGGGAATGAAACACATTAAAAACACAAAAACATTAAATACAGTGGAGAGGAAAATGCCCTGTGAGTATTCAGAACGTGCAAGAGCTGTAAGGAAGAGGGCAGTGCGGGTAGGTACAGGGGTGTCCGTGCCCGTGGGTGAGCCACAGATGAGGTGCAAGGTATGGTAAGTACTACATGGCCATAAGCCTGGTTGGGTGGGAAAGTGCGAGCCTGCAGGGCAGAGGGTGTGCCGAGGTAAGTGCTGAAGGTAGACAGAAGCTGGTGTGATTGGGTGTGGGAGGCCCAGGGCCCAGAGGATGCAGAAGGGCCCAGGAAACCAATCACAGCAAACTGTGAGATTAACAGAGGAGTGTAACCTGTAAACGGAAGGAGGAGGTAAAGAAGAAAGTCTTGAGGATCGTCCGAAATTTAAGACAATCCTGAAGACGCAGAGGGGTGGGTAGGCTGTTCCATAGGAGGGAGCCAGCTGAGGAAAATGATTGACCGCCTGCCCTCTGTTTAGTTAAACGCTTTACACAGGAATGTAGAGGTCTAGAAGGAGAGTATTTAGTAAGAGAGAGTTACAGAGTTGTCACTGGCCCCAGACAGCATTGTGGATGATGCAGAGGGATTTGAATTTAATCTGTGCAGCAACCAGGAGCCAGTGAATACTTTTTAGGGCAGGAGAGATGCAGTCCCATGAGACATTTTAATGGGAGGGCAAAAGGGGCACTTGCCCTGGGCCCCACCATGGAAGGGGACCCCACAAGGCTTCCTGATCTAAAGAAGTAGGGTTCCATAGTTCACCAGACTTAAATAGCACACATCAGGATAGTTTATGGCATGCTGCTGAGGCTCTAAATGTATTGCCTGTTGGTTGTTGACAAGTACATTCTGCCTTGAACAATTCATCATGCAATGCTTCCTGTGTTCACTCTGATATTCATAGGCTGTGTGTTCACTACTGCACAACTCCTGTAGCATTATTTTCTTCCTGTGGGAATTATGTTGATCATGTGCAATACCCAAACCTGAAATTTATATTGATAAATTGAGTTCCACAATGGTACAGAAATTAGCTCAGTGTGTTAAGCACTCATTGCAGAGATGTGTGTCGTGAGAAACCAGAGGGTATCTCTTCCAATAGTCGCCTGGGATCTCTCGCTGCGGTAGCCAGGGCATGGCCATCGCCTTTGGATCCAGAGCCTGGGGGTGGACCAGTGCCGGAGGATCACCTGGGTGAGATGTCTTCAGGCAGTGGGACACCTGATGGCGAAATGCAGTATCTCCCCTTGTTACACCTTTACTCAATCCTAACAGGTAGGATCTCTAAGAACTGCACCCCACCCCCTTTCCTACATAAACACTTTCAGACAGACAACCCGCTCTGGGAGAAAGCAGACTCATACCCAAGCATTGTACCTGACAGGTCCCACTAATATGGTCAGGTAGTGTCAGGCAATTTCTGTTAACAACTGACACTTGAATTCCATTACACTTCCCCGCACAGATAAAAGACAGAGCATGAGAGCACACTCTCAGCGAGGCAAAGCACATGAAGGAACAGTGTTTTTCCAGAAATCAGTTGAACAAGGAGAGAAAGGCGGCAACCCGTGAAGGGAGAGCAAGGAGGGAGAACCTTCCTGTGAGAAACCGTTACTTTCCAGAAAGCTTCAGATTAATAGGTTTACGGCCAGGAAACCAGACTGAAGAATTCTGCATTATGTGTCAGAGATACCCGGGGCCCTCCGGCATGACTGGCTGAGTTGGGGAGGAGCAGCAGCCAGCTTGGTACCGTCGTTGGCTCCTGGATCAAAGCAGCACCAGTGAAATCAGCACAGTCAGTGAGTTGGGAAGACCGCTACAGGACCAGTCTGTGTTGAAGTCAAGGTTGCAAGTGGCAACATTGTATGAAGTGTGCAAGAGCAAAAAATATTAACGCGTGCGATGAGAGACGCGAGTACAGTTCAATTGCAGATGAATGTTTGAACATTTATATGAATAGGAGAAGGTACGAGACAAGGTAACAGACTGACCCAGCACCGAGGGTGTGCTCAGCGAAGGTCTCTGTGTGATATACCTAGCCAAGAAGGGGCAGAAGCAAAAGCAATGAAGTACATTTATGGATGAAGTGAATTGAAGTGGTCCTACGATGGTTTAAGAAAAATCCATCACACAGTCGAAATTCTTCGAATTTTGATAACAAAAAGAAAGCAAAGAAAGTGAGATTATAAAGTCCGGGCCGGATTGAGGGAGACCTGTGGTCTGAGCTCAACCGAGGGAGACCAATTGTGAACTTGTGTTTAAGGTGGTCTGAGCCCGACAGAGGGAGACCCACGGTGAATAATAAACCAGAGAACTTGTGAATGTGAAAATCATTATGAGAAAGGAGCTTTGGTACTTGTTTGTTACTTCAGGCACTCTGCAATAAGAGACTTTCATTGGGAAAGAGTCCTTGGTGCAGAAGGCCCAGATAACTATGTTTTGAACTGCATCCTAGGGGCAGAGAAGCCAGAGTGTGTGCTAAGCTCGAGTGTTGCATCTTGTCCCGTTCTTAAAACATGGTGAAGGGAAGCCAACCGCTCAACTATACTGATATATTGTTTCTTGAACACTTTTCTTTTGCATACATCATTTTCCCACACCATTTGTATTAAGAAATCAGGATTGGCAATAGGTTTAATTAGTATAGGCCATTTTATTTTGACAGAGACTCCACTAGGACTGCGTTGTTATTTGATGATCGTAGCTGTCTCCCATCCATAGAATTAGGGTTAGATAGGTGTTCAATCAACCCATTGAAGTTCAATAAACACCCTTAAATTGTGATCACTTGTGTCGGTCTTCACTGTTTGATACAATGCCGTCCTTACAGTGATCATATGCAAGATTAGAATAGCACATTCCAGCAATAGGGGTACGTGCTGGAGTGTCCGTGCTCGTGGGTGAGCAGCAGATGTAAGTGCCATGTATACTAAGTATCAGGGAGCGTTGAGCTGCAATAAGCGGGTAAGTGCAGGTCTACAATGGCGTAGGCCAGTGGATGCTGAGGCAAGTGTTGTGTGTAAGCAGAAGCTGAGACAATTGTGTGTGGGAGCAGGGGCGTTGCTAGGGGGGGGCTAAGGGAGATATAGCCCCTGATTCTTTGGTTGTACCCCCAGATAGAATCTAAGGAGCTACAGCCAAAAGTCTAGCTAGCCCCCAGTCCCAACAGTACCGACATCAGCTTAGCCCCCGTTCTTTTCCAAACCTAGCAACTCCCCTGCGTGGGAGGCCAGGGCACCAAGGACACACAAGGACCCTGGTCACCAATCACTGTGTAACTGTGAGGTTAGCAGAGGAGGGAAGGAGGAAATGAAAAAAAAGTCTTGAGGAGCTTCTGGAATTTGAGGTCAGACTTAAGATGAAGAGAAAGGGGGAAGGTTGTTGCACAAGATGGAGCCAGCAGAAGCTTCCCTTAATGATGGGGAGAATGAAGCTAGAATCATTCCCATTTTGCGTAACACCCTTCTATAATATGTTGTTTTAAAAATGGTCATGTTTGGTAAAGTCATTTGTGTACTTACCAAGTCAGTTGTATAAACTTTTGATTATTTTAGTTCATAGTAAGAACTGGAAAATAAAGTGTTCAAATTCAGAAATTGCAGAGTTTCCACGCATGCCAGATGCATCCCTTAACCAATGTGTGATCCTGGGCATCTCATTTCATCTTGTGTTGCCTAACCTCTGAACATTGCCAGTCCCTAAACTCGTCCTAAAATTGTCAGCCCTTCAGAGTGACTTCCTTCTCAGGGTATGATCTTCAAAACATTCTCACTCATGGTTTCACTGGCTATAGTGTTGCTTCCAGTATAAAAGTGAGCATAGATATATTGCACACCACAGGCACTTGTTCCTTTGTTCCCCAATGGCAACACTAGTTGAAAACCATGTCCCATTTCTAATCTCAGTCTGTATGCATACAGACACCTTCCTGGTAGTTTCTAATCTGCATCCGCTAGCTTTGCCGTGGTATGTGTAGCTTTCTCTTTTCTTCCAATTGGTCTCGTCTATCCATACTTGAGCACTTTGCATTCTGTGATGCAGCTAATGTGAGTTCTCTGTCTATTCTGGGTTACACAAGCCTTTTACATACGTCCGTGCATTAATATTACAGGCTGCATTCCTTCCTGGATGCTATTGATAAAAAGTATCCTGTAGAACAGAAGTAACCTCTTTGTAGACTGCTAATGTAGGCCTCCAAATGCTACTGGTTTATCATTCTGATCAGAGCAAGAATTAAGAGGGTAAGGGAACTTAAAGGGAGGTAACATGCTTATTTTGAATGCTGAAAGACAGGATATCAACCTATAGGTTGTGATCGCGACGAGGGGACGTGTGACCAGATATGCTTGATCACTTACTTCCTTTGGTTTGGTGGAGGGGAATGTTACGCTCACCTGACTCCGACGGAGGCGCTGGCCTGGTTCGCGCTGCTGTGACCTCTTCTAAGGTGATGCGCAGGGTTCGGAAGACGGACTGGACCGGGCCCCAAATCTGGCTTGCCTGGCTCGCAGAAGTATCCTTCTGTAGGCGAAAATAGGGGATTAACTGTCTGCGGATAATGCAATCGGCCTCCCACTTTCCCCTCTCACCCTCCTCGAAAACCCTTCTGTGATTTCTCATAGAGTCTCACCTTAGGGTCTGGAAGGACAAGCTCTCCATCCTGGTTCTGATGCAGGGGCGCGTTGGTATCCAGTTACTTCACTGGATTTTCGGATTGGTTACCTGGCTTCCAGGTAAGTTTTTTGATAAGAGGTTCCCCTTGTGTCTATGCATTAATGTACTAATGCTAGTGTCTTTTTCCCCATAGGGACCGGGGTACGGAATGCCGGGGAACAGGCACCGACCCGAGATGAGAGGTGAAATCCTTGTAGAAATCAGGTAAGTCTTTAATGAGCGTTTTTTGGTAATGTCTTTTCATTCGCTCATTAACGCTGATGTCTCTTTTTCCCCTTAGGGGCTGGGGTCCGGAAATGCCAGGATGCGGCGCGGACCCGAAATGAAGAGGGAATGAATCAACAGGTAAGTCTTAACATGGAGATTTAGCTTTCCTTATTCCCTTCTCTCTCTCACCTTTTGTTCTGGTCTTTTTTCTCCCTAGGCGCTGGGGCGTGACTGCGAATCTGGATGATCGCTGCTGAACATGGAGGCGCCCTGTAAAGGTGAGAGGAATGCGGCGCTGCAGCGATCGACGCGATGAGCTTTTAAATTAAAGTCTTCCTTTTCAGGATTGTCGGCGAGATGTCTCCGGGATGCGGAGTTTAGCAGGTAAGGACTTTTCCTTCTTCTGTTCTCTTCTTCTCTTCCTTTGCAGGTGATCCAGGATGCTGGCAGGCGTGGCAGAAGTCAGGATGCAGGAGCAGACACGGTGAGCGTCCAGCTGCTAGATGAAGAACAACGCGAAGCACGTGTGGCTGTTCGGGTGGGGTTTAAATAGCCTTGGAAGAAGTTCCAGGTATGTATCCTTCCTCCAATCAGGTATGTATCCTTCCCCGACCACGCCCGGATGGTAAATTAGTCCCACAGGTAAAGTAGTTCCTTTCAGGCCTCAAGGAGGCCGGGATCCTGCAGCATGGTCTGCATCAGGTAAGTGCACCCAAGCACTCCCATAATGAGCCTGGCGCCTATGGCGCCAGGACTGATGTCTTTTATGAGCCTGGCGCCATAGGCGCCAGGACACTGTCCAAAGGGCCCCTATATGGGGTTGCTGGGTCCTTCATTGGGGACTGGATGTCCGCTTTCGGGGACGCAGGGCTTGAACCGGCTCCCCGGGAGCGGGCATCATGACAGGGAAGTGCTTAATATGGCCCTGGCGGTCCTTGGGATTAAGGCCAAGGATAAGTCTTGCTGCCCTATTCTGGATTAGCTGGAGGGGTCTCAGAGTGGAATAAGGACGATTCAGGAAGGGGCTATTGCAATAGTCAAGCCTAGAGAAAAGCAGGGCTCAGGTAACATTGAGCTTCTTGGGGAAAGAGAGAAAAGGGAGAATTCCTTTGAGAAGGAATAGCTGAAAGTGGAACTTCCTAGCAATGCACTGATTGTGATGGAGGAAAGTGAGAGAGGATTTGATGATGACTCCAAGGTTTCTGGCTCCAGAAGGAGGAGCTGGGGAAAAGTCTATGGAGTAAGGCCAGAGTGAGGGGAAGAAAGAGGGAGCAGGGGTCCCAATGGGAAGGATCTCAGTGTTGCTGGCATTGAGGCAGATATTGTTGGAAGTGCACCAGGACTGGGTGGCAGATAGGCAGCCAGGGATGATGGAAGGTGAAAGAGGGTCAGCAGGAAGTTTGAAAAAGAGTTGTGTGTCATCTGCATCACACTGAAAGTTGGGAGAGAAGGAGAAGATGAGGGGTGCCAGCTGAGAAGATAGGACCCTGGGGGACATGTCAGGTGGAGAAGGAAGTAGGAGATGAGACGGTGCCCAGGATGACTTGGGAAGAGTGGTCAGTTAGAAAGGAGGTCACCAAGTCCAGTGCCCATTCCGAGATACCAAGGGTATTGTGGAGCCTTTGTCTGAGGATGGGGTGGTTGACAATGTCAAAGGAAGATGAAATATCGAGTAGGATGAGGATAGCTGGGGAGTCGGAGTCCAGGGATGCATATTCAGTAGAGTAGTTTCCGTGCCTCTGAATGCTCGGAATCCAGATTGATCGTCTTGGAGACCACCAACAAGTTCAGTGTGCGAGTTGAGTTGGGGCAAGGCCAGCTTCTCCAGCAGTTTCCCCAGGAAGGGGGTGATGGAAATAGGGCGGTAGTTGCATGGACAGGTAGAGTCTGCTGAAGGTTTTTTCAGGAGGGGTTGCACAAGGGAGTGCTGGGAGAGAGGAGGGGAAAGCTCCAGTGTCAAAAGAGTGGTTTCAGAAAACAGTGACTGTGTGGGGCAAGAGAGCCAATATTGTCCTTGATGGTTCTGGATGAGCAAGGGGAAACCTGATTGGAAGAGACCTTCATGGAGTGGACAACTCTGGTAACTTCTTCAGGTGGGACAGGAGTGAATGAGTAGAGCAAGGAAAGAGGAGGGTGAGGACCCAAGGGAGACAAGGGGGTGTGGGATGATATGATATGATATGGCAATTATAATAGTGCCTGTGCATAAGTGTCACAAGGCACAATGGGTTGGGACGGGTGAGTAACAAAGGTTTTCAGGATGGCTTGAGTTTTTGTGTCGAAGTGTGTGGCCAGTGAATTGAAGAGGGCCGGGGAGGAGGAGACTGCAGAAGGGTTGGCAGTTCACTGCAGATTTTCAAAAGTTAAGACGTGATGTTGGATCCACCAGATACCTGTGCCTGAACTTGGGCCCATTTCTTGGCATGGTTGAAGAGTCTGTATTGCCTTTGGAGCAGGCGGAAGAGCATTTTGTCAGAGGGTGAGCCTGAGATTCGCCACTTCCATTCCACTGCTCTGCACTTTTCTTTCATGGCTGCACGTTTAGAGTCATACCAGGTGTTACGCTTAGAGGTGGGTTTCAAGCAGATCCTCATGATTGGGACAAGAATGTCAAGAGTATTGGTGATGGCCAAGTGGAAGTTGCTGAGAGCACCGTCGGTGGTAGAATCTGAGGTTGGGGGACAAGGGAGGATGAAGGTGGAAGCAAAGTCAGCAGCCGTCACTCATTTCATCGAGTGGATGTTCGTGAGCCAGTTTGGCAGGGCTTTAGGGGGTGTGGTCAGAGGGCTGAAGGGACCCAGGTGGGAGAAGAGGAGAGAATGCTCCAACCAAGAGAGAGGGGTGACAAGAGGGGGGGAGAGGTCAGAGTGTATGAGGGCGTCCAGATTGTGTCCAGCTGAGTGGGTTGGACCAGAAGGGAGAATGGAGAGGGATAAAGAGGTGCAGAGCTTAATGAAACAAGTGGATGCTATGACAGGGAAGTCCAATTGGATGCTGAAGTCATGACAATAGGAGGAGATTGGAGGTGGTTGAAAGTAAGAAGGAACAGAAACAGCCCAGTCAGAGAGGAACAGGGTGGTATCGCCAGGGCACCGGTAAATGGTAGCAATGGTCAGAGTGGAGGAGGGAGAGATGACCCGCTTGTAGACACGGCTCTCAAAGGAAGAGTAGAGCTAGATGGGTGAGATTGAAGAGGGAACTCATTCAGGGACGATTACGGCAACTCCACCACCAGCACAGTGAGGTCAAGGTTTGGAAATTATCTTGAAGCCATCAGAGAAGAGGGAGTCAAAAGCAGTGACTAAGCTGGAAATTAACCAAGACCCGCTAAGAGCAAGAATGTTGAGGTCAGTGTCTTCAATAAGGAGGCAGATGGCTGCAGAGTGATTTTTGGCTGAGCGGGCGTTAAGAGTCACCAGGTGGAGGAGGTCTCTTCCTTTGAAGGTTTTCTGAGGTGGAGTACAGGGTCTTGGCACTCCGGTCAGAGGGGGAGGGACAGAGAGAGTGGTAGGTGGAGAGGCAGGAGAAGGAAGGAAGTTAATGAGGAATGGCAGGATCCGGTCGAAGAGGAGGAGGTCGGGTTGAGGACCCTGAACCAAGATAGTGCCTCTGTTGTAGCCATTAATGATGCAAAATGCTGATGAGTACTTCCCACTTGGTACTGGTACCACTGGTAATGGGAGGGGATGTGAAAGGGAAAAGAGTAGAGATGAGATGAGGAGTCCATAGATCTGGAGAGCGGGTAGACAAAAGCATGCAGAGGTAAAGCACACCCACCTATATATTATCTTTAAAATGGTTCAAAGATGCAACGCAGGACATTGTGCAGTGAAATATACAGTAAACAGCTTCCAAGTGATGGCTGAGAACACCCAGATACCAGCAAATGATAATACCATTACCGCCACTTGGTCCAGCGGTACTACTGCCAGATTAGAAGTAGTAGTAGGGAGTGCTAGTCACCATTTATTACAGTCCATTGGACTCAATAGGGGATTTCGGCAAAATTACTGTGGTGGCAATTCTGCTGAGGTAATTCTGCTGAAATTGGGTGGAAAGTTTGCAGATTTACCTCCAGCTCATTGCTGTAGGTGCATCCTTCAACATTCCGGCAAGCTTATAGTTGGGTGGTGCCGTAAAGGGGCAGTATACAGTAAAACCACCACATTTTACCCACAACGCCCAACTTGTAATGAGGCCCTTAGGTACTTTTGCTTCATCAGAACCTGGACAGACATGCTCCAAGCCAGGCATTTATATATATGGTGACATATCATTATATTGGTGCTAAGGCACCTGTTATGTGTTTTTACAATTTTTGAAGTTTCTTTCTGTGAAAAATGAAAACATTAAAACAATTTAAGGGAGAATTTAAAAATGAACAAAAAAGAGAAGGGTTACTAGAGTTGACCAGCTGTAAAGGAAAAAACACATAACAACCATTGCACTTGTGCTAATAAAAGACTTCGTCCACTTTCACAGCCAAAGTAAGAACATGGAATGATATTGATGGATAAATAAATCAATAGATGGTAATGAGATAGATAGATAGATAGATAGATAGATAGATAGATAGATAGATAGATAGATAAATAGATAGATCAATTTATTGCTAGGTATGGTTTTTTGGCTTTCCATTAATGCATGTGCATCAATGTAAATGCATCAGTGCTCAGGTTTTCTTTTTAAGTGCACAAACACTCGTAAGTTCTCTTTATCGCCTCCTTTTTTTCTTATTAAACCATACTCCTTAAACCCTAGACACCTATTTAGTTTGGACACTTAAAAAATGATGCTTCAGGGCAAATGCAGACCGCTGTAAATGCATCAAAGTAAACAGCAGCAATAGATAGATAGATAGATAGATAGATAGATAGATAGATAGATAGATAGATAGATAGATAGATAGATAGATTATATGGCAGCAATCACTGCCCTATAGTTAAGATGTGTCAGAGTTATATAGGAAATCCAAACAAGTAATGCCGAATAACTTTTGACTCGTGTGACGTATTTATTTGAAATTTTGCTGACAATTCAGAACCTCCACCCCCCAAACTGAAAAATAATCAAGTTATTAAGAAATCAATAAAAGCACTTTCAGTCTATTCCCCATTAATTTTCCCATGGACAAACAAGGTGAATTTAGCTTGATTGCACTGCCAAAACTGCTGGACAGATTTGGACCAGGTCCGCAATTCCCTGTGCACAAAGCGTTGTCTCACGATCCTTTTGTGGTTTGGGGTTATCCAGTCCAGTTATTATTAAAATACTTTCTGCAGAAGGGGGTGCCCCATTCTCCAAAATAAATAGCCATTTCTGCCCGGATAATTCTGGGTGTTTATAAATAAGATAGCAGCTTTCTTTTATTTTTTTCTCAATGTGACAGGTAGCCACGGTTAGTTATACTCCAGGTTATAGTTGGGGTATCAGAAAAATAAAACATAGAAAAATGCCACTTGCATGGCAAAAAACATGCAAATTCCATCAGGCTAGATGTGGGAAGTATAAAAGAGGACACAAAGTGAAATTTGGGAGTTGGAGGGGGTCTAAGGATGAAGTTTGCAACACAAGGCTTACATATTTGTGACATACCCTCAGCTATGACCTGGAATATAGCCGCGACTACCCAACATTTCAACTGAAACTGCATCACAGAAATGACGGGTGTTGTGGGGGAATGGAAGAAGTCAAGGGAGATGAGGCCATCAGGGGAATGGGCGGATCAGGCACACAGGAGAGGAGCACTTGGTGAGGAGCACTTGGTGAGGTCTGAGAATGCAGAGAAGCATTTATTTTCCAACACTATTTCCCGATAACTGCAGCTATAACAATCACAAATAACAATCTCATTGGTTTTTGGTGCATGTGCATTGCGCCTGAGCATAGCCGCATTAGTGTACCGCACCACCTAATTGGTTGCACCTGTGGATGTGGCTATGTGTTATAGCCATGATTATTCACTTTCTAAAAACTTGAATCCCTAGTTTAGAGGGATGGTAAAGATAGAATGACAGCAGGCTCGAGGTGTGGGGAGAGAGCGAAATAATACAGTTTGTGAAACTTTAAGGTATAAAATTCAGTAAATAATAATTTTAAAATGACACAATTTGCTGATATTCACGGCTATACACATGAGTGAATATCTGCAGTTATAATGACAGGGAACAGGCAAATTGGAAGTGCATCCAAGAAAAATATATTGTGTTTGGGCAGGGAGGGTAGTGGGCATCATGGGGAGAGGGCAGCACTTTTTATGGGTCTGGGGTGTTGGAGGGAGGGATAAATAGGGTATTGGATGTATGTAGAGAGAAAAGAAGATCCACTTTTTAAACATTTAGCTTATTTCCACAGCTGCACGGCAAGGTGCCTATCATAACCGCGGTAATGAACACCAATGATATAAAAGGCCTTTTTGAAACATACTATATATATATATATATATATATATAAGGATCATATAAGGGATATTTATCTATTTATACAGTATTTGTTTTATATTGGTTATTTTTATAACTGAAGATGTGGCCTTGGGGGAGAGGGAAGGAGGAGGGTGGAACTGGGAATGGAAGAACATTAGGTTTGACACATATAACAAGAGGATCAAAAAGGGAACATTGTTTTTTGTGGGGGGGGTTTAATTTTTTTTTTTAAAGGGGGATGTGAAAATTGCAACTTATAAAACAATATCCCTAGTGGTGGCATTTGACATTGTGTTGTTTGTTTGTTTGTTTGTTTGTTTATTTGTTTGGTAATGCGCACCAAACCCTTAGGTAGACGGGGTGCAACAGAACACAATAAATCTTATAGCTTAGTTACAGTACATAGTTGGAGTACATACTACAAGTGAATGCAGTGGAGCAAAATACAAAATACATAAAATACAAAGCAATAGCCTGGGTAAGTCAAGGAAACATTAACGTGAATATCAATATGTGCGCATATACAACCTAGCATATGTACGATGTCATATATCCATAGTACAAACAAATATAACATGATAGATAAGCATACTTGTACAGTTATCTAAAGTACCGTGTGATTCAGCAGAAGCAGGGGTCATGGAGATAGAGGTCGTGTAGAGGTGAAGATTGTCAGTTAGGTGTCGTTGGTATGTAGCCATTTGAGTACCTTATGTCTATATTTAGGTAAATTAGGTTAGGGTTGTCCTAGTCTAAGGTCAACTGGTAGCTTGTTCCAACATTGTGCAGCTTTAACAGGGAAGATGGATCTTTCCGCTGTCGATCGCTTGAATCTAGGAAACTCCAACATAAATGAGTTGGCAGATCTCGTAGAACGGTTAGTTGTTCTCCAGTAGTCCTGGATTTGTATGTAAGCAGCTCTAAGATTTTGAGTAGAAATGGCATGGTGGTGATAGGTCTGTAATTGGTGGGGATGGTAGGGTCCAAGGTTTGTTTTGTAAGTAACGGGAGGACCCACGATTCTTTGAGATTGGCCGGTACCGTGTTAGATTTGAATGAGGAGTTTATAAGCTTAGAGATAAAGGGGGCTAGGTCCCTAGCTGCATCCTTTATTATTTGTGCTGGGCAAGTGTCTCCTTTACAGTGAGAAGGTTTAAGGGAAAGTATTATTTTTTTGTGTCAATTATGGAGATAGGGCCTCATCACGACCTCGGCGGTAACGCTAACGCTATTAGCGCGGGGGCTATTAGCACGACCGCCATTGCCCCCGGCACTAATAGCACGGGATCATGAGTTGGGCTGACTTGGAAGTCCCCATTCCCCATTGAGCCCATTCGGGAATGCCCCATTCCCCATTGGGCTCAATGGGGAACATTTGTGCTCTTACCGCCGGTGTATTTCCCGCCGGCGGTAATAGCGTGAATTTTCGGCGGATTTCCCCCCAGCCAAGAGCTGGGGCGAAATCCGCAGAAGCCCTGATTCGGCGGACCCTTAAATCCGGCGGTAATAGCGCTACTGCCGGATTTAAGGGTTACCGCCGAGGTCGTGATCAGGCCCATAGTCTTGAATCTAAAGGGTGTGGTTGTCCTAGTCTCCAAAGGTTGAGTAGTTTGTTGGTCAGGGGGTGGCAATGTGGCCTTTTTTAGCAATTTTGCATTGTAGGGAAGAGATTTTATTCGATAGAGCATTGTGTATGTCGGTACACCATACTTTATCCTTAGGGGTATTGGGCCTCATTATGAGGTGGGCGGTAAGGGATTACTGGCACTGGTAAGGGCACCGGTTCCGGTAATCCCTTACCGCCCTACTACGAGGTCCCTTAGCGGGTCCCTTCCTTAACGCCTGGTTTTATGGTAGGGACCCGTTAAGGGACTTCAGAGCTAATAACGGTACCGCAATTAGCGGTACCAATATTAGCACCTTCCCCCTTCTCTTTGAGCCCTATGGGGGCTGAAATGGGAATGGGGAATGGCTTTTTCAATGGGGACTTAACAGTCCCGCAAATGTCAGAATAGACCGGTAAGTCCCACTTGAACGGGACCGGACATGGTACTGGTATTGGAGGTAGTCATGGCGCTAATAGCGCCATGACTACCTCCAACCTCGTAATGAGGCCCATTGTCTACCAGTTGAATTGCGGATTCTAGTTTGGGGAGGTTGGAAAATAATTCTTTAGTGTTAGAGTTAGCTTTCTCAGTCCTGTCGTTGAAGGTGTTCTTTTTAGCTTTAATTATTTCTTTTTTGTACATTTTTGCAAATTCCGTTAGATTGTTTTTATTGTTTTCAGAGGGGGAGTGATGCTAAATAGTTTGGAGTTTCCTTTTTTTGTAACCTTAAGGATTTAAGTTGGGGAGTGAACCAGGCAGTCAAGTGCGCTACCTGCCTATCTTTGCACAGTTTTACAGGAGCGATCATGTCCAGTGCCTTGGTCATTGTATTATTGAAGGTATTTACTAGAATGTTAGGGTTGTTATTTTCCTTTTCAGAGATAGAAGGGAGGAGATGAGGGATATGTTTTTCAGCAGTAATATCATTCTTACTTCTGGTCGGGAGAGACAGTAGCATGTTGTTGGTCTTAGGGCTGAGAAGGTCTAATGCGGCTGAGAAATTTATTAAGTAATGATCTGTCCAAGATTGTGGGACAATATCGGTAATGTTGATATTGCAGTTAAGTTCGGATACCCAGTCAAGGGTCCTTCCTTTAATGTGAGTTGGGGAGAGGACTTTTTGAGTAAGGCCATGGTCATTTAGTAAAGCTGCAATTGATTCAGCATATTCGTTGTCTGTATCATTGAAGCCCAGATTGAAATCTCCCAATAGTAGTGTTTGAGAGTGATCTTTTGTATTGTCGGCTAAGAGGCTGGTTAGGTCATCTTCGAAGGTGCCTAGTGGCCCAGGGGATCTATATATCAGGTGGATAGTTAGAGTACGGTTGTTGGAGAGGGGCAATTTCACGGTGAGTATTTCACAAGATGTGAAGGCAGCTGAGGTGGCAAGTCTAATAGGGAGGGTTGTTTTTAAGATGATGACTTGGCCACCACGTCTAGCATTAGGCCAGTCCGCTCTAATGATCTGGTAGTTGTCAGGTACTGCTAGCATGAGAGTTGGTCCTGTGGCCTCATGTAGCCAGGTCTCAGTTATGGCTAGTAGATCGAGATTGTCATTATTTAAGATGTCTGCAATTTCAGTAGCATGGGCTACCACTGATCTAGCATTAATGAGGGACCCTGTTAGCATTAAAGTACTGTTGGGTTTGGCTATTAGAGAGATTTTATGTGAGAGGGTATTTTGGATAGTGTGATTCTTAGTAGAAGTTTGGCCAATGGTATTGGTAGTTTGTGTTAGTGTGGAAGGAGGGTTCTTAGGCTGGGTAGTGGTACGTTTATTAGCATTGTTGGGGTAGTGTCTATTATGTTCGTAGATAAGAGGAAATCTGGACCTAAGTCTCAAGTTTCTGTCCTTGGGAGGGTTTGTTTTGATAGCAATGGCCATAATGGTAAGGATAGCACAGGTAAATAGTACAGTCTGAGCTAATTTAGTCGAGCAGGTAAGGGAAATATTCAAGCTATGCTGGGGTCATGCTAACATCTGAATGTTAATTCAGTATGTGTGGTAGGGAAGGCTTCTGTGCTATACCTAGCAGGTGCTAGTTATGGCTAGATGTGATGTGCTAATATCTGATTACAGTCATGGTATACAAATCCAACAAAAGTTCTATAGTGCTAAATCTGAGAAATAGTACCATCTAGATTCAAATTTAGTGCAGTCTGTCAGAAATGCTTATGACTAGAATGTTCTATGTACTGATAACTGAGAGCAGTTACAGTATAGAACACAGTGAAGATTCTGTCATGCTAGGCCTATAGTGTACTAACAACTAGATTTGCTTTCAATGCAAAAGGTCAAAAACATTCTAGGCTGAGTTGTGCTCTGTACTAGCATCTGGTGCAATTATCAATTAAATAAGGCAGAAGGGCGTATAGTGCTATGTATGGGAAGTACTCTATACTGGGATACAAATGCAGTTTCTAATACAGGGTCACAGACACACTCCTGCTATGCCTGCAATACGCTAGCATGTAGATGGTGTTACAATACAGGAAACCAGGTCACTCAATACTATAACAGGTATATAGGTATACAATAGGGACATGGTGGGTGCTGATATTCAGCTCAAATTTTAGTACAGTAGGTAATAGGAGGCAGTCTACTGCTATACCTTAGGATAACGTGTGCATACAATCAGATGTCAATGTGGTGCAAATACATAATGGATAGCATGGGGCGGTTCATACTATACTTGAGAACAAGGATTGGAGGCAAGTGAAAGTTATACAACGTGCATGGTAGTATGGCACATTAGGAGGCAGCATTATATAGTCATATAGGTCGCACTGCAGGAGAGGCAGGAATTACCTTACAGGCAAGGCAGAGTTAGACAGGCAAAATGTGTGCTTATATTAGATTGCTAATACAGGGGGCTAGAAAGTTAGCAGTGCTCGCATAGTCTCTTAGAAAGCAACAGTAAAATGTAACTTGTGGAACATTTCGGCGAGCAGAGTAACCGACCGACAGCTGGGAAGGCGTGGATAGGCTGGGACAGGTAAGAGGCCTTAGTGCAGGCCTTGTTGCTGGAGGCCGTCTATGCCTACCGGCTTAGGGATTGGCTAGTTTCAAGGATGGATGGGCCAATGAGGAGGGTCAGCAGTTTGGAGGATGCCTATTCCAGGAAGTAGGCAAGCTGCTTGATTCGGGCTGCCATCTTGGAATGGCGGCCGCGGATCCACAGAAAATGCAGAGATTTCACAGCACTAGTGAAATGACCCGTGCCCAGCCATCTAGGATGGCATCTCCCACTGCCATCCACTCATGGCATTGGCAACACATAATTATGCACTGCTGCAGATCGGGTGTTGGCAGCAGTGGATGAGGTTGGATACTGGTGGACTGTGTAGGAGCTGTGGCTGCAGAGGTGGTTGGTGGTGTTGTGGCAATGGCAGATGAAGAGAGTTGGGTGGAGGTTGCAGCAGTGGGCGCTGGAGAAGCAGAAGATGCCACTGCAGAATGTTGACAGCATACACAGTGAGGCCCATGTGCCTGTCGTGGGCTTGACGATACTGATTGGCCACTTAGTCCCAATAGACACGGACCAGGTGCTGGAGGAGCACTGAGGTTCTTAAGCTTTTTGCTGGAACCTTTGATGGGCCACGTCGAAACACTGGTTACAGAAGATGCATTTCACTTCCTCAATCTCCTTCCATGTGTGGTGCTCTTTCACAAGGAAATTTTGTCTACTATCCGCCGTCTTCTTCATCCTGCACAACCTTTTGCAGGGTGCATGGTGTAGTAACCCAGATTACATTGGCATCACTGCTACCACTATGGCCAGATATGGTGAAAAATGCCTGACAAATGTAAGAAAAATAAAACAAAATTAAAAATGACCCAAAGGAAAATACAATACCACTAAAATAAAAAAAATATGTTTAAAAAATTAAAAAAACACACAAAAAAAGAAAAGATATGGCAACAAATGACAGGACAAGGGATGTAGGTGTAGGAACTACAGAGGGCAAAAAGGGATGGGGAAAATTAGAAATGTACTTTCAAAAGTGCTTGGAGTGTACAGACAAACTGCTCACTACCAAGCACAAAAAGCTTTTTTAACCATGAAGGAGTTGATGAATAACCACGGTGCCAAACAGTCAGATTGCATGGTTTGTATATGCATTAATACAAAAGTGTTCCACCTGTAGCTGTGTTTTTGACATTAGCAAATAGGATCACCCGTAGAGAATGTGCAAGTATATGTCCTCGCACCACCTAAATGGTTGCTCCTGTTGACACAGCTAAGCGTCATGTATAGGCACCTAACTGCAGTGCGCAATTTGATTAGTCCATAGTGTTCGCGGGGTACCCGTCATCGCACCTGTCCGCATTCGTGTTATTGTACTGCGCCACCTGATTGGTTGTTCCTATTGACGCACCTATGTGTCATATTTGGGTGTGTAAATGCAGCATGCAATCTGATTGGTCAATTGTGTATCTGTTGGTATTCATCATCATACCTGGGCATAGCCACGTAAATGTACTTTGCCACCTGATTGTTTTTTTCCTGTTAACTTGGCCATGTGTTATGTTGGATATTGAACAAGTACGCATATGCCATGCTCATTTGCTTAACCGTAGCGCACAATCTGATTGGTCAATTAGGTATGCGCAGGTATGCGTCATTGCACCTGGGCATAGTAGCGTTAACGAAGCTCAATTCCTGGGGCCAGATTACAGAACTTTGCACTGGTGCAAGTGCAAATTTGCACGGTATTAGCACTAGGTCAAAGTTCACCCTATTTCTAAATACATTGGTACATATATGAAAACTACTTCACCATGACAAGTGCAGTTTGGAATGGTATATGCACCAGGCAAAAATGTCCATAGTGCAAAAAAGATACAATTTCAATGCATTTTTCCAACAGGGCAAAGTTTGCAGTAGTGCTAATACCAGTGCAAAGTGCTGCATTTGAACTGTGCGCAGTGTGTTTTGGAGAAAGCGAGGAGAGAGGAGCAAAAGCTTCTGGTTTGCCGTGCTGAGTTCCTGTGTTAGAGTCTGCTTACTCTTTCTTCCTGCACACTCATAGTCCGGGGAGTGGGGTGGGGGGCGGAAACGGGCTCATTCTCTGAATATTTGGAAGTCACCTATGACACTGTCTCCAGGAGGAGTTTGTGAATCTGACACAGCTGTTGACATTGTACTGGTTAACTATCAGGGATATTTCCCCAAAAGTCGGCCTCTGAATTTCAAGCCACATGACCCACATTGCCACGAAAGTGCTTGACCAATGCCGGCAAAGTCATGAATAAGGCTCGGAATTACAATCTGCGCAAGGGAAAGCCATATGAAAAAGAAGGGACCCGAAAAACTGTTAAAACCCAATCTTCTACGGACACGATAAGTGCTTCTATAAACATGGTAATAAAGACCCCAGACGCAAAGGTACAACCCAAAATATCCCAAGTGGGGGAAAAGATCCGACTTTTATCTGATCGAGTTAATGGGAAAAAAAATATGCCAAATACACTGGGGGAAGGGAAGCTCAGCACAGGATGCATCATCAGTGGGTCTACTTCTGATTACAGGGATATTGACAACACTTCCCTGCTTGCAATGTGTTACAACATAAGGGACATTGTTACGGGGGCATCCACACCTGAGGCTAAACCAGTGAGTGAACTAGCTGGTGGAGAAGAGAGTTTGACCATGGGGGGCTGAACGCTGCAAGCATTCAGGGTGGGGGGTGGCACCTATAGGCTTCCCCAAACCTTTGCTCAGACCTAGCTGAAGCAGAAACTATGAGGACGGAAACCGGGATAATAGCTCAATTAGCAGCAGGGCTTCTGGATTATTTAATACAACAAAGGCGTCTCTGGCGGTGCTACATTTTGCCGTTAAAATCCTCCTGAAACTTTGCGGTACCATACTAGAAGAGGTACAGAAACAGGGAGGGGCCCTAGTGACTTTGGACAGCAGGCTGCAGGGTTTGGGGGTCACAGTTTGGGGACAAGCTGCAGTTCTTCTTGAGGAAGCTGCCCCCGAGACAACATGGAAACGAGCAAACAAAGAACAAAAACTAAATTAGATTGCCGAGAGGTGGAGATTCTGCACCCCAACCTCTCGATCTTCACAACCAGAAGGGAGAGGCGCCTGGCAAAACGAGCTAAGAAAATGGCAGCCCTGGTGTGAAATATAAACCACAGGGCTGTGGGCTCTGCACCTTCAGCTCTTGAGTCGCTAAACTCTACCATTATCGAAGCTCAACACCCAAACACAAAGAAAGCCAGAAAGAAAGTGAGCAGGCGGCAAAAGCGCTTGTCCAGATAGAAGGTGCACTGTCCAACTGGCTTATAAGAGATGATCAGGCGAGGGAGGTGGCAAAAGCCACTGTTAATCAAGCTGATGGAGTCCAACGGAGTCTGAAGGTTTGAGGGGGCCTGCCACTTATGAGGTCTCGGATGTCACTTCTAAAGTATTCCTTGCTCAAAAGCCCCCTCCGTTTCAAAATCCCAAGAAATTGATCCCCTTGTGTTCACTATTGGCTGCGGCCCATTGACTTTCACGGAAAATTGAACTAGCAGAGCACCATTGATTTGCCAAAAAGTTCTACCCCTGAGAGTGTTGTCTTCTAATGACTTTAGCTGCATCAAAGCTGTGAAAGAAAAACACAGTTTATTTTGCGCAAGTACATTGGAAAATGCCCAAAGTCCCTTGTCTATTTCAGGCTCAACAGGTGGATATAGGAAATCTGGGCTATGAGATAGACAGCCCGAACCACCTATGTTAGTCAGCTGCAGTAAATCTTGGAAGGGTGCCACACCAATGAAGACCTGGCTAAATTAATGGATGCACCACTCAGGGGTGGGAATGGTTTAAACAATTCTTGGTCAAACAAATAGGAGTTGTAAATGAATTGCTAAGTCGGAATACGTGGGGACACAGTCACTCTTTTGAGCAAATGCGTCCTTGATTCTGCTGAATGATTACGACATTTTGTTTTTGCAAGGGACCTGGCATAGTACGCCTTTACAATTGGAGGGGTATTTACTGTTCGGAAAATGTGGCAGATAAGGATGTTAAAAGCAGGCCATACAGTGGCCTAATTATTGGGATGAAGCAAGCCTTCCATGTAACTAGTACAAGACTTGATACCAACAATACAAATGTCTTGGGCACCAAGGTTGGTGTTACAGGCGATGGGGCACTTGTTGAAATGCTGCTAATTACGGTTTATGCCCCGCCTGATGCGCAGAACTTGGACAACATACATGGGTGTATTGATGCACTCCTTGTATCCTGGCTGTCAGCTCCGGGCCATGAATTTGTGTTAATAGGTGGGGACTTGAATGCAGGGTGTAGAGAACAAGCACCATGTGCAAAGTACAGGAACATACTGTCTAGTAGCACTACGGTCAAAAAGCAGGGAATCCGAAGGGGCTCCTGTGGCTGAACTGTATGGCCGAATGGGATCTGATTATGTTCAATGGAAGAACGATTTGTGACTGTCCAGGACATATCACATGGTCCATGTGTGATAAGAAATCCACCCTGGATTATTACTTTGGAAGTAATGCATGTGCAGGACAAGAAGTGTCCCTTAAGGTCTGTGATATTGACTTTAGTGTTCATTCAAATATTGCGCTCTCATTAACAATGGGAAAAGACCCCCTGGCAGAATAAAGGAGGGTCAGGCATGGAAGTAAACCACTCAGGAAACTCCTTGGGCTGGACCCAGAGGAACATCGCCCAGTCAGTAGCAATCGGTAGACAGATTAGTCTTTATGGTCCTTGCTCATTTGGACAGCTTAACAGGAATTAAATGGATGGGCCATTTAAACTCCTGACAAGTGAAGTGGCTAAGGGGGCAGTGGGTCAAGTGATTGCCTCGGTAAAACCCCTGCATCCTTTTGACCCTGAGATTCGTGATGCAAAGCGTAGGTTAAGAAGAATTATCAGGAAGTCAACATTGGATTATGTGATGCTAAGAGCAGGAGAAGGGCAAATTACCAGACTAAAACAAGTGTACAGGAAGTGATTGTTTGCTGTCCTCTGCTGCAGAGAGCCTCTGTCTATGTGTCGTATGCTCTCAGCAGTCAAGGGTGACCAAAAAAACTTTTGGTTAACCCCATTGGAGCACATAGGTGACTCAAACACCTGAAAGATGAAAGGGGGATTAAACCGGATACTGTAACCAAGCGGGCTCAGACGGCTCCTGCAGATGGGGTAAACCGAGATCTTCCAGGCTATACTTTGGCTAAAACATTCTAGGGACCCGGGACAAAAAGGGCAATCAAATGCAGTCCTAAAGGCAGATGCTAGGCTTTGGTCAAGAATATAAAAAATCCAATTTGATGAGGGGTGCCAAGAAAGGATCAGACCGGAGTCTTGGAAAGAGGCAATCCTACCCCCTGTCTACAAGAAGGTAGACAGTGAGGTGCGGTCAAATTATAGAATGCTCTCTTTGCTAGACTTGACAAGTGAATTATTTGCTGCTTTTGTCCTTGCCGCTCTACAGCAGTGGGTGGCTCAGAATAATATTCTCGACCCCGTATAAACAGGCCTTGGACCAGTATCTGCCACCACCCATAACATTAGGTTGGTGGATAAGATGATGGGGGAGGCTGCGACCAAAGGCAACCCTGTTCTGTATAGGATCGTTGTTGATTTTAGTGCAGCCTTCAACTCAGTAAAACTCTCTATTCTATGGCAGAAGCTGAGAGTACTGGGCTGCCCTGAGTGGCTACTATCAAACCTGATAGATTTGCACACCGACACAGTAGCGTGGGTGCATTTAGACGTGGCTGTAGTCCGAACAAGAATAGTAGGATTACACAGGGGAGTCATGCAAAGCTGTGTGCTGGCTCCCCAGTTGTTTAATCTTTACCTGTTGGGCTTACCAAAGACTCTGAACATGGTTGATCTCCCAGTTAAGGTGGGAACGAATTTCATTTCAAGTACGCTTTATGAGGACAACCGGGTGCTTGTGGACTCAAGGCCATGTTAGAATATGCCAGGCGCAATGCCCTATGTATAAATATGAATAAAACGAAAGCTATGGTCATTGCCGGACACAAAATCAACCATGTTGCTTTAGATACTCAAATTGGAAAGATTGAGTACGTTGAGCAATACCCATATCTGGGTCTGGAATTTAGGGCATAAGCTTATTATAGAAACATTAGGGAAAGTAAGCAAATTTAAGCCTGACAATTAACTTTTTTGATCAATACTTTTGCTAATCAAACTGTGGGCTTTACAATTGAAGGACTACTCAGGCTTTACAAGCAATGTTGTTGCCCTAAAATACTATGCGGCTCAGAAGCCCTGCCTACGGGGGAGCTCAAGTGGTTAAACGTGCTGGAGGGTAACTTTTGGAGATCAAAATAAAAATTTACCACTTCAATCCATAGGCTATGCTTGTGAATCTTCAGGGTTGTCGGGCTTTTCACAAACTCAACAAAAGAATGCTTAGACCCCATCGAGTGGGTTCCAGATTTTGACAGAAGTACTAGGTACAAGACCATGAAAAGTATATTTACATACAAGGCCGAACACTGGGACTGCAGTAATAACTACGAACATTTCAATTACCCACACAGTTTTAAATATGGGAGAGTTGTGTAGAGCATAATTATCTTAAACCGTAACTATAGTTATTACCTAGTCCCAACCCAACTGTTCGTAACCTTGTCCCGAGGCTTTGTATAAATCAACTCCCACTATTAGTGACCCTAGGCATATACACTAAAACACACATTGAAAACAGAGGTTGTCACATATGTAGATTAAAAGATAAGCTAGAGTCTGCCTGGAATGTAGTCACTGAATTCAGAGAACTGGGCTCCATCTGCATGTGCGCCCTGGGCTGCTTTGTGAGCCACTACGACTCTATTAAGACAGACGATTTTTGGGTCTACTTCTTGAACACAAACTCTGAGACAATGCACGTTGCACTTTTCTGCTTGCGGAAACAAATACTACCGAAACCTTAAGAAATGTTAAATGTTGTAATTGTTGGATATTGAACAAGTACGCATATGCCATGCTCTTTTGCTTTCCTTTTCTTTACTTCTGATCTTTTATATGCATGACAGATGTAACTTTCTGGTATGGGTGTTAGTGTTTTGAAGGTTTTAAATGTTTGATCCATATTTTGCACTTACCCTAGGTATTGGTAACAGATATAAAAAATATTTCTGTTTATTATCAGTCATTTGTAAAAACATAAGATCCTATAGGAATGATACATGGGGAATGTTATTAACTAACTATATTAACAAATTAATTGAATCGTTTTATAATTATGACTTTTTGATGAATGAGTAATTGACGGTTATTGATGGTTTGTAAAAGTCATTTTGAACTAATACACATAAATAAATAATAATAATGCAGTGAATATGTATCTTTTTGGCCTGTGGGCAACTTTTACCATGGGTTTTTTAACACCCCCAGAGACAGCTCCTTTACTTTTCCTCATTGCTTTTTTGTGTCTTGGTTGGTGCCTCCAAGAAGTATAAAAGAGGAAAATCCTAATTTGTACTATTCTTTCTTACCATATTTTGTTCCCATAGATCGGTCCCTTGTCCTGTCATTTGTAGTTTGTATGTATTGTTTATTTTAGCTTATTATTTTATTTTTTGTTAAAGGTTTTATTTTATTTTTTTTCCTTTTAGGTGGCAGAGACCTTTTGTGTTGTCTTTTTTATATGTTCTTCATTTTTCCTCCCTGGTCCAACATTTTAGTACGCCTGGGACTAGCAGCTATGAAGATGTTGTTGAGTGTCACATGAGTCATCCCCAAGAAAGAAGCAGTGCATGCTGAAGACTGTGGCAGATAGATGGCAGTATTTTAGGGGGAAGGAGCTCCACAGTAAGAACAAGGTGGAAGAGGTACAATGTACTTTTTGCAGGAAGGTACTGCATAGATGGCCATCGGACAAATCTTCTCAAAGCCTGGAAACCTCCACATTAATACAGCACCGTGTTCGATTCCATACAGATAAAGTGGAGAAACCATAAAGCAAGGCACAGTACCACCATAAAGTGAAGGCCTATGGACCACAATCAGCCAGAAGGTATCACTAGGGTGAAAGCACCTGCGCCCCATCCACCCTATCTGCCACTTCTACATCACCACCATCCACCTCAGCAATCACAGCTTCTGCTCCAACCATCAGCACCCAAACTCATCCACTGCTGTCAAAACCTGATCTATGGCAGTGCAAAATTATGTGCGGCCAAGGCCATGAGTGGGGGGCGGTGGGCATGGGCTGTTTCTCAAAAACAGGCCAACTGCCTCCACTGGACATTTTTTTTTTTAAAGTGGCAACTCTCCCCCCTTTTGTTGAAAAAATAAAAACAAAACAAATACAAAAAATGAAATGTTTTTTTTTACGCCTTGTTATATGTGTGAACCTTAATGTTCTCCCCTTCCAAGTTCCCCCTTCCCTCTTCCTCAACCTTTCATTCATAAAAATAGACAATAAAAACGAGAGACTTTATAAAAGTACCTTTGTTTGGTCCATTTCATACAGTATGTGTAAAACAAAATCAATTTGTTGTGTGTGTGTTTTTTTTTTTAAATAGCCATGGGTATGATAGGTATCATGTTGTGTACCTGCAGGTATAGTAAAAAAATAGAAAAACACGTTTTTTTCTTTCCACATACAACAAAGACTCTATCTGCGCCCCTCCACCATCCTAGACCCCCAAAAAGGAGCTCTCTCATCTCCATAATGCCTACTACCCTCCCTGCCCGAGCACAGTATATTTTTCTGTGGTGCATCTATAAATTGCCTATTCTCCGTCATTCTTGCCATGGGTATACAAAAAATAGAGAGAAGAATTGTGCCTTTACACACAGATATGATGTCTGTATACCTATGGCTAAATGCAGGATGAGCCAATGGGATGCTCTAGCCACGGCTTTAATGTTGGCCGTGGATAGCCTCGATTATAGGTACATTGTGTCAATTTAGAAATATTATTTACTGAATTTTAGACTTTACCATTTAACATACTGTATTTTCCACCACCCCTCGCCTCTAGCCTGTTGTCACTCTACCTTTTCCACCCCTTTAAACTAGTGATTCCAAGTTTATAAAATTCGAATACCCGTGCTTATAGCATATAGCTGCGACTACTGTCAAATGTTATACCCTCATTTACAATGACAGCAAATAGGCAAATTGTAAGTGCATCTCAGAAAAATAGACTCTGCTAACAAAAAACACAAAAAAGGGACCATATATGGGTGAACGATCCATTTATATAGTCTGTGTTGCTATTGACAGGGTAAACACGGTGATATTTTCAAGGTTGTTTCACTGACTTGTAGAAGATGGTTACTTTATGTATTTGTTTATGTAATTGTACATAGTTCTAACAAGAACTTTTACAATCAACATTACTTACAAAAAAAGAAAAGTCACACTTACAACTCAGACCAACAAACTTACTTGCAATGAATTCATAATGCAAATCCAGTTTGCAGAGTGTTAGTCACACTCTTATTAATATACACAGTCACACAGTCATAAAACACATATACCAATTTCATCTTATAAGAACATTTTCCCCATATATACATAAATTACAATTTCAATCGAATATTTAGCTGATTAACCACCTGCAACCACACACAGAAATAAGCTAAGACCCCTCTCAAGACCCTATAAATGGTCTTTATTAGAATCTGTATTTAAACAGAACACCCAGAAATCGTAAGAATTAATTGAATTATAATCATGGACAAACGGCCCCAAGTTGACCATATATAGGGGTCCCATATGCGGGCACTCCGTAAGCATTTGATTGGCTACTCCTGGTTTACTTTTACCTTACAGATTCTACAACATACGGGCCCTGATTCATGGATAATTTGCGCCGAAAAAAAAATGGATTTGTTTGCCATTCTGCCCGCAAATCCCCATTTGTTAAACAGGGATTTGCGGGCAAAATGGCGCACAAATACCATTTTTTTTCCAGCGCAAATAATCCATGAATGAGGGCCTTGGCCTCTATAGGGAACTTCCATTTAGCTCCAGAAAAAGCCCATACTGGCAGTTAGTTTGTGCGCAGTTTTAGGCAAAATATACATACATCGGGATCAGGGCAGAGCAACAAATATAGTTTTGGTTTCATAAATCGATGTACCACCAGTGACACCGCCCTATATCCCTTTAATTTAGAAAGATGGTCATAGTTACACTGCCAATCCAATGTTGCTAGACACCAGCCAAACGTACCTTTTAACGTTGTAAAGGCTGAACATGAACTAAAATCAGGAAACCAATCAATTTTATTGCACAGCTCCCTAAAACGTTTAACATAAGGGGCAAGGTCATCCATAGCTTGGTTGAGATCATAGCTCTCACTCAATTTAGTCAGTCAAGGACAGTCTTTGACTTTAGCATCAGGGCACCGCTTCTGGACGTTAACTGTGCTTTTATTGAAAGTAACCTGAGCTTGAGTCGCACATATTCAATTGAGGCAGACCTGAATAACCCCAATACAGATCTCCAAAAAGGAGCCTCCTCAACATCTAACCACTTCAAATCTTTCGTCTCGTTCTCTATAGAGAATTGCAGGGCAAAACCACTGTATATATGAAGCCAGTACTCCATTTAATGAAAAACCAGCATGTTCAATCGAGAACTTTCTTGTTATGGAAGTGATTTGTCTTGTCCTTATGACCTTGGCTCCAATTATAAATATCTGGTCTTGAGATGTCGGTTTTATCAGGGTATGGTTTTATATGAGTCAGTATATTCTATTGTATCGACACTAACCATCATTTTATATCTGTTGTTTTCTTTTTTTTTTTTTTTTGCAGAGGCCAGTGTTACCCTTGTTTTATTCAGGTTTATCGATAGCTGATTTGCATACAACTCCAGTTCATGCAGCATAGCCTTCAACCCGGACAGCATATGATCAAATGTCGGCAAGTTGTCTGCATACAACATCCCCAGAACCAAGCAGTTGCCAATTTTGGGAGAACAACTAGCCCTACTCATCAGATGACCCAATAGATCAGTGATGTAAATATTGAAAAACAGGGGAGCGAGCATACAACTCTTGCTCACCCCCCTGCTAATTCTCATCTGCTCTGATATCAGGCCTTGATCTCCTAACCGAATCTGGGCCGATATTTTAGTATGCAAAGCCACAATTACTTCCAGAAGCCAACTCGGGCTAACCCCACTTACGCACTTTTTTCCAGAGGATATTACGGTCCACTTGGTCAAATGCAGACATAAAGTCAACAAATGCGAGGTACACTGAGGCATTAGGTCTTAATTCGCCTGCGAGAGTATTGTGTTAAGCACTCTAGGATTATGTACAGTACTAGACCCCAGACGAAAATCGATCTGACAGGGAAATAAAATACTATTGTCACTGACCCAAGACTGTAAATGATCCAGAACATAGGAAGCAAACATCTTGCCAGTGATATCGAGCAAACACATCAATTTATAATTTTTGGGGGCCAACCAGTCCCTGTATTTAAAGACTGGGACCAAGATAGATTTTTTCCAGGAATCCAGTATCGTCCTGGTCACACCGACCTTGTCATACAAGGACACAAGATACCCACCCATAAGACCACATCTCCCTTTAATACTGCGCAGACAACCATTAGGTCCAGGTGCCCTTGAATTTTTGAGCTTTTCCCAGTGACCACACAGGTTTTCAAAACTAAACTCCATAGGCCGTGTTAAATTGGGTGGTACAGTTTTATTGGGCATGTTCTTAGCATGAAACATTGTGTTCTCATTATAATATAACAATACCCTCTCCATAATCATGTTTAAAATTAACATATCGGAGGAACTCCTGGCTAGTCAAAATATCCTCCACATACTACTCACATTGCCACTCTTCAAAGCCTCTAACAACCTCTTCCAATTTCCCGTCTGCCCCATTTTCCACCTCCTTGCTCTCCAGTTTCTGTATTGGTTCTTAAATCTATGGGAAGTTATCAGTACAATATAGGGCACAGAGTTGGATTTGGTTAACTCTCTCAGCTGTTTACATAGCCTACTTTTGGCCATATTAATCTCTAGGTCGTATTAATTGGTGATCTATTTCTCAGACCTTATTATTACTTTACCCCTGCTTACACTGGATCTAAAGACTAGAACATCAACAAATGCTTGGTTTCATTTACAGTTCAAGATAATACATTGGCATTAGGGTCATTTAATTAAAATCAAAGAATTTTACAAGCTCTAACCACATTTTGTTCCATCCACATCAGCCTTTTACCCACCTGAGCATGATCAAGATCTAGCAGGTCCCTAAACCACTGCCCCTGTGGCACTAATAGCCACATCCTACTAAGAACTGCATGATCACTAACCGTTCTGTTGCAGATGGATAAAGAACGATTCTATCAATCATTACATAATTGCAACTCACATAATCTAATCCAAAGTGGCATTCCGTTCTCCACCCAGTCAGATATGTGACCCTGTAGGCCCTTTGAGAGAGGTGGCACTCTTTAGGATGGATGAGGACACAGATCTTACTCTTGCACCAATAATCAGACCGACTCAGGAAGTTGTCCAAACACAACTGTTTTTAATTGCAATTGTCTAAAACAGGGAGTACAACGGGTGTCAACGGACAACCCACAGCATAAGTCTCAATGATGCATATGAAAAAACATATTTATAACATATATTTGTCATAAGTGATGTCATACTACGTGGAAAAATAAACAAACTCCTTTGGGGGTTTGTGATAGGCTTAAGGGGAACATCTAGGTATACTTTCTATGGAGAAAAGGAGTGTGATTGGGTCTCTTCAGTCAGGTGGACAGCTATGCCCACCTCTAGTGCAAGTCATCTTCCGTGTCATAAAATTACACAATGTTTCATTGGCTTTCAAACTATAGGGTTCTTTGCTACGTGGCCCTCTAAAATTGGATGGCACACTTGTACCCTTCTGGAATATTGCACTCGCTAGCAACATGCAAGCTGGAGGTGTTGGACTTGATTATGCCTCCCGCCCATTTAGCCCAACATCCATCATCACTCCTGCTGTCTGCCAATCAATTAGTCCTTTGAACTCGGCCTTGCAAAGGATCACTGTGCCTAAGAATAAAAGGGAGTGTGAGCATGGCCTTATTTTCTAGTCTCGGTGTAGTTTGCCCAAAGTCTATTTTCATCTGACCATGTGACAGGAGACCACGTTTTCAGCTACTTCTTTGCATTTAACACTATTAAATGAATAAAACCTGGCACTTCTAGTGTTTTTCCATTACAGCCTGTCTTGCTTCTCACGTTCATTGTATCTCCTCGAATAGATAACCAGTTTTTTGGCTGCCCCAACCCATAACAACGGGCCAGACTACCTTTCTCGAATCTTCCTTCGCCGTCAGCTGTTTTCTTTAACTGTGCCACACTTTCAGCCCGTCTATTCAAGAGTTCCAAGTTTGCTAAAATGCAATGTAAAACATCCAGATCCTATACTCACTTATATATATATATTGATGGAACTGCCTACAGTTTATTCACTACCTATAGCCCGCCTTATGATTACTTACTCTACTTGTGTTACTGAATCTGTACAATTATAAAACAGCTGTGTATTTTCTTCAGTGTTCTCTGCATGTGCAATCTTCATTTTGCTCATGAAATGTTTCTCCATTCTGTCACAATTTCAGGTTTCCAACATATAGGCAACATGGGGGCGGGACTTCCGATAGAGGCACTCGGCTCCTCCTCTACACTCCCCCCTCTGGTTGATTCATCGACCATTCTCCCATCAATCTTTACATCTAGACAGCCTTGTCTGAAAAAGTGCTTATTTGTAATCCATATCTTCATTATTCTGTTCACAGATCTTGCTGATTTGACATGCTCATCAACACTCCATGTCATGAGACTATATTGTCCATTCGGGCTGCAATCGATCCATCTTCCAAAATACTTCTTGAGGTTCCTTAGATACAGGAACTTCGTTCAGCTCTTTGGGTCCAAACCCTGACTCGACATTGATATTGATCTTCATTCCTACTGCTTTCTTTGATGTCTTCTTACACTCTGTGATTATTATTCTGATCAGACAGAATCCAAACATGATCATCACCAACAATGCTACAAAGGAACTTGAAGATATTTGTCAACCATTGTGGAACCCATTAGAAGATCAACGCAAACCAGCTGTCATCTGCAATATCTTCTACTTCATCTTCCATATTGATGTGCAAGTTCATCAGCATCATTATGGCCCCTGTCAATGCCCCATTCTCTTGATCGTGAGAAGGTATGAATGTGCAACATGATTATCTGATTTTGGCACAAACACCTCCATCCATGGCTGTAATCATGTCCAAGACATATCTATTCTGAAGAATCATCAGTCTTATGGCTCTCAGTACTTCCTTGATAGTGTTGAATCTGTTTATGGTAGTGTTGATGGTCTGCAAGCACTCCCAGCGAGTGATTTGCAACCACTTCACATTCGTCATCATCTTGATCCCTGGCATGAAGATTGTAGCGAATACTGCCGAAGTCAAGCTGAACAACCTGAGTTCATACAGAACAGAATCGAAGGCTGCTATTGAATTGGATGAAAAGTAGTTCTCCGTCTTGGTTCAATTGAGGAATCTAACTGATCTCCTCTTTCTCAGGTGTCAATCTGCTTTTGGAAACTCCCCAAAGCTCAGGTCACTCTTCAGAATCATCAATGATGGAACATGGACAGTACTATAGAACATAACCCTCCCCAATCCTTGGGCAACTTCATGTATGCGCTGGATAAAAAAAGTGAAAATGGGCCGAATAGTGGTCCATTATCACTACTGTTCCATCTTTCATTCCTGGTACATCGAAGATGCGGTCACACTGCTGATTCTCCCCAACTTTTCTTGTGCCATTGTTTCTAAAACACAGCTCTGCACTGGCCAGAGGCATTGTCTGCAATCAGCCTCCTTTGTCCTCAATCCATGTTAGCAGCTTTGCAAGCTTCAGCCAGAGAGGTTTGCATCCCTTTTCCACACGATCTATAACTGGTTTGTGATGTCCTGTTACTGCCATTGCTTTACATACAACTATGCCTTCTTCCCATCCATCTGGAGAATGTACTGTTCCCCAGATTTGCATCTGGCCTCTCTCCTTGCATCTTCACATGTCTTCATCAGTCTTTCATTGACAATTGAGCTTTTTATTTATTTACCATCTGATTTGTGCTTCCTTCATCACAGGGTGTTTGTATCTTATCACATGATCCCTGGTGTGTGCTCTCACTCTTGTCTTAAAATCGTGCACACAATCGTCTTCTGGAGCTGTCCATTCAGTCACCCATACCAAGTATACTGTTCGACCCTGGAACTGACCTCTTGTATGGCAGAGTGCAAGGTGAGTCAAGCAATGAGCTGTCTGGACTGCTATTTCTATAGCTATGAATATCTTGGACTTCCCCATACCATAGGTTTGGAGAGCACAAACATAACAAGTCTCCTCTGAGCGTCTTTTCCCCACCTCTTTCATGTGCTAATACCATATATTATTCCCCAAATGTGCTGTACTGTCTAGATAATTGTTTAGTACTTAATCATCTTCCCTTGTGCTTCTCTTGTGTCTCCCTCTTGCAAAATTAGCTTGTGCATAATGATCATGGACTTTACATGTGTCACTGTTGTAGGGATAATAACATATGACCTTGGTCTCTTTGCAACAGATCATTCTGTATACCTCACTGGAGTGGGAAGAATCAAGGGGACTCCAAACTTTTTGGGACCAATGAAGTAGGCAGTATGGATCAGCAAAATCAGAAAAACAGTAATGAATGTTGACACGAATATATTATGCACCAGTTCATGAGACCCCACCACTTTCGATTCTCTAAACTCCGTTGAGGTTGCTCACTTTCCAGAACTGCATTATTCTTGAAAGTGCACATTGTGCCTGTGTACTACTTTAAGGAAGGAAAAAAAACATTTTAATGAGGCAGCCACGTTAGATGCTTGGGAAGGTGCAGAATCTGTTCCACTATCGCTGCATTTAACCTCCTAAATAAATGCAGGGCCATTTTTAGGATCTTACAGGAACTCACAAATATTACTACTACACCAAACAAGAGCAGGTTAAGCTTGGAGTATGTATATAAAGACAGCAAGTAGTAGTCTATGGGCATCGACATCTGACAGAACCATGAATGTAACCAAAGAGAAACTCAGTGTGGAATGCATCCGGAAACTGCTCCCTTTTCCAGTTCTTTACCTTGAAGTCCAGATTTGGCATTTTTTAGCACATCCACACTTTCTAAAGTCCATTTCTACGATTCCTGCGGCTCAACAACATTTGCTTTGCAGTCCTGCTAAAATATCTATAAAGAGTGTCCGGGGTAAACCACAGTCCAAATGTACACTTGCATTTATTTAATCAGCAATCTTAGCATCCTTCTTCCTTGTCATCGATTGAGTCTGCATGTGCTGAACTACTTTTTCTTGTCTTGCTTCCGAATCAACAGTTGGGGGTGTGGATCATTCTGACCAGCATATGGCTTCACGTCGCCCACGTTAATACAAGCATACCTTTCTTGGACTTTTACTGCTGAGGGAGTAATGTTATTGACGATAAATGCTCCACTAAAACTGGGCTTGTGCCACTTCCTTGTGAAGTTGTGCACCAATATTGGATCTCTGATAAATAATTTAGGTACAAGTAATAATTCTTTGAGTCGTTTGCTGAATAGTCTTCATCTGTGTCCTGAGACTGACACCCCTTGTGCTTGATTTGATCTGACATGACAGAGATACTAGCAGTCATACATGTCAAATACGTACGTAACTTATTTCCTAACAATTCTGAAGTCATCTGGGTGACACTGCAGTTCCTCGATGGAGGAGACAAGCACATTCTCATTTGCCTCCTTGTCACTAACTGGTGGGATGTGAGGTGGCCGTCTGACCCAGGCTTATTCCTTATTGTATGTAATGCAAGGGGTAGGCAATACAGCTATCCCTTCTTTAGTGACAATTTTAATTTAGCAATTCTCTCTTTGAGAAGACTGTTGAGTCTCTCACATATTCCATTCGCTTGCGGGTGGTAAGCCGAAGAAAACTTTTGTTTTATACTAAGCAATAATCAAATCCGTTCAAATACTTAATTAACAAAATGGGGCTCATTGTCAGATCTCACCACCTCACATACTCCCCATCTGGGAAATACTTCTGGGACTAAATACTTCACAGCGCAAATGGTATCCGAGTGTGTGCATTGACCTGCTTCAATCCATCTCGAAAAGGGACATACCGCCAACTATCATATACCTATATCCAATACATACTTGCAGCATATCAACATAGTCAATATGTAAATGCTGAAAATGACCATTCCTTCAAGGAATCACTCCTCTGAGGTTCACAATGTGTGCCCAGCAGTAAACATTTGACGTATAATGCATTTTACTACATAGAATGCAATGTTTTCTAACTGGTTCTGTATGAACCAGTCCCCCACATTAGCAGCTGCAAGGCTTCCCCTAGTTACCTGTGCAGGGTAGTGCAGCTGTTCAAGCACTACTCTTAACAAGGCTATAGACATCACCAGCTTTCCAGTGCTGTCCTGTCACCACAATTGCTTCAGAGGGCCATAAAGAATACCCCCTCTCTTTCCACAATTCTTGCTCTTCCTGTGGTACACTGACTTGAACTTCCATCAACTGCGTTATTGACAAATTATTATACCTATACCCTTCATTTACAATCATAATTGTGACTACTTTCTCTTTTACATTTGGAGTATCAAAACTTGAACTATCTGGTGACTAATCAAGCCTTTAGGCCTCTTCATCTGAGGCTTCATTCCAGCGAGAGACTGCGCACTTAACTATTGCAATAGCTACTGGGAATTGTAGTGCATTGATAAGCCTGACCGATAATGCTGCATGTTGCACTGGAATACCGTCCACTCTGAGGTAGTCCCTCCTTTTCCAATGTGCTACCCGTGCATGCACGGTTGAGGTCTAATAGACAGAGTCACTGCACATTTTTCCTTCCTGCCCTGCGTGTTTCTCGAGCGTGACAATACGGACCACCAATTCTGCTGATTGTTACAAAATGTGGGATGTTTTTCTTGCACTTGCTACCACTTCAAATTCCACATTAGCTCTCTGCCTTACCAGAGCTGAACCTGAATGCCTTTCTCCATCAGTTTGATCAATAAAGAGAACCTCCCCTACTGCTAACACAGTCTCCTTTGCTCTTGGGCTATCATCATACAACTCCTCGTATTTAGAGCAATCATGCTCACCCTCTGCCACAAGCTTGGCTACACACGTGGCAGGGTTCACTATTTTACACTTGATTATTTTGATTGCTGGATTCAATATGACTACCTCATATGCCAAAGCCCTCTGAGATGTCATTGTACCCTTAGGTTTATGAAAATTGGCAAACAAAGCATGTTCAACAAATAACATCATAGAACACCCTATCACAATTCTGGTAGACTTCTCAATGGTGAACACAGCTGCTGCTAGGGATTGTTTGCAAGGAGAGTGTCCTCTCATAACTGGATCTAAAATCCCACTATAATATGACAGAAGTGTGTTCCCTAGTGTAGTTCTCTGTGTAAGCACTACTGTTATAACTGTCCCACTGGTGTGCGAAAATAAAAATAACTCCTCCGAATAGTTGGGAATTCCTAAAACTGGAGCTGTACAAATTGTTTTTTTTTTCAATTCTTCAAACCCTCCCTCCATTTTCTCAGTCCATTATATGTTTTCCTTGTTCACTTGTGCTTTCTTCAGGGTCTTGTATATGAACTATAATCAAATACCCATGCTCTCACATAGTTGCATAATTCTGAAAACTGCTGCATTTGTTTTATCGGGTGCGGTTTTGCTGTTTTCATAATCGCCTCAGCCTTTTCAGGTGTAACTTCTTCACCTCATGTGAGATTAACTGACCTATATACAACACTTCTTGTTGACAATATTGCAACTTCTCCTTGTCCACTTTGTATCCATTGTCTGCTAGAATAATCATTAACTGAATTGAATCTTGCCTGCACTCATCTTCTGTTGTGCTACAAACCAAAATGTCCACTACGTACTGCAGCACAAAACTTTGCAAATCAATATTGCCTAGGTCCATCTGCAGGACCCTATTGAAGATCAATGGAGATTCACAATATCCTTGTAGCAAAAAAGTGCTATTCAGCTTAGTGTGGTGAAACGTAAAATGATGTAAGGTCTTGAGTATCCTTATGCAACGGGATTAAGAAAAACACATTTTTCAAGTCAATCATCATGCAATATATTGCCTCTGGGCTGTGCTCGTTGCTGGGTTCGGAACTAAAGGAAACTCTGCCTCTACAATCTGGTTAATTGGTCTCATGTCCTGGATTAGTCTCCACAACCCCCCTTTTGATTTCTTCACAGGGTACATTGCAGTATTGCACAGTGACTCTGATGTCACTAAGATACCTTGTTCCCTCAGGGCAGATATAGGGCCTCATCACGAGTTGGGTGGTAACGCCGGCGCTATTAGCGCCGGTGTTAATAGCCCTACTGCCAAACCCCCCGGCACTAATAGCGCCGGATCACGGGTTTGGCGGAACCTGTATTGCCCATTCCCCACTGAGCACATTCGGGAATTCCCCATTCCCCATTGGGCTCAATGGGGAATTTTCACGCTCTTCCCGCCAGCGGATATCCCGCCGGTGGTAAGAGCGGGAAAGTTCAGCGGATTTCCCCCCAGCTCAGAGCTGGGGGGAAATCTACCAAACCCCTGATGTGACAGACCCTTAAATGCGGCGGTAATAGCGCTACCGCCACATTTAAGGGTTACCGCCACACTCGTGATGAGGCCCATAGTCTTGAAAATACCCTCATCTGCCTCTCAAGACATTGGCTACTGGTTACTGCCTTGGGTATTGGGTACTGCCTTGCTCCTGGCTTCAGCTTAATCTTAACCTCCTCTAGCCCCTTCATTAGGCCTATGTCCTAGGGGCCTGTAGTCCATAAAGAGTTTGGCATTTTTTCCAAATCTTCATCAAAAAATGATGGCCGTTGCTGCACGATCATCATTTGCTGTGGGATTTCCCTTTTCTCTATTTTGATTCAAACGTAATACTCATCTCGAATATTATGTCATCATCTGATGGATCATCTCTGAATATATCCTCGTCAGTGACATCAGTCAATCTATACCCTTCCCCAATAGTATTCACTGTTCTCCATACCCTGCCCTCATCATCGGTTCCTTCGAGCATGGCCAATTCCCCTCACACTATGGCTGTAGTTAAACCTAGGGCAATAGTCTGCCCCCCCTCTCTGTCCATAGGTATCTGTGGCCTGAACAAAAACCCATCAGGTATTCTCTTAATCTTGCCCACTATGCCGAGGAAGCCATGTCAACAAAATGCATACCCCATAAAGAAAGACTTCTGGCTCTAATGGCATTCCTTGCAGAGTAATGTTCCCTGTAAACGCCAATTTAAATTCATCCAGGTTCGGATAATGTGTCTGTGGAGTGGGACACACTATGCCTTCACAAGTGAAAAAAATTGTCATATTTAACTTTGTCATTAAATCTCCGCCCAGAATATTAACCAGTGTCTGTCGTGAATACAATAATAGAACAGATATGTCACACTCTCCTATGGAGACAGGTAATACATCAGTAACAGGTACTCTGCTTGTAGCTCCAGAAACCTTGTGCATTCATGGCATTTCCTGACATTGGATATTTGCCTTCTCGTACAGATGAACAAGTAGCCCCAGAGTCTACTAAAAAAGTAAAAGATTTGCCTCCTATGGTAATATCAATCATTGGTTCCTCTTGTGGGTCTGGTGTCACTGATAGTACTGTACACATCAATTCGCCCGGTGAGCTGTCCTATTGTGGATACATACGTATACCCATACAAGTAAAAGGACTTCCTCCCACTATAGTGACACCCCCGATTCTAGGTGTCAATAATTGTCCTGTGTTTTCACTCTGCTGCATCTGCATGGGTCCGGGCTTTGACTGCCCTTGAGGCGGATTCAATGGTGCTTGCTGTGGTGGCCATGTATGTTGCATTTGCCCTGCTTGTGCTTGATACACTGTCTGAACTTGGGCAAATGCGTCCCGAGATTGTGAGCTTTATGCTGGAGGATAAGCTGTCCCCACTCTTGAGAATTGCTCATTCTGTACATACCCTTGGCTTCCACATGTTTGTACAATATGCTCTCAACATGTCCAACATACAGGAGGAGCTCTTCTGACTAGCCCTCCTTGATTAAATCCTCCTAGCATGTTTTGATTATCATTCTGCATATTCTGAAACCCACCTTGATTATTTTGTAAACCACCCCTTCCTCTGTATCCCATTCCTCTGCCTTGCGGCATGAACCCATTCCCTCATTGGTCGATCTGGTGTGGATTAATCGTGTGTGATGCACCCACTGTTTGCTCCATTCCCAATCCTTCTCTGCTTGTCAATACTGCTTCTTCTATGCATACAATTTCTTCTGAACTAACTTTACTTCCTCAAGTTTTCTAGCATCTTCCTTCTTCGTATTTTCTTTTGTAGCAGCATGCAGTGATGCGCGATAGTGAACTGAATCTCTGCCCATAGCTTCGCTTTCATTCCCACAAATTTCTTGAGCTGTCTCTGTACCTGCTCTGGTCATTCTTGACACAGAATGTGGTAAAATACTGCCACTGATTTCTCCCATGACTCACTTGAATGTGGCTTCAGCCCCATATTATAAGGTCTGAGTAAATGATTCATGCTTTTTAGTCATGGGTTAAATCCCTAGTAACAGCGTCGTCCGTGCCGAAATGTCCTCGAAACGAGGGGCCGAAAATGGGGCCGAAGCCCGTGAGGTGCCTTTGAAAAACTTAAAAACTCTGAATACAGAACCAGCAACTTTAGTTTTTTTTGTAAATGGAATGCTATTTTTGAAAAGGTGACAAGATTAGCCCTGATTTGAAAAAGACGCTGTAATCATCGAAACACGTGTAATCACATAGGGAACCCAAGGAATACATAATTCATGTTCAATTAAAAGTCAAATACTTTTAAATCAAGACAAAAAGGGTAATTTGTCTGTTTTTTCTCCCAAAAAACAAGGGCGCATGACAATATATTAAGTAACCAAAAGTGTTTTTTGTACAGAAATGTCCCTTATTTGCACAAAAATACACATCGGGGTTAAAAGGGACATCTGATTGTGCTCATATCACCTTATCCACCAATGCAATCTCAGCATTTCAGTGAGCGATGCTGTAGTTCAAATAATGCGCTGGCCAGGCATTAGGCATACATTAGCGCCTTCCCAACAATAAGGTATCTCAGGATGCCAGCACCCATGTGGGTGATGGGACCGCATTTCACAGTGACTGGACCTTAGAGGGCCCATCATTGGGAAATAATAAAAATAAAAAAATAAAAAAAATAAAAAAAACATTTCTATCCCTGTTTCAGGGATGGAGGTGGAAGTGGTACAGCAGTGGTTCATACTGCTTCTTCAGCATTTAAAAGAAAATGCATAATGCATTCCAAATTCCCTTTCTCCTATACCAAACAGGCGCAGGAGAATGTCACTATTTTCTGTGCATTTCCAAAATGATTCCTTTTCTGGATTTGGGATGCACCTTGAAATACACAGAAACAGCTACTTATTGGCACAAGTGTGCAAAGGGCGTGAGAAGGGGCATGTGAACGTGCACATCACAGATACACACATTCAGACGCCAATTAAGAATCAGGTGCAAGTACTATTTGGTGCAAGTCATGAGATGCCCACACACATCTCATGACATCTTCCAAAAGAGTGCAGAGAATCAACTGCATCGATTCTTCAAATACACATGGATTTTAAAAGCATTTTAACCCATTTCGAGCTGTAGGGGCCTCTGACCTGAAATGTCTTGAACCAATTTGATTTGAATCGGACGTTTACCAAATCGGCTGCTTTCGGCTCATAAGCCCCCTCTATGGAAGCCCAAATGCCTGAAGGCGAGTCACAACTTTTCTTGAAAGGTTTGAACCAGAATTCTGCTTGAGCACTTTAAGACTGGCCATCCCTAAACTCCACTTGTGAATGGTGTTTAAGATGGGCTTTTATTGTTTGTTTTGTGGTATTTAACCATTCAATGTCTTAACTATTATTTATTTATTTTTTCCTCTCACAAACTTTCATATGTTCGTTGATCCAGTCATTTGTAAATGTGTAAACTTGCAGATTTTAAGTATGTAATTTAAAATTGTTTTTGAAAAAGTTGAGTTTACTCAGCTGAATTCAAATAAAAGAAAAAAGAAGATGGGAGACATAAGCACGATGGAGACAGGGATCTGCTTACAAAAAGATCAGAGGAAAAATAATATTCTTCCAATAAAAGATACCATTACATTAAATCCTATCACAATAAAAGAAACCATTACATTAAATGATGTCGCTGTTTTGAAAAACCACATTCTTCATCCTTAAGATGTTAGAAAAGAAAATCCCCCATGCGTTCTTTTGTTGAAGCCATCACGATGAACACATTCAGGTAAATATCTTCATGACAGCAATTCCCTTTCTGTAGGAGATAAATCATGTTAGCATATCACGTTGGCTTCAAACGCTAATAATATTAAAATTATTCCGCTTTGTCACTCGCTTTTCCTCTCTTTCTATCAATCCCACAGCCATCGAATCGGAGGTGATATCATTAATTTGTCAATCATTCGCGCTCCGAATCTTTCCCTGTATTTAACAGATTAAACAAAAGAAATAAACACTAGGCCTCTCCCTATGGGAAAAAGGAATGTGTAAACATCCAACCACACGGGGAGATGCTTAATCAGAAAGCGATATCGCCAAAAGGGATTGCAACGAGATATGCGTATGAATGCCCATTTTACCAAAAGGCATTGGCATGGAATGACGATCGGCTGTTTGTCCTAGCAGCTCCTATTTTTAGGTGTCGTGAAGCAAAAAACTGACCTGTACAAAGTACTGTCTATACTTGTGTTGCGGTTCAGCAGACCAAATAATTCCAGGTTCTATGAAGCAATAGATTGCCTTGTACAGAGTATCGTTGTTAAATATATGTGAAGACAAACATGAATGAAACATTTTTGTTACACCATAAACACAGATAAACTAAGAGAGTAAAGGGTAACATTGTGAAGTTAACAAACTACACCTTTATTCCTATTAATGTGTTTTCTCTCAAAATACATGGAGAATGCAAACAGTCTATATGTTGATTCATGTTCACCTACAAGTACAAAAAGTTGTTTTTGAATGATTTTCTCTTTTTTGTCCAAACACTTGAGCACAAACTTTATATAATTGAGTAAGTTAATGTCTATGTTTCTTTATGTGCTTGCACTCTCTATTCATTTGCAAAATGACTAAACAATGGAAGTACTAGAACTTCACTGTTATATGTGACCTAAATTAATAAAGGTCTATAAACTGGTTTTCCAGTCGTTCCAGAACTTGGATTTGTACAATTCCCTCCCAGGATACATAATCCGCCGAATGTAAAGTACTGTATATGGAGAGGTATGAGAATTGTGTCTACAGCAAACAACTGTAGCCTAAATAATTGAGGTCAGGACCCTCTTGTTCGAAATATCTGTATAGCCTTATTGTCCTGCCCGGCCACAGGCCTTCCCTCAGGTTAAAAAAATGTGAATGATGAATGCATGGCATTGCTGCAACTCTGTGAAGGTGGCAGTCCAATCTGCCTACCTTCTTTTAGAACATGTTATTATAATTAGGGTACCGATGTAGTGGGGACCTAGCTTGAGAAGCAGCAGAGTGCTTTACAAGTATGATAACTTGCCAGTACTCGTCCATGCCTTGAATGTAAGAGTGGCTGATGCCTTATGCAATGACACATCTGGAACGTATTGGAGAGAAATAGTTGGGGAATGTTACAAAAGTATAGCCGCATCCAATAGCAGAGTATAATAAGCGAATAATACACGTGAGCCTTAAAATGAAGAGAGTTTCTCTTGTGGCAGATGTGACGGGACCAGGTGTTATACAACCCAAATACTGCCCATACATGTGTACAGAGTGCAGGCAATTGCAGTTCAAGATGTAGTTGAGGAAGCTGGTAACCTCATTCAATTCAGTTCAGACCCTGCAGACATTCAGAGAATCTTGCAGACCACATCACCCATCCAACATCATTCTGAGCTAGAATTGGCTCACCAATGCCACCATTCTATCAGCATGCATGGGGGACCAGCAGGTCAAAGACTAAGGCATCACGTGTGGATCCCATGCACTCTTCCCAAGTCACTGCAACAAGCACGCATGGCTGGGGGTTACAGGCTTTGCCTGATGTGTGGGGATGTAGAGATGCAGCCCAGACCAGCACTGACTTTCCCATTCCTTGCACTACCTCTGCATGCGCCCATACTGACCAAGTCTGAGCAGGACACCCGCACTGGTGTTCCTACACAGACCTTATATGATCGGGGATCCTCCCAAGTCCAGTGCCAGCTGAAGGTTTACATGTCCACAGAATATGACCGGGTTAGATGTGCCATTTGGGATTTGCCACAATAGAGAACATGAATGTGGCCATGGAGGTGCTCATGTTTGGAGTGTTGACCCCCATTGATGATCTCTGTTGCGCATGAAGCGATCACTGAAAGGCGTGGTAACCCAGCGGACCCCTGTGTGTTTTAAGAGGCACATCAATCGGACATTAGATGTAAGTCTAAGGACACATTTGAAACAACACACACTATACAAAAATCAACACACAATAACAAATATGAAACATCAGCTGATTAACATTGTTTCCATAATTTTAATGTGTTGGATGTTCACATTAAAAAAAATATCAAGCACAAAAAATGCACCTAGGAGGATGCCCAGATAAAGGCAAAAACAGATACATAGAACAAAAATCAAATGTGCAAGGGAGGATACTCATGGAGACATACATGCTTACTTATTTTCTCGTCAAGTTTGGATATTTTATCAAAAAGATTCATCTGCTAGGAAAAAAAGCAAAAGTTGAACTTTTTGCCAGAAGGGATTCCACAGGATACATTAGGAAAACTAGACTCCTCAGATTCACATATAACCGCAGTAAATCCCGTATTGTTCCTGATGTGTCACTATCATTGATAAGGAGTGAGACCAAGCAGCATGTCTCGCACGCTCTCTCTCTCTCTCTCTCTCTCTCTCTCTCTTGCTCTTGCTCTCTCACTCTATCTCTTTCTCGCTCCCTCTGGCTCTTCCTCTGTCTCTCTCGACTCTCTCTCTCTCTTTCTGTCTCCCTCTTGGTCTCCCTCCGTCTCTCTCTCAACACTTTCTCTCTCTCTCTCTTTCTCTCTCCCTTTCGCTCTCCCTCTGTCTCTGTCTCAACACTTTCTCTCTGTGTTTATCTTTCTCTCTGCACTATTTCTCTCTCTCTGTCTCACTGTATGTCTCTGCCTCTCTGGGTGATGTCAAGTGTGTGTTTGCTGTAGCCATCTCGTCCGTTGCTGACAGAAGCATGACTGGGATAAAGCAGCTATATATCGAACAGGATGAGGGTGAGCTGTGTTTTGTTTTGTTAAAAGTAGAATTTGTGCTCTTTAGTAGAGTACACATCATTGTGTCTCTCAAAATGTCCTCCATTTTTGAAGGGATCGTACCACGCGGATCAAAAACGGTGACCTGTTTCTTCAGTAAGAACACCAAGGTAATGTTTCCTTCTGCATGCCTTCGCAAATTGGTTAATAGGGCTTTCAGTCCTGTAGATTTGTTACAATATGCACAAACTCTAATACTAAGCAAAACAGAGAAAATGATGAAACACAGCTTTGGATCCTGCAGTCCGGTCCTCTTCTCTTTTACAAGGTCTTTCAGAACCTCAGAACCTCAGCACCTGCTGCAGTCATGTTGCATACCCTCCCCTCCTGCATTCAGGCCAATGTGTCTTCAGTGTGATGGGAACATTCCTGCAGCATGACTCCAAACACCAGGCCAGCCCACACCTCTGGGGACACCTCTGTCACTGCTACCATCATCCTTCTTGTGGCTTTTGAATTGTTCATTGCATTTTACATTTAGAGGCGGTGAATTTAGGATGTCCCCGTAAAGAATGAGCTCCGACAGTCTGTCCCCTACCGACCCACAAACTAGAACCACAGCACTCTGCAATATAATACAGACATGCATGTTTTAGGAGACCATGTGCAGGACGAGATATAATTTGCAGCAAGAGTTGAATACCAACATCGATCACCATTTTACTATCCATGCCGTGCGTAGTGAGCATAAACATTCATGTCAGCCTGCTAGTTATAACTAATACATTACACATCCAATAGTGTGAAGGCCATATGCCAATCTTTGGCTGAGAAACACCTGAGCAGAGTTCATTCCTTAACATTTACTTCAAGCATCTGTTCCACTCAGAGGTTTCCTGCAAGTTTCATGCTAAGTACCAGAGCTTAGGTTCCATGCAATCCTCAAGGCATTCATCCAAGCCAGGCCCACATTTCTGAAATGTAGAAATATGACACACAATGCCATATGAAGGCTTTAGCAGTGTTCTTGTCTGCAAAAGAGAGCAACATCCTTCTATATTGCATAACATGTTATGCTTTCAGTATCCATCAACCTTATACACTCTATTTGCTGCCTTTACCTGATTCTTAATCTTATCTTAAACTATCTCCACTCTGATTGGCAACACAACTCAGTAAAAGATAGGGAAAGAGAGAAAAAGGCAGAGCAAACAAGACAGAAAGAAAAAGAAAAAGGGATTATCTTGAGGGAAAAAAAGAAAGGTTTGTTCAGGTGATACAGATGAGTACGAGAGAAAGACTGCACAAGAAATTGACTAGGACTAGGGAAAAGGAGAAAGACTAAAAAGAAGGATACATACTCAGATAAAGGAATAGGATGAAGGTTTGGGAGTGAGGAGTACCACTAAAACTATGGAGCTAATGAATAAAGGCTATGCTTAAGACTAAAGGGAAGGTCTAGGACTGGGTAGAGGACTGGGCAGATAGGAAGGAGGAAGACAACAATTAGGGAAATGAATACAAGAGAAAGGCTAGGACAAAGAAGAAGGACCAGGATGTGGCAGAAGGACAAAGACTAGTACCAAGAAGGATTAGGAGGAAGATCGACTGAGGTGTGGGAGAAGTGGAAGGACTCTGACAAAGTAGGACTGAGATGAAGGAGAAAGTGAAGGAATGCGATGAATAACAAGTTCTGGTACAAGAGAAGAATACAGATTCGGATGAAAGGGATGGAGTTTGATAACAAATACAGTGAAGGAGTGGGAACAATTTGAAAGAATAGGAACGTGTAAAGGACTGAGATGAATGAGAAGAACTTGAATGAAGACAATTCAGTGGGACCAAAGAGAAAGGTCTGTGATGGAGAAGTATTGTGAAGAAAGAAGAGTGGGGGCAAAGGAGAAGAATAAGGACTGTGTACAATGCACATTAGAAGGCCTGTGACAAAATAGAAGGTGAAGGATAGTATTGAAAGATATGGAGCAGCACTTGGAAAGGTGAGAAGCAGACAGACTGCAATGAAGCAGAATAAAGGAGACCACGGAGAAGGAGATTGACTGATATGATTGAGATGGAGTGACATGAAGGGAAAGACATGGATGAAGCAGAAGGACTCAGTGAACAAAAAGGACTTATGAGAAGTAGAAGACAGACTTGGATGAAAGATAAAGAGAAAGACATACAAAGAAGAACTACTGGTACAAAGTAAAAAGGATTGCCATGAAGTTGTAGGACACACCAAATGTGAAGGCCTGAGGATAAGGACTGGTAAGAAGGAGGACAGGGACAAAGGAGAAATATAAGAGAACTGGTATAAAGGAGATTAACTGGGATAAAGGCTAAGGACCGATGAAGCAGAATAACTATAATGAAGAAGAAATAGAATGTCTGGGAGTGACAGAGAAGAAGAAATAAGATAGTGATGGCAGCATTTGGCAAGTGTTCTGATCACTGCCAGAAGTAAGGGAGCCTGTACCTTTAACCCAGCTGTTGCAGGGTTGGATGTACTTGAAGACATATGGCAGTAGTAATGCGTGTAAAGCATGACAAAACAAAGCTTTGAAGTTTGGGCAATGAGGGGGTGAGATCCATGGTGAGTACTAACGTACAAGTCCAACTGATTGATCTAGTAAACAGTTTTCTACCACTTTACCTTTGAACAGAATTAGGTGTAAACTATGCAGCAACCACCCCCCCCATGGCACCCCAATATCCACTGACCAATCCAGCTATCTGACGCTGGATTCAAAAAACGCTGATAAAACAAGACACCCTGTTGCCTACACAGAGAGTATCACCCAGAGTAAACTAAAGGGGGTTTCCCTGGGGTTAAAGATAAACCCAGATCTCTTTCTGCCCCGGCCGACCAGCAGGGGTGTGAAGCCCCAGTCTTTTGGAGAAAAACATGAACTCTACCGCAGTTGGGGGCAGCTCTATCTGGCATGTTGTCAGGAAGCCAGGTGGGGAAAGAGGGTTGGAAGGAATATTGAAACCACCTACGAGAGCCACTGAACAGGAATCCCTGGAGAATATGTTAATAGAATTGGATAATTTCTCCATGGCAGGGGTTTCTCCTTAGTCAGTCAATACACTGGCTGTATCAGGTCCACCAAACATGGATACATCTAGGAATTCTAACTCAAGGGTGGCCTGCCAGCTAACTCCAGTGCCCTCATCTCTTTGAGCGCTGCATCTGTTGTTAAAATCCCTGGTCTAGCTATGCAAGCAAATGGCCAAAGAATAATGGCATCAAGGGGCATCCTTGCCATTAGTAAAACAGCTATGCAATCAGTTGGTAATACATCTGCAGCATGAAATTCTGCCATGTTCACCTGCAGGCTCAATGCAATCAGCCCTGCTGCATGACATACCCATCACCCTCGTATATCTAACCATTCATCCCACCCCTGACCTGGATGAGCCTCATCATGCAGGTAACATTCAAACATCAGAAGAAGTTCAATCTGGAGAAGGAAACACGGGGAAGCACTTTGCTCCAGATTAACCCAATTGCCAATGAAGATGCAGACACCTCCACAAAAAAACGGAAAATAGGAGGGACACTAAGTTACAGAGGAGGCGTAATAAGGGCACTCATGGGACAAAGCAACAAGGGGCCCACTGCAATCAAAGAAGGGTAATGATTATATATCAACTGAAGACAAAAAAAAATATTTATGATCTTGTGTCCCTCCTTTAAACACTACATGGAAAGGACAAAAATAATTAAATGATTGACTGGAAAAATAAAAACAAAAGTTGTCAAGAAATCGACCTCTTCAAATTATTGGATAAAAGCACTAATCTTTCATCAATGTTGGATGTTTTAGACAACTCTGGTTCACTCATCTAGTTCAATTCACCCCAATGAGCTTCAGAGGGCCGCAAAACTGAGGGAAATTAGTGAGAATAACAGTCAGCCTAGTAAGGCCCCTGAAAATAAAATATGATTGACTTAAACTCTAAACTCTACATTGGTCAAACTATGATCTACATGGAAGACATTTTTCGGGGAAAAACAATATCTGCTCAAATTCTCCTGTGTCGTAGAAGTGCCCTAAATGGTGCCTATGTTATGGACGATACCATCAGCACAGACTGACTAGATTATGTTCCAGGATAATACCAACCTAAACGTGTGAAGGTATTGTTAAGATATCTCTAGATCACTAGAATGATCGCTGGGGAGAGACTCAGTCTTGATAATGAAGCCACCTCTCCCAATATGTGTCTGTTGGCATGTAACTCGAGGGGCCATAAGAAGGTTTTAAAGAACCAATAGCTGATTAAGTGGTTAACGGAGAACAATATTATTACTTTTCAAGAAAACATGGTTAGCATCAAGAATACATTTGGATGGCTATGCAACCTTTTACTCTTTGGCAAAACAGAAGCTGAAAATGCAGCCTGTAGTGGGTATCTTGACCTGGTTTAATAATAGATGGTCTGCCCATGCATACATGGACCATATTACCTGGTCTTTCTTCAAGCAACCATAAAAGAAATTAAGGGGGCTCACCTAACTTGAAGATCTTCTTAATTATCAACACCTATGGTCCACAACTGCTTTCAAAGGTAGCGTTAACAAGTATACACTATCTTTGATAATGGAGAAATTGTTTGGTGATCACTCAGACGCTCTTATACATTTCTGTGGGGATCTGAACACAAACATTTGCCCTGGGAACCATGTAGATAAGGTATTTAATGCCAAAATAGATGCACTGTTGCCAGTCATCCTACTGCAGAAATAAAATAATATAGAAGGCAGGTTGTGGGTAGAACATTTAGTGGATTGGGGTATTTTTATGATTTATAGTGGTATTCCCAATGACTTCCCGGCAAAGTACACTAGAGGGGACCCTGCCTCTGAATCAATAATTTGATTGTTATTTTTAATTTAAAAATTTCACAGCCTTCATAACTTCATTGAATGTGCCACACACGCCTCACAGCGATCATGATTTCTTGTCCTGGAAAATCAAGTGTATATGGAAAGAAAACAATGAAGTAACTGCAGTCTGAGAAGTTTATACTAGTGTTCATGGATCTAACATAAATTAGTCCAATACAAATATTCAAGCCTTCAAAAAATGTATGGCGATTGAGGGTAGGGAGCTTCAGCCATCACAGATTGCAAATACAATTGATAATAGCTTGATATAAAGTTGTTAGGGGACTCAAAAAACCTGATAGCAAGATTATCAGTCTCATGTTCTAGAAAAATCCAGATACACAGTAATTCTGCTTCATCCAAGTCTTTTCCTTCATGTCACTCCTTCTCATTATCTCAGTCGTTCTACTTCTCGAAAACTAAAACGCATGATCAGGACACCATTTTATTGGAGAGGAATGTGGCTTATAGAAAGGAAGTGAGAACATTGAGAATGGAGATATTTAATTCAGGTGACTACCTCCAGCTGTATAAAAACAATCATGTAAACTATAAGAAGTTGTTAATTTCATATTGAATTGCTGTCAGGCAGAAGGCAAATGAAAAAGTTGATAGAAGATCATCAATGCGTGCCCATATCAGAAAGAGACTGAAATAGATATATAACTGTATATTTTGACACACTTTTTTGCAATCCCTGTACAGAGTCATGGATTTGCTCAAACTCAAGGAAAACCGAGTTTTCAGAAGAGCAAAGATATGGTACAATAAGAATAATGAAAAACTCAAAGGCCCCTGGCCAAAATGGGTTACCCAATTTGATACTAAAAACTGCCTATTCAAGTGTGCCTGCTTTTTTAGGTATTCAAGTTGATAGTGAACTTAGGAAACATCCCCAAATCTTGGCAAGATGCACTTATTCTGCCCATTTAATAGAAGGGCTTGCATACTGCTCTGGTGCACATCATCTCACTATTTTACTTAACATAATTAGTAAACTATATGCCACTTTAATTCTGGAACAGCTATTGAAGTGGACCCATCAAAAGAACATCCTGAATGACAATTAGACAGGATGCAGAAAAATAATTATTGATGGCCAACAACTTATTGAAATGAAATACACATTGTACACCAGCTCAGGCTAAGGAGAGACTTCTGATTTGTGTTGCCTTGATCAACTACTCAGTGGCATATGATAGGATAGGCTGATCTTGTCTAAGGATGAAAATAGAGAAAGCACAAATAGATCGCAAACTCCCAGAATGTATCATAGGCCTGCACAACCAGACAAGGGTGACGATCAGGCAAAACAAGATGGGTTTCTACACAAGAGACATCCGTACGTATTGTGGTCTAAAACAGAGATGTGCCCTTACCCCCTTTTCATTTTATCTGTTTCGCATATTTGAACAAATACCTAAATCGAGATACAATTAGATCACCAGAATTGGGCAATGGACACTTCATCTGGTTATCATATGAGAATCATATTCTCATTGAGCATACCGAGAGGGGATTACAATCTGCCCTCAATTCCTTCGTAGAGTGTTTGAACACATTCCATCCCCAAATCAACTTTAATAAGACCAACATTAGTAAGTCAGGGAATCATCTTATAATACGTGGCTTCACCTGGCTATGCTACACAAACCTGATTGAAGTAGAGCAGGACTGTTGTTACTTAGGAGTAATTTTTCATAAAGGTGCTTCTGAGAGACATTTTGTGGAAAAGAGGCTCAGAAGGGTTGGATTTCTGGCCATGAGCCTGGGAATTCTACACAGAGAACTTTGTGAGTGTTGGTTTAGACCAGCCCTAACTCTATACAAGCTAAAATGTATCCCTGTAGTGCTCTGCAGCAAATGATTGTAAGTAGGTAGCTTGACATGCTAGAAGGGAAATATTTTGGAGGAGATGCCTTGGTTTAGTCAATTGTACTCTTATGAGGCTTATCAGATGTGAATTGGGCCTAATCTCCTAAAGAATGATGGCACAAACTAGAAAGAGGCCCTCTTCCTAAAAGGAACGCTATCACAATTAAACACTGTGTCTGTCCGGTTGAAAATAGAGCTAACTCTTAGCTAAATTTAAGAGGGAAACTGATTTTCTTTTCCTGATGAAATTGAATTTTTCTTCAACCTCACACACTCTCTGATAATTCAGCTAAATTATATCAAAAAAAGGCCAGGATGGTGCGATTGGGGCATGAATACACTGGCGATATCTAAACTGGCTCATGCAAAAGCATATTATAAGCACATGCCAGAATTCATGTGCGTGCAACCACCCAAAAATCTTCTTCCGGTTGGGGAAGTATGCAGCACTTTCTATAAATTTAGATTGAATCATCTGGAAAAGCTGTAAATTATGGGGGCTGTTGTACAAAGGGAACAGAGTCACCACATATAGGTCGACTGTGCTCATCTCTGTGTGCAATTGAAACATTGAAACATTTGTATATAGTCTGCCCCCGTTTTTACAATCTAAGGATGTACATTATTCAGAGATGTGTCTCTAATGAACAGTCATTGGAGGCTGAGGCATTTTGGTCTAGATGCATGAGGGTAACAGAAGTGGGTCTCAATCTAGCAATTGTGGCATTTCAGGTGGAGGCAGAGAAGCAGCTCTCTAAATTATTGTAGGGTTGGAGCAAATAGTTTATAATGAAATGGACTGTAAATTATGGTTTGGAAATGTAATTGAATTCTTATTAGAAATGTGACACTTGAATATTTGCTCTTTCACATTAAAAGCTTTAGGGAAATGATCACAAATTACAGCTTCCTGTTGCAAACCTTGTTGCTGGCCTACAAAATATTCCTCAAAATTGGAAGGGCCCATGTTTGTATCATCTTTGACAGTGTCTGATTGCTCAACAACAGGATCCCCACTACACAACCTCTTAGCACCAGTGCAGCGGGATATGAGGTCTTCCAGGAGGTAAATGTTTTTCTTACCTATGAAAATAAGATGTCGTAAAGCTTCATAATAGATTGGAGAAATACATGGAATACCCCTACCGAAGGTAGTGCCAGAGTCCAAAACTTAGACAGCGAACTGTGAAAATAGTTTGAAGTATCAATAAAGGTTTAATTAGATGCTGCATTTCACCTTTATCATCAAAGAATTTCTGAGTTAGGTAACCATCTAGAATTGAAGAAGCAAATTTGACAAAATAGAGACTTCATAAAAATGAACAGAATGGTCTTCATAAAGAAAAAAAAAAGCATACCAAATCCAGCACTGTCACCATGTAACATAGGCAGTAAAGCGCAAAAGCAGACTCAACTGCCAGACTAAACTCCCAGACTGCTTTCAAATGTTGCTTCCCACCTAGCGCAGCACTTCACATTGCCATAGCAAATACGTGCATGGGGAACAGCATAGCAAATCGAGCAATTACACCACATATACGCAAGAAAGCTGGAGAGCAAACAAAACTGCCAGACTGCTTCAACAATTTAACTCACACTTAATTTGCCACTTTGCTCCTCCTGGCCAAATATATGCCAGGTTGCTTCAAAGCAGGGTTGAGCATAGCACATCCAGCAGCGACACCATGTAGCACAGGCAGAAAAGGAGGAATGCAGACTAAACTAGGGCAAAGGACTAGGAGTAGGACTTGTACAAATATGAAAGAGAAAAATGTGTGTAAGGAGAACGACTAGGACGAAGGAGAAGGACAATGACTGGGATGAAGAATATAGAGAAGGACGAGCACAAAAATGGGAAGCACTGTGATGAATAAGGAGAAAAACTGTAATAAAGTCGGTGAAGCACTTGAACTAAGAAGGGCAATGACTGGGACAAAAGACTAGAGAATTACTGTGTCAAAGAAGAAGGACTGGGATGAAAGAGAAGAAGGACAGTGGAGAATGTGAATGACTGGAATAAAGAAGAATACGAAGTACTGGGTCAGAAAAGCAAATGGATTCTGAAGAAGGAGAAGGACCTGGATGAAGGAGAATAATGACTTGGAATTGAATAAAAGAAGGACTAGGAAGAAGAAGAGGAAGGAAAATGACTATGATTAAGAACTAACAGTAGACTGACTGCGACAAAGGAGAAGGATTGGGGTGAAGGTGGAAGAGAAGGACTGGGTTGAAGGGGAAAGACTTGGATGAAGGACAAGAGCTGGGCCAAAGAAAGAGGATTGAGAACACAGAGAAGTAGTAGGACTTGGACGAAGGAGAAGGGCATGGATGAATTAAAAGTAGTAGTGGTGACATGAATGGGAAGGAATTGACTAAGACAAAGGAGTAACATGACTGAAAAGAGGGACAGGGACAAAGAAGGAGTAGTACTTGGGCAAAGGGAAGGACTGCGACAAAGGAGAAAAAGATGGACTGGGATGAAGAAAAGCGGCTGGTACAAAGGAGAAGGAGGAGAAATGAAATAAAGAAGAAGGACAAATAGAATTAAATGATGGAAAATGACTGGGGTGAAGGCTAAGGACGGGGACCAAGGAGAAGGACTGGACTGGGACCAATGAGGAGAATAGAGGAGGAGAAAGTCTAGAATGAAGAAGCAGTACAGCTGGAAGAAAGGTTGAGAAGTACTCTCACATGTGAGATGTGGTGAAGGAGAAAGACGAGGCAAAGGAGAAGGTATTGAACAAATTAGATGTGGAATGGCTGGGATTAAAGGGAGGGAGAAGGATGTGTGATGTAAAGAAAACAGAAAATGGGGAGCATGACAGATGAAGGAGAATGACTAAATGAAGGAGAAGAACTGGGAGGAAGAGAAGGAGAAGGACTGGAAACAAGGTGAAAATGTAGAATGAATGTGAAGAGAAAGCAAAAGAGGAATAACAAATAAAAGAGAAGGACTGTGATGATGGATATGGATTAAGATGAAGGCAAAGGAAACGGAGAGGGACAGGGACAAAGGAGAAGTATAGGACAAGGAAGAATTAGATTGATGAAGGAGAAGGATTAGGACTGAGGTAAAGGAGAAGGAAAATAACTGTGAAAAATGAGATGTTGAATTACTGGGGAGAAGGAGAAAGACTTGGATGAATGAGAAGGACTCGAAGGAAGGAGAAGGAAATAGACTTTGCTGAAGGAGAAGGACTGAGATGAATGTGATTGACTAGACTGAAGAAGAAGGTTGAGAATCGAAGAAGGACTAGGTAAAGGAGACAGACTGGGGTAAGCAAAGAAACTAGAATGAAATAGAAATGGAAGGACAGTGATGAAGGACTTAGATGATGGAGAATGAGAAGGACTATGATGAAGGAAAAGGGAACAACTGTGATAAAGGAAAGGAAGAAATGGGATGAAGGAGCAGGACTAGAATGAAGGAGGAAAGGGACTGGAATTAAGGAGTGTAATGCTCACATGGCTCCCACAGAGGCGCGGGCGTGGCTGGGACTGCTGTGACCTCTTCTGCAGAGATGCGTAAGACCCAGAAGATGGACTGGACTGGATTCCCCAATCTGGCTTTTCTGGCTCGGAGGAATATCCCACTGTGTGTGAAAAGGAAGGGTTAATAGTCTGCGGGTGATGTTCCGACCTCCCACTTTCCTTCTCTCCCTCCGTGAAACCCTTTTGGGATTCCCTGCGAAGACTCACCTTAGGGACCAAAATGACGAGCTCTCCATCCTGATTCTGATGCAGGGGCGCGTTGTGATTCCAGTTACTTCACTGTATTGATGAGTTTAAACTAGTTTGTCCATTCCCGTCGTACCGCAAATGTTTATGGCAAGTTTGGGTTTATATTCACTCATCTGTTCTTTTCTTTCGCAGGTGCTGGAGAAGATTCCGGGCTGCAGGCGATTTGGATGAAGCCAAATTCTGGTAAGAATTCCGATGAGAGATTCCTTTGCAGTTTTAAGTATCTCCTTTAATGTCCAATGTCTTTTTGTGGGTAAGTCTTGAGTGAGCGTATTATTAATGTTCTCACATGCTCTCACTAATACAATGTCGGTTTCTTTTCCCCTTAGGGGCCGGGGTGCTGAGATGCCGAAGGTATGGCACAAACCCGAAGGCGGAGAGGGAATTGAACCACAGGTAAGTTCTACTTAGATTTGTGTTTCCCTTCTCACCTCTCTTTCTCCTTCCTTCCAATAGGTGCTGGATGGCGGTGGAAGCTCCGGATGGACGTTGCAGGACTCGAAAACGCCACGTGCAGGTGAGTGAAATGCAGCGTGCTGCACGCGACGTGACGCGCGTTTTAAATGTTTGCCTTCTTTGCAGGATCGTCGGCGTGCAGAATCCGGAATGCAGATGTATCAGGTAAGGTTCTTGTTTTTCACCTGTTCTCTTCCCTTTTCTTCTTTAGGTGTTTCCAGGATGCTGGCAGGCGTGATGGAGGACCAAGGCAGGAGCAGGCACGGTGAGCGTCCAGCTGCTAAGTGCATAACAACGCGAAGCGTGGTCTGCTGCTTGGGTGTGGCTTAAATAGCCTTTCAAGTAGTTCCAGGTATGTATTCTTCCCCAAGAAATATGTATTCCTCCACCGGTCACACCCTAGAGATCAAGTAGTCCCTAGAAAAATAGTTCCTTCCAGTCTTGGAAGTTGCAGCATGGTCTGCACAGGTAAGTTTACACCAAGCACTACTCCCAACCTACTTCTGTAGGAGCCTGGCGCCGATGGCGCCAGGACTGATGTCCCCTATGAGCCTGAAGCCAACGGCGCCAGGACTGTGTCCAAAGGGCCCCCATCTGGGGCTGCTGGGACTTCCCTTGAATGCATGGTGTCTGTCTCTGAGGGTGCCGGGCCTGGTTTGGCTCCTTGGAGGCAGGCATCATGACAGTACCTCCCCCCAAGGCCCCTCCCAAGGGTGTCCAACCTGGAGGCCTCGGTTTATTTGAGAACTTCTGGTGAAAATTCTGTATTAGTCGAGGTGCATGGACATTCTCACTTGGTTCCCAAGATCTTTCCTGAGGTCCATATCCTTTCCAATCATTCAGATAAAAGAGTTTTGACTTGGACATCTTAGAATCCAATATGTCCTTAACTTCGAATTCCAATTCCCCATCTATTGGAATTGGTTCTGGTGGTTTGCATAACCTGGTTCCGGGTGGCACTGGTTTCAACAGTGATACTTGAAAAACGGGATGGATTCGCATATTAGGTGGCAGATCGAGTTTGAAGGCTACTGGGTTAATGATAGCATTGATTGGATAAGGCCCTATATATCTTGGGTTAAATGTTCGTGGACCTTTAAGCGGTAAATGTCTAGTTGCAAGCCACACTTGGACTCCTACTTTGTAAGGAGGTACTTTACTTCGATGTAAATCAGCATTTTCATTGTACCTTTCTTTGGCTTGTTGTAAATGAGTCTTTGCTTCCTTGAAGACTTGGGTTATTGTGGCATGTAAATGATCCACGGCGGGCATTTCAAGGCTTTGAGGGGATTCAAGGTCCGAAGTCCTGGGATGATGGCCGAATAGGGTATAGAAAGGAGTCTGACCCGTTCCAGAATGCACAGAATTGTTGTACGCGTACTCGGCAATCCATAGAATGTCCTTCCAGTTACCCTCAGATTGAGGTAACATACACCGCAGATACTGTTCCAGGGTCTGGTTTGTTCTTTCGGTTTGACCATCGGTTTGAGGATGGTGGCTGGTGGATAATCGCACATCAACTTGGGCCATTTGGCAACACCTTTTCCAGAAATGCGAAATAAATTTACTTCCCCGATCAGAAACCAATATGGATGGGAAGCCATGTAAACGAACAACATTTTCAAGAAATTACTTTGCTAAGGTGGGGGCTGAAGGCAACCCCTTCAATGGGATAAAATGAGCCATCTTGGAGAAGAGGTCTACAATCACCAGGATAGTATTAAACCCATGACTAGGAGGCAGGTCAGTTATAAAGTCCATCGATAAGGTGTGCCACGGTGCCGGAGGGATGTCCAGGGGCCGTAAAGGACCGGCTGGTTTTTGCTTCTGACTTTTATTTTGGGCGCACACTCCGCAGGTCATCACAAAGGATTAAATATCCTTTCGCCAGGATGGCCACCAGAAATGCCGTTTGATCTTTTCCTCTGTTTTAGCGATGCCCGGGTGTCCTTCCATTAGTGTATCATGATAATGTGCTATAACGAGTTCTTGCAATTCCTTGTGAGGCAGAAATAACCGCCCTTGGAAATAGGGTAAATCATTATTAATGGAATAGTTTGAGCCTTTCTGGCTCCATTCTTGTAAAGCTGTAGCGTCGAAAAGCAATTTAACTCTACCTTGAACATCCTCAATAGTTTGAGAAGAGATTACACCCAAAATCCTCTGTTCGGGAATAATCGGAACTGGCTCTAGACTTGAGGCAATGTCACCCATTCCAATTCGAGATAGAGCGTCTGCCTTGCCATTCTTGCAACCCGGGTGATATGTGATTATAAAGTCAAATTCTGCAAAGAACAGAGCCCAACGGAGTTGACGAGAAGATTGAGCTTTGGCCGTTTTTAAGTATTGCAAGTTCCTGTGATCTGTAATCACTGTAACGGTGTGTCTTGCGCCAAGCAGGTAGTGACACCAAGCTTTGAAAGCTGACTTAATAGCCAACAGTTCCTTGTCTGTGATTCCGTAGTTCACTTCAGGAGCCGAGAATTTCCTGGACCAAAAAGCTACGGGATGTAGTTGATTTGAAACTGGATCCCTTTGAGAAAGGACAGCCCCCATGGCTAAACTAGAAGCGTCGGTTTCCACAACGTAAGGGAGGTCCGAACGAGGATGTTTTAACACAGGTGCACAGGTGAATTTGGTTTTTAGTTCCTGAAAGGCTTGTTCTGCCTCCTTAGACCACTCGAAGCGTCTGTTTTTTCGTAGGAGCGCCGTGATGGGTTGAACCACTCGAGAAAATTCCGGGATAAACCTTCTGTAAAAATTGGCAAAACCTAGCATACTTTGAACTCCTTTCACAGAACTAGGAGACGGCCATTTGAGGATCGCATCCACTTTCCGTGAGTCCATTCGGACTCCTTTAGGTGTTAGGACGAATCCGAGAAACTCAACTTCCGTAACATGAAAAAGGGATTTTTCAAGTTTTGCAAACAGTTTGTGCTGGCGCAGTTTCTCCAAGACAGTTCTAACATGTTTTCGGTGATCGGAATCCGAGGAGGAGTACACCAGGATGTCGTCAATATATACAATGACACAAACATCGATGAGTTCTCGAAAAACGTCATTCATAAAATATTGAAAGGCAGCAGGTGCGTTGCACAACCCGAAAGGCATTACCTGGTACTCAAAGAGTCCATATTTGATGCGGAAGGCAGTTTTCCATTCGTCGCCTTCTCTGACGCGCACCAGGTGGTAAGCTCCCCTTAAATCTAACTTAGTATAAATACAAGCATCTTTTACCTGGTCAAGGAGCTCAGGGATCAAGGGCAGAGGATAACGATTCTTGACCGTTATCTGATTTAAGGCTCGGTAGTCAATGCAAGTTCTAAGGTCGCCTTCTTTTTTCGGTACGAAGAATAGAGCTGAGGAAGCAGGTGACTTTGACGGGCGAATAAAACCATTGGCAAGGTACTGATCCAAATACTGTCGCAAATGAAGGTTCTCCGGTTCAGTAAGGGCATAGATTCTACTACAAGGCGGTTGAGCATTGGGTACCAGGTCGATCTGACAATCATATGGCCGGTGAGGAGGTAAGGTGTTGGCCTGTTCCTTTTGGAAGACGTCTTGAAAGTCTTGATACTCAAAAGGTAATGGTACTGTTGTGGAGGTTACTGAGGCTAGACCCATCTGTGGATTTCCTGGATAACACTTTTGTGCACAATCAGGGAAGGTTATGCTCTTTGCTCGCCAATCAATTCGAGGATTATGTGTTTCTAACCAAGGGATCCCTAAGATTACCTAAAATTGTGGAGCCTTGATTACGTCAAACACTATGGTTTCCCGATGGCCATCTTGGCCAACCAGTGTCATTTCCGTGGTAGAGTGTGTTACCGGCCCGGAGGCAATTTCGGTTCCATCAACCGTGGTAATGACATCCTTGGTGGTTTTTGGACGGAGAGGGAGAATCCTGGAAGCCAATTCAAGGTCAACATAATTTCCAATAGCCACACGGTCGAGGTAGGCTTTTATTCTGTGCAACCGTTGAGGCTGTTTTGGATCTATGAGGACCATAGGCATGATGAAATGCGGGGTCAAAGAGTCTGTCTTCACGCTCGGCAAGCGGACCTCTACGCTTGTCGGGCTTGGTCGTTTCCCGAATCAGGTTCTGGAAGATTACTGTCTGTGGCTCCAACCACCTTCTTAGGTGGTTTTACCGGGCAATCCTGCAGGAAGTGTCCAGAAGCTCCACAGTAAATACATAATTGTTTTTGTCTTCTTCTTTCTCGTTCTTTCTGAGTTAGTGGTCCTTTAACTCCCCCAATTTGCATTGGCTCTGAAGCGTCGGTACCCTTGGGGCTTGTGTGGGTCTTGATCAGAACTCGGGTTTCAAATCTGGACCGATCCGCTTTTCTATTCTGGAGTCTATGATCAAGTTGGACCACTAAGTCAATGTATTCTGCGCAGAGTTGAGGCGGGTTCACTATTTGAGCAAGAACGTCTTTTAGTTCTCCACGCAGACCTCGGTGGAATAATGTAATTCTTTTATTCTCAGGCCACCCAGTCTCTACGACCAATCTGTTAAATGTGGCTATATAAGATAGGAGATCTTGGTTTCCTTGCCGCAAGGACAGAAGTTCGTTATCCAAGGCCTCACCCTGAGCTTGTCGAGCGAATAATCTTTCCATGCTTGCCTGGAAGCCTTGAAAGTCCTGAAGGATTGGGTCGTCTTGATTTACCAACGGAATCGACCAATCGGCAGCACTGCCGCTGAGATAAGATAGCACAAAAGCCACCTTGGTTTGGTCATTAGGGAAGGCCCCAGGTCTGCATATGAAATGTAAACGACATTGATTCATGAAAACGGCGTATTTCTTGGGATCCCCAGTAAAACGCTCAGGGGGGGCCAGAGGCATATTTCCTGGCAGGTTAATTTGCACCAGGTTGGTTGAAACCATCGGAGTGGAATTCATCCCGGAGCCGGGTAAAGGCGTTTGTCCTGCCTGACTCTGCAAAAGCTGTTTAGCCAAATCATCAGTTCGTTCTTTGGATAAGATTAGTTCCCTTCTAAGGGCGTTAGTTTCCTGGCGGGCGGCATGCACTTCTGCCCGTAATTCCCCCAATAATTGGGCCAGTTGGTCTGTCTCGGAAGTCTCCATGGCGCATGGGTGGGAAATTATGGGTAGGCTTCGCGTTCTGTAACGCCCACCTGGCTCCCACGGAGGCGCGGGCGTGGCTGGGACTGCTGTGACCTCTTCTGCAGAGATGCGTAAGACCCGGAAGATGGACTGGACTGGATTCCCCAATCTGGCTTTTCTGGCTTGGAGGAATATCCCACTGTGTGTGAAAAGGAAGGGTTAATAGTCTGCGGGTGATGTTCCGACCTCCCACTTTCCTTCTCTCCCTCCGTGAAACCCTTTTGGGATTCCCTGCGAAGACTCACCTTAGGGACCAAAATGACGAGCTCTCCATCCTGCTTCTGATGCAGGGGCGCGTTGTGATTCCAGTTACTTCACTGGATTGATGAGTTTAAACTAGTTTGTCCATTCCCGTCGTACCGCAAATGTTTATGGCAAGTTTGGGTTTATATTCACTCATCTGTTCTTTTCTTTCGCAGGTGCTGGAGAAGATTCCGGGATGCAGGCGATTTGGGTGAAGCCAAATTCTGGTAAGAATTCCGATGAGAGATTCCTTTGCAGTTTTAAGTATCTCCTTTAATGTCCAATGTCTTTTTCCCCATAGGGGCCGGGGTACGGTAATGCCGGCGGTAAGGCGCCGACCCAAAAAGAGCTGCTGTGTCTCTCTTGCAAATGGGTAAGTCTTGAGTGAGCGTATTATTAATGTTCTCACATGCTCTCACTAATACAATGTCTGTTTCTTTTCCCCTTAGGGGCCGGGGTGCTGAGATGCCGAAGGTATGGCACAAACCCGAAGGCGGAGAGGGAATTGAACCACAGGTAAGTTCTACTTAGATTCGTGTTTCCCTTCTCACCTCTCTTTCTCCTTCCTTCCAATAGGTGCTGGATGGAGGTGGAAGCTCCGGATGGACGTCGCAGGACTCAAAAACGCCACGTGCAGGTGAGTGAAATGCAGCGTGCTGCGCGCAACGCAATGCGCGTTTAAAATGTTTGCCTTCTTTGCAGGATCGTCGGCGTGCAGAATCCCGAGTGCAGATGTATCAGGTAAGGTTCTTGTTTTCACCTGTTCTCTTCCCTTTTCTTCTTTAGGTGTTTCCAGGATGCTGGCAGGCGTGATGGAGGACCAAGGCAGGAGCAGGCACGGTGAGCGTCCAGCTGCTAAGTGCAGAACAACGCGAAGCGTGGTCTGCTGCTTGGGTGTGGCTTAAATAGCCTTTCAAGTAGTTCCAGGTATGTATTCTTCCCCCAGAAATATGTATTCCTCCACCGGTCACACCCTAGAGATCAAGTAGTCCCTAGAAAAATAGTTCCTTCCAGTCTTGGAAGTTGCAGCATGGTCTACACAGGTAAGTTTATACCAAGCACTACTCCCAACCTACTTCTGTATGAGCCTGGCGCCGATGGCGCCAGGACTGATGTCCCCTATGAGCCTGACGCCAACGGCGCCAGGACTGAGTCCAACGGGCCCCCAACTGGGGCTGCTGGGACTTCCCTTGAATGCATGGTGTCTGTCTCTGAGGGTGCCGGGCCTGGTTTGGCTCCTTGGAGGCAGGCATCATGACAAGGAGACAGAGGAGGACTGGGATGAAGGAGAAGGACTGGGCTAAAAGAGCAGGATTGAGACAAAGGAAAAGGAAATGTATTGGACAAAGTTGAAGGAAGAAGAAATCCATGTTTTTTAAAAACATTGGTGTACATTGCAACAACACATCCATGAATAGCACAAATAAAATCAACATAGTGCGGTACAATACAACACAACAGGGTTATGTATGATTAATGTAACTGCGTACCCACAAGTGATCCCAACCTGTTCACCTCTTTTTAAACTGTGTAGATAGTTCCAAAAGGCTGATCATATGTCTTTGGTGTGACTGCCCCATCTGCAGAAGAGTGAAATACAGTTCCTCCTTGTCATTGGCCCATACCATGCTGAACATCCACTTTTCAGGCGATGGGGAGGGGGGTATAATTTCCTCTTTGGTCTTTACAATATACAACATTTAGCAAGTAATAAACTCAGATTAGGAAGCCTGCGATACATATCAGGGATTTTACCTGTGGCCCCAATCATACATGTTTGAGAAGTTGCTAACACTTGGAGGCCAGTGATCTCTGGTAAGATACCACACACCCTTGACCAAAAGGACCCATTCATGCGTAGGCCCAAAACATATGGATTAGGTCCGCATTGGGCGCCTATCACCTGGGGCATTCATCCTCATCCTCAGGATTGAAGAGTTTAGTTCGAGCTAGAGTGCAATGTGGATGATAGAGGACTTTAAAGTGGATGAACCTAAACCTAGAGAGGAAGGACACATCTTTTGTAAATTTATACTAGTCCACTGCTCATCTGTGTAATCTATCTGCAGGTCCTGACCCCACTTAGGCCTGGCGGTAAATACTTTGGGTGCACTCTGTTGCACCCACCTGTACATCATGGATATCCCTCTTTTTGTCACTGCAGAATTAGTTATGTAGGTCAGGCATGCAAAACTAGGGCAAGTGAGACCTGGATGCTACCTGCATGCATTTATAATATACTATTTGCAACAGTACTTCTCTTAACATACTTCTAAGTCTATATCAGTCTATGAATTGCTCATCCACCAACATGACACCCATAACGTGAAATTAGTTCCCCCTGCCAGGGTTTGCAATCCCTGGTGGGGATGAAGGTGGGGTTGCGCCACAGAGGAATGTTCCTATCATAGGAATTTGCCATCCTTAAGCAACAAAACAGCTTCTTTCATGCAAAGAGTGTAGTCCTCACAGAGTACAAAAAGTTGTCAGGCCTATAACATCTGTGTAATAGTAGGGTGTGCAGCTCAACTCCCTTTATCCACACTCTCTCTAACCAAACATGGTGGCAGCCAGCTCATCTCCATAGCAGTATGAAGCAAACTGCGCCTGTGTAACCAGGAAGCACAACTCAAAGTCCGGAGCTGCAAGGCCCCTAGATGTGTATGGAAGCACTAGTCTAACCCACTTCATTTAGATCAGTCCTGGATCCCATCCAAACTCAGAGCAGATCTTCAAAGTAATGTAAAAAAGCCTCTGCCAGGCTACAAATGGTATATTCACAAACATATATACTCTAACCATTGACTTCAGCAGATTGCACCATCCTGCCAGCATCAATCTCAATCAGCCCATATACTTTCCAAAAGTATGGTTGGGCAAATGTGGGAATATTATACCCAAGTATTTAATTGTGTCGTAAACCCATTTGAGGGACCCATGCCACGTTAATGTGAACTGACTTGGCTCTTTTGATGCACAAGCCTGAATATCTACTGTATGTAGTTATCTCCTGTATTATGGGATCTATGTTTTGCTCCAGATCTCTGAGGAATAAAAGGATATCGTCTGCATACAGTGATATTATTTCAGGGGTTCCACCCAGTCTGATGCCCTTGTATTTGAACTTTCTTCTAATGGCATCCTCCAAGGGTACCACTACCACAGCAAACAGTGAAGAGCAGAGCCTTGCCTCATGCCTCTGGCTATATGGAGGACCGGGAACACCACCCCATTCATATAAACCTTGCCATATGGCTGTGTATACATCAGCCTGATACAGGCTATGAAATTGGGGGTGAAACCAAATGTCTCAAGCACCTCAAATAGGAACAGCCATGACACCAAATCAAAGGTCTTCTGCATGTCCAGTGAGATGGCCACTGCCTGACCACAGGTTGTATGGAGTATGTTTATTGCAGAGTCGGCACTAATTGAGGGATGTGGACTGGCATGGGATAAACCAAGACTGATCCAGGTGTATTAGATGTGGCATGAAAGCTGGAAGCATAGACGCTATCACCTTAGCATAAATCTTGATGTCCACATTGATTAAGGACAACGGGTGATATGAGCCGCAGTTGAGAGACGTTTTTGTCGGTTTCAAGAGGGATTTTTCCCATAGCTCCAATAAATATGTGGCTGGATATGAGCTCCCAATATTCCTTGTAGAACTCTGGATCTAGTCCATCTGACACAGGTGCCTTGCTCTTGGGCAAGTCCCCGACCGCTGTTTTTAATTATTCCAGCGCCATGGGAGTCTCTGGGGGAAAACAAGCAAGTATTGCTACATTTCTGCATCAGAGATCGCCTGCCGTAGGCCATACAGATTTGGGTAAAATTGATAAAAGTTGGTATTTAAATGTTAATTGGTGTGTAACACTTCTGCGCCATATCGTCGAGGCATTTTCAGCAGCCTGCTGAGGGACATTACTTCAATTTATTTTCAAGCCCTTTTATCCTTTTCTCAGTATTGTGGAGATCCTTCCATATTGACTTAAAAATGCGGAATTCTGTTGAAATAGCGATGACACCTACGACACCTTAAAGGTCTGACAGAGGGAGGTTATGGAGGAAACCAAACCTACTCTGTGCTAAAACATGGAGTAATCTCGTTGTACATGTTGATCAAGAACGCTGACTTTAACAGTGCGGCAGATTTGAGCCTGCAAGGGGTCGCATGATCGACTGCCTGCGATCATTCCAATGCTAGTTTAATGGGAGGGTGGTCCGAGGAAGTCCTGGTGTAAAAGCATAAGGAAATATCGAGGCTGAGTACCACAAAAGGAAATACACCAAACGCGGGTTTACAAAGATAAACAGATCTTTATTCAAAGTAACTGAACAGTTTTCAAAGGAACAAAGTAACAGATAGATATCTGGCCCTCAGTACATCACAACGAATACCAGCCCGTTCGATGTGAGAAGTGAGTGGGACTGTACACCAGAATATTCGCTCTTTTATACAGTTTTGTAACATGGTGTTTAGCCCATCTGTACGTTAATAATTCCCAATCTAGGGTTTGTGCCGAGTTCACCTCTGACTCGCCCAGCTATATGCATATGGATCACCTTCAGTTTACATGTTCAACAAATCACAATGGCAACAGTATATTCTCGGATTTAACATAAGCCTTAGTACATATTTTAATACAATGCAGTTCAACAAGTGTTCACGTTTAGTATTTACAAATCATTATGCTTAATATATGCTCGCGGATCATTTACGTTGGCACAGGTAATCCTCGATCTATAGGTCAACGAAGGACAAGGGGCCTCATTACGACCCTCGCGGTACGGGGTAAACAGCGCCGTAAAAGGTGCCTCCGCCGTTTACCCCGTACCGCCTCATTACGAGGTCCCCTCGCGGGACCCAGGAAGTAACGCCTGGTCAAACCAGGCGTGCTTACCGGGTCTCACGAGGGGAAGAGGGAGCAAACAACAGGCCAACTCGTAATGGCCCATTGTTTGCTCCCTCTCCCATTCCCATTCAGCCCTATGGGGGCTGAAATGGGAATGGGGAAGGACCGGGTCCGGGTCCTTGGAGGGAGGAATTACCGGGCCTTCCGAACTCGGAATGGCCCGGTAATTCCTCATTCTGAGGACCCGGACCCGGACGCCATTTCGGCGCAGCCATGCCGCCAATAGCGGCATGGCTACCGCCGAGGTCGTAATGAGGCCCAAGGTCTCATTACATGACCCTAACATTTGGCCTACGGTCAGTTTAGGCATTAACTTGCATACAGAGGTCAAGATGGCCATGTTACAAACAGAAGAACACTGTCCACCATTTTGGAACACAGGGTGACATTGGAGCGAGAATCAAAATGGCAGATGAACCTAAAATGGCAGCTTAATCGATCTAAGGTCAGAACCTTGCAACGTGGATTTCTTCGCAGAGCGACTGGGCTTCGGCCAATATATACAATAAAGGAGGCACGATATAATATCCTGTTCCATACCGGGAAGGATATCACATGATATAGCCACATTCAGTAAGTGGGACAACAAAAGCCACAAATCTATTTAAGAATGTATATCATATACAGAGGAACAAAAGGTGTACTCCCTATCTGCACCATGTAAAACCCTCCAGATTTTTAAGTAATCACCCTCCCTCATGCTCTGCAGAATGGTGTGGGCAGCATTAGACAGCGATTTGCTCAATCTTTCTGTGTGTTCCAGACCACTATCTTCAATAGTATTAATGTCCTCACACCATATCACTGCAGTCATAGGGTTTCCCATGCAGTAGCAAAAACCTCCCTTTAAAATCCACCCTCATCAATATTCGAGTCATGTACATTCACTAACAGTACTTCTACCTGCTTTAGTTTGCCTTGTACTCTTATATAGCCACCCTGAATGTCGACCTGAATGTCGACCTTGGTGTCCAGTGCCTGAAATTGGTGCAATTTATGAACTAAGGTCATCACTCCTCTGGCTCAGGAAAAGTAAGATGTGACGTATCTGTGTTCTCCCCCTGGCAAAGTTTGTATCCTGGGAGCCAAGTGCATGCGTCTCCTGCAAGAATAACATGAAGGATCTATGGGCCTCATTACACGGAAGGTGGTAAGGGTTAACGGTCACCGGTAATGCTACCGGTGACCGCTAACCCTTACCGCCTTACTACGAGTTCCCTTTGCGGGACTGGACTTTAACGGCTGGTTTTACCAGCCGTTAAAGTAGGGTGCCGCAAAGGGACCTTGGTGCTAATTACGGTACCACAATTTGCGGTACCGTAATTAGCGCCTATCCCATTCCCATTATGCCCTATGGGGGAAAAAATGGGAATGGGGAAGGGCCTTGGTGAATGGGGAATTACCGGACAAAATGCCAAGCAGTGCCAATTACTTTTGCAAGAACAATGTTTTCATGGTAACACATTTCAGATGATAACTAGAATGCCAAGGTGCCATGTGCAGACAGGTCCAGGCAAAATATCCATGATAGAATTAATAAAATACATGACATTCATTTTCCAGCATGGTGCCTTCATGGTGCCTTGCAGGATTTTCAGAGTAAAGATGGCAGCATGTTGTGGGAAGAGCACATGGGAGTTTGTGTGATGGAGCAGGTGCAAAGGGACCAGAGGGGAGAGGAACTGAGGGAGCCCATCAGGGGGAAGGGACTAGGTGTTCCAGGGGTGTAGCAGCATCCATGGCCGTGCTGATGTCTGTGAGGCATGCAATTTGTTGGGCTCAGTGGGACATTATTGCCTCATGCTTTCTCAAAAAACGAGGGTCCAATCAGCTTTCAACCAGTTATCCAGTTGTATTATGAGATGTGCCAGCTAATCCATATTGAGAGTTGTTCTGCTGGTCAGCACTTAATGATGTTATTGAGGGTTGTGGGAGGTAGGATCATGACATCATGAATGGGTGTTTTGGTTTTTGATCCAGGGAATTTGTCTGCCCAATCATAAATAACTAATGTATGGAGTTCCTTAGGGGCTCTATGACGCTCCCCCAATCATTTGATGTGAATAACCCCAAAATGTAACTACTGGGTTTATTGCAATTTAGTGGTTTGTCCCTATAAATATTGTAGTTGTGATGGTCGGCTTCAATATGCATTATGAAGTTCAGTTGAATGGGACTGTCGGAACTTTTTCTACCAGTTGTGTGGGCCAATAAAGCTATGTTATTTCTTGCACGGAGTAAACTCTTCTTTGGAATACTTTTTGTACGTTTTGGATCACTTATCAAAAAAAAAAAAAAACTCTCTACAATCTTATGGGCCTTAATCGGGTTACCAAGCCCCCATGCATTCGAGCTAATGAATGTAGTTCCCTCTAATTCTTTTTGTGACAGAGCCATTCAACAAAACAGAGGTGTTAATTATTGACTTGCAAAGGACAAACAACCCAAGCAGCATTTCACATCTCATACACCAAGTGCAGTTTGCAATTTTCAATCCCCAGTTTCACTCCCCTCCTTCCTAAGGCCTCACTGCAACCCGATCTTTAGCAGTGTAATGAAACCCCCCACAAAAAAGTTAACCATACAAATAAACAATGTATGCATATGGGGAATAACATTGTACAGGCTCAATAGTATAAGTAAAAGATGAGGACAGGCCCACTCCTCTAGTAGGAATGTCGATTGGACTTATAATTCACACACTCCCAGGTTATGGCAAAGTCACATTTGTGGCCTAAGGCCTAGGCAGAGAGATCTTGGCATCAATAAATGAAATTGCAGTTTCTGTCACTGTAAAGAAGTGAGTGTTATTATTAAAATGAATCTGTAATCCTGTAGGAAACAACACTGCATACTGAACTTTTCATTCTCTAAGCAGTTTCTTGATACCAAGGAACGAGTGTCTCTCTTGCTGGGCTGCGATCGAATAATCGGGGTAGAGATGTATGGTGTTGGATTCAAATATGAGTTCCTTTTTCTCCCAACCTGTTTTAAGCTGCACATATTTAACCCTAACGAGCAAAATGTGTGCTATTATTGGGCATGGATAGTCACCATGTTTTGGTCTAGGCGCACTCTCTCAATGGTAAAAGTCGACAAAAGCATAGGGTTGCCCAGTATTTCGCACATGAATCTTTCCACTGCTAGTTCCATTTTGCCACTGAGAACGCCCTCATGAACACCAATATTGCAGACGTTATTTCTGCGGGAGTGTGATTCGAGATCGTCGCTTTTCATCTTCACGTCCTTCATATCTTTAGCTAAGACATTGATGATGCTTTGAATAGGGGTGATGGTATGTTCTTGAGAGCTTATTCTGCCTTCCACATCGGTGATCCATTGTGTCTATCTCTAGTTGTGTAAGCATGGATGTGATATTGGTTGTAACGTTATTCAATTTGGCAATGACTGAGTCGACTGCCCCTTTGCATAGAGGTATGAATCTGCTGAATCTCAGGAGGACTGGGTACTTGGGTACCCGGCTACTCCTCACCCGCAGCCACTGCAAGTGGAGGCACCAAACCACTCTTAGGCAGTGAATGGGAGTATCGCTCAATGCTGCACTGTTTCTTCCCTGCACCTTTCGTCATTCTCTTGCTGGGTAGATGTAAGAATCTGCAGAGGGGTGGGCAGCATGGTTTCTGCCAGAAGCCTGGGGTGGTATACAACTACAGGACTCCTCGGATATGGCCTCAGAGTGGCAAATGATGTTGTAGATGTAGACCGCTTAGCACTGTGGGAGCCCCACGATTGACCACCAAACAATTCTTGGATTTGCTGTTTATATATTATACAAAATAGTTGCAGGTAGCGACTCCCAATGGGGCTCCATTTTTATGCGGCTTTTAATATTAACATGAAAATACATGCTATAATACAACACAACAGAGTAAATATGGCCCTATAAAATACCTAGATACAACCTGAATAAATACATTTTAAAATTAGATTGGCTATCATATCTTTACACATTAAAAATTATGTTGTCTCCACTGCAGTTCTAATATTGGGCCTCATTACGACCCTTGCGGAAATCAACAGACCTGACCGCCATAGCGTAAATAGCGTTTCCGCCATTGCACGATGGAGCAAAGTGCGGCTAATTCCGACCCATCGGGCACGAGCATTACGCCATGGCGGAATCCGAAAGGCTGCAATGGCGGAAATGACCCCAAAACGCCCCTTACCGCCGCCGTACGCTGCACCAGGTGCAATACCGCCACCCATCTTAGCGGTCACCGTAATGAGCGGTCACCGTAATGAGCGGGCACCGCAAATTACGGCCACCGTAAATATACGGAAACGGAAGTAAAAGCATGTAGCCGGAATGGGAAACAGCACGCCGCACAACTATAAAATGAGAAACCCAACACAACCATTAAAAATCCGACCCTGACACACATCCCAACCCGTTAGCAACTCCAGTTAAAAATATAAATATGGGAAAAGTAGCCAAGAAAGCGTGTGATCGCAAGCGGCAGGTCCACTTCTCCCGTGAGGAACTGACCGTGCTCACCGAGACCCTCCAGGAGAATGCCGCCGTCGTCTTCTCCAGTCAAATGACCAGGACGGCCCTTGCCAACAAGAAGGCCATATGGGCCCTGGTGGCACAGCGCGTAAGTGCGGTGGGGACAATACCCTGCACGCCACAGCAATGTCGAAAGCGGTGGGACGACCTGCGGATCCGCGTCCGCAGCATACTTTCTGCGAACAGAAACATCGCCACAGCTACCGGGGGAGGATCAGATTCGCCCATCAAGTTGACCCCGTGGGAGGAAATCTGCGCCTCCACCATAGGAATGGAGAGCATAGAGGGAGTCGGAGGGATGGAGAAAGGAGTGCCGACATCCGGAGAATCAGGTAGGTTGGCCAAAAGAAACAATGCCAAATCCACAAAGCACGAACATGTGCTGTACCATGTGTGCCCATAGTGCAATACATACTTTGGCCTGATAGCGCCCTCTAAGACTCAGAATAAATAAATAACTTAATTAAAATGCTAAAAACACCCCCTACATGTGCAGCATGCACCCCCAACTGCAGGCTGCCAAATCAAAGCATCAGCAATGCACACAAAAATGAGACCACCTCCAAGGCCCAGTCCCAAATCACCCTCATGTACCACCCCAATGCATGTGATACATTGCCATTCCAATTCCCACAGACCCATAACTAACGCTCGCCCTCCTTTACTCCACCACAGGGTCCGATTCCAACGACGAGCTGCAGGACACCCCTACCAGCACACCTGCAAAGAGGGCCAAGACCAACGTCCCAAGACCCTCCACCTCAGGTGCACGGATCAAGACACGGCAGCAGCAGGAATCAAGTGGCAGCACACTGGAGGGGACTGCAACAGGCACCCCAGCAGCCAGCATGTCCACAACACCAGCACCACAGGTCCCCCCAAAGGATGTAGCAGATGGCACTGCTTCTGGTGGTAGCAGCACCATAGGTGACACAGCTGTCATGCCAGCATGCTCCGACACGGAAAACAGTGCTGGCGACGTAGGAACCATCCATGACCTGTCCCAATCCCCCTGTATGTTCCATCCCCTACACCATGAGGAAACCACGCAGGGGCACCCACAAGACGACGACTGGCCAACCCCCACAAGTCCTGTGCCAAGGCAACATGTGTTGAGCAGCCCCTCTGTCACACCACCGCAAATGTCCATGGCCCAGCAGAGGCAACAGTCCCTCGACCAGCTGATCGAGCAACAGCAGCAAGTGGCCACGCTACTCAAGGACCATGCAAATGAATGCGGGGGTTCTAGGGCAGCCATGGAAACATCCACTGAGACACTCAGGGCACAAATGGAGCAAAGTAGTGAGAGCCTTAGGGGAGAAATGGAGAGAAGCACCGAGATCCTGAGAGCACAAATGGAGAAAAGCAGCGAGAGCCTGAGGGGGGAACTGCATGCGACGTCCAAAGACGTATGTGCTGAACTTGCCGCTGTGCGCCGTGTGCTCACGGAGCTCTCACAAACCCTCAGAGACATGCATGGACGCGAGCAGGCAGAGACATCATCCGTGGCAAGTTCCGTCCAGGGCAGCCCCCAACGTAGATCTGGCAGGAACCTGCGCTCCACGGGCAGGGGTGCCCCTGATACCCGTAGAGGGGGCTTGCAATAGCGTCTAAACACGGACAATATGCATCTGTGGACACTGGTGTTGGGGGGGGAGGTAGGAGGGTGGAGGGGGTGTGTTGGGCTCCACTGGGTGGCGGGTCCATAGGGTGTATTAATCAATTCACATTAGCAATACAGTACATCATTATCATCCAATGAGATGTGTGGACATTGATCTTTGCGTACGATGCCTTCATAGGCGTACAGTCCAAAATGTGCCTGTACTACACACACACAGTGCCACAGGTCCCCTTTCCGTGTAATAGGCACCATGCGTGGTTGCTAGAAGCATGCATCTATGATGCTCTGTCGGACTTCACGTGCATCCTGTGCCTCATGGACTCCTTGAGGTGCCGCCACATCCCCACCATCATCATGACCATCTTCAGGTGCATGCAGTTCAGCGTCAGGGGGCATGGGCACATTCCTACGTACGCACATGTTGTGCAGCATGACACATGCCATGACCATCTTAGAAACCTTCTCATGGCTGTACATGAGTGCCCCACCAGACCTGCTGAGGCAGCGGAAACGAGCCTTCAGTAGCCCGAATGCCTGTTCAATGACCACACGGGTACGTGAGTGGGCATGGTTGTACTCCTCCTCATGCTGGTTCTGTGGGTTCCGGATTGGTGTAAGGAGCCATCTCTTCAGTGGATACCCGGCATCACCTGTATGTGACAAATAAACGGTGTCAGTGGAATGAGAGTGCTAAGTACGCCCCCCCCCCCTTCCTGCAAGGTCATTGACGCATCAAATGGGCCACGATGTCATGCATGGAACGAGACTCACCGAGTAGCCAGGATCTGTGCCCTGCGTGTCGCTACATGTAGTGTGGTATTCTTGTGTTCCTCAGGACCATAGAATCATGGGTAGATCCTGGAAATCGGGCACAACAATGTGTAATGATCTTGTTGGAGTCACACACCATTTGCACATTGATTGAATGATATTGTTTCCGGTTGCGGTACTGGACCTCCATGGCATGTGGGACAACCAATTCAACATGGGTGCAGTCGATGGCACCAATGCAACCCGGGATGCCGCCAAGTGCATGGAATCCCACTTTTGCGTTGGTAATCTCCTGGTCCGTGCGTGGTAGTGTGATGTGGTCGTCGGCGTGCTTCAGGAGGGCATCGAGCACTTGGAAGAGTGTCCGTGAGAACAGTGGCTGTGAAATGCCATGCACCTGTCCGACGGTGTGCTGGTAGGTGCCTGTGGCCAGGAAGTGGAGTACAGACACCACCTTCAGTAGGGGTGGGATGGCGGTTGGGCTATCTATCATGCTCACGAGGTCAGCGTGTGTCATGTCCACAATGGCGATTATGGTGTCCCGGTCCAAACGGTAGAGGGTGTGGATCTGCTCAGCACTGAGGTTGAACGGATTGGCTCGGAGGCGTGGGATTGCGGGCTGCCTGCGTGGTGGTAGTGGCAGTGCCTGTGGGCCTTGCTGACCCTGCCTTGCTCTCCTCCTCCTCCTCCTCCTCCTCCTCCTGCGTCTCCTCTGTGCGGCCGGTTGTTGTAGCTGTTGTTGTTCGTCGTCTTCTTGTAGTTGTAGTACTTGCAGTGCTATCTGGTCCCCCAGGGCCAACATCGCTAGTCCTGCCGGTAGCATTTTGGAGTGGGTGTGGTTGTGGGAGGGGTTTGGGTGTGCTATTTATGTGCTGTCAGGCTGTATGGGCTCCACCTGTGCTGATTGATTGAATCTGTGGCAGCTGCAATCCCTTCTGGCCGAGCACGTCCCGCACGAAACACTGCATTTGGCCGCATGGCATCTTGCAATTGCAATCATGTATCAAATCCCGATGGCAGTGTAATGTACTTTGAATGAATATTATGCTATGCTCCCTTTGTTACACATGCCATATTTGCAGTCGCGAACATACTTGTGAAGGGTCAGTGGTATGTAGGGCTCGATCGACGGCGGACCCTCATGCAGCACAGTAACGAACTTCACCGACGGGCGTGGCGTCCCATTTGTGATAGTAGCCAGTTAGCATTATGACACACAGCCGCACTACATAGATGTAATTGTGAATGCAAGCGTTCACTGAAGCCTTTTCGATGGAATGTTGCAAATGTGGAATTCGAAGGACAGCGCTTTTGGTTTTGAACTAGCGGCGAGGAGATGCCCACAGGTCTGCCTGGAAATGTAACGTTCTATTGTTGAATGTCCTTGGGACAGGGCCCATAACGAGCAAGCAATGATTGATATGAATTGCATGGGATGCGCAATAGCGTAGTGGACGATAAGGCAGGACGTTCCCAAAAACATGTTCCTTCACAATACTACCGATCCGGCCAGGAGCACAGTGGTTTTTGCAGACTGCATTACGCACAGACGCAATGGAAGTTTCAAATATTATGTGAGTGAATCTTCATGCGTTTTCATGGCGGGATGAGGGGATGTTGAATGGATGCATGGACAGTTGATTTGATTTTATTCTGCCATGTACATGGGTTTAATGAATCGATCCCCTTCCCCTGCGCTATGTGATGCAAAGCTGCCATAGTGGGACCAACGTCTATCTGCCCTTGTTGGATCCTCCCTGTCTCGACGCGCCTTCATACACTTGTGTCTATGCACGTTACTAATCCCATGTAATGGGTTCTGTCTTGACGGACGCATGCACAGTAACAGTCGTTGCCAATGGTGTATTCACCTCGATTAATTTCGTTATGATTCGCTAGTGATTTCGTGGTGTATGTATTCCTTTGGAGTGGCCTAGCATGCATATGGGTGTGGATTCGTTGTGTTGAATGAAGTGTGTGATGCATCAGTAGTCCTGAAGGCCATACGGTTAATTTGTCTTTCATTTGGGTGACAGGTATCTCCTGCCCTTTTGCAGATGCCATCTGTACGCCACTCCTCCAGATGGGTTTTACTCTCGACACCTGCAGCTTCGGGTAAATCAGTGGAGCACCATTACGATCTTATGGGACGATCGCCAATGGGCCACATGCCCTTACGCAGTACTGGTGGCTAGGTGCAACATTACAGCCTTTCAGCTGGACTAGTGCCTACCTCATGGGACGGACCTGCGGTTCTGGGCGCTTCCATGTTGCCTTTTGGAACGTTGATGTAGGCCCTGTGTGCCATGAAGGTACAGGGCGTCACACAAGTGGAAGCTGGTCAATTATTGCAGATGCAGCCCTCGGTGCTGATGGATGTTTTGGTGTTCATGCGCAAATTGCTGTATGGCCTTTGTTATTTGGATGTGCATTTAAATTGTATTGCAATATTTGCCGTGTTGCGTAATTCTTTGCAGGTGATGTGGCATTTTCCGATTTGTGGCGCTATGTATTGTGAGATGATCTGCATTGTGTTCCGGCTTCTGAGTTGAGTTGCGTGGTACTGTACTGGCTGCGTTTGCCTACGTAGCACTGTGAGGTCACGGATAGGGGCTGCCATTGTGACTGTTTTCATGATGTGCTGCTCAGGGCCGGGGGATTAGCTTTTGCCCAACTGGTGCCTGTCAGCCAGGTCGATTGGTGGAATGATGGGATTATCAGTATATGGCTGGTCACAGGTGCCTGTGTTTGCGTGCGTTTGTTGGCGGGAGACTGGGGTCATGTCCATTGGAATTGCTTCTGTATTCGTGCCATCTGTGCCCTGCAGCTCCCATCGGCCCCTCTTGTGATGGCCTGGCTGCTCAGTCACTCTGCCAACTTGTGTGGTACATGCTTGTGCTGATGGTTGGTTTGTTCACTGGCAAGGGTACAGGGCTGGTGCAATCTCACTCAGGGTACTGCTTTGGTTGTTGCCTTACACTGGCGGCAAGCGATGGGGGACTATTGTTGTTTTGTGTCATGTGATCTTTCTGTTCATTTTGGTGTCCTTGAGCCTTCACATGCCTGTGCTGCATCAGTACGGCAATGGTGACATGCCGAATATGGATGGCCACTCACAAGGCACTTGGAGCCCCTGCATGCATTTCTACGTTGGCATGCATGGGTGACTTGTAGGTTTCACTGGTAGCATAGTGTGGCTACATTGCGCCTGCCAGGAGTTGTGCAATGTGGCCAGGGAGTGGAGTACAGGCACTCAGTAGGGCCATTTACGGTTGGTTCACGATGCCGTATTTCTCACCATGGCGGAATGGTACTTTCCGCCATGCTTGATGGCGTTCAGTGCATGTCCGCTAGGGTCGGAATTCGCGTACCGTTGCGCCACGGTGGAAATTCCGGTTTTGCAGGGCGCGCGTGCGCGTGCTTGGTGCAGTTAGCGTTGCCGTTCACTGCGGTGTCGCTAATGGCATCGTACTTTACGGTGACGGGTCATAATCGCAACGAGCGGTATTCGATGGCGGTATTGCATTTCCGCCATCGTTTTTCCATTTCCGCAAGGGTCGTAATGAGGCCCATTGTAATAAAAAAATAGCCCCTAAGCTACCATCTCCTATGAACAGTCAGCAAGCTGCAAATCCACATAAAATGAAATATGTCTTCAGTGGCCCCCAAGAGCAGAGCCTTGCATTACTTGACCAGCACACAAGTCCTTCTTTAGGTCGGGCTTTTTTTATTTTGCCATTACTAAATGGCATGCAATCTACACCCCACTTCTTACACCAGTCTGCACACTTTTGAATACAAGGGTACTTTAAGTGTGGAAGCTGGGCCATCATTTCCTCCACTGCATTTATAATATTTGGGTTATCTGAGCTGATGGCGGATACTTTTAAGAAGAATTCTAAAGATCTTCCAATACTCCCAGTTTCATCTACAGCACCTCCCCTTGAATGCTAGGCCCGAGAACCAAGTAGCTTCCAGAAGAAAATGTTTTGTATACAGTCCAATGTAGGAGAATCCATATGGCCCTATATTTCACAGCCATAAAGATCTGCCGAATATATTTTGGCCTCTAGTATCTTAACACACTTACTCCAGCGACAACCCCCACATTTATAATAAAATCTAGCCAGACCTCCCAATCCTGCCGGCAGTCTTTTTTCCACCATTCCAAGGTGTGGGCCCCAGCAACAGTTTTTTTAGAACAGAATCCCTAGACAATTATATAAGTCCATTACATTGATGTTCACATTATTAATCAACCATACATATTAAGGAATATTTTTTCTGAGCACATCAATTCTAGACTTTGAAAGGTTTAACTTCAGGCAATGTGCCTAAATATATCTGGCATCATATCCCAAAATGCATTCTAGACCCTTAGGTGTCAGATTCATCAAAATATGGTTGTCTGCATACAACAGAGCAGGGTAGCAGGATCAATTTAGAATGGGTGAAGGAGAATTTGGATAAAAGATATGGACTGCGATAGATGAGAAATGCTGGGACGAAGGAGACAATCGTAATTGAAGGAAAATCTGAAGGTTTGGGATGATGGAGAAGAAGGACTGGGATGAAGGAGAAGAAGTTCTGTAATCAGGGTGAAGTACTGTCACAAATACAAAGGGCACAGTCAAAGGGCAAGCAGAAAAATGGGGACAGAGAACAAAGGGTACAAAGGATAAGGACTGACAGATGGAAAGAAAGGGAGGATGTAGAAAGACTGGGGTAAAGGAGAAGGACTGCAGAGAAGAAGGACTGAGATGAATGTTGAAGAGAATGACTGGGATGAAGGAGATGAAGCACTGGGATTGAAGGAAATCAAGAAGGACTGGAATGAAGGAGATGTGGAAGCAGAGGGAGAAATGAAAAGAAGGAGAAGGAAAGGGATTCAATTAGAAGGGACAATGGAGAAGAACTAGGAAATATTAGAAGTAATGAGACAAAGGAGTAGGAGAAGGACGGGGATAAAGGAGATGCACTGAGATGAAGAAGAGGGACTGGGAGAAAGGAGAGAGTTGACTTGAATGAAGGAAAAGAAGGACTGTGAAAAAGGAGAAGGACTTGATGAAGTGCATCTGGGAAGAAGGAGGACAATAAGGACTGGGAGAAAGGAGAAGTGGAATTACTTGGAGACAGGAGAAGCACAGGGATGAAGGAGAACAAGGACTGGTATAAAGGAGAAGTGCAGGGATGAAGGAGAAGACCAGGATGGATAAAGAAAAAGAACTAGGGAAAAGATTGGGACAACGATAGAGACAATGGAGAAGCATTGGGAAGAACAGAAAATTGGTTCAGACAAGGATATTTAGAAAGACTGTGACAGAGGAGGGGGAGAAGGAAAGGGAAAATAGGATAAGGGGGGCTGAGAGAAAATGGTGCGTTTCATGTACATCCTATGACAAACTGGCCTTCCACCTGCTCCAAAGGCAATACCGGCTCTCTGTCCTCACCAAGTAGAGAGCTCATATCAAAGCCCATGTCTCTGCAGCATCTAACAACTCGGCTGAACTCTTTAAAATCTGCAAGGAACTAGCCAACCCTGCCACAGTCTCTACCTCTCTTGTCCCTTCCCAGGTCCTCTGCACTGCACTGGCTTCTCATTCATCTCTAAAACTCAGGACATCCTGTCCTCACTCTCCTCCTCCCCCCCTCCCTCTACTCTGTGCTCTTTCTCTGGCCCTTCTGCAGTCACCTCTCCTCCCTCCTTCTCTGCCTTTCCCCTGTTTTCCGCTGGTGAGGTTTCTAGACAAGTCTGATCTATGAAAGTATTGTCCAAACTTGTTCACCCTTGTTTCTCCAAAACCATCAAGGAGCACATTGACTCCCTGGCTCTTGCCCTGGCCGACTTCTGCAACCACTCCTTCACCACTGGAGTCTTCCCATCCCCCCTGAAGCACTCCCTTGTGTACACTCTTCTTAAGAAACCCTCTGCTGAACCCTCCTGCCTGGCTAACTATCGCCCAATCTCCATCACTCTCTTCCTGGGCAAACTCCTTGAAAAGCTGGCCACCACCCAGCTCAATCTCCACACTGAATCTGTAGGTTGCCTTCATGACCATCAGTCTGGCTTCGGAGCTGCCAGAAGCATGGAAACTGCTCTCCTGAACATCTGTGAAAACCTGCTCTCTAAGATTGATTATAACACCCCGTGTACTAATCTTTCTTAATCTCTCTTCCGCCTTTGACACGGTCAACCATGCCATCCTACTCAAACTTCACTGTGATAACCTGGGTATCACCGGTCAGGCCCTGGCATTTCTGACTTCTTTCCTCTCTGACTGACCCTCGGGTCCTTCCTCTCCGCTATCTTTTTCTCTACATGTGGTGTCCAACCTCTCTCCCTGGCTGTTTAACCAATACCTGCCAATTCTCACCCACCGCACTGCCGCTCTATGCCCCAACTTTCAGTGTTATGCCGACGACACTCAGCTCATTTTCAGGCTACCTACTGCCACCTCCTCCCCGTCTCTCATCACTGACTGTATGCCATCCAGGAGTGGTGTGCCGCCGATGACCTCTGCCTTAATGCCAGTAAGTGTTACACATGGCCGTAAGTGGTCACTATGGGCTCGTACCCGGTTATATGGTTCTCGTGCCCACTTGAGTGGTATTCTTTGGAGGAACAGTTCCAAGATGAAAGCCCATAGAGACCTTCGAACGGACTGCAGCGGTTCAGTCTTCCCACGTCCCTGCGAGATGCTGCAGAACACTCACGTGACTCTATTTCCGGACTCGAAGCCTACGGATCTTCGCGTCGCTTCTGCTACTGATGCTCCGTGAGTTCGCTCTCGTCTTTCTTGCCTATTTGCAGAAAATTCCCTACTAATCCTTTCTTACTCTTCTGATTCTTTGTTTCTCAGTCCTTTTCTGCAGTTGCTCTGTTCAGCTCCCATTCCTTGCGAGTGCAGACCAGTCCAGTTTATCCATCATTTTCCAGCCGATTCGAGAGAAGTCTCTCCGACTTTCATTTCCTCCCAGAAACCTGTGAGGGTAAGCCCTATTTCCTTTGAACTCCCTGTTCTTAGTTTCAATCAAAACACTTACCTATCTGTTCTTCTAGAGTTCCTGTTACTTACCTGCAAACCTTTTGAGTACCCATCTCGTCAAGTCTAAGCCTTCCTAGACTCTATTAATGGTGAGAGGATCCTCCTTCCGCCCTTTACTAAACCTCCAACTCCCATTTCCATTCTAACCCTCTTCTTATCTTTCTTTCGTGTATCCAGAGGAAGACATCAGTTTCTACAGCACTTCAGGAACATCTTCACTCCACACCCACCTGAACCTCGAGACTCCAGACTCGTCCAGGGTTTTCTTCCCATTAGAGGGTTTCCCTGGCAGTCCTGTCCTCTCCCCTGGTTATTCTATTTCCAGGTGGGGGGGGTCAGGGTTGCCTCTGGGAAATCTTCACAGCCGCATTTGCCTCTTTCATATTGGATTCTTCGACTTGTCAAGGTGAGCGAGTTGGTAAACAGTTGCTCTTTCATACCATAGTTTATAACCATAACAGTATCATAACAGTAAGCGACGCCATAGTATTGACAAGTCGATATCCTCATGGAACAACAAATGCAGCAATTAATGGCGGCCATGCAAGCCATGTCTTTAGAGATTCAATTTTTGAAACAAGATAACGCTGAACTGCGACAGCAAGTCGCAAGGGCTTTTTCAGACACTCCACCAGTCTCCCTACACACAATCATGTATGATGGTGATCCTTATAAACCTAAGGAATTCCTCGATAGTTGTACTGTACAGTTCACCTTTAAATCACGCTTTTTCCCTACAGACAAAGACAAAGTGGGATATGTGATTTCTCATCTTTCGGGCCCTGCATTAGCTTGGGCCACTCCTTTAGTCACCTCTAACAATGCGATTCTTGACTCTTACCCAGCCTTCGCTAATAGCCTTAAATCTATGTTTGGCAGGAAGGAAATAACAGTTGCCACACAAGAAAGACTCCTTGATTTTAAACAGGAGAGTAAGGATTTACTAGGGTACATCACCCAATTTAAACAATTGTCCTCGGAATTGGGCTGGCCGGATGACGGACTTCTTACCCTCTTTCGTAGAGGATTAACAGAAGAACTTAAGGATGAACTCTCTAAAGTGCCCTGCCCAGGCAACTTGGCTGATATGATTGCTTTAACTATGCAGATAGACTATACGATGCATGAACGTTCCTACGAAAGAAAAAAGGGCAAGGGACTACGATCACATAGTGAGTTTTCCTCTACAGGGAATAAAACTCTCCCTCAAAATGAAGAACCTATGCAAATAGGGAACATAAGAGGACCGTTATCAACGACTGAGAGGGAAAGGAGAAAGACACTTGGATTATGTATGTACTGTGGGTCCTCCTCTCATGTGTTAAAGGATTGTCATTTGGTGCCCCCACGTCGCAGTACTAACACCAAGTCAGGAAACTCCAAGACCCTACCGTCAGGGGAAGAACAGTAGGGAGACAGAATCCTCCTTCCCCAAGTCAAACCAATATGACTCTAGACAAAGCCACAAATAACCAGACGATGGTGGTAGTATCTCTATCTATGATATTATCCGAACATTTATTACCCGGCATTCCCGTGTTGATTGACTGCAGTGCAGCAGGTATTTTCTTGGATCAAGATTGGGCACAGAGACACGGTATTCCCCACATTACAAAGGCATTTGTTACTCCCATCCAAGGAGTAGATGGGAGTGCTTGAAGCTCTGGCCCTATCAAAGAACAAACTAATCCAATTACCTGCATGATAGCTAACCATAAGGAAACCCTAGTATTCGATCTGATCAAAACTGCACATTTTCCAATCTTCTTGGGGCTTCCGTGGCTGAGACTCCACAATCCTTTCATTAACTGGTCAGCAGGTACTCTTTTCCTTGGGTCAGAATATTGTGTACACCATTGTCTTTCACAGGAATCCGTAGGTTTACATATTCCCTCTGTAGAGGCTCCTAATCCTTCAGTAGCAACTATCAATCTACTAGAAACTGTCCCTAAATGTCATTGGAAATTCAGAGCAATTTTTGAAGATCCCGAGTTCCCTACGTTACCTCCACATCGGAGAGATGATTGCCATATTGATATGCTTCCTGAACAGCCCATTCCTTTTGGCAGGATGTGCGTACTCTCCCAATGTGAGAAGAATGTTTTGAAAGAATACCTTCAAACCAATTTACGAAATGGCCTTATAACCGAATCAGTGTCACCGGCGGGAGCTTCTCTGTTTTTCATTCCCAAAAAAGACTCAGATGAACTCCGCCCTTGTATTGACTACCGGGGTCTAAATAAAATAACCATCGCTGACAAATACCCCATGCCTCTCATAACGGACATCATCGAAGCAGTTAGAGGGGCGACTCTCTACACAAAGCTTTATCTTAGAGGTGCTTACCATCTCATACGAATAGCTCCAGGAGATGAATGGAAGACGGCCTTTCGCACACCTTTTGGGCATTTCGAATATCACGTTATGCCGTTTTGTTTGGTTAATGCCCCGGCTATCTTTCAGCGGTTTATGGACCATCTATTTGCCGACATTTTATTTCACTTTGTCATCATCTACTTGGATGATATCCTGGTGTATTCCAACAACCCTGAGGATCATATACGACATGTTAATACAGTTTTAGAACAGCTTCAATCAAATAAACTCTACTGTAAAGCCGCCAAATGTGAGTTTCATCGGGAACAAGTTAACTATCTAGGCTTTGTTCTCTCCCCTCAGGGAATTTCTATGGACCCGAAGAAAGTATCAGCAGTTTTGGATTGACCATCTCCTGCAAGTGTAAAGGACGTGCAGCGGGTTTTAGGGTTCGCAAACTTCTATTGGAAGTTTATTCCCTGTTTTTCCGAAATCATTCTACCCGTCACCAGACTTTTGAAAAAAGGTAACACGTTCTCTTGGAATGATTCAGCTCAGAAAGCATTTCAAACTTTAAAAGAAAAGTTTACTTCTGCTTCCATACTTAACACACCCGATCAATCTAAGCAATTCATTGTGGAAATAAATGCATCACAATATGCTTTAGGAGCCATACTTCCAGAAAAGACGGAGCAGGGGGAAGAACGACAAGTGGCCTACTTATCTAAAACCTTCAATACAGCAGAACAGAACTACTCTGTACTTGAGAAAGAATTGTTGCCTATTAAACAGGCCTTTAAGGAATGGAGACATTTACTATTAGGATCTACCCATCCTATTAAGGTTTGCACTGACCATCAGAATCTCAGAGTGCTCCAAAATGCTTACACTACTAACAGTCGACAAGCCCGTTGGGTTTATTTTTTTCTTCCCTTCCGGATCGAATTCACCTTTCTGCCAGGAAAACGCAATCTAAGGGCAGACGCTTTATCCCGCAAGGACTCACCTACTTCTAAATTCTGTTCTGAGAAAATGTTTCCCAATGCTCAATTCATCGCTGTCATAACGGACTTTCTTCAAAAAGTGCAAATTGTTACAGCACAAAATCAATCATTGTCTGAGAGTATCGCTTCCTCCCATCAGCTTACTAAAGAAACAGGTTATTTCTTTCATGGGGCGCAGGTTCTGATTCCCACTCCTTTGTTACAGCTGGAAGTGCTACAAATGTGTCATGATTCACGGGCTGCGGGTCACCGTGGGCTTCTTTCCATGTTGGAACTTATACAACGACATTTCTGTTGGCCAAATCTAAAATCTGATGTCCGTTATTACGTTAGAGCTTGCATTATCTCTGCTCATGCAAAGACTCCACGAACCCCACCTTTGGGATTACTAACAAGGATGCCTATTCCAGACCGACCTTGGCAAATTATATACACTAACTTTGTGTCTGATCTACCTCTATCTGAAAACAAAACAACCATTATGGTGACTATTGATTATTTCACTAAATTAGCTCATTTTACCCCTTTAGTGAAGTTACCTGGGGCAACATTAATGGCTAAAATCTTCCTCTCTGAAATTTTCTCTCATCACGGACTACCAGATACCATTGTTTCAGATCGGGGTCCTCAATATACCTCCCTCTTTTGGCAAAAGATATGTCAAGTCTTAGGGGTCAAACGGGCTCTCACCTCAGGATACCATCCCCAAACTAATGGGCAAATGGAACGTTTGAATCAGGCCCTAGAAGGATATCTATGATGCTTCGTATCAGCAGCTCAGGATAATTGGGTGGAAATGCTTCCATGCGCTGAATTTGCCTACAATAATTCTTTCCATTCTGCTCTCAGGGATAGTCCCTTTCATGGTTCTTATGGCTACCATCCCTCTTTTGTTCCTACTGTTTCGACTTCTACTTCCAGCTGCCAGGGAGTGGATAGCCTTATTGCCGACATTCAGGAAGGGCAGAAACTGGCTAAACAATCTCTTCTAGCGGCTCAAGACCGTGCTAAACAATCTGCAGATCTTCATCGTCGATTAGCCCCGACACTTACTATCGGTGACTCTGTTTGGTTGGCATAGCTTCCTTCCTCGCCGCCTTGTCCCATCAAAACTCTCTCCAAAATACTTTGGTCCGTTTAAGGTGTTGTCCATGGTGGGTGCAGCGGCGGTCAAATTGGCTTTGCCTGCCTCCTGGTCTCGTATACATCCTGTGTTTCATCTGTCTCAGATCAAATTGGTTGTGCGAGATCGATTTCACCGGAACAGAGGTGCTCCTCCACCTCCTGTCCTTACGGACTGTGGTCCAGAATTTGAGGTTGCTGATATTTGTGACTCTCGTTATCGACGAGGCAGATTACAGTTTTTGATTGACTGGAAGGGCTATTCCCCGGCGGAAAGAACATTGGAACCGGCCTCTGGTGTTCATGCACCTAGGTTGGTGCACCGGTTTTTTCGTCTTCACCTGGGTAAACCGGGGGCGCCCCCCTGCAGAAGGGGGTATACTGTTACACATGGCCGTAAGTGGTCACTATGGGCTCGTACCTGGTTATATGGTTCTCGTGCCCGCTTGAGTGGTATTCTTTGGAGGAACAGTTCCAAGATGGACACTGATAGAGACCTTAGAACGGACGGCAGCGGTTCAGTCTTCCCACGTCCCTGCGAGACGCCACAGAACGCTCACGTGACTCTATTTCTGGACTCGAAGCCTACGGATCTTCGCGTCGCTTCTGCTACTGACGCTCTGTGAGTTCGTTCTCGTCTTTCTTGCCTATTTGCAGAAAATTCCATACTAATCCTTTCTTACTCTTCTGATTCTTTGTTTCTCAGTCCTTTTCTGCAGTTGCTCTGTTCAGCTCCCATTCCTTGTGAGTGCAGACCAGCCCAGTTTATCCATCATTTTCCAGCCGAATCGAGAGAAGTCTCTCCGGCTTTCATTTCCTCCCAGAAACCCGCGAGGGTAAGCCCTATTTCCTTTGAACTCCCTGTTCTTAGTTTCAATCAAAACACTTACCTATCTGTTCTTATAGAGTTCCTGTTACTTACCTGCAAACCTTTTGAGTACCCATCTCGTCAAGTCTAAGCCTTCCTAGACTCTATTAACGGTGAGAGGATCCTCCTTCCGCCCTTTACTAAACCTCCAACTGCCATTTCCATTCCAACCCTCTTCTTATCTTTCTTTCGTGTATCCAGAGGAAGCCTCCCAGAGGACATCAGTTTCTACAGCACTTCAGGAATATCTTCACTCCACACCCACCTGAACCTCGAGACTCCAGACTCGTCCAGGGTTTTCTTCCCATTAGAGGGTTTTCCTGGTGGTCCTGTCCTCTCCCCTGGTTATTCTATTTCCAGGTAGGGGGGTCAGGGTTGCCTCTGGGAAATCTTCACAGCCGCATTTGCCTCTTCCATATTGGATTCTTCAACTTGTCAAGGTGAGCGAGTTGGTAAACAGTTGCTCTTTCATACCGTAGTTTATAACCATAACAGTATCATAACAGTAAGACTGAGAATCTCCTCATCGGCACACCCACTCCCTCCTTTCCTGTCTCTCGCTGGCCAGCCTCTCTTGGCCGTCTTCCTGCTCCCACCTGCGAGGCTAAGAACCTCAGGGTCATCTTTTACTCCACACTTTCCTTCTCCCCTCACATTTCTGACGCCTCTAAGAAGTCACACTACCAGCTGCATCTCCTCAGAGGTATTCTTTTTTCATCTTCTTCTCCCTGAAGCTCACTGTCTCCAGAGCTCTGGTTCTCTCTAGGCTGGAATATTGCAACAGCCGTTTCTAAATCTTCCTGCCTCTAGTCTCCGCCCTCTGCAACTCATCCAGAACAGGACTGCAAGACTTGTCCTTGGCCTCAAGCCCAAGGATCGTATCTCTCCTGGACTGAAATCTCTCCACTGCCTCCCAGTGGCTGCGAGGATTAAGTTCAAAACCCTCTGCATTGTACACAGAGCCTTTCAGGGCCTCAATACCTTCAACTCTCTCTTCCTGAATATCTTCCTTCTCGACCCCTTCCTCATCCGCCTCCAACTCCCTCATGTTCAAGCGCTTCTCCAAGCAATGAGTTGGTGGTAGATCTCTTTCCTCAGCTGGGACCTCCATCTGAAAAAGCCTTCCTGCCTCCCTGAAGCTTGAGTAGAACCATCTCTGTTTCCGGAAGCACCTCAAATCCTTTCTCTTTGCTTCTTATTTTTCTCCTCCTCTCCCCTGTTGACCTCCTGGCTGAAACTGTACTGGTTAAATGGCCACCCTCTGATCTCTGGCCGAGGTCACCTTCCCTGCCAGTTGCACACCTTTACTGCCTTCCTGGAAAACACTGCACTTGGGGACTGTTTCTGTATCCCTACAGTCCCACTTCCAGCACTTGACACCTGATGCCTGCACTTACCCCTGCACTTGCCACCTGCTGGCCTTACTTTAACTAATGTTATTTATTCTTGTATCCCATATACTGCACTGTCCCCTCCCCTTTCCCTCGCACTTTCCCCTTTCCCCCTTCCAATGCACTTACGCAATCTGAATGACACCTGACCTAGTAGGATCGCTGTCTGTCTTACCTCTGTTCCCCCTCCCTTGCCTCGTTGCACCTTGAAACACTTGTGTATAGGCACATTATAAATGCCTTATCATATCATATCATGAGGCCTGGGATGAAAGGTAACAACTGGAATGAAGAGAAGGGCCAGGATTAAGATGAAGGAGAATGTGGGTGATAAATGAGAAGGACTGTGACAAAGGAGAAGAATCAGAACAATGGGAATTAATGGTGAGGAGGATGAATGAAATGAAGAAGGGGTAGAAATGGGATGAAGAAGAAGGACTCAAACAATTTGAAGTAGAAGAACCGGTATGAATGAAAAGAGGAGAACACAGAGAAGGACTGAGATAATGGAGAAGGAGGAGGACTGGGTCAAAATAGAAGGAGATTGAATGGTAGGAATGAGAAGGGAAGAACCGGGATGAAAAGAACTGTGCTAAAGGTGAGGACTAGGATAAAGTGGAAGAAGAAGAACTGAAATGGGAGAGACACGCAAAAAGAAGGAGAGAAACAAGTAGAAAGTAGATGGATTGAGACTATGGAGAATGAGAAGAAGGAGAAAGACTGATAGGAAAGAGATGGCCTGAGCCAAATGAACAGGAGAATATGGATTAACACAACGATTGGGATGAAGGAGAAGAGTTTAGATGACAAAGCAAGTCTGGGAGGAAAGAGAAAGAATGACTATGATGAAGGAGGAGATGAAGTGGTACAGTGGAGAAGCAAAATAACTGCAGCAAAGTAATAGGAGACAAACTCTATGAAGAAGAAGGACTGAAATGAAGACAAAGGACTGGGTTGAAGGAGCAGGGGAGGGACTGCAACAAAGGAGAAGTATTTGGATGTAGGAGAGGGAGAAGGAATCAGACATGGTAAGAGATGTAATTGAGGAGTAGGACTGGGACCTAAGAGAAGGACTGGGAAGCATGAGACAGACTGGGAAGAAAAGGAAAATGGAGAATGACTGAAACAAAGGTAATAGACTGAGTTTAAGGAGAAGTTCTGGAATAAAGGAATCATGCTTGGACAAATAAAAGGAGAAGGACTGGGATGAAGGTGAATTAGAAGCACTGAGTTGAAGTGGAAGTAGTGGGAAAAAGAAGAAAATCTCAATGAAGGATAAGTTGAAGGACCGGGATGAAGGAGAAAAGGAAGGACTGGGATGAAAAAGAAGGACTGCTTGCTGGAAAAACGCTGTGAGAAAAGAGAAGGTCTGGTGTAAAGAAGAATTACTGAGATAAAGGTAGAAGATAATGGTTGGGATAAAAGCGAAAGATTGGGATGAGGAAGAAGAGGACTATGGTTCCAGGAAATCGAAAAGGACTGGGTTAAAGACAAAGCACTGGAACACATGAGAATAGGGAGAGAAGGACTGGGGTTAGGGCTGACGGAATGAAGGAGAAGGACAAATGCAAATGATCTGCAATGGGACAAAGGAATAGTAGAAGGACTGGGATGAAGGGACAGCACTGGGGTGAAGGGGAAGGACTGGGACAAACAAGAAGGAGGTCTTTTGATGAAGGAGAGGATGACAGACTGTGACAAGTGAAAAGGACTTGGTGAACAGGAAGGCAAATTAGTGAGAGAAAGAAGAAATAGAATGCCTGGCCATAGGACCATATACCATGGGTTCTATGTATCTAGATGCTAACATAAGTAGAGACCTGCCAACCCCAATATGTTATGCACCCCACTTGTTTTGAAAAATGGGAGAAGTGCTTCGACAAGCATCTACTGCCATCCACCTTAAAGGACATCTCAAGCCAGTCAAGTCTGTCAATCTGCAACAGACTTTACTGCTGACTGCTGTCAAACTGCAGTCCCTTACATAAACCCAAGATTTCTTGACCTGGTCTTCAGAACTGCCGTACAGGATTGAGAGTGAGACAATTCATGACCCAGAGTTGCCATGTAGGCCAACCTGCAGCCGTTCGTCAAGCTTCTCTCACCAGATCATCTTGCTGCCTGATACACGCAGCTGACTCCTGTGTCAAACTCTGTCACAGAAGCCTGAAAAGTAACCTGAAAACGACTCGGCCCTGCCAAGCACCAAGAACACGATCAGCAAAAGATACACTGTAATTTTGTCCTGCCGGTCCTTCCTAGAAGGCTACTAGAGACATTTTAAGACCTTTTCTCCCTTTTGCTGAAGCTAAGAGACGTTTAAAAATGAGTGTGGTTATCAACCATACCAACCACCTTCCTGTCAGTATCCAGAATGGATCAATTTTTCATTCTGTTTTCTGCCTTCCTTTACAAGGGTGAGTTGTAGTAGTATTGCTATTAGATTGTCTGGTCCCCCGACCAGACTGGAGCCGCTTCAAAGATCTGTAGCCCCCTCTGTATCCCCCAAGGCCACTAGCCGCCACCTGCGTTATTTACAACATGGCAGTAAACCTCTGCTCGAATACACAGACCTACCAGTGGCCCCTCGTAAACCCCAGTCCACCGGATTATCTTAAGACTTATGACTCGGGTTGACCAAGACATCTAACACTATGGTAACACACAGCGGCCCATTTATAATAACTTCTAACAAGACAGAAAGACATATACTGCCCATCCCATGCCCCTAGACCTGGCCCCTCGACCTATGATACCAGTCAAACAGGACACAGGTAACCATGCCCTGACAAACGACCACCAGACCACTGACAAGGTGCATTCCTCCTGTGTTGCATTAACCTGTAGAATAACCTATTGAAAGATTTACTAGAGAGAATGATATTACAATGCTTGAATGACTGCGGTGTGCATGGACCAGGGCAAACAGGTCAAGGAAGGCATTCATCTCTGCTACAGGCCGCAGTGCCACAACAACACCGTCCGGATGAACTCAAGCCAACCCGCCAGGCCCAGCCCAACCCACGAGGCTGACCAGTGACGTCGTCCAGCCAAGACCAACCACACCGCAGCAGCACCTATAGTTAGCCGACGGCACCCAATCCCCTTGAGTTTGTGCCCCCTATAGTATGTAGGTTTTTGATGACGTTTTTTGTAAATATATACGCCTGTCTTTGCTATTGTCAGGCAGAGAGCTCTCGGAGTTTGCAGAGTTCTTTGCATGCCCTATTTGATTGATAAACTCCCACTTAAGCTCACCCGCACTCTGTCTTGGCCTTATTCCCAATTTGGGAGTGTCCATTATTTTCTCTCATTGCAGGGAGGATCGTGCTGGCTGCGGACGCTTGCTTTCAGTGGTGACCCCCGATAGCGTGATTTTTCTCCTAAACCTATCATTACCGTCCCCTTTTGGCACGAGAATCTCCGGTCGAAAAGGGATACGCACAGTGCGCCGGCTCCGGGAGGCTGCCCGCCAACAGCGACCGGTACACTAAGAAGTGCGCACTCAACAGAGAGAGGGTACGGGATCCCGGTTGAAAAATCCCCTTTGAGTACCGCTCGCCGGAGCCGGGGCTGACTGTTGAGCGGACGGCAACACTGCCTGGACGGACCCAGTTTCGGAGACTATCGGTTCAAGACGGGTACGTGAGTACTGAGTGCGAGTGGTCATAAAGGGAGTGGGAGAGGAGATTTAGAAAAGGGGGACGAGAACGGGTAGAAAGAGGGGAATACGTAGGTCTACTAAAGACCATCTTAAAACTTCTTTGCTTTTTTCTTTCGCATATGGCCATTAGGATCAAGAGGTGAATGAGAGATAGAAGTGACGGGAACCTAGCTCCGCGAGGGGGTAGAAGGCGGTGCCACATAGTGCTATCTTGACTAGTACTGGGAATATATGAAGAAGTGAATAATAAGATAAAAGTGTCTGGCAAAGGGGGACACGGAGAATATATTAGTGACTGCTATTTTTTCTATTCTTTTTCTTAGGGGTGGGGGAGAACAATAACAAGTGAGAGTAATACAGACGATAGAGGTAAAGTAAGAAACAGAGAGGTCCACTGCAGAAGTAGAGATTAAAATTAGATGAATATATGTATATGTGTATGAATACAACTGAATAAGACGGATAGGGACAGCCGGCCGGGGAGGAAAGGGAGGGCAAAGTGAATTGTGAAGAGAGTGTTACAAAGAGGTGTGTGCACGCCGTGTGCGTCAGGAGATATTTTGGTGTTGTGGGTGTGTAGGTGATCATACATGTGTAATAATTAATGGTTGTAATACTTGTAACAGGTTGAAGCTTCACGAAGACATAAATGATAAGAGGAATGAGTGTGTACCCCTTTAATTTCTGACGTAGTATTGCCGAGATCACTGATTGGTTTGCTTTTGTATGGGCCCCCACCGAGATTATACTAGAGTATATGTTCAGCCATTGTTGTAACAAAGACGAAACACATATTGGTGACGTGTTCACATTACGATCTTGAACTACCCACAAGTACACCCATACGAGAAGGGTACAAAGCATGGGAGCAGAAACACCCTTATCGCATATTTGTAAAAACCTGCCGGGGTATGCGGAGCGGATTAAGAAATACCATGATCAGTGGGTCACAGAGCTAAAGGGAGAGGGGTTGCCCCAGATATGGCCAGAAGGGGGATCATTTGACAAAAGCGTCCTGGATATGGTAGTGACGTGCATTTGTATCAAGTACAAGGGGAAACAATTGCATAATAGGAGAGAAATACTAGACCTCTGGAGGTTATTTGAAGAGATACCACCACCCAAAGCCCCAGCAGTGAACCCTGACCTACCATCCACCACTGACAATCCACTAATGATACCAAGAGACGGTAAGGTACCGCCAATTGAAGAACCACAAGTAGAGGTGATAAGTTTGTACCCGATATTAAATAAACCCGTGCCCGCACAAGGGTACAGCGATCCCACTTATGTGCCTCCCCCGACAGCAACTACACCCCAACGACCAACGGCACCCCCGCCGTATGAAAACACGACAGAACGAGCCCAAACAAGTGCACATAGCGTGGATATAGAGAAATTGGCAGACGATTTAGAATCAAGGTTCTCAATAGCAAAGGATGAGCTTTCAAGAATAAAAGGCATATGCGAACGCACAGCACTTACTCCAGCAAGATCAGGACGCACATCTAGAGCGCTGAGTGAGAGCAGAACAATTGAAGATGGTTGGAAGAAAGGTGAAATACTGTTTAGAATTGAGGAAGAGCCAACACGAATAATAGAAGTGGGAACACTAGAAGGGAGTGCTGGTGATGTAGAACGGCCTACAGAGAACAGAGAAGAACTACTATGTGATCTCAGGGGTGACATGGAGGAGAGTGACAGGTTAAGTATGGCGATAGGAGGGGAAAGTGAGGAGTTGGATGGTGCAGGCTCGCTGGGAACACTGGATGATGAATGGACGGGACGGTTAAGAAATAGGGTGGGGAAGATGGCGTCATTGGGGTCGGCAGCGGCCAAATTGGGTGCAGACACGACCACAAAAGGGAAGTTACAACTCCCACTGATACATAGAGGAGGGGGGAGACCAAATTCTATCCCATGGACGCAGATGGACAAGGCAAATTTGTTAAAGCTCCTACCCCCGTTATCGGGAGGGGCAAGTAAGTGGATATACGCCTTTGAGAAACACACTGCTGGGGTGCCCCTAGCAATAGGTGATGTGAAGAGTTTGCTTGTGTCAGCGGTGGGAGACCAGGCCGACAGGGTGTGGGTAAAAGCTGGTTTTCCGGGCGTAACAGTGGATTGTGACCGCCATGATGGGGCATCATTTAATACAGTACGTGCAAGGGTGTGGGATGCTCTGCGGGAAACGTTCCCAGACACTCCAGATTTACAGTCAGTAATGCAATGTACAATGAACGACGGGGAAGATGCTATGGATTACATTTTTAGGGTTCAAGAGATGTGGAGAGCGGAAACGGGCACGCCCTGGTATCAATCGACATCATTATTTTATTTCATTATCAAAAGAGGGCTCCCAAAAGAGGTGCAAAAGGCGCTCGATAAGATAGCAGGCATTGAGGCAAAGGGGTGGCCAGAGATCCAGAGCATAATTGTGCACCATTGTAAGAGAATAAAAGAGAGGGAGAAGGAGGTGGCTCAGAAAAGATTGGCAGACGAGGCGAAGCTAATACAGACAAAGTTGGTGAAGGTCGCAGCAGCAGTAGCTGCGCTCCCACACGGCAGGGAGGGGGATGAAGAGGAGGAGGTACAGATTGCAATACAAGGAAGGATGGCAGCTAACTGGGCTGGAGCAGGGCAGCGACAGTGGAACGAGCAGGAGCAGAGCGGAGGTCCGATGTGGCAAGAGTGGGCCCCACGAGGGGGAAGAGGTGGGTACAGGGGTCGAAGGGGTGGACAAGGGTACGGGGGAATGGGAGGAAACGGGTGGCAGGGACCCAGAGGTCCACAAGGGAGTTGCTGGAATTGCGGGAAGTGGGGACATTACTCTAGGGAATGCAGAAACAGACCAAATAGTGGGTTCCAAGAGGCAGAACATTATGGCCATCCCCACCCAGGGAGCCCATATGGTCTCCCAATGGGACAGCACCAACAACAGGGGAACTTGGGTCAAGGGCGCAATGAGCAACTGCAAGGGCATCAGTATAGAACACAGAACCACCCACAAAACAATGACACGATGCAGTACACGCCAGGTAACCCCTTCGCAACAACGGCAATTGGAGCCCCCGCACCCTACAGTGGTGTGTCAGTGGTTTCAGGGAGCGTCTTCAATCAAGGGGGGACAATGAGACACCCCGCATAGGACAGCCCACAGAGAACACTTGCGTGTCCAGTCCTGTCTACCACCTACGATGCATCAGAGGAACCATTGGTAGGAGCGCAGATAGGAGACAAGCAATTCATATTCATGGTGGATTCGGGAGCGGAGAAATCATGCATTAAAGAGGGCCGGTTCCCGTTATCTAACCAGAAGTTAGAGACGCAGGGGTTCTCTGGGGCTGTAATTGAAGTTCCTTACACAGAAGCATTGGACGTAACAGTGGGGGGCAAAACAGTGAAAGCGCCCTTACTGTATTATGAACACTCTCCAATAAATTTACTAGGGAGGGATCTCCTGAGTAAACTCAATATGACAATATCATTTACAGGGAGTGGTATAGTGTGCTCAACACCCGGAATATGCCCACTACGTGTGATGGCAGTAATACAGGCCCATACACTTACACAGGAGATAAGAGGATTACCCGAAAATGAGGAAATGTTTATTGAAGGTATAAAAACATTGGCCCTCATAATTCCAGAGCTAAGGAGAATGGACTGGAGGATTCCAGCGGAATTCCTCTTCCGCCCCATAGTGTGTCCCGACATAGCTCCAGGGTCAATAGTATCATTTGACTTGCACGCAGTACAGGTGTCAGCCAAAAGAATATCTGTAATTGGAATTGACATGGAAGGATGCGAGTGGCGTACGGTACTGTGTACAAGTGCCAATATCCCACTACGAGAGATATCAGATGAGGAGCTCTTTTCAGACGGAGACGGGGATGGTGAAATAGTGATGGAACTAGCGATGCCCTGCGACATCATGATCACAGCCAGAGAAATCCCCGTTCAGCTAATGGCAGTGGTGGGAGCACCTCCGTCATTTTTCGATGATGACATGAGGCTTGTGCCAAATAACTTATGGACAAACGGCCCCCATGATGTAGGGCTATTACATGGAGTTCAACCTGTAATAATAAAATTAAAACAGGGAGCAATTCTACCCCGTGTAAAACAATATCCGTTGTCCCGCGAGGCTGAAGAAGGGATAAAAGAGACAATAAATGCGCTACTAGCACAAGGAATAATAGTGCCTTCAAACTCCCCATGTAACACATGTATTTACCCAATCAAAAAAGCAAAGGGAGGTTCATGGAGAATGATACAAGATTTACGCCCCCTCAATGATGTAATTCAGAAAGAGTTCCCTTTGGTCCCGAACCCTGCATCAATATTATGCAGCATCCCAAAAACGGCATCACACTTCACAGTCGTTGACTTGAAAAATGCATTTTTCTCAATCCCCTTGGCCGAAGAAAGTAGATATTTGACAGCATTTACACTTGGGGGAAAGAGATACAAACATTGCAGGTTACCACAAGGGTACTGTGAGAGCCCGAGCATATTCAACAGGATACTACATGAAGACTTGGGAAACTTATCTGTTGAGAGCACAATAATTCAGTACGTAGACGATTTACTCGTCTGTGCACAGGACGAGGAGGTATGCAGAAGAGACTCAATAACACTCCTGGCTTTACTGGCCAATAAGGGGTACAAAGTGGACAAGGGAAAGCTGCAATACTGTCTAACAGAAGTCCTATACATAGGGCAGTTAATATCGAAAGACGGAAAAAGAATAATACCAGACAGGGCAGAAGCAATAAGAGCAGTAGGAGAACCCACCACAGTGAAGGACATGCAAACATTTCTGGGAATGTGTAATTACTGCCGAGCATGGATATTAGACTATGCGGCATACACAAGGCCCTTATTACAGGCGCTTAAGGAGGCCCAACAGGAGAACAGAAAAATAGAATGGACAGAAGAAATGAGCACGTCATTCAAATCATTGAAAGAGTTAATATCAAGCGCTCCAGTACTGGCAAATCCAGATTATGGACGCAAATTTTACCTGTTCTCACACTGCAAAGGAACACTGATGACAGCTGTACTGACACAGAAAACGTCATTGGGTCATAAGCCCCTGGCTTACTATAGTGGCACTTTGGATGCTGTGATGCAAGGACATTTCGCGTGCGAGCAATCTCTCGCTGCAGCCGCGTTCGCAATTGAGAAAAGTGCCACGATAGTAATGGGATGTCCGGTAACATTGTTTGTGGAACACTCATTATTTGCAATACTTGAGAGGTCAAAGAGTACACTGACAACACAGCGGGCAACAGCATATGAAATAATACTATCCAGCGCCAATATCCATGTGGTGAGATGCAAGACAGTGAACCCAGCCACATTCATCACAGAAGCATGCACCATAGAGGACATGCAGGACCACGACTGTGCAACTTACACAGGTGAAAAAGGGGAGGACCCGGTAGTTTGTGAGAATGCCCTGAACGAGGGGGAGGTGTACTTTGTAGACTGGTCAGCATCAATTGACATGGACACAGGAGAGAAACATGTGGGTATGGCAGTGGTGAGATTAGAAGACGGTGAGTATGAGACATTAGTACAATACCGCCTCCCATCACATTACTCCGCACAAGCAGCAGAATTGATTGCACTTATAGAAGCACTACATGCAGCCAAGGGTTGTGCAGTAACAATATACACAGACTCAGCTTACATGACGACAACAGTACACGGAGGCCTGGCAAGATGGGGGCGGAGGGGGTTTCGGCGAGCAGATGGAACACCAGTTCAACATGCAGAGTTGCTGAGAGAGTTAATTGAGGCGCTACAAGACCCCACAGCAGTAGCAATAGTGAAGTGCCAAGCACATACATCCAATACAGATATCGTGTCTTTGGGAAACGCGGCAGCAGACGCCGCCGCCAAGGAAGCTTCTTACTTTCAGAAAAATGAGGCAGGCGAGTACATGTTACAGCATAACACAAATGAAAATCTCCCAGTAGGATATAATATGATGCCTATACAACAAATAATAGATTTACAAGAGGGAGCTAGTGCTGAAGAAAAATCAATATGGACAAAGAGAGGATGCAGCAAATCGGCAACAGATTTACTATGGCGGCAAGATACCTCAGGAAAAGTGGTAATGCCAGTACACTTGGTGGAAATTGCGTTTCAACAACTTCACTTCCCTGCACATAATACAAAGCAGCACATTGCAGCAGAAATACAGGAAGAATGGTTTGTGCCCTGTCTCCAGGAGCACATATCACGACTAGCATTAGAATGCACAACATGTCATATATACAACTCAGGAATGACACTACGCACGCTCAGAGGAACAATTCCAAAACCCATTGGGCCATTCAGAGAGCTCCACATTGATTATGCGGATATGGGAGAAAGGTGTAATGGGGCACGTTATATGATTGTGGTTGTGTGCCCATTCTCAAGGTGGGTAGAGGCAGGCCCATGTGCGCGTCCTGATGGGAAAAGCGCTGTAAAGTTCTTGGTAAGGGAAGTGTTCCCGCGCTGGGGAATTTGCGACATGATTCGCTCAGACAACGGCACTCACTTTGTCAATGAACTATTCAAAGAGGTGACTACATTATTGGGTATAAAACATAAATTGTGTTCGATTTATCATCCCCAAAGTAATGGCGTAGTGGAAAAGATGAACGGACTATTAAAAGGCAGGTTATCAAAACTATGCTTCTCACTAAAAAAGAACTGGATCTACTGCTTACCCCTTGCACTGTTTGAGCTGAGAAATCAGCCAAGCAAGGACCACCATTTGTCCCCGCACGAGATCGTGACTGGGAGGTGAATGCACACAGCACATTCCCCTCTGCGTGAACGTTCAGATGCACACAGGAGCGCCACGATATTGGGTGAGAAGTTTACAGACTACTTAAAGAAATTAACAAAGGCAGCGCGCGTAATTGCAAAGCAGCTTGCCCCGCCCTTCACGAGTGAGGAGGGAAACACTACAGAGCCCGTCACACAGCCCGACAAACAGCTACAGCTGATGCCGGGCGAATTTATATATGTCAGGAGTTTTGTACGAAGGTGGAATGCACCACGGTTCCATGGCCCCTACGAAGTAGTGTTCTGCACACCCACGGCGGTAAAAGTGAAGGGCCTCAAGTACTGGGTGCATTTGACAGAGGTACGAAGGGCATATAGCACTGTGCAGGGAGAGGTAGAGGAGGAGGCACAGACAACAGCAAACAATGAAACTGAGCAGAATGCCTGAATATGAACTTGCGTGTGTATGCAAAGTAATAGAGATGGATGACGAGATGGCGAGTGTAATTGTATTTGAAAAGTATTTGTGTTTCGTTTTTCCCTTTTTGTTTCTCACGTGTGAACGTACACACGTACATGTATATATAATGAATAATGTAATGATTTTATTGAATTTCTACACCCTTGTCTGTGCATCCCACCCCTGTCACCCTACCCGCTCCCACACCCTGTCGAAGTTACTTTGGCACTGATGGTGCCACGGAAATGTTTACATGCATGCACTTAATGCACTTTTATATCTTAAACAGGAGCTACCATGGCATCTAACGGGCAGCCTGCAACGGATAGATTTACTAGATTTAGACAATTGCTAACTGAGAGATGTAGATATTCGTATGAGTGTGGATTATCAGTGTGCATTATATTGTTTTTTACACTAATGTTTGGCCTGGTAAAATATTGGTTCATAGCGTTCATCTCTATCGAGATGAACGAGGGGGGAGGGAGTAACAGCACTCTTACTCTTGGGACTAATTTAACTGCAAGTGTCAATACTAAAGAAGGTGATTTTTTGGTATGGGATGGAACCAAACTTGTATGGGGTTACTACACCACACCATCCACTGCTGTGATGTCGAAAACAAAACGTTTACAGGACGAAATGCAAAATGATACAATGTCCCTACCAGAAGTGTCTAATTACAATGCTCGCAGCTTGAATGACCGAAACTTATCTGCTATATCATGGCTGTATGGCGCCCCCACTAGCCAACCTGCCCCCATAGAAAAAAATGATCTGCCATTTATTGAAAAAGACGGGAAGGAGAGAATGATAGTAGCACACAAGAAATTATATGAGGATTGGGCAAAGGGGGGTGGGAATAAGGAAGGGGGGCCTATTTTGTCACTTGCTCAGGAAGCCGGGAAACACATAAGGAGCAAGAATAGCAGACGGAGAAGGGAGGCAATCAGGAGGAGGTATGATGAGTACTATGGGTTGGGACTAGATAAGATGGAAGACCCGCGACACCCCCACCAAACAAATAAGTGGTATGCAGACATGAGTGCAACAGCAAAACAAACAACAAACGAGAGCTGCTATGTTTGCTCCCTCATCCCCCATGCTTCAGGCACACCCAAAGTGTTGTTACCCAAAGAATTGCCTATTGTGGATGCCCAATGTCTCCTTCATCTCACACTGTGCAGAATTAAGAACACCTTCCAGGCACATGAAGTCACTTTCAGGATGATGCAGAATGAGAAAACCTGTTACCCAAAGGCAGCTGGAGTGGTATGTCTTAAAGAACCATTTTTTGTCATACAAGGGACACTTTTTTCTGATAATAAGTGGAAGGATGAAGAAGTAATGTGTAAAGCTGAAGCACTGAGGGGTGTGGCACCGGAGAAATTACAATGGATAGAAGAGACGTGCACCCCAGTATGGAGCGAACACATTTCCAAATTGACGTGGGTAACAGCCATTGAAAAGCCCTTCAAGTTGCAGAGTGAGATAAACTATGAACTGTGTTTTAAGGGAGAGGGGAAAACGCCTATGGGAACCAACAAGAATTGCAACAAAACCCTCGCCATCCCAGATATGAGAAAAGGGACGGCGGCACTGATGGACACATACTGGGTTTGCGGTAACCAGGCCTACCTGCACCTTCCTCAGTCGTGGAGTGGCAGCTGCTCAATGGCCACACTACATTCAGCCCTAATGGTCATCCCAGAAAGCCACATTGACGGAAACAAGCGAACACAAGGAAGCGTCCAACAGAGTGCAGCCCAGCCTACTGCAGAGTCACACATCTATGTCCTGTCTTCCGAGGACAAGAAGGAGGTGCTGACGAGAACCAGGCGAGCATCAAACTACATCTCAAAGGCATCATCTGAATTGTTGGCACAGATCCCTGACAGGTATCGGCTATTCAGCTCCGCAGAAACATTCTTTGCCTCACTCATCTCAAGTGTCCAAGCAAGAGCAAATGCAAAATGGCTCCAGATAACGCGCTGGGAGCTGATTCAGCTGGCAAATGACACTGAAGAAGGGTTCAATGTGATAAAAGTGGAACTAAGAGCCCTACGGCTGATGACCATGCAAAATAGGTATGTCCTGGACCTATTGACGGCGATGGATGGAGGTGTTTGCCGAAAAATCGGAAGTGCCTGCTGCACTTTCGTACCTTCTGAAGACGCAGAAAATGGCTCCCTGTCCCATGTGATCGAAGCAGTACACAACCTAGGCGAGAGAATGAAGATGGAAGGTGGAGCAGAAGACAGCACATGGTTCGACAACATTTTTTCCTGGGTCCCCTCATGGCTTGGAATGACTGTGACATTTTTGGTGCCAGCCGTGGTCCTCCTCCTCATAATTTTTTGCCTGTGCCAGGTGGGTCTTCATTGTTGTGCTAGTGCAGTTCCTAACGGTGCAATGATGATGGTGACAATGGGCAACTCCAGTGGTACAATAAGAGCAACACAAGAAGCACATGTGCAGACAGGAACAGATAAGACCCCCAGATACCAGCTAGTGCCTATGTATCATGATAAGGATATAGTAGACAAATTATGGCATACCACCATCAAAGAACCCCGTATACTGGAATGGTACGAGGAAGTCTGGGTAGATTTGGCAGGAGACGGTGGATGTATTTATTTGACTTGTACTCCAGATGAGTATGCTAGGAGAGGTGAGAGCTTGGGGGGGTGTGCAGAGCATGGATGCCTATAAAAGGAACACCAGCATGGGAGGAGGCAGAATTGGATGAGGCAGAATGTAGGAGGATAGAGGCTTTGAAGTATTCGTTACTTAAGTAACGAAAGGGGGGAAATGTAGGGGAGGAAGGGTCTAAAAAGACCCTCCTTGCCTACATCCCTCCCCAGGTGAGAGCCATGGCTCATTGGGCGCTCCTCCATACCGCCAGGGCCCAGGCGGTGGGGGGCCCGCCTACTGAAGACATTGCCCACACGTTGAATTCAGAAAGGCCTCAGAAACGAATTTTGTCTAGCAAAGATGTTGTGAGCTCCGCGCACTGCAGCGCGGCCCCCACCCATGAAGAGTTTCAACTATCCCCGGTGCTGCAACACCCTGGCAGATCCGCTGAGAGCCTGTTCCCACGAACAAGGCAAACATGAGGTAGCGCAAGATACTTACACTGTAGCATTTCACCCTCTACAGTGTGCCATTGCTCCCAGCTCAACCCAGCCTGAAGGCCTAAGTGATGAGAAAGAACTGCAAAATGATTATCAGGTGGCTGAAAACCCCCAAAATACTAATGACAAGACCATCTACAAAACATGTATGCTTCCCCATAACCCCTCCGTTATCACGAGACCCTGCCAACTGCATAACCATGGTAAAATACACTCCCCATGGTCCTGAATGATACAAGAACCCACACCCTTACAGTGGGATGTAAATAATGGAAAAAAATGGTCAGGGGCTGTTTGCTAGGTGTCACTAAAAAACCGACACTCCATGACCCTGTGCTATAACCGTATTAATGCTGCTAGGGTACAAGAGAGAATGAATGTAACAGTACAAAGGGCTCGTGCGAGAATGTATGTATCATGTGTGCATGCTTAAGCCCCATGTGTGCCACTACCGTCACGTGCAGTGGCGAATAATCTCCCATGTACTCCACCAACCTCAGGACTACCTCACTAATTGTAATTGCATATACATATCGCCAAATGCTGTAGTTGTTTCAACGTAGCGTATGAATAAGTTGCTCAGACTGGGCGCTTTCAAAACACATGTAGTAAAAATGAAATGGATGTTAATAAATGATTTCAATAAGTGTTATAGAACATTGTTATAAAATGATTAGACATTCGCAGATTTCTCGCCTGAAAAGTAGGCAACACACGAGGAAAATGCCTCTGAGACTACGTGCAAGGTCATTCCCCCTCCCACGGTACGAAGGCTGCCCAGCAAGAAAGCAGAGGCCTGCGCCGCACTCCTCCACCTCCCCCGACCAGACTGAAGCCGCTTCAAAGATCTGTAGCCCCCTCTGTATCCCCCAAGGCCACTAGCCGCCACCTGCGTTATTTACAACACGGCAGTAAACCTCTGCTCGAATACACAGACCTACCAGTGGCCCCTCGTAAACCCCAGTCCACCGGATTATCTTAAGACTTATGACTCGGGGTGACCAAGACATCTAACACTATGGTAACACACAGCGGCCCATTTATAATAACTTCTAACAAGACAGAAAGACATATACTGCCCATCCCATGCCCCTAGACCTGGCCCCTCGACCTATGATACCAGTCAAACAGGACACAGGAAACCATGCCCTGACAAACGACCACCAGACCACTGACAAGGTGCATTCCTCCTGTGTTGCATTAACCTGTAGAATAACCTATTGAAAGATTTACTAGAGAGAATGATATTACAATGCTTGAATGACTGCGGTGTGCATGGCCCAGGGCAAACAGGTCAAGGAAGGCATTCATCTCTGCTACAGGCCGCAGTGCCACAACAACACCGTCCGGATGAACTCAAGCCAACCCGCCAGGCCCAGCCCAACCCACGAGGCTGACCAGTGACGTCGTCCAGCCAAGACCAACCACACCGCAGCAGCACCTATAGTTAGCCGACGGCACCCAATCCCCTTGAGTTTGTGCCCCCTATAGTATGTAGGTTTTTGATGACGTTTTTTGTAAATATATACGCCTGTCTTTGCTATTGTCAGGCAGAGCGCTCTCAGAGTTTGCAGAGTTCTTTGCATGCCCTATTTGATTGATAAACTCCCACTTAAGCTCACCCGCACTCTGTCTTGGCCTTATTCCCAATTTGGGAGTGTCCATTATTTTCTCTCATTGCGGGGAGGATCGTGCTGGCTGGGGACGCTTGCTTTCATAGTATTGCTATTAGATTGTCTGTTGTGATAATAATAAAGTAGATATTCTTTATAGAATCTTGACTGGACACTCCTTTTATCATTGAGTATTAATTGTATTTTTGTTGTGTTGCAATTAACCGCGATCCACAACCTTTAGAAGAGATAAGCCTGCTGGTCCATCCACGTTACCAAAATTGGACAAACATGTTTATAATTGTAATTGTATGCTTGTGTAATGCAATCTGTTTGGATCCATTCTGGTGTACTACAGATGTGGGGCTGATTTATGGTTTAGAAACTGAAACTGAAAGCAACCACCAAGATATTCAATTTTGCAGGTTACTACCCCAGGCAATCCATTTGGTAGCTCTGGAACTGCCTCTTCCACCCTTGATAAAAAATGCAGTGCTATACAAAGCATGTGTGTGCTATATTAACAGGGTCCTCACCACTGAGCAACAGTAATAACAAATCTTGAGCTAAAGGTTTCACATGCTGGATTGCAGTGCTAAAACAGCACTCATGATGTATATGGGCACTTGTGCTGCTGATTAGCTGCCTCTGGTTGTGGTGGAGGACCAATTGTATTTATTAATATCCCTTTTTGGTGTTGAGCATCAAGACAATCAGTCTCATTACGGGTTAGGCGGTAACCCTGCCGGTACTACCGGTGGGTTGCTGCCGGACCCATCATATTTTCTGGTGCCTGACTTCCCAGTGCCACCGGGAGATTACAACTACAGCGTCCCGGGAAGTCAGACGCCGGTAAAATGTAAGTCCACATTCCCATAGAGTCCCATAGATCTCTATGGGAGTGGGGACACGGAAGAACCAGCACTGTTCCAAATGGTGCTGATGCTTCCGTGACCGATCTGCCTACCGTGCCTGCTGCGCCCGGCAGTATCAGACCTGTCGGGAACAGCGGCCACGGCAGGCAGACTTGGAGTTTGCCGATCCCAAAACAATGAAACAAGGGCGCCAGTGACCTTACCGGCACCCTTGTTTCCGAACCGGAAAACTCCTGAGGCACAATGTTTGAATTAGTGATCTCGTCACCGATTGAGTACGAATGCTGCTGAAACTTATGTGGCTATGTTAAAAGATACACAAACAAACACGAATAATTAACAAACCATGGGAATAGTAAATGCAGCTGAACCGTGCCTCCTCAGTTGCCCAGAGGCAGATAAGGTACCCTTAGTGTGATGGTGATAGTCCTCCATGACACACGTGGTGACAATGTATGTCTGCATATATGTCAGAGATGCCTCTGTTGCTGCTCCTCTCATTGTAATTAGAAACAGAAAACTCAACACTCTTCCTTACCCCTCATTCAAGATATGTGTGTTATTTCAGTGGTTGCACAGCTTTCAGCAGCAGCTGTGGTTGCTCTAACAAATGTGCATGTGATAGTTTTATCGTATGAATACAAATATCTAAGGTTGGCTGTGCATTGGGCACTAGGCCTTCGCACAGCTGCACAGAAATCCTTAAAATGAGACCCAGCAGCTCCTCTAGTAAATGTTTAAGAGGCTGCAGAAAGGAGAGTGTCCCTCGGACGTCAATGGAGTGACAAATATAAAGACATTTTATTGTCACATTCAATCCATGAGACTGCCAAAATGAGTATTTTTGACATTGACATTGATATTTATATTTTAATTTCTATCGCGCTCATACACAAGTGTTTCAGAGAAACACAAGGCAAGGGAGGGGAACAGGGGAGAACAAAACAATGATCTTACTAGGCCCAGTGACATTGAGAACACGTAAGTGTATGGGAGAGGAAGAGGGGAAAAGTGCATGGAAGGGGGGAGAAGTGGAGAGTGCAGAGCAAAGGAGACATAGATAAATAATAATAAATAAATAATAAAGAAATCAAACAGTGGTAGTGCAGCCAGCAATTGGCAAGTGCTGGGTTTACGACAGCAGACAGTGTAGGTCTGATAACTGCAGGAAGAAAAAAAAGGGGGGTTGTATGTGTACAGATACAGACCCCAGTGCAAGGGGTGGCCCGGAGGCAGTGCAGGAGTTGGCAGGGTGAGCAGGAACCTGGGACCAAAGGACAGAGGGTGGCCAGGTGCGCGGTGCCAAGAGAGAACAGATTGGCAGGGGAGAGGGGGAGCGAAGGCAGAAACAAAGAGGAAGGTCTTGAAGTGCTTCCGGAACCTGAGATGGTTCTCCTCAAGTGTTAGAGTGGCAGGGAGGCTGTACCAGAGGGAGGCCCCAGCCAAAGACAGAGATCTACCCCCAGCTTGTTTCTTAGAAAAACGACTGACCCTGAGGGAGTTAGAGGTAGAGGAGCAAAGAGCTTGAGAGAGGAGGTATTTGCGGAGGGATAGCTGAAGGTATTTTGGACCCAGGCCCCAGAAAGCCTTGTAGACAATGCAGAGGGTTTTAAATTCAATCCTTGCATCGACTGTGAGCCAATGGAGAGATTTCAGAGCTGGAGAGATACAATTCCAGGGCTTGACGCCAAGGACAAGTCTCGCAGTGATGTTCGGGATTAGTTACAGAAGGCCGAGAGTAGAGGCAGGTAGATCTATAAAGAGGCTGTTACAAAAGTCGAACCAGAGCTTGGGAGACCATGAGTTTCTGGGGGAAGGAGAGGAAAGGCAGAGTACCTCTGAGGAGGTGCAGTAGGAATTTGACTTTTTAGAGACATCAGAGATGTGGGCGGAGAAGGAAAGTGTGGAGTCAAAGATGAATCCGAGGTTCTTAGCCCCGCATTTGGGGGTAGGAGGAGGGCCAAGGGAGGCCGGCCAGAGAGCGAGGGAAAAGGATGTTGAAGGTGTGCCGATGAGGAGGATCTCCGTCTTGCTGGCATTCAGACAAAATTCATTGGCGGCACACCAATCTTGAATGGCAGTTAGGCAATTAGAGATGAGAGAGGGAGAGGAGGTGGCCGAGGGTAGCCTGAAAATAAGTTGAGTGTTGTCAGCATAGCACTGGAAATTTGAGCAGAAAATGGCAATGCAGTGAGCGAGAGTTGCCAGGTATTGGTTGAAAAGCCAGGGTGAGAGGTTAGACCCCTGGGGAACTCCACAGGTAGAGAGGAAGATAGATGATAAGAAGGACCCAAGTTGGACCTGGGAGTCGATCAGAGAAGAAAAAGGTCAGCCAGGCCGGAGCCTGATCATTGATACCCAGGTTATCACTGAGACGCTTGAGCAGGATGGTATGGTTGACTGTGTCAAAGGCAGAAGAGAGATCGAGGAGGATGAGGACGAGGGAATTTTAGAGTCAAAGTTGGAGAGCAGATCTTCACGGATGTTCAGGACAGCAGTTTCTGTGCTTCTGGCAGCTCTGAAGCCAGAGTGGTTGTTATGGAGACAGCCAATAGAATTGGAATGAAGGTTCAACTGAGAGATGGCCAGCTTTTCCAGGAGTTTGCCCAGAAACGGAGTAAAGCAAATTGGGTGATAGTTAGCCAGACAAGAAGGATCAGCTGTGGGTTTCTTGAGAAGAGGATGCACAAGGGAATGCTTCACAGGGGAGGGGAAGGATCCCGAGGCAAAGGAGTGGTTGCAAAAATCAGCAAGGGCTGGAGCAAGGGTGTCAATGTGGTCCTTGATGGTTTTAGAGGAACAGGGATATACCTGTTTTGATGAGGCTTTCATAGATCGGACTTGTCTAGCGACCTCATCAGGGGAGAAAAGAGGAGAGGACGAGAAGGCGGGTGGGGGGTGGCTGAAGGAGGGTCAGCAAGCACAGACAAAGAGTGGAGAGGAGGAGGGGAGGTGGAAAGGGTTGACGGGATGTCCTGGGTTTTTGAGACAAAGTGAGATGCAAGGGCATTGCAAAGAGCCTGGGAGGCAACAGTGGTTGGTTTGGAATACAAAAAAAAATACTTTAAAGTTATGGAGGATGTGGTGAAAAATGAAATGAACATCAAGTGTTGTGTGCATTTATGTTTTAAGTGATTAAAGCATTCAACACTATCATAACAGACATATCTGTCAAATATAAAGATCTGCGGTCATTCTTATATTCCCACAATGCTCTTTGATTGCATGTAAGGCAGCCAAGGACCGTGCAGGTGCTGTTTGTACTATTTGAAATGACGGATGGGCCTAGAACCGTTTTTGATGGTGGTAGTTGGTATACAATGGCAAAGCTTAGATATTTGAGTCATTACCTTACATGTCATGTCTATACCTGGTGTATGAGATTGTTACTGCTATAAGATGGCAGTCACTGACCATTTGAAGGTGCTGCTGATGGTGCATGTTGGTTCTGCCAGGTGTCATATAATGGCCCCACAAATCAAGACAGCAGCCTAGATGAAATACGATCAGTAAATACCGTTTGTTATGTAATGAAGCTTCATTTTCCAAGTGATGCAAGAGATCACTTGAACTCGTGAGAGTAAAGTGGCTTTGACATTCCTCATAACAACACACAAAAAAAGGAAGTACACACAAATGTGTTTTGCATACGATTTTTAATGGCACCAATGATTTGCTCACATTTGGTCACAAAAACGTTGATGTCGAATGCATTTTTTACAGAGAATGTACAATTTTCTTATATTTATGTGAGAAATGTATAGCGCAAATTTGCCCTGTGTCAAAAATCCACTATTGTGCTACTTAACGAAGGGGGTATTTGCATACTTACCTAAAGTAAGACATTTGAAAAATGCACACAAATTCACAGGTGGAATAGAAATTTCGCACACTTCAACAAGAGCACGCGCCACCGCTAAAAATATCTGCCAGGAAGACGAGATTCTCACTAAGTGAAATTGTAGGTCAAAGTCAGTGACACTCTGTCCATGCTTATAGGCCTCACATGGCACGCTACCAGATTTTGAGGTCAACAGCAAGTTCATATAGGTGTTGCAGGTGCCTCTGACTGCACCAAAGAAGTTCAGTGCCAATTCTAGTTAATCCTTTACAAGCAGGGTACCCCCACAATGCAAATTAGAACATATGGGCCTCATTACACGGATGGCGCTAAGGGATTACCAGCACCGGTAAGGGCACCGGTGCCGGTAATACCTTAGCGAGTGCCATACTACGAGGTCCCTCAGTGGGTCCCGTCCTTAACGTGTGGCCAGACCACACGTTAAGGAAGGGACCCGCTGAGGGACTTCAGGGCAAATAACGGTACCGCTAATAGCGGTACCGTTATTTGCTCCTTCCCCATTCCCATTGAGCCCTATGTGGGCTCAAATGGGAATGGGGAAGGGCCTTGGTGAATGCAGAATTACCACCCCGCCAACCTTGGAATGCGGCAGTAATTCCCCCATTCACTAAGACGGAATCGGTAAAATACCGGCAGCAACCATGGCGCTATTAGCGCCATGGTTACCGCTGTCCGTGTAATGAGGCCCATAGAAAGTCTTACATGTCTCTTCCATGCAATTTCCGGTTGCTTGTGTCATCTATGATATGACGGCAAATTGGAAAAACGATTTTGACTCAAGGATCCACAGAGAGGAGTAGTAATAATGGACAAGGGTAGCACCAACAATTCGTTTTCTGTCACCACTGCTCTGAATGTTGAATACATGTGCCAGCATACATGCTGATGTCATCTCTTCTGATGTCATACAGGTGTCACATAGGACACCCCAGAGTTGTGCACGGGAGCAGCACTACACAGAGGGGTCAGTGATCCTGTACAATCCACCCTGGAGGAGACTGGCACCTCTACTCCTGTTGTTCCGCCATCTGGCTCCCAGATGCCTGTGGTGCAACCACCACCACCTAACAACCCACTATCTGCACCATGCTGCTACACAACAATTGTGAGATTACACATTTACTAGAATATGATAACAGTGATTAAGGCAGGTACACCACATCACAGCATCCCAGGCACCCATCACGACTGAGTTGGGAACAAATCAGCCCCCCTCCCACCTGCATTTTTGACACCTTCTCCAAAGGCTCACCTTCAAGGCCTTATGTTGGAGTCCATCATTGCAAGGCTGTCATCCATGGGTTAGCTACATCAGAATGGGAGGGATCTGGTTCCTCTGCCCAATTTGATGGTGGAGGTGCTTGCCCATATCCAGCGGATGCTGGAGCATATACAGAAGGAAGTACTGATGCCTGACAGATAGAGGAAAACATGGTGGCTAGTAGTTTGATGGCACTGACTACAGTGTGAAACTGAGGCTTCCCAGGCCAATTCTGAAACAGAGAAAGACCAGACCCAGATCGGACCAGACCCAGTGCCATGCCGCCATGAAATTCAGTGCTTTTATGCTAAAGAAATAGCCTCAGTGATCCGCAAGCTGATCTTTTTTACCCTCATCCATGAGCAACATGACACAGTTACATGCCACTTTGACTGGGCAGTTGGTGCACCAGGAGCAGACCTTGTCTGCAAGGCAGGCCCTTCGGCCTGTAAATGGGAAATGTGACATCCAGGCTGGGAGCAGGTGTTTTCCTTGTGAAGTTTTGCCCCCAGCAAGCAAAAGTGTCTGTCATGGGCTGCCATTTTTTTCATGAAGACAAAGTGGATTTTTAGAGGCTGATTCATGGAATTATGTACTAGATGGATGCTAGATGCTAGGTGCTAGATGGATGCTAGATTAATGTGCGCCACTTGTGCGCTGAATTCTATGAATTACCCCCTTAATGAACAACCACAATAATAATGCCCTGCTAAAGGCGTCGAAAATCAGTGTTCTCCAGACCTACTGGCTCTAAAAGCAAAAGTTACCCTTAGCTGGAGCATGCCTAATATGTGTGAAAATGGGGGCACTCACTTCAAAGAGCAAGCTTCCAACACAAAGGAAATTGAAAAAACAAACGGGCACTGGCTGAACCGGTGAAACAAATGGCCGGAAGCAGGGGCAGGACTATTTGTCCTACATGAAGATTCACAATTTATTTAAAATTACTATTATCATTTAGGCCTTTTTCTCAGCATCATAAGGCAGATGGATTTAATCTATGTAGCATGTTTATGTAATTTGGAGGTGATTTTAGGGATATACAATGTATCTTCCTGTGGCTGTGGGAACTGTAATGGCCAGTTGAACTAGGTTTCTGGCTGATCTGAACATGTTCCAAATGTGAGAGTTGGTGAGATTAGGGATATGCTTAATAATTTACATATTTATAACTGTTCTACTTTCTATGGAAATGGCAGAAAGGTGCCAAATGGCCATGCTACATGATATGGATTTGGGGGTCGGCTTATCTAATTCCCAATGATTAGCTGAATCAGAAAATGTGTATAGTCAGGCAGTTGCTAGTAACATTATGAAGTTGTGATAAATAACTAGTTTTGCCCAAAAAGTTGAAAGGAGAACAAATGATGATGACAAATTGGAATTGCCATATGTTGCTCCCAACCCCTAAACCAATCCTGACTTAGAAGTTGGGTTTGGGAGGAGAGAGAAGGGTAACTGTCCAATGCTAGTGACAGGAATTATTGCAGGGTCCCTCCTCAAGATTGTAAAATTGGTGGATTCATTGCTGCTACATAAGGGGGACTGCACTAGAACAAGGGTCAGAAAAAGGAGAAAGACAGGAGGACAGAGAGAAGAGACAGCCCATCAGGTAGGCTGCTGAAACTTACCATATGACAGCTGTAAGGAGACACCAGAGGAGATTGCTGATATTGCATATGGGTGGAGCTGTCTATCTCTGGCAAGGCCTCAAAGCTGACTGGGTCCTATAGTGGAGAGTGGGTGGCCATCTTTGAGAGTGGGGTGACAACCAGAACCCCGCCCTATCTTCCCAGAGTGTCCTGAGTTGCAGCTGGTTTTCCCGAACCTTAAGCAGAGGCTTGCTATGTAAGTATAACTGAGCCCGGGGAAATCAAAAGGTGGGGGAGTCTGCTTGCCTTGAATCCTTTCACGTTATAGTGGGTGGGGGCAGGGGCAAATCTGTGTAGATCCTTACCCTGTGTGACCAATAATATGAGTGTAATTAATTCCCCTTTTGACAGAACACTATGGGCTGAATTTTGTTAACATTCACAATTAACAAAGCTCACTTACAAGTGTGTACTGAAAACTATAGCCTATAAATTAATTGTGCAATCCTTGTTGTTCAGCTGACCCTGACACAGGCCTTTCAGTGTGGGGGGGTCTGAAATCAACATTTCCCCAAAGCATTCCAATTGTTCTGTCTGACTTCCCAACATAGACCAAAGCAAGGGGGATCTGAAAAAACAAACTGATTAATCAACCTTTGTTAATTTTACCAATCTTGAAATTGTACTGCCTTTGAAGGCTGCAGCAAAATCAAAATCACACAACATTACATAAGTGCCTTTGTTAATGAAGAGTGTAATTATTTCGTGAAGTGGCATTTGCAGAATGTAAGAATTGTGATTGTGTTCTTTTTAACTAACTTTTGTGATTTATTTATGCTGAGAGAAGTTGATGAGAAGTTGATGTGTTGTGCCATGGATTAAGCAGTTTTTGGAATCATAGTGCTCATTTCTATTACTTTTAATTTAAATAAATACCAATATATTTCCCATACACCAACCTGGTTCTTGGCTCGTTATTAGCGCAGTGGAGAGGGATCCAAGGAGCATGATATGTGTCTGAGATAGGGCTAAAAAAAAAGTTTGTTGCATAACCTCTTGAGTGGGGAGGGAAGGAACTCCCTGTATTGAGGGTGGTTTCTCAACAAAGCATTACATTGTGGACTGTTTCCTGTTTCATCCAGCACCTCAGCTCCTAGCCACCATCCCCACTGGCCTGCCCACCACACCCCAGAAGTATGTATTTATTTATGTATTTTTGCATTTGTTACAGTGCGCTGATCCCTTGGATCTCTGGGCACTCGTTACATTGATAGATCAGAAACAAACTGCATAAGAAGATGGAATGGGAGAGACGTTAGGGGGTACTTGGAAGGTCAAGTATAATAGTTTCAGTACATTTAGATGATTGAGCATAGGTTCAGATATCCTATTCATACAACTCCTTACAAATAAACATAAAAAGTTGACATAACTGTGTTTTGGCCTTTCAGCAAACATGGACAGCTGTAAATATAATGCATTGCAGGGATACAACCACTCCCACGAGGTGAAAGTTCATTGTAAGCACTCCACTATCAAATCACTTTTGAGGGGACTGGGATCAGAGTAGTCCAGGCTCCATGCGTTGCGCGAAAGCATAGATTCCACATACTATACTCAGTCAAGCACAATCATCACCACAGGAAGCTTTATTCAGAGCCTACTCCGCCATTCCCTGCACTGATAAAGGCTGTTATATTTACAGCCGTCCACATTTTCTGAAAGCTGAAAGACAGTTGTGGCTACTTTTTATGTCACATAGTGGCAATTTTGTACACTGGGCTCTAAGTTTATAGATGCTAATGTATGTCAATATAATACCCTGTGGAAAGTATAAGAGGTTGTACTGATAGAATGTCTGCTTTGTATGTATATTAATTTGTACTGTTGTATATCAGTCATTGTGTGTTTTTTGTTGGGAATGTCTGGTGTTTACACACATGTGACAAAAGTTAACCTGTATTTAACAATGTTTATTTTTGCTTAGTTTATTTATCATTAAATATTGGGTCTTTTCCTATCCGGGTTCACTTTAAGTAAACTGCCAGGTCTTTAATTTGTTTCTGAATGTCCAGTACGAAGTCTCCTCTTAAGATCTTATCCAGGCCAAAGTCCTACTAAGTCTCAACAGTGATCAGCCGGCAGCAGCACTCATTGCATCTTCCATTATGCACTTTCTCTCCTATCTTCTGTGCTGCTGCATACCCTTTTCTCATCTTCTGTCTGTCAGGTTATTGATACACAAGTGTAGAGGAGCAGCCAAATACTTCTTCAGGAAGACCCACCCCTCTACGGCCTACTATGTTGGAAGCCAGAAATCGTGCCATGCAAGACACCTATGATTGTGCATATTCTGTGGAGAGCCTTTGGGAAAAGCTATCCACTGAGAAAACCCTATCTGATGTAACGCCAAAGAGATGATAATCTCTTGGAAAAAGTCCCTGAAGGGATATGAAAAGGAAAAAAAGAGAAGCTGGTGATGTCCAAGAAGTAAGCATGACACACTAAGAAGAGTGGCTAAAGAAGAGATGTATATTATTTATGGAATCTGACGACAAAATAAAGAATCGAGTAACTTTCATGTGCGGAATGAAGATTGCAGGTATGTAGAGCACTTCAGAAAATGCAAGCCATTTAATAACTGTACAGATGCAGCAACACAAGTAGACTAAGTAATCAAAGAGGCTGGCTATACGTAGTGAATAGACTGTAGGCGATGCTGTCATTATATAAAAGATGGACGTCGATGTCACAATACTAGTAAGCTCAAGTTCACAGAGAAAGAAGGATCAAGAGCTGAAGCTGTGTCACAGCAAGAAAAGCAGCTAAGAATCATGGAAGGACCAAGGAGGGCTGTCTGGCCCAGTGCCAAGGTCTGGGCCAGCCAAGAACTGGTTATCTATTCTCAAAGACAGTAAATGTGAGAAGCAAAAATGTTTCATGTTAAGTTGCAAAGAGAGAACACCATGAGTACAAAGTGTATTAATTCAAGACAATTAAATGCTGAAAATTAGGCTGAAGCATGGTATACTGCCACGTGAGTCGAGGATGGAAATAGAAGTGGGCATGCAGACCAGAACATTGATAAGCATGTACTCACACTCCATTTTATTCTCAAGAGTAGAGACAATACTGAATATCAAGTTCAAAGGCAATCTTCGTGGCAGAGCAGGAGTGATGAAGGATCTAGGGCTAATTGGGAGAGGAGACATGGTCAAGTCCACCTCCCAACACCTGGGGTCTGAGCGTACATGCTGCTAGTGAATCAAATGCTCGAGAAGGGTACAAGAATGCCAACTAATTGGGGCCATATAATGAAGGGCCGTATATTTTGAGAGCCAATAGTATAGTGTCTACCTAATAACTGATGAGGATGCCTTGCACTAGGGGTGAGCATAAATTGTCCACCTGACTGTAGAGACCCAATCACAACCTGATCCCTTATAGAAAGTATACTTAGATGTTCCCCTTAGTCCAGCCACAACTCCCTGTGTTTCTTATTTGCCACGTAGTATGACATCACTTATGACAAATATTTAGTATAAAGCTGTGTTTTTATGTGAAATGTTTGAGAGAACTTAAGCGAACATCCGCTGATGTCCATTATAACTCCCTGTTTTAGACAATTGATATTAAAACAGTTGAAGGAGACTTTTGCCAATCTTCATGAGTCAGTATTTTTATTTGGTGTATGAGTTACTCTGCATCACATCCGTGTATGACATGTCACTAATTAATGACCTTATGTTTACAAGTCTTGCTGTCAGTCTCTTCTTTCCCTGAGTATATGCATTCTACTCTGTCTTATTGTCTGCTCTCCTTACAAGTATGGATGTCTTCACACCATAGGTGCCTTAATCCATCCAAAATGGAGGTACTCTTCTTTCCAGCTTCCACTATTCCCCCTTGACCTCCCCCTCTGTCTATTTCCTTCCCGCCTTCTCTTCTTTCAATGTCCACCTCTGCCCATAATTTAGGCATTACTTTTGATACCTCTCTCTCCTTTACCTTGCATATTGTTACCATCTCTCAGTCATGTCGTCTATAGCTTTATAACATTGCAAAGGCCTGTCACTTTCTTACCTTTGATGCTCCAATGCTACTAATTTCTTCCTTAGTTTTCTTGCATCTTTTCTATTGTTCCAGCCTCCTTCTTGGTCTTCGTGCCTATCAGCTTGCCCCTGTCTGCTCAATACTTCTTTACATTTTCTCTGCACCATCTCTCCTCATAACTCTTTCTATGTCTCTTTGCCATCTCTTCATTGGTTCTCCTTTGAGTCCTGTCTGATTTTCAGTTACCTGTGTATAGTATTGAAATATCTACATGCCCTTGCTCCTTCTTATCTCTCGTATTTCATCATACACTCTTTCTCATTCTATTCATTCCATATGCTCTCTTTCTTCTAGCGGTCCTTCTTCTCATTTTCATTTCTGTACATTCTCACTATTAGCACCAAAACATTGGAATTCTCTAACTTTTTCTCAGCGGTCCCTCTCCTCTTTCCTTCCCTTTAAATCCTAGCTGAAGGACTACCTTCTTTCCGATTAAGTTTGTTTCGTTCTTTTATTATGCATTTACCTCAACTTTTGCACTGTGATTTTGTTCTCTGCACAGCTCTTAGGCGCTTAGTTGTTAGGTGCTACATTCATAAAATATAATATAAAACACACACACAATGTCTCTGAATACAGCAGCACCACTTTGCTGATTGACTCAAGGCTCAAGGACACTTTCATAAATCAGAAAATCACATTATTACAACTATTGGGAAAGGAAATTAGGGCCATGCATACAGCAAATATTCCACTCTGGCTAATAAGACCTTTGGCGCAGTAGAGTGGGGACCGAATTGGGAGGCCATGTGTTAAGGAGAAAATGTATTGCAAAATTGGAAAATGGGACTGGTCTTCAAATTACAATCACTTGATGACTCTGAAAAGCTATCATACAGTGCTAGAGAACTTATATCATAATGTTGAAGTTCCACAAAGATACCTAAAAATATGTCCTTCTCGTGTGCTGCATAAATTCTATTTTTGCTACATATATATAAATGTCCAGTTCTGTCCTTTATTGGCCCTGAACTCACTTCTGCCAAGGAAGATACGATCTGTCGCCTTTGCGGTATTCTTGTAAAAATTGAAAAACTCACCAGGTACTTAAGGAATGCATGGCACAAAGTCCTCTGTGTATGACATTGTTAGTCCCTTTTGTAATGCATCTTGATAAGATCAAAGGTGATGCTTTCTGGTGCTACTGTCTACATACAGACAACAAATCATTGCACATAGCACTTTATCATGTATGGACTGGCGTATTAGCCAAAGGAAAACTTGTAAAAATGGCCAAACAAGAGGTAAGTAGCCACACTGTTTTATTAGATGACATGCATTATGATTTGATAATGTAAATGCTATTATTTTTTCTATTGATTTTTATATGTAACCAATGAAAATTTTAGATCATCATTTTATGTATGTTTGTATGTGAAAGATCCTATGAAATTTTTAGGGGAGGTGCTTGAGACACCCCTCCCCCAAACTGAATGCAGATAACTTGTCAAGCTGAGCAATAGTTCCAGTATTGCAAAAATCAGAATTGTAGCGCCTTTTAGGCCAAAAAGCTGATTTTTGGGTGACAATTTTTTTAGGGTCAGAATGCCTCATGCAGTTGAGGGCATCTCATGTATTACACATATATTGTGAATATCGAAAGTCTAGGCTAAGAACTAAACAGAACATGAGTTCTGCTTAAAAGCAGAGTGGTCAGTCATTTTGTAGTTGAACAGAGCATTATATTAAGGCAAGGTCAGGCAGATTCTAAAATGGTTGCCCGAAAACAAGATGGTGAAATTTCCCATTGTCACAACTTGATTGTGGACTCACCTGTTGAGGCTTTGTGAGCTTTCTCTTTGCAGATTCTGGCTGTCTGCGTTTCTTGGATGAGCGGGTCTTGTGGAGGTAAGGACGGGCTTCTGATGCCACTCTGATGGTAGTAATAGTGAGCAGTCCTGGAAGGAGTATCCGGGAGGCAGTGGAACACGCTGCGGTTAAGGATCCGGAAGACTTCGGGTATCCTGGAGCGGAGGTAAGCGGTCTAATGGAAACCGCGGAGCAGTCCTGGAAGGAGTACCGCGGAGGCACAACGGAAACAAGGATAGTTTCTCTGAACGAACACTGGGAAAGAGCAATCAGACTAGGACTGTGAGGGGATTGACATGCGCCAAACCGCAGGGGCTGGGCGCTTATCCAGCCTAGCTAGAAAACTACACCGCTGATCAGGGAGCGGCGTCCGCCATATTGTGAGGGGGTGGAAGGCATTCTGGCACGTCGTTGTATGGACCAGGACGTCGAAAGGGGGCATTGTTGTGGTTTCATGACACCCATAGTCATGCTGAAATAATTAAATAATTATCTAATAACAGTTCTTTGACAGTTCACTTCTGTATGCCAGTCAGTGAGGCATGCCGAGGCATGTTTTGTGGATCTGGTGAGTGGCAGTCAAGCCAACCAACCCTGGAATGAAAAAGGGTTTGTCCTTAGTTTTAAGAACCAATCAAACTGTATTGTGCAATAAATTGTAAAGTTGCATCAACTTTGAAATGGTATAAAATGAGCTGATGCTGAGAGCTCCATGCTGATGTTTTCCTGATACTGAGATGCATTAAAGGTGTTTTGAAACCGGCCCAGGTACCTGCTGTGGGATGTTTTTACCCATGCATCCAAGCCCTACCATAAAACTGTGCATTACTGGCATTGAAAACATCATGATGGCCAGAACTCCCCAGAGAGTGCACAGGGAAAACATGAAGAATAGGCTGCCACCCATTTTTGCCTATGTTGTGAGCACAGGAGGGCACTGCCTAAAACCACCATTGGGCTACACACACAGTAGCCTGAAACCATTGGGAATGGCAATGCTGATTGCCAAAAGCAACCCAGAACTGTGGGGAATTCATTTTCTTAATGTCAAAAATGGATGCAATACTGGTGCTCACCACTATCAGAAAGCCGGCGTTTTAAAACCACCAGGCTTTTGTCTAAAACTGAACAAATGAACCCAAACCAGGCCAAGAAAAGACTTGCTAAGGGGTGGATACAATGTAAAACTATATTCTGAAATGACTTGAAGGAAGTCATTATTTAATGTATATATAAAAAATAGCTGGGGATGTCAGCAGCTTAAGTGAATTTGGGTTTAAAGCCACTAAAATCGAAATGTTTAGAATAAATGAGTGACCTACTTGTGAGTGTCACATAGGTTGCAATTGTTTAAATGTCATAGTTTTGAAGTTAGAATCAGCATTCTAGCTGCATGTGCAAAAATTGTAAGTTGGATTTGAATGTAGAAAACTGAGAACTAAAGTGACATTTAGCTGAATTCTGCCTGACAACTACCCCCGGCAGGAGAAACCTGATCAGCCACTCTTCCCAGACCTAGCTGCATCCTGCTGCCCCTGCCAAAAGGAGATGACACCTCTCTGATTGGAAAAAGGAAGGAGCACCTGGGGACTGCAGGAAGTTGAACAAAGCCCTGTCCTGGACTCAGGCAAATGTTATATTGGGGGGGTCGTAAAATGGCTTCCTCTTGGGAGAAACTGGGAGGGGCAGTGCCTGTGAGAGCCAGCTGAGCTTGGGGGAAGTGGATAAACCAGAAATTCCACCATGTGCTTTGGAAAACCACATCCCTTTGGGGCCAGAGCATGGTTTTAAAAAGATGGATAATTCACAGTGCGGACTTGTCAAAATTATATAAATAATTTTTCTGTGCACATTTTAAGAGGTGTTAGGACCCTGTGGTGTTCTTGGGGATAGTAGCGGAAAAAAGGGTTGTTACTCCAAATGTATGCATGTAAATAATCTGACACTTTATCATCTGAAACCCATATCCCTGGTGCACATCTGTGAAAAATCTGGAAAGGTTTAGAGGTCGTTATCTGGATGAAAAGGGGAGAATTCTGTCATAAGTGGACACGACATCGCACAAAGACAGGGATCGGATGGTTTGGTGCTACAGAAAATATGTTAACTGGACCTATAACATTAGAAAAATGGTACATAGATAAATATGTATTTGGGCCAGAAATAGATTTGTGTGCAATTTGACAAGGGGAGGTTCCTCTGACCATAAAACATACAGCATCACTCTGACACTCCATTTCTTTCCCCCAATCAAGGGAGAGAGGAAAGCTTGGCCAATGATAAGTGAGAGGGGCAGGCTTAGCTAGGCCCAGGCACACACCCATTTTCAAAACACATAAAAGGAACATTGAAACCTAGGTAGGGACATTCACTTTCCACTTTCTTGCGGGACGCTTTGCCGGGAGACTTCAGACTTCACATCCAGAGATCCAGACTTCAAATCCATCAATCTCCAGAGACCAGAAATTAACTCCAGAATTTGTAGCAAAGAGGCCTGAATCCACAAGCTGAATCCTCTTCAGCAGGCCTCAAAACCAACCAAACTATTCAACAGCCAGGCGAGCTGTTTGAATTCTTTGCCAAGAACTTTTGCAAGAACCTGTAGCAGCATCCAGAAAGCAGTGCTGTATCCGGAACCAGAGAGAACCAGAGACCAGATCGCTGTGAAGAACGGCTAGCAGAAGTCCAGCCAATCCTGACCCGATCGGTGACGAAGTCGCATTCCTATCCAAAATCTAGTGTGAGTACCCAGCTAGCACTGTGCCAAAACCAATCTCTTAGTTTAAAATAATCTAATCCAAACTATTTTAGCCTATTAGAACTGCCTCCTAGAATCGTGTCATTCTGTCATCTTTAAAACTGAAAACTGTCATCTGTCATTCTGAGCTTTAAAATTTCAAATCCGAAAAACTACCTTTACTAAATCGGTCGTATCTCTGGAACCGTTTGGAGCGAGTTTTAACTGTCATCTTAAAGCTAAGATTCTAAGCTTTCCAACGAGCCTACAACCGACTTCCTACTCCTTATAGTGCCTCCGTAATTGCGCACGACGCACGTGACTAAATTTGCCGCGATTTGACATTTTGATTAATTTCAGCCACGTGTAAAAATATTTGTCCTTGCTTTCCTTGCTGAAATTCGTGTGCAACCTGACAATCATTCATAGAGTATTGCTAAAGTGATCCTGAACTGATTCAAAGTATCTATCAACTACCCTGAACCCCCTGTAGGGAATTAAAAGCCTTTTTAGCATATTTTTCACTTAATTGCAACCACTTCAAAGTATCTTGCCTGTGTTTAAAACTCATACCTGTTTTCCTCTAAGCTTGCTAGGGGGGAACTGAATTATATTTGATTGCATTCCTGAGAACTGTGTGCTTTCCTCCCATCTCTTTACCTTGCATAGAGGGGGGTGAATTGTCAAAGAAAAGTGATTACATTGTCTTTTGTTGAAGTCATATCAAGTTTATTTTCTGTACTGCATTTTCATTCATCATTGCATTGTCTTTGAAGCCATAAAAGCCTTCTCAGCTACTTCATCCTCTCTATATCACTTCTAAGCCAAAGAGTGTACCACTGTAACATTATCCATTGTTGATAACTATCATCCTCACAAGTGTGCTATCAAATATTAATTTACTATAAAAGTGTGATAGATATATATTGTTTAATTTCAAATAAACCTTTTAAATTTGCAAAGCAAACCTACTTCTTGGCTCAGCAGGGTCAGGGGGATTCTGAGAGAGGGGTGTTATATAAGGGTTGTCATCCAGAGTAAACGAACAGGACATAAAAATACATCAATAAGGGCTTCCATCAGCATCCCAGACTAGGCATTGACTTAGCTGTAGTGTTGAATTGAAGTCCCTTACAAAGTGGGGGCTCGTCCGGGATTCTGGATTAGATCTATCACTTGTGCAGATTAATACAGTGTGCCAGCTGACAGGATACATATCCGGTTAGATCACCACGCTGTGTTACGCTGTAAAGCACTCCTCAAAGGAACGCTCTAAGGAAACGGTCTGTTTTGCAAAATAAAATACAAACTTCTGTAAGTCAGGAAGGAACTCAAATTCCAGAATGACGACACTGGTAGACATCAAAATAGCCAGAGATTTGTGAGAGGTGAATGGACTGAGCAGGGCCAGGATGCATGGTTGCAGGCAATCACACGACAGGTCACTGCAACTGGGTTAGATATCTGGAGAGATCAGGGTCCTTTACATGTGGCCCTGAGTGAACTATACATGGCTCCTAAAGCTAAAGATGAACACGACAAGATGGTTAGGATAGCAGCATATTTGTATCTATATATGGGAGCCATGCAGGACAAATGTACTGAAGGCCAAGATCTGGCAAATAGGCAACAGATGACGTTAGAAAAGGCCCAATCTGACCTGGTCTCTTCTGAGCAGAGGCTGCACAGAAGACAGGAGTCAGAAAATGAGAGCAGACAATACATCATTAAAATGAAGGAGGATATGGATATCCTGCAACAGGAAAAGGCTGACCAGGATACCAGAATTCTGGCTTTGCAGAAGGAGCACCAAGACAGTTTGGACTCAGTACTGCAGAGCCAGAAAAAGCTGGAGCAACAGATAGATTTCAACAGGGCATGCACAAAGCAGGTAGCCACCCTGCAAAGCCAATTGGACAGAGAAAAAGAGGAGAGCAATAAACTGATTCTGAAAGACCTGGACACCCAGACAGAATTTCAGGAAGAGCGCCAGAAAGCGGGTGCCTTTCAAAGGCAGAGGGACGACCTGGCGGCACAGATGCAGGCTCTTAGTCGGGAAAGGGACACCTTAGGCCAGGAAGTCTGCCAATTAAAAGAAAAAAATTGAAGAAAATCACCTGGCCCTCCAGGGGCTGGGTGACCTCCAAAAAGAGCATCAGGGCTTGCTAGAGCACACCAGGAGGGTGGAAGATGCTCTGGCAAGAAAGGAGCAGGCCAGTAGGGATGGGACTCAGGAGGTAACCCTCCTGCAGCAGAGACTGGCCCAGTACTCCATGACCAATCAGGAGGCACAGAGAGAGAATGAGGCTCTCTGCCAGCACAATGATAGGCTCCAGCAACAGGTAGCCATGCAGGAGAGACTGATAGAGTCTAGTAAGGCCTTAACTGAGGAACTGAAAGCGCAGGCTCTTGCATTGTAACAGGGAGCAGGGGCTGATAGAGATGAGGTTCGCTGGGAAAGGAAAACGCCTGAGCATAACCTCAGGAGCCCTGGTACCAGAGGCCTTCATCTCTCCCAGTCCCTGGACTCTGCCACCCCCATGTCCCATGGCGCACATGAGCACAGGGCCATAGGGATGGCAGATTACTATCCAGCCAAAGGTACGGGGCTCATAGACCAGTACCACCCAGGAATGGATGGGCGGGCATCCGGGTATGGGCACCTAAATGCAGTGCAATTTAGTGGGGAACCCCAGGAAATTAGGCCCCCTAAGGGCATCCTAAAAACCTCTGCCCAGTTAGGTCACTGGAGGGGAGGTACCCATCAAATCCTGGTAGCAAGGAGGGATCTGAAGACTCCTCTGAGCGTCACAGGACACAGGAGACCAGGTCCCCACATTCTGCCAGCTATTCCCAGGCTCGCAGAATCCGAGAAAACCTGGAAGATCAGCGGGGCACCTCTGGGAGCAATGCTTCTGAATCAGAGGATGAGTGGACCAGGGTTACCCGAACCAAAAAGGCCAATAAGGTGAAAAGGGCCTTGCTTAAGGACCCCTTAAAACAGATTAAGGCAATCAGGTGTGTCATCACGCCTTATCATAAGAATGCCAAGTATTCGGTTTGGGAACACTTGGAGCTCTATGAGCAAATGATGGAGACTTTCCATTTGAAGGACAGCAGTAGCTGCATCCAGTACGTCAAATGGACATTCTACCCTGAATACTCCAGTTTCTTTGCGGGGCTGGAGGACCAAAACCATTCAAGATGGTCCACATATAGGGCGGCCATCTTGAAACATTTTTCTGTACATAGAAATCCCCAAGAGGCTCGCAAGGCAGCCTACAATTTGCAATGTGGGGAGGATCAGGCCCCACAAGAATTCGTGCAAGAATTGAAGTGTGCCTTTGCGCAGACCATCAGAAGGGTGCGCACGGACAGCAGAGAATTCATCAACACATTTCTCCATGCTCTTCCCAAGTACATAATGACCCAGCTCGTGAGAGATTTTCATGAGAAAAGATCTTTAGACTGGGTCATTGAGCAAGCCACCCGGATCTATGAGGTGCAGAAGCCCATAGAAAATAAAAGTAATGCGCAGAAAAACCCCAAAACCAACAGCACCCCTGCTGCTGCCAAGGTGGCAGAGGTAAAGGTTGCCCCCGTTTTAGATTTGGAGATGGGGGGGCCTAAAAACCTGCCTGCGCTAAATAATTCACAGCCCAGAAGGCCCTCGGGCCAGTCACAGACAGGGAGTCGAGGAGGTTGTGGGATGTTTTACCCATGCATCCGAGCCCTACCTCAAAAACTGTGCAGTACTGGCATTGAAAACATCATGATGGCCAGAGCTTCCAGAAAATGCACAGGGAAATGCAGGAAGAATAGGCTGCCACCCATTTTTGCCGATGTCATGGGCACAGAAGGGCACTGCCTAAAAACCCCATTGGACTACCCACACAGTAGCCTGAAACCATTGGGAATGGCAATGCTGATTGCCAAAAGCAACCTAGAATTGTGGGGAATACATTTTCTTAAATTCCAAAAATGGGTGCATTACCAGTACTCACCACTATCCAAAAGAAGGCAGTTTAAAACAACACCAGATTTTACTTTTTGTAAAACTGAATAAATGAACCCAAAACAGGCCAAAGAAAGACTTACTGAGAGGTGGATACAATGTAAAGTTATATTCTGAAGTGACTTGAAGGTTTATAACAAGACTGGCTGAGCTGTGGATTTCAGCAGTTTAAGTAAATGTGGACTGAAAGACACTAAAAATCTCAATGTTAAAAAGAAATGAGTGACCTACTTCTGAGTGTCACATAGGTTGCAATTGTTTAAATGTCATAGTTTTAAACTTAGAATCAGCATTCTAGCTGCATATGTGAAATTGTTAGTTTATTTGAATGCAGAAAAATGGGGAACAGAAATGACATTTTATCTGAAACCTGGCTTGAGAAACTGAATCCTGCCTGACAACTACCCCCATCAGGAGTGAAACTTGAGTCACAGCTGTGTTCCCAGGCCTATCTGCCTTCTGCTGCTCCCACCAAAAGGGATATGACACTTCTCTGATTGAATTACCTGGGCTCTGCAGGAAATTGAACAAAGCCCTGTCCTGACTCAGGCAAATGTTTTATTATGCGGGTTGTAAAAGTGGCTTCCTCCTGGAGGAAAGGGGAGGCGCACTGCCTGTGAGAGCAAGCTGGCTTGGCAGAACTGGAAAAACCAGAAATTCAACCTTGTGCTGGGGGGAAACCACACCCCTTTGGGGCCAGAACTTAACTCTAAAAAGATGGATCATTCATAGAGCGGACATGTGAACATTTTATAAATGATACCATAATTCTTGTGATTTTTCTGCCCACATTTTAAGACGTGTTAGGACCCGCTGGTATGTTCAGGGGGGTTTTAGCGGAAAAGAGGATATTACTCTAAATGTATGCATGTTAAAAATCTGACACTTCATCAATTAATGTCCATACTCCTTGCGCACATGTGTGTACATTTGGGTTAATGTCCGACATTGCAAAATCAGTTAAAAAGTGAAATATGTGCCATTTCTGAATGCAAGCACCCAGGAAGAGCAGAGTTTGAACAGGGGATACCTCCGGTGATATGTGAGGGGTGCATGTAATTTTAAACAAATGTTTACCTGTGCAAATATGTCTTTTTTTATCAAATATAGATTGTGTGCAATTTGACAGGGGAGTGTCCTCTCTGCAAGCCATAAAATGACATCGCTCTGACTCACAGTTCCTTCCCCAATCAAGTGAGAAATGGAAATTTGACCAATGGCAAGTGGAGAGGGGTAGGGTCTAGTGATGCTGCACACACACCCACTTTCAAAACACATAAAAACAGACAGTCAGGACAGATAGGGACATTCAATTCCATTTGCTGCAACGCGCTCTGCCGGACCATACAACATCCAGAGATCCAGACTTCAAATCCCTCAATCTCCAGAATCCAGAAGCAGTGCTGTACCCAGAGAGAGAGAGCAGAGCTGATCTAGACCAATGTTAGCAGAACCAGAGAGCTGAATCGGAGTCCAGTCCGAAACCTGACCAGATCCGTGGCGAGGCATATTTCTAAATATATTGTGAGTACATAGTGGAACTGTGCAGAACCAATCTCTTAGTTAAAATAATATAATTCAATCTATTTTAATCTAACCAGAACTGTCTCCTAGAAGTTGTACCTTGTCATTTTGCAAAAACTGTCACTTGTCACTTTGAACTTTAAAAGTTGCAAATCCGAAAAACAACCTTCACAAAATCGCTCATATCTCCGCGGCCGTTTGTCTTAGAGACTTGCAGTAACTTTCATCTGGAAGCTGAGATCCTAGGCTGTTCTAGGACCCCAAAACAATATTGCTAGCCCTTGTAGTTCCTCTGTAATCGCGCCCGGCGCATTCGCGAATTTTACCGCGATTTGCAAATTTCTCCACGTGTGAAAACAGCAGTTTCATTGCTAAAAATTAGTTTGCCTCTTAAGAACCATCCCTGTATCATTGCTAGTGTGAGCCTGGATTAATATTAACTAGATACCACTCACCCTGAACCTCTAGAGGGAATTAAAAGCATTTTAGCATATTTTTTACTTCATTGCCAGCACATATAAAAGCATTTTGGGCCTGTGTTTTAAACTTCTGTAGTCTAAGCTTGCTGGGGTGAACTGAATCACATTTGATTGCATTTCTGAGAACTGTGTGCTTTTCCTTCCATTTCCTTGCATTGCATAAAAGGGGGGGTGAATTGTCCAAGAAAGTGATTACATTGTCTTTTGCTGAAATCCTATCAAGTTATTTTCTGTACTGCATTTCATTCCACATTGCATCCATTTGAAACCATAAAAGTATTGTTGCTATCTTATCCATTTCATGTCAACTCCTTAGCGATTATAAAGAAGTGTGCTAGTGACAGATTCTCCGTTGTCAATCTTCATCATATCAGATTAAGTGTGATATTCAATTATTAATTTATTATAAAGTGTGATATATATATCTATTGTTTAAATTATCAAATAAACCTTTTAACTTGCAAAACAGAACTACTTCTTGGCTCAGTGGGGTCAGGGGGATTCCAACAGAGGGGTGTTATATAGGGGTAGTCATCCAGAACGCATGAACTGGACATAAAGATATATCAATAAGGGTTTTCATCCAGTATTCTAGACTAGGCGCTGACTTAGCTGTAGTGCTGAATTGAATCCTCTTACAAGGTAGTCCCACAAATGGGGTCCCTCGCTCCCCTGATTATGTAAGTCCCCGCTACAAGGGAAACCGACCCATCCTGGGTTATGTGTGGACTCCTCCAGCCCAAGGGAGGGAATCCAGACAAGTGCCTAACCCGGGGAACTTCCCTCCAAACTTCCCACAGGAGGGCAGAAATTCACCAAACCCTGGGCCAAACTTTTTCCCCAGGTATCCACAAGGTTTCCAGCCCCAAACTCATCCATCCTTCTTTCCCCAATACCCTGAGCCCAGACAACCTAATCCGGAAGAGGGGAGGCCAAGGGTGGAGGGGTACCCAAATCTTCCCAACCCAGGGTATTACAAGAGAAGGGATAGCTACCCTTCCCGGGATCAGCCCAGGGGAGAAAACAGAACCCTGTATCAACCTGAGCGGGTTTCCCAACTTGAGCGCCAGGTCCAAAATATGGCACAGGATCTGGGTCACATACTGAGGGCTCCACAAAACCCTCAGATGAGCATGCCACCGCAGAATGCCCCAAACTCTGGACCTGGTGCTCCAGAACAATGACGGGGGCAGCACCCCGATAACCCACCGGTTCCCAGGAAGGATGCACAAGGGGAAGGGGGGTGTAAAGCCTTGGAGGAAGCTTCCTTCCCAACTTGTAAACAGCCCCTGGAAAACCAGGAACCGGAAACAAAATCTCCTACCCCTGAAAGCCTGCCTCCCAAGGAGCAGAGAGGAGGTAGGAGAAACAAAGGACCCAAACAGACCCATTTTGTGGAGGAGGTACAGGTCTTCCAATTTGAGGGAGAGGGATCCTCAGAGGATCCTGGGGAAAGGATCTTCTCCTTCAGAGATGGGGGAACTCCTCCCAAGGAAAAATGGGTCCCAAGGGATTTCAACCCAGACTGGGTAGATGTGGGGATGGAGCTGTCGGCGCCCATAATCCTATCCCAGAACCAACCAAACCAAAAACCACTGGTCCAAACCCATCCTGGTGACTGCCTCCCAAAAGGCAGGGGCGGCCCAGAACCGGAACCAGGGGAACCTAAAACCGAATCAACAGACTGGGTAGATGTGGGGATTGAGCTGTCGCCGCCCATCATTCTATCCCAGAACCAACAATACCAAAATCCCATGGGTCAAACCCATCCTGATGACTGCCTCCAAAAAGGGGGGGGGCGGCCCAGAACCGGAAACCATTTCCAGTTGCCAACTTTTTCTTTCAGATTCCCCAGGCTCTCCACAGAATTCTGCCCAAATCTCTTCGCTAGCAATGTCCAAAACCAGAAAATTAGCCCACAAGTTGTCCAAAAATGTGCATTATCTGTGCCCCCTTGAGGAGAAGGAGGGTAGATATTATGCCCCGGTACAAGTACAGGGGCAGGGTACAATCTTGACGCTGGTGGACACTGGATCTCAAGCCACCCTTCTGTCCAGAAGGGCCTTTGATGAACTGAATTCAGGTAGGGGGAAGAAGTCCAAATTCCCCTCACCTCTCTTCCTGGACAACTTCAGAACTTTGACGGGAAGGAAATTCGCGTCGAGGGGACTGCAGAGTTGGACATTAAAATTGGGCGACACAAGGTGAAACACCCGGTCATAGTAGTGACTCCAGAGGGCACCCCTTGTTTACTAGGGAATTACCTCCTGAGAAGGTTGTCACCCCTAATAGATTGCGTAAACAAGGTCCTCTGGACCCAGACTAGCCGACCAATGAAATTAAAACAGAGTGTCAACCATGTTTGTTTAAATGGCACCTGCCACATGGTTGAACAAAAATCTGACCAAGTAGAATTCCACTTCCAGAACAACCAAATTCCAGACGTGACAGTAATAGCAGTAGGACAACAGACTGGTGATGGGGGGTCCTCTCTATTTCTGAAAATCAACCTTCCTTCCAGTTTAAGGTGGTATTCCACACTGGAAGGAAACACTCTGAAATTCTTTACCAATCCACAATCAGAAACTCCCACTCCTATAGTCCAGAGAGATGTGAAATCAGCTCAGAGCCTGGCTGATATTCAGCAAATTGGAGAGCAGTTGTTCATCCCTGTTCAGTTAAGTGATGGGAAGGACTCTGTTCTCCCTCGAGTGTGTGTGAACAACGGTAAGAGCTTCATCAGCGAAGCCATGTTCCGCCAACTCCCAAAAGATCCAGCCATTCCCACATTCAAACTGATAGACAAATTGGAAATGGACCTGGAAGCACCCAATTCCAAACATCTCCTGCCAAGCAGGTGTATGCTCAAAATCTCCATTGGCAACAAGAGCATAGTCCATAATTGTTGGGTTGTGCGAGACGTCACTGTCGCCTTTTACTTAGGCAGTGACATTCTCAATCGCTTTGCCATTAGTTTGGACCTAATAAACTGCAAAGCTTGGTCCCGATTAGCGGATAATCCCATGGGATTTGATGATCCAGAAAAAGCATTTAGGTCAGCTGAATTGCTACCTCATGCAGTCGAAATTCAGATTAAAGAGGAAGTCACCATCCCAGAAAGGACCCGACAATTCTCCCTGGAAGTGAAAGTTAAAAGAGGACAAATATTGAAAAACCCTGATGCTTATATTCATCTAAATGCTTCTCTCCAACAGCAAGGGTTAGGGGTAAACCCAACACCATTAGTCAACATAGAACATGACACCATTACAATAGAGGTGGATAACAGCGACTTAAAGAGTATGACTCTAGCCGCAGGCACCATTATTGGAATGGCGGTTGATGACCGACATTTCTCCATTTATTTAGGAACTGTTTTGACAGTGACAGTGAGGACAATACAACACCAGACAGGATCTTTACCCGGCATGGTGGGAACTTCCTGGTGTACACTTCTTGCCCTTATGGTAAGGAAGATGTGACTTGTGACTTCAGGAAGGATGAGGTGATTTTCCAGGTCCATGAGGTCTGCCTTTCCCACCTGAAGCCTCCAGTCCAAATCAGCACTCTGACCAGGGACTTCTCCACCCAGCTTGAGGAAGCCGCTGAGATAGCCAAACCAGAAGTCTTTCCAGGCTTCAGGCAGATGGTGGAAGAGAGAGTCAACCTAGCTGATGCCTGTGTGACTCTGGAACAGAAGCAAAAATTGAGACAAGTTTTCTTGGATTTCCAAGATCTCTTTGAAGTAGACTCATAACTGTGGTCGCACCGACATCCACACAACAACAATTCCCACGGACCCTGGAATGACTCCAGTGTTTGTGAAGCAATATCGTTTGCCTCTCGCATCCATGGAATCCCTTACTGAAATAATTAAGAACCTTGAGTCTCGCGGAATAATCCGTCCAGTCCACAGCACTTTCAATAATCCAGTGCTGGGAATATTGAAGCCAAACAGCCAGTGGAGACTCTGCGCCGACCTTAGGGAGCTCAACAAACGGGTCCATACTTCCCAATGGCCTCTGCCCTACATTGACCAAGGGCTGGCCCAGATTCAGGGGTCACAGGTATTCACAGCAATAGACCTGACCAATGGATACTGGACCGTGCCTGTCAGTAGGGAGGACCAATACAAACTGGCTTTTACCTTTGAAGGGCCAGCAGTACACATGGACCCAAACTCCATTCGGATACCTCAACTCCGGCAATGAATTCAACATTTTCGTACATAAGGCCATGCCCGACCTGGGTGCGAGGGGTAAGCTGGCTTATGTAGATGATGTCCTCATCAAATGTTCATCTGTGGAAGAACACATAGCGGAGATCCGTTATGTTCTGACACAGTTGAGGGCCGCCGGAGCAAAACTTTCCTTTCAGAAAGCACAGTGGTGTAGAACCCGTGTTAATTTCTTGGGGCATGAGATTACTCCTCAGGGTCTCTGTCCCCAAGAAAAGAAAGGGGAAGCACTCCAGAAACTGAAGGATCCCACAACTCTGCGGGAACTAAGGAGCCTCCTTGGACTGACTAATTACAGCAGAAAGTTCATTGAGGGCTACGCAGAGATCACTAGACCCCTGATTCATCTCTTGAAGGGGGGGTCAAGTGGGAATGGGGTCCAGAACAAGCCGAGGCAGTAAGACAACTCAAAAGAAGCCTCTCACAAGCACCCTGCCTAGCTTACCCTGTCAGAAACAAGGCGTTCTTCCTGGAGACAGGGTTCTCTAATACGTGCTTGACGGCAGTATTATACCAAAAGCATGACAAGGTCAATAAAGTAATCTCCTATGCGAGCAAAACTTTATCCTCTGTGGAGGAAAAATTCAACGATTGTGAGAAGGCACTCCTGGCAACGGTGTGGGCATTAAAGAATTACCACCCGTTCATCCAGGGGGAACACATCATAGTGGAGACTCCACATCAGCCTCTGCAATACCTCCAAAGCGACAGAATCCGGCCCGGAAATGTGAGTAATTCCCGAATTACTTCCTGGATTCTGTCAATGCAAGGCTTTCCTGTGGAAGGTCAGATATGGCCAAAACAAGAAGAGTCCCCTTGCGCAAGGTCTGGCTGACTTGCATGATTGTGCCAGAGAAAACTGTCTTGAGGACGAAGGTCTAAAAATCAAGGACAACATGGAGGCATACTTTAATTCCCCACACAAAGTCTTTGAAGAAGACAATTGTGAGGGAATGCCCACTGTCTATGTGGATGGATGCTCTTACCATGTTGACAACAACGGGGAAAAAGAACTCGTGGCCGGTGTAGGGAACGCATGGGTGAATGAGTCCCCAGAACCCTCCGTGGATACAAAATTGGTCCCCGAAGTAGTCAGGTGGCAGAATTGATGGCTGTGCATCAAGCCATCCTCACTGCTGTCCAACATCAACTCCACGAACTGGTCATAATCACAGATTCGGATTATGTACGGAACGGGTTCGTGGAGCACCTGGTTAATTGGAAAACCAGAGGCATGTTATATGCTAATAACAAACCCTTGAAACATGGGAAGTTAATTCAAAACATTGATGATCTGGTCACCTCGAATGGGATGACCATCTACTGGAAAAAGATCAAGGGTCATTCCAAAGTAGAGGGACCAGACAAAACTGGAAATGACTTAGCTGATCAGCTGGCCAAAACCGGGGCCATCCAAGGGGACCTAATAGAAATAGAGTCCCTGTTGGGGGAAATCCAGGTCACTGTTATCACTAGGTCCCATACAAATGCTCACAATGATCTTTCAACTGCACAATGGAGTAAGGAGACCCCTGATGCTGATTTGATTACAGCTCAGAAGAGGGACTCAATAATTGGTAAGTTTTACCAACACATTGAGGACCCTGAGAACTTTCCCCTGACGGATAACGACTACATTGGGAAAGAGGACCTAAGAGTGTTGATGAAATGTCCAAAAAGGTTCCGAATCCAAGACAGTTTGTTGGTAAGGAAATCTCAAGCTTGCCATGATCAGTGGGTGGTCCCTACCTCATTCCGAAGCCTGATGTTAAGTCACGCCCATGATGCGGCCACCGCCGGTCACAGGGGGTTTCACACAACACTGGAAATCTTAAGAGAGGTTGCATACTGGCCACACATGGGGCAGGACCTCGACCAATACTTGAAGGGGTGTCTTGTGTGTGCACAATTTCAGCCATCATCCCTCACACACCGTGCACCTCTCCAAAAGAGGGGGATGACACTGCCATGGTCAGATTTGCAAATCGACTTTGTAGGCCCTGTGATTCGCTCGTCTAGAGGAAACAAGTACATGTTGACGGTTACATGCTTGTTTACCAAGTGGGTGGAATGTCTCCCGGCCCCAAATTGCAAGGCAGAAACAGCAGCTGCCCTGATGATTAACCACATCTTTTCCCGTTTTGGTCTACCTCAAAGGATTGAGTCAGACAGGGGTAGCCACTTCACCAGTGAAGTAATGACAAATATGTGGGAGATACTGGGGGTCAAAAGGAAGCTAAATATTGCTTACAGGCCAGCTTCTTCTGAAGCAGTAGAACGCTACAACCGGACCATTGTGAGCATCTTAAAAAAGTTTGTAGCAGATTCTGGGCCAAGTTGGGATATCCGATTACCTCTGGTCCTAATGGCCATCAGATCTACCCCTTCATCTGCAACTAAAATGTCACCATTAGAGTTGATGATCGGACGCGAGATGGTGCTTCCCCAGCATTTGCTCTACAGGACCCAAGAGGAGACACTGATAAATGCCTCCACAACTCATGAGTATGTGGAGAATTTAAGGAAACACCTTCAGCATGCTTTTGCCTATGCTCAGCGGAATCTAGAAAGATCAGCTGATAGCATGAAAACCCACTACGACCTGAAGACCACCAGGAAGGAATATACTGTGGGAGACCGGGTCTATCTATACAATTTCCAAAGGAACCAGGCCAAACAGCGAAAATGTTTGCCTACATGGAAGGGACTGTTTGAAATTATAGACAAATTCCGCCTGTAGCTTTAAAATTTCAAATCCGAAAAACTACCTTTACTAAATCTGTCGTATCTCTGGAACCGTTTGGGCTAGGAGCGAGTTTAAACTGTCATTTAAAGCTACGATTCTAAGCTTTCCAACGAGCCTACAACCGACTTTCTAATCCTTATAGTGTCTCCGTAATTGCGCTCGACGCACGCAGCTAAATTTGCTGCAATTTGACATTTTGCTTAATTTCAGCCACGTGTAAAAATATTTGTCCTTGCTTTCCTTGCTGAAATTCGTGTGCAACCTGACAATCATTCATAGAGTATTGCTAAAGTGATCCTGAACTGATTCAAAGTATCTATCAACTACCCTGAACCCCCTATAGGGAATTAAAAGCCTTTTTAGCATATTTTTCACTTAATTGCAACCACATCAAAGTATCTTGCCTGTGTTTAAAACTCATACCTGTTTTCCTCTAAGCTTGCTAGGGGGGAACTGCATTATATTTGATTGCATTCCTGAGAACTGTGTGCTTTCCTCCCATCTCTTTACCTTGCATAGAGGGGGGGGGGGGTGAATTGTCAAAGAAAAGTGATGACATTGTCTTTTGTTGAAGTCATATCAAGTTTATTTTCTGTACTGTATTTTCATTCATCATTGCATTGTCTTTGAAGCCATAAAAGCATTCTCAGCTACTTCACATCTATATCACTTCTAAGCCATCAAAAAGAGTGTACCACTGTAACATTATCCATTGTTGATCACTATCATCCTCACAAGTTTGCTATCAAATATTAATTTACTATAAAAGTGTGATAGATATATATTGTTTAATTTCAAATAAACCTTTTAAATTTGCAAAACAAACCTACTTCTTGGCTCAGCGGGGTCAGGGGGATTCTGAGAGAGGGGTGTTATATAAGGGTTGTCATCCAGAGTAAACGAACAGGACATAAAAATACATCAATAAGAGCTTCCATCAGCATCCCAGACTAGGCATTGTCTTAGCTGTAGTGTTGAATTGAAGTCGCTTACACTGCCCTGCCTCGTTGCCTTGTGTCCAGACTCTGCATGCCTGATGCACAGTTGCCAATGTCAGGAGGGCACTGGGCCCTCTTCAGATGTGTCCTATTGGGACACCTGCTCCTTCTTTCTTCCCCTAACTCTGGCCTTCCTCTATGGGCTCTCCCCTTCTCCTTCATCTGAAGCCGGAAAACCTTGGAGTCATCTTCGACTCCTCTCTCTCCTTCCTCCCTCAAAATCAGGACACTGCCAAGCAAGAAGTCCCACTTTCAACTCTTCCTTCTCACTTTCTCAATGTTACCAGAGCCCTGGTTCTCTCCAGGCATCACAATTGTAATAGCCTTCTCTTGAATCTACCCCCTTTCTCTCTATAAACCGTCCAGCTAATCCAGAATAGGGCACAGGATGTATGCTTGGCCTCAAACCCAGGGACCACATCTCTCCTGCCCTAAAAACTCTTCACTGGCTCCACAGATTAAATTCAAATCCCTCTGCATTACCCAGAAGGCTGTCTGGGGCCAGGGACCACACTATCTGCAACTTGTTATTACCAAATAGTGTCTCTCTAGACCTCTACGTTCCTCTGGTACCAACTCTCTGTTTGTAAAGAGTTTTGCTAAACAGAGGGCCAGAGACTGATCTCTTGCTACAGCTGGCTCCCTCTTATGAAATAGCCTCCCCCTTCTCTTCTTCCTGAGCTAGACCTCCTCAAATTCTATAGCTCCTCAAGATGTTCTTTTTTACTTGCTCCTTCCCTTCTCTGCTAATCTCACAGTCACTGTGACTGGTGACCAAGGCCCTTATATGTCCTTGGGCCCTGGCCTCCCACACCCAATCACCTCAGACTCTGCCTACACACAGCACTTGCCTCAGCACCCACTGGCCTGCTCCACTGTAGGCCTGCACTTACCCAAATATTGCAGCTCAACACTCCCTAGCACTTAACATACTTGGCACCTAAATCTGCTGCTTACCCACTAGCATGGACATTCCAGCACTTACCCCCACTCCCTCTTCCCCTCCTCTTTCTCTGCACTTACACATTCTGGATACTTGAAATGCCTAGTAGGCTTGACTTCATACTTCAGTGTTTATATTGTTTTCAATCCCATGTTCCCTCTCTGCTGCCATGTGGATGCTTTGAAACACAATTTAATTGTTGTATAAGGGACTAACAAATGCACAATAAATAAATAAACATAATAAAATGATAAAATAAATAAACTATAAAAAATAAAAATGATCAGGAAAGTGACCGTTTTTTGGAATTCTCACACTGACACTAGTGTACACGCTGCCACCACAGGCATAGATTTGATCAGCTTTTGCTGGCGGAAAGAATGACAGCTACCCTCAAGCCGTTCGACCCAATCAGAAAGGTGATGCTGGAAACTGGAGGGGAGAATGTTGTCTTTCCATGCTTCTTTTCTCCAAACCTCGGAACTGTGCCCTGAATGTGGCTTTTCTGACTTACCAATCAGACCGAAATTCGGCCGGTGTGGATTTTCATCCAATTTCTTATCTTTGCATTATGGGAATGACCACAAGTCGTAAAAAAACATGTGGAAATAAGGTTTCCCTATTTGTTTTCATTGTTGTTCACACTAATCGGAATGAGGCTGTTTTTTAGCAAAAGTCACATCTTTTGATTTCTTAATGTGTCCTGTCCTATTTTGTGTCTCCGTTTGACGCTCACTACATATCTCGGGGGCAACACAGGTTTGAGTACGGGTCCTGCGCTTTGAGACTGGTCTCCAGTATTAAGAGCGTTAGAAAAACATTATTAATTAACACATTTTCATTTGCCTGGAAATATTTCCAGATTATTTAATCATAACATGTTTGTGCAGGCCTCAAACTAACAGAATTACCGTGTAAAAGATGTTAAGCTGAATAGCCACCTCTCCATGTGGATACAGTTGCCTTTTTAATTTATGACATGTAGGAAACGCTTTGTTAAAGCTTCCCAAAACAGCCAGCCTGCAAACAGAAAACATACATCACTATGCTATTATTTCAAAACAAAATGTAATATGGAAATCAAAACTCTTGTTTAAAACCTAACAATATGAAATATTCAAACGAGGTTCAGTCCCTCAAGTGACCCACTTAAAACTGTAAGATTTTTTCTTTTCTTTTTTTTTTTACAAAGTGTATATAAACACGGAACCTGATTTTGTGTAGCTGTCAAAAGCAACCTTTCTGTTTTGTGCCTTGAAGCGTCTTTCTCGCAATATAGCCCATTACAGAACACAAAATAAAATGTTTAAAACAATGTACTCCAGTCTGGTACCCAGAAGAACATCATGTAAGGACTAATCAGGTCATGCTAATTTGTTTGTAAAGAAAGGATCAACTGTCGGTCCATCTGGCATGCAACTGACATAAAAAGCAGGCAGCAGCTTTTAGTTTGGAATGTGATTGGCTGCAATGTCGCAACAGACATTATGAGTTAAGTTTCATTAAACAGTTTCACAAGACCGCACGTTCGGGGTCATGTTTAATGCCACGAGCGTTTGGAAACAAAAACAGACACGCCCTTGTGCTTCTCGGTCAACAAGGTATACGACAATGGATTACCATTGCTGATAATACTTAACGAATGTCTTGGCGGCAGCCATATTGGAGAGGGCTAACAGGAAGTAATGAAACAATGAAGCATCTTGATAGCAGCAGCGGGGTAGGCAACATGCCCTCTGCGTGGCTAGAGTTATTGTGGTTCCCGACTTAACAGGAAGGAATCTGCACACTTATTGGACTATCAGAGAGACAGGCTCATACTCAGCAGGAGAAGATACAAAATCAATGAGTATGCTTAGTCTGGGTGGCACCCGGAACTGGAATGAGCTCACAACCCTAGTTTAAATTTTTTTGAGAACGATTCTCTTCTTGGTGTGTAGTTCACCTATGTTCCTAACAGCAATGAATTTCAGGAATGGAGACGGGCCTGTCTAACCGCGAATAATATCATAGTCAAGCACCCTCATTTCTTTATGTTTTCCCACTAAACTTTCCCACTTCTCCCGCTTCCCCTTTTTAATTTGGGGTGTTAGGTTGCACTTAAGCACCACCTATAAACCAAAACTATTGCTTTGGAGTATGGAAGGGGGAGAGGCAATGTGAGGAGAAACACAAGCGTGTGGGTGTTGTTTGGTTATTTACCAACCCATTCACTACCCGTGGTTTTGCTAATCCCATCCACTCCTTGCCCCTCCTTTCCCAAAACAAATCCCCCTGTGATCTCTTTGAGCACCCTCTATCAAGTTGTGCAATCAAGCTTTAGAATGCCAGTTTTTTTTCTAAACAGTCTACTAAGAGTTAATGGCTTGATTGCAGCTGTAAATTGATACTGGTGTAATACAAACATCTTAACCAAGTGTGCCTTCAGCCTCTTCATTTGTATATTTTCCTTGCACTAACGTACAGGTAAAATTACGCAATGACAAGTCAACCATTTTAGCCTGAGGTAGATAGGGATTTGCCAGGTACTGAAATCATATGCCCAGATAATCACACTATTTCCAGTTGTTGTGATGTGTTGGCCAGAAAGTACCTTTCATATCAGTGCCTAACAAATGCCTATCCCATACCTAAACAAACTCCCAAACTATTGGCTTTGCCAATGCTTGCTCCCATTTGTTGCACACTGTGCCCTGAAGTGAGTTTATTTTTCATAGTTTGCACATTGCATATTACCAATGGAAGAAAAGAAAATATGATGGTCCTCATTACGAGGTTGGAGGTAGCCTTGCCAGTTTTACTGGCAAGGCTACCTCAAAACTCGCATCTAGGTCAGGGACCCGCTAATGGGCAATTACTGGGCTATTCCGGTCCAGCTGGACCCGGCAATTGTCCATTTACGGGTGCGGGGCTCGGTACATCCCTCAAGTTCTGCTTGCGGGTGCCAGTACGTCCACCAGGTCAGACCTGGTGGCTGCAAGGGCACCTGCGAGCAGAACTCCTAGTATGGCGGTACGATAGCAACGGTGTCGGTAGCGATACCGGCGCCGTTGCTGCCTTACCATATCTTTGTTCCCCCAGACATTGATGCATAACTTTCTCTTCAACATCTCAGCAGCTCTGCAGATGGTTTGGACAGGCACTCCAATGATCCCTCACCACTGACTGTGCTTGACAGTGTGAATGCAAGTTGTAGTGGAAAACAGCTGGACAGCCAAACTTTAAGGGGTCGATTCATGGAATGAATGTGCGCCGAAAAGTCCCGCGCAGAGGTGCCAAAATGTGCGAATCGCAGTAAAAGTGCAAAAATCGCAGTGCAAGTGCGAAAATCGCAGGGAAACCAGCGCACATCGATTCATGGAAGTCCGTGCGCGAGAAAAACATTGGATGTGCGCTGAAAAAGTGCGCCGCGCACGCCGGCGCACAGGTCATCCAAGAGCGTGCGCCGCGGCCACTGCGAAATCGAACATAGCGTGGCGCACATCACAAAAGTAGGCGGAACACGGGGCGTAACACTCGGAATTGGGAACAACGCGTGAAAATATGGGCGTCACGGGGGAAGTACAGGAGGCAAGTGCGTGGAACGCCCACACGCTCGCCTACAACTCGTATTCATGGAATCGAATAGGGCAAACCATCGCACGGTGAAAGACGCGCACAGGGCCAAACAAGTATGCCACAAGAAAGCAGGCGGTAGCGTCCCTGCGCCTGAAATAAATGTGCGCCAAAATGTGCGCTAACAAAAAGAACCCATATACAGCCATGATGAATGGTCCATACAGTGGCCCTCTAGGACAAATGAGGTGCAAAGGGGTACCAACAAACACGGACACCCGCTGTGTGACAAATAGCGTGTGCGTGTGTTTCTGGGTGCGCGGGAAGTTCCACACGCGATTGGCCTGGGTACGTGTACTTCGTGGTGCGCGGGAAGTTCCACACGCGATTAGCCTGGGTACGTGTACTTCGTGGTGCGCGGGAAGTTCCACACGCGATTAGCCTGGGTACATATACTTCGGGTGCGCGGGAAGTTCCACACGTGATTGGCATGGGTACGTGTATTCCGAGGTGCGCGGGAAGATTCACACGCGATTTCAGCAGGGTATGTGTATTTTGGTGGTGCCGGGGAATGCTACACGTGATTTGGCCGTGTGGGTCCTCCCAGGTGTTCCCTCTACACACTCCACGGCCCCTGCAGGCAGCCCACACCACAGGGGACTACCCTGCACCGCTGCTCATGTCCCACAGGCAACCCATCCACCATGGCCATGCCCCCCAGCCAACCCACATGTCACCTTGCACTACTGATCACCAACACATGTCTCCCAGCACCCCCACCCCCCAGCACTGTGGGGCACCCTCCACCAGGCCCCCACTCATGTCTCCCACCACCTCCACCCCCCAGCAGTGCAGGGCACCCTCCACCAGGCCCCCACTCATGTCTCCCAGCACCCCCACCCCCCAGCATCCAGGGGCACCCTCCACCAGGCCCCCACTCATGTCTCCCACCATCCCCACCCCCAGCAGTGCAGGGGCAGCCTTCACCAGGCCCCCACTCATGTCTCCCACCACCCCCACCCCCCAGCATCCAGGGCACCCTCCACCAGGCCCCCACTCATGTCTCCCACCTCCCCCACCCCCCAGCATCCAGGGGCACCCTCTACCAGGCCCCCGCTCATGTCTCCCATCACCCCCACCCCCCAGCATCCAGGGGCACCCTCCACCAGGCCCCCACTCATGTCTCCCACCACCCAAACCCCCCAGCATCCAGGGGCACCCTCCACCAGGCCCCCACTCATGTCTCCCATCACCCCCACCCCCAGCAGTGCAGGGGCACCCTCCACCAGGCCCCCACTCATGTCTCCCACCACCCCCACCCCCCAGCAGTGCAGGGCACCCTCCACCAGGCCCCCACTAATGTCTCCCACCATCCCCACCCCCCAGCAGTGCAGGGGCAGCCTTCACCAGGCCCCCACTCATGTCTCCCACCACCCCCACCCCCCAGCATCCAGGGGCACCCTCCACCAGGCCCCCACTCATGTCTCCCACCACCCCCACCCCCCAGCATCCAGGGGCAGCCTTCACCAGGCCCCCACTCATGTCTCCCATCACCCCCACCCCCCAGCATCCAGGGGCACCCTCCACCAGGCCCCCACTCATGTCTCCCACCACCCCCACCCCCCAGCAGTGCAGGGCACCCTCTACCAGGCCCCCACTCATGTCTCCCACCATCCCCACCCCCCCAGCAGTGAAGGGGCAGCCTCCACCAGGCCCCCACTCATGTCTCCCACCACCCCCACCCCCCAGCATCCAGGGGCACCCTCCACCAGGCCTCCACTCATGTCTCCCATCACCCCCACCCTCCAGCATCCAGGGGCACCCTCCACCAGGCCCCACTCATGTCTAACTCATGTCTCCCACCACCCCCACCCCCCAGCAGTGCAGGGGCACCCTCCACCAGGCCCCCACTCATGTCTCCCACCACCCCCACCCCCCAGCAGTGCAGGGCACCCTCCACCAGGCCCCCACTCATGTCTTCCACCATCCCCACCCCCCAGCAGTGCAGGGGCAGCCTCCACCAGGCCCCCACTCATGTCTCCCACCACCCCCACCCCCCAGCATCCAGGGGCACCCTCCACCAGGCCCCCACTCATGTCTCCCACCACCCCCACCCCCCAGCATCCAGGGGCACCCTCCACCAGGCCCCCACTCATGTCCAACTCATGTCCCCCTGCACCCCCACGCACCAGCATCTAGGGTACCCTCCACCAGGCCCCCACCATGTCCAACTCATCTCCCTCTGCACCCCCACCCACCAGCATCCAGGGGCACCCTCCACCAGCCCCCACTCATGTCTCCCACCACCCCCACCCCCCAGCAGTGCAGGGGCACCCTCCACCAGGCCCCCACTCATGTCTCCCACCACCCACACCCCCCAGCAGTGCAGGGGCAGCCTCCACCAGGCCCCCACTCATGTCCCCCTGCACCCCCACCCCCCAGCATCCAGGGGCACCCTCCACCAGGCCCCCACTCATGTCTCCCACCACCCCCACCCCCCAGCAGTGCAGGGCACCCTCCACCAGGCCCCCACTCATGTCTCCCATCACCCCCACCCCCCAGCGTCCAGGGGCACCCTCCACCAGGCCCCCACTCATGTCTCCTACCACCCCCACCCCCCAGTAGTGCAGGGCACCCTCCACCAGGCCCCCACTCATGTCTCCCACCATCCCCACCCCCCAGCAGTGCAGGGGCAGCCTCCACCAGGCCCCCACTCATGTCTCCCACCACCCCACCCCCCAGCATCTAGGGGCACCCTCCACCAGGCCCCCACTCATGTCTCCCACCACCCCCACCCCCCAGCATCCAGGGGCACCCTCCACCAGGCCCCCACTCATGTCTCCCACCACCCCCACCCCCCAGCAGTGCAGGGCACCCTCCACCAGGCCCCCACTCATGTCCAACTCATGTCCCCCTGCACCCCCACCCACCAGCATCCAGGGCACCCTCCACCAGGCCCCAACTCATGTCCAACTCATCTCCCTCTGCACCCCCACCCACCAGCATCTAGGGGCACCCTCCACCAGGCCCCCACTCATGTCTCCCACCACCCCCCCCAGCATCCAGGGGCACCCTCCACCAGGCCCCCACTCATGTCCCCCGGCACCCCCACTCCCCAGCATCCAGGGGCACCCTCCACCAGGCCCCCACTCATGTCCAACTCATGTCCCCCTGCACCCCCACCCTCCAGCATCCAAGGGCACCCTCCAACAGGCCCCCGCTCATGTCTCCCACCACCCCCACCCCCCAGCATCCAGGGGCACCCTCCACCAGGCCCCCACTCATGTCTCCCACCACCCCTACCCCCCAGCATCCAGGGGCACCCTCCACCATGCCCCCACTCATGTCTCCCACCACCCCACCCCCCAGCAGTGCAGGGCACCCTCCACCAGGCCCCCACTCATGTCCAACTCATGTACCCCTGCACCCCCACCCACCAGTATCCAGGGGCACCCTCCACCAGGTACCCACTCATGTCTCCCACCACACCCACCCCCCAGCAGTGCAGGGGCAGCCTCCACCAGGCCCCCACTCATGTCTCCCTGCACCCCCACCCCCCAGCAGTGCAGGGCACCCTCCACCAGGCCCCCACTCATGTCTCCCACCACCCCCACGCCCCAGCATCCAGGGGCACCCTCCACCAGGCCCCCACTCATATCTCCCACCACCCCCACCCCCCAGCAGTGCAGGGGCAGCCTCCACCAGGCCCCCACTCATATCTCCCACCACCCCCACCCCCCAGCAGTGCAGGGGCAGCCTCCACCAGGCCCCCACTCATGTCTCCCACCACCCCCACCCCCCAGCAGTGCAGGGGCAGCCTCCACCACGCCCCCACTCATGTCTCCCACAACCCCCACCCCCCAGCATCCAGGGGCACCCTCCACCAGGCCCCCACTCATGTCTCCCACCACCCCCACCCCCCAGCAGTGCAGGGCAGCCTCCACAAGGCCCCCACTCATGTCCAACTCATGTCCCCCTGCACCCCCACCCACCAGCATCCAGGGGCACCCTCCACCAGGCCCCCACTCATGTCCAACTCATGTCCCCCTGCACCCCCACCCACCAGCATCCAGGGGCACCCTCCACCAGGCCCCCACTCATGTCTCTCAGCACCCCCACCCCCCAGCAGTGCAGGGCACCCTCCACCAGGCCCCCACTCATGTCTCCCACCACCCCCAGCCCCCATCAGTGCGATTTGCCTGGGTACGTGTATTCCTGGGGTGCACGGGTAGTCTCCCATGCGATACCATCAGGGTACGTGTATTATGGGTCTGCGTGAACTTCCACACGCGATACCAGCAGGCTACATGTATTATGGGGTTCGCGGGAAGTTCCACACGCGATTGCCCTGGCTACGTGTATTACGGGGTTCGCGGGAAGTTCCACACGCGATTGCCCTGGGTACGTGTATTTCGGGGTGCGTGTGAAGTTTCACACGCGATTTTGCCGGGTATGTGTATTTCGGTGTGCGCGTGAACTTCCACATGCGACTGGGCCTGCGAGAGTGGGGTACGTGTATTCCAGGGGTGGGCGGGAATATTAACTTGCAACTGGGCCTGTTAGAGCATGTTACGTGTATTCCTGGGGTGGGCGGGAAGATTCACACGGTCGCCTACAACGCGCCGAAAAAAAAATGTTCCAATCCTGAAACACGTACGCCAGCATGAAGCAGGTGTACGTCGACCCGCACAGCATAAATGTGCGTGCAAGCAACAAACAAGCTCAGCGGCCAGGATGAATATACCGTTCCTAGCAGCAGTGGCCGTGGGTTACCAAAGGAGGAGGAGGAGGATAGTGAGGGCCCGAATTTTCACTCCCAGAACCAGCCTTTTTGGGATGCCTGATGACCAGATGTATGGGAGGTACAGGTTTCCACCACAAATAATACTGGACCTGGTCAGTGAGTGGGAGGATGACCTCACATCACCCACCCTGTGCTCCCAAGCACTCAGCCCCCCGGAGAAGGTCCTCAATGTACTGCACTTCTTTGCCACAGGATCATTTCAGCGGACAAGTGCCATAGTGGATGGGGTGTCACAGGCCACGCAGTCACGCTGCCTACACCAGGTCTTGAACATCATCACTGCACGCCCATCAGTCCGCAGGCACATATACCTGCCCAGGACACCTGCAGAAAGGCAGGCTGCCGCCCTGGATTTCTACGGTGTGGCACAATTCCCCAAAGTGCTAGGTGCCATTGACTGCACCCATGTGGCACTACTTCCCCCCAGGGCATCTGAGCACATCTATAGGGACCGCAAGCACTGGCATTCCATCAACATGCAGGTAGCATGTAATGCCAAGGGAATCATCACCTCAGTATATGCCAACTATCCAGGGTCCACCCACGACAGCTTCATTTACCGAATGTCTACCCTAAGCCGGGACCTAGAAGCTGGGCGGCATGGCGATACATGGCAGCTTGGTGAGTATGAATGCCACTGCACATGAATGCATGTCAGATGCAGAGTTATGTCACTACCCCACTAATGATACCCATCACCTCCTCACCAGGGGACAGTGCCTACCCTCTGAGCATCCACATGATGACGCCAATTCGGAACCCCATCACGCCTCCCGAGGTAAGATACAACTCAGCCCATATTGCAACCCGGGGCATAGTGGAGCGCACATTCGGAGTGCTCATGTCACGCTTTCGCTCCCTTGACCGTTCTGGCTGGCAGCTGTTATATGCGCCCCCAGTAGTGTGCAGGATCATAGTGGCAGCATGTGTCCTGCACAATGTTGCAACACGCCGGGGCCTGGCTGTGGACATAGTGGTGCCCCCACATCCCCAACCACATGCACGCCCGCTGCGCATGGGAGGGGAAAGGGCACGGGGTGAGGCAGCCCGTACGCAGCTGGTGGCTGATTACTTCACATAGAAATCACACCCCTGTGGAGTGCACACAGCCCTGGCACATACCATCTGATAAGCAATGATGACTCGACCTGACAATTATGACGAACAAAGGGACAGTCAACTGTCAGAACCTTGGCAGCCTCAGATTGTTCATGTGGAAGTGTCACAATGTGTGCATCCCTACCTACACAAACACCACCAATGCAGTGTCATCAAAAGACACACTTCCATGCTGCAGAAATGAATACCCACTTGCAAAATACTACATGAGAACAGTGCCATGTCACCCAACCCCTCCCCGGCACGGCCACACAACACACCATGGCATGTCATGCAATGTGAGAGCAAATAAATTAATCCCCACAACATGCCCCAAGTGTCACCAACTACAGTGTCCCTAATGGAAACATGGCCACACATGAAATGCTCACAGTAATGCAGGACCTACAAAACACATTACCAAATACTTACCAAGAATACCAATCACCTACACAACCTCCAACCTACCTTAAACATGACATTACAGACTTAAAAAATTGGTAGCCTCACTACCTGATAATGCCAGCACTTAGAACACTTCCAAGTATACAGTGTTAGCACCACGCAAGAGTGTAGGTGCACTGCTCACAACATGGACTCCAGTTCCAAGGTGGACAGCCTTGTGAAGACATGAGAAATGGACCTGCAAATTAGGAGGATGAGATGGATGCAGAGGCACATATCAATACACCATGCAGTGTACAATACAACAACAATATGCACTATGAATGTATACACAGTATTGACTACAGACTGCCCACACATCAAATGGGAGTCCAACGTCACCATGTACGTCAATGTCACATGGGCACACCCTTTGCAAGCCCATGGAAACGGGAAGCAGGAGGAGTGTGTGTCACACAAACCCAAGCATCTGAACCAAATTCATGACAAGCCTGCATGTGCCCAGCTACAATACAGCGTATGCCCACGGGAGCCACACAAGGCAACACACTGTCCAAAAAAATAATAATAATAAAAAAAAAAAAAGGCCATTAATGGGCCCGGGGGGTGGGGGGGGAGGGGGGATTTGTGGGGGCGGCCATCCAGGAGGTCCGAGGACAGGGTGCACACCAAAACCCACCTGTGTGGACCTTGCGAGAAAAAAAAACATCTCCATGGGCTCATGGCCTGCACGGCTACCCTATTGTGAGAGAATCACTGCTGTCGCTCTCCTCACCCTCTGCAGCTGCATCAGGAGGTGGTGGCACTATGGGAGGCAGCCCACGCAAAGCCCTAGTCTGTTCCTCCATGGCAGCAAGCATGCGGGTGTGGAAGGTCTCGTTCTGGAGGATAATTGTGCGTAGGTTCCCATGCAACAACTCACGGGATGCCCGGACCTCCGCCCTAGTTGCCTGCATCTCAGCTGAGAGCGTACGTGTGAGACGCTCCGGCTGCTGTTCTGTCCTTCTGTTTGTTGAAGCCTCAAGCTCAACAAGAGTCGTCCTGAGGTGAAGGAGTTCCACCCTCAGGGCTTCCCTGTGGCCCTGGGACTCTATGGAAATGGCTTCCCGCAGAGTCGCCAGTGCCGCCCGCCTGTCCCTGTCGGACGCCAACATGTCCTCCCTGTGTGACTGGCAGATGGAGTCTGTTGCCTGCTGTAGTCGCTCCATCAGCCTTTCGGGGGGGACAATGGAAGTGGCCACCCTATCCATGGCATGAGCCATCATCTCTGATAATGCTGCCTGTTGGGTTGCCATACCGTATATGGATTGCTCCCATGCGGTATTGCCAGGTGGCGGACGGCCACCACATTGGCGGGCACCACACCTGTCTGGGGCAAGGCGAACTGCGCCTTGCTGTGCCGGCACTGCCTGAGGCTGCAGGACTGCATTCCCCCTCTGATCTGCTGGCCCAGGAACAGGATCATATGTTGCGGAGTGTGACCCTGCATCCGTAACCACCAAAGGCATACCTGCCAACACTGACATCCCCATTGAGGGTTCTAACCCTGGTGCAGGTGGGTCGGACAGAACAGAATCCCTCCCAGGAACACTCACCTGCGACTGCACATAGGTCTCATCATCCGAATCGACACCTGAATACAGCTCGGGGGAAGTGCAGCCAGAGACACCCCTTGAGAGCACGACCTGCAGCAGCTATGGGTTCTCACCCACCACCACACCACGTCCCTCACTGGTGGTCGGTCGGGCCTGAGACCCCTCCTGGGTCTGCACCATCTCCACAACCCCAGCAGTATCAAGTGCGTCATCCCCTGCAAAGACATAAAAGAAAACAAATGGAAACAGGCATTAGCACTATGGCACAAAATTAGGGCTGAGAAGCTGCAGAAACAGTACTTTATTGACACATGTCCCACATGACTAAAACCCTCCCATGCATGCACCGTCACTGCGTGTGAAGGGGAGGCAGATGGCGCACATTGATGACACCAAGATGGAAGATGAACACATTTGCTGCATGCTGCCTAGCAGTGGCCTCACACATTGGCCTGTGATTGGCAGGTCAAATACACATGCCATCACACAGATGGCATGTACCCTAGCCATAAAGTGAAGAGGGAGAGGAGGGCACCAATTGTTCATTCGGTCTAGTTTGCTCATGAAACTGATATTTTCATTGAAATGGTTCAAATGTTTAACCTGGAGCTGGCAGTCCAAAATGGTCCTATAGCACAGGGACATGTCTAAACAAATCATGTCCAGGGAACAAAGCCAGTCCACTGTACCATAGCCATGTCAGACATGTGACAATAGGACTGAGAAATGCCTAGTAAAAATGGTGGTATGCAAACAATCTGCCTGAACGAACAGAGGAAACTAAGCAACAATGTTGTGGCAAGATGACACTTCAAGGGCAACTGGCGTGGTGTTGGGCTGCATGTCTAATGTTGGCAAAGGGATACTGCTATACCAAAATGCTGGTGCGCAGAATGTATTGGATGAGGCACATGGGTGACACAAACCACTCAGGCACACACACCCTCACCTGGCACCCAAACAGAAGCCCTCACACACACACCATGCACATGGATGAGACACACATGCATGTGCACTCACCGGACAATGCCTCGTAATCTGCCAGTTCTCCCACGCCTTGGATCTATTCCTCCGTGACGTAGGTCCCAGCAACCTGCTCATGTGGAGTGAGTTCTATGTCCTCTGCTGGAGATCCACCTCCAGTCACTAGAGTAGCGGCATGACTTGAGGCCAGCTTATTCTTTGCCCTGCGCTTCAGGTCATTCCAGCGCTTGTAGCATTCAGTAGCTGTGCGCTTCATGATTCCAAGGGCACTTATGATGTCTGCGATGGTCTGCCAGTGTGCCTGACATTGTGCAGGTGTGGTCTTGGATCCTGCAACAATCACCATTTTGCGGTCATGTGCGGACACATACTCTACAAGTGCATTCAGTTCGGCCTCATTGAAGCTGGGCTTCCTTGACGGGCCGGACTGTGTAGCCGTGTCTGGGGCATCAGCCTCTACTGGACGAGCACTTTTCCTCTTCCGCTTGGAAGGTGGTGGGGATCCTGAGTGTCCTACGCCGCTCTGGACACTAGGGGCAGGAGCCCCGGTGGACTCTGTACTAGGAGTGTGGGATTGCACACTCAGCATGGGAGTTGGTGCAGGCATTAGCTCAAGTGTGATGGTGTCAGGGGGAATGTCAGCATGATGGACTTGGACCGACACTGTCCTGGCTGGGTGTGTGAGAGGTGGGGTGGATGGAGCCGCAGCTGCCCCTGCAGCCTCCCCAGCCTGCCTACACGGGGCAGCAGATGACCTAGCTGCCCCTGATCCACGTGGCCTGATGACACCAACGTGCACCAGCGCACGTGGCATAGACCTGCTGACCTGGAAGTCAGCCATGGAGTCACCCTGTGCCAGGTCTGGTTCCACAGTGGGCTGTTCCAACAAGGGCTGAGCATGAATGGTGTCAGCCACGTTACCCTCAACCAGGGGGGTGGGGGGGCATGGGTGTCCCTGACTGCTCCTCCACACATGGGGGGCTAGGGGCACCCTGCAAGTCACGGCCACGTCCCCTACCAGATCCACCACGGCCACCACTTGGGGCTCGGCCACCTTTGCCACCCTTAAAGCTTGTTCGCCTCCCAGCCATGGCACTGATGTTATTGTGCGTATGGGAGTCGATGTGAACTATTGTCCTGGGCAATTGGGGGTCAAAGGGGTTGGGTACCAGATGGTAATCGTACCCTAGTGCTCTAGCAAGGCTGTATGTCACCCCTGGGGAAAGATGACGAGTCACGCAACGCACAGGCACCCCAAAAAAGGGAAGTAAGGTGCACGCAACCCCTCCTACAACACGTGTGTGGAAAAATGAACCTGCACTACGCTGTGGCACCCAGAAACACAAGAATGAACGTATGCGTGTCACACGCAGCCTATAATGACCTCTGAAGGGGCATGCGACACACGGGGCAAGCACAGATGTTAAGTACGTGCGCGACTCACCGTCTGGCAGGAACAAAAGCGTGAAAAATATGCGCGTGTGCGCGTTGGCAACACCCCCGCCAAAAGAAGAATTGTACGCTGTCTGAGGAGACAGGACAACAGTAGAAGGGAACGCTGTTTGAGGAAACAGGCCCAGGAAAAAGAGGAAAAGAGAAAAAGCTGTCAGAGGTAACAGGGAGTACGAACTTGAAACGCTGTGAAGTAAATCGCGTGTGAGCCGACAGGAAGTACAGATTTCACCCACTCGCTCTCCACGAAAAGCACGTACAAGGAAATGGCGTTCTACACGTACCTTTTATACACACGTCACAGATGCGCATACGCAATGAGGCCATTTCCACCAATTACACGCTTTGACACTCAGACGTGTATCTTTTTTTTTACACGCGCCATTCTCTACGGCCATGCGCGTGATGTAATAGCTGCGCATGGGGGCCTTTGGCCCAATGAAATAGCGTATGCATGCAGACGTGCAGACGCGCTTACGCGCTAAGGGCCTTTCCTCGAATTACACGCAGACGTGCAGGATTTTCACGTGCCAAATCACTCCGTATCAAGCTGGCCACGCGTAAGCACACGGAAGACCACGCTCCTGCCCAGAAAGCCGATTTACTGCCCCCCAGAGCCCCGAGCACGCTCCCACCTGCCATCTGCTGCTGCCTGACTGCCTGCTGCCCACGTGCCCTGCCATTTGCTGCCTGCACATCAGCCAGGGGTGCTGTTGCTGTGACCACCCCTGCTGGAACCGAAGACTCCCGACTGGGATTCCATCGCTCCACAGCCCAGCCCCAGGACCCAGTCGCCCACCCACTCCTGCCTCTGGGGTTGTCATGTCGGGCACTGCAACATCTGGCACCACTGACAACCCCCGGCCAGAGAGGCAGAGGGGCACCAGCTTCAGTGCCAGGGAAGTTGGTGTCCTGGTGGAGCAAGTCCTGGGGCAGTATGATGCCCTCTTCGGAGGTGTGCGCGCCGACAAGGAAGGACGGACTCGGATCTGGACGGACATCGTGACTGCCATCAACGCGGAGGGGGTGGCAGTCCGCGACTTCCAACATGTCAAGAAGCACTGGGAGGACTTCAGGTCCAGGACCCTGAACAAGGCCCGGCGCCTCTTGAAGGCAGCGGATGCTAAGGGGCGCCGGGGCCACTTGTCGGAAGATCAGATGAGGGTCCTGGAACGCATATCCCCAGTGCTCCACGTCCAGGTCCTTGAGAGGCAGACCCGTCTGGAGTCGAGCGGTAAGTGTACATGCATCATGATTGTAAGCTGTGCGTGTGGTGATGTGCCAGTAGTGTGCCGGTTGCACATCTGTTTGTATGGGGCCGAGTATGGGTGTGGGTGTACAGGGCCGTGAGGCTAACACATGCGAGGGCTGTCATGTGTGAGACATGGATGGTGCTTGTGTGTGTAGGCTTGCATGCCAAATGCAGTTGTGTGGGCACACATGTTTGGATGAATGTGTATGTAAGTAGGCATGTTCGTGATGTCACGCATGTATGTTGTTTTCAGCTGCATGTATCAGCACTGTGTACATGTGCATGTGTGTGTATTTGACAAGGGTGCAACAGTGATGCATGTGACAGCGGGATGTGGAAGCCTGATTGGCAGATGTGACATGGATGCCCATCTGAACACTGCGACAGTTGGCTGAGGTGTACACATGCATGCAAGTGTGGTGGTGTGCGTGGATGTGTAGTGCACTCCCTGTGTTGCATGTGATGTCTGGCTCACCTTTGCCTGCTCATGCTGTTGTATGTGTATGGATGGTGCTGGCAGTTGCGATGTGGCTGTGGTATGGCTCATGTGTGCAAGTTGAAATGACATGTGTGTTGCCAGTTGTGATGCCATGTCTGAGGTTTGCCAATGCCACTCATGTGCAACTGTCATGTGTGTATGTGTCCATTGTACAGTGCCCTGATGCCTGTGTTTTATTTCTCCCTGTCTGCAGCGTCAACTGATGAAGAGGGCGGAGAAGGTGCTGTGGAGCACAGCGGCGGGGATCGCACCACCAGCCGGAGACGCAAGGCCCGGCTCCCGTCCCAGGTTGTGATGTCTTCGGGGAGTGAGGAGTCTGGTGCCGCGTCCCAGGCCGCAGCTGCCGGGGGGAGGTCCAAGAGGCGGAGGTCGGAGTTGGACTCCTCGGCAGCAGAAGGGGCAGCTGGGACCCCACAGGGCCCAAAGGGGGAAGATGGCACGGAGTCATCCAGGTTGGTGGGGGGTTTGGTGGAGGAGGAGGCCGTGCAAGCAACAGAGACGGGGTCTGGAGGTGGGGATTCCACTGGTGCTAGTGGTGCAGTGCAGGACCAGGGACAGGAGGCAGCACAGGTCGCCGCGGAGGTGCCTGTGTGCAATCCTGTCCCTGGTCCTGTCACTGCATCATCTTGCACCAGCAGGGATGCCTACATCCAGACCCGTTTTCAGGCAGGGGATGAGCTCACTACAACTGGCCTTCCTCTGCCTGCGGACGTGGCTATCCGGGTCCGGGTTGAGCCTGTCCTGACTGGTGTGGCGTTGCGTCAACGGGCCATGCGAGGTGACCTGCAGTCTTTTCATGAGGAGACTGCATGTCATCTCGAATGGCTCGTTGACCGCGTCGGCCTACTGGGACAGGTCACCCAAGCCGGATTCCTCCGTTTGATGGGGCTTGCTCCGACCCCCTCCTCAACTGAACCCCCTATGCGCCAGTCGTCCTCCGTGCCATCTTCCCACCCATCAGTCACCTGGGTGCCCTGTGGAGCTGCCTCTGACGGTGCGGCCAGGCTGGTGGAGGAGGCATCCCTGCCACAGTCGGGAGTCGGACGTCCAGCAGGGGTGGCCACATCAACGACTGCACCCCAGCCAGCGGAGGATGTGCAGGCAGCAGGAGGCAGTGCACGGGCAGAGGCACAGCAGCAGCAGCAACGTGGTGGGAGCCATGATGGCTCGGGGCCTTCGACATTGGAGGGGCAGGCATCGGCCGGAGGGCAGGAGGACCCAGGACGGGAAGTGTCTTCCGTGTGGCAGCGGTTGGGCCACGCCATAGATGCGGAGCGGCAGCGGGTGGAAGAGGCACGGCTCACAATGGTCAAGGCGGAGAACTCCATGCGGAGGGCCCTGAGGCGGGCCGAGTGCCTCGAGGCAATCCGCAGGGAGTTTGGGGTGAACATGTGGACGGCCCTGCGGACCCTCGGGGCCATGGAGGAGGACCGCCTTGGGACATTGAGCAGGAGTTCGATGATGCCCTGGGCCGGAACATCCCGAAGTGAGCCGTCGGACTAGCCCGCTGCCCTTGTAAATAGTTCTGTAGTTAGTGTTAGGTTTCCTTTGGTTTTGTATTTTTTTTGTTGACCTTTTGGACAATGGGCCACATTTTTGTATATAGTTTTTTTTTTTAGGTAGTGTTATTAGATAGGTTTCATTTCTTTGGTTGGGATCATGGACCCTGGATTGTTTATCTGTATATAGTTGACTTTTGGATTTTCCTTTTTTATGATTTCCCCATGGAGCAATGGTTTTCGATTTTAATTTTCCATTGGATTCACTTTTGTGGACTGTGACTTTGGACACCTTTCATTTGGATTATGATTTGTGGTTTTGGATTATTTCACGGACCTGCTGGTTTATTTTTTAAAAATTTCAATTATTGTTTGTTTATTTTTGATTCAATTTATGTTGCTTTTAATACATATTTTTTATTAAAACTTCAATGTGTAGTATCATCTCATTGGTTTCATGCATATCATGATATGGGTTTTGACATTCACTGACACCCATTGGGTGTATAGGAGGGACATGTGTTCATTCCCAAACTTGCAATTGGGGTTCTATCATGTTTTTGCCATTTCTAAGTGGGTGGATGCAATACTCAGGTGGGTGTTTGGCATTTGGAGGCTGACCATAAGGGCCAGGGATCTAGATTGTGGTGACATGTTGGCTGGGGGACATGAGTGGGGGCCTGGTGGAGGCTGCCCTGCACTGCTGGGGGGTGGGGGTGATGGGAGACATGAGTGGGGGCCTGGTGGAGGCTGCCCTGCACTGCTGGGGGTGGGGGTGATGGGAGACATGAGTGGGGGCCTGGTGGAGGCTGCCCCTGCACTGCTGGGGGGTGAGGGTGGTGGGAGACATGAGTGGGGGCCTGGTGGAGGGTGCCCTGCACTGCTGGGGGGTGGGGGTGGTGGGAGACATGAGCGGGGGCCTGGTGGAGGGTGCCCCTGGATGCTGGTGGGTGGGAGTTCAGGGGGACATGAGTTGGACATGAGATGGGGGCCTGGTGGAGGGTGCCCCTGCACTGCTGGGGGGTGGGGGTGATGGGAGACATGAGTGGGGGCCTGGTGGAGGGTGCCCCTGGATGGTGGGGGGTGGGGATGATGGGAGACATGAGTGGGGGCCTGGTGGAGGGTGCCCCTGCACTGCTGGGGGGTGGGGGTGGTGGGAGACATGAGTGGGGGCCTGGTGGAGGGTGCCCTGCACTGCTGGGGGGTGGGGGTGGGGGGAGACATGAGTGGGGGCCTGGTGGAGGCTGCCCCTGCACTGCTGGGGGGTGGGGGTGATGGGAGACATGAGTGGGGGCCTGGTGGAGGGTGCCCCTGGGGGCTGGGAGTGCAGGGGGACATGCATTGGTGGGCAGTAGTGCAAGGTGACATGTGGGTTGGCTGGGGGCATGGGCATGGTGGATGGGCTGCCTGCGGGACATGTGCAGGGTAGGCCCCTGTGATGTGGGCCGCCTGCAGGTGCCGTGGAGGGTGTAGAGGGAACACCTGGGAGGACCCACACGTGCAATTCACGTGTGGTGCTCCCCGCGCACCCCTGGAATACACGTACCGTGATGGAATCACGTGTGATACTTCCTGCGCACCCCTGAAATACACGTACCCTGCTGCTTTTGCGTGTGATACTTCCCGCGCACCCCTGGAATGCACGTACCCTGCTGCTTTGGCATGTGATACTTCCCGCGCACACCTGGAATACACGTACTGTGATGGAATCGCGTGTGATACTTCCTGCGCACCCCTGAAATACACGTACCCTGCTGCTTTTGCGTGTGATACTTCCCGCACACCCCTGGAATACACGTACCGTGCTGCTTTTGCGTGTGATACTTCCCGCGCACCCCTGGAATACACGTACCCTGATGGAATTGCGTGTGATACTTCCCGCGCACCCCTGAAATGCACGTACCCTGCTGCTTTTGCATGTGATACTTCCCGCGCACCCCTGGAATACACGTACCCTGATGGAATCGCGTGTGATACTTCCCGCGCACCCCTGAAATGCACGTACCCTGCTGTTTTTGCGTGTGATACTTCCCGCGCACCCCTGGAATACACGTGCCCTGATGGAATTGCGTGTGTTACTTCCCACGCACTCCTGATGTACACGTACCCAGGACAATCGCGTGTGAAACTTCCCGCGAACCACTGAAATACACGTTCCCCGCTTGGCGTTTGCTGTTTGGCAGCCCTGTGAACTGGTCCAGGGCTAGCGCAGCCCTTTGCGATGATTTGGGAATTTTGAAGGCTTTTCCTTGCGCGAGGGCGTTCTTGGGGGCGTAACTGGCGCTGCTGCAGGGTCGCTGTGCCACTCTGCGCCACGGCTGGTTTCGGAGGCTAAAATCCATGAATACGCTGTGCGATGAAAATTATTTTTTCGCACACGTCTGGCGCAGTGTATCGCACGGGGACACTGTGCGCCAGCCGCATGCGCCACTTTTGTGCGATTTTCTATGAATTACCCTGTAAATATCCCTGTACTAGATGAATGAGGTCACCACTGCCTCACCACCTGCATGGGCACCCAGGAGTACTTGATACAGTATTCTGAGGCTCCAAACTCGACCTTGTGTCCATCTGGCATTCCGATGGGCCGTGGATCGATGCTAGGTGAGGTGGTCACCACCATCTGAAAAGGTTAAAGTCTCCTCTACAATTTAAAATAAGCACCTGTGGATGTTGGAGGGGGGTTGGGCTGAGAGCTCATTGCTTCCCAGGGGTCTCTCTTAAATTGCCTGCTGTAGCTATCTTCACCAATGGCAAAATACCCATAGGCCACGTCAATTAGGAATTTGTATACCCTGGCCTTCATAAGCATACCTTTCTATATTAAGAGTCATAGGTGCATGTTTATGGAAACATTGGTAAATTATTCTGACCAAGGCGTAACCCATCAAAGTTGTCCACTTACATTTACATTCTTAAATAGTTTGTTTATTCCAAGGCTATAACGCTTTAATAATGCAAACATGTAAAGCTTTAAGAAAATGTGTGTAAACCGTGCATGTTTAGCTTAATATTTCTTGAAAACATGTTGCAGACTATGGTGAATTTAAAGTTATATTTTCCTGTTAAACACCTGGAACTCAGACGTTTTTCGATTGTGGGGGGATCGGGTGGCATTCGGAACACATTCATTGGTATGAGAATATATGTTGCAATTCTTGTTAGCCTGTAAAATGGCTCAGTGGGTTGAGTGCTCATTGTTGTGGTCAATGTTTGATCTGCTGGTCGCAGGTTCAAATCCTGGCAAGATTGACTCAGTCTTTCATTCTTCTTAGGTTGATAAAGTAAGAACCAATTTTGATTAGATACAAATGTATGTAGGAATGTGACATGTGAAGTGTTTTGGATTAAAGCACGATATCAATATCAAATTATTATTATTATAACCAAGTCCCTGATATGCTAAGTACGGCAACAAACTAGCATCTTCTTCAATTTAAATACATTTTTTTAAAGATCATTTTCAAAACGGACAGGCAAAGTTACATTGTTGCATTGTACACCACCCACAGTCTAACTACTGACAATGCATCAACCACATTCCTGTTGCTAGTGCAGAACAGATTTTTAGTTCCTCAACCACTCTCAATATCACCCCTTCTTCTTCAAGACAGGATGGGAGTAGGGACTGGAAATGAAGATAAGGACAATGCAAATCAAATTCAGTTGAGGTTCAGGGCAACTACTCTGGGAAACTCCACCTTGTTCCCAAACCCCAGCACATCGTACCAATAAGATCTTGTGTTAATGAAGATATCCAGACCAGGAACATTCTCATTGTAATTAACTATCTGAAAGCACACACTGTGCAGGATGGGCACCTGGCAAGCGCATAGACACCCTTGTATTTCATAAAATGATGCTGGTGAGTGTGGTCTGCAGACCGGTCCCCCCATCTTTACAAACGCTATGACAAAAGCATAATGTACACCTGTGCCCTGCCGAATCAGTATCCTTATGTGCAGTGCCTGCTCCCCTGAGGCACAGAGAAGGATCAGTGAGCACAGGTGCCCTCTGACATCTGCAATGACAGCCAAGTCATTGCAGCACAGGGGCTGAATTCATTATTTACATCCCTGTTTCCAAAGCCACATAACTATGATAGTTTCTATCCTGGTGGCAGGCGTAAAATGTGCATATAAACAATACCTTAGTTGGGGTGCAGTGGCTAGCATCTCCCATGCACACTATAGACACTTACATTTTTTAATCATACCTGTGTCAGCGGTTTGAGCTCAGCTCAGATGTAGAAGGGCCTTTGATGCTATTGACAAGGGAAGGAGCAGTGTTAGAGTAGATCCAGGAGCTCAGACTAGCTGGAAGATAATGTGACTATCTTGTTTCTCTATATAGCTCTCACCCTTCCTGTCCCTTCACTTTCTTTAACACAAAGCACTTTAGGTATAATGTCAAAAGCCAAAGGTCACCTGGTCCAGGGACAGGGATTATACCACCAAAGCAGGCTTTCTTTAAACCTATTCCCTTTAGAATGTTGCCATTAAAAGAAAAAAAAAAACAGGTCTCACACTCCTACAATGATTCACTCTTGGACAAAACGCGAGAAATAATACATTTGAACTTCTTTTGTGAGAGTTGATGTTTCCAAAGTCTTCAACCACTGAGGTGAAGAAGGAGTAGTCCAAGGCAGAGGAAACTTTTGCTCCTTACCCACTCCCAGGTCAAATTGTGTCTGACTCTTGCTGTGGACAACAACTTTCCACTCTTCAACACACCTCTCTATGTTTGAAGAGCAGACCCTGAACAGATACATTCTGTCCCAGATCCCCTTGAGTGGGTCTCCCAGCATCTGAGCAACTAGATCAGCTAAAGCTCCTGGTCCTGCCACATCAAACAGGTCAAACCGCATTCGCTACTATCGAAGCAAAGGAACCTTCTGGTGATGCTTTTGGCACTAAACCAAACATTCAAATCAGCATACTGTCCACTTTAAACCAGATAAATGCTTAACTGTGTTCTCACAGAGACCATCACCTGAGCAGCTTGAATCACCCGCTCATCGGAAGATCCAATTTAAAGCGCTGGAGTGTCACTCATGCACTCGAACCATCAGTTACCGAACAACTCTACCCAGTTCGACCTTGAACCACCACTTCCTTAAACCGCACACTAGAACATCAGGATCACCTCTTCAAACCATCTCTAAACTTTGACTGGAGCCGGTGGAGAGTCAGATATCAACCCTACCCAGCGGCTACTACATATCTCAGACTGACTAACCTCAAAGCCTTTCCTGATGAGCATTCAGACCTCACTCGCTGAAACACTACCTTCAAACCACTCTGAGCATCTGCAGTCAAACCGAGTCGACACCAGCTCACCACTTGGTCAACATGACTTGCTGCAACTGAACTCACTTTGATCATTCACACTACAGCTCAGAGCATGGTTCAATGCTTTTGAATCACCAAGAAAGTCCTATTGACCCATAAGTGTGCCTTGGTCCATTTTCGGGGTCCTAGGAACAGATTAGGTTACATTGTGGTTGTTAAATTGACTTTCACCCATGTATTCTTATTTGAGTGTTGCATCTTTCTTACTCTGCATCTTCCCTGTTCTTTGCACAGGTGTGGGTTTTGTACAGTGTTTTTTCCATTTAGACATTCTTACAGATGGCATGTTTAATTAAAGCATATATATTTGTATAGAACCTTGATTGGATATTCCCTTTATTTTGACTGTTATACTTTGCTGTTTGGGTGTACTGAATCACATTCACAAGTATAGCCTTCCCTCTGCTCACATTACCACATAAAGATAAAGGAGGTCTATCGCTTAGATGGGTCTGCTTTACCTTTATGATAGGCACAACTGATGGTTTGTAGAAGTGTGAGGGCTGAGCAGGTGGTTTAGCCACTACTCATCCTTATACTCCTGTAGACCAGAAGGCATATCATTACACACACAGCGTGAGGTTATAACATTACACTCCCAGGAATTCTGGGGATACCCTCAGAGCAGTAATAGTTTTTTCACAAACAGAGAGCCCCTGAGAGAGGAGAGTTGCTCGAATCACCATTTTTAAATGTGGGTTGAAATTAATTGATGGTCCGAAAAACAAGAGGATCGTAGGCTTGCCAGTGAATGTGGAATGTGAGGATCGGAATGGATGTGCGTTCTAGTGGCACTAGGGATCGGTTGCTCCTTGCTAGCCAAGATTATTGATTTGATTGTTTTGATTTGATTTATTTATCACGCACACCTGACGAACCTAATCGTGTTTGGGTGCAGATGAATCATCAAGGATCATCGAGAGGAACATTTTTGAAACAGGCTAAGCGACTTTGCTGCCCGGAAATGCAAGGACAAGCTATTACATACTTTCGGTCCGTAGACTGGGAATCTCTAGTCACCCCTAGATACAGAGGAGGATGATGGAATTCTGAGTAGCAATTTGTCCTCAGACTGACGCGAGCGAGTCGGCCAATGTTATTGGAGGTCCTTTCAGTCCACACAAACAGAGCAGATGGTATAACAAATGGTGGAAGACCCGTTTTGACAGTCAAGAAGGCTGCTTCCAGAATTGAGTACTGCAACATCTTGTGGAGAAGATCTTTGCACAACGTGTAAAATGAGCTTTTATTCCAGTAATACGGTAACATAGGCACACATATTTGAAAGGCTAATATCTGTCTACATCTTCTCTGCATTTTACTTAAAATATAAATGGCCAAATTGTGAAGGTGTCCAAGATTAGATGAAATATATGATTGAATGGAAATTGGGCAGCTAGTCTACGAACTTTCAAAATAAAGCCACAAAGAACTCGATTCATTTTAAATAAAGGTGCTTTCCTTTATGTGGCAGCCATGTTGTTGCTGATAAACAACCCATCTTTCAGTCCTAGCACTAATCTACAGTACTTTATTTTCTTGACAGATTAGGAAAAAAGCCTTTCAGAAATGTTTGAAAATATCCTTTATTCAAAGGAGAAAATCCCTAAACATATCCTTGTCTTAATCATTTAGATTGTAAAATTAGAGTACATACACTAAACACTGGCACTAATATTCTCATGTAAATTTCTCAGACATTACTGGCTGACCAACAGTAACTACCAGGGCAGAAGACACTGCCCTTCCCACCCCCACAATCTCTGGCGGAGGTGGCAATGAAGTAGTGCTTAAATGCCGCAGCACGGGTAAAACTCTTCCCAGGAAATTGGTAAATGGGAGCTTGAGTTTCAATACAATTATGTACTAGGCCTTGTGTGTTGGTGGAGTCAACCTCAACCACAGTCAGTGGCTCGCCAACCATCCAAAGATGGTGTATGGTCAGATAGAGAGGTTTGAATGGCAACAGAAACCAAATTTGAAACAGTAAGGGCACCCCCAACCAGGAAGTAGTTACCAATAACTCTAGGAGCACTCAAGGCTAAAATTAAGCCTTCAATAAAATTGACCTTCGCAAGCACGTCTTTTAAGGATGACCACACTTCTCTCAATTCATACATGTTAGAATCATGACCTCGGTCCATAGCATCCAATATCCCAGAAAGAACAGGAAACGAAAAAGCACCAACCACTGGCTCCTCCTGAGCCTGACGATCATGTCTCATAGTTTAACGATCTTTGAGGTCGTAGTTAAGCATCACATCAGAGGAAGGTATATGAGCAACGTGCAGAGGTAGGCCCAGGCTGATTAAAAAAGTTATGGGCATCGGTCAAGTTAGGCGAGCCATGACATATCATAACAAAAGCATCGCCCTCTGGCAGTAAGGTCACAGACTGAATTGGTTGAGGCTCAAACAACTGAATCCCATCAATTCCTTGCATAGAGAAATAAGGGCTTGCAAAATTGGCTGCGATGAGCGACGACCCAGGGATAACCACGCTCCTTTTGCGAGCTCAGAAGAAACGACCGGGGACGAGATGGACATATTTGACACAAAGTTTGTACCAATATGGTCTAATAAGTCCACTGGATCTGCATGGGTTAGCAAGCACAACCCATCAGCACTGATTGGCCCAGTAGTGTTACGGCCAGTCACAGACACCCTACATGGGGTGCCACCTGAGGGGAGTTCACAGCTGGCAGAGATGGCCCCCTATGGGCGTTTTGCCCCCTCTCCTTGTTCATCATTCGAGCATCCAAATGGGGGGACATTAGCTCATCAAGGCTTTAGGTGCAGTGCCACTGAGGCTCCCTCAACGGCACTGAGTTAAGCCCCATTAATCTACTGTTGCGTAGACCCTGCATAATGCACTGCAAACAGCAAGCAGCGATACCAAGGTGAGCAAGGTTAGCAGTCACTCCAAACACAGTACCTGAAGCCAACAGGGCCTGTAAACCAAACTAGGATGAAGACTTTGAGGGGTGTAAATGAGTTGTCGTCCCTCGACGTCCTCTGGCAGACCACTTCAAAGCTCCACTTAACCGCTCCAAGTACTGCGGTTTTATGAGTTTATGAAGTTGATACAAGGTGCACAAACACTCAGGACACACCTCCAAGGAATAGAAACTGTAGAGCTCCACAGCTCCGGCAGACCACTTCAAAGCTCCTTATTACTATGGCCCTTCACAGAAGTTACAGTATCTGTTTTTAAAACATTTCCTATGTTATTAGTTGAGTTTCATTTTGCTAATTCAAGAGAGATACCATCCACATTATTTTTAATCTAATTAGAAGCTCTAAGGGCAGAATTTCCTAATAATACAACTCTTTCCCTTCAGGGGTACTCCATTAATGTAAGTTCGCCCATGCTACAGCCTTCACTTTAAATGTATCATTTCTGTTTATCCTGCATGCCATTATGATTGTTACTCAGAGTAGACCCTGTGCTTGTGCCTGTGCCCTTGCCCACTACTATCTTGGCCTCAAAGCCTGACAGCTTGGCAAACTTACCATGCTCACTATCTGTCTCACTTTAGGTATTAGTATTCGCGAGTGAACCCATTTTGCTGTCCCTAGAATTACTTACAATTAATTTACTAAGGTATTTTGCCAGCCCTCTGTAAGTCACCCATTGCTTACCAAAATGACTTTGGGCCATGAGGCAAGCTCGGGGGCAACACGCGTGTCTTGGGAGCAAGATAACTCCAAGCAACATGGGGTTGGCACACTTACAGCTGGATTCCGGCGGAAATCGCAATATAAATGAATTCAATGTTTTATTTATGTTCTGAAATTGTGTTTTCGGTAGTTTCCCCATTCTCCTACAGCAGTTTTAGACCCTAAATCCATCACCTTCCTTTCCCCATGTCTGCTCTCAGCAGTATCAAGGCCTGACTTTCAAACATCATTATATTATGTTTTAAAACTATTTGTTTCACAGAGAGTAATCAAAACAGTCATAGGTTCATAATACTTAATTGTACCACTTGATCATGAACCAAACCCATTTGGTACAGTTTCTACATAATCATATTTGCCTAGTGCAGCTCCCAGTTTAATTTCTCTCAGGTGGCGCGCAGGGGGCTGGGGGGGGTGCTTGTTTGAGAGGTGTTAGGTGGGTTGCTAAAAGAACAAGTTCAATTAATTCTATTTAAAGTAGTGAATACAGGTAATAGAACGTAATAGTTAAGAGTGTTGGTAGAGTAATAGAGAGAACTTCAGACTTGCTTAATGAGCTGGCGCAAGTCCATCTCGCGCCACCTGCAAACCATGAAGCAGCACCAACAGCAAGACATGCAAGTTATACCAACAACCAAGGTCCTTGTCCATTGCATGCAAGTCATAATACGCCCAATGATGACATAAGTCTTTCTCTTTATTGACTTGATGAGACCATGTGAAGCAGACATGCCCCTGTTGATGCAAGGCCAGAAAGTCATATTTTGCAATAGAATGAAAGAAGAGGGGAAAGTGATGCCGCGTAGCCTTCTGTTGGCAGTCTCCCATCTTCCACACGCAATGCCGGGAGATCTCAGAGGTTCTCCGTGTCTTGCAGAAACCAGCACATCTCGCAGTTACAGGAGCAGTTCTGCAACCATGCCGCCTCATATTATTTGGATTAAGGCACTTACTTCTCACCTTCAGCTTCTTAGCAGGGTCATGCCTGACCTCTACCTGCCAATCAGCCCAAACCGCAAAGACCGCCTCTTCCCTGCAGATGGAGTCCATTGCAAGGTTTCATCAGAAAAACTCCCCCCACACTGAATGGCAAGACTGCCTCTGTTGTGCTACTGTCCTTAACTGTGCTGTAGTAGAAAACAAAGGGGGGACTCCAACCACATATCAGTTTGATGACACTACTATCCGATTTGTGTGTCTACTACGTGGTATCAGTTTCATTACGAATTCGAGCTCCAAAAGTAAGCTAAGTATCCCATAGTGGAATAGTTTTTTAAGGATTTACTCCATGCACATATCTTGAGACAAACAATTTTATATGCACATGAGACTGCTTTATTTAGCAGATCATGCCCTGTGTCTGGGCAAACATCTATAGAACTCATGCTTCATCAAATGAAAACAATACAAATAGCATAATACTAGGTACGGTACTAAGTTAAAAAAAAACAACGTCTGAATCAATGGTGTGTTCGTATTGCTTGTGGTAAATATTACATTATATTTAGACCATATTGTGAAAAACAAAGAAAGAAGTGACAGTGCTTTCACATAGAGTATACAGTAGTGTGCAAGGGGCACACAGTCATCGTACACATATTTCCTGGGAATGATTCCAAGCAGGAACATGCTTGGGAACTGTATCTGAAAAAGGGTTGAGGCTAGTCTATTGGTTGTAAGTTAGCTTTGAAGGTAGGAATTGCTAGAGTAACCAGCTATGGGATGGTTTAGATATTCCCACAGAGGACCAAACCGTTGGTATACGCCAGGGGGAGGAGCCCCCTTGGAAGTTCTGGTGGATGGAAGAGCAAGGTCTATGCTCGAACCACAGGCGTTTCGGCTCCTTGGTGAAAAGCCTTCATCTGGGCTTCTGGGTTTGTCTCTCTGGAGAGAAGAGGGGGAAACAAAAAGGGAAAGAGAGGGTGAAAGGGGATGAGACTAGATCTGTGTCTCTAGTCCTAGATATGCACCATATAAAACAAACTGCTGCACGGCATGAAGGCTTGTGCAGAACAAGAGATACTTAAAAAATGTAAAAATAATGACAAACCATACAAAGGCTGATTTGTAGACCTGTAAGTGGTCAAAGACTGACCTGTTGAAAGGCCTAGGGGGAAGGGCTGTGCTCTAGATGTGCCCTTCGGTAGTTGCGGCAGTGTTCGGAGGCAGGGTAGTGCCTGCTTAAGAGGAAGTCAGGTGGCTGGCAGGCTCGGCCGAATCCAAACACAGATCTAGTCTCACCCCCTTTCTCTCTCTCTTTCCCTTTTTGTTTCCCCCTTTCCCTCCAGATTAAATGAATTGCACTTTTTGCCACAGCACACTCTCTAATCATAATGGGACCCACAATGTTTAAGTGCTCAATTCGTTCTGTGAGTTTTAGGGGACAGAGTATTTGGAGAGTGACATATGAGGACTGATTTCCAGAGGCATTTTGAAACGTGACAAGTGCTTTGTAAAGCAGGCCCATGCACTTTTCAATGGTCCCTGGAAATATATACTCAGCATTATTTAGCATTGCAAAATAGATAGCACAAGCCTCACTTTTTAAATATGTAGGAGGCGCACGCGGTTTGGGTCACTTGCACTTCTTTATTCTTCCTTTCATTTCAAGTACACACGTTAAAGCCCCCCCCCCCCCACGCCCACCTCCAGTCTCTTCAGACTGCTGCTGACCTTCTTTTCTAATGTTAACATTCTTTAACCACTGTTGCTTGTGAACACTTAGGGCCTAATTCATGGATTCTTTTGCACGGTTCAAAGTGACTTTGCACTGCCGACCCATACCCTGATTCATGGAACTGTGCAAAGTGTATTTTTGCAGTGCAAAGTCAGCACTTTGTCATGTTTTCAGTACAAAATGACTTTGCACCGTCTTTGCACCGCAAAAATACACTGTGCATAGTTCCATGAATCAGGGTTTGGGCCGGCAGTGCAAAGTCAGTTTTCAGCAGTGCAAATTCACTTTTAACAGTGCAGAAAAAATCCAGGAATCGGGCCCTTTGTCTACATTCCATAACTATGTACATATCAGAAAAGAAAACAGATAAGCATGTGTCTAAGCTAACACTGGAATATATCTCACATCACAAATAACATACCCAATCCCCTTAAAGGAGCGTGCTGGGTTGCTGTCTGTCAACAAAGCCATTCAAACAAAAGCAAGCTCTTAAAATAACAATGACTCGTGCTCGTGATCTGCCAGGGTAAAATAACACATGTCACTTCTAGCTGCAATGCTGTACCCAAACAGTATGAAACAATGTTCAAATGTGATCAAAAATCGTGTTTTACAGTGGTGTAGAAAGTGTTTACCGTGCAAATTGGGAACTCTCCCATTGCATGTTATGTCTCTGTCCAATTGGCATGTTGTCAGTGTTCCAGTTATGGAGATGCATGCGTTCTCGAGCACTACACGCATATGCATAGCATGGTACACCAATGGTCTTTGATTGTTCTGTGTTTTTGGGAGCCATTGTAATTTCCCAGAAGAAATAATTAATTAGACCATTCACGCCCCTTGGTCCTTTGATGGCACAACAATAGCTAGTTGCAGTTTTTACTATATTGATCCATGGACCCCAAGACCTCGGTTCCAATCCCAGCTTCAGCACGTCACCAAAAATTATAAATATGTATTGGGTAAATTCCAATTTGACTGCATGCCTTAGTATATTGTGCCAGTTAGAGGTTTGGTTTCCAGACTGTTTCATCCAAACAACTTCCACTAATTTCTGCACTCAAATATACAATTAAATAATTCCAAAGATGGCATGGTATGGTGTGGTTATGTTTATTTGTAAAGCGCCTAAACACAAGGCAAGTGTTTCAAACAAGGGAGGGAACAGGGGAGAAAAAACAACAGTCATTCAGAGCCCTTGAGTTTCTGAACGAAAACCAGTCTGCCCAGGCATATTAAGTGCATGTAATACAATTAACAGTGTAGATAACAACAAAGAGGTTTGACAACGATTCTGCTGTTTTTCCAAGAGTATAGAGGTGCCACCATGCAGGCAGGGATGTAATTTGGGGGTTGCCAGAGGTCGCAAGTGCGACCTCTGGGGTCTCCCTTGCAAACTCTGAGGTCTCCCTTGCGACCTGTGTGGTCTCCCATGCAACCTCTAAAAATGCAAGTTCCTGGGCTGTGGCCAGCACCATGTGGCTCTTTAATTCTGGAGTCGCTAGCTTTCTTGTAGAGGCCCCTTAAAAAAAGAAGAAAAATAAGAACATGAGGGCCACAAGACTAAGGGCCTCATTACGACCCTGGCGGATGGACCATGGTGCTAAGAGCACCATGGTCCATGCCGGTAACTCTCCGACTCCGCCATGGCGGAATGGGGAATTACCACCCCATTCCGAGGTTGGCGGAGTGGTAATTCCCCCTTCCGCCATGGCCCTTCCCCATTCCCATTTTTGCCCCATAGGGCATAATGGGAATGGGGAAGGCGCTAAGTACGGTGCCGCAAATTGCGGCACCGTACTTAGCACCAAGGTCCCTTTGCGGCATGGTTTTTAACGCCTGCAAAAAGCAGGCGTTAAAATCACCATCCCGCAAAGGGACCTTGTAATCAGGCGTTAAGGGTCGGCGCCGTTTACGGCGCCGTAAAACCCTTAACGCCTGACTCATAATGAGGCCATAACACTTTCAGCACTGACCCTAAATAAGAAAGAATAGGAATACCAAAAAATGTGTCTTTCTGGAATTCTATACAATAATTGCTAGACTCAATAAAGGTTTATTTCAGGCACCCTTCAGGGGATGAGTCACTGATTTAGTCTGTTCTCAAACGTCTCAACTCAGCCGTTCATCCTCCTGAGGTCGATAAATGGGTACCAACACAGGTTGGGTGATATTGGGTGTATATTTCTTCTATGTAAAACGCGTAAGTGCTATATAATAACACATCATTATCATTTGGTCATGGACGTCTGCTTGCAATCACAGTAATTTGGTAATATGGGCCTATACACACTGATCTTAACGATACATATGGCGATCCATTCAGGTATGAAATGTACATCACAGTGATATAGTGCTATCGTAACCATATTTTTCCTAGTGTACAATGCTATGTGATGCCACTTCCTGTTTTGTCAATGGGTGAAAGGTCGTGTTCCATCGCTTCCCGCGATAGCACTTTGGGGTGGGGTCAAATGACATCACTTCCTGTGTGATGTCATCAGGGGGATCAAGGGTTGTATGATGTCACTTCCGCTACCCGTGGCATTTCAGTGAAATGACGTCCCTGCATGCAGTAGGGGAGACAGGGAATAAATGATAGACGATCTTCAAGGCATGGTGCATTCAGATCGTGCAAGTGCACAGACGGTACAGGAGAGGGGAGTGGAAGGAGGACAAGTGCCTTCTTTGGTAGTACAAATGCATGGTGTTATATTAGCCTCAACTCCTACTGATTTCATCAATTAATGTCTGTCCCCTGAGGTGGTTCCTTTGCTACTCAAAAACATTCTCTTATTAGTGCTGCTAAATAAACCATCTCTACATCCTACAGTTTTAAATGTAAATAATGAGACGCTTACTGCTGGCCTCCATGGCATGCCAAGCTGCTGGAGATGGTGGTCACGGTTTATAGTGACATTTTCAAACGTCACATTTTCGAAATGGCATTTTCTCGACACCAAAATGGCAACACAAAAAAAAAATGTGAACGTTTTTGGTTATGTTCTTTTTTAAATTTTTACTAACGGAACAAAAATAAAACACATAAAATTAAAAAAACAGAATTTTTTTTGCCATTTTTGTTTCGACAAAATGGCATTTCCAAAATGTGTTTTCAAAAATTAAACTGGATACTGGTGGTCACTATGCAATTGTAACATCATGTAGAAATGCTCCATTGTCTTGACCTCATACTATCAGGGTTTTATCCCAAAAATTGAATTGAGTCTAATGTGATAACATTTTGGGATGATGATCAGGGGCACCTTTATTAGAAGGTTATGCTGGATCCTTTGACAGATGTAGATACAGTTGACCATAAAATCTTATTATCGTGGTGAAACACCACTGTTTTTTAACTGCCTTGAGCCTATCGTGATATAAATAATTTCTGAAGGACAGGGCTCAAAGGGTCCAATTATGCCCTATTATTTCTGTTGCTATACCAGTTTGTTGTGGTGGCCCTCAAGGTTCCTCATTATCCCTGTTATTAATATTTATATTCAACCTCTCATGAAGATTTTCTTTTTGTAATCATGGTATTGATCAGCAAGCCTACACTGATGCCACATATCCTTTCTTGCCAAATTGAAGGACTGGATGGCTTTCAACGGTCTACAGATCAACCCTTATAAAACTGAACTGATGCTATTAGGACCAAAACATGAACTTTAAAACTCATCTCAATTCCTTAGACCTCCCCATTTGATTGGTCTCCACACATCCTTTAATTCAATTGGGCTCAATGGGAATGGGGAGGGCGCAAATAAGGGGCCGGTGTATGCCAAGCCTGTTATTTGCGGCCAGGTCCCTTAACGGGTCACGTCCTTAACACCTGGTCAGAGACCTCGTAGAAGGGCGGTAAGGGATTACCGGCACCGGTCTCCTTACCGGTGCCCGGTATCCCTTACCGCCCTACTCGGAATGAAGGGCATAGTGTATACATTTCAATCTGCTGTTTATTCAGACTATCTCTGAGACAATACAAAAAAATCAGTGTGTGGTATGTATCAAGAATGTTTTCTGCACCATCAATGCAACAACAACAAACAAGACTTTTAATATAGGCAATAATTGGTTTCCATGGAACCTTACACCAAGCTAATCTTTCCATTTAACCCTGCATACATTGTTATGGGGGCAGGGTTGATGTCCTTGGGGATTAGCTTGGCTATCAGAAGAAAACAGATGCATATAATTAAAGCAATCAAAGAAACACATTACTTAACTTATAACAAAGACACATCTGTTCAGAGCCTCTGGTTATTGAGATGCCCCCACCAAGAAAGGCCAATCTCAAGAGAAAGATTATGAGATTCTGAGATTCTGACCAGGACTCATCTCCTACGATGACACCGATGGCTGAGGAATATTCTTTCTTAACTCCCATGCGGAATATCTTTGCCTATATCGCATTCAGAGGACGGATGATGTTTCTTTTCTCTGTTTTTTGACTGATACAGAGGTGTTTCTTCATAATATGAATCACTGAACTGTGGTTCATCTCTTAAAATCTACTTCCTTTCTACCTCAATGACGCTCAATATCATTCCACCTGTGTGAAGGCATTAATATATGATTACCATATTCTTCTTTCAAGATATCAGGCCTTGAGAATGACCAGTTGGGTCGAAACACATGTCGGCTGTTCACAACCTGATTAAAAATCTCCCAAAAATTCATACAACTGTGTCTATGACTGTAGTATCAGTTCTTTAATTCCTCGCACTGATATCTCTCCCTGGCAGTGCACAAGTGACCTTACTTCCAACCCATTTGAATTATTTTACCAGATTTGAGCCTTGTTTGGGGTGGCTCTGTGGAAGTGTAAACGCAGCAGGCCATTTACCGTAGTTATTTCCCAGGTGGAGTTTATAGCGCACCGGTCAATTTGTCGAACCCCTTACCCTCAATAACTTCTATTAGGTATGCAGGAAACTTGCTGGCAAATTCACCTGATACGCCTTTTGATTCATGATTATGACAACCCTTCCATGGTAGTAAACTCTGATCTTTCAATGCAATTTTATATTTTCACAATTCATTATTAGCTTTCAATTTGGTGCACTATCTACCATTGCACATGCACTTGCATTGATAAAACCACATTCCACTACATCAACCCATTCTGTCCTCCCTATTCATAGCTCGGTGTGTACCTCACATATTCCCACTCCCCTTTTGTTCTTTCTTCTTCTTCTTATATTGACTTTGGTCTGGTTAGCCCCGGAGGGGTCAGAGTGGGCCTCATTACACGGTAGGAGGTAACCATGGCGCTATTAGCGCCATTGCTGCGCCCTACCGCCTTCTGGGTCCAAGTAGGCGGTATGGGGACTTACCGGGTCATTCCGAAACTGGAGGACCCGGTAAGTGCCCATGCCAATTACCATTCCCCATTCCCATTCGAGCCCCCATAGTGAATGGGGAAGGAGCTAATAACGGTACCGCTATTAGCGGTACAGTTATTAGCTCTGAAGTCCCTCAGCGGGTCCCATCCTTAACATGTGGTCTGACCACACGTTAAGGACGGCACCTCGTAGTACGGCGGTAAGGGATTACCGGCACCGGTGCCCTTACCGGTGCCGGTAATCCCTTACCGCCTACTGTGTAATGAGGCCCAGTATGTCAATTCCACATTTGAGGTAACAGTGCTGGGAGAGCACGACAGTGCTGATTAATACAAATTCAATTCTTTAAAACATAATATAATGCAAAATAACATGTCTTTGTCTCCATGACATCCAAACACAATCTCAAGGGTAATAATGATTTCTTCATATACATAAGTATCACTCGAAAATAAAAGAATGTAATTTTACTGTGCATTCGGCAGATACGAAAATGCTGATTCCCATTATAGCGAACAAGGGCAGCAGGGGGTTGTGGAAGTTTTATCTGCTCCCAGTATTTATACAGACAATAAAGAATATTATTTATTTTTTTAAAGGACCCTCCAGCCGAATTTCCAACCCACTTTAGGAAAAGCGAACTCACATTGCAGGGAGACAGGAAAGGCGAGGTACAGGAATGAAGATAAGTGAGACACCAAGATGAATTGATGGGTACACAGGTTGCAGGTAAGGGGAATGCAGTACAGTGGAATCTATGTCATCACTGCGCGACTCCATTTTTGTTTATGAAATTTCGGTGCACGCAGTGGTCACATAGATCCTATGCATATATTCTAGTAATACTCCAGGGAAAATATTAATATGCATCAGGTTGTTTGTATGAAATGATAGGTTATTTATAACGCGTTTAATACCCAGAGGTTTCTAAGCGTGGACCCGGTGATCGAACCTGTGTTGCTCTGTGCACTCTTGTTTCCAAGGCAAGAACGTTGCCCCTGAGCTACCCTCCCGAGACAAGGTAGAATCCGATTGTATTAGTGATGCAACATGATTGAATATAGTCATCACAAGAAGAACAGACTTCGTCCTCCAAGAGTGGCCCTCAGCACCATGCACTTTCAATTCATGCACGTGTGTTCCTGCATCAATTCAATAACTAGAAAAGTATTTCTATTAATACTACTGCAAAAAATGTTGCTACTGCCACATCATGAAAGTGCTGCTCAAGGTCACATGCGTTATTCAATTCATCTAAGGGTTTTGGTTATTTAACATATCTGGGTCAATGTACCTCTTTCTTCAGAATCAGTAACTCAAACTTCCATTTAGCTCAGAAAAAAAAGACGATATGAAAATATACACATCTTAAGTTTATTATTTGTAGTGCGCACCTAACCCTGAGGTATCTGGGCGCTTGAGCATGGGTGATTGTTACAAGTACATACACATAGAGAGACAGATCTAGTTCTTTAAATGCTACTGTTTGCGAAGAACTGTTAATGTAGTCAACCACAGTGTCCTTAACAAGGCATTCAATGGAACACATGTCATTGTTGAACCACCCTGTGATCTAGAGAGGTGGAGAGGTACCTTCTGCAGGACGTGCGTCCATAAACTGTGGATACGCAAGAGCCTTGTTTGGCTTTCAATTGCTTTAAGAGAACTTAGGTTTTCACATCACATCTTCCGCTCTTTAATTGTATTCATCAAATGGAGCCTCCAAAATTTCACTTCAACTCTAGTAATGATCTGTGTAATTATTTAATTGCCTCCCAGCGCTGATCTACGGGAGACTAATTAGCAGGGACCCTACGGGACATTCCATACCTGCTGCAATTCCCCCTGCTTTAAATGTATGTGAACACAAGCAAGATTTATTGCATATAATTGAATGGCTCTGTTCTGTTTAAATATAATGAATACTGGGTAATCTGACTGCATTTCTGATTGGGATAATTGGTATCAAATGGACACTGCAACCTGGCATTAAACCATCTATAAAACATTTCAGAGCAAATGAAGGATACATTCAGGTTTTATTTTCACATCTTGGAAGTTTGCAGTATTTGTTATTTCCAAAAGCGTCAAATATTTGACATGATAGCTCCATACATGTTGTTATGGTATGTGGAATTTACAATATGCCAGTGTAGTATCAAGATTCCCTGAAGGAACCTAGATACCTTGAGAGCCATCTTATTACTGAAAAGTAGCAAAGCACCTGTCTGCTCTGGTCCAAACATGTAATGCTATTGCTCATTAGCACACTCAGTGAGGTGAGCCAGCCAATTTGGAGGAATGGAACATGGGCTAACACTGTGAGTTTTAGCCCATGTTCCAAGCCATCTGAAGGCCAGTTTGCCCGCAGCATCTTCCCCGCACTGACTCTGCTTTCTTTCTCCCTCCCAATCCCACTTACCTAATTTCTGCAGCTCCTGTTCCCGCTCTGTTTGGTCACCATGGAAATGGAAACGGGGACAAAATTCCTTTTCCAAGGTGGCCATGTTGGTATAGTATTTTCTAGCGGTGTCCCGTTCACAGAGAGAAAATACTTTCCATTAAAAAAAATTAAAAAAACATTAGCACCCGTGTACCAATCTACACGAGTGCTAATGGCGGAATGCCCCTCAGTGGCAGGCCAACCCGCTAGGTAATGGCCTGCCACCCCATTAAGGGACTGTTGCTGCGCTTGGGGCCTTAACTTGGGTGGTGGGCTGTTACCTACAGGGTAGGCCCACCACCTTGCGGCATATCACCTCAATCAGCTTCTGCAAACAGAATGAATGCCTTTCATAGTCAAAACAATAGTTGTTGGACTTGAGGGATAAAGCTCTTGTCATCACACATTAGAGGCAACATTGAATTATTTACAGTTTAATGCAGTGGAGGAAAGCACATTCAGAATCTGATTTTCCCCATTGTTCAATAGTATTCTACACCTCCAACTGCAGAACAAGTTGAAGAAATAGACACGTAAACACATTTTCGAGATTAATTAATATATGTTAATGTTAATGTTAAAGGACATTTGTACCGCGCACCATCACCACCGGAGTGGTCGCCTGGCACTCTGGCGGCTCTGAAAGAGGAAGTGAGGGTGAGTTAGTGGGAGAAATCTGGAAAAGTGCAAGAAAGCAGTGATGTTCTGTTGGTGGCCTCAGCCCGGTGGGTCCGTTGGCTGGGCCGGGGGTTTTTGGGGCCGGTAGTCTTTGTGTACTGTTGTGCAAATCTGTGTGTGTTGTTTTGTTGTTGCAGAGTAGTGAAGTTAGTGCGGTTTGATGTGCTGTAGGTTAGTGGTTGTGTTTTTTTTGGAGTTGTAGAGGTGTATGCAGAGGGGGAAATTGTTAGTGGAATTGGTTAGTTGGCATCTCTATCCTGAAATGATGTGTTGGGCTTGCGTAATCTCTTCAGATGAGATGCAGGGGCACCCTGCGCCTCTGTCCTGATCTGGCCCCATCCGGCATTCAAAGTCCCTTTCACATCTCGCTCCCACCTCCACCAGCCTCCCTCACAACCCCACCTGTTCTCCCTTACCACTTATATGGCCAGTGCATCTGCCATTGTCCACAACTCAGTGAGTATGGTGATTGGCAATATCCCGACAATTCCACAACACTGTGGTACCTTGTAGCAACGAAGGGGCGAGTGAAGATGTTGGATGGGATTGGCTGGTGTTGTTGACTCCGTCTCCATGGGTGTCACCCGTCCAGGTGCTGTGGGTGCTTCTCAGTCGGTTCTGGGAGCTTGTCAGTGTCCTTTCCGGTTTAATCATTCTTTTTTCCTTTCTGTTGTTTCGGTTTTCAGTTTGGGGCTGTGGTGTTGAAGAGCCAGGTTTTTAGTAATTTTCTGAATTTTAGGTGATGTTTGGTGTTTCTTATTTCTTTTAGGATGTTGTTCCAGGTTTTTGCAGCTAAGTGGTAGAAAGAGGTGCCTCCAAGTTTTTTCTTAAGATATGGTTTTAGTTCCAGGCGGATTTTGTTGCTTGACCTGAGGAGCCTCGTTGGCTTGTAGATTGTTATTTTCTTTTGTAGGAATTCTGCTCCTTGTCCACAGATTGCCCTGTGTGTTATGCACATTGTTTTGAAGGTGATGCAATGTTTTACTGGGAGCCAGTGTAGTGTTTTTAGGGCAGGAGTGATGTGGTCTCATCTGGATAGTTTGAGGAGTAGTCTGGCTGCTGTATTTTGGATCTGTTGTAGTTTCTTCAGGAGGTATTCTGGTATTCTGAGGTAGAGGCTGTTTGCATAGTCAATTCTTGACATGATGAGTGCGACGATAGTGCAGTTTTGTGTGTGAAGGAGAGGAAAGTTAGGATTCTTCTTGCCGTGTGGAGGAGGAAGAGACATTTCGTGACTGTTGCATTTATTTATGGTTAGGGTGTTGTCCATCAGGACTCCAAGATTTTTTACTACCTTAGATGGTGATGGTGCGGTTCCCATTTCCGTTGGCCACAGGATGGCGGTTTCATTCTCTTGGTCTTTGGATATGATCATGATTTCTGTTTTTCCTGGGTTGATTTTTAAGGTTGTTGACATTCATTTCCTCCATTCCAGTTCCATCTTTTTGTTTTCCTTTTTCATGGTGCTTAATAGTGAGGTCAACCATTTTGCCATTGCTCTTTTTTTTGATGGGGTGAAGGGTTTTTCTGAGGCGATCTTGTCAATTGTATCTGCAATCCATTTGTGTAATAGCTCCGCTTTCCCGTCTAGGTCACCTAGCTCAAGTTCTGTAGTTGAGGGTTTGGTTAACTCCAGTTGTTCAAATAGGTTGCTTTCTTTGACGTCTTTCCAGTTTCTTTTTGTAGTGGTTGTGAGTTTAGGAGGTTGGATGCACACTTGAGTAGGCAGAGTGATCACAAATGGGATGATAAGATGGTCGCTCCACAGTATTTTTATCGGCGGTGCCGTGGTGATGAGTATTTCCTTGGCGAAAATTGCGTCCAGGGTTTGTACTGCCGAGTGTGTAGCCCCTTTTACTAGTTGTCGTAGTTTCATGGTAGTGAGTTTTTCAATCAGTGAGTTTTGGGAGTTGGCGTGACTGTCTTTGAACCAGATGTTGAAATCCCCGAGGATGTTTAGGTGTTCGTGATTGATGGCTATGTTGGTGATGGCTTCTATGAAGTTGTCGACGAAGGCTGCATCATATGTCGGTGGTCTGTACACCAAGATGAATGTGATGTTGGTTTTTGGTCTTGCTGTTAGGTGTATATCCCTGGTGTCGCAGTTGAGGATGCTGAGTGGTTCGTCTGTTTTTATTTACAGGTGTATTTTGATTTTCCTGTTTATTTGAAGGCATTTGAAGTTGTTTGGAAGGCAGCTTTGGAGTGTGATTTTGCATTTGTCGTCCAGCAATGTTTCTGTGATTAATAGGATGTCAATGTCATTGTCATCGAGTAGGTTGAAGATCTCCGTAGAGTGTTTTGACATGGATCTTGCGTTTATTAGATTGCAGAGGAATTTGGAAGTGTAGTTCAGTTTGGCTTTTCTTGTTAGGGTCGTCTTCTGATCTTGTTGAGGTGTAGGTTTCAGGGTGTCAGCATCTTAGAATAGTTCTTCTAGGTTTTGCCTTGGGTTTTTGTTTTTATCGGGTTCGTCTTCCAGGAGTTGTGGTTGTCGATTGGAAGTTCTTCTTGCTTTGGTGATATATGGTGTTATCGCATCGGTCGTGTGTTTGTTGTTTCTGGTTTTGTTCATCCTTCTTCAGCGTGCTTTTCTTAGGTTGTTTAATGTTGCTGCTTCTAGCATTGAGATGGTTTTGTCTGGTGACCAGTTGTCAGTGTGCTATGGAAAGTAGAGGGATTTGTCCCTTCTCTCAGTGTTGGTTCGATTTGTTTTCCTGTCTGTGGGAGTGTGTTCTGTAGTTGTGGTTCTTTGTTGCAGTTCCGGAGTGTTTGTTCTTTCTTCTCTTTTTCTTTCCCTCGGGACGGCATTATAAGATTCAGAGTTGAATAGTCTTCGTTTGTTTGCTGATGTCCTGTTGGTTCTGCTTTGGTCTGGTTGTCTTGTGGTGTAGTACTGGGTGTGGAGGGCTGTCCGCTACCGGTTTGGGCTCCTTCTGTAGGTGGTATTTCCGGCTGATGTTGCCTACTCGTTCAGTTGCTGTCTTGGTAGGGGTATGGGAGGTGGATAAGGGTTATATAGTTGGGTGTTATGAGTTGCTCTCTTTAGTGTCCGTCTCCCAGAACGCGGCTCACTGCGGTGGGCTAGCTATGTAGGTTTAAGAAGGATATGTACTAGTTGATGAGTGACATTGCGGGGTGCAGCTAGGACTTACGTCTTATGAGGTGTGAGCCCCTAATCAGAGTGTCACTCCACAGTAATTCACTGGTGGGTTATGTCTCTTTAGAGTGAGTGGGTAAGTGAATTTGAGAGGCCTGTATAGTGGGGGAGAGGCCTATCAATGCAATCTAAATATCTTACAATGCAATTTGGACACAGAATCCCTACTAGATTTAGATTTGAGAGTCCTGTATAGTGGGAGAGAGGCCTATCAATGCAATCTAAATATCACTTAATGCAATCTTGACACAGAACCCCTACTAGAATTAGATTTGAGAGACCTGTATAGTGGGAGAGAGGCCTATCAATATAATCTAAATATCACTTAATGCAATCTGGACCCAGAATCCCTACTAGATTTAGATTTGAGAGACCTGTATTGTGGGAGAGAGGCCTATCAATGCAATCTAAATATCACTTAATGGAATCTGGACACAGAATCCATATTAGATTTAGATTTGAGAGACCTGTATAGTGGGAGAGAGGCCTATCAATGCAATCTAAATATCACTTAATGCAATCCCGACACAGAATCCCTACTAGATCTAGATTTGAGAGGCCTGTATAGTCGGAGAGAGGACTATTAATGCAATCTAAATATCACTTAAAGCAATCTGGACACAGAATCCCTACTAGATTTAGATTTGAGAGTCCTGTATAGTGGGAGAGAGGCCTATCAATGCAATCTACATATCACTTAATGCAATCTGGACACAGAAGCCCTACTAGATGTGAGAGACCTGTATAGTAGGAGAGATGCCTATCAATGCAATCTAAATATCACTTACTGAAATCTGGTCACAGAATCCCTGTTAAAAATCTAAGAGACCTGTATAGTGGGAGAGAGGCCTACCAATACAATCTAAATATAACTTAATGCAATCTGGACACAGACCCCCTACTAGATTTGAGAGACATGTATAGAGGGAGAAAGGCCTATCAATGCAATCTAAATATCACTAAATGAAATCTGGACACAAAAAACCCTACTAGATTTGAGAGACCTGCATAGTAGGAGAGAGGCCTATCAATGCAATCTAAATATCACTTAATGCAATCTGGACACATAACCCCTGTTACAAATTTGTGAGACCTGTATAGTGGGAGAGAGGCCTATCAAGACAATCTAAATATCACTTAATGCAATCCCGACACAGAATCCCTACTAGATTTAGATTTGATAGACCTGTATAGTCGGGGAGAGGCCTATCAATGCAATCTAAATATCACTTAATGCAATCTGGACACAGAATCCCTACTAGATTTAGATTTGAGAGACCTGTATAGTCGGAGAGAGGCCTATCAATGCAATCTAAATATCACTTAATGCAATCCCGACACAGAATCCCTACTAGATTTAGATTTGAGAGCCCTGTATAGTCGGAGAGAAGCCTATCAATGCAATCTAAATATCACTTAATGCAATCTGGACACAGAATCCCTACTAGATTTAGATTTGAGAGTCCTGTATCGTGCGAGAGAGGCCTATCAATGCAATCTAAATATCACTTAATGCAATCTGGACACAGAACCCCTACTAGATGTGAGAGATCTGTATAGTAGGAGAGAGGCCTATCAATGCAATCTTAATATCACTTAACGCAATCTGGACACAGAATCCCTGTTAAAAATATGAGGGACCTGTATAGTGGGAGAGAGGCCTACCAATACAATCTAAATATAACTTAATGCAATCTGGACACAGAACCCCTACTAGATTTGAGACACATGTATAGAGGGAGAAAGGCCTATCAATGCAATCTAAATATCACTAAATGAAATCTGGACACATAACCCCTACTAGATTTAGATTTGAGAGACCTGTATAGTCGGACAGAGGATGATCAATGCAATCTAAATATCACTTAATGCAATCTGGACACAGAAGCCCTACTAGATGTGAGAGACCTGTATATTAGGAGAGATGCCTATCAATGCAATCTAAATATCACTTAATGCAATCTGGTCACAGAATCCCTGTTAAAAATCTGAGAGACCTGTATAGTGGGAGAGAGGCATACCAATGCAATCTAAATTTAACTTAATGCACTATGGACACAGAACCCTTACTAGATTTGAGAGACCTGTATAGTGGGAGAGAGGCTTACAAATGCAATCTAAATATCACTTAATGCAATCTGGACACAATATCCCTACTAGATTTAGATTTGAAAGACCTCTATTGTGGGAGAGAGGCCTATCAATGCATTCTAAATATCACTTAATGCAATCTGGACACAGAACCCCTGTTAAAAATTTGAGAGACTTGTATAGTGGGAGAGAGGCCTATCAATACAATCTAAATATCACTTAATGCAATCTGGACCCAGAATCCCTAGTAGATTTAGATTTGAGAGACCTGTACAGTGGGAGAGAGGCCTATCAATGCAATCTAAATATCACTTAATGCAATCTGGACACAGAATCCATATTAGATTTAGATTTGAGAGACCTGTATAGTGGGAGAGAGGCCTATCAATGCAATCTAAATATCACTTAAAGCAGTCCCGACACAGAATCCCTACTAGATTTAGATTTGAGAGACCTGTATAGTCGGAGAGAGGCCTATCAATGCAATCTAAATATCACTTAATGCAATCTGGACACAGAATCCCTACTAGATTTAGATTTGAGAGTCCTGTATCATGGGAGAGAGGCCTATCAATGCAATCTAAATATCACTTAATGCAATCTGGACACAAAACCCCTACTAGATGTGAGAGACCTGTATAGTAGGAGAGATGCCTATCAATGCAATCTTAATATCACTTAATGCAATCTGGACACAGAATTCCTGTTAAAAATCTGAGAGACCTGTATAGTTGGAGAGAGGCCTACCAATACAATGTAAATATAACTTAATGCAATCTGGACACATAACCCCTACTAGATTTGAGAGACATGTATAGAGGGAGAGAGGCTTATCAATGCAATCTAAATATCACTTAATGCAATCTGGACACAATATCCCTACTAGATTTAGAATTGAAAGACCTCTATAGTGGGAGAGAGACCTATCAATGCAATCTAAATTTCACTTAATGCAATCTGGACACAGAAACCCTGTTAAAAATTTGAGAGACCTGTATAGTGGGAGAGAGGCATATCAATGCAATCTAAATATCACTTAATGCAATCTGGACACAGAACCCCTACTAGATTTGATAGACCTGTATAGTGGGAGAGAGGCCTATCAATGCAATCTAAATATCACTTAACACAATCTGGACACAGAACCCCCTGTTAAAATTGTGAGAGACCTGTATAGTGGGATAGAGCCCTATCCATGCAATCTAAATATCACTTATTGCAATCTGGACACAGAAACCCTACTAGATTTAGATTTGAGAGACCTGTATAGTGGGAGAGTGGCCTATCAATGCAATCTAAATATCACTTAATGCAGTCTGGACACAGAACCCCTAGGGAATATACCATAATGTTGTAATACCTTTCTTTCCCATTAACTACAAAGCATTGACACTAAAGCAATAATTGATCCAATTCTATGGCACTAAATGATTAATTGCAGTTTTTAGGAAATCAAAAGTCTTAATTAGCATTTCTCGCTGACTTCCTTTTTTCTGATGAAAGAACGAGTTGTGGCCATGTGTGGGAATCACCACCTCGCCAGTGGACGTATAAAGAGTACATTGCTAACCCGTTATCCTGAGGCAGTGAATATCTATTCACAGATTTAGACAAACATGGTGGCCCAAAGGCACCCATGATTTACTTCTGGTAGCTTGGCCACACTCAAAATATTTATCCAAACAAAAGAGGTGATGGCTGAAAGGTTTGACATTGAAATTAACCTCTGGTATCACTTGGGGCAACCCATCAGATGATTGTTCTTCACCTAGCAAGAGGAAAGGTTGTATACAAATCAGGCTTGGTCCCACCCAACTCCACCATGGCACACAAAGCTTAGAGTAAGCTTAGGGTATACAGAGTCTCAATCAGAGCCTCTCTTTTTAAACCTTCCCGGTCAATGAGCTAGAAGGGAACTTTGCAGAATTATTCAAAAGCTCTGCTATGAAACTGGTGGACACTAGTACCCCCCTAAAATATAGCTGCATGATGACAAATCCATCTGCACTTTGGTATACCCCCAACCTTGTCTCCAACAAATGCTCAATCAGAGGGAAATGCATCATGAAAACCATAACCCCAGAGATCTCACAAGCCTCAAATCTCTCAGCATCCAAACCATATGATTCTGATTACCAAAGCCAAAAGGATTTCCCCGCCATCGTAAGGAGTCTCTAACAGGAGCAAATCCCTCATTGAAGTAGAAAAGCATTGTACCATACCGTCACCTGATCCTGAGGTGCCAGTAACTCAGGAAAAATGCAACAGAATCAGCAATATTTTTATAGAAAAAATAGACAGAATATGAACTTTTCGTCAAATTAACATTCTACAGCATTAGTGTCACAAGTCTCTCCCCTTCTCACCTGTTTTTCCTGTTTGATTGTGACCTTCTTTGATGATTTCTTTCGCACACTCCAGGATTTGTATGAACCCGTGTGCAGGTCTTCGGGGTCCAGCGTGAGTATAGTAATCCAACTCCAGGAGACGTTCAGATGTCCAGGACGGGAACCAAGAAGGAACAATTTCTGGGCTCGGAGGCACGGAACGCTGTGACCCGAGTGCAGGTGAAAATCCAAGAAGGAAGCTCAAAGGTAAATTCGAGGAAAGGGAAGGAAAGGAGGAAGATTTAAGGAATCGGGAAACAGGATACGGAAGAAAGCCCAGAGCGAACTCCAGCAACACACGTCCAACTACAGTGAGCGATAGCGTTGAGACGCGCAGAGCTGCGGGGGCGGGTCTGTTTAGTAGAACGTTGAGCGTGGCACATAAAGACTGGCAAGCTGCGTTCTGTATCAGGCGGCCATGTTGGGAGGATCAGGGCATTCAGTCCTCTATGGGTCAGGGACCACGAAGTCCAGAATGGAGGCAGGAGACGGTTCATGACAATTAGCCCCCCTGAAGCCTTACACTCACACTACCCCTCCAGACTGAATTCTCTCCTCTCCTTACCCCAGTTCTCCTTAAAACAATTGCCTTCCTCAAACCTACTTCCTGTTCTGACTATATGATTCCAGCCTCCAACATTAAAAAACTGATAGGCCCAGCACGCAATGCACTCTTCAACATAAGTAATACCTCGTTCAATGAAGACTTTCGCAGAGACACCCTCAAGACCTCATTTGAAAAAAACGCCTCGAGACTCAGGCGACCTGGTCAACTACTGACCCATTATGAACCTCTTGTTTATTGGCAAAATCTTGGAAAAAGTAGTCACTACATAACTACTCACTATCATCAAACAACTTTTTCAACTGAATGACTATCCGTCAATCCAGGTGCTGGATGATGCCCTCCAAATCATGCATAGGGCTGACTTGTGCCTCCTCAGCCTCTTTGACCTCTCGGTTGCATTCAACACCATCGACCACTGCATCCTCTTCTCCCTCCTGACCGACAGGGTGGGATTCTTTGGTACTTTCCTGAATTGGTTTACCTTCTACATCTCGAGTAGACACCAGGTGGCCCAGATTAACACATCACGTCCTAACAGACTCACAGTCTCCTGTTGTGTCCCCCAAGGCAACATCCTCTCAAAAATTCCTTTTAAACTTTAGATGGAGCCTATGGGCACACTCCACAAAGATTGTGATATTGTAATCCACCAATATAAAGATACTTAGTTGTACTTGAGAGTAAAAAGCACACTGCACATCAGTCGCTCCACGATTACCTAGTCATCATCAATTCTGGGATGTCAACTGCCTACCTCAAACTTAACGCATCCAAGACCAAATTTACCTGCATCGGTTCCCCTCTAAACAATAACTTCTTAAACAATGGTTTAATGATATGTGCATAGGAGGATTTGAACTGTAGCTCTCGGATTCAGCTAAATCTACAGGCTTCCCCATTGACAACTGTCTGTCCTTCCAAAAACGAATACCCAACAAGGACCAAACAGCTTGGCTTCAAATCTTCACATGTCATAAAATCAAACACTTGATCATCTGCCAGACTTCCAGACTGTGGGCAGGTGCTTGTGGTCTTGCATATTGATGGTGCAAATGCCCTCCTGTTACAGCTCCCAGCCACTCACTTGCCAAGCTATTATCCTTAATAGCAGTCCACCATGCTGCAGCACGTCCTATTACCAGCGTGTAGAAATTCGACTGATTCACCCCATCCTACTCAAACTACATTGGCTTGGAAGCTGTCAGCAAAGGCTGCATCATATGTCGGTGGTCTGTACACCAAGATGAATGTGATATTGGTTTTTGGTCTCGCTGTTAGGTGTATAACCATGGTTTCGAAGTTGAGGATGCTGAGAGGTGTGTCTGTTTTTATTTTCAGGTGTTCTTTGAATGCTATTATGATGCCTCATCCATTTTTTGTTTTTCCTGTTTAATTGAACGCATTTGAAGTTGTTTGGAAGGCAGCTTTGCAATGTGATTTTGTAGTTGTTGTCCAGCCAGGTTTCTGTGATGAATAGGATGTCAATGCCATTGTCATCGAGTAGGTTGAAGATCTCTGTAGAGTGTTTTGACATGGATCTTGCATTTATTAGATTGCAGTGGAGTTTGGAGGTGTAGTTCAGTTTGGCTTTTCTTGTTAGGGTCATCTTCTGATCTTGTTGAGGTGTAGGTTTTGGGTGTCGGCGTCTTAGAATACTACTTCTAGATTTTGTTGGTTTTTTGTTTTCATCGGGTTCATCTTCCAGGGTTTGTGGTTGTCGATTGGAAGTTCTTCTTGCTTTGGTGATGTAAGGTGTTATCACATCTGTCGGGGGGAAATTCTGCCGGGGCCGGCAGAGCCGTCCGCGGACCTCCGGGCAGGGAGGCCCCAACTCCTCCCGTGTATTCCAAAAAATGAGTATGAGGCACACACAAGAAGCAAGGTGGTTCTGCTGTTTATTGAACAAACGGCAGGGATGGGTCAAGGAACGTACGCGTCCGTCCTGACACACTCTTCTTTCACCGTGGGCTCGCAAGCCCTTTTAACCTTAGTATGACGCGCTACTTGCGTCACCTGGGAAAGTTAACAAAAAACCTATCGCCACTCTGGATTGGCTCCTCGAGTGGTAGGGTTAGTATAGCACACGTATAGAGAGCTTCACTACTGGATGAGGGTTAGTCAGGTGGTATACATGGGTTGTCCCTTCAAATTGATACATGAAAATTGTTACATGGAAGCCCCTGAGGATTGGTCAGTGCTAGTGGCGTCAGTGATTGGAGCCCCATGTTCTGATTGGTCCACGCACGAGCTCCCCAGTGTGGGACCATCGCTGTTCCCAGCTCGCGGTGCACCTGCCATTTGCAACATTGTTTCACTAGTGGTATGCGTAGACAACGTAAGACCTATTCATATGCTGGGAGGCCGGTTACTCCCACTGCTGCAGATGTTCTTTGAGACGCTCGCCTGTATCTGCCTGGCCTTTGAAGCAGGGTACCCAGGCACCTCTCTTGCCCCCCGGATCTAGCACTCTGTCAGGTTCGGCTTGGTCACGTGAGGTGGGACCGTGTTTGAGACATAATTCTGCACAATTAATATTGTATTTTCCACTGTGCGCTTTACTTAATTTGGGGAGGCGACCTTGATGTCGGCTTGTGGTATGTCAGTTTAGCAACATCGTGTCCTTGACTGTCTGCTTTAGCCGGGCTCATTCTGCGGGATCAGCGACTTTACTTTTACTCGTTGCAATGTTTTCTGGAGACTCTTGCTTGAGGCCTACTTGGGCCTAGTGTATAGGTGGAACCGTTTGGTACACAGGTGCTTTAAGTTATGGTGCCGTATTGCTTTGTTCACGTTGTCGTGTCTTCATTGGGTTCTTCTGTAGTTGCACATAGGTTTAGGAGAAGCGTAAGCAAGCTTTTATTAGTTCGTTCTGCATTTTAAGGAGCTTAAGTGAAAAATAATAAAGATGCGCGTCTGTGGGTGTGTCTGTCACCTACGTCATAGCACTGAATATGTTCTTCGTGCAAATGGGTGTGGGAATGTCCAGTGTCATTCTGTCTGCTGGCTGAGTCGTCATGGCATCTCTAACGATGGGTCAGCATAGTGTTCGATGATTCAGTCGAGTTCTTCCGAGCCGCAGGCGCTGGCAAGGGTATGGCATGCTGGTGGGCACGCGGGTGGGCACATCCGTATGTTTCTGTACCAAGGCACTTGATCAGCTAGGATGTGGGCGAACTCCTCTCTTGGTGGGTGTCTGGGCCGCGATCCTTTAGGCCAGGGGTGGGACAAGAATGTTGGGAGCCGTTTTCTCCATTCTCCCACTTCAGTCCCCCCTCTGGTCGACTTGTCGACCACAAACTTATCATTTTCATTATCACCTCTCACTCTCCATATTTTCGTAATTCCTCCCAGATGTCCATAGTGATTGACATGGTCTTCGAATGACCAATACATGTATAGGCAAGCTCCTCCAGGGGCGCAGTATACCCACTTCCCTATGTAGCTCCTTGGATTTCTTGGATTTTCGACCTTCACAGATGGTGGGTCTAGATGGTTAGTGATGATCTGGTTGCGCAACTTCTCTCTTTCCTGTATTACTGTGCTTGTGTGAGGACCGTCATCTGCTGGCATTAAGGGGTGCATACCACCCATTTCTATCATTTCGTCAGCGGTCCGTGCCTTCCGGGCCTTCCAAAATTTTGTTAAGATCAATGCAGCTCCAGCCAAGACAATGCACCCAACTATGATCTTTAGTCCATCTGATAGCCAGGATGGCATCCATGACCATAATATTGAAAACCAACTTCCATCCTTCTCAACACCTTTACTTTCGTCCATCATCTTGGAATGCATCTGGGCCAGCTGTGATACTGCTTCAGCCAGTGTGCCATTGTCAGCGTCGTTAGCAGGAATGAATGTGCAGCATGATTGTCCTATCTTTGCGCAAACTCCTCCTTCCATTGCCGTGAGGAGGTCTAGTACATATCTATTCTGTAGTGCTACCATTCTTACTGCTCGCAATTCTTCTTTTATTGCGTTGAATCCATTTACTGTAGAGTTAATTGTCATCATTAGTTCCCATCTTGTTATTGGGAGCCATTTGGCGTTTGCGTATGCCTAAACACCCGGATGTATTATCGAGGAGAAGAACATTGCTGCTCTGCTGAATAGTCTGTGTTCTGGAGGTATTGAAGATAGTGCTGTTTCTGATCGTCCCCATAGATAATTTCCTGTCAGGGGTTCTCCTTGTCTCTTTTTCCTGCTCACGATAGTGTCGTTGCTGTTGTCTTTATTTTCCGAGTCCTTTTCAGTGGGTGAGGATCTTTTTTTCCTCTTGTTTCCTTCATTCATTTTGGGAAAGTTTTCTGTATTCACATGTTGTTTTGGCACCACTAGGGATGGTACATTGACGTGTACCATTGAGCATACGCCATTCCACATAGGGGGCAGTGTGTGGTATGCCTTCTCTCCACAGGCCCAGTAATGGTCCATTATTACTGCTGTTCCTGCTCCCCCCTCAGGTAACTCCGTCACACTTGCACAATTGGTGTTTAGTCCCACGTCCACTTTTCCTTTGTGCATGTAGCATATATTGGGAGCGGTCAGTGGCAGTATTGTTATAGGGTCTTCATCTTCCTCTAACCATGTTAGCATTGGTACATACTTGACCCAAGTCGTCCAACATCTTTGGTTGTGTTCAGCAATGCTCTCCTGATCTTCTCTTGTTATCATATTGCTGCCGGCCACACCTATGTACCATTTGTCGCCCAGGTACAATTTTCCGGTTATTGTTATTAGTGGCCTTTCCCAACACCCTTGTTTACCAGGTACTTCGGTGGCATACCAATCACATGGCAGGTACTGCTGTGTTACTTTCTTTGTGTCTCCTTTTTCAGAGCCGCTGGTTATATATCTGAACGCTTCATTGGATAAACTGGCCTTGTGGTAGCTCAAATATGTCTTGAGGAAGTTGTTTTCGTAAGGGTATGTATCTCGTGTTTTCCACACCAGTTGTACCGTTGTTACTTGGAACCTTCCTTTCGTTTGGAACAGTGCTAGGTATATTATGCATCGTGCCGTCTTTTCATCAATTTCTGTGGCAACAAATGTCCGGGCAGCGCTCATGGAGTATGGGATCAATGAGCATATATAGCAGCTGTCTTTCGTTGTCTGTTTCCCTATTTTAGTCATGTGTTGATACCACATGTTGTTTGAGACGTGTGCTGAATCTTCTATGTAACTATCAATACCCTTTTGATCTGAGTATGTGCTGCGTTTAACTCTTCCTTCTTTTCCTCTAACTTGTCTGGTACCACCTGACGTAACACCTGTTGCAGCCGGGGGTGGGATAATGTTAGGTTTGGGTACAGCAATAATATTTAAAGCGCAGCTATACTGCCATACAGAGGCAGCCACGAAGCCGGTGATTACCAATATCCCTAACATTTTTATTACAAATGCTAATTTCACCGGCATGTTACTCTTACCTTGCTGCAGTCCGGCAGCTTATTCTTGCGAGGTTAAAGTTGCCCGCCTGAAAATTCTCAATATGCTGGTTATTGATGTTAGTTTTTTTTTTTTTTTTTTTTCAAGCCCTCCCTATCAAATGGTCGTTCAATGCCCAGGCGAAGAGCTGTTCCCACGCCACTCTAAGTGATCTATTTTTTAGGACAGGCAAGTAAGGGCGGAGGTGGGGCATTGATTGTTCAATGGCCAAAATGAATGCCGTGTAGTACACACGTACCTTCCTTCTTTTTAGATACTTTGGCCTTTTAATATGATAGACAAATTGATGTGATAATTCTTCAGGGTAGTTGTAGTCTGAGGGTAGCATTTACACCTGGGCAGTGAGCTCTTGTTAATAGCTTATTATTCTTGACAATACAATAATACGCGATACCTGCATGTGCGAGAAAAAAGAAAAGAGAGCAATCACGTGTTTACATGTGTATGCGTGTACGAAAATGTCTTTCAAAAGTTCTTTTTAGTTGGACATAATACAGGCAGGGGTGCTCAGGGTTCAACTGGCGGGGTTTGTTTTACTCTTTGATCGTGTAACCATGGGGTGGGGTGTGTGGATATTGTTTTTCTCAATGTTATTAATTGTCACAGGGGGATCAGGGGGGTGGTGAGGGTCGCAAGTTCTATCAAAAGTCACTTCATCTGTGGGAGATGCTGTTGCTGTTCTTCCAACGGCCCTGTCGGTGGCGCTGGGGCGGGTCTGGAGTTTGCAGATCTTTACGTCATGTAGATGGTTCCAAGCGCGTTTGTCCTGTAGCTTTACTGCTCTTGTTGATATTTCCTCTACCAGGTGGGGGCCAGTAAAACGCGGGTCGTTCCACTGTCTTTTAAAGTTGCGTAGTAACACGTGGTCACCTTTAGCTATTTTGCACGGTGCATCCTCTTCTCCTTGTTGGTCGCTCTTAGACCCGCCCCGTGTGCGCTCGAGCTGTTGAGATACAAACACAACGCTAGTAATCAAAGAAGACACATATTTGTACATTTCATCACCAAAAACAGCTGCAGTGCTCTCGTGGTCAATAAATGCTCTTGATGTTGGTGTCAGAGGAAGGCGCATTTGGCGTCCAGTTACCACCTCGTGTGGAGTGAGGTGGTGGTCGGAGCCTGGCCTGTTTCGTAACTCGAATAGGGCTAGTGGAAGGCAATATAGCCAACTCTTCTTTGTGGTTTGTTGTATTTTTGCAATTGCCTCCTTCAATAGGCCATTCAGGCGTTCACATACACCGTTGGCTTGTGGATGGTATGCACATGCAAATTTATGCTTAATGCTCAATAGGGATGTGATGTGCTGGAACATTTCGTTAGCGAAATGCGGGCCGTTATCCGACCGCAGCACTTCGCACACTCCCCATCTGGGGAAAACTTCCCTCACCAAGAACTTGGCTACTCTGAATGCATCTGGGTGTGAGCAGGGTCCTGCTTCAATCCACCTGGAGAATGGGCATACTACTACAATCATATACCTATTTCCTTGACATACGTTGATCATATCAACATAGTCAATATGTATATGTAGGAAGGGTCCTTCTGGCCGGGGTATAGTACCTTTTATCACCTTCAAAGTGTGACCGGCCGTGAACTGTTGGCATGTGAGACAATTGCTGATGAAGTTTGTCACATGGGAGTTTAGCTCAGGGCAGAACCAGTCTTCCCTAATTCGTGCTGCAATTACTTCCTTGCCAGTGTGAGCTGGGTGGTGCAATTGGCTCAGGGCGGTGTTCAATAGGGCCAGTGGCATTACCATCTTTCCACTGTTATCCTGGCGCCATAGGGCGTCAGTTGGTGACATTGTACATCCTCTTTTTACCCATATCTCCTTTTCTGCCATTGGTGCTGCTGCTTGTAATTCCATTATCTGGGTGGCTGGGAGGTGGGTGTACCCTTCTTTTATTAACAATTCTCTAGCTATCCCCCTCCCTCTCCCTCTCTCTGACTCTGGGGGTTCCATATCTCACCAAAGTACGCAGCATACCTTGCATGTGCGTCTGCTGCCGCATTTCCTTTGGAGACATGATCGTCACCGTTTGTATGTGCCGTACATTTGACCAAGGCTAATTCTTGGGGATTATTTATTACTTCAATTAGTTCAGCCAGTAAGAGAGCATGTTGCACTGGAGTGCCATCAGCTCTCCTGAAACCTCTTCTTCTCCATTTAGACAACCCTGAATGGACGGTGGATGTGACATATGCACTGTCACAATATATGGTCACTCTCTTGTCAAAGCTTTCCTTCAACGCCAAGATCAGTGCAACCAATTCAGCCGCTTGAGCAGAGTAATGTTGTGGCAATTGTACACATTTCATCGCCACACATACAGGTACTTCTGTCATTTTCACCACAGCCGCCCCCGTTCGTCTAACCCCATCCGTTTGGTCAATTGTTGATGACCCATCAATGAACAACAGTTCACCCCCCTCTAGTGCACTTTCTTCAACTTTCCTCATGCATGAGTACATTTCAGTTGTCTGTGTGCAATCGTGTACATAGTCCCCCTCCTCAGTTTCTTGTGCTATGAACCTTGCAGGGTTAACAGTGTTACATCTAACTATTGATAATTCTGGTCTGGAAAGTATTATTTCATACCCTGACGCCCTTTGCGTAGTTAAGGTAGATTTAGGTTTGTTCAATATTGAGAATAGTGCATGTTCCACAAACAAAGTGGTCGGGCATCCCATGGTTATTGATGATGCCTTTTCCACTGCGAAAGCAGCAGCTGCGAGGCCCTGTTCGCAAGGAAAATGTCCTAACATGACAGGATCTAGGTGGCCGCTGTAAAATGCTACTGGCTTGTAACCCATGCTTGTTTTTTGTGCCAGTACTGCTTTCATCACTGCTGAGTCACAATGCGAAAATATGAAGAATTGGCGCTCATAGTTTGGGGAGGCTAGTACCGGGGCAGTGGATATTGCGTCCTTTAGCTCATTAAAAGCTTCTCTCATTTCCATTGTCCACCCCAACTTATTCCCCCCTCTGTTAGCTTCTTTTAGTCCCTCAAGTAGGGGCCCTATGTACGAGCTGTAGTCAAATACCCATGCTCGGCAATAGTTGCATAGTCCCAGGAACTGTTGCAGTTCCCGTACTGTTTGTGGTAGGGGTGTATTTGAAATAGCCTGTGCCCTTTGTGGTGCAATCTTCCTTCCGTGTTGTGATATGAGTTGGCCAATATAATGTACCTGTTCCTGACAGTACTGTAACTTTTCCTTGTCTACTTTGTACCCTTTTTCTGCCAATATTGTCAACATTTTTACTGAGTCTTCTCTGCATGTCCTCTCATTCGTGCTGCAAATAATTATATCATCAACATATTGTAGTACTGTACTTTCCACGTCAATGTTACTCAAGTCCATTTGTATTACTCTGTTAAATATTGAGGGTGACTCACAGTAGCCTTGTGGCAGTCTGGTGTGTTTCCATTTTGTGTTCCTGTAGGTGAAGCTAGTCAGGTCTTGTGAATCTGGGTGTAGGGGTATTGAGAAAAAGGCGATGCCTCTGCTGGAATGCCACACAAAATTGTGGCCGGGTTTGCTGCTATTGGATACTCTGCTTCAACTATGTTGTTCAAGGGCCTGAGATCCTGTATGAAGCGCCAAGAGCCCCCTTTAGCCTTGCGTACTGGGTAGACGGCTGTGTTACATGGTGATTCCGATGGGACCAATATGCCATTGTTTATAAGGGCTGAAATTGTTTCATATATGCCCTCATCTGCCTCTTTTGACAGTGGGTATTGTTTCACTCTGGGAAAAATTGCACCTTTTTTTCAATTTTATCCTCACTCCCCCAATGCTTTTTATGCACCCCACGTCATAGGGACTGGTAGTCCATAATGATGTAGGTACACTTGCCATATCCTCTTCAAAAAATGGGACTGGGGTGGATGTGGGTGCCTCAAGTGCCATTGCCATTTTTTGTGCTACTTGTTTATAATTTATTTTTAACCAAATTTCCACACTCATCATAAACACCATTTCACCTTCTTCCTTTCCTTCTGAAAACAGCTCCTCATCTGACACCTGTGTTAGTCTGCACCCTTCTGCGAGAGCTATCACTGCCCTCCATGCTCTTCCTTCTCTGTCGTGGGCATGTACTGTTATGTAATCGGCAGTTGCCAATATGCTCTCTATGCTCACTGAAATCACTTTTCCTTCTTGTTCATTTGTTGGTGTCTCAGGTCTAAACAAGTAAGCTGCCGGTCTCCTCCAAACTTTTCCTTCAATTCCCGGCAACCATGCGATTGCCATGTCTGTCCCGTATTGGAATAGTTCACCATCCATTGGCTCAGCCCTAATCACTGTTGGGCCACAGTACGCTTGCATTATTTGTCTTGCGGTCAGCATGTTAATTCCCGGGGTTGAGCATATTATGCCATCCTCCGTGAAGGAGATCGTCATATTTAGTCTGCTCATAATGTCCCTTCCCATTATATTCACTGGTGAGTACAACAGTGGGACTGACATATCATAATCCCCTATTGATAAGGGAACGTTATCAGTAAAAGGAACCAATCCTCTAGCCCCAGAGAACCCTTGTGTGTTCATAGCTTCACCTGACATCTTAAATTTACCATCCCTTATGCATGACCGGGTTGCCCCGGTGTCAACAAGGAAAGATAATTTTTTGTCACCTATCGTCACCTCTATGCGTGGCTCCTCCGCACTATTGGGTGTTACTGACAGGATGGGACACACCAAGGCCGTCTGTGGGCTGTCCTATTGGGGGTATAACGATTGGCCACTTCCCGTATAAGGGTTATGTCCCAAAACCGTCACCCTACCCAGTTGTGTTTGCTGTGGCTGTATGTTGACAGAGGATACAATATTGTTTTGTACCTGTGCAGGTTGTTGCACTTGCTGTATTTGGGGTTGTTGTGGTGACACCATCTGTTGTTGTAGTTGTGAACATGTTTGTGGTTGAGGTACCAGATGTTGTTGGCCATTCCCCATTGGTAGTGTCTGCTGCCGTTGGGTGTTGTGTTGTTCCTGTGTGAGCCCTTGTTGCCCTTGCTCGTTCCAATATTGTGTACTTGGTCTTACTCTACATGTACGTGACATGTGCCCTACCATTCCACATATCCAACACACTGGTGGCTCCCTACTCTGCCATGGGAAATTTCCTGTGTTATCCTGATATACTGGTTGTCCAGCGGGGTAGTAGTTTCTAAACCCTCCCCCCTGCTGTTGTGTGTTATATCCAAATCCTCTTCCTCTCAACATTCCTCCCCGTCCTCTGCTGTAATTATAATATCCGGGTCCACTCATGTTGGTTGTGTGCGGTGGGGGTTGCAAGGGTTGTTGTGCTATAGTTAGTGACTGTTGAATTTGAGTGGGGTCCTGTGCAGCCACTACTTGTGTGGGGCTTTGAGTCATTGTTGGAGGTGTCGTTATTAATGCACCTTCCATTGTATATTTATTCAGTTTTTTCTGAACTAATTTAGCCTCTTCCGCTTTCCTATCCTCTTCCTTTTGTCTTACCTTCTCTCGCCATGTTCTGCAATGATGCACTATCGTCAGCTGTATCTCTGGCCAAGCTTTAGCTTCCATCCCCACTACTTTCTTCAGTTGTTTCTGTACTACGTCTGGGAGTCCTTGTACTAGTATGTGGTAAAATATTGCTGGTGTCTTATCCCACGGCTCTCTAGTTTCCATGCGCCATTTCTCTTGAATTTCCTGGATATAATCAACAGGATCTTCATTGTCCCTCATCTTGCGCAAAGTAATTGCTCCTATGTCTGATGTATCTGGGTACTGTACCCTTAAAGCTTACCATAATGCATGTCTGCAGTTCGCAAATGGTGCCCCATCATGTGACGTGTTTGTTATTGTTACCCCAGGAAAGCCTGCCCTCTTCCAGATATCATCTGCTGCATCCCCTAATATTGATATCAACAATCCTTTTACGTCCCCCACTGCCAACTTCTGTCCTGCAGTGTGTTTTTCCATTTCGTATATCCATTTACCAGCACCTCCACTTAGTGATGGGAGTCTGCACTTTATATTTTCTTTGTCTGCATGTTTCCAGGGGACGTATTGTGGTCTGACCCCTCCCCTCTCCAGAAGTGGCATCAAGTTATGTCCGTGTTTGCCTTTTGGGTCCCACACGATCGCGTCTGTACATCCCTCCTCCCCTTCTCTCACGTTTACATCATCAGTTTGTCTCATATCGTATTTATCTTGTTCACCTCCCTCCTGTTCATTACTTATGTTTATCACTTTATCTATTATGGGCGTGTGTGGGTGTTCTCTCATCCTTCGTCCAGGAAGGTCCCTAAGCTTCCCTGCATAAGGGGTCAGGTCACGCGGGAAGGGCGCTAAGTTAGACCGTGCTGTTGTACGCGATGAGCGTAGGGTGGTGGAACATGTTGGGCCGGGGGGTGATGGCGTAACTGCACGTGTCTCGTTAACTACTAACCCTTTATCATTCTCCTCACTTCCCTCCTCCTCTTCCATTTTCCTGCATACCCATGGCGATTCTCTGTTTGTCCTAGTTATATATAGTTTATCTAAACTCTCCCTTCTGCTATCTTCCCCTTCTTCTTCCTCACTACAAAATCCTTCTATCCCTCCCCACTCTGTTCTTTTTCCCTTTATTGTTACTGTTCGTAAGTCTATTAGATCTAACTCTTCATTCCTTGCTTTATCAGATGTTCCCCTTTGTAGTGATGTCGTTGCTTCTTCCTGATCTCTGTACAGGTACGTACTTACTGCGCCTCTTCCCCATTTACCTCCTCTCTCTCCTTCATTGCTTACCATTTTACTTCTACCAGCTTCTGCTCTTTCATTTATATATTCCTCTAATGTTTTGATATCCGTTCTTCCCATTACTCTTTCTTCCTCTTGCTGTTTTTCCCATTTTGCTCTTTCTTTCTCTAGTATTTCCTCTATCATTTTCCGTTCTCCGTATTTCCTTGTTGTCTCTGATAGCAACTTCCTTCTATATGTTTCCAATTTTCCTTGTTCCTCTTCCCCTTCCCTTATTTTCTCGCGTAGTGCTGCTGTCGGCTGCTCTCTTCACCCTTTCTGCCTCTTTCCTTTTCTCTTCATTTTGTTCCTTTATTTTGTCCAGCTCATCCTTGCTTTCTTTCCTCTTCCGTGCACTCTCTCTTCCCTCTTTTTCTAGTTGTTTGATCAGTGCGTTCTGCTCATCTCTTAGTTCTGCTATTCGCTCCTCCAACACCTCCTCCTTTTCTCTTAACCTCTCTTCTCCCTTCAATTTACTCTCTACCCCTATCCCCTTACTCCCCTTCCTTTCATCCTCTTCCACTTTCCTCACTACCTCCTCCTCCTTTTCTGTCAATGATCCTCGTAGTTTTAGTAATACCTGCGCAGCTACCCACTCATCCTGCCCTATTCCAGGTATCTGTTCTTCACTGTATCCTCCGTCTCTTGCCTGCCCTTTTGTGCAGGCTGATCCTGCTGCGCCACTCTGTCCCCCTCCCGTGTAGGTACTCGTAGCCACATATGGTGGTGGGCTGTATGCCGGGTTCGAGTATCCTTCAGCCGCCTTTAATTCAACCATTCTTCGTAGTTCCGTCAGAGGATACAGCCCCCCTTCTTCTTCTTTTACTATCTTCACTAGGGCTATATCTTCTGACTGTTCCTGTTTTATTTCTTTTCCACTTATATTGCTATTCCTCTCTTCTCCATTTCCCGTGTTTTGTGAGCTTCCACTCTCCTTTTCCCCATCCTCCCCTTCTTTTTTAATCTTCTCTTCCTCCATTATCCCACCCATAACAAACATTCCGTTTGGTCCTGGTCGGGATCCTTGGAACATTCTCCATAAGTTGAACACCTCTACATGATTAATCAACTTCTTCCCCTTGTATGTGTTATGCAGATGGGTCAATAACGAATGTTGGGTATAGGGGTCGAAGCTACCGTTAGGGGGCCATTGTGTCGTCATTTTATTGTCCGTCCCCTGTGTCCATTCAATGCTGTATTTGATAATCTTCTCTCTATGGGGCGATAATGTTTTGCATATGTGTTGTAGAGGGGTGGTGAGAGTGTTTCCCCACCCTCCCGACCCTGCCCCGTATGACATGGTAGCTCCTAAACTCGTTGTCCCTCCCCTAGCTGATAGTTGTTACCCTTTGTGATAATCCAACAATAATTTATGTCATTCGAATTTGGTATATTCTTTTCTCTCTTTCTCACCTCTATGGCCCCCTGTGGCCGAGGTGCACGTAACCCCCTGCGGTTGCGTACCCCTTATTTACGTTCCTATACCGCCGTCCCACTTGCTCCTCCTCCCTCTTATATGCCTTGTCGTGGCCGGCGTTCTCCGTGCGCAGCCACGTCCCCTGTTTCGCCTTTCCTCGATCAACTCATTACCGTTTATCTCCGTTTCCACTCCCTTACCACAACTCTCTTTCCCACTGCGCTCAAACGAAAGATACTTGTGCTTGATATTTCCTATGAGAGCCCTACTGGTGACGTCACCGATTTCTTCAAATTACTAGTAAGTTCTTAATACACTTGCAATCTACCCCCGTTAACCCCACAGCTGTCTTCCTGTCACGCCTGGAACAAGGTAATCAACAATATATATATAATCGGACTGCACACGCTGCGTCGCCTCGCGTGTGATACGCCCCTCAACAGGAGGGCTTAACCAGCCAATTATCTTCCGTATTTAGGCAACCAGCTAGCTACCGCCTACAGGGAACCGTCATCTACCTATCGAGTATCTTGCTCGATCAATAGGGATCCTCATCTACTCATTGATCAATAATCACCAAATCGTAGGAAACCGCGCATGCACACACACCCTTACATGTGATCGCGACCTCTGCCAATCAATATCTCTGGGCCGCTGCACGTGATGTTTTCGTGCTCCGCCCCCTTCTCTCTTGTAACGTAGCTCACTGCTCACGCACCTGTCTGGCTACCATTCATTCATTGTTAACACTAATTTGTCAAACCTTCGCCGCGCACCTGTGTAACACCTCCCGCCTCCCGCGTTCAATTCTCCCCCCTCCCTCACAATTTCACATTGTTTGTTGTGCATGGCATACTCACCAAGTGCTCTTGATGTGGGGCTGCTCGACCGCGTGCACCCCTCTAAGCGGCTCGCCACCTCCCCTCGTCTGGACCACGTCTGGACACTCGCCAACCGCGGGCGGGATACTTCTCAACCGGCTCCCGAAGGCCAATATCCGGATTGCGCTGTCCGGTCTTCTCGCAGTTCCGCGATGGTCCTGTAGTCCTCAAAAGGGGGCAGCGGCAGAGGGGGCCGCGCCGTCGGGCCTCCCAGCAACAGGGGCACTCGGAAAAATAAAAATAAAAGTAGACCTTAAACAGATCTCAGCAGTGCCTCCAACTTGTCGGGGGGAAATTCTGCCGGGGCCGGCAGAGCCGTCCGCGGACCTCCGGGCAGGGAGGCCCCAACTCCTCCCGTGTATTCCAAAAAATGAGTATGAGGCACACACAAGAAGCAAGGTGGTTCTGCTGTTTATTGAACAAACGGCAGGGATGGGTCAAGGAACGTACGCGTCCGTCCTGACACACTCTTCTTTCACTGTGGGCTCGCAGGCCCTTTTTACCTTAGTATGACGCGCTACTTGCGTCACCTGGGAAAGTTAACAAAAAATCTATCGCCACTCTGGATTGGCTCCTCGAGTGGTAGGGTTAGTATAGCACACGTATAGAGAGCTTCACTACTGGATGAGGGTTAGTCAGGTGGTATACATGGGTTGTCCCTTCAAATTGATACATGAAAATTGTTACATGGAAGCCCCTGAGGATTGGTCAGTGCTAGTGGCGTCAGTGATTGGAGCCCCATGTTCTGATTGGTCCACGCACGAGCTCCCCAGTGTGGGACCATCGCTGTTCCCAGCTCGCGGTGCACCTGCCATTTGCAACATTGTTTCACTAGTGGTATGCGTAGACAACGTAAGACCTATTCATATGCTGGGAGGCCGGTTACTCCCACTGCTGCAGATGTTCTTTGAGACGCTCGCCTGTATCTGCCTGGCCTTTGAAGCAGGGTACCCAGGCACCTCTCTTGCCCCCCGGATCTGGCACTCTGTCAGGTTCGGCTTGGTCACGTGAGGTGGGACCGTGTTTGAGACATAATTCTGCACAATTAATATTGTATTTTCCACTGTGCGCTTTACTTAATTTGGGGAGGCGACCTTGATGTCGGCTTGTGGTATGTCAGTTTAGCAACATCGTGTCCTTGACTGTCTGCTTTAGCCGGGCTCATTCTGCGGGATCAGCGACTTTACTTTTACTCGTTGCAATGTTTTCTGGAGACTCTTGCTTGAGGCCTACTTGGGCCTAGTGTATAGGTTGAACCGTTTGGTACACAGGTGCTTTAAGTTATGGTGCCGTATTGCTTTGTTCACGTTGTCGTGTCTTCATTGGGTTCTTTTGTAGTTGCACATAGGTTTAGGAGAAGCGTAAGCAAGCTTTTATTAGTTCGTTGTGCATCTTGCGTTTCTGCATTTTAAGGAGCTTAAGTGAAAAATAATAAAGATGCGCGTCTGTGGGTGTGTCTGTCACCTACGTCATAGCACTGAATATGTTCTTCGTGCAAATGGGTGTGGGAATGTCCAGTGTCATTCTGTCTGCTGGCTGAGTCGTCATGGCATCTCTAACGATGGGTCAGCATAGTGTTCGATGATTCAGTCGAGTTCTTCCGAGCCGCAGGCGCCGGCAAGGGTATGGCATGCTGGTGGGCACGCGGGTGGGCACATCCGTATGTTTCTGTACCAAGGCACTTGATCAGCTGGGATGTGGGCGAACTCCTCTCTTGGTGGGTGTCTGGGCCGCGATCCTTTAGGCCAGGGGTGGGACAAGAATGTTGGGAGCCGTTTTCTCCATTCTCCCACTTCACATCGGTCGTGTGTTTGTTGTTTCTGGTGTTGTTCATCCTTCTGCGTGCTTTTGTTAGGGTATTTAATGTTGCTGCTACTAGCATTGGGATGGTTTTGTCTGGTGACCAGTTGTCAATGTGAGATGGAGTTAACTAGAGGTATTTGTCTCTTCTCTCAGTGTTGGTTCGATTTGTTTTCCTGTATGTGGGGGTGTGTTCTGTAGTTGTGGTTCTTTGTTGCAGTTCTGGAGTGTTTGTTCTTTCTTCTCTTTTTCTTTCCCTCGGGATACGTCATTTAAGCGGCATTATAAGATTCAGAGTTTAGTCTTCATTTGTTTGCTGATGTCCTGTTGGTTCTGCTTTGCTCTGGTTGTCTTGTGGTGTAGTACTGAGTGTGGAGGGCTGTCGGCTACCGTGTTGGGCTCCTTCTGTAGGTGGTATTTCCGGCTGATGTTGCCTACAGTTGCTGTCTTGGTAGGGGTATGGGAGGTGGATAAGGGTTATACAGTTGGGTGTTATGAGTTGCTCTCTTTAGTGTCCGTCTCCCTGAACGCGGTTCACTGTGGTGAGCTAGCTATGTAGGTTTAAGAAGGATGTGAACTAGTTGATGAGTGACATTGAAGGGTACAGCTAGGACTTACGCCTTATGAGGTGTGAGCCCCTAATCAGAGTGTCACTCCACAGTAATTCACTGGTGGGTTCTGTCTCACTTTCGAGTGAGTTGGTAAGTGAATTTGAGAGACCTGTATAGTGGGGTAGAGGCCTATCAAAGCAATCTAAATATCACTTAATGCAATCTGGACACAGAACCCCTACTAGATTTAGATTTGAGAGTCCTGTATAGTGGGAGAGAGGCCTATCAATGCAATCTAAATATCACGTAATGCTATCTGGACACAGATCCCCTACTAGATGTGAGAGACCTGTATAGTAGGAGAGAGCCCTATCAATGCAATCTAAATATCGCGTAATGCAATCTGGACACAGAATCCCTGTTAAAAATCTGAGAGTCCTGTATAGTGGGAGAGAGGCCTATCAATGCAATCTAAATATCACGTAATGCTATCTGGACACAGATCCCCTACTAGATGTGAGAGACCTGTATAGTTTGAGAGAGGCCTATCAATGCAATCTAAATATCACTTAATGCAATCTGGACACAGAACCCCTACTAGATTTAGATTTGAGAGTCCTGTATAGTGGGAGAGAGGCCTATCAATGCAATCTAAATATCACGTAATGCTATATGGACACAGATCCCCTACTAGATGTGAGAGACCTGTATAGTAGGAGAGAGCCCTATCAATGCAATCTAAATATCACGTAATGCAATCTGGACACAGAATCCCTGTTAAAAATCTGAGAGACCTGTATAGTGGGAGAGAGGCCTACCAAAACAGTCTAAATATAACTTAATGCCATCTGGACACAGAACCCCTACTTGATTTGAGAGACTTGTATAGTAGGAGAGAGGCCTATCAATGCAATCTAAATATAACTTAATGCACTCTGCACACAGAACCCCTACTAGATTTGAGAGACATGTATAGTGGGAGAGAGGCATATCAATGCAATCTAAATATCACTTAATGAAATCTGGACACAGAACCCCTACTAGATTTGAGAGACTTGTATAGTAGGAGAGAGGCCTATCAATGCAATCTAAATATCACCTAATACAATCTGGACACAGAATCCCTGTTAAAAATCTGAGAGACCTGTATAGTGGTAGAGAGGCCTACCAATGCAATCTAAATATAACTTAATGCACTCTGGACACAGAACCCCTACTAGATTTGAGAGACCTGTATAGTGGGAGAGAGGCCTATCAATGCAATCTAAATATCACTTAATGAAATCTGGACACAGAACCCCTAGTAGATTTGAGAGACTTGTATAGTAGGAGAGAGGCCTATCAGTGCAATCAAAATATCACCAAATACAATCTGGACACAGAATACCTGTTAAAAATCTGAGAGACCTGAATAGTGGTAGAGAGGCCTACCAATGCAATCTAAATATAACTTAATGCACTCTGGACACAGAACCCCAACTAGATTTGAGAGACCTGTATAGTGGGAGAGAGGCATACCAATGCAATCTAAATATCACTTAATGCAATCTGGACACACTATCCCTACTATATTTAGAATTAAGAGACCTTTATAGTGGGAGAGAGGCCTATCAATGCAATCTAAATATCACGTAATGCAATCTGGACACAGAACGCATGTTAAAAATTTGAGAGACCTTTATAGTGGAAGAGAGGCTTATCAATGCAATCTAAATAAAACTTAATGCAATCTGGACAGATAACCCCTACTAGATTTGAGAGACCTCTATAGTGGGAGAGAGGCCTATCAATGCAATCTAAATATCACTTAATGCAATCTGGACACAGAACCCCTACTAGACTTGAGAGACCTGTATAGTAAGAGAGAGGCCTATCAATGCAATCTAAATATCACTTAATGCAATCTGGACCAGGAACCCCTATTAGATTTGAGAGACTTGTATAGTGGGAGAGAGGCCTATCAATGCAATCTAAATATCACTTAACACAATCTGGACACAGAACCCCTGTTAAAAATCTGAGAGACCTTAATAGTGGGAGAGAGGCCTATCAATGCAATCTAAATATAACTTAATGCAATCTGGACACAGAACCCCTACTAGATTTGAGAGACCTGTATAGTGGGAGAGAGGCATATCAATGCAATCGAAATATCACTTAATGCAATCTGGACACAGAACCCCTACTAGATTTGAGAGACCTGTATTGTGGGAGAGTGGCTATCAATGCAAATCAGGCTTGGCCCACCCGACTCCACCATGGAACACAAAGCTTAGGGTAAGCTTAGGGTAAAAACAGTCTCAATCAGAGCCTCTCCTTCAAAACCTTCCCGGTCAATGAGCTAGAAGTGAACTTCCAGACTTACTCACAAGAGAGAATTCCTTGGTCTTCCTAGAATTATTCAAAAGCTCTGCTATGAAACTGGTGGACACAAGTACCCCGCTAAAAAATATCTGCATTATGACCAATCCATCTGCACTTTGGTATACCCCCAACCTTGTCTCCAATAAATGCTCAATCAGAGAGAAATGCATCATGAAAACCATAACCCCAGAGATCTCACAAGCCTCAAATCTCTCAGCATCCAAACCATATGATTCTGATTACCAAGGCCAAAACGATTTCCCAGCCATCGCAGGAGTCTCTAACAGGAGCAAATCCCTCTTTGAAGTAGAAAAGAATTGTACCATACCCTCACCTGATCCTGAGGTGCCAGTAACTCAGGAAAAATGCAACAGAATCAACAATATTTTTATAGAAAAAATAGACAGAATATGACAAATCGTCAAATTAACCTTCTACAGCATTAGTGTCAGAAGTCTCTCCCCTTCTCACCTGTTTTTCCTGTTTGCTTGCAACCTTCTTTGATGATTTCTTTCACACGCGCCGGGATTTGTATAAACCTGTGTGCAGGTGGATAGTAATCCAACTCCAGGAGACGTTCAGATGTCCAGGACGGGAACCAGAAAGGAACAATGTCCAGGCTCGGTGGCATGGAATGTGTTGGGTGTCCTGACCCACGTTTAAGCTATCATGCCACAACATTTGGTGCTGTGGGCTTAGAAAATTCAAGATGGCGGAAAACCCACATGTGCGCCGAAATCCAGGAAAGCTGCGCAGTTTGTGCGCCCACCAAAATGGTTGCCTCACTTGCCACCCACCAGTGCGAGAATGAAAGGCCGGGTTGCCATGAGGGAAATGGGTTGCCAAAGGAAAAACAGTAGCGCCGGTTAGCTTCAAAGCGCTTTAAAACCACCATTGGACTACCCGCACAGTAGTCTGAAACCATTGGGAATGGCAATGCTGATTGCCAAATGCAACCTAGAAGTGTGGGGAATTCATTTCTTAAATCCCAAAAATGGGTGCAGTACCAGTACTCACCACTATCCAAAAGCCGGCGTTTTAAAACCACTGTGTGTTTTTCTGAAGGCAAGTCAAAATGCCTATCTTCAAACATTGCAATATGTGCAAAATATTTACTGAACACCAGCAGACATTTGGCAGAATGGAGTTTTGTGTGCCTACAAAATCTGGGAAATGAAGATCATAAAACAAGGTTTATAACAAGACTGGCTGAGCTGTGGATTGCAGCAGTTTAAGTTGCACTGGATTTAAAGACACTAAAATCGAAAATGTTTAGATTAAATGAGTGACCTATGTTTGGTGTCACATGCCTTTGTAACTGTTGAAATGTCATAGTTTTGCACTTAGAATCAGCATTCTAGCTGCTTGTGTAAAATTGCAAGTTAAGTTAAAAAGCAACAAAAAACCTGCCAGTTAGCTGAAGGTCTGGCTTAAGGAACTTGATTTTGCTTGACAGCTACCCCCATCAGGAGTGAAACTTGAGTCACAACTGGGTTCCCAGGCCAATCTTCCTTTTGCTGCCCACACTAAGGATATGCCATCTATCTGATAATTGAATTACCTGTGCTCTGCAGGAGAGTGAACAAAGCCCTCTTCACTCAGGCAAAGGTTTTTATTACCGCAGTCGTAACATGTAGCTTCCTCTTGGCAGGAGCTGGGAGGGGCACTGCCTGTGAGAGCAAGCTGGCTTGGCAGAACTGGATGGACCAGTATTTCTACCTTGTGCTGAGAGAAAACCACACCCCTTTGTAGCCAGAATATTGTTTAGAAAAAGATTAATAACTCATGGTGCGGACATGTGAAAATTTTATAAATGATACCATAATTCTTGTGATTTTTCTGCCCACAGTTTAAGATGTGGTAGGAACCGGTGGTATGTTCGGGGGGGTGTCAGCGGAAAAGTGGATATTACTCTAAATGTGTGCATGTTAAAAATCTGAAACTTCATCAGTTAATGTCCCTACTCCCTGCACACATGTATGTAAAGTTGGGTCCATGTCAGAAATTGAAAAAGCAGTTAAAAAGTCAATTATGTACCATCTCTGAATGCAAGCTCCTAGAAAAAGCAGATTTGGACAGAGACATGGCTAAATTCAGCCACACCATGTATGTAATTTCAAACAACTGTGTAACTCTGAAGTATGGATTTTGATCATATATAGATTTGGGTGCACAGATGACAGGGGAATGTCCCATCTGCAAGCCATAAAATGACATCCCTCTGACTCACAGTTCATTCGCCAATCAAGTAAGGAATGGAAATTTGACCAATGACAAGTGAGAGGGGCAAGTCTAGTGATGCTGCATATACACCCACTTTCAAAAACACATAAAAGCAGACAGAGAGGACAGAGAGAGACCTACAATTCCATCTGCAGCGGGACGCTTTGCCAAAAATCCATACTTTACCTCCATCAACCTCCAGAAAGCCAAACTAGAGACTTCAATCTATCCAGAGCAGAGAGACCCAGAGAACCGGTGCCTAGCAGAGACCAGACCAGAGAGAAAGCAGTGCTGTACCCAGAGAGACCCAGACCAGACCGCTGTGAGCAGTTCCAGAGGCCAGGCGCTGTGAGCAGAACCCGGGAAGACCTGACCAGACTGAAGTCCGTGACCAAGTCGCTTTCCTGTTTAAAATCTCTTGTGAGTACCGCCAAACTGTACCAAACCAAAGCTCTTAGTTTAAATTCATCTAATTCAATCTATTTAATCTAAGTAGAACTGCCTCCTAGCTGTCACCTGTCATTTCTAGTAAAATTTGTCACTTGTCATTTTGAACTTTTAAAATTTGCAAAACCAAAAACGACCTCTAGTAAATCGGTCATATCTCCGCAACCGTTTGGGCTAGAGACTTGCAGTAACTTTCCTCTGATAGCTTAGAATCGTGGCTTTCCGAGGAACCTAGAACCGCATTCCTAACCCCTATAGTTTTACCACAATCGCGGAACACGCATCCGCGAATTTTACCACGATTTGCAATTTCTTCACGTGTAAAAAGACAGCAGTGCTGCTTGCCTTCCATTTGCCAGAAATTCGTTTAACCTGCTAACTATCCCTGCATCATTGCTAGTGTGAGCCTGGACTAATATTAACTAGATACCACTCACCCTGAACCTCTGAAAGGGAATTACAATCAAATTTAGCATATTTCTCATCCATTGCTAGCACATATCAAAGCATTTGGGCTTGTGTTTTCAAAACTCCTATCTGTTTTCTGTTGTCTAAGCTTGCTGGTGTGGACTGATTTACATTGATTGCATTTTTGAGAACTGTGTGCTTTCCTCCCATTTCCTTGCATTGCATAAAGAGGGGGGGAGTGAATAGCCAGAGAAAAGTGATTACATTGTTTGGTTGAAATCATATTGCGTATTTTCTGTACTGCATTCATTGCATTGAATATTGCATCCACCTGAGCTCACATAAAGCATTCTCTACCACCTTATACTTCTTCTTTTGTTCCTATTTACCAGTGTGCTATCTTATCCATTTCATGTCAACTCATTAGTGATTATAAAGAAGTGTGCTAGTGCCAGATTCTCCGTTGTTGATCTTTATCATATCAGATTAAGTGTGCTATTGAATTATTAATTTATTATAAAGTGTGATATATATATATTTTAAATTATCAAATAAACCTTTTAAACTTGCAAAACAGAACTACTTCTTGGCTCAGTGGGGTCAGGGGGATTCCAAGAGAGGGGTGTTATATAAGGGTAGTCATCCAGAACGCATGAACTGGACCTAAAGATATATCAATAAGGGTTTTCATTCAGTATTATAGACTAGGCGTTGACTTAGCTGTAGCGCGGGATTGAATCCTCTTAGAAAGTGGGGGCTCGAGCCGAGACGTTGGGTTAGATTTACCATTTGTGCAGCTTAATACAGTGTGCTAACTGACGGGATACATACATCCAGTCGGATCACCACGCTGCATTACGCTGTGAAGCATTCCTCAAAAGGGACACTCCAAGAAAAGTTCTGTTCTGCAAAAATAAAATACTAACTTCTGTAAGTCAGGACAGAGACCAATCTCTAGAATTACGGCCTTAGTAGACATGAAAATAGCCAGAGAGCACTTCTTACATAAGTTATTTGTGAGAGGTGAGTGGACTCACCAGGACCAAACAGTCTGGTTGCAGGCCATCATGCAACAGGTCACGGAAACAGGGTCAGACTTATGGAGAGATCAGGGTCCATTACATGTGGCCCTGAGTGAACTATATATGGCTCCTAAGGCCAAAGATGAACACGACAAGATTGCCAGGATAGCAGCATACCTGTACCTATATATGGGAGACATGCAGGATAGATGTGCTGAAAGCCAAAATCTGGCAAATAGGCAACAGATGGCATTACAGAAGGCCCAATTTGATCTGGACTCTTCTGAGCAGAGGCTGCAGAGGAGCCAGGAGTCAGAAGATGATAGTAGGCAGCACATCATTAAAATAAAGAAGGATTTGGATGTGCTGCAACAGGAAAAGGTAGAACAGGATACCAGATTTCTGGCCTTGCAGAAGGAACACCAAGAAGGTTTGGACTCCCTGCTGCAAAGCCAGAAAAAGCTGGAGCAACAACTGGACTTCAACAGGGTATGTGCTGAGCAGGTAGTCACCCTGCAAGGCCACCTAGATAGAGCGAAGGCAGAGAGCAACAAACTAATTCTGAAAGACCTGGATACCCAGGCAGAGTTTGATGAGGAGCGCCAGAAAGCTGGTGCTTTTCAACGGCAAAGGGACGACCTGGCGGCACAAATGCAGGCTCTTAGTCAGGAAAGAGACGCCATAGGCCAGGAAGTCTGCCATTTAAAAAGAAAAATGGAAGAAAATCACCTGGCCCACCAGGGACTGGGTGACCTCCAAAAAGAACACCAGAACTTGTTAGAGCACACCAGGAGGGTGGAGGATGCTCTAGCAAGAAAGGAGCAGGCCAATAGGGACACAGCTCAGGAGGTAACCCTCCTGCAGCAAAGACTGGCCCAGTTCTCCAGGACCAACCAGGAAGCACAGAGGGAAAATGAGGCCCTCTGTCAACACAATGATAGGCTCCAACAACAGGTAGCGATGCAGGAGAGACTGATAGAGTCGAGTAAGGCCTTAACAGAGGAACTGAAAGCACAAATGCAGGCTCTTGCATTGCAACAGGGAGAAGGGGCGGATAGAGATGAGGTCCGCTGGGAAAGAGGGACTCCTGACCATAACCGCAGGAGCCCTAACACCAGGGGCCTTCATCTCCCCCAGTCCCTGGACTCTACCACCCCCATGTCCCCTGGCGCACATGAGCACAGGGCCACAGGGATGGCAGATTACTATCCAGCTAAGAGTTTGGGGCTCATAGGCCAGTACCACTCAGGAATGGAGGGGTGGGCATCCGGGTATGGGCACCCAAGTACAGTACAGTTCAATGGGGAACCCCAGGAGAGTAGGCCCATAAAGGGCATCCTGAAAACCTCTGCCCAGTTAGGTCAGTGGAGGGGGTACCCATCAAATCCTGGCAGCAAGGAGGAATCTGAAGACTCCTCTGAACTGCGCAGGACACAGGAGACCAGGTCCCCACATTCTGCCAGCCATTCCCAGGCTCGCAGAATCCGGGAAAACCTGGAAGAACAGACGGGAACCTCTGGGAGCAGTGCCTCTGAGTCCGAGGAAGAATGGACAAGGGTTACCCGAACCAAAAAGGCCAATAAGGCAAAAAGGGCCTTGCTTAAGGACCCCTTAAAGCAGATTAAGGCGATCAGGAGCGTCATCACGCCTTACCATAAGAACGCTAAGTATTCTGTTTGGGAGCACTTAGAGTTGTTTGAACAAATGATGGAGACTTTCCATTTGAAGGACAGCCAAAGCTGTATTCAATATGTAAAGTGGACCTTCTCCCCGGAATACTCCAGTTTCTTTGCGGGGCTGGAGGACCAAAATCATTCAAGATGGTCCACCTATAAGGCGGCCATCTTGAAACATTTTTCTGTTCACAGAAATCCTCAAGAGGCTCGCAAGGCAGCCTACAATTTGCAATGTGGGGAGGATCAGGCCCCACAAGAATTTGTGCAGGAGTTAAAGCGGGCTTTTGCACAGACCACAAGAAGGGTGCGCACGGATAGCCGAGAATTTATAAACACGTTTTTCCATGCCTTGCCCAAATATATCATGACCCAGCTCGTGAGGGATTTTCACGAGAAAAGATCTTTAGACTGGGTCATTGAACAGGCTACCCGCATCTATGAGGTGCAGAAGCCCATAGAAAATAAAAGCAATGCCCAGAAAAACCCCAAAGCCAACAGCACCCCTGCTGCTGCCAAGGTGGCAGAGGTAAAGGTCACCCCCGTTTTGGATTTGGAGATGGGGGGGCCTAAAAACCTACCTGCACCTAATAATGCTAGGCCCAGAAGGTCCTCGGGCCAGTCACAGACAGGGAGCCAGGGAGGCAGCCCCACAAATGGGGTCCCTCGCTCTCCTGACTATGTAAGTCCTCGCTACAAAGGTAACAGACCCATCCTGGGTTATGTGTGGACTCCTCCAGCCCAAGGGGGGGGATCCAGCCAAGCACCTAACCCAGGGAACTTCCCTCCAAACTTCCGATGGAGGGCATAAATTTACCAAACCCTGGGCAGAACTTTTTCCCCAGATATCCACCTGACTTCCAGCCCCAAAACCATCCATCCTTCTTTCCCAAATTCCCTGAGCCCAGACCACTGAATCCGGGAGAGGGGAGGCCAAGGATGGAGGGGTACCCAAATCTTCCCAACCAGGGGTACTACCAAAGAAGGGATAGTTACCCTTCCCGGGATCAGCCCAGGGGAGAAAACAGGGCCCCGTATCAGCCTGAGCGGGTTTCCCAGTTAGAGCGCCAGGTTCAAAACATGGCGCGGGATATGGGTCATATACTGAGGGCGCAGCAGAACCCTCAGATCAGCATGCCGGCGCAGAACGCACCCAACTCTGGACCTGGTGCTCCAGAACAATGACGGGGGCAGCACCCCGATAACTCACCGGTTCCCAGGGAGGAGGCACAAAGGGAAGGGGGGTGTAAAGCCTTGGAGGAAGCTTCCTTCCTCACTTGTAAACAGCCCCTGGAAACCCAGGAACCGGAAACAAAATCTCTTGCCCCTGAAAGTCTGCCTCCTAAGGAGCAGAGGGGGGGTAGGAGAAACAAAAGACCCAAACAGACTCAGTTTGAGGAGGAGGTACAGATCTTCCAATTTGAGGGAGAGGGATCCTCAGAGGATCCTGGGAAAAGGATCTTCTCCTTCAGAGAGGGGGGAACTCCTCCCAAAGAAAAATGGGTCCCTAGGGATGCAAATCCAGACTGGGGAGATGTGGAGACTGAGCTACCGCCGCCCACCATCTCATCCCAGAACCAACAGCAAGAAAATCCCCTGGGTCAAACCCATCCTGGTGACTGCCTCCAAAAAGGGGGGGGCGGCCCAGAACCGGAACCAGGGGAACCCACAATGGCTCTGATCTCCAGTTGCCAAATTTTTCTTTCAGATTCCCAAGGCTCTCCACAAGATTCTGCCCAAATCTCTTCGCTAGCGATGTCCAAAACCAGAAAATTAGCCCACCAGTTGTCCAAAAATGTACATTATCTGTGCCCCCTTGAGGAGAAGGAGGGAAGATATTATGCCCCGGTACAAGTACAGGGGCAGGGTACAATCTCGGCACTGGTGGACACTGGATCTCAAGCTACCCTTCTGTCCAGAAGGGCCTTTGACGAACTGAATGCAGGAAGGGGAGAGAATTACCAAATTCCTCTCACCTCTCTTCCTGGACAACTACAGAACTTTGACGGGAAGGAAATTCCCGTTGAGGGGACTGCAGACTTGGACATTAAGATCGGGCGACACAAGTTGAAACACCCGGTCATAGTTGTGACCCCAGAGGGCACCCCTTGTTTACTAGGGAATGACCTCCTGAGAAGGTTGTCACCCCTAATAGATTGCGTAAACAAGGTCCTCTGGACCCAGACTAGCCGACCAATAAAATTAAAACAGAGTGTCAACCATGTTAGTTTAAACGGCACATGCCACATGGTTGAACAAAAATCTGACCAAGTAGAATTTCACTTCCAGAACAACCAAATTCCAGACGTGACAGTAATAGCAGTAGGACAACAGACTGGTGATGGGGGGTCCTCTCTATTTCTGAAAATCAACCTTCCTTCCAGTCTAAAGTGGTATTCCACGCTGGAAGGAAACACTCTGAAATTCTATACTAATCCACAATCTGAAACTCCCACTCCTATAGTCCAGAAAGATGTGAAATCAGCTCAAAGCCTGGCTGATATTCAGCAAATTGGAGAGCAGTTGTTCATCCCTGTTCAGTTAAATGATGGGAAGGACTCTGTTCTCGCTCGAGTGTGCGTGAACAACGGTAAGAGCTTCATCAGCGAAGCCATGTTTCGCCAACTCCCAAAAGATCCAGCAATTCCCACCTTCAAACTGATAGATAAATGGGAAATGGACCTGGAAGCACCCAATTCAAAACATCTCCTGCCAAGCAGGTGTATGCTCAAAATCTCCATTGGCAACAAGAGCATAGTCCACAATTGTTGGGTCGTGCGAGACGTCACTGCCGCCTTTTACTTAGGCAGTGACATTCTCAATCGCTTTGCCATTAGTTTGGACCTAATAAACTTCAAAGCTTGGTCCCGACTAGCGGATAATCCCATGGGCTTTGATGACCCAGAAAAAGCATTTAGGTCAGCTCAATTGCTACCTTATGCAGTTGAAATTCAGGTTAAAGAGGAAGTCACCATCCCAGAAAGGACCCGACAATTCTCCCTGGAAGTGAAAGTTAAAAGAGGACAATAGTTGAAAAACCCTGATGCTTACATACATCTAAATGCTTCTCTCCAACAGCAAGGGTTGGGGGTAAACCCAACTCCATTAGTCAACCTAGAACATGACACCATTCTAATAGAGGTGGATAACAGCGACTTAAAGAATATTACTCTAGCCGCAGGCACCATTATTGGAATGGCGGTTGATGACCGACATTTCTCCATTGATCTTAGAAATGAACTGTTAGGACCAATCCCCAAGGACTGTTTTGACAGTGACAGTGAGGACAATACAACACCAGACAGGATTTTCACCCGGCATGGGGGGAACTTCCTGGTGTACACTTCCTGCCCCTATGGTAAGGAAGATGTGACTTGTGACTTCAGGAGGGATGAGGTGATTTTCCAGGTCCATGAGGGCTGCCTCCCCCACCTGAAGCCTCCGGTCCAAATCAGCACTCTGACCAGGGACTTCTCCACCCAGCTGGAGGAGGCCGCGGAGATAGCCAAACCAGAAGTCTTTCCAGGCTTCAGGCAGATGGTGGAAGAGAGAGTCAACCTAGCTGATGCCTGTGTGACTCTGGAACAAAAGCAAAAGTTGAAACAAGTTTTCTTGGATTTCCAAGATCTCTTTGCGGTAGACTCATATGACTGTGGTCGCACCGACATCCACACAACAACAATCCCCACGGACCCTGGCATGACTCCTGTGTTTGTGAAGCAATATCGCTTGCCTCTCGCATCAATGGAGTCCCTTACTGAAATAATTAAGAACCTTGAGTCCCGGGGAATAATCCGTCCAGTCCACAGCACCTTCAATAATCCGGTGCTGGGAATATTGAAGCCAAACGGCCAGTGGAGACTCTGCGCCGACCTTAGGGAGCTCAACAAACGGGTCCATACTACCCGATGGCCTCTGCCCTACATTGACCAAGGGCTGGCCCAGATTCAGGGGTCACAGGTATTCACTGCAATAGACCTGACCAATGGATACTGGACCGTGCCTGTCAGCAGGGAGGACCAATACAAACTGGCTTTTACCTTTGGGGGCCAGCAGTACACATGGACCCGGACTCCCTTCGGATACCTTAACTCCGGTAATGAGTTCAATATTTTCCTACATAAGGCCATGCCCAACCTGGGTACGAGGGGTAACCTGGCTTATGTAGATGATGTCCTCATCAAAAGTTCATCTGTGGAGGAACACATAGCAGAGATCCGTTATGTTCTGACACAGTTGAGGGCCGCCGGAGCAAAACTTTCCTTTCAGAAAGCACAGTGGTGTAGAACCCGTGTTAATTTCTTGGGGCATGAGATTACTCCTCAGGGTCTCTGTCCCCAGGAAAAGAAAGTGGAAGCACTTCAGAAACTGAAAGACCCCACAACTCTGCGGGAACTAAGGAGCCTCCTTGGACTGACGAATTACAGCAGAAAGTTCATCGAGGGCTACGCAGAGATCACCAGACCCCTGATTCATCTCCTGAAGGGGGGGGTCAAGTGGGAATGGGGTCCAGAACAAGCCGAGGCGGTAAAACAACTCAAAAGAAGCCTCTCACAAGCGCCTTGCCTAGCTTACCCTGTCAGAAACAAGGAGTTCTTCCTGGAGACGGGGTTCTCTAATACATGCTTGACGGCAGTATTATACCAAAAGCATGACAAGGTCAATAAAGTAATCTCCTATGCGAGCAAAACTTTATCCTCTGTGGAGGAAAAATTCAACGATTGTGAGAAGGCACTCCTGGCAACGGTGTGGGCATTGAAGAATTACCGCCCGTTTATCCAGGGGGAACACATCATAGTGGCGACTCCACACCAGCCTCTGCAATATCTCCAAAGTGACAGAATCCGGGCCGGAAATGTGAGTAATTCCCGAATTACTTCCTGGATTCTGTCAATGCAAGGCTTTCCTGTGGAGGTCAGATATGGCCAAAACAAGAAGAGTCCCCTCGCGCAAGGTCTGGCTGACTTGCATGATTGTGCCAGAGAAAACTGTCTCGAGGACGAAAGTCTAAAAATAAAGGACAACATGGAGGCATACCTTAATTCCCCCCACAAAGTCTTTGAAGAAGACAAGTGTGAGGGAATGCCCACTGTGTATGTGGATGGATGCTCTTACCATGTTGACAACAACGGGGAGAAAGAACTGGTGGCCGGCGTAGGGAATGCATGGGTGAATAAGTCCCCAGAACCCTCCGCTGGATACAAAATTGGTCCCCGAAGTAGTCAGGTGGCAGAATTGATGGCTGTGCATCAGGCCATCCTCACTGCTGTCCAGCATCAACTCCACGAACTGGTCATAATCACAGATTCGGATTATGTACGGAATGGGTTCGTGGAGCACCTGGTGAATTGGAAAACCAGAGGCATGTTATGTGCTAACAACAAACCCTTGAAACATGGGAAGTTGATCCAAAACATTGATGATCTGGTCAACTCGAATGAGATGACCATCTATTGGAAAAAGATCAAGGGTCATTCCAAAGTAGAGGGACCAGACAAAACTGGAAATGACTTAGCTGATCAGCTGGCCAAAACCGGGGCCATCCAAGGGGATCTAATTGAGATTGAGTCCCTGTTGGGGGAAATCCAGGTCACTGCTATCACTAGGTCCCAGACAAATGCTCACAACGACCTTTCAATTGCACAATGGAGTAAGGAGACCCCTGATGCTGATTTGATTACCGCTCAGAAGGGGGATCCAATTATTGGTAAATTTTACCAGCACCTTGAGGACCCTGAGAACTTTCCCCTGACGGATACCGATTACATTGGGAAAGAGGACCTAAGAGTGTTGATGAAATGTCCAAAAATGTTCCGAATCCAAGACGGTTTGCTGGTAAGGAAATCCAAAGCTGGCCACGATCAGTGGGTGGTTCCTACCTCATTCCGAAGCCTGATGTTAAGTCACGCCCATGATGCGGCCACCGCCGGTCATAGGGGGTTTCACACAACATTGGAAATCTTAAGAGAGGTTGCATACTGGCCACACATGGGGCAGGACCTCGACCAGTACCTGAAGGGTTGTCTTGTGTGTGCACAATTTCAGCCATCATCCCTCACGCACCGCGCGCCTCTCCAAAAGCGGGGGATGACACTGCCATGGTCAGATTTACAAATCGACTTTGTAGGCCCTGTGATTCGCTCGGCTAGGGGGAATAAGTACATGTTGACTGTGACATGCTTGTTTACCAAGTGGGTGGAATGTCTCCCAGCCCCAAATTGCAAGGCAGAAACTGCAGCTGCCTTGATGAGTAACCACATCTTTTCCCGTTTTGGTCTACCTCAAAGGATTGAGTCAGACAGAGGTAGCCACTTCACCAGTGAAGTAATGACTAAGATGTGGGAGATACTGGGGGTCAAGAGAAAGCTGCATATTGCTTATAGACCAGCTTCTTCTGGGGCAGTAGAGAGATATAACCGGACAATTGTGAGCATATTAAAGAAGTTTGTGGCAGATTCTGGGCCAAGTTGGGATATCCGATTACCTCTGGTCCTAATGGCCATCAGATCTACCCCTTCATCAGCAACCAAAATGTCACCATTTGAGTTGATGACTGGGCGCAAGATGGTGCTTCCTCAGCATTTGCTCTACAGGACCCAAGAGTAGACACTGATAAATGCCTCCACTACTCATGAGTATGTGGAGAATTTAAGGAAACACCTCCAACATGCTTTTGCTTATGCTCAGCGGAATCTAGAAAGATCGGCTGATAGCATGAAGACCCATTATGACCTGAAAACTTCCAGGAAGGAATATCAGGTGGGGGACCGGGTCTATCTGTACAACTTCCAAAGGAACCAGGCCAAGCAGCGCAAATTTTTGCCTACATGGAAGGGACCCTTTGAGATCGTCGATAAAATCTCCCCTGTGGCCTACAAAATCCACATCCCCAAAGGTCCTTTGGCAGCGGGGGAAGACAAGTGGGTCCACATAAACCAGTTGAAATGTTGCCATCCCAGGCACACTCTGCAACAACTGGAGGAATCCTCTGGAATCCTAGCGGGTACTGTATCAGACTAATTCAGTTCCAATCATAAAACATACCACATCTAGTCTCTAACATACTGTGATTTGTATGAAACTGTCTCTTAGTTATACTGTTTTTTTCTCTTATCAAAATAAGAATGTAATGTTTTGTTATGATGAAATGCATATGCTGCCCCACTATCTCAACAGTGGTGGAAAAACGTCTATGAGTAGGTATTGCCGCTCTTCCTTTATCATCCTAGGAGAGATGAAACCATGAAGAATGACCAAGGAGGACGATCCGGAGACCGGGAACGAAGACCCAATGGGCCCAGTGGACCGCCCAATATTCCCATCAGGACCGGCGAGGAGAACCGATCGATCAGTACCGGATGGAGAAGAAGATGCTGAACTGTGCCATCTACAGAAGAGGAAGAAGATTATGCGGACAGACCGGTGCATGGGTCAAAACCCTTGTGCACGCGACTCCCCATCGACTCAAATTCAAAGTACAGTCGCGTGGGGGGGACTTGTTGGGTGTCCTGACCCACGTTTAAGCTATCATGCCACAACATTTGGTGCTGTGGGCTTAGAAAATTCAAGATGGCGGAAAACCCACATGTGCGCCGAAATCCAGGAAAGCTGCGCAGTTTGTGCGCCCACCAAAATGGTTGCCTCACTTGCCACCCACCAGTGCGAGAATGAAAGGCCGGGTTGCCATGAGGGAAATGGGTTGCCAAAGGAAAAACAGTAGCGCCGGTTAGCTTCAAAGCGCTTTAAAACCACCATTGGACTACCCGCACAGTAGTCTGAAACCATTGGGAATGGCAATGCTGATTGCCAAATGCAACCTAGAAGTGTGGGGAATTCATTTCTTAAATCCCAAAAATGGGTGCAGTACCAGTACTCACCACTATCCAAAAGCCGGCGTTTTAAAACCACTGTGTGTTTTTCTGAAGGCAAGTCAAAATGCCTATCTTCAAACATTGCAATATGTGCAAAATATTTACTGAACACCAGCAGACATTTGGCAGAATGGAGTTTTGTGTGCCTACAAAATCTGGGAAATGAAGATCATAAAACAAGGTTTATAACAAGACTGGCTGAGCTGTGGATTGCAGCAGTTTAAGTTGCACTGGATTTAAAGACACTAAAATCGAAAATGTTTAGATTAAATGAGTGACCTATGTTTGGTGTCACATGCCTTTGTAACTGTTGAAATGTCATAGTTTTGCACTTAGAATCAGCATTCTAGCTGCTTGTGTAAAATTGCAAGTTAAGTTAAAAAGCAACAAAAAACCTGCCAGTTAGCTGAAGGTCTGGCTTAAGGAACTTGATTTTGCTTGACAGCTACCCCCATCAGGAGTGAAACTTGAGTCACAACTGGGTTCCCAGGCCAATCTTCCTTTTGCTGCCCACACTAAGGATATGCCATCTATCTGATAATTGAATTACCTGTGCTCTGCAGGAGAGTGAACAAAGCCCTCTTCACTCAGGCAAAGGTTTTTATTACCGCAGTCGTAACATGTAGCTTCCTCTTGGCAGGAGCTGGGAGGGGCACTGCCTGTGAGAGCAAGCTGGCTTGGCAGAACTGGATGGACCAGTATTTCTACCTTGTGCTGAGAGAAAACCACACCCCTTTGTAGCCAGAATATTGTTTAGAAAAAGATTAATAACTCATGGTGCGGACATGTGAAAATTTTATAAATGATACCATAATTCTTGTGATTTTTCTGCCCACAGTTTAAGATGTGGTAGGAACCGGTGGTATGTTCGGGGGGGTGTCAGCGGAAAAGTGGATATTACTCTAAATGTGTGCATGTTAAAAATCTGAAACTTCATCAGTTAATGTCCCTACTCCCTGCACACATGTATGTAAAGTTGGGTCCATGTCAGAAATTGAAAAAGCAGTTAAAAAGTCAATTATGTACCATCTCTGAATGCAAGCTCCTAGAAAAAGCAGATTTGGACAGAGACATGGCTAAATTCAGCCACACCATGTATGTAATTTCAAACAACTGTGTAACTCTGAAGTATGGATTTTGATCATATATAGATTTGGGTGCACAGATGACAGGGGAATGTCCCATCTGCAAGCCATAAAATGACATCCCTCTGACTCACAGTTCATTCGCCAATCAAGTAAGGAATGGAAATTTGACCAATGACAAGTGAGAGGGGCAAGTCTAGTGATGCTGCATATACACCCACTTTCAAAAACACATAAAAGCAGACAGAGAGGACAGAGAGAGACCTACAATTCCATCTGCAGCGGGACGCTTTGCCAAAAATCCATACTTTACCTCCATCAACCTCCAGAAAGCCAAACTAGAGACTTCAATCTATCCAGAGCAGAGAGACCCAGAGAACCGGTGCCTAGCAGAGACCAGACCAGAGAGAAAGCAGTGCTGTACCCAGAGAGACCCAGACCAGACCGCTGTGAGCAGTTCCAGAGGCCAGGCGCTGTGAGCAGAACCCGGGAAGACCTGACCAGACTGAAGTCCGTGACCAAGTCGCTTTCCTGTTTAAAATCTCTTGTGAGTACCGCCAAACTGTACCAAACCAAAGCTCTTAGTTTAAATTCATCTAATTCAATCTATTTAATCTAAGTAGAACTGCCTCCTAGCTGTCACCTGTCATTTCTAGTAAAATTTGTCACTTGTCATTTTGAACTTTTAAAATTTGCAAAACCAAAAACGACCTCTAGTAAATCGGTCATATCTCCGCAACCGTTTGGGCTAGAGACTTGCAGTAACTTTCCTCTGATAGCTTAGAATCGTGGCTTTCCGAGGAACCTAGAACCGCATTCCTAACCCCTATAGTTTTACCACAATCGCGGAACACGCATCCGCGAATTTTACCACGATTTGCAATTTCTTCACGTGTAAAAAGACAGCAGTGCTGCTTGCCTTCCATTTGCCAGAAATTCGTTTAACCTGCTAACTATCCCTGCATCATTGCTAGTGTGAGCCTGGACTAATATTAACTAGATACCACTCACCCTGAACCTCTGAAAGGGAATTACAAGCAAATTTAGCATATTTCTCATCCATTGCTAGCACATATCAAAGCATTTGGGCTTGTGTTTTCAAAACTCCTATCTGTTTTCTGTTGTCTAAGCTTGCTGGGGTGGACTGATTTACATTGATTGCATTTTTGAGAACTGTGTGCTTTCCTCCCATTTCCTTGCATTGCATAAAGAGGGGGGGAGTGAATAGCCAGAGAAAAGTGATTACATTGTTTGGTTGAAATCATATTGCGTATTTTCTGTACTGCATTCATTGAATATTGCATCCACCTGAGCTCACATAAAGCATTCTCTACCACCTTATACTTCTTCTTTTGTTCCTATTTACCAGTGTGCTATCTTATCCATTTCATGTCAACTCATTAGTGATTATAAAGAAGTGTGCTAGTGCCAGATTCTCCGTTGTTGATCTTTATCATATCAGATTAAGTGTGCTATTGAATTATTAATTTATTATAAAGTGTGATATATATATATTTTAAATTATCAAATAAACCTTTTAAACTTGCAAAACAGAACTACTTCTTGGCTCAGTGGGGTTAGGGGGATTCCAAGAGAGGGGTGTTATATAAGGGTAGTCATCCAGAACGCATGAACTGGACCTAAAGATATATCAATAAGGGTTTTCATTCAGTATTATAGACTAGGCGTTGATTTAGCTGTAGCGCGGGATTGAATCCTCTTACAAATGCCGTGAGCCAAGTGCAGGCAAAAATCCAGGAAGGAAGGAAGCTCAAAGGTAAGTTCAAGGAAAAGGAAGGAAACGAGGAAGATTCAAGGAATCGGGAAACAGGACATGGAAGAAAGTTCGAGCGAACTCCGGCAACACACATCCAACTACAGCGAGCGGTAGCGTTGAGATGCGCAGAGCCGCAGGGGCGTGTCTGTTTAGTAGAACGTTGAGTGTGGCGCGTAAAGACTGGAAAGCTGTGTTCTGTATCAGGCGGCCATGTTGGGAGGATCAGGGTATTCAGTCCTCTATGGGTCAGGGACCACGAAGTCCAGAATGGACGCAGGCGACGGTTCATGACAATTAGCCCCCCTGAAGCCTGACACTCACACTGCCCCTCCAGACTGAATTTGCTCCTCTCCTTACCCCAGATCTCCTTAAAACAATTGCCTTCCTCAAACCTACTTCCTGCCCTGACTATATCATTGCAGCCTCCAACATTAAAAAAACTGATAGGCCTAGCACTCAATGCACTCTTCAGCATAAATAATACCTTGTTCAATGAAGACTATCAAATGAGACACCCTCAAGACCTCATTTGAAAAAAATGCTCCGAGACCCAGGCGACCTGGTCAACTACTGACCCATTATGAACCTCTTGTTTACAGGCAAAATCTTGGAGAAAGTAGTCGCTACATAACTACTCACTATCATCAAACAACTTCTTCAACTGAATGACTATCAGTCAATCCAGGTGGTGTATAATTGCCCTCCAAATCATGGATAAGGCTGACTTGTGCCTCCTCATCCTCTTTGACCTCTCGGTTGCATTCAACACCATTGACCACTGCATCCTCTTCTCCCTCCTGACCGACAGGATGGGATTCTTTGGTACTTTCCTGAATTGGTTTACCTTCTACATCTCGAGTAGACACCGGGTGGCCCAGATTAACACATCACGTTCTAACAGACTCACAGTCTCCTGTTTTGCCCCCCAAGGCTACATTCTCTCAACAATCCCTTTTAAACTTTAGATGGAGCCTCTGGGCACACTCCACAAAGATTGTGATATTGTAAACCACCAATATAAAGATACTTAGTTGTACTTGACAGTAAAAAGCACACTGCACATCAGTCGCTCCACGATTACCTAGGCATCATCGATTCTGGGATGTCAACTGCCTACCTCAAACTTAATCCATCGAAGACCAAATTTACTCGCATTGGTTCCTCTCTATCTAAACAATAACTTCTTAAACAATGGTTTAATGAATTGTGCATAGCAGGATTTGATCTGCAGTTCTCAGATTCAGCTAAATCTACAGGCTTTCCCATTGACAACTGTCGGTCCTTCCAAAAATGTATACCCAACAAGGACCAAACAGCTCGGCTTCAAATCTTCACACGTCATAAAATCAAACACTTGATCATCTGCCAGACTTCCAGACTGTGGGCAGGTGCTTGTGGTCTTGCATATTGATGGTGCAAATGCTCTCCTGTTACAGCTCCCAGCCACTCACTTGCCAAGCTTTTATCTTTAATAGCAGTCCACCATGCTGCAGCACGTCCTATTACCAGCGTGCAGAAATTCGACTGATTCACCCCATCCTACTCAAACTACATTGGCTTCCTTTCTAAGCCAGATTACTGTTAAAGACTGCATTTATCATCAACAAAGCAGTCACGAGTAGCACACTAGCATACCAGGGGGCTAAGCTCCACATATCTAGTGGCAACCACACCCTGCACAACAAATCAACCAACATGTTCAAATCACAACTTGTCCGCAAAGAAAGGACTTGCAAACAATCCTTCTGTCGTCACACACCACCCCTCTAGAACTCAATCCAGGTATCAGCTCAGAATGCCCGCACAATTCTTCAGTGCTGCAAATCTTTCAAAATGTGGCTTTTTTAGCAACACCTGACCAAGGACTAATCCCAATGGATACCCAGACCACAGATCACAGTACTGTGCTGCTGTTAAAAGATACACGCCCAAATGCTGTCTAGCCATATCATATACATCGCTCTGTTGCACTCGAGCTAGCAAAATGCTTTAATCAATACAATAACATAACATATTAAATAAGGGGCATTCCAGCCTTAACGTCTAGGTCACCTCCCTTCTGCATGAGACCACAATAAACCCTGTGTCTCTAGGCCGGGTATGCATGAAAACCATGTCAAGAGGTACACGTCCCCTCCAGGGAGACTACAGCACAACTAAATATGTGATGGCTGGGAGGTTTAGAATTATCCTTAACCGCTGACATCGCTCTGGCTAACCCTCCAAAGCATCATTCTTCGCCTGTCAAGCCATTCCAGAAAGGGGAAAGACCATATGCAAATTAGGCTTGAAGCCACCACAAAAGGGGCAGTCCAGCCGGAACTTGTTGGCCACATCCTTTCTGCACAAGCAACCCCAGACATATTTTGTCCTCATTGGGAGTCATCTGTGAGGTGTACATTGAGTCCATGGGCCCTACAGACACAGAACCCATGTCTGGGCCTTTCCTTCCCACTAAGGGTAACTACAGCAAGATAAAAGAGGTGATGGCTGGTAGGTTTAGAATTAATCTTAACCTCTTCCATTGTTCACGGCAACCCTCTAGATAATTCTTCTTCATCTGCCAATCCATTACAGAATGGGGAAAGACCGTATGCAAATCAGACTTGGTCTCACCCCCTAAATTGGCAGTCCTGCTTGAACTATGTGTTCACATCTCTTCTGTGCGAGACCACAAGTAAACCCAGACATGTTTAGGCCTCATGGGGCATCATCAGTAAGCTGTAGATATTGTTTCTAGGCCTAGCATGCATGGGGCCCACATCTGGGTATACTCGTCTGACTCAGGGCGAGTACAGAAAAACAAAAGAGGTAATGGCTGGAAGGTTTAAAATTAATCTACCCTCTGGCATTGCTTTGGACAAACACCCAGATCATTTTCCTTCACCTACCAAGCCATTACATAAAGGGGAAAGACTGTATTCATATTAGGCTTGCTTCCACCCCCAAAAGGGGCAGCATGAACTACTTGGTCGCATCCATTCTGCATGAAACCACACGTAATCCCTTGACTTTATTATTATTATTTTTAAGTTCAAGAATACAGTGAGAGCCTTATGGCATAAACATACATTAAAATTACATAAAATTTCCCATGAACTGTAGTGTTACTAAAATATGAAGAAAAAAAAAACATGCATTAAACAATGGACTTTGCCATATAAAAACCATGACTAAAATATGCATCCTTAAAAAAATGTGTAAAACAAATTCCATGATTACAATACACCACTGTAAAAGTGTAATGAGGCATACAAATCCCAGAAGCCATAACACCCAGACAACTAAAAACCATTGAAGTGTTGTTCCCAAAAAAATCTAAATAATAAAATACCATCATTCCAAAAAAACAAAGATTCTTTTTTTTTTTTAACACACCCGAAAAAACTCATTAACAGATTCAAATACATTTCCTATTCAAAACTATGTTCCAAACCTCTTTGCTGTCTGGTTCCTTTTTGAGGTTTTCAGGTCACGAGATTGCGCATCAGTTTTCGCGAAAGTCAAGAAACATTACTGTAATGTTTCCCATGGGTCAGAAGTATTTCTCTTAATCCTTTGCACCCACATCCTTTTTTAAATAAAGTAATTTTTCCAGATTGTTCTGGCCTTTCCAGTCCCTATTTCCTCACATCTCTCAGGAACTATTCTTGAATTCCAGCTTGGGCAATTTTTTAAACAGTGTTGGTGTAAACTGGTGCTACTGAGCACTTAAATGTTTTGTCCTTTCCATATTTTTCCTTTGTGCTAAAAGACACGACACTTGGCTCTGCTGGCTTATTATTTTGTCTCCTTTGTGTCTTCCAAAAAGAACCAACTCTTCAGTAATTTCTCCCTGCAGGAGATGCTGCATCAATTGATAATTGACCATGTTCCAGATCCCATCTGCAAAGGGGCATTCCCACAAAAGGAGACTTGCTGATTCTTCTGACACACATGCTTCTCTTGGGGGCAGAGGACTTTTTGCCAAGTTTCTTCCATACATAGTCATCCTCACAGGGAGAACTTCATGTTTCACCTCCCAGTTAACATCTTGGTGTGTATTCCTAAGGCTGGAGTGTGTTGTTATCTTCCACATTGATTTGTTTTCTCTAGTAAATAAGCAAGAACCAGTGTTCTTCAGATCTGCCAAGAATAAGTAAAAGAATGAGCTTAAAATTATGCAATATATTTATTTCATGTTCGCAAAGAGCACATTAATTAAAAAAAAAAAAAAACGTTCAATCTCTGCGTATTTGCATGGAACATTAAAACAAATGGGTACAGTCCTAATAGGACTTGCCAGATTAAATTGTATTAAGGGACTTCCCAGATACATTTTGTACAATCCTGGTGCTTTCTTTTAGTAGAAAAAGAACAATTGTAAATGTTAGCTACACACAAAACAAAACCAAAACTATTTTCAAATTTGGAACTTCTTTTCATCCACCTTCCTTCTTCTTTTCATTTTGCTTATTCTCCAAACTTCTTCCCCAGAAAATCTGCATCATATTTCTGGTCAATAATAAAACAACATCCCTGGTGGTAGAACACAAACAAAAACATACTATAACATAGGCAGTAGCACATATTTAATTATCATGACTTTTCCTTCCAATGATAATGCTCTTAATTGCCAATGTTCTAGCTGTTTTTAAATTGTTGCCACCTTTTCTTCCCAAATTCTTTAACCTCCACCTACGGATTCAAACCTAATTCCTAACATTTTCATAGCATTCATAACAACATTCAGATGTCTACTTGGTGGTTGCTCCCAAGTGTGAGGAGTCAGAAATCAGAGACGGACACAATGTTGTAGTTTTCTCAAAGTTTGCCATGTTTGTTAAATGTAAAGAGGGGTGGAATGAACACCTATCTGTCCCTATCCTAAAAAGAATGTTCCTACATAGCAAACTAAAACTAAAGGAAGATGACTGTGTCCAAATGTACCTGACCCTCATACTAAAATATATAACCAAAGTTTACAAGGTAAATGTATCTGGTTCTAAGAAAACTGTGCAAAAGTTCAAACGTATCATTCTCACAAAGTGCTTCTTGTAAGCAGGGTTTGGTTCCCTTCCCCTGAATCAATTCAGGAAGATTTTTGAAAAAGTTCTGATTCAACAGACTTCTAAGCAGTTCAGTGAAAGATTTCTATTCCATCCAATATGCCTTTAAACTTAGTAAAGTACAAGCCTCACAAACCAAAGCAATGTTTTCTTCCACAACCACAATTCTTCTTCTGGTGAAATACTTTAGTCAGGACAGCAGAACAATTGTCTTTTGTTGCACAACAATTTGTCAGGATGATAAAGTTAATAGTCTCTTTCCACAACAATTTTTACCACAACCACATTTCTTCAAAGCAACTGATTCTTTCCTGGTTTATTTGCCTGCCAGAATGGGTCCCTTTCCTGGTTACTCACCTGCCAGGAAGAAAAACCTCTGCAACTATAAATGGTCTCTTCTGTTAATGGAAATTTTTGTTCCAAGTTTCTCCACACCAATATCCCATTTTAGGAGGGTTACACAATGTTTTCCTGTCTTTATAGTCTATTGACTGTTGGCAATGTGTGTTACAGATTTCCCAAAACAGCTAACTCATGAAAGGAGAATTGCACCTGTGTTGCCATCTGAGCTTGCCTTTATAGATTCTCAGCTCTTGGCAACGTGTGTTACAGGTTTCCCGAAGCTGATATGTCATGAAAGGAGAATTGCTCCCATGTTGCCCTCTTATTCTACTGGTTTTGTCTTAAATTGTCTTCTATTGTGAATTGCTCTACTCAGAGCACCCCAGGGTTGCCCTTTCCCTTCAGGCCAACTCTCTGGCTTCCGTCTGCGTCTCTGCATCACAGCTTGAACCTCTGTGGGCCCATCAATACCACAGACAGCTCTCCTGTGACTGCCACTGCCTGTACTGTCCTTCTTTGGAGCTCCCCAGGGTCTTTAATCGTTTATACAGTAGGCCACACCCAGAATATTTTGTTATAGAGGGGTCTGTGTTGTAATAGGGTGAAAGCAACATATAACACATAGGAAACACAGACTAACTCCTTCTTCTGTATTTTACGGGTATTTAGACCACAAAGAAGTGACTAACAGATACAATGTGTCATCAGGTATCAGCAAGACTCAAAACCTCTTTAGATATGTGGAGGAAACATTTGGGTCAATTTATTTCACAAGTTAGCTTGCCTTATTGCACAATCTGATATCTAAAAACATAATTCACAACATGATTTTCACAAATACAAAACATTCTTCATGGATTAGTATACAGAACCAGACTAGAATGTTTGTTGTGCAATGTGATCATAAATTTGACAGCAACATAAGGAAGATTTTTAGAAGTAAACTTTAGTTATTGAATGCCTTTTTGAAGAGCAGTTGAAAAACTTAGAGACAGTTGAGCACTTACACAATTTGATTTCTTATTTAAACAAGACTTTTGACATCAATAGTCTCTTCCCATTTATCACACAGTTTGTCTATTTTTACACCGAGTACAATATCTATGTACTTATATTGTACTCATGTCTCTTTATTGCTTTTCTATGTCTCTTTGAAATACTAAATGTCTGTTCCTGCCAGGTCTCCACGCCCTCCAGTAGACCTCAGTGACTCACATCGGGTTGGGAGCATGTCCCCCGAACCGCTGGGCTTCTTTCCCTGCTGCCGTCCACAACACTGCTTCCTGCTGTGCATACTCTGCAAAACCGCACGCCTTCTCTTCCCGAGTCAGCTTCTGCTGGTGCTCGCACTTCTGCTCCAACTCCAACCACTTCAGCCTCTCTCCTGACTGCTTCTGCCTCTGCTACTCCTTCCTCTACCTGCGGATATTTCCCACAATTACATGTTCTGCTTAGGTGATTTGGATTGCGCCAAACTAGACCACACAGTCTTCTTAGTAGCACCTTTGCTCATCATAAACACTTCGTTCCTATTCCTTGTCCCAGTACCATAGGCATTATGAATCTTGAAGTCTTAATGGTTTTAAGTTTTCCATTTATTTTTGATTGATTTGTGAACTGAATGTTATCAGAGCTACACAATGTTATGTGAATTACAAGTGCTTTGACATTCAGGCTCAGACTTATACCTAAAACAGAATCATGATAATTAGAGGATGCAATATTTGATTCATGAATTCCCAAGGTACCAAGATGTTTCTGTTTATGTGACTTTTCATAGAATAGTCTCTGGGTTTTCTCATGGGAGGCACTTGTACAAAGACATCATGCCATTAGATATTTGGGAATTCTAAGATTCTCATCCTCATAAGAAGAGGAACATTGTGTCTCTCCCAAGGGAGTCACCATTTTACCCCGAGAGCCATCGCCTATCATGTGATCCTCCCTCGTGATGCCGCCCCCAGGGTAAGATCAGGTAGTGGCTGCCTTTTCCTGGCCACATGGCAGGCTGGGGTTCCATGATGACTCAGACGGATTCATCACACATGTCCCATAGAAAATGCATTCATTCCTGCCTAGTGGTGTTTGTGTTTTGTATTTATTTGAAGAATAGGGATGCCATTTTTGATCAGAAATTACTGAAGTAACACATTTAGAGATGGAGGAAGCATTCAGATAAAGTGTGCCTCTACAGGAACATAAAGATGAGAATAAGTAGTGAGTCAATTTATGAGGGAGCAAAAAAAGGACACACAACAGCGACAAAATAAAACAAACAGAAGCAAAATGTACATGAGGAAACAGGTGACTTACAATGGTAACATTACCCTCGGGGGAAAGGATTCAAACTCAAACTAAAGAGGAGTACTAATTAAATATACAAAAATACATTATAAAGCATCACTGAAGGTAGTAGTGGCATCAGGAAGGGAGGATGGGGAGAGGATACAGGGAACTCCCTCTTTAGCACGTAACTGAAGTTTAAGCTGAGCTATGAAGAGATCCACAGTTAGGCTGGCTTTCATTGTTATTGGCAATGGGTTTCAATGGATTGGGGAAAAAGAGCAGAAGTGACAGGAGGCAAAGGACGAGTATGGGAAAAAGAACAGAAGTGACAGGAGGCACAGGGAGAGTATGGGACGATGAGGTTGAGTTCAGAGGAGGATAGAAGGTAATGAGCAGATGAGTAAACTGAGCTACAATCAGACAGACACTGAGGAGCAAGACCATTGATAGCTTTGTACACTAGGAGAAGGAATTTGAAAAGAGAGTGGTTGTGCATGTAGAGCCAAGCAGCATGTTGTCAGTAGGAAGAAGTTGCGGAGGTTCCTAGCAAGTTCTAGAAAGTGATCCTTGGGAGATACTGAAAGGGAGAGGGGCAGTGAGGTCAGAGGTGTACAAATTCTAAGCGGTTTTAAAGGCTCAAGGTTTAAAATACAGACCTAGCTCCAGAGCAGCAGAGCGTTGTACATGGTGTGGGTAGCAGGCATTTGGGCTGGCATATTTTAACAATAGCACAGTACTCTGAGGTCTGTGAGTTGGCATGCACATCCATTGGAATTAATCTTTGGTGAGGTGTTGTTGAAAGAGGCATGTTTTGAGAGATTTGCAAAATTGTTGAATTGTGGAGGCATCTCGAGTCGACACCGGGATCGAGTTCCAGAGGGTGGGTGCATGACAAGAGAAGGTTTATTTGGGGGTCCTCTCTTTGTGGATGAGGTTTGATTCAAGACGGTTGGCCGATTTGCTGCAGGAGGAGTGTGTGCCACCAGTTATGTGGCGCTTAGCCGCCAGGTACACTCATGTGCTACTCGTGACTCCTTTGTAGATGATACATGCATTCTTGAACAGTAGCCTGGCTTGGAGTGGAAGCCAATGTGGTTTGCGTAGGATGGGGGTAATTTGTTCAAATGTTCATGCTCCCATAATAAGACATGCTGCGCAGTTGTGGACTGATTTTAGGGGAGCCATCTAAGTAGCTGAGACTGTCAGGAGAGCATATCCCCCATAGCTGTGCTAGACCACCAGGGCCTACACTGCAGTCCAGAAGTGTTGCAGAAGGATGAAGGGTTTGGTTTGTTGACTGGTAGAGATTCTGAGACAGACTATTTGGGCCCTCTTGGCTATGAGTTTCTGGAAGGACAGAATGCTGTCAATGGTGAAGCCTAAGGATTTTGCTGAGTCTGAGAGTTATGGATTAAATCCTTCTAGGCACATAACATTGAGCCATTGAGCTGCTAGATGATCCAAGATTCTCTGGGTAGGGCCAACACTGAACAAAAATTCCTATTTAAAAAAAAGAGTTTGAGATGCAGTTTTGAAGGAGCTGTAAGGTTACAAAGTGAAGGTTAGAACAAGCCTTTAAATGCCTCTGAATGGGTTTCCCCAGCTATAGTCTCATAAGATCAATTAAGGCATGGTGTTATGTGTGGAGTGAGTGGTTTCAATGGCCAGGTGGTGAAGGAAATGTTGCTGATGCCTAACATCTCAGTTGTTGACTTGGCTTTGGATTAACACCATGTCATCTTGCACCCCCAATCCATTGGTATGATGTCTTTCATCACTCCCTTTTTAGGTTCTAAAGCATGCCATTTGGACTGGAGTCAGCAGCAAGTGTGTTCTAGAAATGGATGTGTCACCTTTTGGCAAAAGGTGAATGGGCCATTTTTTGGCCACAATGATGTGTTTGTATTTTGAAACACACCAAAAGCAGCATATCAAACATTGATTGAGGTTTTCAGAATTCATGACAATCTTGGCTTGATCCTCCATTTGCAGAAAGGCAAATGTTGGTAGCATTCCATTGAATATCTTTGGGGTGTGTTGTGTGACTAAGGAGGGAAAACAAAGGATGATGTTTTGCAAACTTTAAGAGAGTCGAAGTTTGGCACCAATAAGTAAGAACTTCAGCCATTTCTTGGACTGTTTGAAGGATACTCACAATTCTTCGAAATGTTGCAGATCATATATGGCAAATACGGGCAATGATTAGGAAACGTAGAACATTGTATTGAAATGATTATGCGCACTGATGACGGAGGACGCATGGATGAGCGTGGTTGTATGTCAAGTGCAACATGGGTAGGATCATTCAATTACTATTGCATCTATTTATGCTGAAAGGTGTAGGACGTTATTCTGATGCAGATAATTAACCCCTATGATCATTTCGGGCTTCATAAATGTTTAAAATGTTCATGTGGGGTCATTTGTTTGTTTTCAGGATGGATTGCAAGATTCCAAAAGTGATTCTTGCCAGTAAAGTAATGGATGGAGCTTCCAGGAGGATTACTAAATGGGTTCCTTCCATGAAAAGTTGGGATGTATTCGGGGCAAAGAGAGGGTAAGTGCAGATGCTTTATTGAGGAATACAAAGGAAAACAGGGTAGTGTGAAAGAGACAGAGTAAGAATTTATATTATTTTTGTCGCCCTTATGTTACATAACAAAGTACTGGGATAGGGAATGTGGTGTGGACCTGGGCTATGTAGGGTTGTGCGATTTGGGGTGAAAAGGCTAGAGAGGACAGATTGCTGACTGGACATTAACTAAGGTGACTTCTGAGTAGAATTGTTGGGGTATGCTGGTGAGAAGGGGAGAGATATTGATGTCGCCCGTGGGCTTATGAAACAAGTTGAGGAAGTTGGCTCACGAAGGTCTGTTAGGGGTGACCAAATCATGAGCTGCTTTTGGGTGGACTTCTGCTGGCAGGAATGGTTTCAGAACTAGAGGAGTTGGTGTGTTTTTGTGAGACATGTATTAAACGTGACAGAGTGTACACAACTAGAAAGCAAGCCTGAGGTGTTCCTTAGTATCCTGTTTGCCTGTGTGAAGAAAGCACAATGGATATTACAGGGCCATCATTGGTCTGATGTTGGAATGTACATTATTTATTTATATGATGTGTACTCTGAAGGCCCTGCTGAAAGCTGGTAAGGATATCACTACCAGATGGTTATTAGATTCTTGGAATATAAATTTTAGACAGAAGGTTGACTTGCAAATTTGCATCACATGAGACGAAACATATTCTTGGTACAGACAACGTTAAACGTTATCCTTATGATCCACCAATCAAATTGGGCTGTTGAAGTATTCAATATCACATTGGTGGACAGTTTTACTTTAGCGCTGGAGTCGGGTTGGAGTGCACAGGCATGGTAATTAGGCATATTGCAGCTTGCCGGTTGGTGACACATGTGTTCACTGGTGTGGCACCTTTTCTTTCAAGTGCTGAGAGGTGAGAAGTCCCACTCAAAGGAATGTCCTGTAAGGATGGAGAAGTCTACATTTGTTAAATGGCATGAGGAGAAGAGGAAATATGTGCAGAGTGCAAATATGCAGACTAAGCGTTAGTTTGGCACAAAACACTCCAGCAAGGAGCATGAAGGATGTAGTAAAAGTTAAGTTTTCAAGGCACATCCCGGAAGGCTCCACGTGCTATACAAGAAGTTGTCAGCAGGCACAGTTGAGGACAATTTAATATGAAACTGAACAATGGAAAAACAATGGAAAACAATGGAGAAATATGGAATTAATCGCAAGTTGTGAAGTTACCTAAATTGGTTGACTATATAGGGTAATTATTCCTAACATTTAATTCAATGTATTATACTGGTTTCTGGAGAGCAGAGCTTCATGCCTTTGAAATAGGAGGTATCCAAATGGAATGTTGGGTTAAAACACATTTAAATCATGATTTCTAATCAGTTGATTAATACTGATTAAAATACAAAGCTAAATACTATGGCAATTACTTCTCCAGGTCAGACTTAACTGTATGCATCACTTTACTGAGTATTTAGTAAACTGATTGACTTATTAAATGATTGGTCCATTTGGAAATGTTTTCCTCTTGAGCAACGCTTTAACAATATCATTTGAGACGACACAAACCACACCAGGAAAGTAGGCATTATAGCAATGACCTTCACTTTGGCTCTAAATTCCTACATTGCAGTTTTAAAAAAACATGTTCAAATTATAACCGCGTGCACTATCACAACAGGCCTAGATATGGAAGATGCGTTAGATTTACCGGAGGTTGGTCGGATGAAGGTATTTCCGATTGAGGAAAATTATGAAGGAAGTATCCTTATTTCAGGTGAGGGCCAGTAGCAAAGCAATGGTGAGCCACGGCTCTTTTAGAAAATGAGAGGGAAATAAACCTTGCCTCCAAACCTGGATAGAGGCGTTCCTTGCATTTCATTTATTTTTCTCATGGCTAGTTCCTTGGTGATTTAATCGATTTAATCCATGTGGTCTACTCTAAAACTATTTAGACTAATGATGAGTTAAGACATTGTTTGAAGGAGTTTGTACTGTGATGCTGGGTTAGTAGGTGTTCTGCAAAGAACATGTCTTCTTGTATAGCCCTGGTGTTAGGTGGTGGGATATCGCTGACACAGAAGCAGTGAAGGATACCACACCTATAGAAAAAAAACCACTACCACACAACACTGAGGTGGTTGTGGAGAGACCCTGCACTCTTGAGTGGCAATTTGATGCATATAAAAAGGTACTGTTCATACTTAATTCATTTCATGGACCATTAGGACATTTTGTACTAGATAAAATATGATATCTTTTTAAATGTTAATAAAGAGTTTACAAACAAAATTGAAGGAACTATGATGTTAACTATGATGTTAACTCCACACATAGACATGCATAATTGCAAGATGTATGGTTACCTCACATTGGCATTGAGTTTTCCCAGATATTTGCTTGTCAATGCATTTGCTCAAACATACCAACTTTTGTCTACTGTGTGCTGTGTTAGGTGGCATTGAATGGCTATGGATGCCAGCCCAAACCTTGCCATAGGCAGTCAATAAGCATCATCAACTCTGTGTAGTGCAAAACATGATACATGGTTGCAATTGAATTAAATGCTACAAAAATGGATGTGTATTATTTTGTTAACGGAGTGCCAAAACTCACATGAATACAGAAAAAGAAAATGGATTCCATGTAAATTGTATCTGCTCCCGCACTGTTTGCCATTATATAGAGCTGTAGATGCCAAGTCTTAATATTAGCCAATCGGATCATTGACTAAGGGATAATGCCTTTGGATTGCTGGGAATCGAACCTATGGCACACAAGATTAACACAAATCATTGCTGCAAGCACTTCACTTACTGACCATTGTCATGATGCAATACATCTACATATGTGGCATAATTTGTCCCATGTACCTGCTCCTGATCACAAAGTCTACAGTTGCACTAGTTATGTTATGTTATTCATTTTTTATAGAGTGCAGCACTCCTGAAGGCCTCAGTACGCTAAAAGAATAGACATATCACGGAACAGCATCAGAGAGTCAGGAGAATCAATAGAAGAGAGAGGCGGACTTAGTCATTGGTACTAAGATGACGGTGAGCAGCAAGATGCCAATTTCAGTGTCAATCACGAACCATGCGATCAAAGGACAATGGTATTGATCAAGAAAGGGCAAATACAAAGCAAGAAAATAGAGGTATACAGTCTGTTTGCCAAGGAATTTACGCTGCTGATTTTTCCCCACAAATGTATTACCATTTTTACTGCCGCAAAAATACAGGGTGGATGTTTGATGAGGCAATATGACATGGGCAGATGGTGGGGGTCAGGGTGGCAGTCCCCCCTGGATGTTACCACACACAAATTAGTCAAAAATGGTGGTAAATAAATACATCAGTGAAAATGATTCAGCAAAAACACATAGAACACCGAACAGGATAAAAGTAGCAGTTCCCTAGTAAAGACGTGCATGTCCACAACTCGATCGGGTGATTTCTTTGTGGGGTTCAAGCCCTCGATCATGGGAAGCCTGCTATGTATATGTTCAGGCCTTTTCTACTGAAATTCACAGTGGATCTGTGCCCACATTTTTCTATGGGAGAAATAAAAATGAGGTTTTAAGTGCCTCTGGGTTAGGAGCGCTATACAAATGTTGAATGAATAAATAAATAAATAAATAATAAGTCAAACTAAAAAGTTACGCCGTGCTCAAAATTAAAAGTCGGCTCACAAGTCACCTGCTGGAACGCATTACACCTTCACACAGGAAATCAAAATAGCTATTATTTGAAAGAATTTTAAATCCTGCATTAGGTATACAGCGAGTAAGTAAACTATTTGCATCTATAATCTCACACAATTAAGGGAGCTGAAGTTCGAGTGTTGATTTCGAAAGCTAGTGAATATCTTTACAAGTATGTATGCATAATGAGGGATGTGTTTTTTTCTCTGCATTTGCATTTGCCAGTTATCTTTTTTTTTCTTCTTTTTTTTGTTGCATTTAAACCCACTCACTCAAACAAATATGCCCCGTACGTGGGTACGTTTTCTGAAAAAAGACTCAAGTCAATTATTAAAGTCGATGCTGCATGTCTAAAATTGCCAAAAAGATATCATTTAGATGCAAACTATAGAAAAGAATGTTCAAATTCGGCACAGTGCTGGCATAAAGCTAAAATAATAGCACCTCGGTAAACTCAAACAAAAAGCCAAACCCTGTAACAAAGCCATACTCTTTGTAGAGGATAAACACACTCTTTCAGAATCTAATAGCCCTTCTATTGAGAATGAACCAGCCCAAGTTGTGTGTTCTGTGGGATGGTGTCTCCTATCACGGTTTAGGTCTCTGTGCCATACCAGAGGAGAAATAACCATTTACATATCAGTCTGGTCCCACCACAATTTAATGTGAACATGTCTGTAAATCTAGTTCCTGCTGGGCCCTATTACACACACTTTGCATTCCATATCTGTGTGCTGGCCCCAGTCCATGCCAGCCCGTGGATTAGGTAAAATCTTCCGTTGCACCGTGTTGCATGCAGTTGAAATTGTAATCGTTTATTTATCCAGAGTTTATACAGAGGTGGGGTGCTTCAAAGCGCTTCCGTTCTTCATGTTGCTGTGGTCCAGTGCTCACTGTGTGTCTGCTGATCCAAATATGTAGTGGGTTTAAGAGGCGGGGACCACTAAATTTAATCAGACGTTGTACCTTTTAGAGTAATTTTCTGTTGCGGTTCAGGGCTTCATCCAATAAATGTGGCGTACACTTCATCACAACAATCAGAACGGGCAAGGGCTGCTCACTGAGACTCTCACTGAGCATGGAGACGCCCAGTGGGTAGTGAATACTACTTCTAAAGAATCATAAACAGTTCATGTTTTTCCTTCAAGAAGTTTCAATGATCTTCAGATTGTCCGAAAGTTGTGAGTAATCAAATTATTTTTGTTTGAGGGTGGTCTGCAGAGGCCTTTGCGGATGCATTTCTGACTCGAAAGTCCTTCTTCAGGGCGGGCTCTAATAATATCAACAAACTTGAGGTTATACAAAATCCCTTTTATACTTAAAGTGAATGTTACACTTCGCAGAAATAGAAATCAACACAATAGATATTGAGGCACACCTGTCGAGTGTTGGATCTCTGCGCAAATGCTATACAATCCGTATTCCTTAACATGATTTATCACACAGCCTGATCGGAAATTGTTCATCGCGTTATAGCAGCTAAAAACGGAAAATATGCAATTCTGTAACAACCCTCAGTGGCTCTTGTTGTCACATCAATACCAGTGATATAGGCAGAAAACATCTATTTGGTAAAAGCTTGTATCCGTTACCTTGATCTTTATCCAAACTTCCTACGGTGTGTGTAAGTCTGTGAGCACCAAGTAGGCTGTAGTTGTAGATGCAGAACCACTCTCCTGCTCTCTGCAATGAGTGTAAAAAGAATTGAATCTGAGATTTAGAGCGCATGGCTTTCGGAGCAAGACTGTGGGCCTCATTATAAATTTGCTGGTCTGGTAACAACGGCACCGGTAAGCTTGGTGGTACCGTTGTTATCAGACTGGCAAACTACGAGTTCTGCTCTCGGATGCCAACCCGCCCGCCAGGTCTGACCTGGCACATGTACCGGCACCAGCGAGCAGAGCATGTCGGATGCACTGGCACCACGAATGATGCCGGTGCATCCGGCCTCCCCATTCCCATTGAGCCCTATTGGCTCATTAGTGGGTCCCGCAGGGCCATAATGACCCGGTAAATACCCATTCATGGGGGCCGGAAAAAACATGATACCGGCAGCACGGCTACCGCTGGTCTCATAATGAGGCCCTATGGGCCTGATTTACAAAAATCCTATATATCCTCACCCTCCTCAATTGACTCCAGTGGTGGTGGAGAATGTACTGCGGCATGTGGCACTGTCTTGCATAGGTCCTCTGCCCCACAACAGCAGGAATATGGTATCCGTGTGGTGAAGTTCATTTTGAAAGCAGCGGTCTCAGTTGCCACTTTATGCATTGATGTAATGTTTAAAGAGTTCGTATGGCACTAAGCTGCATCCAGACGGTCACCTAGGCGTTAGCAGGCAACACCTGAAGAGGGAAACATGTTCTTTTGGTGTTTTAAGATTCTTCACACGGAGAAACATTCCCACACGTAGGATCCAAAGCAGGGGAATAGGAAATGCCTGGGGAGGCTAAGGGCCTGATTTATGGAATTTGTAGCACGGTGCAAAGTGACTTTGCACTGCGAAAAAACACCTTGATTTACAGAACAGTGCAACGTGTATTTGTGTGCACTGTTCTGTGAATCAGGGTGTTTGGTTGCAGTGAAAAGTCACTTTGCACTGCGCTAAAAATTCGATAAATCAGGCCTTTAGGCGCCTGGTGGAGAGGAAAGTGTTAGGAACATTTCTGTGGCAATGTAAAGATAGCTTGCACTAGTGTTTGCACCAGCGCACGCCCCAACCCTCTAGCACTGTCTTACGTACGTTTTTTTTTAGACCATTCTCCTGTTTGGTGTATACCCATTAACCCATTGTGTGCAAAGAAAAATGCTTTGCTTGCTAAAAAAAAATAAAAAATTATTCAATTTTAAAGCAAATAAAAAAAATTTACAAAATGTTGCCATGGGCCTGGCTCATTGTCAGGGTGCTTTATTCCAAAGGAATTATCTGTTGGCACATACAGACTGGTACTTTCTTTTAAATCCAATTGCACAGACCACAATTGTTTGCCAATGGCCTGTTCTGTCGAATTATAATGAAAGGGAGGTTTGGTCAAGTTTAACCTAAGACTAATTGCTGACTTTTGGAAGGGCATGTCACCCCGTGTTGGCCCTTACTTGCTGGAATCCTGTTAGTTAATCACATGCATCGGTCGGCAGGCCCCACAAGCAGCATGTGTATTTTCCAATGCACAGTTTATTTGATGTGTCTTCAAATGATGAAAAGCTGTGCACGAGGAAGTGGCGGATTTGAGAGAATGAGCCTCAAATGCCAAAACGGGGCTCAGGTGGTTTGATGTTCCAGTGGAAAGGTGATACATGGATCTTTGAAAGAGCGCAGCTTTTAGATTGTAACAAGTGTGCATATTAAGGGAACACGTTGCGCTCTGTTATTTGTCTTTTTTTTAAGCTTCTGTTTTTAATTCCTATATGCAACTTGGTGCCAAGGTCATGGTGCATGCACAACAATCAGAAGACCTAGAATGCTATTCTTACCTTATGGTATTGGGACACTGTCTAAGTCCCCTTATGGCCGGCTAGACGCACTGCTCGACAATAGGTTACATTTTGTAGGGCTCTTGCAATGTGATTCCTCCCGACACACCCACCTGGCCACTCCTCTCTACCTCCAACAACTTCCAAGCCACTGACACCAAAACACTTACCTGACTCGCGGACATGGCTTTCTCATCTCACAGCCATGACACGTTCCTGCCCCCTAGAACAGCCACCACTGGAAATAGTGAAGGGACTACCAGCTGTTTCCTTCCCTATTGCCATGGCGGCCATCTTTTAACATGTTATTTTAAGTTGTGAAACTACAGTTGCACTGTTTCTCAACTTGAACAAAATGCTATTAACATCCCAGACAGCATGTCAGGATGCTAAAATGTGTAATACTCTCATGTTTTGACTTTCCCGGTCAGTGATGTCACAGCCAGTCAGAGGGCTCAGACCTCAGGCATTACCCCATGGTATGAGTGTGTTTTTTGTACCTCCTGATGGTCTAGCAACACCATATTCACCCATCTTATATTTTCAAGGATTCCTGCTCCCCACTTAATGGGCCTTGCATACGCCCCCAACACCATAAAAACATTGACCTGGCCGCTGGACTCACCCGCTTGCCTTGCATCTTTGTTGCCCCTTATCACGGCCATTTATTGAAACAGACAAAGGACTACTAGCTGTACACTCCCCTATTTCCATGGTGGCCATCTTGTTTAGTACTTATTTTTTGAACTTGTGAAACAGCCACCTCACTGATTCTGCAAAATGCTGTTACACCCGGGACAGCATAATGGAGTGCTGAATGGTGTAACACCCTAGAAAAACAGCTTTCCAGTTAGCATCAGCACTTGAGACCTTGTTAAACACCATTGCAATTTTTTGGTTTTGTTGTCAGTGTGGGTATTATTGATTCATTAAAATGGAGTGTTAGACCATCGCTGCTCCACACTTGCTTATGATAGAACACTGGACGTCTGCCATTGTCTGCTTACGAAGCCTACTAAAAAGATGGCAGTTAGGTTTCAAGTTCATACTGCTGACGCCATTTTTAAATGCATAGAGTAGTAGAGCAATTCATAAAATCAAACCGTATAGTGTGTTACGCCTTGCTCTGCTTCTTCTGAAGGTTTATACATGCTTTGCAGGAGGAGTGGGAGATGGGAGTTGAAATACACCATCTCAAGTTCCTGTGTTTGCAAAAGCTCTCTGTTTCACACAGCATGAGATTGTAATGCTGGGATAAAATTTATGGATTCCTATGAAATCTGCCTGCATTTAGCGCCTGCTAAAGTAAAGTTGAATTCCACAACAATTTATTGTAAATGCGTTCTGAAAAGCGTAAGTGAAAGGAAAGAGTAAAGGTGTTTTTGCCCGAATTTACTCTTTCCTTTCAGACTCGATATTCGCAGAAGTTGAATGTTGGATGCAGGCGGCAACAGCGTGTAAATTGTAACATTGGTGGTTCCCAGCATGCTGTTTACATTTTTAAGAAAATAACCCTCTTTGTGAACTTGAAAATAATATTGATCAGCTTTACAAGAAGCCAAAACAAGTAAAAACATAAAAAAACATCAATTAATTTTACATCACTTAGATCAGGACAGATTGCACAGCGAGTAGAGTGGTCACTTTGATATCTGTGCAGAGCCTGCTGATGCAGGTTCAAATCCCGGCAGGGCCACACTCTGCCATTGATGCCATTGATACTTCCGAGGTCGATAAATGAGCACCACACACCGTGGATAATAATAAGCCGCGCTCAGATACCTGAGGGTTTGTATCGCTATTTAAATGCAAGCCTTTATTATTATTATGGATTGGAAAAAGGTAACTGACCAGATTAGAACTGTGAAATCAGCAATGTCTTAACAAATCAACGTTAGCAGGAGCACAAATAAACCCAAGGAGACTTGATAGCAAATAATAGAGTATTTAAAAAGACCTGGACATTTAAATTGCATGTGCCATTTAATGTAATAAATCACTTATTTCAACCTTCTGAGAGGTGGCAAAATGGCCCTGTTTGTGTACTTTAAAATAATGCTGAGCAGCTAGCCAAAAACCCCCAAAAAAGTAAAAACCTAAAAATATCCATCAATTAAATGATAAAGTATTGAAAAAGACCTGAACATTTAAATTGCATGTGCCATTTAATGTAATAAATCACTTATTTCAACCTTCTGAGAGGTGGCAAAATGCCCCTGTTTGTGTACTTTAAAATAATGCTGAGCAGCTAGCCAAAAACCCCCAAAAAAGTAAAAACCTAAAAATATCCATCAATTAAATGATAAAGTATTGAAAAAGACCTGAACATTTAAATTGCATGTGCCATTTAATGTAATAAATCACTTATTTCAACCTTCTGAGAGGTGGCAAAATGCCCCTGTTTGTGTACTTTAAAATAATGCTGAGCAGCTAGCCAAAAACCCCCAAAAAATTAAAAACCTAGAAATATCCATCAATGTACTTTAAATGATGTAGTTTGGAAATAAAGTGACTGGCTAGATTTGTACTATGAAATCAGGTATGTTTTAGGAAATCAGTGATAGAATGCAGGGGTGAGTGAAATGCACAGTGGTGGAGCGAATAGTGCAGAATGCATACTGGATTCCGCTTCTGCCCGATCCGCCAAATCAGCATTACTTTCGTCTGGTTTTGCACAATGCCTGGTGTTTGGTTGCCATGGTAGTTTCATGACGCAAGAGGAGAAATTACATTCAGATCTTTTTATTTTGGATCCGTGCTAGTTTTGCACAGAAACTTGAGAAAATGTGTGCATGTCTTTTATCGATCCGTGCTAGGTTTGTGACACGAGAAACTCCATGCAGGTCTTTTGTTCGATCTGTACTAGTTTCATGAAGTGTACAAGAAACTTCGGGCAGGTCTTTTTCCATCTGTGGCAGTTTCATGCATTGGCACAAGAAACTTTGCACAGCTTTTTTGTTAGATTTGTAGTGGGTTCACACAGTTGCATGATTTATTTTAACCATGCCACCAGGGACATCATTTCACCAAAATGCCAGGGGTATTGGAAGTGACATCACACGACCCTTGACCCCTGATGACATCACAGGAAGTGATGTCATTTGACCCCACCCCAAAGTGATATCGCGGGAAGGATGGAACACGACCTTTCATCCATTGACAAAACAGGAAGTGGCATCACATAGCATTGTACACTATGATAAAAATGGTTATGATATCAGTATAATGTGATGTACATTTCATACAAGAATGGATCGCCATATGTATCGTTAAGATCAGTGTGTATAGGCCCATATTACCAAATTACTGTGAATGCAAGCAGACGTCCATGGCCAAATGATAATGATGTGTTATTAAATAGCACTTACGCTTAAGCGCTTTATATAGAAAAAATATACACCCAATATGACCCAACCTCTGTTGGTACTCATTTATCGACCTCAGAATGATGAAAGGCTGATTTGAGGAGTTTAAGAACAGTCTAAATCAGTGACTCACCCCCTGAAGTGTGCCTGAAATAAACCTTTAATGAGTCCTGCAATTATTGTACAGAATTCCAGAAAGGCACATTATTTGGTATTCCTATTCTTTCTTATTTAGGGTCAGTGCTGAAAGTGTTAGACTTGTCTTATACTACTTTTAAGGGGCCTGAACAAGAAAGCCAGCCACTCCAGAAGTAAAGAGCCACATGGTGCTGGCCACAGCCCAGGAGCTTGCATTAAAAAAAAGAAAAAAAAGAGGTCGCAAGGGAGACTACAGAGGTCACAAGGGAGAACTCAGAGGTCGCTGTTGCGACCTCTGGCGATCCCTAAATGACATCCCTGCATGCTACGTTTTCACAGCAGAAAGAGAAAGTTTGCCCAGCTTTTGCTGTTAGATTCGTGTTATGTTCTCTCAGTGGCACAAGAAACATTGTACTGCTCATCTCGATTCGCACTAGATTTGCGGCGGCACAAGTAACTTCGTGCAGTTTTTGGTTGATTGGCACTATGTTCGTGCTGCAGCAAAAGACACTCTGCACAGCTTTTTAGATCGATTTGTGGTAGGTTGGCATGCCAGCAAAAGAAATCTCATACCGCTCTTGTGCTAGTTCACGCAGCGGCATGAGAAACTTTGTGACACTCTTTTTTATTCGTACAAGGTTCTCTCAGCGCCACTGATTTGTTCTATGTTCACACAGCGGCACCAGAAACTTTGTACTGCTCTTTTTGATTTCTGCTAAAGTTGCGCAGCAGCACGAGAAAGTTGGTGTGGCTCGTTTCGGATCACGAGACGGCACAAGACACTTTGTGCCAGGCTTTTTGATAAGCAAGGGTGGGAGAACGGTGGATTTTGGCAAAATGGATCGAAATATTTCAGATATTGCTGCCACAGCCAGTGGAACGGAATTTCACAAATGTGCGCATCCGTAAAAGCATGAGCACAAAGCAACTGATTGCGACTGATAGCAAAGGGAAGAGTATTTACACATACTTGAATATTTAAAATGCATTTGCCATTTAATTTAATAAATCAAGTATTTCACCCTTGTGAGATGATTTATTTTTCCCAAAATAATACCTTAAGCCGATTCGGCATTTTTTAAGTCCCTTGTACCCGCTAAAGCACAAGACATAGTTGTTCAAAATAATTTTAAGACATTCCATGGATTAGTCCTGAATATAACAAATTCTGTCAAATAAATGGAAAAAACTCTTTGCTTAGGCTAATGACCTCCACTGATACACCCAGAAGAACTCTTCCGAATATCAATTAGGCCATGAACTGTTAACACATCACACAATGAGGCACCTTACCTGCTGAGCCTGCTTTCAAGTTCCATATGAAAAGCTCCCAAGTTCCACTCAGAATAGTTATTGATGACTTGTTTGAAATGGTTTAATCTGTGCTTACAGCTACACACCTTTGATTACTAGGGAAGGGGGCCCGAGAAAAAGATGCATGTTTTCACAGTGGGGGTCACTGGAGGTCACAGCATGGACCCTCATGCTTTTTGCTGACTTCGCCACTCCTTAAATCCGGTTCTGATTGGTCCTATTTTCCCTGCACACCAGGTTTCCTCTATCTTCCTCTCCTCAACCAATTGAATAATACTTTGATTAGATACCGTGTTGTGTAAACAGTTTTATTATTTTACTACTATGTGAAGCTTTTTAACACCGTGAAATTGTCTTCCTCTGTATGAGAGATACTTGCAACACAGAGAAGCAGATCACGAGTTTATCACTCGGCCCAGCCCTGGAGCAAATCTGCACGTCTCAGGTGTGTTTCCCATCACAGCCAACGTAACTCGCAATCATTCCAAGCTCAAGAAACTGAAGGCCATTGCATGTGCACATAATACAGCGCTTAGAAGCAGACTGAATACGGCATGAAGCACTGCGATCAAAACACGCTATTAGTTATTATAATTATTATTCATGTTCACATGATTTAGGAAATCAATATGTTCATGGAATTTCTTTTTCAAAATATGGATGACATCATTTTTTACCACTTTCTCACACTCGAAGCTGATTCTTGACAACGCATTGCATTACAATCAATATGTTGGCAGCACAAACGCTAAAACCTCCTTCACGTGACACATGCCCGCATGCATTTCATTGAGATGAGTACAGTGGCTTTGCATTCGCGTTGACACCAATCCTTGACATGTCTTTATGTTCTTGCGTGTTCCCTGAATGTTGTCAATGCTGCCAATCAAATGCTGGATTTGTCAATTTAACTTCTTTAAGATTTAAAATGTTCCCTTTGATCACATTCATTTGTGTTAGTTTCAAAGAACACTATCACATCGTGAACAAATTTAAAATGCAAAATAGGCAGACTGATATCATGACTTGTCAGCTTGAATGATGATCACTCTCTCTATTCATCAAAATGTTTCTGCTTTGAGTTCTTTAATGTGCACTTGATAGGAAAAAAAAATGTAGCATGCGATTCGGAGGACTGCAAAGCTTAAATCGATATCAATATGTTGAAATAGAATGAAGCAACCCGTGAAAGGGGGCGGGGCAGGCCAGCTAGCCCGAGCTATGTTTGTTTCCGAGTTAAGCGAAGTGAGAGTTTAGGTCCATTACAGGACAAGCCTGCCCTCTACCAGTAGCTGACAGCTATTAGCTCCCCAGGGTAGGTTTTTTTGGGAGTGAATTGGGCACGTGATGACGGGCACGATTACCTAGAATATTTGATCCACTCATCAGATATGAAACTACACCTAACTTCTGAAGTAAAGTATCTCACAAACACTAATTAAAGCTTAACCCCACTACTAACAGTAGTAACAACAAGTCCCATACAAAAAGAACTAGGGCTCATATCAACTCAACGGCACCCCACAGTACCACCACACCTCCCCCAGATAAGCCCACACCTAACTTTAAAGGAGCTCTAATAAATGCAGGATCTTTAGTCGCCCATGCCACAGAAATAGCCGAAGTCATCTTAACAGAAGACTATGGGCCTATTTACGAGTAAGGCGGTAAGGGATACTGGGCACCGTTAAGGAGACCGGTGCCAGTAATCCCTTACCGCCCTAGTACGAATTCTCTTAGCGGGTCCCTCCTTCAATGCCTGGTTTTACCAGGCGTTATGGACGCGACCCGCTAAGAGACTTCAGAGCTAATAACGGTACCGCAAATTGCGGTACCGTTATTAGCTACTTCCCCATTCCCTTTGAGCCGTATGGGGGCTCAAATGGGAATGGGGAATGGTTTTTCAATGGGGATTTACCGGTCCTGCAAAGGTCGGACTACACCGGTAAGACCCCATTGAACGAGACCGGTGCCGGTACCGTTATTGGAGTCGGTCATGGCGCAAATAGTGCCATGACTACCTCCAATCTCGGAATGAGGCCCTATGACTTCATCGCTGTCACAGAATCTTGGCTTCACGAGGCAGCAGGCCCAGCGCTAACCTTAGCCGTACCAAATGGCTACATCATCCTTAGAGCTGATCGATGTGAAGCTCGAGGCGGTGGACTAGTCATCAATGATATAGCTAATCTCTATATGAGAATATCACCCTCACATAATATCATATCATGTGAAGTTACGTCAATTAAAATACCTACAGCCAACTCGCAAACGTTGAATATCCACGTTATATACAGACCTCCTGGCCCTATCAATACCTTTATTGAAGACCTCTCCACGATTCTATCGGAAAACCTAAAGGATACCTCCCAAACCTTATTGTGAGGAGACCTCAACATAGGCTTTAATGACATTAACGACCAACACGACACTGCAGCATCCAACATCTTGACAGAATTCGGTTTCACCCAGAGAGTGAACCAACCAACTCATAGCAAAGGGAGAACCCACAATTGGGTTGCAGATCACAACTGCAATGTCTCTATCACCTCCATCTTACCCCAAATCTGGACGGACCATTACCTGATATCTTTTACATTAGCAACTAAAAGACCTACCCTACAGCCACCTCTTGCCCCTCCCACACTTACTAGAAAGAAGAAAAATATCAAAGCAGGCAAACTACTCCCTTGTATATTGCCTACCCTCAATTCTTTAGTCGACAACATGGATCCTAGCCTCCTAGTTGAAGAATATAACAAAGTCATGAATAAAACTCTTGATACTATCGCCCCACAAAAACTCAGAAATAGTAAACTTAAAAGTCACCTGAACAACTGGTTTACTGCTCATTTAAAAAACCTAAGACTAGACAAAAGGAAATGCGAAGCTGCCTGGAAACTTTGTCCCACCACAGAAAATAAATGAAAGCTAATCAATATTTCATCCCAATACAAGAAGGACATCATCTTGGCTAAACAAGAAACTTACAACAATAGAATCACGTCAGCGAATTCTAGCATGAAGGAGCTCTTTGCGATTTTAAAAGAACTAGAAACTCCTATCATATCCCAAGACAACTGTGTCAAAGACAAAACATGGTGCGCTGATATCCAGCATGGCTAGCCAACAAAGTCTCTAACTTTCAAAATAAAATAAACCATTCTGACTACCTATAGGCCCATTAGCACTGTGCCATTCCTGTTGAAAATTTGAGACAAGGTTGCATATATCCAAATCCAGAACTAACTAGAACTCAACCAACTATTAGGCTCTCGTCAATCTAGTTTCCGGTCATTACATGGCACAGAAACAGCACTCATTGATCTTAATGCCCAAATAGACAAATTAAGAGACAACGGTAAACTTGCATTACTCCTCCTCCTTGACCTGTCGGCGGCTTTCGACTTAGTGGATCACAATGTCTTATGTAGCCATTTGGACTCAGCTGCCCATTTCGCCATCAAGGCAATATTGTGTATACAATCATTCCGTAGCAACTGAACTATGAGGGTTTTCTCACCATCGGCAGCTGCGGACCCCATCCCCATCAATTGCGGGGTGCCCCAGGGTACTTGTTTCTCTCCGACCCTGTATAACATTTTCACAAAGCCCCTGTTTGATGATCTGGACCATCTGGGTATCACCTAGACTAATTATGCAGACGATACCCGGATCCTCCTACCACTTACTGGGGACTATAGCAAGGATTTAGCTTTGGTGAATAGAATTTACAGCATCGTTCAGGTATGGATGGCCACGCATTGCCTCTGTCTGAACGATGACAACAATGAACTTCTCATCCCGGGATCCGCACCTCTTCTCACCAGACTTGGCACGGAATACTCATCTTTCATCATCGATGGGAATCTTATTAAGGTTCCCACCCTAACATTCACTAACATTCACTAAACAGGTAAACACTCTTGCCTCCTCCACAGCATACACATGCAAACTAATTAGAGCCGGTAAACAATTCCTCTCATCCAACAGTTGCATGATCCTAGCCAGAGCCCTTATTATATCCAAACTAGATTACTGTGACGCCCTATATATTGGAGCTAATAAATATATTATTAACAAAGTACAGATACTCCAAAACAATGCCCTTAGAGCCACACTTAGCATTTTGAGGAAAGAACATATTTCTGATACTAGATGGAAGTACAAGTGGCTCTCCACATATGATAAAATCAGACTCAAAACAGCATCCCTCATCCATAAATGCCTAAACAATAAAGCACCACGATATCTAATAGAAAGATTTTCTAGAAAGTCATCTACTAGACCCACGAGACTAATGAATTCCAACTGTCTTCAAGTTCCTCGCTTTAAGCTTTCCACCATCGGGGGCAGCAGTTTCCCAGTCAAAGTATCTCAACTGTAGAACTCACTACCCACCACACTTAGAATGGACCAAACCTTTACTAAATTTAGACAAAATCTGATTATATGGCTCCTAGAGAATGAGGTTAAATAAACCGGCAGAACTTGGCCATACCTGTAAATAACTATACATCTTCCTACATTTCGATTGTCTGTATTTCTTCCCACTGTATACTGTATGTACATATATCGAATAACTGCTAGATTAGATGTTTTTTCTGATACCTTTGTAATCAATGTAACCTATGTATCAAGCTGTATGACATCTTACTGCCTGCGCCCTGATACCTTCGGGTTTGGCGCGCATAATAAATATTAAACAAACAAACAAAGACAGCTTAAGCCTGATTCCATTTTTTTTTTAAAAGGAAGATGGCCACCATGCAACCAGGGACGTCATTTAGGGGTCGCTAGAGGTGGCAAATGCAGCCTCTGAGGTCTCCCTTGTAACCTCTAAAAATAAAAAATAAAAAAATGTTTTTTTTTTTTGTAATGCAAGCTCCTGGGCTGTGGGCAGCACCATGTGGCTCTTTACTTCTGGATTGACTGGCTTTCTTGTTCAAGCCCCTTAAAAAAAAAAGAAAAATAAGAACAGGAGTGCCACAAGTCTAACACTTTTAGCACTAATCCTAAATAGGAAAGAATAGGAATACCAAATAATGGGCTGCCGCCGGACCAGAAATACCATTCCATCTCTGTGATTGCCAGAATCACCGGGGCATTGCAACCCAGTGATCCGGTAATTCCGGAGGTGGAATTCCGTAAATCCCCAATCCCATGGAGTCCTATAGGACTCCATGGGGATGGGGACAAGGGAAACACTGGTTCCGTCTATGACGGAGCCGGTGTTTCCATTTCCGCCTGCAGGAGGGTGGCTTTACTCCTTCCAGGTCAGACCTGGCGGGAGTGACACCTCCAGCCTGCAGAACTCAGAATCAGCCAGTCCGGAAAAAACGGTGGCAGCGAATTTACTGCCACCATTGTTTCCGGACAGGCAGGGTTATAATGAGGCCCAATCTGTCTTTCTGGAATTCTATACAATAATTGTTAGACTCATTAAAGGTTTGTTTCAGGCACACTTCAGGGTGTGAGTCACTTATTTAGTCTGTTCTTAAATGCCTCAACTCAGCCTTTCATCCTTCTGAGGTCCATAAATGAGTACCAACACAGGTTGGGTGATATTGGGTTTATATTTTTTCTATATAAAGTGCTTAAGCATAAGTGCTATATAATAACACATCATTTGGTCATGAACGTCTGTGTACATTCACAGTAATTTGGTAATATAGGCCTATACACACTGATCTTAACGATAGATATTCTTGTATGACATGTACATCACATTATAGTGATAATGTAACCATATTTTTTGTAGTGTACAATGCTATGTGATGCCACTTCCTGTTTTGTCAACGGGTGAAAGGTAGTGTTCCATCGCTTCCCGTGATATCACTTCGGTGTGGTGTCAAATTACATCACTCCCTGTGATGTCTCAGGGGGTCAAAGGTCGCGTGATGTCACTTCCGCTACCCATGGCATTTTGGTGAAATGACGTCCCTGCATGCAACATAGAAAGTGAAGTGTGTCCTTTGTTTATGCTGCTAGCACCCATTGTGTCAGGGTGGAGCTGGCAGCACTGGCCAGAGTGGCTTTCAGTGGATAAGTAGATGAATGGGGATGGAGAGAGGCAGAGAGGTACTCACTGTGTGGGGTTGGCAAGAGGGAGCGAAAGGAGGCAGGAAAAAATGTCAGCACAGTGGAGTGACACTAGAGTCTGTAGAGGTATGCAGACATAAACCGTTGGCAAAAGCCCGAGGACCCAGCCTCCTGATTAGCTGGCGCCAATCCCCAGGTGCTAATACACATTAAATGCCAACATCTGATTCTATATGGTTGTGATCATTTGTAGAACATTTGCAATTCTCCTCTGCTCCTTTGCCTTTGGACATTCTTTAGTGCTCAGATGGTTGAATTATTAATGTGTTCCTTGAGACAGAACAGCAAATAATGTTCACTAATGCTGTTTGCCACACACTGAAAGAGAGCAAAGAGAAAAACAGAGAGAGAGTGAGAAAGAAAGAGAGAGAGGGAGGGGGAGATAGAGAGAGATAATGAGAAAATAGAGAGAGAGTGAGAAAGATAGAGAGAGGGAGGGGGAGATAGAGAGAGATAATGAAAGAGAGAGAGGAGGGGTAGAGAGAGAAAGGGAGGAGGAAGATCATTTTCTTAAGATATCATATGCCAGATACATCTAGTAATAATAATGCTAATGATAATTATGTTGATAACATTTATAATAATGTTAGTATTATTTGTAGTAATAATAATAATAATAATAATAATAATAACTGCTGAGAGGGCAGCCCCCCAACTGCAACCCCCAACTACCACAACCCCCCAACTGCAGGCAATGGCTGTATTTCCGCCAATATCCCAATGTTATTATGAATACTATGATTATTATGATTATTACAATTAAAGACATATGAAAAGGTCAAATCATTTAGAAGCACACATGCATTGCATTTTCTAGGTAGAGGAATCGGTGCTAAGCCCACTTCCTCCATGTTGCGGTGACCCACTTCATAAGCCACTGCACACCACTGGATGAAATGGCATGTGTGGCTCTGAAGATCTGCACCCACGTTTGCCACTCCTACAGTGTACTCCAGTGCTGTGCTGGGAATACATTAGGAAAAGTTCTGCCACAATCTGCCATATCACCAGATGGAAACAGCAAATTCAACTGGGCACACTTCAGCCATCCATATACTGTATTATCTACTGAATATAATGTCTCGAGAGGATAGCTCAGGGGCAACGTGCTCACTTTGTAAGCAAAACGACACAGAGCAACACAGGTTCGATCCCCGGGTCCGCTCTTAGAAACGTATTAAGCACGTTATAAATCTCTTAGAAACTAAACCGAACAACATCGACTACAGCAATAGCCAAAACCCAGGCACTGGACAGACCTCCTTAAAAGCTGCTTAGCAGCAACAATTAAACAATGTCCTTTTTGGCAGATATTTGAAGATGCCCTCACTGGGTTAGACTGTATGTTACATCATTCAGTGAGGTGCTGCCACTGGTATATACATGTCTGTCAATGCAGAAGCAGGCCCTCAAACCTTTGCCCATCTCCTCACATGGCAGAATGATATTTAGGCATCCAGGAGGACATCCCTTGACAGACACAAAGCAGCTGTAATGACTGTTAAGTGACTTCAATTCAGTACTCCAACTAAGTCAGTGCCTAGTCTGAGGTGCCCAAGGGAAGCCCTTATATATTTTTATGACAAATTCATAGATCTGGATGATAAACCCTTGTATAACGCCCCTCTCTTTGAATCCCCCTGACCTCACTGAGCCAAGAAGTAGGTTTGTTTTGCAAATTAAAAGATTTATTTTATAAATTAAACTATATATATATATATATATATATATATATATATATATGTATATATATTAGATGGCCACGGTAGTGGCCATGTAGTTATGGTTAAGTTGCTGTTTCCATAGGAAGAACACTTTTTGGGCGGCTTATAACTTCGCTCTCCCTGGACGGATCCTCACCAAACTTTGCAAAAAAAAGTAGTTGGGTCACTCTGAATTGTTTTGCAAAGTTTGGTGAGGATTCGTCCAGGGGGGGAAAAGTTATAGGGGGGTCCCAAAACTTTTTTTTTTCCCATAGACTGAATGGGAAAAAGCTTTGCGCACGGCTACAGCCCGAACCGCTGGACGGATTTTCACCAAATTTGCGGCAGGAGCGGCGGCCTGGTCCCAAAAGCGTGCTTTTGTAAATTTTGTGTAAATCTGTCCTGTAGTTTTTAAAAAAATGACCAAAATGTAAGGCAAAAAAATTAGTGATATCTGCGTTCGCTTCGCGGACGGACTTCCCTGTTCGCTCCGCGGACAGCACCCCGATTGGCCCATGGGCTTGCGTCATGTCCGCAGACATGCGACGTGTTCGCTGATTGGACGGCGAGGGGCGTGGAGCGCGTCAGATTTTCTGTGGCGCCCGCCATCTTGTATTCGCAGTCGACCGCGTACAGCGCAGTGAAAAGTGGATACAAAATTGTATTTAGTGCCGTGTGTTGGTGTGTAAGAGTGTTTGGGGAGGGTGGGGGAGTATGAGATAGGTTCAATGTTTTGTTTTTTTATGTGCTAGACCTTTTTGTTGCGTTCAATTTGTCCGCGGAGAACACGGCTGTTCTGACATTTTGTAAATAAACTAAATGGTGGGGTGTTTAGAGGACGGAGTATGTGTCATTTTTGTTCGCAAGGAAGGTAAAAATGAGCTATGAACACTCGCGGTGTACTTAATTGTTCGTAAATATACAAACTGGGGGTGTCCTCAGGACGCTGTCCGTATTGTAATCTGTCTAGTTGAATGTGTTCTAAGAACACTCACCAGTGTCCCGAAATGGTTGCAATTACACAAAATGAGGGTGTTCTGAAAACGTTGTTTGTATTGTTCGTTGTCAGGGTGAAAGTGTTTTAAGAGCACTCCTTTTGTTCGCTAATAGTACAATTTCCTAGGGGCGTCAACCGACTTTTTGTCCACTAAAGAAACGATAAATCCGGCTGGTGTGCGCCGACATTATGTGATAATCCTATGACTGGCGCTATTGACCTGGCTGACTTGCTTTTGCGACACTAAATCATATCTCCCTCCCCTAAGCCTGATTTTATCAAAGCATTCATATTCCCCGCCTCTCTCCGTGACGTTACAGGGTGCGTAATCAAACGCGCCCAGTCGTCTCCAGTACTACGCGACTTTACACAGAACCCGGAAGACAACACACATTATGTCACAATACAGCGCGCCACAATTCGGAAAATTAAACTGTGATTTAAAAGCAAAGAGCAAGATTGTAAATGTTGTAAAGTACATTTATTTGACATCAAATGTTTAGAGAATATTCAGCAATTTGCATTTGTCTTTCTTGTCGATCCGCAAAAGTTCATGTTGAGACACGCAATGTTCCTTTGCGGTACAGAGAGTGTTAAATCAGCTTACAACTCAGTGCGCCACAATTCGGAATATGAAACTGTGGTTTAAAAGTAAACAGCAGGATTGTACATTTGGTAAAGTACATTTATTTCACATGAAATGTTTAGTGAATATTCAGCGATTTGCTATTGTCTCTGCTGTCGATCAGGAAAAGTTTATTTGAAGCCACGCGTTGTTCCTTTGCGGTAGATAGGCTTTTGGTTTATGATAAAAGCAGTAAATAGTCGCTCTGATAATCGGAAGGTTGCTCCAACAACAAGCCATTAGACCACTCTATTGGTTGGTATGTTGTTTGTAGCCGCTAGTACTGCGTAAGAGCATATTGGTCCTTGGCGATTGTCCGATAAAATGTTGAGGGTCATGAAGTTGCATATTTGGACTTGCACCTGGCAGTTGAAGACCCCATCCGCTGGAGTCTGTAAATCGTGACATAGACAAAATGGGGCCACGTACCTGTTTTAAAAAACATAAATTAGTCTCACCAGCCGATCTTCATTAAAAATCATCATTTTATTTATTAGGGCGTGAAACTATTTGCTATCGAAGATAGTGCAACAGAGTATGTTATTAATAAAATAATAATATTTTCCCATTCATATAGCGCTAAGAACCGTGAGGTATGTAAGCGGTGCTTATTATTAACCACGGTGTGTGGTGCTCATTTATCGACCACGGAAGGATGAAAGGCTGAGTTTGGCCTTGCCGAGATTCAAACTTGCGTTAGCAAGCTGTGCACGGATGTCAAAGCGAGCGCTGTACTCGCTGTGCCACTTGACAGGCTACAGTGAAGTGGCACAGCGAGTAGAGCACTTGACTGCCTATAGACCGGTTAAATTATTTCTATTAACCCACCCTGTGTCGTCTGCCTTTTTCAGAGCCCTCTAAACGACAGGGGATCAATTCGGCGGTGATAGTGCGCGGTAGAAAACATTATGCCACTTTCAACGAACAAGTTCAACTTGAGCGGTCTTTAATGCTACGCTATTGTAATTATATTTGGTATAAAGTAATCTAAAGGGTTACTTACAGTACAATTGCAATTTCCATTGTCTACGAGTGGTGCAGTCCCAAAATATGACTCCGCGTGTGCCAACGATCTTTCGTATAGTGATATAATATATAAACGTGGTTTCGTTTCAGAAATGTCATCTTTATCTTCTCTTACGTTTTAGCAACACTCCTTCAAGAGAAGTCTTTCATCACAATCTCTGTCTGTCAAGGTCAAAACACAATACAACCTTATAGTCCGCTTCGTGAGCCTCTCTGGGGCCCGAGAAAAAAATTGAAGCAGCTGACCTTCACTGTGAACGAGCATAAATTCTTACTTTGCAACATTCTGTGTAAAGCCATCTGTAGAAGTTGGTTTTTGCACGTCATGTTTGTATATTGTTTGCGTGATATTAAAAAAAGTTTGTTTAAAGGACGTTATGGTTCTAAGTACAGCCGAAAGACCCCTGAAAATAGCAAGTTATGGTAAACTATGAAAAATACTCGCGCCACCACCCTGCACTGCTAAAACTAACACCCAGGACATCAAAGATGACATCGCAAATGTCATTGATGAAATCACTGATGACATCACATGTGTATGTACTTTTCATGGAATTTGTGTACTAGGGATTTTTATTATAATGTTTCGAAAATAATGTCAAGGATATTGCAATAAATATCATACCGTTATTAGTGCTTTGAACGATGCATTGATATAAATAGCATTGTATTATGGGATTCTATGTAGTATAGTGAGCTACTAATGGAGAAAGATAGCATTGTGTGCAGAGTACAAGATAAAAGTATAATATTTGTAATGTTAATATGTTGAATAATGAAATGATAATTGTCCTGAAATGTTCGAAAATTCACAAAATGGGGGTGTTCTGAGGACGTTATTCGTATTGTGTGATTGCTTAGCTGTATGCAATGAGGGAATGGCACAGAGAGTAAAGTGGACGCCGTCTGCGGACACCGCGGCTGTTCGTGGACAGGGCGTGGTACATCCGGGTTTTTCCAGGAAATCCAACATGGAAAGAAGACTGTACGGATCAGCCAATCAGATGTCGAGGTTGTGGATTTGTGTTGAAAGAGACTGTGTGTGGTGAAGATGGCAGAAGTGGAGAAAGTCAGGGTGTTGGTGCTCGGAGATATGTTTGTGCATGGTTTACAGCAGTACGCTGAATGCAGGCATGTTGCAAAGAACTTTGATGTGAAAGGAGTGGAGGTGGTGTGAAGCACTGTGCCTGATTGCAATGTACAGGGATTTGTACAAGTTTGTGCGGATATGGCCACGATGAACAGTCCGCATGTGGTAGTTTTGCACTATGGTGCTTTCCATTTGGGCAACGTCAGTGCCCCTACTTTGTTGGCTGATTTGGAATGCTTGGTTCAAGCCGTAATGAAGATCCTTCCAAATGCGAAAGTAATTTTTTCTGGATTACTACCTAGGGCAATATGGGACAATAGTTCAGTTTTTTGTCCTCAGCAAAACATTTCTAGGTGTGTCATCAACCGAGGCATGTGTGCCTTCATGCTTAGAGCTGGTATGTTTTCTGTAACAATGAGAATATTGATGCCAGTAATGCTGTTAATTTTAAAGAAGATGGCATTTCTTTATCTTTTACCGGAAATGCCTTTCTATTTTGGAATGTAAGGGTTGCTTTGGAGAAGGTTATGTGAAGATTTTATGAATAAAGTAAGAAAAAAAAAAACAAGAAAAAAAATATAAAATAACAGGTGTCTGTCAAGCATCTGTAAAAAACAAAAATGGCTCTTTTCAGAGCCAACTTCAAAGGGGAAATGGGGCACACTATTTAAATTTACATTCACCATGCTCAGATTTTCGATGTGTCCACGGACATGGCGGTAGTCCGCGGACATGAAAATCACTACGAGGGGGTTAGTATGTTCTATGTTACATGTATATGAAGTCAGGGATATTATGGTTAAGTTGTGCTACTAAAAACCTATGAAATTCAGTGAAAAAAACTTTGTTAAAGGGACGTTATGGTTAAGTTGCGCTACTAAAAACCTATGAAATTCAGTAAAAAAAACTTTGTTAAAGGGACGTTATGGTTAAGTTGCGCTACTAAAAACCTATGAAATTCAGTGAAAAAACTTTGTTAAAGGGACGTTATGGCTCAAAGTAAAACCGAAAAACCCTTGAAATTCGCCAGTTATGGTAAGCTAAGCAACCATAACTCGCGCCACCACCGTGCACTGCTAAGACTAACACCCAGGACATCAAAGATGACATCACAAATGTCATTGATGACATCACTGATGACATCACATGTGTATGTACTTCTCATGAAATATGTGTAGAAGGGATTCTTATTATGTTGCGAAAAAAGTGTCAAGAATCATTGCAAGAAATATACCCTAATAAGTGCATTGAACGATGCATTGATATAAATAGCATCCTATTATGGGGTTCTATCTAGTATACTAAGCTACTCATACAGAAACATAACATTGTGTGCAGCGTACAAGATGAAGGTATGATATTCGTAATGTTAATATGTTGAATAATGAAATGATAATTGTTTTCTTAATACATTTTTGTGTACTGTGAAATATGTAATAAGTAGCTAATAAAACCCATGTATTACATAATTGCATTACTATAGACAAAACACAAAGACACAATAACACATACCAATATGGGTATATACAGGGAAAGTGAAGTTAGCAAAAAAGCACAAGTAGTAGCAGAAACAATTAATAACTTAACTGATTAGTTTCATGCAAATAAATGATTGCTCTGTTTCAAAGCTGCTATTTACCCTATGTATATGTATCACTTGATGTGATTGGACCCTAAGGAAAGTAGTGTGAGTACAATGTATACAAATATGAACATATACAGGGAAAGTACAGCGATAAAAAAAAACAACAGAACTATCAGAAAGTGCTCATAAGTCTAGTGATTATCTTTATGTACAAAAAGGATTGCTGTCTTTCAAGCTTGTGTTTTCCCATATGTATATGTTTCATATGATGTGACTGTACTCTAAGGGAATTACTGTAAGAACCTACTAGAAGGATACGTCTACAAATGAAATAAAATTGTTAGTTTCTGACTGTTACTGAAGAAAACCATGTGGCCTAGATGTGTCAGCAAAAGAAAAAATAGTGAGCCAGACATGTGATGTCATCAGTGATGTCATCAATGACATTTGTGATGTCATCTTTGATGTCCTGGGTGTTAGTCTTAGCAGTGCACGGTGGTGGCGCGAGTTATGGTTGCTTAGCTTACCATAACTGGCGAATTGCAAGGGTTTTTCGGTTTTACTTTGAGCCATAACGTCCCTTTAACAAAGTTTTTTCACTGAATTTCATAGGTTTTTAGTAGCGCAACTTAACCATAACGTCCCTTTAACAATGTTTTGTTTACTGAATATATATATATATATATATATATCACACTTTTATGAATACATTAATATTTGATAGCACACTTATGAATATGACAGTGATCAACAATGGATAATATTACACTAGCACACTTTTTTAATTACTTAGGAGTTGGTATAGAGAGGATAAAGTAGCTGAGAATGCTTTTATGGGTTCAAGGAAATGCAATGATGGAAAAGAATGCAGCACAGAAATAACTGAGATAGTTTCCATGAGAGATAATATGATCACTTTTTCTTTTGACAATTCACTCCCCCCATATGCAATATAAGGAGATGGAAGGGGAGCACACAATTTTCAGGAATACAATCAAATGCAATACCAATTCAGTTCCCCCCTAGCAAGCTTAGAGCAACCGGTATGCTTTAAAAACATGCAGAAATACTTTTAATGTGATTTTCAATGAAGTGAAAATATGCTACAAATGATTTTAATTCCCTTTCAGGGTAGGATCGACAGCTACTTTGAATTAGTCCAGGTCAATACTAGCAATGATTCAGGAGGGATTATCAGGTTGAAAACGAATTTCAGCAGTTGCAAGCAAAAGACAGCGATGTTGACATGCAGAGAAATTTGATTTAAATTGCAATTCGCTGCACTTTTTCCGAGTGCGTCGAGCGCGATTACGGAAACACTATAAGGAGTAGAAAGTCGGTTTAGGGCTTTTTGGAAAGCTGAGGGTCTTAGCTTTTAAATCTTGTTCCTAGCACGTATGGTTCAAAAGATACGGACGATTTTGTGGAAGTAGATTTTCAGAAATGAAAGAATGATTCAGAATCGCAAATGACACTTTCACAGCTTTAAAGTCACAGAATGAACACACAAATTCCAATGCAGTTCTAGGCAGGTTGAATTGGATGGGATAAGCTTATTTTAAACTAATAGATGACTATGCACAGTTATGGCTGGGTACTCACACAATAAATTTGAAATAGGCCGTCAAGATCTGGTCAGGTTGGGACTGGACTTCTGGCGGGTGGTTCTGAAGTCACAGCTATCCGGGTCAGCTCTGCTTTGCCGGTCTGGATCTCTGGTCTTGACAAAAGTCCTTGGCACTGCACAGCGATCTGGTCTGGGTCTCTCTGGATACAGTACTGCTTTCTGGGTTCTTGCACAGGGTTCTAGCCAGAATCAAACAGCACAGCCCAGCTGTTGAAGAATTCAGTTAGGTTGCAAAAGATTTTGAGGCCTGCTGAAAAGGATTCAGCTTGTGGATTGTCCCCTCTGCTTTAAGTTCTGGAGTCTAAGTTCTGGATCTCAGGATCTGTCTGGATTTGAAGTCTGGATTCTAAGTTCTGGTTCTGGAGTCTTCTGACAAAGCGCTTTGCAAGAAATCAGTTTGAAGTGGAAAGTGAATGTCACTACCTGGGTCTCAGTGGCTCTTTTTATGTCTTTTGAAAATGGGTGTGTGCGTGGGCATAACTAAGCCTGCCCCTCACAACTTATCATTGGCCAAGTTCTCCTCTCTCCCTTAATTGGGGGAAGGAAATGGCGTGTCATCGTGATGAAGTATGTTTATGGGTCAGTGGATCCTCCCCTTGTCACTTTGCACACAAATCTATTTTTGATCCAAATGCATATTTATCTGTGTACAATTTTTCTAATATTATATGTCCAGTTAACATATTTTCTGTAGCGCCAAACCATCTGATCCCTGTCTTTGTAAGATGCTGTGTTCACTTCTGACAGAATTCTGCCCTTTTCATCCAGAACACCACCTCTAAACCTTTCCAGAATTTACACAAATGTGCGCAAGGAATATGGGCATCAGATGATGAAGTGTCAGATTTTTAACATACAGACATTTGGAGTAATACCCTATTTTCCGCTACTACCCCCCAGAACATACCACAGCGTCCTAACAACTCTTAAAATGTGCACAGAAAAATCACAGGAATAATGATATTATTGACATAATTTTGACGATTATGTACTATGAATTATCCATCTTTCTAAACTTATGCTCTGGCCCAGATGGGGGTGGTTTAGGTTTCAAAGCACATGGGGGAATTCTGGTTTGTCCACTTCCTCCAAGCTCAGCTGGCTCACAGAGGCAGCGCCCCTCCCATTTCCATTTACGACCCCCTGATTTAGCATTTGCCTGAGCCAAGGAAAGTTCATTGTTCTGTGTCCTGCAGTCCCAGGTATTCCTCCCCTAATTCAATGAAAGAGGTGTGATCTCCTTTTGGTGGGAACAGCAGAAGGCAGCCAGGTCTGTGAATGCAGTTGCTGGGCAAGTTTCAACTCCTGTCTGGGGTAGTTGCCGGGCAGAATTCAATCTCTTTAAGCCAGGTTTCAGCCAAATGTCACTTTTGTTCCAGTTTTTCTTCATTCAAATCAAACTTACAATTTTGACACATGCAGCTAGAACGCTGATTCTAAGTTCAAAACTATGACATTTAAACAGTTGCAACATATGTGACACTCCAAAGTAAATCACTCATTTATTTTAAACATTTCGATTTTAGTGGCTTTAAGTCCAATTTCACTTAAGCTGCTGACATGCACAGCTCAGCCAGTTTTGTTATGAACATTATTTTAGGCTCTTCATCTTTTCAGATTTTGTATGCACACAAGACTTCATTCTACCAGACGTCTGCTGGTGTTCAGTAAGATTTTTGAATATCTTGCGATGTTTGAAATAGGCATTTTGAGCTTGCATTCAGAGAAACAAAGGTGATTTCAAAGCGCTTTTTGAGCTAACAGGCACTGCTGTTTTTCCTTTGGCACCACGTTTCACCCATGGCACTTCTGGCCCATCACACTCGCGGGTGGCATATCAGGTGACCCTTTTTATGTGTGTGCAAAAACTGCGGTTGTCCTGGATTCTGGCGCAAATGTGGGCTTTTCGGCCATCTTGGATTTTCTAAGCCCACAGCACCAAATGTTGTAGCATAATAATTCAAACGTGGGTCAAGACACCTGACATGACCCATCAATACATGTCAAGTAAAGACCTCTTACAGTTCACAGGCTGCAGTGAATCAATGCTGGGCTTGCAACATCAAACAGAGGATTATGCCATGCTCTGTCAGCTATTGCCAGTGTGCCAGGACATGGTTCTAAGCTGCATGGAGGCCATCAAATGGGTACGAGATTCTGACATCTGTGTTTGACCGACAGGAACAATCACTCCAACAGGCAGCTTGCAAGAACAGTCCCCAACATCTCATGTTTCGAGCATGACATCTTATACGTTGCTGCTCCACTCTTACATCACCATCAGAGAGTCTAGCAGATGTCTTAGAGCCACCTGCCAAGAGAGGATACAAGAAGTGAAGACATCTAAGGAATCATTAAGAGGGTGCTCTGTTGTATACCTCACTGGGGCATTGCTGTTGCACACATGTGAGGCAAAGCCCCAGTTGGGCAACATTGAAGGCTCTCAGGCAGCAATGCTGCACATTAGGGATGCTGTGTGCTCCCAGGAAGCACATCCCCAGTTTGGCAACATTAAATGCACCCCAGGGTCCTGCACATGAGGGAACATGTATTGGGCCCTTTCACCCTCGCAATGTTGGACATGGGCTGAATTAATTCCTGGAGGAGCAAATGCAACTTCAAGAGGTATGTCATCATACTTACCATTGCCCTGCATATTTCAGATGTATACATATGGCTACTACTAGGCACATGGTATGTTACATTGTACACATATCCAGTGACTCATCAGGGACCCTACGAGGGACAACAATGGCAACTGTCTACTCATGAATTGCTGTCGTGTGGCCCATTCATATGCTACGCCATTGTCCTCTGTACTGCTATTTATGAATGCAGAGTAGTGTGGGATGGTAAGGTCCCTGGTGAGTTTTACATTCAGTGGCAAGGTAAGCACCTGTCGGCATAATCACAGATGAGTGTTTGTCTTGCAGCTAGGTACTCTTCTGAGTGTGTGGTTGATTTCTCCTCTGCCGTGTCCACTCTCATGTCACCATCACAATCACATCCATTGGCTACACCCCCTGGAAATGGCACACCACTATGCATGCAAATGTTGTGTATGATGCAGCGCATCAGAATGTTGCAATAAACCTTTTATAGAGCATACATGAGCATGCTGCCTGCATAGTGTAGGCAGCACCATCACTGTTTAGCAACACAAATTCAGGATTAATCATGTTGCATGTCCTCATGTGTGCTTGATTGTAGTTTTGGACTGGTTATGTTTTAGGATTGTGCACTGGGGTCTGGTGCAATGGTTAGTATTGATAGGCAGCATCGCCTGACACGTATCAACGGTGAGGACAGATAAGTGACCTGCTACCTTGACCTACTAGCTATAACTGAAACTTGTGTCCACCAAGCCTCAGGCCCAGCACTCTCTCTAGCAATCCCACCTAGATTTCCATACCCAGAAATGATAGAGAGGACTCTTGTGTTGGAGGTGTTGCACTAATCCACAAATACACCCTCAACATAGGACAGGCCAATAACACTAGAGAAGGGAACTACAAACTCCTCACAACCAAACGTACTACCTCCCCCACAGACTCCATAACCATCTACATCATCTACCAACCACCAGGCCTGCCACTGTCACTCGAAGAAGACCTCAGCCTCACAGTATGTGAAAACCTGAAACCCACCTCTCAGGCCTTATTACTCGGGGATCTCAACCTAGACCTCCATGACCTTGCAGACTCAAATGCATCAGCAGTCTCCAACATTCTCTTCTATCCAGAATTCAACCACCAGATCTTGACCTGGACCCACATTAAGGGTAGAACCCTTGACTGGGTAGACAACCTTAACTGTCAGATCTCCAGCATGGCCAACTTACCCAAAATATGGTCCGACCACCACATCCCACAATTCAACATCCCAATAAACAATATGTGGCCACCCACACTCTCACACAGTGCTTGCAAGATCTCTAAAGAGTCCATCTCGCCTCTGCTCATACCTCTCTTACCTGAGAACATCAGCTCAACAGACCCTAATAGCCTAGCTAATATCTACTCAGACACTATGACCAATACAATCAACTAAGTAGCCCCCCTCTTGCTCAGAAGACCGAACACATCCTGCCACATCAACTTGTGGTTCACCCTGGATTTTCATGCCCTTCACCTACGAAAAAAGGCAGGCAGAATCAACCTGGAAAAAAGACCCAGAAGACCAAAAAAAAACATCCTTAAATTCCATAGCCAAAGACTACAAACAGGCCAATATTTCCAGTAAAGCCACAGATTATAACACAAGAATATTGAATGCAAGCACCAATTTTCCCAAAAAATCTTTATAATTCTCAGAGGACTAGACACCCCATCCTCCATACCGAGCACCATCTCAAAAGATGGGGCTTGGTGCATAGAGATCCAAAAAGCGATGCTAGCCAAAATCATCTCACTTCAATAGAAAATAGAACAAAACATGCCCTAATCGTCACTGTTACATCACACCTCATGCAAGAGTCACCACCACACACACCCATTTCACTTCAGAGAAGTTTCTGAGACAGAAACAGCCAACATACTTAAGAAACTCAAATCATCTAAATGTGTAGAGGACATCTGCCCAGCTAATGTCATCAAGGATTCTGCAGACTCCCTTATACCATTCATCACAAAATTCATCAATGCCTCCTTTTCATCAAGCCAGGTCCCAGCTATCCTTAAAGAATCCTTGGTTCGCCCACTGCTGAGAAAGCCTTCATTTGGCCCATCATTGCCCAACAACTATCGCCCAATCACCACAGTGCCATTCCTACTATAGATCTTGGACAGGGCAGCTTATGAACACATACAAAACTTCCTAGAATCCAATCACATGCTGGCGGGCTGCCAATCAGGCTTCCCGCCAGGCCACTGACACAAAACCGCTCTGCTAGAGCTTAAAAACATCTTGATTACTTCATAGACAAAGGCATCCCTCCTTCTACTCTTTGACCTCTCTGCCGGCTTTGACTTGGTACATCACAATACACTCTGCTATCATCTCATAACCTCTGCCAACTTCTCGCAAGAAGCCACAGTATGTTTAGCATCATTCCTGGAGTCCAGATCAATGACAGTCTTCTCAGATACTGCTAACACCCCCCCATCCCTATTCTCTGTGTAGTTTCCCAAGGCTCATGTGTTTCCCATCACTCTACAACATATTTACTAAACCCCTATTCGACCTACTGGATATCATCAGCATAGCACACACCAACTATGCTGATGACACTCAAAAACTCCTCTCGCTGTCACGCCCCTACGACACAGACACCGTCAATATCAACAGAATGTATTCCACCATCCAAGCCTGGCTGGCCACGAACCACCTATGCGTCAATGATGATAAGACAGAGATTCTATTTGTGTGGTCCCCAGCCATGCAAACAAAACTCAGCTCACATTTCTCAGCCTTTTCCATAGATGGTATCAACATCCTGGTCTCACCATCAGTTAAAACCTTGGGAGTCCATTTGCATGCCCCACAGACAGGTGAGTGCAATAGCCTCCTCAGCTGCACACACATCAACATTCATTAATGCAGCCAGACAATTTCTCATGTCTACAAGCTTCCTCACCATAGCCAGAGCAATCACCAGAGCAAGGCAAGATTACTGTAACGTCCAAATTGCAGAGACCTCAAAGCAAATCATCAACAAAATGCAAATGATCCAGAACAATGGCCTTTGAGCTGCCCTCAACATACCGAAAAAAAGACCACTTCTCAGCAGCAAGGCAGGATGCTCACTAGCTCCCCATTAGAGAAAGGATCATTTTCAAGACACTCTCCATCATGCATACATGCATATCTAAAAATGCCCCAGAATACCTATCTCAGACAATTACTAGACAATCATCCCCCAGACCAGTATTTTCCATCCACGCCCACCGGCTTGCTTCTCCAGCCTTTAAAAAATCCAGAGGAAGGGGATATAGCATCCCTGCACTTTCAGCAAAATACTGAATGCCTACCTCCCTCCCTGAGAGCAGAGAACTCCTACTGGCCTTTCCGCAGAGCCTTGAAAACCCTACTCTTTTCCCAAGGACATCACTCATGACATTGATATGCACCACACTCTATAGTACTTAATGCTGCTTCAAGTGATATGTGTAACTGGTTATCTCAATGGCGCCTTGATGCTCCCGGGCTTGGGCGCTTTACAAATGTAGAAAATAAATGTGTGTTTAAACAGTAAACAATCAGTTCATACTTTGCATCCATCGTGGCACACCACTATTCTACATTTCCATGTTGGCATGTGTCGATCCACACACCTTGGCATACATATGTGAGAGTTTTATGTTTCCATCACAAGTCAAAGTTGTGAAACCTTCATGATTCTGAACTAATTATTGCCCCCCTATTTTTTATAGTGATTTTTATCGATTGATTTTTGGGCCTACTCTACATCTGGTTGATAGGCAGGCACGGTCTTCCTTGTTTTTCGGCAGTATTTACAAAAATGTCATGGATTGATGATCTCTCCTTATTGACAGTTGCATGTATGCTGACTGGTTGCTTTTACAACAGCAGTCCATTGTTGTTCCAACGCTGTTGTGGCAACGCAATTGGCAGACATGTGTTAGGTAGGTCAGTGTAGAGCTTGCCAGTTTCACCAAAGTCATTATTAGGGCCCGATTCTCAAGTGGGTGTTAAGTACCGAAAAGGTTGTAAAAAGCATTAACAACCTTTTCGGTACTTAAGACCTATTCTGAAGGTTGCACATTCTTCCAAAGTCGTTAAGAATGCACCACTTTTGGAATATATATGGCCGTTGCTAGGATGGGTGGGAAACCAACCCAGCAACTGCCACATTCATTACTTGCCATATAAAATGGGTATTCTTTTGGCACTCCTTAACTTTTCAATGTACGTTAAAGTGGCGCACATATATGGTACCATTTTGGTGCCGGTATTGTGGAGGAGTGCCACAGGAATCTGGTCGCTGTGCAGGTGGGTGGCCAAACATTGGTGTTTGGGGGGATGGGATGTATGGGACAGTACTGTGCAAATACAGCACAGACAAATGTCCCATTCCATGATGCTGTACTGTTGTGCAAGGAGTGAACAGTTCCCGCTTTCTACCAGAGTACTGCAGCATGAAATGGGACAGTTTGTGGCATAAAGAATGTTATTTTTAAGCACAAAAACTGTGTGCTGTATTTTGCAGAAAATGTTGTTATTTTACAATGGGCTGCTGAGATTTTTCCATTGCCCCCGTTGTGCCCAAAAACAGGCACAATGAACGCGGCGCAATGTCGTGCAACACTAGGACATCCAGGCCCACTTGAGAATAGTGGTGGAGCCTGGATGTCCTGATTTGGCGCAGTGATTCATGCCCTTAAGCACGCGCACTGCGCCAACTTGAGAATCGGGCTCTCGGAGTTAACATTCTGTTTTCGGTTTCTCCACCGACTGTTTATTGGCGGTTGTGTGGCCTACTTGCACTTATCAACACTTTCTAAATGCGCTCCAATATGCCAAACCTGCATCAGAATACTGATGCGGTCATAGCGGCAAGCATCTATGAAGACTCTGGGCCTCATTATAAGTTTGCCAGTCCGGGAACTACAGTACCGGTAAGCTTGCCTGTACCATACTTCCCGCACCAGCAAACTATGAGTTGTGCTCACGGGTGCCTTTCTTCCCGCCAGGTCGGACCTGGCGGGCAGAGCTGCACACGCAAGCACAGCATTTTGCATGCACTGGCACCATTCATAATGGTGCAAGTGCATCCAACCTCCCCATTCCCATTTAACCCTATGGGGCTCAAATGGGAATGGGGAGCATTCCGTTCCAGTGCCCGCGAATGGGCAATTAGCGGGTCCGGCAGGGCCGGAATGACCCAGTAATTGCCCATTCGCGGGCGCCGGACATTTTCAGAAGTTTGGCGGCAGCCTGCCGGTTTTACCGGCAAGACTACCGCCAAACTTCTAATGGGGCCCAGGCCTTTCAAGTGGTAAAAGCAGGCATACTACACTAGGACTCTTTTTTGAAAGGTGTCCCTAATCACAGATATCTGCTGTGTGCACAGGCATACATGCGGAGATCAAGTGCCACTGGATGTGTGTGTGTGCAAATAGGCTTTTGCTTATTTAGAGACCGTGCAGAATTCATCATCTCACCACAGTGAAGACTTTATTCGTGTGATTGCCAACCAATCAGAACCTTCTTCTTTCCTATCATGAAATTCTACCGCCACACATTTTTATTAAGGCCTTTAGGTAACCATGAAGCTGGACTCAAATGCAAATGGACAGCTGTACAAAATGAGTAAAGCAATTGAAATGGAATGCTGACGCAATCATTGATATCAAATAACATAAAAACGTTTGAAAATGGTGCTTCCAAAATTGCTAAAGTCATGTCAAATTGGACTAACACATCAGGCCAATGGTGGAAAATAAAGCTTTTGATTGTTTTATGTAAAGCTCCTTTGCAGCTGATAGGAATGCTTAGAATGTTATGGTGTTATGATGTCAACCAGTTCTGTGAGGGGAATGTTTGTGCTTGAAGGAAGGCAGTTGGCTTGGGAGACTGTGAGGGAAGGTTGGGGGTCGTTAGTGTGCTGCTTGGGAACATGAATAAAACCACGTTTGGTTCATACAACGTGTCTCTGTGAGCATCTTTTCAGTTTTCAGGTATTTTTGATCAAAACCTCAATAAAGAAGTGGGTCAGGAAATCCAAAAACCTTGGTATAACACTGGAGAAAGCATTGCATGGGATTTTCTCACTTTGAGTATATCACAGCAGAGTTGAGATTTGATTATTGTTTTTCACACCCCAACAGCAATCTGCAATTTATCAGCCACATAAAGAGTTTGCAGGAAAATAATGGTTCTACATATCAGACATATTCTTTTAACATGTATTTGCGTTTGTATTGTAATGGTTTATTGAGAAGCCATCCTCAACATGGGGAGTTCCTTCCCTCCCCACTCAAGTTGTTACACAACTAACTGTTTAACAGATTCTTTTCTTTAGCCCTATCTCAGTCACATATCATGGCCCTTCGATCCCTTTACCATGAGCTAACAATAAGCCAAGAACCAGGCTGGTGTACGGGAAAATTTAAAGTAATAAAAATGAGCCCAAAAATGTCAAACACCACTTCATCCGTGGCACAACACAAATCAACTTCTCTCAGCTGGCACAACACAAATCAACTTCTCTCAGCATAAACACATCACAAAAATGGGTTGAAAAGAACACAATCACAATTCTTCACTTTCTGCAAATTACACTGATTTTAAAAGGCTAAAAGGCTAGCAGTAGGATTTCTAGATTGGTTCAAATGAATATGGCAATTATGATGTTGCCCACACTTTTGGTTTAAAATAAACATAGGATGATTTAGTAGTTTGTTTTTCAGAACCCCCTTGCTTTGGTCAATGTTGGGAAGTCAGACAGAAAAATTGGACTGATGTGGGGAATTTTCGATTTCAGACCACAATTACTAAAAATTCTTTGTTGGGGAAGCTGGATAAAAAGGTTGGATTGATTTAAGAACAAAGACACTCCTCTTCAATAAGGAGGTTGGGGTCAGCAGGACAACAAGGATTACCCAATTAATGTATAGGTTATAGTTTTTAGCACAGACGGGAAGGGAGCTTTGTTAATTTCGAATTTCAGCAAAATGTACCCCATAGAATTCTGTCAAATGGGGAATTAATTAAATTAATATTTTTGGTTAAATAGGCTAAGAATAAGCTCTGGTGGATAGTGGATCCCAAGCCACCTGCTGTCAAAAAGGGCATTTGACCAACTAATCTCTGGACGGGGTGATGGCCACCAAATTCTAATCACACCACCTCACGTCAACTCCAAAATGTTGACGGGAATGACATTTCCGTCAAAGGTACTTCCGAACTGGACATAGAAATTGGACAGCACTGGCTGAAACATTTGGTGATCATTGGGACTCCAGAGGAGACACCTTGATTACTGGGGAACAATCTCCTGAAGAGGTTCTCACCTATGATTGACTATGTGCATAAGGTCCTCTGGACTCAGACTAAGCAACCTATCAAATAAAAAATGAGTGCCAATTATGGAAGTCTGAATGTTACCTTTCATGTAATTGATAAATGCTCTGAAAATGAAGAGTTCCATTTAAAAAAAAAAAAAAACAAGTCTAAGACATCTCTGTCATCTCTGTAGGAGAACAAACTGGTGATGGGAACCTTTCTTCATTCTTGAAAATCGACATTCCTCCTAGTTTCAAGTGGCAATCCACAATGGAAGCGTACTTACAAAAATGTTACACCAGTCCAAAATCTGAAGAAACCTTGAGTCCCGTGAAACCAGACAAAGAAGAGTCCACTCAAAGTCTGAGTGCAATATACTATAAGGAGGGAAACCCAACAGTACCACCTCGGTGGTAGCTCTACCTTATATTGGGGGGTATATCTCAAATACACAAAAAGTAGTTAGCTCATATCAGCAGTCACAGTCAATACACATTAAATTGAAACTGTTTCGTAATACAATATAAATCTTTTATAAAAAATTGTTCATTGTCAAAAAATCGAGAGACATCAAAAATATCTGTTATCGCACAACATATTCTATGTTAAAAACTGTCTAAAAAACAGACAATTAACTCGTGACACCAATACCTAAATCTAATAAGGTGATATATGTACTGAAAACATGAATTCAATATTTTACTATTAAAAAGGCTATTGCCATCTTATAATAGTCAGGGCCCTTTTAGTGAGCTATCTATTTAGCCCTGGTTACTACCTGTCAGGGTTGAAGGACACGACATGTTTCTGTTCTCTGGAATAGTTAAAGGAACTTTCTTCAGGAGGTATGTCACTGTCTCTTTAGAGTTTCAATAAAAACGAGGTCAATTACAGTAGCTTAAATTTTAGATGGTTTTAGCTTTTGTTGACATTGAAAAACGTATTTCAGGCATGCAGCTGTGTCTGGTCCAGTGAGTGGAGGAAAGCTGAGGAATTGTGTCCTGGATCACGCTGGAATTCTCCTCTTGGTCACAAGCTGAGCATAATTCGATCTAGCTTGGCCTGGTGTAGAATGCTTAAATAGGCACTAGATGAAGAGTCTTAACATCTTGCTCGTGTTTTTTAGACAGTTTTGTTGATGTCTCTCGCTTTTTAACAATGAACAATTTTGAAAAAAAGATTTATATTGTATTACGAAACAGTTTCAATTTAATGTGTATTAACTGTGACTGCTGATATGAGTTAACTACCTTTTGTGTATTTGAGATATGCCTCTCTGCCGTTTCCATAAAAAGCACAACAATTCTAAACATGTAAGTTATTAAGCATATCCCTAATTTCATTTTCCACATGCTCAACAACTCTCGCATTGGGAACATGTTCAGATGAGCCAGAAACACACCTTAGATAGCCATTATAGTAATATAGTAATTGTAAATCCCCAAAATCATCTGGAAATTACATAAACAATGTTACATAGATTAAATCCATCCACCTTATGATGGCTGAGAAAAAGCATTAATGATAATAACCTTTTAACTTAATTGTGAATCTTCATGTGAGACATATGGCCCTCCTCCTGCCTTCTGGCCATGGGTTTTCACTGGGTCAGCCTGTGTACACAGATTTTTTATCAGTGTCCTTTGTGTAGGAAGCTTGCTCTTTGATGTGGGTGCCCCCATGTTCACACATAAACATGGGGGCACCCACATCATGCTCCAGCCAAGGGTAACTTTTCTTGAAGTCAATGCTTTCAGAGCTAGCCGGTCTGGAGAATACTGAAGTTTGACAACTTTTGCAGGACATCTAATTGCAATTGGTAATTATATGGGAGATGTGACATCCAGGCTGAGAATAGGACATTTCCTTGTGAAGTTTTGCCCACAGCCACCAAAAGGGTCTGCCTTGGGCTGCCATTTTTTCATGAAGACAAAGTGGTTCTTCCAATGTCACTCGAGTTTTTTGGGTGAAACATAATATACATTGCTTTTTGTCAACCCGCACATCATGTTTCTTTTCCTGCCATTTTTCTGTGAGCAGTAATCATGTTTTGTTATATTTAAAAACTGTTTTTTTTAACAACCACACCTGTGCAGGGTGTTTTTGTTTTCAATGTTTAAAAATCCTGTTTTCCATATGACAGGGATCTTTTATTCTTCCTTCTTTTGTACATTAAAATGCTGCTTATCCAATGGTATTGACAGGTAGGACCCTTCCGACATGGCTCTTTAATTGTACTTGAAAAACAAAAACAAAGGTCAGGCCGTTTTTGTTTCAGTGTTTAAAATCCTGCCATTCATGTCAAAAGGGACATCTGTTTGGGGCCTTTCAATGCACCCCGTAGTATATATATTTGCATACATAGCGCACATTTAGCTAGGAAGCAACAGAGGACTGTACAAGTAATTTGGTGGTAACAGAGATGAGTGAAAGGGAATGCTACTGGCCCATCTTTTGACGTCCTTGAATGTATGTAGCGCCCTGACGCCTAATGGCTTTCGAGTCCAAATAAATAAAAAAATTTAAAATAAATAAATAAATAAATATATAAATAAATAAATAATACAGTAGTTTGGACGCCATACTACAAAGTAATATATGCCTTTGTGTAGCAAGTCCTAGTTGAGTTGCTTCCTGCACTGCAGCAGCGCTACAACGGTGCTGACGGCAGACTGGATGGTCATCTAGTAGGCAGTGGCATAGGAAGAGAAGGACTATTTCCTGGTTTTCTCTTTGTGTGCCAGCTTAGTCAAAAGCCTCACAGAGGTCTGGCTCCCAGAGAGGGTGTAATATCTGAGCCTGCAAGTCTTGTGGGTCGGAAAGCTGGAGTTCAGGCGATAGTTTCCTTGTATGTGATGCAAGTCGTTTTTAAGATTATACTAGCTGTGATGGATGGGCATGGTATCTTGTATTGTGGCCTGAAGAGGGAGTAAGTACAGCTTAAATACTTTAGGAGTGATAAGACTGGATTGTGTTGCCCCTAGCACGAGCAGAATAGCTTTGAAGAAGCAACTTCTAATGGGATTGTGCATCATCCATAGAAAGTGGAGCAGAAGTGTAAATGTAATGCTACATCCACGGTTATGACACGTTAGCCATGGGCTGCAATGACCTTTACATTACTGAACCCCTTTGGGAGGATACGTTTCTGAGTCTAGCATCCAGTGATGTTTGCTCTCAAATAATTGTCTACAAAGTAGGATTGTACTAGGCTGTCTGCATGGTTGGATAACATCAACTTTTAAATCTGTGACTTGTGGAAATGAAAAATCGAGGACATAGTAAGTACAACAGAACATCAATGTGAGTGAGGCACATTTGCAGTACAAGAATGGGGTGCCTTTGTTAAATGTGACCTTTCAACATGTGTATGTCACATCCTGCTCAGGAAATGTGTAATATGTTTAGCTAACACTCTGGGCTCCCAATCTCTAGATAGCACAAGTGCCACAGACTTGCTCTGAGGGTTGTGAGAAAGTTGGGTCCCGAATAAGGATTTGAGACATAGAAAGATGATTAAGTCCAGAAAAGACCGGGGCGTGAACTAATAACACATGTTAAAATCATGCCCAAGTTGGCATGCTAGCTGCCACAGGGCAGTGGGCATGGATTTTCTTTTCTTTGAAGGACTCTTTGATATTGCCAGGTATACACTTGCATCTATTTCTATTGTGGTAAGGGAAGATTTGAAAAATGGAAACATGTCCACGGTCCTACGTGTCCTGGCAGCCTCCCTCTTGGTAGCGAGGAACGGTTTCTTTTTAATGTAACTGTAAGGAGGCACGATAAGGGCTTTGATAACGCAGAAATATTATCCTGAGAGGTGAAGAGAGAAGAGAGATGGGATATGAGGACAGATACACAGCCTGTGGGTGTCTTTTTACTTTTTATCCACCCGTTTGCTATACGCTCACTACATCCCAGAAGAACACACCAATTTGGGCTATCACTTTTTGTTCTTGAGGGGATACCATTGGTTTTTCTAAGCAAGCTTCTGAAAAGTATTGGGTTCATTGCAGCTGTATACCAACTTCTAGTATACAAAAAAATATCTTAATCAAGTGAGTCGCTTTATTTATAAACAGTATGAGTCCTTACATCTGTTCCTTGCACTGAATTCCTGTTAAACACAAGCATTGGCAAAGGCAACCGTTGTTGTTCTTGTATGGGCATTTTCCAGGAACAGCCATAATAGGTCCCAGCATTAACATAATGTGGCAGCTGTTATCATCTTATGACCAGGTAGTACCATCATGGTGGTGTCTGGAAAATGCCTATACCAATACTGCAATACTGTTGCCTTTGCCAATGCGTGTTTTTAAAGCTATGTCACTACTGCTGTACATAGACAGAATGCTAAGCTATGCTGTGTTGGGAAGGAGTTTAAGAAACATTAATGTAGACCCCACTGACAAACAACCCCTCAAAAAGGCAGTGGTTACTTAAATGAAATAAAAAAATAAAAAAAATTAAAAAACTATATCCGACACTCGACATAGGGACTGATTCGTGGTATGTTTAGCATGGTGCAAACTCACTTTTACTGCCAACAAACACCCTGATTCATAGAGCAGTGCAAAGTCTATTTTTGCAGTGCAAAAGCACTCTTTGCACCGTGCTAAATAGGGATAATTCACGGTGCAAAGAGTACTTTTGCAGTGCACTAAAAAATACTATTTGCAACGCTCTGTGAATCAGGGATGTTTGCTGGCAGTGCAAAGTCACTTTGCACCGAGCTAACAATTCCATGAATCAGGCCCGTCGTATTTTATTAATGGCAAGTGAAAATTCAAGATGACTCTAGGTAAAAAAATTAAAAAATAATAATAATAAATAAGCACGAATCTCCCAAAATGTGTGCAGATCTGATGGGCAGAGAGTCACCCAATATTTGGGTGATTTCGAGTTTTTGCAAATATTATTCCGAGCGCTTTTGGGGTCAGAGGAACGGGGTTGTGTCCCAGAGGATTATGTTATGATTGAGGGAGTTCACAAGCGAGCCCCCCCCCCATCAATGATGCACTAAATAAAAATAATGAGCACCAGGAAAAGGTTGATTTCAACATACAAAGAACGTCAGTAAATTAATAGGGGGTGACATTTTTGAATAACAAGGCTGTTTTTTATTGTGTACGTTAATATTAAAGTTTGCATAATGTTTCTTCAAGATTTCATGACATGCAATGATTGTTTGTATGTAACCCAGTGCTCTTACAGCTCAAGTGGTTTGACAGGAGAGTGAGGGGGGTGGGGTGGGGTGTATGCAAAGTATGTACATGCTCATTAATAACGTCTAGCCTTACACAATATCTAAGGGACATGTATTTACTCTGAGGCCTACGGGCGTGTAGCGCTCTACAAATTAAAATAAATAAATAAAATACACATCTAAACGAATGGAGGGTGAATGGCTATATTCAAGCCTGTTTTGTCTCAAAAACAGGTGCCTAATTAGATAATTAGATTCCTGTTGCAACACCATTTATACATAACTTTTAATTTTAAATGTAAAGCTGCCACATGGGATCAGTTAAAAAAAAATAATCTACACCTGTACGTGTTTGTTTATCATGTACTGGCAACATGTAAAAGGACTGGCCACTTGTGCTGAGAAAAATATATATCATGAACTCGTACATTTTCAAATAAATAATACGTTTAATTAATACAACTAGGTCCTGAATCAATTAACAAAGACCTGCGAGTCGAAGCTAATAATCGTGAAAGGTCTAAACAACTAAGAGAAACATTGAAAGTGGAATGTGATAATATTATACACTGTTTATAGTTGGTATTATGAGGAAATAAATGCTGACCTCCACATGTGTGAATATTGAATTGGAAAATATCGCCTTAATTGAATTGTAAGATGACTCATGGGTAAAATTATGTATAATTTGAATATTGAAGTAGACATATGCTTTATTTGAAAAATCAAAGAGTTCATGATGTATTTATTTCCCAGCGCAAGTGGACCGTCTTTATAAATCTCTTAATTATAAAATAGTAGTCACATTTAAGCTACCTTGTTCACTGCGTTACTATTATTCTGAATAGAAGAATTGTCTTGGAGAATTTTACTTGCATTGCACATGTTAAGTGGGGCATCGCCAGGGGCTATTCTACATGGCCTTTTGACCAGCTTGTTTATGGAGTTGGAGCATCAATGAAACTGTGTAAGCCACATACCAGAAATGTATGGCCCTGGCTTTCCAGGGTGAAGGAGCATCTTTCAGCCATCTTAACAATTGAGGTCCTGAGATGTCTTTTCCATTCCTCCAGCTGCACCCTATGACGGCACTTCTTTGGCCCTTTTGGACTGGTTGCACCTCAAGCCGCCCGGCAGCATCTGAATATAACCCGCGGGGTGACACTTGCTGGTGGTAGACACAAAGGCCTGAATTGTATGATAACAGTATGCTGATTGTCCCCAGGAATGTCGCTCTGAGTTATTACAAGGACCAGAATAGCTACTGTCGAGGAGGCATCAATGGCACACTTCATGCTCTCGTTGGATGCCACTGGCCAGCTGTTTTCAAGACTAAAGCAGCATAGGGTGGCTGTGTTACAAAGAACTGTCATAGGATACAAGCAGTATTCCAAGAGAGGCATGCAAGAGTAGTCAGTAAATATGCGCTTGTGTCAACGTTTTTAGTGCATCACCTAGGCCAGATTACAGTAACGTTGCACTGGCGCAAGTGCAGAAATTGCATGTTATTAGCACTAGGGCAAAGTTGTCCCTATTTTTGAAAACACTGGGAGATATTAGAAAACTATTACACCATGACAAGTGCAGCTTGGGAAGGTATGAAGCACGAGGGTAAACATTGCCATAGTGCAATAAGGATACATATTCAATTAGTTTTTTTTACCAGTGCAAAGTTTGCCCAGGTGCTAATACCATTCTGTATTTGCACGAGCACAAACTTTGCCCTGTTGCAGTAATACAGTGAAAATGTATATTTTTGCCCAAGGGCAATTTTTGCCCTGGTGCTTATACTATGCCAAACTGCACTTATCATGGTGCAATAGTTTTCTAATGTGTCCCATTGTTTTGAAAAATAGGGCAAACGTTGCCCTAGTGCTAATACCTATCAACTTTGCACTTGCAGCGGTGCAAAGTTTCTGTAATCTGGCCCCGTACGCTGATGATAAGGCAAACGGAAGGACTGCTCTGGTGCCCCCAGTCAAATAAGGACTGGCTGATACCATTATGGTAAAACGAGTCAACTTTAAAGGACATGTCCATAGGATGAGCAAAAGTTGAATCTTTATCTAAAGCATAAATCATGATTAGTACGGTGCTGTGCAGAAAGATGTATTATGCCATCACTGCATATATTATGTTCATTGAAAAATCTTGAGTTAAAGTGCATTTAAGTTGAGCAGATTTAATGCAACAAAAGCCTTGAATTCGGTGGATGTGGGAAGTCATGACCAGCTCTACTATGTGCTTTCCCGTTGCAAAACCCACACGGGACTCAAAACAACATACACAATGGCATTATGGGGGACATAGCATTATGGCGGACATCAACGGGAAAGCGCCGGGTTAACCTGAGGCCATAATGCCTGTACATGCATTCCCTGTTGAGTATGCACACACGCAATCTGATCACAGGCACATATGTGATCAGGTACATATACCTGCTCAGGTGCATGTCAGAGCCAGGGCATTGTTGGACTTGAGCTTTACACATTCAGCTGGGGAAGCAAGCAGAGGAGTTGATGAAATGGCACTTTTAGTGTGAGTACATTTAGCACTATGTCCAAATGCTGCTCTTAGGAACAATATAGGGGTCTCTGACTTTTTGGACTTTGCCTCCGAAAGCTGCTTCCTTGGGATGAGTATGGACCTCTGGAATGATCAGTACTAATGTGTGCCTGTTATCATTGCATGTTACGATACCATTAGACTCTGGGTTTCTGCATTCTACTGCTCTCTCGATCATCTGCTCCAGGTTCCTACCTCTGCTCTCTGGCTACCGCAAGTCTTCGCCCATGCTTTTGTGGCAGCTCCACTTCTAGCCATGCAGCGTTGTTTTTAGTAACAGCAAGACTAAAGCACTGGTAACTCTGACCAGACCTTGTGAGCACAGTCTTCCTGTTAAAAACAAATGTCCTGCTGTTACATGATAGACTGTTACTTTTTCAAAATATGTCCTTTGTCAAAGTTAGCCAACTGGTTGTGAGACACACAGTAAGAAACTCAACAATGGTTCTGCCATGCAAGGCATTGTGTGGCTTGGGTAATCAGTGGAACAGTGTCATGAGCCAAAATACTGTGAAAGATGCTAGAAGCCTGTAGGATTTTGTCTTGTACTACTTGCAAGAGCGATCCTCCAGGTCCTGTTGCTAGCTAAAACAATAATTCATTTATCTATGCATTTTAGGCTTACATGTGTTCATGCGCGCTATTTATTTATTTCTTTATGCATTTATTTATTTACTGTGCATTTGTAAGGTGCTTATACATCAAGTAAATTGTGTTTCAATGTGCCCAACAAGGGGGAGGGGGGGGGGGAATGGGGAAGGTATGGCCAAATATAACAATGAAAGAGAGAGGCTGTCCTAATATGCCTCATGAGCATTCAGAGCATGCACGTACAGAGAGGGAGAGAGGTATTGGGGTTACATGCTAGGAATAACATGGAGAGGGAGTAAGTTGCAAACTGTTAAGTGACTGGCAGAGATCACTTGGTGAGAGTGGTCAACTCCTAATACATAAGTGCAGGCCTGTGGTAGCACAGGCCAGTGGATGCCTAAATCAAGTGCTGGTAGTGGGCGGAGACAGAAGGTGGTTGGGAGTGGGAGGCCAGGAACCAGTAGGACACATAAGGGCCCTGGTCACAATCTCAGCGACTGTGGTGCTAAGCAAAGGAGGGGTTGGGGAAGGAGGAGGTGAAAAGGAGGGAGCCATCCGAGGAAAAAGATCATCCACCAGCTTGCTGTTTAGCAAATCAATTGACACACAGAGAGTTGGTGCCAGAGGAATGTAAAGATCTGGAGGGAGTGTATTTAGTGAGAGAACATTGTAGATAGCATGGTCCCCATCCCCAGACAGCCTTATGGATGATGCAAAGGGATTTCAATTTGATCCTTGCAGCAACCAGGAGCCAGTGGAGAGTTTTTAGGGCTGGGGAGATGGGGTCTCCACGCCTGAGTTCAAGGATAAGTCTTGTACCCCTATTCTGTATTACTTGGAGAGGATGTAGAGATGATGAAGTTAGATTAAGGAAGAGGCTTTTGCAGTAGTCGAGCCTAGAGAGTGCCAGAGCTCTAGAGACATTGAGCTTCTGGGGAAAATGAGGAAAGGAATGATTCCTTTGAGAAGGTGAAGTTGAAAGTGGGCCTTCTTGGCAAGGTCCCGGATGTGGGGAGGAAGGAAAGAGAGGAGTCAAAGCTGACTCCAAGATTTTTGGCTTCAGATGTAGGAGAAAGGGGCAAACCCATGGAGGGAGGCCAGAGTGAGGGGAAGAAAGAGGGAGCAGGAGTCCCAATGGGAAGAATCTCAGTATTGCTGGCATTGAGGAAGAGATCATTGGAGGCACATCAGGTCTGGATGGCAGATAGGCATTCAGGAATGATGGAGGATGTAAGGAGAGAATCAGAGGGAAGTTTGAATAAGAAGTGTGTGTCATTTGCATAACACTGGAAGTAGAGGGAACAGTTGGAAATTAGGTGTGCAAGCATGGAAAAATAGATGTTAAAGAGCCACAGAGAAATGATAGAGCACTGGGGGATGCCATGGTTCGAGATAGAGGTGGGAGAGGAGAAAGAGCCCAGGATAACTTTGGAGAAGGAGAGTCATTGAGAAAAGAGGTTAGCCAGTCCAGTGACCGCTCCAAGATACCTAGGGTATTGTGGAGCTGTTTTGTGAGGATGGAGTGGTTGACCGTGCCACATGCATAGGAGAGATCAAGTACAATGAGAATGGCAGGAGAGTTAGAATCAAGAGATTGGAGTAGTTATTTACGGTGTTCAGAAGAGCAGTTTCTGTGCCTCTGGATGCTCAGAATCCAGATTAATGGTTGTGTAGGCAACCAACAAGCTCAGTATCCTGGGTCAGTTTACAGAGGACTAGCTTTTCCAAGGGTTTCCCAAGATAGGGGTGATATAGATGGGGCGGTACTTAGCCGGACAAGAAGGGTCTGCAGAAGGTGTTTTCAGGAGGGGTGTGCACAAGAGAGTGCTTGAGGGAAGGGGAGAGGGAACCAGCAGCAAACAGTGATTGCAGAAATCACCAAGTGCAGGAGCAAGAGAGCCAATATTGTCCTCAATAGTTCTGGAAGAACAGCAGGCGATCTGTTTGGAGGAGACCTTTATAGAGTAGATGACTCTAGTGACCTCATCAGCTGAGATAGGAGAGAAGGGGGATAGAAAGGCTAAGGGGGGTTGGGACACCATAGGTGGCAGGAGGGTGTGGAATGGGGAGGGAGACAGGGAAGCAAGGGTGCTCAGGATGTCCTGAGATTTTGCAGTGAAGTGTGTGGCCAGTGCATTGCAGAGGGAAGAGGTGAGGTGGAACTGCAGAAAGGTTAGCTTAGATTTTAAAGAGTTCAGCCATGTTGTTGCATGCACCAGAGACCAAGCCTGGAAGTGGGCTCTTTACTTGGGGCGAATGGCGAGTCGGTATTGGCGAGTTTGTCAGAGGGTGAGCCTGAGGTCTGCCACTTCCGCTCCACAGCTCTCCACTTGGGTTTCAGGGCTGCAAGTTCAGAGTCATACCAGGTGTCATGCTTGGAGGCATGTTTCAGCCATATCCTCGTGACTGGGACAGGAATGTCAAGAATATTATTTAGGGCAAGATGAAGAGTGCTGAGGTAGAGTCTGCAGGGGGAGAAGGGGAATGAAGGTAGATGCAAAGGCAACAGCTGGCACTCGTTTCATCAGACAGATGTTCTTGAACAAGGTTGGCAGTGCTGGGAGAGCTGCAGTCAGGTGGCAGAGAGGGCCCAGATGTGAGGAGAGGAGAGAATGGTCTGACAAGGAGAGTGGGGGGGTAGGTGGAGAGGAGAGCAAGAGATCAGGATGGATGAGGGTGTTGAGAGTGTGTCCAGCCAAGTGGGTAGGACCAGAGGGGAGAATGGAGATGCAGAGCAAGGGGCAGAGGGCACAGAAGAGAGTGGATGCTGTGATTTAGGAATCAAGGTGGATGTTGAAGTCAGCAAGGGAAATGATTTCAGAGGTGAATGAGAAATCAGCCCATTCAGAGAGGAACAGGGTAGTAGAGCTAGGTGGCCTGTATGTAGTGGCAATGGTCATGGAGGAAGTGGGAGAGAAGACCAGTTTGCAAACCAGGCTCTCGAAGGAAGAGTAAGGATGGGTGGGTATGAGGGAGGAAGGGACTCACTCATGGAATATCAGATCAGCCTCACAACCAGTGCAGTTAGGTTGTGGCCGGAAGATGATCTTATAATCTTCAGGGAGAAGCAAGTGGGACATGGATTTGTACACAGGGAAGCAAGTTTGTGAAAAGCTGGTCATTCATTTTGGCCAATGGTTTACGATCCATTCAGTAAAAACGTCAATCATTTCAATAACCTAACTATTGGGTGCAGAGTCATGCCACAACCATTAAAGGCAACATGCTTCTTACATAATCATTATCATATTGTGACGCATTTTGATCCAGCAATATCATCTGATGTCCTATTTAACTATTTCTGTTAATGGATGCTCCTATAGCACCCATGTAAAGGTCACCTTTACTCCCCCTCCCTCACATAAGTGGAACTTAACACATGGCACCCGGTAGTCTGGAGTTACATCTGGAAGATGCAATTCCACCCTGAAATGCCCAGCACTGTATCATTGTCAATGCAGTGTAGAGGAACCGCTGCATGCCTCTGCAGGAAATCCCACCCCTACCTCCTATATGTTGGAAGTTTGAGACTGTGCAATGTTTAGCACCAGCAGTTGTGCCAATACCGCTGTGAATCTTTGAAAAAAGGTATCCACTGAGGAAACCCTATGGAATGTATCCCTGAAGAGACAACAATCTGAGGGAGGAACTCCCTGAAGGAATATGACAAGTAGCAAAAGTTAGAAGCTAGTGACGTGACAAGATACAAGTGTGATGCCATGGAAAATACTGGCTGAAGAGAATACATAAACTTTACAGAACCTGATGATGAAGTTAAGAAATGAGTAAACTTTTGTATATGGTTAGAAGATTTGTGTGTGGAAAGTTCTACATAAAATCAACCGTTGAATAATTGTAAAGACGCTGAAATGCAAGTAGACTAAGTCATCATAGGAGCATAGGACATTGAGATTGTGCAAGTGCAGGGAAGGGGGAAGGGGAAAAGTGTGGGGGGGAAGGGGGAAGGGGCAGTGCAGTATATGGGAATGACAGGAGAAAAAAATAGGTAATAAACAAAAATAAAAGTGCAGCCAGCAGGTGGCAAGTGCAAGGGTAAGTGCAGACATCAGGAATCAAGTGCTGGTAGGGGATGTAGGGATACGAAACACAGTCCCCAAGTGTGGGGAATGCCAAGGAGGCAGTGGAGGGGTGCTTTTGGCGGGGTAGGGGACCTGGGTTCGAGATCAGAGGGTAGACAGGTGACCAGTGCAGTTTCAGCCAGGAGTTTAGCAGGGGAGAGGAGGAGAGAAAGCAGAAGCAAAGAGGAAGGTTTTGAGGTGCTTCCGGAACTGGAGATGGTCCTCCTCAATTTTCAAGGAGGCTGTTCCAGAAGGAGGCCCCAGCCTAAGAAAGAGATCTACCAAGAACTCTTTGCTTGGAGAAGCGACTGACTCTGAGGGAGTTGGAGGCAGATGAGCAATGAGCTCAAGAGGGAAGATATTTAGGAAGAGAGAGTTGATGTTATTGTTAAGACGGATTTCTGAACTCTGTCCTGAAGGGGCAGAGGTTCAGAAGGCCAACCTAGTTTCTTGGAACAGGGTAAACTCTGGACAAGCCAGACCAATCAGGGTAGCGATCGCGGCGGTCAAGACTAGATCTCAGGAGGGGTGAGGGTGACTGAAAGCCCGCAATGAGCACGCAAAGCAAGGACACTTACAAATTACTCCAAGCAGGTGTTATATTAAAAATATATACACATTTATTACAAGGACTTTGTAACATTGACCGTAGCGAGAAATCACAATAAAACTCAAGTAAACCAACACATACCAAACCAATACAATATATATACAAATACAAACGAGTCTAATGAGTTAGACGCACAAAATGTGTAGACCACCAAATGGGGAGGAAAACAGGCAGTGCGAATAATAATTAGACCCAGTCCGCCTTCAGAGGCACCTAACTAAAAGGAAGTCAAAGCCCTACGAAGAGTGGAGCCTTGTGCTCAAAAGTACCTGCGCACGCTGGTGCCAACGGGCAAAAAGGGGAGTCTCTTCTAGGGAATCAGGCAGTTTAGTTCAGTGAACAAATGAAGATGAACAGAGCTCCGCGACTCAAGCACAGCCTCCACTGTGGGCAGAAGCAGAGCGTGAGTACAGAAAGGCGTGCTGTTAGACACAGCGGGGAAAAGCTATGGGCTCCTGCAGGAGGGCGACCAGTTCCTAGCGATGTTACTCACCGGTCCCCGATGCAAGCAGACCCAGGCTTCTCCGCGTCAGTTTCAGTGCTGGCAGGTTCAGATACGAGCAGGGGACGTCTCAGCGTTGTGTAGATTCCGCAGCAGCAGAAGTTGAGTTGAAGATGTCCCAAACGCAGTGAACCCTCACAGTTTGTTACCACAGCAGGGCAACTGAGTGGCCGTGTGTATTTCAGCCAAATGTACTGGAATGCCAAGTGTACGAATCCTGTGAGAGTGACAAGGGGGGTCATTCCGAGTAGGGCGGTAAGGGTTAACGGTCACCGGTAACGAGACCGGTGCTGTTAAACCCTTACCGCCCTATTCCGAGTTCCCTTTGCGGGTTGGTACTTAACGCCTGCTTTTTGCAGGCGTTAAAAAACCAACCGGCAAAGGGACCTAGGAGCTAATTATGGCACCATAATTTACGGTGCCATAATTAGCGCCTTCCCCATTCCCATTGAGCCCTATGGGCCAAAAATGGGAATGGGGAAGGGCCCATGGTGAATGGGGAATTTCCGCCCCCGCCAACCTTGGAATGGGGCGGTAATTACGCCATTCACCATGGCGGAGTTGGAAAAATACTGGCGTCAGCAATAGCGCCTTGGTTAACGCCAGGGTCGGAATGAGGCCCAAGGACTCGTAATACAACACAACCTGACAGCGACTACAGAGCAAGACTCCTGGGTAGGCTGGTCAGTCAACTGGATGGCCCAGAGACACTTCCGAAGGCTTACGTGCAGGAGATGGTGAAGATGCCGAGAATAGTTGTTCCCACTATTCCAAGGGTCGAAGTACCAGTACAGGCCTTCTCGTTCGATCCGGGGAAGAAAAGGTTTCACAAGGCGACAGCAGTGCAGAGGAGCAGTCCTTCAGCGGGTCACCAGCGATTCCTCGGTTCAGCCTCGTGGTTGCAGGATACTTGGCTCCTGTATTCCTTTGTTCGTGAGAACTCACGAGATCGACATGGTAGTGGTGTTTCCAGCCCCCTCTTATCCACGGTTCCCTTCGTGCCAAAACAGAGGGGATCCAATGGGAGATCTGCTCACAAAACACTCACACCATACGTGGACCTATCACGGACCACGGAGGTACCAGGCATTCACACCACCCTAGACTCTAAGGCACCCAGGATGTGTATTGGGACCAGACATCCCAGCCCACATCCTGGAGGCACACACAAGGCCTGTAGAAGCCCGCAAAAGCATCTGTGTTTCGTGGGAAAGTACATGCCCAAATAAGGAAGGCCCTGGGTCGGCTCGACCGGGGGAAGGTGAAGGGGGCAAGACGGTCAGCGGACAGGACAATGAGCCTCATGGTCTGGCCATTTTGGGAGCCAGGCCACCATTTTGGGCTAAGCGCGAGAAACGCGCTTAAACGCCAAAAGGAGCTCAAAAACACAAAGAAACGATCGCTGCCACCAGTCCTGTCCGTGATTCACTTGCACCGTTCGTTAACAATCCCAAGAGAGTATCTAGGGCCTGTAGCAGACTAGAGACCCAAAGAGAGCAGTAACTTAGCTTACAGTGCCCTCTTGTGCCATGTTGCACGAACGCTGCAACATGATAAAGAAACTACAGAAAACGTTTCCCGGTACTGACTGCCTTAAGGGCATGTCAGTTTCCCTGTAAGAATGGAGTGAAAGCCCAGAGGAGTGCGGCAGAAGGCTGCACTTCTCTGACAAAGTGTAGATCCTGGTGAAAACAACAGCAAAAAGTTTAGGGGTTGCCACATGGAAGGAAAATTACCCACAATTAAGAAATCTTTCCTAACAGTTATTTAGGCCCCAAGCCCCAGAAGGCCTTGTGGACAATACAGAGGGTTTTTAACTTAATCCTCACAGCCACTGGGAGCCAGTGCAGATAATTCAGTCCTGGAGAGATACGATCCCTGGGCTTGAGGCCAAGGAAAAGTCTTGCAGTTGTGTTATGGCTGAGTTGCAGAGGGCGGAGAGTAGATGCATGCAGATTTAGAAAGAGGCTGTTGCAGTAGTCCAGCCTAGAGAGTACTACAGCTCTGGAGACAGTGAACTTCTGGGGGAAGGAAAGGAAAGGAAGAATACCTCTGAGGAGGTGCAGCTGGTAGTGTGACTTATTAGAGACATCAGAGATGTGAGGAGAGATGGAGAGTGTGAAGTTGAAGATGACACCGAGGTTTTTAGCCTCAAAGGTGGAAGAAGGAGGAGGGCCAAGAGAGGCCAACCAGAGAGTGACAGGTAAGGAGGGAACAGGTGTGCCGATGAGGAGAATCTCAGTCTTACTGGCATTAAGGCACAGATCATTGGCGGCACACCACTCCTGGATAGCAGACAGTCAGAGATGGGAGAAGGAGAAGAAGTGGTGGGAGGGAGGCTGAAAATGAGTTGAGAGTCATCCGCATAGCACTGAAGGTTGGGGCAGAGAGCAGCAATGCAGTGAGCAATGAGTGCCAGGTATTGGTTTAACAGCCAGGGAGAAAGGTTAGACCCCTGGAGAACACTACAGGTAGAGATAGAGATAGAGGAGAGGAAGGACCCAAGTTGGACCTGCGAAGGTTGATCGGAGAGAAAAGAGGTCAGCCAAGCCAGGGCCTGATAGGTGATACCCAGGTTATCATGGAGAAAGTTGAGCATTATGGCATGGTTGACCGTGTCAAAGGCAAATGAGAGTTCAAGTAAGATGAGGACACAGGGGGTGTTGGAATCGAGGTTGGAGAGCAGGTCTTCACGGATGTACAGGAGCCTAGTGTCCATGCTTCTGGCAGCTCTGAAGCCAGACTGATGGTCATGGAGACATCCAATAGATCCATTGTAAATATTAAGCTGGGGATGGCCCGTTTTTCAAGGAGTTTGACCAGGAAATGAGTGATGGAGATTGGGTGACAGTTAGCCAGGGAAGAGAGGTCAGCGGTGGGTTTCTTAAAATGGGGGTGCACACAGGAGTTCTTCAGGGGGGAAGGAAAGACTTCTGTGGCAAAGGAGTGGTTGCAGAAGTGATCCAGAGCAGGGGCCAAGGTCCTTGATGGTTTTGGAGGAACAGGGGTGAACCTGTTTTGACAAGACTTTCATAGATCGAACTTGTCTAGAAACCTCATCTGGGGAGAAAAGGGAAAAAGCAGAGAAGGAGGGAGGAGAAGTGGCTGAAGAAGGCAAGATGAAGAGCAGGGAGTAGAGGGGGCAGGGGAAAAGGAATAGCGAGAGTTTAGAGATGAAATACGAAGCCAGGGGTGCGCAGAGGGCCTGGGACAGGACAGGAGAGGTTGAGACTGCAGCAGGTTTGACCATCTCCTTGCTAATTTTAAAGAATTTGGCCGAGTTGTTAGATTCTGCAGAGATGCAGACTTGGATGTGGGCTCTCTTCTTGGTATGGACAGAGAGCTGGTATTGCCTTTCGAGCAGGTGGCAGGCCAGTTTGTCACAGGATTCACCAGAAGCACGCAATTTGCTCTCAGCCACCTTGCACTTGCGTTTAAGGATAGCGAGATCTTAGTCGTACCAGGAGTTTCACTTGGCTTTGGGCTTCAAGCGGATCCTCATGACAGGTGCAAGAACATCGAGAGCATCTGATAATGCAAAGTGGAGCATGGAGAGGGCTGTGTCAGGATGTGAGTCAGACAAAGGTGATGGGGGGGTGAGAAAAAAAGATGGGAAAGCCTTTCTGCTTCTAGTTCATTCCTACCACCTTCAAGCGATATCAATGCAGATGATGAAATCGTTATTCAATTAAGTTGCACAAGTTATCACTAGTCATTTGTAAGCAGTTTAGGTTAGCAAACATCCTCCTAGCAAGGCAAGCAATATTACAAAAACATGTTCGGAGGCCACAGGAATCTACTGTGCTAGTAAAATATTGGTATGTCGAAGTTCCATTCTCCATTCAGACAGCGAGCATATATAATTCAAAATGGAGTCTCTCTAACTATAGCAGGCCTATGCATTGAATATAAGGCATAAGTCTCTAAAATAACCTTATTTCTCACATAATCTTTTTAGATTAACTCATCCAGCCAAATACAAGCTTAAAAAAAAGTCTTATATATCAATTGATGATGGGCATCATCTCTGGTGTGGCATTAATTTCTTCCATTACTATAACTGCATATCACTAGTAAATGCAAAATATTGGATATGGCCAAACCTCATATATAGGCAGTGTGGTTGGTGTCTAGTGCTGCACCATGAAGAACATGGAGTGTTGCAGTTAGTTTTCTTTTAGGAGTATACATGATGGGGAAAAATAAATACATGTGTGGGAGCTGGTTCACCGAGACACAGGTTATCATATTGTGGTACAGGGCACATCATGTGTCAGCGAGGTTATGAATCTTGGTGACAAGTATTGCAAGTAATTGACTTCCAGAAGGAGATAGGTATCAGAAGTCTGGCAATACGTATGTTGTTAAAAGTGCACACAGTTCTTCATTCATGCACAGACCAGTCTTACGGATGCCATCCTTGGAGGCCAGCACCAGTTCAGCTTGACCCTCAATGATTGGCATATATAGAAAAGCCATGAATTTCAAAATGGTAATTATTGTTGATTTATTGATTACCATCAACAAAGCCACAGGCATCCGGAGGGCTGCAGACCCCTTAGACCCCTTGGATTTTTGAGACTCTGTAACCCTCTATGATTGTCACTCATTCGGAGTGTCACGAGGTTGATGATATGATATGGCATTTGTAACGCACCTATACACAAGTGTTTCAAGGGGTGACGAGGCAGGGACGGGGGAACAAAGGGGAGACAGACAACGATCCTACTAGGGCAGGTGTCATTCAGATTGCGCAAGTGCAAGGGTAGAGGGGAAGGGAAAGGTGCAAGGGGGAAAGGGAGAGGGGAAAGTGCAGTACAGGGTTAGTAGAATACAAGATAAATAATAAGGGCCAGCTGGTGGCAAGTGCAAGGTAAGTGCGGACAAGTGCTGGGAAGGGGGGGCTATAGGGATACAGAGACAGTCCCGCAGTGCAGGGGTTGCCAGGGAGGCAGTGCAGGGGAGAGTGGCTGGGCCAAGAACCGAGATTGGTGAGTGGCCCAGTTGCAGATTCGGTGCAGTTTCAGTAATTTAGCAGGAGAGAGGGGGAGTGAAAGCAGAAGCAAAGAGGAAGGTTTTGAGGTGCTTCCGGAACCAGAGATGGCTCTCCTCAAGTTTCAGGGAGGCAGGAAGGCTGTTACAGAGGTAGGCCCGTACTGTGGAGAGAGATCTACCCCCAACTCATTGATTGGAGAAGCGGCTGACCCTGAGGGAGTTGGAGGCGGAAGAGCGAAGAGCTCGAGAAGGAAGATATTTAGGAAGAGAGAGTTGAAGGTATTTTGGCCCCAGGCCCCAGAAGGCCTTCTGGACAATGCAGAGGGTTTTTAACTAAATCCTCGCAGCCACTGGGAGCCAGTTTAGTTATTTCAGTCCTGGAGAGATGCAGTCCCTGGGCTTGAGGCCAAGGACAAGTCTCGCAGTCTTGTTCTGGATGAGTTGCAGAGGGCGGAGTGTAGAGGCAGGCAGCTTTAGATAGAAGCTGTTACAGTAGTCCAGCTTCGAGAGAACCTGGGCTCTGGAGACAGTGAGCTTCTGGTGGAAGGAGAGGAAAGGAAGGCTACCTCTGAGGAGGTGCAGCTGGTAGTGTGACTTCTTAGAGACGTCAGATATGTGAGGAGAGAAGGAGAGTGTGGAGTCAAAGATGACCCCGAGTTTTTTTTGCCTTGCAGGTAGTAGCAGGAAGATGGCGATCAATAACCAGGCCAAGAATTAAAACAAAGCGAAATAATACAACCCAGGCGTTAAGGGGTTAACGGCACCGTAAAAGGTGTCAGCGCCGTTAAACCCTTAACATCTGATTACGAGGTCCCTTTGTGGGTTGCACTTTAACGCCTGCTAAAAGCAGGCGTTAAAAAACCAACCCGCAAAGGGACCTAGGAGCTAATTACGCCACCTATGGGCCAAAAATGGGAATGGGGAAGGGCCATGGCGGCATGGATGTGGATGCGCAGTATCACAGAAACATGCGCAGGATGGGCCCGACTCACCGAGATTTGCACTGGAGTAAAATCAAGCAATTTCCTGAGCATTACTGATTGGCTCATGGTACCTTACATCTTTTTCACAGACCCTAAAAACCTGCGAACATCTATGAGCTGCCTGGAGTATCTCTGAGATGGACTTGAGCAAATCTTTTTTAATCAAATTTGCAATTGAGCAAATCTCAAAGATGCTTCTGGCAACTCCAGATCTACTCCAGTTATAGGCTTTGTGAATATGGTATAAGGCAGTAGGAGCAAATTGTAGACACAAAGTGGCATCTCCTGATTTGATCCAGTGCAATTATTTGTGAATCAGGCCCTGGGAGTCTGGGAATCCCTTTGTGCTATGCATGTGTATCACTGGCAAGATGGTGCACAATCAGATTGCCCCCTTGTGGAGCGATTTAGATGGTAAAATGGTTCCATGGCATTTCTTCGCGGGATGTTTTTTTGGTGGGGTTTTTTACAGCAAATTTTTTTATGGAAAAAAACATCAAATTTGTTTTTATTTTTGGGGGTATCCCCGCCCAAACCCCCCATTCCCTTTCATGTTTTATCTATTCCCAAACAACCACATCCCATATATATAATTTTCTAACCCCTCCAAAAAAATGGATGGGTAAAAAACCCTGCGAAAAAATGGCCCGCGATGAAAGGACGTTGTACCAGTAGAATAGATGGCCTCAGGCACATGGGTGCAAATGCAGACAGGACCAACCGTTAAAAGGTTCAGAAATAGTGGGTGATAATGGCACCGGGTTTCTATATGAGCACAGAGGCACCGGCAGAGTGCATTAACAGAGCTGTGGGTGAACCTGGCACTCTCTTTAAACATTCTGCACTTCCCCTGAGCACTGTGGGCACTCTCACCAATGTAATTTCAGTTTGCTAATGGGGCTTAAATTCTGGTACTCAATCTGTCGAAGCATGTCCGGGCTGGGTCTTGCTTAATATATTCCAGTGTTCCACCTGTGCCACACTCTGTTTAGGACCAGATTGCTGCATGGTGGACACTGATCCCAGGAGCTCTCCTGCCAGCCTGTGCAAGTGGTGCTTCAGTCAAACAATCTGATATGGTGGTCACTGCTTCCCCGTGCAACGAGGAAATCATCAAAGCACAAGAGAAGGTTTACACAGAAACCAATTTCAAAAAGACCAGCCTAAGTTGATCTTGATTTCAAAATATTCAATGTAAAGTGCTAGAAGCAAGTGAATTATCAATGAGAAAAGAGACAACTTCGAGCATGTTTTCAAATGTAAAGAATTGCTTTTGGATTGGCCAGTGTTTTTTTTTTAACATGTCTAGTTCTTTAAACATTTCACATTATTACAAAGCAATCAATGCCAACAACAAATAAAATATTATCAAACAAATATTATAAAATACATATCAATTTATCAATGCTTATCAAGGAGTCAGAACCTTTTGGACTTTTTGTAAAAGTAGCAACATCCAAACTCTCGTAGGAGACCTGTCTAAGGGCCTCATTACACGGTTGGCGGTAAGGGTTTACCGGTACCGGTAAAGGCACTGGTACCGGTAAACCCTTACCGCATTGAAAATATTCAATGTAAAGTGCTAGAAGCAAGTGAATTATCAATGAGAAAAGAGACAACTTCGAGCATGTTTTCAAATGTAAAGAATTGCTTTTGGATTGGCCAGTGTTTTTTTTTTAACATGTCTAGTTCTTTAAACATTTCACATTATTACAAAGCAATCAATGCCAACAACAAATAAAATATTATCAAACAAATATTATAAAATACATATCAATTTATCAATGCTTATCAAGGAGTCAGAACCTTTTGGACTTTTTGTAAAAGTAGCAACATCCAAACTCTCGTAGGAGACCTGTCTAAGGGCCTCATTACACGGTTGGCGGTAAGGGTTTACCGGTACCGGTAAAGGCACTGGTACCGGTAAACCCTTACCGCCTTACTACGAGTTCCCTTTGCGGGAACCAACCTTAACGGCTGGTTTTACCAGCCGTTAAAGTAGGGTTCTGCAAAGGGACCTTGGTTCTAATTACGGTACCGCAATTTGCGGTACCGTAATTAACGCTTTCCCCATTCCCATTATGCCCTATGGGGGAAAAATGGGAATGGGGAAGTGCCTTGGTGAATGGGGAATTACCGCCACCGCTCACCTTGGAGTAGGGCGGTAATTCCGCCATCCACCAAGGCGGACAGAGTAAAATACCGGCGGCAACCATGGCGCTAATAGCGCCATAGTTACCGCCTACCATGTAATGAGGCCCTAAACCACCAAAAACTGTGCACATTACCAGACCATGAGGGCAATATTCTTTAGCTGGAATCTTTACAGTTGAGACAATGTAAATGCAATTAAGTTATTTATTGCTGTATGGCATTTACTATTTCGGATATAAAATTTGCTCAATAAAACTGATACACTGAACACACTGATCAAATAAAAGAATAATAAGCTTTAAAGGGTAAAACATATTTTAGTTAAGTGAGTTATCAAGTTAGTCAAATGATGTGCACATTGTTAAAGTTAAACTATTCATCCTTCACGACAAGATGGAAATATTCAACAGAAATGGTAAAAACGATATCTTCTGGATTGACAAACTACATATCTTAGTTCAATGAGGAATGAATGATGAATTCAGCATCATTTTATTTTATAAACTGTACATATTAGGATTTGAAGTTACAGCACAAAATCACATCACATCTATGTATGTTTTCAGAACAGTGCCATGTTTCCAATATTATATTTATCAAGGAAATAATTGTAAAACAAATTTATATTGGTTACTTTTAGCTTTTAAAATTCAAGTGCTGATTTCAGTTGTGTGTAATTTTACATAACTGCAGTCCGAACATGCTGCTAATAAGGGCGATGTCAAGTTCAATTTCTTTGTCAAAAGTAACAAGAGAGGCTACACTTGTGCCTTGCAGATGAATTGTGATGAGATGATTGTTCTCTCACTGCCTGAATCACAAAGAGTTGTACTGAAGCAAATCAGAGATATCCATGATCATCTCTGATTTGCACCTGCAACCTTAAGTGTGTTTCACAAACCCTAAAACTGGAGCAATCTGGAGATTTTTGGAGCGACACTGATGTGCCATTGGGCACATTTTTAAGAAGTGCATGTGCGTGTGCAATCTGCTCATTGAGAAACAATGGGCAATTGCCTTTCCAGTCACCCAAGTTCCTTTGTTCTGGTAACTTCTTCCCTTATGTTTTACTTTCACCCTGATTAATAATTCATAAGAAGATAAGGTGGCAGCTTCATTTGCTTATCAATGTAGTGTTTGTAAATCTGTTTCTTCAGTTTTCTTAACACACTTTCCTTTTGGTCTGCTAGATCCCAGTGATCTGAAGGTTTTACCAGAATTGAATTACCAAATAAAGTATAACCATCTGTACATTTTAAGGATCTGATATGTCACTGCAGAGTTCAGGGCCTATAGACAGAGTTCTTCCTACCGGGCAGGGTCTTCATAGGTGACTTTAACTTAACATGTACTTGATGTGGGTGAATTAGTTGCAAGTCTGTAAACCATCAAACTGGTTTTGGCTGTTTCTCCTCCAAAGCAGTCAACAAGTATGCGGGACAAGGTTGAATAATCTAGACGGTCTGTTTTTGTTTTGTTTTTGTGGAGTAGTGCTCTCAGTGAATTTATGTCCTCAGGTGTTTATCTGAAGATCGTAGAACCAAAAACACATGCTACCTTTAACGAGTTTCACCGCCTGCTGGTAAGTGTCAACTGACATCTCAGCCACAGGAATTCAGTACAGCATGCCAGTTCAGAGGTTTATAATACAGAAAGAACAAGGAATCAACCAGTTATGAAATTAGTAAAAAGAATCACTCCATAAGCAGCCAGTTGAGATTTGATAAGCTAATAAATATAATGGCCCTGAATTGTAGTGCACAAAACCCCATCTTGCACGAAGCCTCACTCTCTTTATCGATTCCCTAAGAAGTTGTTGAAGAGAATTGATACGTTCTTTCAAGGTTATTTTTGGGGTGAGAAGACAAGGCAGAGGATCTCAAGGTTAATTCGGATGCACAGTGTTTGGGGGTGGCTTTGGTGACCCGGAACTTGTTAATTATCAGAGGGTTTTTTAATTAAAAAAGGCGGCTCACTACTTCATGCCAGAGAGTTCCCTGGAGCCACTTTGGATGACAATAGAGAAGGATAGGTTCTCTCCTTTCTTGTTTGATAATATTTATGCTATGAGGAAAACGCTGATTGTAAATGATAGATGACACTCTACTGATGCCACTCGAAAGGCTCTTGCCTTGTGGTTGGCTGCCAATGGTCAGAATGTGTGGCTACACTATGCAGCTTCGCTCTGGCACAATCCAGGACTTCAGATTGCAAATAAAACACTGTGTTGGCGGAGCTGGATCTCAAAGGGGGTACTGAAGATAGGTGACGTTTTGGAGGAGGGGCGGCTGGTGCCTATTGCAGATCTTCGTCGTCAGTTGGGTCTGTGGAATAGGGAATTCGGTAAATGTATGGAGTTAGAGTTACTTTTGTCACAGAGGCTGGGTATGTTGTCTGTTGCATTGGAAGCTGAGCCAGGTGCATGCACTATATTTGCGTGGGCATCCTATATGGAATCTATGTTCCTTAATATACTGCTGATGGATCCGTTACATGTTGAATCCTGGGATAAAGTACGACAGAGTTGGGAGTGCCAATTGGGGTTTGACATTTTGGATAAGGAGTGGGGATGGGTGCAGAAGGTTGTTTTTAAGAGTAAATAATAATAATGTTATTTCTTATATATAGCGCTTCACACCCATAGATCTCAGAGCGCTCAGATAACAGAAGACAGTATTATCCCACAGAGTGGTACTCATTTTATAAACCTCAGAAGGATGAAAGGCTGAGTTGACCCTGCCGGTATTGAAACCTGCCACAGCAGGCTGCACAGGGGCAAGCGCATAGCTCGCTGTGCTATCTGACTGGCTAAATTGGACCTGAACCTGAGACTTACACAACAGAAGATTTTAGGATGTTTGTATTGGGTCCTGTTGTCGATGCATAGTTTTATGGATAATGATGTGTGCTGGGGCTGTGGTAAGGGGCGGGGCACTTTGTTGCATATGTTGTGGGGTTGTCCCAGGGCATGCAAGTTTTAGGAGGGTGTGTTGGACAGGATGGACACAATTTTATATGAGTAGTCCGAGGATGCCTTTGCAAGTTATTTTTTATGGTCTGGAAGTGGGTGATGTGAGGTTGCTAGGCATTGTGGGCGGTGGATAGACAAAGCATTGGTGGTGGCGGAGAAGCAGGTTCTGAAGTTGTGCAAAACCTGGAAAAGGCAGCAGCTGGAGAGTTGGTTGACTGCTATGCAGGTTTTGTCAGACCTTGAGAGAGTTTTGTTCTGCAAGCAAGGTCGAGAGGGCGTTTATCTGGAACTTCAGGCGCCCTTTCACAATTTGCATGGGTAGTATTGATTGCTTTGGGTTTTGCTATGTCCAAGCGGTTGGTAGGGGATCTGGGCGTGTTGTATGGGTGTGTGTTTGAATGGGTGCATGTATGTGGTGAGTTTTCTTGCTTTATGTGTTTGGTTATGATCACGTCTGGGGAGGGAAAGTTTGAAATGGTGCACATTGAGTTTTTTGCTGTTAGACTAAGTTTTAATACTCTAGAGAACGTTGTATAGATTGGCAGGATATCCTGCTACTTCCGGTGGGGTTTTTATCCCTGGTCTTACATTGCATTGCATATGTTTTCTTTGTGATGGTTTTCTTTGTGTGACAAAATGTAAAATCTGTAAATAAAAAAAAGTTACAAAAAAAATATATATATTGGTCCAATCGACATGTCACTGTTATAGGACTCGCATGTATACACCCATTTGTAATATCATGACTTACATAGAAATACGACTATAACAATATAATTTTAGATTCACTAACTCATATTTTGTATTATACGCAGATGTATATTTTCTGTGTTCAGCAGAGAAACGTATATTTAAAGTTACTGGGGAGTTCCATCCCACATGATGAGAATGATATGTTATGTATAGATTTCGCCAAAGCACTGTTCACTGGCCTTATATAAAAGCAAAATTGATATTTATTGACCTCGTAAGGAAGAAAGGCGGAGTTGACTTTGCCGGGATTCGAACTTGCAATCTGCAAATCATATACAGATCAGAGCAGCACGCCCCCATCTCGCTGAGCTATCTTTCCGGCATAAAAAGCACTAGGATTCCAGACAAATAGCTTTAAACAGGTGCAGCACTGCAAAGTGATTTTTAATGTATTGATGTATTTGTTTTGATTTTTACAAGTACCATTCATAAAAACAGGGGTTCAGTTAAGCATTTTAAGAGAACATTATAGAGGATTGTTAGGGTGCTGATGAGGTTCAAAAGTGCTTCTGGTTTAAGAAAGCAAAACAAAAACCTAAAGGTTTTCATGTACTAACTTAACTAAAGGTGTAATGTCCATGCAGGGTTTCTTTTATTCCTTATCATACAAAAATAAATAACAAGAAACAACAAGCTACATTTTCTGTTCTGATTGACCAAAGGAGCAATGCAGTGAGACTGTTTTTTTTATTTTTTTTATGACACGTTTTCGATGTCTCATTATTTTAAACAGTGTCCTTGGTACACCATCAGTGTGCTGCAGGTATAGGCCTCGGGCAGGGATGATCCTGAGGCCCTTATTCACAGGGCGTTTTCCAGTGGGATTTTAGGTCCTGGGTACGGCTGTGCTTCAGTGTAAGGATGGGCCTCATAGAAAGAATGCGCTCAAGAAAGCTGGTGGACCCAGGTTCTTGAGTAGGGATGGGCCTTGGAGCAGGGTTGGAACTTGGGGCTGGAGAGGGTGCCTGGGCCAAGATAGGCCTCAATCTATTTATGAGCATTATTGAAGGTACGGGCCTAGATCAGGGATATCCACGGGATGTGTATGGGCCTGGAGCATGGCTGGACCTCACAGCATGCCAGGGCCTTCGTATAAGACTAAGATTCAGACGGGATGGGTCTCCAATAGATGTGGGCTTTGTGGCAGGAATGGGCATACGGGTGTTTTGGGACTCGGGGTGAGGAGAAGGTGTGGTCCCTGGGGGAGGAGCGTGGCTAGGGCAATGACAATTCTGAAATGTGACAACTCACCTATGTGCAGTTATTGCATGCTTGGCGTATCCACTGATAATGCCGCTCTGAAAATGGCCGCCAGGTGGCGACATTTTCTTAAAAATGCACCCTCCAGACAATCAAACACTTTCCCAAAATATTCTTGGATTGGGGTACTCCCTAATTGGCTAGTCCTGCTATCATAACTAGCAGAGCATATGATTATCCTACACTGACTGATATGCTATTATACAACACTTGGTAACATATTATTATTATTCTATTGGGCTGAAATTCAGTATAGTCACTGCCAGATGCCATGCATTCATTTCAACATGGCAATAAGTGGGCAATTAAGCAGAGATGATGGCTGCGGCCTGCCCATAGCGCTGGGTTATCAGGCAGTCAGATCAGTGCGCTTTCACGTTATCTAAATATAAGCTTCCATGCGCTCTGTAACTCTCCTCCTCTCCCAGGTTAGCAACATCTTTCCGCCGTATCCCCAGCCCTGCATTAGGTGAGTGCCCTATTTATTATGTGTAATTAGCCTATTGACGAATTACTCGGTGAGGCTGCTCTGTTTGCAACCTCCTTCCCCTCCAAGTAGGCCGGCGCCACTGCCTAGGAGAGAGGCGGCTGAACCTGATCAGACACTTAGCAAAATGATGCGCTCATCTGCAAGTGCGCAAATATTTGAGACCAGGTGGGTGACAATGCTAATGAACGCAGCTGTGGACACTGCTGGCCTGCAGCCAATAAACAGACAGATGTGTGAAAGGGAATCCGGCGTATGAATGGGAATGGCAAATGTAATTTGAAAAGTATGCCACGGCATGATGGTAAGTAATTATGCTGAAATACATTAAGTGGCGGAGATAATGCGACTGAAACAATTCTCATGTAAGGCTCGGCGTGCTGTTTTGTTATCCGTGGGAATGTAATCTCTTTGTATGAAGATAAGCATCTTGGAATTGAGTGTCTAATGAACAGTCAACACTCAGCACGTCACTCTGCTGCGGTTTAGCGCAGCCAATTTAGCACCAATCCGAAAATAGCACCTGCGATGTAAGGGGATTCAACATCCGCCCGGTGCTGGCTATGGTGGGGTTCATGAATATTTAAAGGGACCCGACTTGATGAGTGCCAATTAATGGGATGCTTCAGTTGGGGTGGAGACATTAATCGCTCTGAGGTGGGAGCGGCGCGCAACCTTGATTTTTGTTGAAGCACAGGTGGGGGCTGGGGGTGGTAAGTGATGAAAGGGGGTAACTCTGCTATAGGGGACTTTGAGCAGAGCACCTGACCAAATATTAAAAGAAAAAAACAATTGAGGAAAAGGGAATGGCCACATCTAGCACTGTTACTGCCCATCCCAGAACTTGCAAAGGGAGGAAGGTTATGAACGGATTATCTGTCCAACATTAAACTTGCATCTAAACACATAGAAATGTAATAGCCAGAGAGCGGGGAAATGGGCACCCTTCTGCCCCTCTGCCACCTAAGAGAAAAGACTCTCTGGAACAGTAACTGGTGACAACAGAGCCATTCCATGGCCATCTGAGAGACAACATGTAATAGGCTATGGGCACCCTTCTGCCCCTCTGCCACCCTAGAGACATGAATCTGTGGCAAAACAACTGGTGACAGTAGAGTCATTCCATGATCATCTAAGCGCCAGCATGCAATATGCTACGGGCACACTTCTGCACCTTTGCCACCCTAGAGAAATTACTCTGTGGCACAGTAACTGGTGACAACAGAGCCATTCCATGGTCATCTGGGAGCCAGCATTTAATATGCCATGGGCAACCTTCTGCCCCTCTGCCACCTAGGAGAAAAGACTCTCTGGAACAGTAACTGGTGATAGCAGAGCCATTCCATGGCCATCTGAGAGACAACATGTAATAGGCTATGGGCACCCTTCTGCCCCTCTGCCACCCTAGAGACATGAATCTGTGGCAAAACAACTGGTGACAGCAGAGCCATGTCATGGGCATCTGAGAGCCAGCATGTAATATGCTATGGGCACCCTTCTGCCCCTCTGCCACCCAAGAGAAATGACTCTGTGGCACAAGCAACTGGTGACAGCAAAGCCATTCCATGGTCATCTGAGAGCCAGCATGTAATATGCTATGGGCAACCATCTGCACCTCTGCCAACGTAGATAAATGACTATGTGGCACAACAACTGGTGACAGCAGAGCCATTCCATGGCCATCTGAGAGACCCCATGTAATAGGCTATGGGCACCCTTCTGCCCCTCTGCCACCCTAGAGACATGACTCTGGGGCACAGTAACTGGTGACAGCGGCGCCGATCCATGGTCATCTGAGCGCCAGCATGTAATATTCTATGGGCACCCTTCTGCCCGTCGGCCACCCTAGAGAAATGATTCTGTGGCACAGTAACTGGTCATGGCAGAGCCATTCCATGGTCATCTGAGCGCCAGCATGTAATATGTTATGGGCACCCTTCTGCCCCTCTGCCAACGTAGATAAATGATTCTGTGGCACAGTAACTGGTCATGGCAGAGCCATTCCATGGTCATCTGAGCGCCAGCATGTAATATGCTATGGACACCCTTCTGCACCTCTGCCACCCTATAGAAATGACTCTGTGGCACAGCAACGGGTGACAGCGGAGCCATTCTATGGTCATCTGAGAGCCAACATGTAATATGCTATGGGCACATTTATGCCCCTCTGCCAACGTAGATAAATGACTTTGTGGCACAGTAACTGGTGACAGCAGAGCCATTCCATGGTCATCTGAGCGCCAGCATGTAATATGCTATGGGCACACGTATGCCCATCTACCACCCTAGAGATATGACTCTGGAGCACAGTAACTGGTGCAGCAGAGCCATTCCATGGTCATCTGAGAGGTAACTTTTAACATGCTATGGGCACACTTCTGCACCTCCGCCAACGTAGATAAATGACTCTGTGGCACAGTAACTGGTGACAGAAGAGCCATTCCATGGTCATCTGGGAGCCAGCATGTAATATGTTATAGGCACCCTCTGCACCTCTGCCACCCTAGAGAAAATAATCTGTGGCACAGCAACTGGTGACAGCAGAGCCATTCCATGGTCATCTGGGAGCCAGCATGTAGTATGCTATGGGCACCCCTCTGCCCGTGTGCCACCCTAGATAAATGACTTTGTGGTACAGTAACTGGTGACAGCAGAACCATTCCATGGTCATCTGAGCACCAGCAGGTAATACGCTATGGGAAACCTTCTGCACCTCTGCCACCCTAGATAAATGACTCTGGGGCAGAGCAACTGGTAACAGCAGAGCTATTCCATGGTCATCTGAGAGCCAGCATTTAACATTCTGTGGCACCCTTCTGCAACTATGCAACCCTAGAGAAAGTACCCTGGGGCACAGTAACTGGTGTTTGCAGAGCCATTCCATGGTCATCTGAGAGCCAGCATGTAATATGCAATGGGCAACCTTCTGCACCTCTGCCACCATAGAGAAATTACTCTGTGGCACAGATACTGGTGACAGCAGAGCCATTCCATGGCCCTCTGAGAGCCAGCATGTAATATGCTATGGGCACCCTTCTGCCCCTCTGCCAACGTAGATGCATGACTCTGTGGCACAACAACTGGTGACAGCAGAGCCATTCCATGGCCATCTGAGAGACACCATGTAATAGGCTATGGGCACCCTTCTGCCCCCCTGCCACCCTAGAGACATGAATCTGAGGCACAGAAACTGGTAACAGCAGAGCCATGTCATGGCCCTGTGAGAACGAGCATGTAATATGCTTTGGCACCCTTCTGCCCCTCTGCCACCCTAGGGACATGAATCTGTGGCAAAGCAACTGGTGACAGCAGAGCCATTCCATGGTCATCTGAGAGCCAGCATGTAATATGCTATGAGCACCCTTCTGCACCTTTGCCAAAGTAGATAAATGACTCTGTGGCACAGTAACTTGTCACAGCAGAGCCATTCCGTGGACATCTGGGAGCCAGCAGGCAATATGCTATGAGCACCCTTCTGCACCTTTGCCACCCTAGAGAAATGACTCTGGGGCACAGTAACTGGTGACAGCAGAGCCATTCCATGGCCATCTGAGAGCCAACATGTAATATGCTATGGGCACCCTTCTGCCCCTCTGCCACCCTAGAAAAATAACCCCGTGGCACAGCAACTGGTGACAACAGAGCTATTCCATGGCCATCTGAGAGCCAGCATGTAATATGCTATGGGCACCCTTCTGCACCTCTGCCAACGTAGATAAATGACTTTGTGGCACAGTAACTGGTGACAGCAGAGCCATTCCATGGTCATCTGAGCGCCAGCATGTAATATGCTATGGGCACCCTTCTGCACCTCTGCCACCCTAGAGAAATAACTCTGTGGCACAGTAACTGGTGACAGCAGAGCTATTCTATGGTCATCTGAGAGCCAGCATGTAATATGCTGTGGGCACATTTATGCCCCTCTACCACCGTAGAGAAATGACTCTGGGGCACAGATACTGGTGACAGCGGAGCCATTCTATGGTCATCTGAGAGCCAACATGTAATATGCTATGGGCACATTTATGCCCCTCTACCACCCTAGAGAAATGACTCTGGGGCACAGATACTGGTGACAGCAGAGCCATTCCATGGCCATCTGAGAGCCAACATGTAAAATGCTATGGGCACCCTTCTGCACCTCTGCCACCCTAGATAAATGACTCTAGGGCACAGCAACTGGCAACAGCAGAGCCATTCCATGGTCAACTGAGCGCCAGCATGTAATATGCTACGGGCACCCTTCTGCCCCTCTACCACCCCAGAGAAATGACTCTGTGGCAGAGCAACCGGTGACAGCTGATCCATGTCATGGACATCTGAGAGCCATCATGTAATATGCTACGGTCACCCTTCTGCACCTCTGCCACCCTAGAGATATGACTCTATGGCACAGCAACTGGTCACAGCAGAGCCATTCCATGGTCATCTGAGAGCCACCATGTAACATGCTATGGGCACCTGTCTGCACCTCTACCTTCCTAGATGCATGACTCTTTGGCACAGCAACGGCTGACAGCCGAGCCATTCGATTGCCATCTGAGAGCAAGCATTTAATATGTGTTAGTAATATTTTGAATGTATTGGATGTATTTGTTTTCTTCCCTCTTCTTTCTAGTTCATCATGGTCAAAGTCTGTGTGATGTCAACTCATTGAAATCAACACCTATCAGTCTTGGTTATCATCAAAGATGATATTTAAAACACTGATTGAATGAGGTGGCTACATCAATGTGGTCCAACTGAGCATCCCCAGATAGAGAAGGCTGCAATGCCCAGATGACGAGAACATCATGTACATTTACTTGAGCATGAATCCGGGAGATGTGTGGCAATGCCCATGGTGGGGGCATGTGATTTCTCCTTACTGTCTGGATACCAATACCTAATCACCAATCAGAACATGAAGAATGAGGTGAGATGGGGACAGGTGGTGTTCAAAGCTAAGCCAAGGGGCTGCATTGTGGATCACGACTGAGGGAGAGAGAGAATGTGGGGGGGGGGGATGTGGAGTTGGATGGAAGAGAATAGCCAAGGAATTGTCACAGCCAAGCAGAAAGGCCCCAGTCTGTATTATTCCTCGAAGAGGGAGTGAATGTTTAGCGAAAGAGGGTATAGATTGATGATGGTCAGGCGATGTTTACAGCTAATCCCAAAGGCTGCATTCCAAATGTTGAATGAGACTGGCAGATAATGGAGAGGGAATTATAGATGCCAATGAAGGGTCATGGCAAGTTCACATCCACAGTTCAGATCCTGTGTGAGTGAAGGAGAGAAAAGAGGAAAAAAGTGGTCTGAGTAGGGAGGAAATGATCAGGTGGCATGCACAGTTAAAGTATCTGAAACCTGCATTCGAAAGTCTGACTGTTGGTAGAAGAGAACCGAGGGAGAACGACTAGACAGAGAGGCAGGGACGTCATTTCACCAAAATGCCAGGGGAAGCGGAAGTGACATCACACGACCCTTGACCCCCCTGATGACATCACAGGAAGTGATGTCATTTGACCCCACCCTGAAGTGATATCACGGGAAGCGATGGAAAACGACCTTTCATCCATTGACAAAACAGGAAGTGGCATCACACAGTATTGTACACTACGAAAATGTTAGAATTGTAGCCCTCATGTTCTTATTTTTCTTCTTTTTGTAAGGCACCTGAACAAGAAAGCTAGCCACTCCCGATTTAAAGAGCCACATGGTGCAAAACTTTTTTTTTTAGTTGTCGCAAGGGAGACCAGCGAGGTCGCACTTGCGACCTCTGGCGACCCCCAAATGACGTCCCTGTAGAGAGGGGGGAGTCAGGATCAGGAGATGGTCACAGCAGGGCCTGAAGACCACATCATAGTTCCAGACCAAGGATGGAGAGGAGAATGGAGATAACCAGAGGACAAAGAGTGCATAACTTTAGCTTTCAGGCGGGAGTCCTGTAGCATAGCAGACGGGAGAAGGGGAGATAGACTTTTGGACAACGAGTGTGGATTATTGCCATAGAAGGTACTACATACATCACATTATGATCACAATTTGTCCAGGATCATTTTCTGCAACTAGTGCATTTCTGGAAAATGTCAGCTGGGAAAATTGTATGAACGTGCATCCAATAGATAACCAGTACTGAAGTTTTCACCGATGAGATCAGTGCAGCTGCAGATGACAGCGGCTGCCATGTGGAAACCTTCACAGTGTATTGGCCTGGTTGAAGTACAGCACAAGCTGGTGAACAGACACGCTTGTGGCGTCCTTTGCCATCATTGATTTCTGGCAGCAGGAGCATTGTCATCCTGGGAGAGAACTAATAAAGAGATGACTTGTGGTCACATGCCCTTGCAGGATAGATCCTGGCCCTGCATTGGCTTCTTTATGTCTTCTCAAGTGCTCTGGGGTGGGCCAATGGTATCCCAGTAGTGCTGAATCTGCAGCCCAGGGGAAAAGCAATGGGATGCCTGCTGTGCTCCAGATGTTGGTACTGGTGCCAAGAAACCCATTCACTTTATCCTTGCATGGTCAATTTATAGACATATACCTTGTGCTGAGTTCTGAAACCAGCAACAAAACATATCTGCACACATCTATATATATCTATATGTCTGATCCATCCCATACCTGAGATGAACTTCCTACAATACACTTTCTATGTAAAGTGCTCCAGTGAGATGTTGCTCCAATGTCAAATACTAAAAAATAATAGTTTAAGAAAACTGCATAAAACCTTGTGGCAAAAGTCAATGTGTGGACAATAATTTGCCATGTGTCAGAAAACATATATAACAGTCATATAAAATCAAAATTAAAATAATGGTTCATGGGCAACTTCGGTGATTGTCCTTGTGGCTTTACACACAGTCCCTGAAAAACCAAATGGACAATCGCCAAAGTGCCATCTACTTCTATTTGACATCCGGCCGGCGTATGATACTGGCGGATCTATGTGATTATTGCGACCACTTTTATTACGACGGCTGAAAATGGTGATTTTATTTTTTGAAAACTCCCCTTACACCACATGCACATGTGGGGGGAGACCCCTGCATCCCCTCATATTACCATTATTTTACATACCCCCCACATATATATATGGTGTAAGGGGGGAGGGGTCTACAAACAAAAGTCACTATTTTCGGCCATCGTAATTGTGAGGGCGACATTTTGGGCCATTACCATACTGTCCACTGTATTAGCTTGATCAGCTGGCTCAACCCCATTTATTATGGAAACGTCCTTTCTGATAGACTGATCATCCCAGTTGATTGTCATTTCCCCTAAATCCGGTCAGGGATGACATCCTTCCCCATGCAGCCTGGTGAAGATGGCCTCATGAGGATGATGGCCAAATGGTCTTCAAGGACAACATTGAACACAATTCCTCTGGACAGATCACAGAATGCCTGAGCATAGTCTGGTTTTTAGCAACCCTGATAACACAGCACTAACTAACTCTGTTTCAACTTTGGCAAGATGGAGATTATCAATGGTTTTCCATTGCGATCCTTCCTTGGAAGCCCCCATCTTGTGGACCTTCCTACACGTTTGTATTCAAGCATGAAACGTATAACCTTTGATGGTCATACAGCCGTTACCAAGCAAATCCACACACTTACAATGAATACTCATTTCAAAGTCCATCTAATGAAACATAAATCAGGCTTTTCCTGGCCTACACACACAGGGGGTGGTCGATTCAGAAGATTCTCCTTAGCAATCTTGAAAACTAAAAAGATCTCTACCTTGTCCCACTGAAAAACATCATTAGGCAACCATGAATTGGCTCAAACAGAGCCTGGGCACGAACACAGCCCATCTCCCCTGCTGTATGCGTGCCACATTCCACCAACTGTGAACAGAATTCAGTTCAAATCACTTTGCCTTATCCACAGATGCTATTGAAAAATCACTCCTACCTACCTCTCTGATTGTCTTACCCCAGTACTATCCTGGTAGGCAATTTTCAAAAATGGCTAGTATTGCAGGGGGTGGGCAAGGTGAAACAGAATAGGATATGGGGCAGGGACTTGGGGACAGCCCCCCATTAACAGTAGATTAAAAACGGGTTGAAGTGCATAGTAACACTAAATATCCACAAACAAACTGTGGTTGATGAAACCACACAGAACTGGCTGTCCACACCTTCAGGTACAGAGATGACTTTCTGAGAATGTGCAGTGATTAGGATCTATCTTCTTTAAGATATTTAGAGACCCTAACAGTCAGCACCAGCATCACTTGCTCACTCCACGGTGGAGTTAGATATCAGCAGAAGAAGATCCCTGCACTTGGATCACTGTTTTGCCTGACTTTTATCTTGTCCCTGAACAGCCATTTCATATGCAGGCTGCTCCTTCATTGAACTTTCCAAGTATCCATAAAATCTTTGCCCAGAGGCGTCCCACCTTCAGATATCTATAGCAAAGGACAGCACAGACAAGCGAAGGTTCAAATTGGCCGTGTTAGGGTTGTAGGTGCCATCATTTCTGCACAATTACCCTATCCAACAATTTTCAGTTGAAGGCAGAACTACCATGTGAGATTAATTTCCTAAATCTGCACAGTCATTGTTATGAACTTCTACTAATTCATATTCCAACTGCAACATGGACATTGCATTCATTGGTCACATAGGATCCTTTGGTTTCATAAACAGCATTTCTTGGTCACCTAGAAACCTGTGATTTCTTAATGTTCTCTACAACCCTGTGGTTTCCTAATGTGCAGTCATTTGTTACGTAAGACCCTCTGTTTTCTTAAATTGTTTGCCTTGGTCGCATAGTACCCAGTGATTTCTTAAATTGCATTCCTTGGTTGCCTATGTCCTGTTGTCCGTGCTACACCCACCCCATCACTCCTTGCCTGCAATGCTCCTGCTAATCTAGCTCCTCCTTACTGTTATTTTCCCTTCTCCCTCCCATGGACTCTTCCCACTTCCTCTCTTCCTTCCACTGCCCCGGCTCCTCTTCCTTGGTCTTTCCCTCCACATTCTTCACTCACCTTCAAAACATCACTCAGGATGCTCCTCTCTCTCTTGCTTTCTATATCCCATACCACCATCTCCATTATAATTCATCCTGCCTGCACCTCTTCATCTACACCAGCAGCTATCTCCTCTGCCTCTTCTTCTCCTTTTGATTTCTCCATCGGTCTCTTGAATGCCTAGTGCTTCTGCAAAAAAAAAAAAAAACTCCTTTCTCATTCATCATGTTGAATCATAATACCCCAATCCTTTGGTGATGGGTATCCCTGAAACATAGGCGCTTGTTCCCATTGCACCACCACCCTGCGACTCCTTAACACCAATTATACCTCTTTCTCTCAATCTCTCCAAACAAGCAAAACTGTGTATCTCATGATCAGTAAGAGAACACCACCAGCACCATTGCTCTTGCTAATTTCACACTCTCCTCCATACAAATTCTCACCTCCGCCCCTTGTCATCTACCTCCCACCGAGCACACTGAACCTCTTCTTCTCTCTATGTGACCTTTCACTTGAAACACTCCCACATGATATTTCTTCCATCATAATGGGTTGCCTCAACATCACCAATATGACTTAGGCCCAACAGCTCCATCTTAAAACCACTCTCCCTGACAACTGACTAGTCTATCTACATAACCTTGAAACCAGCATCCATGTAAACTCTCTTGATCTCATATTTCTATTTTTCGCCCTGGTCATCTCTACTCCTGCAATATAACTCTTCATCTCTGACCATTCTCACATTTACTCTCCATTCTTACCCATCTCTTCCATCCTCCACCCTCCTCTATGGCCAAATGTAAATGTGATCCTGACTCCTTTGTCCCATATCTCAGCCAGTCAACATCGTGCTCCAAGTTCTCTCACCTCCACTTGCTCACCCCATTGTTCTTGCTTTAACCAAAATACCTCTGCACACTGTCTAGCACCTCTAATGTTCACAACCATGCCCACTACTCTACCTCTCCCATCTGCATCCTCAACAAAGGATCTTCTCCACTATCCAACTTCTGAGTACAATAATAAGTCACTGCTTATGCAATTGGCATGAAGACCAATCCCTACACTTCTCAATACCTTCAAGGACTATCCACACACCCTGGCCACAGCTCTAGACACATTATAATATTGCTCTTATTACTCTAATCATGCTTATTCTCTTGCACCCTCTCAAACTATCCAGTATCCTTCGGGCCAAGCGTTTCCCCCTAAGAGACCTCATTGCCCTCCTCAATCTCCTTAAAACGCAAAAATACTGGACACCATTCCACTCCTCAGTCTCTACCAGCCTCTCCCTTAGTCTCCTCCCATATTTCCCATCTGTCTATTTCACTTCTCCTTCACCTCACTTACTGAACCTCTAACCATCCTTGGCTCTGGCAAACCATACTGCACTCCAATTGACACCTTTGCACCACACATTGTTAAGGAACTTGCACTGTTACCTCCACTCACCAACATGTATCTTCCCAGCGTGTTACAAAACAGCTCAGTTATATCTCTCCTAAAGATACCAATTGCTGGCCTAAACAAACCCCCATTCTACAGACCTTGATTTTTCTTTTCCTACCACTCTAAAATCTTCAAGGGGGTTCTTTTCAACTGCATAGTCAACTATCTCAAGGTACACTCAGTTGCTCACCCCATCCAATCAGGGTTCCACTCCAGACACCCCACTTAGACTATGCTTAATCCATGTTGCCTATTCTCCTACCACGCATGCTGATCATTATTATAGATTTAAATATTAAATCAGGTAAGGGACACTCTCTGTTTTAACATGCACAATCCCACCCCAAAATTCTGGGACAAGAAACAGGCTGTACTTTAATGTATACTGTACTCTATTTTGAGGGAATATATTAAATCAAAGGTGGTGCCCTAACGTTTTGCTGGCAAAGTCCTCAAAGTATAATTTACATCTAGAAACAGGTTGGGTACAAAACTAAATAACATGTCTGAAAAACGCTCCCTAATTCTAGAGCACACACAGCCATTCACATGAATCAAATATATTTGTAAACCTCTAATCTAAATATTGCAGTGCAATTTATATTTCCTCATGCTTGTTTGCAAGTGTGTTTAAATACTTTGCACAGCACATACATGAAACTGACCTCACAGATTCTATAGAACACTTTATTTTCTCCAATCAATGGCAAACAATAGTATCAGAGATAAGTTACATAAAAACCAGCATTAATATGAATTCGATTAGAATGAATTGCCCCCTGTGTGTAGATGTGGTGCAGTGTTTTCTTGTCATGTGCATGCAAATGAAAAACAAATTATGGTTGCATCAAATTCTACAGGCTAGAGTTTAGTGACGCTTTACTATCAATTTCCAATGCAGATAATCTTGATGTATCTACATCATGTATAAACCCAAAATTATGATTTTCTGAAATGACAACAACCATCCCCCAAAGTCCCTTTGGATGATATGGGATTATCTAATTCAGGCTCCTCTCATGTCAACACAATACCATTGGCAAAATGCAACTGCTCATTTGAAATTGCATAATTCTCAATGGGAATGTAACTGGGTCAGCCAAATTCTCTTTCATCTCAATATCTCTTTTAACGTTACTAGCATCTCACATATGTTGGTTTATACATTCTTTTACAGGCTATAAAGCATGCATCTTAGATTATAGCATGGGTTGCTGACTTCACCTGTGAAGGCGCCCGGGTTTCAATTTACTTCGATTTATTTGCAAGGGAATCTGGGCCCTGGGCAGAAATGCTATTGGGTTGCAGCTTAAATAACATGCTATTCTACTTGCATTTATGTGTTAATGTTTTGTCAGGCACTGCATAATGTGCACTGGAAAACACCATTATTTCTACACTAACTCAGGCCTCGCCTGATTTTGAAAAAAGTGATCATGTTAATTGCATTTCACACTACAATGCTAGGGAATTTTATTTGGAATCAATTCCCTCTAGTGCCATTCATCCTCAATTACAAAAACTCCAGGGACACAGCAAATAAATGATTCTGGAGGATGTATACCAATTCGCATTGCGTCTTTTAATACTCACTTTAAATTAATATTTTAAAGCACAGAGCCAGCATGCACCCTCACAGCCTCAATCTAATCTCAACAGTCAAACAGGAAAAGCCAAACAGGCTTGCTCTCCACTTTATGCACCTTTGGAAATCAGGTCTGCTTCAGGTAAAATCAGCTTCAGGTTTCCTCTTGCACAATCCCCATGATCTCACCCATCTCCAGATATTATCCCACATCATCACTCATCCAGCGGACACAATGGGGGTCATTACGAGATTGGCGGTAATGGAAAAACAATGCCGGTAAGGGATTAACGGCACCGCATACCGCTCTGGCCTATTACGAGTCAGCAACCCGGTATCAGCACCACCCCAGATACCGTGCACCCTCGTACCGGCATGCGCGCAGGCACACAGACCTTCGGCCTGGCAATACCAGGATGGCGCAAACAGGAGGAGATCACAAGTGAAGTGGACATGCAAATACCGTCATCATGAAGACGGTAATAAGGGATATCGGGATGCCGGCATTACCGGCATCGCGAACCACCCGCAAACAGCAATGTGCAGTGTTCCCAACTGCGACAGGTGCACACGATCAGCACAGGTGGAGGCAATGGAGTCTGGCCCAGCACAAAAGGAGCACACCCACACACCACACCCCATTCCACATCAAAATGTTTCCACTTGCAGTAGCAATATTGGGGATGGAGGACATGCTTGCATTGCTACACCAGCAACAACAACAACAACAACAGGCACCACAGAGGAGACGCAGGAGGAGAAGGAGGATGAGACAACCCAGCAAGCCCCACCAGTGAAGCCAGTGGTACCACGCAGGAAGCCCCCAATCCCTCGCATCAGTGCCAGTCCATTCAGTCTAACCCCTGAGCATATCCACACCCTGTACCATCTGGACCGGGACACCATAACCACCATTGTGGACATGATGCACACAACATTGTCAGCCTGATTGAAATATGCACCGCCATCCCACCTCTACTGAAGGTAGTGTCTGTGCTCCACTTCCTGGCCACAGACACGTACCAGCACACAGTGGGGCACATGCATGGCATTTCACAACCCTAATTGAATCGCATGTTGAACCAAGTGCTGGATGCCCTCCTGAAGCACTCAAGGAACTACAGATCCCTACCACAGACTGCCCAGGAGATCTTTGACATGAAAGTTGGCTTCCATGCACTGGCAGGCATGCCAAATTGTATTGGTGCACTTTATTGCACCTATGTTGAATTGGTGGTCCCGCATGCCACGGAGGTGGTGTACCAAAATTGTAAGCTATATCACTCCATCAATGTATAGATGGCATGTGACTCCAGCAAGATCATCACACATTGTTGTGCCCGATTTCCCAGATCAACTGATGACTCAATGTTCCTGCGCAATTCCACGCTACCACGCTACATGGAGCAACATGCAGGACGACATGCCTGGCTGCTTGGTAAGTCGCATGACAGGCACATGGCAGTGAATTGGGAGGAGAGATGCACACACCACCATGGCGTCAGTGTTGTGGTGACAGCACAATGTCCACATCGCAAAACACTGTGCCCCAAAGCATCCCAAACTGAACATGACAACCAATCCCCATAGCAATGATGGAAGCTGCACACCAATTACAACATGCCTAACTTTCAACCAGCCCACATCCCACAACACGTCCACCACCCATCATCAGACCTCGCCCTCTGTAACACAATCCAGCAACATGCAGTGAGTATACACAATGTAAATGTCCTCAGCAATTCACAACACAGGACAAGCATCCATGAGAGTGCACAAATCAATCCCACCAAGGGAATACAGTGCTTGTCACAGGGCCACCACCACAGTAGCGCTGCATGTCACCATGGGAATAAAAAGCGCTGAATGATAAATAATGCTGAGACTACTGCCAACGCTGCCAGCAATAAAATCATACTGATCACTACACATCACATAATTAAAATAAACACAGCGGTATGCCACCACAGTGCATGAGCAACATCAAGGGAGTGTACACCCTGTATCATCTTGAAGACGCAATCCACACCATAGGACCATGGCACAGCACACATTGTGGCAAGGTAAAATGTGTGCATACAACCAGAGACATGTGCATGTGAACAACAAATATCTGCAGGCATGTGTGATAAGTACAGGTGTCCATCTGGAATTGACTAACACAAACCTTATTTGCACCCATGCAGGTGATAGTGGCTATCCCTTGAAGACGTGGCTCCTCACCCCTGTCCGGAACCCGCAGAACAGGCACAAAGAGGTCTACAATCGTTCCCATACCCGTACCCATGTGATCATCGAGCACACCTTTGGCCTGTTGAAGGCATGTTTTCGCTGTCTTAGCCAGTCGGGTGGGGCACTCCTCTACAGGCACGAGAAGGTGGCCAAGATCACCATGGCATGTGTCATGCTGCACAACATGTGCATCCGACGGAACGTGCCTCTGCCCCCTGACATTGAATTGCAACCACCAGGTGATGATGAAAAAGATGAAGAAGATGTGGTTGCGCACACATACACCCTCCCCTGTACCCCCTCCACCTCCCCCCACAACTCCCCCACACACCCCGTCTCCCTCCCCCTCCCCCCACAACTCCCCCACACACCCCAGCCCCCCTCCCCCTTGCCCCCACAACTCCCCCACACACCCCATCCCCCCTCTGCCTCCCCCCAAAATTCACCCACACACCCCATACCCGTCCCCCTCCCCCCACACCTCCCCCACACATGGCGTGCAATGTTATGCCACTCCAGTCTGCATAGGTGTGCAACTAATGGCATGTGTCTGACTCCGGGGGTGGCATGTTGGAGTGGCGCATGGTGCGCACAGACCTGCACAGGGGGATTGTCTGTGCTGAGCTTGAGGAAGATGCCGTGGCGCATATTCAACTGCCGGGGCAGGACGCAGAGCCTCCATGGCATCCACAATCCTGCAAAGGACCTGCCACACTGCCGACAGCTCCTCACAGATCTTCTGTGTACTTGCCTCTATGGCCCTTTTCATGGCCGCAGTGTTGTCTCTGGCCTCCCTCCTTGTCACATCACCATTAGTGACATATTGCTTCACTAGGCCAGTCAACACCTGCTGGCGTGCCTCCATCAGTGTCATCCTGAACTCCCCGTCCGGGACCCCTGTGGAGGTGACTGGCTGGTGTGGCAAGGGGCCCATATCTGGTGTGTCCAGTTTGGGGCTCCAGGCCTCTGTTTCAGCCTCTCCTCCCGACTGGACATGAGACGTGCCATCGGGTGCGCTGATGGGTGTGTACTGTTGTGCTTGGGTGGGGCTGGGTGTGCCAAGGTATTCCATGGAGCGTGAGTCCTCCTCAGGGACACAGACCTCGCCTTCTGAATGGACCTCATCGCCACTCTGTGGCGCAGTGGCAGCTGCCTCCCCAACAGAACTGGTGGCTGCTGACAGCGTCCCATCTGCCACTGGCTCTACAGCTGCGGATACCACAGGTGTTGGAATTTGTGCAGTCGTGGATGAGCTATGACGCCCCTGTTCCATGCCCTCCATTGGTGCCTTTCTCCTCTGTTGCCAATCTGCCTTGCCAGTGCCCTTGGAGGTGTAAGGCCTGTTGGTTTCTTCCCTGGACTTGGCCCTCTTGGTAGGTGTGGTGGCCTGTGCTGCAGAGTCCTCTGGATTTCTGTCGGTATCTCGGCCTGTGAGGGACTATAGAGGGACGGCATCAGTGATGGTTATACATGCATCATGCATACAATGGTATTAGTGCAGTTGTACACATTTGATGACTTTCTGTCCTACTCTTGTGGCATACAGGTTATCTGCCATTTGTTGGGGTTGCTCAGGCATATGTTAGGTTCACACATGTGTGAGGTGGTGTCTGCTGTAAAACATGCTTTTGTGTTGTGGACTGTGTGCAGTGTGACACATGCCGTTTCCCTGTCTGTGGTGTGTGTCAGGTATTTTTTTTAAAACAATGTTATTGATTTATTCAAACAAACAAAAGCAATACAAACCAAACATGCAGTGCATATATCAACAGCTCAGTTGTACATTGCTTAATTTCGGTCACTGCTCCCCTTAGCCCACCCCCCATTACGAGCCTATTTCTTCCCACACTCTGTTTCTACATCACGTTGTGGGGTCTCCCTTTCCGTGGGATCTGTCAGATCTTGTATTGATCCAAAAAAGTATGCTATTAATGATTGCCAGGCCATCAGGGTTCCCACCTCCTCCTCTCCCCCTATATTACTCGCCTCTTACCATACCATAGTTTCTGCCTCTGCCCATTTCTGCAACTCTTTTCACCACACCTCCGCCCGTGGTCTGTGGCATGTCTTCCATCCCATGGCAATCCTCCTTTTTGCGAGCACATATGCTAGATCCTTCAATTTACTAACATGGTTGAGTTTCTGCAATCTGGGGAACCCCCAGCAAACAGGCCCAGGCTGTATCTATAATAATCATGACCCCCTTCTCCGCTAGTTTCTGTGCTACTTCTCCCAAAAAAAGCTCAATAACCGGGCATGACCAAAACATGTGTACCATGCAAGCCTTTTCTTCGTCGCATTTAGGACATGCTTGTCATCCTGCATTTCCAAACCTAGATATCCTCTGAGGTGTCATATATGCCCTGTGCTTAATGTATAGTTGTATCTGTTTTAATCTCGCATTCCTCAACACCGTCTTATGGTACCCCAGGGCACGTTCCCACATCCCGTCCTCTATCTGGGCTCCTACTTCCGCTTACCAGTCTAGTCTCAATTGTGTTAATTCCTTCCCAACTTTAGACATCATCATCTCGTACAGTCTAGAGATCTCGTGCCCCCTTCCGCTATATGTCATATATTGTATCTATAGTAGCATCTGGTTCTTCCTCCAGTACCGTTTCAGGCCACGTTCTCCTAATTCTCTGCACTATTCTGTGATACGTAATATATGTGATGTGTGTCAGGTATGGCACAGGCATGCTGCATGCATGTGGATGTGTAAGTGCTGGAGACGGCATCTAGGCAGGGATGTGTCCATGTGTGTGTGATGGCCCATGCTTTGCCTCATGGCACGGTCACATTGGTGGACTATCTTCATACTTTGCAATACAGTGTTTCCTTGGGACACTCACCTCCATCTGCCGATGACGAAGCTCCATGTTCCATTTCTCCAACACCTTCTATTGACTCCATCCTGATTGTGCTGGCGCAGGTTTGTTCCCAGCGGCTGAGTTTTATCAGTGAGTCAGAGCCATCGCCATTAGCCAGGCCCTGATTCCGGTTTGCAGATAATATATTCCACACTCTAAGGCGCAGGTCGTCCCAACGTTTCCAGACGTCCTTTACTGTGTGGGGGGTGTTGCCAACTGCACTCACTTTCTAGGCCACTAGCTTCCAAATCTCTTTTTGTTTTTTTTAGCTGTGCTGCTCTTTTCAGGTTATTGGCAAAGACCACCTCTGCATTCTCAGCCAGAGTGTCAGCAAGCATGGTCAGTTCATCCTCGGAGAACCGCTACTTCCGCTGCCGGGATGCCCCTTTCTTAATAGCCTTTGGCATGGTGCTGGTGGTGTAGGAGATGTTTTGGTGTTGGATTGAGGCTCCAGGTCTTGTGTATCGAGGATGGCAATGGATTGTGTTTTTCAGGATGGCTGCCGTGCCTTTTCCCGTTCCGGCGCGATGACGTTACTTCCGGTTCCGGCATTAGCGGTGCCCGGTATTGGCGGTGCCCGCTATTAGCAGTGGACAATTATAGCGGTGCCTGCTAATGCTGGACCCGTTAAGCCGGGCCCGTTAAGCCAGGCCTGTTATATGGAGGTGGACGGAGGCAGAAGGACTGTCTGCGCTTATCATGATGCCGCTAATGCAAGTTTTTGGGACTTTTGCGGCAAGCCGGTACTGTTGAAACCTGCATGCAGATTCGCGCGTGCACGCATACTCGTAATTGGCTGCTGTTAGCGGCGTCATTGCTACCCGAACACGGTATTGCCTCCATGCTGGTAAAAACTGTTTTTTACTGCGAATCTCGTAATGAGGCCCAATGTCTCCTTTCTGCAGACTTCAAAATCCCAGTGCTCTCCCTCCTTTATGTGGGTTGTAACTTAAATGCACTCCACTTTTCCCACAGTTGTCAATTGAAAATGCAACTTCTGATTGGTGCAATCTTCCCTTTTGCTTGCTTAACTGGTTGAAACTCCCAGAGAATACACACCTTCATTTCATAGGTTGATCATACTTTTGCATGTGATACCGGGGCAGTTGGACAATTTGGACTCAAGATATATTTGTTTCCTTATCTTCTGATATGGATTTTTCCCATCAATACAATATGGATTGTTAAATTTGAATGATCAAGCCGAATTCAGACATATGAGAATTAAGTTTATGCGATTAATTTTGATTGAATTTTTGATATGTTTATAATGTATCAATTATTGATCAATATAACTATATGTCATGTTTAGTATAATTGTGTAGGGGAGACTGCCATTGTTTCATCAGACTTGTCCTTTTGATTCTAAACCTCTGAATTGTAAAGACATAGCCACAATTGATCTGAATGCACCAAATAATGCTAATTTAAATGGTCAATTTTATTTGTGTTGAACTGGGTATGCCAAGACTTGTGTCAGCTTAGTGACACATGAGAGTATCTGTCAGAGGTCCTTTGTGCAGTTAATGGTTCATCGAGTGGCTGACAGGTCCCTTTGCAAAGCCTTTCAATCACTCCAGATGGAGAATCATTTAGGGAGGCAGAGTTCAGAGTTTAAATTCTTAAGTGCAAATATTTTCCTTTGAAGCCACTTGGTTAACAAGTAGTCTTGTTCCTCACTTAACCAACTCAGATCTTTATCAGATATAGGACAATTTTTTTGAATGCAAGTCAGTGTATTACACAGCCACGTTAGTGGCTGTGTAGTTATGGTTAAGTTGCTGTTTCCATAGGAAGAGCACTTTTTGGGCGGCTTATAACTCCGCTCCCCCTGGACGAATCCTCACCAAACTTTGCAAGTACATGGGCCACTCTGAATTTATTTGCAAAGTTTGGTGAGGTTTGGTCCAGGTAGGGAAACGTTATAGGGGGGTCCCAAAACTTCTTTTTTTCCCCATAGACTGATGGGGAAAAAACTTTGCACACGCCTACAGCCGAAACCGCTGGGCGGATTTTCACCAAATTTGTGGCAGGAGCAGGGGCTTGGTCCAGAAAGTGTGCTTTTGTGAATTTGGACGTTTTCTTTAAAAAGACCAAAAAGTAGGTCTAAAAAAATTAGTGATATCTATGCCCGCTACACGGAAACACTTCGCTGTTTGCTCCGCGGGCAGGACACTGATATGCTAATGGGCTCATGTCATGTCCCCAAACACGTGACGCATCCGCCGATTGGCTGCAGTGAGGTGTGATGTGCGTCACATTGTTCCGATGCGCCAGCCATCTTGGATCTGCCAATAGCGCGGTGGCGAACAGAGGCAAAATGCAGTTTTGGGGAGTGTTTTGATGTGCAAGAGTGCCTCGGGAAGTTTAGGAAGGAAGAGATGGGTCAAATACTGTATTTGTTTAGGTGGCAGATGCTACTGATGTTTTAGTAATGGGTGTGATATGTTGCAGTGGTTTTGGCCAGGATTTATAGTCTTGGGTGCATGGCCAAAGGCCATGTACCCAAGACCAAAGTTAAAAGCAGTGAAGTTATAAGCCACCATTAGTTTCATATACTGTGGTGGTGTGGGCAGGATGTAGAGTCTTGGGTGCATGGACAAGGGCCAAAATTCTAAGTACTAAAGTTATAAGGCACAATGGGTGTGAAATGTTGCGGTGGTTTTGGCCAAGACGAAAGTTATGAGCAGTGAAGTTATAAGCACTGAAGTTATAAGCCACCATGGATGTTATATACTGAAGTGGTTGTGTCCAGGACCTAGATTCTTGGGTGCATGGCCAAAGGCCATGCACCCAAGACCAAAGTTAAAGTTCTAAGTACTGAAGTTATAAGGCACAATGGGTGTGATATGCTGCGGTGGTTGTGGCCAGGACCTACAGTCTTGGGCACATGACTGAAGGCCATGCACCCAAGACCAAAGTTATAAGCATTGAAGTTATAAGCCACCATTGGTTTCAAATTCTGTGGTGGTTGTGGGCAGGATGTAGAGTCTTGGGTGCATGGCCAAAGGCCATGCACCCAAGACCAAAGTTATAAGCACTGAAGTTATAAGTCAGCATGGGTGTGATCTGGTGCGGTGGTTGTGTCCATGACCTACAGTCTTGGGTGCATGGCTGCAGGCTGCAGGCCGTAGGCTATACACCCAAGACTCTAGGCCCTGGTCACAACCACCGCACCATATCACAGCCATAGATCACACGTATAGATTTGAATATCTATCAAATGTTTTAAATTATACTTACTGTTTCATTTGTTGAGATTCAATATATTTTTAACATGACTTCAGTTCCTGGAGGAAATATTCTGTTTCAATTTCTGTGTTAGAAAGAAAAGAGCATGTTAGTGTATGTATTTTATAAAGAACTTATTACATTGTATAATCGACATTTCAGCTTTTTTCAACCCTCATAATTAGTTTACAAACCAGTGTACTGTGTATTTTGCTCAGTTTCTGTGTTTGTTTTTCAAATCATTGGGACTGTGGGAAAAAAAAAATCCTTGTCGGATTGCTACAAATGATTTGTTTGTTTTCTTTCAGTGTTCATTTGTTGTTTCTGGTTAATGTTCTATCTGTTGGCTTGTTGCAGATTTTTGAAGCAGTTAGATACCTGTTGCCATATTCTAACTGTCTATTTTTGTAACAATGTACTGGTATTCATTTATCTGTGTGTTGTTATAGAATCTTGGGCCTGTTAGATACCTGTTGGCATATTCTAACTGTTAATAGTTTTTTAATTGCATTTGTGTTGATGTTGAAGTACAGATTAGTTATTAAATTTTGGTTTTAAGAAGAATAAATAAGCGTTTGTAAGATTTGCTGGTAATCTCTGCTTTAGAGTAATGGTACTATCATTACATTCGAACCATACACATTTCTTTTTAATATATGCAGTGTAGTGACCTGCATTGGTTGTGGCTCATGCGTGGTAGATTATACCTATTGTTGTGAAGGTTTTCTTACCAAGTGATACTTGACCGTGTGTGAATCCAGTAAGTTTGCAGTTGTTTTGGTACCATCTTCATTGTAGCGTAGAAGCATTAGTATTGCGTAGTTACTATGTGTTTGTATTAGTAAGGTGGAGCGATTATCTGAATTGCAGATAGTACATAATCTGCCATCGTTTGCATTTTGTACAAGTTGCTGAAATGGAATGGATTCACAATTAGGTATGGATACATACAAGAAGCACTCATTAGGGATTTGTTCCTGTGTCACATTGTTGCAGAGATTACATGTATGTTTCCACATGTATGAAAGCTGGAAGATTTCATTTATAGGTATGGTTTTATTTTCCAGTACTTGTAGTAAGTACATTAGAAATTCTTGTGGATCTTCTTGTGAGTTTATAGTGAATTTCACCCTTCCAGCACAGTAGTCCAATTCTTGTCTTATTCCGTAAACACTATATGTGTTGTCAGGATTGTTTGTTGCGTTTCTAGGAAGGACTAACATTTGCAAACACAGTTGGTCTGTACTGTTTAAGTAAATGTTGTTAACAATTTGTGGCAATTGAAATAGAATATTCATTGCTACATTTGCATAGCAACTTACACCAGTTACATTTGAAAATTTGACTGGACCAGATAGTTCTGTGTCCAAGTCATTTTTTCAGAGTTTCTGTTGCTTCTTTGAAGAAGTACTTGAGTTACTTTCACTAATAGGTTCTTCTTTGGTTGTGGTAATTGATTAATTATTAGCTTCTTTTACTCTCTTTGAAGGATTTGCAGTCAGATCCTGTTGCATTTCTGTTTGAATTCGTTTTCTTTTACAACATTTTCCTTTTTGTGGAACAGAATATGATTTTAGATGGTGGTGTTTAGTGAACATAGTCTATTGTATTCTAAAATGCAAGGAATATCAGCGTTTACTTTACTTGCATCAAAGTTCATTAGAAATAGACCCTCAAGTGTACGTAAGTGTGATAGTGCTACATAGCTCATGCATTCTTTAAAGACTGTGTTCCCAATATCTATCAATGCTTTGTCTAGGGTAAGACCTTGGGATTTATGAATGGTGACTGCATATGCAAGAGTTAGAGCAAATTGTTCTCTACGTACGTACATGTCTCTGAAGAGTAGGAATAGAGCTGTTGAGCACCCTATCCTTTTTACTTCTGAAAGTTTGTCAAAGAGAATATTGACAAACTAAATGTTGTTGTCACGTGGGTATGTTTGAAAGCCAACAACTGTACACAGTGCTCAATTAACTAGTCCATGCTCCATTTCAAAGTTACGTTTAAGCATTATTCTACAATTTAAGGATATTTTAATATTTTTTCCAACCCAGCTGTGTTGGAAATTGAATTTTCTAAGGTATTTAGTCTTGTTGTGGCTTGCTGACACATGGGTAGTGTCATACTATGTACGTCCAGTTTGTCTGTGGAGCAAATTTCAATTATTGGTTGCATTTCTTTTTTCAACATTGTTTCATTGATTTTTGGCACAGCTTGCAAGAGTTGGCATTAAGGCCTTACAATTGACATTTCTGTGCGCTAATTGTTCCATAACATCAGTAGCACATGAGTTATTGCCATAATGTGCATGGATGTGGCGGGTTTTTAATATTGCTTGTGCTTCTTGAGATAGTACACCAACTCTAATACTTAAGTGAGATATGCAGATTGGCGCATGTTTTCTGTTAATTCTCTGTATTGGAAATGTTGCCAAAGGTTGACATTGCCTATGCTGCCAACAGTTTTACGGCACAGTTTGTGTCCTAAGGTTATAAAATAGGTTCACCTTTCACTGGTGTCAATTGAAGAAGATCTCTGAAAACAATAATGTGTTTTCCTCCAAAGAGTTCTTTGTAGTTTGTTTTAAGTACTTATTGCAATCTGAGGTGAATCAAAGCCAGCATTAGGTTGGAGACCATGTTCACTTCATCTATTACTAGCCTTTTAATTTGTTTTAATAATCTGCGTAGTTCCATTGCAGCTTCTGTAGTAAGTTTGTAATAGTCTAATTTGTTTTGGTGTTCTACTGGAAGGAGTAGTAATCAGTGTAAAGTGACACCTCCTATGTTGTAGGCAGCTAAACCTGTGGGGGCAGTTACAACAGCTGACAGTTTGTTGTTTGTTAATTGCTGAAGGAACTTGCTGATGATTGTGATTAAGAATGTTTTGCCTGAACCAGCTTCACCACTGACATATAGCAGTATGGGTTTGTAATTTTGGCAGGTACATTCTTTATTTTCGTGTTGTACACTATGTGCAATTTCTTTTGTTACTTCTTCAAAAATGGTGCGCTGGTATTTGTTAAGTTTTGATTGTAGTGCAGTTAAGTCTTCTGTATCTTCTTCATAGTGACACATGCTGTTTTCTACTTCTGTCATAGCTAATTCTTCCTCATTTACTATTAGTGACTGTCCCAGTGGTTCTTGGCTTCCTGTTACAGAAGGTTGACTACTGTCAGAAGTGTCCTTATCTAGTTGGGCCTGGAGTTCTTCTTTGTGTTGCTGTTCATTGTGCAACATTGTTTTGTAGTGTGTAAAGTTCACACCAGTGATAGCGCTTTCATTTTCTTTGAAAGCATCTTCACAGCAGTCATAGTTATCTAGTATCTCTTCTTCTTTTCTCCATGGTTTAAAAAGTTGTAGCAGCGACATGTAATATAGTTCTTTTTGTTGAGGAGTTTTTAATGACAATTTGATATGATTAATTAAACTTCGTTTGGCAAGTTTCACTAAGCTGCCTTCATATTCTGTCACCCTATATCTACCTTTGCTTTCATCGGGTTTTATATTATTTTTGTATGCCTAGTTTTGGGCTATGTGGTATAGACACATGGTTTCCAAAGTGGTACTCCTGCTCGGGTAGTATGTTTCCAGTAAATTGTTTTTCAAAATGACTTGGCTGTTGGGATCATTTTTGGCTATTGTTTCTATGTCCTCATATAATTTGAAAACTCTTTTTCTAGATTTAGCAGGACCAAGACTTAGCCATACTATATTTTTGGATTTTCCATACAAAGCAGTACCGGTTAAATGATCTGCAGCTTCATAGGCACCACATTCTCTATGAGAGAGCATGTTTATGCCTAAGCTGTACAATTTCTGAGACAGTGTTTTGTCTGATGATAGGCCATTCCAAAGGTCTTGAAGCTCTGTTTTTTCTGTTTTTCTTAAGTAGGCTGTAACATACTTGTCAACTGCAGTGGAATTGTCTACAATGTACTGCACATCTATGTTTGCATTCCATAAGAGGGCAATGATTGCATGGTAATCATTGATATATATTGATTCTTCTGTTCTTTTTTATGTAATACGTGTTTTTAGGTGATTTACCTTTAACAATATGTCTAACTGAAGACATGAAGGTGTTCACTTCACCTTTTTATGTAACTGGTCTAGGGAAACCAAATCGGAATTTGGTGTAGTATTTCCCTTTGTTTTTGTATTTACGACGACAATATTTGCCACATTTGTGTCTTTGAAATTGTACAATTTGTGCATGAAGGTCACTATGTCTTGATTGTGAAGGGATTTCACAAGTGACATATTTTTGGATGAACTGCAAAACAGTGGCATCAGTGTCCTGACCAAATGTAGGAGCATCTTTAATCCATAAAAGCATGTGGATATGTGGTGCTCCTCTGACTTGGTATTCTTTTCTCCAAAAGAAGTGTTGCACTTCTCTGAGGGGAGGGACAGTTTTATTACAAATAAAGTGTAGCATAGCAATGAAACGATGGTGGAAATATCTTGAAACATTAACAGGATCTAGAAAGCAAAGTTCTCCAGGTGTTAGTGTATCTATGTTTGCTTTGTTTTTGTTTGATATGTGTAGGAAATCATGTAAATCTTCCCATGCTTATTCTGCACAACTTAATGTAACAAACCAAATGGGTGGTCCAATGTTTCTGATCATACAACGTACATCTCCGTGACGTCGGAACCAGTATTCTTTCGTACCACGCATGTTTGCAAACAGATTTGTTATGCTTGATTGTAAAACCTCATCTTTTTTCTTGCACTTTTTGTATTAATTGCGTAGCTGACATATTTTGAAAGTGGGTTCCTGATTTCAATATGTGTGCCACTCCGTAACATAAAGTTGCTAGTTCACTTTCAAAGAGTAGGTGGAATATGTATTCCATATTTTGTCTAAATCTGGGATCTTCAGAATACATCCGTAATGAGCGGTATTCTGATGCTGTTATTTGAATATGTCTATCATCGTACCTTCCTCCTTTGCCAGTAGGAAAGAGTAGAGGAAAAGCACGTGCTTCTATACTTTTATCCCATATGCTGATTGGTGATCCTTTTGTTTGACGCATTTGGTATGTTTCTAGTGCATCTTCTACGGTGTCATTAGAGTGCAATGGGTGAATTGTATAATGGTCTAAAGTGTTTGATATTGTAGCAGGATCTAGGAGCTCAAATTGACCAGCTTCTTGTGACTCATGAATTATTTCAGTGGTATTCTTCAAGTTCTCTTCAATATTAATTTCTTTGTAGTATTCATTATTGTCTTTTAGATATTGCAAGTCTTGTCTAACTTTATGTAAATCTACCAGTTGTTGCCAAATTTTTTTGTCTTTTGTAGGTACACCATTTACTAAGATAATTAAAGATGCTCTATTGGACGTTGCACTCCTAGAGTGTGCACATTTTCTTTTAGATCTAATGGTAAATACACTACTTTTCCCAGAAAACCTTTCACAAATTCAGAGGGAAGTAATTTTGCTGTTTTTGGTTGAAGGCGTATTATTGCTTGAAATGGGTGCACTTTTTGAATTATGATGCTCTCATATAAATTGAGTTGTTGTAGGGGTTTTGGTAGTGGAAATAATTCCAAATTATTTGTGATAGCACGTGAAAGCGTTTGGTTGTTGTCAAGTTTTGTAGTGCAGTAACTGCAAAGTATTAAGGGGTCAGTTATTTCGTATTTGTTTTCTGCTATAAGGTAGAGAGCTAATTCAAACCATTTAGAATCTTAATTGTTTCTATTTTGTATGTTAGGTCTACAGTTTTTGTGTTACTTTTATAAAAAGTTCTATGGCAACATACACACACATGGTTTGGTACTTCAGCAGATGTACTGTTAAATTTCAGTGTTTCTTTTTTGTATGTGTGTAGTAGAAGGTTGCCATGCATAGAATTGTTGCTAATTTGCTTTAAAGCTATTTCATTCCATGCTGTAAGTGGCTTTTACTTCCAAAATATTTTTTCTGGATATAGTCGATTTCTTCAAGTAGGTCTTATGCTGTACCATGTAGAAGAATGTTATTTAAATTGGCTAGTGCTAAAGCAGGGCTTTTAGCATAATACAGTTTATAGACTGTAGGCCTCATTACACGGATGGCGGTAAGGATTTACCATTACCGGTAAAATACCGGTACCGGTAAATCCTTACCGCCTTACTACGAGGTCCCTTTGCGGGTTTGTGGATTTAATGCCTGCTTTCTGCAGGCATTAAAAACCAACCCGCAAAGGGACCCAGGGAGCTAATTACGGAACCGCAATTTGCGGTACCGTAATTAGCGACTTCCCGATTCACATTGAGCCCTATGGGGCAAAAATGGGAATGGGGAAGAGCAATGGTGGAAGGGGGAATTACCGCCCCACCAACCTTGGAATGGGGCGGTAATTCCCCTTTCCGCCAAAGGCTGTGCCGGTATTTTACCGGCATGAACCATGGCGCTAATAGGGGCATTGTTCTCCGCCATCCGTGTAATGAGGCCCTATATTTCTTATAATTGAATGATGTGTTGATATCATTTTGATATAATGGAAGGTGGTTTTGCCAGTAGGTCCTGAAATGCAGGCCAATGAATGTCCTTGTAATCCTGTGTGCTTGCGCACAGGACAGGTATCCATATTTTGCAGTAGTTTAATTTTGATTTTGTCTTTGCCTTTCCCATATTGATTGAGGAATTGGCATAAAGACTTGAAATATTTTTTTGGGAATGTTACACATTGACGTGCATGGCCATTTGTATACTAGACTTTCCGATTCGGTTGAATGGAGAGGTAATTCTAAGTTTTCTGGTGATATTTTTGTAAGCAGTATTTCTTGTTCCATTATGGTATTATTAACCTTTTCATAACCTAATCCACTGCTACGTATGGCAATTGTATTTGTTTGCTTTTGTTTGTATGCTTCTTCATTAAAGTATGGTTCTGTGCTCTTAGTGTGACTCCATTCACCTCCACAGATACTTAAGAAGTTTTTTTGTAATTTAGTCATTAGTTTTGTTAGTGGTTTCATTTTGTTTAACACTAAAATAAATAACTTTCTTTTGAGAAGGATTGCACTGTCTATCAACGCTTCTAAAATTAATTTCCTACGATAGGTTTTAAGGGTTGAGCCTTGTTTCTCTCCTGTTTTTATAAGATTTTGAAGGACTCTGTGATGGAACATTTTTGCTAAAATACTTTTTTGGTATGCTTACTTTGCACTATATCGAGATTTATAGGAGCAGTTTTATCTGTAGTGGTAGCTGATTTTTTGTTCATTGTTTTGTGGTTCGTTTTACATTTTGATAGAAGAGACAAAGTTTCTGTAGTTGAAGCTTGTTTTGTTTCGCTAAATGACTGTATTAGTAGTTTTTTAAAAACTTTTATTCCAAATTCTGCTAGAGATGGAGCTTGTTTTGGACACTTCTATTTTCATTTGCTCTGCTTCTCCGTTGCTTTATACGGACTTGATTTTTGGCAGGCATTCTTTAGGGTCAGTTGAAAAAAATAAAGAAGGTATGGGTTGGGGTGTTCTTAATGTATGTGTGCTGTGTGCATGAGTGTCTGAGTAAGATGATAAATATGTATGTAATGGTGTGCGATTGTGTATTGGGCAACTACAACTAGTTGGGATGGGTATTCTTGAATTTATGTGCTACTAAACTGGGGTTCAGATGACAGTAGAAAGTAAGCTAGTGGTGTGGAGAAGTAGAAATAGTAAATCTAATGGTATACAATTAAAACAGTTGTTTGTTCTATAAAATCAAAATTCTAGGGGCTGAGTTGGGTCATTTGTGTGTCGAAAAATATGAAATTGTGCGCCATTCTGCACGTAAATCTCTGTTTAAGAAATGGGGATTTGTAGACAGAATGGTGCACAATCTCTATTTTTAGGCACAGAAATGCATGAATTAACCTTACAGTGTCTTTGAATAATAGTACAAATAATATGGTGGTATTCAACTTACTTTTTTTCTGAAATGAGCAGGTTTCTTCTTAGTTGTTCTTTGTACTTCAAATTTGGCTGCTTCTTTTCAGAATGGTCTTTGCTGCAATTGTAAAGGAAACAAATTAGTAATTATTTTTGTATATAGCACTGTTTTTAATTTAGACATTGATTTTTTTTTATTGACATTGACCCTCAGCACCTTCCTCAAAATCATGAAAACTATCTTATTCACATAAGATGCGTCACACCAGTTGAATACATATCATATGTTCTTAATGCATAAACTGTATTGTAATGACTAACTGTACCAACCAAAATATCATATGTATGCCTTGTGGAATTCATAATGTACCACTGAATAACACTATTTCTGTAACTAAGCTCTTGTAAGTAACAGTGCCTAAATGCCATGGGCTGCTTACGCACTATATAAATATAAGTAAATCAATTTTTATGTTTTTGTACAAGTATTGTTGTTTGATATTTGAATATACTGTGTGCATGCAATTTTGTTTGAGTATGTTAACTCTTCATATTTGTACTTTAAAAATACTAGTTCAACATGCTTTGAAAATGTGTGTGTAAAAATCTGCTATTTAATAAATTAAATAGCAGATAGGTTTGGAAGTGACAGTTGATTTTAAGAGATGGAAAAAATGTCAGTAAATTCACTTGATAGATTATACAAGCTAAAAGTCAGTTAATCTGTTTATATGAATCTATTAGAATTGTACATGTACTATACAGAAAATATGCATACCTGTAGTTTGTGTCCATGCATATGGATATGCATGCAGCTGCAAGTAGACATCTTGGAGACTTGTACAGTATTTCTGGTAGAAGGTGCTTTCCAATGATATGACACTTGTGCTCAGAGAGATTAAGAGTACATTTGAAGTGCTGATCTATGATGATGCAGTTAGATGTAGAGGTCTTGGATGTGATTGGTGGATGTTCATGTGACTTCTTAGCTATATCCAATGAGGGAATGGCACAGAAAGTGAAATGGAAATGGTAGAAGGACTGTCCATGTTACGATATGTCCGCGGACACGGCGGTAGTCCGCGGACATCGGGTGTTACATCCAGGGATTTTGGGTTGGGGAGCCATGTAAATGAGAATGAGCAGAGAAAGGGATTGGTCAGGAAAGTTTAGTGGGTGTGTTGTGCCAGGAGAGAGTTTCTCAGATACTCTTTTTGCTGAGAGAAGAACGGATAGCTATGGCTGTGTGTTTTAGAAAACAGATTGTTTGGATTTTGGGAGACTCGTAGATACATTGGTTGAAGGTGCATGCAGAAAGCTGTGGAGTAGCTGTAGATCTTGGATTCCCACATGTGGAAGTGCACTAGCATGGAGTCGTGGAATGAAGTGGTTGGACTTGCTACCTCTCTGTGCTACTTTGGAGACAGAGCAACATCCAGACATAATTGTAATTCATTGTGGAGGGAACAGTTTAGGACATGTGTCTGGAATTTCTTTGGATTTTGCAATGAAAGAAGGACTTGGGAAAGTCATGGGCATGTTTCCAAATTCTCAAGTAATTTTTTCACGGATTGCGCAGAGACAAATGTGGCTTTGTTCTTCTTCATTTGGTCCACAAATGGAGAAAGCAAGGCGCAATGTCAATAAGGCTGTTTGCGCCTTTCTAAGAGATTTTGGCATGTCCTCTTTTCACAATGAAAATATTATGTTTCGTAGTACATACATTTTTCGCAGAGATGGAGTCCATCTTACTTATGCTGGCAATCAGATTTTTTCTGAGAAATGTACAAAATGCATTGCAACCTTGTTTGTAATTACAGCATCCATTTTGTAGTAGGTGTTGAGCATTTCAAATTTTTCAAACACAAACAAACACCACCAAAAGGCTCTTTTCAGAGCCTCCACTTCCTCCCAGATAAAACTGCAATGATTATGATAGGGCAGCACTCCAAAATTTTAGATGTTCGTGGACTGTCCGCGGACTTCTAAAAAATACACAGGGCCCTGCTTCATTTATTTTCACTTCCATTTTTTAACTGTGAAAGGCGGCTCTGGAAAGAGCCTTTTTTTATTTTTGTGTTTTATATTTTTTTGTTTTTTTTTATACACAACACACTAGGAGAGGAGGGGAAAGGAGGGTAAGAGGGGACACCAACCACCGGGATAAGAAAGGGCGAGCTGAGAGGAAGATGTAGAGTGGATTTACTTGGGTAGTGAGCTGATCTTCTCGTGCTATGAGACGATAGCCTCAAAAGCACTACAAAGTCTCTATCCCCTGCACAGTACTTCGTCGCAATACATGCACACAACTGTGACCCTCGAAAGGTAAGGGTCATCAGTATTGCGTATGGCCTGTGAGGCAGCTTGAGGAATACGCTGTCCCAGAGGAGTGTTCCTTGTGGTGACAGGATCAGAAACGGAGGATGAAGTAGAGGAAGTCAACCTGCTACGCTCCTCACAAGGTACAAGCTTTTGAATGGCCCCAGTGTGGAATGACTTTAGGTGTCGCTTCATGGTAGTTGTCCCAAAGTTGTATGAACCAGGCCTCCCGCGACTGAGTACCATTTTGCACTCGTTGCAGGTGACTCGGTTCGCACGCGCCATAGGATCATTACCACGAATGGTAAATAACCGGCACACCCAAGACTCACGCCGAGTGCTGGTACTAGGGACTTCCACTACCTCATTGTCGTCATCCTTTTCATCCTCCTGTGCATCCTCACTCCTGTTCCCCTCTTCAAGCCCTTGGGGAGGTGGTGGTGGTGGAGGGGGCGGGGGTAGTGCTGAGGCAGATGCAGCACCAGGTGGCATGAGTGGAGCCATGGAAGCCATCAGCTTCGGGATGAAAATCTGCAAATTGGCAGCAAAATTCGCTGTGTTCTGTAGGATAGCCAGAAACACAATGAGAATGAGCTCTAGGGTGTGGTCTTTTATAGGGGTGCTTTTGCGTGGTTCGCAAACAGGAGCGCTGTCCGCGGATAGATCAAACCAAAAAAAGGGTTAAAAAAGTCACAAAAAGTATGTAGAAACTCAGGATTACTATGTGGGACTTATTCTATCATGAGTTTTTATTGAAAAATATTGTAGATTACTTAAAAATGTACTTTTAAATTGTTCAGGTACACGAACAGTGTTCGCAATCAGAACATGCGCTCATCGTGGGCACGGTCACATGATAGGTTCGCTAACATGTTCGCGAAGAGAGCGGGTGCACTGAAACTGTTTTGCTCATGCGCGTTGGTGTTCTACGGACACTGTTCGGGTCCTGAAGTGATTAAAAGTGCGTCACAAGTGAAACGAACAGTTACGGACAGGCGTTTGTTCTTAGACCAGTTTCAACTTGCCTGCAAATAATACGGACAGGCATAGCATCCTCAGGACACCCCCATTTTGTTTATTTGCGAACATCCCAGGACACTTGATGTGTTCTTCGAACAGTTTCAACCTGTCTACGAACAGTAAGGGCAGGTATAGTGTCCTCAGGACACCCCCATTTCGTTTATTTATGTACATTTCAGGACACAGCTTGTGTTCTTAGAACAGATTCAACTTGGCTGCAAACAATACGGACAGGCATAGCGTCCTCAGGACACCCCCATTTTGTGTCTTTACGAACATTTCAGGACACCGCCTGTGTTCTCAGAACAGTTTCAACTTGCATGTAAACATTACGGACAGATATAGTGTCCTTAGGACGCTCCCATTTTCGTTTCTTTACGGACATTCCGGACACCCGCGCTGACCGCAGACACCTGAACTGCTTTTTAAAAAAAGACAAGAAATGAATTAGGACACAATATAATAATTTTACTTCATTTTACATGGATGTTGAATTTATGACAGAGAAGGTGAGGCAGAAATGGAAACAAAAACAGGAGAATCGGGGTTTTCAATAGGATTTATATGAGGTGAAGAAGAGATGGAAGTCTCATCAAAATGTTTTGGTTCATGGAGAGGGTTTGGGGAGAATTGAATGGGATATGGTGAGGGGGGACAGGTAGATGTGGGACAATGGTATTTAGCTGTTTGTTTCAAGTGATCTTCTAGAAAGTTTTTAAAATTATTATAATTTGCCAAGAGTATGTCCATTTTTTCTTCTATGTGCTGAAGAGTCTTATCCAATACTGCTTTTTCTTTAGTATTTTCAATTTTTGTATGGTCTGTACAAAACAAATATATATGTTACATGTATATAAAATAATATTTATTAATTGGTTTATATAGTAAAGTGTCTACCATTAGGTTCACTGTCATCTGACATTTCCTCACGTGGGAAATGCTCCTCTAGCCACTCCAGAGTACTAGACATTTCTGTGAGAAAAAAAACATAATATCATTCTTTTTGTATCTAATACAGAAAGTTTACAAATATATGAATAAAATACAGTACACTTACTAGCTTCTGGTAAGGTGTGTTCTGAGTGGTCTGTAGATCAACTGTTGCTCTTAGTTGTGGAGTTTCTGTGAGGTAATCATGTTCAAATACTATCTTTCTTCTTTTGGTATATTCCATTTTAGAACATTGTGTATTTAAATGAATGGTTAGTGTGTTATATATATGGGTTACAATTCTTATTTATTACTACATATAATGTCTATGTGTGCTGGGTTGTGAATTTGTAAAATGTTCATATGTTATGAAATAACAATTAAACATACCCCTCAGACTTTTTGGGTAGTGGTGCTGTTGTCCGCATCTGTCCGCGGAAATTAAAAGAGTTCGCGGACATCAAAATTCAGTAGAGGGGTTCAGTATGTTCTATGTTACTTGTATATAAATTATTGTTAAGTTGTTCAGTTGCGCTACTAAAAACCAATGAAATTCAGTAAAAAAACTTTGTTAAAGGGACGTTATGGTTAAGTTGTGCTACTAAAAACCGATGAAATTCAATGAAAAAACTTTGTTAAAGGGACGTTATGGTTCCAAGTAAAACCGAAAAAACCCCTGAAATTCGCCAGTTATGGTAAGCTAAACAACCCCAACTCGTGCCACCACCGTGCACTGCTAAGACTAACACCCACAACATCAAAGATGACATCACAAATGTCATTGATGACATCACAAATGACATCACATGTCTGTCTACCTCTTTTTTCCTTTACTGACACATCTAGGCCACATGGTTTTCTTCAGTAACAGTCAGGCACTAAAAATTGTAAACGTGCAATATTTGTAGACTTATCCTTCATGTATGTTCTTACAGTAATTCTCTTAGGGTCCAATCATGTCACATGAAACATATACATAGGGGAAGACACAAGCTTGAAAGACAGCAATCCTTTCTGTGCATGAAAATAATCAGTAGAGTTATCAGCACTTTCTGATAGTTCTGTTGTTTTTTTATTACTATACTATACTTTGCCTGTATATGCTCATATTTGTAGACATTGTACTCACACTACTTTCCTTAAGGTCCAGTCACATCATGTGATACATATACATAGGGTAAATAGCAGCTTTGTAACAGAGCAATCATTTATTAGCATAAAGATAATCAGTTAGATTATGAATTGTTTCTGCTACTACTTCTGCTTTTTTGCTTACTTCACTTTCCTTGTATATACACATATTTGTATGCGTTATTGTGCCTTTGTGTTTTGTCTGTAATAATGCAATTATGTACCACGTGGGTTTTATTAGCTACTTATTATATATTTCACAGTACACACAACTCTAATAAGAAAACATTTATAATTTCATTATTCAACATATCAACATTATGAATATTATATCTTCATCATGTATGCTGCACACAATGCCTAGGTTTCTGCATGAGTAGCTTAGTATACTCGATAGAAATTCGTAATAGAATGCTATTTATAGCAATGCATTGCTTAATGCAATAATTAGCTCATGATATTTATTCAAATGATCCTTGACACTTTTTTCTCAACATTATAATAAGAATGCCTTATACAGAAATTTCATGAAAAGTAAATTAATATGTGATGTCATCAGTGATGTCATCAATGACATTTGTGATGTCATCTTTGATGTCGTGGGTGTTAGTCTTAGCAGTACACGGTGGTGGCGTGAGTTATGGTTGTTTTTGCTTACCATAACTGGCGAATTTCAGGGGTTTTTCAGTTTTACTTGGAACCATAACGTCCCTTTAACAAAGTTTTTTCATTGAATTTCATAGGTTTTTAGTAGCGCAACTTAACCATAGCATCCCTTTAACACATTTTTTTTACTGAATATATATATTACATGGCCACGCTAGTGGCCATGTAGTTATGGTTAAGTTGGTGTTTCCATAGGAAGAGCACTTTTTGGGCAGCTTATGAATTCGCTCTCCCTGGACGAATCCTCACCAAACTTTGCAAAAAAAGTATTTGGGTCACTCTGAATTTTTTGCAAAGTTTGGTGAGGATTCGTCCAGGGGGGGGGCAAAGATATAGGGGGGGTCCCAAAACTTTTTTTTTCCCAAAATTTGCTCACGCCTACTGCCCAAACAGCTGGACGGATTTACACCAAATTTGCGGCAGGAGCGGCGGCTTGGTCCCGAAAGCGTGTTTTGCTTTATTTGGTGTAAATCCGTCCAGTAGTTTTTAAAAGAATGACAAAAATGTAAGTGGAAAAATTAGTGATATCTGTGTTCGCTTCGCGGACACACTTCCCTGTTCGCTCCGCGGACTGGACCGTGATTGGGCAAGCAGCTTGCGTGATGTCCGCGGACATCTGACGTGCTCTCTCATTGGATGCGGTGCAAGTGTGCAGTGCGTCTGGCTTCAGAGACGCCCGCCATCTTTGTTCCTCTCCGCCTGCACAGTAAGTCTTGTGTCTGTCTCCTGTTCCTCCCACCCCCACTCATGCCCCGTGTGTCTCTCTCCCCTTCCCCCACTCCCGATCATGCCCAGTGTGTCTCTCTCCCTCCCCCAACCCCGCTCATGCCCCGTGTGTCTCTCTCCCTCCCCCCCACCCCCGCTCATGCCCCGTGTGTCTCTCTCCCTCCCCCCACCCCCGCTCATGCCCCGTGTGTCTCTTTCCCCTTCCCCCCACCCCCCGCTCATGCCCCGTGTGTCTCTCTCCCTCCCACCACCCCCGCTCATGCCCCGTGTCTCTCTCTCCCCTTCCCCCACTCCCGATCATGCCCAGTGTGTCTCTCTCCCCTTCCCCCACTCCCGATCATGCCCAGTGTGTCTCTCTCCCTCCCCCCACCCCCGCTCAAGCCACGTGTGTCTCTCTCCCTCCCCCCAACCCCCCTCATGCCCCATGTGTCTCTCTCCCTCCCCCCACCCCCGCTCATGCCCTGTGTGTCTCTCTCCCTCCCCCCCACCCCCGCTCATGCCCCGTGTGTCTCTCTCACTCCCCCCAACCCCGCTCATGCCCTGTGTGTCTCTCCCCCTCCCGCCCACCCCCCCGCTCATGACCCGTGTCTCTTTCCCCTTCCCCCCACCCCCGCTCATGCCCCGTGTGTCTCTCTCCCTCCCCCCACCCCCCGCTCATGCCCCGTGTGTTTCTCTCCCTCCCCCTCACCCCCCGCTCATGCCCCGTGTGTCTCTCTCTCTACCCCCCACCCCCGCTCATGCCCCGTGTGTCTCTCTCCCTCTCCCCCACCCCCACTCATGCCCCATGTGTCTCTCTCCCTCCGCCCCACCCCCGCTCATGCCCCATGTCTCTCTCCGCTTCCCCCCACCCCCCGCTCATGCCCCGTGTGTCTCTATAACCCCCCCCACCCCCGCTCATGCCCCGCGTGTCTCTCCCCCTCCTGCCCAGCCCCCGCTCACGCCCCGTGTGTTTCTCTCCCCTTCCCCCCACCCCCGCTCATGCCCCGTGTGTCTCTCGAACCTCCCCCCCACCCCTGCTCATGCCCCGTGTGTCTCTCTCCCTCCCCCCACCCCCGCTCATGCCCCGTGTGTCTCTCCCCCTCCCGCCCACCCTCCGCTCATGCCCCGTGAGTCTCTCCCCCTCCCGCCCACCCCCCGCTCATGCCCCATGTCTCTCTCCCCTTCCCCCCACCCCCCGCTCATGCCCCGTGTGTCTCTATAACCCCCCCACCCCCGCTCATGCCCCGCGTGTCTCTCCCCCTCCTGCCCAGCCCCCGCTCATGCCCCGTGTGTCTCTCTCCCCTTCCCCCCACCCCCGCTCATGCCCCGTGTGTCTCTCGAACCTCCCCCCACCCCTGCTCATGCCCCGTGTGTCTCTCTCCCTCCCGCCCCCCGCTCATAGCCCGTGTGTCTCTCTCCCTCCCACCACCCCCGCTCATGCCCTGTGTGCCTCTCTCCCTCCCCCCCACCCCCACTCATGCCCCCGTGTGTCTCTCTCCCTCCCCTCCACCCCTGCTCATGCCCCATGTATCTCTCCCATTCCCCCCACCCCCCGCTCATGCCTCGTGTGTATCTCTAGCCTCCCCCCACCCCCACTCATGCCCCTTGTGTCTCTCCCCCTCCTGCCCACCCCTGCTCATGCCCCATGTGTCTTTCCCCATCCCGCCCACCCCCTGCTCATGCCACGTGTGTCTCTTTCCCCTTCCCCCCACCCCCCGCTCATGCCCCGTGTGTCTCTCTCCCTCCCCCCACCCCCGCTCATGCCCCGTGTGTCTCTCTCCCTCCCCCCCAACCCCGCTCATGCCCCGTGTGTCTCTCCCCCTCCCGCCCACCCCCCCGCTCATGCCCCGTGTGTCTCTTTCCCCTTCCCCCACCCCGCTCATGCCCCGTGTGTCTCTCTCCCTCCGCCCCACCCCCCGCTCATGCCCTGTGTGTTTCTCTCCCTCCCCCTCACCCCCCGCTCATGCCCCGTGTGTCTCTCTCCCTCCCCCACCCCTGCTCATGCCCCATGTCTCTCTCCCCTTCGCCCCACCCCCCGCTCATGCCCTGTGTGTTTCTCTCCCTCCGCCCCACCCCTGCTCATGCCCCATGTCTCTCTCCCCTTTGCCCCACCCCCCGCTCATGCCCCGTGTGTTTCTCTCCCTCCCCCTCACCCCCCGCTCATGCCCCGTGTGTCTCTCTCTCTCACCCTACCCCCGCTCATGCCCCGTCTGTCTCTCTCCCTCTCCCCCATCCCTGCTCAAGCCCCGTGTGTCTCTCTCCCTAACTCCACCCCCGCTCATGCCCCATGTCTCTCTCCCCTTCCCCCCACCCCACGCTCATGCCCTGTGTGTCTCTCTCCCTCCCCCCCACCCCCCTCATGCCCCGTGTGGCTCTCCCTCTCCCGCCCACCCCCCGCTCATGCCCCGTGTGTCTCTCTCCCCTTCCCCCACCCCCACTCATGCCCCGTGTTTCTCTTGAATCTCGCCCCCACCCCTGCTCATGCCCTGTGTGTCTCTCTCCCTCCCCCCACCCCCGCTCATGCCCCGTGTGTCTCTCCCCCTCCCGCCCACCCTCCGCTCATGCCCCGTGAGTCTCTCCCCCTCCCTCCCACCCCCCGCTCATGCCCTGTGTGTCTCTCCCCCTCCCGCCCAACCACCGCTCATGCCCCGTGTGTCTCTCCCCCTCCCGCCCACCCCCCGCCTCATGCCCCGTGTGTCTCTCGCCCTCCCCCCACCCCCGCTCATGCCCCCTGTGCCTCTCTCCCTCCCCCCCACCCCCGCTCATGCCCCCGTGTGTCTCTCTCCCTCCCCTCCACCCCTGCTCATGCCCCATGTCTCTCTCCCCTTCCCCCCGCCCCCCGCTCACGCCTCGTGTGTCTCTCCCCCTCCTGCCCACCCCTGCTCAGGCCCCCTGTGTCTTTCCCCCTCCCGCCCACCCCCGCTCATGCCCCGTGTGTCTTTCCCCCTCCCGCCCACCCCCGCTCATGCCCCGTGTGTCTTTCCCCCTCCTGCCCACCCCCGCTCATGCCCCGTGTGTCTCTCCAACTCCCGCCCACCCCCGCTCATGCCCCGTGTGTCTCTCCCCCTCCCCCCACACCCCACTCATGCCCTGTGTGTCTCGTTCCCCTTCACCCCACCCCCTGCTCATGCCCCGTGTGTCTCTCTCCCTCCCCCCCACCCCCGCTCATGCCCCGTGTGTCTCTCTCCCTCCCCCCAACCCCGCTCACGCCCCTTGTGTCTCTCCCCCTCCCGGCCACCCCCCCGCTCATGCCCTGTGTCTCTTTCCCCTTCCCCCCACCCCGCTCATGCCCCGTGTGTCTCTCTCCTTCCCCCCACCCCCCGCTCATGCCCCGTGTGTTTCTCTCCCTCCCCCTCACCCCCCGCTCATGCCCGTGTGTCTCTCTCTCTCCGCCCACCCCCGCTCATGCCCCGTCTGTCTCTCTCCCTCTCCCCCAACCCCGCTCAAGCCCCGTGTGTCTCTCTCCCTCCCTCCACCCCCGCTCATGCCCCATGTCTCTCTCCCCTTGCCCCCACCCCACGCTCATGCCCCGTGTGTCTCTCTCCCTCCCCCCCACCCCCCCTCATGCCCCGTGTGGCTCTCCCTCTCCCGCCCACCCCCGCTCATGCCCCGTGTGTCTCTCTGCCCTTCCCCCACCCCCACTCATGCCCCGTGTGTCTCTTGAATCTCCCCCCACCCCTGCTCATGCCCCGTGTGTCTCTCTCCCTCCCCCCACCCCCGCTCATGCCCCGTGTGTCTCTCACCCTCCCGGCCACCCTCCGCTCATGCCCTGTGAGTCTCTCCCCCTCCCTCCCACCCCCCGCTCATGCCCTGTGTGTCTCTCCCCCTCCCGCCCAACCCCCGCTCATGCCCCGTGTGTCTCTCCCCCTCCCGCCCACCCCCCGCTCATGCCCCGTATGTCTCTCCCCCTCCCCCCACCCCCGCTCATGCCCCGTGTGCCTCTCTCCCTCCCCCCCACCCCCGCTCATGCCCCCGTGTGTCTCTCCCCCTCCTGCCCACCCCTGCTCATGCCCCCTGTGTCTTTCCCCCTCCCGCCCACCCCCGCTCATGCCCCGTGTGTCTTTCCCCCTCCCGCCCACCCCCGTCCATGCCCCGTGTGTCTTTCCCCCTCCTGCCCACCCCCGCTCATGCCCCGTGTGTCTCTCCACCTCCCGCCCACCCCCGCTCATGCCCCGCTCATGCCCCGTGTGTCTCTCTCGCTTCCCTCCACCCCCGCTCATGCCCCGTGTGTCTCTCTCCATCCTCCCCACCCCCCGCTCATGCCCCGTGTCTCTCTCTCCCTCCTGCCCACCCCCCGCTCATGCCCCGTGTGTCTCTCTCTCTCCTTCCCGCCCACCCCCAGCTCATGCCCCGTGTGTCTCTCTCCCTCCCGCCCAACGCCCGCTCATGCCCCGTGTGTCTCTCTCCCTCCCCCATCCCCACTCATGCCCCGAGTGTCTCTCTCCCCTTCCCCCCACCCCCAGCTCATGCCCCGTGTCTGTCTTCTGTTCCCCCGCTCATGCCCCGTGTCTGTCTCCTGTTTTCCTCACCCCCCACTCATGCCCCGTATCTGTCTCCTGTTCCCCTCTTGTGCCGTGTCTGTCTCCTGTTGCCCACCACACCCCCTGCTCATGCCCCGTGTCTGTCTCCTGTTCCCCCCACCCCCGCTCATGTCCCGTGTCTGTGTCCTGTCCCCCCCACCCACTCATGCCCCGTGTCTGTCTCCTGTTCCCCCCACCCGCTCATGCCCCGTGTCTCTCTCTTGTAGCCCCCCACCCCCTGCTCATGCCCCGTGTCTGTCTCATGTTGCCCCCACCCCCCTGCTCATGCCCAGTGTCTGTTCTCCCCACCACCTGCTCATGCCCCGTGTCTGTTGTTCCCTCCACCCTCCGCTCATGCCCCGTGTCTGTCTCCTGTTCCCCCCACCCCTTGCTCATGCCCCGTGTCTGTCTCCTGTTCCCCCCACGCCCACTCATTCCCCGTGTCTCTCCTGTTGCCCCCCCCTGCTCATGCCCCGTGTCTGTCTCCTGTTGCCCCCACCCCCCGCTCATGCCCTGTGTCTGTCTCCTGTTCTCTCCACCCCCGCTCATGCTCCGTGTCTGTCTCCTGTTCCCCCCAACCCCCGCTCATGCCCCGTGTCTGTCTCCTGTTGCACCCTACCCCCGCTCATGACCCGTGTCTGTCTCCTGTTGCCCCCCACCCCCTGCTCATGCCCCGTGTCTGTCTCCTGTTGCCCCCCACCCCCCGTTCATGCCCCGTGTCTGTCTCTGTTGTTCCCCCCACCCCCCGCTCATGCCACGTATCTGTCTCCTGTTCCCCCCACCCCCCGCTCATGCCCCATGTCTCTTTCCTGTTGCCACCCACCCCCCGCTCATGCCCCGTGTCTGTCTCCTGTACCCCCCACCCCCGCTCATGCCCCGTGTCTGTCTCCTGTACCCCCTCAACCCCCGCTCATGCCCCATGTCTCTCTCCTGTTGCCCCCCCACTCATGCCCCGTGTCTGTCTCCTGTTGCCCCCCACCCGCTCATGCCCCATGTCTCTCTCCTGTTCCCCCCACCCGCTCATGCCCCGTGTGTCTCTCCCCGTCCCTCCCACCCTCCGCTCATGCCCCGTGTGTCTCTCTCCCTCCCCCCACCCCCGCTCATGCCCCGTGTGTCTCTCCCCCTCCTGCCCACCCTCTGCTCATGCCCCGTGAGTCTCTCCCCCTCCCGCCCACCCACCACTCATGCCCCGTGTGTCTCTCCCCCTCCCGCCCAACCCCCTCTCATGCCCTGTGCGTCTCTCCCCCTCCCGCCCACCCCCCGCTCATACCCCGTGTATCTCTCTCCCTCCCCCCCACCCCCGCTCATGCCCTGTGTGCCTCCCTCCCCCCCACCCCCACTCATGCCCCCGTGTGTCTCTCTCCCTCCCCTCCACCCCTGCTCATGCCCCATGTCTCTCTCCCCTTCCCCCACCCCCCGCTCATGCCTCGTGTGTATCTCTCCCTCCCCCCACCCCTGCTCATGCCCCGTGTGTCTCTCCCCCTCCTGCCCACCCCTGCTCATGCCTCCTGTGTCTTTCCCCCTCCCGCCCACCCCCTGCTCATGCCCCGTGTGTCTCTTTCCCCTTCCCCCCACCCCCCGCTCATGCCCCGTGTGTCTCTCTCCCTCCCCCCCACCCCCGCTCATGCCCTGTGTGTCTCTCCCCCATACGCCCACCCCCCCGCTCATGCCCCGTGTGTCTCTTTCCCCTTCCCCCACCCCGCTCATGCCCCGTGTGTCTCTCTCCCTCCGCCTCACCCCCCGCTCATGCCCTGTGTGTTTCTCTCCCTCCCCCTCACCCCCCACTCATGCCCCGTGTGTCTCTCTCCCTCCCCCCACCCCTGCTCATGCCCCATGTCTCTCTCCCCTTCGCCCCAACCCCCGCTCATGCCCTGTGTGTCTCTCTCCCTCCCCCACCCCCGCTCATGCCCCGTGTGTCTCTCCCCCTCCCCCCACACCCCACTCATGCATCGTGTGTCTCGTTCCCCTCCACCCCACCCCCTGCTCATACCCCGTGTGTCTCTCTCCCTCCCCCCCACCCCCGCTCATGCCCTGTGTGTCTCTCTCCCTCCCCCCAACCCCGCTCACACCCCTTGTGTCTCTCCCCCTCACGCCCACCCCCCGCTCATGCCCCGTGTCTCTTTCGCCTTCCCCCCACCCCCCGCTCATGCCCCGTGTGTTTCTCTCCCTCCCCCTCACCCCCTGCTCATGCCCCGTGTGTCTCTCTCTCTCCCCCCACCCCCGCTCATGCCCCGTCTGTCTCTCTCCCTCTCCCCCATCCCCGCTCAAGCCCCGTGTGTCTCTCTCCCTCCCTCCACCCCCGCTCATGCCCCATGTCTCTCTCCCCTTCCCCCCACCCCCGGCTCATGCCCTGTGTGTCTCTCTCCCTCCCCCACCCCCCCTCATGCCCCGTGTGGCTCTCCCTCTCCCGCCCACCCCCCGCTCATGCCCCGTGTGTCTCTCTCCCCTTCCCCCACCCCCACTCATGCCCCGTGTGTCTCTCCCCCTCCCGCCCACCCTCCGCTCATGCCCCGTGAGTCTCTCCCCCTCCTGCCCACCCCCGCTCATGCCCCGCTCATGCCCCGTGTGACTCTCTCGCTTCCCTCCACCCCCGCTCATGCCCCGTGTGTCTCTCCCCCTCCCCCCCACCCCCGCTCATGCCCCCGTGTGTCTCTCTCCCTCCCCTCCACCCCTGCTCATGCCCCATGTCTCTCACCCTTCCCCCCACCCCCCGCTCACACCTCGTGTGTCTCTCCCCCTCCTGCCCACCCCTGCTCATGCCCCCTGTGTCTTTCCCCCTCCCGCCCACCCCGCTCATGCCCCGTGTGTCTTTCCCCCTCCCGCCCACCCCCGCTCATGCCCCGTGTGTCTTTCCCCCTCCTGCCCACCCCCGCTCATGCCCCGTGTGTCTCTCCACCTCCCGCCCACCCCCACTCATGCCCCGCTCATGCCCCGTGTGTCTCTCTCGCTTCCCTCCACCCCCGCTCATGCCCCGTGTGTCTCTCTCCCTCCTCCCCACCCCCCGCTCATGGCCCGTTTCTCTCTCTCCCTCCTGCCCACCCCCCGCTCATGCCCCGTGTGTCTCTCTCTCTCTCTCCTTCCCACCCACACCCAGCTCATGCCCCGTGTGTCTCTCTCCCTCCCGCCCAACGCCCGCTCATGCCCTGTGTGTCTCTCTCCCTCCCCCTATCCCCACTCATGCCCCGAGTGTCTCTCTCCCCTTCCCCCCACCCCCAGCTCATGCCCCGTGTCTGTCTTCTGTTCCCCGCTCATGCCCCGTGTCTGTCTCCTGTTTTCTTCACCCCCCACTCATGCCCCGTATCTGTCTCCTGTTCCCCTCTTGTGCCGTGTCTGTCTCCTGTTGCCCCCAACACCCCCTGCTCATGCCCCGTGTCTGTCTCCTGTTCCCCCCACCCCCGCTCATGCCCCGTGTCTGTGTCCTGTCCCCCCCACCCGCTCATGCCCCGTGTCTGTCTCCTGTTCCCCCCACCCGCTCATGCCCTGTGTCTCTCTCTTGTAGCCCCCCACCCCCTGCTCATGCCCCGTGTCTGTCTCATGTTGCCCCCACCCCCCTGCTCATGCCCAGTGTCTGTTCTCCCCACCACCTGCTCATGCCCCGTGTCTGTCTCCTGTTCCCCCCACCCCTCGCTCATGCCCCGTGTCTGTCTCCTGTTCCCCCCACCCCCACTCATGCCCCGTGTCTCTCCTGTTGCCCCCCACCCCCTGCTCATGCCCCGTGTCTGTCTCCTGTTGCCCCCACCCCCCGCTCATGCCCCGTGTCTGTCTCCTGTTCCCCCCACCCCCACTCATGCCCCGTGTCTCTCCTGTTGCCCCCCACCCCCTGCTCATGCCCCGTGTCTGTCTCCTGTTGCCCCCACCCCCTGCTCATGCCCCGTGTCTGTCTCCTGTTCTCTCCACCCCCGCTCATGCTCCGTGTCTGCCTCCTGTTCCCCCCAACACCCGCTCATGCCCCGTGTCTGTCTCCTGTTGCCCCCTACCCCTGCTCATGCCCCGTGTCTGTCTCCTGTTGCCCCCCACCCCCTGCCCCGTGTCTGTCTCCTGTTGCCCCCCACCCCCGTTCATGCCCCGTGTCTGTCTCTGTTGTTCCCCCCACCCCCCGCTCATGCCACGTATCTGTCTCCTGTTCCCCCCACCCCCCGCTCATGCCCCATGTCTCTTTCCTGTTGCCACCCACCCCCCGCTCATGCCTCGTGTCTGTCTCCTGTACCCCCCACCCCCGCTCATGCCCCGTGTCTGTCTCCTGTACCCCCTCAACCCCTGCTCATGCCCCGTGTCTCTCTCCTGTTGCCCCCCTGCTCATGCCCCATGTCTGTCTCCTGTTGCCCCCCACCCGCTCATTCCCCATGTCTCTCTCCTGTTTCCCCCACCCGCTCATGCCCCGTGTGTCTCTCCCCCTCCCACCCTCCGCTCATGCCCCGTGTGTCTCTCTCCCTCCCCCCACCCCCGCTCATGCCCCGTGTGTCTCTCCCCCTCCTGCCCACCCTCCGCTCATGCCCCGTGAGTCTCTCCCCCTCCCGCCCACCCCCCGCTCATGCCCCGTGTGTCACTCCCCCTCCCGCCCAACCCCCTCTCATGCCCCGTGCGTCTCTCCCCCTCCCGCCCACCCCCCGCTCATACCCCGTGTATCTCTCTCCCTCCCCCCCACCCCCGCTCATGCCCTGTGTGCCTCCCTCCCCCCCACCCCCACTCATGCCCCCGAGTGTCTCTCTCCCTCCCCTGCTCATGCCCCATGTCTCTCTCCCCTTCCCCCCACCCCCGCTCATGCCCTGTGTGCCTCCCTCCCCCCCACCCCCACTCATGCCCCCGTGTGTCTCTCTCCCTCCCCTGCTCATGCCCCATGTCTCTCTCCCCTTCCCCCCACCCCCCGCTCATGCCCCGTGTGTCTCTCTCCCTCCCCCCCACCCCCGCTCACGCCCCCTGTGTCTTTCCCCCTCCCGCCCACCCCGCTCATGCCCCGTGTGTCTTTCCCCCTCCTGCCCACCCCCGCTCATGCCCCGTGTGTCTTTCCCCCTCCTGCCCACCCCCGCTCATGCCCCGTGTGTCTCTCCACCTCCCGCCCACCCCCGCATATGCCCCGCGTGTCTCTCTCGCTTCCCTCCACCCCCGCTCACGCCCCGTGTGTCTCTCTCCCTCCTCCCCACCCCCCGCTCATGCCCAGTGTCTCTCTCTCCCTCCTGCCCACCCCCCGCTCATGCCCCGTGTGTCTCTCTCTCTCTCTCCTTCCCGCCCACCCCCAGCTCATGCCCCTTGTGTCTCTCTCCCTCCCGCCCAACGCCCGCTCATGCCCCGTGTGTCTCTCTCCCTCCCCCCATCCCCACTCATGCCCCGAGTGTCTCTCTCCCCTTCCCCCCACCCCCAGCTCATGCCCCGTGTCTGTCTTCTGTTCCCCCGCTCATGCCCCGTGTCTGTCTCCTGTTTTCCTCACCCCCCACTCATGCCCCGTATCTGTCTCCTGTTCCCCTCTTGTGCCGTGTCTGTCTCCTGTTGCCCCCCACACCCCCTGCTCATGCCCCGTGTCTGTCTCCTGTTCCCCCCACCCCCGCTCATGCCCCGTGTCTGTGTCCTGTCCCCCCCACCCGCTCATGCCCCGTGTCTGTCTCCTGTTCCCCCACCCGCTCATGCCCCGTGTCTCTCTCTTGTAGCCCCCCACCCCCTGCTCATGCCCCGTGTCTGTCTCATGTTGCCCCCACCCCCCTGCTCATGCCCAGTGTCTGTTCTCCCCACCACCTGCTCATGCCCCGTGTCTGTTGTTCCCCCCACCCTCCGCTCATGCCCCGTGTCTGTCTCCTGTTCCCCCCACCCCTCGCTCATGCTCCGTGTCTGTCTCCTGTTCCCCCCACCCCCACTCATGCCCCGTGTCTCTCCTGTTGCCCCCCACCCCCTGCTCATGCCCCGTGTCTGTCTCCTGTTGCCCCCACCCCCGCTCATGCCCCGTGTCTGTCTCCTGTTCCCCCCACCCCCACTCATGCCCCGTGTCTCTCCTGTTGCCCCCCACCCCCTGCTCATGCCCCGTGTCTGTCTCCTGTTGCCCCCACCCCCCGCTCATGCCCCGTGTCTGTCTCCTGTTCTCTCCACCCCTGCTCATGCTCCGTGTCTGCCTCCTGTTCCCCCCAACCCCCGCTCATGCCCCGTGTCTGTCTCCTGTTGCCCCTACCCCTGCTCATGCCCCGTGTCTGTCTCCTGTTGCCCCCCACCCCCTGCTCATGCCCCGTGTCTTTCTCCTGTTGCCCCCCACCCCCCGTTCATGCCCCGTGTCTGTCTCTGTTGTTCCCCCCACCCCCCGCTCATGCCACGTATCTGTCTCCTGTTCCCCCCACCCCCCGCTCATGCCCCATGTCTCTTTCCTGTTGCCATCCACCCCCCGCTCATGCCCCGTGTCTGTCTCCTGTACCCCCCACCCCCGCTCATGCCCCGTGTCTGTCTCCTGTACCCCCTCAACCCCCGCTCATGCCCCGTGTCTCTCTCCCGTTGCCCCCCCTGCTCATGCCCCGTGTCTGTCTCCTGTTGCCCCCCACCCGCTCATTCCCCATGTCTCTCTCCTGTTCCCCCCACCCGCTCATGCCCCGTGTGTCTCTCCTCCTCCCTCCCACCCTCCGCTCATGCCCCGTGTGTCTCTCTCCCTCCCCCCACCCCCGCTCATGCCCCGTGTGTCTCTCCCCCTCCTGCCCACCCTCCGCTCATGCCCCGTGAGTCTCTCCCCCTCCCGCCCACCCCCCGCTCATGCCCCGTGTGTCTCTCCTCCTCCCTCCCACCCTCCGCTCATGCCCCGTGTGTCTCTCTCCCTCCCCCCACCCCCGCTCATGCCCCGTGTGTCTCTCCCCCTCCTGCCCACCCTCCGCTCATGCCCCGTGAGTCTCTCCCCCTCCCGCCCACCCCCCGCTCATGCCCCGTGTGTCTCTCCCCCTCCCACCCAACCCCCTCTCATGCCCCGTGCGTCTCTCCCCCTCCCGCCCACCCCCCGTTCATACCCCGTGTATCTCTCTACCTCCCCCCCACCCCCGCTCATGCCCTGTGTGCCTCCCTCCCCCCCACCCCCACTCATGCCCCCGTGTGTCTCTCTCCCTCCCCTGCTCATGCCCCATGTCTCTCTCCCCTTCCCTCCACCCCCCGCTCATGCCTCGTGTGTATCTCTCCCTCCCCCCACCCCCGCTCATGCCCCGTGTGTCTCTCCCTCTCCTGCCCACCCCTGCTCATGCCTCCTGTGTCTTTCCCCCTCCCGCCCACCCCCTGCTCATGCCCCGTGTGTCTCTTTCCCCTTCCCCCCACCCCCCGCTCATGCCCCGTGTGTCTCTCTCCCTCCCCCCCGCCCCCGCTCATGCCCCGTGTGTCTCTCTCCCTCCCCCCAAACCCGCTCATGCCCCGTGTGTCTCTCCCCCTCCCGCCCACCCCCCCGCTCATGCCCCATGTGTCTCTTTCCCCTTCCCCCCACCCCGCTCATGCCCCGTGTGTCTCTCTCCCTCCGCCCCACCCCCCGCTCATGCCCTGTGTGTTTCTCTCCCTCACCCTCACCCACCACTCATGCCCCGTGTATCTCTCTCCCTCCCCCCACCCCTGCTCATGCCCCATGTCTCTCTCCCCTTCACCCCAACCCCCGCTCATGCCCCGTGTGTCTCTCTCCCTCCCCCACCCCCGCTCATGCCCCGTGTGTCTCTCCCCCTCCCCCCACACCCCACTCATGCCCCGTGTGTCTCGTTCCCCTTCACCCCACCCCCTGCTCATACCCCGTGTGTCTCTCTCCCTCCCCCCTACCCCCGCTCATGCCCCGTGTGTCTCTCTCCCTCCCCCTAACCCCGCTCACGCCCCTTGTGTCTCTCCCCCTCCCGCCCACCCCCCCGCTCATGCCCCGTGTCTCTTTCGCCTTCCCCCCACCCCCGCTCATGCCCCGTGTGTCTCTCTCCTTCCCCCCACCCCCCGCTCATGCCCCGTGTGTTTCTCTCCCTCCCCCTCACCCCATGCTCATGCCCCGTGTGTCTCTCTCTCTCCCCCCACCCCCGCTCATGCCCCGTCTGTCTCTCTCCCTCTCCCCCATCCCCGCTCAAGCCCCGTGTGTCTCTCTCCCTCCCTCCACCCCCGCTCATGCCCCATGTCTCTCTCCCCTTCCCCCCACCCCCGCTCATGCCCCGTGTGTCTCTCTCCCTCCCCCCACCCCCCCTCATGCCCCGTGTGGCTCTCCCTCTCCCGCCCACACCCCGCTCATGCCCCGTGTGTCTCTCTCCCCTTCCCCCACCCCCACTCATGCCCCGTGTGTCTCTCCCCCTCCCGCCCACCCTCCGCTCATGCCCCGTGAGTCTCTCCCCCTCCCGCCCACCTTCGCTCATGCCCCGCTCATGCCCCGTGTGACTCTCTCGCTTCCCTCCACCCCCGCTCATGCCCCGTGTGTCTCTCTCCCTCCTCCCAACCCCCCGCTCATGCCCCGTGTCTCTCTTTCCCTCCTGCCCACCCCCGCTGATGCCCCGTGTGTCTCTCTCTCTCTCCTTCCCGCCCACCCCCAGCTCATGCCCCGTGTGTCTCTCTCCCTCCCGCCCACCCCCGCTCATGCCCCGTGTGTCTCTCCCCCTCCCGCCCACCCTCCGCTCATGCCCCGTGAGTCTCTCCCCCTCCCTCCCACCCCACGCTCATGCCCTGTGTGTCTCTCCCCCTCCCGCCCAACCCCCGCTCATGCCCCGTGTGTCTCTCGCCATCCCCCCACACCCGCTCATGCCCCGTGTGCCTCTCTCCCTCCCCCCCACCCCCGCTCATGCCCCTGTGTGTCTCTCTCCCTCCCCTCCACCCCTGCTCATGCCCCATGTCTCTCTCCCCTTCCCCCCGCCCCCCGCTCACGCCTCGTGTGTCTCTCACCCTCCCCCCCACCCCCGCTCATGCCCCGTGTTTCTCTCCCCCTCCTGCCCACCCCTGCTCATGCCCCCTGTGTCTTTCCCCCTCCCGCCCACCCCCGCTCATGCCCCGTGTGTCTTTCCCCCTCCCGCCCACCCCCGCTCATGCCCCGTGTGTCTTTCCCCCTCCTGCCCACCCCCGCTCATGCCCCGTGTGTCTCTCCACCTCCCGCCCACCCCCGCTCATGCCCCGCTCATGCCCTGTGTGACTCTCTCGCTTCCCTCCACCCCCGCTCATGCCCCGTGTGTCTCTCTCCCTCCTCCCCACCCCCCGCTCATGCCCCGTGTCTCTCTCTCCCTCCTGCCCACCCCCGCTCATGCCCCGTGTGTCTCTCTCCCTCCCGCCCAACGCCCGCTCATGCCCCGTGAGTCTCTCTCCCTCCCCCCACCCCCACTCATGCCCCGAGTGTCTCTCTCCCCTTCCCCCCACCCCCCGCTCATGCCCCGTGTCTGTCTTCTGTTCCCCCGCTCATGCCCCGTGTCTGTCTCCTGTTTTCCTCACCCCCCACTCATGCCCCGTATCTGTCTCCTGTTCCCCTCTTGTGCCGTGTCTGTCTCCTGTTGCCCCCCACGCCCCCTGCTCATGCCCCGTGTCTGTCTCCTGTTCCCCCCACCCCCGCTCATGCCCCGTGTCTGTGTCCTGTCCCCCCCACCCACTCATGCCCCGTGTCTGTCTCCTGTTCCCCCCACCCGCTAATGCCCCGTGTCTCTCTCTTGTAGCCCCCCACCCCCTGCTCATGCCCCGTGTCTGTCTCATGTTGCCCACACCCCCCTGCTCATGCCCAGTGTCTGTTCTCCCCACCACCTGCTCATGCCCCGTGTCTGTTGTTCCCCCCACCCTCCGCTCATGCCCCGTGTCTGTCTCCTGTTCCCCCCACCCGTCGCTCATGCCCCGTATCTGTCTCCTGTTCCCCCCACCCCCACTCATGCCCCGTGTCTCTCCTGTTGCCCCCCACCCCCTGCTCATGCCCCGTGTCTGTCTCCTGTTGCCCCCACCCCCCGCTCATGCCCCGTGTCTGTCTCCTGTTCTCTCCACCCCCGCTCATGCTCCGTGTCTGTCTCCTGTTCCCCCCAACCCCCGCTCATGCCCCGTGTCTGTCTCCTGTTGCCCCCTACCCCCGCTCATGCCCCGTGTCTGTCTCCTGTTGCCCCCCAACCCCTGCTCATGCCCCGTGTCTGTCTCCTGTTGCCCCCCACCCCCGTTCATGCCCCGTGTCTGTCTCTGTTGTTCCCCCCACACCCCGCTCATGCCACGTATCTGTCTCCTGTTCCCCCCACCCCCCGCTCATGCCCCATGTCTCTTTCCTGTTGCCACCCACCCCCCGCTCATTCCCCGTGTCTGTCTCCTGTACCCCCCACCCCCGCTCATGCCCCGTGTCTGTCTCCTGTACCCCCTCAACCCCCGCTCATGCCCCGTGTCTCTCTCCTGTTGCCCCCCCGCTCATGCCCCGTGTCTGTCTCCTGTTGCCCCCCTCCCGCTCATGCCCCATGTCTCTCTCCTGTTCCCCCCACCCGCTCATGCCCTGTGTCTCTCTCCTGTTGCCCCCCACCCCCCACTCATGCCCCGTGTCTGTCTCTTGTACCCCCACTCCCCTGCTCATCCCCCGTGTCTCTCTCCTGTTGCCCCCCACCCCCTGCTCATGCCCCATGTCTGTCTCCTGTACCCTCCCACCCCTGCTCATGCCCCGTGTCTCTCACCATGTTGCCCCCCACCCCCCTGCTCATGCCCTGTTTCTGTCTTCTGTTCCCCCACCCCCCGCTCATGCCCCATGTCTGTCTCCTGTTCCCCCCACTCCCCGCTTATGCCCCGTGTCTGTCTCCTGTTGCCCCCACCCATGCCCCGTGTCTGTCTCCTGTACCCCCCACTCCACGCTCATGCCCTGTGGCTCTCTCCTGTTGACCCCCACCCCCCCGCTCATGCCCTGTGTCTGTCTCCTGTTGCCCCCCACCCCTCTGCTCATGCTCCGTGTCTGTCTCCTGTTCTCCCCACCCCCGCTCATGCCCCGTATCTGTCTCCTGTTCCCCCATCCCCCGCTCATGCCCCGTGTCTGTCTCCTGTTCCTCCCACCCCCCCGCTCATGCCCTGTGTCTGTCTCCTGTTCTCCCCACCCCCGCTCATGCTCCGTGTCTGTCTCCTGTTCCCCCCAACCCCCGCTCATGCCCCATGTCTCTTTCCTTTTGCCACCCACCCCCCGCTCATGGCCCATGTCTGTCTCCTGTACCCCCACCCCCCGCTCATGCCCGTGTCTGTCTCCTGTACCCCCCAACCCCCGCTCATGCCCCGTGTCTCTCTCCTGTTGCCCCCCCGCTCATGCCCCGTGTCTGTCTCCTGTTGCCCCCCACCCGGTCATGCCCCGTGTCTCTCTCATGTTGCCCCCCACCCGCTCATGCCCTGTGTCTCTCTCCTGTTGCCCCCCACCCCCCACTCATGCCCTGTGTCTGTCTCATGTACCCCCCACCCCCCTGCTCATGCCCCGTGTCTCTCTCCAGTTGCCCCCCCACCCCCTGCTCATGCCCCATGTCTGTCTCCTGTACCCTCCCACCCCCCGCTCATGCCCCTTGTCTCTCACCATGTTGCCCCCCACCCCCCGCTCATGCCCTGTGTCTGTCTTCTGTTCCCCCACCCCCCGCTCATGCCCCATGTCTGTCTCCTGTTCCCCCCACTCCCCGCTCATGCCCCATGTCTGTCTCCTGTTGCCCCCACCCATGCCCCGTGTCTGTCTCCTGTACCCCCCACTCCGCGCTCATGCCCCGTGGCTCTCTCCTGTTGACCCCCACCCCCCCGCTCATGCCCCGTGTCTGTCTCCTGTTGCCCCCACCCCCCTGCTCATGCCCCGTGTCTGTCTCCTGTTCTCCCCACCCCCGCTCATGCCCCGTATCTGTCTCCTGTTCCCCCCATCCCCCGCTCATGCCCCGTGTATGTCTCCTGTTCCTCCCACCCCCGCTCATGCCCCGTGCCTGTCTCCTGTTGCCCCCCAACCCCCGCTCATGCCCCGTGTCTCCCTCGTTTTCCCCCATCCCCCGCTCATGCCCCGTGTTTCCCTTGTGTTACCCCCCAGCCCCCCACTCATGTCCTGTGTCTCCCTTGTGTTACCCCCTACCCCCGCTCATGCCCCATGTCTCCCTCGTGTTCCCCCACCCGCTGCTCATGCCCCGTGTCTCTCTCGTGTTCCCCCACCACCGCTCATGCCCTGTGTTTCCTTCGTTTCCCCCCCGCCCCCTGCTCATGCCCCGTTTGCACCCTGTTCCCTCTCACCCCCCGCTCATGCCCATGTGTCTCACCTGTTCCCCTCCACCCCCCGCTCATGCCCTGTTGTGTCCTTTATACACCCCGCCTTCCCTTTCCATGGTGGCCATCTTGGTAAAAGATTTTCCTTCCTACACCGGGATGCCGCAGGCGTCACGGTGTAGGACGGAAAATCTTTTTGTTTTTTTTACCACCCGGCGTTCCCACTTTGAGGACATAAGATGTTAGTGGTCTTCATCTATTGAAAAGGATGTTATGGTGATGTTGCACTAATAAAAACCTTTAAAATGTAGTTAAAAAAAAATGTTACAGGGACGTTATGGTTAAGTTGCACTAATAAAAACCTATGAAATTCAATGAAAAAACTTTGTTAAAGGGACGTTATGGTTAAGTTGCGCTACTAAAAACCTATGAAATTCAGTGAAAAAACTTTGTCAAAGGGACGTTATGGTTCCAAGTAAAACCAAAAAACCCTTGAAATTCGCCCGTTATGGTAAGCTAAGCAACCATAACTCGTACCACCATCGTGCACTGCTAAGACTAACACCCAGGACATCAAAGATGACATCACAAATGTCATTGATGACATCACTGATGACATCACATGTCTGGCTCACTCTTTTTTCTTTTGCTGACATATCTAGGCCACATGGTTTTCTTCAGTAACAGTCAGAAACTAAAAATGTTTTTATTTGTAGACGTATCCTTCAAGTAGGTTCTTACAGTAATTCCCTTAGAGTCCAGTCACATCATATGAAACATATACATACGGGAAGACACAAGCTTGAAAGACAGCAATCCTTTTTGTGCATAAAGATAATCAATAGACTTATGAGCACTTTCAGATAGTTCTGTTTTTTTTTTTGTTATGGCTATACTTTCCTTTTATATGTTCATATTTGTATACATTGTACTCACACTACTTTCTTTAGGGTCCAACCACATCAAGTGATACATATACCTAGGGTAAATAGCAGCTTTGAAACAGAGCAATCATGTATTTGCATGAAAATAATCAGTTAAATTATGAATTGTTTCTGCTACTACTTGTGCTTTTTTGTTAACTTCACTTTCCCTGTATATACCCATATTGGTATGTGTTCTTGTGTCTTTGTGTTTTGTCTATAGTAATGCAATTATGTAATACATGTGTTTTATTAGCTACTTATTACATATTTCACAGTACACAAAAATCTATTAAGAAAACAATTATCATTTCATTATTCAACATATTAACATTACGAATATTATACCTTCATCTTGTACGCTGCACACAATGTTATGTTTCTGTATGAGTAGCTTGGTATACTAGATAGAACCCCATAATAGAATGCTATTTATATAAATGCATCGTTCAATGCACTAATTAGGGTATATTTATTGCAATGATCCTTGACACTTGTTTCGCAACATTACAATAAGAATCCCTTGTACACATATTTCATGAAAAGTACATACACATGTGATGTCATCAGTGATGTCATCAATGACATTTGTGATGTCATCTTTGATGTCCTGGGTGTTAGTCTTAGCAGTGCACAGTGGTGGCGCGAGTTATGGTTGCTTAGCTTACCATAACTGGCGAATTTCAAGGGTTTTTCGGTTTTACTTGGAACCATAACGTCCCTTTGACAACGTTTTTTCACTGAATTTCATAGGTTTTTAGTAGCGCAACTTAACCATAACGTCCCTTTAACAAAGCTTTTTCACTGAATATATATATAATTTTATTTTTCTGAGCCCTGAGAATGCTATCCTTTCATTGAACTGGGTTCAATGTGCTCGTTTAATGAAAGATACATAGGTCTGTTTTTCTCCAGCTTGACCAGCTAAATTCTTAGGGTCATACATCTTCCCATTTCAGTAATGTATTCTTGAGCAAGTTGTATAGATGTTTAGCTAGTATCAGACTCACTTAAGAAACAGCAAAACAAGAATTTGCTAATTCAAAATTATAACTGCTATCTGCCCATGCAGGTTAAACAGTAATGTATTTGTGTATAGATTTTAACAATGTAACATATAAAGATGGTAATTTGACACCGATTTAAGGTATGATTCTCTCCATTTATAGTTCCATTACAACAATTTCTTTGACATTGGGCCTCATTAGGATTGTTACGGTAAGGCAACAATGGTGCCGGTAGTGCTACAGGCGCTGTTGTTACATCACTGCAACATTCCGAGTAGGCTGCCGGGTGCCGCTCTGGAACGCCTGGTCAGACCAGGCATGCAGAGCGGCACCCGTGAGCAGTACCGTGTGGCAGCAACGGCCCCATCATTAACAGGACCGTTTTTACCATCCTCCCTATTCCCATTGAGCCCTATGGGGGCTCACATGGGAATGGGGACCTATCGGGTCCGGGTCCCGTGAAAGGGAATTATCGGGCCCTCCAAGGTCAGAATGACCCAGTAAGTCCACTTTTGCAGGACTCAGACCCAAGTTTGGGAGTAGCTTCTACCTGCAAACTCGTAATGAGGGCCATAGTCTCAAATTGATAGTAAACTGGGTAAATTGTATCAACTTTGGAGAAAGAAGCTTCTTTTACATTCACATTATTGCACATGCATTGAATGAAATACATTGACACTACATGGCACCAGTTTTCAGGTAAATGAAGAACATTAGCCAGTTATTTGCTTACAATTTGCTGTGTACAGTTCACTAAATATGTATTATTTAACATGCTTGGTGAGCTCCACACTATTTGCAGGGAATCGTGTTATTATTGATTTATCTGAAATGCTGCTCTTCATTTCATAGCATTCATCTTTCTTTTTGCAGCGTTTGATACAGTGCACTATGTTTGAGTGCACTAAAGTACCACACTTTCTGTTCATAGTTGGAGAAAAGATACACCATATCTAAATAGAGCAAAGGCACATTGCTGTTCAGATTCCAACAGTCTCACTGCATGAAATTAATAGTTTACTAATTTAGTAAAATGCATGTAAACCAGTGAAAAATAAAGGGGTAATTCATTTCCACGCACAGCGTATTCATGGATTTTAACATCCAAATCCAGCCACGGTGCAGAGTGGTGCAGCGACCCTGCAGCAGCGCCAGTTACGCCCCCAAAGCCTCCCCGTGTGCCATGTACAGCGCACAAATCCTGTACATGGCGCACAGGCTCACAACCATGAAAACGCTTGTAAAACTCCCTGCGCACCCCTCCGAATACATGTGCCCCGCTGTGTGGGAAGTTTCACACGCGATTAGCCCTGTGTGTGCGGGGTACATGGATTGCTGGCGTGCGTGGGAAGTTTCACAGGCGATTGACCCTGTGCGTGCGTGGTACGTGGATTACTGGGGTGCGCGGGAAGTTTCACACGCAATTGGCCCTGTACGTGCAGGGTAGTGGATTTGGGGGGTGCGTGCGAAGTTTCACACGCGGCAGGCCCTGTGCATGCGGGCTACATGGATTACTGCGGTGCGCAGGATGTTTCACACGCAATTGGGCCTGTGTGAGCGGGGTACGTTGATTACTGTGGTGCACGGGAAGTTTAACACGCGATTGGCCCTGTGCGTGCGGGGTATGTCGATTTGGGGGGTGCACGAGAGGTTTCACACGCAGCAGGCCCTGTGCGTGTGGGCTACATGGATTACTGGGGTGCGCGGGAAGTTTCACACACGATTGGCCCTGTGTGTGCGGGCTACGTAGATTACTGGGGTGCGCGGGAAGTTTCACACGCGATTGGCCCTGTGTGTGCGGGGTACGCGGGAATTTTCACACGCGATTGGCCCTGTGTGTGCGGGGTATGTGGATTACTGGGGTGTGCGGGAAGTTTCACACGCGATTGGGCCTGTGCGAGCGGGGTAGGTGGATTATTGAGTTGTGTGGGTAATTTCACACGCGATTGGCCCTGTGCGTGCGGGGTATGTGGATTACTGGGGTGCGCAGGAAGTTTCACACACGATTGGCCCTGTGCGAGCGGGGTACGTGTATAATGTGGTACGGGGGAAGTTACACATGTGCTTTCGCTGTCAGAGCGGGGTACGTGTATCCAGGGGGGTGCGCGGGGAGTCCCACATGTCAATTGGCAGTGTGGGTTCTCACAGGTGTGCCCTCTACCCCCTCCACGGACCCTGCAGGCAAACCACACCACAGAGGACTACCCAGCACCCTTGGTCAGGTCCCGCAGGCAGTCCATCTACCATGGGCATGCCCCCAGCCAGGCCACATGTCACCTTGCACTAGTGATCACCAACTCATGTCCCCCAGCACCATCACCCCCCAGCAGTGAGGAGCACCTGCCAGCAGGCCCCCACTCATTTCCCCCAGCACCACCACCCCCCAGCAGTGAGGGGCACCTGCCAACAGGCCCCCACTCATGTCCCCCAGCACCCCCACCCACCAGCAGTGAGGGTCACCTGGACAGCAGGCCCCCACTCATGTCCCACTCATGTCCCCCAGCACCCCCACCCCCCAGCAGTGAGGGTCACCTGACAGAAGGCCCCCACTCATGTCCCACTCATGTCCCCCAGCACCCGCACCCCCCAGCAGTGATGGTCACCTGCCAGCAGGCCCCCACTCATGTCCCCCATCACCCCCACCCCCCAGCAGTGAAGGTCACCTGCCAGCAGGCCCCACTCATATCCCCCAGCACCCCAACCCCCAGCAGTGAGGGGCACCTGCCAGCAGGCCCCCACTCATGTCCCCCAGCAACCCCACCCCCCAGCAGTGAGGGTCACCTGCCAGCAGGCCCCCACTCTAGTCCCCCAGCACCTCCACTGCCCAGCAGTGAGGGTCACCTGCCAGCAGACCCCCACACATGTCCCACTCATGTCCCCCAGCACCGCCACCCCCCAGCAGTGATGGTCACCTGCCAGCAGGCCCCCACTAATGTCCCCCAGCACACCCACCCCCAGCAGTGAGGGTCACCTGCCAGCAGGCCCCCACTTATGTCCCCCAGCACCCCCACGCCCCAGTAGTGATGGTCACCTGCAAGCAGGCACCCACTCATGTCCCCCAGCACCCCCACCCCCCCGCAGTGAGGGGCACCTTCCAGCAGGCCTCCACTCATGTCACACTCATGTCCCCCAGCACCCCCATCCCCCAGCAGCGGGGGTCACCTGCCAACAGGCCCCCACTCATGTCCCCAAGCACCCACACCGCCCAGCAGTGAGGGTCACCTGCCAGCAGGCCCCCACTCATGTCCCACTCATGTCCCCCAGCACCCCCACCCCCCAGCAGTGATGGGAAGTTTCACACGCGATTGGCCCTGTGTGTGCAGGGTATGTGGATTAATGGGGTGTGCGGGAAGTTTCACACGCGATTGGGCCTGTGCGAGCGGGGTAGGTGGATTATTTAGTTGTGTAGGTAATTTCACACGCGATTGGCCCTGTGCGTGTGGGGTATGTGGATTACTGGGGTGCACAGGAAGTTTCACACACGATTGGCCCTGTGCGAGCGGGGTACGTGTATAATGTGGTACGGGGGAAGTTACACATGTGCTTTCGCTGTCAGAGCGGGGTACGTGTATCCAGGGGGGTGCGCGGGGAGTCCCACATGTCAATTGGCAGAGTGGGTTCTCACAGGTGTGCCCTCTACCCCCTCCACGGACCCTGCAGGCAAACCACACCACAGAGGACCACCCAGCACTCCTGGTCAGGTCCCGCAGGCAGTCCATCCACCATGGGCATGCCCCCAGCCAGGCCACATGTCACCTTGCACTAGTGATCACCAACTCATGTCCCCCAGCACCATCACCCCCCAGCAGTGAGGAGCACCTGCCAGCAGGCCCCCACTCATTTCCCCCAGCACCCCCACCCCCCAGCAGTGAGGGGAACCTGCCAGCAGGCCCCCACTCATGTCCCCCAGCACCCCCACCCCCCAGCAGTGAGGGTCACCTGACAGCAGGCCCCACTCATGTCCCACTCATGTCCCCCAGCACCCCCACCCCCCAGCAGTGAGGGTCACCTGACAGAAGGCCCCCACTCATGTCCCACTCATGTCCCCCAGCACCCCCACCCCCCAGCAGTGATGGTCACCTGCCAGCAGGCCCCCACTCATGTCCCCCATCACCCCCACCCCCCAGCAGTGAAGGTCACCTGCCAGCAGGCCCCACTCAAGTCCCCCAGCACCCCCACCCCCAGAAGTGAGGGGCACCTGCCAGCAGGACCCCACTCATGTCCCCCAGCACCCCCAACCCCAGCAGTGAGGGTCTCCTGACAGCAGGCCCCCACTCATGTCCCACTCATGTCCCCCAGCACCCCCACCCCCCAGCAGTGATGGTCACCTGCCAGCAGGCCCCCACTCATGTCCCCCAGTGCCCCCACCCCCCAGCAGTGAGGGTCAACTGCCAGCAGGCCTCCACTCATGTCCCCCTGCAACCCCCACCCCCCAGCAGTAAGGGCTACCTGCCAGCAGGCCCCCACTCATGTCCCACTCATGTCCCCCAGCACCCCCACCCCCCAGTAGTGATGGTCACCTGCAAGCAGGCACCCACTCATGTCCCCCAGCAGTGAGGGGCACCTTCCAGCAGGCCCCCACTCATGTCCCACTCATGTCCCCCAGCACCCCCAGCAGTGAGGGACATCTGCCAGCAGGACCCCACTCATGTCCCCCAGCACCTCCACCCCCCAGCAGTGAGGGTCACCTGCCAGCAGGCCTCCACTCATGTCCCCCTGCAACCCCCACCCCCCAGCAGTAAGGGCTACCTGCCAGCAGGCCCCCACTCATGTCCCACTCATGTCCCCCAGCACCCCCACCCCCCAGTAGTGATGGTCACCTGCAAGCAGGCACCCACTCATGTCCCCCAGCAGTGAGGGGCACCTTCCAGCAGGCCTCCACTCATGTCACACTCATGTCCCCCACCACCCCCATCCCCCAGCAGTGAGGGTCACCTGCCAACAGGCCCCCACTCATGTCCCCCAGCACCCCCACCGCCCAGCAGTGAGGGTCACCTGCCAGCAGGCCCCCACTCATGTCCCCCAGCACCCCCACCCCCCAGCAGTGATGGTCACCTGCCAGCAGGACCCCACTCATGTCCCCCAGCACCCCCACCCCCAGCAGTGAGGGTCACCTGCCAGCAGGCCCCCACTCATGTCCCACTCATGTCCCCCAGCACCCCCACTCCCCAGCAGTGAGGGTCACCTGCCAGCAGGCACCCACACATGTCCCCAGCAACCCTACCCCCCAGCAGTGAGGGTCACCTGCGAGCAGGCCCCCACTCATGTCCCCCAGCACCCCCACCCCCCAGCAGTGAGGGACATCTGCCAGCAGGACCCCACTCATGTCCCCCAGCACCTCCACCCCCCAGCAGTGAGGGTCACCTGCCAGCAGGCCTCCACTCATGTCCCCATGCAACCCCCACCCCCCAGCAGTAAGGGCTACCTGCCAGCAGGCCCCCACTCATTTCCCACTCATGTCCCCCAGCACCCCCACCCCCCAGCAGTGAGGGTCACCTGCCAGCAGGCCCCCACTCATGTCCCACTCATGTCCCCCAGCACTCCCACCCCCCAGCAGTGAGGGTCACCTGCCAGCAGGCCCCCACTCATGTCCCCCAGCACCCCCACCCCTCAGCAGTGATGGTCACCTGCCAGCATGCCCCCACTCATGTCCCCCAGCACCCCCACCCCCCAGCAGTGAGGGGCACCTGCCAGCAGGCCCCCACTCATGTCCCCCAGCACCCCCACCCCCCAGCAGTGAGGGTCACCTGCCAGCAGGCCCCCACTCATGTCCCCCAGCACCCCCACCCCCCAGCAGTGAGGGTCACCTGACAGCAGGCCCCACTCATGTCCCACTCATGTTTCCCAGCACCCCCACCCCCCAGCAGTGATGGTCACCTGCCAGCAGGCCCCCACTCATGTCCACCAGCACCCCCACCCCCCAGCAGTGAGGGGCACCTGCCAGCAGGCCCCCACTCATGTCCCCCAGCACCCCCACCCCCCAGCAGTGAGGGTCACCTGCCAGCAGGCCCCCACTCATGTCCCACTCATGTCCCCCAGCACCTCCACCCCCCAGCAGTGAGGGTCACCTGCCAGCAGGCCCCCACTCATGTCCCACTCATGTCCCCCAGCACCCCCACCCCCCAGCAGTGAGGGTCATCTGCCAACAGGCCCCCACTCATGTCCCCCAGCACCCCCACCCCCCAGCAGTGAGGGTCACCTGCCAGCAGGCCCCCATTCATGTCCCCCAGCACCCTCACCCCCCAGCAGTGAGGGTCACCTGCCAGCAGGCCCCCACTCAAGTCCCCCAGCACCCCCACCCACCAGCAGTGATGGTCACCTGCCACCAGGCTCCCACTCATGTCCCCCAGCACCCCCACCCCCCAGCAGTGAAGGGCACCTGCCAGCAGGCTCCCACTCATGTCCCATTCATGTCCCCCAGCACCCCACCCCCCAGCAGTGAGGGTCACCTGCCAGCAGGCCCCCACTCATGGCCCCCAGCACCCCTACCCTCCAGCCGTGAGGGTCACCTGCCAGCAGGCCCCCACTCATGTCCCACTCATGTCCCCCAGCACCCCAACCCCCCAGCAGTGATGGTCACCTGCCAGCAGGCCCCCACTCATGTCCCCCATCACCCCCACCCCCCAGCAGTGAAGGGCACCTGCCAGAAGGCCCCACTCATGTCCCCCAGCACCCCCACCCCCAGCAGTGAGGGGCACCTGCCAGCAGGCCCCCACTCATGTCGCCCAGCACCCCCACCCCCAGCAGTGAGGGTCACCTGCCAGCAGGCCCCCACTCATGTCCCCCATCATCCCCACCCCCAGCAGTAAGGGTCACCTGCCAGCAGGCCCCCACTCATGTCCCACTCATGTCGCCCAGCACCCCCACCCCCAGCAGTGATGGTCACCTGCAAGCAGGCACCCACTCATGTCCCCCAGCACCCCCACCCCCCAGCAGTGAGGGGCACCTGCCAGCAGGCCCCCACTCATGTCACCCAGCACCCCCACCGCCCAGCAGTGAGGGTCACCTGCCAGCAGGCCCCCACTCATGTCCCACTCATGTCCCCCAGCACCCCCAACCCCAGCAGTGATGGTCACCTGCCAACAGGCCCCCACTCATGTCCCCCAGCACCCCCACCCCCAGCAGTGAGGGTCACCTGCCAGCAGGCCCCCACTCATGTCCCACTCATGTCCCCCAGCACCCCCACCCCCCAGCAGTGAGGGTTACCTGCCAGCAGGCCCCACTCATGTCCCCCAGCACCCCTACCCCCCAGCAGTGAGGGGCACCTGCCAGCAGGCCCCCACTCATGTCCACCAGCACCCCCACCCCCAGCAGTGAGGGGCACCTGCCAGCAGGCCCCCACTCATGTCCCCCAGCACCCCTACCCCCCAGCAGTGAGGGACAACTGCCAGCAGGACCCCACTCATGTCCCCCAGCACCCCCACCCTCCAGCAGTGAGGGTCACCTGCCAGCAGGCCTCCACTCATGTCCCATTCATGTCCCCCAACACCCTCACCCCCCAGCAGTGAGGGTCACCTGCCAGCAGGCCCCCACTCATGTCCCACTCATGTCCCCCGGCACCCCCACCCCCCAGCAGTGATGGTCACCTGCCAGAAGGCTTCCACTCATGTCCCCCAGCACCCCCACCCCCCAGCAGTGAGGGGCACCTGCCAGCAGGCCCCCACTCCTGTTCCCCAGCATCCCCACCCCCCTACAGTGAGGATCACCTGCCAGCAGGCCCCCACTCAGGTCCCACTCATGTCCCCCTGAACCCCCACCACCCAGCAGTGAGAGGTACCTGCCAGCAGGCCCCAACTCATGTCCCACAGCACCCCCACCCCCCAGCATTTAGGGGCACCTGCCAGCAGGCCCCCACTTATGTCCCCCCACCCACTCACCCACCCAGCAGTGACATGCCCATCTCATGACACAAACCAAAAGTCAACTATGTATATCAACACATGTCCGTCACACCCACACACACACACAGGTTGCCATTGATTGAGTAAACCCACATTTCAACATGCATGAACCCAATGAGTGAATCCCACATATTGAAGTAAAAGATCAAAATGTATTAACATTAAAACCAATTGAAAGTACTTAAAGCATAAAATAATGGCAAACATGAAATCAAATGCATGTCCAAATAAAAATAAAAAATGTCCTAAAAAAAACAAAGAAAAATGGCCAAAATTCTCTGTCCACCAAACCAAATCCAAATGAAACGCAAAAAGGTAAATCCATTGATCCATGGTGAAATGAAATCAAAATGTCCAAATAAATCCAACGTCCAACTATGTACAATCCAATTTTCAAGGGTCCATGAGCCCAACGAAACAAATTAAACCTATCTAATAACCTACCTAACAAAAAAACTATATACAAAAGTGTGGGCATAGTCCAAAAGCCTCAAAATAAAAAAAAAGGAAACCTAACACTATAATCTATTTGCAATGGCAACGGGAAAGTCCTGCGGCTCACTCAGTGATGTTTTCGGCCAGGGCATCATCGAACTCCATGTCTATTTGCTGGAGGCGGGCTTCTGTCCTGGCCCCGAGGTCTCGCAGGGAGGCGCTCATGGCCTGTTCCAACTCCCTGCGAGTCGCCTCGAGGCACTCTGCCCGCCTCAACGCCCTTCGCATGGAGAACTCCGCCCTGACCATTGTGACCCACGCCTCTTCCGCCCGCCACCGCTCCGCACCTTTACGCTGGCCCAACCGCATCCACACGGAAGACACACCCATTCCAGGGTCCTCCTGCCCTCTGGCCGATGCCTGCCCCCCTGATGTTGATGGCCCCGAGCCATCATTGCTCCCACCTAAAGCCTGCTCCTGCTGCTGCTGCTGCTGTCCATGTGCCCTGTCCGATGATGCCTGTACATCCTCCATCAGCTGGTCTCCAGTTGTGGTGTCCACCCCTGCTGGACCGCCGACTCCCGACTGTGGCAGGGATGGGATCTCCACCAAGCTAGCTGTGTTGGTCAGGCCAGGTCCACAGGGGGCCCTGGTGGAATCTGGGCCAGAAGACGGCACGGAGAACGACTGGCGCATAGTCTCGACAGAGGAGGCGAGGTCCGCCGGAGTGCGCTTCACATGTGGGAACCCACCGACCAGGGCCCCTCCCAACAGTGCCACGTCGCAACGCTGCTGTTCGTGATGACATGCGTTCTCCGCCCAGGAAGAACGCAGGTCATCACGAATGTCATGCGTGTGCAACGTGAAACCAATCAGGATGGAGCCCATACGTTCATGGGACCCCTCGTCCGCAGGTAGTGGAGAGGCAGATGACATGGCACTCTCCCCTACCTGCGGACGGGCCTGGGAAGGGGCATCCCTGCTGGTGCATGGTGGTGCAGTCACAGGGTCAAGGACAGTTAAATGCACAGGCCCCTCCGCAGTGACCTGTGCTGCCTTCTGACCCTGGCCCTGGACTGCACCACTTGCAGTCCAGGGCCAGGCCAGTGGTACTACCCCCATCAGGCCCCATGTGCGGCTCAGTAGCGGGCTCCTCCTCCTCTGTGGAGACCACCAACCTGGATGTCTCCACACCGTCTTCCGCCATTGCAAGCCCCTGTGGGGGCTCACCCGGCCCTTCCGCCACAGCCGTAGTGGCAGACGCGGCACCGGATGATGGCAAGTCCTGGGAGGGTGGCTGGGCCTTGCGTCGCCGCTCGGTGGAGGCATCCCCGCGCTTGGCTCCACAGCGCCTTCTCCGCTCTCTTCTTCACTTGACGCTGCGTAGAGGGAGACATAGAACACAAGCATCAGGGTACAGTACAATATTCCCCTCGACAGGAAGCAATAACACATGAGTGGCAGTGTCAAACGTCACTTCCATCCTGTCCCTCCACGACACATTGGTGAATGCACGCAACACACATGCAGAAACAGGCACGTTGCCTGAAATCAACATCAGCATCCATGTACAAGGGCCTCTATTAACCAAAATGTTGCTTTCAAACTCACATGCATCATGGCTCACACTGATCCCATGCACACACATCACCGGAGGGTCATGCATCATGGCTTGTACACCACAGACACAGTGGATAGACACAGTGAATACAACAGTGACCGCACTGCATGCGTGAATGTACGCATCATCAAGGACATATGTCATGCATCCATGGTGTTTCAAAGTCACACACACACTTCTCAGACACACTCACATGTGCACCATACATGAACATGGCAGCAGCACCCATCCCTCAAACCCCCACCATGTCCAATAACAGACACTGGCATGCTTTCATGTGTGCATTTGGCATACAGCTCCCCATGTTGCATTGTAACACATGCACCAACCGTGTGGTTTACTGGTCTCACATGCATGACCATGATGTCCCTGCACACACACATCCATACATGGCCTATGTCACACATACAGGCAAGTATCAAACCACCAGTACACTGCAACATGCCCTGTCTCACACACCAATGCTTGGCTACTTACCGCTCAACTCCAGACGTGTCTTCCTCCGAAGGATCTGGGTGTGGAGCGCTGGGCATTCATGTTCCAGGATCCTCATCTGGATGTCAATCATGCTGACCTGGCCCCCCTCCGCGAGGCGCCGGGCCTTGTAGAGGGTCCTGGACCTGAAGTCCTCCCGGCGCTTCTTGACGTGCTTGATGTCGCGGTTTGCCACCCCCTCTGCGTTGATGGCAACCACTACATCGTCCCAGATCCTCTCCTGTCCTTCCTTGTTGGCGCATGATGTTCCGAAGAGGGCATCAAAATGCCCCAGGACATGCTCCACCAGGACACCAACTTCCTTCACACTGAAGCTGGTGGCCCTCTGCCTCTTGGGCAGGGGATCGCCAGTGGTTTCAGATGGTGTTTGCCCTGAAATGGCGACACCCGAGGCTGGCGTGGGTGGGCAACTGGGTCCTGGAGCTGGGCTGTGGAGCGATGGTATCCCAGTCGGGAGTCTTCTGTTCCAGCAGGGGTGGACACAGCAACTGGAACCCTGGCTGACGTGCAGGCACCAAATAGCAGGGCACTTGGGCAGCAGGCAAGCAGGCAGCAGCAGATGGCAGGTGGGAGCGTGCTCGGGGCTCTTGGGGGCAGTAATTCGGCCTTCTGGGCAGAAGCGTGGTCTTCCGTGTGTTGTTGCCTTGCCAGCTTGATACGGAGTGATTTGGCACGTGAAAATCTTGCACGTCAGCGTGTAATTCGACGAAAGGCCCTTAGGGCGTAAGCACGCGTCTGCATGTAATTTGAGGAAAGGCCCTTAGTGCGTAAGCGCGTCTGTGACGTTAAGCGCGTGGGTGTTTCCCTTGTGACGTGGGCATAGTGGTTCTTGATGCGTGAAAAAACTGCATGTCCGCATGTGAATGCGTGTAATCCGAGGAAAGGGTCTACGCGTCTGTGACATGACGCGCGCAGGCGTTTCCCTCACCACGGATGCATGTTCATTGTACACGTCCAAAAACTGCACGTCCGAGTGTCAGCTCGTGTAATTGGAGGAAAGGGCCTTAGCGCGTACATGCGTAAGTGATGTTGTACATGTGGGCCGGTTTAAAAGTATGTGTAGGACCACATTTCCTTGTACGTGCTTTTCGTGGAGAGCGAGTGGGTGAATTCTGTACTTCTTTCCGGTTCACACGCGATTACTTCACAGCGTTTCAAGTTCGTACTCTGTGTTACCTCTGACAGCGTTCATTTTTTTTGTTGGGCCTGTTTCCTCAAACAGCATTCACTTCTTCTTTTGTCCTGTCTCCTCAGACAGCGTACAATTCTTCTTTTGATGGGGGTGTTGCCAACGCACACATGCGCGTCTTTTTCGCGTTCTTTTTCCAGGCAGACGGTGAGTCGCGCACGTATTTACCAACTGTGCTTGCCCTGTGTGTCGCGTACCCCTTCAGAGGTCATTGTAGACTGCGCATAACACGCGTACGCTTATTTTTGTGTTTCTGGGTGCCACAGTGTAGTGCGAGTTCATTTTTCCACGTACGTGGTCTACGAGGGGTTGCGTGCACGTTATTTTTTGGTTTTGGGGTGCCTGTGCGTTGCGTGACCAATCATCTTCCCCCAGGGGTCACAGACAGCCTTGCTAGAGCACTAGGGTACGAATTCCATCTAGTACCCTACCCCTTTTACCCCCAATTGCCCAGGACAATCGTTTACTGCTGCTCCCATATGCACAACAGCATCAGTGCCATGGTTGGGAGGCGACCAAGCAGTAAGGGAGGCAAAGGTGGCCGACCTTCAAAAGGTGGGCATGGTGGACGCAGTAGGGGACGTGGCCAGGATTTGCAGGGTGCCCCTAGACCCCCATGTGTGGAGGAGCAATCAGGGACACCCATGCCCACCCCCCATGGTTGTGGGAAACGGAGCTGACACCATCCCAGCTCAGCCCATTGTGGCACCTGAACCGGCACAGGATGACTCCCAGGCTGACTTCCAGGTCAGCAAGTCTACACCACGTTTGGCGGTGCAAGTTGGTGTCACCAGGCCACATGAATCTGGTGCAGCTATGTCATCTGCTGCAGCTATGTCATCTGCTGCCCCAAGTAGGCAGGGTGGGGAGGCTGCAAGGGCAGCTGCAGCTCAATCCACCCCAGCTCTGAGTCTCCCAGCCAGGACAGTTTCGGTCCCGGTCCATCAAACCGGCCTTGCCCCTGCCAACATCACCCTGCAGCCAATGCCTGCACCAAGACCTATGGTCAATGTGCGTTTGCACACTCCTAGTACCAAGTCCACCGGCGCTCCTGCCCCTACTGACCAGAGTGGCGTAAGCCACTCCGGATCCTCACCACCTTTGAAAAAGAGGAAGAAGGGTGCTCTGGCACTACAGGCTGAGACCCCAGGCATGGCTACACACTCCGGCACGTCAAGGAAGCCTAGCTTTAATGACGCCAAACTTGATGCACTAGTGGCCTGTGTCGGCACATAGCTGCAAAATGGTGGTGACTGCAGGGTGCAAGACCACACCTGGTCAACGTAAGGCACACTGGCAGACCATCGCGGAAATCATTAGTGCCCTTGGATTTGTGAGGTGCTCAGCTGATGATTGCTACAAGCGCTGGAATGACCTGAAACGCAGAGCAAAGAACAAGCTGGCCTCAAATCATGCTTCTACTCTGGTGACTGGTGGAGGGTCTCCACAAGAGGTCAACCAACTCACTGAACATGAGTCTGTTGCTGGAACCTTCATCACAGAGGAACAGATCCAAGGCGTGGGAGACCTACCAGATTACGACGCATTGTCCTGTGAGTGCCCATGCTTGTGTGTAATCCATGTGTATGTTGTGTGGGTGACGGGTTCTGATTGAGTGCCAGGTGAGAGTGTGTGCACCTGAGTGGTATGGGTCACCCATGTGCTTCCTCCAAAACATTCACTGGCCTTGGATTTGGGTTTGACAGTATCCCTTCTTCCCACAGTACCCATTTTGCGCCACATTACTGCAGTTGCCCTTGAACTGTCATCTTGCAACAACATTGTTCTGAATTTTTCAGTGTTCATTCAGGCTGATTGTTTCAATTCTCCCACTTTTGCAACACATTTTTCAGCCCTAATGCCACATATATGACATGCTTTTGTCATTGATTACACCCCACCTTGGCCCACATTTGTTACCTTGTTATGTGAATGATTAGACCATTCAGGCTGATTGAGTATTGGCCTGCTCACATTGATTTTTGGTGCCTGTTTGTATGTGGTACTTGATAGTTTGTATGTGGTACTTGATAGTTGTTTCCTGTGATGTTTAAGTGACCAACCATTGATGTGTACATCTGCCTGCAATCACTGTATTCTTGTACACTGGATGTGTTGCAGTGAGTGGCACATGCATATTTTGTCACACTATGTAGCATTGTTCATCTCATCATGTCCATCTCACATGGATGGCTGATAGTACTCATTCACTGACATATGGCTGTACTTGTCAAATGTACCATGGCTATGCTACATGCCATCTGTGTGCTGGCATGTGCCATGTATGTGTATTGGACATGCCACTCACAGGCTAATGTGTGATGCCAGTGCTACCCAGCATGCAGCAAATGTGTTGCTTTTCCATCTTGGTGTCATCAGTGTCTGCTTTTGGCCTCCCCTTCCAACTCAGTGACAGTGCATGCATGCCAGGGTTATAGTCATGTGGGACATGTGTAAATCATGTACTGCATCTCTGGCTTGTCAGGCCTATGTGTGTGCTATGGTGCTAATGCCTGTTTCCATTTTTTGTGTTTCATGTTTTTGCAGGTGATGACACACCTGATGCTGTTGAGGTTGAGGGGATGGTGCAGACCCAGGTGGAATCTCAGGCACGACCGGCCACCAGTGGGGGACGTGGTGTGGTGGTGGGTGAAAACCCAATCTTACTGCAGACCATACTGTCCAGGGGTGTTTCTGGGTGCACCTCCCCATACCTCTATTCAGGTGCTCAATCGGATGATGAGACTTATGTGCCGTCGCAGGTGAGTGTTTCTGGCAGGGATTCTGTTTTGTCTAACCCACCTGCACCAGGGGTAGAACCCTCTATGGCGATGTCAGTGTTAGTAAGTCCGCCTTTGTCGGTTACGGATGCAGGGTCACACTCCACAACATCTGATCCTGTTCCTGGGCCAACAGATCAGAGGGGGCATGCAGTCCTGCAGCCTCAGGCAGTGCAGCACAGCAAGGTGCAGATCGCCTTGCCCCAAACAGGTGTGGTGTTCGCCGACGCGGTGGCCGTACGCCACCAGGCAATACTGTATGGTAAAACTCCATGTAGGTATAGCAACCCAACAGGCAGCATCAGTTGAAAGGATGGCTCAGGCAATGGAGAGGGTGGCCACTTCCATTATCCCCCCTAAAAGGCAGATGGAGCAACAACAGCAGGCAACAGACTCCATTTGCCGATCACACAGGGAAGACATGTTTGCGTCCAACAGGGACAGACGGGCGGCACTGCAGACTCTTCGGGAAGCCATCTCTATAGAGTCACAGGGCCACAGGGAAGCCCTGAGGGTAGAACTCCATAACCTCAGGGAGACTCTTGTTGAACTTGAGGCAGGTGGAGTGGCTCACACGTTCACTCTCAGCTGAGCTGCAGGCAACTCGGGAGGAGATCCGGGAATCACGGGAGGCCATGCGTGTAGAAATGCAGGCAACCCGTCAGGTGCTGCATGGGGATCGCCGTATTATCATCCTCCAGAAGAAGACCATCCACACCTGAATGCTTGCTGCCATGGAGGACCATACCAGGGCTTTGTGTGGGCTGCCTCCCATAGCACCACCACCTCCTGATGCAGCAGCAGAGGGTGATGAGAGCGACAGCAGCACTTCTCCCACAGTAGCGTAGCCGTGCAGGCCATGAGCCCATGTAGGTGTTTTTTTTTTCCCGCAACATCCTCACAGGTGGGTGTTGGTGTACACCCTGTCCTGGAACCTCCTGGGTGGCCTCCTCCCCCTGGCCCCCACATGGCAATTTTCTTTTTTTTTTTTTTTTTTTTTTTACAGTGTGTTGCCTTGTGTTGCTCCCGTGGGCATCCACTGTGTATTCCGGCTGGGCACCTGCAGGCTTGTCCTGTGTTTGGGTTAGATGCTTGGGTTCCTGACACACACACCCCTCTTGCTTCCCATTTCCATTGGCTTGCAAAGGGTGTGACCAAGTGACAGTGACTTACACAGTGTCATTGGGCTCCCATGAGCTGTGTGGGCAGTCTGTAGTCATAACTGTGTGGACATCCCTAGTGGGGTTTGTTTTTGTATTGAACACTGCATGGTGTATTGATATGTGCTTGTGCATCCATGTCTTCCTCCTTATCCGCAGGTACCTTCTTCAAGTCTTCACAAGGCTGTCTCCTTTGCAGATGCAGTTCATGTTGTATGCAGTACACTGACACATTTGCCTGACAGCAACACTCTGGAGTTGGAAGGGGTCGATGTGCTGGCTTATTGAGGTTGTATGACTTACATTACTTTGAGTTTGTACTGTCATATTTTGGCGATGTTTCATGCTGTGTTGCTGTATTGTGTTGCTGGTAAGTATTTGGTCATGTGTGCTGTTTGTTATTGATTACTGGGAGCATATTGTCGGTGGCCTGTTTCCATTTGGGACAGTGCACTTTGTGACACTTGTGTCATGTGTTGTGCATTCCTTTGTTTGCTTTCACATTGCAGGACATGCTATGGTGTGTTGGGTGGCGGAGATGGGGAGGGGTTGGGTGACATGGCGCTATTTTCATGTTGTATTTTGCAAGGGCATAGTCATTCATGCAGCATAAATGTGTGTCTTTTTGTGACACAGCATTGGTTGTCTTTCGGTAGGTAGGAATGCACACAATGTAACACTTCCAGGTGACCAATCTCAGGATGGTATGGTTGTGACAGTTGACTGTCCCTTATGTCATCATCATTGATTGTCAGCTGGTATGTGCCAGGGCTGTGTGCACTCCACAGGGGTGTGATTTTAGGTGAAGTAATTAGCCACCAGCTGCGTACGGGCAGCCTCCCCATGTGCCCTTTCCCCTCCAATGCGCAGCAGCCATGCCTGTGGTTGGGGATGAGGGGGCACCACCATGTCCACCGGCAGGCCCCGGCGTGTTGCAACAGGACACATGCTGCCACTATGATCCTGCACACTACTGAGGGCGCGTATAGCAGCTGCCCTCCAGAGCGGTCAAGGAAGCGAAAGCGTGACTTGAGCACTCCGAATGTGCGCTCCACTATGCCCTGGGTTGCAATATGGGCTGTGTTGTATCTTACCTCGGGTGGTGTGGTGGGGTTCCGAATTGGCGTCATCATGTGGGGGCTCAGAGGGTAGGCACTGTCCCCTGGGGAGGGGATGATGGGTATCATTAGTGGGGTTGTGACATTACTCAGTATCTGACATGCATGCATGTGCAGGGGCATTTATACTCACCAAGCAGCCATGTATTGCCATGCCGCCCAGCTTCTATATCCCGGCTTAGGGTTGACATTCTGTAAATTAAACTGTCATGGGTGGACCCTGGATAGTTGGCATATACTGAGGTGATGAATCCCTTGGCATCACATACTACCTGCACGTTGATGGAATGCCAGTGCTTGTGGTTTCTGTAGATGTGCTCAGTTGCCCTAGGAGGACGTAGAGCCACATGGGTGCAGTCAATGGCACCTAGCACTTTGGGGAAGTGTGCCACCCCGTAGAAATCCTGGACGACAGCCTGCCTTTCTACAGGTGTTCTGGGCAGGTATATGTGCCTGCGGACTGATGGGCATGCAGTCATGATGGCCAACACCTGGTGCAGACAGTGTGACTGCGTGGCCTGTGACACCCCCCCCCCCCACTATGGCACTTGTCCGCTGAAATGAACCAGTGGCCAAGAAGTGCAGTACATTGAGCACCTTTTCCAAGGGGCTCAGTGCTTGGGAGTACAGGGTGGGTGATGTGAGGTCATCCTCCCACTCACTCACCAGGTCGAGTATTATGTGAGGTGGAAACCTGTACCTCCCATACACCTGGTCATCAGGCATCCCAAAAAGGCTGGTTCTGGCTGTAAAAATTCTGGCCCTGACTATCCTCCTCCTCCTCCTGCGGTATCCCACGACCACTGCTGCAAGGAACGGTATATTCATCTTAGCGTCTGAGCTTGTTTGTTGTTTGCGCGCACTTTTATGTTGCGTGGGTCCACGTACGCCTGCTTCCTGCTGGCATACGTGTTTCCGGATAAGTGCATCTTTTTTGGTGCACGCGTTAGCCCCGTTCGATTCCATGAATACGTGTTGTAGGTTTTCACGTGTGGGCCTTCCGCGCATTTGCCTCCTGTACTTCCCCCGTGACGCCCACATTTTCACGCGTTGTTCCCCATTCTGCGTGTTTCGCCCCGTGTTACGCCTACTTTTGTTGTGTGCGCTGCACTATGTGCGCGTTGCGCACGCTGTTTGAAGACGTGTGTGCCAGCGTGCGCCACACAGGATTTTAGCACACATCCAGGGATTTACATGCGCACGGACTTCCATGAATCGCTGTGCGCGGGTTTCGCTGCGATTTTCGCACTTGCGCTGCGATACGCACGCTTTCGCATGCTTGCGTGGAAATTTTCAGCGCACATTAATTCCATGAATCGGCCTGTAAATGTGTTCACTGGTTTATATGCTACACAAACTATTTTGTAAAACTTTGGTTTGCATGTTGATTTTCAAACGTGCAAACCATGTTGCTCTGCAAATCCATTTGGACTTCAAGTTCTAGCCTTTTGTAAACATTAGGTTTACCTGGTTTACAAAACAGAATAACTTTGCAAACCCCAGGTACACTTATCAGCATGCTTTATAAACACCAACTACACATCAAGTTTGCAAACTGTTTCACAGTTTTGTAAACCTTGCTTTTATGGTTTAAAACACTGTAGCAAAACATTTAAACCTTACGTTTATCATGGTTTCCGAATATGCAAAACATAGAAAACATAATGGGCCTCATTATGACTCTGGCGGTAGCCGTGTGGGTAAATACTGGCACAGCTGCAATGGAAGAAGCACAGTAAGCCACTCCAACATCGTATAGAAACTAACCACCCCACACACCCCTCCTGCATTCTGCCCTCATAATAAGTAATGTGTAAATATTTAAATATGGCCTCAGGATCCAATTGTTACTGTCCTCCTGTCCTAGTCTCTGGTTTGTGTTGCTATTCTTACCCTTCACCATCCATTTTATATCAATCAATACATCAATGCTTGAATGTAAAGACACCTTATCCAAGGACTGTCTCTACTCTCTGTTATTGACTATATTGTAAGTAACGTTTGTTCTTCAATATATCCAAAATACAAGGTACTTAAAACAAATTTCTCCGAAAGGGTGAACACTCTAAGAAAATTACCATCAGTTCGAAGCCCCGCTCAGTCAATAACCCTACATTTTGGAACAATCTCACCTTGACAACAGCCATTGAAGTTTCAAAAGTATTGAATATAGATCTGTTGAAGCAACACTTCAGCTAGACAGCTATTGGGACATATCTTTATTGCCACAACAAGATGATTTTATATTGTTTTGGTGATCATAGTAGCTGGAAAGTGGTTGCCACCAGTAAAAACAGCATTTGTATACTATGTTCCTCTTTTGTCCATTTCTCTCATACCCTGTGTACCTTATAGCAATGGTTATGTGAGGGATCCATCTCATATGGCCCTTTAATCTGTTATGTACCCCTACCACCCACTGTGCAGGTATTGAGATTCCAGGCCAAAACATTACTATTTTAACATGCATGTTAAGCAAACTATTAAAACAGTATTTTGAAAATTAAACAATGCTTGTTTGTGTGTGAGTCTGCATACATTCAAGAATTTGAATGAGTGTATGCGTGTGTGAATCTGTGTGCATACTCGTATGCATATTCATGTCTCTGTGAGCATATCTTACTAAGAGTGCATGTGTGCAAATGTAATGGGCATATGTGTTTGTCGGGAGGCTACCTCAGTATTGTGTTAAGGATATACATTGGCAATACTGGCATACATTGTGGGTGCAGTATCATGAAGGTGATATATAGTGGCAATGTTGGCATATATTTTGGACATTGCATCAGCAAAGTAATTTATCAAATACATGCTGGCATACATTGTTGGTGTAGCAATGGTTTGCAGTGAAATTGGTTTGCACTGGGAATGCTGCCATAAATTGTGAGTGCAAGAGCATTAAAGTGATTTGCAGTGCCTGCATATATTGTGGGTGCATCCTGGTAAAAGTGAGATAGATTGGAGATGGTGGTTCCATATTGTGTGTTAGATTGGAGATAGTGCCATATTGTGTGGGCACAATACCAGGAAACTGATTTACAGTGGCAGTGACTGAATATATAGTCAGTGTGTATATAAATCAGGACAAATAACCAGGCCCCCTCTTTTTGGAAAAACCCTTCCACGCTCGGGGATAGACCCAATTACATAGAATACATCAAGGAGAAAGGTATACAACAATTAGAAAAACATAATCCTATTGGTCCAATAAAAAGGTGGGTTCATATACTACAGAACAAACTGAAAAAATGAATGTCCTGCACAGCCTCAATACATTATTAGAATTTCATTCAATTTATTCAAAAATACTTCTTTCAAATATTCTTTCATTAAAAAAAAAAAATAATTCATAGTAAAAAAGAATATATACATTTTTGTATAAACAATCAGCATTTCAAATCCCTTTAACACCTTTACTTGAAGGACATCACTTGTGCAAATCACAAATACATCAGATAGTAAACATACCAACATATAACCAAGACCCTACATATAAAATACATTCTTCAACATGTCTCTCAGACCATAAAATCCCAACATGTTTCTGTTCACAATGTCTTCAATGATGGAACATTCATCGGGGGAATTTTGTTAGAGCAGTAGATTCCTTCAACATCAACAGTTCGAGGTAAGGGACAAAAACAAACCCCCAAATGTGGGGGTTAGAAATCACCTCTGACTGAATATAAAGTCTCCTGCAACTGTCTTCTCCGTATTAGTTGCTGAACCTTGAAACATCAAATCCTTCAAGTATCAATCACGCTATTAAATAGTATGAAAACCCCAACAGATCACTCATTCACACGTTATTTAATGATCACGTTGCTGATTCACCACTGATGTATAGTTCTTCCAAATACTACAATGCCAATATAACCTTCATCGTAGTATTTGGAAGAACTATACATCAGTGGTGCGTATACAACATAACTCGATGGTGAACTTTGTAAGCTTGGAGTTTAACATCATACGTGATGTCCTTCAATGTAAAGGTGTTTAAGGGATTTGAACAGGTGATTGTTTTTACAAAATTGTAAACATTCTTTTTTACTATGAATTTTTTTATTTTTTTAAAGAAAGAATATTTGAAAAAAGTATTTTTGAATAAATTGAATGAAATTCTAATAATGTATTGAGGCTGTGCAGGATATTCATTTTTTCAGTTTGTTCTGTATTATATGAACCCACCTTTTTATTGGACCAATAGGATTATGTTTTTCTAATTGTTGTATACCTTTCTCCTTGATGTATTCTATATATAGTCAATGTGACATGACAAAAGTGATTTTAAGTGAAAATGTTACAATATTCTTGAGTGCAACATCGGGAAAGTGATTTAGAGTGGCAATGCACAACATCACACATGTTATTCACCATGGTAATGTGTGCCTGTATTCTGAAAGCAGCTTCATAAAAGTGATTTACAGTGGGAGCAATGCCATATATTTTGAACACATCCCTCATGAGTATGTTGTAAAATGCTTTTGTGTATTGCTGGTGACCCCAATTTGACTTTTTCATGTCTAATCCTGGTGGACCGTTTATACTTTTTTGGACAAAATGTGCTGTAAAATGTAGCATTACAGCCCATCTATATATTTGAAATGCTTAGGTTTGTTTTCGTACTGAGCTGATTCAAGTTATCAGTGTTAGGTTGCCCTCTGCTGTCCAAATGGCAAGGTGCACCTCTGTGTACCCTTCCAATTCAACAACAGCTATCATTTTAACAAACAGAATAAGCACGGATATACATGGTCACCTTCACCTTCCACTATTGCAAATATTTGGAATAATTTCACGTTACTTCTTGCGACCCCCGCTTTTCTTCAGAGAGGGCACGGCAGTTCAAGTGTCAATGAGCAGTTAACTACTGACTCAACGTTTCAGTCTCTAAAGAGCGAAATGCAAAAGGACGAAAGCCTCCACACAAGCTAAAACTGAAAGTAGGTGCTCTAATTATGCTGCTATGCAATCTTATGCCATCATGGGGACTCTGCAATGGAACAAGGTTGACTATTACGCGTCTACAAAGGCACATCATAGAGGCCTATGTAATCAATGGAACTTAGTTACTGTTCATTATACCGCGCATACCTCTCATTCCATTTGATACAAATATGCCTTTCAAATTCAATAGAAGACTGTTACCCATACGTTTAGCCTTTTAAATGCCCACTGATAAGTCATAGGGACCTACCCCCCCTTCCTGGAAGTGATCAGTGGTAGTTCTGATATTTATGAAGGGGAACAGCAGTGACCCTAGGAATTACCAACTGATATTGACCTTGAAGATTAGCTAGAGTGGTGTTTTGTATGCCGGGAATGGCGAGTTATTAACATATATTTTTTGGGAAGGGAATCTCTATCTCTGGAACCTGCCAACTTTGTAAGTGTTCTCTCAATACACACGTTTGTGTGTGCTAATGTATGTGCAATATAAGTGCATCTACTTTAATCATTTTTTATTTTTTTATTTTATTGTTTAAAGCACAAACCTAGCTCGAGAGCAGCGGAGCACTGTACAGAGTGTGGCTAGCTGGAATTTGGGCTGGCATTTTTTAATAGTAGCGAAGTACTGTTAGGTCTGTGCATTGGTATGTATGTCCATTGGAATTAGTCCTTGGTCAGGTGTTGTTGAAAGAGCCATATTTTGAGAGATCCTCAAAATTGGACAAATGTGGGCACATTCCGAGCAAACACCATGACCGAGTTCGAGAGGCTGGGTGCATGACAAGAGAAGGATTGTTTGCCAGTCCTCTCTTCACGGATGAGTTGTAATTCAAGCGGGTTGGTCAATTTGCTCCATTAGGAGCATGTGCCACCAGATATGTGGAGCTTAGCCACCAGGTACTCTGGTGTGCTACTCGTGACTGCTTTGTAGATGATACATGCAGTCTTGAACAGTATCCTGGCTTGGAGTGACACTCAATATAGTTCACAGAGGATGGGATCATTTGGTTACATTTCCATGCTCCTGTAATAAGACATGCTGCAACATGGTGCACTGCTTTTAGCCAAGTGAGCAGCTGGAAGCCCTGTCGGGAGAGTACTTCCCCCATTAATGTGCAAGACCACATGAGCCTGCACTACAGTCCGGAAGTCCAGCAGTGGATGAAGAGTTTGACTTTTCAAAGGATAGAGATTCTGAGCCAGGCTATTTGAGACTTTTTGGGTATGTGTTTCTGGAAGGACAGGCTGCTGTCAATGATGATGCCTAAGGATTATTCTGAGTCTAAGTTGTGGATCAAATCCTTCTATGTGCATATCATTGAGCCAATGTTGGACAAGTTGTTTTTTTAGCATGCAGACCAATGAGGATGAATTTAGTGTTGGTTGGGTTTAATTTGAGATAGGCAGGACTGGATGATAATCGCAGTGACAAATGATATCCTGCATGCTATTTACTCTCATGTACAACTGAGCATCTTCTCTGTATTGGTTGAAGGTTATATTAGGATCTCTGAAGAGAGTGCCCAGAGGGTCCATGTAAAGGTCAACCAGGATTGGTGAGGGGATGGAGCCTTGGGGGTCTCCGCAGGAGACCTAGAGTCGGTTAGAACACAATAAGCTCATCTAGACAGCCTGGTGACTGCCTGAGAGGTAGGAGGTAAACCAATTCAGGATAGTGCCAGAGAACCCCATTCAGTCAGCAAGGAGGGAGATAAGGATGTGGTGGTAGACACTGTCGAATGCAGCTGAGACAACAAGGAGAACAAGGAGGAATGACTCACCCTTAGCCATGATTTGGAGAGCATAATCCACCACCTGGATGGTGTCCATCTCAATGCTACACTTGGGAAGGTACCCTGACTGATAGTTATTTAGGAGGTGGAGTTGTTCGATTATGGGAAGTAGTTGCTATCAACTACTTTTTCAAAGATTTTGCCAATAAAAAGAAGGTACTTAATGGGACTGTAGCCAGCAGATTGTCTGGATCTAGGGTTGTAGAGTGGTAGGGCCTGGTCACGAGACCAGTAGCCTACCAAATGATGTTAGCCTGGAACTGGCCTAGAGTCCGTAAGTAGAGGCTTAGAAGGTACGAAAACTGGGGTGAGTGGAGAAACTGAGTGGCAGGGCCTGTCCACGAGACCATCATCCTACTCAATGCTGTCTACCTTTAGCTAGCCCAGGGTCCTTAAGTAGAGCTTTGGAAGGCATGAAAACTGGACATGGGCAGCGCAACTGAGTGACAGGACCTGGTCAGGTACCCAATGCTGTCTGCCTGGAGCTGGCCTTTGGAGGTGAGTGCAGCAATTTAGTGGCAGGGCCGGGTCACATGACCAACATTCTACTCGTGGTTGTCTGCCTGGAGCCTGGAGCTTGCCTAGTGTTCTTAAGTAGAGGATTGGAAGGGGCGAAAACTGGAGGTGTGCTCGCAACTTATTAGCAGGTCCTGGTCATGTGATAAGTAGCTTACTCAATGCTGTCTGCCTGGAGCTGGCCTAGAGTCCTTAAGTAGAGGCTGGCATGGTGTGAGAACTGGAGGTGGACGGAGCAACAGAATATCAGGGCCTTGTCTTGTGACCAGTAGCCTATTCTGTGCTGTCTGCCTGGAGTTGGCCTGGAGTCCTTAAGTAGATGCTTGGAAGGTTCGAAAACCGTAGATGGGTGGAGCAACTTAGTGGCACTGAATGGTCACATGACCAGCAGCCTACACAGTTCTGTATGCCTGGAGCTGGCCTAGAGAGCTTAAGGAGAGGCTTGTAATGCTGAAAATTGGAGCTGGGTGGAGCAACTGAGTGGCAGTTCCTGGTCATGTGACCAGCAGCCTACTCAATGCTGGCTGCCTGGAGCTGGCCTAATGTCCTTAAGTGAGGACTAGGAAGGCTTGAAAACTGGAGGTGGGTGGAGCAACTGTATGACAGGGCCTGGTCTTGTGACCAGAAGCCTAATCGGTGCATTCTGCTTAGAGCTGGCCTAGAGTGCTTAAGTAGAGGCTTGGAAGGCTTGAAAATTGGAGGAGCGTGGAGCAACTGAGTGGCAGGGCTTGGTCACGTGACCAGAGGCCTACTCAATACTGTCTGCCTGAAGCTGGCCTAGCATCCTTAAGTAGAGGCTTGGAAGGTGCAGAAACTGGAGGTGGGCGGAGCAACTCAGTGGAAGGGCCTGGTCATGTGGCCAGCAGCTAATTCGGTGCTCTCTGTCTGGAGCTGGCTTAGATTACTTAAGTATAGGTTTGTAGGGCATGGAAACTGGAGGTGGGGGGAGAAACTTAGTGGCAGTGCCTGATCTTGTAACCAGCAGCCTACTCAGTGCTGTCTGCCTGGAGCTGGCATAAAGTCCTTAAGCAGCGACTTGGAAGTAGCAAAAATTGGAGTTGGGTGCAGCAACTTTGGGTTAGGGCTTGGTCATGTACCCAGCAGCCTACTCGGTGAGGTCCTGCCTAGAGGTAGCCTCATGTCTGTACGTAGAGGCTTGGAAGGCTTGAAAATTGAAGGTGGGTGGAGCAATGGAGTGGTAGGACTTGGTCACGTCATCAGCAGACTACTCAATGCTGTCTGCCTGGACCTGGCCTAGAGTACTTAAGTAGATGCTTGGAGGGTGCAAAAACTGGAGGAGGGTGGAGCAATTTAGTGGCAGGGCTAGGTCATGTGACCAGCAGCCCAATCAGTGCTGCCTGACTGGACTTGGCCTGGAGACCTTAAGTAGAGGCATGGAATGCTTGAAAATTGGAGGAGGATGGAGCAACTGAGTGACTTGATCTTGTCACATGACCAGCAGCCTACTAAATAGTGTCTGTCTGGAGCTGGCCTAGCTTCCTTAAGTAGAAGATTGGAGGGCGCGAAAACTGGAGTTGGGTGGAACAACTGAGTGGTAGGGCCAGGTCATGTGACCAGCAGCTACTCTGTGTTGTTTGCAAGGAGCTTGCCTAGAGTCCTTAACTAGATGCTTGGACAGCACAAAAACTGGAGGTGGGTGGAGCAACTTAGTGGCAGGGCCTGGTCATGTGGCCAGCGGCCCACTTGTTGTTGTCTGTCTGGAGCTGGCCTAGCATTCTTAAGTAGAGGTTTTATGGGCACAAAAACTGGAGGTGGGTGGAGCAACTTAGTGGCAAGGCCTGGTCATGTGACCAGTAACCTACTCAATGCTTTTTGCCTGTAGCTGGCCTAGAGTCTTTAAGTAGAGGCTTGGACAGCGTGAAAACTGGGGCGATGGAGCAACTTAGTGGCAGGGCCTGGTCTCGTGACCAGCAGCCTTCTCAGTGATGTATGCCTGGAGCTGGCCTGAAGTCCTCAAGTAGCAGCTTGGAAGGCGAAAAACTGGAGATGGGTGGAGCAGCGTATTGGCAGGGCTTGGTCACGTAACCAGCAGCCTACTCGGTGAGGTCTTGCCTGGAGCTGGCCTAGAATCCTTAAGTAGAGGCTTGGAAGGTGCAAAAACTGGAGGAGCGTGGAGGAACTAAGTGGCAGGGACTGTTTTCGTGACCAGCATCCACTCTCTGCTGTTTGTCTGGAGCTGGCATAAAGTTCTTAAGTAGATGCTTGGAAGGCGTGAAAATTGGAGGTGGGTGGAGCAACTTAGTTGCAGGGTTTGGTCATGTGACCAGCAGCCTACTCTGTGAGGTCCTGCCCGGAGCTAGCCTAGAGTCCTTAAATAGAGGCTTGGAAAGCTTGAGATTTGGATGTGGACGGAGCATGGATTGGTAGGGCTTGGTCATGTCACCAGCAGCCTACTTAATGCTGTCTCACTGGACCTGGCCTAGAGTACTCAAGTAGATTCTTGGAGGGTGTGAAAACTGGAGGTGGGTGGAGCAACTTAGTGGCAGGGCCTGATCAACTGACCAGCAGCCTACTCGGTGCTGTCTGCCAGCTGCTGGCCTAGAGTCCTTAAGTTGAGGCTTGAAAGGAACAACAATTGGAGGTGGGTGGAGGAAATTAGTGGCAGACTTTGGTCATGTGACCAGCAGCCTACTCAGTGAGGTCCTGCCTGGAGCAATCCTAGAGTCCTTAAGTAGAGGCTTGGAAGGCTTGAACATTTGATGTGGGCAGAGTAATGGAGTGGCAAGGCTTGGTCACGTCATCAGCAGCCTTTTCAATGCTGTCTGCGTAAACCTGGCCTACAGTAATTAAGTAGATGCTTGGAGGGTGCAAAGACTGGAGGAGGGTGGAGCAACTTAGTGGTAGTGCTTGGTCATGTGACCAGCAGCCTACTCGGTGAGGTCTTGCTTTGAGCTAGCCTAGAGTCCTTAAGTAGATGCTTGGAGGGTGCAAAAACATGAGGAGGGTGGAGCAACTTAGTGGTAGTGCCTGGTCATGTGACCATCAGCCTACTCGGTGAGGTCCTGCTTGGAGCTAGCCTAGAGTCCTTAAGTAGAGGCTTGAAAGGCACACACACTGGAGGTGGGCAGAGCAACTGAGTGGTAGGGCCTGGTCTCCTGACCTGCAGCCTATTCAGTGCTGTGTTGCTAGATCCGGCCTAGATTTCTTAAGCAGAGGCTTGGAAGGCATGAAAACTGGAGGTCGATGGTGCAACTGAGTGGCAGGCCTGGTTACGTGACCAGCAGCATAGTCAGTGCTGTCTGCCTTGAGCTGTCTTAGAGTCCTTAAGTAGAGGCTTGGTAGCCACGAAAGCTGGAGGTGGGTGGTGCAATTGAGTGGCAGGGCCTGGTCACATGGCCAGCAGTATACTCAATGCTGTCTCCACCGAAAACATTCACCAGCCATGACTGAGTTTAAATGACTTTCTGGGAGTGCCCTTGCTCTCTTCACTTTGCTATCTATGACCAGAGATATTCTCTAACATCTTTTTATGGATGGTATTGTGCTCTAGCACATTGAAGCATCTGTGTGCTATATGGAATTGCCAATAAAATATCTCAGACCAAATAATCGGCCATACTCAAAGGAGATGCTAAAATACTGCGTTAATCTCAAAGAATTAAAGCAGGGCGAATAAACACTCATCAAGTCGATTCATGCAGGATCACACTGTCTTCTTGATTATACTTAGTTTATATAATGCTAGATGCGTCATCGATGACGTCCTCCTATGTGGCAAGCTGCAAAAACCTATAGAGCTGTGGGATTGGATTAGGGGAACATATCTACATATAGAGAATACGTGTCTTAGTCCCACATTGTTGGTCTCTTGTCTGTGAGACACACCCTGAGCTACTTCTATACATGTGGTATAAGGCACTTGTCATAGCAGAGAATATGGCAGCAAAATAATACTTTGCAACATTTGATGTAAATGTGCATGGGATGCTGTTCTAATTGGCTGGCAACCCGAATCCAACCTTGGACATTCGGCTCGCTAGCAGCACGTGCATAGAAGCGAACCCCAGGTGCTTGGTGATATGTGAGCTTTCCCCTTGTTTCTCAATTTGTCTGCCCTCTCTCATTGGTAGGCCTCATGTCAGTGTCTTCTTTTTGAAGGCTGAACTTGCCAGTCTGCACTGTCTCGGGACATTCGAGGGAGTGTAAGCACCTCATTATCTTAGCTTCAGACTTAATGAATAGCCCTTGTTTGCACGCTCTTCATCAAGTGTTACAAGACCATGAAATTGTCAATAATGACAGTGAATTTAACACCATTTGATTCAATTATGCTGGGTGCAGTTGCTCCTCTTGGCCTTGAGAGACTTGCTCAGACTATCCCATATTAACTTCACACCCTTTTAAATGTCCACTATTTGGTATCAGTAAATGTTCCTCCTAATCTTTGTACATGGCCTGCTCATAGACTCCCTTTGTGCTTTTCCTCCATCTCTCGTAATAGCATCCTCGGTTCCAAGCCAATGTACTCCTTTAATTTGCAAGGGAAAAAAGCTTCTTTGTCATCTTTCCACGTTATGATCCTGGGCTCCTATTTTGAGGTAGCAGGGATGATTGACATGAGCCATCGTCCATTTTCTTCTAATGGTCGTCCTAAACATTGAATATATACCTCTCATAAGAAAGCTTCCATGTATTCTTTTGTACCTTGCATTTCAGCGTATTTACAGTTATTGACCAGTGAGTCACTTCATTCTTCTTTGTGTACGTAAGTACTGCATGATGGAGTACATGTTTCTCTTAGTACTTCACTTACATCATCATTCTTAAGTATTTTCATATCGTTTAAGCATAGTTTCATATATCTTCTTTAGGACATTCCGTTGCTGTCATTAGACTTTGTTTAGTGTACATCCATGTCAAGCACCATTTTATTCATGGCTGCATTCCGGCAAGGGGAATCCTTCTTGATAGCACTCTTCCAATGTTTCAACATGAGGGTGCGTACTGAGCGGTTGCCTAAGTGCATATCGTCTTTCATATACTCAGCAAGGTATAGGAATATTGCAGGGGTTCATACACAAGGTCGGAATTGTGGCTCTTCATCTGTTATGCCAATAGGATGGGTGTGAGGGCACAGTGATTAGGGAGAATGCGTCTACCTGTCCCTCTACAGTCTGATGATCATCTATTGCGGAGAAGCCTTCAAGCCTCTAAGCTCAATATAATGCACTTCTCCGTGTTAGATGGGCTCTCAAAAAAACTAAATTTTGTGCAGCGCAAGACAGGGTGGAAGTTGGGACCAAGCATTGTGGTTGAGGGTACAACCTTCCATTCCAAATTCAGTAACACTCCTTGTCAGGTCTTCTGTGAGATGAGGGTATGGTTCAATGATTATTGTACTTGAATTTGTCAACAATTTCTAATGCAGCTGTTGTTTGTTAAGCTGTTGCCACGTGTTCCTGTGACGAATGCCATCTGGAAAGGGTGTGAAAGCACTTGTTTTAAACAGCCCTTCATTCATAAGTCGTTGTTTCAGTGTTTTTGTTGGAAAAACGTAATAGTTTGTACAGTTATCATAGGAATATTGGAACATGTCTTGATTCAGCATTGGCACAAGACCTAGTTGTGAAGATGATTATGGTGTGACCATGTGTGAAAAGCATATTGCAAGTCACCTTGGACTTTTGTGACCATACAAAGGATCTCACCTTTCAGCCTCCTTCCTCTCTTCAGTGATAGACCAACTCATATCTTAGTAATGTAGGGCATTGATTACTTTATCCAATATATTTGGAGAACATATGTGTGCAGACACTGCAGCAGATATCATTTCATCTTGTCTGGATAGCCCAAGCATCTGTTTTCTGTTCCAGTTTTGCAAGGCCGCAATCCTGAAAACACTGATTGTCAATATCATTGAAATAGATTGTCAATATCATCGATATAGAAAGGTGTGTGTACTCTACGATAAGGGGGTTACCACATGCATAGTGCCAGAAGTGGGAATTGTGCTGTTGTGAGGGTGGCATGATATTCAGTTATTATACAAGTCTTGGAGATGGGGATAGAGGTGTGCTCATATTGTCTCAGGAGAATACCTCAGTGGCCATCCGCTCACCTTGGAAGCAAGACGACATCGAACACAGGTTCCTCGGGTATTAAGCACATTATAAAATACCAATTACAATTACATTATAAATTACCAATTACAATTAGTCACTGGTAAACATTTGTCTAGGCATGCGAGCGCAATCACATTTGGAGTCTTTTGTGGACAGCATTTTTTAAGGTTTTATAATACTTAAGGTTTATAAATAATTGGTTTGTTACAAATTGGGTAAAAAAACATTTTGGAAGCAGACTGTTAAAGATATTTGAGTATGGTTTATTGAATTCAGAGAGTACAAAGTACAGTCGTTTTTGGACAGATGTGACACATGTAGAAGGCAACCGCTCCTTTTCTAATGTTCTACCCATTATCCTATCTATTACTTATTGTTTTTTTGTTTAAGTCTGCTTTGAGATAACATACAATAGAAAGACGAGGATGAGAAGTGTTGAACTCAATGCAAAGACATGTCACCAATTCAAATTCAAATGCCATTTAGATTGGTTACAAGGGGGAGCGAGGACTGCTATGCTAAGGACCCAGTGTTAAGCAAATATAATTTTCAATTACGTTATCTTTAATGGGGTATTGAGGGACGAGGTCATTTTAATGTTATGCTTTGCCTGAAATCAGGACATTAAACTATTGGTTAGTTCTCCCGAAAACCTCTGCTTCGAAAGCATGCTTTTCATCCCCAAAACAGAATACCAAGCATTAGTGATTAGAGAAACTGTGTAACAGGTTTTAATTGTAATTTGTTATTTATAATATGCTTAATACCCAGAGGGTTTTTAAGCGCCGGGCAGGGGATCAAACCAGTGCTGCTCTGTTTCGTCTTGCTTCCAAGGCCAGCATGTTGCCCCTGAGCTATCCTCCCAAGTGTTCCCATGAAGACCATTCTCTCCCAGAGTAAGCAATGCATATATGTATTGCCTCGCTCTGAGGTCAATTCCATTAGCTTACTCAGTCTATTGTTATTCAGGTTTTCTGGGAACAGCACTGCTTGTTAAATATGTGTTTGACATTAACAGGAAGTTTTAGACATTAATCAACATTGACTTAACACTGCATTTCCAAAGCAAAAAACATTTGACAATGTTTTCTCCAACAGTTGATGAGGCCAACTGGAATCGGTTGGCTTATGCCATTAATGAACAGGGCTAATTTGCCTCAACCCACCCACTACGATATTTATAGAGGATTTAATAAGCAAAATACAAGAGACAATAACACACAGTGACACACATGTGGATGCCTATCAAAACCAGCCTTTTCAGCAGCATCTTGTGGACCCAGGTACCCTGGTCCTCAGCTAGTGTAAGATGAAACACAGTTAATGTTTGTTTCTGTTTTCCAGGAGTTGTTTGGGGATCTGCTCGTCTACTCACTGTATGGCTGTACCGTAGTTCCTTCATACTTTCGTTTTTTTTAGAACAAAACTCGAGACTGCCTGCGCTGGTTTTCAATTATGACAACTGGTGTTCAGTGTGAGGTATTTTATTCAGAAAATCAGCCAACCTGTGTTTTGACTCTGCTGTGTCTTTGTCAAGGCTCGTTAGATATTAAGACAAGCATGTGCAAATATCCAACATGGAATTGTTGTAACATTAGCGTGCAGCCACGTTAACACATGGCTCATGGTAGTACGCAAAACATCATGTAATGGGCGAAAAATAAAGTTATACGAATGCATTTTCCAAAATCAAAGCATTCAAACGTAAAGCACATGGATATGTAACCACATAAACAATCAGAAAAACCGGAAAGAATAAAAGTGGGAAGGAGGGAGGGGAGAGGGAGAGAAAAGAATAAAGGCCTTTAGTTACTTTGAATGATTAGCGAATCTCTTGATATTACATGAAAATACATAGGTGATGGATTGCTTACCCATTAAATAAGGGTTCTTAAAAATGACACATGTTGTCAAGGCGTGTTTTAAGGATAAGGATCTGCATCTAACAAAGAATGCTCAGTTCTAACTCCATGTGGCAATGAAACGAATTGTAATTGGTTGCACGTGAATGTTATAGCAATTCCTTGTTGGATATTTGCACATGCTTATCATCATATCTAACAAGCCTTGACAAAGACCTAGGAGAGTCAAAACACGTGTTGGCTGATTTTCTGAATAAAATATCTCACATTGAACAACAGTTGTAATAATTGAATAACAGCCCAGGCAGTCTCGAGTTGTGTTCTCTTAATATTTGTATGTGACCTTGTGGGTGATGTCTCCACTACTCAGCAGGTGCCCACTCCCTTGTTTTCCTAATTATGTCAACAGACATGTTATTCGATGATCTAGATTTTGGACAAGACATTGGTTGATTCCGTATCTAGCACCCATAGTTCTTTGGCCTCATCTGTCTTGCAATGGGTTTTCCTTATACTGAAATCTTGTTGTTGGAATGTGTATCTGACAAACCTTATATTTTTCTTTTTTATTCAGAGACCTTTTTGAAGCAGGGACTGGTCACAGTTCTTCATGGCATGGGTACAGGTCAAAAGGATCTCGGGAGACATCCGTTGACAATCAATGTACAGCTTTATTTCACGCGTGATCTCAGGTGTCTTCTCCTCAAGACTTCCAACATCTTTGACATCATCATGGTTGTTGCTCCCACCAGGGGTAGAATAGCCACCAAATCATTGCATTAGCATTCCATGTACCCTGCAATGGTCCTTGCTTAGGAGTCAGCAGTTGATACTAATACTTTCTATAATGTCCTCCTATTGTATATCCAGGTCCGAGGTTGCTTCCCCAACAGAGTCATGCTAACGAGCCATTGTAGATATATATTCCACACCAAGGGGGATGCCCTCTTCTTAGTCACATTGATGTAATTATGATGTCATCTGTGATGTCATTATTGTTGTCATACGCTGCGCAAAAGGAGGTGCAAAGTTAAGGTGGACTTGCTTCAACTGTGAGTGCATTATTGTTGCGTTAAATCTGATCATGTTAACTCTTTCTTGTTGCGATGGTTTTTCACATTAAATCTGATCACCTTAACTCTCAAGTGAAGTCGTTGCACTGAACATCAAAGGTTTGTATTGCTATAGTTTTTTTTTGTGCCCACTATCCATGGCCAGAGGTCACAGCCAGATTCCTTGGCCACTCTACTTGTTGCAGCGATACATTTCTTTGCGGCCCACTAGCAATGGCCTTTGGCTGTAGCCACTGTACATGTTGCACGAGTAAGTTCCTTTGGGGTTCAGTAGCCATGGCCCTTGGCCATGGCCAGTGGCCCCAGCCTTCCTGTAGGCCACTTTAATTGTTGCACTAATAGAATTCTTTGAGGCGCACTAGCCCTGGCCTTGGGTCGTGGCCACTCTACATATTGCACCAATAGGTTCCTTTGCGCACAATGGCAATAGCCTTTGGCCATGGCCAGTGGCAGAAAGACTCATTACCCCCTGCCTAGCAGATATGATCATTGTAGGTGCACAATTAACTTTTTTCCAAATCTCTTCTGATTCCTGCAGATTTCCCCTGATATTCCACTGATAAAGGCAGCAAACAACACATATAACGACAACAAACTACCCATGCCTGCGGGATGTCCCTGATATTCCCCCGATAATCCAAAAAAGTTTAAAAATCAAAAACTCTTCCCAAAACTTTCAGGCACTCACCAATGGCCTCCTTCCTCTTTCCATGATCCCCTCAGCTGCTGTTGCCCTCTCTGGTCCTCTCCCATCACCATCTTTCACTCTTTGGTTTGTGTAATGCATTTTCTTTTCCGAGCACGTCTTCCATTGTGGCCGCAGGAAATGTGCAAAATTCCCCAATACGCTCCCCAGACCACCCCAACTCTTTAATTTCATATGGTATTCTCTTTATCCCTCTCCAAATCTAGTCTGATGCACTTGCAACCTTTTTCCTCCATCAAATAGCTTTTTGCACACTTTTTGTGTTTGCATTCCCCTGGTTTTACCCCAGTAATCGCTTGCATCAATCAAAAAAAGGACCAATTTAACATTTTTGAAATCCTTTCTTCTGCAAAGCACCATCAGCGATGTAGGTATTATTTGGGAGCAGGGGGCACCCTCTTTCCCATCATACATTTTTGAAACTGCCGGGTGGATTTACCCCAAATCTGTCCCAGAAATTAAGTCAACGCTTTGTGCCCAGGTAGTTTCTTATTTGATTCAAATCTGCCCACCAATTTTTGTGCTTCGGCTTTACTTACTTTTCTCTACAGGAAACTGAATGAGAGTAGGTCAAAAACAGTGTTTCTTTGCTTTTTTTAATAACATGTTCATTTTTTAACGCATCGTTCGCAAAATATCCAGTTTGAGGGAGCCTGTGACAAACTTTCTGTTTGGAAAATGTCCTCCAAATTGGTCATGCAAGTCAAAAGCTATTAGCAATAGAATTTAAGATTTTCGATGACTCAAGGCTATCATATATATATGAAATGTATATTGAAATGGTATTTCAAAATGTTAATACAACAAAGTCCAAATAGTCGGATTCTTTTTATAGAATGAGCTTCAAACAATAACTCAAAAAGGTCAGAAAAAAAGACATTTTGACTCTATCTTAGGATGATATTTGAAAAGATATAGCCTCATTTTAGAAGAGGTGGCAGGTGCATGCCCTTACATGATGTGATGGAACCTCCATGCAATTTTAAATGTCCATGAGGTGGCAGGGACGACGAAAGTGTAAAAACAAGGCATTGTTGCAGTGACTCTTCCATTTTACACTCAGTCTCCTGGAAAAGTAAACACTGCATACACATATACTATCCAGGCAGTGCTTACTAATCGATTCCTGTGGAATCCGCCTGGTCTTGACCAAGTGCAAACCCGAGGCAGATTCCATGGACATCCACTCATTTTATGTTTGCATGAAAATCTCAGTGCCCAAATGAGACGGGAGAACGTGAGCACGGAGGAGTTCTCATCGCTGCTCCCCTTCCCACCTCTGCCTTGCGTTAGCAGGAAAATGGGGCAGAACGGGGAATGGAGGTGCAAATACATTACACATAACGTTCCCGCACTGGCACGTATAATGTGGGGGTGACTCTGTTCTTAAAACTGCATGAACAAGTTGAATGATAAAGACTGCCGCAGTACTACCACTTAGGGTTCAAACCCAGATAGAAGTACTGAAACAGCAACCATACCAGATGGTGATGATGTGCTGCACAACATAGACAACGGGTTTGCTTGTCTCCTGTTCCTGTATGTGTCTCAGGAGAATAGCTCAGGGGCAACAAGACGACACGGAGCAACACAGGTTCGATCCCCGGGTCCGCGCTTAGAATCCTCTGGGTAATAAGGGCGTTATAAATAACCTATTATATCAAATCATAAAATCACGCTGCAGCGTTTGATACCATTTTCAGCAAAACACAACACACACACACACATCTCGCTCCATGGATGAGGTTCACAGATTCTCTGCTGGACTGGTTTGTGTCCTATCTGCCTGACATTCACCAACTTCCCAATGTTGTCCATTCATGTGTGAAGTGCCCCCCCTGCAAGGTCTATCATATTGCCAGTTATGTTCAACCAATGAATATAACCCCTGGGAGATGTCCTAAAGGTCACTGACAACCCAGTGCACCACCATGCTAATGCACACAAATATACATAAAGCTAGGCTGCATTCAAGAAATCTCATGTCTAAAATAATGTCTAGTATTCATCCAAGGCTAGTTGAGGAGCAATGCAACCCCGAAACACACTCCCATAAAAACTGAGCTAGAGATTCTTGGCAACCCAACTAAGCAACTGCTCATTGAATCATGATGATGATCAAGCATGACTCTTGGTAACCATATGCCAAAATTACCCTAAAGCACTGAAGCTCTGTGTGTTCCCGTTGACAGGAGCACATCCCTCCCCAACAAAACAAAATCAAAACAGGTTGATGTGAACTGTCACTCCAATGTAAAATACATGCTTTTCTGCCTCCCCCTGACTTATGGACCCCCATCCAAATCCTATTGCTATCTCACCTATATGGGAGGAACAAGCTGATCACAGGTGTCCTTACTTGCCAACACCAGCTCGGGTCACCTCCAAAACAGACTGCATTGCAGTCAATGTTGTATCACCCACCCAACACCACTAAAGCTAGTCATTTCTGGGGGTCAGTTCAATTACAAAAGCCAAACTAATCACTATCACAGGACTAGAAACAAATAATTGCCAGACAGAAAACCACGAGGCACATATTCTCCTGTTGCAGGCCTGAACAGTGGAACAGCACCTCATAGAGACATTTGTAGAACTCCAACACCTCGATTCAGGAAACAACAGATGATGCCACTGTTCAAACAGTCCCTCAAGTAGATCTCTAACCACCAGATCACCATCCAGTGTACATCCTAGCATCACTTACAGGGTCCACCTCGCTGATGCTCTACTAGTCGCTCCAACCCTACACAGTTCTCTGTTGCTTTCCAAAACCTGTATATATCTACAAACATACATACAGAAGGTGGTCACTCCCCAATTAGTACAATATAACACAAAATAATGGACATATCCCAGTAGGGAATGAAGCCACTGAGAATTGGTTGTCGGTAAAATAATGAGTTTATGTAGAATTCAGCATCCAGAGAACTCTGCTTCCTTGAGAGCGCTCTGCCAAACAATACAGATACAATAAATTCTAAAGGGTTACAGCATCATAGATGACGTTTTCTATACAGTCTACAAGTTACATTTGGATTGGTGAGGGAATGGGTTCTAGTATAGCGCTTTAGGGGCAAGCTCCATGAGATAGGCTGACAGCTCGGCGGGTTGGTTGCCATCACGTGGCTTCAGCTTGGTTGGTCCATGTGAGGTGAAGGTCGGGTTGGGTCCCGGAGAAGCGGCTGGTACTGTCTCTAACTAATCTACAAGCTATCACAGTTCATGCAGTAAATAATAACTCACAACCTAAGCCTTTGGTATTTAAGAGAGGCCTATAAATTGTACAAACATATTTACCTTATCCCACCTCATATCATTGGCGAGTTGAAGGGTTTGGGGGTCTTGCCCTCCAGGTGACTTACTGGGGGGTGAGAATTAACAGTCGAATGTTCTGGCACTTCAGAGCGGGAGGGGACAGATTGCTAGGTGTTAGTTTAGGGCAGAATATATAACAACATGGGATTAGTTTCATTGGGGGCGCTCTAGTGTGGTCAGCAAGGAGGGGTCACACTTCTGTTACATCAAAAGAAGGCTGGAGGCCACAGGGTTGAACAGGCAGTAGCTTTCCACAGTGGGGATGAGAGGTGTAGGAGTGGGTTTGTGGAGACGGATGGGCCACAAGTCATGATTCGGACAGTCACATGCAGGGCAATGATCTCAGATGAAGGATGAAAAGAATACAATGTTTGCTTGCAACAATTTGCACCAGAGCATCCGTGAGAAATGGGATTGGGTGGCACAGGCGTGGGAGGAAAAAGGTTGGGGCTGTCAATATTTGCTGTGTGCGGCGCTGCTTAGTGGAGAGAAGGCTTCACAGTTACCAGAATGCTGCCTAGTCCAAAGATGGAGTTGTGGGTACACAAAATGGAGTCCAACTGTATCTTGCAATAGCCTCACTTCTGTATGTGTCAGGGTTTGTCCACTGAGGCCACAGAAGGACAAGGAAGGCGTCCCTCCACTTATTGCAAGAGCAGGTCATCCCTTTCGTGTCGAATGTACAGGGGGGGCAAACCGAGCCACTCCTTCCTTACAATGCTCACACACATACATACATGCAAATATGCGATCAACAAATTGGAAGCCATTGGGAAAACAAAGTGAAGAAAATCAGAGATCTTTTATTGTGATGTTTGGTCTTAACGTTACTACCTGACACCTTCCCAAAAGTAACCACTCAAAGCCAAAACTAAAATTGAACTGTGCGTGTCAAATATTGCTGATCAGCTAATATGCCATCTTATCCGATATCATGAGATTCAACCTGTTTACATATTGTAACACCATATACACTGTAACTAGTGGCTGGATGCCTCAGGGCTATGTGCACCGTTATAAATACAAAATGTCTATTTCTGCATTCCAACTTGCTGTGTCACTCACAACTGCTCACACGTTCAATAATTTGATCACCTCCTCTCTAAAAGCTTAAACCCTTTGCAGGCAACAAACTCGACCAGGAGACTACTTCTCAGTTAACACTGCCTGACTCACCTATTGAGAAGCTATTCACCCAACGTGCCCAATGTTCTTGCAATGGCTTTGAAGCCGACTCTATACAAGAAGTTGTGGCAAACATGCCAATGTGGGATATAGAGGAGTGAGGAAAAAAGGATACATTTGTAGGATGGACAAGCAATGAAGCTAGCTTTGCAGCTAGGAAGGTCGAGGTATATCTTTTGGGAAGTAACTACGTATGTTATGTACCATCTGCACAAGTTAAAAGCATATGATCCTCTGCAGGGACTTAGTATGCAGGCCATAGCAACATGAGATCACCATCACCATATCATTTCTACCCTGAGTAGCAATGGGGACATCATCCTTCTGGTAAATGCATGGAGAGTGTGGAGGCTCACTGAGGATATAAGGAAACAGTGTAGACATGAGAGTTACAGAAGACTGGTGTGGTGGCCTTACCCATTGGAGGCCTATAGCAATGACAGGTGGTTTTTACCTCTCAGCACTCTCAGACCTGTAGAGATCAAGAGGTGGTAAAAGGAGATGAAGTATATTTCAGTCTAGAAAATGAGAGGCCACATCAGACCTTTCCTGTGGTTGTCCAGCTATGGGACCTTGACAACATATACATGGGGCTTCCAATATAAGATGTGGCCTTAGCCCTCTCTTTGCTAGGCAGAAACGGATCCCAAAATAATTCTATAAAATGTTCTCATGCAAGGCATATTCCTGTTCATTTGTAGAGCTACCCACGAGAGAGGCTGTTAGGGGTTAGAGCTGGCAACCACTTTGGATGGGCTTTGGCATATAAGGAAATCAGGTGACTACATGACTGGACTCAAGACTATTAGTAATGGTAGCAGTAGTCAGGTTGGTCCACAGCTTAGTAAATCAGGGCATCCCAGAAAGAAAAGAGGGAATGAGAGTGATGGAGGAAGAGAGATATTGAGAGAGAGAGAGAGAGAGAGAGAGAGAGCAAGAGAGAGAGAGAGAGAGAGAGAAACAGAGAGAGAAACAGAGAGAGAGAGAGAGAGAGAGAAAGAGAGAGAGAGAGAGAGAGAGAGAGAGAGAGAGAGAGAGGTGAAATGAACTGGCCATACCTTAAGCTCCACAGGCCAGTAAATTGGAGATTGTCCACCATGGGTCAAGGTTTCTGCATTCATCCACCGGTGTTATTTTGCATAAGTTCTCCTTAGCCTGTCTGGAGATCCTTGTACAGCTAGTTTCCTTTCTAAATGTGACGGTACATATGAGGGTAGATCTCCACCCAAGATATGAAGTATCATTCAGATTGGAAAAAATATGACTTACCTAATGACTTACCTAATGTGTAATAGGCAGGGAGGATAGCTCAGGGGCAATCCCGGGCCTGTGCTTAGAGACTGGGCTCCAGTATTACACGTGTTATAAAAGATTAATGAATTAATGTGTGTTATGGAAACTAAACTGATCTTTACCAGAGAAGTGGAACTTTAGGGACATCATTTGGAGGTCACCATGGGTCGCAGTTGTGACCCCTGAGGTATCAGTCGCAACTGCTGCAAAAAAGAAAACTTGCAATTTCTTATTTTGTATGTTTAAACAGAAGCCCCTTCCGGTGGCAAACACTGCTCTGTAAATCACATAATGGCCTGCAAGCATTAAGTGATTTATAGAGCTGTTTGTCTCTTCATTTCAGGTACATTTTCAGCTCCAACATGGTGGATGGAGCTTACATCATTGGCCTGAATGGTGTGTGTTCTGTCTATTCGGCAAGCTGAGTCCATCGTCTATCACTTTGTCGGCTCACTCGGACGCTGCGAGCACCGCAGATATTGAATCGCTGTTTGAATTCAGTGAGTGGAGGCACGGGATCCTGACTCCCACGTTATGTGCATATCTGCCTCATTACTTGAGCTTTTCCTCCAGCAGCTGTGCTGATGAGTGGCACATATGTCCATGCTTGCCTGTGAACTTGGAACTGTGCAACTAACTCTGTTCCTTAAAGGGAGAGGTATATAGTCAAAGGCTGGGTGTTTGGGTGTAGCTAGTGGCCTGAACTAGCTTTCTAGAAATCCCAATAGGTCCAGGACTTATGGATGGTGTGTTGGAATTAAAGGGCTGTTTGTGGGACCATCACAAACGCAATGATTGATGTTGCTTTGTACCCAGAGTCGATGAAAGCCTACGCCTCCCCAAATGCAACCTGTAGATGGGGCTTGGGGCAGCATGTAGATTGTATGAAAGTTGTTTTGGGCTGAAATACCTACATGGTGGAAGTAAGGGCTTTCTGGAGAGAAAGCAACGTGGGCAGTGGTGTCTGGCTGACAGCCACTCTTGTCAACGAAACGTTGTTAATGGTTCTTAAAATATTTTTCAGGTGACACTATTTTAAAATATCTTGATGTAGTTTATACTGCCAACGTGTTTAATTTCTGATGCTTCAGTGCGCTTTGAGGGGAGGGGGTTCCACCCAGTGGGCAATAATGGTTGTGTCGGGTGGATAGAAGGGGCCAGGGGAAGATGGAAGACGATTCTGTATGTTTTACTGTCTAACCTATTTTGCCAATGAATATCAGCAACCTCCCAGGTTAATATTAAGAGGTAGTGCAAAACGGCATTACGGATTTGTCTTTGTTTTAATGTTAGTGTAAGCGTTGAGCCAGGCGCGTTGCAACCGTTTGGTGTTGATTGACAGCACTGTGGTGCGTTCCGGCGTTAGCTCACTTTGAAGGGAAATAGTCATTTGAGACTTGACACTACCGGTCGTTAACAGTGGTGGGGGCATGGGCAGCTGGTACATAGATGGCAGACTTTATACGCCCTCGCCAACCCCCCCATTCCCACTGCATCCAGGCCCACACGCTCCTAGAGGCCTTTTATTCAGCCCCCCCGTATGAAAAATGTACTGTTTGTTGCTTATTTACATCTTCCCTGGCTGCACAGCAACACAATCAGCTGGAAAAAGGAGCTACAGAATTCGATGAAAAAAGTAACACACCAGAAGAGAATGCTGCAGGTATCCACCGTCATCCTAGATGGGTTTTGTTTTGTGGGGACGACAAGATTTAGTAGGCGTGGTAGCCATGTGTCAGCAGTTCGGGTAACAAACCATGCAGCCCCATGGTCATCGTGAGTTACTGCTGTTGGCAGTGTCTCTAAAGATGGCCTGCCTCGCCACAGAGATGCGGGGCGGGGCTAGAGATGGAAAATGAGTTGGAGCTCTGCCAAAACTACTATCCCCTATTTGGGTGGGGGAGTCAGGTGGGGAAGAATTATTGCCACTAGTAGAACGGAGAACGTTGACCACATAGGACAAAAAGAAAGTTTACTGAAAATCATGGTATCCTTTATGGAGCGACATTGTGACGAAAAGAATGGAATTGTAGATATTGCAAAATGCTCTTCTTATGAGTACCCAAAGTAATGTAGGTGCTATTGCTATTTTTGTTTCTGAACAGATTTCCTTAGTTCAGTCAAATATAAGACATAAAACCTTGGCAACTGCCTTTTGACTCAAGTCCCAGGTGTTTCTCCCCACTTGTTTTATCGTTTATAGCGCAAACCTAGTGGGAGAGCAGCGGAACGTTTTACAGAGTGCGGAAGCCAGAGTTGGGCATGCATGGCGTTTTTGAATAGTAGCGCAGCAGTGTTGGTGGAGGGCAGATGGTTATTTTGTCGTGCTCAGTTAATCCCCCCACCCATTGGCGTGGAGGAAGGGCAAGACTCGCTCCCATTCCCCAAGCTGCCATTTTGGCTACAGCCCACGTGTTCAGATCAGGGTGGGCTTGAGGGGGGTTGAGGGGTATTGAGGGGGCGGGGGGTGGTGTGTGTGTGTGTGTGTGTGTGTTTCACTATGAGATTGATGAACAGGGTTGGATAGGGATGGAATCAGTGAGGGCAAGGAAAAAGAATATTTTTAAAATGCATGTCTGTCAAACAATGACCACAAGCCTGGATTCTTACTATGCGGTCAGCTCCATGCTCCCTCTGCGCACAGCTCCCTCTGCTCACCTCTGCTAGTCCTGCTATCCTAATCAGGCCAGCCTCCTCACAATAGTGGAACGTAGTCCCAGCCCCTCTCTCCTGAAGCGCTTTTTGAAGGAGTCTTGGTGCTCCCCTCAGTAACAACTGATTCAGTGACAGCACAGCATGAAGGCAAATCTCAGTGTTTCTCGTTGTCTGCCTTGCACATCCAGTGAGCCACTGGGCCTGTGATGAGAGGGGTGTGCTCCAGTGGCTCTTGCCCCCAATCCTGCCTTGGCACTGTGAGACCTGAACCCGATCTGCCAGACCTGCTTCACGGCACACTGTAGATAGATGCAAGGTGAGATAAATCATTTACATGAAGGTGGCCTCTGCCTTTGAAGTAAACCATCTGTTGTTTCCTGAAACAAAAAAATAATATTTGTATGGAAGGATAGCTCAGGGGCAGTGCACTTGCTTTGGGAAAAAGAGGATGCAGTGCAACATGGGTTCAGTTCCTGTTCCAGTGCTTTGTAGCTGGAGGAGGCTAGGATTGAGCAAGATATGAAGGACCAAAGAAAGTAATAAAATAGGCCTTTTCTAGGGGTGATGTCATGGAGCTGCTGCTGTGTACATTTAAAAATTAAAAAAAGAAAAACCAGGGAATTACTTTGACCTGCAACACATCCTTCTCTATCTCTCATCTAACAAACAAAAAGCTAACAAAATAAATGTGGGCTACTTACGAAGCAAGCAAAACAGAAAGGTGATGGCTGGAAGGTTTGCATCCTTCATAACCACTAGCACAGCTTTGGGCAACCCTCCAGACCATTGTTTTTCTGGTTCGACTTGTGTTGTTCGGTTGCTGTTTCCAGTCTTTGGCCAGACACTTGGCAGACATTGGATGTTTGCGGTTTATGGTTTATTGATACTGATATTTGATATTTTATTTGTGTCGTACTCATACACAAGTGTTTCAGAGCACGGGAGGGGAACAATGGAGAACAAAAACAACAATCTTACTAGGCCCAGTAACATTGAGTACGCTCAAGTGCATGGGAGAAGGAAAGGGGAAAAACAGATAATAACAATATAAATAATAAAAGCAACAAACAGTGGTAGTGCAGCTAGCAGGTGGCAAGTGCAGGGTTTAAGGCAACAGACAGGGTGTGCCTGGTAAGTGCAGGGGGGTGGACTGTATGGTTACAGATACAGACCCTAGTACAAGTCATTGCCAGGAGGCAGTGCGGGTGGTTGGCATGGTGAGCAGGTATCTTGGCCTGGAAGTCAGAGGGTAGGCCAGTTGCACGATGCAGAGAGAGCAGATTAGCAGGGGAGTGGAGGGACAAAGGCAGAAGCAAAGAGGAAGGTCTTGAGGTGCTTCGAGAACCAGAGATGGTTCTCCTCAAGTTTCAGGGTGGCAGGGAGGCTGTTCCAGAGGGAGGCCCAGAACAGACAGAGAACTGCACCCAGCTTGTTTCTTTGAAAAACGACTGACCCTGAGGGAGTTGGAGGTAGAGGACTGAAGAGCTCAAGAGGGGTGGTATTTACAGAGGGACAGCGGAAGGTATTTTGGACCCAGGCCCCAGAAAGCTTTGTGAACAATGCAAAGGGTTTTGAATTTAATCCTTGCATCCACTGGGAGCCAGTGGAGAGATTTGCAGGGCAAGGCTTTTAGGACAATTAATACAGCTCGCTTGTTGATATCAGCGCAACACCCTTGCATCGAGGACCTACCATTAGGGAAACACCCCTTAGTATGTAGGCTGCTGAGAGAGAAAATAATTGTGAAGCCACCTGCACCTAAGTACACGTGATGCGAACATGGTGTTAAAACTCTATGGGGATTGGCCTGACAATGAGGAAAGGCTTTCTTGGCCAAAGTGACAACACTGCTCTATCTCCACTCTTGAAAAAGAGTATCGGACATAAGAGTGTTAGAAATCAATAGGAATTGCATTCTCCATCTTGAAGACAAAGAAAAGAATAAGGCTTGTGTCTTATGCATCATTCCCGCGGTCAGACGGAGCTTTGTCCGGTCAGATGTCTAGCAGCTTACGAAGCCATGACAGAACATCTTAGACCGGCAGGTGAGACCCAACTGCTTTTAGCATTACTTAGACCGTATGTGACAGGAACACCAGCTACTCTGGCGAGATGGGTGAGATGGTGTATGCAGCAAGTTGGGATAGATGTGGAATTCTAAGGTGCCCACACAGTCAGGGGGATGATGGCCTCTAAGGCATATAACGTAGGGGCTCAGCTGGAAGATATCCTGAAAGCAGCAAACTGGTCGAAAGAGTCGACTTTTAAGAATGATTATTTTCGACCAATTGAACAGATGTCGGCGTTGGTGGTGAGTATGTTTTGAACAAGCATAATCCATGCCTCCAGTCTTCACATATAATTCAGATTTTCAACACCAACCTTATAGTAAGCCATAATTCTATTGAAGACACAGAGGCGAAGGATTATCACACCCTTACATTCTAGAATGTAGTTGGAAATGTATTTATTGACTGTTTATTATGTGAACAACTGCAATGTGTGATTTTGCATGAGTGCCCAGCCGAAGTCAAATCTTAAGGCATTGTCTGTATTTGTGCACATTCTGAGAATAAGTCGTAAGACAGAGTGGAGCTTGAAGTTGGCTTCAACCCGTTGGGGACCAAAAGTCAGAGTGTTAAGCCACAGCGAAAGAAAGAGGAGGAAGTGACAGTGCATGGAGCAGATAATGGCATGAAGGAGAAGTGGATTGGTCAAGGTTTCACGTGTCATAACACACCAATTCTACAGAAACTATGAAAATACTCAAATGTCATGGAATTTGTAGTTTTTTCATATTTCGTTTGGTTTAACATGTTATGCTATTGCTATGCTGCTCAAGTAGTAAAGAATGCAGTTAATATAATCCTTCGCCTCTGTGGGCCCGATTCTCATGTAGGTGTTAAATACCGAAAAGGACGTTAAAAGGCTTAACAACCTTTTCGATACTTAAGACCTATTCTGAAGGTGGCGCATTCTTCCGAAGTCGTATGGAATGTGCCACTTTCGGAATACATGTGGCGGTTGCTAGGATGGGTTGGAAACCAACCTAGCAACCGCCACATTCGTAAACTGGCTTTTTGGAAGCATATTCCTGTGGCACTCCTCCAGTTTAATATGTGCGCTAAACTAGCACACATTTACGGTACCCTTTTGGTGCCGTTAAACTGGAGGAGTGCCACTATAGCTTGTTTGGTGTAAGTGGAAGTGTCCATACACCCGTGTTGTATATGGACACTTTCATGCACACCAAAGCAAGCAGCTTCAACGTTGCTGCAACGTTGAAGCTGCTAGCTTTGGTGTACATGAAAGTGTTCATATACAACACACGGGTGTATGTGAACATTTTCATTTACACCAAAGCGAGCAGCTTCAACGTTGCATCCTGAAACGTTGAAGCCTCTCGCTTTGGTGTAAATGAAAGTGTTCATATACACCGCACAAGTGTATATGAACATTTTCATTTACTCCAAAACGAGCAGCTTCAAATTTGCAGGATGCAACGTTGAAGCTGCTTGCTTTAAATGAAAGTGTTCATATACCAGTGGTCGAAGTGTACGAAAAGAAGTAGTGGAACTATGTTCCCTGCTGGCCTGCCCCTGCTCCCCACAAACCCCATTGCCACAACCCCTCCCACACACAATACACACCCCCAAACACTTGCACCTGCTGTTTAAGAGAACGTTCAGTGCAGTGCACTGAAAGTGAAGGTTTCAACTTCTTCTTCACTTTTATTTTAAAACAAAACTATTCCGGAACGGTTTCTTTTTAAAATACAAGTATAGGAGCTGTACAAGGTAATTTAAAAAAGTATAAGAGCACTGCTCCCGACGGCTCCCGTTCACTTCGACCACTGTCATATACACCACATGGGTGTATATGAACACTTTCCTAGACACTGCAGTAAGCAGCTTCAACATCCTGCAATGTTGAAGCTGCTCACTTTGGTGAATAGGAATTGTGTTCTCGGCAGCATTTTCGTTAAATAACGATTCCTCGTTATTTAACGAAAATGCTGCAGAGATTCTGCAATATGCCTTTTTCCATTAGAAACAGGCGGATTACAGCAAAAGCACTGTCGTGCTTTGCGAAGACGCCCAGGCTCACATGAGAATAGCAGTGGTGCATGGGCATCAAGAAATGGTGCAGTGGGTCATGCTATTTAGCACGCTCACTGCGCCAAGATGAGAATCGGGCCCTCTTTAATAAAATTCTGACTTCCTATAAATTAGTGTTGAAAATCTGAAGTTTTGCACTTATTAAATGTGATGTTGAATACTGATAGGCACCACGACATTCACAGCATTGTAGTAGCTCCGCCTTTGTGCAAAGAAAACAGGTGACCTTCGATGCAACTCCCTGATGTGTCTTCATCATGTTTTCTGAGATGTTTAGTTTCATGCCTTATCTTAATTATTTTACATTTTTGTCACTTGCCAAGAAAAGGATGCTAATTAGGGGGGCGGGGGAGGGTAGTGCGAGAACTATCCTGGTTGTAGGGCCTGGATATTACAAATCACAGAAGAAAATGCAAATGAGATCAGCTCATCAGCAGATGAGTCAAAAATACATATGTACACACTTTTAGCTTTCTAGTTAGACACTGCAAGAACAGTAGCACAGGTGGAGGAGGAGTACCGTACATTTTCATTTGCTATGTTTTAATGGCTTGGAAGCAGTGTTAAAATATGTTTTTTTGTATTATTATAAAAAAACTGACAGCTGGTTGCCTGAATATGTTTCTATCCAACTGTTTGCAAGTACCTAGATAAAATGTTGCTTTAAATTAGAACGTGTACCATACATAATGGCAGCAGGCATACCTTGCTTTTAAGTGCATTTCTAAACATTAAACATTTTTACTTAGCTCGAGGGCGAGATGTTATAGTGTTATTCTGTGAATATTTGCTAAAAGCATAGCAACGGGGCTAAGACGGGAGGCTGCCGAGTGTTTCTTGCAGAAAACATACAGTCGGGTGCCTGTGAGCAAATGGCGCTTTGATTGGTACGTTTCATCAGCGAGACGTAATTGGTGCAAACAGGTAATTTGAAAATTACAAGCCTTATCCCTCTATAACAGTGATTACTGATTGCTAATTATAGTGCTGATTTTTAGAAGATTGAAATCTTGACAGCTTCTTTGCCGACCTGATTCATTAGGGAGTGTGCATGGCTGCTTTGCCGCTCGGTGACTTTACTGCTAGCATGCCTGGTGTAAGCAGAGCATCAGGGGCACACGAGCATGCAGACCCTTCCTTGCGGAGGGGGCGCGCCTGCTAACATATCTGATTAATTAAGAAGGGCAGGTGTGACAAAATGACTACGGATCTGCAGGAGTACAGGGCTGAGTAGTGAAAACAGCTCCTATTTATCCCCACACTACTATTAGCCAGTAGTGATCAGAGTCGCAAAGGTGAAGCAGGCACAGCCCGAAAGGTATACCCCCTCCTGGCGCAGGAGGCATGCAAGCTAGCCCAGAACCAAACCAAACAACAATACTGATGTAGTGCCAAAATGAAAGAACGCCCAACCAGGGTTCTATAACAATAGGATATTTAATTAAACTAAATATACATACAACTAATAAAAACACTAATGAATGACCCGCCCCTGCAAGGGAAAACACAGAGAATGCAGGCTTTGGAATAAGGGGAAAGGCAATCTGGGTTTGAAGACTGGGTAGGTCAGCAAATATTTCAGTTCAATATATTGTCTTTAAAAATGTTCGGATTGGGGTCATACAAATTACTAAGGTCCTTGAAAGCAGGCCAGGTGTTTAGACCCACTACCAGTACCTGAGTCCTTGCTTTGCAGGCGTGTCCACATCGAACCAGATGTTTGTGAGCTTTCAGCGCCAAGTCAGGATTAGGCGAGAGAGCCTTGGATCCTGAGAACTAGGTTCTGAAAATACACCAGTGTATGTCATTTAGATTGGGTGCCCACGGTTAATACAGGTAGTCCCTGGCTGTTGTACCCTTGGCTTCCAGAAGCTCTTGAGGCATGCACGTGCCCCTTTGTCTCTGCCGTGTTTTGCCAAACTAAAAAGCTTCTTCTTAGTGGTGTCAGTAGACAGGCTCTTCGGAGTTACATTGTCACACTATGCGACTAAGCATGGACCATTATGGAAGGGGATCTGTGTAGCAGAGCCCCCCACAGACAAATCTACCCATATGAAATCCTTCCTAAAAAAAAAAAAAAAAAGCTCATGCTATTTAGACCTCACAGATGACATTCTGTTATAACAGGCTGCGACAATATTACATCAAATGCAACGTATAGCCAGATGTAGGGCATACGCAGCAGGTCATGGTATGTTAGCCCAACCTCATAGGTCCGAGCAAAGCAAGGGCATTCACGGGCCCTGTTGGCAATTACTGCTGTGTGAGCCTTACCATACACATTAAAACTAGTAGCTGCATAGTTGCCAACATGCCCCGTTCTAATCTGTAGGTGCTTATCCAGTCCTGTTTTTTTTTTCTTTGCATTCTGGAACCTGTAGTCTGAGTTTTATTATGGTGAAAGTGGAACTACAATTCCCAGACTGCTAAGAAAATAACAGGATTGGATAAGCACCTACAGATTGGAATGGGTCATGTTGGTAAGTATGATTACCCGTCCAAGCAAACATCCTGTGCACAAATACCACAACTAGTAATTTCCTTTCAAGTGCATGTCGATTTCCACAAAAATGCAACAAACCAAAATGGCCACTGGAAGTTGTGAAGGGAGCTTGCTGGCCAGGATCCTTGATGGTGGGGGAGAGCATGAGGCTAGGTAAGTGCTGTAAGGTATGGTCAGGCAGGTTGAGGGGTGGGGGTCCTGGTAGGAGGACATGGGAGTAAATCAGGGTTTCTTTGTCAGATTCATGTTGCTGTCCACCTGATTTCCTGCAGGTGTTGCTATGAAATATAAAAAAAAGTAGGGAGTTTTATCCTCACTCTTTTTTAACATCTGCTAAGGTGGTCAATTGAAGTCTCAAGTATTTCTGTGGATGTAATTAGTGACAACTGCAAAAGCGAACCATGGTAGTGTCTGAAAATGAAATTAGGGCCCGGCAGGGGATAGGGGACAGGATAGGCCGGATCATTGGATGCAACACATGTCAAGGGGCTGAATGAAGGGCATGTTGACAGACAAGTGGGTCAAATGGGCAAAATAAGGAGGTCTCCTGCATTGTGTTTTCCTCTCAGTTGGCCAGTCAGTTAAAACATTTATAAATCAATGATTACTTGAAATTCCCCACAGGCCACTTTTGCCAAGACCTGATTAACCAGGTTTTCATTTGGTGCTATGGGGAATTACATTATGTTCCCCCACTGCCCTCACCGCCTCCTACCTGTCTTCCTCTCCTACTCACCCCACCACCCTTCTATTGTGCGGGGGGCACACCTGCTGCCACTGATCTCCCACCAGGCACTGCTCATTCCACGTATAGTGGCTGCTTCCTCATCATTGTCCCCCATGCCCACCTCTCAAGAAAACCCACCTACCCCCACCCAACTCCTTACCTCTCGCAGATCCAATAGTCAGCTCCCACTTCTAACTGCCTGGCCCCATTCATGTGGCCAAAGAGAATACATCAATCCCAATTGGCTAAGGGTCGAATAACAAGGCCTGTCTGGAAAAGGAAATCAGGTAAAATGTGCATTTCAAAATCAGTAGCCTTTGCTAGCAGATCAAATATCAAATAGAGGCCATACTTTACATGCCCTACCCAAACTGGTGCTGTTACACAGAGGCCTGAAACTATAAAAACATGTGCTTTCATGGAAACAATTTAGAATATATTGCAAGACCTATGTCCCAAGAGTAAAAGTCATTTATTCGCTCTGGTCTCACAGAGAATACTAGGGAAGTATAATTTTTGATCCTGCATAGACCAAAGATCCCACCCTGGGAAATGATGTGTGATGGTATTCTTAAGGAGCAGCCCCATGGATGCATTTAAAGATGATGCACATGCTTTTAGACTGCATTTTCTACTGTAACAGAACCCACAGCAGGTCCTTACAGGCAGCTTGGACCTGATCAATTTTCCTAAATCAAGAGCCAATCCATTTTGAACCTCCTCATAATAAGATTTATTGATATAGCCCTTTGTGTACATTATTAGGACCCCAGAGGCGGGTCACTAAGGCTCCTGCTAAAACTGCTCACCTGACAAGAGGAGTGAAGGAAAGATTCACAGGTAGACACCTGATATTAAAAGAGAATCCTTTGGGAATGGCATGGGCATTTCCCAGCTCTAGCGTCTTGTTGATGGGGGACCAAATCTGACGCTCATGCCCCCGAACACGACTCTCAACACAAAGGCAGAGAAACAACAGATGTGCCTCATTCTTAGGCCCATCACCACAACCATCGATGTATCGCAGGTGTGAGAAGTGTTATTCTCTAAGACAGCCGTTTAGACCATACCTAATCGGTGATTGGGACGATATAGAAATGACATTGATCGAGCAAGTCGGCTGATGGCAGATCCAGAAATCAATGACATCATCACTGACATCATGACGTAGCCACGCTTATACATGAAGTACATGCTCATCGATTCATGAAGATTACACAGACATGCACTGGTTTATTGCATATAGGCACAAAGCACATGCTTATGACTCATGTAGGTAGAGGACAGATATGCATACAAATCTTCATATCTTTCGTCAAAACTGAAACCGCAATGTGCCAAGTATTCATATATTTAGCTTGCGCATGCTTGACTGCTACTAATGTGGAGAAGCCATAAAGAATGATATGGAAGCTATAGGTCTCTGAAATGCATGGCAAAGGAGAGACAAGCTTCGAGTACATGGACATGCTGATATGATTGCCGCAGCCAGAGGTGTGCAGAGACAAGGCACCAAGAAAAGGACAAGTGGAGACAGAAAGTTCCAGTTACCAAGACAATGAGCCGCTTGCAGAACATCAGGCTAAAATCCACATAATTACAAGCGGGACAGCTTCATTTTGTGATCCCAACATACGTGACCCAGCCGAACAGGATAATGCCAATGCAATTGAGGTAGACAAAGAGGACTGTTCTCATAGAAGCAGAGGGGAAAAAGTTCCAAGTGTTGCCCACAAGCTGCCAACTGACTGCACTCTCCCAGGCTTAGGTGATCAGAGATGGCAACATTAGGGAACACTTTGCACCTCCATGTTCATTCCCATTGCCTTGAAAGGGTACACTCATTCTGGTACCCATCCAGGGTCCAAGGGATGGGAAGACATATTCTGCCCTATCCAGACTCACCATTCACGTGGAGATATAATGTGTTGCAAGTTCCAATGGTCTCTATGCAACTCTGCAGCATTGTAGGCCAATATTAGTAGAGGTGTTCCTTACAGGACCCACTAGATGTGGCTATCCTATAGTAAAAATAACCCTTATATTTTATATATGCATCTTACCCAAACTGACCAATGTAAATGTGTGATAGGTTTCTGGGATGGAACCTGAACGTGTTACATCATACTGGGATAAAACTGGATGGCTCATGCTTAGAAGGCGAGAGCTCTGGAGCTGACATGTTTTTCTGGTGTGACCCCTGTCATTTTGTTGTGCTAGTAAAAGGCAGTAACTTTGCCCCATGGCTGAGCCTTCCATTCTTGTGTTGGTGAGTCTTTGATGACCCAAGATTTCTCGGTTGATAATTGGGGTGACTGCTAGATAGCCCCGGCCACATCTATACAGTCTGAACATTTAACCAGAGATAAAAACATGACAAGTTTTCCAAATAAAACAGGGGGCGATAAGGTGTGAGGTGAGATACCTTCTTATTGTTAGCAGGACATCCACCATCTTTCCTTCTCTGATATGAAGCCAGGTAGAGTCCATCCAGGCTTTGCGAATGTATGATCAAACTGATTTCAGCTTAGCTGTAACAGCTACAGGGTGGAAAAATGAAGAGGTATGCTTTCACTTCTAAAGGAACAATTCCAGAATGGTGAATATGGTTGTGAAAGGTATAGGAACTGTTAACAGTAAACAAAAAAAATTAAAGTGGTGCCTCCCAGTTAAAGATATTTCCCACTCACTTCGACTTCTGGTCACAACATAGTTTAACAGCTTTTTCTTACATACAATTTCAGGTTACGGTCAGGGTGTAATGGCAGGCCAAAGCAGCAGAAAGGCAAATGGCTCAATCCAAGGTGTGGTATGAGAGGTTCCTGCCAGAGTTAAGAAACCAGGGTCTGTGGCAAAGCCAATGGCTTACTTTTACCAGCTTGTGGTAGTAGCTGGCTCATGCACCTCCATACTTACCTTGTATGAAGGGTATGTTGTATGAGTGTGTTCCCCATGATATGGAGTTATTTGCAGCAATAAGGATGTCTGGTGTATGTGTTGCACTTTCAACCTGTCAGTTGTGTTCTCTGACATCTTTGGCTTCTTTGCCTAGTTGTGCCACTGTTCTGTTTGCTTCTGAGAATCTCTTCAGAGTGTTGCCCAATTGCTTGACTTGGATCTACTCTTGTAGCTTTGGCAGGGGGCATCATGCTGTCTCCTTTAATCTATCAGAAAAGGACAGCCAAGGCACATGAATGGGCATACCATGGCCTGTGGGGTCTCTGTCTAAGTTTAGCATCTGTATGTGACGATATCCACTGAAAATGTTGTCAGCAGAAGTACAGTCAGTGCAAAAGTCGTGATGAAAATGCAGTGAAAATATTGGCAAGCAAAAAGTAGTCCACAATGCAGCTGAAAAGTAGCCAAGATGTAGTGCTGCTAGGTTCATTGTTAGGGCTAAGGTTGTTTCGTCTTGTGATGGCCTGGTTCAGGGTTAGGATATGGTTTAGGGTAAGGATAGGGTTTAGGGTTACAGTAAATATTGTTGTTAGGATAAGGGTTGGAGTTTGGGTCAGGGTGGTTGCTACAGATCTGTTGATGCTGGGGTTTGGTTAGTCAGAGTAGATTAAGAGGCCGATTCATGGAATTAATGTGCGCCGAAAATTCCTGCGCAAGCGTGCGAAAGAGTGCGAATTGCAGCGCAAGTGCGAAAATCGCAGCGAAACCCGGGCACAGCAATTCATGTAAGTCCGTGCGCATGTAAATCCATGGATGTGCGCTAAAATCCTGCATGGCGCACGCTGGCGCACATGTCTTCAAACAGTGTGCGCTACGTGCACAGCGAAAGCGCACATAGGGAAGCGCACACAACAAAAGTAGGCGTAACACGGGGCATAACATGTGGAATGGGGAACAACGCGTGAAAATGTGGGCGTCACGGGGGAAGTACAGGAGGCAAATGCGCAAAATGCCCACACGCGTGCCTACACCACGTATTCATGGAATCGAACGGGGCTAACGCGTGCGCCAACAAAAAACGCTAATCCAGAAACACGTACGGCAGCAGGAAGCAGGCGTACATGGACCCATGCGCGCACACCACAAACAAGCTCAGACGCCAAGATGAATATACCATTCCTCGCAGCAGTGGTCGTGGGATACAGCAGGAGGAGGAGGAGGATAGTCAGGGCCAGAATTTTTACACCGAGAACCAGCCTTTTGGGATGCCTGATGACCAGGTGTATGGGAGGTACAGGTTTCCACCTCACATAATACTCGACCTGGTGAGTGAGTGGGAGGATGACCTCACATCCCCCACCCTGTGCTCCCAAGCACTGAGCCCCTTGGAAAAGTTGCTAAATGTACTGGTTGGCCACTGGTTCATTTCAGCGGACAAGTGCCATAGTGGGTGGGTGTCACAGGTCATGCAGTCACGCTGCCTGCACCAGGAGTTGGCCATCATGACTGAACGCCCATCAGTCCGCAGGCACATATACCTGCCCAGAACACCTGCAGAAAGGCAGGCTGTCGTCCAGGATTTTTACAGGTGGCGCACTTCCCCAAAGTGCTAGGTGCCATTGACTGCACCCATGTGTCTCTACGTCCTCCCAGGGCAACTGAGCACATCTACGGAAACCACAAGCAATGGCATTCCATCAACGTGCAGGTAGTATGTGATGCCAAGGGAATCATCAACTCAGTATATGCCAACTATCCAGGGTCCACCCATGACAGTTTAATTTACAGAATGTCAACCCTAAACCGGGACCTAGAAGCTGGGCGGCTGGGTGATACATGGCTGCTTGGTGAGTATAAATGTCCCTGCACATGCATGCATGTCAGATACTGAGTAATGTCAGAACCCCACTAATGATACCCATCTTCACCTCCCCAGGGGACAGTGCCTACCCACTGAGCACCCACATGATGATGCCAAGTCGGAACCCCACCACACCACCCGAAGTAAGATACAACACATCACATATTGCAAGCCGGGGCATAGTGGAGCGCACATTCGGAGTGCTCAAGTCACGCTTTCGCTCCCTTGACCGCTCTGGTGGGCAGCTGCTATACGCGCCCCCAGTAGTGTGCAGGAGCATAGTGGCAGCATGTGTCCTGCACAACGTTGCAACACGCCGGCGCCTGCCGGTGGACATGGTGGTGCCCCCACATCCCCAACCACAAGCACGGCCGCTGCGCATGGGAGGGTAAAGGGCACGTGGTGAGGCAGCCGGTACTCAGCTGGTGGCTAATTACTTCACCTAAAATCACACCCCTGTGGAGTGCACACAGCACTGGCACATACAAGCTGACAATCAATGATGATGACATAAGGGACAGTCAACTGTCACAACCATACCAGCCTGAGATTGGTCACCTGGAATTGTTACATTGTGTGCATCCCTACCTACCGAAAGACAACCAATGCTGTGTCACAAAAAAACACACATTTATGCTGCATGAATGACTACCCCCTTGCGCCATGTCACCCAACCCCTCCCCAGCTCCGCCACCCAACACACCATGGCATGTCATGCAATGTGAAAGCAAACAAAGCAATGCACAAGACCTGACACAAGTGTCACAAAGTGCACTGTCCCAAATGGAAACTGCCCACAGACAATATGCTCCCAGTAATCATTAACAAACAGCACACATGAACAAATACTACTTACCACCAACACAATACAGCAACACACCATGAAACATTGCAAAAACATGACAGTACTAAGTCAAAGTAGTGGTAGTCTTACAACCTGAATAAGCCAGCACATTGACCCCTTCCAAATGTAGAGTGTTGCTGCCATTCAAATGTGTCAGTGTACTGCATACAACTTGAACTCCATCTGCAAAGTAGACAGCCTTGTGAAGACATAAGGAAGGAACCTGCAAATTAGGAGGAAGACATGGATGCACAAGCACATATCAATACACCATGCAGTGTACAATACAACAACAATACCCACTAGGGATGTACCCACAGTATTGACTACAGACTGCCCACACAGCTCATGGGAGCCCAATGTCACTGTGTAAGTCACTGTCACTTGGTCACACCCTTTGCAAGCCCATTGAAACTGGAAGCAGGAGGGGTGTGTGTGTCACAAACCCAAGAATCTAACCCAAACTCAGGACAAGCCTGCATGTGCCCAGCTGGAATACAGTGGATGCCCACGGGAGCCACACAAGGCAACACACTGTAAATAAAAATAAAAAAAATAAAAAATGGCCATATGGGGGATGGGGGGGGACCCAGGAGGTTCGAGGACAGGGGGCACACCAACCCCCACCTGTGTGGATGTTGCAAGAAAAAAAAAATACCTCCATGGGCTCATGGCCTGCACGGCTATTCCTTTGTGGGAGAACTGCTGTCGCTCTCTTCACGCTCTGCTGCTGCATCATGAGGTGGTGGCACTATGGGAGGCAGCCCACGCAAAGCCCTGGTATGGTCCTCCATGGAAGCAACCATGCAGGTCTGGTAGGTCTGATTCTGGAGAATTAAAGTGCGGTTTACCTGCACTTCTGCACGCATGGCCTCGCGGGATGCCCGGATCTCCTCACGTGTTGCCTGCAGCTCAGCTGAGAGCGAATGTGTGAGCTGCTCCAGCTGCTGTTCTGCCCCTTACTTTTCGGGAAGCCTCAAGTTCAAACAGACTCTGCCTGAGGTTATGGAGTTCTACCCTCAGGGCTTCCCTGTGGCCCTGTGACTCTATTGATATGGATTCGCACAGAGTCTCCAGTGCCTCCCGTCGGTCCCTGTTGGACGCCAACATGTCTTCCCTGTGTGATTGGCAAATGGAGTCTGTTGCCTGCTGTTGTTGCTCCATCTGCCTTTCAGGGGGGATAATGGAAGTGGCCACCCTCTCCATTGCCTGAGCCATCATTTCTACTGATGCTACCTGTTGGGTTGCCATACGGTACATGGAGCTTTCCCATACAGTATTGCCTGGTGGCGCACGGCCACTGCATCAGCGGGCACCACATCTGTTCGGGGCAAGGCCATCTGCACCTTGCTGTGCTGGCACAGCCTGAGGCTGCAGGACTGCATTCCCCCTCTGATCTGCTGACCCAGGAGCAGGATCAGATGCTGTGGAGTGTGATCCTGCATCCGTAACCCCCAAAGGCAGACCTACCAACATTGACATCCCCATAGAGGGTTCTACCCCTGGTGCAGGTGGGTTGGACAGAACAGAATCCCTGCCAGAAGCACTGACCTGCGATAGCACAAAGTCTCATCATCTGACTCAGCACCTGAATAGAGGTCTGGGGAGCTGCACCCAGAGACACCCCTCGACAGTATGGTCTGCAGTACCAAAGTGTTTTCACCCACCACCACACCACGCCCCCCACTGGTGCCTGGTCGTGGCTGAGAATCCTCCTGGGTCTGCACCATCTCCTGAACCTCACCAGCATCAAGTGCGTCGTAACCTGCAAAAACATGAAATACAAGAAATGGAAACAGGCATGAGCACCATAGCACACACATAGGCCTGACAAGACAGAGATCCTGTACATGGTTTACACATGTCCCACATGACTATAACCCTGGCATGCATGCACTGTCAATGAGTTTGAAGGGTAGTCAAAAAGGCAGACAATGAGGACACCAAGACGGAAAAGCAACACATTTGCAGCATGTTGTGTAGCACTGGCATCACACATCAGCCTGTGAGTGGCATGTCCGATACACATACATGACACATGCCAGAACACATATGTCATGTAGCATAGCCATGGTAAATTAGACAACTACAGCGATATGTCAGTGAATGAGTACGGGCACACATCCATGTCACATGGACATGATGAGAAGATTAATGCAGAATAGTGTTGCAAAATATGCACGTGCCACACACTGCAACACATCCAGTGTACAATAAAACAGTGATTGTAGGCAGATGTACACATCAATGGTGGGTCACTTCAACATGACAGGAAACAACTATCATGTTCCACATGCAAACAGGCCCTAAAAATAAATTTCAGCAGGCCAATACTCCCTCACCCTGAATGGTCTAATCATTCACATAATCAGGTAACTAAAGTGGCACAAAGTAGGGTGTAAACAATGACAGAAGCATGTCACACATGGAGCATTAGAGCTGAAAAATGCATTGCAAAAGTGGGAGAATTGAAACAATCAGCCTGAATGAACACTGAATAATTCTGAACAATGTGGTTGCAAGATGACAGTTCAAGGGCAACTGCAGTAATGTGGCGCTAAATGGCTACTGTGGGCAGAAGGGATACTGTCATACCCAAATCCAAGGTCAGTGAATGTTTTGGAGGAAGCACATGGGTGACCCATACCACTCAGGTGCACACACCCTCACCTGGCACTCAATCAGAACCCGTCACCCACACAACATACACATGGATTACACACACATGCATGGGCACTCACCAGACAATGTGTGTCAGAATCTGGTAGGTCTCCCACACCTTGGATCTGTTCCTCTGTGACGAAGGTTCCAGCAACAGACTCATGTTCAGTGAGTTGGTTGTCCTCTTGTGGAGACCCACCGCCAGTCACCAGAGTAGAAGCATGATTTGAGGCCACCTTGTTCTTTGCTCTGGGTTTCAGGTCATTCCACCGCTTGTAGCAATCATCAGCTGTGCACCTCACAAATCCAAGGACACTAATTATGTCCGCGATGGTCTGCCAGTGTGCCTTACGTTGACAAGGTGTGGTCTTGCATCTGCAGTCACCACCATTTAGCGGCTATGTGACGACACATAGGCCACAAGTGCATCAAGTTTGGCGTCATTAAAGCTAGGCTTCCTTGACGTGCCGGAGTGTGTAGCCGTGTCTGGGGTATCAGCCTGTAGTGCCAGAGCACCCTTCTTCCTCTTTTTCAAAGGTGGTGCGGATACTGAGTGGCTTACGCCGCTCTGGTCAGTAAGGGCAGAAGCACCGGTGGACTGGGTACTAGGAGTGTGCGAATGCACAATGACCATAGGTCTTGGTGCAGGCATTGGCTGCAGGGTGATGTTGGCAGGGGCAACGTCGGTATGATGGACCGGGACGGACACTGTCCCGGCTGGGAGACTCAGAGCTGGGGTGGATCGAGCTGCAGCTGCCCCTGCAGCCTCCACACCCTGCCTACTTGGGGCAGCAGATGACATAGCTGCCCCAGATCCACGTGGCCTGGTGACACCAACTTGCACCGCCACACGTGGCTTAGACTTGCTGACCTGGAAGTCAGCCTGGGAGTCATCCTGTGCCGGTTCAGGTGCCACAATGGGCTGGTCCAACAAGGGCTGAGCTGGGATGGTGTCAGCTACGTTTCCCACAACCATGGGGGGTGGCATAAGTATCCCTGATTGCTCCTCCATACATGGGGTCTAGTGGCACCCTGCAAATCCTGGCCACGTCCCCTACCGCGCCCACCACACCCCCATCTTTTTGGAGGTCGGCCACCTTTGCCCCCCTTACCGCTTGGTTGCCTCCCAACCATGGCACTGATGTTCTTGTGCGTATCGGAGTAGCAGTAAACGATTGTCCTGGGCAATTGGGGGTGAAAGGGGTAGGGTACTAGATGGAATTCATACCCTAGTGCTCTAGCAAGGCTGTCTGTGACCCCTGGGGGAAGATGACGGGTCACGCAACGCACAGGCACCCCAAAAACAAAAAATAATGTGCACGCAACCCCTCATAGACCACGTGCGTGGAAAAATGAACCTGCACTATGCTGTGGCACCCAGAAACACAAAATTAAGCGTACGCGTAATACACGCAGCCTACAATGACCTTTGAAGGGGTACGCGACACACGGGGCAAGCACAGTTGGTAAATACGTGCGCGACTCATCGTCTGCCTGCACGTCAGCCAGGGTTCTAGTTGCTGTGCCCACCCCTGCTGGAGCAGAAGACTCCCGACTTGGATACCATCGCTCCACAGCCCAGCCCCAGGACCCAGTTGCCCACCCACACTGCCTCAGGGGTCACCATGTCGGGGCCAACACCATCTGAGACCACTGGCGACCCTCAGCCAGAGAGGCAGAGGGCCACAGCTTCAGTGTGAAGGAAGTTGGTGTCCTGGTGGAGCATGTCCTGGGGCATTTTGATGCCCTCTTCAGAACATCACGCGCCAACAAGGAAGGACGGGAGAGGATCTGGGACGACGTAGTGGTTGCCATCAACGCGGAGGGGGTGGCAACCCGCAACATCAAGCACGTCAAGAAGCACTGGGAGGACTTCAGGTCCAGGACCCTCTACAAGGCCCAGCCCCCCTCCTTGTGGAGGGGGGCCGGGTCAGCATGAGTGACATCCAGAGGAGGGTCCTGGAATGCGTATGCCCAGCGCTCCATGCCCAGATCCTTCGGAGGAAGACATGTCTGGAGTTTAGCGGTAAGTGGCCAAGCATTGGGGTGTGAGACAGGGCATGTTGCAGTGTACTGGTAGTCTGATACTTGCCTGTATGTGTGACATAGGCCATGTATGGATGTGTGTGTGCAGGGACATCATGGTCATGCATGTGAGACCAGTAATGTGTGAACCACATGGTTGGTGCATGTGTTACGATGCAACATGGGGAGCTGTATGCCAAATGCACACATGAAAGCATGCCAGTCTCTGTTCTTGGACATGGAGGGGGTGTGAGGGATGGGTGCTGCTGTCATGAACATGTATGGTGCACATGTGTGTGTGTCTGAGAAGTGTGTGTGTGACTTTGAAATGCCATGGATGTATGACACATGTCCGTGATGATGTGTACATTCACTCATGCAGTGCGGTCACCGTTGTATGCACTGTGTCTATCCAATGTGTCTGTGGTGTACAAGCCATGATGCATGACCCTCCGGTGATGTGTGTGCATGGGATCAGTGTGATTTGAAGAATTGTCTAAATTAGAAGAAGCTATTAAAAAACTTGTACCGCTGGATGTCTATACCAAGAGACTGGATGAGATCATTCGGGAAATGAATGATTTTAAAGAGTCCACAGTACGAGACCGCATTAGACGGCTCAAAACAGATATTAATGATTTCTCCCACGAGAAGGCATTTCGTTACACCCAAGAGGGGTATGTACCAGATCAACATTATGATGGGGCATTCAAAAACCAACAGCAGAAAAACGTAAGATACACCAATACCTCATTTAGCTCACACAGTTCAGATGAAGACACTTTCGCTCGTGGAGGGGGAGGCAGGCAACAAAGACGAGGTTACAACCGGGGTCGTGGCAATTCTAATAGACGACGGTCCCAGAATTCCCGTCCTTTTACTAGAGGTAGGGGACCCTCTGTTGGTTTTTTAGACCAGGACCAACAAAACTGGGATTACGAACCACCAGTAACGAGGAGCAACAAAGCCTATTGATTAATTTGTCCGCATACACACCGAATCCAGCTGAGATTTCCGTGTTGGAAAAGGGGTTCGGATTTGTTCCCACTGTTTCTTATGATCGGTTTATTTCTCGAGTAGAAATAGAAGAACTCTTTAGGAAGATACATTTAAAACAGTACTTCCGTGAAAATCCTTTTGAGGAAGAAGATAGAAATAGTGGTTTGTATAATCGTTCCACCTTCTGTCCACCTACTACGAGTCATAGTCCAGAATCTGTGGTGTTTGAAAGACGTGTTTTAGCAGATCTGGATATGTTGGAACGTACTAAGTCGCCTTTTTCCTTCCAGAATTGTTCGAGGGCACAGCGAGAAGCGGTTGACTCTCTAAAACGCAATCAGGCCATAGTAATACGTGGGGCTGATAAGGGTGGTGCAATAGTATTATTGAACCGCCATGACTATATCGCCGAATGTTCTAGACAGCTCTCAGACACCACCTTTTATAAACTAATTGAGCAGAATCCTACAGCACGGTTGATGAATGTCATCGCCCATAAAGTTGAAAAGGCTAGGGACAGGAAGTGGATTACCCGGAAGGAAGCCGAATATCTGGTTAAAAAGGATCCCAGTGTTCCTCTGTTTTATATCTTACCGAAGATTCATAAAACATTAGTAAATCCACCAGGCAGACCAATAGTATCGGGAACTAACACAGTATTAGAACCATTGGCCAAATTTGCTGATTCCTTCTTAAAGGGATACGTCAGCAAAATGAAATCTTATGTCCAGGATTCCATGGCTGTCATCAAGTTGGTCGAAAATTCCCATTTCAATCCCCATGAGGATATTCTTGTCACGTTGGATATTGTTTCTTTGTATACCAAAATTCCCCAGTCATCTACTTTGGATGTTATTGAGGAGTTGTTGATATCTAAACGGAGCACAGGGATGACACCTAATTCTTTTGTGTTATGGTGTACGGAGCTGGCTTTAACTGAAAATTATTTTCAATTTGACGGCCGGTTTTACCAACAGGTCCATGGCACTGCCATGGGCTCGGCCGTGGCGCCTTCTCTAGCTAACCTTTATGTTGATTTTGTTGAACAGATGAGCATTTACAGCGAACAGAATGTTTTTAAAGAACATATCCTTTTATGGCGTAGGTATATTGACGATGTACTGTTAATATGGCATGGCGATGAAATTACTTTACAAACTTTTTTCCAATGGCTGAATAGCATAAACCCCTTTTTGAAGTTCACTATGAACTTCCATAGGGAACATATAGATTTTCTCGACTTGACCATTTACTCCAAACCCTACAGCAATGTACTGGGACTGAAACCTTTTCACAAAAGTACGGATAGGAATTCCCTTCTTAGGTATGATAGTTTTCACCCTAAAACCTTGAGGGATAATCTCCCTTTTGGACAATTCCTCCGACTCAAACGGAACAGCAGTGAGAAGGACATGTTTGAGTCTGAATCCTCAGACTTGAGCCAAAATCTTATGAAACGCGGATATCCCTACAAAATTGTCAAGAGATCTTTTAAAAGGGCCTCCAATAACCATCGGGAGGCCTTGTTAGAGTATAGACCTAAAACCAATTCTTCTGAGCCAGACTCTTTAGTGTTCGTTAGCACTTTTAACCATCTTTCCAACCAGGTGGTTAAGATTGTTAAGAGACATTGGCATCTGTTGGCGCATGCCAAGATACCAATATCAACACCACGATGCGCCTTTAAAAGGGGCCGCAATGTTAAGGAGATGGTGTGTAGAAATGACATTAGTATTAAGTTCAACACACAAGCCACCATCACCCAACAGTGGGGGTTACCTAAATTGAAGGGCCATGCACCATGTGGCATGTGTGCATGTTGTTCCCTAACGAGACGTACCACCGAGGTGGACATTGGACTTCCCAGACTTTGGGAACAAAGAGGTTTTACTAATTGTAATTCAAGTTTTGTAATATACGCTATCTGGTGCCCCTGCAAGAAAATCTATATTGGTAAAACTGAACGAAGAATTAAAGTCCGCATCAGCGAACACAAGAGCTGTATTAGATTGAGAAATCTAACAGCACCAATGGTGGGACATTTTATAATGCGGAATCACAATTGTGAGGATTTAAGATGGACCATACTGAAAAAGATCATGATTACCAACAATGCCTCTGTGGATAAATACACCTTATCAAAAGAGGAGACTAAACTCATCTTTTTGAGTAAAAGCCATTTGATCGGCCTGAATGAGGCGATTGATTGGAATTTCTGATGTAGAGTGTCTCCATTGATGGTATTCCAGTCTGGCGCCCAGATTGTTGGCCTTCTTTTTGACCCTGTCCCCCTCATATATACAACCCCCCGGTGTCAGGGGCATTTTAATGTTATTGGTGGCGTGTGTTTCTTGACATATAATTTGATGTTGATGTCTTGGATCACAGTGCTGCCCCACCGGTCTGGGAATATTGATTATGTTTACATCTCGACATTTATTTGAGGAGAGTCCTTCTCTTGTCGTGCATATATCGTTGCTTCCTGTTTTGTGTACGCCGGTATCCCCGTTCTCGAGGTGTCTCTTTCCTCTTTCCCTGGTATTTTGTCCGACCGCTTTTCGAGTGATCTTGCCGGGGGTGTAGCCCGTTGATCTTACTGACGTTACGTGCGAGTCACGTGACAGTCACGTGACAACACAGGAACGCTTTTTTATCAGGGTTTCTGAGCCGGAATGGTGGATACTCCGTCACTCCGGTTTCTACGCGTTTGCCCCGCCAGTTGGAACACAACCATTGAGGTAAGACAGGTCTTGAGGGACAGTTCCCTCGTGGAGTTATACTCCACGTGTACGTCTTTTTGACTCACACGTGGACATTACATCTGTCCATTATTGGTATTGAGTCACTGAGATTTAACGGTTTTGAGGATGTCCGCGTATAACTCAATGGCGTGTACATGATATTTCCATCTAAATACGGCTACCTTGTTACATTCGTTTTTTGACCTCTTGGCTGGTGACACTGTATACTAGGATTTTTTGGCATACCCTTGTGGTCAGCTCACGTATGATTTGTTCCCAGGTTTAGACTAGGAAGTGCTGACGGGAGGGAAGTTAAAACTTTTTTTGTATATACAAGAAAGAGATTTTCTTTGTATTAGACTGTTTGTTTATAGTCATAACAGTTTGATCCTAGTTAAGTCAAGGGACACTATATAGATCAAGTATGGGTTCCTGTTACATTTTTTGTTCATGGTTCCTTCTCTCTTGTCTCAGATATCGAAATTTCTTATAACCTCAACTAACCTCGTTACCGCGGTCGATATCTATGGTCCAGAAACTGTCTGCCTTGATGTGATCAAGACCTATACAGAATCCGAACTGAATCTGATTACCCTATAGAGGTGAGTGGGTTCACAGTTAGGATGTAGGCACACGTAGATGACGTGTTAAGTACACAGACAGATTTGTCGGGTACTTTCTTTCTTTTTTCACCCCCTTTCCTGTTACAACACCGGTATCGAAGACGTTTTATGACGTTTTCCACGATTCTTTTGGTGACTATGTTTCCAGTCTAATTGGTTGTTCCTGTCTTTTGCTTGTCACCCCTATATGTCAAGACAGTTACCAAGTTGCCGTCTATCCTGTATTGAACACAGGTCGAGAGTTCTCCCCTCTGAAAATCATAGTCTGGATTCCGGATGACTTTTTTGGTGACACAATGCCTATACTACCGTGATTTTGCAGATTACCCCTGCCTTCGTTCGTGTACCGCCTAATCATAAAAGACGAAATGTAAGTGTGTTTTTCCAAATTAACACTTTCATTATGGGATTATTTCCTTATTGTAGTGTCTTGGAGATGCTTTTCATTGGGTCACTCGCGCTTGTATTCCCGGGCGAGGTTTTACATGGTTGATTTGGAATGTCCAAGAGGTTTCACGAGGTGTTGGTGATGGTGGATAGATTTCAGAGGCACTAATTCATTATGGTATCTCTAATCTTCACAGTAGAGGATGGTTATAAGGTATTTACTACCTAGTCTACGCCACGTTTAAGAATAACACGTTGGCAGTATTGATCAATCATATAATACGAGCATTTATAGCTTGATTGATTAAGTGTTCTTTTGTTTACATCTAGGTGCTTGTTGTTGGGGCATTCTACATATCTCTTTCTTGTCCATGTACAATCCATCTGACTCTGCTGGACCATTACACCCCTGAAGAATTTCTGGTTACTGGACGTGATACAGAAAGAAACATGTCGGGTTGGGGATGTTTTGTTATTTATGAACAAAATTAGAAGTCAAGCCCACCCGAGTTAGTCTAGTTCATAACTACATGGAACAGGCTTTTAGGTGTTATATTGATGGTCCGTATTAATAAAGGATCAGATACTGTATTATGATGTTTTAGATTGTTGGATGTTTTATTGAGGATAAATTGTCTTATCATTGTTTGTTTGATGAATGATTTTGTGATGGGCTTGTGTATGTATGTGGTATGGTTGTAGTGTGGTTGGATGTGATTTATGGATGAGAATGATGCATCAGGCCAATCCGATAATGAAATAGAGGGATTGATCTATATGAATTATTGTTAATAATGTTTTTGATACCAATGTTATTGTATGTTTTTATATGACTTTTTTTAGAGACTTATTTAACAAATGTTAATAAATAAAAATACTAAATTGTTCGATTGTCTAGAGGTTTGAATTTAATTGCTTCTCCTCATTAATTGTTTAGATGGTGACAGATGCAGATTCCTTATTTAGTTTGAGTATGTAGATTTAGGTGCTATACCAACAACAACTACCTGAACACTTTATTACTCTGACCTTTGATGTCGTTTTAATAAATTTTCTATCCAGGCCAGGTCACAGTAGTTGGATTTCCCTGGTATCCCCTGCTACTTTAGTCTTTTGGGATCAGTGTGAGCCATTATGCATGTGAGTTTGAAGGCAACATTTTGGTTAATAGAGGCCCTTGTACATGGATGCTGATTGCAGGCGCCGTGCCTGTTTCTGCATGTGTGTTGCATGCATTCACCCATGTGTTGTGAAGGGACAGGATGGAAGTGAAAATTGACACTGCCACTCATGTGTTATTGCTTCCTGTCTAGGGGAATATTGTACTGTACCCTGATGCTTGTGTTCTATGTCTCCCTCTACATAGCGTCAAGTGAAGAAGAGGGCGGAGACGGCACTGTGGAGCCAAGCGGCGGGATGCCTCCACCAGGCGGCGACGCAAGGCACAGCCACCCTTGCAGGACTTGCCATCATCCGGGAGCGAGGGGGCTGGTGCCGCGACTGCCACTACGGCTGTGGCGGAAGGGCCGGGTGAGCCCCCACAGGGGCTTGCAATGGCGGAAGACGGTGTGGAGACATCCAGGTTGGTGGTCTCCACAGAGGAGGAGGACCCTGCTACTGAACCGCACATGGGGCCAGGTGGGGGTAGTACCACTGGTGCAAGTGGTGCAGTCCAGGGCCAGGGTCACGAGGCAGCACAGGTCACCGCGGAGGGGCCTGTGCATGTCGCTGTCCTTGACCCTGTGACTGCAACACCATGCACCAGCAGGGATGCCCCATCCCAGGCCTGTCCACAGGTAGTGGAGAGTGCCATGTCATCTGCCTCTCCACTACCTGCGGACAAGGGGTCACATGAACGTATGGGCTCCGTCCTGAATGCTGTCGCGTTGCGCACGCATGACACTCGTGATGACATGCATTCTTCCTGGGCGCAGAACGCATGCCATCACGAACAGCAGCGTCGCAACGTGGCACTGTTGGAGGGGCCCTGGTCGGTGGGTTCCTACATGTGACGCGCACTCTTGCGGACCTCTCCTCCTCTGTGGAGACTATGCGCCAGTTATTCTCCCTGCTGTCTTCCGGCCCAGATTCCACAATGGCCCCCTGTGGACCTGGCCTGAGCAAGACAGACAGCTTGGTGGAGATCCCATCCCTGCCACAGTCGGGATTCGGCGTTCCAGCAGGGGTGGACACCACAACTGGAGACCAGCTGATGGAGGATGTGCAGGCATCATCGGACAGGGCACTTGGGCAACAGCAGCAGCAGCTGCAGCAGCAGGAGCAGGCTCTAGGTGGGAGCAATGATGGCTCGGGCCATCGATATCAGGGGGGCAGGCATCGGCCAGAGGGCAGGAGGATGCTGGAATGGGTGTGTCTTCTGTGTGGCTGCGGTTGGGCCAGCGTATAGGTGCGAGCGGCGGCGGGCGGAAGAGGCGTGGCTCACCATGGTCAGGGCGGAGTTCTCCATGCGTCGGGCGTTGAGGCGGGCAGAGTGTCTCGAGGCAACTCGCAGGGAGTTGGAACAGGCCATGAGTGCCTCCCTGAGAGACCTCGGGGCCAGGACAGAGGCCCACCTCCAGCAAATAGACATGGAGTTCGATGATGCCCTGGCCGAAAACATCACTGAGTGAGCCGCAGGACGTGCCCGCCGCCATTGTAAATAGTTTATAGTGTTAGGTTTTATTTATTTTTTATTTTGGGGCTTTTGGACTATGCCCCACACTTTTGTATATAGTTTTTTTGTTAGGTAGGTTATTAGATAGGTTTAATTTGTTTCGTTGGGCTCATGGACCCTTGAAAATTGGATTGTACATAGTTGGACGTTGGATTTATTTGGACATTTTAATTTAATTTCACCATGTATCAATGGATTTACCTTTTTGCATTTTATTTGGATTTGGTTTGGTGGACAGAGAGTGTTGTCCATTTTTCTTTTGGATTACTTGGGTTTTTTTGAGGAATTTTTTTATTTTTATTTGGACATGCATTTCATTTAATGTTTGCCATTATTTTATGCTTTAAGTTCTTTCAATTGGTTTTCATGTTAGTACATTTTGATCTTTTACTTCAATGTGTGGGATTCGCTCATTGGGTTCATGCATGTCGACATGTGGGTTTACCCAATCAATGGCAACCTGTGTGTGTGTGTGTGTGTGTATGCGTGTGTGTGTGTGACAGACATGTGTTGATGTACATAGTTGACTTTTGGTTGTGTCATAAGATGGGCATGTCACTGCTGGGTGGGTGAGTGGGTGAGGGGACATGAGTGGGACATGAGTGAGGGCCTGCTGGCAGGTGTCCCTCACTGCTGGGGGGTGGGGTGCAGGGGGACATGAGTGGGACATGAGTGGGGGCCTGCTGGCAGGTGCCCCTTACTGCTGGGGCATGGGGGTGCATGGGGACATGAGTGGGGGCCTGCTGGCAGGTGACCCTCACTCCTGGGGTTGGGGGTGCAGGGGGACATGAGTGGGACATGAGTGGGGGCCTGCTGGCAGGTGCCCCTTACTGCTGTGGGGTGGGGATTCATGGGGACATGAGTGGAACATGAGTGGGGGCCTGCTGGCAGGTGGCCCTCACTGCTGGGGGGGTCGGGGTGCAGTGGGACATGAGTGGGACATGAGTGGGGGCCTGATGGCAGGTGACCCTCACTGCTGGGGCGTCGGGTGCTGGGGGACATGAGTGGGACATGAGTGGGGGCCTGCTGGCATGTGACCCTCACTGCTGGGGGGTTGGGGTGCAGGGGGACATGAGTGGGACATGAGTGGGGGACTGCTGGAAGGTAACCCTCACTGCTGGGGGGTGGGGGTACAGGGGGACATGAGTGGGACATGAGTGGAGGTCTGCTGGCAGGTGCCCCTCACTGCTGGGGGGTGGGGGTGCAGGGGGACATGAGTAGGGGCCTGCTGGCAGGTGCCCCTCACTGCTGGTGGGTGTGGGTGTCGTGGGACATGAGTGGGGGCCTGCTGGCAGGTTTCCCTCACTGCTGGGGGGTGGGGGTGCTGGGGGACATGAGTGGCACATGAGTGGGGGCTTGCTAGGAGGTGCCCCTCACCGCTGGGGGATGGGGTGCAGGGGCACATGAGTGGGGGCCTGCTGGCAGGTGCCCCTCACTGCTGGGGGGTGGGGTGCAGGGGGACATGAGTGGGGCCCTGCTGGCAGGTGCCCCTTACTGCTGGGGGGTGGGGGTGCAGGGGGACATGAGTGGGGGCCTGCTGGCAGGTGACCCTCACTGCAGGGGGTGGGGGTGCAGGGGGGCATGAGTGGGGGCCTACTGGCAGGTGCCCCTCACTGCTGGGAGGTGGGGGTGCTGGGGGACATGAGTGGGGGCCTGCTGGCAGGTGCCCCTCACTGGTGGGGGGTGGGGTGCTGGGGGACATGAGTGGGACATGAGTGGGGGCCTGCTGGCAGGTGCCCCTCACTGCTGGGGGGTGGGGGTGCAGAGGGACATAAGTGGGACATGAGTGGGGGCCTGCTGGCAGGTGACCCTCACTGCTGGGGGGTGGGGGGCAGGGGGACATGAGTGGGGGCCTGCTGGCAGGTGCCCCTCACTGCTGGGGGGTGGGGGTGCAGGGGGACATGAGTGGCGGCCTGCTGGCAGGTGACCCTCACTGCTGGGGTGTGTGGGTGCAGGGGGACATGAGTGGGGGCCTGCTGGCAGGTGCCCCTCACTGCTGGGGGGTGGGGGTGCAGGGGGAAATGAGTTGGGGCCTGCTGGCAGGTGACCCTCACTGCTGGTGGGTGGGGGTGCTGGGGGACATGAGTTGGTGATCACTAGGGCAAGGTTACATGTGGACTGGCTGGGGGAATGCCCATGGTGGATGGACTGCCTGCGGGACATGACGAGAGGTTCTGGGTATTCCCCTGTGGTGTGGGTTGCCTGCAGGATCCATGGAGGGGGTAGATGGCACACCTGTGAGAACCCACACTGCCAAATGATGTGTGGGACTCCCCGCGCATCCCCCTGGATACACGTACCCTGCTCTGACAGCGAAAGCACGTGTGGAACTTCCCCCGTACCGCCTTATACACGTAACCCGCTCGCACCGGCCCAATTGCGTGTGAAACTTCCTGCGCACCCCAGTAATCCACGTACCCCGCTTGCACTTTGCCAATCGCGTGTGAAACTTCCCGCGCACCCCAGTAATCCACATTGTCGAAATAGAAAGTATACCATGCCTCCTATTGTAATAAATATATTTAATATTGGCCTACGCCAAGTTGCTCGAAAGTCGCTTGCGAAAGAAATCTGTGTTGCAAGGTCCTGACCTTAAATCCATGTAAGCCGCCATTTTAGGTCAAACCGCCATTTTAGGATTCGTTGTGTAAAAGTCACCCTGTGAGCTAAAATGGTGGACGATGTCATTCCAGAATACAACATGGCCGTCTTGACCTCTGTACATAGCTAATATGTAATTTGCCTGCAGGCCACTTGTTGAGGTCATGAACTGAGACCTTGTTCTTCACTGACCTATGTGTAGAAGGATTACTCGTACAATGAAAACTAATCCATGAGCATATGTTGAGACAATGTATTCAAATACTGAATGAAGAACATCTGTTTAACTACATTGTATTAATGTTTAAGAAGGCCTGCATGGAAAACTTTAGAATACACAGCTATTGCATCCGCTTGTTGATACATGTATTAAAAGCAAACCAGTTATATGCGGTTATTTAAGACTTGGCACGAACCTTAGATCGGTGATATATTAAAAGGAATATTAACCCGAAGGGGGGCTGGAAATCGCACCGCCTAAATGTATAAAAAGCGATTGCATTCTAATGTACAGCGTCTCTCACTGAACACACTGAACCACGCTGGAGTTTGTTGTGTTGTACTGAGGGCCGATAGCTATCTGATTTTGCTCTGTTTTTGTAACTGGATTCAGTATAAAATAAAGTACTTTGTATGTTCCTTTGTAACCCGTGTTCGGTGTATTTCCTTTTGGGGTACTTAGCCTCTATATTCTTTTTCTGTTTTCACAGTTGGCGCCCGAAAAGGGACCCTCAAGATTGATGCCGGATTGTTGAAGGTTGACACACGCTATCGGACCGGGATCGGACAGTGTGACATAAGGGGCCCCCTGAACGAGACGCGAAACCTCAACAGCGCTGCATGACCCGATCCTTGGACGATAAGCGTGTGGTCCGAGACGCCATCTTGACGAGGGTCCACTTATCGAGGCTTGCAGATTTGCCGAAATCACCATACACGAGGTAAGATTAGTTAGGTATGATTCTTAGAAGTACCGATCGGTCCTCCTTAGGTTTGGTCAGGTGAGTCGTGACCCGATTCTTAATTTAACCCTGACAATTTGAATTTTGGCGCATTGTATCTGCAGACACAATTATTGACCAGGTAACACCAAGAATTTGAGATATGCCTGGGAAATTGTCTACCTGCTTTAGGGCATTATTCCGCAGTGATAGACAATCTTTGGAATTTAGGAGGGGTCGCCGGCATGTACTATGTACCGTGAGTACGGCATTGGAAGTATAGTATTTAATGATATTTGGCATAAACAAACCAGACATGCCTCCGAACTTCAGTGGCCAATCAATGGTAGTTTTGAGATCCCTCGCATTGAATATTTGGAGTCAGTCTTGTTAAAGAAAAAGGCTAGACCTGCAGCAGTTGATGTTTTGTAGAATTGGAAAAAAGAAGCGTTGCAACAACTTAAAGGTAGAGAGAAACATGCACGTCGTCATAAAACGAACGCTGAAAAAGCATTGTTATATGACCAAAACAAACAGTCTGAGGTGACTAAAAATATGGATAGGGCTTTCTCACTTGGAATTCAGAAAATCTATCCTTCTAAAGATCTTCATATTCTGATGAGTTTATTGACAAAATATTAAATGAACAAAGTCCTGGTGCCTCTGCGCCACCTCTGTATGTTCCTCTTCCCACTGCTGTACCTCTTCCTTCTGTTATTCCTGCTCTTCCTGGTCAACCTGTTGTTCCTATTTCTCCGGTTTTTGTCCCTCCCCCTGCTCCTCCACCTCTTTTTATCGCACCAGTTATAATACCTCCATCGAATTTACCTGCTCCCTCTCTTCCAAGTGGTCCTGAGCCGCTTGTAATCGATCTAGGTACAGGAACAAAAGTTGTCACTCGCAATACTGTACCGCCGGAGAAGAAACGTGCGTTAATTGCATGAGCTTAGCATTGTATGGAGAAGGATGATCAAGCTTGCGTTTTTGCTACACTTTGTAATACGGATAATCTTCCTGAAAAAAATGTTTTTATTGAAGGTTTAGGGACTCAGTTATGTATAATGTGGGGAAGATTAAATAATGCGGATGTTCCGCAAGGGTTAAGGGATTTAAATTCTGTAGCGCTTTCTAGAGACACTGTGGAGAAGGTAAATGTGCATGTCAAGAGTTTATTTGGGTATAGAAGGAGTTAGAAATGTTACAGAATGAGGATGATGAAGAGGAGAATATGTATGTACAGAAACGGTTCCTTCCGTGTCGTAAACCGATATCAGAGGGAATGCGAATTTGTAAGAAAGACGCGATTAGATGGATTTCAGACATATCGATAACTCCAGTTGAGCTATATGACACATATAGTCAATATACGTTGGAAATGCAGAGGAAAGTGATACAGGTAATGGTAGAATACCTGCGCGATGAATGTGTAAAAAGGAAGATTAGCTGTCCCACAGAGTTATTGAGCATTTATAAGAGAGCTTTTTCGTTTGACACTTCTTCGACTGCTTTAGCGCTCGACTTGGCTCTATTGATTAGTAAGCGTTCAGAGTCGTCTATTTCTCAGTTGCCTATGAGAGAGGTTCCTCCGACATTTGTCCCAAAGTTTGCGGTTGCGGCCAATACTGTAAATAATATAGTCGCTGTGAACATTCCTGCACATTATGTATCACAGTTTGTTGACGTCCCGTTCTCAAGATAGGAAGTGACTACTATTAGGCAATCTATCCCCGATATTAGGAAAAATCCGACAGGGTTCTATAAAGAGATGGAATCCGTTTTGCAATCCTCAGTGTTCACCTTAGGTGACATTGATTTGTTGTTTCCTGTACTCCTGCCCATAGATTTATGGAAACCAGTTAGAACTATTGATGATGTACCCGGGTTGGGAGATACATGGGCGAATATAACCAGACTCGATGGGGAAAGGCCAGCTGGCGAAAGACCGCAACAGGTGATATTAACTCTGCCTGATAGAATCATTGCTAAATTAAAAACCATAATTCCCAAAAAAGAGAATTATTTGGTACAAGCTTACGGCCTGTGTCAAAGGAAAGTCTGAAGGTGCTACCGAGTTCTTTAATCGGTTCTCAGATTTCAGTGGACAAGACTTAGGCACAGAGTCTGGGGAAAAGATTATTTGTGTGACAAATTTGTACGTGGATTACTGCCTGACATCCAGTCACAGATTATGTCTTCTGAGAGCGCTTGGCAGGCGAAATCACAATCAGAAGTGCTGCACATGGCTCAGTAATATGAGAACCGTGTCAATAATGAAAAAGATAGGATTGAAAAACGGAAAGGCGCTTTAAAAACTAAAGTGCTATTGCAGCAAATTGTTAGGGGCCCCAGAGGGGGTAGTTCTCAGGTTAGAGGTCAGTATGTCCCGGAGGGGAATGTGCCCTTGGGTCCTGTGAATATTAACCAGTGTGCTTATTGTCGTCGAGAGGGTAATTGCCGAGTACAATGCCCCGTCCTTCAACAAAGGTCGAATAATACATTTGGTAATATGGGTAGGCGATCTAGAGGTCACCCGGGCGTAGGGGGCCCTGGTAAAGGTCAGTTTACACAGGACCCTCAGCAACCTTTTTCGCAGGACAATCAGACTCCGAGTGCGGAGACTAGGAATATATTTGATGATCCTTTAGCTGCATATTTATCTGAAGAGCTTCCTTTTGATGATATTCTGTTTCTTTAGGATTGCCCGAAGCAGGGTTTGGAACCTACACCTATTCCCATCAATCAGAAAGGTCCCTACGTTGAAATGGGGGGGGGGAATAGGAAACATCCGTTTTTGATAGATACTGGAGCACAGAAGTGTTCCATTGATCATTTGCGGGTTCCAAACATTCCACTGTCAGGGCAAACCAATGTTTCTGTAGGGTTTTCCGGAACACCAGTTGTTTGTACGGTTTCTGTGCCGGTACCTATTCCTTTATGGACCAGTGTCCATTTCTGTTGACTTTGGATTACAGAGAGAACTTGCTGGGGTTGAATTTGTTAAAAGAATTAAATTCAGTGATTTAATGTTCTTCTGATGGAGTGCGCTTGACGATTTCACCACAGTAATTTTCTGCCTCGCAAATTTTTGACTAGACCTTTGCCTCCAGAATTCATTGATGTACCAGAGAGCTTGTAGGCTGTCGACGACAATGATGTCAGCGTTTTACAGATTGAGCCTGTTAAGATAGTTTTGAAACATGGAATTGAGCTGCCACGCATTCCCCAGTATAAGATTTCGGTTGAGGGCGAGCGAGCTTTGAAATGTATTGTTTCCGATTTTATGCATCGCGGTGTGAGTGAAGAAATTTCAGGAAGTTTGTGTAATAGTCCGATTTTACCCATGTACAAGAAATGCGATAATGTAATTCCATTCTGTTTTATAATTGATTTACGTGCCATTAATAAAGTTGTGGCACCACAATTTCCAAATTTGCCTGATGTAACGACAATTCTAACCATGATTCCAGCTACAGCTACTTACTTTAGTGTTGTGGACTTAAAGAATGCGTTCTTTAGTATTCCTATACACAAGGATAGTAGATATTTGTTTGCGTTCACCTTAGGGGGACGCTCGTTTACATTTACTCGTGCACCTCAAGGGTACACAGAGAGTCCTAGTATTTATAGTAGGGCTTTGAAAGAACAACTTGATACCCTTGAATTGCCCTCTACCTGTACTTTGCTTGAGTACGTTGACGATTTGCTTCTAGCTGATGACTCTGAGAGTGCCTATAAGCTGGGCACTGTGTTATTACTTATTCATCTAGCTAAGCATGGTTACAAAGCTTCGCTTAAAAAATTTCAATATTGTTGTCAGGAAGTCGCCTATTTAGGCTATCACCTGTCAAAGGAGGGAAGAAGATTGACACCTGAAAGAATAAAACACATTTCTGGCATGTCTGTCCCAAATACACAGAAGGAAGTTAGGGCCTTGATAGGTATGGCTTCTTACTGTAGGTTGTGGATCCCGAATTTCTCACTAGTGATCAAACCGATGGTGGCTTTGACAAAGAAGGGCATTTCTTCGCCATTGCCATGGAACGCGGTACACCAGCAGTCGTTTGACTTGCTTAAGACTGCATTATGCTCTGCACCAGTTTTGGGCACACTAAACTATGAAAAGGCCTTTGTATTGTTTGTGCATGAATGTGATGGATGTGCTTTGGCTGTATTAACGCAGGAACATGGAGGGAAGAATAGGCCGTGCGGTTACTATTCTTCCGCCCTTGATCCTGTAGCATGCGCTTTGCCAATATGTTTGCGCGCTGTCGCTGCTGCTGCCGCGTCTGTAAAGCAGAGTGAGGGAATGGTCCTAGGCCATGATCTAACCCTGATGGTGCCTCACTCTGTAGATATTCTATTGAACCGAACTCAAACGCAACACCTCACTCTGCACGGTTGACAAGATATGAATTGATCTTGTTTGCTCCTCACATTCAAATTAAGAGGTGTTGTGTCCTTAATCCGGCTGAACTCCTACCTTTTCCGCAGGATACTACTTGCGGCGATGAAGAGTCACATGATTGTTTGTATACGACCGAACAAGAAACAAAGGGCAGAATTGATTTGAAAGATACTCCTTTGGATAATCCGCAAGGAGAGCTGTTTTGTGACGGCTCCTGCTTTAAACTTCCGGATGGTACATCCACAGCCGCTTATGCAATCACTAAATTGAGCACGGTTGTGGAAACTAAGAGAATTACGCATAATTCTGCGCAGGCCGCAGAGATTATAGCATTGACCCGAGCTTGTGAACTTTCCGAAGGGCTTGCAGTAAATATATATACTGATAGTCAGTATGCCTTTGGGGTAGTTCACAACTTTGGGAGGCTTTGGTCAGAAAGAGGGTTCCTAACTTCGCATGGCACCAAGATTCAACATGGCTCCCTAATAGTGCAACTGCTCTCAGCGCTTGCGTTCCCTACTCAGTTAGCAGTTATGAAAGGTGCAGCACATCGAAAGATTGTAGATGAGATTGGAAAAGGCAATGCTTTTGCTGATCAGATAGCTAGACAAACTGCCACAGGTCTCTTCACAGAGATGTATGTTTCAAGGGGGACTAAAGATGCCTATGTAATGGATGAGGGTGTTGGGTCTGTACGGGATATCCAAGCTGATCCCACAATGGAAGAGTCTAAGAGGTGGGCTGAAGGCTTGGGGAAACTTGATGATGATGGGTGTTGGGTGGACATGGTCGAAGGAAAATGGCTGTTACCTGACGCCTATGTCACGATGATGGTTGTCATGGCACACGGCCCTACACATGTTTGTGCCCAGCAGGTTACGAAAATGTTAGAAAAAGTTTGGGCAACTGACAAGATTTCGAAAATTGCCCAGCACTATGTCCAGAACTGCACAATTTGCTACAACACAATGTGGGAGAGGGGACATCAACTCCAAGGGGAAGTTTTGGCCCACCTTCTGTCCCCTTCGAAGTTATTCACTTTGATTTCATTGAAATGGAACGATGCAATAATTTAAAGTATGTCCTTGTGGTCATTTGTGCCTTTAGTAAATGGGGTTGAGGTTTTCACTGTTAAAGATGCTACAGCCATGACCACTGCGAAAACCATGTTAAAGGAGTACTTCCCTGGTTCGGTTTGCCGAGAGTTATCTGGTCGGACAATGGTCCACATTTTGTCGCCGCTGTAATCCTACAGATATGTACAGCGTTACGAATTGACAAACGGTTCCATTCAGCCAGACATCCACAGAGCGCCGGACTAGTAGAAAGACACAACGGTATCATCAAGAACAAGCTCGCTAAGACGTGTGTCGGCCCCAAACTAAAATGGCCGGACTCCTTACCAATCGTTTTACTAGCCATGCATACAACCCCTCAAACTAAGACTGGGCTCCTCCATTTGAGGTGGTAATGGGGAGACTTGCCAATATCTGGAACCTTCCAAAATGTCGAACTTTAAAGAATGTTGAAAATGTACTACTTTCAGATTATTGTAGCCAATTGACTAAAAACCCTTATTTGATTTATCACCAGGTACAAGAAGCTTTACCAGTACGATACAAGGGCCTGGGCCACGGCATACGGCCTGGGAGTTGGGTGCTCGTCAAATCATTTGAGCGCCCCTCCTGCCTCGTGCCTTGCTGGCGTGGGCCATTCCAGGTCCTGTTGGTCACCCAGACAGCGGTAGCTGGACGAAACAACTGGATCCACGCGTCACACATCAAGAAACTTCCTTGCCCTGTGCCACATGCTACAGAAGAAACAGAACCCCTCGCTGATACTGCAACCAATGATCCCAAAGCAGTAAGCAGCACTCAGAGTGTGTCAGAGAATATCTCTGAGCCCGGGAGGCTTGGGGAAGCTGCCATTTTGTCTCCACACTCTCCACAAATTTTGCACCCGGAAACAGCTGTTTCAGATTCAGCCTCCTCACTTGCCTCCAACACGTTTCTTCCAGCAGGAAGTGATGACATATTGTTTCCAGATCAATCAGTACCAGGAAAAGTACGATATAATTTGCGACCACGAAGATAGACTTACGGCACAGTTCGGCTGTGCATTCGGAGAACGAAAAGAGTCATCGAGGGCTTGCTTTTGCCCAAATTTGAGAAAAGGGGATTCTGTTGGCTAGGGTTGTGGAAGGAGTAAGAAATCGCGTGACCGGGGGGTCGCCAGCAACAAACATTGGGGTTTCCATCCGAAGACTACAATGCCTGCTACCGCCGCCGCTCGTATTGGACTTGTAAATAAGGGGGTGACCAACTGGGACAATGGACAAAATGCCTGAGCCACAAAAATGTATTGCTGTATTCTTATAATGATATTTGGTTTTTTAATAGTCGCTGCCTTAGGATTATTGTACCACGAGGAAACTCACTCTATAGAACTGTTGTTGCCTACTGAAAGTGCACCCATTGTTCCTACTCCCCTTGTACATTTGCACACTTTATCCCCTTGGGATTCCCAGCACAGACAAAGGTACCATAATAACACTCTACTACTTATCATGAATGCTACACATACCATGTTTAATAAATCCAACTGCTGGGTCTGCTCACATTTACCACAACACAGGGATAAGGGGCTAGGTTGGTATATCCATCCTTTACCGTTGACAACTGCCTGCTATGCTTCTCTTAGAGCACTGTTCTTTGGCCGATGGAATGATAGCATCTCAGGGAACTTTGATGGCACCAATATGAATAGTTTTGAGAAACGTGTTTTGACGCCCCTGGGATGCTCGCCTTTTGCAAATAGGAGTAAACCGAATGTTGCTTCTATTAGGCCTTCTGACAAACTGTCTCGTCCTTTCCAATCTTTGATTTCCTTTAAAATGGCTCTGATAGGCAATAAGGATGCCATGCCTCCTTCTTACACTGTTAACCATTGCCCCGATTCAGTTTCTTTTTGTATACAGAGGAATGGAACTCAGTCAATGGGATCATTTTTAGGTGGTGCCAAAGTTGCAAATTTGACTGAGGAGAACAGACCTTTGTATGTAGGTGAACCTATCTACTTTGTCTGCGGTAATGTAGCATTCCCGTGGTTGCCCAGGGATTGGCAGGGAACCTGTTATTTAGGGATCCTGTCACCTGGGGTTTTTATAGCAAGTAGAAAAGAAGTGTCGAAGGCTCGTCCACGGCGGGATGAGAATGGTGACACCCCGGTACAAGTCTTGGGAGATATAGCAAAATCAGTTGTGCCATTTTGGGGGCAGATAGCGAATTCAGAAGATATCAGAAAACTAGCGAGAGTACTGGAGAGAACCATCAACCGGACCACGGACATACTCTATAATGTGACGTTAGAACAAAAGGCGATAAGATTAGTAGTACTTCAAAATCGAATGGCATTAGATGTCATTCTAGCTGAGCCTGGTGGAGTATGCAAATTAGTGGGGTCCGCTTGCTGTGTTTTCGTACCAGATTCCTCCCCAACTATCTTCAAGGCAATACAAAATCTGCACGTCCTTAGTTCCGAAGTGCATGTTCCCGAGGGAAACTGAGATCTGAGCGCTTGGTTCTGGGACTTCTTGCGGTCTTGGGGTTGGAAGGTGCTTTCGGTCTTATTGATTATTTTGGGAATACTGTTGTTTCTTTGTTGCTGTATTCAGGGTCTGCCTGGTATGTGTTCGATACTAGGGGGATGTTGCACACAAGCGATAGGTTCGATAGGACATAAAGTGATGGACAATGATGCATGGAGTTATTTGCACAGAGATCCAAAGTAGTTTTTTGCACTTGGCATAGGCGCTTGCGAAAGAAATCTGTGTTGCAAGGTCCTGACCTTAAATCCATGTAAGCCGCCATTTTAGGTCAAACTGCCATTTTAGGATTCGTTGTGTAAAAGTCACCCTGTGAGCTAAAATGGTGGACGATGTCATTCCAGAATACAGCATGGCCGTCTTGAACTCTGTACATAGCTAATATGTAATTTGCCTGCAGGCCACTTGTTGAGGTCATGAACTGAGACCTTGTCCTTCACTGACCTATGTATAGAAGGATTACTCGTACAATGAAAACTAATCCACGAGCATATGTTGAAACAATGTATTCAAATACTGAACGAAGAACATCTGTTTAACTACATTGTATTAATGTTTAAGAAGGCCTGCATGGAAAACTTTAAAATACACAGTTATTGCATACGCTTGTTGATATATGTATTAAAGGCAAACCAGTTATATGCGGTTGTTTGAGACTTGGCACGAACCCTAGATCGGTGATATATTAAAAGGAATATTAACCCGAAGTGGGGCTGGAAATCGCACCGACTAAATGTATAAAAAGCGAATGCATTCTAATGTACAGCGTCTCTCACTGAACACACTGAACCACGCTGGAGTTCGTTGTGTTGTACTGAGGGCCGATAGCTATCTGATTTTGCTCTGTTTTTGTAACTGGATTCAGTATATAATAAAGTACTTTGTATGTTCCTTTGTCACCAGTGTTCGGTGTATTTCCTTTTGGGGTACTCAGCCTCGATATTCTTTTTCTGTTTTCACAACATAGCCCGCACGCACAGGGCCAATCGCGTGTGAAACTTCCCGCGCACCCCAGTTATCCACGTAGCCCGCACGCACAGGGCCTGCCGTGTGTGATACTTCCCGTGCACCCCCCAAATCCACGTACCCAGCATGCACAGGGCCAATCGCATGTGAAACTTCCCGCGCACCCCAGTGATCCACGTACCCCGCTCACACAGACCCAATCGCGTGTGAAACTTCCCGCGCACCCCAGTAATCCACGTAGCCCGCACGCACAGGGCCAATCGCGTCTGAACTTCCCGCGTACCCCAGTTATCCACGTAGCCTGCACGCACAGGGCCTGCTGCGTGTGATACTTCCCGCGCACCCCCCATATCCACGTACCCTGCACGCACAGGGCCAATCGCGTGTGAAACTTCCCGCGCACCCCAATAATCCACGTACCCTCCTCGCACAGGCCCAATCGCGTGTGAAACTTCCCGCGCACCCCAGTTATCCACATAGCCCGCACGCACAGGGCCTGCCGCGTGTGATACTTCCTGCGCACCGCCCAAATCCACGTACCCCGCACGCACAGGGCCAATTGCGTGTGAAACTTTTCTGTGCACCCCAATAATCCACGTACCCCGCTCGCACAGACCCAATCGCGTGTGAAACATCCCGCGCACCCCAGTAATCCACGTACCCTGCTCGCACATGCCCAATCGCGTGTGAAACTTCCCGCGCACCACTGTAATCCACGTGCCCTGCTCGCACAAGCCCAATCGCGTGTGAGACTACCCGCACAGCGGGGTACGTGTATTCAGAGGGGTGCACAGGGAGTTTTACAGCGTTTTCATGGTTTTGAGCCTATGCTCCATGTACGGGATTTGTGCGCTGTACATGGCGCACGGGGAGGGGTTGGGGGCGTAACTGGCGCTGCTGCAGGGTCGCGACGCCACTCTGCGCCACGGCTGGTTTTGGATGTTAAAATCCATGAATACGCTGTGCGCGGAAATGGATTTTAGCACACGCAGCTGGCGCAGAAAGTCACACGTGCACACTGTGCGCCAGCCGCGTGCGACACTTGTGCGCAGAATTCTATGAATTACCCCATAGTGTCCTTAGGACACCTCCATTTTGGTTAATTGCGGACATCCCAGACACCGAGTGTGTTCTAAGAACGGTTCCATTTTGCTTCCGAACAGTATGGACAGGTATAGTGTCCTTAGGATACCTCCATTTTGGTTAATTGCGGACATCCCGGACACCGAGTGTGTTCTAAGAACGGTTTCATTTTGCTTGCAAACAGTATGGACAGGTATAGTGTCCTTAGGACACCTCCATTTTGGTTTTTACGGACATCCCGGACACCGAGTGTGTTCTTAGAACAGTTTCAACTTGCCTGCGAACAGTACAGACAGGTATAGTGTATCTAGGACACCTCCATTTTGTTTTTTACGGACATCCCGGATACCGAGTGTTTTCTTAGAACAGTTTCAACTTTTCTACGAACAGTACGGACAGGTATAGTATCCTTAGGACACCCCCATTTTGGTTAATTATGGACATTCTGGACACCGAGTGTGTTCTTAGAACAGTTTCAACTTGTCTGCGAACAGTACGGACAGGTATAGTGTCCTTAGGACACCCCCATTTTGGTTAATTACGGACATTCCGGACAGCCGTAATGGCCGCAGACACCCTAACTGCCTTTAAAAAAACACAAAAAAGAACTGAATTAAGATACATAATATTTTTGTTTTATTATATATAGATGTACAGTTTATGAAAGAGAAGGGGAAGCAGAAACTGACACAAGCACAGGGGAATTGGGGGTTTCAAGAGTATGGATAGGAGGAGATGAAGGGATGGAAGTCTCATCAAAACGTGTTTCTTCATGGAGAGGGTCTGGGGATAATTGACTGGGATATGGAGAGGGGGGCAGGTACATGTGGGACAATGGTATTTCATGTTTCCTTTTATATGGACCTCCCCAAAGTTCTTCAAATGGTTGAAATTTGCCATGAGCAGGTGCATTTTTTCTTCCATGCGCTGTGTTAAAGACTCCAATCAAGCAGTCCCACTAAGTCCGTGCCTTGTCTGGGATTGCTCAAGGCAAGCCCTTATTTATATATTTTTATGTCCAGTTCGTGTACTCTGGATGACCACCCTTATATAACACCCCTCTCTTAGAATCCCCCTGACCCCACTGAGCCAAGAAATAAGTTTGTTTTGCAAATTTAAAAGGTTTATTTGAGAATTAAACTATATATATATCACACTTTTATAATAAATTAATAATTGATATCACACTTGTGAATATGAGCAGTAATCAGCAATAGGTAATCCTACAATAGCACAGTTCTGGTGACTTATGACTAGGAACAGTAGAATAAGGTATCAGAGAATGCCTTATGGTTTCAAGGAGATGCAAAGATGAATAAAAGACAGTACAGAAATAAACTTGATATGATTTCAGCAAAAGATAATGTGATCACTTTTTCTTTGACAATTCACTCCCCCCTATGCAATGTAAGGAGAGGGAAGTAACACGCACAATTCTCAGGAATACACCCAAATGCAATACAAAGTTCCAGTTCCCCCAGCGAGCTTAGAGGAAAACAGGTATGATTTCAAACACAGGCAAAATCCTTTTAAAGGTGGTGGCAATGAAGTGAAATATATACTCAAATTGCTTTTAATACCCGATAGGAGGTTCAGGGTGAGTGATAGCTACTTTAAATTAGTTCAGGATCACTCTATGAATGATTGTCAGGTTGCAAACGAATTTCAGCAAAGGAAAGCAAGACGCTGCTATTTTGACAAGTGAAGAAATTGAGCCAAATCGCAAATCATGGCAATTTTTCTGAGTGCGTCGAGCGTGATTACGGAAAAAGTATAATGAATAGAAAGTCGGTTCTGGGTTCGTTGGAAAGCCCAGAATTTCGTTGCTAGGACAAATGGTTCCCGAGATACGGCCGATTTTGTGAAGGTAGATTCTCAAAATAAAAGTAAAGCTCAGAATGACAGAGGACAATTTTTCAGCTTTGAATCAAAAGGAAGGGACACGATTTCTATGATGCAGTTCTCAATAGGTTAAAATAGTTTGAATTAGATTATTTTAAACTAAGAGATTGGTTTTGCACAGTCCTGGCTGAGTACTCACACTATATGTTGGACAGGAATGCGACTTTGTCACGGATCAGGTCAGGATTGGCTGCGGTTCTCTGGTACTGGTTCCGCGTACAGCGATCTGGGTGAGCTCTCAGCACTGCACAGCTATCTGGTCTGGGTCTGGTCTCTCTGGATAATTCTGCCTTCTGGGTCTCTGGTTCTGGCAAAAGTTCTTGGCAAAAATTCAAAACGCTCGCCCGGCTGTTGAATAGTTTGCAAATGATGTGGAGGCCTGCTGAAAAAGGATTCAGCTTGTGGATTCAGGCCTCTCTGCTACAAGTTCTGGAGTTAATTTCTGGTCTCTGGAGATTGATGGATTTGAAGTCTGAAGTCTGGATGTGAAGTTGTATGTCAAAATGCTCCGCAGAAAGTGAAAAAGAAAAGTCCCTGTCTGGCTTCCAGTGGCTCTTTTTATGTGTTTTGAAAAATGGGTGGGTCGGCTAATTCTGCATGCCCAAACCTCTCAAGATTTGATAGGCCAAAGGATTCTTTGGTCCCTGATTTGAGAAAGGATAGTGTGTCAGAGTGATGTCAGCCATTTACGATCTATTGAAGAAACGCCCCTTTGCTTTTACCTCAGAAATCATTTTTCATAACTACACATATTTCCCAGATACACAGTTGTTTGACATTACATGTACATATTACAGATTACTTAAGGTACATTCTGGCCCAACTCTGATCTTCCTGGGGGCTTGCATTCAAAAATGACAACTTATTTTCGTTTTTAGTTGATTTACCAATATCGGACGTTTACCAAAAATGGCACACATGTACACCTCCTTTCTACCCATATTCCATTAATTTACTAGGTCTCTAGCATAAACACAGTGTCTGTAGTATTAATAATTAGCAGGGTTTTGGCTCAGAACATCACAGAGCGACCAGCCTAGTTTTGAACAGGAAGTGAATGTGTCAATTTAAAGATCCCAAATTGTACATTTCTGTCATCTGGTTACAATTAGTTATAAGTGTTTTTATAAAACATATATTTGCCTTCAATTCAATTCACTTCAGTGATTGGGTCCGCCCCCAGAAACTTGGGAGTCAGGGATCACATGTCTCTTCTGCCAGGCAGAGCTCTGTTTACAGTCCACACCCAAATTAACATACCCCATTCAATTGCAAGAGTCTATTGTGTCGGCTGAGGTCAGCAGGCCAGGGGGCCATTCTGCATTTGGTTAGCATGTCCATGTGATCTCCTGGCTTCTTGTGTGTAAGAAGGTTTCCCAGCCTCTTGCAATGTTAATTGAATCAGCCTGTCTTCAGGGAACAGCAGGTGTTTAAATTTTCAATTAACCAAAAAGGCTTTGAAGTTTCCAGCTGTCTCAGGAGGCTGGCAACTCCTGAAGTACAGTTCTACTGTCAGAGTTTAGACCGCTAGCGCCAGCTTGTGTCAAAAGCTGGTACTGCACCCCTTTTTTTTAAGAGTTGTCTTGAATTTGACAGGAGGATTTTACTTGACATCTCTAATCCTTGCTGCCATTGTTTTGATGGGCATCCTTACAGTAGAGTGGTGATGTGGAACCCCCCTCAAGAAGGTTCAATCTTTAGAGTGGTCTTGTGCCCATGATTTTAGCAACTTTTTGACATCAATTAAAAACGGATTTTGAACAAATTGAAATGGACATTTTGAGCTTGCACTTCAGAGAAACAGCAGTGATTTCAAGGCGCTTTTGATCTAACAATCACTGCTATTTTTCCTTTGGCACCACCTTTCACCCCTGGCGCTTCCGGTCCATCACGCTTGCACTGGTGGGTGGCAGGTAGGGCGACCATTTTGGTGTGCGCAAAACTGCACGGTTCTCTTGGTTCTGGGATAGAATGATGGGCGGTGAAAGCTCAATCCCCACATCTACCCAGTCTATTGATTTAGTTTTGTTCTGGGATAGAATGCTGGGCGGCGACAGATCATCCCCACATCTACCAGGTCTATTGATCTAGTTTTGTTCTGGGATAGAATGATGGGCGGCGACAGCTTCTCCCCACATCTACCCAATCTATTGATTCAGTTTTTGTTGTCGCCTAATAATTCAACATGGGTCAAAACCCTTGACAAGCCCCCCGCCTGACTGTGCTTTGATTTCGAGTCGAGGGGGAGTCGGGTGCAACGGATGTTTTGATCCACACGCTGGTATGTCCGCATCATCTTCTTCCAATTCCGTAGATGGCACAGTTCAGCATCTTTTCCTCCCTCCAGTTGGATCTATCGATTCTCCTCGCCGGTCCTGATCGGAATATTGGGCGGTACCCCGGGCCCCTCGGATCTTTGCTCCCGGTCTCCAGGTCGTCTTCCGTTGTCAGTCTCCGGGTTTCATCTCTCCTAGGATGATAAAGCCAAGCGGCAATACACATTCCTAGACATTTCTCCCCCACTATTGAAATAGTGGGGCGGAATATACATTTTATAGTCAAAAACAAGAACATATACATTTTTTTAAATCAGGAGGCAAAAACATGTTCAAGAATCATAGAATTTTATAGGCTATATGTGGAATATTTTAGGGTGGAACTGAATTAATCTGGAGCGGTCCACTCTTGTATTGCAGAGGACTCCTCCAGTTGCTGCCGAGTGTGCCTGGGATGGCAACACTTTAGCTGATTTATATGGACCCACTTGTCTTCCCCTTCCGCCAGACTACCTTTGGGGATGCAGATCTTATATGGCACTGGGGAGACCTTGTCTATAATTTCCAATGGTCCCTTCCATGTAGGCAAGCATTTTCGCTGTTTGGCCTGGTTTCTTTGGAAATTGTATAGATAGACCCGGTCTCGCACCTTATATTCTTTCGTGGAAGTTTTCAAATCGTAATGGGTCTTCATGCTATCAGCGGATCTTTCTAGATTCCGCTGAGCTTAGGCAAAAGCATGTTGAAGGTGTTTCCTTAAATTCTCCACATACTCATGAGTTGTGGAGGCATTTATCAACGTCTGCTCTTGAGTCCTGTAGAGCAAATGCTGGGGAAGCACCATCGTGCGTCCAGTCATCAGCTCAAATGGTGACATTTTAGTTGCAGATGAATGGGTAGATCTGATGGCCATTAGGACCAGAGGTAATCGGATATCCCAACTTGGCCCAGAATATTACACAAACTTTTTTAATATGCTCACAATGGTCCGGTTGTAGCGTTCTACTGCCCCAGAAGAAGCTGGCCGGTAAGCAATATGTAGCTTCCTTTTGAGCCCCAGTATCTCCCACATCTTTGTCATTACTTCACTGGTGAAGTGGCTACCCCTGTCTGACTCAATCCTTTGAGGTAGACCAAAACGGGAAAAAATGTGGTTAATCATCAGGGCAGCTGCTGTTTCTGCCTTGCAGTTTGGGGCCGGGAGACATTCCACCCACTTGGTAAACAAGCATGTGACAGTCAACATGTACTTGTTTCCTCTAGACGAGCGAATTACAGGGCCTACAAAGTCGATTTGCAAATCTGACCATGGCAGTGTCATCCCCCTCTTTTTTTCGGAGGGACGCATGGTGTGTGAGGGATGATGGCTGAAATTGTGCACACACAAGACACCCCTTTAAGTTTTGGTCGAGGTCCTGCCCCATGTGTGGCCAGTAAGCAACCTCTGTTAAGATCTCAAGTGTTGTATGAAACCCCCTCTGACAGGCGGTGGCCGCATCATGGGCGTGACTTAACATCAGGCTTCGGAATGAGGTAGGGAGCACCCACTGATCATGGCCTGCTTGGGATTTCCTTACCAACAAACCGTCTTGGATTCGGAACATCTTTGGACATTTCATCAACACTCTAAGGTCCTCTTTCCCAATGCAATCGGTATCCGTCAGGGGAAAGTTCTCAGGGTCCTCAATGTGTTGGTAAAACTTACCAATTATTGGAACCCCCTTTTGAGCCATAATTAAATCAGCATCAGGGGTCTCCTTACTCCATTGTGCAGTTGAAAGATCATTGTGAGCATTTGTCTGGGACCTAGTGATAGCAGTGACCTGGATTTCCCCCAACAGGGACTCTATTTCTATTAGATCCCCTTGGATGGCCCCTGTTTTGGCCAGCTGATCAGCTAATTCATTTCCAGTTTTGTCTAGTCCCTCTACTTGGGAATGACCATTGATCTTCTTCCAGTAGATGGTCATCCCATTCGATGTGACCAGATCATCAATGTTTTGGATTAACTTCCCATGTTTCAAGGGTTTGTTATTAGCACATAACCTGCCTCTGGTTTTCTAATTAACCAGGTGCTCCACGATCCCGTTCCGTACATAATCCGAATCCGTGATTATGACCAGTTTGTGAAGTTGATGTTGGACAGCAGTGAGGATGGATTGATGCTCAGCCATCAACTCTGCTACCTGACTACTTTGGGGACCAATTTTGTACCCAGAGGAGGGTTCTGGGGATTCATTCACCCATGCATTCCCTACGCCGGCCACCAGTTCTTTTTCCCCGTTGTTGTCAACATGGTAAGAGCATCCATCCACATAGACAGTGGGCATTCCCTCACACTTGTCTTCTTCAAAGACTTTGTGCAGGGAATTAAGGTATGCCTCCATGTTGTCCTTGATTTTTAGACTTTCGTCCTCGAGACAGTTTTCTCTGGCACAATCATGCAAGTCAGCCAGACCTTGCGTGAGGGGACTCTTCTTGTTTTGGCCATATCTGACCTCCACAGGAAAGCCTTGCATTAACAGAATCCAGGAAGTAATTTGGGAATTACTCACATTTCCGGCCCGGATTCTGTCACTTTTGAGATATTGCAGAGGCTGGTGTGGAGTCTCCACTATGATGTGTTCCCCCTGGATGAACGGTCGGTAATTCTTCAATGCCCACACCGTTGCCAGGAGTGCCTTTTCACAATCGTTGAATTTTTCCTCCACAGAGGATAAAGTTTTGCTCGCATAGGAGATTACTTTATTGACCTTGAAGCATGTATTAGAGAACCCTGTTTCCAGGAAGAACTCCTTGTTTCTGACAGGGTAAGATAGGCAAGGCGCTTGTGAGAGGCTTCTTTTGAGTTGTCTTACTGCCTCGGATTGTTCTGGACCCCATTCCCACTTGACCCCCATCTTCAAAAGATGAATCAGGGGTCTGGTGATCTCTGCGTAGCCCTCAATGAACTTTCTGCTGTAAGTAGTCAGTCCAAGGAGGCTCCTTAGTTCCCGCAGAGTTGTGGGATCCGTCAGTTTCGGAAGTGCTTCCACATTCTTTTCCTGGGGACAGAAACCCTGAGGAGTAATCTCATGCCCCAAGAAATTAACACGGGTTCTACACCACTGTGCTTTCTGAAAGGAAAGTTTGGCTCTGGCGGCCCTCAACTGTGTCAGAACATAACAGTTCTCCACTATGTGTTCCTCACAGATGAACTTTTGATGAGGACATCATCTACATAAACCAGGTTACCCCTCGCACCCAGGTCGGGCATGGCCTTGTGTAGGAAAATGTTGAATTCATTGCCGGAGTTGAGGTATCCGAAGGGAGTCCGGGTCCATGTGTACTGCTGGCCCCTAAAGGTAAAAGCCAGTTTGTATTGGTCCTCCCTACTGACAGGCACGGTCCAGTTTCCATTGGTCAGGTCTATTGCAGTGAATACCTGTGACCCCTGAATCTGGGCCAGCCCTTGGTCAATGTAGGGCAGAGGCCATCGGGAAGTATGGGCACATTTGTTGACCTCCCTAAGGTCGGCACAGAGTCTCCACTGGCCGTTTGGCTTCAATATTCCCAGCACCGGATTATTGAAGGTGCTGTGTACTGGACGGATTATTCCCTGAGACTCAAGGTTCTTAATTATTTCAGTAAGGGACTCCATGGATGCGAGAGGCAAGCGATATTGCTTCGCAAACACTGGAGTCATGCCAGGGTCCGTGGGAATTGTTGTTGTGTGGATGTCGGTGCGACCACAGTCATATGAGTCTACCGCAAAGAGATCTTGGAAATCCAAGAAAAGTTGTTTCAACTTTTGCTTCTGTTCCAGAGTCACACAGGCATCAGCTAGGTTGACTCTCTCTTCCACCATCTGCCTGAAGCCTGGAAAGACTTCTGGTTTTGCTACCTCTGTGGCCTCCTCCAGCTGGGTGGAGAAGTCCCTGGTCAGAGTGCTGATTTGGACTGGAGGCTTCAGGTGGGAAAGGCAGCCCTCATGGACCTGGAAAATCACCTCATCCCCTCTGAAGTCACAAGTCACATCTTCCTTACCATAAGGGCAGGAAGTGTACACCAGGAAGTTCCCCCCATGCCGGGTAAAGATCCTGTCTGGTGTTGTATTGTCATCACTGTCACTGTCAAAACAGTCCTTGGGGAATGGTCCTAACAGTTCATTTCCTAAATCAATGGAGAAATGTCGGTCATCAACCGCCATTCCAATAATGGTGCCTGCGGCTAGAGTAATACTCTTTAAGTCGCTGTTATCCACCTTTATTGGAATGGTGTCATGTTCTATGTTGACTAATGGTGTTGGGTTTACCCCTAACCCTTGCTGTTGGAGGAAAGCATTTAGATGAATATAAGCATCAGGGTTTTTCAATTTTTATCCTCTTTTAACGTTCACTTCCAGGGAGAATTGTCGGGTCCTTTCTGGGATGGTGACTTCCTCTTTAATCTGAATTTCGACTGCATAAGGTAGCAATTGATCTGACCTAAATGCTTTTTCTGGATCATCAAAGCCCATGGGATTATCTGCTAATCGGGACCAAGCTTTGAAGTTTATTAGGTCCAAACTTATGGCAAAGCGATTGAGAATGTCACTGCCTAAGTAAAAGGCGGCAGTGACGTCTCGCACGACCCAACAATTATGGACTATGCTTTTGTTGCCAATGGAGATTTTGAGCATCCACCTGCTTGGCAGGAGATGTTTGGAATTAGGTGCTTCCAGGTCCATTTCACATTTGTCTATCAGTTTGAATGTGGGAATGGCTGGATCTTTTGGGATTTGGCGGAACATGTCTTCGCTGATGAAGCTCTTATCGTTGTTCACACACACTCGAGCGAGAACAGAGTCCTTCCCATCATTTAACTGAACAGGGATGAACCACTGCTCTCCAATTTGCTGAATATCAGCCAGGCTCTGAGCTGATTTCACATCTTTCTGGACTATAGGAGTGGGAGTGTCTGATTGTGGATTGGTAAAGAATTTCAGAGTGTTTCCTTCCAGTGTGGAATACCTTAAACTGGAAGGAAGGTTGATTTTCAGAAATAGAGAGGATCCCCCATCACCAGTCTGTTGTCCTACTGCTATTACTGTCACATCTGGAATTTGGTTGTTCTGGAAGTGAAATTCTACTTGGTCAGATTTTTGTTCAATCATGTGGCAGATGCCGTTTAAACTAACATGGTTGACACTCTGTTTTAATTTTATTGTTCGGCTAGTCTGGGTCCAGAGGACCTTGTTTACGCAATCTATTAGGGGTGACAACCTTCTCAGGAGGTCATTCCCTAGTAAACAAGGGGCGCCCTCTGGAGTCACTACTATGACCGGGTGTTTCACCTTGTGTCGCCCAATTTTAATGTCCAAGTCTGCAGTCCCCTCGATGGGAATTTCCTTCCCGTCAAAGTTCTGCAGTTGTCCAGGAAGAGAGGTGAGAGGAATATGGTAATTCTCCCCCCTTCCTACATTTAGTGCATCAAAGGCCCTTTTGGACAGAAGGGTAGCTTGGGATCCAGTGTCCACCAGTACCAGAATTGTACCCTGCCCCTGTACTTGTACCGGGGCATAATATCTTCCCTCCTTCTCCTCAAGGGGGCACAGATAATGCACATTTTTGGACAACTGGTGGGCTAATTTTCTGGTTTTGGACATTGAGAGAGAAGAGATTTGGGCAGAATTCTGTGGAGAGTCATGGGAATCTGAAAGAAACGGTTGGCAACTGGAAATGGTTTCGGGTTCTGGGCCGCCCCCCCCCCCTTTTTGGAGGCAGTCATCAGGATGGGTTTGACCCATGGGATTTTGGTATTGTTGGTTCTGGGATAGAATGATGGGCGGCGACAGCTCAATCCCCACATCTAACCAGTCTGTTGATTCCGTTTTAGGTTCCCCTGGTTCCGGTTCTGGGCCGCCCCTGCCTTTTTGGAGGCAGTCACCAGGATCGGTTTGAAGAAGGGGTTTTTGGTATTGTTGGTTCTGGGATAGAATGATGGGCGGCAACAGCTCAAACCCCACATCTACCCAGTCTGGATTGAAATCCCTTGGAACCCATTTTTCCTTGGGAGGAGTTCCTCCATCTCTGAAGGAGAAGATCCTTTCCCCAGGATCCTCTTGGGATCCCTCCCCCTCAAATTGGAAGACCTGTACCTCCTCCACAAAATGGGTCTGTTTGGGTCCTTTCTTTCTCCTACCTCCTCTCTGCTCCTTGGGTGGCAGACTTTCAGGGGTAGGAGATTTTGTTTCCGGTTCCTGGTTTTCCAGGGGTTGTTTACAAGTTGGGAAGGAAGCTTCCTCCAAGGCTTTACACCCCCCTTCCCCTTGTGCCTCCTCCCTGGGAACCGGTGGGTTATCGGGGTGCTGCCCCCGTCATTGTTCTGGAGCACCAGGCCCAGAGTTTGGGGCATTCTGCGCTGGCATGCTCATCTGAGGGTTCTGTTGCACCCTCAGCATGTGACCCAGATCCCGGGCCATGTTTTGGACCTGGCGCTCTAACTGGGAAACCCGCTCAGGCTGATACGGGGTCCTGTTTCTCCCCTGGGCTGATCCCGGGAAGGGTAGCTATCCCTTCTCTGGTAATACCCTGGGTTGGGAAGATTTGGGTACCCCTCCACCCTTGGCCTCCCCTCTCCCGGATTAGGTTGTCTGGGCTCAGGGAATCGGGGAAAGACAGATGGATGGTTTTGGGGTTGGAAATTGGGTGGATACCTGGGAAAAAAGTTCTGCCCAGTGTTTGGGGAATTTCTGCCCTCCTGTGGGAAGTTAGGAGGGAAGTTCCCTGGGTCAGGTGCTTGGCTGGATCCGCCCCCTTGGGCTGGAGGAGTCCACACATAACCCAGGATTGGTCTGTTTCCCTTGTAGCGGGGACTTACATAGTCAGGGGAGCGGGGGACCCATTCGTGGGATTACCTCCTTGACTCCCTGTCTGTGACTGGCCCGAGGGCCTTCTGGGCTGTGAATTGTTCGGTGCAGGCAGGTTTTTAGGTCCCCCCATCTCCAAATCTAAAACAGGGGCATCCTTTACCTCTGCCACCTTGGCAGCAGCAGGGGTACTGTTGGTTTTGGGGTTTTTGGGCTGATTCTTATTTTCCACCGGTTTCTGCACCTCATAGATGCGGGTGGCTTGCTCAATGACCCAGTCTAAAGATCTTTTCTCGGGAAAATCTCTCACGAGCTGGGTCATTATGTATTTGGGGAGAGCATGGAAAATGTGTTGATGAATTCTTTGCTGTCCGTGCGCACCCTTCTGGTGGTCTGCGCAAAGGCACGCTTCAATTCTTGGATGAATTCTTGTGGGGCCTGATCCTCCCCACATTGCAAATTGTAGGCTGCCCTGCAAGCCTCTTGGGGATTTCTATGCACAGAAAAGTGTTTCAAGATGGCCGCCCTATAGGTGGACCATCTTGAATGATTTTTTGTCCTCCAGCCCCGTAAAGAAACTGGAGTATTCTGGGGAGAATGTCCATTTGACGTACTGGATGCAGCTACTGCTGTCCTTCAAAAGGAAGGTCTCCATCATTTGCTCAAAGAGCTCCAAGTGTTCCCACACAGAATACTTGGAGTTCTTGTGATAAGACGTGATGACACTCCTGATTGCCTTAATCTGTTTTAAGGGGTCCTTAAGCAAGGCCCTTTTTGCCTTATTGACCTTTTTGGTTTGGGTAACCCTGGTCCATTCATCCTCCGACTCAGAAGCACTGCTCCCAGAGGTGCCCATCTGATCTTCCAGGTTTTCCCGGATTCTGCGAGCCTGGGAATGGCTGGCAGAATGTGAGGACCTGGTCTCCTGTGTCCTGTGATGCTCAGAGGAGTCTTCAGAAGCCTCCTTGCAACCAGGATTTGCTGGGTACCCCCCCACTGACCTACCTGGGCAGAGGTTTTCAGGATGCCCTTAGTGGGCCTACTCTCCTGGGGTTCCCCACTAAATTGCACTGTGCTTGGGTGCCCATACCCGGATGCCCGCCCATCCATTCCTGGGTGGTACTGGCCTATGAGCCCCATCCTTTTGGCTGGATAGTAATCTGCCATCCCTGTGGCCCTGTGCTCATGTGCGCCAGGGTACATGAGGGTGGCAGAGTCCAGGGACTGGGAGAGATGAAGGCCTCTGGTACTAGGGCTCCTGAGGTTATGCTCAGGTGTTTCCCTTTCCCAGCGAACTTCATCTCTATCAGCCCCTGATCCTGGTTGCAATGCAAGAGCCTGGGCTTTCAGTTCCTCAACCAAGGCCTTACTCGACTCTATCAGTATCTCCTGCATGGCTTACCTGTTGCTGGAGCCTATCATTGTGCTGACAGAGAGCCTCATTCTCTCTCTGTGCCTCCTGATTGGTCCTGGAGTACTGGGCCAGTCTTTGCTGCAGGAGGGTTACCTCCTGAGTCCCATCCCTACTGGCCTGCTCCTTTCTTGCCAGAGCATCTTCCACCCTCCTGTTGTGCTCTAGCAAGTCGTGATGCTCTTTTTGGAGGTCACCCAGCCCCTGGAGGGCCAGGTGATTTTCTTCAATTTGTTTTTAATTGGCAGACTTCCTAGCCTAGGTGTCCCTTTCCTGACTAAGAGCCTGCATCTGTGCCGCCAGGTCGTCCCTCTGCCTTTGAAAGTCACCAGCATTCTGGTGCTCTTCCTGAAATTCTGTCTGGGTATCCAGGTCTTTCAGAATCAGTTTATTGCTCTCCTCTTTTTCTCTATCCAATTGGCTTTGCAGGGTGGCTACCTGCTTTGTGCATGCCCTGTTGAAATCTATCTGTTTGCTCCAGCTTTTTCTGGCTCTGCAGTAAGGAGTCCAAACTGTCTTGGTGCTCCTTCTGCAAAGCCAGAATTCTGGTATCCTGGTCAGCCTTTTCCTGTTGCAGGATATCCATATCCTCCTTCATTTTAATGATGTATTGTCTACTCTCGTTGTCTGACTCCTGGCTTCTGTGCAGCCTCTGCTCAGAAGAGACCAGGTCATATTGGGCCTTTTCTATCGCCATCTGTTGCCTATTTGCCAGATCTTGGCCTTCAGCACATTTGTCCTGCATGGCTCCCATATATAGATACAAATATGCCGCTATCCTGGCAATCTTATTGTGTTCATCTTTGGCCTTAGGAGCCATATATAGTTCACTCAGGGCCACATGTAAGGGACCCTGATCTCTCCAGTTATCTGACCCAGCTGTAGTGACCTGTTGTGTGATCGCCTGCAACCATACATTTTGGTCCTGTCAGACCATTCACCTCTCACAAACAGTTTATGTAAGAGGTGCTCCCTAGCTATCTTCATATCTACCAAGGTCGTCATTCTGGAGATTGATTTCCTTCCTGACTTACAGACGTTTGTATTTTATTTTGCAAAACAGACCGTTTCCTTAGAGCGTTCCATTGAGGAGTGCTTTACAGCGTAAAATAGCGTGGTGATCTAACCGGATATGTATCCTGTCAGCTGGCACACTGTATTAATCTGCACAAGTGATAGATCTAATCCAGAATCCCCGGCTACGAGCCCCCACTTTGTTAAAGACTCCAATCAAGCAGTCCCACTAAATTAGTGCCTTGTCTGGGATTGCTCAAGGGAAGCCCTTATTTATATATTTTTATGTCCAGTTCGTGTACTCTGGATGACCACCCTTATATAACACCCCTCTCTTAGAATCCCCCTGACCCCACTGAGCCAAGAAGTAACTTTGTTTTGCAAATTTAAAAGATTTATTTGAGAAATAAACAATATATATATATATATCACACTTTCATAATAAATTAATAATTGATATCACACTTGTGAATTTGAGCATTAATCAGCAATAGGTAATCCTACAATAGCACAGTTCTGGTAATTTATGACTAGGAACAGGAGAATAAGGTATCAGAGAATGCCTTATGGTTTCAAGGAGATGCAAAGATGAATAAAAGGCAGTACAGAAATAAACTTGATATGTTTTCAGCAAAAGATAATGTGATCACTTTTTTTTTGACAATTCACTCCCCCCTATGCAATGTAAGGAGAGGGAAGTAACACGCACAATTCTCAGGAATACACACAAATGCAATACAAAGTGCCAGATCCCCCCAGCGAGCTTAGAGGAAAACAGGTATGATTTCAAACAGAGGCAAAATCCTTTTAAAGGTGGTGGCAATGAAGTGAAAAATATACTCACATTGCTTTTAATTCCCTATAGGAGGTTCAGGGTGAGTGATAGCTACTTTAAATTAGTTCAGGATCACTTTAGCAATGCTCTATGAATGATTGTCAGGTTGAAAACGAATTTCAGCAAAGGAAAGCAAGACACTGCTATTTTGACAAGTGAAGAAGTTGAGCTAAATCGCAAACCGTAATAATTTTTCTGAGTGTGTCCTTCCTAGGACAAACAGTTCCCAAGATACGGCCGATTTTGTGAAGGTAGATTCTCAAAATAAAAGTAAAGCTCAGAATGACAGAGGACAATTTTTCAGCTTTGAATCAAAAGGAAGGGACACGATTTCTATGATGCAGTTCTCAATAGGTTAAAATAGTTTGAATTAGATTATTTTAAACTAAGAGATTGGTTTTGCACAGTCCTGGCTGAGTAATCACACTATATGTTGGACAGGAATGCGACTTCATCACGGATCGGGTCAGGATTGGCTGCGGTTCTCTGGTACTGGTTCAGCGCACAGCAATCTGGGTCAGCTCTCAGCACTGCACAGCGATCTGGTCTGGGCCTGGACTCTCTGGATAATTCTGCCTTCTGGGTCTCTGGTTCTGGCAAAAGTTCTTGGCAAAAATTCATTCAGCTTGCCCGGCTGTTGAATAGTTTGCAAATGATTTGGAGGCCTGCTGAAAAAGGATTCAGCTTGTGGATTCAGGCCTCTCTGCTAGAAGTTCTGGAGTTAATTTCTGGTCTCTGGAGATTGATGGATTTGAAGTCTGAAGTCTGGATGTGAAGTTGTCTGTCAAAATGCTCCACAGAAAGTGAAAAAGAAAAGTCCCTGAATGGCTTCCAGTGGCTCTTTTTATGTGTCTTGAAAAATGGGTGGGTCGGCTAATTCTGCATGCCCAACCCTCTCAAGATTTGATAGACCAAAGGATTCTTTGGTCCCTGATTTGAGAAAGGATAGTGTGTCAGAGTGATGACAGCCATTTACGATCTATTGAAGAAACGCCTCTTTGCTTTTACCTTAGAAATCATTTTTCATAACTACACATATTTCCCAGATACACAGTTGTTTGACATTACATGTACATATTGCAGATTACTTAAGGTACATTCTGGCCCAACTCTGATCTTCCTGGGGGCTTGCATACAAAAATGACAACTTATTTTCGTTTTTAGTTTATTTACCAATATCGGACGTTTACCAAAAATGGCACACATGTACACCGCCTTTCTACCCATACTCCATTAATTTACTAGGTCTCTAGCATAAACACAGTGTCTGTAGTATTAATAATTAGCGGGGTTTTGGCTCAGAACATCACAGAGCGACCAGCCTAGTTTTGAACTGGGAGTGAATGAGTCAATTTAAAGATCCCAAAGTTGTACATTTCTGTCATCTGGTTACAATTAGTTATCAGTGTTTTTATAAAACATATATTTGCCTTCAATTCAATTCACTTCAGTGTTTGGGTCTGCCCCCAGAAACTTGGGAGTCAGTGTTAGGCGGAAACCTGTGCAGTTCCCTCTGGGACCACTGCAAAAGATTTAGAACTACAGGTGTTTGGCAGTAAACCCACTTGGTAGCAGTCTGTACCACACAGATTCACTTGGTAGCTGTGGCTGAGCAGTCAGACTTCCCTCAAGAAGAGTTAGACAGTATGTGGAGTATACAAGATAGGGCAATCTACACAGTAGAACAAGCAAACACGGAACAAGGCTTCGGTGTAAAGATATAAAGGTATTTATTTATAACAACACATCTATGGAAAACACTCTGGCACTCTTACAGCAAAATAACTTCAATCACAAATTACTATATGAAGGCAATAGATCAAACCCCCTAACAATATTTCGACAAGTCTAGGGTCACCGGCATCACTTATTTGCAGACATAGGTGTACGCTTTACCCTAGATGGCACTCTAGTATTCGTTAGGACGGGAGAGAAAAACAGGGCAGGTTATGAAATCAACTCGGTACCAATACTTTGCGGACAAATGCAAGGCGAGTAAGTCAGGTTACTGTAGATCACAAAGTTCAGAGGCCAGGCCCACTCAGAGAGAGGCGAGGCGATATGTCCAAAAGTGTCTCAGAGGAAATGCGCTTCAAGTCTTTATCGCAAATTGTTATGGAAAGGTTGGACCAGTTCAGAACAGAAAGTTAAAGAACGCTTGGAGGTGACCCAATGGAAAGGCGAGGATTCAGACACCTCACTCTATCCTGCAGGAAGGGAAGCCAGGCGGGTACGGTACCTTGTTTGTGGAGAGACAGCTCCGGCGGGGGCAGTTGTTCCTGGTGGTGGATGCACGTCGGGTCTTTGCCAAGAGTAGAGATGATCTCGTCGTCGAAGAAAAGTGAAGTCCGGTGCACCACCAGGGAAGAGACCAGCCGCGGAGTGCTCCATCACAAGGCACCACCTTTTGGTCGCGGTACAGGCGTAGTGGCTATCCGGTTGCCGGGGTGCTCTGCACGGGCAATTCGACCACTGCGTCCTGAAGCGAAGAAAAATCAAAGGTGACTGGTTGTTCCCACCAGTCAGGGGAAGAGACTGTCCGGCAGGGAGATCTCCTCTGTCATCGGGAGGTGGTGAGTCGGTTCTGCAGTGCTCCACCAGAGGTGTCATCGTTGCAGGTCGGCTCAGCTTTACCCTTGTCGGATTCTTAGGTCCTGTGGCGACTTCTGAAGATCCAGTCCCAAAAGCCCTGCTTTTATGCAGAAAACCCCCATTCATTCAGCCTAGCTGTCACTCAAAACACGCCAAGTGGTGAGCGGGGAGGCTCACCACTTGGGCCAATCACACCAGAGTGCGACCGGAGTTGGCAAGGCAACTCGGTCCAGGGTGCCTAAACCCCCTCCCACACCCCTGTGATAACCCAGACAGAATGGCACCACTTTGGAGGGTCTCTGTACAGAAGCCCGCCAAAAGTGGAACAAAGGGCTCAACCTTTGGTTTAGGAGTCACAGAGACGAACACAGACGCCATTTTAAAAAACCGAGTTCTGGCAGAAAATACCATCCGATAGACTTATTTAAGATAAGTAGACCGGTGGTATGTTAGAGATTAACGAGAAACAGTATCAATCTCCAACAATGGGAAGAATCCCATAGGGTTATATTCGGGGTCGAATATAACAAGTAGTTTCCACTGCCACCAGCCAAAACTCGACGAGGGGGGACGGGACAGTGCCCCCTCGAATAACAGACCCAGGAGTAATCGAATTACCCCTACTAGTACGTCCATAATAGGATGGTTTGTACTAGTTCTGTTAGTAAATTTAGGTCTAGTAAAGCCAATGGTGACTTTACATGCCCTGGGAGACAGTAGTCAGTCCCCGGGTATGGAGTCTATGATGGAGGTCTGCTAGGACGCCACAGTGCTACGGCATGTAGGGTGCGGTCTAACACACATAGAAAAACATATGACACCCTAGGGAGTAAAAGACCCGATAGCCCATAGAACACATCGACATTTAAAGGAATTACACACATTCACGTCCAAGAGTGGGAGAAAAAGAGTCTCACTCTTGGCAGGATGGAAAAAAACAAACTCCAGAAATCCAGCAAAGCTGCTGGGGGACTCACTAGGTTAGGAAATTCAGCCTAAACAGAGAATTCTCCCTAACACTCGCCCCCCCCCAGACTAAGGGACAGGAGGATTTAATCCACTCCTGGATGAATCTCATACCTCTAGTCGATGACATACATCCTAGAGAGACCATCAGCATTTTGATGGTGACACCCTGACCTGTGCTCAATGGTGATATCAAACCCTTGCAGGCAGATCGACCATCTCAGTAGTTTTGGGTTTTCCCCTTTCATTTGCATTAACCATCTCAAGGGTTGGTGGTCAGTCTGAATGACAAAAGTCGAACCATACAAGTACAGCCTAAACTTCTTCAGAGCCCACACGATAGCAAAGCACTCTCTTTCGATTGTTGCCCACCTTGTTTCAGGATCCTTCAGCTTGCGGCTGAGGAAGCAAACGGGGTGCTCCCTACCTTTCCCATCCAGTTGACTGAGTACTGCACCTATTCCTACATTTGAAGCATCTGTCTGCACAATGAAGTGTTGGCAGTAATCAGGAGCTCTGAATACTGGGGCTTGGCAAAGAGCCTTTTTCAGGTTTTCAAAAGCCTGATTGCACTCCTCGTTCCATCTAACCTTCTTAGGAAATTTGGGCGAGGAGATGACATTCAGTGGAGAAGCTATGGTCCCATAGTTCTCTATGAAATTCCTGTAATACGCAGTGAGGCCTAGGAAGGCTCTCACTTGGGTTTGAGTAGTAGGTGTTGTCCAATTTTGCACAGCTTCGATCTTACTGAGCAAAGGCCTTATTTCTCCACCTCCTACCTCATGTCCAAGATAGACTACTTTACTCTGTCCAGTTTGGCATTTACTCGCCTTTATGGTCAGATTGGCTCGTCCAAGAGCCTGCAAAACATCTCTCAGGTGGGTTACATGTTCTTCCCAGGAATTGCTGAACACTGCTATGTCATCCAAGAATGCCATGCAGAAGTCCTCCATCCCATTCAGAACCTGGTTTACCATCCGTTGAAACGTAGCAGGTGCATTCTTCAATCCGAAAGGCATTACCTTAAACTGGTATAAGCCAACAGGGGTAGAAAATGCAGTTTTCTCCTTGGCATGGTCGGTCAGGGCTATTTGCCAATGGCCTGACGTCAAGTCAAATGTGCTGAGGTACTTGGCGGCACCAAGTTTATCCACCAACTCATCTGTTCTTGGCAAAGCGTGGGCATCAGTCTTGGTGACTGCATTAAGCTTTATAATCCACGCAGAATCTAAGCTCTTTAGATCGGCTTTTGGTACTAACACAACTGGGCTAGACCATGGACTAGTAGAGGGCTCTATTACCCCGAGATCGAGCATCTTGCTGACCTCACCTTTGATGTGGGTTCGTACGTTTTCTGACATTCGGTATCCTCTGCTTTTGACTGGCAGACAGTCACCAGTGAGTATGTCATGCTGGCCCCAAGGGGTCAAGCCTGGTGAAAGCGAGAACAGAGAGGCAAACTGATTCAACATAGATTTGCACTCTTCTTGCTGCTCGGGTGTCAGATTGGAGGAGAGATTTACTCCTTCCATTTTTTCGTCTAAAGGTAAGCCTCTGAGGAGATCCGGAAGAGCTTCACTCTCTTCTTCTTCCTCGGATGATGCTAGAAGCAACGCTCCTACATCAGGTCGGGAGACATACGCTTTGAGTCGGTTGGTGTGGAAGACTGTCGGAGCCTCCTTGGGATTGCCCAAGTCCACCAGATAGCTGACCTCTCCAAGTTTACCCACAACTCTGAAGGGTCCCATCCATTTGTCTTGCAAGGCCCTCTGCCTTGTTGGGATCATAACGAGAACGAGCTGGTCTTGAGCGAACTCAACCATGTTAACCTTTTGATCGTGCCAGTGCTTGACCAAGGCTTGTCCAGCTTTCAAGTTATCGCTTGCTTCCGTCATCATGTGCGACATTCTCCCCCAGAGACCTATCACGTAGTCAGTCACTCTGACTGGCTTGGGGGAAGGAGCACTCTCCAGCCCCTCCTTATTCAGGGCCAATGGACCTCTGACGGGATGACCATGGAGAAGTTCGAAGGGAGAATAACCTACTCCCTCCTGAGGGACTTCTCTATAAGCAAATTGAAGGCATGGCAGTAGAAGGTCCCACTTATGCTTAAGGGGTTCCTCTAAAGCACCTATCATGCGCTTCATGGTTCGGTTGAACCGTTCTACCAACCCATTGGTTTGTGGGTGGTAAGATGTTGAGAACTTGTAAGTAACTCCACAGGTTTTACACATGGCTTTCATGTAGTGGGACATAAAGTTTGACCCCCTGTCAGAGATTACTTCCTTAGGAAACCCGACCGTGGTAAAAATACCAAGGAGGGCCTTAGCCACAGCCGGAGCTGTAACAGTCCTCATAGGAATTGCCTCAGGATACCTAGTAGCATGGTCTACTACAACAAGTAGAAACCTGTTCCCTGAGGAGGTTGGAGGATCAAGGGGACCAACAATGTCAATCCCTACTCTCTCAAACGGGACTCCCACAACTGGGAGAGGCACTAACGGTCCACATTCTTGGAGCCAACCTTACCAGAGGTCTGGCAGGTGTGGCAGCTCCTGCAGTGTTTTTCTACTTTGGCCCCCATCTTTGGCCAATAAAAGTAGAGAGAGAGCCTTTCCTTAGTCTTCTTGAAACTCAAGTGACCAGCCAAAGGAATCTCGTGGGCTAACTGCAAGAACTGTGGTTTGTTCTCTTGGGGTACTACAAGCCGCTTGTAGTCTCCAGGTGCAGACTCGGTCGGTTCACTGTAGAAGAGGCCATCCTCCCAGTGCAACCTTTATTTCCCAGGCTCTTGCCCTTGAGCCTGAGCTTCTGCCTGGTGGTGAAGACCTTCCAGAGTTGGACATTCTCTCTGTCCCTTACTGAAGCCTGCCCTGCTGGGTCCACCTTCTGCCAGTAAAGACTGCAGCTCAGGATGGTCAACAGGATCCAGATCTCCAATGAGTTCTTGGCCTTCCATTAGCTCTTCCTCAGAGTCTAATTCTACCACACAGGGTTGTACCTCCCTCTCAGCCTCAGCTGGAGGTGGAGTTACGGGTGTAACTTTGGACAACCGTGGGGAAGTCCTGGTTGGCTGTCCTGAAATGCTGGCTGCTGGTTTCGGGGTAGAAGTCTTAGGTTTCCCTTTCGCTTCTGATTTCTTAGAGACAGCTGCCGACAATTCTAGTGGAGCAGGAGTGATCTCTTTCTTCATCATCTCCTGGAGAGTACTGCGCATGGTCCTCTCTCTTGCGGGTCTGGTTAGCTCCTGTAACCGTTTACTAGGAGGTCTGGGAGTATGCGATACAACTCCAAGAGTTTTCAAATCGTTACCCAACAGTACGCGTCCTGGTACCTCACTCTGTATGCTGACAGGTATCTTCACAGTCATGCCGTTACACTGGATGAGAACTGGTAATTGGGGAAGCATCTGCACAGTCCCTCCAGCTAACTTGGTGAGGCGTTTGGGTGCCTTAGCAACATCCTCAGCCTGAAAAAACGATTTATACACCACAGTTATGCTGGCCCCAGTGTCCCTAATGGCAGGAGTCTCCTGACCATTCACCTGGCCACTGTCCTTATAATACTCTTTAGTATTATCGGGGATAGAATTATAGACATCTAAATTCTGTTGTTCCCACAACCCCAGAGATACTAAAGAAACGCTGGCTGAGACTCCAATGGGTTTGTCAGCTAGCAATAGAAAGTTTCCACTTGCCATTTGGACTTCCTCCTCTGGAGCGAAGGCTAAGGAGACAAGCTGGAACCCTGAAAGTTTACCCTTACATCTGGGATCTCCTTTCACGTGGTCAGTCGAGCCACAAACAAAGCATTTACCGAATGCTTTCTGGAATGGTGGCTTGTTCTGGCCTCCTTCCGGTTTGGCACCAGAAGACACACTATTCTGCTGTGGTTTTCCTTGTGGCTTACCCTTCTGGTTTTGTTTGGGGCCCTCTTTGGAATTTGAGTTATTTGAATTCTCTTTTGAGTCTTTTTTAGACTGTTTTCCCTCATCCTCTTTCTGAGTTGCCCCAGAATCCTTGTGAGTAGCCCTGTTGGCAACCCACAAGTCAGCAGCCTTAGCCAGTTTCCGGGAATCCAATTCCTTCGAATCAGCCAAGTGCTGTCTGAGCTCAGGAGAACAGGCATCATAAATCGACTCCAACATAAAAAGATTCTTCATACCATCATAAGTGTTCACTTTGTAACCCTTAATCCATCCCTCTAAGTTTTTCAACCCTTCACTCACCCAGGTAGCCCAAGGGGTACCATCATGCTTTTTGAGGGTTCTAAACCTCTTAAGATACTGGGAAGGGGTCTTCCCAAACCTAGCTATCAAAGCTAGTTTCACACTTTCGTAATCCGTCTTATCCGCCTCCCCCAACTCCATTACCACATCAGTCGCAACAGGGGGTAGCCTAGAGAACAACCAGAGAAGTAAATCATTCCCGGTGATGTCCTGGAGCCCATGATTGTACTCAAACAGTTTTAACCAATCTAACACATCCAATCTCAGTTCATACATACCCACTAATTCCTTCGGCATCCAGGGTCTTTTGGGACTGGAGCTCCTAGAGGAACCAGAGGAGAGAGATGCATTTTCTATAGACAACTTTTTCATCTCTAACTCGTGATTAAGTTCTATTTCCCTGAGCCTCAACTCAGCTTGCTTCTGCTCAGCCTGGGCATTCATCCGTCTGAACTCGAGCTCTTGGTTTCTTTCAGATTGAGCCAAGAACCGTTTGTATTCTAATTCGAGCTTCATTTTTTCAAGTTCAAAATAAGCAGGGTTACATGTGGGACCTGGTATGGGCCCCGTAGGTACAGCTGGTAAGGCAGTAGAGGAGCTGGGTAGACAGTTTCGTTAGCCTCTCCTTCCTCTTCAGCCTCTTCATCAATATCATTAGAATTATGATTTAGATCAACACCATCACTGATATCTACATTTGCTGGAGAAGTTGGTTCCTCTGAACCAGTACCCAGACTTTGGTTTTCCAGCAATCTCGCTATTAGTTATATCTTTTTGCCTCTTACAGAAAAATTCTCTTGCCTACAGAGAGCTCGTAAACTCTCAGCATTTTCACCTGACAAGGACTCTTGACTGTAAACTTCCATAGTAGACATGTTTTGGAAATTGCTTTACTTTAGTGCTAAGCTTTGTGGTTAGTTATCCTAAAGTGTCGAAAAGCACTCTAAACTGTATACCAATTCAGCCTAAACAGAGAATTCTCCCTAACAGTCAGGGATCACATGTCTCTTCTGCCAGGCAGCGCTCTGTTTACAGTCCACACCCAAATTAACATACCCCATTCAATTGCAAGAGCCTATTATGTCGGCTGAGGTCAGCAGGCCAGGGGGCCACTCTGCATTTGGTTATCATGTCCATGTGATCTCCTGGCTTCTTGTGTGTAGTTCTGAGGTGAGAAGGTTTCCCAGCCTCTTGCAATGTTTATTGAATCAGCCTGTCTTCAGGGAACAGCATGTGTTTAAATTTTCAATTAACCAAAAAGGCTTTGAAGTTTCCAGCTGTCTCAGGAAGCTGGCAACTCCTGAAGTACAGTTCTACTGTCAGAGTTTAGACCGCTAGTGCTGGCTTGTGTCCAAAGCTGGTACGGCACCCCTTTTTTTAGGAGTTGTTTTGAATTTGACAGGAGGATTTTGCTTGACAGCTCTAATCCTTGCTGCATTGTTTTGATGGGCATCCTTACAGTAGAGTGGTGATGTGGAACCCCCCTCAAGAAGGTTGAATCTTTAGAGTGGTCTTGTGCCCATGATTTTAGCAACTTTTTGACATAAATTAAAAACGGATTTTGAACAAATTGAAATTGCACTTCAGAGAAACAGCAGTGATTTCAAGGCGCTTTTGATCTAACAGGCACTGCTATTTTTCCTTTGGCACCACCTTTCACCCCTGGTGCTTCCGGTCCATCACGCTTGCACTGGTGGGTGGCAGGTTAGGCGACCATTTTGGTGTGCGCAAAACTGCGCGGTTCTCCTGGTTCTGGGATAGAATGATGGGCGGCGACAGCTCAATCCCCACATATACCCAGTCTATTGATTTAGTTTTGTTCTGGGATAGAATGATGGGCGGCGACAGCTCATCCCCACATCTACCCAGTCTATTGATTCAGTTTTTGTTGTCGCCTAATAATTCAACATGGGTCAAAACCCTTGACAGCTGGAGAGTCTTATTCAATGTATCTTTTGGTGTACTATTTTCAATTTTTGTATGGTCTGTTAAAAATATATATATATATGTTAAGGGTACATAAAGTAATGCTTAATAATTTGGTTATATAGAGAAGTGTCTACCATTAGTATCACTATCTTCAGACATTTCCTCACATGGGAAATTCTCTTCAAGCCACTCCAAAAAACTGGACATTTCTGTGAGAAAAAAAAAAATCTTACTTTTATTGTATGTAATACAGAAATTTTAGAAATATATTAGAAAAATGAAGTACACTTACTAGCTTCTGGTAAGTTGTGTTCTTACTGGTCTGTAGATCTGCTGTTGCTCCTAGTTGTGCAGTTTCTGTGAGGTAATTATGTTGGAAGCCTATCCTTTTTTTTTATTTTGGTATATTCCATTTTAGTACATATGGTATTTAAATGGATGGTTGATGTGTTAGATACATAGGTTCCATTTCTTATTTATTACTACATATAATGTGTTTGTGTGCTTGTTTTTGAACTTGTGCACTGTTCATATGGTACAATATAACAATTTAAGATACCCCCTGAGTTTTTGGGTAGTGTTGCTGTTGTCCGCGTCCGTCTGCAAACATATGCACAGTCTGCAGAGATCAAAAAGACTAGCTGGGGGTTCAATATGTTCTTTGTTACATGTATATAAAGTCAGGGATATTATGGTTAAGTTGTGCTACTAAAAACCTATGAAATTCAGTAAAAAAACTTTGTTATGGGACGTTATGGTTAAGTTGCGCTACTAAAAACCTATGAAATTCAGTAAAAAAAACTTTGTTAAAGGGATGTTATGGTTCCAAGTAAAACCGAAAACCCCCTGAAATTCGTAAGTTATGGTAAGCTAAGCAACCATAACTCGCGCCACCACTGTGCACTGCTAAGACTAACACCCAGGACATGAAAGATGACATCACAAATGTCATTGATGACATCACTGATGACATCACATGTTCATTTACTTTTCATGAACAGTCTGTACAAGGGATTCTTATTATAATGTTGACAAAAAAGTGTCAAGGATCATTGGAATAAATATCATGAGCTATGTAGTGCATTAAGCAATGCATTGATATAAATAGCATTCTATTATACTGTATACCAATTCAGCCTAAATAGAGAATTCTCCCTAACAGTCAGGGATCACATGTCTCTTCTGCCAGGCAGAGCTCTGTTTACAGACCACACCCAAATTAACATACCCCATTCAATTGCAAGAGCCTATTATGTCGGCTGAGGTCAGCAGGCCAGGGGGCCACTCTGCATTTGGTTATCATGTCCATGTGATCTCCTGGCTTCTTGTGTGTAGTTCTGAGGTGAGAAGGTTTCCCAGCCTCTTGCAATGTTAATTAAATCAGCCTGTCTTCAGGGAACAGCATGCGTTTACATTTTCAATTAACCAAAAAGGCTTTGAAGTTTCCAGCTGTCTCAGGAGGCTGGCAACTCCTGAAGTACAGTTCTACTGTCAGAGTTTAGACCGCTAGTGCTGGCTTGTGTCCAAAGCTGGTACGGCACCCCTTTTTTTAGGAGTTGTTTTGAATTTGACAGGAGGATTTTGCTTGACAGCTCTAATCCTTGCTGCATTGTTTTGATGGGCATCCTTACAGTAGAGTGGTGATGTGGAACCCCCCTCAAGAAGGTTGAATCTTTAGAGTGGTCTTGTGCCCATGATTTTAGCAACTTTTTGACATCAATTAAAAACGGATTTTGAACAAATTGAAATTGCACTTCAGAGAAACAGCAGTGATTTCAAGACGCATTTGATCTAACAGGCACTGCTATTTTTCCTTTGGCACCACCTTTCACCCCTTGCGCTTCCGGTCCATCACGCTTGCACTGGTGGGTGGCAGGTTAGGTGACCATTTTGGTTTGCGCAAAACTGCGCGGTTCTCCTGGTTCTGGGATAGAATGATGGGCGGCGACAGCTCAATCCCCACATATACCCAGTCTATTGATTTAGTTTTGTTCTGGGATAGAATGATGGGCGGCGACAGCTCATCCCCACATCTACCCAGTCTATTGATTCAGTTTTTGTTGTCGCCTAATAATTCAACATGGGTCAAAACCCTTGACAGCTGGAGAGTCTTATTCAATGTATCTTTTGGTGTACTATTTTCAATTTTTGTATGGTCTGTTAAAAATATATATATATGTTAAGGGTACATAAAGTAATGCTTAATAATTTGGTTATATAGAGAAGTGTCTACCATTAGTATCACTATCTTCAGACCTTTCCTCACATGGGAAATTCTCTTCAAGCCACTCCAAAAAACTGGACATTTCTGTGAGAAAAAAAAAATCTTACTTTTATTGTATGTAATACAGACATTTTAGAAATATATTAGAAAAATGAAGTACACTTACTAGCTTCTGGTAAGTTGTGTTCTTACTGGTCTGTAGATCTGCTGTTGCTCCTAGTTGTGCAGTTTCTGTGAGGTAATTATGTTGGAAGCCTATCCTTTTTTTTTATTTTGGTATATTCCATTTTAGTACATATGGTATTTAAATGGATGGTTGATGTGTTAGATACATAGGTTCCATTTCTTATTTATTACTACATATAGGGGCCGATTCATGGAACAAACGTGCGCCGAAAATCTAGGCGCAAGCATGCGCAAGCATGCGCAAGCATGCGCAAGCGGAAAAAAACAGGCGCACACGCACGCGTGTGATTCATGGAAGTCCCTGCGCGTGTTCACCGCGGGATGTGCGCCAAACCCGTGCATGGCGCACAAGTCACTGCAACATCGCGAAAGGCGTGCGCGACGGTGCGCGACGCGCACAGTGAAAGCACACAACCTCAGCGCACACACCAGAAAGTGGGCGGGACATGGGGCGTAACGCGCGGAATGGGGAACAACACGCGAAAATAAGGGCGTAACTGGGGATGTACTGCACGGAAGCAGAGGGAACGCCCACACGCACTCGAACCACACGTATTCATGGAATGGAATAGGGCAAACCCACGCACAGCCAAAGCCACGCACAAGCTGAAACACGGCCGCCACACGAAGGCAGGCGGTAGAGTCCCAGCGCATCAAAAAAGTGGCGCCGTGGGAAGTAAAATACGCGAATGAGCGGGGTACGTGTATTCCGGGGGTGCGCGGGAAGTTCCACACGCGATTGACCGGGGTACGTGTATTTCGGGGGTGCGCGGGAAGTTCCACACGCGATTTGGCCGGGTACGTGGATTTCAGGGGTGCGCGGGAAGTTCCACACGCGATTTGGCCGGGTACGTGGATTTCAGGGGTGCGCGGGAAGTTCCACACGCGATTGAGCGGGGTACGTGTATTCCGGGGGTGCGCGGGAAGTTCCACACGCGATTGAGCGGGGTACGTGTATTGGGTGCACGTGAAGTTACACACGTGATTGAGCGAGGTACGTGTATTCCGGGGGTGCGCGGGAAGTTACACACGCGATTGAGCGGGGTACGTGTATTTCGGGGGTGCGCGGGAAGTCAAATATGCGATTGAGCGAGGTACGTGTATTCCGGGGGTGCGCGGGAAGTTACACACGCGATTGAGCGGGGTACGTGTATTTCGGGGGTGCGTGGGAAGTTCCACATGCGACTTGGCCGGGTACGTGGATTTCAGGGGTGCGCGGGAAGTTCCACACGCGATTTGGCCGGATACGTGGATTTCAGGGATGCGCGGGAAGTTCCACATGCGATTGAGCGGGGTACGTGTATTCCGGGGGTGCGCGGGAAGTTCCACACGCGATTGAGCAGGGTACGTGTATTGGGTGCGCGTGAAGTTACACACGTGATTGAGCGAGGTACGTGTATTCCGGGGGTGCGCGGGAAGTTACACACGCGATTGAGCGGGGTACGTGTATTTCGGGGGTGCGCGGGAAGTCAAATATGCGATTGAGCGAGGTACGTGTATTCCGGGGGTGCGCGGGAAGTTACACACGCGAATGAGCGGGGTACGTGTATTTCGGGGGTGCGCGGGAAGTTACACACGCGATTGAGCGGGGTACGTGTATTTCGGGGGTGCGCGGGAAGTTACACACGCGATTGAGCGGGGTACGTGTATTTCGGGGGTGCGCGGGAAGTCAAATATGCGATTGAGCGAGGTACGTGTATTCCGGGGGTGCGCGGGAAGTTACACACGCGAATGAGCGCGGTACGTGTATTTCGGGGGTGCGCAGGAAGTTCCACACGCGATTTGGCCGGGTACGTGGATTTCAGGGGTGCGCGGGAAGTTCCACACGCGATTTGGCCGGGTACGTGGATTTCAGGGGTGCGCGGGAAGTTCCACATGCGATTGAGGGGGGTACGTGTATTCCGGGGGTGCGCGGGAAGTTCCACACGCGATTGAGCGGGGTACGTGTATTCCGGGGGTGCGCGGGAAGTTCCACACGCGATTGAGCGGGGTATGTGTATTACAGGGGTGCGTGGGGAGCAGCACACGTGAATTGCACGTGTGGGTCCTCCCAGGTGTACCCTCTACACCCTCCACGGCCCCTGCAGGTGGCTCACACCACAGGGGCCTACCCAGCACATGTCCTGCAGGCACCCCATCCACCCTGGCCATGCCCACCAGCCAACCCACATATCAACTAGCACTACTGCCCACCAACGCATGTCCCCCTGCACCCCCAGCCACCAGGGGCAGCCTCCAGCAGGCCCCCACCCATGTCTCCCAACACCCCCACCCCCCAGCAGTGCAGGGGCAGCCTCCACCAGGCCCCCACCCATGTCTCCCACCACCCCACGCCCCCAGTCACCAGGGGCAGCCTCCAGCAGGCCCCCACCCATGTCTCCCAGCTCCCCCACCCCCCAGCAGTGCGGGGGCAGCCTCCACCAGGCCCCCACACATGTCCCCCAGCACCCCCACCCCCCAGCAGTGCAGGGGCAGCCTCCACCAGGCCCCCACCCATGTCACCCAGCACCCCCACCCCCCAGCCACCAGGGGCAGCCTCCACCAGGCCCCCGCCCATGTCTCCCAGCACCCCCACCCCCCAGCCACCAGGGGCAGCCTCCACCAGGCCCCCACCCATGTCTCCCAACACCCCCACCCCCCAGCAGTACAGGGGCAGCCTCCACCAGGCCCCCACACATGTCCCCCAGCACCCCCACGCCCCCAGTCACCAGGGGCACCCTCCACCAGGCCCCCACCCATGTCTCCCAGCACCCCCACCCCCCAGTCACCAGGGGCAGCCTCCACCAGGCCCCCACCCATGTCTCCCAACACCCCCACCCCCCAGCACTGTGGGGCACCTGCCAGCAGGCCCCCACCCATGTCTCCCACCACCCCCACGCCCCCAGTCACCAGGGGCACCCTCCCCCAGGCCCCCACCCATGTCTCCCAGCACCCCCACCCCCCAGCAGTGCAGGGGCAGCCTCCACCAGGCCCCCACACATGTCCCCCAGCACCCCCACCCCCCAGCAGTGCAGGGGCAGCCTCCAGTTGGCCCCCACCCATGTCTCCCAGCTCCCCCACCCCCCAGCAGTGCAGGGGCAGCCACCACCAGGCCCCCACCCATGTCTCCCACCACCCCCACGCCCCCAGTCACCAGGGGCACCCTCCACCAGGCCCCCACCCATGTCTCCCAGCACCCCCACCCCCCAGTCACCAGGGGCAGCCTCCACCAGGCCCCCACCCATGTCTCCCAACACCCCCACCCCCCAGCACTGTGGGGCACCTGCCAGCAGGCCCCCACCCATGTCTCCCACCACCCCCATGCCCCCAGTCACCAGGTGCACCCTCCACCAGGCCCCCACCCATGTCTCCCAGCACCCCCACCCCCCAGCAGTGCAGGGGCAGCCTCCACCAGGCCCCCACACATGTCCCCCAGCACCCCCACCCCCCAGCAGTGCAGGGGCAGCCTCCAGCAGGCCCCCACCCATGTCTCCCAGCTCCCCCACCCCCCAGCAGTGCAGGGGCAGCCTCCACCAGGCCCCCACCCATGTCTCCCACCACCCCCACGCCCCCAGTCACCAGGGGCAGCCTCCAGCAGGCCCCCACCCATGTCTCCCAGCTCCCCCACCCCCCAGCAGTGCAGGGGCAGCCTCACCAGGCCCCCACACATGTCCCCCAGCACCCCCACCCCCCAGCAGTGCAGGGGCAGCCTCCACCAGGCCCCCACCCATGTCACCCAGCACCCCCACCCCCCAGCCACCAGGGGCAGCCTCCACCAGGCCCCCACCCATGTCTCCCAGCACCCCCACCCCCCAGCCACCAGGGGCAGCCTCCACCAGGCCCCCACCCATGTCTCCCAACACCCCCACCCCCCAGCACTGTGGGGCACCTGCCAGCAGGCCCCCACCCATGTCTCCCACCACCCCCACGCCCCCAGTCACCAGGGGCACCCTCCACCAGGCCCCCACCCATGTCTCCCAGCACCCCCACCCCCCAGTCACCAGGGGCAGCCTCCACCAGGCCCCCACCCATGTCTCCCAACACCCCCACCCCCCAGCACTGTGGGGCACCTGCCAGCAGGCCCCCACCCATGTCTCCCACCACCCCCATGCCCCCAGTCACCAGGGGCACCCTCCACCAGGCCCCCACCCATGTCTCCCAGCTCCCCCACGCCCCCAGTCACCAGGGGCACCCTCCACCAGGCCCCCACCCATGTCTCCCAACACCCCCACCCCCCAGCACTGTGGGGCACCTGCCAGCAGGCCCCCACCCATGTCACCCAGCACCCCCACCCCCCAGCCACCAGGGGCAGCCTCCACCAGGCCCCCACCCATGTCTCCCAACACCCCCACCCCCCAGCACTGTGGGGCACCTGCCAGCAGGCCCCCACCCATGTCTCCCACCACCCCCACGCCCCCAGTCACCAGGGGCACCCTCCACCAGGCCCCCACCCATGTCTCCCAGCACCCCCACCCCCCAGCAGTGCAGGGGCAGCCTCCACCAGGCCCCCACACATGTCCCCCAGCACCCCCACCCCCCAGCAGTGCAGGGGCAGCCTCCAGCAGGCCCCCACCCATGTCTCCCAGCTCCCCCACCCCCCAGCAGTGCAGGGGCAGCCTCCACCAGGCCCCCACCCATGTCTCCCACCACCCCCACGCCCCCAGTCACCAGGGGCAGCCTCCAGCAGGCCCCCACCCATGTCTCCCAGCTCCCCCACCCCCCAGCAGTGCAGGGGCAGCCTCACCAGGCCCCCACACATGTCCCCCAGCACCCCCACCCCCCAGCAGTGCAGGGGCAGCCTCCACCAGGCCCCCACCCATGTCACCCAGCACCCCCACCCCCCAGCCACCAGGGGCAGCCTCCACCAGGCCCCCACCCATGTCTCCCAGCACCCCCACCCCCCAGCCACCAGGGGCAGCCTCCACCAGGCCCCCACCCATGTCTCCCAACACCCCCACCCCCCAGCACTGTGGGGCACCTGCCAGCAGGCCCCCACCCATGTCTCCCACCACCCCCACGCCCCCAGTCACCAGGGGCACCCTCCACCAGGCCCCCACCCATGTCTCCCAGCACCCCCACCCCCCAGTCACCAGGGGCAGCCTCCACCAGGCCCCCACCCATGTCTCCCAACACCCCCACCCCCCAGCACTGTGGGGCACCTGCCAGCAGGCCCCCACCCATGTCTCCCACCACCCCCACGCCCCCAGTCACCAGGGGCACCCTCCACCAGGCCCCCACCCATGTCTCCCAACACCCCCACCCCCCAGCACTGTGGGGCACCTGCCAGCAGGCCCCCACCCATGTCACCCAGCACCCCCACCCCCCAGCCACCAGGGGCAGCCTCCACCAGGCCCCCACCCATGTCTCCCACCACCCCCACCCCCCAGCAGTGCAGGGGCAGCCTCCAGCAGGCCCCCACCCATGTCTCCCAACACCCCCACCCCCCAGCAGTGCAGGGGCAGCCTCCACCAGGCCCCCACCCATGTCTCCCACCACCCCCACCCCCCAGCAGTGCAGGGGCAGCCTCCAGCAGGCCCCCACTCATGTCTCCCAGCTCCCCCACCCCCCAGCAGTGCAGGGGCAGCCTCCACCAGGCCCCCACACATGTCCCCCAGCACCCCCACCCCCCAGCAGTGCAGGGGCAGCCTCCACCAGGCCCCCACCCATGTCACCCAGCACCCCCACCCCCCAGCCACCAGGGGCAGCCTCCACCAGGCCCCCACCCATGTCTCCCAGCATCCCCACCCCCAGCCACCAGGGGCAGCCTCCACCAGGCCCCCACCCATGTCTCCCAACACCCCCATCCCCCAGCAGTGCAGGGGCAGCCTCCACCAGGCCCCCACACATGTCCCCCAGCACCCCCACCCCCAGCAGTGCAGGGGCAGCCTCCAGCAGGCCCCCACCCATGTCTCCCAGCTCCCCCACCCCCCAGCAGTGCAGGGGCAGCCTCCACCAGGCCCCCACCCATGTCTCCCACCACCCCCACGCCCCCAGTCACCAGGGGCAGCCTCCAGCAGGCCCCCACCCATGTCTCCCAGCTCCCCCACCCCCCAGCAGTGCAGGGGCAGCCTCCACCAGGCCCCCACACATGTCCCCCAGCACCCCCACCCTCCAGCAGTGCAGGGGCAGCCTCCACCAGGCCCCCACCCATGTCACCCAGCACCCCCACCCCCCAGCCACCAGGGGCAGCCTCCACCAGGCCCCCACCCATGTCTCCCAGCACCCCCACCCCCCAGCAGTGCAGGGGCAGCCTCCACCAGGCCCCCACACATGTCCCCCAGCACCCCCACCCCCCAGCCACCAGGGGCAGCCTCCACCAGGCCCCCACCCATGTCTCCCACCACCCCCACGCCCCCAGTCACCAGGGGCACCCTCCACCAGGCCCCCACCCATGTCTCCCACCACCCCCACCCCCCAGTCACCAGGGGCAGCCTCCACAAGGCCCCCACCCATGTCACCCAGCACCCCCAGCCACCAGCCACCAGGGGCAGCCTCCACCAGGCCCCCACCCATGTCTCCCAGCACCCCCACCCCCCAGCAGTGCAGGGGCAGCCTCCACCAGGCCCCCACACATGTCCCCCAGCACCACCACCCCCCAGCAGTGCAGGGGCAGCCTCCAGCAGGCCCCCACCCATGTCTCCCAGCTCCCCCACCCCCCAGCAGTGCAGGGGCAGCCTCCACCAGGCCCCCACCCATGTCTCCCACCACCCCCACGCCCCCAGTCACCAGGGGCAGCCTCCAGCAGGCCCCCACCCATGTCTCCCAGCTCCCCCACCCCCAGCAGTGCAGGGGCAGCCTCCACCAGGCCCCCACACATGTCCCCCAGCACCCCCACCCCCAGCAGTGCAGGGGCAGCCTCCACCAGGCCCCCACCCATGTCACCCAGCACCCCCACCCCCCAGCCACCAGGGGCAGCCTCCACCAGGCCCCCACCCATGTCTCCCAGCACCCCCACCCCCCAGCCACCAGGGGCAGCCTCCACCAGGCCCCCACCCATGTCTCCCAACACCCCCACCCCCCAGCACTGTGGGGCACCTGCCAGCAGGCCCCCACCCATGTCTCCCACCACCCCCACGCCCCCAGTCACCAGGGGCACCCTCCACCAGGCCCCCACCCATGTCTCCCAGCACCCCCACCCCCCAGTCACCAGGGGCAGCCTCCACCAGGCCCCCACCCATGTCTCCCAACACCCCCACCCCCCAGCACTGTGGGGCACCTGCCAGCAGGCCCCCACCCATGTCTCCCACCACCCCCACGCCCCCAGTCACCAGGGGAACCCTCCACCAGGCCCCCACCCATGTCTCACAGCACCCCCACCCCCCAGTCACCAGGGGCAGCCTCCACCAGGCCCCCACCCATGTCTCCCAACACCCCCACCCCCCAGCACTGTGGGGCACCTGCCAGCAGGCCCCCACCCATGTCCAACTCATGTCTCCCACCACCCCCACCCCCCAGCACTGTGGGGCACCTGCCAGCAGGCCCCCACCCATGTCCAACTCATGTTCCCCACCCAACATGTCATCACAGTCCAGATCCCTGGTCTCTATGGTCAGCCCCCAAATGCAAAACACCCACCCGAGTATTGCATCCACCCACTCATATTTTGCAATTACATCACAGAACACCAATTGCAAGTTCCAAAACAAACACATGTCCCTCACATACACCCAATGGGTGTCAGTGATTCTCAAAACACATAACATGAAATGCATGAAAACAATGAGATACCACACATTGAAGTTCAACAAAAAAATAATGTATTAAAGGAAAGATGAATAGAAACAAAAATGAAGAAACAGAAATGTGAATGGAAAAAAATGAAAAGAAGCATGTCCGTTCAAAACTTAAAAAAATAAAGAATATAGAAATCCAAAGTAATGTAGTACAAAGTCAATGTCCACCAAACAAAATCCAATGGGAAATAAAAATAATAAGCCATTGATCCATGGAGAATGTTAAAAAAGAAAGTATGTACAAGTCCACAACTATGTACAATGAAAGAAGCCAGGGTCCATTATCCCAACAAAATAAAGGAAACCTATCTAACTACACTAACTAATAAAAAAAACTATATACAAAAATGTGGCCAATGTCCAAAAGGTCCAAATGAAATAAAAACAAAAATGAAACCTAACACTACCTACATAACTATGGACAAGGGCAGCGGGCTAGTTCCACGGCTCACTTCTGGATGTGCCGGGCCAGGGCATCATCGAACTCCTCCTCAATGTCCCGGAGGTGGTCCTCCTCCATGGCCCCGAGGGTCCGCAGGGCCGTCGACGTGTCCACCTCCAAAGCCCTGCGGATTGCCTCGAGGCACTCGACCCGCCTCAGGGCCCTCTGCATGGAGTTCTCCGCCCTGACCATTGAGAGCCGTGCCTCTTCCGCCCGCTGCCGCTCCGCATCTATGGCGTGGCCCAACCGCTGCCACACGGAAGACACTTTTAGTCCTGGGTCCTCCTGCCCTCCGGCCGATGCCTGCCCCTCCGATGTTGAAGGCCCCGAGCCTTCATGGCTCCCACCATGGTGCTGCTGCTGCTGGGCTTCTGCCCCTGCACTGCCTCCTGCTGCCTGCACATCCTCCGCCGGCTGGGGTGCAGTCGTTGACGTGGCCACCCCTGCTGGACGTCCGACTCCCGACTGTGGCAGGGATGCCTCCTCCACCAGCCTGGCCGCACCGTCAGAGGCAGCTCCACAGGGCACCCAGGTGACTGATGGGTGGGAAGATGGCACAGAGTACGACTGGCGCGTAGGGGGTCCAGCTGAGGAGGGGGTCGTGGCAAGCCCCATCAGACGGAGGAATCCGGCCTGGGTGACCTGTCCCAGCAGGCTGATGTGGTCAACGAGCCATTCGAGATGACCTGCAGTCTCTTCATGAAAAGACTGCAGGTCACCTCGCATGGCCCGTTGACGCAACGCCACACCAGCCAGGACAGGCTGTCCGCAGGCAGAGGAAGGCCAGTTGACGTCAGCTCATCCCCTGCCTGAAAACTGGTCTGGACATAGGCATCCCTGCTGGTGCAAGATGATGCAGGGACAGGATCAGGGACAGGATTGCACACAGGCACCTCCGCGGCGGCCTGTGCTGCCTCCTGTCCCTGGTCCTGCACTGCACCACTAGCACCAGTGGGATCCCCACCCCCAGACCCCGTCTCCGGTGCTTGCACGGCCTCCTCCTCCACCAAACCCCCCACCAACCTGGATGACTCTGTGCCATCTTCCCCCGTTGGGCCCTGTGGGGTCCCAGCTGCCCCTTCTGCTGCCGAGGAGTCCAACTGCAACCTCCGCCTCTTGGACCTCCCCCCGGCAGCTGCGGCCTGGGACGCGGCACCGGACTCCTCACTCCCCGACGAGATGACAACATGGGAGGGGAGCCGGGCCTTGCGTCTCCGGCTGGCGGTGGGATCCCCGCCGCTGTGCTCCACAGCACCTTCTCCGCCCTCTTCATCAGTTGACGCTGCAGACAGGGAGAAACAAAACACACGCATCAGGGCACTGTACAATGGACACACACACACATGACAGTTGTACATGAGTGGCATTGGCAAACCTCAGACATGTCATCACGATCCCCAACACACATGTCATTACAACTCGCACACACGAGCCATACCACAGCCATATCGCAACTGCCAACACCATCCATACACATACAACAGCATGAGCAGCCAAAGGTGAGCCAGACATCACATGCAACACAGTAAGTGCACCACACATGTACACACACCACCACACTTGCATGCATGTGTACACCTCTGCCAAGTGTCGCAGTGTTCAGACGGGCATCCATGTCACATCTGCCCATCAGGCTTCCACTCAAAGCTGTCACATGCATCCATGTTGCATCACTGTTGCACCCTTGTCAAATACACACACATGCACATGTACACAGCGCTGATACATGCAGCTGAAAACAACATACATGCGTGACATCACGGACATGTCTACTCACATTCACATTCATACAAACTTGTGTGCCCACACAACTGCATTTGGCATGCAAGCCCACACACACAGGCACCATCCATGTCTCACACATTACAGCCCTCGCATGTGTCAGCCCCACAGCCCTGTACACCCGCACCCATACTCGACCCCATACAAACAGATGTGCAACCTGCACACTACTGAACAATCACCACACGCACTGCGCACAATCAGGATGCATGTACACTCACCGCTCGACTCCAGACGGGTCTGCCTCTCAAGGACCTGGACGTGGAGCGCTGGGTATATGCGTTCCAGGACCCTCATCTGTTCTTCCGACAAGTGGCCCCGGCGCCCCTTGGCATCCGCTGCCTTCAAGAGGCGCCGGGCCTTGTTCAGGGTCCTGGACCTGAAGTCCTCCCAGCGCTTCTTGACATGTTGGAAGTCGTGGACTGCCACCCCCTCCGCGTTGATGGCAGTCACGATGTCAGTCCAGATCCGAGTCCGTCCTTCCTTGTCGGCGCGGGAACTTCCGAAGAGGGCATCATACTGCCCCAGGACTTGCTCCACCAGGACACCAACTTCGGTGGCACTGAAGCTGGTGCCCCTCTGCCTCTCTGGCCGGGGGTTGTCAGTGGTCACAGATGGAGTTTGCCCCGACATGACAACCCCAGAGGCAGGAGTGGGTGGGCAACTGGGTCCTGGGGCTGGGGCTGGGCTGTGGAGCGATGGAATCCCAGTCGGGAGTCTTTGGTTCCAGCAGGGGTGGTCACACCAACAGCACCCCTGGCTGATGTGCAGGCAGCAAATGGCAGGGCACGTGGGCAGCAGGCAGTCAGGCAGCAGCAGATGGCAGGTGGGAGCGTGCTCGGGGCTCTGGGGGGCAGTAGTTCGGCCTTCTGGGCAGGAGCGTGGTCTTCCGTGTGCTTACGCGTGCCCAGCTTGATACGGAGTGATTTGGCACGTGAAAATTCTGCACGTCAGCGTGTAATTCGAGGAAAGGCCCTTAGCGCGTAAGCGCGTCTGCACGCATACGCATTTTCATTGGACCAAAGGCCCTCAGCGCGTGAGCGCGTCTGTGACGTGACGTGCGAGGGAGTATCCCTCATTGCACGTGATGACAGTACACATGTGGATTCCAACCAATCGCGTGTGAAAGTTCACGGCACCCCGGAACACACGTACCCAGGCCAATGGCGTGTGGAACTACCCGCGCACCCCGAAACACACGTACCCAGGCCAATGGCGTGTGGAACTACCCGTGCACCCCGAAACACACGTACCCAGGCCAATGGCGTGTGGAACTACCCGCGCACCCCGAAACACACGTACCCAGGCCAATGGCGTGTGGAACTACCCGCGCACCCCGAAACACACGTACCCAGGCCAATGGCGTGTGGAACTACCCGCACACCCCGAAACACACGTACCCAGGCCAATCGCGTGTACGCTCGCTCTCCTCCGATCACACGCAATGACACCCGAATAGGGGAAACCAACGAGTCCGCCCACACGGAGGCGTCCCGCGCCCGCGCACAGCATAAAAGTACGCGCAAACAACAAACGCGTATATACAGCGACGATGAATGACCCATTTGTTGCTGCACTGATCGTGGGACACCGCAGGAGGAGGAGAATAGCCAGGGCACGCATTTTTGCACCACGGACAAGCCTTTTTGGGATGCCTGACGACCAGGTCTACGGCAGGTATAGGTTTCCACCCCATATCATCCTAGACCTGGTCAGGGAGTGGGAAGATGACCTCACATCCCCCACCCTTTGCTCCCAAGCATTGAGCCCCTTGGAGAAGCTGCTCAATGTCTTGCATTTTTTGGCCACTGGGTCGTTTCAGCGGACCACTGCCATAGTGGGGGGGGTCTCACAGGCCACGCAGTCACGCTGCCTACACCAGGTACTGGCAATCATGACAGCGCGCCCCTCAGTCCGCAGGCACATATACATGCCCAGAACACCCGCAGAAAGGCAGGCCGTTGTCCTGGATTTTTTCAGGGTGGCACACTTCCCCAAAGTGCTCGGTGCCATAGATTGCACCCATGTGGCCCTACGTCCACCTAGGGCCACTGAGCACATCTACCGAAACCGCAAGCACTGGCATTCCATCAATGTACAGGTGGTATGCGATGCAAAGGGAATCATCACCTCTGTCTATGCAAACTACCCTGGCTCCACCCATGACAGTTTCATATACAGAATGTCCGCCCTGAGCCGGGCCCTGGAAGCTGGGCAGCATGGCGACACATGGCTCCTAGGTCAGTACAAATGCCCTTGCACATGCATGTCACACACAGACAAATATACCAACCCTAATAAGCTCAATTATTATCACCTCCCCAGGGGACAGTGCCTACCCTCTGAGCAACCACATGATGACGCCAATCCGGAACCCCACCACACCACCCCAGGTAAGATACAACGCTGCCCATATTGCAACCAGGGGCATAGTGGAGCGCACATTCGGAGTGCTCAAGTCACGTTTCCGCTCCCTTGACCGCTCTGGTGGGCAACTACTCTATGCACCACCAGTTGTGTGCAGGATCATTGTGGCAGCATGTATCCTGCACAATGTTGCAACACGGCAGGGCGTCCCGGTGGACATGGTGGTGCCCCCACATCCCCAACCACAGGCACAGGCGCTGCCCATGGGAGGGGACAGGGCACGTGGCGAGGAAGCCCGGACCCAGCTTGTGGCCACATTTTTCACCTAAACTCCCACCCCTGCGGAGTGCACACAGGCCTGGCACATACCAGGTGACAATCGATGATGACAAAGTGACAGTCAACTGTCACAACCCTACCACCCTGAGATAGTTGCCATGGAAGTGCCACATCGTCTGCATCCCTAGCTACTTAAACACAAGCTATCCTGTGCAAACAAAATGCACACATATGACATGTGACATGACATGAGCCATACACAAGTATTCCAAGCCGCAATGAGGCAGGGGGGGGGGAACAAGGGAACACAGAGAACGGTACTACTAGGCCAGGTGTCATTGAGATTGTGCAAGTGCAGGGGGAAGGGAAAAGTGCAAGGGGAAGGGTGGGGGGGGAGTCCAGTACAGGGGAAGTAGGCCAATAAAATATGACATAGGTCGCCTGGTGGCAACTGCAAAGGTAAGTGCAGACAAGTGCTGTGAAGGGAGGGCTGTAGGGATAGAGAGACAGTACTGCAGTGCAGGGGTTGCCAGGGTGGCAGTGCAAGTGGACAGTGGCTGGCCCAGGGACCGAGGTTGGTGAGAGTGTCCCAGTTGCAGCTCCTGTGCAGTTCCAGTGAAGAATCCTGCAAGGGAGAGGCAGAGAGTAAGCAGAAGCAAAGAGGAAGGTCTTGAGGTGCTTCCAGGACTGGAGATGGTTCCCCTCAAGTTCAAGTCAGGCAGGAAGTCCGTTCCAGGGGGAGGGCCCTGCTGCGGAGAGAAACCTACCCCCAGCTAGTTGCTCTGAGAAGCGGATGACCTGGACATGCAAGGTGTGCATCACACACACCTGCAAAACAGGCCATGGCCATCACTGTCATGTCACTCAAACCCTCACAAACATCAACATGACATGGCAAGCAATACCCATACACCGACCCAGTAACGATAAGGCACACATTGCCATGTCCTAAATGTACAGTGGCATCGGACAATGATGCCTGACCCGGAATCAGATGAAATGACAGACCAACAAAATGTCCCACCCAAAATAAGTCGATTCCAAATGCATTACAACAGTCGTAGACGTAACATCACAATGAATGCCTGTCTATATGCACATTATGCATTGCAAATTCAACACTGCAGCTCATGTGAGCAGTGTCCTACTCCTGCATCACACTGCTCAGCGCACAGCACAGTGAACAGCCATTGCGTGTGATGCACACCCTGAGCATCACATCTAAGTGACAGACTACATCAAATTAGGCATGTACTGGAACCATAATCGGTCACAGACCATGTGCTGCCAGGACACAGTGGGCACCAGAAGGCAAACAGTGTACACGTGGATATGCAAGGGTGGGAGTACATGGAGTGCATCCGAGTGCAAGTGTGTTGTTCTGCAAGGACATGCACTCCACACATGCATGTGCACTCAAGTGACCATCAGTGTTCCCTACACGTCACATGTGAACATCCACCATGTGTACACCCCAGCATGTCAAAACACAACTATCCCCTTGCACCTGAAATGAAAACACAACACATGAACAGGCATTGATCAGCAGAACACAACATGTACATAGGACAACAACATTACAATGTCAGAGTTCCCATCACACTGCAGGGCAAAGCAACTATCAACAACAACCCCCCCCCCCTCCCTTGCAAATGACCATGACCCACTGAACAACTGCACCTGGGTCATGGAGCCTCCAACCCTCATTCCCACCTGGCCACAGGATCACCTTTACCCTTCGTGTCCATCTCCCACCTTGTGTGTAAAGAGATGCCTGAACCCTCAGAATCCACACTCATTTCCGAAATCACATAATCCAAGGCATGAAAAGGAACCCAAACACCCTCCAGTAGATGACTTGACGTAGCAGTACGTCTCAAAGGCCAAGTACTACCACAATGATGCAACAACCAAGGTAGCACAGCAAAACAATGTCATGACAGGATGTGAGACATGTGTGGTACATGACATAGGATGATGCACCATGAATGGATGTGTACTGTCACAGGTCCCCTGTACAGGTGCCGGAGTCTCATGAAACAACCACCCACACCATGTCCCGGGTGCCTGCAAGGTCAAACTCACGCAGGCCCCTGAGATCCTGGTGGGGAATGAGGTTCAGGGATATGCAGTCGGGACAGGTGTAGACACACTGGATGACTGGAATGAGTGGCAGGTGAGGGGAGGAGGAATGTCACATGAAACTAGGGAATGCACAAAAATGTACAACCTGCATGAAGACATGCACAATCCAAACAAACTTGGACATCATTGTCATGGCCTTCTGTAGTCCAGGCTCAGGAGTGGTACAAACCAACCACCCCCTCTAGGGTTTTGGCGCCTGCAAGTTCGGGTCTTACACAGGCATCCGCAACCCCAGTGGGGAAAGAGGGTCAGGGAACGTTGCTTGGATAGGCACGGGAAGCAGGAACACCGGGTAGAGGGTACAGGTTTCAAAATTGCATAGGATCATGGGTGATTAGGGTGAAAAACATACCAAATAGGACCACACATACATCCATGCATCAGTACACTCCCCAGCAAGCCTATGCAGGGCAGTTTGTGAGAATAACAACAAGACACTTAGCTCTGGCTTTGAGTGCTGGCCTCCTGCCTGCGCACTCTCAGGTCCGGTTACAGGAGCACTGCAATGCTGCAAAGAGAGACACAGTCAACAACCTGTACGTGCCAATTACACACAACACACAACACAAAACATGCCCCATAGCAACAAACTACTCTACTAACAGACAATATGTGCTCCATGCTTCGTACCCATATATGACATCACCCCTGTGACGGGTCATTCACAGTCAATGCAGTAAGTCAGCCGCTGGTGGGTGCGTGGCAAATGGAACACCAATGTGTCACAATTCACACAACATGCAATGTTCCCTGGGTAAGCAGACAGACCCATATGGCAAGCCATGACTACAGAGCAAGTTGCGTACCACCATGACCAAAACAAAGTTGCCAGTGCATTCATCATGAAGTACGTGGAATAGACATGCACTGCACCCGAGTATGTCCCTTGATGTATGTCCCTGTGAGCTGCCCCTTTCCATGTCTCGGAAGGCTACATGGTTGATACAAGTGCCTCAATGAACCTTGGTGTACCGCAGGGTATGTGCCACTGCCCCCGCATGTGTCCCAGACAACCCTACTATCAACAGCCATCAGTCCACAAACACATCTGAGCTGCATTGTGTGCTTCAACACCAATATTCGTCTAAGCTCACCCTCAGTGCTGTAACTAAGCCTGCATGTGCAACTCGCCTGGTGCAAGCTTTGCTGTCTCGTGGCCCCCCTGTGATGCTCACCTTGCCTGGAGTTCCTTGGAACATGTCAGCAGTTCTAGGATGTGGGTCTGCAATCACTGTGGCTCTGCTCGTGCACACATGTGCATGTGGGCACCAACAAACGGGTCAGGAATTCCGTCGTCCAATGGCCCATGTCTGCTGGCAAAGGTGCTCTGGTGCCTCATCCCCCTGCAGAAAGTGCATGAAACACATGATTAATGCATCAAAGTGATCTGTGTGTGTCTCATCAGGCATCTCATTACTTGACCATGTCAGAGAGTCACATCACAAATCACACCATCAGTCCGTCTTTGACCTCCAAAGTGTGGAACACTATCTACAGCATGAATTGCAACAAGCACGTGTACAGGAAAGATATGAAACATAATACACAATGCATAGCAACCAATGTCCACATTAATCATGACACACCCCATCTAGCAAAAGCTGAACAGTGGACAATTACACCTAAATCATCCCCACTAGGGGTGTCAACACAAGTCACAAAGCACCAGACATGCCACAGAGATGACAGTCCAAAGCCCTTGTGTAAAATTCTGTAACACCGAACCATCCTTGCGAGCCCATGGATAAGGGAGGCAGGAGTGGCATATGTGAGTGAAGGAACCCAAGCAGCAAACACATACACAAGACAACCATGAAGGGCCCAGCTGGAACAGACAGTGGATGCCTTCAAAAACCACAAGGCACCGCACTGTCACATGAAAGCACAATAGACTACACATTTTAAAATAACTCAACTATTAACTAATTACACTAACAATGGAAAACCTACATTACCTATTTAAACTAACTATCAAACAGAAACTTAACTAACTAAACTAAAAGAAAAATCAAAAATGGCCACATACGACCCGGGGGGGAGGGGAGGCACCCAGGAGGGGGGAGGTACAGGGTGCTGCTCAACATCCACATGCGATGATGCTGACCAAAAAAAACCTCCATGCGCTCAACGCCTTCACAGCACGACCTATGTGGGAGATAGATGGTCGTCCGAGTCTGGCTCATCCTGTAAAGGAGGACGTGGCACAGTAGCCTGGCCACGCCTAGCCGCAGCTTGCCCCTCGTCGGCAGCAAGTCTGCCGGACAGGTGAGCCTGGTTCTGTGTGGCGATGTTACATAGGTCTGCATGCAGAACCTCACGTGATACACGTGCTTCCTCTTGCAAGGTAGCACGTGTAACACAGAGTTCCTCCTGCAAGGCCTGGCTGGACAACCGCTGCACCTCCCGTCAAGCCTGTAGCTCAGCCGAGATGGTGCGCTCAAGCTGTGCAAACCTCTCCTCTGCCTGCTGCCTCTGGGACATCATAAGGACACCCAGAGTGGATCTGAGGGAGGCATACTCCTCCCTCAGGGCATCCATGTGCGCCTCTGCGTGAACAGCAATTGCTTGACGCAGAGACGACATTTCAGCCTGGCGTGCCCTGTCTGAGGCCGCCATGCCCAGCCTGAGCGAGCGGGCCGTGGACCGTGCCGCCTGCTGCTGGAGAAGCACCTGCCTAGCAGGGGGGAGCACAGATCGGGCCACACGCTCCATGCTGTCAGCGATGTTCTCCATTGCTGCCCCCTGCCGTTCAGAATTGGCAGTCATGTCTTCCTCCCACTCAGTATACAGCGGTTGCGCGCGGCGACCGCGTTGCCGGGCTTGACCCCTGCGGGACCCAAGGACCGGGGGTCCTCACTGTGTTGGCACCGCCTGCGGCTGCACGACTACATGCCCCCGTCGACGTGATGTCCCAGGCACATCAGTGACTGGTGTGGAGGGTGACCCTGCATCCCGATCCACCACGGGCGGAGGAACCAAGACTGTCTGATCCCTCAGTGCAGGTGTCGCAGACAGAGGAGTGTCCACATCAGAATCACTCACCCCTGACACATGGACTTGATGCTCATCCAACTCAACATGGACGTCAGAGTCGTCATCATGGCTGGACTCATAGGCAGCCAGAGACAGGATGGACTGCAGCACTTGGGGGTTTTCGTGGCCTACCACCCCACGACCCCCACTAGTGCCGGGTTGATGTGGTCTTACCAACCCTGTGTCTGGCATGACGACACCATCCTCTGCATCCATTGCGTCATCACCTGAAAAATAGAGAGGAAAAGGTCAGTACACATGTCAGAAGCACACGACACACACACACACCGACAGCAAAGGCATCCAGCAGACATGTGACACACAACATATGACCTGGCATGCATGCTGGGTCTACTTTGAATAGCTTCTGTGATCAGACCTGTTGAAAGGTGGCAGTTTCCATGGAAGTGGGTCTATGCAGTGCAGAAAATGTGTACGCCACTCACTACCTACATGTACAAGCACTCCATGGTGTGTGCCAGGAAATGTGAAGGCAGTGCAATGTCAAATTCAGACATCACGTGCATTGTGTATTCAATGTGTACCATGTCTAGAAGCCAAGCACACCTCCACCCCAGTACCAAAGCAGGGATGCCTAGCATGGTATCAAAAGGCTGACCGTACACCTGTGTATTGACAGGCAGTGTTGACTGGCATCAACAGCTTAATGTGATTGAAATTTCAACACTGCAAATGATGCTGGGACAGTGGGCAGGACACATGATGGGAGATCCGGAGGCCGGCCACGTGTGAAGGAGACACGACAAGAGTTGGACAGAGTCATTGGCCATTGAACAGGCTGAGGCCTGTGAGCCACACAGATTGTCAGAGACTAAACATGTGTGCAACGCAGGACTGAGCCACAGTTGACATGGGGAGGCCGATGATATGGCAGGCAATGTATGTAACCAATGACTCATATTACAGTGATCATCCAGTCAAGGACACATAGGGGCATGCGTGCAATGCACATGGAGCATGAATGGGCACTCATGTCCCTGCGGGACATCTGACCCATGCACAGTACAAGTGGGATACCCTGCATCGAGTACTAAGGCTGTACCACACGGCATATGTCTGGCACTTTCTAAGCTGGAAGTTAGCATCTACACAGGACACATGAACAAGAAACTACACATTGGCAAGAATGTAGCAGACCAGTGCAAAGGTGGAACTGGGGTGCAGAGTGGCGGAGGAGGGGCAAGGGAGCATGGCCACATGGAGTCCCGCATGCAGGCAGAGGAGACATGCATGACGGTGGCATTGCATTACTTACACATCAGAACCATGTACACGTCACATGTAGCAGCAATCATGCACAACACATCCCACAAGTGAAACACACACGTCCTCAACAACTACGCATCAACACTCACTGGACTGGGCATCAAAGTCCAGCATCTCTCCCACACCTTCGACCAATTCTGGTGGTATGAACTCCGCAACGAGAGCCTCATGCGGAGTGAGTTCTTCCTCCTCTGGTGCAGGCCCACCGCCAGTCACCAGAGTCAAGTTGTAATTTGAGGCACGCTTAGCCTTAGTGCTGCGCTTGATGTCATTCCAGCGCTTTTTGCACTCCTGCGCCGTGCGCACCTCATGGCCGAATGAACTGACATGTTCCGCAACATGCTTCCAGTGGGTGTCACGTTGGGCAGCCGTAGTCTGACTATTGGCACCCACTAGCATGTCACGGCTGTGTCCCCGCACGTAGTCCACGAGGAAGTCCAGTTCCTGCTTACAGAAAGGCTTCTTCCTCGACGTGCAGGAGGTCGTGGCTGTGTGTGGGGTCCCAGCCTGTGCTGCAGGTGCAACCTTCCTCCTCTTGGACTGTGGCGCAGACCCTGGCTGGCTAATGCCGCCCTGACCAGTATGGCCAGTGGGTTCGGTGGATTGAGCCGAGGGAGTGGCAGGTGGAGGGATGACCAAAGGCCTGACTTGTGTCAGTGGCAGCTGGGTGCCCACTAATGGACCCTGCGCAGCAACATCAGCTGTGGCAGGGTCATTGACCGCAACGGTCCTGGTTGGCAGACTCACAACCGGGGTGCTGTTGGTTGCATCTGCCCCTGCACTTGCCAACACCCGGCTGTTCGGGGCAGCAGATGACATGACTACCCCAGGGACACGTCTCTTGGTCTGAGCAGCCCGGCCTGCCCCAATGGTTTCCCCCCTGGCCTGTTGGAGATCTACCAAGGGCTCTTCAAGTGCCAACGCAGCCTGCGCTGGCAGACCCTGAGCCTGGGTGGCGGTGTCCACAGCTGCACCTGCAGCTACTGCTACCCTTGGGCCCGTGGCAGTCGATGGAACGGACTGCCGGGTCATATGGGTGCCAGTGCCAGATGCAGGAGCTGCATCCCCCAGAAACCACAGGGGGTGGTGGCATGGCTGCACCGACACATGGCACAACATTGTGCTCAAGTGGCGCACCCCTGCCTCTTCCCCCTCTGTGGCTGCCCTGGACACCCTGGAGTCCCCCTACTCCCTGGTCACCACGGCCACGTCCCCGACCACGCCCGCCACGAGGAGTACGCCCAGCTGAGGCGCCCCTCACCTTTGGTGGCCTCCCTACCATGGCACAGATGTAATAGTGCTGGCACAGATGGAGTGGTGCCAATGGGAGGCGTACAGCACAATTGACCTGGGCAATTGGGGTGAAGGGGGTGGGAAGCAAGATGTTAACAGCCCCCCTGCACCTGCAAGGCTGTATGTGACCCCGGTGATGTGGTGACGGGTCACACAACGCTCAGGCACCCCAAAACTGCAGTAAAACCGTGCACGCAACCCTGCAGCCTACGTGCGTGGATTAAACCTCCCGCAGTACGCGGTGGCACCCAGTAACACGAATAACGCGTACGCGTGGGACACGCAGGCTACGATGACATCAAAAATGGGTGCGATACACAGGGGCACCCGCAGTGGGAAAAGGAGCGTTTGCGACTCACCGTCTGACTAGCGTGATGCAGAAAAACATGCGTAGCCAATACCCCTGCCAAAAGAAGAGATATGTCCTTGAGAGCTGTGAAGTAGATGGCGCGCGAAACTACTGGAAGCAGCAACACATGTCGGTCTCCACGAAAGGCACGTACAGCGAACTGCTGGGCCCGCTCACCTTTAACCCGTGCTGAGGGAAACGCACGCGCGCGTCACGTCACATGCGGACGTGCACTTTTTCACGTTTGATTACGCGCATTACACGCGGACGTGCATTTTTTCACGCTTACACGCGGACGTGCATTTTTTCACGCGCGCTGTATTGCCCATGCACGTCTGTACGCGTCACGTCACAGGGGCGCTTGCGCTCGAGGGGCCTTCTGTCCAATGTTAATGCTTATGCGTGCAGACGCCTTACGCGCTAAGGGCCTTTCGTCGATTTACACGCTGCGTGCAGATTTTTCACGTGCCTAATCACTCCATATCAAGCTGGCCACGCGAAAACACACGGAAGACCACGCTCCTGGCCAGAAGGCCAATTCACTGGCCCCCAGTGCCCCAAGCAGCCTCCCACGTGCCATCTGCTGCTGCCTGCCTGCCTGCTGCCACCGTGCCCTGCCATTTGGTGCCTGCACATCAGCCATCTGCAGGGGTCCAGTTGCTGTGTCCACCCCTGCTGGTACAGACGACTCCCGACTCAAATGACATTGCTCCACAGCCCAGGCCCAGGACCCAGTTGCCCACCCACTCCTGCCCCTGGGGTTGCCATGTCGGGCACATCCACATCTGACACCAGTGGCAACCCCCGGACAGAGGGACAGAGGGGCACCAGCTTCACTGCCACCGAAGTTGGTGTCCTGGTGGAGCATGTCCTGGGGCATTATGATGCCCTCTTCGGATCGTCCCGCGCCAACAGGGAAGGATGGGAGAGGATCTGGGCCGACTGTGTGGTTGCCATCAACGCGGAGGGGGTGGCAACCCGCACCATCCAGAAGGTCAAGAAGCGCTGGGAGGACTTGAGGTCCAGGACCCTCATGAAGGCCGGGCGCCTCGTGGAGGGGGGCCGGGGCCGCATGAGTTCCATCCAGTTGAGGGTCCTGGAACGCGCACACCCAGCGCTCCATGGCCAGGTCCTTGAGAGGGAGACCCGTCTGGAGTTGAGCGGTAAGTGGCCAAGCATTGCTGTGTGAGACAGGGCATGTTGCAGTGTGCTGGTTGTCTGATACTTGCCTGCATGTGTGACATAGGCCATGTACGCATGTATGTGTGCAGGGACATCATGGTAATGCATGTGCGACCTGTAATGCGTGAACCGCATGGTTGTTGCATGTGTTTGAATGTGACATGGGGAGCCCTGTGCAGATTGCACACATGACAGCATGGCAGTCTCTGTTCCTGGACATGGGTGGGGGCCAGGGATGGGTGCTGATGCCAGATACATATGTGGTATCCATGTCTGTGTGCCTGACCTGCGTGTCTGTGACTTGTGAGTGCCATGGATGCATGACACATGTCTGTGACAATGTACTGATTCACTGATGCAGCCTAGTCATCCCTGTATGCACTGTGATTGGGGTGTACGGGGCCAGATGGATGTGACTGAGGTGAAGTGTGTGCATGTGATAGGCATGACCCATGATGCATGTGAGTCCCATTACATTGTATGATTCGTGAGTCCATTGGACATGCATAGAAATGTCCATGGCACGCAGCATGACTGTCACTGTGTGTGTTTTGCCTGGACTGACACATGTGTTGTGGTGTGACATGATGGAAGTGTACTTTGACAGTGGCACTCATCTGCTATTGCTTCCTGTCTAGGGTACCATTGTACAGTACCCTGATGCTTGTGTTCTATGTCTCCCTCTACGCAGCGGCTAGTGAAGGAGAGGGTGGAGACGGCGCTGTGGAGCAAGGCGGCGGGGATGCCCCCACGGCTGCAGCGGAAGGGGTGGGTGAGCCCCCACAGGGGCCTGCTACGGTGGTAGACGTCGAGGAGCCATCCAGGTTGGTGGTTTCCACAGAGGAGGAGTAGGCCGCCACTGAGGCGCACATGGGGCCTGGTGGGGGCTGCCCCTGGTGGCTGGGGGGTGGGGGTGGTGGGAGACATGGGTGGGGGGCTGGTGGAGGCTGCCCCTGGTGGCTGGGGGTGGGGGTGGTGGGAGACATGGGTGGGGGCCTGGTGGAGGCTGCCCCTGGTGGCTGGGGGTGGTGGGAGACATGAGTTGGACATGGGTGGGGGCCTGCTGGCAGGTGCCCCACAGTGCTGGGGGGTGGGGGTGGTGGGAGACATGGGTGGGGGGCTGGTGGAGGCTGCCCCTGGTGGCAGGGGTGTGGGGGTGGTGGGAGACATGGGTGGGGGCCTGGTGGAGGGTGCCCCTGCACTGCTGGGGGGTGGGGGTGGTGGGAGACATGGGTCGGGGCCTGGTGGAGGCTGCCCCTGGTGGCTGGGGGGTGGGGGTGGTGGGAGACATGGGTGGGGGCCTGGTGGAGGCTGCCCCTGCACTGCTGGGGGGTGGGGGTGGTGGGAGACATGGGTGGGGGCCTGGTGGAGGGTGCCCCTGGTGGCTGGGGGGTGGGGGTGGTGGGAGACATGGGTGGGGGCCTGGTGGAGGGTGCCCCTGCACTGCTGGGGGGTGGGGGTGGTGGGAGACATGGGTGGGGGCCTGGTGGAGGCTGCCCCTGGTGGCTGGGGGGTGGGGGTGGTGGGAGACATGAGTTGGACATGGGTGGGGGCCTGCTGGCAGGTGCCCCACAGTGCTGGGGGGTGGGGGTGGTGGGAGACATGGGTGGGGGCCTGGTGGAGGGTGCCCCTGGTGGCTGGGGGGTGGGGGTGGTGGGAGACATGGGTGGGGGCCTGGTGGAGGGTGCCCCTGGTGGCTGGGGGTGGGGGTGGTGGGAGACATGGGTGGGGGCCTGGTTGAGGCTGCCCCTGGTGGCTGGGGGTGGTGGGAGACATGAGTTGGACATGGGTGGGGGCCTGCTGGCAGGTGCCCCACAGTGCTGGGGGGTGGGGGTGGTGGGAGACATGTGTGGGGGGCTGGTGGAGGCTGCCCCTGGTGGCTGGGGGGTGGGGGTGGTGGGAGACATGGGTGGGGGCCTGGTGGAGGCTGCCCCTGCACTGCTGGGGGGTGGGGGTGGTGGGAGACATGGGTGGGGGCCTGGTGGAGGGTGCCCATGGTGGCTGGGTGGTGGGGGTGGTGCTAGACATGGGTGGGGGCCTGGTGGAGGCTGCCCCTGGTGGCTGGGGGGTGGGGGTGGTGGGAGACATGGGTGGGGGCCTGGTGGAGGCTGCCCCTGCACTGCTGGGGGGTGGGGGTGGTGGGAGACATGAGTTGGACATGGGTGGGGGCCTGCTGGCAGGTGCCCCACAGTGCTGGGGGTGGGGGTGGTGGGAGACATGAGTTGGACATGGGTGGGGGCCTGCTGGCAGGTGCCCCACAGTGCTGGGGCGTGGGGGTGGTGGGAGACATGAGTTGGACATGGGTGGGGGCCTGCTGGCAGGTGCCCCACAGTGCTGGGGGGTGGGGGTGGTAGGAGACATGGGTGGGGGCCTGGTGGAGGGTGCCCCTGGCGGCTGTGGGGTGGGGCTGGTGGGAGACATGGGTTGGACATGGGTGGGGGCCTGCTGGCAGGTGCCCCACAGTGCTGGGGGGTGGGGGTGGTGGGAGACATGGGTGGGGGCCTGGTGGAGGCTGCCCCTGCACTGCTGGGGGGTGGGGGTGGTGGGAGACATGGGTGGGGGCCTGGTGGAGGCTGCCCCTGGTGGCTGGGGGGTGGGGGTGGTGGGAGACATGGGTGGGGGCCTGGTGGAGGCTGCCCCTGCACTGCTGGGGGGTGGGGGTGGTGGGAGACATGGGTGGGGGCCTGGTGGAGGGTGCCCATGGTGGCTGGGGGGTGGGGGTGGTGGGAGACATGGGTGGGGGCCTGGTGGAGGCTGCCCATGGTGGCTGGGGGGTGGGGGTGGTGGGAGACATGAGTTGGACATGGGTGGGGGCCTGCTGGCAGGTGCCCCACAGTGCTGGGGGGTGGGGGTGGTGGGAGACATGGGTGGGGGCCTGGTGGAGGGTGCCCCTGGTGGCTGGGGGGTGGGGGTGGTGGGAGACATGGGTAGGGGCCTGGTGGAGGCTGCCCCTGCACTGCTGGGGGGGTGGGGGTGCTGGGGGACATGGGTGGGGGCCTGGTGGATGCTGCCCCTGGTGGCTGGGGGGTGGGGGTGCTGGGTGACATGGGTGGGGGCCTGGTGGAGGCTGCCCCTGCACTGCTGGGGGGTGGGGGTGGTGGGAGACATGGGTGGGGGCCTGGTGGAGGCTGCCCCTGGTGGCTGGGAGGTGGGGGTGGTAGGAAACATGGGTGGGGGCCTGGTGAAGGGTGCCCCTGGTTGCTGGGGGTGCAGGGGGACGTGCGTTGGTGGGCAGTAGTGCAAGTTGACATGTGGGTTGGCTGGGGGTCATGGCCATGGTGGATGGTGTGCCTGCAGGACATGTGCAGGGTAGGCCCCTGTGGTGTGAGCCACCTGCAGGGGCCGTGGAGGGTGTAGAGGGAACACCTGGGAGGACCCACACGTGCAATTCACGTGTGGTGCTCCCCGCGCACCCCTGTAATACAAGTACCCTGATGGAATCGCGTGTGGAACTTCCCGCGCACCCCTCAGATACGCGTACCCCCAATCGCGTGTGGAAAGTCCCGCGCACCCCTTAGATACACGTACCCTGCTGAAATCGCGTGTGCCACTTCCCGCGCACCCCTGAGATACGCGTACCCCCAATCGCGTGTGGAAATTCCCGCGCACCCCTTAGATGCACGTACCCTGCTGAAATCGCGTGTGGCACTTCCCGCGCACCCCTGAGATACGCGTACCCCCAATCGCATGTGGAAATTCCCGCGCACCCCTGAAATACACGTACCGTGCTGAAATCGCATGTGGCACTTCCCGCGCACCCCTGAGATACGCGTACCCCCAATCGCGTGTGGAAATTCCCGCGCACCCGTGAAATACATGTACCCTGCTGATATCGCGTGTGGCACTTCCCGCGCACCCCTGACATACGCGTACCCCCAATCGCGTGTGGAAATTCCCACACCCTTGAAATACACGTACCCTGCTGAAATCGCGTGTGGCACTTCCTGCGCACCCCTGATATACGCGTACCCTGCTCGCACGGGCCCAATCGCGTGTGGAAATTCCTGCGCACCCCTGAGATACACGTACCCTGCTGGAAACGCGTGTGGCACTTCCTGCGCACCCCTGATATACGCGTACCCTGCTCGCACGGGCCCAATCGCGTGTGGAAATTCCTGCGCACCCCTGAGATACACGTACCCTGCTGGAATCGCGTGTGGCACTTCCCGCGCACCCCTGAAATGCGCGTACCGTGCTCGCACGGGGCCAATCGCGTGAGGTACTTCCCGCGCACCCCAGTAATACACGTAGCCCGCTTGCCGTGCTGGTACAGGGTTAGCGCAGCCCTTTGCGCTGGATTGGGTACATTGATGGCTTTTCCCTGCGCAAGAGGCGTTCTTGGGGGCGTAACTGGCGCTGCTGCAGGGTCGCTGCGCCACTGTGCGCCACGGCTGGTTTTGGTGGCTGGAATCCATGAATACGCTGTGCGCGGAAATGGATTTTAGCGCACGCGGCTGGCGCAGGGATTCGCACGCGCACACTGTGCGCCAGCCGCGTGCGCCACTTGTGCGCTGAATTCTTTGAATTACCCCCATAATGTGTTTGTGTGCTTGTTTTTGAACTTGTGCACTGTTCATATGGTACAATATAACAATTTAAGATACCCCCTGAGTTTTTGGGTAGTGTTGCTGTTGTCCGCGTCCGTCTGCAAACATATGCACAGTCTGCAGAGATCAAAAAGACTAGCTGGGGGTTCAATATGTTCTTTGTTACATGTATATAAAGTCAGGGATATTATGGTTAAGTTGTGCTACTAAAAACCTATGAAATTCAGTAAAAAAACGTTGTAAAGGGACGTTATGGTTAAGTTGCGCTACTAAAAACCTATGAAATTCAGTAAAAAAAACTTTGTTAAAGGAACGTTATGGTTCCAAGTAAAACCGAAAACCCCCTGAAATTCGTAAGTTATGGTAAGCTAAGCAACCATAACTCGCGCCACCACTGTGCACTGCTAAGACTAACACCCAGGACATGAAAGATGACATCACAAATGTCATTGATGACATCACTGATGACATCACATGTTCATTTACTTTTCATGAACAGTCTGTACAAGGGATTCTTATTATAATGTTGACAAAAAAGTGTCAAGGATCATTGGAATAAATACCATGAGCTATGTAGTGCATTAAGCAATGCATTGATATAAATAGCATTCTATTATGAAGATCTATCCAGTATACTAAGCTACTCATGTAGAAACATAGGCATTGTGTGCAGCATACAAGATAGAGGTGCAATATTCATAATCTTAGCATATTGAATAGTGAAATTATAACTGCTTTCTTATTAGAGTTTTGTGTACCGTGAAACATGTACTAAGTCGCTAATAAAACCCACTTACTACATAATTGCATTATTACAGACAAAACACAAAGGGACAACAACACATACAAATATGAGTACATACAGTAAATATGAAGTAAGCAAAAAAGCAGCAGTAGTAGCAGAAAGTGTTCATTAACTAACTGATTATCTTTAAGCAGAGAAATGATTGCTCTGTTTCAAAGATGCTACTTACCCTATGTATATGTATAACATGATGTGACTGGACCCTAACGAAAGTAGTGTGAGTACAATGTATACAAATATGAGCATATACAGGGAAAGTACAGTAATAAAAAAACAACAGAACTATCAGAAAGTGTTGATAACTCTACTGATTATCTTCATGCACAAAAATGATTGCTGTCTTTCGAGGCTGTGTCTTCCACTATGTATATGTTTCATATGATGTGACTGGACCCTAAGGGAATTACTGTAAGAACATATTTGAAGAATAAGTCTATAAATATAGTACCTTTTCAATTTTTAGTTCCTGACTGTTACTGAAGAAAACCATGTGGCCTAGATATGTCAGTAAATGAAAAAAGGGTGAGGCAGACATGTGATGTCATCAGTGATCAATGACATTTGTGATGTCATCTTTGATGTCCTGGGTGTTAGTCTTAGCAGTGCACAGTGGTGGCACGAGTTATGGTTGCTTAGCCTTCCATACTTTACGAATTTCAGGGTTTTTTCGGTTTTACTTGGAACCATAACGTCCCTTTAACAACATTTTTTTACTGAATTTCATAGGTTTTTAGTAGCGCAACTTAACCATAACGTCCCTTTAGCAAAGTTTTTTTACTGAATATATGTATATTCAGTAAAAAAATATATATGTATATGTCTTCTGCACCAAGAACACTAAGGAGATCATTTTACAAAATGTGCAAATTACAAGGAGGGGACCAGTCATGTTCCCAGGTACTTGGTATCTGGTTTTCTCCATATCTTTGGCAAAACAGAGTGCACAAAAAAGTGTAAATACAGGTTTAATCACCTAAGGAAATAGTTTGTGCACTCTGTTTTGAAAAAAAGTGCTCATGCCACCTGCTATTTACACTAGACACTCGATATTTACAATTAATTCCTCTGCAAACATCCTGCATTAAGCGGTCGCAAAATACAGCACCACGGAAATGCCCTGCTGTCGCTAAACCAAGTGGTATTTGAAGGCGTAGCAAGACTGAACGGCGGAAACGTGCACCCCATTCGTCAAACTGCTTGACCCCCAAATGGAATCACAATCCCCAGAAGTGCATCAGTTCATGTTTTGGGAGAGAATTTCAAAACAGTTTTCATCGCATTCAGTTGTTTGCGAGGTCCAAACACATACATGGTTACAATTGGGGGAGTGGGTCCCACCACGTCCAGAGCGCTCATTTTAAATGTGTGAAGTTTGATAACATGGGCGACATTTTAAACACACGGCGGGGGCAATTTGCAAAAAGAAAGATTTTTTTAAAAAGCTTTTAGACACACTTTAGATGCATCGTTTATAAATGAGTAAACTGTCCAGTTCACAAAAGGAAATAGAAGCAACAGTCAACAGGTACTGTACCTTTGTGCAAGGACGTCATTTCACTAAAATGCCTGGGGTAGCGGAAGTGACATCACACAACCCTTGACCCTCTGATGACATCACAGGAAGTGATGTGATTTGACCCCACCCTGAAGTGATATTGCGACAAGCGATGGAACACGACCTTTCAACCATTGACAAAACAGGAAGTGGCATCACATAACATTGTACACTACGAAAAATAAGGTTATGATATCACTATAATGTGATGTACATTTCATACAATATATGTATCATTAAGATCAGTATGTATAAGCCCATATTACCAAATTACTGTGAATGCAAGCAGACGTCCATTAACAAATGATAATGATGTATTATTATATAGCACTTCAGCTTAAGTGCTTTATGTAGAAAAAATATACACTTAATATCACCCAACCTGTGTTGGTACTCATGTATCGACCCCAGAAGGATGAAAGGCTGAGTTGGGGCTTTTAAGAACAGGCTAAATCAGTGACTCATCCCCTGAAGTGTGCCTGAAATAAACCTTTAATGAGTCTAGCAATTATTGTATAGAATTCCAGAAAGACACATTATTTGGTATTCCTGTTCTTTCTTATTTAGGGTCAGTGCTGAAAGTGTTAGACTTGTGACACTCCTGTTCTTATTATTCTTCTTTTTTTTAAGGGGCCTGAACAAGAAAGCCAGCCACTCCAGAAGTAAAGAGCCACATGGTGCGGGCCACAGCCCAGGAGCTTGTATTACAAAAAAGGTTTTGTGTTCTTTTTGTTTTTTTTAGAGGTCGCAAGGGAGGCCACAGAGCTCAAGGGAGACCTTAGAGGTCGCAGTTCCGACATCTGGCGACCCCTACATGACATCCTTGCCTTTGTGGGTCATACCACGTCAACAGGTATCTATATTTGTTTACTGAAGGATAGAATTCTGGAAGAGAAAAGCCACACATCCAGAGTAGTGCTGTGTATCACACATTCCCAAGCGTGCACTGTGCAAGCCACGCCGGTACTTGCCCTATGCCTTTGCGAGGATGCCTGGCATTGCAAATCGAAATCAGCATTGAGCGCAGCCATGGCGAAACAGACTGATAAGGGGTCTCCCTGGACACCCTTAATTCCGAAGTCCCAAGCATTTTCTAATCTCAAAAACACTCCTTGTGCCTTCAGTAAATATGGTTGCATCTCAAGTCCCCTTCTGAAGGAAAGAAAACTTGATGACTCTACCAGAGTCCATGCATTGGTATGGGAAGCACTGTTACTCTGCTTGAGTTGCTCTAGTCCAGACGCGGGCATGCCATGGCTTAAACACAAGGTAGATTTTAATTGTCCAATGTTCGCTATTAGACATCTCAAATATGTTTTCACTTTTTTTTGTTATTTTAAAAATCAGGGAATACCATTTCTTGATAGCTACCACTCAGCAACTTCCCCGCCCCATTTGCCCCACTCACCCTCCTTGCCATCAAGCAAAGTCCATGGTCATAGCAGACACATGAAGGCCCTTTGATGCCAACATTCAAAGGGAATTTTGTGGGTGACCCTCACTGAGAGGGTTTCCATGTTTTGTGTTATGGTGCTGTCTAGGAGCCATATATGTTTGCTATTACAATTTAGAAAGTGCAACCCTTGCGGGGTAGCAACAGAGCACTGTACATAGAAAGATGACATGCAAATGGCAGTAGTAGTAGAGGATCCGAGGGCCTTAATCCAAACAGAAGGGCTCTTATCCCATATTGCCATAAGCCAATCCAGGGCCTGGGACTTAGATCCATCCCTTGACAAGTGGGATCATAAAGTTGCCTATCGATAGTGTATCATTAGCACAATAAACACAGTGATTACTTCAATGGGCCTTGTATCAAAAAACATTGATACCAGTTCATCAAAGACAAATAAGATAGTAATTAATTAGAAATTAATCAAAGATGGAGGAGCAGAGGATCCAGGGGTGTTGCTAGGTCTGGAAACGTTCTGGGGCTACGCTTATGTCGGTACTGTCGGGACTCAAGCTAGCTAGCCTTTTGGTTGTAGCCCCTGAGCTTTTACCCGGGACTACAACCAAAAAGCCAGGGGTGTTGCTAGGTCTGCAAACATTCTGGGGCTACGCTTATGTCGGTACTGTCGGGACTCAAGCTAGCTAGACTTTTGGTTGTAGCCCCTGAGCTTTTACCTGGGACTACAACCAAAAAGCCAAGGGCTATAGCTCCCCCCTCCTCCCCCAGGCTCCTTAGCAATGCCTCTGGGCAGAGCTGCAGAGTTTGAGTCTTTAAACTGTGCTCTCGTTAGAAGAAGAAGAATGCACGCTTATGTGCAAGAAACTGTCAGTCTTGCGCACCCGAACAGCTAACCTACTGGCACAACCGGGTCATATTTCTAGAGCACCAAGCAGGGGAGGACTGGTATCCAAAAGAGGCCCTGGAAATAATTACTGGGAACCAAAAGTGGCTGTGGAAATAATTTTCAAAATGTCCCCATTTTACACATTTTCAGCAAGCCCTACACTTTTCCTATGAGATAATTTGGAAATACTGCAGAAAAGAGGCCCAGGGTGCCGAGGCCTACCAGGAAATTTCCAGCGTTCACTATAGGCCAGTCCAGCCCTGGCGCCCAGATGCTAAGTAAGACACATTCTGACCGCTGCTTCAGAAGCATGCTGTCTTGTTAGCTTTTCGAGGAAAAAGGGATCAATATTCTGAACGTTTTGGAAATGAAAGGTCTGCTTTTCGATGTTTGTGGCAAACTGTAACCTTGCGATGCAGATGTGACATGGGTTTCGTGCCGATGTTGATAAACATTGTAGGAGCTGCCACACTTGCCAGACCTCTGGCAACAGTGGTTCCAAGAATGTGGCACCTTTAGTGTCCCACACAGTGGTGGGAGTTCCTTTTTAGGCGGGTGGGGATTGAAATTGTTGGTTTCCTAGACCCTCCAACCACCTCAGACAACCAATTTTTATTGGTTGCAGTAGACATGCTAATAGGTGCCCTGAGGTAATACCTATGAGAACTGTGACTGCCCAAGCAGTAGCTAAGGGTCTCCCTGTATTTTTTACCAGAGTACGTTTTCCAAAGGAAGTGATCTCTGCAGGGGGTTCACATTTTATGTCCCTCTACATGCAGGCCATGTGGAAAAACAGTGGAATTACTTATAAGTTCTCAACAGCCTACAAACCCTCAAACAAATAGGCTGGTGGAGAGGTTTAATCAGACAATGAAGAGCATGATAGGTGCCTTAGAAGAGCCACTTAGGTGAAAGTGGGGCCTTTTATTGCTATGCCTTCTATTTGCTTATAGAGAGGTGTCTAAAGCTGGAGTGAGTTTCAGCCTCTTTGAGATCCTCTATGTTCATCCTGTCAAAGGCCCCCTTGCCCTGATCAAAGAAGGGTTAGAGAGTGATCCTTCCCAAAAGCCAGTCCGTGTCACTGACTATGTACTAGGCCTCAGAAAGAGGATGGTACAGCTGATGTTTGAACCTTCAGAAAACTTGAAGGCTGGTCAAGCCCCGATCAAGCAATGGCATGATCAGAAAGCCAACATGGTGGAGTTTTCTCCAGACCAGCTTGTTCTCATATGATCCCTACAAGGCAGAGGGCCTTCCAGGACAAATGGATTGGAGCCTTTAAAGGTGTAGGCAAACTAAGAGAGGTTTTTTATTTAGTGCACTTAGTAACCCCAAGGAGGCCCCTAGGGTCTTTCACACTAATCATTTGAAGGCCAATGTCTCTAGACCAGAAGAAGGAGCTTTACTTCTAACCACTGATCAAGAGGCGGAAGAGTGTGAGCCTCACCCTAATCTCCTCAGGGGACACCCTTCAGGTGCAACTATAGAAGGAGTATAACTCTCTTCAGATCTGACTCTGCAGCAACAGGGGGAGTGCAAATGTCTGTTGACTCAGTTTGCCTCCCTATTTTCTCTGACACCAGGCCTGGCCCCTTGGGGCCAGCATGATATTCTCACTATTGTCAGGCTCTCTGTCAAACACAGTGGCTACAGAATGTCAGATCAAGTAAGATCTCATTTAAAGGAAGAGGTCAAACAGGATGCTTGACCTTGGGGTTATTAAGCCATCTACCAGTCCATGGGCTAGTTAAGTTGCACTTGTGCCAAACGCAGGAACCAAAGAGTTGAGATTCTGTGTAGACTATATGTCTTTGGATGCAGTCTGACTCATGTCCGCCCTTTTCCAAGGACAGATCAGCTGGTAGACAAACTTGGATCTGCCAAGTTCCTCCCCACTTTTCACTTGACCTCAGGCTATTGGCAAATAGCTCTGACAGACCATGCCAAGGAGAAAACTACATTTTCCAGCCCAGGGTGCGTACACCAGTTTAGGGTTATGCCTCTTGGACTAAAGAATGCACCTGCTACATTCCAAAGGATGGTGAACCAGGTTCTGAATTGGGTAGAGGACTTCTGCATGGCATGCCTGGATGACATAGCAGTGTACAGCCCCACTTGGTAAGACCATCTTCATCACCTAGGATATGTATTGCAGGCTTTTGAACAGGCTCATCTGACCATAAAGGCAAGTAAATGTCTTTTGGTCAAAGCAAAGTGGTCTACCTTGGACATGAGGTAGGAGGTGGTGAGATTGGCCCCTTGCCGAGTTGAGTACAAGATGTACAGGACTGCACCACCTTCACTACTCGGAACCAAGTGCGAGCCTTAATGGGTCTCACTGGGTACCACCAGAATTGTATTCAGAAGTAGGGCACCATAGCTTATCCCCAGAATGTCATCTCATTATCAAAACTAACTAAGGATTGTGAAGGGCTATAAAAAGCCCCCTGCAAAGTTCCAGTCTTGAGAGCTCCTGACTACAACCAAACCTTTATTGTACAGACAGATGCATCAAATACATAAATAGGGGTACTCTTGAACCAAATGGATGAGCAAGACAGGGAACACCCTACTTGCTTCATCAGTAGAAAACTGAAGGACTGAGAAACAAGGTGGGCAATAAAAGAACTGCTTTTCCAGAAACTAAATGAACACTGCCAGGGTCAAAGGTCACCATTGGCAGGAAATTACATTGCTGGCCGTAACATATTGACATTTCCGGGATAGGGCCCACTCAAACACATACCGCTGGTAACTGTTTAGTTGATGCTTTCTTAGGAGAAACTTATCATTTTCTGCAATTGTTTCTGGCTGTTATATGTTTACATGTTATACATGTCCTGGCTATTTTATTATGTTATACATTTATAATGTTCATACATTTACATTTACATACATTTACATTTACACATTACATTTATAATGTTATACATTTAAAATGTTATACATTTTATATGTTTTACATGTTATACATGTTCTGGCTATGAGAATGTGCATCCAATTTGGGACAGGAAATATGTAAGCATATAATCACCCTCCGCTGATGGAGCATTGTCTGATTTATATCAATATGTATTTCTCATGTGTATGTTCACATTTATGTCTATTTGCGTTTATATTTAGGCAATTCTGCTCACCACTTCTTTCTTTTCGCATAATACATTTAACGACACACTTCGGTTGACTACTCGATACATAATATTGTACGGTTATTTTTGACCACAGTATCGGATTGCCCATATCACTTTCACAACTTCACTACTTGAATTTCTTCACATTGAAAATACTATGCAACACGCCAGTTTTCTTTCTAGCATCTCCCACTCGATGGTTTCTATTTACTTACGCAAAACTTGATTGTGACGTCACTCGTCTGACCCACACCACGTATCAACAAACAGGATGGTAGAAATCTACACATGCGCACTTTGGCGTATCTGCAGCGCATGACTCTTGTGACAACCCATTTGATGACAGTATAAAAGGAGACGCCTCACGGTGCAGTCGCATCTCCAGCCTGGTAGAAGCGACCCACCGTGAAGGCTCTAAGCTCCTTTTCTCTAGATTTAAGTAAGTACTTTGGCCTCTTCGGCAACGAATACTTGACCTCCAATCTATAGGCCACTACATATACTCACCTTCTTTTCTTTACCTGTCCTTTTTCTAATACTCAGCCGACTGCCGCCTCCTGGACATTACCTGTTACCATTCCCTTTTGGAGATAACCATCCGATGGAATATGCTAAATAGCATTTTGATTCAAGAGCGACATTTAAGTTGCCATTCACCTATCCTTATCTTATCCTTTTTTATCGGTACTTAGACTACTTTTTCATAACACTCTTTTTACATAATATAGAGAGACTCAAAGAAAGAACTTTGAACACTCTGACCTGAAGCACTTCTTTAAAACCTTACCCTTGCACAATTTTCGTACCCTGTAGGGTAAGCACTTTTTTCATATGTTTGACTAACAACTAATATGCCATTTGGATTATGTACGGAAATATTACCTACCTCTCCTAGAGATACAGGATCTGTTTAAAAAGTTTAAATAGTAAAATGAGAGTTACCTTTTGTTCTTTTGTCCAACAAATCACAATGTCTAGTCCAGGGATTTGCTTGTAATCTGATATCTGAATCCTAACATTACTTTTCAAATTGTTATCATCTGCTGAAATGATGGTTGTATTGTCATTTTTCCGAGTTTAAAAGGTTTATAGGCTATATGAACTCACAGCGAGTGCTGGTAGTAGGGACTTCCACTACCTCATCCTCTTCATCCTCTTCATCCTCCTCTATATATCCTCACACCTGTTCCCCTCTTCAGGCCCTTGGGGAGGTGGTGGTGGCGGAGTGGGTGGGGGTAGTGCTGAGGCAGATATATTACCAGCTGGAGCAGCAAGCATAGATGCCATCAGGTCTGATGGAAAGCAGCAAGAGCAGCAAAATCAGAAAGATTAGCAGCCACAGTAGACAATGCTCTGTCAGATAGCCAGAAGCACAATGAGGATGAGCTCTGGGGTGTAGCCTTTTATAGGGGTGCAGGCGCGCTCCGCGGACAGCCGCACTGTCCACGGACAGATTGAATACCCCAGAAAGGCTCAGAAAGTTCCAAAAAGTATGTAGAAAGTCAGGGTCATTGTCTGGGACATGTGCAATGGTGAATGTTTACTGTAAAACACTTTGAATTGCCCAAAACAGTACTTTTAAAATGTTTGTGGTCCTGAACAGTGTCTGCAATTCAGGACACACACTCAGCGTGGGTGCGGTCACATGATGACGTCGCGAACACGTCCGCGAAGGGAACCGGAGTCCACAGGACACCAAATGCACATGAACAGTTGTGTGCATGCGCGCGGGTGTTCTACAGACAGTGTTTGGGTCCTCAAACTAATTAAAAGTGCGACACAAGTAATACGGACAGTTACAGACAGGCGCGATGTTCGTAGGACTTATGGGTGTGGTGCGCATGTGCGTAAATATTCTACAGACAGAACGGACAGGCAAAGTGTCCTTAGGACACCTCCATTTTGGTTAATTGGTGAACATTCAGGGCACTGATTGTGTTCTGAGAACAGTTCCATGTTGCTTGCAGACACTACGGACAGGTATAGTGTCCTTAGGACACCTCAATTTTGGTTAATTCCGGACACCATTGTGTTCTAAGAACAGTTCCATGTTGCTTGCGGACAGTACGGACAGGTATAGTGTCCTTAGGACACCTCCATTTTGGTTAATTGTGGACATTCCAGACACCGAAAGTGTTCTAAGAACAGTTCTATCTTGCTTTCGGACAGTGCGGACAGGTATTGTGTCCTCAAGACACCCCCATTTTGGTTAATTACGGACATTCTGGACACCCGCGCTGTCTGCGGACTCCTTAACTGCCTTTTTAAAAAAAATAAGAAACAAAGGACTAAATTAAAACACATTATTTTTTTTAATATATACAGATATAAAATGTATGAAAGAGATGGGGAAGCAGAAAGTGACACAAACACAGGGGAATTAGGGGTTTGGAGAGGATGGATGGGAGGGGATGAAGGGATGGATCTCTCATCAAAACGTTTTTCTTGGTGTTGACTGTTTGAGGATAGTTGACTCGGACATGGAGAGGGGGAACAGATGCATGTGGGACAATGATATTTATTTTTTTCTTTTATGTGGAACTCCACAAAATGTTTCAAAAGATTGAATTTTTCCATAAGCATGTCCATTTTTTGTTCCATGTGCTGCAGAGTATTTTCTAATGTCTTTTTTGGTGTATTATTTCCAATGTTTGTATGGTCTGTTAAAAAAAATATATATATGTTAAGTACACATCAAGTAATGGTTATTAATTTGCTTATATAGAAAAGTGTCTCCCATTAGTATCACTGTCTTCAGACATTTCCTCACGTGGGAAATTTTCCTCAAGCCATTAAAAAGTACTGGACATTTCTGTGTAAAAAAAAATATATATATATATATATATATATATATATATATTACTTTTAGTGTACCAAATACAGAAAGTTTAGAAATATATAATAAAAATGAAGTTTACTTACTAGTTTCTGGTAAGTTCTGTTCTTACTGTTGTGTAGGTCTGCTGTTGCTCTTAGGTGTGCAGTTTCTGTCAGGTAATTATGTTAGGGGCATATTTTTTTTGGTGTGGTATATTCCATTTTAGTACATATGGTATTTAAATGGATGGTTGATGTGTTACATATATAAGATCATTTCTTATTTATTATTACATATAATGTGTTATGTGCTGCTTTTGGAACTTTTTCAGTATTTATATAGCAGGATAGAACAATCTAAGATACCCCCTGAGTTTTTGGGTAGTGTTGATGTTGTCCGCGTCCGCCCGCGGACATTCGCATAGTCCGCGGACATCAGTATCACTAGCAGGGGGTTCAGCATGTTATATGTATATAAAGTAAGGGAATCCTAGTAAACATCTATCAAATTCACACTATGTATATGTGTATTCAGGAAAAGAAAACTTTGATAAAGCGACATTATTGTTAAGTTGCGTTACTAAAAACCTATGAAATTCAGTAAACAAACTTTGTTGAAGGGACATTATGGTTAAGTTGCGCTACTATAAAGCTATCAAATTCAGAAAAAAAACTTTGTTAAAGGGACGTTATGGTTCCAAGAAAAACCGAAAACCCCCTGAAATTTGCCAGTTATGGTAAGCTATGCAACCATAACTCGCGCCACCACCGTGCATTGCTAAGACTAACACCCAGGACATCAAAGATGACATCACAAATGTCATTGATGACATCACTGATGATGTGACTGGGGCATGCTCAGCCAAAGCAGTCGGTGCAAATACCCTCATGGTTCTATTATCAAGGAAGGCCTGTATCCATGTAGAAGCTTTGGAGGAGAAATGGGCTGCTGATGTCAGGTGTTTGCAGAGGACATTATGGTTGACTAAATCGAAAGCCATTGATAGATCCAGTAGGAGGATGAGAGCTAAATTGCTATTGTCTTTTAGTTCATCCATTTGAATTTTTAACCACTATAACAAATATGAGGTACAAAGCACAGTGTGACAGAGAATTAACCAAGGCGCAGCCCCTTTCCTAGCACAGAGGCCGCAGTGAGCCCAGAAGAAGCAAGACCTCAGGGAAATGCTGGACTTACAAAAACACATTTATTTTATATGCTATGAAGCTGCCCATATCAGTATCCATAGTACACTTAGAGGTAAGGAACAGAAAGGAGAAGTGGGCTTGCAGAGTGAGCACAAAGACAAGATAACCGTTCCCAGGAGCCAAAGCAGTATCCTTCCAAGTTCATTGAATTAATAGAAACAACAAGCACTTGATGTCCAGGTGCACAAGAGTACCATGCCAAGAGACTCCATAGAGAATAGGGAAAAGGTGTCCTAAGTGGCCACAGAGAACACAACATTCATGTTTGAATTAGCTAAAATCCTAATAAATAGAAGGAAATCCACTCTCAAACATAGCAGGGATATGATTTAAGGGTTGCAGGGGTCACAACGACGACCCCTGAGGTCTCCCTTGCTACCCATAAAAAAATGTGTTTTACACATTTTTTTTTCAAATGGAAACTCCTCGGCTGGATCCAGCAACATATGTCTCTTTGTTTCTGTAGTGGCTGGCTTTGTTGTTCAGTCCTCATAAAAAAATAAAATAAACAGGGGGTTCCACAAGTGTACCACTTTGAGCCATGATCCTAAATAGGAAAGAATAGGAATAACAACTAATTTGTCTTTCTGGAATTCTATATAAATAATTACTAGACTCAAATGTTTATTTGAGGCACACTTCAGAGAGTGAGTTACTGATCTAGTTTGTTATTAAAGACCTCAAATTCACAATGCAGACAAAAACTTCTATTTTGCTTTTTGCAAGTTGCAATTATAGCATGATTTTTTTATGCTGCTGTCTCTCTGTTATGATCATCACAAGACATTCCATTTCGGTGTCCTCGGTCACTTGACAAAATCCTTGTGCCGTAAAGCTTGTGTACAATGTAGAAATGTTTAACCATAGGACATAAAGTGGCCTTTGATTTCATTGTGCCACATTGAATGCCTTGTTGTAATGTGTCTTTCTTTCCTATTTCAATGGCATACTGTTCAGGATGCTTCTTTGCATGTATAAGGTAACCAGTGCCCGGAGTATGGTATGTCGTGTGAGGAAAACCTCTGAAGCCTGAAAATTAGATCCATGCAGTCACACAAAGTAATTCAAAAGCTGTAAAAAATAAATTAATAGACCGTAGTCCTAATTTGCATGGTATCCAAACAGGGATATCCTAATTATTTTACCTTGTAGCAAACTGAGATAATCAAATGAACATTTTCTATCAAAAAAATTGTTTTTTTATTTTACAAAAATTGGAAAAGAGAAATTGTGATCTTGAAAGTGACATGAAATTTACAGTAAGAAATAAACATTCCAAACAAATAAATCTGGGTGTACATATACAAATTTGCCATGGTTTAACATTCAAATAAAAACAAAAAATATGTATAAAGAATAAAAAATATTCAATTCAATTTGTTTATACAAAACTGTAAATTCACTTGTACAGGTCTGCCAACGTAAACTTTTCGCAATATTTGAAAAGAAAGGGATTCAGAGAAATAATGCTTTGAACTGGGTTGATGTTCAAGCCGAAAAAAATCCCACATTTCCGTTTCGGCGAGCCACCTGTAGGGCCACTGCTGTTAAAGAAACGCCTTCGTCGGGGCAGAGTCAGTAATAATAATCCCTGTGGGGAAGCAGACAGAACATATAAATACAAAGCAGAAAAAAAACAATATTGCAAAAAAAAATAATAATTAAGAGAGGGGGTATGACTTTCAGTATGCTACTTAAATGAAAAGGTCAGTTTTGCCAAGTTAATTATTACTAAGAAATGTTATTTACCAAATACTACTCAATGATTCTGGCCTGAAGAGGAACCTTACCCAAAATAAATATGGGGGAAAATTTCTTCAAGACAGAGTTTCTGGACGTCAGATTCAGCTCGGTGTCAAGCATGGGCAACAGTGTCTGGTAAGGGACCAAAGATACACACTCCAAGTCAGAAAGCTAATGAATCAAGTTTTCTAGATGGGTATGACTGCTATTATAGCAAGATGTATCAATACTAACAGGCCTATATATACCTGATTGTAGACATAGTCTTCCAGTATGGAAAGGAATTAAGTCCTGAAGTTAATAATGCAAGGTCCATCCACACGTGGGTAATATCTTCTGATGAAAATTCATCATGGATAGAAGAACAATAAATGAAGGAAAAGAAGAAAAGAGAAGAAAAGAGAAAGCTGAATAAAGGGGATTTATTGCTGAAGTGGTGCGTTATTAAGGTAACCACAAAAAGAAACATGAAAAAGAATAAAGGAATTGCTTACTTTAGTCAAGCTTATTTAATTTTTCGCTGAAACATAAAATGCCAGGAAATGCTTCCTACAAGTGCAAATTATAGGTAACCCATCCGTAAATAATAATTAGTTCCAGTGATGGGAACAAGAAAACCTGCTGAAGAGAATAAAACACCCCTTTCAGTACAAGCTTAAATGCAATGAAATTCGATTTCACGAATGTAAACATGCCAGTTCTAAATCTGGCTGAAGAACGTGAAAAAGAGCCCTATTTAAATTAGGCTAAGACAGTGTAGCAAGCGCTCGTGAAAGCACTAGGGTAAATATCCATCTAACAACAGTTACAGCCTATTCACTTACCCTCAACAATGGAGGCGTTAAAGCTGCACATAGGTCACTGCAGCCTGTCAGAAAGATTCCTCGTCAAGGTCTGGCAACACAAGACTGAAGCCGTTGCTGCGTGTTATTATACTGAGGGGGGCGTGATGACGCGCTCCTTGTGAGCGAATGCTCAGTTCCTAGAAACTGTTGCTATGCGGCTATTGGGTAAGCCCCGACACACCCTTTGCATGAATTGCTCACGGGACGTGGCCAACCCGAATGTGATAGCCAAGACACACCCTTTTGGTGTCTTCAAATGGGAACTGTTGCTTTACGGCCTCACTAAACAGAGACCAACACAACCATTGCTGGAGTTGCTCAAGGGACATCGCCAACCGAAATGTGATGGCCAATGCACACCCTTTCGAAAAAACAGAGTGTCTTTTATCGTCCGAGCGATGCGGGCCAAATTGAAAGTGCGGACGGAGTTGTAGGCACCTTGCAGGAAAAACTTCGTACGTAGATATATTGATGTGGGAGGAACCCTTGTATCTAGAAAAGCCCCTGCACAAGTGGAACTTGACTGTGCACAAAACGTAAGTATCAGTTACAAATGACTGAAGTCATGTACTGTCTCAAAAAATAATAAGAACCTGCGGAAAATGCGCAAGTAAAAGGAAAAGCAAAGAAAAAGACCGGACAGTAGAGCTAAAAGTAAAACACGGTCCAGCACGTAACGTAAGTGTTGGTCAAACTGGAAACATCAAGTGGTCTTGAATAAAAAATGAAAAAGTACCTGCAAGAATACTAAAGGCGATTATCAACTGATATCTTAGTAAATATAATGCAGAGAAGTTGGCTACGTGCTCAAGGCAAGAAACAAAAAGACCGAAAAATCGAAAATAGGTCAGAGGCTGCAATAGAGAAAACCATCTGCAAATACTCACAGAGGGCAATGTAATTTAGGGGTATTACACAGTTACAAAGGTGGAATAAATTCCTCATTTAATCCATGAGTGTGAGTGCCTAGTCAGAAAATCCAACGTGCCTCTTTCTCTAGCAAGCTCTTATGTATATTAATCGAGTTTCTGACCGTTTCCACTACCCACCATAGCATGTCATTTGGCAAGTGTTTTAAAGTCACATAATGGTTGAGAAGAGGAGCCGTCAAAGTTTTACATCTAATGCGGGATCGATGTTCCGCAATTCTGATATGTATAGCTCTGCTTGTTTGTCCGATATATCTTAATCCGCAAGGACATTCAATGCAGTAAACTACATTTTTGGTTTTGCAATTGGTGAGGTGGGACAAAAATAAAATGGCCCTTGATTTCATTGTGCCACATTGAATGCCTTGTTTTAATGTGTCTTTCTTTCCTATTTCAATGGCATACTGTTCAGGATGCTTCTTTGCATGCATAAGGTAACCAGTGCCCAGAGTATGGTATGCCATGTGAGGCCAACCTCTGAGCCTGAAAAGTAGATCCATGCAGGCTTGACATGTGGGCAACTTTGCACCAGACCTGCAGATGAACTGGCCTGCCGTTAAATCTGTTACCAGTTTAATGCTATCCACGACAGAGTGTAATCTCCTTTGTGTCGAATCCCAACAAGGCCAACTCAGCCATTCATCCTTCTGAGGTTGATAAATGAGTACCAACACAGGTTGGGTGATATTGTACGTATATGTGTTCTATATAAAGCGCGCAAGCATGATTTCTACATAATAATGCATCATTATCATTTGGCCTTGGACAGCTGCTTGCATTCACAGTAATTTGGTAACATGGGTTTATACACATTCATATTAATGATACGTATGACGATCCACTCTTGCATGAAATGTATATCACATCACAGTGGTATTTTAACCATATTTTTCATAGTGTACTTAGAAACAATGCTATGTGATGCCACTTCCTGTTTTGTTTTGTCAATGGGTGAAATCTTGTATTCCATCACTTCCCGTGATGTCACTTTGGGGTGGGATCAAATTACATCACTTCCTGTGATGTCATCAGAGGACATGGGTCGTTTGATGTCACTTCCACTACCCCTGGCATTTTGGTAAAATGACTTCCCTGAAACACAGTACCCTAACATGTGATCCATATATTAAATCACTAGCTATTCATTGCAAGTCAAACACTGAAGCGACACCCATAGAACTCCCTCAAAGCACATGCAGACACCAGAGCACACACAAGACCAAGTTCAAAGGAGAGGGAAGGACTCATCGCCTCTGGATGATCAGGAGTATTCTTTTAATTGCAATTATGCCTGACAACGGAGTTTGATCCCTCACTTGTGTCTCACCCACACGTTACGCCTTGTCAAAATGACCATGTTTGGTAAGCTAGATGCCAACCAATGAGAAACCCCTTTGCCACACCACCTATTATGAACAATGCCATCCAATAGGCTGTCCTGTAAATGATCTATTAGAAATCGTATTAGTAGAAGGATAGGTCAAGGCAGAGCTATCAGATAGACATTGACCAATAAAATGACTAACCCTTATACATCCTATATGTAGCTTGGACTATTAACCAACCCAACTTCCCTGTAGGTTTTGTAAACTGATACTGACATTTGATATCATTGCTGATGTAGTTTTGGTACAAAACTTGCTTTAAATCATTGTAAAAGTAGAGAGCTATGAGAATGAAGATGTGTGTATGCTGTCCAACTCTTCAACCCCTCTGGAATTAGTAGCTCGTATTATTATTGTGCATTGATATAAATTGCATTCTATTATGAAGTTCTTAAGAATATACTAAGCTATTCATGTATAAATATGAGGATTGTGTGCAGCATGCATAATGCAAGTGCAATATTCATAATTTTCCCATGTTGAATAGTGAAATAATAAATGCTTTCTTATTTGAGTTTTCTGTACTGTGCAACATGTAATAAGTAGCTAATAAAACCATTGACTACATCATTTCATTACTACATACAAAACAGAATGACACAACAACACACGCAAATATACATATGTATGGAGAAAGTGAAGTGCGCAAAAAAAGCAGCAGGAGAAGAAGAACAACCTAACTGATTATCGTTATGCACAGAAAAGAATGCTCTGCTTCAAGCCTAGTACTTTCCTTTGTACAAATATCACATGATGTGACTGCACCCTAAAAAAGTAGTGCAAATCCAAATATGAACACATCCAGAGAAAGTACAGTAATAAAAATAAAAAAACAGAACAATATGAAAGTGTTCATAACCTTACTGATCATCTTCATACACAGAAAGCATTGCTATTTTTTTTTAAACCTGTAGGTGTCCCATGGCAGTTCCTATGCAGTGACCCACTATTAACAAACTATACACAATGGGGAGTTCATTGCTATCTTTTAAGTGTGTATTTTTCTTATGTATAAATTTCATATGCTGTGAGTGGACCCTAACTGAATTATTGTAAGGACACATTTGAAATATAAGTCTACAAATATAGTACTTTTTGATTTCTTTGTTCCTAAAACTGTCTAAGATATATCACTAAAAGAAAAAAACAGCGATTTAGACATGTGATGTCATCAATGGTGTCATCAATGATATTTGTGATGTCATCTTTGATGTCCTGGGTGTTAGTCTTAGCAATGCATGGTGGTGGCGCGAGTTATGGATGCACAGCTTACCATAACTGGTGAATTTCAGGGGTTTTTCGGTTTTACTTGGAACCATAACATCCCTTACACTTACACTTATACTACTTTCCTTAGGGTCTAGCACAATATGTGATACTTATACATAGTGTCAAACTGGATATTAAATTATGCCTCCTATTGTAACGATTGTATGTATATTGGCCTACGCCAAGTTGCTTAAAACTGTACGCGAATAACTCTCTACGGCAAGGTCTTGACCTTCTTGAAATTGATGTAAGCCGCCATCTTGAATCAAGCCGCCATTTTAGGTTCTCTTGCTGTGTAAAAGTCACCCTGTACATCAAATTGGCAGACAATGCCATTCCGAACAGAATCTGGTCGTCATGACCTCCGTACAGCTAATGTATAACTTGCCTACAGGCCACTTGTTAGGGTTGTGAACTGAGACCTTGTCCTTCTGTTGACCTGTGTGTAAATGATTACCTGTATCAATGGAACTGATCTATGCACATACTGATGAATATATTAAAAGTTAACCTGGCAGAGACCCTACACCAGTAATACATTCATGGAATGGTTAACCCGCGAAGGGGTTGGACAAAAGGCTGGAGAAATGTATAAAAGCCTGATTGTCCTAATGTATAGTCTCTCACTGAATACATCGAACCCCATTGAAGTTTGCTGTGTTGTACTGAGGGCCGATAGCTATCCGATCTGTCATTGACTTTTTCACTGCTTGAGCTTAAAATAAAGTACTTTGTATGTTCCTTTGTAACCAGTGTTTGGTGTGTTTCCTTTGGGCTTCCCGGCCTCAAATTATTTTTCTGTTTTCACAGTTGGCGCCTGAATAGGGACCCTCAAGATTGATGCCGGACCATTGAAGGTTGACGCATGCTATCGGACTGGGATCGGATGGTGTGATACTACAGGCCCGACTGAACGAGATGCAACACCTCTACAGCGCTGCACGATCCGATCCTTGGACGATAGCCGTGTGGTCTGAGACGGCATCTTGACGAGGGTCCACTTTTGAGGCGGGCAGATTTGCCGAAATCACCAAACACAAGGTAAAATCCGTTAGGTACGTTTTTTGATAAACCGTACGGTCCTCCTTAGGTTTGGTCAGGTGAGTCATGACCCGACTCTTAATTTAACCCTGACAATTTGAATTTGGCGCATTGATTCTGGAGACACAATTATTGACCAGGTAACACCAAGTATTTGAGAAATGCCTGGGAAATGGTCTAGCTGCTTTAGCGCATTATTCCGCAGCGATCGACAATCTTTGGAATTTAGCCACCCGGCACCACAGGAGGGGTCGCCGGCGTTTACTATGTATTGTAAGCATGGCATTGGAAGTGTAGTATTTAATGATATTTGGCACAGACAAACCAGACATGCCTCCGAACTTCAGTGGCCAATCAATGGTAGTTTTGAATACTTAGGGTCAGTCTTGTTAAAGAAAAAGGCCAGACCCGCAGCATTTGATGTTCTGCAGAATTGGAAAAGAGAAGCGTTGCAGCAGCTTAAGAGTAGGGAAAAACATGCGCGCCGTCATAAAAGGAATGCTGAAAAGGCGTTGTTATATGATCAGGACAAACAGTTTGAGTCGGTTAGGAATATGGATAGGGCTTTCTCACTCGGTATTCAGAAAATCTTTCCTTCTAAAGACCTTCATGTTTCTGACAAGTTTCTCGACAAATTGTTAAACGAGCGAAGGCCTGGTGCCTCTGCACCACCTCCGTATGATCCTCTTCCTGTTGCTTTGCCTCTTCGTGCTGTTATTCCTGCTCTCCCTGCTCAACCTGTTGTTCCTATTCTCCCGGCTGTTGTTCCTACCGCCTGCTCTACCACCTCTTCCCATTGCACCAGTAATAACACCTCCATTGAATCTGCCTGCACCTCCACTCCTGAGTGGTTCCGTACCGACTATAGTTGATTGGGGTGCGGGGTCGAAGGTTGTTACTCGTAATACTGTCCCTACAGATAAGAAGCGGGATTTGTTTGCATGGGCTAAGCATTGTATGGAGAGAGATGATCGAGCTAATGTTTTTGCCACACTGTCTAATATGGATAATTTTCCTGAGGAAAATGTTTTCATTGAAGGTTTAGGGATTCATTTATGCGTAATGTGGGGTAAATTAAATAATGTGGATCTCCCACAAGGGCTGAGGGATCTGAATACTTTAGCACTTTCAAGAGACACTGTGGAGAAAGTACATGAGCATGTCGAGAGGTTATTTGAGTATAGGAGAGATTTGGAAAAGTTACGGAATGTAGATGACGAAGAGGAGAGTATGTATGTACAGAAACGATTTCTTCCGTGTCGTAAATCGGCATCTGAGGAAGCGCAAATTTGTACAAAAGATGCGATTAGGTGGATTTCGGATTTATCGATAACTCCAGTTGAAGTATATGACACATACTGTCAATATACGCTAGAAATGCAGAGGAAGGTGATTCAGGTAATGGTAGAGTACCTGCAGGATGAATGTGTAAGGAAGAAGGTTAGTTGTCCCACAGAATTACTAGGTATTTATAAGAGCTTTTTCACTTGACACTTCTTCGACTGCTTTAGCGCTCGACTTGGCTCTGTTGCTTAGTAAGCTTTCGGAGTTGCCTATATCTCAGTTGCCTATGAGAGAGGTACCTCTGACATTTGTCCCAAAGTTGAGATTCCCGCTAATGTTGCAGCAGGTACACCTGCTGTGGACATTCCCGCACATTATGTATCACAGTTTGTTCATGTCCCGTTTTTGCGACAGGAAGTGAACACTATTAGGCAATCTATTCCCGACATTAGGAAAAATCCGACAGAATTCTATAAAGAGATAGAGTCCGTCTTGCAGTCCTCAGTGTTCACCCTAGGCGATATTGACTTGTTATTCCCTGTACTCCTGCCCGTAGATTTGTGGAAGCAGGTTAGAACAATAGATGATGCACCTGGGTTGGGAGATACGTGGGCTAATATAACTAGGCTTGACGGGGAAAGGCCAGCTGGTGAGAGACCGCCTCAGGCGATACTCACTTTACCTGACAGAATCATTGCAAAATTAAAAACTATAATTCCCGAAAAAAGAATTTTTATTTGGGCCAAGCTTACGGCCTGTGTCCAAGGGAAATCTGAGGGTGCCATTGAGTTCTTTAATCAGTTCAAACAAGTATTCTCGGACTTCAGTGGACAAGATTTAGGCACAGAGTCTGGGAAAAGGTTATTTGTGGACAAATTCATGCGTGGATTGCTGCCTGACATCCAGTCACAGATTATGTCTTCCGAGAGCGCTTGGCAGGCGAAATCCCAATCAGAAGTACTGCACATGGCTCAGTACTACGAGAACCGTGTCAATAATGAAAAAGATAGAGTTGAGAAGAGAAAAGGAGACTTAAAGACTAAAGTATTGTTACAACAAATTGTTAGAGGCCCCAGAGGGGGCAGTTCGCAGATTAGAGGTCAGTATGTTCCACAAGGGAACGTGCCCTTGGGTCCTGTGAACATTAACCAGTGTGCCTATTGTCGCAAGGAGGGTCATTGGCGTGCACAATGCCCCATCCTTCGACAGAGGTCGAATAACACATTTGGGAGTATGGGTAGATGACCCAGAGGTCGCCCCGGGGTGGGTGGCCCTGGTAGAGGTCAGTTTTTGCAGGTTCCTCAGCAACCTTTTTCACAGGACAATCAGACTTCGAGTGTGGATGCTAGAAACATATTCGATCACCCTTCTGCTGCTTACCTCTCTGAGGAGCTTCCTTTTGATGATATTCTGTTTCGTTAGAATTGCCCGAAGCAGGGTTTGGAACCTACACCTATTCCTGTTAGTCAGAAAGGTCCCTACGTTGAAATGGTAGTGGGAAATAGGAAACATCAGTTCTTGATAGACACTGGAGCACAGAAGTGCCCCATTGATCATTCTCTGGTTCCAAACATTCCACTGTCAGGGCAAACCAATGTCTCCGTAGGGTTTTCTGGCACACCAGTCATTTGTCCGGTTTCTTCGCCGGTACCTATTTCTTTGGGTCCCTTTACGGACCACTGTCCATTCCTTTTGACTTCGAATTGTGGAGAAAATGTGTTGGGGTTGAATCTGTTTAAGGAATTAAATGCGGTAATTCATGGTTCGTCTGATGGAGTGCGTTTGACGATTTGACCACAGCAATTTTCTGTCTCTCAATTCTTGACTAGACCTTTTCCGCCAGAATTCATTGATGTACCAGAGTGTTTATGGGCAACTGACGACAATGATGTCGGTGTTCTACAGATTGAGCCTGTTAAAATAGTCAATTAAGCTGCCACGCATTCCACATTATATGATCTCGGTTGAAGGTGAGCGAGCTTTGGAGAGCATTGTTTCCGATTTTGGGCATCGTGGGGTGATTGAGGAGATTGCTGGAAGTTTGTGCAATAGTCCGATTTTACCCATGTACAAAAAAGGCGATAATGCCATTCCGTTTCGTTTTATAATTGATTTGCGCGCCATCAATAGAGTTGTCGCTCCGCAATTTCCAATTGTGCCTCATGTGACGACGATATTAACTATGATTCCAGCTACGGCTACTTACTTCAGTGTTGTGGACCTGAAGAATGCTTTCTTCAGTATTCCTATACACAAAGACAGTAGATATTTGTTCGCGTTCACCTTAGGGGGACGCTCGTTCACATTTACTCGTGTACCTCAAGGTTACCCCGAGAGTCCTAGCATTTATAGTAGGGCCTTGAAAGAACAGCTTGATACTCTTGAATTACCCCATACTTGTACGCTGCTTCAGTACGTTGACGACGTGCTTTTAGCAGCAGATTCTGAGAGCTCTTGTAAAGAGGGCACTGTATTGTTGCTCATCCATCTAGCTAAGCATGGTCACAAAGCTTCGCTTAAAAAGTTTCAATATTGTTGCCATGAGGTTGCCTATTTAGGCTACCTCCTGTCAAAGGAGGGAAGAAGATTGACACCTGAAAGAATAAAACACATTTCTGGCATGTCTGTCCCAAATACACAGAAGGAAGTCAGAGCCTTAATAGGTATGGCTTCTTACTGTAGGTTATGGATCCTGAACTTTTCACTAGTGATAAAACCGATGTTGGCCTTGACAAAGAAGGGCATTTCTTTGCCATTGCCATGGAAATCAGAACATCAACAATCATTTGAGCTTCTCAAGACTGCATTCTGCTCTGCACCGGTTTTGGGTACACCAAATTACAACAAGGCCTTTGTGTTGTTTGTCCATGAATGTGATGGATCTGCTTTATCTGTATTAATGCAGGAACATGGAGGGAAGAATAGGCCGTGCGGTTACTACTCTTCCGCCCTTGATCCTGTCGCATGCGCTTTGCCAAGATGTTTGCGAGCTGTCACTGCTGCTGCCGCGTCTGTAAAGCAGAGTGAGGGAATGGTCGTAGGCCATGATCTAACCCTGATGGTGCCTCACTCTGTAGATGTTCTATTGAACAAACCCAAACGCAACACCTCACTTCCGCACGATTTACGGGATATGAATTGATCTTGTTTGCTCTCCACATCCAAATTAGGAGGTGTTGCGTTCTTAATCCGTCTGAACTCCTACCTTTCCCACAAAATACTGTTTGCGGTGATGATGAGTCACATGACTACCTGTATACTACTGAACAAGAAACAAAGGGCAGAATTGATCTTAAGGACACTCCTTTGGATAATGCGGAAGGGGAGCTATTTTGTGATGGCTCCTGCTTCAACCTTTCGGATGGTACATCCACAGCTGCTTATGCAGTCACTACATTAAGTACGGTTGTAGAGACCAAGAGAATTACGCATAACTCCGCGCAGGCCGCAGAGATTACAGCATTAACCCGAGCTTGTGAGCTTTCCGAAGGGCTAACGGTGAATATATATATTGACAGTCAGTATGCTTTTGGGGTGGCTCACAACTTTGGGAGACTTTGGTCAGAGAGAGGGTTTCTAACTTCACATGGGACCAAGATTCAGCATGGCCCCCTAATAGTACAATTGCTCTCGGCGCTCGCGCTCCCCAGTCAGTTAGCGATCATGAAATGCGCAGTGCATCGCAAGATCACAGACGATGTAGGAAAAGGGAATGCTTTCGCTGATCAGATGGCCAGACAAACTGCCATAGATCTTCGCACAGAAATGTATGCTCTAAGAGAAACTAGGGATATCTACGTAATGGACGAGGATATTGGGTCTGTGCGGGATATCCAAGCTGATGCCACAATGGAAGAATGTAAGAAATGGGCTGAAGGCTTGGGGAAATTAGATAATGATGGGTGTTGGTTGGACACAGTTGAAGGGAAAAGGTTGCTTCCTAATGCCTACATAGTCATGATGGTTACTATGGCACACGGTCCCACACATGTGTGTGCTCAACAGATCATGAAAATGTTAGAGAAAGTCTGGGTAAATTATAAGATTTCGAAAATTGCTCAGCATTATGTCCTAAATTGCATGATTTGCCTACAGCACAATGTGGGGATGGGGACAGTAACTCCAAGGGGTAGCTTTGGGCCTCCTTCTGTCCTGTTTGAAGTGATTCATTTTGATTTTATTGAGATGGAGCGGTGCAATAGCTTAAAATATGTCCTTGTGGTCATTTGTGCCTTTAGTAAATGGGTTGAGGCTTTCCCTGTCAAAGATGCTACAGCCATGACCACTGTGAAAATTATGATAAAGGAGTACTTCCCGTGGTTTGGGTTGCCAAGAGTCATTTGGTCGGACAACGGTCCACATTTTGTTGCTGCTGTAATTTTTCAGATATGTACGGCACTACATATTGATAATCGATTTAATTCGGGCAGACATCCTCAAAGTGCCGGGTTGGTAGAGAGACATAACGGTATCCTAAAGAACAAGCTCGCTAAGACGTGTGCCGACACCAAACTAAAATGGCCGGATGCCTTACCGATCGTGTTACTAGCCATGCGCACTACCCCTCAAACTAAGACTGGACTCTCTCCATTTGAGGTAGTGATGGGGAGGCCTGCCAATATTTGGGGTCTTCTGAAACCTAAAGCACTGAGAAGTGTTGAGAATGTATTGCTTTCAGACTACTGTAACCAGTTGACTAAAAATCTGTATTTCATTTATCATCAGGTACGATCAGATTTACCTGTATGCTACGAGGGCCCAGGTTACAACATCCAGCCTGGAAGCTGGGTCCTGGTGAGAGCATACGAGCAGTCCTCTTGCCTCGCGCCTCGCTGGCGGGGACCATTCCAGGTTTTGTTGGTCACCCAAACGGCAGTGCGGGTGGCTGGAAAGAAGAATTGGATCCACGCGACGCATGTCAAGAAACTTCCTCACCCAAAGCTGCACGTTACAGAAGAAACAGAACCCCTCGCTAACGCTGCAATCGATGATCCTGAAGCAGCAAATAGCACTGTGAGTGAGTCAGAGAATCTCTCTGAGCCTGTGGGGCTTGGGAACCTTCCATTTTGTCTCCACACTCTTTGGAAAAGTCATTTCCGGAAACCATTGCTCCGAATTCTGCAACTTCCGTTGCTCCTGATACGTTGCTTCCCTCAGGAAGTGACGTTACCTTATTTCTGGATCAAACAGTACCGGGAACCACCAGATATAATCTCCGGCAGAGAAAATAGACCTACGACACGGTTCGACTGTGCATTCAAAGAAGGAAAGGATCATTGAGGGCTTGCTTTTGCCCAAATTTGAGAAAGGGGATTCTGTTGGCTAGGGTTGGAGAAGGACTAAGAAGCCGCGCGACCGGGGGTCGCCAGCAACAAACATTGGGGTTTCCATCCGAAGACCATGCCTGCCACCGCTATTGCTCGTATTGGACTTGTAAATAAGGGGGTGACCAACTTGGACAATGAACAATGTGTCTGGGCCCCCGAAAACGTATTGCTGTGTTTTGATGATAATAATTGGGGGTTTTATAGTAACTGCTTTAGGATTCTGGTACGTCGAGGAGATTTATCCTCTAGAGCCTCTTTTGCCAACTGAAATTGTACCTACTGTTTTTACTCCTTTTGTACATTTGCATACTCTGTCACCTAGGCACTCTCAGCATAGACAGACGTATCACAACAATACTTTGATGTTGATTATGAATTCGACACATGCCATTTTTAACAAAACCAATTGCTGGGTCTGCTCGCATTTACCGCAACATGGGGATAAGGGGCTAGGTTGATATATTCATCCCTTACGTTTGACGACTGCTTGTTATGCCTCTCTTAGAGCACTGTTCTTTGGCCGATGGAATGATAGCATCTCGGGGAATTTTGATGGAACTAATTTGAATAGTTTTGAAAAACGTGTTCTGACTCCCTGGGATGCTCGCTTTTCGCAAATAGGAGTAAGCTCAACGTTGCTTCTATTAGACCTTCTGATAGACTATCTCGTCCGTTCCAATCTTTGATTTCCTTTAAAATGGATCCGATAGGCAATAAGGATGCTGTGCCTCCTTCTTACTCTGTTAACCATAGCCCCGATTCAGTTTCTTTTTGCATACAGAGGAATGGCACCCGGTCAATGGGAGATTTTAAAAGTTGTGCCAACGTTGCAAATTTGACTGGGGAAAACAGACCTTTGTATGTAGGAGAACCTGTCTATTTCGTTTGCAGTAATGTCGCATTTCCATGGTTGCCCAGGAACTGGCAGGGAACCTCTTATCTAGGGATCCTGTTACCTGGGGTGTTCATAGCAAGCACTTTGGAAGTTTCAAAGGCTCGTCAACGGCGGGACGAGAATGGTGATACTCCCGCACAAATCCTGGGAGATATAGCAAAATCAGTTGTGCCATTTACGGGGCAGATAGCAAATTCCGAAGATATCAGGAGACTAGCGAGAGTACTGGTGAGAACCATCAACCGGACCACAGATATACTCTATAACATGACATTAGAGCAGAAAGCGATAAGATTAGTAGCAATCCAGAACCGGATGGCATTAGATTTCATTCTGGCTGAACGTGGTGGAGTATGTAAATTAGTGGGGTCCGCTTGCTGTGTTTTCGCACCAGATTCCTCCCCAACCATTTTCAAAGCAATTCAGAATCTGCACGTCCTTAGCTCAGAAGTGCATGTTCCCGTAGGGAACTGGAATCTTAGTGCTTGGTTTTGGGATTTCTTGCGATCTTGGGGTTGGAAGGTGCCTTCAGTCTTGCTGATCATTTTGGGAATTCTGCTATTCCTTTGTTGTTGTATCCAATGTCTACCTAGTATATGTTCGATGCTAGGGGGATGTTGTGCTCAGGCGATAGGTACGATAGGACATAAAGTATATGCCCCGGATAAAACTTCCATGGAGTATGTGTAAAAAGAGATCTTAGTGAACGACCTGATGGCCATAGATATCTCTGACAGTGATTCAGGGTGTATGGACGATGACGTATGGAGTTACTTGCAAGGAGATCAGAAGTAGTTTTAGCACTTGGCATAGGCCAAAGGGAGGGTTTGTCAAACTGGATATTAAATTATGCCTCCTATTGTAACGATTGTATGTATATTGGCCTACGCCAAGTTGCTTAAAACTGTACGCGAATAACTCTCTATGGCAAGGTCTTGACCTTAGAAATTGATGTAAGCCGCCATCTTGAATCAAGCCACCATTTTAGGTTCTCTTGCTGTGTAAAAGTCACCCTGTACATCAAAATGGCGGACAATGCCATTCCGAACAGAATCTGGTAGTCATGACCTCCGTACAGCTAATGCATAACTTGCCTACAGGCCACTTGTTAGGGTCATGAACTGAGACCTTGTCCTTCTGTTGACCTGTGTGTAAATGGATTACCTGTATCAACGGAACTGATCTATGCACATACTGATAAATATATTAAAAGTTGACCTGGCAGAGACCCTAGACGAGTAATACATTCATGGACTGGTTAACCCGCGAAGGGGTTGGACAAAAGGCTGGAGAAATGTATAAAAGCCTGATTGTCCCAATGAATAGTCTCTCACTGAATACATCGAACCCCGTTGAAGTTCGTTGTGTTGTACTGAGGGCCGATAGCTATCCAATCTGTCATTGACTTTGTCACTGCTTGAGCTTAAAATAATGTACTTTGTATGTTCCTTTGTAACCGGTGTTTGGTGTGTTTCCTTTGGGCTTCCCGGCCTCATATTATTTATCTGTTTTCACAGTAGGGAAGTAGTAGCTTTGAAGCAGAGCAATCATTTCTGTGCATGAAGATAATGAGTTAGATTATGAAGATTGTTGGGTAATGCTGCTGTTTTTTTTGTTTACTTCACTTTCCCTGTTTATGCTCTAATTGTATGTGTTGTTGTCTGTGTTTTGTGTGCAGTAATGCAATAATGTAGTAAGTGGGTTTTATTAGGTACTTATTAAATGTTTCACAGTATGCAAGACTCTAATAAGAAAGCATTTATAATTTTAGTATTTAACATGGCAAGATTATTAATATTGCATCTCCATCATGTCAAAATCAATAACAGGGGATTCAGCATGTTAAATGATACATGTATATAAAGTAAGGGTATCCTAGTAAACATATATCAAATTCACTCTATGAAAATGTATATTCAGTAAAAAGACTTTGATAAAGGGAGGTTATGGTTAAGTTGCGCTACTAAAAACCTATGAAATTCACTAAAAAAAACGTTGTTAAAGGGACGTTATGGTTAAGTTGCGCTACTAAAAACCTATGAAATTCAGTAAAAAATCTTTGTTAAAGGAACGTTATGGTCCGAAGTAAAACCGAAAAACCCCTGAAATTCGCCAGTTATGGTAAGCTAAGCAACCATATCTCGCGCCGCCACCGTGCACTGTTAAGACTAACACCCAGGACATCAAAGATGACATCACAAATGTCATTGATGACATCACTGATGACATCACATGTGCATTTACCTTTCACGAAAAATCTGAACAAGGGATTCTTATTGTAATGTTAATAAAAAAGTGTCAAGGATCATTGGAATACATATCATGAGGTACATAGTGCATTAAGTAATGCATTAATCCAAATAGCATTGTATTATGAAGTTTTTTACAATATACTAAGGTACACATATAGTAACATAGGCATAGTGTGCAGAAGACATGATGGAGATGCAATATTAATAACCTTGCCATGTTAAATACTAAAATTATAAATGCTTTCTTATTAGAGTCTTGCATACTGTGGAACATTTCATAAGTACCTAATCAAACCCACTTACTACATTACTGCATTACTGCACACAAAACACAAATAGACAACAACACATACAAATAGAGCATATACAGGGAAAGTGAAGTAAACAAAAAAACAGCAGTATCACCCGACAATCTTCATAACCTAACTGATTATCTTCATGCACAGAAATGATTGCTCTGCTTCAAAGCTACCACTTCCTTATGTATAACTATCACATATTGTGACTAGACCCTAAGGAAAGTAGTGTAAGTGCAATGTGTACAAATATAAGCATATCCAGGGAAAGTACAGTAATAAAAAAAAGAACAGAACTATAAGACAGTGTTGATAACCTTACTAATCATCTTCATACATTGAAAACATTGCTATCTTCCAAGACTGTGTTTTCCCCTTTGTATATGTTTCATATGCTTTGAGTAGACCCTAAATGAATTACCGTAAGAATTTGAAGTATAAGTCTACAAACATAGTACTTTGTACTATAGTATAGTGAATTTTTAGTTCCTGGCTGTTACTGGCATAGATATATCAGTATAGGAAAAAAGAGTGAGCCAGACATGTCATGTCATCAGTGATGTCATCAATGACATTTGTGATGTCATCTTTGATGTCCTGGGTGTTAGTCTTAGCAGTGCACGGTGGTGGTGCGAGTTATGGTTGCTTAGCTTACCATAACTGGTGAATTTCAGTGGTTTTCCGGTTTTACTTGAAACCAGAACGTCCCCTTAACAACGTTTTTTCACTGAATTTCATTGGTTTTAGTAGTGCAACTTAACCATAACGTCCCTTTAACAAAGGTTTTTCAGTGAATTTCATTGGTTTTTATTAGTGCAACTTAACCATAACGTCCCCTTAAAAAAGTTTTTTCATTGAATTTCATTGGTTTTTATTAGTGCAACTTAACCATAATGTCTACGGAAATCTGACTTCATTGCAGAGCTTCCGGAGTGTGCCACATGACAATATGCTGGCGCGCGGCATGATGACGTGTCCGAGAACCCGTAAGCACTTCACAATAAGATCTGTGATTCACAGACAGTTCGGAACTGCATTTTCTACTGATCTAGGAACTTTCAACTTCAAAATTTCCCTTGCACAGCTCCAACACCTATTCCTACTCGTCCATTAACAATCTAGTACACAGTACATACTTTTAGCACAACTGCTATTTATCTTAAAATAGAATCAGCTAATGCCATCCCTCCTCCCCAAGAGACACCACCAAAGCTGTAATCAAGGAGCATGAGAAACACTGCCCCCTACCTTAGAAATAACACACGCGCAACATTTCCCCCTGTCCAGCTGCCCCTCCATATTATTAGTGTTTGGTGTCTCTTCCCTCATTTCCCTCCCCAGCTTTCGTTCTAAGCTCTCCTGCCAAAAAGAAATGCATCCAAAAACAAAATAAATGTTCCTTTAGGAACCACCTTTCACAGTTAAAAAATAGAACTAAAAAAAAAAAACATATAGACTCCATCTACTTTATATTTCTCAGTAAAATACATTGGGCCACATTATGACCCTGGAGGTACGGAGTGAACGGCGCCGTAAAAGGTGCTGGCGCCGTTCACCCCGTACCGCCGCATTACGAGTTCCCCTCATGGGACACGGTAAGCACGCCTGGGAAAAGCAGGCGTGCTTAGCGGGTCCTGTGAGGGGAAGAGGGAGCAAACAATGGGCCATCTCGTAATGGCCCGTTGTTTGCTCCCTCTCCCACTTCCATTCAGCCCTATGGGGGCTGAAATGGGAATGGGGAAGGACGGTGTCCGGGTCCTTTGAGGGAGGAATTACAGGGCCTTCTGAACTCGGAATGGCCCAGTAAGTCCTCATTCCGAGGACCCGGAGCCCGACGCGATTTTGGATGCAGCCATGCCGCCAATAGCGGCATGGTTAACGCTGAACTCGTAATGAGGGCCATTGACTCAATAAGTATTTCCAACATTCTCATTTCCATTTTGTGTTACGCTAATGGGAATATTCTGGCGTTGATCCTCTGTTCCAAGGGACTGGAACGGTGGATACCGGCCCAGCAGCCGAAGTTAACAGCCCAAGCGAAGCGAGGGTGGATAACAAGGTGTCTGGACCATTATCCCCCCATTCCAGTCCCTGAAATGGGGGATGAAGGCCATTAGCAGACTAGGTTCCCAAAGCGGGAACCCGGGGTACTAAAAAAGAGGATTTTTCTTCCTTCACCGTGACACCTGTGAAAACATTCATATCTAGATCTATAATCTGTTTGAAAACCTTTGTGTAGATTTGTCAAATGGCACCTCATTTATAAGCCATTACATTATTTTGGGACCTCCCTCTAATTTTGCCCCCTCATGACAGAATCCTACCAAACTTTGAAAACTCATTCAGAATCAGGTCAGAAAAATACATGCAGTATTTCATGCAGTTCTATTAAGTGGCGCCAAAGTTATAAGCCATTCAAGAACTGCATTTCACCAACCCTGTGGGATGTTTTTACCCATGCATCCAAGCCCTACCATAAAACTGTGCAGTACTGGCATGGAAAACATCATGATGGCCAGAACTCCCCAGAGAGTGCACAGGGAAAACATGAAGAATAGGCTGCCACCCATTTTTGCCTATGTTGTGAGCACAGGAGGGCACCGCCTAAAACCACCATTGGGCTACACACACAGTAGCCTGAAACCATTGGGAATGGCAATGCTGATTGCCAAAAGCAACCCAAAAGCAAACTGTCGGGAATTAATTTTCTTAATGTCAAAAATGGATGCAGTACCGGTGCTCACGACTATCAGAAAGCCGGCGTTTTAAAACCACCAGACTTTTGTGTAAAACTGAACAAATGAACCGAAACCAGGCCAAGGAAAGACTTGCTAAGAGGTGGATACAATGTAAAACTATATTCTGAAATGACTTGAAGGAAGTAATTATTTAATGTATATATAAAAAATAGCTGCATGTAAGTTGGATTTGAATGTAGAAAACTGGGAACTAAAGTGACATTTAGCTGAATTCTGCCTGACAACTACCCCCGACAGGAGTTGAACTGGCTCAACAACTCTTCCCAGGCCTGGCTGCATCCTGCTGGCCCCACCAAAAGGAGATCACATGGCCTTGTTGATTGAAAGGGGAGTGGCACCTGGGGACTGCAGGCAAATGTTATATTGGGGAGGTCGTAAAATGGCTTCCTCTTGGGGGAAATTGGGAGGGGCAGTGCCTCTGCTAGCAGCTGAGCTTGGGGGAAGTGGATAAACCAGTTATTCCACCCTGTGATGTGGGAAGCCACACCCCTTTTTGACCAGGGCATAATTTTAAAAAGATAGATAACTCATAGTGCGGACTGTTCAAAATTATATAATTAATACCATTATTCTTGTCATTTTTCGGTGCACATTTTAAGAGGTGTTAGGACCCTGTGGTATGTTCCTGGGGATAGTAGCGGAAAAAAAGGTTGTTACTCCAAATGTCTGCATGTTAAAAATCTGACGCTTTATCATCTGTAATCCATATCCCTGGTGCACATTTGTGTAAAATCTGGAAAGGTTTAGAGGTCGTTATCTGGATGAAAAGGGGAGAATTCTGTCATCAGTGGACACGACATCGTACAAAGACAGGGATCGGATGGTTTGGTGCTACAGAAAATATGTTAACTGGACCTATAATATGAGAAAAATGGTACATAGATAAATATGTATTTGGATCAGAAATAGATTTGTGTGCAATTTGACATGGGGAGGTTCCTCTGACCATAAAACCTACAGCATCACTCTGACACTCCATTTCTTCCCCCCAATCAAGGGAGAGAGGAAAGCTTGGCCAATGATAAGTGAGAGGGGCAGGCTTAGCTAGGCCCAGGCACACACCCATTTTCAAAACACATAAAAAGGGCCACTGAAACCCAGGTAGGGAATTCACTTGCCACTTTCTTGCGGGACGCTTTGCCGGGAGACTCCAGGCTTCAAATCCATCAACCTCCAGAGACCAGAGATCCAGAGAGACCAGAGATCCAGAGAGACCAGAGATCCAGAGAGACCAGAACTGTGCAGTGCTGTGAGCAGAACCAGTGCTTGACAGACCCAGAGAGCATAGCTGACCCAGATAGCCGGGACTTCAGAACCACCCGTCGGAAGTCCCGTCTAGCCTGACCAGACCTTGACGGCTTATTTCAAACATATAGTGTGAGTACTCACTGTGCCAAAACCAATCTCTTAGTTTAAAATAATCTAATCCAAACTATTTTAGCCTATTAGAACTGCCTCCTAGAATCGTGTCATTCTGTCATCTTTAAAACTGAGAACTGTCATCTGTCATTCTGAGCTTTAAAATTTAAAATCCGAAAAACTACTTTCACAAAATCGTCCGTATCTCCGGAAACGTATAGTGCCTCCGTAATTACGCTCGACGCGCGCGAGTAAATTTGCCGCGATTTGACATTTTGCACAATTTCAGCCACGTGTAAAAATCAGTAGCTTCTTGCTTTCCTTTGCTAAAATTCGTTTTAACATGCTGGTTACACATAGAGCATTGCTAAAGTGAGCCTGAACTAATATAAACTAGATATCACCCACCCTGAACCTCTAGAGGGAATTAAAACCATTTTTAGCACATTTCTCAATTCATTGTCATCACATTCAAAGCATTTTGGGCCTGTGTTTCAAACCTCTACCTGTTTTCCTCTAAGCTTGCTGGGGGAACTGCATTTCGTATTGCATTTTGTTGGGATTCTTGAAGACTGTGTGCTCTCCTTCCATTTCTTACATTGCATAGGGGGGGAGTGAATTGTCAAGGAAAAGTGATTACATTGTCTTTTGTTGAAGCCATATCAAGTTATTTTCTGTACTGCATTTCATTCATCATTGCATTTCCTTGAACCATATAAAGCATTCTTTCCCACCTTATTCTTCTGTTCCTATTCATAAGTTACCTCTTGCTGATTACTGCTCATATTCACAAGTGTAATATCCATTATCAATTTATTTACAGAAGTGATATATATATATATATATATATATATACATATATATATATATATATTGTTTAATTTTCAAATATACCTTTTAAATTTGCAAAACAAGCCTACTTCTTGGGCTCAGTGGGGTCAAGGGGGATTCTAAGAGAGGTGTGTTATACAAGGGTTCATCATCCAGATTATAACTTGCCATAAAATATATAAATAAGGGTTTCCATCAGCATCCCAGACTAGGCATTGACTTAGCTGTATTGTTGAATTGAATCCGCTTACAAAGTGGGGGCTCGGAGCCGGGATATTCTGGGTTAGATTTACCACTTGTGCAGATTAATACAGTGTGCCAACTGACCAGATACACATATCCGGTTAGATCACCACGCTGTTTTATACTGTGGAAGCACCCCTCAAAGGAACGCTCTAAGGAAACGGTCTGTTTTGCAAAATAAAATACTAACTGTTGTAAGTCAGGAGGGAGATCAATCACCAGCATGACGACCGTGGTAGATATGAAAATAGCGAGGGAGCACCTCTTACATAAGCTATTTGTGAGAGGTGAGTGGACTCATCAGGACCAGGCGGTCTGGTTGCAGGCAATCGCGGAACAGGTCACTGAAACAGGGTCAGATATATGGAGACATCAGGGTCCCCTACATGTGGCCCTGAGCGAAATATATATGGCTCCTAAGGCAAAAGATGAACACAATAAGATTGCCAGGATAGCGGCATATTTGTATCTATATATGGAAGTCACGCAGGACAAATGTGCTGAAGGCCAAGATCTGGCAAATAGGCAACAGATGGCGTTATAAAAGGCCCAATCTGACCTGGTCTCTTCTGAGCAGAGGCTGCACGGGAGCCAGGAGTCAGAAAATGACAGCAGACAGTACATCACTAAAACAAAGGAGGATATGGATAGGCTGCAACAGGAAAAGGCTGACCAGGATACCAGATTTCTGGCCTTGCAGAAGGAGTACCACGAAGGTTTGGACTCCCTTCTGCAGAGCCAGAAAAAGCTGGAGCAACAACTGGACTTCAACAGGGCATGCACAGAGCAGGTAGCCACCCTGCAAATTTGATTAGACAGAGAGAAAGAGGAAATCAATAAATTGATTCTGAAAGACCTGGATACCCAGGCAGAGTTTGATCAGGAGCGCCAGAAAGCTGGTGCCTTCCAAAGGCAAAGGGACGACCTGGCGGCACAGATGCAGGCTCTTAGTCAGGAAAGGGATACCTTAGGCCAGGAAGTCTGCCATTTAAAAAGGAAAATGGAAGAAAATCACCTGGCCCTCCAGGGACTGGGTGACCTCCAAAAAGAACACCAGAACTTGATAGAGCACACCAGGAGGGTGGAGGATGCTCTGGCAAGAAAGGAGCAGGCCAATATGGACACAGCGCAGGCGGTAACCCTCCTGCAGCAAAGACTGGCCCAGTAGTCCAGGACCAATCAGGAGGCACAGAGAGAGAATGAGGCTCTCTGCCAGCACAATGATAGGCTCCAGCAACAGGTAGCGATGCAGGAGAGACTGATAGATTCTAGTTAGGCCTTAACTGAGGAACTGAAAGCGCAGGCTCTTGCATTGCAACAGGGATCAGGGGCGGATAGTGATGAGGTTCGCTGGGAAAGAGAAACTCCTGAGCATAACCTCAGGAGCCCTAGTGCCAGAGGCCTTCACCTCTACCAGTCCCTGGACTCTGCCACCCCCATGTTCCCTGGCGCACATGAGCACGGGGCCACAGGGATGGCAGATTACTATCCAGCTAAAAGTATGGGGCTCATAGGCCAGTACCACCCAGGATGGAGGGGCGGGCATCCGGGTATGGGCACCCAAGCACAGTGCAATTTAGTGGGGAACCCCAGGAGAGTAGGCCCACTAAGGCCATCCTGAAAACCTCTGCCCAGGTAGATCAGTGGGGGGATACCCATCAAATCCTGGTAGCAAGGAGGGATCTGAAGACTCCTCTGAGCGTCACAGGATACAGGAGACCAGGTCCCCACATTCTGCCAGCCATTCCCAGGCTCGCAGAATCCGGGAAAACCTGGAAGATCAGACGGGCACCTCTGGGAGCAGCGCTTCTGAGTCGGAGGATGAATGGACCAGGGTTACCCGAACCAAAAAGGCCAATAAGGCAAAAAGGTCCTTGCTTAAGGACCCATTGAAACAAATAAAGGCAATAAGGAGTGTCATCACGCCTTATCATAAGAATGCCAAGTATTCTGTTTGGGAACACTTGGAGCTCTATGAGCAAATGATGTAGACTTTCCATTTGAAGGACAGCCAAAGCTGTATTCAATATGTAAAGTGGACCTTCTCACCAGAATACTCCAGTTTCTTTGCGGGGCTGGAGGATCAAAACCATTCAAGGTGGTCCACATACAGGGCGGCCATCTTGAAACATTTTTCTGTGCACAGAAATCCTCAAGAGGCTCGCAAGGCAGCCTACAATTTGCAATGTGGGGAGGATCAGGCCCCACAAGAATTCGTGCAAGAATTGAAGCGTGCCTTTGCGCAGATCACCAGAAGGGTGCGCACGGACAGCAGAGAATTTGTCAATTATTTTTTCCATGCCTTGCCCAAATACATCATGACCCAGCTAGTGAGAGATTTTCACGAGAAGAGGTCACTAGACTGGGTCATTGAACAGGCTACCCGGATCTATGAGGCGCAGAAGCCTATAGAAAATAAAAGTAATGCGCAGAAAAACCCCAAAACCAACAGCACCCCTGCTGCTGCCAAGGTGGCGGAGGTAAAGGTTGTCCCCGTTTTAGATTTGGAGATGGAAGGATTAAAAACCTGCCTGCACCAAATAATTCACAGCCCAGAAGGCCCTCGGGCCAGTCACAGACAGGGAGTCGAGGAGGTAGTCCCACAAATGGGGTCCCCCGCTCCCTTGACTATGTAAGTCCCCGCTACAAGGGAAACCGACCAATCCTGGGTTATGTGTGGACTCCTCCAGCCCAAGGGGGGGACCCAGCCAAGCACCTGACCCGGGGAACTTCCCTCCTAACTTCCCCCAGGAGGGCAGAAATTCACCAAATCCTGGGCAGAACCTTTTCCCCAGGTATCCACCCAATTCCCAGCCCCAAAATCATCCATCCTTCTTTCCCCAATTCCCTGAGCCCAGACAACCTAATCCGGAAAGGGGAGGCAAAGGGTGGAGGGGTACCCAAATCTTCCCAATCCGGGGTATTACCAGAGAAGGGATAGCTACCCTTCCCGGGATCAGCCCAGGGGAGAAAATAGAGCCACGTATCAGCCTGACTGGGTTTCACAACTTGAGCGCCAGGTCCAAAATATGACACGAGATCTGGGTCTCATACTGAGGGCTCAACAGAACCCTCAGATGAGCATGCCACCGCAGAATGCCCCAAACTCTGGACCTGGTGCTCCAGAACAATGACGGGGGCAGCACCCCGATAACCCACCGGTTCCCAGGGAGGAGGCACAAGAGGAAGGGGAGTGTAAAGCCTTGGAGGAAGCGTCCTTCCCAACTTGTAAACAGCCCCTGGAAAACCAGGAGCCGGAAATAAAATCTCCTACCCCTGAAAGTCTGCCACCCAAGGAGCAGAGAGGAGGTAGGATAAACAAAGGACCCAAACAGACCCACTTTGTGGAGGAGGTACAGGTCTTCCAATTTGAGGGAGAGGGATCCTCAGAAGATCCTGGCAAAAGGATCTTCTCCTTCAGAGATGGGGGAACTCCTCCCAAGGAAAAATGGGTCCCAAGGTATGCCAATTCAGACTGGGGAGATGTGGAGACTGAGCTAACGCCGCCCATCATCTCATCCCAGAACCGACAATACCAAAATCCCATGGGTCAAACCCATCCTGATGACTGCCTCCAAAAAGGGGGGGGGGGGCGGACCAGACCCGAAACCATTCCAGTTGCCAACCTTTTCTTTCAGATTCCCCAGGCTCTCCACAGAATTCTGCCCAAATCTCTTCGCTAGCAATGTCCAAAACCAGAAAGTTAGCCCACCAGTTGTCCAAAAATGTGCATTATCTGTGCCCCCTTGAGGAGAAGGAGGGAAGATATTATGCCCTGGTACAAATACAGGGGCAGGGTACAATTTCGGCACTGGTGGACACTGGATCCCAAGCTACCCTTCTGTCCAAAAGGGCCTTTGATTAAGTAAATGCAGGAAGGGGGGAGAATTACCGTATTCCTCTCAACTCTCTTCCTGGACAACTGCAGAACTTTGACGGGAAGGAAATTCATGTCGAGGGGACTGCAGATTTGGACATCAAAATTGGGCGACACAAGGTGAAACACCCGGTCATAGTAGTGACTCCAGAGGGCACCCCTTGTTTACTAGGGAATGACCTCCTGAGAAGGTTGTCACCCCTAATAGATTGCATAAACAAGGTCCTCTGGACCCAGACTAGCCGACCAATAAAATTAAAACAGAGTGTCAACCATGTTAGTTTAAATGGCACCTGCCACATGGTTGAACAAAAATGTGGCCAAGTAGAATTTCCCTTCCAGAACAACCAAATTCCAGACGTGACAGTAATAGCAGTAGGACAACAGACTGGTGGTGGGGGGTCCTCTCTATTTCTGAAAATCCACCTTCCTTCCAGTTTAAGGTGGTATTCCACACTGGAAGGAAACACTCTGAAATTCTTTACCAATCCACAATCAGACACTCCCACTCCTATAGTCCAGAAAGATGTGAAATCAGCTCAGAGCCTGAATGATATCCAGCAAATTGGAGAGCAGTTGTTCATCCCTGTTCAGTTAAATGATGGGAAGGACTCTGTTCTCGCTCGAGTGTGTGTTAACGGTATTACCCAAATTGTTCGAACACAATTGTTCGAATTACCGAATTGACCGAAAGTCGAGGGTCCGAATTGACCTTTGCACAATTGACCGCACATATATATATATATATATATATATATATATATATATATATATATATATATATATATATATATATATATATATATATATATATATATATATATATATATATTGGTTTGGTAATATATATATATATATATGTATATATATATATTTATATATATAATGGGGGTTACGGGGGGTTTCCCCCCGCACATATGTAACAATTGACCTTCACAATTCGGTCAATTGTGCAAAGGTCAATTGTAATTCGAACAATTGTAGTTCGAACAATTTGTATACATCCGTGTGAACAACGGTAAGATCTTCATTAGCAAAGCCATGTTCCGCCAACTCCCAAAAGATTCAGCCATTCCCACATTCAAACTGATAGACAAATGGGAAATGGACCTGGAAGCACCCAATTCCAAACATCTCCTGCCAAGCAGGTGCATGCTCAAAATCTCCATTGGCAGCAAGAGCATAGTCCATAATTGTTGGGGCGTGCGAGACATCACTGCCAACTTTTACTTAGGCAGTGACATTCTCAATCGCTTTGCCATTAGTTTGGACCTAATAAACTTCAAAGCTTGGTTCCGATTAGCGGATAATCCCATGGGCTTTGATGATCCAGAAAAAGCATTTAGGTCAGCTCAATTGCTACCTTATGCAGTTGAAATTCAGATTAAAGAGGAAGTCACCATCCCGGAAAGGACCCGACAATTCTCCCTGGAAGTGAAAGTTAAAAGAGGACAAAAATTGAAAAACCCTGATGCTTACATATATCTAAATGGTTCTCTCCAACAGCAAGGGTTGGGGGTAAACCCAACTCCATTAGTCAACATAGAACATGACACCATTCCAATAGAGGTGGATAACAGTGACTTAAAGAGCATTACTCTAGCCGCAGGCACCATTATTGGAATGGCGGTTGATGACCGACATTTTTCCATTGATCTAGGAAATTAACTGTTAGGACCGATCCCCAAGGACTGTTTTGACAGTGAGAGTGAGGACAATACAACACCAGACATGATCTTCACCAGGCATGGGGGGAACTTCCTGGTGTACACTTCCTGCCCTTATGGTAAGGAAGATGTGACTTGTGACTTCAGGAGGGATGAGCTGATTTTCCAGGTCCATGAGGGCTGCCTTTCCCACCTGAAGCCTCCAGTCCAAATCAGCACTCTGACCAGGGACTTCTCCACCCAGCTGGAGGAGGCCGCTGAGATAGCCAAACCAGATGTCTTTCCAGGCTTCAGGCAGATGGTGGAAGAGAGAGTCAACCTAGCTGATGCCTGCGTGACTCTGGAACAAAAGCAAAAGTTGAAACAAGTTTTCTTGGATTTCCAAGATCTCTTTGCGGTAGACTCATATGACTGTGGTCGCACCAACATCCGCACAACAACAATTCCCACGGACCCTGGCATGACTCCAGTGTTTGTGAAGCAATATCACTTACATCTTGCATCCATGGAGTCCCTTACTGAAATAATTAAGAACCTTGAGTCCCGGGGGATAATCCGTCCAGTCCACAGCACCTTCAATAATCCGGTGCTGGGAATATTGAAGCCAAACGGCCAATGGAGACTCTGCGCTGACCTTAGGGAGCTCAACAAACGGGTCCATACTTCCTGATGGCCTCTGCCCTACATTGACCAAAGGCTGGCGCAGATTCAGGGGTCACAGGTATTCACTGCAATAGACCTGACCAATGGATACTGGACCGTGCCTGTCAGTAGGGAGGACCAATACAAACTGGCTTTTACCTTTGGGGGCCAGCAGTACACATGGACCCGGACTCCCTTCGGATACCTCAACTCCGGCAATGAATTCAACATTTTCCTACATAAGGCCATGCCCGACCTGGGTGCGAGGGGTAACCTGTCTTATGTAGATGATGTCCTCATCAAAAGTTCATCTGTGGAAGAACACATAGCGGAGATCCGTTATGTTCTGACACAGTTGAGGGCCGCCGGAGCGAAAATTTCCTTTCAGAAAGCACAGTGCTGTAGAACCCGTGTTAATTTCTTGGGGCATGAGATTACTACTCAGGGTCTCTGTCCCCAAGTAAAGAAAGTGGAAGCACTTCAGAAACTGAAGGATCCCACAACTCTGCGGGAACTAAGGAGCCTCCTTGGACTGACTAATTACAGCGAAAGTTCATTGAGGGCTACGCAGAGATCACTAGACCCCTGTTTCATCTCCTGAAGGGGGAGGCAAGTGAGCATGGGGTCCAGAACAATCTGAGGCAGTAAGACAACTCAAAAGAAGCCTCTCACAAGCGCCTTGCCTAGCTTACCCTGTCAGAAACAAGGAGTTCTTCCTGGAGACAGGGTTTTCTAATATGTGCTTGAGGGCAGTATTATACCAAAAGCATGACAAGGTCAATAAAGTAATCTCCTATGCGAGCAAAATTTTATCCTCTGTGGAGGGAAAATTCAACGATTGTGAGAAGGCACTCCTGGCAACGGTGTGGGCATTGAAGAATTACCACCCGTTTATCCAGGGGGAACACATCATAGTGGAGACTCCACACCAGCCTCTGCAATATCTCCAAAGTGACAGAATCCGGGCCGGAAATGTGAGTAATTCCCGAATTACTTCCTGGATTCTGTCAATGCAAGGCTTTCCTGTAGAGGTCAGATATGGCCAAAACAAGAAGAGTCCCCTCGCGCAAGGTCTGGCTGACTTGCATGATTGTGCCAGAGAAAACTGTCTCGAGGACGAAAGTCTAAAAATCAAGGACAACATGGAGGCATACCTTAATTCCCCACACAAAGTCTTTGAAGAAGACAAGTGTGAGGGAATGCCCACTGTTTATGTGGATGGATGCTCTTACCATGTTGACAACAACGGGGAGAAATAACTGGTGGCCAGTGTAAGGAACGCATGGGTGAATGAGTCCCCAGAACCCTCTGCTGGATACAAAATTGGTCCCCGAAGTAGTCAGGTGGCAGAGTTGATGGCTGTGCATCAGGCCATCCTCACTGCCGTCCAACATCAACTCCACGAACTAGTCAGGAAATCCCAAGCTGGCCATGATCAGTGGGTGGTTCCTACCTCATTCCGAAGCCTGATGTTAAGTCACGCCCATGATGCGGCCACAGCCGGTCATAGGGGGTTTCACACAACACTTGAAATCTTAAGAGAGGTTGCATACTGGCCGCACATGGTCCAGGACCTCAACCAATATTTGAAGGGTTGTCTTGTGTGTGCACAATTTCAGCCATCATCCCTCACACACTGTGCGCCTCTCCAAAAGAGGGGGATGACACTGCCATGGTCAGATTTGCAAATCGACTTTGTAGGACCTGTAATTCGCTCGTCTAGAGGAAACAAGTACATGTTGACCGTTACATGCTTGGTTACCAAGTGGGTGGAATGTCTCCCGGCCCCAAACTGCAAGGCAGAAACAGCAGCTGCCCTGATGATTAACCACATCTTTTCCCGTTTTGGTCTTCCTCAAAGGATTGAGTCAGACAGGGGTAGCCACTTCACCAGTGAAGTAATGACAAAGATGTGGGAAATACTGGGGGTCAAAAGGAAGTTACATATTGCTTACCGGCCAGCTTCCTCTGGGGCAGTAGAACGCTACAACTGAACCATTGTGAGCATCTTAAAAAAGTTTGTGACAGATTCTGGGCCAAGTTGGGATATCCGATTACCTCTGGTCCTAATGGCCATCAGATCTACCCCTTCATCTGCAACTAAAATGTCACCATTTGAGTTGATGACTGGACGCAAGATGGTGCTTCCTCAGCATTTGCTCTACAGTACCCAAGAGCAGACACTGATAAATGCCTCCACAACTCATGAGTATGTGGAGAATTTAAGGAAACACCTTCAGCATGCTTTTGCCTATGCTCAGCGGAATCTAGAAAGATCAGCTGATAGCATGAAAACCCACTACGACCTGAAGACCACCAGGAAGGAATATACTGTGGGGGACCGGGTCTATCTATACAATTTCCAAAGGAACCAGGCCAAACAGCGAAAATGTTTGCCTACATGGAAGGGACCCTTTGAAATTATAGACAAGATCTCCCCTGTTGCCTACAAAATCTGCATCCCCAAAGGTAATTTGGCGGAAGGGGAAGATAAGTGGGTCCATATTAATCAGCTGAAGTGTTGCCATCCCAGGCACACTCTGCAACAACTGGAGGAATCCACTGGAATCCCAGAGGGGGCCGCTCCAGAGTAATTCAATTCCAACCCTAAAATAATCCACATATAGCATATAAAATTCTGTGATTCTTGTATATGTTCTTGTCTCCTAATTTAAAAAAGAAAATGTATATGTTCATATCTTCTGATTTATAAAATGTATATGTTCGCCACACCATTAATAGTGGTGTAAAAATGTCTAGGAATGTGTATTGCCGCTTTGCTTTATCATCCTAGGAGAGATGAAACCATGGAGACTGACCACGGAAGGCGACCTGGGGGACCGGGAGCGAAGATCTGAGGGGCCCGGGGTACCGCCCAATATTCCCATCAGGACCGGGAAGGAGAACTGATTGATCAACTGGAGGGAGGAAAAGATGCTGAACTGTGCCATCTACGGAATTGGAAGAAGATGAGGCGAACATCCCAGATCTTGCGAGTTCCATCAGTGAAAGCTCAGAATGGCCATCGCAAGAGGGGGGGCTTGTGGTATTTTTTTACCCATGCATCCAAGCCCTACCATAAAACTGTGCAGTACTGGCATGGAAAACATCATGATGGCCAGAACTCCGCAGAGAGTGCACAGGGAAAACATGAAGAATAGGCTGCCACCCATTTTTGCCTATGTTGTGAGCACATGAGGGCACCGCCTAAAACCACCATTGGGCTACACACACAGTAGCCTGAAACCATTGGGAATGGCAATGCTGATTGCCAAAAGCAACCCAAAAGCAAACTGTGGGGAATTCATTTTCTTAATGTCAAAAATGGATGCAGTACCGGTGCTCACCACTATCAGAAAGCCAGCGTTTTAAAACCACCAGACCTTTGTGTAAAACTGAACAAATTAACCGAAACCAGGCCAAAGAAAGACTTGCTAAGAGGTGGATACAATGTAAAACTATATTCTGAAATGACTTGAAGGAAGTCATTATTTAATGTATATATAAAAAATAGCTGCATGTAAGTTGGATTTGAATGTAGAAAACTGGGAACTAAAGTGACATTTAGCTGAATTCTGCCTGACAACTACCCCCGACAGGAGTTGAACTGGCTCAACAACTCTTCCCAGGCCTGGCTGCATCCTGCTGGCCCCACCAAAAGGAGATCACATGGCCCTGTTGATTGAAAGGGGAGTGGCACCTGGGGACTGCAGGCAAATGTTATATTGGGGGGGTCTTAAAATGGCTTCCTCTTCGGGGAAACTGGGAGGGGCAGTGCCTCTGCTAGCAGCTGAGCTTGGGGGAAGTGGATAAACCAGTTATTCCACCCTGTGATGTGGGAAGCCACACCCCTTTTTGACCAGGGCATAATTTTAAAAAGATAGATAACTCATAGTGCAGACTGTTCAGAATTATATAATTAATACCATTATTCTTGTGATTTTTCGGTGCACATTTTAAGAGGTGTTAGGACCTTGTGGTATTTCCTGGGGATAGTAGCGGAAAAAAAGGTTGTTACTGAAATGTCTGCATGTTAAAAATCTGACGCTTTATCATCTGTAATCCATATCCCTGGTGCATATTTGTGTAAAATCTGGAAAGGTTTAGAGGTCGTTATCTGGATGAAAAGGGGAGAATTCTGTCATCAGTGGACACAACATCGTACAAAGACAGGGATCGGATGGTTTGGTGCTACAGAAAATATGTTAACTGGACCTATAATATGAGAAAAATGGTACATAGATAAATATGTATTTGGATCAGAAATAGATTTGTCTGCAATTTGACAAGGGGAGGTTCCTCTGACCATAAAACCTACAGCATCACTCTGACACTCCATTTCTTCCCCCCAATCAAGGGAGGGAGGAAAGCTTGGCCAATGATAAGTGAGAGGGGCAGGCTTAGCTAGGCCCAGGCACACACCCATTTTCAAAACACATAAAAAGGGCCACTGAAACCCAGGTAGGGAATTCACTTTCCACTTTCTTGCGGGGCGCTTTGCCGGGAGACTCCAGACTTCAAATCCATCAACCTCCAGAGACCAGAGATCCAGAGAGACCAGAGATCCAGAGAGACCAGAGATCCAGAGAGACTAGAACTGTGCAGTGCTGTGAGCAGAACCAGAGCTTGACAGACCCAGAGAGCAGAGCTGACCCAGATAGCCGGGACTTCAGAACCACCCGCCGGAAGTCCCGTCCAACCTGACCAGACCTTGACGGCTTATTTCAAAAATATAGTGTGAGTACTCACTGTGCCAAAACCAATCTCTTAGTTTAAAATAATCGAATTCAAACTATTTTAGCCTATTAGAACTGCCTCGTAGAATCGTGTCATTCTGTCATCTTTAAAACTGAGAACTGTCATCTGTCAGGAAGGCCTGTATCCATGTAGAAGCTTTGGAGGAGAAATGGGCTGCTGATGTCAGGTGTTTGCAGCTAAATCGAAAGCCGTTGATAGATCCAGTAGGAGGAGGAAAGCTAAGTTGCCATTGTCCTTTAGTTCATCCATTTGAATTTTTAACCACTATAACATATATGAGGTACAAAGCACAGCGTGAAAGAGAATTAACCAAGGTGCAGCCCTTTTCCTAGCACAAAGACCGCAGTGATCCCAGAAGTAACAAGACCTCAGAGGAATGCTGGACTTTCAAAGACACATTTATTTTAGATGCTATGAAGCTGCCCAGATCAGTATCCATAGTAGACTTAGAGGTCAGGAACAGAAAGGAGAAGTGGGCTTGCAGAGTGAGCACAAATACAAGATAAGTGTTCCCAGGAGCCAAAGCAGTATCCTTCCAAGTTCATTGAATTAATAGAAACAACCAACACTTCATGTCCAGGTCCACAAGAGTACCATGCCAAGAGACTCCATAGAGAATATGAAAAGGGACATAGAGAACACAACATTCATGTTTGAATTAGCTAAAATCTTAATATATAGAAGGAAACTCTCAAACACAGCAGGGATATCATTTAGAGGTTGCAGGGGTCACAACAACGACCCCTGAGGTCTCCCTTGCTACCCCTAAAAATGGAAACTCCTGGGCTGGGTCCAGCAACATATGGCTCTTTGTTTCTGGAGTGGCTGGCGTTGTTGTTCAGTCTACATTAAAAAAAAAAAAAAAAAAAAAAAAAAAAACAAACAGGGGGTTCCACAAGTGTACCACTTTGACCCATGACCCTAAATAGGAAAGAATAGGAATTACGAATAATGTGTCTTTCTGGAATTCTATATAAATAATTACTAGGCTCAAATGTTTATTTCAGGAACACTTCAGAGAGTGAGTTACTGGTCTAGTTTGCTATTAAAGACCTCAAATGTACAATGCAGACAAAAACTTCCACAAAGCATTTAGCGTAGAATAAGCATCCATTTTGGACTATGTATTTTGCTTTTTGCAAGTTGCAATTATAGCATGATTTTTTTCTGCTGCTGTCTCTCTGTTATGATCATCACATGACATTCCATTTCAGTGTCCTCGGTCACTTGACAACATCCTTATGCCGTAAAGCTTGTGTACAATGTAGAAATGCTTGACCATAGGACATAAAATGGCCCTTGATTTCATTGTGCCACATTGAATGCCTTGTTGTAATGTGTCTTTATTTCCTATTTCAATGGCATACTGTTCAGGATGCTTCTTTGCATGCATAAGGTAACCAGTGCCCAGAGTATGGTATGCCATGTGAGACCAACCTCTGAGCCTGAAAAGTAGATCCATGCCGGCTTGACATGTGGCCAACTTTGCACCAGACCTGCAGATGAACTGGCCTGACGTTAAATCTGTTACCATTTTAATGGTATCCACGACAGAGTGTAATCTGCTTTGTGACTTTGAGAACATTCAGAAATCTAATTGCTAATTTTACTATAACCGGTAAGACATCTATAGATGGTAAGATAGCTCAGGGGGTTGAGCGGTCGCCGCAGTGATGTGTTTGTGATCGGCAGGATGCAGGGTCGAATCCCAACAAGGCTAACTCAGCCATTTACCCTTCTGGGGTTGATAAATGAGTAGCAACGCAGATTGGGTAATATTGTACGTATATGTGTTCTCTATAAAGCGAGTAAGCATTATTGCTACATAATAATGCATCATTATCATTTGGCCCTGGGCATCTGCTTGCATTCACAGTAATTTGGTAACATGCGTTTATACACATTGATATTAACGATACGTATGACGATCCACTCATGCAGGAAATGTATATCACATTACAGTGATATTTTAACCATATTTTTCATAGTGTACTTAGAAACAATGCTATGTGATGCAACATCCTGTTTTGTCAATGGGTGAAATCTTGTGTTCCATTGCTTCCAGTGATGTCACTTTGGAGTGGGATCAAATGGCATCACTTCCTGTGATGTCATCAGAGGACATGGGTCATTTGATGTCACTTCCACTACACATGGCATTTTGGTAAAATGACTTCCCTGAAACACAGTACCCTAATATGTGATCCATACATTAAATCACCAGCTATTCATTGCAAGTCAAACACTGATGCAACACCTACAGAACTCCCTCAAAGCACATGCAGACACCAGAGCACACACAAAACCAAGTTCAAAAGGAGAGGGAAGGCCTCATCGCCTCGGGATGATCAGAAGTATTCTTTTAATTGCAATTATGCCAGACAACGGAGTTCGATCCCCCACTTGTGTCTGACCCATACCTTACGCCTTGTCAAAATGACCCTGGTTGGTAAGCTAGATTCCAACCAATGATAAACCCCTTTGCCACACCACCTATTATGAACAATGCCATCCAATAGGCTGTCCTGTAAATGATCTATTAGAAATAGTATTTGTAGAAGGATAGGTCAAGGCAGAGCTATCAGATAGACATTGACCAATAAAATGACTAACCCTTATACATCCTATATGTAGCTTGGACTATTAACCAACCCAACTTCCCTGTAGGTTTTGTAAACTGATATTGACATTTGATATCATTGCTGATGTAGTTTTGGTACAAAGCCTGCTTTAAATCATTGTAAAAGTAGAGAGCTATGAGAATGAAGATGTGTGTATGCTGTCCCAGCTTAGATTCGTTGTTTGAATAAAGCTTGGGTTTTGACATGCACCTGAGTCCTCCATCAAAGAGTATTATTCTGACTAATTGTGTGATCCTGGGCACATCTTTACACATGATTAGACTATTAGCACAAATTCCCACTTTTTACTCCATCTAGTAGTAAGTTCTAATATGTTTCCTACTCCAAGAACATAAGCATAAAGTCCAACTCTTCAACCCCTCTGGAATTAGTAGCTGGTATTATTCTTGGTCCGAGGCCATGAACAAAATATCCAGCACTTTATTCCATCTGAAGTACTCTTAAACCAAAAGGTCCTTTTAGTGAAAATGCATTGTTGTCCTCCTTCCACAGGCAGGTCGGTTCTTCTGCACGCCTGATGTACTTATATGCCCACTCCCTATTTGCAGGACTAATTCTGGTCCTTTGCATAGCTTACATCGTATCCCGCCATTGCCACCATTACATTTGTGCATTTTTGACATTTTAAGGACATTTTGCTTTGGGTCTGTACATCTCTGACCTAGGCTGGTGTGAAAACGGCACATTCTGCACTTGTGCATTTTGTAAGACATGCAGAAGTGCATTGTTTGCTTGCACTGACAAAGCCCTTTGAGATTCAGATTCAAAGTGTTAGGGTCTAGAAGGGAATCAAGCCTACAAAGAAATTGTATTGTCAGAACAAAGCACAACATCTGTATTTTTCATGTATATGTTATTAGGGCACACCTTTTAAAATCAACTATGACCCCTGAAGGTCACACATCAATTAAAAGATGTAACCTGTTGTCCAATGACTGCAAGCAAACAATTCTGGCACACAAAAAACTATGCTGCTCTACAAAGAAAAAAGTTCAAGTATAGTGTGTAAATATATATAACATTTAATTATGTAATACCCTTACAACTGTTACATGAAACCATGTAAACAAAGTAGAAAGATATGTATCCCCAAAAAAAAAGCAAGAGAAAAAAAGACACTTGCTACAAGCAAGTGTTGTTTTTCTCTTGTTTTTTTTTTTTTTTTACTTTGTTGTTACAGAAAACCAGAGGGGGCGGGGGGCCGCAGCGTTCTATAAATATTTAAGCAGAAAATATAACTTAAAATATATGCAAACACACTTGGGAAATGCGCTTCTGCATATCACCATAACAAGACACATATTGATGTTAACAAGGCGTTATTCTTTACCAATTAGCTGCCTTTCACACCCCGTAATAACTCCCTATGGGGCCCTAGTGTCCGGCGCGCCGTAAAAGGGACGCGCGCCGCAATCAACGTCCCAATTAACCAACGCGGAGTGATCGTTGAAAGCAGTGCAGGGAAGTAGTTATCTGCGAGCAGTCCACATGCAGAGGTCATTTTGATTAGACTCAAAATGTTGTCTATAATGTACTTCGGCCCCACTCTGCTCAGTGCCCCGCGGAGTGTCTTACATTTTAAGGGAGTGGGGTAATTGGCAGCATGAAACAGGAGGGGGGAGAATGTAAACATGTATAAACAACAGAGATTACACCAGTGAGATTATCTGGCCTATAGGAACGCATGCTAAGTGAATAATTTACCATTTTAAATATGTTTTCTTGCATAGACTCCGAATATCGAACATTTCACAATCACGAGAGCTTCTTCGGTTTCCTGAGGCCTTGAAGACCCATGTGTTCAAAATTCACCTGCTAAAAGTACTTCATGAAAAACGTTGCATTCGTGTTGCACATACAGATATTGCCATCGAAATGTGTAATACTCGCAGTAAATTGAGGAACGCGCATGCATTTGTTGTGGAGTGACCACTGGTGACTGTATGTATGTTTTCCATCGCCGATAGGCTTAGTCAGAATCGAATGACTTCGATCCTCTCTCTCCACAGGGTGGCGCTAGTCAAAAACCGCAACATCCATCCTCTCTCTCCACAGGGTGGCGCTAGTCAAAAACCGCAACATCCTTCCTCTCTCTCCACAGGGTGGCGCTAGTCAGAAACCGCAACATCCATCCTCTCTCTCCACAGGGTGGCGCTCGTCAGAAACCGCAACATCCATCCTCTCTCTCCACAAGGTGGCGCTAGTCAAAAACCGCAACATCCATCCTCTCTCTCCACAGGGTGGCGCTAGTCAAAAACCGCAACATCCATCCTCTCTCTCCACAGGGTGGTGCTAGTCAAAAACCGCAACATTCCTCCTCTCTCTCCACAGGGTGGCGCTAGTCAGAAACCGCAACATCCATCCTCTCTCTCCACAGGGTGGCGCTTGTCAGAAACCGCAACATCCATCCTCTCTCTCCACAGGGTGGCACTCGTCAGAAACCGCAACATCCATCCTCTCTCTCCACAGGGTGGCGCTAGTCAGAAACCACAACATCCATCCTCTCTCTCCACAGGGTGGCTCTAGTCAGAAACCGCAACATCCATCCTCTCTCTCCACGTCACAAACCAAAACATCCAACCTCTCTCTCCACAAGGTGGCGCTAGTCAGAAACTGCAACATCTAGCCTCTCTCTCCACAGGGTGGCGCTAGTCAGAAACCGCAACATCCAACCTCTCTCTCCACAGGGTGGCGCTAGTCAGAATCTAATGACATCGATCCTCTGTCTCCACAGGGTGGCGCTAGTCAGAAAGCACAACATCCACCCTCTTTCTCCATAGGGTGGCGCTAGTCAGAAAACGCAACATCCACCCTCTCTCTCCACAGGGTGGCGCTAGTCAGAACCTGCAACATCCAGCCTCTCTGGCGCTAGTCAGAAACCACAACATCCATCCTCTCTCTCCACAGGGTGGCGCTAGTCAGAAACCACAACATCCATCCTCTCTCTCCACTGGGTGGCACTAGTCAGAAACCGCAACATCCAGCCTTTCTCTTCACAGTGTGGCGCTAGGAAGAAACCACAACATCCATCCTCTCTCTCCACTGGGTGGCACTAGTCAGAAACCGCAACATCCAGCCTTTCTCTTCACAGGGTAGCGCTAGGAAGAAACCACAGCATCCATCCTCTCTCTCCACAGGGTGGCACTAGTCAGAAACCTCAACATCCATCCTCTCTCTCCACTGGGTGGCACTAGTCAGAAACCGCAACATCCAGCCTTTCTCTTCAAAGGGTAGCGCTAGGAAGAAACCACAGCATCCATCCTCTCTCTCCACAGGGTGGCGCTAGGAAGAAACCACAGCATCCATCCTCTCTCTCCACAGGGTGGCGCTAGTAAGAAACCGCAGCATCCATCCTCTCTCTCCACAGGGTGGCGCTAGTCAGAAACCGCAACATCCATCCTCTCTCTCCACAGGGTGGTGCTCGTCAGAAACCGCAACATCCATCCTCTCTCTCCACAGGGTGGCGCTCGTCAGAAACCGCAACATCCATCCTCTCTCCCCACAGGGTGGCGCTAGTCAGAAACCACAACATCTATCCTCTCTCTCCACAGGGTGGCGCTAGTCAGAAACCGCAACATCTAGCCTCTCTCTCCACAGGGTGGCGCTAGTCAGAAACCGCAACATCCAACCTCTCTCTCCACAGGGTGGCGCTAGTCAGAATCTAATGACACCGATCCTCTCTCTCCACAGGGTGGCGCTAGTCAGATGGCGCTAGTCAGAAAGCACAACATCCACCCTCTCTCTCCATAGGATGGCGCTAGTCAGAAACCGCAACATCCATCCTCTCTCTCCACAGGGTGGCGCTAGTCAGAATCTAATGACACCGATCCTCTCTCTCCACAGGGTGGCGCTAGTCAGATGGCGCTAGTCAGAAAGCACAACATCCACCCTCTCTCTCCATAGGATGGCGCTAGTCAGAAACCGCAACATCCATCCTCTCTCTCCACAGGGTGGCGCTAGTCAGAAACCACAACATCCATCCTCTCTCTCCACTGGGTGGCACTAGTCAGAAACTGCAACATGCAGCCTTTCTCTTCACAGGGTGGCGCTAGGAAGAAACCACAGCATCCATCCTCTCTCTCCACAGGGTGGCGCTAGTAAGAAACCACAGCATCCATCCTCTCTCTCCACAGGGTGGCGCTAGTCAGAAACCGCAACATCCAGCCTTTCTCTTCACAGGGTAGCGCTAGGAAGAAACCACAGCATCCATCCTCTCTCTCCACTGGGTGGCACTAGTCAGAAACCGCAACATCCAGCCTTTCTCTTCACAGGGTAGCGCTATGAAGAAACCACAGCATCCATCCTCTCTCCCCACTGGGTGGCGCTAGTCACAAACCACAACATCCAGCCTTTCTCTTCACAGGGTAGCGCTATGAAGAAACCACAGCATCCATCCTCTCTCCCCACAGGGTAGCACTAGGAAGAAACCACAGCAGCCATCCTCTCTCTCCACAGGGTGGCGCTAGTAAGAAACCACAGCATCCATCCTCTCTCTCCACTGGGTGGCGCTAGTCACAAACCACAACATCCAGCCTTTCTCTTCACAGGGTAGCGCTATGAAGAAACCACAGCATCCATCCTCTCTCTCCACTGGGTGGCGCTAGTCACAAACCACAACATCCAGCCTTTCTCTTCACAGGGTAGCGCTATGAAGAAACCACAGCATCCATCCTCTCTCCCCACAGGGTAGCACTAGGAAGAAACCACAGCAGCCATCCTCTCTCTCCACAGGGTGGCGCTAGTAAGAAACCACAGCATCCATCCTCTCTCTCCACAGGGTGGCGCTAGTAAGAAACCGCAACATCCATCCTCTCTCTCCACTGGGTGGCACTAGTCAGAAACCGCAACATGCAGCCTTTCTCTTCACAGGGTGGCGCTAGGAAGAAACCACAGCATCCATCCTCTCTCTCCACAGGGTAGCGCTAGGAAGAAACCACAGCATCCATCCTCTCTCTCCACAGGGTGGCGCTAGTAAGAAACCACAGCATCCATCCTCTCTCTCCACAGGGTGGCACTAGTCAGAAACCGCAACATCCAGCCTTTCTCTTCACAGGGTAGCGCTAGGAAGAAACCACATCATCCATCCTCTCGCTCCACTGGGTGGCACTAGTCAGAAACCACAGCATCCATCCTCTCTCTCCACAGGGTGGCGCTAGTAAGAAACCACAGCATCCATCCTCTCTCTCCACAGGGTAGCGCTAGGAAGAAACCACAGCATCCATCCTCTCTCTCCACAGGGTGGCGCTAGTAAGAAACCACAGCATCCATCCTCTCTCTCCACAGGGTAGCGCTAGGAAGAAACCACAGCATCCATCCTCTCTCTCCACAGGGTGGCGCTAGTAAGAAACCACAGCATCCATCCTCTCTCTCCACAGGGTGGCGCTAGTAAGAAACCACAGCATCCATCCTATCTCTCCACAGGGTAGCGCTAGGAAGAAACCACAGCAGCCATCCTCTCTCTCCACAGGGTGGCGCTAGTAAGAAACCACAGCATCCATCCTCTCTCTCCACAGGGTGGCGCTAGTCAGAAACCGCAACATCCAGCCTTTCTCTTCACAGGGTAGCGCTAGGAAGAAACCACATCATCCATCCTCTCTCTCCACAGGGTGGCGCTAGTAAGAAACCACAGCATCCATCCTCTCTCTCCACAGGGTGGCGCTAGTAAGAAACCACAGCATCCATCCTCTCTCTCCACAGGGTGGCGCTAGTAAGAAACCACAGCATCCATCCTCTCTCTCCACAGGGTGGCGCTTTGCAGCTTTGGTGCCACATTTAAAGAGTACTTGGTCTAACTTTCAATGATGCAGCCTTTGACATAACAGCACAATCCCTTCCACATCTCTATGCTGACATCTGAATTGAGCTGAAAGTGATATGCCCCACTGACCATATCCGCAATGTCTAATTTAGATAGATCAATTAATCTACTCTGAATGTTGGTCTTTTGAAAAAGGATCGCGAAGTTGAGGCTTGGGTCCAAACTCTCCCATTGAAATCATAGCATTGGATACTAGGTGCTCTTCATCATATGGGAGACGCACTCGTTGGCAATCAAGGTGAAGGCTGGGGCATTCTCGGCCCTGCCAGGCACATAGCTCAAACAGAATGCGCACCTCAAGATTCCGAGTTCCTGTGAGATTCGGCAACCAAGAATGGTGCCAGATCCTATCAGGCAGGATTTGGGAGAAAGAGGTCTGTTTTGCCATCCAATCCGAGTCACTGAATCAACAGGTGAAATCGTTTGTGTTTTTAGGTTTAGGAGCGCTATAAAAGGAAACATCCCTTTTTGTTTTCTGTTTGTGGGTTTTGTTAAGCTGTGGGAGCATGGGTTTAATGGGAGTGCCACCAGCTTGTGTTTTAGAGAGATTTTGTAGGATTTGGGGAGGATTTTGGAGGAGTTTGGTGATCTGTCTTGATGGTGCATTAGCTGCGATTGATTTGTTTATTATTTTATTTATTTATTGCGTATTTATATGGTGCCTATACACATTGTGTTTCCAGGCACCACAAGACAAAAAGGGGTGGGGGAACAAGGGAATAGAAACAATAATGGTTCTGCTAGGCCTTGTGATATTCGGATCATGCAAGTGCAGCAACAAGAAGTGCAGGGGTTGGGGTGAGAAAGGGAAGAGGTGGGGGAGGGCCCAGGGTTGGGCAGGTGCTATGGGGAGCCCAGGAGGGCACGCGCTATGGGGAGCCCCAGAGGGCATTTTCCGAGGTGTGACGGGGATCTGCCCACTAGTGCGTGGAAGGGGGTGGACCGGGGACAGGAGGGGTGTATCAGCCATTCAGGCTGGTCAGTGCAGGGGGCCCGGCAAGGGCAGTGCTAGGTTGGGAGGGTGGAGAGGAAGACTAGAACGAAGAGCATCTGATGCCTTGTCAGACTCATATGTGACCAGGCCACCAGTCACAGCAGATATAACTGGGAATTAGCACAAGAGGGTGAGAGGGAAAGAGGAAGACATGAGTAGGGTCTTGAGCTGCTTCTGGAACATAAAGAGATCTGGCTCAAGTCTGAGAGAGGCAGGGGGGTCATTACAGAGGGAGGCTCCTTTCGAAGATAGAGATCTACCCCCCACTCTCTGCTTGGAGAAACAATGAATCTGCAGAGAGTTGGATCCAGCAGACCTGAGTGCTTGAGCCGGGAGGTATTTAGGGAGAGATAGTTTAATGTAGCGGGGTCCAAGGCCGCAGAAAGGCTTGTCGATGATGCAGAGTGTCTTGAATTCGATCCTTGCAGCCACCGGAGCTGGAGAGATGTGGTCTTTGCACTTGAGGCCAAGGATAAGACTTGCAGATTTATTCTGGATTAGTTGGAGGGGCGAAGAGAGGAAAGAAGCAGATTGAGGAAGGGACTGTTGCAGTAGTACAGTCTTGAGAGGACAAGAGCTCTGGATACATTGAGCTTCTGGGGATGGTGAAGAGAGGGAGAATGCCTCTGAGAAGGTGGAGCTGAAAGGTGGCCTTCTTGGCAAGGGCCGTGATGTGAGGGGAGAAGGAGAGAGAAGAGTCAAAGGTGACACCAAGGTTTTTTAGCTCACAAGAGGATGAAGGGGGGCCCGAGGAGGATGGCCAGAGAGTGGCATGGAAAGAGCAGGCAGGGATCCCAATGAGAAGGATCTCAGTTTTACTAGTATTAAGGCAGAGATTGTTGGCATGAAGCTCAAAGAAGTGCTATGTATCATCAGCATAGCACTGGACGTGAAAGGAGAAGGTGGAGATGAAGTGGGCCAAAGGGGCGAGGCAAATGTTGAAAAGCCACAGTGATATGATAGAGCCCTGAGGGACTGTGCAGGTAGAGAGAGATGTGGAGGAGAGCAAAGGGAACAGTTGCACCTGGGAAAATCGGTTTGATAGAAAGATGGTCAGCAAAGCCAGTGCCCGATCTCTTATGCCAAGTGTATCATGGAGACGTTTTATGAGGGTGGCATGATTGAGCATGGCAAAGGCAGAGGAAAGATCTATGAGGACGAGAGTGGAGGGGGTGTTGGAATAAGGATGAGCAGGACATCACGGGTGTTCAGGAGAGCAGTTTCCATGCCTGAAGCCAGACTAGTGGTCGTGTAGACAGACAACAGATCCAGTGTGGAGGATCAGTTGTGGGATGACCAACTTCTCCAGGTGATTGCCCAAGGAAGGGGGATGGACGTAGGGTGATAGTTAGACAGGCAGGCAGGGTCTGCAGATGGTTTTTTTAAGAGAGTGTGCATAATGGAGTGCTTGAGGCGTAGTGGAAAAGAGCTTGTGACAAAATAGTGGTTACAGATGTCAGCCAAGTCAGGGGCGAGAGAGGAGATGTTGTCCTTGATGGTTCTGTAAGAGCAAGGATCACCTCTTTGGAGGAGACTTTCATAGAGCGGAGTACTTTAGAGAACTCATCCAGTGTAATAGGAGATAAGGAGGAGAGTATGGGCGAAGGAGAGACGGAGGCCAAGGGAGGCATGAGGGTAGGGGGTCGGGTGGGGAGAAGAGGAGAGTGAGGACCGAATGTCCTGAGTTTTGGAGGTGAAGTGGGTGGCCAGTGCAGTGTAGTGGGCCTGGGAAGGCAGAAAAGAGTTGGATACCGCAGTAGCAATGTCAAGTTCCTTACAGATTTTGAAAAGTTCTGCTGTGTTATTGGTGGCCCCAAAGATGCATGCTTGGAAATTGGCCGTCTTCCTAGAGTGAATGGAGAGTCAGTATTGTCTTTGGAGCAGGCGGCAGGACAGTTTGTCAGAGGGTTTGAGTCATACCAGTAATTGCATTTGGAGGCAGCCTTTATGCAGATCCTCATGACAGGGGCAAGGATATCCAGGGTGTTGAAGATGGAGAGATTCAGGTTGGCAACAGCAGAGTCAGTGTCAGTGTCAAGAACAGGGTGGAAGGCTGAATGAAGGTGGCAGCAAATGCATTAACTGACACTTAGTTCATTGGTTGAAAGACAGCGAAGGCGACTGGCAGTGGGGGCAAAGGCATAGCCAGAGGACCTGAGAGCTCCAGGTGGGAGGAGAGGAGAGCATGGTCAGACCAGGAGAGAGGTGTGGTGAGAGGGTTAGAGACAGGGATATCTGTGGAATTAGCACATGCAAAGTGTGTCTGCTGAGTGTGTCGGACCAGAGGGAAGAATTGTGAGGAAAAGAGATTCACAGAGGTCGCAGAAGAGTAAAGTGGCTGTGCCAGGAGAGTCAAGATGAATATTGAAATCTCTAAGGAAGAGAAGTTTTTGGTAGGTGGACAGATGAGAAGAGGAGAGGTTGCCCCATTCTGAGAGAAAAAGGGTGGTGCATCCAGGGTGCATACATATGGTGGTGAGAGTGAGAGACACCAAGGCTACAGATGAGGCATTGAAAGGAGGAGTAGGATTTAGTGAGAAAATCAGGGCCATTCCCTCACCGGACAGGTTTGGCCATGAATTGGTGAGGATCTTGTAGCATCAGTGAGGAGAGTGTCTAAAGCAGTGACTGAGCTGGCCTTGAACCAAGGCTGAGTGAGAGTAAGGACATCAAGATCAAGGTCTTCAAAGAGATGACAGATGTCAGCATGTTTGACAGCAGAGCAAGAGTTGAGGGTAGCTAAATGAAGCTGACTGCCTCCTTTAAAGGTTTTCCAATGAGGTATACAGGGGTTCGTTACAGCCCTCGGATGGGGCATGGAGGCCAGAGGGGTGTTGGAGGGGGAAGTAGAAGGAGAAAGGGGGTAGTTAAGGAGAGACAGGAGACACCAATACAGAAGGAGGAGATTGGGCTGAGAGCCCTGGACCATGACAGTGTCATTCAGGTATACATTAATGATGCACCTAGACGATGTGAAGTGAGCCAAGAACAGTTCCCATCTGGTTCCACCATTAATGGATGAGGATGACAAAGGTGAAAAGACAGAGACCATATGGGAAGTCCATAGGTCAGGTGAAAGGACGGTGAAGAGGATTCAGTGATTGTATGGAGGAAGCATTGACATAGGTGTCAGCAATGGTCAGTCCAGGGTTGGAGACCAGGAGTGCTGGCTTGAATTGTTTTCTTCCAGACTTTGTTAGAGAGGTAGGAAAGGAGATAGAGTAGCAATTAGAAACGATAGGAGGGATGGAGAGTGCCATATATGAGGAAAAAGGGCAGAGGAGGAAGGTGAGTCGAAGTGGGGGGGAGCTGCACAATGCACGAGGAACTTACCAGGTGGCCTCACAGCAGTCAGCAAAGGAGGAGTCAGATGATATGATATGATATGATATGGTATTTGTAACACGCCTATACACAGGTGTTTCAAGGAAAGAGTTACCAAAGGAACATGAGAGATTAATTTAACAAGATACAGTCAGCAGGATTGTGTAGGGCAAAGGTTGCAAATTAAAGACAGATAAAATGAAGTAATGTAGGAAGGACAGTTAAAATCATATAGGCAAATTCGATATGCAGACATATCGGCAGACATGCAGTTATGTGGGAAGGCCAGTTAAAATCATAATAGGCAGATTTGATATACAGAGATGTATGCAGAAATGCAGTGGTAATGTGGGAAGGGCAGTTAAAATCAGCATAGGCAGGTTCGATGATTAGACATATATGCAATAATGCATTAATATCGGAAGGACAGTAAGGATCAAGCAACTAGAATCAGAAATTGCAGGCATGTAGACGAAATGCAAACAGCAGAAACCTGTGCAACATTACTCTGAACGAAAAACAGGAAAAATAGATAAGAAGCAGCAATTAGAATAAGGTCACCGTTTCATAGCCGCAATCCCACATTCAGAGGTTTCAGGATAAAATACCATAGCATTCCAGAACGGTGAGAGAAGGCCTGAAATGCACGCAACAGTAAAAGTACTTGAAGAGGGCAAGTGGAGGTCAGTGCATGCCGAGCTGAAGAGCCCAGTAGTGTTGCAGCAGCACAAGTTATATTATGGCATCAGTAGGTAAACACAACATTGAGGTAAGGTGGACTCGGATCACACGTGTAAGTAATTAGTATGGGACTCAGAAAGGCAGAGTAGAATGATTCGGATGTTAGTTCATTAGAGTATTAGGCAAAGTCATGAAAAGACACACCAGCAAGTATGCAATAAGTGATTTTGGGGCGAGGTTAGAGGCAGGCTCCCTGAGAGCAGGGATATGAGCACAAGCAGTAGACCAGCCGTGATGAGGAGGGGAGGCAGTCTGGAGGCAACGCTTACCCACTGGGTCATGGCTAGAGTGCTGGGCTGGAGAAAGGGTGCAGGCCCATTGACTTCTCTCACAAGCAGCTCAAAACAGGAAAAGGATAAAATGGAAAGGAATGCAGAGTGAAGAGTAGCCCAGCCAGGTGGCCATGGCCAAACAGGCCAGACAGGGGCCTAGTAAGTGAGTCTTGAAGAGGGGGCCGGCGTTAAATATGTTTGAACATTAAGTAAGATTGGACATAAAGAAAATGGATTACCCAAAAAAGACTCCTTGCAATATCAAGGACTGTCAATTGAGAGGGATTGAACTATTATCTAAGAATGAGCAGCTGACCTTAAAACCTGCAGACTAAGGGGGTGCTATTGTAGTTATGGATTCTACATTTTATCATGAAAGGTGCATCTCTTTACTTAATGATGAATCTACATATATACCATTCTGCCAGGATCCTACCATAAAGATAAAAACATTGATAAACACCACAATCGAGAAAGCATATGAATATGATTGAATCACTGAAAAGACTAAGGGCCTCATTCCAAGTTGGGCGGCAAGGGATACCGGGCACCGGTAAGGAGACCGGTGACGGTAATCCCTTACCGCCCAATTCCAAGGTCCCTTCGCAGGGACTGTAAATGACTTGTGGTCGGACCAAACGTTCTTTACAGGACCCGTTAAGGGACCTTGGAGCTAATAACCGGCCCGCAATTAGCGGGCCCGTTATTAGCGCCTTCCCATTGAGCCCTAAGGGGGCTCAAATGGGAATGGAGAATGGCTTTTGGAATGGGGACTTACCGGGTCCACCTAAGGCGGAATGTCCCGGTAAGTCCCCCCTCCACTAGACCCGACCCGGACAGGATTCTGGAGGCAGCCATGGCGCTAATAGCGGCTGCCTCCAAAGTCGGAATGAGGCCCTAAGATGTATCTATTGAACTGGTCCCTATTATAGCGGTTTTCTATGGATTGGCACTAATTCATTAGGACCAGTTAAGACCAAAATTGAGACCAATTGTGGCAGGCAATGATAGTGCCTTCGACCCATTGGCTGTATATGTGGATACAATTGTACAACCCTTGGTCCAGAATATCCCTATCTGTTTGTAACACTGGTGAGCTGTAGGAGTGCCTGGTCCGGATCGCCTGCTGTTTGGTTCCTGGTGGTATGCTGCTAATCCAAATCACTCCCTTCCCACTGTTCTGCTGAAAGGCTAATTGCCCAGCATGCTGTTAGGTTGGGAATGAGTTGGAGGACCTTGATGGGATGGCTCTGGTGTGGGGCCCTCTGGGTGAACCTACAGGTGGACAAACTAGAAGACGTCCTCTGCACCACCGCAACGCTCCCCTTGATATGCTGGCTGTCTGGAAATGTGGGTAATATGCTCTCCTTGTAGTCACAAACAATGTGCAGGACATCAGGTTGACATCTGTCTCCCAGTTGCTTCATTGAGGTGGAGTCCGAGACCTGCTGCGGCGCACGTGATTCCAGTGGTGAGGGTTCCTGCTTTGCGCGCTTTAGAGCAGTGTCCACGCATGTTGTTTGATGTCCTTCTTAACTTTATTATTTTCCATAAGCTTACCGAGCTTGTGTGGCGCAATAAGCGTTGTAAAGGTGTCCTATCATAGTTGGTTTGGAGTTCTGAATGCCTGTTACTTTGTCAAGCGCTGCTTACAGTATCTTTCCTTTGCAAGCTTTCTGCAGCACAATGCTTTTGGTTTGCCTGCTGATGCTGGAAGAACCCCCCCTATGCGTGAAACGCCTGCAATGCTGCTGGTCTATGATCGGAGGTAAGTGGGGAAGCGGGTGCATGCTGTGAACACTTCGGATACTACTGACAGCTTACTGCATGTTGTTTCTTGTCTCGTAGGAAATGTGGACTGCTGCAATGGAACAAGGCTCTTCCGTGAATCTGGAAAGCCTATGGTGAGTATTCTATGCAGAGTGGCTTGATCAGGTAAGCAAGGGTACTGCAAGAGAAGCCAGGTAGCACGTGGAATCCACAGTGAGCGTTAAGCTGCTTGCAATCTTCAGCTAGGAAAAAACGCTAAGTGCTGGGTGTGGCCCAGGGTGGGGCTTATATAGCCCTAGGCTGTACCCAGCACCACTAGACCACCAAGGATAATTTGATAAGGATTGCCTCGGTCCATCTTGGTTCCTGTATGGGATCCGGCTCTGGGGGCCATTTTGGTGGTGGCAGTGGGCAGTATTGACACACTGCAACTTGCGCCAGCCAGCAACCCTTAGTGTCCAGGCCCTGCCTACACTACATGTATGTGTTCTGTTCTACTAGGGGTCATGCTAGGGATCATGACACTATTTGAGGATCACAACAGATTTCTTGAAATGTATTCAAGATATTTACACCTTAACTTTGAAATGTTTACTCTTCTCCCTTGATGTGAGTAGTCTCTACACGTCAATTCCCCATGATGAGGACATTGAGGCAATAAAATGGCTATTGCTAATGTCTAGGAATGTGGTATGTGAAAAACTATTTGTCATAGACTCATCTTATTCAACAATTCTTTACACTACCGAGGGAAATTCTATGCACAAGCTTCTGGTACATCTATGGGATCGGCCCCTGCATACGCAAACATACGTATGTACATTTTTGGAAAAATGCATATATTGGAGAAACCAGAATGGTCATCTAAGATACAGATTTGGAAGAGGTACATTGATGATATTTTTGGAATTTGGTGGGATCCAGACAAGAACTTTTCTGCTTCTTTGAGTATCTGAACCAAGTACGCACATGCATCAAGTTTACCCTGGAGGTAGGCACCCACACTTTATCTATTTTTTGGACGTACAACTGTCAATTGCAGGGAATATAATTATTACCATGGTGTATCACAAACCTACAGATGTAAATAACTTACTACATTTTGCGAGTTTTCACCCTAAGGCCATGATTCAGGGCTTACCCCACAGTCAGATGGTGAGACTCAGGAGGATCATCTCAGATTTGAAATCCTATGAGACAAAAAGCTCAGAACTCAGCAAGAGATTTTCCAAAAGAGGGTATCCGGAGGAAGTATTCAGTGAGGTGGAAGCTATAGCACCATGAAAGCCCAAAGAATAAATATTAACACTTAAGCATAAAGAAACCATACCACCCATATTATACATCTCTAAGTATTCCATACAGAAATTCTAGACTGGTAACATACTTAAAAAACCTGGGCTATTCTAAAGCATGACCCGACACTCCTTAAAATGTTCCCCACACCACTGATGAGGGCCTACAAACCTGGTAGCAATCTATGGGACAAACATGTACGATCAGAAAGACCACAAAGAGACAAACAATTGGTGTTGTGAACAGCAAAGAAGTAGTAATTGTAACAACATCACATGCAGGACTGCAGGGGGAATATGCAGCATGCAATACCCTTGTGGCCTCCTATATATAGGACATATGGCAAGAACTGCACGAGAAAGATGGAAAGAGTACAAGTCCAATGTATGCTGCATGAATATGAAATCACCAGTGGCGAAACATTATAAGGAGCAAAGACATTCCATTACACAATTGCAGTTTGCCATGCTAGAAGCAGTGAAACGTCCTCACAGAGTGGGAGATTTCAATAACTTGTTAGCACAAAGAGAAATGATTTGGATACATCTCCTTGACACGATCTATCCCAGGGGGATGAACGAAGAATATAGTCTGAACTGTTTTAGTTAAGTTTGGCTGAGAACGAAGTGCACTCACCTCCCTGGTTAATATTGACTTTAATAGGAGGGATACACTTAGCCTTTTTACTATTCACAGTACCAGAAAGGGATCTACACGGTTTTTCCCAATAGAGACTCATGAGTTATGTATCCGTTACTCTAGGCTTGAAACTTCATTATCTCCATTGGGATACATTTGTCACACACCCAGACACATTTTGTCACACACCCAGTTACGATATGTGAATGAATACATGTAATGGGCTGTTTGTTCAGCCTTCTATTGATTGAGGGATTGTCAGATTATCTATCAATGACCGAGTATAGCCAGAATACAATTGTGACTATGATTTGATCTACCTCTTCAGGAATACAGATGACTCTGCCATTTTCGAAAGGAAAAGGTAGAATTGCCATACCGGCCCATCTACATTAAGTGTGTGAACAAATTAAGGATACATGGGTGTGCAGGTAGGTGAGGGAAATCACCCTGTAACACATATTCCATGCATGTGCATGATGACACACAAGGGAATGGTTTAAATGTACACTAGAGACGCTATAGTTGGAATTGTCAATACCCACTTCAGTCCTTGTGTTCTTATGAAACATTTGACATGTGAGCCCCAACATAAGGGGGATATAAATTTGGTGATGGGCTTAAAATTAAGCCTTATATCATTGAAAAAGCATGTTCATTATTTGCACTTTGGGGCAAGTGGAATGAGGAAATTAGCTCTGGACCATGTTAACTATGGTTGTTTACATGTTGATTTGTACACTTTTGAAACTGATCCTCGTCTATGTTTTGTACCCACAGAAGTCTGCTCCTGAAGAAGGAGCTCATTACCCCAAAATGCGTAGAGTAGACCTTTAAGGAATTTATGAAAGAATAGAACATTATTTAAACAAGATTGGAAGTTAAATTCAGGAATATATGAATATGCCATTTTTGTTGAAACTGTATTAAATTATGTTTGCTATTTAAGAAAAAGTTTTGGCTGGTATTCAGCTTTACAGTGTGCAGGGGACGGGAGTGTCTAAGGATTGGACAATATCTGTTGTTATTTTATGTTACAGCTCTGTGCAAGGGCTCGTATTCCTCCACTGCACCCATATAGTTTTGAAATATCATTATGAATATCTGGTTGAACATGTTTTGCATATGGGTGTGCACTGATTGATTATAAAAAGGCTCCCTCAATTGCCCAGTAAGAATCAAATGCGACCAATCAGAATGCGGCAGGCTCCGGGCTCAAGAAAGGCTGTACGCAGCTTGTGAAGGGAGCAGCGATCTTATGTTTAAGAAACGATATTCACATAAGCCCATGTGGGCCTACCTACATGATGAGGCGGCATCCGAGGCATCAGCGTATTGGGATGAATTTCTTCTGAGAGGGCAGGCAGGCAGGGGAGTTGTGTGCAGTCCCCGGTCTGCTGTCCCGATTGTAGTATTCTATTTTCCCCCTTTTGCCTGTTTTGTGTTTGTATTAACCAAGGGTATCCCAGAAGGAACTCAACTAAACAGCTTGTGAAATGTGTATAAATCACAGAAATACTGTAAACAAGGGAAAATCACCCATGTCACATTTGACTCATTATTGAAAAGGTCACCACTTGAGTGACTTTTTGTAAAAATGAACTCAGTCAAGCAGATTAGATGTTTTTTAACATGGAGAGTTCATATTCTATGTGCACCTACTGCATACCTCCATTGAATGGTTATATAAAATTAGACACAGGCTCATGGTTACAGTGCATTGATGTTACGAAACCTGGACTTCTACTCTTTGAGATCCCTTTACTTATTTAAAAAGAAAATGTTTTGTTGCCGGTTGTTTGGATATTCAAAAACGTGAGGTGCGTCAGCCATTTTGAAATGACACCATGTTGGATCCGTGAACTGTTGCCATTGTTCGTGGGGAGTTGAGGGGTGATGATGATGGGATGGGATATGGCCATAACAAGCCAAAAAACTGGCGTTTGTCTCCTATGAAGTCCGCAAACATGTAAGATGTTTGGGGGCATCCATGCATATTTTTGGATTACAGGGTTGATGAAAAGCAGTTTTTGGATGGCTTATAACTTTGGCGTCACTCAATCAAAAAGCAAGACAATGTGTGATATCATTCTAGACTTCACTTTGAATGGTTCTACAAAGTCTGGTGCAGGGATTGGCTATGTGGTCAAGTTTATCGAAATCTGGATCGGTTTCAATCGGAAAAAAGTACCTTTGGTGACTGAGATATAATGTGTGTTCATGGGCAGTGGCCAGATTGTCTGAGTCATGGCCAAAGGTCATGACCCAGAAAATCTGGCTACTGTCCATAACTATGAGGGACCAGCAATGGGATTAAAGTGGGCATGGCCACCAGTGGCAATGTTTTTCAAAATCAGGATAGGTTTGAATGGGAACAAAATACTTCTCGTGACAACAGCCCGAAGTGTCGGACACAATTGTGGCAAAAACTCGTGAGGAGTATTAGCAAGGACCTGAAAGCATGGTTTTGCAAATCTGTCCAGTATTTTATTTTTTCTAAAGTGTGAAAATGTAAGTACACAAACCTGTGATTAACTTTGGTGCCTGGGCAATGGGCATGGCACTGAGCAAGGGCATATGTGTTCTCTGATTCTGAAAGCATGCGTTAACAAATCGGTCCTGTGTTTTACTTTTTTGAAAATGTCAAAATGTAAGTAGAAATCATATTGATAAAACTTTGCTGCAGTGGGCACTGGGCCTGGCCCTCGGCAAGGACAAATGTCTCTTCTGATTTGCCTATTGAGGAATGTGACATGGCCAAAGCCCATGCCCAATGGATTGTGGAGACTGTCCATGTATGCTATAAGCAATGGCCATTGGTCACATTATAAGGAATAGTGGACACTGAACTAGGATGCTGGATAGGTGCAGTGGATAATGGGGTGGTTTGGTGGGGATAGGGACATGATCGAGCATAATGCCGTCGGCAATTGAACAATGACTTGAATCATCAGCATGCGCTGCTAATAATGACACACATAAATATGCATTGCAAAAAAAATGTTTATTAAAGAAGGTTTGTAGTTATTGTATAGGTTAAAAGAGGAAATATTAATAACATATATACAGTGATGTAACATTAGGAAACATTTTCACTTATAAAACCCTATTTACTTCACAGAAAAGACTTTGTTAAAGTACCTTACGGTTAAGATGTAACCCACCCTTGGGAATTCTCTGCCCCAGCAGTTAGCTAGTGGCCTCCCACCTTGGTACCACTTGGCACTTCCCTCCTGGGCTCCCATGAGCACTCGCCCATCTGTAATGACCCTTTTATTTATGCACTTCTCTCACTGCACAAAGCATATGTGCATTTATATGAGCACTATGTACAATAGTTTGGTGTAAGTATAGGAAATGCAGATGCAAAAGAGTTACAGAACATTGCTAAGTGGCAAGTGGACATTTTATATGTTGAAAGGCTATATGTACAGTTGTTTTTAACTGATTGGTGGATATGTGTCTGAATGGTTTAAAGCAGGCAATGATTGAGTGTTACAAACATAACAGTAAAAAGAGTAGATGAGCTGCCTTGTGGGATGGTGTGCATGTGCAATCTGGGTTTTCCAATAAGGCATGGGCTAGACAGGGGAATGCCGAGACTGTGGATAGTTAAAATGGGCAATGGATTATGGTCTTTATTGTATACTAGAGAGAAGAATTTCAGACAGAAAATTGTTTCTATGCTTTTTTGTTTTTCTCTAGTATACAACTGTCCGTTATTTCCATTAGTATAGTAGAAAATGCCAATGGGAACGTAGGAGAATGTTATTGAATCTAACTACATCACTGAAAAATGTAAAGTAGGTGGAGTCTATAGGCTTTTTTTGTTCTATAGTTTAACTGTGAAAGGTGGTGCCTAAAAGAACCTTTTATTTAAAGTTTTTTTTAATGTATATATTTCTTTTTTTTTTTTAAGGAGAGGCCAGAATGTAAGGTGGGAGGTAAATCTGGGAAGGGGCACCAACCACATATATGCAGGGGAAGATGGACAGGGGAATATGTTGCACATGTGTTAAATATATGGCAGGGAGCAGTGTTTCTCATGCTCCTTGATTACAGCTTCAAAAGCACTGTTGTTTTTAAAGCAGTGGATTAATAGTCTCTTGTATTGTGTTATGGTTATGGTTGCTTAGCTTTCCATAACTGGTAACAATAATGTCCTTTTAACAAGTTTATTTATTGAAATTAATAGGTTTTTATTATTGCAACTTAACCATAACGCCCCTTTAACAAAGTGACTTCAGTGAATATATATATATATATATATATATATATATATATATATATATGGTGTAGTGTTTGCCATTTAGAGGTTAATAACCGTCTCTCTCATGTACCAGGCATACATCCTGCATGTTGGTGTCGTATTAGTTGATCGATTCATTGCCAGGATCTGTAATTATTGGACAGACCATTTATAATAATAACAATATGATCATCATAATGAAAATGCTTATATTCACATTTTGTAGTGAAATTAATTAAATTCATTGAATGCTGATACTTACTATAATCTGTGTTTCTAAGATCAATAAATTGCTGCACCTGCTGACAAACATTGAAAAAATCAATGTAATGTAACTAAAATACTCAGAATGTTAATGTCCTGCAACATAGATCACAAAGTGACAGGGGGTCACAGAACATACTTTATTCACAACCTACTTTCATATGGAGGTGGACCACACCTCAATGTGGCCATGCTGTATCTTTGAGCAAATTGCACATGCTATCAATAGCCTATGTGTGGCTTACTTAAAACATATATTCTTTGAAAACATGTGTGGGGCCTTATTCCTTATTGAAGAAATGGAAGCCAGCTGTTAGCTATCCTTGGTCTTTTCCCCCTTTTTCATAACAATTTTCAATGTCTTTCTTCTGTTCCCTTTCCCAGGCAGTTGTATTCATAACATTGTATTGTTGTGTAAACACAAAAATATTTAAATCAAGAACATGCAAATAACTCTTAAGTACAGTGCTAATGACTAGATTGCAGCCTGCCTACTTTTGTCTCACATTTCCATCTAACATAACATATCCAGTCTTCTTTGCAACTTCACACAAACATCCATACTTTGAGAAACAAATATGAACTATTATAAACAGTGGGCTCAGATATTTTAGGTAGACACACAAAGTGACATAGATGTGTTCACAGAGATTAAATCAAACAAGCTAAAGTAGAGAGTTATGTTTAATTTAGACAAGCAGTTCTCAGAATCAAGTTTAAAACAAGTGAATTGACTTAGTTGTCTCTGAAACCATTAACACGTATTGGCATCAGAGAAATATGCTTGCTTTAACATAAGACTCGCCAATTCTTAAACCTACCTTGTTGGACACTATCTGTGACAAACATGTGGTTCTTAGCTTGGGCATAGACACATTAGTATGTGATTTTACCAATAAAAGTAACATTTCTTTTTTACTCACTAAACACGCGTCTTAGCATTTCCTAGTACTGATACACTTATATAAACACACTCCAATACTAGAATATATTGGGAAAGTGCTGGATAGTGGATGAAATATATGAATTCCCCAACAATGTGTATTGTAATGATAATATCACTGGCTACCATAGACAGCACTTCATTTAATCTTGTATAATGTTGGATTTTTTGCAAATAATTGTAAAGGCTTGGGTTTCTCAGGATTTCTTTTACCTTAGGAATGCTGGGACAGCAGAGCCTAACACACTCACTATTTTCAAGGGATCAGGTTCACTGTCACCTAATCCAATTTCCAAGTGTTCATTTAGAAATTCATTTCAAGAAAATTATTGACTATGATAGACACCAATCAAAAGCATTGCTTTTCCTCATTACAGTCTAAAGCTTACTGAGAGCTTACAATGCAGGGGGAATGTCCAATTACAGTGATGCTACATAGGTTTAGTATTTTATTCACAAGCCCCATACCCCTTGCACTATATTCCTTTGTTTAATGCTGTAAGTTTTAAACAGGGTTCCCAAAATGATTTTAATGCTAGCTGGGATTTAATTAATTCTCCAGAAAAAGTCTAAATAATCTGGAGTTCAGATGGTCTCACTTTTCGTTTGATAAATGTCCAAGACAGTAGGGACACTGACTGGCTTTGGACAGCTCTATCAGGTAAGATTTTCCTCCAGTCGGTGAATCTGCTCCCAACATCCTGCTGGTAATCTGGTCCTGCTTTGGGGAAGACCTCTCTGCTGTCGTCTAATCTAGATCAGTCCATTTTAAAGAGATTTCCCCATCAGCTGCATTCAGTTGGAATCCAAATCTGCTTTTCTTCTCCAAGGTCTGCTATCATTCCTGTCTGTCGCCCCCCTCTCACCACAAAAACCCTCTTCTCCCTAATGTCTTTCAGCTTAATTAGTAAGCCAACTTTACACATACATCCTTATTTGACAGAGAGTTTTGGACTGGAGAGACCATGGCCCTCATTACAACCCCGGCGCTAAACCATGGCGCTATTAGCACCATGGTTGGTGCCGGTGTTGTAACGAGTCCGCCATGGTGGAATGGGGAAATACCGCCCCATTCCAAGGTTGGCAGGGCGGTAATTCCCCATGCCGCCATGGCCCTTCCCCATTCCCATTTTTGCCCCATAGGGCTCAATGGGACTGGGGAAGGCGCTAATTACGGCACCGTAAATTACGGTGCCGTAATTAGCTCCTAGGTCCCTTTGCAGGTTGGTTTTTCAACGCCTGCTAAAAGCAGGCGTTAAAGTGCCACCCGCAAAGGGACCTCGTAATCAGGCGTTAAGGGTTTAACGGCGCCGACATCTTTTACGGCACCGTTAACCCCTTAACGCCTGGGTTGTAATGAGGGCCCATGTGTAAGGAACCTGTAATGCAATACAAAAAAGTAACCTATGATTCCAAGATGGATTCGAAGTGAAATGCATTCAGTGAAGACATGTGAACTTTTGACTTCAAGCTTAAAGAAAGGCCCATTTCTCTAAGCAAACTGTGTGTTTGATATAGCCATAGAAAGACAGCTTGTTTATGTGTTCAGATGAAGCCTGTTTTGCATTCTTTTAGCAGCCGAGAGCAAAGTCCTTTGGCTTCTCATGAGAATCCAGAGATTATTTACAAATTCAGTTGAGTCCAGTAGCTGCAACGACTGCACAGCAGTTGGTTTCTACTGATGGTAGCCATCTCTGGACAGATACTGGATTATATTTGGAGGGAAAGACATCACACAGACAGGGAAAGAGCAAGTCACTTCATTTCTTGACTTCTTACTTTGAACTCCGGCTGGGCTGACTGAAGCAGACGTGTTTCCGTTAGCCTGTTCGTGTTGGCAAATTATTCTCTCTCCCATCCTCGTGATTCCCAGCGAAGGCTTGGCAGAGATGAAGAATGTTAGAGAAACACTAATGGTGATATATTTCTGTTTCATTTCTGTCTTTTACTATGATTATCTTTAATTGTGATAATAAAGAGACCTGAGACAGGTCTATTTCAAAGTGTAAATGAAGTGTGAATGAATTCTTTGCATTCCAAGATAAAGAACATTGCCTTTCAGGCTTTTTTGTAAGTTCAGAGGGGCACCCCTTAAGTTAAACAATATATCTTTAAATTACTGAGAAAACAGGAAGGCAAAACAGTTCCCTTCACTTTCTCGCACATACCTGAAACACTCTTCTTTCTTTTGTTAGCCCTTTGGAAATAATGTGTCCTATGGGGACGTGCCATCTACAAACCAGCCCCCTACTTTACAATGAAAACAATAGTGTACTGGAATATACATTTTTCTAATAATTGTGTACATGGAAACGTGATGTTGGGTGTGGTGGAAAGTTTGGAATTGAATATGTTATGTACTCTGCTTGTACATTGCTGCATTATAATATTGAGCAGATATTGCAAACTGCCATGTTTAAACAACTGTTTCTTGCTTGTGCGAAGTGAGGCCTAGGCTTGACTGCATATGTCTTTACGATGAAGGCTCTTCGATTAGTGTGTATCAATGCTTGCCTTCACATCTGTGCTTCGTATGGGATTTCCTTTTGGCATATGTAAGTCGATTTTAGGCTCCCGCATTCATAGGAAATGCGGCGTTAGTAGACAGGAGTCAACATACAGTAAGCATGCTTGCCTGCCTCAGAGCATGTGTGAATCTTTAAGCGGTATATTCACCTTCACTAAATGTATCACAGTATGTTGTCCTCCTAATAACACTGACTAACATGTAAGAACACAGCTGGTATCAAAGACTTGTATAGGGAGGATTTGCTCCCTGTTTGCAACCATGATTAAGTATGCTTCCTTGTTTTGTCTGGACCACCCCTTCCATTAAAATACATGTGTTCCTTTCAGTATAAGAGAAATGTGCACGGAGGGAGAGGGGTACACTCTTGCATCAAAGTCATGTGTTGTCATTAGTTTATTGTTGTCCTATTGATTTCTTTTTACTAATAAATTGTTCAATTGTTCACTAATCCACCAGAATCGTCAGAGGTCATTTTTCCACGACACTTTGAAAAACACACATTCAGATTCATTGTCACTACATGTTTGATGGAGTTATTCAAATATGAACATTATTAATAAAATAGAGATTATAAAATGTCTCCACTGTATACATTGTGTTGATTTCTTTAATCGAAATGCAGATCTGTGTTTGATTATTCATGGAGACAAATTGCTCCATGGCTCTAATACTATGGATAATGTATTTATGCTGTGCTGTGCACTTTTTAAATAGGATTTTGGTATACATCAAATCATATACAAGTGCATTTCCTACATTTGGTCTGTTTATTATCAATGGCAACCATCTGCTCTCCTAAGAAAAAAATTCTCAAGTTTATGGGTTTGATTTGATTTATTTTTTATAAAGCGCTAACCAACTCACCCAACTCAGAGAACTAAACAAACAGACAACAGCAATAATAAAAACATGACCACGTGAAACTGAAGATACATAAAAGCAGAAGTACCACACGAAGTTCGAAAGAAGCCTGATCAAACTAAAACCAGGACCAAGCTTCCCAGCAGACAAAATGACATTCAGGACTGTCTGTGCCATATTATATTAAAACAATAGGAATGCCACAGTTCATATTAAATGTTCTGCATATACTCAACTACAAATTGCAGGTTAGAGGGCCATGGGGTAAATCTTTGCAGATGCTCAAGAAAAATGTGAGATAGCTATTACCGCAACCCACAAGACAGCCCCTGTTTTTCTGATAACTCCATTTGTCTATCTCATTTCGCCAAACAACCTTAATGTCGGAGGTTCTGCAAACCCCAAGCCCACTCTTCTGGTGTAACCATGCCAGCACTTTGTTTCTGAGTGCATCCTTTGGTTCCAGCCCTGCTGGTTTTTCTACATTAGTAATTATAAAATGTCTCTTATCCATAACAGATCCTCTCAAGGTCTGATCCACGATAACAGTCATAGTTAAATTACATAGCTTCACTGATGTAGGCTATGTTAATTGGAGTCTGAGATTGTTGTTTACACAGCGCTTAATTATTTGTTGCTTCTGCTTGAGCATAAGGTATCAGGTGAATTAGAGTTCACAGAATGTCAATACAACACGATTGGTATATTTTGTCCCATGTAAGAGAAAATGTGCAATTTAAAGCATTTTTACTTATAATAATAAAATGACAATGAATGGGTCCATCAACAGATATATATATATATATATGTTGTGGTTTATGATGAATATTATTCATTTGCAAATATTTCACATTATTTCCTGTCAATGTAGAACACTAAACTTCAAGTTGCACATTTAATGATATTGTCCTTCAAATAGCAACCGACATGCACAAGTACCGTCAAATGTCATTTCACCTTTAATAAAACAGGCAGGATTCTAAGTACAGAAATGTATTTGCCCTACTTAGTCACTTGTTTTGGCTTTAATGGCTTATCACTGGCATAACAGGGGCCCCCAAATCCCCCGCGGTGCGGGGGGCCCGCCAGCACATGTCCTGAGAGGGGCCCCCACTTGTAGAAAAATAAAAAACATTTTTTTTCCAAAAAAGAAAATATTTTTTTTCTTTTTGAATTCCCTCTGCATTTATAAAGAAATTATTTCTGTAACAGAAATAATTTCTTTATGAAGTCAGAGTGACTTCAAAAAGAAATGATGGGCCTCATTACGGGCTTGGCGGCAACCGTGCCATTGCTAACAGCAGGTTGCCACCAGACCCATAATGATTTACCTGCGCCCGACTTCCCGGTAACACCAGGGGATTACAACCCCGGCGGTCTGGGAAGTCAGGCGCCGGCAAATGGTAAGTGCCCATTTCCATAAAGTCCTATCGGACTCTATGGGAATAGGGACCATAGAAGCACCAGCACCGTTAATAACTGTGCCGGTGCTTCCGTGAAAACTATGCAGGTGGGTGCCATTCTGCCCGGCAGGTCTGACCTGCTGGGCAGGACGGCAACCGCCCGCAGAGCTGTAATATGCCGGCCCGGAAACCACAGTGCCGGTGAGCTTATCAGCACCGTTGTTTAGAGACCGGCATAGTTGTAATGAGGCCCAATTTCTTTTTTAAGTGTTAGAGCTCCCTTCAACACCATGATGTGTGCGTGTGCTAGTGTATGTTGAAAGGGTTCACACTTAAATGTATAGGTGGCTGCCTGTGCAAGTGTATGGTGATAGGGTGCACACTTTAATATACGGGTAGCTGCCTGGGTGTGCCTGTATGGTGAAAGAGGGTGCACACTTAAATGTATAGGTGGCTGCTTGTGTGAGTGTATGGTGAAAGGGTGCACACTTAAATGTATGGGTGGGTGCCTGGGTGTTTGTGCCTGTATGGTGAAAGGGTGAACACGTAATTTTATGGGTGGCTGCCTGGGTGTGCCTGTATGGTGAAAGGGTGCACACTTAAATGTATGGATGGCTGCCTGGGTGTGCCAGTATGGTGAAAGAATGCACACTTAAATGTATGGATGGCTGGGTGTGTGTGTGTGTGTGTGTGTGTGTTTATATGGTGAATGGTGTGTGTGCTTGCATTCAGGGGCGCAACAAAACCTACATTTCGGGGGCTAACCCTTCAAATGTTGGGAGGGGTGCCAACTTCATGGGTGGTGGGGGAGGGGCAAACTTATTTGTTTGGGTCATCTAATTTCTTTATGCATTTTTATGAGACTATTCTAGTGCAGCTTCAATGTTACAAGCAGTTAACTGTCTCCTTTAAGGTTTAAGGCACCCACTTATGGACTGCTGTGAGAATGAGTGGTCTCCTGTTCCCTCTCTACCCTTCCAATCACTCCCCTGGCATGCAAGTATTAAACCCACATCACGAATTCATTTGCCTAAAAAATTTGGCATTTGAATGCCGGTACTAACAGTGAAATGCTTTATGTTAGTAATTGGTGGGTTCTTGTTAACAGAGAAACCCAGGTGCCGTTTAACATCTGTGTCCTTTTCTGTCTGGCAACTGCTCTGAAGGTCCGCCAGGTCTGGTCAACATAGCCCAACATTTCAGGGGGAGGGGGGAGTGCTGAATCCCAGTCAACTTAACGGTGTTGCACCAATACTTGTGTTTAATGCCTGGATTACTTATTGGTAATCTTCATTACTCCTAGCCCTATTCTTCCTCGTCCCAGTGTGTATGAGACAGTGCTTGTGTATAAGGCACTCTGCCTCAAACACAAGTACTGGGATGAGGTAGAGGTACATGGAAGTAATGCTTGATTTAGCTACATGTAATCTTCATTACTCCTAGTCCCACTTTTCCTCATCCCAGTACTTACCTATGAGGCAAGGAGCCTCAACCGTAAGCTCTGGGGCAAGGAAGAGGGACGTGGAGGTAATTCTGGGCCAAAGAGCTGATTTTGGAGGTTGGAGTGGGAGGGAGAGGGGATGTGTGGGGGGGCAGGATTATACGACAAATCATAATGGCTGTGCATGTCCAGGCTAAGCAGGCATGATATGTGGTATTAGTGGCTAGAGAGGCATTTTGGTGCAGCCAGTCTAGTCATTCCTCAGTTTGGTATGACTTTGTTTTAATGGGGCTTTTATGATAAAGCAGTCCTGCTAAGTGAATTACCTGACTAGACTGCCATTTGGGTGCTGCCAGTCAGCCGTTTCTTACTGCAGAATTGTATATTTTTCTGGGCATCTGTGATCAAATGATATGATATAAGTCATTTATAACGCACCTGCACACAAGTGTTTCTAGGCGTGACAAGACAAGGGATGGATGATAGAGGGAGGACAAGACAAACAATCTTACTAGGCCTTGTGTCATTCAGATCGTGCAAGTGCGATAACGAGAAGTGCAAGGGGAAAGGGACGGGGGAAGTGCAAGGGAGAGGGTAGGGGAAAACAGGGCAGCAATGCTCTGAGTAAGTGCTGTCAGGGCAGCACAGCTCTGGGTAGTGCAAGGAGAACAAGGGACTGTAGGGTTACAGTTACAGCCCCTAAGTGCATGGTAGGACCAGAGGCAGTGCAAGGGTGACTGATCAAGAAAGAGTCTCGACTCAGTGAGACTCTGAGGGTAGCCAAGCAACCAGTCGGAAAGCCTTGATGGTCTTGAACTTGATACTTGCAGAAACTTGGAGCCAGTGGAGAGATTTCAGGACTGGAGAGATACGATCCTTGTGCTTGAGGCCAAGGATAAGTCTTGCAGTCCTTTTCTGTATTAGTTGCAGGGGCTGGATAGTAGAGGAAGGCAGATTGAGAAAGAGGCTGTTGCAGTAGTCCAGCCTAGAGAGAACCAGGGCTCTGCAGACAGTGAGCTTCTGGGGGAAAGTGAGAAAGGGAAGAGTCCCTTTGAGGAGGAGGAGCTGGTTGTGGGACTTCTTGGCAACGTATGAGATGTGAGGAGAGAAAGAGAGTGGAGTCAAAGATGACACCACTGTTGTTTGCCTCACAGGAAGGAGAAGGAAGAGGGCCCAAGGCGGGCGGCCAGAGTGAGAGAGGGAAAGCAGAGGCAGGAGTCCAAATGAGAAGGATCTCCATCCTACTGACATTAAGGCAGAGATAGTTGGAGGCACACCAATCCTGAATCGCGGATAGACAGTCGGGAATGAGCGAGAGATGAGGAGTCTGAGTGGAGCCTGAAGGAAAGCGGAGTGTCATCCGCATAACACTGAAAGTTAGAGGAGAATGTAGAGATCAGGTGGGTCAAAGGGGCCACATAGAGGTTAAAAACCAGAGTGAGAGGATGGAGCGGGGAGAAAGGGACAAAGTTGGACCTGGGAGGGGCAGTCCAAGAGGAAGGAGGTCAGCCACTCAAGGGCCTGATCCGTGATGCCCAGGTCTCATGGAGTCGATTGATCAGGATTTATCAGGATGGCATGGTTGACCGTGTCGAAAGCACAGGAAAGATCAAGGAGGATGAGGACAGAAGGAATGCTGGAATTAAGGTTAGAGAGCAGAACTTCACAGGTGTTCAGGACAGCAGTTTCTGTGTCTCTGGCACTAAATCCAGACTGATGGTCATGAAGACAACCAACAGATTCCGTGTGGAGAGTAAGCTGGGAGATGGCAAGCTTTTTCAACAGTTTGCCCAGGAAAGGGGTGATGGAGATTGGGCGATAGTTTGCCGGGCAGGCAGGATCGGCAGAAAGCTTCTTGAGGAGTGGGTGCATAAGGGAGTGCTTAACAGGAGAGGGGAAAGAGTGATTACAGAAATCGGTCAAGCCTGGAGCGAGGGTGTCAATATGGTTCTTGATGGTTCTGGTGGAGCAGGAGAGCACCTGTTTGGATAACACTTTCATAGATCGGACTTGTCTAGAAACCTTGTCAGGTTTTGTCAGAGAGAAAGAGGAGAAAGGAGGAAGAGAGGTAGAGATGGCCAAAGGGGGGCGAGCGAGGAAGAGGGAGAGGAAGAGGAGATGGTGGACAGGATGTCCTAAGTTTTAGCATAGAAGTGAGATGATAGAGCCATACAGAGGGCCTGGGAGGGAACAGGAGATGTAAAGACCTCAACAGGATTGACCAGTTCTTTTCAGATTTTAAAGAGTTTGGCCGTGTTGTTAGAGGCCACAGAGACACAGGCTTGAATGTGTGTACTATTCTTGATGAGTGTTATTGCTTTGACTGCCATTTTGGTGCAACCAGTCTAGAAATGTCTGAATGTGGCCTGGCAAGCTTTACTATATTGTTATTAAATGTCGACACTGGTCTACCTTGTGTAGCCAGTTGGACATGTTTTCATTGTGGCATGGCATTTTTAATAGCAAAGCTTTAATGTTCCTGTGCTCTGTTGGTGACTTGCATCTATTGGATTGGTGTTACCCTACAGAACAATTGGAAACACTCTGGATTTTTAGCCAATTTTTCTCAGACAGTGTGCTGTATGTTATATTAAAACACCTATGTATATCTTTCTCCTAGTGCAGTGTGCGGCATATCCGTTCAGCAGCACGTCTGTGCGTATTGCGCAAGTGTGATAATCTAGGCTGGCCCAGAGTGTGGCGCGACCCTTGATTTGTTGCTGAGTTGGGGGGCCCCCTCAGCATGGCTCGCAGGGGGGCCCCCACATCTTGTGTTACGCCACTGTGTCTTATGTCTTAGTCTTTCCTAATAAAACATATAATTAAATCAGAAAGCATTTGGAGGAGAACGCAGAGGTGGAATTCATATGGGGTCTGGGCATTGGTTTCAAGATTCCGGTCTCAAAAGAGAATGGTAATCATCTTTTGGTTGAGGTCCCTGTAGTTACTAGATACCCACAGTCAGAGGTGTTGTCTGAATAGGACGACATTGGGAGATAGGACAGAATGGAGAGACTTCAGGGCTAAATGAAGGTGTGCCACTGCCACAAGGTAAGGGTGACAGGGTGACAGGGTTGCCAACAATGGAGAGTTTGCCACTGCCACTGGATGAGATGAAGGTAGGGGATGTAGAGGGGGAAGGACTGGTTCATAGAGTGGTTCAGATTTATGAAACACCTTCCACCTATTACTTTTTTGGTTGTAGTTTGTCTCCCTATGTGAGAGGAGATAGGGTATGCCCAAATGTCAGTCCCTTGATTGATGTGACGTAGGGAACCAAGCTGCATCTCACTGAGGAGGCCCATCAAGGCCAAAACATGTCTAGGGTAGCTTGCATTTCCATGCAGAGAGGACCTGGCATAGCAGTTCGGGCTGGGCAGCTACCATTGGTAGCAATACCTGACTGATTTGCAGCTGGCTGGACCCCTTTTGCAATGGCAGAGACCGGCTTTAAACAATGGTGGTGTGACAGGTTGCCAAGAGCATTGACAGTGGTTCAGATTTATTCAAAACCTTCCACCCACCCCTTATCTGGTCATAGAGCCATACAGCATCGGTATTGTATGTTATTAGGTAGGACTGTCTGGCAATACATGACTTAATGTAGGAGTAGCAGATTGAAGTTGTAAATGCACTAGTCTTGTTGCTGGACCAACATTCCCAAAATTGGAGAGGGGATGGTAGAAATATAGGGAGATCTTATGCACATGTCTTGGCAACCCAGACACAGGCAAGGAGAGGTTGCAGGGGGTGGTGCAGGAGAAGACGGAAGAGCAGGAATTTGGGGAGAAGAAGGTGGTCCCACTGGAGATGCCTCAGGAGGAGGAAGCTGTGGCATCTGCACCTGTGACTGCTCCTGCAGAGGATGCAGGACAGGTATATATGTCCCTTGTCAAGTATCAAGTGGAACAGGGGACATCCCCAAGCTCTGAGAATAACCAACACATTACGGTCCTGGGTGCCCTTTACGTTGACTATTTTTGGTCCTGGGAGCCCTTTAGGTGGACAAGGGGGAAGGCGCTAGGGCAAGAAGGCACTGTGATTTAAAACCTACGCTACATGGATGAGATACCCCAAAGTAAGGATGCTCCAAGGGAACCACTGCAACACACAACCACATGGAATGGAAGAATACCATAACTATTGCTACACATAGATCAGTTACCAATGATCCCTATTCCACTTTACAATCCAGTGGTCAAAACCTTTCCTGGAAATATTGGCTGATCAGCCCTCAGGCACTTGCCCTTCTTAATTGCTGTGCCAGTGTGACCCTCTAATGTTAGAGCAGTGTGCCCGCTGTCCCCACTACCACAATGTGCAGTTGTTAGTATATGCCTGGATGTGTTTCTATAGGTACACCTATAGTTGCACCAAAGGATGAATTTCCAGATATACAAATAATTGCAACACTTTTCAATATATTGCACAGCTAAGAACTGGTGCCTGCCTATGCTCTTCTGTGGCTGCCACGTGCTGATGTTAATTTCACTTCCCATAGACTACAACTCACAGAATCTACTCTATGGCTGAACTCATACCATCTTCTCTTTGCCAGAACTGCAATTCACAGAGTTCACCTCTTTTATTAAATGCAAATCAAAGCAAAACCCTGCTCCTACATGTGAGCAATGCCCCTGCAATCAAACACCGGCACTGCAATATGACTGCAACTCACAGAGTCCACATCTATGGCTGAATGCCCATAAATGCAGAGGCATGGACCATTAAGGAATATTTAGGTATTGATTGATACAACACTGGATGCCTAATAAATAGTCACTTCAGAATCCCAGTGTTGTTGCAAATAAGCTGTTCTGTTATTTACTTCTTCATAGTGACCCGATGGCAGCCATCCACACAGCTAAATGTACGGAAGCAATCCTCCAAAGGCTGTCAATACTTCTGAAAGTGTGGCCATACAGCGGCTTTCTCCCTTCCCTTTACATCAAGTTGAATGAATAAACACCCAGCCTAAATAACAATAAGGAGAAGAGTGGGTAAACTATATTAAAGACATTGGAACACATAGGCACCCTGAGATTGTGGAAGGAATTAGAATGCCCTCAGCCATGGACACATACTAAGGTGTGATGTTCTGGTCATCTGTTTCTTTCCCATGGACAGTTTGGTCCTCTCTTCCTTTGCCACTCCCCCCCAACCACTTCCTTTGACACTCACATCCCCACCTGATCTTGCAGGGTTGTTTCAAGTTTTTGTGTGACCAATTGCGAAGGGGCATTTTGGCTGGATGTACTACATGCAGTGCCATTGTAGTAACATATGGTGCATCATTGCTGTTGATGGCCATAGACATCTCCCTAATAGTGCCTTGATGTAGAAGCATGCCTGACTCATTCAGTATGCCTGGGTGAAACATGTGGGAACTTGAACTAAAATGCCTGAATATCGCAATTTTTTGGAGCAACTCAAATTGTTCTGAACATTATCGTTGGTTAGGGAAAAGTGAATTGGGTGGTCTGTTCTAAACTAATATAAATAGGAAAGACATGGCTTGATTTCAGCATCAGTCTTTTTTCTGGTTAGGCAGGAGATGAGGAAAGGGGTTGCTAGGGTAGTTGATGAAATTAGCTGTAGATGCATGGAGCTAGAAAATGAATATGATTGGTATGTTATGTTTGGGAGAAAACCAATAAAAATACGTTTTTTTGTTGAGAGCCACATAAAAAATGAAAACAGGATTTAGTGGGGAATTGATTTATGAATGGAATACGATTTAGTTCAGGAAGAGTTAGCACACTGAACTTGGACAGGCCATTTTTGTGTCATTACTACTAACCCTACGTCATGCCAGTGACCAGCTTGCACGATATAAACACACATTACATGCCTTGTCCGTGGAGAGGAGAAGATTGACACACACACTTGTTTGGGAGCAAGTAGGCGATTAAATTACATTCAGTGGTTTAAAAAACTGCAACATAATTTAGTGCATCAACTATTAGTTAATAGTGACAGAAACATGTTGGTAGGCAGGAGAAGATTATGTTCACTGTCTGTGACTATCTGCTTTGTCTTTTGGCGGCTATATCAAATATGAATTCCAGGGTAAAATTCTTATATTTCTTGATGGGCAGGAGGAGATTGTAGTCAGCGTCTGTAACTCAGTGCATTATCTTTATGGGTCCTTACAAAATACTAGTTGCCGAGAAAAAGTCAAATATTTCTTACTAGGCAGAAATACATTATATTCAGTGTATGTAACTGTGTCCTCTTTAAATTGCCTTACCACATACTAATTGCAGCGAAATGTGCATTCATGTCCTAGTAGGCAGGAGGATATTATATGCAATGTCTGTCACTGAGTGTATCATATTTTAGTTACTATGACCTACGCATGAAAAATGTTTTATTTTTCTTGGTAAGCATGTAAGGCTTATATTCAGTGGCTGTAATTGACTGAGCAAGAGTTTAGTGAACAGACCAAATATTAGTTAGTAGATGCAGAGAAAAGTTCATATTTTTCTTGGTGGGCATGATGAGATTATATTCATTGTCTGATGGTGCGGCCATTTAGTGGAAAAATAAAACAGTAGCTGAACAGATGAAGTCTTATCATTCTTAGTAGATAGAAGATTATTTTCAGCCTCTGTAACTGAGTGCATTGTATTTTATTGTGCTAGTTGCAGAGACATGTCACAGTAAACAATGATATTCAGTGGCTATGGCTAAAAATGTTGTACTATTTTCCCACCGGGAAAGTATCCAACGCAGGTGACCGAAAGGACGGTGCCCAGATGAAAGAACATTATTGGCTCCCACAGTCATGACCACTGTCTTATCTCCATTGAGTTTTAGCCAATTTTCGCTCATCCAGCATCCCACGGCAGAGAGGCAATCCCGCAGCAGAGTGGCATTGGACAGAAGGAGTAGGTCAAGCAGAACCAGGATCTGCGGATCATCAGCACACAAGTAGCATCTAACGCTGTGGCAGTGGATTAGAGTGATGAGAGGTTCAATGTAAATGTCGAACGGTGTGGGGGACAGGGCAGAGCCCCACACAGCAAGGCCGCAACTTCAGAAAGAAAGAAAGAAAACATGCTATAACTGCAACTTGTGAAAACCAAATACATATTCCGGAATGGATGCTTATTCCTCTCTAAATGCTTTTGGAAGTTTTTGCCTGCATTTTGATTTTTAGTTGTTTAAGAACAGACTAAGTGCTCTATCACGAGTTGGCCGGTTTACCGGCGCTAATTTCTGGTCATGAGGATTGTCAATGGGAGATTTTCCTTGATTGACAGAGAGATCTATTAAAAAAGGGATTTGAGTAGGAAGGTTCAGGCAGAGATATCTTTGGGCAGAGAGAGAGACGAAGACAGGGAGCTGACAGGCAGATGGACTTCAGTGTTGGGGGCCATTTGCTATTGGTGCAGTCTTTATCCAAGTGACCCAAGTCAGGGCTGAAATGTGAAAAGGCTGATGTAGACTCCCATGCTGAGCTCAGTCCTAAATATCGCGAACAGATTTAGGTAATTATGCAGTAACTGAGGAACGTGTAGTAAACGTGAGAGATGCTTACAGGTTGTGTGATAGAAATATGTTTGTTTAAAGTAATTCACGTTTTACATTTTAGGGGAATTCACATTTATGAAGTGAGATTGGATTGTGAGAGAAACATTCAAGGTTTCCTCATCTGACTGTGCGCTGGGCAGCCAGCAACAAATATGTATGTGAAGCTTATTATTAGAAACGCTATTTAATGTGTGCAAGCTCCCTAATGAAATGCATTTTATTCATGTTTGCATGTAAGCCACTGTAAAGTAGTACAGCATAATGCAACTGGACATGTGCTGAATTGTAACATTTTATAAAGCCACAAAAGAGAAAAATGAATTGGATTTGTACTCTTGTTGTGTGTCTGAATTATTGTCAGCACATAGATTGCAGTCCAACATGTGATAAGCCTATTGTACTGCAGGCAGTAATTCAGATTATGACATGTGGTAAAACATAGGATAAAAGTTATTTTTATTTATGAGTTGAGTTTTCAGAAGTACTAAGCGTGTGTTTGAGTACAACTATTTGGTTGTTAAAGGATCAATGTATTTTGAAATTCAGCCACAAGGGCATATTGCAGTATTGTACATAGAATACTGCCAGTGGGGGTCACAATGTATAGTTTAGGTATGTAATGTGGCTGTTTACCACAAAAAGCCCAGTCCCAAGTAGGCTTTATTTTAACTTGAGATTTTTTTTTTAAAAGCATATTTTTATTGTGTTCATAGATAGTACAAAAGTGAACAAACCCCAACTTTCCCATCCCACTCCCCCCCTCCACCCATCCCGTTCGGAAGAGAAGTCCATGTTCAAATGTCCTCGGTGTCGATTAAGAAGTGAAAAAATCTGTTATTTTTATATAGTGCGGGCACCACTGTGCCATATAGTCTGATTGGAGATATTCTAGTACCCCTCCCCATTATTTTGTGAAGGCACCTTGTGTTCCTTGGATATTGTGAGTTATCTTTTCCATGGTCATTTGGGACCAGACCTTATATAGCCATGTGTATAGCAATGGTGGATCTTTCTTCTTCCATCTCTGTGCGATCGTGGCCCAGGCCGCTATGACTAGGCCCATAAGACTCCTCCATTGCGCCTTAGTGAGTGTTTTGGCATGATGTCCTTTAAGTCCGCAGAGCCATAGTTTTTCTGGAAATTGTTCCACTTCTGGATATATCTTCTTTAGTTCTGATATTACTTCTCTCCAGAAGCCTTTGACCTTTGAGCAGTCCCACCAAATGTGTCTCCATGTGCCTACATCTGTGCAGCCTCTCCAGCAGCGGTTAGAAGAATGTGGGAACATGCTATGTAGCCTCTCAGGGGTGTAGTGGCATTGTGTAATCATTTTTGTCCACATTTCTCTGGTTTGGGCAGCCCGGGTTAATTTGGGGATATCGGCCCATAGCGACTGCCACTGTTGTGGTGTGATGTCCTCTCCCAGAGTTTTTTCCCATTTTTTAATATATGCCCACTTTATGTCTTCCTCCTGTGTATTTATGAACTTGTAGAGAGTGGAGACTAGTTTTTTGTCTCCTGAGTTGGTAAGGAGAAACTTTTCAAAGGCGGTAAGCTTCCTCGTCGCTGCGTGTGTTATCTCGGGTGAGGACAGCCAGTGTCTGAGCTGTTCATATTTGTACCTATCCGCATTTGTGAGGTTCCATAGTGTTTTGCAGTCGGCGAAGGATCTCAGTTCCTTGTCCACGAACATTTCCCCAATTTTTCTACAACCTGCTTCCTCCCAGTTCTCGCATGCGCCATGCTCTGTCCCTGGTGGGAACTGCGGATTCCTGCAGATTGGAGTGAACGGGGCCGGAGTGGTGGTAATGTGCCCTTTCCGTGTCTGCTCGTCCCAGGCATTCATTGTGGTCTCGCTGATGCACAGGTTCGGGTGCATATGCTGTTTTGATTTCCACAAGTCCTCCAATGGTGTTCTTGCGACCGCTCTGTCCTGGGTCACCCAGATCGTTCGCTGATTGTCTCCCAGCCATTCTTTCAGGATCCAAAGTTGTGCCGCTTGGTGTTAGTTCTTAAAGTGAGGGAGCGCCAGGCCCCCCTCTTTGGTGTGAGACGTGAGAACTGATCTGGCTACTCTGGGGGGTTTTCTATTCCAAATGAAAGATGAGACTGACTTTGCCAGTGCCCTGAAAAAGGAATCTGGGATCACGATCGGGAGGGATTGGAAGTGATATAGCAGTTTCGGGAGGATGTTCATTTTTATCAATTGGATTCTTCCCCACCAGGAGATATTTAGGGGGCACCACTGCTCTAGCTCTTTTTGTATTCTTGTCAGGAGTTGGGGGTAGTTTCTTTTGTATAGTGCCTCTACCTTCTGTGTGAGGGTTATACCCAGATATTTTATGCCTTCCTCTGCAACTTTTAGGCCAAACTGCCCTGCTTCTCTATTCAGTGATTCTCTGTTCCCGGCTAGGAGTAAAATTTCTGACTTTTTTTTGTTTATTTTTAGACCCGATATATCCCCGAATGACTCAAGTAGGTGGAATGCCACAGGGATGGACTGGGATGGGCGTTCGAGTGCCAGTAACATGTCATCTGCGTAGGCTATTACCTTATGTTGTTTGCCCGCCATCTCGATTCCCTTGATTTGGTCCGATTCTCTAATTTTAATTAGTAGTGGTTCTAGGAACAGCGCATATAGGAGCGGCGATAGAGGGCAGCCTTGTTTCGTTCCCCTAGAGATTTCCACCCTCTCCGTGACCACCCCATTTACCGCTATTCTAGCCGATGGGGAGGAGTAGTTGACTTTAATCATATTTATATATTGGTTCCCGAATCCCATATGTGCCATAGTTTTGAAGAGCATTGACCACTCAACCCGGTCAAAGGCTTTTTCTGCATCTAAGGATAATAGGACTGCAGGGGTGAGGGTTATGTTAATTTTTTCAGTTAGATGGACTAGCCTTCTTGTGTTGTCGTGCGTCTGCCTCCGTGATATGAATCCCGATTGGTCCGTGTTTATTAAGGAGGGAAGCAGTGGGGAAAGTCTGGCAGCCAGGATCTTTGTGTATATTTTTGAGTCTAAATTGATCAGGGCGATCGGTCTGTATGAGCCTGGGAGGGTGGGGTCTTTCCCTTATTTGTGGAATACCAGTATTTTAGCTTCATTCATGGATGGAGTAATGTTCCCACTATCACTAAAGGTGTTTAGTAGTCGAGTGAGGAAGGGGGTGAGGAGGTCTTTGTATTTTTTGTAAAATTGGGCAGTAAAGCCGTCCGGGCCTGGCGCTTTGTTGAGAGGGAGATCTTTTATTGCTTTCTTCACTTCACTTTCAGTTATCTGGGCCTCAAGTTCCGTTCTGGCCTTTTCTGGTATTTTTTTAAAGGGGATCGATGTCAGAAATCTGTTTTGGTCTGCCTCATCTGGGTGTTTAGTAGCATAAAGGCCCTGGTAGAACTCCCTGAATGTGTTCCCTATATCTTCCGTGCGCGTCAGCAGATCTCCTTGTGTATTTTTAATGCTCCGGATGGTCATTGTTTTCCGCTTTGACGAGAGTAATCGGGCTAGATATCGGTCGGCCTTGTTAGCTTTTATATAGTATCTCTGTTTGAGGTATAAGAGGGATCTCTGGGCTTTCTTACTACGGAGGAGTTCAAGTTGCCCCTCTATGTGTTTAAGTGACCTTTTTAAGCTCCTGGTGGGGTTTGCCAGTAGTTCTCTCCGGATTTTGGACAGCTTCTCTTCCAGGTCAGTTTGCCACTGTTGTGATTGTTTATCCCTCGCTGCTTTGAGGGCTATTAAGTGGCCCCTGATTACTGCCTTGAACGCCTCCCACACCGTACTCAGGGCTGTCTCCCCTGTATCGTTATTTTCAAAGAATTCTGTGATCTTGTCCCTAATGGATTCTCCCATCACTGGGTCTGACAGTATCTCCTGTGGAAGTTGCCACCTCCAAATTCCTTTCTCTTTCTTTGGGGTCGACAGATCCATCCAGAGGGGTGCGTGGTCTGACAGAGAGATGGGTCCCAGCTCCATGTTTTGAATTTTACCCATGTTCCCCACTGACACCCAGAAGTAGTCAATTCTTGACATTGTGTTGTGGACGTGTGAGTAATATGTGTATTCCTTGGTTTGACCCTTGTGTTCTCTCCATGCATCGCACAATGCCATGCCCTCCATCCGTCGTTTAAGTCGTTCCGACGGGGCGCCTTGGTGGTGGGGCCCACCCGTGCTCCTGTCAATCTGAGGATGCCAGGCCATGTTAAAGTCCCCTCCTATGATTATTTCACCTTTCGCGTACTCCTCCAGCCTCCCCATCGTGTCTCTCAAGAAGCCGTCTTGGCCCGTGTTAGGGGGATATACTGAGGCTAGTGTCAGTGTGGCGTTGTGGAGTTTGATATTGGCAAAGGCGAACCGTCCTTCTTTGTTGGAAAGTTTGTCAATCAGGCTTGTTTCCAGACCCTCCTTAATTACAATCATCACCCCCGCTCTCTTCTCCGCTGCGTTGCATTGTGCCAGTATTTCATAGCCTCTGAGGCGAATTTTCCCCCTATCCTGTACTTTGATGTGTGTCTCCTGGAGCAGTAGCATTTCAGCCTTTTCCTTCCTTAACATGTTCTCCACTTTTTTCCGTTTCACGGGGGAGTTCAAACCCCTTACGTTTAAGGTTACGAATCTTATCTTTCCCATTTCATATGCCCTTTCTGGGTGCTCCTTTCGCCCGAGTTGAACATTCCCCTCTCTCTTCCGGAACGGAAATGTCCCACCCACCCTTCCCCCCAAAACTGTAAGATTGTCCCCAACCTTTAACTGTATTCCAACTTGTGCTCCCGAGGAGGGCCCGTGTACCTAAGGTAGCTCTGGCGTTCCGCCTATCGCTCCCTGCCCTCTGTAGACTCGAGGCGAACCGTGTGGGGAGTCCTAAACCCCTCGTCATCCCTTGGCCTTGATGTAAGTCGTTCCGGTTCCACACCGGGCCCAATGAGTCTGTTCAGTCCGGGTTCCATCATTGGGTACTGTTCCGCATTGAGTGTTCAGCCTCTGGGCACCGAGTATCTTGAGCTGTGGATTCACGTCCGTTCGGTTGTTTTATTTGACACTTCCATTCCCCTTCCTTGCCGTTTCCTTTTCTGGCAGACCCATTCCCATCCCCCTGGTCTGCTCTGCCGTTCCCCCCTCTTTTTTTTGTATTTGGTCGACAGCTCATCTGTCTGGATGTCCATGATGCTCAACCCCTCTTCCATGGTGGTCACCCTCCTTTGCTGACCCTCCCAGTCGAACAGTAGACCGAAAGGGAATTTCCATTTATATTTTATCTCTCTCTTGACCAATTCTCCAGTGAGTGGTGCCAATTCTCTTCTTTTCTGGAGTGTTATGGCAGATAGGTCTTGAAACAGCTGAATTTCCACCCCGTTCATCCTGATTTGTTCTAGCTGCCTCACTCTCCGTAGTATGAGTTCTTTTTGCGGGTAGGAGGATATAGCTGCCAACACGTCTCTGGGTCTTTCCCCTGGTGCCCTAGTGCGCTTTGGGCCCACTCTATGGATGCGGTCTATCCCCACTGCCTCTGAGTCTTGTGCTTCTATGATATCTCTGAAGACCTCCTGCACCGCTTTCCGTAGATCCCTGTCCGTGACCGATTCTGGCATATTTTTAATGCGAATGTTCGATCTGCGGGACCTATTTTCTAGGTCCTCGAACTGTATTTCCAGATTGTGGATCAAAGTTTCGCTGTTTTGTAGAGCCTCCTCTTCTGCGTTCTGCACTATTTTTTCCAGGGTATCTGTCCTTTCTTCCAGGTTCGCAATGTCGTGTTTAACATCATGGATTGCCTGCTGCATGTTGTGTTTAATTGCTGCGAATTGGTCCTGGACTGTCGACATGAGCTTGTCTTGTAATTCTTTAAACCAGGAGTGCATATCTTCTTTTGTTGGGGGTAGGTCGCTGGAGGTGATGTGGGCCGCTTCCGATGCGGGCAATGACGGCATGGCCTCCGGGGGCCTACTTCTTGTCGATACTGGGGTCTCCACTGCCCACATATGTACCAGGTTGGAGTCCTGCTTAGCGGATTGCTGGTTCTGTTGGGATCCCCCTCCCTTCACTTTCGCTCTAGACATAGTGCCCGTGATTTTTGTCCATTACTGTCCCTCTCTCTTCGATGGCTGCGCAGTGTTAGACTGAGCGATGACCCAAGGAAGGGCCTACTGTGTGCGTGGAGTTGTGCCGATGGTGATTTGGGGGGCGGATTGACTCTCCCTTTTGAGCTTCGCGGTCAGGGTGTCCTGCGGTTCCTGCGCAGGGGGGGAGATCTGGCACTTGGGGGGGGCTCGCCTTCCAGTCCACCGGGCCGGGGGACTACTGCTGGCGCCCCTCAGCTCTGGGCATCGGGTTGAGTTCGATGCGTCTCTTACTGCTCCCCCGCTCCCTCCGCGCGCTCTGCTGGTGTCTGGTGGCGCCGATTCTGCTGTGCTGGGGGTTCACTCCCGCCTGGGCAGTCCGTGCCACCAGCCTCCTCTGTACTGCACGGCGAACCGCCTCACTCCGTTCCCTCGTTGCACCCCGGCCCTGACCTGGGCCGCGTCGGATGGATCGTTGGCGCGGTGGGGGGAGGGGGGATTCCTCTCCGTGGCGTCTCTGGATGTCGGGGGTCGGGGAGACTTCTTCCGTGTGCGTCCTGTGTCTTTGGACGATATTCGGTGCCGGATATAGGATCTGCCACACTCCGCAACGTTGCTAATTACGGTGCTACTGAAAGGCCCGGCGGGAGCAAGTCTCACTCACGTCTCCCTGCGCCGGCGGCCATCTTGGAATCCAACTTTTAAATTGAGATTTTGATAAAAACTGATTCTGCCCCTTTTGTAACATTTTTAAGTGTGCTGCCACAAGTGAAATATAATGTTTGTTCAGATTGTTTTGTTTTGGCTAAAAAGCCTTCCATTCTTTAAGCTGTTAATGCTTTCTTCATGTTTTTATAAACGCAATGACTTGAAACTACTTTATGTTATTCTTACATGTGAGGTAGTGAAGAGGATGCGTTTGAAGATGTTTATTTTCTTTCCTCAAAAGTTGTTTCTTTTACATTAAAATAAATGAAATGTATGTATTGTCTGTCTGCACACCTTTATTTTGCCTTGTCTTGCCTAATATATCCAACTATCATGACTGATAAACACAATAGCATCAAGCAGACTATCCAATAAAAGCCCTTGAAAAAGTAATCAGGCATTTGTTCTGGAATGCTGGACGCAATGCAATTGAATATTTTCAACATCGAAGGAATTCGAAATGTAGGATGTCTCCAGTATTTATGAGAGCAGGAAGTGTGAATGACACTGAAGGAAGAGTCAGGGAGCTCACAGGTGGTAAATATTGGCAGAATAGTTGATGTGTCTGGTGCTCTGCTCAAGTCTTTTTTAGCGATACTACACCAAACTAGAGTAGAACACGCTCTGCACTGTACACATAGACCTAGTGTGCCTACTTCTCCAAATGTGCTAATTGCAACATTTAGCAGGCTTTTTCCTCATTATTATGATTATTATTAATATGGTATTTATTGAGCATAGACCTAGCTTTGAGAAGCAACTGAGCGGTTTACAGAGGTATACAACAGTACAGTTTCATATTGGAGCCCATTTCAGAGGTACAACAAAACAGATATACAGTGGGGGGTAGGATACAGAGGTGCACAGAGGAGAGGTACAGCTGTACAGTGGCAGGGATGAAAGTGTGGGCGACCTCTAGTGAGTCAGCTGGTGAGGGTGAGTGACATGTCTTGGTACATAAGCAGAGAAGGCTTGTTTCCTGGTCCTTTCCTTTTTGAAGTGGCAGATTTCAAGTCTGCACATGTCCTGGCTTCTGGTGGTGCTCTGTCCACCGGAGATGCTGAGTTTCTCTGCGAGGTAGCTGGGTGACTTGAGGGTGACTGCCTTATAGATGATGCAGCAAGACTTGAAGGTGATTTGTGTGTGCAGTTGGATGGCTGTACTTTTTGTGCCTCTGTAATTTGCAGAGTAGTTATCAATCCTCATAAAATGTTTAATTAACAGGCACTGATACTCCTATTGCTACACAATATATGTGAACTTATCAATGTACCTTGTGGTCCCCCTTCCTTTTTTCCGGCTTGCAGATGATGCCACGGATGAAGAATCCAAACAGCTTTTTCTGCATTTGGTAGCTCAATTGCCTGAATTCTTGGGCTCTGTGGTGGTGGTGATTATTTGAATTTAGCTACCATCTTTTTCCTGCAGAGTCCATGGCTGTATGCTGAAGGCTTCTTTGCTACTAACGTTACCAGCTATACGCCTTCTTCACCACAACCATGTTCCCTGGATATGCCCTGTCTTGTAGCATCAATGGCTTCTCCAATCTAAGGTAGCTTTCAAGGGAGTTGGGAAATTATTTTCAGATGGATTCTTTAGTGCATGATTTAACAAGAGCACTGCACAGATGCCAAGGTTTGTAAATCGCACTTTCCCTTTGTGTAGTAGAAAAGTTGTGTAGTAGAAAAGGTCCCTACGAGTCATTCCAAGTTCCTTTCCCTTTCTCGCGTGAAGGTCCTTCTGCAGGCCATGACCCAGAGCTGACTTTTCACCTGATCGCCAGGTACGCTCTGCACTTGCCAATGAGGATGCTTTGAGGATGCTGGAGCGAGAGCATATTTAACTGCAACTACCTCTTTCTGTGACTCTGCCATCTCTGAATTAACCTGTATTGTAACGAGGTGTTGGCCACAGATGACACTGCGATTGGTGAAGGTACAGGAAACATCTTTATTTCAGCCTCAGCTACAGGTCACAATGACATATGCAAGGACATCCGGAAAAGTATCTAGGGGGCAACATCCACCGGCACCCTCTCTCTCAGTAACCCCATCTTGAACTGTCACTCTCAGAAAACAAAAGAGGGACCATTCACTAACTCAACACTCCATGTCAGTCACTCCAAATATTTAATACACACAGAGCATGTTGCAAGGGAAAGGCACGTTACAACACCCTGCTCAACAAATGATCATTCGCAAATCATGAACAGATCTGAGACACTACAACTGTAAGTCTAATTAAAACACTGTGGAAGATATAGAAGTCATTGACTTCCTGGCATCTGTGTTAAAATTGTTTTCGGATCAGGACAGGGCATAAGTGATCCCTTAGTAGGCTACCCTTGTAAGTGATTGCCACCTGTTACTGGGTACTGCTACACTGTGCCACTCTCACTCTACAATCCATTTCCACGCAAGTATCCAGCTGATTGCTCCAATCAACCCACATTATCAGCCAGGTGGTGATGAGGAAAAGCATCAGAAGGCAAGACAAGTTGTAGCAATCCACAAGACCATGCTGGACCACAGTTCCACATATGATAGAAGGACCAGGCAATTCCATCCTTCTGGTCCCTGGGTACTCCCGATGCATCTGAACTGGCTCTGCCTCACCAAATAGTACAGGCAGGGACCCAGCTGATTAGTTCAATCTACCCACCTCATTTCCCTTTCCATAATATGTTATGCTCACACTACACACCCCACGCCCCAGTCCCTGCATAATATGGTGCTGACCGACCCATTCAGGACCATTCTTTTGTCCAATTGTTGACTGCCTGGGTTCCCTCATCTCTCCCACTTCAACCACCTCTTGTGCCCCAACACCCAATAACATCCAGGCAGGTTCCTTCGGCACGCTTCCACCCTAATCCACTTTTTCACCCAATGTGCTTATTTGTGACTTGTCTGCCTATACAAAGGGTAAATAAAGGGGTAGACCTGCACTCAAGTCCCGATACTTCAGGTATAGTGTACAGTTATCAAAAAAAGTGGACCAGTAGAATGGGATGACACTAGCTAAATTTAGAACATATCAAATGTTATTCAGTAAACTCATCACAAGAAAAATCAATCTTGATATCATAAAATCCAGTAAAAAACAATCAATTCATACCATCAATCATAACCACATACAAAACTCATTCAGACATTCAAATATAAAACACCCAAGTGTTTACTACATCAATAAGCATTGGAAATATTGTTACACCAATTGTGTTCAGTTATCACATTAAACAATGACCCAGTCCATAATATCAGGTGTCGTTGTAATCTGGTACCAAGTTTGACAAGATGACTCTCACAAAAAAGCGTGGACACGTGTTTCGGTCGGAGACCTTCTTCAAGACATAGGGTATGGAGTGAATACTCCGCCGTGTTCTCAACGTATATGGGCCAGTAGTAAGTCTAAAAAACTATAAAAACCATAATGTCATCCATATTTCTTAAAAACGGTGACTGATAATGTCACAAATGTGCTGTAATTAAATAGACACATAAGCCCCTACTCACCCCCAATTTCCAACTCTAGAGAAGGTGAACGGGACAGTGGAAATTAATCCTCCACTGAAATCAGTGTATATGTTGAACCTGTGGAACAAACAAAAACGCCTCTCAGTAAGCTGGAAAAAAAAACAAATACTCAGTGTGCATACCTATGACCATACAAAAAATAACATTTAAAATTCAAACCCTTACAAGCACCCATGGTGCAACTTGGAAATCTTCCAAGGATAGGACCCCCAATGGATCCCGCTGGGACCCGCGTAATGCTAGCAGGATCTTCCTAATGTGTATCAATCACTTGACCATTCACAAAGCTACAAAGGAAGCACATAATGACAGCTCCTAAAATAGAGGAATTCTCACCTCATGTAGCAGTTTCCACATATATGTAACAAGCAGAGAATGGGGAATACACCCACAACTTCTGAAATCGTGTATCCAATTGCATTCACATGTAAAAATACCATAATATATAATAAAAATAATATATAGTAAAGCTACATGCACAGATACACGGTTAGAAAATCTCACCATAGCCAACTCCTCACTGAGGGGACACCCGTTGTATGTGCACTATATGTATGGGAAAGATGCCCAAGGCACCCACATGATGCCCCAAACACCATGCATTCAACCAATAACTATCATTAGTAGAGGAACAAGCCTCTGTATCCCTATGGCGTGCTGTGTGCCATTTAAGTAAAAATGTATTAAGTACTGAGAACACAACGCCGCTATATGATGTAAAAACGCTCCTCAGAGCGACAGTGACGCAACAAACGCCTTGGGTCGAAATAAAAAGTGTATGAAATACACTACAAGGCATCGAGCACGTCTCTAACGCTTGGTCATTCTCTCACGAAAAGTAACGCTTACCTTGTTGGAAAACGTGAGGCCCCCTTCGTGGGGAAATTGCAATGCCGGCACCTCAGTCACTCACTCGGCTCCAAACACACACATAGCAAAAAGTCAGTGCGGACTAAACATAGTCAAAGAACTATGTTTTAAAAGGTGCTGGAAACACCGAAAAAGGACTACCTCCTCGGACATAGACTCCTAGGGCATTGAAACAAACAAAGACCACGATGTCTAAAGGCACACGGCAAGAAATACACCCGTGCACAGCTCACGCAATATAACAGCCGGGGAGTTTAGACATGGATTAGTATGCAACCATTCAAAAATCATGCTCAAAGGTAGTCACGTAAATAATTAATGTAACTGCAGTCTAAACTGCGCAAACCAAATACACCCCTGATCAGCTCAGCTAATGAAACAATAGCCGGAGGGTTGAACACGGATATCTGCGCAACCATAAAACAGGTCGTGCTCAAAGGTAATCGCATATATGACTGATCTCGTATATGTCCTAACTGCACAAAACCCTGTACATATCTCATCCACCCTGTGAACACCCGGAGATGGGCACACATACCGCCAATATCCTGAACCTCGTCAAATGAGTAAATGGACCTAAAAAAGAGTCCACATATTAACATCCTAAATAATGAAACCGTACCTAAATGGTCCAGAGAGATAAATATATGAGGGATGGACAAAAAACACTGCCGCTTATGAAAAGCCACACACTAAAGGCCTAGAAGTTAAACATATTCAACTTTACTCCCTGATTTCAGGAACTGGGTCTATCGGCCAATATAACCATACAAACAAATATAGCAGTTTACTGTATACACGATCATGGCTTTAGATACATAGACACCCCCAACTGATTCTTGAACCTGAGGACTCAACTGGTTATCGCTGACATGGTATTTTGCAAATTGGATAGAGCAAACCCCATCACCATACAGAACCATTTGTAAATATAGACATTGAAATTCCAATAGATTGTATCTTCAAACTCAAGTAGACATATATCTAATACTGGCATGATTATAAGTTTATTTACACATGATGCAGATGGACAATGTCTTGAAACTCCTTTTAACCAATAATCTGCCTATAAATGGAAACAGGAGTATGGGTGGAAACCCATTGAATGACAACCAAAATGGGCCTAAGTTGCATACAAAACTATGGACATTTCTTAGCCACATAGTATCCTAACTGCTGTATCGATCTACATTCTGACCGATCATATCATGTTACAAATCAGTTTTTCGTAACCAAGTTGTTGCATTCAACGGAAACATTCAGTCCCTTCCGGACTGTGTTGAGAGTGTGAATCCATTTTTGCTCAATGCGATGTAGTGTTATACCAATATCGCCCCCTCTCATATTGTTCTTAATGTGTTGGAGTACAAACCACCTCATGTCTGTGTCCTTATGTTGCATTTTGACAAAATGTTCAACTGCCAGCGTATCCGCCATTTTATTTCATGTACAGCTCCTGTGTTCTGATATACGCTGTCTAACTTCCCGTGTGGTCCTCCCCACGTATAGAAGTGGACAGGGACAGCTGATAATGTAAATAACATTTTTAGTCAAACAGTTGGTATGGCAATTCATCTTCCAGACTCTCTGACCATAAATAAATTCTCGTTTAGTTTCAGTTAAGGGGCACGCGACACATTTGCTGCATTTATAGTGTCCAACAATGGGCGGTAGACCCCATTGGTCGTTGATAGTTGGTTCTCTTGCTGGCTCTATATAAGTATGCACCAGTCTTTGTCTGAGATTTTGCTTGCGTTAAACGCGAACATAGGTCTTTTCATTAGTGATCCTGGTTGTTTGACTAAATTCCAGTGTTTATTGATGATTCTTTTTACAACCCCACTGACTGGATTGAAGGTAGTTAAACATACAAGACGTTCATTCTTGTGTCTTTCTCGTGTGGTTAAACAAGTCTCACGATTAGTGTTTTCAGCTCTTTTCATTTGGTCTTTTACCAACCTTCTTGGGTACCCCCTATTTTCCAATCTCTCTTTTAGCTGTTCTGCGTGGAGCTTGAATTCATCCTTCTTGGAACAATTTCTCCTAATACGTAAGAATTGACCACATGGTAAATTCTGTCGTAGACTGGCAGGATGAAAGCTGTTAAAATGTAGTAGGGAGTTCTTATTAGTTGGTTTTTTGAAAAGAGTAGTTGTGAGTTGATTCACAGCCTTTTTAATCAAAAGATCGAGGAAGCTCACCTGATGGTAACTATATTCAATCGTGAATTTTATGTTCATGTCACATTGATTTAGCCATTCATGGAACTCAGTGTGAGATGCAACTGATCCCCTCCAAATTAGAAAAACGTCATCGATATACCGATGCAAAGTTTCAAATGTGCTTTGAGAGTAGGATGGATCATGAGCAGGTTTTGTTGGCCCAGAATAAACTTATCCTCATAGTCAGCCATATATAGATTTGCGACATCGGGGGCAAGAGTGGCCCCCATGCTGACCCCTTTTCTCCTGTTTATAAAGTTGTTTTTTAAACAAAAACACATTTTCGGTCATAGCTAACCTAATGCACTCTTGGACAAACTCAGTGGGGGGCAAATGTGGTCTGGTTCTCTTATTCAAATAATGTCCTAACACATGCAAACATTCCATCTGTGGAATCGCCGTATACAGCGACTCAACATCCATGGTGGCAAGGATATATCCCTCTTCGATTTTGATGTCATTGATGATATTTATAATGTGGGTCGAATCTTTCACATATGACGGCATCTCCAGAACAAATGGTTTTAAAAATATCTCAGCGTAAACCGACAGCGGTTCCAACAGTGAGTCAATAGCAGACACAATGGGTCTGCCGGGGGGCTTTGTGGAATTCTTGTGAATTTTGGGGAGTATGTAAAAGGCCGCCCTCTTAGATCCAGTTTTATTCTTAAATAAGTGTGAGGAGTTAACCTCTCTTTCAAAATGGAAAACGTGAACATTTTTTCGTTCACAGACGACCATTATAAAAAAATTGTTGGAGGCACCAATTGCCCCTTTTGGAGAGGGTCCAATAGCCGACAGAGTGGTCGCTACAAATGAAATTGATAACATTTAACAAAAAATTGAAAAATGAACACGGACAGATCTACATGGTCAGTTCATGTTGCAGTATCTGAAGTCTGGGATTATTCCAGAGAGCTTACAGGTCAAGAACATCCCGAGGATATTTGTTGACAACCCCAAATTCCAAAAGAATTTCAGTGGGGTTGGCAACACATGTTCTCGGGATTGGATCATGCTGATTATTGAGACAGCCCAAGAAGAAACCAAAAAACAAGGGGAGGAGTTGGATATTTTGAAAAAGGCTTTCCTTGAAAGCACTACTGTTAAAGATGAAAAGAAACAACTTGAGGGATTAGAAGAAGAAATCAAAAAAAATTTAAGATTTGAATCTAGAAAGAAAAATTAACAAGTTGAAAAAAGATATTGCAAACTATAACGAAGAAAGAACTTATCCATACTTAAGAAAGGGATTTTTTACTGATCCCCCAATAGGTGGTTACAACTACCGAAGAAACAACCAATACTCTAATTTCTCCAACACCTCAGGATCCTCTAGCAGATCAGATCATACCCTGAATGTACATCCCGGTACTAGAACAGGAATAGGTGGTAGTGGTCAAAACCAACAACAGGTTTTTTTCCATAGAGGGACAACGAGGCAGGCCCAGACAGCGCACACCCCAGTACGATCAGGGGCAAGGGATGAGAACCAGACAGTGGTAATCCAACCAGTGACTCAAGGTACCTCTGATCAGATGCCCATTTTCAATTTATCTCAGTATCATCTTGCTAAATCAGACTTAGACCTTCTATCTAAAGGGCTTTCTTATGTCCCTACTATGAGAGCGGATGTTTTCAACATGGAACCGGAATTAGAAACATACGGTTGAAACATTTCTTTGAGGTCTACCTCCCGTCCCATCCATATGAAAAGCGATCCCTCCCGGACACAGTACCCAACATTAGTGGGCTAAAAATAAGATCTAGCTTTATTCCACCCCCACATACCTGCACACCTGAAATTATGGCCTTCAAGAATATCGCTACTCGAGAAATACTCGAGGTCATTAAGTCTAAGAACCACAAGCCTGACAACTTGACAAAAGAAGAGAGGAAAAGTCTCACTAGACTGTGCAGTGAATAATCGATTACTATAAAACCTGCTGATAAGGGGGGTGGTATTGTGGTACTAGATACAGTTATGTATGAAGCAGAATGTATGTGATTGTTGGGTGACATAAAGTCCTACAAAAAACTTGAGAGGGACCGCACAGCACGATTACAAGATGAAATAAAGAGTTTGACTGATCATGCAGTTAATGAACAGTGGATTAGTATTGAACAAGGTCATTTTCTGAATAAAACTGGATCTAAGAGGGTGGCCTTTTACATACTCCCCAAAATTCACAAGAATTCCACAAAGCCCCCCGGCAGACCCATTGTGTCTGCTATTGACTCACTGTTGGAACCGCTGTCGGTTTACGCTGAGATATTTTTAAAACCATTTGTTCTGGAGATGCCGTCATATGTGAAAGATTCGACCCACATGATTAATATCATCAATGACATTGAAATCGAAGAGGGAGATATCCTTGTCACCATGGATGTTGAGTCGCTGTATACGGCGATTCCACAGATGGAATGTTTGCATGTTTTAGGACATTATTTGAATAAGAGAACCAGACCACATTTGCCCCCCACTGAGTTTGTCCAAGAGTGCATTAAGTTAGCTATGACTGAAAATGTCTTTTGCAAAAACAACTTTATAAACAGGAGAAAGGGGTCAGCATGGGGGCCACTTTTGCCCCCGATGTCACAAATTTATATATGGCTGACTATGAGGATAAGTTTATTCTGGGCCAACAAAACCTGCTTATGATCCATCCTACTTTCAAAGCACATTTGAAACTTTGGCATCGGTATATCGATGACGTTTTTCTAATTTGGAGGGTACCACTTGCATCTCTCACTGAGTTCCATGAATGGCTAAATCAATGTGACATGAACATAACATAACATTCACGATTGAATATAGTTACCTTCAGGTGAGCTTCCTCAATCTTTTGATTAAAAAGGCTGCAAATCAACTCACAACTACTCTTTTAAAAAAAACTACTGATAACAACTCCTGACTACATTTTAACAGCTTTCATCCTGCCAGTCTACGACAGAACTTACCATATGGCCAGTTCTTATGTATTAGGAGAAATTGTTCCGAGAAGGATGAATTCAAACTCCACGCAGAACAGCTAAAAGAGAGATTGGAAAATAGGGGGTACCCAAGAAGGTTGGTAAAAGACCAAATGAAAAGAGCTGAAAACACTAATCATGGCACTTGTTTGACCACACGAGAAAGACACAAGAATGAACGTCTTGTATGTGTAACTACTTTTAATCCAGTCAGTAGAGATGTAAAAAGAATCATCAATAAACACTGGAATTTAGTCAAACAACCAGGATCACTAATGAAAAGACCTGCACTCGATAAGGTAACATTTATGCCTGGTGGCCTGCGACATGCATACTATGCAAACCCATTGCCACCAATTCCTCGCATTCGGGTCCCTATCTTACCGTGTTGTTAACTCTGCTACCCTGTACTGTAATTTTGCATCTGTACTACTACTCCTTCCAGAGTGCCTCATATTTACCTGACTCTAGATACACACTACGCCATGACATATTGTTTCATTGATCCACCCTGTACTCATGCCACACATATATTGCACCACCCCTGCTAACTACAGTCACCCCCTTCCTTTCCCATCTATTCCCACTGCCAACTGTGTCTTGTGGCTGATGTCTCTGCATGTTTTATTATAACTGGATTTCTTGCCTTACTGCGCCATTTAGGGCCTACTGCCCAGTAGCATTATTACACCAATGGTCGCCAACAGACCACACCTGATTTATGTTGTGCCTTATAGTCGCCAATAGACCACACCTGATTTGTGTTGTGCCTTATGGTCGCCAATAGACCACACCTGATTTGTGTTGTGCCTTATGGTCGCCAATAGACCACACCTGATTTATGCCTTTTGACTTGTGTTGCGCCTTATGGTCGCCAAAAGACCACACCTCATTTGTGTTGTGCCTCATAGTTGCCAATAGACCACACCTGATTTGTGTTGTGCCTTATGGTCGCCAATAGACCACACCTGATTTGTGTTGTGCCTTATGGTCGCCAATAGACCACACCTGATTTATGCCTTTTGACTTGTGTTGCACCTTATGGTCGCCAATAGACCACACCTGATTTGTGTTGTGCCTTATGGTCGCCAATAGACCACACCTGATTTGTGTTGTGCCTTATGGCGCCAATAGACCACACCTGATTTATGCCTTCTGACTTGTGTTGTGCCATATGGTCATCAACAGGTGAAACATTGCCCTAGTTACTCTATGTATCCCAATGTGTTTTTTGGCTGCGCTGTGACTCTCGCATTTAGGGAAATACTGCCCTAGTTACTCTATGTATTCTAATGTGTTTTTGGCTGCGCTGTGACTCTCGCATTTAGGTGATACACTGCCCTAGTCAGCTCATCTGTACTTGCCTAGTTTGCCACCACTTGTACTGGCCAGTTTGCCTGCCTACCTAGGTCCTAGCCTATTTGTACTTGCCATATTGCCAACTACCAATATACGGTCTCTTACTAGATTGCTTAGACTCCCCTGCTACCAAACTGCTATAACTTATATAGTTACACGCATCTGCACACAGCACCAGTCTACACCTATAGCCTGAATTTGGACTTGCCTATCATTAACTCCTCCCTGCCCACGACCATAATGAAAATTACCCAATACCAAACATTACACCTTGTACCGAGCCTCCTCACCATCATGGCACTTGTATCCGCTGCCTCATACCCTCCTAAGGACAGAAACATGAGACTGAGGGCAAGATTGTCCCGTCTCCTTGAACCATCATCCCACCACAACTATAGAGGCTATATCGATCCAGCTAACAAACGCTCGCAATACTTCAAATCTGCACACTCTACACCCTGCCCCCATAACAACTAATCAGTCACCTTCACAAAGAGTCACCCCTACTAAAAATAAACAACTTCCCTTGACTAAACCAACTAGCACCCTATCACTAACTGGGTCACTCATCAATGCTAGATCCATGGTAGCCCACGCTACAGAGATCTCGGACACTTTAACCAATGAGAATTTAGACCTACTAATCATAACCGAAACATGGCTCCATGAGGCGGCTGGCCCTGCCATCATGCTAGCAATACCCGACGGCTACCAACTACAAAGAGTCGATAGACCCAACACCAAAGGAGGTGGCCTAGCTATCATCCATAAATCTACCTTACCTATTAGATTAGCTACCACCCTGCTATTTCCATCATGTGAACTCCTTACTGCCAAACTCCACCTTTCTTGTAACCGTACCCTCACCATGTATGTCATCTACAGACCACCTGGACCACTAGGAACCTTTGAAGACGACCTAACTAGTATCCTAACTAAAAATACTAAAAACCACGCTCAAATCCTATTACTGGGAGACTTTAACTTGGGCTTTAATGACTGTAATGACAAACACGCCCTATCTGTTGCCTCACTTCTGAATGACTACGCCCTAACACAAAAAGTCTCCTCCCCTACTCATGTCAAAGGCAGGACCCTAGACTGGGTTGCTGATCGGAACTGCAACATTAGCATTACCAACATAATGCCACAATCCTGGACTGACCATTATCTAATTGTATTCAATGCCTCACTTGACCTTATCCGACCCAAACCTATACTCATGGCCCCGCCACTCCCCACCAGAAGCAAAAAAGACATCACAGCAGAACAACTCTTACCCCACCTCCTCCCCACTCTCGACAAGCTCGATAACATCACAGACCCCACTTCGCTTGTGGAAGCCTATAACAGCACAATGATCAAGGCACTTGACTTGATTGCCCCCACCAAAATACGTAAAAGCAAACAACTTTGTCGCCTAAAAAACTGGTTCACACCACACTTGAAAGACCTCAGAATTCAAAAAAGAAAGCTGCAGTCAATTTGGCATCACTCACCCACTGAGGAGAACAAAACTAAATTAGCTACTCTCGCCAAACAATATAAAAAGGAAATCATAAGCACTAAAAGAAATACCTTTAATGATAGAATATCTAAGGCCAAATCAGATACCAAGGAGCTATTCTCCATCCTCCGTGAAATGGAATCACCCATACCCCCGACTGATAACATTCCTAAAAATAAGCTCTGGTGCACTAATATACAAAATGCCCTGGCGGGCAAAATTAGCCTGCTCCAAACCAAAATTGCCAATAAAAAAGTTTCCCTGCTCCTGCCAACGGAGCCTACACCTCAGCCACAGCTCCCACCAAACCAGCCTAACACCCCTCACCCATTTAGCTTCAGACAAATATCTATAATAGAGACAGAAAAAATCATACTATCTCTAAAATCTTCCAACTGCAAAGGAGACAATTGCCCTGCCCAAATTATAAAAGATGCAGCTAGAGACCTAGCCCCCTTCATCTCTAAACTCATCAATGCATCCTTTAAGTCTAACCTAGTGCCCATTAAACTAAAACAATCTTGGGTGCTTCCCTTGCTAATGTAAGAGGATTCAATTCAACACTACAGCTAAGTCAACGCCTAGTCTAGAATACTGAATGAAAACCCTTATTGATATATCTTTATGTCCAGTTCATGCGTTCTGGATGACTACCCCTATATAACACCCCTCTCTTGGAATCCCCCTGACCCCACTGAGCCAAGAAGTAGTTCTGTTTTGCAAGTTTAAAAGGTTTATTTGGGATAATTTAAACAATAGATATATATATATCACACTTTATAATAATTAATAATTGAATATCACACTTAATCTGAGCAGTAATCAATAATGGATAGTCTGGCACTAGCACCCTTCTTTATAATCAATGATGAGTGGTTATAGGATGAATAAGATAGCAACAATACTTTATGGTTTCAAATGGATGCAATGTGGAATGAAATGCAGTACAGAAAATGACTTGATAGGATTTCAGCAAGACAATGTAATCACTTTTCTCTGGCAATTCACTCCCCCCCTTTATGCAATGCAAGGAAATGGAAGGAAAGCACACAGTTCTCAGAAATGCAATCAAATGTAATTCAGTTCACCCCAGCAAGCTTAGACTACAGAAGTTTGAAACACAGGCAAAAGTGCTTTGATATGTGCTGGCAATGAAGTGAAAAATATGCTAAAATGCTTTTAATTCCCTCTAGAGGTTCAGGGTGAGTGGTATCTAGTTAATATTAGTCCAGGCTCACTCTAGCAATGATTCATGGATGGTTCTTAAGAGGCAAACGAAATTTAGCAGTTCAGGCAACACAGCTATCTTTTACAAGTAAAGAAATCGGGCCAAATCGCAAATCGCGGCAAAATTCGCGGGTGCGAGAATCATGATTACGGAGAAAGTATAAGGAGTAGGTTCTAGTCTTGTTGGAAAGGTAAGATTCTAAGCTTTCAGAGGAAAGTTGAACCAAGTTCCTAGCCCAAACGGTTCCAGAGATACGGACGATTAAATAAAGGTAGTTTTTCGGATTTGAAATTTTAACAGTTCAAAGCGACAGGTTACAGCTTGCAACTAGAAAATGACAGGTGACAGCTTTGCAAATGACAGGTGACAGTTAGGAGGCAGTTCTGGTTAGATTAAAATAGATTGAATTATATTATTTTAACTAAGAGATTGGTTCTGCACAGTTCTGCTAGGTACTCACAATATATTTTTGAAATAAGCCTCGCCACGGATCTGGTCAGGTTTTGGACTGGACTCCGGTTTTGGTCTCGGCACTTCACAGTGATCTGGGTCAGCTCTCTGGTTCTGCTAACAGCGGTCTGGGTCAGCTCTGCTCTGCTGGTCTAGCCTCTCTGGATTCTGGATACTGCTCTGCTTTCTCTGGGTACAGCACTGCTTCTGGATCTTTCTGCACAGCTTTCTCTGGACCCAGCGCTGATCTGCACGGCTCCTGGATGCTGCTACCGCTGTTAGGTTTGCTGGATGCTGAGGCCCACTGAGAAGAGTTCTCAGTTTGTGGGTTTAGGCCCTTGCTTTGAGTTTTGAATCAAGTTCTTTGGAGTTTTAAAGTCTAAGTGTTGAATCTAGTATCTTCTGGATGTTGTGTGGTCCGGCAGAGCGCGTTGCAGCAAATGGAATTGAAGGTCTCCATCTGTCCTGACTGTCTGCTTTTATGTGTTTTGAAAGTGGGTGTGGAGGCTAGCTTTCTAGGCCCTACCCCTCTCCACTTGTCATTGGCCACTTCCTGCTCTTCCCCTTGATTCGGGGGAATTAAATGAAGTGTCATCATGATGAGGTCTGTTTATGATACAGAGAACCCACCCCTGTCAACTTTACACACAATCTGTATTTGACCTAAAGACATATTTGCACAGGTACACAGTTGTTTAAAATTACATGCACCCATCACATATCACATGAGGTATCCCCTGTTCAAACTCTGCTCTTCCTGGGGGCTTGCATTCAGAAATGGCAACATATTTCACTTTTTGGTCGGGTTACCAATATTGGATTTTTTCCCGCATTTACACAAATGTTCGCAAAGCATGTGGGCATTAGGTGGTAGAGTGTCAGATTTTTAACATACATACATTTAGAGTAATATCCTCTTTTCCGCTAAAAACCCCCCTGAACATACCACCGGGTCCTAACACTTCTTCAAATGTGCACAGAAAAATCACAAGAATACTGATATCACTTATAACATTTTCACAAGTCCGCTCTATGAATGATCCATCTTTTAAGATTTATGTTCTGGCCCCAAAGGGGTGTGGTTTCCCCCCAGCACAAGGTTGATTTTCTGATTTTTCCAGTTCTGCCAAGCCAGCTTGCTCTCACAGGCAGTGCTCCTCCCCTTTCCTTCCAGGAGGAAGCCACATTTACGACTCCCACCAATAAAACAGTTGTCTGAGTCAGGACAGGGCTTTGTTCAATTTCCTGCAGAGCCCAGGGAATTCAATCAGAGAAGTGTCATATCCCTTTTGGTGGGAACAGCAAAAGGCAGCTAGGCCTGGGAACACAGTTGTTGTGCAAGTCTCAACTCCTGTCGGGGGTAGATGGTGGGCAAAATTCCCTCTCTTTTTAAGCCAGGCCCCAGCTAATGTCACTTTTAGTTACCCAGTTTTCTGCATTCAAATAAAACTAACCATTTTTACATATGCAGCTAGAATGCTGATTCTAAGTTTAAAACTATGACATTTAAACAATTGCAACCTATGTGACACTCAAAGTAGGTCACTCATTTCTTTTAAACATTTAGATTTTTAGTGTCTTTCAGTCCAAATTTACTTAAACTGCTGAAATCCACAGCTCAGCCAGTCTTGTTATAAACCTTCAAGTCACTTCAGAATATAACTTTACATTGTATCCACCTCTCAGTAAGTCTTTCTTTGGCCTGCTTTGGGTTCATTTATTCAGTTTTACACAATGTCTGGTGTTGTTTTAAAACGCCGGCTTTCTGATAGTGGTGAGTACTGGTAATGCACCCATTTTTGGGATTTAAGAAAATGAATTCTCCACAATTCTAGGTTGCTTTTGGCAATCAGCATTGCCATTCCCAATGGTTTCAGGCTACTGTGTGGGTAGTCCAATGGTGGTTTTAGGCAGTGCCCTTCTGTGCCCATAACATCGGCGAAATGGGTGGCAGCCATTTCTTCATGCATTTCCCTGGGCATTTTCTGGGAAGCTCTGGCCATCATGATGTTTTCAATGCCAGTACTGCACAGTTTTTGTGGTAGGGCTCGGATGCATGGGTAAAAACATCCCACAAGCCCCCCTCTTGCGATGGCCATTCTGTTTCACTGATGGAACTCGCAAGGCCTGGGATGTTTCCTCATCTTCTTCCAATAGATGGCACAGTTCAGCATCTTTTCCTCCATCCGGTACTGATCGATCGGTTCTCCGCGCCGGTCCTGATGGGAATATTGGGCGGTACCCTGGGCCCCTTGCGTCTCTGCTCTCGGTCTCCGGATCATCCTCCCAGTCTCCGGATCGTCCTCCTTGTCCAGTCTACAGGTTTTCTTTCTCCTAGGGCGACAAAGGAAGAGCGGCAATACCTATTCATAGACATTTTTCCCCCACCATTGATATAGTGGGGTGGCATATAAATTTATAGTCAAAACATATGAACATGCACATTTCTTTTTGCATTCAAAAACGAAAACACCCACATTGAGAAACTCAGAATTTGATAGGCGATATGTAGGATATTTTAAGTTAGAACTGAATTAATCTGAGACAGTACCCTCTAGGATTCCAGAGGATTCCTCCAGTTGTTGCAGAGTGTGCCTGGGATGGCAACACTTCAACTGGTTAATGTGGACCCACTTGTCTTCCCCCTCTGCCAAACCGCCTTTGGGGATGCAGATCTTGTAGGCCACAGGGGAGATCTTGTCTATAATCTCAAAGGGTCCCTTCCATGTAGGCAAACATTTTCACTGTTTGGCCTGGTTCCTTTGGAAATTGTATAAATAGACCCGGTCCCCCACCTGATATTCCTTCCTGGAAGTTTTCAGGTCATAGTGCGTCTTCATGCTATCAGCTGATCTTTCTAGATTCCGCTGAGCATAAGCAAAAGCATGTTGGAGGTGTTTCCTTAAATTCTCCACATACTCATGAGTTGTGGAGGCATTTATCAGTGTCTGCCCTCGGGTTCTGTAGAGCAAATGCTGAGGAAGCACCATCTTGCGCCCAGTCATCAACTCAAATGGTGACATTTTGGTTGCAGATGAAGGGGTAGATCTGATAGCCATTAGGACCAGAGGTAATCGGATATCCCAACTTGGCCCAGAATCTGCCACAAACTTCTTTAATATGCTCACAATGGTTCGGTTATATCTCTCTACTGCCCCAGAAGAAGCTGGCCGGTAAGCAATATGCAACTTTCTTTTGACCCCCAGTATCTCCCACATCTTTGTCATTACTTCACTGGTGAAGTGGCTACCCCTGTCTGACTAAATCCTTTGAGGTAGACCGAAACGGGAAATGATGTGGTTAATCATCAGGGCAGCTGCAGTTTCTGCCTTGCAATTTGGGGCTGGGAGACATTCCACCCACTTGGTAAACAAGCATGTCACAGTCAACATGTACTTATTCCCCCCAGCAGAGCGAATCACGGGGCCTACAAAGTCGATTTGTAAATCTGACCATGGCAGTGTCATCCCCCTCTTTTGGAGAGGCGCACAGTGCGTGAGGGATGATGGCTGAAATTGTGCACACACAAGACACCCCTTCAAGTATTGGTCGAGGTCCTGCCCCATGTGTGGCCAGTATGCAACCTTTCCAATGTTGTGTGAAACCCCCTATGACCGGCGGTGGCCGCATCATGGGCGTGACTTAACATCAGGCTTCGGAATGAGGTAGGAACCACCCACTGATCGTGGCCAGCTTTGGATTTCCTTACCAGCAAACCGTCTTGGATTCGGAACATTTTTGGACATTTCATCAACACTCTTAGGTCCTCTTTCCCAATGTAATCGGTATCCGTCAGGGGAAAGTTCTCAGGGTCCTCAAGGTGTTGGTACCAATAATTGGATCCCCCTTCTGAGCTGTGATCAAATCAGCATCAGGGGTCTCCTTACTCCATTGTGCAATCGAAAGATCATTGTGAGCATTTGTCTGGGACCTAGTGATAGCAGTGACCTGGATTTCCCCCAACAGAGACTCTATTTCGATTACATCCCCTTGGATGGCCCCGGTTTTGGCCAGCTGATCAGCTAAGTCATTTCCAGTTTTGTCTGGTCCCTCTACTTTGGAATGACCCTTGATCTTTTTCCAATAGATGGTCATCTCATTCGAGGTGACCAGATCATCAATGTTTTGGATCAACTTCCCATGTTTCAAGGGTTTGTTGTTAGCACATAACATGCCTCTGGTTTTCCAATTAACCAGGTGCTCCACGAACCCGTTCCGTACATAATCTGAATCTGTGATTATGACCAGTTCATGGAGTTGATGCTGGACAGCAGTGAGGATGGCCTGATGCACAGCCATCAATTCTGCCACCTGACTACTTCGGGGACCAATTTTGTATCCAGCGGAGGGTTATGGGGACTCATTCACCCATGCATTCCCTACGCCGGCCACCAGTTCTTTCTCCCCGTAGTTGTCAACATGGTAAGAGCATCCATCCACATAGACAGTGGGCATTCCCTCACACTTGTCCTCTTCAAAGACTTTGTGTGGGGAATTAAGGTATGCCTCCATGTTGTCCTTGATTTTTAGACTTTCGTCCTCGAGACAGTTTTCTCTGGCACAATTATGCAAGTCAGCCAGACCTTGCGCGAGGGGACTCTTCTTGTTTTGGCCATATCAGACCTCCACAGGAAAGCCTTGCATTGACAGAATCCAGGAAGTAATTCGGGAATTACTCACATTTCCGCCCAGATTCTGTCACTTTGGAGATATTGCAGAGGCTGGTGTGGAGTCTCCACTATGATGTGTTCCCCCTGGATAAACGGGCGGTAATTCCTCAATGCCCACACCGTTGCCAGGAGTGCCTTCTCACAATCGTTGAATTTTTCCTCCACAGAGGATAAAGTTTTGCTCGCATAGGAGATTACTTTATTGACCTTGTCTTGCTTTTGGTATAATACTGCCGTCAAGCACGTATTAGAGAACCCCGTCTCCAGGAAGAACTCCTTGTTTCTGACAGGGTAAGCTAGGCAGGGCGCTTGTGAGAGGCTTCTTTTGAGTTGTCTTACCGCCTCGGATTGTTCTGGACCCCATTCCCACTTGACCCCCCCCTTCAGGAGATGAATCAGGGGTCTGGTGATCTCTGTGTAGCCCTCAATGAACTTCCTGCTGTAATTAGTCAGTCCAAGGAGGCTCCTTAGTTCCCGCAGAGTTGTGGGGTCTTTCAGTTTCTGAAGTGCTTCCACTTTCTTTTCCTGGGGACAGAGACCCTGAGGAGTAATCTCATGCCCCAAGAAATTAACACGGGTTCTACACCACTGTGCTTTCTGAAAGGAAAGTTTTGCTCCGGTGGCCCTCAACTGGGACAGAACATAACGGATCTCTGCTATGTGTTCCCCCACCAATGAACTTTTGATGAGGCCATCATCTACATAAGCCAGGTTACCCCTTGCAGCCAGGTCGGGCATGGCCTTGTGTAGGAAAATGTTGAATTCATTGCCAGAGTTGAGGTATCCGAAGGGAGTCCGGGTCCATGTGTACTGCTGGCCCCCAAAGGTAAAAGCCAGCTGGTATTGGTCCTCCCTACTGACAGGCACAGTCCAGTATCCATTGGTCAGGTCTATTGCAGTGAATACCTGTGACCCCTGGATCTGGGCTAGCCCTTGGTCAATGTAGGGCAGAGGCCATCGGGAAGTATGGACCCGTTTGTTGAGCTCCATGAGGTCGGCGCAGAGTCTCCACTGGCCGTTTGGCTTCAATATTCCCAGCACCGGATTATTGAAGGTGCTGTGGACTGGACGGATTATTCCACGGGACTCAAGGTACTTAATTATTTCAGTAAGGGACTCCATTGATGCGAGAAGCAAGCGATATTGCTTCACAAACACAGGAGTCATGCCAGGGTCCGTGGGGATTGTTGTTGTGTGGATGTCAGTGCGACCACAGTCATATGAGTCTACCGCAAAGAGATCTTGGAAATCCAAGAAAACTTGTTTCAACTTTTGCTTTTGTTCCAGAGTCACACAGGCATCAGCTAGGTTGACTCTCTCTTCCACCATCTGCCTGAAGCCTGGAAAGACTTCTTGTTTGGCTATCTCAGCGGCCTCCTCCAGCTGGGTGGAGAAGTCCCTGGTCAGTGTGCTGATTTGGACTGGAGGCTTCAGGTGGGAAAGGCAACCCTCATGGACCTGGAAAATCACCTCATCCCTCCTGAAGTCACAAGTCACATCTTCCTTACCAGAAGGGCAGGAAGTGTACACCAGGAAGTTCCCCCCATGCCAGGTAAAAATCCTGTCTGGTGTTGTATTGTCATCACTGTCACTGTCAAAGCAGTCCTTGGGGATTGGTCCTAACAGTTCATTTCCTAAATCAATGGAAAAATGTCGGTCATCAACCGCCATTCCAATAATGGTGCCGGCGGCTAGAGTAATACTCTTTAAGTCGCTGTTATCCACCTCTATTAGAATGGTGTCATGTTCTATGTTGACTAATGGTGTTGGGTTTACCCCTAACCCTTGCTGTTGGAGAGAAGCATTTAGATGTATTTAAGCATCAGGGTTTTTCAAATGTTGTCCTCTTTTAACTTTCACTTCCAGGGAGAATTGTCGGGTCCTTTCTGGGATTGTGACTTCCTCTTTAATCTGAATTTCAACTGCAGAAGGTAGCAATTGAGCTGACCTAAATGCTTTTTCTGGATCCTCAAAGCCCATGGGATTATCCGCTAATCGGGACCAAGCTTTGAAGTTTATTAGGTCCAAACTAATGGCAAAGCGATTGAGAATGTCACTGCCTAAGTAAAAGGCGGCAGTGACGTCTCGCACGACCCAACAATTATGGACTATGCTCTTGTTGCCAATGGAGATTTTGAGCATACACCTGCTTGGCAGGAGATGTTTGGAATTAGGAGCTTCTAGGTCCATTTCCCATTTGTCTATCAGTTTGAATGTGGGAATGGCTGGATCTTTTGGGAGTTGGCGGAACATGGCTTCGCTGATGAAGCTCTTACCATTGTTCAAGCACACTTGAGCGAAAGCAGAGTCCTTCCCATCATTTAACTGAACAGGGATGAACAACTGCTCTCCAATTTGCTGAATATCAGCGAGGCTCTGAGCTGATTTCACATCTTTCTGGACTATAGGAGTGGGAGTTTCTGATTGTGGATTGGTAAAGAATTTCAGGGTGTTTCCTTCCAGTGTGGAATACCACCTTAAACTGGAAGGAAGGTTGATTTTCAGAAATAGAGAGGACCCCCCCATCACCAGTCTGTTGTCCTACTGCTATTACTGTCACGTCTGGAATCTGGTTGTTCTGGAAGTGAAATTCTACTTGGTCAGATTTTTGTTCAACCATGTGGCAGGTGCCGTTTAAACTAACATGGTTGACACTCTGTTTTAATTTTATTGGTCAGCTAGTCTGGGTCCAGAGGACCTTGTTTACACAATCTATTAGGGGTGACAACCTTCTCAGGAGGTCATTCCCTAGTAAACAAGGGGTGCCCTCTGGAGTCACAACTATGACCGGGTGTTTCAACTTGTGTCGCCCAATTTTAATGTCCAAATCTGCCGTCCCCTCGACGGGAATTTCCTTCCCGTCAAAGTTCTGGAGTTGTCCAGGAAGTGAGGTGAGAGGAATTTGGTAATTCCCTCCCCTTCCTGCATTCAGTTCATCAAAGGCCCTTCTGGACAGAAGGGTAGCTTGAGATCCCGTGTCCACCAGCGCCGAAATTGTACCCTGCCCCTGTACTTGTACCGGGGCATAATATCTTCCCTCCTTCTCCTCAAGGGGGCACAGATAATGCGCATTTTTGGACAACTGGTGGGCTAACTTTCTGGTTTTGGACATTGCAAGAGTAGAAATTTGGGCAGAATTCGGTGGACAGTCTTGGGAATCTGAAAGAAAAAGTTGGCAACTGGAGATCAGAGCCATTGTGGGTGCCCCTGGTTCTGGTTCTGGGCCCCCCCGCCCCCCTTCTTGGCGGCAGTCACCAGGATGGGTTTGAACCAGGGGATTTTGGTATTGTGGGTTCTGGGATGAGATGATGGGTGGCGGAAGCTCAGTCTCCATATCTCCCTAGTCTAAATTGGCATCCCTTGGGACCCATTTTTCCTTTGGAGGAGTTCCCCCATCTCTGAAGGAGAAGGTCCTTTCCCCTGGATACTCTGAGGATCCCTCTCCCTCAAATTGGAAGAACTGGATCTCCTCCACAAGGTGGGTCTGTTTGGGTCCTTTGTTTCTCCTACCCCCCCCCTCTGCTCCTTGGGAGGCAGGCTTTCAGGGGCAGGAGATTTTGTTTCCGGTTCCTGGTTTTCCAGGGGCTGTTTACAAGTTGGGAAGGAAGCTTCCTCCAAGGCTTTACACCCCCCTTCCCCTTGTGCCTCCTCCCTGGGAACCGGTGTGTTATCGGGGTGCTGCCCCCGTCATTGTTCTGGAGCACCAGGTCAAGAGTTTGGGGCATTCTGTGCCGGCATGCCCATCTGAGGGTTCTGCTGAGCCCTTAGCACGCGACCCAGCTCCTGTGCCATGTTCTGAACCTGGCGCTCTAACTGGGAAACCCGCTCAGGCTGATACGGGGCCCTGTTTTCTCCCCTGGGCTGATCCCGGGAAGGGTAGCTATCCCTTCTCTGGTAATACCCCGGATTGGGAAGATTTGGGTACCCCTCCACCCTTGGCCTCCCCTCTCCCAGATTAGGTTGTCTGGGCTCAGGGAATTGGGGAAAGAAGGATGGATGATTTTGGGGTTGGAAGTTGGGTGGATACCTGGGGAAGAAGTTCTGCCCAGGGTTTGGAGAGTTTCTGCCGTCCGGTGGGAAGTTAGGAGGGAAGTTCCCTGGGTTAGGTGCTTGGCTGGATCCCCCCCCCTTGGGCTGGAGGAGTCCACACATAACCCAGGATGGGTCGATTTCCCTTGTAACGGGGACTTACATAATCAGGAGAGCGAGGGACCCTATTTGTGGGACTACCTCTTTCACTCCCTGTCTGTGACTGGCCCGAGGACCTTCTGGGCCTAGCATTATCAGGTGCAGGTAGGTTTTTAGGCCCCCCCATCTCCAAATCCAAAACGGGGGTGACCTTTACCTCTGCCACCTTGGCAGCAGCAGGGGTGCTGTTGGTTTTGGGATTTTTCTGGGTATTGCTTTTATTTTCTATGGGCTTCTGCACCTCATAGATCCGGGTAGCCTGTTCAATGACCCAGTCTAAAGATCTTTTCTCATGATAATCTCTCACGAGCTGGGTCATTATGTATTTGGGCAAGGCATGGAAAAAAGTATTAACAAATTCTCTGCTGCCCGTGCGCACCCTTCTGGTGGTCTGCGCAAAAGCACGCTTTAATTCTTGCACAAACTCTTGTGGGGCCTGATCCTCCCCACATTGCAAATTGTAGGCCGCCTTGCGAGCCTCTTGAGGATTTCGGTGCACAGAAAAATGTTTCAAGATGGCCGCCCTGTATGTGGACCACCTTAAATGATTTTGGTCCTCCAGCCCCGCAAAGAAACTGGAGTATTCTGGGGAGAATGTCCATTTGACGTACTGGATGCAGCTACTGCTGTCCTTCAAATGGAAAGTCTCCATCATTTGCTCATAGAGCTCCAAGTGTTCCCAAACAGAGTACTTGGCGTGATGACACTCCTGATTGCCTTAATCCGTTTCAATGGGTCCTTAAGCAAGGCCTTTTTTGCCTTATTGGCCTTTTTGGTTCGGGTAACCCTTGTCCATTCATCCTCTGACTCAGAGGCACTGCTCCCAGAGGTTCCTGTCTGATCTTCCAGGTTTTCACGGATTCTGCGAGCCTGGGAATGGCTGGCAGAATGTGGGGACCTGGTCTCCTGTGTCCTGCGCCGTTCAGAGGAGTCTTCAGATTCCTCCTTGCTGCCAGGATTTGATGGGTACCCCCCCCCACTGACCTAACTGGGCAGAAGTTTTCAGGATGCCCTTAATGGGCCTATTCTCCTGGGGTTCCCCACTAAATTGCACTGTGCTTGGGTGCCCATACCCGGATGCCCGCCCATCCCTTCCTGGGACGTACTGGCCTATGAGCCCCATGCTTCTAGCTGGATAGTACTCTGCCATCCCTGTGGCCCGGTGCTCATGTGCGCCCGGGGACATGGGGGTGGCAGAGTCCAGGGACTGAGAGAGATAAAGGCCTCTGGTGCTAGGGCTCCTGAGGTTATGCTCAGGAGTTTCCCTTTCCCAGCGAACCTGGTCTCTATCCGCCCCTGCTCCCTGTTGCAATGCAAGAGCCTGTGCCTTCAGTTCCTCAGTTAAGGCCTTACTAGACTCTATCAGTCTCTCCTGCATCGCTACCTGTTGTTGGAGCCTATCATTGTGCTGGCAGAGAGCCTCATTCTCTCTCTGTGCCTCCTGATTGGTCCTGGAGTACTGGGCCAGTCTCTGCTGCAGGAGGGTTACCTCCTGAGCTGTGTCCCTATTGGCCTGCTCCTTTCTTGCTAGAGCATCCTCCACCCTCCTGGTGTGCTCTAACAAGTTCTGGTGTTCTTTTTGGAGGTCACCCAGTCCCTGGAGTGCCAGGTGATTTTCTTCCATTTTCCTTTTTAAGTGGCAGACTTCGTGGCCTAAGGTATCCCTTTCCTACTAAGAGCCTGCATCTGTGCCGCCAGGTCGTCCCTTTGCCTTTGGAAGGCACCAGTTTTCTGGCGCTCCTGGTCAAACTCTGCCTGGGTATCCAGGTCTTTCAAAATCAGTTTATTGCTCTCTGCCTTCTCCCTATCTAGGTGGCTTTGCAGGGTGACTACCTGCTCAGCACATGCCCTATTGAAGTCTAACTGTTGCTCCAGCTTTTTCTGGCTCTGCAGTAGGGAGTCCAAACCTTCTTGGTACTCCTTCTGCAAGGCCAGAAATCTGGTATCCTGGTCCGCCTTTTCCTGTTGCAGCACATCCATATCCTCCTTTATTTTAGTGATGTACCGTCTGCTGTCATTTTCTGACTCCTGGCTCCTGAGCAGCCTCTGCTCAGAAGAGTCCAGATCAGATTGGGCCTTCTGTAATGCCAGCAGTTGCCTACTCGCCAGATCTTGGCCTTCAGCACATTTGTCCTGCATGGCTCCCATATGTAAATATAAATATGCCGCTACCCTGGCAATCTTGTGGTGCTCATCCTTGGCCTTCGGGGCCATGTATAGTTCACTCAGGGCCACATGTAGGGGACCCTGATCTCCCCATATATCTGACCCTGTTTCAGTGACCTGTTGAGCGATGGCCTGCAACCAGACTGTTCGGTCCTGGTGAGTCCACTCACCTCTCACAAATAACTTATGTAAGAAGTGTTCTCTGGCTATTTTCATATCTACCAAGGTCGTCCTTCTGGAATTTGAGTTCCTTCCTGACTTACAGAAGTTTATATTTTATTTTTGCAAAACAGACCTTTTCCTTAGAGCGTTCCTTTGAGGAGTGCTTTACAGCGTAACACAGCGTGGTGATCCGACCGGATATGTGTATCTGGTCAGCTGGCACACTGTATTAATCTGCACAAGTGATAGATCTAACCCAAACATCCCGGACGAGCCCCCAATTTGTAAGAGGATTCAATTCAACACTACAGCTAAGTCAACGCCTAGTCTAGAATACTGAATGAAAACCCTTATTGATATATCTTTATGTCCAGTTCATGCGTTCTGGATGACTACCCCTATATAACACCCCTCTCTTGGAATCCCCCTGACCCCACTGAGCCAAGAAGTAGTTCTGTTTTGCAAGTTTAAAAGGTTTATTTGATAATTTAAACAATAGATATATATATCACACTTTATAATAATTAATAATTGAATATCACACTTAATCTGAGCAGTAATCAATAATGGATAGTCTGGCACTAGCACCCTTCTTTATAATCAATGATGAGTGGTTATAGGATGAATAAGATAGCAACAATACTTTATGGTTTCAAATGGATGCAATGTGGAATGAAATGCAGTACAGAAAATAACTTGATAGAATTTCAGCAAAACAATATAATCACTTTTCTCTGGCAATTCACTCCCCCTCTTTATGCAATGCAAGGAAATGGAAGGAAAGCACACAGTTCTCAGAAATGCAATCAAATGTAATTCAGTTCACCCCAGCAAGCTTAGACTACAGAAGTTTGAAACACAGGCAAAAGTGCTTTGATATGTGCTGGCAATGAAGTGAAAATATGCTAAAATGCTTTTAATTCCCTCTAGAGGTTCATGGTGAGTGGTATCTAGTTAATATTAGTCCAGGCTCACTCTAGCAATGATTCATGGATGGTTCTTAAGAGGCAAATGAAATTTAGCAGTTCAGGCAACACAGCTATCTTTTACAAGTAAAGAAATCGGGCCAAATCGCAAGTGGCGGCAAAATTCGCGGGTGCGAGAATCGTGATTACGGAGAAAGTCCAAGGAGTAGGAAGTCGTTTCTAGGCTTGTTGGAAAGGTAAGATTCTAAGCTTTCAGGGGAAAGTTGAACCAAGTTCCTAGCCCAAACGGTTCCAGAGATACGGACGATTAAATAAAGATAGTTTTTCGGATTTGAAATTTTAACAGTTCAAAGCGACAGGTTACAGCGTGCAACTAGAAAATGACAGGTGACAGCTTTGCAAATGACAGGTGACAGTTAGGAGGCAGTTCTGGTTAGATTAAAATAGATTGAATTATATTATTTTAACTAAGAGATTGGTTCTGCACAGTTCTGCTAGGTACTCACAATATATTTTTGAAATAAGCCTCGCCACGGATCTGGTCAGGTTTTGGACTGGACTCCGGTTTTGGTCTCGGCACTTCACAGTGATCTGGGTCAGCTCTCTGGTTCTGCTAACAGCGGTCTGGGTCAGCTCTGCTCTGCTGGTCTAGCCTCTCTGGATTCTGGATACTGCTCTGCTTTCTCTGGGTACAGCACTGCTTCTGGATCTTTCTGCACAGCTTTCTCTGGACCCAGCGCTGAGCTGCACGGCTCCTGGATGCTGCTACCGCTGTTAGGTTTGCTGGATGCTGAGGCCCACTGAGAAGAGTTCTCAGTTTGTGGGTTTAGGCCCTTGCTTTGAGTTCTGAATCAAGTTCTTTGGAGTTTTAAAGTCTAAGTGTTGAATCTAGTATCTTCTGGATGTTGTGTGGTCCGGCAGAGCGCGTTGCAGCAAATGGAATTGAAGGTCTCTATCTGTCCTGACTGTCTGCTTTTATGTGTTTTGAAAGTGGGTGTGGAGGCTAGCTTTCTAGGCCCTACCCCTCTACACTTGTCATTGGCCACTTCCTCCTCTTCCCCTTGATTGGGGGGAATGAAATGAAGTGTCATCATGATGAGGTCTGTTTATGATACAGAGAACCCACCCCTGTCAACTTTACACACAATCTGTATTTTACCTAAAGACATATTTGCACAGGTACACAGTTGTTTAAAATTACATGCACCCATCACATATCACATGAGGTATCCCCTGTTCAAACTCTGCTCTTCCTGGGGGCTTGCATTCAGAAATGGCAACATATTTCACTTTTTGGTCGGGTTACCAATATTGGATTTTTCCCTCATTTACACAAATGTTCGCAAAGCATGTGGGCATTAGGTGGTGGAGTGTCAGATTTTTAACATACATACATTTAGAGTAATATCCTCTTTTCCGCTAAAAACCTCCCTGAACATACCACCGGGTCCTAACACGTCTTCAAATGTGCACAGAAAAATCACAAGAATACTGATATCACTTATAACATTTTCACAAGTCCGCTCTATGAATGATCCATCTTTTTAGATTTATGTTCTGGCCCCAAAGGGGTGTGGTTTCCCCCCAGCACAAGGTTGAATTTCTGTTTTTTCTAGTTCTGCCAAGCCAGCTTGCTCTCACAGGCAGTGCTCCTCCCCTTTCCTTCCAGGAGGAAGCCACATTTATGACTCCCACCAATAAAACATTTGTCTGAGTCAGGACAGGGCTTTGTTCAATTTCCTGCAGAGCCCAGGTAATTCAATCAGAGAAGTGTCATATCCCTTTTGGTGGGAACAGCAAAAGGCAGCTAGGCCTGGGAACACAGCTGTTGTGCAAGTCTCAACTTCTGTCGGGGGTAGCTGGTGGGCAAAATTCCCTCTCTTTTTAAGCCAGGCCCCAGCTAATGTCACTTTTAGTTACCCAGTTTTCTGCATTCAAATAAAACTAACAATGTTTACATATGCAGCTAGAATGCTGATTCTAAGTTTAAAACTATGACATTTAAACAATTGCAACCTATGTGACACTCAAAGTAGGTCACTCATTTCTTTTAAACATTTAGATTTTTAGTGCCTTTCAGTCCAGGTTTACTTAAACTGCTGAAATCCACAGCTCAGCCAGTCTTGTTATAAACCTTCAAGTCACTTCAGAATATAACTTTACATTGTATCCACCTCTCAGTAAGTCTTTCTTTGGCCTGCTTTGGGTTCATTTATTCAGTTTTACACAATGTCTGGTGTTGTTTTAAAACGCCGGCTTTCTGATAGTGGTGAGTACTGGTAATGCACCCATTTTTGGGATTTAAGAAAATGAATTCCCCACAATTCTAGGTTGCTTTTGGCAATCAGCATTGCCATTCCCAATGGTTTCAGGCTACTGTGTGGGTAGTCCAATGGTGGTTTTAGGCAGTGCCCTTCTGTGCCCATAACATCGGCAAAATGGGTGGCAGCCTATTCTTCATGCATTTCCCTGGGCATTTTCTGGGAAGCTCTGGCCATCATGATGTTTTCAATGCCAGTACTGCACAGTTTTTGTGGTAGGGCTCGGATGCATGGGTAAAAACATCCCACACTAAAAAAACAAACACTTGACCCCGCAATACCGACAAATTACAGACCCATCACCACCGTCCCATTTCTGCTTAAAATTATTGACAGAGTAGCGTACCTGCAACTTCAGGAGTACTTAGAAATGAACAATCTACTAGGCTCACGGCAATCTGGCTTCCGTCCCCATCATGGTACTGAAACAGCGCTGATTGACCTTAAGACCCAAATTGACGAGTTGAAGGACAATGGCAAACCAGCTATGCTACTCCTCCTTGACCTATCTGCGGCCTTCGACTTGGTAGATCACGCAGTCTTATGCAATCACCTCAGTTCCGCCGCTCATTTTTCAAGTGATGCCATAACCTGGGTACAATCCTTCCTTGCAAACCGGACAATGAGAGTCTTCTCCCCCCTAGCAGCCGCTGATCCCACACAAGTTTCATGCGGTGTCCCTCAAGGATCATGTGTATCTCCGACTATGTATAACATCTTTACTAAGCCTTTGTTTGACAAGTTGAACAGACTGGGTATCATCTACACTAATTATGCAGATGACACTCAGATCCTTATCCCCCTTTCAGGCAACTTCTTGGAAGACACGGCCTTAGTAAATAAGATATATCTCCTCATCCAGGCATGGATGGCATCTCACGGCCTCTGCCTGAATGACGACAAGACTGAGTTACTGATCCTCGGCTCAGAGCTGGCTATCAAAAAACTTGACCCAAACTATGCCTCATTCAACATTGACAATAATGTCATCAAAGTGATGCCTGCAGTCCAAACCCTCAGGGTCTATCTCGACTCAGCGCTCACTTTCAAGAAACAAACCAACTCACTAGCATCTTCCACGGCATATACTTGCAAATTGATCCGAGCATGTAAACCATTTCTAACTGAGACTAGCTGCATTACACTAGCTAATTCACTCATCATATCCAAGCTGGATTACTGTAATGCTCTATATGCAGGATCTAACAAGTATATCCTTGATAAACTCCAAACCCTCCAAAATAACGCTATTAGAGCAGCTTTAAATATTCTTAACAGAGCTCATATCTCCACCTCTAGGAAAAATATCCACTGGCTAAATATCAAAGACAGGATTGCCCTCAAAACACTTTCCCTCACCTCTAAATGTCTTAACAATATAGCTCCCCCTTACCTGGTAAACAGAGTCAACAAGAGAACTTCAAACCGTCCCACTAGAATGACTAATGCCCACACCTTAGTGGTGCCCAGATACAAAAAGAGTACAGCGGGCGGCTCCAGTTTTCCGGTCATAGCTGCGCAAACCTGGAACAAACTCCCTATGGATCTCAGAATGGACCAACCTTACCCTAGCTTCAGACGGAAAGTCCTCACCTGGATATGTTCCAATGACACTTAGCTCGACTGTCCCACTACCACCCGCTCCAGAAACCTTAAATGACTGCAACTAGATGAATTGATTTCTGGTTAACTAGCTTGAACTGTACTTTTGCATTTTCTTGTACATGCACCGTTGTTACTAATGTGAACTGTATAACTGTATTTTTCCTGTAACCAAGTTCTCAAGTATCCTTGTATTGTCTGCGCCCAGCTACCCCTTCGGGTTTGGTTTTGCGCTATAACAAATAAACAAACAAACAAACAAACAAACAAACAAACCTATGTTCGCGTTTAAACATAACCAAAATCTCAGACAAAGACTGATCCATACTTATAGAGAGCCAGCAAGAGAACCAACTATCAATGACCAATGGGGTCTACCGCCCATTGTTGGACACTATAAATGCGGCAAATGTGTTGTGTGCCCCCTAACTGAAACTAAACGAGAATTTCTTTATGGTCAGAGAGTCTGGAGGATGAATTGCCATACCAACTGTTTGACTAAAAATGTGATTTACATTATCAGCTGTCCCTGTCAACTTCTATACGTGGGGAAGACCACACGGGAAGTTAGACAGCGTATATCAGAACACAGGAGCTGTATACGAAATAAAGTTGCGGATAAGCCGCTAGTTGAACATTTTGCCAAAATGCAACATAAGGACACAGACATGAGGTGGTTTGTACTCCAACACATTAAGAACAATATGAAAGGGGGCGATATTGGTATAACACTACATCGCATTGAGCAAAAATGGATTCACACTCTCAACACAGTCCGGAAGGGACGGAATGTTTCAGTAGAATGGAACAACTTGGTTACGAAAAACTGATTTGTAACATGATATGATTGGTCAGAATGTAGATCGATACAGCAGTTTGGATACTATGTGGCTAAGAAATGTCCATAGTTTTGTATACAATTTAGGCCCATTTTGGTTGTCACTCAATGGGTTTCCACCCATACACATGTTTCCATTTATATGCAGATTATTGGTTAACACGAGTTTCAAGACATTGTCCATCTGCATCATGTGTAAATAAACTTATAATCATGCCGGTATTAGATATTTGTCTCCTTGAGTTTGAAGATACAATCTATTGGAATGTCAATGTCTATATTTACAAATGGTTCTGTATGGTGATGGGGTTTGCTCTATCCAATTTGCAAAATACCATGTCAGCGATAACCAGTTGAGTCCTCAGGTTCAATAATAAGTTGGGCATGTCTATGTATCTAAAGCCATGATTGTGTATACAGTAAACTGCTATATTTGTTTGTATGGTTATATTGGCCCATAGACCCAGTTCCTGAAATCAGGGAGTAAAGTTGAATATGTTTAACTTCAAGGCCTTTAGTGTATGGCTTTTCATAAGCGACAGTGTTTCCTGTCCATCCCTCATATATTTATCTATCTGGACCATTTAGGTACGGTTTCATTAATTTAGAGGTTAATATGTGGACTCTTTTTTAGGTCCATTTACTCATTTGACGAGGTTCAGGATAGTGGCGATATGTGTGTCCGTCTCCGGGTGTTCACAGGGTGGATGAGATATGTACAGGGTTTTGCGAAGTTAGGACATATAAGAGATGAGTCATATATGCGATTACCTTTGAGCACGACCTGTTTTAGGGTTGCGCAGATATCTGTGTTCAATCCTCCGGCTTTTGTTTCATTGGCTGAGCTGGACAGGGGTGCATTTGTTTCACGCAGTTTAGACTGCAGTTACATTAATTATTTACATGACTACCTTTGAGCATGATTTTTGAATGGTTGCGTACTAATCCATGTCTAAACTCCCCGGCTAATGTTATATTGGGTGAGCTGTGCACGGGTGTATTTCTTGCCGTGTGCCGTTAGACATCGTGGCCTTTGTTTGTTTCAATGCCCTAGGAGTCTATGTCCGAGGAGTTAGTCCTTTTTCGGTGTTTCCCGCAACTTTTAAAACATAGTCCTTTGACTGACTTTAATCCGCACGGACTTTTTGCTATGTGTGTGTTTTTGTAGCCGAGTGAGTGACTGAGGTGCCGGCATTGCAATTTCCCCACAAAGGGGGCCTCACGTTTTCCAACAAGGTAAGCATTACTTTTCATGAGAGAATGACCCAGCGTTAGAGACGCACTCGCTGCTTTGTAGTGTATTTCATACACTTTTTATTTGGGCACGAGGCGTTTGTTGCTCCACTGTCAGCGTTTTTACATCATATGACGGCGTTGTGTTCTCAGTACTTAATACACTTTTACTTAAATGGCACACGGCACGCCATAGTGATACACAGGCTTGTTCCTCTACTAATGATAGTTATTGGTTGAATGCATGGTGTTCGGGGCATCATGTGGTTGCCTTTGGCATCTTTTCCATAAATATAGTGCACATACAACGGGTGTCCCCTCAGTGAGGAGTTGGCCATGGTGAGATTGTCTAACCATGCCCGTGCATGTAGCTTTTCTATATATTATTTTTATTATATATTATGGTATTTTTACATGTGAATGCAATTGGATACACAGTTTCAGAGGTTGTGGGTGTATTTCCCATTCTCAGCTTGCTACATATATGTGGAAACTGCTACATGAGGTGAGAATTCCTCTATTTTAGGAGTCATTATGTGCTTCCTTTGTAGCTTTGTGAATGGTCAAGTGATTGATACACATTAGGAAGATCCTGCTAGCATTACGCGGGCCCCAGGGGGGTCCATTGGGGGTCCCATCCTCTGGAAGATTTCCAAGTTGCACCATGGGTGCTTGTAAGTGTTTGAATTTTAAATTTTATATTTTGTATGGTCATAGGTATGCACACTGAGTATTCGTTTTTTTCCAGAATACTGAGAGGCGTTTTTGTTGGTTCCACAGGTTCGACATATACACTGATTCCAGTGGAGGATTAATTTCCACCGTCCTGTTCATCTTCCCTAGAGTTGGAACTTGGGGGTGAGTAGGGGATTATGTGTCTATTTAATTACAGCACATTTGTGACATTATCAGTCACCGTTTTTAAGAAATAGGGATGACAGTATGGTTTTTATAGTTTTTTAGACTTACTACTGGCCCATATACGTTGAGAACAGGGCAGAGTATTCGCTCCTTGCCCTACGTCCTGAAGAAGATCTCTGACCGAAACACGTGTCGATGCTTTTTTGTGAGAGACATCTGGTCAAACTTGGTACCAAATATACAACGACACCTGATATTATGGACTGGGTCATTGTTTAATGTGATAACTGAAAACAATTGGTGCAACAATATTTCCAATGCTTATTGATGTAGTAAACACTTGGGTGTTTTATATTTGAATGTCTGAATGAGTTTTGTATGTGGTTATGATTGATCGTCTGCCTATAGTGTGTGTTTGTCTGTGTGCATTTGAGATAGAAATAGAGGGTGGTTGTGACTGACACAGAGTGGAGTGAGTGAGTGAATGTGTGCGTGTGTGTGCATGTATGTGTCTGCATTTTTGTGGGTGTTTGTGTGTGTGCAACAGTACGAGACAGAGGGAGACATATAAAGAAATATAAAGTGGGATCTGAAAGAGACACAGACACATCAAATGGAAGACGGGGGGCTCTGAATGTGAGAGAGAGCACAATGGGAATGAAGAGAGGGCAAGAGTTGGCAGGGAAAGAGAAAAGAGACAGCCATGCAAGCCTAATGTGTGACTTAGCGATGGGAGGAGAGTATGAATGTAGTGGGATTTATAAAGGGCGGACCTAGGTGTAAATAACAGATCACATTGTGACAAGGTAATGCCATAGTAGGGTACATTAATATGGCTGGAATTGTATGTCTATGTAATGGGAGATAACAAAATGTGTTAGAATAAGAAATACTCTGCATAGGAAACAAGTGTGGCATAGCAGTCACTTTTCTGGGGGCTTTACAAATACAATTAAAGGAGGAAAATAAACCACTAAGAAGTGAATATATTGGTACGTAAAGTCATACACAAGGGGCTTAGATAGTGCGGCGAGCCCAGAGGCATCCTAGGAAATCGGGTGATGGGAGGAAGTAGCAGCTTGAACCGGTGTTAGGTAATAGGGGTGTGTAGTTTAGGGAGAGAAGGGAACCCATATCTAATCCAGAGTAATGAGGTGTATGGGGTATACACAAGCACATACACGCACACACATACAATCACTCACTCCACTCTGTGTCGGTCACAACCACCCTCCATTTCTCTCTCAATTGTACACAAACACACACATACACGCACACACATACACTCACTCACTCCACTATGTGTCTGTCACAACCACCCTCTATTTCTCTCTCAAATGCGCATGCCTGCGCGCACACACACACAACCCAAATGCAGTGATCTATGTATGTTTAAATCTATCTGTCTATCTGTATTACTATTTATCTATCTATCTATCTATCTATCTATCTATCTATCTATCTATCTATCTATCTATCTATCTATCTCCGATACTGGGAAACAAATGTACAGATAAATTGGCAACGTCTGCAAGTTATCAGAGAACTAGATGTAAGATTCTTAAGAATCACTTTGGCAGAGATGTTTTCTGGATCTTCACCCTCCTGATAAGAGAAATGATCACTGCTTCCTTTGATGGCAACGTCCTAAGCCCATGCTAACTCCTCAGCATAGCTCTCACGATGTGCTTCACTCATTTCTACTGTTATACTGTTACTCGCAGCAATCAAGCTAATGATTTCTCATGACTAACAAGTCTGCTTTTACTACTAAAGAATAGCAGGTCTCCAGGAGAGGCGCTGCGAGCATGAATACTTCACCCTTCACACAATGCATCTTTAAGTCCCCCAGTGGCATCGCCGTGATTATCCCCCTCACTAAATGTTGCATACATTTTGCATCTGATGTCACCGGAGGGAGGCTCCTGGCCATCAGTTCCTATGGATGCTCCAGTGAGAGGTCTTCTCACATCACGCTCTGCGAGTCTCTGCACTGCGCATACATTTAGCCCCCATTGTATGCGTGCTGCCGTCTGTGGTTCACCGCCTGCTGCTTCCACTTCTGGCTGCCAAGTCCCGACCCAGACTTCCATCCCCTCTGATGCTTCTGCTAATCTGCCTGATTTCGCGCCATCAACTTAATTATCCACGCATATGCATAAGCCTTTCACACTGTAGTTGAGGTTTGTTTTAGGGTGTTTGATTATTTTTTCAAGTTCCTCATTTTTGCGCTACTCCACCCATCCGTGGTACGCTTCCCCACTTTTGTTCCAGATATAAAATGCAGGTGGCTAGTAGTCTTGCAAATTTCCCCAGTAATTTAGACACTTACCGTGCAGCCTAGGTCACCGGGTTGAGCCCCTATTGCAGAGGTGCATGTTCAACATTGAGGCCACATATTCAAATGCTGGTTTGAGCACTAAACAGTGGCCCTTTGCTTATTAAATAGGTGTTTTTGATACCCTTCTCAAACCTAGCCCTTTGTAACGGATTAGGTGTAGGTACATGGCAAATGGATCATGTATGGGGAATGCTTATTCAGTTTGATCTGATGGTAGCCCCCCTTTAAATCTAACTTCGCGAGGATTCTGGCTCCATTTAGTAAACCGGTCATATCATCAAGGTGCATTCCCGGATGTCTCTCGTGACCAATGGCTTTATTTGTCTGCCTCATGTAAACACACAACCGAATCTCATTTCCCATGCCTTTCTTCATGGCTGCCACTATGTGTGACACCCCTGGGGTAAAGCTAGATGCTGCTTTGATTATATAATTAGCTTTCAAGCACTGTAGTTCCATTTCTACTTGTGATTGCAGATGAATCGGAATCCGCATCGGGTGTTATGCCGGTATAAAGTAGTTTTGAAAATGTTTTTTTTTAAAAGACCGCTTTAGAAAGACTGCTCTGTGATCGCACAGAGCGGTCTTTCCAAATCAAAATGTCAAGCCACTGCTGCACACGACTGCGAGCAGGGGCTGGCAGACGCAGGTAAGAGAGGGAAGGAGCATCGCGTGAGGAAAGTGTGTGTAATGTTTTGTTTGTGTGTTTTTGGAGTGAGTGTGTATTGGGCAGGGTCAGGGGTGTTGGGTTAGGAAATAAGGAGATTCGGGGTGGGGGTTAAACCCTTCTGTTTTAATAGAAAGCTGACGCGAGAGAGTAAGGCTGGGGACGGGATCACCTTCTGAGTGCAGAGAGGGGTGGCCAGAATAGGATAGTTTGGCATTTGAAGGGCCACACAAAAACGTTTTTGTGATCAGCCTTTAAAATACAGAAATATCACATAGAACCATTGTGCCATGAGAGCGACAGACTCATCTGTGTGTAACACCATTGGGTCTCCTTTGAGGCGCCCTAACCCTTGAAACAGAGCAGGAGACTGTTGTGTAATAGAATGCACATAGTTTATGTTGTACATACAATGCAATGTTTATCACTATTGCCGTTGTCGCCCCAAAAGGTTACTACCTTGCACTTGACCCTGGAGGATGTGCGTTTCTGCCACTATTTTCTTGCCCTTGTATTGGAGGGTCAAGCAGAATTGTCTGTGATCGATCACCTGTCCCTTAGTTGCTCATTGAAACACTGTCAACTGTGACATTGTCAGCGATGGAGATGGAGTCGTTTTTTAAACCTCTGATATGCAATTAATGTTGAGTGTTGCACCATGTTGAAGCCAAATGTGGTTGGCGGCAGCTAACTAGTAGATCGGCATTTGTCGCAGGAGTGTACACAATGTCTGTCATCGTGCATGTGTAATCATTTCTCCCATCAGAGCGAGCTGTTGTAGGTGACAGGGACTTGCCTGTGATTTGACGATTTGACTAGATTCCTTTTTGCACTTATGTCCCTTCTTGCTGAGACAGGTTCGTATTAATTTATTTATTTATTTGTTTTGCATTTATAGCAGCACACTAAACCCTGATGCATCAAGGTGCTAATATGGTGACAAGACAGATACAAGGCGGTGGTAAGATACACATGTACACAAAGGTTGCAAGTTACATAGTTACAGTGACAAGTTGTGCAACTACATTGCAAATTGTATAGTTACAAGATGGTGACAAGTTGCACAATTACGAGAGGTAGAGAGTTGCATAATTACTAGACGGTGACAAGCTGCGTAATCACACAATGGTTGCGGTATAAGTAGTTACTAAACGGGACCAAGTGCATGTTTACATAATGTTGTGAGCTACAAGACTTTGATAAAATGCGCAATTACACAAAGGTTGCGATTTACATAGTTATTAAACATGGACAAGTGCACATTCATACAAAGATTCCGAGTTAAAAAGGTACAAGTGGGATCATGAGGTGAGACAAAGAGATTTAACCCGAGAGAAAAGTCTTTTGAGGCATGTCCCTCTTAATAGTTCCATATTAAAGCATGGTGGGCCTGCAGGATTTCAGTAATGCATGAATGGGGAAGCCACAAGGTGTCAGCTGGCAAAGCCACACCCAGTGGGGCCGGGGGCTACATCAGGTGCGGTGCGAGGCATTGGAAGCTAGGTTTAGCAACGTGTAGTGTCACTAAAGTGCGCATGAGACAGGCGTTCTAGGGACAGTGGAGGATCGTCATGGTCATGAGTTGCAGGGACGATCCTCTGGGTACAGAGCAGGGTTTTCAGGCACGTGTAGACAGGCCAAGGCAGTTGTTCAGAAAAGAGTTACGAGTATCTTGTCTGGTTGTCATGAACTTGACTATTCTCTGCTGTAGTGAACTGCACACACTTACCAGGTGATTTTCTCTTCTGCAGTTGCTACACTTTTGCCCTAGCGCAGGGCACTTCAACCCTTCATCGTGCGGGAATGGTAAGCTGCATCGGTAACATCATCCCTCGAGCCGTAGCATCTTGGATATGTGTTGCTCATGTATGTGCTACTCCACTCATAGGACACTTGATAGACTTGCTCGCCTTTTCCTCCTTTGCCTGATTCTATCTGAGTGGCCTGAGCCTCAGCCCTAGCTTCTGTTCTTGCCATTAATAGTATGGTGGCAAGAGGTAGGCGTTCTCTTCGAGATTCCTTTCAGAATTCAGATGACAAACAAGCCCCAATGATCCTGAGCTGTGAGTCAGATGGATTCTATGAAAATGCCCCAGCATTTCTGGCAGCATACATTTGCCTGCTGGTGCAAATTCCGGGGATCCCTATCCAGTTCACCAGCTTCATGTGCCCTTAAAGAGCAGGCTGGCACCATAGGGATCATTAAACACTGCCTGCCTAGCACACATGGCAGGGAGCGTTTACTCATTTGCATGGTGGAGTGCAAATGTGTAAGGCAAATTACCAAAATGTGGTTGCAAGGAATTCTGCTTGTGTGTATGTCTACACATAATGGCTTCCCGCTGCCAAATTACCAGTTCAAATAAAATTAGCTTGACCGACACATGTCCGACTTCCAGAATCTCATGAACAAAATCAGCCAATGCTTATGGACACATTCCTTGTTTTCATTTGCATGGGGGGATTTCTAACAGTACTTCCATGTGTTATACCATGGCATGGACCAAGGTGCTAATAGCACCGTGTAATGAGGCGGAGGACCAAGGTGCTATTAGCACCTTGGTCCATGCCGGTAAAATACCGTCACCACCTTGGTGGAAAGGGGAATTACTGCCCTATTCCAAGGTTGGCGGGGCAGTAATTCCCCCTTCCCCCATTGCCCTTCCCCATTCCCATTTTTGCCCCATAGGGCTCTATGGGAATGGGGAAGGTGCTAATTACGGTGCCGCAAATTGCGGTACCGTAATTAGCACCCTGGTCCCTTTGCGGGTTGGTTTTTAACGCCTGCTAAACAGCAGGTGTTAAAGTACCTACCCGCAAAGGGACATCGTAGTAAGGCGGTAAGGGTTTACCGGTACCGGTGCCCTTACCGGTACCGGTAAACCCTTACCACCGTCCGTGTAATGAGGCCCATAGTGTTCAAGGCAGAAATTCGATCTGATATCGAAACCTTTTTCCAGCTCAACACCTTGCAGGACACGACTGTGGGAATCAGGTGGGAGGCCTTTAAGGTTTATATAAGGTGCATGTCTATATCCAGGGAAGCGGGCATACTCAAAGTGATTAGGAATTACCTATGTCCTAGAGGATGCACCAGCTCTGAGACCACCATTCACAACAGACCCGGTTGCTTTAGTTGACATATACAACTCAACCATCAGCCATCAAAACAGCCATAGAAGCCATTATGCCTATAACCAAAAAAAGAGCTAAAACTAGGAAACATGCCAACTCCTGGTTTACCAAAGAGCTACTATACCTAAGAACCCTAAAGAGTGCAGCTCTTACCACAAGGAACGCATGCCCGTCCCAACCCCCCCTAGAGAGACTAAGGAACTATTTGCTATCTGCAAAGAGCTTGCCTAAACACCTCCCCCCACCAAAACTCAGGAAACAATAAAAGACGAAACATGATGTAACAATAAACAATCAGCTATGCTGCACCAAATAAACACCTTCAAGAGAAAATTCAAACCACCTCAGCACCCTGCCCAAAGCCAGCTCTCCAAATATCCAGGCCCACAACCATGTCATCATAAACACCAAATCCATCTCTTTTAGAACTGTCACTGAAACAGAAGTTATTGACATCATAAAAATCATCAAACCTTCTGCGTGCAAGGGTAACATTGGCCATGCAGCACTCATCAAAGACTGTACAGAACCTCTAGCCCCTCTGATCACAGCCATCATCAATGTGTCACTCTCCTTGGGCATCGGCCCCAAGTCCCTCAAAGAGGCCTGGATTTGCCCACTTCTAAAAAAAACTTCACTCGACCCAGACATGCCCAACAACTACCGACCGATTACCAACATGACATTCCTGCTTGGATAAGGGTGCATACCTCTAAATCCAACAATTCCTGGAAGAAAACAACATCCTGGGCAAAATGCAATCAGGCTTCCGACCAACGCACAGGACAGAGACTACCCTACTCGACCTTAAAATGCAAATTGAGCAAACTACAGACAAAGGGAAACCAGCTCTACTACTACTCCTTGATCTGTCTGCAGCCTTTGATCTTGTATATCACAAGATGCTATGCAGACACCTCAAGGAGGCAGCCTGTTTCTCACAACAAGCCACTTCATGGATCACCTCCTTTCTCGAAGACAGACTAATGAGAGTATTCTCTGGTTAAGCCTGTGCCACCCCCATGCCCATTCACTGCAAAGTTCCACAGGGGTCTTGTACCTCACCAACCCTCTACAACATTTTCACTCTCCCATTCTTCAATGACCTTGACAATCACAATGTAATGTCCACCAACTACACCGATGATATGCAAGCGTTACTCCCCCTCACCGGCTCTAATGAACAAGACGCCGCCAGGTGCAGCAAGATCCATGCCATCATCCAAGCCTGGATGGCGGCCAATGGCCTTTGTCTCAATGGAGACAAGACAAAATACTCCTGGTAGGTCCCAAAGAAAGGCTCAACAAACTGGACAGCAAATACTCCTCATTCATCATTGACAACACCACTATCACAACATTAGAGGCAGCCAGATCTCTATGTGTTTACAAAAACCCCACACTGTCCATGTCAAGGTATGTCAGCACCATCGCCTCATTGGCCTCACTAACTACAAAGATCATAAACACGGTCAAACCCTAACTCTCCCCCAAAAACTGCCTGTCCATAGCCAGAGCCATAGTAGTTGCAAGGTTAGACTACTGCAATGTCCGCTTCCTAGGCACATCATCAAAAAACATGAAGAAACTCCAAACCATAACAAAACAATGCCATCAGAGCTGCCCTCAGCATTCCAAAGAGGGAAGACATATCCCAAGCAAGGAGGGATGCCCACTAGCTCCCAGTTAAAGAATTCATCGTTTTAAAGTCCTCTCAATCACACACTCATGCCTCGCCAATACAGCACCGCCCTACCTCTCAGAAACCATTCACCGCGCCACCTCAGAAAGGCCCAAGCGAACCCAACACTGTAACCAGCTTAGAGTCCCAAACTTCAGAAGAACCAAAGCAGGAGGTGCAAGCTTCGCAGGCTTAGCCCCAAAAAACTGGAATGCACTACCAGAACTCAGGAAAGAAACCTCATGCACAGTGTTTCCGGGAAGGCTCTGAAAACTCAACTCTTCCACTAGACAATCTACCACAGTCGCACCCTGCCCAATACACAAAATACTATTGTGTGGCACCTGTGTGCAAAGCATCTCACCTGTCTATGGTTAGAAACACCCCTGTAAATGGTGTTGAATGGTATTCAAAAATGCATCATGTAACAAGTAAAATACATTGGGGGTCATTCCGAGTTTGGAGGCAGCCATGGTGCTATTAGCACCATGGCTGCCTCCAAACTCGGGTCCGGGTCCGTGATGTTGGAATGGAGACTTACCGGGACATTCCGACCTATGCGGACCCGGTAAATCCCCATTTCGAAAACCATTCCCCATTGGTTTTCGAAAATGCGGGCATGTTATTAGCTCCATGGTCCCTTAACAGGTCCTGCTAAAACCAGCTGGTAAAACCAGCCGGTTCTGGTGGGACCCGCCAAGGGACCTCGTAATAGGGCGGTAGGGGGTTAACGGCACCGGCATCCTTACCGGTGCCGTTAACCCCATACCACCAGGGTCGGAATGACCCCCATTGACTGTTGTTGGTCTAAGCAAGTTACCCGTAACAGTGCCACAATGCCCAAGGGCCGCTGAGCGCTTTATAGATTCAAATAAATAAATTAAAAAATACGTCGATCAGAAACCAATCTCAGAAGGATGGAGCAGGAATGCACGTCCTCAGCGAGCCCTGATAAGCTTGCACTAATACGGGCCGAGCTGGAAGAACTTGAGTCACATGCCCTAAGAGAAATCTGTTACTTCTCATGCCCCAGGCAGCGAGAAAATACGGAGAAGGGGAAAGACGAGGGAGGACCCTCGCTAGATTAACCAAATTGGATGGAGGGCAAACCCAGGTGGAATGCATTGCTGATGAACATGGTACCCTACAAAGGGCCGATCACCAAATTATTGAGGTATTTTCCAAATGTTATAGTATCTTGTACACATCCAATCAACCACATAACGTGCACACAATTTGAGCCCTGCTTGTACAGATCCCCATGACCTCCATTAGCTCCCAAACCAGGGATGACCTCAATAGACTGATCACCTTGGAAGAAATTGTGGCAGCTATAAATGTGCTCCCAAAACATAAGGCCCCTGGGCCAGAGTACCTCACTCCGGAATTTTACCAGGAACATGCAGTGCTCCTAGCTCAGCGGTTGTTGTAGTTAATGAAACAATCACTTTGTGAATTAACTCTTCCCCCTTTCCTGCTTGAAGACCTCATCATAATCCTTCTGAAATCTGGTAAGCCGGGCACCGAATGTGGGTCTTATAGATCCCTGTCACTTATGAATATAGACACCAAAATCTTCACAAAGACACTAGCAAATAGGTTCTTACCTCTTATGCCCCACTTGATACACAATGACCAGGGTGGTTTTGTAACTGGAAGGTCAACGTCCCTAAACATTTGAAGGCTCTTAAACGTGATGTCTAGAATTGACCAAGATGTGGAAGCGGTGGCAGTCACCCTGGAGGCTCAGAATGCCTTCGATATGGTCTCATGACAATACATGTGGTAAGTCTTGGAAACAATGGGAGTCGGATCAGTAATGATTGGGTATATCAAATGAATAGAGAGTATTTGTCAACTCCCAGAGATGTGCCCCCTTCACTCTTAGTAGGGGTACTCGGACGCGTTGCCCATTCTCCACAATCCTCTTTGCACTAGTCATTGAACCTATGGCAGACTATATTAGAGCCTGACACTCCCACAGGGGAATGAAAAATCACCCCAAGATAATATCGCTGTCCGCAGACGATGTGCTTTTTTACATCAGAAACCTATCCAGAAATCTAGATCCAATCACAGGGATATCATCCGCATGGGCACCTTCTCCGGATTCACAATTAATTATAATAAGTCAGAAATATTCCACTTACTGCAGCAACCAAACGCCCCACTTGTGAGTACCCTCTGAGCTGGGCTCCTGAAGGAATTAGGTACTTGGGAGTCCAAATGTCCAGAAAAAAAGTCTACCCTGCTGGCTGACAACTATATGGCTGCAGAAACATATGTTGAGGCTAAGCTTGAACGCTGGCGCCCTCTCCTATTCGCAATAGCGGGCAGATTGTCATTGGTAAAGATGATCCTGGTCCTGAAGCTCCTATATATTTTTGCGAATGTTCCAATTGGCCTGGCAAACTATACTTTCATAGGCTACACACCGTCTCCGCACAGTTCCACTAGCATGATGGGACAGTACGCAAAAAGTGGATGCATATGTCTCTACCCTATGAGAGGGGCGGCTTCACGGCTCCCAATCTTCAGCTTTACTGGGTAGCAGCGCAAGCTCAATATGCCTTGTACTTGTATACCAACTCTGGGAACCCCCCACATGTTAAACTAGAACACCTAGCCACATCTGGCATCAACCTCAAAACATTGATCCTACACCGTACTTACAAAGATGACTCTCCACTGGACCCCACAGCCACTACACTATTAGCATTGAACCAACTGCTTCATTCACTGGATGAGGAGCACCCCTACTATAGATGGCTCATGATTTGGGGATTTCCTGGCCTCGAGCCAACGCATGACGCAGCACTGATGCAACACTGGCAGGGATTGAGATACGAGTTCCTCACTGACCTATTTCCGAGGGAAAGTTCATCACACCCCAAACATGGAAGCCCGGTCATTCGGGGTCAGCACTAGAACTCCTGCAATACTATAAACTGTGTGCATCCTTCCACTCTATGTGGCCCTGTTGCCCAATTCAACCTCCTGACACACTGGAGTTACATTACATTGTCAACTCTGGCGGAGCTCGAGGTATAGTCTCCTCCCTATACAAGATACTCACAGAGAAGATCCCAGAACAACTTACCAAGGTGGGTGAAACTTGTGCAAGCGAACTAGGCCTCAAAATCTCGGATCCTTTGTAGAGAAACATGTGCTCTCATACACGAAAGGTCTCTCTCAATTTTCGAGTTTCGCTGCATGCAATATAAACTTTTGAATAGGTTATATTATACTCCCCACAGACTCAACGGGTTCTCCCGACACCCTACGCATAACTGACCGAGATGCAATGATACAGAGGCTGACCTCTGCATGAAACTCTGAGGGTTTTGGAACAGGATTCTGCAAGCACTCTCTGAGATTGTGGGGACCGTCATAGCCCCGAACCCTGTGGGGATCCTGTTTGGAATGTGGGAAGTTGGCGGAAATACATTTTTATTGTCCTTTTTGAATGTGAGCTGCATGGTAGCCAAAAACTGTATTCTCCATATACAGAATCAACCCCCACGCCGATGTTTGCAAGGTGGTTAAATGCACTTACATGGACTCAGACGTGTGAGGGAGAATACATAAACTCATTACCTCTATGTTTGCGCCTGAAAAATGTATGGTCTGAATTCCACACTTACCTGTCCAACCAATCTGATGACTGTCCCCCACCACCTGAACAGTTTTGTAACTGAACACTATCCACCGCAAAACTAATCAGTGAGAAATAACCCACTACGGGTTACAACACGTCCCACAACAGAGGAATGAATATGTGTTAACTGTCTGCGTGTATTACTGTACATTTTACCATAATATGTATGCTGTACACTTTTGCCAATAAATAAAAGTTTAAAAAAAGATAACAATGACTGTCATATGTGTCCCTACTCATATTCAAACTTGTTATGTTGTATTACAGGGACGTATGTGTCCACACGGATCTCTGCATAATCTACATTATCCCACTGAAGTGTCAGTAGCAAGAACTTAATATTTGTATCATAGGGACATTTACGTAGCACATACAAAGAACCTTATTTGCTTCTTGGTTCATTCACCATCTACATGCTCTTTTGTTTGTCGGGACATGGAGTAGCGGTGAACTTAGCTGTATGCAAATAGATGTACCTTTCTATTATAAAGCCATCAAGAGGTGCCTACCTGTAGGTTTTTTTTCTACGGTTTGCCTAATTTTTAACAGAGATTCGAGTTGGGTGGTTTCCCGCCGGAATACCGCCCGCGCTAATCATGCTACCGCCAATGGGTCCGGCGCTATTAGCGACAGGATCACGGGTTTGGCGGAACAGGAATTCCCCATTCCCCATTGGGCCCATTCGGGAATTCCCCATTCCCCATTGGGCCAAATTGGTCATTTTCGGCACAACTACCGTCTGTGGTATTACCGTGGTGTAATTGTACCAAAAAACAGCAAATTCACAGCAGATTTACCCCCAGCACAGAGCTGAGGGTAAATCCTGGCAAAACCTGTGATTAGGTGGACCCTTAGATGCGGCGGTAATAACATTACTGCTGCATTTAAGTGTTGCCGCCAAGCTCGCGATGACCCCGAGTTTCTTTTCTGGGTTTTCTCTAAAGTAATGTGGTAAAATCTATACACGTGTAATTACGGGAGCAATTGTAAACACCCACCACACACAATTATTGTTTTGAAATGTTCTATTTAAAGGATAGACCATGGTTCAGCAAACAATCCAATTCCTCCCGTTATCTCACAGTATGCATACTAAATACCCCTGCAGCTGCCTTTTACAGTGATTCAAATATGGCTAGCCACTGCTCATTCCCCCCGTCCTCCTTATACAAAAGGACTCTCACAGCACTGCACTGATCACAGCCATTCGGATTTGAATAATTGCAGAGGACCGGGCTTTCATATGAAATCTCTGCCAAAAGTGCACATGCACTTAGTACACACATTAGCCATAAAGATGGCCTCTGGGAATAGAACATATTTCCATACTGTGTGTTTTGATAGCCTCTATTTTTGTCTAAATTGCATTGTAATTATGTTATTGTTGGTATAGTACATTTCAACCCATACTGACAATTTTGGGTAGCATAACACTATATGCTTATGTTAATGTTGTACTTTAAGTGCTTATTCCTAATATTCCCGCAACCAGCTATTCATTGTATTCCTCCATACTAGCACCTAGGTGTGAGAGACCAACCAGTCTGATGGCTGTGAATGAGGACAAAATCCCACAGTAACTGCCCACATTCTCTTAGCTCCCCCTTTCACCTCATGAGGTGTCTAATTCTTCTTTCAGCATCCCCCTGACTATAAACACTTCCCCTCCCTCTGACCTTCCCCTAAGGCCTCCCCAGCCTCTCTCCCAAAACCTGTTTGCCCCTCCCAACACCATATTCCCTTTCTTCTCCTCATATTCTGTGATGGCTTGGCAGTCAGCCTCTCACCATGGTAATAGAAAAGAGAATGACTCCTTTTTTCTATTTTCCACGGAGGCAGACATCTTGATTTTTTCCATGTGAAATTGGGCAAGTGCAATATGTGCAGAGACCATATCCAATTTACAAACTATATATTTACACCATTAGGACACCAGAGGTACTAATAGCAATAAACCCCAGTATGGTGGAAAGTCAGGGGCAGTAGCAGCCCTGATCCCTGATTAGGGTGCTTTGAAATACAGGGGGTAATTCATAAAATTTGGCACACAAGTGGCGCAAGCGCCAACGCGTGCGCCAAAACCCATTTCAGCGCACCCCGTATTCATGGATTTCAACATCCATAACCAGCCGTGGTGCAGAGCGGTGCAGCGACCCTGCAGCAGTGCCAGTAACGCCCCCAACCCTGCCCCGTGCGCCAAAAACATTGCACAAATCCCCTACATGGCGCAAAGGCCAGTGGACCAGCATACAGCCCTCCAACCACGAACAGGCATGGAAAACTCCCCCTGCACCGCTCGGAATACACGTATCCCGCTTGTGCTAGCAAAAACGCGTGGAAAAGTCCACGCGCTCGCCTCGGAATAGACGTACCCCGCATGCGCTATCGAAAATGCATGTAAAAGTCCACTGCACCCCTCGGAATACACGTACCCCACTTGCGCTATCAAAAACGTGTGTAAAAGTCCACGCGCACCCCTCGGAATACACGTACCCCGCTCGCGCTAGCGAAAACGCATATGAAAGTCCATGCGCGCCCCTCGGAATACGCATTCCCGCTCGCACTATCGAAAACACGTGTAAAAGTCCACGTGCATCCCTCGGAATACACGTACGCCACCCGTGCTAGCGAAAACGCATGTAAAAGTCCACACGCACCCCCAGGATACACGTACTGCATCCCACAAAGAGCACGTACAGAGCGATGGAAACCCACGTGGGACCTTCAACCCGTGGTGAGGGAATCTCCCGCGCATGTTACGTCCCAGACACCGTTACGCGCTAAGGGCCTTTCCTCGATTTTACATGCTGACGTGGTTTTTTCACGTGCCAAATCACTCTGTATCAAGCTGGCCACACAACAACACACGGAAGACCACGCTCCTGCCCAGAAGGCCGAATTACTGCCCCCCAGAGCCCCGAGCAGCCTCCCACGAGACATCTGCTGCTGTCTGCCTGCCTGCTGCCACCGTGCCCTGCCATTTGGTGCCTGCACATCTGCCATCTGCAGGGGTCCAGTTGCAGTGACCACCCCTGCTGGAACAGAAGACTCCCGACTGAAGTTCCATCACTCCACAGCTCAGCCCTAGGACCCAGTTGCCCACCCACACCTACCTCGGGGGTTGCCATGCCCGACACAACACCTTTCGGCACCAGTGGCAACCCTCCCAGCACAGAGGCAGAGGGCTACCAGCTTCAGTGAAAAGGAAGTTGGTATCATGGTGGAGCAGGTTCTGGGGCATTATGATGCCCTCTTCACACCATTGCGTGCCGACAAGGAAAGACGGAAGAGGATCTGGAAGGATATAGTGGGTGCCATCAGCGCGGACGGGGTAGCACCCCACAACATCAAACACGTCCAGAAGCGCTGGGAGGACTACAAGTCCAGTACCCTCAAGAAGGCCCGGTGCCAATGTCCCGGAGGCGGACCTCTTCCCTGGCCTCAAGGTCTCACAGGGATGCAGTCATGGCCTGTTCCAACTCCATGCGAGTTGCCTCGAGGCATTCAGCCCGCCTCAATGCCCTGTGTATGGAGTTCTCCGCCCTGACCATAGTGTGAGCCGGGCCTCCTCTGCCCGCCGCCGCTCCGCATCTATCCGTTGGCCCAACCACTGCCACACGGAAGACACTCCCAATCCAGGGTCCTCCTGCCCTCCAGCTGATGTCTGCTCCTGTGATGTTGAAGGTCCTGAGCCATCATGGCTCCCACCCTGAGCCTGCTGCTGCTGTGAATGTGCCCTGCTGGTCGATGCCTGCACGTCCTCCTCTTGCTGGGCCTCCAATTCCGACTGAGGCAGGGATGTGTCCTCCACCAGCCTGGCCACTGGTTCAGGGGCAGCTCCACAGGGTGCCCAGGTGATACTTGGGGAGGAAGAGGGCATGGAGGACGACTGGGCATAGGGGGTTCAGTTCAGGAGGGGGTCTCTAGAAGATCCAGCACACAGAGAAACCTAGCCTGGGTGACCTGTCCTAGTAGGCCAACGCGGTCAATGAGGTATTCAAAATGACGTGCATTGTCCTCACGAGAACCCTGAACGTCATCCCAAATACCACATTGACACAACGCCACCCCAGCTAGGACAGGCTCAACCCAGTCCCGGATTGCCACATCCGCAGGGAGAGGGAGGCCAGTTGTTCGCGCATCCCCTCCCTGAAGACTGGTCTGGACGAAGGCATCCCTGCTGGTGCAGGATGATGCAGTCACAGGATCGGGGACAGGATTACACACAGGCACCTCCTGGTGGCCTGTGCTGCCTCCTGGCCCTGCCCCTGGACTGCACCACTAGCACCAGTGGAATGCCCCCCTCCAGGCCCCGTGCGTGGGCCTTCCACAGCCTCCTCCTCAACCAAACTCCCCACCAACCTGGATGACTCTGTGCCATCTTCCTCCATAGGCACCCTGTGGGGCCCCTCCTCCTACCAAGGAGTCAACCTCCAACCTGCGCCTCTTGGACCTTCCGTCGGCCAGGGACACGGCACCAGACTCCTCACTCCCGGAAGAGATGACAACGTGGGAGGAGAACTGGGCCGTGCGTCTCTGTCTGGCGGTGGGATCCCTGCCTCTGTGCTCCACAGCAAAGTCTCCGCCCTCTTCATCAGACAACGCTGCAGACAGGGAGAGACAGAACAGAGGCATCAGGGCACTGTACAATGGTCGGATACACATGTCAAAGTTGCACATGAGTGGCAGTGTCAAACTTCACAGATGCCATCACACTCCCCAACACTCTTATCATTTGAACCCACACACATGCAGAATTTGACAGGAATCGTGCAGCAGACAGCAGCATACATACGCACACAACAGCATGAACTTCCGAAGGTTGGCATGACTCACAAGCAACATGGGTAGTGCCGAACACATGCACATGTGCCAACAGACCGACATGCATCTGTACATATCCACCACCTGTCACAGTGCAATCATCGGCAACTATGCCACATCTGCCAGTGGGGTTCCTACATGTCTGTGCCACATGCATCCATGGCTTATCACATTTGCACACATGTCAAACACACACACGCACATGTATGCCGTGCACTTACATGAAGGTGGAACCAGCATCCATGTGTCACACCCCAACCATGCCATAGTACATAATCAGAAATGCTAACATGTGTGCATTACCACATGCATTTGTGCATCATGCATTTGAACACATACACCACTGATATGCCTCACACATGACTGGACTCACATGCGGCAGGCTCATGTCCCTGCACATACACATCCATACATGGGCCTTTCAAGACATATGTCCAAGCTGCACACACATGGCACACCTCAACATGCACTGCGTCCAATCTGTACACATGGACATTTACCGCTCGACTCCGAACGGGTATGCCTCTCAAGGACCTGGAGGTGAAGTGCTGGGCGTATACGTTCCAGGACCCTCATCTGGTTGTTGGTAAGGTGGACCCGGCACCCCTCTGCATCCGCTGCCTCCAAGCGGCACCGGGCCTTCATCGGGGTCCTGGGCCTGAAGTCCTCCCAGCGCTTCCGGACGTGTCATATGTCGCGGGCTGCCACCCCCTCCTTGTGGATGGCAGCCACGATGTCCTTCCAGATCCGAAGGGGGCATCATAATGCACCAGGACTTGCTCCATCAGGATACCAACTTCTGCGGCACTGAAGCTGGTAACCATATGCCTCTCTGGCTGGGGGTTGCCAGTGGTCTCCGATGGTGTTTGCCCCGACATGGAAACCTCTGAGGCAGGTGTGGGTGGGCAACTGGGTCCTGGTACTGGGCTGTGAAGCGATGGAGCTTCAGTCGGAATCTTCTGTTGCAGCAGGGGTGGTCATAGCAACTGGACCCCTGCAGATGGCTGACGTGCAGGCACCAAATAGCAGGGCACGTGGCCAGCAGGCAGGCAGCAGCAGATGGCTGGTGGGAGTCGGCTGGGGGGTTCTGGGGGGGCAGTAATTCGGCCTTCTGGGCAGGAGCGTGGTCTTCTGTATGTTGTCGCATGGCCAGCTTGATACAGAGTGATTTGGCACGTGAAAAAACAGCACATCAGCGTGTAATTTGAGGAAAGGCCCTTAGTACGTAAGCACGTCTGTGACGTAACACACGCGAGCGGTCCCCTCATCACGGGTGCATTGTGATTCAGCAAGTGAAAAAACAGCACGTCCGCGTGTTAATGCGTGTAATTCGAGGAAAGGGCCTAAGCACGTAAGTGACGTGACGCGCGCGTTTGTTTCCCTCAGCATGGGTTAAAGGTGAGCAGTTTGCTGTACGTGCCTTTCGTGGAGACCGACGTGTGTTGCTACTTCTGGTTGTTTTGCGTGCCATCACAACTTCACAGTGGATCAAGGACGTATCTCTTATTTTGGCAGGGGTATTGGCTACGCATGTTTTTCATTATCACGCTAGTCAGACGGTGAGTCGCGCATGCTATTTTTCCCACTCCGGGTGCCCCTGTGTATCGCGTCCCTGTTTTTGAGTTCACAGTAACCTGCTTGTCCCACACATAAGTGTTTTTCATGTCCCTGGGTGCCATTGCATACTACGGGAGTTTAATTCCACACACGTGGGCTACCAGGGGTTGCGTGCACAGTTTTACTGCAGTTTCGGAGTGCCTGAGCGTTGCGTGACCGGTCACTTTATCACTGGGGTCACATACAGCCTTGCAGGTGCACAGGGGCGCTGTTAACATCTTTTATCCCACCCCCTTCACCCCAATTGCCCAGGACAATTGTCGTGTACACCTCCCATTGGCACTACTACATCTGCGCCGACACTACTCCATCTGTGCCATGGTTGGTAGGCCACGAAAGGTGAGGGGCGTCTCAGCTGGGTGTACTCCATGTGGCGGGCATGGTCAGGGACGTGGCCGGGATGACCAGGGAGTAGGGGGACTCCAGGTTGTCCAGGGTGGCCGCAGAGGGGGAAGAGGCAGGGGTGTGCCAGTTCTGCATGATGTTGTGCCATGTGTTGGTGCAGTCATGCCATCACCCCCTGTGGTTCCGGGAGATGCAGCTCTTGCATCTGGCACTGGCGCCCATGTGACCAGGCAGCCTGTTTCATGGACTGCCACGGGCGCAAGGATAGTGGTAGCTGCAGGTGCAGCTGTGGACATCACCACCCGGGCTCAGAGTCCACTAGCGCATGCTGCCTTGGCACCTGAAGAGTCCCAGGATGATTTCCAGGAGGTCAGGAGGCACATGGGAAGTGCATGCAGGGCTGCTCTGACTGAGGCACATGTCCCTGGGGCAGTATTGTCATCTGCTGCCCCGAGCAGACGGGTGTTGGCAAGTGCATGGGCAGATGCAGCCAACAGCACCCTGGCTGTGAGTCTACCATCCAGGACAGTCCCGGTCAGTGACCTTAGCACAGCAGATGTTGCTGCACAGGGTCAAGTCAGGGGCACCCAGCAGCCACCGACGCAAGTCAGGGCTTCCATCCTTGTTCCACCTGCCACTCCCTTGGTTCAATCCACCAGCGCCACTGCTCATACTGATCAAAGGTGGCATTTGCCAGTCAGGGTTCAGACCACTGTCCAAGAGGAGGAAGGTTGAACCTGCAGTAGAGGCTGGGACCCCATACACTGCTCTGGCCTCCGGCACATCGAGGAAGAAGCCTTTCTGCATGCAAGAACTGGACTTCCTTGTGCACTACGTATCATGATACAACCGTGATATGCTAGTGGGCCGAATTGTCACACTACAGCTGCCCAGCGTATGTCCCACTGGAAGCATGTTGCGGAGAATGTCAGTGCATTCGGACATGAGGTGCGCTCAGCTCAGGAGTGCAAAAAGTGTTGGGATGACCTCCGATGCTGTACTAAGGTGAAGTGTGCTTCCAATTATGCCATGACTCAGGTGACTGGCGGTGGGTCACCACCTGAGGAGGGAATTTCTCACTCCGCACGAGTCGATCGTTGCAGAGTTCATACCAGCAGAATTGTACGAAGGAGTTGGAGAGATGCTGGACTTTGATGCCCTGTCCAGTGAGTGTTGTCGCGTGTTTGTCCAGACCATGTGTGGTTTGCTTGTGTGATGTGTTGTGCTTGACTGCCACTACATCCTATGTGTACCTGGTTCTCATGTGCGAGTCATGCAATGCTTCACTGATGCGTGCCTGCTGTGCAGGATGCTGGAAATGTACAGCAGATGGGGACTGTCCTCCTCACCACACCTGAACCCTGCTCACATGCTAGTCACCCGGCTACCCCTCCGGTCCATGTTCCAGCTCACTGGCCCTTCTGCATGTAGCCTGGGGGGTCTTTCCACTCAGCACTGGGACTATGTCATCGCATGACTGACATGCATGTGTGTTCGGCCTGCATGCGGGTACTCCACGTAGGCATGCTCCCTTGCCCCTCCTCCCCCCTGCACCCCAATTTCACCCTGTCACTGGTGGGTATCATGTGTGAGTACTGCACTGGCCTGTTCAACGCTCCTGTGTACATGCACACTTCCCCCTGCCAACCTGCCAGACACATACAGTGGTGTACATCCTTTGTCCTTGATGCAGGGTGTCTCACTCGGACTGTGTAGATGGCAGATGCTGCGCAGGGACATGGGTGCCCATTCATGCTCCATGTGCATTCCATGCATGCCCCTATGTGTCCTTGCCCAGATGATCATTGTAGTACGTGTCCAGGATGACATACATTTAATGGCATTTGATCATCCATTCCATGCCCACTGTGGCTCAGTCCTGCATCACGCACATGTTTAGCATGTCACAGTCTGTGTGGGGCACAGGCCTACCCCTATTTCAGGCCCCCTGTCTCTGTTCAACTGGTGTAAAGGCTTCTGCACACATGGGTGTACTACTGAGGGTTCCTCATGTGTCCTGCTTACTGTCCCATTCTCATCTGCTGTGTTGTCAGTTGACTCAGATGATGCAATTGACACTAGTCAACACTGTCTGACAATTCACAGGTCTCTGGTCACCCTTTCGCTGCCATGCAATGTCTCCCTGCATTTTCAATTTGGGGTGGGGGGTTTGCCTGTAGCCATGCAACCCATTGCATGCACATTGCATGCGATGCCTGAACACGCCCTTAAACTGCCTTCATGTTTGTTGATTGACATAATGTACTTGTTCATGTAGATAGTGGGTAAGGTACACAAGTTCTGCACTGCATCAATCCACTTCGGAGCTGTGTTACACCGTTCTACATGACTAATCACTTCTGCAATGTGAAAGTGACCTGGCATGTATGTTCAGATTTTCATCCCTCTCTGTAATGAATGCCACGGGCACAGGTGCATCCTGTGACACATGTACTCAGTATTGGAACTCCCTAGTGGGTGTTTAGGAAAGTTGATAGGTCAATCTGTGGCCTATACCAACTGGTATAGGGCGCAGATTGAATGTAGCCTGCCAATCGGGTTGTAATGACTGTGGAGCTGCCTTCACGTGTATATGTGTACACTTTCACAAACATCAAAGCAAGCAGCATTGTAGCTGCTCCCTTTGCTGTATTGGATGCTGTTCATGTTCACAATGCAGGTGTATAGGGAAAGGGGTGTTTTTGAATGCTTTCACATGTACATATGCAAGCAGCTTTAATGTTGTTTAGTGCAACATTGTGGCTACTCACTTATGTGTGTTTGAAAGTGTTCATTTACACATGTGTCTTCCACAGCTTTTTTGTTGACTGACTAATATGTAGTTGATTGCTGTTAAAGCTGGTGAGATTTCAGCATTGCACACGTCATGTTGAAATGGCATAATCCTGAAGGTTCACTATTGTGCAGTATGTGTAAGCCCAGGCCCACTTAGCTAATATGGTGTGGCCTGGTCCTAAAGAATGTACACACGGGATAATGGAATAGGGCACATTCATAGCACAATGTGCTCAATCTGGCCCTGAGGGGTGTTCTGGAGGCTTCATGGCCTGCAGCTCAGACCATACTCGGCGTTATGGTCCCTCATGCCTGGTTGCAGGCCCTTGCTTTGCTCAGACATTCACTATATCTACATGGCCCTTGACACCCAGTACGGGCCAAGCTGCAAATGGATGAAGCTATATTGTTGATGATGGTATAGTGATGCATGTGTACATGCATATTACGTGTGTCATTGTGTGTTTGGATTTACTTGCAGCTGTGGTCAATTTGCAGTTCAGACATGCTTATGGTATGTGCCATCTCTTTGTTGCCACCTGTCTTTTCTGCCTGTGACATGTGCCTGACCGAGGTTTTGTCTGATGGAGGTGATATACTCCATGTTCTACTTTTGTAGGCTTTGCTATTTAGACACATCCATTTCTGCTTTTGGGATGTGTTTGCATATCAATGCAACTGGATGCATGACAGGTTTTCATATGTGTGTGACATGTCTGTTTCATGTGTTGGCTGTTGATGTGATGTCTATGTCTGTGTGGGTTATGTGCTTCTGACATGTGTACTCATGTTTTGTTTTTCCACTTTTCAGATGATGACACAATGGAGCCAGAGGATGGTAATGTCAGGCCAGACACAGAGTTGCTATCACATCAGCAACCCAGCACAAGTGGGGGTCATGGGGTGGTAGGCCACGAGAATCCACATGTGCTCGAGACCACAATGTCGAGGGCAGGCAATGAGTCTAGTCCGGATGATCACTCTGACGACAATGTTGAGTTGGATGCGCATCATGTCCATTCATCAACAGTGAGTGATTCTGATGTGGACGATCTGCGACACCTGCTCTGAGGGGCCAGACGGTGGTGGGACCTCCGCCTGTGGTGGTTCGGGACACACGGTCACACTCCACACCAGTTGCTGATGTGCCTGGGGCATCACGTCAACGGAGGAATGTAGTCCTGCAGCTGTGGGCGGTGCCAACCCAACAAGGACCGCGGTTTCTTGGGCCCCGCGGGTGTCAAGCCCAGCAATGCAGTGGCTGTGTGCCATCAAGGTATACTGAGTGGAAGCAAGCCATGGTTGCCAATTCCAAACAACAGGGGGTAGCAATTGATAATATTGCTCAGAGTATGGAACGTGTGGCCCAATCCGTGCTCCCCCCTGCTAGGCAGGTGGATCTCCAGCAGCAGGCTGCACAGTCCATGGCCCGCTCAATCAGGCTGGGCATGGCGGCCTCAGAGAGGGCACACCGGGCTGAAATGGTGTCTCTGCATCAAGCACTTGCTGCTCACACAGAGGCACAGAGGGAGGCCCTGAGGGATGACCATAAATCCCTCAGATCTACTCTGGGTGTGCTCTTGATGTCCCAGAGGCAGGGGTCAGAGGAAAGGTTGGAGCAGCTTGAGAATACCATCTCGGCTGAGCTACGTGCTTGCCGGGAGGTGCTCCAGATGTCATGCCAGGCCATGCAGGAAGAATTCTGTGTTACACGTGTTACCTTGCAAGAGGAAGCACACGTATCATGCGAGGTTCTGCATGCTGACCTACGTGTCTTTGCCACACAGAACCAGGCTCACTGGTCCTGCAGACTTGCTGCTGACGAGGGGCAAGCTACGCATAGGTGTGGTCAGAGTACTGTGCCATGTCCATCTTTTGAGTCAGAGGGTGAGGAGGATGACGAATTATATCCCACACAGGTCGGCCGTACAGGCGTTGAGCCCATGGAGTTTTTTTTTTTGTATCTCAACATCATCGCATGTGGGTGTTGAGGTGCACCCTGTACCTCCCCCCTCCTGGGTGCCTCCCACCCCGTGTCGTATGTGGCCATTTTTGATTTTTATGGTTAGTTTAATTAGTTAATATAGTTTAAAATTGCTTGTCTATTGTGCATTCATGTGATGGTGTGGTGCTTTGTGGCTTTTGAAAGTATCCACTGTCTGTTCCAGCTGGGCCCTTCAAGCTTGTCTCATGTATGTGTGTGCAGCTTGGGGTCCTGACTCACATATGCCACTCCTGCTTCCCTTATTCATGGGCTCGCAAGGATGGTTCAGTGTTAAAACCATTTACACAAGGGCATTGGACTTTCTTCATATCTGTGGCCTGTCTGCTGCTATACTACTTGTGTTAACACCCCTAGTGGGGACTATGTATGTTTTTTCCACAGCATGTCTGCAATCAATTTTGGTGAGTACATACTTGATATGTCAATTTATTGATGTTGATGTATGTTATTTTCTTGCCTGTATTTGTGATTGATGCTCTTCATGCTGTAGACAGTAGCCTGCACCCTTTGGCTGTCAAAGTCACACTGATGGTGGGAGGAGGTCAGATGTAGGTCTAAGACATGGCCCAGTGACAACCAGCATGAAGACACACACACAGGAAACTTTCCAGCCTTATTAAAAGCTGTTATGCCGTTTCTGCAGTAAAATGATCCTCCAGGCTACCTTTCCCAGCAGACACTGGGCCAAGATTATAGCAACCTGGTCACGGTGGGTGGTGCACACGTGTTCATGTGTGCACAAGCAGAAGCACATGGCTTGTGCTCAGATGTCTGACAGAAGCAGACGTGTTTCCAGGAGCTCCAAGCAAGGTGAGCAGCATGAGGGGGCACACCCAGCCAACCTTCCTCCAGGCCCCTCATTGTTAGCACCACTGCCATTACTTATTCATCACCATGATCCTTGTATGCAACCACAGGTTCTCCTCCTCTTTTTTCCTTCTGTGTTGGCTTTCTTAGGTTTGAATTTGTTGGGTAGACAGTTGTGCAGTATTAACTTGTACTTTTAAGTTATCCAGGTTTCTGTGAGGAATAGTATGTCTATCGCCCCATCACATAGAAGGTCATATATATATGTCTGTTGTTTTCTTGGATATTTTTCTGGCGTTGACTAGGTTGTAATGTGCCTTTTTGTTTCTTGTGGTCTGTTTGGCCTTTGGCTGTATATTTTGGTGGTTGTTTGTGTTGGTCATTTTCCACCGGATTGCTTTTTTGGATTTGTTGATGCTGTTTGTTCATTAAATAGTTCAGCCAGGTCTCTTCTTCATGGTCGCCTTCCTGCCGACGATGATGGTGCCATTTTTTCATGCCAATTGTTTGTGATTGATGGAGTGTTGGTGTTGTTTCCTTCTGGTTTGATTCTGTGTTTGTCAAATCTTTCCCCTAGGTTTAGTGTTATCCTGCTAATGTGTTTATGGTCATTGAGGATAGATGGTTGTTCGAATGGGTGGTAGGTTGACAGGTAGGGTGTTACATAGAGTGTACTTGTTTCTGTCGAGAGTGTGGGTGTATTATCCCTTGGTATGCATCAGTTCTCGGGTGTGAAACACATACCTGGTTCTTAGCTTGATGCACTTCATTCATTCTGTTTTGGTGTTTCCTTTTGCAATGGTCTTTCATGATGCAGGGCATTTGTGATGATGTCTATTCTGAGAGTGGCTCTATACCAGTGAGCGGACTATCACAGAGTTGGACTTTTCACAGCAGTGGGCATACCCCAGGGGTAATGGGTGTTCTAGCAGCTGTGCATTGGTGCTGGCTGGCAGTAACTAACCCAGGCAGTCTGGGGCTTGCCTCTCTGACTGAGTATGCCAAATATGAGAATCTGGTCCAATTGAAGGCTTAATGCACTTTAAGCTTTTTTGTCCTCTAGAACATAAGCCTTGTATCAGTCGAACTCAAAACAGACTATAGGCAGTGTGGCCCTGAGTTTTGTTTTTAGCAATGTGAAATACTCCATTGGTGTGTTGGTCCATGAAAAAGTTTCTAACCATTACTTTTAAAATAAGAGCAAGATATTAAATCTTATGGATGGAAAATTGATGTTGATTTTAATCTTTTTACTTTTATTTTGTTTACTGATTCTGCTGAAGAATGCACTGCTCTGTTAGTTGATATTTATTAATATTGTCAATAATGTTCTTATTATCTATCGATTTTATGGAAACGTTGCAATGGTTTCCGAAATAAAGCTTAATTTACTTTTAAGAAGATTCAGCATTGACACCTCTGTGGAATCTGAGGGCATCCACACTTCTTTTCCCCGGGATATCCTCCCGACAGGTGGCCAGGAAAAGGCTGTCACTATTGGATCCTGACCCTGGGGCTGGATATGCGAAGGAGGACAACCTGGGTAGAGGAGACTTGGGGAGTGGAGATGAGTTACCCTTAGATAAGACATGTTATCCCACTTTTTCCTCTCAAATTATCCCCTCAGCCCCCAGAACTTTGTGAGCTACTGCAGGTCAGATCCCCATTTACCCATTGACATTCACTCTTACACACACCACTTTGGTAATGAGACGGGTAAGAAACAACAAAAAGAGACAGAAGACTCTAGGACCACCAATGTGCGTTCTAGTAGTCAGATAGACAATCATCTCAGCAGGATGTTTAAATACCTGCATTGCAGGAAGATGGTAGACAATGTTGGCTATGACTGTGGGTGTTAGAGGACCAAAACTCCCTGGGAAGCCGTGCAGAGGAAAGAGTGAGTTCTAGCATGCCAGTGTGGTGGAGCGAAGCGTCTCACCGACAAGATCCGTGGCTAGGAAGCAGCAGGCTGTGGGGATGCCGAGAGCAGTGTAGAAGCTCTGGGGCGTATGCAGGCAAGATGGACAAGGCTTACAAGAGCTATAACCTGTGACGCTGGGAGAAGTGGAGACCGCAGAAGCCAGAGCAAGCCAACCATTCCCGTGACATGGGAAAGGGAGGCTGGGTCATATTGGAGGTGGCCTGTGTAGAGAAATATCAAAAAGCAGAAAAGCCTTAACCTTGTAGGGAAATAAACCAAGGTTAACTTGGGAGAGCCATGTCCCGATAAGCTGAAGCAAAATGAATGCTAATGACATTTCAAGTAGAAACAACATTTTTTTTTAATACCGATCTGAATGAAACTAAATATTTTTCATACTGATCTAAATGAAAGCAGTTTTGTGGAAATTGATGAATATACAGGAACTGTGTACTTTGAGTGAACAAGCATTGGCAAGAACCATATGAATATCAAGGAACTGAGTACTTTGCGAGAACAAGCATTGACAAGAGCCATATGAACTATTTCAAGGAACTGTATGCTTTGAGAAAACAAGCATTGGTAAGAGACATATGAACTATATCAAGGAACTGTGTGTTTTAAGAGGACAAGTATTGGCAAGAGCCACAAGAATATGTGAAAGTGCAACATGTATAGTGTGGAAAATAAGTAATCGTAAAGCATCAAGAAGATATGAAATAAGATGGTCCTGAATCACACTGTAAATCTGAAACCGTGGCAACATGCAAGTGAAGAACAAACAGGTTAGGCGTGTCGGTTGCGTGACCTCTACTGGGTGGATCGTGTGGTCCAACAACTGCACCTAGACTGAGGACACCCACCTATGGAAAAGCCATTTGAAATATCTGCAACAGAGCTTGTGAGTAAATGGAAAGGAAGCTGTTTTTTTTCTGTCTTTTCTCTTCAGGGAACACATTATTTATGTGAAATGTTAAATGGGTACTGAAATGACTTTTGATGTAAATACAGGAAACTATTTAGGATAGAAGGCAAAGAGGAAAGAGAAGGTTCCTTCTCTCCTTCCCTATCTAATTGACTTTTGCATTTGGATAAGTAATTAGGTTGACCAACTGAAAATGCAATCATACCTAACTGCAGATAATCCTTACAGCAATAGCACAAGGACTGTCCTGAAGAAGGTGGCAAGAATTAGATAGCTCACTGAAACTGTTCAACAGACTTTCGGAGATAGCAGGAAAGGTCCTGATGCATTCCCCGGCACAAGTTAGGGGCACATCTATAAACCAGAATGTTCAGACCCCTAACATAAGTCTTCATAGAGAATAACAACTCTTTTAGGTCTTCACTTAGAGTAAACATTTCTTTTTTAATAGGGGTGTGTTTTAGCCTACAGTACTGGCCAATAAAGTAACCATCACCATAATATTGTTGACAACTGTCCTATTCAACATTTTTAACACTGCACCCGGGTAAGGCTTCACGCTGGTACTCCTGTCTCGAACATAATATCGTACAAAGAAACTGGGACTGAAGTTAACAATGGGAGAATAAAAATTGAAATATGCTACTTTTTACTTACACTATCGACACCAGCGCCGACTAAGGATAGAGTTGTAGATAGGCAGGTAGAGATAGAACCTTTTCTTTCCTCTTTGCCTTTTGTCCTAAATAGATTCCTAGATTTACATCAAAAATATTTTCAGTACTCAGGTTCAATTCCACATAAACGAATTTGTTCCTTGAAAAGACAAGACAGAAACAATCCAGCTTTGTCTGCCCCCTCTTCTCCGAGACATTTGACAACCTTCATTAACATTATATATGCTCAGCTGAACAATTAATCATTAGGGTTTGTAGCCCCTTTTTCTTTCATGTTACACAATATTGCTAGGGCACAACCTTTGCAGAATCACTGTTAAGCAACTGTACCCCTCATTTGTTTGTTTAAATCCGCAGGAAACCTAGTGTGAACTGGAATTGAAGAAGTTAACTTTGTTAAATTGTTGAAAGGCTTGAAGCCTTGGGGAAGGGAATCCCCTTGGTGCTTTGTGAACTACCCTGAAGCTGGAAGAAGCTTTGAACTGTTATTTGAACACTTATGATTTGAAACAGACATCCCTACAAATTGCATACAAATGTGGGGACAAGTAAAGGTTTTGGACACAAACAGACATTTACTTTGGATATCCTGACATAGACTATCCTTAATTTCATTTAGGGAGGGAAATCGAACCTTAGTATCGGGCAAGTTAGGCCTTTTTCAAACCTGCTTTTGATTTAATAAAAGTATGAAGAGCAATCTTGAGTTCAGTTGTCTGTGTCTACTTCATGATGCCTTCAAAGGCCCCATACTTCTGCCTCTGGAAAACAAAGTGGTAGCAGTGAAACACATTGATGTATTTTCTTCATTAACCTTGTATTGTTTTCACTGATGTGCTGGTTGACTAAAGATTTGCTGGAAAACAATGCCAAAGTAACAAAGTAAGTGTGCTTTTTATCAGTTCCACTAAATCACCACAGGATCACATGTAATAATCTCTTTTTAAAGGGTCAGGATAGCTTGTGTCCTTACCTTAGTGTTCTATTGGGTATACCATCATTTCATCGACGGGCTTTTCATCGCGGGGTTTTTTGCCGCGATTTTTTTTTTTTTAAAAACATCGAGTTTTTTGGGGGGTTAAAAATTAAATACATTTGGTGTGTGTCTAGGGGAATATTACAATAATTAAACGGATGGGGAGTTTGGGGGGCAACCCCTCCAAAAAAAAAAAAGATGTTTTTTTTAAAAATAAAATCCGCAGCAAAAAACCCTGCGATGAAAAGTCTGTCGATGAAATCACATAGAACCGTTCTATTTAATTTATGCAATGGCATTATACTAATATATACTAATTATAGATTTGAAAGATAATTTGAAATCATCTTCAAACACTACTCTAACTTTAGAAGATTCATAGGCACATCTTTAAAAATGAATAATTTATATTGAGGACAATGTTGCCTGGAGAGACAAGAACTACAATCTGATTGACTATGTGATACACAATATATGTAAACATGCCTTGTGTCATTTGGCAAATGCCCATCTATTGTGTCTTTCCCGTTGCATTCTGCAAGGGAAAGACAGTCATGACAGGAGGAAACTAACGACTCAATACACAGGCTCGCCAAGACGGAAGCACTAGAACGCCACATTAACACCACTCCGACCCTGATCCTTTCAAAACCTCAACTGACTAGTGTCACACTAGATAACAAGAGAACAGAGATATTACCAACCCAGTCCCACATCCAAAGAAAGGTTCAGACGCACCTATCAATCCAAACAATTACTCACTATGATACAGCGGGGTCAGCGCAGCACCAACAATGTGAGGCGGCCCATGAGGAACCAGCATCAACCCAACCCACAGGGATACAACTCTAACAAAATCAGAAGTACCTGAATCAGGACACAGACCCCCACTAACCCAACCCTCAATCTTCTGCATACTTAAACCACACAAATCCACACAACCATCTCTCTCTCAGCAATCTGCACGCACTTTACCACACTGCATCAACAACACATAAAACATCACCTACAGCACTCAAGGTCTCAAGCACTCAATGTCTCGCCCGACCCGATACTAGTACCAAAGCCCAGCACTCGGTGTATACCGAACTGAAGCTGCCAACAGCACATCACTTCTCCCACTCTCCTGCTCCCCTCCTCCCGACTAACCCTTCCCATCATTCCTGTTTACAGATCCGCCAGAGCACCTGGGGACCAATTCTGTTGGTGACGGTGTGCTATATAAGTACCTTTAACATAACATAACCTAGACATGAGAGGCTGTAACATATAAATAGTGACTATACATGGCAAGTGAGTCATTAACTTAAATTACATCACATTACTGAAAAATGTGATGCTGCATTTGGCATATAATAGAAGCACATGGACATGTAACGCTTCCCTTACATATGATGGCTGAAACAGTTAAATGGAGTACCAGCTGCAGTTATGTGGCCATATTTGGGTATTTGAGGTTGCATTAGGCATGTGGTGGCAGCACCTGGACATGTTAGGCTGTGCCATACACATGATAAATGTGACATTTATATGAGACATTAACTGACATGAAATGGCAGTCCTGGGAATTTGCGACTGCCCCAGTATATGATGACATCATATATGTATAGGTCATGCTGCCCCTGCATATTATGACAGTATAAGGCCTGTGAGGCATAGGAAGGCAGTACGCACATATAAGAGACTCCACTCAGCATATTAAGGCAACACCTGAGAATGTTGTGCTCTGTTTAGCATGTAATGACTACTCCTGGTGTGTGACACTGTGGCTGGCAGTAGAAAGCCATATAATTATGTACTGACACATGAACGTGCCCATGGCATATACTGCTTCAGCTGCTGACATATCACAGCAGTATTTAAATGAATTAATTCATCTTAATTATGCCCTTAACACCGGAGACCAGTCTCTAAGAACGGGACTAGGATTCTAACCTGTGTTGCTTTGCGTTGCCTTGCCACCAAACGTGCTGGCCCTGAGCTATCCTCCCAGCTTCAGTAACCTAGTTAAAATGTGTGTGGTGATAAAAATAGTAATATTTTTCTTTGTGTAGTTGTTTGTTAGTTTAACAATCTCAACCTTACTCGTTTTGCACCTTTGTATAGCACTTCCAGTGATATCACTGGGGACAAATAGGGTGTGATGTCATTTCCTGTGATGTCATCTGGGGTAAATGTGGTACAATATATCCTGTGACCTCACCACTTCATGCGACCCCTGGAGTACAATTTGCAGTTATTCTTATTAAAAACGGAAAATGAAATTTTGAGCCTGCACACTCATTCCAAAGGCATCATTTTCTGTTGCAGTAAAACTAGGACCTGAAGGGCAGCTGTAATATTTCAGAGATTAAGACATAGGGCCTCATTACACGGATGGCGTTAGGGATTTACTGGTACCGGTAAAACACCGGTACCGGTAAAGCCCTACCGCCTTACTACGAGGTCCCTTAGCGGGTTGGGGGATTTACCGCCTGCTTTTTGCAGGCGTTAAAATCCAACCCGCTAAGGGACCTCGGAGCTAATTACGGCACAGCAAAATTGCGGTGCCGTAATTAGCGCCTTCCCCATTCCCATAGAGCGCTATGGGGCAGAAATGGGAATGGGGAAGGGCAATGGCGGAAGGGGGATTTACCGCCCCTCCATCCTTGGAATGGGGCGGTAAATCCCCTTTCCGCCAAGGCTGTGCCGGTATTTTACTAATAGCGCCATGGCTCACCGCCTTCCGTGTAATGAGGCCCATAGAGCCCTCTGTGTGCTGTGACATGGATTGAGATGCGTGACGTTCTCGAGAACGAAAAGAGCGGCGGGAATTTTCTCATGCTGCATCGCAAAACTAGTGTGGATCCAAAAAAAGGCCTGCGCAAAGTGTCTTGTGTTGCTGCACGAAACTTGCATGTATAGGGGAAAACCACACAGAGTTTCTCGTCTCGTCACACAAAAGCATCATGGAAACGAAACACCACCCTATGCGTGAAACTGCATAAAGTCAGGCGAAGTTTCAGTGGTGGCAGAACCGTAATGCTGATTTTGCAAAAGGGGCAGAAGAGCATTCCAATGCAAATTCCACACTTTTAGATTTGCGGGTGGAAGATTTGCGCTTGACAATGGACAACTTCAGCATTCTGTGGTATTTGCAAGTCAGGGTGCAGAGAACAGTTACAATGATAGTTTGTGCAGCGATTTGATAACACACAATGTGACTCTGCTTCATGTGAAGAACAAGTGATGCATCGTGTGCTGTTTCGGTCTTTGCATCATGGCCATTGTAGTTTTGATTTTGTGTTATAAATATGAGGGTGCAAAGCGCAGAATGCAAGAAAAAGGAGGGATGGCCATGTGTGATTTTCACAATGGGACAACTTGAGATATCTGTAACCACTCCTTGGGTTGCATTCCTAGGCAATAGTCACCTGCTTTAAAATGGTTGGAATCAGGGCTGCCACTTGTTTTTATGAATTAAGCAAATAAAATGTGTTTTATGCAAACAAAATTTTACATTTTTACAAGTAGTTATTTTACCTTTTCTCCTGGGCTATAGTGGGGATTTGTACCTAAAATTCAGATGTTCCCTCACTTACTTAACAACATGTTCAACAACGATTTGGACCTTTTCAAATGAAAGATTCACTAAAGATGAGCCACTTCACTTCCAATTGCTGCCTGCTAGGCAGACCTCGACTGGTGGACAAGTTGCACATTATTACAGCATGGAACAAAACAAAGAAAAGGCCATTGAGATGACAGCGGGAAGTTATTAAGGAGGTGCCCCAGTCATGATCTCTTTGGGCTCAATGCACACCTACTGGGTAGCGGGGCAAGGGACCTGCACATTATCAGTGCACTGCTCTGAAAACGGGTAATAAAGGCCATTTGTGTCGTGTCCCGCTGCTGGCAGAGTTAACAGAAGAAAGGAGGGCTTAAAATGCTGGGGGCGTGGGAACACCTTTCATAAGTTAAGAGAGACAGGTCACTTTAGCCTCCCCGTACAAGTTGCCACATGGTCGCATTAACTTATGGCTACTTACTCTTTAGAACGAACTTGCCACAAACGTAATCCCCACCAGGAACAACTTTGGATTCCATTAAGGGATATAATAGGCCCACATAAGCATGACTTTCACTTGATAACATGGTTTCTCTCAACTGTTTCCATGTATTCCACGTCCCCCTACCCTGGTCTGATGACCACCAGTTCTCAAATTCTACTTGTATTGAGCAAGCAAGATACAGAGATCACAAGGGTGACCTCCAAGATAAGCACAAGCTGTAATCAGACCATCAAAAGAACTAAATGATAACGTTAATGTAACCTTAAGTAGAAAAGTTGAGAACAAATAACCAAACTATGAACTAAATTGAACCCTAAATGTATTGCCCCACCCCCAAATGGGGGCTGGGAGGAGGGACGGCAGCTATTAATGTGCCATGTCATTTTTCACTGTGCATCCAGTCGGGTATTCAGTACTACGGCCCACATTGATAGGTTCAGTCTGGACATGTCTCTTTTTTTAATTTTTTTTTTAAATATCTTTATTGGATTTTCAACAAGTAGTGACCAACAAAGGATCATTGATTAGTCAATGCAATATGCACAATCCAAAAAACAACATAACATAACATTCCCAACTCTCCCGCCCCACCCCCCTCCCTCCGAGACCTCAGGTACATCCACTTTATTCTTCTGGACTTCACGTCGGGCTGGGACTGTCCGTACTGACCGAGGTGCTGTCTTCAGCCGCTGGGTGGAGCAATGGCACTGTTAACGCCACCCATCGGAGTAGTTCATCACTAGAGTCCAGCCTCTGTACTTGAATCGCTGTCTCCCAGGCCGCGGTCTCAGCGGCTATCCATCTTTTGAGGTCCCCCCACCAAAGGGCCTCGCTTAGGCCTCCGGTGCTTTTCCATCCCATGGCTATGCGTCTTTTCGCTGTGATGTATATCAAGTCTTTGAGTTTATTTAGGGGCCTATTCTTACTGTCTCGCTTATACCTTCCCAAAATACAGGCTGCTGGTTCGTGAATTTCCACTTCAATCTCTGCGTTTGATACCCTCTCCTTCACCTGGGCCCAGAACCTCTGGACCGTCGGGCAGCCCCAGAACATGTGGGTCATTCCCACCCTTGGCTCATTGCATTTGACTCCTTTGAAACTCGATATGGCATCTGGTGTAAAGTAGGCCCTGTTGGTAATGTACAGTTGGATGAGTTGGAGACGGGCATTTCTGGAGATTTTCTTATGGTAGTGAGTTATTCTCTCCCATGCTTTGTCCTCAAATTCAAGGCCCAATTCCCTCTCCCACCTCTCTCTGCATTTAAGTTCATTCTTGGTAGAGCCCTGCAATAGGGCTTTGTATAGTCTGGAGGTTGCGTGGCTCCCCTCAGCAGTGTCCACCATTGACTCAATGATATCGTTCTCCATGAGTTGGTCGGTGGCCTCCGGCCATCTGTCCTTCATGGCCTGTGTCACTGCTCTGTGGAGGAAAAACTGCCCTGTGGGCAGGCCTGTGGACTCGCTGAGGTCAGTGAATGTCATGAGCTCCTGTTCGTAAGTAAGGTCTCCTAATACTGCCACCCCATAGGGTTCCCACTGGTGCATATTTCCTTGTGTCCCCATGAGAGTTTAGCCATTACTGCTGCAATGGGGATCTGCGGGGAATACGGGTCTGTCTCCCCCACTGATTTACAGGCCCGCTTCCAGAGCTGGGATCCCAGTCTAACCAGGTATGGGTATTGTCTCAGAGCCCCCTTGTCAACCCATAGTAAGTCTCGGAGTAACAGAAGAGGCAGAGCTGTTTGGAGAAGTCGGGTGTCAGAGGTGGTTTCATCTGCCATCCATTGCGTCACATGCCTTAGTTGACTAGCCAAGTAGTAAAGTTCGAAATTAGGGACCTTCAATTCCCCCCTCTCATAGGGTCTAGGGAGAATGTCCAGCGCCACCCTGTGCCTACCTGCCTGCCAAAGGAACCCCCTACAGAGTTTGTTTATGTATCTGAAAAAGGAGCGAGGGATGTTGAAGGGTACGTTGGAAAAGCAATGCAGTAAACGGGGGGAGTGCCACCATTTTGAGGAGACCCGCCCGCCCCGCAACTGAGAGTGGGAGCTTACCCCAAAAATCCATGGACTTTGCAAGGGTATCTTTAACCCTAACTGACTTAAGAATGTGTTCGGTGCTAGGGTTACGGTGTATAGTAACACCCAAGTATCTAAACAATGTCACCTGCCATTGAAGGTCTAGAGGGGGCAGGGATCTGTGCTCCTCTCTGTACAATGCAGCAAGGGGATAGAGACAAGACTTATCTTTGTTGATCTGAATGCCCGTGTGTTTGTGGAAACCATCTAAAGTCTCTAAAATGTAGGGCAGGAGGTGCTCCGGGTTGTGTAGGTACAGCAGCATATCGTCTGTGTACATAGAGACGAGGTGTGTCTCTCCGTCAAGTTCAATGCCTCCGTCTCCTTACTCTTGCCGGAGATATGCAGCTACAGGCACCGCGGCAATAATATATAGCATAGGGGTCAGTGGACAACCCTACCATGTGCCTCTGTAGAGGGGCCATTTCTCCGAGTATGTTTTATTGGTGCGCACTCTGGCCGTGGGATTGGTGTAGACCAATTGCGTCCACTTAAGGAAGGCGGGTCCGATCCCCATCCTAATCATGGTGGCATATAACCATTCCCATCTCACCGAATCGAAGGCCTTAGTGGCGTCTAGTGACGCCACAACATATTTCTGAGGCCCTCGCTCGGTGCTGTATATTATGTGGTGTAACCTGCGCAAGTTTTCGGTAATAGAGAGCCGTGGCACGTAGCCAGTTTGGTCCTGGTGAATCAACAGGGGGATCGCTCTACATAATCTATTAGCAAGGAGAGCAGTCAGTATTTTGTTATCTACATTCAACATAGAGGGTGGTCTATAAAACCCACAGTCCGTCCCATCTTTTCCAGGTTTCAGCAAGGGGATTATTATGGCTTCTCTCATGGAGTCAGGGAGGATACCGCGTTCGTAAGACTCGTTGTATACCTGTGCTAGCAGTGGGGCAAGGGTCTCCTCATATGACTTATAGAATTCCCCGGGTAGGCCATCCATGCCCGGCACTTTCCCAGATGGTAAGGATCTAATTATTGCTTTCACCTCGTCGGGGGTGATTGGGTCATCTAGGGCTTCAGCCATCTGTGAATCAATTTTGGGTAGCTCTATGTTATCCAGGACGTCCTCTATCTCGGTGTCCGTGGGGGGCAGGGTCTTGGAGTATAGGTCACGATAGAACTCGGAAAAGACAGAGTTAATCTCTGCCTGGGTGTGCACTGTGGTGCCGTCAGGTCTGAGTATGTGGCAAATGGGAGTCCTAGGGGTTTCCTTTTTGTAAAGCCAAGCTAAGAGTTTACCGGGTTTATCTTTCAGTGTGTTTAGCATAACTTAGTTTCCCCAAGGTTTCCCAGTGCGACAGGCAGGTTTGTCGCAGTTTGGTAATTTCCTGTAGATGTTCTGGAGTCGAATCTGTCCTACTCTCCAGCTCCCCCAACTCCCTTTCCGCGCCCACCAGGGAATTAGTGATGGACCTCTGGGCTCCCCCACCGCAGCTATCATCTCTCCCCTCATGACTACCTTATATGCCTCCCACGTGGTACCGACGCATTCAACACTGTCCAGGTTGTTTTGCCAGTATTCATCGGTACTGTTTTTATGTGTTCGCAAAAGGCTGCATCGAGCAGGGCTTCGGCCCTAAGTCTCCACGTGGGAATTGGGGACTGGGCGGGTATACCTCCCAGGTGGCCAACAAGGGGGAATGGTCTGACAACACCCTTGGAAAATACTGCGCATCGCTAAACGTGGCTTGCTGCCCCACACTGACTGAATATAGTCCAGCCTAGTGTGGACGTTGTGTGGCGGGGAGAAGAAGGAAAATTCTCTTCGCTCAGGGCCCTTTTCCTCCACAGATCACATAGTGACAGCTGGCTTATTAACTTAGACAATATTTTGGCTGGGGGGGATGGGCGGGTGTGCTTAGTAGGGGATCAAGGGTGCAATTATGTTCTTCCCCCCAAATCATGTGCAATTTACATAAGGGCTCAGTCGTGAAAACAGAGAGTGGAAGAAAGCGGTGGCGTCATGATTAGGAGCATAAGTACTAACCAGGCATAGTTCCTTCCCTTCCATGGTACCTTGCACCAGTGCCATCCTGCCGTCGTCATCCGTCTTGGTGCTCACCACTCTGAATGGGATGTTCGGGTCGATCCAAATCAGGACCCCTCTTGTATAAGCGGAGTAGGAGGATCTGATCAGGGTCCCTCGCCATGTCTAAGCGAGCACCTTCAGTTTTTCCGTCGTCAGGTGTGCCTCTTGAAGCATAGCAATTCCAACCTTGCATCGTCGCAAATATGCGTGTATCCGGCGTTGTTTCACAAAGCTGTTCATGCCTCTGACGTTCCACGTCATTACTTTTATTTTTTCAGCCATAGGTGCCGTGGTGTCCGTTGCTCCTCCTCGGCCTCGGTCGAGGTCCTGTTAATGATGTATCTGTCGTGCAGTTATCCTGAGGTCTCTGTGTTTTTTGTTCAAACTTCCCAACGTGGGTGCTAACTCTCCGTTTCTCCCTCCCATTAAATAAACTTCCAAAACATAGAACTGGTCCAGCGAGGTGACCCTCGTTCTGACTGTCCCGTTTCCGCTCCTTAGGACCAGGCATGGTCTTCGGGTGCCCTAAGGGTGGGTAAACGTACCCTGAAAAGAAACTCCTGGGGGTTGGGGGAGCACTTGCTTCGGCTTTGCGCAAGTAGGATCATATCAGCCGTTTAATAGGCTAGGTCCTTCTGCTGATACGCAGTTGTATTAAGAAAAGTTCTCCTGTGGTTTTTGGGAGGCGGTTCGAAGCGGCTTCCGCCTTTTGTCTTCGATGTCAGGTAGTTGCTGACCGTCCATCCAGTCCCGTGCCTTCCGGGGTGTCAAACAGGAGGGCCCTGTTGTTGTGTATTACCTTTAGCCTTGAGGGGTATAGAAGCATGTACCGCAATCCTACTGCTTTCAATCTGGCTTTCGTATGTATGAACTGAGCTCTGCTCATCTGTACTTGGAAGGTGTAATCGGGATAAATCGCAATCTTGGCGAAGTCCCTCTTGTTCTTGCCACCTGATCGTGAATACGCTAATATGACCTCTCGGTCCCTGTAATTCAGTAATTTCGCTATCATAGGCATAGGTGGACCACCTGGTGGAGGTCTCTTCGCAAGTGACCTATGAGCCCTCTCTATGGAGAAGCCCTGCGACAGCTTTTCCGTGCCAATCTCCTGCAGCAGAAGGTTCTCCACGTAGTTGGTTGGATCTGGGCCTTCAGTGCCCTCCGGCAGGCCGAGAAGCCGGATGTTGTTGCGGCAAGCCCTCCCTTCTGCCTCCTCCTCTCTATCCTCCAAGTTCTTGACTCTCAACTGGAGGCCATCTACGTCGTGTAGGAGTTGGGTTTTTGCTTCTGTATTTCCGCGTACCTGGGTCTCCAGCGCTTCAGTTCTGCCAGCCAAGGAGCGGACATCCTGACATAGGAGGACCAGATCTGTGGCCACGGCATCAATTTTGTTCACCATTGTTGCTTGGAATGTCTTAATGGCCTCCAGTAGTTGGGTGTTGCTGGGTTCGGCCACCGTTACAGTGGGGCCGGTTTCCATCTCGACATATGCTGTGTAGGAAGCCTCGGGGTCGGGGAGTCCATTGGCCGTGAAAGCGTCTATGGTGGTTCAGACATACTGGGCCTCATTACGAGGTTGGCGGTAGCCATGGAGCTATTAACTCCATGGCTGCCGCCAAACCGGGCTCCTTTACTGGGTTCCCTGAATGGGGAATTACCGGGCCATTCCGAGTTTGGAGGTAATTCCTCCTTCAGGGAACCCGGGCCCGGACCTTCCCCATTCCCATTTGAGGCCCCATAGGGCTCAATGGGAATGGGAGAGGGAGCTAACAACAGGCCGATTATGACCGGACCATTGTTAGCTCCCTGGTCCCCTCGCGGGACCCTTACCGGCTCCAGCGAGGGGACCTCGTAATTTCGTGGAACATTTTAACGGGTCCGCCTCCATTAGCGGAGCCTGTTAAACTGTTCCGCGAAGGTTCTAATGAGGCCCACTGACTGACCTACATTGGTGAGTCCATTCAGGACATCATTCTTTATTGTGGCATGGCATGTTGTATTAGTAAATCCAACAGGAGGGGGTTCTTATATGGTAACACAGGCAAATATTGGACAACCTCCAAGGATATGGGTATAGGCACATCCAGCATGAACATGTTTTTTACACTGGCATATATTGTGGGCAAAGGCATCATGAAAACATAAGTGGAAAATGCACCTGTGCAATATTGGTGACTTGTTGCATCTAATGGAGTTTTACATTTGTTACCGTACAAAATGCATTGCAAACTGTGGATTGTTATGTTATGTTATTGAGATTTACACCATGCACTGCTGCCATATTCATGGTTTCCAGGCACTCAGGCAGCTCTGAATAGGAACAAGAGTTAGTGGAGTATTAGTTAGTGGGATGGAGAGGGCGAGCAAAAGAGAACTTTGGCCGTGTTTTTAGAAGCTTCAGTTCGGAAAAACCATTCACTGTGTGTTGGGTTTGCTTCTAATATGAATGGCTCCTGCCTAACACCTACATCCACATTACGAGAGAGTCTCTGGGTAAGTCTCTCATAACCAGGACTAAAGTCTGGCAGAGGGACTCCCAGGACCCCCCTTGTTAATTTGCATATTTAAGTAACTTTGGGTCTCACCCTAACTTACTAGGGGAATCCAGACATGGACCCCTTGCTCACTACTCTTAGAGAGGCACAGCTCCTCCCTATTGATGAGGTCCAACCGGACCGAAACACGTGTCTGGGGATGCTGTTGGTACTCTTGTTCAGAGGAGAATTGCCTAGCATTTCGGTGCTGGACTGCCCCAGGGCAGGACAAAGACTGATATGTTTGGGATATTTCTTCTCTGTGAAAGATAGTGAGCTAAAGACTCTGGGTAAGTCTCTCGTAACCAGGACTAATGTCTGGCAGAGGGACTCCTAGGACCCCCCTTGTTAATTAACACCTACATCCACACACACTTCACTCTGCTCCCTCTTTGAAACTGGTGATCTTATCCCCACTGATTCTTCCCCTGGCTACTTTTAGATTTCTTGATGACACATGTCCCACCTTTCCCCTCATATAATAACTTTATGCTATTTTTTTTTCTCAGCTCCCGCTTCTATGTTTTCCCCCAATGCTGTAAAGAGCTACATTGCTTCTTGAAGTTAGTTCTGCACTCAATAAATACCCCCAAAATAATAATAATAATAATAATAATAATAATAATAATAATAATAATAATAATAATAATAATAATGAGAATAATGAGAATAATGATAATACAAAATAATAATAATAATAATAATGTTCTCTTCCTCACCCATTAATGGTGGAACCAGATGGGAAGTGCTCATGGCATACTTCTCATACTTCAGGTGCATCATCAATGTCTACTTGAATGGCAGTATCATGGGTCAGAGCTCTCAGCCTAACCTCCTCCTTCTTGACAGGTGTCTTCTGCCTCTCATTAACTTCCTTTCTTCTGCCACTCCTCCTTCACCCTTCCCCTCTGCCTCCCTCTCACCTCCAGTGGTGGTACCTCATCCCTGTAACCCAACTTGGAAAACCATTAAAGGAGGTAACCAGCTTGACTTGGCTACCCTCATTTCTTGCTACGCTGTCAAACACTCCTCTGGCATCTGATATCTCCTTGAAGACTTTGACATAGATGTCCTTGCACTCACCGAGACGTTGTTCAATGCCAGCTCTGTCACTGCTTTTGACCCTCTTGTTCATGTGGGCTACAGGTTCCTTTACAAGTCCATGCCTAACAGGCCAGGATGAGGTGTGGCTCTTGTTTTTCCGGAATGGATCCCTGCCTCTATCACTGCCTATCCAATCTTACTCCTTCTTTGAATGTCTGGTCTGCAAGTTTTGCATTCTACCCTTTCTATCACTCATGCTACTATCTATAGGACCCCTGGCCTGGCCTCCCTCCTATCAGAATGGGTGGACCTCACATCTTCTCTCCTGACTTCTACCTCTAAGCTTCCCCTCCTCAGACACTACAACATCCATCTTGACTCTCCGGATGTGGCCTTACCCTTTTGCAACCTCTATGACTCGTTCTCACTCACCATTCTTCCTGCTGGCACCACTCACTCAGCCGGGCACACCCTGGGTGCACTCATCTCTGCTGACCTCTCGCTTTCTAACCCTCACAGTTCACCTCTCTCTTGGTTTGATCATTCTCTCGGGCTCCCTGCGTAAGCCTGTTTGCGCATTGCCAGCCTCCTTCTAGGTCATTAGACCGATGAAGAGAGTGTCAGTAACCGCCTTTGCCACCTCTAATATTCCCCCTTCAACCTCTGCTACTGTTTCTCACTCTAACTCAGTCCTTGCTAACCTCCACCTCACCATCTTCGACACCCTCTAGATCCTTGCCCCTGCCATGAGGGTCCGCTTGAAGCCTCCCTGGAAAGTGCAACATTTGGTATGATTCTGACCTAGCCTCTCTGAAAAGCAAGTGCAGAGTTGCAGAATGGAAGTGGCTGGCTTCACGCACATCCTCTGACAAACATGCCTGCTGCCTGCTCCAAAGGCATTATAGACTTTCCATCTGGTCCAAGAAGCAGGCCCATATCCAATCCCACATCTCTGGGGTCACCAATAACATGGCTGAACTTTTCAAAATCTGCAAGGACCTTGCCAATCCTACTGCAGTCTCTACTTCTCTTCCTTCCCAGGCCCCCTGCACAGCTTTGGCCTTCAACATCTCAACAAAAACTCCGGACATCCTGTCCTCACTCTCCTCTACTCCCGTCCCTCCTCCACATGTACCTACACCTCCTTTGACCCATCTCTCTCCATCCCTCTGACTCTCCTCCTTCTCTCCCATAGCACCGGATGAGGACATCAAGACTTTTTGCCTCATGAAAGTCTCCTCTAAACAGGTGCTTCCCTGCTCCTCTAGAACTATCAAGGACAACATTGCCTTCCTCACTCCCTCTCTGTCTGAGTTCTGTAATCACTCTTTTGCCATTGGCTCCTTCCCATCACCTCTTAAGCACTCCCTTGTGCACTCCCTTCTAAGAAAGCTGTCTGCAGGGACAATACTGCCATATCTCCACTACCCCCGTTGTGGGAAAACGTTTGGAGAAGTTGCTAATCTCCCAACTAATCTATAAAACTTATTTGGTTGGCTGTCTTCATGACCACCAGTCTGTCTTCAGAGCAGCCAGAGACCAAGAAACTGCTCTCTTGTACCCCTGTGAACATTTCTCTCAAACCTTTATTCCAACATTCACTCTGTTCTCATTCTCCTTTAACTATCCTCTGCCTTCCACACAATCAATCATGCCACACTCCCTAACTAATTCTGTGATATGCTGGGCATCACAGGTTTTTTGCTGACTTGGCAGACCTCTTCCCTCTCAATTCAGCCACCACAGGTTCAAATGGGCTTGTTTCTTTCTGCTACCTCACTCTCTACCTGCGGCATCCCTCAGAGCTCTATACGATTGCCGTCGCTTTTTAACATCCACCTTACTCCTCTTGCCCACTTCATTTCCAACTTCTCTGCTCACTTCCAGTGTTATGCAGATGACACTCAGCTTGCCTTTTCAGCTTGCCTTTAATCTCCCCTCCTCTCCTTCCTCTTTCATTCCCGATTGTCTGACTGATATTCAGGCATGGTGCGCTGCATATGATCTCTGTTTTAACACTAGCAAGACTGACATTCTTCTCATTGGCACTCACCCCTATCCATCCCCCTACATTCTGCCCCCCCCCCCTCATTGGCCCTCTCCCATCACCCTCTTGTGAGTCAAAAAACCTGGGAGTCATCTTTGACTCCTCTCTCTCTCCTTCTCTCCTCAGATCGCTGACCTTGCCAAGAAGGCTCACTTTCAGCTTCACCTCCTCAGAAGCATTCTCCCTTTCCTCACCTTCCCCCAGGAACTCAATGTCTCTAGAGCTCTGGTTCTCTCTAGGCTGGACTACTGTAACAACCTCTTCCTTAATCTGCCTCTCTCCTCCCTTAGCCAACTTCAACTTATCCAGAATAGGACTGTGAGACATGTCCTTGGACTCAAGCCCTAGGGACCTTATCTCTCCAGACCTAAAAGCTCTCCCCTGGCTCCCAGTGACTGCTAGGACCAATTTTAAGACCCTCTGCATCATCCACAAGGCATCTGGGGCCTGGGCCATGCTACATTCAACTTTCTCTCACTAAATACTGCCCTGCTAGAGTCCTTAGGTCCATCAGCTCTAACTATCTGCAGCTCATACTATTCTCTAAGCATAGAGTGGTTGATCTCTTTCTTCGACAGGAGTCTCTCTCTGGAACGACCTCCCTGCCCCTCTCAGACTTGAGCCGGAACTCCTTAAATTCCAGAAGCTGCTCAAGACCTTTCTCCTATCCTCCTCCTTCCCTCTCCACCATCCTTGCTAATGCCCCCCCCCACTGCTTTGACTGGCTGCCTGGTAGCCCTCGACCAGTCTGCATCAGCACCCTGCACTTGCCTTTGGGCACTCTTCCCTGATCAGACTACTGAGTCTGGTCCGCCCCCCCCACCTCTCACACTACCTGGCCCTCACCCCTTTCCCCATAGCACTTACCCTCCAGGCCTCACCTAGCACTTGCCCCCAGGATCCCCCTAGCACTTACCAAGCCACTTTGCCCTTTCCCTCCTGCATTCCCCCTGCCCTCAGGCTCCCCCTTACCTCCCCCTCACCCTGTCCCTCCACTTCTCTCCCCTGCACTTCCTGTTTGCTGCACTTGCATAATCGGAATATCACAAGGCCTAGTAGGACCATTTATTGCTGTCTTATCCTCCTCTCTTCCCTTTCCCCTTAGTCTTGTGGCGCCTGGAAACACTTTCTGCTGTATAGGTGCCATACAACACTATAGTGTGATTTCACAAGAATTCCCAATAACCTAAGATTGCTCTATTTGATAGACAATTTCAATCCAAAAGATGGTGCGAGCGAACAATGCAAAAGTGTTCCGCACACACTGGTTTGAGCGGTCTACTTGCCGGCGTTAATCATGTGTTGTGACTTTGACACGTCATTACGCATGCATTAATGCTATAAACACTAGGAAAAAATGGCGTCTGCATGCGGAATAACACAGATGTCCATAATGATGATTCCTTAAAGGACATGCCAACAAGACCATGATAGCTGAGTCATGCGTTTATTTAATTATTTCCAACAGTTCTCTTCTTTTCAAATATAGATCTTTTATCATAAAAGTGTAGTGACACACAGAAAGTTACACACTGTCAGGCCGATTCATGGAATCAATGTGCGCCGAAAAAACGGCGCACGCGTGCGAAAATGTGCGATTCGCAGAGAAACAGCGAAAATCGCAGTGCAAGTGCGATTATCGCACAGAAAACATCGCACATCAATTCATGGAAGCCCGTGCACACGCGAAATGTGGGATGTGCGCTGAGAAAGTGCGCGGCGCACGCTGGCGCACAGGTCATCGAACGCCGTGCGATAAGGCTACAGCGAATTTGCACATAGCGCAGCGCACATAACAAAAGTAGGTGTAACACGGGGCATCACACGCAGAATGGGGAACAACTCGTGAAAATGTGGGCGTCACGGGAGAAGTACAGGAGGCAAGTGTGCAGAACGCCCACACGCTCGCCTACAACACGTATTCATGGAATCGAATAGGGAAAAACAGCGCACGGCCAAAGACGCGCACAGGCCCATACATGTCTGCCACACGAAAGCAGGCGGTAGCGTCCCTGCGCAGGTAAAAAATGTGCGCCAAAGTCCTACACGCGCAAAAAGGCCCACACGCGATCGGGCCTGGGCGATCGGGCCTGGGGGAGCGTGTGCGTGTATTTCAGGGGTGCGCGCGAAGTTTTACACGCGATCTGGCCTGGGGAAGCGTGTGCGTGTATTTCAGGGGTGCGCGCAAAGTTTTACACGCGATGTGGCCTGGGGAAGCGTGTGCGTGTATTTCAGGGGTGCGTGTGAAGTTCCACATGCGATTGGCCTGGGCGCGTGTATTCCAGGGGTGCGCGTGAAGTTCCACATGCGATTGGGCTGCGTGCGGGTATTTCCGGGGTGCGCGTGATGTTCCACACGCGATTGGCCTGGGCGCGTGTATTTCAGGGGTGCGCGTGAAGTTCCACATGCGATTGGCCTGGGCGCGTGTATTTCAGGGGTGCGCGTGAAGTTCCACACGCGATTGGCCTGGGTGCGTGTATTTCAGGGGTGCGCGTGAAGTTCCACACGCGATTGGCCTGGGCACGTGTATTTCAGGGGTGCGCGTGAAGTTCCACACGCGATTGGCCTGGGCGCGTGTATTTCAGGGGTGCGCGTGAAGTTCCACATGCGATTGGCCTGGGCGCGTGTATTTCAGGGGTGCGCTTGAAGTTTTACACGCGATCTGGCCTGGGGAAGCGGGGTACGTGTATGCTGGAACAGAAGACTCCCGACTCGGATAACATCGCTCCACAGCCCTGCCCCAGGACACAGTTGCCCACCCACTCCTGCCCCTGTGGTTGCCATGTCGGGCACATCAACAACTGACACCAGTGGCAACCCCCGGCCAGAGGGGCAGAGGGGCACCAGCTTCACTGCCACCGAAGTTGGTGTCCTGGTGGAGCAAGTCCTGGGGCAGTATGATGCCCTCTTCGGATCGTCCCGCGCCAACAAGGAAGGATGGGAGAGGATCTGGGCCGACTGTGTGGTTGCCATCAACGCGGAGGGGGTGGCAACCCACACCATCCAGAAGGTCAAGAAGCGCTGGGAGGACTTGAGGTCCAGGACCCTCATAAAGGCCCGGCGCCTCGTGGAGGGGGGCCGGGGCCGCATGAGTTCCATCCAGATGAGGGTCCTGGAACGCGTACACCCAGCGCTCCACGCCCAGGTCCTTGAGAGGGAGACCCGTCTGGAGTTGAGCGGTAAGTGGGCAAGCATTGCTGTGTGAGACAGGGCATGTTGCAGTGTGCTGGTTGTCTGATACTTGCCTGCATGTGTGACATAGGCCATGTACGCATGTATGTGTGCAGGGCATCATGGTAATGCATGTGCGACCAGTAATGTGTGAACCGCACGGTTGTTGCATGTGTTTAAATGCGACATGGGGAGCCCTGTGCAGATTGCACACATGATGACGCAATGGCGCAGACGGGCTAAAAAACGGTGGTGTGGAAGGTTGGCCCAGAGCAATTGCCAGTGGTTTAGATTAATTCTAAACCTTCCACCCATCACTTTTGTGTCCAGTTTGTTTCTCCTTGTGAGAGAGGGTATGCCCAGACGTGGGTCCCTTGCTCGCTGCGCCACAGGGTACCAGGCTGCACCTCACTGAGGAGGTCCAACAAGGCCGAAACATGTCTGGGGTTGCTTGGTTTTCTGTGCAGAGGGGACCTGGCCTAGCAGTTCGGGCTGGGCTGCTACCTTCGGTGGCGGCAGCTGCTGACTGATTTGCACATGGCTGGTCCCCTTTTGCAATGGCGCAGACGGGCTAAAAAACAGTGGTGTGGAAGGTTGGCCCAGAGCAATTGCCAGTGGTTTAGATTAATTCTAAACCTTCCACCCATCACTTTTGTGTCCAGTTTGTTTCTCCTTGTGAGAGAGGGTATGCCCAGACGTGGGTCCCTTGCTCGCTGCGCCACAGGGTACCAGGCTGCACCTCACTGAGGAGGTCCAACAAGGCCGAAACATGTCTGGGGTTGCTTGGTTTTCTGTGCAGAGGGGACCTGGCCTAGCAGTTCGGGCTGGGCTGCTACCTTCGGTGGCGGCAGCTGCTGACTGATTTGCACATGGCTGGTCCCCTTTTGCAATGGCGCAGACGGGCTAAAAAACGGTGGTGTGGAAGGTTGGCCCAGAGCAATTGCCAGTGGTTTAGATTAATTCTAAACCTTCCACCCATCACTTTTGTGTCCAGTTTGTTTCTCCTTGTGAGAGAGGGTATGCCCAGACGTGGGTCCCTTGCTCGCTGCGCCACAGGGTACCAGGCTGCACCTCACTGAGGAGGTCCAACAAGGCCGAAACATGTCTGGGGTTGCTTGGTTTTCTGTGCAGAGGGGACCTGGCCTAGCAGTCCGGGCTGGGCTGCTACCTTCAGTGGCGGCAGCTGCTGACTGATTTGCACATGGCTGGTCCCCTTTTGCAATGGCGCAGACGGGCTAAAAAACGGTGGTGTGGAAGGTTGGCCCAGAGCAATTGCCAGTGGTTTAGATTAATTCTAAACCTTCCACCCATCACTTTTGTGTCCAGTTTGTTTCTCCTTGTGAGAGAGGGTATGCCCAGACGTGGGTCCCTTGCTCGCTGCGCCACAGGGTACCAGGCTGCACCTCACTGAGGAGGTCCAACAAGGCCGAAACATGTCTGGGGTTGCTTGGTTTTCTGTGCAGAGGGGACCTGGCCTAGCAGTTCGGGCTGGGCTGCTACCTTCGGTGGCGGCAGCTGCTGACTGATTTGCACATGGCTGGTCCCCTTTTGCAATGGCGCAGACGGGCTAAAAAACGGTGGTGTGGAAGGTTGGCCCAGAGCAATTGCCAGTGGTTTAGATTAATTCTAAACCTTCCACCCATCACTTTTGTGTCCAGTTTGTTTCTCCTTGTGAGAGAGGGTATGCCCAGACGTGGGTCCCTTGCTCGCTGCGCCACAGGGTACCAGGCTGCACCTCACTGAGGAGGTCCAACAAGGCCGAAACATGTCTGGGGTTGCTTGGTTTTCTGTGCAGAGGGGACCTGGCCTAGCAGTTCGGGCTGGGCTGCTACCTTCGGTGGCGGCAGCTGCTGACTGATTTGCACATGGCTGGTCCCCTTTTGCAATGGCGCAGACGGGCTAAAAAACGGTGGTGTGGAAGGTTGGCCCAGAGCAATTGCCAGTGGTTTAGATTAATTCTAAACCTTCCACCCATCACTTTTGTGTCCAGTTTGTTTCTCCTTGTGAGAGAGGGTATGCCCAGACGTGGGTCCCTTGCTCGCTGCGCCACAGGGTACCAGGCTGCACCTCACTGAGGAGGTCCAACAAGGCCGAAACATGTCTGGGGTTGCTTGGTTTTCTGTGCAGAGGGGACCTGGCCGAGCAGTTCGGGCTGGGCTGCTACCTTCGGTGGCGGCAGCTGCTGACTGATTTGCACATGGCTGGTCCCCTTTTGCAATGGCGCAGACGGGCTAAAAAACGGTGGTGTGGAAGGTTGGCCCAGAGCAATTGCCAGTGGTTTAGATTAATTCTAAACCTTCCACCCATCACTTTTGTGTCCAGTTTGTTTCTCCTTGTGAGAGAGGGTATGCCCAGACGTGGGTCCCTTGCTCGCTGCGCCACAGGGTACCAGGCTGCACCTCACTGAGGAGGTCCAACAAGGCCGAAACATGTGTGGGGTTGCTTGGTTTTCTGTGCAGAGGGGACCTGGCCTAGCAGTTCGGGCTGGGCTGCTACCTTCGGTGGCGGCAGCTGCTGACTGATTTGCACATGGCTGGTCCCCTTTTGCAATGGCGCAGACGGGCTAAAAAACGGTGGTGTGGAAGGTTGGCCCAGAGCAATTGCCAGTGGTTTAGATTAATTCTAAACCTTCCACCCATCACTTTTGTGTCCAGTTTGTTTCTCCTTGTGAGAGAGGGTATGCCCAGACGTGGGTCCCTTGCTCGCTGCGCCACAGGGTACCAGGCTGCACCTCACTGAGGAGGTCCAACAAGGCCGAAACATGTCTGGGGTTGCTTGGTTTTCTGTGCAGAGGGGACCTGGCCTAGCAGTTCGGGCTGGGCTGCTACCTTCGGTGGCGGCAGCTGCTGACTGATTTGCACATGGCTGGTCCCCTTTTGCAATGGCGCAGACGGGCTAAAAAACGGTGGTGTGGAAGGTTGGCCCAGAGCAATTGCCAGTGGTTTAGATTAATTCTAAACCTTCCACCCATCACTTTTGTGTCCAGTTTGTTTCTCCTTGTGAGAGAGGGTATGCCCAGACGTGGGTCCCTTGCTCGCTGCGCCACAGGGTACCAGGCTGCACCTCACTGAGGAGGTCCAACAAGGCCGAAACATGTCTGGGGTTGCTTGGTTTTCTGTGCAGAGGGGACCTGGCCTAGCAGTTCAGGCTGGGCTGCTACCTTCGGTGGCGGCAGCTGCTGACTGATTTGCACATGGCTGGTCCCCTTTTGCAATGGCGCAGACGGGCTAAAAAACGGTGGTGTGGAAGGTTGGCCCAGAGCAATTGCCAGTGGTTTAGATTAATTCTAAACCTTCCACCCATCACTTTTGTGTCCAGTTTGTTTCTCCTTGTGAGAGAGGGTATGCCCAGACGTGGGTCCCTTGCTCGCTGCGCCACAGGGTACCAGGCTGCACCTCACTGAGGAGGTCCAACAAGGCCGAAACATGTCTGGGGTTGCTTGGTTTTCTGTGCAGAGGGGACCTGGCCTAGCAGTTCGGGCTGGGCTGCTACCTTCGGTGGCGGCAGCTGCTGACTGATTTGCACATGGCTGGTCCCCTTTTGCAATGGCGCAGACGGGCTAAAAAACAGTGGTGTGGAAGGTTGGCCCAGAGCAATTGCCAGTGGTTTAGATTAATTCTAAACCTTCCACCCATCACTTTTGTGTCCAGTTTGTTTCTCCTTGTGAGAGAGGGTATGCCCAGACGTGGGTCCCTTGCTCGCTGCGCCACAGGGTACCAGGCTGCACCTCACTGAGGAGGTCCAACAAGGCCGAAACATGTCTGGGGTTGCTTGGTTTTCTGTGCAGAGGGGACCTGGCCTAGCAGTTCGGGCTGGGCTGCTACCTTCGGTGGCGGCAGCTGCTGACTGATTTGCACATGGCTGGTCCCCTTTTGCAATGGCGCAGACGGGCTAAAAAACGGTGGTGTGGAAGGTTGGCCCAGAGCAATTGCCAGTGGTTTAGATTAATTCTAAACCTTCCACCCATCACTTTTGTGTCCAGTTTGTTTCTCCTTGTGAGAGAGGGTATGCCCAGACGTGGGTCCCTTGCTCGCTGCGCCACAGGGTACCAGGCTGCACCTCACTGAGGAGGTCCAACAAGGCCGAAACATGTCTGGGGTTGCTTGGTTTTCTGTGCAGAGGGGACCTGGCCTAGCAGTTCGGGCTGGGCTGCTACCTTCGGTGGCGGCAGCTGCTGACTGATTTGCACATGGCTGGTCCCCTTTTGCAATGGCGCAGACGGGCTAAAAAACGGTGGTGTGGAAGGTTGGCCCAGAGCAATTGCCAGTGGTTTAGATTAATTCTAAACCTTCCACCCATCACTTTTGTGTCCAGTTTGTTTCTCCTTGTGAGAGAGGGTATGCCCAGACGTGGGTCCCTTGCTCGCTGCGCCACAGGGTACCAGGCTGCACCTCACTGAGGAGGTCCAACAAGGCCGAAACATGTCTGGGGTTGCTTGGTTTTCTGTGCAGAGGGGACCTGGTCTAGCAGTTCGGGCTGGGCTGCTACCTTCGGTGGCGGCAGCTGCTGACTGATTTGCACATGGCTGGTCCCCTTTTGCAATGGCGCAGACGGGCTAAAAAACGGTGGTGTGGAAGGTTGGCCCAGAGCAATTGCCAGTGGTTTAGATTAATTCTAAACCTTCCACCCATCACTTTTGTGTCCAGTTTGTTTCTCCTTGTGAGAGAGGGTATGCCCAGACGTGGGTCCCTTGCTCGCTGCGCCACAGGGTACCAGGCTGCACCTCACTGAGGAGGTCCAACAAGGCCGAAACATGTCTGGGGTTGCTTGGTTTTCTGTGCAGAGGGGACCTGGCCTAGCAGTTCGGGCTGGGCTGCTACCTTCGGTGGCGGCAGCTGCTGACTGATTTGCACATGGCTGGTCCCCTTTTGCAATGGCGCAGACGGGCTAAAAAACGGTGGTGTGGAAGGTTGGCCCAGAGCAATTGCCAATGGTTTAGATTAATTCTAAACCTTCCACCCATCACTTTTGTGTCCAGATTGCACACATGAGAGCATGGCAGTCTCTGTTCCTGGACATGGGTGGGGGTGAGGGATGGGTGCTGATGCCAGGTACATATATGGTATCTACATATATGGTATCCATGTCTGTGTGCCTGACCTGCGTGTCTGTGACTTGTGAATGCCATGGATGCATGACACATGTCTGTGACAATTTACAGATTCACTGATGCAGCCTAGTCATCCTTGTATGCACTGTGATTGAGACAGTGATTGAGGTGAAGTGTGTGCATGTGATAGGCATGACCCATGATGCATGTGAGTACCATTACATTGTATGATTCGAGAGTCCATTGGACATGTATGGAAATGTCCATGGCATGCACCATGACTGTCACTGTGTGTGTTTTGCCTGGACTGACACATGTGTTGTGGAGTGACATGATGGAAGTGTACTTTGACAGTGGCACTCATCTGCTATTGCTTCCTGTCTAGGGGACCATTGTACAGTACCCTGATGCTTGTGTTCTATGTCTCCCTCTACGCAGCGGCTAGTGAAGAAGAGGGCGGATACGGCGCTGTGGAGCAAGGCGGCAGAGATGCCCCCACGGCTGCAGCGGAAGGGGTGGGTGAGCCCCCACAGGGGCCTGCTATGGTGGTAGACGGTGAGGAGCCATCCAGGTTGGTGGTTTCCACAGAGGAAGAGGAGGCCGCTACTGAGGCGCACATGGGGCCTGGTGGGGGCATCCCTGCTGGTGCAAGTGGTGCAGTCCAGGGGCAGGGGCAGGAGGCAGCACAGGTCACCGTGGAGGGGCCTGTGCATGTCGCTGTCCCTGACCCTGTGGGTGCACCACCATGCACCAGCAGGGATGCCCCGTCCCAGGCCCGTCCGCAGGTAGAGGGGATGTCCATGCAATCTGACTCCCCTCCACCTGCGGACGAGGGGACCCCTGGTCGTATGGAGAAGGTCCTGATTGGAGTCGCGATGCGCACGTCTGTGATTCGTGATGGCGTGCGTGCTTCCCAGGAGGAGCACGCACGTCATCACGAAGAGCACCGTGCCGACGTGGCCCAATTGGGATCGTCCATGTTCGGGGGTTTCCTGCATGTGTCGGCCAATCTGGCGGCCCTCTCCTCCTCTGTGGAGAGTATACGCCAGTCGTTCTCCTTGCCGTCTTCCGGCCCAGATGCCACCAGGGCCCCCTGTGGACCTGCCCTGACCAATGCAGCCAGCTCGGTGGGGATCCCATCCCTGCCACAGTCGGGAGTAAGAGGTCCAGCAGGGGTGGACACCACAGCAACTGGACCCCAGCAGATGGAGGATGTGACAGCATCATCAGGCAGGGCACGTGCACGACGGCGTCGGTGGTTTCCATCAGCCTGGATGCCGTCGTGCTGGCACAGGCAGTTGCGTCGGAGGCAGCAGCAGGCTCAACGTGGGAGGCATCATGGCTCGGGGCCATCAACATCAGGGGTGCAAGCATCGGCCGGAGGGCAGGAGAACCCTGGAATGGGAGTGGCTTCCGTGTGGGAGCGGTTGTGCCAGCAGATAGGTGCGGAGCGGCAGCGGGCAGAGGAGGAACGGCTCACAATGGTCAGGGCGGAGTACTCCATGCGGAGGGCGCTGAGGCGGGCTGAGTGCCTCGAGGGTCTTCGCAGGGAGTTGGAGCTGGACACTGCATTATCCCTGTGGGACCTCGGGCCAGGGAACATGCCCGCCTCCAAGCCATTGACCAGGAGTTCGATGATGCCCTGGCCCATGACAACAACCAGTGAGCCGTCGGACTAGCCCGCTGCCTTTGTATATAGTTATATAGTTAGTGTTAGGTTTCCTTTAATTTTTTTTTTATTTGGTTGTGATTGGACAATGCGCCACATTTTTGTATATAGTTCAGTTTTTAGTTAGTTGTCATAGTTAGGTTTCATTTGGTTGGGCTCATGACCCGGGATTATCTTGTAAATAGTTCTTCAATGGATTTTTGTATTTTTTGGATTTTTTTCATGGACATTCATCTTCTTTTGGTTGTTTTGCTTTGTGGTTTTTCTCATTTCATTTCCATTCAAGTTGATTTTCAATACATTTTTATTTTCTTCCTTCAATGTGTCGTATCATCTCATTGCTTTCATGCATGTCATGTTGGGTGTTTTAACATTCACTTGCAGCCATTGTGTGTGACAGACATGTGTTCATTTGCATTATTTACATTGGGTGTGTAACATGTAATTGCCTTTGATATGTGGGTGGATGTGATAGTTGGTTGGGCCTTTTGGCAGGGGAGGATGGCCATTACGGACATGATTGGGGATTGTTGGGACCCAGGTGCAGGGGGGCATGGATGGGACATGGGCGAGGGCCTGGTGGAGGGTGCCCCTGCACTGCTGGGGGGTAGGGGGGTGGGGAACATGAGTTGGACATGGGTGGGGGCCTGCTGGCAGGTGCCCCACAGTGCTGGGGGGTGGGGGTGGTGGGGAACATGAGTTGGACATGGGTGGGGGCCTGCTGGCAGGTGCCCCACAGTGCTGGGGGGTGGGGGTGGTGGGGAACATGAGTTGGACATGGGTGGGGGCCTGCTGGCAGGTGCCCCACAGTGCTGGGGGGTGGGGGTGGTGGGGAACATGAGTTGGACATGGGTGGGGGCCTGCTGGCAGGTGCCCCACAGTGCTGGGGGGTGGGGGTGGTGGGGAACATGAGTTGGACATGGGTGGGGGCATGCTGGCAGGTTCCATGCAATTCTGGGGGTGGGGGTGCAAGGGGACATGAGTTGGTGATCATTAGTGCAAGGAGACATGTGCCTTTGCTGGGGGGTATGCCCATGTTGGGTGGGCTGCCTGTGGGACATGAGCAGGGATGCAGGGTAGTCCCCTGTGGTGTGGGCTGCCTGCAGGGGCCGTGGAGGGTGTACAGGGAACACCTGGGAGGACCCACACTGGCAAATCACATGTAGGACTCCCCGGCACCCCTGAAATACACGTACCCTGCTGAAATCGCGTGTAAAACTTTCCGCGCACCCCTGAAATACCCGCACGCAGCCCAATCGCGTGTGGAACTTCTCGCACACCTCTGAAATACACGCACGCAGCCCAATCGCATGTGAAAATTCACGCGCACCTCTGATATACACGCACACGCTCCCCCAGGCCAGATCGCGTGTGAAACTTCCCACGCACCTCTGAAATACACGCACACGCTCCCCCAGGCCAATCGCGTGTGGAACTTCTCGCGCACCCCTGAAATACACGCGCCCAGGGCAATCGCGTGTGGAACTTCTCGCGCACCTCTGAAATACACGTGCCCAGGCCAATCGCGTGTGGAACTTCTCGCGCACCCCTGAAATACACGCGCCCAGGCCAATCGCGTGTGGAACTTCACGCGCACCCCTGTAATACACGCGCCCAGGCCAATCGCGTGTGGGACTTCTCACGCACCTCTGAAATACACGCGCCCAGGCCAATCACGTGTGGAACTTCTCGCGCACCCCGAAATACACGCGCCCAGGCCAATCGTGTGTGGAACTTCACGCACACCCCTGAAATACACGCGCCCAGGGCAATCGCGTGTGAAACTTCACGCGCACCCCTGAAATACACGCGCGCAGCCCAATCGCGTGTGGAACTTCACACGCACCCCTGAAATACACGCGCCCAGGCCAATCGCGTGTGGAACTTCTCGCGCACCCCTGAAATACACGCACACGCTCCCCCAGGCCCGATCGCATGTGAAACCACCCGCGAGCCCCTGTAATACACGTGCCCAGGTCAATCGCGTGTGGAACTTCTCGCGCACCCCTGAAATACACGTGCCCAGGCCAATCGCGCGTGGAACTTCTCGCGCACCCCTGAAATACACGCGCCCAGGCCAATCGCATGTGAAAATTCACGCGCACCCCTGTAATACACGCGCCCAGGCCAATCACGTGTGGAACTTCACGCGCACCCCTGTAATACACGCGCCCAGGCCAATCGCGTGTGGGACTTCTCGCGCACCTCTGAAATACACGCGCCCAGGCCAATCACGTGTGGAACTTCTCGCGCACCCCGAAATACACGCGCCCAGGCCAATCGTGTGTGGAACTTCACGCACACCCCTGAAATACACGCGCCCAGGGCAATCGCGTGTGAAACTTCACGCGCACCCCTGTAATACACGCGCCCAGGCCAATCGCGTGTGGGACTTCTCGCGCACCTCTGAAATACACGCGCCCAGGCCAATCACGTGTGGAACTTCTCGCGCACCCCGAAATACACGCGCCCAGGCCAATCGTGTGTGGAACTTCACGCACACCCCTGAAATACACGCGCCCAGGGCAATCGCGTGTGAAACTTCACGCGCACCCCTGAAATACACGCGCGCAGCCCAATCGCGTGTGGAACTTCACGCGCACCCCTGAAATACACGCGCCCAGGCCAATCGCGTGTGGAACTTCTCGCGCACCCCTGAAATACACGCACACGCTCCCCCAGGCCCGATTGCATGTGAAACCACCCGCGAGCCCCTGTAATACACGTGCCCAGGTCAATCGCGTGTGGAACTTCTGGCGCACCCCTGAAATACACGCGCCCAGGCCAATCGCGTGTGGAACTTCTCGCGCACCCCTGAAATACACGCGCCCAGGCCAATCGCGTGTGGAACTTCTCGCGCACCCCTGAAATACACGCACACGCTCCCCCTGGCCCGATCGCGTGTGAATCTTCTCGCGCACGCGTGTTCCCGACACCCGTAATACGCGTTCCCCGCTTTTGCCAGTCCGGTAAACTGGTACAGTGTTGGCGCAGCCCTTTGCGATGGTTTTGCGATCTTGATGGCTTTTCCTTGCGCGAGGGCGTTCTTGGGGGCGTAACTGGCGCTGCTGCAGGGTCGCTGCGCCACTCTGCATCACGTCTGCTTTTGGAGGCGAGAATCCATGAATACGCTGTGCGCGGGAATTGGTTTTATCGCACGCGGCTGGCGCAGACATTCGCACGGGCACGCTGTGCGCCAGCCGCGTGCAACACTTTTGAGGGGAATTACATGAATCGGCCTGTGTGTATGAAGCATGACACATTTGTAGCCTGATTCATGGAATTATTTGCGTGAAAAACGCAGATTTGCGCACTTTTCATCCCGAAAATCCCCATACTTCAAATAGGGATTTTCGGGTAGAAAGGCGTGCAAATCTGCGTTTTTCACGCAAATAATTCCATGAATCAGGCTGTTGATCTTTTTATCTTGAGAACTGTTCCACTTATTAATCGTAACGGGTCACTCATATGTATTTTTTTCATAATACTATAAATATTGAACTGGCACTGACCACTTGAGTGATATTCAGAGTTATAGGACACTGACTGGCCAACCAAAACCTTTACTTATTTAAGGTAAGACACGGACAATGGGACTCATTACGACCCTGGCGGAACTCGAAAAACGATGGCGGAAAAGTAATACCGCCATCGAATACCGCTCGTTGCGATCATGACCCGTCACCGTAAAGTACGATGCCATTAGCGACACCGTAGTGAACGCCAACGCTAACTGCACCAAGTACGCGCACGCGTGCCGTGCAAAACCGGAAGTTCCGCCATGGCGCAACGGTACGCGAATTCTGATCCTAGCTGACATTTACTTAACGCCATCAAGCATGGCGGAAAGCACCATTCCGCCATGGTGAGAAATACAGCATCGTGAACCAACCGTAAATGGCCCTACTGAGTGCCTGTACTCCACTCCCTGCCCACATTGCACAACTCCTCGTAGGCGCAATGTAGTCACACTATGCAACCAGTGAAATGTACAAGTCACCCATGCATGCCAACGAACAAATGCATGCAGGGGCTCCAAGTGCCTTGTGAGTGTCCATCCATATTCGGCATGTCACCATTGCCGTACTGATGCAGCACAGGCATGTGAAGGTTCAAGGACACCAAAATGAACAGAAAGATTACATGACACAAAACAACAATAGTCCCCCATCGCTTGCCACCAGTGTAAGGCAACATTCAAAGCAGTATCCTGAGGGAGATTGCACCAGCCCTGTACTCGTGCCAGTAAACAAACCAACCATCAGCATAAGCATGTACCACACAAGTTGCCAGAGTGACTGAGCAGCCAGGCTCATCTCAAGAGGGGCCAATGGGAGCTGCAGGGCACAGATGGCACGAATACAGAAGCTATTCCAATGGACATGACCTCAGTCTCCCTCCAACAAACGCACGCAAACACAGGCACCTGTGACCAGCCATTTTCTGATAATCCCATCATTTCACCAATCGACCTGGCTGACCGGCATCTGTTGCACAAAAGCTAATCCCCCGCCCCTGAGCATGACATCATCAAAACAGTCATAATGGCAGCCCCTATCTGTGACCTTACTGCGCTTCGTAGGCAAACGCGGCCAGCACAGTACCACGCAACTGAACTCAGAAGCCGGAACACAATGCAGATCATCTCACAATACATAGCGCCACAAATCGGAATATGCTACATTACTTGCAAAGAACAACGCTACACGGCTAATATCGGATTATATATTTAATGGACATCAAAATCACAAAGCCCATACAGCTATTTGCTCATAAACTCCAAAATAAATTTCATCACTGTGGGCTGCATCTGCAATAAATGACCAGCTTCTTCTTGTGTGACGCCCTGTTCCTTCATGATACACAGGGGCAACATTAACGTTCAAAGAGGCAACATGGAAGCGCCTAGAACCGCAGGGCCGTCCCATGAGGTAGGCACTAGTCCAGCTGAAAGGTAGAAATGTTGCTGCTAGCCACTAGTACTGCGTAAGGGCATGTGGCCCATTGGCGATCGTCCCATAAGATCGTAATGGTGCTCCACTGATTAACTCGAAGCTGCAGGTGTCGAGAGTAAAAGCCATCTGCAGGAGTGGCGTACAGATGGCAGCGGCAAAAGGGGACGAGATACCTGTCACCCAAATGAAATAAAAAAAATAGTATGGGCATCAGAACTCCAGATGTATTACTCACTTCATTCAACACACTAAATCTACAACCATATGCATGCTAGCCCGCTCTAAAGGATTATTTTCACCCAGAAATCACTTGCGAATCATAACGAAATAAATCGAGGTGAATACACTATTACAAACGTCTGTTTGTGTGCATGCGTCTGTTAAAACAGAATCCATTACATGGGATTAGTAACGTGCATAGACACAAGTGTTTGAAGGCGCGTCGAGACAGGGAGGATCCAACAAGGGCAGATAGACGATGGTCCCACTATGGCAGCTCTGCATCACATAGCGCAGGGGAAGAGGATCGATTCCAAAAAGCCATGTACATGGCAAACTCTCAATTAAATCATCTGTCCATGCATCCATTCATCATTCCCTCATCCCGGTATGAAAACGCCTGAATATTTACTCACATAACATTTGCAATTTCCATTGAGTCTGTGCGTAATGCAGTCTGCCAAATCCACTGTGCTCCTGCCCGGATTTGTAGTGTTGTGAAGTAACATGTATTTGGGAACGGCCTGCCTTATCGTCCACTACGCTATTGCGCATCCCATTCAATTCATATCATTCATTGCTTACTCGTTATGGGCCCTGTCCCAAAGACATTCAACAATAGAACGTTATATTTCAAGTCAGACCTGTGGGCGTCTCCTCGCCGCTAGTTGAAAACCAAAAGCGCTGTCCTTCGAATTCCTCATTTGCAACATCACGTTGAAAAGGCATCTGTGAACGCTTGCATTCACAATTACATCTATGTAGTGCGGCTGTGTGAGATAATGCTAACTGGCTACAATCACAAATGGGACGCCCCGCCCGTCGTTGAACGTCGGTACAGTGCTGCATGAGGGTCCACCGTTGATCGAGTACTACATTCCACTGACCCTTCACAAGTTTGTTCGCGACTGCAAATATAGCATGTGAAACAATGGGACCATAGCAGAATCAACATATAAACAAACATTTCACTGCCATCGGGATTAAATACATGATTGTAATTGCAAGATGCCATGCGTCAAATTGCAGCGTTGTGTGCGGGACGTGCTCGCACAAAAGTGATTGCAGCTGCCAGAGGTGGAATGAATCACCACAGGTGGAGGCTATACAGCCTGACAACACATAAATTGCACACCCAACCCCCTCCCACAACCACACCCACTCCAAAATGCTACCGGCAGGACTAGCGTTGTTGGCCCTGGGGGACCTGATAGCACTGCAAGTACTCTCACTTCAAGAACATGACGAACACCAACTACCACAACAACCGGCCGCACAGAGGAGACGCAGGAGGAGGAGGGCAAGGCAGGGGCAGCAAGGCCCACCAGCACAGCCACTACCACCACGCAGGCAGCCCGCAATCCCACGTCTCCGAGCTAATCCGTTCAACCTCACTGATGAGCAGATCCACACCCTCTACCGTTTGGACCGGGACACCATAACCGCCATTGTGGACATGACACACGCTGACCTTGTCAGCATGATAGATAGCCCGACCGCCATCCCACCCCTACTGAAGGTGGTGTATGTACTCCACTTCCTGGCCACAGGCACCTACCAGCACACAGTCGGACAGTTGCATGGCATTTCACAGCCACTGTTCTCACGGACACTATTCCAAGTGCTCGATGCCCTCCTGAAGCACGCAGACGACTACATCACTCTACCACGCTCGGACCAGGAGATTACTAACACAAAAGTGGGATTCCATGCACTTGGCGGCATCCCGGGTTGCATTGGTGCCATCAACTGCACCCATGTGGAATTGGTTGTCCCACATGCCATGGAGGTCCAGTACCGCAACCGGAAACAATATCATTCTATCAATGTACAAATGGTGTGTGACTCCAACAGGATCTTTACACATTGTTGTGCCCGATTTCCTGGATCTACCCATGATTCTATGGTCTTGAGGAACTCTAGAATACCACGCTACATGGAGCGACACGCAGGGCACAGATCCTGGCTACTCGGTGAGTCTCATTTCATGCATGAGAATGTGGGGTAGATGATGCGTCAATGACCTGGCAGGGAGGGGGGGGGGATGCGTACTTAGCAATGTCATTCCACAAACATCCTTTATTGTCCACATACAGGTGATGCCGGGTATCCACTGAAGAGATGGCTCCTTACACCACTCCGGAACCCACAGAACCAGCATGAGGAGGACTACAACCGTGCCCACTCACGTACCCGTGTAGTCATAGAACAGGCATTCGGCCTACTGAAGGCTCGTTTCCGCTGCCTCAGCAGGTCTGGCGGGGCACTCCTGTACAGCCATGAGAAGGTTGCAAAGATGGTCATGGCATGTGTCATGCTACACAACATGTGCGTACGTAGGAATGTGCCCATGCCCCCTGACGCAGAACTGCAAGCACCTGAAGATGGTCATGATGAGGGTGGGGATGTGGCAGCACCTCAAGGAGTCCGCGAGGCACAGGAGGGCCGTGAAGTTCGTCAGAATATCATAGATGCATGCTTCTAGCACTCACGCCTGGTGGCTGTTACATGGACACGGGACTTGTGGCACTGTGTGTGTTTGGTACATGCACAATGTGGACTGTACGCCTATGAAGGCCTAGTACAAGAAGTTCAATGTCCACACATCTCATTGGATGAATATGAAGAAATGTATTGCAAATGTGAAATGATATTACACACCCAATCGACCCGCCACCCAGAATAGCCCAACACACCCCCTCCACCCTCCTACCTCCCCCCCGAACACCAGTGTCCAAAGATGCATATTGTCCGTGGGCAGACGCTATTGCAAGCCCCCTCTCCGGGTATCAGGGGCACCTACCAGATCTACGTTGGGGGCTGCCCTGGACGGAGCTTGCAACGGATGATGTCTCTGCCTGCTCATGTCCATGCATGTCCCTAAGGGTTTGTGAGAGCTCAGTGAGCACACGGCGCACAGCGGCAAGTTCACCACATACGTCTTTGGACGTCGCATGCAGTTCCCCCCTCAGGCTCTCGGTGCTTCTCTCCATTTGTCCCCTCAGGGTCTCGGTGCTTCTCTCCATTTGTCCCCTCAGGGTCTCGGTGCTTCTCTCCATTTCTCCCCTCAGGCTCTCGGTGCTTCCCTCAATTTGTACCCTTAGTGTCTCAGTACTTCGCTCCATTTGTGCCCTAAGTGTCTCAGTAGCTGTTTCAATGGCTGCCTTAGAACCCCCACATTCATCAGCATGCTCCTTGAGGAGCGTGGCCAGTTGCTGCTGTTGCACGATCATCTGGTCGAGGGACTGTTGCCTCTGCTGGGCCATGCCCATTTGCGGTGGTGTGACAGAGGGGCTGCTCACCACATGTTGCCTTGCCACAGGGCTTGTGGGGGTTGGCCAGTCGTCGTCTTGTGGGTGCCCCTGCGTGGTTTCCTCATGGTGTACGGGATGAAACAAACAGGGGGATTGAGACAGGTCATGGATGGGTCCTACATCGACTGCACCGTTTTCTGTGTCGGAGCATGCTGGCATGACAGCAGTGTCACCTATGGTGCTGCTACCACCAGAAGCAGTGCCATCTGTGGCATCCATTGGGGGGACCTGTGGTGCTGCTGTTGTGGACATGCTGGCTGCTGGGGTGCCTGTTGCAGTCCCCTGCAGTGTGCTGCAACTTGATTTGTGCCGCTGCCGTGTCTTGATCCGTGCAGCTGAGGTGGAGGGTCTTTGGCCGTTGGTCTTGGCCCTCTTTGCAGGTGTGCTGGTAGGGGTGTCCTGGAGCTCGTCGTTTGAATCGGACCCTGTGGTGGAGTAAAGGAGGGCGAGCGTTATTTATGGGTCTGTGGAAATTGGAATGGCAATGTATCACATGCATTGGGGTGGTACCTGAGGGTGATTTGGGTCAGGCCCTTGGAGGTGGTCTCATTTTTGTGTGGATTGAGGATGCATTTATTTACCAGCCTGCAGTTAGGGGGTGCATGCTGCACATGTAGAGGGTGTTTTTAGGATTTTCACTTATTCATGTATTTTTTCTGAGTTTTAAAGGGCGCTATCAGGCAAAAGTATGTCGACGTTCTCCTGGACATGTGTTTCTATTGCACTATGGGGACACATGGTACTTCGCATGATTGTACATTGTGGATTTAGCATTGTTTTATTTGGCCAACCTACCTGATTCTTCGGATGTCGGCACTCCTTTCTCCATCCCTCCGACTCCCTCTATGCTCTCCATTCCAATGGTTGAGGCACAGATTTCTTCCCAGGGGGTCAACTTGATGGGTGATTCCGATCCTCCCCCGGTAGCTGTGGCAATGTTTCTGTTGGCAGAAAGTATGCTCCGGACGCGTATCCGCAAGTCGTCCCATCGCTTTCTGCATTTCTGTGGGTTGCGGGGTGCGGTCCCCACCGCACTTACCCGCTGTGCCATCAGGGCCCATATGGCCTTCTTGTTCGCAAGTGCCGTCCTGGTCATTTGCGTCGAGAAGACGACGGCAGCATTCTCCTGGAGGGTCTCTGTGAGCACGGTGAGTTCCTCATGGGAGAAGTGGACCTGCCGCTTGCGATCGCACGCTTTTTTAGCAATTTTTCCCATATTTGTTTTTTTAACTGGGGTGGCTAACGGGTTGGGATGTGTCTCAGGGTCGGATTTTTAATGGTTGTGTTGGGATTCTCATTTTATGGGTGTACGGCGTGCTGTTTCCCGTTCCGGCACCATGTTTTTACTTCCGTTTCCGTATATTTACGGTGACCGTTATTTGCGCTGACCGCTCATTACGGTGACCGCTAAGATGGGTGGTGGAATTGCACCTAGGGTGGCGTACGACGGCGCTAATGGGCGTTTTGGGGTCATTTCCGCCATCGCAGACTTTCCAATTCCGCCATGGCGTAATGCTCGTGCCCGATGGGTCGGAATTAGCCGCACTTTCCTCCATCGTGCAATGGCGGAAACGCTATTTACGCTATTGCGGTCAGGTCAGTTACTTTCCGCCAGGGTCGTAATGAGGCCCAATCTCTTTTAATGTTATCAGGGGTCTCTTATGACATTATCATACCATATACAATGTCCGTTTATTTTAGCAATTGACGATGAATTAAGAAAAACAATGTTTAATGAGTGCATCGTATTGGAAACGTGTACCTGTATGAGGTAAGACAAGGGCAATTTCTTTTTATAATGCTATCATGAGACAACTATGGTATCAACATACCATATACAATGTCAATTTTTTCAGCAATTGACGATTAATCAAGGAATACAAATTCAGAATGAGCGCTACGCCTTGGTAGCGACATTGGAAAGGGCCATTCTACTGTTGATACCAGACTGAGTCATATGTATATCAGTCCATCCAACAATGGATAACTCTTAGCAATTCCTTCACTTTATGGAAGGCCTATTCGTCCTCAGATACTCACGAGCAGTTACACACGTGCTAATATGGATGAGGACACAGCAATACTAAATTAAATTATCAAATCAAATACTCTTCAAGGATTCCCTACCCACATTAATTTGACCCACTGGTTAAACTTATTTCCCATGCATGTACCGGCATTTGGGTGTCTCACATGTGCACATCAAATACTATCAAGCATGGTATGAACACTTTAGTGAATACTCACCAGGCATATAACAATTGTCTGAGGTTTCAATTGATTGGGCCTCATTCCGGGTTTGGAGCTAACCATGGAGTAATTAGCTCCATGGTTGCCTCCGAAACCGTCCCAAATCCGGAATGGTGAATGGAGTAATTACTGGTCCATTCCAGGGTTGGAGGAACCGGTAACTCCCCATTCACCTTTTGCCCTTCCCCATTCCCATTTCTGCCCCATAGGACTCAATGGGAATGGGGAAGGATGTAATTACAGCACCATAAATTATTGTACCGTAATTACCTCCAAAGTACCTTTGCGGGTCCTGTAATTTACTCCTGCTAAAAGCAGGAGGTAAAGAAGGACCCACAAAGGGACCTCGGAATACAGAGGTAAGGGATTACCGGCATCGGCACCCTTACCGGGGCCGGTAATTCCTTACCTCCAACCTCGTAATGAACCCCATTGTTTGCATCAACCACGATAATATCAGTTTCCGTTTCTCCCTTTTTTGTCTTGCAACTCGTTTCTACATACCCATCCTGTCCATGGTATGTATATCGATTCATGTGTTTCCTTTGCAATGTCTATAGTTATATTTTGACATTTCTCAAACGTATTGTTATTATTAATCATGTACACTTGTTGGCAGCCTTAAAAAAGACGCTGGGTCGAAACACTTGTAGGCTGCATTTACTGCAAGGCCAGGCTGATTGTTGTTTAACATCATTTCATATAATACAATTTCATGACCAAGTGTACGCTACTAGTACTAATTTTCTAGATTAGGGCCTCATCACGACTTGGGCGGTAACAGTAACGCTATTAGCGCGGGCGGTATTAGCCCTACCGCCGAACTCCCCGGCGCTAATAGCGCCAGATCACGAGTTTGGCGGTAATGTAAGTCCCCATTCCCCACTGAGCCCATTCGGGAATGCCCCATTCCCTATTGGGCTCAATGGGGAATCTTCGCGCTAATACCGCCGGCGGATTTCCCGCTGGCGGTAATAGCACGTATTTTCGACAGATTTCCCCCCAGCTCAGAGCTGGGGCGAAATCCGCCAAAGCCCTGATTCGGCGGACCCTTAAATCCGGCGGTAATAGCGCTACCGCCGGATTTAAGGGTTACTGCCAAAGTCGTGATGAGGCCTTATGTTTTAAGGTTATGGGTAGAATCTAACTGAACCAGGTGTGCAGCTGGCTGACAGACTGACAACTTTTGTACAGGTTAAGCTCATTGGGATTCGAGTTTACCCACACACACTTTTGACCAATAAAAAAATGTATCAGCTTCCACAGTGGTACACTATTACTGTAGTAGGAACAGATGCTGAAAAAGTATCACACATTTGAAATCCAGAACCCACACTTCTAACAAGAGTGTTCATGTTTCAAAGAGAGGGGAGTGCGAGGATGCAAGTGACGGAAACATGCTTGTGTGAGAGAGGCTGCACATTGAAGGAATGTATGGGTGTGGCAGAGAGGGTAACCATGAGTGTGTGGCAGATGCTCAAGGAATAATTCGACCTATGAGTTACCTGGCTACTTTATTAAAATACTTTATTCTGACAACTAATATTCATGACATATGTTATTGAAATGACTCATTTCAGTTATTCTTCTCGGTGTCAGGTGTGTGGAAGGACTGTTTCTTTCTAAGGTGGATATTTCCTAGACATATGCCCTTCAGCGTCACCGGTGTTTCAAAAGAGGGAGGCGACATATGTTGGGCGAGGTTATTGACACTGCATGCAAAGACTCAGAAGGAAACAAAATCCCTTATGTTTCCTGTCAGTCCGCCAGTCTGCCAGTTGCGATGCAGGCTTTCCCCACTGGGATGGCTCCCGTCCACCTTGGCCTCTGAAATATAGATAACAAAGTCACATGCCAGAGATGATAGGGAAAAACACATCAGTGAAAGGTGAAAGGTCGCAGGAGAACGAAGGATGCCTGAGTTGCAGCATAAGGCTGTAAATGGAGCAAAATGCAGAGGACAAAGAAATGGCATTCCTAATGTGTGACAGTGGCAGCTGTTTGCAGCCATCTAATGAGTGGCGAGTTGAAGGGCACAGCCTGGGGGGGGGCAGTGGGGGCGCAGTCTTGGAGACCATGAGTAGTCGGGTAAAGTCAGCAGGCTGCTTCAGGAGGTAGGCAATGCAGACTCCTTCCTGGATCTGCTGCCCAAGAATACGAGCAAAAGAAAACAGTATTGCTCAGAGCTAAACATGTGCAAGTTTGACCTGCGCCCACGACTTGGCAAATGGTCATTTCTTTCTATAAAGGTATCGATTTGCAATGATTAAGACTCTCATGGGAAACACACACTGTAATAATACACGTTAATAGGGCCTCATTACACGGAAGGCGGTAATGGTTAACGGCCACCGTTAATGGTAACGGTGACCGTTAACCATTACCGCCTTACTACGAGGTCCCTTAGCGGGTTGGTGCTTTAACGCCTGCTTTTTGCAGGCGTTAAAAACCAACCCGCTAAGGGACCTCGGAGCTAATTACGGCACCGCAAAATTGCGGTGCCGTAATTAGCACCTTCCCCATTCCCATAGAGCCCTATGGGGCAGAAATGGGAATGGGGAAGGGCAATGGCGGAAGGGGGATTTACCGCCCCACCAACCTTGGAATGGGGCGGTAAATCCCCTTTCCGCCAAGGCGGTGCCGGTAATTTACCGGCATGGTCCAGGGTGCTAGTAGCACCCTGGATCACCGCCTTCCGTGTAATGAGGCCCTAAGTGTCAATGCTGCAATTCTCTGCTCTTAAAGTACTTCATTAAATATATAAATACACCTGCTTATGTGTTTGGCTGTGGGGAAAATATATGCAAGGTTTTTATGCGTAATATTAGTTGTAAAGCTGCTGCTGTGTATCAAATGATTTCACAGAGTAGCTAAGCTTGATATTGTATTTGGGTATTGATATAGCGCTCTTTCCCCACTTTTGTGGCCTCAATGCGTTTTTTTAGGTTGGAAGGCCCTCTGTGACCATAGTCAATGTGCTGGAAATGCTGAAGAGTTAAGATTAGGAGATGCATGTGTGCGAGGTCAGGCACGTGGGTGGGCACGGTTGGTGGTTTGCGATAGATTGCTATTGTTGGGAGAGTCGATGTGTGACCAGCTACATTGGATTTCTTTTGTAGGTAGTCGCTGTATGCTAGTGGCAGAGGTGTTGAGGTACGTCAGGTGTTTCAGTCTGGACAGCTATGTGTGCTACTTGACCGGAAAGCATAGCCATAGCAGCATTCTACGGTGCATGGATGCTTGGCCGTATCAGACATCACTACACATCTCCCTCCTTTGGAGAAATCACTATGCATCTCCCTCCTTTGGAAAAATCATACGGAATAACACCAGAAACAAAAAAAAAGGAGAGGGTGGCAGCACACATTCCACTATGCGTACACATATGCTGAACCCCCACCACAAAGAGGCCTACTATGTGAAGAAAAACACAGCACCAAACACAAGGAACTCCTCCACAGGACACCGGACCACCCAAAATACCAGTACCCTAAAGAACTCTACAAGCATACAACCAACCTACAATACACCCAAACATATTTCACCCACACAACCACTCGCCACAACTGCAGAGTCCACCAACTTGGAAAAAGGACTTAGCCAACCGTTACAACCTTCCCCAAAACTGCAACCAATGAGAACTAAAAACAACAGAACAAGCACTACCACCTGTCCCGAGCTGCCACTTCGGGACCTCAGGTCTGCCACACGCAAGCTTACTTGAACATTTCAGTAATGCTCACTAAACTAACCACCCAAACCATCCATGGCTCTCACTCTTTCCACTACTGGCTGCCAAACCAAAGCCTCAGATCTCCCACATCTGAGCAGGAACCAGCTCACTCTGAGTGACAACATTGCCCAACACCGGTTGAGGGAAACGAAAACCAAACAGCGAATACAACTTACACAATCCACCGCCATTAACCATTCCAACACACACTGCTACACCTGACCCTGCCACCCACCTGGCAAATTGCACCCTTATACACTACCATTCCTCCAAAATCACACACCTCCAATACATGGAAAGTAAATTACTGGGAACATACCCCTACTCAGGAACAACTCACCAAGAGTAGGAAGAAATCCACAACCACACAGAATAAAGCTCAACCATTAGTCGCAATAGTCACTAGACACCTCAATAGAGCTCAAAGGTTACCATGAGCATCATAAGCCTTGCTCACTGCTTCAACTTGGAGTACATAATACACACCAACACACGATAGATATATTGGTGCCACTCCAACATGCTCTCTATCACAACTCCACAATCCTAAAGGCACTATCCAACACACTGAATGCTACCAAAAGAACTCGGAACACCCCACCTGACACAACTGCCTGACTCCAAATCAGAACTACTGATGCGCCCCATGTGCACACAGCAATACTGACACTTGTATGAAACATATACAAACATTTAACAAAATATATAATAAACATTTCATCAACAATTCCGTTAGGAAATGGTAAAATGTCCAAACATTGTTGCTACAATAGAGGCGGGTGCCATATAGAGCAAACCGAAAACTCTTGAAGAGGTTCATGTTCCGCCCGGCCACGTGTCCAAAAAACCCTCACCGTGCCCCTACCGCTTATAGGCAGGTGCCATAATTAAACAAACCCAAAGTTCATTGGAGGGGTATATGTTCCACCCGGCCACATGTTCCAAACATACACACAACACTCAGGCCCAAAAACACTTACCTCCCTAATGACATCTACCCAGGATCACCTGGGTCACGAAAATACCCCCAATGCAGCATCCAAAAATTCCAAAACACTGGCAAGCCAGGGATTCCTCCATCCCTTTGTGACACCCCTCGCGTTATTCAGGACACCCCTTCAGGGACGTCATTTCACCAAAATGCCAGGGGTAGCAGAAGTGACATCACACCGCCCTTGACCTCTGATGACATCACAGGAAGTGATGTCATTTGAGCCCACCCTGAAGTGATATCGCGGAAAGCGATGGAACACGTCCTTTCACCCCTTGACAAAACAGGAAGTGGCATCACATAGCATTGTTCCTTAGTACACTACGAAAGATATGTTTGCAATATCACTATAAGGTGATGTACATTTCATACAAGAATGGATCGCCATATGTATTGTTAATATCACTGTGTACAGGCCCATATTACCAAATTACTGTGAATGCAAGCAGACGTCCATGACCTAATGATAATGATAGCACTTAAGCTTAAGCGCTTTATATAGAATAAATATACACCTAATATCAACCAACCTGTGTTAGTACTCATTCATCGACCTCAGAAGGATGAAAGGCTGAGTTGAGGTGTTTAAAAATAGACTAAATCAGTGACTCACCCCCTGAAGTGTGCCTGAAATAAACCTTTAATGAGTCTAACAATTATTGTATAGAATACCAGAAAGACACATTATTTGGTATTCCTATTCTTTCTTATTTAGGGTCAGTGCTTAAAGTGTTAGACTTGTGGCACCCCTGTTCTTTTTTTTGAAGAGGCCTGAACAAGAAAGCCAGTCACTCCAGGAGTAAAGAGCCACATGGTGTTGGCCACAGCCCAGGAGCTTGCATTACAAAAAACATAAAAACAAAAAGGAAATGTTTATATTTTTAATTGTTTTTAGGGGTAGTAAGGGAGACCACAGGGGTAGCAAGGGGGACCTCAGAGGTCGCAGTGGCAACCTCTGGCGACCCCTAAATGACGTCCCTGCACTCCTTACTCCTAGACAAACACTTCATGCTCATCAGACCTCCTCTAGCGCCTTTGCTGACCAACTCCACTGCTCCAACGTATTTCTGGTAGTCTCGGCCAGCATTGTTAACACCTGAATGCCCTTTAGTGGCCACGCACTTGGTCACCTCGATCACACCATGAGCAGGGCACGCCCCACAGGTGCACAAACAGCCGTCCACGTAACCGCATCTCAAAGCACCAATGGCCTGTGACATCACTGGTGTATGAGGAAGCTACACTCCATGCACAACTCCGGAACCAGAGACCCAAACGTCACGTGCGACACCACCGACATTCTCGCCCGCAGGCCAGCTCTTAAATGCAGTCTCGTCCGCCTCCTGTAGACGCCATCCTTGGGGACTGTATCAAGGCACCCACGGACTGTTGGCCTGCCTGTGGGTGCTGCACTGTGTAGTAACGTGGATCCTCACACAAGTAAGTTTATAAAAGTGTCTTTATTCTTCAAACCCGAACGCCATACACGATCTCCTCCCAGCTCCTTCCCTTCTCACCAACCGCCACCCGGAACCTTCATACATCAACATTCCACACTCTAGAACCTTAGAAAAGGGCTCGCGGAAGCGCGAGCCATTACTACACATCTCCCCCTGTAAACCTCACAAATGAATATTCATTAAATATGAACATAGATTAAGGAAATTGAAAAGTAATAACGAAACAGTAATATGCAGAAGAGACATATATATATATATGTGGAATATTGCTAATTATTTACATTTCAAGATTAATCATCTGCAAATTCTAAAACAAAATCCTTGTACCTCGCTGGAATCTGCTTTATTCGGGTTGGGCGATTATTCACCTCGTTGGAGGATTCTGCTAAAGTAGAATCCACACACAGTCTCCTTCCGTGTGAAACCAAACCCGCATTATCTGACACAAACACTGAAGGCTCCTCTACAACCCTTGTCTCCACACCAGTCAAACCCAGAGCACCTTCATCAGAATCACACTCAGCATCTCCATCCTCCCCTTTTGCACAATGTCCCCCTTCTAATGGTGCAATATCATCACTTTCCAAGGCAGACACCTCCATACTTCCATGCTCCACCCGAGTAGCCTGCCCATGAACTGCCTCAGCCCTATCACTCTGTAGGGGAACAACACTCCCAGACGCACATTCTGGACCCATTCCATCTGTATCACCACCTCCCTCACAACACTGGTCCTTAGTATCCGCCATCTTTCCCTTAATCAGGACCACCCTCCTCAAACTCCATCTGGTACCATCTTGTAGTTTAACATATCCATGACCTACTTTGGTCACAACACATGGCTTCATAAATTTGGACAAACCTTTGGCTACAAATCTTGGATTTTTCACCACTACAAGATCACCCACCTTTACACGCAGGGGTTTCTTTTTGGCAAGCTGAGATTCCCAAAAACGGGATTGTTTAACACGCACCTTGTCAAGAACTTCCTGCATGTTGATGCAACTTTGTACACCACCCCCAAGAGCGGCCACCCGGAGTTTAGATCCTGGTTTTCTACCTCTCATTAATTCAAACGGAGACACCCCGGTAAATGATGAAGGAGTAACCCTATAAGCCTTTAGAGCCTCAGTCACAACACTGCACCACGGCAGACCATTCGCAAGTGCCAACTGAACCGCCCCTTTCACGAACCGGTTCATCCGTTCAACTAATCCATTGGCCTCAGGATTGTACAAAGCCACCCTATGGTGACGTATTCCTAGTTTTGAGAAGAACTCTTGCATGGCGACTGATACAAATTGGGGACCATTATCGGTTACTACTCCAGCAGGAACCCCTTCCCTGTCAAACACTGCTGACAAGAAGTCAATCACCTTTTCAGTGGTGACCGAGGACAAAGCCGTGGCCTCCACCCACCTAGATGTATAGTCAACTAACACTACAAAATACTTGAAACCTCCACCCAAAGTATCCATGGGACCCATAATGTCTATGGCCACCTTTGACCAGACGTCTTGCGGCACTTCCACAGGCTGTACAGGTTGGGGCGACGTTGTCCTACTCTTATCACTGACTGAACAAGCTCCACAATCCTTGACTACTTTCTCAACTTCCTCATCCATCTTGGGCCACCAATACCCTTCTCTTAGCCTTCTTTTCGTCATAGATCTACCGATGTGCCCTTCATGTGCCAACTCCACCAACTTGGCCTTAAGAGATTCAGGTGGTATTAACCTGGTACCCCTGGCAATGCCCCACGGACCCTCAGACAGCTCAGACCATACTTGTCCGAACGACTTGTCCAATCCATCCATGCCAGCACCGGTAGTGAGAGCAGCCTTGATGTTGTTCAATACGGGGTCCATAGCACACTCTCTACCCCATTCCTGCTCATTGACAGCTGGAAACACATTGGCCACCAATACACATTCATCACTCGTCACATCCTGTTTTGAATTTTCCACACTTACATTATGACGGGGAAAACGAGAGAGACCATCTGCGACCATATTTTTAGTGCCAGGTAAATACTCCACCTTAAAATTATATTCACTCATGTCTGCCATCCATCGCATCACTCTAGATGATGCCTGGAATAAACCCTTAGATGTCAAAACATGCACTAGGGGTTTATGATCGGTGCGTATGGTGTATTCTACTCCCCACAAAAATGTTCTAAAATGTTTGGATGCCCAGATAGCTGCCAAGGCCTCCCTCTCTATTACAGCATATCTACGTTCTGCCTCACTAAGAACCCTAGACGCAAAAGCAATGGGGCGGTACGATCCATCAAAACACTGTTCAAGAACCGCCCCTACACCATACTCACTTGCATCCACTGTAAAAACTGTCTTCCTAGATGGAGAAAATGAAGCTAACGATGGAGCCTCGTCCACTTGAGCCTTCAAGTCCTCAAATTCACGTTGGCACAACTCCGACCACTCAAAATGTACACCCTTTTTGAGCAACGCTCTCATGGCCACTGTCTTGTCAGAGTACGTGGGAATAAACCTGCTATAATATTCAGCCAAACCCAAAAATGACCGTAATTGGTCTTTACTGGTGGGTGAAGATACCTCACATAACGCCTTCACCAATTCAGCCTTGGGATGTATCCCCTTGGCATCCAGCGTGTGTCCCAAATAAGTCACACTCTCCACCCCTATCTTACACTTACTCAATTTGACCGTCAGACCACTCTTCTCTAGAATGCCCAAAACTCGTAGAATCCTCTCATTGTGTTCCTCACGTGACCTGCCCCACACCAAGATATCGTCCTGGAAATACTCCACACCATCCACTTCACAAAACAACTTTTGCATCACCCACTGAAAAACAGCGGAGGCGGATGCCAATCCAAATGGCATACGCCGGAAACGGAAAGCTCCAAATGGCGTAATGAACGAAGTAAGAGGTCGTGACTCGATGTGTAAATCCACCTGGTGATAGGCAGATGACAAATCTAAGGTGGAAAAACAAGATGCCCCTCCCACAAGTGAAAGCATTTCATGTATATTTGGTAAGGGATGCCTGTCTATCCAGATGTTCGAATTTAAATCTCTTAGATCAACACACATTCTCATACCTCCATCGGATTTGCGTGCCAATACAACCGGGGCTAACCATTCTGAAGATTCTACCTCCTCTATTACTCCAGCTTCCATCAGCTTTTTAAGTTCTGCCTGGAGACTTTCACGCGCCATGATGGGTACACGCCTAACTCTGTGCACAACGGGAACAGCACTCCTCTTGAGCACGATCTTGTGCGAAAACCCTCGCAACTTGCCCAGGGCGGAGGAGAAAACTGACGGAAATTTCTTTTGGAGAGTATCAGCTGTCAACACACTTCCTTCACTCAAACCGCCTTCCCTTCCCTTGCTCACGCACAAAACAGGGACATCTTTGCCAGGGCGAATCTCCATTTCTAGGGCAGCCTGCTCATCCCACCCAATAACCGGATCACCCTTATAAGCTACATACAGTTTTCCTCTGGTTTTCCGGCCATGAAATTCAATATCAACCCACTCATATCCCAATACTTTAATCGGAACACGGCCATAAGCACAAGGATTAATATCAGACGTCTTCAGACTAGACACCTCCTTATGGAACTTAGATTTATACAACTCAGGGGAAATCATAGTGTAAGGAGAACCCGTGTCAACCAACACACTGAGGGGAACTCCATTCACATTAAGGGTAGCCCACGCACTTTTTTTCGACGATCCCACACTCAACAGCGCACCTTCCTTTGGAAGCACATCCACCTTAACAGCAGGACTAACATATCCTACAACCGTAACGTTGCTATCGTCTTCTTCAGGGTCCACCATCCGCACCACTTCCTTCTGTGGGATAGCCTTACACATGCGGGCAAAATGCCCTCTTCCCTTGCATTTTCTGCACACAACAGCAGAAGCAGGACATTCCGTAGCACCAGCAACATGACCCCTCCAACCACATTTCTTGCAGAAATCTCTGCTATTTGGCGTTACTCTTTGATCCTTGTCCCTGGCGCGATTATCTTCATTTTTGCGAGACTGAACCATGTGCACAATGTCTGTCTTTTCCGTCACTTCCTTGACGCTCTTCCTTGACTCTTCCAGGGCACGAGCTATTTCTATTACTTTCTCCAACGGAGGATCCTTCTCTGTCCATAACCTCTCCCTAACTTTTGAGTCACTAGTCCTCATCATGATCTGGTCACGAATGTATTCTTCCGCTATGCCCGTGAACTTACACGTAGAAATGAGGGTGCGCAGTGCCGTCACATATGAATCAATGTTCTCGCCAAGACCTTGTGCCCTAGAAAAGAAATGATATCTCTCAAGCACAATGTTAGCTCTTTTGCCAAAACGTGTCTCAAGCTTTTTAAGAGCAGTCTCAAATGGCAAAATCACTGCCTGCCCTCCTTCTCCATCTCCTTCGCCTGACGACAAAGCTAGAACATCCTGGCCCGGAAGGTGCCTGAACACCCTCAAACCCTCCGTACCTAGGCAATTGAGTAGAGTCGCTTCCTTGTCATCATCAGACATTCTGGAACCACCTGACGCTCTCAGGTATACCTTGAAAGTGTCCACCCAAAGCTCCCATGCAATGGGGGGCTCCCCCGGATTGGGGAGGAAGGCTGGGGGAGGACGAGCATTGCTGTGCTGCATGGTCACTGGAACCGACATAGCCACTGACTGAGGTCAATGCTATGAAACAATTGAAATCTTTGCGCACTTCTGTGATTAACAATGTGCTTAAGTACCTTGTGCAACACGGCAGACTAGCAAGATGAATACTCCACCTTCGCACATGCACAATACTGTTACAGGCAGGCTCCAGTCACTTTCAACTCTATATTTTGCACAAAATAGAAAGTGCAGTACCTTTAATCGGCACACAAGGAGTTAACTTGCCTCTCCTTGCAGTACAAGTAATGTAGACACACCCACCAATGAACAGGAAGCCTTCCGTTAACTTCCTATGTGGTGGGCGGAGCTGAACAACAGGGCATCCGTGTATAAATTGCGTCTTCTCATCTACGAAGAGCGCCGGACTGTGCCCCCTCCCAGGGTCCTCCTCTCACCTGTGCCGCTCTCAAGTATCTTCGTGCACCGCACGGCACAGCCGCACCCTGCCGCAAGCCGCGCTCGACCTGTTCTGGGAGCGCGGCTCGGCAGGATCTTCTGCTTGTGACAGCGGCCGCTCAGCCGTAACACGGCTGCACTCCTTGCCGTGTGCCGCGCTCGACCTCCTCCGGGAGCGCGGCTCGGTCGGCCGCTGAAGGCAAGGTAGTAACACGGCTGCACTCCTTGCCGTGTGCCGCGCTCGACCTCCTCCGGGAGCGCGGCTCGGTCGGCCGCTGAAGGCAAGGTAGCGCTGGCCCAGCTGACTCTTTTCACGCCGGGGGCCGCGCTCGACCACGTCCGGGAGCGCAGCCCGGAAATCAGCTGAGGTACCAGAGGATGTGTACGGCTGGCAAGGCGCGTGGGTCGGATTTGAAGATCCTCGTCGCCAGTGTAGTAACGTGGATCCTCACACAAGTAAGTTTATAAAAGTGTCTTTATTCTTCAAACCCGAACGCCATACACGATCTCCTCCCAGCTCCTTCCCTTCTCACCAACCGCCACCCGGAACCTTCATACATCAACATTCTACACTCTAGAACCTTAGAAAAGGGCTCGCGGAAGCGCGAGCCATTACTACACACTGCCCCTGCACCAGACCAACAGGATGAAAGGGTGCTGTTCTTCTGCGTGTCCCCAGCCGGGACGCACTGTCCTTCATCAGGTCCTCCTCCAACTCTGGGACCTCGGTGCCACGAAACTCTGGTATGCCATCGCCCCCGAACCAGGGGCTCTCTTGCCAAACACGTCCCTGAACGGGACTGGAAACACTCCTGCTGTATATCTTTCTCCACATCAAACCCCCTCCTGGGAGCACCAGGGGCAGATCTCGGCATGAGGACAGGCGGCTACCACTCGGAAATCTTTGGGTAGAGCAGCCCACAATTGTCACTGCACACAAACATGGACATGCTGGAACCAATGCTGGACTCACTCTCAGTGCCTGGTACTGCACTCCGGACCGGGTCACAAGGACGGCGGCAGCCACGTCGGCCCACGCCGGTGTCCTACTGGGTATGGAGAAATGCAATCGAGGGCACTGTCCTTCACCAGAGGCCCTCCCCCCAGCAGAGCGGATGTTCCGGCTCGTCACCTACCATCCCATCCTCATCGTAAGTGAAGTATCGTGATTCACACACCAAGCAAGATAAGTCAACCTTCTTTATTGTCCAATCATGTACACCTTAAGAACACAAGGGAAGGTAGGGAAGACGCAGACACCGAGTATATAGAAGGAAAGACAACAGGGTTCCCCACACCCATCCAACATTCTCAGCTCTCAACTCCCAACTCTAACGGTCCTTCACAGAACCCCATGAAACACATTAATGCAAACACATTATACTTCCAACTATGACATCACTACATTCCACACTCAAGACAGACATCACTACAGATTCCTTTTAGTGTGCCTAAAGAAGAAACAGAGAGCATGTGAAGTGTTGCATTGTCAATAGCCAGTGCAGAGATGACTAAAACAATGAGGACAAACCCATTACAGGAGTATACTTTCAGTCAAAAGGGAAGTGAGTCAGGAAGGCACTGCAAGTGAGGAGGAAGAGGAACACATTTTTTTGTTGGGGTTCAGTTTAAGTGAAGCTCCATTTTCATAAAGATGAAGACAGAGGATATCCGAGTAGGACAGGGATCTGCAACCTGTGGCTCTCCTAATGTTTTGAACTATGAACTGAGCGATCCCTCACCATACACTCTGGTTCCTTGGTCTGACGGGAATTAGAGGCTAAAACATCTGGAGAGTGAAAGACGCTTGGATTAGGGCAACCCCTTCTGGTAGACCTGCCTGCCATTTTCATAGTGATGAAGGAGGCCAGGGGTGGACAGGCCACTTGTGCATTCAGGGCCGATTATGTGGGCCGCTTTTTACAAGAACTGTGCATGTTTATTAAAACTACTTTACTTTCACCAGGCTGCTGCTCTATAGCGCTTTTTTTTATTTATTTTTAACACTTGACTTGTAAACAAATTAACAAAACCGTGTAACAAAACAACAGCAGGCCTGGGCCGACACCCACGTGCCCCACCCAGGCATGTGATCAGCGCTGCCCGGTGCCGGCTGCCTCCGCCACCTTGGCGCCAGCTCTTCTTGCAATTGGTATGAGCATTAGCATACAGCATTAGCATGACATGACTGTTGCATGTCACCCCTTCCCTGGGAGATGGTACCTCCCACTGTTGATGTTATGGTCACATGGGGTAAACATGTGACCATGTTAATAAAAAAAACAAGCCACTTCCGGCTCGGCAGTCCGTGTGATCCTGACTCCGGTGTCGTTCTTTGTGAGCACCCTGTTGGTGCAGCACCGCGTGGAGGAGGCCCAGGGACGGGGCCCTCCACGAGGTCGGCGCCCCTGCTGGCCCACGCCGCCCTCCTTGTGCTTTGCCATGTGATCAGGGGCGTTGCCAGGGGGGGCTATGGGGGCTATAGCCCCTGATCTTTTGGTTGTAGCCCCGGATAGAATCTCAGCAGCTACAGCCAAAAGACTAGCTAGCCCCCAGTCCCAACAGTTCCAACATCAGCGTAGCCCCGGGTCTTTTCCAGACCTAGCAACTCCCCTGCATGTGATCATGGCTGAACTAAGCAACCCCGGCCTGGGTGCCCCCAGAGCGGCGGCTGGTGTGCTGGCTGCCCCCAGCCACGTGGGTTGTTCCGGTGATCCGGAGCGAGTGGGTTGATCCCCACTCCTTTGTTTGCTGCGTGACCACAACACTGATGGTCCCTGTCAGGTGCTCCCGACACCCACAGGGACCTGCCCCGTGACCCGGACAGGGCCCCCAAACAATGACGTTCGACTTTGCAGAAGACGAGATAAGGGAGTCAGGCAGCTTGCTCAACAAGATAGCTGACGAGCAGCAAACAAAAGAAGGAGGATGGCTAGTGGCTGACTCGCTGACTTGAGATCAGGAGTCCACTCTCTGGACACAGCAGCAGGTTAGTACTTCGAGACGGCAGAGCTGAACTGGCTGCTATATAAAAGGCACTGGCAGTAGGCATGAGGAGGTCTGTAAAGTTACTGAGAGATGTCAGGGGTGGCTGTTTTATCAGTAACGCTCATTTGTGGTATGACAGAGACAGAGAGAGAGTGTATGGATTGTGACCCTCTCGCTCTGTCATACCACACCACACACTTTTGGTCACGGACGGACAGTCAGCCGTCTTAGGCTGCATCCATCTGACGTGTCGCGGAGCCTAATCTTTTCTGGGGGCAAGGCGGCCTATTGAGCTACAACGGCAATTCAGAAACAGTGCGGGGGTGCTGCCATCAAGTTCCCTCCTATGAAAATAGTTGAAGAAAGGTAGCTGACTGTCTCATGCTTAAGTTGCTTTAAGGGGCCACTTTGACAGCAGTTTGACCATCAATCGTTTGCCTTTCATAGTGGTCACAGAGCCAAGATGGCCATCCCACTCAAACAAACTCTAAACTCGAATCCAGTATCATGTTCTGAGTATGAAGGGCAACCATTTAAAAAAAAAAAAATGCATTGATCAGAAAACAAAGTTTTGTAGTTTTTTTTTTTTTCCAACAGCAAGTAGAGATTCTGAAATGGAGCTCATTTAGGTTCTTTGGATGGATGCAAATGGAAAAAGCAGTCTTTGCACTTTGCAGGCATTGTTTGGAAAATCAAGTGCAGCTCCATATCGAATATGAATTTCCCCCGCAATCGTCACTAGCGAGTCGCGACTGAGAGTTACTGGAAAGGCACAGTTCGGTGTTATGTGCTATGCTGTGTCCAGGAGACTTGGTAAGACTTGGCGAGACTTGGCAAGTTGCCGGGCTATTCTGCGGTCAGTCTGTTTCCTGCTGCTATAAAGCAGCCTTTCTGCAGCCGAAGACACCCACTCCCGGCGCTGTATGAAGTCAGTGCCATAGGTTTACCTGAGGGCGCTCTGTGGCAGGGCCTTGCACCGGTGCGGGAGGCAGTTGCTGGCCTCAGTGGTGCCTTTTCGCATCGGCTATATCATACGCTACATGCCTAGACCTCACAGATGACTGGCAGCATGGGTGATGGAGAGTGGCCCTGGCTCCTGTAGTCAACTGCAGGACAGCAAAAGCAATACCACCAGCTTCCAGAGCTCACAAAAATAGCAAGACCACGACGAGAGCTGGTTGCCATAGGCAGGGGCGCAACAAAATCTAAATTTCGGGGGAGGGCTAAGTAGCCCTTCACATGTAGGGAGAGGTGCTAACTTCAGACACGGTGGGGGAAGGCAGACCTATTTGTGTGTGGGACATCTAACTTCTTTTCACGTTCTAATGAGACTATGCTGATGTAGCTTCAATGTTAAAAGCAGTTAACTCTCTCCTTTAAGCCTGAAAGCACCCACTTATGGACTGCTGTGAGAATGAACTGTTTTGTGTCCCTTCTCTACCCTTCCATTCATTCCCCTGACATGCAAGTAGTAACCCCACATCACGATTTCAATTGGCAAAAAAAATTTAACATATAAACGCAAGTGCAAACAATGAAATGCTTTACGAACAGAGAAGCCCAGGCGCCATCTAACACCTGTGTTCTGTGCTGTCCTGCGAGGGCTAGTTTAGCCCGGTCGAGTCAACAATCCCCACCAAATTTCGAGGGGGGCTGAAGCCCGGTCAGCTCAATGGTGTTCCCACTATATTAGAACAGGTCGAAGGGCACTGTTTCATGGAACCCTGGGGTGGGCACTGTTAATTATCAGCAATAATTAACGTGAATCTACAACATATTAAAAGTTACATTTGATATTGATATTTAATGTGCCAGAGGACGGCTACATGGCTTTCTGCCAAAGAGTTTAGGTTTTTTCGGTCAACATGACGTTTTCCAGATAGGAGCATACGTATTGTTTGCTTGATTATCAAAGACTTTCTGATGCATTATTCTGGTTGGCAAAAATGATATCTTTTTAAAAATAAAGTAATAAAAACATACTGGACTAGAGCTTTTTTAAATGCACTTTTACTTATCAGCCCTTTGGTGGTGGGTGGGGGGCAGACTCTTCCGTAAGGGAATAAGGTGACTGTTTTTAATATGAAAAAAGGATTAAGGTAACTGCTTTTAATTGCAAATATAAGCAGTAGACCAACTGATGTAAATAATCACAAGATGGACTGTGTGGATAGATAGCCTTGTCGGTTTGCAATAGCCCTGCAGGAATGGTGCAGCATTGAGACTCATTTAAAAGTCCAAAAGTTATAGTTTACATCTTGTGTAGAAGTTAGATTTCCAGCAACTGTGCTCTAGTAGTTCTTCAGTCCGCAGCCAAATGGATATCCCCTTTTTATTGGGTGATGCTTGATATCCAAGGGGTGCTCATCATATCTTTAATATAATCCCTACACTGTATTTATATATTGCATACTGTGTTTATTGGGTTTTCGTGATCTTTTCTATATTTGTTTTCAGAGGCAGGTGACTTTTCAAGTATCCACTCCAGACAGTCTTTAGCAGAGCTACCAACAGCCAGCCAGACAAGTCAGCACTGTGGGTAACAACTGGTAATTGTATACCTTCAATGCTGCGTAATTTAAGGCGGTCCTGTATAGCACACTTCATTCACTTTGGCTGCCATTATTACGCGCACCTTTGTCACCCCACGTGCCACCTAGGCTCTAGTCCACTGTATAAGCAGCAGTAACCAGGCAGAATTCTTATCTTATTCCTCCACACCCAAATTAGAGACTGAATCAATCTCATCTTTCAATCTTGCCAAGTTGTGTTATTGTAGGGTATAAGTGACCTGGAAAGAGACTGCGCCTGTTTCTTGCAAAATATTTTTATTTCTCAGAAAAATTGCCCTTAAAGTTGATGACACGTGTTTCGGTCCTCCAAGGACCTTTTTCAAATCAGGGCTATTGATTAGTCTTAACATCATATAGTCATAAAAAAGACAAAAAATGGAAACATAAACAAATAATCACATTGGTAGACATGTGAATGTATCCAAAAGTAAAGTAATGGTGTAGATATTAAGATTAAATATGCATTGAAAGAGAAACATTTTTTGATAAGATACATAAACACAAAAAGTACATGGATGTTTAGAAATAAAAAGCCAGACAATAAATGGATGGGGAAAAGGGTTAGGAGAAAGCAGGGTTGAGATTCGGAGAAAGATAGATGCAAAATCTCAGTTAGTTATGATACACGATGCATTTACAAATCAAAAAAATGTTTTTGTTATGGTCATTAAAATTCTTTAATGTCTCAGAAAATATGTAGAAGCATGTTACCTTGTAGTCATGTAAGATGCCCCTGTCACATAATGTGAAAAATGAGCTTCCATATGTCATTGGGGTAAATCCCTGTAGGTAAAAAATGATATCATGAACAAGTTCTTATCTTACCCTAATATGAAACTCAAATAGTGAACAATGCACTAAGTATTAGGTTTCCAAATAGCACGTATTCTTAAATATCAAGGTTTGTTAAGTAAAAGCTACACGTAAAAAAGTTATTCGCTCTCCTAATGACTCATGGTGCACTTTCGCGTGTGAAATTATACGTGGATAGGCGTATTACACGTACGAATACTCGCAAAGTAATTCCGCGTGAAAAAATACACGCATAAATGGAGGTGATGATCTGATCCATAAACGACACGCATATAAGCGTGCAGAAAACATGTGATCATTACAGTGACGGGATCCTAATACGTTAAAGCTAAACGCGTGAAAGTGTAAATGCGTGAAATCGTAATGGTGGATTGACACGTATTCTGTACTAGAGGCGCACAATCGCGTGCGCGATATTACATGTTAAAGTGTTAAAATAAGTCTATACAGGTAGGAAACGCACATTAGGTAGTAAGTATTAAGATAAAGTCTGCACGTCAAGGACTTTTGATGTTAATGTCAGAAAGGCAGAAATGAAGAGAAAAAGCTTCTGTAAAAATATATATATAGAATAATGTCATAGTCAGAAAGCCAATAATATATAATAATGTGGATAGGATGGTAAAAATGTTACTCTACATTATAGTTACAACTTAATTATTACTATAAAAAGGACACCATTTCATTATCAGAATTAAGTCCAAGTACTGTGGAGTTGAATTTGCAAATCATTTTCGCCTCAGTTTGTCTGAGTCTCTTTTCTCTGTCACCTCCACGTCTTCCGAGGGTTACTTTTTGAAGGCCAATGAACTTAATGTCAGCTTTATTATCCAATTGATGTTTCTCTTGCCAATGACAAGCAAGAGGAAGTCTAGGGTCCTGGCTTCCAATTTTAGCAAGATGTTCACGTACCCTAGTCCTGAGTTCCCTGATGGTGCTTCCAATGTATACTAATTTGCATACACATATAATCGCGTGAAATCGTAATGGTGGATTGACACGTATTCTGTACTAGAGGGGCACAATCGCGTGCGCTATATTACATGTCAAAGCGTTAGAGTAAGTCTATACAGGTAGAAAAACGCACAATCGCGTGCGCGAAAGTACATATTAAAGCGTTCAAGTAAGTCTACGAAAGTAACAAACGTGCGTTCGCGTGCGCGAAAATCGCATGAAACTTTGGATACGTGAAAAGTCAGACGCTCTCTTACCTGCTGTTCAAAATAAGCGCGTACGATCGCAAAGTTGTTAGAACTTCTAATTGAACATGCAACGCGGGAACACAAGAGGACGATCGAACTAATTGATAAAACCAAAAAAGAAATTGCAGATAAAAAATCACAAGAATCAACAAAGGAGAAAAATTATAATACCATGCACGACATTTTAAAGAATGATCAAGATGAAGTGAAACTGAGAAAACTGAGGAAACACTATCGGGACGAAAGAGATTACCGAGATGATAGGGTATACACCTTTCAGGCGAAATATAACTCAACGACGAAATTTGGGTCCAAAACCAGCACACCCAATACATCATTGGCCAGTTCGGATGCAGATTCGGAAGGTGAAACGCAGAATACAGAAGAACCAACTAATACAACTGATTTATCAGGGGTAAAAGTGAGTTCAAGTGGAAGATCAACCTCGGGATTCATGAATCAAATCAAGAGATACAAAAAAGGTAATAGAAATCCTATATTGAAACAGGTCCGTTTTCAGTTACCACAGAACATTGGAGCAACACCCAGCACACCAGGAGGAGAGGAAGGAGGGGGGGTTCAAGATCTAACCAGTCAAGAATCACAAGAAAATGTAAACAAAAGGCTTACAAGAGCAACTTCAAGAGAAGGGAACAGAGTGAAATAGGGCCAAATTTGATTCTCAATTTATCATCTAGACCGATTTCATCTGAAGAGAGCAGGCTTCTTAACAAAGGACTTTCTTTTGCGCCATCTACAATCCATAACGAGACAGACCTACATATTGATCTTTTCAAGTTTGTTCGAAAATTGAAATTAAAAAAGGTTTTTGCCACAAAGGCACCAGGCATGTACACACATCAACCGAAAGCCATTCAAAGTGACCTAAGCATCAAAGAGATTGAAGATATTCACCTACTCAGATCAATCGCAGAACCTATGGATTATGACATCACTAATGTATGAAGAGATTTTAATGTGCAACCTGATTCCTTATCAATGAAGGAGCTGAAACCTACATCTAAATTTGTACCCCAATTAACAACTGACAATGTCATTGACACCTTCTACAAGGCAGTATCTCAAGATCTGTATAAAATGGATCATAGGAATCTACAATCCAAAACTAAACCCAATCTCACCCTTAGAGAACAAGAAGCTTTACATCAATTGGAAACCGACCGCTCAATAATTATCAAGGAAGCAGATAAGGGAGGGAACATCGTTATTATGGACCGAGATAATTATTTGAAAATGGCTAATAATCACCTTAACACCCCAGGTTGTTATGAGAAATTACCAGTTAACCCTGCAAATGAGTTTGCACAGAAATTGGAATTTAAGATTCTGGAAAGGCATCGAAAAGGTCTTATTTCAGACAATGAAAAGAGCTTTCTTACAATCAAGAACCCAACTATACCAATAATATATTTCTTACCAAAAATCCACAAGCAATATGATTTAATACCAGAGGGTCGCCCTATTGTCAGTGGGATTGGTTGGGCAACAGAGAATATCTCACAGTATCTGGATAATATTCTGAGACCCAGGTCCACTCAACTAAAAGCACACCTTAAGGACACTACAGATGTCATCACTAAGCTACAATCTTGGAACTGGGAACATGATTGTCTTTTAGCAACCATGGATTTGAAAGCATTATATACTTCAATTCAACATACATGGGCTCTGAAAACTATTGATTATACCTTCAGGGAGGAGTCAGCCTCGATGTACCACCAAATTGTAATGATCAAGGAAATGTTAGAGCTTTCCCTACAATGTAACATCTTCAATTTCAACAATGTCTTTTATAGACAAACGAGAGGGGTTGCTATGGGCACTAAATATGCCCCAGCCCTAGCAAACCTCTTTATGGGACTTTTTGAGGATTCTGTTATATACAAGGATAAAGTGTATCAGAAGAATCTTGTATATTGGTTAAGATACATTGACGATGTGTTGATACTATGGAAAGGCACAGAAGTAGAATTTATGGCATTTCTAAACAGAATCAATGTTAACGAAATGGGTATTCAATTCACTGGTGTCTGCGATGCAAATAGCATTGATTTTTTGGACCTCACAATATATATTGAACAGAACCAGATAAAAACACGCACATTTCGTAAACCTACGGAGGTCAACGCTACCTTACATGCTACTAGTTGCCATCATCGAACAATGATTCTCAATATACCAGCAGGAGAATTCACAAGAGCAAGAAGAAACTGTCAGACCAAAGAACACTTTGAGAAAGAATGCAGGCTTCTACAATCAAGATTTCTGGCAAGAGGATATTCAAATAAATGTGTTACCAAGGCATTGGATAAAAGTCTGCAACTAACTCAGGAACAGACTCTGGCTATTAAGAACAAATCTTTGGCGCCACCTACTATAGGATTCATTACTAAATTTGGAAACAACCATAAACATGTGAGAAAGATATTGGCCAAACACTGGAATCTTTTGAAATTGGATGACCACATTTCTAACTTTATTGACGACAAACCAAGAATCATCTTTAAGAGAGCACAGACACTAAAAAACAAACTAAGTCCTTCAGACTTACCAGACCTAACGGAGGGAACATCCAATTGGCTACAACCCACCTATGGCTTCAGGAAATGTGGAACTTGCACCATTTGCAAACACGCACATGAAAAAACAGATTGTTTCAAGAGCAGCAACAATAAGACTATAAAGATCAAGCAACCTATTAATTGTAGGACGAAATATGGGGTTTACGCGATTATATGTGTATGCAAATTAGTATACATTGGAAGCACCATCAGGGAACTCAGGACTAGGGTACGTGAACATCTTGCTAAAATTGGAAGCCAGGACCCTAGACTTCCTCTTGCTTGTCATTGGCAAGAGAAACATCAATTGGATAATAAAGCTGACATTAAGTTCATTGGCCTTCAAAAAGTAACCCTCGGAAGACGTGGAGGTGACAGAGAAAAGAGACTCAGACAAACTGAGGCGAAAATGATTTGCAAATTCAACTCCACAGTACTTGGACTTAATTCTGATAATGAAATGGTGTCTTTTTTATAGTAATAATTAAGTTGTAACTATAATGTAGAGTAACATTTTTACCATCCTATCCACATTATTATATATTATTGCCTTTCTGACTATGACATTATTCTATATATATATTTTTACAGAAGCTTTTTCTCTTCATTTCTGCCTTTCTGACATTAACATCAAAAGTCCTTGACGTGCAGACTTTATCTTAATACTTACTACTTCACTTTATGTGACTCACCACATATCTTTATGGTATGTTAACTCCATTATAATATGGCCGCCAGTGAACACGCGATTAAACATGAAGAAAGGACATTCTATGATATCTGCTACCTTAGCAACAGATATAACAACAGAGAGGACGCATAATGGTGCCCCCTCGAGACTTGTAGCAACTTTGCGATCGTACGCGCTTATTTTGAACAGCAGGTAAGAGAGCGTCTGACTTTTCACGTATCCAAAGTTTCATGCAATTCATCTTGATAATTCTTTAAAATGTTGTGCATGGTATTATAATTGTTCTCCTTTGTTGATTCTTGTGATTATTTATCTGCAATTTCTTTTTTGGTTTTATCAATTAGTTCGATCGTCCTCTTGTGTTCCTGCGTTGCATGTTCAATTAGAAGTTCTAACAACTTTGCGATCGTACCCGCTTATTTTGAACAGCAGGTAAGAGAGCGTCTGACTTTTCACGTATCCAAAGTTTCCACGTTTGTTACTTTCATAGACTTACTTGAACGCTTTAATATGTACTTTCGCGCACGCGATTGTGCGTCTCCAGTATAGAATACGTGTTAATCCACCACTACGATTTCACGCGAAAATGCATGTTTTTTACGCGCACGCGAATGTGCGTTTTTCTACCTGTATAGACTTACTCTAACGCTTTAACATGTAATACCGCACACGCGATTGTGCGCCTTCAGTATAGAATACGTGTCAATCCACCATTTCGATTTCACACGTTTACACTTTCACGCGTTTAGCTGAGATACGACCAATCATTGTTTTTCACGCGCACGCGAATGTGCGTTTCCTACCTGTATAGACTTATTTTAACGCTTTAACATGTAATATCACACACGCGATTGTGCGCCTCTAGTACAGAATACGTGTCAATCCACCATTACGATTTCACGCGTTTACACTTTCACGCGTTTAGCTTTAACGTATTAGGATCCCGTCACTGTAATGATCACATGTTTTCTGCACGCTTATATGCGTGTCGTTTATGGATCAGATCATCACCTCCATTTATGCGTGTATTTTTTCACGCGGAATTACTTTGCGAGTATTCGTACGTGTAATACGCCTATCCACGTATAATTTCACACGCGAAAGTGCACCATGAGTCATTAGGAGAGCAAATAACTTTTACGTGTAGCTTTTACTTAACAAACCTTGATATTTAAGAATACGTGCTATTTGGAAACCTAATACTTAGTGCATTTTTCACTATTTGAGTTTCATATTAGGGTAAGATAAGAGTTTGTTCATGATATAATTTTTTACCTACAGGGATTTACCCCAATGACATATGGAAGCTCATTTTTCACATTATGTCACAGGGGCATTTTACATGACTACAAGGTAACATGCTTCTACACATTTTCTGAGACATGAAAGAATTTTAATGACCATAACAAAAAAAATTTTTTGATTTGTAAATGCATCGTGTATCATAACTAACTGAGATTTTGCATCTATCTTTCTCCGAATCTCAACCCTGCTTTCTCCTACCCCTTTTCCCCATCCATTTATTGTCTGGCTTTTTATTTCTAAACATCCATGTACTTTTTGTGTTTATGTATCTTATCAAAAAATGTTTCTCTTTCAATGCATATTTAATCTTAATATCTACACCATTACTTTACTTTTGGATACATTCACATGTCTACCAATGTGATTATTTGTTTATGTTTCCATTTTGTGTCTTTTTTATGACTATATGATGTTAAGACTAATCAATAGCCCTGATTTGAAAAAGGTCCTTGGAGGACCGAAACACGTGTCATCAACTTTAAGGGCAATTTTTCTGAGAAATAAAAATATTTTGCAAGAATCAGGCGCAGTCTCTTTCCAGGTCACTTATACCCTACACTATTTAGCGAGGGGCCTTGTACTTGGCTAAACCCCCGACCTGGTGAGACGCGTCTCGAAGGACTTAGTGTACTGTTTGCATCAACTATTTTCATTTTTTCACCACTTTCAGATGTCGCCTGTTTAGACCAAACTTCCAAGCCAAGGGTTTTTATGAACAAGTTGTGTTATTGGGCTGCTTCATTCATCTAAGTTTAATTTGTGCCAGCACAAATGAAAAAAGCTGGATTATTCCTCTCTCAAAGGCCCTGTTGCAGAGAATACACTGGGGCGGGAGGTAGAATGATTACACAAATGTCTACTTTGTGTGCATGTGACATGACTGCACTTGCTATATATGTATGTAATACTGCATTCTCCTTTGTGTTTTTTTTTTTATTTGATAAAAATGCTACCTTTCCTTTTTGGCTACTATTGATCCTGAGACGTTATACCATAATAGAATACCTGTGCCAGGTGAAATAACATGCATGCTTCCAGCTCACTTACCATGCCATTGTGCTGATGACTGTAACACTCCCAATGTTATAGACCCAACTGGATGTTGTTCTCTTTTTGGGGAGGGAGGTTACGGGACATTCTCCTCCTGCTTTAGGATTAGCTGGGACATCACTGCATAATATGTAGTTGGGTGATTTTCTCTGTTTGAAAGTGTTTTGTCCATTTGCTGGGAGTCCTTGATGATGTTACCACTTTTCTTTTTTTACAAAGAACAAACTTATCAAAACATTCAAACTAAAAAAACACCAACAATCCTTCACAACCTCCATAAGTAGCGTATTATTTAAGATTGTGAATTGCTGCGATTCACATAGAAGGGCCACTTTTATGGGTGGTGCTCAGGCCCATTTCTTGTCCCAGGTTGACCCTGATGGAGGCCACAAAGATAGATTTTAAAAAGTAAAAGTAAAAATCATGGGTGTATCCCCATTGTAATCCAAAGCACTTCAGGATCCAATACTGGAATTACCCACCTGTACAACATGTACATATCTAGACAGAATGGAGTAATCCAATCCAGACCTTGGCAACATATAGCCATCCAGATACAGAGAATGAGCAAGAATCCCCTATTGTCAAATATATCATATGCTAAAAAGAGATTGAGGATCCCAGACAAGTCGGCTGCTTCAAATATGAGTGAAAGAGAACAATTAAGAAAAAGAAAGGGATACAGGTGAATGAGAGGAATACACAGAGAGCAAGAGAAATCTAAAAGTAGAAAGTAGACGGGCAGATTCAAAGAGAAAGAACAAGAGAGGCTGCGAAAGTGAAGCAAGAGTGAGAGAGAAGGGAGATCAAGTGATAGTGTGAGAGAGACAGGTAGAGAAAAAAAGTGGTGACAGCTACAGAGAGAAAACCAATCAATCAATAAAATGTCCAATGTATCCACCGCTATTTTATGCAAGTTGTAGTCTCATATGCCAACCTGCATCCATCATATGCACTGCAATGGCCTCACATGGATATCATACACACATGCATAGTTTATCCCTATCCTCTCATCTAGCTTATCCCTCATTTCTCCTTTCTACCTACTGATGCAACGCTTACCTCCCTGAACTCCTCTTGTATTACTACTCTTGATTTTCTATATCCACGTCTGTCTTTCACACCTTTTTGTAAAACCCTACACACCTGACTTTTCACCACCACTTCGCTCGCTGCGCACCTCTCTTAGGCGTGCTGAGTGATGCTCGAAGAATACCATTCTATCGATGACGAATGCCATATTTCCTCTTTTATGACATTGCTCTATTGGATGCTAAAAAAACACTAGTTCTCTGACCTAATTCTCTTCTATTCCCCTCACCCTCATTGACTCAACTTATCAACCACCTTTTTTCTCCTCCCTCTTTTCTTCACTCTCTCTTCCTCACACCTTGCTTTCTACTTCACTAAGAAAGTCCTGCATCTTTGCTCATCTATATCTTTGTTCCCTCTCTCTCCCCCACCTGCTGTTCCTCTCTTCCCGTCTGTTCCTCAACACTCTTCTCCTATGTCCATCTTACTAATCTTGACACTTCCATCTGTCTTCACTGTGCACATCGCACTGCATCTCCAGACAATCATCTGCTTTCCTCTCATACCTCAAGTCTATCCTTTCTGTATTTTACAGCACTTTTAATTCCGCTCTCAGGACTCTCTCTCTTTTCCTTCTGACTTTTAGCATGTTACTATTATTCCCATCTTGAAAAAAACTCCATTGACCCATCTCTCTCTTCTAGATTGTGGGGTGGATTTAAAGGCCCAGGACAGAAATCTGTTTCACCTGAAAAACTGCATTAAAACACTGCACCAAAAACAGCCATACTGTGCTTTCCCTGTTGCATGAGTGGCAAGCAGTTGAACACTATAATCCAAAAACGGCCCTGCGTTGCTTTTGTTTCACGTAAATGACATGAAGTTATGCACAGCATCCAAAAATGGCCCTGCTTTGCTTTTATTTCATCTGAATGACAGGAAGTACGAACTGGATCCAAAAACGGCCCTGCTTTGCCTTGTTTCACCTAAAGGATATGAAGTTATGCACTGCATCCAAAAATGCCCCTGCGTTGCTTTTATTTCAGCTGAATGACAAGAGCTTTGCACTGCATCCAAAAACGGCCCAGTTGTACTTTTAATTCACATGAGAGGCAAGAATTTCAATCCTACAACCAGACACGGCTTTTTGTTTCCATGTCACTTGAGCAGCAGCCCTTGAAACACGGCAAACGAAACAAACGGCTTGCACACGTGTAAAAAAAAAAAAGAGAGATCTGACTTTAAAAAGCCACTGTGAAAGGACAGCTCTGCTCGCACAGAAAAGTAAGGGAAATTTGCTGTGGGGGGTTGAGTAAGCAACGTACATCATGTTTCCACCCACAATACGTCAGTCACTTTGAAGAGGCACATAATACCAGAAAAATCTGTTTGAGGCTAAGTCAGAAAACCTTTCAATGAAAAGCCCTGATTCCCACTGGAAGTTCGACCTACTAGTGAATCATCCCGCAATGATATGTGATGTTACCGAGGCGTTATAATTCCCTGCTCTGCCAGATTTGAAGGCAGAGACTCAAGGATTTCATGGAAAGCAAGTGTGGCTAAAACTTGACTGGGAAGTGTGAGCTCCTTCTTGCACCCACTAACAAGAACAAATGCACAACTTCAAAAGGGGTCATAAAAATCTCTAGCCACCGTCTCTGGGGGAGAAAACACCCCTCCCATAGTGGGGGACAGATCCTCCCAATTCTCATTAAAGGACTGATTCAATTTTTAGGCATTTTCACAGCAATTAGAATGAGAAATAACCTTGTTTTATGCTATGTTTTTATTTAATTTCCATGCGGTTTTTAAGAGCTAAATTGCATTTTCCTAGGACTTTGGGGACTGAAATGGCCAGTTAAGACTAGTTTCTGGCTGTTCAGAACATGTGACAATTATGAGATTTGATGGAAAGATGGAAGGTGAAATTAAGAAAATGCTTGATCATTTGCAGAGTCATAACGGTTATACATTTTATGAAAATGACAAAAATGTGCCAAAGGGCCATGCCACCTCATGTTGGGGATCGGCTTACCTAATGCCCTATGGCCCACTAAAACTGCATATATAATGTATATGACAGGGGCTAGTAGAATTATGAAGTTATGAGACATAACTGTTTTTTTTTCTCAAAAAGTGACCAAGAGAACAAAGATGGGTAATAAATGTAAATAGATAGATGGTGCTTTCTTCACTTCACCAATCATGCCAGGGGGCAGAGAGAGGTATGGTAACCTGTCCTATGAGAGCGGTATGGGCAATTACAGAGTGATCCCCCTAGATTGTAAAGCAAGTGATGGCAGTTGTGCTATATAAGGGGGACAGTACTAAGTCACAGACAAAATCCAGGGGGATAGGAGAAGGGAGACGGAGAGGAGGCTGCTGAACCATACCATTTTTGAGAGTGCAGAGACCAGACCCTTGCCTAGCTGTCCACATTGTCCTGAGATCCAGCTGGCTATTCAGAATCCCAAACCAAGGCAGAGTGCATTGACCAGACCCCTTGCCTAGCTGTCCGAGTGTCCTGAGATCCAGCTGGCTGTCCAGAATCCCAAACCAAGGCAGAGTGCAGTGACCAGACCCCTTGCCTAGCTGTCCTGAGTGTCCTGAGATCCAGCTGGCTTTCCAGAATCCCACGGCAAGAATTAATTCGTAAGTAGCAAATAACCCCAGCCCTAAATTGTATAAACCCTTTCTTTTTGTAGCATTGCACCCAATAATTCCCCCTTTGAAGACCCCATGGAATACCCCAAATTGCCAGTGTAATTCCGTCACCTTCCCACAGAAGAATCTGTGTTTAGCCTGGGTATGTTTGCATATTCCCTTTGGTAAACCTCTCAATGTCTGTGTAAATCATTAGCATATTTTAAGTAAATCAATTAATTCCCCCATTGAAATTAATTGTCCAAGTTGATTGAAATTCAAAATTAACCACCTTGTCCCTCGTGTATAATTATTATACTCATTGAAGTGTTGCTTCAAAAGAATTAGTCTCCATGTAACTGAAAACCGAACTTGTCCGTGTATTGTGTGCTTCACCCCATGAATTCCTATTTGCATCTGTCCTAGTAAAAACCCAAACAATAGTCCCATTGAGAGCAATCCCTTTTTGCCTACAAGTCTATCTGTTATGTGTCTCAATCCTTATCAATGAAAACCGATGTTCCTATTCTGAGATGAACCCCTTCCTTGTGCTGCCTGTCATTGGAAATCCTGAGTAAAACAAATGTCCATTTGTGTCTTTCCTTTTGCTTTTGCTTCCTTCCAAAACCTATTTTCCTGCTTTGCTTCTTTTGTTTACCTAGTGTGCTGAACAGTAGTCTCTATGCTTCCCTATCTCCTCAAGTGTAAGCAACACAAATTTCCTTTCATTCTGTCCCCTAGCCGTATGAGTAATAACCAAAATCCAATTCTGCCAGTTTGCCCCAAAAACGGGTTTTCACTTTCTTTGGTGGCCTCCCATCTTGGGGTTGCGGGCTTTACTCCAAATTTGCTTTTCTCTCTTTATTCCTACTCCTTGCCACTGCCTTCCATTCAAAGGAATCAAGTTAGATAATGTTTGGGTGTGAGTGTTGCAGGGGGAGTGCTAAACTCTTTGTGTTATCTCTTTCTGAAAAATGCTCTTTTTCTGTGTTGCCATTAAGGATTGTGAGAATTGTAATAGGATCTCTAAACCTAATTGTTTTCTAGAGATTAGTGCATTTTGTGTTGCCACAACATTTGTGACTGTGACATTTTTGATTTTCCTTTTTTTCATTAAATAATACATGATATGATATGATATGATATATTATTTGTATCACGCTCGTACACAAGTGTTTCAGAGCGCGACTAGGCAAGGGAGGGGAACAAGGGAGAACACAGCACAACATAAAAACGATCTTACTAGGCCCAGTGAAATTGAGAACGCGCAAGTGCATGGGAAAGGGAAAAGGGAAAAAGTGCATGGAAGGGGGAGAGTGGAAAGTGCAGAAGCCGAGGTGCGCAGATAAATAAAATAAATAGAAAATTGAGGCAAACTGTGGTAGTGCAGCCAGCAAGTGGCAAGTGCTGTGTTTAAGGCAGCAGACTGGGTAAGTCTGAATAAGTGCAGAAAAAGAAGAAAAATGGGGGGGGGTGTATGGGTACAGATACAGTCCCCAGTGCAAGGGGTGGCCAGGAGGCAGTGCAGGAAGGTGGCAGGGTGAGCAGGTACCTGGGCCCAGGGGACAGAGGGTGGCCAGGTGCACAGTGCCAAGAGAGCAGATCAGCAGGGGAGAAGGGGAGCAAAGGCAGAAGCAAAGAGGAAGGTTTTGATGTGCTTCCAGAACTGGAGATGTTCTCCTCAAGTTTTAGAGTGGCAGGGAGGCTGTTCCAGAGGGAGGCCCCAGCCAAAGATAGAGATCTACCCCCAGCTTGTTTTTTTGAAAAACGAGCTGGGGGTACATGAATTTATTTTACATGAATAAATATCTTCTTGATACACACCAGCCTGATTCCTGGTTCATTGTGACAAGGGGTGTTTGTGAAGGTTGGGTGCGAGACGGGTTGGAGGCCTACTCAAACAGCAAAGAACCTGCGGTTTATCAAAAAAAATAAACATTGCTTTATTGTATGCCATATTCATTGTCGGGGAAGGAGTCCCTGGCTTGAGCATGCCGTGTAATAAAACCGTGACAAGATACTGCCCTATTTCTCTTTTTCCTTTTTACTGAAAACTGTTAGAATACCTTGTCTACTCTCAAATCTCCACATTTTTGCACACTCACTCCTTGCTTCCACTCTATCAATCTTGATTCAGCCCAATGCATTCTATAGAGACAGCCTTCATTTTTGTCACTAACTAGCTACTTTCTGCACACCACCTTAATCAAACTTATATTTTTGTACTTCTTTATCCCTCAGCGACCTTTGACACTTTCCTTTACTGCTCACACTTTCATCCACTGGTTTGTCCGTTACTGTTATATCTTGGATTATCACTTATCTGTGTAACTGTTCTTTTTTGATACAGGTAATCCATCTTGGAAATGGTGGTCTGCAAACCAGACCCCCTTTTCATTATAATCATGCTAAAGAAATAGCATTCACCTGGTCCATGCTGCATCGGTATTATAATCTGCATATTCTGCTCTCCGCTAACACAGAGCAGGTTCAGAGATCACATGTGCCCTGTTTGACAGCTACTGTGATAGCAAAGCCATTGCACTGCCGAGGTTGCATATAAGTCTGCGCCTCTGTTCCAAAACAATAATAATTATGCTAAACCATTGCCTGGTGTCAGGACAGTCTGGAAATATTAGCCATTCCTGGTTCTGTGTATGATGGATTGTAGTACACATATTTATTAACGCCGCATTTGATTTGTAGCATACCAGTGTCGACTCTGTGAGCTCTGTCCAGTTTAAGAGCCTAGGTGGATTCCAGGCCACCCAACTGTCTGCATTCAAGTGAATGAGACAAAAAACAGGATCTCTGCCTCTGTTGTCTTTCTGGCATGATTGGTAACTCCTTCCTGCCAGGCATAGTAGCTCCTACCAGGAGATCTCATGGGAACTTAGATTTAAAGGAGAAATTGCAGGTCAAGGCCCTGTCTCACATTAGGGGGTGGCACTTCGGAGAGCCTTTGACTGCCGAGTTAAGTCAGTCAGAGAGGACAAATGAGCTTGGGGAAAGATTCCTCCATCATGATTTAGTGTGGGCTGGAAGTAGAGGGGACAGGAATAAAAGATCCTTCCTGTCCCCTCTACTTCCAGCGAACACGGAACTCTGAGTAGGACATTAGGAGGCAAGGGACACCTGTCTCAATGACAGGGTTTGGACCCATAAATGCAGGCTTGCTTAAATATAATCCACTGTGTCCTTAGACCTATAAAGATGAGGCTCTCTCACTCCTTCTTTGATTCACTTTTGGACGTTCAAGGACATCAGGAAGAATTCACCTGGATGCATCTGGGAGAGAAGAGAATGAAACAGAATCATTATGTCGTGCAGCCCCCTGTAGTGGATCTCACAGCATTCCAAGAATTTAGAACAGTCGGGTTTCTTGATTTCATCACCCAAACAACTTTGAATTGAATTTGATCTATGTTTGTCACTTTCAAACAATCAGTACCCAAAGTGCTGCCTTTGCCACTTGCATTTGCACCTGTCTGGCTCAACACCAACACCCGATTTAGCCATTAGAGCAGTAGTCATTTCGTAACACTAGGGTAGTAGTGAGGGTTTGATACACACTGTGACTAAAGCTTGGTTATCCCAATTAAAAGTGTGTGCCGTTAACTTTAGAAACAAAACTAGGGAGTGTTGCTACTCTGGAACTTGACATGCACACATATTGAAAACAAGTGACTTGCGTGAGCTGTGCCAAACCCCTGCAGTACTAGGAGTAAGAAAGCTAAGGGGCTCAAGGGGGAAAGTAGAGATCTGGAACCCTCAGCCCACCTCAGATACCCCTTTCTCTGGGGGCCATGGAAGTGCATTGGGAGAGTGACAGCACTAGCGCTTCACAATACTTCCCCCCAGAAAGTGGATAGTGTGCTTTTCAAATGGTCCCAAGTATTCCGGTGGCCACTGGCATGTGTTTGGTAACTTACTTTCCCCGGGTCCAAACCTTCCTTTAGGTCCCTGGAGAGTCTCACAGAGGATACCCTAGCATACAGGAAGTTATTTTTAGCTGAAAAGAAACAGAGAGAAATCTACTGCTCTAACAGACTGGAAGTAGAAGGGTGTAGAAGTTCGCGGGGAGCCGTATCAGAGGGATTATCTGATGTTGCGCAAGATGGAACTGTCGGGTGTCCTGACCCACGTTTGGACCATTATGCTGCAACATTTGGTGCTGTGGGCTTAGGAAATCCAAGAGGGTGGAAAAGCCCTCATTTGCGTCAGAATCCAGGAGAACTGTGCAGTTTTGCGCACACTAAAATGGTCCCCTGACCTGCCACACACCAGTGCAAAGAAAGATGGTTCTGTTCAAAACCCGTTTTATTAATGTCAAAAATTGCTAAGATCATGGGCCCGGAACCACCAAACAAAAATCCAACTATGGTTCAGTGTTTTACTTTACTCTACTACAGATCCACATCAATGCTATGTCAAGCAAGGATCATATACTATCAAGTAAAATCTTTTTCCTTTTGAAATGTATTAATTCAAGACAGCTGTCAAAAATAGGTGCAGTACCGGCATTGGACACTGACCAGCGCTGGCGCTCTACAAATCCTGACAGGAGAGCTGTCTTGCAGAACTGTGCAGTGAACAGAAGGGGGTCTTATGTAATTAAAAGTTCAAAAGACATGCCTTTCCTGAGAACTCTTAACACCCCAGAGACCCACACCAGGAGACAGGATATCACATGGCCCTGTTGATTGAGAGGGAGGGGACTTCCCTGCAGCCTGCTGGACCCAACATAATAGACCCTTTCAATTGAATGGAGTATGCTGATTTGGGTGTGGACTGTCAACAGAGCTCTGCCTGAAAGGAGAGACATGTGATCCCTGACTCCACCAGTTCCTAGGGGCGGGCCAGACAGGACTTTGGATTCATATTGCAGCAAATATATGTTTAAGTTAAATGCTTCTAAAATCTTGTATTAAGCTCACAGAAATGTACAATTTGGGGATCCTGAAAATGAAAAATGCCCTCACAATTTGAGCCCAAATTCCACTTTGTACAGTGTTCTGGGACCGAACCCCGCTATTTATTAATATTTCAGATGCTGTGTTTAGGATAGAGACATAGTAATTTCCAGTAATATGCTCAGGGAAGGGGTGCAGGTCTGTGTAAATTTTAAGGAAAACCAATACGCGAAAGTCACTAAAAAGCACAAAATGTTGCCATTTGTGAACCCAGGCTCTGAGGGGGATCAGAGTTGGGCGAGAGTGTATCTTAAATTAATCTGTGAAATGTGTATGTAATTTCAACGATGTGTGTATCTGGGAAACCTGTTAGTTATGGAAAATTAATTTTCTAAGTAAAAGCAAAGGGGTGTTTCTTCAATAGACTGTAAGACTCTGACTCACTCTGACACACTATCCCTTCTCAAATCAGGTCACAGAGAATCCTTGACCTATCAAATCATGAGAGGGTTGGGCATGCAGAATGAGCCGACCCACCCACTTTCAAAACACATAAAAAGAGACTGCTTGGACAGGCAAGAGATTCACTTTCCACTTTCTTGCGGAGCATTTTGACGGACGACTTCACATCCAGATTCCAGACTTTACATCCAGAGATCCAGAACTTAACTCCAGAACTTAAAGCAAAGGCCTAACCCACAAGCTGAGAACTCTTCTCAGCAGGCCTTCAGAATCCAGCAATCCAACCAAACTATCCTACAGCCGGGCGAGCTGTTGGATTCTTTGCCAATAACTTTTGCCAGAGCCGGTAGCAGACCCAGAAAGCAGTGCTGTATCCAGAATCCACTTGATCCAGACCAGCAGAACGACAGACCAGACCAGAACCTGAGATCCAGAACCAGAGAACCAGTACCAGAAACCGCCCGGAGTCCAGTCCAACCTGCTGACCAGACCCTGACGGCCTATTTCAAATTCATAGTGTGAGTACTCAGCCAGAACTGTGCAAAACCAATCTCTTAGTTTAAAATAATCTAATTCAAACTATTTTAACCTATTAGAACTGCATCATAAGGAATCGTGTGTCCATCCTGTTGAGTCAGACCTTCCAAGCGCATCTGTCATTCTGAAACTGTAATTTCATTTCTGAAAATCTACCTCCACTAAATCGTCCGTATCTCTTTGAGCGTTTGTACTAGAAGCGAGTTTTAACTATCATTTTAATGCTAAGATTCTAAGCTTTCCAACAAGCCCCGAGCCGCCTGCTACTTCTTGAGATGGTTTGCATTGGGACCCCTTCTCCCACTTTTCCACTTTCGTTCTGGCTGGTCTCCCTTGCCCCTGCGCCCGCACCCACCTGCAAAGCAAGAAACCTGGGGGTCATCTTTGACTCCACTCTCTCCTTCTCCTCTCAGATTTCAGACATCTCTAAAAAATCTAACTATCAGCTTCACCTCCACAGAGGTACTCTACCTTTCCTCACTTTCCCCCAGAGGCTCACTGTCTCCAGAGCCCTGGGGCTCTCCAGGCTGGACTATTGCAACAGCCTCTTCTTCGACCTCCCATCTTCTGCCCTGCACCCTCTACAACTCATCGAGAACAGAACCGCAAGACTTATCCTTGGCCTCAAGCCCGTCTCTCTGGTGTGGAAATCCTTTAACTGGCTCCCTGTGGCTGCAAAGATCAAATTAAAGACCCTTTGCATTGTTCATAAGGCTTTATGGGGCCTAGGACCTACCTACCTGCAATGCTGCCTACCTAAATATGGTCCCTCACAAGCCCTCTGCTAATCTACCTCCGACCTTATAAAAGTAGGCCGGTTCTCCAGGCAGAGATTTGGATGGAGATCCTTATCCTCAGCAGGTGCCTCACTCTGGAATAGCCTCCCTGCCACCATCCGTCTTGAACCGGATCTCCTTAAATTTTGGACTTTCCTCTTCTCCTCTTCCTTCTCTCTCCCTCTACCCTGCTAACCCAGTTCTCTGTTTTTCCCTCCCTCACTCCTCTTCCTTGCAGCATGCTGACTTGCCGCCGGGTGTACCTCAGAGTCTCACTGTTCCCTGGCACCCCTCCCAGTCCTCTCTCCCATTTGCCTAGGGCCCTATACACCACCGACGCTCAATGCACTTGAGAAATTAACCCAAGAGAGTGGCTCTCTCTGCACTTACCCCTGTCCCAACTGACACGGAGCACATGATCCTCCCCCTCCCTGTGACCCTCTGTGCACTTGCTTGATCTGTACACATCACGCCTGAAGATATTTGTCTGTCCTGCTTATCCTCACCACTTAATTGCACTGTAAAACTGCAGAATCCCCATCATGCCTATTCGCTGTCTCGCTGTCTCCCAAACTGTTAAATGTATTTTTCACGCACTTACTCTGCCTGTGCAGACTATTATCATCTCAGAATTTCAGAGGCTCAGAGCGACTGTTTATTTTTTCCCCATGTTCCTACCCTCCTTCTGCGCTTTGAAACACTTGTCTGTGTATAGGCACTTTATGAATAAACAACACCATACCATACCATCGGCATGTTCCGTGGCGTCCAGAGGGGACGCATATGAGGGCAGTGTAGCTGTTGCTGCTGTGGGCACAGGTGTTGCTTCTATGGACACATAGGCCGGGTTGATATAGCCTACCGTGGGGCAAAATGCCAGTGGGTATATCCCACTGAGTTCTGTATCTGCCCCGTCCTCTCTTCCTGGGCACTCGTTCTTTCTACCGTCCTTTCTGTCTTCTCCCTTACACTCTTCTTAGTAATCACGAATGACGCACTCGGAAAAAAGTGCTGCGAATTGACAGTTTGCTTCATTTCAACCACGTGTAAAAATATTTGTCTTTTGCTTCCATTACTGAATCCCATTTTCAACCTGATAACCATCCCTGAATTATTGGTAGGGCTGACCTGAACTGATTTAAAGTATCTCTCACTCACCCTGAACCTCTAGAGGGAATTAAAAGCATTTTCAGCATATTTTTCACTTCATTGCCACCACATTTAAAAGGATCTTGCCTGCTTTAAAATCATACCTGTTTTCCTCTAAGCTCGCTGGGGGAACTGGAAATTTGTATTGCATTTTGTATTCCTGAGAATTGTGTGCTCCCCTTCCATCTCCTGATCTTGCATAGGGGGGAGGGAATTGTCAAAGAAAAAGTGATCATATTATCTTTTGTTAAAATCATATCAAGTTTATTCTGTGCTGCATTTTTCCCTCATTGCTTTTCCTTGAAACCATAAAAGTATTTTCTGCTACCTTATCCTTCCTATACTAACTCCTCATTGATTGTAAAGAAGTGTGCTAGTGTCAGATTATCTATTGTCGATCAACATTATATTCATATGCCTAAGTGTGATATCAAATATTAATTTATTATAAAAGTGTATCTATATTGTTTAATTTTTCCAATAAATCTTTTAAATTGCAAAACACACCTACCTCTTGGCTCAGTGAGGTCAGGGTGATTCAAAGAGAAGGGCGTTATATAAGGGTTTATCATCCAGAGTATAACTTGTCATAAAATATATAAATAAGGGCTTCCCTTGGGTGTCCCAGACGAGGCACTGACTTAGTGGGATTGCTTGATTGGAGTCACTTGACAGAATTTGAAGCCCAGAGGAAAGCAATTCACATAGCAGTAATTTATGAGCAAAAAGGGCAGTTATTTAATTGACTGTGGACTGTTTTAGGACAGGGATGTACATTAAGCAAAATGGTAGAGGTAGAGGAAGTGACTTCCCATAAACGATGATATTTCAGAAAATGACTTCACATAATGTGTAATACAGAAGACATCACAGGAAATCCGCCGCTGCATGTTCAGGGGCATCGCTGCATTTTGCATCTGGCTGGCATGTGGAAGGGAGTGCCTGTGCACAAGCTAGAGAGGAACAACGAAACTCTCCCTGTTTCCTGGTTCCAATCTAAATGGGAAGCAGGAGCTGGAGGCCAGGAGAGAAGATGGAGCTTTGAGTGTGAAACAGGTAAGAAAGCTTTTTTTATTTTTTAGATGTGTGTATGTCTGAGTGTTTTCCTGCATGCGGGATGCAAATGTGTTGGTATGTAATGTATGTATGTATGTATGTATGTATGTATGTATGTATGTGCATGTATATGTGTGCATGCATGTGAATGGTGTATGTATGCATGGGAAGGAGTGTGCTTGTCGTGTGAATGAGGTGGCAGTATGTGAATGTTCTGATTGCACATGTGGAAAATGCAGCATTAATGTCTTGGGTGTGTGGTGCTTATGAGTGAATGGGATAGAAGGTGTATGGGTGAGTGAATGGTGGTAGAGATGAATGTACTGATGTGTGCATACGAGGCACTGAGGGGCCCAGTGGCAGGCATTGCATGTTTTTAAATGGCTAGATTATCCTTTTTGGTGCAGCAAGTCTAGCCATTTCTTACCATGGCATGACATTTTCTACTGTGCATCTATGATGAAGCAAGTATGATAAGTGTTATTACATGGCTAAGCTGGCACTATGATTGTGGAGCATAGATCCCATATTTGATGCCGGAACATCACGGCACCCCTGGTCTCACACTACATGGAGTATGGTCACTCAATAGATGACATCCAGTGATGGATTGTGGATACAATTCCCAAGGACCCATGTATGAGCCGTACCCTGTCAATGCAGGAGTCTGATGGATCCACAGGTTGGACACTCTAGAGAATGGCCTCAATGAGACCTTGCAAACTATTGATGACCCCCATTCCACTCCAGCGGGTGACTGGACGATTCACATTTATTAGTCATTAACTATCCCCATGCACCTTGGCCTTTACCTTCCCTATCAGCATGAGCCCTAAAAGGGGCTTTCCTGAGGGCTTGATATAGGCAGCTCACTGACTCCACCATGCTAGTTTCCTCAGGACATGATAGGTAGGTCTTTCTGTTCTGGTGTACACAGAGTTATGTGTGCCTTGAGAATCCTACCCACTGACATTAAGTTCATGCATGTCCTGTTTCCACCTATACTTTTATAGCGCATGTCCCTTTAATTAGGGCACTTATTAGTTATCTATTATTTATTTTCTTTTAGTACCATCCAGGCTAGGGGTCTTAGCCACCATGAATGGTCTCCCTGTACAGAATACTGAGACATTATGGGGAAGGGTGACAGTCCACCCCTCTGTATGCGACACAGCACCTCCATCCGCTAGGGGTGTCACGGTATTCGTTTTATGACGGTACGATAACCTTCTTGCCAAATGACGGTATATCATGGTTATCGCGGTATAGCAGGTGGAGTTAACTGATCTTAACAAATATTTTGTAAAAGGTCATAAATTGACAGATGTATCATCACAAACAAAACCAGGCACCCAGGGCCAGAATTGGGCTTTTCAACATACTTTCCACTGAAACGCCTTGCTTCCACCAAACACAAACACACGTGTGGAGAGGAGGGGGAGGGGTGGAGGCCTGCTGCAACTGGCAAAGCAAACTGAATAGCTTTTCTTAAGTGGTCATTTAGGCTTTTTGCTTCCCCACTGGCTACTGGTGAAGATGACCATGTTGCCATCTTGATAACCTGCATGCCACAGATCAATGGAGGCTGATGGTAGTATACACTTGTGTGCGCACACACACACACACACTCACACACACACTTTCTCTTTACGTTACAGCCTTTAGTTTACTTGCGAGCCAAAAGGTGTTCAGTAATCACTGACATGTTACCCTTTGGTATGGCAGCAGGGAATACCCACAGAGATGAGTGAATTTCGCAGTGTGACTTATTATATGTAAATTCAATGATAGAACCAGGGAAATCCCCCCATTGCCATAGGTTTAGAGAACATTATCAATTATAAATATATAAACCCCAAAGCCGCCACCCCAAAGTAAACCCTTTTCCTTCTTGGCACTGTATCTATGCTTCCTATTGCTAACATTTTGATTTTGTGTAAGGCACGTGTGGTTTATGGAATGGCATTAAAAACTGCTCCAACTGAAACTACTTGGCAGACGGCACATCCAACAGTGCAAAACCAAGACTGCGCAGCAATTGCTTACTGCAGCCTTTCCAAATCAGATTGAAAAGCACACTTAACGGTATGAACGGTATAACGGTATAAACAATGTGACGGTTATTATTGTTCAATTAAGTGGTTCACGGTATCTTTAACGGTATACCGTTATACCGTTACATCCCTACCATCCGCTCCCTCCGGGTGGCTTGGGTTCATGCATTAATTATCATAGTCTGCTAGTACTGGTTTAACATAACCAATAAGTACCTTACCCACCCACTATGGTAGTCTCTTCTGCAGTCCTGTGTAACTTCACTTTTACCCCATCTAGGCTGTGACCCGCTGCCCTCAGTGGGCGTTCCTCATGGTTTTCCTTAGCCACATGAGGTATATGTACGGTTCCTAGTGCCGTCGGCATTCTGCCACTTGACCTCACAAAAGGTGTGCATACAGTGATTTGCTCTGCCCTAACAAGACAGAGTAAGCATTTATTTCTTTGTTCACCATGGGAGATTTTTCGCTTGCAGTAGTTTTCGTGTGGACATCATGTATAGCGAGAGCTCTGGGTGACGAGTAGGACTATTGCTACACGTCAATCTTGTGACTTGTACACTTGCCCACCACTAGATACTTTTTGATTAATTGCGGAACTCTAGTTCCGGTCTAGACTGCACCTGCTTTTCGGGCCCTACCGGCCTTACCAGTAGCGTCCCCCGCCACCAGCCACTATTCACATCACTGAGTTCGTCTTGGAGACGGGATACCATCCACGTGTGACTTCCAAACCGGATGGTAAAAGCTATGTGTTTATCCCCAAGAATATGTGTATCTAGCCTGGCCTATTATTCAGAAACGTTTTCTGTCTCGGTTTGTCCTTGCCCCATATAGCCACTAACGATCTGGTTCAAGTACTTGCACTCGAATTACTAGACGGGACTAGCACATTCTTGATCTATCTGCACTCCAACACACGGCCATCTTGGCTTTGTTGTTGAGATCTGGCCAGAGTGGTATGCAGAGGTAAATTCCACCTTATCCTGAAGGGTTAGATTTGGTGGGAGGGCCTCACCCTTGGCCTGCAGTGATTTACTTAACTGGAGGTTCATGCTCCTTCTACATGGCTCTTGGAGAGTCACGGTCTGTGGGGGTTGGAACTGGTGCAGGTTCCCCCTTTTAGGTACACAAGTTGCATTGTCTTGAGGTGGCATGTTGTATATTTATGAATGCTCCTGTGTTTGGTGATGCTTCACTTGGTTGTCTTTCATCGCTGGGATTGTGGTTTTGTTTTAAATCTACATGGGTATGATACCTGTTTTCTTTGCATATTTTAATTGACTGTTAATATTTCACATCCACAGTGCTCCATATCCTTGGGGTACTGAAGAAGGTGATGTATCTCCACTCCGTCGAAACGTCTATACGACCATCTCTAAATATTTGGAAACATATCAGTTGCATTTACGACATAATGATATATTGACTTACAGTATAATGCATTGCAGTAAGGGGAACATTTAGGTATTTTATTACACCTTGACACACGTGTGTCCAATGGTCTGTACCCCCAGTTCTGCCGTTACTGTTTACATTTTCACCATTGAGTGGATAGTCATTAGCTTTGTTATTAGTGAATTTGAGGAAGCATACCTGGTTTGTGTCCTTTGGCATTCAACATGTTTTGGTTTTCCCCTATCCTAAATATTGCTTAGATTAGCCCAGGAATAGGGGGCTTGATTTCTTATAGGGGAATGTCTGTTTAGGTTCAGTAAAAGGATTACCCATCTTTGTTTATACCTCCTGTTTCTGTGTATTGTTTTCATTTAAGTTTTGTATATTAGTATTATATTGTTTTCATGAATTGCCCATGTATTTAACTTTTGAATTAGTGATTTGTACTAGTGCTTTAAGTTTCTAATAAAATGGATCATTATTGTGTTAAAAAATAATACATTTAATTTGTGGTATCAATTTACTTGACCAAGCCCACAAAATGCACTTTGCTTCATTTACTAGAGAGATACATTGCTTAAAGAATAATTAGGTTTGTGAATAGACCTGTTGGGAATGTTTTTCCCTGTATTGACTACTTGGTGCTCTTTAGTTCCTAACAACAATAGAGCTCCCTCTTTGGGTAGGTGTAATTTTGGAGCAGCAGTCTAGCCAGTTCATCCATGCAGCCCGTCTAGTTATAATAACCTTCAGTGGCATGGCACTTTTTACTGGGCATCTATAATAAAACAAGCATGATATTGTTATTACGTGTCTAGACTGGCCAACATTAGTGAAGCCAGTTTGGACATGCTTTCATATTGTGATATGGCATTTTTTGTGGCAAAGCCAACAGGATTATGTCCTTACATGGTCGTAATCGAATATGTTGGCCGAGCCAGCTTGGGCATGTTTTCTTACAGTAACATTATTGGAATTATGCACAATGCAAACATGAGTATGTTCTTATATGGGAATACTGCCATATATTGGTGCAACCAGCATGGAAATATATGGCGCAGACAGCATAAGCAAATGTGTTATACAGCCATGTTTTGTATGGAGAGGCATCATAAAAGTGTGTAGGGAAATGCGCCTGTGCACTGCCGGAGACTTGCATATATTGTTGTTTTGAATGAGTTACACGTCAAAACTGATAACAAGCTGTCTGGCTTTTTACCCTATTTGTCATGGTAAGTGTGCTTTCTAATGCACATTTTTAACTTACCTTGGTTGGTGCAGTCTCTATGGCTACGCTAGGTCGCCCTAACATGATTGTGGCTAATATTTCTGCCCTGCTAATTGAAAAGTTCACCAGCTGTCACTGGTGGCTGGTACATATGGGTCAAGGCACCGCCCCGTGTTCCTACGCTAGCTGAAAGGTGTAAAGGTGTAGGCTTTGATTGAAGAGCATGCTAACATCTTATACCTAGTGCAGTGCGCAGTGTGCCCCTGCAGCAGCCTGGTCATCATGGGCATTGAACATGTGTGGTGGTGCAAGGCGGCCTGGAGTGTGGTGCGCCCTCTGATTGTTGAGGATCTTTTGGGGGACCCTCACCATGGCTCACAGGGGGCCCCCAAACGTCGTGCTACACCACTGTAAGTACCCACCACTTTTGCAGGCATACTTTTCAAAAGAGGTGGTTTGTTATTTGCAAGGGAGTGACTGTGGTGCATATTCATTTTCGCGCTCTGAAACACTTGTGTACCAGTGCAATACAAATAAAATATCAATATCAATATCAATCAAATCACGTGGTCTGTATAAATGGTTTGTATTAAGAAAGCATGTATATGGAAAACTGTCTAGGCCTGAGATTAGACAAAACAATTATTATTTGTGCTCCTATAAAGCACTTCTGGTAAGGTTCCCCGTCTTCTAAATGCTGTAACGACAGGTTTTTGTTATAACCCAAAAAAGTGGTATTCAATGAATCGACCTTGGAAGGATGAAAGTCTAATGTGGCTTTTCCGTGACAGTCTGACTTGCAAAGCGCAGGCTCCGCCCTGAACCGCCATGATCTGCAAGCACTTTAAATCAGGAGGTTTCAACTATAGCAATAGACTCTGGGCTCTGAACATTAGAGCTGTGTGATCAATGCAGCCTGCCTGCCTGAGACCTTAGACTGTGAACCCTAGAATTGGGACCTCAATCCAGAAATGGGTGGACGATTTGCATTGGCAATCCAGCCATGGGGAAGAGCTCAAAATGTGTATCACCGAATGGGATGGATATGAAGAGTCATTTCCGGGCGGCACTTTAAAAGAGTGTCCCGGGGCAGTTCCAGACACACTGCAGGGGCCCTATTACACACACTTTGCACCGGTACAAGTGCAAAGATTGCACGGTATTAGAACTTGGGCAAAAACACTGGGACATATTAAAAATACATTGGACCTCGACAAGTGCAGTCTGGCTATTAAAAGCACTAGGGCTAAAATTGCCCTAGTGCTAAAAAGATACATTTTTGATGCATTTTGTACATCAGGACAAAGTCTGCCCTAGTGGTAATACCATTCCGTATTAGCACAAGGGCAAACCTTGCCCTGGTGCAAACACATGTAGTGAAAATACATCTTTTTTGCACTAGTGTAATTTTTACCCTGGTGCTTTTAATATGCCAAACTGCACTTGTCGAGGTGAAATGTTTTTTTTTTTTTTTGCCCAGTGTTTTTAATACTAGGGCATACCTTGCCCTAGTGCTAATACCGTGCAAACTTTGCTCTTCCACTGGTGCAACATTTCTGTAATCTGGCCCCTGGTTGTGTTCTATGTGATAATAGCAGCACAATAAATACCAGTGTTTCATCACCACAAAAAGCACTCTCCACATATTAGAGGACCGAACAAATTAAACTCCAATCCTAGAGAATTTGGGGAAAGTGTTGATGGATGGCCAGGGAACAATTAGGAATGAAGATCATTTCAAGAATGGTATCTACGCTACTGCTTTTATCACTGGATAACCCCTACAGATTACCCGATGAGGGGTACAGTCCAGACAGCTCCCCACCGCTATGAAGAGGGCCCAGCCCCCTTGCAAAGTGAAGCCAGGCGCTCCGCTACTAACACTTAACCTGCTGACAGCATTATCACAAGCACTGGAAGGCCACAAGATAATTTTATCTCTTTGCTGAACTGAGATCGTGTTTTCTATTTGTAGCATGTAGAGAGAGCTTGAATGAGCAAAGAAAATCATCCTTCTATTGGGAATCATTTTAGGGAGGCAATTTTCGGGATATAAAAAAGTAGCGTTTGCTCATTTCTTCCCACTGCTGCGTTGGCAGTGGGCTGCGTTTCATGAATTCTGCACACCTTCGACTGCAGTCTCTTACACAGGCAGAGCACAGAGCTCACGTCTTGACATGTCTTTTCATAATCATGCAAGTTCGAGTTCCATAGAGTGCAATGACCCTTCTCTCTGAATCTGGAATGTTCTCAATGGACAGAGGCAATGGACCTACCTGCAGGTGAACCTAATTGCAATACAGTAAGTTAAGCTACTGGTTTGTTACCAATAATGTTTGAAAATTGGGTTGTGACACTCCGTGCCTGGGTACAGTGTTATCTATTTGGTCTGATATAAATTGCAGCAATCAATTAAACAATACTGTGTGGGAGTAAAAAGTGATTTGTGAAAAAGGGGTGAATGTGTTTTCTATTTTTGTCAAAATTGTTCTCTTTCTCATCAAAAGATCTTTTTAACCCAGGTACACACAGAATCATCTTTTTAATGTTGAATACATAAAATAAAACTGATTCAGTGTGGTAAATAACATACCCCATTCAAATGTGAATGCGCCACCGTACAGCGCAACATTTCACATAAACAAAATATACTGGCATAGTACAGGACTTTATTTTATTGTACAACTGAGTAGAATCAGCATGAAAAAAAACACAAATCCCTTGAAAATTTGACAGTTAATTACAAAAACACATAAAATCAATTTTCTACGATAGAGCAGGAAGACAAGGCAATGATTGAAAGTAAACATTTAAGATCCCCATCAACCTTTCTTTTTTTTTTTATTTGTATCTGTTTCACACCTCATCCCTTGTCTGAAGGATTACACCCAGTTTTATTTTTTATTTTTTGTTTTGCCCCCGCACTGTAAGAAAACAAGAGCACCATTTAAGGGTTATCCTTGCCGATTGTCCTTTGAAGTACAAAGAGAATCTATGAAGAAGGCCCATGAAAGAGGTTTCTACCCGGCACGTGCCAGATCAGTCTTTCTTTTTTTTTTCCTCCCCTGCTCCCCCCCCCTCTTTTCCTCGGGATACAACCTTCCAAGTCCCATGAGACTGTATTAAGAATTCTCCATCCCTGGCTCTTTACGCTTTATGTGTATTAAACAAAATCATAAATCCCCAAAGACGCCGGTGCACCGGAGTAACAACTGAGTTCTCTTCCGCCAGCTCGCGAATTTTAATAAAAGGCATAAATTCCGTTTCAGCCTTGAATCAAGGTAGCCGTCTTTCACCAGGCCTGGAAAGCTGCATGGCTAAAATAGGAATTAATATATCACACCGCGCAGGCTGTCTCATCATTTGCATGAAACAGAAACCTATGCTCTTCCTCTTAGATTCCCCGGCTACATACACCATGTTCGATCTGGTGTCAATATGCCTTCACCAAATGCCTAAGGAACTGGGACCATGCGTGGAGCATTCAGAAAGCTGATGCTGCATTGGATTTAATGTATTTATACATATGTATATGTGTGTGTGTGTGTGGTATACTCAAACAATGTTTTAAGGAGAGTTGTAGATCCAACCTATCAAAAAGTAAGGTCTCTAGATTTTGGGGAAGGTACGAACACGCAGTGCAAATGTGTTAAGTCCTGACAATGTGGAAATACCAATCTTAAGGTAACAACATTGCATCAACATGTACTAATATCCTAATCCACACAATTTAAATTCAACACAAATGAAATGTTTCAATCACACTAAAATATGACTTCATAATAATTGCAGATAGCCCATGAAAAATGTTTTCAAAAATAGAATATTTCGTTTTTGAGATTGAGAAAATCCTACATATACACATTTCTCTGAGTATGTCTTTAGGGTTTGGGCATGACAAAATCCAATATGTACAGAAATCCTTACGCTTTGCCTACTTTTATAAAATTGTGTGTGGCACCATTATCTCTGGAAGCAAGAAGCAGGACAGCCTCGGATTTGAATGGAGTTTTAATGGAGTTACAAATGTGCTGGAGATGTTATCCTCACCTCCAAATCTTGAAGCCATCCGAAAGAGTATATATGGTTCATGGTTCATAGTGACAAACACTTTAATTGTTGCATGAGTTGAAACACAAAATGGCACAGTCCATTATGCATTTATAATTTAGTGATTTAAGCATACAATCCTTCTATCACTTACATGCATGCCAAATATAATGATCTGGGGTCGTACTTCGGTTGCAAAAATACTCTTTGACTTTATGCTAAGCAGCCAGGAGCATTCACTGGTGCTATTGTCCTCTTCTCATAGGGGTATTTTGAAAGAGTGCAATAGAAGTGTACTATGCTTCCCATTTTGAAATAATAATTGTATATCTAACAACACCCACTCTCTCACCTACTCTCTCCTCCTTCAACATACTTGTGTTTTTTCTCTAGTCACAATGCTATAAGCAACGTCTGTGGTGGCTCTAACAAAGGCTTACTTGACAACTTGTCTTGCCCACAGACAAAGATACAAAAAAATAGAGTGAGACTGGGGGAGACAGAGAGGACGATAGTGCAAAGAAAGAGACAAAGGGAGATAGCAAGAGAGAAATAGCAAGCAAGAGAGAGCAGGCGAGAGAGGAAGAGAGTTCTAGTCCTGCACATGATATGTCGGGTGCAGCTTGAATATCTATAACTCAGGCATGCACCACAGCGTCAAAGTTACAGACACATGCGTACAAGTCTGGATTACTGATGCTAATTCATACTAAAATGAATGTGTTTATGAATGTGGACAACAAGACTTTATTGAGTATGCTGGTGAGGACTTAGTTTCAAGAATGTGGATTACGCATGTCGATTACAGGAAATGCACATGCAAATCCACACACGTGTACGACCACTGTGTTGACTATTCAGACATACACATGCATGCATATAATGCACTATAATTATGGAATTGCATGTGTGGATTAGAAATGAGGGTTATGAATAATAATTGCGTGAACACACACACATGGATGACCACTGGAGAGATCATCTGGAGATCCTGATGCATATGGCTAATTCATGCCCAAATTTGAAAACACACACACACACACACACACACCCACCCACCCCCCCCCCCATCCCCCAGCTCCCCCCAACCCCCCCTTTCAGATCCGATGTAGGCATTACCAGGTAAAAAGGTTCCTAGCAGGGACACATTGTACTAATAGTGACATAGTTGTCATACAAAAGTTACATTTCCGAAACAGTTTTGACAGTATCATTGATATTAATAAACCAATTGTGAATAATTATTAATAAATGAATATAATCGTATTATTCTAGTGACTACCTTTACTGATATCTCCAACATGTAATTTAAGAGAATGCAGAATCCATTGTGCACTAGAACCTTGGAACGTTTCATGTGCTCAACCGAATTACCAATAATGGTCTCAGACCCTAATAACTGGACAGATTCAAAGGTTATGGCAAAGTACTACTTTATTATCAGCTCAATAAAGTAGGGCAATCTGGTGAACAACAAATTAATCCATGCACTCACACTTAAGTTTTGTTTATACAAAAGTCTTATACATCAATATGCATCATCTATGATGTCCTACGTGACAAACTGTAAAACCTATTGAAGGGAGGGATTGGTTAAGGGAACATATGTCATATAAGTATTAGTAATGTTACTGGATGACCCTTACCTGGTAGACAGGTCTTGAACCATCTCTAAATACGTAAGGGAGGGATTATAGCATAATAACAGAAGCAGATTGACCTGTGCAACATAGTATATAGCATGTTGCTACATAGACACTTATTATCGGTTGGACTGCTCACCCAACCATCGACTTTCAACTTCTTAGCAGTACGTAAGCAAAACGAAACTCAGGTGCAAAGAGCAATGCCAGACTACTACCCACTTGCCCAATTTGTCCATCAAATCTCATTGGTCAGGCCCTAAATCAAGGCTTTGTTTTTGTAGTTGATCTTGCAGCCCGTTCTCTGTTCTGGGACTTCTGGATCACGTATGAGTAGACCACGATTTTGTCCATTCCGATCTTTTATTTAGTGTGATTTAATTAAATTTGGCTGGGTGTCATTACACCTCTTGGCGACTGGAGACTGTGTTGCTCTTCCTCACGTAAGCTTTCTGCATCCTTGTTTGTCCAGTAATTGGCACTTGCAGATGTTTTCTTCACTGTTTAATGTAAGAGAAATATGTCTTACGTACATGGCTTATCCTCTTGATTCCCCTTATGCCTTGCAGTTATTATTTGATGTGGCATCCTTGTTCCCAGGCCAGCAGACTACTCTTTTTTCCTCACACAAAGCTGTATTTCCAGCATCTCCTGACTCTGCAGCCCTGGTCTGTGTCTGAGGTTGCTTGATTGGTTTCAACACAAGTCCGGTATCCATCTTTTTCTCATGGCCGCTTTAGTTAAGTTATGTTATGTTAGGGACATTTATATGAGCACACGTACACCCAAGGGCATCTTGGCGCTGAGGAGGCAAGGTGCGATTCCGAAGCACAGAAATTAGAAAAGCAGGGTTTTTAACCCTCGACGGAAGGCAAGGTGATCAGAGGTGTCACGCAAGGGAATGGGAAGGCATTTCCAGGTCCTTGCAGAAGCGACTGAGAAAGCACAGCCACCCTTACGGGCCAGCTTGAAGCGAGGCACAGCCACCTGTCGGGTGGTTTGAGAGTGAAGAGTGCGAGTGGGTTGGTAGGGAGTGAACTTTATTTGCAAATATTATGCTCCCAATCCATAAAAGGCCTGGTGTACTTTACACATGGACTTGAACAGAATCCGCTGGGCAACAGGGAGCCAATGCAGTTGTCTCAACAAGGGGGTCATATGGGCTCCAAAAGGCGAACGGATGGTAGAACGGGCAGCAGCATTCTGGAGTAGCTGCAGACGCCGAATAAGGTAGCTGGGTTGGGCTAGATATAATGAGTTACAATAGTCCAGCACACTGAGGACCAGGGCTCCCACCACTGGTGCCTGACTAGCAGTCGGAATAAAAGGGAGGACGTCCTGGAGAACTCTCAGTTTAAAATGGCATGATTTGCAGACCACTCCAACCTGCTCGTCCATAGTCAGAGTGGCAGAGAACCGTACTCCCAAGTTCCTAACAGATAGAACAGGAATAGGGAGAGGGCCCAGTGAGGAAGGTCAGAAGTTGGCTGTCCAGAACACTTGAGGTGTAGACGTACCCACACCAGGACCTAGGTCTTAGTACCGTTCAGCTTAAGCCAGTTCGGCGTCATCCATGAACCCAATTCTTCCAGATATTTATTTAGGCTGTTAGCTGTTTCAGGTTTTGTCAGGTATAGACAGACAAGTATCAGGGTATCATCGGCGTATGAGTAGAAGTGGAACCCATGAGATTCAATAAGAAACAAAAGATATCTTATGTAAATATTGAACAGAATAGGGGAGAGCACGGAGCCCTGGGGTACTCCACAAGAGAGAGAGGCAGGGGCAGAGCAAAACGGAGGGAGAGAGACTGACTGTGAATGACCAGTGGGGAAGGCTGTGAACCATTTGAGGACTTGACCAGAGATACCGGCTACCGAGAGCCGGGAGATAAGAAGAGAATGATCAACGTTGTCGAACTCAGCCAACAGATCTAACAGTAGGACTGCTCCGACATCGCCCTGATCGACAAAATGCATTAAGTCATCCAACACCGAATTAAGGACAGATTCAGTGCCTCTACCAGGCCGTTACATTACATTTTCTTCTGCAGCAAGATTCTATATGTCTCAGCTACCTTTTATTTCTGCTTATGTACATTCAGTTCATCTCTTCTCACTTTTTTATTTGGAGCATATGATTTCTTCGTATTTTGTTACATGTTTCTCATATTACTTCAGTTACATCTTTATTCTTGAAATATTTGTGTATCATTTCAGTGTGTACTTATGTCTTTCCTTCATGACATTACTTTGCAGCTGTCTGATTTTCTTTACAGCTCTTCAAAGCTTAGTGGGTTCTACAAATCTACAAAACTCCCACTACCCTTGGAGCGGCCACGGAGTGTGCTGCTGAGTGTGTGCAGACTTTGGCAAACCGTGGCGGGATCGTGCGGACATCATCGCTGCCACAACGTCAGCCTGAACTCAAACTCAACCCAAACTGACATTGCCTTCAAGTATTCTCTGATACACTGATACACTTTGAGTGCAGCTTGGGTGGCGCCGCAAAATGGAGGACTCCTCACACAGTACTGCGCCCCTGGAGATGGAGCAGGAACTGAATTCCCCCCAACGGCCCCGCAGGCTGTGCAGGTACAGCGTTTTTTCCTTTGCCCTTCCCTGCTGCAGCCAAAATCTTCCCTCTTGTTTCCTCTTCCCTCTGTAGCCTTGTTCCCCCTATCCCCACCTTTCCTCTACCCCTCCCTTGCTCTCCTGCCCTATCTGCTCTACGTGCTGGTGGCAGCTCGATGCGAAAGGAGGAGGAGCCCTCTCACCGTGCGTGTCCTCCGGCCCCTGAGGGAAACAACTGCATGCAAGCGCAACACGAAGAGGCGGGGTGAAAATCTCACGGCCCCCAAGTGGGTGCCGAAGCAAGCAGCCTCCCTGGGGCCATCTGACCAGTCCGACCAGCCTACGGATCCCGCAAGGAAGACAGCCAGGACAACGGCTGACTCACCAGCATGCGGAGAAGCTTCCGTTGTTGACATTTCTCCTCGCGCCTGCCGGTGTCTTTTTTCAGATCATGTCGGACAGCTTTCAGGTCCGCCCACGCTGTCGGGGATCCCCACCCTGGTGGAGTCTCAGGCTCCGAACTCTGCATGCCAGGAGGTGGGGCGATCGGCCCCCTTGTCTAAACCTGAGAAGCCAACAACGGCTGTTGTTAATAGCAACAAAGGAGTGATTCACTTCCCCCAATTTCACATCGCTCCCTCCTCATGCTCGGCCGCACACTGTCAAGGACTTCTGACAGAAGCCTCCAATTACATGGAAACTGCAGGCTTAGTGCTCGACCAAACGAAGAATCTACCTATTCCTTCTATCAAAACGACGTACACAATTGAAGTACACCCAACTCCAGTCCGAGACGACCTGACAAGCCCAAAGGTGGCTTGCGACTTTTTAGCCCTGGATGAAAACACTTGCAACTCTACGGAAAACCTCACAGATTTCCCTAATTCGAAATCTCCAACATCCTGGACTGTTGTCTCCGAACAAGATTCCTGTTCTTCTTACGGGGAGGTTGAATGGCCAGATAGAGCTTGGAAGCCCTAAGAGAGCTCCCTCCCGCATTTTGAACGAGGAAACATCACACAGAGACCTTGAAGTTGCCGCTCGTCAGGATCCATAGGTGAGCCCGAAAAACTCTAAAAGAAGATCCTTAAATGAGGTCCAACACAACCTGGCACTCACAACACACACCAAATCCATCGCTACATGAGTAGTAAGTGTAGAAGAAGACAGATTGCAAAACCAACGGTTCAAGTAAGAAAATGGGTCCTAAGAAAGGCCCCGCAAAGCCCCTTACCATGGCAGCTTTGAATGATTTTTTGAAGAGGAAATTGGTGATCCAGCTGAATCCCCAACTCAAACTTTCAGATAATGAAATCTTGGACAGCTTAGTGCAACAGGAGTTAACCACCACTTCAACACAAGTTTTAACAAGGGGCTCTACTGCAACAACACGGGCTCCGCAACCCCAAACACCTACTATGCTGGCTGAAGGCACGCCGATAGTAAGATGGCATGGCACCAACAAACTGGCACCAGTAGCGGAAACGGACTACCAACTTCTTGCCAGGACATCTGTTTCAGTTGCAGCCACTACAATACGAGAAGTCGAAAGCATTAACGACATAGCGCTGACACAAAACCAATCACAATGCCAAAGTTTGCCAGAGAATCCTATCAAACAACACTTCTCAGGCATTGACTCACAGAACTCAAATGCACGGGATCCAAAGGGGCTGGGATCACCCCCATCATCAAGCCCATCTTTGTTGGCGCAAAAAACCTCAAAGTCAGTGGCGAACAAGCAGATAAGCTTTGATGCCGTCAAAGCCAGTGGATTAAAAAAACGAACTGACCTGACACATACCCCTGTTCCAATGTGAAGATTGAGGGAAATCCATCATTTATAATCGCAAGACTCACCTAAAAAAAAAAGGCTGATCTGTTAAGCCTTATGTCTACGGGGACGATTGCGCTTGCTCCTTTCAGCAAGCTTTATGAGTGCATCAACGCCACTCTACGCGATCAGACGTCGATATTAGCTCTGATGCAGTCAAAGACAAACTACCTGGAAGGTTATATTGTCGGGTTTGAGGGTACCCTGGCAGCCAAGATAGATCAATCACTCAGGTCGGCTCTTTCCAGACCCTCAAAGTCATCATCTACCTCCTACGAAACAGGTGGAGACAACGGAAACAGATCGACCAAGTACACCCAAACAAACACAGAGCCATTGCCAACCATCATCCTAGAGACGCTTAGTGTGGCAGGTCATCAAGCCGGGAGAGCTACTGTCTCAACACTTGGTCATCCGACCGATCACCTCGATGCCATAATTGCAATAATAGAAGAAGAAGATGAGAACAACCCGGAAGGCAATCTAAGTGTTGCCACCGCTGGAACCAAAGAATCAGCGTCCAATCCTTTTTCATATACAAAATCTGCAGGTCATCAGAGGGTGAACACCAAAGGACCAGACCCAAACCCCAAGGTCTTCTCCTACGGTATCTTCAACCAACAAAAGTCGATCATTCACTTTAGTTCCAAGATAAATCACAAAAAGACAGCGCCGATACAAAGTCCCCAAACTTTGAAGAGACAAACCAACCACACGGACCGAATGAGAGATATAGCCTCAAGATGAAGACTCCTCTCAGCAGAAACATCAATCCCTTGCGTCTAACAGCTTGGGAAAGGCAGAGGGACCAACCCAGTGATGATCGTGGAGGACCAGTCAGACTGGAGCTCGATCACCATTGGGGAAATTGGCTTTGAATCTAGTATGAGAAAAACTCCAATGAGAAAGGTCGACGAGGTGACCACACCAACTACCAATCGGGAACCTCCAAGCAAAGTATTAATTCACGACTTTCTCCACCTCAATTGACGTCTCCAAAAAGAAGTCCAAAAATCCAGTCTCAAGGCTTAGAAAAATCAAGGTTGCCACCAGTAAATCAAAAGACCTATGATTCACCGACCAAGGCACGTAACAACTTCAGGAGAAAATGCAGATCTCAGTCCGAGAACCCTTACCCTCAGAGCGGTGATTTGAAAACCGATCAAAATACTCCCAACCCTATCGTGAAAGCTGGTATTGGAAATAAATGTTCATCCCTCTCACAGAATCAACGGGCCGCTACTAACATCAAAAATTCAATAAGACAAGAGAGGGGAAGGGATTTAAGGGCAGAATCAAAGCAAATCGAAAGTAATTGTATCATAAGGCTGAAATGTATCCACCCCAAGGCCGGCAGAGAGACATTGAATAGAACGAACATTTTGAAAATCTTGACACAAATACCAAGCCTGAGATACATTCGGAACAAGAACTTATGGATGGTGGAACCTAGCACGTCTGGAAGAACTGACTACTCATACATCCATTTTAACTCAAAAATTATCAAATTTCAATTGCTGAAAGAAACAGAAAGTCTTCTGATCCTGGGATATGAGCTAACGGAAATCACACGTCCAAACAAACAAGTGGACTAGCAGAGAAGTTCAGTTGTGGATTCAAGAAACTCTACAAACTCACTGACAATGACAGGAGGCCCTCCTATCCATTATATCAGCAAGATGGATCATGCGCGACCCTCTTACAATGATCGGCTGACAGAGAGACGTAGAGTTCATCCATCTTCACAACTGGACCCAGACACACAGAAAAACCAATCCCGTGGGTTGGTAATTCCTGACCGGTCTATTGTTCGGCCTTAGAGAACCCCACATTTATTACGAAAAGCCTCACCATCTAAAAAGCCGGAAGGACCTGGTGGCGAAAACCGAGGGCCCTGGATGTGGCTCAAGACTGACACGAAATTCAACCGAAAAAACTAGCAACCATTGGCTAAAGAGGGAATCCAATGACACGAAGGCTGCGAAAAGATCAACCGAACTTAAACAACCCTAAGCAAATGGTTAAAACTAGGATGTTGGAACACGCAGGGTTTCGATCGCCTAACTAAAGTAACAGATGTCAACTTGGGCCATTATGATATCCTGTGTTTTACAGGAGATATGGCTAACCACCAAACCTCATCTGGATGGTTATGAAATCATTTTTTCAGCCGCAAAAAAAGGGGCCTTGGGACGCCCGTCCCCCGGGCATATGACCACGATCAGATCAGGATCCGGAATCGACATGGCCGAAGTCCTCACCTCCCCGGATTGGATCCAGGTGATGATCCTAAACTGGAATCATACGTTTGCCGACCTCCACCCTCCAAAAGAGGGGAAAATCCTCTTAATCAACGTATACTGGAATCCAGATATTACATCAATCAAGGAATTTGAAACTGTGCTCTTGACCCTGTTGGACGAAGCTGATGGCAAAAAACTGGATTATAATATAATAATAAATGGTGATATTAACGCAGCGTGTGAAGGGATTGGCCTCGACTAAAAACACCAAGATCAAAAATTCCCAGTAAGGCTAAGAGGGAAACTGCTTGAAGAGCTTATCCAGGGACATGCACAACCTCCACTGGCTACGACCTAAACTGAACCTACTGATCCCATCGTGGCAAAGAGGAGACCAACAAGGAATGATCGACCATGTATTTGTCTCTAAGGATCTCCTCTCTGTGATCCACACATTTAGGGTCGAGCGGACGACGTTCAGTGACCACAACCTTCTTGTCACAGAAGGCCTGGCACCTAGGCCCCAGTCCCTCTCAAACTCATTACCCTTGGAAGTGTCGGCGATGGGGAATCGGGTAAAGATAACAGACAAAGGTCTGCGCCAAATAGACTTCCAATACTCCTGTCCACAATACGACGCTGCGAATCCCGGAAAAAGAAACAGAAGCAACTTGGATTACACCCCTTTGCTGACAAGGCTCTCGAAGCCAGCCGCAAAGTCAAACTTCATCTACGATCAAAGAAAACTTACCAAAAATCACCATCTCCAGAAACATTTGGAAGATGGGTAACGGCTGTCTGCAACTACAAGAGCTGGCTCAGACACTACCAACATAAACTGTACCAGAGCGATGACAAACAAATGTTGTCAGCCATTTGCGAAAACAAACCGAAGGATTTTTGGAACCTGATCAAGGGGACATTAAACAAGATGAATGATACTATCCAGAACAATGTAGGAGAGGCCAGGTGGATATCCCACTTTTCTGTCTTATTTGCCCCGATAGCAGACAACAACACTCAGAACGTACCAGCCTTTAGAACATCACTGAATGATCAAGAACCCTGGAATATTCCCGCAGACAGCAAATCGATCTTACTCAAATTAAACAAACGGAATAACTCAAGGGCCCCCGGGCCAGATGGCATTTGCAACGTGGAGCTCAAGAAGCATCCAGAACTGTGGGCAAAAATAATGAGTAAGATATTAGCCAACTGCAATCACTTCCAGGATATTCCTCCTTCCTGGAAAAAAGCCACCATCGTACCCATATTCAAGAGAGGTGCGACAGACGACCCTAGTCATTATAGACCAATCGACCTCTTGGACGTTATGGGTAAGGTGTTTGCATCTTTGGCTTTGGACATCTTTCAAACTTGGATCCGTGGTGCCCATCTAGCGGACCCCTTCCAGAATGACCAATAACATCCTGCTCCCAAGCTCCTTGAATGCTAAAGTTCTGCAGGGTGGACCAACAACCTACATGGCTTTCATTGACCTGGTCCAAGCCTTTGACCAGGTCAATAGGCAGTGCCTATGGGCAAAACTGTAAAGTAAAGACTGCCCTCGCTCAATTTTGGAATTGATAAAAGCCCTACATCAGGGTACCTCCATACGGGTGCGTCTTAGTGCAGAAGGTCGACTGTCCGAGGAAATACAGACATCAAGAGGAGTAAAGCAGGGGTGTCCCTTTGCACCTGCTCTGTACAACTCCTATATTGCAGACTATGGGGAGTCAGCGGAAATGGTTAGGCACTTTCCACCATCGCTAGAAGGCTCTAAGATTGAGCGATTACTCTATGCTGACAACATCATCTTGATGGACTTGACCCCCATTGGCCTCCAATGTCAACTCGATAATTTAGTACGCTACCTGGCAGAAAACAACCTGAGATTGAACAACAATAAAACCAAAATACTAATACTGGGAAATCCGGACAAAAGGAACCAAAAATTCTCCTGGCATTGCGAAGGGAGGAACCTTGAAACAGTTTGTGCCTTTAAATATTTAGGCATCATGATCAGCAATGACAAGGAGGAAAAGGCCATGCAAGAGACCCTATGGTCGAAACCAAAAAACCTCACGGCTCAAGCCAAGGCAGTGGAAAGGAAATTTGGAAGATTTTCCATCATTCCAATCATAAGATTCTATAAATCAATGGTTGTCACTGCATCGATATACGGCACGGATGCAATGCTATTGGTCCCGAATTCAGTCTGGGCAAAATACGAAAGCCTCTTTTGGCGAGGTCTTCTGGGCCTGGCGAACTCAACACCGATAGCGCTGATAAGAAGAGAACTTTGTTTATCCTCTCTTCTAGCAATAAAAATGAGAGCTACCCTCATGTTGTACCACAAAGTCATCAGCGCGCCTGAAAATAAAGTCTTGTATTTTATCTGCAAGGAAATCGAGGGTGGTGATAACAGGTTGCTTCCTAGATAGGAACAATTCAATCAATCCATTCTGCAAGAACTTGACGTTACTGCGGAAACACTGATTCAAAATCCCAATCAAGTATCAAAGAAACTTTTCGAAGCAGACTGGATCCATTCCCTGGAAGTCGCCAGCAGCTACTCCCTGACAGCAAACTTACCAAGCTCTCCGATGAAATTCGACGAGATGCGTGGCTACTTACATACATTTCCGGACAAGAGGTTAAGTAGAACCTTTTTAGGGTTCAGATTAAACCAGCTAAAAACAAAAGAAATTTTAGCGATCCGCAATCAAGCCCAATCAAATAAGTGTTGCTACTGTGAACTACCGGGGACACCGTAGAAAACACAAAGCACTTGGTGCTTGAATGCCCTGGATTGGTAACGGAAAGGCGCCGATTTCTTGTCGAGCCGCTGAAGAACTTCAGCACCTTAGACTCAGAAAACCTATGGGCTTTGTTGACCAGTGGTAACAACAAGCGATGTGTCATTGGAGTGGCTCTGTTCTTGAGGACGCTGAACCTGTAAAAGCCCACTAATCGATTACAGATCCTCCGCTTCAGCACAGAAAGGACACAAGGAACTAGAAACCTAGCCAGGTTCCTGGTTGGATGCATTTTTGTAAAAATTGTAACACAATGAAATCAACAACAAAAAAAAAAACATAGCAACACAGGTTCGAATCCTGCTCTCGGCTTCCAAACCGGTCTTCGGGACTTTATAGAAGAACAATTAATCATAATTTGCTTACACATCCTCCTTCATGGGAGTCACAGGTGTAAAAATGTACAGTGCTGTGTCTTCTCCACTGTGAATGTTGCATTCTCTTTTGTTTTAAAGCGTCCACTTCCCGCCAAACCAGTTTAGCATGTCACTGGCACAAAATAATTGTGATCTGATCACGTTAGCAACATTTCTATGGATATGATTATATAATAGTTATGACTTCAAACATTAAGGACCATTTTAAAAATGCTGTTCCTCCTCCTGCTCCTGTGTAGACGGGGGCTGGTAGAGTGTGTTCAAAGCAGGACCGGATTCAAGGTTTGTGGGTCTGCCACCTCCCCCACCGCGCGCCCACCCCCAACCCTGGATACCCAGTGAGACCTCCAGGGCTCAGCAGGGTCTAAGCAGAGCTTCCAGTGGCAGTAATTATTTTAAGAAGCGTGCAGCTGTTTCACCATGCAACACTTTGATAGATACGGCCGCCAGCTCATTTGCATGGGCGCGAAGGTCCCCCGAGCCAAGGCGCTGCCTGCGTGTTTATTTATTTACATTTCTACAAGCAGGAATTGCCTTGCTGACACAAGTAATTTACAAGCGAAGACTGAGGGCCAGACACTGGCTAATCAGCATGCGAAGCATCGCTGGGTATTGCCGAGGGTAGGGCCTACAAAGCTTGCTTTTTAGGCATGCAATCTAGGGCATGGCCCCCGGTTCCTGCAGCCATCACCGTGGAGCAATGCAAAAGGCATACGCTTTCTCTGTTGCATTCGTGAGTAGCAAAAGCTCTGTGTCACTGATACTGGCCTGACATCTTGTCGGTGTTCTGGACTCACTCAGAATGCGCAATATTGAACTCAAGGGCCGAGCACACATGAGTGACTGTTACTAATGACGTCTTTATTGGAAGGCAAAAGCAGTCCTTGCCCAAGGGCCCCCTCCGCGAAGGGGGCCCCAGGGCCACGGCATAGCTGCCTGAACTAAAGAAGTCAATTCCCATTGTTCACCAAACTTAAATGGCACACATCAGAATGTTTTATGGCGTGCTGCTGAGGGTCTTTACCTGCTGTCTGCTATTGTCAAGCCCATTCTGCTCTGATCAATTAATCTTGTAATGCTTTCTGTGTTCACGGTGGTATATATACATCATGTGTTCATTCACTACAACACAACTCCTGTGACGCTCCCACCTTTCTGTGGGGATTGTATTGATCATGTGCAATAGCCAAAATGGAAATGGATATTGATAAATGTAAGTGCTGTGATGGTGCAGCAGATAGCTCAGTGTGTTAAGCTCTCGTAACAGAGTTCTGTGTTCATATGCAATATTACAATACGAAAATTCCAGCAAGGATGACTCAGCCTTTCCTATGCCTCAAGTTGATACACATTCATGTACATTTACTTTGTTTTGTAACTATTATTTGCAATATACCTGTACTAGATAGCAGTTGCTGTAAAAACAAACATAGCATCAATGTTTTGAAGGTCTAGAAAATGGATTTCTCAGATGGAGAGTAGATACCCTAGGCAGCCACCTCCAATGATGATCATAAAGAGTTAGTACGGAGAGGTGATTAGGTGTCCAAATTCAAGACTGTGGAACCAAAGCATTTATGCTTGCATCCTAGCTTTGCCAGGAGACGATAGTGATCCTGGACAAATGGTCATATCACTGACATTAGTTTGCTGTCTTTTGTGAAAAGGTTTGCTTTTCACGTTCTGGTGGCATTGTTTAGCCCATTACCTGAACTTTCATTTAATGCATGCTATTTGAGTGGAAGAGGTTATAGATAGAAGAAAGCAGACCAGCTATTGCAATTGTATGGCAATGTTAATGTCTGCTCATTTGACACTAAGACACAGCTTATTTTGTGTACAATTCAGATTGTTTTGTTGTTGCATGTTTATAAATAATAATTTCACAAGCCTATGTTTTGGGTATATGAAAGGATTCAACATAAAAAAGACAAACCCATATACAATCTATTAAAATCACATCAGTTTGTTTATAATTATATACTCCCCTTGATTTATCTTATGTATTTATTTTATTGTGCATTTGTAAGGTGCGTATACAGCAAGAAATGGTGTTTCAAAGCGCCCATGATGGAGACAATGAAGCTAGAATCGTTCCAATTTCCCATAACACACTTCTATAACACTAGCTGTTTACAGCGGAATATACACCAGTTTAGCATATCTTAAAGGTCAAAATCGGTTGGTAATTCATAGTCACATGTGTCCCCCTTCTTAAATATTGGAATAACCATGGATAGCTTCCAGTAAGGGGATGTAGGTTCCTGTGACTTATTGTTGGTCACCAGCGATTGCTTCCAGGAAGGGGGAGTATGTCCCTGCTACTTATTAATGGTAATTGAACAAGCTAAACGTATATGATGGAATGAGAGGTATGCATGGTATAAGAACAGTATCTAAGTTCCATCGATCACATGGGCCTCTATGATGTGCTTTTGTACACGCATAATTGTCAACCGTATTCCATTGCAGTTCCCATGATGGCATACGATTGTATAGTAGCATAAATACAGCATCTATTTTCAGTTGTAGCTTGTGAGGAGGAATACATCCTACAGCGTTTCTCTCTTAAGAGACAAAATCGTTGAGCCGGTAATAAACTGTTCATTGACACTGGAACTGCCATGCCCTGTGTGAAGAGATTTGGGGGTGGAAAGAAGTAACTTGCAATTATTCCAAATGTTTGCAAAAGTGGAAGGTGAATGTTTGCAATAGTGGAAGGTGAAGGTGACCGTGTATGTTAAAATGATAACTGTTATTGAATTAGAAGGGCACACAGAGGTGCACATTACCATTTGGACAGGAGAGGGCAACCTAAAACTGATACTTTGCATGAGCTGAGTACGGAAACATACCTAAGCATTTTACATATAGAGAAGTTGCAGAAATTGCAGAGTGGGTTCAAATCCCAGCATCACCTCAACCCGTGTGTGATCCTGGGCATCGTATTTAATCTTGTGTTGACTAACTTGTCAAAACTGACAGCCCCTAAACCTTTCAAAATTGTCACCCTTCAGAGTTATTTAGTTTTCAGGATATGATCTTCAAAAAAGCACCACTCATGGTTTCACTGGCTTTAGTGTTGCTTCTTCAATGATAAAAGTGAGCATTGCTAAATTGCACTCCACAGCCAATTGTTCCCCTTGCTCGCTAAAGGCAAAACTATTTGAAAACCATGTCCCTTTTCTAATCTCAGTAAGTCTGTACACTTGCACCTTTCCTAGTAGCCTGTAATCTGCATCCACTATTTATGGTACGACATGTGTAGCTTGCTTCCAAATGGTCTCCTGTATCCGTGCTTGCATTCTGTGAGGCTGGTAATCTGAGTCATCTGTCTGTTCTGAATTATGTGAACCTTTTTCATACGATCCATGTCCTGCATTTATACTATGGTCGGTGTACCTTCCTTGTGGCTGCTATTGATAAAAAGCGCCCTGAATCTATGCTAGAACACAATGACCAATGTCATGGACTGTGATTGTTGCCCTTAAAGTGCTATGGGGTTATCATTCTTATTACAGCAAGAATGAAGAGGGTAAGGGGACTGAAAGGGAGTACCCACTCTTATTTTGTTTGCTGCATGGCAGCAATCAAGCTATGGGTTGTGATTGCGATGAGGGGGGGGGGGGGGCACACACAGATATTCTGGATCCCTTAATTAATTTGTTTCAGTGGAGGAGTGCCCCAAAGATGTTTGTGCCCAAAGTGCTTAAGATGGCACTGCAAGTTACATGGCATTCTAAGAAGTGAATGAAACCAGAGATCTGCTTAATAACTTCTCCCCAATCAAGACGTTTGCTATCAAATAGTTTGCAAATCCTGTCCTTGATTCAACTACACTAATGTGTGTACATTTTAAGACTACATACCATAGCTGCTAAGTGGCCCCATGCCATCAGTGTCATCTTCAGGAAGCCATGTGTCTAGAGCCTTAACCACCCCTCGAGCCAGGGTGTGTGGGCCCAAATATATCTTAGACAGAACCATTAACAAAACCACCGATGTTGGCTTTTGTGTAGATATGGGATAGGTCTTTGCCAGAAATTGCCATCATGCTATTAGCTGGCCATATGTTAACAACAACAATCAATGGATGTGTGTACCTAGGTGTATGATAGCAATGTCTAGTAAATGGCTATGCAAGAGCCAAAACAGCTGACTATGCGAATGTGTGTTTTACTGTAGGAATTGAGTGCAGTCAGCAGATGTGAGGACACACACACTATAGCACCAAAATAAAGTATCTCAATACAGCCCTAAACAGGGCTATGTATGCACGTTTTCTCTCCCCAAAAGTTGGTATTGTATGTATTCCAACTATGATTAAGCAACTATTATTCAAGACAATCATATTCATTGTAGACACCTCCTGAATGCACAAAACACAATGGAAGGTATGACCTTCAGGTGCACACAGATCTACACAGTGAATTCATTAACATACTATGTGCTCTTTCTACTTATAATGAAGACAACAGAGCAATAATGCCAGAATGCAGAGGGCTTTTGGCTAAACAGCTAGAACTAGCTCAAGGTTGGCCAGTTTGCATCTTTGATGGCCACCTGCACAGTATTTCCTCGACAAAATTAGATGGCTTGATGATGTGTCAAAATGAACAAATGAAGAGCGATAAGGTAATGTCGTAGAGGTAGGAGCCCAGAAGGCCATGTGACACCTCCAACCAGTCCTGGCTAATTTGCCAACAGCCTTTTGACATGCTCGAGAAGGCACATGCATGTTGGATGGACAACTGAACTACAAGTCCTAGAATGCAAAGTGGCGTTGGTTGAAAAGCAATGACTAGCTCAATGGTGCTCACTTTTCTGCTTAGCCATTTGCCAGATAGTTCTTCTCTGCAAAATGAGGTGCTTTGGTGTGGTGGCAAATTAGACGTGCCTACTCATTTAAAACTCTAATACAATCTATACATGCATCATGGCTCATAGAAGCAATACACTTTAAACAGGAACTCTATGTGCATACAACAATCACACCAACACAGCTAGAACTTACAGGGACTAATATGAGGTGAGGCTGATGGATATTTCACAAACACTTAACACTAGTGATTTTGGTTGCTGATGGATATTTATTTTTAGAAACCTATTCTCTGATTTATCAGAGAAAGATTTCTCATTGTATCGGCACATTACACTTTTTTATGGGGATGTCAAAATTAAAGTCAATGAGATTACAGAACAAGTGTCCCTGGCCTATGGAAAATTAAACTGTTTGGTGCTGAAAGGTGATCTCAACATGGTTTCCATAGCTACCCATGAATGCTCAGCTCTGTGGCCTTGCACTGTACCTAGATGTGTCTTTCAGTAAATGCATGCATAATGAATGTGTCTGAAGTTTAAACTTGCTGTTGGAAGGCATTGCTTATAAATCAAATGACTGAAGTAACACATTTTTAAGACATGTTATTACACCAGGAACTGGACCACAGCTACAATTAAGACATGGTTGCCAGTCTGGTGCTACAGGCATCCCCATTCCCATTGAGCCCTAGGGGGCTGAAATGCTAATGGGTATCTACCGGCACCCACGAAAGGGCAATTACTGGGTCTGGCAGGGTCGGAATACCCCGGTAATTGCCCATTCAGGGGTGCCAGACTTTTATGTCGGTATGGAGGTAGCCTTGCCACTCTTACCGGCAAGGCTACCTCCAACCTCTTTCTTTCAGAAGATGGCTTAAAAATAACAATGGCAACCTTGTAGCAGTGAATAAGTTGATGTTAATGAGTGATACGTGTAGGTCAAAGACATCCCTGGTTGGTCTTTAGGGTCAGAAGGTGAGGGTAGAAGTTGGGAATGGCCATGTGGATTACCATGCCCATGGACTGTCAAGGGATGAATAAAAGCCAAATAACCAGAGTCTATGTGTTCCTCCTCATTACCCATCTCACACGTAGCTGTAGTCCTATGCATGTACCGCTTGGCGCTTGGACACACAGGATCCAATATGCCCAAGCTAAGCTTCATCCCATTTTGTATTATAGGTGGCACAAGAGCAGAAACTAATAGCCAAAACTGGAGAAAAAAAACTACAAGTCCTAGAATGCAAGGTGCTATGGGCTGGAAGGTCACTGTTGACATAGAGCTATGTGAAACAAAGGAAGGCTGAGCTCCAAAGCATGTGAGCGAACTGGGGCCAAAAACAAAGAATATTCCAAAGGAAGTCCCTAGAATGGTGGGCTTGAATGAGTTGCCATCAAAAAATTAAAATGTTGTGAGTCATGAGAAATGCTTGCTTCAATGTGAGAGAAGAGACAACATACAAAGGTTCACAACACACCAAGCAAGCCAAGATCTGGCACTAAGGATAAAACAATATGAAGATAATGTACCATGTAGAGTATACAAAAGTAAAAATAACAAATCATTATATCCAACTTGCACGAATGTGTCAAGCGATTAAGAGCATAACATATGAAGCATAACAGTTATAATAATAGAATTTGCAGATTCCAGAGGAAGTCAGAAGAACAAATGATTCGGTGTAAACAGAAAATAAAGAATACGTCTGTCAACCCATGCATAGGGGTTTCGGCTAAAGGGGCCTAATAGTTTGGAACTGTCCTAGCCTTCTTCAGGATGAGAAGAAATCTTGTTTTGAAGATTCCTTTTTCTGAGTCCCGGGAGGATAGCTCAAGGGCAACGCGCTCGCATTGAAATCAAGACGGCATGGAGCAAAACAGGTTTGATCCCAGGGTCTGTGCTTAGAAACCTTTTGATATTAGGTGTGTTATAAAAAAACTATGAGCAATTATTGAGTCATGAAAATATGTTCAATTTTCTGAAATCAAAAGTTGTAAAAAACATTTTGAGAGAAAAGGACACTCACTGTAGTCTTCCAGGTTCAATGGGTCTGAAATAGATACCCCATCTGAATGAACCAAGGGTCTCTCTCCTTAGTGTGTCAGATAACTCGGATAGGGGAGAAAAGAGGCATTGAAGAGAAAACAAGGATCAAAAAGAAAGAGATAAAAAGAAGGAAACAGTGGGGAACAAAGGGCAAAGAAAAAAGTAATGAACAGATGAATAAAAACTATAGGGCTTACTGAGGTATCCAAATAAAACTATGGAAATGTCCTGCAAAGTCCCAATGAACCTATTCCGTTTATTGGTTCTTATGTGGTTGAGAGCACTAATAATTTTGGGATCGAGTTATAGAATGTCTTTCCCTGTCTGAACAAAACATACAAGAAAAGTGTAAGTGACTTTTAATGTGTGGATTGACAACCTTATATAGGTAATAAAAACACCTCAAAAGAATGTTTACTGGCAGATGGTCTGCCGTGTGCGGCTGCGCAGTGAATGTAAACTGCCGGTGCAGGCCGCTGTGCAGGAAACGAGTGTGCCAGAACTGCAGCGTGATTCACATGATGGCAGAAAGATCAGCTGTCGGGTGAATAAACGCCTGCCGTGCATTTTTGTGATGTATCATCTGCCTCTAGGCATCGAAAGAGGACAAGTATGCTGGAGTGGGAATAGACAAAGAGGAGGGACCATGGTCCTGATGTATGAAAGGGGTTGGTGGAGCCGCCATGTTTTGTTGGTGGATACTAAAAAACAAAACAGTGAGGATTTAGGGTACAAAATAGAAAAATGTAAAAAAACCAAAACTCGAGCGGAGTAAAAGACTAAATACTTTGCCGGTTAACAGCACTGTTGTTTCCGGATGGGTAAGGTTATAATGAGGTCCAATGAGCAGAAAACCACATTTTGCACATTTTCTCGTAGAGAGTGAATGCATGAAACGTTTGACCCAGTATTATTCCTTAACATACTAGTGTTGTTCAACAGAACTCATACTATTCACCTCCGGGCATAGGTAACTCAAATCCTTTCTACTAAAAGTATGCCTCCTGGTATGCCTATCATTGAAACATGGACCCCATACTGTCAACGTTCAGGTACCAGGTCTTGATTCCTGAACTGTCCCCTCCTATAATCCTACGCTTCTGGAACATGACATAGGTTGATGCCTAACCCCCTGAACCAACTCACCATGCTATGAAAGCAATACAAGTTCTGCTCAGAATGTTATGAGATGGAACACTAGACCTGCTGGTAGCTGCAGTCCACCACGTACAAACAGAGGTGACAAATAGACAGGATAAAGTGAAACGTGACACAATAAAAGCCCTAGTGAATATGTCGTTTATGCATAGCTCTCAACCATTTGTGTTGCAAAGGCGGGTGAAAACACCCGATTTTAGTTTTGGCGGGTGAGAGGCCCATTGAAACGAATGGGCGTGCTTGAGGCTTGGCGGGTGAGTACGTTGTTTACAAGGCGGGTGACACCCGCCAAAAGCGTGTGAGTTGAGAGCTATGGTTTATGTGCTGATCTGTCAGTGCAAGTATCATTGCAAAACATTCCTGCACTGGTACACAATTGCCCAGTAACACATCACATTTTGTTTTATTGTTTAAAGCGCAGACCTGGCTCGAGAGCAGCAGAGCGCTGTACGGAGTATGGGTAGCTGGCGTATGGACTGGCAGCTTTTAACAGTAGCGCAGTACTGGGAGTTCTTATAGTCTGTGTGTCACTTTACACGTCCATTGGCCTGAGTCCTTGGGCAGTTTACAATATGTTATCTCGGCTCTGATTATCCCCTGCTGCCAAAACGCTCTTAAGCTTCCATGTTCACACAAGTTTGCATGAGTAATTTACACCCTACATAATTTACTCAGTTACCTTAAGGAAATGTATCAGCAACAATGAGTAAATTAGGTAACAGAGTCAATATAAACTAAGCCTGGTTGAAATGACTCAAATTTCCTTTAGCAATGTGAATAAAATTATGTAAATCTGCACTAAATGGGAGTTTGACGGACCGTTCATAATTAGGAAATCAGGCCTATATTGAGGATGCAGCTGAACTGACACCCAGCCGTCTAACAGTGCCATTAAAATTGCCCCCTTGGCGCTGCCATTCAGCGGAGCCCTGGTACCCTGGCTGAAAGGGCTGAGCTACAGATCATAGTTTAAGGGAATTTTGCAGCTGCAGGCCTTCGAGCCTCTCTGTCCTGCAGACAACTGCCCTCAGCAATCAGTCCCCAATGCATGAGCTGTGGGATCAGAGGACGTGCGGCCAACTCTGCGTGCCATCCTTACGACTGAACTGGCAGCGCCAGGAATCAAAGTATAATCTCCCCCGTGCAACAGAATCCATAAACTAGCCCCTAAGCTTATTGAGCGGCTCAGCTGGTGCTTAGATGTTTGACATGCACAGAAGCCTCTTCTTCCCATCATTTTGTGAACAGCGAAGACCAAGGAAAGAATATCATTGTTAGCATGTTTTAACACAAGCGCGCCGCGCGTGCGCAGGACGTACCACCTCTGCACCAAAGATCCCATCAGTGAGTTTAAGATTCATATTTGAACTTATCTCATGTTCAATTCATAAAAGGGATGAGGTGAGATCTTTATTTAAATGATGACAATGCTGCAAGGCTATAAGCCGTATGCCATTAGCGCAACTACTAGCATTGTTCAGTAGTATTCATAGAGGATAGTGTAATCATTTCAGGATCTAATACTAGGCATGCAAATTCCAAATTTAACGAATATTGATGGCCGTGTGCGTGCATCACCCTCTGGTCTTTAGCATATGTCTGGGCGGAACACTGGCACCCTCGGAGGCAGCACTGCCCTCTGTGAGAGCAATTGCATATACAAGAGCGGCTCCCCTTAACCTGGGGTAATGAGGTAGAACACTTTGGGATGGATTCACAGAGCGTTTCCCTATGGGATTGTGCTATTATAAAATGCTTCTGTGAATCAGGCCCTTTGACTCACCAGGAAACTTCATGAAACAGAAGGAGGCTAATGAGTGTCAGAGAAGATCACCAAACCTCAACACAAGTGACAACAAGCAATTTCAGTTTGGTCAACACCCACTAACTGGCCGTGGTTCAGTGTAGTGTAGGATTTTGTGAATACGGCCCTATAGTGGGTTTCAATTTTCATCAAGACGATGCACCACAAAAACTTTCCACAAAAAATGTCAGCACACTTGGTGATATGATGTTCTTGGATGGACAAATCTGCCTGTAGCACCAGGTAGTTGTAATGACATCACACAGGACGTGTCTGCACAGTGCATGGAATCAGGTCCACCAGCAAGCGCAGGTTGTTGCGTAGAAGGGAAGGAGGATAGCTCAGAGGCAAATCACCTCTTCCCTAGGCTACCACAGAGCTATGTCTCAATGGAAGCAGCTATTTCTCCTCCCCAGAATTGGCTACCCCGTGAAAGTCCCCACCATTTCACTGGATAAAGCAGCCCCCCAGAACTTTGTTTGTTTGTTTATTCATTTGTAGTGCACGCCAGCCCCGGAGGTATCAGGGCACAGGAAATGACAAGAATATGCAAAGCTTGGGTTACAAGAAGTAGCTGTTCAGCAAAATTACAGGCACAGAAAATGAGTAAAAATCAGTAAATATAATGAAGATAAAATATATGTACAGTAAACAAGTATAAATCGGTGAATACCATATAGAGTGGGTAAAACTGGCCGGTTGTGAGTAAGCCATAGGTGGACTGTCTGGTCAGGATGTAATTATAATTGTAAATGTAATTATAATTAGTTATTTATAACGCACTTAATTCCGAGATTTCGAAGTGTGGACCGGGGATCAAACTGGTGTTGCACCACGTCAATCAAGAACTTCATAGAAGACTTAACTACCATCCTATCAGAAAACCTTAAAGATACTACTCAATCAATATTATTAGGCGACCTTAATATTGGCTTTAATGATATCAACGACTTACAAGCCACAGCAGCCTCCAACACACTAACAGAACTGGGCTACACACAAAGAGTGCTTGAGCCCACCCATATCAAAGGGAGAACCCTTGATTGGATTGCTGACCACAACTGCAATATAGACACTCTCACCATCTCACCCCAAATCTGGTCAGACCACCATCTAATCTCATTCTCCTTAGACACTGCCACCCCTAAACTGCAACAACCATGTGCACCTCCTGCACTTACCAGAAACAAAAAAAACATGACATTAGACAAACTACTCCCCGGCATCATGCCCACTTTGGACGCTCTACCTGACAGTCTCAACCCTAACAGCCTAGTGGAAGAATTTAACAATATCATGAACATAACTCTTGACAACATCGCACCACTCAAGCTCAGAAACAGCAAGCCAAAGAACCACCTGAACAACTGGTTCACCCCTCTCTTAAAAAATCTGAGATTAGAAAAAAGGAAATGGGAAAATACATGGAAAATTAACCCCAGCCCAGAAAATAAACTGAAATTAGCTAAAATCTCTTCTCATTACAAAAAAGAAATCATCTTAGCTAAACAAGAGACCTACAATAACAGAATCACACAAGCCAAATCAAGTACTAAAGAACTGTTCGCCATACTCAGAGAACTGGAAAACCCAATAACACCTCAAGACAACTGTCTTAAAGATAAAAAGTGGTGCTCCGAAATCCAGCAAGCCCTCTCTAACAAAGTCCGAAACCTCCAAAAGAAAATAGAACTAAAACGTGAGACCCTAGCACCCAATATATTACCGCCTATCAAGACACTTCCTAACTCCAAACCCACTACGCAATTCCACTTCTCCAAAGTCTCCATACTAGAAGTAGAGAAAGTAATACTCGGTCTAAAACCGTCCAACTGCAAAGGAGACTCATGTCCAGCACAACTCATCAAAGATGCCGCACGAGATCTAGCACCATTTATCACCAAGTTAATTAATGCCTCCTTTACCACAGGCATTATCCCCAGTAACTTAAAAGAGTCCTGGGTGCTCCCACTCTTAAAAAAGGCTACTCTAGACCCCACCATACCCACTAACTATAGACCTATTACTACGGTACCATTCCTTCTGAAGATACTGGATAAGGTGGCATATATACAAATCCAGAGTTTCTTGGAACAAAATCAACTACTAGGCTCCCGACAATCTGGCTTCCGCCCTCTTCACGGCACAGAAACTGCATTGATTGACCTGAAAGCCCAAATAGACAAAGTAAGAGATTCTGGTAAACCAGCACTCCTCCTACTACTAGACCTATCGGCCGCTTTTGATTTAGTGGACCATAAAATCCTATGTAACCACCTAGATTCAGCAGCACACTTCTCCACTGAGGCTATAGCATGGATACAATCCTTCCTCAGTGACCGCACCATGAGGGTTTTCTCACCTATAGCAGCTGCAGACCCCATCCCTATTACCTGCGGTGTGCCACAGGGATCATGCGTTTCACCAACGCTATATAACATATTCACTAAGCCCCTGTTTGATGATTTGGACCTTCTGGGTATCACGTATACCAACTACGCTGACGATACCCAGATCCTCCTCCCACTCACAGGGGTTTACGAAAAAGATCTAGCAATGGTGAACAAAATATACAGCATCGTTCAGGCATGGATGGCAACCCATGGCCTATGCCTGAACGATGATAAAACTGAGCTTCTTATCCTAGGCACCGCACCCCTCATCAAAAAACTAAGCACAAACTACTCTTCCTTTATCATAGATGGGAACTGCATACAAGTTGCCAAAGAAGTTAAAACATTAGGGATATACCTTGACTCTACCCTATCATTTTCCAAACAGGTAAACTCCCTAGCTTCCTCGACAGCCTACACATGTAAGCTCATTAGAGCAGGAAAACAATTCCTTTCCCAGCACAGTTGTCTAACATTAGCCAGAGCCCTTATCATTTCTAAACTTGATTATTGTAACGCACTGTACATAGGAGCCAATAAATCTATCATAAACAAAATACAGATACAGCAAAACAAGGCCCTCCGAGCGGCATTGAACATCCCCAGGAGAGAACACATTACAGTAATAAGAAGGAAACACAAATGGCTCTCCACCCACGAGAAAATCAGACTCAAAACTGCATCTCTCACATACAAATCCCTACACAACAAAGCCCCCCAATACCTTAAGGACAGATTCACCAGAACACACCCCACAAGACAAACCAGACTTGCTTACACCAATCGCCTACAAGTACCACGCTTTAAACTGACCACCATAGGTGGAGCTAGCTTCCCAGTCAAAGCTGCTCAACTGTGGAACGAATTACCCACCACTGCGAGGCTAGAACACTCCTTTTCCAAATTCAGGCAAATTGTAATTAACTGGCTAACGACAGCAACTGCCAATTGAAAAACTTGCACCTGTAACTGGTAATTTCTGTAACCGCTAATGTCTGTAACTTGTAACTGTAACCTGTAACTTATGCTCTAAGCTGTATATATTCTTACTTTTGCGCCCTTATACTCCAGGGTCCGGTGCGCACAATAAATTCCAAACAAACAAACAAACAAACAAACGTTGTCTTGCTTCCAAGGCAAGCACTTTGCCCCTGAGCAATCCACCCGAGATTACCTGTGGAGATGGCAACAGGGCTTGTGTGACCCTTTCCACATCAAACAAAACCTCGGATTACACCAGTGCCAATGAAGAAGCAGGGCACTGGGAAACAGCAGTGCTGTTGCCCAAATCCTGCTGTAACAGAGTCCTTCTCGTGAAGTGATAGCGGCCGTATCCATTCACAGAATTCCCATACTGATGACAAGTAACAGCCCTGACTCTGTGTGTCATACACAGAGTGTCCCAGCCTAGAGCAGAGGCCTGCACAACATTGCCCAGTAGATTTCGCTCCACACGTTGTATGGTCTCTGACTCGATGACACCAGCTGCCTTTATGCAAACTGTGCTCTGCTCCACCCCATTAAAACCAACGCATTGCTTTCGCTAAGTGTGGCTCACACTAGTAAATGAGCTAATCCAGACACTAGCTGATGTCAGTGAAGTGCAACCAACTATATTACACTGATTCACCGTTGTGAGATCTTGGACAACCTTGTCTCACTTTTATAGTAATAGCATACAACAAACATTTCACCCTTGCCCGAGTATAATATGATATGATATGTCATTTATAAAACGCCTATATATAGTGTTTCAAGGCGCGACGAAGCAAGGGAGGGGAAACAAAGGGAGGATAATGACAACGATCTTTCTAGGCCTAGTGACATTGAGATCGCGCAAGTGCAGGGGGCAGTGGAGGGGAAAATTGCAAGGGGCAGGGGAGGAAAGGCAAGTGCAGGACACAGGATCAAAACAAGTAGTGTGGCCAGCAGGTGGCAGTGCAAGGGTTGTGACCAGTGCAGTATCAGACAGGAGATCAGCAGGAAAGAGGAAGAGAGAAGGCAGAAGCAGAGAGGAAAGTCTTGAGATGCTTCCGGACCCGGAGATGGTTCTGCTCAAGTTTCTGAGAGGCAGGGAGAAACGCCTGAACCTCAAGCAGTTGGAGGTGGAGGAGCAAAGAACTCGAGTAGGAAAATATTTCCGAAGAGAGAGTACAGGTTAAATTGCGTTGATGGTTGTCTCCAGAAAGTCTGTTTTATTATTTGGGTTTTCCAAAGGTAGTGTCATTAAAATTCAAGTGCTTGCCTGAGCTACTGCTCTACAGTATTTTGTTGTGTAAGTATATTTCCTGGAGCAAATACGTTCTCAACCAGGGGTTGTGTTGTACTGATGTGCACTTTATCAACCGTTCTCCACCCTCCATCCTTTTCTACACTTCCCCAATGTCACTGGAATTGAGTCTGTCAGATGGGTCATTCCATTTGATCTGTAAGTGTCATGCTATGTGCGTAAACAAATGGGTAAAAACCCCTTTTATGTTATATAAGATTAGGTTTTACCTGGATACAACGTTATTTATAATGAATTGTAACGAGAAGAGTTTTAGCTGCAGTCTGCAGGAACTCGTTAGAGAAGCATTTTTAAAGCGTCTTAATGTTTATTTTATTTTATATTGGGATGGGCTTTTGTACTTTTATCAAGTTACCAACAGGTTTTATATTGTACTAGCAGAAGTACCAGTTCTCTGTAGTTCACGGGTTCTGAAGACAAACATGATAAAACTCTCATCAATTGTTGAAAATGAACGATCCTGTAGGTCACTGTCCCGCCTCATCCTGGTATGGTGCAGTTCGTTGCAGTGCATTGTGGTGCAATATCTTAGAAACCGTGCATCCTAGGGCTTTGAAACATGGTTTTCGAGGTCCCGCATCAGGACCAGTTTAGAAACAACATTTTTTGTTTCCTTTTATGTTGAACATGTTTTACGGCTTCGTCGGCAGACACCATCTTGCAAAAATCCACTGGAAAAGTAATTTCACCTGATGCAGAAAACATTCAGAACCTTCTGGAATGCTACCTACCTTCACTTTTGCCTCTCAGGACCATTTGCCTCACATACATTTTTTGTTTCGATTCTTAGTAAACATGGTTTACGACTTTGTTGGCAGGCCACAAAGCCACAAACAAATGTTGACTTTTGTTGAAATCTGGGGCAATGGGTTGGGTGTCCACATTTAATGTAGCCAGTAATGTCTAGAGGGTCCTAAAACTTATGTCTGCAAACTTTGCTGCAGATTGGTGATACAGTGTGGTATTGTATAAGGATCAACCCTTCGCCAAGCCACAAACCCACACATTTTTACTTTTGATGAAATCCGGGGAAGGGGTGAGGTTTTCAAATGTCATGTAGCCAGTAATGTCCGGAGGGCCCTAACAGGTAAGTATGCAACATTTGGTACAGATTGGTGAAGCAGTGTGGAATTGTATAAGGAACAATGCATTGCTAAACCACAAACCCAGAAACACATTTTGACTTGTGCCGAAATCTGGGGAAAGGAGTGGGATGTACAAATGTGATACAGCCAGTATTGTCTGTAGGGCCCTAACAGGTAACTATTCAAAATTTGGTGCAGATTGGTGAAACAGTGTGGAATTGTATAATGAACAACATTTCGCCAAGCCATACAACCACAAATCCACAAATCCCGCCACAAACCCACAGACACATATTGACTTTTATATAATATATATAGGTTGAGCTCGTTTTTCTGGTGTTATAATTGATTTTTTGTGTGTGTTTACCTTGCTGATGGAGAAATCCAATTCCAGTGCTATGGGATTCTGTGCAGGAGGGCATGTTCGTTCAAGTTGCCTTGCACAAATTACTCTTGAGGCCAGCAGTGCACTGTTTTGTCGTATGCTCAAACAACTTACTAACATTATTTCCATTGCCAGACCATCATCATTATGTCAAAGTAGCTTGAATTCAAATCAAGTGTCTGCATGAGGGAGTGTTCTATTTCTTCTGAAGCAGCTGGTATGTTGTTTCACCAGGAGATGGACTATTGTATATTGTTGTGTATGTGTTCACTCAAGGTGCCTGGACTGAGATAGAGTAACCCCTTTCGGGTAGTTACTAGGAGTGTAAGGTGGGACACACACAAGTTTTTTATAGAGTTGGACTATTTGCAGGACTCTGTTCCACAATTGAGGGTTAGAAGTCCCACATATGTGAATGTCAGCCTGTGTCTGCCTGTGTTCAGTTGCAAATCAGGTCAAGATGTCATATGCTGGGCACCGGCCTGGCTGGAGGAACAACTGGTCTGTTCTTGAAGGTAGTGGAATGACCCAGACTAGCCTAGTGTGCTAATCTCAGGAGGAAATAAGGGGCTAAACTAAGAGAGGGTGGAAGTCTGCTTTTTCTCTATCTAGCTATCTAGCTATCTATGTTTCAATTACTTTATATTTATGTAAAGATTTTGGAGGCAAGAGGCACCAATGATCTGCATACCAAATTGTTTGGGGAGAATGCGCTGGAGCCCTATCGTCATCTTAGTTGGGTGGTTGCAGCACAGCTCTCATGTGATATTTATCACCTACCCCTATGAACTGTCCATACATCGGAGGTCAGACACTGAGGCCCACTTGCTGCCCACTCTGAGAAATGAAAACAGATTCTGAGGCAGAACATCCATTCACAGGCCTCCGCTTCTAGAACGTCCTTCCCACATAATGTACAATTGATTAGAATTATGAAAGTTAAACATGGAACTGCATATAAAAATCATAGTCAATGTGAAAGACTTCATCCATGTTCACCCACTGTTGTCCCAACTTCAGTTGCTGTGCTCCGTTTAGGACTCAATTGGGAATGTGAGGTCAAAAAGACAGGTTTCAGATTCCTGTGTTTATGAAACATGGTTCATCCCTAATTTTGGAGCAGGCGGTTGGGCCAGTTTGTCAGAGGATGCGCCCAATGCCCTCCATGTTCTCTCAGCCTCCCTGCACTTGCGTTTCAGGGCGGCGAGGTTGGAATCATACCAAGATTTGCATTTGGAGGTAGGCTTCAGGTGGATTCTCATGACAGGGGCAAGATTGTCCAGAGTGCTGTAGATAGAAAGATGCAGGTTAGAGAGGGTTGTGTTAGAGTGTGAGTCATCCGCAGGAGAAGCAGATAAGGTACTTGCACACGAATGACTGAGGAGGTATGTGGCAGTGCTGGTGTTGGCTTTGCCTAGGAGACAGAGAGTTTCAGGTGTGAGGACAGCAGAAAGTGGTCAGTCCAAGAGAGACGAGTGGTGAGAGGGTTAGAGAGGGGGGCTGTCTGAGGAAATGGGAACATCCAAGGTGTGACCAGCAGAGTATGTTGGACCAGAGGGGAGAATGGAGAGAGGGAGAGAGTGTGTCGCATAGGTAGTGGAAGAGCCCTGAGGTGGGGTTTGATGCATTCAGGCATATGTTGAGGTCTCCAAGGAGGAGAAGTTGAAAGATAGAGGCAAGGAGAGAAGCATAGAGGTCAGTCCACTCTGAGAGAAAGAGGGTAACCTGGCCAGGTGTCCTGTAGATGTGGCCATAATCAGAGAGAGGGCAGTAGAGATAGAGAGTCTGCAGACTAGGCATTCAAAGAAGGAGTAGGTCTGCGTAGGAATGACAGAAGCAGGGAACCACTCTGGAAAGATCAGAGCGACTCCACCTGCCGATTGGTTGGTTCTGGGCTTGGAAATGAACCATTAGACCTAGGGCCCTTTAAGATGAGGCAGCAATACTTAGAGATGAATGTGGATGCAGAACTTACTCTAACATTATTAATCAAACTGACTTAGGAAGTTGGCAAAATATAGTGCTGTTTTAATTGCAATTATCTAAAACAGGGAGTTACAACAGACGTCAACGGACGTCGCAAAGCACATTCTCAGTGAATTTCATAAAAAACACAACCCTTATAGTAAAAATTCATCATCAGTGATGGGCACACTACGTGGCAAACTACAAACACCTACTTGGGGTGTGATAGGCTTACAGGGAACATCTAGGTATACATTCCATACTATGAGGGGTTGCGATTGGGTCTCTAACATCAGGTGGGCAACTTTGACATCCTCTAGTGCAAGTCCTCTTCATCGTCACAAAATACACGATGATCCATTGGTTACACAAACTATAGGGCTCTCTGATACGTGGCCCTCTACAATTGGTTGGCACGCTAGAACCCCTCTGGAATATTCCACACACTAGCAGCATACACAGCCACAATCTATTCAATACGTAGCCAGCCTCAAGATCACTTTGTCTACTTGCGATACTGCAACTGTATAATTGTAAAATTACTCTGCATTTTCTTCAGCATTTCTTTGCATGATCATCTTCATTTTGAACCTGAAAATGTTGCTCATCTTTGACACCTCCTCTTCAGATCTTATAGAATGTCTATGTTCTTTTGTCTTGTGCATCTTTTCAGGGTCCATCAGTTCTGTTTCGCATGATGTCACCAGTCTTCTTTCTCACTCATTTTCACACTTCTTACGGGACTCTGTCCAGAAGACAATCATATCTTCATGAATGTATATAGGGATTTCTCAGAGGATACCTTGTTTCCAAGATTCTCTGTGGTACAGGCATCCTCACTGGTACTGCACATGTCGCAATTTCTGGTTCACAACATATAGGCAACATGGGTGCAGAGCTTTTGGTAGGGACTTTTGACTCTTCGTCTACAGAAAGGATCTTGTATCCAACAGGGAGGAGAGTGTCAAAGCTTGTGACAGAGCTGGCTGTGAATCATGTCTCGGCGAGAGCAAGGATATCCAGGTCAATTTCTTTGAGAAGGTGGCAGATGTCAGAGGAGTGTTTGACAGCAGAGCCAGAGTTGAGGAAAGTGATGTGGGGTAGGTTGCCACATTTGAAAGACTTTCGGGTGGGGTACAGGCTGGAACACACAGCAGAATTGGTAGGGAGGCAGAGAGTGGGCGGTGGTGGGTAGCAGGAGGTGACATAGTAGCCGATGGGAGGAGGAACGTGCTAGTGAGGTGGTGGAAGTAGGATATGGCAGAGGAGCCATAGAGGGGCTAGTAGGGGTAGCGGGAGAAGGGGGGTAGTTGATAAGGCACGGGAGATGCCTATCGAAAAGGGGGAGATTAGGCTGAAGGCCCTAGACCAAGATGGTGACATACACATAGACATTAATGATGGTCCTGGAAGAGTGAAAGGAGGCCAAGAGGACCTCCCACTGAGTGCTTAGATATGCTACATGAATTGGCTTCAAGTTCTGATGTGCATTGCGTAAGTAGATGAAAGAGGACAGGCACGCAGGTAACATTTTAATTGCAAACCTGCACTTTAGTCTGCCATGTTCCTTTTAGCACAACAGACATTTGGTATTATAACAGGCCCATAGACCAAACCCTTTACACATTAGAGGATGCACTAAATTCAATTGAAATCTCCATGTAATATCAAGCAAAAAATTTCGCTTTTGGAACATGTATGGAATTTAGAATGATAAAAACGAATCTGGTGTCAAATTAATTTGAATTTGCTCTTACAGTATAGTACTGTTTAGGACTTAAACTGATGCCAAACAAATTCCGCCCTGATTGTAATCATGCCAGCGCACCTGCCCTGATAGGCCATTCACACCTTTTATCTGCCCAGGCTTGGGAACTCCTTCCTCTGAGAGATGAATCCATCTGATGTGTCCTGCAAATTGAAATGCTGGCAACTGGTGGAAGGCCTTTGCAATTGGAAAGGCCATACTTAAGGCCAGCAGGCCAGGATGTTTTATCTCTGCATGCACATGCCAGCTATATGCCCTTCCCTTTGAAGATTGAGGGATGGAGATTTGTCATGGGCGAGAGCTCCTCACATTGACTGAATTTGCCATCCATCTTGGATTATGGCCTCTAAGCAGAGGAAGTGATGCATGTGGTAACATCTTGGTGCAAATTATCTACTGGTCACAATTAGATTAAGGGTGCTTTAAAATTACCTGCTGGTTGATCACTCACTTAAAACATTCCTGAATTATGGACTGCTAGGAGTACATTGCCCGATCCATGAAATACTGCTTGTCTTCCTGGCAAGGCTTTGCCTGGAAGATGATGACAGTCTTTTGCCACTGGATGGGTTATTACGGTTGGATAAGCCAACTATTTATGCCAGGGGCCAATGGGATAGACCTGCCTGCCTTAGTTTTGACACAGTTCTCTGAGGTCTGATCCTGGGGGACTAGGGGGTTTCAGGGTACAGAAGAGCCCAGGACTTTTGGGAAGACTCTGGGAAAGCCCCATATCTGGGAAAAAGCTTGGATGTGCACTTCAGGGCTAGAGGCACTTTACCAAATTTCAGGCGACTAGTGTTACACAGGAAGCAGTGATCCTATAAAAACAATTAGCAAAGTAACAGTCCAGATGAACGGCAAAGCCAATGAGCCAACCAATTAGAAGATGAAAACTGGGTAGACACTGCTAGTGGCTTAGACTTGTTGACAACCCCTAGCGCATGCAGCCCTAATCCCACCACCAAACACCTGCTCCATGCGCAGCGTTGGGACATTGTCATTTCTTTTACTACACGTCAAGACATGGAAAAATGGGAGGACACATTCTAACGCCTTTGTGCATGCAGTTCTAACGGGAACCACACTTGTGTGATCCTGCTCCTTTTTCCAGGAAGGGAGATTGAAACAGCAAAACTCAAATGAAAATACAAAAGATGGTTACAAACCTCTTTTTTGAAAATTACAAAAAAGATAACAGAAAAAATAAATAGAGTACAGTTCAAACAAGGAGACAATACAGTACACACTTGTATGTTCCTCCACATCCAAAACCACATCCATAGAGTATGTCATGATATGATATGATGTAATATTTTATTTGTATTTCGCTCGTGCACAAGTGTTTCAAGTGTCCTGGGGTACCAGTGCTGTTGTTTCTTTTTGAATTTTATTTATAATACAGTCATAAGGCCGGAAGGTTGCTGGGCCCAGTACAGACATACAATACCATGAAAACAGTATCATAGATCACAAAAGAAATGTCATCAATGAACAACAATAGAATACAGAGCTTTAAAACATGCAGCCAGTTCAAGGTTTAAACAGCGGTCTGTGCGCAGATATCACTGTCATGTCCCCCCGTAGAGTTATCAGAATCGGCTAATGCTAAATATCATCTGAGCGGTTCCAGATTTCCTTAGGCCGGCTCCCAGATGGTACAATCTTTACATAGTCCTCTTCACGCTCATTAAAACCAATCAATGAACGTAGCCATTCGGCACTACTAGGGGAATGTCTCGACTTCCAGTACTTCAGTGCGCATCTTTTAGCAACTGCGTTAGCCACATTGATCAGATGTCGAGAGGTTTTGGGCAATTTCCCTATGTCCCCCAGCAGGTATTTTATTGGTGAGAGGGGCAGTGGGAAATCCAATATAGAATCAAGTTTCCCTGCAACATCTCTCCAGAATTCAGTAACAGGTGGGCAAGCCCAGTAAATGTGAAATTAATCTGCCTGTGCATGACCACATTTAACACAACTGGCGCTCCGTCAAGGGAAAACCTAGCAATTCTAGCTGGTGTATAATGTAGATGGTTTAACACTTTAAATTGTATCAGCCATAGGCAGGCATTGAACGAGACAGTCTTAGTCAGTCGACAACATCACCGACATTGACCATCACCTATTTCAATCCCCAAGTCCCTTTCCCATGCCGCCTGCATGCCATTGTTAGTTCGCAGATTTGACTGTAGTATGACATATATTGTAAACACACAACGAAAAATACCACAAACCATCTACCCATCCTAACACGCAAGAGCGTCAATAAGTCACAGTTACAACACTAATATAGCTAGCATAGCTAACATAGACCAGGGTACCATAGTGTGTAAGAAAATAACTTATTTTAATATTATCTAATACTTATTCATACAAAACATAAAACAATATATATCAATTCATAAAAAAACAGTAAAACAAATCAGGATAAGTCAAACAAATGGAGAAACCTGCATGTCACAACCCAATTTTAGCAGGTGAAAGTGAGGTTAGTACTTAGACGTGAGTAGATATACATGTCTTGCCTTCATTGACTTATTTTAACATTCTTTTTTTCATCATAATCTTGTTTTCAAGTGTTTTCAAATACAGCAACGTCGTGTCGACCATTTGATGTGTTTCTAGGTCCAACTGTATTCAGCAACACGTGCTGAGATGATTCTAAGTAACGTGTGTATCGGACCTGTCTTCAGGACACTATTTCATTTTTGCCTAGCCCACTGTGGTTCATCGTGTGTAATGACTAAACTTTCAAGGTTTTGTGGCTGTCTAAAAACCAAAAAAACATATGTTCTTCGTTATTTACAGGTACTATATTGTTTTTACTGTGTTTCAAGTGTAGGCTGTGACATAACTGTCCTTAAATTTCTTAACAGCGCGCAAGGAGTTGCAACATTTTCACTGTTGGTCTGAGACATCTTTTCCAACTGTAGAGAACAAATATGATTTCAGTTTGTCCTATTCATGTATAGTTACGTGGGCATGTCTTGACATGACACACAAACAATTTTCAAAGAGACCGTTTCCCTTTTAAAAAAAAGTTGTTTAAACAGCTAATCAATTAGTGTAGTGCTATAATAGCCTGTTTGCTATCCAGTTTCTATATATCTAGATGATTCCTTTCTTGTTTTGTTTGTACAAATTAAAAGGAAAAAGAAGAAAATGGTATTACCTTGCTGCTAGCAAATACCACAGCCTGGTAATCTTTCTTCAAGATGAGACGATCATAGCTCCCTTTTAGGATTTGCTGTCGGCATCCCGACGTTTTTATTCATCGACCTAGATGTCCAGACAGAATCTGTTTTAGCACGTTATGGACATGTAATGGATACTCAGGCAGCGTAGTGAATATTTCCACTTGATCTGATCCTGGTTCATTTTCTGGTTTCATTTCATGCCTCTAATGATTACTGTTTCAAGTGGAAGGAGTGGTTGGGAGGTTTTGATGTTTACATCACAGTGGTAAATCACTTTTGTTTCCACCAAAGATACATTTAGGAAAGAAGGAAGAATATACATATGCAATATAGTAGGTTGTGTGTTTGTGAATTGGTTTTATCTGCATGTTGAAGAGAAAGCTGTGCCCTCCAAGGCACATAGGTTACTGATGTAAATAAATCAGTAACATGAGCCACATGCAATAAGTGTCATTCTGTATAATCTTACTGGGTTCCCTGAAAGTGTGCCAGGTCCAAATGTTCTTTATCATCAGCCAAAGGTGGGTCATAATTATAAATAGGGAAGGTTTGTTTTATCATAGGGCTGTATGATGGAAGGAATGCTCACCACTAAAATTACCATTCTACCACAAATATAAGATACCACTAATATTTACCACCAAAGTAAGCTAACACTAGATTACCACCAGAATACGAGATTTCTGAACTATTACCAAAATAGGGTAATACTGAACTACCACCAACAGTAAGGCCAATTTACCACCAAAATACTGCCAAAATACCACAATACTAAAATACAGCCAAATCAGTAATTAGCCTCAAAGACAAATTCTCAGACAGGCCCATGTTTCAAAGGAAAAGTGGCCACTTTTCATCCATAAATCACAGGGGAGAAAGACTTACAGCAAGCATCACAGGGTAGAGACACAATACAATTGTCCAATGAAGATCTGCTGCACTGCTTGCAACATCCATTTGAAAAAGAATGTTGGTAAAAAGAAGAACACCTACCAGCCCAAAAATGCCAACTACACCAAGAATTGCAAGCTCACAGATGAAGGTGACATCAATGGGCAGTACATCATTGACTCATGTGCTGGCACATTCTGCAGGGGCAAGAATCTGTGGGTCCCCTCCTCAGTGACTCTGTCAATGAGAATATAGACCGCCTATCAACAGGAACAGACAGGGGTCCATCAGCTGCACAGATCTGTGATACCTATTTAATGGACACTTCATCCGTGGGAATAAATGATGATCCATTGCACTATTGGCATAGCAAAGGGTTTATCTGGCCAATGGCACTCATGTGGGTTGATATACAATCACTAAGCTTCTCCCCCACCAGTGTGCAGTCAAAGAGAGTTAATACTGCTGCTATGGGCAATATCTCTATTCTCAGACGAAGACTCCTGCATTTGGAGACGGCATTTTTTACCGCTTGTTGAATTAATGACATTTATAAAATTGAAAACACACTTCTTTTACAGAACAACATTTAACCATAGCAAACACACCAGCCGGATGGCTAATTATTTGTTTCACAGTGTATGCAGGGTGGTTTCATGGGGTGTGTGGATGGCAAAGGGACAGTTGTAGGAGTGAATGTGACTGAGAGGCGCTGACTAGTTGCTTTCTTAGTAGTGCACATGCCATTGCACTAAAGTGCAAGTAATGTTTTTGAATCCTGATCACACACATGACAGGCTTCCTCAGGTTCTCCCAAACAGCACAGCAACCCTTTATCATCCTTTTGTATAGGGCGCATCCATCTGTTAAAGTACTAGGCCTATTTCACATGTTGCAGGCACCCACTAAGGTTCTTGGGCTGTTTTTCAGGATGCAGCCACCCACACATGTTATTAAGCACTACCACATACCATTTTGCAAAGTTTTCCAGCTCTCCCGCATACAACTGTCACTCTCATGGGTGGAGAGCTCTCGCTTTGGGGCCAGTCCCTCCCCTATGACTGCCTCTTTCCTTCCCCCTACTCAATGTCCAACTGGATGAAAGGGTGTTGGACCTCCACATGCCTGTTTAGGTTGTCTGCCACCACTACACAATCCAGCAGCTCTGCCCAGCTAATGCAGTCCACCCAATGAAGCCTGTAGTTTCCATGGTGTAGTCAAAGGGGTCTTGCCCAAATATGCATGCTGCAACCTGTCAGGGCAGTGCTGAAAATAGAGGCCTTCTGTTGGTACAGATGCCTGTGCTACTTTGACTGATTGGGCAGGTTGGCGGGTTGAGGGTTTGGGCATGGTGTGCCTGATGTTACTGCTGTGCTACCCCCATCATAGGATGTGCTCAGACCCTATCTCTCATAACTTTCACTAGAGGGTGCCATGGTGGCAGGCAACTGGGTCGCAATGGGTAACCCCAGATTCGTGCACCTGGAACACCTTTCTGTGCCACTGACAACTGAATTCCACATCACGTCATCCCTACATTCAAACCTTGTCCCTTCCCTTTTGCCCCCCGTTGACCCTCTACTCACAGCTCTCTACTATGAAGAAGACCTTGGGATCCTCCACCTGATGGTCTTCCCTGGTGGCTGGGAAGTTTAGTCCAATGCCAAGGACCTTTTGGGCTGTGCAGATGGATTAAGGCCCTTTCTGGGCATTGCTACACTACAACAGGAGCAGGAAGCTGCACCTCCACCCCATCTACCATGTCCTCTACCTGCCCTTTCTTTCCCTCGAGGTAGGTCCACCACTTGTGCAGCTCCTCTTCAGAATGGTCTTCCCCCTGAGCACCGTCCTGACAGACTTCCTCATCTTCAGCAACAGCTCCCTTGTCATTGTGGGTGAGGATCACTTCTTTCTCTCTGCCGCACACCCAGACAGGAGCCATACCAGACTCCTCCACCAGGTTCTTTTTGCAGCACCCATCCCCAGAATGAGGCACATGTCTTCAGCTCCTCTATTTCCTCTGCAAGGACATCCACATGATGCACTGTCTCTCCTTCCTCTATCTTGTTGTCAACACTTCTCCAATGTTCCTGCCTCTTTCACCACTCCTACGCCTTCCAAAATTACTTAGCCTCCCCCACCATCTATGGGGATCAGTGATGCCGTGTAGCGTTGGTTGTGATACAGTGCCCACAAAGAGCATGGGGAACCCCCTCTTTATCCATGATGGTGGAATCCTCCTCATCCTACAAGGAGAAATGTCACTCATCATCCTGCTACTCAGCTTTCTTTAACTCCACCCCCCAATATCTCAGCTGGCACACCATGACAACTGCCTGGTAACCCAACATTGTTTAGCTCTAGGAGAACATACCAGATTCGCCTCCCTGATGATTGCTGAGGCAGGAAAGCATACTTGGAAGTGAACATCACTGGACTGTGTGTCTGACCACAACTGGCACCCACACCCCTTTTTGAAAAAAAAAGTATAAAGAAGAGGGGTCGTAGGAGCACAACAATCGATCCCAGATGCAATCAGCTCATAGTCCAGTAGTGTTCTCCTCATAGAGCGCACTTTCATGCCTCAGCAATCTTCAGGGATACAGATCTGATTCCGGTGCGCAGGTTTGAATCCTACTGTTTAGTACCAGGATGTTGCAGCAAGGAATTCTGGTTCCTGTAGTTCAGAGCCAGCTGGGATCCAACTCGCCCCCATAATGCAGTATTAGTCCTCAGTGGTGAGGGGGCTTGGGGGTTGTGAACAGTGTGGCACTCCAGATTGAGGAATCTTTAACCTAGGTGCAGCCCCTCTGGAGCCCCAAACTCCAGTAACATTTGTTGACAATAGAGGGTTGGCAGAGGCACAACTCTGGGTCCCCACTGCAATCAGCTCCCAGTCCAGTGGTGTTCTCCTCCCTGCACATACTTTCATGCCTCAGCAATCTTCAGGGAGGCAGATATGATTCAGGTGTGTTAGGCTGAATCCTACTGGTTAGTTCCATGCTGTTTAGTCCATTAGGATGCAATGATATGTAATGGGAAATAAAAATGTTACCTCTGTAGCTCAAAAGCTGGAAAGTGTTAAACTGAAGCCTGTATAAATAGACGTGTCCCAAAATCATATTGCTAATAACTTTGACTTGCTGAATGGATTTTGATGTGGATTATCCTGAAAGATGTGGGGATCTATGAAGTACAGAATCCAACAACTCCTAAAAAACTAGAAGAAAAACCCAAACAGCTGCCCCAGCCACCATAACCGTAGCCGAAATGGAGTACTTCTTAGTTGAAATTAGAGACAGAGGTGGCAAAGACCTATAATTCTGCTAAAAAGGAAGAGAACAGAAAGCAGATATTCTCTGCTCTGTTCAAGCCACTCAACTAATTCTCCAACTGGTATATAAAATACTGATCCCACAAAACCAGATATTTTCTCCAGTCCTCTGTATTTTGGTCCAAAGCCTATCCTAGGCTAAACGTATGTTCCTCCTACAGAAAGCAATACAATTGCCAGGGTAATTCAAGTCAGACCTTTTCATGGGAAAGACCTCAATGACCATCCCCTATGACTAATTATCATGAAATCTATCCTCCTCCTCCAAGATTCCATGATAACAGATCCCAATACTAGGGTGAGTGGAAATCCAACATACAACAATAATTCTTAGAACTATCCAACCAACTCCTCTAGAAGAGAAGGTTATTGTTCAAGAGAAGAAAAGAGATATGACCAAAGAAGACGCCATAGTATGGAGAGTGGAGAAAAAGTCACAAAACTGGAGGACAGGTCATGCAATTGACAAAGCAAATTGCCCAATTTACGAGATCCCAACAGGAAAATCCTGATTCTCATGCTCATAGGAACCTTGGACAGAATGAATTATTATTATTACAATTGGTTATTTATAAAAACGCTTAACACCCAGAGGTTTCCAAGCATGGACCCGGGGATCAAACCTATTTTGCTCCACGTTGTCTTGCTTCCAAAGCGAGCGCGCTGCTACTGAGCTATCCTCCCAATAGGCAGATCAGAGAGTACAATGGTAAGGTCAGGGTGGACAATGGCAAGAGGAAATTGTGTCAGTTAAATATGCAAAATGAGATGAGGAAATGGGGGAAAGTGAAAGAAAAGATATGGCAAGCATTACAGGAAGCGTATTTTGTATCACCCTCAAACCTCTTCTTGGAGAGCTGTACAATTCTGATGGGAAGCAAATCCCAGTAGATGGGGTTACTGAAATCAAAAGCAAAATAGGGTGACACAGACCCACCCATTCAGTGATAGTCGTGGCTCCTCAGAGCACAGCTGTTTTACAGGGAAATTACTTACTTTGGAGATTTTTTGCCCCTGAAAGATTGTGTGAACCGGGCCGTCTGGTTGCAAACTCGCAGCTCAATCAAATTAAAAGGAAGAGCTAACTACGTCAGCAAGTAGAGATTCACTTTGAAAACACAAGTCCCAGACATTACTATCATATCTGTGAAACTACAAGATGATAGTGAAAAGGCTCCCCCAGAGCCAATGTAATCCATGGCAGACTTCCAGTGAGGACAAAGGTCAATAGGGGGATATATCTGAAAAAACCATCAGTAGTTTAACTACTGTAGAAGGAAAAGGAGAACTCATATTCGTCTTTATTCAACTCAATGGGCCTCATTCCGAGGCTGGCGCTATCCATGGAGTAAATAGCACCATGGTAAGCAACCATGGAGCTATTTACTCCATGGAAATCCGGCATGGTGAATGGAGTAATTACCGGTCCATTCCAAGGTTGGAGGCACCGGTAATTCCCCATTCACCATACCGGTTCCCCATCCCCATTCCTGCCCCCATAGGGCTCAATGGGAATGGGGAAGGAGTAAATTACGGCACCGTAAATTACGGTGCCGTAATTTACTCCAATGTCCCTTTGCGGGTTGGATTTTTAACGCCTGCTAAAAGCAGGCGTAAAATGCCAACCCGCAAAAGGGAACTCGGAATATGGTGGTAAGTGTTAACGGTCACCGTTGCCATTAACGGTGACCGTTAACCCTTACCGCCAGCCTCGGAATGAGGCCCAATGAAGAGAAGGAACCAGTTCTCTCTGTGGTTTGCATAAATCAGGAAAGAATGTTAAGTAACATAAAATGTCTCATGAAATTTCAGAAGGATCAGAAGATTCTCACATTTAATCTGATTAATAAATGGGAATCTGGACTTCAAGTGATGGATTAAAAATATATGATGTTATGTTATGTTATGTTATGTTATGTTATGTTAATGGATATTTATACCATGCACTATTACCACCGGAGTGGTCCCCTGGTGCTCTGGTGGATCTGAAAGGTAAGAGGGTAGGATCAGTTAGTAGGGTGTAGTGGAATAAAGGTAGAGTGAGATTTGTGATGTCCTGTTGGCAGCTTCAGTTCAGTTAGCACCGTTAGCTGAGCACGGGTGCGGTTTATGGATCTGTGGGCACCTATGTGCTGTTGTGCTAGACTATAGGGCCTCATCACGAGTTGGGCGCTAACCTCAGCGGTATTTCCGCTGGAACTATTAGCCCTACTGCCAACCCCCCCGGTGCTATTAGCGCGGGATCACGAGTTTGGCAGAATGGTAAGTCCCCATTCCCCATTGGGCCCATTTGGGAATTTCCAATTCCCCATTGGGCCCAATGGGGAATATTCAGCGCTATTACCACCAGCAGTATTACCACTGGTGATAATATTGCCAAAAATCTGCAAAATTGTAGCAGATTTGCCCCCAGCTCAGAGCTGAGGGAAAATTCGCCAAGCCCGTGATGTGGCGGACCCTTAAATGCAGCGGTAATAGCATTACCGCCGCATTTAAGGGTTACCGCCAAACTCGTGATGAGGCGCTATTTGTGGTTTGTTTTGTTGTTGCAGTGTAGTGAAGTGTGTGCTGTTTGCTATGCAAGAGAGGGGTTGTATTTGTTTAGCGTTTGAGAGGTGTGTGCCGAGAAGTTGAGGTTTTAGGAGATGGGTTAGTGAGGTTACCTCATTCTTTTTTCGGGCATCTGTGTTGGGTGTCTTTTGGCCTTGCTGTCTGCTGGAGCGTTCCTCTGTGATTCATTCACCTGGTTCTGCATTAGCCAGTGGGCCTCATTACGACCCTGGCGGAAATGGAAAAACGATGGCGGAAATGCAATACCGCCATCGAATACCGCTCGTTGCTATTATGACCCGTCACCGTAAAGTACGATGCCATTTGCGACACCGCTGTGAACGGCAACGCTAACTGCACCAAGTACGCGCACGCGCGCCCTGCAAAACCGGAATTACCGCCATGGCGCAACGGTACGCGAATTCTGACCCTAGCGGACATGAACCGAACGCCATCAAGCACGGCGGAAAGTACCATTCCGCCATGGCGAGAAATACGGCATCGCGAACCAACCGTAAATGGCCCACTGAGTGCCTGTACTCCACTCCCTGGCCACATTGCACAACTCCTGGCAGGCGCAATGTACACACCACATGCAACCAGTGAAATGTACAATCCACCCATGCATGCCAACGTAGAAATGCATGCAGGGGCTCAAAGCGCCCCGTGAGTGGGCATCCATGTACGGCATGACACCATAGGCGTACTGATGCAGCACAGGCATGTGAAGGTACAAGACATCAAAATGAAAACCAAGAACACATGACACAAAACAACAGTAGTCCCCCATCGCTTGCCACCAGCGCAAGGCAACATCCAAAGCAGCATCCTGAGGGGGATAGCACCAGCCCTGTACCCCTGCCAGTAAACAAACCAACCATCAGCAGAAGCATGTACCACACAAGTTGGCAGAGTGACTGAGCAGCCAGGCCATCTCAAGAGGGGCCGATGGGAGCAGCAGGGCACAGATGGCACGAATACAGAAGCTTACCCAATGGACATGACCCCAGTCCCCCTCCAACAAACGCACGCAAACACAGGCACCTGTGACCAGCCACATTCTGAACATCCCATCATTCCACCAATCGACCTGGCTGACAGGCACCAGTTGGCCAAAAGCCAATCCCCCGCCCCTGAGCAGCACATCATGTAAACAGTCACAATGGCAGCCCCTATCCGTGACCATACTGTGCTACGTAGGCAAACGCGGCCAGTACAGTACCACACAACTCAACTCAGAAGGCGGAACACAACGCAGATCACCTCGCAATACATACCACCACAAATCGAAAATCGCCACATCACCTGCAAAGAATAACGGAACACGGCAAATATCGGATTCCAATTTTAATGCACATCCAAATGACAAAGGCCTCACAGCAATTTGCACAATAACACCAAAACATCCATCATCACCGAGGGCTGCATCTGCAATAATTGACCATCCTCCACTTGTGTGACGCCCTGTACCATCATGGCACACAGGGCCAACATCAACGTCCCAAAAGGCAACATGGAAGTGGCAAGAACCGCAGGTCCGTCCCATGAGGCAGGCACTAGTCCAGTTGAAAGGCCGAAATGTTACACCTAGCCACCAGTACTGCGTAAGGGCATGTGGCCCATTGGCGATCGTCCCATAAGATCGTAATGGTGCTCCACTGATGCACCCGAAGCTGCAGGTGTCGAGAGTAAAACCCATCTGGAGGAGTGGCGTACAGATGGCACCTGCAAAAGGGCACCAGATACCTGACACCCAAATGAAAGACAAATGAACCGAATGCATTACGGGACTCCTGATGCATTACACACCTCATCACACACACAAAATACACACCCATATGCATGCAAGGCCACTCCAAAGGGACATATACCCCCCTAAAGCAGCAGCGAATCATAACGAAAACAACCGAGGCAAATACACCATTGCCAACGTCTGTTACTGTCCATGCATCCATTCAACATCCCCTCATCCCGCCATGCAAGCGCATGGATATTCACTCACATAATATTCAAAACCTCCATTGCGTCTGTGCGTAATGCAGTCTACAAAAACCACTGTGCTCCAGGCCGGATCTTCAGTGTTGTGTGGCAACATGGATCATTAAACGTCCTGCCTTATCGGCCACTACGCTATTGCGCATGCCATTCAATAAATATCATTCATTGCTTGCTCGTTATGGGCCCTGTCCCAAGGACATACTACAATAGAACGTTACATTTCCAGCAAGACCCGTGGGCGTATCCCCGCCGCTACTTCAAGACCACGAACGCTGTCCTTCGAATTCCTCATTTGCAACATTACGTCCTAAACGCGTCTGTGAACGCCTGCATTCACTAATATATCAATGTAGTGCGGCTGTGTGTGATAATGCTAACTGGCTACTATCACGATTGGGAGGGCACGCCCGTCGGTGAAGTTCGTAGTTGTGCTGCATGAGGGTCCTCCGTCATCGAGCCCTACATACCACTGAGTCCTCACAGGTATGTAAGCGATAGCAAATACAGCATGTGTAACAATGGGAGCATAGCATAACAATCTGTCAAAGTACATCACACTTGCATCAGGATATGATACATGATTGCAATCCCAAGATGCCATGCGGCCATATGCAGCCTTACGGGCGGGACGTGCTCGGCCAGAGTGGATTGCATCTGCCACAGATTCATTCAATCAGCACAGGTGGAAGCCATACAGGCCGACAGCACATATATAGCAGACCCAAGCCCCTCCCACGACCACTACCACTCCAAAATGCGACCGGCAGCACTTGCGATGTTGGCCCTGGGGGAGCAGATAGCACTGCAAGTACTACAACTCGAAGAAGACGACGAACAACAACAGCTACAACAACCGCCCGCACAGAGGAGACGCAGGAGGAGAAGGAGGGCAAGGCAGGGACAGCAAGGGCCACATGCACTGCCACTACCACCACGCAGGCGGCCCGCAATCCCACGCCTCCGAGCCGATCCGTTCAACCTCAGTGCTGAGCAGATCCACACCCTCTACCGTTTGGACCGGGACACCATAATCTCCATTGTGGACATGACACAGGCAGACCTCGTGAGCATGATAGATAGCCCAACCGCCATCCCACCCCTACTGAAGGTGGTGTCTGTACTACACTTCCTGGCCACAGGCACATACCAGCACACAGTCGGACAGTTGCATGGCATTTCACAGCCACTGTTCTCACGGACACTCTTCCAAGTGCTCGATGCCCTCCTGAAGCACGCCGACGACCACATCACACTACCACGCACGGCCCAGGAGATTACCAACGCGAAAGTTGGATTCCATGCACTTGCCGGCATCCCGGGTTGCATTGGTGCCATCGATTGCACCCATGTCGAATTGGTTGTCCCACTTGCCATGGAGGTCCAGTACCGCAACCGGAAACAGTTCCATTCCATAAATGTGCAAATGGTGTGTGACGCGAACAAGATCTTCACGCATTGTTGTGCCAGATTTCCAGGATCCACCCATGATTCTATGGTCCTAAGGAACTCAAGAATACCCCGCTACATGGAGCGACACGCTGGGCACAGATCCTGGCTACTCGGTGAGTCTCATTCAATGCATGACATCGTGGGCCATTTGATGCGTCATTTATCTTGCAGGAAGGGGTGGGGGGGCCAATTAGCACTATCATTCCACTGACACCCTTTATCTGTCTCATATAGGTGATGCCGGGTATCCGCTGAAGAGATGGCTCCTGACACCAATACGGAACCCACAGAACCAGCATGAGGAGGAGTACAACCATGCTCACTCACGTACCCGTATAGTAATAGAGCAGGCATTCGGCCTACTGAAGGCTCGTTTCCGCTGCCTCAGCAGGTCTGGCGGGGCACTCATGTACAGCCATGAGAAGGTCTCTAAGATGGTAATGGTATGTGTCATGCTGCACAACATGTGCGTTCGTAGGAATGTGCCCATGCCACCTGACGCTGAAATGCATGCACCTGATGATGGACTTGATGATGGTGGGGATGTGGCGGCCCCTGAGGGAGTCCATGAGGCACAGGATGGACGTGTAATCAGACAGGGCATCATAGATGCATGCTTCTAACAACCACGCTTTTTGGCTATTACATGGAAAGGGGACCTGTTGCACAGGCACTTTATTTGGTTTACGCCTGAGGAGTAATTGTACGCAAATGAAAGACCACGCTTCTCATAAGATGTTTATGATGTACTGTATTGCTCATGTGGATTGATCAAGTGACCCTATATACCCGCAACCCTGTGAAGCCCACCTCACCCCCTCCACCCTCCTAACCTCCCCCCCCCAACACCAGTGTCCAGATATGCCTGTAGTCCGTGGGTAGACGCTATTGCAAGCCCCCTCTACGGGTATCAGGGGTGCCCCTGGCCGTGGAGCGCCGGTGCCTGGCAGATCTGCGTTGGGGGCTGCCCTGTACCGAACTTGCCACGGATGATGTCTCTGCCTGCTCGCGTCCATGCATCTCTCTGAGTGTTTGTGGGAGCTCTGTGAGCACACGGCGCACAGCGGCAAGTTCAGCACATACGTCTTTGGACGTCGCATGCAGTTCCCCCCTCTGGCTCTCGGTGCTTCGCTCCATTTGTGCTCTCAGGGTCTCGGTGCTTCTCTCCATTACTCCCCTCAGGCTCTCACTACTTTGCTGTATTTGTGCCCTGAGTGTCTCAGTGCATGTTTCCATGGCTGCCCTGGAACCCCCGCATTCATTTGCATGGTCCTTGAGTAGCGTGGCCACTTCCTGCAGTTGCTCGATCAGCTTGTTGAGGGATAGTTGCCTCTGCTGGGCCATGGAAATTTGCGGTGGTGTGACAGAGGGGCTGCTCGACACATGTTGCCTTGGCACAGGCCTTGAGGGGCTTGGCCAGTCGTCGTCTTCAGGGTGCCCCTGCGTGGTTTCGTCATTGTGTAGGGGATGGAACTTGCAGGTGGATTGGGAGAGGTCATGGATGGTACCTACGTCGCCAGCACTGATTTCCGTGTCTGTGCATGCTGGCATGACCGCTGTGTCACCTATGGTGCTGCTACCACCAGAAGCAGTGCCATCAGATACATCCTTTGGGGGGACCTGTGGTGCTGGTGTTGTGGACTTGCTGGCTGCTGGGGTGCCTGTTGCAGTCCCCTCCAGTGTGCTGCCACTTGATTCATGCTGCTGCCGTGTCTTGATCCTTGCACCTGAGGTGGAGGCTCTTGGGTCGTTGGTCCTGGCCCTCTTTGCAGGCGTGCTGGTAGGGGTGTCGTGCAGCTCGTCGTTGGTATGGGACCCTGTGGTGGAGTGAAGAGGGGCGAGCGTTAGTCATGGGTCTGTGGGATTTGGAATGGCAACGTATCACATGCATTGGGGTGGTACATGAGGGTGATTTGGGACTGGGCCTTGGAGGTGGTCTCATTTTCGTGTGGATTGAGGATGCATTCATTTGCCTGGCTGCAGTTAGGGGGTGCATGCTGCACATGTAGGGGTTGTGTATGGCATCTTGATTGATTTGTTTATTCATTCTGACTTTTAGAGGGCGCTGTCAGGGCAATGTATTGCACTATGGGCACACATGGTACTGCACATGTTCGTGCTTTGTGGATTTCGCATTGTTTCTCTTGGCCAACCTACCTGATTCTCCGGATGTCGGCACTCCTTTCTCCATCCCTCCGACTCCCTCTATGCTCCCTCTATGCTCCCTCTATGCTCTCCATTCCTATGGTGGAGGCGCAGATATCCTCCCAGGGGGTCAACTTGATGGGCGACTCTGATCCCCCCCCCGGTAGCTGTGGCGATGTTCCTGTTCGCAGAAAGTATGCTGCGTACGCGTATCCGCAGGTCGTCCCACCGCTTGCCACATTGCTGTGGCGTGCGGGGTGTTGTCCCCGCCGCACTTGCGCGCTGTGCCACCAGGGCCCATATGGCCTTCTTGTTGGCAAGGGCCGTCCTGGTCATTTGACTGGAGAAGACGACGGCGGCATTCTCCTGGAGGGTCTCGGTGAGCACGGTCAGTTCCTCTCGGGAGAAGTGGACCTGCCGCTTGCGATCACACGCTTTCTTGGCTGCCTTTCCCATATTTAATTTTTTTAATTGGGGTTGCTAACGGGTTGGGATGTGTGTCAGGGTCGGATTTTTAATGGTAGTGTTGGAATTCTCATTTTATAGTTGTGCGGCGTGCTGTTTCCCGTTCCGGCCACATGCTTTTACTTCCGTTTCCGTATATTTACGGTGGCCGTAATTTGCGGTGCCCGCTCATTACGGTGCCCGCTCATTACGGTGACCGCTAAGATGGGTGGCGGTATTGCACCTGGTGCAGCGTACGGCGGCGGTAAGGGGCGTTTTGGGGTCATTTCCGCCATCGCGCCCTTTCCGATTCCGCCATGGCGTGAGGCTCGTGCCCGATGGGTCGTAATTAGCCGCACTTTGCTCCCTCGTGCAATGGCGGAAACGCTATGTACGCTATCGCGGTCCGGTCTGTGGATTTCCGCCAGGGTCGTAATGAGGCCCAGTGGCTTATCTCTGTGGTGTCGTGTGATCTGTGGGCGGGAGGGAGGAGAAGGTCTTCGCCACACAGGGTTGAGATTGCTGAGGCTTGGTCATAAGTGGGCACAGCCTAGCATCGCCTCCCTGAGCTCTTACAGCACGGTTCCCAACAGACTTAAGCTGGGGATACAAATTGGAAATAAAAAGGTAAATCATAATTGTTGGGTCATGAGAGATAGTATATCCGATTTTTATATCATATTGCCAATGACCTACTACATCGATTTGAAATTAATTTGGATCTTATTAATTACAAAGTCTGGCCCAGAGTTGGGGGAACAAGATGAAAATCAATGCCCTTTGGTATGTTCTGTTGGATTACTCACAATTCTCCTTACTCTTAGCATTTGACTGTATGCGTGGATCAATTGTATTCATAAAGTTAAAGAATCCTTCCAAACTGTCCTGAAAGCCCTTCCAAATCCCAGAAATATCTGCACATACAGTTTACCCACAAATCCTCACAAGAGTGTATAGTACAAGGAGACAGATATGATACCAATATGTTCCACAAAGAAACCGATCGTAATAACTTGTTACTTTTGGGGAGGACCCCGAGGTTTGCCAGAGGGACACTGGAAGTCAACAGATTTGGAGGGCCCAACTCCCTCCCGCAGGATACACAGAGGACTCAATCAACGGCAAGTTCAAACTGTGGTTTATTAGAGACAAAACCAACAGGGATCAGCACAGGAACAGGAAAACTCCATGCACATCTCGCTCTTCCTCAGCTCGCAGGCTAGTTTTACTACCCAACTCCGTCAGCATGATGTCACAACCTGGGCCCTTCTCCAGAAAACATATCGGAACAAAAGGATTGTGTATGGAGTGTTCTACCACCTATAGTGGACATTATAGATGTTACTCTTCTGGCCCTTGCATGTCAGGTGGCTGGCCTAGTCCATCCCCAAGTCACTAACTTTAACATTGTTGCAGTGTGGTGAACTTACCATTGGTTCTTGCCCATTGCTACCCACCCCCAGGGTATTAAACTGTGATTGGCTAGAGCTGACGTCCCCATGCCTGGGATCTGCAAAGGTTCTCAGTTTGCTGTTTACCTCTTCAAGATAACACAAATGACTATGTGTCTGCATTGTAACTTGTGTGTACCACCTTAGCTTGTGAGATTGCTCTCCTGTTCGAAGCAACATCTGTTGCATATTGTTGCATACTCATCGCCGTCTGTGTCTGGCGGCCTGGGACCAGTGCTCCTTTCCCACCGCTGCTCGCTGTCAATTTTCTGCTTCAGCGGCGTCACGTGTTCAGAGACCACAAATTTGAGCCGTGCAGCTCTGAATTATTAGGATTTATTAGTTGTTCCTGCAGCTGGTCCCTTTGTTGTCTGGGAATCGGAATGTCATCCGTATCTCTTGGCCTTGGCTGCAGGTCCTGTCTCACACGTCCTGCTCTCTATCCTGCTGAATCAGCTCAGCTTGTTTCTTGCTCTGAGGCTCTAGGCCTGCTGTAATTTTCCTAAACCTTATAATGTGGTTTCTACAATATCCATACTAGGCTACATTTCCATAGGTTAGTCACACTTGGTTCTGTCAGGTCCTATTGGTGCTCCTGCAGTTCCATAGCATTATTCACATGTAAGCATCTGCAAGCTTTGCTCAGGATCTCTTGTCTCTTGTGGTTTCTGCATTGCTGCATTTGGCTAATGGCTAAATAATAAACGTTATGACAGTAAGTATATGTATCTGTCCACTAACTACAAAACTGTAAGCTTGTGTTCTTCATGTATTCGAGTGTGTGTTTGTTTGTGTCCCAAAGTGCGGATGGCACGTGTGCTTCATGTCTAACACTGCTTTGTTGTGGTGTCTCTAACAATGTCATCAACATGGCTTCTTGGTGTTTTAGTCCAAGCTGTCCATACATGTCCTCGCTGAGGGAATACCTCTCGACATATTTATCAATCATGGGTCCATTGGAAATTTGTCCAAAATAGAATGGGTGATTGCAGTGTTTTCTGCCCTTCTTCCCTGTCATGAATTTAGTAAGAGGGGGTTGTAGTTTTCCCCATCCCTCTTCAGTCCCCACTCTGGTCGACCTGTCGACCGCATCCCTATATGACAGTCATTTTGCTCTTGGCTGCCATATATTTGTTATTCCTTCAAAGAGCCCAAGTAGTTAGTGTGGTCATCGAACAGCCAGGTAACGTAACAGCGCACTCCTTCAGGGTAACACCAACCCCACTTCCCTTCATAGTACGGATTGTCCAGCTTCATGGATTCAGTTGGGAATAGCTGATATTGAGCAGTTTTTCCCATATCTTGTCCCTCTCTGTCACAATCTCGTCCTTTGCTCCTCCTATGTTGACATCCATCAGGATCTTCATCCCAATAGCTTCCTCTGCATCTTCTTGAACCTGGCCATGCAGATTTTGAGTCCACACATGGATGTTGCTGCCAACACTAGTGCTCTCATTCTCGTTGTGCCACTGCATCTGATAGGGTTCCGTTATCTTCATCATTGGCAGGTATGAATGTGCAACAGGAACTCCCTACCTTTGCCCAAACTCCTACTTCCATAGATGTAAGTCGATCCAGAACGTATCTATTCTGGAGCGCAACCAACCTTATTTCTCTGAGCTCTTCCTTTATTGCGTTGAACCGATTCACTTTGGAATTAATAGTCAACATCCGGTCCAAGTGGGTAATTTTTAACCACTTCGCATTTGTGTACATCTGCACTGATGGCATTATTGATGCAAAGTCATTTGCATCCTGCTGAACAGCCTGTGTTCTGCTGGAACTTTGTCTAGTGCTGTTTCTGATGCTTCTGAGAAGTAATTTCCTCCTCTCTTTACTCTGCTCAATATGGCTGTCTTCTCTGCCTTCTCTGTCTTGGATGCTGGTGCAACTTCGATCAACCTCTTCTTTCTTCTGTTATTGTCTATTTTCAGAAAGTCATCAAGCTTCACATCCTTCCTTGGCATGCCCAACGAAGGCATGTTGGTGTGTACCAGCGAGCAAACCCCTCCATAGTCAGGTGGCAGCTTCTTGTATGCCTTAGATCTGCAAGCCAGTAATGATCCATCAGCACTGTTGTTCCTGCTTTCATAGCTCCATGTTGTTCAATGCTTCTGCACCCAACATTCTCGCAAACTTCAACTTCACCATTGCTCAGGTAGAACAGTGTTGGTGTCTTCAGAGGTATTATCGGCATTGGATCAGCTTCTTTATCCACCCATGTCAGTAACTTGGAACGTTCGTCCCATTCCTTCAGGCACTTGTCATTTTCTTCCTGTACCTTGATCACTGGTGACTGTGCTAGTCTCAGTGCTTTGCTGCCCACCACTCCATCCTGCCATCCATCATTAGTCTGTACTTGGCCATACACCAGTATCTGTGGTCTTTCCCAGCAGCCTGGATCTCCTCCTGTCTACTTCTCTCTTGTCTATGGACATGGTAGTTCCTTCAAGGTGATAGGGACTCTTTACGACCCAGGCGTTAAGGGTTAACGCCGTCGTTAACCCTTAACGCCTATTCTGATTTTAATGGTTGCTCTTAGCAGCCTTTAAAATCCATGGCGCTAACCCGCCATGATGCTAATTACGCCACCGTAATTTACGGTGGCGTAATTAGCGCCTTCCTCACTCCCATTATGCCCTATGGGGCAAAAATGGGAATGGGGAAGGGAAAATGGGAAATGGGGATTTACCGCCCCACTCACCTTGGAATGGGGCGGTAAATCCGCCATCCACCATGGTGTAAACATGGTTTACACCATGGTGGTAAAGTTGGCGCAATTAGCGCCTGGGTTGTAATGACCCCCATAGTCTTTATTTCTCCTTTGTCCGGCCCATCAGTTATGTACTGTATAACTTCATCTAGCTGCTAATAATTGTTCATCATGTCCAATGTTTTTATGTAGTTATCTTCATACGGGAAACGTTGCCTTAGACATCCATCTCAGCATGGCTGTCTTCCCTTGAAATCTTCTTCCAGTTTGCAGCATCAAGAGATACATTAGGCATTGTGCTCTTGCTGCGGGTATTTCAGTTGCTATGAACGTTCTGGAAGCACTAATTGCATAGGGAATTACAGAGCAGACATTACAGCTCTCCCTGGTGGTTTCCTTAGCTACTTTGGCTTGTGTTTGTACCACATGTTATAAGATACTTGAGCAGTGCCAGTGAGATACATGCCAACCCCTTTCATGTCTATGTCAACACTGCACTTACCTCTCCTCACCTTATCAGCCGTGTTCTCCTGTCCACCTGATATGGTCATTCCACCTACTTGGGTTGGGGGAATGTTAGTATAGGGTACAGCGGTAGTACTAGCAACAATGTATATTCGCCAGTATATGAATGCCACCCACCCACTTGAAAAAATTAGATACAGCATAATAATATTGTTCTTTATTGTTTACCTTATTTTCACTTACGCTGCTTGATCCATGCAGCTTGGAAATATAGTTGCCCGCCTGAAATGCGCAAAGAAATGCATTGTTCTGTTAGTAGTGTAAATGCTCTTTAGCCCCACGGACCAGGTAGTCACTGCTGGCAAAGGCAAACACTTCTTCCCACAATTTTCTTACTGATGGGTCTCTCAGAGTGGCAGGTACTGCAGGATCACTGTGCTCAAGTTGCGGGTATGTTTGGGCCAAATACTCTATAAAGGCAAGATAGTATACTCCTGGGGATCGAGCTCGGAATCTGCTGGGACTCCTTACAGCATGGACAAACTGGCTGGGGAAAGTATCTGCATGGCGGTAGAGGGCAACATGAATATAAACGACAGTGACAGTTATATCGGCTTTCACGTAGATAGTGTGTGGGAAAAGGAAAAATAACAAACAGTGTACCCTAATCTATCTCCACTTTCAGCCTCTACTTCTGCTGCGCGTGAGCGCGTACCCTTGGGATGCCGTTTGGTCGGTTGTGTGACTTCAGAACGTTTCTGTAGCTTTCGTAGGTGCTGAACATTGGCCCTAACGGTCAAGGTGACCTTGTTACCAGGTGAGGCTACTGTTTTGTAGGCTTCACATCCGCCAAGTGGTTTCAAACTGTCTACCCCTCGAGTTTGACAGCGCAGTCGGACACTTTTGCCACTAAATGATGGCCGGTGAACTTGGGCGCATTCCAGTGCCGCACGTAATTCCTGAGGACAACTATGCCCCCCACACTCACAGGGTTTTTGAACTCAGAGATTTGTGGTGTGCTGTCACAGTGGCTCTGTTCACTGTCTTCTGAGCCTCCCCGGTGTTGTTGTCCAATAGATGCCTGGTCGCTATCAGTACGCGGTATCTGCCAGCACTGCCACTGTAAAACACATGTTGAAGCCATTGCAAACAATATATCATACTTGTAATTTTAAACTATTTTTCTGATGCTGCAGCCTTCAATATGTCTGAGAGACCTGATTGTGCAACCCAGGCATGTCATTGCCCATTGGTCATGCACCAGAATTACCTGCATGATTACTGCATGGAGAGGTAGCAATCTGGGGAGCAGTTCTCTGTGATACTGCCTCCTTCATATAGGGCAGGCCACCCATTATGAATAAGTCTTTCCTTGCTTCAACCATACTATCTTTGCACAAAATGGTTATATAACAATTCATATATTGACTGGTTGTGTTATTATATGATTTGTGCATGTTTCAAGTCATCGCTATAACACTAAATAGTATTTTAGCACTGTGCATGAATTGTGGATATGCTAAACTGCCAGTGGGTTTTATTTTTTGACAAAGTAGAATGTGTTGTATGTTGATTTCTTTTTTTTTATTTCATTTTAACTAGATTGATTGAAATACTCCTCAGCTTGTTTTTGGACATGCAGACCCAAACGAAAATAATAGACTGCCCTAGCTGAAATCCTGGATGCAGAGGTAGGCGCACCGTCCAACCAAAGACACAAGAAGTCCCATTTCCATCCGCAGTGAGAAACCAATTTGTTTTCTTCCGGCGTAAAAATAAAATGTGCCTCTTTAATCTATGGTGCCCACATTTCAGTGTGAAAAAAAGAGTAACATTGAGAGGCATGTCGCAAAAATACACACAAATTATGAGAATAATGTTTCCAAAGGAAGCTGTCTGAGATCCTAAAAAGTAGGTAAACTAAAGAATGCAATGAAAGGCATGCTTCAAAGCTGCTAATTATTTGATGAAAAACAAATAAAATGTCACTGATGGTGCGATTGTGAAGGGCACAATGACTCCCATGGCTGAGTCTGTTGTCAGAAATGTTAATAACCTCCCTGAATTTGCTTGCCATGTCAGGTGTGCAGTTTATTGCAAACACTATGGCAAGGAGGGGATGTGCACCAGCCAACGTGATTGCCTATCTCTGTGAATCTGCCTTTTTCAGACATGAACATTCTGAAATCAAAAATGTGTATCCTGTCTGATGGCATCTGAGTGCTGTTGCTGTTTCAAGCTACACATCGTATTACTGAGCACTGGTGGATAGCATGCAGAATCAGCCTTCACATTGAATTTCTCGATTGGTTTTCTACATTCTGATATGCTTGACAGTTTTCAGGAGACAACTACTAATCTAACTACTAATACAAAATAATGAAATAAAGATGTTTTTGAAGTTATTAATAACATGGTAAATGCATATGCTGTTCCATTTATATAAAGAGTAAACAAACCGCCCCAGAAAATCTTGATAAAAATTATCATACTCATGCACATCACCAACCCGGTCGCTCCCACCAGTAGCTCCTGCCTATTGGTCCTGCAGGCGGGCGCCAGCCAATCAGGACACTCGGAACGCTGTCTGTACTGTATGGTACAAGCCTGCGTTCCAGGTCAACCAGTGCCCCCGTTCTTTTCCCGCTCCCCCTCCTACTTCATCTCCTAGCACCCGCATAGATTCCTACGCGGGTGCTACGAGTGTTTTTTTTTAAACATACCTTTGAAGCACGCTGCACCTCAAGGGTAAGTTTTTTCAAATATAAACACCATTAGCACCCGTGCAGAAATTGACATGGGTGCTAATGGTGATATGCCCATAAGCGGCAGTCTGACCCTTTCGGTAACAGCACCGCCACCCTAATTAAGGGACCCTTGCTGCGCTCGGGCCCTTAAATTGAACGGTGGCCCGTTACATACATGGTCGGCCCACCACCTTGTGGCATATCGCCTCATTAACTACAAGTATCTCTTTGTAATGTAAAGGTTGGAAACCCCTGGTCTATGGCTGCTCAGGAGGTCTCAGTGGGCAATCTTGGTCTATGTGCCCACTGTGACCTCTATCTAGGTTCACGGCCAAGACCCATTGATGTAATAACACTGGGTCTTCTAGAGTGCTGCTTCTGCCACTTCTGTGTAGCCTCCTGGTGTTAGTCCCACAAGAAGAGTGGTGGGTTTGGTTAGTTGGAAAAGAGGGTGTGGCGAGTTGTGTGCACTTATGTGTAGATACTTGCAGATTGGAATGACTTGGTTGCTGTGTGACAGCTTCTATGTATCTGGGTTGAGGTTTGAATGCACCCTGAAGGTCTCCATTGTTAAGATCCCCATCTTTTAATCAAGATCATGTCTTCCCTTTGGTGTGAATGGAGAAGTGCTGTGCGCTTCAGTGGCTTGGGTAAGCACGGTGTAGTGGGAATCTGTGAAATGTTCAAGAAGGTGTGTTTTTGGAGTGTGCGTGCACGGCTGGCCACTGGTTGTTGTTAAGGAGGTGCAGACTGAGAGCATAGGGGCCTGATTCACAGAAGAGTTTTATAGTGGTGCAATCCCATTGAAAAACTATCTGTGAATCAGGACCTTAGAGTGATGGATAGGGAGTGATGTGACCATGGTTCAGGGCCACTTGGGAACAAATGAATATCTGGCAGCCATTGAAGCACTTGTAGTCTGGGCAATTTCCCCTTAATTAAAGAGGGCACAATTAAGGGCAAATTGCTTAAAAAAGGTGCAGCGGCAAGATAATATAGTGCATTATCAGATATATAAGCTGTGGTACAATCTAGCCTCAGATGCCTACGGGTTCGGTGCACTTTATAAATTGCAAATATGAATAAATAAAATAGAGGGATCCAGTAATATATCTAAACAAATTATTCAAGCGACAACACTGGGAGTCAGTCTAAGCAAATTACTATGGAGTACAATCTACAAAAAAATTGATGTGAGGCAAACGAAACTGTCCCTCGACAGAAGAAGGAACTAGTCAGGCACCATCCACTGGACCTCAATCTCAGTCAATATTTCCTGTGTATGAGCAGCAAGGAAGGAAGCACCTCAAGTCCATCCATTCTCACTGGCAACAGTAAACGTCGTGGAAAGAGGGCAGGGATCCGGTCACAACTCCTACCCATGTCCTCCAGAGAGTAAATGTTTTAGATTATTTCTAACCAATGTACCATCACCCCGTGCCACTTTGCTGTCGTCATAGGATGGCGGCCTCTGAAGCTACACCACTATCAGTCAACAATATTAATTTATTTTAAAAATTCACAGATGTTACAAATATCTGTAAATTAGTGAACCATTTTATTTCAGAGCACTTGAGAGACATTTGAGTGATTCTCAAATGACAGGAATATGAACCTAAAGGCAAGGGTCCAATCGACACGTAGGCGCGTATTGGGTTTGGCGCGCGTCCCACTGCTTCGACGCTATGGAGCCTGGCATCTCATTTCAAGCTCAGAGCGCTGCCACTCTGTGTGATCGATACATTTGATGAGATGCAGGGATTTAGCGGGCCGGTATTAAAGAAAATAGCTGCTCTTTTCAGAAGTAATTTCAGGATTCCGATTATAATGAATAATTGTCAGGTCCAATCTATGGATGGAGTAGGAACGATGGAAGATCTGTTGGCGGTATTTTAGGGGCGCTGCTGTGTTGCGCGCCCACGAAGGCCGGCCCATGTGAAATATCTATCAAGTGAGTAAACACTCTGTACATCAACGTTATTTACCTTGCTCCAAAGAATTCTGTCATTTGTACACGATTTATATTATCAAATGTAACGCTGTGCACAAGCTTTTGATAATAATAGTGAAATAAAACCACTGAGCTGTTGTGATAGAAGGATGAAAAACTGAGTCAGACACCTCCTCTCACGCACACACTCCCGGATACCACACCCACTCTCCTCCACTCCCCACATCAAGCACTCTCTCAATTGAGTTCCCTATGAGGTGTCTAGGTGTTGCGAATTATCGTGCAGCGCCCCTAGCTTGGCTTCAGCCACTAATCGCCTGCATGGTCCCTGTAGCTGTGCATTGCTCCTCCTGAAACCCCAGTGGCCAAAGTGCTCTAGCGCACAGGAGACTGCAATACCCCAAAGCAGAGGTGTTGCTACGTCTGGAAAAGACCTGGGGCTATGCTGATGTTAGAACTTTTGGGACTGGGGGCTAGCTAGCCTTTTGGCTGTAGCTCCTGAGATTCTATCCGGGGATACAACCAAAAGACCAGGGGCTATAGCCCCCTTAGCCCCCCCCCTAGCAACAACTCTGCCCCAAAGGTTCTCAGCCGTTTCTGCGGGTGTCGTCAGACTACCAGGCCTGGTTGTTGGCCACGCAATTGGTGCAGAAAGCAACGCGTTAAGTTTGTCAGCATAATATGACATTTCTGCATTGTGAAACAAATTGTCCAATAAAGCATGCAACACAATGCAGCTGTCTGGTCAATTTTCACAATCCTAAAGCATAGTTACTTAGGGTTCAGGAAAAGGATTTGTGCTTAACCTCTAAGGAAGATGGACGTATTATGTACCCTACCTCCTACACACATATGTAAACACTGGAATGTGTTATGTGTTAGTCTATAATCAGTGTGTCTCAGTGCCATCCCCGCTTGCTGCTTCCTTGCCTCCTTACTGCACCTGGTTAGTGTAACTGTTCATGCATCGACTTTAGTATGATAAAGCACTTCGCTTCGGAAATTGCCGCGCCAGACAGACATGCTTTTATGCATAATGGGCCTCATTCCGAGATTGGAGGTAGTCATGGCGCTACTTGCGCCATGACTGCCTCCAATAATAGTACTGGAACAGGTCTCGTTCAATGGAGACTTACCGGTGTAGTCCGACCTTTGCGGGACTGGTCCCCATAGAAAAAAACATTCCCCATTCCAACTTGAGTCCCAACAGGGCTCAAAGGGAATGGGGAAGTAGCTAATAACGGTACCGCAAATTGCGGTACCGTTATTAGCTCTAAAGTCCCTTAACGGGTCCCGTCCATAACGCCTGGTCAGACCAGGCATTAAAGGAGGGACACGCTAAGGGAACTCGTAGTAGGGCGGTAAGAGATTACTGGCACCGGTCTCCTTACTGGTGCCCAGTATCCCTTACCGCCCTACTCGTAATGAGGCCAAATGTGTCTTGTTGAAGCCCTTCTCTGTATGCTAACAAATACATACCAATAAAGCTTGAGTAATTTACCAGCAGGATAGCACATTATGTGCCTGATTCACAGAAGCTTTATATAATGGCAGAATCCCACGGGAAAACGCTCTGTGGATTTGGTCCTAAAGCTGCACCTCTAGGGTCAAACTACCAGAAGACATTGCTCATAAGGTTCCTACACTTTTCCTCCTATTCTCCCAAAAATGACTACTCTGCAAGTGCTCGTTGCTAAAGAGTGTAAGCATTTAACTTGACAAAACACGGGCCACCTGTATTATGTCATCCTACGCAGAATTGTGTAGCTAGATGGAACTCTTACACCAGTGGCCATAACCTTGTCTTCCTAGCTTTGGGAGGCATCTCTTGGCGGTCTGTCAGTGAAAGGATATGCTTGAAGACCCTTTCTGTTACTTAGATGGTCTTTTATTTAAAAAGGCTCCTCCTTTCTGAAAGAGCTTTCAAAGGAATAAACACTTATATACTCTAAAATCATCTAACCGATGTCTTATAAACATCACCAACACAACCCATTCTAGGCAGGCTGCAAACAAAATGAAAAATGAGCAACATTAAACTTATGGTGAGTTTGAAAAACATAGGAAAAAACCCTGAATGTTCACCCCTATATCTGAGCTTCTGAGCAATGCATTGTGGGTATGCAAATTAGCTCAAATGCTTAAGTTTCTTTTCCATGTAGGAAAGGTGTATTTTGCTTATAAATCTGCCCTCTTTTGTATAAACCCAAGACAGGCAGCTTGCAAGGATGCAGAAAACCACATCCACATTTCACCCTCATTAAGGATAATCAGTGTGGTGAAGTCTGACATTCTTATGTTTGGCGCAGTGGACCAAGTTGGCCAAACACCACCAAAATGAAGATAGGGTCAGTGGAACCTCCATAAACACCCAGAGCCGACTCAGCCCTAAATAACATAAGAACACGCATGCTAATGCAGTGTTTCTGTCAAGCCCAGTGGCCACGTGTGTTATACAAGCACCCTAGAAAACTAATAACATGAACTTTGAACCTGGTATATTTGCAAAGTTACTATTTAATGTCAGAACGTATATGTCCTGCGGTCAGGTCCCCATTTGCAGGAAGTGATGTTTCATTGCTTCAATATGTCAGGATAGGTCATAGTACTTGGCTGTACTTCACTCTGGTTTTCCCGACTTATGTTGGTATTAATGGTGATTTCCTTTATGCAACAAATGCCTTGTGGCACTTCTATACGATCAAAAATACTTGAGTGATAAATGCATTGGAGAGACCGGATATTGGCTCTAAATTCACCCCTAGGCCTACAAGAAAATGGCATCTCATATTATCATTGTATGTGATGTAGTTTATAGCACTGCCAGCAAGGGGCATCTCAGTACTGAGCCACACAGATTCGAGTAGATTATGTTGTGATGGGGCCATTCTTTTTTTTAATTCTCTTTCTAAAAGGCAGATGCCAAATAATTCCAGGATCCCATCTTCAGTTGGGTGATAACCATAGATGCCACGTTTCTCAGTTCCATACGTGACACCTCAAGCTAGCCATGATGCCCATTCCCATTGTATGCTGGGACTTGGAGTTTCATTATTCCACCTGTAACTATGGGTTCAACATGGAACTGAGAAACGTGTCAGCTATGAATCATAATTGGGTGTAGATGGTCAATGTACAGTGCTTTCGCTATATAAATAGCAAATACAAAATATATATATATATATATATATATATATATATATATATATATATATCCTCTGGGAGTCCCAGACCCTTGAAGTTGTCAGATCGCATCTCATAATAATTGGGGTGCAGAGACATACAAGACTGTATGGGCTAATGTAAGGGCCTTGAACGAGATTGAAGGGTTCAAAGGCAACCAGCCCAGTCACTGAGGCGTTGGTGCTCTGAAAGAATGTAAGTCACATGGATTTGGGGCTATATATAGCTTTTAACTAGATAAGGCCCGGATAGAGAGGGGCAGAGCGTACTATCTTCCTGATGAGCTTTTGGCCCGCTATTCTTAGAGACCATGACCAGGCAGTGAGAAAGGTTTGCCCACCACAGTCATGAGTGGAGTGGGTGACCCACAGAACACTGGAAGGAACTGGAGACCAAGATCTTGGAAATATGTGCAATTGGGGGTAAGCACTTTGCTGCATTTTGGCAGATATGCAGTCTCCGCTGGATTGGAGACTTTGATGCAGCCCTGGCACATCCCTGCCAGGTGGAGTGATGTTCGTGTGGTTGGAAATGTGATAAGGGAGCTAGGTGGAATAAAAGGTGGCAATACATGGACATCTTTCATGCCTTTCTGCATATTTGTGCTTTGCTCAAAAATAAGCATATCGCATCTTCCCAATGTTGTGGTGTCGCGAGTGGGCATTCCTAAGCATGTCAAAGACAACGATATGCAATAAATCACCCCTGCAGGGAATGTACATTGCCAGTAATAGCCCGCCAGCCTAGGCAAGAGCTGCTACCAGCCATGTATGCACCCCCAACAAAGGGGAGTGTTCTATTCATACCCCAGGGATCGGTCTCGGGTGTAAATATAGATACTGTTTTCATGGGAGATGGGCTCTGGATGTATTGCGTGAGGCCAACCTCCTATAAAAAAGAAAAAAGAAACAAGATGGTCTCTGCCATACGTAATTGAAGGGGCTTAATCCCTTTTCTATTTCTTTGCGGGGTGACGAGCATTGGATGCAGTGCCGCGACCGGAGCAGAAAGGGTGCAGGACGTCTTGTGGGGTGGGGAGTAGAGCAGGTGCATGGGGATACAAGAGGGAATGGCTCCCTGTTGCCTCCCCACAATCAAGATAGAAGAAGAGCCTAGGGTGGCTCGGAAGACGTGGGGAATACTCCTTCCACAGGGCAAATGCATGGTATTTCAGAGGATCCTCTTGTCTGAGAGCAGTCCTCCTTCGCTATCGATAAGTAGCACACTGTCTTTGGCTGGGGTGATCCTTCTCGTAGCGCCTTGTACCCATTCTGCATAGCATTCACTCAACCACTCACAATTCGCTATGCACAGACACAGGCCCATCCCAGCCCAACTCTCTGCCATCATCCTTTTGGTTTAAAAGTCAGCCAAGCCCATTTCTATAGGCATGTAACACAAGGCTGTCAGGGTTTATTGCATAATTGAAACTTCATTAAGTCTGTATTTAGACATTTAGCCCGGGGCAGAATTTACAAACAACATGGAATGCCAGCTAATGATATCTCTGCTTTCACTTACTCTTGAAAAGATTCAGGAGATATTGCGCTGGCCTAGATTTGCTGCATCTAATTCTATAAAGCTTCACATTTGTTAAAGTATTGCTTTTTTTATATTCTCTGCATAATGCAATATAATTATTGATCCCATGAGACTACCTGCTCTATCAGTCAGGAAACAAATATTTTTTTAGAGATATTAAATGTATGCTAACATTCATTTCTGGTTGTCTAGTTAAAGAGATGATGTGCTTATCGTTCCACTTGTACTTTATTTAGATTTTTTTTTTTGGTACAGCTGAGGTTCCGGAATGTTAATGAAATTTTAATACGCTGCTGCTGCTGCATAAATAGATTTACAAATGTGACTTATATTTCATCTATCTATGGGACCTGCTACAGAGTTCCAATGTACATGTCAAGCGCACAACTGAACGTTGAAACCCATCCTGGCATGTTTGTACTGTTGTGGAGAGGATTATTGAGTGGGATGGCACTTTTTCTATTCCTAAACATAGTAGAAATTGCTGCTTTCGTATCCAAGTTTCAATGGAACTAATAGGATTGATTGAAAGTACACTAATATCTAAGAATATACACAAAATGAAACTTTCTTCGACCAAAATCCATTATCTGTAGAATGAATCACCCCATGTAGCGTTCATCACATATGCCGATACTTCAATACAAAATGAAATAATAGTAAAACAGTCAATATTATGAAATCTAAGTTACAGGAAATGAAGGAAGCAAGCCACTGAGTTGCACCAGTTTAGTTTGTAAAAATAATGTCATTAAAAATAGCTATCAGGTATCAAAGACATCAAGAAAATTGATACTTTGTTTTCACATTATTTTTCGCAGGTATTGTCAGTGATATGAATTCTTTCCAAAATGTCCATACAATATGTAAAAAAAAAAAAAAAAAAAAGAAATATATATATATATATATATATATATATATATATATATATATATATATATATATATATATATATATATATACACACACCAATATGCTATCAGGGAGAAAGCTAAGAAAAGGTCAACCAATTGAAGTTCACAAACGCAGAGCCTGAACAAAGCTATCCATCAACCAAACTGTGATTCATATGGGCGGCCACCTACCGTTACAACAGTTGGGGGCTATTTAGTAGTGATATTTTCACCAAAGAACATGTTGTTTTTATTTTGCACTGTTCTTGCAAATACTGCCAAAAATGTGCCTGTCACCAAGGCCAAATTGGTGGTTACTGTTGCACTTCATATGATAATAATGTGTTATTCATTTAGCGCTTTCGCCAAAGCTATGCACATAGCATATTTACACACAAGGTTCTCTCAACTGAAGGCTTGTACTGCTTTATCGACTGCGGAAGGATGAAAGGCTAACTGGGCCTTGCCGGGATTCAGACATGCAACCTGCATATCACACACACAGATCACAGCAGCGCTCGCTCAACTTGCTTAGCTATCTTACCGGCATGCTCTAGAGCAAAAATCACACGCCCCTTTAATGTCAATTTGCATGCAAAAGGGGTCTTTATTACAAGAAACTGATCATTGACACTGACAAAAATAAGGATTCGTTGGTCTCTATATAGACACTGTTGGTAGCCAGAGCCACCTCTGAGATATGGCACCGGCCCATGGACCAGTGGATGGCATGTCCACTATATTAAAATTCTATTCACTAAAGGCAATTGCGAGGCTGATATGTGTGTGCCTTAAAAGCACTGCTGGAAAGTGACTGCTGAGCCTTTTAGTGTCAAGAGGGAGACGACCCCTTTTGTACTAACCTTCTCAGGGACTTGGTAGTCCTGATCCAGCCACATATGCTCCACAGAGTATGGGGCCTCCTGATGCGTTCTGAGTCCAGATCCAAAGACTAGTTAGGGGATACATCAGGGTTCAAAACTGAGTGGAGCTGGGAGCTATTTATCTCCTTCTTGCAGCCTAGAAGAGTCTGGTTAGGTGTGTGCCTGCTAACAGGAGTTACTTTTTGCTCCCCAGGCCAACTGATGCTGAACAAACACACCTATTTGAATTAAACTCTGTGCAGTTCGGTAAATGTATTAATAAGAATCAGACGTATCTATGTGACATTTAAGGCAAAATGGTCATAAAAAATAAGCAAAACGGTAAGCTTTCATCTTCTGTACTGGCTCCTGGTCCCCAATTGGTAGCTCCTGGTCATTGGTTATAGTTCTTGCTTATTAATCTTAATTTCGACCCCTGTACACACAGTTGTGGGTATTGGAAGGGGTTGCTAGTCACCATTCTACAGACATACAGGCACATTTCCCTAGGTTACCTGCATGGCAAAGGCGCACAACAGAACAAAGAGGTGACAGAAGCCCCCTCGCTCAAGCTCCCCGTACCTAGCCAGAGAACATGAAAGGGCTCGCTTCCGAAGGCTGAGAGGAAGGACCAATGGCGGCTACCACCGCCACAGAGTGGGCTTTGGCAGAACCAATGCTACCTCCACTTGAGATCACAAGTGTCAGCAAACAGAGCAGTGGTTTGTGCAGCTCAGTTTGTGGATGCAAAATTAAGCAATGCCAGAATTATTACAGCAGTGGTGGCTCAAGGAGGCGGGAACCCCTTCATGCTAGCACATATACCGTGAAACCTACATGCATGAGCAGGTTGAGGGTATTGTACCCTGGCTCAATAGTTGATGCCTTTATTGAGGAAGAAATAATGGAAAGCCCATACATGCTGTAGTTGCATGGTTTCCATGTGAGGCGGCCAGTGGCTGCACATGCATTATGGGTGTAAGTACAAAATAAAATAAAAATAAAATAAGTGCAGGTCCTTTCAATTAACTATGTCTGCAATCAACATTGGATGTTATGTCCACAATTACGAAGTGACATATCCAAAATGGAGACTTTTTGATCAAATACTTTATCCACCTACACCTCCAGAGTGTGGCACTTTTGAAGTACCCTGATGCCACTCATCAGCATTCGTACTTTGCTGCCTTCTTAATATTAAATAGCATCTAGATAGAGGGAGATGGAGAAAATAAGAGGGAGCGTAAGTGAGAGAAAAAGTGAGATACAGAGAGAGAGAGAGAGAAAAAAAAATAAGAGAGGAGAGAGGTATGCAGAGAGAGAGAGAGCTTGTGTGTTTGAGTGTTTTATCCAGGATTGTTTGGTAAACCGATGATTGCAGATTATTCAGTAAGAAAGGCAAGGTTTTGCAACAAATAAGTATGGCTATTGAGGTGCAATGACCCGAGCTGTCAGGCCGACGCTTCGGGCCCTTTACTTGCACGGTGTTGGCGTTAGGGACAATGTCAGCCCAACGCCAAGGGCCATTATCATTTTTGAGTAACACGCGGGTGCTAACAGCGAATAAGAAAATCAAACTGTACCTTTGTTGAGCCCAGCAATACCATGTTGGGAACAGGAGTCTGTCGTCATTGATGATTATGAAACTGTACTGAAGACGGACTCCAGTTGAAGGCACAGCTCTGGGGACTGAAGAAAGGTGTTTCATAAAAAAAAAGAAATACATAAATAAATAAATATATATATATATACATATATATATATATGTGTGTGTGTGTGTGTGTGTGTGTATATATATATATATATATATATATATATATATATATATATATATATATATATATATATATATATATATAGATGTGCCTTTAGCACACACGTGTGGTTACACCAGATAAAGGTGTTATGGGGAGGATAGAGGGATCAATGGAGGCACAGGACGAAAGGCGAGCAGCAGCCGGGGAGCTCAGAACGTGAGCTTATGGCAGAGAATACAGCCTGCTTTCCGAGCTTCCTGATTTGGTAGCACCCCCACCCAGGGTCCTAATGGTTAATAAACTGCATCCACTATACATACAGTGGTAAAATATAATTATATTTCAGCAGTTTGATGGGCTCATACTTGTATTTATTTATTTATTTATTTAGTTTATTTATAGGAGCGCACAAAGCCCACAGGCATCTAGGCGCTAGTTGTGAGGGATGGGGTGGGGAGGGGAGCATGGAAGAGGAGGGTATATGAGCCGTGAATGTTCCATGAGCCAAAAATGTTTAAGCTTAGTCAAGCTAAGTCTTGAGGTGTCTCCTGAAGACATGGTAAGAAGGTTTGTTACGCATTTGAGGCACCAGTTTGTTCCAGAGGGCAGGGGCACGTGCTAAGAAGCTAGTGCTGTCCGCTCTTTTCCTGTTGAAGCTATGTGATGAGCCGATGCTTGTAGGCAGATCGAGTAGGTCTGGATAAAGAATGTTTTTTGATGTTGTCCTTGAGGTATCGGGAAGCCTCATTAGCAATGCATTTTTAGGTGATGAAGAGTGTTTTAAATTGGATTCTGTCCTAGACCAGGAGCCAGTGGGCAGACTTTTTGGCCTTCGATATGTGGGCATGTCTTTTAATGCCAAGTGCCACACGCAGAGTGTTATTTTGAATGGTTTGAAGTTTATGTATATTTTTCTCTGAGGTTCATCATAGTTGAGCATTGCAATATTCCAATTTGGATACAATCAGGGGTCGGACAATTTTGCGTCGATTCTGGGAGGAAAGGAATGGCTTACTAGCGTTGATACGTTTGATTGAGTACCCTGAGGAGGGAGCAATGTGGTTGATCTGGCGTGTCATGCTGAGTGCAGAGTCTAGGAAGACGCTGAGAGTTTTGAGGGACAATGCTACCGGTATTTTGAGACCATCGATGATGAAAGTTTTGTAGTCTGCATGTAATTTGGAAAGACGTGCTGCTGGGCCAATGATGAGGAGCTCAATTTTGTTATTGTTGAAGCATATGGCCATCCAAGACTGGATAGTTTCATGGATGATATTGATCTGACGAGTGTCTTTGGGGTGATCTCTAGAGAGGGGTATGAGGAGTTGTGTGTTATTCACATAGTTATTTTATGAGACCCTGAGGGTGTCTAGGTGGTCGAAGTGGGGTTTGGTGTATACGTTGTACAGTGTGGGCGATACACAAGAACCTTGTTGGACGCCACAGGATGTGGGTGTGGATATGGCAGCGGAATCTCCAATGAAGACCCAGGATGATCTGTTGGCTAGGAAGGAGGCATCTGACGAGAAGTGGGCAGAGGTGGATGGTGCATGGCAGTGGATCTTGTGAGCAACAAGGTCAAATGCAGTGGAAAAGGTTGAATAGTAGAAGTGAAAGGGATCCTTGGTCATTGGCTACATCTGCTGATTATTTAGGTCTAGGAGGGCCGTTTCGGTACCGTGCTTGCGACAGAAACCTGATTGTCTAAATCCTAGGACATGGTGTGATTCTAGGAAAGATTGGATTTGTAAATAGGCGACTCTATCCATGATTTTGAGCAAGAAGGGGATAGTGGTGGTCAGGCGGTAGTTGGTGGGGGTAGCAGGGTTGAGAGAGTTTCTTTTTGTTTTTTAGTAATGGGGAAATCCATGATTCTTTGAGTGAGGTTGAGACGGTTCAGGAGGCAAAGAAAGTGTTGATGATGGCAGAGTTGAGCGGCAGCAGGCGTTCTGCACATTCCTTAACTAAAGTGGCTGGGCAAGCATCTCTCTTGCAGCGGGAGGGCTTGGGTTCTTTGATGATGTTGGCTAGGCTGGTTTTGTCAATCAGTTGGAAGTTAAAGGTCGGGATGCTGGATGTGTGGTGGGCGAAAGTGGGTTGGGGGGCCTGCGCAGGGATGGCCTGTTGTTTGTGTTTAATTTTGTCTTGAAGTTGTGTGTATGATTTAGAAATGAAGGTTTCAATTATTTGAATCTGGTGTCCCTCACAGTGTTATATGTATTTATGATATCCTATTTGTGAGCAATACATATATATCTTATACTGTTCACATGCATATATACCTATTGTATGTAGTGTTCATGGGACTGAATAGTCAATTACAAAAAACAGAAACAGAAACTGGTGAAAAATTGAGAAGAAGAAGAAGAAGAAGAAGAAGAAGAAGAAGAAGAAGAAGAAGAAGAAGAAGAAGAAGAAGAACAACAACAACAACAACAACAACAACAACAGCAACAGCAACAACAAGAATAAGGACAACAACAACTTCAAAAAAATAATGATGATTAACCAATAATCACCTGTTCCAAGGGCTGGAATGGGTGATAACAGCCCGGGGCCAGAGTTAAAGGCCCAAGCATAGTGAGGCCTTGAATGAGGGTCTCTGGTGCCTTTATCACCCGTTACAGTCCTTGGACTGGATTATTATTGCTTGTAGCACCGCGGTTTGGCAATCCGGTAAACCTGGGGTGCTAAGAACAAAGTATTTTGTTTGAATGAGCGCAATATCTTGCAGCTTTCCGTTCATGCAAACACTATATGCACTGAAGATTGGTGCCATGGATCAGGCAGATGGGGGCTCCATACCAAGCCCCTCTTCCATTTCCATGGTCGGACAAGGGAGGAGGCAACAACAGCAGCAGTGGGCGCCGCCAAAGCGGTAATCAGGTAAGTGGGACTGGGGGGATTCAAATTAAGATGGGAAGTAACCGGAGGGTGGGCGGAAGATGGCAGGGGGGAGCAGCCATCAGCGTGTTTGGAACGCAGGCTTGGATTGGTAGATTCAGCCCGCAATCTGAGCAACCTAATTGGATATTCCCCCACCCTGGCTGCTAATGATCAGTAATACCCTGGCATTGATAACAAGCTGATCTGGCTGCTTGGGACACAGCCTGTATTCATGGGGATGCAACCTGTGGCACACCAGATGTTTTGCACTATGACTCCCATGATTCCTCACTGTTGACTATGTTGGCTAGTCTATTGGTAGTTGTAGTCCAAACATCGCAGACCATTGCAATAGCAGAAGCCAGCTTTCCAATCAGACAGAGTGCTGCATGTTCCTACCCTTCATCCCCATTCCACTGCTTGTCCCCCATAGACACCCCTGTATCCTTTAGCACTGGTGCTCTCCAGATGCAAGTGCTGAAAGCTTTTTTGTAGTTATAAACTGTAAAAGTGAAATCTCTGCCACATTGTTTACTTCGCCTGAAGTCGTCACCCCCAACAACACAGAAAATGGAATTCAAACGAGTGAAGCAGCATTGCAGAAACTCTAGGAAAGTTTTACTATGTATTGTTATAATTTTAAAAATGCCTTCAACATCTGTGCCTTAGGTTGATGAGTGCATGGTATTAACATTATTACCCGGGAAATGTGCTGAATCTATCAGTAACAGCATTGCTTCCTGACCTACAGGACACGTTATTTTTTCATGCCCTTAACTTGCCAGCAGTGTTGGACTAGCACTGAGGGTAGTAACACCACATTAGAAGATTGAATTGTTGGCAATTCCATTGCAGACAATGCAGGGACAGAGGGCAGTATTCCAAAATGTATCCATGGTCATTTTCTGTTTTTAACAGAACATTCTAACCCCATTTGGTGGATTGGTCATTGACAAGTCATAACAGCCCTTCGTCCCCTTTAAAGGACCTTCTCACACTGGTGCCCGCTCACTTAGGTTGAATGCCAACAGCTCATGGAAAGGGCCCTTAGAATGGAGCATAGTTGCTTGATACTTCTTCTTCATCTTCTTCACATCCAATTCCTCTTCCAACAGCACTGCCTTCTCCAGCTTCCATACCCTACTACAAGACGTATTCTCCTCTCACTTCCAAGTCTCGGCATCTTCAACCATGGGTCACCCTGTTCATATGCTGTCTCAACACAGACAAGTGTTCGCTGCTGTGCAAATGGAGGCATACCCACTTGCATGAGGACCTGCATCTCTACCTCTCTGCCCTGAACTCTCTTAATTCCAATCTTGATGGACCAAAAAGGAAATTCTACATAACCCTCATTGACTCTCGCTCCAACCATCCTTGCCAGTTACAGGGCACCCTAAACTCACTCCTCACTCCTCCTAGGGCTATGGCTTTCAACTCTACTCTCACAGCTAATGACCAAGCAGAATATATCACTGCAAACATTTCCAGAATTAGATACTCACTCCGACCTTCCTCACACTCCCTCCTCCTACATTGTATATGCTGCCTGCTCTACCATCATCCTCTGCCTCTATCTCCCACTTTAGTCACACTAATACTGATGAAGTGTTATGTCTATTGATGAAGGCCAACCCCTCTTGTGCGTTTTTAGACCCTCTTGGTCATCAGCTACTCATACCTATTGCCCATTAATGGCCTTTCACCTAGCTGAGCTCTTTAACCTATCCTTCGACTCTGCTTGCTTTCCCTAAGTTTTCAAAATAGCCATGGTCATCGCTCTTCTGAAAAAAGAAGGGACTTACCCGAATGTACCGTCTAACTTTCACCCTGTGTCTCTCCTTCCGCACTACTCTAACATGCTTCAAAGGGTTGTGCTGAACCATCTTACCAATTCCTTAGACATCCACAAATGTGGAGACCCCCTACAAGCAGGCTGCAACTCCTGTCACTCCACGGACACTGCTCTTATAAACGTGTCCAACTTTATCACCTCTGCTAAGCACTATAATGTATCCTCTATCCTAATTCTCCTTGAGCTGTCTGCTGCCTATGATACTGTCGATCACTCTGATCTCCTTAATACTCTCTTTCTTCTTAGGATTCACGATCAAGCCCTTGCCTGAATTAAATCCAACCTTGCACCTTAGCAATTCTCTGTCTCCTGGAGCAGTAACAACTCTTAACTCACTCCTCAAACTATTGGTGTTCTACAAGGCTCTCTCTTGGGTCCACTCCTCTTTACACTATACACCTCTGCACTTGGGGCACTAAACTCCTCCTTTGGGTTCTCGTACAAACTCTTCGCGGACGACAACCAAATGTTCTTCTCTTTCCCTGAACTCTCCTCTGCGCTCTCTATCAAAATGTCCAACTGTCTCTCTGCAATTAAATATTGGATGGCTTTGCACTCTCTGATGTTAAAGATAAACTGTACTGAAACAGATGTACTCTTCTTCCCTGCAAAAAGCTCTCATCTCTTTCACTTCACCCATCAGGCTCACACCCTGATCACAGCTAGCTACCGCCAACCTACACTTAAACATGTCCAATGTTCATCGTACGTAATCTATGTATGTCTACTTATGTATTGTTCCCGGTGACTGTTCCATTTACTCCCCTCCACAGCCTGGTCGGAATGTCCCTCAAACTCACCCTGTTGTAACAAGCTCACTGCCTCCCGTCAAATTGAATTTCGCATCTATTGTACATTCATTTGAGATCAAAAGAGCATTGTTCCTCCTTTATATCAATAAATAAATAAATAATGTAAACATCTTTTTTTCTTCTTTTTCTTCTTCGCCTTCTCTACATCATTCTTGGTATTATTATAATGTTTATCATTAGTACAGCAATTATTATAATCATTGTTATAACTAATGCAACTATTAATAATAACAACGAGATACCATACACCTAACAATTCCAGCATCATCATCATCATTATTATTATTGATTATTATCACTGTAATATTGCATTATTAAAATCATTACAATTATCAATGTATATATAATTGTATTGTTTCTATCATTCATATTAGTAGCGGTAGTGGTATTGATATGCATATATTAATATCAATAATAATGACATCATTGTTTTCATGGCATTAACCACAGGATAATTAGTTGCATCAATAACATTATTCTACACGTAGACAATGTCACAACATGTGTAAATACATGCGTTACCCGTTTTATGGGCATGGAATCCTAAATGACTCTCAGCTGTTTGAAGTTCGAGTCTCATAAATTAGTAAACTCAGCAAGCATTGCTGGTTGCGCGTGTGAGAAAGTCCCCGGTCTCTTTGAAGAGACGGAGTGGGAACGTATCTTATTTGCATACGTCCCGTGATCTGGGCACTGGCGCCGAAGCATGGGGCAAAGTGGCATCCAGGGGGAGAGCACACTCTGTTAGACGCGTGACTCGCTTTTTCATACGCAAGCGGAAGCGCGCACTCCATACAGGAAGCGAGTGAAAGAAATAAAGTTTGCTAAAGGATAAATGACACCTGCAACAATAGGATATGAAATGTGCGAATATCAATCGCTCTCCTGAGTTTTCTCAGGTCGCGGGAACAGCATAACAGACTTAGAAAAATGTATTTCGTTTTTGACAAAGAGGCAGTAATGCAATCAAAAGCGATTGGATGGGAGAATTCTGGGCTTCAGTGTATAGCTGAAGTAATAATACATTCTGTGCCAGCCACTCGCAGAGGCGCCCACGGGCCCCTCCACTGCTTATACAGTCTAAGTCGCTATGTTTTTCATCGAAGGTCATCGGCACCTACATCGATGTGATGAATTAATACCACATTAGTTTCAGAAGACCAATCGTATTTCTATACTCAATAGCGATCGTCCCATCATGGAGAATAAGAACGTCTGGCCAAAGTGACTATAAGCAAACACAACCAGCCAATTAGCTGTGTTGGTAAGGGAGCGCAACCAACCTACCCGCCTAGGCGCTTTACAGTGAGGCGAGCACCACTGGAAGATTTATAATAGACCAGTGGGGAGAAGGGCGTTCTAAAGGTCTCCACGTAGTCATAATATTGTCCCGGGAGGATTGCTCAGCAGCAACGTGTTCGCTTTGGAAACAAGACGACACGAAGCAACACAGGTTCTATCTCCGAATCCACGATTAGAAACCTCTGGGTATTAAGCACGTTATAAATACGCAACTGAGACATATTCCTGTAACAGCGCCCCCATGCACCCGGGCTGTGTGAGTGCTTTAAAAAAGCAAATAAATAATATTGTACGCAATTTAGACACTTAGACATAGTGCGCACATACAAGCAGGTGTCATTTTGCAGATATTAAGTAGCCATAGTCAAGCATATGGCCTGCACGGCCATGCAGTATTTAGTGTGCTAGAGACAGGCTGTGATCCTGAAGGGGAAATCTGAATAGGTCCAAGCGCTGATGAGAGAGACCCATGCTGCTAACTTTCACAGAAACTCTTCTTTGTTCTAAAGTTAAAGGCAATAGGTTTGTTTTAAAAAGAATGTGCCCTGCAAGGCCACGAGACAGCACTGGGTGCCTTGGTGTATGTGTTACGACACACAGGCCAAAGCAGGCCTCTGTCCCCCACCCAGCCACGAGTTACAGCCCCTATAACTGCCCTAGCCGCAAGACCCCTGAATTCCGAGATAGCAGTTGACCCCAGACCACCAACCATAATCCAATCCACCATAAAAGATTTAACAGCTTGCTCATCCCACCTTTGTTTCATATTGGCATGATTTTTAATACGAGGTACAGGGAGGTATAAATTATAGCTCAAAAGTGAGGGTGGAAGGCTTGGAAGCCAAGAGACGTGATTGGGATGAGTAAAGGATGTGTTGGTTAGTGTGACCTCGAGACTCCCCATTTGCCAGTCTTTGAGCATGCCTTTTTCCCTAGCGGATTGTATTTTTTCTGGTGTGAGTGTTTAGAGGTGTTCCTTCAGCTGCTATCCAATGCTGCTGAGACTGACAATCACTCACAACACTCAATAGTTGGAGGCAATATCAAAGGCCCCAAACAAGGACAGCATTGCCAACTAACCAATCACTAACAATTGCATCCCTCTGCATACACCTCTCAAACACTAACCGAACACAACCACAAGCCTAAAATGCAGCAATCCGCACAAACTTCACTGGACTGCAACAACAAAACAAACCCCAAATATACTTGCAGAACAGCACATGACGACTACCGACCATAAAACACCCAAGGCCCAGCCGACGTACCCACCGGGCTGAGGCTGCCATCAGCACATCACTGTTCTCTTGCACTTTTCCAGCCTATTCCCACTAACTCTACCCCCCTCCCTCTTTCAGAACTGCCAGAGCGCCAGGGGACCACTCCGGTGGTGATAGTGCACGGTACAAATATCCTTTAATATTAACATTAACATGTGAAAAAGGCCCACATATCATTACCAAAGGAAAATCAGCATTTTAATTCACAAAGGCAAAAGTATTTCTAAGGTCCCATTCACAAAAAAAACAGCATTTGTAATCACTGACACGAAAACACTTTGCATGTGTGTTTGCAAGTTAAAGCAAGACATGAGAAAAATGTTCCCCAGCCAACATAAAGATGTCAGGGAAAAGACATGGGGCCTCATTACGGGGTTGCAGGAAAACCTGCAGGTAGGTGGCGGGTTACGGGCAACCCATTAAAACTGTTTTCGCAGCCTGACATCCCGGTGCCACTCGGATATTACGGCAGGCAAAGGAAACAGTGAATCCCCATTTCCACGGAGTCCCATAGGACTCCCATAGGACTCCATGCAAAGGGGAAACAGAAGCACCAGCACTGGAAGCACCAGCACTGGAAGGTCAGGTCTGCCGGGCATCCGTGGTCCCTACCGGCATCGATGTAGTATGCTGGTCTGGAAAGGATTCCAGTACGTTGCTACCGGCACCCTTATTTCCGGGCCGCCATACTCAGAATGAGGGCCATTGTGTTCACAAAAAGTAATATATATTATGCTTCACATGCAAAATACGGGCACATATTTGAAAAGAAAAGCCAAGTTGATTGCCATGAAAAGTTCTTGTAGGCTTGAGGCAGACTATGTGGGTGTCATTCTGCAGTTGAAATCCAGAGAAACCAAACACAAAAATGTAATCTGAGTGCAGTGCAGATTGCAAAAGCACATCACATTGTGGGCTGAGAAGTAAAAGCAGTGGTTTATCAATTGAAAATGTCACCCATCAAAAGGAGGTGCACTGTGACGATTCAGACCCACCTTTCAGCAGAAATCTGAACAGCAAGTAATTAAAAGTGTATTATGTTAATGACTGAAGAAAACAACCCCTGCACTTTCAACACAAAATCAAAGTGAATTCTCATCAGTAAAACACTGTGGGGCCGATTCATGGAACAAACGTGTGCCGAAAATCCATGCGCAAGCAGGCGTAAGGGAGCGCAAGCGTGAGAAACGCAGTGCACACGCACGCGCACGCGTGCGATTCAAGGAAGACGCTGCGCGTGTTTCCCGCTGTCCATGCGCCCAATCCAGCCATGGTGCACGCAGGCATACACGGCGTGCAGCAAAAGCGCACATAGCGCGGCACACACAACCAAAGTGGGCGGAACAGTGGGCGTAACACGCGGAATGGGGAACAATGCGTGAAAAAGAAGGCGTAACTGGGGAAATACTGCAGGGAACTACACGGAACGCCCACACGCACGCGAACAACCCGTATTCATGGACCCGAATACGGGAAACCCGCTCACGGCAAAAGACGCATACAGGCATCAACGCGTCCGCCACACGAAGACAGGCGGAAGTGTCCCCGCGCACAGTACAAAAGTGCGTGCAAACAACAAACACGTATATACAGCTACGATGAATGCCCCATTTGTCGCAGCACTGATCGTGAGACACCGCAGGAGGAGGAGAATAGCCAGGGCACGCATTTTCGCACCACGGACAAGCCTTTTTGGGATGCCTGAAGACCAGGTCTATGGGAGGTATAGGTTTCCACCCCACATCATCCTAGACCTGGTCAGGGAGTGGGAAGATGACCTTACATCCCCGACCCTTTGCTCCCAAGCATTGAGCCCCTTGGAGAAGGTGCTCAATGTCCTGCATTTTTTGGCCACTGGGTCATTTCAGCAGACTACTGCCATAGTGGGGGGGGTCTCACAGGCCACGCAGTCACGCTGCCTACACCAGGTACTGGCAATCATGACAGCGCGCCCCTCAGTCCGCAGGCACATATACATGCCCAGAACACCCGCAGAAAGGCAGGCCGTTGTCCTGGATTTTTTCAGGGTGGCACACTTCCCCAAAGTGCTTGGTGCCATAGATTGCACCCATGTGGCCCTACGTCCACCTAGGGCCACTGAGCACATCTACCGAAACCGCAAGCACTGGCATTCCATCAATGTACAGGTGGTATGAGATGCAAAGGGAATCATCACCTCTGTCTATGCAAACTACCCTGGCTCCACCCATGACAGTTTCATATACAGAATGTCCGCCCTGAGCCGGGCCCTGGAAGCTGGGCAGCATGGCGACACATGGCTCCTAGGTGAGTACAAAGGCCCTTGCACATGCATGCCAGTCACACACAGACAAATACCCAAACCCTAATAATCTCAACTATTATCACCTCCCCAGGGGACAGTGCCTACCCTCTGAGCCACCACATGATGACGCCAATCCGGAACCCCACCACACCACCCCAGGTAAGATACAACGCCGCCCATATTGCAACCAGGGCCATAGTGGAGCGCACATTCAGAGTGCTCAAGTCACGTTTCCGCTCCCTTGACCGCTCTGGCGGGCAACTACTCTATGCACCACCAGTAGTGTGCAGGATCATTGTGACAGCATGTGTCCTGCACAATGTTGCAACACGGCAGGGCGTCCCGGTGGACATGGTGGTGCCCCCACATCCCCAACCACAGGCACAGGCGCTGCCTATGGGAGGGGACAGGGCACGTGGCGAGGAAGCCCGGACCCAGCTTGTGGCCACATTTTTCACCTAAACTCCCACCCCTGCGGAGTGCACACAGGCCTGGCACATACCAGGTGACAATCGATGATGACAAAGAGACAGTCAACTGTCACAACCCTACCTGTTACTCACCGGACGGGAAGTAAACCAAATCGGTGGCCGGAAGACACAGGACTGGACTATTGATTGAAGAGCTAGGTTGGGGCCTCCAACCTAGCCTCACTCTGTGAGGGCACAAGACCTTTTTAACGATATGACCCTCTGCTGGGTAGGACCAGGCAGAGGGATTGATCGCTCAAAAGGGCGGGGAGGACACGCCGCCAAGAACCCAGCTGTAAAGGAAAAACAAGAGGTGAGCAATTGGAAATATAAGAAAGATCCCTTTCCCTCGATACTTCTTACTAGTAGTACCTGAGCTATGCCCTCCCCTTGTTTTAAGGCGACCGGAACCACCTACAGTAAGAGAGGAGAATGTAACCTATACTCACTATAGTGGTCGATTAGCTACGGAATATGGAATCATATAAATAGAAAACCCTTACCACTGATGTGCTGTTGAGTCTGTGTTGTCCCAAAGAGTTCAGAAAACGGAGGTACAAAATAACAAACAGGTTGGTTAGTTAGGGAACTGAACCCGGGCGGAACGAGGGCCGCGCTAGAGTCGGGTAGGTGCACTATCTGCAAGGCGTCCCTGTGCACTACTGAAAAAAGTCCAATGGAAGTTTGATTGTGGAGAGGAGGGTAACAGCAACAATAAGAGGCACAATTGAATTGGTGTGTTGCAGTTGATGGAGTTCGGCGGCAAGGTACAGTGAGTACAAGAAATGCTTGTTAGCAAGTGGTCAAGAGTCGTACCGTTGCCGTGATCACTAGTTTCCAAAAGTGGCAGGCAAAAAGCAGTCCGTGAAGGAGAAAACAGGTCTGGTACACGGGTAAGTAGTTTTCCAAAAGCGCCAGGCAAAAGCAGTTTGTGAAGGAGAAAACAGGTCTGGTACACGGGTAAGTGGTTTTCCAAAAGCGGCAGGCAAAAGCAGTCCGTGAAGGAGAAAACAGGTCTGGAACACAGGTAAGTAAGGTAGGATCGAAGACGGAACTTCTAAACACCGGGATGCAACTTTAATCAGAAGCAGCGTTTCGCCCGGTTCTGAGGTTTAAATCGGGAAGGAGAAAGGCGGAACCGGACGAAACTGAGGTTCACGTATCATCGCCTCTCCGGTGACAGCGGGAGGCGGAAGGCTGGGAATCGTAGTCCAAGTTGCCGCAGAGTGCTGCGGAGTGAGCCGAAGCCACTATTTTCCAGGGCAGTTGCCAGTGGGCATAGAATGCGTTTGCAATGTGACGTATACCCTTACGAAGGGCAATAATCCTCCTCCGGGCCTGCCGAGGCATAACACTACCACCCTGAGATAGTTGCCATGGAAGTGCCACATCGTCTGCATCCCTAGCTACTTAAACACAAGCTATCCTGTGTGACCAAAAGACACACATATGACATGATATGGCCTATACACAAGTATTTCAAGGTGCGGTGAGGCAGGGAGGGGGGAACAAGGGAAGACAGACAACAGTACTACTAGGCCAGGTGTCATTTAGATTGTGCAAGTGCAGGGGTAGGGGGAAGGGAAAAGTGCAAAGGGGAAGGGGAGGGGGGGGAGTGCAGTACAGGGGAAGTAGACCAAAAAACAAATACATAGGTCAGCTGGTGGCAACTGTAAAGGTAAGCACAGACAAGTGCTGGGAAGCAGGGGCTGTAGAGATAGAGAGGCAGTACCGCAGTGCAGGGGTTGCCAGGGTGGCAGTGCAAGTGGAGACTGGCTGGGCCAGGGACCGAGGTCGGTGAGAGTGGCCCAGTTGCAGATCCAGTGCAGTTCCAGTGAAGAATTCCGCAAGGGAGAGGCAGAGAGAAAGCAGAAGCAAAGAGGAAGGTCTTGAGGTGCTTCCCGAACTGGAGATGGTTCCCCTCAAGTTCAAGTGAGGCAGGAAGGCTGTTCCAGAGGGAGGGCCCTGCCTCGGAGAGAGATCTACCCCCAGCTAGTTGCTCTGAGAAGCAGATGACCCTGACATACAAGATGTGCATCACACACACCTGCAAAACAGGCAATGGCCATCGCTGTTATGTCACTCAAACCCTCCCAAACCACAACATGACATGGCAAGCAATACCCATATACCACCACAGTAACAATAAGGTACACATTGCCATGTCCAAAATGTACAGTGGCATCAGAAAATGATGCCTGACCTGGAATCAGATGAAATGACAGACCAACAACCTCCCACCCAAAATAAGTCATTCCCAAATGCATTACAAGAGTTGTAGACGTAACATAACAATGAATGCCTGTCTTCATGCACATTGTGCATTGCAGAATCAACACTGTAGCTTCTGTGTGCTGTGTCCTACTCCTGCAACACACTGCTCAGCGCACAGCACACTGAACAGCCATTGTGTGCTGAGCATCACATCTAAGCAACAGACCACATCAAACAGCAAATTAGGCATGTACAGGATCCATAATTGGTCACAGAACATGTGCTGCAGGGACACAGTAGCCACCAGAAGGCAAACAGTGTACATGTGGATATGCAAGGGTGGGAGTACATGTAATGCATCAGAGTGCAAGTGTGTGGGTCTTGAAGGACATGCACTCCACATATGCATGTGCACTCCAGTGACCATCAGTGTTCCCTACACATCACATATGAACATCCACCATGTGTACACCCCAGCATGTCAAACCACAACTATCCCCTCGCACCTGAAAGGAAAACACAACACATGAACAGGCATTGATCAGCAGAACACAACATGTACATAGGATACCACCATTACTATGTCAGAGTTCCCATCACACTGCAGGGCAAGGCAACTATCAACAACAACCCCCCCCCTCCCTCACAAATGACCATGACCCACTGAACAACTGCACCTGGGTCATGGAGCCTCCAAACCTCAATTCCACCTGGCCACAGGATCACCTTTACCCTTCGTCACCATCTCCCACCTTGTGTGTAAAAAGATGCCTGCAACCTCAGAATCCACACTCATTTCCAAAATCACTAAATCCAAGGCATAAAAACGAACCCGAACACCCTCCAGTAGATAACTTGACGTAGCAGTACCTCACAAAGGCCAAGTACTACCACAATGATGCAACAACCAAGGTAGCACAGCAAAACAATGTCACGACAGGATGTGAGACATGTGTGGTACATGACATAGGATGATGCACCATGAATGGATGTGTACTGTCACAGGTCCCCTGTACAGGCGCGGGAGTGTCACGAAACAACCACCCCCACCATGTCCCGGGTGCCTGCAAGGTCAAACTCACACAGGCCCCTGAGATCCTGGTGGGGAATGAGGTTCTGGGATATGCAGTCGGGACAGGTGTAGACACACTGGATGACTGGAATGAGTGGCAGGTGAGGGGAGGAGGAATGACACATGAAACTAGGGAATGCACGAAAATGTACAACCTGCATGAACACATACACAATCCAAACAAACTTGGACATCATTGTCATGGCCTTCTGTAGTCCAGGCTCAGGAGTGGTACGAACCAACCACCCCCTCTAGGGTTTTGGCGCCTGCAAGTTAGGGGCTTACACAGGCATCCGCAACCCCAGTGGGGAAAGAGGGTCAGGGAACGTTGCTTGGATAGGCACGGGAAGCAGGAACACCGGGTAGAGGGTACAGGTTTCAAAATTGCATAGGATCACGGGTGATTAGGGAGAAAAAAACATACCAAATTGAACCACACATACATCCATGCATCAGTACACTCCCCAGCAAGCCTATGCAGAGCAGTTCGTAAGAAAAAAAACAAGACAATTAGCTCTGGTTTTGAGTGCTGGCCTCCTGCCTGCGCACTCTCAGGTCCGGTTACAGGAGCACTGCAATGCTGCAAAGAGAGCCACAGTCAACAAGCTGTACGTGCCAATTACACAAAAACACAACACCAAACATGCCCCATAGCAACAAACTACTCTACAGACAATCTGTGGTCGATGCTTCGTACCCATATATAACATCACCCCTGTGACGGGTCATACACAGTCAATGCAGTAAATCAACCGCTGGTGGGTGCGTGGCAAATGGAACACCAATGTGTCACAATTCACACAACATGCAATGTTCCCTGGGTAAGCAGACAGACTCATATAGCAAGCCATGACTACAGAGCAAGTTGCGTACCACCATGACCGAAACAAAGTTGGCAGTGCATTTATCATGAAGTACGTGGAAAAGACATGCACTGCACCCGAGTATGTCCCTTGCTGTATATCGCTGTGAGCTGCCCCTTTCCATGTCTCGGAAGGCTACATGGTTGATACAAGTGCCTCAATGGACCTTGGTGTACCGGAGGGTATGTGCCACTGCCCCTGCATGTGTCCCAGACAACCCTACTATCAACAGCCATCAGTCCACAAACACATCTGAGCTGCATTGTGTGCTTCAACACCAATATTTGTCTAAGCTCACCCTCAGTGCTGTGACTAAGCCTGCATGTGCAACTCGCTTGGTGCAAGCTTTGCTGTGTCGTGGCCCCCCTGTGATGCTCACCTTGCCTGGAGTTCCTTGGAACACGTCAGCAGTTCTAGGATGTGGGTATGCAATCACTGTGCCTCTGCTTGTGCACACATGTGCATGTGGGCACCAACAAACGGGTCCAGAATTCCGTCGTCCAATGGGCCATGTCTGCTGGCAAAGGTGCTCTGGTGGCTCATCCCCCTGCAGAAAGGGCATGAAACACATGATTAATGCTTCAACGTCATCTGTGTGTGTCTCATCAGGCATCTCATTACTTGACCATGTCAGAGAGTCACATCACAAATCACACCATCAGTCTGTCTTTCACCTCCAAAGTGTGGAACACTATCTACAGCATGAATTGCAACAAGCACATGTACAGGAAAGATATGAAACATACTACACAATGCATAGCAATCAATGTCCACATTAATCATGACACACCCCATCTAGCAAAAGCTGAACAGTGGACAATGACACCTAAATCATCCCCACTAGGGGTGTCAACACAAGTCACACAGCACCAGACATGCCACAGAAATGACAGTCCAAAGCCCTTGTGTAATATTCTGTAACACCGAACCATCCTTGCGAGCCCATGGATAAGGGAGGCAGGAGTGGCATATGTGAGTCAAGGACCCCAAGCAGCAAACACATACACAAGACAACCATGAAGGGCCCAGCTGGAACAGACAGTGGATGCCTTCAAAAGCCACAAAGCACCGCACCGTCACATGAAAGCACAATAGACTAGCAATTTTAAACTAACTCAACTATTAACTAATTACACTAACTATGGAAAACCTAAATTACCTATTTAAACTAACTATCAAACAGAAACTTAACTAACTAAACTAAAAGAAAAATCAAAAATGGCCACATTCAACCCGGGGGGGGGAGGGGAGGCACCCAGGAGGGGGGAGGTACAGGGTGCTGCTCAACATCCACATGCGATGATGCTGAGCCAAAAAAAAAAACCTCCATGGGCTCAACGCCTGCACAGCACGACCTATGTGGGAGATAGATGGTCGTCCGAGTCTGGCTCATCCTGTAAAGGAGGACGTGGCACAGTAGCCTGGCCACGCCTAGCCGCAGCTTGCCCCTCGTCGGCAGCAAGTCTGCCGGACGGGTGAGCCTGGTTCTGTGTGGCGATGTTATATAGGTCTGCATGCAGAACCTCACGTGATACACTTGCTTCCTCTTGCAACGCAGCACGTGTAACACGGAGTTCCTCCTGCAAGGCCTGGCTGGACAACCGCTGCACCTCCCGGCAAGCCTGTAGCTCAGCCGAGATGGTACGCTCAAGCTGTGCAAACCTCTCCTCTCCTCTGCCTGCTGCCTCTGGGACATCATAAGGACACCCAGAGTGGATCTGAGGGAAGCATACTCCTCCCTCAGGGCATCCATGTGCGCCTCTGCGTGAGCAGCAATTGCTTGACGCAGAGACACATTTCAGCCTGGCGTGCCCTGTCTGAGGCCGCCATGCCCAGCCTGAGCGAGCGGGCCGTGGACCGTGCCGCCTGCTGCTGGAGAAGCACCTGCCTAGCAGGGGGGAGCACAGATCGGGCCGAACGCTCCATGCTGTCAGCGATGTTCTCTATTGCTGCCCCCTGCCATTCGGAATTGGCAGTCATGTCTTGCTCCCACTCAGTATACAGCGGTTGCGCGCGGCGACCGCGTTGCCGGGCTTGACCCCTGCGGGACCCAAGGACCGGGGGTCCTCGCTGTGTTGGTACCGCCTGCGGCTGCACGACTACATGCCCCCGTCGACGTGATGTCCCAGGCACATCAGTGACTGGTGTGGAGGGTGACCCTGCATCCCGATCCACCACGGGATGAGGAACCAAGACTGTCTGATCCCTCAGTGCAGGTGTCGCAGACAGAGGAGTGTCCACATCAGAATCACTCACCCCTGACACATGGACTTGATGCTCATCCAACTCAACATGGACGTCAGAGTCGTCATCAAGGCTGAACTCATAGGCAGCCAGAGACAAGATGGACTGCAGCACTTGGGGGTTTTCGTGGCCTAACACCCCCTTACCAACCCTGTGTCTGGCATGACAACACCATCCTCCGCATCCATTGCGTCATCACCTGAAAAATAGAGAGAAAAGGTCACTACACATGTCAGAAGCACACGACACACACACACACCGACAGCAAAGGCATCCGGTAGACATGTGACACACAACATATGACCTGGCATGCATGCTGGGTCTACTTTGAATAGCTTCTGTGATCAGACCTGTTGAAAGGTGGCAGTTTCCATGGAAGTGGGTCTATGCAGTGCAGAAAATGTGTATGCCACTCACTATCTACATGTACAAGCACTCCATGGTGTGTGCCAGGAAATGTGAAGGCAGTGCAATGTCAAATTCAGACATCATGTGCATTGTGCATTCAATGTGTACCATGTCTAGAAGCCAAGCACCCCTCCACCCCAGTACCAAAGCACGGATGCCTAGCATGGTATCAAAAGGCTGACCATACACCTGTGTATTGACAGGCAGTGTTGACTGGCATCAACAGCTTAATGTGATTCAAATTACAACACTGCAAATGATGCTGGGACAGTGGGCAGGACACATGATGGAAAATCCGGAGGCCGCCCACGTGTGAAGAAGACACAACAAGAGTTGGACAGAGTCATTGGCCATTGAACAGGCTGAGGCCTGTGAGCCACACAGATTGTCAGAGCCTAAACATGTGTGCAACGCAGGACTGAGCCACAGTTGACATGGGGAGGCCGATGAGATGGCAGGCAATGTATGTAACCAAGGACTCATATTACAGTGATCATCCAGTCAAGGACACATAGGGGCATGCGTGCAATGAACATGGAGCATGAATGGGCACTAATGTCCCTGCGGGACATCTGACCCATGCACAGTACAAGTGGGATACCCTGCATCGAGTACTAAGGCTGTACCACACGGCATATGTCTGGCAGTTTCTACGCTGGAAGTTAGCATCTACACAGGACACATGAACAAGAAACTACACATTGGCAAGATTGAAGCAGACCAGTGCAAAGGTGGAACTGGGGTGCAGAGTGGCGGAGGAGGGGCAAGGGAGCATGCCCAAATGGAGTCCTGCATGCAGGCAGAGGAGACATGCATGACGGTAGCATTGCATTACTTACACATCAGAACCATGTACACGTCACATGTAGCAGCAATCATGCACAACACATCCCACAAGTGAAACACACACGTCCTCAAATAACACGCATCAACACTCACTGGACTGGGCATCAAAGTCCAGCATCTCTCACACTCCTTCGACCAATTCAGGTGGTATGAACTCCGCAACGAGAGCCTCATGCGGAGTCAGTTCTTCCTCCTCTGGTGCAGGCCCACTGCCAGTCACCAGAGTCAAGTTGTAATTTGAGGCACGCTTAGCCTTAGTGCTGCGCTTGATGTCATTCCAGCGCTTTTTGCACTCCTGCGCCGTGCGCACCTCATGGCCGAATGAACTGACATGTTCCGCAACATGCTTCCAGTGGGTGTCACGTTGGGCAGCCGTAGTCTGACTATTGGCACCCACTAGCATGTCACGGCTGTGGCCCCGCACGTAGTCCACGAGGAAGTCCAGTTCCTGCTTACAGAAAGGCTTCTTCCTCGACGTGCAGGAGGTCGTGGCTGTGTGTGGGGTCCCAGCCTGTAGTGCAGGTGCAACCTTCCTCCTCTTGGACTGTGGCGCAGACCCTGGCTTGCTAATGCCGCCCTGACCAGTATGGCCAGTGGGTTCGGTGGATTGAGCCGAGGGAGTGGCAGGTGGAGGGATGACCAAAGGCCTGACTTGTGTCAGTGGCAGCTGGGTGCCCACTAATGGACCCTGCGCAGCAACATCAGCTGTGGCAGGGTCATTGACCGCAACGGTCCTGGTTGGCAGACTCACAACCGGGGTGCTGTTGGGTGCAACTGCCCCTGCACTTGCAAACACCCGGCTGTTCGGGGCAGCAGATGACATGATTGCCCCAGGGACACGTGTCTTGGTCTCAGCAGCCCGGCGTGCCCCTATGGTTTCCCCCCTGGCCTGTTGGAGATCTACCAAGGGTTCTTCAAGTGCCAACGCAGCCTGCGCTGGCAGACCCTGAGCCTGGGTGGCGGTGTCCACAGCTGCACCTGCAGCTACCACTACCCTTGGGCCCGTGGCAGTCGATGGAACGGACTGCCGGGTCATACGGGTGCCAGTGCCAGATGCAGGAGCTGCATCCCCCGGAACCACAGGGGGTGGTGGCATGGCTGCACCAACACATGGCACAACATTGTGCTCAAGTGGCGCACCCCTTCCTCTTCCCCCTCTGTGGATGCCTGGAGTCCCCCTACTCCCTGGTCACCACGGCCACGTCCCCGACCACGCCCGCCACGAGGAGTATGCCCAGCTGAGGCGCCCCTCAACTTTGGTGGCCTCCCAACCATGGCACAGATGTAGTAGTGCTGGCACAGATGGAGTGGTGCCAATGGGAGGTGTACAGCACAATTGACCTGGGCAATTGGGGTGAAGGGGGTGGGAAGCAAGATGTTAACAGCCCCCCTGCATCTGCAAGGCTGTATGTGACCCCGGTGATGTGGTGACGGGTCACGCAACGCTCAGGCACCCCAAAACTGCAGTAAAACCGTGCACGCAACCCTGCAGCCTACGTGCGTGGATTCAACCTCCCGCAGTACGCGGTGGCACCGAGTAACACGAATAACGCGTACGTGTGGGACACGCAGGCTACTATGACATCGAAAATGGGTGCGATACACAGGGGCACCCGCAGTGCGAAAAAGAGCGTGTGCGACTCACCGTCTGACTAGCGCGATGCAGAAAAACACACGTAGCCAATACCCCCGCCAAAAGAAGAGATACGTCCTTGATAGCTGTGAAGTTGTGATGGCGCGCGAAACAACAGGAAGCAGCAACACACGTCGGTCTCCACGAAAGGCACGTACAGCGAACAGCTGGGCCCGCTCACCTTTAACCCGTGCTGAGGGAAACGCACGCGCGCGTTACGTCACTTACGCGCATGTGCCCTTTCCTCGTATTACATGCGGACGTGCAGTTTTTCACACGCGCTCACCGGCTAAGGGCCTTTGGTCCAATGAAATCGCATATGGTGCTGCCGTGCATACACGCTAAGGGCCTTTCCTCGTATTACACGCGGACGTGCAGTTTTCCAAGCGCGCTTACGCGCATGGGCCCTTTCCTCGTATTACACACGGACGTGCATTTTTTCACGCGCGCTGAAATGCTCATGCACGTCTGTACGCGTCACGTCACAGGGGCGCTTGCACTTGAGGGGCCTTCTGTCCAATGAAAATGCGTATGCGTGCAGACGCGCTTACGCGCTAAGGGCCTTTCCTCGAATTACACGCTGACGTGCAGATTTTTCACGTGCCAAATCACTCTGTATCAAGCTGGCCACGCGTAAGCACACGGAAGACCACGCTCCTGCCCAGAAGGCCGAACTTCTGCCCCCCAGAGCCCCGAGCACGCTCCCACCTGCCATCTGCTGCTGCCTGACTGCCTGCTGCCCACGTGCCCTGCCATTTGCTGCCTGCACATCAGCCAGGGGTGCTCTTGCTGTGACCACCCCTGCTGGAACCGAAGACTCCCGACTGGGATTCCATCGCTCCACAGCCCAGCCCCAGGACCCAGTTGCCCACCCACTCCTGCCTCTGGGGTTGTCATGTCGGGGCAAACACCATCTGTGACCACTGACAACCCCCGGCCAGAGAGGCAGAGGGGCACCAGCTTCAATGCCACCGAAGTTGGTGTCCTGGTGGAGCAAGTCCTGGGGCAGTATGATGCCCTCTTCGGAAGTTCCCGCGCAGACAAGGAAGGACGGACTCGGATCTGGACTGACATCGTGACTGCCATCAACGTGGAGGGGGTGGCAGTCCGCGACTTACAACATGTCAAGAAGCGCTGGGAGGACTTCAGGTCCAGGACCCTGAACAAGGCCCGGCGCCTCTTGAAGGCAGCGGATGCCAAGGGGCGCCGGGGCCACTTGTCGGAAGAACAGATGGGGGTCCTGGAACGCATATCCCCAGCGCTCCACGTCCAGGTCCTTGAGAAGGAGACCCGTCTGGAGTCGAGCGGTGAGTGTACATGCATCCTGATTGTGAGCAGTGCGTGTGGTGATTATTCAGTAGTGTGCAGGTTGCACATCTGTTTGTATGGGGTCGAGTATGGGTGGGGGTGTACAGTGCCGTGGGGCTGACACATGCGAGGGCTGGAATGTGTGAGACATGGATGGTGCTTGTGTATGTAGGCTTGCATGCCAAATGCAGTTGTGTGGGCACACATGTTTGGATGAATGTGTATGTAAGTAGACATGTCCGTGATGTCACGCATGTATGTTGTTTTCGGCTGCATGTATCAGCACTGTGTACATGTGCATGTGTGTGTATTTGACAAGGGTGCAACAGTGATGCAACATGGATGCATGTGACAGCGGTATGTGGAAGCCTGATTGGCAGATGTGACATGGATGCCCGTCTGAACACTGCGACACTTGGCAGAGGTGTACACACGCATGCAAGTGTGGTGGTGTGTGTACATGTGTGGTGCACGTCCTGTGTTGCATGTGATGTCTGGCTCACCTTTGGCTGCTCATGCTGTTGTATGTGTATGGATGGTGCTGGCAGTTGCGATATGGCTGTGGTATGGCTCATGTGTGCTAGTTGTAATGACATGTGTGTTGGGGATTGTGATGACATGTCTGAGGTTTGCCAATGCCACTCATGTACAACTGTCATGTGTGTATGTGTCCATTGTACAGTGCCCTGATGCCTGTGTTTTGTTTCTCCCTGTCTGCAGCGTCAACTGATGAAGAGGGCGGAGAAGGTGCTGTGGAGCACAGCAGCGGGGATCCCACCGCCAGCCGGAGATGCAAGGCCCGGCTCCCCTCCCATGTTGTGATCTCGTCGGGGAGTGAGGAGTCCGGTGCCGCGTCCCAGGCCGCAGCTGCCGGGAGGAGGTCCAAGAGGCAGAGGTTGGAGTTGGACTCCTCGGCAGCAGAAGGGGCAGCTGGGACCCCACAGGGCCCAACAGGGGAAGATGGCACGGAGTCATCCAGGTTGGTGGGGGGTTTGGTGGAGGAGGTGGGGGTGGTGGGAGACATGGGTGGGGGCCTAGTGGAGGCTGCCCCTGGTGACTGGGGGGGTGCGGGTGGTGGGAGACATGGGTGGGGGCCTGGTGGAGGCTGCCCCTGGTGGCTGGGGGGTGGGGGTGGTGGCAGACAGGAGTAGGACATGGGTGGGGGCCTGCTGGCAGGTGCCCCACAGTGCTGGGGGAGGGGGTGGTGGGGAACATGAGTTGGACATGGGTGGGGGCCTGCTGGCAGGTGCCCCACAGTGCTGGGGGGTGGGGGTGGTGGGAGACATGGGTGGGGGCCTGGTGGAGGCTGCCCCTGCACTGCTGGGGGGTGGTGGTGCTGGGAGACGTGGGTGGGGGCCTGGTGGCGGGTGCCCCACAGTGCTGGGGGGGTGGGGGTGGTGGGAGACATGGGTGGGGGCCTGGTGGAGGCTGCCCCTGGTGTCTGGGGGGTGGGGGTGCTGGGAGACATGGGTGGGGGCCTGGTGGAGGCTGCCCCTGGTGTCTGGGGGGGTGGGGGTGCTGGGAGACATGGGTGGGGGCCTGGTGGTGGGTGCCCCTGCACTGCTGGGGGGTGGGGGTGGTGGGAGACATGGGTGGGGGCCTGGTGGAGGCTGCCCCTGATGGCTGGGGGGTGGGGGTGCTGGGAGACATGGGTGGGGGCCTGGTGGTGGGTGCCCCTGCACTGCTGGGGTGTGGGGGTGGTGGGAGACATGGGTGCGGGCCTGGTGGAGCCTGCCCCTGGTGGCTGGGGGGTGGGGGTGGTGGGAGACATGAGTTGGACATGGGTGGGGGCCTGCTGGCAGGTGCCCCACAGTGCTGGGGGTGGGGGTGGTGGGGAACATGAGTTGGACATGGGTGGGGGCCTGCTGGCAGGTGCCCCACAGTGCTGGGGGGTGGGGGTGGTGGGAGACATGATTTGGACATGGGTGGGGGCCTGCTGGCAGGTGCCCCACAGTGCTGGGGGTGGGGGTGGTGGGGAACATGAGTTGGACATGGGTGGGGGCCTGCTGGCAGGTGCCCCACAGTGCTGGGGGGTATGGGTGGTGGGAGACATGATTTGGACATGGGTGGGGGCCTGCTGGCAGGTGCCCCACAGTGCTGGGGGTGGGGGTGGTGGGGAACATGAGTTGGACATGGGTGGGGGCCTGCTGGCAGGTGCCCCACAGTGCTGGGGGGTGGGGGTGGTGGGAGACATGGGTGGGGGCCTGGTGGAGGCTGCCCCTGCACTGCTGGGGGGTGGGGGTGCTGGGAGACGTGGGTGGGGGCCTGGTGACGGGTGCCCCACAGTGCTGGGGGGGTGGGGGTGGTGGGAGACATGGGTGGGGGCCTGGTGGAGGCTGACCCTGGTGTCTGGGGGGGGTGGGGGTGCTGGGAGACATGGGTGGGGGCCTGGTGGTGGGTGCCCCTGCACTGCTGGGGGGTGGGGGTGGTGGGAGACATGGGTGGGGGCATGGTGGAGGCTGCCCCTGGTGGCTGGGGGGTGGGGGTGCTGGTATACATGGGTGGGGGCCTGGTGGTGGGTGCCCCTGCACTGCTGGGGGGGTGGGGGTGCTGGGAGACATGGGTGGGGGCCTGGTGGAGGCTGCCCCTGGTGGCTGGGGGGTGGGGGTGGTGGGAGACATGGGTGGGGGCCTGGTGGAGGCTGCCCCTGCACTGCTGGGGGTTGGGGGTGCTGGGAGACGTGGGTGGGGGCCTGGTGGCGGGGGCCCCACAGTGCTGGCAGGGTGGGGGTGGTGGGAGACATGGGTGGGGGCCTGGTGGAGGCTGCCCCTGGTGACTGGGGGGGTGGGGGTGCTGGGAGACATGGGTGGGGGCCTGGTGGAGGCTGCCCCTGGTGACTGGGGGGGGCGGGGTTGCTGGGAGACATGGGTGGGGGCCTGGTGGAGGGTGCCCCTGGTGGCTGGGGGGTGGGGGCGGTGGGAGACATGGGTGGGGGCCTGGTGGTGGGTGCCCATGCACTGCTGGGGAGTGGGGGTGGTGGGAGACATGGGTGGGGGCCTGGTGGAGGCTGCCCCTGGTGGCTGGGGGATGGGGGTGGTTTGAGACATGAGTTGGACATGGGTGGGGGCCTGCTGGCAGGTGCCCCACAGTGCTGGGGGTGGGGGTGGTGGGGAACATAAGCTGGACATGGGTGGGGGCCTGCTGGCAGGTGCCCCACAGTGCTGGGGGGTGGGGGTGCTGGGAGACATGAGATGGACATGGGTGGGGGCCTGCTGGCAGGTGCCCCACAGTGCTGGGGGTGGGGGTGGTGAGGAACATGAGTTGGACATGGGTGGGGGCCTGCTGGCAGGTGCCCCACAGTGCTGGGGGGATGGGGGTGGAGGGAGACATGAGTTGGACATGGGTGGGGGCCTGCTGGCAGGTGCCCCACAGTGCTGGGGGGTGGGGGTGGTGGGAGACATGGGTGGGGGCCTGGTGGAGGCTGCCCCTGCACTGCTGGGGGTTGGGGGTGCTGGGAGACGTGGGTGGGGGCCTGGTGGCGGGTGCCCCACAGTGCTGGGGGGGGTGGGGGTGGAGGGAGACATGGGTGGGGGCCTGGTGGAGGCTGTCCTTGGTGGCTGGGGGGGTGGGGGTGCTGGGAGACATGGTTGGGGGCCTGGTGGTGGGTGCCCCTGCACTGCTGGGGGGTGGGGGTGGTGGGAGACATGGGTTGGGGCCTGGTGGAGGCTGCCCCTGGTGGCTGGGGGGTGGGGGTGGTGGCAGACATGGGTGGGGGCCTGGTGGAGGCTGCCCCTGCACTGCTGGGGGGTGGGGGTGGTGGGGAACATGAGTTGGACATGGGTGGGGGCCTGCTGGCATGTGCCCCACAGTGCTGGGGGGTGGGGGTGGTGGGAGACATGAGTTGGACATGGGTGGGGGCCTGCTGGCAGGTGCCCCACAGTGCTGGGGGTGGGGGTGGTGGGGAACATGAGTTGGACATGGGTGGGGGCCTGCTGGCAGGTGCCCCACAGTGCTGGGGGGTGGGGGTGGTGGGAGACATGGGTGGGGGCCTGGTGGAGGCTGCCCCTGCACTGCTGGGGGGTGGGGGTGGTGGGAGACATGGGTGGGGGCCTAGTGGAGGCTGCCCCTGGTGACTGGGGGGGTGCGGGTGGTGCGAGACATGGGTGGGGGCCTGGTGGAGGCTGCCACTGGTGGCTGGGGGGTGGGGGTGGTGGCAGACATGGGTGGGGGCCTGGTGGAGGCTGCCCCTGCACTGCTGGGGGGTGGGGGTGGTGGGGACATGAGTTGAACATGGGTGGGGGCCTGCTGGCAGGTGCCCCACAGTGCTGGGGGGTGGGGATGGTGGGAGACATGAGTTGGACATGGGTGGGGGCCTGCTGGCAGGTGCCCCACAGTGCTGGGGGTGGGGGTGGTGGGGAACATGAGTTGGACATGGGTGGGGGCCTGCTGGCAGGTGCCCCACAGTGCTGGGGGGTGGGGGTGGTGGGAGACATGAGTTGGACATGGGTGGGGGCCTGCTGGCAGGTGCCCCACAGTGCTGGGGGTGGGGGTGGTGGGGAACATGAGTTGGACATGGGTGGGGGCCTGCTGGCAGGTGCCCCACAGTGCTGGGGGATGGGGGTGGTGGGAGACATGGGTGGGGGCCTGGTGGAGGCTGCCCCTGCACTGCTGGGGGGTGGGGGTGCTGGGAGACGTGGGTGGGGGCCTGGTGGCGGGTGCCCCACAGTGCTGGGGGGGTGGGGGTGGTGGGAGACATGGGTGGGGGCCTGGTGGAGTCTGCCCCTGGTTTCTGAGGGGGTGGGGGTGCTGGGAGACATGGGTGGGGGCCTGGTGGTGGGTACCCCTGCACTGCTGGGGGGTGGGGGTGGTGGGAGACATGGGTGGGGGCCTGGTGGAGGCTGCCCCTGATGGCTGGGGGGTGGGGGTGCTGGGAGACATGGGTGGGGGCCTGGTGGTGGGTGCCCCTGCACTGCTGGGGTGTGGGGGTGGTGGGAGACATGGGTGGGGGCCTGGTGGAGCCTGCCCCTGGTGGCTGGGGGGTGGGGGTGGTGGGAGACATGAGTTGGACATGGGTGGGGGCCTGCTGGCAGGTGCCCCACAGTGCTGGGGGTGGGGGTGGTGGGGAACATGAGTTGAACATGGGTGGGGGCCTGCTGGCAGGTGCCCCACAGTGCTGGGGGTGGGGGTGGTGGGGAACATGAGTTGGACATGGGTGGGGGCCTGCTGGCAGGTGCCCCACAGTGCTGGGCGGTGGGGGTGGTGGGAGACATGGGTGGGGGCCTGGTGGAGGCTGCCCCTGCACTGCTGGGGGGTGGGGGTGCTGGGAGACGTGGGTGGGGGCCTGGTGACGGGTGCCCCACAGTGCTGGGGGGGTGGGGGTGGTGGGAGACATGGGTGGGGGCCTGGTGGAGGCTGCCCCTGGTGTCTGGGGGGGGGTGGGGGTGCTGGGAGACATGGGTGGGGGCCTGGTGGTGGGTGCCCCTGCACTGCTGGGGGGTGGGGGTGGTGGGAGACATGGGTGGGGGCATGGTGGAGGCTGCCCCTGGTGGCTGGGGGGTGGGGGTGCTGGTATACATGGGTGGGGGCCTGGTGGTGGGTGCCCCTGCACTGCTGGGGGCGTGGGGGTGCTGGGAGACATGGGTGGGGGCCTGGTGGAGGCTGCCCCTGGTGGCTGGGGGGTGGGGGTGGTGGGAGACATGGGTGGGGGCATGGTGGAGGCTGCCCCTGGTGGCTGGGGGGTGGGGGTGCTGGTATACATGGGTGGGGGCCTGGTGGCGGGTGCCCCACAGTGCTGGGGGCGTGGGGGTGGTGGGAGACATGGGTGGGGGCCTGGTGGAGTCTGCCCCTGGTTTCTGGTGGGGTGGGGGTGCTGGGAGACATGGGTGGGGGCCTGGTGGTGGGTACCCCTGCACTGCTGGGGGGTGGGGGTGGTGGGAGACATGGGTGGGGGCCTGGTGGAGGCTGCCCCTGATGGCTGGGGGGTGGGGGTGCTGGGAGACATGGGTGGGGGCCTGGTGGTGGGTGCCCCTGCACTGCTGGGGTGTGGGGGTGGTTGGAGACATGGGTGGGGGACTGGTGGAGCCTGCCCCTGGTGGCTGGGGGGTGGGGGTGGTGGGAGACATGAGTTGGACATGGGTGGGGGCCTGCTGGCAGGTGCCCCACAGTGCTGGGGGTGGGGGTGGTGGGGAACATGAGTTGGACATGGGTGGGGGCCTGCTGGCAGGTGCCCCACAGTGCTGGGGGGTGGGGGTGGTGGGAGACATGATTTGGACATGGGTGGGGGCCTGCTGGCAGGTGCCCCACAGTGCTGGGGGTGGGGGTGGTGGGGAACATGAGTTGGACATGGGTGGGGGCCTGCTGGCAGGTGCCCCACAGTGCTGGGGGGTGGGGGTGGTGGGAGACATGGGTGGGGGCATGGTGGAGGCTGCCCCTGCACTGCTGGGGGGTGGGGGTGCTGGGAGACATGGGTGGGGGCCTGGTGACGGGTGCCCCACAGTGCTGGGGGGGTGGGGGTGGTGGGAGACATGGGTGGGGGCCTGGTGGAGGCTGCCCCTGGTGTCTGGGGGGGGTGGGGGTGCTGGGAGACATGGGTGGGGGCCTGGTGGTGGGTGCCCCTGCACTGCTGGGGGGTGGGGGTGGTGGGAGACATGGGTGGGGGCATGGTGGAGGCTGCCCCTGGTGGCTGGGGGGTGGGGGTGCTGGTATACATGGGTGGGGGCCTGGTGGTGGGTGCCCCTGCACTGCTGGGGGGGTGGGGGTGCTGGGAGACATGGGTGGGGGCCTGGTGGAGGCTGCCCCTGGTGGCTGGGGGGTGGGGGTGGTGGGAGACATGGGTGGGGGCCTGGTGGAGGCTGCCCCTGCACTGCTGGGAGGTGGGGGTGCTGGGAGACGTGGGTGGGGGCCTGGTTGCGGGGGCCCCACAGTGCTGGCAGGGTGGGGGTGGTGGGAGACATGGGTGGGGGCCTGGTGGAGGCTGCCCCTGGTGACTGGGGGGGTGGGGGTGCTGGGAGACATGGGTGGGGGCCTGGTGGAGGCTGCCCCTGGTGACTGGGGGGGCGGGGGTGCTGGGAGACATGGGTGGGGGCCTGGTGGAGGGTGCCCGTGGTGGCTGGGGGGTGGGGGCGGTGGGAGACATGGGTGGGGGCCTGGTGGTGGGTGCCCATGCACTGCTGGGGGGTGGGGGTGGTGGGAGACATGGGTGGGGGCCTGGTGGAGGCTGCCCCTGGTGGCTGGGGGGTGGGGGTGGTTTGAGACATGAGTTGGACATGGGTGGGGGCCTGCTGGCAGGTGCCCCACAGTGCTGGGGGTGGGGGTGGTGGGGAACATAAGCTGGACATGGGTGGGGGCCTGCTGGCAGGTGCCCCACAGTGCTGGGGGGTGGGGGTGCTGGGAGACATGAGATGGACATGGGTGGGGGCCTGCTGGCAGGTGCCCCACAGTGCTGGGGGTGGGGGTGGTGAGGAACATGAGTTGGACATGGGTGGGGGCCTGCTGGCAGGTGCCCCACAGTGCTGGGGGGGTGGGGGTGGAGGGAGACATGGGTGGGGGCCTGGTGGAGGCTGCCCCTGGTGGCTGGGGGGTTGGGGGTGCTGGGAGACGTGGGTGGGGGCCTGGTGGCGGGTGCCCCACAGTGCTGGGGGGGTGGGGGTGGAGGGAGACATGGGTGGGGGCCTGGTGGAGGCTGTCCTTGGTGGCTGGGGGGGTGGGGGTGCTGGGAGACATGGTTGGGGGCCTGGTGGTGGGTGCCCCTGCACTGCTGGGGGGTGGGGGTGGTGGGAGACATGGGTGGGGGCCTGGTGGAGGCTGCCCCTGGTGGCTGGGGGGTGGGGGTGGTGGCAGACATGGGTGGGGGCCTGGTGGAGGCTGCCCCTGCACTGCTGGGGGGTGGGGGTGGTGGGGAACATGAGTTGGACATGGGTGGGGGCCTGCTGGCATGTGCCCCACAGTGCTGGGGGGTGGGGGTGGTGGGAGACATGAGTTGGACATGGGTGGGGGCCTGCTGGCAGGTGCCCCACAGTGCTGGGGGTGGGGGTGGTGGGGAACATGAGTTGGACATGGGTGGGGGCCTGCTGGCAGGTGCCCCACAGTGCTGGGGGGTGGGGGTGGTGGGAGACATGGGTGGGGGCCTGGTGGAGGCTGCCCCTGCACTGCTGGGGGGTGGGGGTGGTGGGAGACATGGGTGGGGGCCTAGTGGAGGCTGCCCCTGGTGACTGGGGATGTGCGGGTGGTGCGAGACATGGGTGGGGGCCTGGTGGAGGCTGCCCCTGGTGGCTGGGGGGTGGGGGTGGTGGCAGACATGGGTGGGGGCCTGGTGGAGGCTGCCCCTGCACTGCTGGGGGGTGGGGGTGGTGGGGACATGAGTTGAACATGGGTCCGGGCCTGCTGGCAGGTGCCCCACAGTGCTGGGGGGTGGGGGTGGTGGGAGACATGAGTTGGACATGGGTGGGGGCCTGCTGGCAGGTGCCCCACAGTGCTGGGGGTGGGGGTGGTGGGGAACATGAGTTGGACATGGGTGGGGGCCTGCTGGCAGGTGCCCCACAGTGCTGTGACATGAGTTGGACATGGGTGGGGGCCTGCTGGCAGGTGCCCCACAGTGCTGGGGGTGGGGGTGGTGGGGAACATGAGTTGGACATGGGTGGGGGCCTGCTGGCAGGTGCCCCACAGTGCTGGGGGATGGGGGTGGTGGGAGACATGGGTGGGGGCCTGGTGGAGGCTGCCCCTGCACTGCTGGGGGGTGGGGGTGCTGGGAGACGTGGGTGGGGGCCTGGTGGCGGGTGCCCCACAGTGCTGGGGGGGTGGGGGTGGTGGGAGACATGGGTGGGGGCCTGGTGGAGTCTGCCCCTGGTTTCTGAGGGGTGGGGGTGCTGGGAGACATGGGTGGGGGCCTGGTGGTGGGTACCCCTGCACTGCTGGGGGGTGGGGGTGGTGGGAGACATGGGTGGGGCCTGGTGGAGGCTGCCCCTGATGGCTGGGGGGTGGGGGTGCTGGGAGACATGGGCGGGGGCCTGGTGGTGGGTGCCCCTGCACTGCTGGGGTGTGGGGGTGGTGGAAGACATGGGTGGGAGCCTGGTGGAGGCTGCCCCACAGTGCTGGGGGTGGGGGTGGTGGGGAACATGAGTTGGACATGGGTGGGGGCCTGCTGGCAGGTGCCCCACAGTGCTGGGGGGTGGGGGTGGTGGGGAACATGAGTTGGACATGGGTGGGGGCCTGCTGGCAGGTGCCCCACAGTGCTGGGGGTGGTGGGGAACATGAGTTGGACATGGGTGGGGGCCTGGTGGCGGGTGCCCCACAGTGCTGGGGGGGTGGGGGTGGTGGGCGACATGGGTGGGGGCCTGGTGGAGGCTGCCCCTGGTGTCTGGGGGGGTGGGGGTGCTGGGAGACATGGGTGGGGGTCTGGTGGTGGGTGCCCCTGCACTGCTGGGGGGTGGGGGTGGTGGGAGGCATGGGTGGGGGCATGGTGGAGGCTGCCCCTGGTGGCTGGGGGGTGGGGGTGCTGGTAGACATGGGTGGGGGCCTGGTGGTGGGTGCCCCTGCACTGCTGGGGGGTGGGGGTGGTGGGAGACATGGGTGGGGGCCTGGTGGAGGCTGCCCCTGGTGGCTGGGGGGTGGGGGTGGTAGGAGACATGGGTGGGGGCCGGGTGGAGGCTGCCCCTGCACTGCTGGGGGGTGGGGGTGCTGGGAGACGTGGGTGGGGGCCTGGTGGCGGGTGCCCCACAGTGCTGGCGGGGTGGGGGTGGTGAGAGACATGGGTGGGGGCCTAGTGGAGTCTGCCCCTGGTGACTGGGGGGGTGGGGGTGCTGGGAGACATGGGTGGGGGCCTGGTGGAGGCTGCCCCTGGTGACTGGGGGGTGGGGGTGCTGGGAGACATGGGTGGGGGCCTGGTGGAGGGTGCCCCTGGTGGCTGGGGGGTGGGGGCGGTGGGAGACATGGGTGGGGGCCTGGTGGTGGGTGCCCATGCACTGCTGGGGGGTGGGGGTGGTGGGAGACATGGGTGGGGGCCTGGTGGAGGCTGCCCCTGGTGGCTGGGGGGTGGGGGTGGTGGGAGACATGAGTTGGACATGGGTGGGGGCCTGCTGGCAGGTGCCCCACAGTGCTGGGGGTGGGGGTGGTGGGGAACATAAGTTGGACATGGGTGGGGGCCTGCTGGCAGGTGCCCCACAGTGCTGGGGGGTGGGGGTGCTGGGAGACATGAGATGGACATGGGTGGGGGCCTGCTGGCAGGTGCCCCACAGTGCTGGGGGTGGGGGTGGTGAGGAACATGAGTTGGACATGGGTGGGGGCCTGCTGGCAGGTGCCCCACAGTGCTGGGGGGTGGGGGTGGTGGGAGACATGGGTGGGGGCCTGGTGGAGGCTGCCCCTGCACTACTGGGGGGTGGGGGTGCTGGGAGACGTGGGTGGGGGCCTGGTGGCGGGTGCCCCACAGTGCTGGGGGGGTGGGGGTGGTGGGAGACATGGGTGGGGGCCTGGTGGAGGCTGCCCCTGGTGGCTGGGGGGGTGGGGGTGCTGGGAGACATGGTTGGGGGCCTGGTGGTGGGTGCCCCTGCACTGCTAGGGGGTGGGGGTGGTGGGAGACATGGGTGAGGGCCTGGTGGAGGCTGCCCCTGGTGGCTGGGGGGTGGGGGTGGTGGGAGACATGGGTGGGGGCCTGGTGGAGGCTGCCCCTGCACTGCTGGGGGGTGGGGGTGGTGGGGAACATGAGTTGGACATGGGTGGGGGCCTGCTGGCATGTGCCCCACAGTGCTGGGGGGTGGGGGTGGTGGGAGACATGAGTTGGACATGGGTGGGGGCCTGCTGGCAGGTGCCCCACAGTGCTGGGGGTGGTGGGGAACATGAGTTGGACATGGGTGGGGGCCTGTTGGCAGGTGCCCCACAGTGCTGGGGGGTGGGGGTGGTGGGAGACATGGGTGGGGGCCTGGTGGAGGCTGCCCCTGCACTGCTGGGGGGTGGGGGTGGTGGGAGACATGGGTGGGGGCCTAGTGGAGGCTGCCCCTGGTGACTGGGGGGGTGCGGGTGGTGGGAGACATGGGTGGGGGCCTGGTGGAGGCTGCCCCTGATGGCTGGGGGGTGGGGTGGTGGCAGACATGGGTGGGGGCCTGGTGGAGGCTGCCCCTGCACTGCTGGGGGGTGGGGGTGGTGGGGACATGAGTTGAACATGGGTGGGGGCCTGCTGGCAGGTGCCCCACAGAGCTGGGGGGTGGGGGTGGTGGGAGACATGAGTTGGACATGGGTGGGGGCCTGCTGGCAGGTGCCCCACAGTGCTGGGGGTGGGGGTGGTGGGGAACATGAGTTGGACATGGGTGGGGGCCTGCTGGCAGGTGCCCCACAGTGCTGGGGGGTGGGGGTGGTGGGAGACATGAGTAGGACATGGGTGGGGGCCTGCTGGCAGGTGCCCCACAGTGCTGGGGGTGGGGGTGGTGGGGAACATGAGTTGGACATGGTTGGGGGCCTGCTGGCAGGTGCCCCACAGTGCTGGGGGGTGGGGGTGGTGGGAGACGTGGGTGGGGGCCTGGTGGCGGGTGCCCCACAGTGCTGGGGGGGTGGGGGTGGTGGGAGACATGGGTGGGGGCCTGGTGGAGGCTGCCCCTGGTGTCTGGGGGGTGGGGGTGCTGGGAGACATGGGTGGGGGCCTGGTGGTGGGTGCCCCTGCACTGCTGGGGGGTGGGGTGGTGGAAGACATGGGTGGGGGCCTGGTGGAGGCTGCCCCTGATGGCTGGGGGGTGGGGGTGTTGGGAGACATGGGTGGGGGCCTTGTGGTGGGTGCCCCTGCACTGCTGGGGGGTGGGGGTGGTGGGAGACATGGGTGGGGGCCTGGTGGAGGCTGCCCCTGGTGGCTGGGGGGTGGGGGTGGTGGGAGACATGAGTTGGACATGGGTGGGGGCCTGCTGGCAGGTGCCCCACAGTGCTGGGGGTGGGGGTGGTGGGGAACATGAGTTGGACATGGGTGGGGGCCTGCTGGCAGGTGCCCCACAGTGCTGGGGGGTGGGGGTGCTGGGAGACATGAGTTGGACATGGGTGGGGTCCTGCTGGCAGGTGCCCCACAGTGCTGGGGGTGGGGGTGGTGGGGAACATGAGTTGGACATGGGTGGGGGCCTGCTGGCAGGTGCCCCACAGTGCTGGGGGGTGAGGGTGGTGGGAGACATGGGTGGGGGCCTGGTGGAGGCTGCCCCTGCACTGCTGGGGGGTGGGGGTGCTGGGAGACGTGGGTGGGGGCCTGGTGGCGGGTGCCCTACAGTGCTGGGGGGGTGGGGGTGGTGGGAGACATGGGTGGGGGCCTGGTGGAGGCTGCCCCTGGTGGCTGGGGGGAGGGTGGGGGTGCTGGGAGACATGGGTGGGGGCCTGGTGGTGGGTGCCCCTGCACTGCTGGGGGCTGGGGGTGGTGGGAGACATGGGTGGGGGCCTGGTGGAGGCTGCCCCTGGTGGCTGGGGGTGGGGGTGCTGGGAGACATGGGTGGGGGCCTGGTGGTGGGTGCCCCTGCACTGCTGGGGGGTGGGGGTGGTGGGAGACATGGGTGGGGGCCTGGTGGAGGCTGCCCCTGGTGGCTGGGGGGTGGGGGTGGTGGGAGACATGGGTGGGGGCCTGGTGGAGGCTGCCCCTGCACTGCTGGGGGGTGGGGGTGCTGGGAGACGTGGGTGGGGGCCTGGTGGCGGGTGCCCCACAGTGCTGGGGGGTGGGGGAGGTGGTCGACATGGGTGGGGGCCTGGTGGAGGCTGCCCCTGGTGACTGGGGGGGTGGGGGTGCTGGGAGACATGGGTGGGGGCCTGGTGGAGGGTGCCCCTGGTGGCTGGGGGTGCAGGGGGACATGCGTTGGTGGGCAGTAGTGCAAGTTGACATGTGGGTTGGCTGGTGGGCATGGCCATGGTGGATGGGGTGCCTGCAGGACATGTGCTGGGTAGGCCCCTGTGGTGTGAGCCACCTGCAGGGGCCATGGAGGGTGTAGAGGGTACACCTGGGAGGACCCACACGTGCAATTCACGTGTGCTGCTCCCCGCGCACCCCTGTAATACACGTACCCTGATGATATCGCGTGTGTAACTTCCTGCGCACCCCCAAAATACACGTACCCCGCTCAATCGCGTGTGTAACTTCCCGCGCACCCCCGAAATACACGTACCCCGCTCAATTGACCCCCGAAATACACGTACCCCGCTCAATCGCATGTGTATCTTCACGCGCACCCCCGAAATACACGTACCCCGGTCATTCGCGTGTTGACTTCCCGCGTACCCCCGAAATACACGTAGCCCGCTCAATCGCGTATTTAACTTCCCGCGCACCCCCGAAATACACGTTGTGGGATGTTTTTACCCATGCATCCAAAATTGAACAAAGCCCTGTCCTGACTCAGGCAAATGTTTTATTGGCGGGAGTCGTAAATGTAGATTCCTCCTGGAAGGAAAGGGGAGGAGCACTGCCTGTGAGAGCAAGCTGGCTTGGCAGAACTGGAAAAACCAGAAATTCAACCTTGTGCTGGGGGGAAACCACACCCCTTTGGGGCCAGAACATAACTCTAAAAAGATGGATCATTCATAGAGCGGACATGTGAAAATTTTATAAATTATACCATAATTCTTGTGATTTTTCTGCCCACATTTTAAGAGGTTTTTAGAACCGGTGGTATGATCTGGGGGCAAGCTAGCAGTTAAGAGGGTATTACTTAAAATGTATGCATGTTAAAAATCTGACACTTCATCAATTAATGTCCATACTCCTTGCGCACATGTGTGTAAATTTGGGTTAATGTCCGAAATTGCAAAATCAGTTAAAAAGTGCAAATGTTGCCATTTCTGAATGCAAGCCCCCAGGAAGAGCAGATTTGGACAGGGTATACCTCCTGTGATATGTGATGGGTGCATGTAATTTTAAACAAATGTGTACCTGTGCAAATATGTCTTTTTGATCAAATATAGATTGTGTGCAATTTGACAGGGGAGTGTCCTCTCTGCAAGCCATTAAATGACATAATTCTGAAACACAATCCTGCTCTCCAGTGAGAACGCAAAGAATTCTCCAACCTATCAGAACTCTGAAGGGGTTGGGCCTAGAAAGCTTAGCCTCTCCACCCACTTCAAAACACATAAAAGCAGACATTCAGGACAGATAGGGACATTCAATTCCATTTGCTGCAACGCGCTCTGCCGGACCACACAACATCCAGAAGATACTAGATTCAACACTTAGACTTTAAAACTCCAAAGAACTTGATTCAGAACTCAAAGCAAGGGCCTAAACCCACAAACTGAGAACTCTTCTCAGTGGGCCTCAGCATCCAGCAAACCTAACAGTGGTAGCGGCATCCAGGAGCCGTGCAGATCAGCGCTGGGTCCAGAGAAAGCTGTGCAGAAAGATCCAGAAGCAGTGCTGTACCCAGAGAAAGCAGAGCAGTATCCAGACCGCTGTTCGCAGAACCAGAGAGCTGACCCAGACCGCTGTTCGCAGAACCAGAGAGCTGACCCAGACGCTGTGCGCAGAGACCGTCCGTGGCGAGTGAAGAAAACCTGACCAGATCCGTGGCGAGGCCCATTCTATTTCTAAATATATTGTGAGTACCTAGCAGAACTGTGCAGAACCAATCTCTTAGTTAAAATAATATAATTCAATCTATTTTAATCTAACCAGAACTGTCTCCTAGAAGTTGTACCTTGTCATTTTGCAAAACTGTCACTTGTCACTTTGAATTTTAACATTCCAAATCCGAAAAACTACCTTTATTTAATCTCTCATATCTCCGTGACCGTTTGTCTTAGAGACTTGCAGTAACTTTCCTCTGAAAGCTGGGAATCTTGGCTTTTCAACGAACCTAGAACCACATTCTTACTCCGTATACTTTTACCGCAATCGCAAAGAACGCACTCGCAAATTTGCCGCCATTTGCAAATTTCTCCACGTGTGAAAACCGCAGCTTCCTTGCTTTCATTTGCCAAAAATCCGTTTAACCTGCTAATCATTCCTAGAACATTGCTAAAGTAAGCCTGAACTAATTTAATCCAACTAATCCTCAACCTGAACCTCCAGAGGGAATTAAAATCAGTTTAGCACATTTTCACTTCATTGCCAGCACATATAAAAGCATTTCGGGCCTGTGTTTTAAACTTCTGTAGTCTAAGCTGCTGGGGTGAACTGAATTACATTTGATTGCATTTCTGAGAACTGTGTGATTTCCTTCCATTTCCTTGCATTGCATCAAGGGGGGGAGTGCCTTGCCAGAGAAAAGTGATTACATTGTTTTGTTGAAATCATATTAAGTATTTTCTGTATTGCATTTCATTCAACATTGCATCCATCTGAACTTATATAAAGCATTCTCTACCACCTTATTCTTCTGTTCCTATTCACAAGTGTGCTAGTGCCAGACTATCCATTATTGATTACTGATCAGATTAAGTGTGATATCCAATTATTAATTTATTATAAAGTGTGATATATATCTATATTGTTTAAATTCTCAAATAAACCTTTTAACTTGCAAAACAGAACTACTTCTTGGCTCAGTGGGGTCAGGGGGATTCCAAGGGAGGGGTGTTATATAGAGGTAGTCATCCAGAACGCATGAACTGGACATAAAGATATATCAATAAGGGTTTCCATTCAGTATCCCAGACTAGGCATTGACTTAGCTGTAGTGTTGAATTGAATCCTCTTACAAATTGGGGGCTCGGGCCGGACGTTTGGGTTAGATCTATCACTTGTGCAGATTAATACAGTGTGCCAGCTGACCAGATACACATATCCGGTCGGATCACCACGCTGTGTTACGCTGTAAAGCACTCCTCAAAGGAACGCTCTAAGGAAAAGGTCTGTTTTGCAAAAATAAAATACAAACTTCTGTAAATCAGGACAGAGACCAATCTCTAGAATGACGACCTTAGTAGACATGAAAATAGCCAGAGAGCACTTCTTACATAAGTTATTTGTGAAAGGTGAGTGGACTCACCAGGACCGCATGGTCTGGTTACAGGCCATCACGCAACAGGTCACGGAAACAGGGTCAGATATATGGAGAGATCAGGGTCCCTTACATATGGCCCTGAGTGAACTATACATGGCTCCTAAAGCTAAGGATGAACAAGACAAGATGGTTAGGATAGCGGCGTACCTGTACCTATATATGGGAGACATGCAGGATAAATGTACTGAAAGCCAAGATCTGGCGAATAAGCGACAGATGGCGTTAGAGAAGGTCCAATCTGACCTGGTCTCTTCTGAGCAGAGGCTGCAGGGGAGCCAGGAGTCAGAAAATGAGAGTAGACAGCACATCATTAAAATAAAGAAGGATATGGACATCCTGCAACAGGAAAAGGCTGACCAGGATACCAGATTTCTGGCCTTGCAGAAGGAGTACCAAGAAGGTTTGGACTCCCTACTGCAGAGCCAGAAAAAGCTGGAACAACAGTTAGACTTCAATAGGGTATGTGCTGAGCAGGTAGTCACCCTGCAAAGCCAGCTAGATATGGAGAAGGCAGAGAGCAATAAACTGATTTTGAAAGACCTGGATACCCAGGCAGAGTTTGACCAGGAGCGCCAGAAAGCTGGTGCCTTCCAAAGGCAAAGGGACGACCTGGCGGCACAGATGCAGGCTCTTAGTCAGGAAAGGGATACCTTAGGCCAGGAAGTCTGCCACTTAAAAAGAAAAATGGAAGAAAATCACCTGGCCCACCAGGGACTGGGTGACCTCCAAAAAGAACACCAGAACTTGTTAGAGCACACCAGGAGGGTGGAGGATGCTCTAGCAAGAAAGGAGCAGGCCAATAGGGACACAGCTCAGGAGGTAACCCTCCTGCAGCAAAGACTGGCCCAGTGCTCCAGGACCAATCAGGAGGCACAGAGAGAGAATGAGGCTCTCTGCCAGCACAATGATAGACTCCAACAACAGGTAGCGATGCAGGAGAGACTGATAGAGTCTAGTAAGGCCTTAACTGAGGAACTGAAGGCGGAGGCTCTTGCGTTGCAACAGGGAGCAGGGGCGGATAGAGACCAGGTTCGCTGGGAAAGGGAAACTCCTGAGCATAACCTCAGGAGCCCTAGTACCAGAGGCCTTTATCTCTCTCAGTCCCTGGACTCTGCCACCCCCATGTCCCCTGGCGCACATGAGCACCGGGCCACAGGGATGGCAGATTACTATCCAGCCAGAAGCATGGGGCTCATAGGCCAGTACCTCCCAGGAATGGATGGGCGGGAATCCGGGTATGGGCACCCAAGCACAGTGCAATTTAGTGGGGAACCCCAGGAGAGTAGGCCCATTAAGGGCATCCTGAAAACTCCTGCCCAGTTAGGTCAGTGGGGGGGGTACCCATCAAATCCTGGCAGCAAGGAGGAATCTGAAGACTCCTCTGAACGGCGCAGGACACAGGAGACCAGGTCCCCACATTCTGCCAGCCATTCCCAGGCTCGCAGAATCCGGGAAAACCTGGAAGATCAGACAGGCACCTCTGGGAGCAGTGCCTCTGAGTCAGAAGATGAATGGACCAGGGTTACCTGGACCAAAAGGGCCAATATACAAAAAGGGCGTTGCTTAAGGACCCCTTAAAGCAGATTATGGCAATCAGGAGTGTCATCACGCCTTATCATAAGAACGCCAAGTATTCTGTTTGGGAGCACTTAGAGTTGTTTGAGCAAATGATGGAGACTTTCCATTTGAAGGACAGCCAAAGCTGTATTCAATATGTAAAGTGGACCTTCTCCCCGGAATACTCCAGTTTCTTTGCGGGGCTGGAGGACCAAATCATTTAAGATGGTCCACCTATAAGGCGGCCATCTTGAAACATTTTTCTACTCATAGAAATCCTCAAGAGGCTCGCAAGGCAGCCTACAATTTACAATGTGGGGAGGATCAGGCCCCACAAGAATTTGTGCAGGAGTTAAAGCGTGCTTTTGCACAGACCACAAGAAGGGTGCGCACGGATAGCAGAGAATTTATTAATACGTTTTTCCATGCCTTGCCCAAATCCATAATGACCCAGCTCGTGAGGGATTTTCACGAGAAAAGATCTTTAGACTGGGTCATTGAACAGGCGACCCGGATCTATGAGGTGCAGAAGCCAATCGAAAATAAAAATAATGCGCCCAAAAACCCCAAAGCCAACAACACCCCTGCTGCTGCCAAGGTGGCAGAGGTAAAGGTCACCCCCGTTTTAGATTTGGAGATGGGGGGGCCTAAAAACCTACCTGCACCAAATAATTCACAGCCCAGAAGGTCCTCGGGCCAGTCACAGACAGGGAGCCAGGGAGGCAGCCCCACAAATGGGGTCCCTCACTCTCATGATTATGTAAGCCCCCGTTACAAGGGAAACAGACCAGTCCTGGGTTATGTGTGGACTCCTCCAGCCCAAGGGGGGGGATCCAGCCAAGCACCTAACCCAGAGAACTTCCCTCCCAACTTCTCACAGGAGGGCAGAAACTCACCAAACCCTGGGCAGAACTTCTTCCCCAGGTATCCACCCAACTTCCAGCCCCAAAATCCTCCACCCTTCTTTCCCCAATTCCCTGAGCCCAGACAACCGAATCCGGGAGAGGGGAGGCCAAGGGTGGAGGGGTATCCAAATCTTCCCAACCAGGGGTACTACCAAAGAAGGGATAGCTACCCTTCCCGGGATCAGCCCAGGGGAGAAAACAGGGCCCCGTATCAGCCTGAGCGGGTTTCCCAGTTAGAGCGCCAGGTTCAAAACATGGCGCAGGATCTGGGTCACATACTGAGGGCTCAGCAGAACCCTCAGATCGGCAAGCTGGCGCAGAACGCACCCAACTCTGGATCTGGTGCTCCAGAACAATGGCGGAGGCAGCACCCCGATAACTCACCGGTTCCCAGGGAGGAGGCACAAAGGGAAGGGGGGTGTAAAGCCTTGGAGGAAGCTTCTTTCCTCACTTGTAAACAGCCCCTGGAAACCCAGGACCGGAAACAAAATCTCTTGCCCCTGAAAGTCTGCCTCCTAAGGAGCAGAGGGGGTGTAGGAGAAACAAAAGACCCAAACAGACTCCGTTTGAGGAGGAGGTACAGATCTTCCAATTTGAGGGAGAGGGATCCTCAGAGGATCCTGGGAAAAGGATCTTCTCCTTCAGAGAGGGGGGAACTCCTCCCAAAGAAAAATGGGTCCCAAGGGATGTCAATTCAGACTGGCGAGATATGGAGACTGAGCTACCGCCGCCCATCATCTCATCCCAGAACCCACAATAAGGAAATCCCCTGGTTCAAACCCATCCTGGTGACTGCCTCCAAAAAGGGGGGGGGGCGGCCCAGAACCGGAGCCAGGGGAACCCACAATGGCTCTGATCTCCAGTTGCCAACTTTTTCTTTCAGATTCCCAAGGCTCTCCACAGAATTCTGCCCAAATCTCTTCGCTAGCGATGTCCAAAACCAGAAAGTTAGCCCACCAGTTGTCCAAAAATGTGCATTATCTGTGCCCCCTTGAGGAGAAGGAGGGAAGATACTATGCCCCGGTACAAGTACAGGGGCAGGGTACAATTTTGGCACTGGTGGACACTGGATCTCAAGCTACCCTTCTGTCCAGAAGGGCCTTTGACGAACTGAATGCAGGAAGGGGAGAGAATTACCAAATTCCTCTCACCTCTCTTCCTGGACAACTGCAGAACTTTGACGGGAAGGAAATTCCCGTTGAGGGGACTGCAGACTTGGACATTAAGATCGGGCGACACAAGGTGAAACACCCGGTCATAGTAGTGACTCCAGAGGGCACCCCTTGTTTACTGGGGAATGACCTCCTGAGGAGGTTGTCACCCTTAATAGATTGCGTAAACAAGGTCCTCTGGACCCAGACTAGCCGACCAATAAAATTAAAACAGAGTGTCAACCATGTTAGTTTAAACGGCACCTGGTACATGGTTGAACAAAAATCTGACCAAGTAGAATTTCACTTCCAAAACAACCAAATTCCAGACGTGACAGTAATAGTAGTAGGACAACAGACTGGTGATGGGGGGTCCTCTCTATTTCTGAAAATCAACCTTCCTTCCAGTTTAAGGTGGTATTCCACACTGGAAGAAAACACCCTGAAATTCTTTACTAATCCACAATCATAAACTCCCACTCCTATAGTCCAGAAAGATGTGAAATCAGCTCAGAGCCTGGCTGATATTCAGCAAATTGGAGAGCAGTTGTTCATCCCTGTTCAGTTAAATGATGGGAAGGACTCTGTTCTCGCTCGAGTGTGCGTGAACAATGGTAAGAGCTTCATCAGCGAAGCCATGTTTCGCCAACTCCCAAAAGATCCAGCCATTCCCACCTTCAAACTGATAGACAAATGGGAAATGGACCTGGAAGCACCTAATTCCAAACATCTCCTGCCAAGCAGGTGTATGCTCAAAATCTCCATTGGCAACAAGAGCATAGTCCACAATTGTTGGGTCGTGCGAGACGTCCCTGCCGCCTTTTACTTAGGCAGTGACATTCTCAATCGCTTTGCCATTAGTTTAAACCTAATAAACTTCAAAGCTTGGTCCCGATTAGCGGATAATCCCATGGGGTTTGATGATCCAGAAAAAGCATTTAGGTCAGCTCAATTGCTACCTTATGCAGTTGAAATTCAGATCAAAGAGGAAGTCACCATCCCAGAAAGGACCCGACAATTCTCCCTGGAAGTGAAAACTAAAAGAGGACAATATTTGCAAAACCCTGATGCTTACATACATCTAAATGCTTCTCTCCAACAGCAAGGGTTAGGGGTAAACCCAACACCATTAGTCAACATAGAACATGACACCATTCTAATAGAGGTGGAGAACAGCGACTTAAAGAGTATTACTCTAGCCGCAGGCACCATTATTGGAATGGCGGTTGATGACTGACATTTTTCCATTGATTTAGGTAATGAACTGTTAGGGCCAATCCCCAAGGACTGCGTTGACAGTGACAGTGAGGACAATACAACACCAGACAGGATTTTTACCCGGCATGGGGGGAACTTCCTGGTGTACACTTCCTGCCCCTATGGTAAGGAAGATGTGACTTGTGACTTCAGGAGGGATGAGGTGATTTTCCAGGTCCATGAGGCTGCCTTTCCCACCTGAAGCCTCCGGTCCAAATCAGCACTCTGACCAGGGACTTCTCCACCCAGCTGGAGGAGGCCGCGGAGATAGCCAAACCAGAAGTCTTTCCAGGCTTCAGGCAGATGGTGGAAGAGAGAGTCAACCTAGCTGATGCCTGTGTGACTCTGGAACAAAAGCAAAAGTTGAAACAAGTTTTCTTGGATTTCCAAGATCTCTTTGCGGTAGACTCATATGACTGTGGTCGCACTGACATCCACACAACAACAATCCCCACGGACCCTGGCATGACTCCTGTGTTTGTGAAGCAATATCGCTTGCCTCTCGCATCAATGGAGTCCATTACTGAAATAATTAAGAACCTTGAGTCCCGGGGAATAATCCGTCCAGTCCACAGCACCTTCAATAATCCGGTGCTGGGAATATTGAAGCCAAACGGCCAGTGGAGACTCTGCGCCGACCTCAGGGAGCTCAACAAACGGGTCAATACTTCCCGATGGCCTCTTCCCTACATTGACCAAGGGCTGGCCAAGATCCAGGGGTCACAGGTATTCACTGCAATAGACCTGACCAATGGATACTGGACCGTGCCTGTCAGCAGGGAGGACCAATACAAACTGGCTTTTACCTTTGGGGGCCAGCAGTACACATGGACCCGGACTCCCTTCGGATACCTTAACTCTGGTAATGAGTTCAATATTTTCCTACATAAGGCCATGCCCGACCTGGGTGCGAGGGGTAACCTGGCTTATGTAGATGATGTCCTCATCAAAAGCTCAACTGTTGAGGAACACATAGCGGAGATCCGTTATGTTCTGACACAGTTGAGGGCCGCCGGAGCAAAACTTTCCTTTCAAAAAGCACAGTGGTGCAGAACCCGTGTTAATTTCTTGGGGCATGAGATTACTCCTCAGGGTCTCTGTCCCCAGGAAAAGAAAGTGGAAGCACTTCAGAAACTGAAAGACCCACAACTCTGCGGGAACTAAGGAGCCTCCTTGGACTGACTAATTACAGCAGAAAGTTCATTGAGGGCTACGCAGAGATCACCAGACCCCTGATTCATCTCCTGAAGGGGGGGGGTCAAGTGGGAATGGGGTCCAGAACAAGCCGAGGCGGTAAAACAACTCAAGAGAAGCCTCTCACAAGCACCTTGCCTAGCTTACCCTGTCAGAAACAAGGAGTTCTTCCTGGAGACGGGGTTCTCTAATACGTGCTTGACGGCAGTATTATACCAAAAGCATGACAAGGTCAATAAAGTAATCTCCTATGCGAGCAAAACTTTATCCTCTGTGGAGGAAAAATTCAACGATTGTGAGAAGGCACTCCTGGCAACGGTGTGGGCATTGAAGAATTACCGCCCGTTTATCCAGGGGGAACACATCATAGTGGAGACTCCACACCAGCCTCTGCAATATCGTCAAAGTGACAGAATCCGGGCCGGAAATGTGAGTAATTCCCGAATTACTTCCTGGATTCTGTCAATGCAAGGCTTTCCTGTGGAGGTCAGATATGGCCAAAACAAGAAGAGTCCCCTCGCGCAAGGTCTGGCTGACTTGCATGATTGTGCCAGAGAAAACTGTCTCGAGGACGAAAGTCTAAAAATCTTGGACAACACGGAGGCATACCTTAATTCCCCACACAAAGTCTTTGAAGAGGACAAGTGTGAGGAAATGCCCACTGTCTATGTGGATGGATGCTCTTACCATGTTGACAACAACGGGGAGAAATAACTGGTGGACGGCGTAGGGAATGCATGGGTGAATGAGTCCCCAGAACCCTCCGCTGGATACAAAATTGGTCCCCGAAGTAGTCAGGTGGCAGAATTGATGGCTGTGCATCAGGCCATCCTCACTGCTGTCCAGCATCAACTCCACAAACTGGTCATAATCACAGATTCGGATTATGTACGGAACGGGTTCGTGGAGCACCTGGTTAATTGGAAAACCAGAGGCATGTTATGTGCTAACAACAAACCCTTGAAACATGGGAAGTTGATCCAAAACATTGATGATCTGGTCACCTCGAGGGGAATGACCATCTATTGGAAGAAGATCAAGGGTCATTCCAAAGTAGAGGGACCAGACAAAACTGGAAATGACTTAGCTGATCAGCTGGCCAAAACCGGGGCCATCCAACGGGATCTAATTGAGATTGAGTCCCTGTTGGGGGAAATCCAGGTCACTGCTATCACTAGGTCCCAGACAAATGCTCACAGCGACCTTTCAATTGCACAATGGAGTAAGGAGACCCCTGATGCTGATTTGATTACCGCTCAGAAGGGGGATCCAATTATTGGTAAGTTTTACCAACACCTTGAGGACCCTGAGAACTTTCCCCTGACGGATACCGATTATATTGGGAAAGAGGACCTAAGAGTGTTGATGAAATGTCCAAAAATGTTCCGAATCCAAGACGGTTTGCTGGTAAGGAAATCCAAAGCTGGCCACGATCAGTGGGTGGTTTCTACCTCATTCCGAAGCCTGATGTTAAGTCACACCCATGATGCGGCCACCGCTGGTCATAGGGGGTTTCACACAACACTGGAAATATTAAGAGAGGTTGCATACTGGCCACACATGGGGCAGGACCTTGACCAATACTTGAAGGGGTGTCTTGTGTGTGCACAATTTCAGCCATCATCCCTCACGCACCGTGCGCCTCTCCAAAAGAGGGGGATGACACTGCCATGGTCAGATTTACAAATCGACTTTGTAGGCCCCGTGATTCGCTCTGCTAGGGGGAATAAGTACATGTTGACTGTGACATGCTTGTTTACCAAGTGGGTGGAATGTCTCCCAGCCCCAAATTGCAAGGCAGAAACTGCAGCTGCCGTGATGATTAACCACATCTTTTCCCGTTTCGGTCTACCTCAAAGGATTGAGTCAGACAGGGGTAGCCACTTCACCAGTGAAGTAATGACAAAGATGTGGGAGATACTGGGGGTCAAAAGGAAGTTGCATATTGCTTACCGGCCAGCTTCTTCTGGGGCAGTAGAGAGATATAACCGAACCATTTTGAGCATATTAAAGAAGTTTGTGGCAGATTCTGGGCCAAGTTGGGATATCCGATTACCTCTGGTCCTAATGGCCATCAGATCTACCCCTTCATCTGCAACCAAAATGTCACCATTTGAGTTGATGACTGGGCGCAAGATGGTGCTTCCTCAGCATTTGCTCTACAGGACCCAAGAGCAGACACTGATAAATGCCTCCACAACTCATGAGTATGTGGAGAATTTAAGGAAACACCTTCAACATGCTTTTGCTTATGCTCAGCGGAATCTAGAAAGATCAGCTGATAGCATGAAGACCCACTATGACCTGAAGACTTCCAGGAAGGAATATCAGGTGGGGGACCGGGTCTATCTATACAATTTCCAAAGGAACCAGGCCAAACAGCGAAAATGTTTGCCTACATGGAAAGGACCCTTTGAGATTATAGACAAGATCTCCCCTGTGGCCTACAAGATCCGCATCCCCAAAGGCGGTTTGGCAGAGGGGGAAGACAAGTGGGTCCACATTAACCAGTTGAAGTGTTGCCATCCCACGCACACTCTGCAACAACTGGAGGAATCCTCTGGAATCCTAAAGGGTACTGTCTCAGATTAATTCAGTTCTAACTTAAAATATCCTACATATCGCCTATCAAATTCTGAGTTTCTCAATGTGGGTGTTTTTGTTTTTGAATGCAAAAAGAAATGTGCATGTTCATATGTTTTGACTATAAATTTATATGCCACCCCACTATATCAATGGTGGGGGAAGAATGTCCATGAATAGGTATTGCCGCTCTTCCTTTGTCGTCCTAGGAGAAAGAAAACCTGGAGACGGGCCAAGGAGGACGATCCAGAGACCGGGAGCAGAGACGCAAGGGGCCCAGTGTACCGCCCAATACTCCCATCAGGACCGGCGAGGAGAACCGATCGATCCGACCGGATGGAGGAAAAGATGCTGAACTGTGCCATCTATTGGAAGAAGATGAGGAAACATCCCAGGTCTTGCGAGTCCCATCAGTGAAACAGAATGGCCATCACAAGAGGGGGGCTTGTGGGATGTTTTTACCCATGCATCAGAGCCCTACCTCAAAAACTGTGCAGTATTGGCATTGAAAACATCATGATCGCCAGAGCTTCCCAGAAAATGCCCAGGGAAATGCATGAAGAATAGGCTGCCACCCATTTTTGCCAATGTTATGGGCACAGAAGGGCACTGCCTAAAAACCCCATTGGACTACCCACACAGTAGCCTGAAACCATTGGGAATGGCAATGCTGATTGCCAAAAGCAACCTAGAATTGTGGGGAATTAATTTTCTTAAATCCCAAAAATGGGTGCATTACCAGTACTCACCACTATCAGAAAGCCGGCATTTTAAAACCACCAGATTTTTTTGTTGTAAAACTGAATAAATGAACCCAAAGCAGGCCAAAGAAAGACTTACTGAGAGGTGGATACAATGTAAAGTTATATTCTGAAGTGACTTGAAGGTTCATAACAAGACTGGCTGAGCTGTGGATTTCAGCAGTGTAAGTAAATTTGGACTGAAAGACACTAAAAATCTAAATGTTTAAAAGAAATTAGTGACCTACTTTTGAGTGTCACATATGTTGCAATTGTTTAAATGTCATAGTTTTAAACTTAGAATCAGCATTCTAGCTGCATATGTAAAAATTGTTAATTTTATTTGAATGCAGAAAACTGGGTAACTAAAAGTGACATTAGCTGGGGCCTGGCTTAAGGAACTGGATTCTGCTTGACAACTTCCCCTCAATTGGAGTGAAACTGGATCCACAGCAGTTCCCAGGCCTAGCTGCCTTTTGCTGTTCCCACCAAAAGGGATATGACACTTCTCTGATTGAATTACCTGGGCTCTGCAGGAAATTGAACAAAGCCCTGTCCTGACTCAGGCAAATGTTTTATTGGCGGGAGTCGTAAATGTAGCTTCCTCCTGGAAGGAAAGGGGAGGAGCACTGCCTGTGAGAGCAAGCTGGCTTGGCAGAACTGGAAAAAACAGAAATTCAACCTTGTGCTGGGGGGAAACCACACCCCTTTGGGGCCAGAACATAACTCTAAAAAGATGGATCATTCATAGAGCGGACATGTGAACATTTTATAAATGATACCATAATTCTTGTGATTTTTCTGCCCACATTTTAAGAGGTTTTTAGAACCGGTGGTATGATCTGGGGGCAAGCTAGCAGTTAAGAGGGTATTACTTAAAATGTATGCATGTTAAAAATCTGACACTTCATCAATTAATGTCCATACTCCTTGCGCACATGTGTGTAAATTTGGGTTAATGTCCGAAATTGCAAAATCAGTTAAAAAGTGCAAATGTTGCCATTTCTGAATGCAAGCCCCCAGAAAGAGCAGATTTGGACAGGGTATACCTCCAGTGATATGTGATGGGTGCATGTAATTTTAAACAAATGTGTACCTGTGCAAATATGTCTTTTTGATCAAATATAGATTGTGTGCAATTTGACAGGGGAGTGTCCTCTCTGCAAGCCATTAAATGACATCATTCTGACACACAATCCTGCTCTCCAGTGAGAACGCAAAGAATTCTCTAACCTATCAGAACTCTGAAGGGGTTGGGCCTAGAAAGCTTAGCCTCTCCACCCACTTCAAAACATATAAAAGCAGACAGTCAGGACAGATAGGGACATTCAATTCCATTTGCTGCAACGCGCTCTGCCGGACCACACAACATCCAGAAGATACTAGATTCAACACTTAGACTTTAAAACTCCAAAGAACTTGATTCAGAACTCAAAGCAAGGGCCTAAACCCACAAACTGAGAACTCTTCTCAGTGGGCCTCAGCATCCAGCAAACCTAACAGCGGTAGCGGCATCCAGGAGCCGTGCAGATCAGCTCTGGGTCCAGAGAAAGCTGTGCAGAAAGATCCAGAAGCAGTGCTGTACCCAGAGAAAGCATTGCAGTATCCAGACCGCTGTTCGCAGAACCAGAGAGCTGACCCAGACCGCTGTTCGCAGAACCAGAGAGCTGACCCAGACGCTGTGCGCAGAGACCGTCCGTGGCGAGTGAAGAAAACCTGACCAGATCCGTGGCGAGGCCCATTCTATTTCTAAATATATTGTGAGTACCTAGCAGAACTGTGCAGAACCAATCTCTTAGTTAAAATAATATAATTCAATCTATTTTAATCTAACCAGAACTGTCTCCTAGAAGTTGTACCTTGTCATTTTGCAAAACTGTCAATTGTCACTTTGAATTTTAACATTCCAAATCCGAAAAACTACCTTTATTTAATTGCTCATATCTCCATGACCGTTTGTCTTAGAGACTTGCAGTAACTTTCCTCTGAAAGCTGGGAATCCTGGCTTTTCAACGAATCTAGAACCGCATTCCTACTCAGTATACTTTTGCCGCAATCGCAGAAAACGCACTCGCGAATTTGCCGCGATTTGCAAATTTCTCCACGTGTGAAAACCACAGCTTCCTTGCTTTCATTTGCCGAAAATCCGTTTAACCTGCTAATCATTCCTAGAACATTGCTAAAGTAAGCCTGAACTAATTTAATCCAACTAATCCTCAACCTGAACCTCCAGAGGGAATTAAAATCAGTTTAGCACATTTTCACTTCATTGCCAGCACATATAAAAGCATTTCGGGCCTGTGTTTTAAACTTCTGTAGTCTAAGCTGCTGGGGTGAACTGAATTACATTTGATTGCATTTCTGAGAAACTGTATGCTTTCCTTCCATTTCCTTGCATTGCATCAAGGGGGGGAGTGCCTTGCCAGAGAAAAGTGATTACATTGTTTTGTTGAAATCATATTGAGTATTTTCTGTATTGCATTTCATTCAACATTGCATCCATCTGAACTTATATAAAGCATTCTCTACCACCTTATTCTTCTGTTCCTATTCACAAGTGTGCTAGTGCCAGACTATCCATTATTGATTACTGATCAGATTAAGTGTGATATCCAATTATTAATTTATTATAAAGTGTGATATATATCTATATTGTTTAAATTCTCAAATAAACCTTTTAACTTGCGAAACAGAACTACTTCTTGGCTCAGTGGGGTCAGGGGGATTCCAAGGGAGGGGTGTTATATAGGGGTAGTCATCCAGAACGCATGAACTGGACATAAAGATATATCAAAAAGGGTTTCCATTCAGTATCCCAGACTAGGCATTGACTTAGCTGTAGTGTTGAATTGAATCCTCTTACAACGTACCCCGCTCAATCGCGTGTGTAACTTCCCGCGCACCCCCGAAATACACTTACCCCGCTCAATCGCGTGTGTAACTTCCCGCACACCCCCGAAATACACGTACCCCGCTCAATCGCGTATTTAACTTCCCGCGCACCCCCGAAATACATGTACCCCGCTCAATCGCGTGTGTAATTTCCCGCGCACCCCCGAAATACACGTACCCCGCTCAATCGCATGTGTAACTTCCCGCGCACCCCCGAAATACACGTACCCCGCTCAATCGCGTGTGTAACTTCCCGCACGACCCCGTAATACACGTACCCCGCTCAATCGCGTGTGTAACTTCCCGCGCGCCACTTTTTTGATGCGCTGGGACTCTACCGCCTGCCTTCGTGTGGCGGACGTGTTTCAGCTTGTGCGTGTCTTTGGCTGTGCATGGCTTTGCCCTATTAGATTCCATGAATACGTGTGGTTCGAGTGCGTGTGGGCGTTCCTTCTGCTTCCCTGCAGTACATCCCCAGTTACGCCCTTATTTTCGTGCGTTGTTCCCCATTCCGCGCGTTACGCCCCGTGTCCCGCCCACTTTCTGGTGTGTGCGCTGAGGTTGTGCGCTTTCACTGTGCGCGTCGCGCACGCCTTTCGGGATGTTGCAGTGAATTGTGCGCCATGCACGGGTTTGGCGCACATCCCGTGGTGAACACGCGCAGGGACTTCCATGAATCGCACGCGTGCACGTGCGCCTGTATTTTTCCGCTTGCGCCTGCTTGCGCAGGCTTGCGCATGCTTGCGCAAAGATTTTCGGCGCACGTTTGTTCCATGAATCGCCCCCATAATGTCGATGTGTGCTGGTTTGTGAATTTGTAAAATGTTCACATGTTATGAAATAACAATTAAACATGCCCCTCAGACTTTTTGGGTAGTGGTGCTGTTGTCCGCATCTGTCCGCGGACATTAAAAGAGTTCGCGGACATCAAAATTCAGTAGAGGGGTTCAGTATGTTCTATGTTACTTGTACATAAATTATTGTTAAGTTGTTCAGTTGTGCTTCTAAAAACCAATGAAATTCAGTAAAAAAACTTTGTTAAAGGGACGTTATGGTTAAGTTGTGCTACTAAAAACCTATGAAATTCAATGAAAAAACTTTGTTAAAGGGACGTTATGGTTCCAAGTAAAACCGAAAAACCCCTGAAATTCGCCAGTTATGGTAAGCTAAACAACCACAACTCGTGCCACCACCATGCACTGCTAAGACTAACACCCACAACATCAAAGATGACATCACAAATGTCATTGATGACATCACAAATGACATCACATGTCTGTCTACCTCTTTTTTCCTTTACTGACACATCTAGGCCACATGGTTTTCTTCAGTAACAGTCAGGAACTAAAAATTGTAAACGTGCTATATTTGTAGACTTATTCTTCAAGTATGTTCTTACAGTAATTCTCTTAGGGTCCAATCATATCACATGAAACATATACATAGGGGAAGACACAAGGTTGAAATACAGCAATCCTTTCTGTGCATGAAAATAATCAGTAGACTTATCAGCACTTTCTGATAGTTCTGTTGTTTTTTTATTACTATACTATACTTTTCCTGTATATGCTCATATTTGTAGACATTGTACTCACACTACTTTCCTTAAGGTCCAGTCACATCATGTGATACATATACATAGGGTAAATAGCAGCTTTGTAACAGAGCAATCATTTATTAGCATAAAGATAATCAGTTAGATTATGAATTGTTTCTGCTACTACTTCTGCTTTTTTGCTTACTTCACTTTCCCTGTATATACACATATTTGTATGCGTTATTGTGCCTTTGTATTTTGTCTGTAATAATGCAATTATGTAATACGTGGTTTTTATTAGCTACTTATTACATATTTCACAGTACACACAACTCTAATAAGAAAACATTTATAATTTCATTATTCAACATATCAATATTATGAATATTATATCTTCATCATGTATGCTGCACACAATGCCTAGGTTTCTGCATGAGTAGCTTAGTATACTCGATAGAAATTCATAATAGAATGCTATTTATAGCAATGCATTGCTTAATGCAATAATTAGCTCATGATATTTATTCCAATGATCCTTGACACTTTTTTCTCAACATTATAATAAGAATGCCTTATACAGACATTTCATGAAAAGTAAATTAATATGTGATGTCATCAGTGATGTCATCAATGACATTTGTGATATCATCTTTGATGTCGTGGGTGTTAGTCTTAGCAGTACACGGTGGTGGCGTGAGTTATGGTTGCTTAGCTTACCATAACTGGCGAATTTCAGGGGTTTTTCAGTTTTACTTGGAACCATAACGTCCCTTTAACAAAGTTTTTTCATTGAATTTCATAGGTTTTTAGTAGTGCAACTTAACCATAACATCCCTTTAACACATTTTTTTACTGAATATATATATTACATGGCCACGATAGTGGCCATGTAGTTATGGTTAAGTTGGTGTTTCCATAGGAAGAGCACTTTTTGGGCGGCTTATAACTTCGCTCTCCCTGGATGAATCCTCACCAAACTTTGCAAAAAAAGTATTTGGGTCACTCTGAATTTTTTGCAAAGTTTGGTGAGGATTTGTCCAGGGGGGGCAAAGATATAGGGGGGGTCCCAAAACTTTTTTTTTCCCATAGACAATAACGGATTTACACCAAATTTGCGGCAGGAGCGGCGGCTTGGTCCCGAAAGCGTGTTTTGCTTTATTTGGTGTAAATCCGTCCAGTAGTTTTTAAAAGAATGACAAAAATGTAAGTGAAAACAATTAGTGATATCTGTGTTCGCTTCGCGGACACACTTCCCTGTTCGCTCCGCCATCAGGACCGTGATTGGGCAAGCAGCTTGCCTGATGTCCGCGGACATCTGACGTGCTCTCTCATTGGATGCGGTGCAAGCGTGCAGTGTGTCTGGCTTCAGAGACGCCTGCCATCTTTGTTCCACTCCGCCTGCAGAGTAAGTCTTGTGTCTGTCTCCTGTTCCTCCCACCCCCGCTCATGCCCCGTGTGTCCTTCTTGTCCCCCCCACCCCCACTCATGCTCCGTGTCTCCCCTGTTCCTCCAGCCCCCTGCTCACGCCATAGGCCCACGGTGGCCAGCGGAGGGCCGAGGAGCGGGATCTGCCGCCTGCACACGAACGCCGTGTCTCTCTCCCCCCGACTCCCCGCTCATGCCCCGTGTGTCTCTCCCCCTCCCGCCCACCCCCCCGCTCATGCCCCGTGTCTCTTTCCCCTTCCCCCCACCCCTCGCTAATGCCCCGTGTGTCTCTCTCCCTCCCCCCCAACCCCGCTCATGCCCTGTGTGTAACTCCCCCGATAGCCCACCCCCCCGCTCATGCATTGTGTCTCTCTCCCTCCCCCTCACACCCCGCTCATGCCCTGTGTGTCTCTCTCCCTCTCCCCCACCCCTGCTCATGCCCCGTGTGTCTCTCTCCCTCCCCCCACCCCCGTTCATGCCCCATGTCTCTCTACCCTTACCCCCACCCCCCGCTCATGCCCCGTGTGTCTCTCTCCCTCCCCCCACCCCTGCTCATGCCCGTGTGTCTCTCCCCCTCCCCCCACCCCCCGCTCATGCCCCGTGTGTCTCTTTCCCCTTCCCCCACCCCCCGCTCTTGCCCCGTGTGTCTATCTCCCTCCCCCCACCCCCGCTCATGCCCCGTGTGTCTCTCTCCCTTCCCCCCAACCCCGCTCATGCCCCGAGTGTCTCTCCCCCTCCCGCCCACACCCCCGCTCATGCCCTGTGTCTCTTTCCCCTTCCTCCCACCCCCGCTCATGCCCCGTGTGTCTCTCTCCCCCACCCCCCGCTCATGCCCCGTGTGTTTCTCTCCCTCCCCCTCACCCCCGCTCATGCCCCGTGTGTCTCTCTCTCTCCCCCCACCCCCGCTCATGCCCCGTGTGTCTCTCTCCCTCTCCCCCACCCCCGCTCATGCCCCATGTGTCTCTCTCCCTCCCCCCACCCCCGCTCATGCCCCATGTCTCTCTCCCCTTCCCCCCACCCCCTGCTCATGCCCCGTGTGTCTCTCTCCCTCCCCCCCGCCCCCGCTCATGCCCCGTGTGTCTCTCCCCTCCCGCCCACCCCCCGCTCATGCCCCGTGTGTCTCTCTCCCCTTCACCCCACCCCCGCTCATGCCACGTGTGTCTCTCAAACCTCCCCCCACCCCTGCTCATGCCCCGTGTGTCTCTCTCCCTCCCCCCACCCCCGCTCATGCCCCGTGTGTCTCTCTCCCTCCCCCCCACCCCCGCTCATGCGCCATGTGTCTCTCCCCCTCCCGCCCACCCTCCGCTCATGCCCCGTGAGTCTCTCCCCCTCCCGCCCACCCCCTGCTCATGCCCCGTGTGTCTCTCTCCCTCCCCCCCACCCCCGCTCATGCCCCGTGTGATCTCTCCCTCCCCCCCACCCCTGCTCATGCCCCCGTGTGTCTCTCTCCCTCCCCTCCACCCCTGCTCATGCCCCATGTCTCTCTCCCCTTCCCCCCACCCCCCGCTCATGCCTCGTGTGTCTCTCTCCCTCCCCCACCCCTGCTCATACCCCGAGTGTCTCTCCCCCTCCTGCCCACCCCTGCTCATGCCCCGTGTGTCTTTCCCCCTCCCGCCCACCCCCGCTCATGCCCCGTGTGTCTTTCCCCCTCCCGCCCACCCCCGCTCATGCCCCGTGTGTCTTTCCCCCTCCTACCCACACCCGCTCATGCCCCGTGTGTCTCTCCACCTCCCGCCCACCCCCCGCTCATGCCCCGCTCATGCCCCGTGTGTCTCTCTCCCTTCCCTCCACCCCCGCTCATGCCCCGTGTGTATCTCTCCCTCCTGCCCACCCCCCGCTCATGCCCCATGTGTCTCTCTCTCTCCCTCCCGCCCACCCCAGCTCATGCCCCGTGTGTCTCTCTCCCTCCCGCCCACTGCCCGCTCATGCCCCGTGTGTCACTCTCCCTCCCCCCACCCCCGCTCATGCGCCGTGTGACTCTCTACCCTTCCCCCCACCCCCCGCTCATGCCCCGTGGCTGTCTTCTGTTCCTCCCGCTCATGCCCCGTGTCTGTCTCCTGTTCTCCTCACCCTCCATTCATGCCCTGTATCTGTCTCCTGTTCCCTTCTTGTGCCGTGTCTGTCTCCTGTTGCCCCCCACGGCCCCCGCTCATGCCCCGTGTCTGTCTCCTGTTCCCCCCACCCCCCGCTCATGCCCCGTGTCTGTGTCCTGTTCCCCCCCACCCGCTCATGCCCCGTGTCTGTCTCCTGTTCCCCCCACCCGCTCATGCCCCGTGTCTCTCTCTTGTAGCCCCCCACCCCCTGCTCATGCCCCGTGTCTGTCTCCTGTTGCCCCCCACCCCCCTGCTCATGCCCCGTGTCTGTTCTCCCCACCGCCCGCTCATGCCCTGTGTCTGTTGTTCCCCCCACCCTCCGCTCATGCCCCGTGTCTGTCTCCTGTTCCCCACACCCCACGCTCATGCCCGTGTCTGTCTCCTGTTCCCCCCACCCCCGCTCATGCCCCGTGTCTCTCCTGTTGCCCCCCACCCCCCGCTCATGCCCCGTGTCTGTCTCCTGTTGCCCCACCCCCCGCTCATGCCCCGTGTCTGTCTCCTGTTCTCCCCACCCCCGCTCATGCTCTGTGTCTGTCTCCTGTTCCCCCTACCCCTGCTCATGCCCCGTGTCTATGCACAGTACAAGTGAGATACCCTGCATCAAGTACTAAGGCTGTACCACACGGCATATGTTTGGCAGATTCTACGCTGGAAGTTAGCATCTACACAGGACGCATGAACAAGAAAGTACACATTGCCAAGATTGAAGAACACCAGTGTAAAGGTGGAACTGGGGTGCAGAGTGGCGGAGGAGGGGCAAGGGAGCATGCCTACATGGAGTCCCCGCATGCAGGCAGAGGAGACATGCATGACGGAAGCATTGCATTACTTACACATCAGAACCATGTACACGTCACATGTAGCAGCAATCATGCACAACACATCCCACAAGTGAAACACACACGTACTCAACAAACACGCATCAACACTCCCTGGACTGGGCATCAAAGTCCAGCATCTCTCCCACTCCTTCGACTAATTCAGGTGGTATGAACTCTGCAACGAGTGCCTCATGCGGAGTGAGCTCTTCCTCCTCTGGTGCAGGCCCACCGCCAGTCACCAGAGTCAAGTTGTAATTAGAGGCACGCTTAGCCTTAGTGCTGCGTTTGATGTCATTCCAACGCTTCTTGCACTCTTGCGCCGTGCGCACGTCATGGCCGAATGAACTGACATGTTCCGCAACATGCTTCCAGTGGGTGTCACGTTGGGTAGCCATAGTCTGACTATTGGCACCCACTAGCATGTCACGGCTGTGGCCCCGCACGTAGTCCACGAGGAAGTCCAGTTCCTGCTTACAGAAAGGCTTCTTCCTCGACGTGCAGGAGGTCGTGGCTGTGTGTGGGGTCCCAGCCTGTGCTGCAGGTGCAACCTTCCTCCTCTTGGACTGCGGCGCAGACCCTGGCTGGCTAATGCCGCCCTGACCAGTATGGCCAGTGGGTTCAGTGGATTGAGCCAAGGGAGTGGCAGGTGGAGGGATGACCAATGGCCTGACTTGTGTCAGTGGCAGCTGGGGGCCCACTAATGGGCCCTGCGCAGCAACATCAGCTGTGGCAGGGTCATTGACCGCAACGGTCCTGGTCGGCAGACTCACAACCGGGGTGCTGTTGGGTGCATCTGCCCCTGCACTTGCCAACACCCGGCTGTTCGGGCAGTTGATGACATGACTGCCCCAGGGACACGTGTCTTGGTCTGAGCAGCCCCGGCCTGCCCCTATGGTTTCCCCCCTGGCCTGTTGGAGATCTACCAAGGGCTCTTCAAGTGCCAACGCAGCCTGCGCTGGCAGACCCTGAGCCTGGGTGGCGGTGTCCACAGCTGCACCTGCAGCTACCACTACCCTTCATCCCGTGGCAGTCGATGGAACAGACTGCCGGGTCACACGGGCGCCAGTGCCAGATGCAGAAGCTGCTTCCCCCGGAACCACAGGGGGTGGTGGCATGACTGCACGACACATGGCACAACATTGTGCTCAAGTGGCGCACCCCTGCCTCTTCCCCCTCTGTGGCCGCCCTGGACACCCTGGAGTCCCCCTACTCCCTGGTCACCACGGCCACGTCCCTGACCATGCCCGCCATGAGGAGTACGCCCACCTCAGGCGCCCCTCACCTTTGGTGTCCTCCCAACCATGGCACAGATGTAGTAGTGCCGGCACAGATGGAGTGGTGCCGATGGGAGGTGTACACCACAATTGACCTGGGCAATTGGGGTGAAGGGGGTGGGAAGCAAGATGTTAACAGCCCCCCTGCACCTGCAAGGCTGTATGTGACCCCGGCGATGTAGTGACGGGTCACACAACGCTCAGGCACCCCAAAACTGCAGTAAAACCGTGCACGCAACCCTGCAGCCTACGTGCGTGGATTCAACCTCCCACAGTACGCGGTGGCACCCAGTAACACGAATAACGCGTACGCGTGGGACACGAAGGCTACTATGACATCGAAAATGGGTGCGATACACAGGGGCACCCGCAGTGGGAAAAAGAGTGTGTGCGACTCACCGTCTGACTAGCGCGATGCAGAAAAACACGCGTAGCCAATAACCCCGCCAAAAGAAGAGATACGTCCTTGATAGCTGTGAAGTTGTGATGGCGCGCGAAACAACAGGAAGCAGCAACACATGTCTGTCTCCACGAAAGGCACGTACAGCGAACTGCTGGGCCCGCTCACCTTTAACCCGTGCTGAGGGAAACGCACGCGCGCGTCACATCACTTACGCGCATGGGCCCTTCCCTTGTATTACACGTGGACGTGCAGTTTTTCACGTGCGCTGAAATGCCCATGCATGCCTGTGTGTGTCACGTCACAGTGGCGCTTGCGCTTGAGGGGCCTTCTGTTCAATTAAATTGCATATGCGTGCAGACGCGCTTACGCACTAAGGGCCTTTCCTCCAATTACACGCTGATATGCCGAATTTTCACGTGCCAAATCACTCCATATCAAGCTGGCCACGAGTAAGAACACGGAAGACCACGCTCCTGCCCAGAAGGCCGAACTACTGCCCCCCAGAACCCCGAGCACGCTCCCACCTGCCATCTGCTGCTGCCTGACTGCCTGCTGCCCACGTGCCCTGCCATTTGCTGCCTGCACATCAGCCAGGGGTGCTGTTGCTGTGACCACCCCTGCTGGAACCGAAGACTCCCGACTGGGATTCCATCGCTCCACAGCCCAGCCCCAGGACCCTGTTGCCCACCCACTCCTGCCTCTGGGGTTGTCATGTCGGGCACTGCAACATCTGGCACCACTGACAACCCCCGCCCGGAGAGGCAGAGGGGCACCAGCTTCAGTGCCAGGGAAGTTGGTGTCCTGGTGGAGCAAGTCCTGGGGCAGTATGATGCCCTCTTCGGAAGTTCCCGCGCCGACAAGGAAGGACGGACTCGGATCTGGACTGACATTGTGACTGCCATCAACGCGGAGGGGGTGGCAGTCCGCGACTTCCAACATGTCAAGAAGCGCTGGGAGGACTTCAGGTCCAGGACCCTGAACAAGGCCCGGCGCCTCTTGAAGGCAGCGGATGCCAAGGGGCGCCGGGGCCACTTGTCGGAAGATCAGATGAGGGTCCTGGAACGCATATCCCCAGCGCTCCACGTCCAGGTCCTTGAGAGGCAGACCCGTCTGGAGTCGAGCGGTAAGTGTACATGCATCCTGATTGTGAGCTGTGCGTGTGGTGATGTTTCAGTAGTGTGCAGGTTGCACATCTGTTTGTATGGGGTCGAGTATGGGTGGGGGTGTACAGGGCCGTGGGGCTAACACATGCGAGGGCTGTAATGTGTGAGACATGGATGGTGCTTGTGTGTGTAGGCTTGCATGCCAAATGCAGTTGTGTGGGCACACCTGTTTGGATGAATGTGTATGTAAGTAGACATGTCCGTGATGTCACACATGTACGTTGTTTTCAGCTGCATGTATCAGCACTGTGTACATGTGCATTTGTGTGTATTTGACAAGGGTGCAACAGTGATGGAACATGGATGCATGTGACAGCGGGATGTGGAAGCCTGATTGGCAGATGTGACATGGATGCCCATCTGAACACTGCGACACTTGGCAGAGGTGTACACATGCATGCACGTGTGGTGGTATGTGTACATGTGTGGTGCACTTCCTATGTTGCATGTGATGTCTGGCTCAGCTTTGCCTGCTCATGCTGTTGTATGTGTATGGATGGTGCTGGCAGTTGCGATATGGCTGTGGTATGGCTCATGTGTGCGAGTTGAAATGACATGTGTGTTGGGGATTGTGATGGCATGTCTGAGGTTTGCCAATGCCACTCATGTACAACTGTCATGTGTGTATGTGTCCATTGTACAGTGCCCTGATGCCTGTGTTTTATTTCTCCCTGTCTGCAGCGTCAACTGACTGACGCAGAAGGTGCTGTGGAGCACAGCGGCGGGGATCCCACCGCCAGCCGGAGACGCAAGGCCCGGCTCCCCTCCCATGTTGTCATCTCGTCGGGGAGTGAGGAGTCCGGTGCCACGTCCCAGGCCGCAGATGCCGGAGGTCCAAGAGGCGGAGGTTGGAGTTGGACTCCTCGGCAGCAGAAGGGGCAGCTGGGACCCCACAGGGCCCAACGGGGGAAGATGGCACGGAGTCATCCAGGTTGGTGGGGGGTTTGGTGGAGGAGGAGCCCGTGCAAGCAACAGAGACGGGGTCTGGAGGTGGGGATCCCACTTGTGCTAGTGGTGCAGTGCAGGACCAGGGACAGGAGGCAGCACAGGCTGCCACGGAGGTGCCTGTGTGCAATCCTGTCCCTGATCCTGTCCCTGCATCATCTTGCACCAGCAGGGATGCCTACGTCCAGACCCGTTTTCAGGCAGGGGATGAGCAAACGACAACTGTCCTTCCTCTGCCTGCGGACTTGGCTATCCGGGTCCGGGTTGAGCCTGTCCTGACTGATGTGGCGTTGCGTCAACGGGCCATGCGAGGTGACCTGCAGTCTTTTCATGAGGAGACTGCACGTCATCTCGTCTGGCTCGTTGACCACGTCAGCCTACTGGGACAGGTCACCCAGGCCGGATTCCTCCGTTTGATGGGGCTTGCTACGACCCCCTCCTCAACTGAACCCCCTACGCGCCAGTCGTCCTCCATGCCATCTTCCCACCCATCAGTCACCTGGGTGCCCTGTGGATCTGCCTCTGACGGTGCAGCCAGGCTGGTGGAGGAGGCATCCCTGCCACAGTCGGGAGTCGGACGTCCTGCAGGGGTGGCCACATCAACGACTGCACCCCAGCCGGCGGAGGATGTGCAGGCAGCAGGAGGCAGTGCACGGGCAGAGGCACAGCAGCAGCAGCAACGTGGTGGGAGCCATGAAGGCTCGGGGCCTTCAACATCGGAGGGGCAGGCATCCGCCGGAGGGCAGGAGGACCCAGGACAGAGAGTGTCTTCCGTGTGGCAGCGGTTGGGCCACGCCATAGATGAGGGGCGGCAGCGGGCGGAAGAGGCACGGCTCACAATGGTCAGGGCGGAGAACTCCATGCGGAGGGCCCTGAGGCGGGCCGAGTTCCTCGAGGCAATCCGCAGGGGGTTGGAGATGGACACGTCGACGGCCCTGCGGACCCTCGGGGCCATGGAGGAGGACCGCCTCCGGGACATTGAGCAGGAGTTAGATGATGCCCTGGCCCGGGACATCCAAAAGTGAGCCGTCAGACTAGCCCGCTGCCCTTGTACATAGTTATGTAGTTAGTGTTAGGTTTCCTTTGTTTTTTGATTTATTTTGGACCTTTTGGACATTGGCCACATTTTTGTATATAGTTTATTTTATTAGTTAGTGTTGTTAGAAAGGTTTCATTTCTTTTGTTGGGATAATGGACCCTGGCTTGTTCGTCTGTACATAGTTCACTGTTGGATTTTATTTTTCTTTCACAATTTACCCATGGAGCAATTGCTTTCAATTATTATTTCCCATTGGATTTTCTTTTGTGGACAGTGACTTTGGACACCATTCCTTTGGATTATGATTTTTGGTTTTGCTTTTTTTCACGGACATGCTTCTTTTCATTTTTGTACATTCCCATTTCTTTTTCTTTATTTTTGAATCTATTTATGTTTCCTTTAATACATATTTTTTTATCGAACTTCAATGTGTAGTATCATCTCATTGGTTTCATGCATATCATGATATGGGTTTTGAGATTCAATGACATCCATTGGGTGCATGTGAGGGACATGTGTTTGTTTTGAAACTTGCAATTGGTGTTCTGTCATGTAATTGCCATTTCTGAGTGGGTGGATGCAATACTCGGGTGGGTGTTTTGTATTTGGAGGCTGACCATAGGGACCAGGGATCTAGATTGTGATGACATGTTGGCTGGGGAACATGAGTTGGGGCCTGCTGGCAGCTGCCCCACAGTGCTGGGGGGTGGTGGTGGTGGGGAACATGAGTTGGACATGGGTGGGGGCCTGCTGGCAGGTGCCCCACAGTGCTGGGGGTTGGGTGTGGTGGGGACATGAGTTGGACATGGGTGGGGGCCTGGTGGAGGCGGCCCCTGCACTGCTGGGGGGTGGGGGTGGTGGGAGACATGGGTGGGGGCCTGGTGGAGGTTGCCCCTGCACTGCTGGGGGGTGGGGGTGGTGGGAGACATGGGTGGGGGCCTGGTGGAGGGTGCCCCTGCAGTGCTGGGGGGTGGGGGTGGTGGGAGACATGAGTGGGGGCCTGGTGAAGGGTGCCTCTGCACTGCTGGGGGGTGGGAGTGGTGGGGACATGAGTTGGACATGGGTGGGGGCCTGGTGGAGGGTGCCCCTGCACTGCTGGGGGGTGGGGGTGGTGGGGAACATGAGTTGGACATGGGTGGGGGCCTGCTGGCAGGTGCCCCACAGTGCTGGGGGTGGTGGGGAACATGAGTTGGACATGGGTGGGGGCCTGCTGGCAGGTGCCCCACAGTGCTGGTGGGTGGGGGTGGTGGGGAACATGAGTTGGACATGGGTGGGTGCCTGCTGGCAGGTGCCCCACAGTGCTGGGGGGTGGGGGTGGTGGGGAACATGAGTTGGACATGGGTGGGGGCCTGGTGGAGGGTGCCCCAGCACTGCTGGGGGGTGGGGGTGGTGGGAGACATGGGTGGGGGCCTAGTGGAGGGTGCCCCTGCACTGCTGGGGGGTGGGGGTGGTGGGGAACATGAGTTGGACATGGGTGGGGGCCTGCTGGCAGGTGCCCCACAGTGCTGGGGGGTGGGGGTGGTGGGGAACATGAGTTGGACATGGGTGGTGGCCTGCTGGCAGGTGCCCCACAGTGCTGGGGGGTGGGGGTGGTGGAGAACATGAGTTGGACATGGGTGGGGGCCTGCTGGCAGGTGCCCCACAGTGCTGGGGGGTGGGGCTGGTGGGGAACATGAGTTGGACATGGGTGGGGGCCTGCTGGCAGGTGCCCCACAATGCTGGGGGGTGGGGGTGGTGGGGACATGAGTTGGACATGGGTGGGGGCCTGGTGGAGGCTGCCCCTGCACTGCTGGGGGGTGGGGGTGGTGGGAGACATGGGTGGGGGCCTGGTGGAGGGTGCCCCTGGTGTCTGGGGATGCAGGGGGACATGCGTTGGTGGGCAGTAGTGCAAGTTGACATGTGGGTTGTCTGGGGGGCATGGCCATGGTGGATGGGGTGCCTGCAGGACATGTGCAGGGTAGGCCCCTGTGGTGTGAGCCACCTGCAGGGGCCGTGGAGGGTGTAGAGGGAACACCCCGCGCACCCCTGTAATACACGTACCCTGATGGAATTGCGTGTGATACTTTCCGCGCACCTCTGATATGCACGTACCCTGCTGATATTGCGTGTGAAACTTCCCGTGCACCCTGAAATACACGTAGCCAGGACATTCGCGTGTGGAACTTCCCGCGCACCCCTGATATACATGTACCCTGCTGACTTCGCGTTTGAAACTTCCCACGCACCCCAAGATACACGTAGCCAGGAGATTTGCGTGTGTAACTTCCCGCGTACACCTGATATACATGTACCCTGCTGACTTCGCGTGTGAAACTTCCCACGCACCCCAAGATCCACGTAGCCAGGAGATTCGAGTGTGTAAATTCCCGCGCACCCCGAAATACACGTAGCCAGGACATTCGCGTGTGGAACTTCCCGCGCACCCCTGGAATACACGTACCCTGCTGATATCGCGTGTGAAACTTCCCGCGCACCCCGAAATACACGTAGCCTGGACATTCGCGTGTGGAACTTCCCGCACACCCCTGGAATACACGTACCCTGCTGACATCGCGTGTGAAACTTCCCGCGCACCCCGAAATACATGTAGCCAGGACATTCACGTGTGGAACTTCAAGCGCACCCCTGTAATACACGTACCCTGCTGAAATCGCGTGTGGAACTTCCCGCGCACCCCTGAAATACATGTACCCTGCTGAAATTGCGTGTGGAACTTCCCGCGCACCCCTGAAATACACGTACCCTGATGGAATCGCGTGTGAAACTTCCCGTGCACCCCTGAAATGCACGTACCCAGCTGAAATGAAGTGAGGTACTTCCCGCGCACCCCAGTGATACACGTAGCCCGCTTGCCGTGCTGGTACAGGGTTAGCGCAGCCCTTTGCTCTGGATTGGGGATTTTGATGGCTTTTCCCTGCGCAAGAGGCATTCTTGGGGGCGTAACTGGCGCTGCTGCAGGGTCGCTGCGCCACTGTGCGCCACGGCTGGTTTTGGTAGCTGGAATCCATGAATTGTCATGATGCCTACCCCCGGAGCACCAGGCCAGGCCCAGCACCTCCGGGAGCAGGCATCACGCCCCCGGGTAAAAGCCCAGCGGCCCTTTATAGGGGCTCTTTGCACTCTGTCCTGGCGCCGTTGGCGCCAGGCTCATGTTGGACATCAGTCCTGGCGCCATAGGCGCCAGGCTCATAAGGGGAAGCGTTTGGTGCACTTACCTGATGCAGACCATGCTACATGAAGCACCAAGTCAAATGAGGCTTAGGAGGGACTATTTTTCTGAAGGAACTATTTTGTTACTTGGGTGGGGCTGTGGAAGAATACCCACCTGGAACTTCTTCCAAGGCTATTTTAGCCACGCCCGGACAGCCACACGTGCTTCGCGTTGTTCTGCATCCCAGCAGCTGAACGCTCACCGTGTCTGCTCCTGCACCTGGACTCCAGCCACGCCCGCCTCGAACCTGGAACACCTGTAAGGAAAGAAGAGAAGAGATGGGTGAAAACCAAGAACTTATTCAACCTTCTTACCTGCATCCGGAATCTTCACGCCAGCATTCCTGAAGGAAGACTTCCATTTAAAAGCACCGCGTTGCTCGCTGCAGCGCCGCGCTTCACTCACCTGTTCCCAAGACGCCGCCCGGCTCCATCGCGGCTCTCAGCACCGGTCGCCACATCTCTGCACCTAGGGGAGAGAAGAAGAGACAAAAGGTGAGCAAGGGAACACAAGAGGAAGGCCGAATTTTCAGCCATATTACTTACCGGCTTTTCTTGGTGAACCATTCCACATCTCGGGTCGGCACCGCATCTTTGGCAGGTACCGCACCCCGGCCCCCATGGGGAAAGGACAAAAGACATTACTGGGGAATTATAAAGACATTTAGAGGGGTCGCCCTCATCACTAACTCACCTGATTTTACCACCGGCAATTTAACCCCTCAACGCATCGCCTTTGTTCTGCACCTGAAATAAAGGACAGATCACAGGTTAGGAAAAACAACATAAAAGGAGGCTCACACTTGAACTTTTGCATCTTCATACTTACGGTGTATCGCTCAGAAAAGTCAAGTGGATTTGCCAGCGCCATTCTGAAAACCAGTGAAGTAACTGGACGAATGCGCGCCCCTGCACCAGAAGCAGGATGGAGAGTTAATTCTTCCAAACCATAAGGTGAGCTTAAACCGGGCGTTTTGGAGGAAGTCAGAGAAGAACGAAGAGGGAAAAGAGGGAAGCAAGCACACTATTCAGCAGACAGTTGATTTCTTATCTGCAGAACGATATTGCTACGGGCCAGAAAAGCAAGATTTGGGGGTCCTGTTCAATCGGTGGTCCGAATTCTGCGCATCACACTTGAAGAGGCCACAGCAACCCAGACCAGACCAGCGCCTCCGTGGGAGCCAGGTGAGCGTTACATGAATACGCTGTGCACGGAAATGGGTTTTGGCGCACGCGGCTGGCGCAGGGATTTGCACGCGCACACTGTGCGCCAGCCGCGTGCACCACTTGTGCGCTGAATTCTATGAATTACCCCCTGTGTGTCAAAGAATAAAGGATGATGTTAGAAAAGGCAATATGTGAGTTCCTCTCAGCCAAGGACAAATGATGGGGCTCTGGGCAATCTTCACAAAGGAATCCCCCCACTGAAAGCCTAGTTTGTGCATCCCAACTGTTTACAATTGCAAAAAAGTATGGCCATTAAGAGTGTTGAAAACCAAGTGTCTGCCAGATTTGCTGTCTCTGAAAGCCCAGCTGTGGGCAGGGCAAATGGCACTGGCCGATGCATCCCAGGTATTTACGATCTACAACAAACTTCCAAAAATCAAAAAGACAAATAAAAACATTGGCCTATGATTCTACACTTTCATCACTTGCTACCCCTTCTTATTCCCCCCATAACTAGTCCAACAGCTGGTTTTGAACACAGTAGTATTTTTGATATAATAATATCTCTAAAAAATGGTTCCAGGACCTGACTCTTTGGCCAATGAGGTCCGAAAGAATAACCCTCCTTTTTGTTCATTCATCCTAGCCCACCTTATTGATAGGATATTTAGTAGCGGGCGAATTCCTATTAGTTAGACGAAGTCAATCTTAGTTCCAGTTTTTAAAAGAGGTCCCCTTCATGACCTTACTAACTATCGCCTCTTGGCAATGATAAATTCTAGTTAAAATAATGGTGCTACCATTTTACTGAAGAAGTTAACTAAATGGGCTGAAGGGAAAAGGCTTATTTCTTTGTTTTAAACCAGTTTACGTAATAAGCATAGTACTTTCCATTATTGTGCTGCTCTTACTTATATGATAGTTATGGTTCTGAATAATAACAGAACAAGGCTTTATATGTGTTTCATACATTTTTTGAAGGCTCTTGGCACTGTCTCCAGCCCACTTTTATGGGACAAGCTGAGTAAATGGGACATTGATTCTTTCCTATTATATTTTCTTAAAATCCTACATACAGACACATCGGTGGTTGTGCGGGTATGTCAGAAGAGGGAAATCACATGACTTATCCCAACTAATTGTGTTCTTAAACAAGGTTGTGTGGTGGCCCGCTTATTATATAATATATATGTGGCTGATATGTGCCTGGTGATCAATTCTGCGCATAATAATCCACCATGAATAGCGAACAGCCATATTGCCTGAATAGGGTATGCGGACAACATTGTTTTATTAGATCACACGACCATTGGCCTACAGTGTTCAGTTAGAGCAATGTTTTCTTATGCGACATGCAATCATTTAGTTATCAATGCTGCTAAAACAAACATTTTGATCATTGGGCATAATACCAAGAATCTTTCCTTTAAAATGATGATTGATAGTAGACACTTGGAAATTGTAAATAGTTACATCTATTTAGGTATTCCTTTTAGTAACCGTAAAAAGCTGAATTTTGATGGTAATTTTATTATCATTAACCTTATGACAAAATGGTTATTATTGAGAAGATTTATTTATTAAAAAAAGGGGGCTATAATATTCAGGGTCTTATACATATATACAGAGTCAGTATAGTGCTGGGAATACTGTACAGTTTGACATTTATTCCAGAGTACAAAAATTGTTTGTTTAAAAAAACTAGAGTGGAAATCATTATGCTTGATGCACAGCGTACAGAGTTCCGTTCTGGTGGAAGTGCTAAGATGCAAGTTAGGTCTTGCATCATTAAATTGGTCAATACAGAGATCCAAGCTCTATCTATCTCTTTTCCATTCTTGTCATCGTCCACATTCTTTATTGGAGCTTATAGCTTGTCAAAGAGAACAAACTTGTCTGAATCCTTTTTTGCACAGATTATGTGTGACTACTTGTAATCACCTGACTGAAATTGGTATAACTCTATCCCAATTAATTTAATCACCCAAAGCAGACATCCTACTAAAAAAGAAGACTAGAGATAAGGATATGGTGTATAACATTGCTGCACTCTCTGGGAAAAAGATATACCAGAGCTATAGCTCTCAGAGTTTCATGATAATGACTCTGCATACTTACCGTACTAAATTGTGCTCTTTACAAACCAGTAGATTTATTATTTATCTAAATGTTAACATATTATCTACTCATGAGCACACAGGAATATAGATTTGTCTGCAACATAAATACAGGACTTATCTTTGTAATTCAACTGTGGAAATAGCTTGTGTTATTTGAACAGCTTGTGTTAAATAGAAAAAATTAATATGTAAAAAGTTATTTGCACCTGGCAGTCAATGCAAAGTTTATAGAGTCTGACCAATTCTGGAGTAGTATTTACAGCCCTGAATCCCTAGTCATCACCACTGCCGCTTTTCATGTTTGGAAGGTGCACCTTATCCCTCCTTCATCATATTAAATACTTGTGAGTCAATGTGTTAGGTAACTCCTCTTTGTTCTTCCTATTATTGCGTATGTCACCTTTAGGCCATCATCATTACTTGTCAACTAAAGCATCATTGCAATACAACTAAAACAATGCACGACACTGCAGCAGTTTAGGAAATGCCTCAAGACTTTTCTTTCAAAGCCTAGGTTCAATAACAAATAATAAACTACCTCTGACACCTTGAAAGACTCTATGGTTAGGGACTGTTCTTATTTCCACACTATTGCTGCCTGCTTATGTTTTTTATGTTGTATGTCTATGTGAGCGCCCTGAGACCTCCGGGTTAGTGTTGCGCTATGTAAGACCTTATTTATGAAGTTAGTATGTATGTTAGGATTTAGTATAGTCTCTGGAAAAGAGTCAATACACATGAATTATCTTATTTTTATTAAATGTTGGTTTTACGTATTATTCTATATTATGCCCATATGCTGATTCATTGTTAAACCAAATATTCATTATATTCTAATCTTGATGAATTTTAATTTAATATTGTATCAAATGTTTGTATGTAATTGATATTTATTTTGTTTAATTTGTGCTTAAGATTTGTTTATAACCAAGTGTACAATAAGGGAAAATAAAATCAAAAATAATAAACACTTGCCCAGAGTGTCAAATGGTCTGGATGAAGGGAAACTCATATTTGCAGACCTATCACAAGTGTAGCAGCAACCATTAGTCTTACTTGCTTGATTGATGTGTCATTTTCTAGGTAATTTCCAGGTGATTCTGGTGATATAACATTCCTGCACCTGGTTCTTAGGGAATTTTAATGGCACACTAAAAGGTGTTCCTGGCTTCTATGGACATCTCCTGGATTTAAGAGTTGTCAAACTGGCGGGGTGTAAAAATAGGTATGTGGGGAATAAATTGCATGTTCCTAATGATCATGATTTTTGTAAAAATTGTGGAAAACTGCCAAACGGTCATGCAACATGGTGTAAATTCTGCATGAGTAGCTGAAGCGGAATATATATATGCAGTTACTAGTAAAATTCTGAACGTTTGCCACATATCTAGTTTTTGCTTAATATTTGACATGAGAAGAAATAGAGATTGCAATTGGGAATTGCCATGTGTCTGATCCAGACTCCTAAACCAATCCTTAGAGAGTGGCTGGATTTGAGAGGAGACAGACGGGTTACTCTCCAATCCTATTAATTTTGTGAGAACACTTGCAGGGTACTACACAAGATTGTAAACTTGAAGGGCTTATCACAAGTATATAAAGTGGATGCCCTATGAGGAAAAAAAGAGGAACTCCTAAAATTATCATTGTGTGAGAGCTGCTGAAATGCACCATCTGATGGCTGCAAGGGAACACCAGAGGAGATTGCTGAGCATTGCATTTGGTTGAAGCTGTCTATTGCGGGGCGGCCTAACAATAGGTTACTGGGCCCTATGGTGAAGGGCTCAGGCCCATCCTTGAGAGTGGAGTGACCAGACCCCTGCCCTGTCCTCCAAGAGGGTCCAGATATGCAGCTGAATTTCCTAAACATTAAATAGGGGCTTTCAATGTGAGTAGAAATGGACCAATTGAAAATAAAGGTGGAGGAATCTGCCTACCTTAAATCCTTTCCTCTAATAGTGTGCGGGAGGCAACACTGTGTAGATCCTTAGTAGCGTTGAATAAAAATATTAATTGTATTAATTCCCCATTTGGAGGAACACCACAGGGTCATTTTTGTTAAAATTTCAAAGTTAAGAAAGCTCAATCCCAGTGTGCACTGAAAACTATAGCCAGTAATTTAATTGGGTAACACTATTGGTCCACCTTACCCCCACAGGCCTCCAAGAGGAGGTAGGTGTCACACTCACCTGTGTCTCTGCAGGAGCGATGGACAAGCCTCCCTTGACCCTGAGTCTTCACTTCCCCTGTTTCACCTGGAGGAATACCTGTCAAATACAAGGTGTACACTGAGACCTGAATTCACCTGATTCCCCTAGGCCCTTCCCTTCTCTTTACTGTGTGCTGTGATGTCCCCCTATGGGCTTACCTTGATCTTTAGCAGGGTGTGCAGTCTATCCTGCATTTGCAGGGGCGTGATTCACTCATGTGATTGGTGCCAATGTCTGTAGGCTGAGTTCAGATGCCAAACACTCTTTTATGCCTTCACAGCGAGTTCAAGGTGCCAGTTTCTTCACTGGCTAGAAAGTCCTTCCCACAAGTGAATGTTGTGCAGAGAATGTTGAGTGTCCAAAATTGTCTGTATTGTCTTTGTTTGCCGGTATTTTTGTGGGTGAGTAGCGATGCATGTAGAAGCTATCTGCTGGTAGGTTTGCGCAGCGCCTTCAATTTGAGCGCACCTGGTAATGTCTCTCCCTTTCCCTTGCAGGAGAAATTATGTGGTATTAGCGCCTCGAGTCCACGTTCATCGCTACTGGAGACTTGGTGGTTAGGTAAGTTTGCACAGAGGCATTTGGTAAGCATGCACCGTGTAGAGAGAGAGCGCAGTGAAATAAGTGTCCGCGTTATTGGAGCAAGCGCAATGAATAATGTCTCTTCTTTCTTACACGGGTTTGTGCGCTCGTGCAACTAACCTGGATTCCAGTGTCGCAGGAAGAGTCGGTGAGTGTGCGCAGCGTTACTGATGTGTGCGTGTTAAAGCTGTTCTTCTTTGTTCTTACAGGTGCCGGTGTAGAAGTGCCCTCTTGACTGGAGATAACTGCGTCGTGGAGTAAGAACCAGGTAAGCTGAAGCTGAATGATCCGGAGCGGGTAAGCAGAAGTAGGATGATCCGGAGGAGGTGAGCAGAAGCAGGATGATCCCGAGCAGGTAAGCAGAAACAGGAGGACCCGGAGCAGGTAAGCAGAAACAGGATGATCCGGAGCAGGTAAGCAGATGCTGGCTGATCCCGAGCACGGCAAGTGTGCTGCTGATACAGCTCACAATAAGCAACACGAAGCACTGGAAGAATCTTGGGTGTCGCTTATATAGCCAGCCACACTCAAACACTAGAGAGCTCATGAGTTATCATGCACTTCCTGTTTGGCAACAGGAAGTGGTAACCAGGAAGTTACTACAAACACTAGGAAGGAATGAAAGGAGGGAATTGGTATTGGTTTCTTTGTGTGCCTATCGTAGGCCTGCCAAGCCTCCACCCAGCTTTCCCCAACTACCTGCCTGATAGCCATGACAGTGGGTCTGAAATCCAAAATTCTCAAATAATACAAAGTTTTACCATACAGCTTCCCCAACACAGGCCTTTAAGTGGAGGGGAATCTGAAATATTCTCAAATCATCATAATGTTTACCATCCAGCTTCCCCAACACCGGCTTTTAAGGGGAGGGGGATCTGAAATCCCAAATTCTTAAATCATCCCAATTTGTCGGTCAATCTCCCACAACGCAGACCAAAATAGGTGGAGGTCTGGTAAAAATCACCCTATGTTTATTTAATGATAGCCTTTTAAGCATGCAGGAAAATCGAAATTGCACTGCATTGCACACATAATTGTTTTTGTTTATTGACCAATTTGACTATTTCTTGAGGTGAAATCTGTGGAATGTAAAGAATTGTGATTTGTGTTCTTCCAAACCCATTTGTGTGATGTATTTATGTTGAGAGAAGTTTATTGTTTTGTGCAACGGATAAAGTGATGTTTGACATTTTAGTGAGATTTTCTTAACATCTAATTCAAATAAATTACACAGCCACTTTAGTGGCCGTGTAGTTATGGTTAAGTTGATGTTTCCATAGGAAGAGCACTTTTTGGGCGGCTTATAACTCTGCTACCCCTGGACGAATCATCACCGAATCTTGGAAAAAAAGGTCCTTGCCCACACGAATCATCACCGAACTTTGCAAAAAAAGTACATTGCCCACACTGAATCTTTTTGCAAAGTTTGGTGATGTTTGGTCCAGGGGGGGACAAGTCATAGGGGGGGGTTCCAAAATGTCTTTTTTTCCCATAGACTGAATGGGGAAAAATCTTGGCTACAGGTCAAACCGCTGGACGGATTTTCACGAAAGTGTGGCAGGTATAGGGGCTTGGTCCAGAAAGCATGCTTTTGTAAATTTGGTGACAATCCGTCCAGTATTTCTCTTTAAAACAACCAAAAACTATGTCTCAAAAAGTTTGTGATAACTATGTCCGCTCCGGGGTCACACTTCCCTGTTCGTTCCGCGGACAAGATAACAATTGGCTAATGGGCTCGCGTCATGCCTGCAGACACGCGATGTCTCTGCCGATTGGCTGCTGCGAGACGTGTTCTGCGTCAGATTGTTTGGCTGCACTCGACATCTTGGATCCGCCGATAGCGGAGCAACAACCAGCGTACACATGCTATATTTATAAAACATTTTTGCTGTGTCACAGAGCATTGGGACAGGTTCAGACAGTAAGACATGGCTGATCAATGCATTTGTTCTGGGGGTCGGTCTTCACAATGTATTTTCTATGGCCATCTTGTACACACAGAAAATGAGGGGTCTAATAACGGTAGCATTTCAGTCCATGCATTGCACAGGAAACTTGTAACTTTTGTAAGGACACGCGTAGTGGTAGTGAACATTGAAATTGACAACACGCCATCATAGCAATACTTTTTCCTATGGGTATTATTATATTCATTAGTACGCTGCCATGGGTGTGACATGTTACAGTGGTTGTGGCCAGGGCCTAGAGTCTTGGATACATGGCCGTTACTTGCAAGACTGTAGGCCCTGGCCACAAAAACCACAGCATGTCACACCCATGGATACGCCCGTAGTATTGCGTTTCAATTGGTAAGTTGTGGGGAGTGTGTGCAGTCTTGGGAGCATGGACGAAGGCCATGTACCCAACAACAAAGTTATAAGTACTGGACATGCAACTGACTGCACACCCATTCCATGTAATATCTATGGACATACAGCTAGGAGTGAAGCCTCTGGCCAGAAGCAGTGAAGGATACCACACTTATAGAAAAACCCCCACTACCACACATCACTGAGGTGGTTGTGGGGAGACCATGCACCCTATGACAAAGTTACAACCTCGTCATGATGTATTTTCTATGGCCACCTTGTACGCACAGAAAATGAAGGGTCCAATAAGGGCAGTATTTCAGTCCGTGCAGTGCTCAGGGAACTTGTAACTGTTGTAAGGACACGCGTGGTGTTAGGGAACATTGAAATTGCCTTCATGCCGTAATTGCATTTGGGTATTGTATTCATTAGTACGCCGCCATGGGTGTCACATGCTATGGTGGTTGTGACCAGGGCCTAGAGTCTTGGATTCATGGCCGTCGGCCGAAGGCCCTACTTCCAAAACTCTAGGCTCTGGCCACAAACACTAGAGCATGTCATACCCATGGATATACCCATAGTAATGCGTACCGATTGCCTGGTTGTGGGGAGTGTGTGCACCCAACCACAAAGCTATAACCTCTTCATTTACAAGCCCACATGGGTTTTATCTAGTGCGCTGGTTTTAGCAAAGATGTGTACTTTTTGGTGCATGGTTGCAGGCTGTATGCCATACACCCAAGCATGCACCCAAAAGGAAACTTGTAAGCACTGAAGTTATAAGCCACTTCACAACCATATATTGAACTGTATGAACATACACCTAAGATTTTAGGCCCTGCCCACACAAAGTGCAGAATTTCAGAGCTACAGAGACACCCCTAGTATTCAACATCAATCCGGTGGCTGTGGCAGGGTCTGCAGTCATGAGTGCATGGCCGCAGGCCATGCACCAAACAGAACAGTTGTATGTAGTGTACCTACAAGGCACAAATGGTGTGATATGGTGTAGTAGTGCATCACTCACGCGGCTGTGGGGAGGGGATGCAATCATGGGTATATGGAACATTCCCCCAAAAGCACATTTGTATGTAGTGTACTTATATGCCGCAATGGATGTCATATGGTGTGGTAGTAGTGGCCAGGATGCAGAGTATTGGAACAAAGTAATAAGCACTGCATTTGTGAGCAACTGTGCATTTTATATACTGTACACCCATATATTGATAATTCTATGGCTTCAAACTCACGTCTGTAGCCTGTGGCTACAAACTACTGCAACATATCACAGCTATTGATACACTTGTCCTATGCAACATCATTAAGATGGTTGTGGGAAGGGCGTAGCATTTTGGGAGCATGGCCAAAGTATCTAACTTTTGTTAAAAATCAAGGCAACAAACATAACATTAATAAGAAAGATGAAGGAAACAGGATATAACAACGACACAAATAAATGAATATCACAGATCTGTACGAACAAATGCACGTTTTGTCGTTGTTATATCCTGTTTCCTTCATCTTTCTGATTAATGTTATGTTTGTTGCCTTCCTTCTGATTTTTAACAACAGTTAGATACCTGTAGGTGTGTTCTAACTGTGCATTTGTTCCTACAAATCTGTGATATTCATTTATTTGTGTCATTGTTATATCCTCTTGGGCAGTTAGATACCTATTGGCATATTCTAAGTGTTTGTAGTCTTTCACATAATTTTTTGGCAATCTTGAAGTACACATTATTTATTAAATGTTGTCTTTAAGAAGATTAAATATGCATTTGTAAGATTAGCTGGCAATCTCTGCTTTAGAGTAATGGTGCTATCATTACATTGGAGCCATCCACATTTCTTTTTAATGTATAAAGTGTAGTGACCTGCATTGGTTGTAGTTCCTGCATGGTAGATTATACCTATTGTTATAAAGGTTTTCATTCCAAGTGACACTTCACCGTGTGTGAATCCAGTCAGTTTGCAGTTGTTTTTGGTACCATCTGCATTATAACGTGGAAGCATAAGTATTATGTAGGCACTATGTGATTGTATCAGAAAGGTGGAGCGATTGTCTGAATTGCAAATAGTACATAATCTGCCATGGTTTGCGTTCTGTACAAGTTGCTGAAATGGAATACTTTCACAATTTGGTATGGAAACTTACACAAATCACTCATTTGGGATTTCTTCCTGTATCACATTGCTACAGAGAGTGCATGTATGTTTCCACATGTACGAAATCTGGAAGATTTCATTTACAGGTATGCTTTTGTTTTCCAATACTAAAAGTAAGTACATTAGAAATTCTTGTGGATCTTCTTGTGAGTTCACAGTGAATCTCACCATTCCAGCACAGTCATCCAATTCATGGCGTATTCCATGAACACTGTATGTGTTGTCAGGATTGCTTGTTGTATTTCTATGAAGCACTAACATTTGCAAACACAATTGGTCTGTCATGTGCCTGTAAATATTGTTAACAATTGATGTTAATTGAAATAGAATATTCATTGCTACATTTGCATAGCAACTTACCCCACTTTCATTTGCAAATTTGAATGGACCACCTAGTTCTGTATCTGAGTGCATTTTTCAGATTTTCTGTTCCTTATTTGCCAACGTCCCTGGTTTACATTCCCTAATAGGTTCATCTTTGTTTGTGATAATTGATGAAACTTTAGCTTCTTTTCTTTTCTTTGAGGAATTTGCTGTTGGATTCTGTTGCATTTCTGTTTCATTTAGTTTTATTTTACCATGTTTTACTTTATCTGGAACAGGATATTGTTTCAGATGAGGGGTGTACAGTGAACACAGTCTATTGTATTCTAGAATGTAAGGAATATCAGCTTTGACTTTACTTGCATCAAAGTTCATTTTCAATAGACCGTCAAGTGTACGTAAGCGTGATAATGATACGGAGCTCATGCCTTCCTTAAAGACTGTGTTTCTTATATCTATCAATGCTTTGTCTAGGGTAAAACCTTGGGATTTGTGAATAGTAACTGCATATGCAAGAGTTAGAGAAAATTGCTCTCTATGTTACATACATGTCTTTGAAGAGAAGGAATCGAGCAATTGCGCGCCCTATCCTTTTCACTTCTGAAACTTTATCAAAGCAAATATTGACAAACTGAATGTTGCTGTCACATGGGAATGATTGAAAGCCAACAACTGTACCTAGTGCTCCATTAACTAGTCCTTGCTCGATGTCAAGGTTACGTTTAAGCATTACTCTACAATTTAAGGATAATTTTAATATTTTTTCCAACCCAGCTGTGTTGGCGATTGAATTTTCTAAACTATTTAGTCCTGTTGTGGCTTGCTCACACATGGGTACTCTCAAACCATGTACGTCTAGTTTGTCTGTGGCGCTAATTTCCATTATTGGTTGCATTTCTTTATTTAACATTGTTTCATTGAATTTGAAACAGCTTGCAAGAGTTGGCATTAAGGCCATACAAATGAAATTTTTGTGCGCTATTTGTTCCAAAATATCAGTTGGACATGCATTATTGCCATGAAGTGCATGAATGTGCCGGTTTTTCAATACAACGTGTGCTTCTTGCGATAGTACACCAACTCTAATACTTTTTAGGATGTTCTCAGTTAATTCTCTGTATTGGAAATATTGCCAAAGGTTGACATTACCTATGCTACCAACAGTTTTCCGGCAGAGTTTGTGGCCTAAGGTTTTAAAAATAGGTTCACTTTTCACTGTTGTCAATTGTAGAAGATCTCCGAAAACGATAATGTGATTCCCTGCAAAGAGTTTTTCGTTGTTACTTTTAAGTACTTCTTGTAATCTGAGGTGAATCAAAGCCAACATTAGGTTGGAGACCATGCTCACTTCATCTATTAGTAGCATTTTCATTTGTTTTAATACTCTGTGTAATTCCATTGCAGCTTATGCAGAAAGTTTGTAATAGTCTAATTTATTTTGATGATCTATTGGAAGCAGTAGTAATCGGTGTAAAGTGACACCACCTATGTTGTAGGCAGCTAAACCTGTGGGAGCCATTACAACAGCTGACAGTTTGTTGTTTGTCAATTGTTGAAGGAACTTGCTGATGATTTTGATTAAGAATGTTTTCCCTGATCCAGCTTCACCACTCACGTACAGCAGTATAGGTTTGTAATTTTGTCAGGTACATTCTTTATTTTCGTGTTGTACACCATGTACAATTTGTTTTGTTAAGTTTTCAAAAATGGTGCGTTGATCTTTGTTAAGTTTTGCTTGTTGTACATTTAAGTCTTCTGTATCTTCTTGATACTGATACATGTTGTTTTCTACTTCTGCCATAGCTAATTCAGCCCCATTTGCTATTAGTGGTTGTCCAAGTGGTTCTTGACTTCCTGTTACAGAAGGTTGACTACTGTCGGAAGAGTCCTTATCTAGTTGGGCCTGAAGTTTTTCTTCCTGTTGCTACTCATTTTGTAACATTGTTTTGTACTGCGTAAAGTTCACATCAGTGATAGCGCTTTCATTTGCTTTGAAAGCATCTTCATAGCAGTCATAGTTTTTTTGTATGTTTTCCTCTTTTCTCCATACTCTGAAAAAAAGAGACATGTAATATAGTTCTTTCTGTTGAGGGTTTTTTAATGACAATTATTTTACATGATTAATTAAGCTTCATTTGGTAAGTTTCACTAAGCTCCCTTCACAATCGGTCACTCTATATCTATGTTTGCTTTCATCGGGTTTTACATTATTTTTGTATGCAAAGTTTTGAGCTATGTGGTATAGACACATGCTTTGCAAAGTGCTACTCCTGTTTGGATAGTATGTGTCCAGTAAATTGTTATTAAGAATGTCTTGGCTGTTGGGATCATTTCTGGCAATTGTTTCTATGTCCTCATATGATTTCAGCACTCTTTTTCTAGATTTTGCAGGACCACGACTTAGCCATACTATGTTGTCTGATTTTCCATACAAAGCAGTACCGGTTAAACGATCTGCTGCTTCATAGGTGTCACATTCTCTATGAGAGGACATTTTTATGCCTAGGCTGTACAATTTCTGTGATAATGTTTTGTCTGATGCTAGGTCATCCCAGAGGTCTTGAAGCTCTGTTTTTTCTGCTTTTGTTAAGTAGGCATATCGTGCAACAGCAGTTGAATTGTCTGCAATGTACTGCACATCTATGTTGGCATTCCATAAGAGGGCAATGATTGCATTGTAATCATTGATATATTTTGATTCTTCCCTTCTTTTTATGTAATACGTGTTCTTAGGTGATTTACCTTTAACACTATGTCGAACTGAAGACATGAAGTTGTTTACTTCACCTATTTCTGTAACTAGTCTAGGGAAACAAAAGCAGCAATTGGTGTAGTATTTACCTTTGTTTTTGTATTTGCGGTGACAATATTTGCCACATTTGTGTCTTTGAAACTGTAAAATCTGCCCATGCAGCTCACTATGTGTCTGTTGTGAAGGGATTTCACAAGTAACATATTTTTGGATAAACTGCAAAACAGTGCTATCACTGTCGTGACCAATTTCCGGTGCACCTGTGATCCATAACAGCATGTGAATATGTGGTGCTCCTCTCGCTTGATATTCTTTTCTCCAAGAGAAGCGTTGCACTTCTCCAAGGGGAGGAACAGTTTTATTGCAAATAGAGTGTAGCATAGCAATGAAACGATGATGGAAATATCTTGACACATTAACTGGATCTAGAGAGCAAAGTTCTCCAGGTGTTAATATATCTATGTTGTTTTTGTTGCTGTTTGCTATGCGTAGGAACTCATGTAAATCTTCCCATGCATATTCACAACTTAGTGTAACAAACCAAGTCGGTGGTCCAAGGTTTCTGATCATACAACACACGTCTCTGTGCCGTCGGAACCAGTATTCCTTTGTACCACGCATGTTTGCAAACAATTTGTTATACTTGATTGTAAAACCTCATCTTTTTCCTTTACTTTTTGTATTAACTGCATAGCTGACATATTTTGAAAGTGGGTTCCAGATTTCAAAATGTGTGAAACTCCATAACATAGTGTTGCTACTTCACTTTCATAGAGTAGGTGGAATATGTATTCCACATTTTGTCTAAATCTGGGATCTTGCGAATACATTCGTAAAGAACGGTATTCTGATGCCCCAATCTGAGTGGGTCTATCATTGTATTTTCCACCTTTGCCAGTAGGAAATAACAGTGGAAAAGCACGTGCTTCTATACTTTTTTCCCATATTCTCATTGGTGACCCTTTGGTTTGTCGCATTTGGTAAGTTTCTAGTGCATCATGATGCTTTCATTGGAATGCAATGGATGAATGGTTTAATGGTCCAAAAGAGTGGATACTGTAGCAGGATCCAGAAGTTCGAATTGTCCAGTTTCTGATGGCTCTTGAATTATTTCAGTTGTTTCCCTTAAGCTTTCATCAATATTTATTTCCTTGTAGTACTTGTTATTGTCTTTTAGATATTGCAATGCGTGTCTAACTTTATGTAAATCCACCAGTTGTTGCCACATTTTTTTGTCCTTTGTTGGTACACCATTTACCAAGACTATTAAAGAATGCTCTATTGAATGTTGCACTCCTAGAGTGTGTACATTTTCCGTTAGATCTAATGGCAAATAAACTACTTTGCCACGAATGCCTTTCACCAATTCAGAGGAAGGTAATTTTGCTGTATTTGGATGAAGGTGTATAATTGCTTGAAATGGGTTTGAATTATTATGCTCTCATACAAATTGAGTTGTTGCACGATTTTTGTAGTGGGAACAATGCCAAATGATTTGTAATAGCACGTGAAGGAGTGTGGTTGTTGTCTAATTTTGTAGTACAGTAACTGCAACATATTAGGCGTTCAGTTAGTTCATATTTGTTTTCTGCTAAAAGGTAGAAAGCTAATTCAAACCATTTAGAGTCTTCATTGTATTCTATTTTGTATGCTATGTCTACATTTTTTGTGTTCCTTTTGTAAAACGTTCTGCGGCAACACACACACACATGGTTTGGTAATTCAGCCGATGGTCTTTTAAATTTTACTATTTCTTTTCTGTATGTGTGTAATAGAAGGTTGCTATGTGCAGAATTGTTGCTACTATGTTCTAAAACTATTCAATTTTGTAAGTGGCTTTCACTTCCAAAATACTTTCTCTGAATACGGTCAATTTCTTCTTGTAAGTATTTGGGTGTACCATGCAGAAGAGTGTTGTTTAAATTGCCTAATTCTGAAGCTGGACTTTTTGCATAGTATATTTTATACACTAGATTTCTAACATTTGAATGATGTATTGATATCCTTTTGATATCATGGAAGGTGCTTTTGCAAATAGGCCCAGAAATGCAGGCTAATGAATGTCCTTGTAGTCCTGTGTATTTGCGCACTGGACAAATATCCATATTTTGCAGCACTTTCATTTTACTTTTGTCTTTACCTTTTACATACTGATTGAGGAACTGATGTAAAGATTTGAAAGCTTTGTTTGGAATGGCACACATTGATGTGCACAGCCATTTGTATACTGGACGGTGTAGTTCTGCTGAATCGAGAGGTAATTCTGAGTTTTCAGACGATACTTTTGTAAGCAGTGTTTCTTGTTCCATGAAGGTAGTATTGATTTTCTCATACCCTCGTCCACTGCTATGGATGGCAATTGTGTTTGTTTGATTTTGTTTGTATGCTTCTTCATTAAAATATGGTTCTGTGGTTGTTGTGTGACTCCATTCACCACCACAAACATGTAAAAAAATATTTTTGTTCACATTCCGTTTATTGCTGAGTTTCTTTTGTAGTTTGGTACTTAGTTTTGTTAGTGCTTTCATCCTATTTAACACTAATATAAACAACTTCCTTTTGAGAAGGATTGCACTGTCCACGAGAGCTTGTAGGATTAACTTTCTATGGTAGGTTTTAAGGGGTGAGGATGATTTCGGTCCTCTTCGTAGTAGATTCTGAAGGACTCTGTGACGAAACATTTTTGATAAAATACTTTTTTTACTATGGGTTCTTGTTACACTATCAGGATTAGTAGGAGCATTGTTAGCTGTTCTGGTAGCTGATTTTTTGCCACCATTTTTGTGTTTTGTGACACGTTTGGATGGAGGAGGTAAGGTTTCGGTAGTTTAAGCTTCTTATGTTGTGCTGACTGCATTAGCTGGTTTCCTCCAACATTCTCTACAAACTCTACAACAGATGGATGCTTAGATTGGGCACCTTTATTTTTATTTGCTCTACTTCTGCGTTCCTTTCTACAGGGTTGCTTTTTGGTAGGCATTCTTTGGTGTCTGTTCAAAAAAAAGAATGCATACTTTGGTCTGTTGTACAATGTATGTGTGCTGTGTGCATGCGTGCATGAGTCTGATGGGGAAGCTCTTTGTCATGGTGTGTGAATGTGCATTGGACTCTTGCAATGATTTGGTAAGGCTATTTTACTGTTTGTATACTACTACAATGTGCTTCAGATGAGAGTACAAAGTGGGCTAGTGGTGACGAGAAGCATTATTAATAAACAGAATGCCATAAACTTGCAACAGCAACTTTCTTTCTAAATCTAACCTCCTAAGGATTATGTATGTTATTTGAGTTCCAAACACACAGGGATTTGTGAGCCATTCTGCCTGTTATTCTTTGTTCAATAAATGGAAATTTGTAGGTAGAATGGTTCAGAAATGAATGTTTGCTTTGGTGCCCAAATTAAACAAATAACCCATGCAGCCTCTTTGAGGAGTAGTTACAATATAAAGGTAGTACTGTACTTACTTTTTTTTGTGCAAAATTACCAGGTTTCTTTGGATATGTTGTCTGCAGTGTAGATGCTGTTGATTCTCAGGAGAGTAGTCTTCACTGTGATTCAAAAAAACTAAATTAATTACTTTGTGTGTTTACAGCAGTGCTGATACTGCACACATTAATTGTGCATCGTTCGTCAGAGCATTCTCCTTTCATATTTGAACACAGTGCATGTGTGCATTTCACTTCACTCTGTGCAGGCTTTGCATGGTATTTGCAATATGTTACTTGCAAGTCCTTCAAAATTGCAAACATTTTTAAGGTTATGAAAATGCCTTGTTTTTTACAAGGTGTACTATCTATAGGAGAGAGGTTTGTAAGTGATAGGGCACAGTAGTAGATGGAACCAAAAATTCTACTTGCAATTTAAAAGCACAATGCCGAAAAATTGGGAGACCCTCAGAAGGAGATGTCACCACAGCAATCGGGAGCGCTTACTTTTGTCATACAATTACATTGCAAGTAGCATTACCGTAGGCCGTACACAGTACACAACTCTGACATTTTCTAATACAAAATCGAGTTTGGCCCTAAATAGGCATGCTTGCAATGTGTGTATAGGTTATGCGGAAGACAGTAAGAATTTGTGTCGGTTGTCAATGATAAATCGGACATCTTGCACTTTAAAGGGGGAGCGTTGGTATGTATTGCCTATGCACATTTAGCAGCATTAATTTGTTTTAAATTAAATCATAAAGGTTGCACATGTTCTCTGATTAAAATACACATACCTGTACTCTATACTCATGCATGTGCGCATGCATGGAGCTGTATGTAGAAATTCGCAACACTTGCACAGTAGCTTCTGAAGTAGGTGCTTTGCAATGATATGCGACTTCCATTCAGAATTATCAACAGTGATTTTGAAGTGCGCAATGTTGATGACAGAGTTACATTTAGCGATTTTCAATGTGATTGGTGGATGGTGGTGTGACTGCTTAGTTGTGTCCAATGATGGAATCGATTTGCTACCGCTGTGGAAAGGGTGAAAGGACTGGGCAAGAGTTGCATGCCGCACATAGGCAACGCTTGTCCGCGGGTAGGGCGTGTCACATACAGGTTTCTACAGCAAATCCTGCATGGAAAAGGGACAGCCAATCAGATGTTCACATTACTCTTTTGTGTCGAAAGACGGTGCATACACTGAAGATGGCAGAGGTGGAGAGGGTCAGGGTTTTGGTGCTTGGAGACATTTTTGTCCATGGCTTACAACATTATGAAGAGAGTAGGCTTGTGGCACACCATTTCGATGTGAGAGGAGTGGAGGTGGTGTGGAATGCTGAGACTGATGCCAATGTTGCGGAAATTCTGCAAGTTTGCAGACACATACGTACGATGACCTCTCCTCATGTGGTAATTTTGCACTACAGTGCTTGCCATTTGGGCTACGTGACTGCACGTACTTTGTTGGCAGATTTGGGACAGTTGGGTCAAGCACTCATGAACATCTTTCCAACTGCAAAAGTAATTTTTTTCTGTTTACACCCTAGAGTAAAATGGGACAACAATTCTTTTTGCTGTCTAGATCAAAGTATCGGGAGGTGTATCATTAATCGCGGCATTCGTGCATTTATGTTACTTGCTGGTATGTTTTTCTGCAGCCACAAAAACATTGTTCCAAGTAATGCGGATTATTTTGAAGCAGATGATGTTGCGCTATCTTCTTTGGGAAATGTGATGTTCTTTTGGAACATAAGGCTTGCTTTAGAGAATGTTCTGTAATGGTTGTAGGGGTAAAGTAAGGACAAAAAATAAAAATAAAATAAACAAAATAACAGATGACTGTAAGGAATCTGCCCAAAAACAAAATAAAACAGCTCTTTTCAGAGCCCACCTTAAAGGGGAAAAAGGGGAATAATACTTTAATGTACCGTCGTCACGTTCTGATCCTACACATGTCTGCGGACATGGCGGTAGTTTGCAGCCAGCGCATTTCACCAACGGGGATTCTGGGGTGGAGACGCATGCAAATGAAAATGAGCAGAGCTATGGATTGGTCAATAAAGTTCAGTGGGTGTGTTCTGAACGACGAGATTTAGTAAAACCGTCTTCTCCCTGACAGGAGACCACACAGCCATGGCTTTGCGTGCTCGCAAACAGATTATCAGGATTTTGGGAGACTCATGGATACATTGGTTGAAGGTGCATGCAGAAAGCTGCAGTTTATCTGCAGATCTCGGATTTCCTCATGTGGAAGTGCACTGGCATGGCGTGCGTGGCATGAGGTTTGCTGGACTTGGTACCTCTCTGTGTTACTTTACTGGCAGAGTGTCCTGCAGATATACTTATCATTCATTGTGGAGGAAACAGTTTAGGCCATGTCTCTGGAATTTCTTTGCAATTTGCAATGAAGGAAGGGCTTGCGCAGCTCATGGACATGTTTCCAAATTGTCAAATACTTTTTTCCCATATTGCACAAAGACAAATATGGCTGCGTTCTTCTGCTTTTGGTCCACAAATGGAGAAAGTGAGACGCAATGTGAATAAGGCTGTTTGTGCCTTTTTAAGAGATTTTAGAATGTCCTCATTCCACAATGAAAACATTTTGTTTCGCAGTTCTTTCATTTTCCGGTGGATTCCTTCTCACATATGCTGGCAATCAGATTTTTCTTCACAATGTACAAAATTCATTGCAACCTCTTTTGGATTCACAATAACCTATGTGCCAATCCGTTTTCTCCAATCCACAGTTTTTGACCCACACAACACACCACTGAAAGGCTCTTTTCAGAGCCACCACTTACTCCCAGCGTACACTTCATTGTGTTTGCTCCGCTTGCACCCTCCTTTGTTTTTTCCCTACGATTGTCTGCAAACTTTTCCACAACTTCGCGGGGGTCTACAACGGTCACTTCATAGTTCGATTTTTAAATTGAGAAAGGTGGCTCTGAAAAGAGCCTTTTCTGTAATTTTTGTTGTGTTCACGTTTATTGCTTCTCAGCACACGACACACTTGGAGAAGAGGCCAAAGGAGGGTAAGTAAGATCACCAGCCATGGGGATAAGAAAGGGCAAGTGAACAGAGAAAGATATAGGTTGAGCTTCACTTAGGTAGGAGCAGATCTTCTGGAGCTCCGTGACCGTAGCCTCAAAAGCACTTCAAAATCTCTCCCCCCTGCAGAGTACTACGTCACAATACATACACACTATTGTCACCTTTTGAAAGGTACGTGTCAACAGCATTGCGAAAAGCTTGTGAGGCAGCTGGAGGGAGGCTCTCCCCCACAGGAGTGTCTCTTGTGGTGCGAGGATCGGACTCGGAGGATGCTGTGGAGGAATTCAATGGATTACGATCTTCACATGGCACCACCTTGCGAATGTCTGCAGTGTGGAACGAAGTGATGTGTCGCTTCATAGTTGTCGTACCAAAGCTGTACGCACCAAATCTCGCACGACTCAGCACCACCTCGCACTGCTTACATCTCACCAGGTTCGCACGTGCTTTTGGTACGTTCCCATAAACGGAAAACAACCTCTGCACCCACGACTCCCGGTGAGTGCTCCTAGTGCGAGTTCGTCCACTTCATTCTCTTCCTCTGCTTCTTCCTCGCTCTCTACATCCTCACCCGTATATCTCTCTGCAGGCCCTTGGGGAGGTGGTGGTGGTGGCGGGTTTGGGGGTGGTGCAGAGGCTAATGAACCAACAGCAGCCATGGAAGCTATACCGATTATTTTCCTTTTGGTCACTACAGCAGTAAAGGCAATACACCTCAATCTGCTATAGCTAGAAGGACAATGAAGATGTGCTCGGGGGTGTGGCCATTTATAGGGGTGGAGGGGTGTGCCTCGTGACCGTCTTCATCCCTGCAAAGCGGTATGAAAATTTTACACAACAAGTCCTCAGGTAAGCTATTGTCTGGGATATGTGAAATGATATTTCTACACTCTACAATATTTTGCCTTGTGTCTATAAGTTCTTTTGTACTGCTGCGGAAGCACACAAACTGCACAAATTAGTCCACACGCTCAATGTGGGTGCGGTCACATGATGACGTCATGAACACATCCACAACAGAAATGGGAGACCGCTGGACAGCAAATGCAGAGTAACAAACTTGCGCATGCATGCAAGTGTGCTACGGACAGTGTTCGGGTTCTCAAACTAATTCAAAGTGCTACACAAGTGAGACGGACAGTTAGGGACAGGCGCGAAGTTCGCTATACTTACGGTTGTACTGCGCATGTGCATACATGATATGCTCTCTGTACGGACAGGTCCAGTGACCTTAGGACAACTCCTTTTTGTTTGACTATGACCTTGTCGGCCACTGTGACTTTTCTACAGATGCCACCATTTTGACTGTCCTTAACACACTCCCATTTTGCTCATTTAAAACCATCCTGGACACCTGGTGTGTTCTACGAACATGTTTCATTTCGTTTGTAAGCGGCACTGCAAGGTATAATGTCCTTCGGATGCCCCTTTCTGTTTATGTACGCACAACTTGAACAGATGTTGCGGTCAAACATCAACTCCATCTTACTTGAAATTAGTAAGGGTAGGTGTACTGCCTTTACAACACCCACATTCCATTCCTTGCGGATAGGTCGAACAGGTGCACAAAATTCCCCAAACCTCTATAACTACAACTACTATACACAAACATTCCAATCACACACACACACACACACACACACACACACACACACACACTTCAATCCAAAGAAATAGCGGGGGAAGCAGATACTGACACAAATATAGGGGAATTAGGATTCAACACGTGTTGGTTATGAGGAGAAGATTTGTGAGGGGAAGAAGGGATGGATATTTCGTCAAAACATCTATTTTCTTCTTGCAGGTTTGGAGATGGTTCACTAGGGAATGGAGAAGTGGGGCAAGTACAGGTGGGACAATGGTAACGTACTTTTCCTCTCACACAGTCCTCCACAAACTCCCTTAAACTTTTAAAATTGTCATTCAGTACATCAATTTTCTGCTCAATCCTTTTCATCCTGTCGTCTTCTGTCTCGTTTGTTGGCCTTTCTTCTTTTCTTTCCTGGTCTGTACAAAAAAAAATATACATATGTTAAATGCCTATAAAATACTGATCAGTATTCTGCCTACGCAGAGCAGTGTGTACCATTATTGTCGCTGTCTTCAGACATTTCCCCATGCAGCAAATTCTGCTCCAGCCACTCCAAAGTACTATCCATTTCTGTGTCAAAACAACAGAAAGAAATTATTTCTGCACCACATACTTAAAAAAATACACACACATACAAAAAATGACCTTCACTCACTATTTTGATGTAATTTCCCTTCGTCCTACTGCATCCGTCCACTTTCAGTCCAGGCTGCAGAGTTTCTGTGAAGTGCTTACGAAGGAGGCATCCTTTTTTATTCATGGTACCATCCATTTCATTCTACATTGTTATTGAATGTGTCGTTTTCATTTCACACCTTTAGGTTTCCATATTTACTTATTACTACTTATAATGTCGTTATGTCCTTCTTCTACTCTGCAGATTTTTTGTTTAAGACAATAGTATATTTTCAGATACCCCCTGCATCTTTGAGTAATGTTGATCCCGTCCGCCCCCTGTCCGCAAACAGGCGCTCAGTCCGTCCCTTTCTAATATCAATAGGGAGGGGGTTTGGTATGTTCTATGTTAATGTATATCAAGTATGTACATTGTACTACATATCTCCCACAATCACATGATGACAGTGTATATTCAGCACAACAACTTCATTGACACAATGTTATGATTAAGTTCCCCTTCTAAAAACCTGCAAAATTCATTACAAAAAAAACTTTGTTGAGGGGACGTTATGGTGAAGTTGCCCTACCAAAACCTGGGGAAGTCTTACACCATTATTACACCATTATTATTATTATTATAATAATAATTATTATTGTATTTATTGAGCGCGGACCTAGCTTCCGGAAGCAATAGAGCGCTTTTCAGAGGTGTACATTACAGATGCATAAGGGTGCGCTTTTCAGAGATAACAAATGAATAGATATTCAGTGGGGGGGTAGAATACATAGGGGCACGGAGGAGGGGTACAGCTGTACAGGCTGGTGGGGAGGAGAGGGGCAGGTAGTGTCTCGTGAGTCAGGTGGCGCGACAGGTGACGTGATGGCCTAGGTGTTAAGGAGGAGTTACTCCTTGAAGAGGTGGGTCTTGAGTTCTTTTCTGAATTGTAGGAGCGGAGGGGCAAGTCTGATGCTGACGGGGAGGAGGTTCCATAGTCATCGCGCATAGGCAGGGAAGGCTTGTTGTCTGGTCCGTTCCTTTTTACAGTGGCATATTTCAATTCTTCACTTGTCCTGTTTCTGGTGGTGCACCACCAGCCAGAGATGCATAGTTCCTCCGCGGGGTAGCTGGGTGACTTGATGGCGACTGCCTTATAGATGATGCAGCAAGTCTTGAAGGTGATTTGTGCGTTCAGTGGGAGCCAGGAAGGTTGATTAGGGCCACCATGCCATCACTTGTAATATTGTGGTTAATCCACAGGACGAGTGCTACAAATAGTACATGAGTTTAGCAGCAATTCCGTGAATTTACTGCTGAATTAGTGGCAAACTCGTAATCAGTCCCAATGTGTTATGATCAATTTAGCAGAAAGGAATCTGGGGCAAGCCGAAATTCAAAGAGACTAAGACTCTAAACAGTTGTGCACAAGCACCAGTCACAGAACATGGTTTGAAGGTGCCAGGCCCTTAACATCTTAATGCCTAGTTCTGTCCTCATCACACCTAAGGAGTTTCCTCGCAACACAGTCAGTAAACGATGGAAACACATAAGATCTTCCAATGACTGAACCATCCATTGAGAGGCCTGGGTGGATCCAGCTCTCAAAAGCAATAGCCACCAGCTTTGAGGCCCTTGCTTGGACCCTCCTTTAAAGGAATGTCAAGCAATTGTTTGGGGTAAGAGGTCTGTTATGGCATGATGGCACTGAAATTGAAGCTACCGTGGGCAGAGGAGGAGAATTGTGACATAAGGAGATTTTATATATTTTTTAACCTATTTAATGGATTACATGAAAAAAACAGTGGGATTAACCATGAATATCTAGCGGCAATTTGATGTCAATATGCCCATCTGTTGTATGAAAACAGTTCCCATATGACAGCCTACTTCTCTACCAAACATTCCAATAAGTGATTCATTCGGCCTCATTCTAAGTTTTCCGGTCTGGTAACTAAGGTACCGCTAAGCTTGCCGGTACCATAGTTACTGGACTGGCAAACTACAAGTTCTACTTGCAGGTGCCTTTTCACCCGCCATGTCGGACAGGCGTGCGGAATGGCACACGCGAGCAAAGATGTTGGATGCACCGCCACCATTATAAATTGTGCCGGTGCATCCGACCTCCCCATTCCCAAATTTCACATGTTTGGTAGCAACCTACCGGTTTTACCGGCAAGGCTACTGCCAAACTCATAATGAGGCCCATTAGATTTATATACTGGCAAATAAAACAATGTGTCTATTGTCAGTGGACATTTATTTGCTGGTAATGACCTTCAGGTAAATAAGTACTGTTTCAGGTGTGTTTCACTTATCTCCACATCAGGTGGGAGACCTCACGACCAAGCAATTATCCATCATCACCCTCTCTGAGCATGAACCAATCCATGCTGAACAGTCTGCACCCACCAAAGGACAGATTTTCTGCCCCAGCTACAATCTAGACACTTTTCAACTTTGCACTGAAATTGAAGACTACATATGATGTGTGCATTTCAAGGAATACTACCATAGGCAGATAAATGAACAAAAGGTTGCACCGGATTATGATGGAACACAAAACGCTCAAACTAGACACCTCCATATGGCTGTAGTTTAAAACGTGCAATCTACATCAACTGATTCAGTAAAAGGATAAGATCTGACATCCTCAACAAACAACATGTAGCTGAACAGGATCTCACTCCCAAGAGAGAAGGCCAATAGGAACACTTCAAGCAAGCAACAACACATGTATATTTCTTTATTAAACAGGGCAATCATAATAAAAACAGCTGAAAAAGTTGACACTGGCATGTTCATGGGTACACAGTAATAAACAAGTGCAGCATACAGACAACGACTTGACAACAATTATTACCAGACACCTAGTGTTGACCTCAACATGGAATACAAAACCACTTTGGAACAAATCATCAAATTCGTGACAAGCGGTGTTGAGGAGCACCTGCATCATCTGATACCATACGACTCAACTCTTTTGACATTCTATATGCCCCTAAAGATCCAGAAACCAAAGAATGTGAGCCATCCGATCATCCCGGGAGTAAAAACTTTAACTAAATCCATACGTGTAAATACCAAATTCACCCTTATGCCTCTGGTGATGGACACACAACGTTTTGTACAAGACACAACACACTTCTTCAGAAGAATTCAAGAGGTAGATTGCAAACCCATGCACTCCTGCCCACTTTGGATGTGACCCCACTTTATTCCAACACTCCACATGAAGATGGAATTGCAGCATGCTGAGATCCCCGCAAAAGTGAGCATCAATGTAGACACCCAAACAACGATAAACACAGATCTCAAGAGATACATACTCACACGCAACAATGTTTGCATAAATGAAGGCGCGTCCTACGATAAACCATAACGTCCTTGGGCAGAATATTGTCAACTCAGTAAGTTATCCTTGCCATGGCATATGTCGAACAACAGCTCTTTCAACCAATCTAGATACTGCTAACATACCTGCAATTCATTCATTAGTCTTCTGGATTTGGTAAGAAGGTGACAATTCTCTTCATAAATCACTAAATGGCTTCCACCAATGTAACAAGATTATCATGGAATATTACATGAACAGCATACACTTTCTGGGAGGAATAGCCAACTAGAAACAGCTGTATACCAAAAACCCACAGGCAGAAACAAATACCTTCTTAAAGCAAGTTTCCATCCTAGCCACATAAAGCAGTCTGTTGTTTACAGCCATGTTGTCTGGTACTAGTGCATATGTTCCCACAGGAATACAATGGTCAATCAACTTGCCACACACCATATTCCTTCTTTCAAAAGGGTCACTCAGCCGGACAAATTAACAAGAAATTTGATTGTGCATTGAAAACACACAAGAGCAATCTGCTAGAATTTAGAGACAGGATAAATAAAAAACATGCACCCTTGATTGTCACTTATTATCCAGCACTAACACAATGAATAGTATTGTATGGACCTGCAAACAATAATTAGCAGAGATGATGAGCCGAGAGACATGTTCAAAGAAGAACCCATGATTGCAGACAAGAAACCAAAAAACATGGAACAGTCTCTAAACGTGAGTACATATTCACTAGATTAAGAACAGAGAAGACCTGAAATACACCAGTGAAAGATAAGACTGCCCAGCATGTACTCTCCATATGCAGAAATATCAAAAACAATTTTGCATAATTTACCATTTTTATCATTGTACTAAATTACTGTTATTTTCACCATGGATCTTTGCCCTCTAGCGTAAAGGCTATGTGCACAAACTATGAACTTTTTCCCTAAAGCAGAAACGAGAAATTCATTTTTTTTTTTGGGAAGTTACTAAACTATCAAGCATTGCGTGTTTGAATTTTGTATTTGTATTAAATTCCTATAGCACTTGACACCTAAGCACTGTGCAAAGCAACCAGCAGTAGAAATTATATGAGAAAATAATTGGAAACCAACAGATCAAGAAAGATGATGAGTTTTTAGATGAGTCTTAAACAGAGAAAAGGAAGAAATAGAGCGTAGTGCAAGAGGAAGAGTGTTTCAGTTCTTAGGAGCCAAAATAACAAAAGACAGAAAATGTGAGGAGGTACAAGGGGCACGAGGAACAGTTAGAAGAAAGAGACATTCAGAACTAAGTGAATGAGCGGGAGAGTAAAAAGAGATTAGAGAAGAAAGATAAGGAGGAGCAAGGCCATGCAGACACTTAAAAACAATACATAGAAAATTGAAACACGCGCAAAATTCAATGAAAGCCATTGCAAAGAATTTAGAGCAGAAGTATTAGAATAACGAGGGGTAAGGTTACAAAGAACTAGAGATGAAGACTGGTAAAAAAAACAAAGTGGGGCAAGATGAGATGGAGGCAGAGCAAGTAGAAGCGAAGAGCAGTAAAAAGAGTTGAGAGAAATCTAGCACGGAAATCAGAGATTTAGCAGAGGAAAAGGTAACAAACCAACAAGCTTTCAGAATATTAGAAATGTATTAGCGACAGGAGCGAGAAATAAAAACTATTTGAGAAGAAAAGAATAATGAAGAGTCAAGAATGACACCAAGATTATTGGAATACATAAGAAGAGAAGAAGGAGGAAAAGAAAGAAAAGGAGGAAAAGAGGACGATTGGTCTAATCAGGTAAGAACAGGACCTATGTTTTTGAGGGATTTAGGTGAAGAAAATGAGAAGACATCCAGGGTTGAATTGCAAGAAGACAAGCAGACAACAAAGATTGAATAGAACTAGGTAAAGAAGTACAAGATCAATACCAACTCCTGAAAGCCCAAATTCGAAATAGAGGAACGAAGAATAGAGTGATCGATCATATCGAAAGCGGGCAAAATATCAAGAAGATTTTTTTTATTTTTTTTTATTTTTTTATTGCATCAATTAGTTTCCAAGGAAACTTTAAATGCGTACTTTAAACAAAATCTCCGTTCAACAGAAAGAACAAACGTTAAGAAAAATGTAAAAAAAAAAATCAATTGTATGTATATAGAAAGGGGAGAAAAGGTAGTGAGCGTAAAGAAGGAAGAAAGAAAGGACAAGAAAAAGGAAACAAGTATGGCTAAATGTCCAATCCTGTGAATATTTCTCGCACAAAGTTCAACAATGCCAGAGTCCTGGATACTTTTTCTCCCCTTCTTAGGATTGACCACCTGTCTTGCAGGGATAGAGTGGTTAGATTTTCAAAGTGCAACCCTAACCATTTTTCTCTGGCCCTAGATAAGGTAACACAGTACAACACCAGATGTTGTAGGGATTCATTCTCCAGCCCACAGTATCGGCACAGCAGACAAGGTTGCATCTCCTTTTTATTTCTTCTCCCTAGAACTTCTCTGGTGTGAAGGAGGTTTAGTCGGAATCTTAGGAATCTATCCCTTTCCGTGCTTGAAGGAAATTTGTCAAGATACGGGAGCACTGTGCCTCTTTGATAGTGCTCGTCCATGCCCTGGGTTATTGATGGAAAGGCACTAAGTCTGTCCAAGGTGACTATCCAATCCCAGTCCAGTAGTCGCCTCTTTACTATGTGCGGGATTAGCACAAGGTTTTCAGGTACCAGGGCTATATAGTTCAAAATATCTATACAGATAGACTGCCATTTAGAAAGGGCCGGGATCAATTTTCTTGCCATGGCTTCGTTAATGGCCAGGAAACCACTTCTTTCCTGTGGATGCAAACATTTGTCAAGGAGTGACAATGATTTCCAAACCATGGATACATAAAGTGAAGATAAGCCCAGTTCTTTGCGGACACATTCGATTGGGATCGATGCCGGTAGGCCCAATACTCTTTTCCAAAATAGACCTTCCAGTAGTCTCCAGACCTCTTGATTCAAAAAAAAGTTAGCCTCTGCCGCATAGGTCAAGATGGGCGAGACTTTTAGTTTGTAAAATTCAATCAGTGGTCGGAGTGAAAAGGAACAGTATCGCTGTTTAATTAACAGGGCTTGAGAAGCTAAGTTAGTAACTTTGCTTCTGAGTCTTTCGATACCCGGACCATCTTGGATACTGTTATTTAAGGATACTCCTAGATAGACCATGGTTGAAACCACTGGTATCACTTCCTCCGACAAAAACCATCTGAGGTTTTTAATGGTCATATTGGGACCTAACCTCAGGATCTGGGACTTCTTTGGGTTTATTCGGAGACCGTTTCCTTGGATGTATAACTCGAGTGCCTTTAATTGGCGCTGAAGGCCCACCGCAGTTTGGTCTAGTAGCAGGAGGTCATCCGCAAACAGTAACCTTCCCACAGGGGTCCCCGCAATCTTAGGGGGGAAACATCTCACGGCTTCGAAGGCCTCCTGCATGTCAGATATAAACAGACAAAATACCGCTGGGGCCAACCTACAGCCCTGTTTCAGCCCGTTCAAAGCCATCACACTATTAGAAAGGTTGCCCTGTCTGTCCAACCTTACTTTAAGAGTTGTCCCAGTGTGCAGTGCTTCCAAGGGTTCTCTTAGGTTATTCGGACAACCCCATTTCCTCAGTTTTTGCCATAAAATGCAACGGTCGACAGAGTCGAACGCCTGTTCCAAGTCTATGGACGCAATGTAGATGTTTTTATATCTTTTCTCCTTAACCAGGCATTTTAGTATGTTTATAATAAGGATGTTTAGGGATGTCCCTATGCCCTTGCGGAACCCTGATTGCCAGTGGTCCAAGTGATTTGACGACCAACTCCAGTCGTTTAGGTGTTTCAATAGTATCGCAGCAAAGATTTTTCCCACGACGTCCAAGAGAGCGATTGGTCTGTAGTTCGTGGGTACAGACCTATCTCCTTTTTTGAAGATCGGCACAATTATGGACGTCGTCCAAGATTTCGGTAGTTTTTTTAGTCTCAGTATGTCGTTGAACAAAGACTGCATGAAAGAGGCCCATTTTTCCGGGTCTTTTTTAAGGATCTCGTTGGTAAGGCCGTCCGGACCTGCAGCTCTTGACGATTTTGATTTTTTAATTAGGTCTATGATGTCTTGTTTCCCAAAGACGATGGTCCAGGCTTCATCGGCAGATAGAGGCATTTGGGGACCACTATTTAACCCCTTAGAGTAAAGATTACAAAAGTGGATTTCCCATGTTGTTGATGCTATAGGATTCACCATTTTGGAGTCCGGAGGGGTATTTATTTCGTTAAACAATCTCCAGATACTTGAGATGTTTTTAGATGATAGCAGTTTTAACATTGACTCACTGTCTTGTTGCACCAGTTGGTGTTTATGTTGCATAAACCAATTCCTGTAGTTGTTTCTAGAATTTTTGTACAGGAGTAGGTCAACTGGTGCCCTAGTTTTAAGGAATTGCCTCCTGGCTTTCCTTACAACTTTTTTTTTTATCGCTACTTGGTGATCATACATATGCCGGATGATTTGGTGACTGCCCCTATTGTCCACCTTTGTTCTAAAAGTTTTCAATACTTCAGCGTATTCGATCAATTCCGAACCTTTGACTTTACTTAGAAAATCCAGTGCCAGGCTCGTCTCTTTTCTTCCCAAGCGCAGTCTGTTCCCCCCTGGAGTTATCTCTAGGGGCTGGTCGGATAGATGTTTAGCTGGTATAAGGAAGGATTTGTCCCAAGTCTCGATTGCAAGCTCCAAAATGTTGTGGTCACTCAGAGTCGTAGAGACCACTTTCATTGATGTAAGGTTTCCGTAGAGGGTTTCTGATACGAAGAAGTAGTCCAGCGTGCTCATTTGATTTCCCCGTTTCCAAGTCGGGGCGGCCATTTGGTCACCCAACAAGTTCCCATTAACCATGTGGATGTTCCTGGCTATAAGTTCTTTTTCCATGTTGACACCTCTTATTATGTTTTTAGGGGCGTACAAAGGCACAACCTCAATCTTCTTCTGATTCTTGTCGAAGCATTCCATATTGAAATCGCCACATAGAAGGTTTTCAAGATTCGGGCACTCAGTTCTTGCGTCATCTATAGCTCTCATGAGAACTTCCATGAATTTGTCTTCTGCTCGGGCCTTAGGGCCCCAGTATACATTGCAAATTAGGAGCTGCCAGTCTTGGGTGTGTTGGGGAGTCTTTGTCATTGAAGAAATCCTGGTTAGTTGAATCCACGGATTTCTATTAGTAGATGAGAGCACATTTAAGCCACTGGTGCGCTTGACCCCTACCAGGAGACCAGCACTCGGTCTCCCTTTCAAGCCCTTTGTTGCTGGGTTTAAGAATAGCTCGAAGCTGTCCAAGAGAGGGAGATCACACAGCCAGGTCTCCTGTAAGCAGAAGACATCGTAAGTTGACAAATGTACTAATGGATTTCCAAGGAGGTGCGAATGGCCCCTTGTGTTCCAACTCATAATTTTTAGCCCTTTTGACACAAAATTGAGTTGGGTACTTCGGGGGCACTGATGGCATTATGATTTAGTAGATAAGGCTCCTGCTAGCCAGCTCCAGTCCTCTAAGCTATTATCCGGGGTCGGTCCGGTTTTGTCTGATATGGAGCACACTTGCTCTTTTTTATTAGCACCCTTTCGTAGACCCCTGTTACTGTAGCCCTTTTTCCCCAGTTGTTCCTTTTTAGGGTCAGTAGAAGGCTTAGAGGAATTGTTTAATGTGTATTTCAGATCTTTAGGACTGGCGTATTCTAGGCTAGACCCCTCCTCCAACTCTTTTAACACAAACCCACATAAATTGAGTTTGGGACCCAACCCCAACAGAGAGGTTTTTGTGATTCTGTCTCCTGTGTGAAGAATCACACTATCAAGACGCTGTTCGTTGTGAAATTCAATCCAGTCTATGTCCCTGGATTTTAGGAGATCAGGGTTGTCAAAGGAGTGCAGGAGTCTCATGACGTTAGCCCGGTTCATAATCAGGTTATCTTCATAGCCCAGTATTCTTTCCAAAAGCAATCTATAGTGTGGAAGGGCATGGAGTGACTCCAGCCCTTTGTAAGCTGTCTGATTGGGAAGTCCTGATACTGGCTTCGTCTCTATGTTTTCTGCCCATGCAACTGTTCTTCTGGTCCCCTTTGTCGTATCCATGCGAGGTCCTTTATGGATGTGATCTTCCGAAAGTTTCAGGGCCAAAAGGTTTCTCCTGACTTCCAATGTTACAAAGTCCATGGTGCTAGGTGTCTGAGGTACCTTGCAGGCTTGTTCCGGGGACTCTACCTTATCTTCTCTCCCAGTGAACACTCTTGATTTCCACTTGAACTTTTTAACTAAGTCCACCTTCGGGACCGACGTCTGTGGTGGTAAATGCTTTTTGAGGGTTACTTGTCGCTCACCCCGTTCGTTGAAGTGGCCCTCCAACACCCCTTTGTTTTCAACGCCACTACTTTTGTTTTGTACTTCGGGGACTTCATCCTCAGTTCCACTTTCTGTGTCGGATATATTTATTCCTGACTTCTCCTCCCATGAAGAGTTCATATCGGAATAGACCGATAAGTCCATAAGGGAAGTGTCTGTGTTTTCATTTACCCTCTCACTGACCAGCGAACGATGGTACTTGTCTAGACTCACATTGTGAGAGGAGACAGAGGAGTCACTGGATTTCTTTGCTGGTCTTTCGTGGGAAGAAAGTTTCGAGGGGAAAGACAAATTCCTAGGAAGGGTTAGACCCCTTGCGGTTTTCGATTTCACTAAGGGTTTCCTTATGTTTAAAGACCCTTGCCCTGTAGGATTTTTCGACAACGTAGGGGTCTTCCCGTAGTTTCTTTCTCCTTTCTTGTTTACTTTGAGATAACCTATGTCTACAGGGGAGAGTCCTGTTTTAGGTTTCCTAAAAAGCTCAAACAATTTGGTGTTATCCGATGGTGCCGAGGCCTTGGATAAATCCACTATCACCTGCGGCTGGGTGTTTGTTACGGTAGAGGTCACTGGACAACCTCCTTTAGATGCAGAATCATTTTCCTTTGTTTTTGGTACGTTCGTCCACACGTTATTGTCCGTGTTGGTGGACGCGTCCGAAGATTGTAATTGAGAGGACTCAACCAAAGGGCTCTTGTGGGATAGTGCCGCCTGAAGTTTTGTAGTTTGAGCCAGACTGTCAAGGTCCGTCACATGACTCACCACTCCCCCTTGCAGGACACTTTGCCTTTCTGATCTCCTTATTTCCTTTTCCTTGATTATCGGCTCGATGATACTTTTCAAAATTTCAGTTGTATGTTCGTCGTTTGTTTCCAGTTTCGACTGGATTGCTGTGACAAACCCTTCAATAAAAATCATTTTGGAATACAGCATGGCAATTGTTGTTGAGTGGTCCCGCAGCTGGTCGTTTTGCGACTCTATAAGTTTCATGAAAGGAGCCATTACAAGTGCAAAAGCTGTGACCATTCCGGGGTCGATTTGCGGGTCCTTTTTTGACGTGTCCTCTGTTTGAGTAGATGCCAGGACAGACAGGAGATCCTCGTCTGTAGGTGAAGGTTGTCTTCTTTGCCGTTTGCTGGGGAATGGGGCTTGCTGGGGGAAGACTCCTTTGTGGGATCTTTGGGAGTGACCCCCCGCTGTGAATTTGTTTACTGAAGCAAGTTGCCCCCCTCTTGTATTGAGAGGTACACCCTTATACTCAGGGGCTGTGGTGTTTAGCCCCCGAGTGTCGGTTTGATGGTAACTGAACCGTGGCGTAGGAAGATCATGGTAACGTTTTTGGTGAATCTCCTTATTATGTGGGTCACCACTCAATTGGGCCGGGCAGAATGCGGAGCTCGTCAGAGAAATTCCGAATGGTTTCCAACCCTTGTCTTGACCTTGTGCATAAGGCTGGGCTCCCTTTATTGTGTTTAAAGAGCCAAAGACAAAGGGGTTCGCGTCTAGGGGAGGAGTTAACCTCGGGGAACTCCTGATGTCATCCGGGACTGGACCCAAATCTTTTAGTGCCAGTGTGATTACATTTGGGGAGATCAGGTTTGGCAAGGGTACCCACAGTGAATCCTTAGGGGACCAACCTGACACGGGGTCCCTACTGCAACCCGTTTCTTCTATAGTCACTTGGGTGGTTGCGGATGGGGGGGTTTCATTTTCTTTAGATGGGCTCGTAGTTTGTAACATTGGGGGAGTATGTCGGGGGTGATGGAGGTGAGGATAAGTATTGTCACTTCCCCTTCCACTTGAGCCATTTCCCGCCCCCTCTCCCAGGGTCAGTTGTAAAATATTTTCATGTGAACTTGTGGTATTTGTAATTGCTACTTTGGGGTACAGATCCGCCGTGGACCTAAGTATTGGACAAATCGGGGCTGGAGAGCCGACCATTGTCCGTAAATACTGGTTTATCAGAGCGGACTAGCTGGATTTTCAAGGGGACTCCCGGTACCCAGAGCCACAGCCTTTTGGTCAATGGTGCTGTGAACCCCTATAGTACGCTTCCGTACTGGTGAGCACTGTAGGGGAGTGGGACCAGTGGGAGTAAAACGCAATGTTGTCCTCTTACCTTCCTGCAGCTAACTGCCTGGGGCTGTGCTAGGACACTCAGTGGAAGTGGACAGGGTGTTACCAGATAGCCGTGAGTAGTCCTTCTTCCTTTGGTGAGGACCGTTTTACCGATGCACCCCACTGCGCACAACAGCCGACGCCCTCCACCCCTGCCGGGCTCAACGCCGCGAGGGTGAACGCGGGTGCGTTTTCAATCTGTGTCCTTGTCACGTGATGGATCACGTGATCACAAGCAGGCTCCGCCCCCTCCAGGCACGAAGCAGCAGCCAGCAAGAGTCCCAGCCGACTCGCAGTGCTGTGGACAGCCCTGCCACTCCACAGGATTTGGTGAGTGCAAGAAAAGTCTTTTCTCAAGTGAAACGCCCCGCTCGCCTGAGCGCGGGTGCGTTTTCAATCTGTGTCCTTGTCACGTGATGGATCACGTGATCACAAGCAGGCTCCGCCCCCTCCAGGCACGAAGCAGCAGCCAGCAAGAGTCCCAGCCGACTCGCAGTGCTGTGGACAGCCCTGCCACTCCACAGGATTTGGTGAGTGCAAGAAAAGTCTTTTCTCAAGTGAAACGCCCCGCTCGCCTGAGCGCGGGTGCGTTTTCAATCTGTGTCCTTGTCACGTGATGGATCACGTGATCACAAGCAGGCTCCGCCCCCTCCAGGCACGAAGCAGCAGCCAGCAAGAGTCCCAGCCGACTCGCAGTGCTGTGGACAGCCCTGCCACTCCACAGGATTTGGTGAGTGCAAGAAAAGTCTTTTCTCAAGTGAAAGAAGAACAAGGAGAGAAGAAAGTTTAGAGCTTCAAGAAGAAAGACGTGAATTAGTGACAGACACAAGTGCAGTTTCTGTGGCCTAAATACAGACTAAACAAAGGTAACAGAGAAGGTGTATTAATGAATAAAGGAAGAGACTTGAAGATAAACAGTGCACTCAAGAAGCTTAGAAAGAAAAGGAAGAAGAGATATAGGACGAATGTTAGAGGGCAAGGAAGAATCAAGGGAAGGATTTTTCAAAAAAAGAAGTATAGAGGCATGCTTACAGTGAGAAGGAACTAAAGCAAAAGGAAATTAAGTATTGAAAAGAGTAGTAAAATAGAGTAGAAGTGACAAATTAACCAGACAAATCAAGGAAGAAGGAAGAGAATCACATGGAGAAGAAGTAGGATAAGCTCTAGCAAGAGCAGAAGAAATATCATCCTCCGAAAGCGGGTGGAATGTAGATAATACAGGAAGAGAAGAGTTAGAATCCATCAAAGGTAAAGAAGGCACAGTAGAAGAGGAAAAGATAGAAGAATGGAGTACGGACATTTATGAAGTAAAATAATTAACAAAATCAGTTACAGAGAGAGGAGAGAAAGATGAAGGATCAGGAGAACGGGAGAGAGAATATGATTCAAGCTTGCAAATGACAACAAGGATGAGAAGCAAGAGAGGTGAAAAAAGAGTGAAAATACTGTTGCTTAGCAGAACGAACAAGAGAATCGTAAGTAGAGTGGAGAGAAGAAATGGAGGATAAATCAGTTGCTGAACCAGACTTGCCGAACCGCCATTCAGGTTGATGGAGTAAACGGCGAGTGGACTGAATGGTGGATGACATCCAGGGCTGGGAGGGCCTGTGGGATGGAGTAAACGCAACAGCAGGATAAAGAAGAAGAAGTGACAAAATCGAAGAAGCAAAGACAACAGAAACAGAGACATTGAAATAGAAGAAAGGATTGAGATTACAGCAGAGGAGAAGATAGTGAGATCAAACAGCCAAATATCACAACAAGAAAGAATAGTTGAAGATTGAGCCAGGGAGGGAGAAGGAGAAAGAAAAAAGGAGAAAGAAAGAAGAAAGTGATCAGATGAATAAATAGAGAGGGCAGAGAAGCAGAAATAGGAATTGAATAAAATGTAAGATTAAGGGAGCACCGGGATATATGAGAAGGAAGTGTTGGAATTTCTAAGATTGAATAAGAATGAAGAATAGACAGAAGTGGGATAGCACCATGAATAGTGTACAGATGTAGATTAAAATCACCCAAACAAAATGAAGGCGCAGGAGAAGGCAGAAGAGTGGAAATGAAAGTATCAAGATCAGCCCAAAAAGAAGAAACTGGGTCAGGAGGATGATAAATGGCAACACAATTGAAAGTACAGGAGAAGGAACAGCAGTGCTATTTAAAAGAAAAATAATCAAAGAGGGTATGATTGAGAATGGGCCGACATGGGTGGAACGGTAGACATGATACCTATTCTACCAACATGTCCATGGGAGTAGGGGGGTCAGAAAAGAATGACTGGCAAGTCAAGAATTGCAGTATTAAGCAGAGTCAACCAAGTTTCAGTAATGCAAAGGAATGAACATGAAAACGGGAACATATAAACCCTAACAGAGTGAGCTTTAATATTGAGGGAACGAGAATTTCATTAAGTCATATTAAAAGTTGCTGAGAACTGCTGACTCCAACAATCCAAGCCCACATTCTGAACAATCTCAGAGCTGTGAGTGGAGGCCCTGCCATCTTCCCTCAACCTCCCTTTTGCCTTCTGCTCCTTCCTCTCCTCTCCCCACCCCAGCACATCCCCACACCCACTTACCTGTTTCCTCTCTTGTCGGTGGTGCCACCGACAAAGCTGCTTCCACCTCCCACTGGTCTGCCATGGAAATTGAAGATGGGCTCCCCATGGAGCTCTGCCTTCCATTTCCATGACAGTCATATTAAGTAATTATTTTGTTTGAATGAATGGGGTGCCACAAGTGTTATGTTATGTTATGCTAAGCCAAACCTGCAAAGCGCAACCTTTTGTCAATAAAGGCATCATGTTGCTGGTGAACTACGAGGAGAGCAGCTAAAGAACCATAAAAAAACAGAAGAAAAGTGTCTTGAGTTGGCGATGAAACAGCAAATGGTTATCAGTCGCGTGGAGGGAGCATGGCAGATTGTTCTACATAGTAGCTGCAGAAACTGGGAAGGCTTAGTCTCCCACCCAAGAGCGCTTAAACCTGTATAAGATTAGCATTTTCTGATCTTAAGGAATGAGGGAGGGTATATAAGGCTGGAACTTCTACTGAAGGAACTCTGCACCCACTCCATAAAAACCATGATGGACTATGCAGAGAGCCTTAAACTCAATCCAGTGGGCCACCGGCAGCCAGTGAAAATGGCAAAGAACTGGCAAGATGGAGGCACACAGCTGGGTACCGGTTGCAGCCCTTGCTGCAGAATTCTGTAGCACCTGAAGCCTGTTTAGAAGATAGAGAGGCTGATCTAAGTGCAAAGTGTTACAATAATCAAGCATTCCGAAGATGGACGATGTTATCTCCGAAACACGACAGTGTTCTTGAAGGAAAGAAAGGGCCTTCCTCAGGATTCTAAGGTTGATATAACCATTTGTGCTGACCATGCTGACCTGGGATTCTGCCGAAAGAGACACAGAGATTTTACAGCCCAGGTCCTTCACCACTGCAACCGGGGTCAGAAGAGGACCCATGGAGGTGGACAAGAAAGCCTCTGCCCAGAAAGAGATAGATGAGGGGCTCCCAACCACCAGAAATTCTGTTTTGTCAGCATTCTGCTTCAACCAGTTTTGATTCATCCAGCTACCCACAGACTCCAGGCAGCGGTGCAGACAAGCAGCTGAGTCTGCAACCAGCAGATCGAGACGCATGACAATTTGGGTATCGTCAGTGCAAGAGTAGCAGTGGAACGCGGTGGGATGTTTTTACCCATGCATCCAAGCCCTACAATAAAACTGTGCAGTACTGGCATGGAAAACATCATGATGGCCAGAACTCCCCAGAGAGTGCACAGGGAAAACATGAAGAATAGGCTGCCACCCATTTTTGCCTATGTTGTGAGCACAGGAGGGCACTGCCTAAAACCACCACTGGGCTACACACACAGTAGCCTGAAACCATTGGGAATGGCAATGCTGATTGCCAAAAGCAACCCAGAACTGTGGGGAATGAATTTTCTTAATCCCAAAAATGGTTGCATTACCAGTACTCACCACTATCAGAAAGCCAGCGTTTTAAAACCACCAGACTTTTGTGTAAAACTGAACAAATGAAACAAAACCAGACCAAGGAAAGACTTGCTAAGAGGTGGATACAATGTAAAACTATATTCTGAAATGACTTGAAGGAAGTAATTATTTAATGTATAGGTAAAAATTGTCAGTTTTATTTGAATGTAGAAAACTGGGAACAAAAAGTGACATTTAGCTGAAACCTGGCTTAGTGAAACTGGATTCTGCCTGACAACTACCCCCGACAGGAGAAACCTGTTCAGCCACTCTTCCCAGGCCTAGCTGCATCCTGCTGCCTCTTGCCAAAAGGAGTTGTCACCTCTCTGATTAGATTAGGGGTGGAGCACCTGGGAACTGGAAGGAACAGAACAATGCAACTCCCTTGACTCAGGCAAATGTTATATTGGGGGCGTCGTAAAGTGGCTTCCTCTTAGGGGAAACTGGGAGGGACAGTGCCTCTGCTAGCAGCTGAGTTTGGGGCAAGTGGATAAACCAGTTATTCCACCATGTGATGTGCGAAGCCACACCCCTTTTTGACCAGAGCATAATTTTAAAAAGATAGATAAATCATAGTGCAGACTTGTCTGAATTATATAAGTAATATAATTATTTTTGTGATTTTTCTGTGAACATTTTAAGAGGCGTTAGGACCCTGTGGTGTATTCTGGGGGGTTGCTAGCGGAAAATAGGGTCTCACTCCAAATGTCTGCATGTTAAAAATCTGACACTTCATCAATTAATGTCCATACTCCTTGCGCACATGTGTGTAATTTTGGGTAAATGTCCGATATTGCAAAACCAGTTAAAAAGCGCAAAATGTTGTCATTTTTGAATGCAAGCCCCAGGAAGATCAGAGGTGGACAAGCATGGACCATAAGGAATATATAATGTGCACATGTAATTTCAACACATTGTATATCTGGGAAAGATGTATTTGAATCAAATATAGATTTGTGGGCAAACTGACCAGGGGAGGGCCTTCTGGCCATAAAATCTACCTCATCACTCTGACTCACAACTCAGTTCCCCCAATCAAGGGAGAAAGGAAAGCTTCGCCAATGATAAATTGAGAGAGGGGCAGGTTTAGTTATGACCAACGCACACACCCACTTTCCAAAACACATAAAAAGAGACTGCTGGGACAGGTAGAGGCATTCAATTCCATTTGCTGCGGAGCATGCTGACCGACGACTTCACATCCAGAGATCCAGACTTCAAATCCATCAATCTCCAGAACCTGTAGCAGTACCCAGAAAGCAGTGTTACATCCAGAATCCAGAGAGGCTAGACCAGCAGAGCAGAGCTGACCCAGATCGCTGTGAGCAGAACCGGTGCCTGATTGACCCACCGAGCAGACAGAACCGCAGCCGGACGTGTTGACCAGATCCGTGACGAGGCCTAGTTCAAATTTATATTGTGAGTACCTAGCAGAACTGTGCAGAACCAATCTCTTAGTTAAAATAATCTAATCCAAGCTATTTTAGCCTAAGTAGAACTGCCTCCTAGAAATCGTGTCATCTGTCATTTTTAAAGCTGCACAACTGTCACCTGTCAATTCTGCAGCTGCAAGCTGTCACCTGTCAATTTGAGTTACTTTAAATCCGAAAAACGACCTTTACAAAATCATTCATATCTCTGGAACCGTTTTTCCTAGGAACTTGGTTTAACTTTCCTCTGAAAGCTTAGAATCTCAGCTTTCCAGCGAACCTAGAACCGACTTGCTATATTATACTTTTGCCGTAATCACGATTCACGCACTCGCGAATTTTGCCGCGATTTGCGATTTGGCTTGATTTCTTTACCTGTAAAAAGATAGCAGCTTTTTGCTTTCCTTTGCTAAAAATGTGTTTGCCTCTTAATAACCATCCCATAATCATTGCTAAAGTGAGCCTGAGCTCATCCCAAGTATCTCTCACTCACCCTGAACCACCTAAAGGGAATTAAAAGCATTTTCAGCATTTTTCTCACTTCATTGCCACCACATTCAAAGCACTTGGGCCTGTGTTTTAAAACTCATACCTGTTTTCTCTAAGCTTGCTGGGGTGGGAATTGAATTTCGTATTGTATTTGATTGCATTCCTGAGAACTGTGTGTGTTACTTCCATCTCCTTGCATTGCATATAGGGGCGGGGGGTGAATTGCCACCACAGGAAAAGTGAACATATGACATCTTGTGAAACCATATTAGTTAGTTTCTGTACTGCATTTTCATTCAACATTGCATCCATTTGAAACCATAAAAGTACTTTTGCTGCCTTATCCATCCTACACCAACTCCTCATTGATTATAAAGAAGTGTGCTAGTGTCAGATTACCCATTGTTGATTAACATTATATTTATCAAGGCGATATTGATTATTAATTTATTATAAAAGCGTGGTATCTATATTTTGTTTTATTTCTCAAATAAACCTTTTAAACTTGCAAAAGAGAACTACTTCTTGGCTCAGTGGGGTCAGGGGGATTCTAAGAGAGGGGTGTTATATAGGGGTAGTCATCCAGAACTCATGAACTGGACATAAAGATATATCAATAAGGGTTTCCATTCAGTATCCCAGACTAGGCATTGACTTAGCTGTAGTGTTGAATTGAATCCTCTTACAACGCGTTGGACGGGACAAGGCTGGCCAAAGGCTGAATATACACATTACCCAGAATAGGAGAAAGAGCAGACCTGTGTGGAACCCTACAAGTGATAGAAATAGGATCGAATTGAAAGAGAAAAAGAGATAGTGACTGAGAACTGTTCCCAAAAGAAGGATCCAAACCAGGAGAAGACCGACCCGGAGATACCAGTGCTCAGCCTTTGAAGAAGCTTGGTGGAGTGGTCAACAGTGTTAAAGGCAGCCGAAAGATCTAACAGATGGGTCAGGTCACCCACGATTGAAACAAGCACAGACTCAGTATCCCTGCCCGTCCTGAATCCAGCTTGAAAAGGATCAAAGAAAGAGGATTTTTCCAGATAGTCAGAAAGTAGAGACCAGTGATTCTAGGATTTTCATAAGAAAAGGTAATAAAGAAATAGGACAATAGTTTGCGGAGAGAGAGGGATCCTGAGTAGTTTATTTTTTCAAAGTGGGATTACCAAAGCGTGTTTAAGAATATCTAGATGAAAGCTAACGAGAATGATTGATTAACTGCCCAAGTCACAGCAGGAGTAATGGTCGCAATCCCAGTTTTCATGATGGATAAAGGAATCGAATCCAATGGCCTAGCAGACCTCATCTTCTGTGTAGAATGTAGAATATCTGCAAGAAGAAATAAGGAGAAACTGACCAGGAGCATAGCACCTCATATTCGAAACTAGGTTTCCCTGAATAGGAGGAGATATAGTGGAAGAAACAATATCCTGACAAATGTTAAAATTTTATCCAAAAAGAAGGCACAGAGAGAGTCACATAAAGCTTGTGAAGGTGGGACAGCAGCATCCTCAGTAGTCGAGGAAGACAAAAACTTAACCTGAGGGAGCACCTGGGGCTGATTCAAAGAGGCTTCAACATAATGAAATGAAAGCATTTTGCTTCATAAATCGCCTTTCAGCAAGCACACTTCGAAATAGGGCTCTCAAATCTGCCCGATATTCAGCCATCAATTTCCACTCAGCCTGCCTGCAAATGAGCCTGAGTTCAGCCAACTGAGGGATCAACCAGGGTTCGATTGGGCAAGAGCGCTGACAGGAAAGCCTCAAAGTGGCTAAATGATTGGCTGTCACAGAAAAGACAGGCCTTCAAGTTCCATGTCAACCAATGACAGACAGACACTAGCAATCTATGCTGATATCTCAGAAGAATAAGTCAAGTGCCATTTGCTCAGAGCCAGGCCTTGAGTAGGCCTAGTCACGCGGGTCACCATAGTGTTAACAGTAAAAGTTAACAGAAAGTGGTCAGTCCAAAGAACAGGGAGAACAGAAAAACAGTGGCAAGATTAGCAGCAGCAAAAATGACATCAAATGTATTGCCAATCTTGTCAGTAGTGAAAGCAAGTCCCTCCAATGCTCACACCAGAGAGAATGCATTAGAAAGACCCAAGTCAATCTTGTAAGGATAACAAGTTTAATCACACACGCAGATGAGAGCAATAGCAAGGAACTCTGCTGCTAAGAACTTTCTTCTGAAAAATAGAACAAGCAGAATTGTATAAAGAAAAACATTGTCATACATGATGCAATACATAGAGTGACATCCTGTGCGGCTGGTCGGTGTGCCCCTATGCAGGATCCACCTTCCCCATAAGGGATTCCAGCCCAGGCCGCCCGTCTTCCATCATGTGGGTGATGCATTGATCATCTTCTCCTCACGTCAACGGTCAAAGAACAAATTAATTATACTCCTTCAATATGACTACTTTATCACTCATACTGTGTACTTGGCAGGCCTTAAGACGGGCACAAAGAAGGTTCTGGGGCACTCTAACCTTCACTTACACATTTCACTCACTCCCTTCTGCACCATCCGGCTCCAAGTTCTCCACCCTTGTTTTGAACTATAATGTATCCGTCCCTTCACCAAGCAATACACATCACATGATTGTTGCTTCAACAATGTGCCCTGTCTGTCCCTGTGAACATGTCAAGACTTGGTACCGTGGGGTTGGTGGTCAAGGGGCCCCTGGTGCCATGGAATTCAGGGATCTTATGTTTTAGTCAGTTATATGGGCTATAACTCATGGTTGCCTTGAGATGGGGCAGGTCATGCTTTGGCCAGTGTGAGATAGCATGCACACCAGGCGCCTGTCTGTGATCATAGCCTTGTAGGGCACATTCCTCTCAAACATCTTTGCAACACTATTAGAACAATGAATATGCGTTGTGGCGGTGGGGGTGTGCACTGTCCTCATGCAAGCTTGGGCATGGCTTGAGATTTCCCTTGTCTCGCAATTTGGGCCTAGTGCATGCAATGCCGCATTTGCTGCACAGGCCTTGACTTCTACCTATGGTTACTAATATCTATGCAAAAATAGCAATGCTGTTTGTGCCCTGTTTGGTTATATTGGAGTGGGGTCCTTTTATGCTGGGAGGTTGTCTTCTCACCACCCTCCTTTCCCCTGGCCCACCATAGTGCTTCGAATGCATCTCCCCTCACTCTGCAGCGCCTAGGGGGTGGGGCGGGACTGTAGGAATCAAATGTTGGAGGAAGGTAGACTAAAAGTACATGGAAGGGTTGTGAAGCTGATAAGGCTAAGTGTATCAGCATGGCTCGATATTGAAAGAGTGCTCAAAAGGCACTGTCACACAGGTAAATGAATATTGTAAAATCAGTGCTAGACTGCCTCAGGCTGCGGCAGACTAAAATATTTTATAATTAGCCGGGAGAGCTTCAGCGATATCTCGACCAGATGAGTCATTCAGCCAGGTTTCAGTTAAGAAAGCCAGATTAGGCTAGTGTTCATGCAATATCTCATATCATTCAGTACAATGTCATGTTAGAGAGAGAACATTAAACATAAAACACTTAAGCTGCTGAAAGCTACCAGTAGGGATTTCCACAGAGTTTGCAGATCCCACATTAAAGGAGTCGGGAAACCTGGTGATTATAGGAGCTTGCAACAATAGCTCTAACCTAGAATAATGCTTATCCAAATAGATCATGGCAGCATCAGCATCAGCCTGCCCATGGCCCGTCAGAGGCCGAACAGGCCTGGACGAGCTCAGATGGGCTTGCCTTTTCTGCACTTTTGGTGCGCTTTAGATCTGCCCGCTGTGCTCATATGCTGCGCTGCAATGTCTGCCGGCATGAAGATCACATGACAGTGGGAGGAGCGGCAACCGAGGAAAGACTACTGCTATAAGCAGTCAGTAAGCAAGCTCCAATAGAGCGATTCTAAACCTGCAGTGAAATAAATAAATAAATAAATAAATACATAAATAAATAAAATGTAAAAGGCACAATAAGTTTGGGGGTAAGGGAAAATAGGCACAATAAAAACACAGTGTGTCCCGTTCATCCAAACAAAATAGATTGGTATCAACACCCAGGATTTTCGGATAAAAAACCTGGGGTGCTAATTACAATAAAACCTTGTCTATCCTGGTATCAGCACCAGGACCCATTTTTAAGGCCTGAATGCTATACATTGGCAATTACCGGCTGACCCAGCCTGTGGGATGGGTGTTATTAGTATAATACAAGACTGGAGAAGAAAAGTAACACACTGTTACTGTTCATATTCCACACATATCACATGGAGCGAAAAAATACACATTGTGGCTTCTGCAAAATCACTTGCTCCTTCATATGGCTGCCTGCTTGACATCATGAGCCTAGCCCAGTGCCTTCACTGTGGCAGCAGCAGCAGAAGGCAGCACAGGGCAGGATTTATGCCTGCAGATATAAACCGTCCCCAGCACACAGGCGGGCCATTAATCTCACTCGGAACTGGCGGGATGGGGTGAGCCAGAGCAGGCTGCACGCGGAGGAAGGAAGCAAAGTGTAGCAACTGATGGCTGCAGAGGTGTAAATGGCCCGGTGGAGCCGAGGGGACACGTCTTTCACAAAACATCCCCGTATAGTGGGTGGGAGAGGCAGGGGGCGGGGGGAACGTGCGATTCCAACCTTCAATTATCTCCTAGCTTCTGGCAGGTGTTCCTTTAATATTGAGATCTGGATATTGCACGCACTACCACGTGTGAACACAGGCAGATGTTATGGGGAACGCTGCTGCTTAGCCCCTACTAGTTCACCATGTCCACCCACTGTAATTAAAACAATGAACATCTGGTTTCCAACATACATCGCATATTCAAATGAAGGGCTCAAAAGGTTAAAAAAATTAGAGGAAAAAGAAGCAAAATCAGCTGGCACAGACAGGACGTCCCTGTCAAAAATTACAATAAGCTTGAGACTACGTTGACGACCGAAGAGGGTTTTTTTCTCATTTTTTAATGTAATTTTCTGTTATGATAAGTCGTTTATAACGTGCCTATGCACACGTGTTTCAAGGCGCGACAATGGTAGGCGGACGGAGGACAAAACATAGGCCGTGTGTCATTCAGATCATGCAAGTTGAGGGAAGAGGAGCAGTGCCATCGCTAAGGGGGGTGGGCCTGAGGGGTCTGGGGGCCGTGTCCCTCTCTGAAATCCTGGGTCCTCCTTGTGTCCCACCCTACCTAAGGTGAACAGTGACCGTGTTCTCTGTTTGTGGTGTTATTTGTGACACTCACTAAGGCAAATGTCTGCATATCACACGGCAAATACTCTCCTTTTGTCTCAAAGCTAGCAGTGATCTTGGTATGCATTCTGGCATTGGTATGAACAGGAGCACGAGCCACTTCTCAGGTGTTCCTGCCCGGCTTCTGCACAGCGACCTCCATAGTGTGCAGAGCAGCTTGCAGCCCCTCCCATCAGAATGTAGGGCAGGAAACTGCTAATGATGGGCCATTAGTCACTGAATGGTTTTGTGCCTGCATTCTGATGGGAGGAGAGGTTCAGTGGGGTATAGGTAGTTGGTGTGCAGGAGTGCTTGTGACATCACACATTGCCTTTCATAGGTGCCCCCCCCCCCCACTTCTGTCTGTGCCCACCCCTACTTTTGTCTTTGGCCCCCTGCGTGCCCCTTCTAAATTTGATTCCTGGCGACGCCACCGAGGACGAGAGGTGGCGAGGGGGGAAAGGAGAGTGCAGAGAGTTGCAGTTTTTCAAAAGTCAAGAGAAATAATGTATGACATGTCAACGCAAGGGAGCAGCAAAGGGACCTTGCGGAAGGAAGGAGCGGCTGTCAGTGGTCAGGTCAGGTGCCTTGGCAGTGTTTTCCGCCATGTGTAAACCTGTACTGTCGGCACCTCGCGAGACCAGAGCGGGCAAAAGGTGGCACAGTGTCGAAAGAAAGGATATGCAATAAATGAACCTCTTGCCATGAAAGTGCACTGCTATTTTGGGACATATATAGGCTCGACGTGGTCTAGTCGCTGTGTTGCTGACTTTTAATCTGTAAACTATTAGGGGCGCAGTATACATGGTTGGCCCTATGAAGCTATGTATTTGTACTCGCTATGGCTGACGTCAGCATAGTCATCTCTTCTTTTCGGTTAATAGCCAAGCAAATTGGAGCTGATTTGGTGGGTGTTCAATAATTTTGCTTCTTTAGTGTTTGCTTTTTGCTGTATTGCCCTGTTTTGGCTTATAAATGTAGCAATTATTGTGATCCACGAGCCATATTACAGAAACTTTGCATCAGTCAAGTGCAGTCTGCTCCAAGACAGATATTACAATAGTGTCAAAAGCGTACTCGGCGTTATATACAGATTCCTTCAATGCATGCTTGCACCAGGACAAAGGACTAGCATTCGTTCAAGCAAATACGATCCCTGAGGCAAAAATGGACTGGATGACTATGGGCCCTGATTTACAAAGCGTTTTCCAATGGGATTTGTTAATTGAAAAGTGTTTTTCTTAATCAGGCAAGGGGCCTCATTACGACTCAGGCGTTGGACCATGGTGCTAATAGCACCATGGTCCATGCCGGTATTTACCGACTCCGCCATGGTGGAATGGGGAATTACCACCCCATTCCGAGGTTGGCGGGCGGTAATTCCCCATGCCGCCATGGCCCTTCCCCATTCCCATTTTTGCCCCATAGGGCTCAATGGGAATGGGGAAGGCGCTAATTACGGTGCCGTAATTAGCTCCTAGGGCCCTTTGCGGGTTGGTTTCTTAACACCTGCTAGAAGCAGGCGTTAAAGTGCAACTCGCAAAGGGACCTCGTAATCAGGCTTTAAGGGTTTAACGGCGCCGACACCTTTTACGGCGCCGTTAACCCCTTAACGCCTGGGTTGTAATGAGGCCCAATATCTTTTTTTGCACACAGGCTTTTTTGCCCTAGTACAAGTTGCACCTGTGCCCGGGTGCACTTTTGCTGTAACACTGCTCCTGATGAGCATTGCTGCAAAGTAGGTCCACACCATGCGTGGTAACTGATACCAGTCCAATCGCTTCACTTTACATGCCGGGACCTGTAGATTTATTTTTTTAAGAGAATACAAGAGCTAGTATGCACCATGACTATCTGTGTCAGCGATCATGCTTGCCATGGGTCCACTTTGGAGCATTGCACATTATCTCAAAACGTGCACTATACCAGCAGTCAGCAACCTGCAGCTCTTAAGATTTTTTGGCCTACAGCTCCCATGAACGCTCACCATTGACTGTGCTGACAAGGGTTCATTGGGATTGTAGTCGCCAACCAAATGGGGGCCAATTCATGGAATATTTGGCAGGTTCAAAATGAATTTGCACTGCTGAATAGTGACTTTGCACTGCCGACACAAACCCTGATTCATGGAACCGTGCAAAGTGCATTTTTACAGTGCAAAGTCCGGGCAAAGTCAGTGCATAGTCATTTGTGCAGTTCAAAATGACTTTGCCCAGACTTTGCACTGCGAAAAAACACTTTGCGCGGTTCCATCAATCAAGGTTTGTGTCAACAGTGCAAAGTCACTTTTCAGCAGTGCAAATTTACTTCGAACCGGGCAAACATTCCATGAATCGGGCCCATGGAGAGCCAAAGCTTGCAAATCCCATGCTCTACATGCTACCATTTACATAAACTCAAACATAAGAGTGCATCAATGTAAGCAAGGGACCACAAAACAGAAATTGACTGAACCCAACACTCAAATTACCCCCACTGTTCTCGAATAGCCAAAGAATAATTCATACATCTGCAAAAATCTGCATAGTAGGAATTACGAGAATAATAATAGAATAATTGCCAGCCAAGTATTTTGCACTGGCCAAACATGTTTGCTTTCAAGCACCTGGATTCCAAAATTCTGTGCAAATCACTTTATCTGCTTATGCCACAGATTGTAAATAAGTGTTATTGTTTTTAAGAGGCTTGATTGTTTTATGCTCTGTGCTATACATATATATAACTAGGTTTTGTATTGTGTTGTTGTGTGTATACAAAGCCACTCAGCTGAAAGTATGTTACCAATAAATAAATACATATGTGTAATGTGATGTAAAATGCCTGAAAGTAAATACTGAATACTGTGACGTCCAGTATTGTCCAAGTGGCATGACCGCCCCATACACTGATGTTTTTCGAAATCCGGTCTCATGTGGCCCACACACTCAATGATGTTCTATGTTCAGCATCCTAGGTTTGAGGTGCTCTGGCTACAGGAAATGTTCACTGTAAATTGGCCCCCCACTTCTTGGATCTAGGTCTGCGCTCAACTAAGTACCTGCAATAAAAACTTAGATAACAGGCGTGCTTGTGTTTGAGAATCAGACCAAGAAATCAGGAACGTTACAGTGCATCAATGTCTCGAAGTCCCTAATTGGTCTAAAAGGAAAGTGGACATTACATAACAGTGACAGTTTCCCTACACACTATAGAAATGAGTGAAGCCCATAGAATGATTCATTGAGCGTGCGCACATTGTTCAGAACAGTCCAAGGTAATGCTACGCCCAGTGAGACAAAGAGCTGCAGATTTGCATAGTAAATCCACCTGGGCAGTGGCAGAGAAATGGCTTGAGAGAGGTCACATATGTGCTTTACACCTTCAAGTGCAAAACCTGTTATGATAGCTTCATAGACCCGGCCCAGAGTTGGTACCACATGTTATGGCCCCATCAACTTTGTTCAACGTTCTTGTTGAGCTCTGAGCCCATAATGCCCGGTACAGCCCAAGAACCGGGTAAATACAGCTTAATTATAAGCTTTGAATGTTGGGTTGTCCTTTGACAACAGTCGGTCTGCAGAGGGCATTAAGCAGAGTTACAAAGTTTGCTGTTTGCTCTCAGTACTTCACCCACTCTGTCTTACATGTATTGTGTTTTCTTTGGCTACACGCTTTTCCTAGAACTCCCTCTCTAACATTCTCTGTACCTATTCTTTGTTTCCCCCGTGCATGAGCACACATGTAATTGCACCCTCCTCACTTGAGAGCTGTTTCGTGTCTCTGCTGGAGCTCCTCACCCGACAGTCTCAGCCGTGACTCCTCTTCCGCCTTCCCAGCTTCGCCTCCTCATTGTATCATCCTGCTTCCTAGCCTCATCCAGTTCAGCAGCACCATGCATGCCCGCTCACCATTCCCCAGCCACGTCCTTTGCAAATAGGTCTTCCTCTGTGCTGTCCCACAGGAGCTTCCTCTGTGCTGTCCCACAGGAGCTTCTTCTGTGTTGTCCCACAGGAGCTTCCTCTGTGCTGTCTCACAGGAGCTTCCTCTGTGCTGTCCCACAGGAGCTTCTTCTGTGTTGTCCCACAGGAGATTGTAGCTCGCCCATGAGTCCTTCCTCTGCTGTGTTGGCACCCGCGTGAGGGTGAGAACCACCACAGACTTGTATTTACCTTTATTAAAGGAAACATAATTTTGTTCAATACTAGAATAATTGTTTGCCCATACTGCAGCTGGTAATGGTGTTACAGCTCACTAAAGCATGACCATAATGGAAGTTAACGGCCATATCTTCCTTGTTAAGTGCCTGCGGCTTAGCCACAGGCCCTTCACTCAGCAGCCAGCTGATACCACCGGTACCGCCCCACCAAGGCAGAATGGCGCACCAACAGGTTGGCTAAGTTATCCCCCTGATTGTTCAGAACACTACTTTCCAAAGCTTGGTCTGGGCTCTATAAGCTGAATAATAGTAATAATTAAAATAATAATAATAATAATAATAATAATAATAATAATAATAGTAGTAGTCATATTAATAATACTAATTATAAGTATGGTGTGACACTAAGTTGCATTCTGACTCGTCCACAGAGTTCCAAATTAGGTGATGCCAGTTGGCCACTAAACAAGGGTTACAGTTCTCTATACATATACCTACACCATCATCAACCATCAAATCACCTAAAAAAAGGATTCCAGCAATTGCAAGAACTCGCTTGCTGTGCATTGTGCGTGAGACTCTTCTTGATTCTCGAGCCACACTTTTGCAAAACAAGCCGGTCTCCTCCCACTTGTCTAAATGGAAAGATTTTCTTTTTTTTTTTTTTTTCAATTTCTCCTCCTGAGTATTTTATAGGCAAGCAATGATAGACCAGTAACTCATGGACAGAACAGATCAATACAAGTAATCCATAGTCAGGGACATTCTGACAGCCTGACTCCAACTTGTCCCCAATTACCTCCCGATGAGCTTGTCAATGTTTGTGTCTGCCACAGGGCATATAAATTAAAGGCACTGTCTCGCCAGCTTTCTGAGTTTTATTAGGCATTTCTAAAGGTTTGTCCTGTTTCGTAGCGTTGGGTGTTTTTGGCTCGAGTAGCGTGAGCATATCAACTGTTTGTTGGATCCTATGCGCTACATTAGACGGTTTCCCTGTTGGTTGCCTTGTTGTTCTGGCTCAAATATAACATATATGTACATAATGTAGAATCTGTGTACTGTTACCAACTTCGTCATTCAGGGCTCCTACTGCTTCTATTGCACTTTGATTTCCTACCGGTCCCTGTTGTTGCACCGTCAGCCTATTTCGCATTGGTGGGAGATTCCAGATGCAGAAAAACACTACAAGTCAGTGTATAAAAGGAAAAGTCATACACAATTGCTTTTTAATATAAATAGATCTTCCAACATGGCCGCTGCTCCTATTATCCTTGCAAATAGTAATATAGGTCAGGGTTCTTCCTATGATTTTGGTCTCACTATCAGATTCTGGATTCCCGGATAATATGCATGTTTATTTTTTCTCTGATCCAGGCTGGAAGGTGACCACGCAATCGAATTCTGCAAAATACATTGCCCGACATAGTTGCCTTGGGCATAATATTCTAGAAGACTTTGGAAATTGTAGGTTTCCGTGTTCTGTTAAAAGGGTGTGGCCATTGATTTTAATCACTGTTTTGTAATGTTTTTATTTATCTCGAATCTCGCACCACTGTGAGGTAGGCTGACGTCTCACTCACCACTAGACAATCAAAGAGGGACCCTTTAATCCACAACTGATAAGAAGATGGGTGGGACTTAGTATTACATTTTTTCTTCCCTTTGCCTTTCTGTTGCAAAGCACTCTGGTTATGACCTCACACATGCATGAGATTGTTGCTTTGGACCCAGGACTTGGTTCATTAAGGTAGGCTTGGCCAACAGCAATCCCTGTGATCCATGTGGCTTTAAAAGTGGTCCAAGCCTCTCTTTTGGCAGATCATCTGAAGGCTTCACCAGAAGTAGAAGGAAGACCTCATCATTGGAGGTACAGGCTTACATCTTCTGCCAATGAAGGGAGGCAAGGACCTCTAAGAGCGAAGCAAGTTCCCTTCCCTAAACATCTCCCAGGGAACAGAGGGAGATAACGAATGCAGAGGACCCTCAAGGAGCTCCAGAACTGGTACCCCACAGCGTACCCTTCTAGTCTCTGCAGCAAACTTCCTAGGTAGAAAGTGCCAGAGAGTCACTGAACCCGAATCCAAGGACAAGGCAGCTGCCTGCAATGCACTCCACAGCATTGGGTCATCCGCCTTAAAGAATGACAAAAGCTCAGTGAATAAACTAGGAAAAGTGCTTCGACAATCATCTACTGATGACCACCTTAAAGGAAATTCTCAAGCCAGTTGATCCCCTCAAGCTGCAACCGACTTCATCGCTGACTGTTGTTATGTCACAGTCACTAAAGCCACCTCGCCCAGTGCTTCAGAACTGCCAGCCAGCACAGAAACCAGCCTTCAACCATCCGTCCAGCTTTGCTCACTGAATTATTTGCCACCTGATACCGGCAGCTGTCTCCCATCTTGAACTCTGTCACAGAAGCTGCAAAGCATCCTGAAACCGAAACCGACTTGACCCTGTCGAGCACCAAGAACACTGACAGCACAAGGTATATTTTGCTTTTGTCACCCTAGTCCTTCTACGAAAGCCCCTAGAGACATTTTAAGACCCATTGCTCCCTTTGCACTGAAGCAAAGTATCCTCGGACTATTGTGATCATTTATCATACCAACTTATTATAATAATAGACAGTTCCAGTAATGCTGCAAAAGACAACCCATTCTGTAAGTCAGGGCATATTGAACACCCTTGATACCCTCGCTCCCAACCCATCCCACATCCCCTTGACTCCCTTTGTCACTCACCCTCCTCCTTTCCCCTTCTTGTCCTTCTCTCCTGTCACATCTGATGATGTTACTAGAGTTTTCCGCTCCTTGAAGGTCTCTTCTAAGCAGGTTTGACTTCGCTCATCCAGGACGATGAAGGATAATATTGGCTCTCTTGCCCTGCACATGATGATTTCTGCAATCCCTCTATCGAAACTGGATCTTTCCCCTCCTCCCTTAAGCATTCCCTTCTGTGCCCACTCCTGAAAAAACCTTCAGAAGACCCTACCTTCCCTGCCAACTACCGCCCTATTTCCATCACCGCCTTCCTGGGGAAGCTGATGTAGAACTTGGCATTTCCCCAACTCAACTCACAGACCAAACTTGTTGATGGTCTCCATGACCATCAATCTGGATTCCGAGCAGCATCCAGTGGCATGGAAACTGCTCTTCTGAACACCTGTGAAGAACTGCTTGCATCTCTGGACTCCAAATCCCCTGCTGTCCTCATCCTTCTCGATCACTCCTCTGCCTTTGATACAGTGAATTATTCCATCCTCATACAAAGGCTACAAAATACCTTTGATATCTCGGAATGGGCACTGGACTGGCTGGCATCCTTCCCCAATGACCGCTCTTCCCAAGTCATCCTGGGCACCTTCTCCACTCCGACGTCCTTCTCCACTTGTGGTGTCCCCCAGGGTTCTATCCTCCCCCCTTGGCTCTTGAACATCTACCTTGCTCTGCTTGCACACCTCATCTCCTCCTTCACCTCCAACCTTCAGTGTTACGCAGATGACACACAGCTCTTTTTCAAACTACCTGATGACCCTCTTGCACCCTCCATCTTCCCCGACTGCTTATCTGCCATCCAGCCCTCGTGCACCTCTAACTATATTTGCCTCAACACCTGTAAAACTGAGATCCTTCCCATCAGGACACTTGCTCCAACCTTCTTCCCTTCACTCTGGCCTCGCTCCTTTGGCTTGCCTCCTGCTCCTTCTTCTGAAGCCAGAAACTGTGGAGTCATTTTTGACTCCTCTCTCTCCTTCCTCCATCACACTCAGGACATTGCCAAGAAGTCCTACTTTCAACTTCCCAAAGGAATTCTCCATTTTCTCACTTTCCCCCAGATGCTTAATGGTACCTGAGCCCTGGTTCTCTCTAGGCTTTACAATTGTAATAGCCTCCTCCTGAATCTACCTTCTTCCACTCTGGACCCTTCCAGCTAAGACTAGGGCAGCAAGACGTATCATTGGCCTTCAGCCGGGACTGCATCTCTCCAGATTAAAACGTCTTCATTGGATCCCGGTTGCTGCACAGATTACATTAAAATCCCTCTGCATCATACACAAGGCTGTCTAGGTCCAGGGACCACACTATGTTCATCTTTATCTTACTAAGTACCCTCCCTCTAAACCACTATGTTCCACTGGCAACAACTCTTTGGGCCTCATCACGACATGGCCGTTACCGCCGGCGGTATTAGCCCTACTGCCGAACTCCCCAGCGCTAATAGCGGACCCTTAAATCCGGCGGCAATAGCGCGACTGACAGATTTAAGGGTTACTGCTAAAGTCGTGATGAGGCCCTTTGTGTGTAAAGCATTTTGCTACACAGAGGTTTGGTGGTCGATCACTTTCCTCAGCTGGCTACCTCCTATGGAACAGCCTCCCCCTGCCTCTGTGCCTTGAGCCGACCTTTCTTAAATTCCGGAAGCTCCTCAAGTCTTTCCTCTTCACCTCCTCCTTCCCTTCTCTTCTCTGCTAATCCCACAGTTGCTGTGATTGGTGTCATGGCCCTTATGCATCCTCAGGGCCCCTGACCTCCCACACCCAATCTGCCCAGCCCCTGCCTACCTTCAGAACTTGCCTTGGCACTTACTCCTCATGTGGCCCCTGGATGCGTAGCACTTAACCCCAGCACTTCTTCTTTGGCAGACCCATGAGCCTGGACTCCCTGCACTTACATCCTCTGCCCTCTTCTTTGCTGCATTTGCACTTTCAGAATACTCACAAGGCATAGAAAGTCTGTCCTTTCTTCCTTCTTTCCCTCCACTGCTCTTATTAAATATTGTGTTTTTAATGTATTGCACTCCCCTTTTCCTTCCCCCTCCCTCTATGGGAGATTTGAAACAGTATTGTACTTGCTGTATAAACACCTAACAAGTAAACAATAAATAAATAAATAAATAAATACATAAATAATCATGGATCTTGACAGAGAGACTGTGAAACACATGAGCAAAGATAGCCTGCACGTCCTTTGTCAAGCGAGGGGACTTCCCCACAGCAACAAGGCTAATAAACCTGTAGGAGTTGCTTACCAGTCTCCAAGCTTGGGTAGAATCCAGGGCAGCTGGGGGGAAAAGACCCTAGTGGACAGGTTAGACCCTGGGTGCCCAAAAGAAGAATATATTCTGGGATCGGTAGTGGAAGATGATGAGGAAGACAGCGTGAGCAGTGTTTCTCACCAACCATCCCTTCGGGGGGCAAGAATGGTTTCCCAACAGTTGAGAGTGTCAGTGATGTGAGGGGCTAGTGCAGTATCCCACAGCTCCCAGGCCTTGCCAGGGCCTCTAATTACCCCTATAATAGTTACGGCTGTTAAAGAGGTAACTGTGAGAAAGCTCCTGCTGGAGGAACGGAGACAAGCACTAGAGGAACAGAAACAGTCGAGCAAGGTCACCATAGAGCTGTGTAAACCGGTGCTCAAAAATTAGAAAAAGGCCAACAGATCCACCTCTAGCAAAACCAGCAGAAGTGGCTCAAACAAGGGTTGTGCGACAATTCAAGAGAATATGCATGGCTATTGTAGGTGCTTTAGATCCTCAAATCAGCTCAGGGAACTGATACATCTTGGTAGTGGTAGACCACACCACAAGGTATCCTGAGGCTGTCCATCTGAGGAGCATCAAAATCACTGTGATTGTTTCGGCTATAATTGGGATTTTTTCCCATGCTGGATTCCCCAACAAAGTCATTTCTGACAGGGGATCAGACTTCATATTAGTGTATATGAAGGCTTTGTGGGAAGAGTGTGGAGTCATCTACCGCTTCTCTACATCCTTCCATCCACAAACAAACAGGCTTGTTGAGTGGGTCAACAAGACCCTGAAAGGCCTCACAGCTGGCTTGGAAGAGCACCTCAGGAGAAAATGAGATATTCTCCTGCCATACCTACTGTTTGCCTACAGGGAGGTGCCACAGAACGAGTAGGGTTTAGCTCCTTTGAGCTTCTGTTTGGACATCATGTACGAGAGGCCCTCAGTCTAGTGAAAGATGGAAGGGAGGGCAACCCTTCATCCCCTATGTGAGATTTGGTGGACTGTGTACTTGGTATTTGGTCTATAATGCAAAGTACATGGCACAGTTGATTGTAAGAGGATTCAATTCAACACTACAGCTAAGTCAATGCCTAGTCTGGGATACTGAATGGAAACCCTTATTGATATATCTTTATGTCCAGTTCATGCGTTCTGGATGACTACCCCTATATAACACCCCTCTCTTGGAATCCACCTGACCCCACTGAACCAAGAAGTAGTTCTGTTTTGCAAGTTAAAAGGTTTATTTGAGAATTTAAACAATATATATATATATCACACTTTATAATAAATTAATAATTGAATATCACACTTAATCTGAGCAGTAATCAATAATGGATAGTCTGGCACTAGCACACTTGTGAATAGGAACAGAAGAATAATGTGGTAGAGAATGCTTTATAGGGTTCAAGGAAATGCAAGGTTGAATGAATGAAATGCAGTATAGAAAATAAACTGATATGGTTTCACAAAAGACAAGGTAATCACTTTCCCTTTGTGGCAATTCACCCCCCCCTGTACAATGTAAGGAGATGGAAGGAAGAGCACACAGTTCAGGTATACAATCACAATGTAATACAGAGTTCCAGTTTCTCAGCCAGTTTAGAGGAGAATAGATATGAGTTTTACAAAGGCTCAAAATGCTTTAAAATGTGATAGCAATATATTGGAAAATGTGCTAAAATGATTTTAATTCCCTCTGGAGGTTCAGGTTGAGGATTAGTTGGTTTAAATTAGTTCAGGCTTACTTTAGCAATGTTCTAGGAATGATTGGCAGGTTAAACGAATTTTTGGCAAATGAAAGCAAGGAAGCTGCTGTTTTCACACGTGGAGAAATTTGCAAATCGCGTATAGGGAGTAGGAATGCGGTTCTAGGTTCTAGGTTCGTTGAAAAGCCAAGATTCCCAGCTTTCAGAGGAAAGTTACTGCAAGTCTCTAAGAAAAACGGTCACAGAGATATGAGCGATATGGTAAAGGTCGTTTTTCAGATTTGAAATTTTAAAAGTTCAAAGTGACAAGTTACAGCTTGCAACTAGAAAATGACAGGTGACAGCTTTGCAAATGACAGGTGACAGTTAGGAGACAGTTCTGGTTAGATTAAAATAGATTGGGCCTCATTACGACCCAGGCGTTAAGGGTTAACGCCGTCGTTAACCCTTAACGCCTATTCTGATTTTAACGGCTGCTTTTAGCAGCCGTTAAAATCCATGGCGCTAACCTGCCATGATGCTAATTACGCCACCGTAATTTACGGTGGCGTAATTAGCGCCTTCCCCACTCCCATTATGCCCTATGGGGCAAAAATGGGAATGGGGAAGGGAAAATGGGAAATGGGGATTTACCGCCCCACTCACCTTGGAATGGGGCGGTAAATCCGCCATCCACCATGGTGTAAACATAGTTTACACCATGGTGGTAAAGTTGGCGCAATTAGGGCCTGGGTTGTAATGACCCCCATTGAATTATATTATTTTAACTAAGAGATTGGTTCTGCACAGTTCTGCTAGGTACTCACAATATATTTAGAAATAGAATGGGCCTCGCCACGGATCTGGTCAACAGGTTTTCTTCACTCGCCACGGACGGTCTCTGCGCACAGCATCTGGGTCAGCTCTCTAGTTCTGCGAACAGCGGTCTGGGTCAGCTCTGCTCTGCCTCTGGTTCTGGATACTGCTCTGCTTTCTCTGGGTACAGCACTGCTTCTGGATCTTTCTGCACAGCTTTCTCTGGACCCAGCGCTGATCTGCACGGCTCCTGGATGCTGCTATCGCTGTTAGGTTTGCTGGATGCTGAGGCCCACTGAGAAGAGTTCTCAGTTTGTGGGTTTAGGCCCTTGCTTTGAGTTCTGAATCAAGTTCTTTGGAGTTTTAAAGTCTAAGTGTTGAATCTAGTATCTTCTGGATGTTGTGTGGTCCGGCAGAGCGCGTTGCAGCAAATGGAATTGAATGTCCCTATCTGTCCTGACTGTCTGCTTTTATGTGTTTTGAAAGTGGGTGGAGAGGCTAAGCTTTCTAGGCCCAACCCCTTCAGAGTTCTGATAGGTTGGAGAATTCTTTGCGTTCTCACTGGAGAGCAGGATTGTGTGTCAGAATGATGTCATTTAATGGCTTTCAGAAAGGACACTCCCCTGTCAAATTGCACACAATCTATATTTGATCAAAAAGACATATTTGCACAGGTACACATTTGTTTAAAATTACATGCACCCATCACATATCACAGGAGGTATACCCTGTCCAAATCTGCTCTTCCTGGGGGCTTGCATTCAGAAATGGCAACATTTGCACTTTTTAACTGGTTTTGCAATATCGGACATTAACCCAAATGTACACACATGTGCGCAAGGAGTATGGACATTAATTGATGAAGTGTCAGATTTTTTACATGCATACATTTTAAGTAATACCCTCTTAACTGTTAGATTGCCCCCAGATCATACCACCGGTTCTAAAAACCTCTTAAAATGTGGGCAGAAAAATCACAAGAATTATGGTATCATTTAAATAATTTTCACAAGTCCGCTCTATGAATGATCCATCTTTTTAGAGTTATGTTCTGGCCCCAAAGGGGTGTGGTTTCCCCCCAGCACAAGGTTGAATTTCTGGTTTTTCCAGTTCTGCCAAGCTCAGAGACCCTTCCCCTCCCAGCTTCTGCCAAGAGGAAGCTGTTTTACGGTCCCCCCAATAAAGCATCTGCCTGGGTCCTGGAAGGCCCATTATTCAAGAGGAAGCCATTTATGGCCTCCCCCTAATAAACCCTCTGCCTGGGTCCTATGTTTAGTCTCTAGCAGTCCCTTGGTAATTCAATCAGAGAAGTGTCATATCCCTTTTGGTGGGAACAGCAATAGGCAGCTAGGCCTGGGAACACAGCTGTTGTGCAAGTCTCAACTCCTGTCGGGGGTAGCTGGTGGGCAGAATTCAGTTCCTTAAGCCAGGCCCCAGCTAATGTCACTTTTAGTTACCCAGTTTTCTGCATTCAAATAAAACTAACCATTTTTACATATGCAGCTAGAATGCTGATTCTAAGTTTAAAACTATGAAATTTAAACAATTGCAACCTATGTGACACTCAAAAGTAGGTCACTCATTTCTTTTAAACATTTAGATTTTTAGTGTCTTTCAGTCCAAATTTACTTAAACTGCTGAAATCCACAGCTCAGCCAGTCTTGTTATAAACCTTCAAGTCACTTCAGAATATAACTTTACATTGTATCCACCTCTCAGTAAGTCTTTCTTTGGCCTGCTTTGGGTTCATTTATTCAGTTTTACACAAAAAAAAAGTCTGGTGTTGTTTTAAAACGCCGGCTTTCTGATAGTGGTGAGTACTGGTAATGCACCCATTTTTGGGATTTAAGAAAATGAATTCCCCACAATTCTAGGTTGCTTTTGGCAATCAGCATTGCCATTCCCAATGGTTTCAGGCTACTGTGTGGGTAGTCCAATGGTGGTTTTAGGCAGTGCCCTTCTGTGCCCATAACATCGGCAAAATGGGTGGCAGCCTATTCTTCATGCACTTCCCTGGGCATTTTCTGGGAAGCTCTGGCCATCATGATGTTTTCAATGCCAGTACTGCACAGTTTTTGAGGTAGGGCTCGGATGTATGGGTAAAAACATCCCACAAGCCCCCCTCTTGCGATGGCCATTCTGTTTCACTGATGGGACTCGCAAGACCTGGGATGTTTCCTCATCTTCTTCCAATAGATGGCACAGTTCAGCATCTTTTCCTCCATCCGGTCGGATCGATCGGTTCTCCTCGCCGGTCCTGATGGGAGTATTGGGCGTTACACTGGGCCCCTTGCGTCTCTGCTCCCGGTCTCCGGATCGTCCTCCTTGGCCCGTCTCCAGGTTTTCTTTCTCCTAGGATGACAAAGGAAGAGCGGCAATACCGATTCATGGACATTTCTCCCCCACCATTTATATAGTGGGGTTGCATATAAATTTATAGTCAAAACATATGAACATGCACATTTCTTTTTGTATTCAAAAACAAAAACACCCACATTGAGAAACTCAGAATTTGATAGGCGATATGTAGGATATTTTAAGTTAGAACTGAATTAATCTGAGAGAGTACCCTCTAGGATTCCAGAGGATTCCTCCAGTTGTTGCAGAGTGTGCCTGGGATGGCAACACTTCAACTGGTTAATGTGGACCCACTTGTCTTCCCCCTCTGCCAAACCGCCTTTGGGGATGCAGATCTTGTAGGCCAACGGGGAGATCTTGTCTATAATCTCAAAGGGTCCCTTCCATGTAGGCAAGAATTTTCGCTGTTTTGCCTGGTTTCTTTGGAAGTTGTATAGATAGACTCGGTCCCACACCTGATATTCCTTCCTGGAGGTTTTCAGGTCATAGTGGGTCTTCATGCTATCAGCTGATCTTTCTAGATTCCGCTGAGCATAAGCAAAAGCATGTTGAAGGTGTTTCCTTAAATTCTCCACATACTCATGAGTTGTGGAGGCATTTATCAGCGTCTGCTCTTGGGTCCTGTAGAGCAAATGCTGAGGAAGCACCATCTTGCGCCCAGTCATCAACTCAAATGGTGACATTTTGGTTGCAGATGAAGGGGTAGATCTGATGGCCATTAGGACCAGAGGTAATCGGATATCCCAACTTGGCCCAGAATCTGCCACAAACTTCTTTAATATGCTCACAATGGTTCGGTTATATCTCTCTACTGCCCCAGAAGAAGCTGGCCGGTAAGCTATATGCAACTTCCTTTTGACCCCCAGTATCTCCCACATCTTTGTCATCACTTCACTGGTGAAGTGGCTACCTCTGTCTGACTCAATCCTTTGAGGTAGGCCGAAACGGGAAAAGATGTGGTTAATCATCAGGGCAGCTGCCGTTTCTGCCTTGCAATTTGGGGCTGGGAGACATTCCACCCACTTGGTAAACAAGCATGTAACGGTCAACATGTACTTATTTCCTCTAGACGAGCGAATCACAGGGCCTACAAAGTCGATTTGCAAATCTGACCATGGCAGTGTCATCCCCCGCTTTTGGAGAGGCGCGCGGTGTGTGAGGGACGTCGGCTGAAATTGCGCACACACAAGACACCCCTTCAAGTATTGGTCAAGGTCCTGCCCCATGTGTGGCCAGTATGCAACCTCTCTTAAGATTTCCAGTGTTGTGTGAAACCCCCTATGACCGGCGGTGGGCGCATCATGGGCGTGACTTAACATCAGGCTTCGGAATGAGGTAGGAACCACCCACTGATCGTGGCCAGCTTTGGATTTCCTTACCAGCAAACCGTCTTGGATTCGGAACATTTTTGGACATTTCATCAACACTCTTAGGTCCTCTTTCCCAATATAATCGGTATCCGTCAGGGGAAAGTTCTCAGGGTCCTCAAGGTGTTGGTAAAACTTACCAATAATTGGATCCCCCTTCTGAGCGGTAATCAAATCAGCATCAGGGGTCTCCTTACTCCATTGTGCAATTGAAAGGTCGTTGTGAGCATTTGTCTGGGACCTAGTGATAGCAGTGACCTGGATTTCCCCCAACAGGGACTCAATCTCAATTAGATCCCCTTGGATGGCCCCGGTTTTGGCCAGCTGATCAGCTAAGTCATTTCCAGTTTTGTCTGGTCCCTCTACTTTGGAATGACCCTTGATCTTCTTCCAATAGATGGTCATCCCCTTCGAGGTGACCAGATCATCAATGTTTTGGATCAACTTCCCATGTTTCAAGGGTTTGTGGTTAGCACATAACATGCCTCTGGTTTTCCAATTAACCAGGTGCTCCACGAACCCGTTCCGTACATAATCCGAATCTGTGATTATGACCAGTTCGTGGAGTTGATGCTGGACAGCAGTGAGGATGGCCTGATGCACAGCCATCAATTCTGCCACCTGACTACTTCGGGGACCAATTTTGTATCCAGCGGAGGGTTCTGGGGACTCATTCACCCATGCATTCCCTACGCCGGCCACCAGTTCTTTCTCCCCGTCGTTGTCAACATGGTAAGAGCATCCATCCACATACACAGTGGGCATTCCCTCACACTTGTCTTCTTCAAAGACTTTGTGGGGGGAATTAAGGTATGCCTCCATGTTGTCCTTTATTTTTAGACTTTCGTCCTCGAGACAGTTTTCTCTGGCACAATCATGCAAGTCAGCCAGACCTTGCGCGAGGGGACTCTTCTTGTTTTGGCCATATCTGACCTCCACAGGAAAGCCTTGCATTGACAGAATCCAGGAAGTAATTCGGGAATTACTCACATTTCCGGCCCGGATTCTGTCACTTTGGAGATATTGCAGAGGCTGGTGTGGAGTCTCCACTATGATGTGTTCCCCCTGGATAAACGGCGGTAATTCTTCAATGCCCACACCGTTGCCAGGAGTGCCTTCTCACAATTTTTCCTCCACAGAGGATAAAGTTTTGCTCTCATAGGAGATTACTTTATTGACCTTGTCATGCTTTTGGTATAATACTGCCTTCAAGCACGTATTAGAGAACCCCGTCTCCAGGAAGAACTCCTTGTTTCTGACAGGGTAAGCTAGGCAAGGCGCTTTTGAGAGGCTTCTTTTGAGTTGTTTTACTGCCTCGGCTTGTTCTGGACCCCATTCCCACTTGACCCCCCCTTCAGGAGATGAATCAGGGGTCTGGTGATCTCTGCGTAGCCCTCAATGAACTTTCTGCTGTAATTAGTCAGTCCAAGGAGGCTCCTTAGTTCCCGCAGAGTTGTGGGGTCTTTCAGTTTCTGAAGTGCTTCCACTTTCTTTTCCTGGGGACAGAGACCCTGAGGAGTAATCTCATGCCCCAAGAAATTAACACGGGTTCTGCACCACTGTGCTTTTTGAAAGGAAAGTTTTGCTCCGGCGGTCCTCAACTGTGTCAGAACATAACGGATCTCCGCTATGTGTTCCTCAACAGTTGAGCTTTTGATGAGGACATCATCTACATAAGCCAGGTTACCCCTGGCACCCAGGTCGGGAATGGCCTTATGTAGGAAAATATTGAACTCATTACCGGAGTTAAAGTATCCGAAGGGAGTCCGGGTCCATGTGTACTGCTGGCCCCCAAAGGTAAAAGCCAGTTTGTATTGGTCCTCCCTGCTGACAAGCACGGTCCAGTATCCATTGGTCAGGTCTATTGCAGTGAATACCTGTGACCCCTGAATCTGGGCTAGCCCTTGGTCAATGTAGGGAAGAGGCCATCGGGAAGTATGGACCCGTTTGTTGAGCTCCCTGAGGTCGGCGCAGAGTCTCCACTGGCCGTTTGGCTTCAATATTCCCAGTACCGGATTATTGAAGGTGCTGTGGACTGGACTGATTATTCCCCGGGACTCAAGGTTCTTAATTATTTTAGTAAGGGACTCCATTGATGCGAGAGGCAAGCGATATTGCTTCACAAACACAGGAGTCATGCCAGGGTCCGTGGGGATTGTTGTTGTGTGGATGTCAGTGCGACCACAGCATATGAGTCTACCGCAAAGAGATCTTGGAAATCCAAGAAAACTTGTTTCAACTTTTGCTTTTGTTCCAGAGTCACACAGGCATCAGCTAGGTTGACTCTCTCTTCCACCATCTGCCTGAAGCCTGGAAAGACTTCGGGTTTGGCTATCTCCGCGGCCTCCTCCAGCTGGGTGGAGAAGTCCCTGGTCAGAGTGCTGATTTGGACCGGAGGCTTCAGGTGGGAAAGGCAGCCCTCATGGACCTGGAAAATCACCTCATCCCTCCTGAAGTCACAAGTCACATCTTCCTTACCATAGGGGCAGGAAGTGTACACCAGGAAGTTCCCCCCATGCCGGGTAAAAATCCTGTCTGGTGTTGTATTGTCCTCACTGTCACTGTCAACGCAGTCCTTGGGGATTGGCCCTAACAGTTCATTACCTAAATCAATGGAAAAATGTCGGTCATCAACCGCCATTCCAATAATGGTGCCTGCGGCTAGAGTAATACTCTTTAAGTCGCTGTTATCCACCTCCATTGGAATGGTGTCATGTTCTATGTTGACTAATGGTGTTGGGTTTATCCCCAACCCTTGCTGTTGGAGAGAAGCGTTTAGATGTATGTAAGCATCAGGGTTTTTCAAATGTTGTCCTCTTTTAACTTTCACTCCCAGGGAGAATTGTCGGGTCCTTTCTGGGATGGTGACTTCCTCTTTGATCTGAATTTCAACTGCATAAGGTAGCAATTGAGCTGACCTAAATGCTTTTTCTGGATCATCAAAGCCCATGGGATTATCCGCTAATCGGGACCAAGCTTTGAAGTTTATTAGGTCCAAACTAATGGCAAAGCGATTGAGAATGTCACTGCCTAAGTAAAAAGCGGCAGTGACGTCTCGCACGACCCAACAATTGTGGACTATGCTCTTGTTGCCAATGGAGATTTTGAGCATACACCTGCTTGGCAGGAGATGTTTGGAATTAGGTGCTTCCAGGTCCATTTCCCATTTGTCTATCAGTTTGAAGGTGGGAATGGCTGGATCGTTTGGGAGTTGGCGAAACATGGCTTCGCTGATGAAGCTCTTACCATTGTTCACGCACACTCGAGCGAGAACAGAGTCCTTCCCATCATTTACCTGAACAGGGATGAACAACTGCTCTCCAATTTGCTGAATATCAGCCAGGCTCTGAGCTGATTTCACATCTTTCTGGACTAGGGGAGTGGGAGTTTCTGATTGTGGATTAGTAAAGAATTTCAGGGTGTTTCCTTCCAGTGTGGAATACCACCTTAAACTGAAAGGAAGGTTGATTTTCAGAAATAGAGAGGACCCCCCATCACCAGTCTGTTGTCCTACTACTATTACTGTCACTTCTGGAATTTGGTTGTTCTGGAAGTGAAATTCTACTTGGTCAGATTTTTGTTCAACCATGTGGCAGGTGCCGTTTAAACTAACATGGTTGACACTCTGTTTTAATTTTATTGGTCGGCTAGTCTGGGTCCAGAGGACCTTGTTTACGCAATCTATTAAGGGTGACAACCTCCTCGGAGGTCATTCCCCAGTAAACAAGGGGTGCCCTCTGGAGTCACTACTATGACCGGGTGTTTCACCTTGTGTCGCCCGATCTTAATGTCCAAGTCTGCAGTCCCCTCAACGGGAATTTCCTTCCCGTCAAAGTTCTGCAGTTGTCCAGGAAGAGAGGTGAGAGGAATTTGGTAATTCCCTCCCCTTCCTGCATTCAGTTCATCAAAGGCCCTTCTGGACAGAAGGGTAGCTTGAGATCCAGTGTCCACCAGTGCCAAAATTGTACCCTGCCCCTGTACTTGTACCGGGGCATAGTATCTTCCCTCCTTCTCCTCAAGGGGGCACATTTTTGGACAACTGGTGGGCTAACTTTCTGGTTTTGGACATCGCTAGTGAAGAGATTTGGGGAGAATTCTGTGGAGACCCTTGGGAATCTGAAAGAAAATGTTGGCAACTGGAGATCAGAGCCATTGTGGGTTCCCCTGGCTCCGGTTCTGGGCGGCCCCCCTTTTTGGAGGCAGTCACCAGGATGGGTTTGAACTAGGGGATTTTCTTGCTGTTGGTTCTGGGATGAGATGGTGGGCGGCGGTAGCTCAGTCTCCCCATCTCCCCAGTCTGGATTTGCATCCCTAGGGACCCATTTTTCTTTGGGAGGAGTTCCCCCCTCTCTGAAGGAGAAGATCCTTTTCCCAGGATCCTCTGAGGATCCCTCTCCCTCAAATTGGAAGATCTGTACCTCCTCCTCAAACTGAGTCTGTTTGGGTCTTTTGTTTCTCCTACCCCCCTTCTGCTCCTTAGGAGGCAGACTTTCAGGGGCAAGAGATTTTGTTTTCGGTTCCTGGGTTTCCAGGGGCTGTTTACAAGTGAGGAAGGAAGCTTCCTCCAAGGCTTTACACCCCCCTTCCCTTTGTGCCTCCTCCCTGGGAACCGGTGAGTTATCGGGGTGCTGCCCCCGTCATTGTTCTGGAGCACCAGATCCAGAGTTGGGTGCGTTCTGCGCCGGCATGCCGATCTGAGGATTCTGCTGAGCCCTCAGTATGTGACCCAGATCCCGCGCCATGTTTTGAACCTGGCGCTCTAACTGGGAAACCCGCTCAGGCTGATACGGGGCCCTGTTTTCTCCCCTGGGCTGATCCCGGGAAGGGTAGCTATCCCTTCTTTGGTAGTACCCCTGGTTGGGAAGATTTGGATACCCCTCCACCCTTGGCCTCCCCTCTCCCGGATTCGGTTGTCTGGGCTCAGGGAATTGGGGAAAGAAGGGTGGAGGATTTTGGGGCTGGAAGTTGGGTGGATACCTTGGGAAGAAGTTCTGCCCAGGGTTTGGTGAGTTTCTGCCCTCCTGTGAGAAGTTGGGAGGGAAGTTCTCTGGGTTAGGTGCTTGGCTGGTTTCCCCCCCTTGGGCTGGAGGAGTCCACACATAACCCAGGATGGGTCTGTTTCCCTTGTAACGGGGGCTTACATAATCAGGAGAGCGAGGGACCCCATTTGTGGGGCTGCCTCCCGGGCTCCCTGTCTGTGACTGGCCCGAGGACCTTCTGGGCCTAGCATTATTAGGTGCAGGTAGGTTTTTAGGCCCCCCATCTCCAAATCTAAAACGGGGGTGACCTTTACCTCTGCCACCTTGGCAGCAGCAGGGGTGTTGTTGGCTTTGGGGTTTTTGGGCGCATTATTTTTATTTTCTATTGGCTTCTGCACCTCATAGATCCGGGTCGCCTGTTCAATGACCCAGTCTAAAGATCTTTTCTCGTGAAAATCCCTCACGAGCTGGGTCATTATGTATTTGGGCAAGGCATGGAAAAACGTATTAATAAATTCTCTGCTATCCGTGCGCACCCTTCTTGTGGTCTGTGCAAAAGCACGCTTTAACTCCTGCACAAACTCTTGTGGGGCCTGATCCTCCCCACATTGTAAATTGTAGGCTGCCTTGCGAGCCTCTTGAGGATTTCTATGAGTAGAAAAATGTTTCAAGATGGCCGCCTTATAGGTGGACCATCTTAAATGATTTTGGTCCTCCAGCCCCGCAAAGAAACTGGAGTATTCCGGAGAGAAGGTCCACTTTACATATTGAATACAGCTTTGGCTGTCCTTCAAATGGAAAGTCTCCATCATTTGCTCAAACAACTCTAAGTGCTCCCAAACAGAATACTTGGCGTTCTTATGATAAGGCGTGATGACGCTCCTGATTGCCTTAATCTGCTTTAAGGGGTCCTTAAGCAAGGCCCTTTTTGTCTTATTGGCCCTTTTGGTTCGGGTAACCCTGGTCCATTCATCTTCTGACTCAGAGGCACTGCTCCCAGAGGTTCCCGTCTGTTCTTCCAGGTTTTTCCGGATTCTGCGAGCCTGGGAATGGCTGGCAGAATGTGGGGACCTGGTCTCCTGTGTCCTGTACCGCTCAGAGGAGTCTTCAGATCCCTCCTTGCTGCCAGGATTTGATGGGTGCCCCCCCCACTGACCTAACTGGGCAGAGGTTTTCAGGATGCCCTTAATGGGCCTACTCTCCTGGGGTTCCCCATTAAATTGCACTGTGCTTGGGTGCCCATACCCGGGTGCCCGCCCATCTATTCCTGGGAGGTACTGGCCTATGAGCCCCATGCTTCTGGCTGGATAGTAATCTGCCATCCCTGTGGCCCGGTGCTCAAGTGCGCCCGGGGACATGGGGGTGGCAGAGTCCAGGGACTGAGAGAGATAAAGGCCTCTGCTTCTAGGGCTCCTGAGGTTATGCTCAGGAGTTTCCCTTTCCCAGCGAACCTGGTCTCTCTGCCCCTGCTCCCTGTTGCAATGCAAGAGCCTGCACTTTCAGTTCCTCAGTTAAGGCCTTACTAGACTCTATCAGTCTCTCCTGCATTGCTACCTGTTGTTGGAGTCTATCATTGTGCTGGCAGAGAGCCTCATTCTCTCTCTGTGCCTCCTGATTGGTCCTGGAGCACTGGGTCAGTCTTTATTTGAGAATTTAAACTATATATATATATATATATATATATATCACACTTTATAATAAACTAATAATTGAATATCACACTTAATCTGAGCAGTAATCAATAATGGATAGTCTGGCACTAGCACACTTGTGAATAGGAACAGAAGAATAATGTGGTAGAGAATGCTTTATAGGGTTCAAGGAAATGCAAGGTTGAATGAATGAAATGCAGTATAGAAAATAAACTCATATGGTTTCACAAAAGACAAGATAATCACTTTCCCTTTGTGGCAATTCACCCCCCCCTATACAATGTAAGGAGATGGAAGGAAGAGCACACAGTTCAGGTATACAATCACAATGTAATACAGAGTTCCAGTTTCCCAGCCAGCTTAGAGGAGAATAGATATGAGTTTTACACAGGCTCAAAATGCTTTAAAATGTGATAGCAATATATTGGAAAATGTGCTAAAATGATTTTAATTCCCTCTGGAGGTTCAGGTTGAGGATTAGTTGGTTTAAATTAGTTCAGGCTTACTTTAGCAATGTTCTAGGAATGATTGGCAGGTTAAACGAATTTTTGGCAAATGAAAGCAAGGAAGCTGCTGTTTTCACACGTGGAGAAATTTGCAAATCGTGGCAAATTCGCGAGTGCGTTTTTCACGATTGCGGCAAAAGTATAGGGAGTAGGAATGTGGTTCTAGGTTCATTGAAAAGCCAAGATTCCCAGCTTTCAGAGGAAAGTTACTGCAAGTCTCTAAGACAAACGGTCACTGAGATATGAGCGATATGGTAAAGGTCGTTTTTCAGATTTGAAAGTTTAAAAGTTCAAAGTGACAAGTTACAGCTTGCAACTAGAAAATGACAGGTGACAGCTTTGCAAATGACAGGTGACAGTTAGGAGACAGTTCTGGTTAGATTAAAATAGATTGAATTATATTATTTTAACTAAGAGATTGGTTCTGCACAGTTCTGCTAGGTACTCACAATATATTTAGAAATAGAATGGGCCTCGCCACGGATCTGGTCAACAGGTTTTCTTCACTCGCCACGGATGGTCTCTGCGCACAGCGTCTGGGTCAGCTCTCTAGTTCTGCGAACAACGGTCTGGTTCAGCTCTGCTCTGCCTCTGGTTCTGGATACTGCTCTGCTTTCTCTGGGTACAGCACTGCTTCTGGATCTTTCTGCACAGCTTTCTCTGGACCCAGCGCTGATCTGCACGGCTCCTGGATGCTGCTATCGCTGTTAGGTTTGCTGGATGCTGAGGCCCACTGAGAAGAGTTCTCAATTTGTGGGTTTAGGCCCTTGCTTTGAGTTCTGAATCAAGTTCTTTGGAGTTTTAAAGTCTAAGTGTTGAATCTAGTATCTTCTGGATGTTGTGTGGTCCGGCAGAGCGCGTTGCAGAAAATGGAATTGAATGTCCCTATCTGTCCTGACTGTCTGCTTTTATGTGTTTTGAAAGTGGGTGGAGAGGCTAAGCTTTCAAGGCCCAACCCCTTCAGAGTTCTGATAGGTTGGAGAATTCTTTGCGTTCTCACTGGAGAGCAGGATTGTGTGTCCGAATGATGTCATTTAATGGCTTTCAGAAAGGACACTCCCCTGTCAAATTGCACACAATCTATATTTGATCAAAAAGACATATTTGCACAGGGACACATTTGTTTTAAATTACATGCACCCATCACATATCACAGGAGGTATACCCTGTCCAAATCTGCTCTTCCTGGGGGCTTGCATTCAGAAATGGCAACATTTGCACTTTTTAACTGGTTTTGCAATATCGGACATTAACCCAAATTTACACACACGTGCGCAAGGAGTATGGACATTAATTGATGAAGTGTCAGATTTTTAACATGCATACATTTTAAGTAATACCCTCTTAACTGCTAGCTTGCCCCCAGATCATACCACCGGTTCTAAAAACCTCTTAAAATGTGGGCAGAAAAATCACAAGAATTATGGTATCATTTAAATAATTTTCACAAGTCCGCTCTATGAATGATCCATCTTTTTAGAGTTATGTTCTGGCCCCAAAGGGGTGTGGTTTCCCCCCAGCACAAGGTCGAATTTCTGGTTTTTCCAGTTCTGCCAAGCTCAGAGACCCTGCCCCTCCCAGCTTCTGCCAAGAGGAAGCTGTTTTACGGTCCCCCCAATAAAGCATCTGCCTCGGTCCTGGAAGGCCCATTGTTCAAGAGGAAGCCATTTATGGCCTCCCCCCAATAAACCCTCTGCCTGGGTCCTATGTTTAGTCTCTAGCAGTCCCTTGGTAATTCAATCAGAGAAGTGTCATATCCCTTTTGGTGGGAACAGCAAAAGGCAGCTAGGCCTGGGAACACAGCTGTTGTGCAAGTCTCAACTCCTGTCGGGGGTAGCTGGTGGGCAGAATTCAGTTCCTTAAGCCAGGCCCCAGCTAATGTCACTTTTAGTTACCCCGTTTTCTGCATTCAAATAAAACTAACCATTTTTACATATGCAGCTAGAATGCTGATTCTAAGTTTAAAACTATGACATTTAAACAATTGCAACCTATGTGACACTCAAAAGTAGGTCACTCATTTATTTTAAACATTTAGATTTTTAGTGTCTTTCAGTCCAAATTTACTTAAACTGCTGAAATCCACAGCTCAGCCAGTCTTGTTATAAACCTTCAAGTCACTTCAGAATATAACTTTACATTGTATCCACCTCTCAGTAAGTCTTTCTTTGGCCTGCTTTGGGTTCATTTATTCAGTTTTACACAAAAAAAAGTCTGGTGTTGTTTTAAAACGCCGGCTTTCTGATAGTGGTGAGTACTGGTAATGCAACCATTTTTGGGATTTAAGAAAATGAATTCCCCACAATTCTAGGTTGCTTTTGGCAATCAGCATTGCCATTCCCAATGGTTTCAGGCTACTGTGTGGGTAGTCCAATGGTGGTTTTAGGCAGTTCCCTTCTGTGCCCATAACATCGGCAAAATGGGTGGCAGCCTATTCTTCATGCACTTCCCTGGGCATTTTCTGGGAAGCTCTGGCCATCATGATGTTTTCAATGCCAGTACTGCACAGTTTTTGAGGTAGGGCTCGGATGCATGGGTAAAAACATCCCACATGATGAAAAACCTAAAGGCCAGTCAGGAGCTGATGAAGCACTGGCATTAACAGAAGGCTACAAGTAACTGTCTATTCTCCAGGCAGTGGGTGTGGTTTATGGAGCCTATCAAACCCAGTTCCCTTCAGAAAAAGTGGACTGGGCCTTACTGTGTGCTGGAAAGTCAGTGAGGTCAATGATCTCATCGATGTGAAAGTACCTAAACAGATGATCAGGGTCTTTCACATCAAATGGGGAAAAAAATATTATAGCCGGGATGACTAGGACATGGTGTTAGTGACAGATGGAGAGACTGACGAGGACCAATCCCTTCCCAGACCTCCTGCAGGCTGAAGCCACAGATGAGTCAGTTGAAAGTGTCAACCTTTCAACAGACATGTCAGAACAGCAGCTGACAGATTGTCACCATTCACTGGGGCAGTTTTCGGGGCTAATTCTGCTGATTTCAGGTTGCACAGATAGGTGGACTCATGATGTGGACACTGGGGCCAGTAAGCCAGTAAAGAACAGGATTCACCAGATATCCGATAAGGTCAAGGACACCATCAAGGGGGAAGTTTCCAAGATGTTGTCCCTAGGAGTGATAGAGCCATTCCACAGCCCCTGGGCTAGCCCAGTGGTACTGGTCCCTAAAAAGATCAGAGGTATTAAGACTGTAGTTCGGTTTTGTGTGGACTACAGGGTGCTCACTTCTGTCATGAGGACAGATGTTCACCCCATTACTCGGGCAGATTAACTCTTTGACAATCTTGGTGCTGTCAAGTACATGAGTACCTTTGACCTCATTGCAGGGCACTGGCTAGTCGGCTTGATAGATGGAGTGAAAGAGAAGTCAGCTTTCTGAGCCCCAGAAGGACATAATCAGTTCAATGTGATACCCTTCGGATTGATGAATGCCCCTGCCACTTTTCGGAGGATAGTTAACCAGATTTTGTCTGGCCTGGAAAACTTCAGTGTCACCTATTTAGATGAAATTGCGGTGTTCAGTCACACCAGGGAAGATCACTTATCACACCTGAAACAAGTGCTTCAGGTGCTGCGGAACACAGGTCTGACTATCAAGGCCACAAAGTGACAAAGCGCATGGCACAGTGACTTACCTAGGCCATCTGGCCTTTGGAGGTAAGAAACAACCTCTCGAAGTGAAGGTACAGGCTTGGAAGGATTCAGACATTACCGCCACACAGACACAGGTGATAGCCTTTCTAAGTCTCACTGTTTGCGGGGCCCCAGTTTTGAAAGTGCCAGACTATGGAAAAGCGTTGATTATCCAGACCGATGCCAGTGATTTTGGTAATGTGGTAGTGTTAGCGCAGCTGAACTCTCAAGGGGTAGACCAACCATTGCCTACATTAGCAGGCCATTGACAAAAAGCGAAAGGAACATGGTCATTGTTGAAAAGGAGGCTTAAATGCTTGTCTGGACAGTACAGAAGCTGAAATCCTATATCTTTGGTTCAAACAGACCACCAGCGTCTTTGATGGTTAATGACCATGCAATGGGAGAACCCTAAGCTTTTACGTTGGGCCATATCCCTACATAGATTCCATATGGACATCCAGAAGTAGTCAGGCTCCCAGCATGGAAATGCAGATGGCCTCTGCCGGTATTTTTGCATTCATGACAAACCAGACCCTCAGCACGGTGGTGGTTCACATGTTGACGATGGGGTGCATGTGAGGAAATCGACCATTTGCATGGCGGTGTGCGCTCACCTGGGCTTTTTCAGAATTATAAATGAAATTGAATGATGGTAGATCAACCTTCAGCAAAATGGCTGGGGCTAATCTGCACACATTTTCCTATAGTCACCATATGACATACGCATAGACCTGTGTACTCTTGCTGGACACATCCTACAGGCGCAGTCCTCCTGTCATATTTAGTTGGGATATGACAGGAGGAGTATACAATGCATCTCCAGAAAGGGGAGAGACAAACCTTCCCCCTGCCTGTTCAGGCTAATTAACTAACAAAGGTTCCATGTATGCGCCATGTCCCTTTGTTGAGCCCTGTAGTTGGTGGCAACAATTCACATACCAATCAGAAAGTAATTCAAACAGGGCCACATGGAGTCTGGCTAAAGAGGCTAACAAAGGAGACAGGAAACCCCAACAACCTTGCATACGCAACCATGTCAACCTGGTGCCAGCTCCCACCCTCATTATCGATTGAAAGTGAAGCGTTATGTCTGGGACTTTACTTTTACTTTTATTCATTTGTATAGCACACCAAGGTCCCGGAGGCTTACGGGTGCTACAAAGAATAAAAAACTAGACAAGACACATAGAACATAAATCAAAGGCGCAATGACCATAAGCATGCCACGATAACCGAAAACCAGAAAAAAAACTGAGAAGACTGCAACCTATTTAAATAGCAGTGTTTTGATCTTTTTCCTAAAAATGGCAATGTAATATATCCCCCTAATATCTGTCAAAATAGCATTCCAGGCGTTGGGTGCAGTCTTGCAGAAAGTGGATTTCACACAAATTTAAAGTTAATTAGTATTGTTGGACAATCAGTCAGGTAAGCACTGCCAATGCCCTTAACACACTTGTGTGTTATCAACAAAAAACAAAAATGAATCCTAGCTGTAACCGGTAGCCAATGCAGGTTATGCCTCGTGTCTGATGTGTGGTCTCTCTTTGTTAGACCGACTATAATCTTGCCAATGCTATTTTGTAATGTGTTCAACCGTTTGATGTCACACTTAGTGACACCAACATAAGGCTGCTGCAGTAGTCATTTTTGGATCCTATAATGGTCCTGGCCACGTATCACAATTAGTTTGGGAGATATAAGGCCATAATTGGGCCAATAATTTGGTATGATAGGCAGTAGATGAAAGAAGACTATTTATTTGTGCCCTCATGTCCAGGTTTTGATCCAAAATTATGCCTGAAACTTTCACCTATTTCTTGGTTTCCAAATTTCAGCCAGATACCTGAAAGTGTCCATATTCTGGACACAATGGACACAATGGACACAATGGACCTGATTACGACCCAGGTGGTAGCCGGACCCTTATTAAGGGCACGGCTGCCACCGGTAATGATTTTTTGCCCTTTTCTGGGACCTGGTAAAAGTTAATCCCCATTCCCATTTGAGCCGCATAGGGCTCTATAGGAATGTGGAGGATGCTAACAACGGGCCCGTTAATGACGGGCCGTTGTTAGGATCCTGGGCTGCTCACGGGACCCACTAAGGACGCCTGGTTTTACCAGGCATTCCTTAGCGGGTCCCACAGCAGTCCTCGTAATAGGGCAGCCCGTAATGAACGGTGCCAGTCCCGTACCAGCACTGTCCATTACTGGACTGCTAGGGCCCTAATGAGGCCCAATGTCCTTAATTTAGTAATGGTCACTATCTCCATTCACTTGGTTTTCTCTTTATTTAATGCCTGACCATTTTCCATTGTCCATAATTGTATGATTTAAAACATCTTATTTATTGTATTCTCATGATCCTTATGAAGCCCTGAAAGTAGGCTGATACATTGAGTATCATCTGCATAATTCATAAATCCTATATTACACACTGCTAGGAGGTTAAACATGGGTCTGTAAAGATATTATATAATGAGTGAGAAAGCCAAGCTCCCTGTGGCACAGCAAAATGAAAATGTGCTGATCACTCCACACTCTAAATGACCGATCGCTCAAGTAAGGCGCAATCCAGTGAGCAGCAGTGTCTGAAAATAATGCTACCTCCCTTAACCTGGTGACCAGCTTCCTTTGGTCCACCAGGTCAAAGATGGCTAATAAATCCAACAGCATCAGCATGACTGTCTGCCGCTTGTCCATATACTATAGCAATCTGGATTTAAGATCCAGCAGTACCATCCCAGTACCATGAACCTTTCTGAAAACAGATTGCCATGTGTTCTGAATATCATGATTACTCAAGAAGGTCGATAGGTGCAGGTGTGCCACTCGATCTAGAAGCTTAAGGAGAAACAGTGTGTTAGATATCTGTCTATAATTAGTGGGAGTAGCTGGACACAATCCTGTTTTTTTTAATAAGGGAGTGTTCCAGGCATCATTGAGTTCTACCGGGACATAACTCTCTGCAAATTATGCATTCAATTACTTGCATAGGGTGCTCAGCAATAAAGGAGCACACTCCTTAATTATTAGAGCTGGACAAGAATCTCCCTTAGACTAAGTTGGCTTTAAATTAGAAATGATTGCTGCTAAATCACTTTTACGAAATAGGACTTCCCGTGGGCTGACTATCATAGTGCAAATTTGCTGGTTAATCTCTTTGGACTTTTTTTTATCTTGGCCAGTTTTCCAAGCATAGCTTCCTGGATCATGGTGCACCAGGCAACATCCTTTACTATGATATATACAAGGATCTTCCAGCTCCTTCAATAGTTTAAAAAGTTCCATGGAGTTGCATTTAGCATTACTGATCCTGGAATCACATGCGCTTCTTATGTATTAGTACGTATCTTGATATGCATCATTTCAATCCCTTCAATAATGGGAATCTCCACCTCCCAAATATCAAAGGTTGACTTAAAGATACATGCCACTCTTACTGCTCTGCCCTGAGCTCTATCCTGATGTATCATACTGTATGTATCTAGAACAGCGAAGACCAAAGTAGGCCCGCTGCATCATAGCTCCATGTCGCCGTAATAGCACAAATATCCACATCCTCACTACAACCATAATACTGTGTGTTTACAGTAGTCAGCCCCTCCGCGCGGCCCCATTCCGAATGTACGAGTATGTGATTTGACAGAGCCAGAAAGTCTGATCTTGCTGCAGCTTCAAGGGAGACCTGCTACGTTATTCAGGAACCACAGAGATCTCCATTAACCAGAAGCACCCTTCGATCCACAATAGACAGGAATATGGGTGGGACTTAGTATTGCATGTTTTCACCCCTTTTCTGTTGCAAAGTGCTCTGGTTGTGACTTCATGCATACAGGAGATTGTTGGTGGAGACCCAGGATTGGTTAATTAAGGTAGGCTTACCCTACGCCAATAACTGGGGCCCATTCGGCTTTAAAAGAGGGATGAGTCCCTCTTTTGGCAAATCATCTGAAGGCTTCAACAGAAGCAGAAGGAAGAACTCATCATTGGACCGTGGCTGAAGGTACAGTCTGTCTTACAGCTTCTGCCAGTTTAAGAAGGCCCAGACCTCTAAGAAGGAAGCAAGATCCCTCTTCTAAACATCTCCTAAGGAACAGAAGGCGATTCCAAACCCAGAGGACCCCCCAGAAGCTCCGGAACCAGTACCCAAACATCACACAGCGTGACCTGCTAGGAACTGCAGCAAGCTTCCTGGTTGGGAGGTGCCATACAGTCTCTGAGCCCAAAACCAAGACAAGGCAGTTTCCTTCAACACACTCCTCAGCTTTGGGCCGCCCACCTTAAAGAACAACACATGCCCATTGAAGGAGCTTGGAGAAGTTCATCGACAAGCATCTACCGATGTCCACCTAAAAGGACATTTTGGAGGCAGTTAAGCCCCTCAAGCTGCAACCGACTGCACCACAGACTGTTGTTACACTACAGTCACTAAATATAGTATCCAGAGAGCATCCCTTTTCCTTCTTTGAAACTGTCTGTCCTCTGCAATCCTTTACAGGGAGGGCTGTTATTCATAGTTTTTCTAGAACAGTCTGTTGTAATAAAAATAAAGAAGATATTTTTATACAACCTTGACTGGACAGTCCCATTTATTATTGGGATATAATTGTATTTTCGCTGTGTTACAACTAACCAATGATACAAATTGTCAAAATTGGACAAGGAGGTGTATAATTTGCTTGTTTTTCCAATCTGTTAGGATCCTTTCTGGTGTACTAAACGTGTGGGGTTAATTGATGGTTTAGAAACCGATATTGACCCCTGGACCACTGGTGACCCAGAAGTTGATTTGTCATAAAATCCCACAATGCACATCTATTTCTCTGGCCCTCTAAAAGCAGAGCCCTGCTGTCAATGCACAAAACAGAGAAACCCAAATAACATATTTCAGGTGTGCACTGTGTCAGTGCATCTGGTATCTTCCCAATACACTCATGGGGCATCTATCAAATTCCAACAAAATGTCCACATGTCCATGCATCTCACAATTCTGAGCCGCACTACCATTCCATGCATCCAGGATAGTCAGGAATAGTCCCATGGTGTGTGGAACCTTTGCCAAATGTGGTCAGATAATGTTTGTATCACTATACACTTATCCCTTCCCCTTTTTGATGAAGGGGTGAGGGATAATTGCCATGGGTTTGTCATAGAGAGGTAGGGGGAGAAGAGAACAGGGAGATGTGGTGGTACAGAAAGCTATGCAGGTGGTTCTTCAGAAAGGAGAAGAGCTAGGAGGTTGGATTTAAATATACATAGAGTGGGAGTTGTGCAGAGAGGGCGTGAAAGAGCATTCCAGAAAATTGGAGCGAGGAGAGGATTAGAGCGCAAATGAGCGTGAGCGCAAGAGGCACGAGAGGTGACAAGGAGGTGAACTGTGGATGATCTTAGGAAGACCGGGGGCAAGTAAGGAGTGAGATGGGCCAATAGGTTCATAGCAATTGCAGTATTCAATTTGACTTAGCCTGTCTATACACTTCTATCCATCCCAAAATATTCCTCTTCTGCAATATTTCATCACAAGGTTCTTTTTACACAATCCATTATAAAACTAGTGAAATGCATCTATAATTACATAGATTTAATACAGAAACCTGCATTATGATATCATTTATTTTGTATTAAAATATTTCTAGTCTTGCAACACATTTTTTTTACTTCAACATTAATTTGAGTCAAAGCTTCATTTTTTTGACAGTCCATTCATGATTTTTGAAACTTTTTCATTACAGACCTCCACTTTCTACATAAGTTGAGGCGTGTGCCTCATCTAAGATTAAAATTGATTTGTGAACAAAAACTAAAAACTCAGGAAATAGTCTCACACTTTTTTCTTTGAATGTTCACATTTGTTGGAGAAAAAAAAGAAACGGATAAGCGTTTCCTGAAAATATTTTCAGCAAACTAAGCAAAAACCTTTTAATTAGTTTGTTGAGAAAATCTCCTGTAACCATCCTTCTGATGACTTATTTCAGCATTTCATTGATGGGTTTAAAACATGATTTTGCTAACGTTATAATCACACAATAATGATCATGATGTAATTTTATGTTATGCCATTTTTCTAATTTCTCAAACCTGCAAAAGATTGGAGCACAATTACATGAAATTGGTGATGCCAAATTAGCCAATTTCACATATTTTTTATACAAACGTTTAACTGTTGGCTGCCAGAGTGATCTTCTCATAAAATGATGTTCAAACAGAAAAAGGAATGTCTGAATCTGGATTAAAATTGAGGAAAATGTGGTAAAATATCCCTCTAACTATTTTTGTCCCTGGTTATTGGGTACGCACCAACTAAGGATACAGCAAATACCCTAATGTAAATAATAAACACATTGGGGGTCATTACGACCCAGGCGGTAAGTACGCCAACTTTACCACCATGGTGTAAACTATGTTTACACCATGGTGGATGGCGGATTTACCGCCCCATTCCAAGGTGAGTGGGGCGGTAAATCCCCATTTCCCATTTTACCCTTCCCCATTCCCATTTTTGCCCCATAGGGCATAATGGGAGTGGGGAAGGCGCTAATTAGCACCAAGGCGGTTTAGCGCCATGGATTTTAACGGCTGCTAAAAGCAGCCGTTAAAATCGGAATCAGGCGTTAAGGGTTAACGACGGCGTTAACCCTTAAAGCCTGAGTTGTAATGAGGCCCATTGTTTTGCTCTGGAATAGAAGAAGCCTAGAGCACTATTTGGAGGAAGAAGACATTCTCAATGTTAATGAGGAAAAAGAAATAATAGCTCTGTGGAAGGTCTGGCTAAGAGAAGCGGCATGTGTACATGGTTTGCAGATACTATGGGAACCAGTTCTGAAAACAAATGGATGCCCACAGGGAGTGTCTCATTAATTGTGCTACTCAAAGAGCTAAACCCTAAGGTTATGGCAAGAAACAGGAATAGGTAGATACACTAATGCATGTCAGCACATCTGTAACACTTTTAGAATTGTGAGTGCACCTCTATTCATGGGCCCCACCAAGGGCAAGACCCCTACAATTATTTCAAGAAATAGGAATAGGCAGATAAACTAATGCAGCTACATGACACGTCAGCACATCTGTAATCCTTATGAAATCCTCAGGGGGGAAAATCCCACAACGCACCTCTATTTCTCTGCCCCTCAAAGAGCAGAGCCCTGCAGTCAGTGCAAAAAACATAGAAAAACAGATACAATGTTGCAGGTGTGCACTGTGTCAGTGCATCTGGCATCCTTTTACAACTTTAATGGAGCATCGACCAACTTCCACGACAAGTCCAAATGTCTGGGCATCTAAAAAACCTGATCCGCGCCATCAATGCATGAATGAAGAATAGTCAGGAAGGGTCTCATGGTGTGTGGAACACTTGCCATATGTGATCTCATTTTTGTATCCCTATACCCGTTCATAATGTTTACACTGTGCCCTTTTAAACAAAGGGCTGGTTTTTAACTCGTCAAAGTGAATTACCGTTGTTTTAATACCTTTTAAATATACTTTTATTACATGGCCTGTGGTAGCAGCTGTGTAGTTATGGTTTAGTTGCTCAACCCATAGAAAGACCACTTTCTAGGCGGCTTATAACTTTGTCTCCCCTGAGAAATTTGGTGAGGTTTTGTCCAGGGTGTGGGGGGCAAAATTATAGCAGGGTTCCCAAAATGTGTGGTTTTCCTCATAGAGGCAATGGAAAAAATATTTTCCTCATGCCTACAGCCCAACCCGCTGGAAGGATTTTCACCAAATTTGCAGCTGGAGCAGCAGCTTGGTCCCGAAAGCATGCTGCCATCAGTTTGGTGGAAATCCGTCCAATCGTTTTTTAAAAAAACAGGCAAAAATGTAGTTTAAAGGATATTAGTGATATTTGGGTCTGGTCTGTGGACTCACTTCCCAATTCGGGGGCAGCTGACAACTTTGGGCAATGGGGGGCTGGCATGATGTCCTTGGACAATGGAAGCACCGGCTTATTGGATGGTGAAAAACATGAGCTGCGTCAGATATTTTGAAATAGTCGCCATGTTGGAATTGTGGACAGCCACCATTTTCTGCAGACATTGCTGGAAAAACATATTAAAAAACACAACATTGCACTTATCAAACTAATGAAACAATCTCTGGAGTGGTGAGGGGCGGTGAGGATGGAATGGGATATGGCCATAAAAAGGCAAAAAACAGGTCGTTTTCCACCTTCGAAGTTTGCAACAGCTCTGCAATGTTCGCAAACATCCATACATAATTTTGCAATATAGGGTTGGGTAAAAACAGTTTATGGATGTCTTATAACTTTGGCACCACCGAATGAAATTGCATGAAATATTGTGATATTATTCTAGATCTGACCTTGAACGGTTCTACAAAGTTTGACACTGTTTTCCCAAGAGGGAACAAAATTAGAGCGGGGTTCCAAAATATTTGAAAGGCTCATAAATGTGGTGCCATTTCACAAATCTGCACAAAGATTCAATACGCAGATTTGAATGCTTTTGTAAAGTTTGGTGGGATTTTGTGAAGAAATTAGAGGGGTGGTTTGAACATTTTTAGATGTCTTACTACTTGATAATCGTGTACTTTGATTTGATTGTTGGAGCATGCAGCTTGGCCAAACCCTTTTGTGTTTTATTTTCCAACATGTTCAAATGAAAGCAAAACAAATAGTGATATAAGTTTGGTGCATGGACAATGGGTCTAGCCCTCTGCATGTAATAACGCCTTCTCTGATTTACTTTTTGGGGCATGCGGCATGGCCAAATCTCTAGGTTGAAATGGAAAAAAACATTCTGCTTGCGGCTGTAGTCCGGTGTGCTGGACGGGATTGCTGTAAACCTGCGTGAGGATCATCAGCAAGGACCTGAAAGATTCTTTTGCAAATCTGTTCTGTGTTTTATTTTTATGAAAGTGTCAAAAAAGTAAGTACAACAAATTGTGAAATAACTTTTCTGTCGTGGGCAGTGGCACAAAAAATATTGATATAAATTTGGTGCAAAATAATGGGCCTGGCCCGCGGTAAGGACAAATGCCTGCTTTGATTTACTTATTGGGGCATGTCCGAAGCTGTAGGTTTAAATGGGGGAAAACATTGCATTGCGGCTGCTGCCCGGAATCCTGGATGGAATTGCTGCAAACCTGTGCAAGGAGCATTAGCAAGGACCAGAAAGATTGCTTTTGCAAATCTGCCCTGTGTTTTACTTTTTGGAAAGTGTTGAAATGTAAGTTAAAAAAATAGCGATATAACTTTTCTGCAGAGGGCCAGGCCCTCAGCAAGGACAAATGTCTACTCTGATTTGCCTATTGGGGTACGTGGCATGGCCAAAGCATATGCCCCATGGATTGTGGAGACTGGCCATGCAAGCCAGGAGCACAGTCCATTATATTATGAGGGTATAGAGAACACTGAGCTAGGATGCTTGTAGGTGCAGTGGATAACGGCGATGGTTTGGTGGGGCTGGGGACATGGTTGAGCCTCATGCTCTAGGCAATTGAACAATGACTTGCATCCCCAACATGTGTTGCTGATAACGATACACATAAGTATGCATTGCAAAACATATGTTTGTCAAAGGATGTTCATAGTTGTGTAATATATGTTAAAAGAGGAATTATTAATAACTCATATATAGTGATGTAACATTAGGAATGAGTATCACTTATAAAAACCTATTGAATTGACAGAAAAAACATTGTTCAATGGATGTTACAGTTAGGATGTACCCCACCCTTGGGACTCCTGTGCCCCAGCAGTTAGTTAGTGGCCTCCTACCCTGGCATCACTTGGCACTTTCTTCTTGAGCTCTTATGAGCACTTTTCCATCAGTACTGCCCCATTTATTTATGGAGCACAATGAATCTGTGCATTTATTGGAGCACCATATATAATATGTTGTTATGGGAAATGCAGCCAAAAGATTTGCAGAACATTGCTAAGTGGCAGTGGTGAGTGGAAGTTTAACATGTTGTTAGTCTATATGTAGAGTGTTTTTAAGTGATTGCTGGATATAAGTGTGAATGGTTTAAATCAGGCCATGAGGGAGAACATAACAGTAAATAGAGTAGAAGGGTTGTCTTGTGTGATGGTGGGCATGTGCAATCCAGGTTTTCTAATAAGGCATGGGCTAGACATGGGAATGCAGAGACTGTGCAAAGTCATAAAGGGTAATGGGTTATGGTGTTTATTGTATACTAGAGAGAAGAATTTCGGACAGACAATAGTTGCTGTGCTTTTTTTCTTTTTCTCTAGTATTACAATTGTCTGTTATTTCCATTAGCATAGTAGAACATGCTAATGGGAATGTTGGAGAATCTTATTGAGTCTAACTACTTTACTGAAAAACCTAAAGTAGACGGAGTCTATAAGCTCATTTTTTAGTTCTACTTTTTAACTGTGAAAGGTGGTTCCTAAAGGAAACGTTTTTATGTGTTTTTTCTTTTTTTTGCAGTAGAAGCCTGGAAGTAAGTAGGAAGGGAAATGAGGGAAGTGGCATCAACCACAAACATGGAGGAGCAGGTTGACAGGTGAAGATGTTGCACATGTGTTACAACTACACCTACAGCAATAGGATCCAGTGTTAAGCTCACCTGATATCCACGGGGACGCCACTCAACCCTGGTGGGATGGCTTGCAACTGAAACCCTCTTCCCGATCCCTGGGTATGTTTCAGATGAAGGTGAGGCCTGAAATACAGGATGATGGGATTCAAGACTTGACAGTTTCCTGTAGTGTGTCTCCCCCCTCCCTTGGATTTGAAACCTCCCCCGGGATCTTCTCCTCACCTTGATTCTTTATAAGGTGTGCTTTCTGTCCTGTTCCTTGTGGCAGGGGTGCGTAGCTGTGGAGGGCGTGCTGCGACCAAGTTGCTTCACTGGTGCGAGCCCTGCCGGAGTCCAGGCCTGCTGCGACTCCGTTTTGACAAGGTAGGTTTGCTGCTTATCAGTCTTTGTAATTAGTGCTTTCTTTCTTGTTCTTCTGCATTTAGAGAATAATGTCTGTTTCTTTCTCTTCCCCTTTAGGTATGGAAGATGTTTCGGCGTTGGCGTGCAGATTGGTGATGGGCACGAGCCAAGTAGTGAAGGCGCAGTGAGCGCGATGCTGTTCGGTGAGTAATGCGCGATGCACGGCGCTGTTTTGTCCTTTTTGCTAACCTGTGTTTTTTCTCCATTCTTCAGAGAGTGCTGCATTCCTCGTCGAGCGCTGTGAAGTTCCAAAATGGTGCGGAGCAGGAGACGACTCACCAGGTAAGGATCTTGTGGTTTTCGTCGTTCGGAAGAGTATGTGAATAGATGCTCTCTAATGTTGTCTTGTTCTCTCTTCTTTCCAGGTTGTTGTGTTTAGAAGACTTGAGGCGCCGGTATGATGGATTTCGCTGGATTGAGTTTCTTCAGGTAAACGGGTCTGCTTCTGGCGAGGAATCCAAGACAGGAGGTTACTCACAGGTAAGATTATGTTAACGATGTTCTCTTTCTCTTCAGGTCCGTGGTGTCAGGATGAGCGAGCATCAAGGAACACTGGAGACACGGTGAGCGTCACGCTGCAAACAGCAGAATAACGCAAAGTATGTTCTGCTGTTTGGGTGTGGTTTAAATAGCCTCAGGTAAAGTAGTCCAAATAAAGTAGACCCAGGCCCAGCCACACTCTAAACACTATACCGCATAGCTCAGTTCTTAGCATCTGAGCTATGGGAGTGCCTCCATGTTGGCTGAAGTTCCTAAATAAAGTAGTCCCATCCTAATGTTGGTCTCTATAATGATTATGAGCATGGCGCCAAAGGTCAATGGAAAAGGTGGGGGATGGGAGGCACAACCAAATGTCAGAAAATCTAGTTCAAGTTGGTAATGGTAGAGGGAATGTAAAAAGTGTATGTAGTAAAGTAGGAGAATACTTCGGCTGCAGCTGGGAAGACCTCAAGGCCACTCGGGGGCCAAAAGCAAAGGACACAAAACATACACTGGACATTGCCAACCAGTAGCCCAACGCTGCACTCACAATGGGATAGAATCCCTGGTGTAATTTTACAACCATATACAACCAGAGCGGGTTGATAAGCTCCACCTGGAGTCAGTCAACACCGGTAGTTGGTAATGTCGAGATATTTAAATGGCAAAAAGATTTATGCTTTCATTGTATTCAAAGGTCATAGTTAGTACGACTTATCCATTCCTACAGATGCCTGTCCACCTGATGGAATGTAGTAAGGACATGTTCAGTCCTTTAGTGGTGGAGAAAGCAAATTGCTTAGTAATGGGTCTGGTCTGGAGTGGGCCTCCAAGAAGCCGGATAGCAGTAGAAGTATGGCAGGTAGTGACTTCCCTTTGGGTACCAGATAATCCGGTTCTGCTCTTCATTGCTTGCTGAGGAGTTAGCCCTATTTATTCCCTGACAAGACAATTCATGGAATTGATCCCAATTATTGAAATAAGGAGCCGAAGGTATCTGAACCTCGAATTTACTGCATTCTGAATTACTGAAAATATAATAAGTTGGGCTAACTCCTGACCCATTACTAAACAATTTGCTTTCTCCACCACTAAAGGACTGAACATGAGAATTTATCATGAACACAGAGTGAAAATTTAACACATCCTGCCCTGAAGATGGATTAGTTTAATCCGAAACGCGTTGACACCAACCACCATCTAGTAGTGTTTTATTATGTTGATGACTATCTGAGCACGAATGTATTATATGGCTCAGAATTACCACAGGGGTTATGATCATTGATGGATCTGTGATATAACCACTGTATAATTGTTTTAGATTTATTTGGATGTTACTTCAGCTCAATTGTACTAAGGTTGTTTGAAATACTATTTGCTTATAATTTACATTCCACACTGTGGGCCTCATTACGACCTTGGCGGATTTCGCGGTGCTAAATGCACCGCGGAGCACGGCGGAAAGCCGTCGATAGCGCCATGGGGGTTGGCGGATTTACCACCCCATGCCGACCTTGGCGGAGCGGTAAATCCCCAATCCCCATTCTGCCCTTCCCCATTCCCATTCCTGCCCCATAGGGTATAATGGGAGTGGGGAAGGAGTTAATTACGCCACCGTATAATACGGTGGCGTAATTAACAACGAGGTTCATTACCGCCATGGATTTTTCCGGCTGCTAAAAGCAGCCGGAAAAGTCTCCATGGCGGTAATAAATCTCGTAGTACGGCGGACGGGTCCGCCGCGAATACCGCTGGCGTAAACCCACTCCGCCAGGGTCGTAATGAGGCCCTGTGTGTTTAACAGTGTGGTTTCAATTGATTGTGTTATATCAACAATTGCTTTTTACTTGTTTTAAACCTGTCTCGAGTTAGTTTGGTTTTTTGTCCTTACTACATTCCAGCAGGTGGACAGACATCTGTAGGCATGGATATGTCTTACTAACTATGACCTTTGAATACAAAGAAAGCATAAATCTTTTTGCCATTTAAATATCTGGACATTACCAACAACCGGTGTTGACTGACTCCAGTTGGAGCTTATCAACCCGCTCTGGTTGTAAAATTACACCAGGGATTCTATCCCACTGTGAGTGCAGTGTTGGGCTACTGGTCGGCAAAGTCCAGTGCAGGGACGTCATTTCACCAAAATGCCAGGGGTAGCGGAAGTGACATCACACGACCCTTGACCCCTGATGACATCACAGGAATTGATGTAATTTGACCCCACCCCGAAGTGATATCGCCGGAAGCGATGGAACACGACCTTTCACCCGTTGCCAAAACAGGAAGTGACATCACTGCATTGTACACTACGAAAAATATGGTTATGATATCACTATAATGTGATGTACATTTCATGCAAGAATGGATCGCCATATTTAGCGTTAAGATCAGTGTGTATAGGCCCATATTACTAAATTACTGTGAATGCAAGCAGACGTCCAAGGTCAAAGGATAATGATGTGTTATTATATAGCACTTACGCTTAAGTGCTTTATATAGAAAAAATATACACCCAATATCACCCAACCTGTCTTGGTACTCATTTATCGACCTCAGAAGGATGAAGGGCTGATTTGAGGTGTTTAAGAACAGACTAAATCAGTGACTCACCCCCTGAAGTGTGCCTGAAATAAACCTTTAATGAGTCTAGCAATGATTGTACAGAATTCCAGAAAGACACATTATTTGGTATTCCTATTCTTTCTTATTTAGGGTCAGTGCTGAAAGTGTTAGACTTGTGGCACTCCTGTTCTTATTTTTCTTCTTTTTTTTTTTTCTTTTAAAGGCCTGAACATGAGAGCCAGCCACTCCAGGACCTTGCATTACAAAAAACGGAAGAAATTTCTTTTTTTTTTTTAAATAACTTTTTTTGGTTTTTTTAAACAGAGGTCGCAAGGGAGACCTCAGAGGTCGCAAGGGAGACCTCAGAGGTCGCAGTTGCGACCTCTGGCGACCCCCAAATGACGTCCCTGGTCCAGTGTATGTTTTGTGTCCTGGCGCCAAAGGTCCCAGGACTGTTTTCAAGAGAGTCTTGGATGAGGTGCAAAGACCCTTGAGGCCTTAGTGGAGGCCCAGACCCTGGCATTAGCTGGGAGGTTGACTTGGCAGTGAGGGTCAGGGGTAAGGGTCATGACATCCAGCAAGCAAACTCAAGCACAAAGGAACTCTTTGTAATTTTGAAAGAGCTTGAAACCCTGGTTCCTGTGCCAGACAACTGCATAAAGGATACACTCTGGTGCTCTAACATAAAGATGGCCCTAACCAACAAAATCACTACTCTACAGTCCAAGATTGCAGACAGAAAAGCTGACATACCTAATATTGACACACCCACTAGCACTCCAATGCCCTCATGTAAACCTCCACAACGCTTTAGTTTTGCAAGAGTTTCCATACTCAAGGTCGAACAAATGATCCTCTCCCTCAGACTTTCCAATTGTCAGGGAGATAAATGCCCTGCCCAAATCATTAAAAGAACTGCAAGAGACCTGGCACCCTTCATAACCAAGCTTATTAATTCCTCATTCTCATCGGGCACTATGGCCCTCATTACAACCCAGGCGGTAAGTTACCGCCTGGCCCGTGACTTTACCACCATGGCGTAAACTATGTTTACGCCATGGTGGTTGGCGGATTTACCGCCCCATTCCAACCTTGGCGGGGCGGTAAATCCCCATTTTCCCATTTTCCCTTCCCCATTCCCATTTTGCCCCATAGGGCATAATGGGAGTGGGGAAGGCGTTAATTACGCCACCGTAAATTACGGTGGCGTAATTAACTCCATGGTCCCTTAGCGCCATGGATTTTAACACCTGCTAAAAGCAGGTGTTAAAACCTCCATGGCGCTAAGGGACCTCGTACTCAGGCGGTAAGGGTCGGCGCTGTTTACGGCGCCGTAAACCCCTTACCGCCTGAGTTGTAATGAGGGCCTATATCTAGCAATTTAAAGGAGTCATGGTTCCTCCCCCTCTTCAAAAAACAATTGCTAGATCCAATCATACCCACTGACAATAGACCCATCACGACAGTGCCATTCCTACTTAGAATCTTAGACAGGGTGGCCTATCTCCAGATACAGGAGTATCTGGCGCTTATACCAGCTCCTAGCAGTGCGCCAATTGGGTTTTAGAGCACAACATGGTACTGAAACTGTGTTGATTGATCTCTAAGCCCAGATCAACGAGCTGAAAGATAGGAGAAATTCAGCTCTGCTACTTCTACTGGATCTCTAGGCGGCCTTCGATTTGGTCGACCACAAGGCCCTCTGCAATCATCTTGACTCAGCAGCTCACTTCTCATAGGAGGGCATGGTCTGGATCCAATCCTTTTTGAGCAATAGGACTACTAGAGTCTTCTCGCCAGCAGCTCCTGTGTCTCACCCACAATGTACAATATATTTACTAAGCCCCTTTTCAATGATCTGGACCATCTTGTTGTCACCTACAGTAAATATGCAGATGACACCCAGATTCTCTTACCGCATACTGGGGATTATACCAAGGATTTGGCCATGGTAAATAAAATGTATCTCATCATCCAGGCAAGGATGACTGGCCACGGTCTATGCCTGAATGATGACAAAACCAAGCTTATCATTTTGGGAGCTACTCTCAATCTAAATAAACTCGACCACAAATATACCTCCATTAACATCTATGGTAACATTAAAGTAGCAAAAGAGGTAAAAGCCCTAGATTTTTACTTAGACTCCTCCCTCACCCTTGTCAAACAGGTTAACTCCATGGCCTCCACCACGGCTTATACATGTACGCTGATCAGAGCCGGCAAACCATTCTTATTTAAGAATAGCTGTACCATTCTGGCCCGAGCTATAATTTTGTCCTAGTTGAACTATTGTAACTCCTTATACTTGGGTGCCAGTAAGTACATTATCAACAAGATCCAAATTCTACAGAATAATGCCCTCAGAGCTTCACAGGGTCTATCTAGAAAATAACACATATCAGAGATAAGAAGACAGAATAAATGGCTGTCCACCAGCAACTCAATTCTGCTCAAAACTGCCTCGCTAACACACAAATGCCTTAACAACACCACACCTCACTACCCCAGGGAGAGAATCAATAGAAAAACCTCTAGCCGTCTCACTAGGACTGCAAATACAAACTGTCTAGTTGTACCTAGGTTTAAATTGACCAAAGCTGGAGGGAGCAGCTTCCCAGTCAAAGCAGCAAAGTTATGGAACTCCTTCGCCCCCTTCCTGAGGGCAGACCAAACTTTTCTAAACTTCAGATACAACATGATTAAATGGCTGAGAGAAAGTGACAACTAATTCACTCCAGTCTCTCCACTGTCTCTCCTCACCCTTCCACCAGCCACTATCGTGTTGTAGATAGATACTACAGAACCTCTGCATGCTGAGCCTCAACATTGTAAACTATGTAATGTGTGTCCTTGTATTGATTATTCACATTGTATGTATGTACCTGCCACACAGTCTTTTGATTGCACTGATTTATCTGTTAATGTTATTCTACCACTATATAACTGCGTAATGCTAAGCTGTAAGTAATCTTGTACCTTCCTGTTCCTTTGCACCCTGATAACCCTGGGTCTGGTGCGCATTACAAATAAATAAACAAACAAACAAACAAACATCTAAGGCCGGCGGCAGTGTTCCTATTGCTCCTTGATTATCGCTTGAAAAGCACTTCGAAATTCCTCCTCCCTGCAGAGTGGTGTGTTGCAGTATATAAAGAATACTGCTGTCTTCGAAAGATATGGATCAAAAGTCTCTTTTATCGCTTGCAAGGTAGCTGGTGAGATTTTGTTTCCCACAGAAGTAGGCTGTGTGGTTACATTATTGATGGCGGTAGATGATGTAGTTGAAGACAACCTACATCATCTACTTCCTAAGAAAGGAACAGCCTTTCTGAATGCATTGCGGCTTTTGGATTTGGTGTGCCGGCGCATGGAGGTGGTCCCATAGGAGTACTGCCCAGGTAGTCCATGATTAGGAACAACGTTGCAGTCAGTGGATTTCACTTTGGTAACTTTAGCCTTTGGTACATTCCCAGCAGTGGTAAAGAACTGTCACACCCATGATTTCCCTTGGGTGCTAGAGGTAGCCACTTCCTCTACCTCATCTCACTGGTCCTTTCCATTGTCTTTTGAATTATTGGATCTCTCTCGTTGTGTAGGTCCTCCATCTGCTGGTGGCAGTTGCGGTGGCTCTTGGGGAGGAGGGATGGCACCAGCTGATGCCATTTTTAAAAGAAATAAGCAGTTTTGTTAATATTAATGTTAGTATGTGCTGTGTGCTAGATTGTTAATGGATAATAAGTAAGAATAGGTGTAGGAGCTATGCAAGGGTAAAGTATGAACTTCAAAGTTCCTAGATGAGCTAGAAAATGAAGTTCCAAAGTGTTTGCGAAGCACGTACACATTTGCGCAGTGCGGACGCTTTCGCGAACATGTTATCATGCTGTGCGCGCACCTGAGGTCACGTGACACTGTCCGGAAAGGTCTGTGCTGATGCCAGATGTTCGCGAACATCATTGAACACAAAAACAGTGCAAAAAGTTTATAGAAGTATTCAAAATGATGCTAGATGGTGGGGAATGGCAGAGTTTCAAATTTAAACTTCCTAAATTGGACACAAATGTTGCTATATTTGGGTACGTATGATATTAGAAAGTAGTAAGAAATTAGGGTGTGCTGGTAAACCCATTAAATTCACTGAAATAACTTTGTTAAAGGGACGTTATATTTAAGTTACACTAATAAAAATCTAGGAAATTCAATGAAAAAACAGAAATGTCTCTCCTAGCCCTTTCCCCGCACTTGCTTGATCTGAATGACACAAGGCCTTGTGAGATCGTTATTTTGTCCTCCCTTTGTTTCCCTCCCTTGCCTTGTTGCGCCTAGAAACCCTTGTGTACAGACACGTTATAAATTCCACAACATATCATATCCCTACATCAAAACCATCCACAATTCCTTCCAAACAGAACAATATTTCTCCCATAATCCCTTACCACGAGGAAAATATTTCTCCAACAACCCTTTACCACCATTTATGAAGCCTGAGCCCAGTTCAGTTTATTGACACAATGTCATACGCTCCATATCACAAATATAAACAAATTTATAATATAAGATTTAAAAATACAATTGGAAAAGAGAAATATTTAATTTAATTTCTTATTTGACAAGTCCTAAATGTACATTAAAAGCTGGCAGTCTATAAAATGCTAAAGAAAATGCAATAAAAAAGCTATACCGGCGACAGGAGTCTGCATGCAAGTTTTTTCGTGGCATGTCTCCTCAGCCATGCGCTGTGGAGGCACTTTCCCACAGATTGTCCCTCTTATAGCTTGAGCTGAAAACAAGGGTTTCAGATGTCTTCTTCTCAGATCCTTGAATACCGGACATCCTAGCTTGACATGTACCACCTGCACCATTCTTTCTTTGCAATGGTAACATTGATTTTATTTGCAGTAATCCATCTATTTAGCAAGATACCCCTCAATAGTCAAGATAACCGTCTCTGTGACAACCTGGGTATCACTAATCAGGCTCTGGCCTGTCTGTGCTCTTTCCTCTAAGATCGACCCTCCCAGGTCCAACTTGGGACTTTCCAATCATCTATCTCCCTATCTACCTGTGGTGTTCCCCAAGGGTCTAACCTTTCACCCTAGCTTTTAAACCAATACCTGGCAACTCTCGCCCGCTGCATTGCCATTTTCTGCTCAGATTTCCAGCGCAATGCAGATGACACTCAGCTAATTTTCAGGCTTCCCTCAGCCACCTCTTCGCCTTCTCTCATCTCTGATTGCCTAACTGCCATTGAAGATTGGGGCACTGCAAACGATCTCTGTATAAATGTCAACAAGACTGAGATCCTCCTAATCGGCACACCACCATCCTTTCCGCTCACTCTCTGCCCAGCCTCCCCTGGCCCTCCTCTGACCCGCGAGGCTAAGAACCTCGGGGTCATCTTTGACTCCACACCGTCCCTCAGTCACATCTCTGACATCTCTAAAAAGTCACACTTCCTACTGCACCTCCTGAGAGGTACTCTGCCTTTCCTCTCCTTCCCCCAGAAACTCACTGTCTCCCAAGCTTTGGTTCTCTCTAAGTTGGACAACTGTAACAGCCTCTTTCTAAATCTACCTGCTTCCACTCTCTGCCTTTTACAACTAAACGAGAACAGGACTGCAAGACTTGTCCTTGGCCTCAAGCCCTGGGATCGTATGTCTCCAGCTCTGAAATCTCTTCTTTGGCTCCCAATGGATGCAAGGATGCAATTTAAAACCCTCTGCATTGTCCACAAGACTTTCTGGGGGCTGGGTCCAAAATACCTTAATCTATCCATCTGTAAATACCTCCCCTCTCGAGATCTTCACTCCTCTACCTCTAACTCCCTCAGGGCCAGTCGCTTTTCAAAGAAACGAGCTGGGGGTAAATCTCTGTCATCTGCTGGGGCCTCCCTTTGGAACAGCCTCCCTGCCACTCTGAAACTTGAGGAGAACTACCTCTGGTTCAGGAAGCTCCTCAAGACGGTCCTCTTTGCCTCTGCCTTTGCCCCCCTCCTCCCCTGCTGATCTGTTTTCTCTCTTGGCACTGCAACTGGCCACCCTCTGTCCCCCGGGCCCAGGTACCTGCTCACCCTGCCACCCTCCTGCACTGCCTCTGGTCCACCCCTTGCACTGGGGTCTCTACCTGTAACCATACAGTCCCCCACCCAACTTTTCTTCTGCACTTATCAGTTATACCCTGTCGGCTAAACCCTGCACTGCCACTTGCTGGCTGCACTAACAGTTTATCGCCTTTTTAAAATGTATTTTATTTATTATTATTGATCTGTTTCTCCTTTGTTCCGTACTTTTCCACTTCTCTCCCTTCCATGCACTTTTCCCCTTTTCCCCTTCCTGGGCCTAGTAAGCTCTTTGTTTTGTTCTCCCCTGTTCCCCTCCCTTGTCTTGTCGCGCTCTGAAACACTTATGTATGAGGGCGATATAAATAAAATATCATATCATATCATTTATACGTTTTGTTCCCCAATAATATGAAGGTTCTGATCTCAACAGATTTACCATTATTGTCTGGTCTGTGGTTCTGGTAGCGGTGTGTGTGTTTGTGTGTGTGTGTGTGTGTGTGTAGGTCCCTATGCCTGCTGCCAGAATCCCACCAAGAGGAGAATTGATGGGTGCAGGAGAATAAGTTTAAAGCCATCTTCTCTGCTGTTCTCCACCATCAATGCCAACGTGCATAGAGCCTGTTAATGTGTCCTGTACCTGAGCATACTAGGGACCAGAATATGCTGACAGAACCAATACCAGCCACATAAGCACAGAAATCAGGAATAACTTGATTAATAATAGCTGGTGCCACACAATATGGATGGCAGCAGAACGTGATTTTTAAACACACTCAAATAATAATGTTTAAATAATGACACTGACTAGAAATGGATGCGGGTGAAATAATGCAAAAGGCTGCAGCAGAGGCACCATATATTTGCATGCTACTAAGTTAGATACAGTCGTCGAGCAGATGACACTTCTCCACTGCTTGAATGCACAATGTGGCGCAGTGACATCTGTGTACACTGAAATTATGGCAGGCAAGGCAGATGTTTTAGGTTTCCGCGTGCAGTTGACTACGCGGCGCAGCAAGCAGATGTTCCACACACCATCCTGATGTTCACATGGTCTGATGATGTATAAAACACTCTGATGCAAAAGTATGCTTTAATTACCCGCAATGCATGTGCAGGGGAAAAGTGGTGTTGACTTCCCTTCTTGCCAGTATCACTTACATATGTCTTTGCAATGCTGCCAAGCAAGAGCATAGAATCTTGTTTTAACTCACCGACTGGAACCCGTAGAACAGAATGCGAGAAGTAGCTCCATGATAAGCAAATTGAAATTACACAGGAAGCAGGGGTGTTGCTAGGTCTGGAAAAGATCTGGGGCTACGCTAATGTCCAGACTATCATGACTCGGGCTAGCTAGTTTCTGGTTCTAGCCCTTGAGCTTCTATCCGGAGCTACAACCAAATGACCAGGGGCTATCGCCTCTCAGTCCCCCCACACCCACCTAGCGCAAATGGACTACTGCGCTCGTTCAGATCAATTCATCATTGCAGAAAGGGTGTTATCCACCCACAAGGCCTTTCCGATAAGGTAGATTTGTGGAATGAAAATCAGTTCTTGTAAGGGCTGTTGACTCATTTTGCCCCCCAATGTTGCCCCCCAATCGCATCAGTGTATGCTCCCGAATAGAAGCTTGCACTTGGTCAAATAACTACTGCCCCTGTGCCCATGGGCATTCAGCAGCAAGCTTCCAAATGACAGATTGGTAGGGTGCTGCTCCGTCTAGGATGTGATGCAACTGGGAGGGGCAAAAGTCAGCAGCTTCCCCCAAGGCTCCCTTCAATTTCCCTCTTGAGTCTCCTCCAATACAAGGTTTGCTGGGCCAGGTCCTGATTGAAATCTCTGCATGCAAGTACCCAGACCGGTCACTTTGCGTGTTGCAAATATGTTCAGAGCAAATACCTATGGATGGAACTTCTAAAGTCCATGGGGCCTCATTACAAGTACGTACATGAGTTAAACAATGGCAGTAATGTGGCAGTAGATCTGTTACTGCCGTTACACCACACCGCCGTACTACAGGTTTGGAGGTGAGTGGAGGATTTTCCTCCAGCAATAGGCTGAAGGAGAATCTGCTGCCTCGCCACCAAAAAATTGGCAAAATCCTATCGACTCCAGAAAATGGGGATTACACTGCCTACCATCACTTTTAATTCTGCTGTACATCTGCCAAGCCAAGTGGCAGTAAAAATATTACTGCCAGAATACTGTCAAACTTGTAATGAGGCCCAATGTGTTCTTGCGGGCTACAATGACAACCGGGTTTTTCTGCACTTGTGCTATGCCCTGTAACCTACCCATCAGGGTTTATGCATGCCTTTCATTTCAGTGCATTGCCTGAAGCTGGAGGAGTTGAGCTGAAGTGGAGCTGGTTGCAGCAAAGAGTTTACTCGAGTTGCTGCCTAGATTTGACTACACCTCCTTTAGTGCTCTGCCATTCTCTCCATCTTGGTGCCCTCATGGAGTTCATTCTGGCGCCTCTTCCCCCACATGTGTTGCCGCCAGCCTGGCTTTCGACTGCTGCAAAGTCAAGAGAGAGAAAGGGCACATTGTGTTTTGGGTAGATAGATAGTTTCAAGTAAATGAAAAAAGAGATTTGTTTGTGTGTATTTTGTGAGTGAAATGTGTTTGTGTGTGTGTGCAAGATATTTTGAATAAGTGTGCATGGGTGAGAGTGTGATTATTTATGTGTGTGTGCATGAGTGTGTATGTGTATGGAGAGGTGTATTTACTGCATGCTAGTTTGTCTGTTTGGTAGGGTGATGCACTTGCAGCATAAAGGTTTTCACTTATCGCAATGGTACGGCGCAAGTGCACGTTAGGAGCAGATGGTAATAAAAGAAAATATTGGCTTCGCCGCTTTGAATTACAGACATGCGTTGTTAAGGATTTAGACCCTTGATGTGTTAAATAAGATCCATGACTCGGTGCACTTTGCAGCTCACGGTTTGATGCATTCAATATGTAGATGTGTGTTGTAAAGGACTTTCTCATTTGATGAACTACAAAGCTTGGTTGTCCTGGGGTGATGGTATTTTGTAGGGTGCCGATTATTGGGCACAGGTAAGTGACACTATGAAATGGATACATGTCCCAATTTGTACTCAAAACCAGATGACTAGATGTTCTTCATTATGGTTCTGTAACATCTCTGTCCTGAAGAAGGCTGGGTTGGGTACAAAGGAGGGACCCAAGAGCCGAAACTTGAGAAAACAGTAACAGTGTTGTAATTTGGCTTCCAATCTTCAATATACGGCCATAGTAAATGTAATTAAGTACAGTTGGCCATTTGAAGATAATGAATCAAGTTCTACTGTGACAGGCATTGGGATGAATCATTAGTCCTGTGTTATATGTCTCATTTGTTTTTTTTAATAAAACAACTAGTTTAGGTACGAGTGAGAGTGGCATGGTTGTGGGATGAGTGTGTGACCAGTTTACATGTAGGGAGTATTGCACTTGCACTTTAATACAATGTGATTATGTGGCTTGTGAATTGTGGGTTGAAGGAACAATATGAATTTTATGTGTATTGATGATGTGTTTTTTCAAATGTATGATTAATATATTCAGTATGTTTCCTAAATGGGTTTCATTTCCCACCTAAATTCAATTAAATAATGTTCGAAAATGGTTTGCATCTTAAAACAGTGTAGGACACTCTATGTTTGTTGTTTATTGTTCGCCCTACACTTCACATTTTTGTGTGGTTAGACCTCGATTTGTGATCTGCTTTGACTTACAACATATACTGGGAACACATGTAGCATTGGAGATTTGCATTGGGTAATTCTGGCATCAATTGGCAAGGGGGAGCATGAAAAAGTTCTAACAGTTAATACTGACATATTTAGTGGCCATGATATCAAGAACGTGTTTTAGCGGGACAAGCTGACATTTATTGTGAGAGTTTTACAGTGGCAAAGCTGGCAGATAACATGTTCCTGTATGCTTTATGTTGCACATCTTTAAAATCATGCTTGCCCTTGTGATATCCATGTGTATGCTTGGCCTTTGATTTTTAGCATATAGTGTGGGGATAGTGTGTTACTTATAGTTTGTGCTCTTGTATAGACAGTATAGAATACTGTTGTTTTATTATCAATATGTTTCTGAAAGTCCAGAGTTAGTCTATGTCAATGTTTGTAAAATACCTTCTGGATGACATGATTATGCCCAGAATACTGAGTGGTGCATTTTACAAAATCATACCATTCATTTTCTTGTATTCTATGTTTCATTTTAGGCATTACACGTTCAACTCTTACTTTTTAATTACTCTCGTTCAAAACCATATCTAGACATCTTTTATCGTAAACTCTTCCCTGGAAACTTTTACTCAATTACCTTCCCTGTTTACGTTTGGTCCCCAAAACCTGTCCTGCAAGATGTTATGTTGAACTTTTGTTATGGCTATTCTCGGCATGGAGAAAGTGTTGACTTTCATTGGCTTGCAATGTGTTTTTAGTTTGTATATTATTATTGTTGGCATATGTCACAACATCGAAATATACAATTACATGTTTAGTGTATGTTGATGTCTTTAAAATTCGGAAAGGGTTAGAAATTCATATTTTAATATATTCATTCTGGCTGCCAACACCCCCTTTACATTTGACAAATATGTAGTCAACATACCTTGATCATTTAGTGACACTGTAATACAGGCCACCCTGGAGGAGCACGCTCATGCCCAAGTCTGGTCACCCGGACCTATCTTTCCGGTATCTGATCTGGTGCAATGATAAATCGAAAACAGGTCAAGTCCTCCTCTTTTTACTGGCTTGACCACAAAAATGGGCCCATCAAGTATCCAATCATTCTGGACTTCATCTGGTTTTACAAGCAAACTTCCAAGCATTCTACCACTTTACTCAAGTGGTGACAACTGGCACTTCAACAGGGATTCACATGTTTGCAGAATTACATTTCACTGAATTATCTTTAACTGTTTTTTTACAATTTTTCTCACATGCTCCATGCTCTTAGCCACCCTTTCTCCTTTCTATATACCTAACCCAAACTGACCAGCTATCTATTTTGCAGTAAATAAACAACAATATACAGGCAGATAAATGTAATGCACCCAAATGCTAGGTTGAAAAATGTGTGCAATACCCCCAAGCAGATCCGCACGCACCCGTACTATCCCATACATACCTCATTGTGGCTTCTTCACCACTCCCAGAGAATGCCAAAACCTTGACCCGCTTTCCTGTCCCTTTTCTTATCCCCACACCTCTTGTCTCATGCCACAGACACAAAACGCCCCGGACAAGACAGGCACTCAGTTACCTGATTTGATGCAGTGTGTAGACTTCAAAACTAACATAATACATACAATTCCTTTCCAAATGTTCTGTGATTTCTGATAATAACTCATTAATTTGTTGGTGATATGTAAGGAACCTTTTGTTTCTCATGCATTCACTTTTTTTTTTTTTAAATGAGTGCTATTTTTTGTAATATCTGTGTTTATGTGTAAGTAAGCTCTGATGGTGAATTGTAATGATGGACTATGGTTATATATTTGGTTTTATATGGATTTTATGATACTTCAGCTGTGGTTTCTCTACTGAAAAGTGTGTTCTTTTCTGAAGTAAAGCATGCTTTGATTTGATAAATCTCCTGTAACTTCAATATATCCCATGAATACATTCACATGCATAATTAGATCTGCTTGCTAGACCTCCTCTTTGCTGGTTGTATTGACAATGATGTAATAAGACAATGGTTCCATTATGAATTGTGCTGGTCTGGGAATGAAGTGCTGGTAATAACATGTATGGGAACTTTTCCGGACATTCCAATTATAGGTTGCTAAGAGCTGGAGGTATTTCCACTACCCTACCAGGATTGCCAGTATAACTGGCCGATAACACTGGTGCTGATAATACCGGCAAATCCCCCATTTGGGTAGTATGGGACTCTATGGAATGGGGGTTTAACAGCATTTACACCACTTTGAATCAGCCGAGAATTCCGGCTGACCGAGTGGCAGAAACAGTAACACCAGCGGAATACCAGGAAAACTCTTAATGAGCCTCCATATGTTTGAGGCTAAACGCCATCATTTTAATTAACATCTCATGCTGCAAGTAGTGTGGGTTTCTGATTGGCAAGGGAAAACTCCACAGTTTTTATATGCAAGTCATGCATCGTCCTCATACCAGTAGAACTTACTGATGTATTCAAATAGATATCTATACATTTACACATCGGCTCAGTGATCCAACCAGTCATGATCATTACCAGTATAATTGCTATGAATCTTTTATATGCCATATGTACCTTGGGGAGGAGTACAGAGTGCGTATTCTTGGAAATTTCACTGGTAAATAATAATTGTAAATTTGTGTAGTAAGTCCCAAAACAAACCTTTTCATCAGGAGTATTTCTGCCTTGTTTAAGATCATTTTTGCTGGATTGCTACACAATTTCTTATTACAATTGACAAACTTTGATTAGTGCTTGCTTGCAAAATATAATCTTTTTTTGTTGTTGCTTAGAATCACAATACTACCATCTTTATCTGCATCCTTGATCATTATATGTGTATCTCGTTCTAGTTGGGAAAGGGAATCATTTTCATTTTTGGTTATATTGTTGTGGCATCTAAGGGAACTGTCACACCTTGTTCCTTTAAGATCATAGATTTACTTAGTGGGAACCATCTATTGTTGGTTATTCACTGTGCCCTGCTCCAGCAATGTCACCTCCAGCATTCATCATGGCTGGCCAATACCCCTGTGCACCAGTGAGATCCACCCCCTGCTGATTTAACACTGGTGCCATCGGCTCCATCCACCTCCCCCACATGTGCATGTCATTCACTCTCTTACAGTAACCTTCCAGGGTCGGGATGAGGTCTCCTCGGTTCGTTCTGGTAATCCTGGTTGTCCGCTGAGACCATGGCATGGGTGTGTCATCTACATGTCTGGCGGTGGTAGTGGTGTGGTCTGCTTTTCTATCGCTTGATGTGGTGAAGGATTCTGAATAGTTTGGTCGTGCACTGTCATCCAGCGGATGTCTTAATGAATGTCATCTGTATAGGGTGAAGAGGCAGCTCTATATGGTGGGTTAGTCCGCCTACATGAGGTCCATTCGGCCTTTATGTCTCAGAAAGCGCTGTGCCGTATAGCTCAGTGCAATTATGGTGATGCATCCTCTTCATGAGATTGCCTAGGACCTTAGATTGATGCCCTGCAATTACTTTAATGGGATCAGCTTGCAGAAATGTAGCTGCTCCCTTGCTTGCTAACAGGTATATGTGAGTGAGCTGGAGCCTTTACCCTTTTGACATGTAACTACTTTGACTGTTATCTGTATATGGGGTTTTTGCTAGGGTGCCCCGCTCAGTTTGGTGCCCTCCTGTTGGCTCCTGTATGAATGTGTCACATCCAGTTACACACAAACCTTTCAGCAGTGTTTCCTTCCTGGCCCTCCCACAGTTCCTTGCAATGTACAGCAATGTTCTGTGAGTTTTTCTTTGTTAAGTAGACAAGAATCATAGCATTTCTCTCTGAGGTCATCACTTGTACATTGTGTGTCACTCACATCATTTGGCAGGTCCTGGGTGTGTTTTCAGATATCATCTTTCATAGCCTCTGGCAGGTCTTGGGAATTCTTCCCAAACAACATACCATGCCCTGCCACCACCCCAATGAAGATACAGTATTATGTGCATCAATGACTTTTGCAGCACATCTAGAAGATATTTAAATCACAATGTGTCGTACATGAAGGGCGCAAAGTTATATATAAGTTTGAAATCTAGGTGTTTTGCATTTACTGTTTTGCCTCCAATTTAGGAGTTCACCCTCTGGCAGATGAAGCTTAGCCATGCATCACACTGTGAAGTTTAGTGTCAGTCATGCTTAGATAGAATTGTGGAGATTGATCATGTGTCACACTTGGATAGAGCTGTGAAGTTTAGCCATGCTCCACACTTAGAGTGAAATGTGAAGATTAACCATAAAATAAATAAATTAATAAATGCATACATAGAAAATATATAAATGCAATTTAAAAAACATCTGTCACACTCAGGGACGTCGTTTCACCAAAATGCCAGTGGTAGCGGAAGTGACATCACACGACCCTTGACCCCCTGATGACATCACAGGAAGTGATGTCATTTGACCACACCCCAAAGTGATATTGCGGGAAGCGATGGAACACGACCTTTCACCCGTTGACAAAACAAGAAATGGCATCACATAGCATTGTACACTACGAAAAATATGGTTATGATATCACTATAATGTGATGTACATTTCATACAAGAATGGAACGCCATATGTATCGTTAAGATCAGTGTGTATAGGCCCATATTACCAAATTACTGTGAATGCAAGCAGACGTCCATGGCCAAATAATAATGATGTGTTATTATATAGCACTTGCTTAAGCGCTTTATATAGAAATAATATTCACCCAATATCATCCAACCTGTGTTGGTACTCATTTATCGACCTCAGAAGGATGAAAGGCTGAGTTGAGGCATTTAAGAACAGACTAAATCAGTGACGCCACCTGAAATGTGCCTGAAATAACCTTTAATGAGTATAGCAATTATTGTATAGAATTCCAGAAAGACACATTATTTGGTATTCCTATTCTTTCTTATTTAGGGTCAGTGCGGAAAGTGTTAGACTTGTGGCACTCCTATTCTTATTTTACTTCTTTTTCAAAGGGCCTGAACAAGAAAGCCAGCCACTCCAGAAGTAAAGAGAGAGCCACATTATGCTGGCAACAGCCCAGGAGCTTGCTTTACAAAAAAATATTTAAAAAAAATAAACATATATTTTTTAACAATTTTTCTAGAGGTCGCAAGGGAGACCACAGAGGTCGCAAGGGAGACCTCAGAGGTCGCAGTTGTGACCTCTGGCGACCCCCAAATGACGTCCCTGGTCACACTCAGATAGAATTGTGAAGTTTCACCATGCGTCATACTTAGATAGAATTATGGAGATTAGCCATCAGTCCCAAGAGATATGACCAGTGCTCCAGATAAGATCTGGAAGTGGGATTATTTTACTCAGTGTTTGTTAAAGTTTGAGATAAAATGATTTTTTAGGGAGGAAAAATGTAAGTTAATTTGCCAGGGTGAGATTTTATAAGCAACTAAAAATTTGTTTTCACTTGAAAACAGAAATATTTTGGGAATGATAATTTGTTGCACCTAGTGATTCATACACATTAAAAGATACATGTTTACTTCTTCTGATCAGGCAGTTATAAGAGTAGTTTCGTCCTGTGGTACTACGTGAACTACTGGCCCAAATATATCCATAGAGTTGTGTGAGTGAAAACAGGGGCACAAGGTCCTATGTGTCTGTTTCCCATTGTATTTTTCCTCCTTGTTTTTATATTTTTGGGAGTATTTTCCTATTGTTAGGGAGTAAAAGAAGCTGATATACCCCTTATCTGTAGGGTTTTATAGGATAGTGTAGATTAGCCACTTAGAAGAATTTAGCGAGTAGCCAAAGTAGTAATACCTCTGCTTCTACTCTCTCAAACACACCACCCAAACACTATACACACCCACTGGGCTAGCCAACCCATACCCAAACACACACCCAACACAAGCAACACACACTTACAGCAAATAGACCAGGACACTGGACCTTACCCATACGGGCACAACAAGCCAGTGCGCACAACCTGTAACACATGTCGATCTACACATAAAACACATACAGACCACAACATAACAACCAGTCAGATAGAAATAATCCAGGTACTGGACGTTACCCATACAGATACATCAAGCCAGTGCGCAAAAACCTAAATACCAGCAATCTACACATAATACAAACAGACACACCCCAACAAAACAAACAACCACAAAAAAAGCATCCCAGGCACTGGACCTTACCCGTACAGATAATGCAAGACAGTGCATGCAACCTACCATTAGCAGGCCAACACACATAGATGCCAGTTTCTCCTGGTTCTGGACCTATCCTATCATTCTTCCTTCACTAACCAACCGCGTCCTCTTTCTTGCAGAGCCACGTGAGCACCTGGAGACTGCCCTTGAATGGTATTGGTGCACAGCATAAATCAACATAACATATGCAAATCATCTTGAGGGAAATGTTTCTCTTCTGTTCCATTCCTGCCCAGATCCTCTCACTCTCCAGCAGAGTCTGCAACACTCCAGGTGCTGAATGATATAATCAGACAGGGTCGCAGAACCTTTCTCAATTAGCAAACGTTTGTGAGTCGCTAACATTGACTCTGCTGCACTGATCTGCGAATGTCTGTAAATCGGTATTCGTTGTCAGTCCCACTTATGACAAGTTGGGTACAGAATCGTGATTTACAAGGTGAAAAGGTTTGCTATTTTTCTGATGTCACATTGCAACTTCATATGTTGGGGCTCTGAACTAATTAAGGTGGGCAAAAACAACCTGCCTTAAACTAAACAGCAGTCTTATATAAAGCCTTTCATAACAAGGGAAGACGAGTCCCTTTAACTCAAGAGCCTTCACTGTTTAAATAACATCAATTATTTCATCTAGGGCTACCTGGAGAGATAATCTCTGCCATGCAAGCATGCAACCTCTTAAATATATGTACTGTGCATTTAGATTGCGTGTTAGCCGCTAATTGTAACATTATCGAAGACCTTGGAGACCTCGTAGGAGCAGGAAACATTTCTCAGCTCCACACACATTCCGCCTAAGGATTTGCATGTGTCATTAAAATTGATGAGTGGGGGTTGCTCTCGCTTAGCTTAATCACTGATATTGCAATGGCAGCTAAAGCATCCACGTTCAGTTTTAGGAAAGTGAAGCAGAACTCCCCATCAGCACTCCATGTAATAATGTCCCCGCAAAAATGACATCATTACATTGAACATGCGGGGGACCCCCTCGTAATCCCAAACCTTTTTCTTTTTTTTACAAGGGGAGCAGGGGACATCGCCGCAACCTGCCCCATACATAATGTCTCCATATAGAATATCACCAATGGCTTTTACTGGTGACATATCTATGGGGACATTATGTATGGGGACATTATCACCCGATAACCCCATCAGTCGGATATGTTGACTTACTATTAAACAGTGTTTATTAACTGGTAACCGGGAAAGACTCGGTGGCAGAGCTTTTTCCATTGCTGCGGCCAGGCTGTGGAACACCCTCCCACTGCTACTCAAGTCTACCTCTAACCATTTGGCTTTCAGGAAAGCCCAGAAAACAACTCTATTTTAGCTCTCTGGTTACCACTGTTCTTCCTGCTCGGTAGCTTCCTCACCAGCGCCATGATGCCATTGGGTGACCGTGCGCTTTACAAGTCCAGGTAACATAACATAACATTAATCAGAAAATACGATATTGCAAAAAATGTCATTCTTTTATTCAATAAGTTTATTTGCATGAACACATCCATCAAACAACACAAAAATACAAACTCTTAGCAAGTAAAACAATATATTGGCCATAGCAAAAAACACATTACAAGAAGAATCATTCTGAAATGTCTAAAATCAGGAAAAATAGTGGCCTTTCTAATGTCCATATAAGCAGGACAAAACAAAATATAATGAAATAGATCTTCTATTGCATCTAGGCACATTGGACAGCAGCACTCTAAATCTGAGAAGCCCTTCCATATAGTAGTGTTCCCCCTCAACAACAAACTGGTTATCAACAATCCACCTTCACAAACGCAGAAGGAGATATGGGTTAATAAGGCCCACCTGGCTAATAATTAGAATTTGCAAAAGATCTTAAAGATCCAGAATTCAGTATGAAGAATTTGCATGCAGGTCTTTTTCTTTGTGTGTACAATATCACTGTCACAAGCCTTCATTTTGTTGTGGGAAATAAAGGTGCCAAAAGCTTGGTGTAATGTTTGTATGCCTCATTTTCCTGCTCCAGTCAAATTACAGGTTGACACTGTAAAAGGAGGGGCCTGCAGGGAAGGTAAGATTTCTGCTGTATTCACCTCCGCCATCTTGTGTGAGCATTTTCTTTTACCCTTACATGAGATGTTCATGCAGGTGTGAAACACATAGGGTCTGATTCACTGAACTTTTAGCGCAGTGCAAAATGACTTTTCACTGACAACAAACACCCCTATTTACAGAGCGGTGTTCACTGCAAAAGTACTCTTCACACCGTGCTAAATGCATAGTGCAACGAGTACTTGTGCAGTGCAAAGTGGCATTGCACTGCTCTGTGAATCAGGGAGTTCATTTGGCTGTGCAAAGTCACGTGGCATCAGGGCAAAGTCACTTCGAACGATGCTAAAAGTTCCATGAATCAGGTCCATAGATTCCTATGGAATCCACCTTAGTTTTGCACCTGGTCAAGGCCAGGTGGATTCCACAGCTGCCCATTAGTAAACAGAGCCCGTGAAGCGTATTTGCAGGCATCATTTACTTTTTCACAAGAAGGGGCGGAAAAAGAAACAAAGAAAGGGCATTTGCCTCGCTTTTACACTTTTCTTGTCCCTCTGCGGCTGCCTTGTGAATTTATAAGATGGCATACAGGATACATCACACAGCAACTAAGCTCTAATGTTAGTGGTCCCTTGCACGCAATTTACATTCTCTATGAAATGACGCGGAAAGTGATTTACTTAAGATCACACATTGTGTCTACTGATTGAGCAGTGATACAATCAGTTAAGCAGACCAGTGCAATATGGGGGACCCTGTTTTTGGCATACATTAATGGTATGATGTAGATGGAATCTTTCAGGAGCACTCTTACAAATGCCTAGTGCCCCACAGTGCACAAGCAAACATAAAATGAAGATATGCAGTTGAGTCTCTGTTAAGTGGTTTATTCTGTCCATATATTTAAACATTTCAATTGTTTTTGTCATGCTGTATGTTATGTTTGCTGCACTTCTTATCCCTCTGATGCCAGAATTGCATTCTGAGACACATTTAAAGAAATTGTTCCGCACACCACCAATACTTTTACATAACAAACAGGAATATACACTTCTATGTAATGTAGGGAGAGATAGTAAAGGACCAAGGCAAACAACATTTTCTACAAATTCCTAAAATGGGGACTTACCCTCGTCCGGTGTGCACAAAATGTAACAGGTTGTGATATTATTTATCACTAAAATAGGAGGTTATCACCTGAGAGAGTAGAGTGCATGCATAATGAATTGAACAGTATGTTGTTTCAAATGTCCTTACAGAAAAGTGTCTTTGCAGAAACCATTAAGTAATCCAGAACAATGATCGTGAGAAATCACATGTACTCCTACATACAGACAGAATGCAACTTTGGAAGCAAAACAGTGTCCTCTAGGGTTTGTGTCTCATTTCCCAAAAAAATAAAAAATAAACAAATAACCCAGGGTCAAAAACGTTGTTGACCCAACATAATAAAACTGAAGTCCTTTTCTTCCCTTGTAATACTCTTCTTCCTCCCTCTCCTCCCCCTTTCATCCACTTTCCTCCCTCCAATCTCCCTATCTCCACCCATGCTCGTAATCTAGGCATTCTATTTGACTCCTCTCTCACCTTCTCACAACACATTTCACTCACCTCCCGCACCTGCCGATACCACCTCTACAATATTCGCAAAATCCGTCCCTCCCTCACATTCCATGCCACCAAACTCCTAATTTCCTCTCTCATCTTTTCCCGCCTCTTCTACTGCTCCTCTCTAATCTTCGGACTTCCCACATCTCAGCTTGCCCCCCTTAAATCCATATACCACTCCGCTGTTCGTTCCCTTTGTCTCCTTACCTCCCATGACTCCATCTCCTCCTCGCTCTCTCACCTTCGCTGGCTACCTTTCCACTTACAGCTAAAATTCTGCTTTCTCTGCCTTGTTTTCAAATCCCTACATGGTCTTGCTCCTCCTTATCTCTCCTCCCTTCTCTCATTTTACTCCCCCCCCTCGTTCCTTTTGTTCTGCTGACCATTTCCTTCTCACTGTACCTCCTTCCCCCTGTGCTTCCTCCCGGTTCCGCTCCTTCCCACTCCTTGCTCCTCTGCACTGGAACTCTCTCCCACTCTCAATCTGCTCTTCCACGGCCCTCCCCTCATTTCGCACTTCCCTTAAATCCCTCCTCCTCCATTCTCCACCTTGAAAGCCCCCCTGCCCTCTCTACTCCCCCCTCCTTTCCCTCATCTAATTCCTCTCTCCCCTCTCCTATTTCACTCTCTCCCCCTTCCATTTACGCTTGTTCTATCCTTCTCCTGCCCCCCTTCACCAATCCTATTCCCAAGCCACTTCCACCCCCCTCAGTTAATTGCTCTTTGCACTGTTTTTGTTGTTGAATGATCCAAGATGTAATTTTCGCTCCCAATGTTATTTGTTGTTGTTACTTTGCATTTAGTTGTTCCATTGTACAGCACCTTGTTGTAAGGCGCTATATAAATAAATCAATCAATCAATCAATCAATCAATCAAAAGTTGTATTCTGTCTTTATGTAGGAGTATATCAAAGGACTTTGCGTGTGATGTCTCACCCTCATTGTTCTGGATTACTTAATGGTTAATAGTTTATACCCATTTGGGTTTATCAGGGTTTAGCTAGGTGCCCTTATTTTTGAATTTAATTTGCACAAACCAGAAAGAGATCGATGTAATCAAGATAAGCATCAGAGACACCACTCATGAGTCCCAGCCAGTGTGTCACTTTCAGGATCTGAATCACAGTTTCACCCATTACGGGGAGGTGAAAATCGCAAAGATCTACTGCTGAAACTGGAAGCCTTTGGAATTTTCTTTATGGGCACGGTGTGCTTCAAAGGAATGAATACACCTTTCAAACCAGGTTTATTTGGTGCTCATAGTTCGCCATTTCCATGAGTTAAGCAGGAAGCAGGTTCAGACTGGGGCATAAAATTGTCTCTGGCACCAATGAAAAAGTGGCCACAGTTGCAAACAGCAATTCATTCCTTTTGTGACCAACTGCTTGAGTTGTACCCAACAGATAGGCTTTTGAGAACATGTGTTGCAAATTGTGCATTTTAAAGAATAATCATTCAAACATTCAAAATATGGCCCACTTTGACCATAACAATTGGCCCATGCTACCATGTTGTCCATTTGGTTCGGAATTGCCCTGTTGTCCTATAGGCTAGTCTGATCCTGGCAGGAAGTCAGGTAACAGTTCCAAGACTATGCTGTAGGGGCTGCAATGCCACGGAAACGATGGGACACATGTTCTGGTCCTGCCCCACCATCACCTCCTACTGGCGGGAGATCTACTGCAAGCTCTCAAGCATTGAGGGGGCAGTCATCCCGTTCACCCCAGCGGCGATGATCCTCGGCATAGACAGAGAGGACTGGCACAACGACACTCTCTTACACAAACTCATCTCAACCCAGGTAGAGGAGCCCGTTACTGGGAGATATTAGAGGACTATGTATGACCTGATTAAAACCGGACACCAGCCAAAACGGTGGTCCGAAGACACGTCCCTTAAAGACTTAAAACCTCCAGCATGTGCATATATTTCTGTTAATATAATTTCTGCTTGTCTGTCGGTTCTGTCTTACAACCTGACCTGCTTTTAATACCGTCTGTAATCATGCTCTTGGTGTTACGATGTTTAAACCTTAATAAAAAAAAGTTTGAAAAAAAAAATATATATATATTTCCTTCTGGGTTATACTTAGACTTGAGGGCCACAACACAACACTGGCAGAGTGTTAGCGTCACATTATCGTTTGGTTCTTTTTATTCGATTTACATGTAATTCTAGCAGCACCACACTAACTTTAATATTCATAGTTATTGATTTTGTTTTCGTGTACAACTGCACCTGAAGAAGGAGTCATGGCCGAAACATGTCATTTATGGGCAATGAGGGGCCTGGCTTGAGGGAGACAAAGAGGGGTAGCTCAATCATCAACAGTTACTACTGCAAGGAATAATCATTTTAGGAAAGTGCTAAATAGTGAGCTTTGTCTACATTGAGCTAAGTGCCTGGGCCAGCAGCGCAATTCTTCACCAACTATCAGCATGATGAAGCATATTGTTGCTGTGTTATACATCTAAACACTCAAGCAAAACGCACGCCAGGATACTGTATGCAATTGGAACTGTGTCTGCACCATGAAGCCCATCCTAAATCTATGATATGCCCCATAGGTGTTGGCCTTCGCGTACATTCATGGTCATCCATAAGCACCTTTTGGTGTCATCATAATCCACCACTTATGCCACCATCCTGGAGAACCACAAAACCACCCAATCACAGATTCTATGACCTATAGATTTAATATTTGTCAACCTATTGGATGCGATTTCAGAAGTTGAAAACTGGTGTAGCTCGGACCTTTTTTCATTGAATGGCAGCTATTTTAATTAATCCCCACAGAAGGCATCCTTTTCTGGAAGCACAATAGGCAGCGGCGCGCCCGTACTGGCGGTATTAGTTTCCATTCAGAAACACACTGCTAGATATTGGCACTGCACTCATTCTTTCATAAATGCTGACCACTCTTCAAGGGGTTAGCGTTTAGGCTGTTCCATTCTTTTCAAAGGGAATACAATATGTGGTGCGTCCTTTGTTGCTCAAATAGGCCACTATATTTGTTCATTATGTCAATGCTCCACATCAACATGGGAAAAAAGCTCAACGGCAAAATAACCTGTTTAACGGCGGTGCAGCATGCCTGTTAGCCAATTTCCAAAACCCGCTCGACTGGGACTGTTGGTGCAGAGCAGGCAACTGATAAAATGCTGTGGTGGGCATTGATGTCTTTGCTTGCAAATATGCCTCTTTAGGATTACATACAATGGAAGTGTTGGTGCATTTTAAATATCTTACTTATGTTTTAATTTTATAAACACTATTCTATCCCTCCAACCGGTACTAACTGGCCAATGGTGGTTGTTTTGCCCTAGGGTGTGCTGGTGTGCCGTCTATCTAGGGGGAAAGATCGAAGAGAGAAAACTAACTCTGTCTCATAATAAACGCGTTGTTAATTATAGGTTTAAAAAAATTGGTGCTTAGAGGCCGAACATGGGAGTACGCAGGGGAGTTATTTCCTAGTTTTTTATTACTCACTTCTCATCTGCTCAGTGCATTTTAAGAAAACAAAGAAATTAAAAAAGGTTTTTGGTTAATACATGAGCGCCCCATAAGGGAGGTTGACCGGTTTCAGCCTCAGATTAATTCTGCCACTTTCTTCAGGACCAACGGTCAATTATCTGTACTTCTGAAAAAGCCAATAGTCAACCATTTCGGGCCTCAGGGTTTATTAACAATTTTATTTGATTCCCCTTACCACGCATTATGGCACCTCGGTTTCATCATTTTCAATGCTTTTATGATGGGATGACTTGCTCATCAATCACAACACTGAGTTATTACTTTGTCTCTGTTTTCACCTACTATGAAGTCTCAAGTGCCAGTGCAGTGGTGTAATGCTTATGATTAAACATCTATGGACCAGATTCTCAGAATGTTTTCTGGGGCAAGTGATCTAATATTAACGTGAGGGATTCTCCCGCTACGCCTTTGGAAACAGGTTCTGGGATAGGCGCAATTCATGACAGGGTCATTTCTGACCCTGTCATGATTTTTCTTTTAAGTTTGACGGGGTGGTTTAAACAGTGACTGTCATACTTCCATTTCCATCCCCAAAACACGGGTGGAAATCCTTTTTTTCTCAAGCATTTTACTGAGGCAGACCCTTTAACCGTCCTTTTTTTCTAAAATAAAGGACAAGCAAGATAGCTTCCACATCAATAAGAAAAGGAGATCTATGTATAGCCCCTTTTCAATTCTCATTGTGGCTGGTGGGTCTTGCGAGTGCCACGGCAACGAAAGAACATGCAAGGAGGTGGATTACAACAGGTAACTTGTCATTCGAGAGGCCAGCCAAAAGGATGTACAGCCATATCCTTGCTCACAAATGCTCAAAACACAAGGCTTTACCATAGAATTCATCCTGAGCAACCTTAATATGCCACTTTTATTTATTTCGTGCAGCACTTTGGTGAATGCACTAGAGACAGGCTTTGGAAAAGCCAATAGATATGGCTTCAAAAATTGGCTTTGTCAATGCTTGTTTTTAAAACTCAGCACAGCATTACTGACCAACCATGTCTTCTAGGGATAGCCTCAAAACCGGTTCTAATTATCTCTCAAAAACTCAGGTATCAAATTCTGATTGGGTTGCATATTTCTCAGACCTTTATATTATCGTGCTGAAGGAGAGACTCAGCGATTCTGTTGAAATAGCCATGACCATCTGTATAGAAGATGCTGATATCTTTTTTTAAATTTTTTTATTTTTATTTGTATATGTTCAAAATTGAACTTTACAAAGAACAAGTTGCGAGAAGAAAAAAGGAACAAAATCACGGCGACTGCTCAGGGTGGGAGCATCACGATGTTAACATTTTCATGGTATGTTCCATGATTTTTGTCGTTGCTAGGAGCCATGATATACGGTCTCCTCCAATCAGTCTTGGCCACCAGGTTTCTTCGTCCCACCCTCTAGCCTCGCCGATTAAATGTTTGCCATAAGCAGCTCTCAGCGTTACGGTTTTCGGACAGACCATCAACAGGTGTCTAATCGATTCGGTCTTGGATTCGCACAGGCGGCATGTTCTTGAATCTGCTAAACCTCTGATGTTCCTGATTTCGTTGGTTTCTAGTAGATTCAGTCTAATCCTTAGGAGCGCATTTCGGGCCCCCCTGCTGTGAAATTTTTGCAGATAGTTCATTGGTTCGTTGAGTTTGTTGAACAGTGGAGGGAGGTGAAGAAGGAGTTTGTTTTTGGATGCTGCTTCTTGAGTTTGGATCCAGTCTTGATGTTTCAGTTTCTGGTAGACTCTTGTGGGGTTTGTGGTGAGGTCGAGTTCCGAACACTCCACCGAATCAAGCTGGGCCCTATTAGACTCTCTCCAGGCTGTCAACATCTTCACCTTGCCAGAGTGGACTTCTTTGTTGAGGAGGCCGTAAATATGGTCGCTGTCATCCATTATGCATTTCCTGTAAAGCCTGAGGGCATTGATGTTTACCGTTGCCTTTAATGATAGAAGACTCAGATCACGACGAATTGCAACAATAGATGTGGATTTAGGAAGGCCAAGGACCAACTTCCAAAACAGGCTTTGTAGGTTCTTCCAGGTTTTTGCTGGAATCGATGGCATGGCTTCCGCCCCATAGGTGATGGACGGCACAACTTTTTTTTTGTAAAATTCAAGCACTGGAATACAGGAGAATTTTCCAAATTTAGTGTCAATTGCTTTTCCTTGTGCGGCCAGCTTCTTAGTTTTGTTTTGTAGGGCGGCCTGCATGGAAATCTCAAGTTTCGAGCTGTCAATCGAGACACCCAGATATTTATATTCGGTGACCCTCTCAATCTCATTTTCCTCAAGGCGCCATGTGAATTGGTCGTTGTTTTTTTTGTGCCCGGCAGCCATTATCAAGATTTTAGTTTTTTCTTTGTTTATTCTTAGGTTGTTTTCCTTCATGTAGGTGAGGAGATTTGAAAGCTGTCTTTCGAGCCCAATCTGTGTCTGATCCAGTAGAATTAGATCGTCAGCGTACAAAAGAAGACTTACTTTGACGTCTGCGACTAGTGGTGGGAAGGTGCGGGCCTGGACTTCTGATCCCTCAAGGTCGCCGATGTACGCCAAGAACAGCGCTGGGGCCATGGGGCATCCTTGTTTTACGCCCCATTCTGTCGCGATTTCCCCTGACAGGTTCCCCCTTTGAGTCAATCGGATCCTGAAGGTAGTGTTCGAATGTAAGGCTTTAATGGGCTGCAGGATCGCCTGAGGACAGGTCCATGCTTCTAGTTTTTGCCATAGTCGATTGCGATCCACTAGATCGAAAGCCTGGGAGCGGTCGATGAAAGCAACAAAAATTCGAGATTTTCCTTCCCAGACCTTACTTTTTAGGGTGCTGCTGGTTAGAATATTTGCTGCCGTGCCCATCTTCTTTTTAAAGCCAGTTTGGAATTTATCGTTGCATGGGGCCAACTCTGCCTAGGCTTGGAATCTTTTCAGGAGCTGGCTCCCATACACTTTACCAATACAATCCAAGAGTGCAATGGGGCGATAGTTTTTTGGATCTGTGATGTTGCCTTTCTTGTAAATCGGGAAAATGATGGATTTGGTCCACGAAGGCGGCAGGGATTTCTGCGCCGCACATTTTGCGAAAATCTCTGCAATCATCGCTGCCCATTCTACTGGATTTGCTTTCAAGTCTATGTTGGAGATGCCATCGGGGCCTGCTGCTCTCGAGATCTTCAATTTTTTTATGAGCGCTCCGATTTCGGCTAGATCGTTCAATTTTAGCCAGTCCGAGACCGGCTGATTATTGCCCGATGGGGTATCTGTGGCAGGGACGCTTGTTTCTGGTGCTTGAAAGACTGTGGAAAAGTGGGAGATCCATTTTTGCTCGGATATGGCATTGATGGTTGAATTGTTTGGTTCAGAAGGCTCCTGCTGAGCTCCTTTTCCGGAGTAGGATGCCGCTGCTGGAGTTCCTGCCGCACGTTTGCAGGCACCCCCCCCCCGCTCACAAGATGTGGTCCTCCCTCCGGAGGCCACCGGATCGCGGAGCTGTTGAGGGGGAGTCTGCGATTGTAGCGACGCCGGCGGGCGCACTGGATGTTCCGACGTTTGTGTCCTCGACACGGAGACAGGTATGTCCAAAGAAGCTCCCTCTGTCGATATTTGTTGCCTTAGGCTATTTTCCTTTTTGGCGCCTTCCACCGTGGGTTGATCAGGTGTATCCGCTCGCCTAAAGCGGTCGTGGGAAGTTGGTAAAGAGGGCAGTTTATTTTGTTTATGAGGCTGTATTGAACCTGACGGGGGCTGACTTAGCACACCGCGGTTTGAGTTGGTTTTTGAGACATTTCGTGGGAACGCACTTCTAAGCAGGCGACCCTCCTCCGCTTCCCTGGAGTCAAGTCCAGCGTCTGCGCCATTGCAGCCATGCACAGACTGCCAAAGACTGCACACTCGCAGCCACACTCCGCGGCCCGCTCCGTGGTCTGGAGTGAGTCTTGTAGAACCACAGCAGTGGTAGCACCTCCCAGGAACAGTTGAAAGAGAAGAGTGACTGCCAAAGACTGCACACTCGCAGCCACACTCCGCCGTATAATCGTGTAAAAATGGCCTCCCTAGTCCAATCACAGAAAACAGGTGGAACCCTGATATATGCTGATATCCTGCATTTCACTACCTCAGAAGTCACCTCAGAAATACACAAACAGGCACTCAATAGATGCCCAAGTTTGCATGGCATCCCAGCTGATTTATTTGAATCTTTTGAGAATTTCTGGTCTCCCTTCTTAAACAATGTTTTCAATGATATGCGTAAAAGGGCTAGGTATTCAGAGTCCTGCAAATGTGCAATTTCCTTTCCAATATTTAAAAAGGGCTCCAAATCTTCTCCTGCATCATATAGACTGATTGCTTTATTAGACTTTATTGGACTGTTACGCTCACCTAGTCTCCACAGGGGCGCCAAACGAAGCTGGACGGTAACTGTCTCCACCAGCGTCACACGTAGCGGAGTGATGAATGGCTCCACATGCCCTCTCTGTTTTGCCCTTCCGTCACGAAAGAAGATTTGCCTAAAATGTTGAAATGAGATGTTAATTAGACATAAGGAGGAGGACCGACTTCCACGTCCCGTGATCTCCTTATGCACCCCTCTACTATGTCTCACCTTAGTGTTATGAATGGCAGACTCTCCATCTGCGACTGTATGCAGGGGTGCGTACCAGTTCAAGGATCTAGTTACTTCACTGATCCTGCAGATTACTGAAGAGTTCCAGACAACTATGACTCAGTGGGTAAGTCTTTATACCAAAAACTCCTTGGTATAGATTGCTTTATAGTTCAAGTTGCCTAAAGTTCACTCCAATGCCTTTTTCTTAGCAGGTTCCCCTTTGGTGCATCTAACGAAGAGTGACTCCTCTACGAAAATGGTGAGCAGAATTCCAAGGTGAGTTTCTACACTAGCGCGATGCGATAATGTCTTAACCAAATTGTTTTTCTGAGCAACTAACCTGCTGTTCCTTTTCTATTCTGCAGGTGTGGTGCCTCCGGAGTGCCGTTCGCATGATGGTGTCTCGAGGGACCGCAAGAAAGTGCAGCCTTCAGGTGAGTATTAGCGCTGCGTAAGATTGAAATGTCTTTAATGAGGCCTTTTCCCTTTGCGCAGCTAACCTGATGCTTTCTTTTCTGTTCGGCAGGTGCAGCAGCTCCAGAGCGGCGATCTCCTGATGGTGCTTCGATGGATCGCAATAATGAGCAGCCTTCTGGTGAGTATTAGCACTGCACAGTCTTGAAATGTCTTTAATGTGGTCCCCTGCTCTGCGTGGCTAACCTGGTGTTTCCTTTTCTGTTCGACAGATGCTGAGGCTCCAGAGTGATCGAGATGGAGCGTCAGGTAAGAGTCTTGTTCTGTTTTCTCCTCTTTCTTTCTTTCCTTCCTTACAGGCAGCGGGTCGTGAAGACCTGGACGGGCGTGGCTGAAGACCGGGCTGAAGCTAGCAGACATGGTGAGCATTAAGCTGCAGGAGTGCAGAATAATGCGAAGCGTGTTCTGTTCTGAGGGTGTAGTTTATATATCCTCAAGGAATAGTCCCATGGTGAAGTAGTCCCTCCAACCACACCCTATCAATGTAGTCCCAGGTAAAGTAGTCCCTCTAGCATGCCTCAGACTGGGCTGCATGTGATTCCTCTTCCCCTGCAAACTGCCTTGCATGAGAGGGCAGTGTGAGCCTGGTGCCAACGGCACCAGCACTGAGTCCAGGAAGCCCTTAGGCAATCCTTTGGGGCCTTGAAGGTCCCCATAGGTGCCAGTACCTGGGGCAGACTGGACTGCTCCTGATGTCTGGGGGCAAGCATTGTGACAGCACTCCTCCCCAAAGCCCCTCCCAAGGTGGTTTGTCTCGCTGGTCCAGGCTTGGTCGGGTGGTTTCGGTGGAACCGGTTTACTAGACGTGGTGCATGAACGTAGTCACTTGGCTCCCACAACCTTTCTTGTGGTCCATAGCCTTTCCAGTCAACTAGATAGAAAAGGTTTGATTTGACAAACTTTGAGTCCAGAATGTCTTTAACCTCGAATTCTGGTTCACCATCTACCAAGATTGGCTTTGGTAGTTTTGTTATCCAATTTCCAGGTTGTACTGGTTTCTAAAGAGAAATATGAAATACGGGTGGACTTGCATGTTCAGAGGTAACTCCAATTTTACTGCTACTGGATTAATGATGGTTTTAATGGTGTATGGTCCCAAATACCTGGGATTAAATGTGTGGGTTCCTTTAAGTGGTATGTGCCTTGAGGCTAGCCAAACCTCATCTCCAATCTGGTATTTTGGAGCTTCACTCCTATGTTGATCTGCGGATTTCTTGTATCTTTACTTGGCTTGCTTTAAATGTTCTGTCGCCTTCTTGAAGGCTTGTGTAATGGTAGTGTGCAGACTGCTTATGGCTGGCATATCTAAATGTTGAGGTGGGTCGAGTTCAGAGGTTTGTGGATTCCTTCCATATATTGTACAGAAAGGACTCTGCCCAGTGCTAGAGTGCAAAGAGTTGTTGTAGGCATACTCAGTTATCCATAAAATGTCCTTCCAGTTGCTTTCAGTTTGGTGTAACATGCACCTTAGGGATTGCTCCAATGTTCAGTTGGTTCTCTCGGTTTGACCATCCATTTGAGGATGGTGGCTGGTCGAAAGCCTTCTGTCAATTTGGGGCAACTGGCAACATTTTCTCCAAATCTGTGAGATAAATTTACTGCCCTGATCTTAAACTAGGACAGAGGGGAATCCGTGTATCCGGACAATCTGTTCTAGGAACTCCTTCGCCAGAATTGAAGCTGAGGGCAAACCTTTTAACGGAATGAAGTGGGCCATTTTGGAAAACAAGTCTACTACCACTAAAATTGTGTTGAAGCCATTACAAGGGGGAAGATCAGTGATAAAATCAAGGGACAATGTATGCCACGGTATAGGTGGGACATCCAGAGGTTGTAGCAGACCCAATGGTTTCTTTTTCTGGGCTTTGTTCTGTGCACAAATGCCACATGATAGCACAAATAGTTTAATGTCTTTACGCCATGTTAGCCACCAAAAATGTCTCTTGATCTTGGCTTCGGTTTTTGCAATTCCAGGGTGGCCTTCTAGCAACGACTCATGGTAATTTGAGATTACCTGTTTCTGAAGTTCCTTACTAGGTAAGTAGAGGGGACCTTGAAAATAAGGTAAATAATCAGTGAATGATATCTGCTTTTAGTCGACCAATCCTGTAAGGCCTTGGAGTCAAGGAGATGCAAAATGTCCTTGTGGATATTGTCCAGGGTCAGCGAAGTAGTGATTACCAGGATTCTTCCTCCTGGGATTATGGGCACTGGGTCCAGACTCAAGTATGCTTCTTCCATTCCTATGCGGGATAAAGCATCCGCCTTGCCGGTTCGGCATCCAGGTCGGTAAGTAATCACAAAATCGTATTCTGCAAAATAAAACGCCCATCAGAGTTGACAGAAGACTGGGCCTTGGCTGTCTTTAGGTATTGTAAGTTTCAATGATCTGTAATTACAGTAATGGTCTGTCTGGCTCCTAGTAGATAATGTCGCCAAGCTTTGAATGCTGACTTGATGGCTAGAAGCGCCTTGTCGGTTACGGCATAATTCAATTCAGGTGCTCTGAATTTTCATGACCAAAAGGCTACTGGGTGAAGTTGACCTGTCTCTGGGTCTTTCTGAGAAAGGACCGCCCCATTGCCAAACTGGAAGCATCCGTTTCTACCACGTACGGGAGATCTGGGAGAGGATGTTTTAGGCCTGGGGCTGAGGTGACTTTTCTTTTTAGGTCTTGGAAAGCCTTTTCCACTTCATCAGACCACTGAAATCATTTGTTCTTTCGTAATAAGGATGTGATGGGATGCACCAAATGTGAAAAGCCTGGGATGAATTTGCAATGGAAGTTTGCAAATCCAAAAATATTCTGAACTCCTTTAATTGAAGTTGGAGAGGGCCACTTAAGGATGGCGTCTACCTTCTGCGAATCCATACGAACACCAAATGGAGTCAGGACAATCCCAAGAAACTCGACCTCAGTAACGTGGAAGAAACATTTTTCTAATTTGGCATACAGCTTGTGTTGCCAAAGTTTTTCAAGTACATCGCAGACGTGTTTCACCAGGTTATTGTCAATATATACGACGACAAAGACATCAATTAGCTCTACAAGGACATCGTTCATAAAATATTGAAACGCTGCCGGGGCGTTCCAAAGCCTAAAGGGCATCACCTGATATTCGATTTGGCCCGTACTTAGTGCGGAAGGCGGTATTCCGTTCGTCCCCCTTTTTGACTCGTACGAGATGGTACGCCCCTCTGAGATCCAACTTAGTGTAAATTCGAGCATCCTTTACTTGGCCCAGCATTTCCAGGATTAGAGGCAGGGGATACCGTTTTTTTACAGTACTTGGTTTAATGCGTGGTAGTCGATACAAGTTCTTAGATCTCCTTCCTTTTTAGGGCCGAAGAATAAGGGCGAGGCCGACTGGGACTTGGACGGGCGAATGAAGCCGTTAGCCAGGTATTGATCTAAGTATTGTTTTAGATGAAGATTCTCGGGTTCCGTGAGGGTGTAAATTCTACTGCATGGAATCTGAGCACCAGGTATAAGGTTGATCTGGCAATCATAGGGTCTATGGGGTGGCAAAGTACTGGCTTGGTCCGTCTGGAAAACATCCTGGAAATCCTGGAATTCCTGGGGTAGCAGATTTGTCGGACTCATGACTGTTGCAATTTTCTTGGTCGGGGATTCTTCTGAATAGCAAGTATGAACACATTCTGAGAAGGTGAACCTCTTATCATGCCAGTCTATGCAAGGATTGTTTGTTTCTAACCACGGCATTCCCAGAATTATTTGGAATTGTGGAGCCTTGATGAAGTCGAACAAAATGGTTTCTCGATGCCCGTCTTGGCACAACAGTGTCATCTCTGTCGTCGAGTGTGTTACAGGACCAGAAGAGATCTCCGTTCCGTCGACAGTAGTGACCAAATCAGTTGTTTCCTTTTCACAACGAGGAAGACTCATCCTTGAAGCCAATTCTTGATCCATATAGTTACCTATGGCTCCGCTGTCGATGTAAGATCTGAACGCATGCATATGAGATGGATGCTGGTGACTAATGAGGATCATTGGTAAGGCTAGGTGCGAGGTCTGGGAGTCATTTTTCTCACATGACAAGTGATCCTCTATGCTTGTCGGGCAGAGTAGTTTTCCGGCTCTGGTTCAGCACTAACCTTATCGGCGACCCCGACTGCCATCTTGGGTGGTTTCACTGGACAGTCTCGAAGAAAATTGCCGGCTGTTCCGTAAAATAAGCACAATTGTTGTTGCCTTCTCTTTTCCCTCTCGTTTTAGATAGTGGCCCCCGTACATCCTCCAATTTGCATGGGTTCGGACGTGTCTGTGGTTTTGGAGGTGTGTCTCTCGGTCGCACAAACACCCGATTCTCCAATCTAGCTCGGTCAGCCTTCCGGTTCTGTAGTCTGTGGTCCAGCTGTACCACCAAGTCAGTGTATTCCGTACAGTCTCGGGGTGGGTTGACCACTTGAGCCAAGATGTCTTTTAATTCGCCTCTCAACCCACGATGAAATAACATAGTTCTTTTGTCTTCAGGCCATCTGGTTTCCACCACTAATCTATTGAAGGTTGCATTATATGTTAACAGATCCTGGGTCCCTTGGCAAAGAGAAAGCAGTTAATTATCTAAAGCTTGGCCTTGGGAGTGTCCGGCGAACAGCTTCACCATATTCTGCTGAAACCCCTGGAAATCTCAGAGAAGGGGATCGTCTTGATTAACTAGTGGTATGGACCAGTCTGCAGCGCTGCAACTGAGGTATGAAAGTATAAAGGCCACCTTTGATTGATCGTTCAGAAAGGCTCCAGGCCTAGATAGGAAGTGTAGGCGACACTGGTTCATAAAAAACGCAAACTGTTTAGGGTCTCCCGCAGAGCGTTCTGGTGGAGCCAAAGGTATAGCTCCCAGAAGGACCACCTGCACTGGGTTACATGACTGAGTTGGGACGGATGCCCCCATTCCATGTAACGGCGTGTGGCCAGCTTGGGATTGGAGTCATTGTCTGGCTAGGTCATCGGTACGCTCTTTTGACACAATCAGTTCTCTTCTTAGAGCGTTGGTTTCTTGTCGAGTTGAATGCACCTCTGCTCTGAGTTCCTCCAAAAGCTGGACAAATTGGTCAGTCTCTGAGGTTTCCATGGCGCCCAGGTAGAGGTTTGTGTGAACGCTTCGCGTTCTGTTACGCTCACCTGTTCTCCACAGGGGTGCCAAACGAAGCTGGACGGTAACTGTCTCCACCAGCATCACATGTAGCAGAGTGATGAATGGCTCCACGTGCCCTCTCTGTTTTGCCCTTCCATCACGAAAGAAGATTTACCTAGAATGTTGAAATGAGATGATAACTAGCCGTAAGGAGGAGGACCGACTTCCATATACCGTAATCTCCTTATGCACCACTCTGCTATGTCTCACCTTAGTGTTATGAATGGCGGACTCTCCATCCTGCGACTGTATGCACGGGTGCGTAGCAGTTTAAGGATTTAGTTACTTCACTGATCCTGCAGATTACTGAAGAGTTCCAGACAACTATGACTCAGTGGGTAAGTCTTTATGCCAATACTCCTTTGTATAGATTGCTTTAGAGTTCAAGTTGCCAAAAGTTCACTCCTGTGCCTTTTTTCTTTGCATGTTCCCCTTTGGTGCATCTAATGAAGAGTGACTCCTCTCCGAAAATGGTGAGCAGAATTCCAAGGTGAGTTTCCACACTAGCACGATGCGATAATGTCTTAACATACGAAATTGTTCTTCTGAGCAACTAACCTTCTGTTCATTTTCTGTTCTGCAGGTGCGGTGCCTCTGGACTGGCGATCGCATGATGGTGTCTCGAGGGACCACAAGAGAGTGCAGCCTTCAGGAGAGTATAAGCGCTGCGTAAGATTGAAATGTCTTAATGAGGCCTTTTCCCTTTGCGCAGCTAACCTAATGCTCTCTTTTCTGTTCGGCAGGTGTGGCAGCACCGGAGCGGCGATCACGTGATGGTGCTTTGATGGATGGCAAGAATGACCAGCCTTCTGGTGAGTATTAGCACTGTGCAGTGTTGCAATGTCTTAAATGTGGTCCTTTGCTCTGCGCGGCTAACCTGGTGTTTCCTTTTCTGTTCGGCAGATGCGGAGCCTCCAGAGCGATCGAGATGGAGCGTCATGTAAGAGCCTTGTTCTGTTCTCCTCTTTCTTCCTTTCCTTCCTTACTGGCAGCAGTTTGTGAAGACCTGGATGGGCGTGGCTGAAGACCGGGCTGAAGCTAGTAGACACGGTGAGCTTTATGCTGCAGGAGTGTAGAATAATGCAAAGCGTGTTCTGTTCTGAGGGTGTGGTTTATATAGCCTCAAGAAGTAGTCCCAGGGTGAAGTAGTCCCTCCAACCACACCCTATCAAAGTAGTCCCAGGTAAAGTAGTCCCTCCAGCATGCCTCAGACTGGGCTGCATGGGATTCCTCTTTTCCTGCAAACTGCCTTGCTTGAGAGGGCAGTATGAGCCTGGTGCCAACGGTGCCAGGACTGAGTCCAGGAAGCCCTTAGGCAATCCTTTGGGGCCTTAAAGGTCCCCATAGGTGCCAGTTCTTGGGGCAGGCTGGTCTGCTCCTGATGTCTGGGGGCAAGCACCGTGACATGGACTCATTGTTTAAAATGTTTGGAAGGGTACTTTTATTTTGTCTGCAAGCCTGGGCAGAAGCTGAAAACATGTTGTCCTGTTTCAGTTCGATTTTTGTGAATGACTAGGAACAGATGAACACGTATTCAATGTTGTTTAATTATTTCAAATTGCATTAATATAAACATGGAACAAAATCTGCCTAGCCTTCATGGACCTGTGTTCAGCATTTGACAAGGTTAACAGACACACATTATGGACTGGTTTATGAACAAAAATAAATGTCCAGCTTCCCTCGTCAAAGTACTCAAACTATATTTTCTTGTGAAATTCTTTATCATAGACAGTGTCGACATAACTTTACTCAAGCTTCGGTCTCTATGCTATTTCTCATTGTTTATGATTAATATAATCATCCTCAAATAAACAAATGAGTCAGCAAAGCCAATCTCTTTATCAGCTATTTGCAATGCGGTGTACAGAGATTTCCCTTTGTTCCGAAAATTTAATATTTTATCTTATTAATATTGAGGCTGAGATGGTTGCCCTTAGAATATTCTATTATAGCAGTGAACTGTTTAGTCCTATTGGGGTTTGGGCCTATAGGACTTTTTCATCCACTTATCCCATCCAACTGACATAGCCAAAGAAGCTAAGGCGCATCCCCATTTGTGATTGTTGTTGGTGTTCATCTTGCAAGAAATATGTCTGAGATGTTTAATCTAACAGAGACAATATTTTCATTATACAATTGATATAGCATGTTTAGTAACCCAAGAAGAGTGCCCCACCCTCCCAATTTCAGCCAGAGAAGCTACCTGTGTACACTATCACATGCCACTCTGTAGTCCATGCATGCAAAATAGAGTGGCATAGCATTCTTTCCTTTAGCTCTTTTAGCTAGCAGATTTAGAACCACGATATTCTGTAGGGTATCTCTGCCTTTGTGGAAGCCTGCTTGTAATGGGTGCAGTAATGTATTATCTTCTGCCAAATTAGATCGATTTTTAAAGAGAATGTGAAAAAAGTGTACTGGGGTCATCCAGCATAGCAAACAATCTTTAGTTTTCTGGGTCGTCCAGGTTTCCATTTTATATACTGGTATGATCAGTGAGTGTTTCCTGGAAACAGGTATTTTCTTGTTGTCCACAAACTTACAGAAATATGAATGTAAAAGGATTGTCCATAGTATTGAATTGTTTTTAAATACTACATTAGATAGCCCATCAGACATGGGTGGACTAGAGCTTTATAGATAAAAAAAATAATTTGTAAAGTTCATCTACATAATATTCCTTCATGTCAAATCTAGCAGTTCCGACTCCTTCTGGTGTACTTGTGTATGCATTTTCAAAAAAAGGTGTGAGCAATAAAGTCACACGACACCTATTCTGAAATGATATTTTGCTGTACATCTGCTGCCATCATGAGGTTTTATTAAAAAAGATTTTTGGGAATTGTTGGACGGTAAAGTTCTCAGCATAAACGATCTCAGTGAGGAACTTTTTGGGCGATATCACTTGTTAGTCCCTGCGACCAAATCAAGATTAGTTGAGAAAGTGTTGCCTCGGTGCGTGAAACAACAGAGACCTAGAATTCCTCTAGTCCGTTGGCAAATGGAGAGGAAATGTGTTTCAGCCACACCACTTACTGCACCACATGAGCAAATATGTTAATGCATGTAGCAAGATTATTGAATACATTCATCCGATGTTCTGGTTTTGTAATGTCCGAGGTTATTTATTGTTGGCCCTATGTGATTACACGTGTTTCAGCACTTGACCGTGCCTTTCTCAAATCAGGGCATATCCTTAGTTTGTATCCATATGTATTCTGTCTTGTTGTGATGCGAGAAGAAGTCCTGGGTTAAATCTCACCTTAAAATTTCAAGTCTCCCCCGTCTCGCGTCGGGTAATGGTTCTCAGCAAAGGCTGCCACTTTACTTATTTTATATAAGATGTATATCTTTCAAGCCATTTTCTATATGCCTTCTTACATTTCTTGATTGCTGTTCTTGTGTGTTCAGTTGGTGATTGGTAAACTTTATTCATAGCTCCTATAGTGTGGTGTAGCTTCCTTTTCTCTTTTGAAATTTCTGCATCAGAATATTAATAACTGGGAAAGAGTACCCCCAACTAGACATCTCTGCTATATACCAAATGAAGAGTGAGACTGAGAATCCAGTCAGAGGTTTTCTCTATGCTTTACAAATGTATATTGTCTGAATGAGTGCTTATCACTATGTTTACATTTTGGTTAATTCCTATGATATTTTTTTGAGACCAAATTATCCTATTTCCCTTACAATTTGTATCTGTTGCGCCTATTTTATATTCTTTCTGCTTCTTGTTCTGAAGCAGACTGGTCACTAAAGGATCATATATCAACAATCTTTATTAGACATTATCAAATTAGGAGGTTGATGTCCCTTGCTTTGATAATCTAAGAAATCCAGTACTTGCTGACGCAGACAATACAATGTTGCTGCAAGAACTTTGATTTCTCTTCAACACCTTGTAAGTAAATACACTGAATTCATGATTCCTCTAGATCTAAGCATTAATGGGCCTAAATCGGCAGGCATGGCTTGTTCCCATAAGAGCAGAATTGATAAGTTACCAAGTTAAGAAGTAAATACTCCAGGTTACTACTGCCTTTGAATACCTATTATTTTAATAAAGGTCTAGGCTTGAGGGGGATCACATTTTAATAAACAATCAATGAGGCTCAGGTTCATATTAGAGGGAATCTCTAGATTTGAAAACGAATAAAAAGCCAGCCCAGTAGACATGCTGTTGGTGATATATTTCACCAAGATTAAACTGATAGCAAGATATGGAGAGGAACCTGAGTGATTAACAGGGCTTCATTGCTGCAGACCCAGGACAATTAAAAATACTCCTGGATTCTGCACCAAATTCTGCCACATACAATGAGGTTGGTCTATCATTTCTCGAAGATGAGCTACTAATGGAGCCTTATAATTTGAGTTTAAGAGTATGACCGAATACCAAGGTATTGCTAACCCATGAAACTTTGACACATATCTTCTCATCGGAACATAACGAGTTACAAAACCCCTGGCTTTCCTTCATTAAAACTCAAATAGACAAGGCCAATCAGGGATTATTTTTCATTAACAACCGCTGCAGACTAATATCACATTGATTAGTATTGATAGTCCACTGCTTAGAATTTCCAGTAACCCTCCATAAGTGTATTAAAAGACATGTACCATATATAACACATCAATACAAAATGCATTTTCTTAGATGCACCCCTCAAACAGTTCATGTTCACATGCTTTTGACAAGTCACTCAGTAATGAACACTCAATGAACGCATTTTACACTCTCATGTATAAAGTATATCTTTTAATAAGGAGAACAGTCACATAGCTTCACCGGTTGTCACTGCTAGAGGGAGCTGTTGGATTAGAATATATAGTGGTCCTACTGAGTCAATGAAAACCTGATCTTTGGTCCGCATACATGGGCCTCTATTCTAGTAAGTAATAAAGAAACATTACTACCATAACGGTCACGATGCACAATGCAACTTAAAATGCAAAAATGAATTAATGCATAAGCAGCAATCATTTTCATTGTTTCTACATCTACTCAACACTATGAACTGATCAACCTTATCCAAGATGCCATAGTCACCTCAGAAAAAAACCTACCTGCCTCACCAGGTCCTGCTGGGCAACCTCACCAAATCTTGCTAGGCAATCTCACCCAATTTTGCTAGGCAATCTTCATAGAAGCACCTAAAAGCACCTCACCTTGTAATTCCTCTATATCTTCCTCAATATGATATCAATGAAGGGTACAAATCTTTGATTCTCACTTCGTGTGATAGGCAGGTGGATGAGCCTGGAGCCTGAAGTGATTTACAAAGTCCAATAAAAATGTCAAAACATGCCTAAAAAGTATCAAAAGCCATCAGTAAAAATTGCTATGGCCTTTTCATCAAAAAGCATACAAATTGAGAAAAAATGCCCCAACAAGAGTTAATGTCAAATGGGATTGCCCATGGTGCCAGCATGTAGCCAATTAGAATCGAGGTTGTGAGCTGCCTTGCTTGGGTGGAGAAGTAACAGATATTCCCCATACAAAAACTAAAGCTCTGCTCAAATGTCAGCAAAGTCCTCTGGGGTCTCAAAATGTCTCAGCAAAGCCAACCATTCTATTTAGCGGCTTTAAAATCCAACCAGGGAAAAAAAGGAACTTGACCCCTCCCCTCTGCTCTAGTGTTGCTCACACTCCGCCCTTCTGGCTACCTCTTTGTCTTCTTGCCAGCTGCCATTCCATCCAGAGCAAAATCTGTGGGACTCAAGTGCAGCCCTTTTTATATTCTCTGGGCTGTCACTATTTAATCCAACTATAACTTAAAAATGGGAGCCAGCTTCAAATTGGGTAACCAAGTTCAATATCAGTGCCCAGCATCTACCTTTTGTACCTACGTAATTTTGTAGTTGATCCGTATATCTATCACCATCTTTGTTTACTATTCATCGTAACACTTGGCGTTCATCCCAGATATGCAAATAACACATAGAGGGGCCTGATTGGTCAGGTGTGGGGTACTTCGGACACCAATTATATATTAAAATACTACACAATCCCAACCTGCAGTTTGCTGTGCTTGCAAAGTTACACCAAACTAGATTCTGCCTTTTTTAATTTCTTGGTTTGATGCATTCGTCAACAAATCTTGAATGTATGCTATTGAACATCGCTCATGAAACAAAATTCATTCGTTTTTTACACAATACTTTAATAATACAAAACAGACACATTAATTTGAAGAAATGAAAATAAATATTAACAAAACCATTTGGACAAAGTTACATAAAACCCACCACCAACTGACTGTGAAAAAAAAAACAATGCAAAATTTATCAACGACTAAAAATAGCTAACTGACCAATCCATAAATTGTGTGCAGTTTTACTTTGAATAGTCATATGCAATCCCGACATGTTTCAGTTCCAATGTTGCTGTCAAACTTTCTTCAGGGTAATATTTTTTATTTGTCTTACCCTCAATTTCATTAAAGTGGACTGGACAATCTTTCAAATAGTTCTGGACTAAAGGAACATCCTTTCTTCCTTTCAGATTAGACAATCAATCAAGAAGAAGGGAGGCGTGGCGAATCGACATCCCGCCTTGCTTGTCTCTGGTGTTCAATATTCGTGAGAGTCTAAATGACTTGCAGACAATCTACTAAACTCTAGACCCAACACGATTTCTTTTGGGAGAAATAAGTGGAGGTTCAACCGGTGGACTCGTTATTGAATAACAATATCTCTGTGTGGTCTACCATACTGGTAGATGGACCTAGTGGCTGAATGGAGCTACCACATCTGTTTGCCATCCACGGACCAATCTGGAGCAATTGTGAGGGAGAAAGCCTCGAGAGCAGTCATTGGAATTATTTATTATAAGTGCAGCATAGTGTTCTAATGCCAAGGTTGTTTGGTGCCCATCCTTGGCTTTTGAATGAAAACCCTATTTACTGTTCAATCTACAATTATGAAAATTATGAACACTTTTGCTAAACCTCGCCTGAATGTAATGTGCATTTCTCGTGTTTACTAATTATGGATCTGAATATGCGTCAAGGCTTAAGTCCATGGTTCAAATATTCCACTTTTTAGCATGGTTAGAGATGAAATTACATGTCAGCAGCCCCTCTACTCTCTCCTCTCCCATGGTCCTTTGTGTCTGATATCCTGCCCGACATGGATTTAATTTCAGTTTGTATTCCCCTTATTTTGCCTTGCATACTCATTGTCCTTTTACCCACTGCCGCGGTGTGCCGCTTAATATCCGCCATTTCCGATAACATCCTGTTAACATCTGCTCTTAATATTTCTGATAAGGTTTATCAGGTAATGTGTAGCATTTAGATGTATTTCAGGGACAGGAAATGTGTTGGATTTAGATGTATTTTGGGGGCAGGAAATGCATTTGACTTAGATGTATTTTGTGACAGTAAATGTGTTGCACTTAGAGGTTATTTGGGGCAGGAATTGTGTTGCACTGAAATGCATTTAGGGCAACCGGTCTATCACATTTTGAAGATGCACTGTGATAGCCTATTCATGATGCTTAGAAGACCTGTATGGCAACTCGACTGGTGCTCCCACCAGTCCCTCTCTCACAGAAAACCTGATCAAAAAGTGGCATTAATAACAAAGCTCCATCCGAGCCTCAAGGTGCAGGCTTGGCTAACCTCACGCATGCATTAGGATGCAGCGACAACCTACGGCAAAATCGGTTTAGCTTGGTACCTAACATTTTCTCCTTCTTACACCAGATTAAGCATCAACAGCTCTGCCATCAGAATACATCGATGACCTATGACAAACATTTGGTCCAGCTGGACACATAAAGTCTCTTGCACTTGCACATTCTCCAGACCTACCTCAGCACCCATCCACATGGTGCCTGATCTCTTGGGTTGCTAACAGGAGCCGGGCCAGCTCACCTAAGTACTTATCTTGGCCAAATGCACACGCATTCTAAGCCTTTTCTTAGAAAAATAAAGTGCTATATAAATGACTACTACAATACAATATAATATCCACTAGTTTCTGGTCAGTATCTTTTTGTTTTGACTGCTCACTTTCCCCTGTATGTTTTTGGGAGAAAATGTGAATGAGATGTTTCAGTGGTCATCTTCTTTATCAGTTGGACGGAGATCTTGATGAGGGATAATTCACTTTAAGTGATACAGGCTCTGCCCATATATACTTTGAACCTTTAGGGGGATGGCACACCCCTAAACAGGGTCTTGTTGCTGTTAACATTTACACCCTTCTGCTAAAAGCCCTCCCAACATGGACACTGCCATGGAGCACTTAGCCATGGACACTGCCATGGAGCACTTAGCCATGGAGACTGTCTTAGAGTGGTCTAGAAATATGTTAGTGCTTGTTTTCCAGCACTCTTCTATTAATTTATCAAGCCTCCAAGGGCGTACGGTCATACACCATTGTACCTCAGTTGAGGTCAGCGGACCCGAATGCCTCTGAATCGTTTCCTTCTCTGGAGATGAGAGCCCCTCTCATGCAAAGAATGATCAAGTTCTATTGCCTCTTCTTACACTATACCAGATATTTTGCCAAGCACATCCACATCTGCAGCAAACAACAGGGGCGCCCTGGAGTCAGAGGCTAATTTCTTGCAATAATAATATAACTAGAAAATGGCCACCTGTAATCTTTCTTGTAGTTTCCACAAGAGGAAACACTCCTTGGCCAGCTCCTAACCCTGACTGGCCTGGAGGTACTGCTTATTGCCCAATTGCAAGCCAGCCGGTGTCTAAGCCGGCCCACCACCTAAGGCACAGATCCCATGGCTTCCCCCTGTCGAGAGCCTGTCAGGAGCCAGAAAGTGCCGAGTGCCAGGACCCCTGCTCCTCCTGGAACCCACCTGTAACATTTTGTTCATGCATGCTCATATATTAGGGTAAGCAGCTCACCAGTGCTTGTGGTCAAACCTTCATTGCAACCTTTGTTGTGCTGTTTATTCCGTCAGATTGTTGTTCACATTGCTGCATGTAACTGTTTAAAAGACACTTTTCTGCTGCCTGTGTGTTGGACTTTTGCACTTTTGAATTGCTGCCTGGCTTCACAGTTGTCTGACCTTGTTGGGCTCTCATATTGCATCTCGTATGCACTTTATATATGACAAATAATTACAGCCTATATGGTGTATCAACCAGATCATCTTTTCTAGTTTTGAATGAGTCAAATGCTCACTTGGGCTAGCCAAAATGTATAATTGACCGCTTCACTACTGTCCCTTAGCTAACTATTTTCTTGCTAACTATATTTTTACACTCTAGTACTACTGCCATGAATATTACTGTAATGCTATGATTGAGATATATTGCTGTTGCTCCCGCTTTATTAGAGCAATTTTAAGTGACAACTGGAAACAATACTATTGCTAGTTGCCTTAGTTCGTACCTGCCTGCACAGTGTTTTTAGCCTAATCTGTGATTGTCAAACCTAGAGAGACCCTGTGGCCATACTGGTTCTTACCTGCCAGCACACTGTTTTTAGCCTAATCTGTGATTGTCAAACCTAGAGAGACCCTGTGGCCATACTGGTTCTTACCTGCCGGCACACTGTTTTTAGCCTAATCTGTGATTGTCAAACCTAGAGAGACCCTGTAGCCATACTGGTTCTTACCAGCCGGCACACTGTTTTTAGCCTAATCTGTGATTGTCAAACCTAGAGAGACCCTGTGGCCATACTGGTTCTTACCTGCCAGCACACTGTTTTTAGCCTAATCTGTGATTGTCAAACTAAGAGAGACCCTGTGGCCATACTGGTTCTTACCTGCCAGCACACTGTTGTTAGCCTAATCTGTGATTGACAAACCTAGAGAGACCCTGTAGCCATACTGGTTCTTACCTGCCTGCACAATGTTTTTAGCCTAATCTGTGATTGTCAAACCTAGACAGACCCTGTGGCCATACTGGTTCTTACCTGTCGGCACACTGTTTTTAGCCTAATCTGTGATTGCATTTGACCTTGTCTTTGCAGTTCATAGCATATCTGTACTTCTAGTCCGCCTTATGACCAGTACCTTGCCTAATCTGCATATGTCTAGGCCCTTGTAGTTTATAGTATAATTGCACGTGCCTAGTCCACCCAAATTCCGGCACATTGTCTAAACTACACATGTCCATGCAAGGCCAGGTCCTAGCCTAATTTGTACTAACAAACCTAGCTACACATTGCCCACGACCATAATGAAAACCTCCCAAAAGTATACAGTACACTTTGCATTGAGCCTCCTTACTATCATGGCACTTGCACCTGTTGCCGCTTGCTCACCTAAAGATAGAAACATGAGACTAAGGGCTAGACTGTTGTCCTATCTACACGAACCATCATCCTACCACACTTTTAGGGGCTATATCAACCTACCTAACCCAATGAACAAACGTTCACAACACCCCAAGCCCGCTCCTCTGCCTCCAGGCGTCTCACCCACCAAGCAGCTGCTATCTCAACTAGCTACTTTAACTAAAAAGACGCAACCCCCTACTAGCATACCAACTAGCACCCTTTTGCTAACTGGGTCCCTCATTAATGCTATATCCATGGTAGCCCACGGTACTGAGATTTCAGACACCCTAACTAATGAGAACCTAGACCTGCTGTTCATAACTGAAACTTGGCTCTATGAGGCTGCTGGCCCTGCTATTATGCTAGCAATACCAGGCGGCTACCTACTGTTAAGAGTTGACAGACCTAATACCAAAGGAGGTGGCTTAGCTATTATCCACAAAGCCAATCTACCCATTAGACTAGCCACTACTACGCCTTTTCCGTCCTGTGAACACCTCATTGCCAAACTCCAACTCTCATGTAACCGTACTCTCACCATCTATGTGATCTACAGACCTCCTGGACAGCTAGGAACTTTCGAGGATGACCTAACTAGTATCCTGACTAACAATACAAAAGACCATGCGCAAATCCTACTATTAGGAGACTTCAACCTTAGCTTCAATGACTGCAATGACAAACATGCAACATCTGTCGCCACACTACTGCATGATTATGGATTAATGCAAAAAACCACTACCCCTACACACTCTAAAGGTAGGACTCTAGATTGGGTTGCTGACTTGAACTGCAACATCAGTATCATCAGTATAACTTCTCAAATATAGACAGACCACCATTTAATCTCATTCTCTGCCTCACTTGACATTACCCACCCGAAACCTATAACTATGGCCCCGCCACTCCCCACTAGAAGTAAAAAAGACATCACAGTAGAACAACTCCTTCCACACCTCCTCCCCACCCTTAACAATGTAGACAATATCACAGAAACGACCTTACTTGAGGAAACCTATAATAGAACCTTGAACAAGGCACTAGATCTGATCGCCCCTACCAAAATCTGTAAAGGCAAACAACTTTTACACCTGAATAACTGGTTCACACCTCAACTGAAAGACCTTAGAACTCGAAAAAGAAAACTGCAATCAATCTTGCGACTCTCGCCTACTGAGGAGAACAAAATTAAGTTAGCCACCCATGCCAAACGGTACAAAAAGGAAATTATTAGCACAAAAAAAAAACACTTACAACGACAGAATGGCTAAAGCCAAATCTGACACTAAGGAATTATTCTCCATCCTCCGTGAAATGGAATCACCCATACTGCAAACTGATAATACTCCCACAAATAAGCTCTGGTGCACTAATATACAAAATGCCCTTGCAGGAAAAATGTGCTCTCTTCAAACCAACATTGCAATCAAAAAAGCTGCCCTGCTATTGCCAGCGGAGCCTACTCCTAAGGTACAGCCTTCCCTAAACCAGCCCAATAACACTCCTCACCCCTTTAGCTTCAAACAAATAACCATACTAGAGACAGAAAAAATGATACCCTTCCTAAAGCCTTCTAATTGTAAAGGAGATAATTGCCCTGCACAAATTATAAAAGATGCAGCGAGAGACCTAGCTCCCTTCATCTCCAAACTGATCAACGCCTCCTTTAAGACTAACCTAGTGCCCAATAACCTTAAACAGTCTTGGCTCCTACATTTCCTAAAAAGAAAAACTCTTGACCCATCCATCCCAACAAATTACAGACCCATCACCACCATCCCATTCCTACTCAAAATCATCGACAGGGTAGCCTACCTGCAAATAATTCAGGATTACCTTGAAACTAACAACCTTCTAGGCTCACGACAATATGGCTTCCGCCCCCTTCACGGTACTGAAACAGCCTTGATTGATCTTAAGACTCAAATTGACGAGTTGAAGGATAATGGGAAATCAGCTGTGCTACTCCTCCTTGACCTTTTGACAGCCTTTGACCATGTAGATCATCACCTCGCTCCGCTGCCTATTTTTCAAGCGATGCCATAACCTGGGTACAATCCTTCCTTGCTAACTAGACAATGAGAGTCTTCTCCCCCCTAGCAGCTGCTGATCCCATACAAGTCTCCTGCGGTGTCCCCCAGGGATCATGTGTGTCTCCTACTATGTACAACGTCTTTACCAAACCTTTGTTTGACAAGTTGGATAGACTGGGTGCCATCTACACTAACTACGCAGATGACCCTCAGATCCTCATCCCCCTTTTGGGTAACTTCTTGAAAGACTCAGCTTTGGTAAACAAGATATATCTCCTCATTCAGGCATGGATGGCATCCCATGGCCTCTGTCTGAATGACGACAAAACAGAGATTCTGATCCTCGGCACAGAGACAGCGATTAAGAAACTTGACCCGAACTATGCCTCTTTTAACAATGACAACAATGTCATCAAAGTGATGTCTGCAGTCAAAACCCATGGGGTCTATCTAGACTCAGCACTCACTTTTAAGAAACAAATTAACTCCCTAGCTTCCTCCACAACCTATACTTGTAAACTGATCCAAGCATATAGACCATTCCTAGCAGAGGCTAGCTGCATTACCCTAGCTAATGCACTTATCATATCCAGATTGGACTACTGTAATGCCCTATATGCGGGATCTAACAAGTATATCATAAACAAACTCCAAACACTCCAAAATAACGCTCTTAGAGTAGCCGTAAACATTCCTAACAGAGCCTATGTCTCTACCTCCAGAAGGAATATCCACTGGCTAAAAATTAAAGACATGATCACCCTCAAAACTCTTTCGCTCACGTCCAAATGCCTCAACATTATAGCTCCTCCCTATCTAGCAAATAGAATCAACAAGAGAATATCAAACCGCCCCACAAGAATGACTAACGCTTATACCTTGATGGTGCCTAGATATAAAAAGAGCACAGCTGGCGGCGCTAGCTTTCCAGTCATAGCTGCCCAAACCTGGAACAAACTCCCCTTAGAACTTAGAAAGGACCAACCCTACCTAAGTTTCAGGCGCAAGGTTCTTTCATGGATACAATCTAATGACATCTAATGTGATCACCCTCTTTTACTAGAACCACTCGTCCTGAGTGACACCTCCCAACTATGCCCTTTGTTAACTTGACCCCCCATAGGGATCTCCGACTACCACTGCTAGTATCTAGGAATTTCACTGGACCCTACCGGGACAACAAAACTGTGGTTGATTGTTACTTAGCCCTTTATGCTTCCGACACCTGGCATTAACTGTATAAGTATATGCAGACTGTAACACTGCTGAACTGTCCTACTGCCTATTTTGCTTGTCACTTTAACTAAGTTCTCAAGTATCCTTGTAATGTTTGCGCCCGGATACCTGCGGGTTTGGTTTTGCGCTATATTAAATAAACAAACAAACAAACAAACATTGTCTTGGCAATCGGATGCATGGATCCATTATTGTACAGTTTAACATGCATTGTGATGTCCATTCATCATTTTGTATTTGTGAGAGGCGCTCCCCAGATATGCAGCCCTCTTGTTGGTGTCCGGGCACCCATGTCCCCTTTTTTTAAGTTTACATATTTCCTTCTTTACATTTTTAAGAACCAGAGGGAATGGGAGGGACTTATGCCCCCACTTTCCATGGGAGTCTTCTGAACAAGGAACTGTCCATCTCACTTTCCTGAGCACAGGATGCAGAGCAAAAGGGCTTTTAGTGTTTTATTCATGAACTGCAGTCCAGAAGTCACAAGTAAACAGCAAGTGCTGAAATCGTCTCCTTCAGTCATTGAAATGAAATGGCTATCAATCTACTGCCCTGCCAATTACCAGATATCCAATTTTCAGTTAGAATTGCATTGGAGGAAGGTGGCGCTGTTGAGCAGTCCAAGATGGCTGCCTAGCTCTTTGGCTCCGTGTGGCTCCGGCATGAATCCGCTTGCATCTGCGGCACACTGCATCCCTGACTACTGAAGTTTTGCTGAGCTGCAGTTCATCCCTCTCTGCCCATAACCTGAAATCTGTGCCTGAACCGGACCCCAGAAACCCGCCTATGGCTCCTGCGGCGGCAACTGGTTGTGGGCGTGCTGTGGCCTCGGTGTGCACCCGGCTCCCGCCCCCTCTTGCCCGGCATCTGGTGACTGCGGCTGGCGTTGTGGCTGCGAGAGGGGCGCACTAGTACTCCACCTCCCGGGGCCCATGTGCCGACGAAGACTGGGTGCGACTAAGGGAGACCTGTCCTGCCCGCCACGGCTGCCCCCCCGCAGGACGCACCGTAGCGCAAGTGGGGCTGCAGCAGGGGCCTGTGCTGGAGTGTGCCCCAGTCCCCTCCCCTGCCGTCCGAGTGCCGTGTGCTGTGGGCCTGTGCCGGCGCCCCTACGGACCAGGTGAGGTGAGGGGGAGGTGCTCGAATAGCGGCTGGGTGTGAAGGCCCGCGGCTGCTGCCACTCCATTAACCACCCGCCTGATCGCCCACAAAATCCCTTCTACCCTGAATTGGGCCACTTGAGCCCCGCCTGCCCAATTTGAAAAGTGGGCTTATGTGTGCCGGCCCGGACTGCACCGGACACCCTACCATCCTGCACTACTGAGCCCCAAGCTGCACTGTGGTTCCTCCATACCAGCAAAGCCACGAAGCTAAGCGGCCTACACCAACAACAGGCTGATAGTCCCCACTCCCCTCCTGCACCGGCTGAGCACTGGAGCAAGTGGGCCCTGCCAGGTCGAATGGCCACAACATTTCTCAACCTAACAAGGGAGTGAAGCATTATGCCACAACCACCACCACCAGTTCATCGCTTATTCCCGTCAGTCAACAACTACCTCCCCTTGGCCCCTGGGTGGCCCAATGCCCTACACCCAACTGCAGCCTCTTCGCATCCACTGCTGCCATAGCCTGGCCGCCCTAATGACACTGAGGTATTGTCTACTATCATCTAATACTTCGGACCCTTCGTCATCCGCCCAGCCGCTGGCTCCATCTGCGGGCCGTTGCCGCATCCAGGCCTACACTTGCAATGTCGAACAGATCCAAAGGGGCCCCTAAGGGAGGAGCCATGGATAAGTTTGCTAAGACTGTCCCAAGGACTGAGGCGGGCCAAACGTCTTCCCTGCAGGAGTAACCTGAGTCGGATCCTCATCCTAGTGCAATGGCTCCAGATCTGGCTACGCTGATGGAATCAATGGCAAAAAACGTTGCCTCCTTCCACGAGAAGTTGGGCGACATTAATGCCAATGTCGCCTCACTTAAAACACGAGTGGACCAAGCAGGGACCAGGATCACTGACGTCGAAAATAGAATCTCCACGAATGAAGACGAAATTCATGTACTGCAGAACACGGTCGCCTCCTTGTCGCGCGATATGAAGAGTGTGAGAGCAAAGTGCGATGATTTGGAGTCGCGCTCTCGCAGAAATAACCTGTGCATTATCGGGGTTCCTGAGAACGCCCTTAAGGGTCATATGGAGGACGCCGTCGAAAACCTGCTCAAAGATCTTCTGGGAAATCCGGCCCTGTCACCATACTTAACGGTCAAACAAGCCCACCGGGCTTTGTGACCCCGCCCCAAGCCGGGCGACATTCCGAGGCCCATCATCGCCAGAATTCTCAATTACCGGGACAGAGACCTCATCCTTCGCCTCTCATGCCAGAAAGGAGACCTACGCCTGGAGGCCCACACCATTAGGATCTTCCCAGATTTCTCAGTACGGGTACAACAGGAGAGGCGTCAATTCCTCTGCGTCAAGAAACTGCTCAGGGAGCTCAACGTCCCGTATGCCATATTGTTCACGGCGCGACTCAAAGTCACCCACAATGGTAAACTGTATTTCTTCACTGTCCCAGATGAAGCTGTGAAATTTATTGAGTCGCAAATACCAGTTCAAAATCCAGGAGGTGACCGCGCCAATGACGATTAACCATAAACTGCTTAGCTTGATGATGCCCATCCTATCTGGTGATCCTTGACTCATAATGTGACAATGGCAATGTTGTATTACTCACTTAATAAATATGGCTCCCTATTACATGCATTCGGGTTACGGGTCAGCTCCTAAACTATAGACACTAACCACCCTTCCTTTCCAGTGCCTGGAGCTGGCCACGAGCCGTGGTTACTCCTTCAGTTTCAGTTTGCTCTGAAATGTTTACTGGTTCCAAGGGCCAGACTTAGGATCCGCTTGCCGCAGAAACCTGTGCTGGACAGCACGCACTGTCCTTTACCATGCTTAAAATGCAGACCGCACGGCAACAGCGCACCTCACTGCAGTTGCAATGTTTACTTTCATATGGTTGTTGCTGGTTGTTGGCCCTCGTTGGGCCTTGAAAGGGACATATCCACGTTGGATTCTGCCCGCCGACCTCTGCTTCCTTGCGAGTGTCGGTTCATTTGGTTACACCTGTGTTCGGGGTGAGGAGGTCTGCACTGCAAGTTGGGGGTGGGCAGTGAGGGACGGGGGAGGTAAAGTTGGGGATTGGTTAAAGGATAACGGCATGGGAGCGGGGGACATGGTTGCAACATGGTATAGCTGTACTGCAGCTGTGCGCATGGTACTGAATGGTAACAAATATCACGGCAGGGATGTTCCATAATACGGCATTATGTCACTTAATTTTATGACATGGAATGTCCGGGGGTTAAGTAACTTCACCAAAGCCTGCAGGATAACTGCCTACGCCCAGAGGCACAGAATTAAAATATTCCTCCTTCAAGAAACACACGCCCTGGGGTGCTTAGCGACATACCTGGGTCCGGCCTGGGGCACTAACATGTACTATACAAAATATTCAACCCATTCCAGGGAAGGGCTCACCTTAGTCCACAAATCAGTCCAATTCTCACTGCACACCAGAAACATCGACCCGGAGGGCAGATATGTAGTCCTTCATTGCCTACTTGCCAACGTGGAATGCCTCCTCGTGAATACATATGCCCCAAATTTCGACTCCCCAGATTTTTTCGATGAAATCACCACCATACTTGTGAAATACATTGGTGTCCCAATCATATGGGGGGGAGACATGAACCTGATCTTAGACAACGAGCTAGACAGATCTGGTACCGCCCGCAGAGCCACATTGCGGGCAGCTAATAGACTACACGCACACATCGACACGCTGGGCCTCAAAGATGTGTGGAGAGAGAGCATACCTTTTACTCATCAGTTGCTGATAGCCTTTCTAGTATAGATCTGTTTCTTATATCAAGTGGAATGGTGGGTAGGGCCATGGACACACAGATACTACCACGCACGCTTTTAGATCACTCCCGGGTAACGCTGCGAATCACACTGGAACATGGCCCGCATCCCCGCCCTGCTTCGCGGTTCAAGTCAGAGGCACTTAGAGATATAGTTTTTAAAGCTGAAATCCTGGCTGACATTAAAACCTTCTTTGACTGTAATAGCAGACATGATACAACCAGTGGGGTCCGGTGGGAAGCGTTCAAGGTCTACATCAGGGGGACGTGTATCTCCAGGGAGGCCGGGGTCCTCAAAGACATTAAAAATAGCCTGCAGCGATCTGAGGCAAAGCTTAAAGGACTTGAGAGGGAGTACACCTCTGCCCCTTCCCCGATCATACTGGCACAGATAAGATCAGAACTGGAGTCCTTCGAGGCCCAAGCCCAGAGGGAGATACAATACCACGCCCATCCCCTGCCAGCCCGGAAGTACGGAGAGGGGGGCAGACCGGGGAGAACACTATCCGGGCTGGTTCGCGTGGAGGGGGGTAGAACCCGTATAGACTGCATCAAAGATACAAAAGGCGTCCCGCGCTTTACTGACCAACACATCCTCGAGACATTCACTGCGTTCTATACAGCCCTGTATGCTCCCCAGCAGGAGCACAACCTACAGGATACAGACCTCCTTCTGGACCAAATCACCATGACCCTCGTCACCCTTGACGAGATGTCACTATCCTTGCACCCAGACTCCTTGAGGTCTGGAATGAATCACTCGGTCTGGCCATCTTGCCCCAGTCCATGCACGAGGCCATCATAGCTGTGCTCCCCAAGCCGGGCAAGCCACTGGACGAAAGTGGGTCTTATAGACCCCTATCTCTAATTAACACCGACATAAAAATCTTTGCCAAGATAATCGCAAGTAGGTTCCTCCCTATAATGACCCACTTTGTTCACCCAGATCAGAGCGTCTTTGTCCCCGGTCGGTCAACGGCTCTCAGCATCCGCCGCCTGTTCAATGTTATGTCCAGAATTGATCCCAATGCCAGTGCCGTAGCGGTCACCCTCGACGCCCAGAAGGTATTTGACATGGTGTCTTGACAGTACATGTGGGCCGTACTTCATAAAATGGGAATTGGCTACCCGTATGATGTCATATATTAAACTGCTCTATACAAACCCAGTGGCTAGAGTCTTATTAACTCCCAGGTCTCGTCTCCCTTCACGCTCCATAGGGGCACTCGCCAGGGCTGCCCGTTCTCCCAATACTGTTTGCGCTTGGTATCGCACCCATGGCTGACAGTGTTAGAGAAAGACATACCCATATTTTGCGGGACACCCCGGAGATAATCTCACTGTACGCCAATGACGTACTCCTCTATATCAGAGACCTGGCTGTCCATCTAGACCCGATTATTTGCGACATAACAAAAATTGACATATTCTCTGGCTTTACTATAAATTACACTAAATCAGAAATATTCCTGCTCACTGTGGCAACCTCCCAACCAACATGTGAATTCCCTCTCCGCTGGTACCCAGGTGGAATCAGATATCTTGGGGTCCAGGTATCCCTCACTAAACCTTTGCTATTAGCTGACAACTATGCAGCTGCGGTGCAGCACGCAGAGGCCCGGTTGTTGAAATGGCGCAGCCTCCCGCTTTCCTTGTCGGGCAGGCTGGCCCTAATTAAAATGGTAATTGTCCCTCAGCTGCTTTACATCTTCGTAAAAGTCCCGATCTGTCCCGGGAAGAGATACTTCAAGAACCTTCACACCGCAAGCACCCAATTTCTGTGGCACTCCGGCACGGTCCGCAAGAAGTGGCAGCACATGGCTCTCCCATATGAGAAAGGGAGCCTCATGGCCCCTGACCTCGCTAGATACTGGATTGCTGCACAGGTTCAACAAGCCACACACTGGTATACATACACAGACCCTCCCCCACATGTGAAACTCGAGAAACTAGCAAGTGAAGAATTCAACACTCTGCCTCTCATTCTCCACCACACCGACGCCCCGGCGGACCCCGTGGCAGCGACAATCATGGCGTGGAAACGACTATTACTATCACACCCAGGCCACCATCCATATTAGAAGTGGCTGCCCATCTGGCAGTTCCCAGGCCTCAGCCCCACTCATGACAAACTCCTTATGCGACACTGGCACGACCTGGGCTACCGGGCACTGTTCAACCTATATCCCGAAGGGAAATTCATCACCCCGCAGACATGGCGGCCCGGGCACTCTGGCTCAGCACTGGAACTATTGCGATATTTCAGGCTGAGGGCAGCGGTCCGTGCCATGTGGCCCACCTATCCCGACAAACCCCCAGATTCACCTGAAATCCACTACATAACCAATTTGGGTGGGGCTAGGGGCATAACATCCTCTTTGTACAAAATGCTACTGGTCAAACTAGATGACGCACCGCAGACGTCACGCGATATGTGGAGTGACGAACTGGGCCTGACCCTCACTGATGCTGTGTGGAAAAGGATGTGCATACATACACGCAAGGTCTCCCTAAATGCCAGATTTAGGTGTATGCAATACAATCTCCTGAACCGCCTATACTATACTCCACACAGGGTGGGGTGGGTGGTTCGCACACAACCAGGCTCATTCCTGCCCTAGATGTAGATCCATTGATGCAGACGATTCATATGTTCTGGGCTTGCGAAGCACTGGGCCCGTACTGGAAAGCTGTTATAGAAGCCCTCTCTGAGATAACAGTGACCCACATCCCCCCTGACCCACTGGTTACCCTGTTCGGAGTGTGGGACGGGCCTGAGGTAAGGAAGGTGTCCAGGTTTTTGAATGTCGCGACTATGGTGGCCAAAAAATGCATATTGCAGTGCTGGAAGCGCCACTCCCCCCCTCATTTGAGATGTGGCTAAGGGCCCTCACCTGGACTCAAATGTGTGAAGAGGACTACATCAATACCCTCCCAATGACCTCTCGTACCAAGAACGTGTGGTATGAGTTTTGTAGCTACCTGAACAGTACGGATGATATTGAACTCCCCCCCCCAGATGAATAAGCTTGGTTATCTCTGAAACACACTGAACTGTGGGGCTTATTGCCTACCCCTCGCTTGAAACCCCCCAAAATGTAATGTCATTCATGTGTCTGCAATATTCTCTGTTTTGTGCACTGTGTTGTTTACCTGTTCTCTCCTCATGCCAATAAAGATATATATATATATTTTTTTAAAGAATTACATTGGAGGGGTCTTCTGAGTTTGCAAATATCTGTATTCAAACTGAGTAGGTAAGTCAACCACATGCTTCTTATTTTCTGCATGAGTAAGGATGGTGTTGTAATGATGGCCTAGCTGGAAACAAACATGTTGAACAAAGCCAGTGCAGCTTTTGCAATCTGAGATTAAGCAGCAATTTGGTCAGTGCTTATTTTTGTAATCTGTGGACACATTGCCCCCCCCCCAGTCTAAATAGCAAAACATCTACGATCTTGAAGGCACACAGTAATGCACAGATATGTTATGTGTCTACTATGCTCCTGCTTTGTGGATATCATTGCTATATTCCCTTGGACAAAAGTGCACAGAAACACAAGTGATTATGTGGTGTTCAATGAAACAAATGTCTGTACCACGAGAGATGTGTGAAGAGTAACGAATAGAAGCAGAATTGAGAATTGTGCGTTCATTACCAAAAACACATATAGGAGTGTGTGTGTGTGTGTGTGTGTTTCTGCGCACGCGCACACGCGCATGCACACGCATTAGTATGGGTTGGGGGGGGGGTAGGGTTCCAAATACCAGATCCACAGAGTAGACAGACCCAATGCTAAAGGCGGTGGCCTAGCAATCATCGCGAAAACCACCTTGCCTATCCGACTCACCACCTCACACCCCTGCGCGTCCTGCGAAGTACTCTCAGCAAAAATGCAACTCTCCAATAATCGCACGCTAGCCATTCACCTGATCTACAGGCCTCCAGGTCCCCTGGGAACCTTTGAAGATGACCTTACTACCCTCATAGCGAACAATACCCAAAAACACTCGCAAACGCTGCTGATGGGTGACTTCAACATCGGCTTCAATGAGCCAAGCAATAAAAATGCCCTTTCTATAACAGCTATCCTAAATGACCAAGGCCTTACCCAAAAAATTCTCTCCCCCACACATGCTAAAGGCAGAACCCTTGACTGGGTCTCAGAACTCAACTGTAACATAGTTATCACCTCCATCACCCCTCAACTATGGACTGACCACTTTCTAATAAATTTCACTGCCACACTTGACCTCCCCAGTCCCAAGACTATCAAAATGATACCACCACTCCCTACCAGAAGTAAAAAAGATATTACTACAGAAAAACGTATCCCCCTCCTCCTGCCCACTATTAACGGTCTGAATGACAACACTGACCCAGACACACTAGTAGACACCTTTAACAAAGCTATGTCTCACGCACTAGACACCATTGCTCCTGCAAAACTACGCAAAGCTAAGCAAGAAGCCTACCTCAACGCCTGGTTCACCCCCCACCTTAAGGACCTTAGAAAGCAGAAACGAAAACTCCAAACTATCTGGCGTAATTTGCCCACTAACGACAACAAAGCTAAGCTAACCCAAGCTACTAAACACTACAAGTCTGAAATTATCAACACCAAAAAAAATGTATTCAATGACAGAATTACCAATGCCAAATCAAATACCAAGGAACTATTTGCCATCCTCCGGGAAATGGAATCCCCTATCCAACCATCTGACACGGTCCTAAAGGACAAGATATGGTGCACTAATATACAGAATGCCCTATCAAACAAAATCTCCACCCTCCAACTTAAAATAATGAACAAAAAAGACACCCTCTCTCTTACTGATCAACAACTGCCTCCAGTAACTGAACCTACCACTATCCCCCCTTTTAGCTTTAAACCCATCTCCATCTTCGACACTGAAAAGGCCATCCTCTCACTGAAGCCCTCTAACTGCAAGGGCGACAGCTGTCCAGCTCAAATAATAAAGGACGCTGCCAGAGACTTAGCCCCTTTCATCTCAAAGCTTATTAACTCATCCTTCAAATCTAACACAGTGCCTGCCAACTTAAAAGAATCCTGGGTCCTCCCCCTTCTCAAAAAACAAACCCTCGATCCTTCTATCCCGACTAACTATAGGCCCATCACCACGGTACCCTTCCTACTAAAAATAATCGACAGAGTAGCCTATCTCCAAATTCAAGGGTACCTAGAAGCTAATCATCTACTAGGCTCGCGCCAATCGGGCTTCCGCCCTCTCCATGGCACGGAAACTGCCCTGATAGATCTCAAAACCAAAATAGAGGAATTTAAGGATAATGGGAAAACAGCGTTGCTACTCTTACTGGACTTGTCAGCAGCTTTCGATCTGGTGGACCATGCAGTCTTATGCAACCACCTCAAGCTGGCTGCCAACTTCACAGGAGATGCTATAGCATGGGTCCAATCCTTTCTAGCCAACCGGACTATGAGAGTGTTCTCCTCCACCACCTGGGCTGACCCCATCCAAATCACATGTGGAGTCCCACAGGGCTCCTGTGTCTCGCCCACTATGTACAATATCTTCACCAAGCCACTGTTCGACAAGTTGGACAGCCTTGGCGTCACCTACACTAATTACGCAGATGACACCCAGATCCTCATACCCCTTTCGGGCAACTATGAAGTGGACTTGGCTCTGGTGAATAAAATTTACATCCTCATTCAAGCATGGATGGCTACACATGGCCTCTGCCTGAACAAGGATAAAACTGAAATCCTGCTCTTCGGTTCAGACCACAAACTATCCAAACTCACCCCGGACTACACCTCATTTAACATTGATAACAATATTATTAAGGTTATGCGTGAGGTCAAAACGCTGGGCTTTTATGTCATGTCCAGACTCGACTATTGCAACGTCTTATACTCAGGTGCCAACAAGTCGGTCACTGATAAACTCCAGAGATTGCAAAATAATGCTCTTAGAGCAGCTCTGAACATCCCACGCAGAGAACATATCTCCAAACACCGGATTGGAGCCCATTGGCTAAAGATAAAGGACAGAATCCTACTTAAAACTATTTCCCTCACTTCTAAATGCCTCAACAATCAAGCACCCCCCTACCTAGCGGAAAGAATCAACTGGAGACCCTCTAACCGACTGACTAGATCTGCCAACACCTTCCTACTGGAAGTCCCCAGATTCAAACTTACCACAGCGGGCGGTGCAAGCTTCCCAGTTAGAGCTGCACAATCATGGAACACACTCCCACCCGACCTTAGATGCCCTTTACCCTACACAAGATTCAGATCTTACGCTCTCAAATGGCTGCATAACAACGACATGCTACGACCCTCACCCTAGTGGAAACGGCACAACCTGTTAAAATGTTGCTCTTTTGCGCTTAAACTTGATATTTTATATGCATTGTATCACCTACTGTAAGCAACCATTGTTTTTCTGTAATAGCCTGTGTCTGGCATTGTAACTAAGCTTCGAGTCATCCTGTACTGCTGCGCCCAGATGCCCACGGGCTTGGAGCGCATTACCAAATAAACAAACAAACAAACAAACAAATCTGTTCTTATACAGCAACACTAAGAGGACATTAACTCTACAATTGTTCAATTAATTAAAACTGCAACCAAGCTGATGCAAATGTGTATGACAAATAAGGATGCACAGCTTCTGTGACAAATTTACTTTGGCCCTGCAGGAGGACAAGGGTGAGTAGACGCAAAAGCACCTACTCAGCACTCACACTTCTACAAACCAAGAGTGAACCCAATCATGAAGGTAAAACAAGCAGTTAGGAGATATACCTTCTTCACCTTTTGTGTTAACATGGCTGAGAAGGCTAAACTCAGTGTGTGAATGTGAAACAGTTGCAACTCAAACAGCAAAGTTCAACAGTACAAAGTGAAGGAATGTCCTATCAAATGTGAAGGCATCATGAGTAAGACATAGACAACAGGTTCAAGTGTGTTAACATATATGTTATCAATTTTAAAAGGCAGAGTGGAACAATGTCTAACTTGCCCTATTCTAGGGTGGGATTTCCCTATGTAAAGAAAACCAAGGATAATCTGCATCCCTAAGTCCAACTAAAATGTTGTCTTTGTCCAAAACCTATGCTGGCCCTCACAGCTAATTGTATACAAGTTGTACGGATGTCAGCATCAACATGAATAGTGTTCAAGATAAAGTTCCAAGCTTCTCCCAACTCAAGGCTTGTAATCAACTTCCCCTTCCCCAAGTTCAAAGTACTTTACACAATACAGGGGATCCCTTCCCCAAGAATTCAAATCTTCCAGCTTTCACCAATACAACAAAGCAGATTTCTTTACCCAAGAGCTCAAATCTTCCAGCTTTCAACAATACACCAAAGGGGGTTTCCTTCCCCAAGACTGCAAGTCGTCCAGATTTCAACAAAACAACACATATCCTTGGGACATTCCCTCTCTGTAGACATTAGTACTTTTCACTGGCTTACACAGATAGTTATGTTTCTTAATGTGCAAGGTTGTTTCAAAACACAAGCTTCTTTATGAATACTTTCCTTAGCTTCTCAGGTGTTTCTGGGGGACATTTTTGGGGGAGAAAACGGAAAAGGCTGACATAAGCCTATGAAGGCTTGAGGGATATAGTGTTAATTATAAAAAGGGATTGGGGGATATCATGTCTCACCTAAGGACATCCTCTCCCCACTCCCCAAGTTCCCTCCACCCAGGTAATCCTCCCTCGCATATACACCCCCAGGGTCAGGATCCAAAAGTGATGGCCACATGAGAGGAGGATTATGGAGAAAAAGAAGTGAGATTGCCCTCAGGTTGGTCACACAAAGTTCTAGAAAAACACATATAATTTAACTTTACTCAACCAATGCAAAAATAACTAAATAGTAAAAAAAAAAAAAAAAGTATCCAAAAGCAATGGCCACCAGAGAGGAGGATCATGGAGAAAAAGAAGTGAGAACACCCTCAGGGTCCTGACACAAAGTTTGATAAATGTATATATATATATATATATGTTGAAAAAGGAGGAGAGGGGCGCACTCCAGTTCCCTGCACAGTAAACCTTCTCAGCTACAGGTGTTCTCCTCCGACCGGTTTCTGTGCCAATACACGTCATCAGGGAGGCTGTCTTAACTTGCAGCTCACAGCAAGTGCAGGTGTTGACACTTAGTGATGATCCTGCTGCAAGGACTTCTGGTAGCTGTAGTCATCAGGTTTTGCAAGGAACAGACTCACACCCAATCCCATAAATGGGGAGAGGGGTGGGAGTAGCCTACAGTGAGGCACTCCAAAGTTGGGCATATATTACCCCGGTGCAGCACCCTATAAGATTTCTGAAGCTTCCACCCTTCAGAAAACTTGAAAATGTGTTGAAAAAGGAGGAGAGGGGCGCACTCCAGTTCCCTGCACAGTAAACCTTCTCAGCTACAGGTGTTCTCCTCCGACCGGTTTCTGTGCCAATACACGTCATCAGGGAGGCTGTCTTAACTTGCAGCTCACAGCAAGTGCAGGTGTTGACACTTAGTGATGATCCTGCTGCAAGGACTTCTGGTAGCTGTAGTCATCAGGTTTTGCAAGGAACAGACTCACACCCAATCCCATAAATGGGGAGAGGGGTGGGAGTAGCCTACAGTGAGGCACTCCAAAGTTGGGCATATATTACCCCGGTGCAGCACCCTATAAGATTTCTGAAGCTTCCACCCTTCAGAAAACTTGAAAATGTGTTGAAAAAGGAGGAGAGGGGCGCACTCCAGTTCCCTGCACAGTAAACCTTCTCAGCTACAGGTGTTCTCCTCCGACCGGTTTCTGTGCCAATACACGTCATCAGGGAGGCTGTCTTAACTTGCAGCTCACAGCAAGTGCAGGTGTTGACACTTAGTGATGATCCTGCTGCAAGGACTTCTGGTAGCTGTAGTCATCAGGTTTTGCAAGGAACAGACTCACACCCAATCCCATAAATGGGGAGAGGGGTGGGAGTAGCCTACAGTGAGGCACTCCAAAGTTGGGCATATATTACCCCGGTGCAGCACCCTATAAGATTTCTGAAGCTTCCACCCTTCAGAAAACTTGAAAATGTGTTGAAAAAGGAGGAGAGGGGCGCACTCCAGTTCCCTGCACAGTAAACCTTCTCAGCTACAGGTGTTCTCCTCCGACCGGTTTCTGTGCCAATACACGTCATCAGGGAGGCTGTCTTAACTTGCAGCTCACAGCAAGTGCAGGTGTTGACACTTAGTGATGATCCTGCTGCAAGGACTTCTGGTAGCTGTAGTCATCAGGTTTTGCAAGGAACAGACTCACACCCAATCCCATAAATGGGGAGAGGGGTGGGAGTAGCCTACAGTGAGGCACTCCAAAGTTGGGCATATATTACCCCGGTGCAGCACCCTATAAGATTTCTGAAGCTTCCACCCTTCAGAAAACTTGAAAATGTGTTGAAAAAGGAGGAGAGGGGCGCACTCCAGTTCCCTGCACAGTAAACCTTCTCAGCTACAGGTGTTCTCCTCCGACCGGTTTCTGTGCCAATACACGTCATCAGGGAGGCTGTCTTAACTTGCAGCTCACAGCAAGTGCAGGTGTTGACACTTAGTGATGATCCTGCTGCAAGGACTTCTGGTAGCTGTAGTCATCAGGTTTTGCAAGGAACAGACTCACACCCAATCCCATAAATGGGGAGAGGGGTGGGAGTAGCCTACAGTGAGGCACTCCAAAGTTGGGCATATATTACCCCGGTGCAGCACCCTATAAGATTTCTGAAGCTTCCACCCTTCAGAAAACTTGAAAATGTGTTGAAAAAGGAGGAGAGGGGCGCACTCCAGTTCCCTGCACAGTAAACCTTCTCAGCTACAGGTGTTCTCCTCCGACCGGTTTCTGTGCCAATACACGTCATCAGGGAGGCTGTCTTAACTTGCAGCTCACAGCAAGTGCAGGTGTTGACACTTAGTGATGATCCTGCTGCAAGGACTTCTGGTAGCTGTAGTCATCAGGTTTTGCAAGGAACAGACTCACACCCAATCCCATAAATGGGGAGAGGGGTGGGAGTAGCCTACAGTGAGGCACTCCAAAGTTGGGCATATATTACCCCGGTGCATATATATATATGTATATTTTATCTGTACTCACCCAATGCAATAATAACTAAATAGTAGAAATAAATCAATTGTTGAAAGAATACAGAATATGGTAGATAGAGAGATGCAGACCTCTGGTTAATGAAACAGAGGGAGGAAAGGTAAATCAACCACATTTTCTAAATAATGGATATGTTCTTGGAGCAAAAAGTGACCTAGCCAGTACCTATGGCCTAAAGGAGGGCGAGGGGTCAGTTATCAGGCAATATTAACTGCAATGTCTAGGTAGTTTTACAATGACAAGCCAGGCATCTCTGTGTTGTGCTGGTGGTACGATTTAGGCTCAAATGAGGCAGTCAAAGAATTTGAGATGGCAAGCAGATGTCCATTCAGTGTTGAACTGAAGATTGCTGAACTGAATGTTGACGTGGGTTGAAGCGATACTCGAGTTATGAGGATCCTGGAGATCACCAGGTTCAATTTGATGGTCGGGGTTGATGGTCGATGGGCTGATGTCAGGATGTTAAGGGTGAGGCACTTTGGTGCAGTGTCTGAAGGACGCAGTTTTGGAATAACACCAGAGTTGGTTTGTTCATCAACTCGATAAGCAATGAAGAGGCTAGTGGTCTGAACAGCAGTTTGAGTAGCCCAGGTGCAGCAATGCTTCCTTGTTCCTGATGATGCAACGACAAGCTTCAGTGGGTGCAATTTGGCTGCTAACTTGTTGGAACATGTGGCACTGCATTTTGAAAGTCAGCAAATGGCAAAAGCAGCTTGCAGGGGTCCTGTTAGTTTGATTGTGGTTGAACGGGCTAAAATCACAGTTTTCAGCGGTTCATTGACAAATGTGCAGGCATACGTCTGTCTTGGTTCTCAGGGCAAGAATAGTTCTTGTTCTCGAGTAAGGTTGGTACACACATGTGGGGATCCTCCAGCATGGTGAGGTCCTGAATACCATTGTGGCTGGCAGGCAGGTATGTCTTGCTCAAGCAGCAGGCACCTCACAAAGTGTCCTGCATCTGCCTTGGACCACCTGTCTTCACATCACAACTGGAGGACTTCACTTTGGAAAGGACTGCTCTCCCAACAGGGTCCAAGTAAAATCTTATTCAAGGTTTGAAGTCCAGAGATGATTCAAAGGAGTGAGAGACAAAAGTCTACAGGTGATTAAACAAAAGCAAGCCAACTTTAAGAGTCCAATCCCTGATCTTGGAACAAGTGGATATGCTTCTGACATCACACCAAAAGTGCTTTCTGTTAACAGGAAGTGGAGGGGACACGAAGGAAAGGAGATACAGAGAGAAAACAAGATGACAGATCCATTTAATAGTCTCCCAAGTCACCCATTAACTATCGTTTGCCCTTTCACCTAAAGGCTTTCCCATCACTGGCTTTGCCTGCATCCCCAGTGGCTGTGTCATCTACATCTCCACACAAATGTGTTCAAAACCAAATTAAAAGCCTACCTTCTCGCCTCTGAGTTACCCTCTTAACCTACCTCTCATCTGCTAGCTAGTTTGCATTTTACCCTCTCCTCTTACCTGCCTCTGAACCTCACTTCCTAAGTACCGTTGCATTTGTGGTCGGACAAATATAATGGGTAACAAGAAGTAGTGCTGGCAAAATTGTGATTGATGACCAAAATCTTCTGAATATTGGAGAATTGTTGAAGTTTTTGGTGAACGGAGTTAAAAAGGTAAATTAAGAATGTATATTTATCCCAGGGAAAGGAAAACGAGAAAATAAATACGAGCCATAGTAATACAACCACCAATAATGGGAGGTAGTACGCCATTATCACATATTTGCCAACATCTCCCTCTATATAGTGAAAAAATACAGAAGTACCATGACCAGTGGGTGACGGAAATAAAGGGAGATAGCGTACAACCCATATGGCCGCAGGGAGGGTCGTTTGATAAGAGGGTATTGGATCTGGTATCAACACACCTACTAGCGAAATTCAAAGGTAAACAGTTACAGAACAGAAGGGAGGTACTAGATTGGTGGCGCATGTTCGTGGAGGTAACACCTAGCGGTGAGGTAAGTAAAGAACCGATAGTAAAAAAGGAAGAAATCCCAGAGGGAGAGACGGGTAAGCAGGGGGAGAGTGTTCGACACCACCCAAGGAGAACGAGTCCACAAAAATGTTCCCGCTGCTGACAAGGCCTGCAGTAGGTTACAGTGAGCTCCTGTATGTTCCAGTGTGCACAACCGCAACCCCAAGAGCAGCAGCATCACCCACCGCCCCACCTCCCTATGAGACAGGAGGATTATATGGACCAACTAGCGTGCCCCCAGTGAATTTGGCACGGCTGACAGGGGACTTAGATAGACAGCTTGCACATGCACAGATGGAGATAACGAGGTTAAGAGCGTTGTGCAACAGGGGTCAAATGTTGCCAGGATGAGGGGAAACGCCACCACTGACCACGGGTGACCTCAAACCACCGCCGAGTGTTGCGGGATCAAGCATCGCAGGGGAAAGTGCTGCAGGAGGGTCCCCACAATCTCCACCACTACTGGTGCAAATACCGAGGGGACAAGAACAAGAGTGGCAGTCGGGAGAGTTCCTGTTTCCTCTAAACGGTAAACCGGTTAGGATAATATGACCTGCCACCCCAGACAGTCAACGAGAAGAGGTACAAGGAGAAAGGGAGTCAGAAGAGGATGCAGAGGAGGTATGGAGTGACTTAGACGAATATGAAGAAGGAGCAGCAACAGCGGGAATACCGTTGCCACTCCACTTTGATCAAGGAGATGCTAGATCACCACCAAGGTGGCAAGGAAGGTTGAGACAAAGAGTGGGAAACATGCTGGTAAGCAAAACAAAGAAGGGAACTGTAAGTAAGAGAGGGGTAAAAACAAAGCTACAGATGCCTCTAATACACAAGGGGGCAGGGAGGTCCAACTACATACCATGGGCACAGGTGGACAAGAATAACTTGTTGAAACTCTTCTCCCCACTCTCTGGTGTGGAGGGGAAGTGGATACACGCCTTCAAAAAACATATGGCAGGGGTCCCTCTAGCGATAGGGGATGCAAAGAGTTTGTTGCTATCAGCCGTGGGTGATCAATCAGATGCAGTATGGGTAAAGGCGGGGTTCCCAGGAGTGACTATGAGTTGTGACCGCCATGACGGGTCAGCATTTAATAATGTCAGGGCTATGGTGTGGGATGCATTGCGAAGGACATTTCCCGATACTCCAGATTTACATTTAATGATGCAATGCACTATGGGAGAGGAGGAGGAGCCTAAGCAATTCATCCTCCGGGTGCAAGACCTGTGGAGAAGTGAAACTGGTACGTCCTGGGACCAATCAACAGCATTGTTTTATTTCATAATAAAAAAAGGGCTCCCAAAGGAGGTTCAGAAGGCCTTGGATAACATAGCTTGGATAGAAGCCAAGGCGTGGCCAGAGATTCAAAGCATAATTGTACATCATTGTAGGAGGATCAATGAAAGAGAAAAGGAGATAGTGCAGAGAAGGTTGGCGGACGAAGCAAAGCTGGGCAGAATAAATTAGTGAAGGTTGCAGCGATGAATGCTACAACATCAACAGTCAGACAGGAGGAAGGAGAAGAAGAGGGAGGGAGCAGCCCAGTAAAAATGGCAGCAACATGGACAGGAAATGGGCAGGAACGGTGGGATGGAGAGGAACAATACAGAGGGCCACAGTGGCAAGGAAGGACACCGAGAGGATGAGGTGGGTACAGAGGGCCAAGAGGTGGGTTTGGAGGAATGGGAAATAGAGCATTTGGCGGGCCTGGGCCCAGGGGAGGACCACAAGGAGCATGTTGGAACTGTGGGAGGTGGGGACATTACTCACGGGCGTGCAGAATGAGACCTATTGGATACTATCAAGGGCAGGCCCCCATGGGAAATGAGCAGCAATACGACCACCCACACCCAGGCAGTCCCTATGGGTTACCTATGGGAGGTAATGGACAACAGGAACAAGCCTATAATGAATCATAAATGCAGCAGAGACAGCCGCCACAACAACACGCACAGCAGAGAGGTATGCCACAGCAAATGGCAAGACAAAACACTATGGCAAATGCAAACACTAATATTTTTGCTACAGCTGCAAATGGTGCACCAGCACCTTTCCGAGGTGTCGCAGTAGTGGGGGACAATGTGTTCTCTGTTCCAGGCACAGAGACATATGCAGATTAGGACAGCTCACTGAAAGCACTTGCGTGTCCAGTCCTATCCACCACCCTACGTGCAGAAGAGGAACCACTAGTGGAGGCAGAGATAGGCAACAAACAGTTAATCTTTATGGTGGACTCGGGAGCTGAAATATCGTGCCTCATGGAGGGCCGGTTCCTGCTCTTGGGCAGAAATTTGGAAACGCAGGAGTTCTCTGGGGCTATTTTAAAAGTTCCTTACACAAAAGATCTTTACTTAACAGTGGGGGGAAAAATGGTGCGAGCACCACTTTTGTATCATGAAGACTTGCCAATCAATTTGTTGGGAAGGAACCTTCTGAGCTCAATATGACCATTTCCTTTACTGAGCGGGAAATAGTTTGCTCCACCCCAGGGGTGTGCCCCATGCGGGCAATGTTAATGATCAGCACAATGACAAATGAGGTTGTGGTTCACGGGTTACCTATAGATATGGACATGTTTATGGTATCAGAGTGCTGGCACGGGTGGTGCCAGAAATTACGAGGAAGGAATGGAAGGCTCCCTCAGATTTTGTTTTCTGCCCAATTGTAAATACAGACATTGTCCCTGGAACTTGTATGTCTATTGATTTGGAAGCAGTACAAGTATCAAGTAAATGTATTGCAGTGATAGGACTGGACACACATGGGCGCGAGTGGAGAACAGTGTTGTGCATAGACCAAAACACGATGTTGCGTGATTTAACTGATGAGGAGCTATTTACTGACAATGAATGTGATGGGAAGATAATGATGGAAATTAGTGTGCCCTGTGACATCATGATTCAGCACAGAGAGGTACACAACCCCCTCATGGCCATTGTCAATATACCGCCCACTATATTTGAAGAAGACATGGAAAAAGTATCACCAGAAATATGGACAGCAGGCCCACACGATGTAGGAATATTGCAAGAGGTCACACCAATCAAGATAAAATTGAAACCAGGTCCCTTACCACCTAGAGGGAAACATTACCCCTTGTCAAGAGAGGCAGAGGAAGGGATACGAGAAACAATAAACGCATTACTGGAACAAGGGATAATAGTGCCGTCAAACTCACCATGCTACACAGCAATTTTCCCAATCAGGAAAGCGAAAGGAGGGGCTTGGAGGATGATCCAAGACCTATGCCCACTCAATGACGTAATACAGAAAGCGTTACCATTAGTTCACAATCCAGCATCCATATTATGCAGCATACCAAAAGATGCTTCATGTTTTACAGTGGTGGACTTGAAAAATGTTTTTTTCTCGATACAACTTGACCCAAACTCCAGGTACCTTACAGCATTCACATTGGGGGGGGACAGATACGAAAACTGCAGATTGCCCCAAGGGTACTGCGAGAGCCCCAGCATTTTCAATAGAATATTGGATGAAGATCTTGGAAATATTGCTGTAGAAAGCACAATAATACAATACGTCGATGATTTTCTCATCTGCATGGACAGTGAGGAAAAGTGCAGGGCCGACTCGATAGCACTACTAAATTTGTTGGCCACGAAAGGATACAAGGTGAACAAAGGGAAGCTGCAATACTGCCTAGCAGAAGTGCTTTAACTAGAGCAGTTGATTTCAAAAGATGGCAAGAGAATTTTACCAGATAGAGCAACAGCTATACGGCACATGCTCATACCAAAAACTGTAAAAGACATGCAAACATTTCTTGGCATATGTCATTACTGCCGCGCATGGATTTTAGATTACGCAGCTTACACATGCCCACTGTTGCAGGCCCTAAAGGACGCGCAGAAGAATAATGTCACACTTAAATGGTCAAATGAAATGATGACACAGTTTTTCAAATTAAAGGATCTTATCACACACGCTCCCCTTCTTGCGAACCCTGATTATGATCGGGAATTTTATCTCTTTTTGCACAGCAATGGAATTCTTATGACTGCAGTGCTCACACAAAAAACATCATTAGGCCACAAGCCTTTGGCCTATTACAGCAGCACACTAGATTCTGTAATGCAAGGTCACTTCGCATGCGAACAAGCTCTCGCTGCAGCGGCCTTCACAATAGAAAAAAGCGCCATGATTGTGATGGGATGCTCAATGACGTTATATGCTGAACACTCATTATTTGCAATACTAGAAAGGTCAAAATCAACCCTGACCCCTCAGAGAGAAACAGCGTACGAAATAATCATATCAATCCCAAATTGTCATGTTGTCAGGTGCAAATCGGTAAACCCTGCCACATTCATCTCCGAGCCATGCACAGTGGAAGACATCAAAACACATGATTGCTCCACATATGAAGGTGAAGGGAATGATATTCCTAAGGCCAGAGAAAATGCACTACAGGAGGCGGAAATATACTTAGTTGACGGATCAGCATCAGTAGACAGTGAAACAGGAGAAAAACATGTAGGGGCAGAAGTGGTAAGAATGGAAGAGGAAGAATATGAGATCACTGTACAAAAGCGCCTTCCGTCCCAATACTCGGCACAAGCAGAGGGCCTAGAGGGTTTCGCAGGGCAGACGGCTCTCCAGTGCAGCATGCCGCCTTATTGAATGAATTGATAGATGCCTTGGGAGAACCGTCGGTAATAGCTTTGGTAAAATACCAGGCCCATACCACCAGCACAGACTTCTTCTCATTGGGAAATGCGGCAGCAGACGCAGCAGCGAAAGATTCCACGTATTTCAATATGCCACAAGCAACAGAGTGTATTATTAAAACACCAACAACAGAGATATTAGGGGAAGGATACAACAATACACCAACATCACAGGTGATAGAACTTCAAAGGCACACGTCAAAAGAAGAACAAGAATTGCGGGCCAAGAGAGGGTGCAAACAATCAGCTTCTGATTTAATATGGAGAGAGGAGTTAACTGGAAAAGTAGTAATGCCAATAGAGCTGCTAGAAATTGCATTCCAACAGCTGCATTTTCCAACACATGTAATGAAACAACACATTGCAGCAGACATACAGGAACATTGGTTCATTCCCAACTTGCAGGATAGAGTGTACAACATGCCAAACATACAGCTCAGGTATGACAATAAGAACATTGAGAGGAACATTGCCACAACCAATAGGACCAGTTAGAGAGCTCCATATTGACTATGCGGACATGGGAGAAAGGTGCAATGGAGCAAGGTACTTAATTGTGATTGTGTGCCCATTTTCAAGGTGGGTTGAAGCTGGACCATGCCCCCACCCCGATGCCAAATGTGCCGCAAGGTTTTTTGTACGGGAGGTCTTTTCATGGTGGGGCATTTGTGATGTAATAAGGTCAGACAATGGCACACTCTTTGGGAATGACCTCTTTAAAGAAGTGACTACGCTGTTGGGGGTCAAGCGCAAACTGTGTTCAATTTATCATCCAATGGCTAACGGGTTGGTGGAAAAAATCAACGGCCTACTCAAAAGCAAATTATCAAAACTGTGTAACACATTGAAGAAAAACTGGGTTTATTGCTTACCCCTAGCACTGTTCCAACTCAGAACGCAACCAAGCAAGGACCATTTAAGCCTGCATGAAATGGTGACTGGCAGACGCATTCATACCCCACTATCCCCCGTAAGAGGAGCCTCAGATGCTCACAGAGCTGCCACAGTGCTGGGGGACGAGTTTAAGGAATACCTCACAAACTTAACTCGTGCAGTACGTAGTATAGCAAGACAAATTGCACCACCATTTACAGAGAATGCTGTGACTGATACTGCTATGCCGGCAAATGATAGTTCAAAAGGACAACTGATGCCAGGAGAAAGCGTTTATGTTCAGAGCTTTGTACGGAGATGGAATTCTCCGAAGTTTCAAGGCCGTTATGAGGTCATATACTGCACACCGACAGCAGTAAAGGCAAAGGGATTGAAACATTGGGTGCATTTGTCAGATGTGAGAAAGGCACGCAATAGTGCAATCCCCCAAAGTGAAACAAGTACAAGCAACAAAGCTGCAAGTGGGTAAAAGAAAGTGCAAATTGCAAAAACATGACTATAAAAAATGAAATGAACTGACAAAAAGGTTAAATGTATTTATCAATTAACAAATATCACACTGCATCTCTCTCCTTATCTCTCTCTCTCTCTCTCTCTCTATCCCTCTCTCTATCTCTCTCTCTCTCTCTCTCACCCCTCTCTCGCATTGTCAACCACTGATAATATGTCTAAGTATGCGGACAGATGCTTTAAATACTTACAGAATAAGAACATGTTTTAATGATGATATGGTACAAAAGAAAACATACAAGTGAATGCAGTTTGAAAAATGTTAAGAATCTATGAAGTTGCTAGAATTTTAATAATTATTAAAGTTAGCGAGATGTGCACATCGAGAAGGATAGAAAAAAGTAGGAAAGTAGAATAGCGAAGAAATATTAATACTGTAAAAATGATAATATTTGTATGCATATTACTTAACAAATTTATATCGCCCCTTCAGGTGACACAATGGCAGAAAGGACTGCAATCTCGGATGATGACACAATCTTAGTTAGAGATAGGATAGTAAACAGAGATAATAAATGGTATAGCTATGAGTGTGGGGTTAAGTATAGTATTATATTGTTTTCTGTAATGTTATTTTTTATGGCGTGGTATTACACGATTTCTTTTATTGTAGATGACATAAAAGAAGGGGGGAGTGGGGTGAACCTAATATGAGAAGGCTCAACACTGATATGGGCCAGGGTGAAAACAATGTGGATACACAGTCCCTCCAATAATGCAAACCTCACCACGTTGCATAAGAATCGTACAGACCCAGTGCCCCTTTTTCCGCTTCCAAGTACTGTAAATGAGACCAATCAATATGATGGGGATTACCTTTGGGAAAGTGAACCTGATTTAATGTATACTGATATACAAACAACCGCAGGACCTACCTCACAAAGCACTGCAATGCACTTTAGTATTGCTGCTACTAATAAACCAGAAACGCCTGACCCACAGACCTGGGAAGATGCTAACAGACATATTAACACGGCATGGGCTGGAGTATTTCCCATACATTATCGAAAGGTAAAAATGACCCACAGTAATAAAGGGGGTGAGGATACGGAAAAGGTGGGCGGGAGAGGAAAAGATATGACGTTTACCATGGGTTGGGATTAGATGAAATAGAAGACCCCCGCCACCCAGACCAGTCCAATAAATGGTATTCAGATATGAGTGCAAGCCACTAATGAGAGCTGCTATGTTTGCTCTCTCATACCGCATGCATCGGGAACACCCAAAATATTTATACAGGAAGTGCCCTTGCAAGACGCCCAATGTTTGATTCATCTGTGTTATGTAGAATTCAGAGTACCTTCCAGGCACACACAATTACAATAGAAATGCTGCAGAATGAAAAAAAGTGCACAAGCAAGCGCCAGGGAGTGATTTGCATCAAAGAACCTTTTTTCATCATAAAAGGAACAAGATTTACAGACAATAAGTGGCATGACGAGAAAATCGAGTCCAAAGCCGAAGCACTGAGAGGGCTAACTGAAGAAAATGTCCAATGGGTCAAAGAACCATGTGCTCCAATCTGGTCCCAGCACATTGGAAAACTAACATGGGTTATTGCTCTCGAGAAACCCATCAAAACTCAAAAGGAAATCTCACATGCTTCCACGGAGAAGGGAAGGTGCCAATGGGCACCAATAAACGATGCAACAAGACTATCATTATCCCCGAAATGAAGAAAGTTACAGCCGCACTCGTGGACATGTATTGGGTGTGTGGCAAACAAGCCTACCTGCATTGACCAGCATCATGGAGAGGTACTTGCACCCTGGCCAATTTTCACACCGCACTAATGGTGATTCCAGAAAGCAACATCCAAGGAAAGGGGAAATCGGCTGGCATATCGGCAGCAGGGGAATCGGCTGGCACATCGGCAGCAGGGCAATCGGCTAGCACACCAGCAGTGTCCCAACCAGCACCCACAGAATCGTACCCATACAATATCATATCTGAAAATGACCTAAAAGAAAGACTGTCCCACAGAAAAAGGTCAAATTACATTTCCACAGAATCCTCCAACCTCCTGGCTGAAATTCCATCAAAATACAACCTCTTCAACGCGGCAGAGACATTTTTTACGTCCCTCCAATGCCAGGACTGCAGGCATGTACCAACGCAAAATGGTTACAGATCGTCCGCTGGGAGCTGATCCAACTGGCCAACGACACTGAAGAGGGGTTCAATTTCATCAAGGTGGAACTGCGTGCCTTGCGGCTAATGACAATGGAGAACCGGTACGTCCTAGACCTTCTCACAGCAATGGACGGCGGTGTTTGCCGAAAAATCCGGAGCGCATGCTGTACATTCACACCTTCTGAGGACGCAGATAATGGGACCCTCACCCACGTTATCTCAGCAGTGCACAGTCTGGGGAACGCATGCGGGAAGAAGGAGGAGTAGAGCCAAGTAACTGGTTCGACAACATGCTCAATTGGATACCCTCTTAGTTCAGTATCATGATGAAAATTTTTGTTCCAGTCATCGTTTTTATTTTACTATTTTTCTGTGTGTGCCAACTAGGGATCCGATGTTGTGCAAAATCTATGCCTCGCTCCGCAATGATGATGGTAACAATGGGCCGAAGGCAATGGTAACAACAACGATAGATGCACAGATGCAAACTGGAGAGCCCAACACCCCAAAATATCGCATGACTGTCGTTTACCGACAAAACGGAGACGGGCTAGCTAACTTATATCACACCACAATCAAAGAGCCAAGATAACTGCAGTTGTATAGGGAAATGTGGGTGGACCTGGATGGGGATGGAGACATTTACATGACCTGCACCCCTGATGAATATGCCAGAAATGGGCATAGTTTGGGAAGTGTAGGTAGGGCATGGATGTCCATAAAAGGTACCCCTGCATGGGATGAAGCACTGGCTGAAGAAGAGTACTATCGCAGTGAAAGAAAAACAAAAAGTAATTTGTTAGTTTAGATGTAATGAAATGGGGGAATGTGTGCGAATGGCAGGGCCATTCGGGCCCCACTCAGACATTCAGTTTAAGATGCATCACTTGCTCAACCAACAGTGGGGGACGCTTCCTTTTTGCCCCTGTGTGCATATCCAGCCCCCGTGCTAATGACGACACAGCCGGGGCTGTTGTAGAGACACTTGGCATCCATCTTTGGCACCCCAGACTCCATCTATGGACTAGGCCTCACTGCGATAATACGAGAAGGCTTCTCTCCCATCTGAAGTGCCGCGCACGGTGCTCTCAGAGGCCCCACCTTTTCTCCCTGTGTCTGAAAGCCCTGCAGCTCCATTCTCACGCCTAAGCCAGAGTTATTTGCAACAATATAAATGTAACGCTTCACCCTTCCTCTGAGATCACTGTCCTGTGTGTGAACCAGCTCGAAACATGCTGTGCTAACCCATCCGTCTCCACAAACCTGCCGGTGCCCCCCACACGCCCGTTGCTGGAAAATTACTGCCAATATAACTCCATGGCCCCGCTAGGTATTCTCTTGATGTGCCAGACACGTAACCTCAGTGTGATGACCACCCCAGTGTGCCCCAACTAACAAAAAACAACCTCTGTCACCATATATTGCACCTAAGAACTAACAAATGTCAGCATGCCCCTAGTCTCTTTGATGCGCCCAGACCCACCCCATGATCAATGAGCCCACCTGGACCGAGCCCCCCGAGTCTTGATAAACCCCAAAGACCCCAGTGAATAATGTTTTTTTTATAGACTTAGAATTTATAGAGTATAATGATTTGCTCAAAGGAGCTTCAGTAACTGTTATTTAGTGCATGCTTGAGACAATATGTTATTTTAGATTAGTTAGTGCCTGCCCTGCTTCATCGTGACCTGACCATCACCCCACCCGGACACAGGCAGCTGGACCTCGTGGCACGTGTCCTCCCGCCAACCGAACAACCAATCCAGCGGGAGCAACATCACTCAACATACATGTATCTAACTGTTTTATCCAATCCTGTGTCTTTGTAGTCCCCTATACAATGATGTCATGTGTGACGAGTCATACCTACTTAAACTGCTACTTTTGTAATGTTTGCCAGAGCGCTCTCGAGCAGCAGAGTTCTCTGGATGCCAATTTTTACATAAATGACTAACTCTTACAGCCTGTCCTCCTGGTCTAATTCCCCACTGGGGTGTGTCTTATTTCTTTTTACTTTGGATGTATAAGCCAGGGAGTGGGCCTACACACTTCACCCATCATGGTCACATCCTGAGCACAGCTGGCCGTACCACCTACCTGCACTTCAAAATGTAAAATGTTCACTCTTGTCAACCTATGTATAATAATAATAATAATAATAATAATAATTAGGCACTTATATAGCGCTACGAATCCTCAGGTATCTGAGCGCTGCTTATTATTACCCACGGTGTGTGGTGCTCATTTATCGACCTCGGAAGGATGAAAGGCTGAGCACGGATGTCAAAGCGAGCGCTCTACTCGCTGTGCCACTTGACCGGCTGTATGTATGTCCATGTATGCATTGTTCCTGGTGACTGTTCCATTTACTCCCCTCCACAACGTGGTTAGAATGTCCCTCAAACTCACCTCATTGTAAGAAGCTCACTGCTTCCCGTCAAATCTGAATACTCATCTATTGCATGTTCTTTTGTGATCAAACGAGCATTGTTCCTCCTGTGTATATTGATAAATACAATTTACAAAATAACATCTGAGGCTTGCTCATGTCCCTTACCCAGTTCACCCCTGACTCTATATCGAATGGGGGTTATTCAGCAATATGGACACCATCGCTTTGGCCCACCACAGAGGTCGCTGACCCTAACGATGACTCATCAACATGACAGGGTCCTCTTCCAGCCCCGTTGGAGCCTATTATTCCAGATCCAACTTGACTCTGGAACCACAATGGATGATGCTGAGGCTTCTGTACTATTTGTTGGCACTTTCCTCTTCAGCCAACGGGGCCAGTTGGCCCATAAAGCCGGTAGATGTGGGTTTGGAATGTGCGTTGTAAATTCCTTGCAGAATGGTAAATTGAGTGATTTGCTTCACAAACAACAGGCTCATAGGCTCCTGTAGATACATGTGCATGAAGCCAGGTTTCTGTGATCATGTATGCCTGAGGCAGCATGTAAGATGATGGCAAGGGGTGGACTGGTCACTCTGATAAAAACAAAAGGGGTTATGGCTACTACTCACTGATGACGCCCAATGAGGCCGAAACATGTCTATGGATGCTTGTGGTCTCGGGAAGAAGGGATGTAACCTGGCGGCTCGGGGTGTTCTGCCCTTTTGGGGACAAGCCCAAGCCTGATGAAGGTTGTTGACCTTTCTGTAATGGCGTGTTATGCAAAGAACGATGGTCTGGAGGGTTGCCCAGAGCAATTGCCAGGGGTTTAAGATTCATTCTAAACATTCCAGACATCACCTCTTTGTTTTTATTTTTACTGGTCACTCTGATGACATGTTCTGTACGACCTGTACTTGCTAACGCGTTAGGCAATTCATGGTTAATCTACTTCACTGAACGTAGTGAACTGTGAATGTCACTTTATTTTACTGACGCTTAAGTTTGTGTTTGGCACAACGTGGCATGAAGTGCATGATGAAATTTGAGTGCTCGTGATGTCACTCATTGTCTGGCCACTCCTTGAGTGGTATTGTGTCTTGAGAGTACTGTTTGGCGGTGTCCTGTTGATGCTGTTCCATGTTTCAGTAGTGAATGGGGTGTCTCCTGTGTCTGTTGCTGTTTGTTTGTTTAACAGCTCCTGGTTTTATATATTGTGCCTTGGGCTCAGAAGGGTAGTCCCCCTCTGTGAATGCTTGCTGCACTGGGTCACTGCTCTCCCTCAGAGCTGCTGCTAGCACACTATGCTGTCCTGCCTAGGCATTTTGAATTTCCCTAGTTATGAACGAACTGCTTATCCACCCATTCTCATGTAGTAGCTTCTGGACTACCTGCAACATATTGTAGTCGATTGTGGTGGTTTTCAGGGGTTGCTGTATGCTGTTCTTTATGCACATATATTAGGATGATTCTGGTGTATACAGGCAGGTCGGCTGGGTGTAGCAGAAGGTTTAAGGTGGACTTCATTAGTGGTCAATACAGAGCATGCACACTGATGTGTCCACCTTTACCGACCTCATTGTTGATTGGCTGGTAATGGCACTGTGCCGCACATACTGTATACATGATTTCAATGCAAGATTAACCAGGATGACACGATCAAATCTGTCAATGTTTCATTGACCTCTCACAATCCAGGCATGTAATCATTGGTGGCATGGTGGCGTATCTTCATTAGAACAGTTGCAGTAGTGAGGGGCATGGACATGTTTTAATGTGGCTCAGGTAACATGCCTTGTGTGGCATCGCTAGATGTGAGTGCATGGAATGTGTCTTTCACTCGAAGAGGGCCCCTGCACTAGCAGTCCCTGCCTCTGATGTTCTTGGGCCAGCGGTTGGTAGGGTGTTGTTTATTGACAGACACACAGTATGCTGAGTGTGATCAGAGTCCAGATGAGGTAGAGGTATAGGTGACCTCTAACGGAAAGTGGGTCTGGAGGCCGGGGTGTGGATCCTTGAGCACCTTAGGTGGTATGGGGACATGCCCAGCTCCCCTGGGCATGGCTGCCTGCCTATTGCACCTGTTCAGGCTCCTTCTGTGTTTGCTTCAAGTGAATATTGTGCAGGGAGAGCATTCATGTGCGCCCTTCTCACACTCATGTGTGAATGATGACCTTGGGGCTGCACAGTGTAGTTATACTTTTGGTAAGCAAACACAACATTCGATTGGATATTTACAGGTGGTGGCTTCTGAGACAGACTTTGTAAATGCTTGACTGTTTTGGGGTGTAAGGCCTTCCCAGGTCTTTTGACACTGCATCAATTGTGTGTGTCTGCCCCTGACACTTGGCACATCAGTTTATGTCATGTATTTGTAGGAGTGTGGTGAGCACGGAAGTTCTCACGGTGGCTTTTTGCTTGCTTTGCACTTGCGCACTGTGCCTTTCATGTGGTGGTTTCCTCTGTGGTGCAGTCCTTGTGTTGGCAGAGGTCACCTTGTGGATGTGTTGCCTGTAGATGGAAGGGATATTGTGTGTCCTGACGCATTTGGGGAGGCGTGATGAAAGCCATGTCGAAATGACCTTATCGCCCCCGTTTTCTATGGTAAATCAGGTATTAACTGGGCAGTTGTATTTTCAAGTTTGTGGCCTCTTCGGCGCGATTGTTAAAAGTGATTTTTTCACATTTTTCTTAGTGTCGGAGAAGACGATTTTCGCGTCGTCGCAGTCGCGTGTGAGAGAGTTTTTGCATTTCTTTGAGGTATTCCTCATGGTTCAGCGAGCTTAACCTCGTTTTTTCTGTGTTTCTTAATTTCCTTTAATTTGTATCTGATAGGTGTCTCGACCAAAAGCTTTCTATCTGATGACGTCAAGCACAAAGGCGATGTCTCGTCTCCAGTGAATGCCTCTCTAGCCTGTCACCAGGGAGTGCGCTGCTGCAGGAAGAGCAGTGCCAGCTTTGTGCAGTTTCCGGGGTTTGATGGCGGAAAGTGGGTCACCTCATCCTCCTCTCCAGGATCAGTAGTATCAGCCTTCACGAGGGAGCCTTTCAAGTCCCTTCCCCTTTTCTGTATAAATAGTTCAAAGTTGCCGCGCATTTTGTGGCAGTTTATGTCATTTGTCGTCAAGATGTGTCTTCGCCTTAAAATAACCTCTCTCACTGCTCACACATTTGAAGTGAAAATCGAAATGGAAGTTAATCATTGCGAATAATATTAGGTATTGAAAAGATCTGGGGCTACGCTCATGTTGGGACTTTTGGGACTTGGGGCTAGCTAGCCTTTTGTCTGAAGCCCCTAAGCTTCTATCTGGGGCTACAACCAAAAGACCCAGGGCTGCAGCCCCCTCAGGTGCCACCTAGCAACGCCTCTGAGCAGAGGGATTTTTCTCCTAATTTAATTTATTTTTCCTGATATCAAATATACTCTAATTTCGAGGGCATTAGTAGCTATTCATGCATTCCCAATAAGATATCATTAACCAACTCTTTTTCTCTCCGGAGGTGTAATTAAAGATCACTCTTTTCCCCTGACTTTCATTGGTGAGTGCCCGCATATCTTTGTGCATGGGTGCGGTGGGAGAATGCACCCACTGTTGCATATGCCCTAACCTCCTACCCACAAAAGCGAGGCCTCAACCAAGAAGAACAGGGGAATGGTGAGCACAGTTGAGCACTTAGAGGCCTGCTCCCCTGTGCCTTATGGGGACGGTTGCGTGCCAGCTCTGGGAGTGGGTGCATTTGCCCTAATAAAGGAAAAGATTCCCACTGGGCGTGACATCAGGTGAAATTATCCTTTTCATTGACATTAAAGTTTGTAACTTCACCACCATATGGCCCTATGGGCTATCTCATTTATTAACTGCAATTAAGCCATGAGCCTCATTCTACCTGTGCCGGTCTGGTAACAATGGTGCCGGTAAGCCTACCGGCACTGTTGTTGCTGGACCGCACAGTACAACTCTGCGGGCGGGTGCCGTACCGCCCGACTGTCAGACCTGCCAGGCGGGACGGAACCCTCTCAGAGAGTTGTCACGGGAACACTGTTGTTAACGGTGCAGGTGCTCTCGTGTCCCCATTCCCATGGAGTCTCATGGGGACTTACAAAATTACTGGCATCTCATTTCCCAGCCACTGTAAAGTCAGGCGCCAGTAATTCATTACGGGTCTGGCGGCTACCTGCCGGTTTTTCTGGCACGGCTACTCCCGGACCCATAATGAGGCTTTAAATGCAGTGGAATGTTAATCTTATATAGAAGCCCACTACAGCATGCTTTCCTGTGGCTCAAAGGTGTCTGTTGGCTTGAGTAATTTGTAATAGCTTTTGAGAATTGGTTTGCTGTAATGGACTAACAACCTCTGCTTGTATCTTACTATTCTAATAGTGACTTAGCACCCATAAGCTCTGCAATTCACCTCCCCTCCTTCTCATGCTTGAAACAGATGCTTGAACTTCCATCGAAGACCCTCAGACAACTAGCTACCTTTGGACCCATACATCAATAAGACCAGACCTTCTTGAGTCATAGCCCACGTGACACAAATGGCCATCTCGATTTTTGATCATCTGTCCTTTTGTTTGTCTGATACGCTCACCATGCTGAAACGCACTGAGAGCTCTGTGTATGGACCTATAAATATGTTTTGATGGTAGGAGTGGGATAGCGCAAAGAATTTCACAACTTGGCTTTTGTAGTGTATTTTCATTCCTCTGCAAGATATTCATGCACATTGTGAGGGCCCGGCTAGGCAAAAATGCTGGAAAAATTGTGGGTAATACCAGCATCAGCATTTTTACCAGACCAGGTGGGGGCACCGATCACTCTGCAGTCCTGACCTGGCGGTAGATCAGGCCACTACCGGCAAAGAGATGCTGAAAATCACTAGCACCTGTACTCCGGGTGCCAGTCATTCTGGCAAACCCATCCTGTAGAATCCGATGGGACTCCATGGAATGCCTGGGATATCCAGCAGTGGAGACAGGAGGGGCAGTTGCCCGGCACCCTGCCAAAATTACTTTTAATGAGTCGCATTGACATGATTTTAGCCTCATTTTATATTTGCATTTATTGAAGAAGAGATTGTCATTTTTAACAGCAATCACTTGCAGAGTAGGCAATGGCAAAGAGCAGAGACATTTGTAAGTCAAATGTACCTTTACATAAGAGAGTTGTTGGATGAAAAGGTCGGTGGGAAATTAAGAGATACAAGCGGGAATTAACAGAAATTGGATGACATCATTTTATTTTTTACTTTGCCAACCTCAAGCCAGTATTTACACATATGCAAATTGCATGTATAGGCTGAGGCCTGGTTTTTCCAAATATGTTGAAATGACAGTGTGTTCCCTAGGGAAAATGAGGAGCTGAAATGATGATGCCCACCTTTGTCTTTTGGGATTTGTTTCTACTTTCACTCTTCGCTTTTCTAGGCCTCTAAAGACTGGAAAATATGATCATTCAATACCTTTATTTAAACGATGACTATCACAGGGCAAAGGTTTTTTAACAAGTGTTAATCTGTCATCTGAATTGGCCACCATATTCTACAGAGACAAATATATCTTTCACTTTTTTTAAACAAAGGGCATTCTTTAATTACCATTAAGCAGATGCTGTGTGCCCTGAACTTTATTACATTCTTTTGGAGATATACATTGAAGTCTTCTTTCAGGTTATCTATTTACTTTCAAGGTTTCTTAAGGCAGCATGGCTCTGCACAGACAGGTCACTCTAATGGTTCCAGCAGGTAAAACATACAAACTCAGAATGTTATTGTACTGGAATATCATGTGAAACAGAAAAAACAGAATATTCACAAATACATGCTTTGTTGTAAGCTATAAGGAAAGTAAAATGTAACTTAAACAGCACTTCTGTATTTGTGCAGTCATGTTAAGAGGAGCATGCAGACATATAGAGGTTACAATTGTGTATTACATAAAACACTGCTAGATACTACTTGTAATACAAATCTTCTGGTAGATCAAGTTAAATCTATTGACAGGCCTACACTTTGTTAGATTGTTATTACCAGTAAAAATGACTCAAATAAACAATTTAGCTTTTACATGTAACCTTAAAATGATCAATTTAGTTTGAACTCTGATTCCTTCAAGCCAGGAATGTACAGATCCTCTATCCATAACTTTGATAAAGGCATTGGAAAGGCTAATGGCACAGTTGTGTTTACCTGCGACAAAATCCTCTGTTCAAATATGAAAAGACAAGCCAAATTGAATTCCAAAATCAGTATTCTCCAGGTCCTATTTTTGAAGGTTCACCTGGAAGCCCACTCTGGTAATAGACTGATGGATACATGTTCAGTCAGTAATTGTAATTTCATATAAGCAGATATCTACACAGACCCTGACCTCCTTCACAGACCCTGACATCTGATCCAGCAGAACACTAAGGCCCCATGAGGAATGTGTTTCTGTTAAATTAAAGCAGTCTATTATAATGACAGCAGCTGGTCTGTTTATTACAGTGGGCAGCCGTACACGCAAATGCAAATTAATACAGATTCAATGACACAATGTCAGTTTAAAATGTGCAACAAATGGGATACATATAAAAGTGACTATGCAAAAGAGGTTTTTGGCTATAACTTCCAAAACATATATGTGATTTGAAACCTAAACATGGATCTGAATTCAGCAGAAAAACACCAATCAAATGCACATATAAAGGACATATTAAAACAGTTGAATTATGCCTAAAGTCAGATATTTTAATACCACTTTTATGAATGCAGTTACAAAAACCCTAACGATGTTGGTGGGTTTAGAATATTCTTGCAAATCTGCATATACATATATATATACATACATATAAATATATATATATATATACATATATATCATATATATATATATATATATATGTAGTGGACCCTGTACAAAAGTGCAGGGAAAGCGGAAGGCACTGCAGGAAGCAGTCTTGCATGCAGGAATCGTGGCAAAACACTGAGGGAGCGAACCATTGATGTAAGCCAAAAAATATTCTTTAATAAATTAAATGTCCAGGACAGAAAAGAAAACAGCACGAAAACGACGCGTTTCACGGTAACAAACCACTTGCTCACGTTAAGGGGGAGAAACACAAAGGAAGGACTATTTATCCAAATTAAAACTCTATGGTTGTAGTGTAGAGAGTCACACACATTTCCTATTGGGTTCAAAAGCTAAACCACACGTAATGGTAAAACAAAGCATACTTTAGAATCGAGCATTATAAAATGTAGGCAAAGACATATTACAAAGTAGAAGTCACTTATTATAAGGTGTCTATTAATATGAATATGAACAATGCAGTATTTAAGATTTAGTGCATATTGCATATAAACTGTTCATTATAAAACTCATGTGTATTTAAATTGCTTGTTTAGGTACAAATGTCTGTTTAGACTAACTGTGCAAAGTATGCCATATACAAAACAATGTTGTTAAAGTGCTATGTGCAATCAGCAACCACAGAGTACAACTCCTAATTCATAAAGTGCTACGTGCATTTAGCAGCCTTTCACTATAATTCTCAATATGAGAATAGAATAAAGTGCTTAGTGCATAAAATGCTTTTTTTGTACTTTAAAAATACACGAGTATCATTAATTACCGCATAAAAATAAAAGTTCTAGACAGCCATAAAATCAATTGCCCACAAGTAGTGAAACCTCAATTGCAAAGTAAATCATGAATAGTGTTACCAACCCAAAAGTTATTTCAACCAAAAATGGAGAAAAAACAAAAAAGAGGAAAGGAAAAAACGTGCATGCAAATAGTTATGTTCCTGTGTTAATGGATACTTCAACATTAGATAAGTTGCTCGACCTGACAAAAAGAAGAAGTGAACAAATATTAAAAGGAAAGAATAAAGGAAAGAGGAAGTCTAAAGAATGTTCAATCCTCCAATTATGGAAAAAATATTGTTTTGAAAGACCTTCAAACCTTTATACTAGTGAAAAACCTATTTTCTGACTGTGCTGCAAACAAACTAATAATCAACAAAAGGTATTTGAATTCACATTGACACGAGGCTGGTAATAAAGTTTGTCATGTAAAAAATCTTAAAAACACATGTTCTTTGAAGAGACAAGAACTTAGCGGGGCGAGCTGGAATCTGGGATCTTCTCAAGCAGTTCATTCATGAAATTACTTTAAAGTTGCTGTAAGAAATCAGGTGCCTAGAAATGTATATAGTTCTTCATCTAGATTATGGCCCTGTGGTTTCTTGGTCTCATAGTCTAGAATGTATCTGGTTTCTGTTTGTCTCAGAAGGAGTTCACAATTACCACCCCTTGCTGATTTTTGGATGGCATGTATTCCAAAGTACCTAAAACCTTCCAGTTTCCCGCTATGTTTCTCTTGAAAATGTAGAGCCATAGGGTATGTCGGATCGATGTTTTTGATCGCTCTTATGTGTTGTAAAATTCTCAGTTTTAGCTTTCTGATCGTGCCACTGACATACCACTGATTGCACGGGCAGGTAAGGACATACACAACACTACGATACTCCGTGTCGCATGTGATCCATGATTTAATGATCACATTATTTTTTAGTATTGGATGTTGGTAATTTTTAATATTTTTTGCAAACTTGCAAGCCTTACACTTTGTGCATTTGTGGAAACCTTCTGGATTGGCACCTAGCCAGCTCGGGACCGCTAATGTAGTTCTGGGACTCATGTAACTGGACACTAGGCTATCTTTCAAGGAGGTGGAACGTCTGTAGGTGATGTTGATGTTTGCCCCCAAGGTTCACCCCAAATGCTCATCTTGCTTAAGTACATGCCAATGTTTTTGTATTACGTGGCGAATGTACTTTGAGGCTTTGCTGAATGTCAAGATGAGTCGTGTGTCTGTTTCTTCTATTTCATTTTCAATTTGAACCTTAGGCATCAACAGAATCAATCTATCCTTTTGTCGGGCTTTAAAATAAGCTCTCTCCAACACTTTTTTCAGATAGCCTCTTTGTTGAAACCTCAGGGCCATAGATCTACATTCCTTATCAAAGGTTTCCACTTGAGAACAGTTCTGTCTAATGCAGATAAATTCACCGTAGGGGATGCTCCACTTTAACGATGTAGGGTGGTTGCTATATATATATTCATGAAAAAATCTTTGCTAAAGGGATGTCGTGGTTAAGTTGCACTAATAAAAACCAATGAAATTCAATGAAAAAACTTTGTTAAAGCGATGTTATGGTAAAGTTGCACTAATAAAAACCTATGAAATTCAGTAAAAAAACTTTGTTAAAAGGACGTTATGGTTACAAGTAAAATTGAAAAACCCCTGAAATTCGCCAGTTATGGTAAGCTAAGCAACCATAACTCGAGCCACCACCGTGCACTGCTAAGACTAACACCCAGGACATCAAATATGATATCACAAATATCATTGATGACATCACTGATGACATCACATGTCTAGCCCCTTCTTTTTTGTTCACTGTCATATCTAGGCCAGGTGGGTTTATATACTGACAGTCACTTCCTCCCACTGTAAGAAGGAAGGATTATTCTTCATACAGCAGGACGCCGCAGGAAGGACAATCCTTTTCCAAGACAGCCAACATGGAAAGAGAAGGCGGGGCTCCATACCCTCTTCCCTTGCCATGGCAGCCCGCAAAACCCTATCAACATATTACCACAAGCACTTTTTTTCCCTTTCAAACCTATCCTAACTTGGAATATCTTTACCACATAGCCCGTCCCAGGTAGACATAGCCACTTTAACACGACTTTTCATTCCTAGCGGTCATGGCCAGTAGCCAGATTGTCTGTGCAATAACCTTATGCCATGACCCAGACAATCTGGCTACTGCCCACGGCCACAGGCTATACCTCAGTCCCCAAAGATATATGACTATTTTTTGTACCTACATTATTACACTTGTCAAAAAATAAAACACAGGCACATTTTGCAAAACCAAGCTTTAATGTCCTTGCCAATGCTCCTCACGAGTTTGCTCGAAATCCGCCCATGTTTTATTTTTTAAAAAGTGTCAAAATGTATATAGATACAATAGTCAAATAACTTAGCCCACACTCGACAAAATCCATTCAGTCTTTACACAAACATTGACGGTTTGGTCTATAATCTTTCTCAAAACTTTTGTCCACATTCGTCAAATAGCAACAAAGTTATAAGCCATCAAAAAATGTTGAGACCCCCCCCTCTAATTTCGCCCCCTCTTGAGAAAATCCCACCAAACTTTAGAAAACCATTTATATCTAGATCCAAAATCGTTTTGACAAATGTTGTGCAGATTCGTCAAATGACACCACATTTATATGCCTTTACAATATTTTGGGACGTCCCTCTAATTTTGCCCTCTCTTGACAGAATCCCAAAATAATTGGCAAAACCATTCAGGATTAGTTCTAGAATAGAATTGCAAAATTACATGCAGTTTCATTGAGTGGCGCAAAAGTTATAAGCCATCCAAAAACTCCTTTTCCCCAACCCTGTAATGCAGAAATAAGTACAGATGTCCTAGGACATCTGAAGTGTCCGCGAACACCACAGGACTGTCCCAGGACTGTCCCAGGATATGGCCATATCCAATCGAATCCTTATCCCCCCCACCTCCCCAGAGATTGTTTGTCGAGTTTGACAAGTGAAATGCTGCTTTTTTAGAAAAAGTTTTCACCGCACTGTTCGCAGACCCCAAAAAAGTCCACGAATCCAAGATGGCGAGCGTTTAAAAAAAACAGATGCATTTAAAGTTTTCTTACCATCCAATCAGCGGATGCTTCCCGGTGTTCGCGGACTACGCAAAAGTCAGTGAATTTTCGTGCCAATCGGAGGCCTGTCCGCGGACAGCACAGCCAATCAGAGACCGAACAGGGAAGTGAGTCCGCGGAGAGGACATAGATATCACACATTTCTTTTTCTTTACATTTTCGTCATTTAAAAAGAAACTACTGGACGGATTTCCACCAAATAAAAAACGCATGCTTTTGGGACCAAGCTGCCACTCCTGCCGCAAAATGGTGTAAATCCGTCCAGCGGTTTGGGCTGTAGGCGTGAGCCAAGTTTTTTCCCATTATGTCTATAACTTTGCCCCCCCCCCCTCGACCAAACCTCACCAAACTTTGCAAAAAAAAATCAAAATGGGCCATATACTATTTTTGCAAAGTTTGGTGAGGATTCGTCCAGGGGGAGCGAAGTTATAAGCCGCCAAAAAGTGCTCTTCCTATGGAAACAACAATTTAACCATAACTACATGGCCACTACCATGGCCATGTAATATAAATATATATATACATTTATTTTTAGGAACATCACATATATGTACCAGGAATCATAATGGAAATACCCATTTCAGTCCAATTGCGATTTCAGATGCTTGAGAGGTGAGCAACCTTATAGCTAAGACATCCCATTACGACACAATTAAGACATTGGATCAATTGAAGAAAAGAGGAAGACCCTAATGAATGTGAGTAAGTGAAGGGAACCTATCACAAGCTTTGACCTATCTAAAAATGATTAATCAAATAATGCTGCATAGTTACTATAAGTAAATCAATCCCCCTAACAATAGTTCAACAAGTCTAGGTTCAAAGGCACCACTTATTTGCAGACAGAGGTGAATGATTTAACCTAGATGGCACTCTAGTATTCGTTAGAATGGGAGAGAAAAGGCAGGGTATGAAATCAACTCGGTACCAACACTTTTATGAACAAATGCAAGGCAAGCAAGGCAGGGTCTACTGTAGATCGCAAAGTTCAGAGGCCAGGCCCACTCGGAGAGAGGCAAGGCGATATGTCCCAAAAAGTATCACAGTAGAAATGCACTTCGAGTCTTTGGCGCAAATTGTCACAGAAAGATTGGACCAGTTCAGAACAGAAAGTTAAGAAGGCTTGGAGGCGACCCAATGGAGAGGCGAGGATTAAGACACTTCACGCTAACCGACACAAAGGAAGCCAGGCGGATACGGTACCTTGTATGTGGAGAGACAGCTCCGGCGGGGACAGTTGTTCCTGGTGGTGGATGCAAGTTGGGGCTTTGCCAAGAGAAGAGATGATCTCGTCATCGAAGGAAAGTTGAAGATCGTTGCACCACCAGGGAAGAGACCAGCCGCGGAGTGCTCCGTCACAAGGCACCACCTTTTGGTCGTGGTACAGTGGGTAGTGGCTATCCGGTTGCTGGGGTGCTCAGCACGGGCAATTCGATCACTACGTCCTGGAACGAAGAAAAAGCAAAGGGGACTGGTTGTTCTCACCAGTCAGGGGAAGAAGACGCTCCAGCCGGGAGATCTCCTCTGTTGTCGGGAATTGGTGAGACGATTCAGCAGGGCTCCACCGGAGGTGTAGTCGTTGCAGGTCGGCTCAGCTTTACCCTCGTCAGATTCTTAGGTCCTCTGGCGACTTCTGAAGATCCAGTCCCAAAAGCCCTGCTTTTATGCAGAAAACCCCCATTCATTCAGCCTAGCTGTCAATCAAAACATGCTAAGTGGTGAGCGGGGTGGATCACCACTTGGGCCAATCACACCAGAGTGCGACTTGAGTTGGCAAGGCAACTCAGTCCAGGTGCCTAAACCCCCTCCCACACCCCCTGTGGTACCCAGACAGAATGGCACGACTTTGGAGGGCCTCTGTGCAGAAGCCCGCCAAAAGTGGAACAAAGGGCTCAACCTTTGGTTTAGGAGTCACAGAGACGAACACAGACACCATTTTAAAAAACCGAGTTCTGGCAGAAAATACCAACCGATAGATGTATTTAAGACAAATAAACCGGTGGTATGTTAGAGTTTGACAAGAAAAAGTATCAACCTCCAACAATGGGAAGAATCCCATAGGGTTATATTCGGGGTCGAATATAACAAGTAGTTTCCACTGCCACCAGCCAAAACTCGACGAGGGGGGACGGGACCGTGCCCCCTCGAATAACAGACCCAGGGGTAATCGAATTACCCCTAGTAGCACTTCCACAATAGGATGGTTGGTACTAGTTCTGTTAGTAAATTTAGGTCTAGTAAAGCCAATGGTGACTTTACATGCCCGGGGAGACAGTAGTCAGTCCCTGGGTATGGAGTCTATGGTGGGGATCCTCTAGGACGCCCCAGTGTTACGGCACGGAGGGTGCGGTGTAACACACATAGAAAAACATATGAGACCCTATGGAGTAAAAGACCCCATAGCCCATAGAACACATTGACATTTAAAGGAATTAACACACATTCATGTCCAAGAGTGGGAGAAAAAGAGTCTCACTCTTGGCAGGATGGAAAAAAAAAAACTCCAGAAATCCAGCAAAGCTGCTGGGGGACTCACTAGGTTGGGAAATTCAGCCTAAACAGAGAATTCTCCCTAACACTACTGGGTAATTAAACTCAAACACACAGCAATAAAAAAGAGTTTTAGGAAAACAGAAATGGAAGAGGGCCTGTTTGTCAGGAGCAAAGCAGATTCAGACTCTAACCAGAAGTATCTGACGACATTATTTCATGGTCTTTGAGGTCAGGTTCTTGTAGCCAATGCCCAGGGGAAAATAGTGTATAAGGGAAAGGAGTGTAAAGAGTACTGCAGACGCAAAAAGGATAGGCGATGACTTCAGATGGGCAACAAAAGCAGTGAACAGAAATGGGGCTCCCTTGGGGTGTACACAGAAAGGGGAAGGGTTCCCAAGGGTCAGTGAAAACTCTAGCATTTTGAGTTGGTTGTTATTAAAGGACACACTCTGAATGCTCCTGGAAAGTCTACATTCTGGCGTTATATTTTCTTGCGTAGTATAGACATTTATATTTATTTTTCTATTTATGGATGTTTGTGTGAATTGAAATGAAAACATTACCAAGCCAACCAAAGGCAAGTTGCATCTTCTTTTCTGTAGACAAGCTGCATGAATTCAGAAGGAACATTGAAGTTAGGTGACTACCTTTAAAGATTTGATATCTTAATTAAACTAAAGAAAACGTGTTAATTGAACCTGATTGCAAGGTGGGATTGTCATGGTGGGGCATATTCAATCACTGTAATTTTCTCAATAAAACAAATCACTAAAAGGAAAAATATTATCATTGATTGTATAAAGCAGGCCCACATCGGATCGATAAAAATAACTCCAATTGGATTAATAAAAAGTGCACCGCTTGCAAGAGGAACAAGATTTTATTACATGCAATTTCGTCTGTGAGTGTCAGTCAGTTCCATAACACGGCAAACTGAACTCAAGCTCGAAACGACCATGGTGAGTTACATCTTTTATAGCAGAAACCCACAAAGAAAAACATATCAGATACAATATAATCACACGTTCCCCATTGGCTAACACATATACAAAAATGTAAACATTACCTATAGTTCATTACCCCATTGGTCGTTCAGATCTACATACAACCCCTTACAAGATTAATTAATTATACCGTCAACAGAAAACACTGTGATGTGATTGGTCCACTATGTTCAGGTACCTTGTTGCAACAATGAACATTCCTTATAGTGCAAGATAACTTTGGCTTACTCCTGATGTGCGTACCCTTGACAGGTCCCAATCAGGTAGGAAATATGAACAACAAGTTTAACCCTCATCCTGGGATACAATGGGCCTCATTACGAGGTGGGCGAAATGGGATTAACGGCGCAGGTAATGGTGCCAGCCCCATTAATCCCAATCCACCCTATTACGAGGTTTCCTTGCGGGACCTGCTCTGGACGTCTGGTTTTACCAGATGTCCAGAGCGGGTCCTGCGGAGGGATCAGGGAGCTAACAACGGGCCCATTATTAACAGGCCCATTGTTAGCACCCTCCCCATTCCCATTGAGCCCTAAGGGGGCTCGAATGGGAATGGGGAAGGACCGGGTCCGGGTTCCCTGAAGGAGGAAATACCGGGCCCTCAAAGTCGTAATGGCCTGGTATTTCCCCATTCAGGGAACCCGGACACTATTTTGGAGGCAGACATGCCCTTTTTAAGGGCATGGCTACCTCAAAAGTCATAATGAGGCCCAATAATTTCCTCATGAGACCAGACAAGTTGGAACTCAGATATAGCCCCTTCGATCTTGCAGCTGAACCCTTTGGCATCCCCTCTTGCAACTCCCGTCTTAGAGCATGTTACTTCCCTAGCATGCCTTCTAACTTTTCTCTCTTGAGAACCAGGTTCTTTAAATCGATAGCTTTGAAATGTGTCAATTCTCTGGGTATATTACATAATATTGTGGCTGGATTTGGTAAGAGTGGACATTCGGCCTTCACTATGTTGTTCAAGTGACAGAGATCTTGAAAGAATCATCACGCCCCAACCTTTGATTTCTTGACACTGTAAGTGGCCGTGTTACATGTGGATTCTGATGTTTTTATTATGCCCTGTTGCCCAAGTGTGAGGAGTGTGAGGAGTGTGTCATTACTACCCTTGTCTGCCTCAAGAGATAGTGGGTATTGTTTAACCCAGGGCAACAGTGCTCTCCTATAAGCCGTATGCGGACCACGCCTGCACCCTTCAACAAGCCTACATCAATGGCACACTTGTTCATAATAGAACTGTGGGTACTTTTTTCAAATCTCCTCAGAAGTGAGTTTGTGCCTTGATCACTGCGTGCATCCTGTGGGTGACCCATCTCTCCTCTATGTCTACTTGACATGGGATGCATATTTGAAATACCATCTCCCCTCCTCTTCATCTTCTAAGAATAGCAGTCCATCAGTCAAATCTGTTAGTCTTAATGTCTGATTAATACAGAGGACTGTGCACCGCTCTGTATCATCTTCATCTGTTACACAAAAAATTACCATGTGCTTCTTTGTAAGTGCTGCTTCTAAATCTATGGTGAGTATTGTGGTGGGTACCATTTCTTTGTGTACTGCTGGTCAGAACAAGAATTCTCTGGTCAATCGAAATATCGTATCATTCATTCTGGGTATCCACCCTACCAAAACCTGTACCCTATGAAGGAATACCTCAGGGTCGTGTGGTGACCCACCTAACGTGCTGTGCGTGCAGAATACTTGTATGAGGGGTGCGACCCACTCATAAAAGATACCGGGTGTCGAGCATACTATGACCTTCTCTGAAAATGTAATGGTCATATTTAGCTTGTTTATTATTTTTATTCTATGATAGGAACCTTTACAAGGGCCAAGGAAAATCCCTGTGTGTCCATTACTTTGTCCAACAAGGGAAAGACACCCTCCTTAACACAGGATTTGGTGGCTCACGTGTGGACCAAAAATGAAAAACCTTTTGTCCAATAGTCACTGCTACCTCGGGTTCCTCATCAGGGTCTTCAGTTACATAAAGGATTTGGCACACACACACGTCTCCTGTGGGGTGGCCTATTCGACATTTGGCCCTTGTCCTGAAAATGGAAATGTATTAGCTCCAAGAACTGTCACTCCTGTAAAATGTGGTACTGTATTCTGGATCAGCAATGTGCTGTCCTCCTGTCTGTATATTTATACTTATGCGATACTGTTGTATGCTGCTGTGTGTTAACCTGTGGTGTCAGAGCAACTGTGTTTCCTACAGGTTGCATTATGTGTATTAAGGCCACCTGCAAATGCAGTGGTGGCTGCATCTGTGATTGTATATGCTGTCCCTGTGGCTGTATGGGATGAACATATGCTTGTGTTCCCCTTGGCCATACTGCTGCTATTGTCCATGTGTACATATTTGTGGGTAGTGTCCCCTCTGCCCACACATAAAACATAGTCCTCCAAATCTGGGTCCCACACCATCACATCCAAACCCTCTCCCTCTTTGTGAGTATCCTCTGTAAAGGTTGGTAATATCCTGTCTGTAGGTAATACCCCCGTGCAGTTAATTTCCCTGTTGCTGGTACATTCCCTGTTGGGTATACCCTCCCTACTGTTGGAACCACCTTGATGTGGGTATACTCCTCCCTGTGGCATGTACCCCACGGGGAACCGCCTTGCTGAACGGGGGCAACTTCGAGCTGTCCTGGGAAAATGTTGGCATGTACAGACCCTTCCCTGGATTTTTTTGCTAATTTCTTTTGTATCAAATTTGTCTCTGCTTTAATTGCATTGTCTGCCATGTTCTTCTCACTTTTTTATTTCCTCTTACAAATGTGTTTTATCGTGGTCTCTATTTCCGGCTATCCCTTCGCCTCTATCCCTACCAATTTTTGGCTAGGGGTATCTGCACATCTGAGGGGAGTCCCCGGACCAGAATGTGCTAGAATATTGGCACGTTCACGTCCCATGATTGTCGTGTCTTTAATGTCAATGTCTCCTGTATCTGTTATATGTATTCTGAGGGATCCGCTTCTGGCTTCATTTTGCAAACCAGAATGGCCCCCATTTCAGATGTATTTGGATACATGGTCCTTAGTAGTTTCCACACGTGTGCACGGCAAATGTTAAAGGGTGCACTATCATGTATGTTACTACTCAATGTTACTCAGTTATAGCCTGCCTACTCGCATAATTTGTCTCCCCTTTCACCCAATATAGCTGAGAATAAGCTCTTCATATCGCCAATCACCAGGGTAACCCTGCTGTCATTTTTTCAAGAGTATATATACACTTGCTGACTCCAACTGTGAGGCATGGCAAGCTATACATTAAATTATCTGTGTCCATGCCCTTCCTTTCTGTAACAGGGGCAACTATATCCGTGGCACGGGGCCGGCGCGCCTTTTGCAGTGCTAGCTACTGCCATCATTGCTATCCTGTTTCGGAGGGTCTGGGACCAGTCCCTACTACTCTCCCAACCTGTCTCCTTTACTTTATCCCTCTCTCTCCCTGTCTTTCCTCGGTCTTCTTCTCTCTTCCCTTTCCTTCTCTCTGTCTTCATCCGATATCTCTGCCCTTCTTGGCCCTGCTCCTCTTTCCTCATTGGTATCTTCTGGGTCAACTTCAGACCCCACAGTTCTCTCCTCCTCCTCTTCTGGGGTCTCTGTATCTGATTTAAACAATATTTTTCCAGACACCTTGTCCCACCTCCTTTTCCAAACCTCCTTCTCTATTACTCTTTCTGCTGCTTTGAACACAGTTTCTAGCTGCCTCTGCAAACTGACCGCTAAGTACTTCTTGTTATTGGTGGCTGTTCTCTCAGTAATAGCAGTGACTCTAGACTCTGGCTTTCCCTTCCCTGTTTCTGATTTGTCCCTACTTCTGGACAAACATATTGGGTTTGTGTACCCTGCTGCAGGTTTCAACGTAGGAGGTACAGGCCAAAGGGAGGTGTACTGCCGGATGACTACCTTTCTCAACCCCTTTGGCGGGTTCCTCCTTTTTCGCTTTATAGAGCTCCCATTAGCCTAAAATATTTCTTTACTCTTTAATTTGGTGCCTTTATATGTCACCAACGAATATAAGAACACATTTTCTATGGTGTCACTATCCAACCTTCCTTCTCCTGGCCATTCCCGATAGCACTTCCCAATGGTGTCCTGCACCCAATGAAAGTGATATTTTAATATTTAATTGCAATACTGGGGAAATGTATTATATAAGTTGTCCAGGGACATCTCAATCATTCCATTAAACACCATCCTCCACCCAATGGTGCACTCCAACTCACTCAACACAGTCAGAAGTTCCCTCCCCTTACTCTTGTGCAATTTAGCGCACCGCCCAATTTTGTTTATAGAAAAACCTAATCACAATTTGTTACACAAATCCCATATATTTAACAAACCCTACCCAAAACAAACACCCCTATGCTCCCACTCAACAATCCCTTCCCCTCATACACTCACACTTCTCATTCACAAGAATCACTCCCATACACATTCAATGGCCTTCTCCACAAGCCCGCCCACTCATCCATATCAAACTCACTGGCCCTGTCCACGGGTCTGCCCACTTATTCTTTATTACACTTAATGGCCTTCTCAACAGTCCCGCACAATTCTAACTACCTGCTACTCTATAGTTATTATATAATTACCTGGCTGCCTAGATACCTGCGGAGATATCCAGGCAGCCTCTCCGGAGGAGCGGCGCCTACCTACAGTGACCAGTCCCAAAACAAGTACTTCCCAGTGCCCTCTTTGCAGAATCCTGTCTGCTCTTTGGAGCGGGGCATGGCTCCAAGGAGAAAGGCATGCCAGTGTTGTTGGAACCCCGTGACGGAGGAGTTTAGATCAACATGCGCACGTGAGTATCGCCTTGCAAGGTATAACAAGTAGGGTGTGGATGTATGGGAGAGTGTGAACATTGTGAATACTCAGATATTGAAATCATAGGTGTGGCATGAGGATTATTTTGGTTTTTGGTATCATTCATTTTTTAAGGAGAATATTAAGGAAAAGAAAATGGAATGATAGGGAGCCTCCCCGAGAGAGGGGAGAAGATGGCGCCACTCGTAGGGTAAAATGAAAAAAAAGGAAATATATAGGAGCCACGCATAATTGGATGGCTCAGAGATAATAGTTGTTGTTATTTTAGTTTGTTATTTTAGCTTGTTTTATTGGCGTTTTTATTGTGTAGGGTGGAGGCCCAGGAGGGTGAGTGCACAGTTTGTGGTATAATTGAGTGTGTGTAATGTGTGAGCGATAGCGCGAGAGGAGGAACATTTTATTTTTTGAATTTTTTAACAGGAGGGAGGCAGTGAACATTGGGTGTGTTTTTGAACCCTTTAACACTGTGTGCAGCTCATTTGTACAAGCTTCAGGGCAGTGGAGGCGCAACCAGCCCCAACATGGTAGGAGAAACGCTGATAGAGTATGGGCCTCATTACGACCCTTGCGGAAATCAACAGACCGGACCGCCATAGCGTAAATAGCGTTTCCGCCATTGCACGATGGAGCAAAGTGCGGCTAATTCCGACCCATCGGGCACGAGCATTACGCCATGGCGGAATCCGAAAGGCTGCGATGGTGGAAATGACCCCAAAACGGCCCTTACCGCCGCCGTACGCTGCACCAGGTGCAATACCGCCACCCATCTTAGCGGTCACCGTAATGAGCGGTCACCGTAATGAGCGGGCACCGCAAATTACGGCCACCGTAAATATACGGAAACGGAAGTAAAAGCATGTGGCCGGAACGGGAAACAGCACGCCGCACAACTATAAAATCCGAATCCCAACACAACCATTAAAAATCCGACCCTGAGACACATCCCAACCCGTTAGCAACCCCAGTTAAAAAAATAAATATGGGAAAGGTAGCCAAGAAAGCGTGTGATCGCAAGCGGCAGGTCCACTTCTCCCGAGAGGAACTGACCGTGCTCACCGAGACCCTCCAGGAGAATGCCGCCGTCGTCTTCTCCAGTCAAATGACCAGGACGGCCCTTGCCAACAAGAAGGCCATATGGGCCCTGGTGGCACAGCGCGTAAGTGCGGTGGGGACAACACCCCGCACACCACAGCAATGTCGCAAGCGGTGGGACGACCTGCGGATCCGCGTACGCAGCATACTTTCTGCGAACAGGAACATCGCCACAGCTACCGGGGGGGGATCAGAATCGCCCATCAAGTTGACCCCCTGGGAGGAAATCTGCGCCTCCACCATAGGAATGGAGAGCATAGAGGGAGTCGGAGGGATGGAGAAAGGAGTGCCGACATCCGGAGAATCAGGTAGGTTGGCCAAGAGAAACAATGCGAAATCCACAAAGCACGAACATGTGCAGTACCATGTGACCCCATAGTGCAATACATACTTTGCCCTGACAGCGCCCTCTAAAAGTCAGAATGAATAAACAAATTAATCAAGATGCCAAAAACAACCCCTACATGTGCAGCATGCACCCCCTAACTGCAGGCAGCCAAATGAATGCATCCTCAATCCACACGAAAATGAGACCACCTCCAAGGCCCAGTCCCAAATCACCCTCATGTACCACCCCAATGCATGTGATACGTTGCCATTCCAATTCCCACAGACCCATAACTAACGCTCGCCCCTCTTTACTCCACCACAGGGTCCGATACCAACGACGAGCTGCACGACACCCCTACCAGCACGCCTGCAAAGAGGGCCAGGACCAACGTCCCAAGAGCCTCCACCTCAGGTGCAAGGATCAAGACACGGCAGCAGCAGGAATCAAGTGGCAGCACACTGGAGGGGACTGCAACAGGCACCCCAGCAGCCAGCAAGTCCACAACACCAGCACCACAGGTCCCCCCAAAGGACGTATCTGATGGCACTGCTTCTGGTGGTAGCAGCACCATAGGTGACACTGCTGTCATGCCAGCATGCTCCGACACGGAAAACAGTGCTGGCGACGTAGGTACCATCCATGACCTTTCCCAATCCCCCTGCATGTTCCATCCCCTACACCATGACGAAACCACGCAGGGGCACCCTGAAGACGACGACTGGCCAACCCCCACAAGTCCTGTGCCAAGGCAACATGTGTTGAGCAGCCCCCCTGTCACACCACCGCAAATGTCCATGGCCCAGCAGAGGCAACAGTCCCTCGACCAGCTGATCGAGCAACAGCAGGAAGTGGCCACGCTACTCAAGGACCATGCAAATGAATGCGGGGGTTCTAGGGCAGCCATGGAAACATCCACCGAGACACTCAGGGCACAAATAGAGAAAAGTAGTGAGAGCCTTAGGGGAGAAATGGAGAGAAGCACCGAGAGCCTGAGAGCACAAATGGAGAAAAGCACCGAGAGCCTGAGGGGGGAACTGCATGCGACGTCCAAAGACGTTTGTGCTGAACTTGCCGCTGTGCGCCGTGTGCTCTCGGAGCTCTCACAAACCCTCAGAGACATGCATGGACGCGAGCAGGCAGAGACATCATCCGTGGCAAGTTCCGTCCAGGGCAGCCCCCAACGCAGATCTGGCAGGAACCTGCGCTCCACGGGCAGGGGTGCCCCTGATACCCGTAGAGGGGGCTTGCAATAGCGTCTAAACACGGACAGCATGCATATTTGGACACTGGTGTTGGGGGGGGAGGTAGTAGGGTGGAGGGGGTGTGTTGGGCTTCACTGGGTGGCGGGTCCATAGGGTGTATAAATCAAATCACATTTACAATAGAGTACTTCATTATCATCCAATGACATGTGTGGACATTGATCTTTGCGTACGAGGCCTTCATAGGCGTACAGTCCACAATGTGCCTGTACTACACACACACACAGTGCCACAGGTCCCCTTTCCATGTAATAGGCACCATGCGTGGTTGCTAGAAGCATGCATCTATGACGCTCTGTCGGATTTCACGTGCATCCTGTGCCTCATGGACTCCTTGAGGTGCCTCCACATCCCCACCCTCATCATCATCATCTTCAGGTGCATGCAGTTCAGCGTCAGGGGGCATGGGCACATTCCTACGTACGCACATGTTGTGCAGCATGACACATGCCATGACCATCTTAGAAACCTTCTCATGGCTGTACATGAGTGCCCCGCCAGACCTGCTAAGGCAGCGGAAACGAGCCTTCAGTAGGCCGAATGCCTGTTCAATGACCACACGGGTACGTGAGTGGGCATGGTTGTACCCCTCCTCATGCTGGTTCTGTGGGTTCCGGATTGGTGTAAGGAGCCATCTCTTCAGTGGATACCCGGCATCACCTGTATGTGACAAATAAAGGATGTCAGTGGAATGAGAGTGCTAAGTAGCCCCCCCCCCTTCCTGCAAGCTCATTGACGCATCAAATGGGCCACGATGTAATGCATGGAATTAGACTAACCGAGTAGCCAGGATCTGTGCCCTGCATGTCGCTCCATGTAGCGTGGTATTCTAGTGTTCCTCAGGACCATAGAATCATGGGTAGACCCTGGAAATCGGGCACAACAATGCGTAAAGATCTTGTTGGAGTCACACACCATTTGCACATTGATTGAATGATATTGTTTCCGGTTGCGGTACTGGACCTCCATGGCATGTGGGACAACCAATTCAACATGGGTGCAGTCGATGGCACCAATGCAACCCGGGATGCCGCCAAGTGCATGGAATCCCACTTTTGCGTTGGTAATCTCCTGGTACGTGCGTGGTAGTGTGATGTGGTCGTCGGCGTGCTTCAGGAGGGCATCGAGCACTTGGAAGAGTGTCCGTGAGAACAGTGGCTGTGAAATGCCATGCAACTGTCCGACTGTGTGCTGGTAGGTGCCTGTGGCCAGGAAGTGGAGTACAGACACCACCTTCAGTAGGGGTGGGATGGCGGTTGGGCTATCTATCATGCTCACGAGGTCAGCGTGTGTCATGTCCACAATGGCGATTATGGTGTCCCGGTCCAAACGGTAGAGGGTGTGGATCTGCTCAGCAGTGAGGTTGAACGGATTGGCTCGGAGGCGTGGGATTGCGGGCTGCCTGCGTGGTGGTAGTGGCAGTGCTTGTGGGCCTTGCTGACCCTGCCTTGCCCTCCTTCTCCTCCTTCTCCTCCTGCGTCTCCTCTGTGCGGCCGGTTGTTGTAGCTGTTGTTGTTCGTCGTCTTCTTGTAGTTGTAGTACTTGCAGTGCTATCTGGTCCCCCATGGCCAACATCGCTAGTCCTGCCGGTAGCATTTTGGAGTGGGTGTGGTTGTGGGAGGGGTTTGGGTCTGCTATTTATGTGCTGTCGGCCTGTATGGGCTCCACCCGTGCTGATTGATTTAATCTGTGGCAGCTGCAATCCCTTCTGGCCGAGCACGTCCCGCACGAAACGCAGCATTTGGCCGCATGGCATCTTGCAATGGCAATCATGTATCAAATCCCGATGGCAGTGTGATGTACTTTGACTGATTTTCATGCTATGCTCCCATTGTTACACATGCTATAATTGCAGTCGCTTACATACCTGTGAAGAGTCAGTGGTATGTAGGGCTCGATCGACGGCGGACCCTCATGCAGCACAGTAACGAACTTCACCGACGGGCGTGGCGTCCCATTCGTGATTGTAGCCAGTTAGCATTGTCACACACAGCCGCACTACATTGATGTAATTGTGAATGCAAGCGTTCACAGATGCCTTTTCGACATAATGTTGCAAGTGAGGAATTCGAAGGCCAGCATTTTTGGTTTTGAAGTAGCGGTGAGGAGACGCCCACAGGTCTGCCTGGAAATGTAACGTTCTATTGTTGAATGTCCTTGGGACAGGGCCCATAACGAGCAAGCAATGAATGACATGAATTGAATGGGATGCGCAATAGCGTAGTGGACGATAAGGCAGGACGTTCCCAAATCCATGTTGCTTCATAACACTACAGATCCGGCCAGGAGCACAGTGGTTTTTGCAGACTGCATTACGCACAGACGCGATGGAAGTTTCAAATATTATGTGAGTGAATATTCATGCGTTTTCATGGCGGGATGAGGGAATGATGAATGGATGCATGGACAGATGATTTTATTTGGGTCTGCCATGTACATGGGTTTTTTGAATCGATCCCCTTCCCCTGCGCTATGTGATGCAAGGCTGCCATAGTGGGACTAACGTCTATCTGCCCTTGTCGGATCCTCCCTGTCTCGACGCGCCTTCATACACTTGTGTCTAGGCACGTTACTAATCCCATGTCATGGGTTCTGTCTTGACGGACGCATGCACAGTAACCGACGTTGGCAATGGTGTATTTACCTCGATTGTTTTCGTTATGAATCGATACTGATTTAGGGGTGTATATATTCCTTTGGAGTGGGCTAGCATGCATATGGGTGTGGATTTGGTGTGTTGAATGAAGAGTGTAATGCATCATGAGTCCCGTAATGCAATCGGTTATTTTGTGTTTCCTTTGGGTGACAGGTATCTCCTGCCCTTTTGCAGATGCCATCTGTACGCCACTCCTCCAGATGGGTTTTACTCTCGACACCTGCAGCTTCGGGTAAATCAGTGGAGCACCATTACGATCTTATGGGACGATCGCCAATGGGCCACATGCCCTTACGCTGTACTGGTGGCTAGGTGCAACATTTCGGCCTTTCAGCTGGACTAGTGCCTGCCTCATGGGACGGACCTGCGGTTCTTGCCGCTTCCATGTTGCCTTTTGGAACGTTGATGAAGGCCCTGTGTGCCATGATGGTACAGGGCGTCACACAAGTGGAAGCTGGTCAATTATTGCAGATGCAGCCCTCGGTGATGATGGATGTTTTGGTTTTATTGTGCAAATTGCTGTGAGGCCTTTGTCATTTGGATGTGCATTTAAATTGTATTCCGATATTTGCCGTGTTGCGTTATTCTTTGCAGGTGATGTAGCGATTTTCGATTTGTGGCGGTATGTATTGCGAGATGATCTGCATTGTGTTCCGCCTTCTGAGTTGAGTTGTGTGGTACTGTACTAGCCGCGTTTGCCTACGTAGCACAGTATGGTCACGGATAGGGGCTGCCATTGTGACTGTTTACATGATGTGCTGCTCAGGGGCGGGGGATTGGCTTTTGGCCAACTGGTGCCTGTCAGCCAGGTCGATTGGTGGGATGATGGGATGTTCAGAATGTGGCTGGTCACAGGTGCCTGTGTTTGCGTGCGTTTGTTGGAGGGGGACTGGGGTCATGTCCATTAGGAAAGCTTCTGTATTCGTGCCATCTGTGCCCTGCAGCTCCCATCGGCCCCTCTTGAGATGGCCTGGCTGCTCAGTCACTCTGCCAACTTGTGTGGTACATGCTTCTGCTGATGGTTGCTTTGTTTACTGGCAAGAGTACAGGGCTGGTGCAATCCCCCTCAGGATGCTGCTTTGGATGTTGCCTTGCGCTGGTGGCAAGCGATGGGGGACTACTGTTGTTTTGTGTCATGTGTTCTTGATTTTCATTTTGATGTCCTTGTACCTTCACATGCCTGTGCTGCATCAGTATGGCTATGGTGACATGCCGTACATGGATGCCCACTCACGGGGCGCTTTGAGCCCCTGCATGCATTTCTACGTTGGCATGCATGGGTGAATTGTAGATTTCACTGGTTGCATAGTGTGAGTACATTGCGCCTGCCAGGAGTTGTGCAATGTGGCCAGGGAGTGGAGTACAGGCACTCAGTGGGCCATTTACGGTTGGTTCACGATGCCGTATTTCTCGCCATGGCGGAATGGTACTTTCCGCCGTGCTTGATGGCGTTCAGTACATGTCCGCTAGGGTCAGAATTCGCGTACCGTTGCGCCATGGCGGTGATTCCGGTTTTGCAGGGCGCGCGTGCGCGTACTTGGTGCAGTTAGCGTTGGCGTTCACTGCGGTGTCGCTAATGGCATCGTACTTTACGGTGACGGGTCATAATCGCAACGAGCGGTATTCGATGGCGGTATTGCATTTCCGCCATCGTTTTTCCATTTCCGCCAGGGTCGTAATGAGGCCCTATATGTTTAAAGCCCTACCGTTATATCGAGACAGAATTGAGAAGTACCTTAAGCAGTGGGTGACAGAGACAAGAGGAGGGGGAATGTCCCGCTCGTGGCCAGAGCAGGGCTCCCACAATAAAAGTATGCTAGAACATATGTCCATTTTTCTAACAGCCAAATATAAGGGAAAACAATTACTAAGACGGAAGGAAAGATTAGACCTCTGGAAGAAGTTTGAGGACACTGAAGAGTGTAAGGGAGAAGACAGAAAGGACGGTAGAAAGAACGAGTGCCCAGGAAGAGAGGACGGGGCAGGTACAGAACTCAGTGGGATATACCCACTGGCATTTTGCCCCACGGTAGGCTATATCAACCCGGCCTATGTGTCCATAGAAGCAACACCTGTGCCCACAGCAGCAACAGCTACACCGCCCTCATATGCGTCCCCTCTGAACGCCCCGGAACATGCTGATGGTATGGTATGGTGTTGTTTATTCATAAAGTGCCTATACACAGACAAGTGTTTCAAAGCGCAGAAGGAGGGTAGGAACATGGGGAAAAAATAAACAGTCGCTCTGAGCCCCTGAAATTCTGAGATGATAATAGTCTGCACAGGCAGAGTAAGTGCTAGGCCCCATAAAGCCTTATGAACAATGCGAAAGGTCTTTAATTTGATCTTTGCAGCCACAGGGAGCCAGTTAAAGGATTTCCACACCAGAGAGACGGGCTTGAGGCCAAGGATAAGTCTTGCGGTTCTGTTCTCGATGAGTTGTAGAGGGTGCAGGGCAGAAGATAGGAGGTCGAAGAAGAGGCTGTTGCAATAGTCCAGTCTGGAGACCCCCAGGGCTCTGGAGACAGTGAGCCTCTGGGGGAAAGTGAGGAAAGGTAGAGTACCTCTGTGGAGGTGAAGCTGATAGTTAGATTTTTTAGAGATGTCTGAAATCTGAGAGGAGAAGGAGAGAGTGGAGTCAAAGATGACCCCCAGGTTTCTTGCTTTGCAGGTGGGTGCGGGCGCAGGGCCAAGGGAGACCAGCCAGAACGAAAGTGGAAAAGCGGGAGCAGGGGTCCCAATTCAAACCATCTCAGTTTTAGTGGCTTTGAGGCACACCAAGACTGCATAGCAGACAAACAGTCAGATATGAGCGAGGAGGAGGAGGCGGCTGAGGGTAGCCTGAAAGATAGTTGCATGTCATCCACGTAGCACTGGAAGGCGGAGGTGCAAGCGGCAATTACGCATGCCAGGGCAGCCATATAGACGTTGAAGAACGAGGGGGATAGGTTAGATCCCTGGGGAACGCCACAGGTTGAGAAAGTGACAGTCGAGTGAAAGGCTCCGAGTTCCACCTGGGATAGGCGGTCAGAGAGGAAGGGGGCTAACCATGCCAGAGCCTGATCTGTGATTCATAGGGTGTCACAGAGACGTGCGATCAGGATGTTGTGGTTAACCATGTCGAAGGCAGAGGAGCGGTCAAGGAGAATGAGGATAGAGGGGGTGGTAATGTCAAAATTTGAGAGCAGGTCTTCACTGTTGTTCAGAAGAGCAGTTTCTGTGCCTCTGGATGCTCTAAAGCCATACTGATTGTCGTGGAAGAAGCCTGTAGATTCATTGTGGGTGGTCAGCTGAGAGATAGCCAATTTCTCCAGGAGTTTGCCCAAGAAAGGAGTGATGGAGATAGGGTGGTAGTTTTCCAGAATGGAGGGGTCAGCTGGGGTTTTTTGAGCAGAGGGTGCACAAGGGAGAGCTTCAGGGCAGTTGGGAAAAGGAGAGATCACAGAGATCAACCAAGGCTGGGGCGAGGGAGTCGATATTGTCTTTAATGGTTTTGGATGGGCAGGAGTCCACCTGTTTGGATGACGCCTTCATAGATCAGACTTGTCTGGTGACTTCATCTGGTGTGACGGGCAAAACAGAAGAGAGGGTAGGAGAAGGGGGGCGATGGAAGGCTCATGTGTTGGTGTATGCTGTGGTGTGTAAGATAGGGTGGAAAGGATGTCTTGGGTTTTTATGGTGAAGTGTGCAGCCAAGGCCGAGCAAAGGTCCTGGGTGGGTGTGACCGAAGAAGAGGCTGCTGCAGGATTGGCCAGTATCTTGCAGACTTTGGAAAGTTTGGCCGTGTTGTTTGATGCCGCAGAGATGCGGGTTGAATATAGACTCTTTTCTTGGTGCGGATGTAGAGTCGATAATGCCTTTGAAGGAGGTGGCAGGTCAGTTTGTCCAATGGTTCGCCCGATGCATTCCATTTCCACTCAGCTGCCCTACACTTGCGTTTAAGCGCAGCCAGGTCGGAGTCATACCAAGAACTGCAGTTTTTGGTAAGCTTCAATCAGACCCTCATGACAGGAGCAAGAATGTCAAGAGTGTTTGAGATTAAGGTTAGCAAGGGCTGTGTCAGGGTGGGAGTCAGCCGAAGGAGTGTGTAGAGGAGAGTAGGAAGAGGCAAATGCAGCCACTGTCACGTTATTCATGGGTTTGGTGACTTTGAAGCCAAGTGGCTGTGCCTTATGTTTTGTTGCAAGAGGAGAGAAGAGCTTCAGGTGTGTTGAGAGAAGAGAGTGGTCAGTCCAGGAGAGGGAGGTAGTTAGAGGGATAGGAGGGGGATGTCAGTAGAGAAGAGGGCATCCGAGGTGTGGCCCACGCTGTGTGTGGGGCCGGAGAGAAGGATGGAAAGGGCGAGAGAGTAGCAGAGATTGCGGAAAGGACCTGAGGAGTCATGAGAGTCCAAATGGATGTTAAGATCACCCATCAGCAGGAGTTGAGAAGAGGAGGGGAGTAGAGAGGAGGCTAGGTCAGCCCATTCAGAAAGGAAGAGAGTGGACTGACCTGGTGACCTAACAGAAGATTTTGGGGATAGTGACAGTCTGCAGACTAAGCACTCGAAGGAGGAGTAGGCCTGAGTAGGGATGATGGACAAAGGTATCCATTATGGGAAGACAAATACCATTCCCCACACCTGTCTTCTTAGGCCTGGATGCAGAGAGGATTTTGTAGCCTTCAGGGAGGAGTGTGTCAAAGTTCATGACAGAGCTATCCTTAAACCAGGTTTCAGTGATAGTGAGCACATCAAGATCGATGAGTTTGAGGAGGATGCAGATGTCAGACGAGTGTTTGATGGCAGAGAGAGTATTGAGAGTGGCAATGTGGAGCAGCTTGCCAACTTTGAGGGTCTTCCCCGCTGAGGAACAGCGGATAGTATTCCCCTCAGAGGGTGTCAAGAGATCCATGGGGATAGTGGAGGATGGCAGAGGAGCTGATGCCGAAAAGGGGGCTGGGACAGAAAGGCTGGGCAGGGGCCGCTGTACAGAGGAGGAGGAAGGCACAGAGGGCAAGGGAGCCTGGCCGGAGGGAGAGGTGAGGTTAGAGAGGTGAGGGAGGAGCCTGTCGAAGAGAAGAAGGTTGGGTTGAGGACCCTGAACCATGATGGTGCCATTGAGATAAACATTAATGATGACTCTGGGAATGGCGAAGAGGTCAAGGAGAACCCCCTAGCGAGTGCCACCATTAATGGGAAAAGAGGCGATAGGAAAGAGAAAGCCAATCATGTTGCAAGGCCATAGTTCAGGTGTGTTAACGAAGAAGAGGATGTCAGTGATAGTCTCTCTGGCGGAAGGTCTGAAGCTCTGACATAGGAGTCTGCAGTAGGAATGCCTGGGTTGGAGCCCAGGATGTCCTTCTTAAGTTTCTTCCGGGCAGATTTAGTGATTAGAGACGGATGGGAGATAGTGAAGTAGTGGGAGAGGATAGGAGAGATAGATGGTGACATAGTTGGCTGAAGAGGTGGGGGAGACGCTTACCAAGCTGAAGCACTAATGCACTTGCAGGTGGGTGTAGGGAGTTGTGGGGGGCACAAAGGAGTGGGGACAGAGGGAGGTACACGAGCTAGTGAACAACACAAGCAGCCAAAAGACACCAATAAATGTGGTTTTCAGTAGGGCAGGTGAAACATATCAGTAACTAGGCAAAGCTAAATTTGATTTTAGTAGAGCAGGTGAAACGCATTCAGTTACTGGGCCAGGCTGAATTCGATTTTAGCAGGGCTGGTGAATCGCATTCAGTTACTGGGCAAGTCTAAATTATATTTTATCAGGACCGGTAAAACACATTCAGTTACTGGGCAAAGCTAAATTCGATTTTAGCAGGGCAGGTGAAATACATGCAGCACAGGGCCAAAGTTACGTACAATTTTAGCAGGGCATGTGAAACACATGTCAATAAAAGAGATTTGGATGTTGCACTGGCTCAGCAAGAGCAGAATTAAACAGACTACGAAAAGTGCAAAATGAAGTGAAAGCTGACAGACAGGTAAAGCAGGCACCAGATGGGTGGAAAGCAGGGGATTTCCTATTCATGGTAGATAATACACCCATAAAAAGTGCATGTGGAAAAGGACGGAGAAGGAAGTGAGTCGGCTGACAGCTTGGGATATGACATTGCTGATGGGTGGAGTACATTCAACGAGTTTGAGGATAACGAGGATGAGGAAGCAGAACAGGCACCCGAACAAATTCCTAGGATGGAAAGTTTATGGGATGTGAGGTTAAGGAGTAGGTTTGGCTCAATGGTTTGGCAAGGAAAATGGGAAGTGGGAAAAGAAGCGAAGGGAACAAAGCATATTTGCAAATGCCTCTCATACATAAGGGGACTGCAAGCTAATGTATCTTGGTGTGGCTAGGACACAGGCAGGAAACTCAGGAACCACACCAGAGCCAGGATTATCAAAAGGTAAAGTCTTCTTTATTGTTTCAGTTTCAGTGGGAAAGTAAGATAGGAGATGAGATGATGTGCTTCTGCTTTCCTTGGCTCTATCCCTGCCAGTCCCTAACCGTCCTCCCTGAAACCCTTACACTCACCTCATTCCAAGCCTCGCACCAACACTCCAAGCTCCACTGCTCACTCACATAGACACACAGCACACATAGCAGATATTATGCTAGCATACCACAACATCCCCCTCCTTTGAAGAAAAGGAAAAGTATAACCATACATGTGTAAAAAAGGAATTTGCCCCAAGGTGGCAGACCCGAGGTCCTGGCACAGTACCTCACAGCATTTACACATGGCAGAAACTGCTACAAGCACACTCATTTGCCCTAGGGTATTGTGACTGTCCAAGCATACACAAAGACTTAGGAAACATCCAGGTGCCCAGCACGGTCATCCAGTACGCCTGCAAGGGGTACAAGGTTGACAAGGCCAAACTCCAATACTGACAACTTGAGGTGCTCTACTAAGGACAGCTGATATCTGCAAACAGCAGAAGAATAAGACCAGACAAAGCAGCATCAGGGAGTGCCACACCAAACCTGTTACAATAATAGAGATGCAAAAGTTCCTAGGGTTGTGTAACTACTGAAAGGCATGGATTCTGGACTATGCAACGTACACAAGACCGTTCCTATAGGGTCTCAAGGTAGCACAGAAAGGCAACCACAAACTAGCATCTACAGCAGACATGGTACATTTTAATGATATGAAAGAAGTGATTTCCATAGCCCCAGTTCTGCCACCCCAGATTGCACACAAGAATTCTGGATATTCTCGCATTCAAATGGCATACTCATGACCGCGGTAACAAAACAGAAAAGCACAATGGGCCAAAAGCCATTGGCCTACTACAGCGGTACACTAGATTCAGTTATGCATGGGGGTTTGCATGCGAACAAGCTCTCGCTGCATCTGCCTTCGCCATTGAAAAATGCTCCACAATTGTAGTGGGATGCTCAGTGACATTGTATGCGGAGCATTCTGTATTTGCGATCTTAGCAGACAGAAGTCTACCCATGCCACACAAAGAGCGTCAGCATACAATATTATTATCTCAAGCCCAAATATTCATGTAGTGCGATGTGTGAGAAACCGTAGGTTATTCTCCCAGTAAGATCTTGAAAATCCCTTATTCAGGTGGCCAGGACACAGCCATCGCTGTGGGACAGTTCCTAGAGGTGGACAGGGTGGAGGGATCACCTGGGTAGGGGAACCCAGGGTTATTCTAGAGGGGAAACCCCAAGTGAGATGCAGTACCATCACAGGGAGGATGGTGAGGGGAATGAAGTCTCTGATGCTTTTATATAACTATTCCCACTCATCATCTCTTCCACCCATTGAATCTTCCTTACCAAAAGGTAAAGCCAACAATCCATTCACATCTGGTAAACTTGCTAGAACCACAACTCCCAGACTCCCGCTCTTCTTGGTTCTTACCCGGATACCACTGGACATTCTTTTCCACATTCCTCTAGTTATTCCGTCCCAAACACCCACTGTACTCTAGTTAGGCACTACCGTTCCCTTAATAGCCCTGGTTTATTTTACAAACCCAGTTATTCGCACAATCCTCCATATTCAGGTCATGATAAGAACTCCTATCATTCCTGTTTATCTCAAAAACCCTCCAAAACCTACCCTTCCGAGATCACCCCAAACCCAAATACGAAAGCTATAATCCCATGTGACACCTCTTTCCCTTCCAACCCTGCAGGATACTTTAAAACTCCAACCCCCTCATCCGACATGAACGCCTTTACACACCCAAGACAACAGACTAATGTAAGCCCTGTCCAACTGACATGTCCCAACCCCAGTGTCAGGCAAAGTCAAGTCAGGCAATTAACCTGAATCACACACACCTGACGGCCCTTTCCTTTTCCCACAGGGCTACAAGGTGGAGTAAAATAGTACAGTAGGAGCAAGGTGAGCACAGCAGTCAGCACGACTGCACAGTTACGCAGGCACAGCAGTTCAAGAGAAGGAAAAAGGTGGCAGGAATTGAGGGGGTGGCAAGGAGAGAAGTGAGCTTGCCCTTTTCATCCCAGGCCTGCCGAAACTTCATGCAAGAGAGCCCAAGACCGCAAACAATAGCAGAAGTGTCTTGCAGCAGATGTCAACAGTACACAGGGGAAGCTTATGCCGATAAGCAGGACCGAGGGAAGCTCCTGCACCCGTGATACTGGCCTTGACTCCTGGAAAGCCAAAAGCCAAGCGGTGCATCACAGTCGGTGAGTCAAGGGGAGAATCCATAAGAACCAGACTGTGTTGAGTGAGAGTATCATAAAGTGGCAAGTTTAATGAACTGTGTAAAGAACTGTGAAATGTGTTAAGGGGTGATCAGCTGCAGAAGGAAAACCGGCACCAGGTGTGTGCTAATTCATGAAACTCTGAACGATTCCCGTCAGAGCGAAACTATGGGTACCAGAAGGCCCTAGGAGAAATGCCAAAAGAGGCCAAAGTGGTCATACAGGAGGTTAAGCAAAACCACTGTACAATTGAAACACTTGATCTACAAACTATGAAAAGGCAAGGGAAGCTAATCTTGCATACACAAGCAAATGTGAAGTTGGAAAGAGTGCGCCCAACAAAGGGATGCTGATGAGAGGGGCAAAGTCTAAAGTCCCAAGAAACAGTGGGTCGACAGCCGTGAACCCAGCAGATGGATGTCCACTATGAACTGTTTAAAAAGACACTGAGAAAACAAGGGAAGTGAATCCTGCTAAAGAGATTTGAGAGGGGTCCGAGCCAGGCAGATAGAGATCCAAGGGTGAAGCTCTCACCCAGTGTTCATTGAGAAAAGAACTGGTAGTTGAAACTTTAGTAAACAATAAAGGAGTGACAACCACTGGAAGAGGGGGGCCAAGGTATGAAGCTATCACCCTACGTGAACTGTACCTAACAATTGAGAAGAGTCAGTGCCCAGGGGTACACTGGGGTAAACCGATCACCCAGCAAATATCGGAAATGAAGTCTGTGATTTGTTACAGAAACTTTTGTGTTTGTGTTTGTTGAAGACCTCAGATCTTCGAAGTCAAGAGACTTTCTAGCAAACGATACTTGGCCCTCTCGTCTCATGCTGGAGAAGCCAGAGACTGTACTGTGCTCCAAGCTCCCATCTTGCCCCGTGTTCAAAACGTGAGGAAGGGAGACCCAGGCTACTGAATCCTGACATATTATTTTAGAACAATGTTTTGAATTATTTGTATGGTTTAGCAATAGGTTTCTTAGTATAGGTAGGCTCTTTTATTTTGACACAAGACGCCACAAGGGCTGCATTATTTTCATTTGATGGTTGACGCTTGCTCCCATCCTAGATTAAGGTTTAGATTAGGCATTTATCCAACCTGCATAAAGCATTCATTGTTCAATAAACACCCTTGAACTATGATCACTTGTGTCTGTCTTACTTGTTGCCACCGTGAGTTCTTCAGAGATGCAAAACTGTAAATCTGTCCACGTTCCTAACGGAAGTGTGCACTGAGGAAGACTTGCAGCAACACGACTGTGCCACATATGAAGATGAAGAAGATGACATCCCCAAAGCAAAGGGCAGCCCACTAGAGGGGGCAGAGGTGCTCTTCGTTGACGGTTCAGTGACCATTGACCAGGACATAGGACAAAGAAATACAGGCATGGCAGTAGTTTGCCTCAAAGTGGGAGAATACGAAATGTTAGTGATCAAGAGATTACCCATACACTACCCAGCACAAGCAGCAGAGCTGGTGCCGTTCATCGAGGTGCTTCAGAGATCACAAGTATGTCACGTGACCATTTATTCAGACCCAGCATACGTCACTACAACAGTGCATGCTGGTTGTCATGATGGAAATGGAGAGGATAGAGGAGAGCAGACGGTTCCCCAGTACAACGCGCTGCACTATTAAATAAACACATTTCTGCACTGTCACAACCTTAGTACCACTGATGAAATATCATTAGAAAACGCTGTGGGATGCTCCAGCCTAAATATAATCCTATCTTCCAGTTCCAGTAATTTCAGAATACGTCATAACTACACCATCATATGAACCACAACCAACATCATACACAGCGCTGCCCATCATACAACTGATTGAACTGCAGTGAAAAGCACCAAATGAGGAAAAATATAGGGTCCATGAGAGGGTGTAAACAGTCCCCACTGACCTACTTTGGAGACAGGAATGCAGTGGCAAGGCAGTAATGCCTATGGAGCTCTTGGCAATTGCATTCAATCAACTACACCACCCATCCCATAGCTCCCAACAGCACATTGCAGCAGACATACAAGAAAAAGGGTGTGTACCTAACCTTCAATAGCATCTCATAAATATGATTATACACTGCACCACCTGCCAAACTTTCAGCACTAGCATGATACTCGGGACAATACGAGGTACCATGCCTCACCTCATTGGGCCGTTCTGTGAGTTATACATAGACTACACAGACATGGGAGAAAAATGGAATGGTCCCGGTACCTAATAGTTTCACGATGGGTTGAAGCTGGTCCTCGTGCACATCAGGATACCAAATGCGCTGTTAAATATTTAGTGCACAAGGTATTCCCTCGATCGGGGTGTGTGCAACATACTTAAATCTGACAACGGCATCCACTTCTTCAATGAATTCTTCAAAGAAATTACAGCGCTACTTGCAAATAAACACCAGATGTGCTTCACTTTACCACACCCAAGCAAACCGTATTCTTGAGAAAATCAACAGCCATCTTAAAAGCAAACTCTACAAACTGCACCACCTTGAAGAAAAGCTTGGTGCATTGTCTGCCACTGGCTCTATTCAGCTTATGCACTCAACCAAGCAAAGACCATCAACTTTCTCCCCACAAAATAGTAACTGGCAGGAACATGCAAACACCCATCACCCCACTCAGAAGGGCATCAGATGCCCATAGGGCTGCAGCGGTTCTTGGCGAAGAATTCAAGCAGTACTTAACTAACCTAACACGTGCAACCAAATATGTCTTCCGACAGATTGCACCACATCGCCTACAGGACACACCACAAACAGGGCACTACACAGCGACCCACAGCAGACACCACGCCCACCCAACTGCTACTGCCTGAAGAATTAATATATTTAAAGAGTTTTGTGCCCAAATGGAACAGCCCTAGGTTCCATGGCCCATGTGTAGAGGTGCTTTCCACCCCTCTCGCAGTAAAAGTGAAGGGGCTTCGATATTGGATTCACCTCTCTGATGTTAGTAGGGTACCCCCAATGCCTAACCAGTATCCTAAAAACAATACCAATATACCTCAAAGTAACTACCTCAAAAGGAATAACATGACTAGATGACTCAGATAATAAACATGCATTGCTGCTAAAAGCATGAGCACTTTTAAGTTAAAGAAAAACATTTCTCTCTCTCTCTCCCTCTCCTTCTCTCTCTCTCTCTCTCTCTCTCTCCCACCACAGTTTTGTTTCCTATACAGGAGTGCTCAGAATGGAACACTCAACATCAAATGATTCATTTTATATTAAGAAATTAGATAAATATACGGTTAATTCAAAATGTTTATGTTCCTACAACTGTGGCCTACACTTTACTGCTCTCCTGTTTACTAAATTGAAGTGTATTTTAGGCATTTTCTGGGGTACATCTTTTATCTGGGCAAGCCATCTAAAAGAGGGATTAGGGGAACGTAAAGGAAAGTGCACTGGCACTGCTGAACACAGCCAACAGTGTGAATGTACATATGTATTATGTTTCCCAGGCGAACAAGAACAATGTCAACACACGAGCACAAGGAAAAACACTGGGTCGAATGAATGTGAGCATGAGCAAAATGTTAGAAATGGTATTTCAGAAACATTTTTTGTAAAGCAAACATTAGTAGCAATGTTAACAGTAGTATAGTAATGAAAAGGTATGTATCCCGACTTGATAGAATAAGAAGGCAAGCGTGTAGGCCCAAACAAGATTAATACAACGGCCTAGGAGAGGATGCTATTGAAGATATTAGACATCCCAAGCACTCCAATAGCTGGTACACGGACATGAGTGCTGTGGGCAGACAAACAACAAATGGTAGCTGCTATGTATGCTCATTGATACCGCACACATTGGGGGCACCCAAGATTTAGTACCACAGGAAGTTCCAATTATGGAGGCACAATGCATCTTGCGCTATGTAGAATGAAAGGCACTTTCAAGGCACACAGACTGCAACTAGAGCTTGAGAATCCAGAAACCCTGCAATGCAACAACAACCCGAAAAACGTCAATTGCTTACAACAACCATATTCAGTGATTGATGGGTTGAAGTATGCAAACAGTAATTGGCAGGAAACAACGCTCAGCTTTCTAGCTGAAGGCCTCCTGGGATACGAAGAGGAAGTAGTGGCGTTTGTGTGAACATAATGTGCACAAATATGGAAAGAGCACGTCAAAAAATCGACATGGATTGCGACGATGGAAAAGCCAGTGAAAGTACACAGAGAGGAGAGCTATAAACTATGTTTCCATAGTGAAGGAACTGTCTTTATCGGCTCCAGCGACAGGACATTGTTGATTTCAGACATGATAAGGGCCACGGCGGCAGTGATGGACTACTACTGGGTCGGTGGCCAACAAGCAGACTTGCATCTCCCACCATCATGGAGGGGCTACTGTTTGCTGGGCACGCTGCACTCAGTTACGAGTAGTCCCTGAAGAACACTTGAAAAGGGGGCATACCTCACACAACACCAACAGTCTCCCGGGCATTTGAAGAACAGAACCCAATACCACCTACAGAATTTCAGATCATACGTGGGAAGAGCCAATATGACAAGATACGCAGAAAGAAGAGAGCATCAAACTTTCTATCAAAAGACTCAGCAGCACTGCTTGGGGAGATACCTGAAGAATACCGACTGTTCAGCTCTGCTGGTCCAGTTGGCAAACGACACTGAGCATAGGTTCAACATCATAAAAGTCGAGTTGCATACCCTAAGGATGATGGTGATGCAGAACCGCTACGTCCTTGATGTGCTGACGGCAATGGAAGGAGGCATGTGCCAAAGGTCAGAGATTCATGTTGCACATTCATGCCAGGAGAAGATGCAGAGAACGTGTCACTAGCTCACATCATCTAAGCAGTATGCATGAAAAAAGAAGGAGGAATACAAGGGGGTGACAGGTTAAATCTCGACTTCGACTGGGCTCCCATCCTGGTTAGGAGCAATCATGAAGATGCTGGTTCCAGTTATCGTGTTCATCTTCTTGGTCACGTCCTGCATGTGCCAAGTGGGAATCCGATGTTGTGACAAAGCAGTGCTTAATAGCGAAATGATGATGGTTTTAATTGGTGTTTCAAAGGTACCTCGTATTACAAAAGAAATTGAAGTACAAACTGATCATGCCATTCCCCAAATGCTCTGTATTTAATATGAAGACGAAGTTGATCGCCTATACCACACCATCATTGTCCCAGCCCCTGAAAATTTAAAGAAGTTTGGCTACATGTAGTTGGGGACGGGGGATGCATTTATATGACATGCACACCCAAAGAATTTGCATGAGCAGGAGAAAGTTTGCAATCAGTATTTAGCGCTTGGATGCCAATAAAAGGAACCCCACCTTATGAGACCACAGGAATTAGAGAAATTAGCACAAATATGCAAAGCAATTAGTTACTATAGAAGTAACGAAATGGGGGAATGTTGGGAAGGAAATGAACCTCTCCCACTTTAGAATAAGACGAATCCCATAACTACACTTGCGATGCACGAGGGGCAGGGGGGCTTGCTAAGGAACCCTGCACAAATGGAATATTAAATATAAATGCGTAGACTTAGTGTGCACATGTAAGGAAGCACCATTTCTGTAGTTATGGTAGAAACATTTGGCCCTGCATGGCTGCATGGTAAGCACCTACCCAACGAAGAAAGCTGAACAGGCCCAAGTGCCGATGAGAGAGAGACCCATGTTGATAGCTCCCATAGAAAATGTCCTTTTTCCATAACTGTTGCGAATATGTTATCCCAAAAAGGAATGCGTCTTGCAAGGCTGCAAGACAGTACCAGGTGCCTTGCAATGCATGTTTATCACAGCCAGGCCAAAAGCAGACTTCAACCCCCACCCAGCCCCCCAGCAGTTATGACACCCACGACTGCATCAGAACAAGACCACTAAATTCAACGATAGTAGATGACCACAGTTTACCAACCATAAACCCAGTGGTCATGAAAAGATATAAAAGAACACAGCAACTCCGTCTTATTTCTTAATGGCACACTTTATAATACAAGGTACAGGGTGGAATAAATGATAGTCCAAAAAGAGGGTGGAAACCTTGAGTGCAGAAAGTGCCACATGGACTCAGCATGATCTTAAGCCTCCCCCAGTGTCAGTCCCAGAGTTTCCCATTTTCATGCCATAGTTATAGAGTAGCATTGTTTTACATAATTACTCATCGCAAACTCAACCTTGGTTCCCTGGAGATGATGAGTCCAGCTGACCCCACATGATGGAAGACGGACAGACAGGTGTGGTACCAATAGCAGCCTGGTATCCACTATGGAGAAGGCCGCCCATGTATATGGTCTCAGCAACCAGCCACACATGTGTTTACTGTATATGTGACATCATTAGTGATGATGAGTGTCCTTATAATCTTCTGCTTGTACTATTTCTCGGCAGAACGTTTGTGAGCTGCAGAGTTCTTTGCTGGACTACATATTTTTTGTGTGATTGAAACTTGTTAGCCCTGCAAGAATCTCTTGCCCCTTTTTCCCTAGTGGGTTGTATTTTTTCTGACGTGAGTGTTTAGGGGCATGCCTTCACTAGTTAAAATACTTTAGGAGTTACACAGTAATCAAACTCTTAAAAGTGTCCCTATTTAAAACTTGCTTTTAAAACATGTATTGCAGTTTCCTTTCTGCCTTTTACGTATCTCAGTTTCAATTCGTTGTTCAAAAGATAAGATACATACATTCCTTAGTAATAATTACTCCTTTGACTCCTCTCTATTATTTACTTTGTAGGTTTCCTAGAGTTTGGGAAGTGTAGAGGAGGTCCCAAACAAGACCCACACTCCAACTGTCCATTTTGAAGTACCAGGAACTTTCACGCCGAAATATGTGACGTATGATGAGCAAATAAACCAGCAGAGAGCCGCAGTTGGGCTCTGTCCAGTACCTATAAGAAGAACAGCACCTGTTGAAGTACCGCCACCTAAGAAAACCTGGACAGTAAGGTACCCATTGAGAAAACCATATCGACAAATGAAACAGAATGAACATTGTCAAAATGCAGTCCATGAAGAAGTTAAAAGGATACTGAAGGAAGACAAATGGTGACATCACAAGAACCTGGACTCACTCTCATATAGTAGATATGATGACCTGCGAATGATAAAAATAGATGAAACCCCATGGATAAGTGACATCCTGAGCCTAAAGTAAAATAATCAATATCAGAAATAATGCCATGAGCACGATGAAGATATCCAGTGAAGTTTACACGTGTACATATGCATGGAACCACAAGAAGCAAAGAATTGTGAGGCTTGCTTATGCTTAGTAGTAAAATAGATTGCCTCAAGCACCACCTATACATATGAAAAGGAGCACTGTATATAAGTATACTTCCACTATGCACAAGAGCAGAATCAACCAAAGGTTACTAAAGTTCTCAAGAGGAGACTCTGCAGCAACCTAAACCGAGAATTAAAGACAGAAAGAAACTCAGACGAGGGCAAATCATGCCAAGAAGCCAAGGTCGTATCATTCGTACGACAATTTCAGGGTGTCAGACTCAGGTGACCAGCCAAGCGAGAAGGGATGAAACTTTGACACTACGCATGGCCTTGTGCCATGCACAGATATCTTGATTTTTCCAGACCAAGAAGCAGTCTCGAGGCCAACCACAAAGAAATAATTTACACCTGACCACTGAGGTGATGATTGATTGTAGCAATAATTGGAGGGAAAGCTGGGAGTGCAGACAGATATTATGCCAAGGGCTTCAAGATCAGGTACAGAAGCAGCTCAAGAAGTTGGTAGGAATCGAGGCCAAACTGTTGTCTGTAATACAGTTGACCATAGCTCACTATTGGAGATTGCTGCAGGAGAAGAATCACAAAAAAGAGGCTGCACGAAAAGCTGAAGAGGAAAAGTTAGTGCAGAAAAAAGTGTGAAAGTATGCCATTGAAGGGGCAATGATAACTAGCACAGATGGATCGAACATACAGTAGGTCAATAATCAACAGCAGGTTAATCAGGGCAGTAATGGATTCTACCCAAGGGGGAGAGGCTTTCGAGGAGAGGGTGGCAGAGTAATCAGGGTGGTTTCCAAAGTAATCAGGGAGGTTTTCAAAACATGCAAAATGGCAATAAGGATATGTCCAATGGGCAAATAATCAGTATGCCATTGAAGGGGCAATGATAACTAGCACAGACGGATCGAACATACAGCAGGTCAATAATCAACAGCAGGTTAATCAGGGCAGTAATGGATTCTACCCATTCTAACAATATGTTGGACGCGTGGAATGTAGGTCATCTAGCACACACATGCAGAAGTCAAGGCATGGTGCAAAATGATGAAGGAACAAGAGTAGGAATGGTGAAACCACCTGCATTTTTATAGCAGAGTGAAAATGGAGTTGCATAAAATCACACGGTGTAGCAGCAAGCGCCAGCAGTACAGCAAAGTTTGCAACCTCAGAATGTGACAAATTTCCCGCAAGGACAGTCTCAACAGTCACCTATGCAACTGTCACAGACAACAAGTGCAGGCCAGGTACTGAATTCTGGAATGAGAAATAACACTGGTGATGGAGAAATCCATTCACTCAGCATGAGACAAGGTTGTATATGGATTAGGACAGCTCACTGGGAAACCTGATGTGTTCTATCCTATCAGTGACACCAAACCGTCACGAAGAACAAAGGGTAGATGTTGATATAGGGGATAAAGAATATTCCTTCTTAGTTGACATGGGTGCAACACACTCGTGTACACGTGAAGGCAAGTTTTCCTTACAGCAGAAGGCAAGTTTTCCTTGTCCGGCGATGCCATAAATACTCAGGGCTTCACAGGAGCAACAAGTCGTGTTCCTTTTACAAATGAACTTCCAGTTTCTATAGGGGAATGTGACATGAATGTGCCACTGCTATATTCAAGGTAAACCCCAGTAAATATATCAGGACGAGACCTAATGGCAAAGTTAAACATGACAATCTCATTCACAGAGAAGGGCATAGTATGTTCAACTCCAGGAATGCATTATTTGAACATATGCAAAATGATTAGAGCAGGACAAACAGCTATGAGAGCTGTCCCATTGGAACCAGAAGTATTTGCGTATGGTTTGCGTGTATTAATGGCAGGGCTACCAGGCCTTGCAGATAAAGCCATGAGGACCCCGATGAGTTTTTATTCAGACCACAAATACCTATGCATCAGGAAAAGGGACAAGTATTTCCCCTGACAATACACACAGCCATAGTGTGAGGGTAAATGGCATTGATGGGTGGTTGTGAGGATGAAGGCAGACAATGGTGCACAGCAATCGCCATTGAGGAAGGGTACAGATTGACTGAGGTCACTCATGATGATCTGTTTGACAAACTAACAGGTGTAGATGAAAAAACATTTGAGGTAAAACTCGTTTTCTGGGTGAGAATGATCAAAAGAGAGGTGCCACAGAGAATGATGCTGGCATAAAACCATCCTGAATATTTTGATGACGACATGGCCCAGGTGCCTGTCTCAGTGTGGGACACATACCCCTATGATGTAGGCTTACGGAAAGGAGTCGGAGAAGTGAGAATTAAATTGAAACCAGGAGCAATTCTACCTAAGGCACAACAATACCCCATGTCTAGGGAAGCAGATGAGGGGATTTTCATTTCTGCCATGATGGAGCAGGGCATTTTGGTGACGTCAGAGTTGTCATGCAATACTGCAGTGTACCCTATCAAGAAATCAAGGGGAGGGTTGTAGAGACTAATTCAAGATATACGCCCGATAAATGATATTGTAGAGGCTGAGTTCCCTCTAGTCCCTAACCTGTCCACAATCCTATGTAATATACCCGTTGAGGCAAAATATTTCACAGTGATTGACTTGAAAAATGCATTTTTCTCAATCCCATTGCACAAAGACTGAAAACACGAGGTTACCACAGGGGTACTGTGAGTCTCCTTCAATTTTCAAGAGAGTCCTGTAAATGGACTTAAGCAATATTGCATTACAGAGTGTTGTCTTGCAATATGTGGATGACATCCTAATTTGCAGCACGGCAGAGGAGACGTGCAGACACAATTCTATTCAGCTATTCAGCTATTGACTATATTGGCTGAGAAGGGATATAAAGTTGACAAAGAGAAGTTACAATATTGTCAACAAGAAGTGCTTTACATGGGCCAGCTGATCTCACATGAGGGGAAAAGGGTTACCCCTGAAAGGGCTGAAGCCATATTGAACACAGCCAAGCCACACACGATAAAACAGATGCAGAGTTTTCTAGGCCTTTGCAATTATGTCAGGGCATGGGCCTTTGACTACCGCTTGTATACCAAGCCCTTGTTACAGACCCTAAAGAAAGCACAGGTGACGAAAGAAAAAAATGAATGGACTAAGACCATGGAAGAAGAGTTTGTTAAACTCAAGAACGCTATTTGCACAGCACCCGTTTTAGGAATTCCCAATTATGCAGAGGAATTCTACCAGTTTTCACACACGAATGGTAGTGTTATGACGGCATGCCTCACACAGAGAGCCACGTTGGGGTACAAGCCCTTGGCATACTACAATGGGAATCTAGACCCAGTGATGAGAGGTCACTTCCCTTGCATACAAAGTTTAGCTGCCACAGCTTTCGCCATAGAGAAGGATACAACCATTGTGATGGGATGTTCAATGACGTTATTCATTGAGTACGCATTATTTGTCATTCTAGAGAAACCAAAAGGCACATTGACATATCAGAGAGCTTCTGCTTATGAAGTGATCATATCAAATCCATTGATTAAGATAATTTGATGTAAGATAGTGAACCCAGCTATGTTAATAGCAGAGCCAGTCACTGACGGAGAGCCAATCCACGACTGTGCGAACTTTGAAGAATTCTATGATGAGATTCCCAGAGTGAAAGAGAATGCATTGGCAGAAGGGGAAATTGTCTTCGTTGCTGGTTCCTGGAGAATCGATCAAAATGATGGGCAAAGATATACAGGCACTGCTGTGGTGAAGCACACAGCAAATGGTGAATTTCGAGTACTCAGTGCGCAATTACCATCACATTACTCAGCGCAAGATGCAGAATTATTGGCATTGATACTTGCACTCGAGAATCACGCAGACCAGGAAGTGACAGTATACAGTGACTTCGCCTATGTGACGTCAACAGTGCATGCAGGCCTAGCGCGCTGGAAAAGGAGGGGACTCCTCTGAGCGGACGGCACGCCAGTGCAGCACGCAGCCTTATTGGACAGGCTCATTACGGCACTAAAGCTCCCAGTGGGCATAGCGTTCATGAAATGCGCAGCCCACCCAAAAAGGAAAGATTTTATCTCATGTGGAAATCAAGCAGCAGACACGGAAGCCAAGCATATGGTGGCCAAAGACGAGACAACAATGAATGCGGAAATAACTGATGTGCATGAGAAGATGATTGTCGCACAAAGTGAACCTGAGGGTTATAGTAACATGGGGCAAATCCAGTTAATGGAACTCCAAGGGGAGGCATCACAGGAGGAGAAGAACTGCTGGAAGTGGCAAGGGTGTTCTTTAAACCCCTCCAAAAGCTTGTGGCGACAAGACAGCACTGGTAAACAGGTGATGCCTATAGCCCTTTTTAAACACGCATTGGAACAATTGCATTATCCAGCACACATGACAAAAGAGAATCTAGCAGCAACGATCTCTGAAGACTGGTCTATACCGAATTTAGCAGAGCATGTTGCATTTTATATGGTGAACTGTATAATCTGCCAACAGTTCACGGCTGGACATACACTAAGAGTAATTATAGGAGTCATCCCAAGGCCCAATGGACATTTTCAGCACTTGCATGTCGATAATGTCGATATGATTCAAGTATGTAATAGGTACAAGTATCTCATTGTTGTGATGTGTCCATTCTCTAGATGGATAGAAGCAGGTCCATGTACACACCCAGACTCTTCCTGTGTGGCCATATTTCTGGTGAGGGAAGTATTTCCCAGGTGGGGAGTATGTGAGATCATGAGGTTGGCTAATGGGCCTCACTTTGTTAATGCAGTCATTGAACAGATTAGCTTGCTGCTTGGTATAAAGCACAAGTTCTCGTCGATGTATCATCCGCAAGGTATTGGATATGTGAGAAGCTCAATGGCTTGTTCAAGGAAAGGATAGCCAAGTTGAGGCTTACTCTAAAGAAGGGATGGCTGCACTGCCCTTCATTGGCATTATATGCACTCAGAAACCAGCCTGGTTCTGACCATCATCTTACGCTGCCCGAAATAGCGACAAGCAGAAGGATGCACACTCCATTGACACCTCGAGCTAGATGGGATGCTCAGCCAACTTGGGACATTTTAGGATCTGAGATGCAAAATTACTTGAATTGCATGACATCTTTTCTTACTGTAATTTCAGGACAGCTGCAGCGACAACAGAAATGGTGCAGGGCAGCACAGAACACAGATGGAGATACTAAAACAGACACAATTCAAAGTTTACATCTACCACCAATATTTCCTCGAAACACAGTCCTGGTGAGGAACCACATGAGAAAAAAGTGGGACGAGCAAAGGTTCAACGGACCCTTTAAAGTGGAAGACAGCACTACCTCTGCAGTCAAGTTACAAGGATGGCTATTCCTGGGTGATATCAAGCCATACAGCGGTGGAGGCCCCGTGCCCGCACCCCAACACATAGAGACTACAGACAAAGGGGAAAAACTGCAGCACGCGCAGACAAGATCCATGATGAGGAAGAAGGATGCTTGACCGGCAAAGCAAAGACAAAGAACTTTAGTGCAAGATTGTGGCTTAATTTAGGACATTTCCTCTGAGCAAAGGGGGACAAGATCATAAAAATCGACACTCTGTGCATCCTATTTGTAGGGTGAAGAAGAAAATTGCATGCATAACCCACACCATAGGTTATTATCTTTGAACTTTGGACTGAGGCACACTGAAGCCTTGATGAGAAAAGGATATGCCAAATATTGATCGGGGTCACACAAATTGGAAGAAAATACAGTATCCAGACTCTTTCCAAACGGGAGCCTTGTTAGGACTCACGTATGGTGTTCCCCAGCAGTGACATCACTAAAGACATCTTAATTGACTTTGACCTAGTATTGAGATCATACCCGTTATTAGTGGGAAGGCTCACTAACATCACTGAATCTCAAGACCCTGAAAACGAAAAGACAATAAGGAGGCTGCTCACTGTGATCGCCAAGCAGTTCCTCACTTTCATCAGAGACCCAGCTAATTCAACACAGATGAGCATGCTCCTGCCTGGCATTGTGATGCAAAGTTGAACTTTCAAATCATCATCAGAATTTCCAGTGAAGATTGTAAACTTTCCGCTGACGGAGAGATCGAGAAAGTGTTGCCAGAGACTTCACTCTTGTTTTTACTGGCGAGGACACAATATGTCTTCTGGAGTGAAACAGATAAGAGGAATCGATTGGGAACTTGTGTATTTTGAACATGCACAGTAAAAAGACTTGCTGAACTTATTGTATTAGTTGACATTTTTCATATACAGAAAAGAGAACTGTATCCAGAGACAATAGACAATAGACAATCCATTGTCTAAGCAAAGAAGGACAATTGTTCCAGTACTTGCAACCGACATGCAGAGGCAGCAGATATCCAGAGATATTGTGCCTAGAATGTATTAAAAGTTAGTCTTCTTTCCTTAGATGATAGAGATGGGCAGCCAAAGCAGCAGCATTGTCATAATTGTTCCAGAAGTAAGTGTTGTCGACTAAACTATAGAGGTATAATGTACCTATGCATTGTATTCATTGTTTTACTGGGGATCATTCCGACCCTGGTGGTAAGGGGTTAACGGCACCGGTAAAGATGCCGGAGCCGTCAACTTCTTAACACCTCATTACGAGTTCCGTTATTAACGGGCCTATTGTTAGCATGCTCCCCATTCCCATTGAGCCCTATGGGGGCTCGAATGGGAATGGGGATGTACCGGGCCCGGGTTCCTTGAATGAGGAATTACCAGGCCCTCCAAGGTCAGAATGATCAGTAATTCCTCATTCAAGGAACCCGGACCCGGTACCCCGTAAGGGGGTAGCCATGCCACTAATAGCATGATTGCCTCCTACCTCCTAATGACACAGTCTGTCACTGATGGTTGATCTGCATTTTTTATTGGTGCACAAAGTGTTCTGATTCCAGTGCACCCAACTAATGATGTATGCATGACACCCACGAAGGCACCCAGACCCTTTATAGTGATTCCAGTCCCTATAAAGTCTGACAAAGGAGTGAGTGAACTTGAAATGGATGTGAGTAGCAATAACACACACCCACATTTGGTACCAAGCAAGTTGAAAAGACGGAGACAGGGTCGGCAGAACAAGAATGAGAAAAGGTTACTGACAACCACACGCATGCAGACAATGAGTGCAAATACACCAGGTCTTGTGTCAATAGCTACAGAACCACAATCAAAAGAATGGGAGAAGGATAGACAACCAACAATGAGAAGCTCTACTACAAGTGAAGTGAAAAGACAAATGGAAAAAGCTGAACTTTTAAAGAAACAAAAGGAGTTGGAGAAACCAGCAGAGACAGCAGTGATAAGCACCTCTGACCCAGCACTGTAGGAGACAAGTGCAAGCCCAGCAAAAATCTCACGTGCAGAGATGATAGCAGAATCATTATGGCCATTCATAGCCAGAGAGAGGAAAAGACAAGAGGACAAAGAAAGAATTACCAGACTTTCTTCTACCCAAATGATACAGATGAAGAGACCTGAACCATGGTTGGAAGTACCTGAGAATCCTCCAGTGAGAAGAAGTTGCTTGGAGGCTATTAAAGATGTGATGATAGCAAACTACATGAAAACCTTGAGAGTCAGAAGAAGCATACAAGGAGATGATAGTGAACTAAATGACTACCTGTGCAGCACAGCACACTTGGGGAATAACATCTTGTACCAACATATGAAAGAAGTTGGAAGACGAAATTCAGAGGAGAAATGTTTTGTTTGTGCACTCCTACCTTACAACATGGGGAAATCAAAGATCTTTGTAGCTGTTGAAATAGATGTGCAGACGGTGCACTGTCTATCACACGTAGCAATGTGCAAGACCAGAGGCCAGTTCATGGGGAGTGATGCCTCATTGAAATGGGCAACTGAAGCAATGGATCCAAATGAAAATGATTATGTCCAGGACATAAAGACAAGAAGCAATGGAAAGACAAAACACATTGTGATCAGATATGAAAAGCCTGGAGTTAGAGGAGCGGAGATCAGAAGAAAGGCAAATCAAAAACTAAACGTTCAAGGAAAAACTCCAGAAGAAGCTTGGAGATTGAAGAACAGAGGCCAAATGCAAATTTGCGGAACAGTGCTTTCACCAGATGGATGGGAGAAAGGAGTGGTGATCTGCAGAGCATGGATGGTCTTCGATCACTACGAGGCCACCATTGACATAGTGTGAAATGGATGCAAGCCAGTAAGGCCAAAACTTGCTAAACTGTTGACATGGGTCGAGTACAGAGGAGGACCCTGACAGATAATGCCATTGGAGAGCCCAAAATTCTGCTTCAGGAATAATGGCACAAGAAAAATGGGGGAGAATCAAAACTGTGGACAAGTTTTTGACACCCCAGGAATGGTACACGCTGCTGCAGTGATCATGGATCATTATTGGGCATGTGAATGCAAAGCATATATCAGGCTGCCGAGAAAATGGGGAGGTATATGCACAATAGTGAATGTCCATGTTTCAGCATTGGTGATTCCAAAAAGTGCTCTGAATATTGACAGCTTCCCGAAAGCAGATTATCACCTGAAGAAGAGGAGATCTGTGGAACTGATGAATCGAATGAAGAGAGAGAATTACATTTCTGCTAAATCAGATGAAGCTTTTCATGCAATCCCGTATTAACACAGACTGTTCATCCTAACCTCATCAGTGTTCATGACAATTTTTATGCAAAGAGTTCAGATTGGAGCAAATACTAAATGGTTGCAGATAAACAGATGCGGGTTACTGCAAACCATCAACACGACCATAAAAGGATTCAACACAATCAAGGAAGAGTTCAGGGCAATCCGACTAATGGCTCTCCAGAACAGATATGTCATTGACATGATCACAGCTATGGATGGAGGTGTTTATGCAAAAATCAGAGAATCATGTTGCACATTTATACCATCTTGCGACGAAGAAAATGGAACTTTAACAGAGGCCATAGGTATGCTGACAAAACTACAGAATCAGATGATCGATCAAACTGACGATATGGACGATGATAGTTGGTTTGGATCACTATTCTCATGGGTTCCACAGTGAATGGCAGATGCATTCAATTTCTTAGGAGCCCTACTAAGGATGATATTCCTCAGATTCTGTGTTATCAAGATAATAGTCGCTCAGTGCCAGAAACCTGCGAAAAAAAAAAGGCGATAGGGATGAAGATCATGATTGATGTCGAACTGGGATGGAAGCCCAAGGACCTGACTGATGACGAAATAAGGGACTTTGTGAAAGACTGCATTTATTCACCAGAAGGAACACAGTTTCGATGTCCCAGAAAACATAGAAATTGTGTGGGAAAATTGATCTATTTTAGTCCAAGTGGACAATGTCAACTAATGACTTGGAACAAAGATGAGCATGTGAGAACAGCAGGAAGCTTGAAGGGAGTAATAAAGATATGGACCCCAAAGATGTATTTCTTCAAACCTCTGTGCGTGGATCCAGAGGATGAAGTAAAGGTGGATACCAAGGAAGAAGTGAAAGTGGTTGATGAATCGGCCAAAGGGGGGAGTGTAGAGGAGGTCCAAAACCCGTACTCCAGCAGTCCATTTTGAAGTACCAGGAACGTTCACGACAAAATATGTGATGTATGATGAGCAAATAAACCAACAGAGAGCTGCAGTTGGGCTCTTTCCAGTACCTATCAGAAGAACAGCACCTGTTGAATGTAACACTCACCTGGTATCCAAAGGGACGTCACTCAGCCTGTTCTGACCTCTTACGACCTCAAATCCTTCCCTGAAGGCTATTCGACTGGAGACTGGGCCTGAAACACAGGATTGGTAGAGTTTAACTCCCTATTGTCTCTGTGTGCTTGAACCCCTTCTTCCCCGGGGTCCAACCCTTCCCTTTGATCCACAGCTCACCTTGTTTTCTTGGATAGTGTGCTCTCCGTCCTGCTTTCAGTGCAGGGGCGCGTTGATTGATGTGGGCTTGTTGCTGCCTAGTTACTTCACTGGCAAGAGTCTGACAGGTGAGTATAATGAGTCTTTTGAACAGTTCTCTAACTTCATTCCTTTCCTTCCTTAGATGATGGCCGCCGTCCAGGGATGGCGGCGTGCTGCTGAGATGAGTAGCGCTGAAGGTGAGTGAGAGCGGGATACGCGATGCACCCCTTTTGTATTTGCATTGAACTGAGTTCTTTTTCTGTGTCTTTTAGGTGCCACGACATTTTCAGCGTGGATGCCGGTTATGAAGAACAAATGCGGTGGGTAAGCACGGTATGCGGTGCCTCTAGATGTTTCCACGCTAACCTGGAGTGTCTTTTCCCTCTTGCAGATGGATGAGAAATTCCGGAGACAGAGTTCCCCCAGAGCGGCTGGGATTAAGGTAAGCATTTTAAGCTCGTACAGTATTTAAAAATAAGCGAAGATTTGCAGAATGCTTACTAATGCCTTTTTGCTGTTCTTTTCCCTTTTCCTTAGGATGCGGCATGCCAGGATGGGAATAACACCACCGACGATGCCCGCAGAACAGAAGGATTGATGAATGATGGACAGAAGCGCCACAAGGTAAGGCTGTTCCTAACGGTGTTCTTGTTCTTGCAGGAGCTGAGCACAGAAGAAAGATGCAGGCCTACTGGAGACCGATCCAAACACGGTGAGTGTCACGCTGCAGGTGCAGAAAACGTAAAGCATGTTTCTCAGCCTGGGTGTGGCTTAAATAGTCTCTGGGTATCCCAGGTGTCTCTGGGCGGAACCACACCCAAGAGACTAGACCGCACATGCAGTTCTGGGAACCGAAATATGTGGGGGCATCCATCTTGTACCCATCAATGCACTACAAGTCCAATCCCCAATGTTATCCTATGGGAGTGAGTGAGTCTGGTGCCAGAAGCACCACGTCTGACTCCAAGTGGGTCTTTGGAGGGATGGAGAGGCCCTTGAGGGCCATGTAGGTGATGGTGACCTGGCTCCAGCCTGACATCTTGGAGGGCTGGGGACATGAGGGGCAGGAATCATGACATTGAAGTACCGCCACCTAAGAAAACCTGGACAGTAAGGTTTCCATTGAGAAAACCATATCGACAAATGAAACAGAATGAAGATTGTCAGAATGCAGTCCCTGAAGAAGCTAAACAGATACTGAAGGAAGACGAATGTTGACATCACAAGAACCCAGACTGACTCACATATAGAAGATATGATGACCTGCAAATGATGAAAAGAGACAAAACACCATGGATAAGTGATATCCTGAGCCTAAGATGAAATAAACAATGTCAAAGATATCAGAAATAATGCCATGAGCACAATGAAGATATCCAGTAAAGTTTAAACATTTACGTATGCATGGAACCACAAGAAGCAAAGAATCATGAGGCTTGCTTATGCTTAGTAGTAAAATAGATTGCAGCAAGCACCACCTATACATATCTAACTCAAAAGTAGCACTGTATATAAGTATACTTCCACTATGCACAAGATTAGAATCAACCAAAGGTTACTAAATTTCTCAAGAGGAAAGCTCTGCCGCAACCCAAACTGAGAATTAAAGACAGAAAGAAACTCAGACGAGGGCCAATCATGCCAAGAAGCCAAGGTCGTATCGGCTGAAATAGTGGATACAATTTATGAAAGAAGAACAGGGTACTGTTCAGAAATGTCAAGATAAGCCACAGTAGGCAGATGGCTGGCAGAAGTAAATCAAATACACAAATTAAATAAAGAGAAAGATGATTTCACGGTGTCGGGCTCAAGTGACCAGCCAAGCGTGATAGGATGAAACTTTCACAACCACGCATGGCCTCCTGCCACGCACCAATATCTTCATTTATCCAGACAAAGAAGCAGTCTCAAGGCCAACCACAATGGAATAATTGACACATGACCACTGAGGTGATGATTGATTGTAGCAATAATTAGAGGGAAAGCTGGGGGTGCAGACGAGCTCCCTGCATCTGGCCGGCTATTCTGCACGCTTCTAAGCAAGTGGAAAAGTATGAGTGGGGTTGTTGCCTACCCAATCATAGTGGACCAAGTAATCAAGGGTCCTATAGTTAGTAGAACCAATGAGACATCATACTTTCAGTGACGTTTACAGTAGCCATTTTGGAGGTAGGGCTTAGATTCCCCACCTGACAGTGTTTGTCCAATCCTCTCCCTCGGTTACCATATACAGATATAGTACCTATATTAAAGTTACCTTCCTAGAACCAGTAGAATTGCATGCAACATTTTAAGCGTTACACGTCAGTGATGACGAGTTTTTAGTATAAATGATGTGTTTTTTATGAAGTTCTTTAGAGTTGTTGAAGCGAGAAAGAAGATCGAGCGATTGCTGATATTCATGAACTCCCTGTTTCTTGTACTTGTCATTAATCGGACTCCCTTTGCCAAACCGTTGAGTTGTCATTATTGATTTGATGCTAGAGTATTAATCTGCCTCCCCATCCATCCTCCCCATCCATCTCACGGGTGCTGCTGCCTCATCTTAAAGTGCTATTGGGAAACCCCCAGCTCTATGGGCCGGTTGGGGACCAAGTGCACACTAGGAAGTGTTGAGTCTGCCAGAAATGAGATAATTTGCACTCTCTGTCAAAGTCTCACAGTTATTAAAATTGTTACCCTATAACAATTCTAGGGAAAAGTCATAGAACGAGTGCGCTCCGGTACCCTTTAGTAAATTTAATTTCGGATTGCTTCCACCCCAGTTAATATAAGTGTTACCCTACACCTATTATAATAATGAATTGAACAAAACCATGAACTGAAAGGATTGCGCTGCTCCAATGGTTATGATTTTTGGAATTATATTCCCAATATTTGAATTTAGTAAAGAAATCAGTAAGCACAATGAAACAGCTCTTGTGAATCCCAGCTTCTTGCCATAAACATTTAACTTGTTTATGTGCCCATAAAGCTACTAGTCGGCACGTGTTTCGACCCCTGGGTCTCTCTCAAGAGTGTTGCTCTAATTATAGTACATTCCCTCATCATGTCCTTTAAAACCATAGATATGCATGTGCCAAATCATCAATACTGTTAGCATCGTTCTCTTATGATGTGATATCCAATTCTACTGAACCTTTCATATAAACTGTTGAAACTTGTTTGACTACCGTCTGTGCTGCCCAATAGATGTATGTCCATTCATTCAGGTAATTTGCTCAAGCCTTTCATAGACTATCCTACTTAGGGGGTAGTCTATTCCAAATTCGGCGTGCCAGGCTCATTGTTACCTTAAAATAACCATAAAGGACCTTGTACATTAAGGGAACACATTATCTACTACAAGGCTGCCTATTTTGGAGTATTTGTGTAAATGCACCCAGTTTAAAGGCGCCTGGTTGAATTAATGTATGTCTTTATTTGCATTTGTATAGCGCACTTGCAGCACAGGGGCATCGAGGCACTGTTACATGAATATTTAGCAGAGCTTTAGTTTAAGTTGGTTTACAGTTGGTTACAGGTATATAACTATACATCGGTATACATCATATACATATATGAATTAACATCTGTTCTGTTTTGTGGTAATGAATGCAATGTTTTGAGGCCTGTTCTATCCACTGCAATGAGTACAAAATAAGGTTTAACAAAAACCTCTCTCTATATTAAAACAGTTATGTTGAATGTAAAATCATGAAGATGTGACACAGACATCCAATAATGCATGCACAGAATGAAACAACAATATCTTTATGTTTCTTGAAAGTATACACATGTAATATTTGAAAAAATAATATACAATAGCCTGCGTTTTAGCATCAGCAGTGACCATTTCAAACATATTTACATTCTGATAACTGACTGGTAAATTTCATTTTTAATTTGTTGTGCTTGTAAATAATGACTGATTGCTAGTTCATTGTGGAACAGCATTCTGACCGTATGAAGTTTAATATAAGGTATTCATTGCATTCAATCAGATAACATGCTGCATGGTAGGCTGAAAGCCTACTTTATTCCTGATGAGGTAGATCACTTTAAATGCAGGCATTTCTGGGTTGTGGACTTTACTTTTGCTCCCAGCCAGGCTTAATCCAAAGCCCCACTGACTGTGTGGCTCTGTTAAGGTGCTCTGCCTTGTGTGCCATTATGAGTCCTAAAATAGGTGTACTTCAAAGGTGCCTTGATGTGTCCCAGAGAAGGTGTCTGTTCTCTGCTGGCCATGTGCTAGACAGGTGATGGCTTTTTTACCATATGATAGAATTCATTTGACCTGTCTGGGTCCTTTTTGACCCTGTCCTCCATTTTATATAAATTAGGTTGTCTTCATATGCCTTATACACCTGAACAATCACATATCTATCCTGTGTCCCTCTTTGTGTATGTGAGAGCAGGTAGCCATCTTTGGCCGCTGAATACTTGCATCCCATGACTGCAGACTGTACTCTATCAGAATGCAGTTATGACTGGCCTGCAAAGATGCTTGTCTGAAATATGGTGTAGCCATTCATTTGTTTGAGAGCCCTTTCTGAATGCATGGGTTTGTTTAGAGCAATTTCCCTGCATTGGCTAAGCACTCCTCTTCTTGAATTATCCATGGTGTATGGTTGGGTGCTGTGTTCACTCACTGCCTCTACAGGAAGGAAAACATGTTCGTCCCCTTAACCATTCACCTTGTGTTCTGCTGTAGCTCCCTACCTGCATCCATGGAAGGCCTGCTGATTGTGGAAGGGCTGAAGATCTTTGACGGGCCACTAAATCTGATGGCAAAGATCCTTCTCTCCAGAATGCCAGAAGGAACAGACTGTGGCTCTCCTAAGGGCAGAAATGGATCACAGTTCCTGCTTGAAGGTTGTGTCCCTCTGAAGATCTTGATCATGCCTGCATTGCTGATCCCGAACCAGGAACCCCTTCACTGCCAGGGATATGAAGGCCCTGTGCCAAATGGTCCCATATTTCTTCATCCTAGAACACCAGATAAGAAGCCTGGTTTTGACTCCCTCATCTGAGAATCTCCAGAGGCCTGTGCTGCCTTCCACCCTTCAACCACACTGTGGCATCTGCCTTCCACTATTTCTTCCGCATATAGCTCTTCTCTGATGTGATCTTAAATGCTTTTCTTCAAAAATGATTCTCCCCAGAGGTCTCCTAAAACTGATAACAGTCTCAGAAGCTAACGTTTTGGCCTTAGGATGATGGACGATCCCTGCATTTCCAACTACCACTGACCACAGCTTCTCCGCTTTTCAGCTCCTCTAACTGGGAATCACTGAATTATCAATAATCATTCTTTACAATACTCATGGGGCCTCTCCTGCACTGATCTGTCACCACTGGAACTCAAAGCGGTTGCCAAACAATGTGAACAGTCACCTCCTTGGGAAACCACCAAGTCTTGTTGGAACCGGGGGAACTATGGCTCCCCCTTTCATTACCAATTTTGGCTGTGGGCCTCAATCCGCTGGAACGTTAAAAAGTCATTTGAACACTTTCATAGAATGCAACACTTTCCTGCCAAAGATCAGCCCATATCCGTACAACTGGTCGCCATTGGTCTCTTCTAAAACTTACTTTCCTAGATTAGGAAAGTGTTTTGCTTCCCTGCTGTTACATTTTTCCTTTTAGGAAAGGCTCTATATTGAACTCTCATGAATCCTTTTAAACTATTGTTCCTACATGTTATAGTGTTGAACATTTGTTTTGCAAAGTTTACTTACCTATTAGAGAAGCGATTTATGTCTTGCCTTTTCTTACATAAATATGATATTTTAATGAAATTCTATCATGTGGACATTCCCTGATTCTGGTACTTGCGACAAGTGTGTGCTGTACATGAGAACACCCCTACCCCCATATTCTAGCTCCTATGAGTTTGTCCTGGGCCTCTCTGCCACACTTACACTTAGGGAGCCCGGTGGGCTTTTTGGTATCAGCGATACCCCAAAGTCAGGACAACAGACCTAAAGACCCTAGCCAGAGACCTTATGGAAAATCTTGCTAAAACTGCAGCACTGTGTCTGCGTGGCACCTTAACAGAAATTGGCCATTCTGTTCATACATTACAGGTAAAAGGGGGGAGGGTCTGTTTAAGTGCAGAGCACCTACACAGAGCCACACTGTCAGTGAGGCGTTAGATTAAGCATGGCACGGAGCAGAAGTAAAGTCCAAAACCCAGAAATGCCAGTAATTACAGTGATCTACCTCATCAGGGGAAGTGCAGGCTTTCAACCTACCAGGCAGCATTTTACCTGATTGAATGTAATTAATACCCTCTATTAAATTATAGACGGTCAGGATGATATTCTACACTAACATAGCAATCAGTCATTATTTACAGGCCAACCAAAATAAAAATTAAATTTACCAGTCAGTTCTCAGAATGAAAATATGTTTAAAATGGTCACAGCTGATGATGAAACACTGGCTATTGTATATTACGTTTTCAAATATTCAATTTCACATGCCACGAGAGGAATCGAGGAGCCAGACCCTTAAACGTCTCCTCAGAACCTTTTCTCTTTTTCACCCATCAGGACCCCGGTGCCTACCTTACTTATCGCTTCAGGAAATTAACCCCTGCCTACCCGCTGCAACATTTATCGAACTCATCATACTACCAGAATTCCACCACTAACATTACTAGCTGTGTCTCAACAATAGACACTTACCTCATGAATGAATGCCATTGTATACACACACCCTGAGAAAGACCCGAGATGGTTGAAACACGTATTGGCTGGAAATGTCAGTAACATACCTGTTTTGAACACTACTCGTACCTAGGGCTCATCATTTGACAATGGGGACCAAACCCAACTCTCTTTGCAATTGTATCAAACCCTGCACTACTGTGAATAAGGTTCTACACCCAATTTCACATATATTGGTGTGTCTGCCTCCCTGAGATCTATCGCTCCTAGGTTGATATCCTCTGTGTGCAATAGAACTTTTTCTTCATCTCTGCGCATGGAAGATATACTACATTAAAAAGAGTAAAACACCAATTTGTTGATGTTGATTAGCTGTTTAAATCTGGTGGAGCGATCCCAGAACATATGTCTGTCCATTTGATTTTTATTACATTTTTAGAAGTGTGGACCTAGCTTGAGGGCAGTGGAGCGCTGTATAGTGTGGTGGTAGCTAGTGTTTGGGCTGATACCTTTTAACATGGTGCAGTACTATGGATTGCGGTCTCTTCTTCAGTCCGTCCTTGGTTAGGTATTTTTGACAAAAGCCACATCTTCAAAGATTTGTGAAAATGGAGAAATGCAGGGGCTTTCCGATTCGATACAGGGATTGAGGTGTACTTTTGTGTTGTACTTTTGTACAGTTACATTCCTGGCTCTATCTGGGTGACCAAAACTGCCAGAGACTGCCTGTGGTCCCTGTCTACTGCACAGGTGGCTTTTTGCTGTGGCGAACCTGCTGCTGAAGAGCTTCTGTGGGAGCAGCCACATAGCGGGTGATGGCGGGAACAGCCGCAATGCAAGGCCAGGCTGCCTCCATAACACCACACCCAGTGAGACACAGATCTCATTGCCACCCCTGTGGGGGACCCTCTGATTCCCTGCATCTCCTTTAGCTTCTGGACTAACTGGCTCTCAGGCACTGTGTGCGAAAAACAATAAGTATGCTAAGTGCCCTGTGGGATGTATCAACCCACTCATCCAAGCCCTGCAACATCACTGTGCATTGCTGGCAGCCAGAATCACCACAAATTGTGCAGTGAAAACCTGAAAAATAGGCCACCATCTACTTTTGCCGATGTCAGTGGTAACACAGGACACCACTGCCAAAAACCACCATTGGGCTACCCACAACGTAGCCTGAAACCACTTGGAAATAGCAATGCTGATTGCAAAAGAAACAGAGCTTGTTTCAAAAATCGGTTTTTATTTGGTGTCAAATTTGTAGAAATCATGGCTCACAAACCACCCAAAAAGATTCCACCTCCTTGTTGGGTGGTCAACATCATTCTCCCGCAAGAATCTACATGAATAGAAGGTCCACAGAAGTGTATCTATATCTGAACAAAGTATATTTTGAGGATTGCTTGCTGGAAGAAATCTGTCAAGAATGGGTGTAATACCATTGCTCACCTCTACCAGAAAGCCGGCGTTTAAAACCATTTATGTAAAATTGAACAATTGAACCCAAACTATGACAAAAGAAGAGAATTCCATTGAAATGCCATATAGAGGGCCACACATTGATTTAATGTTGAAGAAGACTGGATTTAAAGATATGTTGCTTATTTTAAATGTATAAATATTTTTTTTACAAGGAACTATGTTGCAATTGATAAGAAAGTAACCTGATGCAGTTAAAACTCCAAAAGGCTTGCTTCCCCTGAGAACTCTTCACACCTTGGGCCTTCCCACCAAAAGGAAGGATGTCGCATGGACATGTTAATCAGATGGGGAGGGGATTTTCTCTGCTGGCAGGAGAAAGGGACAATAGAGTCTTTCAACTGAATAGGGAATGCTAATTTCGGGTGTGACTGACCTCAAACTGCTAGCAGGAAGCAAGACATGTGACCCTCTGAGTCAGCCAGCTCTGGGAGGCGGAGACAAACCATTGTGTGAATTGAATTGAAAGCAAATGTATGTTTTTATAAAAATGCTTATAACAAATTTACCAAGCTGACAAAAATGGGAAATTTTGAGGTTCTTAAAATGAAAAATTCCCTCACGATTTAAGACTAAGCTGGACACCGTGTGATGTTCTGAGACCAAACCCCGGAATTTATTAATATTGCAGCTACAGTGTTTTTGCTATTAATATAAGAAATTACAGAGATATGCAGAGATGGAGTGTGTATGCCTGTGTAAAATTTGGTGCAGAACCAATATTGGGAACCCACCAAAAGTGCAAATAGGTGATCATTTCTGAACCCAAGCTCGTAGGAACATGGGACTTGAACAGGGACGTGCCTTAATTAATCTGTGATGTGTATATGTATTATGAACAAGTGGTGCTTTATAGAAATATGTTTTTTTGGGAAAAATAGATTTTCTATGTAAAAGCAAAGGGGAGGGATTTCAGTTGAGCCATAAAACACAGCATCACTCTGACACATATGACACACTGCTCCTGTCTCAAATCAGGGGACAGGAAATTCTCTGACCTATCAGGATCCTTAGAGGGTTGGGCATAGAGAGTCAGCCTCCCCACCCACTTTGGAAACACATAAATAGGGACTGCTGAGACCCAGAGAGACACTTTTTTCCACTAATCATCATATTTCTTGGCAAAGCACCCTGCAGGACTCCAGACTCCAGATAGATCCAGACTCCAGACTCCAGATAGATCTAGACTCCAGAACCAAACTCTAGAACCCAAACTCTAGAACCTTGAAGCAGAGAGGCCTAACCCACAAGCTGAACCCTTTTCATCAGGCTTCAGAATCTTTTTGAAAACCTGATTCTAACCCCTAAACTTCCACTGGGCCTAACCAAACCATTCAACAGCCTGGATGTGCTGTTTGCCTCTAGCTAAGAACCCTGTGCTAGACCCAAGATCCAGACCCAGAGAGAGCAGTGCAGTAACCCAGAACCCGTCCGATCCAGGCACAGAGACCGAGCAGACCAGAGGCCGTGCTGTGACCAGAACCCAGTGTCTGAGACCTGTCCGGTGGCGAGAGCACCCAACCAAACCCTTGACCAGATCTTTGATGAGGCGCCCTCCATTCTAAAGCCATAGGAGTGAGTATCTAGTCTAGAAATGTACATAACCAATCTCTTAGTTAAAGTAATCTTCTTCCAACCATTTCAACCTGTCCAGAACTGCATTACAGAACCTCTTTTGTCTATCCTAAATTCTTCTCTCCTCCACATAAGTCTGTGATAATTGTAGCAATAATCATCTCTGTGCTGAAATTTTCTGAAGAGGGACGGGTGTTTTGATGGACAGAGATCAGAGCGGTGGTGGCGCGGTTCTGGTGGCTGCCCGTTGAATGTCTTGCTTATTCATAGCTCCTTAGTTTAAGCCTATCCATTTTGGTAAATCTTTAAAGCGCGATGTGTCATTTCTAAATTCTTGATTCCATTTCTGAAAAATCTACCTTCACAAAAAAATCCGTAACTTTTGAACCGTACGTCCAAGAAACGATATTCCAATTCAGTATAGTTTTTCCATAATCGCGTTTCACACACACAGGAAAAAGTGCTGCAAATTGCCATTTAGCTCCATTTCAACACGTGCCAAAATAGCTGTCTCTTGTTTGCAACTGCTGAATTCGTTTTCAATCTTATAATCATTCATGAATCATTGCTAGTGTTGACCTGAACTCATCCAAAGTAATCTCATTCATCCTGAATCTCCTTTAGTGAATTAAAATCATTTTAGCAGATTTTCCCATTCATTGCAATCACATTCAAAAGTATTTTGACCTGTGTTTTAAAATCATACCTGTTCTCTCTAAGCGTGCTGGAGGAACTGGGATTGAACTGTATTATTGATTGTATTCTTGAAACCTGTGTGCCCTCCTTTCCATCTCTTCATATTGCATAGTGGGGGAAGTGAGTAGTCACAGGGGAAAACGTGATTATCTTGTCTTTTGATTGAAACCATATCAAGTTTATTTCTGTGTTGCATTTTTCCCATTATTGCAGTTCCTTGAATCCATATAAAGTATCCTAAGTGATTAAAGAGATTGTTGAAAAGTCAGAGTGCAACAAATTATTTCTGAAAGACCTGTACACCCAGGCAGAATTTGAAGAAGAGCGCCAGAAAGCTGGTGCCCTACAAAGGCACAGAGGCAGACTCTTACTCAGGAAAGTGACACCTTAGGCCAGGAAGTCTGTTAAAAGGAAACATTGAAGAAAATCACCTGGCCCTCCAGGGACTGGGTGACCTCCAAAAAGAGCATCAAAATGTGTTAGAGCACACCAGGAGGGTGGAAGATGCTCTGACAAGAAAGGAGCAGGCCAGTAGGGACGGGACCCAGGAGGTAACCCTCCTGCAGAAAAGACTGGCCCAGTACTGCAAGACAAACCAGGAGGCACAGAGAGAAAATTAGGCTCTCTGTCAGCACAATGATAGGCTCCAGCAACAGGTAGCCATGCAAGAGAGACTGATAGAGTGCAGTAAGGCCTTGATTGAGGAACTGAAAGCTCAGGCTCTTGCATGGCAACAGGGAGCAGGAGCTGATAGAGATGCGGTTCGCTGGGAAAGGGAAACACCTGAGCATAACCTCAGGAGCCCTAGTACCAGAGGCCTCCACCTCTCCCAGTCCCTGGACTCTGCCACTCTGCCACCCCCATGTCTCCTGGCGCACATGAGCCCAAGGCCACGGGGATGGCAGATTACTATTTAGTCAGAAATATCGGACTCATGGACCAGTACCTCCCAGGCATGGATGGGCGGGCATCTGGGTATGGGCACCCAAGTACTGTGAAGTTTAGTGGTGAACCCGAGGAGAGTAGGCCCGCTAAGCAAGGAGGAATCAGAAGACTCCTCTGAGCGCCCCAGGACACAAGGGACTAGGTCCCCACATTCTGCCAGCCATTCGCAGAATCCGGGAAAGCCTGGAACATCAGACGGGCACTTGTGGGAGCAGTGCCTCTGAGTCAGAGGATGAATGGACCAGGGTTACCCGAACCAAGAAGGCCAATAAGGCAAAAAGGGCCATGCTTAAGGACACCTTAAAACAGATTAATTCAATAAGGAGTGTCATCATGCCTTATCGAAAGAACGGCAAGTATTCTGTGTGGGAACACTTAGAGCTCTTTGAGCAAATGATGGAGACTTTCCATTTGAAAGACAGCAGTAGCTGCATTCAGTACGTGAAATGGACATTCTCCCCAGAATACTCCAGTTTCTTTGCGGGGCTGGAGGACCAAAACCATTCAAGATGGTCCACATACAGGGCGGCCATCTTAAAGCACTTTTCTGTTCATAGAAATCCCAAAGAGGCTCGCAAGGCAGCCTACAATTTGCAATGTGGGGAGGATCAGGTCCCACAAGAATGTGTGCAGGAGTCGAAGCGCGCCTTCGCGCAGACTACCAAAAGGGTGCGCACGGACAGTAAAGAATTTGTGAATGCATTTTTCCATGCCTTACCCAAATACATCATCACCCAGCTAGTGAGAGATTTTCATGTGAAAAGGTCACTAGACTGGGTCACTGAAGAGGCCATCCGAATCTATGAGGTGCAGAAGCCCATGGAAAATAAAAATAATGCTCAGAAAAAACCCAAACCGACCAGCACCCCTGCCGCTGCCAAGGTGGCAGAGGTAAAGGTTGCCCCCATTTTAGATTTTGGAGATGGGGGGGGGCCTAAAAACCTACCTGCACAGAATAATCCAGCCAAGCACCTAACCCAGGGAACTTCCCTCCTAACTTCCCCCAGGAGCGCAGAAATTCACCAAACCCTGGGCAGAACTTTTTCCCCAGGTATCCACAAAATTTCCAACCCCAAAATCATCCATCCTTCTTTTCCCACTTTCCTAAGCCCAGACAACCTAATCCGGGAGAGGGGAGGCCAAGGGCAGAGGAGTACGCAAATCTTCCCAACCCGGGGAACTACCAGAGAAGGGATAGTTACCCTTCCCAGGATCAGCCCAGGGGAGAAAACAGAACCCCATATCAGCCTGAGCGGGTTTCACAGCTTGAGCGCCAGGTCCAAAATATGGCACAGGATTTGGGTCACATGCTTAGAGCTCAGCAGAACCCTCAGATGAGCATGCCGGCACAGAATGCCCCAAACTCTGGACCTGGTGCTCCAGAACAATGCCGGGGGCAGCACCCTGGTAACTCACCGGTTCCTTGGGAGGAGGCACAAGGGGAAGTGAGGCAGCTTCCTTCACAACCTGTAAACAGCCCCTGGAAACCTAGGAACCGGAAACAAAATCTCCTGCCCCTGAAAGCCTGCCACCCAAGGAGCAGAGAGTGGGTAGGAGAAACAAAGGACCCAAACATACCCATTTTGAGGAGGAGGTACAGATCTTCCAATTTGAAGGAGAGCGATCCTCAGAGGATCCTGGGAAAAGGATCTTCTCCTTCAGAGATGGGGGAACTCCTCCCAAAGAAAAATGGGTCCTAAGTGATTCAAATCCAGACTGGGTAGATGTGGGGACTGGGCTAGCGCCGCCCATCATCCTATCCCAGAACCAACAACATGAAAATCCCCTGGTTCAAACCCATCCTGGTGACTGCCTCCAAAAAGGGGGGTGGCGGCCAGGATCCGGAACCAGGGGCACTCAAAACATCTCCTATCTCCATTTGCCAACTTTTTCTTGCAGATTCCCAAGACTCTCCACAGAATTCTGCCAAAATCTCTTCTCTCTCCATGTCCAAAACTAAAAAACTAACCCACCAATTGTCCAATAATGTACATTATCTATGCCACCTTGTGGAGATGGAGGGAAGATACTATGGCCCGGTTCAAGTACAGGGACAGGGTACAATTTTGGCACTGGTGGACACTGGATCCCAAGCTACCCTTATGTCCAAAAAAGCCTTTGATTAACTAAATTCAGGACGGGGGGTGAATTACCAAATTCCTCTCACCTCTATTCTTGGACAACTTCAGAACTTTGACGGGAAGGAAATTCCCATCGAGGGGACTGCGGATTTGGACATTAAAATTGGGCGACACAAGGTGAAACACCCGGTCTAGTAGTGACTCCAGAGGGCACCCCTTGTTTCCTGGGGAATGACCTCCTGAGAAGGTTGTCACCCCTAATAGACTGTGTAAACAAGGTCCTCTGGACCCAGAATAGCCGACCAATAAAATTGAAACAGAGTGTCAACCATGTTAGTTTAAACAGCACATGCCACATGGATGAACAAAAATCTGACCAATTAGAATTTCACTTCCAGAACAACCAAATTCCAGATGTGACAGTGATAGCAGTAGGACAACAGACTGGTGATGGGGTGGTCCTCTCTATTTCTTAAAATCAACCTTCCTTCCAGTTTAAGGTGGTATTCCACACTGGAAGGAAACACTCTGAAATGCTTTACCAATCCACAATCAGACATTCCCACTCCTGTAGTCCAGAAAGATGTGAAATCAGCTCAGAGCCTGGCTGATATTCAGCAAATTGGAGAGCAGTTGTTCATCCCAATTCAGTTAAATGAAGGGAAGGACTCTGTTCTCGCCCGAGTGTGTGTGAACAACGGTAAGAGCTTCATCAGCAAAGCCATGTTCCGCCAACTCCCAAAAGATCCAGCCATTCCCACATTTAGACTCATAGACAAATGGGAAATGGATCTGGAAGCACCCAATTCCAAACATCTCCTGCCAAGCAGGTGTATGCTCAACATTTTCATAGGCACCAAGAGCATAGTCCATAATTGTTGGGTCGTGCAAGAAGTCACTGCCGCCTTTTACTTAGGCAGTAACATTCTCAATCGCTTTGCCATTTGTTTGGACCTAATAAACTTCAAAGCTTGGTCCCGATTAGCGGATAATCCTATGGGATTTGAAGATCCAGAGAAAGCATTTAGGTCAGCTCAATTGCTACCTTATGCAGTTGAAATTCAGATTGGAGATGAAGTCACCATCCCAGAAAGGACCCGACAATTCTCCCTGGAAGTGAAAGTTAAAAGAGGACAAACATTGAAAAACCTTGATGCTTATATTCATCTGAATGCTTCTCTTCAACAGCAAGGGTTGGGGGTAAACCCAACACCATTAGTCAATGCCGAACATGACACCATTCCAATAGAAGTGGATCACAGCGACTTAAAGAGTATCACTCTAGCCGCAGGCACCATTATTGGAATGGATGTAGATGACTGACATTTTTCCATTGATTTAGGGAATGAACTGTTGTGACCTGTGACTTCAGGAGGGATGAGATGATTTTCCAGGTCCATGAGGGCTGCCTTTCCCACCTGAAGCCACCAGTCCAAATCAGCACTCTGACCAGGGACTTCTCCAACCAGCTGGAGGAGGCCGCTGAGATAGCGAAACCAGAAGTCTTTCCAGGCTTCAGGCAGATGATTACTCCGGAAATGTGAGTAATTCCCGAATTACTTCCTGGATTCTGTCAATGCAAGGTTTTCCTGTGAGGTCAGATATAGCCAAAACAAGAAGAATCCCCTCGCTCAAGGTCTGGCTGACTTGCATGATTGTGCCAGAGAAAACTGTCTCGAGGACGGAAGTCTAAAAATCAAGGAAAACATGAAGGCATACCTCAATTCCCCACACAAAGTCTTTGAAGAAGACAAGTGTGAGGGAATGCCAACTGTCTATGTGGATGGATGCTCTTACCATGTTGACAACAACGGGGAAAAAGAACTTGTGGCCGGCGTAGGGAATACATGGGTGAATGAGCCCCCAGAACCCTCCGCTGGGTACAATATTTGTCCCCGAAGTAGTCAAGTGGCAGAGTTGATGGCTGTGCATCAAGCCATCCTCACTGCTGTCCAACTTCAACACCGTGAACTGGTCATAATCACAGATTCGGATTATGTACGGAACGGGTTTGTGGGGCACATGGTTAACTGGAAAACCAGAGGCATGCTATGTGCTAATAACACACCCTTGAAACATGGGAAGTTAATCCAAAATATTGATGATCTGGTCACCTCGAATGGGATGACCATCTACTGGAAAAAGATCAAGGTACATTCCAAAGTAGAGGGACCAGACAAAACTGGAAATGACTTAGCTGATCAGCTGGCCATAACCGGGGCCATCCAAGGGGATCTAATAGAAATGGAGTCCCTGTTGGGGGAAATCCAGGTCAATGCTATCACTAGGTCTCAGACAAATGCTCACAATGATCTTTCAACTGCACAATGGAGTAAGGAGACCCCAGATGCTGATTTGATTACGGCTCAGAAAGGGGATCCAATAATTGGTAAGTTTTATCAACACATTGAGGACCCTGAGAACTTTCCCCTGAAGGATACCGATTAGAATGGGAAAGAGGACCTCAGAGTGTTAATGAAATGTCCAAAAAAATTTCAGAATCCAAGACGGTTTGTTGGTAAGGAAATCCCAAGCTGGCCATGACCAATGGGTGGTTCCTACCTCATTCCGAAGCCTGATGTTAAGTCACGCTCGTGATGCGGCCATAGCCGGTCATAGGGGGTTTCATACAACACTTGAAATCTTAAGAGAAGTTGCATACTGGCCACACATGGGGCAGGACCTCGACCAATACTTGAAGGGGTGTCTTGTGTGTGCACAATTTCAGCTAACATCCCTCACACACCGTGCGCCTCTCCAAAAGAGAGGGATGACACTGTCAGATTTGCAAGTCGACTTTATCGGGCCCGTGATTCGCTCCTCTAGGGGAAATAAGTACATGTTGACCGTGACATGCTTATTTACTAAATGGCTGAAATGTCTCCCGGCCCCAAACTGCAAGTCAGAAACAGCAGCTGCCCTGATGATCAACCACATCTTTTCGCGTTTTGGTCTACCCCAAAGGATCGAGTCAGACAGAGGTAGCCATTTCACCAGCGAAGTAATGACAAAAACGTGGGAGATACTTGGGGTTAAAAGGAAGCTACATATTGCTTACCGGCAGCATCTATTGGTGCAGTAGAACGTTACAATAAAACCATTGTGAGCATCTTAAAAATGTTTGTGGCAGATTCTGGGCCAAGTTGGGATATCCGATTACCTCTTGCCCTAATGGCCATCAGATCTACCCCTTCATCTGCAACTAAAATGTCACCGTTTGAGCTGATGACTGGACGCAGGATGGTGCTTCCCCAGCATTTGCTCTACAGGACCCAAGAGCAGACATTGATCAAAGCCTCCACAACTCATGAGTATGTTGAAAATTTAAGAAAACACCTTCAACATGCTTTTGCCTATGCTCAGCGAACTCTAGAAAGATCAGCCGACAGCATAAACACCCACTATGACTTGAAGACTACTAGAAAGGAATACAATGTAGGAGACCGGGTTTATCTATACAATTTCCAAAGGAACCCGGCCAAACAGCGGAAATTTCTGCCTACCTTGAAGGGACCTTTTGAAATTGTAGACAAGATCTCACCAGTTGCCTACAAGATCTGCGTCCCCAAAGACAGTTTGGCAGAAGGGGAAGACAAGTGGCTCCATATTAATCAGCTGAAGTGTTGCCATCCTAGGCACACTCTGCAGCAACTGGAGGAGTCTTCTGGAACCCCAGAGGGGGCCACTCCAGATCCATAAAATATCAACCCTAAAATATTCCACATATAGTCTATAAAATACAATAACAAAAATGTCTCCTGATTCATAAAATGTGTATGTCTGCCCCACTACATTAATAGTGGTGGGGAAATGTCTACAAATATGTTTTTGCTTTGTCATCCTTGGAGAGAGAAAGAGAGAGAGATAAACCATGCAGACTAACCAAGGAGGACGACCCAGGGACCGGGAGCAAAGATTCGAGGTGCCCGGGGTATCGCTCAATACTCCCATCAGGACTGGCGAGGAGAACCGATCGATCCACCCCTGATGGAGGAAAAGATGCTGGACTTTGATAATTGTGGAGAGATGAGACTTACATCCCAGTCTTGCGAAGTTCCATTGATGGAAGAGCAACGGCCATCGCAAGAGGGGGGCTTGTGGGATGTATCAACCCACTCATCCAAGCCCTGCAACATCACTGTGCATTGCTGGCAGCAGAAACATCATAATGGCCACTGAAAAGCATGCTGCGCGCCAGAAATCACCAGAAATTGTGCAGTGAAAACCTGAACAATAGGCCACCATCTACTTTTGCCTATGTCAGTGGTAACACAGGAGACCACTTGAAAAAACCACCATTGGGCTACCCACAAAGTAGCCTGAAACCACTTGGAAATAACAATGCTGATTACAAAAAGAAACAGAGCTAGTTTCAAAAATCTGTTTTTATTTGGTGTCAAATTTGTAGAAATCATGGCTCACAAACCACCCAAAAAAGATCCCACCTCCTTGTTGGGTGGTTAACATCATTCTCCCGCAAGAATCTACATGAATATAAGGTCCACAGAAGTGTATCTATATCTGAACAAAGTATATTTTGAGGATTGCTTGCTGGAAGAAATCTGTCAAGAATGGGTGTAATACCGTTGCTCACCTCTACCAGAAAGCCGGCGTTTTAAAACCATTTATGTAAAATTGAACAATTGAACCCAAACTATGCCAAAAGAAGAGAATTCCATAAAAATGCCATATAGTGGGCCACACATTGATTTAATGTTGAAAAAGACTGGATTTAAAGATATGTTGCTTATTTTAAATGTATAAATGTATTTTTTGTACAAGAAACTATGTTGCAATTGATCAGAAAGTAACCTGATGCAGTTAAAACTCCAAAAGGCTTGCTTCCCCTGAGAACCCTTCACACCTTGGGCCTTCCCACCAAAAGGGAGGATGTTGCATGGACATGTTAATCAGATGGGGAGGGGATTTTCTCTGCTGGCAGGAGAAAGGGACAATAGAGTCTTTCAACTGAATAGGGAATGCTAATTTCGGGTGTGACTGACCTCAAACTGCTAGCAGGAAGCAAGACATGTGACCCTCTGAGTCAGCCAGCTCTGGGAGGCGGAGACAAACCATTGTGTGAATTGAATTGAAAGCAAATGTATGTTTTATGAAAATGCTTATAACAAATTGTACCAAGCTGCAAAAATGGGAAACTTTGAGGTTCTTAAAATTAAAAATTCCCTCACAATTTAAGACTAAGCTGGACGCTGTGTGATGTTCTGAGACCAAACCCCAGAATTTATTAATATTGCAGCTGCAGTGTTTTTACTATGAACATAGGAAATTACAGAGATATGCTCAGATGGAGTGTGTATGCCTGTGTAAAATTTGGTGCAGAACCAATCTTGGGATGCCCACCAAAAGCGCGAATAAGTGGTCATTTCTGAACCAAAGCTCGTAGGAACATGGGACTTGAACAGAGACATGCCTTAATTAATCTGTGATGTGTATATGTATTATGAACAAGTGGTGCATTATGGAAATATGTTTTTTGGGAACAATAGAATTTCTATGAAAAAGCAAAGGGTAGGGATTTCAGTTGAGCCATAAAACACAGCATCACTCTGACACATATGACACACTGCTCCTGTCTCAAATCGGGGGACAGGAAATTCTCAGACCTATCAGGATCCTTAGAGGGTTGGGCATAGAGAGTCAGCCTCCCCACCCACTTTGGAAACACATAAATAGGGACCGCTGAGACCCAGAGATACACTTTTTTCCACTCATCATCCGATTTCTTGGCGAAGCACCCTGCAGGACTCCAGACTCCAGATAGATCCAGACTCCAGAACCAAATTCTAGAACCCAAACTATAGAACCTTGAAGCAGAGAGGTCTAACCCACAAGCTGAACCCTTTTCAGCAGGCTTCAGAATCTTTTTGCAAACCTGATTCTAACCCCTATACTTCCACGGGGCCTAACCAAACCATTCAACAGCCTGGCTGCGCTGTTTGCCTCTAGCTAAGAACCCTGTGCTAGAACCAAGGACAGTACAAATGTCCTCCACGTCAATAGCCAATGCTAATTGTGGTCTGAAGAAGATTGCTTTATCAAAAGGATGAATTTATGGCAGTCCAAATAGTCAACCGAAACATATGTAGACTTTCTGAATCTGTGGAATTGAATAAACACAGATAGTACCATCAGCTATTGAGGTGTAGGACATTTGTACTGTGAATTGAATTTTATGTTGACCAAGGAGTCAACACACCAAGAATGATTGGTATATGTTTTAAGATTTTGAATGAATGGTAGGAGTGAATGAGTATGCGTGAGTTGAATTCTGATAAAGTATTGCGTTGTTTTTTAGAATTGAGATTTTATATGTTTCTAAGATAATAAACTAATTTTGAATTCAATGAGTTACATTTATTGTTATTTATGAAAAGATAAATGTTTGACATATACCATTCCCTATCCCACTGGTACCTTTTTCTGATTTATTATTGTTACTAGCCTGAAGGACTAAGGTTTTCTGATCAGGCTCCCCTTTGTTTATAAATTTATAAGTATACCTATGGTGACAACTTGCGGGGTGGGTGCTACGTGGAGCCCTTGCTGGTTAATAGTGATCCATCCTGTGATATGTGAATAGACCCTGATCCCCCCGAACTTGCTATAAGGGTGTTTCATGGCCACCAACCGCACCTGAAGTATATTTCATATTGTTGCCTCTCACATCTGTTAATCGCATATGCCAGCATCTTAACTACTGCACAGTCCTTCTCTCCTGAATGTTAATGCCCGCACTGCTGATCCCCACTCCCCTGAACCACTGTCCCCTTGCCTCCCTGGGGACAACGGTTGCGCTTCTCCGCTGAGAGATCAGCTGTGGTCAACCTGTGTGCACAAGCGTTAGAGATGACAAAGGGTTCTGGGAAAACACAGAGCTCCTTGAACATGTATGCTAAGACTACCCCGAAGTTGCCCGATGTTGCATGTGGTGGTATGTCATCTGAAGAAACTTTGGAACCAAGTGAACGCGCGGAAACACAACACATGATGGAGTGCATGCCGGAGGGTTTCTCTATCCATAATAATGGATAACATAGCTGGATGACATTAATGGCACGATTGCTTCCATCAAGTCACGTCTGGAGAAAACTGACCTATGACTGACTGAAGTACAAGTAGTGGAAGAGGACGTCTCCTCATTGAAAGCTGATGCCACCTCTCTGACTAAGCAAGTTCAAACTATCACCAGGAAAAATCATGTACTCAAATCCAGATCACACTGCAATAACATCCGGATTATCAGTGTCCCTGAGAAATACCTTGAGAGATTCATGGAGGATTTTGTGGAGCCCATCATTTTAACCGTGTTTGACAATCCCAAGCTGTCACCAGAGTTCTCAGTGGAATAGCCCACCGATCCCTGGCAACGAAGCCTAAGACTGGAGCACCAACTCGTCCGATAATCGCCTGGTTATTAAACTATCAGGACAGGTAGGCTATCCTACGTGCTGCCTGTAAAAAGGGTGAGCTTATCCAAGGTTGCAGTAAGCTACATATTTACCCTGACTTGTCTGTAGCTGTACAACTGGAAAGGCAATCGTTCCTAGCAGTGAATAAAAGGCTATCTGTGCAACACATGAACTACGCAATGCTATACCCAGCCAAACTGCTTATTGAATGCAATGGCAAGACATACTTCTTTACACTTCCTGAAGAAGCCATGAAATTCCTAGGTGAATACTTTGCTGGGCAATGATGTTCTTCATTTCGCCTCTTCACTCAGTGATGACATATTTTTGACTCTCATCTTTAACATCTTCTGATGATTGGGTTCTGTCCAAGTGCGGGCGCCCACAATGGATAGATGCGGCTGCATCATATTTTTTGTTTAATTTAATTTAAATTTAATTTATTTTTACATTTTGATAGCGCTCACACAGCCTGCGGGCATCAAGGCGCTGTTAACAAAATTGTTTTTTTGTTTTTTTTGTTGCGTTATTGGTTTTTTTTTGTGTCTTAGTTGCATATTTATAACGTGCTTAAAACACCCAGAGGTTTCTAAGCGCGGACCGGTGATCAAACCTGTGTTGCTTGGTGTCGTCTTGCTTCCAAGGCACGCACGTTGCCACTTAGCTATCCTCCCGGGGATATTTGTGCCACTGTACCTCCTCATTTTCTTTATTTGATACAGAAGAAATATTGCTGTTTAATACTACATACTTCAATGGTTCTTGTAGAGCCTGGATTGACACCCATGCACTGGCCTCCCCCATGCAAGGTTGCAAAGTGTGTTGGGTTGCTTATCTCAGGGATCCATATTTCCAATTGGGGGGAGGGTGAAGGCTGTGGTGGAGGGGTCATGGTGGGGGTTCAAAATGAACTTGGTTTTGCTGTAGAATCTCTATCGATTTGCAGACAATGTTTGAGGAGGAACTGGAAATATGCTTTCTTAAAGGTTACTTTTAGATGGGTGAGAATGTATGTTCGGCACAGCAGGAATGGGTGAGCTTACATGTTTGAGCTGGAATGTGCGAGTGCTTCGGAATCCGGTTAAAAGGTGAAAGCTTATGTTCGAAATTGAACATCACACAGGCAGGCTCTTGTTGCCAAATAAAGGGTGCAAAAATAGGTTTTACACCACGTATTACACGCAATATAGGGCTGTGCTTTTCCTGCTTCACAGTTCTCTGCTGTTTATACACAAAAAAGTTTACACAGATCCCGTGAGTCAGTATGCTATGGTGTATGGGGTGCTTGCTGGTATGGAGATGATTTTGTTGAATGTATATGGTCCTAATGTAGATGACCCCATGTTCTACACTGAAATCACAGATATGCTAGCTCTCTATCCCCTGATACCTATACTGTAGGGTGGTGATTTCAATATAATTTTGGATGTTGATCTGGACAGGTCGGGCCGAATTTGTAGGACTCTTACGAAAGCCGCTCAAGTGACAACCAACAGTATGGCTGAGCTGTGTATGATAGATACGTGGAGGGCTCATAATCCATGCAATCATTCCTACACATTCTACTCCTCAGAGCACGATTTGTTTTCACATATAGACTTGTGGCTGATTTCTGACGTCCTTCTCAGTGGTGCCACCAGAGCGAGCATATTTCCCAGCACAAACTCTGGCCATACTCTGACCATTCCCCTGTTCTAGCTACCTTGCAGCTGAATGGGATACCCTAAACCCCACACCAATTGGTGCTTTAAATCTCATGCATTGTTGGATTTTACTTTTGAAACTAACGTTAATAACCATGTAAAGCTTTACTTTGAGATGAATGAGGCGTCAGTATCCTCGGTAGGTACTGTGAGAAGGTCATGCTATCAAGAAAGACACAGACTCGTAAATACGTTTTCAAAACCCGTATTTCTTAAAGTTTCCGGGGTTGGTGTAATACCTAACTGGCCCTAACTCTAAAGGGATGGTTCCCTCAAATGATATTTCTAAGGGCCATCAACGTCTGAAAATCCAAAATAATAGTCAGTGTGTGTCTAAACCTATGCTTGCCCTCACTCTATACAAAAATGTCTTAGGGGGTCTTTTGTAAAAAAACAAAAAGTAGTGGTTCAACAGAAGAAATAGGAAACCAGGGTAGGTTTCCGGTGGCCTTCTTGCCAGGCGTAGTTTTAAGCTCACAAGAATGAGGTCTATCAAACAGGGTTACTTTCAAGACCTTCACCACAGGGTCCTTACAACAGTCTCTCTTGCTTTCACTGTTTTGGGCTCTTGGAGTTCCCTTCCCCAAGAGTTGAAACTCTTCAAATGCTTTCACCAAATGGTTCACTTTAGTCAACCTCTCAGGGTTCCCTTCCCCAAGCTCAGGTCACTTCAGTTTCAAACAAAAGTTCAGATCAATATTAGAGATTAGCTTAGGCCTCTTAGGGTTCACTTCACCAGGTTCAGGCCCCTTATCAGCTCTTCATACAGGTTCAGTTTATCAGGATGAACCCTTCTCTTCCTTTTACTCAAGTCACAGTAAGTACTTCACTGGGGCGGCAACCAAGACTTTCGAGAGCAATAGGTTCTTTACTTTTCCCAAGCGCGACCACTCTGACTTCTGACCACTCTCCTCCTTCTTTCTCTTTTTCCTTGGCACGGTCTTGCTTGTGCCTTTTTTCTTTCATGTGCCCTTGGCACACTCTTTGCACCTTGCCAGTGCGCTCTTGCACCTTCTTTACTATTTATTTCTTAATCTGACTTTGTTTGGGAGTTTGACCCGGCTTCGTTTTCTGCGTCTCCCCTTCTGCTGCTCGCATTCAACAACTTGCTTTCTTTGAACTTCTTCTTCCTTATCTTACTTCCGCGCCTCTAGAGCACTAAAGTTTACATTCAGCTTTTCACACTTTGTCTATATTTCTGATTTCTCTTCTGTCTCTTTACTTTCCTGCAGCTTGCAAAAATCTTTCCCTCTCTCCAGCCACCTGCACGCTACCAAGTTTCTCTCTCTCTTGTCTTCATGAAACTCACCGGTAAGCGTAGCACTGCAGGCAGTCCTCAGGATGCTTGGGTAGAGTTCTGTGTCTAACCACCTGCCTCTGGGACACTCTTGGGAACATCACACGTCCCAAGGTAATGATCATTCTGCTGGACATGGTCAGCAGGCTGCAGTCTGCCTTTTGCTGGCTCTCTGGAGACACAGCTTCCTAGCCACAGCGCAGCCCCTCAAAAAGACTGAGAAGGGATCACCTGCTGGACTCAGCCACAGAGCCTCCCTTCTGTTCTCCCAACTGCTTCTTCCTCTGCTGGCTCAGCAGCCTCATTTTATACTCCTGGGTTGTATCAATGGGCTGCCAGTGTGTGGTCAAGGTTGGATTTGCCTGACCTTCAATATTCCATTTAAAATAACATGCCTGCCCTTTACTCCTGAAAAGAGAGTCAAGAGGAGTCAAGTGTGAGTGGTCAGTGTTAAATGCCTGATCCTACCTGACTCTATGGGACAACCTAATGGTAGTTGGTGGCAGTTTTTCCTCTGTTTCTCAAGATGTTTCTCATAGGTAATCCTCACTACTCTCGGTCAATTCTTCTTCTTCCCAGTATTAGTCGAAAATTGGAAGGGGAAGATGGAATGGGATTGGAAATACCCCATTAAAGCTGAAGAAGAGGATTCAGAAGGAAAATGGGGATAGGGGGGTGGGGTGTTCTTGGAAATACCCCATTAAGGCTGAGGGGGAGTGGGTCGGTATTCAATTTGAAAAGAGGGAATACCATGTCTCGCCATTGGGTATTCTTCTCCCAGTCCCTCATGATCCTCCACTCAGGTGATACTATCTCACTTGGCCATCCCCAGGGTCGGGATGCAAAAGTGATGGCCCTTCCCTTGTCAACTGAATAGAAGATCCCGGGGAATAGGTTGGAGAACACTGTCAGGTTTCTCACAGTACACTATGGGAGGCTTTCAAAGCCTACAACTGTAGCATTGCAATGTCCACTGAGTTTGGGGGCCTTAGATCTATTATACAAGACATTAAGAACAGTCAGGACAACCTAAACTGCTTGGAGCTGCAACAGGCATCTCATCATCCCTCCATCACGCTGACATAGGTTAAAGAAACACATTTCGGAAACATTGTAGTGAGAAAACTGAAGTTCCTAGACGCTCTGTTGATATCAGGGCGCTAAGCATAGGGGGAGCGGCAGGGCGGGTTGCTGGCTCATGCAGTCTGTCTGGCACTTAGAAGTTGCTGCATTCCACTCATTAAAGACAGATCCAGCTACTTGCTCACTCACTGACCGAGGTTAATAAAATATTTTAAGCCTTTTATGCTGATTTATACACAAACAAAGATACTTGCTCAGTTGCTGACATTGACAGGTTTCTGGAGGGTCTCCCACTCACACAGTTATCATCAGAGACTAGGGCTCAGCTGGATCTCCTCATCTCCCTAGAAGGTATTGCTTGGGCAATTGATAATTGACCTATCAGAAAGCCTCTGGCCCGACTGCCTCACCGCCAAATTCTTTAAACACGTTAAGTCCTCCATGGTTCCCAATCTTCATAAGGTGTGGGTGGAAGCCTTTGAGTTGCAAATGCGTCCTACCACCATGAGAGAAGCAGTCATCACGGCACTACTAATCCCCAACAAACCTGCAGGAAATTGCAGCTCTTACCGACCACTTTTGTTGATAAACTCTAATGTCAAAATCTTCACTAAGATTTTAGCCACCCGCTTAATGCCGTACATGCCTCACATAATTCACTCTGACCAGTACGATTTCATACCTGGACATTCTGCAGTGCTCAGTTTGTGCCTTCTCTTCAATATTCTTTTCAGTGAAACATAATAACGACAAAAATGGTAAAAAATGTTATAAAAGTATATGTCACAGTGTGGTAAGGGATTCAAAAGAGTGGGGCTTTGGGGGGTTAGTAAAGCAGAAAAAATGGGGGGATTGGGGAAACTTCCAAAATAAAAAAAAGACCTAAAATAAATTAACACATTCAACATTGTTTCATTATTTGAGAGTCACTGAAAAAGTTTGTCACTATTTTTCTTGTTGCTATAAAGACATGTAACCGTTGGAATCCGCCAGAAACATATTTGGCAGCCCTAGATATCTTATTTATAATGCACGTAGGAGGGCTCCTGGATGGACTGATGTATGACTATTTTGTGTACCTCTGCTATGGTGACTATATTCCTTGGTTAGGTCCACCTGCATCTGTCACCACCTCCGGATGTCCTTGTTTCCATTGGGCCTCATTACAACCCTGGCGTTAAGGGGTTAACGGCACCGTAAAAGGTTGCGGCACCGTTAAACCCTTAAGGCCCGATTCACACTTTAACGCCTGCTTTTTGCAGGCGTTAAAGTCTAACCCGCTAAGGGACCTTGGTGCTAAATACGGCGCCGTAATTTACGGTGCTGTAATTAGCGCCTTCCCCATTCCCATTGAGCCCTATGGGCCAAAAATGAGAATGGGGAAGGGACCATGGTGAATGGGGATTTACCGCACCGCCAACCATGGTAAATGGTAAATCCGCCATCCACCATGGCGGAATCCGGCATGGACCATGGTGCTAATAGCACCATGGTCCAACGCCAGGGTTGTAATGAGGCTTAACAAATGTACCTTTGATTTTATTGATAGCTTCTATGTCATTTGTACTTTGTGTAACGTGATACCAAGTACTTTAAGTACTTTAATAAGTACTTTAATAAAGAACGTTTAAAAAAGGATTCGTGAAAGGATGGAGTATCAGGGGCCTCCGCAGGAGACTAATTTGCAAAACGTTTATCAGGATGGCCTGGTATTTTCCTGAGAAGGGGTAGATCTATTCCGGACAGTGCCAGAGAATCCCATCCTGTCAGTGAAGAGTGACAGGAGGTGCAGTGGTCAACAGTGTTGAATGCAGCTGAGAAGTCATCAAGAATGAGGGGGCATGAGTCACCCATATCCATGATTTTATGGGCATCATGCACCACCTAGATGGTGCTGTTCTGATGAAAATGTTGTGGAAGATCTCGACTGATAGTCATTCAGAAGGTGTAGTTGTTCAATTCTGGCAACTCATAGTGTAGCAACTACTTTTTTCAAGATTTTGCTGATAAATGGAAGATTTGCAAAGTGTCGCTATTTGGCCAGGCCGTCTGAGTCTAGAGCCTGTTTTTTCAGAAGCAGTCACATGAGACCAGTCTTGAGGGTGTCCGGGAATCACCCTTCAGTGAGTGAGGCATTAGTGGTGCTGAGGTTTATACTGACACAGTAGGAGATAGGTTCGAGGGAGGTGAGTATTTTTGTAGAAGATCCAGGGAAGAGAGATTGGAAGATTCAGTCCAGAAGGGCAGTGTGCCTGCTGAGGCGCAGGTGGTGCTAACGCAGAGGGTTGTTGTTTGGATGATCTGTTGAATTTTGTATTTTTTTCCAACTAAAAGGTTGATGATTCTGTCACATTTCTAATGATTTCATGGCTCCTCGATGTCGGTGATGGTTTAATACTATGCTTTACTACTTCAAAGAGAGCTTTGCTAATCTTAAAGTCTGTGGCAATGATGGTGGACTAGTAAGTAGTAAGCATGGTGGAGTGGTAAGCAGCTTTGCCATTGCAGAGCACGAGGTTTGCAGTTTTTGCACTAGCATTTCTCTAGGGTTCTGATTCAGCATTTTTTGCAGGCAAGCTTAGAGGTATAACAAGGGGTGGAGGGTCTGGTCTTGCATGACTGTTTTTTTTAGGTGGCATGAGTATCCACCAGTTTCAAAGCAGAGTTGTTGAATAATTCTAGGACGGTGGCAGGAACATCTACCAGGTTTGCTTATAGCTCATTGACCGGGAAGGCTTTGAATGAGCAGCACTGAGTGAGGGGGCATTTAGCCCAACCTTTGTGCGACGTGGTAGAGTGGGTGATGTACAGTGGGATATTGGCAAGGGCAGACCAGTCGAGTTGGGATAGGGTCTGTGCAGGTGGTGAGGGAGGATGATGTAAAGACTAGGTCCAGGGTGGTGCCTTTTCTGTGCCTGGGTGCGCACAATTTGCTCAATGTCCATAGATCCAGTCGGTTCTACGTTATTTCGCCGAATGATTTTACATCGCAGGACTTTTCATCGCCACCCTTTCATCGCCAAAAACTCCATTTTTAAATTTTTTTATTTATGGGTGTGGGGCTTTGCCCCCCAAATCCCACCTTACTTAAATAATCATACCCCAAACTGCACCAAACACCCCAACCAATAAAAATGTTTTAAAAAAAAGTTTTTGGCGATGAAAGGGTTGGCGATGAAAAGTCCCACGATGTAAAATCATTCGACGAAATGCGTGTATACCATCCAGTCATTGTTAAAAGTGTGCTTCGAGTGTGGTTGTCGGCACACGGCTCTGGGATGTTAAAATCTCCAAGAACAATATTATTAGTGTGTCCAAATTTGGCAGAGGAGAGTAAGTTGAAGATGTCTTCAATGAAAGAGTCACTTCTTTGCGGTTGTCTGTAGATAAGGTGGAAGGAGATAATGGGAATGAGTAGACACATATTCTGTACAAGCTTGTTCTGTGAGAGGGATTGATGGAACATGGCCAATCACACTTGTGGATGATTGTCACTCCACTGCTTCCCTGCTTGGGCAGTCAACATGTAGTATGGATAGTAGAACATCAAAAGCATGGGAGGAGTGTGTGGTAAATATTGTTTCAGTGATGAAGAGGGTGTCAAGGTTGTCATGCCAGATGAGATAGGCATCCTCTGTGGCATGATCGACTTCTGAGCAGACACTGATCAGCATGAGGTAGCGCGTGTGTGTGTGTGGTCCGTGGGTGTTGGATTTTGGCAAGAGCTATATGGATGAGTGTTGCTAAAATAGCTTGCTGGGGCTCCCCAGGGCACTTGGTTGTCCATATCCTAGTGAGGGCATGGATGGGCTGTGGAGGGAGGAGACACATGGTGATTTTGTTTGGTGAGAAATTTGTAGCAACTACTTTGAAAGTTAAATGCAGAATAGCAGGTTGGTCACATTGTAGATTTTCACTAGATTTTCATAATTTTCAGCATGAGGTAGCTAAGGTCACTGGATTCTGGGATGTCCCCGGCATCCTTTGCCATCATTCGCTGTTATTGGAAATTGCACTTGAATCACCAGTGTGTGTGCATGCATGTCAGTGATGAGTAATGGTAACTGACATGACATGCAATCCCTATCAACACAATCTAATGTTTTGTAATGCAAATGACCAGCTAGTATCTTCAGAATCACAGCCCGTCCACCGGCATCAAAATGTGGCGTGGAGCTAAGATGGTGGTGGATTCTTTGCTTGGAGTGGGGGAGCGCATGAGGCAGCTGCCCTGCTCCATGCCTCGCTCCGTTTATGAAATTCTAATCAAAATACATCAGAGGTGCAAAAACATGCAGAGTATCTGGATGCATGCATTTTACAGCCTCTAGGCCAGTTAATAAGCTCAGAAAAAAAGCCCAAAATGATTGTTTGGACGGGATGTGTATTACTGTCAGTATTTTCCATTGGGAATACAATACACCTTTAATTACAAGGATATTGCAAGTCTCCACAATAGTCGAAAGGGGCACTTAACACATGTGTTTTTCCAGCAACGTGCAATGCGATTATAAACAAAACTAAAACATGTGGAAGGTGTTCATTGAAAAAGGGCACTGCTAATTTACAGCTCTTGTTGAATTAATGTTTGAAAGTAAAAAAGTGGTTGATTTTTCAGACCATGGTTATGCACCGAATACATAACAACAAATAACATGTTTCACAACAAATTGCTACTTTTTAACCATGACCATACATGAAAAATGTTCTGACAATTACAAAATGGATGGGAAATGGTAGTGGGTTATTTTGCTACTTTACAAATTGCAAAACTAATAATTTTCTGATAAATTACTTTAATTCTTTGTTTGACAAACTGGAGTCACAATGTATTGCAAAGAGCTAAACCATGAAATGCAACCACGGGAACAAATACCCTGAAACCATGAAAAATGAATATTCAACATTGCCACCTTATCTCAATGTTCCCCAGCTGCATAGTAAACAAAGCCCAGTGCCCCGGAACTGGCACAGCCCAATTAGCTGTGCAGGAACGAATGTTGCCGCTTGTGAGCCGGAAGGTGCCGCTTGCAGAACATTGCCCTAATCTTTGTGCTCAAGGACTGATATAAATTAATATGAATGTTCAATTTCATTCCAGGCCAAATACATGCACTGGAACATTCTAGGCCCCTTTCTCGCAAAGCCCTTGATTGTGTCAGGTTTTATAATAGGACTAATTGTTCAGACATACACTCGCATAGCTATTAATATATGAGATAAATCACCCCCACCTGCACTATATAAGTATTTTACAAGCCATACATGTGTTCCCTGACCAAACAGAAGAGCCATGTTACTGGTTGCTGCCTTTGTAAGATTATGTAGATCTGATGTGCCTCCGAATATTTAGCATGTACACAGTTGGGGATATTGGGTTCCTCATAACTCATAGGAGGACGGCACAGTTCCCCAAATTCTTCCATTTAATTTTTAGCCTCACTTTTACTAGCCTTGCGATTCTTTTTGTGACCATTTTCCCTTCTGTTTCGTCCACGTTTTGTTGACTTCCTTTTCTCTATTTCCGTAACCCTTCTACTCTTCTCACTGTGTCAATTCTTAGTTTTAATGCTCTGTTTACAGTTTTCTGCATTTAGCCTCTCTTTATCTTATTTTCTGTTGTCAATGTTATCAGTCCTGTTCCAGTTTTTCTTAACTAAATTCTCTGTTTTCCGTCCCCCTTTTCTTGCATTCTTACTTTTCTTGTATTCATTTTATTTATTTCTCCATCTTCTTTCCTTTCGGCCTTCCTTTTGTTTTGATGCTGTCACGAACAAAGCTGCTTTACATCCCCTTGGTGTAGAGAACCTCATATCCCAATAAATCAGTGAAGAAAGACGCCCGGGAGGGCATTGATTTTATTTATTTATTGCATTTATTAGTAGCACCCAAGACCCGGAGGTATCACACCACTAGAGGTTACAAAATATTCAGTACATTATAGACACACAGTACCAGCATGGTAGCGTTAGGTAGTTATCATATAGACATATACTAGTACAGAGGAGAACACTTTAGCCATATTTGTTGAACAGAAATGTTTTGATGTTTTTGCGGAAGGACAGATAGTAGGGGTCTTCTTTGATGTTGTGTGGAAGAGTGTTCCAAAGGGTGTGTGGCTGTGAAGCTAGTTCCTCCGGCTCTTTTTCTAGAGAATCTTGGAGTAGCTAGTAAGGTAGAGGAGGAAGAGCGCACCCTACGTGAGATTTTTTTTTAGAAGCAGTGGGAGAGGTAGGGTGGGGCAGTCTTGTGTAGGCAGCGATGAGTAATGTACAGGATTTTACACTCAATGTGAGCCTGGACTGGAATCCATTGGGCTTCATTGTAACTGTTTCCTTGTTTCCGTTCCCTTCTCTACCCTACACACTCTGGTCTGAGAGGGCATGACAGCAATGCAGGTGCTACACTAGTGACCAACATTACAGTATGTTTCTCCACCTTTTATTCTGATTTTCAGTATGCTTTTCGATTCTTCACCTCTTATCCTTCAACATGTGGAATTGGTCAGTCTACTGGCAAATCTACAGTTGGGCATTGTCAAGTAGGGTTGCACATTTGCCACCCCCAATTTTTCTTCTTTAAGACAGGGCATTGCACCTTGAAATGAAAACGAGGTTAGCACCTGCTGGTTATTTACTGGCAAATGCTTCGATTGTGTTGTGTGTGTGGGGCATGCAAAACTCTGTCGGCTTACTTCCTCCACCAAATACTCAGTAGGTTCCATGACCTTCCTAGCTCTTGTCAGAAATCCCTACAATGAAAAAGATATTTGAAAATCGATTGCTTTAACAAAAATACATCATTCTAAATGTAATTGGTTATTTATAACATACTTAATATCCAGAGGGTTCTAAGTACGGACCTGGGGATCGACCCTGTATTGCTCTGCGTCGTTGTTGCCCCTGAGCTATCCTCCCGAGACATGTCTCTATTTTTGCTGAGCCCACACTTGTAATCAGCAGTAGCTGCTTTGTAATAACTATATGAGGTACAAACTAACCCCCATTCATCGTTCTGTAGGTCTGCATCATTAGATTGACTGAGTGGGTCATGCTGATTTTCTACTCCCCACCCATATTACCCAATGCATTACATGACCATGTACTTCAACATGGATACAGACTGCCTCGATGCTTGGAAGCCTAACAAATGTCAGTTAAGCACTTTACTAGGGGCATGCAACCAGCAACCAGCATGTCTCCAAATGCTTTGGATTTCAACTTCCACGGTCCATTAACACTGAGTATGCTGGCTAGGGTCAAACCAGCCAGCCTTAGTGGATCCGCTAAGGGACTTCGGAATGCGGCGGTAAGGGGTTAACATCACCGGAATCCTTACAGGCGCCGTTACCCCTTACCGCCGGCCTCGTAATGAGGCCCAATGTGTTTCACCAATTAAAAGGTGAAAATGGAGAACTGTGACTGCCGCACTGGAACATATGATTGGCAACAATGTACAAACTTGAAGTATTGGTTAGATACAGAACATTTATATATTTAGATTTATACTGTTCATTTCTTACAAATCATACCCATGCCCTGTATTAAAGGTATCTTTATTTTGAAATGTAGTTCCACTTTTGTACCTGAAACATTAAGTCAAAACACACTATTTTTTTATTTTTTTATTCATTATTTTTTTTTATTTTGAGCCAAAGCCTGCAAGCATCAGGGTGCACACATAAACACAAGACAGGCAGACACAATGTGAGACGAGTACAAACATAAACTGGGGGGATCAGATCTAAAGATGCATTGTTCATTCAAACAGCCAGATCTTTAGTTGTTTTCTGAATGGCACATAACCTTGCTCCAGCCGTAGGTTCAAGGGTAGAGCATTCCTTGCTGTGGCTGTGAGGATCTCATAAGAGCATCCAAAGCCTTTGAATTGTTTTGATCAAGGTACCACCATTTATCGTTGGGTTCGCGATCGAAGATTTCTCGAAGGTATGTATGGTGTTATGAGTTCCTTGAGGTAAGAGGGTGCATTCCCATGCAAACATCTTTGGGCGACTGATAGAGCCTTGAAACTTGGGGTAGCTCACACCAGCAGCCAATGCAGCTTCCTTCTGGCCCAAGAAACATGTTCCCGTTTATGTATATCAAAAATGATCCGAGCTGCTTCGTTTTGTATCGTCTGGAGTCTGGTTATGCAGTGTTTATTAGCTCCCAACAGGAGAGTGTTACAGTAGTCCAGCCTTTGTGTATTAATGGCTGGGACCAAGGTTTCACGATTTATCTGGGACAAAAAAGGCTTGGCATGTCTCAGTACTCTCAGGTGGCAGTGAGAGCTACTGACCAACCCGTCGAACTGCCCTTCAGTGCTTAGTGAGGCCTCTAAGTAAGTTTCCTGGGTCTTAACCTTATCTAGGATGGTTGTACAGTTACCGTCCAAGCACATGGTTTTATATTTAGGGCTTAGTTTTGGTCTTGCCTGCATGTAGCCTAAGATACACGCTCTGTCTTGGAGGGATTTAAACGCATCCAATTGCTGGACATCCAGTCTTTTATTGAGTCATAGAAGGAGTTTAGCCTGGCCGTGTCAATCTCATAGTTTCAATTTAGCACTACCACAAGCTGGGTGCCATCAGTGCAATTGGCAAAATAGACACCCAGGGTGGATATAGGTCACAAAATGACTTAATATATAAAAATGAACAGGCCCAGGGACAAACATGCTCCCTGTGCCCCTGTGGGACTCAATTGACTATTTTTTCCTCCTTCTGAGGAGGCATCACTCCAGCATATTCAAGATTACCTATTGCTTAAAAAGAGTGAATCCAATCAACAGCTTCTTTAGAACAGTACCCAATGGTTTGCAAGATGTCCAATAGGCGTCTTTTATCTAGCAAATCAAAAGCAGTTGCCAGGTGCAAAAGAACCAGAAGGCCTGCATTACCCTTCTCCAGAAGACTGAGCATGTGCGACTGTAAATCCAGTAGTCCGCTTTCCGTGCTGTGTTGAGCTCGGACACCAGATTGCATTGGATGCAGAATGTCAAGTTTTTCTAAGTGCTCTTGAAATTGAACAGATGACACTTTGTCAATGACTTTTAGAAGAAATAGTGAATTACTTATGGGGCACAGGTTGTTGGGGTCAGTTGGGCTAAGATTTGTTTTTTTTTAGCACAGGAGTAATAGCTACCTGTTTAATCACATCAGGAACGCTGCCATGATGGAAAGTGGCATTAACAAAATGCACCAGAATCAGAATGAAAACACTAGGGTTGCTTAGAATTCATTTTGACGGCACAATTTCCCCTTGACAGTGAGTTGGGCACACTGATTTAAGGAAATCACACATTACAGTCCCAGTAACTAGATGAAAAGCCTTCTAAATGTTTGCTCTTGCGGCACACATTTTCCTGGAAAAAGCCTGCTGTACTTTGAAACAGTCTTCCATAGATGATGTGTAGAGTTTAGGTTTAAGTAGTGGGTTTTTTCCAGGTTCTGATAGATTTCAAAGAGTTTTTTGGAGACCCTTCCTGCCATCTCTAGTTCTCTGTTGTAAAAGGTTTGTTTTACCTCCGGGATTTTGTTTTTATAGGTTGCTTGAAGAATTTTCCAATGAGTTTTATTTTCATCAGATTGATTTTCTCCCAGAGGCGTTCTGCTAATTTATTCTCCTTTTTTAGGGATATCAGGTCATCCGTAAACCAGGATTGTTTGCAGTTTTTGTCCCTAACCCGTTTGTATTTCAAAGGAGCCACAACATACAAAGGTTGTTTAAATGATTGTTATATATAATTGCCAGTGCCTCTGGGGTGTCCCCACGAAAGGAGTTTTCCATTATGGATGTAATACATTGGGCCTCATTACGACCCTGGCGGAAAGGGGTTTGCGGCAGCGTTAGCTGCGCCAACCCCTTTCCGCCAATTCCGAGTTCCCTTTCCGCCATGGCGGTTTTTACACCTGCTTTTAGCAGGTGTAAAAAACCATGGCGCTAAGGGACCTTGGTGTTAATTACGCCACCGTAATTTACGGTGGCGTAATTAACGCCTTCCCCACTCCCATTATGCCCTATGGGGCAAAAATGGGAATGGGGAAGGATAAATGGGGATTGGGGACTTACCGCCCCGCCAAGGTCGGAATGGGGCGGTAAGTCCGCCAACCACCATGGCGTAAACGTAGTTTACGCCATGGTAGTAAAGTCACGGCCCTGGCGGTAACTTACCGCCAGGGTCGTAATGAGGCCCAATGTTCTAATTGATCTGGCTTGATCCTTTTCAAGTTTCTACTGGTTATGTATTTTTCTGGGCAAAGTCAGTAAGTGTGTAAGACCCTCCATGTAAGAATGCGGAAAACACCATTAATAAACCCAAGACCCTATTTGAATTGGTCCAATCTCTTTCCTCCCTCACAAAAACAGGCTCTCTAGTTACTCCTTCACAGGATCTCTGCGACTCCCTCTCTTCATTTGCTTTCTCTAAGATCGAGACGATTCATAATGATACTAGAGATGTGGCTGCTCTTTCCCCTGCTGACCCTAGTTCTCCCGCCCTGCCAGCCCCTATTGCTAAATGTTCCTCGTTTCTGGTGTTTTCTGACTTGGACATACTTAAAGTGATTCATTGCCTTAAATCTGCTTCTCCGGCTGATACTATCCCTCTACCGCTACTTAAAGACATTTCTGGTGAGCTGATGCCTCATATTACTGCTGCTATTAACGTGTCTTTTCAAGAGGGACTGATTCCTAGTCCTCTGAATCATGTCCTGGTGCTTCCTTTGCTGAAAAAACAGTGCCTTGACCAGAGGTGTTGGCCAGTGTTCTCCAGTATGGGGTCTGGCATGGATTCACATGCTCATGAATATTCCCCGTCGTCAGGCTGGGAATCCTCGGTAAAGAAAAAATCAGTATCAGTTTCGTTTCTGATCTGTCTTTCCTAGTAGTAACCAATCACTGATCTCTGCGTCATACTGACCACAGCCAATGACTGCCCTCTACCTAAGCCCCGCCTCTGGCAGCCATCTTCAGATTTTTACCGCACGTTCAAGTGTTGGGAGTCCTCGTGCTTAGTTCTCAAGCTTTTACTGCGTGTTTCGCGCTTTTTCAGGTGAATTTTCAAATTTTTTCGGTTAATCGAGCCTCAAGCTCCACCGTTTCTACTCCCGTTAACGGCTATCCGTTGCGGGATTTTCCTATGCCCCTCAAGGGTGAAGATTTCGTCAAATCAACTTCTTGGAGGATTCCAGAAGATTCGCGGCCTACTTCGAGAACGCCCAGGATGCGAGTTTGTTGCCCGGACCCAAGCTGTTTCGCAGCTGCCCTGGATGCAGGCTGCAGAATGTGTTTAAGGAAGACGAACATTCGCGATGCCTCTACTGTCTTCATGGGGACAAGACTCATGTAGAGAAGGACTGCCAGTTCTGCAAGAACTTGTTGGAGCGGACCATGAGGGACCGTCGATCCCGTCTCGCAAGCTAGTTGGAGAAGGGCTCGATGGGTGAGAAGAAGAAGAAAGGGTCCGAGCGGGCTTCTAAGTCCTGTGCGGGCGCCCCAGTGACGGGGGCCCAACACCAGGCCAAGCGCCGCGAGTCCGCTGGCTCCGGGAGCGCCGAAAGGTCAGGCTCTTCAGTCACCAGGCAGGGAGCACCTTCCCCGGCACCGTCAACCACGAGCCAACGCTCCGGTTCGGGGAAGAGAAAGTCTGAGACGCCGGGTAAGCTTCGGGAGAAGCCCCGACCGATCTCGGAGGAGGGGGAGCGAGGCGTTGCCCCTCCCCCGAAGGAGAAGGCCCGGGACGCACCTAAGGTGGTGAAGGCCCCTACCCAGCAGGCGAGGCCTCTTTCGAGGCTATCGCCGTGACTCTTGCCAAGCCGGCAGAGACACCGCCAGCGGAGACTGCCTCCGGGACTAGAGTTTCCCTGCCGCCAAGGAGGGAATCCTCTTTTCAGCCCATCATCGTGGCCGCCATGATGGAAGAAGCGAGGGGGGGCACGGTGCCCTCCTCGAGCATGGAGTCAGCCTCGGAGGAGGAACTAACCGAGGCCGTGAGGAACCTCGAAGTCCAATTCGAGAAGGTTCGATCCCGTCAGGAAGATCCTCAGGAGATAACCGAGGAAGACGACGATGGTGAGGAAGAGCGGCCTTCCCTTCCGGCGCAACCGGATCCTAGGCCTCAGGATGGCTCGGTGGCCATTTTGTCTGCCATCCAGTCCTCATGCTCTGAGATAAGGACGAGATTCCCACGGCCCAGGCCGGAGGACCCGCAACCTGGCCCGTCGGGAAGTCCTCAGAACAAACGACGGAGGACCCAACACTCTCCTCCGCTCGCCCCCGTAAGGCCTACAGTTCCCTCCTCGTCCTCCCACGAGTCGGGAGATGACGGTGCGTTGGGCTCGACGACGGGTTCGGATGACAACGGTGACGACGACGGAGACGACGACGGAGACGACGACGGAACGGGTCTCCCATCTCCCGTCGCACAGGCCTCGCCGCCCGACGAGATTGGCTCATTCCACACCATGATCGCCAGGGCGTCCGAATTGTTCCAGCTCTGCCAGGAGGAGCAGAAAAAGGAAGGTTTCCTCTATCAGCGCCGGGAGGCCAAGAAGAAGACGGTCATCGCGGTGCACCTAATCGATGACATCTGGGAGGAGGGCCTGTCGGTTCTCAAAAACCCCTCCACGGCACCAGCCAAACGGGACCGGTACGAGAAGAAGTACCGGGTCCCCGAAACCGCTCCCCTGTGCCTCAGGGCCCAGCCAATGCCAGACTCGGTCGTCTCGGCGGCAGCGAAGAAGAAAGCGGCGGGGTCAGGAGCCTCAACGTCGAATTCCACGCCGGACGGCGAGGGAAAGAAGTTGGACGCCATGGGGCGGTGGGTCATTTCGTCGGCGGCGACGACGATCAAAGCGGCCAACGCCCTGCCGATCGTGGCCCGTTACGACAGGGAGCTCTGGTTTAAGCTAGCCCCCATATTGGACTTCCTGCCGGACGACAAGAGGTCCGAGGCCCTGGAAATACTGCAAGAGGGCGAGGTGGCGTCGGACAATGCCATAACGGTGGCAACCGATATTGCCGATACCGGGTTCCGCCAGCTGGGCAACGGTGTTTGCCTAAGACGACGGGGTTGGCTTGGGGCGACCGACTTCCGTTAGGACGTCCAGACCAGGGTGTTGGACATGCCGTTCGACGGCAGCAACTTGTTCGGGAAGGCGGTGGACGAGTCCCTCCAAGCCATAAAAACGGACACGGAGACGGCCCGCGCCCTAGGAGCCCTTCAGCAATGACGGCCCTTTCGGAGCTCTGGAGGCAGACAGGGTGCCTCCAAGGGATCCAGCGGTGGATCGTCGTCCTACCGCCAGGCGGCACGCTCCTCGTCTCAGGAGGCCTGCAGGGGTCACGGCAAGCAGGGAGCGCCTCGCCGCCGTCGGCAAAGTGGCCAGGGCAGCAAGGCCACCACCTCCAAGCAGGACTGAACCGGCCGTGGTCTCGGGCCCCCACCGAAGCACCCCGGTGGGAGGCCGGCTGACGAATTTCGTCGGCGTGTGGAAGTCCATCTCCACAGACCGTTGGGTGCTGGATACCCTGGCATGAGGACACTCTATCGAATTCCTTAAGAAGTGCCCTCACGTTCCACCTGTGGCCAGGAAGGAAAATCACATCCTGCAACTGCTGTTGGAAGTACGGCCGATGGTCAGGAAAGGCGCCATCGAGCTTGTCCCGAAGAGGCTCCGGGGCTCTGGGGTGTACTCAAGGTACTTCCTCGTCAGGAAGAAGAACGGCGGCTGGCGCCCCATCCTGGACTTTCGTCGTTTGAACAAATATATCAGATCACAAAAGTTCAGGATGGTCACCCTCCAGCACGTACTGGGACAGCTGGAGGAAGGCGACTTTCTATCGTCGTTGGACCTGGAGGATGCATACTTCCACGTTCCCATCCTCAAAAGTCACCGAAAGTTCCTCAGGTTCATCATCCAGGGACGCCACTACCAATTCAGAGCACTGCCGTTTGGATTGAAGTCGGCCCCCAGGGTCTTTACCAAGTGCCTAGCACCAGTGGCGGCGCGGCTGCGCCTACAGGGGATTCACGTCTACCCCTACCTGGACAACTGGCTCATACGCTCAAGGACGAGGGAACTCGCCGTCGAACACACTGCGAGGACGTCCAGCTACTCACAAACCTGGGATTCGCCATAAACTACCCGAAGTCCCACCTGGTGCCGTCGCAGGTGGCCCTGTTTCTGGGAGCGAAGCTCGATACAGTGAGGCGCCTGGTGGCCCTGTCGGAAGAACGGACAAAGTCCATTCTAGGCAAAGTGCAGCGCCTGCTAGCCACGGACGTGGCCAGGGTGAGGTCCATCAAGTCCCTCCTGGGGATGATGTCCTCTTGCATCTACCTGGTGCGCCTCTGCAGACTACGGATGCGCCCTCTTCAAGAATTTCTCGACGCCCGTTGGATACAGGCGACGGGCACCTTTGAAGACAGGGTCCCCCTCAACGAGGTGTTCCGGCGGGCGATTCAGTGGTGGGGCGTTTGAGCGCACCTCATGGTGGGCAAGGACTTTCAGACACCGGCGTACCAGGAGACGGTGATGACGGACGCCTCCCTGGAAGGTTGGGGCGCCCACACCGGAGATCTCCACGCAAGAGGCCTCTGGCTCCCGGAGGAGAGACTCCTGCACATCAATGTCCTGGAACTCCGAGCCGTGTTCTGGGCTCTCAAATCGTTCCTCCCGTCGCTCAAGGGCAAGGTGGTGCGGATCTTCACGGACAACACCACGACAATGTTTTACATACGGAAGCAGGCAGGCACCAGATCCCCAGCCCTATCCAAGGAGGCACAGGATCTGTGGCACTGGGCGGTCGCCCAGGGGATGTTCCTGGTTCCCTTCCACCTGGCAGGAGAAAGCAACACCATCGCCGACTCGCTCAGCAGGGAGCTGCGCGCGTGTCACGAGTGGGAACTGCGCCAGGTGGATCAACTCTTCCGACGATGGGGCAAACCTCAAATCGACCTGTTCGCAACAGCGATGAACTCGAAGTGCAAGAGGTTCGTCAGCAGGTTTCCCCAGCAGAGAAGCATGGGCGATGCATTCTCGTTCCCCTGGGACGGCCTATACCTGTATGCGTTCCTTCCATTGCCATTGCTGCTTCGACTCATCAGCCAGCTCAAGAGGTCCCGGTGCAGGATGATCCTCGTCGCACCGGCGTGGTCGAGGCAGATCTGGTTCCCGGACCTTCTGGACTTGTCAACGTCCCCTCCCATCCAGCTGTTGGCGGACGCGGACCTTCTCTCCAGAGAAGGAGGCGCCATCTTCCACCACGACCCGGCGTTGCTGAACCTGCAGGCTTGGCTCCGTCAGCGCTACAGTTTGGAGGCTACGATTTACCGGCTGATTGCAGAGAGGTTCTTGCAAAGGCCAGGGTTTCCTCGACTCTCAAATGCTACGGTCATAAGTGGAAGAGGTTCTCTATCTGGTGCCGAGCACAGAAGATCAACCCCCTACGGATTATGGCCCCTCAAGTGCTGCCGTACCTGCTATCGCTGGCAAAGGCTGGGCTAGCCCATGCCTCCATTAAGATTCATCTGGCGGCGATTTCCAGATATACCAGAACCACAGGACGGACGTCCCTGTGGTCCCATCGACTGGTAAAAGAGTTTATGAAAGGACTGTTCCGGTCGTTCCCGCCGGTGAAGGCCCCGGCGTGGGAACTTAACGTGGTGCTGACCAGGCTCATGGGGCCCCCATTCGAGCTGATGCACTCCGCACCTATGAAGTTTGTGTCGTGGAAGACTGCGTTCCTGGTGGCCATTACCTCCGCACGACGAGTGGGAGAGTTCCAGGCCCTATCCTGCAAAGCACCGTACTTGACTTTCCATGCCTCGAGGGTGGTGCTTAGGACACACCCCTCCTTTATGCCCAAGGTGCCGTCGGACTTCCATCTTAACGAGCCCTTGGTGTTACCTGTTTTCTTCCCGTCTCCTTCGTCGCCGGCCGAGAGGACTTTGCACTCGCTGGATGTGGCTAGAGTGCTGAAGTTCTACGTGGACCGCACAAAGAGTTTCCGGAGGACATCACAGCTGTTCGTGAACTTTGGACCTGTGAATCAAGGGAAGGCTCTCTTGAAGTCTTCTATTTCCAGATGGCTCTCCGGCTGCATCATGCACTGTCACTGGTTGGCTAACCGACCGCTGCCAGGCCATCCGAGAGCCCATTCAACCAGAGCGATCGCTGCTACTACGGCATTCTTATCTGGTGTGCCCCTGCTGGACATCTGCAGGGCTGCTACGTGGGGGTCGACACACACCTTCACGAGATTCTACTGCGTCGATCGGGATTCCAGGGAGGAGTCCAGGGTCGGCCAAGCAGTGCTGCGCAACCTGTTCACTTAAGGTGAGCCTGGTGAGGAGGTAAGAGATGCTTAATGTTCAGTTTTTTGTATTGCTTAATGTTGAGCCTTTTACCACCCCCCGTGGTTGTGCATGTGAGTACTGCTATTTAATCTTATATTCATGAGCATGTGAATCCATGCCAGACCCCATGCTGGAGAAGGAACAAGTTACTTACCTGTAACTGTTGTTCTCCAGCATGGGTCTGGCATGGATTCACATGCAAACCCTCCCGCCTACCCCTCTGCGGCTCTTCACTTGGTCATACTGCCACTTCACGTGCTACCAAATCTCGAAGTAGGCCGCGAATCTTCTGGAATCCTCCAAGAAGTTGATTTGACGAAATCTTCACCCTTGAGGGGCATAGGAAAATCCCACAACGGATAGCCGTTAACGGGAGTAGAAACGGTGGAGCTTGAGGCTCGATTAACCGAAAAATTTTGAAAATTCACCTGAAAAAGCGCGAAACACGCAGTAAAAGCTCGAGAACTAAGCACGAGGACTCCCAACACTTGAACGTGCGGTAAAAATCTGAAGATGGCTGCCAGAGGCGGGGCTTAGGTAGAGGGCAGTCATTGGCTGTGGTCAGTATGACGCAGAGATCAGTGATTGGTTACTACTAGGAAAGACAGATCAGAAACGAAACTGATACTGATTTTTTCTTTACCGAGGATTCCCAGCCTGACGACGGGGAATATTCATGAGCATGTGAATCCATGCCAGACCCATGCTGGAGAACAACAGTTACAGGTAAGTAACTTGTTCCTTAGCCCCATCTCTCTCCTGCTCTTCTCTATAAAGGTTCTTGAGGCTCTGGTATCCCCTGTCCTCTCGTCTTTCCTAGAATCAACTGGATTTTTCAATCCCTTCCAGTCTGGTTTTCGTCCTGGTAGGGGGACAGAATCAGTAATCAACTCAGTTATGGATGACCTTGCCTGTCTTGTCGATCAGGGTGGGGTTTGACCGGTATTACTGTTAGACCTCTCTGGGACATTTGACACAGTCGACCACCACACCCTGCTGTCCTGGCTGTCGGATTCTGGTATCTCTGGCCAGGTACTTGACTGGTTCTCTGCCTTTTTGGCAGATCGTTCCCAGTCAGTATTGCTTCCCCATTTCTGCTCGTAATCTGTGCTGCTGTTGTGTGGGGTCCCTCAGGGATCCACACTTTCCCCAATTTTGTTCAATACGTATATTAGACCGCTTCTTCTTCCTATTCTATCTCACGACTTCAGATATTACTTATGCAAACGATATGCAGATTTTGGTTTTGGTCACTCTCGACCTTACTCATGCTGACACTGCAGGTCGGCTGGGGTATGCCTGGAGGACCTGGGCTCATGGATGGCAGCCAATTGGCTAAAGCTCAATGGCAATAAGACTGAGGTGCTGGTTGTTGGAACCCCCAACCCTCGTTCTTTCTGGATGTCTGAGTTCTGGCCCATCTCATTGGGCCTTTGTCCTCTGCCGTCTTCCTCAGTGAAAAATCTGGGATAACAATGTCATAATCTTTATGGCGGAACATGTGGCAGCTTTCTGTAACTCTGGACACTTCAAACTTGGTATGTTGAGTAAAGTGCTTCCTTATGTCCCAGCCAAATTTCATGCCCCAGTGGTGGCTGCTCTTGTGCTGAGTACGACCAACTACTGCAACTCTCTTGATCTGGGGCAGCCATGCTATTTTACCAATCACCTTCAGCTGCTTCAAAAAGCGGCTTTCAGATCAGTGTTGCACCCCCCTTTCCGAGCACATATGTCTCCGCTCCTTATGCAGCTTCATTGGCTTCCCATTGAGAAGATGATTCTCTTCAAGTCTATGTGTATAGTTTATCAGGATTTTTATAAGTTGGGGCAGAATATATCCAGGAAAAATGTCCATGCTATATTCCGGCTCGCCCTCTGCAGTCTCAGTCTGCCCTGTTGCTGTCTGTTCCTCGTACCAGACTAGCTCGTATGGGCAGACATGCCTTTTCAGTGATGGCTGTGAAGGTCTGGAATGATCTCCCTCTGGCCATGGATGACCTTTCTGTCTTTCACCGGTCCTTGATAACGTATCTGTCCTAGGATTTCTTTTTACTGCTGCGACCCTTCTTGCTTCTGATTAGTGCCATGATGCCTTTGGGCGTACGTGTGCTTTAGAAATGCACATAACATAGCATAACACAAAACATAGATTAGACCACACCCAAGGCATGTTGTTAGTGATAGTAATAGAGATGTTTCTAACAGCGATGCAGTGTAGGATATGTCTCCTCATATGCATAGGGTCTGTGTTAAGAATATAAAAATTTAGAATTTTCAGGAGATCGACATGATCTAAAGCAGTATCATCTTCAGAGCTATTTGACCATCTTTTGAAGTTGCCAAGCAGTATTGTGGCACTATTAGGTTTGTTAAGAGGTTTGCATTCAAAGTCTTGTGTCAAGAATATTCCAATGTAAACAGTGCATTAATTTCTTCCACAACTGTCAGGTTATTGTAGAAAGAAAATAATGATATGGTGGACTTTATATAATACATTATGTTGTAAATAAAGGAGAAAACAATAGCTCTGTATTGGTTATGAACAGCACTTATTTTCATGTCAGGTCTGTATAGTGCTCACTTCAAGTTGACCCAGCTTTCAACTAGGAGTATACTGGTCCTCACCTTCAGGAGTTTACTAGAGACTATTCTTTCTTTTTTTTTTTTTTTTTTTGTATTAGCATTTGTTTTGTTCACAAACCTTTCACCTAAAAACAGAAATCAAAAACAGCCAAAATAATTGAAGCATACACTGCAACAAGCATTAAAATCCATACACACGTGTTCATAAAATCAATAGAATTGCAGTCAGTAGTTAATTTTAATAGCTAGCTACTCCTGAACTTGATAGATGATCTCTAATCATACTCAATGCAACTAGTTTCAAAATGTCTTGTTCATCTAAAAGAGCTCTATAATATGTTGCTTGTAAAATCCAGTAAAACCTGCTATCATAAAGGACTTGTTTTAAAAATCTAACCTTTGCCAGAGTTAAACTGTCATGTTTCCCACTAAAGATCATGTCCCACCAGGCAACTCTGGTGAGAATTATGTACTGCTTTACGAAATTATCACAAAATTGGACCTCTCAGTTCCTCGAAGGTTGCACAGTCAATCAGTAAGCACCTTAAGGTTTCTTGATATTTTACAACATCTACAACCCCAGGCACTTTTATCAAGCTTTGCTTGAGCTCATAGTACCTCATTTGTGGGTAGTAAATGTAGCCGAACTCTTAAAACAAGGTGTACTTCTAACATTGTTCCTGAGTATTAATCCAGTCTATAATACACAATTTGAATTCTGAAGCAACAACTCTACTGTAAAATCTGTATCCCTCATAATCTATAAACACTCACTTTCTCACCTGAGAAGAGCAGGTTCTCTTCTTACCACACTGATACTTTTTAAAACATAAAACAAAGAGTTCTTACCCATTGTCAAACATATTCTGTGAAGTGCAAGTGCTTTCCATTGGACCACCCCAAAAAGAGATAATAGACCCAGTTCATAATGCACTACTTTGATAGGAATTTCTTTCGAGAGTGCCAGCACCTTTCCCCAAATATACACCTTCTAAGAGCTTCCAAGTCAATTGAAGAGGACATTACAAAACATCAGCACCAAACGTTAACGTGTGAACCACATTCTTTTTGTAAAACTGTTTTGCAGCCATTAGCGAAAAGCCCCCATAGTGACATTGCAGTGCCGCTACTTGCTCAGCCAGTGCCTCTGAATTCTCTTTTAGCTTACTCACATGCGGGTTGTTGTTGGCACTATTATTCACAGTAAACCCTAAATAGTGGCAGGTGTCAATCCTTACTAGAGGAAGAACACTCAAGCTCCTCTTCAGTGAGCCTCATTACGAGGTGGGCAGTAAGGTGTTAACGGCGCTGGTAAAGGTGCCGGAGCCGTTAACCCCATAACGCCCTATTACGAGGGCTGCTCGCGGGACCTGCTAAGGACGCCTGGTTTTACCAGACATCCTTAGCGGGTCCCGCGAGCGGCCCAGCATGATAACAAGGGGCCCATCATTAACGGGCCAGTTGTTAGCATACTCCCCATTCCCATTGAGCCCTATGGGGGCTCAAATGGGAATAGGGATGGTCCGGGTTCCCTGAATGGGGAAATACCGGGCCCTCCAAGGTGTGAATGGCCCGGTATTTCCCCATTCAGCACAGACCCGGACCCGAGTTTGGAGGCAGCCATGCCCTTATTAAGTGATCGTGAAAAAAACAGAGGCAAGAATGCACCTCTGCTTTGAACCCCTAAAGGTAGGTATTCTCATGGAAAAATGTCCATATTGGCTCAGCCTGACTTGCAGGGAGGCGTTAAGATTCACAAAGAGTACGGCAAATTTAATATAGCACCTGTTTTGACATTTGATGGGCAAAAAGTTGTTCCAGCGATTGTATTTGGCACCAAGGCTGGTTGGAACATCGAAGAACATACCTGGCAGATTTTGGAGGGTCATTTTTGGCGCAGCGTGTTGAATTTGCCGCAGTCCACTTCTATGACAGCGTTAAGATATAAACTGTCCCTGAATTCTCTTTATTCCAGAGTCCTGTGGAAATTGTTTGCAGTAATGCGAAAACATTTTTTGCATTCTCCAATGCCGGCATTCCAGATCTTTGTAAGTGGAAACAATGACACTCAATCCAGCTTACTACAAATATGGTTTCATCGTTTACATGAAATTATGGCCGCCGCAGATATTAACAAATCTGACCTGTTAAATCTCCCACAACTTGCAAAGAAAAAGTTTGAGACCTGGTCTTGGATAATCAATTTAGAACAACGTGCAAAACTTCACTCGGCGCTGTACCTTGGCGTTGGTGGAAACAAACTACATGTCCAGCCAAGATATTTGCTTTACTGTCCATCACGTCATCACCATGAACAATTTCTAAGATTCAGATTGAACATTTTGAAAACAAAAGTATTTATGTGGCAAAGACGTGATAAAGCTGTGAAAGACAATCTCTGTTGCTTTTGCGGACTTAGCATTGAATCATCTAAACATCTAATAATTGGCTGTGAAGGTACTCGTAACCAATGCACCCTACATCTTGGGAAATGTGCACCCCTAAATGAAGACATGGAAGCCTGGTGGTCGGATATTATCTCAAGGAACAACATAAAACTATTGTGCGCAGTAGTGGGCTGTATGGACAATATTTTGAAGACCGAAGTAATATGAAAATAGCATTATACGGCTGGACTTTTAAATATCAGACCACTGATTGGAAGAATGTTTGAAACAAAAGTTTAATTCCTCTGTTTTAAACTGAATTTTTTCAATAAAAATAAAATAAAAATTAGAACGTTTCTCTAGGACTTGGGCACAGGAATCACTAGATGTCTTAATCAAAAGCAAAATATACGCTTTTTCAATTGGAAGAGTCGAGTCCACCCTAAAAGTGGCACCTTTAATTTTACTTAATTCCGACCCTTCACAAAGATAGACTGTAACTAATGAATCCAAATACCCTCAGGGATTGGGTTTATCTGCAATGCTAATTTCAACGAGTCACTGCCCTTTGTTAGTTGCCAAATTTCTGACATCCGTCTGCCTGCTTGTATGCTCAGCATTACTTTGGAGTCTCTCTGCAACATAGCATTCAATATGGCGTAACTGATTCCGACCATATTTTCGAGAATGAGTTTAGCACAGTCACATAGCTCCCTCCAGTCCACACATAGTCTGCTTTAATTCCATAGCAGATACTTAGACATTTAATCTAGCTACCTTGTCTGGATTCCACAATATCCGACGTCTACCTATGCTTACCTATACATGCAGCATATACCTTGCATCCTTGGTTCTAACTAAGCCAAATGCCCAGTCGGATTCCAAAAAAGAATGATCACTATGCAGAGAAACCTCACTCTCGAACTTGGTTGCATGCATAAAGATGTTACCAGATACAAAGACATTGCCCAGAATCACAGATTGACCTTCTTTGCCAATGTGGCCATAGCCTGGGTATCACATGAGACACACTCATTGAGCATATACAACCCTTGCGATTTCAGTAAGGTTATCCAGGGCTTCCCTCTCGTGTTTGCAGCAGCCATCCCCTGGCCTGTGACATAAAGTGTTCATCTAAATTTGGATTTGTGATATGTAGATCTCAGGATAGTATGATTTCAGGGATAGCAGGATCCTTCCAGCTCTCAATCAGTGAGGTAGCCAGACTATCTAAAAAGGCATCAGAGGGCATACTGGTAGGATTCCAGTATACATGACAATCACAAATACATCCATCCATGGAAAATATTTGCATCCCAGTAGAGTTGGGAGGACTGAATATAATGGTGGTGATCTTTCCATGTTTTCAGCTCCATCCCCAATATATCAAAAGCCCCCAAGTTGTGGCCTCCCACCTGGAACAAGTTGGTAAACCCTTGCATGTTCCAGGATCCCATCCAGAGACCTTATGATGCCTCTTCGTGATCTAGTTAATCTCTCAATGAAATTGAAGTGTATTTGGATAAAATCCATAAACCAATGCAAAGCGATGTAGATATACACAGTTCAGTAATAAAATACAATGGGCCTCATTAAGACCCAGGCGTTAAGGGGTTAACGGCGACGTAATAGGCTGCGGCGCCGTTAATCCCTTAACGCCTTACTACGAGGTCCCTTTGCAGCTCCCGACCTGAATGGCTGGTCTGGACCATCCGTTAAAGTAGGGACCCGCAAAGGGACCTTGATGGCAATTACGCTACCGCAATTTGCGGTACCGTAATTGCCGCCTTCCCCATTCCCATTGAGCCCTATGGGGCAAAAATGGGAATGGGGAAGGGCCATGGAGACAGGGGGAATTACCACCCCGCCAACCTTGGAATGCGGTGGTAATTCCCCATTTCTCCATGGCGGACTCCGGCATGGACCATGATGCTAATTGCATCATGGTTTAGTGCTGGAGTCCTAATGAGGGCCAATATATATAATCACAGGAAGAACACTCATTGATTAAAAACAATAATTTTCAGTGAAAACATGCTAAAAATTAACATCTCCAAGCGTTTTTCTTCTCTTTCATGCCCTTCTCAAACATTCTAGACAAGACCAGGCAATAACTATAGATTCAGCTCGTAACAGAAAAATTAGTGTGGGTCGACATTGATTATAATTGGCTTCTCTTAACAATGGAGTAATTGTCCTTTTACTGATGTCTTCATAGAGGGGGCAGGACAAGACAAAGGGCCTCATTACGACCCTGGCGGAAATCCACAGACCGGACCGCGATAGCGTACATAGCGTTTCCGCCATTGCACGAGGGAGCAAAGTGCGGCCAATTACGACCCATCGGGCACGAGCATTACGCCATGGCGGAATCTGAAAGGCTGCGATAGCGGAAATGACCCCAAAACGGCCCTTACCGCCGCCGTACGCTGCACCAGGTGCAATACCGCCACCCATCTTAGCGGTCACCGTAATGAGCGGTCACCGTAATGAGCGGGCACCGTAATGAGCGGGCACCGTAAATATACGGAAACGGAAGTAAAAGCATGTGGCCGGAACGGGAAACAGCACGCCGCACAACTATAAAATGAGAATTCCTACACTACCATTAAAAATCCGACCCTGACACACATCCCAACCCGTTAGCAACCCCAATTAAAAAAATAAATATGGGAAAGGCTGCCAAGAAAGCGTGTGATCGCAAGCGGCAGGTCCACTTCTCCCGAGAGGAACTGACCGTGCTCACCGAGACCCTCCAGGAGAATGCCGCCGTCGTCTTCTCCAGTCAAATGACCAGGACGGCCCTTGACAACAAGAAGGCCATATGGGCCCTGGTGGCACAGCGCGCAAGTGCGGCGGGGACAACACCCCGCACGCCACAGCAATGTGGCAAGCGGTGGGACGACCTGCGGATACGCGTACGCAGCATACTTTCTGCTAACAGAAACATCGCCACAGCTACCGGGGGGGGGATCAGAGTCGCCCATCAAGTTGACCCCCTGGGAGGATATCTGCGCCTCCACCATAGGAATGGAGAGCATAGAGGGAGCATAGAGGGAGTCGGAGGGATGGAGAAAGGAGTGCCGACATCCGGAGAATCAGGTAGGTTGGCCAAGAGAAACAATGCGAAATCCACAAAGCACGAACATGTGCAGTACCATGTGTGCCCATAGTGCAATACATTGCCCTGACAGCGCCCTCTAAAAGTCAGAATGAATAAACAAATCAATCAAGATGCCATACACAACCCCTACATGTGCAGCATGCACCCCCTAACTGCAGCCAGGCAAATGAATGCATCCTCAATCCACACGAAAATGAGACCACCTCCAAGGCCCAGTCCCAAATCACCCTCATGTACCACCCCAATGCATGTGATACGTTGCCATTCCAAATCCCACAGACCCATGACTAACGCTCGCCCCTCTTCACTCCACCACAGGGTCCCATACCAACGACGAGCTGCACGACACCCCTACCAGCACGCCTGCAAAGAGGGCCAGGACCAACGACCCAAGAGCCTCCACCTCAGGTGCAAGGATCAAGACACGGCAGCAGCATGAATCAAGTGGCAGCACACTGGAGGGGACTGCAACAGGCACCCCAGCAGCCAGCAAGTCCACAACACCAGCACCACAGGTCCCCCCAAAGGATGTATCTGATGGCACTGCTTCTGGTGGTAGCAGCACCATAGGTGACACAGCGGTCATGCCAGCATGCACAGACACGGAAATCAGTGCTGGCGACGTAGGTACCATCCATGACCTCTCCCAATCCACCTGCAAGTTCCATCCCCTACACAATGACGAAACCACGCAGGGGCACCCTGAAGACGACGACTGGCCAAGCCCCTCAAGGCCTGTGCCAAGGCAACATGTGTCGAGCAGCCCCTCTGTCACACCACCGCAAATTTCCATGGCCCAGCAGAGGCAACTTTCCCTCAACAAGCTGATCGAGCAACTGCAGGAAGTGGCCACGCTACTCAAGGACCATGCAAATGAATGCGGGGGTTCCAGGGCAGCCATGGAAACATGCCCTGAGACACTCAGGGCACAAATACAGCAAAGTAGTGAGAGCCTGAGGGGAGTAATGGAGAGAAGCACCGAGACCCTGAGGGGAGAAATGGAGAGAAGCACCGAGAGCCTGAGGGGGGAACTGCATGCGACGTCCAAAGACGTATGTGCTGAACTTGCCGCTGTGCGCCGTGTGCTCACAGAGCTCTCACAAACACTCAGAGAGATGCATGGACGCGAGCAGGCAGAGACATCATCCGTGGCAAGTTCGGTACAGGGCAGCCCCCAACGCAGATCTGCCAGGCACCGGCGCTCCACGGCCAGGGGCACCCCTGATACCCGTAGAGGGGGCTTGCAATAGCGTCTACCCACGGACTACAGGCATATCTGGACACTGGTGTTGGGGGGGGAGGTTAGGAGGGTGGAGGGGGTGAGGTGGGCTTCACAGGGTTGCGGGTATATAGGGTCACTTGATCAATCCACATGAGCAATACAGTACATCATAAACATCTTATGAGAAGCGTGGTCATTCATTTGCGTACAATTACTCCTCAGGCGTAAACCAAATAAAGTGCCTGTGCAACAGGTCCCCTTTCCATGTAATAGCCAAAAAGCGTGGTTGTTAGAAGCATGCATCTATGATGCCCTGTCTGATTACACGTCCATCCTGTGCCTCATGGACTCCCTCAGGGGCCGCCACATCCCCACCATCATCAAGTCCATCATCAGGTGCATGCATTTCAGCGTCCGGTGGCATGGGCACATTCCTACGAACGCACATGTTGTGCAGCATGACACATACCATTACCATCTTAGAGACCTTCTCATGGCTGTACATGAGTGCCCCGCCAGACCTGCTGAGGCAGCGGAAACGAGCCTTCAGTAGGCCGAATGCCTGCTCTATTACTATACGGGTACGTGAGTGAGCATGGTTGTACTCCTCCTCATGCTGGTTCTGTGGGTTCCGTATTGGTGTCAGGAGCCATCTCTTCAGCGGATACCCGGCATCACCTATATGAGACAGATAAAGGGTGTCAGTGGAATGATAGTGCTAATTGGCCCCCCCACCCCTTCCTGCAAGATAAATGACGCATCAAATGGCCCACGATGTCATGCATTGCATGAGACTCACCGAGTAGCCAGGATCTGTGCCCAGCGTGTCGCTCCATGTAGCGGGGTATTCTTGAGTTCCTTAGGACCATGGAATCATGGGTGGATCCTGGAAATCTGGCACAACAATGCGTGAAGATCTTGTTCGCGTCACACACCATTTGCACATTTATGGAATGGAACTGTTTCCGGTTGCGGTACTGGACCTCCATGGCAAGTGGGACAACCAATTCGACATGGGTGCAATCGATGGCACCAATGCAACCCGGGATGCCGGCAAGTGCATGGAATCCAACTTTCGCGTTGGTAATCTCCTGGGCCGTGCGTGGTAGTGTGATGTGGTCGTCGGCGTGCTTCAGGAGGGCATCGAGCACTTGGAAGAGTGTCCGTGAGAACAGTGGCCGTGAAATGCCATGCAACTGTCCGACTGTGTGCTGGTATGTGCCTGTGGCCAGGAAGTGTAGTACAGACACCACCTTCAGTAGGGGTGGGATGGCGGTTGGGCTATCGATCATGCTCACGAGGTCTGCCTGTGTCATGTCCACAATGGCGATTATGGTGTCCCGGTCCAAACGGTAGAGGGTGTGGATCTGCTCAGCAGTGAGGTTGAACGGATCGGCTCGGAGGCGTGGGATTGCGGGCCGCCTGCGTGGTGGTAGTGGCAGTGCATGTGGCCCTTGCTGTCCCTGCCTTGCCCTCCTTCTCCTCCTTCTCCTCCTGCGTCTCCTCTGTGCGGGCGGTTGTTGTAGCTGTTGTTGTTCGTCGTCTTCTTCGAGTTGTAGTACTTGCAGTGCTATCTGCTCCCCCAGGGCCAACATCGCAAGTGCTGCCGGTCGCATTTTGGAGTGGTAGTGGTCGTGGGAGGGGCTTGGGTCTGCTATATATGTGCTGTCGGCCTGTATGGCTTCCACCTGTGCTGATTGAATGAATCTGTGGCAGATGCAATCCACTCTGGCCGAGCACGTCCCGCCCGTAAGGCTGCATATGGCCGCATGGCATCTTGGGATTGCAATCATGTATCAAATCCCGATGCAAGTGTGATGTACTTTGACAGATTGTTATGCTATGCTCCCATTGTTACACATGCTGTATTTGCTATCGCTTACATACCTGTGAGGACTCAGTGGTATGTAGGGCTCGATGACGGAGGACCCTCATGCAGCACAACTACGAACTTCACCGACGGGCGTGCCCTCCCAATCGTGATAGTAGCCAGTTAGCATTATCACACACAGCCGCACTACATTGATATATTAGTGAATGCAGGCGTTCACAGACGCGTTTAGAACGTAATGTTGCAAATGAGGAATTCGAAGGACAGCGTTCGTGGTCTTGAAGTAGCGGCGGGGATACGCCCACGGGTCTTGCTGGAAATGTAACGTTCTTTTGTAGTATGTCCTTGGGACAGGGCCCATAACGAGCAAGCAATGAATGATATTTATTGAATGGCATGCGCAATAGCGTAGTGGCCGATAAGGCAGGACGTTTCATGATCCATGTTGCCACACAACACTTAAGATCCGGCCTGGAGCACAGTGGTTTTTGCAGACTGCATTACGCACAGACGCAATGGAGGTTTTGAATATTATGTGAGTGAATATCCATGCGCTTGCATGGCGGGATGAGGGGATGTTGAATGGATGCATGGACAGTAACAGACGTTGGCAATGGTGTATTTACCTCGGTTGTTTTCGTTATGATTCGCTGCTGCTTTAGGGGGGTATATGTCCCTTTGGAGTGGCCTTGCATGCATATGGGTGTGTATTTTGTGTGTGTGATGAGGTGTGTAATGCATCAGGAGTCCCGTAATGCATTCGGTTCATTTGTCTTTCATTTGGGTGTCAGGTATCTGGTGCCCTTTTGCAGGTGCCATCTGTACGCCACTCCTCCAGATGGGTTTTACTCTCGACACCTGCAGCTTCGGGTGAATCAGTGGAGCACCATTACGATCTTATGGGACGATCGCCAATGGGCCACATGCTCTTACGCAGTACTGGTGGCTAGGTGTAACATTTCGGCCTTTCAAATGGACTAGTGCCTGCCTCATGGGACGGACCTGCGGTTCTTGCCACTTCCATGTTGCCTTTTGGGACGTTGATGTAGGCCCTGTGTGCCATGATGGTACAGGGCGTCACACAAGTGGAAGATGGTCAATTATTGCAGATGCAGCCCTCGGTGATGATGGATGTTTTGGTGTTATTGTGCAAATTGCTGTGAGGCCTTTGTCATTTGGATGTGCATTAAAATTTGAATCCGATATTTGCCGTGTTGCGTTAATCTTTGCAGGTGATGTGGCGATTTTCGATTTGTGGCGGTATGTATTGCGAGGTGATCTGCGTTGTGTTCCGCCTTCTGAGTTGAGTTGTGTGGTACTGTACTGGCCGCGTTTGCCTACGTAGCACAGTATGGTCACGGATAGGGGCTGCCATTGTGACTGTTTACATGATGTGCTGCTCAGGGGCGGGGGATTGGCTTTTGGCCAACTGGTGCCTGTCAGCCAGGTCGATTGGTGGAATGATGGGATGTTCAGAATGTGGCTGGTCACAGGTGCCTGTGTTTGCGTGCGTTTGTTGGAGGGGGACTGGGGTCATGTCCATTGGGTAAGCTTCTGTATTCGTGCCATCTGTGCCCTGCTGCTCCCATCGGCCCCTCTTGAGATGGCCTGGCTGCTCAGTCACTCTGCCAACTTGTGTGGTACATGCTTCTGCTGATGGTTGGTTTGTTTACTGGCAGGGGTACAGGGCTGGAGCTATCCCCCTCAGGATGCTGCTTTGGATGTTGCCTTGCGCTGGTGGCAAGCGATGGGGGACTACTGTTGTTTTGTGTCATGTGTTCTTGGTTTTCATTTTGATGTCTTCTACCTTCACATGCCTGTGCTGCATCAGTACGCCTATGGTGTCATGCCGTACATGGATGCCCACTCACGGGGCGCTTTGAGCCCCTGCATGCATTTCTACGTTGGCATGCATGGGTGGATTGTAGATTTCACTGGTTGCATGTGGTGTGTACATTGCGCCTGCCAGGAGTTGTGCAATGTGGCCAGGGAGTGGAGTACAGGCACTCAGTGGGCCATTTACGGTTGGTTCGCGATGCCGTATTTCTCGCCATGGCGGAATGGTACTTTCCGCCGTGCTTGATGGCGTTCGGTTCATGTCCGCTAGGGTCAGAATTCGCGTACCGTTGCGCCATGGCGGTAATTCCGGTTTTGCAGGGCGCGCGTGCGCGTACTTGGTGCAGTTAGCGTTGCCGTTCACAGCGGTGTCGCAAATGGCATCGTACTTTACGGTGACGGGTCATAATCGCAACGAGCGGTATTCGATGGCGGTATTGCATTTCCGCCATCGTTTTTCCATTTCCGCCAGGGTCGTAATGAGGCCCAAAGTGTAGCACGTCCTCTTTTATGGCATTGCATCAGGGCAGACCACAGACTGCTCATGGCCTGGCCAGTTCCTCAGGTTCTGTGTGTACAGCATAGTTAGGCTCGGGACTAGGGAGTGCCAGTAACTTTTTGAAAAAGTTGTTCTCAATTACCTCTATAGAGGCTACTTTTTCATTGCCTCACAGTGCTGCCCCATAATCAGTTGCGGCTTTGGCTTGTACGTGGTACACTTCAAAACGAGAAATGCCCTGTAATCTCTGTTCCAGTCTCATACTTTGTTTATGCATGCGGGCCAACCCCTGCCAGTTTTCAGAAAAACATATACCTCAATAATCACATTTGGACACCCATGGAATAATAGCACAATAATGCACATTTTTATCTTTTTACCCCTCCCATGACTACATGATATTTCTGCTGATTTTCTAGTGTTAACTGTTAACTTCAGGTTAGACATAAAATCAGTGTAGACATCTATTAGCTGTTGAAGGGCTTTCACGGTGTGGGCAATTAGAACCGTGTCATTGGTGTATGCCAATACTGGAAGTGCTTTCACACCTACCCGGGGATAGTATGCCTTAGAGTCCACCAAGACCCTGTACAGGCCATTGATATATAAAGTAAACAATATTGGGGCTCGGACACAGCCCTGGCACACTAGCGATGTAACTTCGAAATAGCCTGTGCATTGCCCTTGTTCCCCAAAATGTACACAGACCCTGGTGTCCTCGTGAATCAATTGTAACACTATTGTCAGCTCAGCCGGACAACCCAAAACCTGAGCACCTGCCATAACAACACCCTATCCAGCTTATCAAATGCATTTCTCAGGTCCATGAATGCCAAATCTATGAGTTTGCCCTTTTTCAAAAATAGAGGATGCCAATGTTTGATCACAAGTACCCAGGCCTGACCTGACACTAGATTGGATGTCTGAAAGGACTTGGCTATTCGAGATCTAATCCTCTAAATGTTGCAACACAACACGTCCAAAGACTTTAAAGGAGGTGCCCTGCAATGAAACTGGCCTGTAGGCCAGATGGCTTCCCTGGTCACCCTTTTTAAATATGGGGTGGATAATTACGCTTTTCCAAGATTGTGGATATACTCCAGTTTCCAAATAGGAGTTAAAAAAAAAAGTCAGGAGTTGATCCCACAGTTCTAACTCGCCCTTATATAAATCTGCACGAACTGCATCAACAAATGAATGGTTTCTCGAACATTTTGGAATACAAACAAGGGCACACATAGACAGCTAAACAGCTGTAAAAATGATTGATTATAAATTTCAAACAAACAACTAAGAGTCGAAAATATGTTTAACATGGTATGATTCACAAAAAAGAATGTAACATGGTAATGTTTCACAATTTAACATTACAGTTCAAATCAAAAAACCATAAATATTCATCTCAGTCTTTCAATAATAATAATACAAAACAAATCATTTACATCACTTTCATCATTAAAGTTTCACAAAGAAATGTTGAATTTACACAAAAGATAAAATCATAGTTCTCTAAGGGAGTGTACATTTCCTGATATCCTAGATGTGAGGAACTAGATTCGTCCATCTATCTTCTACTATGCGTTTCGGGCGTAAAGCCCTTCTTCAGGTATGAATGGATATCTGGTATATTATTTCTGAAAATTTAATGAAAAGGCGGCTTACCTTTTAGGCTAAGCTCGCCTCCACGTTGTTTCATGAGGTAAGCAAATCCAGAATGTTTATTGTCTTCGGATTTAACATACAATCTTATTGGTTCTGAGTCATAACATCTTATAGCTGAATTCGATCACTTCCGCAGATGTTCTTCAAAGCCTCATTCCTGCCGCAGGTATTCTTTGCGTTCTAACTCGGAACTGCCTGTGGCTGTTGCTCATCACTATGCGACGGCTCCAAGCTAATCCTAAATAAAAACTTGAAAGTCACAAGGCGTAGGGTAACAGCCATCTTGGAAGTATGTTGGTCTGATACCATTATTCCATTAACCAATTTGCATTGGTAGAGTAATATTTTTGTCTCTAGGTGCCAAATCTGAATATTGAGATTATCAAGTGAAAATAAAGTTATGTACAAACGTGTCAGAATGTTTTCGATCCTCACAAAAGTTATAATTATAATGAGATCTCTTGTTATTAGTCAGTAAATAATAGTGTTGCTGATAAGGCATAGAGGTCTCCCTGAAGCATGACTATGTATGCAGAAGAGGTTCACAGCTACCTAGTTCATCCTCCATCTGGCATAATGAGTATGTGCACATCAGTCCATGGATACGCACATATTTAAACAATAACAGAATCAAAACAGGATTCGAATTCTGAAATAGTCTAACTTTTCAATTTCTCAGCTATAGACTTTATAGCCATTGTCAAACAGCAGGTGTATTTATGAAACTGACTGTATGTTGACTCAATTTATTCATTCGAGAAGCGGATGTTAAACACACAGTGAACGCTATTGTCTGTAACAGCTGAACATAATTTAGTCAATGTAGCACTATTAACAAGTCTAACACTTCAAAGGGTTAGGACGTTGTGCATTGTTGGAATATCTTGTCAAATTTAGATCATAGGTAGCAATATAGATCCGACTCTAGGTTCATCCCGCTGGGATGCATGGAATCCAATTTATCTATCCAAAATGTTTCTCTCTGCTGTAATAGCTTTTGGAGATTCCTGCCTCATCTTTGCAACTGGACATGCTCCAGGGTGACCAACTGCAGCTGGGCTACTGAATGTTTAAGTTCCTTAAAATGTTGAGCAATAGGGGACTTTATTGATCCTTAGCGAACATTAGATTTATGTTCCCCCCAATCTTTGTTTGGCTTTTCTTCCCATGAGGCCGACGTAATAGAGGTCAGAGGGACACTTTATGCCATGGATGACATTCTTGGTGTCACATGTTCAAGTATGTCTTAAGGGAATAATATATTTACCCTTGATTATATTGTGGCAGCAGTTGCAGTTGTTGCAAGGGAGAGTGCCCTTAAATGTTTTAGTTTGAATTCTCTTGTGACTAAAGTCTGATTTAATCAGGTGGTCACACCGACCTGCTCTTGTTGTAAGCGGAAAGAGGTGGCGTTGGAAATAGCTTTGCCAATTTTGAATCCAGGGACAAGGATTTCCAGTTATTTACAATGTTCTTTATTTGTCCACTTTGCTCTGAGTAAGTAGTGAGGTATACTCATTTGTTGTCCTTCTTTTTGACACTCGGTTGTAATGCTTCCAATCTAGTTATACTCTTAACTTTGGTGGTATCCATTTGAATCATATTTGGATCATAGTCTCTTGTTAGGAATTTCTTTGCAAGTTCAATTGCCTTTTTGTCAAATTCACTCTCCTCTGATACAGTTCTTCTGTACTTCATTAGTAGGCTCAAAGGTATACTTTTGATTGTATTTTTCGGATGGAAACTTGATGCTAACAATAAGCTATTCGTGTCTGTATTTTTAGTAAAAACTGTTGTTTCAAGTTTGTCTTGTTTGGAGTAGAATAACACATCTAAAAAGAATTAGATGTCCTTCTGAGCTTGTGGGTAAATTGGTTTCTCAGGACAAGTCGATTCATGGATTAAAAAAAATGTGTGTAGGTAATCCTCTGTCCCTGCCCACACTCCAAATAAGTCGTCGATGTATCTGACCAGAAATTTAAGTTTATTAATCCAACGTGGATCATTCATCACTTTGGTCTCTTCTAAGTAGGCCATGTAGATGTTGGCATAACTGGGGGCCCGGAAGGCCACCATCGATGTTCCCGAAATTTGAATGAAGTATCTATCTTCAAACATGAAGAAATTATTCAGTAGTATAGTCAATATCTTAATGACAAATAGAGCATCACTCTTTCTTTTCTTTTCTGTATTCAATAGTGTCCATTCAATTGCTTCTAGGCCAGCTTGATGTGTAATGTTCTTATACTGACCGATTGAGGATTGGTCATCTATAGCATTGCACCAAAAGTGCATAACTATAGAGATTTCATCAACAATAAAAGAGGAAAAGTGTTGCCCCTCCAGATGGAATTGTACAATAACTTTCTTTACACTTACTTTCCTTTTCTGTTTAAATTCGACGTTACAGAATGTCTACAATTAACTTGCTGAACAAATTCATCAAATTGCATGTGCACCAAAAATAAGTGCTATGATGCTGATGCTGGTAAAAGAACTGTACCATTGATCCCTGTTCCTCTTCTTTAATTTGAGACTGATGCTCTAAAAACCTGTTTGCCTTTTTGTAAATATTGTATCTTTTGGTTCTTAAATATGTTTGTTACTTTGAGTGCACTAAAAATAAAATGGCACTGAATACAACTAGCTGTTGGTTACAGAACTTGCTGAAACAATATAAAGTAGGTTCTTTTGTTGATTTGTATTTAACCAACTAAGGGGTGTTCTATTTCATCACAAGGATAAAATAGAGGTTGATTTTTGTACTAACCACCCTTTTCACTGTTCTTTTTAAATGTTGACCATATACAAATTAAGGTATGGAGAAATTTAGTTAGGCGGTTACCCCTTTTTGTGACATAATGTTCTTATACTGACTGGTCACGTCCATCGTGAATAAGAAGTCTGATTGTGCATTAAAGTTGATCGTTTCAAGTCTAGTCAGTAAATGATTGGTATCTTTAATGTAAGTGTGACTTTCTTTGCCAATGGTTGAATGATTTTTTCAATGTATTGTGCTATAGGCTCCAATAGGCTATTTGTAGCAGATATTATCGGTCGTCCCGGGTGGTCCTGGAGATTTTTATTAATCTTTGGTAAAACATAGATTACTGGCATGATAGGGTGTATATTAGTCAGAAAGGCTTGGGTCTTATATGTAATTATCTCGTCTGATTCTGTTAAATCCAAAGTCTTCTTAATGATTGCTTTGAACTCTTCCATTGGATTAATGAATACCTCCAAATAAGTGTCTCAGTCTGATAGTTGTTTCTCCACCAGACCTGGAGCGCGGTTGTGTAATTGCTGCACAATCGCGGCTCCACCTCCTTCAGGGTCAGCTGTATTGAAGAACACTAATCTCCACCCTCGTACTTAGATACCTGACCGTGGAATAGGGCCATATAGTGATCAGACCAAGATTTTGTTCACACATAGTTTTCCCGGTGGGTTTTTAAACTTTTATACAGCGGGGCCCCTGCAACAAATTCACAGAACTTCTTGGAGTCTTTGTTGGAGACAGCTAGGCGAAGTATGTCCCATGATTGATTCTCCAAGAAATCCTATCTAAGTAACATTGACCTTTTATAATTGGCCGCAGCCCTAATGACTTCTCACCTGGTGCTATGATAATTTCTTAGGAACCCCTTTAAATTGCTCTGTGCAGTCATGCACAAGTTATCTAACCAGCTGCTTTGCCTCCTTTTACTATGTTTAAAATCCTAATGGAATTGTTCTGTCAAAGAACTCCACAGTTCTTCTGAGCAGAGAATAATCTAATTTGAATAAACATCCTTGGCAAGAGTGCACAGGATGTGATTTAAGTTAGTAGACACCACTTTATTTTGGGTCGCTATTGGGTCACACTTGCCCATTGCATCCTGTGTTTGCAGTGTGGGTTAATCGTACATAAATCCAACTGTGATAAGACAACAGCGGGCACATTAGCGCAATCTTGTTTTAGCACAAACCTCAGAGGTAATGGGTCACTGACAATTTCCTGTACAACCAATAAATGCATGATTAAGTGTCAGTGTTGTGCGTGCATACACATTTAATCAATAGCTGATGACCCCTGGGCACTCACAAATGTTACTTTGCCAGGGACATCTGAGTGTGCATCCATTCAAAGAATGCAATACCCATTCCATAAGCCACATCTTCACTTGTAAACCCGTGGCACACACCCGATCGTCGGACATCTGCTGACAGGTGATCCCATAGGCAAAATCTTCACCCACATCAACAAGGTCAGTTGGAATCCCATTGCACAGTTTCACATTGAAGTCCCACCTCCCCAAGACCGAAACCGTGTGCTTGTTCAATAGATCTAGAATGGCAGATTCAAGCAACTCATTTAGTGCCCTGAGCCGATTGACTTCTGAGGCATGTGTTCTTTTATAAAAGTTGACCAACAACAGTTTATTCTCCCGGTCAGGGGTCACAATGATATATTGAATACTGGAGGGATTGTATGATTAAATCAAAATTTCCATCACCCCTTTGCAGCAACACTTCTATTCTGGCACGCTGGGGTTGAGAGCGAGACAAATCCATCCAGGCACACAGGTTCTAAGTCGCAGGGTTCCTATAAAAAAATGATGCCCTATGACCTCATATATGACACTACGTCAATCTCAGGTTTGGACGCAGCCCCAGCTATATTCCAACTGATGATGGTGACCACATTCTCCAGGGAGTGCGCAGACATTTCCACACCGGCTGGGGGCCTCCTCTAACCCCAATGGGTTTTGAGTGTCTACGTCTGGTGCCCGTAGTCAGTCCAATTCTTCAATATCTGTCAAGGTCTTGACACAGTTTGATATAATTGCCACTCTCAATCCGGGCGCTACTTGCACCTATACTAGGTGTGCGACTTACCCCTTCCCCTTCCTCTCACTACCTCCCATGCAATCCACTGTGATCTTGGAAAACTGGTATGCAGGGGATAGAAGGCAGTGAGGGGGAGGAATTTACTCACGTTGTTAATGCTCTTTGTGTTATAGCGAGGGGGGCTGAGCGCAGAGACTAAATAGTCCAGCGTAGCTGGAGCTACTACTGTGACTATCATACAGTCACCCTCTCCCTGTTTAGCAGTATTACCTATCTGAATGGCCCTTCTTGTCATCAGGATGCCCTGAGGATTGATCTTCATACCAGATAAGTGGGTGTTAATACAGTGCGAGGTTTTGTTCATTAAAAAGATTGTTGTCTCCTCCACCCCTTCCACCAAAGTTGGGACATCCATAATAACTCACACCAATAGTACTGCTCCAGTCGCCAGATCAATTACAACTTTTATCCATGGTGTGTTCTTAAGTGTGCAACTGATTTGAGGGTGGTGTGTTGATTTGGGCACTATTACCTCATTCCTCTTTTTTTCGGAGCCTATTCTGGAGAGTATGCATAGGGTCTGCTGGGCTTATGGACTTTGTACTCCCCTGGGGCTTAATCTGATGTTCTTGCTGTACGTCAGTAACTCCTCCAGATGCCACATCCCTGACAATGGCCATGCTACAGGTAGAAACCGCCTGTTTGAGATCCAAGACATCGTTCTACATCCTTCTAATAAGATCATCTAATATGATTTGATATGATATGATATCATAACACGCCTGTGCACAAATGTTTCTAGGTGCGTCAAGACAAGGGAGGGAAGATAGAGGGAGGACAAGACAAATGTTCTTACTAGGCCTTGAATCAATTAGATCATGCAAGTGCAAGAAGGAGAAGTGCAAGGTAAAAGGGAGGGGAGAGTGCAAAGGAGAGGGGAGGGGAAAACAGGGCAGCAATGCTCTGAGTAAGTGAAGCCGGGGCAGCGTGGCTCTGGGTAGTGCAAGGAGAACAGGGAATTGTAGGGTTACAGTTACAGTCCTTATGTGCGTGGTAGTACCAGAGACAGTGCAAGGGTGGCTGATCAAGAAAGAGCCTAGTGCCCCGTGAAACTCTGAGGATAACCAAGCAACCAGTTGGTACAGCAGACATATAGGTCAGGTAGGTCAGCTGGGGAGGGAGAGAAATAAAGCTGAGGAGAAGAGGAAGGTTTTAAGCTACTTCAGGTGGCCTGGCTCAAGTTTGAGAGGTGCAGGTAGGCCATTTCAGAGGGAGGTACCTGCTGCAGAGGAGAGAGATCTACCACCCACTTTCCAACTGGAGAAGCGTCTAACCCATAGAGAGTTGGAGGTAGCTGAGCGAAGGGCTTGCAAAGGAAGGTATTTTAGAAGAGTGTTGTATGTACTGCAGGCCCCAACCCCAGAAAGCCTTGTGGACAATGCAAAGGGTCTTGAACTTGATCCTTGCAGCCACAGGGAGCCAGCAGAGAAATTTCAGGGCTGGAGTGATATGGTCCCTGGGCTTAAGGCCAAGCATATGTCTCAAAGTCCTGTTCTGGATTAGTTGCAGAGGGCGGAGAGTAGAGGAAGGCAGTTTGAGAAAGAGGCTGTTGCATTAGTCCAGCCTAGAGAGAACCAGAGCTCTGGAGACAGGTAGCTTGTAGGGGAAAGTGAGAAAGTTAAGAGTCCCTTTGAGGAGGTGCAACCTGGTAGTGGGACTTTTTGGCGAAGTCCAAGATGTGAGGACAGAAAGAGAGAGTGGAGTCGAAGATGACACAAAGGTTTTTTGCCTCGCACAAAGGTGAAGGAAGAGGGCCCAGGGTGGGCAGCCAGAGTGAGAGAGGGAACGCAGGGCCTGGGGTCCCAAAGAGGAGGATCTCCATCCTATTGGCATAAAGGCAGATATTGTTTGAGGCACACCAATCCTGAATCGTGAATAGACAGTCAGGAATGAGCGAGAAAGGAGAGGAGGCTGAAGGGAGCCTGAAATAATGCTGAGTGTCATCCACACATCACTGAAAGTTAGAAGAGATGGTAGAGATCAGGTGGGCCAAAGGGACCAAGTAGAGGTGTAAAAAGCAGGCTTAGAGGATAGAGCCCTGGGGAATGCCACAGATAGAAACAGAGAGAGTGGTGACAGAGAGAAAGGGACCAAGTTGAACCTTGGAGGCACGGTCAAAGAGGAACAAGGTTAGCCACTCCAGGGCCTGATCCATGATCCCCAGGTTCTCACGGAGTCGATTGATCAGGATGACGTGGTTGACTGTGTTGAAAGCAGAGGAAATATCAAGGAGGATGAGGACAGAAGGAATGCTGGAATCCAGGTTAGAGAGCAGATCTTCACAGGTGTTCAGGACAGCAGTTTCCGTGCCTCTGGCAGCTCTGAACCAAGACTGATGGTCATGGAGACAACCCATAGATTCAGTGTGGAGTATAAACTGTGAGATGCCCAGCTTTTCCAAGAGTTTGATCAGGAAAGGGGTGATGGAGATTGGGTGATCGTTTGCCAGGCAGGTTGGATTGGCAGACAGCTTCTTGAGGAGGGGGTGCACAAGGTAGTGCTTAAAGGGATAGGGGAAAGTTCCAGCAGCAAAAGAGTGATTAGAGAAATCGGCCAAGGCTGGGGTGAGGTTGTCAATATGGTCCTTGATGGTTCTGGAGGAGCAGGGGAGCACCTGTTTGGATGACACTTTAATAGAACGGACTTGTCTAGAAACCTTGTCAGGTGTTGCCAGAGAGAAAGTGGAGAAAGACGAGATGTGAGTTTTTTAGTGCAGAAGTACCATTCAGTACATGGACCAGATTCTTATCTAAGACTACTTCCAGGATTTTAAAATCACTGGATACTGAGTCCATGCTGTTACCTCGCTGAGATGACAATGGGCCTCATTACGACCCTGGCGGATGGACCATGCCGGTAACTTTCCGACTCCGCCATGGCGGAATGGGGAATTACCACCCCATTCCGAGGTTGGCGGAGTGGTAATTCCCCCTTCCGCCATGGCCCTTCCCCATTCCCATTTTTGCCACCAAGGTCCCTTTGCGGCATGGTTTTTAATGCCTCCAAAAAGCAGGCGTTAAAATCACCATCCCGCAAAGGGACCTTGTAATCAGGCGTTAAGGGTCGGCGCCGTTTACGGCGCCGTAAAACCCTTAACGCCTGACTCGTAATGAGGCCCAATGAATGCAACGCCCCTCTGCTCCAAATGCCCCTCTCTATGGCAGTGTCTTTGTCTGAGACAGGATCCAGCAGTGGAGCATCTAAGAGGTTGTAGAGGAGCAGACGAATGCCTCTGCAGGAAGACCCGCCCCCCTACTGCCTGTATGTTGGAAGGCTGAAACTGCACCATGCTTGACACTAGTAGTTGTGACCATACCTCGGCAAGTTTTTGAGAAAAAATACTGATTAAGAAAACCCTATCTGATGTATCTCTGTAGAGATGACAGTCTCTTGGAGGAAATTCCTGAAGGAATATGAAAACAAGTGAAAGAGAAGCTGGTGCGTCACAAGAAGTGAGGGTGATGCACTAAGAAGAGTGGCTGAAGAAGAGAAGATATGGACCTTATCGAAACCAATGACAAAATAGGTAATTAAGTGAATATCCTTATGCAGAAATGAAGATTGCTTGTGTAAAGAGCACTGCAGAAAGTGCAAGCCGTTTAATAACTGTACAGATTCAGCAATGCAAGAAGAATGAGTAAATCTTAGAAGCTAGCTATATGCAGTAAATAGACTGCAGGCAAAGCCGCCATTACATAGTGAAAAAAGAGGGGTGAGGCGCGCCCTCAAATTCTTGGCCAATATACTACCTGAAAAAAGAAAAAGAATAAATGAGTTAAATTCACAGGGCTGGATCCCTTATGCTGCATTTGGGCTGCTGCTCTCCTCTTCCTAGCGCTTTTGTGTCCCAACACTCTTCAGGGAGGCCGTGTTGCCTTTCACTTCAGGTGAATCCAATTAAATTGCTAATGCAGTCTCTAAGAATTATGGGAGCTGTAGTGAAATCATTAGTTCATTTCAAGTGACCAAGGAAAGTCTCCCCTCCAAAAAAGCACACATTTTACCCTTAGCAGGGGGAGGGGGGAAAACCATAACTATGATTCTCCACTGTACGGAAAAATTTCCCCGGTGCTGCAGCCTCTGGAGTCCGGATCTCCACAAATTACATGAAAAAAAAGAGGGGTGAGGCGCGCACTCCAATTCCTGGCCAATATACTATCTGAAAAAAGAAAAAGAATAAATGGGTTAAATCCCAAAGTGTCCAATTCACTGGGTTAGATCCCAATTGTTGCAAAAATATTCACAGGGTTAGATCCCAATTGTTGCAAAAATATTCACAGGGTTAGATCCCTTATTCTGCATTGGTACTGCTGTTCTCCTCCTTCAAATATTCACAGGGCTGGATCCCTTATGCTGCATTTGGCTGCTGTTCTCCTCCTCCTACAGCTTTCATGTCCCAACACTCTTCAGGGAGGCTGTGTTGCCTTTCACTTCAGGTGAATCCAATTAAATTGCTAATGCAGTCTCTAAGAATTATCCTAGATTTCCTCATCGCTGTGATGGTTCGAATCCAATCCATTATCTTAATAAGTTCTTTAGCCTTCATAGGGATTTGAATCAGAGTTTCTTCCAAACATTCTGATTCACATACCATTTTAAATTATTCAAATACAGATTAGATGCCCCTTGATAAGCCACCAAAACAATTTCATAGAGAGAGAGAGAGAGAGAGAGAGAGAGAGAGAGAGAGAGAGAGTGGAGACAAAATCAGCATGTATGGTGTGAACAACTTCCATTCCAAGTAAGTCCTAAGTGATGGGACACCCAGTTTATATCTCAGGCTTACTACAAGGACACAGTTAGGAAGGTTCAACACATGCCTCCCTAGCATACCCTCCAATCGTTCCCAGTATATTGCGTGTGAGTGTGGGTTAGTATCAAATCCAAAATGCAGGGCCAGTGTTTTCTTACCAAAATAATATTTAATAAGTGGCAAGACAGAAAATGTGCAACATTTGTTGGCAACTTTTTTCCTCTGAGAGCCTAAGCAAAGGATATTTTCGTCCAAGGCAGAAGTGACTGACCCCTTTGTTAGATAGGATCTAACCACCGATCTCAAGTAAACAATCTCCTTGACTATAGGGATCACCTGATTATCCAGAGACCAAGAAAATTGTTTAGTTTACCTTAGCGGGTGTTTGAAAATTAAGATTTGGGATTTTTCTGGGTTGAGCTTCAGCCAGTTCAGCTCTGCAAATTTCTGAAAGGCGATGCGATTTAGAAGCACAATGTCGTCGGCATAGGCCAGCCATCCAATTTTAGAGGTGACCAATTTTGGGCCGGTCAATGCCGCCTCGACAAGCCATTTAACTAGATCAGCTAAATAAAGGTTGAAGTGGAAGGGCTCCACCAAGCACCCTTGCCTGACAACCCTTGCTATAACAATGGATTTGGAGATGAGACTTGATCTATCAAGTCTAACCTGCAATACAGTGTGCCTCTGTAGCTCAATCAAGATGGCCAGCAGGTGTTTTGGCAATTCTCAGTCTCTTAATTTCCCCCAGAGGAGGTCCCGATTGATGGTTTCAAAAGCCTGGGACAGGTCAATTCATGCTCCAAACAGTGGAGACCCGCCCCTGGAGAAATATTCACTACTCACTGTGTTTCTTCCAATGAAGGAGGCAGCATCAGGAGCATCTAGAGTAGCACTAGACAAAGAGAATGTTGACATAGGAAGCATAGAGCCTTGTCCTTGTGTCCTTGTGCAGACTAAACCTAGAGCAGGGTGAAAGGGACAAGATTAACACTAGTTGGGGATTAGACATGTTAGATGAGGAAAGAGAATCCTTCCATGCGGAAGAGGGAGGAGGAGCATGTGCCCCGAGGGAAGCCTGCCGATGGACCAGGAAGCAAGATGGTCCGATCAAGTGCAGCCTAAGGAAAGGACACCAGATCCCATATCATATCCAGAGCATCCGCGAGGACGATCGTAAAGTGAGAAGGGAGAATCACTGCCATATGTGAGCAGGTTAAGATCATTGCCAGGGAGAAGACAGTCAGGGACCATTGTACCTGCCATGGATATGCAGATGATGGGAGCCCGATTGCGGGTTAGGGTTCACGCAGTTTCCATTATGGAAAAAAGGGGGAGCAAGCCCACAGTATATTCCATGGCCGCCGATGGATAAGGATAGTTTAAGATGTAAAATCCTGAGTTTGACATCGGGTGTGGGAAAATGGATTTATGAATTAGAAAAATGACAGGAGGAGCTATGTTGGCAATTGGAGACATTAAGGGTCTTTTGGCAGCCATTCTTGGGGAAAGAGCTGATGACATATGGAGGAGAGCAGGCTATCCAAGTGTGACAGCACAGAATACAGCACACGATGGAGCGCTGTTCAATAATTGTAGGGCAGACATGTAGAGTGCTCTCAGAGTGCAGTATCCTGACACATCAGATATGGGTGTGATTATGACACGCAAGATGAAAGAAGATGAAGACTATGTTGCTGACATTCAGGACATTCAAGAGCATTGGTCTCTTGAAACAAGGTAACCGTGGGAAAAACAATGCCATTCTTTTACCACATTCTATGTTAGGGGTTGCCGGAGCAAGTACAAAGGCTAATGAAGAAGCAAGTGAGGATGGAAGTGAAGCCATGGGTTGAAATACAGCTGACAATAGTCCATCAATGTCAGCTAATAAGAAGAAAGATGAGGCGAGGAAAATTGAGGAAGCTAAATTAGTTTAGAAGAAATTGTCAAAGTGTGCCATAGAAGGGGCGGTATTGACAAGCGGAGAAGGGCTGGGGATACAGAAAGCAGTGGGTACATCACAGATGAAAAATCAGTGCCCGATGGACCAAGGAGGAAATGGGTTCATGCCACGAGGCAGAGGTATAGGATATAGAAGAAGGGGTGGATTCCAAAGCAATCAAGGTGGTTTTCAGAACGCACAGAATGAGAATCAGAATGTGAAAGGAGGATTTAACCAAGGCGCACTAGTCAGATAGTCTACCTCTGTATGTTGAACCTGTGGGATGACAGGGCACATTGCACGCTCAAGTGGGAGCCAAGGGAATGTACAGAATGTACAATTCACAAGAGGGTGGCAGTTTATCCTCCACCATATAGCACACAAACTAGGGAAGGGTTTGCCCAGGATCAGACAGTGCATCAGACACAAGCACTGCAAATGCAACAGAAACAGCAACCACAGCAAGTACAAATGAATCCACCACAAGGGCAGTCGCAGTGAAGAGACCAAAATGTTGTCAATTTCAGCCTCTAATTTACTTCTATTTACAGGCCGATTCATGGAATTAATGTGCGCTGAAAATTCCCACGCAAGCGTGCGAAACCGTGCGAATCGCAGTGCAAGTGCGAAAATCGCAGCAAAACCCGCGCACATCGATTCATGGAAGTCTGCGCGCGAGTAACATGTGGGATGTGTGCTGAAAATCTGTGTGGCGCATGCCGGCGCACAGATCATCTAACGGCGTGCGCTACGGCCACAGCAAAAGTGCACATAGCGCGGTGCACATAACAAAAGTAGGCGTAACACAGGGCGTGACACGCGGAATGGGGAACAACGCGTGAAAATGTGGACGTCACGGGGGAAGTACAGGAGGCAAGTGCGCGGAACGCCCACACGCTCGCCTACAACACGTATTCATGGAATCGAATAGGGCAAACCAGCGCACCGGCGAAGACGTGCACAGGCCTAAACACGTACGCCACACGAAGGCAGGTGGTAGCGTCCCTGCGCATGAAAAAAATGTGCGCCAAAATGTGCGCTAACAAAAAGCATGTATATACAGCTCTGATGATTGTCCCATACTGTGGCCCTCTAGGACAAATGACGTGCAAAGGGGTACGCGACAAACACGAATACCCGCTGTGTCAAAAATAGCATGTGTGTGTATTTCGGGGTGCGCAGGAAGTTTCACACGCGATTGGCCTTGGGCGAGCGGGGTGCGTGTAAATCTGGGGTTGCAGGAAGTTTCAAACGTGATAGGCCCTGTGCGAGTGGGGTGCGTGTATTCCTGGGGTTCGCGTGAAGTTTCACACGCGATTGGCCTTGGGCAAGTGGGGTACGTGTATTTCGGGGGTGTGCAGGAAGTTTCACATGCGACAGGCCCTGTGCGAGTGGGGTACGTGTATATCTGGGGTGCAGGGGAGTCCTACACGTTAATTGGCAGTGTGGGTCCTCCCAGGTGTTCCCTCTACACCCTCCACAGCCCCTGCAGGCAGCCCACACCATAGGGGACTACCCTGCACCCCTGGTCATGTCCCGCAAGCAGCCCATCCACCATGGACATGCCCCCCAGCCAAGCCACATGTCACCTTGCACTACTGATCACCAACGCATGACCCCCTCCACCCCCGCCCCCCAGCAGTGCAGGGCACCTGCCAGCAGGCCCCCACTCATGTGCCACTCATGTCCCCTTGCACGCCCAGCCCCCAGCAGTGCAGGGCACCTGCCAGCAGGCCCCCACTCATGTCCCACTCATGTCCTCTTGCACCACCAACCCCCAGCACTGAGGGGCACCTGCCAGCAGGCCCCCACTCATGTCCCCTTGCACACCCACCCCCCAGCACTAAGGGGCACCTGCCAACAGGCCCCCACTCATGTCTCCTTGCACACCCACCCCCAGCACTGAGGGGTACCTGCCAGCAGGCCCCCACTCATTTCCCCTTGCACCCCCACCCCCCAGCAGTGCAGGGCACCTGCCAGCAGGCCCCACTCATGTCCCCTTGCACCTCCACCCCCAGCACTGAGGGGCCCTGCCAGCAGGCCCCCACTCATGTCCCCTTGCACCCCCACCCCCCAGAAGTGCAGGGCACCTGCCAGCAGGCCCCCACCCATGTCCCATTGCACCCCCACCCCCCAGCACTGAGGGGCACCTGCCAGCAGGCCCCCACTCATGTCCCACTCATGTCCCCTTGCACCCCCACCCCCCAGCAGTACAGGGCACCTGCCAGCAGGCCCCCACTCATGTCCCCTACACCCCACCCCCCAGCACTGAGGGGCACCTGCCAGCAGGCCACCAATCATGTCCCACTCATGTCCCCTTGCTCCCCCAACCCCCAGCAGTGCAGGGCACCTGCCAGCAGGCCCCCACTCATGTCCCACTCATGTCCCATTGCACCCGACAACCCAGCAGTGCAGGGCACCTGCCAGCAGGCCCCCACTCATGACCCACTCATGTCCTCTTGCACCCCCACCCCCCAGAACTGAGGGACACATGCCAGCAGGCCCCCACTCATGTCCCTTTGCACACCCACCCCCCAGCACTGAGGGGCACCTGCCAACAGGCCCCCACTCATGTCCCCTTGCACCCCCACACCCCAGCACTGAGGGGCACCTGCCAGCAGGCCCCCACTAATTTCCCCTTGCTCCCCCACCCCCCAGCATTGCAGGGCACCTGCCAGCAGGCCCCCACTCATGTCCCCTTGCACCCCCACCCCCCCAGCACTGAGGGGCCCTGCCAGCAGGCCCCCACTCATGTCTCCTTGCACCCCCACCTCCCCAGCAATGCAGGGCACCTGCCAGCAGGCCCCCACTCATGTCCCCTTGCACCCCCACCCACCAGCAGTGCAGGGCACCTGCCAGCAGGCCCCCACTCATGTCCCATTGCACCCCCACCCCCCAGCACTGAGGGGTACCTGCCAGCAGGCCCCCACTCATGTCCCACTCATGTCCCCTTGCACCCCCACCCCCCAGCAGTGCAGGGCACCTGCCAGCAGCCCCCACTCATGTCCCCTTGCACCCCCACCCCCCAGCACTGAGGGGCACCTGCCAGCAGGCCACCAATCATGTCCCACTCATGTTCCCTTGCCCCCCCGCCCCCCAGCAGTGCAGGACACCTGCCAGCAGGCCCCCACTCATGTCCCACTCATGTCCCATTGCACCCCCACCCCCCAGCAGTGCAGGGCACCTGCCAGCAGGCCCCCACTCATGTCCCACTCATGTCCCTTTGCACCCCCACCCCCCAGCACTGAGGGGCACCTGCCAGCAGGCCCCCACTCATGTCCCCTTGCACACCCACCCCCCAGCACTGAGGGGCACCTGCCAACAGGCCCCCACTCATGTCCCCTGGCACCCCCACCCCCCAGCACTGAGGGGCACCTGCCAGCAGGCCCCCACTCATTTCCCCTTGCATCCCCACCCCCAGCACTGAGGGGCACCTGCCAACAGGCCCCCACTCATGTCTCATTGCACCCCCACCCCCTAGCACTGAGGGGCACCTGCCAACAAGCCCCCACTCATGTCTCATTGCACCCACACCCCCTAGCACTGAGGGGCACCTGCCAGCAGGCCCCCACTCATGTCCCCTTGCACCCCCACCCCCCAGCAGTGCAGGGCACCTGCCAGCAGGCCCCCACTCATGTCCCACTCATGTCCCCTTGCACCCCCACCCCCCAGCAGTGCAGGGCACCTGCCAGCATGCCCCCACTCATGTACCCTTGCACCCCCACCCCCCAGCAGTGCGGGGCACCTGCCAGCAGGCCCCCACTCATGTCCCACTCATGTCCCCTTGCACTCCCACCCCCCAAGCAGTGCAGGGCACCTGTCAGGCCCCCACTCATTTCCCCTTGCACACCCACCCCCCAGCAGTGCGAGGAACCTGCCAGCGGGCCCCCACTCATGTCTCTTTGCACCCCCACCCCCCAGCAGTACAGGGCACCTGCCAGCAGTCCCCCACTAATTTCCCCTTGCACCCCCACCCTCCAACACTGAGGGGCACCTGCCAGCAGGCCCCCACTCATGTCCCCTTGCACCCACACCCCCCAGCAGTGCAGGCCACCTGCCAGCAGGCCCCCACTCATGTCCCCTTGCACACCCACCCCCCAGCAGTGTGGGGCACCTGCCAGCAGGCCCCCACTCATGTCCCCTTGCACCACCACCCCCCAGCACTGAGGGGCACCTGCCAACAGGCCCCCCACTCATGTCCCCTTGCACCCCTATCCCCCAGCAGTGCAGGCCACCTGCCAGCAGGCTCCCACTCATGTCCCCTTGCACTCCCACCCCCCAGCAGTGCAGGGCACCTGCCAACAGGCCCCCACTCATGCCCCATTGCACCCCCACCCCCCAGCAGTGCAGGGCACCTGCCAGCAGGCCCCCACTCATGTCCCACTCATGTCCCCTTGCACCCCCACCCCCAGCACTGAGGGGCACCGACCAGCAGGCCCCCACCCATGTCCCACTCATGTCCCCTTGCACCCCCACCCCCAGCAGTGCAGGGCACCTGCCAGCAGGCCCCCACTCATGTCCCACTCATGTCCCCTTGCACCCCCACCCCCCAGCAGTGCAGGGCACCTGCCAGCATGCCCCCACTCATGTACCCTTGCACCCCCACCCCCCAGCAGTTCGGGGCACCTGCCAGCAGGCCCCCACTCATGTCCCACTCATGTCCCCTTGCACTCCCACCCCCCAAGCAGTGCAGGGCACCTGTCAGGCCCCCACTCATTTCCCCTTGCACACCCACCCCCCAGCAGTGCGGGGAACCTGTCAGCGGGCCCCCACTCATGTCCCTTTGCACCCCCACCCCCCAGCAGTACAGGGCACCTGCCAGCAGTCCCCCACTCATTCCCCCTTGCACCCCCACCCTCCAACACTGAGGGGTACCTGCCAGCAGGCCCCCACTCATGTCCCCTTGCACCCACACCCCCCAGCAGTGCAGGCCACCTGCCAGCAGGCCCCCACTCATGTCCCCTTGCACACCCACCCCCCAGCAGTGTGGGGCACCTGCCAGCAGGCCCCCACTCATGTCCCCTTGCACCCCCACCCCCCAGCACTGAGGGGCACCTGCCAACAGGCCCCCCACTCATGTCCCCTTGCACCCCTATCCCCCAGCAGTGCAGGCCACCTGCCAGCAGGCTCCCACTCATGTCCCCTTGCACACCCACCCCCCAGCAGTGTGGGGCACCTACCAGCAGGCCCCCACTCATGTCCCCTTGCACCCCCACCCCCCAGCACTGAGGGGTACCTGCCAACAGGCCCCCCACTCATGTCCCTTTGCACCCCTGTCCCCCAGCAGTGCAGGGCACCTGCCAGCAGGCCCCCACTCATGTCCCACTCATGTCCCCTTGCACCCCCACCCCCAGCACTGAGGGGCACCTACCAGCAGGCCCCCAACCATGTCCCACTCATGTCCCCTTGCACCCCCACCCCCAGCAGTGCAGGGCACCTGCCAGCAGGCCCCCACTCATGTCCCACTCATGTCCCCTTGCACCCCCACCCCCAGCAGTGCAGGGCACCTGCCAGCAGGCCCCCACTCATGTCCCACTTGCGTCCCCTTGCACTCCCACCCCCCAGCAGTGTGGGGCACCTGCCAGCAGGCCCCCACTCATGTCCCACTCATGTCCCCTTGCACCCCCACCCCCCAGCACTGAGGGACACCTGCCAGCAGGCCCCCACTCATGTCCTCTTGCACACCCATCCCCCAGCACTGAGGGGCACCTGCCAACAGGCCCCCACTCATGTCCCCTTGCACCCCCAACCCCCAGCACTGAGGGGCACCTGCCAGCAGGCCCCCACTCATTTCCCCTTGCACCCCCAACCCCCAGCAGTACAGGGCACCTGACAGCAGGCCCGCACTCATGTCCCATTGCACCCCCATCCCCCAGCACTGAGGGACACCTGCCAGCAGGCCCCCACTCATGTCCCACTCATGTCCCGTTGCACCCCCACCCCCCAGAAGTGCAGGGCACCTGCCAGCAGGCCCCCACTCATGTCCCACTCATGTCCCCTTGCACCCCCACCCCTCAGCAGTGCGGGGCACCTGCCAGCCGGCCCCCACTCAAGTCCCACTCATGTCTCCTTGCACCCCCACCCCCCAGCACTGAGGGGCACCTGCCAGCAGGCCCCCACTCATGTCCCCTTCACACCCACCCCCCAGCAGTGCGGGGCACCTGCCAGCAGGCCCCCACTCATGTCCCCTTGCACCCCCAGCAGTGAAATGGCGATCTCATGACACAAACCAAAAGTCAACTATGTACATCAACACATGTCCGCCACAAGAAGGCAGGCGGTAGCGTCCCTGCGCTAACAAAAAGCCTGTATATACAGCTCTGATGAATGTCCCATACTGTGGCCCTCTAGGACAAATGACGTGCAAAGGGGTACGCGACAAACACGGACACCAGCTATGTCAAAAATAGCGTGTATTGCGGGGGTGCGCATGAAGTTTCACACGCGATTGTGCCTGGGCGAGCGGGGTACGTGTACTTCAGGGGCTTGCGGGAAGTTTTACACGTGATTGTGCCTGGGTGTGTGGGTTAGGTGTACTTAAGGGGCTCGCAGGAAGTTTTACACGTGATTGGGCCTGGGCGAGCGGGGTACGTGTATTACTGGGGTGGGCAGGGAAGTACAGGAGGCAAAGGCGCGGAACGCCCACACACACGTGCCAAAAAAGACGCGCTAATCCGGAAACACGTACGCCAGCAGGAAGCAGGTGTTAGGACAGTTTTTCTGAAGTCCAGTTAAGGGCCTAGTAAAACCATTCAACTGAGGCAGTACAAGACTCCACTCTTAGTATAAGACTGTACCACCTGAGTACATGGTAGCGTAGGCAGAGCAGCCAGGCTTTTCTTAGGAGGGAGAGAGGGCAGTAGATACAGTACAAGTGAAAATTGTAATACAAATGATCCAAAGAAACACTGAAACACTATGTATTATAAAAATAAAGGATTTATTTAAATACAAGTAGGCCCAGATAAATCTAGGGGTTAAGTAAATACTGAAACATTATATGAAATCACAATATAAAACACAACACTATACTTGAAAGTACACAGACCCAAGTATAGACCTTATTTGGAACACCTAACAGTAGTTCTAGGGAAGTCAAAACCTTGTTATACACATTTAGTATAGGCCAAGCCTATTCTTTGGGAGTAAAAGACCAATGGTTACTTTTAGATTACTTTTGGTAATACAAGGACAGTAGGCCCTTCCAGTTATAGAGTGACTCTTGGAACAAATCACATAAACAGTCAACTGGACAATATACTTTTGGTGAATAGTGAAACACTTATTCTAGGTGCAGTAAAAACCTATAACTACTTTTGTCATAACACACAGTTATACCAGGTGAGTAATACCTATGGATGTAATGTACAATTACAGATGCTTTGGAAATCAGGGAACCCCAGATTGAGATGAGCAATAACTCTTGTAACTTGTTTTGGATGGCACACAGCTAACACAAGGTAAGTAAAACCCACTTAATTTAACTTCACAATGAAGGGGAAAGTAAAACCCAATGTCACACTTTACTGAATAGATATTCTAGGTAGGCAACAACCTAATGTAGACTTATTAAAGACAGGCTAGCAGCAAGTCAGGGGAAGCAAGACCCAGTTGGGGGCCACTCATACAGTTATCCTAACAGGACTAACCTGGTGATACCAACAGTTGGAGGACACTCATACAATTACCCTTCAGGAATAATCTGGTGAAACCAACACATTACTTTTGTAAAGAGGCACAACCTAATCACAGGAGAGTAAAATACCTTCACATCTACTTTCTTTTAGACTGGCAAAATAGTGGCTTAGGAAGGAAAGATGTTAACCATACTTTTAAGAATAGTGCATCACACATCCAAGATCAGTAAGAACTTTTGTAACTGTTCACTCTTAGAATTACAGTTACCAACCAACTCTTTACAAGTAAGTAAAAACACTTGATTTCTTTTCTAGGCAGAAGTCCCAATCCCTTCAAAGTATTTTCCCTTAGAGCATGAGTGTTCTCAGTGGCAGAAGGGGGGTCACTAGGACTAGTGACCAACAGGCAATGTTAGAATAAGTTCTTTAGTAGCAAAAGTCAGAGTTTCCTGAGGAAAACTGGCAAACAAGTGAGTACCTTTACTTCTAGGGTTAGAAGAGGATCCAGGGGCTTTGCAGAAGACACCCCAGCAGGATTCTAGCAGTGGGACTGGGTGTACTGGACGAGGGACCTCCCAATCACAGAAAACACCCCAGGACTACACAGAAATCCCAACAGGCTTAAGGTAAGTATATACCCAAGCCAACACAGTACCTCAGCAATGAAGAAGAGATTGCAGCAGGAGAACTTCAGGGACTGCAGCCAAATACCCGGTCACTGGATTCCTTGTCCTGGAGACTGAACACAAGACCTCAGAAGGGACTTTGCAGCAGGGATCGATGAAGAAGGCTCTAGGCAAGATTTCACTCGCGGCTGAATGCGGTTCTGCGGGTTTGGTGCCTTTTCAAGGAGCACAGAAGAAGACAGAAAATCGCAGTTGAATTCTCGTCGTTTAAAAGGTCCAGCACTCTTGTGAGGGGACTTTTTGGACTCGATTCGTGTCTCTGGAGATAGACCAAGATGCCCACGAAGTTTCAGCGAGATTCGGAATTCGGAAGACCGTGCACCGCACAGTGGCAGGAGGTCCCAGGGTATTGGGGTATTGCAAGGTCGCAGCAACCAGTGGGATGGCTCAAAATGCTGGTCGTCTTGAGTCTAGTGGGTCTCACCAGGCTCTGGGTTCGGGTCGTCGTTTTCGGAGACCCCAGGTCGATCGGAAGGAAGGGCTGCAGCAGGCTCTGGTTACAAAGCAGGCTCTCCGGCCGCTGGAAATCATTCCCGCCGCTTTTCCTTCATCATCCTCTTCGGTTTTCTGTTCCAGTGGTCGACATGACTTCAGCTTCCAGGTTTTCAGTATTTATCAGGAACTGCAACACAACCTCTGCATTCTCTCCCCGCATTTTACAAGAAAGGGGCGTTTGGCTGTCCAATCAGGACAGCCAACCCCCCACTGGGATTTGGCCCAGTTGAAGGAAGACCTAAGACAAAGGAGGGGGAAGTTTGGGACCCCTCCCCCACTTCCTGTGCTTACAGACTGACTGGATCCTGGGTGGGGTGTCCAGGGGACTCCTGCCAAAGACAAAACTCAAACAAAGGATTTTCCCGCCCTGGATGTCAGGGGAAGGAACAAGAAACAACAAGAAACACTAAAATGGCAGAAAAAGAAGTCAGGGGCCATTTTGGTAAAAACGAGCACCCTTAGGTGCCTTTACTGCAGCTGTGATTACAGCACGTGGTAAAGGTGCACCAAATTAGTAAAAGGTATCACTGCCACCAGCCATTAAAGGTAAGCTTGTCACTGTAACAGAATTGTTACAGTTTAAATGTGAAAGGGGATACATTGTATCTGCCCAGCACTCCACATAAGGTGGGGTGTGCTGGTTTCACAGAATAAAATGTAAAAGGGATCCAAAGATCCTTTCTACCCTTGGGAACTGTAGTTCACTCAAGGTTAGCACAAGAAAGTTAAAGGGGGAGTCCCTAGGGCAACCCAGTAACAACAGGCACTTATTGCCAATAAGTTGTTAGACATGATAACTTTAAAAAGACACTATGGAGAGTCTTAAAAATGACACCCATAAAAAGAGTTAAAGACAGGTGAGTGTGGAAAAAGGTTCCCACTCACTGAGGTATTAATGGAAAATATCTCACTAGAAAAGCAAAAAGTTCTGGAGTTGAACCAGGCAAGGAAGATTTACCAGCCCTGTGGAAATCTTACCTAACAGGCGGTGTACGAGGACCTGCGCAGCATAAAAGTGCGCGCGAACAACAAGCAAGCTCAGACGCCAGGATGAACATACCGTTCCTAGCAGCAGTGGTCATGGGATACCGCAGGAGGAGGAGGAGGATAGTCAGGCCCAGAATTTTCACACCCAGAACCAGCCTTTTTGGCATGCCTGATGACCATGTGTATGGGAGGTACAGGTTTCCACCTCACATAATACTCGACCTGGTCAGTGAGTCGGAGGATGACCTCACATCACCCACCCTCTGCTCCCAAGCACTCAGCCCTCTGGAGAAGGTCCTCAATGTACTGCACTTTTTGGCCACCGGATCATTTCAGCGGACAAGTGCCATAGTGGGGGGGTGTCACTGGCCACGCAGTCACGCTGCCTACACCAGTTCTTGGCCATCATGACTGCACGCCCATCAGTCCGCAGGCACATATACCTGCCCAGAACACCTGCAGAAAGGCAGTCTGCCGTCCAGGATTTCTACGTGGTGGCACAATTCCCCAAAGTCCTAGGAGCCATTGATTGAACCCATGTGGCTCTACGTCCCCCAGGGCATCAGAGCACATCTATAGAAACCGCAAGCACTGGCATTCCATCAACGTCCAGGTAGTATGTGATGCCAAGGGAATCATCACCTCAGTATATGCCAACTATCCAGGGTCCACCCACGACAGTTTCATTTACAGAATGTCAACCCTAAACCGGGACCTAGAAGCAGGGCGGCATGGCGATACATGGCTGCTCGGTGAGTATAAATGCCACAGCACATGCATGCATGCAAGATACTGAGTAATGTCACAACCCTACTAATGATACCCATCATCACCTCCCCAGGGGACAGTGCCTACCCTCTGAGCAACCACATGATGACGCCAATTCGGAACCCCACCACGCCACCCGAGGTAAGATACAACACAGCCCATATTGCAACCCGGGGCATAGTGGAGCGCACATTCGGAGTGCTCAAGTCAAGCTTTCGCTCCCTTGACCGTTCTGGCGGGCAGCTGTTATACGCTCCCCCAGTAGTGTGCAGGATCATAGTGGCAGCATGTGTCCTGCACAACGTTGCAACACGCCGGGGCCTGCCGGTGGACATGGTGGTGCCCCCACATCCCCAACCACATGCACGCCTGCTACGCATTGGAGGGGAAAGGGCACGGGTGAGGCAGCCCGAACGCAGCTGGTGGCTAATTACTTCACTTAGAATCACACCCCTGTGGAGTGCACACAGCCCTGCCACATACCAGCTGACAATTGATGATGACACAAGGGACAGTGAACTGTCACTACCATACCAGCCTGAGATTCGTCACCTGGAAGTGTCACAATGTGTGCATCCCTACCTACAGAAACACCACCAATGCTGTGTCATCAAAAGACACATATGCTGCTAAATGCATTACCCCCTTGCAAAATACATCATGAGAACAGTGCCATGTCACCCAACCCCTCCCCAGCACCACCACCCAACACACCATGGCATGTCATGCTATGTGAGAGCAAACAAAGCAATCCCGAAAACCTGACACAAGTGTCACAAAGTACAGTGTCCCTAATGGAAACTGGCCACAAACAATATGCTCCCAGTAATGTTGAACTAACAACACACATGACCAAATACTTACCAACAATACAATGCAGCTACACAAGCTCAAACATAACTAAAACATGACAGTACTAAGTTAAAGTAGTCGTAGCGTACAACCTGAATATGCCACCACATCGCCCCCTTCCAACTGTAGTCTTGCATGCTTCAAAACTTGTCTGTGTACTGCATACAACATGAACTCCATCTCCAAAGTAGACGGCCTTGTGAAGACATGAGGAATGAACCTGCAAATTCAGAGGGAGACATGGAAGCAGAAGCATACATAATTCCAACGTGCAGTGTACAATACAACAACAATATACACAAGGAATGTCTACACAGTATTGACTACAGACTGCCCACTCAGCTCATGGGAGCCCAACATCACTGTGTACATAACTGTCACTTGGTCACACCCTTTGCAAGCCCATGGAAACGGGAAGCAGGAGGGGTGTGTGTCTCACAAACCCAAGCATCGAACCCAAACTCAGGACAAGCCTGCATGTGCCCAGCCGGAATACAGTGGATGCCCACGGGAGCCACACAAGGCAACACACTGTTAAAAAATAATCAAAAATCAAAAATCAAAAAAGCAAAAAACAAAAATCAGAAATGGCCAGGTGGGGGCCAGGGGGATAGGGGGGAGGCCACCCAGGAGGTCCGAGGACAGGGTGCGCACCAACAGCCACCTGTGTGGATGTTGGGAAAAAAAAAACACCTCCATGGGCTCATGGCCTGCACAGCTATGCCGATGTGGGAGAACTGCTTCTGTCGCTCTGAGCACCCTCTACTGCTGCCACAGGAGGTGGTGGTGCTATGGGAGGCAGCCAATGCAAAGCCCTGGTATGGTCCTCCATGGCAGCAAGCATGCAGGTGTGGAAGGTCTCGTTCTGGAGGATTATAGTGCGGAGATCCCCTTGCAGCACCTGACGTGATACCTGGATCTCCTCCCGAGTTGCCTGCATCTCAGCTGGGAGCGAAAGTGTGAGCCGCTCCAGCTGCTGTTCTGTCCTCAAGTTAGTGGAAGTCTCAAGGTCAACAAGAGTCTCCCTGAGGTGATGGAGTTCTACCCTCAGGGCTTTCGTGTGGCCCTGGGACTCTATTGATATCGAATGGCGTAGAGTCTCCAGTGCCGCCCGTCTGTCCTTGTTGGACGCCAACATGTCCTCCCTGTGTGATTGGCAAATGGAGTCTGTTGGCTTCTGTAGTAGCACCATCTGCCTTTTAGGGGCAACAATGGAAGTGGCCACCCTCTCCATTGCTTGAGCCATCATTTCAACTGATGCTGCCTGTTGGGTTGCCATACCGTAAATTGATTGTTCCCATGCCTGTATTGCCTGGGGGCGTACGGCCACCGCGTTGGCGGGCACCACACCTGTTTGGGGCAAGGCGATCTGCGCCTTGCTGTGCCGGCACTGCCTGAGGCTGCAGGACTGCATTCCCCCTCTGATCTGCTGGCCCAGGAACAGGATCAGATGTTGTGGAGTGTGACCCTGCACCCGCAACCGCCAAAGGCTGACTAACCAACACTGACATCCCCATAGAGGGTTCTACCCCTGGTGCAGGTGGATTGGACAGCACAGAACCCCTTCCAGAAACACTTACCTGCAACGCCATATAGGTCTCATCATCCGAATCAACACCTGAATAGAGGTCTGGGGAGGTGCACCCATAGACACCCCTTGACAGTATCGTCTGCAGCAGCAAGAGTGGGTTCTCACCCACCACCACACCACGTCCCCCACTGGTGGCCGGTTGTGCCTCAGGTTCCTCCTGGGTCTGCACCATCTCCTCAACCTCACCAGCATCAAGTGCGTCATCCCCTGCAAAAACATGAAAGACAAAAAATGGAAACAGGCATTAGCACCATAGCACACAAATAGGCCTGACAAGCTACAGAACCAGTACATGATTTACACATGTGCCACATGACTATAACCCTCCCATGCATGCACTGTCACAGAGTTGGAAGGGGAGTCAAAAGTCTGACACTGATGACACCAAGATGGAAGAGCAACACATTTGCTGCATGCTGGTTAGCACTGCCATCACACATTGGCCTGTGAGTAGCATGTTCTATACACATAAATAACACATACCATCACACAGAGTGCATGTACCATAGCAATGGTACATTCCACAAGTACATCCATATGTCAGTGAATGAGTACTGTCACCCATCCATGTGAGATGGACATGAAGAGATGAAAAATGCCACATAGTGTGAAAAGATACGCCATGTGCCACACACTGCAACACATCCAGTATACAAAAATACAGTGATTGCAGGGCCATGTACACATCAATGGTTGTGCACTTCAACATGACAGGAAACAACTAGCATGTTCCACATTCAAACAGGCCCAAAAACATCATGTGATCAGGAAAACACTCATTCAGCCTGAATGGTCAAATCTTTCAACTACCAAGGTGACAGATGTGGGCCTCTGTGGGGTTCTTCACTGACAGAAGCATGTCACATATGTCACAATAGGGCTGAGGAATTTGTTGCAAAAGTGGGAGAATTGAAACAATCATCCTGAAAGAACACTGAAAAATACAAACAATGTTGTTGCATGATGCCACCTCAAGGGCAACTGCCGTAATGTTGCGCTAAATTACTACTGTGGGCAAAAGGGATAGTGTCACACCCAAATTCAAGGCCTCAGAATGTTTTGGATGAAGCACATGGGTGACCCATAATTCTCAGTCACAAACACCCTCACCTGGCACTCAATCAGAACCCGTCACCCAAACAACATACACATGCATTACACACACACGCATGGGCACTCACCGGACAATGTGTCATAATCGGGTAGTTCTCCCACACTCAGATCTGTTCCTCTGTGACGAAGGTCCCAGCAACAGACTCATGTTCAGTGAGTTTGTTGTCCTCTTGTTAGAGACCCACCGCCAGTCACCAGAGTAGCGGCATGACTTGAGGCCAGCTTGTCCTTTGCTCTGTGTTAGGCGGAAACCTGTGCAGTTCCCTCTGGGACCACTGCAAAAGATTTAGGACTACAGGCGTTGGCGATGAACCCACTTGGTAGCAGTCTGTACCACACAGATTCAATTGGTAGCTGTGGCTGAGCAGTCAGACTTCTCTCAAGAAAAGTTGGTCAGTATGTGGAGTATACAAGATAGGGCAAATCTTCACAGCAAGACAAGCAAACACGCAACAAGGCTTAGTGTAAAGATAGTAAGTTATTTATTTATAACAGAACGTCTATGAAAAACACTAAAGCAAATCACGGCAAACAAATCAAAACACAATTACTCTACGTAGTAGAAAATGATCAATCCCCCTAACGCAATATTGACAACTCTAGGTTCTACCGGTACCACTTATTTTCAGACAGAGGTGTATACCTCAACCTAGATGACACTCGAATATTAGTTAGGATGGGAGAGAAAAGATAGGCAGGTTACGAAATCAACACGGTTCACTCTGAGGCGGATAAAATGCAAGGCGGGAAAGCAAAAATCACAATAGGTCATAAAGTTCAGAGGCCAGGCCCACTCGGAGAGAGGCAAGGCGCGATGTCCCAAAAAGTCTCTATTGGTGATGCATTCAAGTCTTTGTAGCAAATTGTTATCGACAGATTGAACCAGTTCAGAACAAAGAATGAGTAAAGCTTGGAGGCGACCCAACGGAACGGAGAGGATTAAGACACCTCACTCGAACTGATCGAAAGGGAAGCCAGGCGGACACAGTACCTTGTTGTGGAGGGCATCTCCGGCGGGGGCAGTTGTTCCTGGTGGTGGATGCACAATGGGTCTTGGCTAAGAGAAGAGATGATCTCGTCGTCGAAGGAAAGGAAGTCCGGTGCACCACCAGGGAAGAGACCAGCCGCGGAGTGCTCCGTCACAAGGCACCACCTTTTGGTCGCGGTACAGGGGTAGTGGCTATCCGGTTGCCGGGTGCTCTGCACGGGCAATTCGACCACTGCGTCCTGCGGCGAATAAAAAGCAAAGGAGACTGGTTGTTCCCACCAGCCAGGGGAAGAGACTCTCCGGCAGGGAGATCTCCTCTGTCGTCGGGAGCGGTGAGTCGGTTCCGCAGGGCTCCACCAGAGGTGTCGTCATGCAGGTCGGCTCAGCGTTACCCTCGTCGGATTCTTTAGGTCCTGTGGCGACTTCTGAAGATCCAGTCCCAAAAGCCCTGCTTTTATGCAGACGACCCCCATTCATTCAGCCTAGCTGTCAATCAACACATGCTAAGTGGTGAGCGGGAAGGCTCACCACCTGGGCCAATCACTCTAGAGTGCGACCTGAGTTGGCAAGGCAACTCGGTCCAGGGTGCCTAAACCCCCTCCCACACCCCTGAGGTAACCCAGACAGAATGGCACCACTTTGGAGGGTCTCTGTCCAGAGGTCCGCCAAAAGTGGAACAAAGGGCTCAACCTTTGGTTTAGGAGTCACAGAGACGAACACAGACGCCATTTTACAAACCGAGTTCTGGCAGAAAATACCACTCGATAAACTTATTTAAGATAAGTAGATCGGTGGTACATCAGAGATTAATGAGAAAAAGTATCAATCTCCAACAATGGGACAAATCCCATAGGGTTATGTTCGGGGTCGAACACAACAAGTAGTTTCCACTGCCACCAGCCAAAACTCGACGAGGGGGGACGGGACAGTGCCCCCTCGAGTAACAGATCCAGGAGTAATCGAATTACCCCTACTAGCACATCCACAATAAGATGGTTGGTACTAGTTCTGTTAGTAAATTTAGGTCTAGTAAAGCCAATGGTGACTTTACATGCCCGGGGAAACAGTAGTCAGTCCCCGGGTATGTAGAGTATGGTGGTGGACCCGCTAGGGCGCCCCCGTGTCACGACACGTAGGGTGCAGTGTGACACACATAGAAAAACATATGAGACCCTATGGAGTAAAAGACCCCATAGCCCATCGAACACATTGACATATCCAAGGAATTACACACATACATGCCCAAGAGTGGGAGAAAAAGAGTCTCACTCTTGGCAGGATGGAAAAAAACAAACTCCAGAAATCCAGCAAAGCTGCTGGGGGACTCACTAGGTTAGGAAATTCAGCCTAAACAGAGAATTCTCCCTAACACTCGCCCCCCACAGACTAAGGGACAGGAGGATTTAATCCACTCCTGGATGAATCTCATACCTCTAGTCGATGACCTACATCATAGAGAGACCATCAGCATTTTGGTGGTGACACCCTGACCTGCGCTCAATGGTGAAATCAAACCCTTGCAGGCAGATCGACCATCTCAATAGTTTTGGGTTTTCCCCTTTCATTTGCATTAACCATCTCAAGGATTGGTGGTCAGTCTGAATGACAAAAGTAGAACCATACAAGTACGGCCTAAACTTCTTCAGAGCCCACACGATAGCAAAGCACTCTCTTTCGATTGTTGCCCACCTTGTTTCAGGATCCTTCAGCTTGCGGCTGATGAAGCAAACGGGGTGCTCCCTACCTTTCCCATCCAGTTGACTGAGTACGGCACCTATCCCTACATTGGAAGCGTCTGTCTGCACAATGAAGGGTTGGCGGTAATCAGGAGCTCTGAGTACTGGAGCTTGGCAAAGAGCCTTTTTCAGGTTTTCAAAAGCCTGATTGCACTCCTCGTTCCATTTAACCTTCTTAGGAAATTTGGGCGAGGAGATGACATTCAGTGGAGAAGCTATGGTCCCATAGTTCTCTATGAAATTCCTGTAATACGCGGTGAGGCCTAGGAAGGCTCTCACCTGGGTTTGAGTAGTCGGTGTGGTCCAATTTTGTACAGCTTCAATCTTACTGAGCAAAAGCCTTATTTCTCCACCGCCTACCTCATGCCCAAGATAGACTACCTTACTCTGTCCAATTTGGCATTTACTCGCCTTTATGGTCAGATTGGCTCGTCCAAGAGCCTGCAAAACATCTCTCAGGTGGATTACATGTTCTTCCCAGGAATTGCTGAACACTGCGATGTCATCCAAGTATGCCATGCAGAAGTCCTCCATCCCATTCAGAACCTGGTTTACCATCCGTTGAAACGTAGCAGGTTCATTTTTCAGTCCGAAAGGCATTACCGTAAACTGGTATAAGCCAACGGGGGTAGAAAATGCAGTTTTCTCCTTGGCATGGTTGGTCAGGGCTATTTGCCAATAGCCTGACGTCAAGTCAAATGTGCTGAGGAACTTGGCGGCGCCAAGTTTATCCACCAACTCATCTGTTCTTGGCAAAGGGTGGGCATCAGTCGTGGTGACTGCGTTAAGAGCTCTATAATCCACGCAGAATCTAAGTTCTTTAGATCCGGCCTTTGGTACTAACACAACTGGGCTAGACCATGGACTAGTAGAGGGCTCTATTACCCAAAGATCAAGCATCTTGCTGACCTCACCTTTGATGTGGGTTTGTATGTTTTCTGACATGCGGTATCCTCTGCTTTTGACAGGCAGACAGTCACCAGTGAGTATGTCGTGCTGGCCCCAAGGGGTCAAGCCTGGTGAAAGCGAGAACAGAGAGGCAAACTGATTCAACATAGACTTGCACTCTGCTTGTTGCTCGGGTGTCAGATTGGAGGAGAGATTTACTCCTTCAATTTTTTCATCTAAAGGTAAGCCTCTGAGGAGATCCGGAAGAGCTTCACTCTCTTCTTCTTCCTCGGATGATGCTAGAAGTAACGCTCCTACATCAGGTCGTGAGACATACGCTTTAAGTCGGTTGGTGTGAAAGACTGTCGGAGCCTCCTTGGGATTGCCCAAGTCCACCAGATAGTTAACCTCTCCGAGTTTACCCACTACTCGGTAGGGTCCCATCCATTTATCTTGCAAGGCCCTCTGCCTTGTTGGGATCATAACGAGAACGAGCTGGTCTTGAGCGAACTCAACCATGTTAGCCTTTTGATCGTGCCAGTGCTTGACCAATGCTTGTCCAGCTTTCAAGTTATCGCTTGCTTCCGTCATCATGTGTGACATTCTCCTCCGGAGACCTATCACGTAGTCAGTCACTCTGACTGGCTTGGGGGAAGGAGCACTCTCCAACCCCTCCTTAATCAGGGCCAATGGACCTCTGACGGGATGACCATAGAGTAGTTTGAAGGGAGAGTAACCTACTCCCTCCTGAGGGACTTCTCTATAAGCAAAGAGAAAGCATGGCAATAGAAGGTCAGACTTACGTTTAAGGGGTTCTTCTAGAGCACCTATCATGCTCTTCATGGTTCGGTTGAACCGTTCTACCAACCCATTGGTTTGTGGGTGGTAAGCCGTTGAGAACTTGTAAGTTACTCCGCAGGTTTTCCACATGGCTTTCATGTAATGGGACATAAAGTTTGACCCCCTGTCAGAGATTACTTCCTTAGGAAACCCGACCCTAGTAAAAATACCAAGGAGGGCCTTAGCCACAGCCGGAGCCGTAACAGTCCTCATAGGAATTGCCTCAGGATACCTATTAGCATGGTCTACTACAACAAGTATAAACCTGTTGCCTGAGGAGGTTGGAGGATCAAGGGGACCAACGATGTCAATCCCTACTCTCTCAAATGGGACTCCCACAACTGGGAGAGGCACTAACGGTGCCACATTCTTGGATCCAACCTTACCAGAGATCTGGCAGGTGTGGCAGCTCCTGCAGTGTTTTTCTACTTCGGCCCCTATCTTCGGCCCATAGAAGTAGAGCGAGAGCCTTTCCTTAGTCTTTTTGAAACTCAAGTGACCAGCCAAAGGAATCTCGTGGGCTAACTGCAAGAACTGTGGTCTGTTCTCTTGGGGTACTACAAGGCGTTTGTAGTCTCCAGGTGCAGACTCGGTCGGTTCACTGTAGAAGAGGCCATCTTCCCAGTGCAACCTATATTTCCCAGGCTCTTGCCCTTCAGCCTGAGCTTCTGCCTGATGGCGAAGACCTTACAGAGTTGGACATTCTCTCTGTCCCTTACTGAAGTCTGCCCTGCTGGGTCCACCTTCTGCCAGTAAAGACTGCAGCTCAGGATGGTCAACAGGATCCAGATCTCCAATGAGTTCTTGGCCTTCCATTAGCTCTTCCTCAGAGTCTAATTCCACCACACAGGGTTGTACCTCCCTCTCAGCCTCAGCTGGAGGTGGAGTTATGGGTGTGACGTTGGACAACCGCGGGGAAGTCCGTGTCGGCTGCACTGGAATGCGGGCTGCTGGTTTCGGGATAGAAGTCTTAGGTTTCCCTTTTGCTTCTTATTTCTTAGAGACAGCGGCCGCCAATTCCAATGGAGCAGGAGTGATTTCTTTCTTCATCATCTCCCCGAGAGTACCGCGCATGGTCCTCTCTCTTGCAGGTCTGGTGAGCTCCTGTAACCGTTTACTAGGAGGTCTGGGAGTATGCGATACAACTCAGAGAGTTTTCAAATCGTTACCCAACAGTACGCGTCCTGGTACCTCACTCTGTATGCTGACAGGTATCTTTACAGTCATGTCGTTACACTGGATGAGAACTGGTAATTGGGGAAGCATCTGCACAGGCCCTCCAGCTAACTTGGTGAGGCGTTTGGGTGCCTTAGCAACATCCTCAGCCTGAAAAAACGATTTATCCACCACAGTTATGCTGGCCCCAGTGTCCCTAATGGCAGGAGTCTCCTGACCATTCACCTGGACACTGTCCTTATAATACTCTTTAGTATTATCGGGGATAGAATTATAGATATCTAAATTCTGTTGTTCCCACAACCCCAGAGATACTAAAGAAACGCTGGCTGAGACTCCAATGGGTTCGTCAGCTAGCAGTAGAAAGTTTCCACTTGCCATTTGGACTTCCTCCTCTGGAGCAAAGGCTTAGGAGACAAGCTGGACCCCTGAAGGTTTACCCTTACATCTGGGATCTCCTTTCACGTGGTCAGTCGAGCCGCAAACAAAGCATTTACCGAATGCTTTCTGGAATGGTGGCTTGTTCTGACCACCTTCCGGTTTGGCACCAGAAGACAAACTATTCTGCTGTGGTTTTCCCGGTGGCTTACCCTTCTGGTTTGGTTTGGGGCCCTCTTTGGAATGTGAGTTATTCAAATTCTCTTTTGAGTCTTTCTTAGGCTGTTTTCCCTCATCCTTTTTCTGAGTTGCCCCAGAATCCTTGTGAGTAGCCCTGTTGGCAACCCACAAGTCAGCAGCCTTAGCTAGAGCCCTGGAATCCAATTCCTTTGAATCAGCCAAGTGCTGTCTGAGCTCAGGAGAACAGGCATCATAAATAGACTCCAACATAAAAAGATTTTGCATACCCTCGTAAGTGTCAACTTTGTAACCCTTAATCCATCCCTCTAAGTTTTTCAACCCTTCACTCACCCAGGTAGCCCAAGGGGTACCATCATGCTTTTTGAGGGTTCTAAACCTCTTAAGATACTGGGAAGGGGTCTTCCCGAATCTAGCTATCAAAGCTAGTTTCACACTTTCGTAATCCGTCTTATCCGCCTCCCCGAACTCCATTACCACATCAGTCGCAACAGGAGGGAGCCTAGAGAACAACCAGGGAAGCAACGCATTCCCGGTGATGTCCTGGAGCCCATGATTGTATTCAAACAGTTTCAACCAATCCAACACATCCAATCTCGGTTCATACATACCCACTAATTCCTTCGGCATCCGGGGTCTTTTGGGACTGGAGCTCCTAGAGGAACCAGAGGAGAGAGAAGCACTTTCCATAGACAACTTTTTCATTTCTAACTCGTGATTAAGTTCTATTTCTCGGAGTCTTAACTCAGCTTGCTTCTGCTCAGCCTGGGCATTCATCCGTCTGAACTCGAGCTCTTGGTTTCGTTCAGATTGAGCCAAAAACCGTTTATATTCTAATTCGAGCTTCATTTTTTCAAGTTCAAAATAAGCAGGGTTACTTGTGGGACCTGGTATGGGCCCCGTAGGCACAGTTGGTAAGGCAGGTAGAGGAGCGGCGGAGACAGTTTCGTTAGCCTCTCCGTCCTCGTCAGCCTCTTCATCGCTATTATCAGAATTACGATTCAGATCAACACCATTACTGTTATCTACAGTTGCTGGAGAGTTTGGTTCCTCTGAACCAGTACCCAGACTTTGGTTCGCCAGCAATCTCTCTATCAGTTCTAACTTCTTGCCTCTTACAGAAAGATTCTCTTGCCTACAGAGAGCTCGCAAACTCTCAGTATTTTCACCTGACAAAGATTCTTGGCTGTAAATTTCCATCGTAGACATGTTTTTGAAAGTTGCTTTTTGTGCAAAGTTTTGTGGTTAGTTATCCTACAGTGTCGAAAAGCACTCTAAACTGTATACTCGATACTAATCCCACCGCTGCCACCAGTGTTAGGCGGAAACCTGTGCAGTTCCCTCTGGGACCACTGCAAAAGATTTAGGACTACAGGCGTTGGCGATGAACCCACTTGGTAGCAGTCTGTACCACACAGATTGAATTGGTAGCTGTGGCTGAGCAGTCAGACTTCTCTCAAGAAAAGTTGGTCAGTATGTGGAGTATACAAGATAGGGCAAATCTTCACAGCAAGACAAGCAAACACGCAACGAGGCTTAGTGTAAAGATAGTAAGTTATTTATTTATAACAGAACGTCTATGAAAAACACTAAAGCAAATCACGGCAAACAAATCAAAACACAATTACTCTACGTAGTAGAAAATGATCAATCCCCCTAACGCAATATTGACAACTCTAGGTTCTACCGGTACCACTTATTTTCAGACAGAGGTGTATACCTCAACCTAGATGACACTCGAATATTAGTTAGGATGGGAGAGAAAAGATAGGCAGGTTACGAAATCAACACGGTTCACTCTGAGGCGGATAAAATGCAAGGCGGGAAAGCAAAAATCACAATAGGTCATAAAGTTCAGAGGCCTGGCCCACTCGGAGAGAGGCAAGGCGCAATGTCCCAAAAAGTCTCTATTGGTGATGCATTCAAGTCTTTGTAGCAAATTGTTATCGACAGATTGAACCAGTTCAGAACAAAGAATGAGTAAAGCTTGGAGGCGACCCAACGGAACGGAGAGGATTAAGACACCTCACTCGAACCGATCGAAAAGGGAAGCCAGGCGGACACGGTACCTTGTTGTGGAGGGCAGCTCCGGCGGGGGCAGCTGTTCCTGGTGGTGGATGCACGATGGGTCTTGGCTAAGAGAAGAGATGATCTCGTCGTCGAAGGAAAGAAAGTCCGATGCACCACCAGGGAAGAGACCAGCCGCGGAGTGCTCCGTCACAAGGCACCACCTTTTGGTCGCGGTACAGGGGTAGTGGCTATCCGGTTGCCGGGTGCTCTGCACGGGCAATTCAACCACTGCGTCCTGCGGCGAATAAAAAGCAAAGGAGACTGGTTGTTCCCACCAGCCAGGGGAAGAGACTCTCCGGCAGGGAGATCTCCTCTGTCGTCGGGAGCGGTGAGTCGGTTCCGCAGGGCTCCACCGGAGGTGTCGTCGTGCAGGTCGGCTCAGCGTTCCCCTCGTCGGATTCTTTAGGTCCTGTGGCGACTTCTGAAGATCCAGTCCCAAAAGCCCTGCTTTTATGCAGACGACCCCCATTCATTCAGCCTAGCTGTCAATCAACACATGCTAAGTGGTGAGTGGGAAGGCTCACCACCTGGGCCAATCACTCTAGAGTGCGACCTGAGTTGGCAAGGCAACTCGGTCCAGGGTGCCTAAACCCCCTCCCACACCCCTGAGGTAACCCAGACAGAATGGCACCACTTTGGAGGGTCTCTGTCCAGAGGCCGGCCAAAAGTGGAACAAAGGGCTCAACCTTTGGTTTAGGAGTCACAGAGACGAACACAGACGCCATTTTACAAACCGAGTTCTGGCAGAAAGTAGATCGGTGGTACGTCAGAGATTAATGAGAAAAAGTATCAATCTCCAACAATGGGACAAATCCCATAGGGTTATGTTCGGGGTCGAACACAACAAGTAGTTTCCACTGCCACCAGCCAAAACTCGACAAGGGGGGACGGGACAGTGCCCCCTCGAGTAACAGATCCAGGAGTAATCGAATTACCCCTACTAGCACGTCCACAATAAGATGGTTGGTACTAGTTCTGTTAGTAAATTTAGGTCTAGTAAAGCCAATGGTGACTTTACATGCCCGGGGAGACAGTAGTCAGTCCCCGGGTATGGAGTCTATGGTGGGGGACCCGCTAGGGCGCCCCCGTGTCACGACACGTAGGGTGCAGTGTGACACACATAGAAAAACATATGAGACCCTATGGAGTAAAAGACCCCATAGCCCATCGAACACATTGACATATCCAAGGAATTACACACATACATGCCCAAGAGTGGGAGAAAAAGAGACCGGATGGAAAAAAACAAACTCCAGAAATCCAGCAAAGCTGCTGGGGGACTCACTAGGTTAGGAAATTCAGCCTAAACAGAGAATTCTCCCTAACACTCTGCGTTTCAGGTCGTTCCGCCGCTTGCAGCAATCATCAGCTGAGCGCCTCACAAATCTAAGGGCACTTATGTGGTTGGCGATGGTCTGCCAGTGTGCCTTACGTTGACCAGGTGTGGTCTTGGACCCTGCAGTCACCACCATTTCATGGCTATGTTGCAACACATAGCTCACAAGTGCATTAAGCTCCGCGTCATTAAAGCAAGGCTTCCTTGACATGCCGGAGTGTGTAGCCGTGCCTGGGGTCTCAGCCTGTCATGCCAGAGCACCCTTCTTCCTCTTTTTAGAAGGTGGAGCAGAGCCAGAGTGGCTAACGCCGCTCTGGTCAGTAGGGGCAGAATCACCGGTGAACTGGGTTGTTGGAGTGTGCAAATGCACATTGACCATAGGACTTCGTGAGGGCAGTGTCTGAAGTGTGATGTTGGCAGGGGGAACATCAGTATGATGGACCAGGATCGACACTGTCCTGGCTGGGAGAGTCAGAGCTGGGGCGGATGGAGCTGCAGCTGACCCTGCAGCCTCACCACCCTGCATACTTAGGGCAGCAGATGACATAGCTGCCCCAGATCCACGTGCCTTGGTGACAACTTGCACCACCACACGTGGCCTAGACTTGCTGACCTGGAAGTCAGCCAGGGAGTCATCCTGTGCCAGGTCAGGTGCCACAATGGGCTGGTCCAACAGGGGCTGAGCTGGGATGGTCTCAGCCACGTTTCCCTCAACCATGGGGGGGGATCATGGGTGTCCCTGATTGGTCCTCCACACATGGGGGTCTAGGGGTACCCTGCAAATCCTGGCCACGTCCCCTACTGTGCCCATCACGTCCACCTTTTGATGGTCGGCCACCTTTGCCTCCCTTACCGCTTGGTCGCCTCCCAACCATGGCACTGATGTTCTTGTGCATATGGGAGGAGCAGTAAACTATTGTACTGGGCAATTGGGGGTCAAAGGGGTAGAGTACTAGATGGAATTCGTACCCTAGTGCTCTAACAAGGCTGTCTGTGACCCCTGACGGAAGATGACGGGGTCACGCAATGCACAGGCAGCCCAAAAACAAATTTAAACATGCACGCGACCCTTCGTTGACCACGTGTATGGAAAAATGAACCCGCACTACGCTGTGGCACCCAGAAACACAAAAATAAGCGTACGCGTGAAAGACGCAGCCTACAATGACCTCTGAAGGGGTACGCGACACATGGGGCAAGCACAGTTGCTAAGTACGTGCGGAACTCACAGTCTACCTGGAAACAGAACGTGAAACATACGTGCGTGTGCGCATTGGCAACACCCCCGCCAAAAGAAGAATTGTATGCTGTCTGAGGAGACAGGACAAAAGGAGAAGTGAACACTGTTTGAGGAAACAGGCCCAAAAAAAGTAGAAAAATGAAAGCTGTCAGAGGTAACAGGGAGTACCAACTTGAAACGCTGTGAAGTAATCACGTGTGAACCGACAAGAAGTACAGAATCCACCCACTCGCTCTCCACAAAAAGCACGTACAAGGAAATGGCGTCCTACACGTACCTTATAAACCGGCCCACACGTACACGTCACTTACGCGTGTACGCGCCCTTGTCTCCAATTACACGCGCTGACACTCGGACATGCAGCCTTTCCACGTGTGCTCTATCATCATGTGCTATGAGGGAAACACCCGCGCGCGTCACGTCACAGACGCGCTTACACGCTAAGGGCCTTTGGTCCAATGAACTGCCGTACTTGCGCTGACGCGCTTACGCGCTAAGAGCCTTTCCTCGAATTACACGCTGACGTGCAAGATTTTCACGAGCCAAATCACTCCGTATCAAGCTGGCTACGCGTTCACACACGGAAGAACACGCTCCTTCCCAGAAGGCCGAATTACTGCCCCCCAGAGCCCCGAGCACGCTCCCACCTGCCATCTGCTGCTGCCTGATTGCCTGCAGCCCACGTGCCCTGCCATTTGCTGCCTGCACGTCAGCCAGGGGTGCTTTTGCTGTGACCACCCCTGCTAGAAACGAAGACTCCATTCCCACTGGGATTCCGTCACTCCACAGCCCAGCCCCAGGACCCAGCTGCCCACCCACTCCTGCCTCTGGGGTTGCCATGTCGGGCACACCACCATCTGAGACCACTGGCAACCCCCAGCCAGAGAGGCAGAGGGCCACCAGCTTCACTGTCACCGAAGTTGGTGTCCTGTTGGAGCAAGTCCTGGGGCAGTATGATGCCCTCTTCGGAAGGTTGCGCGCCGACAAGGAAGGACGGACCAGGATCTGGACGGACATCGTGACTGCCATCAACGCGGAGGGGGTGGCAGTCCGCAAATTCCATCATGTCAAGAAGCACTGGGAGGACTTCAGGTCCAGGTCCCTCAACAAGGCCTGGTGCCTCTTGAAGGCAGTGGATGCTAAGGGGCGCCGGGGCCACCTGTCGGAAGACCAAATGAGGGTCCTGGAACGCGTATGCCCAGCTCTCCACGTCCAGGTCCTTGAGAGGCAGACCCATCTGGAGTTGAGCGGTAAGTGTACATGCATACTGATTTGAAGCTGTGCGTGTGGTGGTGTGCCAGTAGTGTACAGGTTGCACATGTGGTTTTGTAGGGCCATGTATGGATGTGTATGTACAGGGCCGTGAGGCTGACACATGCAAGTCCTTTCATGTGTGAGACACATGGATGGTGTATTTGTGGGTAAGCATGCAGGTCAAATGCAGATGTTTGAGCACACATGTTTGAAAGACTGTGTATGTCAGTTGTCAAGGTTGTGGTGTCACACATGGATGTTGGTTCCAGCTGCATGTATCTGCACTGTGTACATCTGCATGTATGTGTATCTGACAAGTGTGCAACTGTCATGCAACATGGATGCATGTGAGACTGATATGTAGAAGACTGATTGCCAGATGTGACATGGATGCCGATCTCATCACTGCGACACTTGGTGGAGGTGTACACATGTATGTAAGTGTGGTGGCGTGTGTCTAGTGCACTCCCTGTGTCTCAAGTGATGTCTGGCTCACCTTTGCCTGCTCATGCTGTTGTATGTGTATGGATGGTGCTGGCTGTTGCGATATGGCTGTGGAATAGCTCATGTGTGTGATTTGAAATGACATGTGTGTTGGGGATTGTGATGCCATGTCTGAAGTTTGACAATGACACTCGTGTGCAATTGTCATGTGTGTATGAGTCCATTGTACAGTGCCCTGATGCCTGTGTCCTATCTCTCCCTGTCTGCAGCGTCGACTGATGAAGAGGGCGGAGAGGGTGCTGTGGAGCACAGTGGCAGGGATCGCACCGCCAGCCGGAGACGCAAGGTTGTCATCTTGTCGGGGAGTGAGGAGTTCGGTGCCACGTCCCAGGTCGCAGCTGCCGAGGGGAGGTCCAAGAGGCAGAGGTTGGAGTTGGCCCAAAGGAGGAAGATGGCACGGAGTCATCCAGGTTTGCGGGGGGTTTGGTGGAGGTGGAGGCCGTGCAAGGGACAGAGACGGGGTCTAGAGGTGGGGATTCCACTGATGCTAGTGGTGCAGTGCAGCGGCAGGGACAGGAGGCAGCACAGGCCACCACGGAGGTGCCTGTGTGTAATACTGTCCCCGATCCTGTGACTGCATCATCTTGCACCAGCAGGGATACCTACGCCCAGACCCGTTCTCAGGGAGGGGATCGGCTTACACCAACTGGCCTTCCTCTCCCTGCGGATGTGGCTATCCGGCACCGGGTTGAACCTGTCCTGGGTGGGTTGGGGTGGGGTTGCATCAACGTGCCATGCGAGCTGACCTGCAGTCTTTTCATGAGGAGACTGCACGTCTTCTCGCATGGCTCGTTGACCGCGTTGACGCACTGGGACAGCTCACATGGGCCGGATTCCTCCGTTTTCTGGAACTTGTTCCGATCCCCTCTTCAACTGAACCCCCTATGCGCCAGTCGTCCTCTGTGCCATCTTCCCATCCATGTGTCACCTGGGTGCCCTATGGAGCTGCCTCTGACCCTGCGGCCAGGCTGGTGGAGGACACATCCATGCCACAGTCGGGAGTCGGACGTCCAGCAGGGGTGGCCACCTTAACAACTGCACCCCAGCTGGAGGAGGATGTGCAGGCAGCAGGAGCCAGGGCAGAGGCAGCGGCACAGCAGCAGCAGCAACAAGGTGGGAGCCATGATGGCTCAGGGCTTTCATCATCGGAGGGGCAGGCATTGACCGGAGGGCAGGAGGACCCTGGACGGGAAGTGTCTTCCGTGTGGCAGCGGTTGGGCCATGCGATAGATGCGGTGCGGCAGCGGGCGGAAGAGGCACGGCTCACGATGGTCAGGGCGGAGAACTCCATGCGTAGGGCCCTGAGGTGGGCCGAGTGCCTCGAGGCCATTCGCAGGGACCTGGAGATCCAGATGTCATCGTCCCTGCGAACCTTCGGGGCCATGGAAGAGGACCGCCTCCGGGACATCGAGCAGTAGTTCGATGATGCCCTGGCCCGGGACATCAACAAGTGAGCCGTTGGACTTGCCCTCTGCCCTTGTAAATAGTTAGTTAGTTAGTATTAGGTCTCCTTTCGTTTTTTCTTTATTTTGGACCGCTTGGACAATGCACCACATTTTTGTATATAGTTTTTTTATTAGGTAGTAGTTTTTGGTAGGTTTCATTTCTTAAATTGGTCTCATGGACCCTGGATTCTTCAATTGTACATAGTTCTACATTGGATTCATCTTTTTTAATATTTTTTTTGTGTTCACCATGGAGCAATGGTTTTTACTTTTTATTTTCCCTTGGATTTGATTTTTGGGACTGTGACTTTGGACAACATTTCTTTTTGGATTTCTTTTGCTTATGTTTTCATGATTTTCATTATTTATCAGACATGGACCATTTCTTTTGTTATTCCCATTGTTGTGTGTTTAATTTGATTTACGTTCATGTTATCTTTAATATATATTTTTTTATACTTCCATTTGTGGTATTATCTCATTGGTTTCATGCATGTCATGATATGGGTTTTGACATTCACTTGCACCCATTGTGTGTGTGTGACGGACATGTTTTCATTTACATACTTGCCATTGGGGTTGTATCATGTAATTGGCATTTCTATGTGGGTGGATGCAATACTTGGGTGGGTCTTTGGCATGTGGAGGCTGGCCATAAGGGCCAGGGATCTAGTTTGTGATTACGTGTTGGCTGGGTGACATGTGTCGGGGCATGCTGGCAGGTGCCCTGCACTGCTGGAGGGTGGGGGTGCAAGGGGACATGAGTGGGGGCCTGCTGGCAGGTGCCCTGCACTGCTTGGGGGGTGGGGGTGCAAGGGGATATGAGTGTGGGCCTGCTGGCACGTGCCCCGCACTGCTGGGGGTGCAAGGGGACATGAGTGGGGGCCTGCTGGCAGGTGCCCCTCAGTGCTGGGGGGTGGGGGGTGCAAGGGGACATGAGTGGGACATGAGTGGGGGCCTGCTGGCAGGTACCCCTCAGTGCTGGGGGGTGGGGGTGCAAAGGGACATGAGTGGGACATGAGTGGGGGCCTGCTGGTAGGTACCCTGCACTGCTGGGGGGTGGGGGTGCAAGGGGACATGAGTGGGACATGAGTGGGGGCCTGCTGGCAGGTGCCGCTCAGTGCTGGGGGGTGGGGTGCAATGGGACATGAGTGGGGGCCTGCTGGCAGGTGCCCTGCACTGCTGGGGGGTGGGTGTGCAAGGGGATGTTAGGGAGAATTCTCTGTTTAGGCTGAATTTCCTAACCTAGTGAGTACCCCAGCAGCTTTGCTGGATTTCTGGAGTTTTTTTTTTTCCATCCTGCCAAGAGTGAGACTCTTTTCTCCCACTCTTGGACATGAATGTGGTTAATTCCTTTGAATGTCAATGTGTTCTATGGGCTATGGGGTCTTTTACTCCATAGGGTCTCATATGTTTTTCTATGTGTGTTACACCGCACCCTCCGTGCCGTAACACTGGGGCGTCCTAGAGGATCCCCACCATAGACTCCATACCCTGGGACTGACTACTGTCTCCCAGGGCATGTAAAGTCACCATTGGCTTTACTAGACCTAAATTTACTAACAGAACTAGTACACACCATCCTATTGTGGACGTACTAGTAGGGGTAATTCGATTACCCCTGAGTCTGTTATTCGAGGGGGCACTGTCCCGTCCCCCCTCGTCGAGTTTTGGCTGGTGGCAGTGGAAACTACTTGTTATATTCGACCCCGAACATAACTCTATGGGATTCTTCCCATTATTGGAGGTTAATACTTTTTCTCGTTAATCTCTAACATACCACCGGTTTATTTATCTTAAATAAATCTATCGGGTGGTATTTTCTGCCAGAACTTGGTTTTTAAAATGGCGTCTGTGTCCGTCTCTGTGACTCCTAAACCAAAGGTTGAGCCCTTTGTTCCACTTTTGGCGGGCTTCTGCACAGAGGCCCTCCAAAGTGGTGCCATTCTGTCTGGGTACCACAGGGGGTGTGGGAGGGGGTTTAGGCACCCTGGACTGAGTTGCCTTGCCAACTCAAGTCGCACTCTGGTGTGATTGGCCCAAGTGGTGAGCCACCCTGCTCACCACTTAGCGCGTTTTGATTGACAGCTAGGCTGAATGAATGGGGGTTTTCTGCATAAAAGCAGGGCTTTTGGGACTGGATCTTCAGACGTCGCCACAGGACCTAAGAATCCGACGAGGGTAAAGCTGAGCCGACCTGCAACGACGACACCTCCGGTGGAGCCCTGCTGAACCGACTCACCACTTCCCAACGACAGAAGAGATCTCCCGGCTGGAGGGTCTTCTTCCCCTGACTGGTGGGAACAACCAGTCCTCTTTGCTTTTTCTTCGCTTCCAGGGCGTAGTGGTCAAATTGCCCGTGCTGAGCACCCCGGCAACCGGATAGCCACTAACCCGTACCGCGACCAAAACGAGGTGCCTTGTGACCGAGCACTCCGCAGCTGGTCTCTTCCCTGGTGGTGCAACGATCTTCAACTTTCCTTCGACGACAGGAGCATCTCTTCTCTTGGCAAAGCCCCGACTTGCATCCACCACCAGGAACAACTGTCCCCGCCGGAGCTGTCTCTCCACATACAAGGTACCGTGTCCGGCTGGCTTACCTTGTGACGGTTAGCGTGAGGTGTCTTAATCCTCGCCCCTCCATTGGGTCGCCTCCAAGCCTTCTTAAACTTTCTGTTCTGAACTGGTCCAATCTTTCTGTGACAATTTGCGACAAAGACTCGAAGTGCATTTCCACTGTGATACTTTTTGGGACATATCGCCTTGCGTCTCTCCGAGTGGGCCTGGCCTCTGAACTTTGCGATCTACAGTAGACCTTGCCTTACTTGCCTTGCATTTGTTTGTAAAAGTGTTGGTACCGAGTTGATTTCATACCCTGCCTTTTCTCTCCCGTTCTAACGAATACTAGAGTGCCATCTAGGTTAAAGCATTCACCTCTGTCTGCAAAAAAGTGGTGCCGTTGAACCTAGACTTGTTGACATATTGTTAGAGGAGTGAGATACTTATAGTAATTGTAATTGAAGTTGTTTGCCGTATTAGTGCCAGTGTGTTTTTCATAGATGTGTTTTTATAAATAAATAACTATATATCTTTACAGCTAAGCTCTGATCCGTGTTTGCTTGTTCTACTGTGTAAATTGCCCTATTTTGTATACTCCACATAGTGCCTAACTCTTCTTGAGGGAAGTCTGACTGCTCAGCGATAGCTACCAAGTGAATCTGTGTGGTACAGACTGCTACCAAGTGGTTTTACTGCCAAACACCTGTAGTCCTAAATCTTTTGCAGTGGTCCCAGAGGGAACTGCACAGGTTTCCGCCTAACAGGGGACATGAGTGGGGGCCTGCTGGCAGGTGCCCCTCAGTGCTGGGGGGTGGGGGTGTAAGGGGACATGAGTGGGACATGAGTGGGGGCCTGCTGGCAGGTACCCCTCAGTGCTGGGGGGGTGGGGGTGCAAGGGGACATGAGTGGGACATGAGTGGGGGCCTGCTGGCAGGTGCCCTGCACTGCTGGGGTGTGGGTGTGCAAGGGGACATGAGTGGGACATGAGTTGGGGCCTGCTGGCAGGTGCCCCTCAGTGCTGGGGGGTGGGGGTGCAAGGGGACATGAGTGGGACATGAGTGGGGGCCTGCTGGCTGGTGCCCCGTACTGCTGGGGGTGGGTGTGCAAGGGGACATGAGTTGGGGCCTGCTGGCAGGTGCCCCTCAGTGCTGGGGGGTGGGGGTGCAAGGGGACATGAGTGGGAGCCTGCTGGCAGGTGCCCCACACTGCTGGGGGGTGGGTGTGCAAGGGGACATGAGTGGGGGCCTGCTGGCAGGTGCCCTGCACTGCTAGGGGGGTGGGGGTGCAAGGGGACATGAGTAGTGGCCTGCTGGCAGGTGCCCTGCACTGCTGGGTGGTGGGGGTGCAAGGGGACATGAGTGGGACATGAGTGGGGGCCTGCTGGCTGGTGCCCTGCACTGCTGGGGGGTGGGGGTGCAAGGGGACATGAGTGGGACATGTTTGGCGGCCTGCTGGCAGGTGCCCTGCACTGCTGGGGGGTGGGTGGGCAAGGGGACATGATTGGGGGCCTGCTGGCAGGTGCCCCTCAGTGCTGGGGGATGGGGGTGCAAGGGGACATGAGTGGGACATGAGTGGGAGCCTGCTGGCAGGTGCCCTGCACTGCTGGGGGGTGGGGGTGCAAGGGGACATGAGTGGGACATGAATGGGGGCCTGCTGGCAGGTGCCCTGCACTGCCGGGTGGTGGGTGTGCAAGGGGACATGAGTGGGGGCCTGCTGGCAGGTGCCCTGCACTGCTGGGGTGTAAGGGGACATGAGTGGGGGCCTGCTGGCAGGTGCACCGCACTGCTGGGGGGTGGGGGTGCAAGGGAACATGAGTGGGGGCCTACTGGCAGGTGCCCTGCACTGCTGGGGGGTGGGGGTGCAAGGGGACATGAGTGGGGGCCTGCTGGCAGGTGCCCAGCACTGCTTGGGGGGTGGGGGTGCAGGGGGACATGAGTTGGTGATCAGTGGTGCAAGCGGACAGGTGGCTTGGCTGGGTGCATGCCCATGGTGGATGGGCTGCCTGCGGGACATGACCAGGGGTGCGGGGTAGTCCCCTGTGGTGTGGTCTGCCTGCAGGGGCCGTGGAGGGTGTCGAGGGAACACCTGGGAGGACCCACACTTCCAATTCACGTGTAGGACTCCCCGCGCACCCCCAAAATTCACGTACCCCGCTCTGACAGCTAAATCGCGTGTGAAACTTGCCGCGAACCCGTGAAATACACGTACCCCACTTGCACAGGGCCTATCGCGTGTGAAACTTCCCGCGAACCCCAATAATACACGTATCCCACTCGCACAGGGCCTATCGTGTGTGAAACTTCCTGCGAACCCCAGTAATACACGTACCCCACTCGTACAGGGCCTATTGCGTGTGAAACTTCCCGCAAACCCCAGTAATACATGTACCCCACTCGTACAGGGCCTATCACTTGTTAAACTTCACGTGAACCCCAGTAATACATGTACCCCACTCGCACAGGGCCTATCGCGTATTAAACTTCACGTGAACCCCAGTAATACACGTACCCCACTCACACAGGGCCTATCACGTGTGAAACTTCACGCAAACCCTAGGAATATTGGCCCTGTGCAAGCGAGCGGGGTACGTGTAGTTCTGGGGTACAGCGTAAAGTTTTACACGTGAAAGGGCCCTGTTGAGCAGAGTACGTGTATTCCTGGGGTTTGCGTGAAGTTTCACCCGCAATTTCAGCAGGGTACGTGTATTCCTGGGGTTCGCGTGAAGTTTCACCTGCGATTTCAACAGGGTACGTGTTTTCCTGGGGTTTGTGTGAAGTTTCACCCGCGATTTCAGCAGGGTACGTGTATTACGGGGTTCGCGTGAAGTTTCACACGTGAAAGGGCCCTGTTCGAGGGAGTACGTGAATTTCAGGGGTGCGCTGCAAGTTTTACACGCGAAAGGGCAACGCCCATGCACAATACGTCACAGACGCGCTTACGCGCTAAGGGCCTTTGGTCCAATGATATCGCGTATGTGTGCTGACGTGCTTACACACTAAGGGCCTTTCCTCGAATTACACGCTGACATGCAAGATTTTCACGTGCCAAATCACTCCGTATCAAGCTGGCCACTTGTACACACACAGAAGATCACGCTCCTGCCCTGAAGGCCATTTTCCTGCCCCCCAAGAGCCCCGAGCACGCTCCCACCATCCATCTGCTGCTGCCTGTCTGCCTGCTGCCCACGTGCCTGGCTATTTGGTGGCTGCACGCCCAGATCCTTCGGAAGCAGACCCGTCTGGAGTTGAGCGGTAAGTGGCCAAGCATTGCTGTGTGAGACAGGGCATGTAGCAGTGTGCTGGTAGTCTGATACTTGCCTGTATGTGTGACCTAGGCCATGTATGGATGTGTGTGTGCAGGGACATCATGGTCATGCATGTGGGACCAGTTATGTGTGAACCACATGGTAGGTGCATGTGTTTTAATGCAACATGGGGACCTCTATGCAGAATGCACACCTGAAAGCATGCCAGTCTCTGTTCCTGGACATGGAGGGGGGGTGAGGAATGGGTGCTGATGTCATATACATGTAAGGTGCACGTGTGTGGGTGTGTGTGTGTGTGTGTCTGCGCCAGAGAAGTGTGTGTTTGACTTTGAAGCACCATGGATGCATGTGACTTTGAAGGCAACATCTTGGTTTACAGGGGCCCTTGTACATGGGTGTTGATGTTGATTGCAGGCGCCGGGAGTGTTTCTGTATGTGTGTTGCATGCATTGACCCATGTGTTGTGGAAGGACAGGATGGAAGTGACATTTGACAGTGCCACTCATGTGTTATTGCTTCCTGTCTAGGGTATTTTGTGCTTTACCCTGATACTTGTGTTCTATGTCTCCCTCTACCCAGCGTCAAGTGAAGAAGAGGGCAGAGACGGCGCTGTGGAGCCAAGCGGCGGGGATGCCTCCACTGGGCAGCGACGCATGGCCCAGCTCCCCTGCCAGGAATTACCATCATCCGGGAGCGAGGGGGCTGGTGCCGCGTCTGCCACAACGGCTGTGTTGGAAGGGCCGGGTGAGCCCCCACAGGGGCTTCCAATGGCAGAAGACGGTGTGGAGACATTCGTGATGACGTGCGTTGTTCCTGGGTGGAGAACGCACGCCATCACGAAGAACAGCGTCGTGACGTGGCACTGCTGGGAGGGGCCCTGGTCGGTGGGTTCCTACATGTGACTCGCACTCTGGCGGACCTCTCCTCCTCTGTGGAGGCTATGCGCCGGTCGTTCTCCACATCTTCTTCCGGCCCAGATTCCACCGGGGCCCCTGTGGACCTGGCCTGACCTACACAGCCAGCTTGGTGGAGATCCCATCCCTGCCACAGTCGGGAGTTGGCGGTCCAGCAAGGGTGGACACCACAACTGGAGACCAGCATATGGAGGATGTGCAGGCACCATCGGACAGGGCACATGGACAGCAGCAGCAGCAGCAGGAACAGGCTGTAGGTGGGAGCAATGATGGCTCGGGCCATCAACATCGGAGGGGCAGGCATCGGCCATAGGGCAGGAGGATCCAGGAATGGGAGTGTCTTCCGTGTGGCTGCGGTTGGGCCAGCAGATAGGTGCGGAGCAGCGGCGGGCGGAAGAAGCGCGGCTCACGATGGTCATGGCAGAGAACTCCATGCATAGGGCCCTGAGTTGGGCCGAGTGCCTCGAGGCCATTCGCAGGGACCTGGAGATCCAGATGTCATCGTCCCTGCGAACCCTCGGGGCCATGGAAGAGGACCGCCTCCGGGACATCGAGCAGGAGTTCGATGATGCTCTGGCCCGGGACATCAACAAGTGAGCCGTTGGACTTGCCCGCTGACCTTGTAAATAGTTAGTTAGTTAGTATTAGGTATTAGGTTTCCTTTCGTTTTTTCTTTATTTTGGACCGCTTGGACAATGCACCACATTTTTGTATATAGTTTTTTTAATTATGTAGTAGTTTTTGGTAGGTTTCATTTCTTAAGTTGGGCTCATGGACCCTGGATTCTTCAATTGTACATAGTTCTACATTGGATTCATCTTTTTTAATATTCATTTTGTGTTCACCATGGAGCAATGGTTTTTACTTTTTATTTTCCCTTGGATTTGATTTTTTGGACTGTGACTTTGGACAACATTTCTTTTTGGATTTATTTTGCTTATGTTTTCTTGATTTTCATTATTTATCGGACATGGACCATTTCTTTTGTTATTCCCATTGTTGTGTGTTTTGATTTACGTTCATGTTATCTTTAATATATATTTTTTTATACTTCCATTTGTGGTATTATCTCATTGGTTTCATGCATGTCATGATATGGGTTTTGACATTCACTTGCACCCATTGTGTGTGTGTGCCATAAGGGCCAGGGATCTAGATTGTGATGACGTGTTGGCTGGGGGACATGTGTCGGAGCCTGCTGGCAGGTGCCCTGCACTGCTTGGGGTGGGGGTGCAGGGGACATGTGTGGGGGCCTGCTGGCAGGTGCCCCGCACTGCTGGGATGTAGGGGTGCAAGGGGACATGAGTGGGGGCCTGCTGGCAGGTGCCCCGCACTGCTGGGAGGTGGGGGTGCAAGGGAATATGAGTGGGGGCCTGCTGGCAGGTGCCCCGCACTGCTGGGGTGTGGGGGTGCAAGGGGACATGAGTGGGGGCCTGCTGGCAGGTGCCCCGCACTGCTGGGAGGTGGGGGTGCAAGGGAACATGAGTGGGGGCCTGCTTGTTCCCCGCTTGGCGTTTGCTGTTTGGCAGCCCTGTATACTGGTCCAGTGGTAGCGCACCCCTTTGCGCTGAATTGGGAATTTTGATGGCTTTTCCTTGCACGAGGGCATTCTTGGGGGCATAACTGGCGCTGCTGCAGGGTCGCTGCGCCACTCTTCGCCACGGCTGGTTTTGGAGGCTAAAATCCATGAATACGCTGTGCGCGGAAATTGATTTTAGCGCACGCGGCTGGCGCAGACATTCGCACGCGCACACTGTGCGCCAGCCGCGTGCAACACTTTTGCACGAAAATCTATGAATTACCCTGATTGTCAACATCATATTGTTGTTTTCCTGTGCAAACTGATACATACCTGTTTTGACCTGCAAAGCGATCTCATGTTTATGTTTTTTCTTTTTTTTTTCAAAATTCACGCATCCATGTCTTCCCGCAACTATTTAATCATTTCTTGGCTTTGTGTCAGTACAAGGAGCCTTGGCTAATCTTCAAAAGCACTGCAGTTTCAAACATAAATCTCACTGTGTATGCCAGTGCGTAGCTTTTTATCAGCTGTGCAGCTTATAAAAAAGGACAATTTTTCTGCCTTGTTGTATTTTTGAAACATGTCATGTACAAAATTACCTTCATTTGTTGAAACCGAAACAGAAATCACTGTCAGATTGTGGCTCATAACTCAGTTTAAAAACTTTTTTTTTCATCTACGCACCTTTTTACCGGCCATGAAAATGCTTGCAGAGTCTACTACAAGTTTCCTATTGTTCAAAGTATTTCAGTTTGTGAAAAGTCGTCTGATTGTGCATATGTACATTGTAACCCTTTACTTGATTTCACTTGCTTGTTTTAAAGGTGCAAAGTAGAGTCACAATTTGACTGCATATTTTTTACCAGATTTTTTAAACAATGTTTTAAACATCTAAAAACAACAATATGAGCACGCTCCAACAATCGCTGTCAAACCTCTTAATTCTTCAATTATCTCTGTTTAACTCTGGATTGGTACCAACGGTTTCCTTAGATAGATATTATAACATCTTGACTTTGTCTCAAATTCTTTACAACTCATTGTTGCTCTTCAACACCGTAATTAAACATAAAATTATAAACCGGCAGACTAGTCGACTGTTTGCATAAATACCACAGTGATCACCCTTACTCTCTGCCCCTAATTAATACCCTGATCACAACATACCTTCGAGACACCAGGCAAACCATACAGGTCTTTGAAGGCCTACATTTTGACACGAATAAACAATTACTAGTCACACTGGACATCTGTTCACTCTATACTAGTATTCCACAGACAGATGCCATAGAGTGTATGCTCAAATTCCTCACACAACTCCAACTACATAACCGTTATCCTGCAAATTTCATAACTGAACTACTCACCCTAGCTCTATCTAAGAATTATTTTGAGTTTGACAGCCAATTGTACTTTCAAACAAAGGGCACCGCAATGGGGGCTACATTTGCCCCATGTTTGTCAATCTTATAAATGGCTGACTTTGAAGATACTCATATCCTGTCAGTCAACAATCCCTTCAGGAAATAAATCCACAAATGGAAGCGATACATCGATGACATCCTGTGCATTTGGGAAGGCACAGAATCAGACCTTAAACTGTGCCATACTTGGCTTAACAACAGAAACCCGATCATCCAATTTACCATGACATCTAGTAAATCAGTCATTCGTTTTCTAGACTTACAAATTGAGCATGCCAATGGATGTCTGAAATGCAACGTTTTTTTGGAAGCCAACGACTGAAACACCCTGCTGCACTTCCTAAATCACCACCCCAAACACATAATGGAAAATTTACCCTATGGCCAATACCTCCAGATTAGAAGAAACTGCTCTGAGCTCAATGACTTTTAAGAACATGCGGTTGGCCTTGATGCAAGGTAAAAAGAACGGGGTAACCCCCACCACATTATCTCACAATCTAAAAAAAGTACAACATTGCACTGCTAGCTGTGAAAGAAAATACGACTACCCAATAATCGAGAATGACCTGGGTAATCACGCATAGCATACATACTCCACATATCCGCAAACTCATATCTAAGCACTGGGCCTTGACCAGACTCTGTCTACCCAATGAACCTCTGTCCCGTTTTGCTTATAAACGAGCAAATAATTTGAGAGACCAACTGGTCCACTCGAGATTCGTCAAACCAGCCCCTAGATTAGGACTGTGGAATTTACGAATGACACAGGGCCATTTCCCATGATGGAACAGTTTTTCCTGTAAAATCACTTGTAAAATCAAAGACTTCAAAATCAATGAACGAGTGTGAACTCTTCGAAATCTAACAAACTGCGAGACGAAACTGGCCATTTATGTCATTGAATGTCTGTGTGGTTTGCGCTATGTGGGTCAGACACAAAGACCGGTCCATGTGAGAATTTGTGAGCATAGGTCTCGAATAAGGGGCAAGAACCTGTCAACACCTTTGGTCTCCCACTATACGGAAGCACACCATTCACCAGACAACATAATATGTTGGATTGTTGACACTATTACAAACTCAACAAACATCACGAGGAGCTTGTTGCAAAAAGAAGCAAGGTGGGTACAGCATTTAGACAGCTACTACAATGGCCTGAACGAGGAGTGTATATGGCCCACATAATATGCATCGATCCATGCCTACCACATCTGCTTATCTTTTGACTGCAGATCCCCATCTCCATTGGTGCATCCATCTTGTTGCTTCCCAGTGAACTTATCACCTCATGGCTGCACCCCTTTACACATACCGGGGTCCCTCTCTCTGAGTTTGCCTTGACACCTGAATTCATGCTGTTGGGTTGGACTACAGAATCCAGCCTCCGTTGCATTTGCTTCACACACATTTCTTTGTGCACCCAGACACACACGGTACCACGCTCAATCCTACACATCCGATGTAGGTAAGCCTCTGCAGGTTTTTCTCCCCATTGTTTATACAAAAGGGGCCGCTACTAAAAACACATTGCGGTGTAACTGACCCATACTTTCGGAACAATCCTGCCTTCCCTCCACGCCTTTGGCCAACCTGCAAATGGTATGGTCCGGCTGGGATTCAGGAAGGTAGTCAAGGCAACGGCCCTAGCATTCTCCATACTGGGACCGCGCCTCTGCTCCAGTACACATTGCACTCCGCCACGTACGACAGCTGTCTCATGCACATGCTTTAGATTCAGCGGTACCTCCAATCTCCGGCTCCCTGCCAGACACGCTTCCCTGAAAAGTTTGCCTCAGGTATTTCAAAGCTGGATTCTCGTTTCCCGGCAATTTTATTGTTCTACATGACTTTTTGTAATCCACAGGATTTTGATGACAGACACTGCTAAGTCTGACAGCAGACATTCCAGTTGCAGCCTGTACAAAATCATATATACCGCCATTTCCGTGGCGTATGTTTATCTTTCATTTTTTTTCTTTTTCTTTTTGTACCGATGGACGGATACCCCACCTTGAGGCCTGAGCAACAAAAATTGCCCCGTACATCGCAAACATGACAGGTTAACTGACCACTATTTTGCATTAACAGGGATGCCAGGACAGTGTCCAGGTAGGCACTCAGTTGCCCCGCCAGCAATGCATGCTCCACCTTTATGCAGGCACTCAGGTGCCCCACTAGTTATGCATGCTCCATCTGAGAACCAACTACCAGTCACCTGTAACGCTCACCTGGTTCCCACGGAGGCGCTGCGTCGAAGGCGCAGAACTCTGAAGATGGACAGGAAGGGCCCCTCTATTCTGGCTTCCCTGGCTCGTTGGATACCCTCCTGTGCGTGAAAAGGGAGTATTACCAACTGTGGAACAATGCTCAAGCCTCCCACTCCCTTCCAACCCTCCACGATACCTCATCCACGATTCCCCGTGAAGCCTCACCTTAGGGTTTGGAAGGATGAGCTCTCCATCCTGCTTCTGATGCAGGGGCGCGTTGAAACCCAGTTACTTCACTGGATTGAGGATTGATGGGAGTTCAGGTAAGCTTGACTGTTCAGGTAAGGCGCTGTAAAAGTTCTGTTCAAAAGTTTAATAATAATGTTCGTTGTCTAATTGCAGCAAGCGCTAATGCTTATGTCTTTTTCCCCTTAGGGGCCGGGGTTCGGAGTGCCGGAGATATGGCGCCGACCCGAAGTGAAACAGTTCTGGATGAGCGCTCAGGTAATGTCTTTGCATTCGCTCATTCAATGTCTTTGTCTTTTTTCCCCATAGGGGCCGGGGTCCGGAGATGCCAGGAAGCGGCAGGACCCGAAATGCAGTGGGAATAATCCAACAGGTAAGACTTAAAAGGAAACTGAGCTTTCCTTATTCCTTTTCTCCCTCTCACCTTTGTTCTTGTCTTTTTCCTCTAGGCGCCGGGGCGTAGCTGAATCCGGAAGATCGCTGCTGAAGATGGAAGCGTCTTGCAAAGGTGAGTAAAATGCAGCGCTACAGCGATCGAAACAAAATGCCTTTAAAATGATGTCTTCCTTTTCAGGGCCGTTGGAGAAATGACTCCGGGATGCAGATTTAGCAGGTAAGGGCTTTTCTTCACCTATTCTCTTCCTTTCTCCCCTTGCAGGTGTTCCAGGGTGCTGGCAGGCGTGGCTGAAGTCAGGATGCAGGAGCTGACACGGTGAGCGTCCAGCTGCTAGGTGCAGAACAACGCGAAGCACGTGTGGCTGTTCGGGTGGGGTTTAAATAGCCTTGGAAGAAGTTCCTGGTATGTATCCTTCCACCAATCAGGTATGTATCCTTCCCCGACCACACCCGGGTGGTGAAGTAGTCCTACAGGTAAAGTAGTCCCATTCAGGCCTCAAGAGGGCCTGGATGAAGCAGCAAGGTCTGCATCAGGTAAGTGTGCACCCAAGCACTTAAACACATATCCTCTTCTATGAGCCTGGCGCCTAAGGCGCCAGGACTGGGGTCCGCTATGAGCCTGGCGCCTAAGGCGCCAGGACTGAGTCCAAAGGGCCCCGACTTGGGCCCGCTGAGACTTCCCTGGGGAAAATGATGTCTGCCTCTGGGGTTGCTGGGCCCGGCCTGGCTCCTTGGAGGTAGGCATCATGACAGTACCCCCCCTCAAGGCCCCTCCCAAGGTCTTTTCCTCCGGGGGTTTTGGTTTGTGCGGGAATCTTCGATGGAATCGTTGAATTAATCGTGGTGCGTGAACATAGTTACTGGGTTCCCAAGATCTTTCCTGAGGTCCATATCCTTTCCAATCAACAAGATAGAAGAGTTTCGACTTAACTATCTTGGAATCTAAAATGTCTTTCACTTCGAATTCTAATTCTCCATCAATTTGGACAGAGCCTGGGGGCTCAGACAGTCTGGTTCCAGGTTGTACTGGTTTTAGAAGAGATGCGTGAAAAACGGGATGAATCCGCATGTTGGATGGTAAATCGAGTTTAAAGGCCACTGGGTTGATAATAGCTTTGATGGGGTAAGGCCCAATGAATCTGGGATTAAAAGTTCGCTGACCCTTGAGGGGTAGATGTTTAGTTGCTAGCCATACCTGATCTCCTACTTGGTAAGGAGGAGTTTTACTTCGGTGCAAATCAGTGTTTTCTTTATACTTTTTCTTGGCTTGCTGTAAGTGGGTTGTAGCTTCTTTGAAGGCTTGGGTTATTGTGGAATGTAGGTGATTTACTGCAGGCATCTCCAGGGTCAGAGGTGGATCTAGGTCAGAGGTCCGAGGATGGTGACCATACAGGGTATAAAAAGGAGTCTGTCCGGTTCCAGAATGCACTGAATTGTTGTATGCATATTCTGCAATCCAAAGGATGTCTTTCCAATTTAACTCGGATTGGTGTAACATGCACCGCAGATATTGCTCGAGAGTCTGATTGGTTCTCTCGGTTTGTCCGTCGGTCTGGGGGTGGTGGCTGGTGGATAACCGCACGTCTATTTGTGCTAGTTGGCAACATTTCTTCCAAAAGTGGGAGATAAATTGACTTCCACGGTCTGAGACTAATATGGAAGGGAAACCATGTAACCGCACTATATTTTCCATAAATTCCTTGGCCAAGGTGGAAGCTGACGGCAATCCTTTTAAAGGGATAAAATGGGCCATTTTGGAGAATAGATCCACTATTACGAGAATCGTGTTGTAACCACCACAAGGAGGCAGGTCAGTTATAAAGTCCATTGACAAGGTGTGCCAAGGTGCTGGTGGAATGTCCAAAGGTTGAAGTAGGCCGGCTGGCCTTTTCTTTTGACTCTTATTTTGGGCACAGATTCCGCAAGACAACACAAATGACTTTATGTCCTTTCTCCAAGAAGGCCACCAGAAGTGGCGTTTGATCTTTTCTTCTGTTTTCGCGATACTGGGGTGTCCTTCCATTAATGATTCATGATGACGGGTAATGACAAGTTCCTGCAATTCTTTACTTGGCAGAAATAACCGCTCTTGGAAGTAGGGTAAATCATCCTTAACGGTGTAGTGAGGACCCTTTTGACTCCATTCCAGTAAGGCAGAAGAGTCAAAAAGCTGTTCTACTTGAGCTTGGATGTCCTCAATGGTTTGCAATGAAGTCAAGCCCAGAATTCTTTGTTCCGGTATGATTGGCACAGGTTCTAAACTCGAATTGGGTTCTTCCATGCCTATCCGGGATAAGGCATCTGCCTTACCATTCTTGCAGCCAGGGCGATAGGTAATTACAAAATCAAATTCCGCAAAGAATAAAGCCCATCGGAGTTGTCGCGAAGATTGAGCTTTGGCCGTCTTTAAATACTGCTAATTTCTGTGGTCCGTAATTACGGTGATGGTGTGTCTTGCACCGAGAAGATAGTGACGCCAAGCCTTGAAAGCTGATTTAATAGCCAGTAGTTCTTTGTCGGTAATTGCGTAATTGAGTTCAGGTGGAGAGAATTTTCTGGACCAAAAGGCTACAGGGTGTAGTTGGTTAGTTTCTGGGTCTCTTTGCGACAGGACAGCTCCCATGGCCGAACTGGATGCATCGGTTTCCACAATGTAAGGGAGATCTGGGCGCGGGTGCTTCAATACAGGTGCAGAGGTGAATTTGGTTTTCAGGTCCTGAAAGGCTTGTTCAGCCTCAAGAGTCCATTCAAAGCGTTTATTTTTCTTTAGGAGAGCTGTGATGGGTTGAACAGTTCGAGAAAATTCCGGGATGAACCTTCGATAGAAATTGGCAAAGCCAAGCATGCTTTGCACTCCCTTCACAGAGCTAGGAGATGGCCATTTGAGAATGGCGTCCACTTTCCGCGAGTCCATTCGGATTCCTTGAGGTGTCAGGATGAATCCGAGAAACTCCACTTCTGTGGTATGAAAAACGCATTTTTCGAGCTTGGCAAATAATTTGTGCTGGCGCAATTTCTCAAGAACTGCCTTAACATGGTTTCTGTGATCAGATTCTGAGGAGGAATACACCAGGATGTCGTCAATATAAACGATGACACAAACATCGATAAGTTCCCGAAGAACATCATTCATGAAGTACTGAAAGGCGGCAGGTGCGTTGCACAAACCGAAGGGCATTACTTGATATTCGAAGAGCCCAAATTTGGTGCGGAATGCAGTCTTCCACTCGTCGCCCTCTTTTATACGTACCAGGTGGTAAGCTCCTCGGAGATCTAGCTTGGTGTACACACAAGCATCTTTTACTTGGTCGATAAGCTCAGGTATCAGGGGCAAAGGGTAACGATTCTTAATCGTTATCTGATTTAGGGTGCGGTAGTCAATACAGGCCCTAAGGTCTCCTTCCTTTTTAGGTACGAAGAACAAAGCGGAAGAGACTGGTGACTTTGATGGGCGAATGAAGCCATTGGCCAGGTATTGATCCAAATACTGGCGCAAATGCAGGTTCTCAGGTTCAGTAAGAGCATAAATCCTACTACAAGGTAGTTGTGCATTGGGTACCAAGTCGATTTGGCAATCGTAAGATCGATGGGGAGGTAAGGTGTTAGCCTGCTCTTTCTGAAAAACGTCTTGGAATTCTTGGTATTCAGATGGTAGCTGTACAGGGGTGGAAGTTACAGAGGCTAGACCCATAGCTGGATTCCTTGGGTAACAGGTTGGTTCACAATCAGGAAAAGTTATCTTCTTTGCTCGCCAGTCTATTCTCGGATTATGTGTTTCTAACCAAGGGATACCAAGAAGTACTTGAAATTGTGGGGCCTTGATCACATCAAACACGATTGCTTCCCGATGTTCGTCCTGACCCACCAGAGTGATTTCAACTGTGGAATGCGTTACAGGCCCTGAGGCTATTTCGGTTCCATCAACTGTAGTAATTACATCTTGGGTTACTTTCGGGTGGAGAGGAAGCTTAATCCTGGAAGCCAATTCACGGTCTATGTAATTTCCAATAGCTCCACTGTCTATGTATGCTTTTATAGCATGCAACTGCTGAGGCTGTTTTGGGTTCACAAGCACCATTGGCATGACAAAATGCGAGGTCAAAGAGTTTGTTTTCAAGCTCGGCAAGCGGACCCATACGCTTGTCGGGCTAGGTCGTTTCCCGAACCAGGTGTCAATAACTCGTTATCAGTGGCTCCAACCACCTTCTTGGGTGGTTTAACTGGACAACTTTGAAGAAAGTGACCGGAAGTTCCGCAATACAGACAAAGTTGCATTTGTCGCCTTCTCTCTCGTTCCTTCTGCGTTAATGGTCCTTTAACACTGCCAATATGCATAGGTTCGGAAACGTCAGTACTCTTGGAGTTAACGTGGGTCTTGATAGGTACTCTGGTTTCATACTTGAGCCGATCTGCTTTTCTATTTTGAAGTCTGTGGTCAAGTTGAACCACTAAGTCTATGTAGTCTGCGCAGGCCTGGGGTGGATCTACTATCTGAGCTATAACATCTTTAAGCTCTCCGCGCAGGCCTCGATGAAACAATGTGATCCTTTTATTTTCAGGCCATCCGGTTTCCACAACTAGTGTATTAAAGGTGGCGATATAGGACAAAAGATCCTGATTACCTTGTCGTAAGGATAGCAGTTCGTTGTCAAGGGCCTGTCCCTGCGAGTTTCGAGCGAACAATCTTTCCATGCTGGCCTGGAAGCCCTGGAAATCCCGGAGAATGGGATCATCCTGATTTACCAATGGAATAGACCAATCGGCAGCACAGCCACTGAGGTAAGATAGTACAAAGGCTACTTTGGTCTGGACGTTGGGGAAGGCCCCGGGCCTGCATAAAAAGTGTAAACGGCATTGGTTCATAAAAACGGCATATTTCTTGGTATCCCCCGCAAAACGTTCCGGCGGGGCCAAAGGTATGTGTCCAGGTAGATTGATTTGTACCGGGTTATTCGAACCCATTGTTGTAGAAATATCTCCGGAAACAGGTAAAGGAGTGTGCTCTGCCTGGCCCTGAAATAACCTTTTGGCCAGATCATCAGTTCTTTCCTTGGATAGGATTAGTTCCCTTCTGAGAGCATTAGTCTCCTGGCGGGCTGAGTGCACTTCTGCCCGTAATTCCCCTAAAAGATGGGCCAGCTGATCTGTCTCGTAAGTCTCCATAGCGCCCAGGTGGGAAATTGTGGTAAGGCTTCGCGTTCTGTAACGCTCACCTGGTTCCCACGGAGGCGCGGCGTCGAAGGCGCAGAACTCTGAAGATGGACAGGAAGGGCCCCTCTATTCTGGCTTCCCTGGCTCGTTGGATACCCTCCTGTGCGTTAAAAGGGAGTATTACCAACTGTGGAACAATGCTCAAGCCTCCCACTCCCTTCCAACCCTCCACGATACCTCATCCACGATTCCCCGTGAACCCTCACCTTAGGGTTTGGAAGGATGAGCTCTCCATCCGGCTTCTGATGCAGGGGCGCGTTGAATCCCAGTTACTTCACTGGATTGAGGATTGATGGGAGTTCAGGTAAGCTTGACTGTTCAGGTAAGGCGCTGTAAAAGTTCTGTTCAAAAGTTCAAGCTTAATAATAATGTTCGTTGTCTAATTGCAGCAAGCACTAATGCTTATGTCTTTTTCCCCTTAGGGGCCGGGGTTCGGAGTGCCGGAGATATGGCGCCGACCCGAAGTGAAACAGTTCTGGATGAGCGCTCAGGTAATGTCTTTGCATTCGCTCATTCAATGTCTTTGTCTTTTTTCCCCATAGGGGCCGGGGTCCGGAGATGCCAGGAAGCGGCAGGACCCGAAATGCAGTGGGAATAATCCAACAGGTAAGACTTAAAAGGAAACTGAGCTTTCCTTATTCCTTTTCTCCCTCTCACCTTTGTTCTTGTCTTTTTTCCTCTAGACGCCGGGGCGTAGCTGAATCCGGAAGATCGCTGCTGAAGATGGAAGCGCCTTGCAAAGGTGAGTAAAATGCAGCGCTGCAGCGATCGAAACAAAATGCCTTTAAAATGATGTCTTCCTTTTCAGGGCCGTTGGAGAAATGACTCCGGGATGCAGATTTAGCAGGTAAGGGCTTTTCTTCACCTATTCTCTTCCTTTCTCCCCTTGCCGGTGTTCCAGGGTGCTGGCAGGCGTGGCTGAAGTCAGGATGCAGGAGCTGACACGGTGAGCGTCCAGCTGCTAGGTGCAGAACAACGCGAAGCACATGTGGCTGTTCGGGTGGGGTTTAAATAGCCTTGGAAGAAGTTCCTGGTATGTATCCTTCCACCAATCAGGTATGTATCCTTCCCCGACCACACCCGGGTGGTGAAGTAGTCCTACAGGTAAAGTAGTCCCATTCAGGCCTCAAGAGGGCCTGGATGAAGCAGCAAGGTCTGCATCAGGTAAGTGTGCACCCAAGCACTTAAACACATATCCTCTTCTATGAGCCTGGCGCCTAAGGCGCCAGGACTGGGGTCCGCTATGAGCCTGGCGCCTAAGGCGCCAGGACTGAGTCCAAAGGGCTCCGACTTGGGCCCGCTGAGACTTCCCTGGGGAAAATGATGTCTGCCTCTGGGGTTGCTGGGCCCGGCCTGGCTCCTTGGAGGTAGGCATCATGACATCACCTCATTTATTGTTAATAATGTCAACAGTTAGACTATAAGCTTGCACCACTCCATTTTTCTTTTTGGCACTGACCGATGCACCTCACCATCTAACATCCATTTGCTATCCACACCCACTAACTTGGTCACCCCAACCTATGTGAGGATGTACCCATTACACACAGTACCACTCATACTGGTCATTACCAATTTATTTCACTCTAGTTACATGTTTTTCCTGTAATACAGAGGTTGACACTGGGGTTCACCCCAGGTCTGAGTACCACATGTGACTCTGGACATACGCATAAGAAGTCACACACCCTGCTTACTCCTGCTTAACCATCAGGGTAAGTACTTTGTGGACTTTTTTCTGAGTTTTTGATACTCTAGCATTCCCCCTGGAGGAGGGGTTTTAACAACACAGTGTTCGTATTTTTCTCCCAATACTGATACATACCTGTATTTTCTTTTCTGCCTCCCTCTCTAACAGAGATAGAAGCTCTTTTTGCCCTGAGGAACTGTACATATAGATGCTATCAACCAGTGGCATAGCCAAAACCTGTTTTTCAGTGCTTAACAGTCCAATGGAGGATTACGTCTTCAAAGTATTCTCCACAACAGCACTGGCCACTTTTTCAAAAAGATTTTAAATATTCACACGTTGGCAGTTAACAAATTTAGAGACTTGTTCAAAAACCAAACAGGTCTACAGTCTAGAATAAATGACTACAGCCCATTAGGATCAATACATAACAATACCCTGATTCTTTGTTTTCACAGCAGGAATTGTTACACTTTTGCAAATCAGTTAATCTTGATAGATGATTGCTATGATTACTTTAATTCAATTTTTTTCTATCACCTGAGATTTGTCAGTCCTAAGAATTTAGTCTTGTAAATATATATGAATCTTTTGTCTGTATATACCTTCAACAAACTATGTTGCATGATTTTGAACTATGTTATATGATTTTGGTTGTTTTAGGTGTTTCTTTTTCTTAACTTCAAGCATATTAACATTGAAACTTTAACTCCATCAAAGTGTACTCTCACTTTGTTGTTCTCTTAGTGACTTTTTGAGCACAGACCCAAGCCCTTCTCCTCAAGTACTTCATTTTTTGTAAACAAATGATAATGAAATGAATATTGTTCTTTATGTGGATATTTTCTTTGTTTGTTAATTAGTACCTTCTACCCCTTTATCCACATTGCCCTCAGGGGTACCCCTATTGTTTATATTTCACAGAGTTTAGATTGTCAACCTATGTGGAACTGTACTGCACGTAGCCTATTTTACTCTGACTGCAGTATATGAAAAACTCTTCTGAACTCCTTGAGTTAGGACTCTTGGGTGCTATCTCTCTCTCTCTCTCTTTATACAATATATCCTGTTACTTTTAAGATGACCACAATCACCTTAATGTATACATAAACATGTTTTATTTTAATTTTTCCTCTGTCCTGCATAATACATACCATAATTCATAGATGCCAAGTGTGCCATGCTGACGGTCATGGGGAGACTGCCCCGACAGAAATGAGGGCACACTGCAGTTTTACCACTCACCTTGCCATTTCCCTCAAGCATCTCTCCACCTCCGTCAGTACATGAACATGAAGCCTAGGTCCATGTCCCTGAATCTTTATGAAAGACTGTAGGGTCCCATCTGAAGGTGCCAAGTGAACAGGGAGATCTCTTCCCATCAAGCTTGCTGGCATCCATAAATTCTGGCTCAGAGACAGGAATAAAAGAAATCAGGCACCCAGGTGGTTTCCACAGCAGTCTTAATTGGATATAAGTTCAAGACACTGCTGGAAAAGCACGCAACAACATTGTGCCTTAAACCTGCTCATATAGGCGTATTTGGATGATGCACCACCCTCATGCAAATGACTACTTGTTCAAAGTATGCCTCTGATTATCTTACCCAGAGGAAAAAAACTCACTTCTCTGTCATAGGGTGACTTATCTGGTGCTCCCCAAGCCCACATTAGCATATTTGGCATTAATACTTCTGTCTGACGCATAGACTGATAGGCTATTTTAAACCCGGCTGAACTCAATTACAAAATTCTTCAACATCTCACAAAAACAATTTTAATCACATCACTGTCAATGCTTATCTTCTATTTGAGGTTTGGCCAAGTTAGTTTAATGCCATTCTCAATTAAGTGCTGCGAAGTATTACAGCTGGTCTATTCAAATTGATATTTTCACTTGCTTTTATCTGACTCCATCATCAATCTTGTATGCTTTCCCTGCCAAGTTCAAAATGTAACCTCTCAGATGTAATTATCTCACAGCAAGATGCTGACATAGACTTTGTACTGCATCAGTATGAGTCAGCATTTTTTACACCTGGCTAAGGAGTGGACACCATTTTGAGCTTGAAGTATCCATTTTGAAATATCTCTCAGACTGCCACTGTGCTACCCTTCAGGGAGCCATTATTTATTAAGCATTTCTCACTTTGTATCCCCTTTTCATAATATAGTTTTATATATTCATGATATATGTCTGATATTTAAAGCACCCTTCACATAGTGGGTCATTTTAACCCAGATATTGCAGCACCATATGAACTTTTTACCTTTAATAAATGTGCTAAAACCTTGATGTCTACAATTACAGAACCATTGATCTGTCTATCATGTTATCTGTACTCAGTTGAGGGGGGAAGGGGTTGGCACCCCTATAAAGAATTGTCTTTCATCCCTGTATTCCTGCCCAGAGTACTGCATGCTCTCTTTTCTTGCATATTCTGTGTTCTTTCTACAGGGGTAGGGTTGTACAGTTTTTCTATTAAGTTTTCTTACAGCTGGTATGTTTAAGCATAGTATATATATATATATATAATATATATATATATATATATATATATATATATATATATATATATATATATATATATATATATATATATATATATATATAACCTTATTAGACATTCTTTTTATTTTGGACTCTTATAATTTGCAAATTGGGTTACTAGTTAATCACATTCACAACCCTCTTGAGAGAACAGCCTTCCCTTGGCCCGTCCTAACACAAAAAGCAAAGGAGGTATAACTCTTAAATGTGTCTGATTTAACTTTATGATTCAGATGACAGTTGTGTGTATACGTGTGAGGGCTGAAAAGGTATTTGTGCTACTACTCACCATTGTACATTTGTTCAATTGAGGAGTACATTGCATGGAGAGATCCACCTCTGTCTGCACTTAAGGGTAAAAGGTCCCCACCTCACAATTTTCCTCAAATCAATCACATAGGGAAAAAATCAGTCAAAGGTGAAATGGCCTTTACTGCATTGGTGGAAAAGTGTAAATGCCTCCCTCAATTATTGACTGCAGGAAGCATTTCCAATGCATTCCTATGTTGACTTCGGGCTGATGTCATGAACCACCGACCCTTCTGGATTTCGTGGTCCATGATGCACCTCAACATCAGGTCAATGATTTTCCAACATGGCCGATAGCAATGAAACGCTGCTCTCTAGTGTTTACGCGCAACTGGCTGCTTCCTAGAAAATAGACATGCTCCCGCGGCTCTGCGCATCTCAACGCTACTGTTCCAAGTTGTTCGGCGAGTGTATCGGTTCCATCTATCAGTGCTATTTTCCATTTACCTACCTTTTCCTTCTTCCTGGAATCCCCTTCATTTTTTCCTGCCTTGCTTCTGCCTGGCATTTGTCCCTTTCATCCTGCACTCCGTTGTGTGCTCGGTGCCGTAGACTCCCCATTACCCTCTGAGCATTGGACACCTGTTCCCCTTCCTTCCTGGATTCCGCCGCCGTAACCTTCATGGATACTGAATGCAACCCTGATTAAGGCAGTCAGCACTCCTCACACTGGAACCCGAAGACTCACGTCCTTTCCTGTACAAGTGAGGAAGAAGGAAGGAGCTCCCAAGAAGACCACAATCAAGGACAAACAGGTGAGAAAGAGGGAAGGGTGTGACAGATTGAGACGCCAAGAACCTGATATCGGAGTAGACATGGAGGCTGCAGTCCAAGACTTCATGAGAGGAATGCAAGAATTAACTACAGAGATTTCAAAATCTCAATGCCGAAAATGCAGCACTAAAACAACTTGTCTTGTCCCGGGATTCTGCGTTCAAAGAAAGCGCCCTGGTAGCGGGTATAGTGGACAAATATGATGGCTCTTCCAAGTCCCTGCGTTCCTTCCTTGACTCCTGCCTGGTACATTTCACGTTCAAACCCTACTATTTTTCCACGCTGCGGGCTAAGGTAGGGTTTATAATATCTCACTTCAATGGCAATGCCTTAACATGGGTGACTCCCTTGGTCAACTCAGGAGACCCACTCCTGGATAATTACGATTGATTTATAGAAGCCTTTAAGGCCATGTTTGATCAACCAGAACTCATCTACAGCACCCAGGAAAGACTTCTAGAATTCCAGCAAGGGAGTCAGGATATGCTTACTTACGTGACTTGTTTCAAACAACTTGCTAAAGAAACCGATTGGTCCCCAGAAGCTAGTTTCACCCTATTCCAAAGAGGGTTGAATGACGAAGTCAAGGATGAGTTAGCCAGAGTGGCCCGCCCAAGTTCCTTTCAGGCCTTAACGGACTTATCCCTGCAGATCGATTTCAGAATCCAGGAGAGAAAGGCAGAGAAAATAAAAACAAAGACAATATCCCCAAAGACAACCGTGGAATACCCTTGCCTCAAGGAAGCACCCATTCAACATTCATCAGACCCTGAACCAATGTAGGTGGGTGCCTTCCGCGGACCAATTTCTCCGCAAGAAAGGATCCGTAGGATCTATACCGGACTTTGCATGTATTGTGCTTCTGATAAACATCTTGTAAGAGAATGCCCAATAGCACCACCCAGGTGTTCAGGAAATGCCAGCTCCCGATCCTAAGCAGAGCACAGCTTTGGGAGAAAGATGCCTGCTCCACATCCCTTCCTTCTTTAAATGGTCCCTGCCAAAACACCTTAGTGGTTCTCCAAACGATCTTGGCACCCACTGAGAAAGACTCATTTCCATCCTGGCTCTAGTGGACTGCAGTGACACGGTGCCATGGGAGTATTCATAGACCATGACTGGGCAGACACAATATTCCTCGAGAACCCAAAGAAATAATACAACTTGTCGAAGGAATTGACGGGAGACCATTATCTTCCGGGCCTATTACTCACCAAACCAAGGAACTACTGCTTTTGATAAACAACCACCAGGAAAAGCTCTGTTTTGATATTATAAAGGCCACTCACTAACCCATGGTTTTAGGCATACCCTGGCTCCAGAAACACAATCCGTACATCAACTGGGCAGCCCTCTCCCTATTTATAGGTTCTGAATTCTGCTTGTCCAATTGTTTGTCTCAAGACTCACTGCATATCTCTCCTATGAACTCCCGGAATTTCGAACAATCACCTTTATGTGTGTCCAACATTACCCAAGTGGCTGAGATTTATCAACCATACTCGGACGTGTTTTTAACAGCCATTGTTCAAGCTCTTCCACCCACAGACCTGAGGATTGTGCCATCGACACAGATGCTTCATCCGTAAACCCATTTGGCAGAATGTTTATACTATCTGAAGCTGAAAAAAGAGCCCTACGAGAATATCTGGATACCAACCTGGCTAATGGAACCATTTGTCCTTCAAAATCTCCAGCCAGTGCTTCTCTATTCTTCGTACCAAAGAAAGATACCAAAGAACTTCAACCCTGTTTGGACTACTGTGGTCTGAACCAGTGCACTCTCAAGGATCATTACCCTCTACCCCCCATTTCTGACATCTTGGAGGCAGTTCGGGGTGCAGTCATCTTCACCAAGCTCGATCTTTGGGGTGCCTATTACCACATTCGGATAAAGGAAGGTGACGAGTAGAAGACAGCCTTCAGAAACCCTTTTGGCCATTTCGAATATCTGGTAATGCCCTTCGGTCTCGCCAATGCCCCTGCGGTCTTTCAGCAGTTCATGGATAGAGTCTTCTCAGATATGCTGTTTCTTTTTGTCGTAGTATACATGAATGATAGACTGATCTATTCCAACGACCCCCAAGTCCATCAGAAACATGTAAATGCAGTTTTACAATGACTACGAGAAAACAAACTCCTGGCCAAACCAGAAAAATGTCTCTTCCATGTCCAGACCGTTCATTACCTCAGATTTGTCCTGAGTTCCAAAGGAATCGGAATGGATCCTGCCAAGGTTGACTCCATACTCTCTTGGCCAGCGCCTACTACAGTAAAACATATTCAATCCTTCCTGGGACTTGCACATTTCTACAGAAAATGTATCCCTACATTTTCAGACATAGTGCATCCCATAGTCGCACTCTTAAAGAAAGACACACTGTGTAATTGGTCTGCTGCTCAAGAGACGGCCTTTCAGGAGCTAAAACAAAGATTCACTCAAGGTCCCATCCTGGCTCACTACAAAGAACTAGAGGGAAATCAGGTATATCAGTGGGTTACAGGAGAGCAAACCTGACATATCTTATAACAAAACACAACGCAAAAGGCTCCCGCACCTAGTATAGGTTTAGACACATAATTTGCTGGAGAATTGGAAAATATCACACTGCAGAGTTCTAGACAGTGATGTATAGATGTTCATGGAAAATACAACCTTACTTCGATATTGATACTGTTAAAATGCTATTTAATGTAAAACAAAACAATGTTAAAAGCTTATACATAAAAGCAAATACATACAAAACTAGAAACGTGACTAGTGCTTCCTCAAAAGTGCTATGTGCTAGTCACCAAAAGGCTAATAAAGTGCAAAAATACGCAATTCGACTGTATATCTTCCTTGGATATGAAAAAGTATTCACATATACATGTAAATCAAATATACAGTAGTACAATCTTCAAGTCAATTCAACCTTGAACTTTTTGTAGGAAAAAAACACACAAAGTATGAAGGATGAGACCTTCATTATTATTAAATGTCTCGAAGCATGGTGTCTTGGTCAGAACATACCTAAAAGTACACCAGAGGAGTTTTCAATCCTTAATCAAATACTTTACATTAGTATCTGTAGTAGCCCTACATGTTTCGTTCCTATAGTCCTTTGAGTTGTTGTGAGGAACTTCTTCAGGGGAGTGTGGGGACCGGGGAAGCAGAAACCACCCTCAGTCCGACTTGTGATGGTAACTTGGCAGGTTTTCTTATCGTAGCAGTGTTTTTCCTATTGGGCAATTCAGAGGAATATATGCCCATACAATCTTGTGCATGATACAAGAAAGTAAATCCAGGTCAAACCTAATTAAAAAAATCAAGACCACATCTCAATTAGTGTGGTTGTTCAATCAAATACACATTAATCAGTGTTATTTGAAAATGCACTTATTGGGGAGCTCACCGTCTCTTAATGTCGGTAAATAATTCTCAGGTACTGTATGAATTCTTAGTGTCTCAGTGCCTGGAGGAATACCTGTAGACATACAAAAACATAACACAACCTCCTATAAACGCTGCGTGCAGAACAACTTCCTTACAGAAGTGTAAAAAGTGCTAAGTGTTAGTATCTAAACTTTGAGTCAAACGTAAGGTCCTAAATAGACTTACTTAGAATGTCCTACTGGATTAAGTTGGTGCTTCAATTGTTGTCAAATATGTAATGAATTCAGGACTAATGTCGCTGGCCTGGAATATTAATCAAACCCTGCAATTGCAAAGTTGACAATAGGATCAATGTAGACCCGGTGAGGAAGGTGGTGATATAGATATAGTTAGTCTATGTGAGCAGACTGCAGGGGGACAAAAATAGTAATAATAATAATAACCCTTCACTGAGTTGTGCTCGCTGAGGAGGCGTGCTGGCTAGTCTTTGGAAGCCAGTCGGATACGCAGACACTCGTACAAAAGTTTTATAAGTCGAGAGGTATTGTGCAGGATAGAGGGTAAAAAAGCTATCATGGCTGTTGTGTATTAGTAGTATTGGGTTAAGGAAACGAAAGTAAAAGGGATCTCCACCAAAAATACCTTAAGTTCAGAATCCGAACGCACGCCAAGGCGGCAAGGTTTCTCCTTCGCTCTGCACAGTTGGATCGGGCGGCCGTTGCTAAGGCAACCATGTATGCTGTATGCTGTGTGGGAAAATACACTGCGCATGTGTATTATAGAGGAATACTACCCTATATGGCAGTGAATGCTCCGAATAATATGTTCAGGGACTGTACTGTAAGTGGTGCATGTGGTACATCGCAAAGGCTGAACACAATATTTACATAACGGGATAATGGTTTAGTAAGAAATACTGAATCCCGAAGTAAGATGGAAACGACACCGGCACTTCCGTAGATTGAATCTTGAAACACATGTGTCAAGGATCCGTTGTCATGGGAACCCACCCTTTTAAAGAAATAATTAGACGCAACACTGCGCACGTGTACTGGTAGATGAACTGATTCCAAGTACTGCACGTGATACTCATCAAAATCGTATAAATGCAAGTCAAAACTGATAATGTCAATATAGCTAAGATTGAAATGAAGCCTAGACTGAAGTGATAGGGAACAATATCACATATGCATACCGAAGTCTCCAGTTATAAAGGTTTAGCAAAAGCCGAGCAGTGAAGAATAGAGTATTACTCAGAACTACAACCCATCCTGGCTCAGCCTGACATAAATAGGCCCTTCCTGGTGGAAACAGATGCCTCAGACTACGCCATTGGGGCGGTCTTAAAACAAAAATTCGAAGACAAGGTGGAACATCCTAATTCCTACCTAACCCGCACATTGACACCCAGCAAGACCCACTACTCTGTTCTGGGGAAGGAACTATTGGCCATCCGACAAGCCTTTACTGACTGGCGCCATCTACTCTTGGGCACCAAACATCCTGTTCAAGCGCGGACCGATTACAGAAACTTGCAAGTCCTACAGTCCCTGGAATGCAGAAATAGTCGTCAAGCCCGTTAGGCCTTCTTTTTTGCCCAGTACTAGTTCCACATTCACCACTTTCCTGGAACCAACAACATTATAGCAGATGCCTTATCCAGGCGTCCTGACTATGAGCCTATTGAAGCACGTGCCTTCCCGAAGATGTTTCCTGATACTGTGTTTGTGGCCCAGGCCAATTCCTTCCCAGAAGACGTCCGTGCCGAAAGACCTCCTTCTGATGTCTGGGAGGACTACATCAAGACTAATCAATGGAGCCTGGTTGCTAAGCAGGGCTATCTCTTCAAGGATAAGAGATCGGTGGTACAGATTGAGAGACAAGATCATAAGTCTTTGTCACGATACCTTCCATTCAGGGCATTGAGGCATCACTACAACTCTCCACCTCATTAAGAGACAATTCTGATGGCCGAGGATGATCGATGGTGTAAGAACTTATATCCAAACCTGCGCTGTTTGCAATCAAAACAAGTGTGATAACAGAAAACCTGCAGGTCTCCTACACCAACCCGCATTACCAACATGCCCTTGGGAGACAATCGCCAGAGACTTCATTGTGGAATTGCCCCCATCCAGGGGATATACAACCATAATGTTTACTATCATTCTGTTCACCCATATGGCTCACTTCACACCCTTGTACAAGCTACCATCTTCACTTGAATTAGCAGGTATATTGTTAAAACATATATTCAGGCTTCATGGATTACCTACCAAGATCATCTCCGACCGAGGATCTCAGTATATATCCCAGTTCTGGAAACATCTATGCCAAATGTTAGGCATCCAGCGTGCATTGTCATCGGGATATCATCCTCAGATTAAAGAAGCAACTGAACATGTAAACCAGACCCTGGAACAATACCTACGCTGTTTTTCAACCAAGGTCCAGGATGATTGGTCACTTTTGATTCCAATAGCTGAATTTGCTTACAACAACTCTGATCATTCGGCTATCAAGACCAGTCCCATCTACTGCAGTCAAGGGTTTTACCCTTCAGTTCTGCCATCTATTCTACCACATCCTACCCGGGTTCCCTCAGTTGATTCCTATATTGAATGACTGGTAAACCTACATAGGGACGCCAAAGAACACCTGGAGAAAGCCAGGATAGAAGTCAAGAGATATGCAGATACCAAGCGGAGACCCAGCTCTCTATATGAAATTGGGGACAAGGTCTGGTTATCCTCGACGCTCCTACCTCAACATCTACAACCAAATAAACTGGCTCCCAAGTATTATGGACCTTTCTCCATTAAGGAAATCATCAATCCAGTGGCCTTTCGACTTCAGCTTCCAGAATCCTGGAAGAAGAAACATCATGTCTTCCACACTTCTTTGTTGAAACCGTATGTACGGGCCACCAGATCGACTCCTAGACCTAGCCCTGTGCTTGTCAATGAGCAGATTGAATTCGAGGTCTCCAGGATATGTGATTCTAGATACAGACGGGGTCAACTCCAATACTTAGTGGAATGGAAAGGATACCCCCCCAGTGAACGCACCTGGGAACCAGTCTCAAATATGAATGCCCCCCGTCTAGTGCAAAGGTTCCATTGAACCCATCCAGGCAAACCTGGTGGATCAAGATTTAAGAGGGGGCATGCTGTCATGAACCACCGATTCCAGCATTTCTGGACTTCGTGGTCCATAATGCACTGCAAGATCAGGTCGGTGATTCTCCCAACATGGCCGACAGCACGGAAACGCTGCTCTCTAGTGTTTACATGCAACGTGTTGCTTCCTAGAAAATAGACACACCCCCGCGGCTCTACGCGTCTCAATGCTACTGTTCCGAGTTGTTCGGCGAGTGTATCGTTTCCGTCTATCAGTGCTATTTTCCAGTTAACTACCGTTTCCTCCTTCCTGGAATCCCCTTCTTTTTTCCTGCCTTGCTTCTGCCAGGCCATTCTCCCTTTCATCCTGGACTCGGGCTCCCCGGCACCCTCTGAGCATTGGACACCTGTTCCCCTTCCTTCCTGGATTCCGCCGCCATAATCTTCCTGGATACTGAATGCAACCCTGCTTAAGGCAGTCGGGACTCCTCACACTGGAACCCGAGGACTCACGTCCTTTCCTGTACAAGTCCCGATCAGTGAGGAAGAAAGAAGGAGCTCCCAAGAAGACCGCAATCAAGGACAAACAGGTGAGAAAGAGGGAAGGGTGTGACAGCTGATTCCCATTGAATTCATTTATTTTCCACCAGCATGAAAAAGTTGCCTGAAAACTAGACAGATTTGTCAGACAGAGCTGGCAAGCAGGAGGATATGTAAAGCATGTTCTGCTCCCAAACACTACCTGACAAATTAATGAAAATCCCATGGATCAATAAAAATAGTGATAAAAGCATACTATCACTTTGCCCACAATTTGTACCCAGTCTGTGGTACTTGGAACAAACCTTACTGCCATAGGAGGTTATTTTCTAATGGGGCGTCCCATCAATGAAAGGCATTGTGTCCGGCTTTTATGACTTCTATTAGTGTCACGCCCCATTTTCATTGGTTTGTATGGAGGAATTGTAACTTACGGTTTCCACGGCCCCCTTCCTCTCCACCATACAAACACTACAGCATGTGTGCTGGCATGGGATTTCATGCTGGCGCAGTTATTCTGGAATCCTAAGGAATCCACACCTGTAAAAAGCAGGCAGGCGGCACAAGAATCCATTGTAAATACAGACTGCCATGCAACTTTTACTGAATTTACATGACCATGTGCAAAAAGGGTGTTGTGCAAGCACATATGTTCCCTTTTTCCACTCCCTTTTTGTACTATGCGGTGCAAATGAGGAACATGTGTGACAGGGAACTGTATACATGTTAAGATGTTTTCCTGTGAGGACACAAGAAGACCATGCCCAGGTAGGTAACTTCTTTTCTTTAGTACAGATTTCCAGGATAATAGGGGTCAGGAAACTACAATAAGATCTTCAAATGTAGAAAGACAAGGAGACATCCAGTGGCACCCTTCAATCCAGCAGCTCACTTCCAAATGGATCCCAAGGAACCCTGAAGGCAAGTCCATGAACGCTCACAACAGAGAGAATAAAACCGACTAGGGAAGAAAGGCCTAAGTCGACCTTGTACGGATACCAAGTTTTCATCTCACACGCAGATGAGAGCAAGAGCAGAGAACTGTGCTGCTAAAAATGTTCTGCCGAAAAGAGGTACAAGCAGAAAGTTTTAAAGATACACAGCATCATAATGATGGAACAACATACAGTAAAAACACACGTGGCTGATTATATAGACCTCATACATGTTCCACCTTAACCCATGCGGGGTGTCGGTCTCTTGGTCCCAACCCAGCCCATCTGTATTCCGTCACGTGGGTGCTATGGGGCCCATCTTCTTCTTACATCGAAGGTCGGAAAACAAATTAATATGTGGGCTATTACTCGTGGTCACCCGGGAATGGGCTGGGTCATGGTTTGGCCAGTACGAGATAACATGCATGCCAGGCGCTGGTCACTGATCGCGGCCTTGTTGGGCACATTCCTCTTGGGTCAAAAATGCATCTTTGCAACACTGTTAGACCAATAAATAGGCATTGTGGCAGTTGGGGTGTGAGGTGTCCATATGGGAGCTCAGGCATGGCTGGGGATTTCTGTGGTCTCGCGATTTTGGGCCTAGTGCATGCAATGCTGCATTTACCACGCAGGCCTTCCCTTCTCCCTTTGATAACTAATGATTACTAATATCTACGCAAAATATAATAAGACTATATTTGGTTATATTAAAATAAGGTACTGTTTCATGCGAAGGCGTCCCTCTCACTATCCTCCCCTAGACCATCATAGTGCCTTGAATTCATCTTGCCTCAATTTAAAGTGCCTAGGGGGGTGGGATGGGGTTGTCCTCTTCCCAACAACCTCCACACACACTCTATCAAAAATCCATAGGCAGACATTCAACAAACATTCCACAGCAAGCATACTCAAAAGACAGGGACAGGCAAGAAAGCAAGACATAACACATCTCCCTCCTTAAAACTAAACAAAAGTATGGGAATGGAACTCAGAGACAAAAGTACAATCCCAGAAAAAACAACCAACGTCTCCCCATGACCCATGACAGGTACAATTTTCTGTCATTCCATTCCTTGCTCAGAACACAGACAAAACTGACACTTAAACTATCCCCTCACCATCCTACTGCCGACAACCCATCTCAACCAAATCAAACCAAACTGTAGTACTTAACAAAACCACCAGTGTAGCTGCTCATTAGATGAAAAACAGCACTACACCACAACAATTGGATGGTGAGCTATAATGCACCACTAGTGCCCCAAACCACAAGAACAACACATGGGTTAAGACCACCACAATACAATGACACATGAGAATGCACCACCAGCGCCACAGCCAGACACCCAGACCACAAGAACAACTCTGGGGCAGAAAACCCCACATGCAAGTTTCAATAGCAACACCCCTAAAAAGGGTACGGTGGTGCTCTCCACACCCAATGGGAAAGCACACCAGTACAGGTGGCAAAAGGAAACACACCATTACGGAATCCAACACCTCTGAACTCTGAACACCCCATAACATCTCTCCAACTCCACAATTGGCACAGGCACAGAAGTGTTCCAAATATGCCAGGCGTAAACCACCCCTGAGGTAGCTATCCAGTAGGCTGGGCCGAGGCAGCTGGCATTACTCTGCTACTCAAGAAAAACATTTCTGGCCAGTTTGCTAGGCCAGCCATCAAGCCTCCACACAACACACATAAAAACAATGCTGCCTCAACGCATCAGGTGATTTGCTCGGTCACCCAGCAAGACTTCACACAACGCACAGCCATATATAACCTCCACACACATCCTGCAGTGAATAAATACATAACAAAATACAGTAGAAGGAAAATCATGTCTCTTAGAAAGTACGTACCCTATCCTGAAGTCCACATTCTGACAGTCCTGTAGAGACTGTTAGGGAGAATTCTCTGTTTAGGCTGAATTTCCTAACCTAGTGAGTCCCCCAGCAGCTTTGCTGGATTTCTGGAGTTTGTTTTTTCCATCCTGCCAAGAGTGACACTCTTTTTCTCCCACTCTTGGACATGAATGTGTGTAATTCCTGTGAATGTCAATGTGTTCTATGGGCTATGGGGTCATTTACTCCATAGGGTCTCATATGTTTTGCTATGTGTGTTACACCGCACCCTACGTGCCGTAACACTGGGGCGTCCTAGCGGACCCCCATCATAGACTCCATACCCGGGGACTGACTACTGTCTCCCGGGCATGTAAAGTCACCATTGGCTTTACTAGACCTAAATTTACTAACAGAACTAGTACAAACCATCCTATTGTGGACGTACTAGTAGGGGTAATTCGATTACTCCTAGGTCTGTTATTCGAGGGGGCACTGTCCCGTCCCCCCTCGTCGAGTTTTGGCTGGTGGCAGTGGAAACTACTTGTTATGTTCGACCCCGGGCATAACCCTATGGGATTCTTCCCATTGTTGGAGATTGATACTTTTCCTCGTTAATCTCTAACATACCCTCAGTTTACTTATCTTAAATAAGCTTACCGGATGGTATTTTCTGCCAGAACTCGGTTTTTAAAATGACGTCTGTGTTCGTCTCTGTGACTCCTAAACCAAAGGTTGAGCCCTTTGTTCCACTTTTGGCGGGCTTCTGTACAGAGACCCTCCAAAGTGGTGCCATTCTGTCTGGGTTACCACAGGGGTGTGGGACGGGGTTTAGGCACCCTGGACCGTGTTGCCTTGCCAACTCCGGTCGCACTCTGGTGTGATTTGCCCAAGTGGTGAGCCACCCCGCTCACCACTTAGCATGTGTTGATTGACAGCTAGGCTGAATGAATGGGGGTTTTCTGCATAAAAGCAGGGCTTTTGGGACTGGATCTTCAGAAGTCGCCACAGGACCTAAGAATCCGACGAGGGTAATGCTGAGCTGACCTGCACGACGACACCTCCGGTGGAGCCCTGCGGAACCGACTCACCACTTCCCGACGACAGAGGAGATCTCCCTGCCGGAGAGTCTCTTCCCCTGACTAGTGGGAACAACCAGTCCCCTTTGCTTTTTCTTCGCTCCAGGACTCAGTGGTCGAATTGCCCGTGCAGAGCACCTCGGCAACCGGATAGCCACTACCCCTGCATCGCGACCAAAAGGTGGTGCCTTGTGACGGAGCTGGTCTCTTCCCTGGTGGTGCACCGGACTTCACTTTTCTTCGACGACGAGATCCTCTCTACTCTTGGCAAAGACCCGACGTGCATCCACCACCAGGAACAACTGCCCCCACTGTCTCTCCACAATCAAGGTACCGTGTCCACCTGGCTTCCCTTTCTGCCGGATCGAGTGGGGTGTCTTAATCCTCGCCTTTCCTTTGGGTCGCCTCCAAGCTTTCTTTAGCGTGTTGTTCTGAACTGGTCCAATCTTCCGATAACAATTTGCTACAAAGACTCGAACGCATTTCCACTTAGAGACTTTTTGGGACATATCGCCTTGCCTCTCTCTGAGTGGGCCTGGCCTCTGAACTTTATGCTCTATTGTGGTTCTTGTCTTCTTGCCTTGCATTTTTCCGTGAAGTATTGAACTGTGTTGATTTCGTAACCTACTTATTTTTCTCTCCCGTCCTAACGAATACTAGAGTGCCATCTAGGTTGAAGCATACACCTCTGTCTGCAAATAAGTGATGCTGGTAGAACCTAGACTTGTCGAACTATTGTTAGGGGGATTGATCTGTTTCCTTCGTAGAGTAATTGTAATTGAAGTGTTTGCCGTGATAGTGCCAGAGTGTTTTCTATAGATGTTTCGTTATAAATAAATACCTTTATATCTTTACACCAAAGCCTTGTTGCGTGTTTGCTTGTCTTACTGTGTAGAATTGCCCTATATTGTATACTCCACATACTGCCTAACTCTTCTTGAGGGAAGTCTGACTGCTCAGCCACAGCTACCAAGTTAATCTGTGTGGTGCAGACTGCTACCAAGTGGGTTTACTGCCAAACACCTGTAGTCCTAAATCTTTCGCAGTGGTCCCAGAGGGAACTGCACAGGTTTCCGCCTAACAGAGACAAAAGTTAAATAAACATGCAGGAACAGAAGAAAACATCCAGTTTCTTCATCTAACAGAGGCCATGTGAGTAACACAATGCACTAATTTCATTACAGATTCACCCACAGTCACCAAAGTACAAACGAAAATCTTACATCTAAACAGGCTTCACATCACGTTACACTGTTGATGAATATTCCCGGTAAGCATGGACAGCTCCCTGAAAAATGACATAAAGTCTGGATCCAGTTCCATAAAACGGCCATATATTTACTCCATGGATCAGTTAATGAGGCTCAACAACCACAGCAAAAGCCCCACAGCTCTTCCCAGTGAGTGCACAGCTCCTGCTTTCCAGAGATGCAGTCCGCACACAGCATAATACCATCCACACAATACCTGCAGCACCTGTCAAACTGGGACTTGAGATTATGACCCCAAAGTACACTTGGACCGAACTCTAGTGCCACCAGCTTGACAGTATGAGACACCAACTGTTCACTGAGCTGTGTGTGCTCCAGCAGCTCTTCGGAAACCGTACCCCGCTCCGACAGCCCCCAGACTGGGTGCCCACACTGGCTGTGACTTGCTGCTTCTTAGGGCCGTCACCATCAGGCCACACGTCCTCCTCTGTCACTCTCGTCACAACCTTGGAAAAGTGCGCCGGCAGACAGTTGCCCAGCGGGTGACGCTGTCCGTGCCCCCACAGCACATGACTTGATGCCCTGTGCCATTGGCCATGTCACATCCTCCTCAGCAATTGCCCGCTGCTGCCACAATGTCATCATTCAGGATTTCAGCCTCCAAACTGCACGGAACTCTGCCTCCTCCAACTGATACCACTGAGGCCATTTGCCAGAAGCACCGCAGCATAACAGGTAAGGAAGCTCCAGTAAATGGCAGCCCCCATCAACTGGCCCAATATCTTTGCCTATAGCCACTTAAACCCTGCAGGGTGGTACCCAGTCAATATTTTTCGAAAACATTACAGAGTGGTACATAACAGAGCAAACTATAACACTGAAAAACACCAAAATAATTACATGGCCACGGTAGTGGCCATGTAGTTATGGTTAAGTTGCTGTTTCCATAGGAAGAGCACTTTTTGGGCGGCTTATAACTTCGCTCTCCCTGGACGGATCCTCACCAAACTTTGCAAAAAAAGTAGTTGGGTCACTAAGTTTGGTGAGGATTCGTCCAGGGGGGAAAAACTTTTTTTTTCCCATAGACTGAATGGGAAAAAACTTTGTGCACGGCTACAGCCCGAACCGCTGGAAGGATTTACACCAAATTTGCGGCAGGAGCGGCGGCCTGGTCCCAAAAGCGTGCTTTTGTAATTTTTGTGTAAATCCGTCCAGTAGTTTTTTTAAAAATGACCAAAATGTAAGGCAAAAAAATTTGTGATATCTGCGCTCGCTTCGCGGACGGACTTCCCTGTTCGCTCCGCGGACAGCACCCCGATTGGCCCGTGGGCTTGCGTCATGTCCGCGGACATGCGACGTGTTCGCTGATTGGACGGCGAGGGGCGTGGAGCGCGTCAGATTTTCTGTGGCACCTGCCATCTTGTATTCACAGTCGACCGCGTACAGCGCAGTGAAACGTGGATAAAACATTGTATTTAGTGCCGTGTGTTGGTGTGTAGGAGTGTTTGGGGAGGGTGGGGGAGTACGAGATAGGTTCAATGCTTTGTTTTTTTATGTGCTAGACCTTTTTGTTGCGTTCGATTTGTCCGCGGAGAACACGGCTGTTCTGACATTTTGTAAATAAACTAAATGGTGGGGTGTTTAGAGGACGGAGTATGTGTCATTTTTGTTCGCAAGGAAGGTAAAAATGAGCTATGAACACTCGCGGTGTACTTAATTGTTCGTAAATACACAAACTGGGGGTGTCCTCAGGACGCTGTCCGTATTGTTATCTGTCTAGTTGAATGTGTTCTAAGAACACTCGCAGTGTCCCGAAATGGTTGCAATTACACAAAATGGGAGTGTTCTGAGAACGTTTTTTGTATTGTTCGTTGTCAGAAAGTGAAAGTGTTTTAAGAGCACTCCTTTTGTCCGCTAATAGTACAATTTCCTAGGGGCGTCAACCGACTTTTTGTCCACTAAAGAAACGATAAATCCGGCTGGTGTGCGTCGACATTATGTGATAATCCTATGACTGGCGCTATTGACCTGGCTGACTTGCTTTTGCGACACTAAATCATATCTCCCGCCACTAAGCCTGATATTATCAAAGCATTCATATTCCCCGCCTCTCTCCGTGACGTTACAGGGGGCGTCATGAAACGCGCCCAGTCGTCTGCAGTAGTACGCGACTTTACACAGAACCCAGAAGACAACACACATTATGTCACAACACAGCGCGCCACAATTCAGAATATGAAAGTGTGATTTAAAAGCAAAGAGCAAGATTGTAAATGTTGTAAAGTACATTTATTTGACATCAAATGTTTAGAGAATATTCAGAAATTTGCATTTGTCTTTGTTGTCGATCCGCAAAAGTTCATGTTGAGACACACGATGTTCCTTTGCGGTACAGAGAGTGTTAGATCAGGGTACAACTCAGTGCGTCACAATTCGCAATATGAAACTGTGGTTTAAAAGTAAACAGCAGGATTGTACACTTGGTAAAGTACATTTATTTCACATGAAATGTTTAGTGAATATTCAGCGATTTGCTATTGTTTGTGCTGTCGATCAGCAAAAGTTTGTTTGGAGCTGCGCGTTGTTCCTTTGTGGTAGAAGGCTGTTGGTTTATGATAAAAACAGTAAATGGTCTCTCAGATAATCAGAAGGTTTCTCCAACAACAAGCCATTAGACCACCTTATTGGTTGGAATGTTGTTTGTAGCCGCTAGTACTGCGTAAGGGCATATTGGTCCTTGGCGATTGTCCCATAAAATGGTGAGGGTTATTAAGTTGCATATTTGGACTTGCACCTGGCAGTTGAAGACCCCATCCACTGGAGTCTGTAAATCGTGACATAGACAAAACGGGGCCACGTACCTGTTTTAAAAAACATAAATTAGTCTCACCAGCCGATCTTCATTAAAAATCATCATTTTATTTATTAGGGCGTGAAACTATTTGCTATCGAGGATAGTGCAACAGAGTATGTTAATAATAAAAAAACAATATGTTCCCATTCATATAGCGCTAAGAAATGTGAGGTATCTAGGCGGTGCTTATTATTAACCATGGTGTGTGGTGCTTATTTATCGACCACGGAAGGATGAAAGGCTGAGTTTGGGCTTGCCTGGATTCGAACTTGCGTTAGCAAGCTGTGCACGGATGTCAAAGCGAGCGCTGTACTCGCTGTGCCACTTGACAGGCTACAGTAAAGTGGCACAGCGAGTAGAGCATTTGACCGCCTATAGACCGGTTAAATTATTTCTATTAACCCACTCTGTGTCGTCTGCCTTTTTCAGAGCCCTCTAATCGACAGGGGATCAATTCGACGGTGATAGTACGCAGTGGAAAACATTATGTCACTTTCAACAAACAAGTTCAACTTCAGCGGTCTTTAATGCTACGCTATTGTAATTATATTTGCTATAAAGTAATGTAAAGGGTTACAGTACAATTGCAATTTCCATTGTCTACGAGTGGTGCAGTCCGAAAACACCACTCCGCGTGTGCCAACGATCTTTCGCATAGTGATATAATATGTAAAAGTGGTTTCGTTTTCAGAAATTTCATCTTTATCTTCTCTTACGTTTTAGCCACACTCCTTCAAGAGAAGTCTTTCATCACAATCTCTGTCTGTCAAGGTCAAAACACAATACAACCTTATAGTCTGCTTCGTGAGGCTCTCCGGGGCCCGAGAAAAAAATGAAGCAGCTGACCTTCACTGTGAACGAGCATAAATTCTTACTTTGCAACATTCTGTGTAAAGCCATCTGTAGAAGTTGGTTGTTGCAAGCCATGTTTGTGTATTGTTTGCGTGATATTAAAAAAAGTTTGTTTAAAGGACGTTATGGTTCTAAGTATAGCCGAAAGACCCCTGAAAATAGCAAGTTATGTTAAGCTATGTAAAATAACTCGCGCCAACACCATGCACTGCTAAGACTAACACCCAGGACATCGAAGATGACATCACAAATGTCATTGATGACATAACTGATGACATCACATCTGTATGTACTTTTCATGGAATTTGTGTACTAGGGATTTTCATTATAATGTTCCGAAAAAAGTGTCAAGGATATTGCAATAAATATCATACCGTTATTAGTGCTTTGCACGATGCATTTATATCAATAAATAGCATTGTATTATGGGATTCTATGTAGTATACTGAGCTGCTAATGTAGAAAGATAGCATTGTGTGCAGAGTACAAGATAAAAGTATAATATTTGTAATGTTAATATGTAGAATAATGAAATGATAATTGTCCTGAAATGTTGGAAAATTCACAAAATGGGGGTGTTCTGAGGACGTTATTCGTATTGTGTGATTTCTTAGCTATATGCAATGAGGGAATGGTACAGAGAGTAAAGTGGACGCCGTCCGCGGACACCGCGGCTGTTCGTGGACAGGGCGTGGTAAATCCGGGTTTTTCCAGGAAATCCAACATGGAAAGAAGACTGTACGGATCAGCCAATCAGATGTCGAGGTTGTGGATTTGTGTTGAAAGAGACTGTGTGTGGTGAAGATGGCAGAAGTGGAGAAAGTCAGGGTGTTGGTGCTCGGAGATATGTTTGTGTATGGTTTACAGCAGTACGCTGAATGCAGGCATGTTGCAAAGAACTTTGATGTCAAAGGAGTGGAGGTGGTGTGGAGCACTGTGCCTGATTGCAATGTACAGGGAATTGTACAAGTTTGTGCGGATATGGCCACGATGAACAGTCCGCATGTGGTAGTTTTGCACTATGGTGCTTTCCATTTGGGCAACGTCAGTGCCCCTACTTTGTTGGCTGATTTGGAATGCTTGGTTCAAGCCGTAGTGAAGATCCTTCCAAATGCGAAAGTAATTTTTTCTGGATTACTACCTAGGGCAATATGGGAGAATAGTTCCGTTTTTTGTCCTCAGCAAAACATTGGTAGGTGTGTCATCAACCGAGGCATGTGTGCCTTCATGCTTAGAGCTGGTATGTTCTTCTGTAACAATGAGAATATTGATGCCAGTAATGCTGTTAATTTTAAAGAAGATGACATTTCTTTATCTTTTACCGGAAATGCCTTTTTATTTTGGAATGTAAGGGTTGCTTTGGAGAAGGTTATGTGAAGATTTTAGGAGTAAAGTAAGAAAAAAAAAACAAGAAAAAAAATATAAAATAACAGGTGTCTGTCAAGCATCTGTAAAAAAAAAAGAAAAAAGGCTCTTTTCAGAACCAACTTCAAAGGGGAAATGGGGCACACTATTTAAATTTACATTCACCACGCTCAGATTTTCGATGTGTCTGCGGACATGGCGGTAGTCCGCGGACATGAAAATCACTACGAGTGGGTTAGTATGTTCTATGTTACATGTCAGGGATATTATGGTTAAGTTGTGTTACTAAAAACCTATGAAATTCAGTGAGAAAAACTTTGTTAAAGGGACGTTATGGTTAAGTTGTGCTACTAAAAACCTATGAAATTCAGTGAAAAAAACTTTGTTAAAGGGATGTTATGGTTAAGTTGCGCTACTAAAAACCTATGAAATTCAGTGAAAAAACTTTGTTAAAGGGACGTTATGGTTCCAAGTAAAACCGAAAAACCCTTGAAATTCGGCAGTTATGGTAAGCTAAGCAACCATAACTCGCGCCACCACCGTGCACTGCTAAGACTAACACCCAGGACATCAAAGATGACATCACAAATGTCATTGATGACATCACTGATGACATCACATGTCTGGCTCACTATTTTTTCTTTTCTGACATATCTAGGCCACATGGTTTTCTTCAGTAACAGTCAGAAACTAAGAATAATATTTTATTTGTAGACGTATCCTTCTAATAGGTTCTTACAGTAATTCTCTTAGAGTACAGTCACATCATATGAAACATATACATATGTGAAAACACAAGCTTTAAAGACAGCAATCCTTTTTGTGCATAAAGATAATCACTAGACTTATGAGCACTTTCTGACAGTTCTGTTGTTTTTTTATGGCTGTACTTTCCCTGTATATGGTCATATTTGTATACATTGTACTCACACTAATTTCCTTAGCGTCCAATCACATCAAGTGATACATATACATAGGGTAAATAGCAGCTGTCAAACAGAGCAATCATTTATTTGCATGAAACTAATCAGTTAAGTTATGAATTGTTTCTGCTACTAATGGTGCTTTTTTGCTAACTTCACTTTCCCTGTATATACCCATATTGGTATGTGTTCTTGTGTCTTTGTGTTTTGTCTATAGTAATGCAATTATGTAATACATGGGTTTTATTAGCTACTTATTACATATTTCACAGTACACAAAAATCTATTAAGAAAACAATTATCATTTCATTATTCAACATATTAACATTACGAATATCATACCTTCATCTTGTACGCTGCACACAATGTTATGTTTCTGTATGAGTAGCTTAGTATACTAGATAGAACCCCATAATAGGATGCTATTTATATCAATGCATCGTTCAATGTACTTATTAGGGTATATTTCTTGCAATGATTCTTGACACTTTTTTCGCAACATAATAAGAATCCCTTCTACACATATTCCATGAGAAGTACATACACATGTGATGTCATCAGTGATGTCATCAATGACATTTGTGATGTCATCTTTGATGTCCTGGGTGTTAGTCTTAGCAGTGCACGGTGGTGGCGCGAGATATGGTTGCTTAGCTTACCATAACTGCCGAATTTCAAGGGTTTTTCGGTTTTACTTGGAACCATAACGTCCCTTTAACAAAGTTTTTTCACTGAATTTCATAGGTTTTTAGTAGCGCAACTTAACCATAACGTCCCTTTAACAAAGTTTTTTTCACTGAATTATATATATATATATATATATATATATATAGGGTAGTGGGGCAAGGGGTTAAAATGGGTCCGGATGGGGTTGCGTTATAAGGGTGGGAAATTGGGGGGGTTGGAGGAGGTCCCCCCAAATAAAAAAAAGAATAATAATGTGGTGTCTTTCAGTGTTTTGACCGCAATGAAATGTACCACTTCGTAATGTCTGTCGTTAAAATCACATATAACCATGCTGGACTATATCACAGTGCACACAGCAGTGACAACAGTGATTCTCCCTGTCACTGTACTGCCCACACACAACTCACGGCAGCCCCTTGCCAACCCAAACTCTTTCTGCCTGCCCCTTGCAGGCCCAGTAATCCTTCTGGCTGTCCCTTGCAGGCCCGTAATATTCTGCTCACTTTCTCGACCCTACTCACAGTGGCCCCTTGCCAACCCAGAAATCATTCTTGCTGCCCCTCGAAGACTGGAAATTCTTTTGACTGCCCCTTGCATGCCCTAAAATGCTTCTGGCTGCCCCCTGCAGACCCTAGATAATCGTCTTCCTGCTTTGCAGACAGGATCTGGCCACAATCTGCTCCCAGAGAACAGATCCTTTTTACTAGGACTGCTCCAGCTGCACACCACACCGCAGCCCAGGCAGTGGCAGCATGACTTACTGGGGCGGTGAACAAGTAGATGCCTCCTCTTCTCCTCAGGGGGTGGTGAACAAGTAGATGCCTCCTCTTCTTCTTCTCCTCAGGTGTCACGACTCTGTTCCCCTTCGACAGACGCTTAAAGCACTGCCAGGCCCTCAGGGCACCAAACCATCTTGCCGCCAATGTTAAGATTGAGGAGACAGAGAAACTGTGCAAGGGGAGGTAATTTCTTTACTTTGGTACAGGTTTCCAGGATAACAGATGTCAGGAAAGTAACATAGGATCTTCAAGTGTAGAAAGAAAAAGGACACACCCACTGGCACCCTCTTAGTCCAGCCTGCCGGCGCCGTTAACCCCCTACCGCCTCATTACAAGGTCTGCTCGCGGGTCCCGCTAAGGACGCCTGGTAAAACCAGGCATCCTTAGCGTGTCCCGTGAGCAGACTAGGATGCTAACAACGGGCCAGTCATTAACGGGCCTGTTGTTAGCATCCTCCCCATTCCCATTGAGCCCTATGGGGGCTCAAATGGGAATGGAGATGTATCAGGTCCAGGTTCCTGGAATGGGGAAACACCGGGCCCTCCAAGGTCGGAATGGCCCGGTATTTCCCCATTCAGTGATGGCTACCTCCATTGTCATAATGAGGCCCACTCTCTCAACATTCCATTAGCAGGCGTTCCACAAGCACTACACCGCACCCAAGCTCACAACACAGGGACAGGAGAGAAAGCAAGATATAACAATACACAAAAGTGTAAACGTACAGGTCCCTGCTACCGAATTACAGGGAGACTCGGAAACGAGTGCATAATGAAAGCCACACTGACTTTCAGGTATAACTCTTCTGTGCATCCACATGATATGTTGCACGGCTCAAACAGCTCCTTCCGTTTCCGCTAATTATATTTTTGAATACCTCCAAGACCCTGCACCTTGCGCTTGAAAACAGCCTGCCAACTGCGCCGTAAATCTGGTGAATACACTATCTTTAAAATCTGAAAATAATCCAATGTATGTACTGCAGGGATTACGCCATTAACCTCGGGCAACTCGCAGCGTCAGGGTCAACCTCCGCCATCTCCTTCCTGCAGCAAAGTCCCCTGGAATGCTGATGGAGAGAGAGAGAGAGAGAGAGAGAAAGAGAGAGAGAGCTGCCATATCGCTGAATCCGACCACAAGAGTCAGGAGAAGAAATTGAGGCTGTCAGCAAAACATCAGCATTAATCAAATGACTTCAGACCCTGAACCGTGGTGCCACCGCTCGCTTTAAAGGACCCCGTGTTGCTCTTCTGTGTCCAGGGGGCAGGTTTTAACGGTGCAGGTCATTGCAACTCCCAGAGTCGTCGAGTGCACTGTTGACGCTGCAGTTTGCGGTGGTTCCATTGCGGTCAGAATTTGACTCCCATGCTTTTTTATCGCGTGTCACAGAGCATGCGTTTACAGTGGTATACGTTTTTCCACTGATTTTAATGTGTTCAAGCTAACATGCGCTGGCCTTGGATGCCTCCTTACGATTTTAGCAAACAAACAATAACAGGCATCATCGCTATTTAAATCACGAGTCAATTTTTCGAACATAACAATTCAATTTTAATCGATGCAACATGACAATGTGGGCCTATTTTTTTTTATTTTTATTTTTTATTACAAACCTTAACAAAAAAGAAAACAAGAGCAAGAAAGACATTTACAATGTGGGCATGTCTTTCTTTTTTTTTTTTTTTTATTAATTTACTTTTTCTATAACCTTGTCTGTGCTTGTGCCACTAAGTATAAATCCATCACGTGGCGATATTATAAAATTATTCAAAATTAATAATTAATAAAAAAAATCACTCATCAGTGAAAACAGAGAACCACCCAATGCAAACGAAAAGTAAAATGTGCAAATTATAATATTGCTGCTAAAATGTAGATAAATAGAGAGGACGGGAGGGTAGAGTGCGGATAACGACAAGTGACATGAAATTAGATAATTGGCAATTGCAAGTCCGGGTGTGTAGTTAAGTTAGGATCCCTGCAGAAAGAACTCTCTTTTGGATTCTAATAAAGTTGGTGCTGTTCAATGAAACTGCACAAAACTATGCAATACAATACAGAGAAAAATGGTATAGAACAATTTGTGAAGTTTTGAGCACCGGGATCCATTTTGCGGGAGCAATGTCCCAAAAGCTGCATTTGCCATGCACATTTTCCCAGAGGATGTCTGCTTTTGTCGACGGATTTATAAGAAGCAACAACAAACCTTTAATCTGATGCTTTGTGTTATCAGTTATTGTATGCAAAACAAAAGAGGTGATGGCTGAAAGGTTTAGAAATTAATCTTAACCTCTGGCATTGCGCTGGCAACCCACCAAACCATCATTCTTCCCCTGCTAAGCATTTGCAAAAGTGGAAAGACCATATGCAACCAGGCTCAGACTACCCCAAAAGGGACAGTCCAGCCCAAACCGCTAGGTCACATCCCTTCTGCACAAGACCACAAGCATCCCCAGTCATGTTTCGGCCTCATTGGGCCTCCTCATTGAGGAGGAGCTTAGGTCTCTAGTACCATTAGCACAGGAACAACGTCGAGGCATACCCGTCACTCACCCAGGGTGACTATAGAAAAACAAAAGAAGTGATGTCTGGAAGGTTTATTGCAATTTTTGGAGTAACAAAGCAGCAGGTCTACCCACAGATTCAGATCCCAGCTGATGATTCTAAGTGAAATCAGAACAAAACAGACAGCTTCTACTCTTGAAGTATCATCACCACTCCTAAGAACTTGTGCTGCATCTAATTACCTGAACACATCTTCAACACATTTATTGAAAAATCCCAAAGCAATCTATGAATTCAATCAATCTGCTCATTCAAGGTAAACTGCCGACACGTGTGCTAAACCTTGCAGCTTGTTTTCAAAGCTGCCATAAGACTGATATAAAGATATCTGTAGAAAATATCAACAAAAAAAAGAACAATAGCCATTGAGCCATTTCACAAAACCACCATATTATAACAACTTCATCTAATGCTTACATTAATTAGGCTACTTTTTCTCAACATACTGCTAACTGGAAAGATGGAATATGTCTGTGAATCCATCAATCAACCCTTAACATTCGCATTATGGAGAAACTGGATGTGATATTTCCTCCCACAATCCGATTTAAATGATAGATACAGGTATTCATTGGTAAACTAATATACAACCAATTCCATCATGCATCCAATGTGCGTCCATTATTGGAAATAGAACTTACCAATATGATAATACTATTACATTCCAAACTAGAAAATAATACTACCTTACACTTATTGTTGCTTAGTTTACCAGTGTGTATATTGTTTGTGCATAACAAATGACAACATTCAATTACTGAGGCATCATACCCGCTCTTCACTGTCACATACTCTAACCACAACAAAATATGAAGCTGAAATATATTTTCCTCTGTTACGTGCGTCTATTACATGTGATAAACTTGCTCAGTATAAAAGATATAACACTGAGTCCCATATTTATCGAAAAGTAGGAAACCCTGTTGGGTATCTTCTCAAATACACCTCATGGAGATTTGAAAGATCAATTCTGCGTTTTAGATTTAATGTATTACCCACTGTAGAAAATAGGTATATGTGGAAGGAAATGGGTCTCATCAGTTCGGAATATAGATATTGTCATGAAACCAACCAATCCATAAAGCACTTATTGTTGGAATGCAATCTACTTCAAAATTAGTGATTAATCCATTTTGGGGATTTATTTAGGACCTAGGAATTCCTCCAGGGGCGTTCCTTTGGGATTGTTTCTTCTCTAATCACTGCCAGTTATCTATACTTATTGCACTTTATCGTTTCCTATTGAAAATCGATTTGCTGAATTGTAATTGATAGACTGGGTTCTACCCAATCATGAAATGTGTTAATTTTTATGAAAGGTTAATTGGATGTTCAAATCTGAAATTTATGTGTGTTTTTGATGAATGTAAAACACATTTTTCTGTAGTGTTTTGCAAATTGTGTTGTAAATTGTATTTTAGTATTTGTTTTTAGCATTTGTATGTGTTAATTTGTTATTGCTGAAACCATGTGGCACAATAAAAACAAAAGCTGCATGAAATGTCAATGAATAATGTTCCTCAACACATTTCATTAAACTGTTGATTTGAATTTGAATCTCAAATTTCTGAAAATGAATTGTAAACATGTGCTGCTCTACCCAGTATGCAGTAACACCTATAAATACTATCCCCACACAGATTAAATTTTGATTACCCTTAATATGACTAAATGCTAAATACGTCTTTCACAATGTAAAGTAATTTTACAAATGGAGGGTTGTCAGCTCTAAAGCGAACCCCTCATTGCTTCCAAGGCTGGTGTTTTCCTAAGGTTTATTACACCTAAAAATCACATGGTCTAAGTTGCAATGATTAGCGTAAATAAAAGATGATCGTGTTGATTAACGTAAAAAAAAAAAGATTATCGTGTAAACAGAAATGAACATTTCTCAATGTTATCCAGTTGAATTTCCTTTATTCCTGTAACTCAATAATGCTTCAAACTCAAATCAAGGGTCAGAGTATAGTGATCCTATGATGTTTCTTAGTTTTAATATGGACCTAAATAGTCAGTTGAATGTAATTTTCCCTCTGCATTCAAAGTTAACATTTTAGCATGATTACATAAGCCTATACAGTTGTGTTTGAAGTAATTATGATCCAACAGAAAGGACAAAAAGTTGTGACCAACTCATCAGAGTATATACATTTTTGGGGTGTACAATTCAACTCTTCTGAACTTCAAACCCAATGCATTGGTTATAACAATTCAAATCGACATAATTATTTATTCAAAATGTTTAACTAAAATAGTCGTATTTAAACTTCTTCAAATGTAAACGAACACCATACATTACCATGTCTGAAGCGCTTGACAAGAATAGCAAATGATTCCACCGACAAATACTGATCAGTGAACGTGATATGTTTCTCATTAAATTGGGACATAGTTTGATGTGAACGTTAAAAGATCAAGATTAAAACTATTGTTTGGTAAAGTATGGTAAATGTAAGACAGTATGGAAGGTTTGAATGGTTTGAGAAGGACATACAAAGAGCTAATAGAGCATAAATGGACTGAGGAAATTGATTTAAAAAAGGTATCAATTAAACTTTACCCCTCGATAATCAGCAAAATATCTGAGCATTTTTCAGTTTTGGATCCCTGGAGATTGGTTCCACATTAGGTGTTATCATCCCATAGGCAGAGTGTGGTATACTTATTTTAGTCTTGGAGATAAACACACATTATACCTCTTTATAAAAACAGAAGGAGTGAGGATCCAGCCATTGACACAATGGACTAGGTGTTTCTACTCTAGATGTTCTTCATAAAATCTGTTGTTCTGTAGTTGAAAGCAATATATCTTCTATTTATTGACAAACAATGGACCCAATTCACAGAACGTTTTCCAATGGGTGTTTACCATTATATAACACTTCTGTGAATTAGGCCCAATGTGTTCAACAGCCATTATTATGGAAAGATGTATTCAGAAGGATCCAGACAGTTGTCACATAAGGGCTATGTGGGGCAATGTGGGGTATTAACACATCCTTTCCGAGTATTAAAAAAAAAAAGAAAAAACTTTTCTGACAAGGTTACATAACTATGGTGGAGTATTGATACAGTAATGTCAACCTGTTTATACTAGCACTTGTTATCTTATGTGAAGGATGTTACTTTTCCCGATTTTTGGTTTGTAACATTAGGCGTCACTTTGTGACACCTATAAAGCCCAAACTATTGCTTTCAAATACTGATTGTGTATACATTGGGAGAAAGGCTTCTGATGAGGGGCACACACAAATGTCATTTGAGGAGGGATACACTGTTGTTTGGTTATAAACCCACTCATTCCTTGCCCATTGCCTTGCTAATCCATATGGCTAATACCACCCCTTCCTGCCTCTCCCTGCCCAAAGCTGATTGTCCTGGGAACTCTTTCAGCTCCTGTGGTGACGCCCATGTTGAACGCGCAGCTTGCTGACATAAAAGGCTGCCTGGAGGGTTTGAGTAACTAAGGAAGCGGAGGGAGAGACACCACGGTCCCTGATAAGGGCTGCCTGCTTTTCTTGGTTTTGTTTTTGTTTTTGTTTTTTGTACTGAGCCTCAGTTCATGCAGCTGAAATCAAAATTCTCGGCATGTCCTGAATGTGTTTTCTCTTCAGTTGCCCCATCGGTAAATCTGTATTTGCTAGTTTTTCTAATTTTCCGTTAGACAGATACATGGGGCCCTGTGGAAGTGTGCTCTTGAGTGCTGTAGAGTTCCATGTGTTGGCAGGGGCCCTCCAAAATGTCTGATTGTGCACTGGTGATGCATGAAGAGGCCATTGTTACTGCTTATGGGAAAATGGACGCTCATTTCCTTCTTGGCGATTTAGTTCTCATGATGTCTGTATCCAAGCCTCTCCTTCATTCGCCAGGCACGCATGCTCTGGTAGACATCAGAGCAGAACAGGGATATCCTATCATAGCAGATTATAGTGCGGTGCACAGGCTTGGCACAATAACTGTCGGGCAGACTATGCCCATTTGCATGGCATAGCACACTACGTGGTCGCTAGGCGCTGATGCCACAGACACACACCTTAGCCCATCAGAAAGAGGGCGTTGTTCGAGGTTTTCTGATATGGCAGGAGAGCGTGCCTCAGTCGTACATGAGAAACCCGTTTATGTTTTCCTGAGGTGTCCAAAGAAGTCGAAAGGGTGCAGGAGCCGTGCTGCAGCTGTGCTGGTCCTCCCACCCATGGTAGAGAGGGGGGAACTAGAGGAGAATGGGAATGAGCACAGGTTAGTTGAGGGAGAGTGGCAGGTTACCAATGCCATCTCACAGTCCTTAGTCCCACAGGGTGAGGTGAACCCAAAGGCCACAAAGGCCACATTTCAGAGCAAGCAATGATTAAAGGTTCCCTTCATGACATTCCGTGATTTGTCTTCTACCGTTTGTCACTGTGGCATTTTATAATTTCTGTCTCTTTGTCAAATGTTTGGTCCCCGATGTGTGCCATTCTATCACTGGCTATTTCTTTCTTTTTTTTACTGAATGATTATAGGGCATTTCGATCATGATTTGTTCTGTTCAGCAAGAATAATGCCTCCATGCTCCCAACTGAGTGTTTAATGTATGTTAACATGTACTTTGCCTTGTTAATCACACGAAGCATCCTGTTAAAAGAGTTCCTAACAGCTGTGATGTGCACTGAGTCTGTATTTGTAATTTCCTGTCAGGCGTACATCTGCTGGCTTATACCAAACTTGCTGCACTTAACAGGGTTCATATCTGCAGTTAACGAGGTTCACCTGTGCTAGTTTTTCCCATAGCCATATATCGTTTGTATCTGTAGATGTTGGGTAAGGGGAAAGAGGTGGTGCTGCTTGCTCTTTACCTGCCAGCCTTTGTCTATTGGTGCATTTTGTAGATGGGAGGGTGTTTCTAAGTGAGGCGTACATCGACATCGGGGCAGTCGGGAATTATATAGATCAAGACCTGGCTGCAGAGATGGGCCTTCCCTTATGTTTTAAGCCGACTACAGACAAGGTGACAATATCACTGGTGACCACGTTTGGTGGAGGTTGTGTGTTTGGGACTACAACTCCCATGATCGCTCACTGTTGACTTTGCTAGGTAGGGCTGATGGGAGTTGTAGTTCATCCTCACCTCACACTGTGCTCTATCCCTGTGCTTATCATTCCGCTTCACTTTTTTCTGCTGAGTAGTCTCTCCCTATGTGTGCTCCGTCCAAAACCCCTCGCCTTCTTTTGTGTTCACAATTTCCATTTCAGGCAGCAAAGATTTGGACCAACTTGTCAGATAGCCTTCGTAAGGAGGAAGATCTCCTGGTATTTAGAAAATTGCTAAAAACTAGATTGTTTGAATGAAAACCTCATCACATCATATGTGTGTTTTCCATCTGTACAACACCTGGATGCCCACGGGCTTTGGCGCTCAATAAATGAAATAACATAACATAACATAACAATCTTCCACCCCGTGTGTATTCTTCCACTTTCTCTGCTTGGGACTCTTTGTCCCATTGCCAATCTCTATCCGCTTTGTGAATCGCTGTGTTCTCTCTAACAGGCATCCTCTCTCAATGTTCACTATGTCCCATTCGGAGTGTGCTGCCCTCTAATGTCTATCTGGCCAAAGTCACTGTGAACTGCCAGGGACCTGCATCTGGCAACTCCCCTACTCCATGTGCTTAACCCCCCCCTCACTGCACCCACTCTCTCCCACATTTGCTCTCTAACTTACCCTTGTGTACTCTGTCTGCAGACTCCCCCCTGCTGTGCAGTCTTACTTCCCAAGTGTGTTCTCCCTGGCTCCAGATCCGAGTTTATATGCACATTGCTCTCGTTTCACACTTTTTCACTCTTTCTTCCTTTCTCCTGGTCTTCCTTCCTACCCACTCCCTATACGTTACCTACCCCTTCTGTTTTTTTTACCCGCTGCTCACTATTTTCTACCAAAATCCTTATTTTCTCTGTTCCTCCCTCACATGCTCTTATCATGTTCTTTCTCCAGTACTTACTCATCCTCAAACTCATTTACCCTTTCTCACATTTTCATTCAGCCGCTCATCTTCAAACTCCCTTTTCCACCCAGCATGCTTATTCAATACTCTACGGATCCACTGCTGCATTTATCCATCCATACACCCTTACACTATCATGTTCTCGGAAACTTTCAATCAGCCATCTTCAGGCTCTTTCGTGCCTTCCTCCAGTCCATACCCAGTACACACCTGTCACCTGATCTCATAGACATTCCACCCGTCCCCCATTCATGAATCAATTCTCAGATTTGGATTCATTCATCCATGTCACCTGCATGATCTCTCCATTCTCTCTGCTTTCACATTGCTTGCCCATGGACATGCTAATGGCTATGGCCATTCCAGCCTCCACCCGCCAAAAACACCTCCTAATGGGAACTCTTTGAGCTCGCTCTAATCAAGTCTTAGCATCAGGCTTTGCATTCAAAGTGCCTGCCAGTGTGTTTTTCTAAGCAGTCTTCTGAGAGTTAATGTCTTAATTGGAGTTGTGACCCTGCTTCTGGTGTAATAAAAATGTCAACCAGGTCTGCTTTCAACCACTCGAATCATCGTGTCCTTCACTGAAGTCCTGTACACACACCATTGTGCACCTGCTACCAACAATGGGTAGTTGATACCACTAGCAGTGCCTAGCAAGTGCCTTTCCCACGCCTACACAAAAGCACAAACTATTTGCATTGCCAATGCTTGTTTCTTTTGTGTGGGTGCATGAAAACTATCCCTTTTGTTCAAATGGGATATGTTTCTATACGTATTACATTTGAATAGATTTTTAGATATGTATGATTTGTATTTTTAACTTGATCATGTAATAATTACACAAACGTTATTTATTCCATTTTGTTAATGGTTTTATAGATGGACAACATGAAATATACTTTATCGCATGATGGTACACAGCTATGAGGAACCCCATAACCTAGAAGATACCTATTATTATACCTAAATCTTTCATTCTTCTTCAGTTAAGCCCTACTACAATACTGGTGCTATCTACTTCACAAACTCATCTTGTTTGCTTCACAAACATTGTACAGCGTTATAACACATTATACTGTATATTGTCCATGTTTAAACTGTCTGTTATAGTTTATGAATGATAAATCCAATTCACATCTCATTATTGGAATTTCCTTTCCTGATCACCTTTTTTAATTGGTTAAGTTTATGGCCATGCCACAAAAACATAATAGCTCTACTCTCTCTGCTCTTCATGCTCTTGAACCAATGAGCAGCTATTAGTTGCCACAAGACTTTGCTCTGTATTCCTGTAATGTGCTCATGAAGCTGGCCATGCAATTTCCTTGTTGCATTTCCAATTTATTTCTGATCATTTTCACACATAATAATATAAACTAAACATTTGAACTCACAATTAATAAAAACAAATAATTTGATATTTTTCCATTAGGTACTTCACATAAATTGTTCTGCTTTATTCAAGTATAGGCATATGATCTACATTGCTCACTTTCGAGAATCCTCACTGGCTGAGATTGTAACCACAATACTTCAGTTGTCTCAAAGGGTATAACATTTTTGGAACTTAACTTCAAATCAAGTGTGCTTTCTATTCTTTGATTTCATTTGGATTTTGCTTCATTGAATCCCTCAATGCCTTTATCGTATAATAGTAACTTCCTATACTAAAGGACTTTTTTAATAGCGTTTTTGTGCTTGGAGAAATGTGTGATAAATTAAACCTTTTTTTTTTCATTTGGGTTTATGCGTTTTGAATTTAGGTGCTAATACTTAAGATTCCTCCCTTTTATGGGACTTTCTAATGGATTTTTCTAACACTTTTTTATGACATCTTCGATCCTAAACAATATGTTTTTAAACATAGTAACATCTTCCTGATGCAACTCAGGCTCACTACTCAGGCTCACTACAATTGTCTTTTGCATTTAACATTTCACTTGAGTGTATGTTTTATTGTGCACTACTTTAATGTAATGCTAAGTAGGCTTTGGTTGGTTTATAAAAATCATTGTTTGAAGTGTATTGTTTATCAGATACATATCATCAATACATCTCTGCCAAATAAACCTATTACTTCTTAATAACTTGATGCTGCAAATCAGTCTCCTTTTGCATCTCCTTCTCTTTGCCTGACCATTCATGAACTCCATAGTATTGCTCAATACATGTTTCATTATATGAAAATATGTGGTGTCTGACAGAAATAAAGTTGCTGACCCCTTCTCTAAAAGAGGTGATGGCATTCTTGCACAAGTCATTTTTATATGTGTATGATGTTCCCATGTTGAAAGTAACCAAAAAAGTAATTATTTTACCATTCTCTTCACTAATCTGTTAAATACAACCATACTGTTCTTAATATAACTATTGAATTACAAATGCTATTAATGATACATGTTTTGTTAGGATTCAAATTCTATTAATGCTCATTTCCTTAGTAAAGGAGGAAAATCATAACCCACCTCATGGATTTTGGAAGGAAGTATATACATGTTAATGAAAATTGTATTCATTTATTTCTCCATGGGGTCTGGCATGGATTCACATGCTCATGAATATTCCACGTTGTCAGCCTGGAATTCTCAGTAAAAAGAAAAACATTTTCAGTTTCACTTTTAAAACTGTTTATCTCTTTCTCTTCTAAACCAATCACTGTACTCTGGGTCATACTGCCCTCATCCAATGACAGACCCTCTTCAGACCCTGCACCCAATACAGGATAAGGAACGCCTTGGTGAGAACAAGCATCAAAAGTGTCTGTACTGGCTTTACCCAAATCACAATGAGGATGAGTGAGAGATATGCATACATTTCTCTAACAAAACAAATAGAGGCATGTATAGCAGGGTGTGTGCACGGACCTGCCTCATTCCACCTAGGGAAGAGACACACCACCACTATCAGATACCTGTATCCATTACATACTTGCAACATGTCAACATAATCAATATGCAAATGCTGAAAAGGACCATTAAGTCGAGGTATTACCCCTCTAATTGTTCTCAGAGTATGCCCAGCAGTAAACTCTTGACACACAATGCTGTTCACTATAAAGAATGCAACATGTTCTAACAAATATTGAATGAAACAGTCTTCCACAATTATAACAGCAATGCTCTCCCTAGTTACATGTGTGGGGTAATGCAGCTGTTTAGGTGCTACCTTTAATAATGCTACTGGCATCACCAGCTATCCAGTAATATCCTGTCGCCATATTGCTTCTGTGGGGGATAGAGAGCATCCCCTACGTTTCCATAATTCCTGCTCTTCCGATGGTGCAATTCTGTGAATCTCCATTAATTGGGTCATTGGTAATCTATTAAACCTTTCTTGCATCACCATGGTTGTGACTACTTTTTCCCTTACACTTGGAGTATCAAAACTCAATGGTTCTGGAGAATATGCAATCCTTTCGGCTTCTATATTTGCGGCTTCATTCCTGCAAGAAATAAAATCTGTTCGCTTAGTCTGAGCTGTGCATTTAACGACCGCTATGACCAATGGGAGTTGTTGTGCTTTAATAATGAGTCTGTCCAATAAGGATGCGTGCTGCACTGGAGTGCTCTCTGCATCGAGGTAGCCCCTCCTTTTCCAACTTGCTAGCCCTGCATGGACAGTTGATGTCACGTAGGCAGAGTCACTGTACACCATCACTTCCTGCCCTTCGTGTTTCTAGAGCGTGACAATAAACCCTACCAATGCTGCTGCTTGCACTGAAAAGTGAGACGGTAGCCTGGCACTTGCTACAACCTCAAATTCCGCATTCAACCTATAACTTACAACAGCAGAGCCAGAATGCCTTCCAGACTCGTCTGATCAATTTTTAAAGAACCATCAATAAAGATACATTTCCCTCCCACTAAAGCATTTTCCTTCACACAGGGTATATCATCATAAAATTCAACATAATTAGCACAGTCATGCCCTTGATCGCTTTTCTATTCGCTCAGCTCCAAATGTGGCAGGATTCACTATTTTGCAGCTGACAATTTTAATTGCTTGGTTTAAAATCATTACTTCATAGGCTGAGGCTCTCTGAGATGCTAATGTACCCTTGGGTTTCTCTAGAATGACAAACAGAGCATGCTCCACGAAGAGAGTCATAGAGCAGCCCATAACAATACTTGTAGACTTCTCAATTACGAACGCAGTGGCTGCCATTGACTGTTCGCAAGGAAAGTGTCCTTTCATGACTGGGTCTAGGATCCCACTGTAATATGCTGACAGGTTGTACCCCAATGTAGTCCTTTGTGTAAGTACTGCTTTCATCACTGTCTCAATCATGTGCGAGAATAGGGGGCGCTGTTGAGCAGCCGACAAGATGGCTGCCTAGCTCTTGAGCTCCGTGCATGGCCGCCTTTTATCTGATGACATCTGCGGACTAATACATTTTCGCATCTACTGGACGGACTCCCGGTCCTCCCTACAACTGGGGCTACGTACTGCTGCGATTCTGGCCTGGATCGGACCTTGGGAACCTGAGATCTTGGCGGCGGGCGGCCCGGGGTGGTCGCGGTGGCCGGAGGCCCATCGGGGCCCTCCACCCTCACCGCGCCATTACGCAGCAACTTCCCCTCAACGAGCCCGCCTGCTGGGACACATAGCGTGGCACCCCGCGGTCTGTATTTGGGGCGCCCGGACAACGGCCGCGCCCTCGGCTGGGCTGGCGGCTGCAGCTTGTGCCGAGCCTGTGTCGACCATCTTGGACCTCTCTCCGTCCTGGCAGGGCCCACTGGCCGGGTGGATGGCCTCCCCACCAAACCGTCTCTTCCCTGCGCCATTTCATACTGGGGCGGAACGATCCCTCTGTCAGCGCTACGATTTCTGACGAGACTGGCGGTGCTGCTCGGCGGGGGCCGCCGGACTGCGCCTGGGCCTGGACCCGGGGTTGCGTTGCCAACGTCGGCCCTCGTGGACTGGTGGAGCCGCACTCGCTTACTACTGGCTACGCTTGGAACATTCATCGGGCGCGGTGAGGGGCCGCCGGGATCGCTGCGCGCCGAGGCCGCGCGGCCCTGGAGCCACCATAGGCGCGAACTGCTTTGGGCCTCCCCCGCGCTCATACCCTCCTTCGTGACGGGCTCGGTCTGGCCGGCTTCCAGCCCACTTGATCATCCCTCTCGCCGCCCGGGTGGCGACCGCATCTGCGCCCAGGCCTACACTCATCGGCGCTACCCACGATGTCTAACAGATCCAGGAATACCAATAAAACCGGGGCCATGGATAAATTCGCTAAAGCCACCCCGAGGCCCGATCCGGCCGAGGACCCATCATGCGCTGAGGCGCCCATCACCGATCTTACGGCGATAATGGAATCCATGGCTAGAAACTTTGCAGCCTTCCACGAGAAGCTCGATGATATCAATGCCAACGTCGCCTCGCTCAGAGCTAACCTGGACCAACAAGGGGTTCGGATCACGGAGACCGAAAATAGGATTGGCGTCAACGAGGATAACATCTCCACACTCCAGGGCACGGTGTCCACGCTGGTGTCGGACGTGAAGGCGATCAAGGCCAAATGTGATGATCTAGAATCTAGGTCCCGCCGTAATAACATACGTATAGTAGGTGTCCCGGAGAATGCGCTGAAGGGTCGAATGGAATCGGCGGTGGAGGACCTTTTGAAAGAACTACTGGGCAACCCCGACATGTCACCATTCTTCACCATCGAGAGGGCCCACAGGACGCTATCACCCCGCCCTCGACCCGGCGATTTTCCGAGGCCCATCATTGCCAAGGTTCTGAGCTTTAAGGACCGCGACCTGATCCTCCGCCTTGCACGGGAAAAAGGCGAGCTACGGATGGACGCGCAGGTGATTAGGATCTTCCCCGACTTCTCGGTCGGAGTTCAGCAGGAACGTCGGCAGTTCCTCGGGGTGAAGAAACTCCTCAGAGAGAGGCACGTCCCCTACGCCATACTTTTCCCGGCACGGTTGAAGTTTACGTTCAACGGCAAACTTTATTTCTTCACGGTGCCGTCTGAGGCGGTTAAATTCATCGAGGCGCATATTCCTCTGCACCCTCCAGCCAATGACGATGTGAACAATGGGTGAATCTGATACTTGTTTTGTGATGTTTTTGATAATATGCCTAAATGTAGACCGTACCCCTTGTGCTTACTTATATATACTACGCACCTATGAAGGATTACCTACGCAACTGCTCCCTTTCCCACATCGTCCCCCCTTACTTGCTACTGTCGCTCATTCACATGCATATCTTGCTCCGACGCTTACCCCTGCTCCTCCTCCGAGAGCGCTGTGGCTCTCCCATCTCACGACCACGTTGGGGCTGGATTGCCGGACTCCTGCGATATAGGTGCCGCTTCTTATGTTTGACTTGGGGGGACCGGGACACCAACGGTTGGTCCACTGACAATGTTCGTCTTGCAACGGGATCCATCGGTCCCAGGCGTGCCTCTGCACGGCAACGGCGCACCCCATTGCGATTGCTCTGTTTTTGATGATGTTTTTATTGTGTGTCAGCCCCTGTTGGGCTGTTGGGCAGTACGGGCCATGTTGGGGCCGGCCCGGTTCTGCACAGTTGTGGGTGGGTATTGTTTGCACCACTGGAGTTGGGCCGCTGGTGAGGGTGGTGGGTGGGTATGGGGAAATTGGAAAAAACGGCATATTATGGTGCGCGGCGCGCACGCTGGCGCAATACAGGCACACTTCCGACCTCGGGCCCTGCTGGATCTGGGAGGTTCATTAGCCGGGATATGCCGACAGTAGCCATCCACCGTTGACATGTCTACTGTTATAATGTCCTGGAACATCCGTGGTCTGAGCAATCACACTAAGGCCCGCAAGATCATGGCCTTCGCTAACAGGCACAGCTGTAAGATTCTCCTCCTGCAGGAGACGCACTCCAACACCCATTTACCAGGCGCCATGGCCCCGTCGTGGGGTCCCGCCAGATTTTACACATCCTACTCCTCTCAGTCTAGGGGAGTCCTCACACTGATCCATAAATCGATCAAATTTACCTTGCACAAGAGTTACATATGCCCGGAGGGTCGCTATGTTATATTGCACTGCACTATGGCGAATACAGAATACCTGCTCGTTAACACTTATTGCCCAAACGTGGACTCCCCCGAGTTCTTTGCCGCGATAACTGCCATATTGCTGGGCTATGTAGGGGTCCACATTATATGGGGGGGGGACCTGAACCTCATCCTTGATACCGTCCTGGACAGGACTGGCACGTCCGCTCGAGCCCTAACCAGTGCCGCGCGCAGGCTACATGGCCATATGCAGACGCTCAATATCTGTGATGCCTGGAGGACGCTACACCCCCTACACCGGGAGTATACTTATTACTCCTCTGTCCATGACAGCTCGTCTCGCATTGACACGTTCTTAGTGTCCAAGGAAACCATGGGAAGGGTGGAGGGGTCCGTGATCCTCCCCCGTACGTTGTCGGATCATGGCCCAGTCACGCTCTCTTTGAGGCTGGGCGTGACCGCCCCTACACTGAGCGCTTGGCGGTTTAAATCCGAGGCCCTCAGGGACATTGTTTTTAGGGCTGATATCCTGGCTGACATCACGGCCTTCTTTGACCACAACTCTCTCCAAGACACATCAGCCGCGGTTCGGTGGGAGGCCTTTAAAGTCTACATAAGGGGGATGTCCATCTCGCGGGAGGCCGGGGTCCTAAAATCCATCCGGGCCCGCTTGGGTCGCTCCGAGGCCAAACTGAAGCAACTGGAGCAACAGTCCTCCTCTGGCGCTGATCCCGCCGTGCTTTTGCAAATTAGCCAAGAATTGCAGACATACAACGAGCTCGCTGCCAGTGAAATCCAGTATTTCAGCAGGCCACAGGCTGCTAGGAGGTATGGCGAGGGTGATAGGCCGGGGAAGACACTGGCGGGTGTGGCGAGGGGGGAGTTTGGCCGCACACAGATCACCTCCATCAGGGACGCATCTGGAAAGGTGCAGTGGGCCGACCGGCAGATCTTGGAGGTGTTCACTGAGTTTTATGGGTCCCTTTACTCTCAGCCTCCTGAGCACTCTGAGCGTCACATGCGCGAACTACTCGCCCAGATTCCCACCACCGAAATATCCCTTGCTACCCGCGACCAATTGGACTCCCCTGTCACACTGGATGAGATAGTGACTGCTATCTCCAGCCTGCCCAAAGGCAAGGCACCGGGACTTGACGGCCTCACGGCGGAGTTCTACCAGGAGCACGTGGCCATACTGGCTCCCAAATTACTCGAGGTCTGGGTCGAAGCGCTCCGTCTCTCTATCCTTCCCCCCTCCATGCGTGAGGCGGTCATCACGGTCCTGCTTAAACCTGGCAAACCAGATGACGAGTGTGGGTCCTATAGGCCCCTCTCCCTCATGAACCTTGACACGAAAATCATTGCTAAGGTAATAGCCAACCGCTTTCTCCCCATTATGCCGTATCTGGTCCATGAAGACCAAGCGGGCTTTGTTCCTGGCAGATCCACTTCCCACAATATCAGGAGGCTGTTCAACGTCATGTCCCGCATTAATCCAGATGCCCAGGCTGTGGCGGTCACCTTGGACGCCCAAAAGGCTTTTGACATGGTCTCCTGGAGCTACATGTGGCTGGTGCTGGAGACGATGGGAGTTGGCCCACATATGATCCGGTTCATCAAACTGTTATACACCTCCCCCGTAGCCCGGGTCAGAGCCAACTCTCTGACATCCGACCCCTTTGCACTTTTCAGGGGTACCCGGCAGGGTTGCCCCTTCTCCCCGATCCTCTTCGCCCTTGCAATCGAACCCATGGCAGACTATATCCGCACTCGACATGCTAGTAAAGGGATACGGTTGAAAGATGACCCCGAAATCATATCCCTGTATGCAGATGACGTGCTATTGTACATTAGAGAGCCCTCGACCCACATTGACCCCATACTGAGAGACGTCACTCGCATTGGTACCTACTCTGGTTTCAGTATCAATTACTCCAAGTCGGACATCTTTCCGCTCACTAAATCTACCCAACAACCCACCACCGAATATCCCCTCCGCTGGTCCCCGGGCGGTGTTAAATACCTGGGGGTACAAATATCCTTGACTAAATCCACCCTGCTATCTGACAACTATCTCGCTGCCGCACAAACGGCTGAAGCCAAAATGTTGCGATGGCGGTCTCTCCCTCTATCCATGGCTGGTCGCCTCTCTCTAATCAAAATGATACTGCTTCCTAAGCTCCTTTATACCTTTAGTAACGTTCCCGTGTGGCCAGGAAAGGGTTACTTCACTAGACTACATACACAATTCGCACAGTTTTTATGGCACTCTGGCGCGGTGCGTAAAAAGTGGACTGATATGGCGCTCCCCTATAAACAAGGGGGGTTCACTGCCCCGAACCTACTACTATACTGGACTGCAGCCCAGGCTCAACACGCCACTCACTGGTACCCGGGCTCCCCAACGCGCCCACATGTCAAGTTAGAGCGACTAGCGGCCGCCGACATCAACCTGATGTCCCTTATATTGCATTACCATTATGTACCCGACTCGCCCGTTGACCCTGTAGCCGTGACCGTCCAGGCGTGGCGGCGCCTGCTGCAGCCGGCGGACGGGTCCCCTCCATACTACAAATGGCTACAAGTGTGGTGCTTTCCTGACTTGGAACCAACACACGACGGGGCCCTGGCCCAACACTGGGGGACGCTCGGGTATCGGGCGCTATCTGACTTCTATCCGGATGGCAAGTTCATCGACCCTCAAACATGGAAGCGAGGCCACACCAGATCTACTTTGGAGACTCTCCAATACTATCGACTGCGAGCAGCGTTTCGCGATGCGTGGCCCTCGTTTCCTGCTGAGCCCCCGGATAACCCGGCGATCGCTTACATTGCCAATTCGGGCGGTGCCCATGGTGTGGTCTCGTCAATATATAAGATCCTGCAGGAGTTGAACACGGGCCCGGTGCTGGGGGCGCGTCACGGCTGGGCGGGTGAGCTGGGTCTGGAGTTGTCCGACGACGATTGGGGAGCAATGTGCTTACACACCCAGAAAGTCTCCTTTAATTTCCGCTATCGCGCCATCCAGTACAAGCTCCTCAATAGACTCTACTACACCCCCCACAAGATTTCGACATTCGCTCACACCACGGCTGCTGGATGTCCACGCTGTGGAGCCGAGGAGGCCGATCACTTGCATATGTTTTTGTCCTGCAGGGTGCTGTCCGGGTTCTGGGAATGTATTCTGAAAACACTATCTGAGATAACTGAAACGGTGATTGACCCTGACCCCCTTGCGATTTTGTTCGGTGTCTGGAGAACCGACGATACCAGACGCCTAGCTAAGTTTCTAAATATAAGCTGTATGGTTGCCAAAAAGTGTATTCTTCAAAGCTGGAGGAGCTCCACCCCTCCGTCTTCCCAGAAATGGCTGAGCTTGCTCACCTGGTCGCGCAGCTGTGAGGAAGAGTACTTGGCCTTGCTCCCCACCCAGTCTCGCCCCAGAAACATCTGGGCTGAATTTAATGCCTACCTCGGCGCCCAAGGTGAGGACACTCCCGAATCTGGGCGATCCCCCGGCCCAGCGTGCCCTGACCCTACTGCGTGATGCCTCAAAATGCTCCTTTGTCTTTGTTTTTGCTACTGTGCACCTCTTCTGACGTTGCTCATATTGCTGTGCTGTGATTGCTGTATTTCCTTGTGATGTGCCACTACATGATGTAAATGTTAAGTATGTTTTGCCTTGTGTGCGCCCCGTGTACTTATGCCGTTCAAAAATAAAAGTTAAAAAAAAAAAAAATCATGTGCGAGAATAAATCATATTCCTCAGCATAATTGGGGAATCCCAAAACAGGGACGGTGCAAATTGTTTTTTTTATCTTTTCAAACCCTTCCTTCATTTCCTCAGTCCATTCCATCATTTCTTTGCTCACCTGTGCTTTCTTTAAAGCCGGCAAGAGAGATCTCATATACGTACTGTAGTCAAACACCCAGGCCCTAACATAATTACATAGACCCAAAAACTGCTGCATCTGTGTTACAGTGTTTGGCTTTGCGATTTTCATAATTACCTTAGCTCTTTCAGGTGTCACCTTTTTTCCCTTATGTGAAATCAATTGTCCTATGTATAACACTTCTTCATGACAATACTGCAGTTTCTCCTTGTTTACCTTACATCCTTTATCTGTTAAGATAGTCATCAACTGAATCGAGTCTTGTCTGCACTCATCTTCTGTGGCACTGCAAATTAAAATGCTTTCTACATATGGTATCACTGTACTCTTAAGATTAATATTGCATAGGTCCATTGGGGGACTCTGTTACAGATTGATGGGGACTCACAGTACCCCTGTGGCAACCGATTGTGTTTAGATGAGCTTGGCAGAATGTAAAGGAAGTCAAATCTTGTGAGTTTTTGTGCAACGGGATCGACAAAAACGCATTTTTCAAATCGATCATCATGAAATATCGAGCTTCCACTGGGATAGGATCATTGCCAGGTTACGAAGTAAAGGAAACTCTGCTTCTGACAATATGATTAATCAGTCGCATATCTTGTATAAATCTCCACAACCCACACTGTGATTTTTGGATAGGATACACTGCAGTATTAAACAATGATTCTGAGGGCACCAGAATACCTTGTTTCATCAGTGCTGAAATGGTCTTAAATATACCCTCATCAGCCTCTCGAGATATGGAGTACTGTCTTGCCTGAGGTAAAATTGCCCTGGCTTCACCTTTCCAAAGGCCTCCTCAAAAAATGTTGGACGCTGCCACATATTTGCCATTCGCTGTGGGATTTCTCTATTCTCTATTCTTATCCAATCTGTGATGCTCATAAAGAACCATACTCCATCATCGGTTTGGTCTTCTCTAAACATGTAATCATCAGTAATGCCATTCAACATGTACCCTTCTTCGAGAGCTATTACTGTCCTCCATGGTTTACCCTCATTATCCATTCCTTCGAGTATTGCCATTTCGCTTCGTACTATGGATGCTTCTAGCTCTATAGGGATTGTCTGTGCCCTCTATTTGTTCAGAGGTATCTGTGGTCTAAACAAAAACTCATCAGGTATTCTCACAGTTTTACCCACTAAGACAGGTAGCCATGTTAGTAGAATGTTCACCCCATAAAGGAAAACGTCTGGCTCTACTCAAACGCCTTGCATAACCACTTGCCCTGTGAATGCTAGTATAAACTCACCCACATTTAAGTAGTGTATTCCTGGAGTGAAACAAACTATCCCTTGGTCAGTAAATCAAATTGGCATGTTATGTTTTGTCATCAAATCTCTTCCCAAAATGTTAACTGTTGTCTGTCCCGTGTTTGCATACTGTTATGTCTGCATGGGGGCTTGTTGTGACTTCCCTTGTAGTGGATTCTTCTGCACTTGCTCTGGTTGCTGTGCCTGTTGCATTTGTGGTGCTTGTATTGATACACTGTCTGATCTTGGGCAAACCGATCCCTAGTTTGTATGCTGTATGGTGGAGAATACGCTGTCTCCCCTCTTGCAAATTGGCCATTCAGCATGTTCCCTTGGCTCCCACATACTCGTGCAATGTGCCCTATCATACCACAAGTCCAACATACTGGGGGTGCTCATCTGACATGTCCCTCTTTGTTAAAGCCTCCTTGTGTGTTATGGTTCTCATTCTGTGCATTTTGAAATCCACCTTGGTTATTTTGGAATCCACTTCTTCCTTGATAGCCCATTCCTCTGCCTCTTGATACAAACCCATAACCACATTGGTCCATCGGGCGCTGATTATTCACCTGCGATGCACCCACTGCGTCCTGCATTCCCAGTCCTTCTCCGCTTGTCAATACCACCCCTTCTATGGCAAATGTTGACAACTTCTGCACTAACGTGGCTTCCTCAATTTTCCTATTCTCATCCTTCTTCTTATTTTTCTCTTGCAACAGCTGACAGTGATGTACTATTATCAGCTGTATTTCAGCCCAGAGTTTTGCTTCCATTCACACTTGTTTCTTCATCTGCCTCTGCACTTGCTCCAGCAACCCCTGACATACAATGTGATGAAATAATGCCACATCTCAGGTTTTTCAAGTTGCCATATCTGATGTGTCAGGATACTGCACCCTGAGAGCCCTCCAAACATCTGCTCTCCAATAATTACATGTCGCTCCGTCATGTGCTGTGTTTTGTGCTGTCACACTTGAAAACCCTGCCCGCCTCCATATGTCATTAGCTCTTTTCTCAAGAATCGCTGCCAAGAGACCCTTAATGTCCCCTCTCTAACTCATATATCCATTTCGCATTGCACGAAGGTAAGCTCGGGTGCTTGCATCTTAAATTATCCTTATCCATCTGTGGTCATGAAATAGGCTGTGGTCTTGCCAATAAGGAAACCTGTGTAAACCCCAACCCGCAGTCGGCTCCCATCGTCCATGCATCCATGGCAGGGACAAATGTCCCTGTCTGTCTCCTTACTGGTAGCGACCTTAACCTGCTTACATATGGCAGTGACACTCCCTTCTCACTACACAATCATCCTCTGGGATGCTCTGGATATGCTATGGGATCTGGCGTCCTATCCTTAGGTTGCTCTAAATCCGACCATCATACTTTTTTGTCTGTCTGCAGACTTCCCTCTGGTGCACACATGCTCCCTCCCACTTCCCCAAAGAAGGATTCTCTTTCCTCACCTGACACGGCATCCCCTTCATCCTTATCTCAGTTCAGTCTGCTTAGGGACAAGGTTTATGCTCAAGACTAAATGGCTTTTATTCTTTGCTTTGTGATTGAAAGGCTAGGGATTGATCCCCCTTCCCTCTACTTCCATTCTGTCTCTGACATTTCCCATATCAAAGTATTCTTCTTCTAACACTACGCTAGATGCCCCTCACATTGCTCCCTTTATCAGAAGGAACTCTTCTATTCTGTCCCATCGTAATGCTAGGTTTGGCCCTACTGTTTCCTTGTGGATGAGGCTAATATCAAGGTCCCACTGTATCCTCTTTTGTTTTAATTCCTCATCTAGTTCCCTTTATTTTCTTGCCTCCTGTCTAATTCTCTCCTCTTCTTGCATTTGTTCTTCTCTCCTCACTCCTGCCCTCATTTCTTCCTCCTCTTTTCGCCTCTGTATTCTTTTGTCCCTTAATTTCTGCACTTCTTCCACCTCTCTCTTCCTTTCTCTTGCATCCCTATCTTCTATCGCTCTCTGCCTATTGTTGTACTTTCTCTGCTCTTCTGCCTACTCTTCCTTTTTCTCTTGTTCGTCCTGATACATCTGTTCTTGTCACTCCCTGGACTTTCTTTTATGCTCATCTTCCTTCAATCTCTTCTCTCTCTCCTGATGTTTTCTATCCTGTTCATCCTTATCTTCTCTTTGCCTTACTTCCACAATGCTCTTTCCATCTAGCTTGAGTAATATCTGTCCTCCCATCCATTCGTTCTGTGCGAGCGTTACCTCATCAGCTTTATCTCCCCTTTCCATCTCTTAATCACTCTTCCTATTTCTGTCGATGCATTTGATCGCTCACTCTTCTCTTCTTTATCTTGTATGATCTTAAAAATCTGATCTTTTCTCTTATTCTTCTCTGGACTATCGTCACTGCTATAAGTGGGAGGTTCGTATATCGGGTTACTATACCCCGTTGCTGCTTTCAGTTCCTTTAAAAGTTACAATGCTACTTCTTTCCCACTAGCGAATTTCACTTTAGGCGAGGTAAATACCTTCCTCCTCACACTGGGTAAGCATCGACTCCTCAGTGGCGGATCTTCCCTCTCTTCCTGGTACATTTTCCACAGCTCTAGTATTGCTAATTGTTTCTCCAATTTCTTCTCCATGTACGCAGCGTGCAGGTATGTGGTCATGTGTTGCAGTACTGATTTTGACAGCGGTCCCCCTTGTGGCCAAGGCATGAACATCTTATCTGCTGCCCCTTTCACCCATTCCGCACTCTAATTTTTTGAGCTTGGGCATGTGCTTTGGAAGTGTCTTACATAAGTTCAAAAGAGGAGTGTCTCCCATTGTGACAAGTCTCAATTGACTGTCACTATTTACCAGACTTTTCAAAATGTTCTCACCACTTTCAATACTTTTAAAACAACAAATATGAGCGCGTCCCAACAATCGCCGCTCAAGCCTCTACTTTTTCAATTATCTCTATCTATCTCTGGATTAGTACCAACCACTTCACTAGGTAGTTACTATAGCTCCTTAACCTTGTCTCAATTCCTTCACAGCCTTTATCACTTTTCGCCACCTTTACTCAACACACAATACACAGACTAGTCGACTTTACACATTTAATAAAAACACCCAGTGATCACCTTTGTTCTCCTTGCCTCTAATGAAATACCCTCTCACAGGGTTTAAACATCTTCTTATGCATACCTGTTCACACGTAGCCTAGTTTACTCCTGTTGGAGTGTGAGATGCCTTCTTCTAAAACTCCCTTGAGTCAGGCTTCTAGGCGCTACTATCTCTTCACACCATATTTGCCATTACTTAAAATGATCACAACCCTGTCCCCTTAATTTGCCATTCCCTCGCTATTGTCTCCTCCTCTGACTGACCACTTTTGCCTTCCGTCTGCAGAGCACCTGTGGAAACCAGGCATGGATTTCATGAAAGAGGAACCTTGCCCACCGTCTCGGTTCTTCTTGCAAGATTTACATTTTTCTGCTCTCCACAGGAAACCCTGCAATCTTCCTGCTAGATGGTGGAGGATGCCCGATCATCCGAAAATCTGGAACCTGGTTTTGATCTTTTGAAACCATCCAACACTGCTACCACATGAACATAAGGTCCTTTTGGTAGCATAATTGTCTTAAATGAATCCAACTTGGCACTCAAGGTGTTCTTTCTTGCACCTTAACAAGGGATGATTCAGCATCTCATATTCACCGCCTTCAAGAATAGATAACCAGTGTTGGCTGCTTCAGCCTTGACACCAGGCCAGACAGCCCTTCAAGCTTCTTCCACAATCACAGCTAATTCTTTGCTGCGTCACATTCCTCTGCCCTTTTCTCGATGAATTTGAACTACTAAAGTTGTGACACCAATGTCCGGCTTCTATATATTGGCGGCTCCGCCTGCAGTCTATTCACTACACATAGCCAGCTTCTATGATCACTTAGTCTACTTGTGTTACTGCATCTGTACAGTTATTGAACGACTTGCATTTTCTGCAGTGCTCTTTACACGTGCAATCTTCTTTTCACATATGAAAGTTTTCTCAACCTTTACTTCGCCATCAGTTTCTATAAGATCCATACATTTTCTTCTTCAGCCAGTCTTCTCCGTGCATCACACTAGTTTCTTGTGATGTCACCAGCTTCTTTTCTTGATCTTTTATATTTCTTCAGGGACTTCCTCAATGAGATTGTTATCTCTTCTGCAATACATCTAATAGGGTTTTCTTAGTGGATACCTTCTCTCGAATATTTGCTGCAGAATGGTCACAACTGCTGGTGTCAAACATGGCACAAGTTCAGTCTTCCAGCATATAGGTGTGAGGGGGGAGGGTCTTCTTGCACAGGCACTCTACACTACCACTGAATGAACGTCATGGAGGTCCTGTGCAATCCAACAAGTGTTCTTCCTGAGATTCTTCACTGGGAAGATAGGGGCATTACAAGAGCTAATAGTTAAATGTATTTTTCCAAGCCACAACAGTGACTGAATTAATGGGACAATCCCTTCTCCAGCTTCATGGCGTAACTGATATTGAGGAATTTTTGAAAATCTTTTGAAGGTTTACATTTTTGTTCTGACAGGTTCTGCATTGTGAGTTTGCTCTACTTTATTGATGTGTGAGGAGCATAGACTATCAGACGTTTGGGGTAATAATTCAAGAGTAAAAGCAGTCTGCAGTCCCGGCGGTTTGTGCAGTCTCTCCTCCATTGCTGCTGTTTAGTGGGAGGACCTACTAAAACCCACGACTTGCCGCGGAGCGGAACGCGGAGTAGGGCACAGAGTAAAAGCAGTCTGCAGTCCCGGCGGTTTGTGCAGTCTCTCCTCCATTGCTGCTGTTTAGTGGGAGGACCTACTAAAACCCACAACTTTCCGCAGAGTGGAACGCAGAGTAGGGTGCAGAGTAAAATCAGTCTGCAGTCCCGGCAGTTTGTGCAGTCTCTCCTCCATTGCTGCTGTTTAGTGGGAGGACCTACTAAAACCCACAACTTTCCGCAGAGCGGAACGCAGAGTAGGGCACAGAGTAAAATCAGTCTGCAGTACTGGCGGTTTGTGCAGTCTCTCCTCCATTGCTGCTGTTTAGTGGGAGGACCTACTAAAACCCACGACTTTACATGGAGCGGAACACAGAGTAGGGCACAGAGTAAAAGCAGTCTGCAGTCCCGGCGGTTTGTGCAGTCTCTCCTCCTTTGCTGCTGTTTAGTGGGAGGACCTACTAAAACCCACGACTTTCTGCGGAGCGGAACGTGGAGTAGGGCACAGAGTAAAAGCAGTCTGCAGACCGCGAGGCCGCGGGGGCTCAGGCGCCATGTACGAGCTTCCCCCCCCCCTCGGACAATGAATCAAAACGATGTCTGCGCAGCAACGCAGCGCAAGCTCCAAGGCCAGAAAAAGTGATTCTTACCTCTTCGCCCATTAAGAAGTTGAAATGCAAAACCACCAAAACCACCCTGTTCACGGACAGTACTGCTCCTTCAGGGAAGACGTTTTACCTTCCCACTTCGAGCTTGCTGTCCTCCTCACCTCCACCGTCTCCGCGGTCACTGGACGTGCACGCAGCCGCGGCTGCTGGGAGCCCGAAGGAAGTTCACCCAGTGGTCGCCGACGCAATCCATGTCGGCATTCAACCTCAGGAAGAAAGTGATCGCAGTGGGGCTGGCAGTAGGTCTGACTTGCCAAGGCAGCGGGTCGGCGGCATGGGGACCACATTGCAAGAAGCCGCTCAATTTCCAGCGATGCCTGCTTTGCCCGCAGACTCATCACAGTCAGTGTCAGCGTCTAGCTGGGACCAGAGCTTGGGCCGGAGTCCCGTTTCGGAGGACGACCTGGGAGGGCCCTTTCTCCGGCCCAGCACGGCCACATAGACTGCACTGACAAAATCGGCCCATATGTGCCCAACACAAGTGTAAGCGCTAACCAAAGCGCCGGAATAAACCTACGCGATCATGGTACACAGGACAGTGGAACTTGCCACGAGGCCTTGGTTGAACAGAGCCACAAAAAAATCAAGGCAATGGCAATGATACATGCAGAACCAGCCGAGGATGACGTCTCATCCCCTATGGACGGAAACATCAGCATAGGGGCAGACTCTCTTCCAGTGAACATCGATCCCCAACAAGATGACACCAGCCATACAGAGGCCATTCCACCCACGCAGGGTGTGACAAAGCCTCCAATAACAACAGAATCAGGTGTTACTTCCAGGGGGGGACAAGAGGCACTGGGTCAAAATACCCATTCCTCACCTATTCTACAGCTAAGGAAAATCTCATATAACAAAAACCAAACTGGTAAAAAAAAAGGGTCCAAGCCAAATGCCACTCAACAGCTGAGAGTCGACATTGGAATGAAAATAAAACATTAAAAAAAACTCACATCACCAGAAGTCAGAAATCCAAACCAGATTTCAGAAAGAAATTACGATATAGGGAACCAAAACCTTCCTAAGCAATCCATTTCAAAGGCACTCTTCAACCTTTTTAAAAAACAACAATGCAAACGCAAACTAAATGCAGAAATGGAACTTTTGGACACAGAAATTTTAGAGGTTCTGTAAAAATCATTTCCGGCCCCAAAGTCAAGAAAAACAGCCAACCCTAACACTGAAACACCACTGACATTTCCCACTCAACTTTTTGTCGCACCTGCTGATATCTCAAGAACAAGCAATCCGCCTCCCCTTACCCAGCCCCCCAAACCATTTAATCCAGACTAAGGGGATCAGCAGAAAGAAGCGCCAAACCCAATACAATGCTCAGCGACTTCCCTAGGAACCATTTCTCTGGACCAGCCTCAGAATCCAGAACAGCAAGAACAACTGATGAAGTACCAATCCCCTTCACCCTGTCCACCCGCCGTTCAAATGGTAACCAACATCGAATCTATACGATCCCCCGGGGGGCAAAGATGCCGACATCTCAGCTATCCCAGCTGAACAAACGGTGGACAAACAACAGCAAGACGAGAGGTTAGTGCACCAGATGAGCTGTCAACCATGGGCCAACATCCACCTGGACAGTCGATATCAAGGCAGGAAATCACTGCCAATACATTAAAATATTGGTAGTTTCAATTCAAGCCGTGACGACCAGTTAATATCACAAAGAGCCCGCAAATCAGCTCATGAATACACATTTCAAGCAGAAAATACCCTGGATTTTCAACATCTGACAAGGGTCAAGCAAATCTGGAAAAGAAGTTGTATCGGCTAGAACAACAACAGACTCAAGCCATGCCAGTTAGGCAGGCCAAAACATCGTCCACAGAAAAGGCATCCCAGACCAGCGAACTAAGTAACAAAGGAAATGTGGCCCCACTTTTTATCAAACACACCAGCAGAGCCTTAAGTGAAGCCATAGCAGCGCTTCCCAGTCCTGCGGAAAAGATCACAGGAATTGGTCCCACAAGAAAATTAAATCCAGCTTTTCAACTGTCAAACATGGAGCAAAAACCCTCCGCGAAATCAAAGTCGGCAGGGCTCAGAAAACAGGCCAGCAAAGAGAATTCTGCAGCCAACAATCACAAAAATCGCAATCAGGGGATTCCACTGGAACCCAAGTATTCATCGATCTAAGCAACTCACCACGGTCACCGGCTGAATTCCAGGCATCAATTAGCCTCATGGACTTAACACAACACCTACATGCAGACAAATACCCTACCAGGAACACAATGCAGAGTAGCCCGAAGACACCCATAGAGGACGACAGGGAAAACCAACAAGAACCGAAGGCTTAACCGAGATTGAACAAAACTCGAAGCCCCAGAGGATACAGCCATCAGGGCCCGACAACCAACGTTTCAGGTGAAACGCAACACCAAAAGCTATCAATGGCGGAAGCTCAGAAAACATGTATTCCTAATAGAACATCACAGAAAAAGCGGCGACTATCCCATGCAGAGGAAAATGTACACAACAAACAAGGGGGCCCCTGCCAAAGTGATACGGAAAAAGGGCACACACATTTTTAAGCTTTAACAAGCATCGAACAAATCTGGTTACATGATCCTGAAAAGAAAAACGGTGCTAAGAATCCTGAGCATTATAAAAGTGCTGAGAACTTTAACTACGGGAGACTTTCATTTGATTGAGCAGTACCATAGAGAACAAAGGGCCAAGGCATTTCTGCACATAAAAGCCTGGGTGTTACAAACAATCCCAGAGGAAGAATACAAAGAGCTTGAACGAGTTGGTCTTTTGCTAACGGAACTTGAAATCTCTATAGGCGAACCCAAGAAAAGGAACAATGAGGAGGTCACGTCCTACAAACCTCATTACCTTTCAAAAACTCAAGATCTATACAACAAAAAGAACAGCAGAAAGAATTTAACCAGCGAACAAAATCACCTTAGATCTTATAAAGATTACCCAGAGAGGCATACCTCACCTATCAACCATGATTTTCAGGGGAAAGACTCTTCACGATCTGCTACACAAAGATCAGGCAAAATTGTCTTTAACCCGCACACACGATCGAAAACTACACTGTCAAGAAAGACTGAAAGTCGCTGCACCCAATCCAAAGAAACGTCTCCCGAACGTGACGAATCCAGATACCCGACAGGTCCATGGCAATGGCTAAAGACAGCCATCAAAGGGAAGACCAGTAGATAGCAATCAGATTGGATCACAACAACATCAGCCCAAGACGCATTTGTGATCCCCACTTTATCAATGGCCTCATGGAATACCCGTAGACACTCACATCTTACCAATAAAAACAACCAGACCCTGGTGGATTTCGACATCATATGCCTCCAGGAAACCTGGCTGACAGAGAAACCTTCTCTAGACGGATATGAGATTGAACTTTCAGCGGCCAAAAGGGGAATTTTTGGGCGTGCGTCATCCGGACTTCTGCTTGCAGTACGGATCGGGTCGGGTATCAAGATTTTTAAAAAACTGATAGAGACCTACGGAATGCTTGCAGTCCTCACAACATGGTCGTTCCAGGATCCAAGGTCTAAAAAAACTCAGACAACTCAACTGGCGATTGTAAACTTGTATTGGAACCCCCAACAAACCTCAAGCACAACCTTTTGCAACCAGGTAACAGACGCAATCAACAAAATCAGAATTGACACAATACAAGTCACATAATCATATGTGGGGATCTAAATGCCAAATGCGTTCCAGAAAATGCCAGCCAGAGCAAAAACAAACAGAAACTGTCGGTCGTCGGAAGATAGAGGTATCGCGTGGATGGCCACGATGAACTCACAAAGCCATCACAATCTGGTATGGTTAAAACCCTGGGAAAACATCATCCCAACGTCGGAACGCGAAAACTCCCGGGCTACACTTGATTACATCTTTGCTTCCAACAACCTACTAACCCTGGTTGAATCATTCAAAATCACTCGGACAGAAGAAAGCGACCACAATCTACTTGCAATAACGTGGTTGTCAATGCATCCTGAGGGTAAACGGTTCCTCCCATCGTTGGAAGCAAATACCCAATGAACCAGACTTCGCCTAACCGCTGCAAACATCAAGGCAATTACCAGGAAATATGGAAAAACTGTGGCAAACAGACCAAAGGATTCTGATCGACCAGACTACCTTCCGTTCCTACTAAAGTTCAGGACGGACCCCAAGAAAAATCACGAGTTGATTATATACAAGTAATACAAAAAGAAAATAATAATAATAATAATTCAATGGGTTCTGGTGAAAAATTTACATCTTTAGTGTGTGTGGGTTAGGGTGATCCTCCTACGGAGTACCTAGTTACTCTTTAATGTTGTTATTGGGAACCTTTAAGAATATGCCCTCAGGTGTGCAACATATTTTGCAGTGCAGTTTGTAAAAGAGGTATCACCCTAACAAATTAACAGGAGTTGATGAACTCAGAAAGCATGTGTTTGTCGATTATAAGATCTAGGAAAACAGATACATGCTTAGTAACATGTATGTTACATGTGTTTTGGAAATATCAACAGCATTCACAGTGAGGGAGGAAAGAGAGAGATGTGTGTGCCTTTCAGGTTGAATGGCTGACTGACTAGCTCCCATAGCTATAAGACAATGGACAGACTTTCCTCATAGCTATAAAACAATGGACAATCTTTCCTTCTATAAATTAATGCACATAGGTACCTTCTTCATAAACTGATATCAAAGGACATATTACAAGGTTATTATCTCTGAGGCTATCCTAAATGTGGTCTACATTTGGGGCACAAAGTCCCGTATTATATTACATAAAGGCTGCTGAATCCAGATTCAGTTTGCTTTATACTACCCTCCTGTTTGCAATGTTTACAGGCGGTGGCACTCCCTATATATTGTTCTTGATAACTCTGTGTCAGCCCTGTGCCTTTCCCTCTGTCTTGCTAAAAACCTATCTTCCTACTTCTGCAGCTGTAGACCCATGAGCTGTCTGTATTTTCATTCTTCTGCTTCTGTAAGAAAAAAAGGTGATTTGAATTAGGAACCATTTCTGAAAAGGCTTTGTTTGCCATCCGATGCATATAATTTTAAGTTGTGGCAATAAACCCTGGACAAAAGTGTTTGCTACAGCCTCTTGTGCATTGTCCTCTGGATGTGTTATTCTAGAATGTTATGTAAATACACATTTAAGTCTATCCATATAGTTGGTGGGTTATTCCCCTTTTGTTTTTCTTGCAATTTCTTTTCCCCGACCCCGTCCTTTTTTTCAGGGCAGACCTCAGGAATCATGGCTAACAAGGCATCTCACGCAGGAGTCAGCTGAGTTTCTATCTCAGGGTCCACCGCTGGACAGCCGCTCTGTTAAATTAGCTTCTGTCTAACCTCAGCTGGTAAAGTCACCTGCATAAGTTCACTCATTCCAGCCCAATAACATTGTATTATGGTCCCCAGCTCATTGGGAACGCTTTGTGGTTCTTTTCTAATATTTGGAAAGTCTTCACATAGGTTTCAAAGATCCCTTAATGTCCATGGTGTATATAGAGTGACTAAGCTATTCCCTTCTTTGAATTCCCTCACAAGCTACCTCAAAGGGCTTGGACTAACAGTTACTTCCTCTTGTAGTTTATACCTCCCTATGTAAGGTTAAAAGGGAACTGGAAAAACAGAGTTAACAGTGGCTGAACCTGGAAAGGCTGCAGCCACATTCACTTTGTTGACAGTGTTGGGTGTCGGGCTTGAAACTGATATCTGACCTAGTGTGGTTCGATTGCAACTGGTACTGGGTACTTGTGCGACAAGCTGGTTGGTAGCATGTGGTTTGTTCAGTATGTCGGGTTTAGGCTTGGGATGTCTGCTGGGAGAGAAAATGTTGAGAGTTTGACAGAGTAGACTGTTGAGGGGAAGACCGAATGCTGCTAAGAAAATAATATGCTGTTTCCTCCTCCTAAATGTCTTTAATTACTTGAGGATGAAGCAAATCAGGTACCATCCACTAATCTTCATTTTCGTGTAATGTTTCCCTACATCTCAAAATTGTATATGTTTTCTTCACACGGCCCCCGCAGGCACAGTTGTCACAGAAGCACTGGCACCGTTACTAACATTACTGGTGCTTCCGAGTCCCCATTCCCGTGGAGTCCTATGGGACTTCACGGGAATGGGGACTAAAATTTTCAGCCGCCTGTTATCCCGGGTCGCCAGGACTTGTAATGTCCCGGTGGCACTGTGATCTCAGGCGGTGGAAACAGTGTTACAGGGTTTGGTGGCAACCTGCCGGTGGCACAGTGGTTTACCGCCAACCTCATAATGAGGCCCATTATGTCTGCTTGTGACCTCCTTACACCAATCAGAATAAACACCCCACTGATTTTGATTTCTTTTCCATTTTTAGATTTAAAAACTCGTTTTATCTATATCAAAATACCTCAAAAGAGAAATTGCTTATGCTACTTTTCCAATGTTACTGTGATCTAGTCTCATAAATATTTAAGACATTCTGCTATTATATCTTGCATACACATTGTAATGAATCTAGGGTATTCATCCCTTCTCTCCAAGAGGGATGGAGGTGAGTCTGCTAAGCAAGATACTCGCCAGGGGTTGGCCAAGTGGGATCTCACTGGGAGTGACTCCCTTCTTGGGGACAAGGACTCCCATTTCAAGTAGGGAAACACTATCAGCTTATAAGGGAATTAATATGCCTGCACTTACTGCTGTCTCGCCTTCAACAACCAGAAATACAATTCCCATCTAATTGGCATTAGACAATGCTGGACTTCACATGGCCAACAAAGAGAAACGAAACCCCCCTTTAAGAGTCAGCGGCAAACTTAAAGAGATGAAATGCCCAACTAGAGGCAGAGAGAATCTTATGCAGAGGATAGCCTCTGACGAAGGAACTTCCTAGCGATGGGAGCACTGCTGGGCTGCGGAACAAGTAGCAGCATGAGTGTATCATAGAAACAGTGATGCACACTCGAAGGCCAGCAAACAGAGCAGCGGAGGAACCACTGCAGGAAAGTGGTTTGAGAGGACCACCCTGCTTGATGGAGTGACCACACAGTTCCCATGGTGATCTCGGAGCTCACGAATTAATGCTGATACCACGTGCGTCAGGAGCAACAAGTCCTCTGCTCTGCCTGTGTGCACAGAGACCGCTGAGGCAAGCAGGTTATCTACCAGAGACGCAAAGAGATTGGTGAGACCGGAGAGCGAAACAAGGGGGAGATGCCCTGACGAAACACTAAACCCCAGGTACCAGCGCAACACTGAATAAGGTAGCAGGGTGGTCAAGGGAAGGGGCAGGCAATTGGAAACAAGTGATGTAACTGTGAATGTGGGTTATGGGAGCCTCACAACCTGAAGTGTGAACATTGGTAAGGACCACAAGTATTATCAAGTATAAGGAATCACAAGGTTCTGGAGAGCCCTATAAAAGACACTTTGAAATAATTAATAGAATAGAACCCAGAAGGTTCAAGTTATTAAGTGGTAAAGTGCAAGCAGAATATAAGGGGCATTGGAAGAAGTATACAAGGAGAATCCCTATAATGAATCCCAACAGAAAGACTGTAATAGCAACCAATAGAAGGGAGGCGGGAGTGTCCTGCCTAGTAAAGGATCAACCAAAAGAAGAGGACAAAAGTGGTTGGGAGAAGTTGGAGAACCTTCTGTACTGACTTTAAACAATAAACCTTTCTTTTTCATTGGAACTAAGAACACAACCCTGAGAAGAATCCCTCTGAGTTTGGCCAGATGAAGATTTAACCAGAAGCAAAGTGCTCTGGTCTTTCGCTTTTCTAGAGTGGTAGGGCTAGATAGAATTAGGTTTTTGACGGGTGACATATTTTGCTTTCGGCTGTCTGACGAGCACCCGTAGTTTAGTTTCTTATACAGGGACAATCCCCTTAGTGATAGGGATAGATAATCCTCACTTCATCTGACTACTTCTTCTGGTTAGCCACAGTATGCAGTGGTGACCTGAGGTGGTGTGTGCACATCTTTAGACTGGCATCTTCTTATTACTTACTGGCGTGGCAAGCGTATATGCACCCAAAGCCTAAGTTGTTCTAAAATTGCCCATTACAAAACTGCTCCATTCGCAATCACACAAAAAGGTAAATTCCATCATTCTTGCAGCCCTGAGTGGGAATGATTTTGGGCAATTAACACAATGGAAAACATGACTAAGTGGCCTGAGGTAGGGCAGGAGATTATTTGATTATGTAAATTCCAGAGGTGTGAGGGACATAAAACAAAAGCTGTTATACCATGGGGTTCCTCCAACTCCCTCTTGCTTTTGATACATCCTGCCAGGGAACGTTCTCTGTGCAACTGAAACCCATGGGAGTCTTAGACCAAAACAACTTTAACACATGCAATTCTAGTGCCAGATGTTATACCCACCAGCTCATCATTCTAGCTTGAAGGGGCTGTCTAGTACTCACTGACCGGCTGATTATTACATATAATCAAAGTGACTTACTGAAATTGCTTCAATAATGACAGCAAGCATCTGACTAATTTACTAACTCAATTTAGCCTACAGACCTCAATGGAGTGACACAGGTTGCAGACATTTCATTCTTGCATTCATACTCTGAAGCTGTCTGAATGAACTATAGTGTTCATGTTTACAAACACCTTAATGTTAGGGTGAGTGTTCGAAAAGGTGCAATGAGAAGCATACAAGTCCTATGACCGGAGGTATATTTGACAAATATGAAAAACCCTAGTCATTGTTATGCTTCCAAAATGCGATTTGATTTCATGTAAAGCAGCCAATGGCCTTCATTGGAACTATTTGTTCCCTTGCCTTTCTCATAAGGATATATATCGAAAGAGAACAATAGGAGTGTGCATAACTCCATCTTGGATTGATAACCCATATCTGAAAACAATTTTAATGGCTATTCTAGGTTTTGATAATGGTCTTTCCTCAGTAAGACAAGTGTAATTATCTAATAACAGATGTGTTCATTCAAAAAGAATATTGTAAAATTTTAAAAGAGACAATCAAAAATGAAATTGATAATTAAGCAATATGCCCCGAGCAGCGGGGGCATTACCGAGTCTGGTAACGTCCCGGGGCCCATAGTTATAGGCCTGAGCGCTAGCAAGGGCCTTAACGAATGTCCCGCCCATGCCGCGCAGGGCATATTGCTATTAGTACCCCGGCCCGCAAGACCAGGTTACTAAAAGCATTTTAGAAAAAAATATGATAAAGAAAATGGCCGCCGGGAAAGGGAAAACTGAGTCTTTTTTCCCTTGACATGGCGGCCTTTGGGAGTGGACGTGCTGGGAACAGAAGTGTTCCCAGCGCGTTTGTTCCTGAAAAAAGAGAAATCAGAAGGTAAGTGGGGTTGGGAGGGCAGAGTGGGCAGAGGAAAGGAGAAAACATGAAAAAACGTACCCTAGTCCCCATCGGGGGGCGACGGCAGCTTATCAGCGTGTGGAGGCTCGGAGTGGGGATAGCCCCCTTTTTGAGCCTCCTCATTGGCTGAGAGGCGGCCATGCCCCCCGCCTGGAACAATGGCCGTGGAATCCCAGCCGAGGGTTTCCTGGCCGGGTAGCGACCCGGCGAGAACCAATCAGAATGTGTTTTGCATTCTGGTTGAATCTCGCCGGGTACTAATACACATTATTTCATTTGCATCCAATGCCAAGAATATTTGTTTGTTTTGTTTGTTTGTTTATTTGTTTATTTTATTTGTATGGCGCTCCAAACCCAGAGGTAGAAGGGCGCTTAAGAATTTGGTTACATAGTTGAGAAGTATCTGAGTGTTGCATACTTCGTACAGGTTTATAATATATACATATATATACAGAGGTCAATAATTAGAGCATGTGTAGTGCATACAATATACAATTTTCTGAATAAGTACAGTGTCTAAGCTAGTAATCGCGCAGGTCTAGAGTTAGTGGTGTTGTTCTTTGTTTAGCAGCCAGCTAATGACCTGCTTCCTAAAGATCTGGAAGGATTCGAGGGTTTTGATGTTGAGCGGTAGGGAGTTCCAGAGTTGGGGAGCAAGCACTGTAAAGCTTGCCCCTCCAGCTCTTTTTAGGTGGAACCTGGGTACTAGTAGGCAAAGAGTGTTGGAGGATCTGGTGAGTCTGGTGGCAGGTTTCAGGGTGAATTTGTTAGCTAGATAGGGTGGTGCTTGGTGGTTGAGGGCTTTGTACGTGAGGCAGATGATTTTTAGATCAATTTTTTGGCGTATGGAGAGCCATTTGCAGGCTTTCCTAGTGGCAGAGATCTGCTCTTGTCTTGGAATGTTGAGGGCTGCGCGCAAGGCGTTGTTTTGAATTACCTGCAATTTATTGAGTACGGATTGATTAGCGCCAAGGAACAGGCTATTGCAGTAATCCAGTTTGGATTGTATTAGGGCCCTGGCGAGGGTGAGGCAGCTGTTGGGTGATAGGAAGGGTCTGCTGGCCCTAATGAGCTTGCCGGTATAGGCAGCAGCTGAGGCTGTCATATTGGTATGTTTGCTAAGGTTAGTGTTGGCGTCTAGATAGAAGCCAAGGGTCTTTACGCTTTTGGCTATGGGAATGGAATGACCATCGATGGTGATGTTGTTATAGCTAGGGTCAAGTTTGGTTAGAGTGTTGGGGGAGCCGACGATTAGGAGCTCTGTCTTCTCATCATTCAGGCAGAGGCCATGGGAGGCCATCCATGCCTGAATGATGGAGAATATTTTGTTGATCCGGTCAGAGTCTTCTTGGTAATTACCAGAGATAGTGAGGAGTATCTGGGTGTCATCTGCGTAGTTAGTGTAGGTGACACCCAGATGGTCCAGTTGGTCGAATAGAGGCTTTGTAAATATGTTGTACAAAGTGGGGGATGCACATGAACCTTGTGGGACCCCGCATGTGATGGGGATGGGGTCTGCAGCAGCTGTGGTGGAGAAGACTCGTATGGTTCTGTTTGCCAGGAAGGATTGTATCCAAGTGATGGCAGGTGAGGAGAAGTGGGCTGCGGTGGCAAGGTGATTACAGAGGACCTCATGGCTGACCAGGTCAAAGGCCGCTGAGAGGTCTAGGAGGAGTAGGATTGCGGCATTGCCTCTGTCTTTTATTTCATCAATCTGGCTTTTGAGATCAACAAGGGCGGTTTCAGTTCCGTGTTGAGGTCTGAAGCCAGATTGACGTATTCCTAGTAGTTGGTTGGATTCTAGGTATTCCTGAATTTGGATGTAGGCGACTCTGTCCAGGATTTTCAGTAGGAAGGGGACTGTGGTGATGGGCCTATAGTTTGTGGGTGTGGCCGGATCGAGGGATTGTTTTTTCAGGAGAGGGAGAACCCATGATTGTTTTAGGTTGCTGGGGATGGAGCTATTGGTGAAGGATAAGTTGATGAGTTTGGTGATGAAGGGGGAGAGCTCTCTGGCTGCATCTTTTATGATTTGAGCCGGGCAGCTGTCTCCTTTACAGTTAGAGGGTTTCAAGGAGGTGATGATTTTTTGAACTTCCGGGATGGTGACTTTTTTGAACGAGAAGCCTGCGCTGGTGGTGTTAGGTGTGGGTAGGCTAAGGTTGGTGACATTGTTGTTGAATAGTTGTAGCCGTTTGTTTTCGATTTTAGTTTGGAGTCCTAAGATTTTATTGTTAAGGGCGTTCTGGATGTTGGTGCACCAGGATTTGTCTTTTAGGCAGGTTTCTGGGGGCGAAATAGGGTTTTCTAGTTCCTTCAAAATTTTGAATAATTCTTTAGTGGAGGATCCTGCCTGAGTGATCCTGGTGTTGTATGAATCTTTTTTGGTCCTGATTATCTCGCTTTTGTAAAGTGAGGATAGGTTAGTGAGGTTGGATTTGTTTTCCGCAGTGGGGTTAGTCTTCCAGGCGTGGTGAGCCTTAGCTTTCTCTTTCCTAAGTAGTTTGAGCTCAGGGGTGTACCATGAGTTCAGATGAGCTTTGGGTTTGGCTTTGCGTATTTTCAAGGGGGCAACGGTGTCCATTGCTTTGGCCATGGAATCATTGAAGGTGTCAATCAGCAGGTTTAAGTCAGCGTTAGCTGGGAGAGCATTGAGGGTAGGTAAGACCAATGGTAGTAAGGCTTCAGCAGTGATGTTGCGTTTGTTCCTGGTGGGGCATGCTGGTGCCATGGGGTGCTTATTGGGCAGTACCTGATTGGTGTTAAGCTCAAGGGGGATCATGTGGTGATCGGTCCATGCCAGGGGCTGGGGGTCTTTGCAAGTAGTGTTGCAGTTGTGGGTTGCTACCCAATCAAGGGTTCTGCCTTTTTGGTGGGTAGGGAGCACAATGTGTTGAGTGAGACCATGATCAGTTAGGATATTGGCTAGGGATGCAGCAGGTGCATCGTTTGGGTCTTGGTAGCCGAGGTTGAAATCTCCAAGGATCATGATTTGTGCTGTTGGTTTGGAAGTTTTGGTGATGAGGGATGTGATGTCTTCTTCGAAGGTCCCGGGGGGACCTGGGGGTCTATATATGAGGTGGATGGTTATCGTGGTTGTGGGGGAGGTTTGTAGTTTGGTTGTGAGTAGCTCGCAGGATGTGTATGCGACTGTGTCGGATGGTCTAAGGCCTAGGGCGGATTTGGATATGATTGCTACGCCTCCACCTCTGGCGTTTGGTCTGTCCGCTCTGAGGATTGTGTATTTGTCTGGGATGGCTAGCGATAAATAGGGTCCGGACGCTTCATGAAGCCAGGTTTCTGTTAGGACTAAGAAGTCAAGGTCATTGGTAAGGATGATATCTGCAATTTCTGTGGGGTGGGCAGCCAGGGATCTGACGTTGAGTAGGGCACCTTTTAGTGGGGGAGGAGTGGGTTTGCTAGGTGCAGTGTGCTTTGTATTCGTTTTGGTGTAAGGTCTGGAGTTAGGTTTAGAATTTGTGGTGGGGAGCCTGGAGCCTAATCTGTCGTTGCGGGTTGTGATGATGGGATTGAGGGAGAGGGGGTTTGGCCCGGGTGGCTTAAGGCGGGTGGGCGGTTTGGAGGTCATTTTGGTTAGGTTAGAGTTATCAGTGGGACTGTGGTGGCTGTTGGTGGGTAGGTCATGATTGACGATGGATTTGGAGGTGAGAGGGTGGTGGTAAGTGGAGGGGAAGGGGGGTATGGAGGGTAGGAACGGAGTGGGGCAGGGGATGGGGTGGTGTCTGGGGCATCCTAGTTTGGCTAGGCCGTCCTGGTGGGCTATGTAGCTGTTGTTGCTACAAGGTACATTGTCCTGTGTTAAGCAGAAAGGGAACATGGTTAGGGCAAACCAGAAGATCATGGTCTGTGGGTAGTCGTGGAGTCTAGTGGTGCTGGTGGGGACTAAGTGACTACGCAGTGACCGTGAGGCACAGCACAGTTTGGATGTGGTCAGCTATTGACCATAAGGCACAACACAGTCTAGATGTGGTCAGCTATTGACCATAAGGCACAACACAGTCTAGATGTGGTCTGCTATTGACCATAAGGCACAACACAGTCTCAATGGGTCTGTTAATGACCATAAGGCGCAACACAGTCTAGATGCGGTCAGCTATTGACCATAAGGCACAACACAGTCTAGATGTGGTCAGCTATTGACCATAAGGCACAACACAGTCTAGATGTGGTCAGCTAATGACCATAAGGCACAACACAGTCTAGATGTGGTCATCTATTGACCATAAGGCACAGCACAGTCTAGATGTGGTCAGCTAATGACCATAAGGCACAACACAGTCTAGATGTGGTCATCTATTGACCATAAGGCACAGCACAGTCTCAATGAGGTCAGCTATTGACCATAAGGCACAACACAGTCTAGATGTGGTCATCTATTGACCATAAGGCACAGCACAGTCTAGATGTGGTCAGCTAATGACCCTAAGGCACAACACAGTCTAGATGTGGTCATCTATTGACCATAAGGCACAACACAGTCTAGATGTGGTCAGCTAATGACCCTAAGGCACAACACAGTCTAGATGTGGTCATCTATTGACCATAAGGCACAACACAGTCTAGATGTGGTCAGCTAATGACCCTAAGGCACAACACAGTCTAGATGTGGTCATCTATTGACCATAAGGCACAACACAGTCTAGATGTGGTCATCTATTGACCATAAGGCACAACACAGTCACAATGAGGTCTGTTAATGACCATAAGGCACAACACAGAAAGTGAGGTCAGTAGGTATTCGTGAGCCAAGTAGGTATAGTGCTCTATAGGTGGACCAGCAAAAGACACGAGAGTGTCGAAGGTGTGAGGAGTTTGTGTCAACACTCGAAACTGATGACTGAATGTTGAGGTAGGGGTAATGTACTTACATTACCTCGTGAGTGCAGATTGCAGGGGGTCTGTGCGATGTAGCGCACAGATGAATATAAAACTGTTTGACTCTCATAATGCTCAGATTAAAACCAATGATATGGTGTGTCAGTGAGTACTAATGCAATGTTTAATTGTGTGCGCTTCTCTAACCAGCACACTTGTTGCAGGATGCACAAACATCAATAAATAGCGACAAACAGAACATAATCTGCAGTCTAGGTCTCTGGTCCCTCAGATAGTCTGTCAGAATCCCAGCATCCCATTGTAGAGCCTGTACATGACTGCTTCACCTCCTCCATATTGACATTGAGCATAGAATGTGATGATGACAATCCTGCAGAAAACACGCAAGGGCCATGCATATTTCCAGAAACCGTGCCGGTGCACACATCAGAGGAGGCCTCTGTTGCTACTGCATCCCTTCCCGCCTTCTTCAGGTCATCTATGTGTTCTCTCTGGTTGCAATACTATTAGAAATGGCTGTTATGGCGTCTGCAAATACGGACCTACGAATGTGTCTCTCGCCCGAGGAGAGGGAGAAAGAGACAGAGAGGGAGATAAAGCTACTGTGAGACAGAGAGAAGCAAGAATGAGACAGTGAAAGCAAGAGAGTGCAGAGTGAGAGATTAGGAGGGAGAGTGCAAGATCAGTGTTTGATACGTGAAGTACAGCGATAAGAAATTCCTTTAAACGTAGATATTTAAAGAGCTATGATCTGCATAATTATATTTTAAAAAAATCACTGGATGATATTTTTGTTTTTTAGGAAATGGAGTAACCCGAGTCCTCAAGGGCCACCTATGTCTGCTGAATGTCCCTAAAACTGGACTGTGATTTTCAAAATCAGGGGACAAAGGATTATATGAGGACCATGAGGGACTGATGAAGGAAACATTGGCAACATGTATGTACTGTCAACTAGGCTCATCGTGGCAGCCACAACGTGGAAACTGACGTGTAGCAAGAGGAAAGACTGAATGAATATTTGCATCAGTTTAAATTAACACATGCCTGCTTAGAAACAAGGGTTGCTGAATTGTGAATGAGTACTGGGTTGGATTTTTATAGATGGTCAAATTCCCCTTTACAGTATTCCTCAGGGAGGGGTTATATGGACATTCCCATTGTTTGTTTTTTTTTCTTCATTTGAATGGATGAAACAGGTTACAGCTTTGCGGAGGTGTGATTCAGTGCAATATAAACTGGTGAACAACAACTGTACAGTCTGTTGTCCAATACAATTACAACTCCATCTCCCATACCCCATTCCTGTGTCACTACTCCAAGTTTTGCTATTTACAGTGCCAACTTTTCATGACACACATTCTGCAAAAAATGGCCTTTGTGGATGTCTGTGCTACACCTGGGAGTTAGCCTACACTTCACATTCCACTAGGACGTACTATCCATGGCTGGATTTTTTCAGTGCATTCTGGGACTTGTATTTCTGGATTTCCCCATTATAAATCCAGCAGCTAGCATAACAGTGTAATCACAAGCTGGGCTAGCATCCTCCAAACGGTTCTTATTGGAATGTATTATCTACGACCACACAATATTAAATAACTTGACAAATAGCAATCTATATTAAAAAAATAAAAATAAAGAAACCTTGCAAAATTGAACTGTTTCAATAATCTCAGTCTTTAACAGTAGGGTGCACCTAGACTGTTCCTGGAAATTGCAGTTGCACCATACTAGACCCACAGTCATACGACCATCCGGACAGGTTAGAATGGTGCAAGGCCAAAGGCTCGCATTACCTAGAACACTTCTGCACATTTCATCACAGTCACACTGAACCGACCGTTCATCTAGTCCTACCCCTACACTCAATGTTGAAAGGCTGATACAAGGCAGTGGCTCTCTGACCAGCCGTACGCGAAGGGACACAGATTAAGTGGAATCTGGATGGACAATATATTCTGTGGCAAAAATTCTGTCTCGAGCAGCAAATATCTTATAGGGCGTTATTTTGTAACAAAAAGTGCAATTTGCCTGCAGGGGTCCACCAATGTTTTCAATTACAAGTTATTGGGTCCCCCTGACATGCAAATTTGCACATTTACAAAATGCAATGGAAGTCTAGTACATTCAGGCAATATCACTCTTTCATTTCACTCTCAGTTTCATTAAACACATGTAAATGCCACTTGCAAATAACGTTTATCAGACAGATTTACAATGAATGCTTATAGAATCCACCTGTTTTCTGCAGCTGCCAAATGCAAGCAGATTTCAGAGGTGTCCAATACTTAAACACCAGAATACACATCCTTTGCTGGTGTTAAACCATTTGTTCAAAATCGGAGCAAAAATGAACAGTGTAAATGTTAATTTCATTGCATGCTCTAGCTCAGATTTCAAATGGCTGTAAAATGCAGTGGAGCGTAAGGGTTGGGTGTAAATGGCTTACAGCCAGCTTTGACACTTTACATTTGCACTCCAGGGTTTAGGATAAGAGTCCAGGAGTCCCCCAGATAGCGTTTAGGAAAGGATCTAGTGGTGGTTCAGGTTCTCTTTCCAAACTGTCTGATTGTGGGTGAGCATCTCATAATTATGAGATCAAATTATGCAATAAAACACGCTAAAAGGTAAACATCAAACTACCTCGGCTGCCCAGCGACTTTGTTATGTTAATATTCACTTACCAGAAAAAAAGGTGCAGGTGGGAGCCAACATGGACTGTTAAAGGGGGTATCTGGATGCTCACAATCTTACCCGCTCCTGGATAATGCATGGAGGGGTCAGTACTCACCCTTGTGTGCATTTTACTTCATGGAAGTGTGCTGGTGTGTGGGGCTCCAGAACCATGCACATGTCCATCCCTCCAACAGGGATTGGAAAGCATTGTTATAGGAACATGGCATGTGGTATGTTATAATACCCCATGTCTGCCATGGCTTTACCACATCAGTGATAGTTACATGATATCCTATACAAATCCCTCAGATTACTGCAGGTGCTAATAGCAATTCCTGCCAGCTTTATTCCTATAGGGTAGGTGCCTGTGGCCCTGCAGATGGTTTGCAATGCAACTCCCATGGTCCCTCTCCAGTGACGATGCTGGCTTGACCTGGTGGAAATAGACCCCAAGGGCTCGCCTCCTCTCTTCACCCACCCTAATCCCTCTTATTGTAAAGGGGACACACACAAAATCCCTGGGCCCTGGCTGGGCATGTTTGCTCTGCCCCCATTACACTTGCTCCAACTACCTCGCCCTCCCTGACATGCCCCCACCCCAACTTGCCTTGTCAGTCTGCTGCTCCCACTGAAGCTTCCGACTGTCCTGAGTGATGCACACATTTACACGGTTTATAGTGAGTGCATCGAATGCCTTAGCATCTAAAAAAAAGCAACGAAAAAAAAAGCATTGTTTTCTTTTTTTCATTTTGTTTTAATGCAGGGGTCCCCATCAACCCCTGTTATTTTACACCTTAAAACCCATTATAATTAAAATAAAACCTTTACCTTTGAAAAAAAATGCAGTCGATGCTTTTTTTCGATGCATTATTTTCAATGCTTTTGACATGCTTTGTATTCGATGCAATGACTGGATACCATTTACACATGTGCGATTCCCAACAGTCCGCAGTATGGGAAAGGCTGACTCTCAGGAATATTGTTTCAAGTAAAATGGGCAGAACAGCTAAAAGCAGGTGGGAACCAAAGGAATACAAATTGTCTACAACGCGTAATTGGCAGGCAGAAGGTACATGCAATTACAACGTGTAGGGTAAAACTGGAGCGCAAAGGCAGCTTCATCTGGGTTTCCTCCTTACTTTGCACTTGCGCAATCTGGTATGCACACATGCAACAGCACATACGTGCTAACGTTGGTTTCACCCTGCATGTAATTAACACTTGTAATAAACGGAACTCCTGTGTGCTCTTTCCTGCCTTCCTGCGCTAATTACACACAGTTCCTATCCCACGTTTTACCCAGCACAGTGTCCATGTGCCTCCCGAAACCTCCTATTATTTAACACCATGTGATAACATAGACTGCAAAGATATAATGCATTTTATTTTATTTTTACATTTTTAAATTGAGCCCATGTGAATCAATTTAAACACCAATCACATCTGGTTGCGGCCTATGTGCTCAACCCCACTTGTCTCACCTATTAAGAAATCACTTACAATATCAATGGGGGGGTGGCGTCTTCTCCCAGGTTGACACTTTCCCTACAACATGGCTCTGTTGATTGAGTCGCTCACCCAGTACCACAGCTACTCATTAACAGTACAACAAATTGCATCCTGCATCTTAATTCAGAGGCCAGGTGTCATTGCATTTCCTTTGCATTGTCAGCCTCTCTTCTGCATTTCCCCTGCCCCAAACAGAAGCTTAACTACTTGGTCTGTGCCACCTATGAGCCAACATTATTGCATTGGAGTATAGTTTAAAGGGAGATGGGATGTGAGGACGCACATACAGCTTCTGGGTGCTGTTTGGTTCTCTATCCACCGGCTGTCTGCACATGCCCATTCTAATACCATGATCATTCCCACACACTTCCTGCCCCTGCCCACTCAAAGCACATGCTCCTGGGATCTCTTTGACCGGCTTTATCAAGCAGGAACATCAAACTTTGAGCTGTAAGTGCATGCCAGTGTTTTGGGTTAATGAATTATTTGCAGATATAAATTTGCTACTGGTGTGATAAAATTGCCTTAACCAGGTTTTACTTCAGCCACTGAATTTGGCATCAAATGAGTGTCGTTGCATAGAAGTCCTGTTAAAAACAGGCATTTGCAAAGCTTGTGAATAGGGATTAGAGAGGCATTTCCTATGCACTTCTATCATATGCCCAGGCATTCACACAATGTATTCAGCTGTTACCATCTTATAGCCACGTTGTACCATGACACCAGTACCTGGCAAATGACTATCACATGCCTACTCAAAAAACAAAAACTGTTGGCGTTGCCAGTGCTCGTTTTGCTACATTTCTAATCCTCGGAAAAGAATGGAAATATAAACAATTGCATTGACAGTGTTGCCTTTTATTTCAAGTGAATGTGCATTATGGCTGGTGTCTAGTGAAGGGTCAGTTCTAGCTTTTGTGTTATCCGCACTTTGATGGATAAAATGTGTAAAGCCATACTTTTTTTGTATAGGTAAGACATCCTACAAGACCAAGAAAGCAATGTGTTATTGTTTACAATTTTGGACTGGCCGTAAATATCATCTAACAATTTAGAGAGTAATAGAGAAACCAATGACATGACCTACGGCCTGATTCACAGAAACAGTTTATTATGGTGCAATCCAATAGGAAAACACTCTGTGAATTAAGCCCATAGTCCCCTTTTTAAGCAAGAAAAATAATTTGGAATATTTCAGCAAATGCAGTTTTACATTTCAAAATTGCTCATATGAAATTCGTGCGTGCTGGTGCATTCTTTATTTGCACCAGGTTATTAAGTACTAGAGCAATACTTACTTGGAAGTATACAATGTGTTAGCCTTCAAAGTCTTGTTCTAAAAACGAATGCATACAAAAACAAAACAAAAAGGAAACTGAAATTTAAACTACTCAAATGCAACCAGAATGAGTTAAATTTAACCAATAACTGGCCATGTATGCAATGATATACATTTACATACATTCAAAACACCTTAATCATATCTTGTATGATTTACCTCCAAATGGACATAAGGATATGGGTTCAATGTTCATTCATCATCAGTGCTTTTTTTCGTTGGGTTTTTGCCAACAATTTGTTTATGAAAAAGCTCATCAGACATTTTTTTTTTTATTATGGGGGGTATCCCACATCTCCCAACCATATTCATTGTACAGTATTCCTGATGCTCCTACCCCTTATACACCCTTAGCCACAACCCCCTAAATTTGTTGGTGAGTTTTTTCAAGAAAAGAAAATCTGCAAAAAACAAATAGGGAAAACAAAATGTCGATGAATGTATAACCTACCAAGGATTTGTTAAGTAACTCAAAGGTTATGTGTCATTGAAAACACAAGCACTTAAATGACTGCATTAAAAAGGCACAGAATTCCAATCAGTCTAGGGTGGAATATTAAATCCATGAAATGCATTTCCTAGTGCACATTATTCTATGAAGCACCAAAGGCACAGCAGATACCCATCTTTCGTGAAGTTAGTAGAAGTTGCTTTGCTGTCTTCAAAACATTAGATGTTTCTAAAGTGTAGAGGAGCAGGTGGATGCGGTTTTCCTAGCTCCCGCCCCCTCACTGCCGTCATACTGTAACATCGGGAGAAGAGCTATACGTGGGACCCCATGTGTTGTCCCTAGACCGCATCGAGTGTATGAGAGATGATATGCAACCATAACGAATGTACCCTCGTACTGAAAGAGTGGAAGGATGTCAGCACGCACCTTCGGTCATCATGGAGCGCTGAGTGAAATCTGATGAAGGAAGATTGATAACATGAAGAAGATATACAAGCATATACAGAAACAATATGAAATGATGTAACTGAAGTGACAAGAGAAACATGTACGAAATGATAAAGTAATCATGTATACAAAGAAGATGAAGTAACTTGCTGACCACTAAGTGTAAATACGCACTAATGCAAGGTCAATGAGACATATATAAGCTTGCTATAAAGGAACATATAACGTGACTAAGGCGGACATGATAGGAAGATGGACGTTGGCTCGTGTCAAGATTCAATTCAGCTTTCTCAGAGACAGACCAGGGATGCAGAGTCAGGAGATGTTGGAGAAATAGCTTTGTGTGCAAAATAAAGAGGAGTCTGTGGTGATCTGAGACCAAGGGTGTTTTTTAACGCAATAATTGCAAGGCACAAAGTCAGGCAGACGGATAAGCTAAGTACGTAAGACATATTTGTCTGAGATTAATGAAGAAGAAAACATTTACAAGAGTCAAGTATTGGGCAATTAACAGTGGACAAGGCCTATACAAGATGGAGTTAACAAGTCTCTAACCGTGACTTTTCCTGGAAATTGCGGTTGCACCGTACTAGACCCACAGTCATACGACCATCCAGACAGGTTAGAATAGTGCAAGGCCAAAGGCTTGCATTACCTAGAAAACCTTATGCACGTTTCATCACAGTCACACTTAACCAACCGTTCATCTAGTCCTAGCCCTATACTCAATGTAGAGAGGCCAAGAGGACCAAGCATACCCAGTATAAGTAAATCAAATAGCAATAAATAGGAGGTAGATATGGACACATTTGTGGTCTCCTCACACGTGATTCAGAAGTCATAAACAGGATTTTTCATTAAGCTTTGGATGAAGATAGTGATGTGCTTACACTCCCTTAAATATCCCAGAATAGAGAGAAGACTACAAGGTCAACTACAGACAGGTAACTTTGGCTTATGGCCATACTGAAGAGTGATGATGGATTAATTGGGAAATTGGGCAGTTATTTGTTGTAACTCAAGCACCTCGGTTTTCGGTTTGCTTACATGCTGCTAATGAGCCGCAAGATTAGGGTTTGGTGAGAATGCTAACCAATCATAGGGGCTATGGAGTAACATGTTATACAAAGTTGCATAGTCAAATCTGCTGCCATATTCTATGCAATAATCAATATCATACATATTTAGAGGTAGTTTGATGCATGCCTTACTGATAAGGGGCAGCAAATGAAGTACTAACCCATAGGAACACCATTGGTACATATGTTCCCTTAACCAATACTTCCTGTCAATATGTTTTCCAGTTTACCATGTAAGATGACGTTATAGATGACACTTATTGGGGTATACAACCTCTGTATAATCAGATTTGTGGGTGAGCGTGCAAGCATGAGTCCAATTTCTGCTAGTTTGCCCTGCTTTATTAAATTGAAAATAAAGTAGTATTTTGCTATATCTACGGAGTGTGTCGGTCATTTGGTCTGAGTTCTTTATTGGTTATTCCATGTAACACAAGAGATGCTTTAAGGTGCTAGAGCACATTTTGGTAGCAGTGTGGATAGTTCAGGTCTAATTGAACTAGGCCCAGATACAGATCTTTGGACTTTTGTCTGCTTCCGCCACTAGCCAGAAGACCGCAGAGCTTCCTGTGGAGAACGGCATGTAACAAAATACATATAAGAATATACAGTTGCCAGGTCCCTCTTTGATGGAATTCCTGTCCAGTCGCTTCAGCTGCCCCACAGACTGAAGGTGAACTGGTCGGTTGAGGAAGAGTGGATGCCAAGGGACTCGACCTAAGCCACGGATGTAAGTAGAACATAGAAGGTGGCAAAAATAGGAGAAGGGATTGTATTGTAAAAATAAGGTTTAAAAGTAATTTATTTTTTGAGATTATAAAGAAGAGAAATAAATACCTTGATTCCTGGTTCCAAGGGGATGGAAGGGGACATGCTAAAAAGACTCCAAGTAGGGGTGCAGAGAATTTCTGAGGGAAAGAAGGCCAACAAGAAGAGTGCGTATCAAGCTCCAAGATGGAGTAAAAAATGAGATGAGGTACTTTTACTAAAAGTAGTAAAGGAAGGCTTATGCAGGGAAACACAATTAAAGTGCACATATGTATGTGGTTATAATATGTCAGTATAAAATGTGTTTGTGTTTAGATCAATAGATAAAAACAATAGTAAAAATTTGAAGTGATTATTAGATTTTTTAATGAAAAGATTGGCGTCAATGAGGAGGATACAAATTAAAGGAAACAAATAAAAAAAAGAAGTGATTCTTAAAATATCAATGATGAAACAACAAAATATTAAACATTGATAGAAAGCGTAAATGAGGGAACAAAAAGAACATTGTGCATAGATTTTAAAAGTGGTTATAATATGTTGATTTTCGGATAATACTCAGCAATTAATAGTGCATGGAGATAGAGGACGAAGCAAGAAAATAGAAAGAAAGAAATGACAAAGTTAAGGGAATAACAATAGGACAGAATGAATGGATGGGAGGACAAATATTACTTGAGCTGGACAATAAGGGCATTGATGGGGTTCAAGAAAGAGGAGAAAGAGAAGAGTGGGAAAAGAAAGAAAAGGAAGAAGAGACAGCATACAAAGAAGAGAAAGCAAGTGAAGGAAAGAACAAAGAAGATATGAGGAGTGGAAGGAAAGGAGTGACTAGAAGAGAAGAAGTGAGGGGTGACTGTTCTGTTATCATGGTTACCCAGGTTGATAGGTACATTGTTAAGAATACCTGATGGGTTTTTATTTAGGGTAGAAATCCCTGTGGATGATGAAGAAGGGAAGATTATACCCTTAGAGTTAGAATCTGCAGTGGTCAGAGAGGAAAGGGTGGTTTTTCATGGGACAAATGATGAGGGAAGAGGAGAGAGAACTGTAATAGCCCTCAGTAATGTATAAAGTTTGAAAGAATTGATAGACCAAGAGCTGTTTAAGGATGAGTAGTCAGAGGAGGACAAATTAGTAATTTTGTATAAGTCATACTTATTGGATTAATATTAGTATGTGTATTTGATTGAAGCATTTATCTATTTATCTTCTTTTCGTTACTTGGATATGTTATTTTTAATAAGGAATGAAATTGATTGAATTTTCATGTGAATTGATATGATGATTTTTAGGAACAGTTATGTAATTTGCTTTCTTCATTTTATTGTGGGTTGGGTAAGAACAGCCGATAACACAAATTACAAACACAAATTGGATTAAAATAGAGAATAGACAAATGTTACAGAGAATGGCACTGGTAAAAAACAAACACATTTTTCCAGGAAGATTTAGAGAAAGTGACAAATATTTTTGGACCACAAGCAAGGAATATTAATGACATCTCATTCTGTATGTAACACGGCTGTGTACTCAGTGAAAAAATCAAACGGGGGGTTATGGAGATTCATACAGGACCTTTGCCCCTAAACAATATAGTCAAAGCTGAGTTAACTTTAGTTCCAAATCCTGCAACAATATTGCGCAACATCCTATCCAAGACCAGATATTTCACAGTCATTGATTTAAACAATGCGTTCTTTTCAATTACCTGCCATGAAGACTCACAAGATTTCTCTTCATTTTCATTTGGAAATATTCACCTGAAACATACTCACTTGTCCCAGAGGTACTGTGAGTCCCCTTTAATCTTTAGCAAAGTCTTCCAGATGGACCTGGGTAATGTTCAACTCGAAAGTACAATAGTTCAATATGTGGAAGATATGGTTGTGTGTAGGGAGACGGAAGAAAGATGCACAGATGATTCTGTTAAGCTCATGACCATACTCTCAGAGAAAGGGTATATGGTGGTCAAGGAATAGTTACAATATTGTCAGGAAGAGGTCTTGTATGTACAACAGCTGATTTATCATGAAGGTAGGAAAGTGACACCTGAGCAAGCAGAAGCAATTATGAAAAATTCAGAATCTAAAACAACAAAATAAATGGAACCGTTTTTAATCCTATGTAACTATTGCAGGGCCTGGGTTTTCTATTATAGTACATATGTTCGAACACTTTTAAAAGGGCGTAAAGAAGCACAGGTGAGCCAGAGTAAAATAATATGGACAGATGAGATGACTGAAGGATTTCAAGAATTAAACAAGGCAGCCAGTGCAGCCCCTGTTTTAGGAATTCCAGATTATCATGAAGAATTTTATTTATATTCTCATTCAAATGGAAAAGTTATGACAGGGGTCCTCATACAGAAAACAACATTAGGACATGGACATAAACCATTGGCTTACTATGCTGGAATTTTAGACTCAGTTATGAAGGGCATTATCCCTGTGAGCAATCTTTATCTGCTGTTATATTTGTGATTGAAGATGTTTAAAGTATAACAATGGGGTGTTCAATGACACTATTTGTAGAGCATGCATTATTTGCGATTTTTGAGAAACCCAAAAGTACATTAACAACACAAAGAACATTGGGATACGAGGACATTATTTTGAATCCTGGAATCAAAATTGTTAGATGCAAGACAGTGAACCCAGCAACATGTGTAGTAGAACCATTAGGTGAGGATGATTATTTTACCAAGCTCTTTAACTAAACAACACTACACCCATAGTTACACCCAGATATCGATGTCCATGAAGGTATTTGTTATTTCTGGTTCCCCTGCAACCTTGAAATGTAGAGCCCCTCACCCGCTGTAAATCTGCATGTTTAACCACTACCCGTTTGGTATTAGGTTCAATGCAACCACAAACCACAGACAGGTTGTCTTTCCTTCTGTCTCCTGCAACTAAGTAAGCCATTCTTGTAACAGCGCCATGATGACCGTGGGCTGCCTTATACGCTTTATACATTTACTAAATGAATAAATGATGTACACAATTGAACAAAGTGTACTGAATACTATGATACTATTCCCCAAACTAGAGGAAATGCTCTTGGCAGGGGGGAAGTTCTCTTTATTGATTGTTCTTCAAAAATTGACCAAAAGGACTGGTGACAGGCATACTGGATCAGCGATAGTTAAGCTGGACCGAGAGGGTGAATTTGAGGTAGTGACAAGCACGGGATTGCATTTGCATTACTCAGCACAGGCAGCAGAACTAGTGATGCTTATAGCTGCACTTCAGAGATTTGAAGATGAGGATGTGACGGTGCACTCTGACTCCATCTAGGTGACATCAAGTCTACATGCAGGTTTGTCACACTGGAAAAGGAGGGAGTTCCTCCGTACAGACGGCACTCCAGTGCAACATCCGGCCCTATTGGATAAACCTATTGAAGCATTAGGACTCCTATTGATGCTCGTAGTCGTAAAATGTGCAATGCATTCTGAAAGGGCAGACGACATTTCCTGCAGAAATGAAGCTGTAGATTTAGAAGCCAGAAAGCCAGCCTATTTTTCAACCATTTCTAATTTTGAAATAGAAAGTGTTAAACAGATGGCACGACAATTAGTGTTGGTAAAGGAGGGCTTTAACATGCTGTCTATTGTCCAGTTAATTGATATATAAGATCATGCCACACAGGAAGAGAAGGATTTATGGAAGAAATGGGGGTGTTCTACTAATATAATTTGGAGGCAGGCTAGAACTGGAAAGCCAGTTATGCCTCTAGCATTATTAAGAGTAGTGTTGGAGCAGCTTCACTACCCCGCGCATGTGCTTTGATAGAGTATTGCTGCTATAATTGCAGAAGAGTGGTTTTTACCAAATATGCTTGAGCATGTGGCGCATTTGATTGTAAATTGCATTGTGTGCCAGAAATGTACTGCAGGGCACATTTTGCAAACAGTGAGGGGAACAATCCCTAGACCCGATAGCCCATTTCAGCACCTATACATAAATTATGTGGATATGCTGCAGATATGCAACAGTTACAGCTGGTTGTTTTATGTGTTTTTTCTAGATGGATCAGGGCAGGATCATGCACGCACCTTGATGCCACATGCGCTACTAAGTTCCTTGTGTGTGAGGTGTTTCCAAGATGGGGTGTGTGCAAGGTTTTGCAGTGTAACAATGTACCCCATTTTGCTAATGAATTATTTGAACAAATATTTCTCCTATTAGGCATTAAGCACACATTTTCCTCAGCTTACCATCCACAGGTGAATGGTATCTGTGAGAGATAAAATGGACCTTTAAAAGGGAGAATTGCCAAAATAAAAAACACTTTAAAGAAGGGATGGTTACATTGCCTACAGCTTGACATGTATGCTCTAAGAAATCAGCCTGGCTCAGATCACCATCTAACTCCTCATGTTTTGGTGACGGGACACCGTATGAGAACCACACTGACTCCTCCAACTAGGTTAACAACTGATGCCCATAGTGTAGCGAAGACATTAGGTAACAAGATCCATTATTACCTAACAACAATGACTGCAATTGTTTCTTTCATGTCTCAACAGGTCAAGAATCGAGGTGACAGATAGAAATGACAAAGACAGGCAACTCATTGATTCAGAGGACTTATAGAAGCAACCCAGTCTATATCAAGGGGATAAGGTGCTGGTATGAAGGTTTGTACACACTTGGAGTACACCCTGTTTTGAAGGACCATACAAGGTGGAAGAAGATACCCCCACAGCTGCCAAGTTAAACGGAAGAGCATGGCTGCATTAGCATGACATCAAAACATATAAGGAAGAAACCCATACCCCCCTGAATGGAGAGCATAGAAACACTTTAAACTAAGGACCAATATCTTTCAATATTTGATAAGGAATGACTAGAATTGCAGTTATCCTGGACATTTTTAGATTAGATAGGCTGAAGACACAAATTTTTAACATACTGTAGCAGAAAGAAAAGAAGCACACTTGATCGTTATGTTATCCATTGTAATAACAATAAACATATTCTTGTATGCTGTTTTCACATATATATTATGGCCTTATCCAGCTTTAGTAATCAGGGATGTGAATATCATAACGTTTTTCAGCAACCATTAGAGCAATCACATTATTTTCAGAATAACTATAGCGATTATCTGCAGTTCTTGATCTAAAGGTGTGATCCATAAAGAATTACAGAGTTATATATTCAGAGTCAAAACAAGATGAGGAGGATTCAGAATATGAGAGGCTCATTGCCATCAAGAAAATCAATCACTTTTCATGGAATAATAATTGTGATATCATTTTGTATTATGATTTGTGTTTTCCTCCAAAGGCATTTAGACATGTTATAAAAAAACAATACAGACATAGTGGGTGACAATGAAACATTTTCTATCATCCCCAATAAAAGTATGGACAGTATTTTTTAATAATATTACAAGGCACCTATTTCCACCTATTTCGATTTAAAGGGATGTTGGAGAAGATCATGAAGATATAAATACATATTTTGATAATTCATCACATGTAAAAAATAATGTATGGTATCAGCATATGAAGGAGGTGGGAGAGGACCTCCGTTGAAAGCTGCTATGCCTGTTCCCTAATGCTGCATGCCATGAACACAGCAAGGACCTTTATTACCAAAGAGATACCTGCACATGGTGCAAAATGTCTCAGTCAGTTAGCACTGTGTACGACCAAAGGGCAATTAGAAGGAAAAGGGGCAACTTTATGATGGTGATCAAGAGGAACATTTCCATATGAAAACAAGGAGAATGGAAAGTTGGATGGGGTGGACAAGCAAAACATGTAGGTATTCATCCCAAAATGGAGAACAAATAACAATACTTGTAATGCAATGAATGGACTGCTCAGATATGACTGAAAGATCAGGAGAACCAGGATGCTAGGAGAGACTTCAGCTATTGGTGTACAGGCGTGTTGCTACCAGTACCAGATGGGAAGAAGGACTATTATCGTGCCCTGCACACTTACAGAAAAAGGAACCAGTAAGCATATTGCAAATAGTGAATGACAGATGCCTAGAGTCATGAGCCAAATACTCTAAGTTACTACCATGGGTCGACGATGAAGCAGGACCTGTTTCTATCATACCACTGAAGAATGCAACAACATGCTTCAAGAATGAAGACTTAGTTCTGATTGGAGAAAGCAAAGGATGTGGACAGATAATTGTGGTCCCAGGGATGAATGGTGGAACTGCAGTATTGCTGGAGAGATATTGGGCCTTTGGATCCAGAGCTTACATGCAGTTGCCTAAAGATTGGGGAGGAGTATGTTCCATTGAATTAATACATGTTCCAGCATTAGTGATTCCCGAAAAGTGACCTAAAAATTGATGGACTTCCAAAGATGAATGAGCACCAGAGAAGGAAGAGGTTGCTTATTCTTTGCCTGCTCAAAAGGGAAAACTGTTCGAAAATCAATAAAGGGCTATGAAGATATTTCAGATCAGCATACACTATTCAGCAAGACAGCAATGATAATGTCATCTATATTCATGCCAGGACTCCAGAATGCAGTGAATGCCAAGTAGCTGCAGATTACCAGATGGGAGCTGTTACAGTTGATCAATGCAACAATAAAAAAATTTAATGCAATCATGAAAAGAAATACAAATACAGAGAAGAATTGAGAGGCATTAGGTTGATGACTCTCCAGAACAGATATGTCCTGGATTTTATTACAGCAATGGAAGGAGGCATGTGCACCAAGGTTGGGCTTTCTTGCTGTACATTTCACCACCCCATGAAGGAGAAAATGGAACCTTGATGGAAGCAATAACTATGATGACAACGTGGCATACGAAGATGGCATATAAACTTGATGAGACAGCAGAAGAGGACTATTTTTCATTTCTATTATCATGGATTAAAACCGGGCTGGCAAATGCTTTCAAAATACTCTGAGCAATACTCATGTTGGTATTGCTAGAATTTTGTCTCATTAGGATCACCTTGAGACAGTGCTAGAAGACAGCTAAGGAAGCTTTTGTGATGAAAATAATGATTGCCATAGTTGCTGCAGTGGGTGAACAAATGCAAGATGAAGAATGTATCTGTGAGTCTATAAAGAAAAGTCCCCTGGCATCTCCATAAATAGATTTTACTACCCTAAGAATCATACAAATATGTAGGACAGTGAATATTCTGTCCACCATCAGGAGAATACGGTCACATGACCTGGAGTGTGGATGAACATATAATGAATGTAGGTCACCTGAGGGGGGTGACCAATATATGACCCTAAAGGAAGAACAGTATGAAGAGAAGATGAAGGAGATTGAAGAGCAGAATGTGGTTGAGGACTTGACCAGAGTGGGAAATGTAGAGGATCAGGTGGATGCATTGTTCCTGCTCCCGCTTCCTCACTGCTGTCATACTGGAACAGCAGGAGAATGTGGGAACCCATGTGTTGTCCCTATACTGCATTCAGTGCATGAGAGAGGATATGCACTCAGGCAACCATACTGAATGTACCCTCATACTGAAAGAGTGGAAGGATGTCAGCACGCACCGTTGTACATCATGACGAGTTGAGTAAAATCTGAAAAGGGTAGAGTGATGTCATGAAGAAGATGTACAAGAATATACTGAAATGATATGGAAATACTTAAGAGTGATAACTGAAGTGACAAGAGAAACATGTACTAAATGATAAAGTAATCATATATACAAAGAGGAAGTTACTTGCTGACCAATAAGTGTAAATAATTATAATTATAATAGTAATTGGTTGTTTATAAAAATACGCAGTAACACAAGGTAAATGAGACATATTGAAGCTTGTTATAGAGGAAAATATAACCGGGCTAAGGCGGCCATGATAGGAAGATGGACGCCGGCTCGTGTCAAGACTCAATTCAGCTAGTTCAGAGACAGACCAGGGATGTAGAGTCAGGAGACGTTGGAGAAATAGCATTGTGTGCAAAGTAAAGAGGAATCTGTGTTGGCCTGAGATCAAGGGTGCTATTTTAAGGAATAAATGCAAGGCAAAGGTGAGGCAGATGGATAAACTATGTACAGAAATTATATTTCTCTCAGATCATAGAAGAAAACATTTACAAGAGCCAATTATTGGACAATTAACAGTGGACAAGGTCTATACATGATGGAGTGAGCAGGTCTCTAGAGGCCAAGAGGAGCAAGAATACCCAGTACAAGAAAATCAAATAGCAGTAAATAGGAGGTCAAAAATAACAAATTTGTGGTCTCCTCAAACATGATTCAGAAGGTGAAAACAAGGGCTATTCATTAAGCTCTGGTTGAAGATAGTGATGTGCTTACACTCCCTTAAAAGTCCCAGAGAGAACACTACAAGGTCAAGTACAGATGAGAAACTTTGGTTTATGGCCGGACTGATGAGAGATGATGGATTCATTGGGAAAGTGGGGGATAATCTGACATGACTCGAGCGTTTTGCTTACATGTTGTTAACAAGCCAAAAGTCCAAGGTTGGGTGAGAATGTCAACCAATCACACGTTCTATGGGGCAACATGTTATACAATGTTGCATAGACCAATCAGTTGCCATTTTCTCTGCTATAATCAGTATTATGCATATTTAGAGGTAGTTTTAGCTGTGCCTTACAGATACTGGGCAGCCTATGAAGTACTAAACCATATGAATACCATAGGTACATATGTTCCCTTAACCAATCATTCCTGTGAATAGGTTATGCAGTTTGACGCCTAGAATGACAACATAGATGACGCATATCGGGGTATATTACCTCTGTATAATTAAGTTTGTGTGTGAGTGTGAAAGCATCAGTTTTAAATTGAGAATAAAGTATTATTTTGCCATATTTTCAGAGTCTGGCCGGTTATTTGGTCTGAGATCTTTATTGGTAATTCCATCCAGCACAAGAGACACTTCAAGATGCGAGAGCGCAAACGGCTTTTTGTTCTTTGAAAGTGCAGCTGACTGTACTGAGCACTTTCACCCAGAATGCAGGAAGGGATGCTATTTCTGCATCTGTCTCCAATAGGATACATTCCCTGTCAGCCCACTCATGTCACAGCTTGCTGATTATATACAGCATTAAGTAACCCCAGCTGCTCATTATAAGGATTTTGCAAGCCCCAAAGGAATTTTGTGACCAAACAGAGCAATGAAGCCAAAATTGATCACCTTTATTATATCACAAAAGTTCTAGGTGACTTGCAATATCCTCATACATTTAGTACCGGTCCATTATTCCTTACAATACGTGGTCACATCGTCATCCCCTTTAATACTAGATCTCTTGCTTTCGCTAATGCAAAAGAAATCTTGAACTTGTCGGATGTGGATTAATGTAGTTTCGATATGGTTGTTAGGAAACACAAACTTATGTACATCTTTTAGTTGTTGCAAACATATACCAATGTAAGAAAAATGCATTCAATTACCAGTATTGTGGTCTAAAATAAATGGTAACTTGAAGATGTTTTCCTGCTCTCCTGTGCTGACCCCCAACCCTACCATGCTACCAGAGATGTCTCCTTGTTTATGAACTAGCTCGCTTGACAAAGCCAGTAGGCCAGATTCTCAAAACTGTTTGGGCGCAAGTGATGAGGGACGCACATTTAAATTCCCTAAAATGAGGGTCATACCCCTGGCGCCGAAAAACACTCAGAAGATTTGCGCTACCAGCACCCATGTGGTTGCTGGGACCCTGTCATGCCTTTGCATCTGGAGCATAATGCTGACACTAAGCTGAGAAAGGCGACTGGACAGGACAACTTTGCGCTACTGACCAGCCCCTCCTGAAATGCTCAGATCACTTTTGAAAATAAGATGATCCGATCATTTCAGCAATGAGCGCAAAGGAAACGAGTGCATTCTCAGTGCTTGTTTCATTTGCGCTCATTTATGAGAGTTTGGCCCATTGAGTTCAGAAGAAAGGAATGGGGAAAGCTAGTATTTCCTTTATTTCTGGGTTGTAGTGGCAGGCAGAGTTCTCCTGAGAGTGGTGCCTTTCCAACGCTCTCTGTAAATGAACTGTGCCATAATCAAAGTCGTGATGTCATTTTCTATTTTACAGCACAAGACCTGCAATTGGAATATTACATACCAGTCTATGTAGATATTGCTGGCTTCCATAAATGTTGTATGGGGTAAAGTAACCCCTACAATATGTTATAAAGACATTGGAAGTTGGTCGAGTTCCTTTATAAGGTCACAAACTCTGAGGCGACTGGCAATCCCTTTTACATAAAGTAGTGAGTATGTTATTACTTATAATACACACACTGACATCCCTGTTAATACCTCGCCTCTTGCTTTATCTAATGTAACACATTATCCATTTGCTGATCCGTATAATCAATGTACAATCTGTTTGGATATAAAAAAAAGATAACATGCAGCTTTGAAGGTGTTGCAGGAATATAGTTCATTACTCTTCATCAGGGTACACATTAAACATTCTACCATAGATAGTCTATTGGCAATTATCGCTGTAAAGTGTCCCAGCAATCACAGGGGCGTAGGAGACCCATCAAATCTGGAGGGGGGGGAGGGACACCATGTGGACTTTGTTTTTTTTTTTTATCTGTTGTGTTTTAGTCAAAAACTCGGCTTTTCACACAATTAAAACAGCAGTATGTATTAAATTACATATATCATCACTGTATAAAACAAAAGAAAAGAATGAAAGAAAGAAAACCGAAGAAAATTAAGAAAATGAAAGCAGTTCAGAGTATAAAATCCTCCCAGCGATGGACCTTTAGAGAGATCTTTTATAACACTCTAACCTGCGCTTTAAGTGCAGATGCTTTATGAAGTTCCGCTAACACTTGCTATCCTATTCCTCTTGAACCCTCAATGATGGAACATGAGTGTGCCACTTTACAGCAGTGTAGGGGCTGCAATCATACCTCGGCACAAGGGTATTCACTGGAGTTACATGGATAGCGGAACAAGTGCTGTTTTGAATCTCAAGGATCTGCTTTATTTCTTTCTGGGCCACCCAGATGGCTTATGGTGGCCAAAATTAAAACTTGTCTACAACTCATTATTCAGCTGGTGGTGGGTACCAAAAACGCAGTTGCATCTCTATTTTAAAACCAGCGTTGGCAATGGCAACCGTTTGAGCTTTAATGTAGGCATGGAAAAGGCCCTTACCAAGCACCGCCATAATGGTATTAGGTACTCACTGATGGTTGCAGCTGCAAAATGGTGCAAGTACCTGAACATTTAATAGCTGTGCCTGGCAAATGACCAATAAGTATAGACAAGCAAACACTTGCCATTTCTGGTTTTTAGCAGGACTTCAGTGAAGGAAATGCATAGTGCTAATAGATTGATTGATTGATTTTTGATTGATTGACTGACTGTTTATTTGTATAGCGCCTATGCTTCATGTGTGTCAAAGCGCTTCAAGGGGAGTGGAAGCATGGGAGAAATACAGTTACATTCCTGCAGGTCCTTGAAACAATTAAGAATGTGAAGAATAAATATCATAATCAGCCTGACGACATTTCAGATAGTGCAAATGCAATGAACAATTAAGGAGAAAAGAAGTGGACGAAGGTATCCCTGGATAAGACATTTGTATTACACCAGTAGTATGTTTCCAGCTCCAATTAAGTTATTAACTACACAGGGCTTTGTAGTAAACAACCCTAAGTCAGTGGCTTTATGTAAAAAAGAACTGGCACTTCAAGTGCCCTTTATAGATCATTGTAGTGGTTTTTTAAAGGAAAAGGTTATAGGGTAAAATGAGTCTGCTGTCCGCATGGCATCCATCCACAATAAACCCATGAAAGTTGCTAAGATAACCCAAATAATATGATGCTGTGTTGCACCTGCTCCCACTACAGACAGGTGAATAAACACCTCATTTAAGGTTAGTCCTGACTTCAGACCTAGGCTGCAGGTAGGATTGAGTTGATGCAGGAACAGCCTGCTGTGACCGTCTCTTCCTGGAAAGGAACCAGACAGCAGCACAGATGACACTGAGGCAGTGGGAGAGTGCGAAGCCCGAGCTCCCACGTTCCCTCTAATAAAGCCTCCCCATGCAGGCCTGCACCTGGGAGAGTGAGGCCACTTTGTGTATTATCAGGCCCAATCAATGTGCAGACACATATGGTGTAGTGTATATATCTGCAATTATTTCAACAAATGACTTCTAATCATCCTTGTGCAGGCCTCGTGAGCATGGATCATGCATTAGAAGAAGACACATTTGTGACTGCACCCTTTATCTGGGAACATGAGGCGAGTACCATTCTTCCTTGTACAAATCTCCCTGTACACTTCTCTACTCCACATTCTCGTCTGCTGTACACCCTTTTCTCCCAAGTCCCTTCCCTACACCCCACACCAAGTCATTCCTCTGACACACTGCCCTCTGTACTTTCTCACTTGTCTGTACTTCTCTCTCATTTGCAAAACCCAAAGCACTTCCTATGCCATTTCTGCTCTACACCACTCTACCTGTGTTCTGGTCTTTCCTGCACCCCTCTGTCCCCTGCACACACTGGTTCCCCTGTGCTGCAAACCATCCCTATCTTTCATATGCACTCCGTTCTTGTTCCCATCTCTCCCCTCCCTTGCTCCTCTCTTTTTCTGTCCTCTGCAACATTTCTACCCTTTTTCACTTTGCAGTCCCACACTCTTCTGCAGCCCAGTCCCTTGCTTCCCATCCCCCATCACCAGCACCCCACAACTCCCATCTACACTTACTCAGCACTTTCACCTCAGTCAGCACCCTCGATATCCTGGCTTACATTTCACAGGTTTTCTCTTGCACGCCTTGCATGACGAACCACTCCATATAGCTTCTAGGAATAAGCTGAAACAGGCATGCCAGATCCATGACCTTAAATGGGTCCACTTATACCTGCAAGCATTAACTCTTAAGAAATAGTCAGGAGCATGGATATTTGGAAGGGGGGACAGACACAGAAGTCACCAAATCCACGTACTGCTGAGGCTCTAACCCCAAAATCTGATCGCACTGCGACCACTCAAGTACGCTGACATAAACAGCCAGGCTAAATAAAACAGGGTGAAGCTTAGCCAAGACCTACAGAAGATTAGCACTTTATTTCTTTGGGCAGGGACAGAGTTCAGGTCTGTGCTGGTAATAGTTTGCTTTATGGAATATAATAACACTTTGGTCATAGCGCTTCATGCTAGATGCTTTAAGCTTCTAGGCAATGTAATAACAGGTATTATTACCCTTGTTTGAACAACACTGAATTTATAAAAGGTTAAGTGGACCCTGCTGCTGGGTTTGAACTAGCAAAATGCAGGTTGCCCTCATATCAGGGACCATGCTTTAGGTGTGGTATCATCCAAAGTTCAAGCAGGTGTGAGTTGGTGGGAAGATGTGGAGGGGTGTGACTTAAGTGAGGCCTATTGATATTAGAGTATACATCAAGTGTTTTCCCTTGCCTACCTTAGATATTACTATGGAAAAGAGCACACATCCCATGTAGCGGCCCTTCTTGAGATTGGCTCATCCTCATTTTACTTTATATGGTTTCATGGAGATTTTGTATACAATGTCAGGCTGATATCTCAGGTAGTGTCTGCACTTTTCAAGCCAGGCCTGAGTAACAGGGACATATGGGAGAAAATTCAGTCTTCGCCAGATTGTGTGATCCTGGGCGAATCGTGCGATCCCCCCCCACTGTGCATTATTTTCTATATATGTTTACTTGGGATCAGCTAGAAGTGACTCAATTGGCAGTGTACACTATAACGAAACGCCTCGATCGTCAATGTTGCTCCATGTATTCTAAGCATGTTGAGTGAGTGTGAAGAACGACAAAGTGTTACAGCAATAGATGTCACCTCCAGCTGGGGACCGGGTCTCATTTTGGCAAGCAGTTATGGATACATAGAATTTGTAATGTTTTTTTGCAGAAAAACATATCAGGTGCAGTCAGCGTGATCCAACTCTAAGGAAATAAACTAGAAACAATCTCAAAGTAACCTGATGGTTTAGGGGCAGTAGTATAGTGTAAGCAGCAAAAATAATCATCACACCCTTCACCTTAAAAAGGCAATACATAATATATTAAACAGTGTTGTGGAATTTGTATAGAAACTGCATGTGCATGTCAATATATACTGTCTCCTATTGTGCACCCTTGATCGTCTGCTGTATAGGTGAATGGCCTCCATATGTGTTTGTGCAGCCTTGCAAGCCTGTGTTGGCCAATGATTGGAGCTTAAATGTGAGCCCTGGCTGCCCATCCGTAAGGAATGAAAAAAGAGCAATTCCGAATGAATACTTGCCAACCCTACAGATTTAGGCAGTATGCTACTGCTTTTGAAGCAGCCCTTCCGCCTACAGATTTAAGTGACAGATCCTACTGCTTTTTACAGTGGCAAGTAATTCATGTGATTCTAAGGCAGACTGCTTGAGACCAGCCCAGGACAAAGCATGCAATGCATTAATTAGTCTGTCTGTACAGTTGGGCTAGTAGGTGATTACTTTGATTGGGCTCAGACCAATCCACTGACCTGTCAGCTACGTGACTCTCTCCTGCACTCTTGCCAGTACAACCCTTATGTGAACCAGCAGTGGAAGCAAGTGGCAGAGTGCAACACCATCACAGAGCATCTGCCGACAATTTGGTGTTAGCATTCAGAATGATACATTTCTAACATTTAAACATCTTTCCATGTTGTGCTGTTTGTATGTTTTGTATTTTCCTGTGATGTCATTGTTATGGGAATTATTATTTTTCAAACATTTGGTCACAGAATGTTGGCAAGTATGCAAATGTGATGTTCCTCCTTGCCAGGGGCTTTGGCACACATTCATGAATTGAAAAACATGAGGGTGGCACTGGCAGGGCCTCAGGTTTTTCAATTCATGAAAGGGTGCCACTGCCTGTGTCAGATATACAGTTTATAAACACGTGCAGAACCTTGCAAATTGATCATGGAATCCTAGCCTCTTAATGTTTCATTGAAACGTTAAGAATCCAGGATGCCCTGATGAGTTTTGCAATACAGAACGCGTGTTTAGAAACTGTATATCTGACATTGGCGCATTGAATTCACCCCAAATAAATCCACTGCCAACGTCAGATATACAGTTTATAAACACGCGCTGCGTGTGTTTAGAAACTATATCTGACACTGGCACATCCGCACATTCCCTCTAATAAATCCTCCCCATGCCGCCTGCACCTCGGAGAGGAGGGGGGCACTTGACTGACTTACCTTACGGTAGCTGATGCCTGCTCTGCCTGTTCTCACTCTGTCTCCCTCGATAACACAGACCCTGTCATGAGCACAGAGTCACTGCTGCACACGTCGCGCCCTGGCTTCTCCTTCATTCGGAAAAACGCAGGCTGAGGCTGTGCAGCAGTGCACTGTGCAGTTAGAGCATGTGCAGTTTGTTTATTCCCCGGCCCGGGCATGTTCATTATGCGCAGGCGCGGGGCAGCAGCAGAAGTGGCAGTCAGTCTACTGTAAGCTTGCAAAAGTGAAAGTAGACTCTACTTTAACTTTTGCAAGCTTACATGCAGTGGTTTAACAATACCTTTGGGGGCACCCCTACAAGCCATGCTGAGGGGGCCCCCTCCAGTTCGGCAACAATTGATGGATAACGCAACACTCTCGGCTGACCTAGATTACCACGATTGCGCAATACACACGAGCGTGCTTCTTCAAGGGTACGCTGCACACTGTGCTTGCAGCAGCATATATATGTGCGTGTTTTAATGCATTAAACAGCACACTTTCTGAGACAAATTGGCTAAAAAGCCAGAGCGTATGCACTTGTTTTGTAGGGTAACACCAGTCCAAAAATCCAATACATGGATGTCACCAACAGTTTACAGGAACATTAATGCTTTCATTAATGGAATGCTTATGCTATTAAAAATGACATGCCACAATGAAAACTTCTACAACTGGCTGTACAATGCAGACCAATATAGACACATAATAACATATTACAGTAAAGCATGGCAGGCAACATTTAGACATACCTAGACTGGTTTCACCAAATTGCAGTCAAAGCAATAACACTTATCATGGTTATTTTATAACAGATGCCCAGAAAAATATACAATGCCACAGTATGAAATGGCTAGACTGGCAGCAACCAAAAGCCAGTCTAGCCAGGTAATTACACTTAGCAGAACTGCTTAATCCGCGATGCCCAGTTAAAGAAAGTCAACCCAAACTAAGAAATTACTAGACTGGCTGCACCAAAATGCCTCTCTAGCCACTAATACCACACATCATGCCTGCTTAGCCTGGAGCTGGATTGCCATTACGATTTATCCCACAATCCCTGCCTCCCACATATCCCCCCTCCCTCCAACCACCTGCACCAACCCCCAAAATCAGCACATTGGCCCAGAATTACCTCCACATCCCTCTTCCTTGTCCCAGTGCTGACGTACGAGGCACCTTCTCTCATAGATAAGTACAACGATGAGGAAGAGTGGGGCTAGAAGTAATGAAGATTACAGGTAACTAAGCCAGGCATGACCTCCATGTCCCGCTACCTCATCCCAGTATTTGTGTATGAGGCAAAGTGCCTCATACACAAGTACTGGGATGAAGAAGAATGGGGATACGAGTAATGAAGATTATCAATAAGTAATCATGTCATTAAGCACAAGCAGTGGCACAACACCATTGATCTGACTGGGCTTTAGACCTCTTCCCCCAACCCCTGAAATGTTGGGCTATGTTGACTCGACCTGGATGACCTACAAATCCGTTGCCGGACAGAACAGGACACAGATATTAAACGGCACCTATGTTCGTTGCTAAAGGCCCAGAAAATACTAACGTAAAGCATTTCACTGTTTGTTTTTAGACAGTTGAAATCATGATATGGGTTTAGTACTTGCATGCTAGGGGAGTGATTGGAAGGGTAGAGAGGGGACAGGAGACCACTAATTCTCACAGCAGTCCATACGTGGGTGCTTTCAGACTTAAATGAGAGAGGTAACTGCTTGTAACCTTGAAGCTGCACTAGAATAGTCTCATTAGAATGTGTGAAGAAGTTAGATGCCCCCACACAAATAAATGTGCCGCTGCCCCACGGCTCGTGAAGTTAGCGACTCTCCCAACATTTGAAGGGTTAACGGTGTCCCGAAATTTAGGTTTTGTTGAGCTCCTGAACACAAGCACACACACCATTCACCATACACATACATGCACACCCAGCCACCCATACATTTAAGTGTGTACCCGTTCACCATACAGGCACTCCCAGGAAGCCACCCATATATTTAACCACCCATACATTTAAATGTGTTCCCTTTCACCATACAGGCACTCCCAGGCAGCCACCCATATATTTAAGTGTGTACCTTTTCACTGTACACTCACACATGCACACCCAGCCACCCATACATTTGAGTGTGCACACTTTCACCATACAGAGACACAGGCATATCCAGGCCGCATCATGCACTCACTCATTAATACACATTACATTATATACATACATATGCACACACTTACATGCATGCACACACATTTAAATAAAATGCATTTTCTTACCTTTAACCCGTTGGTCCAGGGAACGAGACCTTTAGCTCCCTGCAGTAGGCACGAATGCTTGTTCCCGTCATCTGCAGAGGATCTGGAGGCACCTGTCTCATGGGGTGGAGGAGCGTCCCATTATTTCAAAAATTAATGGTTTCTTTTTGAAGTCACTCTGACTTCATAAAGAAATTATTTCCTTTAAAGGACCAACCCGGAACAGAAATAATTTTGTTATGAAGGCAGATTTACTGCAAACATAACATAAAGTATGGGCCTCATTATAAGTGTGGAGGTCCGGAAAAAATGGTGCTGGTAAGCTTTCCGGCACCCTTGTTTCCGGACCGCCACACTCAGAGTATGCCTGCTGGGACCGCTGCACCCGACAGTTCTGACCCTGGCGGGCACAGCGGCCCCAGTAGGCAGACTCATCACAGAAGCACAGGCACCATTAGTGGCAGTGCTGGTGCTTCTGTGAACCCATGGGGATGGGGAAAAACATTTTCTGGCACCTAACTTCCCAGTCCGCCAGGACTTGTAATGTCCCGATAGTATCGGGATGCTAGGTGTCGGAAATGGTATTACGAGTTCGGCGGCAACCTGCCGGTCACACCAGCGGTTTACTGCCAACCTCGTAATGAGGCCTTATTTATTTTTGAAGTCATAGGGCTCCCCGCCACATACCTTGGAGACCACTAGCCTTTAGGCGTTCACGTCATGAGTTGGGGGAGCCCTCGGACTTCCTAAAGAAATAGAATCTTTTTTTAGTCACTCTGCCTTCATAAAGAAATTATTTCTGTTAAAAAAAATGTTTATGAAGGCAGAGTGACTTAAAAAAGAAACTTTATTTTTTTCTGTTTTAAAAACTTTTTTGTAAAAAAATCTTTTAAAAAATCTTATTTTTGTCTGAGGGGCCCATACCAGGTCATGGGGGGTGCAGGGGCCCCAGTTACACCAGTGCTTACATATTTTGCGGCAGTGACACAAATAATCTGGGGGGGATAAAAGCTATAGTACCCTCCACTTAAAATTGTGTGGGGGATTTGTTCCCCCGCCCCCAACAAGCAAGGAATTTGAAAGGCATGTAATGGCTTTAATTAACAGCTGCAGTGTCCGCTGGAGTTATGATCTCTGCTGGCTCAAGCAGCAGGCATTGCGATGTCACAACAGACAAAAGTGTAATAACTGATTGCAGAGCAATTGTGGTGTCATTTTATTATTACATGTCAGTTGTGATGTCACAACTAGCCTGTAATAAGAAGGTTTTTCCAGGATTGTTTTTTTTTTTTTTTTAATTAACAATTTATGTATTTTAAAACACTCACCGGATACAATATACGACCAAACATGATTGGATTCTGATATTGCAGGCTGTCATGTGCTAAAAGGTAATTTATGATATTTTACACCTTCTGATATAGGTGGGCTTAGGTTCTCCTAAATGTACATTATGAGAGTCCAAGGAATTGAGGCGCGTTGTAATATAGAGGAACAAGGTTTGTTGATAGTATTTTATTTGTGATACAATTCTGCCACCCCCTTCATTTGTTTTTATTTTTTACTTTCCTCTGCCCAAGTCTTAATTTCTCTCTTCATTTCTGCCGATGTTATTTCATGTAATCTTTGTCTCCGCAGTGTTTCTTGCCCCGCCTATATCATATCCCTGAAGTTGTTTCTCAGTCTCCTTTTCTCGTCATATTTTGTCATTGCTCTGTTCGTTTATGTCAGTATTTTTCCAATATCATCATCTTCTTTCCCTATGTGTATTTTTTGGCAGCCATCTTCCCGTTGTCTTTCGTTTCTGTCCTTCAAACGATGTCCTCTTTCTGAAATCTCGCTTTCTTTCATCTTTTCCCCTGCCTTTTTGGCTCTGACACAGCTTTTCTTTCCTCTGCTGTTCTACCCTCTCCTGCCTGAAACAGAGCTCCCTCAGTGCAAAGAAACAGGAAAGTGCCAAGCACCATCTCTCACAATCAAGACATGAGAGAAGACAGCTGCCACTATGTGCTGCTGGCACGCTGCAAGGGGCACAGTGCTATCGCTACTTTGCTCCAATAAGACATTAACAATCAGGGCCTGATTCATGACATTTTTTGCATGGTTCAATGTGACTTTGCACTGCTGAAAAGTGACTTTGAACTGCCGACAAAAACCATTCTTCATGGAACTAGTGGAAATGTGTAAATTTGTACTGCAAAAATCACTTTGCACTGACTTTGCACTGCAAAAATACACTTTGCACAGTTCCATGAAATAGGGTTTGTGTCGACAGTGCAAAGTCACTTTTTTCGGCAGTGTAAAGTCACTTTGAACCGTTCAGAGAATTCCATGAATCGGGCCCTCAGAGTCTAATGTTGGTTGCACCTCAGCCAATCAACGTCCTCGCTGCCTGGAGCCAAAGCACTCACCTGTCACTAACAAATGTGCCTTCTCTTTGTTTTCCTGTGGGGGGATCGCCTCACTATCCATCTGGGGTCCATTGTGATACCTTGACTTCTGGGTCGCTGCTTCTTCAGCTCCGAACAGTTCTCTGCTATAAAGGGGTCATTTGCCTAGTCCCTCAATCTTGTGGCCGTTACTACTGGCTTTTTAAGTGCATTTGCCCCAAACGTTAGTGCCTGTTGCAATATCATCTCCAATTCCCCATTAACCCGCATTAGCTCCGGTTGCAGAATATTGAGAGCTGGTTTTGCCAGAAAATGAGTCACAGTTAGGTTCATTTTCATACAGTGCACCCCACAAACTAAATTACACCTAGGCACTACGGTCAAGGTGGTAAGGCTTAGGTGCAGAGTGATGGTGGCCAAGGCAGAGAATTAGGCTATTAGATTGAATACTTTAATACAGGTGACACGTCACATCAAAACATTCTGGAGATAGGAGAAGAAAGTGCAGACGTTTATGAGAACATTATATTCGCACAAGGGGAAGGGCGCTCAGCCAATCAGCTGGCTGGAAACGAGGGAGAGGACGGACAGTGAACCGCCCGCGTTTTTTTAGGCCCTTCCCCAGGTGCCACCATCTTATTAGGTGCCTCAGCACCTTGCCCACCGGTCCCTCCTCAACACTCCATCCTGACCCTCCCCGCCCTTCCCACCGCACATTATCCCCAACCTACCCCCACCCCACATACCTGCAGGGGGCACTCATCTCAATCTCCACCGCTCCTTCCCGCCTCCGCCCGCCACCATGGAAATAGAAAACGGGACTGTTTGCCGTATATTGACGATTTGCACTCATTGTCATAATATATCCCATTAATAAATGCATACTATTTCACACTTACTATTTAAAAGAAATAGCGTACGTAACACTATGCATCATCCTTCACCTGGAACCAATCAGCACAAAATTCACATAGCAGTAAGATGGCCAGATAACACCATGTTAATATTACACCACGTGTCTAATGATGGCTTTCATTTAACAAGAATTCGGAGAGCTGTAAGTTTGGTGATCTTGAGCTTAAAAAATTGTGTTAAGCACCTGATTCCAATCATTCGTAAAAGGAAAACCTAAAATTGAAAAAAAGGGTTCTCCTTCGACTCAGCTGGTCCCTCTAATGCCCTGTACAGTATAACAACTTGCAACATAATGCAATGCTTCACAGTGCATTGCACCAGGTTTCTGAATTTCCTTCGACCTTTTATGTGAGTTGGAACTGCACTACAGAAGCTTCCAAACGCATTGAAGCCCACAGACCAGGATGAAAGCGCTGCAATGATACAGCCCTCTGACCTGAGGAACTGAAAGGGTCACGGCGGGTAGAGATGAGAAAGTGGAATCGAGTTTAATGAATTCAGCAAACCCTGTAGCCATATTTAGATCTGACGGATCCCACATCCAGTAGGTGTCACTGTAAAGAAATGGACAGATCAAAAGTCTGCATGGCGGCCGGGCACACACAGGGGCGCGGTGGCGCGACCGCACCGAAATGTACTGGTTGCCCGCACACAGACATGCGCTCACCCAAAACATGTGGACTACCATGTACCCCAGTTTTATATATTAATCAGACATGTTTAAACATATAATGCAACTGATGGACAACAACTTGAAGTTAGTATGCATCTGCTGTACTCATGATATGTTTTCCAAATGGGAGAACTACTGTGTTAGGTCACTCTAGTGGAGACAGTGCACAACTCTCCCAAATGGCTTCCCAAACAATTTTAAAGTTTGCTAAAGTGGCGGCCGATGTTGCAGAAGATGAAATATAACCAAAAAAGTGATGGTGGAAAGTTTTGAATTAATCGGAACCACTGGCACTGTTCTTTCCACGCCACTGTTTTTTAGCCGCTTGCGCCATTACAAAAGGGTTCCATGTAATAATGTCACCGCAAAAATGTCCCCTGATAAAAAAAGTTGCTGTTTTTTGCAGAGACATTATTACATTGAACATGCGGGGGACACCCCTGAAACCCCCGATTTTTTTTTCTTTAACAATGGGAGCAGGGGACATCCCCGCAACCTGTCCCTGTACATAATATCACCATATATAATGTCGCCAATGGCTTTTCCCAGCGACATTATGTACGGGAACATTATGTATGGGACATTATGACCTGATACCTACAAAAGGGGTACAGCCATATGCAAACCAGTCCGATATTGCCACCAATGGGAGCCACCGTTGGTGCTATCCTTTTAACATTAAGAAGCATAGCCCAGAACGTATTTGAAAACTATTTTCATACCATGTAAACAACAATTCCAATGTGTGCTTCATATTTGTGATCACTATTGTATTCAGAAACATCTAGTCATGTACTGAAATTAATATTACAAAAACTGCATGCTTTGCATATTAATTGCAGTTTAGGAGATTCAGTTATTATCAAGAGCAGCATTTGAATTTACGCCTCTATTTTCTTGCCAAAACTTGCCTGGCTGTTAAAATATATTGCCACTATTTTCGCTAAATACATCTCTCCAAAATGCAGCCGATCCAGCTGCCTGAGGCCCTGCCCATTGTTTTGCCGCTAGATCTCTGTGGTATTCAATGGTAATTGTGTTTGCGCGTTCGCACCCAGGGAAGGGCGCTGAACCAATCAGGTGGCTGGAACAACGGGCAGGAATACACATTGTCCATCTGCTGTTTCCTGCCACCCGAGGCTCTTGCCTGGGTGGCGCCATTTAGTTTTTTCGAATGTGTGAGCCATCCCCAAAAACAAAACAAATCCCTTCCCCACCCCCGTTCCCTTCATCCCCACTTATCTGCTGGACCTATGGCAGGACCACCTATTTTTCTTTTCCCGGGAGATTGGCGTTGTTTGTGCAACCAAACTCCAGAGGAAAAAAAAAAAAAAACTTGCACCACGGATAAAGCCTAGGGTGTGAGTGGCTTTTGCACCCTGTGTGAGTGGCAGACATGGCCTGTACTTGCTCCCAGCTCTCGCTGAAGCCTCGCTTCACGCAGCCCTACCCAGGGACGGGCTGACGGGCCGTTAAAGGCTATAAACCCCCCAACCCCACAGCTTGGGTGAAAGCCATATTCATCTTCTGTCAACATTAGGGCTGAAGGCAGGTTCCTATGAGCTCAGACATGTGGACTTGCTGGACTCTGGGTAAGGCTCTCCTAACCAGGACTAACGTCTAGCAGAGGGACTCCCAGGACCCCCCTTGTTACTTGCTGGAGCACTGACAGATTAGAGTAAAAAACACTCAAGTGGGAAACAAGCAGCCACAGGAACTTTGGGACTCATCCTACCCACCAGAGGTCTGCTGATATTTCAATGGTATTATTGATACTTTCACCCATCATTAATACTAAGTATTCATGCATCAGAAAGATATCTTTATAGATAGTCTGAGGAAGTGCTTAATGTACAGTGTAGTAGTAATGCAATACTGTAATCATCAAAGCATCAGGATTATGGCATTTCATAATTATAGCCCTCTTTATTTTCAGCTAACCAGCAACAAACAACAATAACACTGTACTCTGTGAACACAATCAATATCAGGGATGTCAAAATGCTTTGTCAATTGCAGCTGCTTGATGACTATCATGCGTTTATAGTCATTGCATCGACAGCAAAAGCATCTAAAGTCTACCATCTAAAAAAAAACATCTAATGCATTTTTTTCATTTCTTTTTTTAATGGAGGGGGTCCCTCTCTGGGTCCCTCCCCAAACCCCCTTGTTTTAACCTTTAAAACTCTTTTTTATTTAACTAAACCCTTTACCATCTAAGAAAATGCATCAGATGCTTTTTGTTTTAGATGCTTTTTTTTAGATGGTTTGGCTGTCGATGCTTTGGTTGTCAATGCAATGACCGGATACCCTATCATGTGCTTCTCTGCAGCATTTTTGTTTTCTGAAGATCATTGCTTAAGGTTTTTCTTTGCATGTTGGTACATGTAGTTCTGCATTTTGAATGGGCAGATCAGACTTCATGCATGTTGCTCGCAAGGCATCTCTGGAATCAAATGGGACATGTGTGTGGCTGTAAGGTGTGAGCGAGTTGTTTCTACTGAATCCAGAAGGTGTCATGCGGCCTCTTGTTCTGCCTGAAAGAGTCCACGTGGAAGTCAGGGGGCAGAAGGGCATGGGGGTGAGCTGAGTGGGAAGTGCATGAGGGGGCAGGTTAATGATGGACTCCTGACGTGTGGGGGCTGTTAAATCACCACTAGACTCATTGCTTGGCACACTGCTGTGGACTGGCTCATACACTTATGTATTTGGGAAGTTATGTTGAGAATGGATTGGCTGCCTTTCAAATATATTCCGGAAGTTGTCTATCCAGGTAAAAAGGCAGGGTCATCTGAATGGATTGCACAGTACAGTCTTTAGGGCCATTCTCACATGTTCATCACAACACCATTCTGTGAAATGAGTTCTGGAAACACCTTTTTTGTGTAAATTAGCAATTGTCGTACATCAATTATATTTTACTAGTGTCGCTGACTTAACATTGTTATCCCCGCTTATCGCTTAGCATTCAAATTAACTTTAACTGTACATCTGCTGTAATTAACCCATGAGCTTTGCTCAGGCCATCTCAATCGGATTTAGTTCTGGGGACTCCGGGTGGTGTTCACTCCCCATTGAAGCCCTGGTTCTCCATGAATGACTCATATGATTCGTTTTTGGGTGTTTTGTCCATAAACCAACGTTTTTAGTTGTCTTGGGCACGACACAATTTCCCTTATAGCCCAGCACCCTGTTCTCCTTGAACGACGATGCGTGCATTGAGATGCCCCCACCTTCACACTCTGACTTTCACGGTATGTTTCTGCTGGATCTTGGTAGACATGTATCCTGTCTTACAAAAGGCCCCCCTTTTCCAACGTTCAAGCATAATGGATGCTTCATTAGTGAGAAGCGTGTCTGTGAAGTCCCTGTCCTTCTTCACCTAGTTTCCTCTGAGCAGCACTTGATTTTCCTAGTTCACATCACAGTTGAAAGGAATAGTAATAGCCTATACCATCCCAAAACCATGCAACCACACAATACTAAAACCACACCATTACTGCCCACACACGTGACGCAACGTCGTTGGATCCAACAACATTAACAGAGGACAAGAAAGTTTCCTTGTCGTCCATGGACATAGACACAGGATTTTACCTCCCCCCCACTTAGAGGATGTTCTTCTTTTGCTAGCCCATTTCTTCAATCCATCTTGTTGGTCTGCAAATTGTTCTTTTCAAAGTGCTCTAGACTATTGGGGTGCATTCTTCTCATTCACTGTCACTGTCATTGGTGTCTATGTCCCCATCCATGACAACAGAGCAACTTTCTGACAAGCTTTCAATGAGGACGGGTTGTTCCACTGATGTGGTGTTCTGCTTGTCTCGTGTTTCCTTTTCCTCTTTCTTGAAGTGTGACCAGTTTCTGGTGATGTGTCCACTTGGGCTTGCTGCAGTTATCATGGACCCCTTAATGTGCGTCACTGTCAATGTTTCTGAAGTGAATGCAAGCGTCTTCTTGGATCGTCATGGTTGTCGTCCTAGTACCTGGTCTCCTATCTGTATTGTTGGTTCTCTGGCTTTCCTCCTGGTGTCAGCTTATGACTTCATTTTTATCTTGCTTTCTTCATCTCTGCTATGAGCTTGTTCCTTAGTGTCCGGTGCTATCTCTTTGGTTGAGCTTTGTGGTAGCGTGGTTCTTATGGCTCTGCCAAACATCATTTAAGATGGGCACACGCCATTGGAACTGTGTGGCGTGTTACGATAGTCTCTAAAAAGGGTTCAGATGGCTTGCATGAATGGCCCTTTTGTAATGGAAATTATTTGGAGAGATCTTTTCAGGTTATCCATGAATCTTTCAACACTACCGCCGGCTTGCTGCCCTAGAGGTGTGATTTTTTGATGATTAAATCATAGGTGTTCTGCAAACATTGCAAAATAATGTGCACTAAATGGTGGGCCGTTGTCGGATTTCACGATGGTTGGGATGCTGCAGTCAGCAAATGTTTTGTCCAATGTTGGGATGACGGCCTGGGCTGCTGTGGAGTGTATTGGATGTATTTTTGGGAATCTCGACAGTTCTTCCGAAAATGACAAGGGCATAGGCAAGGGGACAAAAATGTTGACTGCTATTTCGTCCCACACTTGTAGTGGCATGGGTGTCATCTTTAATGATGCAGTTTCTGAGAGTTTTCTCAATTTCTGCGTCCATGTGTGGAAACCACACATTTGTTCGGAGTTGCCTTTTGGTAGCTACAATTCCCCTATGTCCTGTGTGAGCCATGCTAATTACTCTGTCCTGCATGTTTCTGGTATGACGATCCAGTTCTGTTTTAGCAGTACTCCATTCAGCGTGATGGATAGAATATGCCTTAGGAGGTGAAATGTTTTGAATAGTTTTTGGTCTGTTCCGGAGATACACGCCCCCCCCCGGAGTCAGATTTGTGCCATCTTCCTGAGGTTAAACTGTCCTTTACTTGCATGAGTGTCGGGTCCTGATGCATGCTGTGGAGGATATCTTGCATAGTGAGTGACTTGGGGAGAGCATTGCTTACAATGCAGTTGATATATTGGACCCCCTTGGTGGATTGGGTCTCTTCTTTTGCGGGAATAATCTAATGGAATATGAAGTCAGCTGGATTATTATCCTTTCCTGATTGATGTACTATTGTGAATAAGTATTCTTGTAAGCGGAATCCACAGCGTGCAATGCAAGGTGGCATCTTTGCATTTGAATTTCCATATATTGTTGGGAACGCCTGGTAGTCCATGACAATGGTGAATTTCTTGCCAGATAGAAATAAATGATAATGCTTGCAGGCCCCTACGAATGCCAGGCTTTCTGTTTCTGGTTGGGAGTATGTGCATTCCGTCAAGGCTGCGACTAGCATATGCCACGGTGCATCGGGTGGATAGGACGATGCACCTGGTCTGAATTTTACTTGGTTGGCCCATAGACCCACCGGTTTACCTCCACTATCAACTCAGTTTCCATGTCCGGATCATAGTATGCCCTTCATTAGGCAGAGGAGATGTGCTTTTTCATCCCCTAGAATGATTCTTCACAGTCTTTCGACCTCCTGAATTCCTGTCCTTTTTCAATGAGCAGCCGGGGTGTGCTGACAGAGACAAAGTCCTGTATGTATCTCATGCAATAGCTTGCCATGCCCAGAAACGACCATAGAGCAGATGTTCACGTGGGTGTTGGTGTCTCAACCCGTGCTTGCACCTTGTCAGGGTTGGGATTTAGACAGTCCTGCGAGAACATGTGTCCGAAGAATTTTAGTGGGGATTTTCTAAGTTCACATTTTGCTGCGCTCCAAGTTAGAACAGCCTCTTCTAATGCCATGCATACTTGGCGTAGTGGGTCATCATGAGCTTCTTGAGTCGCTCCGAAGAGTAATATGTCATCGCTGTAATTTAGACATAGCAGAATGTGCTTAATGATTTGATGTATCTAATTTCGGAAGATCGCAGCTGCAGAGGACACTCGAAAACTGAGCCATTTGTAGCGAAAGAGACCAAGATGTGTGGAAAATGTAGTAACGTAGCTGTAATCTAGGAATAGTTCAAGTTGGTGGTAGCCTTTGTTTAAGTCTAGTTTGGATAAGACTTCTGCCCCATGCAGCAGGTGCATCATGTCAGTCATTCTCTGGGGTACATGTCTTTCTCTTTCGACTGCTACAGTTGATGCCCTCAAGTCCACACATATGCAAATACGTCTATCACTTTCTTTCTTGGACAATGGTACAATGGGTGAGACTCAAGGTGTGGGTCCAGTGGCATGTTCGATGATATATTTTGTGAGGAGTGCTTGGAGTTCATATTCTACTTGCTTTTGCATGTTCAAAGGAATCCCTCTGTAGTGCTGGGCCATGGGCTTGATGGCTCGGTTGATATGGAGTTTGATTTGTTTTCCTTAGAGACATCCCCAACCACTAAATAATGTGGGGAACATCTTGAACATCATGTCTTTCGGGCTTGTTGTATAGGCTGTCATAATTTGGTACATATGTGTACCAGTCCCATTTGTAGGGCTGATTTGAAATTTAGAATGCTGCCACCTGGTACCTCACCTTTCACTACGTATGTTTAAATTCCTCTGTCTTGTCTTTGTGGATGCACGTTACTTTGAACATGCCTTTGCATTCCAGAGGTGTTTTTGCTCATTAGGGACAGATGTATATATCAGCTGGTTTCAGGGCTCTCTTATTCTCTAGTCCATGCTATGGATCATCATTCAACACATTGACAGTGGCACCAGTGTCAATTAGCAATTTCCAGGCCTTTACATTTATTTGTAACAAAAGTGTTGGACAATATTCAGTGGCTGTTTTGTTGCATATTGTGTGCAAATGTCCGCTCTTCCGATCTCCACTGGAGGGTGATGAATTAGAATCGTTGTGACATCGCGGTGAGACTACTATGTATCTCACCTTATGCCGAGTTGACTTCCTTTTTGTGTCTTCCGGTGTGGACCTTCGTTGGGATTCGCCCCGTCTGTCTTGCTGATGCATGATTGTGTGGGGATTCTCGCTGTCTGCTCGACGACCGGTTTCATCTGTAAGTGGGAGATCTCCTTTGACTGTGTTTAGACACTTCCCTCTTTCGACTCTGGACATTTTCATATGGAGTTTTTGAAGATATTTGACATTTTTTGCAGACTGACTGAAAGTGATTTTCACCACTGCATTCATTACAGGTGTGTCCAATGGCTGGACAGGGGCCCATGTAAGGGGTATTACAGCCACAGTGATAACACTTTATTTGATCAGTGTTGAAAGTCTATTCAGTTGACTTCATTTGACAGATGGGTGCATTACGCATGCCTTGCATGATATTGATTTTGCCCAGAGATTCTGTTCGCCATGTCACCCAGAGATCTGATCTTTTGTAATACTTTCTTGCAAAATTCAGCTGGTTCGCTGTCAGCAATTGTTTGTGATTTCAGTGTGAGCAGTGTTCAAAATCACAGTATTTTACTCTTTTGCGCATGATGAAATTATCTAAGATTTTGCTTTTTTGTGTGTGGACATGTGGAAAATATGACGCTCATTTCATTTCACATTTCTTAGTGGAGAAAAATAGGCATTTACCAGACCAATAATGCCCTGGAATAAGTTGGTGGTGGTTTCAGGCATTTTGAACACAATATCACGTACAATTGGGCCCAGGCAGTGCATCAATATGACACTGAGGCGGCGCTCCTCCTGCACCCCAGCAGTGTCAATGTAGATGTTAAGCTCCTTAAGCCATCTATTCCAGAGTGATGCCATGCTGCTGGTATCAGAGATGTTGAAAGGCAGGACTGCCTGTAGTTGTAGCACATTTTGGCCTTCTTCCTCCCTAGTGGGTAGTGCTGGTAGAGAGGAGGGTGGCGTCTGGGCAGAGGTGCTGCTAACACAGTCATCATCTGATATTTTGAAAAGCAATGGATGGAAAGAAAGAAACGCCTTGTGGCATTGCAAATACAATTCTGAGACAATTCTGCAGGTAAAGAGGCAGCTTACCTTTGTGTGGGAGTGTGTTCAAGTCCTCATGCCGTGTATAAATGTGTCATTGTGTGAATTATGGCTCTAACAGATGTGCCCTAGACTGGAGCCGGCAGGCCTCTGGAGACACGGGTTGCAGGCCGTGAGCGTGAGATTTGTAAAACTCGACTGGATCGTGGCACGCAGCTCCCTCGAACGCAGATAAGTGGCTGGTGACTGCTCAACGCAACCGGGCTGCAGAATATGACTGAGGCCGCCGGACGGGACAATCACACACCGACACGGGAAGTCAAACGACGTAGTTGAGGCCGAGATGTGAGGGAACACAGGCAGCAGAAGCAGCTCATGCCGCGGCATGCACGGATGCAGGACTCTTCGTCGCCATTCTTATGCTTGCTCGGCAAGCCAATTCTAATGAGACGCAGCAGCGCAATAACATACACAGACCGGTCTGAGGTGTAAACCTTACCTCTTTAATCTCAGCTTCAGAATGAATTCTTGGCGGTCGCCCCGCCCACACACGTGACCCAACGTCGTTGGGTCTGACAACATTAACAGAGGATGAGCACATTTCCTTGCCATCCATGGACATAGACACAGGACATTACATCCATGGCATAGACGAAGTGGGGTGCAAAAGAGGGCGTCACAGGGCACTCTAACATCTGGAGTTTAGTTGTTTAATTGATGACATCAATCAAGTCTGCGCACACCAATAACAAGGGCAAATTTGTTTTTTCATCCATCATCTAACAGGTGCAAATTCACTCATTATGAAAAAGGGTAGGTACAAAAGACTGCACCTTGCAAGACTGTCAAACAGAATGCTGGGAAGTTTTTAAGCATGCCAGCCAACACTTACGAAACAAAATAGAAAAGAAATTATATAGCATACCAGTGGAAATAAGCATCATCCTGGAGTTGGCAATCAGTGACTGCACTGCTGAACCTGAGATAATGTAGCATGTTGGTTAAGTCTAAGCCTCTCATAGGAGCAATACAATTGGATTTGAGCTCAACAATGTTTTGGGAATCGCCTCAAAAGTTTTCTTTACATGTGAGAATAGTGCCCTTTGTGTCATTCACTGCAATTGTAGTCATTGCAGAAAGTGTTTTCCTGCATCATTTAAAATTCCAAGTCACACCGATGCTAAACATACTTCCTGGAAACATAAAATAACCTTCAAAATAACAGCATAGTGAAAAAACAGAATTTTCATTACAAACGATAAAATAGCTGCTTTGTTAAAAAAAAATCTTTGAACTGTGTGAATTGCCAGTTTGGTTGTCAGGCTCAGGACACTGCAAAGGAACTTATGGCAGTACGATATCAGACCTCCGACCTTCCCATCACCCCCCAGGAAGGATTACCAGGCATGTCAGAGAGATGAGTGGGTCAGGTGTGGTGTCTCCCATGGGTGCACATCAGGTGAGGCATGAAGTGAGAGCGTGGCACGAGCAGTTGCGCAGTGGACTCCAGTGGGTCTGAGGAACGAGACAAGAGGGATAATTAGTAACAGTTACCCCAGGTACTACACTCACTTCCCTGGAAATAACTGGTAAGGGGTGTAGTCACCAAAGATGAAGTAGAGGAAGTGATGGAGTAAGGGGAGGGACTGATGGAGTAGGTGGAGGGTGGCATCCTTGGGAGACGACGCCCAAGAAGGAGGTATGAAAGTTCTTCTGAAAGTCGCAGCAGAGACAATGTCATGAAGAATGGCACATCAGCCGGCAAATTGACAGAGCCTGGACTGGAGGTGCCGGAGCATCAAAATCAACAGGAGCAAAACAGGAGCAGCTGTGTTGAATCAAGGTAAGTACACGGCTCGCGCTGGAAAGCTGAGCAGAGTTATTTCTGGCAATGCTTCCAATGATCACCACAACCTTTTGGGCCACAGATTTATGGGTGAGATTTAGGAACCTAACACTGGTTCTGACTGAAAGCGAGGAGGCAGAAATGCAAAACATACAAGTCGATAGCATATGAAAAACACTGATTCGGAACATCTCCCCCAATTTAGTCCAGACCGGCACCTCTAATTAGCTTAGACAATGAAATAAGTTTAGCCAACAAATAATTATTAATATGTTTATTTACCTATTGATTTGAAGAAATCATTTTTCATTGATCCCAAATAGCTCAATTGGTATAAGAAAACATTTCACCGACATGCTCAAAATGTGCAGCTCTCTAACTGCTGTATACTACCAACTCAAACTATCTTCACATGTGACCAAGGTCATCCCCCTACTGTGGCAAGTGTCCTCTTGCAGCCATTTGTCCAAGTCCTCAAACACACAAGCTGCAGTGGGTGCCCTTTTCCTCTTCAAGTCTTCATCCGTTTGTAGCAGGGGCACAATACCGCCCTGTTATATTCATTGCCCTGTTATAATCATATGTTCATGCCCCACTTGTGTTTCCTGTTCTTCATCCAACACTGCACTCCAGGCTCCAAATATGGAATTTTAACTGTGTTACCTGGGACCTAGGGAGATAACTTATTGCACTACTAACCAACATAGTTCATATCATCTTGTAAAAAGTTAAATTAATCAAATTAGTCACATTTAGCCTAAATTAGCATCATATACAAACACCATCAACAAGAATTCTGGAATCTCCTTTCATTTGGTGATATCACAACTGCATCACCAAGAATGGCCAACAATGAGAATTCCAGAATGTCCTTATGTTTGATTAAGTCATACCCGCACAGTCAGGAATCACCAACAAATATTCTAGAATGTCCCTTTGTTTGCTGATGCCATAACTACATCACCAACAATCAGCAAGAGTAATGATTCAAGAATGTTCCTTTGATGTTTGACGTTTTCTATAGTCAACCCAAGTGTGAGCGTTAGACACAGATGTGGTTCCTGGACTGCCCCTTTTTGAGTGGGTCTAAGCCTGATTTACATGTGATCTTTCCCCTCAATGTAATGACTTTACAAGCTGAAGATTGATGGTCTGGAGTCCTGCCCAGTGTTATGTCAGAAGTTAAGTTTAATTTGAAACCATGCTGCCATCACTTTTTTCATCAAGGGAAGGAGATTTCTATAAACATTGATGTTAAGTATTGGTAATGATGCAGGCATTGATAGAAATGAGTGTGAAGGTTTATTTTCAGGAGAAAGTACTTCTGCAGCCGACACTTAGACATATCATTTAATGGAAATGCCCAGCCGATAGTAGTAAAATAAACCATGGAAGACAAGCTTTGTTTCATAGTAACAGTAGAGTTTGTGCAGGGTTTTTTTCTTTCCAAAAACCCTAACACGGTTTAGTGTTTAGGCCTAAAAAATTATAATTCCTAAGGATATTAAATTAATTGAATTTGGCAGCAGGCATGACACATTATCTTCAACATGTTGCTGTTTACACTGGCAATTGTCTCACAATAGCACAGATATAACAACAAACCACATTGAGCCTGATGTAAAGCAAATTATGATGTCAATGTGCATGGTGGACAGGGATCATGATTCACTGGAAGAAAACCTGTATGTGGACCAAATTCCTTCCATGCACCATCAATAACACCAGTAGAAATATGTTATTGAACCTATATTAATACCTTCCCCCATTTATAATAGAACTAAAAAATATAATGCTCTTTTTTGGTATTTGTTTTCTACATCCTACCTGAAGAGTTGTGTTTGCTTCCCAACAACTCGGATTATGTTGGCCTGAAAGGATCTATTAGCATATGTGCCTGGTTTAAGCCCAAGAAAACCTATTCGGCCAAATTGCAAATAATCCACATTTGGTATGAATTGTCCGACCCAAACTTTCCCAAACTTCCATCAAAATTGTTTGGAGGAAATTAGGTCTCTAAGCTTACAAACAGGACCTGTGCAGTTAAAACTGAAAGAAGCTGATGAAGAGGTAGAACATTGTAATAGGATAGGTCATCTTCTTCTGATTACTAGGGAGGATTTTGAAAGACGACCTATTCATTGCATGGCATAAATGAGCATGGCATTCTTGTAAGAGCCTTTTTTACGGTGGAGAAAAACCTGAAATAAGTTGGAGGCAAGCAGTACATGTACTGTCTGCAGTTTAGTGGGAAATATTGTTTGTCATGTAACAGAATACTAGTAGTTCACAGAAAACCATACATGTGTTTTTGAGGAAGGAGATTCCTTTCAGTCGCTATAAGTAAGTGTTTCCATGTATCTTCTACAGCATGCACACCTCTAACAAGAAGCACAAATAATTGACGTAGAGAGATGCTACCGCTCATAATGGGATCGTCTTTCAAAAGATGTTTCTTAATGATGCAGTACTTTCAATTCTCACACATAAGGATATGTGATGTGACTCTTTTAAGACCACACATGTCTGTTCAAATTACAAGACACCTACTTTCACTGAAAATCCCTGCAATTCAGAAAATAATCATTTCCAGGCCAAAACTGTTCTTATTTGAGCACTTTGTTTTTCCTGGGGGCCTAATATTTTAAAGAAATGTTGTTTGTTTTATTATATATCTTCATCTGTCTATGATATATCTGCTGATTTGTTTCTTTTAACGAGTTAACATTAATGTATGTAATTTGTATTATGTGTAAAGTTTGAATTTATTTTCAATCTTTATCACATTAAAGAATATATATATATTGCATTCAGTGGATTTAACTGACCATGTAACATATATGCTATCATCTTACGACATACATACAGGTTATTTATTGTAAACGGTAGGAGAAATAGCCATATTGAGTGCCAACATGCATGGATCACCTAAACTGAAATTGAAGACCTCGACCTTGTAGTGAGGGGCACCTTCTGCTCGCATCTAAAATAAAGTAATACATTAAGGAGTGTTAGGCGTATATTATGTTGGGTCACGATAAATTATGGATTATGAGAGTTGTTCAATTTTGGGACTCACTAAATCTTCCCAGCAATGAATAGAAGGGGTGGTAACGATAAGTTTGTATATACAGATAAAGATTAACAACTAACTATTTTGGATGGAAGATTGAGAGACCTTTTTCCTTTTTATATGTAACTTAAAAGTTGTGACAAAACTTAAAAGTGGAAGAAGCTTGAAATGCTTTTATGAGAACTTTGAAAGTTTTTATGAGTAAACAAAATAATAATTTAAAGTTTGATTTCAAACTAAATCATTAAAAAATACATATTCTGGTATTGCAGCCAGAGACTGGTCAGTGCACTCTGTCTGGTGGCAGAAAGGAGAGAGGTGCAGGCTACATCCACTCATAAAATGGACACAGAATCACAGTATGGAAGAGCAGTATGAGTCTGAAGAAACCCAAAGCATTGCTAGGGGGATTCTGGTCTACAGCACTAAAACAATGTTGTCTTAATTATTAGGTAATGATAAGCATTACAAAGACCTGTTCAAGTCTATGCTAAGACACATTATTTATGAAACCATTGATACCAAGGAGAACAATGTCACAGTTACAGGAATGGGTGGAAAAGACATCACTGTATCTTTCAAACAAAACCTGGAAGATTTGGGAGGCGAACATGTTGGCATGTGATGTCAAGACTGTCTTCGACCAGATGAGCATAGTAGGTAGGGCATGTCTTAGCAAACCAAGAAAACCCCAATTCTGAAATTCGTATATCCATGGCAAACCTACATCTCGCTTCCCTCTGTGCGAGAAAACCTTGTGCTGTTTTAAAGCCTGGGACCACCTTGTGTTTGATTACTATGTTGCACTATGCACAGGGCAAGGATACACACATAAGATTGCAGCTGCTGACCTCCCACCAATAGCCATTCATCATACCACACCCTGTAACATACTGTCACCCCAGAAAATAAAAATAATGACCCAGGGCCAACATTGTTCCAGTTGTTGTGCCTCCCCAGCTATTCTTTCAATATGATATCCCTCAGAGTCAGGTCAGTGTGATGGAGACATTTAAGCATTGATAAAACATTGTGTCTCATTATAAGTTTGCCGGTCCGGTAGTAACGGCGCTGGTAAGCTACCAGCCCTGTTACTACCGGACCGGCAAACTACGAGTTCTGCTTCTGGGTGCCTTTTTGCCTGCCAGGTCTGACCTGGGGGGGTACCGGCACCCGTGAGCAGAGCATGTCAGATGCACCGGCACCATTCACAAATGGTGCATATGCATCTGGCTTCCCCATTCCACAATGGGGAATAATATTTTACAGCGCCCGTGAATTAGCAATTACTGGGACTGCCAGGCCGTAATCACCCGGTAATTGCCCATTTGTGTGCACCAGAAGAAAAATTATACCGGCGGCACCCGTGCCGGTTTTACTGGCATGGCGTCACCGCCAGTGTCATAATGAGGCCCATTGTCTACATCTTACACATGGCAGATTGGCATGGCTGTAATGTTGTCTATGGAGTTTTTCTTGTATTTTTCAGCAAAAAGAATCTTAAGCAACAACTTATTTTTTGCAGTCGGGCAGGCACTTGATCGGCCAAGGGTCCAAGAGTCCACTTTACCATAGACATGTGAAACTGTTGCCAGATCCTCCCTTTCCCTTGAAGCCGAGAGAACCCATATTCTAACGTAATTCATGGTGGCAGAAGGTGCATTCATCTCGGCACAAGGGCACTTTGGATATGGAAGGATTTGATTCCTTTGACAATCTATGGAGTTGCCCTTCAGTAGCAGGGGAAAGAGGAAGTGGCATTGTGGCTAAGTTCCTTACACCTACAGCAGGACCTTGTTGCTATTGACTTTGGGTCTAACATACCTGCTGCCAATGAATTGGAAAGACCATACATGTTCCTTTGCTCACGTCCTCCCTATGTGTGTAATGCCTGCCATTGATGAAATGTTATGTTATGTAACTTTAATTTATACCGTACACTGCTGCTATTTCCATGGTCTCCGGGCCCTCGCGTGGCTCAGTAAGGTAAAGTGAGTTGGGTTGCTTAGTGAGAGACACGAGGACACAAAAAGAGAATAAAAGAGACCAAAAGGGGACACTAAAAGAGGATGAAAGAGACTAAAAAAAGGACAAATAAACACAGTAAACATAGGATTAAAATACCCTAAAAGGTAATAAGGAAGTACCACAAGCTCACAAAGTCACATTAAAAAGGACAGTCAAGAACTAATTGATCTACAAATTGATCAACAGATAAAATCTGTTATTTTTTGCCATTCTTTATTCATAAATAAACAAATTCTGTTAACTCATTGGGTCTAACTAAAAACTATTCTTTCTCAGGTGCTTTGTATACCAAGAGATTGTAATTTCAGAACAGGGATAGGATAGATCTTTTTTCTCACTGTTGATGCATGCCGAACCAGGTGTAACTGGTGTCTGAGCATGGGAGTTTCTGTGTTTTTTTTTTTTTTTGCACACTGGGGCTTGTTGTATCTGGATGGTCGCTGTCCAGTGTTTGTATTGTTTGATGTCTGAGATTATTGGGTTTGTAACTTGGTTGGAGAGTGATGTTTGATTTGCGTGTCATGTTTGGTTGGTTCGCATGCGCTGCTGGTGTGTGTGGTGAGTGTGGGGCGTGGGGGTATGGAAGAGAAAAGGGAGATGGTTAGTAGGCTTTGGGTGTTCTCTGGGTATTGTGCATCAGTGCTATTGTTTCTTGTGTTGGCATGTATCTTGTGGTTTCTTTATTCTGGGTTTACCGTTTATTGATATGGTTTGGGCATTGCATGTGGATGGAGTGGTCTGCTCGTGAGGATGGTTGTTGTGTAGTTGGTCCATGTATATCTCTGTGAGTCAAATATCCAGGTTTTTAGCTGCTACTTGAAAGTAAGGTGGTCTTCCATAGCTTTGATTTCCTTCGGCATCAAGTTCCATAGTATGGCTATCAGAGAGTAGAATGTGGTTCCTCCAAAATGTGTTTTTTCGGTGTGGTGTAAAAGTGCGGTCCTCAAAGTAATCCATAAAACACTCCAAAAGTAGTAAAAAATGGTGTGTACAAGTCACAAGAAAAAAAGATTTATTGAACAAAGTAGATGGGAGAAAAAACAGACTGCTCTGTGAAACTGAACTGAAGAACCATTTTCTCAAATTCCCACTTCTGCATTACACCTTTGGAAAATGGCAAACCAACAATTTCTACAAATGCAACAATTAATATAATTCTAACATGTTGATTGGCTGCTTGTCATCGACGGCCTAAATAACCCTATATGTTAAACAAATTAATATGTTTCACTTTTCACAACATTAAGAAATACCGCCCCTTGAAGACAACATCCTATGCTGGTCAGCACAAAACTTGGCATACTTATTGGCTTGCATCCTTAAAAATGCAAGGTGATACAATGCTGGATGCTAATTGGACCACTATGTTGGAACACACAATCCCCTTGTCCTGATTGGATCCCTTCATACCTCAACCCCTTCACCTGCTCTCTCTGTACCTCTTGTGTTGACACATTTGCCAACTCTGGACCCAACCTTCTAGTTAACTTCTCACGATGAACAGCTGCATGAAAAAACATGTGTGCGCCCTGTTGCTGGAAATTAATTCATTCTATTTATTTGCTCTACCGCACACTTTTACTCCTGATCCAAATGCCCTGTGGCTAATGGGATGTTGTTGCTCCCCTTCTAATTCTGTATTTTGGCATTGCCACAACTGAGCCCTCTCGTGCATCCTACTATGTCTTTCTGCCAGGTCCCAGTTCTCACGCAGAGATAGCACACATCCTCCCCTCAGGGGTTTCTGGTGCCTGGACTAGTACAGCAGATGTTAGCTGCAACCCCCAGGGGAAAACTGGGTTAAGGACCAGAGATTGGATGGGTAGGGGGTAATAGGAAACTGGGTAGAGGGATAGGGAGTGGATATGGATAGGTATGGGGTAAGTAGGGGAATATATGTTCCTTGGCTCTTGTGCTGTTCGTGTTGACTCTTTTGCATTCATGCACTCTTATCAATCATACATGCAGGTCTCAACACTATCCCAAGTGCTGCTTCTACACCCACTCGCACCAACATTGCAATCTGTTGGGCTAATGCCCTGTAAGCCCCAGTTCGTTCACTAGGGAATGTGTTGACCTCTTAGTGCCAGTTCCTGCACTGGGCGATGTTAGCTGAAGGACCAGTAAACTCACTGGGCATGTGACTCTTAGAGCTGCAGAGATTCTCTGCTATATTGACGTAGAGGTCTAGTGTAAAACAACTGAATGTGTACGGAAGCTTTTACAAATAAAAGAAAATACACTTAGTTTTGTTTCCCTCCTGTGTGGTGCACTGTGCTGTGCACTTTGCTCTCTGGAAGCTGAGGGATGCGTGAGAGGAACGGCCGTGTTGACATCTGCAGTCTATGAAAGAATGCACAATTAGGGTGAGGACAACAGACAGGAGGTATACACTGGTATACACTTGCACACATCTGTAAAGCGGAGAAACCTGATGAGTCAATGAATAAGTTAGTCTGGGTATGGGTTAATGCGTATTCCAATTGTTCCGTTCCCAATTCCCAAAGCCGTGCAGGAGTTCATTCCCATGCATTTAGTATCAGATCGCTATTAACAGTTTAAGCGGCAAAGCTACAGTACTTAGCATACCTGCTGCAGGGCCTGAAAAAGTGTCAGGCAGGGCACGGCTCCGTGGTTGGTTTCGCCTTGGACCGGAAGAGCTGCTGGAGTGTGACCGCCCCACAGAAAATTCAAGCGCGAACAAAACTTTGCTATGCGCACGTGCACATTGGTCCAAGAAGGCTTCATCAGCATGTGTGTGTTGTGAGGGTTGCTGGGGAATGTAGTCTCTGCTCCAGCCCCCTTGAACCACACCCTGGTTTGCCTTTGTTCATGTTTGCTTTCAGTTTGTTGACTTCTGCCTGTTCTGCCAGTCCTGCATAGCACACGCCGGCACATGGGGCATATATGACACCTGCTATGACTATGGCATCTGCTGTTACCCACAGGTTAGGTCTTAACCCCTTTTTGCCAGATGTTTTAACAGTGCCCCCCCCCCACCACAATGCTTCCTTGCCCATGTCTGTTTATTGATACTTTCATGATCACTCTATATTCATTAGTTTATCTTCTGGGAAGACACCTGCTGTCTGGCGAGCAACTTCATTCTCATAAAAAGTTAATATATTAACTGATAACCGCTCCTCCCCATCTCCGTCATCCATTGGAATCCATATTTTACAAAGCCACATAAGCTTTTCGCCACTTGCTGCATACTCTTCTGGTGTGTCGGTCATGAAACAACACCCACCATCGCCAAATCATCTACCCAATACTGTTTGTAGTTTTTGGGTTCTGGAGGTTGGCTAGAGAACAATTGTATCACATATCTGAACCATGCAGTGTTCTTTTCCCCTCCCCCACGTGTCAGTTTGAGTATGTATATTTCTGGACAGGGGTGTGGCATCATATGACCATTTGACTCGGAGCAACATCATATATTTACTCCTATTCCCACCGCCCTTGGAGCACCTCAACCTCATCTGATATGCGCAGAGTGTACGAGAACCATTACTAGATTCAGGACAAGTACTTTTATGATAATTGCTAGCCAGGCAGGAACCCAAGAAAAAGGTTTATCAAAATAGTCCTCTTCGACCACTCTGTTAGTGTCCTTTTCCATTTCAACGTGAAGGGTGTGCAACACCTTGATTGCCTCAGATAACTGCTGTCTATCTTCTCAAAGACGCCACCTGCCATTGCTGTAATTAAATCTAACAAATAGAGTTTCTGCAGAGTGTTCAACCTAACTGCTCTTAATTCCTCTGTGATTGCATTCAACCCTCTTCTTGTGCCAATCCCTGGTTGCAGAAATTTATAGCAGGTGATCTACAACCACTTGGCATTGGCAACAGCCTGTATGATAGGAGCAACAAGTAAAGATAAAAAAAGACATCCTGCTGGAGACATTTCTTGAAGAACAGGATGCTCAGAACTTGGTAAGAGGTCCGAGTGGACACAACAAGTGTGGGGGAATGCAGAGTGACCAGAGAGCAAAGTCCACCCCAGTATGGTGGATGCTGGGTGTACGCTTGGGTGCGGCAGGCCCAGATGAAATACATCAGGTCGCTGTCCCTGCTCGCAAACTTGGGAGATCAATTACTCTCTTGCATGCTTATTACTGACAAGGGTGGTACTCCCTTTTGATCTAAAACATAAAGAAAATTGTGTAAGTGCCTTTATTTTTACTGGTTGCTTATTTTTATCCATCCAGGTGAATGCGTTAACATTACTATTCCCGAAATTACGACAATTTATGTTCATGTGCACTGCTACGTCTTCAGAAACCCCTACCAATCCCTCTGGCCTACATCCTACCAACCATTCCACCCATTCATCATTATAGAACCTGCATAAATATCTTTGGTGTGCATGTCACATGTGGTATGAGGGAACAGACATAGCACAAGCTGTTTGCTCTTTCTCTTCCCTCTGTGCTGATGTGGTTGTACCACATGTTATCAGTGTGGGTGTGACGCAAGGAGTTCAGATGCCAAGACCTCTCTTTAATTTCTGATCACTGTGATATTAACTTTCTGTCCCACATTTAAATCATTATTGCCTCCATCTAATAATTCCCATTCTACTTTGAACAAAAGGTAAGGAAGAGAGAAAAAGCAGAAAACACCAATAAAATATAATGCAAAATGTAAGTACACTAGCGCTCCTCTGGGTCTTCTGTGCTGTGGTGCTGAGAATGATAGTTGAACTATACTTCCTTTCATTCTTGATATTCTCTGGAAAGGGGTTGTTGCCTTTGACTCTGAGGACATCCGTTATATGGATCCGTACCCACTGACCATCCACCTTGGTAACCAATAAAGGTCCCTTGAAGCATGGCTCCTTCCATCCCCTTTGAAGTTCTTTATGAAGATCATATCCCCCAGATACAGTGGTGGCTGCTGCAATAGGGACTCATCCTCTTGAGGTGTTGGTGTTTCTGCAGATGATGCAGCCGGCCAGCTTTTGTGAGGTGCAAACTGTCTTGAAACAAGCATTAAGGAATTGGTAAGTTCTTTAGGATAACCACAAAACTCCTCCCCATGAACTACAGGAGAGCTGTGAGTATCCAAGATCATACATGCAGGAGTAAGCAGTGCCCACATTCTCCTGCCTGTAATGATAGTGTGCGGCATGAAGTGGTGGTCAGAGCCAGGCTGGTTATGCAGGGCAAACAAAGTAAGTGGCAAGCAGTGCAGCCAGATCTTGTGAAGTGTTTCACACATCTTTGCAATGTGTTCCTTAAGACAGTGGTTGAGCTGCTCCATAATTCCATTTGCCTGAGGCTGGTATGTGGAGCCTAATTTGTGTTTTATGCCCAATAGGGAAGTAAAATGAGGCCCGTTGTCAGACCTCAACACCTCACAAACACCCCAGCATGGGAAAACCACACTCACTGGAAGTGTAGCTGCTGATTTGGCATCAGCATTGGCACAGGGTCCTCCCTCAAGTCAAGGGGAGAATGGGCACACCACAACAATTAAAAAGTGAAAGCTGTTACACCTGGTAGTCATATCTACAAAGTTGATATGCAGATGTTGGAATGGCCTGAGTGTCATGCAGGGTTGATTTTATTGTCTTAAGTGTGTGCCTGGTGGTGTACCTTTGGCAGGTCACACAGTTGTTGATGAATTCTGCCACGTGCTCCTGTAAGTTTGGAACAAACCATTATTCCTGGAGGTACACTGCACTATACTCTTTGGATGTGTCTGCTGGGTAATGCAGTTGATCCAGGGCAAGCACAAGCAAATCCTGGGGCTTTAAGGGCTTCTCTGTGCTGTTCTGTATCCATATTAAATCTGTGGGTGATAAGCAGCACCCACTCTTTCTCTATAGGTCCTGTTCTTACTGCAGAGCCCATCCCTGTAGCTCTAATATCTGGGTCATGGGTAGGGCATTATAAGGATCTGTGAGAGGAACCTGTTGCTATGAAATGTTTTATAACATTGAAACTTGTTCTGTGACATGTGGAACATATGCTGCTTCTTTAGCGGCTGTCTCTACTGCATCATTACCCCTTGGAATTAAATCTGTACCCTTGGTGTGCACTGCACATTTTACAATTACCAGTGCTGAGGGAAGAGGCAGCACCTATATTAATCTGGAACATAGATCTGCATTTTGCAGTGGTGTGCCATCACTTTTCCTGGACCTCTCCACTTCCATCTCGACAACCCTGAGTGCACTGTGGATGTGTCGTTAGCCAAATCTGAATAATTAGTAATTCACCATCCCTTCAACATATCTATTGTTTTTAATGCCACCAATACTGCTGCTTGTGCAGATTAGTGTAGGGATAATCTTAATTTTTACATGACCTCAAACCCCCCCTACTTATACGCACCACTGCTGTCCCTGTGTGCTGATAACCAGTGTTCTGATCGAACCGTGTTGACGTGTCAACAAAAAGTAACTCCCCTTCCTCTAAGGGATCTTCCTGAACTGTGGTGAGATTGTCAAATGTGTCCTGGTAGGTAGTACAATCATGCACATATTCCTATTCCTGCACTTGCTTTGCAAGGAATGTAGCTGGGTTAACGACATTGCAGCTCACTATGGTAATGGAATGATTTGACAATATTGTCTCATACCCCGAAGTTTGTTGGTTGGTGAGGGTAGACTTGGAATATTGCAAGTTGACAAATACTGCATTCTCCACATAGAGCATCACTGGACAGCCCTTAGTGATCGTGGATGATATCTGTATTGCAATTGTTGCTGTTGCGAGAGCCTGTTCACATGGAAAATATTAGTGTGTCTAAATGACCACTATAATAAGCCAATAGGCTTAATTAAAGGTTTGGCTGTAGCCTTGCCGGTAAAACCGGCAGGCTGCAGCCAAACTTCTGAAAATTTCCAGCGCCCACAAATGGGCAATTACTGGGTCATTACGGCCCTGCCAGACCCAGTAATTGCCCTTTCGCGGGCGCTGGAATGGAATGCTCCCCATAGGGCTCAATGGGAATGAGGAGGTTGGATGCACTGAACCATTCATGAATGGTGCTGTGCATGCGACATGCTCTGCTCGCGGGTGCCGGTACACCCGCCAGGTCAGGCCTGGCAGGTGGGAAGGCACCTGTGAACACAATGCATAGTTTGCCGGTCCGGGAACTATGGTACCAGCAAGCTTACCGGTACCGTAGTTCCTGGACTGGCTAAATTATAATGAGGCCCAATGGCTTGAGTCCTTGCATTTTGTCTGAGTGAAAACAGCCGTCATCACCTGACTATTAGAATGGAGAAAAGAAAAAACTTTTTCAAATGAACTAGAGTTGCTAAAATGGGTGCATTGTTGAGTGCATCCTTTAATTCCTGAATTAATCAATAATTTTTGCTGTCCAATTTATGGGCCCCTTTCCTTTATGTGCTTTCTTCAACCCCTGGAGGAGGGGCTTGGTGTAGGTGGAATAATCAAAGATCTAAGATCTACAATAATTGCCCAGTCCCATAAATTGCTGCATCTCTTTTATTGTGTGTGGTTGTGGTGTGTTGTGTTGGGCATGGCAGCCACCTTTTCAGGGGTAACCCTCCTCCTATCCGAGGATATTATCTGTCCTAAATACATAACTTCCTTTTGGAAGTACTGCAATTTCTCCCTATCACCTTCTACTCCTTGTTAGCCAACCGTGTCAGGAGTGTTACTGAATCCTCTCTACACTGCTCTTCAGTGGTACTGCACACTAAGAGATCATCAACGTATTGAATCACTGTGCTAGGCATCTGCAAGTTACTTAAATCCATCTGTAGTACTCTGTTGAAAACATTTGGGGATTTGCAGTAACCTTGTGGTAAACAAGTGTGTTGGAACCTGGTCCCACGGTAGTTAATGCAGTGAGATACTGTGAGTCTGAGTGCAACGGAATCGAGAAAAATGCAGTCTTGAAATCTATCACTGTGAAGTGTGTTGCTCCTATGGGAATGTTACTCAAAATGGTGGCTGGATTCAGCACTAGCGGGAAATCCACCTCCACTATGGTATTTAAAGGGCAGAGATCCTGAATAATCCTCTAAGACCCTTGGTTTGCCTTCTTTACAGGGTATATGGGCGTGTTGCATGGAGATTTTGAGATCTTAATAATTCCTTGTTACCACACAGCCAAGATTTTTTCATACATTTCCTCATCTGCTTTCTGTGAAAGAGAGTACAGTTTTACATGGGATACAATTGCCCCTTGTTTCAGCTTGATGCAAACAGCCCCAATTCCCTTCAGCAGACCGACATCATGGGGGTGCTGGTCCATATTTCTCTGGGCACCTAGTTTAAATCTCCTTGTAAGTGTGCTGATAATGCATTTGTGATAAGTATTTTCTCACGAGCCTCTCTGTTCTGCAACCAACTGACATGGTATGCATATTTGGAAAGCCGCTTCCCCTGTGTCATGTTCATCAGTAAAGAGCTATTCATCCATCAATCAATCAATGGCAGTGTTGGGTCCATGCATAAGACAGTGTGCCATTCAGTACCTGATAGCATGGTGACTGTGTCATTACTGTTAACTGCTGTGTTGGCAGGAGCTTCTTCGTCCTCTTCAAACATCTTCCACACCTCTAATATGCTTTGTCTATGTTTCAGTTGTTTTCCCTTTGTCCATTGCCATTAAATATAAGAACATGTTCTCTACAATCTCCCTTTCAAAGGTACCCTCTCCATGGCACGATTTGAACATTTTTCCTGCTCTTTCCTGCACCCACTCTATGTCGCACTTTATTATTTTATCAAAATACTGTGGCAATGTATTACATACATGCTCCACTGGAGTTTCCATATTACGAGTTAGCCCCATCCCTCCCTGCTGCATGTACATTGACACTGTTCTAACAGGGTAGTGTATCTTCACGCCTTTGTTATACTGCACTAACTCAATTTGGACAAACTTCAATCGTATTACAACAATTCTCCAGCTCCCCAAAAACAATTTTGAAAACCTCCAATTTTCAACAGTTTTGTTCATTTCACAGCACTGCCACTCTCACCTCACCCTGCAATCACCACACACCTTTCACACCACCCAAAACAATCCTCGCTCCTTCCACCACACTTATATACCACACCACCTTAACAACTCTAACACAATTGTACAACACTAACACATCCACTATAACACTACAACATTATATCCCCTCACCTTCACAAAAACAAAACTCACTCCTATATATAATAATAATAATATTCTTTTGCGCCCCTCTTTGGGCCAATAACAACAAAATCCAATATTCTACATCTACACAGTGCTGCCTTTCCTCTCCTAAGAGGCGTCCCAAAACCACTACACAATTCTATCCTATTGATTATGTTATATTCCCTCCCACAGAGAAGTTGCCTTAAATATTTCTTCAATAAACTCACACACTCAGTACTACACAGTGTCATCTTTCCCACCAACGGAGAGCCATTTCAATCCACTTTACTAACCAATATAATAATCAACAAGAGCATGCACAATGTTATATTTTCATGCACTTGTACTCTCACATGCTCTAGGACCTCCAATTTCCCTCAATGTTCAGTCTCCACTCTCAACTGCCTGCACCACCCGGGTTACAGTCAGCCCATGGGATCAGGCAGACTTTCAGGAAACTCTGCATCTGCAAAACCTCCTTGTTTAGTGAACTCGATCTGGTCTCTGCAGCAGGGAGCCCCCAGCCTCGCCAAGGAACTGGCAATCTCACTGGGGCCTCCAAATGTAAAGGTACGGTCCCCAAGAAATACACAAAATAATCAAAAAGTAGTAAAAAAAGTTGTATTTAACAAAACCACTGGGATAAATAACAGACAGCTGTATGGAACTGAACTGGAAACATATTTTCTCAAATTGCCACTTCCGTGTTACACCTTTTAAAGCGGAAAACCGTATATTAACAATTTCTACAATTGCAACAATTAATATATTTCTAACATGTTGATTAGCTGTTCATCATCGATCCCCTAAAACTACCTATATATTAAAAGATCTAATTGGAAGTTTCACTTTTCCCAGCATTAAGAAATACCACCCTATGATGACAACATACTCTGCTGGGCAGCACAAAACTTGGCAATCTTATTGGCTGGCATCCTTCATAGAGCACAGTGATAAAATACTGGAAACTGGATACTAATTGGACCACTATGTTGGGGACAGCACGGGCAGTAGCATCTCGCCAAAACCAACCAATGAAATTATGTGTGGAAATTAGCCGGGGCAAAACTATGTATAATCTTCTACCTCTGCAACTGCCTTCACATGCATACCTTATCTGCTGTCTATGAGCCACCTTGCATGTCCAGCCAAATGCTGCATCCCACATGTGGACCTGTTACTTGAATGTAGATGCCTTTCTCTTTCATTGCATTGCTTTTCTGCTGTATGCTCTATCTCTAGGGTGTAGCCAACAACTGTGCATTAATTATGTGTTGCATTGTAGTACTTTTTGTGAAATTCGATGTAGGTGTGCCCAACTGCATCTTCCATTGTGTGCTGCTTGTAGTGCTTTTAGACAAGTTCGAATGTAGGTGTGCCCAACAAATGCATCCTCCATGTTGTGCTGCTTTTAGTGCTTTTTGTGCATTTTGAAATTAGGTTTGCCTTACATCCGTACATCCTCCTGCCTCTCTCGGCTGCTACGCCGCCTGGTGAGTTTGCCCATGAATTGTGCATTCTCCCCAACTATCTCTTTTCCTCCACCTCAATTACACTCGTTATCTCCCCCATCTAATTATAACTGTTACTCTATCACCTATCACTCCGCACTCACAAGGTCTGGAAGAAAAAGATGTAAAAGATCTCCTGGCCTCTAATCCTGGCCTACCTATTGGTGACAACTACGACAGTCCTACTTCCAGACAGACTATCACTGATATCCTCTTTTCTGACCCCTCTCCAGACCTTTGGACCACCCACTTGATCTCTACCCACTCCCCTTCTTCCTCTTCACCCATTAATGGTGGCACCAGATGGGATGTACTCCTGGTGTAATTTGCATCCTCTAGGTGCATCTTTCACACCAGCACTGTCATGGGCCAGGTTCCTCAACCCAATCTCTTTCTCTTTAACCAGCACCTGCCAGCCCTCATCAACTTCATACCTTCTCCTGCTCCTTTCTCCCTTTCTCTCTCTATGCACCCCCTTCACCACCTCTGATGGGTGTACCACCTCCTTGTACCCCTCCTATGAAAACCTTCAAAGGTGGTGACTGGCTACACTTGGTCACTCTGAACGCTCAATCTGCTGTCAAACATTCTTCTGACGTATGACTCCTTCTTGAAGACTTTTATCTCAACATCCCCACTCTCACTGAGATGTGGTTCGATGCCAGATAAGTCACTGCCTTTGACTCCCTTTTCTCTGATGGCTACAAGATCCTCTCCAAGCCCCGGCCCAACCGATCTAGTGGGGGAGTAGCCCTGATCTTACCTGAGTGGGTCCCTACCTCTCTCATACCCACCCAGCCCTACTCCTCCTTTGAAAGTCTTGTCTGAAAACTTGGTGCCTTTCCAACTCTCTCATCCTTGCCACTGACTCTGTGTCAAACTTCCTTTCTGAATGGTCTGACTTCATCTCCTCCTTTCTAACCTCTAACTCTAAATTCCTTCTCCTTGGAGACTTCAACATCCACCTTGATTCCACTGCCTCCTCACTCTTTTGTGATCTCAGCTCCGCTCTCTCTGCTACTATTCTCCCTTCTGGCTCTACCCACTCTGCCGGACACACTCTTGTTGCCATCATCCCTACTGATATCCTGCTCACCAATCCTTTTACTACCCCTCTCTCCTGGTCTGACCACTCTTTCCTCTCTACTCATCTGGGGCCTCTCCGCCCCCTGACCGAGCCTCCACCAGCACTGATAGCCTCCTTCGCGTTTGCCTCCACCTGCATTCATTCATTCCTTCATTCCTCCTCCTTCCTGTCCTCTTGTTTCTCTGAATGACTCCGTCCTTGGCAATCTTCATCTTGCCATCACTAACAGTCTTGACATTCTTGTCCCTGTCATGAGGATCCACCTGAAACCCACCTCTAAGCGTAAAATCTGGTATGACTCTTAGCTAGCCGCTCTGAAACACAAGTGCAGAGCTGCTGAACGGAAGTGGCAGACGTCGGGCTCATCCTCTGACAAACTGGCATGTTGCTTGCTCCAAAGGCAATACCATCTCTCTATCTGCTCCAAAAAGAGGGGCTCCATCCAGACCCATATCTCTGGATCATCTAAAAACACGGCTGAAATCTGCTAGGAACGAGCCAATCCATCTATGCCTCTCCCCTCTCAGGCCCTCTGTACTGCACTGGCCTCCCATTTCCCCTCTAAAACTCACGACATTCTGTCCTCTCTCTCTCTTTATTCCCTTCATACTCCTTCCATTCCTTACCATGTCGCCCTGCCTCACATGGCCTCTCTTCCATCCCCACCCACACTCTCCTCCTTCTCACCTATCACAACAAATAAAATCTTTGGAATAGTACCCTCTATGAATGTCTCAATCAAACAGATTTCAGCCTGTTCTTCCAGAACCATTAAGGACAACATCCCTCCCTCGGTCCAGCTCTTGCGGAGTTCTGCAACCACTCCTCATCATCTGGCTTTTTCTCTTCTTCTCTCAAGCACTCCCTTGTTCACCCTCTTCTAAAAAAGCCTTAAGCAGACCCCTCGTGTCTGGCCAACCACCACCATAATTTGACTACACCCTTCCTTGGGAATCTCCTGGAGAACATGGTCTTCCCCCAACTGACCCAACACACTGACCTCGGTTGTTTACACCACCATCAATCTGGATTCCGAGCATCCAGAGGTACAGAAACTGCTGTCTTAAACACCCGTGAAGACCTGCTCGCAAATGTTGATTCTAACTCTCCTACTGCTCTCATTCTCCTATTCTTCTCTTGCGTCTTTGACATGGTCAAACATTCAGTCCTTATAAAGTGGCTCCAAGATACTCTTGGTATCTCAGACCGGACACTGGGCTGGTTGACTTCCTTCCTTACTGACTGCCCCTCCCAGGTTCTACTGGGCTCCTTCTCCACCACCAGCACTCTCTCTACATCTGGTGTTCCCCAGGGCTCTATCCTCTCGCCCTTGCTCTTCAATATCTGATTTGCAACTCTCGCTCACCTGATCGTCGCCTTCTCTCTTTTCATTTCCAGTGTTATGCAGATGACACACAGCTCTTCTTCAAGCTCCCCTCCTCCTCCTTTTCCTCATCCTCTGTCATTCTGGACTGTCTGTCTGCTATACAGTCCTGGTGCACCTCCAATGATCTCTGTCTTAATGCCATTCTTCCTATCAGGACTCTGATTCCCCATTTACCTCCTGGATTTTGGCTGCCTCTCCTCCTTCTCCTTCCACTGCAGCCAAAAACCTTGGGGTCATCTTTGACTCCTCACTCTCTTTCACTCCTCAAATCTTGGACGTTGCCAGGATGGCCCACTTTCAACTTCACCACATTAGAGGCACTCTCCTTTTCCTCAGTCTCACTAGAGCTCTGGTCTTCTCCAGGCTGGATTACTGCAACATCCTCAACCTAAATCCTTTCTCCCTCCGCCCTCTTCAACTAATCCAGAATATGGCTGCAGGACTTATCAATGGCCTCACACCCAGGGACCATATCTCTCCAGCCCTAACATCTCCCCACTGGCACCTGGTTGCAGCAAGGATCAAATTCAAGACCCTTTGCATCATCCATAAGGCTATCTGGGGCCTGGGACAACGCTACCTTCAACTCTCTCTCACTAAATACTTTCTCTTCAGATACCTTTGATCTTCTTGCTTCAACTCACTCCAACTCTCTTCGGCTGGCTCCCTCCTCTGAACAGTCTGACTCTCCCTCTCCGCCTTGAACCAGTTCACCTCATATTTTGTAAACAACTCAAGACCTTTTTCTTCTCCTCCTCCTTCTATCTCTTCCTCCCATGCTAACCATCCCCTCAGCCACTGAGATTGGCAGCCTGATCCCTCAAGAGTCCAATAGGGTCCTGGCCATTTTCCCAATAGCCACCAGCTTCCACCCCCCCTCCCTGTACTACCCTCAGGGCTTACGCCGGCTAGTTGGGTGGTTTGTCTTAGCCCTGCTCTTACCTGATGGGCATCAGACCTCCGTCTTGGCTTGTGATGCCTCCGCTCAGGCACTTACCTGTTGCATCCCCAAAAGGCACCCTGGCACCTCCCCCCTTTGGGGTCCTTATCACTTACTTGCACATTGTGAATGTCAAAAGTCCTATTACTACTGTTTGTTGTGTTCCTATTTATTCATTATCAATTGAAAGGTGTATTTGCTCCTTTGTTCCCTTTCCTTTTTCCTTGTGGCACATTGAAACACTGTCTTGTTGTATAAGCGCCATATCAAAAATCAATAAATAAATACAAAATAAACTCTTCGAACACACAATCCCCGTCTCCTGATTGGATCCCCTCATCCCTCTCATCCCTCTCGCACTGCACTTGCTCGCTCTGTACCCCTCATGTTGATACATATGCCAACTCTGGGCCCAACCTCCTAATTATCTTCTCACGATGAACAGCTGCATGAAAAAACTTGTGCACGGCCCTTCTGCTGAAAACAGCACACAATTATGTTTCTACCACACAATTATATTCCTGATTCAAATGCCCTGTTGTCAATGGGGGCACAGTTGCTTCCCTACTAGTTCTGTATTTTGGCATGGCCTGATCTGCACCCCCTCATGCATCCTACTTTGTCCTTCATGATCACTGTGTATTCATTAGTGTATCTTCTAGGAAGGCACCTGCTATCTAGAGAGAAACTTCATGCCCATGCGAAAATACTTCCTTGCAACAATTAATTGGACTCTGCTTGGCATCCCTTTCCATGCTGACCTTCGCTCCATGGGATTCTCTGCCCAACAGTGAACATAAAATCCAATTAAACGAATACTGCAGCCTTTAGCTGAACTATGATACTTCTGCAACTTTCAACACTAACCGGCCCCAATTTGGCCGTCCTCTTTTTCCCTGCAGCAACTAACAATGCTACTTAATAACGTTCAACCTACAGAATGAAACCAATCCCCACCTACCGGCCCTTTTACTACTATAGAAAGTTCCCTCTAAAACCAGCCCTCTGCGTGTGTGTTTTCCACATCGCCCCCGCCCTACCAGCTCCCAGCGCACAGCTATATGTATATTCTAATTACCTTGTGACATCACCAAACCACATGACCACCACATCACTACTTGGTCCTAAGCCCACACCAAAATACTTTTCATAGCTTGTACTTGCGCCTCACTGTGGAACACTGGATATGCACCTTCACGGTATCTTGTTTCTATTAGGAGGTTGGTGCTAGATCTTACATTTCTTCTGGGATGGTATCAGGTGATTTTTGCTCAAGGGAATTGTTCTTGTTATCCATGTAGTGATTTATGGGCAATGCAAAGGGCTTTGAAGTTGACACGTTTTTTTTTTTACTGGTAGCCAGTGTAGAATTCTCACGGCTGGGGTGATGTGCTCTCTTCTGTTTAGTCTCAGGAGTAGTGTTTCTGCAATATTTTAGATGCATTGACGTTTTTTGGTGAGATGTTCATAGGTAGAGTCCAATTGCGTAGTCTATTCTTGATAATACCAAGAGAATGATCAAGATTGTTATTGAGTTGACTTGTGGATGCCAAGTGACATGGCTATCCATGAGAATTCCCAGATGTGTTTCACTGTTGACGTCTCCTGTTGAGTTCCCATGTTTGGGGGACAGGTGAGAAATGTCTGTGTTGGATTATCATCTCGTGGGGTGATTATTATTTCTGTTTTGGTTCGGTTGGGTTTAGTTTAAAATTATTGTTTGCCATCAGGTTTTAATATCGAAGAGGCATTTATTGAGGATGTTGTTAGGGTCGTAGTTGGTAGTTATCTAGATGATGATTTGGGTGCCATCTCTGGAACTGTAGGCTGTCAGTCTAGGGTTTTAATGAGCTTCATTGGGGAGGTCATATAAATGTTGAAGAGAGCAGGGAGAGCCTAAATCCTTGTGGTATGCGCAAAGTGATTTTTTGTGTTCCATATTAAGGAGGTAGGTGAATTTTTTCGGTGAGTAAAGATTTCAGCCATTGTAGTGCAGAGCTTTAGGTTATCCTATATGGCGAGGAGTGCTGTTTCGGTTCCTCTCATGCGTCTGAAACCAGCCTGGTAGTCAGTTGCTTTCCACATGATTGAAAAATTCTTTGTACACGTGGTTCTCCAAGATTTATGCTGGGTAGGGCAGGTTTAAAATTGGTCTGTAGTTGGCAGGGTGATATGTTTTTCCAATCTTGTCTTTTAAAAGAGGTTTGATGTAGGCTGAGTTGGATGATCTTGGTACTATTCCAATGTTTACAGATAGATAAATTAGCAATCGGGTGTAGACAGCTGGTATTTTATGGACGAGTATCTTTTTGTAGATATCCGATGCACGTGGGTTGCTGGCAGATCCAGCCATGTTTGTATCTTTCAATAGGTTGCCAAAAGGTTCCTTGCTTATAGGTTTCAATCGTTTGAGTGATGTGCTGTTTGTTGGGTTCTGGTTTCTGGGAGTCAGTGGGTGGCACTCCTGTTGGATGTGTCTATGGTCTGTTACATTGCATGTATTTTTGCTCTTAGGTGGACCCTGATGTTGTTGTATAACATTTGTGAGGCTTTGATATTGTTGCTGCATGAAGTAGGATTTATTTTATTTCCTTGATTATTCTGTACATTTCTTTGTGGATGTGTTGCCAATTGTCTCATAGTGTCCTTCCTTGGCTTTCAGAACCATCGATTTATATATCCGAATTTGTCATTGGTAGTTAATTTTGTCCAATTGGTTGTAGTTGTTTCTCAGTCACTTTTTATTTTACAGTTTTCTTGATTTCTATCAGTTCCTCTCTGAACCATCTTACTGCAACATTTACCGTTGTGAGTTTGAATAGTTTTAAGTGTTAATTGGTCTAACTTGTCTGTGATATAGGTACACATTTTCTCTTCAACTGTGTCTGGCGTAATTTAGTTTAGTTGGGTGCTTTCAGGTTTTGTGGCTTCTAGTAGTTGTGTTAATGTTTCTAGGTCAAGTCTTTTCCAGTTTTGTTTGTTTGTCTCTGGGTGTTTTATGAGTATTGTGCGACTGAGGGCTTTTACAGAGAATGACATCATATAATGGCCGTTCCAGATAATTGGTACCAGTGGGATGACAGTCAAGAGCCCATCCCAGCAGAAGTTTACATCAAGGGTGTGTCAAGCTCTGTTACAGGGTGCGTTTTCTATTCTCTTTTGAACCAAATGTTGAAGTCACCCAGAACAATTATGTTGTCATGATTTACGATAGGTTGTCTATGGCAGTAATGAAATGTGTGGTGAAGTTAGGGTTATAGGTGTGTGGGATGGTAGGATGCATTATTTGTTTAGTTTAAGGTTGACTAGGCATGCTTCACAGTCTTCAACATCTGTTGAGGGCAAGAATGTGGAGCTGATGAGGTATATGTGTGCTAGAATGGGTCCTCCTCCTCTTCTGGTTTTTCTGTTAGATTGTAGTAGTTTGTAGTCATCAAATATGGCTTCATGAGTGATAACTTTGTAGTTGTCTGAGAGCCATGTTTCTGTGAAGAAGAGTGTGCCAGTGCCGCCTTTGAATAGATGGTCGTACTTTTCTCGTTTGTGCTTTGCCACAGGTGGTACATTAAGTAGTCTGAAGTGTAGTGTGTGCACTTTGGGATGCTGTTTTTTCTGGTGCTTCAATGGTTGTGGGATGGGTCGGCCCTTCGACTCTCAGTTGGACGGGCCTGTTGTTTTCAGAGTGTGTGGTTTGATCATTTGTTCCTTCATTCAGGAGTTCAATTAGGTTGTGGAATGGGTCTCTCTGTTCTTAGCGTTCTAGGTGAAAACTTTTTTTTCAGAATGGGAAGAAAATCTATTTAGAGAGACTGCTTCGTGACTGCATGGAGCGGTTTTTCTAAATTGAACTGTCATGCCCCAAGTGAGCGCACAGGCTGACCAGCTCAGCGGGACCTGGAAGCACAGGATGAGGAGAACGGGTAAGTGAGTGTGTGCGCATGTGTGTTGGTGTGTGTGTTGTGTGTCTGGCTGTGTTATGGTTTGAGGGAGTCTCGGGTGCATGGGAGTCTTGGGTGCGGAGGGAGGAGGCGGGGGCTGAGAGATGGGGTTTTGGGTGGCAAAACACCCTATTTAAAGGAAATCCCATGGGAGACGGTGGAGTGTGGGTAGCATGCTGGAAGGAACAATTGGAGGCTGGAAATTTAAAAAAATAAACAAACTCACTTTAAAGCACAATCAACAGAAAATCGGTCATTGTAAATTGGTATTTTTCACTTGGGAGCTTTAAAATGAGGTATTTACACATAGAACCGTTCTGAGTCGTTGCTGTTAGGTGTTTGATTGTCCAGGGGGCCATTCTCCAGTCTCCAAAGGATTGTTGGTGGAGGGGAATTCTAGTTTTGCTCCTGTTCTCATAGGTGTCTTTGGTTGACAATTGTCTACATTGCCTTGTTCTGTGTGTTTGGCTGGGTGGTTTGTTCTGGGTAGTAGAGTAGGGTTTCCTCTAGTGTTCACTTTTGTGTGTATTGTTTGATTTTGGATGTGGTTGGATTAATGTGGAACGGTGGCAATATATGTACGATGTTTGTGTTCTCATCTTTGTCCAGATGTTTTGCTTGTTTAGTGGAAGTCGGTGAAGAGTTAAAGGTTTTGTGAATTCTCGTAGGTGGTTCCTGTTGTTTGATGGGGGTGTGGTGTCTTTTCTCTTCCTTCTTCTGTTTTCCATTCATGTTCGTTTAGCATTCTTGTATAAGGGATTTGCAGTTGTTGAGGGTGTTTTGTGATGATTGTAATTCGGTGATCTATTAATGTTGTGTGTGAGCTGTGCATCAAGCTTTTTGGGTAGTAGTCTTGCAGGATTACTTGGATTCACTGTGTTTGATAATTCCTGTTCGCTACAATCTGCAATAATGTGGGGAAATTACGGTGCAGAGTCCTGTGTTTGCTGAGCTACACAGTGGCAGATGTCTCACTGTGGTAATTGGATTGCAGTGGGGAAGGCCCATATTTGTCAAGGCCTCCTAGTGTTAATCATTCCCAGGGACCAAAGCCCCTCTGTGGTGGTTGTTTCTTGGACTCAAAGCCTTGTGGAAGCGAAATTCTCAGAAGTGGTCAGTGGTGAAGTTTGGAGCGGCTGAACTCACAGCTATACAGTTAATTTCCTGAGGGGCCTTCCTTGTGGTTATTGTCTCATGGTCATTAACCCTTGTGTTGGGCAATTCTGAGATATTCCCAGTGGTAAAGTTCAGAAACAGCTGAATTTACAGTGGGTAAAATTAGGCTCCCAGGGTTAGAAGCTTCTCTCTGGTGGTTGTTTTGTGGCCAATAACCCTTATGGTAGGAAAGGTTTGGATGCGGCTAAACTTACAATGGTGAAGAATTAGTCTCCCAGGGGCTGATACCTCCCTGTTGTGTCGTGTGGTCTATAACGCTGGTGGTTATTATTATGGTGGTGGTTATGAAATCTCAAATTAAATCTCAAATTCAACAGTGCTATCGTTTGAAATGGCAGAATTCGAGGTCGTGAAACCTTACAGTGGCAAAATCATTTCTGCGACTCAGAAAGTCAGATCAGACTTTGACCGTGCCCACAGTGAAAGACATATATTTTGCCAATTGGCATGTGATATTGATATTTTAATATTGATATTTGATTTCTATCGTGCTCGTACACAAGTGTTTCAGAGTGCGATACACAAGTGTTTCAGAGCGCAAGTTTGGGTTGCGCATAATATGGTGCAGCACAAACTGACAATGCAAATGTCATCTGTTAGAAATCAACGTTGCATATGTTGTACCAGTGAACAATGTAATGCCATCAATGATTATGTGGGGTGGAGGCATGACGATTGAACGGCATTGGAAAAGCCATAGAGCCTTGCATCCTCTAGTGTGGACGGAAGGAGGTGGAGAAAGTGGGCACAAAATGGGACTTGGTGGAATTGGGTGACTGCCTAAAAGGGAATTGCCTACTTAGAGATTGTTGAGTTTGGGCAGATTCCAACACATGTTACACTTTAGTGTGTGTTCTTACCTCAGCACCAACCCTATGGGCCTCTCTTTGGATTAAGATGGGGAAGATAGTTGGGAGATGGAGCCAACTCACCTCACATTTACCCTCAACTTAGGTTCTTCAAGAGGAGATAGACTCCATCTATCCATTGCATCATTGAAGCATTTGTCTCGGGAGGAAGGATAGCTCATGGGCAACACGCTCGCCTTGGAAGCAAGACGACACAGAGCAACACGGGTTGGATCCCCGGTTCCGCGCTTAGAAACCTCTGGGTATTAGGCGCGTTATAAAAAACCAATCAAATCATGACCTACAAGGAAGGATTGATCTCAAGTTTCACATCGGCTTCCTTGCAACTCACAAAACATACCAATGTGTGTGATTCATAAGTGCGAATTTCAATATCCTCTTTCATTACATTGCAATCAAGCACTTTGCGTTCACAAATCCTGCCCCCTTTGAGTAGCAATGCTTTTTCAAAAGCGACATCAATCCGTCCATTTGGTCCTTGCTTTCTTGATAATCTCTTCTGTTTTTGCATGTTTTAAATAAGGATGCTAACTTGATTAATATTAGGAGAAATACATGAACTATGGAAAGCTTAACATAATGCATTCATTTTCTAAAGTGTGTTTTAAAAGGTTTGAAATCTTCAGGACTCGGATGGATACTTAAACTATTTAATATTCAACCAAATAATAAATATGCTGTTTTGTACACCACTAGAATGAAGACACAGCCATCATTTCCACCACAGAGGTGCAGGTATGCAACACACAGCTGCTAGCTGCGGCCGGTGCCACTGCCTGTGGTTAGGCCTCATGTTGTGCCCTCATCAGGCTTTTCATCAGAGCTTGCCCACAAAGGGGCATTTTTTTTGTAGCCATTGATCTGGCAGTATGATGTCCCTTGCCTTGTCTTTTAGTCCACCTTGCCACATACTCAAATTGGAACTCACTAGCATTTGCTGATAGGATCCACTTCCTCCCTATCTCTGTGGCTACCGACTCGCCCAGCGGTCATGGCACCTCCACCTCCTGCTCCTTTTAATCCTCTTTAATATTCACGTCCTTTCTTTTCTCCTTGTGTCCTGCTTCTGCCTCATGCTGCACTTTCCCAAGGCCCCTCCCACCTCTCAGGAACCTCACTTTCTACATGCTATTTCGCCTCCACATGCTCCTCCGCTGCTCCACCTTCTCATGTCCCACCACTTCTTATTCTTCCACCTGCTGCTCCACAACCACAGGGCCGTCATTTAGGGGTCGCCAGAGGTCGCAACTGCAATCTTCTGGGCTGTGGCCAGCACCATGTGGCTCTTTACTTGTGGAGTGGCTGGCTTTCTTTTTCAACCCCCTTAAAATAAAAAAAGAAGAAAAATAAGAACAGGAGTGCCAGAAGTCTAACACTTTCAGCACTGACCCTACATAAGAAAGAATAGGAATACCAAATAATGTGTCTTTCTGCAATTCTATACAATAATTGCTAGACTCATTGAGGGTTTTGTTCAGGCACACTTCAGGGGGTGAGTCACTGATTTAGTCTGTTCTTAAACATCTCAACTCAGCCTTCCATTCTTCTGAGGTTGATACATGAGTACCAACATATGTTGGGTGATATTGGGTGTATATTCTTTCTATATAAAGAGCTTAAGCGTAAGTGCTATATAATTATCATTTGGTCATGGACGTCTGCTTGCATTCACTGTAATTTGGTAATATGGGCCTATACACACTGATCTTAACGATACATATGGCGATACATTCTTGTATGAAATGTATACATCACATTATAGTGATATTGTAACCATATTTTTCATACTGTACAATGCTATGTAATGCCACTTCCTGTTTTGTTAATGGGTGAAAGGTCGTGTTCCGTCGCTTCCCGCGATATCACTTTGGGGGTGGGGTCAAATGACATTACTTCTGGTGATGTCATTAGGGGGTCAAGGGTTGTGTGATGTCACTTCCGCTACCCCTGGCATTTTGGTGAAATGACGTCCCTGCACAACCACTTCCTCACGTTCCACCGCCTGCGTTTCAGGCTCCTTCAGTTTTACAACCATGTCCTCAGGTTCCACCTACTGCAACACATGTGCCTCTTTGTACTCCTCCAATCTCTTCCTTCTGCCCTGCATCTGCATCTTCATGTTCCTCTTCTTGTTGCCCCTCCATATTTCCTTCCTCTCTGTCTCCTTGTCTTTCACCTGCTTCCCCTCAATCGTCTCCTTTTCTTGTCCTGCAATGTTTTTACTTGTCATGCTGACCCTCACCATCAGCGTATGGTTGCAACCTCAGATTCGTTGCAGCACTTCCTATGTGCCCACAGCCACTGTTCCCTTCATGACAAAAATGAGTTCTCACCACCACATGCCACATTAGTTGAAAGAGCTCATACAATGACTCCATGACCTGTTCTGCATCTGTGCCCTTGATTTGTCATGTTCCTGTCCCTCGCTTGGAGGCTCTCTAGCTTTATCTCCCTCCACCCCAAGCCACCCCCCCAACCCTTGCAAGGCTTCCACGACTACATCCTCAGATGAGGTGTCAGCCTCATGGCAATGCCAATCAACCACATATTCACATCCACCCATCATGATCATCCCATCAGAAGATGACAAGAGATTCCTTAGTCTCTTCTTTAAAAAACATAATATTTTGTGGATGGGGAACTATAGGAAATTGTGTGCCAACAGACTTTGGCCCTCATTACGACCCAGGTGTTGGACCATGGTGCTAATAGCACCATGGTCCATGCCGGTAACTTACCGACTCCGCCATGGCGGAATGGGGAATTACCGCCCCATTCCGATGTTGGCGGGGCGGTAATTCCCCATGCCGCCATGGCCCTTCCCCATTCCCAATTTTGCCCTATAGGGCTCAATGGGAATGGGGAAGGCGCTAAGTACGGTGCCGCAAATTGCGGCACCGTAATTAGCACCAAGGTCCCTTTGCGGGTTGGTTTTTTAACGCCTGCTAAAAGCAGGCATTAAAGTGCCACCCGCAAAGGGACCTCGTAATCAGGTGTTAAGGGTTTAACCGCGCCACCACCTTTTACGGCGCTGTTAACCCCTTAACGCCTGGATTGTAATGAGGGCCTTTGTATCTGATTTTTTGGGGAAAGGAGAAACTTTAAATGAAGATTTTAAGCAATTCACAAAAGGGCTTCACACAAATGTTAACCAGGATTTTTACAAACGGTATCAACGGTATCATTTTATCTTTTCTGTTCTCTTATTGGTGGAAGGAAGAAGGAAATGGATGTTTATTTGATTTTTTTAAACTCACAAAGATTTTGACACATATAGGTTTCCAGAAAGGTTTCAACAAAGTTTCAAAATGTTATTTTTTTTTCTTCTATTTTTGGCAAAAGGAGAACGTTTAACTTAAAGTGTTTAAGAAAAATCACAAAATGCGTCCAAGTTTTCGCAAAGAGGGTATGAATTTAAGGAAGGGCGCAAAAACAAGAACAAAATAATATGTTCCCTCCTTGGACGGATCAGCCCAGCTCCTCCCACTAACTGCCAAGCACAACCAGAAAGGCCTGCTGAATTTCTGAGAGTCACGCCCATTGCCAAACTTCAACACGCATTTAGACATGATTGCAGCCAACAGGAAAATCTCAGGAGAATTTGTGGGCCTGCACATCCTGAATACGAGATTCAGTTCTGATTTGAAAATTCGTCAGGTGAATTTCAAGGGTTTTGTTGCATTAAATCTGAGCTAATTAATTGCACTTAACTAAGGTTTTTCTAATGAATCACAAAGGTTTTGTTATACCATAGTTTATTCAAAACTACTAACAATGGTCTTCAGCCAAGGGCTCTGTGCATTTTGCACAAATAGGATTTCTTTAGGGTTCACGGCCCACCCTATGCCACTGTAAATGCTCTACCTATAGGTTTCCTTGATGTCCACTGACCGTGGCTTTGGCCATGTCCAGTGGCTACAGCGGGCCAGTGGCCATGGTCTTCAGGCTTTGGCCACTGTGCATGTTGCACCAATAGGATTTCTTTAGGTTCCACTAACCATGGTCTTCGGCTGAGGTGTCTCTGTATTTTGCACCAATAGGATTTCTTTAGGGCTCACAGCCCACCGTAACCACTGTACATGTTCCACCTATAGGTTTCTTTGGTGCCCACTGACCATGGCTTTGGCGACGTCCAGTGGCTACAGCGGGCCAGTTGCCGTGGCCTTCAGGCTTGGGCCACTGTGCGAGTTGCTCCAATAGGTTTCTTTACCGCCCACTAACAATGGTCTTTGGCCGTGGCAACTGTGCAGGTTGCTCCAATAGTATTTCTTTAGGTCCCACTAGCCATGGCATTTGGACATGTTCAGTGGCCATGGCCACCCACTTGTAGGTTTCCTTGGGGCCCAATAGCCATGGAATATGTTCCACCTATAGGTTTCCTTGGGGCCCACTAGCCACACCGTCTGACCGTGGCCACTGTTCATGTTGCACCAATAGATTTCTTTGGGGCCCACTGGCGAGGGCCACTGGCGCACAAACTCATTTTCCCCTGCCTGGTAGCTGCGATCGCAACAGATGTCCCCCCCATTTATTTTTCCCCTGGTTTCCATTACCCAGATAATTGTTGCAGTAATTACAGCCATAATCTGACACCAACGACTGTGGTTTTGTTTGTGAAATAACTGCACCACCATTACTGCTGAGACTCAGGGAAAACGCTGTATATTACTGAGTGCCCTAACCCATAATATTGCAGGGAAAACACCTTCCATGATGCATGCATGCATGCATCCAGTGGGTATTCGGCCGCTTCAAACCATCTATTTAAAATATTTGAAGTACTATAATGCAATTAGTTTAGCATCTACCCCGAGCATGGGGCCCGGATTCATTTCACACATTCAGTTTCCGAGAATGATCGACTCAGCCTTCATCCTTCTATGGTCAATACATTGAGAATCATAATACTAGATAATATCATCAGCTATATAGTTATAGCGCCTAGAAGCAGGAAGAATCTGGTATGAAGAGCTATATAAAAACCTAATATTATACATAGAATATATTCATTTCGCTATGATTACTATCTATCCCTCTGCCTCTTCCCTACAGTCCCCTCTCCCTTTCTCCTCATCTCCATGTGCTTGTGAAATCTGCCCAGCAGCGCAGGGGTTACCAGAGTAAGCTCCTAGGAAGCAGCATCCTTCAGAAGTGGTTAAACAGGAGCTCGGGCCTAACGAATGGCTGTGCAGGGAGCAAGCTTGGCCTTCACTTAAGCAGAGTTATAAATCACCGCCCTGACAGGCCGTGCTAAAGATTGCTGGCAGGGCTAGCACCGCTCCAGGCAAATTCCGCAAGGACACACAGTGTGTCTCTGTAATGAAATAGCACCCACACATTCATTAACCCCTTCCTCCCCAAGGAAGCAATCTGCATGCGCTCAGACAGCAACACACGATAAACGGTATCTCCGAGCTGCACCCCTTGATCTACGGCGGAGAGCGTGCTACCAGCTATGAGCAGTAAAACAACGCACAGCCAGTAATTGGCCTTAATTTAACTCCAAAAATACAACCATGGACAGGCTCTGTAGCTTACTGCATGGAGATGACCTCGCTAATCATGCAGTTGTTTCAGCATGCATGGTTAATATTTGGTTTAATTTCAAAATGGGGACTTTTGGGATAATAAGCAAATGACTTACACTCCCTTTATTTATTTATTTATTAAATGTATATAGCGCGCAGGCAGCCCAGGGGCATTGTGGCACTGTTACTTGCAGGAAGACTTAGTTACAATGTGAGCAGGTTGTGCCTTGGGTTACAGTAAGGCAGTGACCTGTGATCAGATATATCACATAATACATCATACAATACAATTATGAGGGCTAGGCCATGTAATTGTTAGATGAACAGGGTCGTTTTCAGGGTTTTCCGAAAGGCGGTCAGTGAGGGTTCAGAGCGCAGGGAGCTAGGGAGGGTGTTCCAGTGTACGGCAGCGAGGTACGGGAAACTAGAGCCCCCTGCTCTGGTCCTTTTTACCCTGGGTACTGAGAGCATGCTGGCATAGGGTGATCTAGTGGGTCTTGTGGAGGAGACCAGGTGGATCCTCTGTGAAAGGTACATTGGGGCGGCAAGATGGACACATTTGTGGGTGATGCTTAGAGCCTTGAATAGGATCCTCTCCTTTATGGGGAGCCAGTGGGAAGCTTTTCTGGCAGCGGTGATGTGCTCTCTCTTGGCAATGCCTTGTGCAGCGCGTAGGGCACTGTTCTGTATTACTTGGAGCTTCTCAAGATTTTTGTTGGAGGTCCCAAGGAAAAGAATATTGCAGTAGTCAAGTCGCGAGCCGGTTATGGCCCTGGCTATGTTAGTGCAGGTGTCTTTTGACAGATAAGGTCTGATTGCGTTAAGGAGTTTTGCATGGTAAGCGGCAGAGGAGGCAATGGCGTTTACTTGTCTGGTCATGGATAGATTGGAGTCTAAGTAGACGCCTAGTGTTTTTACCGTGTCAAGTACTGGGATCGTGATTGAGTCAATGGTGAAATGGCTGAACTGAGCATCAAGTTTTTTGATGGTGTCAGGGGAGCCTACGAGTAGGAGCTCAGTTTTGTCGGAGTTAAGGCAGAGGCCATTGATAGCCATCCACATTTGAATTGTGTTGTAGATGTTGTTGAGGGTAGCAGAGTCCGTGTCATAGTTGCCTGTCAGAGTGAGAAGGATCTGTGTGTCGTCGGCGTAGTTGGTGTAGGAGATGCCCATGGCGTCAAGGATGAGGAAGAGGGGGCGGGTGAAGATGTTGTAGAGGGTGGGGGAGAGGCAGGAGCCTTGGGGCACCCCACATAGCATGATAGAGGGTGATGCAGTGGCTAGGTCGGAGAAGACCTGCATGGTCCTGCCTTGGAGGAAGGAGGCGATCCATGTAATGGCTTCTTGAGAGAAGTTGGCTGTGGAGGAGAGGTGGTGGCAGAGGATGTCGTGGTCTACAAGATCAAAGGCTGCCGACAGATCCAGGAGAAGGAGCAAGGCAGGTTTGCCTTGGTCCCTTGCGTCGTCCATTTGGTTTTTTAGGTCGAGTAGGGCGGTCTCTGTCCCATGCCTAGGGCGAAAGCCGGATTGTCTCAGTCCAAGGAGGTTCTGTTCTTCGAGGAAGTGCTGGACCTGCAGGTAGGCTGCTTTGTCTAGAATCTTGAGGAGGAAAGGGACAGTGGTGATGGGGCGGTAGTTATTAGGGGAGGTGGGGTCAAGTGTGGGTTTCTTTATGAGGGGTCGGACCCATGCTTCCTTTAGGCAGGCGGGGACTCTCCCCGTGGTGAAGGAGGCGTTGACGAAGGCTGTTAGAAAAGGGGCCAAGGTGTCTGCGCAGTCTTTGATGATGGAGGCAGGACAAGGGTCGCCTTTGCAATTGGAGGGTTTTATGTTTTTCATAATGTTGATCATGTCGTTTTCTTGGACGGTTTTAAACAAGAAGGTGGATGGGGCATCAGTGGGTGATGGGGGCAGTGGTGGTGGGGAGGGTGTAGTGTGGGTGGAGAGTGTTAGTTTGGTGTTCAAGATTTTGGCTTGGAGAGAGCTGATCTTATTGCGCATGGCTGTTTGGATGTTGTCACACCATTCTTTGTCCTTAGTGAAGTTTTGGGGGGTGGGTGTGGGGTTCTCAAGTTCCCTGAAAATGGCGAACATTTCCTTGTTGTTCGACTTGGCCTCAGCAATTCTTTCTTCGAAGAATTTAGCTTTGGCTTTAATGATGGCTTTCTTGTAATTAATTGCAAGGGATTTGAAATTGAGTTTGTCTTTCTCATCCCGTGATGTTTGCCAAAGAGCTAATGCTGCCCGTTTGTCGGAGCGTAGTTTTAGAAGGTCTTGGGTGAACCACGCATTAGCGTGTCTAGTGGGTTTGGTTTTCCGAAGTTTAAGTGGGGCGATGGTATTGATTGCTGCTGTGATGGCCGTATCATAATTTTTTGCCAGAGTTTCTGGGTCGTTGGAGAATGGGGCTGTGAAGGCGGGTCCCTGTAAGAAGGGTAGGAGTCTTTCTTTGGTCAGTTGACGGGCACTCCTTGTAAGGGCAGGAGGCAAGGGAGGAGGGGGGTGGGATGTGGTTGTAGTGGTGGGGATGTTAAAGGTGATGGTGTGGTGGTCGGACCATGGGGTGGGGGTGTTGCCCGTGACTGTGATGGGGCAATTGTGGTGGGCGATCCAGTCTAGTGATCTGCCTAGGGCGTGTGTGGGGTTGTTGATGGTGTTGACGAATCCTAGGGTGGCTAGAGCTGTGTCAAGTGCTTTGGCTGTAGGGTCTTTGGCGTCATTCAGGCCAAGGTTGATGTCTCCAAGGAGAATGGCTTTGGATGACTTTTTGAGGTTGTCCGCCAGGAGGTGGGTGATGGAGGCCTGGAAGTCTCCTAGGGGGCCTGGTGGTCGATAGATGAGGTGTAGGGTGATGGTGCATTGGTGCGAGATGGTGAGTTTTAATTGAAGGTAGTCGCTGTTATTGTTGATAGTTTTGTCAGCCCTTCTGATGGTGATTGAGTCTTTGGCTATGAGGGCGACACCGCCTCCAGTGGTCATGCGATCTTGTCTCGTGATGGCATAGCCAGGTGGGAGAGCGAGGGATAGGGCGGGGCCTGAGGCTTCATGTAGCCAAGTTTCGGTGACCATTAGAAGATCTAGATCTAGGGTGGTAATAAGGTCGTGGATGTCTAGTGCATGCGCATTGATGGAGCGGGCGTTGATGAGGGCACATTTGAGGTGCGGTTCAGGGGTGACATTGATGGTCGGGGGTGGCCTATCCGAACCGGTGGGAGGCAGTGGTAGAAGAATTGCAAATAGCGGTAATTTCATTCAAACCAGTGGGGGGCATGTTTTCTGGAGTCATAGACACAGATAAAGTGGCATTTGCACAATTAGGTAGCAAGGCAGTGGTAGAAGAATTGCAAATAGCGGTAATTTCATTCAAACCAGTGGGGGGCATGTTTTCTGGAGTCATAGACACAGATAAAGTGGCATTTGCACAATTAGGTAGCAAGGCAGTGGTAGAAGAATTGCAAATAGCGGTAATTTCATTCAAACCAGTGGGGGGCATGTTTTCTGGAGTCATAGACACAGATAAAGTGGCATTTGCATCATTAGGTAGCAAGGCAGTGGTAGAAGAATTGCAAATAGCGGTAATTTCATTCAAACCAGTGGGGGGCATGTTTTCTGGAGTCATAGACACAGATAAAGTGGCATTTGCACAATTAGGTAGCAAGGCAGTGGTAGAAGAATTGCAAATAGCGGTAATTTCATTCAAACCAGTGGGGGGCATGTTTTCTGGAGTCATAGACACAGATAAAGTGGCATTTGCATCATTAGGTAGCAAGGCAGTGGTAGAAGAATTGCAAATAGCGGTAATTTCATTCAAACCAGTGGGGGGCATGTTTTCTGGAGTCATAGACACAGATAAAGTGGCATTTGCATCATTAGGTAGCAAGGCAGTGGTAGAAGAATTGCAAATAGCGGTAATTTCATTCATACGTGTGAGTGACACATTAACAAGAGTCTTAGACATTGTATCCAATGCAAGTGGCTCACGGTGGTGCTTGATAAGTGGGGTCAGCTTCGTTGTGTGGATTAGTTTGTGGTATAGATGCAGTACTGGGGAGGTGGCCTTTCGGTTAGTTGTAGGTAAGGTTCTCGACTGTAGTCGTGCATTGCGTGCACTTGTGGGGATGGGCAGGGTGACCAATACGCTAGGTAAAGTACGTGTGCGTAGACGGTCTCGCCTTTTTGCGAGTGTGTGGGTTAGTTCCGGAGTGCGGGACTCCTTACCTTGAGATTCCAGCAAGGGTCTGTGGTAAACGCCAGACTTCGAGCAGCGAAGAGCTGCAAAGAGGAGTGCAGGCCTTGTCCTCTGGCCTTCTCCTTGCGGCTTCGCCTGGCGGTGGGCCTCGTCTCTCTTTATGGTGGGGGGGGTGGAGCCGGCAGGGTGGGAGGCCGTATGAGGCTGCGGGTTGCGGGCGGGAAGCGGCGTCGTTTCGGCGCCAAATTCAAAAAATGCTTTCTCGGTGCCCATGCCTTCCAAGGCGGGGGCCTGCGCGAGATCAGCTGGCTCTCCGAAAAGCAGATGGAATTCTGCTGCCAGCTGATCGAGCACAGCTGATGGAGGCACTCGCAGCGGAGCTGCAAAGAGGAGTGCAGGCCTTGTCCTCTGGCCTTCTCCTTGCGGCTTCGCCTGGCGGTGGGCCTCGTCTCTCTTTATGGTGGGGGGGGTGGAGCCGGCAGGGTGGGAGGCCGTATGAGGCTGCGGGTTGCGGGCGGGAAGCGGCGTCGTTTCGGCGCCAAATTCAAAAAATGCTTTCTCGGTGCCCATGCCTTCCAAGGCGGGGGCCTGCGCGAGATCAGCTGGCTCTCCGAAAAGCAGATGGAATTCTGCTGCCAGCTGATCGAGCACAGCTGATGGAGGCACTCGCAGCGGAGCTGCAAAGAGGAGTGCAGGCCTTGTCCTCTGGCCTTCTCCTTGCGGCTTCACACATGTATCATAGAATAGAACGGTTGCCCTAAAAAATAAAAGCCCCCTAGTGGCCAGCCGCAGCATTGCCCTGTAAACCAATATCTCAGGGCATACACATGAATTCATAAATCATCACAATTAACCAGCACGAGTCAATCAAGTTCGGTGGGACTAGTTTAATCATCCGGTTTCACTGATGATCAAGAAATGACAGAAGGGAGCTTATAATGATGCAGGTAGATGAAAAATATTAGCAGGGGGACACAGAAATACAAATAGAACCGAAAAAGTGGAGGACAGGGCAGTAGAGTAATGGCTATGGGATTGAAACATTAAAGCTGGAGGGGAGGTTGGTTCTGCATCCTTTTTGCACTCTGTTTTTGAACTACAGCTCCCATAACCCCTAACCAGCATAGCTAATGGTGCGGGATTAGAGGGATTAGAGGAAGTCCAAGACATCTGGATAGGTTGCAAACCTAAACGTCCATGGTGTTATTTTAAATGGAGATACTACTTGTAGCGTGTTATCAAACTCTTTCAAGCAGCCCAAAAATGTACCTTTATGGGTCATAGGTTACATGTCAGGAAGGATAATTATTTTCTGAAAACTCCTTTCCCCGATTAATAGTATAGGAAGGTAGCATTAAAAGGACTAATAATATGGCTTGGGTAGAGTGTGGAACATCCCAGACATGATTCCTGGGACTCACAGTGATGGACAGGGCGACCAAATGGTGCTATTTCACCTTGATGCAAGATTCCCACTCCTGGGAATTCCAGTTCAAGGCTATTGGGTCTAATGAAGTTGGCAAAGAGTAAGGGCCGCATCCATCACAAATTAGTTTGTGAAGTTAGAGCTAGAGTTTATGCATCTAAAGCCACACAACTTCACTTGGGTTGCATCTGGTGTGAGTCAAATGGATCTGCACCCTGCACAGACTCCCAGAAGCCAGGGCCATTGGAGAACGTTATTTGGTTGGGCTCTGGGTGATTTGCTCATGAGTTTTCTTTTTTTTCTCCACAAATTCGATTTCGTAGCATTTATTTTTAATTTGTTACCCTTTGGCTGCACATATATTCGTGGGGAGACCCCTGCAGCCCCTCCCTGGCCACCCCCTAAATTTATTTACAAGATTATCCACCGCCCCACATATAATTATGTCAAAGTTCGGCCTGAAAAATTAAACACCACCTCATGAGTTAAGGCATTCCCTGCCTTTGCCTGATGATATTCTGGATTGTTCCTCTGGTCTTTCAAGCGTATGTGCCTATTGATGCAAATTTAGGCAGTGCAGCACAAGCCACCGTTGTGTCTAGGTGCACAGTTGTTGTCCAGCCGTTTTCAAATTCGCCCTTAGACAGCGCTAACAATACGCCAAAACTATTGCTATGGGAATGTATTTGGTTGTTTTTTTATAATGTGTCGAATACTGTACCTGAGTTCTGGTTCTAAGAAAGGATCCAGGATTCAAACCTTGGTTGCTCTGAGTGGTCTTGCTTCCAAGACCAACGTGTTGCCTCTGTGTTGCCTCTGTGCTATCATCCGTTCAAGTGAAGTGAAGATTGGAGAGAGAGGGCATTTGAGGGGACACACACAGCCTTTGGAAGTTGATTGTCATGTACCCACTCATTGACTGCTTTTAGGATGCAGGTGCAATGTCCTAAATGGGAAGGGACGTACAAGCTGAGGAAATCCTATTAGTATTCGAATTTGGTTATTTGTTGTGACAGTGTTTCTGTCATTTTTCCCGTAGCTTTTCAGGCCACTTTCGAATTAGTTTTACCAAAGGACAGAAGGGACAGAACCTTCTCTAGGGATGAGCAGAAGGTCAAGAAGCTGGCAGAAGGAATATGGGAGGTTTCCAGAAGGGAAGCAGCAGTTACCAAAGAGGTAGAGGGGGTGGATTGGGAGGAATGAGACCTAGGTTTGGAGGGCAGTGTTTTTCTTGTAGGAAGATAGGACATTTTGCACAGGAATGTAGAAGCAGACCGCCCATGCCCTTCAACCCTAATATTCCAGTGTATCGGCTCACTTAGTATCCACCGTCCCAATTGCAGCTCCCCACTAGCCCACATGCCCCAGGTCGCATGCAGCTGGAGCCGATTCAATACCCATCACCAAATCTCACTCAGACACACATGCAGCAGTGACTTGCCCAGCCATGGGATAAAATCTCCCTGCCACAGGGCATGGTAACCCATTACACAGAGGCTCGTGTGATAGGGGGCAATGCTTTCCTGCTCCCAGGCATGAATTTGTACCCACAAAAGGACATTCCACACAGGGATCTGATGTGTCCAGTCCTATCAGTAACGTCTTACCCAGACAAGGAGCCCCAAGTAGGAGTGAAGATAGGGATCAAACATTTTCTTTTATGGTCGACACAGAAGCTACCAAATACTACATTATGGAGAGGAAGTTTACTTTATCTGTCAAAATAATGGAAAATCTGTCAAAAGCACAGAGATTCTCTGGGGCTGTTGTATGGTTTTTTTTCATTGAAGATTTACCCATCACCATAGGTAGACAAGAACTGCCAGCACCTATATTTTACTAACATGATACTCCAGTTAACCTCCTGGGCCTGGACATCATGAGCAAGTTGACCATGACCATTTCATTCACTGAGGAGGGCATTATGTTTTTTACCCCAGGTACATACCATGTTAGGGCTACTGCGCTAATGCAAGCACTTTGTGACCACAGTGCTCTGTGGGGCATTTGACTCCATCCAGATGTTTTCGTCTGTCGTGTAACAGTTCTGTTAGGTTGGGTGCCCGGGATTGAGAACAAAACAATACGCATACCCGCAGAGTCTCAATTCAGACCAGCAGTCCCTCTGGAGGTAGCACCAGGCACCATTACTACATTAGATTTAGACGCAGTGATCACTAAGGCACAGACGAGAATTACATTGAATGGTGTACAGTCCTATTTATTGACTGAGTAGAGCAATTGCCAGAGGTGTCTGACGAGCAATTGTTGGAAGACACACATGACACAAAGGGAGATGGTGTTTCAAATTTGTATAACCTGTCAGATAATGATCAGCGAGACGTACCCCACACTGTGCTCCTTGCTAAGACATGTCAACCACATCTGAGGAAAGATTTAGAGAAAGTGCCCAGAGAGCTATGGACCAGTAGGTCTCTTAAAAGGTATAGATGTCAGAAAGCACCCCATGACAAAAGAAGCAGACACAGAGATGTATTCCACCATTGTAGTATTATGACAGCAGGTTGTAATTGTGCCATAAAGGTCTCCATGCCACACGGCTGTGTTCTGTGAGAAAAAAGCAAAAAGGTTGGCGTGCAGGATGGTTCAGGACTTAAGCCTGTTGAACAACATTTTAGAGGCAGAGTTCCCAGTGGTCCCATATTCCACCACCATCCTTTGCAATATCCCCACTGAAGTGACGCATTTCACAGTAATAGACATCTCCATCCCATTGCACCTTGACTCCCAATATCTCACAGCATTCATCTACAGAGGACAGAGGTTCCAACCCACTAGTTTGCCATAGGGGTATTGTGAGTCCTCAAACATTTTCAAAAGGGAACTGTAAATGGATTTAGGAAACCTACAGGTACATAGCACAGCAATTCAGTATGTAGAGGACCTCTAGTGTGTAACACAACAGAAGAGCAGTGTAGAAATGACTCAGTTGCACTTTTGACTATATTGGCAGAGAAGGGCTACAAGGTTGGATATTAGAAAACTTTACCTACATCAAACCTATATTGCAGGGGATAAAAGAAGCACAGAAAGCTAAGTGATCCATTATCTGGACCAATGGGAGGCCTCAATCGTTCCTGGAACACAAAAATGCAATCAGTAATGCACCAGTTTTAGCAATGCCTGATTAACATAACCAACTATTCCTGTTCTCACATTGTAAGGGTCATGTAGGGACATTTTCCATTCAAGCAGGCTCTAGAAGCAGCTGCTTTCACAATACAAACGTCTTCACCAATCACAATGGGATGCCTTGTCACATTTTACGCCGAACACACAGTTTTTGCCATCCTAGAGAAATGGAAATCTATTATCACCACACAAAGAGCTTCAGGATATGAGGTCATTTTTTCCAACCCTTCCATTCACATAGTAACATGTAACATTGTCCATCCAGCAACATTATTACAGAGGCAGGCAGATGACCTAATACATGATTGTGCTACATACAAAGACACTTCAGGTGACAGTACCCATGTCAGTGAACACCCACTCGAAAAAGGGGAATTGCTCTTCATTGATGGGTCATCGACGATCAATCAGAGCAATGGTGTCGGGCACACAAGGGCAGCAGTAGTGAGGATTAGTGAAGAAATATCTACGGTACGACTTTCCTCACAATACTCAACAGCTTAAGCAGAAGAGCGTGTAGCATTTATAACAGCATAAGAATTAACCAAAGTGTGCTTTACTACCATCTACTTAGATTCAGCTAATGTCACTTTAATAGTACATTCAGGTCTCACCAGATGGTGGAGGCGAGGGTTCAAAAAATCAGGTGGCACACCCATGCAACATCCTAACTTACATTCTAGGTGAATTGATGCATTAAAACTCCCCACAGCAGTTGAGGTAGTAAAGTGTGCACCCATAGCAATAATACAGACCTAATTGCTTAGGTTAATGATGCAGCAGATTTATCAGCGAAAGAAGCAGTATATCTAGAAATGCCAAATCCCACAGTGCCCCCTGAGGTAATTTTATAGTAGGTAGAATGAACAATTCCTTACACTGAAATCAAAGTGACTCATATTATTGAAATTACAAGCACCTGCTCCCCTGCAAGAGAATGAGTTATGGATCAAAGAGGGTGATCCTTATCACCCACAGCATATTTCAGGAAAAGCAATCATGCCCTGAGGAACTTCTTACAGTTGCCCTCGAGCAATTGCACTACACTGCACACACATTCAAGTAGTATTTTGCAGCTGATTTTCAGGAAGAATGGTTAATTACCAACCTACAAGAACATTGTGATAAGTTCATACTTAATTGTACCACTTGTTAAATGTACACAACAGGTTGCACCCTTAGGACTTTGAAAGTGACATTGCCCCACCCCTCAGGGTCATTGCGACATCTCGATATTGACTATGTGGACATGGGTAACAGGTGCAGCAAGTTTCGTTATCTAATTCTGGTGTTCCCATTCTCTCGTTGGCTTGAAGCAGGTCCCTGTTTCCATCCTGGTGCCAAATCAGCACACAATGTCTAGTATGTCCCCGGTGAGGAATATGTGATGTCATCAGATCTGACAAAGGGACTGACTTCTTTAATTAGCTCTTCAAAGAAATGTCCCTTTTATCAGGCATATAGCACCGATTGTGCTAAATGTATCACCTGAAAGCCAGCAGAGCTGTGGAACAACTGAATGGCCTAATGAAACAACATCTTGCTAAGATGTGTAACACATTGAAACATAGTTTTATTGTCTGCCACTAGCATTGTTTGTTCTCCATAAGCAACCAGGGTTAGATCATCATCTTACGCCTCACAAGATAAAAACCGGCAGGAGACTCAATACTCTACTCACTGTAAGTAACTCCAATCAAGCAATCCCACTAAGTCAGTGCCTTGTCTGGGATGCCCAAGGGAAGCCCTTATTTATATATTTTGATGGCAAGTTATAATCTGGATGATGAACCCTTGTATAACACCCCTCTCTCAGAATCCCCCCTGACCCCGCTGAGCTAAGAAGTAGGTTTGTTTTGCAAATTTAAAAGGTTTATTTGAAAAATTAAACAATATATATATATATATATATATATATATATATATATATATATATATATATATATATATATATATATATATATCACACTTTTATAATAAATTAATAATTGATATCACACTTATGGATATAATGTTGATCAACAATGGGTAATCTGGCACTAACACACTTCTTTACAATCAATGAGGAGTTAGTATAGGATGGATAAGGTAGCAAAAATACTTTTATGATTTCAAGGGAAAAGCAATGAGGAATAAAATGCAGTACAGAAATAACTTGATATGATTTTAGCAAAAGATAAGATTATCACTTTTTCTCTGGCAATCCCCCCCCCCCTTTTTGCAATATAAGGAGATGGAAAGAGGAGCCCCAGTTCTCAGGAATGCAATCAAATACAATACGAAATTCAGTTCCCCCCCAGCAAGCTTGGAGGAAAACAGGTAGAAGTTTGAAACACAGGCCCCAAAATGCTTTTAAATGTGATGACAATGAAGTGAGAAATGTGCTAAAAATGCTTTTAATTATTCCCTCTAGAGGTTCAGGGTAGGTGATATCTAGTTGATATTAGTTAAGGATCACTTTAGCAATGCTCTATGAATGATTGTCAGGTTGCACATGAATTTCAGCAAGGAAAGCAAGGACAAATATTTGTACACATGGCTGAAATTGAGCAAAATGTCAAATTGCGGCAAATTTAGTCGCGTGCGTCGAGGCTATATAAGGAGTAGGAGGTTGGTTATATGTTCGTTGGAAAGCCTAGAATCCTAGCACAAACGGTTCCGGAGATACGGACGATTTTGTGAAAGTAGTTTTTCAGATTTGAAATTTTAAAGCTCAGAATGACAGATGACAGTTTTCAGTTTTAAAGATGACAGAATGACACGAATCTAGGAGGCAGTTCTAATAGGCTAAAATAGTTTGGATTAGATTATTTTAAACTAAGAGATTGGTTTTGGCACAGTGAGTACTCACACTATATTTTTGAAATTAGCCGTCAAGGTCTGGTCAGGTTGGACGGGACTTCTGGCGGTTCTGCTCACAGCGGTCTGGTCTCTGCTTCTGCTCTCAGCACTGCACAGTTCTGGTCTCTCTGGATCTCTGGTCTCTCTGGATCTCTGCTCTCTGGAGGTTGATGGATTTGAAGTCTGGAGCCTCCCGGCAAAGCGTCCCGCAAGAAAGTGGAAAGTGAATCGCCTACCTGGGTTTCAGTGACCCTTTTTATGTGTTTTGAAAATGGGTGTGTGCCTGGGCCTAGCTAAGCCTGCCCCTCTCACTTATCATTGGCCAATTCCTCCTCTCTCCCTTGATTGGGGGAAGGAAATGTGAGTCAGAGTGATGCTGTAGGTTTTATGGTCAGAGGAACCTTCCCTTGTCAAATTGCACACAAATCTATTTCTGATCCAAATACATATTTATCTATGTACCATTTTTCTCATATTATAGGTCCAGTTAACATATTTTCTGTAGCACCAAACCATCCGATCCCTGTCTTTGTACGATGTCGTGTCCACTGATGACAGAATTCTCCCCTTTTCATCCAGATAACGACCTCTAAACCTTTCCAGATTTTACACAAATGTGCACCAGGGATATGGGTTTCAGATGATAAAGTGTCAGATTTTTAACATGCATACATTTGGAGTAACAACCTTTTTTCTGCTACTATCCCCAAGAACATCCCACAGGGTCCTAACCCCTTTTAAAATGTGCACGGAAAAATCCCAAGAATACTGATATTATTTATATAATTCTGACCAGTCCACACTATGAGTTATCTATCTTTTTAAAATTATGCCCTGGTCAAAAAGGGGTGTGGCTTCCCACATCACATGGTGGAATAACTGGTTTATCCACTTCCCCAAAGCTCAGCTCGCTAGCAGAGGCACTGCCCCTCCCAGTTTCTCCCAAGAGGAAGCCACTTTACGGCCCCCCCAATATAACATTTGCCTGAGCCAAAGAAGGCCCATTGTTCAGTTCCCTGTAGTGCCCAGGTGCCACTCCCCTTTCAATCAACAGGGCCATGTGATCTCCTTTTGGTGGGGCCAGCAGGATGCAGCCACGCCTGGGAAGAGTTGTTGAGCCAGTTCAACTCCTGTCGGGGGTAGCTGTCAGGCAGAATTCAGCTAAATGTCACTTTAGTTCCCAGTTTTCTACATTCAAATCCAACTTACATGCAACTATTTTTTATATATACATTAAATAATTACTTTCTTCTAGTCATTTCAGAATATAGTTTTAAAAGTAGCCACCTCTTAGCAAGTCTTTCCTTGGGCTGGTTTCGGTTCATTTGTTCAGTTTTACACAAAAGTCTGGTGGTTTTAAAACGCCGGCTTTCTGATAGTGGTGAGCACCGGGCTGCATCCATTTTTGACATTAAGAAAATGAATTCCCCACAGTTCTGGGTTGCTTTTGGCAATCAGCATTGCCATTCCCAATGGTTTCAGGCTACTGTGTGTGTAGCCCAATGGTGGTTTAGGCAGTGCCCTCCTGTGCTCACAACATAGGCAAAAATGGGTGGCAGCCTATTCTTCATGTTTTCCCTGTGCACTCTCTGGGGAGTTCTGGCCATCATGATGTTTTCCATGCCAGTACTGCACAGTTTTATGGTAGGGCTTGGATGCATGGGTAAAAACATCCCACAAGCCCCCCCTCTTGCGATGGCCATTCTGATCTTTAAGTGATGGAACTCGCAAGATCTGGGATGTTCGCCTCATCTTCTTCCAATTCCGTAAATGGCACAGTTCAGCATCTTTTCCTCCACCCAGTTGGATCGATCGGTTCTCCTCGCCGGTTCTGATGCAAATATTGGGCGGTACCCCAGGCCCCTCAGGTCTCTGCTCCCGGTCCCCGGTCGTCCTCCTTGGTCAATCTCTGTGGTTCATCTCTCCTAGGATGATAAAGCAAAAGCGGCAATACCTATTTGAAGACATTTCTCCACCACTTTTAATGGTGTGGCGAACACATACATTTTATACATCCGGTTACATTTTTCAGTCTTGTTTTAAAAACAAGATATAACAGGAAATATTGACATTAGGTTACTATATTTTTGGTATGTGGAATATTGTAGGGTTGGAGCTTTTATTGATCTGGGGCGGCCCCCTCTAGGATTCCAGAGGATTCCTCCAGTTGTTGCAGAGTGTGCCTGGGATGGCAACACTTCAGCTGATTAATATGGACCCACTTATCTTCCTCTTCCGCCAAATTACCTTTGGGGATGCGGATTTTGCAGGCAAGAGGGGAGATCTTGTCTATAATTTCAAAGGGTCCCTTCCATGTAGGCAAAAATGTTCGCTGTTTGGCCTGGTTCCTTTGGAAATTGTATAGATAGACCTGGTCTCCCACATCATATTCCTGCCTGGTGGTTTTCAAATCATAGTGCATTTTCATACTCTCAGCTGATCTTTCTAGATTCCGCTGAGCATAGGCAAAAGCATGCTGAAGGTGTTTCCTTAAATTCTCCACATACTCATGAGTTGTGGAGGCATTTATCAGTGTCTGCTCTTGGGTCCTGTAGAGCAGATGCTGGGGAAGCACCATCTTGCATCCGGTCATCAGCTCAAATGGTGACATTTTGGTTGCAGATGATGGGGTAGATCTGATGGCCATTAGGACCAGAGGTAATCGGATATCCCAACCTGGCCCAGAATCTGCCACAAACTTCTTTAATATGCTCTCAATGGTCCGTTGTAGCGTTCTACTGCACCAGAAGAAGCTGGCCTGTAAGCAATATGTAGCTTTCTTTTGACCCCCAGTATCTCCCACATCTTTGTCATTACCTCACTGGTGAAGTGGCTACCTCTGTCAGACTCAATCCTTTGGGGTAGTCCAAAACGGGAAAAGATGTGGTTAATCATCAGGGCAGCTGCTGTTTCTGCCTTGCAGTTTGGGGCCGGGAGACATTCCACCCACTTGGTAAACAAGCATGTAACGGTCAACATGTACTTGTTTCCTCTAGACGAGCGAATTACAGGGCCTACAAAGTCGATTTGCAAATCTGACCATGGCAGTGTCATCCCCCTCTTTTGGAGAGGCACACGGTGGGTGAGGGATGATGGCTGAAATTGTGCACATACAAGACACCCCTTCAAGTATTGGTCGAGGTCCTGCCCCATGTGTGGCCAGTATGCAACCTCTCTTAAGATTTCCAGTGTTGTGTGAAACCCCCTATGACCGGCGGTGCCCGCATCATGGGTGTTACTTAACATCAGGCTTCGGAATGAGGTAGGGACCACCCGCTGATCATGGCCAGCTTGGGATTTCCTTACCAACAAACCGTCTTGGTTTCGGAACATTTTTGGACATTTCATCAACACTCTTAGGTCCTCTTTCCCAATGTAATCGGTATCCGTCAGGGGAAAGTTCTCAGGGTCCTCAAGGTGTTGGTAAAACTTACCAATGATTGGATCCCCCTTCTGAGCTGTAATTAAATCAGCATCAGGGGTCTCCTTACTCCATTGTGCAGTTGAAAGATCATTGTGAGCATTTGTCTGGGACCTAGTGATAGCAGTGACCCGGATTTTCCCCAACAGGGACTCTATTTCTATTAGATCCCCTTGGATGGCCCCGGATTTGGCCAGCTGATCAGCTAAGTCATTTCCAGTATTGTCTGGTCCTTCTACTTTGGAATGACCCTTGATCTTTTTCCAATAGATGGTCATCCCATTCGATGTGACCAGATCATCAATATTTTGGATTAACTTCCCATGTTTCAGGGGTTTGTTATTAGCACATAACATGCCTCTGGTTTTCCAGTTAACCAGGTGCTCCACGAACCCGTTCCGTACATAATCCGAATCTGTGATTATGACCAGTTCGTGGAGTTGATGTTGGACAGCAGTGAGGATGGCCTGATGCACAGCCATCAATTCTACCACCTGACTACTTCGGGGACCAATTTTGTATCCAGCGGAGGGTTCTGGAAACTCCTTCACCCATGCATTCCCTACGCCGGCCACCAGTTCTTTCTCCCCATTGTTGTCAACATGGTAAGAGCATCCATCGACATAGACAGTGTGCATTCCCTCACACTTGTCTTCTTCAAAGACTTTGTGTGGGGAATTGAGGTATGCCTTCATGTTGTCCTTGATTTTAAGACTTTCGTCCTCGAGACAGTTTTCTCTGGCACAATCATGCAAGTCAACCAGACCTTGCGCGAGGGGACTCTTCTTGTTTTGGCCATATCTGACCTCTACAGGAAAGCCTTGCATTGACAGAATCCAGGAAGTAATTCGGGAATTACTCACATTTCCGGCCCGGATTCTGTCATTGCAGAGGCTGGTGTGGAGTCTCCACTATGATGTGTTCCCCCTGGATGAACGGGCGGTAATTCTTCAATGCCCACACCGTTGCCAGGAGTGCCTTCTCACAATCGTTGAATTTTTCCTCCACAGATGATAAAGTTTTGCTCGCATAGGAGATTACTTTATTGACCTTGTCATGCTTTTGGTATAATACTGCCGTCAAACACGTATTAGAGAACCCTGACGCCAGGAAGAACTCCTTGTTTCTGACAGGGTAAGCTAGGCAAGGCGCTTGTGAGAGGCTTCTCTTGAGTAGTCTTACTGCCTCGGATTGTTCTGGACCCCATTCCCACTTGACCCCCCCCTTCAGGAGATGAATCAGGGGTAAAGTGATCTCTGCGTAGCCCTCAATGAACTTTCTGCTGTAATTAGTCAGTCCCAGGAGGCTCCTTAGTTCCTGCAGAGTTGTGGGATCCTTCAGTTTCTGGAGTGCTTCCACTTTCTTTTCTTGGGGACAGAGACCCTGAGGAGTAATCTCATGCCCCAAGAAATTAACACGGGTTCTACACCACTCTGCCTTCTGAAAGGAAAGTTTTGCTCCGGCGGCCCTCAACTGTGTCAGAACATAACGGATCTCCGCTATGTGTTCCTCCACAAATGAACTTTTGATGAGGACATCATCTACATAAGCCAGGTTACCCCTCGCACCCAGGTCGGGCATGGCCTTATGTAGAAAAATGTTGAATTCATTGCCGGAGTTGAGGTATCCGAAGGGAGTCCGGGTCCATGTGTACTGCTGGCCCCCAAAGGTAAAAGCCAGTTTGTATTGGTCCTCCCTACTGACAGGCACAGTCCAGAACCCATTGGTCACGTCTATTGCAGTGAATACCTGTGACCCCTGGATCTGGGCCAGCCCTTGGTCAATGTAGGGAAGAGATGGGTGAAATGTAGAGATGCACACCTGTAAAGTTAACTAAATTATGATTTGAATTCTAATATCAATATGATTGGTCAATTTTTTTAAAACGACTGTAGGTGCTCCCTTTACTAAGAAATACTGAAACTGGGAAGATTCACTGCAAAAGCACGGTGAATGAACTGAGGCACAGCAATAAGCAACCACTGTTGCAATGATTTATTTAAATGTAAGGAAACATAAATGAGTATATTTTAACCAAAGTAATTCAAATAATCGACAATTGTATATAATACACTTTCAAAAACAATTTTTTTTTTTTATAAAAAACATATATGAGTATTTTTCAGCATACACAAATTCTATTATTCCAACAAATTCTGTCAACAGTGAAAGAAACAAATCAGTCCTTCACATGACAAATGTGCATTGCAATTCAACAATATCTTCATAATCATAGTAACAATTCATAACAAAATTCAAAAAAATCAAAAAAATCATAGAAATCAAGTCCCAATATATGAGTAGACTTAAGTTGTGTGATGTTTATATAACAAGTGTCCTCTCTTCTTAACTACGCGTTTCGGGCGATAAACGCCCTTCTTCAGGTTATATATATTGGGTGAAGGTTCTTTAAATCCCTCCTGCAAGTAATTATAAAAATATTTCAGTAGGAGTTGTAATTTTAAAGTACATGAATATCAATACTGAATTACTTAACGGTATAACGTGGCACTAACCTTGTAGGTGGACCTGGAATTAAGTCCAAATATTTACATTCTGGTAGACTGTAAAGTCACTGAAAAACATATGTATATCCGTGTTATTCAGAAGCGAAATAAAGCGTGGCTCAGGGGGAGCAAGCGCCAAAAATTAGCGCTGGGTACCCCTGTCGCCACACGTTGTTCAATCAAAAAATACAATTGTACCAAATGGAAACAATCTGAATCTTACCTAAAAATTATATATGACCAAAACCAATCTGTTTAGGTCAGTAGGGGAGACTTGGTAGATTCTCAATGTGCCGGATTGAATTCTGATAACATACCTGTAACATATATTATATGTTAAATTTCAGGGGTTGCTAACGTATTTCAACGTGTAAGTGGTAGGTGATTAAGGAGAGACAGCCTACCTGTCTCAAAGACAGCGTACAGCGTACGTTCTAGCCTGATGCAAGTCACGGCACGATAGCTCGATTCACTCGTGTTTGTGTATTGAAGAAAAAATCTCTGTTGAAAATACCAAAACAGAGTATCAGATTAGAAGGCACTGTATATGTAGCCATAACACTAGATGTGTGGTTTATAACTCGTAACCTGTAAGTACCTTAGTCTTATAAGTCCACTCTGTATCCTTCTCTCTGCACACTTCCAATGTCTGTTTACCTCCGCTGTCTCAATTGGAGAAACGCGGATTCCATGGAAATGCTTCTACCTTAAATGTCCTTCTATTATTTCTATGGCTACTCGAGCGCGGGCGCCATCTTCGAATGGGCAAAGACGCTATTAACTGTGTGGATCTAATTTCTTGCCTGGTCTATTTGTGCTCATAATGATGCCAAAATTAAGGGAGAATATTACAATTTTGTAAGCCATTGAAAGTGCAACTTATATGTAGGTGTGGTCATTTAACATCAATACAACAGAGAAATACATCCCAACACTGCATGTTGAAACACGGGTAACTGGTTTCAAAAAACCCCATCCCCAAACACGTAGTAACATTTAAAATCTACAGTGTATACCACTCCCTAGATGTAGGTACATTATTCCAAAAGGCACAATAATGTAATTTACCTATATGATAGCATCAGAGAAAGAGAGTATCAATCCCTTTACCCCTAATTTCAACAAAATTGCATTTTCACATCCATTCCCACTAAAATATCACAAAAAACAATTCAGATCCCAATCAATATTCATTCATACAGTCTTTTTAAAAAAATGGACCAATCATATTGATATTAGAATTCAAATCATAATTTAGTTAACTTTACAGGTGTGCATCTCTACACTTCACCCATTTGTTATATCTTTTGTTGCTACACCAACTTTAGAGATCGCACCCGAACTTTCATTTAGTAATGTCATTTTCAAAAATTGGTTCGTTAACCACTAACAAAGCTGAAACATTGGCATTTTCTGAAGAAGAAGCCGCTAAAATTTTGAAACTAATCAAACATACTGAACAAGACTTAGGGGCATCGGCAAAACCTGAGGAGTTAGTATATCAATTGGAGCGACTAATCAGACGTGAAATCAGTCAAAGACTCCATGCAACCACGTTATCTCAATACTACAAATCCCAACGCATTCCACGGGGACTCAGAATAGATTGGAGCCAACTCTCTGCAAAGAGAATCCTGAATTTGTTAAACGGTGGAGACTTATATTAAATAAGTGCTCATTAGATCTTATCATCTTAACTATTGAAGAACTATCCAAATCTCCTACAACCATTGAAGTTGATCTTGAGAATACCAAAAAATCCTTGGGCACCTTTATGACAAAGGATGAATTAACAGCCTTACTGGCGGAAATAGACAATAAGCTCGATACATACAAAAAAGAAATTGAATCCAAAAAAATTAGAAAATTCAGAAGAGACACGGTAGACTATAAATTAGATATAGTCTATACGTGGAAATCTTATTATCAAGAAAAAGATAATCAAAGGAGCTCTAGACCAGTCTGGAATAAAAATAAAAAACTAACAAACCCAGGGTCAGCACCGACATCATCAGACGCTTCTAGTGCGGAAATAGATAACACCGAAGCACCAATTGAAGTTGAACCGGAGGAAACAAGAGACGCCAGAAGTGAGACAAGAGGGTCCAGCCAGATCGCAAGTACCTCGAAGCCTTCAGCGGAAACTACACCCGCTACGTACTCTTTTTTAGACAGAATAAGACACGAAGAGGGAAAAAGAAAAAATCCAACCAGAAAAGTGAATTACCCAGCAAAGAAAACCTAGTGGTGAACATTTCAGAATATAGACTTTCCAATTTCGAATGTGAAACACTACAAAAGGGTATTTCAGTTGTACCTCATTACAACACTACCTTGTTGAAAGAAAAAATAGCTTTCTTCAAACTAATGTGTAAAATGAAATTAAAATTGTTCTTTGATGTTATGGACATTCCTGAGAATATACAACCTTCCAAATACCTGGAAATGAAACCCAAGAGCACATTTACACCGCCGGCTCAAAATGCAACACTTGAGTCTTTTCAAAAATTGGTACTTAAAGATCTGAAAAAACTTACATTTCAAAGTAGAAGGAAAGGGAATTTGACCCACAGAGAAAAACAGGCATTAGAACAACTTTGGCAAAATCCAGATATCATACTTAAACCTGCTGATAAAGGGGGAGCCCTTGTGATTATGGATACAGAGAAATATAAGATGGACTAACACGACAATTGGAAGATCAAGATACGTACCTTGAGATCTTTGAAGATCCAACAGAAAGAATCAGAACAATAATTAACAGAACTCTAGATGAAGCTATGGAATCAGATATTATCACTGAAAAAACAAAACGATTCTTGAACAATTTATATCCAATTATGCCGGTGATTTATATATTACCGAAAATTCATAAGAACCTTCTAAATCCACCGGGACGGCCAATAATTGCAGCAAGCAATAGCTTACTTGAACCAATTGCACAGTTTATAGACACAGTTATTCACCCATTGACTCGGACCTGTAGTACCTATATTCAAGACACAAATGATTTCCTAAGAAAGCTTGAAACTGTTACCTTCAATCCTGAAACAGATCTTTTGTTCACAATGGATGTCACAAGTCTATATACAAACATCACACACCAAGTAGGACTGGAGGCAATGGAATGGATGTTATTAAAAAGTGGTGAACAGGTGAAGAGTGATCCTCTATTTATCCTTAAATTACTAAGCATAGTACTTGAGAATAATTTGTTCTCCTTTGAAAAGAGGTACTTCATTCAAATTTCTGGAACTTCAATGGGTGCAGCAATGGCACCTAGCTATGCCAATATATATATGGCTTATTTGGAAGAAACAGGAGTTATCAACAATCCAAGATGGAACAATAAGTTGAAATTCTTTACCAGGTTTATTGATGACCTTTTTGGAGTTTGGCATGGGACTGAAGATGAAATCCAGGAATTTTTTGAATACATGAATGGATTAGCGCCAAGAATTAAGTTTACTCATAAGACCAGCAAGACTTACATTGACTTTCTGGATGTGAAGGTTTATTGGAAAATCGACAAATACAACAGTCTATACTAAGGAAACAGATAGGAATAGTTTACTTTTAGCCACAAGTTTCCATCCCAGGAAAATCATTACCAGTATACCCTTGAGCCAATTCTTACGCTATAGGCGTATTATCTCTGATGAAGAAGACTTTGAGAGAAAATCGATGGAGTTAAAAAACAAATTCATTAAAAGAGGTTACAGCGAGCCAGTCCTCTCTGAACATTACTCGACTGTGAGAGATATTCCAAGAATAGTGGCCCTCAAGCCCAAAATAAAATCAAAAGAAGACGAGTTAGTGTATGTCACTACTTACTCCCAACAAAGTGGTAAAATAAAAAATATCATCAAGAATAATTGGAATGTGCTGTCATTAGATCCAACACTTGAAAAATTATTCCCCACTCCTCCACTTTTTGCTTACAGCAAGAGTAAATCGCTCAAAGACCACTTAATTAAATCTGATTTTTCACAAAAAACTAAAGTGGAAAAAACATACAGGGGCACATTAACATGTAACAACTGTAATTGTTGCAACAATGTACTGAGAGGAAGCTCTATCTGCCATCCTCATAATGGTAAAAATATTTCATTGCTACACACATCTACTTGTGATACAAAAAATGTAATATACGGAATAAAATGCCCTTGTGGCATATATTATGTTGGACTCACCAGTAGAAAAGCCAAAGTGATATGGGGAGAGCATAAGTTAAACATAAGGAATTGTTCTACTAAATCACCTGTAGCACAACATTTTATGGCAGAGAGACACACTATTGCACAGATGAAATTTGTGATTTTGGAATCAGTTAAACTCCCAAGAAGGGGTGGTAATCTGATGAAATTATTACAACAGAGAGAGATCTTTTGGATCGAGAAACTTGATACTATGTATCCCCGTGGAAAGAATATTGATTGGGATCTGAATTGTTTTTTGTGATATTTTAGTGGGAATGGATGTGAAAATGCAATTTTGTTGAAATTAGGGGTAAAGGGATTGATACTCTCTTTCTCTGATGCTATCATATAGGTAAAATTACATTATTGTGCCTTTTGGAATAATGTACCTACATCTAGGGAGTGGTATACACTGTAGATTTTAAATGTTACTACATGTTTGGGGATGGGGTTTTTTGAAACCAGTTACCCGTGTTTCAACATGCAGTGTTGGGATGTATTTCTCTGTTGTATTGATGTTAAATGACCACACCTACATATAAGTTGCACTTTCAATGGCTTACAAAATTGTAATATGCTCCCTTAATTTTGGCATCATTACGAGCACAAATAGACCAGGCAAGAAATGAGATCCACACAGTTAATAGCGTCTTTGCCCATTCGAAGATGGCGCCTGCGCTCGAGTAGCCATAGAAATAATAGAAGGACATTTAAGGTAGAAGCATTTCCATGGAATCCGCGTTTCTCCAATTGAGACGGCGGAGGTAAACAGACATTGGAAGTGTGCAGAGAGAAGGATACAGAGTGGACTTATAAGACTAAGGTACTTACAGGTTACGAGTTATAAACCACATATCTAGTGTTATGGCTACATATACAGTGCCTTCTAATCTGATACTCTGTTTGGTATTTTCAACAGAGATTTTTTCTTCAATACACAAACACGAGTGAATCGAGCTATCGTGCCGTCACTTGCATCAGGCTAGAACGTACGCTGTACGCTGTCTTTGAGACAGGTAGGCTGTCTCTCCTTAATCACCTACCACTTACACGTTGAAATACGTTAGCAACCCCTGAAATTTAACATATAATATATGTTACAGGTATGTTATCAGAATTCAATCCGGCACATTGAGAATCTACCAAGTCTCCCCTACCGACCTAAACAGATTGATTTTGGTCATATATAATTTTTAGGTAAGATTCAGATTGTTTCTATTTGGTACAATTGTATTTTTTGATTGAACAACGTGTGGCGACAGGGGGACCCAGCGCTAATTTTTGGCGCTTGCTCCCCCTGAGCCACGCTTTTTTTCGCTTCTGAATAACACGGATATACATATGTTTTTCAGTGACTTTACAGTCTACCAGAATGTAAATATTTGGACTTAACTCCAGGTCCACCTACAAGGTTAGTGCCACGTTATACCGTTAAGTAATTCAGTATTGATATTCATGTACTTTAAAATTACAACTCCTACTGAAATATTTTTATAATTACTTGCAGGAGGGATTTCAAGAACCTTCACCCAATATATATAACCTGAAGAAGGGCGTTTATCGCCCGAAATGCGTAGTTAAGAAGAGAGGACACTTGTTATATAAACATCACACAACTTAAGTCTACTCATATATTGGGACTTGATTTTTTTTTATTTTTTTTATTTTTTGAATTTTGTTATGGAATTGTTACTATGATTATGAAGATATTGTTGAATTGCAATGCACATTTGTCATGTGAAGGACTGATTTGTTTCTTTCACTGTTGACAGAATTTGTTGGAATAATAGAATTTGTGTATGCTGAAAAATACTCTATATGTTTTTTATAAAAAAAAAAATTGTTTTTGAAAGTGTATACAATTGTGGATTATTTGAATTACTTTGGTTAAAATATACTCATTTATGTTTCCTTACATTTAACTAAATCATTGCAACAGTGGTTGCTTATTGCTGTGCCTCAGTTCATTCACCGTGCTTTTGCAGTGAATCTTCCCAGTTTCAATGTAGGGAAGAGGCCATCGGGAAGTATGGACCCATTTGTTGAGCTCCCTAAGGTCGGCGCAGAGTCTCCACTGGCCGTTTGGTTTCAATATTCCCAGCACTGGATTATTGAAAGTGCTGGGGACTGGACGGATTATTCCCCGGGACTCAAGGTTCTTAATTATTTCAGTGAGAGACTCCATGGATGCGAGAGGCAAGCGATATTGCTTCACAAACACTGGAGTCATGCCAGGGTCCGTGGGAATTGTTGTTGTGTGGATGTCGGTGCGACCACAGTCATATGAGTCTACCGCAAAGAGATCTTGGAAATCCAAGAAAACTTGTTTCAACTTTTGCTTCTGTTCCAGAGTCACACAGGCATCAGCTAGGTTGACTCTCTCTTCCACCATCTGCCTGAAGCCTGGAAAGACTTCTGGTTTGGCTATCTCAGCGGCCTCCTCCAGCTGGGTGGAGAAGTCCCTGGTCAGAGTGCTGATTTGGACTGGAGGCTTCAGGTGGGAAAGGCAGCCCTTATGGTCCTGGAAAATCACCTCATCCCTCCTGAAGTCACAAGTCACATCTTCCTTACCATAAGGGCAAGAAGTGTACACCAGGAAGTTCCACCCATGCCGCGTGAAAATCCTGCCTGGTGTTGTATTGTCATCACTGTCACTGTCAAAACAGTCCTTGGGGATTAGTCCTAACAGTTCATTTCCTAAATCAATGGAGAAATGTCGGTCATCAACCGCCATTCTAATAATGGTGCCTGCGGCTAGAGTAATACTCTGTAAGTCGCTGTTATCCACCTCTATTGGAATGGTGTCATGTTCTATGTTGACTAATGGTGTTGGGTTTACCCCTAATCATTGCTGTTGAAGAGGAGCATTTAGATAAATATAAGGGTTTTTCAATGCTTGTCCTCTTTTAACCTTCACTTCCAGGGAAAATTGTCGGGTCCTTTCTGGGATGGTGACTTCCTCTTTGAGCTGAATTTCAACTGCATAAGGTAGCAATTGAGCTGACCTAAATGCTTTTTCCGATCATCAAAGCCCATGGGATTATCCACTAATCGGGACCAAGCTTTGAAGTTTATTAGGTCCAAACTAATGGCAAAGCGATTGAGAATGTCACTGCCTAAGTAAAAGGTGGCAGTGACATCTAGCACGACCCAACAATTATGGACTATGCTCTTGTTGCCAATGGAGATTTTGAGCATACACCTGCTTGGCAGGAGATGTTTGGAATTGGGTGTTTCCAGATCCATTTTTCATTTATCGATCAGTTTGAATGTGGGAATGGCTGGATCTTTTGGGAGTTGGCGGAACATGGCTTCGCTGATGAAGCTCTTACCGTTGTTCACCCACACTCGAGCGAGAACAGTGTCCTTCCCATCATTTAACTTAACAGGGATGAACAACTGATCTCCAAATTGCTGAATATCAGCCAGGCTCTGAGCTGATTTCACATCTTTCTGGACTATAGGAGTGGGAGTGTCTGATTGTGGATTGGTAAAGAATTTCAGAGTGTTTCCTTCCAGTGTGGATTAGCACCTTAAACTGGAAAGAAGGTTGATTTTCAGAAATAGAGAGGACCCCCCACCACCAGTCTGTTGTCCTACTGCTATTACTGTCACGTCTGGAATTTGGTTGTTCTGGAAGGGAAATTCTACTTGGGCAGATTTTTGTTCAACCATGTGGCAGGTGCCGTTTAAACTAACATGGTTGACACTCTGTTTTAATTTTATTGGTCGGCTAGTCTGGGTCCAGAGGACCTTGTTTACGCAATCTATTAGGGGTTCCAACCTTCTCAGGAGGTCATTCCCTAGTAAACAAGGGGTGCCCTCTGGAGTCACTACTATGACCGGGTGTTTCACCTTGTGTCGCCCAATTTTGATGTCCAAATCTGCAGTCCCCTCGACAGGAATTTCCTTCCCGTCAAAGTTCTGCAGTTGTCCAGGAAGAGAGGTAAGAGGAATACGGTCATTCTCCCCCCATTTAGTTCATCAAAGGCCATTTTGGACAGTAGGGTAGCTTGGGATCCAGTGTCCACCAGTGGCGAAATTGTACCCTGCCCCTGTACTTGTACCGGGGCATGATATCTTCCCTCCTTCTCCTCAAGGGGGCACAGATAATGCACATTTTTGGACAACTGGTGGGCTAACTTTCTGGTTTTGGACATTGCTAGCGAAGAGATTTGGGCAGAATTCTGTGGAGAGCCTGGGGAATCTGAAAGAAAAAGTTGGCAACTGGAAATGGTTTTGGGTTCTGGGCCGCCCCCCCCCTCTTTGGAGGCAGTCATCAGGATGGGTTTGACCCATGGGATTTTGGTATTGTCGGTTCTGGGATGAGATGATGGGCGGCGGTAGCTCAGTCTCCACATCTCCCCAGTCTGAATTGGCATCCCTTGGTACCCATTTTTCCTTGGGAGGAGTTCCTCCATCTCTGAAGGAGAAGATCCTTTTCCCAGGATCTTCTGAGGATCCCTCTCCCTCAAATTGGAAGACCTGTACCTCCTCCACGAAGTGGGTCTGTTTGGGTCCTTTGTTTCTCCTACCCCCCCTCTGCTCCTTGGGAGGCAGGCTTTCAGGGGCAGGAGATTTTGTTTCCGGTTCCTGGTTTTCCAGGGGCTGTTTACAAGTTGGGAAGGAAGCTTCCTCCAAGGCTTTACACCCCCCTTCCCCTTGCGCCTCCTCCCTGGGAACCGGTGGGTTATCGGGGTGCTGCCCCCGTCATTGTTCTGGAGCACCAGGTTCAGAGTTTGGGGCATTCTGCGGTGGCATGCTCATCTGAGGGTTCTGTTGAGCCCTCAGTATGTGACCCAGATCCCGTGCCATATTTTGGACCTGGCGCTCTAACTGGGAAACTCGCTCAGGCTGATACGGGGCTCTATTTTCTCCCCTGGGCTGAGCCCGGGAAGGGTAGCAATCCCTTCTCTGGTAATACCCCGGGTTGGGAAGATTCGGGTACCGCTCCACCCTTGGCCTCCCCTCTCCCGGATTAGGTTGTCTGCGCTCAGGGAATTGGGGAAAGAAAGATGGATGATTTTGGGGCTGGAAATTGGGTGGATACCTGGGGAAAAAGTTCAGCCCAGGATTTGGTGAATTTCTGCCCTCCTGGGGGATGTTAGGAGGGAGGTTCCCTGGGTCAGGTGCTTGGCATGATCCCCCCCTTGGGCTGGAGGAGTCCACACATAACCCAGGATGGGTCGGTTTCCCTTGTAGCAGGGACTTACATAATCAGGGGAGCGAGGGACCCCATTTGTGGGACTACCTCCTTGACTCCCTGTCTGTGACTGGCCTGAGGGACTTCTGGTGTTAGAGTTATTTGGTGCAGGCAGGTTTTTAGGCCCCCCATCTCCAAATCTAAAAAGGGGGCAACCGTTACCTCTGCCACCTTGGCAGCAGCAGGGGTGCTGTTGGTTTTGGGGGTTTTCTGCGCATTATTTTTATTTTCTATGGGCTTCTGCACCTCATAGATCCGGGTAGCCTGTTCAATGACCCAGTCTAGTGACCTCTTCTTGTGAAAATCTCTCACTAGCTGGGTCATGATGTATTTGGGCAAGGCATGGAAAAAAGTATTAACAAACTCTTTGCTGTCTGTGCGCACCCTTTTTGTAGTCTGTGCAAAAGCACGCTTTAACTCCTGCACAAATTTTTGTGGGGCCTGATCCTCCCCAAATTGCAAATTGTAGGCTGCCTTGCAAGCCTCTTGAGGATTTCTGTGCACAGAAAAATGTTTCAAGATGGCCGCCCTGTATGTGGACCACCTTGAATGGTTTTGATCCTCCAGCCCCGCAAAGAAACTGGAGTATTCTGGTGAGAAGGTCCACTTTACATATTGAATACAGCTTTGGCTGTCCTTCAAATGGAAAGTCTCCATCATTTGCTCATAGAGCTCCAAGTGTTCCCAAACAGAATACTTGGCGTTCTTATGATAAGGCGTGATGACACTCCTTATTGCCTTTATTTGTTTCAATGGTTCCTTAAGCAAGGCCCTTTTTGCCTTATTGGCCTTTTTGGTTCGGGTAACCCTGGTCCATTCATCCTCCGACTCAGAAGCGCTGCTCCCAGATGTGCCCATCTGATCTTCCAGGTTTTCCCGGATTCTGCGAGCCTGGGAATGGCTGGCAGAATGTGGGGACCTGGTCTCCTGTGTCGTGTGACGCTCAGAGGAGTCTTCAGATCCCTCCTTGCTACCAGGATTTGATGGGTATCCCCCCCACTGACCTAACTGGGCAGAGGTTTTCAGGATGCCCTTAGTGGGGCTACTCTCCTGGGGTTCCCCACTAAATTGCACTGTGCATGGGTGCCCATACCCAGATGCCCACCCCTCCATTCCCGGGTGGTACTGACCTATGAGCCCCATACTTTTAGCTGGATAGTAATCTGCCATCCCTGTGGCCCCGTGCTCATGTGCGCCAGGGAACATGGGGGTGGCAGAGTCCAGGGACTGGTAGAGGTGAAGGCCTCTGGCACTAGGGCTCCTGAGGTTATGCTCAGGAGTTTCTCTTTCCCAGCGAACCTCATCTCTATCCGCCCCTGCTCTCTGTTGCAATGCAAGAGCCTCACTTTCAGTTCCTCAGTTAAGGCCTTACTAGACTCTATCAGTCTCTCCTGCATCGCTACCTGTTGCTGGAGCCTATCATTGTGCTGGCAGAGAGCCTCATTCTCTCTCTGTGCCTCCTGATTGGTCCTGGAGTACTGGGCCAGTCTTTGCTGCAGGAGGGTTACCTCCTGAGCTGTGTCCCTATTGGCCTGCTCCTTTCTTGCCAGAGCATCCTCCACCCTCCTGGTGTGCTCTAACAAGTTCTGTTGTTCTTTTTTGGAGGTCACCCAGTCCCTGCAGGGCCATGTGATTTTCTTCCATTTTCCTTTTTAAGTGGCAGACTTCCTGGCCTAAGGTATCCCTTTCCTGACTAAGAGCCTGCATCTGTGCCACCAGGTCGTCACTTTGCCTTTGGAAGGCACCAGCTTTCTGACGCTCCTGATCAAACTCTGCCTGGGTATCCAGGTCTTTCAGAATCAGTTTATTGCTTTCCTCTTTCTCTCTGTCTAATCGAATTTGCAGGGTGGCTACCTGCTCTGTGCATGCCCTGTTGAAGTCCAGTTGTTGCTCCAGCTTTTTCTGGCTCTGAAGAAGGGAGTCCAAACCTTCTTGGTACTCCTTCTGCAAGGCCAGAAATCTGGTATCCTGGTCAGCCTTTTCCTGTTGCAGCCTATCCATATCCTCCTTTATTTTAGTGATGTACTGTCTGCTGTCATTTTCGGACTCCTGGCTCCCGTGCAGCCTCTGCTCAGAAGAGACCAGGTCAAATTGGGCCTTTTCTAACGCCATCTGTTGCCTATTTGCCAGATTTTGGCCTTCAGCACATTTGTCCTGCATGACTTCCATATATAGATACAAATATGCCGCTATCCTGGCAATCTTATTGTGTTCAACTTTTGCCTTAGGGGCCATATATAGTTCGCTCAGGGCCACATTTAGGGGACCCTGATCTCTCCATATATCTGACCCTGTTTCAGTGACCTGTTGCGCGATTACCTGCAACCAGACCGCCTGGACCTGATGAGTCCACTCACCTCTCACAAATAGCTTATGTAAGAGGTGCTCCCTCGCTATTTTCATATCTACCACGGTCGTCATGCTGGAGATTGATCTCCCTCCTGACTTACTGAAGTTTGTATTTTTATTTTGCAAAACAGACCATCCCCTTAGAGCGTTCCTTTGAGGAGTGCTTTCACAGTGTAAAACAGCGTGGAGATCTAACCGGATATGTGTATCCGGTCAGTTGGCACACTGTATTAAGCTGCACAAATGGTAAATCTAACCCAGAATTTCCCGCTCCGAGCCCCCACTCTGTAAGTAACTCCAATCAAGCAATCCCACTAAGTCAGTGCCTTGTCTGGGATGCCCAAGGGAAGTCCTTATTTATATATTTTTATGGCAAGTTATAATCTGGATGATGAACCCTTGTATAACACCCCTCTCTCAGAATCCCCCCCGACCCCGCTGAGCAAAGAAGTAGGTTTGTTTTGCAAATTTAAAAGGTTTATGTGAAAAATTCAACAATATATATATATATATCACACTTTTATAATAAATTAATAATTTATATCACACTTATGGATATAATGTTGATCAACAATGGGTAATCTGGCACTAACACACTTCTTTACAATCAATGAGGAGTTAGTATAGGATGGATAAGGTAGCAAAAATACTTTTATGGTTTCAAGGGAAAAGCAATGAGGAATAAAATGCAGTACAGAAATAACTTGATATGATTTTAGCAAAAGATAAGATTATCACTTTTTCTCTGGCAATTCCCCCCCCCCCCTTTTTGCAATATAAGGAGATGGAAAGAGGAGCCCCAGTTCTCAGGAATGCAATCAAATACAATACGAAATTCAGTTCCCCCCCAGCAGGCTTAGAGGAAAACAGGTAGAAGTTTGAAACACAGGCCCCAAAATGCTTTGAATGTGATGACAATGAAGTGAGAAATGTGCTAAAAATGCTTTTAATTCCCTCTAGACGTTCAGGGTGGGTGATATCTAGTTGATATTAGTTAAGGCTCACTTTAGCAATGCTCTATGAATGATTGTCAGGTTGCACATGAATTTCAGCAAGGAAAGCAAGGACAAATATTTTTACGCGTGGCTGAAATTGAGCAAAATGTCAAATCGCGGCAAATTTAGTAGCGGGCGTTGAGCGCGATTACGGAGGCACTATAAGGAGTAGGGAGTCGGTTCTAGGTTCGTTGGAAAGCCTAGAATCTTAGCTTTAAGATGAAAGTTAAATCTCCGGTTCCGGAGATACGGACGATTTTGTGAAAGTAGTTTTTCGGATTTGAAATTTTAAAGCTCAGAATGACAGATGACAGTTTTCAGTTTTAAAGATGACAGAATGACACGATTCTAGGAGTCAGTTCTAATAGGCTAAAATAGTTTGGATTCGATTATTTTAAACTAAGAGATTGGTTTTGGCACAGTGAGTACTCACACTATGTTTTTGAAATAAGCCGTCAAGGTCTGGTCAGGTTGGACGGGACTTCTGGCGGTTCTGCTCACAGCGGTCTGGTCTCTGGTTCTGCTCTCAGCACTGCACAGTTCTGGTCTCTCTGGATCTCTCTGGATCTCTGGTCTCTCTGGATCTCTGGTCTCTCTGGATCTCTGGAGGTTGATGGATTTGAAGTCTGGAGTCTCCCGGCAAAGCGTCCCGCAAGAAAGTGGAAAGTGAATCCGCTACCTGGGTTTCAGTGGCCCTTTTTATGTGTTTTGAAAATGGGTGTGTGCCTGGGCCTAGCTAAGCCTGCCCCTCTCACTTATCATTGGCCAAGCTTTCCTCTCTCCCTTGATTGGGGGGAAGAAATGGAGTGTCAGAGTGATGCTGTAGGTTTTATGGTCAGAGGAACCTTCCCTTGTCAAATTGCACACAAATCTATTTCTCATCCAAATACATATTTATCTATGTACCATTTTTCTCATATTATAGGTCCAGTTAACATATTTTCTGTAGCACCAAACCATCCGATCCATGTCTTTGTACGATGTCGTGTCCACTGATGTCAGAATTCTACCCTTTTCATCCAGATAACGACCTCTAAACCTTTCCAGATTTTACACAAATGTGCACCAGGGATATGGGTTTCAGATGATAAAGTGTCAGATTTTTAACATGCATACATTTGGAGTAACAACCTTGTTTCCGCTACTATCCCCAAGAACATCCCACAGGGTCCTAACACCTTTAAAATTGTGCACAGAAATATCCCAAGAATAATGGTATTAATTATATAATTTTGACCAGTCCACACTATGAGTTATCTATCTTTTTAAAATTATGCCCTGGTCAAAAAGGGGTGTGGCTTCCCACATCACATGGTGGAATAACTGGTTAATCCACTTCCCCCAAGCTCAGCTTGCTAGCAAGAGGAAGCCACTTTACGGCCCCCCCAATATAACATTTGCCGCAGCCAAAGAAGGCCCATTGTTCAGTTCCCTGTATTCCCCAGGTGCCACTCCCCTTTCAATCAACAGGCCCATGTGATCTCCTTTTGGTGGGGCCAGCAGGATGCAGCCACGCCTGGGAAGAGTTGTTGAGCCAGTTCAACTCCTGTCGGGGTTAGTTGTCAGGCAGAATTCAGCTAAATGTCACTTTAGTTCCCAGTTTTCTACATTCAAATCCAACTTACATGCAGCTATTTTTTATATATACATTAAATAATTACTTCCTTCAAGTCATTTCAGAATATAGTTTTACATTGTATCCACCTCTTAGCAAGTCTTTCCTTGGCCTGGTTTCAGTTCATTTGTTCAGTTTTACACAAAAGTCTGGTGGTTTTAAAATGCTGGCTTTCTGATAGTGGTGAGCACCGGTACTGCATCCATTTTTGACATTAAGAAAATGAATTCCCCACAGTTCTGGGTTGCTTTTGGCAATCAGCATTGCCATTCCCAATGGTTTCAGGCTACTGTGTGTGTAGCCCAATGGTGGTTTTAGGTGGTGCCCTCCTGTGCTCACAACATAGGCAAAAATGGGTGGCAGCCTATTCTTCATGTTTTCCCTGTGCACTCTCTGGGGAGTTCTGGCCATCATGATGTTTTCCATGCCAGTACTGCACAGTTTTATGGTAGGGCTTGGATGCATGGGTAAAAACATCCCACATCACACCCGTATGCACAGCCTCCAAAGTACAACATTCTGCACAAATTCGAGATGATGAATTTCATGGATATCTAAGGGAAACCAAATCTGCCAGACTTTTTTCCTGCCAGATCGGGCCTCCTCCAAGAGAGCTATCTTCACCAGCGATGGACACACCTGTGGGATATATTGACCCACTCAACAGTATTTCCCCACATAACCAAGCTGCATTTGCGCAGGAACAGCAAAATGGCTGTGCTGCCTCCTATGAGTACCATGGTCTCAAAACTATGTTTTGCAGCAACAAAAAGATAACTGCACTGTCCTGCGAAGCACACATCAGGCAGGATGGAACCAGAGAACACACTGAGAGAGCGTGCCAGTGTGTTCTGACATACACAAAAGGAAGACAACGAAAAGGCAGCACTGCTTTGCTGAAAACCCCCAAATCCCCAATTAAAAACAAACTTTTTCACCTTTAAAAAAAATGCTGCTTTGACGCTAATTTCATCTGTTCTTTCTTAAACCACTGTGATCAATAAGAGCCTGCCATGCCCAGGATATCTCGATGTGCTTCAGAAAAAACAGGAATGTTTTATGGATGACAGGCCCTGTCAAACCAACTTTGAGAAAAATCAACAAGGAGCTTCACTTTTCCCGCACAGGAAAACACGTTCATTTCTTTACAAATGTATCAAAGCTCAGTAGTTCAAAAGAGACTAAAGCTATCTGCGCCATTTCAGTTTCAATACATCTGTGCTTCTGACAAAACCCCTGCACTCCAGGAAATAACCATGGCTGTAGAACAGAGTGGGAATCTTATGGAGATGCAAAACCGAATGTAAAAGTAAATGCCAGCTATGCACCACATGTATAAAATGGGCTTTGCAAAACTAAAGGAGAAAAATGCCTGTTTAAAAAGTAAACTGTTGAATGAGAGCCTGCCATTACCTAGAAATATTAAGGGGTTTGTGACTGGTGAAAATACATACATGGGCAATTTTATTCCACATGCTTGTTTTAATTCAGGACCAAAAAATCAGAAAATAAAGGTTTTAAACCGCCTTAGCTGGATTTGCAAGCTGTTCAAAAACGTATTCCGGTTGGCAGAGTTAAAGTTTGGAAGGGAGCCACACCATACCTCTGAGCAGATGCTAACACCCCCAGGATAATTACCGGGTGAGAAAGAATCTAGTCTAGGCTGAGCCCACTGACAAGGATGTGTTAGAAGAAAGTCACACGTCATTCTGATTTTTACAGGAGGCTTCAGATGAGATCTCCATGATGGCCCTGCCCTTTAAGGGGGTAGCTTGCAAGCTATGACCAACTATGTCAGACAAAGGATTGCCATTTGCTTCCAGAAACCATTTAAAAAATAAAAACGTTAAGGACTTTTATATCTCCAGCAAGACTTTGTAAAAAATATAACAATTTCACAGTTTAAAAGTGATTTTATGGGCTTTCTTTTAAGACATGATAGCATTCACGGACACATTGGGGAGAGAAATGGTAAAGTAGTATGGATTACAAGAAAAACATTCATGTTGCAAATGCAAATCTTTGTACATGCATCCCTATGATAATCCACACCCATGTATAAAGTTATAGAATTTTGAATAATACAAATCCCATTGAAAAGAACGAAAAACTGGTAGAAGGGCGAAACAAGGTCTCACAAACTGGAGGATTGGACTGCTAGTGCTACATGAAATATGTAACCTGCTTATGTAAGTGTTTAGATGTTTCCACTGTATGAAGGTGCCATTTAGGGCAAACATGGACTTTAAGTAAAGTAATTGTGGGAGGTTTTGGACATTGTAAAACTAACATCATAAATCTGACATCATTTTCAGGAAATCCAACCAGCTGAGAGCGAGCAGAGACTATCACCCTTGTTTAATCCAGTTGTTAGAGGCGTGTTTAGTTAAGCCTGCCATAGCCATATACTTTGATGATGTCACTATGCATTATAAATAAGAGTCCCTGACAAGACTATAGATAGACACTCTTCCAGATTTTCCTGCACCGGCGTCCTGTTCCATTCATCATCTAGATTTTATAGCCCCACTACAAGGCCAAAGCATTGCTGGCCCTACTCCAGAGCCCACTGCAAAAACCTGAGCATTGCTGATCTTATCCCAGCAAGGATTCAATTCTGAAATCCCACTAAAATTCCCAAATAACCAAAGGGGAAAGCTGGGGTATTCTTTTTAGAAGCATCTTGAATAAGACTGGCTTGTTGCCCACTAACTGCATACCGGCTGACATCCTGCCATCCTGCTATCCAGTTGGCCTTTAGTATCCAGTGACCAGAATTGCCATTCCAGGCCAGAGCCATCCGGTGACCAGAACTGCCCAGCTGTTTGCCAGGCCCGCCGATGTGTGGTGACCAGAACCTATTGACGGTCTGAAAATCCCCAAACTAAAAAATGGACTGTGAGTATAATCGCCACCCCATAGAAACCAATAGCCTATCTTGTATTCGTCCTTATCCCACTCTCTAAGTCATCCTATCTATATCCTGATAACTTGTTGAAACTGTCAGACTAATTCTTGCAATCCTGCCCTTGATTTCTAGTGCTAGCGCCATCTCTTTAGTAATTTTGTCTTGTGTAATCTGAAGCAATTAGTCCTATTTCCAGTGATCGGACTGGTGTCCACCACGGTTGGGTGCTGGGGTGACACGGTTGAAATCAATAATCAACTCTGGATCTTACTGTGTCCCTCTTTGGTGGGCTAGCCTGAATACTCTAGTTTAAAGTAAAACTGTTCTTGTCACAACTGATTTCCTTTCCTATTTCACGGATTCATTTTACTCAAAGTGCACCTTTTTATATCTTGTATAACTCCTCCAATTTACCAGCTAGAGACCAGCTAGAGACCTAGTTTCACTTCTAGAATATCCCTGGGATATACCTCTATTCCCCCGCACTCAAAATCAGTATATTTCAACTGTTTTTATTAAAAACCGTATGGGGTAATTTAAATCAGGAATTGAAAAAATGCAACTTGTACACGTGTCATTTTGCTGCAATCTGTTTTAAACTTTCCATTCTTTGTGATTATTAGTGTTTTTCCATTGTTGCTTTAGTGAGGAATTATATTTGCTTCAAGGTTTTTAACACACATTCATTATTTATTTGTCAATTTCCGAGTGTCATTTCATAATATTGCAAGGGGTTTAAAATCCGTTTTTCTCTCTTATTTGGGGAGGGAATGTCAGATTTGGATTATGTTTTCTGTTTCCTATTCCTGATTACCTGCTGCTTCTGTGTATCCTCTCAGAATTGATTATTTATGGGTTGAGGGAACATTGCAGGGGGAAATTCTAACTTATCGTTCCTAAATCAAAAAGTGTTCCTATTCCGCTGTGCTGTGTATATGTTCCACTAGAAAGTTAAACCCAGAGCATTGCTCACATTATCCTTGTAATTATCAACCCATTGGTGATTGCTGCTCCATATCAAAAAGTGTCTGATTTCTTTTGAATTTTAAAATAAATAAATAAATATTGCATTTTACCAACCAGTCTGGTTCATGGTCCATTGTGACCCCGGGTATTTGAAAAGGGGGTGTGATATGAGTGGTGTACCATCTCAATGTTGAATCTTTATAATATAAATAGATAAGCATTTCAGTTGTGTGCTGCATACTAGGCCGAGACCAAGGTGTGTGTCACCTGATTGAAATTCTTAACACAGCACAACAGGATTCAGTACTTCCACAGCCACAAAAGCTCTTCGCCCATGATAAAATATTCATCTGTAACTTCACATGGAAGTGGAATCAACCAATATTTGAGGAAACCCACAACGTCATGTGCGCCCCATGCCCACAGCCCTCAATGTTGCCGGCCAAATGACATGGATCCACATAAAAGACACCCGGAAGGACACCAGATCCAACACCCCTCTCCAGGAAGAACGACGAGGAAAGAAAGGGGGGGAGGTGGATGAGTGATATTTCTTTAACTCTGAACTCAATGTGCTCAGAGGCTATGGCATTTTCACAGCTGTCAGGAACAGCAGAGAATGTTAAAAAGATTATGCCTTGTATCGTATCTGTTTTCCTCCCTATTTCTCTCTCTCTCTCTCTCTCTCTTTTTTCTTACAGTTGAATTTATATTGTTGTTTTCTAGGGGTGGGTCCAATAACGTCACCGAAACTGCATATATGACAGTGAAAAGTAGCGTATCCATGACCCAGAATTAGGAGGGATGTTTCAAATCCAGGAGTTTATTTAGGTAGTTTTACAGACGTGCATCACCCCAAAACTGACAATATGTGGTACAACCACATGAAGGTAGTGTGAAGAGGGAAGTCAAGTGATTCTTGCTATGTGGGTTCTTTAATCCACCATGCAACAGGCAGACGCAGACTGTTTATACCACAAGAATTTCCACCTGAAGTAGTTCAATGTTAAGTGCACCTTGCCTTATGTAGAGTACTAGAATTGATTCAGGGACACAGGATCCAAGCAAAATGGGTAGAAGCTGACACCACAGCATACAAAGATAATTACATAACGATAAAGAAGATAGCGGACACTGGGCCTCATTACGACCCTGGCGGAAATCCACAGACCGGACCGCCATAGCGTACATAGCGTTTCCGCCATTGCACGAGGGAGCAAAGTGCGGCTAATTACGACCCATCGGGCACGAGCATTACGCCATGGCGGAATCTGAAAGGCTGCGATGGCGGAAATGACCCCAAAACGGCCCTTACCGCCGCCGTACGCTGCACCAGGTGCAATACCGCCACCCATCTTAGCGGTCACCGTAATGAGCGGTCACCGTAATGAGCGGGCACCGCAAATTACGGGCACCGTAAATATACGGAAACGGAAGTAAAAGCATGTGGCCGGAACGGGAAACAGCACGCCGCACAACTATAAAATCCGAATCCCAACACAACCATTAAAAATCCGACCCTGACACACATCCCAACCCGTTAGCAACCCCAGTTAAAAAAATAAATATGGGAAAAGTAGCTAAGAAAGCGTGTGATCGCAAGCGGCAGGTCCAATTCTCCCGAGAGGAACTGACCGTGCTCACCGAGACCCTCCAGGAGAATGCCTCCGTCGTCTTCTCCAGTCAAATGACCAGGACGGCCCTTGCCAACAAGAAGGCCATATGGGCCCTGGTGGGACAGCGCGTAAGTGCGGTGGGGACCGCACCCCGCACCCCCCAGCAATGTCGAAAGCGGTGGGACGACCTGCGGATCCGCGTCCGCAGCATACTTTCTGCGAACAGGAACATCGCCACAGCGACCGGGGGTGGATCAGATTCGCCCATCAAGTTGACCCCCTGGGAGGAAATCTGTGCCTCCACCATAGGAATCGAGAGCATAGAGGGAGTCGGAGGGATGGAGAAAGGAGTGCCGACATCCGGAGAATCAGGTAGGGTGGCCAAAACAAACAATGGCAAATCCACTATGCACGACCATGTACAGTTCCATGTGAGCCCATAGTGCAATACATTAGCCCTGATAGCGCCCTCTAAAACAGATTGAATAAATAAATTAATTAAGATCCCAAAAGAAACCCCTACATGTGCAGCAAGCACCCCCAACTGCAGGCAGCCCAATAAAAGCATCAGCATTGCACACAAAAATGAGACCACCCCCAAGGCCCAGTCCCAATTCACCCTCATGTACCACCCCAATGCATGTGATACATTGCCATTCCAAATTACACCGACCCATAACTAACGCTCGCTTCCCCTTACTCCACCACAGGGTCCGATTCCAACGAGGAGCTGCAGGACACCCCTACCAGCACACCTGCAAAGAGGGCCAAGACAAACGTCCCAAGCGCCTCCACCTCTGGTGCAAGGATCAAGAGACGGCAGCAGCAGGAATCAAGTGCCAGCACACCGGAGGGGACTGCAACAGGCACCCCAGCAGCCAGCATGTCCACAACACCAGCACCACAGGTCCCCCCAAAGGATGTTTCAGATGGCACAGCTTCTGGTGGTAGCAGCACCATAGGTGACACTGAGTTCATGCCAGCATGCTCCGACACAGAAAACGGTGCTGGCGATGTAGGCCACATCCATGACCTGTCCCAATCCCCCAGTATGTTAAATCCCCTACACCATGAGGAAAGCACGCAGGGGCACCCACAAGACGAGGACTGGCCAAGCCCCTCAAGTCCTGTGCCAAGGCAACATGAGTCGAGCAGCCCCTCTGTCACACCACCGCAAATTTCCATGGCCCAGCAGAGGCAACTATCCCTGAACAAGCTGATCGAGCAACAGCAGCAAGTGGCCACGATAATCAAGGATCATGCAAAAGAATGTGGGGGTTCCAGGGCAGCCATGGAAACATGCACTGAGACACTCAGGGCACAAATACAGCAAAGTAGTGAGAGCCTGAGGGGAGAAATGGAGAGAAGCACCGAGAGCCTGAGAGCACAAATGGAGAAAAGCACCGAGAGCCTGAGAGCACAAATGGAGAAAAGCACCGAGAGCCTGAGAGCACAAATGGAGAAAAGCACCGAGAGCCTGAGGGGGGATCTGCATGCGACGTCCAAAGACGTATGTGCTGAACTTGCCGCTGTGCGCCGTGTGCTCACAGAGCTCTCACAAACACTCAGAGACATGCATGGACGCGAGCAGGCAGAGACATCATCCGTGGCAAGTTCGGTACAGGGAAGCCCCCAACGCAGATCTGCCAGGAACCGGCGCTCCACGGGCAGGGGTGCCCCTGATCCCCGTAGAGGGGGCTTGCAATAGCGTCTACCCACGGACAGCATGCATATATGGACACTGGTGTTGGGGGGGGGAAGGTTAGGAGGGTGGAGGGGGTGAGGTGGGCTTCACAGGGTTGCGGGTATATAGGGTCACTTGATCAATCCACATGAGCAATACAGTACATCATTAACATTCAATGAGATGCGTGGTTATTAATTTGCGTAGGAATCCGTCTTAGGCGTATAGTCAAAAAAGTGCCTGTGCAACAGGTCCCCTTTCCATGTAATAGGCACCATGCGTGGTTGTTAGAAGCATGCATCTATGATGCTCTGTCTGATTTCACGTCCATCCTGTGCCTCATGGACTCCCTCAGGTGCCGCCACATCCCCACCATCATCATGTCCATCATCAGGTGCATGCATTTCAGCGTCAGGGGGCATGGCCACATTCCTACGAACGCACATGTTGTGCAGCATGACACATACCATTACCATCTTAGAGACCTTCTCATGGCTGTACATGAGTGCCCCGCCAGACCTGCTGAGGCAGCGGAAACGAGCCTTCAGTAGGCCGAATGCCTGCTCAATTACTATACGGGTACGTGAGTGGGCATGGTTGTACTCCTCCTCATGCTGGTTCTGTGGGTTCCGTATTGGTGTAAGGAGCCATCTCTTCAGTGGATACCCCGCATCACCTATATGAGACAAATAAAGGGTGTCAGTGGAATGATAGTGCTAAGTGGGCCCCCCCCCTTCCTGCAAGATAATTGACGCATCAAATGGCCCACGATGTCATGCATGGAATGAGACTCACCGAGTAGCCAGGATCTGTGCCCAGCGTGTCGCTCCATGTAGCGGGGTATTCTTGAGTTCCTTAGGACCATAGAATCATGGGTGGATCCTGGGAATCTGGCACAACAATGCGTGAAGATCTTGTTCGAGTCACACACCATTTGCACATTTATGGAATGGTACTGTTTCCGGTTGCGGTACTGGACCTCCATGGCAAGTGGGACAACCAATTCAACATGGGTGCAATCGATGGCACCAATGCAACCCGGGATGCCGCCAAGTGCATGGAATCCAACTTTCGCGTTGGTAATCTCCTGGGCCGTGCGTGGTAGTGTGATGTGGTCGTCGGCGTGCTTCAGGAGGGCATCGAGCACTTGAAAGAGTGTCCGTGAGAACAGTGGCTGTGAAATGCCATGCAACTGTCCGACTGTGTGCTGGTATGTGCCTGTGGCCAGGAAGTGGAGTACAGACACCACCTTCAGTAGGGGTGGGATGGCGGTTGGGCTATCTATCATGCTCACGAGGTCTGCCTGTGTCATGTCCACAATGGAGATTATGGTGTCCCGGTCCAAACGGTAGAGGGTGTGGATCTGCTCAGCACTGAGGTTGAACGGATCAGCACGGATGCGTTGGATTGCGGGCCGCCTGCGTGGTGGTAGTGGCTGTGCTGGTGGCCCTTGCTGCACCTGCCTTGCCATCCTCCTCCTCCTCCTCCTTCTCCTCCGTCTCGCCTGTGCGGCCAGTTGTTGTACCTGTTGTTGTTCGTCGTCTTCTTCGAGTTGTACTACTTGCAGTGCTATCTGCTCCCCCAGGGCCAACATCGCTAGTGCTGCCGGTCGCATTTTGGAGTGGTAGTGGTCGTGGGAGGGGCTTGGGTCTGCTATATATGTGCTGTCGGCCTGTATGGCTTCCACCTGTGCTGATTGAATGAATCTGTGGCAGATGCAATCCATTCTGGCCGAACACGTCCCGGCCGTAAGGCTGCATATGGCCGCATGGCATCTTGGGATTGCAATCATGTATCAAATCCCGATGGCAGTGTGATGTACTTTGACAGATTGTTATGCTATGCTCCCATTGTTACACATGCTGTATTTGCTATCGCTTACATACCTGTGAGGACTCAGTGGTATGTAGGGCTCGATGACGGAGGACCCTCATGCAGCACAACTACGAACTTCACCGACGGGCGTGCCCTCCCAATCGTGATAGTGGCCAGTTAGCATTATCACACACAGCCGCACTACATTGATATATTAGTGAATGCAGGCGTTCACAGACGCGTTTTGGACGTAATGTTGCAAATGAGGAATTCGAAGGACAGCGTTCGTGGTCTTGAAGTAGCGCCGGGGATACGCCCACGGGTCTTGCTGGAAATGTAACGTTCTATTGTAGAATGTCCTTGGGACAGGGCCCATAACGAGCAAGCAATGAATGATATTTATTGAATGGCATGCGCAATAGCGTAGTGGCCGATAAGGCAGGATGTTTAATGATCCATGTTGCCACACAACACTAAAGATCCGGGCAGGAGCACAGTGGTTTTTGCAGACTGCATTACGCACAGACGCAATGGAAGTTTTGAATATTATGTGAGTGAATATTCATGCGCTTGCATGGCGGGATGAGGGGATGTTGAATGGATGCATGGACAGTAACAGACGTTGGCAATGGTGTATTTACGTCGGTTGTTTTCGTTATGATTCGCTGCTGCTTTAGGGGGGTATATGTTCCTTTGGAGTGGCCTTGCATGCATATGGGTGTGTATTTTGTGTGTGTGATGAGGTGTGTAATGCATCAGGAGTCCCGTAATGCATTCGGTTCATTTGTCTTTCATTTGGGTGTCAGGTATCTGGTGCCCTTTTGCAGGTGCCATCTGTACGCCACTCCTCCAGATGGGTTTTACTCTCGACACCTGCAGCTTCGGGTGAATCAGTGGAGCACCATTACGATCTTATGGGACGATCGCCAATGGGCCACATGCCCTTACGCAGTACTGGTGGCTAGGTGTAACATTTCGGCCTTTCAACTGGACTAGTGCCTGCATCATGGGACGGACCTGCGGTTCTTGCCACTTCCATGTTGCCTTTTGGGACGTTAATGTAGGCCCTGTGTGACATGAAGGTACAGGGCGTCACACAAGTGGGAGATGGACAATTGTGGCGGATGCAGCCCTCGGTGATGATGGATGTTTTGGTGTTATTGTGCAATTTGGTGTTTGCCCTTTGTCATTTGGATGTCCATTTAAAATATTATTTCAAATTTTCTACGTGTTGCGTAAATCATTGCAGGTGATGTATCTATTTCCTATTAGTGGCGCTATGTTTTGTGAGTTCATCTGCATTTATTGTGTTCCGCATTCTGTGTTGCGTTGCGTGGTACTGTACTGGCAGCGATTTCCTGCGTAGCACAGTATGGTCACGGATTGGGCCTGATTGTGACTGTTTTCATGATGTGGTGCTCAGGGGAGGGGGATTAGCTTTTTGCCAACTGGTGCCTGTCAGCCAGGTGGATTGGTGGGATGATGGGATTATCAGAATATGGATGGTCACAGGTGCCTGTGTTTGCGTGCGTTTGTTGGAGGGGACTGGGGTCATGTCCATTGGAATTGAATCTGTATTCGTGCCATCTGTGTCCTGCAGCTCCTGTCGGACCCTCTTGTGATGGCCTGGCTGCTCAGTCACTCTGCCGACTTGTGTGGTACGTGTTTCTGCTGATGGTTGCTTTTTTTACTGGCAAGGGTACAGGGCTGGTGCATTCTCCCTCAGGATACTGCTTTGGGTGTTGCCTTACGCTGGTGGCAAGCGATGGGGGACTACTGTTGTATTGTGTCATGTATTCTTGCTTTTCATTTTGGTGTCCTTGTACCTTCACATGCCTGTGCTGCATCAGTACGGCTATGGTGGCATGCCGTGCATGGATGGCCACTCACGGGGCGCTTTGAGCCCCTGCATGCATTTCTACGTTGGCATGCATGGGTGACTTGTAGTATTCACTGGTTGCATGACTACATTGCGCCTGCCAGGAGTTGTGCTATGTGGCCAGGGAGTGGGGTACAGGCACTCAGTTGGGCCATTAACGGTTGGTTCACGATGCCGTATTTCTCGCCATGGCGGAATGGTACTTTCCGCCGTGCTTGATGGCGTTCAGTACATGTCCGCTAGGGTCAGAATTCGCGTACCGTTGCGCCATGGAGGTGATTCCGGTTTTGCCGGGCGCGCGTGCGCGTACTTGGTGCAGTTTGCGTTGGCGTTCAATGCGGTGTCGCTCATGGCATCGTAATTTACGGTGACGGGTCATAATCCCGACGAGCGGTGTTCGATGGCGGTATTGCATTTCCGCCATCGTTTCTCCATTTCCGCCAGGGTCGTAATGAGGCCCACTGAGATTTTGAAGATTCTAATACTGAACTATCAAACAGTAGGTCAGAGGAAAGGTGAAGCTTTCTTTATGGTACCAGCCCTGATCATGTGTCCTGACAAAGCGGGACAGGAACAGCTTCAGTGTAAAACAAGACCTCAATTTCAGATGGAAGGTACTGTTTGTGATATCATCTTTGATGTCTTTGATGTCTTCGATAGTCTCGGGAGGAGGATAGCTCAGGGTCAACGTGCTCGCCTTGGAACCAAGACAACACAGAGCACTACAGATTCGAACCCTGGTCCGTGCTTCGAAACTTCTGGATAATAAGCACGTTATAAATAACCTATCATATCATATCCTGGGTGTTAGTCTTAGCAGTGCATGGTGGTGCGTGAGTTAGGGTTGCTTAGCTTACCATAACTGGCGAATTTCTTGGGGTTTTTCGGTTTTACTTGTAACCATACCGTTCCTTTTTTTAAAAGTTTTTTCACTGAATGTCATAGGTTTTTATTAGTGAAAATGTTTCATGATGTTACATTAATGTATATATGTTATTAACAATTCCTCTTTTAACATATATGAAATAACTGTAAACCTCCTTAGACAAACATATTGTTTGCAATGCATACTGATGTGAGTCGTTATCAGCAGCGCATGCTGGGGATGCTAGTCATGGTTGAATTGCCTAGGACATGAGGCTCGACTATGAGGCTCGACTATGACCCCAGCCCCACCAAACCACCCCCATTATCCACTGCACCTACGCTGTATACTAGTTCAGTTTCCACTATACCCTCATAATGTGACCAATGGCCATGCCGCATTCCCCAATAGGCAACTCAGAGTAGACATTTGTCCTTGCCGAGGGCCATGCCCACTGCACAGGCAGCAAAGTTATATCAATATTTTTGTACTTACATTTTGACACTTTCAAAAAAGTAAAACCCAGGACATAATTTTTCTCCTCGCGCAGGTTTGTTGCAATCCCGTGCAGCTCTTTCTCTTCCCATTTAAACCAAGGGCTTCGGCCATGCCACATACCCCAATAAGTAAATTAGAGTAGGCATTAGTCTTTGCCGAGGGACAGTACACTAGCCAGAGCATTAGTACTATCAAAGCTTGACTATTGCAACACACTATATCTCGGCACATCCCAATACAACCTCAATAAATTGCAAGTCATGCAAAATAACGCAGTCAGAGCAGCTTTAAATTTACCAAGGAACCAACACATCTCTGCAGCCAGACAAGACATAAACTGGCTCAACATTAAGCAAAGAATTGACCTTAAAACACTATCCCTCACGCATAAATGCATATCCAACGAAGCACCTACCTACCTCTCTAACAAAATTTACAGAACGGCCACCACCAGACTCTCTAGATCAGCCCAAGCACACTGTGTCATTATCACTCGCTTTAAGCAACAACGCACAGGAGGGATTCGTTTTCCTGTCTTAGTAACTAAAAAATTGAACTCTCTACCCACCGCCCTGAGGGAGGAACCGTCATTACTACCCTTCTGCAAAAAGGCAAAAATATGGCTGAGAGAACAAGACCTCCTCAGGGATGCCTAAACTCGCTGTACATATGTAGCCCATTGTGTATATATGTAAAGCTAGATAATGTTTCTTTTATTGCCCATATGTACATATGTAAATTCTGTATGACTATATATGCTTTTATTGCTGCTTATATGTATATATGTATGCTTTAACATACCAACTGCTTGTATGTATAATTTCACTCGTGTATGAACAGCACCCAGATGCCTGAGGGCTGGGTCCTTTTTCTGTGCTTTACAAATAAACAAACTCAAACAGGCCCACTGTCCATGCACCAAATTGATATCACTATTTTTTGTACTTACATTTTGATCCTTTGGAAGAATAAAACACAAGACAGATTTGAAAAAGCTCGCTCTCAGGTCTTGCTGATGTTCCTTGTGCAGGCTTGTTGTACTCCAGACCAGCACTTCAGGCTGTAGCCACAAGCAGAATATTTGTTCCCATTCAAACCTAGGGCTTCGGCCATGTCGCATGCCCCAAGAATCAAATCAGAGTACACATTTGTCCTTGCGCAGGGATGGGCCCATTGCATAGGCACCTAAGTTATATCACAATTTTCTTTTACTTACATTGTGACACTTTAGAAAAAATAAAACACAGGACAGGTTTCCAAAACCAAGCTTTGAGGTCCTTGCTGATGCTCCTCGCAAATTTTTGCTGCAATCCTGTCCACCACTTCGGGATGTAGCCACAAACAGAACTTATTTTCCCATTCAAATCTATGCTGATTTTTAAATGCCCTTTTAACCCCATTGCCGGTTCCTCATGGTCATGGCCAGTAGCCAGATTGTCCGTGTCATGGCCTTTGTCCATGACCAGGATAATCAGGCCAATCCCCATGGCCACAGGCTTCCCTTAGTCCGCAAAGGTATATAACTATCTTTTGTACCTACATTATGACACTTTATAAAAAAATACAACAAGGCCACATTTGCAAAAAACATGCTTTCCGGGTCCTTGCCAATGTTCCTTGTACAAGTTTGCTGTAAATCCGTCCATGCTTTATTTTTTTAAAAGTGTCAAAATGGACGTACAAAAAATAGATATATATAACTTAGCCCCCACTTGACAAAATCCATTCATACTTTGCAAAAACATTCAAAGTTCGGTCTATAATATTTCCGATAACTTTTGTGCAGATTGGTCAAACAGCAATAAAGTTATAAGTCATCAGAAAATGTTTAGATCCCCCCTTTAATTTTGCCCCCTCCTGACAAAATCCCATCAAACTGTCCAAAAATATTCAAATCTGTGTCTAACATCTTTTGTGCAGATTGGTTAAACGGCACCAAATTTATAAGCCTATCAAATATTTTGTGACCCCCCTTTAATGTTGCCCGCTCTTGGCGAAACAGCATCAAACTTTGCAGAACCATTTACGGTCAGGTCTACAATGAGATTACAAGATTGCAGTTGCATTGAGTGGTGCCAAAGTTATAAGTCATCCGAAAACTGCTGTTCACCGACCCTGTAATGCAGAAATATGCATGGATGTCCCTCAATATCTGATATGTTCGTGAATATCACAGGTATTCCCCCGAACATCTGGGATGTGCACGGACTTTGTATAAGACAAAGACCCAATTACTGGCTTTTTATGGCTATATCCCATCCCATCCTCCTCACACCATACCTCACCAGAGATTGTTTCATTTGTTTGACAAGTGCAATGATGTGTTTTATAATACGTTTTTACTGCGATGTCTGCAGACTACGGGTGCTGTTGCAAATCCAAAATGGCATCCATTTTAAAAGTTTTGACACACCTCACCAATCAGCGGGCGTGTAGGATGTCCGCGGATATTATGCCGGACACTGATTGGTCCAGCGGCATCCACAGACCCCTAATCAGGAAATTAGTCTGCCGACCGGACACAGATATCACTCATTTATTTTAACCTTCTTTTTGGGTATTTATTTTCAAAACTACTGGATGGATTTACACCACATTTACAGAAGCATGCTTTTGGAACCAAGCGGGTGCCCCTAACACATATTTGGGAAAAATCCATCTTGCGGTTTGCGCTGTAGGCACGAGCAATATTTATTTTCCATTCCATCTATGAAGATTTCCCATAATTTTGAGACCCCCTTATAAGGGGTCCATATGCTTTTTTTTGCACCGTCGAAGGGGGAGTAAGAAACTTGAACGTGTCTCACTTGCTAGTCCCCGGGGATCTGTCATCCAGGTGGCCAGGACACAGCCATCGCTATTGGATCCAGTTCCTGGGGGTTGACCAGTGCGGGAGGTACACCTGGATGGGGGGCCCTCGGGGAGTAGAAGTGGGACACGGACGGGGGAGATGCAGTGCCCCCTTCCTTATAACACCTCCTCCTATCCTACCTTGTAGGATATTCAGACGTTCTAACCCCACCTTTCCGACATGAACACTGTGTTACACCACAATAGACAGTGGACTAACACCAGGGCCATTCACCTGACATGTCCCAACACCAGGGTCAGACAAAGTCAGGCAATTGACAATAACCACACCCACCTGACAGCCCTTTCCCACAGGGATAAAAGGTTGAGCACAAGAGTATACTTAGAGCAAGGCAGACTGTGCAATGAGGCAGCTGTTCCAGGGCAGCAGTTCAAGAGGAGCAGAAAGTCTGCAAGAATCGAAAGGACAACAAGGAGGGAAGAGCCCTTGTCCTTGTCGACCCAGACCCGCGAAGCCTCTGAGAAAGGAATCACAAGGCCGGGAACAACACCCAGCATGTGGTGTAGCAGGTGTCAGCGCTGCACAGAACCCACCTACACCGATAACCGAGACAGGGAGACACGCATGCTACCATGGTACCGCCCTTGACACCAGAGTCCAGAAATACTAAATAGTTAATCACAGTCGGTGAGTCGGAAGGAGAACCGGTAGTAAACGGAACTGTGATTGAGCGAAGGTTGCAAGTGGCAACGTAATATGAATCAAGGAACACAGACTTTGTGTGTTACATAACTGTTGAGAAAACCCGGGGAGAGGCCAGTTGAAGAGAGGTCCGGTGCCACAGGGGCATTCATTCGAAAGACTCTACCCGGTCGCCTTTGTGTTGAAACTAACCATACCATAAAGCGCTGGGAGGGCCACCGTAAGAGGTTTAAAATGGTCATACAAGGGACAAGTAAAAGGTCCTTGTACAGGCGAAAAATCTTTGACCCATTGTAAATACCAAGCAAACTGTGTTTGTGGAAAATGTGAACCCGACAAAGGGATGCCTACGAATAAGGGTGGTCAGTAACACCCTGAGAACATTGAAGTACCTGAAGCCTGACTGGGGCTGAAAACCCGGACTTGGGTAGGAAATGAACCTAAGAGGAATAGCCAGAGAATGAAAAGCATGAACCCAACCGTGGGATATTTTCAGGGAAGTGACGGTCCCAGCCCAATGGAGGGAGGCTATCGTAACAGGGAGGAAAGCTAAGTGAAGTAAAATCCTGCGTTGTTTAAAGCAAAGTGAATGAAATGTGAACCCGGCTGAGGGATGCCTGCAGGACGGGGTGAAAAACGATAACCCTGTTAACATTGTGTTGAAAAGAGTGAACCCGGCTGAGGGATGTCCACAGTGAAAGATTGTTTGATAAGACATTGAGACTCGTGAATATAACAAGTGAAATAGTCGGAGGAAAAAGGCTGTAGTGAACCTGACGAGGGAGGCTAACATTGGAGAATGATTGGAGCCCGGAAGAGGGGGGATCGCAGGGTGAAGAGTCATCACCCAAGGGACATGAAGAAAGGAACTTTGATTTGTTTTTTTGGATACATTAGGCCCTCAGAGGCAAGAGACTTTGGCAGAAAGAGACTTAAGCACTGAAGGTCCTGATATCACTGAGAGGAACTTTAGCATTGTGCTGGAGAAGCTCAGGAGTGTGCTGTGTTCAAGAGTCCCACCTTGTCTCGTGCTAAAAACGTGGGGAAGCGAGAACCTGGCCATAACTTCCTGACTTATTATTTGTGAACACTTCTTTCTTTTCTTGTGAACACTATCCCACACTCTTTTGTAACTTAGCGTGAAGGATTGGCAATAGTTTGTTTTAGTAAAGGCCCTTTTATTTGAGAAGCCACCACTAGTACTGCCTCATTATTTTTTGATTGTCATAGCTTGCTCCCATGTTAGATTTAGGTTTAAATTAGGCAATTTTCTCATCCATTTATACAGTTCAATAAACATCCTTGAATTGTGATCACGTGTGCCTGTCTTTACTGTTGACACTATGAGTTCCTTACAGGGGCAAAGCTGTAAGGCACCCACTCTATGAGATGAGCAACTTAACCATAACTACAGGCCGACTACTGCAGGCCTTGTAATATATATAGGAAAGTTATGGTGATCACATATAAGGCAACAAAATCCTTGAAATTCAGCAGATGGGGGAAGTTATGATCATCTTAACTCGTCCCCCTGTTGATGACCCATAGGATCTAATGATGTGTTATTTATATAGTACTTATGCCTAAGCGCTTTACACACAACACATACACCTGCAATATCACCCAACCGGAGTTGGTACTCATTAATCAACCTCAGAAGGATGAAAGACTAAGTTATCCTTGCCGGGTTCGGACCTCCAGATCACACACAGATCGCAGCATCGAGTGCTCAACCCACTGAGCTAACTGTCTGCCCTCTAACTGTGTAAGTCATTTTGAATCCAATCTGTTATATGTGTACTCATGGGCTGCGCAAGGAGGGGGAAGCTGAGATAAAGATGATCATCACTTCCAACATCTGATGAATTTCAAATATTTTGTTGCGTTAAATCGGATCACTTTAACTGTCCCTTAACTAAAGTTTCTCAGTGAATTTCAAGGATTGTGTTATACTATGGTTTATTTAAGGGCCACTAGCCATGGCCTTCGACCATGGTCTCTGTAAATGTTGCACCATTAGGTTTCTTTAGGTCCCAATAACCATGGCTTCAGCCATCGCCACTGTACATGTTCTACCTAAAGGTTTTCTTAGGGCCTCCAGCCCTGGCCAGTGAGCACTACCTTTGGCCATGCCTGCTGTATATTTGAAAATAATAGGCTTCTTTCAAGCACATTAGTGCTAGCCTTCGGCCGTGGCCGCTACACGTTTCACCAATAGGTATCTTTTGTGCCCACTAGTCAGAGCCTCTGGCTTTGACCACTGTACATGTTCCACCAATAGGCTTCTTAGGGACACACTAGCGATGGCCTTCAGCCATGCCCACTGTACATATTGTACCAATAGGTTTCTATGAGCCCCACTAGCCATGCCCTTTGTCCATGGCCACTGTATTTGTTGCACCAATAGCTTTCTTCGGTGCTCACGAGCCATGGCCTTTGGTCATAGCAACTATACATGTTGCACAAATAGGTTTCTTTGGGCCCCACTAGTCATGGCCATCAGTCATGGTCAGTGGCCACTGTACATGGAGCACCAATAGGTTCCTTTTGGCCAACTAGGTATACCATTTCTTAGTTTTCAGTCTCTTCCGATTCCCGTGTGATTACCCGAGATTCTCCCAATAATAGCAGTGAACTACACATATAACAGCAGATGAACTAATCATGCCCAGGGAATTTCCGCAGTATTCCTGCGATAATGCGAAAACGCTAGAAAATATAAAAATGCTTGCCTGTCCTCCCAGAAACTAACCTAGCTATCCCCTCCTCTCTCCATGGTCCTCCCAATCACCTCAGCTGCTTGTTCCCTCCATGGCCCTCTCCCAATTCCTCCTTTCACTCTTTGCTTCATGTGACACATTTTCTTTTCCGAGCTCGTCTTGCAATATGACATTGGGAATCTTGCAGTATTCCCCTGATGTTCCCCAAATAATCCAACAATGTTTTAACTGTAACTGGCTTTCCAGACCACCCCCAACTCTCGAATTTCAAGTGGTTCCTCGTTTCCCCGCCCCTCACCTCTAGCTCGATGGAATTGTCTGCTTCTTCCTCCTCCAAATAGTTTTTGTTTTCCCTTTTCATTTTTCGCATGCCCCTGTTATTAATGTGGCCTTTGATTGTTATGGACAGTGGGTTCCAGTACAGCATAGTGAGTATATCAAAGAAGCAGAAATGAGGGGATGTACAGGGAGATTATGGGATGGTGAGGTTGAGTGTAGGGGAGGATCAGAGGGAACGGGATGTTGAGTAAACTAAGATACAATCAGGCAGGTACTGAGGAACAGGATCATTGATAGCTTTGTAGAAGAGGAGAAGGAATTTGAAATAGAGCGGCTTTGCATGGAGAGCCAAATAGAATGTGATCAGTAGGTAGAAAAGGGGGAGGATCTAGGTAGCTTGTAGAGAGTGCATGTAGCAAAGTTGAGTACTTTGTCTAGAGGGGTAAAGGAGTACAGAGGAAGGCCAGGGAGTGGGCTTGAGGAGTAGTCCAGTTTGCAGAGGATGAGAGTGGAGGATTGTACAATGGTTAGTAAGAGAAGGATTCATTTTCAGATATTGAAGAGGTTAATACAAGCAGCAGATGCAATGGAAGTGATGAATTACTTCCATTGTAGCTCACTATCTAAAAGTACCCTAAGACTGCAAGTCTTGGCTGAGGGTGCAAGAAGGTTACCTCGAAAAGGAGATAGGAGAGGGGAATCAGAGGGATGGCATTGGAAGCCGAGAAAAAAGGACTTTCACTTTTGAAGAATTCAGCATAAGGCAGCAGAGAGTGATACAGTGACGAATTGTGGTAAGACACTTTGTTATCCTTTCAGAGATGGCTGGGGGGATAGAGGTGTGTAGTATTGCAAGCTACATCTAGTGATGATGTTGTAGTAAAGAATCCAGAAGGAGAATCCGAATGCAGGGAATGGAATGGAGTGAGCAGAGGAGCTGGCGGTTGGAGTAGCTGAAGAACTTGCCTCATGCCACTCCGTTAATATCCCCTTTTATATTCATATAATCTATGTAATTACTTTAAATAATAAAATCATATAATATATATAATCACTTGAGAGTTGCCACTGATGCTTCACATGGCGACGAGGATCCAGAAGCACTAAATGAGGAAAAGCAGTGGGGCAGCATCCAGCACAGTGCGATCGGTGTGATCACTTGTCCTTGGCCTCAAGCCCAGGGACCGTATCTCTCCAGGACTGAAATCCCTACACTGGCTCCCAGTGGCTGCGAGGATAAAGTTCAAAACCCTCTGCATTGTCCACAAGGCCTTCTGGGGCCTGGGTCCTAAATACCTTCAACTCCCTCTTCCCAAATATCTTCCTTCCCGAGCCCTTCGCTCATCCGCCTCCAACTCCCTCATGGTCAGCCGCTTCTCGAAGCAACGAGCTGGGGGTAGATCTCTCTCCGTGGCAGGGGCCTCCCTCTGGAACAGCCTTCCTGCCTCCCTGAAACTTGAGGAGAACCACCTCCGGTTCCGGAAGCACCTGAAAACCTTCCTCTTTGCTTCTGCTTTCTCTCTGCCTCTCCCCTGCTGAACAGCTAATTAATTCTTCACTAAACTGCACTGATCCTGCAACTGGACCACTCTAAACGGCCTCGGTCCTGGGCCCAGCCACTGATCCCCTGGAACCCCTCTGCACTGCGGGACTGTCTCTGTATCCCTACAGCCCCCCCCTTCCCCAGCACTTGTTCTGCACTTACCTTGCACTTGCCACCAGCTGGCCCTTTTATTTATTACTTTACGCCACTTACCTTACTGCACTTCCCCCCCTCCCCTTCCCCTTGCACTTTTTCCCCCTCCCCCACCCCTGCACTTGCGCGATCTGAATGACACCTGGCCTAGTAGGATCGTTGTATGTCTCCCCTTGTTCCTCCCCTCCCTGCCTCGTCGCGCCTTGAAACACCTGTGTATAGGCGCGTTACAAATACCATATCATATCATATCAGAGGCTATCCTGTGCTCAACGAGGTGGCATCCACGAAACTAGAAGGTACAGAAGTTTACATAAATCATATAAATTGAACTTACGAACACAGTGGTTTGTGGATTAAGCGACCGCATCATATGAAATATCATTGTGAGCCGCTTCAGAGTAAAGGACCCATTGCGACATCACGTATGTCGATTGCGTGCAGCCATTTTGTTTGACATTGGCGTGGCTACTGAGAAGTGCGCATCAAGTGTAGTGGCCGGAGACATTTCAACGCTACGCACCTTAAATGAATATAACATCGTAAACTCAGTAATTTATTCACCCCCACGTTCCATTTACAAACCACGTGTACACACACGGAAGTAAATAGCGAACAAGTGAAGATTACCAATCTGTTCCTACTCGTCGCATTAAACTCACGTTCCAAACTAGGATCACGTGTCCACGCACACGCTACTATAAAAAAAAGAGCGTATAAGAAAATAAAGATTACCTGATCTCCTCCTACCCCTCACAGTAAAAAAAAAGAAAAAAAAAAGAAAAAAAGGAAATTTCAAGGAATCATTGATTTCATACACATCAGTGACAACAAGAACAACCTTCCGACTATCAAATATGATTGAATATAGCGATTAATACAAGAAGTGTGTTATAACACAAGCAAATCAAACAGCAGCTGCAGACATTGATTGGTGTGGTTCATGAGATCACATCAATACCACAAAAATGTCGATGCACAGTGTTCTGCCACCAGCCATGTTTTTACTGGAAGCAGGTGAACTTAATTTACCTTGGAAAAGATGGTTAAAATCTTTCGAGCGTTATGCTACTGTAGTGTGCGGCACGAACTACAGTGTGGAAAGAAAGAAGGCATTATTATTACATTGCCTGGGTCCAGCAGGACAAGAAAAATACAAAGACTTACCAGACATACTGGATGATGGGGATATGAACGAGTATGAAAAGTGCATTGCAAAACTAAACAAACACTATGAAAACAAATTAAGCACTTTACTGGAAAGATACAAATGTGGAAAAAGGTCACAGGAAGCTGGTGAGAGTGTTGAACAATTTATAACGAGTCTAAGGAAACTGGAAAAGAATTGTAAATTTGGACATCAACTAGAAAAAGATTGAGAGATCTATTTATTTTGGAATGTAGTAGTACCAAAATCAGAGAGAGATTGTGGGCAGAGGATGACCCACCTTTCGATGTTGTCATGCAGATTGCAAAAGAAGTGGAACACATGGAGAATTGTGTAAAAACATTGGAAGATAGAGTGAAAAACACCACATTGAAAACAGAGACTACTATAAATGCTGTTCAAACAGCACAGTTTAACAGTGGAAACAATCCAATTGCGAAAAATAAAGAGGACTTCAAAACACAAAGTACTTTCAGATACAGTGGAGATGTTAGAAGTCGAGGATACGGACGTTGGTACAGTGGATACAATAGGGGGAATTTCACAACTATGAGACGACCTCAGATTGGTCTAAGGGGCAGAGGAAGGATCAGAAATTGCTTCAGATGTGACAGTCCAACACACTGGGCCAACAGCCCTGAATGTCCTGCTATCCACATAATATGTAAGAACTGTAATGGAAAGGGTCATCTAGCCAAGTGCTGCAGAATAGACAAAAGCAACATGAATTGGATTGGCAATGAAGGCGAAAATGAGGAAGAGGAATGTGTATTTGCCATCTGCGACGATAATAGCAAAGTAGAATTAGAAATTCCGAAGACCATTATTAAGATAAATGGAAATCCAATCAGATGATGACAAATTCTGGAGCAAAATATACATTGTTGCAAGAAACAATATGGAGGAAAATTAGTCCGAAATGGTTAAATGAACCAGATATCAATCCCAGTGCCTATGGGGGAGCCAAGATAGACATCATAGGCTGGTTCAAAGCCACATTGACTTTCAAAGATAGAATGACTACTGGAAAAGTATATGTATCAGAAAAGGGTGCATCACCTTTAGTCAGCTGGACACACCAAGCATGGCTCAAGGTACGATTAGGCGCCAGTGCTGAAGAATCTGTATACGTCGTAGAATTGATGGAAAAGAGTGCAGAAAGGATAAAAGATGAAGTTTTCAGAGATGAAATAGGATGTGTGAAAGGTATCACACACCGCATACAACTCAAGGAAAAGTGCAAACCGGTTGCCCAAAAATTGAGAAGTGTTCCACTAGCAACGAGAGAAGAACGAAAGAAAGAACTAAAACAATTAGAAGAACAAGGAATAATTGAGAAAATTGATGCTGCGGAATGGGTGTCGCCGCTAGTAATTGTGAGAAAAAGCTCAGGAAAGGTCAGGGTGTGCATTGATCTGAGGGAACTGAACAAATGTATCATTCCAGAAAGACACCCATTGGCGAATATCCAAGAACCGTTATCAACTATGGGATCAGGTAAAGTATTTTCGATGCTAGATCTCACGTCTGCATGCCATCAAGTTCTATTGCATAAAGAATCAAGGCATTTAACTGCTTTCATCACGTCTGAGGGATTGTATCAATACCGGAGGATGCCGTTTGGTCTCATTTCAGCAGCCTCAGTATTTAAAAAAATTATGCATCACATATTTGATGGTGATTAAGGCATAATTTGCTTTCAGGACAATATTCTCATATATGCAGACAACCAACAGGAACATGATAAAAGACTAGAGAAAGTTTTAAGAAAATTATACAAAGTAGGCATGACTCTTAGCAAGGAAAAAGATTAATAGAAAATAAATAGAATATTTAGGTCATGTCATATCAAAAGAAGGAATTGCACCCAGACCAGAATTGGTATCGGCGATAGAAGAAATGGCCACTCCCAGCAACAAAGAACAGCTAAGGACATTCTTAGGCATGGCAGAGTATTACTCGAAGTATGTAAGGAAATTTGCTGACCACACAGCTATATTGAGGGAACTTACAAAAAACAACAAAACGTTTGAATGGGATGAAGAATGTGAAAGAGAGTTTAAGTACATAAAAGATTCCTTGGGTACAGCACCAGCTTTAAAAAACTATGCACGAGGACGACGTACAATAATCACAACAGATGCTAGTAATGTTGGGCTGGGAGTGGTGCTAATGCAAGTGAGTGAAGGTAAAGAGAGAATAATTGCCTTTGCTTCAAGATTATTAAAGGGAGCAGAGAAAACATATGCAACTATAGAAAAGGAAGCATTAGCCATCATGGGGCAGTTAATAGGTTCAGAAGTTTTGTATGGGGCACAAGCTTTGAAGTGAATACTGACCACAAACCACTTGTTGAAGTGTTCATGACTAAAGGCCTGGATACAGTTTCATGAAGGATAAGACGGTGGGTTTCCAGGATGGAAGAGTTTGATATAGTGATAAAATACATTCCATGGATAAAGAACTATGCTGCAGATTGTCTATCCAGATTAACACATTTTCAGGAAGAAGGTGAAGGAATAGAAGAACAACAAGAAATGATTTGTGTGCTTCAAGATACAGCCCTATAAAAAGATGAATGGTTACTAGAGATGAGTAAAGATAGTAAATTGAAGTTTGTGATGGAAAATATCAACAAAAGAATAATCCCTAGGATTAAAGTTCAAGAAGCAGGAGTTGAAGGATTTTGTCACGACCTTCACCCCACACTATGGGACTCGGGTGCCATGGCCCCCGCCTCAGTACTTTAACAAGGCTAGAAAGGCCCACTTTAGCCCGTTGCGGATGACTTGGACACAATCCTTGCGCCGTTGTCATCAGGCTCACTTGGCAAGTATGGGTTCCAATGGACAATGGGTGAACATGGCTGCCCCACAAGGATTGTCAGAGAACAGGCACCTGGGATACCTGCCGCGATATTGAGCAACGGAAGATACGCAAATTCCGAAGAGACACATTAGACTACGCCAGAGAGATAGTGTACACGTGGCAAGAATACTATAGCAACTACAAACCAAGACCTGGACCATCTGGAGTACCAAAGAAACCTTCCCCGGATAATAATACCGACAGCAGTGACGTTACAAGTGGGGAACAAGAAGTACAACCTAGTACAAGCCTAGCTAATCCTACCGCCACACCCATAGCAACAGGAAGTGCCATACCAACTCCAAGGTTAACTGACACATTGATTCCCACAACTCCTGCTCAGCCTTTTTTAGGAGATGCCCGACCAGAAGAGGGAAAAGGAAAACCACGCCAAAAAAACAAATAGATTCTTCTTTGATTATAAACATTTCCTCTAGACAGCTTTCTAAAGCTCAAATTGACACTCTGAGCTTAGGGATTTCATTAATCCCCACAAATTCAACCAATCTGTTAGAAGAAGAAGTGAATCTGTTCAAATGAATACGCAAAATGGAACTCAAGATCTTCTTTGATAACCTGGGTCAATTAACTCCAGCTAAAGAACATGATTTTCTAGAGATGAAGAACCAGAGCACGTTCCATCCGCAAATCAACAACCCACTCATCAACCTATTCAAAACTAAAACTACCCGTGACCTGAGGAAGATTAAATACGACACATCTACCCAACACAATATTCAGAGACATCAACTAAAAATAATCAAGGAGATTGCTGATGACACCTCCCTGACGATTAAACAAGCTGACAAAGGTGGTGCCCTTGTACTCATGGACACAAATTTATACAATGCTGGGTGTCTTAAACTCTTGGAAGACAGACAGACCTACTTACCATTAGACCATGACCCCACAAATGACATCAGCACCATTATCAAACAAGCAGTAGAGAAAGCTAGTACTATGGATTGGATTTCAGATAAAACCGAAGAATTCTTGATTAAAAGCAATCCAATAATCCCAGTGTTCTATGGATTACCCAAAATTCGTAAAAACTCCAAAGACCCCCCATTTAGACCGATTGTTGCTGGCACAGACAGCATATTCCAACCCTTGGCTGTCTACCTTGATACGGCTCTACAACCACTGGTACAAAAAATACCTACATACTTGTAAGATACTACACACTTCCTTCAAAGCATCAATAACCTGGAGATCAATTTTGATGATCCCTTAATATTCTCCATGGATGTTAGTAGTCTATACACTTCTATTCCCCATGATGATGGCATAGCAGCCCTGGAATGGTTCATTCTAAGACATGATGAAATTCAGATCCAGAAAAACTTCGCCATTGAACTTATTAATCTGATACTCTATAACAACTATTTTAGATTTAATGAACAGTACTACCTTCAAATTGCAGGCACCTCTATGGGCTCAGCAGTAGCCCCCTCGTATGCTAACATTTTCATGTTCCATTTCGAGAAGACTCATGTTCTGGACCACCCATATTGGAAAAATAAAATACATTGTTGGCTAAGATATATTGATGATGTCTTCGGGATCTGGAAAGGCACAAAACAAGAGCTGACCGAATTTTGGCAATATATCAACCAGTGCAACCCCTGGATCAAATGTTGCTGTAGAATGGCAGGACACGGAATTGATAACATCTATGTTCAGAAAACAGACTGATGTAAATAGCTCCCTACACTTCAATAGCTTTCATCCGAGACACCTAAAAGAAAATTTACCGTACAGTCAACTGCTACGTGCTAAGAGGATTCATTCTAACACACTGAGACTTGAGATAGAATTTGATACTATGCGATCAAGATTCCTCGAAAGAGGCTTCCCGGAGGAAGTGTTGACACAAGCTATTACTAGGACTGAAACATATCCATGAGATCAACTTCTCAACAAACAACACACACAAAAGAAATCGAACCTGATCTATGCATTGAAATACTCTGCACAGAGTTACCAAGTCAAAAAGATCATCACGAAGAATTGGGACCTGACCAAATCAGATCCCAATCTCAACTGCCTTTTTCCAGCTCCTCCAATGTTCGCGTATAAAAGAGGAAGGAACTTTAGAGATACGCTAATTAAAGCGGAAATACCTAAGAAATCCACCCAAAGGGTATTGACAAAATTAAAAAATTGCACTTTTCCATGCTTAAATTGTCAGCATTGCTCAAACATCATTAAAAGCAATTACATCAGACACCCGAATAATGGCAACAAGATCCCCATAAAAAACGTTGCTACTTGCGATTCCAAAAACGTCATCTACACTATCAGATGCCCTTGTGGGAAATATTATGTCGGAAAAACCAGTAGAAAAGCTAAGGAAAGGTGGACCGAACATAAATCTCAGATCAGAACTCAAAATGTTAAATCACCTGTTTTCAGGCATTTTAGAGACAATAAACACAACATCTCACAGTTGAGATTTGCAGTACTGGAAGTGGTACATCCCCTCCAACGAGGTGGCGACTTACCAAAACTATTGGCACAAAAGGAACTGCACTGGATACATAGGCTAGATGCAATGGCCCCTCTTGGGCTCAATGAGGACTACTACCTAGGCCCATTTATCTAAGGATATACTGTTTCTTCCTTTTTCTTTTCCTATTACCTGGATTACTCCATGGGAATAATAGGCATATACTTTACTAACTAATGACAGTTGAGAAGACCAGATCCTAACTTAAAGACTGTGAACCATTCCAATGGGCAGTTTGTTGGCATCCACCTTAAAGTTATACTGGTCAAAAATGTCCACTAGCTCAAGGATTTCATGTAGCAACATCTGACATTTCCACAGATGAGGATTCTCTGTTAAGTAGAATATAACCGAATTATGAGTATGTGAACCACAACTGTGGGCAGTGATTTATCCTCTGTTTTGGGGACATACAAAGTTAGACAAAAGCGCTGTTTGTGCATTCAGATTGCCTTTTATGGCTAAAGACATGTTGTTAAGATGTGACCTAACAGACTATGTATCAAGGTACCTTATAATAAACATATTCGTTGGTTAAGACCTTTGTTGTGACCATTACCATGCTTTCTGAATTGATGTATTTTCCAGTTCTGGGCTATGTCAAACCTGAGAGTCTCCTTTAGTTTATCATCTAACATTGACCCTCTCTACTTTTCCTAATTGGGTTCTGCACCCCTTGTATTCATATAGTTTGACTTTGTGTTTTTTCAGATGACTAATGACATCTATTATACAAATACCGATTGACATCACGTCATCACATGCAGTGAGCTCCTCTTAAATACCCTGGCGGACGCTCCTCGCTCCTACGCCTCCCTCGGCCTTTGCTTTCCCTTAAGTGCTGCTCTAGACATACCTATTTTAGCTATACCTTGAGTATAGTATTGTGACATGTTATCTTTCCATGCAACTGCATGGACAATCTCTAGGGATTCTTTTACATGGCGCCACCTTTCGCCTAAGATGCTTCTTCCCATGCCCATGGTGTGTTTGCAAGTGGCGTCATGCACGCGTGTGCGTGATGACGTCACAGTGTAAACACTCCCAGGCTGGTGGTCACTCTCCTTTACCTCTCCCTATTATTCTCTCTTTGCCCATAATGTCATTATCCGTTTCGGACACGGGCTAATGCCATTTATTTGCGCATACTTGCTTTGCGCTTTCACAGCAGCTCCAAGAATGACGTATCACGTGCATGCGCGTGATGACGTCATGCTAACAAATAGTACATAATGGCGGCGGCGTTGTAGGAGGAACAGGATTACCTGCCGGTCTCCTGCCTCCTGTCTGCAACGCTGCACTACGTTAGGTAAGCTATATTACTTTTGGGTTCCTCTGAACCCGCTTTACTCCATCCACATTGCTTTCCTCACCCTGACTTTCTCACATGTTCATTTTTATTTGGACTTTCATTTATAGTGTTCAAGCCCTGCACTACTACAAGACCCTCTGCTTACTTATCCTATCAAAATTCCTATTGATGGGTTCTCCCATTCAGATGACCAATTAAGCATGTAAGTGAATCTCTATGGTTGACTTTGCTTCAGACTTCTAACTAACTTTTGACTGAACAGAGTATTGTTATGCTCTATTTTTTCAGACAAAGGGTTCCCTGCATACATGAATGACTGGGTTTCCTGTCCCAGACCCCGGCCTGTTCTAATTTAGAACATTTTACATAAAACACACAAGGTTAGTTTTTTCTCTCTCCTTTTTTCTATTTTGCATACTTTTGGGGTATATTAGTTCCTATTCTCAATTGGTTTGGGATCCACATACCACTAATTAGGCAATTTATTTTATTAAACAATTAATATCTGCTTTCTTTCTTAAAAGATATATGAATAAGTAAATGTTTGTTGTTAGTTATTCATCTGTACTCAGTAAATCTCATACATGTTAACGGTTTAGAGATTGAATTTCTGTACAAGATCGCGGGACCACTTTCTTTGTTGAGTCACAATGACATTTGGTTAATGTTTTCATTTGGATTTATACATTACTCTAATTTAAATATTGTGCATATCTTTTCCTAGAATCATTGTTTTGCCCCTGATGAAGAGTGTCTGTTTCACTCGAAACGCGTTGGGCCTACCACAGCTCCACCACCAAGAATAAAAAATGAAGACTGGTTCTTGTGACCTTAAAGGATTGAATGTTGTCTTTTATTAAGAATTTGTTGCTTTCACACTAACACGACTTGTATTAAGACTTTAATGCATAGAGTTACTTTACTATTCTTTCAATAAACATTGGTCTGGTTATCCATTTATTAGAAAGTGTGCAGGGGACGTAAGTTCCTATATTGGGAACTTATTTTTGTTCTAAGAGGTGAAGATGTTGTCAAATGTTACGACCATGAGTATTATTAATTTTCTAGAAGAAATATGTGGTTGTGAAGGTTATCCTGAAACAATATTGTCTGATAATGGTTCTCAATTTGTTTCCAAGGAAATTGAAGAATATTTAAAGGGAAAGTCCATTAGTCATATAACCAGTGCAATGTATCACCCCAAACCAATGGTGTTGTGGAAATATATAACAGGATACTCAAGGATGCAATTAGGTGGCCGTGGTCAAATGGAAAGATATGGAAGGAAGTGGTTAGAATGACTGTTATTGCACATAGATTCACTCCACATTGTACAACTGGAGTGACACCTTTTTAATTAAGTAGAGGCAGGAAGCAACCACCAAGTTATATCCAGGGTGGATGAGTGATGTGCTAGGTATGGAAGTGTTGACTAAAGATGTTGTAAATAAGATCAGACAGAGGCAGAGGAACAAGGCATGTCATGATAACAGGAGATTTAGAGGCAACAAGAAGCCTTATATGTAGGATGTTATGTGAGAATTAAGCTACCAGAGGCATTGAGGACGAAAGGGAATAGATGGTCTTATCCCATTCAAGTGAGTGAAGTTTTCAAACATGCAGTAAGAACAAGTGATGGGAGAGTATGGAACAATGGTCGAGTATTGGTGATGTTAAATGGTGGTCATGGTGAACAACATGTAGAGAGAGTTGTCGAGGATAAGAATATTTTGAATCAGAGTTTATCCTTATCATCAAATGCAATACAGATACCGATAAGGGCACAATTTTCAAGATCAAGATTTGGAAGGAACTATCAGAGACCGAATCATTTAATGGACTTTATGGAATGAGGATGATCTTGTGGAAGAAGAGGGATGTGTAGTATTGCAAGCTACATCTAGTGATGATGATGTAGTAAAGAATACAGAAGGAGAATGCGAATGCAGGGAATGGATTGAGCAGAGGAGCTGGCGGTTGGAGTAGCGAAGGACTCGCCTGATGCCGCTCCGTTCATATCCCCTTTTATATTCATATAATCTATGTCATTACTTTAATTAATCAAATCATGTAATATATATATAATCACTTGAGAGTTGCCCCTGATGCTTCAAGGTGATAGTAAAAAACAAAGGCCAAAAAAGGTGACGTGAAAGCCAAAGGATGAGATATGTCTTCCTAGGACAGAGGTATTGAGGGTGAAGAGCAGAGGTCTATGGACTGATCCTTTGAGGATGCAAACAGGGAGAGGGGTGGGATCAGATGTTTGTGAGTTCCAATACATTTTAAAGGATCAACCTTCCAGATGGGGAAATCTAGGCAAGAGCGTGGAGAATGAGGATGAGTGAGAAGTATTAAAAGCAGCAAAACGTTCCAACGGGATGAGTATAGCAGAGTTTGAAGTGCTTAGCATTAGAGTGAATGTTATAGAGAGGCATGAGTGCAGTCTCGCTGGATTGTATTCTACGGAAGGCAGATTGAAGTGGATTTCTAAGGCTATTATCCTTAAGGTACTTAGTGATCCGGTTGAAGATCACCCAATCAAGAACATTTGAAAAATGGGGAAAGAGAGAAACTGGACAATCATTGTTTGGGTCAGCAGAGGGTTTCTTGAAGAAGGGTAAGAGAGTTGCAAATTTGAAGGAGGAAGGGAAGAGTCCCTGAGAGAGAGAGAGAGAGAGAGAGAGAGGTAGAGAGAGAGAGAGAGAGAGACAGAGAGAGAGAGAGAGGTCAAAGAGCTGAGAGCGATAAGGACAAGTAATTGAAAGTAAGTATTGGACCATATTGGGAGGAAAATCATCAATAGGCGCATAAACTGGGTCAGCACTGCAAAGGGTGAGTGCTAAATCAACAGTAGCGGTAGGATCGAACTAGTAAAGAGAAGAAGAAGTAGCGGGAGAGGTGATAGCTAGTTAGAGTGTCACCAATTTTAGAGATTTTATAGGATAAGCAGTGAGCAGAGTAATTAGCAGAAAGGGAGAAGAGGATGGATATTGGCTTAGGAGGTGTTAGCAAGGCTTGGAGGTTAAGTAAAGGTTTGTTGGGGTTATTGCGAATGGGGATGATTTGTTTTGAAGTAGGAGCATTCAGCAGAGTCAGGTGCAAAGGTTAGAGCAGCAAGGGCATGTTGTTAGGCTAGGAGTAGGCTAGGTGTCAGTAATTTGCACCAGCGTCATAGGTCACAGTGCATGTCTGTTTTGTGGGTCTGACTTTCAGAGGTGCTCCAACGCTGAGAATGGGAACATGTGAATTTGTGAGCAGGATAGTGTTAGTCAAATGTAGTCATAAGTGCATAGTGAAAGTCACAGAAAGCATGCCCAATGTATGAGGTATGAATAGGGGAAAGAGACGTAGAGGGAGATCCTCAAATCATTAAGGTAAGGTAAAAAAAGGCTCATGCCTGAATTTCCTCTGTGTTATTGAAGAGGGGAAATTAAGAGCAGAGGGTGGATTGAACAAGATGTTAAGTGCAATGCAGTAATCAGAGAGACAGTGGCAAGGTCAGTGGACAATAGTATATTAGAGACAAAGACAAGGTCAAGAGACTTCACACCAGAGTAGGTAGGCTGGTCATGGAAGGAGTAGAGGGATTGGTCAGAAAAGAGAGAGAATTCAAAGCAGGTGGCTGGAGAGGGTTTAGGAAGGTTAAAAACCCACAGCATGACAATGGGATTGTTGGTAGAAAGTGACTCATGGAGAAGGGTCAGATCAGAGAAAGAGGGGTTGAGAGGGTCAGGAAGTCAACAGAGAACCAGAACTGTGAGAGGATTGGGAGGGAGGAGTTGAATATTGGCATTTACAAAAGAGGAAGAGTTGATATCATATGGGAGTAGAGCTCAGTGTTGTGGGCCTTATTGATAAAAAACACACCTTGCCTCCCTTCACAACAGGTTGGGGAAATGGAGATTTTAGCAGAGTCAGGGTTGAGAGCTACTAGTGTAGCAGATAAGGGGAAATCCAGGTTTCTGTGAAAGCAAAGAGTGAAAGTTGAGGGTGATAAGAGTCTAAGCAGTCAGTGATGTTGGAAGACTGCAGATGGGTTGTGCATCCAAGAGGCAAATTGAAGGAGTGATAGAAGGTAGGGGAGAGAAGCAGGTATTGTGCATTTGGTTAGGGGGTAGATGAGGTTGGAGATTCTGGGAGCACGGGAGCGACTTATTTGAGGAGTGCAGAGGGAGAGTTGAAATATGGGGAGGCTGGAGAATGATGCAGAAATTAAACCAAGTTAATGCTGAAGGTTATCAGAGAAGAGAAGGAGAATAGTGAGTAAGGAGGAATGGAGCAAAGTCAAGGTCTAAGATGAAGGGTAGGTGAAATAGGCAAGTGAAGATAGTGAAGGAATTCTGAATACTAAGAGTGAGAGAGGGTAGGTGGGTGAGAGGGAAAGGGAGGGGTGGATGTTTGACTGAGAAGAAGCAGCTGTGCATTCTGAGTGGGGCTAAAGTTGGGTTATATAGCCAACCAAAAAAACAGCTACAGGCCCATGCCCAAAACAGCAACTTTCCTTGTGAGGTAAAAGAAGCTCCACAATTAATAGATAGTTAATGGGTGGACGAATCCCTATGCAATGAAGCAGGTAGAGGGTGAGTTTATCAATGTCCTGGCTTAAGCAGGGGTTCTGGTATTAGGCCCTTTCGAGCCGCAATAGGCCTAAATGGGGAGCTGGCCTTTACTGCTTTTGGCCATGGCTGCAGAGGACCGCCTGGACACCCAGGGGAGACTAATTACGGGAGGCAGTGTGTTACATGTCATTCTGGGAGCCAATCACAGTACTGTGAATGCCTCCCACACTTGCAGGCAGAGTCCAGGGTGTTGTGGGCCCAGAGAGGCAATGCTCCAGGCACTGCAGCATTTGCAGCACTCGAGACACTCATAATTTACCACTAAATACCAATGTGTAGCACTGATTCACTGGTGGCAGTCCAAGTGTGCCTTGGGCACAGTGACCCAGCTAAACCTCAAGCACAGCACCACTACCTGAAATGCAAACAGGGCATGGCTTATGGCTATGCCCTATTTATTTATTTATTTGTTTAAATGTATAAAGCGCACAATGGTCCCGGGGGCATTGCGGTACTGTTACAGTGAGCGTTCTTAGTTAGTTACATGGTATTGGAAGAAAAAGTTACAGTGTTTATCATAGTTTGTGGCATTTCATTTTGGATAGACAGCAGTGGGACAGTTAAAGACTGACAGTTGACGCACATTAATTAAGCAGATCCTAGGGTTACAGGAAGTCCAGGAGATCTTTTTGGGTAAGGCTAATTAAGCCTAGGTAAGCAAAGCTACTGCTATGTCCAGTAACTTATCTGCAGTGTTGCCTGTGGATAAGCCAGACACATTACCTGTAAAATAAGTGCTTGCAGTGGCCATTTGGAACATTTGGGCTAGTTGTGGCGATTCATTACATCGGCTTTAAATTAAGTTTATTAAAGGACCTCCTACCCCCAACAGAGATAGCACGTTCTAAACTGAGCAGACAAGTGCTCAGCCATTTTGAACCTCCTGTAACTGCATACTAATATATAATCTCTTTGGGACTTTGGTGTAATCCATCCTGCCATCTGTGAAAATTCAGTAACAGCTTGATAATTCGACACAATATTTCTAAATGAATTAGTTTAGAAAATATGTCTGGAAATCATATATTTCCAGCTGGACTAGTTACATTGTGGGCTAGTCGTGGCCAAGTGAAAAGAAGGGTCCCCTATTTTCAGAGGTGTCATTTGCAGGCATAGCTACTGGGAATTGTTCCCAAAGCATGAGTGAGTCATTCTTCTGGCTAAATGCATTCTCTAGCGTGATTCATAGTGTGTGGCCAACTTCTGCGATGTTGTCCTTGGCAGACATTTAGCGGGGAAGCACAGTTGGCTTTGGAGTCTTTGCATCTCCCATTGCATTTGGCCTAATTGAATCGATAGCTCGCTTTGTAATGTTTTCACAATGTATTGAGTACATTCAGAAACAGCATCCTCTTCATGTTGGAATAATATTGTAATGTTGGCAGTCACTGTCACTCTGTCAATGAAAGCACTGCCTGAGCGATCGACTGAACAAACACGGCATGGAGTAAAATCTTGAAAAAGGCAGTTGATTCAAATCTTGGCGCAGTCCACTCCATACTTTAACTGTTACTGCAGATCCCATCGGTTCTCGATAAAATGGGATCATAGAAAAATGTGAAGATCTCATTTGCTTATTTTAGGACATTCTTTTTTTCGAAAGCCTAAATGCAAAACAACCAGTCCAAATGTCAGGACACTCGCCATTTGAATGTATTGCATTTTATATTAATTATATCAAATGTATAAGGTACATTAGTTTGACAGGCATACACACTTGATAAGTAGACTTTATTTAGAAGTAACAGAAGCATTCACAGATAATCAAAAACAAAACGAGAAAATGATATCTAATCATTGGCCAAGGCAATATGTTTACCTATTCTCTAGTCATGGGATAGTCACTTGCCAGCCACTGCATAATGATACTACCTGGCCATAAAATGTCAATAGCTGGACAATGATGCAAGTAACTGATCATATGACAACAGTGCCTGGCAAATGATAACTGATACCGATGCACAACCCAAAACTGTTGACTATTCCAAAGCGTGTTTTATTTGTATTTATTGTGTTTTAACAGGACTTTCAGTGGATGAAGACACACCTATTGCCTATGAATCATGTGGCTGAAGGCACATTAGGTTAAAACATTTTTTTTGATTACCATAAGAGCTTACTTAAAAAATGGGACTACGCTATTAACTCTTTGACGAATCCTTAGAAATGACACTTGCATGGGCTTATACAACTCAACGTTTAATGTTACTGCATTATTGTTGTGCTAGTCCAGCATTGCGAACCTGAGAGAACCTTCCACTATGGAACATTTGTGGGAAAGATGCCTTCTTTGGCAGCAGAGGATTGGTGGAAAAAGACTGCAGCTGGCTGCGATACTAGCCTGGTAATAGCAGCAGTGAGATTCTTGGGAAAAACTCTAAGTGAACTGTCAATGGGGGTCATTACGACCCTGGCGGTAGGGGGATAACGGGGCTGGTAGAGCTGCCGGCCCCGTTAACCCCTACCGCCGCATTACGAGGTTTGTTCGTGGGACCCGGTAAGGACGCCTGGTGAAACCAGGCGTCCTTAGCGGGTCCCGCGAGCACACCAGGATTCAAACAACGGGCCCGTTATTAATGGGCCTGTTGTTTGCATCCTCCCCATTCCCATTGAGCCCTATGGGGGCTCGAATGGGAATGGGGATGTACAGGGTCTGGGTACCTGGAATGGGGAAATACTGGGCCCACCAAGGTCGGAATAGCCCGGTATTACCCCATTCCAGGAACCCGGACCCGGTACCCAGAATGGGGGTAGCCATGCCGCAAATAATGGCTACCTCCAGGGTCGTAATGACCCCCAATGAATTAGTGCTATAGATGCTGGACTGGAAAAGACTTGGGGGGTCATTACGACCCTGGCAGTAGGGGGTTAACAGGGCCAGTAGAGCTGCCGGCCCCTTTTACCCCCTCCCGCCACATTACGAGGTCTCCTCGCGGGACCCGCTAATGATGCCTGGTTTTACCAGGTGTCCTTAGCGGGTCCCGCGAGCGGACCAGCATGCTAACAACAGGCCCGTCATTAATGGGCCTGTTGTTAGCATGCTCCCCATTGCCATTGAGCCCTATGGGGGCTCAAATGGGAATGGGGATGTACAAGGTCTGGGTTCCTGGAATGGGGAAATACCGGGCCCTCCAAGGTCAGAATGAGCCAGTATTTCCCCATTCCAGGAACCCGGACTGGGTACCCGGAATGGGGGTATCCATGCCGCAAATAGCGGCATGGCTACCCCCAGGGCCGTAATGACCCCCTTAGTTGCCTGTGTAATGAAAGTGATTGGATGACATTTGAAGTTCATAACCAGATGTAATGTGTCATGTATTTAAAAGGTTTGTAGAAACCAAAATAAATTAAATAAATAATAAATAAATAAATAAATAATACAATTATTGTGCTAGCAAAATGAGAAGTTAGTGAGATTTTTGGGAGGTGGTGACTGGGGGGGGGGGGGCAATGGCCATAGGGATTGGCGGTGCGGTGATGTACAAAAAGCCAAATAAGCCCATCTGCTTCCTATCTATACCTCAGTGCAATAGTTTTGGCTTATAGGAGGTACTAAAATGCCACCTAGTAGCCAAAAGTAAAAAGAGATAGCTGAACATGTGTAACCATATGATAAGCAATGGGGCATTTTAGGATGTTGAAGATGATGCAGGCTGTGAACTGAGCTCTGTTTGGCTTCCCTGTTGATTTGCAAAATGCTTAAGAGATTACAAGGAAATATACACCGTGATATGGAGAGGATCAGCTAACAGGAGATACTAAAATATGTCCCCAAAAAAACATGATGGAAAGATGTATAGGTACCAAATATTCGTAGGCCAAAAACCATCAACTAGCCTAGCTCCATTCATAAACTGCTTGAGACATGTCATAAGGATGACGGCCTTCTAATAGTTAAATAATTAATCGCTTATAACGCACCTGATACCGATAACCTTCTCTAAGCTCAGGATGGGGATTCAAACTTATGTTGCTCTGTGTTGTCTTGTTTTAAAAACAAACGTGTTGCCCCTGAGCTATCTTCCCGGATCGGACCATAATAGCGATTAGTGTGCCATAACAGCTAGCAGGGGGTTTGCACACCACTGTGCCATGTCATGCAGTATTGCCATTGATCCAAGCCGGCCGAGTGGACATCATAGAGGTCTGCTTTTATTATGGCCTGTGATCTGTACTGCCGTTGTCCAGGGAAATGATAAAGGTCCACTGAAAAGAACCGATCGGTGCAGGACGCATTTGCACTCAGAAAAACATATTTAATTTGTCTATGTATTAGATATTATAATGCGCCTACACACAAGCGTTTTGAGGAACAACACAACAAAAGGGGGTAGGGAACAGGTATGATAAAAACATCAAACGGTCCTACTAGGCCATGTGACATTCAGATCGAGAAAGTGCAGTAGCAAGAGGTGCAGGGGAGGGGGGTGCAGGTATGGGAAGAAGGGCCAATGGGCTAGGCGATAGTCAGGGGAGGCCAGGTGGATGGAGCCATGGGCATGCAGGGAGTGCAGGGGAGATTGGTCAGAGTGTGGAAGGGAAGGATGGATCAGGGGTCCCAATGAGAAGGATCTCTGTTTTACTAGAATTAAGGCAGAGATTGTTAGTAGTGCACCATGCCTGGATAATGTGCATAGTTAGAGGCAGTCAGGAATGAGATAGGAAGAGGAGGAGGGAGAAGAGGGAAGCTTCAAAGAGAGCTGAGTGTCATCTGCATAACACTGGATGTTAGGAGAGAAGGCAGAGATCAAATGGGCTAGAAGGCCCAGGTAGATGTTGAAGAGTCAAGTACAGATGATAGAATCCTGAGGGATACCACAGATGGAGAGTGAGAGAGAAAAGGTCTCAGTTGAACCTGGGAAGGTCGTTCAGAGAGGACATAGGTCAACCAGCCCAGAGCCAGGTCTGTGATGCCAAGGGTATCACCAAGCCAATTGAAAAGGGTTGCATGGTTGACGGTATCAAAGGCAGAGGAGAGGTCAACAAAGATGTGAACGGAAAGAGAGTTGGATTCGAGATTAGAGAGCAAGTCATCATGGGTGTTCAGAAGTGCAGTTTCCGGTGGTTACTGGTGGTAATGGAGCAAACGCACAGATTGTGGGTAGATTCAGTCTCCGAATTCCCTCAAGGTAACACATTTCTGATATTTGACATCTGGCTTCATATGGTTCCAAATAAATTCAACACTTAAGGATTTATGCTTGCTGAAATATTTTGTCTGCATATCCCTATTTGGCCGACAGAAAAAAAAATCTCTGCAAGCATAGACATTTTCATATACTGTATGGAACCAATAAGAGAAAGTCTAAGGTTATACGTTATTATTTATTTAACCTTCACCCCAGCCAAATAATATTTTACATCAAGCATTTATTTCAAATTTTTTGTTGAACCAAATACCAAGATATTACATGTGCCTCTTTATTAGAGTTGAAATTAAATTTAATTGGAACTATAAACTGTTGACTTTATAAATGGAGCACTACAAATGGATTCTAATTGTTGATGAGGGTGAGTTCTGTAGAGAACTAAGTTGTCAGCATAAAGGTCAATCTGAGGTGCCAAATAAATTATTCGTTACTTAAGCAATTATGAGTTTTGTGGATTTAAGTGTTTTGACCTTTTCCATGAGGTGGGCATAACATCAAAGGTTAAAAGGACAGTCCTGCCTTGCACCGTGTTGAATAGGAAAGCCAAATATAAATATTATTAATCACAATGCAGGCTTTAGCGATTCTACATAGTGCTTGGATGATATTAAAATGAATATTGAAACCCATTCCCCTTGTGACTGTCCATATAAATTCACATCTTACCCTATTGAATGCCTTTTAGGTGCTGTAAACCTAGAATCCAAGAGGGCATCAACAGTGCATTTTGATGAAGAGCAATTGTTTACCACTGCAAGACCTTCATGCGTGTCTATCAAACTTCTGGTGGTGTCACACTGAGAGTACTGTATCAAACTTCCCTTCCCACCAGACTGAATACAGTGCAACCTCCTATCATAAACATTGAAAAAACATATGATTATCAATTTACCATAAAATGCTTAACCTTCATGTGATGCAAACAAAGGTGCACACAAAAATAGCTTTATTTCCATCAAGTTATAAAATTAAATCAGTTTCACTTTGTCTATTATGTGACAATTACATCACATCACTGTCGGTAAAACAGTCACTGGCAGGCCTCACATTGATCCCCCAAAATAGTGAAGTTGAGAATATTTAAAGGATTTTACCACAGGTGGCAATTTAGGCTTCATTTACCTTGAATAAAAAAGAATGGGTGATGTCAGGTGACTGTACTGTCCATTCTGAATGTTCTTTGCTATTCTATGAGAACATGGACCCCACACCGCCATAATCTGTATTTCTGTAGGCTTTCAAATTTCATACGCACTTTTTCACCAGCCCGTAAACAAGAGTACACGATATTGTCCAATATCTTGAAAATGTTGGTGTGATAGGAAAACAGAACATTTGCAACAATATTCAGTATTGAATAACTAAAAGCATTTCAATAGTTTGAAGCCTGCTCCACTTGGTTAGAACTAATGGATTTCATTGAATTTAGTCATTTGGAATTGTCTAGGTGGAGACTTAGAGAAAAAGGTTTTGGGGTCAGGTATTGAGGTCAGAAAGTAATCGAACAATAATTTAGACAATATAATTTAGACCGTTCAGATCGCTTGAGATAATTTATATAAGTCCACATTCTAATTCTGTTATGTTTTGTAGTTGGAATTAATCACAAGACAACAATGAGACATTGCCATTCTGAGCATTGTATAACCTTTTATAAGATGTCAATTTTTGACTTCTGAGATGTAATTTTTTATGGGGTTTGTTGAATTAGTTCAACATTTCCTCCTTCCAATTATGCACGGTAGAGCGCTTAGATAACTGTTTCTTTGGATCCTTGAAATATAAAATCTAAAAACACTGTTTGAAGCCACTACTCTCTCCCCTTTGTGTTGGGAGCATCTAGATCTAGAATGATCCAGGCCGATGCATGAACGATCCAATCAGGAACTGACCTATATCTGACCGTTCAAGTGAACACAACACACTCTTTTTAATGCGTACACAGCCAAGCCAAGAGTGGACTTAATGTGAATTGGATATAAATGTGTACTCTTATACCATCGGATGCAGCATTCTCTACTTGTCAGTTAGGTTTTGGGACTTGATATTTTCATGCGATAATTTAGCAGCTATTTAACTTGCCAGACCATGCCAATGATCCTCTAGCAACAGATGGCTCAAGAGGGTTATTAAAATAACGTGCTTGCTCTAAATGAATTGTGGACTGTGCAAGCCATCATTTCTAAATATTGTCCTGAAAGTTGGTGCACCTATGGTTGTGATGCATATTTTGATCATAATGAGGATTTGTGTATCTAACTTGGCCTGATCTAGCATCCATCTGCCACCTGCAGCCACTTCTGCATGTAGAAAGAGTGTATTTATATATTTATGGAAGAGCAGTCATATGCCATTCTTCATGTGTTTGTCTGGAGCAGATAAGGCAACTGAATTGTTTTGTAATTGCCAGAATTCACCAAGTAACTTGAGTTCGCTGAACAAGGGGAACATCAAATTATGGCTTCGTCAACATAACATCTTGGCTCATTTGTTGGATAACTTTCCCTGGCTAAACATGCTCCATTCTTATTACAAAATTCATGTGAGAGTTGTTCCCATTCTAAATTAGCCTGGATCACTTGGGCTTCATATAATTGTTTCAATAACTCACCCTTTTGATATAGGTGACTTTTAAGTGGTGCGCTGTTCTTCCACCTCAAACTGTGTACATATGGAACATTTCTCATCTTTCAATCACAATATGGTTTTGTTCTTCCTCTTTCTATTTCTGACTTTGATATTCAAATTTATAATTTGAAAGCTTTCCTCGAATAAAGACTTGTCTAATAGTTGCTGGTCTTTTTTCAGGGTCACACCCTCCATTATTTGTTCGAAGTATGTTTCAAGTGTGGCTATTATACGAGCTGCATTGTGTGTAAAGCCATCTTATTCTGGATGGAAACTCACATGACTATGAGTCATACATTAGAATGGCTGTTTATTGAGGTTGGGCTACATTCTTTGTTTTAAGAATTCCTTTCTCTGCTCTTTTTTGAAAACAGGGAGTTTTACCTCCTCCAACACTTTCAAGGCCTTTTCAAACTCTTCTCCTTCTCTGGCTCCTCCTTTAATGCTCCTATCACCTTGTTCCCACTTTTTAAAACTCTTTTTCAGCCCTTCTGACTTAAACATATATAACATCACACTTCTGTTAGAGATTTTGCTAGTTTGAAATACAAAGCAATTCTGGTATGGTCATAACAAAAATCAATGTAAAACGTTTGTAAATATATTTCAGTTAGTTTCCCTGAAAACAAATTATACCAAAAAATAAATAATCAGTAGTTTTTCTTTCAGCTCTAGTAAAGAATCATCCTTTAGCTTGCTGTAAAATATTACTGCAAAAAGATAATTTGCAACAAATTCTTTTTTCAGCCAAAAAAACAATGTGCTAAACTCTAGTAAAGAATGCCATTTCTTTTCTTTTGAAAATCCCCTAAAGCGAATTTATGTGACCTTGTATCAGCATAATAGATACAAAACCAGGTCAATAGATTTTCCTTCGTTTTTGTAAATTAAGTTCTGAAAAACGTATTGTGCAGTTCTTTTTATCAGCAAAGGATGCAACATTTCCTCAAATGAAATTAAATTGCAGGATATGGTATCAGCATAATGAGTGTAAAATTATACTCAAGAGATTTCATTTAGATTGCTGAAAAAATCAAAAGAGGAATATGCTAGAATTTTGTGTATACATCTAATAAAGACATTAAGGAGCCGATTCATGGAACAAATGTGCGCCGAAAAAGATACGCGTGTTTTTCTCGGGATGTGCGTCAAACCCGTGCGTAATGCACACGGCTGAACACGTCATTGCAACATCCTGAACGCCGTGCGAGACGCGCACAGGGAAAGAGCACAACATCCGCGCACATACCAAAAAGGGGGTGGGACACCGGGTGTAACGCACAGAATGGGGAACAACGCGTGAAAAAGAAGGCGTAACTGGGGAAGTACTGCAGGGAAATACACGGAACGCCCACACGCACGCGAACAACTCATATTCATGGATTTGAATACGGGAAACAAGTGCACGCTAAAAGACGCGCACAGGCGTCAACACGTCCGCCACAGGGAGGTAGGCATAAGCGTCCCCGCGCACATTATAAAAGCGTGCACAAACAACAAACACATACATACCGCTACGATGAATGCCCCATTTGTCGCAGCACTGATCGTGGGATAACGTAGGAGGAGGAGAATAGGCAGGGCCTGCATTTCTTCCCCCCGGACAAGCCTTTTTGGGATGCCTGACGACCAGGTCTATGGCAGGTATAGATTTCCACCTCATATCATCCTAGACCTGGTCAGGAAGTGGGCAGATGACCATATATCCCCCACCCTCTGCTCCCAAGCATTGAGCTGCTTGGAGAAGGTGCTCAATGTCCTGCATTTTTTGGCCACTGGGTCATTTCAGCGGACTACTGCCATAGTGGGGGGTCTCACAGGCCATGCAGTCATGCTGCCTACACCAGGGGTTGGCAATCAAGACTGCACGCCCCTCAGTCCGCAGGCACATATACATGCCCAGAGCACCTGCAGAAAGGCATGCCATCGTCCAGGACTTTCACAGGGTGGCACACTTCCCCAAAGTGCTTGGTGCCATAGATTGCACCCATTTGGCCCTACGTTCAACTAGGGCCACTGAGCACATCTACCGAAACCGCAAGCACTGGCATTCCATCAATGTGCAGGTTGTATGCAATGCCAAGGGAATTATCACCTCTGTCTATGCAAACTACCCTGGCTCCACCCATGACAGTTTCATTTACAGATTGTCCGCCTGGAGCCGGACCCTGGAAGCTGGGCAGTATGGCGACACATGGCTCCTAGGTGAGTACAAATGACCGTGCACATGCATGCTTGTCACACACAGACAAATACACAAACCCCAATAATCACAACCATTATCACCTCTCCAGGGGACAGTGCCTACCCTCTGAGCAACCACATGATGACGCCAGTCCGGACCCCACAACACCACCCCAGGTAAGATACAACGCTGCCCATATTGCAACCAGGGCCATAGTGGAGCGCACATTCAGAGTGCTCAAGTCACGCTTCCGCTCCCTTGACTGCTCTCGCGGCCAGCTACTCTATGCACCCCCAGTAGTGTGCAGGATCACTGTGGCAGCATGTGTCCTGCACAATGTTGCAACACGGCAGAGCGTACCGGTGGACATGGTGGTGCCCCCACATCCCCAACCACAGGTGCTGGCCATGGGAGGGGATAGGACAAGTGGCGAGGCAGCCCGGACCCAGCGTGTGGCCACATTTTTCACCCTGGCACATACCAGGTGACAATCGATGATGAAAAAGAGACAGTCAACTGTCACAACCCTACCACCCTGAGAATGTTGCCATGGAAGTGCCACATTGTGTGCATCTCTAGCTACTGAAACCTAACCAATCCTGTGTGACCAAAACGTACACATGCAAGGTGTGTATCACACAAAACAGGCCATGACAATCACTGGTATGTCACACAAAGCCACCAAAACCACAACATGACATGGCAAGCAATTGCAAAACACCAACACAATAACAATAATGTACACATTGACATGTGAAAAATACAAAGTGGCGTGAGACAATGATGCCTGACATGGAATCAGATGAAATGACTGACCAACAACCTCACACACAAAGCAAGTTATACCCAAATGCATAACAACAGTTGTAGCTTGAACATAACAATGAATGCCTGTTCACATGCACATTGTGCACAGCAAAATAAACACTGCATAATACGTGTGTTGTGTCCATCTCCTGAAACACACTGCTCAGCACACAGCATAGTGACCAGTCATTGTGTGTGATGCACACCCTGAGCATCACATGAAAAGGACAAAACTAAATAAAAAAACAAATCACGCATGTACAGGATCCACAAATGGTCATAGATCATGTGCTGCAGGGACACAGTGGTCCCCAGAAGGCTAACTGTGTGCACATGTGGACATGGAAGGGTGGTTGTACATGTTGTGGATCATAGTGTGTGTGTCAGTAGGGTGTGCACTCAATACATGCATGTGCAATCAAGTGACCATCAGTGTCCTCATCACATGTGGAAATTGCCCATGTGTACACCCCAGCATGTCAAACCACAACTATACCCTCACACCTGAAAGGTAAACACAACACATGAACAGCCATTTATCAGCAGAATATATCATGTACATAGGATACCACAATTGCAATGTCAGGGTGCCCATCACACTGTGGGGCAAGGCAGCTGTCCAACAACAAAATACCCCCCTCCCTCACATATCACCATGACCCACTGAACAACTGCGCATGGGGTATGTAGCCTTCATCCTTGAAGTTCACCTGGCCACAGGATCACTCTTCCCCTTTGTCTCCATCTTCCACCTTGCATGTAAAAAGTGTCCAGCACCCACAGAGGCCACCTTGACTTGCAAAAACACCAAATCAAAGAGAACTCAAAGCAGGCCAACACAGAAGCCAAGCAAAAAGCCTGCAGGCAGCAAAACAAACCAGAAGAGCCTCCAGTAGATGACTTGAAGTAGCAGTATGTCACAAAGCCCAAGTACTAGCACAATGATGGAACAACCAAGGTAGCACAGTAAAACAATGTCACAACAGGATGTGTACCATGTGTGGTACATAATATCGAATGATGCACCACAAACTGATGTGTATTGTCACAGCTCCCGTGTACAGGTGCAGGAGTGGCACGAAAAAACCACCACCACCGTGGTCTGGGTGCCTGTAAGGTCAGACTCACACAGGCTTCTGAGACATTGGTGGGGAAGGAGGGTCAGGGATATGCAGTTGGGACAGGCATTGGTATACTGGATAACCGGAATGAGGGGCGGGAGAGGGGAGTAGGATTGACAAGGGAAAGTAGGGAATGTACAAAAACATAATAATCACTTTAACACATACACAATCAGACCAAACGTGTACCTCATGCACATAGTACCAAATTACTCAAATTGAGTCAAAGAGAAACGTATCTCTGGGGTGAGTGCTGGCCTCCTGCCTGCGCACTCTCAGGTCTGGTAACATGAGCAGTTCAATGCTGCAAAGAGAGCCAGAGTCACTTATCTGTGTGTGCCCATAACACATACACACACCACCATGCATGCCCCAAAGTAACAAGATACTCTACAAACTATCTGGTGTGGTGCTTCGTACCCATACGTGAGAGTCCCCCCGTGATGGTTCATACACAGTTAATGCAGTAAGTAATGCGCCGGTGGGTGCTTGGCAAATGTAAGACCAATGTGTCAAGATTCACACAACATCCAATGTTCCCTGGGTAAGCATCCAGACGCATTTTGCAAGGTACGACTTCAGTACAAGTCGTATTCCAGCATAACCTAAATAAAGTAGGTAGTGCATGTGGCAATTCAAACCTGTAAATGAAATGCACTGCGTACGTTGTGAAGTTCATTAGGCAGTGGTGTGGAGGCCAGCCCAGTACCAATTTACTGTCCAGTAAACATCTATTAACGGTGCTTCAACATGGGACTACGTGTGTGTGCGGTGGTACAATAGTAATACAGCTTGCAACCAAAGGACCAGCGTTGAAGTGCTCTTTGTCATTTTATCATCTGGCCATATTTCACACTAGAGCAACAGAACACCAAACATGTAGGAGTTAGGTCTGGAAATCGAGTCCACATTCCATCGTGTGTCACATAAAGCAGAAGTGTCTAGTCGAGTCGAATGCAAGCAGATGCCTTATGCCCGCGTGTGCCGGGACACTGCAGCTTTGAACGTGAGCCAATTTGCCCATATTTTTCAGCGGGCTAGTACAGGTGAGTCCAGAGAGAAGAGGAAATGACAAAACCTTCTCCTTCCCTGTCGAGTGGCCCCAGTGGCCAAATGGATAAGGGATAAGGGACTGGCCTCCCAAGCCAGGGACAGAGGGTTGAGTCCCATCTGGGATGGTTCGTGGCATATCGTTCACACTTCTGCCAAAGGCTTGCAGTAATAGGGGGAGGGTTCAGGTTAGTACTTTGCTGGGTGCTGTAAAGTCCAGTACAAGCCCCGCCGGACTGGCAGGAGACTACAGAGTGTAGCAAGCCCTCATGGCTGCGAAGAGACACAGAGGAGTGATAAGAAAGACAGGTAAAGACAGGTGACTGATCCCCACCCACCTGTCAATAACTGCTTAACTGTTAGGACCTTCCTGTTTTTTGCCCCCCTTTTCCCTACTTAAGCAGCCCTCCAGACTCTTTTTTTCCCTTGCAATTGGTGAGCAGGTGCAAGTGGCTCTAGGTAAAATATGTTTTCTGGTACCCAAGCTCACTCATCTGCCAACTCCGACCTGCTCTGATAGAAACGAAAACTAAAGAGCAAAGGCCTGCGCACCAAAAATTCGAAGCATCGTAGTGAAATGAAATAAAAGCGAACATCACTGATGGTCTGCTTTGACTGGACCGGGGTGTAATAATATATGTTTAGCATCAGGAATGTCAGCTTCGCACGAAGTCCACACAGATAACGTACCCCGTGTCGATTCTCCACGCCAAATCACAGACAGCATTGACCAGAGCAGTAAAGGGAGACCCTACGTGATTGCTTTGCAGTAATTCATCTTCACTCAGGAGGTTGATAGAAGCGGTACCAGAGGCATAGCCACACCTGCATTCGTTTCAGAAGCAAACTGCACTACAACACAGGACTTACTCCGGAACAACAGGAAGCCATAATCAAGTCAGTTTCACTTCCTGACCCACGCAGTGGGCACGTGATAATCACGTCGCAGCGTACTTTTCTCGAAATTCTCGCATTGTCACGGAGCATTAAAAACATCAAATCTATTTGCATAAAGGTTAGTATTCTTTCGGGAAAAAAAAACAGTTCTAAGCCTACAACGGATTAACGCTGTCAGCGCCATTTAAGTCATTATAGCCAATCAAGGGGAATCCAAAAATATATGAATCCAAGTTTGATGAGGGTAGTGTTTGAAACACATAAAACATACCCTAATAAAGACACTAAGTGCACTTATCTTTCAGCGGTTCCAGCCATTTCATGGCTTCCTTAGGGTCAGATGTGCTCCTATCACCATCAGGTAGAGCCAGAGTTAAATTTGCCCTATTGAGGAAAGCTTTAACTCCCACAAGCCTAGACACGCCTTTGGCCTCTTTAAAGGATTTCCTGATAATCAAAGTTTCTCTTGGGTAGTCTGGATACACAAATATTTGGTTACCCTTGAAATAGGTACTTCCTTTCTTCCTTGCAGCCCCTAGAATGGTCTCTTTTGTCCTGCGTTCATCAGAGTGATCAAAATTTGCCTCGCCTTTGGCCCAATGCTTCTCCCCACTCTATATATATTCTCTATGTCTCCTGGGACTATTTGATCATAGCCATAGCAGAACTTCAAATTATACAATACCAGATTTAGTAAATCTTCACTTGTATTTTCCTCAACTCCTATAAGTCTCAGATTTTTGTTCCTGATTTTTAAGTCCATTTCCAGGCCTTTTTCTCTTCCCTTTTGAACTTCTTCCCTCAGAGTATTATATGCTCTGAAACTTGCTGTGATCTCTGAAGACATAGAGGCTGAATCTTGTTCAAGGATAGTAATCCTATGGTCCAGTTGGGAGACTTTCTTGGATAGATCATCCATTGATGATTTAACATCTCCCGCATCTTGGACCACCTTTCCCAAGTCTTGAGCCATTTTAAGTAGCAGAGAGTAGATATCTTGAGTGTTAGGAACTTCACCCATCTCTGATGTTGATGATGATGTTGGCTTTCTTAGGTCTGGGATTTAAGATGATACACAATTCTTAATTACAGTGTTGCTAAAGATGTGGCTCTGAGTACTAATAGCAATAAATAATGCTTTCATGTGTTTGCTGGGCTGGAATGCTGTGCTTGAGTCCATCTGGATTTGTCTTGAGGTCCTTTAGTGGCCCTGCCTTCCCCCGAAAGTGGTATTCAACGATGTATTGAAAACAGTTGACATCAATGACAGGCAAGGACCATCTTGTACACCTGAAGTTGACATTTATCCTGCCTGCTGCAACACTATTCTATATATTTAGGGCCAGAATCATGAAATATTCTGCAGAGAAAAAAAGAGATTTGCGCACGATATCACGCGCAAATCCCGGTTCACCAATTCATGGAAAGCAATGCGTGGGGCTTACTGGGGACTTGCGAGGAACCCGCTCCAGACTGCCATGTCACTGCGTCTTGACAGACGCTTTGCACAAGACTCAAAGAAAGGGTGGGCCGGGCCTACGCAGCCACCTAAACAGAGGGCGGAACATGTGGAATGAATGAAGAAGAATAAGCAAAAATGTGGCCGTTACGAGGAACATTTCACCATCAAGCAATCGCGGCACCCATGCACATGCAAATAAACATATTCATAGAATTGAACTGGGAACGTCGGGTCACGAAAAGGCATGCGCAAATCCGTGCACAGCTACGCCAAATGATAGTAGGTGTAAACATCAATGCTAACACATTCCTAGAAAGCACGCAAGACACAGTAAACCAACGGATAAAGCCACGATTAGTGCACCATTTGTTGCAGCAATCATCCTGGGACACCGCAGGAGGAGGATGGGCAGGGCCCGGATCTTCCACAAATGGACCTTGCTTTTTGGAATGCCTGACGACCAGGTCTATGGCAAGTATATGCTCCCCCCCATATCATCTTAGACCTGATCAGGGAACAGGAAGAAGACCTCACATCACCCACCATGTACTCCCAAGTAATGGGCCCCTTGCAAAAGGTGCTCACTGCTCTGCACTTTTTGGCCACTGGGTCATTCCAGTGGACCACCGCCACAGTAGGTGGTATCTCCCAGGCCATGCAGTCCCGCTGCCTACACCAAGTGTTGGCATGCAAAACTGCACAACCTTCTATTTGCCAGCATATCTTTATGTGGAGAACACCGGCAGAAAGGCAAGCAATGGTCCAGGATTTTTATGGGGTGGTGCACTTTCCCTGAGTGCTAGGTGCTATTGATTGCACCCATGTTGCACTATTTCCACCTAGAGCAACAAAGCACTTCTACCGCAACCAGAAACATTGGCACTCCATCAATGATCAGGTTGTGTGTGATGTCAAGGACATCATTACTGAAATGTATGCCAACTATCCTGTTAGCACACATGAGCGTTACATATTCAGGATGTCCCTGCCTCACCGTGTCCTGGAAGCTGGAACGCATGACAACACCTGGATCATTGGTGAGTATGAATGGCCATGCATATGCATGCATGTTGCACACAGCCCAATATACACTGCCAACAAATGCCAATGACAACCATTCTCACCTCTACAGGGGACAAAGCTACCCTCTGAGCACATACATGATGACGCCCATACGCATCCCCACCACACCTGCTGAGGTAAGATACAACACTGCCCATATTGCAACTCTGGGCATAGTGGAGCACACATCCAGAGTGCTCAAGTGACGTTTCCACTCCCTTGACCCCTCTGGTGCTGTGTTGCTATATGCACCAGAGTCTGCAGGATCATTGTGGCAGCATGTGTCCTGCACAATGTTGCATCATGGTATGGCGTCCTGGAGGACATGATGTTGGAACACCATTGGCCCCACCAGACACCCCCCTTGCATATGGCTGGGCAAAAGGCAAGTGGAGAGTCTGCACGTACCCAGCCTGTGCAATCTTTTTTCACCAAAAATCCTTCCGCTGTGGAATGCACATGATCGAGCCAAATCCCAAGTGCCATTCAATGATGACAATTGGCCAATCCACTGTGACTACAAAACCACCCTGAGAATGTGCCCTTGGAAGTGCAAATTTGTGTGTATCCATTAAAACAAAAAAAACATGCATTTGGTGTTTCCAAAAGAAACACATTGAAGAGGGAGTACACCAATACCACCATGGAATCCATTGATTGAAATCACTCCTTAGGCACAAAAAAACTCCCATATGACTAAGTAACATACCCGTCAAATGTGTAAGCACAGAGAATTCCATAAACTAATCAACCATCAAATCTGAACTGCAAGCCATACATGGCCACGAAAAGTAACATGCCCCCAAAATACCAGAAGCACAATTCCAAATTGGTAGAAACCTGTTTGAGAATGTGCATGATATGCACACATATGTCTCTATTGTGGTGTGTGTAAAAGCAGTGCAGTAAGGATCCACATGTGATATAGATTCTGACAACATGACCACAATGCACCCCCTCCCAAATAAACCACTGGACAAGAGGTAATTGACAATTATCACAAAGAGGGCAACACACCAGAAAGGCCACAACCACACATGCAGCAATTAATGTAGCCAATCTATATGGTTCACTTTAAATGCACATCTCACCTGTCCCCTGGGCATACAGTTGGCAGTCAACATTCATCCCATGAAATAGCCATCATTCCCTGATGGAAGGATCTGCAGATAATGAAAAAAGGCAAACTGAGTGCAGCCAACACGCCGTTGAACCCAGAAATACAGAAACACATGCCCCCCTCAGTGACATGTAACACATGCAAAGGACAACTCACTAGACAACCATCAACATGTGCCCAGCACACATGCAGCAACACCTGCACAATGCATGCAATTCAGACACACAAAACACACACACTCACAAACAACCACAACCCCCACACTGCCAGACCCCCTTGAATGTGCATGTCACATATCCACATTTCCAAGCCGATGGCACATACACAACACACGCATCAGTCAACATCCTGCATGAAAATGAGAAGATATCAGAAATGCAGATATTTGAGACCCCAAAAAAGCAGGGAACCCCCGGAAGACAAGCAATGACATGACAAGCACCAGCGTAGTAGTGGGACAGGGCAGTGAATACAGTCATGGGAGCCCATGATGCAAAGCACAAGAAGGCCAGTACACAAATACTCACCTCTTGTACTTCAGTGCAGTTTCATGCTGGAGGCAGCATTTCACAGAGGCCAATGTCAGACTGGAAGGCTGGCCACCAAGGCAACTGCCATGCGAGCCATAAGCAGACATGACACAGCATTGAGAAACTGCAAACATGGATAAATGCATGAAAAAGGTAGGTTGCAAGGGAAAAGTCCAAGGTCAATGCAGACTTCATTGTGACTGCATACAATTGGTTCAATTGTGCATTCAATTGAATGCATTTGCAACATGCACCTAGCTGTGATCACCTTGAAGATGCAACACCATGGTGCAGCATGCATTGGACAGGCACAACATTGCATCCCAAAAAAGTGCATCTATGGTCCCATCGTTGTGGATCGTAACTGGGGCTGCACAACATCAATGGGGAACAATGACCAAGAGAGGCCAAATGTGCTGTCAAACCATTACCCCACAAACATTACATGGGATATGAAGTGTCACTCAGTGCAAATATGCAAAGTGCAACGAAACACACACCAGCACAACCATCAACACCAGTCACAGGCCACAAACAGCTGGCCCTGCCACATACTCACAACCACCAAAGAAAGGCCCACACAGCTAGAACACCCACAATTTGGAATCTGCAACATGTGGCATCATGAATCTATAGAAACCACACCATGCAAGACATATGATCAGAATACCATGACACATGCACCCATAAAGTAGTACCTGTGCCCCACAAGACAAGTCAATTTAAAGTGATCACACACAGTGCAAGACTCCCAGTCAAACACCACACAAGTGTTTGCAAATGCCCTTCACTTATCTGCACAGGGTACACACCTGCCTTGCAAACAATTTCAGATACTGCTGGGGTGGGGTAGGGAAAAAAAGGTTGGATTTGTCTGGTTTGTTTAAAATGTATTCGCTGATTTGTAAATTTGGTTAGTTTACTTAACTCAATTGCCAAAAAAATATTTTTCCTCGATATTAACATAGATTTAAATATTTCCAATTATATTCAAAATATGTTGAAAACTCATTCTTATTTTCGATTCTCTTCTTGGCCAGACATATACATAGTTCATTCTCATACTTTTTGTATACATAAAGGTGCTTGTTGTGCATGCATTCAACATACAGTTAATTGTACATATTGTATTACAAAAATTATACAGGATATGTCAAACCCGGAAAGATGCCGAGTGTGTTATAGGAAATTATACGTTTCCTGGTCTGTGTTAAAACCAGTAAGGAAAGTATTCATACGGCAGATCCAGAAGGCCTCTCTCTTCCTTAGAATTTTCTCCAAGTTGCCTCCTCTAAGTGGTAGATATACTTTCTCAATACCAAAGAATTTGATGCACTGTAATTGTTCCTTTGTATGATTTTCCTGAAAATGATTTGCAAGAGGTATTCTTGAATCTTGGCTTGATATGGATCTAATATATTCTCCAATTTGAGTTTTCAAAGGGCCAATGTAGTATTTGAGACAGATGCATTGGATTCCATATACTGTAAATGTACTGTTACAGTTGATCAATTGTTTGTTTATTTGTTTATTTATTTGGTATGGCGCGCAAAACCCAGAGGTAACAGGGCGCAACAGAGGGCAGGAAAGTAAGGTTACATAAAAACTTAGTTACAGGAAAGGCACATAATTTACATATTTACATACAGTTGATTACATTTCGGCAGGTTGGTTTAAAGGATATACATATATACGTTCTAGTTGGCTGTGGTCTGTTAGGATGATCAGTCATGTGGATCATTGGCACGTAACCAGGTGAGAATATTTTGTCTGAAACTGTGGTAGGATTGGTCTACTCTGGTGTTGAGTAGGAGGGCGTTCCAATGTAGGGCTGCCATGACAGGGAAGCTACTTTCACCCGTTTTCTTTTGTCTGAATTTAGGTACCTGAAGACGGTGTGAGTTAATCGTTCTGGTGGGGGGGGGGTGGAGGTTTTTTTTACTATTTTTGCAGCGAGGTAGGAGGGGGCTGCATTGTTTAAACATTTGAAAGTGAGAGATGCTTTTTTGAGCACGATACGGTCGCAGATTTTGAGCCATTTGTGTTCTCTTCTTTTGTTGGATATATGTTATTTAGAGGGTAGGTTGAGGGCTGTTCTGAGTGCATTATTTTGCAGGGTTTGGAGTTTGTTGATTATGTGTTTGTTGGCTCCTAGGTACATGGCATTACAATAATCAGGTTTGGAGAGAATTAGGACATTAGTGATAATGATACAGGTAGCTTGGGATAGGAATGCTCTACATGCTCTGATTAGCTTGCATGTGTATGCGGCGGAGGATGCTAGCGAGTTTACTTGTTTATTTAGTGACAGGGCTGAATCTAAGTGAAAGCCTAAGGTTTTCACTGTTTTGGCAGCTGGAATGGAATTGCCGTCGATGTTGAACACTTTGTAGCTGAGGCTACGTTTTTTTAGGTTGGCGTTGGAGCCTAGTAACAGGATTTCGTTTTTCTCATCGTTCAGGCATAGGCCATGTGTGGCCATCCATTCCTGAATAATGAGATATATTTTGTTTACCAAGGCCGTATCTGAGTCAAAGTTGCCCGAAAGTGGTATGAGGATCTGGGTGCCGTCTGCATAGTTAGTGTATGAGACACCCAGTCTGTCCAATTTGTCAAATAGGGGCTTGGTAAAGATGTTGTAAAGGGTGGGAGAGACGCAGGATCCCTGAGGAACACTGCAGGTTATGCTGATGGGGTCTGCTGAGGCTATTGAGGAGAAGACTCTCATAGTGCGGTTGTACAGGAATGATTGTATCCAGTCTATGGCCTCTTTCGAAAAGTGGTCTGCCGAGGCCAGGTGTTCGCACAGGACTGTGTGATCCACCAGGTCGAAGGCTGCCGACAGGTCGAGGAGGAGTAACATGGCAGTGTTTCCTTTGTCATTGATTTCGTTGATCTGGGTTTTAAGGTCGATAAGAGCTGTCTCAGTACCATGCTGTGGTCTGAAACCAGATTGGTGTGTGCCTAGAAGATTATGGGTTTCTAGGTATTGCTGGATTTGTAGGTATGCTACTCTGTCTATTATCTTTAATAAGAACGATACCGTAGTGATGGGCCTGTAGTTGGTGGGAATAGCACCATGTCCTGGACCACCATGCACAGGACTGTGTGATCCACCAGGTCGAAGGCTGCCGACAGGTCGAGGAGGAGTAACATGGCAGTGTTTCCTTTGTCATTGATTTCGTTGATCTGGGTTTTAAGGTCGATAAGAGCTGTCTCAGTACCATGCTGTGGTCTGAAACCAGATTGGTGTGTGCCTAGAAGATTATGGGTTTCTAGGTATTGCTGGATTTGTAGGTATGCTACTCTGTCTATTATCTTTAATAAGAACGATACCGTAGTGATGGGCCTGTAGTTGGTGGGAATAGCGGGGTCTAGTGTTTGCTTGTTAAGGAGAGGCAGAACCCAGGATTCTTTGATATTATTGGGTATAGTGTTGGAGGAGAAGGATGTGTTGATCAGTTTGGTCATAAATGTGTCTAGGTCCCTGGCAGCATCCTTGATTATTTGTGGTGGGCAGTTGTCGCCTTTTCAGTTTGATGGTTTAAGTGAGGTTATAACCCTTTCAGTTTCTAGGATGGATATTTTGGTGAAACTGAAAGGATTCGGGTTGGATGGATTGGTTGTTTTGGCATGGTGACTAGGTGATGATATATTGAATTAGATGATATATTAGGGCTTAAGGATTCTTTCTTCAGTTTGATTTTAGTTTGGAGAGATTTGATTTTGTTAGATAGAGCGTTTTGTACGCTGGTGCACCATTGCTTGTCTTAGTTATGTTGTCCGGCAAGGGTATTGGGGATTCTAGTTCCCTTAGTATAGCAAATAGTTATCTTATATTGGAGTTTTCTATTCTTTCGTTAAATATGTTCTTTTTAGTGAGAGGGATTTCTCTTTTGTAATTGTTGGCGAAGAGTTTAAGCTATAGTTTGTTCTCTTCTGTAGGAGTATTGTGCTATTCGGATTCTAATTTCCTTTTGTGCATTATTAGATCTTTCAGGTGGGAGGTGAACCAATTATTCAGGTGAGCTTGCTGTTTGCTTTTTTGCATTTTTAGAGGGGCAATGATGTCTAGTACGTTTTTCATGGCATGGTTGTAGTTTTCTACAAGGCATTCTGGATTTAAGTTGTCAGGGAGAGCATTGAGGGTTGGCAGTGGTATAAGATTGTCAGGGGTTATATTTTTTTAGCTCTGGTGGGCAGTGGTGGTGCCATGGTCTTTTCTTTACTGACTTCTTTATTAAGTGACAGTGTGAAGTCGATGAGGTAGTGGTCTGTCCAGTGTTGAGGGGTGGTTTTGGTAATGGTGGTGTCGCAGTTCAAGGTGACGATCCAGTCCAATAGCCTGCCTTTGTTGTGGATAGGGTGAGTACTTTATGGAGTAGGCCGTGTTCGGCTAGCATGGTGGCTATGGCTTGTGCTGATTTGTCTGGGTCGTTCAGGCCGAGATTTAGGTCGCAGAGTACTAGTAGTTGAGAGGTGTTTTTTGTGTTGTTGGCTAAGGGGCTGGATAGGTCTGCCTCGAATAAGCCAATGGGGCCGGGAGGCCTATATATTAGGTGGATGGTTTATGTCTGGTGGATGTCTAATTGGTTTAATGATTGAGGGCCACCATGATTACACAATGCAAAGGTAGTCCAGCAGGAGAGTTGAGAAAGGGTGACACATTGTCAATCAATGTAGTCCATAAAAGTCAAATCCAGCATTGGCCACAAGACCGTGATTTTGAAACCAGAATGTATCAGGACAGACTCCTGCAGAAGTAATTTGGAGGGGGCAGGAGGGAGGTGCAGCAGGATAGAAGAATCAAGCACATGGAGTGGACAATGCCAATCAACAGGGTTGTTAAAAAACACGTCATGGGCCATGGTATCAGGCACTGTTGACTAATACCAGTGAAATTGTGATGAATCGGTGTCTCTGTGACATGCAATTACATCATATAGCAACAGGTAGCCACACATATCCACATACATGGCCGTTGCCATCACATGGCACAACAGTTTTGTCTTGCTATAGGGACTGGAGACAATGAGAACCTGCCGCAAGTTTTAGAAACAGGAAATAGTCCCAGGTGACATATGGCTGTAAGAGGTCCGCCAAGACAAGGTCTGTGAAGTGGAGAGCAAGTTAATGGAGTCATAGCTAGGGACAAGGTACAGTGACCCACAAGAGGGAGAGGTACGTGGGCCCCTGGAGTGTGGGCTGGGTGTGGGAGGGGAGCAGGTGTCACCATGATTTACCTCTGGAGTCATTGCCATTGGGACAGCCGGGATGTGTACAGTCTGAACATACGCACACTCACACTCACACGCACACTCACTCAGGGAATGCCATAAGGTGTGGTGTGTGTCAGCTTGCATAGTCAATGTGGCATGGCAACACATACGTACATATATGAAAAGAGATTCAATACCATGCATGGCAAGAAGTGTAACTACGATTTCGGACACACATCATGTCTAGCAGAACAGGGTCACTTACATGAAGGATGCAGCAAACAACTGTGCACATTGTGGTATCATGTTGTAGATGTTGGGGGATGCTTGTGGGGAATGAGTAGTACCACACGGACATGTTCCACTGAAGTACACCACGTGGTTTGTATCCACTATTGTGTCCACTGGACAGGAGTCAGTCCACCACATGACATGGTTCACCCAGGGAAGTCATTCCAATGCAGTCAGATATGCACCACAATTATACATCTTATTGATGGATGCACAATGTGCACCTGCTCCAGTAGTGTGAATTGGCTCATAGCCTCTTCATGCTGGGTCAGCTCCTCCTTCTCTAATGATCCCCCTCCAGTTGTCAGAGCAGAGGCCAGGTTGGCACCCAGCTTGGACTTAGTGCAACAGATGAGATCATTCCAGCACTTCACTGCTTGTGCAGCAGTGCGCTTCTCAAACCCTAAGGTGTTGATCTCGTCCGTGACATGCTGCCAATCCACCATACGCTGAGCAGTTGTCTGGGTGCTCCCCGGATGCAGACAGTCATGGTGGCTATAGGTCATTTAGTCCATGAGGACCTGGAGTTCTTTATCATGAAAGTTCTTCTTCCTCAACGTGCCACTGTCCTGTGCCGTGTCATGGGGTTGAGCCTGTTCCTGCTGTGCAGGCTTTGCCTTCTTGCCACTGGTGGCACAAAGTGTTGGTGCCATTCATGTGTGGTTGGAAGCACTTTAGGGTCCATATGGCGGACCACAAGTGGTTTGGGGCATGGCATGACCCCCTGGGGCTGGGACAGCTGCTTTCACAGCATGTCCCTTACCCATTTGGGCTGGGACAGCTGCTTCCACAGCACGTCCCTTACCCTTTCCTGCTGGGGCAGCTGCTTCCACAGCACATCCCTGACCCCGGCCGGCCCTATCTGCCCCCATTCCATCTTGGGGCCTTTCCATTCATGTTACAGGTGTAACTGAAATATGGAAGGCACACCGCGTTATTGTCCTAGGCAATATGAGTGTGGGGGCAGTCTAGGTGATGTGAAACGTAGTTCTGTGGTACAGCAAGGCACAGCAAGGCTCAAATGTACCCCAGATATGGATAGTACTGTACGCAAAATGCACAGGCACCCAGAAAATAAATAAAATGAATACGCAACACCAGGATATTTTCTGAAATAACAAAAAAGCATTATGCAATACACAGTGGCACACACAAACACAAAAAAAGCGTTTGCGAAACCCAGAAAGCTACAAGAAATGTAACAATAGTGGTATGTGATACACGGGGGCAACCAGAGATGAAACAAATGCGTACACAACTCACCATTAGCCTTGCAAAAATCAAAAGTAAATGCGTGTTTTGTGTGGAGGCCAAATAACAAGTACCTACGATCCGTGAAGTGAACGGAATGCGTGGCACCCCGAAATACTCATGTATTACACTTGTCCATCTCCTCCACTTTGCTTGCACGTTCAGAGTTCCTTTCACACGTCCTTATGTATTCACGACTATGACGTGGGCAATGCCTGCACGTAGCGCATGTCACGTAAGTTACGCGCTGAGGGCCTTTCCTCTGTTTTCACGTGTCCATGCTTTTTTCAGTTATTACGTTTTCACACACATAGTCCCTTCACTCTGTTTACAGCTGCCTTCTTTGCAAGACACGGAAGACCCATGGTCCTGCCTCCGTGCCATTTTACCTGCCTCCTCCGGCCCTGTGCTCCTTCCAACTTTGCCACCTAATGCTGCCTGTTCAGTGTGTGTGCCTACTGCCCACCTGCACTGTGTTTGGAGTGACTGATGTCCAGCCTCTGCTTGTCCTCCTGTCTCCAGCCTTGTGACCACCTTAGCTGCTTTGGTGGACTACCAGCGTGCCATACCACCACCATGGCTCCACAGCCCATCTGCTGGACCACTTTGCCCATCCACACCTGCCTCAGGGGTTGATATTTCAGCACCATCATCCTGTGACCAGTGTGCCACCCCCATGGCAGCGAGGCAGAGGGCTGCCAACTTCAGCCCCAGTGGGCAGCCTGATGGTGAAGGTCCTGGAGCATCGTGATGCCCTCTTAAACCCAGCGATGCAACTTGGCAAGGAAGGACGTTAGCAGATCTGGGATGGGATAATGGATGCCATCAATGTGGAGGGTATGGCAGTCTACACATTCAAGACCATCCATAAGCGCTGGGAGGATCTGAATCCCAGGACCCACAGCAAGGACCTGCACTACCTCCAGGTCAGTGCTCTTGCAGAGGGGCACCGTGCATGCAGGTGCCGGCTGTCGGGCAACAGCATGCATGTCATGGAGAGGTTCTATCCAGCACTGCATTCCCAGGTCTTCAAATTATGACGATATCTGAAGTCGACTGGCAAGTAGGGGTGTGGTGCACTGCTCTACAGTGCATGTGTGTTGTGCATGTGCCTGCACGTTGGCAGGGACACCCTTACTTTTGCAGCAAGTATCTTCCTGAGATGGATTTATGCATGCTACTGATGTGTGCATTCAGACATCTGCAGTTTTGAAGTGTGCTCTTACTTACATTGTGTGTTGTAGTGCTATCTTGCAGACCATGCAAATGCAATGGTACATGTATCTGAGACTTGCCAGGATGGCAAGTGTGCCAGTTGAGGTAGTGTTGCCAACGTCATGTGCATGCATGATGCTCATGTGTATGTGCAATTGATGCATGTATGTATGGCATACGCAACTGATAGTTTGTGACAGTGGCATGTAGTTTGATGTGATTGTGTGGAGTGATGGCCAGGCAGGTGTCTGCATGGATGTGTATTGCTTGCCCATATGTGTGGGTGTGGAGGTTGATGGCTGTTCCTTTGACAAGTCATGTTCTTGTGAATGTTGCGGGGTGAGTCTAAGAAGGTGAATGTCGGAGGGGACACCTCAGCAGCAGTGGGGACAGGTGATGCTGCACAGGTGCCATCCATGTGGAAAGATGCCCTGGAGTCATCCAGGTTGATGGAGGGGGAGGTAGAGGAGGTGGCCGTTGCAGTCCTGCTGATGGGGTCAGGTTGGGATTTTGAGGTAGGCGTGCTTGGTGCAGTCATGTCCCAGGGGCATGCGGCTGTGCAGACCATTTTTGAAGTGCCTGTGCAAAATCGTGTCCCTGTGCCATCAAATGCAGCAGTGTGCGCCTGCCAGGATGCCTCCACCCAGACTGACAACATCTTGTCGGGTGGTTTGTCGACCCAGACTGACACCCCCTCACCATCTGTTGTGTCTATCCGCGATCATGTGCTGACCCTGCTGGCTGGGTTGACAATGCAGAAAGGTGTCATGATGAAGGGCAGTCTACTCAAAGTAATAATGAGCTATAATGGCTTGTGGTATTGCTTGCAGCAAGCTTGTTCCCTGATGGACTCTGTGGGCTGTTCACTGATGCAACCACATCCTTGTCTTCCTCCTCTGTACAACAGTCATCCTTCAGGGTGCCTTCCGGGCAACATGCCAGCAGGACCCCCTGTGCAGCAGTCCCACCCACAACGCCCTGTCTGGTGGAGCTCATATCCCTGCCCGAGGTGGCAGCCCCAGGCACAACAGCTGAAGTGGTTAAAGTGCCTACCACGGCACCTATAGGGTCACAGACAATGGAGGGAGAGTGGGAACCTAGGAGCAGTGCAGGTGTGGTACGCCCCGACAATCGTTATCAGGTTGGAGGGCATACCTAGGGGGCAGGCACTGTGCATTGCGGCTGCAGCTGGCAATGAGGAGGAGGCATTATGCATGTGAGATGGATGGCAGATTGTGACAGAGAGGCAGTGGACACGAGAAGCGAGAGTGATGATGGCCAGGGCTGGGGTTGTGCTGCGGTGTGCAAGGAGGCGGGCTGCCATCCTGGAGGCCACTTGCAGGGCGGTGGGGGAGTTGGAAGCACAGATAGTGGCCAACCTGCAAGCCCTCTAGGCAACAACGGAGGCCCACCTGATGGAGGAGCACATGGCGTTGGACCTGGTAGAAGTATTGAGTGAGATTGGAGAAGTTGACTAACCCACTGCCTTTGTGGATAGGTAGTTAGGTGCAGGTTTCCTTTTTTATGTATTATTTGCCCCAGACTTTGCAGAGTTACCTTCCCTGTTTTTACTGTATATAGTTAATTAGACGTGAGGTTGGTTTGTCATTTCATATTTTCCCCTGGACAGCTTGGACCTTCATTCTCCATTTTACATGTACATATGTTTATTCAATACATCTTTCCTTTTGTTACATTCCAATCTTCATGCAGTTCATTTGCGTGTATGCAACTTTGTTAATTCACTTTTCAGCCAGTGCATCTCTCCATTTCAAGTCACGTGTCTTGTGGCATGCCTGCATGTGTGTTGTTGTTGCTGTAATGGTTGCGGCTGGAAGGATGCACATGTGCTGGACATGTGGGGTGGGTCCATCACACGACTGGGTCTGCAATGTATGTTTTCATTTGCATTTACATGTGCAGCACCTCTGCGTGTTTGGCATTAGTGTGGTTGGGGTGGAGGGAGGTGGGCTCACTGTGGAGGTGTGCCATGGTCATGTTACTTGCACATGTATTTGTCATCGCTGTGTTAAACCCATGTTATGCGGACACGCCCACCAGCCTGCTCTCATGTCTTGCTCCACCTCTGCAACTGGAATGCATTTGCGAGCCATCTTGCTCTTCCTGTGTGGCAGCACACATTTCCTGTCTCAGTGAGTCATGCACTCTCTGGCTGCCCTCCCATCACACCATGGGCCTGTCATGTTGTGTTCCCTGACAGGGACTTTGACACCACTTCCACCCAGTTCACTTATGGATCTGGCCGATGTGCGAATATGTGCACTTTTGTCCTTGGCACACATTCACTTGGTGTGCTTTGATGTCTTTGCAATGACCCATGGCCAACAGTCACATGTCACTTTTTCATTGCCTTCACTTGTCAAATGTTGATTGGGTGGCCCGGTGTTGTTGATGCAATGTACTGCTGTCTGGCTGGGGTGCTTCATATTCAAGTCTGCCAGGGAGTGACAGCGGATGCCCTGGTCCATTATTGGTCTTCAGTGTTTCCAGTTGATCGTGTTGGCGGTGGACATGTTGGTGGTGTGCTTCATGATGGAGGCTGACCACTGAGGTTCAGGTGAGTTGCAGCCATGCTTTGAACTGCATGCGTGGGAGACTGTGGGGGGGGGCTATGTGGGGGTGGTCACACAGGTGAGGGAGGTGTGGGGAGGGGAGTGCACTGTCTGGGTGCTACCTGGGAGATGTCATGGGTTACGGGACCTGGTGGGTGGTGTCCAGACCCGAGGGGGCTGCCTGTGGTGGTGTCACAGGTGTGGGGGGCTGGTGGGTGGTGTCCAGACTAGAGTGGGCTGCCTGGTGTGATGTTGGAGGTGTGGGTGCTGGTGGGTGGTATCCAGACTGTAGGGGGATGCCTGGGGGTGGTGCCACAGTTGTGGGGGGCTGGTGGGTGGTGTCCAGACTGGAGGGGGCTGACTGGGGATGGTGTCACAGGTGAGGGATGTGTGGGGAGGGGACTGTCCTGTCAAGAGGCTGGCTGGGCAGTTGTCAGAGGTGTGGGGGATCTGGTGGGTGGTGTCCACACTGGATGGGGCTGCCTGGGTAATTTTGGATGTGTGAAGCTGGTGGGTGGTGTTCAGACTGGAGGGGACTACCTGGGGGTGGTGTCACAGGTGTTGGGAGCTGGTGGGTGGTGTCCAGACTAGAAGGGGCTGCCTGGGGGTGGTTTTACAGGTGTGGGGGGCTGGTGCGTCGTGTCCAGAGTGGAGGGAGCTGCCTGGGGTGATGATGGAGGTGAGTGGGTACAGGTGGGTGGTGTCCAGACTGGAGGGGGCTGCCTGGGGGTGGTGTCACAGGTGAAGGAGGTGTGGGGAGGGGCTGCCTGGAGTGATGTCAGGGGTGACAGGCTGGTAGGTGGTGTCCAGCCTGGAGGGAGCTGTCTAGGGTGATGTTTGAGGTGAGGCATGAATTTCACAGGGGTGACAACTGGACTTGCGAGGCAAGATGCCTGTTTTCACAGGGGTGCAGCCTGGGCTTGCGATGTGAGGCACACATTTTCGCTGGGGTGCAGTCTGGGCTAGCGAGGGAGGGCCCATGTTTTCGCAGGGGTGCAGCCGGGACTTGTGGGAAAAGGCGCACATTTTGACAGGGGTGCAGTCTGGGTTTGTGAGGGAAGGCACACGTTTTCGACAGGGGTGCAGCCTGAGCTTGCAAGGTGAGGTGCGCATTTTCGCTGGGGTGCAGCAAGTAACACTTTTTTCGAAGGCGGTATGCCGGAGGATTTTCCACTGAGATAATGCCATGATTGTGATGGAGCCCAATGTATGATACACAACACTGTGCAACACTGGCTGCACCCAGTTTCACAGAGCTTTAGACTGAAAACTGCTTTCGAAGCCTTTTCATCATATCTATTTATTTGTGTCAATTCATGCAACTAACCTGTACATTTTGAAGACACTCATTTCACTAATCTCTTAATTCAGAGGTACATGATCTTGGTTAGAAATAACTTCTGGTGACATTAAAAATATCAGTACAAACTGCCAATCAAATACGTTTGTTTGCTAATCAAGAACATTTTAATTATCACATTTGGCTAATCAATTTTTGAAAACTACTGTATGCCTTGTCTCATGTTGGTGCTTTTCAGGCAGAGTTGATGATTGCAGCAGACGTTCCATGTCCTCTTCCATCTCGCGCATCTCCTGATAATGGGGGTGCCATTACCGCTAACATGGATTTTCATGCTGGTGGCAGTGATAGAAGTGTGCCAAAAAAGTAGTGGAACTATGACTCCAGCCGGGGACAGAGTAGGAAGGAATGGAGCAACTTGCAACACGTTTTTCAAGGGTTACAGTTAAACTGGTCGACAGCCAATTGAGTTGAAATAGCTGTTACTGATATCCGGTGGTAAAGTGGAGAAGTGTGCTTTAACTTCAAAAAGAACAGTTCCGGAATGAAGGAAATGGTTGCAAAAAATAGGGGAGCTGTTAACAGTAAAAAATAAAAGTAGTGGAACAGCGCTCCCGACCGTTCCCGCTCACTCCGATCACTGGCTGGTGGTAATGCTATGGATTGCTATGGTACCCGTCAGAAATTACCACCAGGAAAAATCTGGCAGATTTCATGGTAATCCTTTGTAGATGCCTCCCCCAATCATTAAGTTCATAATCCATTTATACTTTTCCATCAACATAGTTGAAAAGTGAATAGTAAAGGTTCACTTATCACTTTTCCCCTACATGGTGGAAATTAGGAATTTTGCACAAAAGTGCAAATACTGACAGACCACTCCTTGTGATATATATTTTATGTGAAAAAGTCCCACATTTCACTTAGTTTGCTGAAAAGTAATTCTGCAAAAATGTTTTATTTTCTTTCAGTGAAAACGAGGTAAACATTTGTCAAAGGGATTTTATTTAGTTTGTTGAAACATACTTCTGTAAAAAAGAAGTTCCAAGACATTCAGCACCAAATCAAACAGGATACTCAAGAAAAGAGTTTTCGCTTATTTTGCTGTAAAGAAAATCTGCAAAATAATATACTTTGTCTGCAGAATTAGTGGAAACCGCAGGTAAAGAGATTTAAAATAAGTTGCACGTAAATAATGTCTGCAAAAAACGTATTTGTGGGAATATTAGTCACGTGAATTATTGAAAGAAAAAAGTAGTGCCTCTTAGTTTGCTGAAAAGAAATATACATAAAAGCGATATAGATGGACGATTGCAATGCAAACACAACCTTTTCTTGGATTGTTGTTATAAAAATAAGTGTAACATTATATTAAACACATTTCATTTGGTAAAAAGACATTCTAAAAAAAGTAACATGTGGGATTGTTGGTTAAATAAGTGGAAAACATTGTTAAAGAGGTTGTACCTAATTTGATTTAAAAAAAAACATCTAGCAAAAAACAAACTTGTGCGGAATTTGAGAAGAAATAAACAACATTTGCTGAAAAATAAAAATGCAGAAGACATATCTGCAGTTTTGTTTTATATTTTTTCATCAGAAATGTAAGGGGACAAATGTACATTGAAATCATTTATAGTATCCCACATACTTTGATTGAAAAATATTTAGAAATGCTTGTTGCATATCTTATGTTTATCTGCAAACTAACATAAAACCTCTCACTTAGTGTGCTGAATAAATTTACAGTTATCCTGCTTTTGTTGACTTTATGGAAAACATGTTGCAGGTTTTTAAAAGCAAAGCAATTTTTGAGAAATACATTTACTGCACATTGCAGAACATAATTTTTATTTAATTTCACCAAATTTTGTGAAACTGACAACACTTAATTCACAAATTTACAAAATCCATATATTCATTGTGTCAAATTACAGGAGGTTATGTCTTAACATTAATATCAAATCTATATAAAATCTATCTCTGATTGTGAAAATATTTTGGAAAAGATACCACTATTGTGTTTTGTCTGATTGTACGTGTTGGGATTTATTTTATTTATTTATTTTATTTTATTTAATGGATTTTAATTACACGCCCAAAATCTGAGGTATCACGGCGTAAAAGGTTACAGACATCTTGGTTATCATACACTTGGTTACAAACATCATAATAATCTTAGTCAGTTACATTACACATACAATAGTACTGTAGGTCGTCTTGATGGGTACTTGTGATTATTAGTATTTATTGAATAGCCAAGTTTTTAGTTGTTTTTTTTTAATTTAGGAGATGAGGTTGCGTGATTATGGTGGGGGGAGTGTTCCAGATGTGTGGAGCTGCAATGGGGAAACTGGCGTTGCCTACTCTGGTCATGCTGAATCGTGGGATGTGAAGATGCATGTTGGTGTTAGATCTGAGTGTTATGAGCGTATTGTTACGTGAGATGCTTCTACAGAGATAGCTAGGGGCTGTGTCGGAGATGTATTTATGGGTGATGGTAAGGGCATCCTTTCTATGTTTTGTGAAATGTGCTCTCTTCTGTTGTTGCCGAGAGCTGCTCTAAGGGCTTTGTTTTGGAGAAGTTGGAGTTAAGTGATTTTTTTTTTTTTTAAGTACCTAACAAAAGAATGTTGCAGTAGTCTATTTTGGTTAGGATGAGGGCTCTGGCAAGTGTTAAGCAATTTTCCTTAGTGAGGAAAGGTCTGCTTAGTGTGATAAGTTTAGCGGTGTAGCCATTGAAGAGGCAAGGGCACTTATATGGTTGCTCATAGTGAGGTTGGAGTCAAGATATACTCCTTGTGTTTTGACTTTGTGAGAAATAGTAATGGGGGTGCCATCAATCATTATGGAGGTGTTATCTGGGTACAGCTTGTTGAGTTTGGCTGTGGAGCCGACTATAAGGATCTCAGTTTTTTCGCCATTTAGGTACAGACTGTTATTAGCCATCCTGTTTTGGATGAGGGAGTACATTTTATTAATGCAGATGGTGTCTTGTTATAGTGTCTGAGATAGGAATAAGAATGTGAGTATCGTCTGCAAAATTTGTATAAATTACTCCCATGGCATCTAGGACTGCGAATAGTAATTTAGTATTTGCATTGTAGAGCGTGCGGGAGAGACAAGATCCTTGTGGTACAAGCTTGTACTTCCTCTAAAGTGAATCTTGAGGTACGATCTGATAGAAAGGATTTCATCCAAGTGGTGGCCTTTTTAGAGAAGTGAAAATTGGTGGAGAGCGTTTGGCATAGTTTTTCATGATCTACTAAGTCGAACGCTGCAGAGAGATCAAGGAGTATTAAAATATACAGTTTGCCGGAGTCTATAATATAATCCATCTGTTTTTTTAAGTCTAGGAGGGCAGTTCTGGTGCTTTGATTTGGGCGGAAACCTGATTGTCTGTCTCCTAGTAGATGATTCTGTTTAAGGTGGGATTGAACTTGGGTATAAGCTATTTAGTCGATAATTTTAAGGAGGAATGGCACTGTTGTTATTTGCCTATTGTTTGTGGGTATAGTAGGGTCAAGTGTAGGTTTCCTAATTATGGGGGTGACCCATGCTACTTTGATGGCTGCTGGGATTTCACTAGCTTTGAATGACTCATTCACACATTTGGTGATGGTGGGTGCTAGCATGCTGGCACAATATTTGACTGTTTTAGCTGGGAAGCTGTCTCCTTTACAGTTAGAGGGTTTGAGAGAAGCAATGGTTTTGAGGACTTGGTCATTAGAGACTTGGGCGAAGTGGAATTCGGGTATATCAGATTGTAAAGTAGGGGCTGAATGGTGAGGGTTATTAGCTGAGGGGTGTAGGAGATTTTTTTGGGCAGCTATTTTGTTTTGTAACATATTCACTTTGGACGATAGGGCATCCTGGATAGTGGTGCACCAGGCTTTGCTAGGGATTATGGGGCTGATGTGTGTGATGGGGGATTCTAATTCTCTGATAATAGTAAAGGGTTCTTTAGTGTTGGAGGCTGCGTTGGAAATGCAGTTGTTGAGTGATTCTGCTTTAAGTGAGAGTACTTGAAGTTTGTAGGTTTTGGCTAGTTGCTGTAGTCTCGCTTGGAGTGCTGGTGAGTTGTTTTTTTTCTGGCTAAGTGTTCTAAGGCTCTTTTCTTCTCTTCTGAGTTCTATGAGATCGTTGTTAAAACATGTGGTGCTGCGTTTAGGTTTGGGCATTTTGGTTTTTAGAGGGGCTATTTTATCTATTGCTGTTTTGAGGCATTGCTAGTAGTGTTCCGATATGCTCTCAGTACTGGTTCTACCTGTGGGATTAGTATTGAGAAGTTCGTTGAGCACTGGATTAAGGTTCTCTGGGGTGAGTTTGCGTGAGTTTCTGACCTGAAGGGATGCTGGGCTGCCTATTTTAATTTTAGGGTTGCAGTTTAGTTTTAGTTTGAATTTGATGAGGTTGTGGTCTGACCACTGCATCTTGAGGATGTCTTCCATGTTAACTACTGTGTTCAGGGTGGGAATCCAGTCTAGGATTCTGCCTTTGGAATGGGTGGGGGCGTTCACTATTTGGGAGCTTTGTCTTGTGGCAGGCCGTGGCTTTCTTATGTGTGGGGTCCCCATATCCTACGTTTAGGACACATTGAAGTATGTATCTTGTTTTAGGTTTGAGCAAGGGTGTGATTAGTAGCGGTTGATCTATATCTGGTATGCTAGTGGCATTCGGGGCTCTATAAACTATTGGAAAGTTGATGGGTGTCTGTGGGTTCGAGGCTAGCTTGAGCGCTAGAGTTTCATAGCCTGAAAGGGTTTCCAGTTTACATTCCCTGAATTGTAGCAAGTTTTTAAGGATTATGGCTACTCCTCCACCTATGGCACCTAGACGGTCTGATCTGAAGAGGCTGTAATCGGAGGGGATAGCTAGTGGGCCTGAAGCAGTGTGAACGATAATGATAATGATGTTTTATTTATAAAGCGCCTTAATGCTTTACAGAGCACATATTTACATACAATATCACCCAACTGAAATTGGTACTCATTTATCGAACTCAGAAGGATGAAAGGCTGAGTTGGCCTTGCCGGGATTCGAACCTGCGAACTGCAGATCACGCTCAGATCGCAGCATTGAGCGCTCAATCCGCTGAGCTATCTTAATGGACATGTTTCAGTGAGTGCCAAGAAGTTGAGTTTGAACTTTGTTATGCAATTGTGTATATCAATTTTGTCGGCCCCAAGTGTTCTAATATTTAATAGGGCTCCTAGGAGGTGGTGCCTGGAGTTAGGAGACCTCTGTGACGGGTGACAGGGTCGGGAGGTCTGAGGGGTGTAGATGAGATGTTAAGCTGCGCTATCAGGGTCTTATTAGGGGTGCATGTTATAAGAGGGCTGATGTCGAGGATCTTCTGTGGATCATTGGGTGTGGCGTGGTGGAGGTAATGGGGGGGCAGAAAAGTTTTTTGATGTAGGGGTGTTGGAGGTGGGTGCATACTGAGAGTCTGCCATTTCTTCTAGACTGGCAATATGTATTTTTTGGGCTACTGCATGTATCATTCTAGAGGAGAGGTGCAGTTGGCGACTGCTGGCAGGGGCAGGCATAGTTTTGCTATGATGGTTTGGTGTAGTGGGAAAGGCTGGAATGTTAGGAAGGAATGGAGTGGGGCAGGGGGTGGTGTCTGGGGCAGTAGAGCAAGCCTGAGTTATGTAGCATGTAAATCCCATTGGAGCAGATTGTGTTAGCAAAGGTAGTGGCTACTAATTTGGTCAGATTGGTGTTGTTATTACAACTGGGCATAGTTCTTGAGGGCATAGCGTGGTGGAGGAGGAGGAGGGTGAGTGAGCTGGTAATGATGAGGAGGGTGTAGCTAAGGGGGGGACTCTGGGGGGTTGCTGTTCTATCCTGTTGTTTGGTGGCCTGTGACTGAGAAGGGTCTGGACCAATGTGCAGCGTTGCATGTGTTTGCATTGGGGTAGGTGCTCTCCTGCAAGCTTAGTAAACTCAGTGGAAGCGCACGGGGCGGTAGATGTGTGGCAAGGGTTATTCGAAGAATGTGGTGGGCTGGTGTGATGCTGGGCGGGGGGTATGAGCGTAATGTTAACGGAGTGGCCTTTGGATGTGCAAGTGCAGTGTTTTGAGTAGGGGTATGTGGTGGGGTAGCATATAGTAGTGTTAATGTAACAATATACATTAAGGTTAGCAGTCGTCATGTCAACAAAAGGAGATGCTTGGAATATTCTAAAGGTGTTTAGTACCTAAATATCGCTAACTAGACACAATTGTGGAGCCCAGTGCGCAAAGCTGAATCAGTAGGAAGCATTTGGGCAAACAACATTACAAACATACATATAAATGTATTTATTTTATTAATTTATTCATTGATATAGCGCTGCAGCCCACAGGCATCACACCGCATTACATAAAGACATGACGGGAGAATTCAGGATGACGGGACAGTGGTGGTAACCACACATAGTAGGTCGGATTGAGATTGATGAGGAGGTGTACTAGTGTAACAAGGTCTTATTTGAACAGGAAGGTCTTAAGTTTTTTTTCTGAATCATAGATGATTTATTTACAGCCTCAAAGTCATGGGCAGTTCATTCCATTTTAGAACACCTCTGCTCGTGAAGGCCCTGCTTAGTCCCTTTGCCTTTTTTGCTGGCATTACTTGGAGGAGGCCTTTGTTCATTGATCTCAGATTACGGCTTGGCGCGTTCCATTTGAATTGTTTTTTAAAGTATGTAGGGGCTTTACCATATAAGCAACGATGGAACAATGTGAGAGATTTGAAGATAATTCGCTCCTCAACGGCCAGCCTATGCAGATCTCTTCTGTCATTTGTAATATGCTCCCTTCTTGGTTAGCCCGTGATAGCTTTTATGGCGTTATTCTGGGCATTGCTTCAAGCATTTGTTGTTTGCGCCCAGTAGTAGGGAGTTACCGTAATCCAAAAGAGAGAGAATTGTTACTCTGGCTTTGGTGGTACTGTTTTTCTGGTTTAGCAAAGGTCTTATTTTTTTTTAGTAGTTTTTGGTGGTATTGGGAATTTCTTTTAAGATAGGCTGTGTGGGTCTCTGCTCCCAGTGATGCCTGTAGGTAAATCCCTAGTGTCTTAACTTCTCTGATATTGCAATTTGTGTCTTATTAATGTTGAATGAGGAATATGCTGAGCTCAGCTTTTTCCTAGCATATCCAAAGATCATTAGCTCGGTTTTGGTAACATTAAGGCACATCCAATTTGCTTTCATCCAGCCTTCAATGATGTTGTATATGGATGTAAGTTTTTCACTATGCAGCCAATAATCTCCACAAAGTTCAAAGACCAGTTGGGTGTCGTCATCGAAGTTAGTAAAGAATATGCCGAGCTGGGTCAGCATTGTGCATAAGCAGCACATGTATAATTTGAACAGCAGAGGGGAGAAACTAGCTCCCTGTCGAACTCCACAGTCCACTGGTTTGGTTGGCGAGGCATGGTTGCCCCAGATGACTCTGGATTGTCTATCCTGCAAAAAGGAAGACACCCAATCAGTGGCCTCTTGTGAGCAGTTTCCCAATAGTTCCAAGGCCTCTCTGAGCCTCTGATGATCAAGCAGATTGAAGGCTGCTGCGAGGTCTAATAAGATCAGTAGACCCGTTTTGCCTCTGTCAAGGATACCCAACATTTCTGTCTGCTGATCTAATAGTGCAGATTCAGTGCTGTAGGCTGCCCTGAAGCCCGATTGTTGTGGGTGGAGGAGGTTGTTGGTGTTCACATAATCTTGGAGATGTTCAGTGGCAATCTTATGTAATATTTTTAGTTTAAAAAGTTACAGTTTGTAATTGGCCTTAGATTAGCAGGGTCTTGGTGGTCAAGTTCTGGTTTCTTTGGTAGTGGTGTTACAGTTACTGTTTTAATTATGGCAAGGACAATTCGGTCCCTGAAGGAGGCATTTACCATTCCTCTGAGAAATGGAGTAAAGATATCAATTTCTAGAATTAGTTTCGGCGACAACACGTTTTCTGTACATGAGGTGCATCTAATACTTGTGAGAGTTTTCTTCATCTCTTCCAATGTTATTGGTGTAAATTGAAATTTAAGGATTTTGTGGTCCATACTTGAGCTCACATGGTTTATCCGGGGTAGGTAGGTTAAAATTCTGACAGTTTAAGATGGTTTCTCTGGCCTTGAAGATTTTGTTGTGAAAGGCTATTTGGACTTTTCACAATCCTTTTCTGACGGTTGAAATGGCGGGGAGAGAGCTTTGGGTTTTTCAATGGCTTGAAGAATCTGAAAACGTTTACCGGTGGAATTGGAAGTCGTGTTCATTTGTTCGTTGTAGTAGTTTTTCTTGAGTTCAATGAGTTTGATCTTATACCTGGTATCTGCATGTTTCCAGTTCGTTTTATGTGGGATCTTTTGACCATTTCCTTTCTAATTTCCGTTTCTCCTTTTTTAGTTTGGTGGCATCAGCATTAAACCATTTATGATGGTTCATATTAGGCCTAACTTGTTTATTTTTCAAAGGGGCATGGAGATCTAGTAATTCTCTTATATGTTTGTTGTATATTGATATAATATCCTCACATAGATCATCGTCTTTATTTGTGTAATTTGCGTAATTGGAAGAAGTGGGCTGCGTGGGTCAGCTGAATTTTTATCAGGACGTAAAGCCGAGAGGCACCACAAAAAGTTAGGCTAGTTCTATATTTTTGCAGATGGTAAAGTCATGAAGCGGCTAATCTAGAAGGTATACAGAGGCGCTGTGCCGGTCGTCAGAACCGAACTTAGGGCTTGTGTCGGTAAACGCAATGACAGGAGGGTAGGTTTATTAAAAGGAAAACATCGGCTAGTGGCTAGCGAGTACATGAATTGGAAAATACCTGGTACAGTGCAACAACGATAAATGGTTACAGGGATGAAGTCTATAAGTATGCATAGGCTGTATTTTAAACAGGGTAACAGTTACAGGTTCACAATACTCCCAGTTGAAGTTGTCTGATGTGACACAAAAAAGGCAGAAAGTGGCATGATAGCAGGGTTATGCTACTGTGGATAGAGTGCGGTAGGGCTAGTGTCTCTGTTATGGTGACGAGAAAAGTTTACAGATGCAGCATGGCGTGCCCTGGGGTCCCGGAACCACGGACAGGCACAGACAGGATCTGTGGAATTTTGTCGAGAGGCCAGCTCCCGCCCACCGGTGGTCCTGATTGTTAAGAAGAGGAAGCAAGACCCAATCATTCCACAGATTTGCGGGTCACTCGGCAACGGATGTACAAAGTCGAGACAGCCATTTTAGAATGGTTCTCAGCGGCAAAGATCGTAGTTTCAAACTTCCCTCGCTGGAAGTTGTAGCACGTAGATATGCCTTAAATCAGGGAGACTCGATCATGAGTTAGAAGGTTGTCAACGCAGTACACAAGGTACCATGGAGTGAGCTGCTGGGGCTCACCTGCCTGATATGGTGTGGGGCGAGAAGGGATGGTCGCGCTTCTCCTGAAGCCGACAACAGGATGGGCTCCGGCACTCCCTAGCCAAAATGTAGCACAGAATGGATGTATAGTATATGTTATCTATAGCGTCCCAGCCAGACAAAAAGGAACAAGCTGAGGAAAAGCTATTAGCATGTACTATTGTGGGAGCAGACTGAGGTTTGCACAGAAGAAGGCGTATGCATTGTTTTTAGTTAGGTTTGACACACACTAGATACTCAGTTATAGCAACACAGAAAGAGCAATAAACGTATTAATGTTGCGTTTGCAGAGGGTATAGACTGGGCAGTATTATAGGCTCTTTGTTTAGTTATCGTATACAAAGTTATAGTTTGTAGTGAGGTGCGCAGGAAGAGATAAAACAGGTTGAAGATGGAGTCAGAAAGGTACTGTGGTAGAAGCGAGGTCAGTGTGTTATGGCAAAATTGTCGCCATACTGGATGTTAAGGCCTACTACATTATGACAGAAGAGAACACAGGACCTGATTTGAAGCTGCGGCTCAGTTTAGGTCAGCTCTAAAAACAAATCCCCTTTCCAGTTTCCCAAGAGAGAAGCCAAGGTCAGAAGCACCAGCAGTATACAAATAAATGCTAATAGTATCCAGTAGCAGGGCCTGGACGTGGTGGGAATGGAATGTTTTCTTTGAGGAGAGCAGGAACGGATGTGCCTTTTGAAGGAAAGATTCTTGAGAGTAGGGCATTAGGTTGTGTTATGTCAATGGGCAAGGAGAAAATGTAGAGTGCTGCTGCCCGTTTGAATTAAAGCACACGTATAATCAAAACCAAATAAATCCCTGAAATTCAGACTCAAGAGCAGTGCCCGGTCATATCATAACTGGACTCCTGAGGTCGAAGGGGGGTGCAGTGTGTGGAATGTTCCGTGATTTGGGATAGGAAGAGTGGAGGTGATGCCAAAAAATATAGTACAAGGTTGATGGTGCAGCTTGTGTTTGCCTCTGCGTCTATTTCAATAAGAAGGCCTATCGTTTTATCAGAGCAGAGTTGGCATTGCCTGTTTACTTTGATCGTGCCTTGATCGGAGAGGTGCACATCACATGACGGTCTCGATTTACTAATGTGTCATTAAGTTCAAACAACCAATCCTGAACCTGAATTCAATAGTGATGATGTAGTGGGCCACACGTTATGGGAATGGGTTGAGATAAGATGTGGTCAATCGGTCCAGGGACTACAAGGGGCTACTGGCATGTTCTAAAGGTGGTAGCCAATTTGAGTGGTGGGATAACAATGTCACCTAGGCATTCAGATTATGTGATTTATCACTACATACTTTGTAACGTCTTGGGAAGTGACAAGATCTGTGTCAGTTCGGGTCTTCAGGACCGTCTGAGACCTTTTTGCATGTAATAAACCTTGTTTTCTCTCAAAGAGGTGCAGTGATTATTTGGCCTTTTGGCGTACGGGTTGTGGGTTGCTTTTCTCTTTACATCCACACAATGAAATTTATTTTTAGCACAATACTAACGTATGTGTGCACCTTTTGTGTATTGCATTGAAGCTTATTTATTAGCCTATTATGATAGTATATGGCCTTGTGTATTACACTTCTGTGCAATAAATTGTACGAGAATGTGTTTTATGTTGGTAGCTCATCTCAATAACCCTCTTGCAGTATTATGTTACTGTTTCGGGATGTACCATAGCAAGTTTGAACTTGACTTTTTAATTAAGGGAAATGTTGGCTTCAAATATTGTAATTTCTAATGTATTTGAAACTATACTTAATTATTTTACAAAATTACACAATCATAATGTTTAAAACAAAAGAAACAAGAGAGATGAAAAGCTGATGGTAAAAATGGGTATGATCATTGATGAGGAAAATGATAAGCATAAATGATAACTCAGCACTCCACAGAATCAGAGGTTGCTGGAAATGCATCTAGTCTCTGATGGTAATGGGTTCTACAACCCCATGGCAGTTGCAAAATATTCATGTTTTAAATTATGGATTTACAGCCTGGAAAGAATAATATTTTAAGTATAGTTTAGGACGTTCACATTGGTTACAGTGATTCAAACCATATTTGGCTAAAACGTTCAATAATGAAAAGATTTAATGTCTGATTTTGTCAGCTTGTTCTGTTTTCACATAATTAATTTGATTTCATTTTGTTATATCTTAGTTTGATGTACTTTGTATTATTATTTGTCTGATTTTAGGCCTGTATTCAGATTCATTGATTCAGATCGACTCTGACAAAATGGTGTCTATGGTTCAGTTTGATTTTAACCGATCTGAACAACAAACAAGTTTACTTGAGCATTTTGAGGTTTATTTTAAATAACTTCATTAGTTAAACAATGTTTTTATTCGAGCACTTTTAGCCCTGCTCACTCCTAATTTAACTATTTGTCTTACCTAAATGAATGTATATATATATATATATATTTAATCTATTTGCATTTTTTAAAGCGCTCGCACAAGGGGGCATCGAGACGCTGTTACAGGAATATGTCTTTGTTGACTAACTATTGTGGTCAATGGAAGCTCTGCCTGGTGAACGTCAGAACGCCAGAACAGTGAACGCGAGCTCCGAATCGGGTGCGGCTTGACGCGCTGGAGAGGTCCCGCCCAGGAACTTGTGCCATTCCTCTAATCGCGCGAATTGCGCGAATCTAATCGCACGAAGGAGAGGTTCGGCAAGGAGAGGCTCGGCAAGGGAACCTGCCTGACTAATCGAGTCGAGAGTGCTGCCTTGCGGGAGGGAGGCGAGTGCCGCTGGCTTTGGTCTGCCGGGGCCCTTTGCTGCTCGGGAGGCGTGGGAGACGCAGCTTTGCATGCTGGCAGCTGGCCTTTCTCTGCCTTGCTCTGCCTGTCTGCCGGTGTTTGCTGCACACAGGATTGAGGGTTGTCGTTTCCTGCCGTATACTGAGCCAGCCTCTCCACTGCTAATCAGGTAATAGACAGCTGACAACTGCCGGCTGGAAGAACGTGGGCTCAACAGGTGGGTCGGACTATGTGGAAGAGGTAAAAAGAGGTCGGCAATACTAAAAGGGGGTAAGAGGTTCCTTGCCTACCGTTACTGTGGAAATGCTGCAATACCTCCCCTACTCCTATTTGTATTATTAGGTAGCCGAGTATGGCCTAACTGAATATCAGTGATCATTACTGGCCGGCATCCGAAGTGCCCCCTGTGTAGTACGATAGCAGTTAGTTGTAAGGCTGCCACCTGAGGTGTGGCTCGAGGTTAGGATCTCTCTTTTGACTGCCGGTCCTGAATGCAGATTGCTGACGCTTATTGAGTAGCGTCCTGGTACCTTTGAGTTTGGCTACAGGGTACGGGGAACTCTGCGGTCCTATGGGACGATACTGCGGGATCTGAAGAGGTCATTAGCACTCCTATAAAACATTGAGACTTAATGGGTTGCTGAATCCTGAAGATTGGGGACAATATCTGTTGAATTAAACTATAGCCTTCTTCTCTTGTAATTTGTCTCAATCATATTAATTGATCATACATAGTGTTCAAACCCTTGAACTGATGGCACCCTCTAAAAAATCTCCCATCTCCAAATACAATCTAAGGGAAAAGAAACAGGAGGCAGTCCTGGGAACTATAATGGAAGAAAATAAAAGTAAGAGAAATAAAGCCAAGAAGGGAATCCCCGTTGATCAGGGTAAGATCACGGGTTTTTTTCCCTTTAAATGTGCCGGCGGAGATTAATTCCACTGCATTGGAGACACCTATGGAACCAGTGGTCAATATCTCTAATCTGGGCAGTTCACTTAATTTTGAAGACATTGACAATAATTCTCTTTTAGATTTGTGTTTGAACATCCAGAGAGGCATGACTCCCCAGAAAATAACCCCTCTGGAAAATGGGAATCTTGCAAAGACTGATAGCCCAGTTAGAGAAGATGGCAAACTGCCACCTTATGATGGATCACTGATGAGATTATCAGCCTCACCTAACCTAGTCATAGACACATCATTGGTAACTGGCACAGAGAAAACTAACAGTAATTCTCTATTAGTGCCAGAAATTGCTGAATTACAGGCATCGGTGGCATCTTTACAATTTGCATTAAAAATATTGCTGCGGATGTCTGGGCGAATATTGGCAAATACAGATGTTTTGATCAGCGACTTAGAGCATAGGCGGAATTTTGCTGAGGAGGTGGAAAATAATCTAACTGAAGCCATCTCAATAGCAAATGAACAACGTGAACCACAAAACATAGCTCCAAGCTTAGAATTATCCGAATATCCAGAGATATTGCCAGAGCCACTGCCTCCTTGTAAGCCGCGTAAACAACGCAAGAGGGCTAAGTCAGCCTCTTGTGGAGCTAGAACCAGTAGCCAGGGGGTGTCTTCTCCTGAAACAGGGAAGTCCATTCATCGCTCAAAAAAAGCAAAAAAAAGAGCTGCTCGGGCAAAGAAACGGAAAGAAGTAGGCAATGGTCGTCTAACGAGCTGGTTGATCGCTGGGGACATAGAAGCCCCGGATGGGACAGACGACCTTGAAAATACAATGAATGAGTCTGTACCTGAGGACGACATTGTCCCAATAAACTCTCCTAAAGTAGCGAGCAAACATGGAAGTTCACATCGCTCTGTATTTTCAATATCGGATCCCATAAAAGAAAATGATGACGTCTGGGGCAACCGTACCTGTATTATAAAAAATTTGTACCAATCTGATAAAAGTACCTGGCTCTCGCGCTCTGAATTTTTGAAGAGATTGTTTTCTGTCCCTCAATTAAGAGTTTTACAATCTGAGGACTTTCAATTTTTAGAGCCACTAACGGGTACACATCCCAAGGTATCAGCTCTACATTGTAAATTCTTATCCACTGCGCAACTATTAAGGACATTTAAAAAAGAATTGTCAATGGTGGATATTGAGATAGATGCAGAACTCATATATAATGTGCCAGATGGTTCTGAATTGGAAGCTGTGATCGATAAATCAGCCGTTGCTTGTCTTAACATACCAATTGGAAAGAAGGTGGACATGACAGAAGTACAGTCTGTTTTGAGATGGCTGACGGAGGCTCTTCCTAAGGTTTCAGCTGGACATTGAAAATTACTGCTGGCTTCTTGGAACTGTAGGGGCTTTGCCCATCTCCTAAACGAAGAGGGGCCGATTGCACAATTAACTCATTATAATTGCGTATGCCTCCAGGAGACTTTGGCATTGAATCCCCTATATCTGGATGGTTATAATGGCCATCAGGCATTAGGCAAAAGAGGTGAAAGAGGACGCCGCTATGGAGGGCTATGGATTGGGGTAGCTAACTGGCTTGGTTCTAGAAAATTGAATGTGAATCATGAAGATCAATTGCTAGCAGTCGAAATAGTAAAAAATAAGGAAAATTCTGGTAAACTGCTAGTTGTTTGTCTATATAACCCCCCTGGGGCAGTGTATAGAGAGTCCCTACAGGAAGCATTGCATGAGCTTTTAGCCAGCTGGCTAATCATTGAAGGAAATGTGGATGTCTGTGTAGTAGGAGATTTTAATACCCATATGTTAGGAGGTGAACAGAGAACGGCTAATCCAAAGATACATTCTATATGTGCTATGGAACATCAGAAGGTAGATAGTGAAGGATTAGATTGGGTATATTTTTTTCGTAAATGGGATTTGGAGATGATAAATGGTCGTACCAAAAGTGATCATCCAGGTAGACATACTTGGAGGAACGGAGCAATGGCTAGTACATTGGACTATGTTTTCGTCTCTCCAAGCATGCTTCTATTAGTCGAAGATATGAGAGTAATCCCTAACAATTGGAGCGATCATGCAGTTCTAGCATGCTCTTTTGACACTATAGAAGTGCGAACTCAATTGTGTAGGGTTGGGGATTTAAAAATTAATCATGCAGGGACCTGCATTCGTTGGTCAGATAGGAATATATTACTGGCCACAGATTTCTTAAATAAAAACTGCTACCCCAACATAGAAGAATTTACAAAAATGTCCATCGATGATGTAGAGAACTGGATATACCAGTTCTCAGATAAATATGCTGCAACACCTACTGGTGGTATGATCAGCGACCAAGCTAAATATCCCATTTACGACAGATACATCCGTGATGCGAAGAGAACATTAAGAGCTAAATTAAGACGAGCTAAGAAAACTAGTTCAACGTGGGAGATATATACTTTATTAGCTAAGAATCTGAGGAATAAATACAGAGCAGATATCAAGGCAAAGAGAAGCCTCGATAGAAATAGATCCTGGCAAAGGTTGGTGCAGACTATTTGTTCACGGAAATCTAGTAGTATATGGTCTCTCCTTAATGTAGCCAGAGGAAATAAGGCTCGGCAGTTAGCAAACCCAATATCTAGTGCGGAGTGGACCAGGTTTCTGGAAAGACGTAATGCTGAATCCAAATATGATGAGATGATTGAGTTGGGTAAAACCCCAACTGACTCTTCCATAGACATCTCCTATGAATCCATCTTTACTACGATTAAAGCATTGAGAACTTCCAGAGCACCTGGTCCTAATGGACTAGCCAATATAGTAATAAAGAGCAACCCGGAATTTTGGTCTGTAGTAATGAATATTCTGTTCACAAAAATATTGAGCACAGGAAAAATTCCAAGCACTTGGCAATCGGCTATTCTAATTCCAATATTTAAAAAAGGAAATAGATTCGATCCCAACAACTATAGATTACTTTCTATGTTAGACAGCACAAGCAAAATTTTCGCTTCACTTTTGTTGGGAAAACTCCAGAAATGGGTTGATCAGGCCAACATACTGTGCAAATTTCAATGCGGCTTTAGAACGGGGTATTCCACTACCCACAATTTATTGGTAGTGGATTACATGCGTAGTAGGGCCCTTCAAGGTGGGCAACCCCCCCTCTACGCTCTCTTTGTAGATTTTAAAGCCGCATTTAACTCCATCCCACGAGAAAAACTCTGGACAAAGCTACGAAAATTAGGTTGTCCAGTGGATCTTCTGTACTACCTTAGGTTATTACATCAGAACACTAAAGTGAAAGTAAAATTAGACCAGGATGGTCATGTGACGGAGGAAGTACTACAGAACAGAGGGGTGAAGCAGGGATGCGTGACTGCTCCACTTGTATACAATCTATATGTGCACGACATCCCTTTGAAAATAGCTGCTGCAAAAAATTGTCCCCCCAGTATAGGTAAAACCCCCTGTTTGGTTCTCGCATATGCGGATGATATAGTCATATTTGATCATACTATTAGTGGATTGCGACGCTCGGCAATAGCCCTATGGGAATATTCATTACATAATGGGCTCACTATTAATGCGGAGAAGACACAAGTGATGAGATATACTAGTAAAAGATCGTCACATGTACTGCTTCGCATTGATAGTGTTGAAATCTCATATGCCCCGGTTTATAAATATCTTGGGATAGAGTTAGAACCCAAAGGTGACTATACTACATGCAAACGCCATCGGACAACAAGAGCAGCGCAAATTACTGCCCTTATTAAAAGTTTCACAATTAAACAGGGAGGTTTTACTCTATGGGGTACCAGACATCTGTATATCCAGGTTTTTTCCCCCATGATAGTCTATGGCCTTGAATCCCTGATTAAAATGGATTTAGATTGGCTACAAATTGTGGAGGGAAAATTTTGGCGAAGAATCCTGGGACTACCTACTTGCATACCCATGTCGCTATTGAGATTAGAGCTGGGGCTTACATCATTAAAAGCATTGGTACTGAAAAAGAGGATGGGTCTCTATCTAAAAATGGTTTACGGCGAGGGTAATGCTCTACTAATGTCATTTCCTCTGAAAAGTAATACTGTGGGTCCCATTAGAGAATTTAAAGATCAAATGGAACAATTACTCAAGGACATTTGTTGGAGCCATCGTGAAGGTTCATATACTGAAGCGATGCAATCTCTGATGGGGAGAAGGTTAGAGCTTTGGGACTGGCTTGAAAATTTTGACCATCTACGTAAGCTAAAAAGATATAGTTTTGTGCAAAATAGATTATATACATATAAGAAATCACAGATATATCTTATGCTATGCCCATCCCTTAGGCTCAGGAGATTTATACTGTTATTAAGAATTGATTATCTTCCCATAAGAATGAACACAGGGGTGATAGATAAGTTACCTAAAGATTTACGCTACTGCCGTCTCTGTAGGAATGTGGAAAATCTTGAGACAGCTAAGCATGTACTCACGGAATGTTTGGCAATGATAGATGAACTAACTACGTATCTGGGAAAACATGTACACAACTTGGAAACCATAAGGGACATGCTTTTCTGGAATCACTGTATCAATACTAACAGTATAAGATTGGTAAAAGCATTTTATACTATCTGGCTCCGGGTTGAAGTTAAGCTGGGCATATCTATATAATGCCTGCTGGGAACTGGCCAGGTTGCGCTCCTATATGGAAATTGTGATATCGTTAAGTGTATCATAAAAGGGTTGACTATACCTATGGCCATGAGGCAAAATGACTAGTACTTTTAGCATATATGGTTGACGATGAATTATAGAGATAGTGAATGAATTATTATAACTTTTTATTATCATTTGAAGTAGAATTTTAATTCATATATATATTATATTGTATTGGAATTTTATTCTATGTATGGTTTTAGTGTATTGTTGAATATGTGTAAAGTTTATTATTTAAACTATGTCACATTAAAATCGAAATTGAAATTTGTTGGTATTTAGAATGCACTTAATACTCAGAGGTTTCTAAGCGTGGACCCGGGGATCGAACCAGTGTTACTTTGTGTCTTCTTGTTTCCAACGCGAGCACTTTGCCGCTTGAGCTATCCTCCTGGGTCAGAATGACAAATAACCTAGTCAGGGGCTTCCTACAGGTTTGTCTGGAACAACCAGGCCTTTGCAGATGGCTGGTTGAAGTGACATTGGGGGTCATTCCGAGTAGGGCGGTAAGGGTTAACGGTCACCGTTAACGAGACCGGTGCCGTTAAACCCTTACCGCCCTATTCCGAGTTCCCTTTGCGGGTTGGTACTTAACGCCTGCTTTTTGCAGGCGTTAAAAAACCAACCCGCAAAGGGACCTAGGAGATAATTACGGCACCGTAATTTACGGTGCCGTAATTAGCGCCTTCCCCATTCCCATTGAGCCCTATGGGGCAAAAATGGGAATGGGGAAGGGCCCTTGGTGAATGGGGAATTACCGACCCCGCCAACCTTGGAATGGGGCGGTAATTCCGCCATTCACCATGGCGGAGGTGGAAAGATAACGGCGTCAACGCCAGGGTCGGAATGAGGCCCATTGTGCCTTGTTTAAGGTCTTCTGTGTGATACTGGGAAGTTACAAATCATTCTTTAGTGCAGATGTGTTGGAGTTTTCAGAGACTGTTGTTTCATAATTTCTTTTATGAAGACCAACAGTTTGGTGTATTTATGGGGCCATTTAGAAAGTATGTGCCAGGTGTCTCTGTGTTGGCTTTTTCAATGCTAGTGTTATACCGGTAGGTACATGAATATCTGTCCATGGTTTGCAGAAGAAACAGTGTGTGCCAACATTTGACAAATAATCATTTTTTTATACAATTTTAAAAAGAATGATGAAAAAAATAAAACAATGGTTCTAAAATACACTTCGTTTGAACTCCATCATGCATGTTGAGATAAAGCAACATTTCCTGTATTGGCCCAAAAGAGAGCATGTTAATATGACAAAGGTCGAATTTTACAAACCTTAACATTTCACAACAAATATATTGCAACGTTTCAGAAACGAAAAACATGTTGAGTATTGCTTCTGCCATTATCAACATTATCTTTTTTTTTATGGATATTGCTCCTTTTTAACGTCACTGCAGTGGAAAATGAGGAATTCAACATGTTCTCCATTTTCCCTTGGTCAACCTAGACCCGAGGGAAGAACAGAAGGCTGGGTATGGTGTGACAGAAAAGGGAATACATGGCAGCAGCCCCAGAACCTCAGAGGCCTCCTGCCATGCCCAGCAGTGCTCTAGGAGAGCACCGGAATTGCTGGTATCAGATAAGAAGTACTGCATTTACCGTGCTACTACCACAGAGCAATGGCCCACTTGTGCACGCCGCAGCAGTGGTGTGTCCAGGGAGTGGCCTGGGTTGGCACGTGCTACCCCTGGATTCTGATTGGTCACCGCAGGTGCCTAAACTATGATCATTATGTGTGTGTGTGCTCATACTTCATACCACCCCTGCATAGGTCTGTGCCCCACTTAGTCCCCCACCCCAATCAACAGAGTCTGGACATGCCACTGTTCGAGGGGAAGAGAAAGCTGAGGGAAGTTTGGGAGGGTGGTAACACACCAGCTTTGATTTTCTTTGGAGGGTTACCCACCATGATGATAATGATGATGATACGTTATTTATAACGCGTTTAATACACAGTGGTTTCTAAGCATGGACGCGGGGATCGAACCTCTGTTGCTTCATGTTGTCTTGCTTCCAAGGCGAGCACGTTGCCACTGAGCTATCCTCCCGAGACGAGGTCGTCTTGCTTCCAAGGCGAGCATGTTGCCTTTGAGCTATCCTCCCGAGACGAGGTCGTCTTGCTTCCAAGGCGAGCACGTAGCCTCTGAGCTATCCTCCCGAGACGAGGTCGTCTTGCTTCCAAGGTGAGCACGTTGCCTCTGAGCTATCCTCCTGAGACGAGAATGTGGGGGAGTGTTGCAGGACGCAAGATATCATCACATCTCCATGTCGCTTTGTTTAGAAGGGTTGGGGGAGAGAATTTGTGTGGAAGGTGGGTGGGTCTTCCCCATTGTCAACGTGTCCTCACCTTCATCCCCTGCACTGCGGTTCCGTGGACACGCACAGAGAGCGGGATAGGGGCACAGGGGTCATACACAACATCATTTAAAATGGTTCACTATCAAAAAAGTTAAACATTTCCGCGTCGGGGTAGGAAGTGACATGAAAGACGGTTCAAACTGCAGTTTTGTTGTCTATCTGATGTCACTCAGAAACCCCTCAATGGTATAAGCCTCTCTTGATGATAGTTTAGCATGTACAATTCTGTGCATGTTTCCTCTCATGGCCAAAGAGGTGTGATACAATACATGCACGGCTTCTCCTTTAAAGGAGAACTGAAAGAAGTTTGAGAACTTCAAAAAAAGATTTTAACTGCTTTGACAAGAACATGCTGCCCACCTGGACAAAAAAAAGGGTTTTTAAACGTTATTATTCTTGTCCTAATCCTCCTCAGAAGTCTCTGAAATGGATCTGTTCCCAGCCCCTTTGCATTTTTATAGCTGGTGGAAAAGATTGCTGCCCAAGAGTGCGGCCTGATAGAGCGATGGAAGAGTCGCTGTAAATCAGAGAGGACAGGGTTTGGGGGAGGCTGTGATGGAGCAGAGTGGCATTAGATCATGTTATACTGCTTTCCTTCTGTGGGCCAATCTGTGTGCGCCTTGCAGTGAGGCAGAGGCCTCTGGGAGGAGTTTAGGTGTGTGGTGATGTATTGAGAGCCTGAGAGAATTAACTATTTAGGTGGTGAATGCATGATATGTTCTTCCATTAAACAGAGTATGTTGTGCTGGATATCAGAAATCTGAATTAGAAAAAGTGGTGCATGCATATGTATCTATACATATATATGTATATGTATATTCACTGAAAGTGCTCTAATTAAGGTGCAGTTAAGTTGCACCAATTTAATGCAACAAAACCCTTGAAGTTCAGCGGATGTGGGAAGTCAGCTTAACTCTGTGTGTTGCTGTTGATGTCCCCAATAATGCTATTTTGTATGTCATGGTGAATCCCTTCTCTTATAATATGTATGTGCTCATGGTCTTTGCAATGGGAATGCACCGAGTTAAATTGGCCATGACCTCCCAAGTCCTGTAAATTTCAAGGGTTTTGTTGCATTAAATCTTCTCAACTTAACTGCACCTTAACCAATGCTTTTCAGTGAATTTCAAGGGTTTTGTAATACCATCGTTTTTTCACTGGGCACTAGCCATGGCCTTCAGCCGTGTCCATTGTACATGTTCCCCCAATATGTTTCTTTTGGACGCACTAGGTGACATGTATTTTGGGCCGACTGACCAGGGCCCTCGCCCTTGCAAAGTGAGGATGGCCTTCCGCCGTGCACATTGTATATTTTGAAATACTGCCATGCCACTATCCATGGCCTTCGGTTTGTAACCGCTGTACATGTACAACCAACATGTGTATTTCCGACCCACTAGGTGGCCGCAGCCTTTGGTCATGGCCCCTTACATGTCTTTCGAGACCACTAGCCAGGGCCTTTGGCCCTAGTCAATGAGCACGTCATTCGGCTGTTCACACTGCAGATTTTAAAACACTCCATGGACACTACCAATAGCCACAGTCTTTTGTAATGTCCACTGTACATGTCCCCCCAATATGTTTCTTTTGGACCCACTAGGTGACTACGCCGTTGGCCGTGGCCAGCATGCATAACTTGTGGACCCACTAGCAAGGGCCTTCTGCCCTGGCCAGTGAGCACAGCATTCGGCCATGCCCACTGTATATTTTAAAACACTACCTGGCCACTAGACATGGCCTTTGGCTATGGTCAGTGGCCATGGCCTTTCGCCGTGTCGACTGTATATGTTACCCCAATATGTATCTTTTGGACCCACTAGGTGACCACGGCCGTATACATGTCTTTAGGACTCACTAGCCAGTGGCCATGGCTTTTGGCCATGTCCACTGTACATGTTCCCCTAATATGTTTCTTTTCGACCCACTATTAATCTAATTATTTTAACTCTCTCTTTTCTTTAAAAACCTTTTACCCATAATCATGGTTATCTGGGCAATGTACTACAAATAACCATGTTATCCATAAACACCTGCAAATAACCACATTTATTTTTGTGCATCTCCAGATCCTATATCCGTGGTTTTCCACCAAATAACGACGACTATGCGAACATTTTCAAGCCCTGAACTTGGACCACATGCCCCACCCACCATCCAACTCCCCAATTTAACATGGTGTCCTCTTTCCCTCTCCCCACCTGTAGCCTAATGTCATTTCATCCTTTTTACGCGTCCAATTGGCATTTTACCACTCATCGGTTTCCATTAGCCACAGTTATTCCTGTTATAACTGGGGTTATCTGGCAGCAAACAAAACACAAATTGGCTTTTACATTTCTGAAAAGCCTCTCTCCTTCAAAGCACCATGAGAGATAAAGCTATACTTTTGGGAGAAAGGGTCCTCCCCTTCGCTGTCAAATATTTTAAAAACTACTGGACGGAACAACCCGAGGCCCCTCTCGGAAATCGAGTCAATGCTTTGTGACCACATGTTTTCATACCAATCCAATTCCGTCCAGCAGTTTTAGCTTTACGCTGAGAACACTTAGGACATTTTCTGTATGATATGATTGGATAAGTCTTGCAATCCTGTTCTGGATAAGTTGCAGTGGATGGAGAGTAGAGGCAGGAAGGTTCAGAAAGAGGCTGCTGGAGACAGTGATCTTTAAGGAGAAAGTGAGGAAAGGAAGTATACCTCTAAGGAGGTGCAGCAGAGAGTTTGACTTCTTAGAGTTGTCAGAGATGTGAGGAGAGAAGGAGAGGGTGGAGTTGAAGATGACACCAAGGTTTTTAGCCACACAGGTGGAGCAGGAAGAGGTCCCAAAGTGGGCGGCCAGAGTGAGAGAGAGGAAAGGATGGAGCTGGTGTTCCGATGAGGAGGAACTCCATCTTACTGGCATTAAGGGAGAGATCACTGGCGGCACACCACTCCTGAATTGCAGACAGACACTCAGGGGAAAATGAATGGGGATTAGGCTGAAACACCATTTCTTTACGTTCTTAATAATGTTTTAATTTCTTAACGGATCTCTCCCAAAATGTCCATCCTGGGGAGGGGGACATGACAAACGTTCTGTTTGCAGAATTTCAGCCAAACTCATCATGCAACTTAAAATGTATTACCAATTCATTTTTCAGGTTTCCAATGAATCTTGATACTCAATTTACCTATACTGTGGCGACCACCATACTATAGTATATTATATATATACATGTATTACAGGACCTGCGGAAGCGGCCCTGTAGTTATGGTTAAGTTGCTCAAACCATAAAAGCTTCATTTGGGTGGCTTATATCTTTGCCCCTCTACACAATTCCTTACAAAACTTTGCAAAAAAAAAGTATATGGCCCTGTCTGAAATGTTCTGGCAAGTTTGGTGAGGTTTCATCAAGGGGGGGACAATGTTATAGGGGGGGACCACATTTTAATTTTTTTTATATAGACGCAATGGCAAAAAATGTTGCTCGTGTTTGCAGCCCAAACCGCTGGATGAACTTTCACCAAATTTGCAGACGGAGTGGCAGTTTGGTCCCAAAAGTGTATGTAACAATATATATTAGTGATATCTGGGATCGGTCCGCTGACTCACTTCCCTGTTCGCTGCACAGACAGGCATCCGATTGGCAGAGTGGCAGTCGTAATGTCCGCAGACATCCCACGAACCTGCTGATTGGTTGGTGAAATGCGTGAGGTGCGTCATATTTTTCCAAAATACCCGCCATGTTGTATTCGTGACCATCCGCGGCCGTGTGGCGACAGCGCCATGGGGAATAAGTCTGGGAAATGTATTTTGGTTCATTTGGTCTTTGTAAGAGGGGCTGGGAAGGGTTGGGGAGTGAAAAAAGATATGGGGCTATTTGTTTACGTGGAAGAAGAGTGTACGGGGCGCGGTAGTCTGCAGACACCGTGGCAGTCTGCGGACACAGTCTTGGGTGGGAAGCTTATTTGGTGACTGCAAGAGGGCTTTGTCAGGGTAGGGCAGTGGAATCTAGATGATATGGTGATATTTGAATAGGTGAAAAATAGGCCATGCACCCGAGAATCTAGGCACAGGCTTCAAACACCACAGCATAATACGGCCATGCACCGAAGAATTTGGCCACAATCCTTATAATAATAAGTTTTGGGCTGGCAGTTTTGAGAAACACATTTGGGGTTATTTTGTGAGTACAAGATGGTTTGGTAAGAGTAGGGGAGTGGAATATGGATGATATGGGTATATTGGCATAGGTGAAAAATAGGGTTGGTGGTCTATTTGGATGTCTGCAGATGTCATTTGAATTGGTTAATTAAGGACAAGTCGTGGTGAGGTGGTAGGCCTACGGCCAATGGCCATGCACCCAAGAATCAAGGCACTGATCACAACCGCCACAGCATAATACGGCCATTCACCCAAGAATCTGGCCACTGGCCACAACCATTGTAATAATATGTGTACAGGAATGAAATCTGGCCATTGGAAACAACCATTATACTAATATGTGTATAGTAATTATACATAGTGTGTGGACAGTGTATAGTATTTGTAAAATGGTGACACAATACAATTGAAGTGGACAAGGTACTTATGATTGCTGTACCATTGTAGGCAAAGGTTGACTTTGTTGTACATAGTAATGCCACTTTTTCTGTGAAAAAATTCATAGCATAATATGTTAGGAAGTTTAGTTAAAAATGTCATATTGCATACAATCCCACATGTTCAAGCACTATGTTTGAAACAACATTACTGTGCATTTTGCACACTTGCTTTTTTTGTTTGCATAATCATTGGATCATTGGAAAAAAAATCGTACATGATTTTTTTTTAAAACTACATTTATTTGACGTTACGTGTCACAGTGTGTTTGTCTGAAGTGTGCAGTACTTGAAGGAATGTTTAAGGTGCACAAATAAGTGTATTAGTTGTTACAAGCAATGTTGCAGTAGGAAGAATCGTAATGCTGTATTTGCAATGAAGTCAAATGAAGGGTATTTTTCAAGTAGTAAGATACCTGTTGGTGTATTGTAAGAGTTTTGCCTTTCGAAGGTGCTGGTGGACTCTTTGGGGGTCATTCTGATTATGGTGATAGCCATGGAGCAATTAGCTCCATGGCTGCCTCCCATACCGGTACCGACTCCAGTTTGATAAAATGGGGACTTACCAGTCTATTCCGACCCTGGAGGAACCGGTAAGTCCCCATTGCCCAAACCATTCCCCATTCCCATTTGAGCCCCCGTAGGGCTCAAATGGGAATGGGGAGGGCGCAAATAATGGGCTCGCTAGTGGCAAGCCCGTTATTTGCGCCCTGGTCCCCTGGTCCCCTAACAGGACCCGTAAGGTACATTTGGTCCGACCAAACGTCCCTTATGATTCCCGTTAGGGGACCTCGGAATCAGGCGGTAGGGGATTACCGGCACCGGTCTCCTTACCGGTGCCCGGTATCCCCTACCGCCCGACTCGGAATGACCCCTTTGTTTTAAAGGAATATTTGAAGTACTTAGATATCTGTTGACATATTGAAACTGTTTTTTTTTATTTCAAGAGGAACATTGCAGTACTGTAGATGTAGTTACATACCAGTTGGCATATTATAAATGTTGATAGTTTTATAGTTCTGAAAGGTATGTTTTGAAGCAGTTTGATACCTGTTGGTGTATTCCAACTATTGTGCTACTGAAAAGTAGCATTGCAGTAGTATAGTTACAGTTAGATACCAGTTGGTGCATTCTAACTGTTGATGGTTTTACAGTTCTAAAGGGTATGTTTTGAAAAGTTTGATTCCTGTTGGTATGGAAAAGTAACATTGCAGTATTATGGGTGCAGATAGATAGATAGCAGTTGGCGTATTCTAACTGTTGATAGTGTTATAGTTCTGAAGGGTATTTTCTGAAACAGTTCGATACCTGGTGGTGTAGTCCAGCTATTTTGCTATTCAAAAGTAATATTGGAGTAGTACGCCTGCAGATACCAGGTGGCATATTCTAACTGTTGATAGTTCTACAGGTTAGTGACTAAACTTTGTAGACTCTCATACTCAGAAACAAAATGACTGTGTGTTTTGCACAGTTGTTGTTTCTGTTTGCATAATCAAGGGTTCATTGGAAGAAAAAAAACTACACACCATTAAAAAAATGTAGTACATTTATGTGAATTTAACTTTCACAGTATGTTTGTTTGAATTGTGCACTACTTAAGAGAATATCTTAAGTGCGCTAACTCTAGATAGTGTCACAGGTCAGTGACTAAATTTAGGTTTAAGGAATATTAAGTAGTCATTTGTTAGATTTGCTGGTAATGGAAGTGTTGTTGCATTCAAACCAACCACATCTTTTTTTTAAAATGTATGCTGTATAGTGACCTGCAGCGGTTGTGACACCAGTGTGTGAGATTATGCCTACTATTGCAAAGGTTTTCTCGCCAAGACATACTTGACCATGTGTGAAGATACTAAGTGTGCAGTTGTTGTTGGTACCATCTGTATTGTACTTTAAAATCTTTAGTATTACATACTGGCTATGTGAGTTTTTGTGTAAGGTGGAACAATTGTCTGAATTGCAAACAGTGCATAAGATGCTATGATTTGCATTTTGCACCAGTCGATAAAATGGAATGGATTCACAATTTGGTATGGATACATACACAAATTGTTCATTAGGGATGTGCTCTTGTGCAACATGGTTGCACAGAGTGCATGTATGTTCCCACATGTATGAAATCTAGAACATTTCATTTATAGGTATGTTTTTGCTTTCCAGTACTTGCAGTAAGTCCATTAGAAATTCTTGCGTATCTTCCTGTATGTTTATGGTGAATTCTACCATTCCTGCACTGTAGTCCGCCTTACTTGCCTTATTCCTGAGACACTGTAACTTTTGTCAGGATAATTTCTGGCATTTCTATGAAGGGCTAGCATTTGTAAACACCACTGGTCTGATGCGTTCAAGTAAAAGTTTCTTTGAACAATTGGTGGCAATAAGAACAGAAGATTGATTGCTACATTTGCACAGACGTTTACACCAGTTATGTTGGAACATTTAAATGGACCAGAGAGTTCTGTCTCTGTGTAATTTGCTGGACCTTCACTTGTTTTTTTAGAAGAAATATTTCTCTTTATATCTGCTGATGGATGTGCACTTGCATTTGCACTGGATAGGTTTGCGGTTGTACTACTTGATGGAGCAGCAGTAGTTTTTAGTTTCTTTGGTGGTATTGTTGGGAGATCTCTTATAAGTTCTGATTGCATTTATTTTCTTTTAAAAAGGTTACTGAAGTGGGAGAATGGAGAAAACGGCTCCCAGCATTCTTGTCCCACCCTTGGCCTAAAGGATCGCGGCCCAGACACCCACCAAGAGAGGAGTTCGCCCACATCCCAGCTGATCAAGTGCCTTGGTACAGGAACATACGAATGTGCCCACCCGCGTGCCCACCAGCATGCCATACCCGTGCCGGCGCCTGCGGCTCGGAAGAACTCGACTGAATCATCAAGCACTTTGCTGACCCATCGTTAGAGATGCCATGACGACTGAGCCAGCTGACAGAGTGCCCGCGCAACATATACACTGGACATTCCCACACCCATTTGCACGAAGAACATATTCAGTGCTATGACGTAGGTGACAGACACACCCATAGACGCGCATCTTTATTATTTTTCACTTAGGCTCCTTAAAATGCAGAAACGCAAGATGCACAACGAACTAATAAAAGCTTGCTTACGCTTCTCCTAAAACTATATGCAACTGCAGAAGAACCCAATGAAGACACGGCAACGTGGACGAAGCAATACGGCACCATAACTTAAAGCACCTGTGTACCAAACGGTCCCACCTATACACTAGGCCCAAGTAGGCCTCAAGCAAGAGTTTCCATGAACATTGCAACGAGCAAAAGTAAAGTCGCTGATCCCGCAGAATGAGCCCAGCTAAAGCAGACAGTCAAGGACACAATGTTGCTAAAACTGACATACCACAAGCCAACATCAAGGTCGCCTCCTAAATTAAGTAAAGCACACAGTGGAAAATACAATATTAATTGTGCAGAATTATGTCTCAAACACAGTCCCACCCCACGTGACCAAGCCGAACCTGACAGAGTGCCAGATCCGGGAGGCGAGAGAGGTGCCTGGGTACCCTGCTTCAAAGGCCAGGCAGATACAGGCGAGCGTCTCAAAAAACATCTGCAGCAGTGGGAGTAACCGGCCTCCCGGCACATGAATAGGTCTTACGTTGTCTGCGCATACCACTAGTGAAACAATGTTGCAAATGGCAGGTGCACCGCGAGCTGGGAACAGCGATGGTCCCACACTGGGGAGCTCGTGCGTGGACCAATTAGAACATGGGGCTCCTATCACTGACGCCACTAGCACTGACCAATCCTCAGGGGCTTCCATGTAACAATTTTCATGTATCAAATTGAAGGGACAACCCATGTATACCACCTGACTAACCCTCATCCAGTAATGGAGCTCTCTATACGTGTGCTATACTAACCCTACCACTCGAGGAGCCAATCCAGAGTGGCGATAGGTTTTTTGTTAACTTTCCCAGGTGACGCAAGTAGCGCGTCATACTAAGGTAAAAAGGGCCTGCGAGCCCACGGTGAGTGTGTGTGTCAGGACGGACGCGTACGTTCCTCGACCCATCCCTGCCGTTTGTTCAATAAACAGCAGAACCACCTTGCTTCTTGTGTGTGCCTCGTACTCATTTTTGGAATACACGGGAGGAGTTGGGGCCTCCCTGCCCGGAGGTCCGCGGACGGCTCTGCCGGCCCCGGCAGAATTTCCCCCGACAAGTTGGAGGCACTGCTGAGATCTGTTTAAGGTCTACTTTTATTTTATTTTTCCGAGTGCCCCTGTTGCTGGGAGGCCCGACGGCGCGGCCCCCTCTGCCGCTGCCCCCTTTTGAGGACTACAGGACCATCGCGGAACTGCGAGAAGACCGGACAGCGCAATCCGGATATTGGCCTTCGGGAGCCGGTTGAGAAGTATCCCGCCCGCGGTTGGCGAGTGTCCAGACGTGGTCCAGACGAGGGGAGGTGGCGAGCCGCTTGGAGGGGTGCACGCGGTCGAGCAGCCCCACATCAAGAGCACTTGGTGAGTATGCCACGCACAACAAACAATGTGAAATTGTGAGGGAGGGGGGAGAATTGAACGCGGGAGGCGGGAGGTGTTACACAGGTGCGCGGTGAAGGTTTGACAAATTAGTGTTAACAATGAATGAATGGTAGCCGGACAGGTGCGTGAGCAGTCAGCTACGTTACGAGAGAAAAGGGGGCGGAGCACGAAAACATCACGTGCAGCGGCCCGGAGATATTGATTGGCAGAGGTCGCGATCACGTGTAAGGGTGTGTGTGTATGCGCGGTTTCCTACAAATTGGTGATTGTTGATCAATGAGTAGATGAGGATCCCTATTGATCGAGCAAGATACTCGATAGGTAGATGACGGTTTCCTGTAGGCGGTAGCTAACTGGTTGCCTAAATACGGAAGATAATTGGCTGGTTAAGCCCTCCTGTTGAGGGGCGTATCACACGCGAGGCGACGCAGCGTGCACAGTCTGATTATATATATATTGTTGATTACCTTGTTCCAGGCGTGACAGGAAGACAGCTGTGGGGTTAGCGGGGGTAGATTGCAAGGGTGTTAAGAACTTACTAGTAATTTGAAGAAATCGGTGACGTCACCAGTAGGGCTCTCATAGGAAATAATCGAGCACAAGTATCTTTCGTTTTGAGCGCGGTGGGAAAGAGAGTTGTGGTAATGAGTTGATCAAGGGAAGGCGAGACAAGGGACGTGGCTGCGCACGGAGAACGCCGGCCACGGCAAGGCATATAAGGGGGAGGAGGAGCAAGCGGGACGGCGGTATAGGAACGTAAATAAGGGGTACGCAACCGCAGGGGGTTACGTGCACCTCGGCCGCAGGGGGCCGTAGAGGTGGGAAGGAGAGAAAAGAATATACCAAAATTGAATGACATAAAATTATTGTTGGATTATCACAAGGGTAACAACTATCAGCTAAGGGAGGGACAACGAGTTTAGGAGCTACCATGTCATACGGGGCAGGGTCGGGAGGGTGGGGGAACACTCTAACCACCCCTCTACAACATATATGCAAAACATTATCGCCCCATAGAGAGAAGATTATCAAATACAGCATTGAATGGACACAGGGGACAGACAATAAAATGACGACACAATGGCCTCCTAACGGTAGCTTCGACCCCTATACACAACATTCGTTATTAACCCACCTGCATAACACATACAAGGGGAAGAAGTTGATTAATCATGTAGAGGTGTTCAACTTATGGAGAATGTTCCAAGGATCCCGACCAGGACTGAACGGAATGTTTGTTATGGGTGGAACGATGGAGGAAGAAAAGATAAAGGAAGAGGGGAAAAAGGAGAGTGAAAATGAAAAGGGAATGGGGAATGGAGGAGGAGGAGAAGAAAGGAATAGTAATATAAGTAAAAAAGAAATAAAACAGGAACAGCCAGAAGATATACCCATAGTGAAGGTGGTAAAACAAGAAGAACGGGGGTTATATCCTCTAACGGAACTGCGAAGAATGGTTGAATTAAAGGCGGCTGAAGGATACTCAAACCCGGCATACAGCCCACCACCATATGTGGCTACGAGTACATACGCAGGAGGGGGACAGAGTGGCGCAGCAGGATCAGCCTGCACAAAAGGACAGGCAAGGGACGGAGGATACAGTGAAGAACAGATACCTGGAATAGGGCAGGATGAGTGGGTAGCTGCGCAGGTATTATTAAAACTACGAGGATCATTGACAGGAAAGGAGGAGGAGGTAGTGAGGAAAGTGGAAGGAGATGAAAGGAAGGGGAATAAGGGGATAGGGGTAGAGAGTAAATTGAAGGGAGAAGAGAGGTTAAGAGAAAAGGAGGAGGTGTTGGAGGAGCGAATAGCAGAACTAAGAGACGAGCAGAACGCACTGATCAAACAACTAGAAAAAGAGGGAAGAGAGAGTGCACGGAGGAGGAGAGAAAGCAAGGATGAGCTGGACAAAATAAAGGAACAAAATGAAGAGAAAAGGAGAGAGGCAGAAAGGGTGAAGAGAGCAGCCGACAGGGAGTCAAGAGCAGCACTACGCGAGAAAATAAGGGAAGGGGAAGAGGAACAAGGAAAATTGGAAACATATAGAAGGAAGTTGCTATCAGAAACAACAAGGAAATACGAAGAACGGAAAATGATAGAGGAAATACTGGAGAAAGAAAGGGCGAGATGGGAAAAACAGCAAGAGGAAGAAAGAGAAATGGGAAGAGCAGACATAAAAACACTAGAGGAGTACATTAAGGAAAGAGAAGAAATTGGTAGAAGTAAAGTTGTAAGAAATGCAGAAGAAAGAGGAGGAAAATGGGGAGGAGGACCAGTAAGTACGTACCTGTACAGAGACCAGGAAGAAGCTACGACATCACAACAAAGGGGAACAACTGACAAAGCAAGGAATGAGGAATTAGATCTAATAGACCTACGAACAGTAACAATAAAAGGGGAAAAGACTGAGTGGGGAGGCATAGAAGGATTTTGTAGAGAGGAAGAAGAAGGGGGAGATAGCAGAAGGGAGAGTTTAGATAAATTATATATAACTAGGACAAACAGAGAATCACCATGGATATGTAAAAGAATGGAAGAGGAGGGGGGATATGAAAAAGATGATAAAGGGTTAGTAGTTACCGAGACACGTGCAGTTACTCCATCACCCCCCGGCCCAACATGTTCCACCACCCTACGCTCATCGCGTACAACAGCACGGTCTAACTTAGCGCCCTTCCCGCGGGACCTGACCCCTTATGCAGGGAGGCTTAGGGACCTTCCTGGACGAAGGATGAGAGAAAACCCACACACGCCCATAATAGATAAAGTGGTAAACATAAGTAATGAACGGGAGGGAGGTGAACAAGATAAATACGATATGAGACAAACTGATGATGTAAACTCGAGAGAAGGGGAGGAGGGATGTACAGACGCGATAGTGTGGGACCCAAAAGGCAATCACGGACATAACTTGATGCCACTTCTGGAGAGGGGAGGGGTCAGACCACAATATGTCCCCTGGAAACATGCAGACAAAGAAAATATAAAGTGCAGACTCCCATCACTAAGCGGAGGTGCTGGTAAATGGATATACGAAATGGAAAAACACACTGCAGGACAGAAGTTGGCAGTGGGGGACGTAAAAGGGTTGTTGATATCAATATTGGGAGATGCAGCAGATGATATCTGGAAGAGGGCGGGCTTTCCCGGGGTAACAATAACAAACACGTCACATGATGGGGCACCATTCGCGAACTGCAGACATGCATTATGGCAAGCCTTAAGGGTACAGTACCCAGAAACATCAGACATAGGAGCAATTACTTCTCGCAAAATGAGGGAGAATGAAGATCCTGTTGATTATATCCAGGAAATCCAAGAAAAATGGCGCATGGAAACTAGAGAGCCGTGGGATAAGACACCAGCAATATTTTACCACATACTAGTACAAGGACTCCCAGACGTAGTACAGAAACAACTGAAGAAAGTAGTGGGGATGGAAGCTAAAGCTTGGTCAGAAATACAGCTGACGATAGTGCATCATTGCAGAACATGGCGAGAGAAGGTAAGACAAAAGGAAGAGGATAGGAAAGCGGAAGAGGCTAAATTAGTTCAGAAAAAACTGAATAAATATACAATGGAAGGTGCACTAATAACCACACCTCCAACAATTACTCAAAGCCCCACACAAGTAGTGGCTGCACAAGACCCCACTCAAATTCAACAGTCACTGACCATAGCACAACAATCCTTGCAACCCCCACCACACACAACCAACATCAGTGGACCCGGATATTATAACTACAGCAGGGGACGGGGAGGAATGTTTAGAGGAAGAGGATTTGGATATAACACACAACAGCAGGGGGGAGGGTTTAGAAACTACTACCCCGCTGGACAACCAGTATATCAGGATAACACAGGAAATTTCCCCTGGCAGAGTAGGGAGCCACCAGTGTGTTGGATATGTGGAATGGTAGGACACATGTCACGTACATGTAGAGTAAGACCAAGTACACAATATTGGAACGAGCAAGGGCAACAAGGGCTCACACAGGAACAACATAACACCCAACGGCAGCAGACACTACCAATGGGGAATGGCCAACAACATCTGGTACCTCAACCACAAACATATTCACCACAACAACAACAGATGGTGTCACCACAACAACCCCAAACACAGCAAGTGCAACAACCTGCACAGGCACAACACAATATCGTACCTTCCACCAGCATACAACCACAGCAAACACAACTGGGTAGGGTGACGATTTTAGGACATAACCCTTACACGGGAAGTGGCCAATCATTATACCCCCAATAGGACAGCCCACAGACGGCCTTGGTGTGTCCCATCCTGTCAGTAACACCCAATAGTGCGGAGGAGCCACGCATAGAGGTGACGATAGGTGACAAAAAATTATCATTCCTTGTTGACACTGGGGCAACCCGGTCATGCATAAGGGAGGGTAAATTCAAGATGTCAGGTGAAGCTATGAACACACAAGGGTTCTCTGGGGCTAGAGGATTGGTTCCTTTTACTGATAACGTTCCCTTATCAATAGGAGATTACGATATGTCAGTTCCACTATTGTACTCTAGAGCCTCACCAGTGAATATAATGGGAAGGGACATCATGAGCAGACTAAATATGACGATCTCCTTCACGGAGGACGGCATAATATGCTCAACCCCAGGAATTAATATGCTCACTGCACGACAAATAATGCAAGCGTACTGTGGACAGACAGTGGTTAGGGCCGAGCCAATGGATGGTGGACTATTCCAATATGGGACAGATATGGCAATTGCATGGTAGCCGGGAATTGAAGGAAAAGTTTGGAGGAGACCGGCAGCCTACTTGTTTAGACCTGAGACACCAACGAATGAACAAGAAGGAAAAGTGATTTCAGTAAGCATAGAGAGCATATTGGCAACTGCCGATTACATAACAGTTCATGCCCAAGACAGAGAAGGAAGAGCATGGAGGGCGGTGATAGCTCTAGCAGAAGGGTGCAGACTAACCCAGGTGTCAGATGAGGAGCTGTTTTCAGAAGGAAAGGAAGAAGGTGAAATGGTGTTTATGATGAGTGTGGATATTTGGTTAAAAATAAATTACAAACAAGTAGCACAAAAAATGGCCATGGCACTTGAAGCACCCACATCCACCCCAGTCCCATTTTTTGAAGAAGATATGGCTAATGTACCTACATCATTATGGACTATCAGTCCCTATGATGTGGGGTGCATAAAAAGCATTGGGGGAGTGAGGATAAAACTGAAAAAAGGTGCAATACTACCCAGAGTGAAACAATACCCACTATCGAAAGAGGCAGATGAGGGCATATATGAAACAATTACAGCCCTCATAAACAATGGCATATTGATCCCATCGGAATCACCATGTAACACTGCCGTCTACCCAGTACGCAAGGCTAAATGGGGCTCTTGGCGTTTCATACAGGACCTTAGGCCCTTGAACAACATAGTTGAAGCAGAGTATCCAATAGCAGCCAACCCGGCCACAATTTTGTGTGGCATTCCAGCAGAGGCATCGCGATTTACGGTGATAGACCTCAAAAATGCCTTTTTCTCAATACCCCTACACCCAGACTCCCAAGACCTGACTAGCTTCACCTACAGGAACACAAAATGGAAACACACCAGACTACCACAAGGTTACTGTGAGTCACCCTCAATATTTAACAGAGTAATACAAATGGACTTGAGTAACATTGACGTAGAAAGTACAGTACTACAATATGTTGATGATATAATTATTTGCAGCACAAATGAGAAGAAATGCAGAGAAGACTCAGTAAAAATGTTGACAATATTGGCAGAAAAAGGGTATAAAGTAGAAAAGGAAAAATGACAGTACTGTCAGGAACAGGTACTTTATATTGGCCAACTCATATCACAACACGGAAGAAACATTGCACCGCAGAGGGCACAGGCCATCTCGAAAACACCCCTACCACAAACAGTAAGGGAACTACAACATTTCCTGGGATTATGCAACTATTGCAGAGCATGGGTATTTGACTACAGCTCATACATAGGGCCTCTGCTTGAGGGACTAAAAGAAGCTAACAGAGGGGGGAATAAGCTGGGGTGGACAATGGAAATGAGAGAAGCTTTTGATGAACTAAAAGACGCTATATCCACTGCCCCAGTATTAGCCTCCCCAAACTATGACCGCCAATTCTTTATATTTTCACATTGCGACTCAGCCATAATGAAAGCAGTACTTGCCCAAAAAACAAGCATGGGTTACAAGCCAGTAGCATTCTACAGCGGCCATCTAGACCCATGTTAGGACATTTCCCTTGCGAACAAGGCCTCGCCGCAGCTGCCTTCGCGATGGAAAAGGCATCAGCAATAACTATGGGGTGCCCAACCACTTTGTTTGTGGAGCATGCACTATTTTCAATACTAAACAAACCCAAATCTACATTAACAACGCAAAGGGCGTCAGGCTATGAGATCATTTTGTCCAGACCGGAATTATCAATAGTTAGATGCAACACGGTTAACCCTGCAAGGTTTATAGCAGAAGAAATTGAGGAGGGGGACTATGTACACGATTGCACACAGACAACCGAAATGTACTCATGTACCAGGAAAGTTGAAGAAAACGCACTAGAGGGGGGTGAGTTGTTGTTTATTGATGGGTCATCAACAATTGACCAATCTGACGGCATTCGGCGAACAGGGGCGGCTGTGGTGAAAATGACAGAAGTACCTGTGTGTGTGGCGATGAAATGTGTACAATTACCACAACATTACTCTGCTCAAGCGGCCGAATTGGTTGCACTGATTTTAGCATTGAAGGAAAGCTTTGACAAACGAGTGACCATATACTCTGACAGTGCATATGTCACATCCACTGTCCATTCAGGGTTGTCTAAATGGAGAAGAAGAGGTTTCAGGAGAGCTGATGGCACTCCAGTGCAACATGCTCTCTTACTGGCTGAACTAATAGAAGTAATAAATGATCCCCAAGAATTAGCTTTGGTCAAATGTACAGCACATACAAATGGAGACGACCATGTCTCCAAAGGAAATGCGGCGGCAGACGCACATGCGAAGTATGCTGCGTATTTTGGTGAGGTATGGAACCCCCCAGAGTCAGAAAGAGGGAGAGGGAGGGGGATATCTAGAGAGATGTTAATAAAAGAAGGGTATACCCACCTCCCAGCCACCCAGATAATGGAATTACAAGCAGCAGCACCAATGGCAGAAAAGGAGATATGGGTAAAAAGAGGATGTACAATGTCACCAACTGACGCCCTATGGCGCCAGGATAACAGTGGAAAGATGGTAATGCCACTAGGCCTATTGAATACCGCCCTGAGCCAATTACACCATCCAGCTCACACTGGCAAGGAAGTAATTGCAGCACGAATTAGGGAAGACTGGTTCTGCCCGGAGTTAAACTCCCATGTGACAAACTTCATCAGCAATTGTCTCACATGCCAACAGTTCACGGCCGGTCACACTTTGAAGGTGATAAAAGGTACTATACCCCGGCCAGAAGGACCCTTCCTACATATACATATTGACTATGTTGATATGATCAACGTATGTCAAGGAAACAGGTATATGATTGTAGTAGTATGCCCATTCTCCAGGTGGATTGAAGCAGGACCATGCTCACACCCAGATGCATTCAGAGCAGCCAAATTCTTGGTGAGGGAAGTTTTCCCCAGATGGGGAGTGTGCGAAGTGCTGCGGTCGGATAACGGCCCGCATTTCGCTAACGAAATGTTCCAGCACATCACATCCCTATTGAACATTAAGCATAAATTTGCATGTGCATACCATCCACAGGCCAACGGTGTATGTGAACGCCTGAATGGCCTATTAAAGGAGGCAATTGCAAAAATACAACAAACCACGAAGAAGAGTTGGCTATATTGCCTTCCACTAGCCCTATTTGAGTTGAGAAACAGGCCAGGCTCCGACCACCACCTCACTCCACACGAGGTGGTAACTGGACGCCAAATGCGCCTTCCCCTGACACCAACATCAAGAGCATTTATTGACCACGAGAGCACTGCAGCTGTTTTTGGTGATGAAATGTACAAATATGTGTCTTCTTTGATTACTAGCGTTGTGTTTATATCTCAACAGCTCGAGCGCACACGGGGCGGGTCTAAGAGCGACCAACAAGGAGAAGAGGATGCACCGTGCAAAATAGCTAAAGGTGACCACGTGTTACTACGCAACTTTAAAAGACAGTGGAACGATCCGCGCTTTACTGGCCCCCACCTGGTAGAGGCAATATCAACAAGAGCAGTAAAGTTACAGGACAAACGCGCTTGGAACCATCTACACGACGTAAAGATCTGCAAACTCCAGACCCGCCCCAGCGCCACCGACAGAGCCGTTGGAAGAACAACAACAGCATCTGCCACAGATGAAGTGACTTTTGATAGAACTAGTGACCCTCACCACCCCCCTGATTCCCCCGTGACAATTAATAACATTGACAAAAACAATACCCACACACCCCACCCCATGGCCACACGATCAAAAAGTAAAACAAACCCCGCCAGTTGAACCCTGAGCACCCTGCCTGTATTATGCCCAACTAATGAACTTTTGAAAGACATTTTCGTACACGTATACACATGTAAACACGTGATTGCTCTCTTTTTTCTTTTTTTTCGCACATGCAGGTATCGCGTATTGTTGTATTGTCAAGAATAATAAGCCATTAACAAGAGCTCACTGCCCAGGTGTAAATGCTACCCTCAGACTACAACTACCCTGAAGAATTATCACATCAATTTGTTTATCATATTAGAAGGCCAAAGTATTTAAAAAGAAGGAAGGTACGTGTGTACTACACGGCATTCATTTTGGCCATTGAACAATCAATGCCCCACCTCCATCCTTACTTGCCTGTCCTAAAAAATAGATCACTTAGAGTGGCGTGGGAACAGCTCTTCGCCTGGGCATTGAACGACTATTTGATAGGGAGGGCTTGAAAGAAAGAACTAACACCAATAACCAGCATATTGAGAATTTTCAGGCGGGCAACTTTAACTTCGCAAGAATAAGCTGCCGGACTGCAGCAAGGTAAGAGTAACATGCCGGTGAAATTAGCCCTTGTAATAAAAATGTTAGGGATATTGGTAATCACCGGCTTCGTGGCTGCCTCTGTATGGCAGTATAGCTGCGCTTCAAATATTATTGCTGTACCCAAACCTAATACACCCCCACCCCCAGCTGCAACAGGTGTTACGTCAGGTGGTACAATACAAATTAGAGGGAAAGAAGGTAGAGTTAAACGCAGCACATACTCAGATCAAAAGGGTATTGATAGTTACATAGAAAATTCAGCACACGTCTCAAACAACATGTGGTATCAACACATGACTAAAATAGGGAAACAGACAACGGAAGACAGCTGCTACGTGTGCTCATTGATCCCATACTCCATGAGCGCTGCCCGGACATTTGTTGCCACAGAAATTGATGAAAAAACGGCCCGATGTATAATATACTTAGCACTGTTCCAAACGAAAGGAAGGTTCCAAGGAACAACAGTACAACTGGTGTGGAAAACACGAGATACATACCCTTACGAAAACAACTTCCTCAAGACATATTTGAGCTACCACAAGGGCAGTTTATCTAATGAAGCGTTCAGATATATAACCAGCGGCTCTGAAAAAGGAGACACAAAGAAAGTAACACAGCAGTACCTGCCATGTGATTGGTATGCCACCAAAGTACCTGGTAAAAAAGGGTGTTGGGAAAGGCCACTAATAACAATAACAGGAAAATTGTACCTGGGCGACAAATGGGACATAGGTGTGGTCGGCAGCAATATGATAACAAGAGAAGATAAGAAGAGCATTGCTGAACACAACCAAAGATGTTGGATCCCTTGGGTCAAGTATGTATCAATGCTAACATGGTTGGAGGAAGATGAAGACCCTATAACAATACTGCCACTTACCGCTCCCAATATATGTCACATGCACAAAGGAGAAGTGGACGTGGGATTAAACACCAATTGTGCAAGTGTGACGGAGTTACCTGAGGGGGGAGCAGGAACAGCAGTAATAATGGACCATTACTGGGCCTGTGGAGAGAGGGCATACCACACCCTGCCCCCTATGTGGAATGGCGTATGCTCAATGGTACACGTCAATGTACCATCCCTAGTGGTGCCAAAACAACATGTAAATATGGCAAACTTTCCCAAAATGAATGAAGGAAACAAGAGGAAAAAAAGATCATCACCCATTGAAACGGACTCAGAAAATAAACACAACAATAACAACACTGTCATGGACAGCAACGACACTGTCGTGAGCAGGAAAAAGAGACAAGGAGAACCCCTGACGGGGAATTATCTATGGGGACGATCAGAAACTGCACTATCTTCAATACCTCCAGAACACAGACTATTCAGTAGAGCAGCAATGTTCTTCTCCTCAATAATACATCCGGGTGTTCAGGCATATGCAAACGCCAAATGGCTCCAGATAACAAGGTGGGAACTAATGATGACAATTAACTCTACAGTAAACGGATTCAACGCAATAAAAGAAGAATTGCGAGCAGTAAGAATGGTAGCACTACAGAATAGATATGTACTAGACCTCCTCACGGCCATGGAAGGAGGAGTTTGCTCAAAGATAGGACAATCATGCTGCACATTCATTCCTGCTAACGACGCTGACAATGGCACACTGGCTGAAGCAGTATCACAACTGGCCCAGATGCATTCCAAGATGATGGACGAAAGTAAAGGTGTTGAGAAGGATGGAAGTTGGTTTTCAATATTATGGTCATGGATGCCATCCTGGCTATCAGATGGACTAAAGATCATAGTTGGGTGCATTGTCTTAGCTGGAGCTGCATTGATCTTAACAAAATTTTGGAAGGCTCGGAAGGCACGGACCACCGACGGAATGATAGAAATGGGCGGTATGCACCCCTTAATGCCAGCAGATGACGGTCCTCACACAAGGATAATAATAGAGGAAAGAGAGAAGCTGCGCAACCAGATCATCACTAACCATCTAGATCCACCGTCCGTGAAGGTCGAAAATCCAAGAAATCCAAGAAGCTACGTAGGGAAATGGGTATACTGCGCCCCTGGAGTAGCTTGCCTATACATGTATTGGTCATTTGAAGACCATGTCAATCACTATGGACATCTGGGAGGAATTACGAAAATATGGAGAGTGAGAGGTGATAATGAAAATGATAAGTTTGTGGTCGACAAATCGACCAGAGGGGGGACTGAAGTGGGAGAATGGAGAAAACGGCTCCCAGCATTCTTGTCCCACCCTTGGCCTAAAGGATCGCGGCCCAGACACCCACCAAGAGAGGAGTTCGCCCACATCCCAGCTGATCAAGTGCCTTGGTACAGGAACATACGAATGTGCCCACCCGCGTGCCCACCAGCATGCCATACCCGTGCCGGCGCCTGCGGCTCGGAAGAACTCGACTGAATCATCAAGCACTTTGCTGACCCATCGTTAGAGATGCCATGACGACTCAGCCAGCTGACAGAGTGCCCGCGCAACATATACACTGGACATGCCCACACCCATTTGCACGAAGAACATATTCAGTGCTATGACGTAGGTGACAGACACACCCATAGACGCGCATCTTTATTATTTTTCACTTAGGCTCCTTAAAATGCAGAAACGCAAGATGCACAACGAACTAATAAAAGCTTGCTTACGCTTCTCCTAAAACTATATGCAACTGCAGAAGAACCCAATGAAGACACGGCAACGTGGACGAAGCAATACGGCACCATAACTTAAAGCACCTGTGTACCAAACGGTCCCACCTATACACTAGGCCCAAGTAGGCCTCAAGCAAGAGTTTCCATGAACATTGCAACGAGCAAAAGTAAAGTCGCTGATCCCGCAGAATGAGCCCAGCTAAAGCAGACAGTCAAGGACACAATGTTGCTAAAACTGACATACCACAAGCCAACATCAAGGTCGCCTCCTAAATTAAGTAAAGCACACAGTGGAAAATACAATATTAATTGTGCAGAATTATGTCTCAAACACGGTCCCACCCCACGTGACCAAGCCGAACCTGTCAGAGTGCCAGATCCAGGAGGCGAGAGAGGTGCCTGGGTACCCTGCTTCAAAGGCCAGGCAGATACAGGCGAGCGTCTCAAAAAACATCTGCAGCAGTGGGAGTAACCGGCCTCCCGGCACATGAATAGGTCTTACGTTGTCTGCGCATACCACTAGTGAAACAAATGGCAGGTGCACCGCGAGCTGGGAACAGCGATGGTCCCACACTGGGGAGCTCGTGCGTGGACCAATTAGAACATGGGGCTCCTATCACTGACGCCACTAGCACTGACCAATCCTCAGGGGCTTCCATGTAACAATTTTCATGTATCAAATTGAAGGGACAACCCATGTATACCACCTGACTAACCCTCATCCAGTAATGGAGCTCTCTATACGTGTGCTATACTAACCCTACCACTCGAGGAGCCAATCCAGAGTGGCGATAGTTTTTTTGTTAACTTTCCCAGGTGACGCAAGTAGCGCGTCATACTAAGGTAAAAAGGGCCTGCGAGCCCACGGTGAGTGTGTGTGTCAGGACGGACGCGTACGTTCCTCGACCCATCCCTGCCGTTTGTTCAATAAACAGCAGAACCACCTTGCTTCTTGTGTGTGCCTCGTACTCATTTTTGGAATACACGGGAGGAGTTGGGGCCTCCCTGCCCGGAGGTCCGCGGACGGCTCTGCCGGCCCCGGCAGAATTTCCCCCGACATTACCTTGTTCAGGAACAGGGTACATATTGAGATTAGCTGTGTAGAGGGCACACAGTCTGTTGTACTCTAGAATGCAAGGAATGTCAGCCTTCATTTTCTTTACATCAAAATTGACTAGAAATAGTTTTTTGAGTGTAAGTAGATGTGCAAGTGCTACATGTAAGTGACTTCAATCCAGCACCCCAACCAAGTCAATGCTTAGTATGGGATGCCCAATGGAAGCCCGTATTTATATATTTGTATGTCAAAGTTCTTTAAATCTGGATGATGAACCCTTATATAACGCTCCTCTCTTTGGATCCCTGCAACCTCACTGAGCCAAGAAGTAGGTTTGTCTTGCAAATTAAAAGGTTTATTTGAAGAATTGAACAACATATATATATATATGTATATATCACACTTTTATGAATAGAATCATATCTGAATAGCACACTTATGAATATTACAGTGATCATCAATGGGTAATATTACCATATCAACAATCTCTTTAATCAGTTAGGTGTAGGAATAGAAAGGATAAGGTAGCAAAGAATACTTTGTTTGATTCAAGGAAATGCAATGATGGGAAAGAATGCAACACAGAAATAAACTTGATATGGTTTCAATCAAAAGACAATATGATAACTTTTTCCCCTGTGACGACTCACTCCCCCCACTATGCAAGATGAAGAGATGGAAATGGGGACACACAGGTTTCAGGAATACAATCAATAATGCAGTTCAATCCCAGTTCCCCCCAGCAAGCTTAGAGAAAACAGGTATGATTTTAAAACAGGCAAAAATACTTTTGAAGGTGATTTGCAATGAAGGTGAAAATATGCTAAATGATTTTAATTCACTAAAGGAGATTCGGGATACGTGAGAGTTACTTTGAATTGGTTCAGGTCAACACTAGCAATGATTCATGAATGATTATCAGATTGTAAAAAAAATTCAGCAGTTGCAAACAAGAAACAGCTATTTTGACATGTGGTGAAATAAAGCTAAATTGCAATTCGCAGCAATTTTTCCACGTGCAGGAAACTATAATGAATGGGAATGACGTTTTAAGTTAGTCGGAAAGCATAGGATGTTAGCTTTAAAATGAAATTTAATTTTCGATTCTAGCACGTGTGGTTCAAATCTTACGGAGGTTTTTGTGAAGGTAGATTTTTCAGAAATAAAGTCAAGATTTCAAAATGACAGATTGATCTTTAAAGATTTAGCAACAAGGATAGGCTTAGACTAAGGAGCTATGAAGAAGCAAGACACTCAATGGGCAGCCACCAGAATAGTGCGCCTCCGCTCTGATCCCTGTCCGTCAAAATACTTGTCCCTCTTCAGAAAATATCAGCGCAAAGATGATTATTGCTACAATTATCACAAACAGTATAATGAGAAGAATTCAGGATGGACAAAATGTTCTATAATGCAGTTCTGGATGGGTGAAATGGAATAAGATTACTTTAAACTAAGAGATGACTATGGACAGTTCTAGACTAGATACTCACTCCTATGGCTTTGGAATGGAGTGGGCCTCATCAAAGATCTGGTCAAGGGTTTGGCTGGGAGTCTCTCGCCACCGGACAGTATCAGGCACTGGGTTCTGCTTTCAGCACAGAACTCTGGTCTGCGTGGCCTCTTCGACTGGATCTGACGGGTTCTGGATAAAGCTCTGCTTTCTGGGTCTGGACCTTGTTTCTAGCACAGGGTTATTGGCTAGAATAGTAAAACAGCACAGCCTGGCTGTTGAATGGTTTGGTTAGGCCCCGTGGAAGTTTAGGGGTTAGAATCAGGTTGCAAAAGATTCTGAGGCGCCTGAAAAAGGTTCAGCTTGTGGTGTAGGCCTCTCTGCTTCAAGGTTCTAGAGTTTGGTTCTAGAGTCTCTGTCTGGATATTCTCTGGAATATCCAGACAGAGGTCCTTGCCTGTCCTAAACAGTCTCTATTTATGTATTTCCAAAGTGGGTGAGGAGGCTGATTCTACAATGCCCAACCCTCTAAGGATTTGATAGGTTAGAGAATTCCCTGTCCCCTGATTGGAAAAAGGATCATCGTGTCATCCTGTGTCATGTTTATGGCTTAGGGAAAGAACCTCCCTTTTGTGTCTGTACAGGATATCCTATTATTCATAAAACACATATTTACAATATACACAACCTGTTAATATAACATAAATCACATGGCAGATTAATTAATGTACATTTCTGTTCTGCCCTCATCTTCCTAAGAGCTTTGGTTCAGAAATGACCACTTTTTGCACTTTTGGTGGGTTTCCCAATATTCTTTCTGCACCAAATTTTAGACATGCAGCACCCCCTTCTGGGCACATTTCTGTAATTTTTTATGTTCATAGCATAAACCCAGTAGCTACAATATGAATAATTCCGGGGTTTGGTCTCAGAACATCGCACTGCAAATTTTTCATTTTCACAATCTCAAAGTTTCACATTTTTGTCAGCTCGGTACAATTTGTTATACGCATTTTTATAAAACATACATTTGCTTTCAATTCAATTCACACAATGGTGTGTCTCCGCCTCCAGGGTCTGGGCTGACTCAGATGTCACATGGACTGTCTTCCTGCCAGCAGAGCATTAAGTCCAAAGAATCCATTGTTTCTGTTTCCAGGCAGCAGAGCACCAGGCCAGGGTGCCACTCCCCAGTTCCTTTTCACACCAGCCTGTTAATTTCTTAGCCAAGGTCAGGGGGGAAGCTTCCTTTGTCCAGGGAGAAGGTGTGGAATTCGTTTGAACACAGTGTGGGAAACGTTTAACTCTGAAACCCAATGTCTAGAAATTGTCCTTTCTTAAACTATAACTCACATTTTTCACAAATACATCAAACCATTTCTTACTTCAAGCCTATTCAGAATATAGTTTTGAATTGTATCCACCTCTTAGGCTTCTGATAGCAAATCTTTCTTTGGCATAGTTTGGGCTCAATGTACAACTTTACATAAAATGGTTTTAAAATGCCGGCTTCTGGTTAGAGGTGAGCAACGGTATTACACCCATTTTTGTCAGATTTCTTACAGCAAGCAATCCTCAACAGTATACTTTGTTCAGATATATATACACTTCTGTGGACCTTATATTGATGTAGATTCTTGCGGGAGAATGATGTTGACCCCTCAACAAGGAGGTTTGTGAGCCATGATTCTTGCAAATTTGGCACCATATAAAAACAGATTTTTGAAACCAGCTCTGTTTCTTTGGCAATGATTCTGCTCTATGAGCAGCCAGTTGATGGGTTTTGGCAGTGGTCTCCTGTGTTACCACTGACATAGGCAAAAAGTAGATTGCAGCCTATTTTTCAGGTTTTCATTGCGCACTTTCTGGTGATTTCTGGCGAGCAGTATGCTTTCCGGCGGCCATTATGATGTTTCTGCTGCCAGCAATGCACTGTGATGTTGAGGGCTTGGATTAGTGGGTTAAGACATCCCACAAGCCCCCCTCTTGCGATGGCCGTTGAGCTTCCATCAATGGAAATTCGCAAGACTGGGATGTCAGCCTCATCTCTCTGGATTCAACCAATGGAAAAGTTCAGCCTCTTTTCCTCCATCACGGGTGGATCACTTGGTTCTCCTCACCAGTCCTGATAGGAGTATTGAGCGATACTCTGGGCCCCTCGGATCTTTGCTCCCGGTCCCCGGGTTATCCTCCTTGGTCCGTCTCCATGGTTTATCTCTTTCTCTTTTTCTCTATCTCACCTAGGATGACAAAGCAAAAACATATTTGTATACATTTCCCCACCACTATTAATGTAGTGGGGCGGACGTATACATTTTATAATCAGGAGACATTTGCATTATTGTATTTTATAGACTATATAGGGAATATTTTAGAGCTGGAATTTTAAGGATCTGGAGTGGCCCCCTCTGGGGTTCCAGAAGACTCCTCCAGTTGATGCAGAGTGTGCCTAGGATGGCAACACTTTAGCTGATTAATATGGACCCATTTATCTTCCCCTTCTCCCAAACTGCCTTTGGGGATGCGGATCTTGTAGGCGACTGGTGAGATCTATAATTTCAAAAGGTCCCTACCAGGTAGGCAGAAACTTCCGCTGTTTGGCCTGGTTCCTTTGGAAATTGTATAGATACACCAGGCCTCCTACATTGTATTCTTTGCTAGTAGTCTTCAAGTCATAGTGGGTCTTCATGCTGTAGGCTGATCTTTCGAGATTTTGCTGAGCATAGGCAAAAGCATGTTGAAGGTGTTTTCTTACATTTCCAACATACTCATGAGTTGTGGAGGCATTGATCAATGTCTGCTCTTGGGTTCTATAGAGCAGACGCTGGGGAAGCACCATCCTGCGTCCCGTCATCAGCTCAAATTTTGACATTTTAGTTGCAGATGAAGGGGTAGCTCTGATGGTCATTAGGACAAGAGGTAATCGGATATCCCAACTTGGCCCAGAATTTGCCACAAACTTTTTTAATGTGCTCACAATGGTTTTGTTGTAACATTCTACTACTGTACCACTAGAGTCTAGCCGTAAGCAATATGTAGCTTCCTTTTAACTACAAGTATCTCCCACATCTTTGTCATGACTTCGCTGGTGAAATGGCTACCTCTGTCTGACTTGATCCGTTGGGGTAGTCCAAAACGCGAAAAGATGTGGTTGATCATCAGGACAGCTGCTGTTTCTGCCTTGCAGTTTGGGGCTGGGAGACATTCCACCCATTTAGTATATAAGCATGTCACAGTCAACATGTACTTATTCCGCCTAGAAGAGCGAATCACAGGCCCGATGAAATCTACTTGCAAATCTGACCATGGCAGTGTCATCCCCCTCTTTTGGAGAGGTGCACGGTGTGTGAGGGATGTTGGCTGAAATTGTGCACGCACAAGACACCCCTTCAAGTATTGGTCGAGGTCCTGCCCCATGTGTGGCCAGTATGCAATCTCTCTTAAGATTTCAAGTTTTGTATGAAACCCCCTATGACTGGCTGTGGCCGCATCATGGGCGTGACTTAACATCTGGCTTCAGAATGAGGTAGGTACCACCCACTGATCATGGCCAGCTAGGGATTTCCTCACCAACAAACCGTTTTGGATTCGGAACATTTTTGGACATTTCATCAACACTCTGAGATCCTCTTTCCCTATGTAATCGGTATCCGTCAGGGGAAAGTTCTCAGGGTCCTCAATGTGTTGATAAACCTTTTTGAGCCATAATCAAATCAGCATCTGGGGTCTCCTTACTCCATTGTGCAGTTGAAAGGTCATTGTGAGCATTTGTCTGGGACCCAGTGATAGCAGTGACCTGGATTTCCCCCAACAGGGACTCGATCTCAATTAGATCCCCTTGGATGGCCCCAGTTTTGGCCAGCTGATTAGCTAAGTCATTTCCAGTTTTGTCTGGTCCCTCTACTTTGGAATGACCCTTGATCTTTTTCCAGGAGATGGTCATCCCATTCGAGGTGACCAGACCATCAATATTTTGAATTAACTTCCCATGTTTCAAGGGTTTGTTATTATGTTATGTTATGTTATTAACATTTGTAAAGCGCACGTTCACCCAAAGGCATCATGGCGCTGGAAAGGAAGCTACCCAATCGAGGAAGACCAGTGGAGTGGTCGGGCTTAGAACAGATTAGTTTTCAACGCTCTTCTGAATCCAAGATGTTTAACAGTGGCCCTAAGAGATACAGGGAGGCTGTTCCAAAGTTTGGCCGCAGTGACAGAAAAGGCTCTCCCTCCGAGCCCTGCCCGGTTAAAGCTATGGACAGTAAGCAGGTTAGAAGTAGCAGAGCGGAGGTCCCTGTCCGGACGGTATCGGGTAAATTTAAGCTGCAAAAATTCGGCTCCCTGACCATGAATTGCCCGATTAACAATGCACAAAGATTTAAAATGAATTTGCTCGTTCATTGGGAGCCAATGCAGTTGGCGAAGCACTGGCGTGATGTGGGCACCATAAGGGGAGCCAGTGGCCAGCCTAGCAGCAAGGTGCTGCATACGTTGAAGGCGGTGTATAAGGCCGATAGGTTGAGACAGATAGAGCGAATTGCAATAGTCCAGTCGTGTGAGGACTAACGCGGCCACCACAGGGGGGTGGAGGGCTTCCGGGATCAAGGGCATGACCCTCTTGAGGATTCAAATCTGGTGGTGGGTGGACTGGCACACGACCGTGACCTGGTTAGACAGCGACAAAGAAGTGGAAAGGATAACTCCTAAGTTCTTTACTTTACTAACTGGATTGGGTAACGGGCCCAAGGCAGAGGGCCAAAAAGCAGGGGTACACAAGGAGGGATTAGGGGGCAGCATACCAACAGTACCTCCGTCTTATCACCATTTAACTTAAGCCAATTCTGATCCATCCAAATCCCGACTGCGTTAAGGCAATCGTGGAGGCAAACAGAGGCCTCAGACTGATCTTGATCCAGACGGATCAGCATATGAGTATCATCCGCATATGAGTAACAATTAAGCCCATAAGAGCGGATGAGACAGATCAGGGCCCAGATGTAAATGTTAAACAGAATTGGCGATAAAGAGGATCCCTGAGGGACATCACAAGTGAGAAAACAGGAAGGGGAAAGAAACGGTGGCATGGCGAGGGTCTGTGTGCGATCCGAAAGAAACTAAGTAAATCCTGTTTTCTAGTTAACCAGGTGCTACACAAACACGTTCCGTACATAATCCGAATCTGTGATTATGACCAGTTTGTGGAGATGATGTTGGACAGCAGTGAGGATGGCTTGATTCACAGCCATCAACTCTGCCACTTCACTTCTTCGGGGACCAATCTTGTACCCATCAGAGGGTTCTGGGGACTCATTCACCCATGCATTCCCTATGCCGGCCACAAGTTCTTTATCCCCGTTGTTGTCTGCATAGTAAGAGCATCCATCCACATAGACAGTGGGCATTCCCTCATACTTGTGGGGAATTACGGTATGCCTCCATGTCCTTGATTTTTAGACTCTCGTCCTCGAGACAGTTTTCTATGGCACAATCATGGAAGTCAGCCAGACCTTACGCGAGGGGACTCTTCTTGTTTTGGCTATATCTGACCTCCACAGGAAAGCCTTGCATTGACAGAATCCAGGAAGTAATTCGGGAATTACTCACATTTCCGGCCCGGATTCTGTCACTTTGGAGATATTGCAGAGGCTGGTGTGGAGTCTCCACTATGATGTGTTCCCCCTGGATAAACAGGCGGTAATTCTTCAATGCCCACACCGTCGCCAGGAGTGTCTTCTCAGAATCGTTGAATTTTTCCTCCACAGAGGATAAAGTTTTACTCACATAGGAGATTACTTTATTGACCTTGTGATGCTTTTGGTATAATACTGCAGTCAAGCATGTATTAGAGAACCCTGTCTCCAAGAAGAAATCCTTGTTTCTGACAGGGTAAGCTAGGCAAGGCGCTTGTGAGAGGCTTCTTTTGAGCTGTCTTACTGCCTCCGATTGTTCTGGACCCCATTGCCACTTGACCCCCCCTTCAAAAGATGAATCAGGGGTCTGGTGATCTCTGTGTAGCCCTCAATGAACTTTCTACTGTAATTAGGCAGTCCAAGGAGGCTCCTTAGTTCCTGCAGAGTTGTGGGGTCTTTTAGTTTCTGGAGGGCTTCCACTTTCTTTTGCTGGGGACAGAGACCCTGAGGAGTAATTTCATGCCCCAAGAAATTAACACGGGTTCCACACCACTATGCTTTCTGAAAGGAAGGTTTGGCTCTGGCAGCCCTCAACTGTGTCAGAACATAACAGATCTCTGCTATGTGTTCCTCAACAGTTGAGCTCTTGATGAGGACATCATCTACATAAGCCAGGTTACCCCTCTCACCCAGGTCGGGCATGGCCTTATGTAGGAAAATGTTGAATTCATTGCCGGAGTTGATGTATCCGAAGGGAGTCTTGGTCCATGTGTTCTGCTGCCCCCCAAAGGTAAAGGCAGCTTGTATTGGTACTCCCTACTGACAGGCATAGTCCAGTATACATTGGTCAGGTCTATAGCAGTGAATACCTGTGACCCCTGGATCTGGGCCAGTCCTTGGTCAATGTAGGGAAGAGGCCATGGGGAGGTATGGACCCAATTGTTGAGCTCCCTAAGGACAGCGCAGAGTCGCCACTGGCCGTTTGGCTTCAATATCCCCAGCACTGGATTATTGAAGGTGCTGTAGACTGGACGGATTATCCCACGGGACTCAAAATTCTTAATAATTTCAGTAAGGGACTCCATTGATGCGAGAGGCAAGCGATATTGCATCACAAACACTGGAGTCATACCAGTGTCCGTGGGAATTGTTGTTGTGTGGATGTCGGTGCGACCACAGTCATATGAGTCCACCACAAAGAGATCTTGAAAATCCAAGAAAACTTGTTTCAACTTTTGCTTCTGCTCCAGAGTCTCACAGGCATCAGGTGACTCTCTCTTCAACCATCTGCCTGAAGGCTGGAAAGACTTCTGGTTTTGCTATCTCAGCGGCCTACTCCAGCTGGGTGGAGAAGTCCTTGGTCAAAGTGCTGATTTGGACTGGTGGCTTCATGTGGGAAAGGCAGCCCTCATGGACCTGAAAAATCACCTCATCGCTTCTGAAGTCACAAGTCACATCTTCCTTGCAGTAAGGGCAGGAAGTGTACACCAGGACGTTCCTCCTCTGCCGGGTAAAGATCCTGTATGGTGTTGTATTGTCATCACTGTCACTGTCAAAACAGTCCTTGGGGATTGGTCCTAACAGTTCATTCCCTAAATCACTGAAAAAATGTTGGTCATCAACCGCCATTCCAATAATGGTGCCTGCGGCTAGAGTGATACTCTTTAAGTCGCTGTTATCCACCTCTATTTGAATGGTGTCATGCTCTATTGTCAGGGATGGCACTCTATTAAGAGTAGCACAAGACACCCAGAAAGGGTTTGGGTGGTTGTGCAAAAATAAAGTGGACAGATAAGAACACACACAGCAGAGAGGAAAGAGAACAAAGAGTAGGCCAGAGTAGCAAGGGAAAAAGGTACAGAATGAATTCCCTCTTGGGGTGTATGCAGATCTAGGAAAAGAGTATTCCACGAACCTTAGGAAATACTCTAGCCTTCTACACAGTTTGCTATAACAGAGGCCCACGCTGTTTGCTCATGGCTTGGAACAGCAGCTATGGGTGTCTGTAATGTAGAAACGAAACAAGGGAAGGGGCAGAGGTTGACTGATGGGAACCAACAGACAAGCTCTGTACAAAAGGGTCTACAAACAGTACAAGAGAAGATACTACAGACAAATCCAGGAAAGGAGGTGATAGCAAACTAGCAGAAGGAAATGAAGGGAAAGTCGTGTAATAGGATAGGATAGCAGAGGACAGTAAGGAACAAGGTTGAGAGCTCAGAGGAGCAGGAAAGCAATGAGCAAGCCCACAGGAGCAGGGCTGTAAGTTAGAGAGCCCAGATGAAAAGGGCTTAGGGCAGCAGAGTAAAGCAGGCTGCACGGCAAGGAACCCAGAAGGGCCGGGCAGTAAGGAGTGGGCCCTGAGGGGCAGGGCCGCTGACCGTAGAAGGTAGCAGAGGACTGTAGCGGGCTGCTAGGCCGAGAACCCAGCGGAAAAAGATAGGTAGTAGGCAGCGGAGCGTGATAAGCTGCAAAGTAGGAAGGCCAGAGGACAAGGGCTGTAGGCAACCGGAGTGAGGTAGGCTACAGAGCAGGGAGCCCAACGGACAAAGGCTGAAGGCAGCCGGAGTGAGGCAGGCTGCAGAGCAGGGAGCCCAGAGGACAAGGGCTGAAGGCAGCCGGAGTGAGGCAGGCTGCAGAGCAGGGAGCCCAGAGGACAAGGGCTGAGGCTGGAAAGCAGCAGAGCGTGATCAGCTGAAATGTAGAGAGCCCGCAGGGCAAGGGCAGAGGCTGGAAGGCAGCAGAGCGTGATCGGCTGCAATGTGGAGAGCCCGGCAGGGCAAGGGCGGAAGCTGGAAGGCAGCAGAGCGTGATCAGTTGCAATGTGGAGAGCCCAAAGGAGCAGGGCTGTGAGGCAGGGAGCCTGGAAGGCAATGGCAGGAGGCAGCGTAGTGTAACAGGCTGCAAGGCAGGAAGCCCAGAGGAGCTGGACTGAGGTAGGGAGCCCAGAAGGCTAGGGCTGTAGGCAGCAGGGTGTAGCAAGCTGCAAGGAAGGAAGCCCAGAGGAGCTGGACTGAGGCAGGGAGCCCAGAAGGCTAGGGCTGTAGGCAGCAGGGTGTAGCAAGCTGCAAGGCAGGATCCAAGCAGGAGAGATTGTAAACAGCATACAAAGATCCGTAGAAAGACGCGAAAGGTGGAGGAAGGACTCTCAATGTAAGAGGCTGAGCCACTGCAGGCAGCAGCCTTATATACTGCCTAGCCCAGCAAAGAGGCAGGCTAATTGGTTGCACCTGGCAAAGCACACCTGCAGGCAATCGGCCACCTCCCTTTCTGTTCCTGGGCGGTGGAAGCAGAGCAAATCCCTAGGGCTTCTGGGGGGTGTAGTTCCTTTGATGACCAATAGGAACAGCCAGGAATCGATGCTTGTAGCCAAGTGCATTATGGTATGCGTAGTTTGATGGAAAAAATAATAAAGCACCAAAGTCTCGCAAATGGGAAATAAAGTCCCCAAAGTAAATATAGATGGATCCAAGAGTCTGTTGCAAATAAATGATAAACAAATAGTCCATATTGAGCGCAAATGGATGCGCCCATGGCGCAGGCATGACAGTATGCCCCTCTCCAGGCCCCTCTCCAGGCTCCCTGAAGACCGACCTACAAGAAGAATGTCTGTCACACCGTACAAGAGTCTTAATCCAAAAAGGCACATCATGAAGCACCAGAAACGGGTTGCAAGGTGAAAGTCTTGAATGACGGAGACAGTACCAATGTTCTGAACTTTTGATGTAGAAATCAGAAAAGACGAAGTCTTTGGAACACAGACCCCAACTGTGTGTGCATGAAGAGAGGAACTGCGAAAAACTGCTGCAGGCTCCATGATAGAATTTGCTTTGACGGGCAACAGTATGATGCTGGAAAGTGGAGCCATAGGTACAGCAGAGTTGGTAGCTTTAGGAAGGTTTTCCAAGACATCCGGAGCAGCAATGACAACGTTAGGGTTAGCCGCAGAGAGTTCAGGAGTCACAGCGGCGGTTTTCCCATGATTAGTAGACAGTTCAGAGGTTACAGCAGCAGTGAGATCTTGAATGGCTGTAGAGAGTATCAAGGCTGTAGCAACTGGGCGTGTGGGTGCCATGAGAGAACCAGCGGGCTGGAACGCACCTGAGACAGGTAGAGTAGAGTCTGGCAGTCTTAGTGCTATAGATACACCAGCAGGAACAACTGGAACAGTAGTCTTAACAGGGAAACCCTTCGCTGACTTTGCAACAGTTAGCATGGCGGATGAGGGATCAGGAAGAGAAGGTGCTGCGGGATCAGGTTGTGTAGCAGAGGATTCTGCTGCAGCGAGCACAGCTGCGAAGGAAGTCGAAATCTGGGTATCGGGAGCATCAGAAATAGCGGTAGCTTCAGGAATCACAGTAGCTATAGCAACCTCAAGATTTGCAGCAGGGACTTCAGGAGTCTCAAATGTGGCAGGGAGTTTAGGAGCCATAGCAGCAGGAAGATCATGAATTGCAGTTGGAAGTTTGGGTGCTGTAGCAGCTACAGACAGTTCAGGTGTTGCAACTACTGGTAGATCGGGTACCACAACCACTGGCGATTCAGGGGGTATCGAAGAAACTGAAGATGTTGATTGCTCAAGAGTGTTGTCTGATAGCACAGCCACACTTTGGCAAGCCCCGCTTGCCAACTCAGCATGCTCGGTGTGAACTGCGCCAGTCTCTTCAGCTGCCGTTGTCATTTCAGAAGAGGTTGTAAGTGTGAGTACTGGACAATAGGCAAGGGTGCGGGCGGAACCATCCTTTGATTCAGAGGGATCTCCAATTAGAAGACCACCCTTGTTTTGTGGTGTTATGGCTGTGTGAGTGATTTGAACCACCGGAGGAGTTAATTCTTTTCTGTCAGTACAACAACCTGAATTACTGTGGCTGGAAGGTGAAAGAGCTGTGTCAGTCTTTAGAAGGGATACATATGCTACATTTAGGTCTTCCATCTGCTTGGTATAAGTCTGTATCCTTTTCTGCGTGGCAATTCCAGGCCTTATCATGTCGATCTCTAAAGATAAGATGTCAGGTGTTGGACATAGTGTCAGATGGTCTGGTAACTTGTGTCCCTTCATAAGATTCTGATAATGCAAATAAACAAAGTCATCATAGAGGTCTTCGGTCTTTCTTTTAAGGCGTAGGAGTTGTTCTTGTAGCAGGTAAGTATCATTTGTTTGATCTAAAGCTTCAGAAGCTGGTGAGGTAGAAAATTCGGTTGCAGCAATGGGAAGACTGACCTTAGGGTTATTGTGGTTAGTAGATACTGTGGAAGCATTTAGACAACCGATGGTTAGTATAGGTCTTTTGTACCCAGGACCAGATGCACAAACCTCAGGATAATGACTGCCTTGTCCTGTCAAATAAGGTTTTCCAGCATTCTGGGGGGCTTGCCAAGCTGATCTTGCGCATATCACTCTGGCAACAGCGTATTCTGGTTTAGAGTCTCCCACAATGAGTGATATATCCTTAGTTGTTGCGGTGTTAGAAGGCTTGTCAGAAGACGCAGGAGAGTTTTTCACTGTTTGGTCTAACAAGATCTGTAAGAATTCATTATCTTGCTGTAGCTCTGCAACAGATAAGGACTGCGGATCATAGTCGCAAATGTCATAATAATTGTACATGGAAGAAGGGTCAGCTAGCCAGTGAGTATAGTACCGTGCTTGTAAATCTTTGTTTAATAAGGCGAGACTGTCCTTTAGACTAAGGTTCTTGTTTGCTGTCTTTAGAGAAACCATAGGTTTATGCAAAGGTTTCTTAACTCGAAAGGAAAGCATCTTTGGTCTGTGTGTGCCTTTCCGGCCTATGGAAAAAGAAATGTTTAGCTCTTGCATTCTGTCAGGGATGGCACTCTATTAAGAGTAGCACAAGACACCCAGAAAGGGTTTGGGTGGTTGTGCAAAAATAAAGTGGACAGATACGAACACACACAGCAGAGAGGAAAGAGAACAAAGAGTAGGCCAGAGTAGCAAGGGAAAAAGGTACAGAATGAATTCCCTCTTGGGGTGTATGCAGATCTAGGAAAAGAGTATTCCACGAACTGAAGGAAATACTCTAGCCTTCTACACAGTTTGCTATAACAGAGGCCCACGCTGTTTGCTCATGGCTTGGAACAGCAGCTATGGGTGTCTGTAATGTAGAAACGAAACAAGGGAAGGGGCAGAGGTTGACTGATGGGAACCAACAGACAAGCTCTGTACAAAAGGGTCTACAAACAGTACAAGAGAAGATACTACAGACAAATCCAGGAAAGGAGGTGATAGCAAACTAGCAGAAGGAAATGAAGGGAAAGTCGTGTAATAGGATAGGATAGCAGAGGACAGTAAGGAACAAGGTTGAGAGCTCAGAGGAGCAGGAAAGCAATGAGCAAGCCCACAGGAGCAGGGCTGTAAGTTAGAGAGCCCAGATGAAAAGGGCTTAGGGCAGCAGAGTAAAGCAGGCTGCACGGCAAGGAACCCAGAAGGGCCGGGCAGCAAGGAGTGGGCCCTGAGGGGCAGGGCCGCTGACCGTCGAAGGTAGCATAGGACTGTAGCGGGCTGCTAGGCCGAGAACCCAGCGGAAAAAGATAGGTAGTAGGCAGCGGAGCGTGATAAGCTGCAAAGTAGGAAGGCCAGAGGACAAGGGCTGTAGGCAACCGGAGTGAGGTAGGCTACAGAGCAGGGAGCCCAAAGGACAAAGGCTGAAGGCAGCCGGAGTGAGGCAGGCTGCAGAGCAGGGAGCCCAGAGGACAAGGGCTGAAGGCAGCCGGAGTGAGGCAGGCTGCAGAGCAGGGAGCCCAGAGGACAAGGGCTGAGGCTGGAAAGCAGCAGAGCGTGATCAGCTGAAATGTAGAGAGCCCGCAGGGCAAGGGAGGAGGCTGGAAGGCAGCAGAGCATGATCGGCTGCAATGTGGAGAGCCCGGCAGGGCAAGGGCGGAAGCTGGAAGGCAGCAGAGCGTGATCAGTTGCAATGTGGAGAGCCCAAAGGAGCAGGGCTGTGAGGCAGGGAGCCTGGAAGGCAATGGCAGGAGGCAGCGTAGTGTAACAGGCTGCAAGGCAGGAAGCCCAGAGGAGCTGGACTGAGGTAGGGAGCCCAGAAGGCTAGGGCTGTAGGCAGCAGGGTATAGCAAGCTGCAAGGAAGGAAGCCCAGAGGAGCTGGACTGAGGCAGGGAGCCCAGAAGGCTAGGGCTGTAGGCAGCAGGGTGTAGCAAGCTGCAAGGCAGGATCCAAGCAGGAGAGATTGTAAACAGCATACAAAGATCCGTAGAAAGACGCGAAAGGTGGAGGAAGGACTCTCAATGCAAGAGGCTGAGCCACTGCAGGCAGCAGCCTTATATACTGCCTAGCCCAGCAAAGAGGCAGGCTAATTGGTTGCACCTGGCAAAGCACACCTGCAGGCAATCGGCCACCTCCCTTTCTGTTCCTGGGCTGGTGGAAGCAGAGCAAATCCCTAGGGCTTCTGGGGGGTGTAGTTCCTTTGATGACCAATAGGAACAGCCAGGAATCGATGCTTGTAGCCAAGTGCATTATGGTATGCGTAGTTTGATGGAAAAAATAATAAAGCACCAAAGTCTCGCAAATGGGAAATAAAGTCCCCAAAGTAAATATAGATGGATCCAAGAGTCTGTTGCAAATAAATGATAAACAAATAGTCCATATTGAGCGCAAATAGATGCGCCCATGGCGCAGGCATGACATCTATATTGATTAATGGTGTTGGGTTTACCCCCAACCCTTGCTGTTGGAGAGACACATTTAGATGAATATAAGCGTCAGGGTTTTTCAATTTCTGTCCTCTTTTAACTTTCACTTCTAGGGAGAATTGTCGGGTACTTTCTGGGATGGTGACTTCCTCTCCAATCTGAATTTCCACTGCATAAGGTAGCAATTGAGCTGACCTAAATGCTTTCTCTGGATCATCAAAGCCCATGGGATTATCCGCTAATCGGGACCAAGCTTTGAAGTGTATTAGGTCCAAACTAATGGCAAAGCGATTGAGAATGTCATTTCCTAGGTAAAAGGTGGCAGTGACATCTCGCACGACCCAACAATTATGGACTATGCTCTTGTTGCCAATGGAGATTCTGAGTATAGACCTGCTTGGCAGAAGATGTTTGGAATTGGGGGTTTCCAGATCCATTTCCCATTTGTCTATCAGTTTGAATATGGGAATGGCTGGATCTTTTGGGATTTGGCGAAACATGGCTTCGCTGATGAAGCTCTCACCCTTGTTCACGCACACTTGGGCGAGAACAGAGTCCTTCCCTTCATTTAACTGAACAGGGATGAACAACTGCTCCCCAATTTGCTGAATCTCAACCAGGCTCTGAGCTGATTTCAAATCTTTCTGGACTATAGGAATGGGAATTTCTGATTGTGGATTGGTAAAGAATTTCAGAGTGTTTCCTTCCAGTGTGGAATACCACCTTAAACTGGAAGGAAGGTTGATTTTCAGAAACAGAGAGGACCCCCCATCAACAGTCTGTTGTCCTACTGCTATTAATGTCACGTCTGGAATTTGGTTGTTCTGGAAGTGAAATTCTACTTGGTCAGATTTTTGTTCAACCATGTGGCAGGTGCCGTTTATACTAACATGGTTGACACTCTGTTTCAATTTTATTGGTCAGCTAGTCTGGGTTCAGAGGACCTTGTTTACACTGTCTATGAGGGGTGACAACCTTGTCAGGAGGTCATTCCCCAGTAAACAAGGGGTGCCCTCTGGAGTCACTACTATGACGGGGTGTTTCACCTTGTGTCGCTCAATTCTAATGTGCAAATCCGCAGTCCCCTCGACGAGAATTTCCTTCCCGTCAAAGTTCTGAAGTTGTCCAGGAAGAGAGGTGAGAGGAATTTGGTATTTCTCCCCCCTTCCCGAATTTAGTTCATCAAAGGCCTTTTTGGACAGAAGGGTAGCTTGGAATCCAGTGTCCACCAGTGCCAAAATTGTACCCTACCCCTGTACTTGAACCGGGGCATAGTATCTTCCCCCCTTCTCCGCAAGGGTGCACAGATGATGCACATTTTTGGACAACTGGTGGGCTAGTTTTTTAGTTTTGGACATGGAGAGAGAAGTGATTTGGGCAGAATTCTGTGGGGAGTCTTGGGAATCTGAAAGAAAAAGTTGGCAACTGGAGATAGGAGAAGTTTTTAGTTCCCCTGGTTCTGGTTCTGGGCCGGCCCCCCCTTTTTGGAGGCAGTCACCAGGATGGGTTTGAACCAGGGAATTTTCTTGCTGTTGGTTCTGGGATAGGATGATGGGCGGCGCTAGCTCAGTCCCCACATTTACCCAGTCTGGATGTGAATCCCTTGGGACCCATTTTTCTTTGGGAGGAGTTCCCCCATCTCTGAAGGAGAAGATCCTTTTCCCAGATCTTCTGAGGATCCCTCTCCTTCAAATTAATTGGAAGATCTGTACCTCCTCCTCAAAGTGGGTCTGTTTGGGTCCTTTGTTTCTCCCCCTCCCCTCTGCTCCTTGGGTGGCAGATTTTCAGGGGCAGGCGATTTTGTTTCCGGTTCCTGCCTTTCCAGGGGCTGTTTACAAGTGGGGAAGGAAGCTTCCTCCAAGGCTCTACACCCCCCTTCCCTTTGTACCTCTTCCCTGGGAACCAGTGAGTTGGCGGGGTGCTGCCCCATCACTGTTCTGGAGCACCAGGTCCAGAGTTTGGGTCATTCTGCGCCGGCATGCTCATCTGAGGGTTCTGCTGAGCCTTCAGCATGCAACCAAGATCCTGTGCCATATTTTAGACCTGGCGCTCAAGCTGTGAAACCCGCTCAGGCTGACACAGGGTTCTATTTTCTCCCCTGGACTGATCCCGGGAAAGGTAGATATCCCTTCTCTGGTAGTACCCCGGGTTGGGAAGATTTGGGTACCCCTCCACCCTTTGCCTTCCCTCTCCCGGATTAGAATTCAACAAAGCTAGCAGGCGCCCCTCTCTCGGAAGAACAACGCACGATAACCTGTTCAGTGGTTGTTAACCACATTGAGAGTTCGCAGCCATCTGCTTTTTGCTCACTGTGCCTTTCACAGATGGGAAATATCCATTTGCATATCAGTCTTTGTCCCGCCCACATAGGTTTTGCTATGGCAATTCCTCTCTGAACAAGAGTACCGAGAGCAACCCCATACACATGTTTCAGCCTTGTTGGGCATCATCAGTGAGGTGAAGCCGAGCCTCTCTAAGCACAGCGAGCTGCGAGTCCACGTCTGGTTGCCCCCAGGTAACCTAGAGTGACCAACCCCAAGTTCCTTCAAAGAATTCAAGAAAGGTAGCAGGTGCCCCTCTCTCGGAAGAACAAGGCATGATAACCTGTTCAGTGGATGTTAACCACATTGAGAGTTCGCAGCCATCTGCTTTTTGCTCACTGTGCCTTTCACAGATGGGAAATATCCATTTGCATATCAGTCTTTGTCCCGCCCACATGGGTAGTCCAGCACCGAAATGCTATGGCAATTCCTCTCTGAACAAGAGTACCGAGAGCAACCCCATACACATGTTTCAGCCTTGTTGGGCATCATCAGTGAGGTGAAGCCGAGCCTCTCTAAGCACAGCGAGCTGCGAGTCCACGTCTGGTTGCCCCCAGGTAACCTAGAGTGACCAACCCCAAGTTCCTTCAAAGAATTCAAGAAAGGTAGCAGGTGCCACTCTCTCGGAAGAACAAGGCATGATAACCTGTTCAGTGGTTGTTAACCACATTGAGAGTTCGCAGCCATCTGCTTTTTGCTCACTGTACCTTTCACAGATGGGAAATATCTATTTGCATATCAGTCTTTGTCCCGCCCACATGGGCAGTCCAGCACCGAAATGCTATGGCAATTCCTCTCTGAACAAGAGTACCAACAGCAACCCCATACACATGTTTCAGCCTTGTTGGGCATCATCAGTGAGGTGAAGCTGAGCCTCTCTAAGCACAGTGAGCAGGGAGTCCATGTCTGGTAGCCCACAGGTATTCTAGGGTGACCAACCCCAAGTTCCTTCAAAGAATTCAACAAAGATAGCAGGCACCCCTCTCTCAGAAGAACAAGGCATGATAACCTGTTCATTGGTTGTTAACCACATTGAGAGTTCGCAGCCATCCCTTTTTGGAGGCAGTCACCAGGATGGGTTTGAACCAGGGGATTTTCTTGCTGTTGGTTCTGGGATGGGATGATGAGTGGCGCTAGCTCAGTCCCCACATCTACCCAGTCTGGATGTGAATCCCTTGGGACCCATTTTTCTTTGGGAGGAGTTCCCCCATCTCTGAAGGAGAAGATCCTTTTCCCAGGATCCTCTGAGGATCCCTCTCCTTCAAATTGGAAGATCTCTACCTCCTCCTCAAAGTGGATCTGTTTGGTCCCTTGTTTCTCCTACCCCCCCTCTGCTCCTTGGGTGGCAGACTTTCAGGGGCAGGAGATTTTGTTTCCGGTTCCTGGGTATCAAGGGGCTGTTTACAAGTGGGGAAGGAAGCTTCCTCCAAGGCTTTACACCCCCCTTCCCCTTGTGCCTCCTCCCTGGGAACCGGTGAGTTGTCGGGGTGCTATCCCCGTCCTTGTTCTGGAGCACCAGGTCCAGAGTTTGGGGTATTCTGCACCGGTATGCTCATCTGAGGGTTCTGTTGAGCCCTCAGCATGCGACCCCGATCCTGTGCCATGTTTTGGACCTTACGCTCAAGCTGTGAAACCCGCTCAGGCTGATACAGAATTCTATTTTCTCCTTTGGGCTGATCCCGGGAAGGGTAGCTATCCCTTCTCTGGTAGTACCCCGGGTTGGGAAGATTTCGTACCCCTCCACCCTTGGCCTCCCCTCTCCCGGATTAGGTTGTCTGGGCTCAGGAAAGTGGGGAAAGAATTATGGATGATTTTGGGGTTGGAGGTTCTGTGGGTACCTGGGGAAAAAGTTCTGCCCAGGATTTGGGGAATTTCTGCCCTCCTGGGGGAGGTTAGGAGGGAAGTTCCCTGGGTTAGGTGCTTGATTGGATCCCCCCCCGTGGGCTGGAGGAGTCCACACATAACCCAGGATGGGTCGGTTTCCCTTGTAGCAGGGATTTACATAGTCAGGGGAGTGAGGGATCCCATTGGTGGGACTACCTCCTTGACTCCCTGTCTGTGCTGGTCCGAGGGCCTTCTGGACTTGGAATTATTTTGTGCAGGCAGGTTTTTAGGCCCCCCCATATCCAAATCTAAAATTGAGGCAACCTTTACCTCTGCCACCTTAGCAGCGGCAGTGGTGCTGGTCGGTTTGGGACTTTTCTGAGCATTATATTTATTCTCTATGGGCTTCTGCACCTCATAGATTTTTCTCATAAAAATCTCTCACTAGATGGGTCATGATGTATTTGGGTAAAGCATGGAAAAAAGTGTTAACAAATTATTTGCTATCCGTGCGCACCCTTTTGGTAGTCAGCGCAAAGGCACGCTTCAACTCCTGCACAAATTCTTGTGGGGCCTGATCCTCCCCACATTGTAAATTGTAGGCTGCCTTGCGAGCCTCTTCGGGGTTTCTATGAACAGAAAAGTGCTTTAAGATGGCCGCCCTGTAGGTGGACCATCTTGAATGATTTTGATCCTCCAGCCCCGCAAAGAAACTGAGTATTCTGGGGAGAATGTCCATTTTATGTACTGAATGCAGCTACAGCTGTCTTTCCAATGGAAAGTCTCCATCATTTGCTCAAAGAGCTCTAAGTGTTCCCACACAGAAGACTTGGCGTTCTTGTGATAAGGCGTGATGACACTCCTTATTGCCTTAATCTGTTTTAAGGGGTCCTTAAGCAAGGCCCTTTTGGCCTTATTGGCCTTCTTGGTTCGGGTGCCCTGGTCCATTCATCCTCTGACTCGGAGGCACTGCTCCCAGAGGTGCCCGTCTGATCTTCCAGGTTTTCCCGGATTCTGCAAGCCTGGGAATGGCTGGTAGAATGTGGGGACCTAGTCTCCTGTGTCCTGGGACGCTCACAGGAGTCTTCTGATTCCTCCTTGCTCCCAGGATTTGATGGGTACCCTCCCCACTGACCTAACTGGGCAAAGGTTTTCAGGATGCCCTTAGTGGGCCTACTCTCCTGGAGTTCCCCACTAAAATGCACTGTGCTTGGGTGCCCATACCCAGATGCCCGCCCATCCATGCCTGGGAGGTCCATGAGTCCCATATTTCTGACTGGATAGTAATCTGCTATCCCTGTGGCCCTGGGCTCATGTGTGCCAGGGGACATGGGGGTGGCAGGGTCCAGGTACTGGGAGAGATGAAGGCCTCTGGTACTAGGGCTCCTGAGGTTATGCTCAGGTGTTTCCCTTTCCCAGCGAACCTCATCTCTATCAGCCCCTGCTCCCTGTTGCCATGAAAGAGCCTGCGCTTTCAGTTCCTCAATCAAGGCCTTACTAGACTCTATCAGTCTCTCCTGCATGGCTACCTGTTGCTGGAGCCTATCATTATGCTGACAGAGAGCCTCATTTTCTCTTTGTTCCTCCTGGTTTGTCTTGGAGTACTGGGCCAGTCTTTGCTGCAGGAGGGTTACATCCTGAGTCCCATCCCTACTGGCCTGTCCCTTTCTTGCCACAGCATCTTCCACCCTCCTGGTGTGCTTCAACAAGTTTTGATGCTCTTTTTGGAGATCATCCAGTCCCTGGAGGGCCAGGTGATTTTCTTCCAGCTTCCCTTTTAAGTGGCAGAATTCCTGGCCTAAGGTGTCCCTTTCCTGAGCAGGAGCCTGCTTCTGTGCCGCCAGGCCGTCCCTCTGCCTTTGAAGGGTACCAGCTTTCTGGCGCTCTTCATCAAACTCTGCCTGGGTATCCAGGTCTTTCAAAATCATTGTATTGCTCTCCTCTTTTTCTTTATCCAATTGGCTTTGCAGGGTGGCTACCTGCTTTGTGCATACCCTGTTGAAATCTATCTGTTGCTCCAGCTTTTTCTGGCTCTGCAGTAGGGAGTCCAAACCTCCTTGATACTCCCTCTGCAAGGCCAGAATTCTGGTATCCTGGTCTGCCGTTTCCTGTTGCAGGATACCCATATCCTCTTTTATTTTAATTATACACTGCCTACTTTCGTTTTCTCACTCCAGGCTCCTCTGCAGCCTCTGCTCAGAAGAGTCCAGATCAGATTGGGCCTTCTCTAATGCCATCAGTTGCCTACTTGCCAGATCTTGGCCTTCAGCACATTTGTCCTGTATGGCTCCCATAGATAAATATAAATATGCCGCTACCTTGGCAATCTTGTTGTGCTCATCCTTGGCCTTAGGGGCCATATATAGTTCACTCAGGGACACATGTAAGGGACCCTGATCTCTCCAGATATCTAACCCAGTTGCAGTGATCTGTTGTGTGATTGCCTGCAACCACACATTCTGGTCCTGCTCAGTCCATTCACCTCTCACAAACAACTTATGCAAAAGGTGCTCTCTAGCTATCTTGATGTCTACCAATGTCGCCGTTCTGGAAATTGATTTCCTTCCTGACTTACAGAAGTTCTTTATTTTATTTTGCAAAACAGACCGTTTCCTTAGAGCGTTCCCTTTTGAGGGGTGCTTTTACAGTGTAACACAGCGTGGTAGCCCAACAGGATTTATGTATCCTGTCAGTTAGCACACTGTATCAAGCTGCACAAGTGGTAGATCTGATCCAGAATTCCCGGCTACCGAGCCCCCAAACTGTAAGTGACTTCAATCCAGCACTCCAACCAAGTCAATGCTTAGTATGGGATGCCCAATGGAAGCCCTTATTTATATATTTTTATGTCAAAGTTCTTTAAATCTGGATGATTAACCCTTATATAACGCCCCTCTCTTTGGATCCCCCCGACCTCACTGAGCCAAGAAGTAGGTTTGTTTTGCAAATTAAAAGGTTTATTTGAAGAATTGAACAATATACATATATATATTCAGTGAAAAAACTTTGTTAAAGGGACGTTATGGTTAAGTTGCGCTACTAAAAACCTATGAAATTCAGTGAAAAAACGTTGTCAAAGGGACGTTATGGTTCCAAGTAAAATCCAAAAAACCCTGAAATTCGCCAGTTATGGTAAGCTAAGCAACCATAACTCGCGCCACCACCGTGCACTGCTAAGACTAACACCCAGGACATCAAAGATGACATCACAAATGTCATTGATGACATCACTGATGACATCACATGTGTATGTACTTTTCATGAAATATGTGTACAAGGAATTCTTATTATAATGTTGCGAAACAAGTGTCAAGGATCATTGCAATAAACATCATACCCTAATTAGTGCATTGAACGATGCATTGATATAAATAGCATTCTATTATGGGGTTCTATCTAGTATACTAAGCTACAAATACAGAAACATAACATTGTGTGCAGCGTACAAGATGAAGGTATAATATTTGTAATGTTAATATGTTGAATAATGAAATGATAATTGTTTTCTTAATATATTTTTGTGTACTGTGAAATATGTAATAAGTAGCTAATAAAACACATGTATTACATAATTGCATTACTATAGACAAAACACATAGACACAAGAACACATACCAATATGGGTATATACAGGGAAAGTGAAGTTAGGAAAAAAGCACAAGTAGTAGCCGAAACAATTCATAATTTAACTGATTATTTTCATGCAAATAAATGATTGCTCTGTTTCAAAGCTGCTATTTACCCTATGTATATGTATCACTTGATGTGATTGGACCCTAAGGAAAGTAGTGTGAGTACAATGTATACAAATAAGAGGTAACACAAGGGAGACACGGGGCATGAGCAGGGGGTGGGGGGTAACAGGGGAGACAGGTCATGAGCAGTGGGTGGGGGGAACAGGGGAGACACGGGGCATGAGCGGGGGGTGGGGGGAAGTGGAGAGAGACACGGGGCATGAGCGGGGGGTGGGGGGAACAGTAGGGAGACACGGGACATGAGCGGGGGGAAGGGGAGAGACACACGGGGCATGAGCGGGGGTGGGGGGAACAGTAGGGAGACACGGGGCATGAGCGGGGGGGAAGGGGAGAGACACACGGGGCATGAGCGGGGGTGGGGGGAAGGGGAGAGACACACGGGGCATGAGCGGGGGTGGAGGGGAGAGACACACGGGGCAGGAGCGGGTGTGGGTGGAAAGGAGGGAGACACGGGGCATGAGCGGGGGGTGGGGGGAAGGGGTGAGACACACGGGGCATGAGCGGGGGGTGGGGGGAACAGTACGGAGACACGGGGTATGAGCGGGGGTGAGGGGAGGGGAGAGACACAAGGGGCATGAGCGGGGGGTGGGGGGAAGGGGTGTGACACACAGGGCATGAGCGGGGGTGGGGGGGAAGGTGAGAGACACACGGGGCATGAGCGGGGGTGGGGGGAAGGGGAGAGAGACACAGGGTATGAGCGGGGGGTGGGGGGAAGGGGAAGGAAAGACACACGGGCACGAGCGGGGGATGGGGGGAAGGGGAGAGACACATGGGGCATGAGCGGGGGGTGGGGGGAAGGGGAGAGACACGGGGCATGAGCGGGGGGTGGGAGGAAAGGAGGGAGACACACGAGACATGAGCAGGGGTGGGGGGAAGGGGAGAGAGACACGGGGCATGAGCGGGGGGTGGGGGGAAGGGGAGAGACACATGGGGCATGAGCAGGGGTGCAGGGGAAGAGGAGAGACACACAGGGCATGAGCTGGGGGTGGGGGGGAGAGACACACGGGGTAGGAGCAGGGGGTGGGTGGAAAGGAGGGAGACACGGGGCATGAGCGGGGGTGGGAGGAAGGGGTGAGACACACGGGGCATTAGCGGGGGGTGGGGGGAACAGTAGGGAGACACGGGGTATGAGCAGGGGGTGGGGGGAAGGGGAAAGACACATGGGGCACGAGCAGGGGGTGGGAGGAAGCGGAGAGACACATGGGGCATGAGCGGGGGGTGGGGGGAAGGGGAGAGACACGGGGCATGAGCGGGGGTGGGGGGAAAGGAGGGAGACACACGGGACATGAGCAGGGGTGGGGGGAAGGGGAGAGAGACACGGGGTATGAGCGGGTGTGAGGGGCAAGGGGAGAGACACATGGGGCATGAGCGGGGGTGGGGGGAAGGGGCGAGAGACGCGGGGGGTGGGGGGAACAGTAGGGAGACACAGGGTATGAGCGGGGGGTGGGGGGAAGGGGAAAGACACACGGGGCACGAGCGGGGGGTGGGGGAGAAGGGGAGAGACACATGGGGCATGAGCAGGGGGTGGGGGGAAGGGGAGAGACATGGGGCATGAGCGGGGGGTGAGGGGAAAGGAGGGAGACACACGGGACATGAGCAGGGGTGGGGGGAAGGGGAGAGAGACACGGGGCATGAGCGGGGGTGAGGGGGAAGGGGAGCGACACACGGGGCATGAGCGGGGGGTGGGGGAATCAGTAGGGAGACACGGGGCATGAGTGGGGGTGGGGGGAAGGAGGTAGACACTGGACATGAGCAGGGGGGAACGGGAAAGAGAAATGGAGCATGAGCAGGGGGTGGGAGGAACACACAGAGAATCAGCGAGGGGGGGAACATGGGAGACACGGGCCATGAGCGGGGGGTGGGGGGAACAAGAGAGAGACACGAGGGACTGTGCCTCACCGCCTTCTCGTGGCCGATGCAGCCCACATCTACACTGGGCAGGCAGCAGACCCCGCTCCGATAAACAAAGATGGCGGGCGTCTCTGAAAATAGACGCACTGCACTCTTCACGGCAGCCAATAGAAAAGTACGTCAGATGCCGCGAACAGGGAAGTGTGTCCGCGAAGCGAACTCAGATATCACACATTTTTTCTGACCTACATTTTGGTCATTTAAAAAAAAACTACTGGACGGATCTTCATCAAATTTGCATAAGCGCGCTTTCAGGACCAAGCCGCTGCTCCTGGTCCAAATTTGGTGAAAATCCATCCAGTGGTTCGGGCTGTAGGCGCGAGCAACATTTTTTTCCCTTTCAGTCTATGGGGAAAAAAAGTTTTGGGATCCCCCCTATAACTTTGCCTCCCCTGGACGAATCCTCACCAAACTTTGCAAAAACATTCAGAGCAGGGGGTGGGGGGTAACAGGGGAGACAGGACATGGGTGGGGGGTACCACAAGGGAGACATTGGGCTTGAGCGGGGTGTGGGGGGGTCACACGAGGGAGACACAGGGCATGAGCGGGGGGTGAGGGGTCAGAGTCAGCCATATACCTTCTTTGCAAAGTTTGGTGAGGATTCGTCCAGGGGGAGCGAAGTTATAAGCCACCCAAAAAGTGTTCTACCGTGGCCATGTAATATATATATATATAGAAAATATACTTTTATTAATAGAATAATATCTGAATAGCACACTTATGAATATGACAGTGATCAGCAATGGGTAATATTGCCATATCAAAAATCTCTTTGATCAGTTAGGAGTAGGAATAGAAAGGATAAGGTAGCAGAGAATACTTTGTATGATTCAAGGAAATGCAATGATGGGAAAGAATGCAACACAGAAATAAACTTGGTATGGTTTCAATCAAAAGACAATATGATCACTTTTTCCCCTGTGACTACTCACTCCCCCCTCTATGCAAGATGAAGAGATAGAAATGGGGACACACAGGTTTCAGGAATATAATCAATAATGCAGTTCAATACCAGTTCCCCCCAGCAAGTTTAGAGAAAAGAGGTATGATTTTAAAACAGGCAAAAATACTTTTGAAGGTGATTTGCAATGGAGGTGAAAATATGCTAAAATTATTTCAATTCACTAAAGGAGATTCAGGATAAGTGAGAGTTACTTTGAATTTGTTCAGGTCAACACTAGCAATGATTCATGAATGGTTATCAGATTGAAAACGAAATTCAGCAGTTGCAAACAAGAAACAGCTATTTTGACATGTGGTGAAATAAAGCTAAATCGCAATTTGCTGCAATTTTTCCGCGTGCGGGAAACACAATTATAGAAATGAATGGAAATGTCGCTTTTGATCCGGCGGAAAGCTTAAGATCTTAGCTTTAAAATGACAGTTACATTCTAGAACGTGCGGTTCAAAAGTTGCAGAGGTTTTTGTGAAGGTAGATTTTTCAGAAATAAAGTCAAGATTTCAAAATGACAGATTGCGCTTTAAAGATATAGCAACAAGGATAGGCTTAGACTAAGGAGCTATGAAGAAGCAAGACACTCAATGGGCAGCCACCAGAACAGGGCGCCTCCGCTCTGATCCCTGTCCATCAAAACACTTGTCCCTCTTCAGAAAATATCAGCGCAAAGATGATTATTGCTACAATTATCACAAACAGTATAATGAGAAGAATTCAGGATGGACAAAAGGTTCTATAATGCAGTTCTGGATGGGTAAAATAGAATAAGATTACTTTAAACTAAGAGATGACTATGGACAGTTCTAGACTAGATACTCACTCCTATTGCTTTGGAATGGGGTGGTACTCGTCAAAGATCTGGTCAAGGGTTTGGCTGGGAGTCTCTCGCCACCGGACAGGATCAGGCACTGGGTTCTGCTTTCAGCATGACACTCTGGTCTGCGCGGCCTCTTGGACTGGATCTGACGGGTTCTGGATACAGCTCTGCTTTCTGGGTCTGGACCTTGGTTCTAGCACAGGGTTCTTGGCTAGAATAGCAAAACAGCACAGCCCAGCTGTTGAATGGTTTGGTTAGGCCCCGTGGAAGTCTAGGGGTTAGAATCAGGTTGCAAAAGATTCTGAGGCCACTGAAAAAGGGTCAGCTTATGGTTTAGGCCTCCCTGCTTCAAGGTTCTAGAGTTTGGTTCTAGAGTCTCTGTCTGGATGTTGTCTGGATCTGGTCTGGATCTTCTGACAGGGTGCTTCGCAAGAAATCAGTTGAGTAGTGGAAAAGTGTGTGTCCTTGCCTGTCCTAAGCAGTCTCTATTTATGTATTTCTAGAGTGGGTGGGGAGGCTGATTCTACAATGCCCAACCCTCTAAGGATTTGATAGGTTAGAGAATTCCCTGACACACAAATACGTCAAACCATTTCTTACTTCAAGCCTATTCAGAATATAGTTTGGAATTGTATCCACCTCTTAAGCTTCTGATAGCAAATCTTTCTTTGGCATAGTTTGGGCTCAATGTACAACTTTACACAATATGGTTTTAAAACGCCGGCTTCTGGTTAGAGGTGAGCAATGGTATTACACCCATTTTTGACAGATTTCTTCCAGCAAGCAATCCTCAACAGTATACTTGGTTCAGATATAGATACACTTTTGTGGACCTTATATTGATGTAGATTCTTGCGGGAGAATGATGTTGACCCCCCAACAAGGAGTTTGGATCTTTTTGGGTGGTTTATAAGCAATGATTTTTGCAAATTTGACACCAAATAAAAACAGATTTTTGAAACCATCTCTGTTTCTTTGGCAATGATTCTGCTCTGTGAGCAGCCAGATGATGGGTTTTGGCAGTGGTCTCCTGTGTTACCACTGACATAGGCAAAAAGTAGATAACAGCCTATTTTTCAGGTTTTCACTGCACACTTTCTGGTGATTCTGGCGAGCAGCATGCTTTCAGCGGCCATTATGATGTTTCTGCTGCCAGCAATGCACAGTGATGTTGCAGGGCTTGGATTAGTGGGTTAAGACATCCCACATATATAACTCATACCTTCTTTAAAGACTGTGCTGCCAATGTGATCAATGCCTGATCAAAGGTTAGACCTTGTGATTTGTGAATAGTGACTGCATATGCAAGAGACAGAGAGAATTGCTCTCTACGTACATGTATTTGAAAAGAAGGAATCATGCTGTTGAGCATCCTACCCTTTTAACTTCTGAAATGTTGTCTAAGTGGATGTTGACAAACTGAATTTTGTTGTCATGTGGATATGACTGGAAGACAGCAACTGTACCAATTGTTCTATTGAGTAAGACTTGTTCCACATCAAGGTTACAATTAAGTATTGCTCTGCAGTTTAAACACAACATCAACATTGTCTCCAAATCAGCTGGGTTGGAGATACATTGTTCTAAGCTATTTAGTAGTGCTGTTGCTTATTGACACATAGGGAGTGTCATGCTGTGCACTTCCATTTTGTCTGTGGGGCTAATATGCACTATTGGTTACATTTATTTTTTTAACTTTGTCTCAATGAATTGCATACAGCTTGCTAGGGTTGGCATTAAGGACATACATTTGACATGTTTCTTTGCTAATTGTTCCATGACATAAGGAGCAGATGTGTCATGCCCATGTAGCTCATGGATGAGTCTACTATTTAAAATAGATTGCATATCTTTAGAAAGAAAACCAGTCCTAATGCTTTTCATAATGTTAGCATAGGTGAGGTCTGCAGACTGATGCATGTTTTGAGTTAGTTCTCTGTATTAGACGTACTGCCAGAGATTTACATTTCCTATACTGCCAAGTGTGTTGCAGCACTGTTTGTGTCCTAAGGTTTTAAAAATAGGTTGGTCTTTCACTGGCGTTCATTGTAGGAGATCTCCAAAAAGAATAATGTATTTTCCTCCAAAGAGTTATTTGTAGTCTGTTTTAAGGACTTCTTGTAATCTCAGGTGAATTAAAGCCAACAATAGGTTAGAGACCATGCTTACCTCATCTATTAGGAGCATTTTCATTTGTTTCAGAATTCTGCGTACTTCAGTAGCAGCTTACGTTGATAGTTTCCAGTACTCTAATTTGTTTTTGTTTTCTACTGGAAGGAGCAATAGTCGGTGTAAAGAAACACCTCCTATGTTGTAGTCAGCTAAACCTGTGGGAGCTGTTAAAACAGCTCGAAGGTTGTTGAATGTTTACTTTTGTAGGAATTTGCTGAAGATTTTTATTAGGAATGTTTTTCAAGAACCAGCTTCACCACTTACATAGATGAGTAGAGGTTTATAATTTTGACAGCTACAAGTTTTACTTTCATGCTTCAAACCATGTTCAATTTCGTTAGTCACTTCTAGGAAAATGCTAAGTTGCTTATCATTTAGCTGCGATTTCAGCACTTCTTCCGATTGCTCATATTGATACATGGTGTTCTCTGCTTCAGTCATGGCTAATTGTGCTTCATTTACTATGATTGGCTCTCCAAGTGGTTCTTGGCTTCCTGTAACAGAAGGTTAACTGCTCTCAGGAGTGCCTTCATTTAACTGTGCTTGAACTTCTTCCTCTTGTTGGTGTTCATTGTCCAACATGTTTTTGTATTGCTTGAAATTGAAATTTGTTATGCTGCTTTCATTTGCATTGCACGCAGCTTAAAATTAGTCTTTTCTCCATGGTTTAAAAGGTTGCAGTAGGCCCATGTAGTAAAGTTCTGTATGTTGAGGAGTTTTAAATGATAACTTCATATGATTAATTAGGTGGGATCTGTTAAGGTTCACAAGGCTCCCCTCACAAGCTGAGACCAGGTATTTTCCTAATTTTTTATCTGGTTTAACATTATTTTTGCAGGAGAAATTTTGGGCTATGTGGTACAGGCACATGTTTTCCAAAGCAGGCCTTCTGTTTGGGTGGTATGTGTCCATTAAAACATTTTTTTAAATGTCCAGGCTTTTGGGATCATTTTTGGCTATTGTTTCTATGTCTTTGTATGATTTCAGTACTCTTTTTCTGGATACAACTGGACCAAGGATTAACCGTACTACGTGTTCAGATTTGCCATGTAAGGATGTGCCTGTTAAATGGACTGCTGCTTCACAGCATCCACATTCTCTATGCGAGAGCATTTTTATGCCAAAGCTGTACAATTTATGTGATAGTGTTTTGTCAGATGATATGTCATCCTAGAGGCCCTTTGCTCAGTTTTCTCAGCTTTGGTTAGGTAGGCTGTGGCATATCTTGCAACAGCAGTGGAATTGTCTGCAATATATTGTAAATCTATGTTTGCATTCCACAAGAGGGCAATGATTGTATTGTAATCATTGATGTACTTTGAAGCTTTGTTTATTTTAATGCTGTATGTGTTTTTAGGTGATTTGCCTTTCACAATGTGTCTAACAAAAGACATGAAGCTGTTTATTTGTCTTTTTGCTGATACTGGTCTAGGGAATCCAAAGCGGCATTTGGTGTAGTATTTACCTTTGTTTTCATATCTGCTTAGGCAGTATTTGCCACACTTATGTTTTTGAAAGCATAAAATGTGTGTACGTAGGATGTTGGAGGTTATGTATTTGTGAGTAAACTGCAAAACAACAGCATCACTGTCATAACCTAAATTAGGAGAATCTTTCATCCACAAAAGCATGTACATGTGTGGTCCTCCTCTGCATTGATATTATTTTCTCCAAAAGAAGTGTTCCACTTCTCCGATGGGAGGACTATTATTATTACAGATGAAGTTGAATAGGGATACTCCAGCCCTTTAATAGGAGAGAGCAATACCCTTGAAATGAATGGGGATGCAGAAGTTACTCAAACATCAATAATCAAAATTATTCAGGTTGTTGGCAAAAAAGATAACTGTTTTAATATCAATTATCTAAAACAGGGAATTCAACGCACATCAATGGATGTCTCAGAGCATAGTTTCTCAATGCATATTAAAAAAAAGCTTTCTTTTATAACACAAAACCATCATTGATGACGTCAACTTATGTGGCAAACTTCAAAAACCTAGTGGCTAATGTGATTGGTTCTAAGGAACATCTAAGTATATGATCCATACGGAATCGTCCAAAAATGTCGCCCTCACAATTACGACAGCTGAAAATGCCGACTTTTTTTTTTTTTTTATCCCCCCCTTACACCACATATATATATATGTGGGGGTATAGAATATGATATTAATATGGGGGGGTTGCAGGTTACCTCCCCCTGCATATATATGCGGTGTAAAGGGGTTTTAAAAAAGTTGCAATTTTTCGCAATAATCTCATACATCCATCCATACTAGTTTAACAAAGGGAAAGAAGGTGATAGGTTTCTTAACATCAGGTGGGGCAACTAAGCCCTACCCTTAAACAGGTCACTGTGAACATCACTAAAACATGACGTGCCATTGGTTACACAAACTATACGACCCTTAATCACGCTGCCCCCTACAATTGGTTGGCACTCTAACCTCCGTCAGTATTTTTCCACCTACGTTAGCAGCATGCAGGCTGGGCCTCCAGGTGCTGGTGAGCTAGCCTTAACCATAGCTTCCCACCAATTAGCATATCATCTATCATCACCTCAGTGGTCTGCTGACAATTAAGGCTTTGAACTTGGAAGCGTTCTTTTTCTTTGGAGAACTCAGGGGAGTTAAGGCACGTTCTGCCCTCATGCGTAGGTGTGGTTGTCATGTTCACCATGACAACCACATTTTCATTTTCATTTTCATGTCGAAGTACTTTATCCTTCCACATGACTGTAGACCACAAAATCGAGCTCTAGTGCATTTAAAATACTATTTTCTAATAGACCTCTGACGTCTTCCTTGTTTTTGTCCATGTCTTCTGAACAATCGTTTCGTTTTTTCACACAATTTGTATCCAATGTCTACTCACCCTACCCTGATAAGACCTTGGCATCTTTGGGCTCAGTCAGCCTCGCCTTTCTGAGTTTCACTCCTGTTAATTCGTTCAATTGTTTTTAACTGCGACACACTGGAAAAGAGGCCTTCCTTTTTTAGTCCAGCTCTGCTATAATACGTAGTGGAAACATCCATACTTTACTTGCTCCTATATATCTATAAATTGGCGCATGCCGCAATCTATTCACTATAAAGCTAGCCTCAAGAATACTTCATCTGCTTGAGTTTCTTTGCATATGTACATGTGTAAAATGACTTGATATCTTCATCGTTTCTGTAGCATAAGTTTCTTCATCATGATCCCAAGATGTCACTTATATTTAAAACTTTCTTGATGCCTTATTGAATATCTTAATTCTGTTGTCACTGCATCTCTTCTATGTACGTCAGCTTGCTTTGTGTGGTGGTGACTTCATCATTCTTCTCTTCCATTGATCTGTCCTGTTTTGTCAGGGATTTCATTCAAATGGCCATCATACTGCCTCGTATGCAAGAATGGTTTTCTCAATGGGAACCTTGCTTCCAGCATTCTCCTTGGTATATGTATGTTCAATGGCTTTGCTTGTGTCTCACACTCTGGTTCCCAACATGCAGGAAATATGTGCAAAGTGATTAAGGTATTAAGGTAGAGGTACTTGGATACTTCTCTACAAAGTACAACATGGCAATAAAGCTGTGGTGAAAGTATCTTGATACATTTTCAAGGTCAAAAGAGAAGAGTTTTCCTGGTGTGTTTATGTCTAGGTAGTCGTGCAAGTCATCCCATGCATATTCTGCACAACTTAAAGTTACAAACCATGTGGGTGGGCTGAAGATCCTTAGCATACACCGTACATCAGCGTGACATCGGAACCAGTATTCCTTTGTACCACATATGTTTGCCAAGAGATTTGTGATACTTTACTGCAAAACTTCATATTTGTCTTTTATCTTTTGAAGGAGTAGGGTAGCAGACATGTTGAAAAAATTGGAGCCTGTTTTCAATGTGTGTGCAACTCCGTAAAATAGAGTTGCTAGTTCACTTTCGAACAGGAGGTGGAATATGTATTCAACATTTAGTCTGAATCTGGAGTCTTCAGAATACATTTGTAAAGAGCGGTATTCTGGTGCTGTAATTTGTGTGGATCTATCATGATATCTTCCCCCTTTGTTCTGTAGGAAAGAGTAGAGGAAGGGCTTGTGCTTCAAAATATTTCTCCCATGGACTGATTGGAGATCCTTTGGCTTGACATATTTATATGTTTCTAATGCATCATCTATGGTGTCTTTGGAGTGTAGTGGGTGAATTGTTTACTGGCCTAAAATATTGGATGCTGTAATAGGATATATAAGTTCAAATTGGCCAGTTGGTGAGAATTCTGAATAATTTGTGTGATTTCCCTTAAGTTCTGTTCAATGTTTATATCTTTATAGTAGTCAGTGTTTTCTTTTTGGTATTGTAGGGCTTTTCTAACTTTGTTTAAGTCTACTAGTTGTTGCCAAATTATTTTGTCTTTGGTTTGTACACCATTAACTTGGATAATCAAAGATTGATCTAATGGTGTTGCACTCCTCGAGTTTCTACATTTTCATTACGATATAATGGCAAATGAACTACTTTGCCAAGAATGCCTTTTAGTAATTCAGAAGGAGGCAATGTGGCTGTTTTGGGTTGAAGGTGTATTATAGCTTGAAATGGGTGTACTGTTTAGATTGTAATGCTCTCGTACAAATGAAGCTGCTGGAGAGGTTCTTTTAAGTGGGAATATCTCCAAGATATTAGTGACAGTCCTTGAAGGCATTTGGTTATTATCATGCTTTGTATTTCGGTATGTGCAAAGTATTGACGGGTCACTTATTTTTTATTTGTTGTTTGTTATGATATAGAGCTAATTTGAACCATTGGGATTCTTCATTGTCTTCCATTTTGTAAGTCATATCTACAATTCTTTGCTCTTCTTATAAAACGTTCTGTGACAACACACACATTCTTGGTCTGGTACTTCAGCAGATGTGCTTTTAAACTATGATATTTCTTTTTTATATGTGTTTATTAGAAGATAGGCGTTTGTAAGGTTTTCGCCAATGTTCTATAAAGTTGCTCAATTTTCTAAGTCATCTTCATTTCCAAAATATTTGCTTTGGGTGTGATCGATTTGTTGTAGGAGTTCTTTGGCTGTTCCATGTAGGAGAATGTTATTAAAATGTTGCAGTTGTAAAGCAGGACTTTTTGCATAGTACGTTCTCTGGAGAAGATTCCATATAGTGGAATGGTGTGTTGCTAACATTTTGATGTGGTGGAAGGTGCTTTTTTCAAGCAGGTTCTGAAATGCGAGCTAATGAATGTCCTTGCAGTCCACTCTAATTATGCACTGGACAGTAGTGCATGGTTTATAACGTTTTTATTCTAATTTTGTCTCTTACTTTCACATGGTGATTGAGGAATTGTCAAAAAGATATGAAGGAATGTTTCTGTATGTTACACATTGAGCTGCATGGCCATTTGTAGACTGAACGATTGGTTGCGGGGAAAGAAAAGTTGATTGCAAGTTTGTTGGGCGCATTTTTTCAATAAGGGTTTCTTGTGCGATAATGGTATTTTCTAGCATTTCACACCCTCGTCCACTACTATGTATGGCAATTGCGATTTTCTTTTCTTGTTTATAAGCCTCTTCATTGAAATATGGTTCTGTGGTTCTGTGCTGCTTGTGTGAATACATTCACCTTCATAGAAGTTTGCAAAGGTATCTATGTTGACATTGCACATGGTCAGAAGTACTTTTTGTAGTTTAATGATTCATTTTGTTAGTGGTTTGATTCTGGTTAAAATTAATATAAACAATTTTCTTTTGAGGAGAATTGCGCTGTCAATTAAAGCTTCCAGGATTAGTATTCTGAAGTAATTTTTAAGGGTCGAGCATGACTTTTCTGCTGTTTTCATAAGATTGTTAAATACTCTACGGTGGACATTTTGTTCTAAAATCAATTTTTTAGAATGCTTAACTATGGCTACGTTAACATTGGGAGACATATCGGTAGGGTTATAAGCAGTTCTTTATACATTTTTTTATTTTTACTTTTTGGAAGAGGGCCCTTAGTTCTTTTGTGCTAGTTAGTTCAGTTTTGTTGACTGACTGTATTAGCAGTTTTGTTTGAATATTTTCTATACTTTATGCTAGAGGTGGATGAGTTTTTTGCATGCATTTATTTTTATTTGCTCTTTTTTCTCTTGGTTTTCTATGAAGTTGCTTTTTAGTAGGTATTCTATTCTGTCTGTTGGACAAAAAAGGAAATTGTGGGTTTGTGAGTTGTAGACTATATTTGCGTGCATTGTTAATGAGTGTGTGAATATGAGGGCAGACATAAATGGAGGGCTGTGTGATTGTGCAAGGGGATGCTAGTTCTGATTGGGAAGGTTGCAAGAGTAGCTGTTTGTAGATGTGTGAATGACTTGTGTTAGTGTGTAAGAGAGTGCTGATGTGAATGAATAAGTAAGGACAATATGAAGTTTTCACGATAATAGTGAGTGTATGATAATTGTGTTCAGATGAGAATACAAAGAGTGTACCTGCTGAGGTACAATAAGAGTGAAGTAAATGTTTTTGATTTGAAAGGAATCTTGTAGACCACTATGGGGCTTTAATGTACTCTATGAGTAACAGAAAGAATACTACTACACTAGTACACTAACTTTGTAGGATGTGAAGAGTAGTTTTCTTCAGGTTGTTGTTTCTCAGGAGGTTGTTCTTCACTGCAATTGGGAAAGAAGACAATTAGTGGGTATGTGCGTAATGGTGAACACATTTTAGTATAAGAAGACATTATTTTGGAATGTACAAGGAGTTTTTGGGAAGAAGAATTGGACCTTTGGACTTTATTACGAGTATGGTGGTAACCCTGTCATTGCTGTAGACGGGTTGCCACCAGATTTCTAATAATAATTTGGTAGCTGGCTTCCCAGTGGCACCAGGACATTACTGGTCCTGTTTGCCTGGAAAGTCAGGTGCTGGAATAGGTTAGTCCCTATATTTGTGGAGTTGCATAGGACACTACAGGAATGGGGACACAGGAGCACGGGCATCATTGCTAATGGGGCCTGTGGTCCCATGATAAATGTGCCCAACGAGGCTGTAGCAAGAAAGTGTGACATTTTTATACAATTCAAAATGGAAAATGCTCAGCATTTAAAAAGCTTTCCTTTTTGGAATGCTGTACATGAAAGTAAAAAATGGTTTTGTGGATTTATAGCAGCATTGTGAGTAACTTCTTTCTAAACAAATGAAATGCAGATGGAAGTTATTTGTAGAACACTTTTAAGTGGCACTTGTGTGAAGGTTTGTTATGTTGTCAGTAGATGGGATTGGGATGCATTGTAATGTGTAGTTGCTTATTAAATGATGGTTCTTTTGTTTGTATTGTGGGAGTTGTGGTTGCACTATTTGCATTAGAAAATGTGCACTGTAAGTCCCAGAATGAAAAGACAAATTGTGAAGCCAATAAGTATGTACAGATTAGAAAGGGGAATGTTAGAAAGTATGCATGTTTGGGAAAGTTAATGACATTGCACACACTGAGAGTTATTGCAATATGTTGGAAATTTTGTTTCCATTTTCTTTCATTTATTTATTAACAATTACACACAACAGTGCTGTAAATGTATACATGCATTTATTTGTTTTACTTGAAATGGTGCTGAAATGAATATTTGTAAACACATTGCAATTTGCCATTTTTCATTCCATGTACATGTCATGCTTTGGTAACATACATGCAGTTTTCATTTTGAGTTTGCATTGTGGGAGTTTTAGTCTCACTTTGTCAGTGGGAGAAGTGGTACTGAAAGTGACAGAATGAATACAAAATACAACACTTGGTAGATTGTAATGGGTCATATTGGCTAGTATGCATGTACTGGTAATATATTGAATATTGACACAGGATCCGGTACTTAAACATGCTGTGTACATGTTTAAAGTGCTGCTGAAATTGCAAATATGTGTTTTGAAACTGTTATGAAAATGCTCATTAAACGAAAAGTTTGCAACCACACAGCATTGTAAGTAATTGCCAGTTGATGTGAGGAGGTGGGGCAAATGAGAGGGTGTTTATTCAGTAGGTTAATACAAGGTAAGTGGTATAAACCCTGTTTATATGCATTTGTAGAAAAGTTTGAAATGTAATTTTAAAAATATATGCATACCTGTACTTTGTTTTGATAGATACAGATGTGGTTGAATCTGCAAATAGAAATCTTGGAAAAGTTTTAGTACTTTCTGATGCAGGTGCAACAGGGAGTAACAGGAGACATGTACTCTGAGTGTTCAACAGTACATCTGAAGTGTTTAACTGAGATGACAGAATTAGAGGTAGAGTTTGTGGATGTGATTGGTGGATGGGTATGTGACTGCTTAAAAGTAGCCAATGAGGGGGTGCTACAAAGATTGAATTGGATAGGGACAAGGGCTGCTCTATGTTACGGTGTCCGCGGAGAGCGCGGTAGTCTGCGGATACGGCATGCAACAGCTGGGTCTTTTAAGGATGCCTGACATGGAAAGGATACTGTGGGGATTAGCCAATGAGGTATTCTGTTTGTGCTTTATAGGAAAAGGGGGCAAACATTCTTTGCATTGCTGTGTGTTGGGAAGATGGCTGTGGTTGTACAGATGAGAAAGATTACTGTGTGGATGGTGGGAGATTCTTTCATGGTGAATTTGAAAGGGTACACAGAAATGTATGGCATTTCATCTAACCTTGGATTGGAGGCAGTGGAGGCTTTTTGGGGTGGTGTGCTTGGGCAAAACTTTAAGAGTTTATTTGCACATTGCAGAAATATGTCTCTTTTCCAATGTACAGATGTCATTGTGGTTCATAGTGGAGGTAATGGTTTGGGGTATATTGGTGCAAAACATTTGCAGATTGCAGTGAAAGAATTGCTGAAGGCACGAATGGAACTGTTTCCATGTGGAAAGGTAATATTTTCACATATACCTCCTATTGAAGTATGGGGATGCCCCAATGTCTTATGTCCTCAACAAGATGCAGGAAGGCACATTGTGCACAAAGGGGTATGTTCATTTTTGTATGGTGTTGGGATGACATCCTTCCCAAATGAGAACATTCTGGTGGATGGTGGACATACTCTGTTCAGTGATGGCATCACTTTTACTGATTGTGGCATGCAATCTTTCTAGACAATATTCAAAATGCACTCAGAAAGTTCTTGTGAAAATGATGTGTAGTGCATGTGAGTAGGTGTAGGAAAAAAATCAGAAAAGTCCCCAAAAAAATCAAAATACAAAAAATAAAATCTTTTCAGAGCCTCTACTAAAGAGTAAATAACTTACATTGCATTTAATTTCTCTCCCCTCCCCTTTCAATTGGACAATCTGTCAGCGAACAACATGGTAGTCCGCGGACGGCAAGTGACACATCCATGTCTTTTGAGGATGGTAGGCATGGAAATGGGAGTGTGCAGCCCAGGGGATTAGCCAATATGTTTTCTTGGGTGTGGTATGCAAGGAGAGAGTTTGGCAGAAGCTGTGTTTGCTGAGGGGAATGAAGATGGCTATGGCTATGGCTGTGTCTTTCAGGTGGCAGAGTGTGGATTCTGGGGTACTCTTCAATTCATTCATTGAAGATACATGCTGTAAATCATGGCATTCTCGGAAATATTGGGTTGCCAGAAGTGGAAGTATCCTGGCATGCAGTTTGTGGCTCATACTGGGCAAACTTGCTTTCCTTTTGTGAGAGTATGGCACATTTTAAAAGTCCAGACATTGTGATTGTTCATTGTGGAGGGGACAGTTTGGGGTTTGTGATGCCAGTGTCTCTGCAAGTTGCATTGAAGGATTTTTTTTAAAAGCCTTATGCAACTGTTTCCTGCTGCTAAGATTATTTTTTTTAAATAAATCAGAGAAGCACATGGAGATGTTCAACAGACTTTTTCAGTCCTCAAATTGAACAATCAAGACAGATTGTCAATAAAGGTGTATCTGCTTTTTTGTATGGTTCTGGAATGTCCTCTTTTGAGAATGATAATATCAATTCTCAGGGTGTGATTTTTTTGCTCCAGTGGAATTCACTTTCCAAATATTGGAAATGCTATTTTCCTTTATAATGTAAGGCATGCATTGAAGAGGTTCCTGTAAGGAAAAACAACACAAAACAAAAAAATGAACAAAGGTTTTTGTTTACAAACCCTCTTAAAAAAAGGTTCTTTTCAGTGCTACTTCTAAAGAGTACATAAATTACCTTGCGTTTAATTTCTGTCCCCATCCTCTTGAATTGGACGATCTGTCCACGGACACTGTGGTAGTCCACAGACAGCACGTGTCACATTCAGGTCTTTTGAGGATGCCAGGCATGGAAATGAGACTGTGCAGCCCAGGGGATTAGCCAATATGGTTTCCTGGGTGTGGTATGGAAGGAGAACGTTTGACAGAAGGTGTGTTTGCTGAGAGGAGTGCAGATGCTATGGCTATGACTATGTCTTTCAGGAGGTAGAGTGTGTGGATTTTGGGGGATTCATGGATCTATTAGTTGAAGGTGTATGCAGAGCAGTGTGGAGCGGCTCAACATCTAGGATTTCATGATGTTCATGTGCAATGGTATGGAGTGTGCAGCATGAAGTTGGTGGACTTTCTCCCATTTTGTGTCAATTTGGTCACACTGCAACATCCGGACATTATCATTGTTCACTGTGGAGGGAACAGTTTAGTGTATCTAACTGGAATTTTACTGACGTTTGCAATGAAGGAGACATTTGGCAAATGAAGGAAATGTTCCCGAACTCTTGATTAATGTTTTCTCGCATTGCCCAGAGACAGATGTGGATGCGCTCCAGTTCCTTTGGTCTTTGGTTAGCAAATGGAGAAAGTGAACCACAATGTCAGCAAGGCTGCGTGTGCATTTTTTGGAGTCACTGCCGTGACGTCTTTCCATAATGAAAATATTAAATTTGACACAGCCAATATTTTCCGCACAGATGGAGTACATCTCACTGATGTCGGCAATCAGATTTTTCTGCAAAATATTCAAAATGCTTTGAAGTATTTTTTGTAAATATAGAAAGCATTTTCCAGCAGGTGATCATAACACTACTGAACAGGCTCTCTGTGACCTGCATAAGATTCCAGTACTCCAAAACAGGCTCTCAGTGACCTCCATACAATTTCAATAGTCCAAAACAGGCTCTCAGTAAGCTCCATACAGATTTAATAGTCCAAAACAGGCTCTCAGTGACCTGCACAATACACATTTCAATACTCTGAAGCAGGCTCTCAGTGACCTGCATAAGATTCCAATACTCCAGAACAGGCTCTCAGTAAGCTCCATACAAATGTAATAGTCCAAAACAGGCTCTCAGTGACCTGCATAAGATTCCAGTACTCCAGAACAGGCTCTCAGTAACCTCCATACAATGTTAATAGTCCAAAACAGGCTCTCAGTGACCTGCATAAGATTCCAATACTCCACAACAGTCTATCAGTGACCTGCATAATACACATTTCAATACTCCAAAGCAGACTCTCAGTGACCTGCATAAGATTCCAATACTCCAAACAGGCTCTCGGTGACCTGCATAAGATCATAATACTACTGAACAGGCTCTCGGTGACCTGCGATTCCAGTACTCCAAAACAGGTTCTCAGTAACCTCCATACAATTTCAATAGTCCAAAACAGGCTTGCAGTGACTTGCATAAGATTCCAATACTACTGAACAGGCTCTCGGTGACCTGCATAAGATTCCAGTACTCCAAAACAGGCTCTCATTGACATCCATACAATTTCAATAGTGCAAAACAGGCTCTCAATGACCTGTATAATAAATATTTCAATACTCCAAAGAAGGCTCTCAGTGATGTGAATATGCTTCCAATACACCAAAGAAGGCTCTCAGTGACCTGCATACGATTTCAATACTCCAAAGCAGGCTCTCAGTGATGTGAATATGCTTCCAATACACCACAGCAGGCTCTCAGTGACCTGCATAAGATTTCAATACTATAAAGGAGGTTCACAGTGACCCAAATGAGATTTCAGAACTCCAAAGCAGGCTCTCAGTGACTTGCCTAATTTTCCCATACTCCATAACAAGTTCTCAGTGACCTGCATACGATTCCAATACTCCCAGAACAGGCTCTCAGTAAACTGCATAGATACATAATACTACAAAGTAGACTCTCAGTGACCTGCATATGATTGCAATTCTCCAAAAGAGGCTCTCAGTGACCTGAATAAGATTCCTATACTCCAAAACAGGCTCTCAGTGACTTGCATAATACAAACTACAAAACTCCAAAGCAGGCTCTCAGTGACCTACATACGATTCCAACACTCCAAACAGGCTCTCAGTGACCTGCATACGATCATAATACTACTGAACAGGCTCTCAGTAACCTGCATACGATTTCAGTACTCCAAAACAGGCTCTCAGTAACCTCCATACAATGTCAATAGTCCAAAACAGGCTCTCAGTGACTTGCATAAGATTCCAATAATCCAAAACAGGCTCACATAGACCTATATAATAAATATTTCAATACTCCAAATAAGGCTCTCAGTGACCAGCATGAGATTCCAATACTCCAAAACAGGTTCTCAGTGACCTGCATAAGTTTCCAGTACTCCAGAACAAGTGCTAAGTGACTTGCATAAGAACATAATACTACAAAGCTGGCTCTCAGTGACCTGCATAAGATTCCAATACTCCAGAACAGACTCACAGTGTCCTGCATAAGATGTCAATACTCCAAAACATGCTGTGAGGGACCTGCATACGATTTTAAGGGGGCCAGGCATTTTACATTTTGAAGAACACTGAAAGTACATTTAAAGACTGAAGACTCAGCGCTTTGAGGCCTGAGAGCTATTTAGCACTTTATACAAATTAAATAGAATAGAATAGAACGTACTTTTGGTGAGCTAATGCACCAACTCTTAACAAATGGAATTTCGTTGGGCTGGCCACGCATTAATAGGTTTGGCCCAGACTTAATAGGGCTGTGCTTGCCTGTCATGTGCTTGAACTCCCTTAATAGTCCAGTGCTTACCTTAATGTACTGATTTATTTGTATATACTTTTACATTTGTAAAGTGCTCTAAACCGGTGGGCATCAAGGTGCTGGTTGCGTGATTAATAACAGAAAAAGGAACTAAGTGACATGTGAATCGGCTCAACCGAGGGAGGGCCCTTCAGAGAAGAGCAGTGTCTTGAGGTGTTTGCAAAAGGTCCAGTAAGATTGTTCCAATCTTAGTGCAGGAGGTAGTGAGTTCCCGTTCTTGGTGGCGATGACTGTGAAGCTCATCCCTCCGGCTCTAGTTAGTCTGTACCTTAGTGTGATAAGATGCTGAGCGTGAGAGGGGCTGGTGGGTCTTGAAGATTGTGCTTTTTTGACCATTTGGGACAGGTACATAGGCACAGAGTTGGATAAGCATTTGTGGGTGATGGTTAGGGTTTTGAACATGATGCGCTCACATATTGGGAGCCAATTAACAATTCTTCTGGCCGCCGATATATGCTCTTGCATTGGGCTGTTTAAGGCAGCCGTGAGTCCATTGGTCTGAATGACCTGGAGCTTGTCAGTGTTGCAAGTCTGCTGGCATCAATTATCTTTGTTGTGTGTGCACCTGAGGAAGCAATGCAATGTCACTGACTTATCATGTAAGGGAAAGGGAGGCATCTAAGTGCATTCCCACAGTCATCGCAAGGCTGGTTACTGGATTAGAAATGCCAACGATAGTGAAAGTGCTGTATGCCTTTTCCAACTTGTAGAGTAGGTCTTGAGACCAGGTTAATGTCCATTTTGTCGTCAGTGAGACCGGAGATGAGAGGCCATCCACGCCTGGACAGTTTGGTATATTGTGTGCAGAATGTGTGAGTCAATAGGACATTGTCCAGTTAGAGGGAGGGGGATCTGTGTGTTATCCATGTAATGGGTGTAGGAGGGTTGGGGAGATACACACGCCTTGGTGCATGCCGCAGGTGACTGGAGATGTGGGGGCAGAGATGTAATGTACAAAGACTCTTATGGATCTATCAGCCAGGAATGAGGAGAGCGAGTAGATCAATTCGGGTGAGAAGTTGACTGCCGACGCAAGGGGTTGACAAAATATATGGTGATACATAAGGTCAAAGGATGCGGATAGGTCTAGCAGAAGCAGGAGTGCTGGCTTCCCTGCATCTTTCATCTCATCAAGTTGGATTTGTAGGTCCAGCAGTGCAGATTCTGTGCCATGGCCAGGTCGGAAACTGGATTGACGTAGACCTATAATATTGTTGAATTCAAAATATAGCTGGATCTGAAGATAGGCTGCCCGATCCAGGTTTTTGAGGAGGAAAGGCATGCTGGTGATCGGGCTGCAGTTAGTGGGGATGGAGGGGCTTACAGTGTGTTTTTTGAGCAGTGAAAAATAAAAGATGTCGTTTGGGGCACAACATTTTTTGCACTTAGGTGTATTTGAGGGGTGGAAATGCATTACACTTAGAAGTAATTTGGGGACAGGAAATGTGTTACAATAGACAGAACTGTGAAGATTAGGCATGCATCACATTAGATAGAAATTTGAAGATTAGCCATGCGTCACATTCAGATAGATAAGTGACAGAGTAGCCATGTGTCACATTCAGATAGAATTGTACAAGATTAGCCATTCATCACAGTAGGTAGAATTATGAAAGATTTGCCATGAGTCACATTAGATAGAATTGAGAAGATCAGCTGTGATCACATTAGATAGAAATGTGAAGATTAGCCATGACTCACACCTAGATAGACTTGTGAAGATTAGCCATGTGTCGCATTAGCTTTTTAATCTTGGTGTACTCAGAAGCACACTTTGAACCTGGCAACTCTTGCTGCACAGAGGCAGACCAGAGAGTAACCAATGTATCACATTTAGAGGAATTGTGGGAGTTGCTAGTGTGCAAAGCTGTGAACGGTGGTGGGTGCAGCCAGTGTATCACACTTGGAATGATTTGGAGGGTACCATTGAATCGCAGCAGAATGAGCTCTGAGGACAAACATGGAAGAACTTTGAGAACAGTCAATGTACTAACCACCCTCCTCCTGCTCCTCTCCAACACACCTCCAAGTACTATACACACCCTACGGGCTAGTCTAACTACTCACAAACACACACCCAACATGATCTAAAATTGTGCATGCAACAAGCAATCCCGGGCAATTGAGCATGCCCTTACGGATACAACAAGCCAGTGCGCACAACCACAACTCCCAGCTAAAGCAAACACGAAACACACAAATACACAACCAACTCAACAAACACCCACACACAAGAAACAACCCATACACTGGACCTGCCCCTTATGGATACAAGAAACCAGGGCACACAATCAAAACTGCCAACCAAACTATGCATACAGCACACAATTACCATTCACACACAACAACCAAACCAGGCATTGGACCATACCGTTATAGAATACAAGAAGCCAGTGCCCGCATCTGAAAGCCATGACACAGAGATTCCAATGTCTAGTTCTGGACCTATCCTGTCATTCTAACCTCATTAGCCCTCCCTGCCCTCTTTCTTGCAGAGCCGCATGAGTGCCTGGAGACCACCACAAATGGTAATGGTGCAAGGTATAAGACAACATAACATAACATAACAGGTAAGCATTCATCCCTACTGGTGAAGTGGAATGGCTGTGGGTGTTTTAATAGCTGGTGTCAACTTGGGGACCAAGTTTAAGATCTTGGTGAGTCAACTGTCCAAGCACTGTGGTTCATTGGTACTATGAACGGAGTGCAGGAGTCAAGAAGCTTAGCGGAGAGGTGGGTCAGATGCGTGCATCACCTGCGTGACCCAAGGAGCTGGCGACATGGGTGATCCAGGAAGCAGGCATGTCGTTGAGGGTGACAGGGCCATTTTGAGGAGCAAGGACGCTGTTGGTGAAGAGCCGAGATGTCAGAGGAGCAGGTAGATAGGCCCCATAGATACACTGAGAGAGAGAGAATGAACAGGTTTAGCAGACAGCCTGTGACAGCCTGTGACAGCCTGGGGCAGAGGTGCCTATGTGAACCTTACTATGAGGTAAAGCTTAACAGCCAGTATAAGGGGACAACCGAGACCAGGGTGCTAATTTAATCCACATTGGTGATTATTGTCATTGTCATATGCATTGCACCTGCTGACAGCTTTGTGGGATCCCATTGCAAAAATAGATAATCCTTGGCTGCAGAAATACACAATTAGGGCCTGATTCACAAAGATTTTCACCAGACCAAATTGGGCGATGACCATGAATATCTCGGATCTGTAGCTTCTTTAAAATGCCTAATTCACAAAGGCTAAAGTGTAAATATGGAGCTTGCGGGAGCAGAGCTTGAGATGCTTGCATGAAAATCTGACTCGCAGAGGGTTGCTCGGGACAACTCCGAATGTATTCCAGTGTCAGGCTTTGCGAATCAGATTAAGTTGACATGTCACATGACGAGCATACCAGCCTTTTGGAGAATGTTGCACAGCCACAGGGAGCTGGTGCATAATGGCTGTAGGGATCATTCTCTCTCCTTGTGCACATTCCCTTTCATGAATGGCGCTCCAATGCAGGAACGCTGTGCACTGCAGCAAATAATCACCTTCCATTGGCCAGGGCTGAAACCCTGCGTGCCCACATGTGAAGCTCTGTCCCGGATGGAAGCCTGCCAGACCTCTGTACCTGTAGCCACTATAGCAGGAAAATAAGCATGGTCCATTAGTTTCCATGGGGGCACCTATTGCGACACTCTTATCATGCCGTTCAAGGTGCTGTGCATGGGTAGTGTGGTGTGCCACCCCTTTTGCGAATGGTCCCACCCAGGGCTCGTGTTAAGGTCACATGCTGTGACCATAGGACGCACACTTAAAAAAAAGATAAGCCGTGTCTGGCTCGTCAGTCGATGCTAACTGACTCCTGCCTTCTGTGTGGCATTTGTTGCAGCGCGATGCTGGCGCTGCGTGGCAGCCAGAGGGCCGTCCACCAGGACAGTGCCCCTGCTAGCCAACACTGTCCCTGATGCCCCTTGCTGTTGCACGCGCGAGATGGTGCCCCTGCTTGGCAACTCTGTCTGCATTGGCAGTGATGGCCTGGGTGACTACAGGCCATGGTAGCGCCTGTATGCTTATGGGCTGACAGGGTGCCCCATGACCTTGTCAGCTGGGTGCCCCCATTAAAGCTTAGCCTGGACTTGGGGCCCTGTTGATCCACAACATGATATTGGGGGTTAGCCCCTGCAACCGTGTGTGCGTGGTAGGTGACCCCATCACGCTCACGGGCTGGAATGTGTGCCAGTGAGTCAGTCCAACATGGTTTACCTCGGTGCACCCAGCAACGGTGTCGTGGACCCAGCACACCACAGGTGGAGACAGGAAGCAAACTATCAATACACTTCTCCAGTCTCAGCATTGGCTGCAATGACGATATTATCCGGAGAGCTGAGACACTGAGCAGGAGGCTTACTTATGTGAAACAAACATTAAAAAGTGTGTGTTCATGTGTCAATTCGTTTTATCTGTATGAATGCATGGGCATGCATTTGTGTGAGCGACATTATATGTGCATGTGCATGCATTTGCATGTATGAGTGCATGTGTGTGATTCTATGTCAAGAATGGAGGCGGTGTGCTCGCTTCGGCAGCAGTACATATACTAAAATTGGAACGATACAGAGAAGATTAGCATAGCCCCTGCGCAAGGATGACACGCAAATTCGTGAAGCGTTCGATATAAAAAATAAAAGTAAAAAATAAAAGACTGGCGGTGAGCATTATGCTTCAACTTCTATTTATTTACTCTGTAGCCGTTTCAACAAAAACATAAGAAACACCTGAAAAGGGGTCCTCCTTCATCCCTTTTCTTTTCTTATAAACTTCAAATCCCACTGTCTATGTAGTCCTGTTCAGGTCAGTCCAGCCTATGACCCACTTCCTGTTCCTGGACACCTCCTCTTCTTTTACTGCTCTTCAGCAGATAAGTACCCTTTTAACACTTCTCTGAGCAATGCACAGGGTATAGACAAAGATTTAATAGAAGGAGAGAATGGAATGAGGAATGTTTATAAGTATTTTATAAGAAGTTTATTAGACTTGTAAAGAGGGAAAGAGGTTGCAGATAGCAGCAACCGAGTGACTTGATCGAACACTGACTAGCGTGGGCGTGAGAAACAGTTCAGCTTATTAGAACACGTAGTGGATAGATTTGTAATCAGGAGGTATAATACAGACCGAAGCAGGTGAGCCCTGTGCCGCTTTCCCAGCACACCAGGGGCATCGGCCTGCCTAGCGGTCCTCAGTAGTGTTACGGCCCCCTCCCTTGGGGGGGCAGAGCCAAGAGTGTATGAAGCGCTCCAGAACCGTCCAATGGAGAGGTGGAGCCGAAGTGCCGTGTCACAGGAATACTTATTAATGCAACAGAGATGCGAGCGCATTGATGTTTAGAAGCCAGGTCCGTGTAACGCTCACCTGATTCCCGCAGAGTCGCCGGTCTTGACTGGGCGAATACCGTATCTTCAAAGACGATGTGTAACACACGGTGGGCTCTTTGGGCTGGACCTCTGTGCACTGTATGTCTGACTCGAAGAGTAAGATGTCTGCAGATAGAAAATATGGGATTAATGAACTGGGGTTATTGGGTGTCCCTCTCTTCTTCCCTTCTCTTCTCCTGTAGAACCCCAAGGTTAATGCTCTCACCTTAGGTAAGTGAACGCCGAGCTCTCCATCTGCCTCGGGGCAGGGTGCCGTAACCAGTTTCTTCACTGGATAAGGGTGCAGACCTCTTGACCTCAGAGGACTGCTGTCCGTCGTTTACTGCACGAACGGTAAGTTCTGGGTATTTCAAATGTCTTTAAATGTCTTTTGTAATGATGTCTCTTGTTTTTCAGGGTTCCGGCGATGGCGGATGGCGGGCTGAAGTGAGTTGAGGTTGGAACCCGTGTGAGAAATAGAAGCGCCTGGAAGCACGTAAGTAAGCGCTTGTTGCCTGCTTCACGATGCGCACTAACTGTCCTTTTACCTTGCATTTACAAGTTCGGAGCTGCTGAAGGTGCCGGAATACCCACTGGATTCGGCGTGGGAAGGAGTAATGGCACGTGAGTATTAAAGTTATCCAATGTCTTTAAACGCACCTTCTTTATTCTTTCAGAGTTTGTGACCTTGGTAACTGCAGCTCCTACTGCCTTCTTGGCGGGTTTCACCGGACAGTCTCGAAGAAAGTGCCCTGAGTTTCCGCAATAGAGGCATAATTGCAGCTGTTTTCTCCTTTCCCGCTCCTTTTGTGTTAGTGGTCCTTTCAGGCCCCCTATTTGCATGGGTTCCCCGGAGTCTACTCCTTTGGAAGGAGTTGGTGGTTTGGAAAATACTCGAGCATCAAACTTGGAACAATCGGCCTTCCTGTTCTGCAGTCTGTGATCTATTTGAACGACTAAATCTATATAGTCCGAACAGTCTTGCGGGGGATTCACTACTTGGGCTAACACATCTTTGAGCTCTCCACGTAGACCTCTATAAAACAGCGTAATCCTTTTGTCTCAGGCCATTGAGTTTCCACTATCAGTCTGTTGAAAGACGCAATATAAGCCAAAAGGTCTTGATTACCCTGTCGCAAAGAAAGAAGCTCATTGTCCAAGGCCTGCCCCTGTGAATGTCTTGCGAACAGTTTTTCCATACTGAGCTGAAAAGCTTGAAAATCATGGAGAACCGGATCATTTAGATTAACTAGAGGGATCGACCAGTCTGCCGCATTGCCACTAAGGTACGAAAGCACGAAAGCTACTTTAGCTTGATCAGTTGGAAAGGCTGCTGGCCGGCATAAGAAATGCAACCGGCACTGATTGATAAATACGGCAAACCTCTTTGGGTCACCGGAAAATCGTTCGGGCGGAGCCAGAGGTACATTCCCAGGTAGGTTGATCTGCACTGGATTCATAGAGGATGTTGAAGGAAGATTTGCCCCTGATGCGGGTAACGGGGTCTGTCCGGCTTGTGACTGTAGCAATTGTCTAGCGAGATCGTCTGTTCGCTCCTTGAAAATAATCAGTTCCCTTCTTAGAGCATTTGTTTCCTGGCGGGCTGCATGCACTTCTGCTCTTAGTTCCCCAAGTAACTGGGCTAGCTGGTCGGTATCCGAGGTTTCCATAGCGCCTGGCCGGGAGTTTTGCAGTAGGCTTTGCGTTCTGTAACGCTCACCTGATTCCCGCAGAGGCGCCGGTCTTGACTGGGCGAATACCGTATCTTCAAAGACGATGTGTAACACACGGTGGGCTCTTTGGGCTGGACCTCTGTGCACTGTATGTCTGACTCGAAGAGTAAGATGTCTGCAGATAGAAAATATGGGATTAATGAACTGGGGTTATTGGGTGTCCCTCTCTTCTTCCCTTCTCTTCTCCTGTAGAACCCCAAGGTTAATGCTCTCACCTTAGGTAAGTGAACGCCGAGCTCTCCATCTGCCTCGGGGCAGGGTGCCGTAACCAGTTTCTTCACTGGATAAGGGTGCAGACCTCTTGACCTCAGAGGACTGCTGTCCGTCGTTTACTGCACGAACAGTAAGTTCTGGGTATTTCAAATGTCTTTAAATGTCTTTTGTAATGATGTCTCTTGTTTTGCAGGGTTCCGGCGATGGCGGATGGCGGGCTGAAGTGAGTTGAGGTTGGAACCCGTGTGAGAAATAGAAGCGCCTGGAAGCACGTAAGTAAGCGCTTGTTGCCTGCTTCACGATGCGCACTAACTGTCCTTTTACCTTGCAGGTACAAGTTCGGAGCTGCTGAAGGTGCCGGAATACCCACTGGATTCGGCGTGGGAAGGAGTAATGGCACGTGAGTATTAAAGTTATCCAATGTCTTTAAACGCACCTTCTTTATTCTTTCAGATGCGGGATGCAGCGCCGAAGGCCTCCGGAGCGTGCAAAGCGTTGGTAAGCTTTTATCTTTCAGATGCCGGAATGCAGTGCGAAGACCTCCGGAACATGCGAAGAGTAGGTAAGCCTTTGTCTTTTGGATGCCGGAAGGCAACGCGAGGCATTGGTGACAGCCGATGGACCAGGTAAGAGATGCGCTGTCACTGAAGACCGTAGTGCTAACCTGTTCTTTCTTGTCTTTATAGGTGTTGCTGAAGACTGGATTCAGGATGGTAGCCTTTTCCTTTAGGCCCAGGATCAGATGCAGAAGACACGATGAGCGTTCTGCTGCAGAGGATGCAGAATAACGCAAAGCAAGATTCATCCATCGGGTGTGGTTTAAATAGCCTCCTGTAGTGCTTAGGTGTCTCCTTCCACAGCCACGCCTAGGAAAGAAAAGAGTTCCTGCTTTCCAGAAGAGTTCCAGTGTTCTGAACCTAGGGAGTGGCTCCTGCCCCACCCAACAGGAAAAGTAGTCCCAAACAGAAGAGGATCAGAGGCTCAACTGGCAGGTAAGTAAGCAGCATGGTCTGCCGCAGGTAAGTCCACCCAAGCATTATGAGCCCGGCGCTTCCAGTGCTGGGACTGGGCACATTTATGAGCCTGGCGCCACCGGCGCCAGGACAGGGTCCAAAAGGTTCCAATTGGGACTGGTTGGCGCTCGGAACCTGGGTTATGGGTCTGCTTCCAAGGGAGTTGGGTAAGTCCTGACCTTTTGGAAGCAGAGATCATGACAGCACCCCCCCTCAAGGCCCCTCCCAAACCGGGCTTCTCCGGGGGTTTGGGTTTGTCAGGAAATGTTCGATGACATTTTTTGATTAGACGAGGAGCGTGGACATATTCTGCAGGTTCCCAGGATCTTTCTTGGGGTCCGTAACCTTTCCAGTCAATTAGGTAAAATAGTTTAGATTTGGAGATCTTGGAGTCCAGGATGCTTCTAACTTCAAACTCGAGTTCTCCATCGACTAGGATAGGTTTTGGAGATTTAGTTAGTCGGGTTTGAGGTTGCGCGGGTTTCAATAGAGAGACGTGGAAGACCGGATGTATCTTCATGTGAGGGGGCAAGTCCAACTTGACCGCTACTGGGTTTACTATGGTAGTGATGGAATAGGGACCAAGGTATCTTGGGTTGAATGTGCGTGGTCCTTTTAGAGGTAGATATTTGGTGGATAACCAGACTTGATCTCCTACTTGGTATTGGGGGGCTTCCTTCCGATGTTGATCTGCTCCTTTCTTGTATTGTTCTTTGGCCCTTTGAAGGTGAGAAACGGCTTCCCTAAAGGCTTGGGTGATTGTTGAATGCAGGTGGTCTACTGCCGGTGTTCCAAGATCTTGGAGTGGATCCAACTCCGAGGTTCGAGGGTGATTGCCATATAAAAGAAAAAACGGGGTCTTCCCAGTTCCCGAGTGGACAGAGTTATTGTAGGCATATTCGGCTATCCAAAGGATATCTTTCCAAGTTTTTTCAGTTTGTTGCAGCATGCAGCGTAAATACTGTTCTAGAGTTTGATTGGTCCTCTCGGTTTGACCATTGGTTTGAGGGTGGTGACTGGTCGAAAGTCTCACATCAATTTGAGCCGACCGACAGCAACTTCTCCAAAAATGAGAAATAAATTGACTTCCTCGATCCGAAATTAGAACTGAAGGAAAACCGTGCAGTCGGACGATGTTTTCGAGAAATTCTCGGGCCAGAGTTGTTGCTGTTGGCAAGCCTTTGAGTGGAATGAAATGCGCCATCTTGGAGAATAAGTCCACGACTACTAAGATCGTATTGTATCCGGAGCATGGAGGTAGATCGGTGATGAAGTCCATAGAAAGCGTATGCCAAGGGCGAGGTGGGATGTCAAGAGGGCGTAAGAGGCCGGCTGGTTTTTCCTTTTGACTCTTGTTTTGGGCGCATACTCCACAGGTCATTATAAAGTCTCTGATAACTTTTTTCCAAGACGGCCAGCAGAAGTAGCGCTTGATCTTTTCTGAAGTTTTGGCCATACCGGGATGTCCTTCCATTAAAGAATCGTGATAACAAGAGATTACCTTTTTTTGTAACTCTGTGCTAGGCAGGTATAATTGTTCTTGGAAATACAATAAGTTGTCCTTCACTGCAAAGTCCTTTCCCTGCAGATGCCAATTCTGTATGTCTGCTGGAGTTACAAGTTGCCTGGCTTTATCCTTAACTTCCTCTATGGATTGTGTGGCGATTACACCCAGAATTCTTTGTTCGGGAATGATAGGTATAGGTTTAGGGTTGGTCAAGTGTTCTTCCACTCCCATCCGAGAAAGAGCATCAGCTTTACCATTTTTTGTACCAGGTCGATAGGTAATTATGAAGTCAAACTTGGCAAAGAATAGTGTCCAACGGAGTTGTCTAGAGGATTGGGCTTTTGCGTTTTTCAAATATTGCAGGTTTCGGTGATCTGTAATCACAGTAACGGTGTGTCGGGCCCCCAGAAGATAATGCCGCCAAGCCTTAAATGCAGACTTGATAGCCAAAAGTTCCTTATCAGTAATAGTGTAATTGATTTCAGGAGGCGAGAATTTGCGGGACCAAAATGCCACGGGATGCAACTGATTGGTTACTGGGTCCTTTTGTGATAGAACTGCCCCCATGGCAAGGCTCGAAGCATCAGTTTCAACGATGTAGGGGAGTTCTGGGCGAGGATGTTTTAAAATTGGTGCAGAGATAAATTTAGTCTTCAAATCCTGGAAAGCTTGTTCCGCCTCGGTACACCATTCAAAACATTTGTTTTTCTTTAATAAGGCAGTGATGGGTTGGACTATTTGAGAGAATTCGGGGATAAATCTGCGGTAAAAGTTAGCGAAGCCTAACATGCTTTGAACACCTTTTACGGAGGATGGTGATGGCCATTTGAGAATTGCATCGACCTTCTTTGAATCCATACGCACTCCGCTAGGTGTTAATATGAATCCCAAGAATTCAACTTCAGTCACGTTGAAAACACATTTTCCAACTTACCGAAAAGTTTGTGTTGGCACAATCTCTCGAGGATCATTTTCACGTGTTTCCGATGTTCAGATTCTGATGAAGAATAAACGAGGATGTCGTCAATGTAAACAACAACACACACATCTATGAGCTCTCTGAGGACATCGTTCATAAAATATTGAAAGGCGGCCGGGGCATTGCAAAGTCCGAAGGGCATAACCTGATATTCAAATAGCCCATACTTGGTGCGGAAGGCCGTCTTCCATTCATCGCCCTCTTTTACTCGTACCAAGTGGTAGGCTCCTCTAAGATCCAGCTTTGTATATATGCATGCTTTTCTGACTTGGTCCAGGAGTTCAGGGATCAAAGGTAACGGATATCTATTCTTAACGGTGATCTGGTTCAGGGCGCGATAATCTATACAAGTTCTAAGGTCCCCTTCTTTTTTTGGAACGAAGAACAAAGCTGAAGAAGCAGGGGACTTGGATGGACAAATAAACCCATTCGCTAGGTATTGATCCAGGTATTGTCGGAGGTGAAGGTTCTCAGGCTCGGTGAGGGCATAAATTCTACTACAAGAAGGAGTAGATCCAGGTATCAGGTCTATCTGGCAGTCATAAGACCTATGAGGAGGTAGAGAGTTAGCCTGATCCTTCCGGAAAACATCTTGGAATTCTAGGTATTCGGGAGGTAACTGGGGAGTCTCCGAAGAAATTGCTGCCAGTGCAACACCAGGTGGAGGGTGACAAGTAGAAACACATTCTGGAAACTGAACCGTTCGTGCCCGCCAATCGATCTGAGGATTGTGTTTCTCTAACCAAGGTATTCCTAGAATAATCTGGAACTGAGGGGCCTTGATCACATCGAACACGATCTTCTCATGGTGTCCATCTTGACTTACTAGCGTCACTTCTTGAGTGGTATGCGTTACTGGTCCGGAGGCTATCTCCGTACCATCCACCGTAGTAATGACGTCCTTTACAGCCTTGGGACAAAGAGTTAGATTCATCCTCAAAACCATTTCCTGATACACATAATTGCCGATGGCACCACTGTCGACATAAGCTTCAATCGCATGTAATCGATCCGGATGATCAGGGCTAATGAGGACCATAGGTATCACGAAATGCGAGGTCACGGAACTGGTTTTAACGCTCGGCAAGAGGACCTCTATTCTTGTCGGGCAAGGTCGTTTCCCTGCTCAGAGTTTGTGACCTTGGTAACTGCAGCTCCTACTGCCTTCTTGGCGGGTTTCACCTGACAGTCTCGAAGAAAGTGCCCTGAGTTTCCGCAATAGAGGCATAATTGCAGCTGTTTTCTCCTTTCCCGCTCCTTTTGTGTTAGTGGTCCTTTCAGGCCCCCTATTTGCATGGGTTCCCCGGAGTCTACTCCTTTGGAAGGAGTTGGTGGTTTGGAAAATACTCGAGCATCAAACTTGGAACGATCGGCCTTCCTGTTCTGCAGTCTGTGATCTATTTGAACGACTAAATCTATATAGTCCGAACAGTCTTGCGGGGGATTCACTACTTGGGCTAACACATCTTTGAGCTCTCCACGTAGACCACTATAAAACAGCATAATCCTTTTGTCCTCAGGCCATTGAGTTTCCACTATCAGTCTGTTGAAAGACGCAATATAAGCCAAAAGGTCTTGATTACCCTGTCGCAAAGAAAGAAGCTCATTGTCCAAGGCCTGCCCCTGTGAATGTCTTGCGAACAGTTTTTCCATACTGAGCTGAAAAGCTTGAAAATCATGGAGAACCGGATCATTTAGATTAACTAGAGAGATCGACCAGTCTGCCGCATTGCCACTAAGGTACGAAAGCACGAAAGCTACTTTAGCTTGATCAGTTGGAAAGGCTGCTGGCCGGCATAAGAAATGCAACCGGCACTGATTGATAAATACGGCAAACCTCTTTGGGTCACCGGAAAATCGTTCGGGCGGAGCCAGAGGTACATTCCCAGGTAGGTTGATCTGCACTGGATTCATAGAGGATGTTGAAGGAAGATTTGCCCCTGATGCGGGTAACGGGGTCTGTCCGGCTTGTGACTGTAGCAATTGTCTAGCGAGATCGTCTGTTCGCTGCTTGGAAATAATCAGTTCCCTTCTTAGAGCATTTGTTTCCTGGCAGCTGCATGCACTTCTGCTCTTAGTTCCCCAAGTAACTGGGCTAGCTGGTCGGTATCCGAGGTTTCCATAGCGCCTGGGCGGGAGTTTTGCGGTAGGCTTTGCGTTCTGTAACGCTCACCTGATTCCCGCAGATGCGCCGGTCTTGACTGGGCGAATACCGTATCTTCAAAGACGATGTGTAACACACGGTGGGCTCTTTGGGCTGGACCTCTGTGCACTGTATGTCTGACTCGAAGAGTAAGATGTCTGCAGATAGAAAATATGGGATTAATGAACTGGGGTTATTGGGTGTCCCTCTCTTCTTCCCTTCTCTTCTCCTGTAGAACCCCAAGGTTAATGCTCTCACCTTAGGTAAGTGAACGCCGAGCTCTCCATCTGCCTCGGGGCAGGGTGCCGTAACCAGTTTCTTCACTGGATAAGGGTGCAGACCTCTTGACCTCAGAGGACTGCTGTCCGTCGTTTACTGCATGAACGGTAAGTTCTGGGTATTTCAAATGTCTTTAAATGTCTTTTGTAATGATGTCTCTTGTTTTTCAGGGTTCTGGCGATGGCAGATGGCGGGCTGAAGTGAGTTGAGGTTGGAACCCGTGTGAGAAATAGAAGCGCCTGGAAGCACGTAAGTAAGCGCTTGTTGCCTGCTTCACGATGCGCACTAACTGTCCTTTTACCTTGCAGGTACAAGTTCGGAGCTGCTGAAGGTGCCGGAATACCCACTGGATTCGGCGTGGGAAGGAGTAATGGCACGTGAGTATTAAAGTTATCCAATGTCTTTAAACGCACCTTCTTTATTCTTTCAGATGCGGGATGCAGCGCCGAAGGCCTCCGGAGCGTGCAAATCGTTGGTAAGCTTTTATCTTTCAGATGCCGGAATGCAGTGCGAAGACCTCCGGAACATGCGAAGAGTAGGTAAGCCTTTGTCTTTTGGATGCCGGAAGGCAACGCGAGGCGTTGGTGACAGCCGATGGACCAGGTAAGAGATGCGCTGTCACTGAAGACCGTAGTGCTAACCTGTTCTTTCTTGTCTTTATAGGTGTTGCTGAAGACTGGATTCAGGATGGTAGCCTTTTTCTTTAGGCCCAGGATCAGATGCAGAAGACACGATGAGCGTTCTGCTGCAGAGGATGCAGAATAACGCAAAGCAAGATTCATCCATCGGGTGTGGTTTAAATAGCCTCCTGTAGTGCTTTGGTGTCTCCTTCCACAGCCACGCCTAGGAAAGAAAAGAGTTCCTGCTTTCCAGAAGAGTTCCAGTGTTCTGAACCTAGGGAGTGGCTCCTGCCCCACCCAACAGGAAAAGTAGTCCCAAACAGAAGAGGATCAGAGGCTCAACTGGCAGGTAAGTAAGCAGCATGGTCTGCCGCAGGTTAGTCCACCCAAGCATTATGAGCCCGGCGCTTCCAGTGCTGGGACTGGGCACATTTATGAGCCTGGCGCCACTGGCGCCAGGACAGGGTCCAAAAGGTCCCAATAGGGACTGGTTGTCACAGCTCTCAGTGCTATACAGCCACAGACAGCACAGAAAAGGGGCAAATGGCCACACAAGGAGGACATAAGCAGATACTGGTTCTAGCCACAATATAAAAAAAAGACCTTTGGCAAAGAAATGGGCAGGTTTGTGGGCACCTATACGTCTCTGGAGAAAGCTCAAGCATCAAAACGCAAACATTTTCCCAGGCAGAGTTTTTGCCGGGACCAGCAGCTATCGGGGTCGAGCAGCCAGTCATTTCCACAGAGGGAGAAAAGCCCAGAATCCCAGAGCCCAGTACTGGGAGAACAAGCAGCAGGACTCTTTCTTCCCGGCCCGAGGATGATTTCCGAGAAGTCGCAGAGGAAGAGGAGCCAGTTGAGGCCAGAGCTTTACCCCAGGTGAGAGCCACAAAAAATCCTCCTGGGGGGGGACAACATTTTTCAGTGGAAATTGGCACTTTCCAGCGATACATGGGTTGTGCAAACCGTCAGAGGTCTTCAGCTGGAATTTGTACAGGATCCCGTGCAAGAGAGCTGGCCCTGTGAGAAACAACTAGCGCAGGCAGAACAAGAGAGTCTAAACCATGAGCTTCACCGACTAAAGTTTAAAGGAGCCATAGAGAGATGCAGAGCGGCCCAAAGATTCATAAGCACTATGTTTCTGGTCTGCAGAAAAGAGAAAGTGGGCCAGTCATAAACTTAAGGGAATTCAATGGCTGGATTGTATACCTCCACTTCAAGATGGGAGGGATATATCAGCTGAGAGACTCGCTAAGAGAAGGAGACTGGCTAACAAGAATAGACCTGAAGGACGCATACCTTACGATGCCAGTGCAAGCAGAATTCAGGACCTTCCTAGCTTTGCGTTGGAATGGCCAATTATGGCAATTCAAAACAATGCCCGTCGGGCTAGACTCAGCTCCTTGGGCTTTGGCCAAGCTGACGAGACCAGTCGCAGCAGCGATGCGGGAGAAGGGTATCTGGATAATCATATACCTAGATGACCTCCTGCTTCTAGCAGAGGATCGAGAGGCGCTAGTTTATCATTCCTAGTGAATTTGGAGAAATCGGACACTACACCAGCACAGAGATTATGCTTCCTGGGATTCGTGCTAGACACCAAGAAAGAAACCAGAAAATCAGGGACATCAAGAAGGAGATCAGGGTCTGCTTGAGCAAGCAGGAGATTTTGATCAGAGTGCTTGCGAGGATAGTGGGGATACTGGCAGCACCGATTCCAGCTATCTTCCCAGGTTCCCTACATTATTGAGCCCTTCAGAGGCTAAAGATCAGACACCGGCAGCAAGGTCTGAAGTATCATCAGTTAATTCACTTAGACCAGGAATCCATCACAGAACTAGAATGTTGGAAGAAAACTTTGGATGCCTGGAAGGGGCATGCCATATTCGGAGATTGACCGGATCTAGTTATAGAAATGGACACCAGCCGGGTGGGCCGGGGAACGAGATGCGGGTCACTAGAGACCAGAGGGAAATGGAGCCAAGAAGAACTCTGCCTTCACATAAACTGTTTGGAGCTCCTAGCAGGTTTCTTCGCCATCAAGGCGTTCACGAAAGGGAGAGTGAGTTCATGTGCCCTTCTAAAGATGGACAATATATCAGCGATCAGATACATAAACCATTTATGGAGGATGAGGTCTAGGTTGCTAGCAGATCTAGCAAAAGATTTTTGGCATTTTTGCCTTCAGTCAGGGACGTCAGTAACAGCAGAATAGTTTCCAGGGGCACTCAATGTAGAAGCGACTGAAACTCTCCCATTCAAACGGACTTCAGTGATTGAAGACTGAGCACGGAAGTCTTTCAGCGGCTGGACCAGCTGTAGGGCCCAGTGCACATTGACCTGTTTGCGTCTCGACTCAACACACAGACGCGCAGCTACTTCACCTGGAGATTGGATCTGTCCGCACAGGGCACATACGCATTACTCCAAATGTGATCAGGGGAGCTGCATTATGCATTCCCTCCCTTCATGCTGTTGAGCAGGGCCCTAGCAAAGTGCCAGAGAGAGAGCGGACTTGATTATGATAGCACCGATTTGGAAATCGCAAGTATGGTTTCCAACGCTAATGGGACTGTCTACAGACATTCCTCATATCGTTCCGGGCAGACCCAGCTTGGTCATTTAATCCTCTTAAAGTGAGAGAGACTCTCCTGCTGATAACATGCAGGATCCAGGAGATGCTGGGTGCTGCCAGGCATTTCGACACAAGCTGTAGAGCTCATCGCAGAATCTTGTGCCCCATCAACTAGGAGGAGCTACGGCGCGGCTTGGGCCAAGTGGTCGAGCTGGTGCAGAGGGAGAAATGCTCATCCCGTTTCTGCGCCTGTAGTTGCGATCTTAAATTTTCTAGCACACCTTTTGCAATATGGGAAAGCATATCCAATCATCGGAGTGTACAGGTCAGCTATTTTGGCAGGGCACCTTCCAGTCGAAAGGGGTCCCAGCAGGGGAACATCCGCAGTAACCAGACTCATAAAAGGGGCTCAATATAGAGAACCCTGGAACCAAGATACTACTAATGATGGGACATTACGGTAGTGCTGCGATTACTAGTGAGTTGGCCGGCGGACAGATACCTGTCTCTGAAGCAGTTGTCTGGCCAACTGGCAATGCTGCTATGTCTGATGTCTTGCATGAGGGTGGCAGATGTAAAGACCCTAGAGATACACAGGAAGACTTTCGATCCAGGGGAGTGACCTTTTCGATAGCTAAAAGGGACGAAGACAGGGTCCACTTCAATGCATTACCCCTATTTCTCAAGCAACAGTAAATTGTGTTTAGCGAGATGTATTAAGGAATACGAGAACAGAACAGCGGAGTGCAGGGCAGCTAGTAATACACAGTTGTTGATAGCGCAGAGGAAGCCATTCCAAGCAGTAGCAACGGCCACCATTTTCTAGGTGGGTGAAAGAGGTGGTGCACCTAGCATGCATAGATTTGAGAGAGTACAGAGCACATTCAGTGAGAGGTGCAATGGTATCTAGAGCATTCACAGCAGCGGTATCAATGCAGGATATTATGCAAGCAGCTGACTGGGTTAGCAATACTACTTTTAAAGAGTTTTATTTTAAGCCGAATGAAGGTTTGGCTACAGCTGTATTTGGGAAGCTTAGAACAATCATAATGCTCGCCTCCAGTCTTGACATAGAGTTAAGATTACCCCTGCTATCTGCGAAGGGAGTCTTGATTCTATTAAAGACTAGGAGGCAAGCATTAATTTCCCACCCTTCCATGTACTGTAATAATGTATCCAAGTGTATGATGGATGAGAGACCGTACAAGGACTCCACCCTGATATTGTTGTTTGTATAATCCCTAGGGGAAGACCAGAAGAATAATTGAGTGATGAGGAATGGCAGGCAGCAAAGGCTGGATGCAGCGGAGTATTGCATGCGGGAAGCAGCGAAGTTGAGTCTGCGAAAGTTGGATTTGTTTGTCCCGTTGGTTCACTTTGTTGGCACAGTTCAAAGAATGCAGTTCAGAGCATTTAAAGAAGAGGAGGAGTCCAGGAACAGGAAATGGGTCATAGGCTGGACTGACCTGAACAGGACTACAGAGACAGTGGGATTTGTAGTTTATAAGAAACGAAAAGGGATGAAGGAGGACCCCTTTTCAGTGTTTTCTTATGTTTTTGTTGAAACTGCTGAGGAGTAAATACATTGAAGTTGAAGCATAATGCTTGCCTCCTAGTCTTTGATAGAATCAAGACTCCCTGCGCAGTTAGCAGGGGTAATTTCATTATGGGTGTTTGCATGATGTGTTTACAGGGGAATCCTGGCACATGTTGTGCACTGCTTATACGCACACATGTTTATGACACTATACAAGAATATATTAGGCACTCACTGCTTAACAATGTGCTTAAATGGCAATCATGCTATAGAATAGACACTGGCTGCATGCTGATATTTGATTGGGCAATGCTGACTTATATTGGGTGCAATAATGTGTTTTAACAGATTCATGCTACAGGCCGATATTGGGCACAGACAACATGACCACGTTTTTTTACAGTGACAATACGGATGTATGTTGTTGAGATAAGCCTTTGTTTTTTTTTTTAGAAACAGGAAGTATACAAATATGTTGGAAAATGCTTCTGCTGTTTTTTATGGGCTGGCATCTATTGGAGTCTTTAATGTGCTTCACTACAAAACTGATTGTAAATTGTATGTGCAGGGGTATACTCACTATAAATGCAGACCAGCTGAATTGGATTCTTACCTGCATTTGAAAAATTCATACTTCACCAAACTCCACAAACAAGAGCTATGGAGCCTATGGAGCAACAATTGGCACTTTGTCAGATAATGTACAATCCTAAATAAATGGTGCGGTTTCTTCCGCGCTACTTTTTGAGATCATTCATTTAATTTGAGCTTGATAAACACGAACCTGCAACAATGGATGGGTGCATGTGTCTACATATCATTTTAAAAACTCTGCTATGGGCAGAAATAAAATCCAGCCTGTATCATTGATAGGTTATTTCCGAAATTATATAAATGGCAAGCAAAGTAACTCAGATGCAAGGGCCCGATTCACAGAAAAGTGCGCATTGAACCCACAAAGTTCCTGCGCCAAAAACGACTCTGTGTGCCCAGCGTGCAAAGTTTACAAAGCGCGGTCCACATATTCATGGATTACAAATTGAAAGCTGCATGAGGAACGCCTATAAAACTCCCCCACGCAAACCAAAACCATAGCCGTAGACCAACCTTTGCACAAACCTCTGCATCCACCTCTGACCCACCATCCTGCACCCCAGCAACACTGTACGCGGTCCTCAAAAGGTCAAGGCTGCACCCCAGCTAAACTGTGCAAAATCCCCCATAAGTTAAGACTGCACCCCAGCTAAATTGCGTGAGGTCCCCCGTACGTAACGGCTGAACCCCATTGTGGGCGAGGTCGCCAGTAAGTAACAGCTGCACCCCTGCGATTCTGCGTGAGGGCTCCCGTAAGTAACAGCTGCACCCCTATGATTCTGCTCGAGGTCCCTCATAAGTAATGGCTCCACCCCTGTAAATCTGCATGAGGTTCAACGTAATTAAAGTCTGCACAGTTGTGAAACTGTGCGATCTCCCCTGTAAGTAACGGCTGCACCCCTGCAACACTGCAAGCTGTCCCCACTACTCCCAAGACACCCAAACTGCTGGCACATGCCCTACTACACAGCAGCCCCCTCAAGCCCAGCCACCAACCACCATCCCACTCACCTCCAACACTACCCCCAGGCAGCCGCTCAGGTCCTGACACCACCCACCAGCCCCCCTCTGACACTACCCCCAGACATACCCTCAGGTCCTCACACCATCCGCCAGCTCCTCTCTCCTCTGATACTACCCCCAGGCAGCCCTTCAGGTACTGACTCCACTCTCCAGCCCCCCTTACCTCGACATGGAGGCAGCAGCGCCGTTCATGCTTGGATGGCTTGCAGGCCCCCTAACATACTCCTCTTCTCCTCCTCTGCATCCCTGCAAGCCTCATCAAGGAAGGCAGCCCACCTCAAAGTATGTCTCTCCACCACCTCTGTCCTGGCCATAGCCATCCTCACCTCCCTAGCCTGCTGCCTTTCTGCCATCAGCTGCCTTCAAAAGTCTATTCGGATGCACAAAAAATCACAAAGTCTCCTCCGTTCCTCCTGCCAGATGTCACAACTGTCCTGCCTGACTTGCCTCCTCAATGACAAATGTCCCTGCGAGGATTGCCTCTGGACACCCCTCATATGCTGCTGCCTGGCTGAGCATAAGCTGCGCAGGGTAACCCTGCTGTCTGGATGTCACACTTTGGGGGGTACAGTGCCAGCACTGTCCTGAGGTTCCAGCTGTCCCACTGCTGCCTGTCCCTGTGTTAGTGTCTGAGCAGGCACAGTGACCACCTCTTCTGTAGTATGTGGGACTTCCACCGGAGGCAGGGTCATGCTCACGACTGGACTGGGCAGTGTGGGTGGGATTGGCACAGAGGGAGCCTTCATGGGAACTGGCAAGGAAGGCTCCTCAGTGGACGACTGGGGCACAGAGGTTGCAGTCAAGGAAGGAGAAAGTGAATGTACCAGCACACAGAGACCACCCGTGATTAGTGCATGTGCCAGCTGGCCCAGGTAGAGCCGTATCGAATTGTGATGCTGTGCCAGCTCATCACGAGTAGCTGCCACAGCAACACAAATAGTGGCTGTTCACCTCACCAGGCGAGCCATCAGGGTATGCACCAACTCAGGGATGGTATCCTTGGGCACAAAGGGGGGATCAGTCTGGCTGGAGGCATCTTCAAAGGTGGTCACTGCTGCAGCAGATGGACCAGAGACTGGAGGTTTTGCAACTCCCTCCATGGTGCACTACACATCTTTGTTTCCCTGTCCCAGGTGTGCAACCTGAACACCCTCCTGGATACCTCCACAGACCTGTGTTCTGGCCTTAACTTGCCTCCTCCTCCACCTCCATCTCCCTGGATGACGCCCAAGAGCCTTCCTCTCAGGATGGCCCCTATGTTCCTGAACCCTGGCCCACAGCCACTGAGGAGTGCCCCACCACAACCACCTCCTGGGACGTACCCCAAGCAGCACTGCCTGACGTTACTTGTGCTCACCCAGCCAACTCTCCCTCAGATGATGTGGTGTCAAACGTGGCAGGCTGGGGTATCTGCTTGGGTCTGGTGGCCCGGCCCTTGCGCTTCTGCTCCACAGCGATGCCTCTGCCTTCTTGACGAGCTGCAGTAACTGTGAAAAATCAGTTATCGTTGTCAATGGATGTATGGCATACACAACATTGACATCACCAATCAAGCATCATGCTGCAACCAAGAACTGACACACACAATGCACACACAAACTAATGCACCCATGCAAGTGCATGTCTACTGTTGCATGAGTGTAGTGTGAAGGATAATTTACAGTCATGACACATGGATATGTCAACACAGCACATTGTTGTCTGGCCATAAAACATCACCAAAACATGCAACACCACCATACCAATAACCAACCAACACAAGTATGACATTCAGCCAGGGGCATGAGAACTGCACAGGGCACCTGCCCACACAAACACAGTCACCAACATGTATCTGTGACAGCTAAAACATCACTGAGGGAAAATTCAGCCAATACAAATGCATATACCAGTATACGTTTGATGCCACATACACCCAGCATTGGCATGAGGCAGCAAGCTGATGCATCTCACACCTACACAAAAGCTGCATATAGAATGAGGCATCTGCAAACATGCATGCCACACATACACTGTAGAGCATTGCACCACATGGGTACTCACCAACAGCTTCCAGTGACTTCTCCATTCACAGATCTGGGCGTGAAGGTCTGGATACAACCTGGGGGAACCGGTGGCAGCCTGCATGCTACACCTCTACAGTGGGCTCCTTGGTGAGGGCTGCCACCACCTTCAAATGGCTATGACCCTTGAGGTCGTCCCATCATTTCAAGACCATCTTCATCGGACGGTCTGCCACCACCTCTGCGTTGATGGCAGCCTTAATGTCGTCCCAGATCTGTTGTTGTGTGTCGTTGACCAGCTGTGTTGCTGTGTTGAAGAGGGAATTATAAGCTCCCAGGACCTGAACCACCGGGATGCCACCTACAGTGTTGGTGAAGTTGGCAGCCCTCTGCCTCACTGACATGTGGTATTCTGCAGTCTTCCGAGGATGTTGAAGGTCCAGAAATGTCACTCCTGATGCAGTTATGGATTTGCTGGGTCCTGGATAGGTGCTCTGGAGTGTGGTGGTGTTGGCAGGAAGAATTGGAAATCCTAAATACTGTAGACGTGTTCACAGGTCCAACACAGGAGTACAAGCAATGGTAGGACAGCTCGAACTCCAAGACAGTGCTGTTTGCAGACAGGCCCTCACACTAAAGCTGGCAGCAGCAGATAAGGAGTGAGATAGGCAAAGCATGGTCATAGGAGGCAAAATGAGAAGATGGCATGCAAGAGGAACTCTAGTGTGTGTCTCTCATCCATAGCAGCTGAAAACAGACTAAAGGCCCTTAACATGTAAGTTACATCCTACGTGCTGCTGCGCGCCTACTACTCTCGAACACAATTTCCTGTTTTAGGGTACCTCTGCCTATTGCATACTGCTTTGTTCACCCTTTGGAAGCTTTCTGGGTATCGCAAACACAATTCTTCTGTTTCGGCCTGCCTTTGAATATTGTGTACTCATATTTTTCCTTTTAGGGTACATTGCAGCCTTGCTGGACCACACATCTATGTTGCATATCACGTAGACTGTTGACCATATTGCCCAGAACAATATCTTGGTGTGCCTTCTATTGCTCCTTTACATCTTAAACATGAATGGAAAGGCCCCAAAAGGGAAAGGGAGTAGACGGTTTTGGGATCAGGGACATAGTGAGGACACATCTGCCATAGCAGGACGTGATGGGTCTTAGCCCACAGGTGACCCGGCACCTGGACGTCAATGTGGTCACAGCCAGACAGGTGAAGCGGCACCACATAGGACCACTAGAGCCAAGAAGGGATGCCCTGCAGAGCAGGAAGAGGCTCTAATCCAAGACACAGCCAGCAGACGGGTCCATAGAGGAAGAGGCACTTCATTGAGGAGAAATTTCAGATCTTTGTTGACTATGTAACTGGTCACCATTGTTAGATGTTCTCATGGCAGGTAGCATGTTTACAACTGCACAATGATTAGTGCATTGACGGCATGTCACTGACCTCATCAGCACCTTAGTTGTGGAGAGGCACAATGATAAACAGGCCCAGAAGCAGTGGAATTATCTCACACAGAGAACTAAGCATAAGCTCAGTGTCAACCTGGCCTCTGCGCTGGCCACTGGAGGGGGCCACCAGAAGAGAAGTAGCTGACTCCATTCGAAGAGGCCATGAGTGAACTCATCAGCATTGAGCAGGTGCAAGCCATGGGAGGCATGGAGACACATGCGGGCACATCTGGTATGTGGCATTTGTGTGAATCATATGTGTGGACAATTATAGTTGACCTACCCATATTTGTGTAGCAGTACGGCTGGCTGTGGTTGTCAGCCGTCCTTGGGCAATACATGTTTGCTACCGTGTACACATCTATCACATGGCCTGCGTTCAGGGATTTTTCTGTGTGGTGCATATATGTAGAAGATGTTAGTGTGACTTTTCACATCATAGTCTGCTGGCCCACACAGCCGTGCCAGTACTTGAATACAGGGTTTGAATATTAAACACATGTACAAATTAAATTACCCCATGATGTGCACCCCTGACAGGCACACATCACCCACAGGGCACACTTCTGTGTCATGGTAAACAATGCCACATCACATGCAGCTTTCATTTCCATATTTTTGGTGCCTGTCTCATTGCATTGTACATCAGGTACATGTGCTATACGTCGACACACACATCATTTGCTGCTGAGTTGCATGTTTGTATTGTCGCACGGGCAATTCTCCGTCACACTGCGCCCAAGAGTGCAATATAGGCATGTGTTGCAAGTAATTGAAGAGATATGTGGTTATAAGTCCGATGGATTTATTTGCAAAGTAGCCTGACACGTGTTTCGAGTCTAAACCGACTCTTCATCCGAGGCTAAACTTAATGCACAACAAAATCATAGACAATTATGCACCAATAAACAAATAATGTTGGTATAAAAACCATGCATTGTGTAAATTCAAAAACAAGGCAAGAGGCATAAAACACAGAGGCAAACAAAAGGTATAGGTAGATCATTTTATCATATGGCATAATAAAAAAAAAAAAAAAAAAAAGGGTGACAACATAAAAGAAATGAAGGATTGAACGGTCACATTATATCAAAGGTCATGATAAAAATAAGGGAAACCACAGCATCAGTGGTAGGTAATAAAAAAGACACAGTACCACATATTGGATGATGTTGAAATGAATGGAGAATCCATGGTGCCGGGATGCAAGAAATACACAGGAAGCAATTGGCACCTTTTTGGAAATAATGTTGGTATATATCTCTGCTTGTAATTTAACTTACATAAGAAGTACCCATTGTTGGGCTTTTTGGTCATCCTTGGCTCTTTGAATGCAATGTTACAGTGACTCCCGTGGATGCATGTAAATGTACCCTTTTGTTTGCCTTGCTTTCTGTGTATTTCTTGCATTGGTGGGTCATCCTTGCAAGGTTGGGACTCAGGTATCCTCAAATAGAAATGTCTGCAGACATCCCATGCAAAAGGTTAGGGTAATTAATTATGCCAATGAGTGTGTCTGTCTGCATTGCATGTCATGTAGGTGCATGGTAGATTTACCAGTGTGTTCATATAGTTAAAAAAAGTACCACCTGTCTAACATGATAGCCCTGTATGTGTACATCTTTCAATGCCTGACAGACACATGACTTATCCCTTGCATCATTTTGTCTGGCACTTTAGTATGTCTATATGCCCACTAATAGCATGGACTGGACCAGGGGTGGGGTGGTGCTGCATGTCAGCAAATGCCATATATCTGTGGTTTACAGCTCACAGTGTGCCAAGTCATGATGTCAGATGCATGGGTATCCTGCCATGTTGTGGCTTTCTGCCCTTTGTTGCACATGTGCATGTTTGTGAAGACACGCATTAATCCAAATATTAATCTCTTTATATGTGCAGGTGAAGGAGGAGGAGGAGGAAGAAGAGGTGGTGGTACAACAGTCCACCAGTCGAGGCTGTGGTGTACTGCACCGTGAAAATCCACAAGTGCTGTAGGCCATTATCAGTCGTGCTCCGGTCTCTTTGGACTCTTCTGACTCTGCTGATTCGGATGCAGAACCAGAAGTGGAGAACTCGCTGAAGTAGTAGGTAAGTGGCTCAACGGGCAGGTCAGATGAGCTGTTGAGTCTGCATAGTGCAGCTGCCTTCACAAGGCCAGTCAGTGGTGGGCACCACATCCAAAGTGGTTACAGCTGCAAGGCCACCCTCCCCTGAGTTGGTATCAGGTTCTGGGGCTGAAGTCCAACTGAGGTATATGGATCTGCAGCCAATGACAGGGGCAATGCAGAAATGTGCCTGGTCCCTTGTATCATGCCATTGTGGGCCCCACCAATGTGGTGGACGTGTGCAGGCTGGAGAGACAGTATGGGAGCAGCAAATGTTGATTACCGCCATCCTGCATGGCAATGTGTTGGATCGAATTGTTGGTTAGGCTTTCGATTATGCAACCCTATCTCTGGGTCTAACCATGCGATGTGCACCTGGACATCAATATAAGCTCAGTAGACAACTTCAGTGTCAGCTTAGACCTTGCAAACAAGGCAACTGTTTTGCCTTCCAGGACAAGCAGGTGCCCACATTAGGCCAGAATTGACGTTGGCATTGCCCTTTGCTCTCCATGGTACAAATGATGGATCTCGTTCTCTGTTGCTCCCTTTGTCAGCTACTCGTCCCAAGGGGTAGACCTGGGGTTACCGCATGTCCCACTGATCCATTTGATTCCTGAAGGATTTAGGAGCTTTATTCCAGGGCGTATGGTGGTTCAAATGGGATGACCATTATCATGGGGGAACCGGTGTCTAAATCTCATTTTGGGTTTTGGCAGCACATGACCTCTGCTTTTGCTCCCGTGGTTATGACCTTCACAATCGGCCACAGCCCTACTCCCATTTGACTGCTCGCTTTCTTGTCTAATAGTTGTAACTTTATATATTTGTACATGTGAGTATGTTCGTGTTCCGTGCCTTGCCTGTGGTTTGGGATGTGCCAGTCAAGCAATATTAGAGGCATCGTTGCTCTGTGTTTTCAAAACAGCCTGGGAGGATTGATGCCTACTGTTGAATACAATGTTAATTCATGTTCTTTTATATCATGCACATGCAATGTATTCTATGTGAGACTTCTGCAAGGCAAGAGGTTCTATTCACTTGAAAATGCATGTGCTTCTACAACATATGTGTCTCCCTCCTGTCACCTATACCCACATAATACTACCTGCCCTCCTATGCCTACCCCTGTGCATTCCCCACGTGTTAGTGCTCATTCCACAATGTGAATCATTTGGGAGGGTTTGGTATCTGAACATGCTTCCCGACAACAAAATGGATTCTTTTGTTTCCATTTGCCATGACTGTGTTGGTGTTTAGTACATGTTATATTGTTATATGTCTAGTGGACACACACAATTTGCCTCTCACAGACACACATTCTCAGGGTATTGTTATGGCCATGGAGGATATTCCCCAATTCATCATTGAATGGCACCAGGGTTATGGCCTCACTGTGTGTGCTACACAGGGGCAGGTTTTCTGGTAAAATATGTTTGCACCAGCTAGTTGCATGCAGCCTCGCCCTGTGCCCTTTGGCCAATCAGGGCAAAGGTGGCGCCTGTGGCTGAGGTCGATATCCCACCTGCATTTAAACTGGTAAGCACGCTGTGTGGCTACATTGTGCAGTACACATGTGGTGACACTGATTTTACAGACTAGTGGTGGGGCATATAGCAGTACATCACCAGAGTGGTCTAGGGAGTGGAAACATGGCTTAAGCACCCCAAATGTGTGCTCTGCGATATCCCTTGTGGTCACATGTGCTGCATTATATCTCACTTCAGCTGGTGTGGCATCATCATGATGGTCGATAGCGGGTAGGCATTGTCCCTGAAAATCTTTACATGGTTGTATTTGGCAATTATTGTCATGGTCTGCTGTTTAGTGTGTGATGTTCATGCATGCATGTATGTGCATGCTAGTTCATACTCACCAATGAGCCAGGTGTTGCAAGATTAACCCGATGCCAGGACACGGTAGAGTGCTGACTGACGGTAAATGTAGCTTTCATGCGCGCTGCCATGGAAATTGGCATTGACTTGCATGAACACTCCATTTGTGTCACAGATTACCTGCACCTTGAAGGAATGCCAGTGCTTGCGATTGCGTTAAATGTGCTCCATCATTCGAGGGGGCCATAGCGCAACATGTGTACAGTCGATGGCTCCAACTACACATGGACAGTGTGCAACTGCATAGAAATCTTGGCACACAGTCTGCCTTTCCTCCAGTGTTCTCGGCATATATATGTGCCTATGCAGACATGTAGGTGATGTTATGCGGGCCAAGACCTGGTGGAGACAGTGGGATTGAGTGGCCTGTGATATACCAACATCTATAGCAGTGGTGCATTGGAATGAGCCTGAAGCAATGAAATGTAGTGCATTCAGCAACTTGTCAATGGGGGAATGGTCCTGGGAGCATATGGTGTAGGTCTAGGATGTCATGGGGTGAGAACCGGTAGATGGCATAGACCTGGTCATCAGGCATCCCAAACCGCGTGGTGCGTGTGTCCACGTATGACGGCTCACACTATTGCAGTGTTCATCGTGGTTTTGCAACATTTGTGTTGTGTGCAATGTGTGCTTTATACGCATTGGATCCTTTGCATGTTGAACTTTATGCCTGCTATCATGTGGAGGTTTGATCACATGGTTTTGGTGTGACTTTTCCTGATGTAGGTTTGCGTGATGGAATCCATGAATTCGGTTGGGTTTGCGGTGGATTGGGCGTGCCATTGCTTTGCATGTCCGGTCCCTAAACATGCCCACATTATTCCTCATTCTGCATGGAAAATTAGGTATATGCATATTCCGCTCCCTTTACTTTTACTTTTACTTTAAGTTATTTGTAGTGTAAGCGACTTCAATTCAACACTACAGCTAAGTCAATGCCTAGTCTGGGATGCTGAAGGAAGCCCTTATTGATGTATTTTTATGTCCAGTTCGTTTACTCTGGATGACAACCCTTATATAACACCCCTCTCTTAGAATCCCCCTGACCCCACTGAGCCAAGAAGTAGGTTTGTTTTGCAAATTAAAAGGTTTATTTGAAAATTAAACAATATATATCTATCAAACTTTTATAGTAAAATAATATTTGATAGCACACTTGTGAAGAGGATAGTGGTCAACAATGGATAATGTTACAGTGGTACACTCTTTTTGATGGCTTAGAATTGATATAGAGAGGCTAAAGTAGCTGAGAATGCTTTTATGGCTTCAAGGACAATGCAATGATGAATGAAAATGCAGTACAGAAAATAAACTTGAAATGACTTCAACAAAAGACAATGTAATCACTTTTCTTTGACAATTCACCCCCCCCCCCCCTTTTTAGGCAAGGTAAAGAGATGGAAGGAAAGCACACAGTTCTCAGGAATGCAATCAAATATAATTCAGTTCCCCCCCTAGCAAGCTTAGAGGAAAACAGGTAGAAGTCTTAAACACAGGCAAGATACTTTGATGTGGTTGCAATTAAGTGAAAAATATGTGAAACATGCTTTTCATTCCCTCTAGAGGTTCAGGGTTGGTGACAGCTACTTTGTATTAGTTCAGGATCACTTTAGCAATGCTCTATGAATGATTGTCAGGTTGCAAACGAATTTCAGCAAAGGAAAGCAAGGACAAATCTTTTTACACGTGGCTGAAATTAAGCAAAATGTCAAATCGCAGCAAATTTAGTCGCGTGGGTCGAGCGCAATTACGGAGGCACTATAAGGGGTAGCAAGTCGGTTTTATGCTTGTTGGAAAGCTTAGATTCTTAGCTTTGAAATAAAATCTTGCTTCTATCACAAACGGTTCCGGAGATACGGCCGATTTAGTAAAGGTAGTTTTTCGGATTTGAAATTTTATAGCTCAGAATGACAGATGACAGTGTTCAGGTTTAAAGATGACAGAATGACACGATTCTAGGAGGCAGTTCTAATAGGCTAAAATAGTTTGGATTAAATTATTTTAAACTAAGAGATTGGTTTTGGCACAGTGAGTACTCACACTATATTTTTTAAATAAGCCGTCAAGGTCTGGTCAGGTTGGACGGGACTTCCGGTGGGTGGTTCTGAAGTCCCGGCTATCTGGGTCAGCTCTGCTCTCTGGGTCTGTCAGGCACCGGTTCTGCTCACAACGGGCTGGTCTGAGGTTCTCTCTGGTTCCAGATACAGCACTGCTTTCTGGATATTGCTACAGGTTCTTGCAAAAGTTCTTGGCAAAGAATTCAAACAGCTCGCCCGGCTGTTGAATAGTTTGGTTGGTTTTGAGGTCTGCTGAAGAGAACTCAGCTTGTGGGTTAGGCCTTTGCTTTGAGTTCTGGAGTCAGAGTTCTAAGTTCTGGGCTCTGTCTTGCTGGAGTCAGTCTAGGTCTCTGGAGTTCTGGATGTGAATTTGTCCGTCAGCGTGCTCCGCAGAAAATGGGAATTGAGTGTCTCTACCTGTCCCAGCAGTCTCTTTTTATGTGTTCTACAAGTGGGTGTGTGCATGGACATAACTGAGCCGGCCCCTCGCAATCTATAATTGGCCACGTCCTCCTCTCTCCCTTGATTGGGGAGCTGGGTTGTGTGTCATCTTTATGGCTTACAGAAAGACACTCCCCTTGTCAATGTGCATACAAATCTATTTCTGATCCAAACACATGTTTCCCAGATACACAATTTGTTGAAATGACATGTACATATTACAGATTCCTTATGGTCCATGCTTGTCCGACTCTGATCTTCCTGGGGGCTTGCATTAAAAAATGACAACTTAATTTCATTTTTAATTGGTTTACCAATGTTAAATCTGTATCAAAAATTACACCAATGTACACCCTCCAATTACACACATTCCAGTATTTTACTAGGTTTCTAGTATAAACCCGGTGTCTGTAATATCAATAAATAGCGGGGTTTTGCCTCAGAACATGGTACAAAGTTGAATCAAGTCTTGAATTGTGGGTACATTTCTTAGATTGAGGTTCTCCAAATTGCACATTTTTGTAAGCTTAACACAATATTTTAGAAGCATTTAACTTAAACATATATTTGCTGAAATATGATTCCACAAGAGTGTCTGGGTCCCTTCCCCCAGAAACCTGGGAGTGCGACATGTCTCTCCTCTCCCAGGCAGGGCTCTGTTTACAGTCCACACTGAAAATCAACATACCCCATTCAAGTGCAAGGGTCTATTGTGTCGGCTGAGGTCAGCAGGCCAGGGGGCCACTCTGCATTTGGTTAGCATGTCCATGTGATCTCCTGGGCTGTTGTGTGGGTCTCTGAGGTGAGAAGGTTTCCCAGCCTCTTGGCCTGTTAATGCAATCAGATTGTCTCTGGGAACAGCAGGTGGTTAAGAGTTTTAATTAACCAGCTGGCCTTTGAAGGTTTCCAGCTGTCTCAGGAGGCTGATTAGCTTCTGAAGTAGCAGTTCTCCTGTCAGAGTTTAGACCGCTAGTGCCGGTTTGTGGACAAAGCTGGTACTGCACCCATTTTTGGGATCTGTCTTGAATTAATGCATTTCAATAGAGTGGTCTTTTGCTTGATATTATAGGATCCTTCCTTAATATTGTTTTGATGGCATCCTTACAGTAGAGTGGTAATGTGGGACCCCCCATAAGAAGGTTGTATCTTTAGAGTGGTCTTGTGCCCATGATTTTAGCAACTTTTTGACATCAATAAAAACGGATTTTGCACAGAACCATCTTTCTTTGCACTGGTGGGTGGCAGATTAGGTGACCATTTTGGTGTGCGCAAACTGCACGGTTCTCCTGGATTCTGGCGTGAATGTGGGTGGCGACAGCTCATCCCCACATCTACCCAGTCTATTGATTTAGTTTGTTCTGGGATAGAATAATGGGCGGTGATAGCTCATCCCCACATCTACCCAGTCTATTGATTCAACATGGGTAAAAACCCTTGACAAGCCCCCCGCCCGACTGCGCTTTGATTTGGAGTTGAGGGGGAGTCGGGTGCAAAGGATGTTTTTGATCCACGCGCTGGTATGTCCGCATCATCTTCTTCCAATTCCGTAGATGGCACAGTTCAGCATCTTTTCCTCCATCCGGTTGGATCGATCGGTTCTCCTCGCTGGTCCTGATGGGAATATTGGGCGGTACCCCGGGGCCCCCGGATCTCTGCTCCTGGTCCCCGGATCGTTCTCCTTGGTCAGTCTCCATGGTTTCATCTCTCCTAGGATGATAAAGCAAAAGCGGCAATACCTATTCGTAGACATTTTTCCCCCACTATTGATATAGTGGGGCGGCAGGTACATTTTATAAATCAAGAGACATAACATTCTTATTTTGAAAAACAAGATATAATTAAAAGACAGTTGCCTACAAGGATCATAAGATTTTAGAGACCATATGGGTTATATTTTATGGTTGGAACCGAACTAATCTGGAGCGGTCCCCTCTGGTATTGCAGAGGACTCCTCCAGTTGTTGCAGAGTGTGCCTGGGATGGCAACACTTTAGCTGATTAATATGGACCCACCTGTCTTCCCCTTCCGCCGAACTACATTTGGGGATGCGGATCTTGTAGGCTACAGGGGAGATTTTGTCTATAATTTCAAATGGTCCCTTCCATGTAGGCAAACATTTTTGCTGTTTGGCCTGGTTCCTTTGGAAATTGTATAGATAGACCCGGTCTCCCACAGTATATTCCTTCCTGGTGGTCTTCAGGTCGTAGTGAGTTTTCATGCTATCAGCTGATCTTTCTAGATTCCGCTGAGCACAGGCAAAAGCATGCTGGAGGTGTTTCCTTAAATTCTCCACATGCTCATGAGTTGTGGAGGCATTTATCAGTGTCTGCTCTTGGGTCCTGTAGAGCAAATGCTGGGGAAGCACCATCTTGCGTCAGGTCATCAACTCAAATGGTGACATTTTAGTTGCAGATGAAGGGGTAGATCTGATAGCCATTAGGACCAGAGGTAATCGGATATCCCAACTTGGCCCAGAATCTGCCACAAACTTTTTTAAGATGCTCACAATGGTTCGGTTGTATCTCTCTACTGCTTCAGAAGAAGCTGGCCTGTAAGCAATATGTAGCTTCCTTTTGACCACCAGTATCTCCCACATCTTTGTCATTACTTCACTGGTGAAGTGGCTACCCCTGTCTGACTCAATCCTTTGAGGTAGACCAAAACGGGAAAAGATGTGGTTAATCATCAGGGCAGCTGCTGTTTCTACCTTGCAGTTTGGGGCCGGGAGGCATTCCACCCACTTCGTAAACAAGCATGTGACGGTCAACATGTGCTTGTTTTCTCTAGACGAGCGAATTACAGGGCCTACGAAGTCAATTTGCAAATCTGACCATGGCAGTGTCATCCCCCTCTTTTGGAGAGGTGCACGGTGTGTGAGGGATGATGGCTGAAATTGTGCACATACAAGGCACCCCTTCAAGTATTGGTTGAGGTCCTGGCCCATATGTGGCCTGTATGCAATCTCTCTTAAGATTTCCAGTGTTGTATGAAACCCCCTATGACCGGCGGTGACCGCATCATGGGTGTGACTTAACATCAGGCTTCGGAATGAGGTAGGAACCACCCACTGATCATGGCCAGCTTGGGATTTCCTTACCAACAACCCGTCTTGGATTCGGAACCTTTTGTCACTCGCAGTCGCGGCCATCGCCGTGACTGGCGACTCCTTCCGCGTTTGAGTTTGAGAGGACGCAGAGGAAGGTTACTTTAGTCCTTTTTCTGTGTTCGCAGCCGCAGCTCCAAACACGGGACGCAATGCTGCCGGGAGTATTTAAATCGCCGCCTCCCGGCAGGTCGTTGCGTTGCAACCCCCTCTGTTGTTTACCTTTCGACTCTGGGTCCTTCGCTCTTCCTCTGCACCTCGCTTTGGAATTACTCAGGGTTTTTTTTTTTCCCGTGGTTACTCTTCTCCGGGGTTCCGGTACCCGGAACACCGTACTTTGTTTTCCATTTCTCTAAGCCCGCTTCCCTGGGCGGTGCTAGCTGTGCCTTTTTCTTCGGTGGTCTCTCTCTCTCCCTCTCTCTCTCTCTTTCTCTCTCCCTCTCTCTCTCTCTCTCTCTCTCTCTTTCTCTCACCCGTTCTTCTTCCCTTGCTCTTTGTAGTCCAGTCAGCGTGGGGTTTTCTCCCGTGCTCCTCCACAGTGCTTTCTTGGAAGATTTCTACCTCCACCTCAGCCGTTTTCAATTGCTGCCTTCTCCGCCTGCTCTTCAGGCCTACTACTACCATTGGACTTGGATGTTTTGCGGCCACACCTTCAGTGTTGGAGACCCTTCGCTTCCTTCTTTCATCTGTGAACAACTGGCCTTCTGAGACAAGTCTTGACACCTCTTATCAGGCTTTTTTTTCCCCTTGCAGGATTTTCCCCTGTATTTTCTGGCTTGGTTCCGGAAAGGAAGTCACTGTGCCGCTGTTCTCACCCAGCGGCCACAGTGGCTTCTCTCCGTGACAAGCCCACGCACCAGAAGAAGGAGAGAGACTACCTGGCACGTCGAGGACTGCAAGATACCATTGACTCGGAAAGTTCAGGTGAGGAGAGCGTGTGTACAGGGGGAACTCAGCCAAAGGTACCGATCAAGTCACACCTTTTTGGACCTTTCATCAACACTCTTAGGTCCTCTTTCCCAATCTAATCGGTATCCGTCAAGGGAAAGTTCTCAGGTTCCTCAATGTGTTGGTAAATCTTACCAATTATTGGGTCCCTCTTCTGAGCTGTAATCAAATCAGCATCAGGGGTCTCCTTACTCCATTGTGCAGTTGAAAGATCATTGTGAGCATTTGTCTGGGACCTAGTGATAGCAGCGACCTGGATTTCCCCCAACAGGGACTCTATTTCTATTAGATCCCCTTGGATGGCCCCGGTTTTGGTCAGCTGATCAGCTAAGTCATTTCCAGTTTTGTCTGGTCCCTCTACTTTGGAATGACCGTTGATCTTTTTCCAGTAGATGGTCATCCCATTTGAGGTGACCAGATCATCAATGTTTTGGATTAACTTTCCATGTTTCAAGGGTTTAGTATTAGCACATAACATGCCTCTGGTTTTCCAATTAACCAGGTGCTCCACGAACCCGTTCCGTACATAATCCGAATCTGTGATTATGATCAGTTCGTGGAGTTGATGTTGGACAGCAGTGAGGATGGCCTGATGCACAGCCATCAACTCTGCCACCTGACTACTTCGGGGACCAATTTTGTACCCAGCGGAGGGTTCTGGAAACTCCTTCACCCATGCATTCCCTATGCCGGCCACCAGTTCTTTCTCCCCGTTGTTGTCAACATGGTAAGAGCATCAATCCACATAGACAGTGGGCATTCCCTCACACTTGTCTTCTTCAAAGACTTTGTGTGGGGAATTAAGGTATGCCTCCATGTTGTCCTTGATTTTTAGACTTTCGTCCTCGAGACAGTTTTCTCTGGCACAAACATGCAAGTCAGCCAGACCTTGCACGAGGGGACTCTTCTTGTTTTGACCATATCTGACCTCCACAGGAAAGCCTTGCATTGACAGAATCCAGGAAGTAATTCGGGAATTACTCACATTTCCGGCCCGGATTTTGTCACTTTGGAGATATTGCAGAGGCTGGTGTGGAGTCTCCACTATGATGTGCTCCCCCTGGATGAACAGGTGGTAATTCTTCACAATCGTTGAATTTTTCCTCCACAGAGGATAAAGTTTTGCTCGCATAGGAGATTACTTTATTGACCATGTCATGCTTTTGGTATAATACTGCCGTCAAGCACGTATTAGAGAACCCTGTCTCCAGGAAGAACGCCTTGTTTCTGACAGGGTAAGCTAGGCAAGGGGCTTGTGAGAGGCTTCTCTTGAGTTGTCTTACTGCCTCGGATTGTTCTGGACCCCATTCCCACTTGACCCCCCCTTCAAGAGATGAATCAGGGGTCTAGTGATCTCTGCGTAGCCTTCAATGACCTTTCTGCTGTAATTAGTCAGTCCAAGGAGGCTCCTTAGTTCCCGCAGAGTTGTGGGGTCTTTCAGTTTCTGAAGTGCTTCCACTTTCTTTTCCTGGGGACAGAGACCCTGAGGAGTAATCTCATGCCCCAAGAAATTAACACGGGTTGCACACCACTGTGCTTTCTGAAAGGAAAGTTTTGCTCCGGCGGCCCTCAACTGCATCAGAACATAATGGATCTCCGCTATGTGTTCCTCCACAGATGAACTTTTGATGAGGACATCATCTACATAAGCCAGGTTATCCCTCACACCCAGGTCTGGCATGGCCTTATGTAGGAAAATGTTGAATTCATTGCCGGAGTTGAGGTATCCGAAAGGAGTTCGTTCCTTTTGTGTACTGCTGGCCCCCAAAGGTAAAAGCCAGTTTGTATTGGTCCTCCCTACTGACAGGCACGGTCCAGTATCCATTGGTCAGGTCTATTGCTGTGAATACCTGTGACCCCTGAATCTGGGCCAGCCCTTGGTCCATGTAGGGCAGAGGCCATCGGGAAGTATGGACCCGTTTGTTGAGCTCCCTAAGGTCGGCGCAGAGTCTCCACTGGCCGTTTGGTTTCAATATTCCCAGCACCGGATTATTGAAGGTGCTGTGTACTGGACTGATAATTCCCCGGGACTCAAGGTTCTTAATTATTTCAGTAAGGGACTCCATGGATGCGAGAGGCAAGCGATATTGCTTCACAAACACTGGAGTCATGCCAGGGTCCATGGGAATTGTTGTTGTGTGGATGTCGGTGCGACCACAGTCATATGAGTCTACCGCAAAGAGATCTTGGAAATCCAAGAAAACTTGTTTCAACTTTTGCTTCTATTCCAGAGTCACACAGGCATCAGCTAGGTTCACTCTCTCTTCCACCATCTGCCTGAAGCCTGGAAAGACTCTGGTTTGGCTATCTCAGCGGCCTCCTCCAGCTGGGTGGAGAAGTCCCTGGTCAGAGTGCTGATTTGAGCTGGAGGCTTCAGGTGGGAAAGGTAGCCCTCATGGACCTGGAAAATCACCTCATCCCTCCTGAAGTCACAAGTCACATCTTCCTTACCATAAGGGCAAGAAGTGTACACCGGGAAGTTCCCCCCATGCCGGGTGAAAATCCTGTCTGGTGTTGTATTGTCCTCACTGTCACTGTCAAAACAGTCCTTGGGGATTGGTCCTAACAGTTCATTTCCTAAATCAATGGACAAATGTCGGTCATCAACCGCCATTCTAATAATGGTGCCTGCGGCTAGAGTAATACTCTTTAAGTCGCTGTTATCCACCTCTATTGGAATGGTGTCATGTTCTATGTTGACTAATGGTGTTGGGTTTACACCAACCCTTGCTGTTGGAGAGAAGCATTTCGATGAATATAAGCATCAGGGTTTTTCAATTTTTGTCCTCTTTTAACTTTCACTTCCAGGGAGAATTGTCGGGTCCTTTCTGGGATGGTGACTTCCTCTTTAAGCTGAATTTCAACTGCATAAGGTAGCAATTGAGCTGACCTAAATGCTTTTTCTTGATCATCAAAGCCCATGGATTTATCCGCTAATCGGGACCAAGCTTTGAAGTTTATTAGGTCCAAACTAATGGCGAAACGATTGAGAATATAACTGCCTAAGTAAAAGGCGGCAGTGACGTCTCGCACGACCCAAGAATTATGGACTATGCTCTTGTTGCCAATGGAGATTTTGAGCATACACCTGCTTGGCAGGAGATGCTTGGAATTGGGTGTTTCCAGATCCATTTCCCATTTGTCTATCAGTTTGAATGTGGGAATGGCTGGATTTTTTGGGAGTTGGCGGAACATGGCTTCGCTGATGAAGTTCTTACCGTTGTTCACACACACTCGACGAGAACAGAGTCCTTCCCATCATTTAACTGAACAGGGATGAACAACTGCTCTCCAATTTTCTGAATGTCATCCAGGCTCTGAGCTGATTTCACATCTTTCTGGACTCTAGGAGTGGGAGTGTCTGATTATGGATTGGTAAAGAATTTCAGAGTATTTCCTTCCAGTGTGGAATACCACCTTAAACTGGAAGGATGGTTGATTTTCAGAAATAGAGAGGACCCCCCCCGTCCTACTGCTATTACTGTCACGTCTGGAATTTGGTTGTTCTGGAAGTGAAATTCTACTTGGTCAGATTTTTGTTCAACCATGTGGCAGGTGCCGTTTAGACTAACATGGTTGACACACTGTTTTAATTTTATTGGTCGGCTAGTCTGGGTCCGCAATCTATTAGGGGTGACAACCTTCTCAGGAGGTCATTCCCTAGTAAACAAGGGGTGCCCTCTGGAGTCACTACTATGACCGGGTCTTTCACCTCGTGTCGCCCAATTTTGATGTCCAAATCTGCAATCCCCTCGACGGGAATTTCCTTCCCGTCAAAGTTCTGGAGTTGTCCAGGAAGAGAGGTGAGAGGAATACGGTAATTCTCCCCCCTTCCTGCATTTAGTTCATCAAAGGCCCTTTTGGACAGAAGGGTGGCTTGAGATTAAGTGTCCAGCAGCGCCAAGATTGTACCCTGCCCCTGTACTTGTACCGGGGCCTAATATCTTCCCTCCTTCTCCTCAAGGGGGTACAGATAATGTGCATTTTTGGACAACTGGTGGGCTAACTTTCTGGTTTTGGACATTGCTAGCGAAGAGATTTGGGCAGAATTCTGTGGAGAGCCTGGGGAATCTGAAACTAGACTCTATCAGTCTCTCCTGCATGGCTACCTGTTGCTGGAGCCTATCATTGTGCTGGCAGGGAGCCTCAATCTCTCTCTGTGCCTCCTGATTGGTCCTGGAGTACTGGGCCAGTCTTTGCTGCAGGAGGGCTACCTCCTGAGTCCCATCCCTACTGGCCTGCTCCTTTCTTGCCAGAGGCTCTTCCACCCTCCCGGTGTGCTCTAACAAGTTCTGATGCTCTTTTTGGAGGTCACCCAGCCCCTGGAGGGCCAAGTGATTTTCTTCAGTTTTTCTTTTTAAATGGCAGACTTCCTGGCCTAAGGTGTCCCTTTCCTGACTAAGAGTCTGCATCTGTGCCACCAGGTCTTCCCTTTGCCTTTGAAAGGCACCAGCTTTCTGGCGCTCCTGATCAAACTCTGCCTGGGTATCCAGGTCTTTCAGGATCCGTTTATTGCTCTCTGCCTTTTCCCTATCTAGGTGGCTTTGCAGGGTGACTATCTGCTCAGCACATGCCCTATTGAAATCTAGTTGTTGCTCCAGCATTTTCTGGCTCTGCAGTAGGGAGTCCAAACCTTCTTGGTACTCTTTCTGCAAGGCCAGAAATCTGGTATCCTGGTCAGACTTTTCCTGTTGCAGGATACACATGTCCTCTTTGATTTTAATGAGATACTGTCTGCTCTCATTTTCTGACTCCTGGCTTCTGTGCATCCTCTGCACCGAGGAGACCAGGTAAGATTGGGCTTTCTCTAACGCGATCTGTTGCCTATTTGCCAGATCTTGGCCTTCAGCACATTTGTCCTGCATGGCTCCCATATATAGATACAAATATGCCGCTATCCTAACCATCTTGTGTTCCTCTTTAGCTTTAGGAGCCATGTATAGTTCACTCAGGGCCACATGTAAGGGACCCTGATCTCTCCAGATATCTAACCCAGTTGCAGTGACCTGTTGTGTGATTTCCTGCAACCACGCATCCTGGCCCTGCTCAGTCTATTCACCTCTCACAAATAGCTTATGTAAGAAGTGCTCTCTGGCTATTTTGATGTCTACCAGTGTCGTTATTCTGGAATTTGAGTTCCTTCCTGACTTACATAAGTTTGTAATTTTATTTTGCAAAACAGACTGTTTCCTTGGAGCGTTCCTTTGAGGTGTGCTTTCACAGTGTAAAACAGCGTGGTGATCTAACCGGATATGTGTATCCGGTCAGTTGGTACCCTGTATTAAGCTGCACAAGTGGTAAATCTAACCCAGAATATCCCGGCTCCGAGCCCCCACTTTGTAAGCGACTTCAATTCAACACTACAGCTAAGTCAATGCCTAGTCTGGGATGCTGATGGAAGCCCTTATTGATGTATTTTTATGTCCAGTTTGTTTACTCTGGATGACAACCCTTATATAACACCCCTCTCTTAGAATCCCCCTGACCCCACTGAGCCAAGAAATAGGTTTGTTTTGCAAATTAAAAGGTTTATTTGAAAATTAAACAATATATATCTATCACACTTTTATAGTAAATTAATATTTGATAGCACACTTGTGAAGATGATAGTGGTCAATAATGGATAAAGTTACAGTGGTACACTCTTTTTGATGGCTTAGAAGTGATATAGAGAGGATAACGTAGCTGAGAATGCTTTTATGGCTTCAAGGACAATGGGCCTCATTACAACCCAGGCGTTGGACCATGGTGCTGTTAGCACCATGGTCCATGCCGGATTCCGCCATGGTGGATGGCGGATTTACCACCCCATTCCAAGGTTGGCGGGCGGTAAATCCCCATTCACCATGGCCCCTTCCCTATTCCCATTTTTGGCCCATAGTGCTCAATGGGAATGGGGAAGGCGCTAATTACGGCACCGTAAATTACGGTGCCGTAATTAGCACCAAGGTCCCTTAGCGGGTTGGACTTTAACGCCTGCAAAAAGCAGGCGTTAAAGTGTGAATCGGGCGTTAAGGGTTTAACTGCGCCGCAGCCTTTTACGGCGCCGTTAACCCCTTAATGCCAGGGTTGTAATGAGGCCCAATGCAATGATGAATGAAAATGCAGTACAGAAAATAAACTTGATATGACTTTAACAAAAGACAATGTAATCACTTTTCTTTGACAATTCACCCCCTCCCTCCCTTTATGCAAGGTAAAGAGATGGAAGGGAAGCACACAGTTCTCAGGAATGGAATCGAATATAATTCAGTTCCCCCCCTAGCAAGCTTAGAGGAAAACAGGTAGAAGTCTTAAACACAGGCAAGATACTTTGATGTGGTTGCAATTAAGTGAAAAATATGCGAAAAATGCTTTTTATTCCCTCTAGAGGTTCAGCGTGGGTGACAGCTACTTTGTATTAGTTCAGGATCACTTTAGCAATGCTCTATGAATGATTGTCAGGTTGCAAACGAATTTCAGCAAAGGAAAGCAAGGACAAATCTTTTTACACGTGGCTGAAATTAAGCAAAATGTCAAATCACGGCAAATTTAGTCGCGTGCGTCGAGCGCAATTACGGAGGCACTATAAGGGGTAGCAAGTCGGTTATAGGCTTGTTGGAAAGCTTAGAATCTTAGCTTCAAAATAAAAGTCTTGCTTCGATCACAAACGGTTCCGGAGATACGGTCGATTTAGTAAAGGTAGTAAAGGTAGTTTTTCGGATTTGAAATTTTAAAGCTCAGAATGACAGATGACAGTTTTCAGCTAAACTAAGAGATTGGTTTTGGCACAGTGAGTACTCACACTATATTTTTTAAATAAGCCGTCAAGTTCTGGTCAGGTTGGACGGGACTTCCGGCGGGTGGTTCTGAAGTCCCGGCTATCTGGGTCACTGCTGCTCTCTGGGTCTGTCAGGCACCGGTTCTGCTCACAACGGTCTGGTCTGAGGTTCTCTCTGGTTCCGGATACAGCACTGCTTTCTGGATACTGCTACAGGTTCTTGCAAAAGTTCTTGGCAAAGAATTCAAACAGCTCACCCGGCTGTTGAATAGTTTGGTTGGTTTTGAGGTCTGCTGATTAGAACTCAGCTAGTGGGTTAGGCCTTTGCTTTGAGTTCTGAAGTCAGAGTTCTAAGTTCTGGTCTCTGCCTTGCTGGAGTCAGTCTAGGTCTCTGGAGTTCTGGATGTGCATTCGTCCGTCAGCGTGCTCCGCAGAAAATGGAAATGAGTGTCTCTACCTGTCCCAGCAGTCTCTTTTTATGTGTTCTACAAGTGGGTGTGTGCATGGACATAACTGAGCCGGCCCCTCGCAATCTATCATTGGCCACGTCCTCCTCTCTCCCTTGATTGGGGAGCTGGGTTGTGTGTCATCTTTATGGCTTACAGAAAGACACTCCCCTTGTCAATGTGCACACAAATCTATTTCTGATCCAAATACATGTTTCCCAGATACACAAGTTGTTGAAATTACATGTACATACTACAGATTCCTTATGGTCCATGCTTGTCCGACTCTGATCTTCCTGGGGGCTTGCATTAAAAAATGACAACTTAATTTCGTTTTTAATTGGTTTACCAATGTTAAATCTGTATCAAAAATTACACCAATGTACACCCTCCTTCTACACACATTTCAATAATTTACTAGGTTTCTAGCATAAACCCGGTGTCTGTAATATCAATAAATAGCGGGGTTTTGCCTCAGAACATGGTACAAAGTTGAATCAAGTCTTGAATTGTGGGTACATTTCTTAGATTGAGGTTCTCCAAATTGCACATTTTTGTAAGCTTAATACAATATTTTAGAAGCATTTAACTTAAACATATATTTGCTGCAATATGATTCCACAAAAGTGTCTGTTTCCCGTCCCCCAGAAACTTGGGAGTCCCACATGTCTCTCCTCTCCCAGGCAGGGCTCTGTTTACAGTCCACACTGAAAATCAACATACCCTATTCAAGTGCAAGGGTCTATTATGTCGGCTGAGGTCAGCAGGCCAGGGGGCCACTCTGCATTTGGTTAGCATATCCATGTGATCTCCTGGGCTGTTGTGTGGTTCTCTGAGGTGAGAAGGTTTCCCAGCTTCTTGGCCTGTTAATGCAATCAGATTGTCTCTGGGAACAGCAGGTGGTTGAGAGTTTTAATTAACCAGCGGGCCTTTGAAGGTTTCCAGCTGTCTCAGGAGGCTGATTAGCTTCTGAAGTAGCAGTTCTCCTGTCAGAGTTTAGACCGCTAGCGCCGGTTTGTGGACAAAGCTGGTACTGCACCCATTTTTGGAATCTGTCTTGAATTAATGCATTTCAATAGAGTGGTCTTTTGCTTGATATTATAGGATCCTTGCTTAACATTGTTTTGATGGCATCCTTACAGTAGAGTGGTGATGTGGGACCCCCCATAAGAAGGTTGTATCTTTAGAGTGGTCTTGTGCCCATGATTTTAGCAACTTTTTGACATCAATAAAAACGGATTTTGCACAGAACCATCTTTCTTTGCACTGGTGGGTGGCAGATTAGGTGACCATTTTGGTGTGCGCAAACTGCGCGGTTCTCCTGGATTCTGGCGTGAATGTGGGCGGCAACAGCTCATCCCCACATCTACCCAGTCTATTGATTTAGTTTGTTCTGGGATAGAATAATGGGCGGCGACAGCTCATCCCCACATCTACCCAGTCTATTGATTCAACATGGGTCAAAACCCTTGACAGTAGTGTGCAGCCATGGACTCTTGGGCGTTAGGATACAGACACAGACAAAAACAAAAAGAGATCAAGAGGCTAAACTGGCTGGATTCTTAGAATGTTACTGATCACTAGAACAGCAACGTCTTCAGTTCTTTCTTGAAGACCGCTAGGGAAATCTGTCCTCGCAAAGCAGGTGGCAGCGAGTTCCATTACTTGGGGGCAGCAATAAAGAAGGTTCCGTTCTCTACCTTGATCGTTCTACATCTAGAGTGAAACAAGTATTTCTGGTTGTTGGACCTGAGGTTCATGCCTTCAACCTTCTCCGTAAAGAGGTCTTGCAGGTAACAAGGCATAAACCCTCAGTCTGTCATTAAAGATAATGACAAAAATCCTAAACCTAGCACGTGCCTCAACTGGGAGCCAGTGCAGGGAGCGTCTGGCCTCACAATTTTGGTCGCAACGAGAAAGACCCACGACCACTCTGAAAGCTCCATTTTGTACGACTTGGAGTCTGTTTGAATCTGTTGTATCTTTGCGCAGGCCCAACCCACGCTCTGCGAGGAGTCTCGCGCAATGCACTCGACTGCATGAACAGATTTATCAGACCAGCGCAGAGTCCGTGCAAGGTCTGGAAAAGTCCTGCAAAGTCAATTCTATAATAATAATAATAATAATAATAATAATAATAATAATAATAATATGAATCAACAAAGGGGGGCTTTGCACGCAGAATGGGCGCCAAGTCCTTATTTTCCCTGCAAAGAATTCCATGAATCGGGCCCAAAATTCTATAATACACAATGCCATGTATCTTATTCTCTTCAAATGGCACATTATAGAATTGCTGTGATACATTGGTAAATTGCCTTTGTCCCTTAAACATACCAGGGATGAATGGCTGCATTTAATATATTTGAACCCATACATGAATTGCGTTTATCTGTTAGCAATAGCTTAGTGCCAACATTGTCTTTGTAAGAACAAGTTCATTTCAGTTCAAATTGTATTTGAAAAACAAAAACAGGGAAGTCCAGAGAGTCATGAGTAGTCATTTGGCGAGGACTAGACCTCTTTATCTTTCATCAAATAAAAAAAAAGAATTGGGTCCAGTACAACAATAACATCACAATACATTAAAACACATTTGGAGAGAACTCAATTTAGGCCCTCCCAGAATCCTATTATTGTCAGATGAGTACATTTGTATTTTTTTTTTGTATTTTTATTTATTTATAAAGCGCACAAGGCACGAGGGCATCCGGCCGCGTCACTTGGTTACAACATGGTGATAAGCATACCGAGCATTACATAGTTACAGTTATATACATTACAAGTTACAGTTATATACATAAGAGAAAGTACAGGATGAACAAATACCTATTTACATGCAGTGATACTGGCGACTATTGAATGACTAGAGATTGACCAGGTGAGGATAAGGGTGCATCTTGGGCAGAGAGACAACTTTTAGCCACGTTTTTAAATCTTTGGAAGTAGGGTTCCGCTCTTAGCGAGTTGGGGAGCGAGTTCCAAAGTTTAGATGCCATTACTGGGAAGCTAGTCCCGCCAGATCTCTGGAGGTTGAAGCATGGTGGGAAGGCCTGGTTTGGGACTGAGGCTCAAAGGACTTGGCTACCATTCAATTTTCAAATTTGACATTAGCTCAGCCATATTTTCACCATCTGTACCTGACTAACGGAAATCTTTAACAAAGGAGCCCTGTCATCCGGTTACATGAGTCATTATGCTAACATGAAGTTTCCATGTGCAAAATTGATCAAAATATTTATTTGGCATTGATCGATCTGAGCACATCCTTTGATAAAATGAATAGTGTCAAACTCTGGCATATGGTAAATTCCTGGATTCTCCAGCTGACATGCTAAACATCCTGATTACTATGCATCAAAATAACCAGGCACATGTCAGAAGTGGTGATCATGGTAATTTCACCCCATACTTTGCAATAGTTTCAGGAGCACATGAGGTTTGCATGTTCTCCACCCTACTCTTTTCATTATACATTAATGGTTTATTCGACTCTGTCGTGAATCTGGAATGTGATGTACTCAGGTTTGGCACCAGTGATCGGCCGGTTTTGGCTTATGCAGATGACACAATATTCTTCTGTTAAGGTATGCAGTACAAGGAAAAAATTACCTTGAATGTCCAAAATGTTCATCAATAATTGTGTTGTACCGAGTATTTCAGAAGGATATCATCCAGGGATTAGATTTTCCTCAGATCTAACGGGAGGCTGCCATATCGTAAAACATGTCCTGACATGTCCTGACAATGCAACATTTGCTGGGGGTGAGTTCCTCGCTTTACGGCTTTGGTCAAGTGTCAACAACTAACATGATTTTAAAGAGTCACCTCACTGAGGAGGCCCAACTATGCCGAAACACATTTTTCTGGGGTTGATGATGGCACTCTTGTTCAGAGGACAACAAGGACAAAACACGTGTCTGTTGATACTCTTGTTCAGAGGACAATTGCCTAGCACTTCGGAGTTGGTCTGGTCTTGTGCGTGGGACAAAAACTGATATGCAAATAGATATTTCTCCTCTTTGAAGGGTGCATTGAGCTAAATCGTGGTTGTAGACCCTCTGGAGTGGAAGAAATTCCATAGAGTATTTGGCCCATTTGACACATGTTCATTCTCAGTATAGGGGCTCCCACACTCCTTTTAATGATTTTAAAGGTGTACTGTATGAAAACTAAATAGAATTATTAAAGAAGTTATTGTATGTCCCCAGATCGTCCTCAAATATTGCAGTCCTCAGTAAGTTAGGTATGAGTTCCCTTGAGAATGTCCCATTACTGGAACCAGCCCTAAACTGGCTGTGAATTTGGTTGAATCCTATCGCAACAATAACCCTGTTTAATATTAAAGAAATGGCTTCAATAAATGTGGAAGTTTTTATTTAATACCAATGCACAATATTTTTAACTCCATCCTGTATCCTGGATCGTAAAAAATATTTTTGTCGAAGATAGAAGTAAGTCTAGATGGCTTTATCCTGAGCGGATAAAGGTAAAACTTTCTGAAATTGTGAGAATCACAAGAAGAGCTCAAACATGACATTTTAATATGTATTAATAATTAAGAAATTATATTCATTGTAGTAACTCTTGTCATATATGTCTGAATCTGATTGATTTGATTGCCCTTGTCCAGTTGATAGTATGAAGCATACTTCACCTGAAGTAGACCCGATTCCCTGTTATGGATTGTGTATAGAGACTGGTGCACCAGGTTGACAGGGACTATTGCATTACACATGGAGGTGCCACGCTGGTCCTGTGTTTTAAAAGATCCAAAAGTGAGTTTAACATGCCCAGTGCAATTAGGTGTACGTGCTCTAGAATTAGAGCATTGCATTATTAGAACTACAGCAACCAGAATGACTTGCTTAACATCCTGGTAGTTACCAGAAGGAATTAACCATGTACAGCTGAATCACAAGCTTGCTAGGAGTTGAACATTGGTGGACTATGGTTCTGGCTGCAGCTGGCATCCAGAGTGCACCCCTGTAATCCCTTTTTTGTCAAAACATCTTACTTTAGTCTGGAGATCCAGAGGGGCTACACCCAGGTAATTAATGCCTGGGTGTGGAGTGCCAAATTGTAGGTAATTATTTCCCCTTCACACTGAGAGCAAGGAATGATTAATGAGGGAGAGTGGATCCTGACTGGCTCTGAACTACAGCAACCACATTTCCGTACGTTAACATATTGGAAGGATTTAACCTTGAACAACTGAATCAGATCTGCTTCCTTGGTGATTGCTCAGGTGTGAAAGTGCTCTTGGAAGACAACCAAGATGGTCTGTGGAATGACTGCAGCTTTGATTCAGAGTGTTCTGCTACCCACCTCCTTTAAAAACATTTTACTGGAGTCTGGACCTCCGGAGGAGCTGCACCCAGATTATCCGTGCCTTGCCGAGGAGTGCAACATTGTTCATTATTCCCCTATTTCCCACTGAATGCAACAGTTGAATAATGTTGGAGACCTGGATCCTGGATATCTCTAGAAATCTCTAAGGTATAGCAATCAGAATTCCTTAGTAATTACTAGAAGGATCCCTGATGATTGATGAGGCATCTATGAGGCATGAAAGCATGCATGGTCAAAGCATTGCTGGGCTGTGGGGGTGACTGCCACTGAGGGCAAAGATTGAAGAAGGGTGGAGAGTTGGGTCCTGACTGACTCTAAACTCCAGCAAAAAGAATGTCTTTCTTTAACATCCTGGTACTTCTAGAAGGATTTAAAATTGCACACCTGAAGTAGATCTTCCTCCGGGATGATTGATGAAGCATTAAAGTGCGCTTGGAGGCGAACATCACTAGACTGTGGGGCGGACTGCAGTTGGGATCTGTAGTGTGCCCCTACGCCCCTTAAAGCAACCCTGTAGTTATGGTTAGTTATATTTGAGTTGGCTTTTCCATAGCAAGAGCAGTTTTTGGGCAGTTTATAACTTTGACATCATACCATGAATCCACACAAAGCTTTAAAAAAAAAGCATACACCCAACTCTGGATACTTTGGGACATTTTGGTACAGTTTAGTCGGGGGGGTGTGCAAAGCTGTAGGGGGAGTCCCAAAGTGTTCACATTCCGGATAGACTTAAATTGAAGGAACAATGGCTTGAAGCTACAGCCCGAACCAGTAGACAGATTTGCAGAAACTTGCCCAAGCAGAAGAGCCCTGATTAAAAAAGCATGCTTCTACAAATTGCTGTTAATCTATCCAGCATTTCTTTTTTTTAATGCCAAAATATAGGTAAAAGAAAATATTGATCTCTTGGTCAGCTCTGCATACTCACTACCTGATTCAGTGTCCACCGATATCTCTGGATCGATCAGGGAGCCATGTGATGTCCACGGACATTGTACGAGGGTGCGATTGGTCAACTAAGAAAGATGAGCAGTGTCAAATATTTTGAAACAGACACCATGTTTGATTCACAAAAAGCACCCGTAATCCGTGAACAACGCAGCAAGAATAAATTATAAAACACAACATTACACTTGTCTTACAAAGGAATCAACCTCTGGGCTGGTGAGGTGTAGTGGGATATGCCTAGAAAAGGGTAATGTACTGGTGTTTATTTTTCTTTTCTGATGTCAGAAAACATTTCAGATATTTGGGGACTTTGTTGTGATGTTCACAAACTTGCTAAATGTTCGAGGACATTCATGCATATCTTATAGGGTCTACGGTAATGATTACGCTTATGTTGGCTTCCCTGTAACAAGTGCACTTTTTGGCAGTTTGTAACTTTGATATGGTTCGAGAAAGCTGCATGAAACTTTGGGGCGGTTTCATCAAGGGGGCTACAGAACTTTCAAAATTCATATTGACTTCAATGGGAAAGACAAATCAGACACACCTGCAGCCCCAACAGCTGAACAGATTTTCAACAAATCAAGGACTAAAAGCATACATTTGCAAATGTGGTTGTACTCTGTCCATTGATTTATTTTTTTCACAGGTGCCAAAATGTAGGTACAAAAATAAGTAATGTAACTGTGGTGTCTGAGCTATGGTCTGTGACCATTTACATGGACATTCTATTGTTCTAAGCATTGGGCCTGGCCTGCGGCAAAACCTGATGTCTCATCTGAGATACATAGCAGAGCATGCAACATGGCTGAAGCCCATGTCCTAAGGATTGGGGCCACTGGCAATTGCAGCAAGCTATGAACAGTAGCCCATGGTCCCCTTATTGGGTATCGGGTCCACTGGCACAGGCTACAGCACAGGCCCAATCTTGACTGTGGGTTGCTTTGCGTGGCCATCAACATCTTTGAATCCCATGCACCACAGGCCATGGCCACAAACCGTGGACATTGGCCCACAAACCCATTATGGTATAGTGGTAACTGCACAAGGCTGCATCTACGTCCAGTGGCTACTGTGGGGGGCCTGTTAGGGCCTGGGACATGGCTGAACCTCATTCTCCAGGCACTTCAGCCATAACTTGCATTCCCTCCATGTGTTTCTCAAATTGACACACATCAATGTTAAACAGACTTTATAGTTTTTTCATATATTTTAAAGAGGGATTTTTAATAATGGTCATACAGTGCTGGCACAGAATGAAACATCTTCAGTTATAAAAAGTGTTCCAATTCACAGAAAAACGTTGCTGAGGCTATTTGTGATGTCATCTTTGATGTCCTGGCTGTTAGTCTGAGCAGTGCATGGTGGGGGCGCAAAGTATAGTTGCATAGTTTACCATATCTAACAAATTTCTTTGGTTTTTGGATTTTGCACTGCAAACATAGTTTCTCTTTAACACATTTTTTTCTCTGAATGGCAAAGGATTTATAAGAGTAACTTAACCATAAAGTCCATTTAACAACGTTTATCTCTGATGTATATATACACAATATCATTATCCAAGTGTTAAAATACCTGGCTGTCACAGCAACACATGTTGCTGCTGTGGGAGAAAATAAAGTGCCTTGACCTATTTGTGATTTGACTGAATTAATGCAAATGCAAACAGCATTGTTGTGGAATATCTAATATACTGCCTACAAGCAGAAATGTTATAACTGCATATTGTTGTTTTAGAATAGATTATAAGCATATATATATATGCGATCAAGTGCCCTGTGTGGCGTGGCATTTTATCCTCTTGTGGTTTTGGCCATTGTTCCAATTAAATGTATATGTTTGCTAGTGATTTCACATTCTAGTGTGTGCATTTTTTTGGCCACTTTGCAGGGCGACCTGGCACCGTTTGGTGCTTTATTTCTTGTTGTTCATTATATATAGGAGGAGATGAGCGTCAATGGAAAGCCAGTGGAGGGCAAGCATGACAAGGCAAATAGAAGAGAAGATGCATATAAAAATGATAGCTTGCGCGAAGGGGAGCATATGTTGGGATGCATGTACAGCGTTCCAGTCAGGCCAAACGATTCTGGCTTTAGAAAGAACCATTAGAACGAACTATCGCAGTAGCAGATTGAAGGTGCTGTGGAAGAAGCACACGTTGTTTTAGTTAGGCTTGACACATGTTAGATGTTCACATATAGCAAAACTGAAAGAGCAACAAAATGTATTTCTATTGTGGATGCAGAGCACATAGATAGGGCAGCATATAGGCCTGGGTTTTTAAGTTCGGTATTTGTAGTGGGAAAGACCGAATTAAATGGAAAGTGGAGTCAGCAAGGTACTGTGGTAGAAGCGAGTTGGCATGCTAACATAGCAGGAGTGTCACCATTTTGTATGTTAAGGTTTACCACATGATGAACAAATAGAACGCAGACCTTGATGTGGAGCTGCAACTCTGTTAGTTAGCTCCAAAAGCAAATCCCCTTTCCCATTCACCAGGAGAGAAGTGAAGATCAGAGGCACTCATGGTCCACAGATAAGTGCTAATTGTGTTCAGCTGCTGAGCTTAGGTTTGGAAGGGAATGTGATCTGGTAGGGATGCGCCTGTTGAAGGACACATTTATGAGAATAGGGCATAAGGTGTTGTGATGCCAATAGGCAAGATGCAGATTTAGAGCACTACTACCCTCCCCAATGAGTGGTCATTACATATGAATGACAAGTTGAGACTCAACTAAAAGCATATAAATCCCTGAAATTCGGACTCAATAGCGGTGCCCCAGTCATGTCATTACTCGGCACCTGGGGTTCGAAGGAGATAAGGTGGGAGCTGTGCCTGGAACGTTCTGTGATTTGGGGTAAGAGGAGCAGAGGTGATGCCAATAAATTAAGTACAAAGTCACGGAGGACGCTTGTGTGCACCATGGTGTCTGGGTTGAAGAGACGACACATTGGGGTCGATTCATGGAGCAAACGTGCGCCAAAAATCCCAGCGCAAGCAGGCGCAATGTGACGCAAGCGTGAGAAACCCAGTGCACGCGCACGTGTGTGATTCAAGGAAGACGCTGCGCGTGTTTCCAGCTGTCCGTGCGCCAAATCCTGCCATGGCGCACGCGGGCACACACGGTGTGCGCTACGCGCACAGCAAAAGCGCACATAGCGCGGCGCACACAACCAAAGTGGGCGGAACAGTGGGCGTAACACGCGGAATGGGAAATAACGCGTGAAAAAGAAGGCGTAACTGGGGAAGTACTGCAGGGAACTACACGGAACGCCCACACGCACGCGAACAACCCGTATTCATGGATTCGAATACGGGAAACCCGCGCACGGCAAAAGACGCACACAGGCGTCAACGCGTCTGCCACACTGTAAGAGGATTCAATTCAACACTACAGCTAAGTCAATGCCTAGTCTGGGATACTGAATGGAAACCCTTATTGATATATCTTTATGTCCAGTTCATGCGTTCTGGATGACTACCCCTATATAACACCCCTCTCTTGGAATCCCCCTGACCCACTGAGCCAAGAAGTAGTTCTGTTTTGCAAGTTAAAAGGTTTATTTGAGAATTAAAACAATATAGATATATATCACACTTTATAATAAATTAATAATTGGATATCACACTTAATCTGATCAGTAATCAATAATGGATAGTCTGGCACTAGCACACTTGTGAATAGGAACAGAAGAATAAGGTGGTAGAGAATGCTTTATATAAGTTCAGATGGATGCAATGTTGAATGAAATGCAATACAGAAAATACTCAATATGATTTCAACAAAAAAATGTAATCACTTTTCTCTGGCAATGCACTCCCCCCCCTTGATGCAATGCAAGGAAATGGAAGGAAAGCACACAGTTCTCAGAAATGCAATCAAATGTAATTCAGTTCACCCCAGCAAGCTTAGACTACAGAAGTTTGAAACACAGGCCCAAAATGCTTTTATATGTGCTGGCAATGAAGTGAAAAATATGCTAAATTGCTTTTAATTCCCTCTAGAGGTTCAGGGTGAGTGGTATCTAGTTAATATTAGTCCAGACTCACTCTAGCAATGATTCAGGGATGGTTCTTAAGAGGCAAACAAATTTTTAGCAAGGAAGCTGCTGTTTTCACACGTGGAGAAATTTGCAAAAAACTATAGGGAGTAGGAATGTGGTTCCTAGGTTCGTTGAAAAGCCAAGATTCCCAGATTTCAGAGGAAAGTTACTGCAAGTCTCTAAGACAAACGGTCACGGAGATATGAGCGATTAAATAAAGGTAGTTTTTCGGATTTGGAATTTAAAAATTCAAAGTGACAAGTGACAGTTTTGCAAAATGACAAGGTACAACTTCTAGGAGACAGTTCGGGTTAGATTAAAATAGATTGAATTATATTATTTTAACTAAGAGATTGGTTCTGCACAGTTCTGCTAGGTACTCACAATATATTTAGAAATAGAATGGGCCTCGCCACGGATCTGGTCAGGTTTTCTTCACTCGCCACGGACGGTCTCTGCGTACAACGGTCTGGGTCAGCTCTCTGGTTCTGCGAACAGCGGTCTGGGTCAGCTCTGCTCTGCCTCTGGTCTGGGTCTCTGAAGATGGATAGATTGAAGTCTCTAGGTTGGCTCTCTGGAGGTTTGATGGAGGTAAAGTATGGATTTTTCCGGCAGAGCGTCCCGCAGCAGATGGAAATGAAGGTCCCTATCTGTCCTGACTGTCTGCTTTTATGTGTTTTGAAAGTGGGTGTGTGTGCAGCATCACTAGCCAGCCCCTCTCTCAATTGCCCATTGGTTACTTCCTCCTCTTCCCCTTGATTGGGGGAATTAAATGAAGTGTCATCATGATGAGGTCTGTTTATGATACAGAGAACCCACCCCTGTCAAATTACACACAATCTATATTTTGACCAAAAAGACATATTTGCACAGGTACACATTTGTTTAAAATTACATGCACCCATTACATATCACAGGAGGTATACCCTGTCCAAATCTGCTCTTCCTGGGGGCTTGCATTCAGAAATGGCAACATTTGCACTTTTTAACTGATTTTGCAATTTCGGACATTAACCCAAATTTACACACATGTGCACAAGGAGTATGGACATTAATTGATGAAGTGTCAGATTTTTAACATGCATACATTTTAAGTAATACCCTCTTAACTGCTAGCTTGCCCCCAGATCATACCACCGGTTCTAAAAACCTCTTAAAATGTGGGCAGAAAAATCACAAGAATTATGGTATCATTTATGAAACTTTCACAAGTCCGCTCTATGAATGATCCATCTTTTTAGAGTTATGTTCTGGCCCAAAAGGGGTGTGGTTTCCCCCCAGCACAAGGTTGAATTTCTTGTTTTTCCAGTTCTGCCAAGCCAGCTTGCTCTCACAGGCAGTGCTCCTCCCCTTTCCTTCCAGGAGGAAGCTACATTTACGACTCCCACCAATAAAACATTTGCCTGAGTCAGGACAGGGCTTTGTTCAATTTCCTGCAGAGCCCAGGTAATTCAATCAGAGAAGTGTCATATCCCTTTTGGTGGGAACAGCAAAAGGCAGCTAGGCCTGGGAACTGCTGTGGATCCAGTTTCACTCCAATTGGGGGGAAGTTGTCAAGCAGAATCCAGTTCCTTAAGCCAGGCCCCAGCTAATGTCGCTTTTAGTTACCCAGTTTTCTGCATTCAAATACAACTAACATTTTTACATATGCAGCTAGAATGCTGATTCTAAGTTTAAAACTATGACATTTAAACAATTGCAACCTATGTGACACTCAAAAGTAGGTCACTCATTTCTTTTAAACATTTAGATTTTTAGTGTCTTTCAGTCCAAATTTACTTAAACTGCTGAAATCCACAGCTCAGCCAGTCTTGTTATAAACCTTCAAGTCACTTCAGAATATAACTTTACATTGTATCCACCTCTCAGTAAGTCTTTATTTGGCCTGCTTTGGGTTCATTTATTCAGTTTTACACAAAAAAAGTCTGGTGTTGTTTTAAAACGCTGGCTTTCTGATAGTGGTGAGTACTGGTAATGCACCCATTTTTTGGGATTTAAGAAAATGGATTCCCCACAATTCTAGGTTGCTTTTGGCAATCAGCATTGCCATTCCCAATGGTTTCAGGCTACTGTGTGGGTAGTCCAATGGGGGTTTTAGGCAGTGCCCTTCTGTGCCCATAACATCGGCAAAAATGGGTGGCAGCCTATTCTTCATGCATTTCCCTGGGCATTTTCTGGGAAGCTCTGGCCATCATGATGTTTTCAATGCCAGTACTGCACAGTTTTTGAGGTAGGGCTCGGATGCATGTGTAAAAACATCCCACAAGCCCCCCTCTTGCGATGGCCATGTTTCACTGATGGGACTCGCAAGACCTGGGATGTTTCCTCATCTTCTTCCAATAGATGGCACAATTCAGCATCTTTTCCTCCATCCGGTCGGATCGATCGGTTCTCCTCGCCGGTCCTGATGGGAGTATTGGGCGGTACCCTGTGCCCCTTGCGTCTCTGCTCCCGGTCTCCGGATCGTCCTCCTTGGCCCGTCTCCAGGTTTTCTTTCTCCTAGGACGACAAAGGAAGAGCGGCAATACCTATTCATGGACATTTCTCCCCCACCATTGATATAGTGGGGTGGCATATAAATGTATAGTCAAAACATATGAACATGCACATTTCTTTTTGCATTCAAAAACAAAAACACCCACATTGAGAAACTCAGAATTTGATAGGCGATATGTAGGATATTTTAAGTTAGAACTGAATTAATCTGAGACAGTATCCTCTAGGATCCCAGAGGATTCCTCCAGTTGTTGCAGAGTGTGCCTGGGATGGCAACACTTCAACTGGTTAATGTGGACCCACTTGTCTTCCCCCCCTGCCAAACCGCCTTTGGGGAGGCGGATCTTGTAGGCCACAGGGGAGATCTTGTCTATAATCTCAAAGGGTCCCTTCCATGTAGGCAAACATTTTCGCTGTTTGGCCTGGTTCCTTTGGAAATTGTATAGATAGACCCGGTCCCCCACCTGATATTCCTTCCTGGAAGTTTTCAGGTCATAGTGGGTCTTCATGCTATCAGCTGATCTTTCTAGATTCCGCTGAGCATAAGCAAAAGCATGTTGAAGGTGTTTCCTTAAATTCTCCACATACTCATGAGTTGTGGAGGCATTTATCAGTGTCTGCTCTTGGGTCCTGTAGAGCAAATGCTGAGGAAGCACCATCTTGCGCCCAGTCATCAACTCAAATGGTGACATTTTGGTTGCAGATGAAGGGGTAGATCTGATGGCCATTAGGACCAGAGGTAATCGGATATCCCAACTTGGCCCAGAATCTGCCACAAACTTCTTTAATATGCTCACAATGGTTCGGTTATATCTCTCTACTGCCCCAGAAGAAGCTGGCCGGTAAGCAATATGCAACTTCCTTTTGACCCCCAGTATCTCCCACATCTTTGTCATTACTTCACTGGTGAAGTGGCTACCTCTGTCTGACTCAATCCTTTGAGGTAGACTGAAACGGGAAAAGATGTGGTTAATCATCAGGGCAGCTGCAGTTTCTGCCTTGCAATTTGGGGCTGGGAGACATTCCACCCACTTCGTAAACAAGCATGTCACCGTCAACATGTACTTATTCCCCCTAGCAGAGCGAATCACGGGGCCTACAAAGTCGATTTGTAAATCTGACCATGGCAGTGTCATCCCCCTCTTTTGGAGAGGCGCACGGTGTGTGAGGGATGATGGCTGAAATTGTGCACACACAAGACACCCCTTCAAGTATTGGTCGAGGTCCTGCCCCATGTGTGGCCAGTATGCAACCTCTCTTAAGATTTCCAGTGTTGTGTGAAACCCCCTATGATCGGCGGTGGCCGCATCATGGGCGTGACTTAACATCAGGCTTCGGAATGAGGTAGGAACCACCCACCGATCGTGGCCAGCTTTGGATTTCCTTACCAACAAACCGTCTTGGATCCGGAACATTTTTGGACATTTCATCAACACTCTTAGGTCCTCTTTCCCAGTGTAATCGGTATCCGTCAGGGGAAAGTTCTCAGGGTCCTCAAGGTGCTGGTAAAATTTACCAATTATTGGATCCCCCTTCTGAGCGGTAATCAAATCAGCATCAGGGGTCTCCTTACTCCATTGTGCAATTGAAAGGTCGTTGTGAGCATTTGTCTGGGACCTAGTGATAGCAGTGACCTGGATTTCCCCCAACAGGGACTCAATCTCAATTATATCCACTTGGATGGCCCCGGTTTTGGTCAGCTGATCAGCTAAGTCATTTCCAGTTTTGTCTGGTCCCTCTACTTTGGAATGACCCTTGATCTTCTTCCAATAGATGGTCATTCCCTTTGAGGTGACCAGGTCATCAATGTTTTGGATCAACTTCCCATGTTTCAAGGGTTTGTTGTTAGCACATAACATGCCTCTGGTTTTCCAATTAACCAGGTGCTCCACGAACCCGTTCCGTACATAACCCGAATCTGTGATTATGACCAGTTTGTGGAGTTGATGCTGGACAGCAGTGAGGATGGCCTGATGAACAGCCATCAATTCTGCCACCTGACTACTTCGGGGACCAATTTTGTATCCAGCGGAGGGCTCTGGGGACTCATTCACCCATGCATTCCCTACGCCGGCCACCAGTTCTTTCTCCCCGTTGTTGTCAACATGGTAAGAGCATCCATCCACATAGACAGTGGGCATTCCCTCACACTTGTCTTCTTCAAAGACTTTGTGTGGGGAATTAAGGAATGCCTCCATGTTGTCCTTGATTTTTAGACTTTCGTCCTCGAGACAGTTTTCTCTGGCACAATCATGCAAGTCAGCCAGACCTTGCGCGAGGGGACTCTTCTTGTTTTGGCCATATCTGACCTCCACAGGAAAGCCTTGCATTGACAGAATCCAGGAAGTAATTCGGGAATTACTCACATTTCCAGCCCGGATTCTGTCACTTTGGAGATATTGCAGAGGCTGGTGTGGAGTCTCCACTATGATGTGTTCCCCCTGAATAAACGGGCGGTAATTCTTCAATGCCCACACCGTTGCCAGGAGTGCCTTCTCACAATCGTTGAATTTTTCCTCCACAGAGGATAAAGTTTTGCTCGCATAGGAGATTACTTTATTGACCTTGTCATGCTTTTGGTATAAAACTGCCGTCAAGCACGTATTAGAGAACCCCGTCTCCAGGAAGAACTCCTTGTTTCTGACAGGGTAAGCTAGGCAAGACGCTTGTGAGAGGCTTCTCTTGAGTTGTTTTACCGCCTCAGCTTGTTCTGGACCCCATTCCCACTTGACACCCCCCTTCAGGAGATGAATCAGGGGACTGGTGATCTCTGCGTAGCCCTCAATGAACTTTCTGCTGTAATTAGTCAGCCCAAGGAGGCTCCTTAGTTCCCGCAGAGTTGTGGGGTCTTTCAGTTTCTGAAGTGCTTCCACTTTCTTTTCCTGGGGACAGAGACCCTGAGGAGTAATCTCATGCCCCAAGAAATTAACACGGGTTCTGCACCACTGTGCTTTTTGAAAGGAAAGTTTTGCTCCGGCGGCCCTCAACTGTGTCAGAACATAACGGATCTCCGCTATGTGTTCCTCAACAGTTGAGCTTTTGATGAGGACATCATCTACATAAGCCAGGTTACCCCTCGCACCCAGGTCGGGCATGGCCTTATGTAGGAAAATATTGAACTCATTACCGGAGTTAAGGTATCCGAAAGAAGTCCGGATCCATGTGTATTGCTGGCCCCCAAAGGTAAAAGCCAGTTTGTATTGGTCCTCCCTGCTGACAGGCACGTTCCAATATCCATTGGTCAGGTCTATTGCAGTGAATACCTGTGACCCCTGAATCTGGGCCAGCCCTTGGTCAATGTAGGGAAGAGGCCATCGGGAAGTATGGACCCGTTTGTTGAGCTCCCTGAGGTCGGCGCAGAGTCTCCACTGGCCGTTTGGCTTCAATATTCCCAGCACCGGATTATTGAAGGTGCTGTGGACTGGACGGATTATTCCCCGGGACTCAAGGTTCTTAATTATTTCAGTAAGGGACTCCATCGATGCGAGAGGCAAGCGATATTGCTTCACAAACACTGGAGTCATGCCAGGGTCTGTGGGGATTGTTGTTGTGTGGATGTCAGTGCGACCACAGTCATATGAGTCTACTGCAAAGAGATCTTGGAAATCCAAGAAAACTTGTTTCAACTTTTGCTTTTGTTCCAGAGTCACACAGGCATCAGCTAGGTTGACTCTCTCTTCCACTATCTGCCTGAAGCCTGGAAAGACTTCTGGTTTGGCTATCTCCGCGGCCTCCTCCAGCTGGGTGGAGAAGTCCCTGGTCAGAGTGCTCATTTGGACCGGAGGCTTCAGGTGGGAAAGGCAGCCCTCATGGACCTGGAAAATCACCTCATCCCTCCTGAAGTCACAAGTCACATCTTCCTTACCATAGGGGCAGGAAGTGTACACCAGGAAGTTCCCCCCATGCCGGGTAAAAATCCTGTCTGGTGTGGTATTGTCCTCACTGTCACTGTCAACGCAGACCTTGGGGATTGGCCCTAACAGTTCATTACCTAAATCAATGGAAAAATGTCGGTCATCAACCGCAATTCCAATAAGGGTGCCTGCGGCTAGAGTAATACTCTTTAAGTCGCTGTTATCCACCTCTATTAGAATGGTGTCATGTTCTATGTTGACTAATGGTGTTGGGTTTACCCCTAGCCCTTGCTGTTGGAGAGAAGCATTTAGATGTATGTAAGCATCAGGGTTTTTCAAATGTTGTCCTCTTTTAACTTTCACTTCCAGGGAGAATTGTCGGGTCCTTTCTGGGATGGTGACTTCCTCTTTCAACTGCATAAGGTAGCAATTGAGCTGACCTAAATGCTTTTTCTGGATCATCAAAGCCCATGGGATTATCCGCTAATCGGGACCAAGCTTTGAAGTTTATTAGGTCCAAACTAATGGCAAAGCGATTGAGAATGTCACTGCCTAAGTAAAAGGCGGCAGTGACGTCTCGCACGACCCAACAATTATGGACTATGCTCTTGTTGCCAACGGAGATTTTGAGCATACACCTGCTTGGCAGGAGATGTTTGGAATTAGGCGCTTCCAGGTCCATTTCCCATTTGTCTATCAGTTTGAATGTGGGAATGGCTGGATCTTTTGGGAGTTGGCAGAACATGGCTTCGCTGATGAAGCTCTTACCGTTGTTCACACACACTCGAGCGAGAACAGAGTCCTTCCCATCATTTAACTGAACAGGGATGAACAACTGCTCTCCAATTTGCTGAATATCAGCCAGGCTCTGAGCTGATTTCACATCTTTCTGGACTATAGGAGCAGGAGTTTCTGATTGTGGATTAGTATAGAATTTCAGAGTGTTTCCTTCCAGCGTGGAATACCACCTTAAACTGGAAGGAAGGTTGATTTTCAGAAATAGAGAGGACCCCCCATCACCAGTCTGTTGTCTTACTGCTATTACTGTCACGTCTGGAATCTGGTTGTTCTGGAAGTGAAATTCTACTTGGTCAGATTTTTGTTCAACCATGTGGCAGGTGCCGTTTAAACTAACATGGTTAACACTTCTCAGGAGGTCATTCCCTAGTAAACAAGGGGTGCCCTCTGGGGTCACAACTATGACCGGGTGTTTCAACTTGTGTCGCCCGATCTTAATGTCCAAGTCTGCAGTCCCCTCAACGGGAATTTCCTTCCCGTCAAAGTTCTGCAGTTGTCCAGGAAGAGAGGTGAGAGGAATTTGGTAATTCTCTCCCCTTCCTGCATTCAGTTCGTCAAAGGCCCTTCTGGACAGAAGGGTAGCTTGAGATCCCGTGTCCACCAGCGCTGAAATCGTACCCTGCCCCTGTACTTGTACCGGGGCATAATATCTTCCCTCCTTCTCCTCAAGGGGGCACAGATAATGCACATTTTTGGACAACTGGAGGGCTAACTTTCTGGTTTTGGAAATGGCTAGCGAAGAGATTTCGGCAGAATTCTGTGGAGAGCCTTGGGAATCTGAAAGAAAAAGTTGGCAACTGGAGATCAGAGCCAATGTGGGTTCCCCTGGCTCCGGTTCTGGGCCGCCCCCCGCTTTTTGGAGGCAGTCACCAGGATGGGTTTGAACCAGGGGATTTTCTTGCTGTTGGTTCTGGGATGAGATGGTGGGCGGCGGTAGCTCAGTCTCCCCATCTCCCCAGTCTGGATTTGCATCCCTAGGGACCCATTTTTCTTTGGGAGGAGTTCCCCCCTCTCTGAAGGAGAAGATCCTTTTCCCAGGATCCTCTGAGGATCCCTCTCCCTCAAATTGGAAGATCTGTACCTCCTCCTCAAACTGAGTCTGTTTGGGTGTTTTGTTTCTCCTACTCCCCCTCTGCTCCTTAGAAGGCAGACTTTCAGGGGCAAGAGATTTTGTTTCTGGTTCCTGGGTTTCCAGGGGCTGTTTACAAGTGAGGAAGTAAGCTTCCTCCAAGGCTTTACACCCCCCTTCCCTTTGTGCCTCCTCCCTGGGAACCGGTGAGTTATCGGGGTGCTGCCCCCGTCATTGTTCTGGATCACCAGGTCCAGAGTTGGGTGCGTTCTGCGCCGGCATGCCGATCTGAGGGTTCTGCTGAGCCCTCAGTATGTGATCCAGATCCCGCGCCATGTTTTGAACCTGGCGCTCTAACTGGGAAACCCGCTCAGGCTGATACGGGGCCCTGTTTTCTCCCTTGGGCTGATCCCGGGAAGGGTAGCTATCCCTTCTTTGGTAGTACCCCTGGTTGGGGAGATTTGGATACCCCTCCACCCTTGGCCTCCCCTCTCCCGGACTCGGTTGTCTGGGCTCAGGGAATTGGGGAAAGAAGGGTGGAGGATTTTGGGGCTGGAAGTTGGGTGGATACCTGGGGAAGAAGCTCTTCCCAGGGTTTGGTGAGTTTCTGCCCTCCTGTGAGAAGTTGGGAGGGAAGTTCTCTGGGTTAGGTGCTTGGCTGGATCCCCCCCTTGGGCTGGAGGAGTCCACACATAACCCAGGATGGGTCTGTTTCCCTTGTAACGAGGGCTTACATAATCAGGAGAGCGAGGAACCCCATTTGTGGGGCTGCCTCCCTGGCTCCCTGACTGTGACTGGCCCGAGGACCTTCTGGGCCTAGCATTATTAGGTGCAGGTAGGTTTTTAGGCCCCCCATCTCCAAATCTAAAACGGGGGTGACCTTTACCTCTGCCACCTTGGCAGCAGCAGGGGTGTTGTTGGCTTTGGGGTTTTTGGGCGCATTATTTTTATTTTCTATTGGCTTCTGCACCTCATAGATCCGGGTCGCCTGTTCAATGACCCAGTCTAAAGATCTTTTCTCGTGAAAATCCCTCACAAGCTGGGTCATTATGTATTTGGGCAAGGCATGGAAAAACGTATTAATACATTCTCTGCTATCCGTGCGCACCCTTCTTGTGGTCTGTGCAAAAGCACGCTTTAACTCCTGCACAAACTCTTGTGGGGCCTGATCCTCCCCACATTGTAAATTGTAGGCTGCCTTGCGAGCCTCTTGAGGATTTCTATGAGTAGAAAAATGTTTCAAGATGGCCGCCTTATAGGTGGACCATCTTAAATGATTTTGGTCCTCCAGCCCCGCAAAGAAACTGGAGTATTCCGGGGAGAAGGTCCACTTTACATATTGAATACAGCTTTGGCTGTCCTTCAAATGGAAAGTCTCCATCATTTGCTCAAACAACTCTAAGTGCTCCCAAACAGAATACTTGGCGTTCTTATGATAAGGCGTGATGACGCTCCTGATTGCCTTAATCTGCTTTAAGGGGTCCTTAAGCAAGGCCCTTTTTGTCTTATTGGCACTTTTGGTCCGGGTAACCCTTGTCCATTCGTCCTCTGACTCAGAGGCACTGCTCCCAGAGGTTCCTGTCTGTTCTTCCAGGTTTTCCCGGATTCTGCGAGCCTGGGAATGGCTGGCAGAATGTGGGGACCTGGTCTCCTGTGTCCTGTACCGCTCAGAGGAGTCTTCAGATCCCTCCTTGCTGCCAGGATTTGATGGGTACCCCCCCCCCCACTGACCTAACTGGGCAGAAGTTTTCAGGATGCCCTTAATGGGCCTATTCTCCTGGGGTTCCCCACTAAATTGCACTGTGCTTGGGTGCCCATACCCGGATGCCCGCCCCTCCATTCCTGGGTGGTACTGGCCTATGAGCCCCATGCTTCTGGCTGGATAGTAATCTGCCATCCCTGTGGCCCTGTGCTCATGTGCGCCAGGGGACATGGGGGTGGCAGAGTCCAGGGACTGAGTGAGATAAGGGCCTCTGGTACTAGGGCTCCTGGGGTTATGCTCAGGAGTTTCTCTTTCCCAGCGACCCTCATCTCTATCCGCCCATGCTCCCTGTTGCAATGCAAGAGCCTGCGCCTTCAGTTCCTCAGTTAAGGCCTTACTAGACTCTATCAGTCTCTCCTGCATCGCTACCTGTTGTTGGAGTCTATCATTGTGCTGGCAGAGAGCCTCATTCTCTCTCTGTGCCTCCTGATTGGTCCTGGAGCACTGGGCCAGTCTTTGCTGCAGGAGGGTTACCTCCTGGGCTGTGTCCCTATTGGCCTGCTCCTTTCTTGCCAGAGCATCCTCCACCCTCCTGGTGTGTTCTAACAAGTTCTGGTGTTCTTTTTGGAGATCACCCAGCCCCTGGAGGGCCAAGTGATTTTCTTCTGTTTTTCTTTTTAAATGGCAGACTTCCTGGCCTAAAGCATCTCTTTCCTGACTAAGAGCCTGCATTTGTGCCGCCAGGTCGTCCCTCTGCCTTTGAAAGGCACCAGCTTTCTGGCGTTCTTCATCAAACTCTGCCTGGGTGTCCAGGTCTTTCAAAATCAGCTTGTTGCTCTCTGCCTTCACTCTATATAGATGACTTTGCAGGGTGGCTACCTGCTCCGTGCATGCCCTGTTAAAGTCTAATTGTTGCTCCAGCTTTTTCTGGCTCTGCAGTAGGGAGTCCAAACCTTCTTGGTACTCCTTCTGCAAGGCCAGAAATCTGGTATCCTGGTCAGCCTTTTCCTGTTGCAGGATGTCCCTATCCTTCTTTATTTTAATGATGTGCTGTCTACTCTCATTTTCTGACTCCTGGCTCCCCTGCAGCCTCTGCTCAGAAGAGACCAGGTCAGATTGGACCTTCTCTAACGCCATCTGTCGCTTATTCGCCGGATCTTGGCTTTCAGCACATTTATCCTGCATGTCTCCCATATATAGGTACAGGTACGCCGCTATCCTAACCATCTTGTCTTGTTCATCCTTAGCTTTAGGAGCCATGTATAGTTCACTCAGGGCCACATGTAAGGGACCCTGATCTCTCCATATATCTGACCCTGTTTCCGTGACCTGTTGCGTGATGGCCTGCAACCAGACCATGCGGTCCTGGTGAGTCCACTCACCTCTCACAAACAACTTATGTAAGAAGTGCTCTCTGGCTATTTTCATGTCTACTAAGGTCATCATTCTAGAGATTTGTCTCTGTCCTGACTTACAGAAGTTTGTATTTTATTTTTGCAAAACAGACCTTTTCCTTAGAGCGTTCCTTTGAGGAGTGCTTTACAGCGTAACACAGCATGGTGATCCGACCGGATATGTGTATCTGGTCAGCTGGCACACTGTATTAATCTGCACAAGTGATAGATCTAACCCAAACATCCGGCCCGAGCCCCCATTTTGTAAGAGGATTCAATTCAACACTACAGCTAAGTCAATGCCTAGTCTGGGATACTGAATGGAAACCCTTATTGATATATCTTTATGTCCAGTTCATGCGTTCTGGATGACTACCCCTATATAACACCCCTCTCTTGGAATCCCCCTGACCCACTGAGCCAAGAAGTAGTTCTGTTTTGCAAGTTAAAAGGTTTATTTGAGAATTTAAACAATATAGATATATATCACACTTTATAATAAATGAATAATTGGATATCACACTTAATCTGATCAGTAATCAATAATGGATAGTCTGGCACTAGCACACTTGTGAATAGGAACAGAAGAATAAGGTGGTAGAGAATGCTTTATATAAGTTCAGATGGATGCAATGTTGAATGAAATTCAATACAGAAAATACTCAATATGATTTCAACAAAACAATGTAATCACTTTTCTCTGGCAATGCACTCCCCCCCTTGATGCAATGCAAGGAAATGGAAGGAAAGCACACAGTTCTCAGAAATGCAATCAAATGTAATTCAGTTCACCCCAGCAAGCTTAGACTACAGAAGTTTGAAACACAGGCCCAAAATGCTTTTATATGTGCTGGCAATGAAATGAAAAATATGCTAAATTGCTTTTAATTCCCTCTAGAGGTTCAGGGTGAGTGGTATGTAGTTAATATTAGTCCAGGCTCACTCTAGCAATGATTCAGGGATGGTTCTTAAGAGGCAAAAGAATTTTTAGCAAGGAAGCTGCTATTTTCACACGTGGAGAAATTTGCAAATCGGGGCAAATTCGCGAGTGCGTTTTTCGCGATTGCTGCAAAACTGTAGGGAGTAGGAATGTGGTTCTAGGTTCGTTGAAAAGCCAAGATTCCCAGCTTTCAGCGGAAAGTTACTGCAAGTCTCTAAGAAAAACGGTCACAGAGATATGAGCGATTAAATAAAGGTCGTTTTTCGGATTTGGAATGTTAAAATTCAAAGTGACAAGTGACAGTTTTGCAAAATGACAAGGTACAACTTCTAGGAGACAGTTCGGGCTAGATTAAAATAGATTGAATTATATTATTTTAACTAAGAGATTGGTTCTGCACAGTTCTGCTAGGTACTCACAATATATTTAGAAATAGAATGGGCCTTGCCACGGATCTGGTCAGGTTTTCTTCACTCGCCACGGACGGTCTCTGCGCACAACGGTCTGGGTCAGCTCTCTGGTTCTGCGAACAGCGGTCTGGGTCAGCTCCGCTCTGCCTCTGGTCTGGGTCTCTGAAGATGGATAGATTGAAGTCTCTAGGTTGGCTCTCTGGAGGTTTGATGGAGGTAAAGTATGGATTTTTCCGGCAGAGTGTCCCGCAGCAGATGAAATGAAGGTCCCTATCTGTCCTGACTGTCTGCTTTTATGTGTTTTTTGAAAGTGGGTGTGTGTGCAGCATCACTACCAGCCCCTCTCTCAATTGCCCATTGGTCACTTCCTCCTCTTCCCCTTGATTGGGGGAATGAAATGAAGTGTCATCATGATGAGGTCTGTTTATGATACAGAGAACCCACCCCTGTCAAATTACACACAATCTATATTTTGACCAAAAAGACATATTTTCACAGGTACACATTTGTTTAAAATTACATGCACCCATTACATATCACAGGAGGTATACCCTGTCCAAATCTGCTCTTCCTGGGGGCTTGCATTCAGAAATGGCAACATTTGCACTTTTTAACTGATTTTGCAATTTCGGACATTAACCCAAATGTACACACATGTGCGCAAGGAGTATGGACATTAATTGATGAAGTGTCAGATTTTTAACATGCATACATTTTAAGTAATACCCTCTTAACTGCTAGCTTGCCCCCAGATCATACCACCGGTTCTATAAACCTCTTAAAATGTGGGCAGAAAAATCACAAGAATTATGGTATCATTTATAAAATTTTCACAAGTCCGCTCTATGAATGATCCATCTTTTTAGAGTTATGTTCTGGCCCCAAAGGGGTGTGGTTTCCGGCCAGCACAAGGTTGAATTTCTTGTTTTTCCAGTTCTGCCAAGCCAGCTTGCTCTCACAGGCAGTGCTCCTCCCCTTTCCTTCCAGGAGGAAGCTACATTTACGACTCCCACCAATAAAACATTTGCCTGAGTCAGGACAGGGCTTTGTTCAATTTCCTGCAGAGCCCAGGTAATTCAATCAGAGAAGTGTCATATCCCTTTTGGTGGGAACAGCAAAAGGCAGCTAGGCCTGGGAACTGCTGTGGATCCAGTTTCACTCCAATTGGGGGGAAGTTGTCAAGCAGAATCCAATTCCTTAAGCCAGGCCCCAGCTATTGTCGCTTTTAGTTACCCAGTTTTCTGCATTCAAATACAACTAACATTTTTACATATGCAGCTAGAATGCTGATTCTAAGTTTAAAACTATGACATTTAAACAATTGCAACCCATGTGACACTCAAAAGTAGGTCACTCATTTCTTTTAAACATTTAGATTTTTAGTGTCTTTCAGTCCAAATTTACTTAAACTGCTGAAATCCACAGCTCAGCCAGTCTTGTTATAAACCTTCAAGTCACTTCAGAATATAACTTTACATTGTATCCACCTCTCAGTAAGTCTTTCTTTGGCCTGCTTTGGGTTCATTTATTCAGTTTTACACAAAAAAAGTCTGGTGTTGTTTTAAAACGCTGGCTTTCTGATAGTGGTGAGTACTGGTAATGCACCCATTTTTTGGGATTTAAGAAAATGGATTCCCCACAATTCTAGGTTGCTTTTGGCAATCAGCATTGCCATTCCCAATGGTTTCAGGCTACTGTGTGGGTAGTCCAATGGGGGTTTTAGGCAGTGCCCTTCTGTGCCCATAACATCGGCAAAAATGGGTGGCAGCCTATTCTTCATGCATTTCCCTGGGCATTTTCTGGGAAGCTCTGGCCATCATGATGTTTTCAATGCCAGTACTGCACAGTTTTTGAGGTAGGGCTCGGATGCATGTGTAAAAACATCCCACAACACAAAGGCAGGCGGAAGCGTCCCCGCGCACAAGGTGCGCCCAAACAACAAACACATATATACAGCTACGATGAATGCCCCATTTGTCGCAGCACTGATCATGGGACACCGCAGGAGGAGGAGAATAGCCAGGGCACGCATTTTCACACCACGGACAAGCCTTTTTGGGATGCCTGACGACCAGGTCTACGGCAGGTATAGGTTTCCACCCCATATCATCCTAGACCTGGTGAGGGAGTGGGAAGATGACCTTACATCCCCCACCCTTTGCTCCCAAGCATTGAGCCCCTTGGAGAAGGTGCTCAATGTCCTGCATTTCTTGGCCACTGGGTCATTTCAGCGGACTACTGCCATAGTGGGGGGGGGTCTCACAGGCCACGCAGTCACGCTGCCTACACCAGGTACTGGCAATCATGACAGCACGCCCCTCAGTCCGCAGGCACATATACATGCCCAGAACCCCCGCAGAAAGGCAGGCCATTGTCCTGGATTTTTACAGGGTTGCACACTTCCCCAAAGTGCTCGATGCCATAGATTGCACCCATGTGGCCCTACGTCCACCTAGGGCCACTGAGCACATCTACCGAAACCGCAAGCACTGGCATTCCATCAATGTACAGGTGGTATGCGATGCAAAGGGAATCATCACCTCTGTCTATGCAAACTACCCTGGCTTCACCCATGACAGTTTCATATACAGAATGTCCGCCCTGAGCCGGGCCCTGGAAGCTGGGCAGCATGGCGACACCTGGCTCCGAGGTGAGTACAAATGCCCTTGCACATGCATGCTTGTCACACACACACACACACAAATACACAAACCCCAATAATCACAACCATTTACACCTCCCCAGGGGACAGTGCCTACGCTCTGAGCAACCACATGATGACGCCAATCCGGAACCCCACCACACCACCCCAGGTAAGATACAACGCCGCCCATATTGCAACCAGGGCCATAGTGGAGCGCACATTTGGAGTGCTCAAGTCACGTTTCCGCTCCCTTGACCGCTTTGGCGGGCAGCTACTCTATGCACCCCCAGTAGTGTGCAGGATCATTGTGGCAGCATGTGTCCTGCACAATGTTGCAACACGGCAGGGCGTACTGGTGGACATGGTGGTGCCCCCACATCCTCAACCACAGGCACAGGCGCTGCCCATGGGAGGGGACAGGGCACGTGGCGAGGAAGCCCGGACCCAGCTTGTGGCCACATTTTTCACCTAAACTCCCACCCCTGCGGAGTGCACACAGGCCTGGCACATACCAGGTGACAATCGATGATGACAAAGAGACAGTCAACTGTCACAACCTTACCACCCTGAGATAGTTGCCATGGAAGTGCCATATTGTTTGCATCCCTAGCTACTTAAACACAAGCTATCCTGTGTGACCAAAAGGCACACATATGACATATGACATGACATGATATGGCATTTGTTACGTGCCTATACACAAGTGTTTCAAGGTGCGACGAGGCAGGGAGGGGGGAACAAGGGAAGACAGACAACGATACTACTAGGCCAGGTGTCATTTAGATTGCGCAAGTGCAGGGGTAAGGGGAAGGGAAAAGTGCAAGGGGAAGGGGAGGGGGGGAGTTCAGTACAGGGTAAGTAGAATAAAAAACAAATAAATAGGCCAGCTGGTGGCAACTGCAAAGGTAAGTGCAGACAAGTGCTGGGAAGGGGGGGCTGTAGGGATAGAGAGACAGTCCCGCAGTGCAGGGGTTGCCAGGGAGGCAGTGCAAGTGGAGAGTGGCTGGGCCAGGGACCGAAGTCGGTGAGATTGGCCTAGTTGCAGATCCAGTGCAGTTTCAGTGAAGAATTTAGCAAGGGAGAGGGAGAGAGAAAGCAGAAGCAAAGAGGAAGGTCTTGAGGTGCTTCCAGAACCGGAGATGGTTCTCCTCAAGTTCCAGGGAGGCAGGAAGGCTGTTCCAGAGGGAGGCCACTGCCGCAGAGAGAGATCTACTCCCAGCTAGTTGCTTCGAGAAGCGGCTGACCCTGACATGCAAGGTGTGACTCACACACACCTGCAAAACAGGCCATTACCATCACTGTTATGTCACTCAAATCCTCCCAAACTACAACATGACATGGCAAGCAATAGCCATACACCAACACAGTACCAATAAGGTACACATTGCCATGTCAAACATGTACAGAGGCATCAGACAATGATGCCTGACATGGAATCAGATGAAATGACTGACCAACAACCTCCCACCCAAAATAAGTCATTCCCAAATGCATTACAAAAGTTGTAGATGTAACATAACAATGAATGCCTGTCTACATGCACATTGTGCATTGCAAAATCAACACTGCAGCTTCTGTGTGCTGTGTCCAACTCCTGCAACACACTGCTCAGCGCACAGCACAGTGAACAGCTATTGTGTGTGATGCACACCCTGAGCATCATATCTAAGCGACAAACCACATCAAAAAGCAAATTAGGCATGTACAGGATCCATAATTGGTCACAGAACATGTGCTGCAGGGACACAGTGGGCACCAGAAGGCAAACAGAGTGTACACGTGGATATCCAAGGGTGGTTGTACATGTAGTGCATCATAGTGCAAGTGTGTGGGTCAGTAAGGACATGCACTCAACATATGCATGTGCAATCAAGTTACCATCAGTGTCCTCTACACATCACATGTGAACATTCACCATGTGTACACCCCAGCATGTCAAACCACAACTATCCCCTCACACCTGAAAGGTAAACACAGCACATGAACAGGCATTGATCAGCAGAACCCAACATGTACATAGGATACCACAATTACAATGTCAGGGTTCCCATCACACTGCAGGGCAAGGCAACTATCAACAACAAAACACCCCCCCTCCCTCACAAATGACCATGACCCACTGAACAACTGCACCTGGGTCATGGAGCCTTCAACCCTCAATTTCACCTGGCCACAGGATCACCCTTCCCCTTCGTCACCATCTCCCACCTTGTGTGTAAAAAGGTGCCTGCACCCGCAGAGTCCACCCTCATTTGCAAAATCACAAAATCCAAGCCAGAAAAATGAACCAGAACACCTTCCAGTAGATGACTTGACGTAGCAGTACCTCACAAAGGCCAAGTACTACCACAATGATGTAACAACCAAGGTAGCACATTAAAACAATGTCACAACAGGATGTGAACCATGTGTGGTACATAACATAGAATGATGCACCATGAATGGATGTGTACTGTCACAGGTCCCGTGTACAGGCGCAGGAGTGGCACGGACCAACCACCCCCACCGTGGCCCGGGTGCCTGCAAGGTCAAACTCATACAGGCCTCTGAGACCCTGGTGGGGAAGGAGGGTCAGGGATATGCAGTCGGGACAGGTGTTGGCACACTGGATAACTGGAATGATTGGCAGGAGAGGGGAGGAGGAATGACACATGAAAGTAGGGAATGCACGAAAATGTACTACCTGCATGAACACATACACAATCCGAACAACTTGGACATCATTGTCATGGCCTTCTGTAGTCCAGGCTTAGGAGTGCCACGAACCAACCACCCCCTCTAGGGTTTTGGCACCTGCAAGTTTGGGGCTTACACAGGCATCCGCAACCCCAGCGGGGAAAGAGGGTTAGGGAACGTTGGTTGGATAGGTACGGGAAGCAGGAACACCGGGTAGAGGGTACAGGGTTTAAAATTGGATAGGACTCCGGGTGATTAGGGGAAAAAAAACATACCAAATTGAATTACACATTCATCCATGCATTAGTGCAACCCCCAGCAAGCCTATGCAGAGCAGTTTGAAAAAAAAACAACAAGACACTTAGCTCTGGTTTTGAGTACTGGCCTCCTGCCTGCGCACTCTCAGGTCCGGTTACAGGAGCACTTCAATGCTGCAAAGAGAGCATCAGTTAATAATCTGTCCGTGCCCATAACACAAAAACACACCACCAAATATGCCCCATAGCAACAAACTACTCTACAAACAGACAATCTGGTGTAGATGCTTCGTACCCATATGTAACATTACCCCTGTGATGGGTCATACACAGTCAATGCAGTAAGTCAGCCGCTGGTGGGTGCGTGGCAAATGGAACACCAATGTGTCACAATTCACACAACATGCAATGTTCCCTGGGTAAGCAGACAGACCCATATAGCAAGGCATGACTTCAGAACAAGTTGTGTTCCACCATGACCAAAACAAAGTAGGCAGTGCATGTTTCAAAATGTACATGGAAATAAAATGCACTGCACCCGAGTATGTCCCTTGCTGTATGTCCCTGTGAGCTGCTCCTTTCTATGTCTTGGAAGGCTACATGGTTGATACAAGTGCCTCAATGGACCTTGGTGTACCGGAGGGTATGTGCCACTGCCCCTGCAGGTGCCCCAGACAACCTTACAATCAACAGCCATCAGTCCACCAACACACCTGAGCTGTATCGAGTGCTTCAACACAAATATTCGTCCAAGCTCACCCTCAGTGCTGTTACTAAGCCTGCATGTGCAACTGGCCTGGTGCAAGCTTTGCTGTGTTGTGACCCCCCTGTGCTGCTCACCTTGCCTGGAGTTCCTTGGAACACGTCAGCAGTTCTAGGATGTAGGTCTGCAATCCCTGTGCCTCTGCTTGTGCATACATGTGCATGTGGGTGTCAAGTTGGGAAGCACGGGAGGACTGCGTACCTGATTTCTTGGTGGAGGATCTTGCTGAGGTCGCCAATTCCCAATGCCACGAAAAGCACTCTCCCGATTAACGTGACAAAGGGACTGTGCAAGCACAGACAGGAGAGGCTGAAGTCTTGTAGATGTTCGTAGGCTGATAAGGTCCAATGAAATCAAATCCAATAGTCTGTGTACAGATGCGTGGGCCACAGATTCCAATGCAGAAAGAACCTTCTAGTCCACAGGTACGGAGGTAGAGGACAAGGCCGGACAGGAAAGGGAGGAACCAGACTGGAATGGAAAACCAACCTGCAAGGGACCGAAAGAGAACCCAAGGACTGCAATGAAAAGGGCCCCAAAAATGGAATGCAGACAGGCCCCGGGAAATTCCTAGAAAAAGTAAACTGACAGAACTAGAAAGATCCCATGTAGGAGTCTACTAACTGGCCCAGAGGAACCCCAGGAGAGGATGGCTGACAGGCCCAAGGGAATTCAGGGGAGAACTGGCAGCCCAGGGTGGACACAGGTGTTGTGCAGGTAGCCCCAGAAGGACTCAGGTAATAGCAGCCAGCCCAAGGAGGATTCAGGTAAGAACTGGCAGCCCAGAGTGGACACAGGTAAAGTGCAGGTAGCCCAAGAAGGACTCAGGTAATAGCAGCCAGCCCAAGGAGGATTCAGGTAAGAACTGGCAGCCCAGAGTGGACACAGGTAAAGTGCAGGTAGCCCAAGAAGGACTCAGGTAATAGCAGCCAGCCCATGGAGGATTCAGGTAAGAACTGGCAGCCCAGAGAGGACACAGGTAAGGTGCAGGTAACATAAGGTAAGTAGCGCGCAGTACGGAACAAACCGCGTTGAGACGCGGCCTGCCCCGATCTGCGGCTCCCTTTTTGGGTCGCCGGCGCCCGGGAGGCTTGAAACGCAAGCTGCTTCGCCTCCGGGCGCCGGCGTATCCAAAACGAGGCCTGGATGGCAAGCCGCTCCCAGGACGCAAACCCAGTCCACGGCGCATGCGCGGAAACGAGACAGAGGTCTTCCGCGCATGCGCCGTGGCCCTCCGGCCCCGGCACGAAACACTCTCCCTCCGGCGAGTCCCCAGGCGCGGAAGCGTGGGTAGACTCGCCAGGAGGTGACGGGGAGAGCGGACGCAGTGGACCCCGGTCTCCCATGTGGCGTGACAGTGGGCACCAACAAACGCGTCCAGAATTCAGACGTCCAATGGGCCATGTCTGCTGGCAAAGCTGGTCTGGAGGCTCATCCCCCTGCAGAAAGGGCATGAAACACATGATTAATGCTTTAAAGTCATCTGTGTGTGTCTCTTCAGGCATCTCATTACTGGACCATGTCAGAGACTTACATCAGAAATCACACCATCAATCCGTCTTTCACATCCAAAGTGTGGAACACACTATCTACGGCATGAATTGCAACAAGCACGTGTACAGTAAAGATAAGAAACATACTACACAATGCATAGCAATGAATGTACACATTAATCATGAAACACCCCATCTAGCAAAAGCTGAACAGTGGTCAATAACACTGCAATCATCCCCACTAGGGGTGTCAACACAAGTTGCACAGCACCAGACATGCCACAGGTATGACAGTCCAAAGCCCTTGTGTAATAGGCTGTCACACCGAACCATCCTTACGAGCCCATGGATAAGGGAGGCAGGAGTGGCATATGTGAGTCAAGGACCCCAAGCAGCAAACACATACACAAGACAAGCCTGAAGGGCCCAGCTGGAACAGACAGTGGATGCCTTCAAAAGCCACAAAGCACCGCACCGTCACATGAAAGCACAATAGACAAGCATTTTTAAACTATATTAACTAATTACACTAACTATGAAAAACCTACATTACCTAATTAAACTAACTATCAAACCGAAACTTAACTAACTATATTAAACGAAAAATCAAAAATGGCCACATACGACCCGGGGGGGGAGAGGCACCCAGGAGGGGGGAGGTACAGGGTGCTGCTCAACACCCACATGCGATGATGCTGAGCCAAAAAAAAAAACTCCATGGGCTCAACGCCTGCACAGCCCGACCTATGTGGGAGATAGATGGTCGTCCGAGTCTGGCTCATCCTGGAAAGGAGGACGTGGCACAGTAGCCTGGCCACGCCTAGCAGCAGCTTGCCCCTCGTCGGCAGCAAGTCTGCCGGACGGGTGAGCCTGGATCTGTGTGGCGATGTGACGTAGGTCTGCATGCAGAACCTCACGTGATACACGTGCTTCCTCTTGCAAGGTAGCACGTGTAACACTGAGTTCCTCCTGCAAGGCCTGGATGGACAACTGCTGCACCTCCCGGCAAGCCTGTCGCTCAGCCGAGATGGTACGCTCAAGCTGTGCAAACCTCTCCTCTGCCCGCTACCTCTGGGACATCATAAAGACACCCAGAGTGGATTTGAGGGAAGCATACTCCTCCCTCAGGGCATCCATGTGCGCCTCTGCGTGAGCAGCAATTGCTTGATGCAGAGATGACATTTCAGTCTGGCGTGCCCTGTCTGAGGCCGCCATGCCCAGCCTGAGCGAGCAGGCCGTTGACCGTGCACCCTGCTGCTGGAGAAGCACCTGCCTAGCAGGGAGGAGCACAGATCGGGCCACACGCTCCATGCTCTCAGCGATGTTCTCCATTGCTGCCCCCTGCCGTTCTGATTTGGCAGTCATGTCTTGCTCCCACTCAGTATACTGCGGTTGCGCGCGGCGACCGCGTTGCTGGCCTTGACCCCTGCGGGACCCAAGGACCGGGTGTCCTCGCTGTGTTGGCACCGCCCGCGGCTGCACGACTACATGCCCCCGTCGACGTGATGTCCCAGGCACATCAGTGACTGGTGTGGAGGGTGACCCTGCGTCCCGATCCACCACAGGCGGAGGAACCAAGACTGTCTGATCCCTCAGTGCAGGTGTCGCAGACAGAGGAGTGTCCACATCAGAATCACTCACCCCTGACACATGGACTTGATGCTCATCCAACTCGACATGGATGTAAGAGTCATCATCAAGGCTGGAGTCATAGGCAGCCAGAGACAAGATGGACTGTAGCACTTGGGGGTTTTCGTGGCCTACCACCCCACAACCCCCACTTGTGCCAGGTTGATGTAGTGGTAACAACCCTGTGTCTGGCATGACAACACCATCCTCCGCCTCCATTGCGTCATCACCTGAAAAATAGAGAGAAAAGAGGTCACTACACATGTCAGAAGCACACAACACACACACACACCGACAACAAACACATCAGGCAGACATGTGACACACAATATATAACCTGGCATTCATGCTGGGTCAACTTTGAATTGCTTCTGTGATCAGACCTGTTGAAAGGTGGCAGTTTCCATGGAAGTGGGTCTATGCAGTGCAGAAAATGTGTACGCCACTCACTACCTACATGTACAAGGACTCCATGGTGTGTGTCAGGAAATGTGAAGGCAGTGCAAGGTCAAATTCAGGCATCACGTGCACTGTGCATTCAATGTGTAGCATATCTACAAGCCAAGCACCCCTCCACCCAAGTACAAAAGCAGGGATGCCTAGCATGGTATCAAAAGGCTGACCATACACCTGTGTATTGACAGGCAGTGTTGACTGGCATCAACAGCTTAATGTGATTTAAGTGACAACACTGAAAATGATGATGGGACAGTAAGCAGGACACATGATGAAAACTCTGGAGGCCGCCCACGTGTGAAGAAGACACTACAACAGTTGGACAGAGTCATTGGCCATTAAACAGGCTGAGGCCTGTGAGCCACACAGCATGTCAGACCCTAAACATGTGTGCAACGCAGTACTGAGCCACAGTTGACATGGGAAGGCTGATGAGATTCCATGCAATGTATGTCACCCAGGACTTGTATTACAGTGATCATCCAGTCAAGGACACATAGGGGCATGTGTGCAATGCACATGGAGCATAAATGGGCACTCATGTCCCTGCGGGACATCTGACCTATGCACAGTACAAGTGAGATACCCTGCATCAAGTACTAAGGCTGTACCACACGGCATATGTCTGGCAGATTGTACGCTGGAAGTTAGCATCTACACAGGACGCATGAACAGGAAAGTACACATTGGCAAGATTGAAGCAGACCAGTGCAAAGGTGGAACTGGGGTGCAGAGTGGCGGAGAAGGGGCAAGGGAGCATGCCTACATGGAGTCCCCGCATGCAGGCAGAGGAGACATGCACGTCAGTCATGCAATGACATTGTGCCTGGGCTGAGAGGCAGGTCACCCCACGCCACATGCAGAAGGGCCAGTGAGCTGGAACATGGACCGGAGGGGAATACTTGTAAACAGCATGTCAGTAGGGTGCAATAGTGGTGATGCAGACAGTCCCCGTCTGCTCCACATGTCCACCATCCTGCAGAGCAGACATGCATCACGGAAGCAATGCATTACTTACACATCAGAACCATGTACACGTCACATGTAGTGGCAATCATGCACAACACATCCCACAAGTGAAACACACACGTCCTCAACAAACACGCATCAATACTCACTGGACTGGGCATCAAAGTCCAGCACCTCTCCCACTCCTCTGACCAATTCAGGTGGTATGAACTCTGCAACGAGCGCCTCATGTGGAGTGAGCTCTTCCTCCTCTGGTGCAGGCCCACCGCCAGTCACCAGAGTCAGGTTGTAATTAGAGGCACGCTTAGCCTTAGCGCTGCGTTTGAGGTCATTCCAACGCTTTTTGCACTCTTGCGCCATGCGCACCTCATGGCCGAATGAACTGACATGTTCCGCAACATGCTTCCAGTGGGTGTCACGGTGGGCAGCCGTAGTCTGACTATTGGCACCCACTAGCATGTCACGGCTTTGGCCCCACACATAGTCCACGAGGAAGTCCAGTTCCTGCTTGCAGAAAGGCTTCTTCTTCTTTGTGCAGGAGGTCGTGGCTGTGTGTGGGGTCCCAGCCTGTGCTGCAGGTGCAACCTTCCTCCTCTTGGACTGTGGCGCAGACCCTGGCTGGCTAATGCCGCCCTGACCAGTATGGCCATTGGGTTCGGTGGATTGAGCCAAGGGAGTGGCAGGTGGAGGGATGACCAAAGGCCTGACTTGTGTCAGTGGCATCTGGGTGCCCTCTAATGGACCCTGCGCAGCAACATCCGCTGTGGCAGGGTCATTGACTGCAACGGTCCTGGTTGGCAGACTCACAACCGGGGTGTTGTTGGGTGCATCTGCCCCTGCACTTGCCAACACCCGGCTGTTCGGGACAGCAGATGACATAACTGCCCCAGGGACACGTGTCTTGGTCTGAGTAGCCCTGCCTGCCCCTATGGTTTCCCTGCTGGCCTGTTGGAAATCTACCAAGGGCTCCTCAAGTGCCAACGCAGCCTGCGCTGGCAGACCCTGAGCCTGGGTGGCGGTGTCCACAGCTGCACCTGCAGCTAACACTACCCTTGGGCCCGTGGCAGTCGATGGAACGGACTGCCTGGTCACACGGGCGCCAGTGCCAGATGCAGAAGCTGCATTCCCCGGAACCACAGGGGTGGCATGGCATGACTGCACCGACACATGGCACAACATTGTGCTCAAGTGGCGCACCCATGCCTCTTCCCCCTCTGTGGCCGCCCTGGACACCCTGGAGTCCCCCTACTCCCTGGTCACCATGGCCACGTCCCCGACCACGCCCGCCATGAGGAGTACGCCCAGCTGAGTCGCCCCTCACCTTTGGTGTCCTCCCAACCGTGGCACAGATGTAGTAGTGCCGGCACAGATGGAGTAGTGGGAGGTGTACACCACAATTGACCTGGGCAATTGGGGTGAAGGGGGTGGGAAGCAAGATGTTAACAGTCCCCCTGCACCTGCAAGGCTGTATGTGACCCCGGTGATGTAGTGACGGGTCACGCAACGCTCAGGCACCCCAAAACTGCAGTAAAACCATGCACGCAACCCTGCAGCCTACGTGCGTGGAATCAACCTCCCGCAGTACGCGGTGGCACCCAGTAACACGAATAACGCGTACGCATGGGACACGCAGGCTACTATGACCTCGAAAATGGGTGCGATACACAGGGGCACCCGCAGTGGGAAAAATAGCGTGTGCGACTCACCGTCTGACTAGCGCGATGCAGAAAAACAGGCGTAGCCAATACCCCCGCCAAAAGAAGAGATACGTCCTTGATAGCTGTGAAGTTGTGATGGCGAGCGAAACAACAGGAAGCAGCAACACACGTCGGTCTCCACGAAAGGCACATACAGCGAACTGCTGCCCCCGCTCACCTTTAACCCGTGCTGAGGGAAATGCCCTTGCGCGTCACGTCACTTACGCGCATGGGCCCTTTCCTCGGATTACACGCATTCCCACGATGACGTGCAGTTTTTCACATGCACTGAAACACGAGTGCACGCCCGCGCGCGTCATGTCCCAGAGGCGCTTGCGCTTGAAGGGCCTTCTGTCCAATCAAATCGCGTATGCGTGCAGACGCGCTTACGCGCTAAGGGCCTTTCCTCAAATTACATGCTGACGTGCAGAATTTTCACGTGCCAAATCACTCCGTATCAAGCTGGCCACGCATAAGCACACGGAAGACCACGCTCCTGCCCAAAAGGCCAAATTACTGCCCCCCAGAGCCCCGAGCAGCCTCCCACGAGCCATCTGCTGCTGCCTGCCTGCCTGCTGCCACCGTGCCCTGCCATTTGGTGCCTGCACATCAGCCATCTGCAGGGGTCCAGTTGCTGTGTCCACCCCTGCTGGAACAGAAGACTCCCGACTGGGATAACATCGCTCCACAGCCCAGCCCCAGGACCCAGTTGCCCACCCACGCCTGCCTCGGGGGTCACCATGTCGGGGCAAACACCATCCGAGACCACTGGCAACCCCCAACCAGAGGGGCAGAGGGCCACCAGCTTCAGTCAGAAAGAAGTTGGTGTCCTGGTGGAGCATGTCCTGGGGCATTATGATGCCCTCTTCGGATCATCACGCGCTGACAAGGATGGACGGGACAGGATCTGGATGGACATCGTGACTGCCATCAACGCGGAGGGGGTGGCACTCCGACTATTCCATCATGTCAAGAAGCGCTGGGAGGACTTCAGGTCCAGGACCCTCAACAAGGCCCGGTGCCTCTTGAAGACAGCGGATGCTAAGGGGCGCCGGGGCCACTTGTCGGAAGATCAGATGAGGGTCCTAGAACGCATATCCCCAGCGCTCCACGTCCAGGTCCTTGAGAGGCAGATCCGTCTGGAGTCGAGCGGTGAGTGGCCAAGCATTGCTGTGTGAGACAGGGCATGTTGCAGTGTGCTGGTTGTCTGATACTTGCCTGTATGTGTGACATAGGCCATGTACGCGCGTGTGTGTGTGTGCAGGGACATCATGGTCATGCATGTGAGACCAGTAATGTGTGAAGCACACGGTTGGTGTATGTGTTTAAATGCTACATGGGGAGCCCAATGCGGAATGGACACATGAGGGCATGACAGTCTCTGTTCCTGGACATGGGTGGGGGTGAGGGATGGGTGATGATGCCATGTACATGTATGGTGTCCATGTCTGTGTGTCTGACCTGCGTGTCTGTGACTTGTTAATGCCATGGATGCATGACACATGTCTGTGTCAATGTTCAGATCCACTGATGCAGCCTAGCTATCCTTGCATCCACTGTGTCTGGGGTGTACGAGTCCAGATGGATGGAAGTACGGTGAAGTGTGTGAATGTGATAGGCATGACCCATGATACATGTGAGTTTGAAAACAACATTGTATGTTTCAAGAGTCCCTTGGACATGTTTGTTTATGTCCATAGCATGCGCCATGCCTGTTACTGCATGTGTTTTGCCTGCACTGACCCATGTGTTGTGGAGGGACATGATGGAAGTGATATTTGACAGTGCCACTCATCTGCTATTGCTTCCTGTCTAGGGGACCATTGTACAGTACCCTGATGCTTGTGTTCTATGTCTCCCTCTACACAGCGCAAAGTGAAGAAGAGGGCAGAGACGGCGCTGTGGAGCAAAGCAGCGGGGATGCCCCCAGGGCTGCAGCGGAAGAGGTGGCTGAGCCCCCACAGGGGCTTGCAACGACGGAAGATGGTTTGGAGCCATCCAGGTTGGTGGTTTCCACAGAGGAGGAGGAGGCCGCTACTGAGCTGCACATGGGGCCTGGTGGGGGCATCCCTGCTGGTGCAAGTGGTGCAGTCCAGGGGCAGGGGCAGGTGGCAGCACAGGTCGCCGTGGAGGTGCATGTGCATGTCACTGTCCCTGACACTGTGACTGCACCACCATGCACCAGCAGGGATGCCCCATCCCAGGCCCGTCCGCAGGTAGGGGGGATGTCCATGTCATCTGACTCCTCTCCACCTGCGGACGAGGGGACCCCTGGCCGTATGGAGAAGGTCCTGATTGGTGTCGCGTTGCGCACGGGTGTCATTCGTGATGAGGTGCGTGCTGCCCGGGGGGAGCACGCACGTCATCACGAAGAGCACCGTGCAAACGTGGCCCAGTTGGGAGCGGTCGTGGTCGGTGGTCTCGTACATGTGTCGGGCACTTTGGCAACCCTCTCCTCCTCTGTGGAGGCTATGCGTCAGTCGTTATCCATGCCGTCTTCCGGCAAAGATGCCACCAGGGCCCCCTGTGGACCTGCCCCGACCAATGCAGCCAACTCGGTGGGGATCCCATCCCTGCCACATTCGGGAGTCGGAGGTCCAGCAGGGGTGGACACACCAGCAACTGGACCCCAGCAGATGGAGGATGTGACAGCATGATCGGGCAGGGCACGTGCACGACGGCGTCAGTGGATTCCATCAGCCTGGATGCCGTTGTACTGGCACAGGCAGTTGCATCAGAGGCAGCGGCAGGCTCGACGTGGGAGGCATCATGGCTCGGGGCCATCAACATCAGGGGTGCAGGCATCGGCCGGAGGGCAGGAGAACCCTGGAATGGAAGTGGCTTCCGTGTGGGAGCGGTTGGGCCAGCAGATAGGTGCGGAGCGGCAGCGGGCAGAGGAGGAACGGCTCACAATGGTCAGGGCGGAGAACTCCATGCGGAGGGCGCTGAGGCGGGCTGAGTGCCTCGAGGGTCTTCGCAGGGAGTTGGAGCTGGACACTGCATTATCCCTGCGTGACCTCGGGGCCAGGGAACATGCCCGCCTCCAAGCCATTGAACAGGAGTTTGATGATGCCCTGGCCCATGACAACATCCAGTGAGCCGTTGGACTAGCCCGCTGCCCTTGTAAATAGTTATGTAGTTAGTGTTAGGTTTCCTTTGCTTTTTTCTTGATTTTGGACCTTTTGGACAATGGACCACATTTTTGTATATAGTTTTTTTATTAGGTAGTATCTTTAGATAGGTTTAATTTCTTCTTTTGGGATCATGGACCCTGGATTGTTTATCTGTATATAGTTGACTGTTGGATTATGTTTTTTTTTTTTGGATTTACCCATGGAGCAATGGTTTTCGGTTTTGTTTTTCCCTTGGATGTACTTTTTTGAACTGTGACTTTGGACACCTTTCCTTTGGATTATGATTTGTGGTTTTTCATTATTTTACGGACATGCAGCATTTTGTTTTTAATTCCCATTGTCATTTGTTTATTTTGAATCCCATTTATGTTGCTTTTAATACATTTTTTTCATCAAACTTCAATGTGTAGTATCATATTATTGGTTTCATGCATATCATGATATGGGTTTTGACATTCACTTACACCCATTGTGTGTATGTGAGGGACATGTGTTCATTTACATACTTGCCATTGGGGTTGTATCATGTAATTGGCAATTCTGAGTGGGTGGATGCAATACTTGGGTGGGTGTTTGGCATGTGGAGGCTGCCCATAAGGACCAGGGATCTAGATTGTGATGATGTGTTGGCTGGGGGACATGTGTCAGGGCCTGCTGGCAGGTGCCCCCACAATGCTGGAGGGTGGGGGTGCAGGGGGACATGAGTGGGACATGAGTGGGGGCCTGCTGGCAGGTGCCTCGCAATACTGGGGTGTGGGAATGCAGGGGGACATGAGTGGGACATGAGTGGGGGCCTGCTGGCAGGTGCCTCGCAATTCTGGGGGGTGGGGGTGCAGGGGGACATGAGTGGGACATGAGTGGGGGCCTGCTGGCAGGTGCCTCGCAATGCTGGGGGGTGAGGGTGCAGGGGGACATGAGTGGGACATGAGTGGGGGCCTGCTGGCAGGTGCCTCGCAATGCTGGGGGGTGGGAGTGCAGGGGGACATGAGTGGGACATGAGTGGGGGCCTGCTGGCAGGTGCCTCGCAATGCTGGGGGGTGGGGTGCAGGGGCACATGAGTGGGACATGAGTGGGGGCCTGCTGGCAGGTGCCTCGCAATGCTGGGGGGTGGGGATGCAGGGGGACATGAGTGGGACATGAGTGGGGGCCTGCTGGTAGGTGCCTCGCAATGCTGGGGGGTGGGGATGCAGGGGGACATGAGTGGGACATGAGTGGGGGCCTGCTGGTAGGTGCCTCGCAATGCTGGGGGGTGGGGGTGCAGGGGGACATGAGTGGGACATGAGTGGGGGCTTGCTGGCAGGTGCCTCGCAATGCTGGGGGGTGGGGGTGCAGGGGGACATGAGTGGGACATGAGTGGGGGCCTGCTGGCAGGTGCCTCGCAATGCTGGGGGTGGGGGTGCAGGGGGACATGAGTGGGACATGAGTGGGGGCCTGCTGTCAGGTGCCTCGCAATTCTGGGGGGTGGGGGTGCAAGGGGACATGAGTTGGTGTTCAGTAGTGCAAGGAGACATGTGCCTTTGCTGGGGGGCATGGCCATGTTGTGTGGGCTGCCTGCGGGACATGACCAGGGATGCAGGGTAGTCCCCTGTGGTGTGGGCTGCCTGCAGGGGCCGTGGAGGGTGTACAGGGAACACCTGGGAGGACCCACACTGCCAAATCACGTGTGGGACTCCCCGGCACCCCAGTAATACACATACCCAGCTGAAATCGTGTGTGAACCTTCCCGCGCACCCCAGTAATACACGTACCCAGCTGAAATCGTGTGTGAACCTTCCCGCGCACCCCAGTAATACACGTACCCTGCTGAAATCGCGTCTGGAACTTCCCGCGCACCCCAGTAACACACGTACCCAGCTGAAATCGCGTGTGAAATTTCCCGCGCAGCCCAGTAATACACGTACCCAGCTGAAATCGTGTGTGAAACTTCCCGTGCACCCCAGTAATACACGTACACCGCTCGCACAGGGCCAATCGCGTGTGAAACTTCCCGCGCACCCCAGTAATACACGTACCCAGCTGAAATCGCGTGTGAAACTTCCCGCGCACCCCAGTAATACACGTACCCCGCTCGCACAGGGCCAATTGCGTGTGGAACTTCCCGCACACCCCAGTAATACACGTACCCAGCTGAAATTGCGTGTGAAACTTCCCGCGCACCCCAGTAATACACGTACCCCACTCGCACAGGGCCAATCGTGTGTGAAACTTCCCGCGCACCCCAGTAATACACGTACCCAGCTGAAATCGCGTGGGAAACTTCCCGCGCACCCCAGTAATACACGTACTCAGCTGAAATCGCGTGTGAAACTTCCCGCACACCCCAGTAATACACGTACCCAGCTGAAATCGCGTGTGAAACTTCCCGCTCACCCCAGTAATACACGTACCCCACTCGCACAGGGCCAATCGTGTGTGAAACTTCCCGCGCACCCCAGTAATACACGTACCCAGCTGAAATCGCTTGTGAAACTTCCCGCGCCCCCCAGTAATACACGTACTCAGCTGAAATCGCGTGTGAAACTTCCCGCGCACCCCAGTAATACACGTACCCCGCTCGCACAGGGCCAATCGCGTGTGAAACTTCCCGCGCACCCCAGTAATACACGTACCCAGCTGAAATCGCGTGTGAAACTTCCCGCGCACCCCAGTAATACACGTACCCCGCTCGCACAGGGCCAATCGCGTGTGAAACTTCCCGCGCACCCCAGTAATACACGTACCCAGCTGGAATCGCGTGTGAAACTTGCCGCGCACCCCAGTAATACACGTACCCTGCTCGCACAGGGCCAATCGCGTGTGGAACATCCCGCGCACCTCAGTAATACACGTACCCAGCTGAAATCGCGTGTGAAACTTCCCGCGCACCCCAGTAATACACGTACCCCGCTCGCACAGGGCCAATCGCGTGTGAAACTTCCTGCGCACCCCAGTAATACACGTACCCCGCTCACACAGGGCCAATCGCGTGTGAAACTTCCTGCGATCCCCAGTGATACGCGTCCCCCGCTTGCCGTGCTGGTACAGGGTTAGCGCAGCCCTTTGCGCTGGATTGGGGATTTTGATGGCTTTTCCCTGCGCAGGGGGCGTTCTTGGGGGCGTAACTAGCGCTGCTGCAGGGTCGCTGCGACACTGTGCGCCACGGCTGGTTTTGGTGGCTGGAATCCATGAATACGCTGTGCACGGAAATGTATTTTAGCGCACGCGGCTGGCACAGGGATTCGCATGCGCACACTGTGCGCCAGCCGCGTGTGCCACTTGTGCGCTGAATTCTATGAATTTCCCCCATTGTCTATTAGTGCAGAGTTGGCCTCACCAAGATACTTAGATCCCGTCTGGAGCGAAGGGGTGCACTTCACGTGATGGTCTCAATTTACAAATATATCAATAATGAGAAACCACCAACCAGGTGTAGGGCACCACATGTTTAGGGGAATGGGTTTAGATTAGATGTGGCCAATCGGTCCAGGAACTATAGGGGGTTAGCATGTTCTATAGGTGGCAGCCAATGAGAGTTGAGGGATTATGCTATACTCTAATCATTATTATCCATAGTATTGCTAATGTGTGGTTTCTCTGCTATAAAATATGTAACATCTTCAAATAAGGTGAGCTCTGTGTCAGTTCGGTTCTACAGAACCATCTGACACCTTTTTGCATGTAATAAAACCTTGTTTTCCCTTGCAAAGAAGTGCAGTTATTATTAGACCTTTTGGATTCTTTTTACAGGCATTTTTTTATTGCTTTTCTTTCACAAGTCAGTAAGCAGGAAGACCAAAGAGAATAGATGAACAGTAAAAAAGATGAAAAAAGTACAAAGAAGAAAACAAGATCTTAGTGCCATGAGATGGGAGGAAAGGGGAACAAATGCGGATGCTATACAGTTGATGATGGAAAGAATGAGATATAGAGGAAACGTGAGGAGAAAAAGATCAAGAAGAATCAAAGATTATGCTGAGGTTACAGGCAGTAGAAGAAAGAGCAATAGAAAGGGTTGGTAGAGGGTGGAGATAGTAGAGGGGAAATAGTAGAAGCAGGGAAGATAACCCAATGGGTTTAGAGGGATTCAAATGAAGATAATGGCAAGCCATCCAGGAGTGGATGGCTAGAAAACAGGCACAGAGAGTAGACTGTCGTTCTGAAGAAAAGATGGAAAAGGAAAGGAAGATCTGTGATTCATCCACATAGAGATGGTGGGAATCTCTGAAAGAGGAAATAATAGCAGCTAGAGGACTTGTATATAGAGACAATAGTAAACAACCTGGGACCGAGATCTGGGGGACCCAATAGGTAAGTGGAAAAGTACTAGAGGTTTGTTTAAGCACAGATGCAGAGAAGGTGCATGCAGAAAGATAGGAAGCAAACATTTTTAGATCCACAAAAACCAAGGTTGTGAAGAGAGGAAAGAAGAATAGAGTGATGCACCCTGTCGAAAACAGCATGGAGGTAAAAAAGGACAAGAAGAGTGGAAACTTTAAAGTAACAAGCAGTGAGGAGAGAACTGTAAACAGCCAGGAGAGCTGTTTCCATAGGAGGAAGTGGTTGGAAGCCAAATTGATGCCAGGAAATCTGATCATTAGAAATGACATGAGGAAAGATCTGAAAATGGATTTTGAACTCGATATTTTTGGAAGGAAAGGGTATGAGATGATATGATATGGCATTTACAACGCACCTATACACAAGTGTTTTAAGGCACGACGAGGCAAGGGAGGGGGAACAGAGGGATGACAAAGAAAACAATCTTACTAGGCTAGGTGACATTGAGATTTTGCAAGTGCAGGGGAGGGAGGAAAGGGAAAGTGGGGACGGGAAGTGGGAGGGGGCAGTGCAATACATAGGATCAACAGTAAGAATACATAAATTAAATAAACAATAGCAAAAAGTGTGGCCAGCTTGTGGCAAGTGCAGGGGTAAGTGCAGACATCAGGTGTCAAGAGCTGGTGGCGACTGTGGGGATACAGAAACAGCCACCAAGTGCAGGTGGTTGCCAGTGAGGCAGTGCAGGTGTGCAGCTGGCAGGGGAGGGTGTAGAGGAGGTCCCAAATATGGCCTGCACTCCAGCCACCCATTTTGAGATACCAGAAGCATACTCGCCAATATATGTGACGTATAAGGAGCAAATAAACCAACAGAGAGCCACAATGGGGGTCTGCCCAATACCCATCAGAAGGACTTGTATACCTATTGAAGCGCCAATAACCAGACAACCATGGGCAGCACAGTACCCATTGAGAAAACCATACCAGCAGCTGACACGACATGAAGACTACTTGCAAACTGTCCAAGAAGAGACCCAAAGGGCCCTAATCGGAGGTGAATGGTGACAACACAATGGCCCGGACAGAAGTTCAGATGAAAGAAATGACAAACAAAAAGGTGATAAACAAAAGACAAAATGTTGTGAATAATGATGTACTGGACATAGAAGAAGAAACGATGCTGAACTTTAAAGAAACGTAACCATTAAAAGCAGGATGGAAATATGCAACTGGCTAAATGCCTGTAAATAGGCTTGGAACGCAAGAAGCTAAGGAAACGATACTGCTTGCAATGCTTAGTAGAAGGAAAGAGCGGCAATCGCCAACTATATATCTACCTCAAGAAGCACATTATACAAGTGCAACTCCATTTTATAAAAGTAGAATTAAGCCCTGGATGGTGAAGGACAAACAGGCCAAGATTCACATACTAGCTCGAAGCGAGGTGAAGAGCAGAATCGAAACTTAGCAAGAAGCAGCTCATGCCTGGGAATTCGAGGTCAACCCAAGGAAGGGAGGAGAGCGGCAACTTCGAAGAATCAAAACTTCAGAGCATTGCAGCCTGCCTGTGAAGGTCAAGGTAAGGAGGCCCAGGCAGGTGGCGAGGCCGAACAAAGAATCAAATACACAAATAGAGGGAAAATGAAGCTGATTCACGGTGTACTGGCATGTGACCAGCCTGGCGCAGAAAGGTACCCACATCTGATGTCATCCAAACCCAGAGGATGCCATTACCTTTCCGGATAAGAAGCTACAGTTCGAGGCCACTCTCAGACAACTAATTGACACATAGGCCTAAGGGTATTGATTGATGAAATGGAGACAGGGTGACTCTTGAGCATCCCTCACCTGGGCTACCATTCTGCATGCTGCTAATTAAAGCAGAGATTTATGCCTAGGGTTGTAACCCACCCAATCACAATGGACCAAATAATTTAGGGTCCTATAGCTAGTAGAACAAATGAGAAGTTGTAATTTTAGTGATGTCTATCACGAGTGATGTGGAGGGATGGGCTTAGACGCCCACCCGATAAGAGTTATCCCATCCCTACTCTCTGTTACCATATACAGATATAGTACCTATACTTAAGTTACCTTTCCTGAACAATAGAATTGCATGTCAAACTTTTGAGTTTTACACATCAGTGATGACGAGAATTTGCTATACAAGTTACTGTTTTCATGAAGAATTTGGAAGTTGAAGCGAGACAGGCGATGGCAGCTCTGATGATTTCCATTTGTTTCCCTGTTTTTTGTACTTGTCATTAAACAGACTTCCCTTTGCCAAACCATTGACTTGTCCTTAATGATTAGTGTTGGAGTAAGTGAATCCTGCACCCCATCCTCCTCAAGGTGCAGCTACCTCGTCTTAAGGTGCCGGAGGATGAGCTCTGAATCTCATGGGCCCATTCAGAGGTCGCTCCGCCCTCCTGTACACTTGAATGCGGTGAGGATGGTTTTGACCATCAACTATTGAATTTTGATTATTGATAAGACACCTATTGACCGTCGACACGAAGTAACTCTAGGTCTTCGGCAATATCATGAGTCCTTTGCCATTTTGGCCGAGTAGACTGTGAAGCTTCCCGTGGACAATGATAGTGTAATACTGTCCAAAAAAAAAACTGCAGTGGGTTGACGGCACCCGTTTTACAAACATAATCCTTCCATTCCTACGGGCAGTGGATCAGACGAAAGACCAAAAAAGGCGGTAACGGAGGCGATGATCACGATGATTCAGAGAGGAACGATGCGAGTAGGGAGTGGAATGAAAATTGATGCTTTGGCAAATGTCCTTAAGCAATAGAACAAGTAAGGGGAAAGGTAACGGAGGGAGGTGGAGAAAACAAAATAGTCAGAAGTAGAGAAGACTGTATATATATATATATATATATATATATATAAGGGGATAATGACTCGAGAATAACTGAATAAAAAGAGTGAATACCGGGGAGGACACCCGAGATAAAAAAAGAGTGAATACCGGTGAGGACACCTGAGAAAAAAGAGTGAATACCGGGGAGGACACCCGAGATAAAGAGAGATTATACCGGGGAGGTCACCTGAGATAAAAGAGAGAGTATACCAGGGAGGACACCGGAGATTAAAGAGAGAGGATACCGGAGTAGACACCCAAGAGAGAGGATACGCCTTGTTCCTGCGCTTTAATATAGTGGTCAGAAGAAACGTGAACTCATAGTCCCACATAATAGGAAAAGACTAGGCTACTACGACCATTAAAGACATCGTAAAAGGAGTTTGTTTAAACTCCATGTCAGGGTATTGATTAGAAAGCAGAGATATCTGTGTCCAGCTGGTGTCTGTCTAGTCTGTTTAACGTTTGTCATACATGTTCTTTTGATGTGTCACCTGTAAGGAAATTTGTCTCCTTGATGTTTGAAATTGACTAGGGGTTTTACGCAATTCTATAGTTGAGAGGGAATCGCACGTGAATTGATGTCCTTGAGTCAATTGGTGAGAAAGAATATTTGGTGGGAAAAGATTAGATTGGAGCTTGCGATATTTGGTGCTCGCTCATATTGTTGGGTGTGGTGAAGTTGCATGAAAGTATTGCTAGAACAGATTTTAGCATGGAAGATATTACTCCGCTAGCACACCTATGTAAACAATTGCCTAAACATGCACCCAAGCTTAAGAAATACAGTACAGAGTCAGTTAAGGGTACCGCCCACAAGATGTTTATGCCGTGGCCACAGAACGGGTCCTTATCTAAAGCCGTTTTGCAACATATGACGATTTTATTTGCATACCACATATACAGGCAAAAAACTAGAGAAATGTCTCGCTGTTCTGGAACTTTGGAAAATGTTTGAACAGTCGAATGAGGAAGAGCCACCTGCAGACTGGATATTAAATGTATGCACGGAGGGGGGTGAGACACCTACCGTGCCACCTGCCCTGCCTGAAACAGAAACCGAGGAAAGTAAGTCAGATGGACTCTACCCATTAAGAGAGCTCAAGGCAGCTATGGGGTACAGCAACCCCGCATATGAGTCACCTACGTACAGTAGTGACGAAATTAAGGGGAACGATCAGGATAAAAATCTTACCTCCGCAGTCCCAAGGGACAAGGAGAGATGCAATGATGAGAGGAAGCATCAGGCACAGACAAGTGCACCTCTCTATAAGGAGAGAGAGGGAACGAAATGGAAAGGAAGTGAAGATAGAACTGATGAGATAGCATTCGCGAAAGACGAATGGATGGGAGGACAGATATTGTTGAAACTCGATGGAAAAGGAAGTGATGATGTGAGACCAAGGTCTGATGAGACACAAAGAAAGGAGAAGGAAAGGGAAATTAGGGATGAAAGGATAAAAAGGAAAGATAGGCTAAGGCGAGAACAGCTATATCGCGAAGAGCAAGGAAAGCAGCTCAGTCGCAAACAGAGCGCAGCCTATGACCAGTACAGGCAGAACCTGGAAAAACTGGAAGAAGAGCAAAGAGCACATGAGAAAAGGATAAAGAGGCAAAAGGAGGAGGAAATTCGAAGGGCAGATGAACTTAGAAATGAAAGGAGAAGGGAAGAAGATAAGGTCAGAGAAGAGGCGAAGAAGAGCAAAGAATGTGATGAGGACATTGAACGTAAGCGTAGACATAGGGCACGCGATCTCGAATATCTGGAGCGGGGAGTTAAAAAAGCCAATCCTGTTATAGAATGGGTAGACATTGAAGAATTATTCCCTGCGTACAATTCAGTACCAGGCACGAATGAGGCAAATATTGAAGATGACTTCGACACCAGAAGCATCGGGGAAACGATCGATAAGATATATGATGAAATGGGGATAGAACCAATATCCCAAGGGGAAGATGAGCACTTGGAAAGCACTCAGCTGTATGACACTAAAGACGTCACCCGAAGTAGTGGGAGCAGGAGATTGTCCCTGGATAGGCTAGAAATCAGTAAGAACGACGATGACACAAGGAGTAGGCATGAATTGGGAACGATCAATGTCCGACTCAGGAGAGGAAACGGAGAACGAGACAAATGAAGAAGGGAGACGGAGCGAGAAACGGCTCCCATGGGACAAAGGGGTGAGATGATCTGACGCTAGCGAGTCTGCACCAAAGGCATCAGATTCTACATCACAATGTGACCGACACAAAGGAACACTCTATGGTCAGAGGAGGGGTGTGTCATGATCTCTGCTTCCAAGAGGTCAGGACTTACCCAACTCCCTAGGAAGCAGACCCATAACCCAGGTTCAGCGTGCCAGCCAGTCCCAATTGGGACCTTTTGGACCCTGTCCTGGCACCAGTGGCACCAGGCTCATAAATATGCCCAGTCCCAGCGCTGGAAGCGCCGGGCTCATAATGCTTGGGTGGACTTACCTGCAGCAGACCATGCTGCTTACTTACCTGCCAGTTGAGCCCCTGATCCTCTTCTGTTTGGGACTACTTTTCCTGTTGGGTGGGGCAGGAGCCACTCCCTAGGTTCAGAACACTGGAACTCTTCTGGAAAGCAGGAACTCTTTTCTTACCTAGGCGAGGCTGTGGAAGGAGACACCTAAGCACTACAGGAGGCTATTTAAACCACACCCGATGGATGAATCTTGCTTTGCGTTATTCTGCATCCTCTGCAGCAGAACACTCATCGTGTCTACTGCATCTGATCCTGGGCCTAAGGGAAAAAGGCTTACCATCCTGGAATCCAGTCTTCAGCAACACCTATAAAGACAAGAAAGAACAGGTTAGCACTACGGTCTTCAGTGACAGAGCATCTCTTACCTGGTCCATCGGCTGTCACCAACGCCTCGCGCTGCATTCCGGCATCTGAAAGACAAAGACTTACCTACTCTTCGCATGCTCCGGAGGTCTTCGCACTGCATTCCGGCATCAGAAAGACAAAAGCTTACCAACTCATCGCACGCTCCGGAGGCCTTTGGCGCTGCATCCCGCATCTAAAAGACAAAAGAAGGTGCGTTTAAAGACATTGGGCAACTTTATTACTCACGTGCCATTACTCCTTCCCACGCCGAATCCAGTGGGTATTCCAGCACCCTTCAGCAGCTCCGAACTTGTACCTGCAAGATAAAGGGACAGTTAGTGCGCATCGTGAAGCAGGCAACAAACGCTTACTTACGTGCTTCCAGGCGCTTCTATTCCTCACACGGGTTCGATCCTTCAGTCACAAGCCGGACAGACTCCATTACCCGCATCAGGGGCAAATCTTCCTTCAACATCCTCTATGAACCCAGTGCAGATCAACCTACCTGGGAATGTACCTCTGGCTCCGCCCGAACGATTTTCTGGTGACCCAAAGAGGTATGCAGTATTTATTAATCAGTGCCGGTTGCATTTCTCATGCCGGCCAGCAGCCTTTCCAACTGATCAAGCTAAAGTAGCTTTCGTGCTTTCGTACCTTAGTGGTACCTTAGTGGCAATGCGGCAGACTGGTCGATCCCTCTAGTTAATCAAGATGATCTGGTTCTCCATGATTTTCAAGCTTTTCAGTTCAGTATGGAAAAACTGTTCGCAAGACATTCACAGGGGCAGGCCTTGGACAATGAGCTTCTTTCATTGCGACAGGGTAATCAAGACCTTTTGGCTTATATTGCGTCTTTCAACAGACTGATAGTGGAAACTCAATGGCCTGAGGACAAAAGGATTACGCTGTTTTATAGAGGTCTACGTGGAGAGCTCAAAGATGTGTTAGCCCAAGTAGTGAATCCCCCGCAAGACTGTTCGGACTATATAGACTTAGTCGTTCAAATAGATCACAGACTGCAGAACAGGAAGGCCGATCGTTCCAAGTTTGATGCTCGAGTATTTTCCAAACCACCAACTCCTTCCAAAGGGGTAGACTCCGGGGAACCCATGCAAATAGAAGGCCTGAAAGGACCACTAACACAAAAGGAGCGGGAAAGGAGAAAACAGCTGCAGTTATGCCTCTATTGCGGAAATTCGGGGCACTTTCTTCGAGACTGTCCGGTGAAACCAGCCAAGAAGGCAGTAGGAGCTGCAGTTACCAAGGTCACAAACTCTGAGCAGGGAAACAACCTCGCCCGACAAGAATAGAGGTCCTCTTGCCGAGCGTTAAAACCAGTTCCGTGACCTCGCATTTCGTGATACCTATGGTTCTCATTAGCCCTGATCATCCGGATCGATTACATGCGATTGAAGCTTACGTCGACAGTGGTCCCATCGGCAATTATGTGGATCATGAAATGGTTTTGAGGATGAATCTGACTCTTTGTCCAAAGGCTGTAAAGGACGTCATTACTACGGTGGATGGTACGGAGATAGCCTCCGGACCAGTAACGCATACCACCCAAGAAGTGACGCTAGTAAGTCAAGATGGACACCATGAGAAGATCGTGTTCGATGTGATCAAGGCCCCTCAGTTCCAGATTATTCTAGGAATACCTTGGTTAGAGAAGCACAATCCTCAGATCGATTGGCGAGCAAGAACGGTTCAGTTTCCAGAATGTGTCTCTACTTGTCACCCTCAACCTGGTGTTGCACTGGCAGCAATTTCTTCAGAGACTCCCCAGTTACCTCCCGAATACCTAGAATTCCAAGATGTTTTCTGGAAGGATCAGGCTAACTCTCTACCTCCTCATAAGTCTTATTACTGCCAGATAGACCTGATACCTGGATCTACTCCTCCTTGTAGTAGAATTTATGCCCTCACCGAGCCTGAGAATCTTCACCTCCGACAATACCTGGATCAATACCTAGCAAATGGGTTTATTCGTCCTTCCAAGTCCCCTGCTTCCTCAGCTTTGTTCTTCGTTCCAAAAAAAGAAGGGGACCTTAGAACTTGTATAGATTATCGCGCCCTGAACCAGATCACCGTTAAGAATAGATATCCGTTACCTTTGATCCCTGAACTCCTGGACCAAGTCAGAAAAGCATGCATATATACAAAGCTGGATCTTAGAGGAGCCTACCACTTGGTACGAGTAAAAGAGGGCGATGAATGGAAGACGGCCTTCCGCACCAAGTATGGGCTATTTGAATATCAGGTCATGCCCTTCGGACTTTGCAATGCCCCGGCCGCCTTTCAATATTTTATGAACGATGTCCTCAGAGAGCTCATAGATGTGTGTGTTGTTGTTTACATTGACGACATCCTCGTTTATTCTTCATCGGAATCTGAACATCGGAAACATGTGAAAATGGTGCTCGAGAGATTGCGTCAACACAAACTTTTCGCTAAGTTGGAAAAATGTGTTTTCAACGTGACTGAAGTTGAATTCCTGGGATTCATATTATCACATAGCGGAGTGCGTATGGATTCAAAGAAGGTCGATGCAATTCTCAAATGGCCATCGCCATCCTCCGTAAAAGGTGTTCAAAGCATGTTAGGCTTCGCTAACTTTTATCGCAGGTTTATCCCCGAATTCTCTCGAATAGTCTAGCCCATCACCGCCTTGTTAAAGAAAAACAAACGTTTTGAATGGTCTACCAAGGCAGAAAAAGCTTTCCAGAATTTGAAGACTAAATTTATCTCTGCACCAATCTTAAAACATCCTCGCCCAGAACTCCCCTACATCGTTGAAACTGATGCTTCGAGCCTTGCCATGGGGCCAGTTCTATCACAAAAGGGCCCAGTAACCAATCAGTTGCATCCCGTGGCATTTTGGTCCCGCAAATTCTCGCCTCCTGAAGTCAATTACACTATTACTGATAAGGAACTTCTGGCTATCAAGTCCGCCTTTAAGGCTTGGCGGCATTATCTTCTGGGGGCCCGACACACCGTTACTGTGATTACAGATCACCGAAACCTGCAATATTTGAAAATCGCAAAAGCCCAATCCTCTAGACAACTCCGTTGGGCACTATTCTTTGCCGAGTTGGACTTCATAATTACCTATCGACCTGGTACAAAAAACGGTAAAGCTGATGCCCTTTCTCGGATGGGAGTGGAAGAACACTTGATCAACCCTAAACCTGTACCTATCATTCCCGAACAAAGAATTCTGGGTGTAATCACCACACAATCCATAGAGGAAGTTAAGGATAAAGCCAGGCAACTTGTAACTCCAGCAGACATACAGAATTGGCATCTGCAGGGAAAGGACTTTGCAGTGAAGGACAACTTATTGTATTTCCAAGAACGATTATACCTGCCCAGCACAGATTTACAGAAAAAGGTAATCTCTTGTTATCACGATTCTTTAATGGAAGGACATCCCGGTATGGCCAAAACCTCAGAAAAGATCAAGCGCTACTTCTGGTGGCCGTCTTGGAAAAAAGATATCAGAGACTTTATAATGTCCTGTGGAGTATGCGCTCAAAACAAGAGTCAAAAGGTAAAACCAGCCGGTCTCTTACGCCCTATTGACATCCCACCTCGCCCTTGGCATACGCTTTCTATGGACTTCATCACCGATCTACCTCCATGCTCCGGATACAATACGATCCTAGTAATCGTGGACCTATTCTCCAAGATGGCGCATTCCATTCCACTCAAAGGCTTACCAACAGCAACAACTCTGGCCCGAGAATTTCTCGAAAACATCATCCGACTGCACGGTTTTCCTTCAGTTCTAATTTCGGATCGAGGTAGTCAATTTATTTCTCATTTTTGGCGAAGTTGCTGTCGGTCGGCTCAAATTGATGTGAGACTTTCGACCAGTCACCACCCTCAAACCGACGGACAAACCGAGAGGACCAATCAAACTCTGGAACAGTATTTACGCTGCATGCTGCAACAAACTGAAAAAACTTGGAAAGATATACTTTGGTTAGCCGAGTATGCCTACAATAACTCTGTCCACTCGGGAACTGGGAAGACCCCGTTTTTTCTTTTATACGGCAGTCACCCTCGAACCTCGGAGTTGGATCCACTCCAAGACCTTGGAACACCAGCAGTAGACCACCTGCATTCTACAATCATCCAAGCCTTTAAGGAAGCCGTTTCTCACCTTCAAAGGGCTAAAAAACAATACAAGAAAGGAGCAGATCAACATCGGAAGGAAGCCCCCCAATATCAAGTAGGAGATCAAGTCTGGTTATCCACCAAATATCTACCTCTAAAAGGACCACGCACATTCAACCCAAGATACCTTGGTCCCTATTCCATCACTACCATAGTAAACCCAGTAGCGGTCAAGTTGGACTTGCCCCCTCACATGAAGATACATCCAGTCTTCCACGTCTCTCTATTAAAACCTGTGCAACCTCAAACCCGACTAACTAAATCTCCAAAACCCATCCTAGTTGATGGAGAACTCGAGTTTGAAGTCAAAAGCATCCTGGACTCCAAGATCTCCAAATCTAAACTATTTAGCTAATTGACTGGAAAGGCTACGGCCCCCAAGAAAGATCCTGGGAACCTGCAGAATATGTCCACGCTCCTCATCTAATCAAAAGGTTTCATCGAACATTTCCTGACAAGCCCAAACCCCCGGAGAAGCCCCGTTTGGGAGGGGCCTTGAGGGGGGGTGCTGTCATGATCTCTGCTTCCAAGAGGTCAGGACTTACCCAACTCCCTAGGAAGCAGACCCATAACCCAGGTTCCGCGTGCCAGCCAGTCCCAATTGGGACCTTTTGGACCCTGTCCTGGCGCCAGTGGCACCAGGCTCATAAATATGCCCAGTCCCAGCGCTGGAAGCGCCGGGCTCATAATGCTTGGGTGGACTTACCTGCAGCAGACCATGCTGCTTACTTACCTGCCAGTTGAGCCCCTGATCCTCTTCTGTTTGGGACTACTTTTCCTGTTGGGTGGGGCAGGAGCCACTCCCTAGGTTCAGAACACTGGAACTCTTCTGGAAAGCAGGAACTCTTTTCTTACCTAGGCGAGGCTGTGGAAGGAGACACCTAAGCACTACAGGAGGCTATTTAAACCACACCCGATGGATGAATCTTGCTTTGCGTTATTCTGCATCCTCTGCAGCAGAACGCTCATCGTGTCTTCTGCATCTGATCCTGGGCCTAAGGGAAAAAGGCTTACCATCCTGGAATCCAGTCTTCAGCAACACCTATAAAGACAAGAAAGAACAGGTTAGCACTACCGTCTTCAGTGACAGCGCATCTCTTACCTGGTCCATCGGCTGTCACCAACGCCTCGCGCTGCATTCTGGCATCTGAAAGACAAAGGCTTACCTACTCTTCGCATGCTCTGGAGGTCTTCGCACTGCATTCTGGCATCTGAAAGACAAAAGCTTACCAACTCATCGCACGCTCTGGAGGCCTTCGGCGCTGCATCCCGCATCTGAAAGACAAAAGAAGGTGCGTTTAAAGACATTGGGCAACTTTATTACTCACGTGCCATCACTCCTTCCCACGCCGAATCCAGTGGGTATTCCAGCACCCTTCAGCAGCTCCGAACTTGTACCTGCAAGATAAAGGGACAGTTAGTGCGCATCGTGAAGCAGGCAACAAACGCTTACTTACGTGCTTCCAGGCGCTTCTATTCCTCACACGGGTTCGATCCTCAACTCTCTTCAGCCCGCCATCCGCCATCGCCGGAACCCTGCAAAACAAGAGATATCATTACAAAAGACTTTTAAAGACATTTGAAGTACCCAGAACTTACCGTTCGTGCAGTAAACGACGGACAGCAGTCCTCTGAGGTCAAGAGGCCTGCACCCTTATCCAGTGAAGAAACTGGTTACGGCACCCTGCCCCGAGGCAGATGGAGAGCTCGGCGTTCACTTATCTAAGGTGAGAGCGTTAACCTTTGGGGTTCTACAGGAGAAGAGAAAGGGAAGAAGAGAGAGGCACCCAATAAACCCAGCTCATTAATCCCATATTTTCTATCTGCAGACATCTTACTCTTCGAGTCAGACATACAGTGCACAGAGGTCCAGCCCAAAGAGCCAACCGTGTGTTACACATCACCTTTGAAGATACAGTATTCACCCAGTCGAGACCGGCGCCTCTGCGGGAATCAGGTGAGCGTGACAGGGTGTCAGCGCCCGCCTATGCGGACAGGTTAAGGACATTGCCAGGTAGACGGCGATGCAGGAATATTACCCCAGTGGTAGAAAGGGGAGCTATGGGGAAAGAGAAGGGAGTCTGCGTGTTCCAATTTCTGCTTCTAGAAAAGGGGGAGCAAGACCACAGTATATTCCATGGCCACACATGGATCGAGAGAACTTGAAAAACAAGCTTCCAATGCTGACATCGGTAGCTGGGAAGTGGATGTACAAGTTAGAAAAGATGACAGGGGGTGTCACGTTAGCTATAGGGGATATTAAAGGTCTCCTGATTGCCATACTCGGTGAGAGAGCAGACGATTTATGGGCACGGGCTGGGTACCATGGTGTTACCATAATTAACACTGCCCATGACGGAGCGCCTTTCAACAATTGCAGAGCAGCAGTATGGAAAGTGATATGAGTGCTTTACCCATACACTTCCGATATGGAAGCTATAATGACTCGCAAAATGATGGAGTCAAAAGATCTGTTAATTTATATCCAGAATTTCCAAGACGCGTGGGTGCTTGAAACGCATGAATATTGGAGAAAATCCATACCTGTGTTTTACCACATTTTATGCCAAAGGGCTGCCAGAGTCTGTATAAAACAGCTTAAGAAATTGGTAGGAGTTGAGGCAAACCTTGGGCTGAAATACAGTTCACTACTGCACATTACTGTAGATTGTTGCAAGAAAAGAATCGGAAAAGCAGGCAACTCGGAAAGGTGAGGAAGCAAAGCTGGTGCAAAAGAAATGATCCAAGTACGCTCTTGAAGGAGCCATGCTGACTAGCCCAGCTGAACAGAGCATACAACAGGTGGCTAACCCACAGCAGAACAACCAGGGTAACGTAGGAGTGTACCCGAGGGGAAGGGGATTTAGAGGAAGAGGATGGCAGAGTAATCAGGGAGGTTTCCAAGGGAATTAAGGAGGTTTTCAAAACGTGCAAATGGGCAATACAGATATGGCGAATGGACAAATAGCCCGACCAACGCCTGTGTGTTGGCTGTGTGGAATGACAGAGCATCTGGCGCGCTCGTGCAGAAGCCAAGGCGTATGGCAAAATAGCCAAGGAATGGGAGCAGGTGCAGCGAATTCACCTGCGATCCCACCACATGGTGGCGCACAGAATCACACAGTGCAGCAGCAAGCACCAGGCATGCCGCAGGGTGAGCAGCAGGGGGTTCAACCCCTGAGCATGAGGAATTTGCCACAAGGGCAATTTCAACAGGCACCACCGCAAATATTGCAGGGCACAAACTCTGGAAGGGGAGGAAACCCCAGTAATGGAGAAAATCCACAAGTGTACAGTGGACCAAACTTATATATGAACTCGGACAGCTCACTGGGAACCCTGATGTGCTCTATCCTATCAGTGACACCAGACCCTAATAGGGAACCTAGGGTGAATGTCGCCATAGGGGGTAAAAAATATTCCTTCTTAGTTTACACAGGGGCAACATGCTTGTGCATACGAGAAGGCACGTTTTTTTTCCTTGTCCGTAGAGGCTATAGATACTCAGAATTTTACAGGAGCTCACAGCCGAGTTCCCTTTACAGACGCACTCCCAGTTCCATAGGGGAATATGAAATGAATGTACCTTTGTTGTATTCGTGTCAGACCCCAGTAAACATTTTGGGTCGAGATTTAATGACAAAATTAAAAATGACCATCTCGTTTACAGAGGAGGGCATAGTATGCTCTACTCTGGGAATGCATTATTCAAACTTGTGTGAAATGATCAGGGTATACTCAGGACACATAGCCATGAGGGCTGCACCTCTGGATCCAGAGGTCTTCGCATTTGGCATGCGTGTGCTTATGGCAGGATTGCCAGGCATCGCAGATAGAACTATGAGAACCCCTGATGAGTTTCTATTCAAACCAAGAATACCTATACATGAAGAGGAGGGACAAGTATTTCCCTTGATGATCCATGCTGCAGCAGTACGAGGGAAAATAGCATTAGTTGAAGGCTACGATGATGAAGGCAGACAATGGTGTACGATTATCACCATTAAAGAAGGGTATCGAGTGACTGACGTCACCGATGACGATCTGTTTGAAGAACAGCCTGACTCAGAAGAGACGAGGGTAGAAGTGAGTCTCATATTGTGGGTAAAAATGATCAAAAGAGAAGTACCCCAGAGAATGATATTGGCACTGATACATCCGGAATACTTTGATGACGACATGGCCCAGGTGCCTGTCTCAGTATGGACCACAGGACTTTATGACGTAGGCCTCCTGAAGGGGGTGGGAGAAGTGAAAATTAATCTGAAACCAGGAGCACTTTTACCAAGAGCGCGACAATATCCCATGTCCAGAGAGGCGGATGAAGGGATCGCGAAGACTATTTCTGCCATGATGGAACAGGGCATCCTAGTGACATCAGAGTCACCCTGTAACACAGTGATTTATCCTGTCAAGAAATCAAAGGGAGGGTCTTGGCATTGAATCCAAGATTTAAGAGCATTAAATGATATTGTTGAAGCCGAGTTCCCTCTAGTCCCTAATCCTTCTACAATTTTATGCAATATACCAGTCGAGGCAAAATATTTCACAGTGATTGACTTGAAAAATGCCTTTTTCTCAATCCTGTTGAACCATGATTCACAAGACCTGAAGTCGTTCACATTCAGACAAATGCATCTGAAAAGCATGTGGTTGCCACAGGGGTACTGTGAGTCCCCGTCCATCTTTAACAGAGTCCTTCAGATGGATCTGAGCAATATTGCAGTAGAAAGTGTCGTCTTGCAGTATGTGGATGACATTCTAATCTGCAGCACAACAGAAGAACAATGCAGGCACGATTCTGTTCATCTATTGACTATACTGGCTGAGAAAAGCTACAAGGTTGACAAGGAAAAGCTGCAATATTGTCAACAGGAGGTGCTGTACATAGGCCAGTTAATTTTGCATGAGGGGAAAAAGGTAACCCCAGAAAGGGCTATCATGAACACGGCAAAGCCACTCATGGTAAAGCAAATGCAGAGATTTTTAGGCCTGTGCAATTATGTTAGAGTATGGGTCTTCGATTACAGCTCATATACCAAGCCCTTACTCTAGGCCCTAAAGAAGGCCCAGGTGACAAAGGAAAAGATTGAATGGACTGAAGAAATGGAAAAGGGTTTTACAGAACTCAAGAGAGCGATTTGTACGGCTCCAGTCCTCGGGATTCCTAATTATGCAGAGGAATTCTATCTGTTCTCGCACATGAATTGCAGCGTAATGATGGCAGTGCTCGCTCAACGAACCTCGTTGGGGTACAAGCCCCTGGCGTATTACAGTGGGAATCTGGACCCAGTAATGAGAGGCCAGTTCCCATGCAAACAAAGCTTAGCTGACGCAGCGTTCGCCATAGAGAAAGCGACAACCATTGTGATGGGATGTTCTATGACGTTATACGTTGAGCACTCATTATTTGCCCTCTTAGAGAAATCAAAGGGTACGATGACATCTCAAAGAGCTTCTGCCTATGAGGTGATCATATCTAATCCATCAATCAAAATAGTTTGATGTAAAACAGTAAACCCAGCTACGTTCATAGCCGAGCCAGTCACTGAACGAGAACGATATATGACTGTGCAAACTACGAAGAATTCTATGATGAAATCCCATGGGTAAAAGAAAATGCCCTAGCAGGAGGAGCGATCGTTTTCATTGACGGTTCATCAAGATTCGACCAAGAAGACGGACACAGATACACAGGCGTTGCTGTGATGAAACACATAGCAAACGGAGAATTTCGAGTACTCGTCAGTGTGCGAATACCATCTCATTACTCAGCACAGGCTGCAGAGTTATTGCGTTGATACTCGCCATTGAAAATCATGCAGACCAGGAAGTAACGGTGTACAGTGACTCCGCCTATGTGACATCCACAGTGCATGCAGGACTAGCGTGCTGGAAAAGGAGGGGCTTCCTCCCAGCGGACGGCACTCCAGTGAAGCACGCAGCCTTATTGGACAGGCTAATTAAGGCACTACAGCTCACAGTGGGCATAGCGGTCGTGAAATGCGCTGCCCATACTCAAGGGACAGACTTTGTTTCGCGCGGAAATCATGCAGCAGCCACGGAAGCCAAGTGTATGGCATCCAAAAGTGAGACGGTCATGGAAGTGGAAGTGGCGTGCACTCAGGAAAGAATGATAGTAGCACAAACCACAGAAGAAGCCTATAGTAATATGGGACAGGCACAACTAATGGAGCTTCAAGGTGAGGCACCGCAAAATGAGAAGAACCTTTGGAAACGTCATTGGCAGCAAGACAGCACTGGTAATCCAGTCATGCCTGTAGCCCTACTAAAAATAGCATTGTAACAATTGCATTACCCATTATATATGTCAAAAGAGAATCTGGTGGCAACGCTTGCGGAAGACTGGTTTATACCAAATTTAGCTGAGCATGTTGCATTCTTTATGGTGAACTGCATAATCTGCCAGCAATTCACTGCTGGGCACCCATTAAAAGTAGTGAGAGGAGTCATCCCCCGGCCAAATGGGCCTTTTCAGCAATGACATATCGACTAGGTCAACATGATCCAAGTGTGTAATGGGTACAGGTATTTAATTGTAGTGGTGTGTCCATTCTCTAGATGGATAGAAGCAGGTCCTTGTACACACCCGGACTCAACCTGTGCTGCCAAATTCCTGGTAAGGGAAGTGTTCCCTAGATGGGGTGTGTGTGAGGTGATGAGGTCAGATAACGGGGCTCATTTTGGTAACTCAGTCTTTGAGCAGATCAGCTTGTTGCTTGGTATAAAGCACAAGTTCTCGTCGGCGTATCATTTGGAAGGTATTGGTATTTGTGAGCAGCTCAATGGCTTGTTAAAGGAAAGGATAGCCACGTTGAAGCTTACTCTAAAGAGGGGATGGTTGCACTGCCTTCCACTGGCATTGTACGCTCTTCGGAGCCAACAAGTCTCCGACCATCATCTTACGCCGCACGAGATAGTCACAGGAAGGATATTTAGTACTCCCCTTACCCCACAAGATAGAGCTAGATGTGATGCCCAGCCAACCTGAGAGGTCCTGGGAATCGAATTGTCAAATTACCTGAACTGTATGACATCCAGCCTTACTGTAATTTCAGACCAGCTGCAGGGCCGACGAAAAGTTTGCAGCACAGCACAAAGAATTGCAGAAGACTCTGCAACAGACCCAGCTCAAGGTCTTTCTGTTCCACTCGTTTTCCCTGGAAACACAGTCCTAATCAAAAACCACATGAAGAAAAGGTGGGACGAGCCAAGATTCAATGGTCCTTTCATCGTAGAAGACTGCACTCCATCAGAAGTAAAATTGCAGGGCATGAGAGCATGGATTTTTCTCAATGACATGAAGCCCTATATCGGAGAAAGCCCTCAAGCTGCACCCCACCGCGAAGAAATTACAGACAACGGGGAAGAACCTCAGCACGTGCAGATGAGATCCAGGACGAGGAAGAAGGACGCATGAGCAGCAAAGCCAAGACAAAGAACCTGTTTGCAAGTTGTGGCTTAAACTGGACAATTCCTCTAAGCAAAAAAGGGGATAAGGACATAATGGACACTCTCAGTTGTAGGGTGAAGAAGAAAAGTGTGCATCTAAGCCACAACATGTCTGTTGAACCAAACTTGTAAATCAATCACACTGAAACGTTGGTGAAAACAAGACTCAAATAGATTGTGAACAAACACTTTTGCCTAAAAAGCGAAACACAGCATCCTGACTCATTGAAGAGCAAGACGTCACTTTGCAGCATTTATGGTGTCGCCTAGCAGAAATATCACAAGGGATGTGTTGTCCTGTTTCCAATTAGTGTTAGAGACATATCCGACACTTGTAGGGAGAGTCACTCGTGTCACAGACTTTATCCAAGATCCTACCAACAAGAAAGTAATCTGGCAACTGCTTACTGTCATCGCGGAAGCCTGCATTGTGTTACCCGAATACAGTGATAAGGACACAAATGCTTCCATCGCAGGCGATTATGGATGAACTCACTTATACACTTTTCTTTCGCATAATCGAAGTGTGCCCAGCTCTTATCGGGAGAACCACAGACACTCTTACATTCATCAGAGATCCAACAAACACTGAACATTTGAACCAGGTGTGGGTCAAACTGAACTACGTAGTCACAATCCATGCAGCACGAAAGTGCAAGGACTGTTCACGTCAAAAGAAGAGCCTGTAATCTTGAACCCAGCAAAACAAGACAAATGTCCTTGTTGCCCGAGGACAGCCGACTGGCTCACAACGTCCTGTCTCGCCTAGTCACTGACTTTCCAGAAATGGTGGGGAGACCTGCCGAGGTTGATGTCATCACCTTCATCAGAGATCCAGCTAATGTTGTGCATATGGGAACGCTCCTCCATAGCATCATGCTCCAAGTGGAGCTGTCCAACTTTCAAAGAGAGTATCTGAGGAGATTCCAGTGAACTTTCCGCCGAGGGACAGATCGAAGGAACAGAACCAACCGAGTCATCTTTCCAACGAGGGACAGATCTAGAGGACAGAGAAACAGAGAGAAGAACTTCACCTTTTACCTTTTGATTAAATGCAATTTTTTCCATTTTTTCCATTCTTCATCACATTGAACAGATTTCAGCATGTCCTCAGGACTGAATAGATGAGTGGGAACTCATCTATTTTGACTATGCGCAATGAATGTGACTCGCCAAAGGTGTTAGTCTAATCTATTTTCCATAGTCTAGCAAGGGAACTGTATCCCATATCCAGAGACAATCTTCACCCACAAGAGGGGGGACACTTGCGAGGCACCAGGCACTTTAAGATACAAAATTTTCGAGAAGCAAAAATGGAGTGTTACGCTCACCTGGCTCCCACAGGGGCGACGATCCGAACTGTACAGCTGCGGTCTCCACCAATGTGACGTGTAGTGCCGAGATGACAGACTGGACTGGCCCACCCATCTTGGTTTGCTTGGCCCGTAGGAGTATTCTTCTGTAAATGGAGAAAGGGAAGGGAATTAACCACCCGTGGAGTTGAGAGTTAACCCCCACCTCCCCCTGCTGTTCTCCCCACTGATCGCCTCTAATGTCCCTTCTTAAAGTCTCACCTGATGGTTTGGAAGGATGAGCTCTCCATCCTGCATCGAGTGCAGGGGCGCGTAGATAACCAGTTGCTTCACTGGTTAGAAGGAATTGGTGAGTTTCAGAACATTGTAGTTCGTAAGAGTTCAAATGTCTGACTTTCACTCTTGTCCGATTCCTTGCAGTTTGCAGCTTGATCCCAGCGAAGAGTTCCTCGTGGTAGCTGACGAAGTTCAGGTAAGGATTTGTCTTATCCAACACAGTTCAATAAAATAAGGCCAGAATGTAACCTGTTGCTTTCTCCCTTATTCAGGTGCAGAGAGAAAATATGAAGTTCGGGGAATAATGCCTCCGGCGGTAACATTAGGTAAGTCTATTGTGGTGAGAAGGATTCCCCTTGTTTGTCCCTTTGTCTCACCTTGTTGTCCTTTTGTTCCCCTTAGGGGCCGCGGTATGGCGAGGATGCTATGGAGGCTGCGCCGACCCGTGAAGAGGAATTATACCCCTGGCGGTAAATCAGGTAAGTCTATGGGGGGTAGTTACTATTGCCTTTGTTTATTCCCTTGGCTCACCTTTGCTGTTCTTGTGTTCCCTTAGGAGCCGGCGTGCGGCGGGAACGTGCAGAAAGAATCGGTGGATCGTGAGAATGCTGCAAAGGCCGGTGAGTTCAGCGCAGCGCTGCAGCAGGCGAGGCGCCGCGCGTGAAATACTTCTTTCTTCCAGCTCGAAGGCGCAGTGGATCCGGAATTCAGGTAAGGATCGAAGGTATTGCTCTTGTTCTAACCTTTTCTCCTTCTGTTTTCCCCTTTTTCTAGGAGCTGCAGACTCGAGGCGGGCGTGGCAGAAGACTGGATGCAGGCTTGCAGACACGGTGAGCGTTATGCTGCTGGATGCAGAATAACGCGAAGCATGTGCTGCTCTTTGGGTGTGGTTTAAATAGCCTCCAAAGTAGTGCCAGGTAAGTATTCCTCCCCAGCCCCACCCGAGTAAAAAATAGTCCCAAGGTAAAATAGTCCCTTCCAAGCCTCATTTGGCTTGGAGCTCTTGCAGCATGGTCTGCATCAGGTAAGTTTGCAGCATGGTCTGCATCAGGTAAGTTCTACTCTATGAGCCTGGTGCCTATGGCACCAGGACTGACTCTCCATATTAGCCTGGCGCCATAGGCGCCAGGACCGCACCCAAACAGCCCCTAACAGGGGCTTTTGGGCTTGCTCAAAATAACTTGATGCCTGCTTCCGGGGTTGATGGACCTGGTCTGAGTCACCGGGGGTAGGCATCATGACAGCACTCCCCCCCAAGGCCCCTCCTAAAGTCGTTCTTCCCCGTGGTTTTGGTTTGTTTGGGAAATTTCGGTGGAATCTTTTCACCAATCGATGTGCATGCACGTGGTCACTAGGTTCCCAAGACCTTTCCTGTGGTCCGTAACCTTTCCAGTCGATTAAATAAAAAAGTTTTGACTTCACCATCTTGAAATCCAGGATGTTCTTAACATCAAATTCGGGTTCCCTGTCTATAAGGATGGGGTCTGGTGGCTTGGTTAGTCTTGTCCCTGGTTGCACTGGCATCAAAAGTGACACATGAAAGACGGGGTGAATTCGCATATTAGCAGATAAGTCCAACTTGACGGCCACCAGGTTGATAATGGCCTTAATAGAGTAAGGTCCCAAATATCTAGGGTTAAAGGTCCACGTTCCCTTGAGAGGTATGTGTTTTGTAGCCAACCATACTTGATCCCCTATCTGGTACTGTGGAGCATCACTTCCATGCCGATCAGCATCTTTCTTATATTTCTCCTTCGCTTGTTTTAAATGTGCAGTTGCCTCCTTAAAGGCTTGTGTAATCGTAGCATGTAGATGGTCCACTGCAGGCATTTCTAAGTGTTGGGGTGAGTCAAGGTCTTAGGTTCGAGGATGGTGCCCATATAGGGTATAAAAGGGTCTTTGTCCAGTTCCAGAATGTACTGAATTAATGTATGCATATTCGGCGATCCAAAGAATGTCCTTCCAATTACTCTCAGTCTGATGTAACATACAACGCAGGTATTTTTCAAGAGTCTGGTTGGTCCTCTCCATTTAACCATCGGTCTGGGGGTGGTGACTGGTCGATAATCTCACGTCGATTTGCGCCAATTGACAACATTTCTTCCAAAAATGTGAAATGAATTGACTGCCCCGGTCAGAGACCAACACGGACGGAAATCCATGTATGCGAACAATGTTTTCGAAGAATTCTTTGGCCTGGATTGAGGCTGAAGGTAATCCTTTTAAAGGAATAAAGTGGGCCATCTTGGAAAAAAGATCCACAATAACTAGAATGGTGTTAAATCCATTACAGGGAGGTAGATCAGTAATAAAGTCTAACGATAAGGTGTGCCAGGGTGTAGGCGGAATGTCTAAACGTTGTAAGAGTCCAGCTGTTTTTTTCTTTTGACTTTTGTTTTGGGCGCAAATGCCACAAGACATCACAAATGATTTAATATCCTTTCGCCAGGTGGGCCACCAGAATTGTCTTTTAATTTTAGCTTCAGTTTTTGCAATACCTGGGTGCCCCTCCATTAGGGTATCATGATAACGGGAAATGATTAGCTCTTGTAGTTCCTTGTGTGGCAGAAATAGCCGCCCTTGGTAATAAGGCAGATCATTGGTCACAGAGTAGTCTGGGCCTTTCTTTACCCAGTCCTGCAGGGCTGTAGGATCAAAGAGTTGCTGGATCTTTACCTGAATGTCCTCTAGTGTCTGTAGAGTAGTCATGCCAAGAATCCTTTGTTCGGAAATTATAGGTACTGGTTCTGGGTTCACTTCTGCCTCCCCCATCCCTATTTGGGATAAGGCGTCTGCTTTACCATTTTTACAACCTGGTCGATAGGTTATCACGAAATCGAACTCGGCAAAGGACAATGCCCATCAGAGTTGACGTGACGATTGGGCCTTGGCTGTTTTTAAATACTGTAAGTTCCGGTGATCGGTGATCACAGTAATGGTATGCCTGGCACCGAGAAGATAGTGCCGCCAAGCCTTGAAGGCGGATTTAATGACTCCTTGTCGGTAACCGCATAGTTTAACTCGGGTGCCGAGAACTTTCTGGACCAAAATGCTACTGGGTGAAGCTGGCCTGTTTCAGGGTCATTTTGAGACAGGACAGCTCCCATGGCTAGACTGGATGCATCAGTTTCCACTATGTATGGAAGTTCAGGGCGCGGGTGCTTTAATACAGGTGCAGACGTGAATTTTGCTTTCAGCTCTTGGAAGGCATTTTCAGCTTCTTCAGACCACATAAAGCGTTTATTTTTTCGCAAAAGAGTGCTGTGATGGGATGCACGACATATGAAAAATCTGGGATGAATCTGCGGTAGAAATTGGCAAAGCCGAGCATGCTTTGTACTCCTTTAACTGAACTTGGTGATGGCCACTTAAGGATTGCGTCCACCTTTCGTGAGTCCATTCGGACTCCCTTTAGGGTCAGGATAAACCCAAGGAATTCAACTTCTGTGGCATGAAATACGCATTTTTCCAGTTTTGCATATAGTTTGTGCTGGCGCAATTTCTCAAGGACTGCTCGGACGTGCTTCACATGGTCAGATTCTGAAGAGGAGTATACTAGAATATCATCGATATATACAACAACACAAACGTCAATGAGTTCACGAAGGACATCGTTCATGAAGTATTGGAAGGCTGCTGGTGCATTGGACAACCCGAAAAGGCATCACCTGCTATTCGAATAACCCATACTTAGTGCGGAAAGCGGTCTTGCATTTGTCGCCCTCTTTTACACGTACCAGATGATATGCCCCCCGGAGATCTAATTTAGTGTATATGCAAGCGTCCTTCACTTGGTTCAGTAGTTCAGGGATCAGAGGCAATGGGTATTGGTTCTTAACAGTTATCTGGTTCAATGCGCGGTAGTCTATGCACGTTCTGAGGTCACCTTCCTTTTTGGGCACGAAGAACAAAGCTGAAGATGCAGGGGATTTGGATGGGCGAATAAAGCCATTGACAAGGTACTGGTCTAAGTATTGCCGTAGGTGAAGGTTCTCAGGTTCCGTAAGGGCATAGATCCTGCTACAAGGGGGTTGTGCACCGGGTATGAGATCGATTTGACAATCGTACGATCTATGAGGTGGTAAGGTGTTTCCTGTTCTTTTTGGAAGACATCCTGGAATTCTTGGTATTCTGTAGGTAGTTGCATGACTGCTGTGGTTACTGTGGCCAGGCCTGCGTTCAGAGTTTTCTTTGGGTAACAGGTTTGTGCACAATCCGGGAAGGTTATTCTCTTCTCTCGCCAATCAATACAAAGATTATGTGTTTCCAACCAAGGTATCCCCAGTATTATTTGGAACTGTGGGACTTTGATTAGATCAAACACAATAGTCTCTCGATGCCCATCCTGACCCAATAGTGTCATCTCTGTGGTGGAATGAGTCACAGGCCCAGAGGCGATTTCCGTTCCATCGACTGTGGTGATGACATCTGAGGTGGTTTTTCGGCAGAGAGGTAGATTCATCCTGGAAGCCAATTTGTAGTCCACATAGTTTCCTATGGCCCTGCTATCAATGTATGCCCTTACTGCGTGCATACGCGATGGCTGCCCTGGATCTACGAGGACCATTGGTATGATGAAATGCGAGGTCTGGGTATCCTTCTTCAAGCTCGGCAAGCGGACCTCTATGCTTGTCGGGCGTGGTCGTTTCCCGAGTCTGACTCCATATGGCTTTTATCAGCAGCTCCGACCACCTTCTTGGGAGGTTTCACAGGGCAATCCCATAGAAAATGCCTAGATGTTCCACAATATGGACACAATTGCATTTGCTGTCTCCTTTCTCTTTCCTTCTGGGTTAAGGGTCCTTTAACCCCTCTGCATGGGTTCTGAAGCATCTGCTCCTTTGGGGTTAGCGTGGGTTTTAACCAACACCCGATTCTCAAACTTGGCTCGATCAGCCTTTCTGTTTTGAAGTCTGTGATCTAACTGGACCACTAAGTCTATATATTCAGCGCAGTCTTGAGCTGGGTTCACAACTTGAGCCAAGACATCCTTGAGTTCTCCTCGAAGCCCTCAATGAAATAACGTGATTAGTTTTACTTCAGGCCATCCAGTTTCCACTATCAACCTATTAAAGGTTGTGATGTAGGATAGAAGGTCCTGGTTACCCTGTCGTAGGGACAAAAGTTTGTTATCCAGGGCCTGTCCTTGGGAGTGCCGGGCAAACAGTCTTTCCATGCTCGTTTGAAAGCCCTGAAAATCTCGAAGAATTGGGTCATCCTGAGTAACTAGTGGAATTGACCAATCAGCTGCACTGCCACTGAGATATGACAATACAAAGGCTACCTTGGCTTGATCGTTTGGGAAGGCTCCAGGTCTGCATAAAAGTGCAAGTGGCATTGGTTCATGAACACGGTGAACCTTTTAGGGTCCCCGGCAAAGCGTTCGGGAGGAGCTAATGGAATAGTCCCTGGTAGGTTTATTTGCACAGGGTTACTCGATGAAACAGGAGCCGGATGCCCCCCGAGTCCTGATAGGGGCGTTTGTCCAGCCTGGCTTTGTAGTAATTGACTAGCAAGATCATCAGTTCGCTCCTTTGACAAATTCAGCTCCCTCCTAAGAGCATTGGTCTCTTGACGGGCAGAATGCACTTCTGTCCTCAGTTCCCCTAGTAGTTGGGCAAATTGGTCAGTTTCTGAAGTTTCCATAACGCCCGGGTGGGAATTTGTGGGTGGGCTTCGCATTCTGTTATGCTCACCTGGCTCCCACAGGGGCGTCGATCCGAACTGGACAGCTGCGGTCTCCACCAATGTGACGTGTAGTGCCGAGATGACAGACTGGACTGGCCCACCCAGCTTGGTTTGCTTGGCCCGTAGGAGTATTCTTCTGTAAATGGAGAAAGGGAAGGGAATTAACCACCCGTGGAGTTGAGAGTTAACCCCCACCTCTCCCTGCTGTTCTCCCCACTGATCGCCTCTAATGTCCCTTCTTAAAGTCTCACCTAATGGTTTGGAAGGATGAGCACTCCATCCTGCATCGAGCGGAGGGGCACGTAGATAACCCGTTGCTTCACTGGTTCGAAGGAATTGGTGAGTTTCAGAACATTATAGTTTGTAAGAGTTCAAATGTCTGACTTTCACTCTTGTCCGATTCCTTGAAGTTTGCAGCTTGATCCCAGCGAAGAGTTCCTCATGGTAGCTGACGAAGTTCAGGTAAGGATTTGTCTTATCCAACACAGTTCAATAAAATAAGGCCAGAATGTAACCTGTTGCTTTCTCCCTTATTCAGGTGCGGAGAGAAAATATGAAGTTCGGGGAATAATGCCTCTGGCGGTAAAATTAGGTAAGTCTATTGTGGTGAGAAGGATTCACCTTGTTGTCCTTTTGTTCCCCTTAGGGGCCGGGGTACGGCGAGGATGCTATGGAGGCTGCGCCGACCCGTGAAGAGGAATAGTACCCCCGGCGGTAAATCAGGTAAGTCTATGGGGGGTAGTTACTATTGCCTCTGTTTATTCCCTTGGCTCACCTTTGCTGTTCTTGTGTTCCCCTTAGGTGCCGGAGTGCGGCGGGAACGTGCAGAAGGAAGCGATGGATCGTGAGAATGCTGCGAAGGCCGGTGAGTTCAGCGCGGCGCAAAAGCAGGCAAGGCGACGCGCGTGAAATACTTCTTTCTTCCAGCTCGAAGGCGCGGTGGATCCGGAATTCAGGTAAGGATCGAAGGTATTGCTCTTGTTCTAACCTTTTCTCCTTCTGTTTTCCCATTTTTCTAGGAGCTGCAGACTCGAGGCGGGCGTGGCAGAAGACTGGATGCAGGCTTGCAGACACGGTGAGCGTTACACTGCTGGATGCAGAATAACGCAAAGCATGTGCTACTCTTCGGGTGTGGTTTAAATAGCCTCCAAAGTAGTCCCAGGTAAGTATTCCTCCCCAGCCCCACACGAGTAAAAAATAGTCCCAAGGTAAAATAGTCCCTTCCAAGCCTCATTTGGCTTGGAGCTCTTGCAGCATGGTCTGCATCAGGTAAGTTTGCAGCATGGTCTGCATCAGGTAAGTTCTACTCTATGAGCCTGGCGCCTATCGCGCCAGGACTGACTCTCCATATGAGCCTGGTGCCATAGGCGCCAGGACCGCACCCAAACAGCCCCTAACAGGGGCTTTTGGGCCTGCTCAAAATAACTCGATGCCTGCTTCCGGGGTTGCTGGACCTGGTCTGGTTCCCCAGGGGTAGGCATCATGACATGGAGTGAGTGAAAAGAATAAAACACTGACATTTTTGTTATGATTGAAATGGGGGCCCAGAACAGTAACCTGGTCATCCCACCAGCAGAGGGGGGCCCCTGCTTCCCTGGAAGAAAATGCTGCCACCTGTCTTACCGCACGATTATGTGTATATGTATAGTGAATATCATTGTCTTTCTGTCATTACCAATCAGAACTGCATTCTTTATTGGTGCACAAAGCGTTTTAATTGCAGTACATCCACCTGATGATGTACGCATGAGTCCCACAAAGGCACCCAGACTCTATATAGTCATCCCAGTCCCGAGAATGTCTGATGCTAAGGTAAATGAATTAAAATTGAATGTAATTAGCAGTGATACATACACACGTGAGGAAACGAATGAAGAGAAGAGCTGGAGACAGGGTCAGCACGGAACGAATGAAAACAGCACTGACCACTACACACATCCACTCACTAAATGCACACAAACTAGGGCAAGTGTCAATGGCTGCAGAACCTCAAGCAAAGGCAGCAGAGAGCACAAGACTGCCTACCGAACAATCAGCCCCAGATAACAATGAGAGAGACCGAAAGGAATTAAATGAAAGGCTGACTAATGCAGACATAGCAAAAGCCCTCGAAAAGACAGAAGCAGCTACAAGAGAATTCATTGCAAGGACACAAATGTTGATAGATAATTTATTCCCGTTCATAGCAAGAGCTAAGGAACTATAAAATAAACCTGCAGAGACCATATTGACAAGCATACCAGTTCCAACACAGGGAATAAGGACCAAGCCCACGATGCAGCCTTACACTGGGCTGATGACAGACAGATGGTGGTTAAAGGCGCTTATAGAGGGCAGGAAAAGAATGCATGAGGAGAAGAAGAGCGTTTCAAAACCTCCACCTGTCACACCGATGCAGATAAAGAGACCTGGTCCACCAACCAACATGCACGAGAGTCCTCTAGCAAGAAAGAGTCACACAGATGCTTTTAGGGATGTAGTCATAGCAAACTACAGGAAGATATTAAGAATCAAGAGAAGCCTACACAAAGATAACAATGAACTGCACGATTACCTGGACAGCACAGTGCATCTGGGGAACAACATTTGGGACCAACTCATGAAAGAAGTTGGGAGAAGGAAATCAGAAGGAGATTGCTTTGTGTGTGCACTCCTACCGTACAGCATGGGAAAATCCAAGATCTTCGTGGCTGTAGAAATTGATGTCCTGACAGCACACTGTTTGTCACACGTAGCAATGTGCAACACCAGAGGACAGTTTATGGGAAAAGATGCCTCACTGATATGGGCAACTGAAACAGCATATCCCAATGAAGATGATTATGTCCAGGACATTAAGAAACAGAACTCATACTAGGAATCACATGATCAGGTATGAAAAGCGCAAAGTGAAAGGAGCAGGAACAAGATGGGAAATGAACCCGAGATTGAACGTCCAAGGAAAAACTCCAGAAGAAGCCCAAATTTGGAAGAACAGAGGCCAAATGCAGATTTGGGGAATAGTGCTGTCACCAGACGGATGGGAAGCAGGAGTAGTGATATGCCGAGCATGGATGGTCCTTGGAGCCTGCAAGGAAGCAGTAGAAAACTCACAAAAACTGTGCAAAGCTCTGTGGCCAAAGTTAGTAAAGTTACTAACATGGGTCGAAGACAGAGGAGGACCCATGCAGATATTGCCACTGGAAAGCCTAAATTGTGCTTCAGGAGCAATGGCACGAAGAAGGTGGGGGAGAATCAGAACTGCAGACGCATCTTTGAAGATCCAGGTATGACTCACTGAACTGCAGTAATTATGGACCATTACTGGGCGTTTGGATCGAAAGCATACATAAGGCTGCCGAGAAATTGGGGAGGCATATGCACAATAGTGAACGTCCACGTTCCAGCACTAGTGATCCCGAAAAGTGACCTGAATATCGACAGCTTCCCGAAGGCAGATTCCCATCTGAGGAAGATGAGATCTGTGGAGCTAGTATCCCGTATGAAGATAGAGAATTACTTCTCTGCCAAATCAGAAGTAGCCTTTCATGCAGTTCCATATGAACACAGGCTGTTCAGCCTCACCTCATCCGTATTCGCAACAATCCTCATGCCAAGATTCCAAGTTGGAGCGAACACTAAATGGTTGTAGATAACCAGATGGGAGTTATTGCAGACCATTAACACCACCATAAAAGGATTCAATGCTATTAAGGAAGAACTAAGAGCAATCCGACTGATGACCCTGCAGAACAGATATGTACTTGACATGATCACAGCGATGGATGGAGGTGTTTGCACAAAAATCGGAGAATCATGCTGCACATTTATACTTACGCATGATGAAGAAAATGGAACCTTAACAGAAGCCATAAGTATGCTGACAAACCTACAGAACCAGATGGTCGATGAAACTGACGAAGTAGATGATGACAGCTAGTTCTGGAATTGTATTCTCATGGGTCCCACAATGGATGGCAAATGTATTCAAGTTTCTGGGAACCCTGCTATTGATGTTACTACTGGGGTTTTGTGTTATCAAGATAATCATCACACAATGCCAGAAAACATTGAAGAAGGCCATTGGGATGAAGATCATGATCGACGTCAAACCAGGATGGAAGCAGAGAGACCTGACAGATGAAAAAATAAGAGACTTTGTAAAGGCCGGTGAATTTGCGCCAGAAGGAACTAAGTTTGCATACCTCAGGAACCAGAGAAGATATGAAGGAAAATGGATCTATTGCAGGCCAGATGGACAGTGTCAGCTTATGACCTGGAACAAAGACGAACATGTAAAAACATCAGGAAGCCTGAAAGGAGTGATAAAAATATGGACTCCAAAGAAACACACGTTCACGCCATCATGTACAAACCCAGAACACGAAGAATTGGATGCAGAAGAACCAAGTAAGAATAATCCAAAGGAGGAAGCACAAGTGGTCGATAAACCGACCAGAGGGGGCTGTGTAGAAGAGGTCCCAAATATGGGCTGCACTCCAGCACCCCATTTTGAGATACCAGAAGCATACTCGCCAAGATATGTGACGTATAAGGAGCAAATAAACCAACAGAGAGCCACAGTGGGGCTCTGCCCAATACCCATCAGAAAGACTTGTATACCTATTGAAGCGCCAATAACCAGACAACCATGGGCAGCACAGTGTCCATTGAGACAAAGGTACCAGAAGCTGACACGACATGACAACTACTTGCAAACTGTCCCAGAAGAGACCCAAAGGGCCCTAATCGGAGGCGAATGGTGATGACGCAATGGCCCGGACTGATGTTCAGATGAAAGAAATGACAACCAAAAAGGTGATAGACAAAGACGAAATGTTGTGAATAATGATCTACTGGACATAGAAGAAGAAACGATGCTGAACTTTAAAGAAGCATAACCATTAAAAGCAGGATGGAAATATGCAACTGGCTAAATGCCTGTAAATAGGCTTGGAATGCAAGAAGCTAAGGAAACAATACTGCTTGCAATGCTTAGTAGAAGGATAGAGTGGCAAGCGGCAACTATATATCTACCTCAAGATGCACATTATACAAGTGCGACTCCATTTTATAAAAGCAAAATTAAGCCCTGGATGGTGAAGGACAAACAGGCCAAGATTCACATACTAGCTCGAAGCCAGGCGAAAGAGCAGAATCGAAAATTAGCAGGAAGCAGCTCATGCATGGGAATTCGAGGTCAACCCAAGGAAGGGAGGAGAGCGGCAACTTCGAAGAATCGAAACTTCAGAGCATAGCAACCTGCACGTGAAGGTCAAGATAAGGAGGCCCAGGCAGGTGGAGAAATCAAATACTCAAATAGAGGGAAAATGAAGCCAATACACGGTGTACTGACACGTGACCATCCTGGTGCAGAGAGGTACCCACATCTGATGTCATCCAAACCCAGAGGATGCCATAACTTTTCAGGATAAAACGCTACAGTTTGAGGCCACTCTCAGCCAACTAATTGACACATAGGCCTAAGGGTATTGATTGATGGAAGGGAGGCAGGGTGAATCTTGGGCCATCCCGCACCTGGGCGACCATTCTGCATGCTGCTAATTAAAGTGGAGATTTATGCCTAGGGGTGTAACCCACCCAATCATAATGGACCAAATAATCTAGGGTCCTGTAGCTAGTAGAACCAATGAGACGTCGTACTTTTAGTGACGTATATCACGAATGATGTAGAGGGATGGGCTTAGACGCCCACCCGATAAGAGTTATCCAATCCCTACTCTCTGTTACCATATACAGATATAGTACCTATACTTAAGTTACCTTTCCTGACCAATAGAATTGTATGTCAAACTTTTGAGTTTTACACATCAGTGATGACGAGAATTTGCTATAAAAGTTACTGTTTGCATGAAGAATTTGGAAGTTGAAGCGAGACAGGCGATCGCAGCTCTGATGATTTCCATCTGTTTCCCCGTTTTTTGTACTTGTCATTAAACGGACTTCCCTTTGCCAAACCATTGACTTGTCCTTATTGATTGGTGTTGGAGTAAGTGAATCCTGCACCCCATCCTCCTCAAGGTGCAGCTATCTCGTCTTAAGGTGCCGGAGGGTGAGCTCTGAATCTCATGGTCCCGTTCAGAGGTCGTTCTGCCCTCCTGTACAAGGGGACCTGGGCCCGAGATCAGAGGGTAGCCAGGTAACCAGTGCGGTTTCAGTCAGGAGTTCATCAGGGGAGAGTAGGAGAGAAATTGGATGTGAAGTAGCTGGAGAGGAATGATCCAGGGAGTGTTTTTTGAGGCTTCGAGAGATTGAGGCATGTTTAAAAGATGTGGAATATACAGCATGCGAGAGCAAAGAGTTAAAAAGGGAGGCATGGAATGGAAGAGGAAGGGGATATACTAAAGGAACAAGGGATGAAGGGAGGGGTCAGATCAGAGGTCTGTCAAGACTGGAATGGCCCTAGAAAGGAAGAAACATCAATGTCAGAGCGGAGGAGGAATGAAGACATTAATGATGAAGGAGGAAGAGAGGAAGCAGTGGAATGCCATAGGAGTATAAAGAGTAGCAGAATTGGAGGGAGGGCAGAATAAGATTGAGAGTACAAAACAAGTACAGCATACAGACCAGTAGACATTTCTTCATACTGCTCTGCTGAACAAACTGAATGAGTAGGGACCAATTTTCAACAACTCTTCCTCAGAAAGTGGGCCCTACTTGATGAATGGCTCAATGAAAAATGAATAGGACCCTAAGGCTAGCACAGTTGTTTAATTGTAACAAGTGAAGATGAATAAGGGTCTGAATTATTATTTTCACCAATCAAATGTATATCCACCAATGGGTGCACTTATTTTGAATTGCCAAAAGGGGAACATTGTGAGGCAATAATTGATGATGCTTCTTGAAATGGCTCTAATTGCATGCAACTGTGATGATTCCAATCTATGGAATATATCTGTTTTTCTATCATTTTATTCTTTTATGGACAAATATCCTTGATTTAACATTTAACAACACCACCATGACTTTCTCACCTTAAAATCTGGGATTGTATTAGTTATTGATACATTTATCTAAATGCATTGGTGCTATTGTTCTCCGTTATGGTTTTCTTTTATGGATGCTGAACAGTTGGGGAGACAGCAACTACAGGCAGTTCTTCCAGGTAATCTCTTCCTTTCATCCTTTCCCCTGCATCCAAATCCCTTTCAGGCAATCTGATTCTGTCTTGCGAAAGGTGCCTGCATTCAGCTCTCTATTGAAAAGGACTCCTTAAGGATGATTTCCATCAGCTATATCCGGATGGAACCCCAATATGTTCTTCTCCTCTCTGACAGGCTTTCTTCCTCTGCCTTTTTCTCAGAAATGTCTCTCAACTTCCTATGTGTTTAGCTTGAAATAACAAACAAACTCCAACCATGCAGCATTATTAGATGTTGCAATTTTGGATTTGACAAAGGCTGCGATAGGATCCCTTCACAAACTCATCCTCCAAAGAAACATGATCCTTTTTTCTTCAATAGGCAAATGTAATTTGTCATTCTATAATTTAAGGTATTTAAGTATGAATTGGCTTAGTAACTATGATTAAATTGATACTGAAATATGGCATTCCTTTATAATTTGTTGTAGGAATCTGTGTCATTGGTGAGGACTATATATCATATCAACATTTTGAAATTCAGAGGCATCCTTCAGGTTTCTTTTGCTTTAGTCGTAACAGATGTATTAAAATATAAGAATGTATTAATGATTAATGAATTGTACATTTTAATGTATCCTGCATGCAATCACTGTGGCCATCTTGGAAGAGGATTTGTATGGTTAGTACCACTACGAACCACTCAAGACTTTGATGCCAAGGAGTTTAGCCCCAAGTCACTTACAACCTGGTTTTATCTACCCGCACAAGGGATAGATGGAACATATGAGTTCAGCTCTCTGGCTGTAGTTGCACATTAGAACATTGTGAAATGGCCTCTTGGCACCAGCAGGAATGGCAATCACCACCCAGAATGATCTTTCTAAATTCTTTACAATCCTGCTGACCTCTTGAGGTTCTTGGGAATTTTGGCAGGTGACCCAATGGACACTGCTGAGGTTCTCTAATGAATCAGGAAGCATTAATGCAGTCACCTTATCCTCTCCACAAACCTAATACTCCCAACACTGGTGTTGAAGGGACACTGTCCCGCTTCAAGTTTCAGAGATCTCCTACTGTTAGACCGAAGTTCAACTCCCTTGATACTGTGACAGTGACCTGGGATACCAGAGAAGAAAGAGGCAAACCAAGATCTCTTCTGAAATCTATCCTTTCACTCATTGCAAAGACAAACAAATGCCACTAAGAATAAGATGATCCCAGTTGGTTTGGTTTGGATGCTACTGCCATTTGTACCAGTTTATTCTGCAATGGAATGGCGGGGTTGAGACATTAGTGGCCCCTTTGGTCACCCACTGCAGCTACTTTCTTTCGGACCAAGCTGGGTCTCAAGCACATAGGAATAATTAGTAATGTTGGATACCCTTTGCTCGATAGGCTAGACTATTTGGTGGCCTCTGCAGGGTCATGCACAGGAATGTGTCCTGTGTAGTTTGCACAAGTATGCCTTCACCTTTATTTCTTTTATTTTTTTACCGCTTTCGTTAATCCATGTAAAAGTCTGTATGACAATTCACCAATGTAGCACACTACGCTGCTTAGCACAGCCACACGAGACTCTGGATTGTGTACGTAAATGCACCCCTGTGCTGATAGAGCACTCTGTTTACTCTGTGCCCTGCTGAATAGGGTTAAATGCTCTAGAGTGAAAATATGACCTCCACTCCTAAATGATTAATGTTGAAACATGAATGGACAAAGTCAAACGATATCCCATCAAAAGGCAGAAAGTCCTGTTGCACAAAACAAAGGTGATTGCACACATTACCCTCATATAAGAAATTCACCTCCCTGATAAGGAGCCCACAAGACGGAAGGGACAATGGGTAGGCCAGGTTGTATACTCAGAGGCTGAGGGACAGAAGGGTGGGGTGGCCATCCTGTTCCACAGGAAATTTGCACAGAAATTCTTAGCACCATAACTGATGGGACAGAAGTTGAACTCTAGACTTGTGAAGCTAGTTGTAGATGCCAAAATCTCACCCATTTTGATTTTGGATCATGTTCCAATCACCATTTTGATAGATAGGGATAGCATCTCTCCTAGTAGTTCGAGGTGGAGACTAAATGCAGATTAAATACAGGATTGAGCAATTAATGCAGGAATTCATCCAACTGCATGGGGTGGGGATCATGTCACAAGGGATAGTATGGGAAACCTTCAACATCGCTCTACTGGGGTATCATTTGTTATCTACCATGGAGAAACAAATTAGCAAAAAGAGAATGTAGCAAAAGCTCTTGAGTCCATGGGTCCATTGAAGCTATGAAAGTAGACTACATGTGATGCCCAGACCATGGTAAATGTAAAACCCTCATGCAAGCCAAAATAGACTATGACAAACAAAGGACAATTGCTTAGATATCACCCCAAATATTATGGTGGAGCCAAGAAGACAGGCTCTTTGCTGACCTCCTACTCAAAATCTAAGAAAAACAGTAATAGAGTTACTGCCTTCAAGACAGATTAAGGTGTTCTGCCGAAAGATAAAGACATAGTGGAGGAGTTTTCAAAATGTGCAAATGTTTACGAGCCCCTCTACACCCCTGAGTCAAATTGATGAATGTTTACTGGACACTCACCACCCCACTTTACACACTATACCATCTCACTAATTAATGCAAAAGGCAAAATCTTTGGCAAGATTTTAGCAACAAGACTTGAACCGCTATTACCTAAACTAATTCATAAAGACCAAACTGGATTTTTTAAAGGCAGGCTCTCGTATGAAAATACACACCTGCTCTGTCTTATCCTTGATCTTGCCAAGAATTCATGAGACTTGTGCACCAATTACGCTAGATGCAGAAAAGGCTTTCAACAGGGTGGTGTGGGAGTTCTTAGCAGAAACATTAAGGTGGCACATACTGGGCTAGAAGATGATATCTCTGATTTTCCAACTTTAAAAGCAACCCAAATTGGTGGACTTTTTCAACTGAGTTTTATCCCCCTAGTTCTCACTACAAAGAGGTACTAAACAGGGATATCCCCCCTCTCCCCTACTGTTTGTATGATCATTGGAACTGCTCTTGTAATTCATCAGAATGAACAAATCTATCAAACGAGTGGGATCACAACAGAGTCACATCAGGGTATGCAGACAATATCCTTGCACTCCTAGAGGACTCCAAATACTCACTTCCCGCCTTCTTAAAGAGGGTATCACGATATTCCACAGTTTCAGAGTTCACACTTACTGTGGACGAAACTGAAATTATGCCCGTGAACACATTTTATCATAAGGCGCATATGGAGTCATCAGGTCTCTTCTGGAAACCCACCAGTATCACATATCTGGGTATCCAGTTCTCCACTCAAACACAAAACAGACTAAAATTAAACATGGACCACATTTAATCAAAGGTTGAACATCGTGTAAAGAATTGATCCCCACTTCTTCTTTCCTGGTGGGCATCGGTGGAGGCAAAGAAGATGAGCATATGCCCATTAATACTATACACCCTCTCAATGCTCCCTCTCGCCTGGCCTTAATATATTTCAAGCACCTTAACAAAGTGCTTACCGAATTCCTGTGGCCCACAAAGAATCTAATGATCTCTAAGAGTAGACTTTGCCTCAATTCAAGAAACGGGGGCACCGGCTTTTCACACTTTAAAAAGTACCTACATGCTTTTGTGGTTAGCCAAGGCCTACAGTGAATTCCCAAAAATACCTCCACTTCTTCCCCAGTAAGGCTAGAACTAAAATATCATCAATTCTCCCTTTACAGGGCCATAGACATTCCTCTTCAGTAAGGAAAACCATGCCTGCAGAGAGTGGCAATAATTGATTAGACATGTAAATCCTTGCATGATTGGAAGATAACCACTGGTAGTGAGGCTAACTCCCTTAGCCCCCGAACCCTCTGGTTCAGCAACAATGTTATGGTTGCAGATAAACCTGCATACTTTACATCAATCAGATTAGGTGTTCGAAAGGAATACAACCTTTCCCTCTCTTGCAATGGACCTTCAACCTGCCAAAGAGCAGCTCCTAAGATATCTCTAGTAAGTGTAGATTTGATGAGAATAAAAGGTCCACTGCCAAAATTGTATTGCACATCCCCACATCAACCTCAGTGGTATATTCAATCCTGATTTCCACTAATCAATCACATCCCAATGCAAAGATTGAACAATAGTGGGAAGACGACTGTGTCCCAATTTCAGAAACGCTCGGGTCCAAGATATGGAGGAAGATCTGGCATACCCCAGTTACTGCATATACCACTCTAACTCTTTTTATGCTATGTAATGGAGCCTTCTCCACCCCATCAACATGTAACAATTACTTGGTTACCTTCCTTTCTCACAGCAAGCTGGTCCATTAACTTGGAAGTAGGATCGCCTAAACACATGCTTTTTCCTTGCTGCTACAACTCTGCGTTATGGGACTCCTTAAGGCACTTGTTCAATCGCATTTTAGTTTTTTCTATCCCTTTTCCGACAGTGCGGAACTGAGTGGCAGTATAAACCCGGCTCATAAAGCGTCCCCAACCAAAGGAAATGCTCTAATTGTGATTGCTTTCAAGATAATTGCATCCAATTGGAAGGACTTTACTAACGTCTCTGCAACCTCTTGGTGAAACCATGTAGCGCATCTGCACTGTATGTAAATTCTCCTTTTCAGGATACCCTTTGCCCCTCATCCTGTCCATGTCCATGGGAACTATTGGAGGACTATCTCAATACCAACCAGTAAAGGACAGTCATCGACCGGATGGGCTAAAAGACTGGAGTTGTGAATCCCCCCCCCCCCCCACTGTCAACTTGCTGCTCTCTAACAGCAATGCCGTCAGTGCAGACTCTCACGTCTTAGAAAATCACCCTGTTATTATCCTGAACAGTCAGAATGATGGTGCAGTCCAGACAAGGCAGCTGCCAGAGACCCTGTGGACATGCCACGGTGAATTCCTCAGACATTCTGGATGTATAGGATGTATATTGTACTTACCTTGATCATGAGTCAATCCATTGCACATGTATGTTAGGCGAGAACACATCGTCCCCATTTACTTTTCTCTTCTCTTTTCTGTCCCCCCTCTCCCTTTTATTTCTTTATATATTTTCTCTGGGCAAACTCCCTTCCCTATTTATTTCCCCCTTCTTCTGTCAGTACACATCTCAATGGCCTATGACATTTTCTGGACTCAGTGTCCTCTACAGTTAACTGCACAGATTTGAGTGCAATAACCCTTCAATATGACTAATGTCGTTTGTTGTTGCTGTTTACTCTTTGATCCGTACTGGTCAGAGTGGACATTTTGGCCAAAATCATTGCTGGTGATATGATAGGTTATTTATAACGCACTTAATACTCCGAGGTTTCTAAGCGCAGACCCGCTTAGAAAAGATATTCTGAGAACAAAGGCTTTGTTAAATAGGGTGATTTTAATTAATCATCCACATAATGGATGAGGCCTTATTGCTCTGCTTGTGTCAAGGCTCAGGGCGTTGTGTGTACATCTGTTCCTTTGAAGTGGGCATTACTAGCTGGCCATGCATCCCCTGAACTCTGAGCTTGTTTTCCTTGTAAAATGTGGAGGCCCTCTGATTTGAGATAATGCCAATATCTAGCTCACATTTTGCTCTATTTATTTGGTATTTTAAAACAAGGCATTATTTGCAGTGTACACACATTTCATCTCATTTATTGGGATAGTTGTGGATTAATGAGTAGGTCAACCATACCATCAGCTTGCCTTTGCACTTCTTGTCTGACAAACTGCGCCTTGGATAAACACATCACCGGTTTAAGAAGAGTTACAAAAAAATTGTTTTGTTTAAACTTTATTTAAATCCTTGCTATACCATACATCTTGAACATGCCTGCATACACACTTATGACGGTTGATGACATGACAGCAATTGTTGACATGCCTTTGGCAAATGGGGCAATTACATTGACATGTCCCTCTTGCCCGCCCACTCCTGCTCCTGTCGATTACTCAGCGACATCCGCCCCGGGCCCCCTAAGACTTTGGGCCTCATTACACGGAAGGCGGTGAACCATGGCGCTATTAGCGCCAAGGTTCATGCTGGTAAAATACCGGCACCGCCTTGGTGGAAAGGGGAATTACCGCCCTATTCCAAGGTTGGTGGGGCGGTAATTCCCCCTTCCCCCATTGCCCTTCCCCATTCCCATTTTTGCCCCATAGGGCATAATGGGAATGGGGAAGGTGCTAATTACGGCACCGCAAAATTGCGGTACCGTAATGAGCTCCCTGGTCCCTTTGCGGGTTGGTTTTAACGCCTGCAAAAAGCAGGCGTTAAATTCCCCAACCCGCAAAGGGACCTCGTAGTACGGCGGTAAGGGTTAACGGTGACCGTTAACCATTACCGCCGTCCGTGTAATGAGGCCCTTTGTTGCAACAGATAAGTCCGATAGTACAACCACATATCGCTAGAGTAGTTTCCAGCAGGTTAAAGTGAGGCATAGACATCCTCATTATTGTTAGACCATGATAGTGCAGTCAACCAGTTTTCCATCGGGGTGGCGCCACCGCAGCAATATGGCCCTATTGGGTAGCAAGAACACCTTACGCAGAAATCTCAGCATCACATGCCCCATTTTGCTACAGCAACCCATGAGGGTCCAAAATGCATAATCAGGAACCACCATAGGAACGTTGAGGTTAGTTCTGCACATATTTCTGACCAAAGCCCGTGTAGCCGTGGACAGACCAGAACATATGCATGTGGGCCGCCTCTTCTGATTTACATTGTGTGTTGCCCACTGTGTCCAGTCCACTGCATTTGCACGATACGGGCAGTGTATAATGTAATGTATGAAAAATCTTGATCTGAATTAGCTCGAATTTGGAGTTGTACGACATATGTGTGCACAAAATCCACACATCTATGTGGGTTGATTCTTCTGGAAATTGTTGCCACTCATGTGAAAGGCCTCTTGTATGTGCATGTACTGGAGCAGCGTTAGCGACCTCCGCCCCAACTCCTCCGGCAATTCCTGTGCGGTGAGAAACAGACCATCTCTGAACAGGTCGCCCAGCTGCTATACCCTGTGTCGCTGCCACCCTCCACTTACTTAATGACTCGTCCAGAAAGGATTCAACATCCAGAATTTCCCATAAGCGCGCCTGTTAACAATATGGCTTGTCCACACCTATCCTTTTCAGAATTTGCCACCATGACGTAGCGTAGTCACTAGTGGGTCATACGGACAGGAGTCAGTTTACCCTTTACTGACAAGTGCTTCCCCAGCTGCATTGGAGCCACAGCCCTCCTCTATAGTCATACGGGTGGGTGACCCACTCCCATTCCACAATATGTTGCCAAACTGACCTGGCAAAAACAAAGAGGTGATGGCTGGAAAGTTTAGACTGAATCTTAACCACTGGCATTGCTCGGAGCAACCCTCTAGACCATCGTTCTTCGCCTGCCAAGCCATTACAGAAGGGGAAAGACCATATGCAAATCAGGCTTGGCCCCACCCCAAAAGGTTTCGTGCAGAAGGGATGTGATCTAGCAGTTCGGGCTGGACTTCCCCTTTTGGGGTGGGGCCAAGCCTGATTTGCATATGGTCTTTCCCCTTCTGTAATGGCTTGGCAGGCGAAGAACGATGGTCTGGAGGGTTGCCCCGAGCAATGCCAGTAGTTATGATTCAGTCTAAACCTTCCAGCCATCACCTCTTTGTTTTTGCTTTGTCACCCCGATCGGGACGGGTATGCCCAGACGTGGGTCCCGTGCCTGCTGGGCCTAGAGACCCAAGCTACTCCTCACTGATGAGCCCCAACAAGGGTGAAACATGTTTGGGGATGCTTGTGGTCTCGTGCAGAAGGGATGTGATCTAGCAGTTCGGGCTGGACTTCCCCTTTTGGGGTGGGGCCAAGCCTGATTTGCATATGGTCTTTCCCCTTCTGTAATGGCTTGGCAGGCGAAGAACGATGGTCTGGAGGGTTGCCCCGAGCAATGCCAGTGGTTAAGATTCAGTCTAAACCTTCCAGCCATCACCTCTTTGTTTTTGCTTTGCCAAACTGACCTGTGCCACCAGATATTCAGCTCAAAATGTGGTACCTGTAGCCCACCCATGGAGTATGGCTTGACCATATCTATTTGTATTTGTATTTAGTTTATTTGTATAGCGCGCCTGACCCAAAGGCATCTGGGCGCATATCTTAGGTTACATAATGTTACAATGACATAGTATATCTGTCCCTTTCAAACACCCCTCCCCAGATCCCATATGATGTGAGTCACTATTGAGTTCAACCTCTTGAAGAACGATTTGTAAAGCATGAAGGTAACATTTAGGAATAATATTGGCAGCACTATCATTTTGACTAGAGCAAATCTGCCCATCAGTGATGTGGGCATCCTCGCGCAGTGGTCCAATTTAGACTGCAGCACTCCATATACGATCTCACATGTCTCTTGTATAGCTGCTCCTTATCACTGGACACTGTGATCTCCAAATACTTAAATTCTTCAGGATCCCATCTTAGGCCCAGACCCACTCCCAAGACAGCTGTGCTGTCAGTAAGCAGAACAAGATACTATTTGGCCCAGTTTACAAGCAGACTCGAGTGTAAAACAAGCACAAGTACACCCTACATAATCGAAGGCAAGTTAGTTGCAGGATCTCTTACGTAAATCAGGACATTGTCCACAAACAATGACACTATATCCAGCATGGCCCCCACTCCGAGCCCCCTCTACGTATGCTTCTGCCTCAGCAGGTCCACCAATGGTTCTATAACAAGTGTGAAGAGCAGGCAGGAGAGGGGGGATCCCATCCTCTTGCCCCTACTCAGCTGATACAACCGAGATGTCCCATGTCTGACTCTCAGTCATGTGGCTGTGTATATAGTAGTCTAACCCATGAGATCATATATGTGCCAAAGCCATATTTTCACATGACATCAAACAAGAAGCTCCATGACACCGAGCTGAATGATGTCTCGGCCTCCAGTGACAAAGCCACTGACTGTGCCTGCGGATTAATCTGAGACATGACGTTGAAAAGCTGATGCAGGTTTAGCTTTGTGGATCTACCCAGTACAAAGCCAGCCAGACCGATCAGGATGCACCAGTAAGGACAAATTCAGCAGCAGTCACGTTGCCAAGACATGTGCATATATTTTGGTATCAAAGTTTAGCAGCTAGAGAGGATGGTAGAACCCTCTCTCCACCGTCGGCTATCCTGGCTTTAACAGAAGTGGTATAACTGCCTCCTTCATCATTGGTGGCAACTCCCACCACCCTAGTGATTCTTCCCATAGCTGTATCAGGTAAGGGCCTAAGATATGTTTATATCATTTATAGAATTCCTCCCTGAGTCCATCGATACCCGGCGCCTTGCCTGTAAGCAGCATATCTATTACCGCCAGTCTTTCTTGCAGTCCAATGGTCTCTTCTAGCTTTTGCGCCACATCATACATGATTTGATACATTGGAAGCTTGTCTAAAAGTGCAAAGTTCTCGTCCTTAGAGAAACATTTTCAGTATCTTCTCATGTTCTGTGTAGAATTCCCCACTGTCGTCCCTCACAGTCAATGGCACCTCGCTTTGAAGTTCCACCCCCACCAGCCTAGCCAGAGTCCTCCCAGGTCTATCTGCCTCCCCATACCTTCTAGCCATTGCAGGAACCGAAAGCTATCTTTTCTCCCTATCTTCGAGAATGCTGAAATTATCCAACTCTCTTTTCATGTCATCCCAGTGTATTTGCATCATGCCCAGCTGCTACCCTAGATTCCTCAATATCCCCTCAGACTCCTCCAGCTCTCTGCGAATAACCCGTAGAACCCCAGATTCCATGCTCATTGCTATCCCCCGTATCTATGCCTCAAACGCCCGTCACAGCATACAAACAGAAACCACCGAACTCTGGCCTGTCTCAAAGAATATACTGATGTGTTCCTATTCCTATTGGATGGAATCTCCATGGGATTCTGCCACAACCATCATTCCACACTGCAACAGTGAGCTTACATGTGAATGATCAGAGAATGTACACAGCAACATGTCACACCCAGCTACCTGTCCAAGCATGTAGTCAGGCACTACCCAATAGTCAATCCAATATGACATATTGTGAACCATCAAATAGAAGGCGTGTTCACGAGCATCACCATGCATATACGTCCAAGCATTCACCCACTGTCTGTTCACCATACCCTCTGAAAGCGTACAAGTTGCGCCAGTCAGCACCCTATCAAATCATAGCATATCATAGTCATGCTGAAACGGTCCAGCCCTATATCTAGGATACTATTCATTCCCCCCCACCCCCCGCCCCATATTACCGGAATATCTGGTGTTGCATCGCAGTCAAAAAATATGGCAGTAAAAGTCGGGGTCATCTTCATTTGGCCGTATGCATTAATTATAATTATTGTTATTATTCTTTATTTGCTTATGATTCTTAAAGAATCTTTATAAAATCATTTAATACATTTCTTTTAAAATTAGCATATCATTCATGCGTACATTTAATAAATAAATACATAGCATAACACTTGGTCAATACCAACTTAAAATCTGTTTGAATAAACAATGTGTGTCTTTGGTGGACAAGCGGGGGCAGGTGTACATACAATTTAAATTCTGGCTAAGCCTAAACATTGAATGGTTTAAAATCAATTAAATCAATCGGTATTTACAATATTTAAAATTCATAACTTCCCCAAAATATTTCAATGTTTACACCTGCCCAATCAGTGCTTATACAACAACATCATGACAACATTTAAAATACCATCATTATTACTTCCTAATTATCCAATAGCTTGAGCGCATCTGCATATTACAAACCCATTATTTTCTTACAATCCACTTCAGTTTGGGATTTCACTTTATCTATAGACAATCGCTTAACAATATGGCGCCACAGCCAGTAGAGGCTAATATAAAGACGTTCTAAACCTGAATTAAGGCAGTTCATCCAAAATGTATCACTCTTTATGGACACGTAGTCATGGACGTATTTCCCCAAAATAGTCATATAAATATTGCCTGTGGTTCGAAATTCCATGAATACATGTTTGGCAGTCTCTATAACCTCTGTCATTTTGCACATACAGCATACTCTTTCTTCTATGGGGATTTTTAAGTGAACTCCCACAAAGACCAACAGGGATAGTTGGTTGATACGAAGTCTCAAAATGAGATTTTGTACTGTCAGGGAGGGACTTTGGCAAAGACAGGGTTGCAAACGTAGGTACCTATGTACTACTCTTGCGACGTGGACATAGGACTTTAGCGTAGATAGCCGAGTGTCATTGCGGATCCAGTCCCACGGGGCCAATTTATTTCCGAACAGTGATCTTAGTGTTTTGTATTTAGTTCCCAATTCGAATTTAGGGTACCTTCCTAAATCCTTGTACAAACGCTTAATCATATGGGTAAATTCATCATCACCAGTTGTTCATTTTTTCCCACTATCTGCTCCCACAAGGACCAGCAGTTTACATGTAGGATTGGAGTTTTCTGTAAGATGCAATTACACCCTGGCATGTAAGCAATTGTCGGAGCAGTGATACCAGACCCAATTCAATTCTTATGTATTCCACTGAAGTATTCTTCTCCAGCCTCAGGGCTTTATTGTCTCATAAATAGCCCTCTAGTTGAACAAGTCATCTTAGATCTGTCATGGATATGGCCTTCAGTTCATATAAGACCATAGGGCAAAAACGTTTGTGGTATAGTGTTAAAATGACGTTCATCCAGACACTTCCTGATGTATCCTCATGTAGGCTCCTCAAAACGTCTAGGAGTTAGCTAGGACATCCCCGGTCCTCCAGCTCAGCTCATAGTCTAATGCGCTTTACTCCATTGAATGCTGCTCAGAAATCTATAAGAGTAACGTATCAAGCAGAGGCACCTCTAATAGTTGCGGCTCTAAACAGTCTATCCAGGACTATCAAATTATGTGTAGTGGAACAGCCTTGGCGAAAGCCTGTTTGTGTAAAATTTAGCAACTCCCTTTCCTCCGCCCATGACTGAAGATGCTCCAAGACCAGTGAAGAGAAGACCTTGCCAGTTACGTCCAGCAGAGGAAATAGCCTTTAATTTGAAGGCAGCAGTTTATCTCCTCTCTTATAGATAGGTGGGAGAATTGACTACTGCCAGGATTCAGGAATATGTCCCTCCTCACATACTCTGCCAAATAAAACACATAGGAAATGGGCCCACCCATGTGGGTTCTCTTTTAGGACCATACTGGCCAAGCCATTTGGGCCTTGAGCTCAGGATCCCTTGAGTTTCTGAACAATGTACTCAATGGACTCTATTGAGAATATCAATGGCCACTCATGGGCGCCTCACCTTGCCATCAGTTGAATTTTGTCTTTCCCTGCTTTGTACCACAAATAAAGTAACCAATCTTTTTCCTGGATAGAGTTTACAGATTGTCTCAGTCTATTCTATTTCACACGGGATAGGATCTGCCATATGAGACTGCTCTTTTTGCTTCTCAGTGCACCAATCATATCTTGCCAATGAGTATTTCTAACTGATGTACGCCAGCGTTTCAGCCATCCTCGATATTTGGCTTTTATTACTTTGGCCTGATGTCTTCTATCACTCTGCGAGCAACCTCTGGTATGGAGTTTTCTTAGTTTTCTTCTCAATGAGCGTTTGGCGTCACAAATCGCTATATCAAATTTGTTAGTATGTTTTTCAATTATAACAAGGTTTTCTCTCTGGCCCCTTGCAGCTAAGGATGCCAACTTTTTCACCCAACTTTCTATCTCATTTCCATTTGTCACTGCCAACCATCCCTTATGTTGCACAATTGCCTTATTAAACAGCTGCTTTGCCTTAGTAACGTGTTTCGCAGTCCAGCTAATCCGATTGCCTGCATGGTTAATGAATGCCCCATTACAACAGTTTTTGTCCTGTTTTTTTTTATAAAGAGCCAGAGTCAGTATCAAGATGGCATGGTCGCTAAAGCTGTTAGATTCGATTTTAAGTATTCTAGTTTCCAGCATACAGGCATTTTTACCGAAAAAGTAATCTAGAGTTGCTCTGCTCTTATTCGAACACCAAGTGAACCTTCCCAGCACATCTTCCTCTGTTCTCCCATTGAACATGCTAAGCTTCCAAGTTCATAGAAATTGTATCCATTGGTTCCCCTTAAGGTTGCCTTCTTTTTGTGTCATTTGGCAAGTTTTCAGTGCATGACTATCCAATGGACTTACTTTGTCATCTATGCATCTGGCATTTAAATCACTCCCAAGAAAAGTTATTTGCTCATCCCCTTGACCAGAGCCTGCACTCAATAGCTTGTCCAGGGCTTCCTGTATGTCTTCGAGGTTGTAGATATCAGCTGTAACGTATATTTTCACAATAGCCATTTTAAATTCCTCTTCTGCCCCGGAGGGTTCGCTCGATTCCCATCACAGAGCTACTTGTAGAGATAAGTGACTGATGTCAAGCACCCACGGTGTGGCTAATAACTCTCATGAGCCCCCCATATGGCCTACTCCGGCGGTCCCTATTTGCCCTTAACATATCTCATATCCCTCCACAACCAAGGGGTACTCTAGCCATATCTCCTGCAGCAGGAAAATATCCACACTTGCAAGGAGTTGGCAGAACCCTCCTTGCTTGCAATGTGGCCATAGCCTCTTGTATTCCAGCTGGCAATTGCACAACTTCAGAGGTCTATATGGCCCCGTTCTGCATATCCCACTGGTGCGCATTCCCACAAGAAATGGTTAATTTGGTGTAGGGGCGTCATTACACACTAGTTAGAAATGGTGAGTAACACTATTTCTAAGAATGGAATATATTGAACTCTGTAAGGCCATTGATCAGTAATCAATTACAATTTGCATTTTTATTTTTTCCTTGTTTGGCTTCGAAACCCAAAAACCATGTAGGGAACGGTATTTGGTTCATATTGTTCCTTTATTTTATTTTGTACTTTATGTGGTGAACAAACACATGTAATCAATGTATTAACATGGGATTTTGGTAATATATTACTATGTATAATGATTGTGGTATATGGGTATGAACAATATATGAAATACATGTATAACTTGGTGGTTGTGCGGATATACACATTCCCTGCTGCGCATGCTATAATTTTCTAAAAATTGTTATGTACAATCATTTTCTTATGCCTATTTTACGATATGAATTTGTTGGGATCATATTGTAGCCCTGAGGAAGATCTCTTTGATGAGGTCAAAAGACATTTTGGCATCAAAACCATTAAAGGATAAATGCCAAACCTGAATGTTGTCAGACTTTGTTTAAATTGGTGTATATCACAAGTAATGTTATTAGGGATTGACACAATTATTCTAGTGTTAGGTTTATGTCTATAATTATACTAGATCCAACCTCTCATCCAAGCCCAGCAGGCAGGCACCATGAGGCCACCTTCTTTCAAGTGCTCTTGGTGGGATGGGGACAGTAAACCACTACCTCACAGAAGGGCACTGACTAAAATGTCCACCAGGTCTCAGCTCCTTGTCTGCCCTCTTCACCTGCCAATTCACAACACCTAGGGGGAGAGTCCAGCCCAGCCGAGGCAGGGGGAGGGAAATGACACCATGCCTCATGCCCCAGCAGTCCTCAATTTTGCAGCTGCCCACCAAGCCAATCTGCCACACCAAGTCTACCCGGACCAAAAGGTGCCCTAGCTCCTGCCACCACTGCAAACAGCAGCTTGTCCTGTAGCCTCCTGTCCTCACTTAGAGGGGCAAACAGGGAGCCATTATGATCCACCAGACCATATGTAACACATCACCCGACTGCGGTGGTTTGGCAGCCGGCCTTCCAGCACTCTGGCCCACACTCCACTAGAACCTTCCAAGCCACCAGTGCGCAAGTGCTTGATAAACCCCCAGAGAGCCATGCCAGCTCACTGGCACAAGTGTAAGCCACTCCAGGCACAGCCAGGGATTCTGCTGCTCAATTCAGGATAGAATCTGTGCATCACAGTGCTCCACCATTATACAACGATCATGTAGGTCGCTCGACAGTGCCCCAAGTTCAACACATTTTACCATTTCTAAGTGATATGTAAAAGGAAAAAGAGATTGATATGTGTAATTCTTAATGGTAATGACAATTTAATAAATGTAGGCCTAACTCAAACTATATAACTGGCGGCATCCTATCCTCTAGCAGGATGTCTGTGGATCATGTACTGGGCACACATGAACTTTGTATCATATTGATGAAAGAATCAATTTTAATGCCTAGTGTTTCAAACACTCTTATTTATTTATTTATGTATTTATTCATTTATTTATTGCATTTGTTATACGCCCAAACCCTGAGGTATCACGGTGTAGGTTACAGTAAACTTAATTATCTGCTTACAACGGTAAAAACATGGGTATTATTCATACATAGATAGACATATAGGGGAAGATACTTTCTCAGTAGAACAATAGTACATCTACAGCATAAGTAGGTAGTGCGAGTAAACCATAAGTGGTTGGGGTGGCTGTCTTGTCCTTCCGTCCTAATGGAATGTCTACTTCAGTTTAGTATTTGTTGAAAAGATAGGTTTTTAGAGACTTCTTGAATCTCTGGTGAGACGGCTTGTTTCTGGTGTGCAAGGGAGGGAGTTCCAGATTTTGGGCGCCATCACAGGGAAGCTGCTTCCTCCTGCCTCTTGCCCTATAGAAAAAATCAAACTCACACTTTTGAAGAATCAAAATTATCTCTTGTGAGATGTGATGAAATACAAATTTCTCTCGCCTTTTTAAAAGGTTTTCTGATGTATTTGAAACTTTTGTTTTGATAATGTTCACATAGAATGTAGGTTTGGATTGAGAATCACTGTGCATCCAGCACAGTGTTATAATCTATCTTGGTGGTGAGTCATTGAAATGGAATGTGTACGGTGTGAATGCACGCGCCTACAGAGTTACTTGGGTGACGTGTGTGAGTTCTAGGAAAGTCAGTTGGTGTAGCCCGCCGGGTGGGAAGCCGGTGTCTGTTCTCCTACTACTAAACCTGTACTTGGAGACATATCTGTAACTTACCTGCATGTCTGGACTTAACTTATTACACTGGCGACGAGGATCGGGGCTGCTGCGGGGGGGGGCAGCACTATTGGAGAAGACACCGCCCTCCGGTACGAAGATCCCACCCGGCGGGCCGCTGTCCACCGTCTCCTGGAGTTTTTGGTGTCGGCTGACTGAAGCAGGGGTCGCCAAGTTGTTGTGCCCCTGGGTCCAGTGCCGAAGATCCTGTGCGACACATTCCCACGGGACTGTGGAGTGTTTGCTGACGGTTGCGGGGCCACTCAGTGGCGTGGTTCCTGGTCCAGCCTCTAGGGGCCTGCACTTCAAGCTGTTTCAAGCACTGCTGGAGTCGAGGTGAGCAGAGTGCCTGGCCTACGCTCTTGGCTGCCTCTTTGGAGGACTCCAGTGTTCCGTAGCAGGGAGAGGGAGTACCCCCGGGTCCGGAACTGGATGATCGTTTCGTACTGGTGCTTTCCGGTGATTCGTAGCTGGGGTGTCTGTCTCCCTGGAGTCCGGAGCCGGAAAACGGGTGTAGTTGGGGAGCTCCGGTGGCCGCAGTGTTTCAGGAGCGATGGTGGCTTCGTGAATCTGCCTCTGTGTCCTGCCGTGGCAAGGTTTTGGAGCGTCACCCCCTGGGGTCCCGGCGCCCAGTGACAGAGTTGCCAGGAGTGAGACTTTCTGTTTAAGGTTCGTTGCCCCCTGCAGCCTGTGGGGACGCTGCGGTGCGCGGCCGCCAGCAGCAGCAGGACGTTGCAAGTTTTTTTTTTTTTTTCAAACTGCCATAGCGTATCTGTACCCGCCTGTGCCTTCGCAGTGCCCGTCCAGTGGTATATTTGGTGTAAGGTGGCACTGTTTCCAAGGTTGTGATGGCGGAGCGGACAATATGTGATCATCGGAGAAGCGCAATGTCATCGATGCGTCGGTTTCCCTTGGAGTTTCCTTGAGTGGCGAGGAACTTTCGTTCTCTACGTTGTCAGTCAATGGTGGTAAGGGAAAGGACGTGCAGTGTTCTGGGGGTTTGAAAGAGGAAAAGAAAACTTGATTGGGCATCGTTATGGAGCAGGCAACAGATGTCCATCATGCCTCTCGAAAGAGGCGCGCAGAGTTCGACCTTGGTGACGTCGCTTTGCATCCAAAGAAATTATGTGACCATGGCTGCATATTGTGTGGATGTGAGGAGTGTAACGATGGAGAATTTTGCCAGAGGTGCTGTTCCTTCCTTGACATTCTGGAAGGGTTTGATCCAGATCTGCATGACTTTTACGTAAGGTTACAGGATCTCACTTTGACAGAGGATTGATTTATTTATGTTGTTGAGGCCAGTGTGAGTGCGTATGAGTGATAGCGTTCGTGGCCTTTTCGGTGTCTTTGTATGGGCCTTTTGGAGTGTACTTAGGGAAGTGTGTGTATGGGTACGTGTTGTGGCCCTGTTGTGTGTCATTTTTGCCGTACATGTTGTGGCCCTGTGTTATGTGTATTTTGCTCTAAGGTGCAATGCATTTTACACATTTTGCTGCTTTGCCCAAAATATGTTCAATTGCCTTTGCATTGTTTAACATGTAATTTTAATTTTACAGGTGCGCTGTTATCGCATTATGTTTAAGTTGTTGGGAAGGGTCGGACTCGAGAGTACCAAGGGGTCCTTTTTGTCATGGGTCGGACTCGAGGGTTGGTGTTTTTTTTTTCTTTTATGATGCTACGTTAACAGGAACTATGCTTATGCTTTTCCAGGTCTGAAGGTCAGACGTTTATGAGAGCCAATTTTGTTTAGAAATGTTCCAACATTTTAACTGTTTTTCTCATGAATTTGGTGTTTGTGAGGATTGTCAGTATGGCATGCGGAGTGTATGCGTTTTTGGGATGCGGTACACTGATTTCATTTAGCACTGTGCGGGATGACGGTCCCTGGGTGAGGTCTTTCTTCCTCATCAGTGTCGTGCAGCTCCAGGGTTCTAGTGGGAGTTGCGTTATCATCTTCTTATGTTAAGTATAGATGCTGGGTGGGTCTATTTTGCGTTCAAGGTGATTGCCTTTTAGGAGTTTCATCTTATGTTAAGCATAGATTCCGGGTGGGTCTATTTTGCGTGCAAGGTGATTGCTGTTTAGGAGTTTCATCTTATTTTAAGTATAGATGCTGGGTGGGTCTATTTTGCGTTCAAGGTGAATGCTGTTTAGGAGTTTCATTTTATGTTAAGTATAGATGCCGGGTGGGTCTATTTGGGTTCAAGGTGATTGCTGTTTAGGAGTTTCATCTCTGTTAAGTATAGATGCCGGGTGGGTCTATTTTGCCTTTATAGGTTAATTAGGGTGTTTACTAATGGACGCTCCACGGCCTTTCTGGTCTCCAGCCTTTTTGCTTTATGGCTGGGTGGGTCCGTTTGGTTTTTGGTGTGTTGTGTCCTCCATGGCCTCTGGGGTACCGGCCGGGCCCTGGAGGTTCGGCTTGGAGTTATAATTTATGATTAGTGATATACTACACTGTCGCTAATTTGGGACTGATATTTCGCCTGGGTGGTTTTCAGCAGTAGTTGAGGGCGTTAACTTGGCTGGGGGCGTTTGTCTCACTTTTGTGGTGCTCCTTGCATAACATGTTTTTTTTTTTTTTTTTTTCTTCTCGTCTTGGCTAGAAGGTTGGTGATGTGTGGTCTCTTATCTATTGGGTTAGATTGTTTTCTGGTGAAATAGGGACGTGTCTGCGGTGCTTGTTGTTTGGGATCATGGATGGCCGGGAGGGTCCATGCGCCTGGGGTTGTCTCTGGTGTGGCAGGCTGGAGGCTCTGGGGTGGCAGCCTAGGGCTGAAGGAGATTGGTGCACATATGGTTTGGATAGTTAGTTTGTTTCCAGGGTGTCAGGAGTGGCAGGCCTGTTCTCCGAGGGGCAGCTCGGAGTGGGGTTTGAATAGAGGTTGGTTTTCTTGGGGGTGTCCTTGAGTGTAGGTGTAGTATTTTGGGTAAGTGAGTTGGTGCTGGGTTCGAGGCTGTTGGTGTTTTGGATGGAGGTTGTCTTGCGGAAAATTACATCTGTCTTAAGCTTCTCGTGTTCTGACAAGGTTTTCCTTTCCACTTTCCTCATCGGTGTTTGGCTTCGATTGGTTTTGCGGACTTGGGTATTTCTCCGGTTAATACAGAGTGTATCGTGGTGGCCACGCAGTATATTCTTTGGTTCGCTGACTCTGTCCTCCTTTAGTTTTGATTAATCAAAGGGGGGAGAAGTGTTATAATCTATCTTGGTGGTGAGTCATTGAAATGGAATGTGTACGGTGTGAATGCACACGCCTACAGAGTTACTTGGGTGACGTGTGTGAGTTCTAGGAAAGTCAGTTGGCGTAGCCCGCCGGGTGGGAAGCCGGTGTCTGTTCTCCTACTACTAAACCTGTACTTGGAGACATTAAAGGCATATCTGTAACTTACCTGCACGTCTGGACTTACCTTATTACACACAGCAAATGAGTGAATTAACTATTAGTGAAGGAGAAATCAAACTCTAGCAAGGGACAACAAGCCCAATGCTTGAAAGTACGAATGTGGTGCAATTCTAATATATTCAAATAAGTTGGTTTGCACATATTTAGGAATTTAAGAGATCTAAACGGTGGCCGAAGCGGGCCCAGCACACACACACACACATATATGAAGCAAATTCAAATATGGTTATTTATTGCTACTGCAACAATGAAGTAAACATAAAGTGTAACAATCAACAACTAAATTAGATCGATTTCTCAAATGTACAAGTCAAACACACAGTAGCTGCCGCGTATCATCGATTGGACTATTGTTGAATTAACTAAGAAATAAAAAAAAAACAATAACAAACTGCAAAAACATTCCTTTAAAAAAAATCAAGACAATGCAAAGAAACAAATGGATAGTAAGATGTAGAGATATGCACTGGAATCTAAAGTGTGATCTAGTCAGAGAGTGACATCTGTCTACTACAATTTGGCTACAACCAGTTTTTTTTTTTGGGAAAGATCTCAGTCAAGGCCGAGTGGGTGAATGAACCTGGAGATTGTATATCGTCGACTCAAGCACTTAAGTTTTGGGCCAATGAAAGGATCCACATTTCGAGAACAAATGGGCCCAGCCCTCCTCAGGATGAAAAAAGGACAAGCTCAGGCAGCATATACCGATGTGCGATTCAATTCAGATCATCTGTGGTTCCCAGCAATGGTAAAGTACTGAAAAAGACAGACCCAGTGGAGCGAGTGTGGGGTGGGCTCGCTTGGTTTCAACTACTGTATAACAATATTCAAAGGGCAAGAGCGATTGGCAGTATATTCGGAATAGAGTACCTGGAGGTGAGGTCTCAGAAAGATTCAATTCAGCTACATGTGGGTGGTTTCAGTCTGTCTTCTAAATGGAATCCCACTGTCAATTCAATCAATGGGGAAAAACGGCACTTCGTCTGGAATTATGCAAGAGAAATCTCTGAGGGGAAATCAAAGTGTGCAATGTAAATGATAAGTACCTAAGGCCTGGGTGTAGAGAGGACTTGTGTAGATTAGGCAGCGGGTAGTGCATGACTATAAAGGTGGAAGGAATCCACTTTTAAATCAACACTTAATAATCAAGAGAATCGTGATGGAACATGACTAAACAAGATTGCCTGTGGGTATGAGCCAGGGAGCTGGTACACAAGCACAGGCCAAAAGACAGTGCAGGCACTATAGAACCACCATGTGAAGGTGTATGTGTGGGTCCGAGCAGCACCGAAAGATGTATCAGCGTCACTGTGAGTTCCTAAAGAGGTTACCCCTGCTAAAGTGGATGGTGCAGCCCCAAGGTGGGGCAAGGGTTCAAGGGGCTCACCTACAAATGGGAGTTGCAGATTGTGGGGACACTGGCTGACATGAATCCTAATGTCCCAGAGACTCAAAAGAGGCCAAAGCATGCACTGCTACAAGATGGTGTCATGCTAAGCTAAATTTGGAAAGCGCAATGTGCCTGAAGCTGCGGAAAACTAGACATAAACAAAGGATGGTCTGTATAGGCTTAGTGAGTGCCATATGCCGGCAGTTTTCTTGGAAAGGGGTCCGGCCATGGGGACCTGGTAGAAGTGAGTGCCGAACAGTTGTAAATAAGTGTGTGTGCAGTCACAGCAAGGTTAAACAGGTGATGCAAACATGTTCACAGCGCATACCAATATTAATAAAATAAAAGAAACAGTAGAAGAGATAGAATTAAGAAAAACATTGAATCATGTAGAGCAGGAGGACCCCTTAGTGATACTAGCAGGAATGAAAAAGTGTTGCTTATGTTTGAAGTAGATTGAGCCAATTGATGGTCTCATTAAGACCCGAGTTGTGTGTATCTAGTCTGAGTATCCAGTTGTGTTCCAATGTACGTAGCCTGTGTATAATGGAAACATTATTCATGTCAGGATGAAAAGTTTCCAATATACACCACCATAGATTGTTTGCAGAGTGATTGTTATCAAGAACATGCTTCACAAGCGGGGCTTGAGTATGAGCCGTTCTAATCTTAGATCTATGTTCATTGATGTGGTTACAAGTGTTCCGTGTTGTCATATCAATGCACCACTGGCCGCAGGGGCAACTGATCACATATATGCTGTATTTAGTATGACAAGAAGTAAATTGATGAAGGGTCCATGAACATTTTTTAAAGTGACTTGTGTGTTTTTTTGGTCAAGGGACACGTGGACAGGGGCTATATGGATGATGCCCAAGGGATAAGGTGGTGAGGCTGGCTATCAAAGGCCGAGTGGATTAGTTTGTCTCTCAGATTGCAGCCCCAGTTGAGAGCGAACAGCAAATGGGTATCAGTCAATTTGGAAATGTCTAATGACGTCCAGTACTAATTGTTTCAAAGGAGGAGTACATCTGGAAAAGGTGGTAACACAAGCACCAATCTGGTTGGTGTTATCCTTCTGTTTTCCAGAGCTAAGAACTGTTTCTCAGTTCACAAATCAGACTCTCTTGGCCGTCCTTTTGAGAAAATGTGATGGGTAGCCCATTTCCAGAAATGTATCTATCGTGTGATTAGCTTGGAAAGTGTAGACATCCAGGTTGCCTTGTTTTGTGTTGCCACTACTGACCAATGCTGGCATGTAGCTCTTATCCAACAGGGCTCCCAATCCTTCACACTGTTCAACCACTCACTTCTGCCGCACAAAGTATCACCAGCCATGCATCTCAAAAACAGTCTCAAGCACACAGAACCTGGCCACACGAAAGCGGGGGTGAAGCTGAACGCGCACATGCATCAACACTCCTATGCTATAATTATACCGGATCCACCCTCTCATCCAAGCCCAGGAGCCAGGCACCATGAGGCCACAGTTTTTCAGGAGCTCTTGGTGGGGGAGGGGGCGCAGCGCCGCACTACCTCACAGGAGGGCACTGACCCAAATGTCCACCAGGTCTCACCTCCTTATCTGTCCTCCTCACCTACCAGTTCACAACGCCTAGGAGGATAGGCCAGCCAGTAGGGTGGGGGGAGGGAAGTGCTGCCACACCTCAGGGCCTGGCGGTCTTCAATTTGGCAGCAGCCCACCAAGCCAATCTGCCTCACCCAGCCTACCCGGACCACAGGGTGCCCCAGCTCCGCCACCACTGCAAACAGAAGCTTGTCCTGTGCCCTCCATGTCCGGCACTGTTCTCCCACAGAGGAGCGGACAGGGAGCCGTTAGGATCCAGCAGACCACATGTTACATGTCACCTGACTGTCATGGTACTGCAGCCGTCCCTCCAGTGCTCCGACCCTCACTCCATTAGGGCCATCCAAGCCACTGGTGAGTGGGTGCTCGTCGCTCCCCCAAATAATCATGTCAGCTCACTGGTACAGGTGTAAGACAATCCACCCACAGGTAGAGTTCCTGCTGCTCAATTTAAGATACAATCTGTGAATTGGAGAGCTCCATTTTTATACAACCATAATGTTGGTCGCTCGACAGAGCCCCCTTGAGTTCAACTAATCTGACCATTTCTCAGTTAAATTTAAAAGGAAAAACATAATGATTTTTGTATTTCTTAATGGTAATGACAATTTAATAAATGTAGGCCTTTAACTAAAACTATATAATTGGTGGCATCCTATTCTCTTGCAGGAAGTCTGTGGATCATGTACTGGGCACACATAAACTTTGCATCACATTGATGAAAGAATCAATTTTAATGACTAGTCTTTCAATCACTCTTACCCTATACAAAAATCAAAATTCACTCTTTTGAAGTATCAAAATGATCCCTCGTGAGAGGTGATTAAATAAAAATGTCTCTCACCTTTTTAAAAAAAAATCAGAAGTATTTGATACAGTTGTTTTAATAATTTGCACATATAATGTAGGTTTGGTTTGAGAATCACTGTGAATCCAGCACAGAAAATCAGTGAATTAACTATTGTTGATGCAGGAAACAAAAACAGAAAACAATAAAAAAAGAAAGAAATGCCAGATGACGCCTGCTAAGGATTGGTGCCCAAAATAATAATTGCTTTATAGACACTATTCATAGGAAGTAAAATGCTCCCATAGTTACGGTAGTAGGTAGTCATGAAAGAGGCGACAAAAGGATTTGATTGAGCAGAAACTGGTAGAGACTGTATTAGAATAGGGATATCTCATAATTTAGAGATGCCATCACGAAATCAAGACTCTATTTGAGAATAAGAATATTTCCTAATATCAGAGATATCCTCAGGAAATTAGCTCCTTGAGAGAGTTGTCTTTTAAACAAACTCTCAACAAGTTATCAAAAAAATATTTTTATGACATCCATTCTTTGGGGACATAGAGGAAGTTTGAATAAAGAATACATTTTCCTTCCTGTCCTTTGCCTTTTTAAAAAGGCGTTCTGTATTTTTCATGTTGTTTTTTAACATAGTTTGCACGTAGAATGTAGTTTTGGTTTGAGAATCACTGCTTGGCTAAATGTTATTACACCGCGGTGTGGATTAGTTCCTTCTGTTGTATCCACTTTTTTAGATAGCGGCATATCACCTCTCACTATGGATAATTGTGTTACTTCAAAAGGATGAACTTAGTTATTTCTACATGGCAAGAATGATTGAAACATTAGCCATTAAAAGTGATTGTTTCGTCAATGTGATACAGTGTTTTTGGGAATCATAATAATCCTAGTACACCATTGGCCCCACTGTCTGCATTGTTAGTCCATGCATGAACTTTGGCAACTGCCAAACTCGGAAGCAAGCTAGCATGGATTCCAAAGTTTTAACAGATGCTGCAGTGATTTCAACCTTAGAATCAAATCCTTAAACTGTCTACATTAGTACACATGGTCTATGGCTATAAACAGTTTAACACTTTAGAAAGAGTGTTTTGAAAAATTAAATGAGTACCAATCTACCTGTGCATTATGTGATCCATTCATGCAAACCATTTGTCACAGGCATATTTGTCGTTCTTATGTTCGCAAACTATTCTTTGATATAATGAAAATAAACCAGCATCCAGATTGGTGGCAGTTGTTCCCTTCTACACTGGCATATAGGAATGAAAACATTCCAACAAAAATTAATGTATAGATTTGTTAGGTTTCGATAATGTACTTTGCTCCTTAAAGCAAGTTGAACAATCTTGGTACGGCTAACATACATACTGAAATAGTCATTACAAATAAACATTGTAAAATGTAAACATGAAAATGAGCCAGTTCACAATATTACTGCAACTGAGCAATTCACTTTTCAATAATTTATTTATCTTTTGTGAAAAATTCACAGCATTTTGTCTCTCAAAATACCCTTGATTCTAGAAAAGGGATTTTCTCAGCTTAAAAGCAATAATCTGTTTCTCTAACAAACACATCATACAACATGCAATTACTGACCCTATGACCTGGCACTCTGATCTGAGTTTATTGTAACCCCAGCACACCCCAAATAGACTATTCACGTCCCTGTCACCTCCCTCCGTGTGAGTTATATACCCTCAGTGTGATTGCAACTTACCCTCAGCATGCAAGTTTGCTGCCCATCTAGGAGGCTGCCTCTGTAATGACTGCTTTCATTCAACTTTTAAGCATAAAATACAGGACCCTCATGATAGCTGTGTTTTGTTCTGCTTACTCTACTGTCAGAAACTGCTGGGGTGGCTCCAGCAAACAAACTCTTTCAATGCCACCCTTGCCCACAGAGAGTGACAGAGACACAAAGACAAACAATGGGCAAGCAATGGGAAAAATTACCTGCAGTTATACCAGCGATTTTACCATACCGGCAAAATCCTAATGAGGCCCATAGAGAGGGAAAGAGAGAGTAACCATAGTATGATATGATATGATATGATATGGCATTTATAACGTGCCTATACACAAGAGTTTCAAGGTGCAATGAGGCAAGGGAGCCCACAGCACAAAGGGAGGACAGACAGCGATCCTACTAGGCCAGGTGTCATTCAGATCGTGCAAGTGCGTGGGATGGGGGAAGGGACAGTGCAGTACATGGGAATAGATAATAACTATAAGTAAAAGCAACTGCCAGCAAGTGGCAAGTGCAAGGGTTAGTGCAGACATCAGGTGTCAAGTGCTGGAAGGGGCACTGTAGGGATACATAAACAGTCCCCAAGTGTGGGGGTTGACAGGCAGGCAGTGTTGGTGTGTGAGACTTGCGGGGGAGGGTCCTTGGCCAGGGATCAGAGGGTGTCCATGTAATCCAGTGCAGATCCGGATACAGCCAGGAGGTCAGCAAGGGAGAGGAGGAGAAACATCAGAAGCAAAGAGAAAGGTTTTGAGGTGCTTCCGGAACCAGAGATGGTTCTCCTCAGGTTTAAGGGAGGCATGGAGGCTGTTCCAAAGGGAAACCCCAGCCAAAGAAAGAGATCTACCACCAGCTTGTTGCTTGGAGAAGCGACTGACCTGAGGGAGTTGGAGGCGGATGAACAAAGAGCTTGAGAAGGAAGATACTTAGGAAAAGAGACTTGAAGGTATTGAGGCCCTGTGCCCCAGAAGGCCTTGTGGACAATGCATAGGGTTTTGAACTTAATCCTTACAGCCACTGGCAGTCAGTGCAGAGATTTCAGACCTGGAGAGATACAATCCCTGGGCTTGAGCGTTCTGACTTGAGTGTCGTGTAGATCGATGAGACCTCCGTCCCCAAGTGACGCACAGGGGAACTAAAAAGAAACCCGCTGTGCGACCTTTGAGGCCACAGGTGGGAGATGACTTCCCAGATCCACGGAACCTCTGGAACACCGATGCTGCTGTCAAGAAGGAACGAGGTTAAGTACCAGGCAATCACAATACAATCAGGTAAACCAAAGGATCTATAGAGTCTTACCTATCTGGTGTTAGGGAAACCCAGGAAACCTAGTGGAGAGGTTCGAGACTCAGATGATGCGGCGGTCCCTGGAATAGTAGAACTGCAGGTTAGCGTGGATGTAGGATCAGCCACCTGTAGAAGTGAGAGCGTGACTTGAATCCCCAGAAGGAAAATGGCGTAGGATTTCAGCAAGGTACCAAGGGATGATCCAAAGACAAGTCCAGGTAAAGTCCAGAATCTGGCAACAGGTAAACAGTTCCAAGCAAAGGTACAAAGGGGTATCCGAAGGAGTCCGAGGTAGAGTTCCGTGATCAGAGTTAACAAGGAGCAAGACGTAACGCCAAACAGGGTCTGAAGACAGCTGAGAAGCAATGAGTGTTCTATCTCTCAGACCTTTATACTGTGCGTCTCTGGGTCATGTGACGTCTCTAGGTCATGTGACGTCCACCAAGGTCACGTGAGGAACGCCACTCTGGATCACGTGCTCGACGTGGAGACGTAACACCGCCCCTTCTGCTATATGTCCTCCAAGGCAATTGCCTATGCAGAAAGGGTTGCAATCGAGCCCGTACACCACAGCTGGTACGGAGTCTTCGGTCCTTTGGGTTCAACGAATCACGTGAGCCTCGAACCATGGCAGGAGATGTTGGGGAAACGTGAGCAGTGTTCTGGTGTGGAGTGGACTGGTGTGCAGAGGATCGCCTAACATAGCCCCCCCCCCAACGGCCCACGACCCCGACGAGATTAAGTACCAGGCAATCACAATACAATCAGGTAAACCAAAGGATCTATAGCCCACGTCCAGCCCACGACCCCGTGGGCTGGACGGATGATCCCTATGGAAGCGAGCCACCAACCGAGGGGCGTTAAGATCTAAGGTGGAAACCCAAGAACGCTCCTCTGGGCCGTAACCCTTCCAATCTACCAGATTTTGGAGCCTACACCTAAACCATCGGGACCCCAAAATGGCTGACACCTCAAAGACATCAGGAGAGGACAGGGACACCGGCGCAACAGGGGCTCGGAGACGGACAGAATCGGGACAAGGTTTGAGGAGGGAGACATGGAAGACAGGATGGATACGCCAAGAACTAGGAAGTACTAGACGATAAGCCACCGGGTTCACAACCTGAGAGATCACAAACGGGCCAACAAAGCGAGGCAGCAATTTCCAGCAACCCACTAGGCGAAGATGACGTGAAGACAACCAGACCCTAGAACCCACCACCAAAGGAGGAGCAGCTATACGTTTGTCATCCACCCTGGCCTTCATAGAAGCCTTTGCTTCAGTGAGATGGAGCACAGTACTAGCATGTACAGCAGACAGATCCCTAAGACATGTCGTGGCCGCAGGATTCAAGGAGATAGAAGCATCAGGGACCGGCAAGACCTTGGGATGTTGGCCGTAGAGGGCGTAGAAAGGAGAATAGCCTGTAGCTGAATGAACTGCGTTATTGTATGCGAACTCAGCAAGCCGTAAAACGGCCAACCAGGATGTCTGGTGTTGCAATATAAGGCAGCAAAGATACTGCTCCATGGATTGGTTTGTCCTTTCGGTCTGCCCATCAGTCTCAGGATGATAGGCCGAAGAATACCTGGTATCAATGCCCAACAATTTAGTCAACGACCTCCAAAAACGAGAGGTGAACTGAGATCCTCGATCGGATATAACGACCGAAGGGAGTCTAAATAACATGAACACATGTTCGAAAAAACAAATCCGCCAAGACCGGGGCCGAAGGAATACCCTTACAAGGAACAAAACGAGCCATTTTTGTGAATGTGTCCACCACTACCCAGATGGAGTCAAAACCTTGTGACTTGGGGAGATCGGTAACGAAATCCATAGTCAGTGTATGCCAAGGTCTGGGAGGTACCGGAAGCAGAAGTAGTAACCCAACCGGTCGGCCTCTCCGATGTTTAGCCTGAGCACACACTGCGCACGAATTGACGTAACAATCCACATCGCGCTTCATAGAGGGCCACCAACACCAGCGCTTGAGAAGATCTAAAGTGCGCTCTTGACCGGGATGGGCATTAAAAGGAGCATCATGAGACCACTCAAGGGCCAGATTACGAGTGTCAGGTGTGGGAAGAAACAGACGTTCTTGAACGAAAGGCAAACCATCAGAATACACAGGGTCCCATTCTCGCAACTGGTCGGAATGAAGGCTTGTCCAGGATCGGACCGAATCTAATAATGACAATGAGGGTGTACAGAGACAAATTACATGATTCTTTTCGAGAACAGTTTCAGGGAAAGTTGGCAACTCTACCCCACCCGGGGAACGTGACAAGGCGTCTGCTTTACCATGTGAAGTTCCAGGACGATGCATAATATGAAAATCAAAAGAGGAAAAGAAAAGATGCCACCGAACCTGTCTGCTATTAATGCACTTCAATGAAGCCAGATCCTGTAAATTATGATGATCTGAGTATACAGTGATTGTATGTTTAGCCCCCAGAAGATGATGGCGCCAAACACGAAAGGCGTCCATGACAGCCAGGAGTTCCTTCTCCGTAACGGTGTAGTGAGTCTCAGTACTGGAGAACTTACGGGAATGGTATGCCACTGGGTGTAATTTGCCTGTTGTAGGACATGTTTGAGACAATACCGCACCAAGAGCAAAAGAAGAGGCATCCGCCTCAACTATGAACGGAAGATCAGGATTGGGGTGCTGGAGCACCGGTGCGGTAGTGAAAGTGGTTTTCAAGGCCTCAAAAGCTTCCTGATGTTCCCTTTGCCAACAATAGGGTACCTGAGGGCTGGTCAGGGCCGTGAGCGGGGCCACGATTGTGGAAAAAGAGGAAATGAAACGCCTATAAACGTTGGCAAAGCCCAAAAAGGCCTGCAAGGACTTGAGTGTTTGAGGTACTGGCCAATCTCAGACTGCTTTAACCTTGGAATCGTTCATGGATAACGCTCCCGGGGTAATGTGAAATCCCAAAAACTCAACAGATGTTTTATGAAACTGACATTTCTCAGGTTTGGCAAATAAGGAATGTTCTCTGAGACGAGAGAGTACTTCTCGGACATGCTTTACATGGTCATCAAGATTACGAGAAAAGATCAAGATGTCGTCGCAGTATACAACCATGTAAACATCCAAAATATCCCTGAATATGTCTTCATAAAGTGTTGGAATGTGGCCGGGGCATTACATAGACCGAAGGGCATGACTAGGTATTCATACAAGCCGTAACGAGTACAGAAAGCAGTTTTCCACTCATCAACCTCGCGAACGCGCACTAGATTGTATGCGCCGCGCAGATCAAGTTTGGTGAAAACAGAAGCATGTGATAAGTGGTCCAGAAGGGGTGTGATTAACGGAATTGGACATCTATCCTTTTTTGTGATGCCATTAAGACGCCGATAATCCACACAAGGACGTAAATCCCCCTCTTTCTTAGGTACAAAAAATATAGGGCTTGCAGCTGGTGAAGTAGAGGGGCGGATATGTCCTAAACGAAGGGCGTTCTGTACATACTCTTTCAATGCTTGTTCCTCCGAAGGAGATAAGGAATAAATCCTGCCCGAAGGAATAGTGGAATCAGGGATTAATTCAATTGGGCAGTCATATGGTCTATGTGGAGGAAGTACCTCGGAAGAGCCACGATCGAAAACTGAATCGAATGCTTTGTACTCAGATGGAATCCCAGACACCAACCCCCCAACGGTATGAGGATTCACAAGCTCAGATTCATCAACACTCAGCGTGAGTTGAGCTAAAGCTCCCAAGGCCCGAGAAGGGGTATCAGTTGTTTGATGGGTCGGGAGACAATAATTCTGACAGATCTCGGATTCGAAGAGCACAGTGCCTGATTGCCAATTAATCCACGGATTGTGTTCACGTAACCATGGTATCCCTAATATGATACCAAATTGAGGTGTGGTAATCAAGTCAAAACTCAAGGTCTCTGTGTGAATATCTTGTATGGTCAACAAGAGAGGTGCAGTTTAGTGTCTAACAGGACCAGAAACTAACGCAGAACCATCTACGGCTTGAACAGGTTCAGGTCGGGTTTTTACCACTAAAGGTAGATTGAGGGAATGGGCTAAAGCAATGTCCATGTAATTTCCAGTAGCACCTGAATCAATGATGATTGTGACTGCATGATGAAGGCCTGTAGAGGGACACAGAGTAGCCTTTACAGAGACGGGTTGAACATGAGCAAAGGCAAGAGGGGTACCCGGAGATGTAGCCTGAACACTCGACCTGCTCTCCGGATCTAAGGTCGAGCTGTCCGAAAAACCTGGCTCTTCTTGGGACGTCAGGGACACTCTTTCACATAATGTCCCATGGTGCCACAATAAAAGCATGCATTATCCACCCTTCTACGTTCTCTCTCAGATGTTGTAATAGGGCTACGTAAACCTCCCACTTGCATAGGTTCTTCTGTACTGGAGGCAGGAGTACTGGCAAGTGTAGGATTGGAAGAAACCGCCAACTCGGCTTAACGCTCTGATCGCCGTGCATCTACCTGCAGAGCAAGATCAACTAGTTCCTGATACTGAGTGGGCATAGAAGGGATCACTGCTAAAGCATCTTTCATGATGTTACTCAACCCCCTATAAAAGACAACTGCCCGCTTGCTTTCTGGCCATGATGTTTCAGCAACTAATTGATTGAACAAGGTAATATATTCTATCAAAGTCCTTCTACCCTGAGTTAGTTCTAACAACTCCAAATCCAGAGACTGTGCCTTGTGTCGGGTATCAAACACTCGAGACATTTCTAGAACCAGCAGATCAAAGTCATAAAGGACTGGACTATTATTCTCCAACAGGGGATTAGCCCAGGCGGCAGCTGTCCCGGCTAAATGGGAAAGGGCAAAGGCGGCTTTAGCAGTGGAAGTAGGAAAGGACAAAGGTCTGCACAAGAAATGTAACTTGCACTGGTTAATGAATGTCCTGAATTTCTTGGGGTCACCTTGATAACGTTCAGGAGCGGCCAGGGGGGAAGGGGTTCGGAGGACCACCGGAGTTGGGACTGTAGCATTAGCCAAGGGAGGAGATGTGGTTGAGGGGCTAGCATCTCCGAACTCAGGGTCTGCAGGAAGGTTATGTTGAACACTCTGTATGGAATCTAACCTTTGGTGGATCACCGTATTTGCGGCGGCCATATCTGCCCTTAATACTGTAATCGCCTGGACTAAAGCACTTATGGGTTCTTCCGTGGATCCCTGCATCGTCTAACACGACTATACGGCTTCTCAGTCTGTTCTGACTTGAGTGTCGTGTAGATCGATGATCAAGTGACGCACAGGGGAACTAAAAAGAAACCCGCTGTGCGACCTTTGAGGCCACAGGTGGGAGATGACTTCCCAGATCCACGGAACCTCTGGAACACCGATGCTGCTGTCAAGAAGGAACGAGGTTAAGTACCAGGCAATCACAATACAATCAGGTAAACCAAAGGATCTATAGAGTCTTACCTATCTGGTGTTAGGGAAACCCAGGAAACCTAGTGGAGAGGTTCGAGACTCAGATGATGCGGCGGTCCCTGGAATAGTAGAACCGCAGGTTAGCGTGGATGTAGGATCAGCCACCTGTAGAAGTGAGAGCGTGACTTGAATCCCCAGAAGGGAAATGGCGTAGGATTTCAGCAAGGTACCAAGGGATGATCCAAAGACAAGTCCAGGTAAAGTCTAGAATCCGGCAACAGGTAAACAGTTCCAAGCAAAGGTACAAAGGGGTATCCGAAGGAGTCCGAGGTAGAGTTCCGTGATCAGAGTTAACAAGGAGCAAGACGTAACGCCAAACAGGGTCTGAAGACAGCTGAGAAGCAATGAGTGTTCTATCTCTGAGACCTTTATACTGTGCGTCTCTGGGTCATGTGACGTCTCTGGGTCATGTGACGTCCACCAAGGTCACGTGAGGAACGCCACTCTGGATCACGTGCTCAACGTGGAGACGTAACACCGCCCCTTCTGCTATATGTCCTCCAAGGCAATTGCCAATGCAGAAAGGGTTGCAATCGAGCCCGTACACCACAGCTGGTACAGAGTCTTCGGTCCTTTGGGTTCACCGAATCACGTGAGCCTCGAACCATGGCAGGAGATGTTGGAGAAACGTGAGCAGTGTTCTGGTGTGTAGTGGACTGGTGTGCAGAGGATCGCCTAACATAGAGGCCATGGACAAGTCTTGCAGTCCTGTTCTGGATGAGTTGCAGAGGGCGGAGAGTAGAGACAGGCAGATTTAGGAAGAGGCTGTTGCAGTAATCCAGCCTAGAGAGAACCAGAGCTCTGGAGACAGTGAGCTTTTGGGGGAAGGAGAGGAAAGGAAGAATACCTCTGAGGAGGTGCAGCTGGTAGTGTGACTTCTTAGAGACGTCAGAGATGTGAGGAGAGAACGAGAGTGTGGAGTCGAAGATGACCCTGAGGTGGTTGTAGGTGAAAGGGTTGACTGCAATTGATTCAAATGCAATAGTTTCGAGTCAAAAGGAAAGTGAAAAAAAAGGTTGAATGTTTTTTTTTTGGGGGGTCACCCCCCCAAATGCCTGTTTGTAGTGTAAAACCCATTTTTATTTTCCTATACGGAAGCAATACATTTAAAAAAGGCATTCAACCCTTTTTTTCCCCAGCCCTTTTGACTCGAAACTATTGTAATTCGAATCAATGTATTCAACCCTTTGACTGGACACCCACTGAGGTTTTTAGCCTTGCAGATGGGAGCTGGAAGAGGGCCAAGAGAGGCCGGCCAGAGAGCTACAGGAAAGGAGGGAGCGGGTGTGCAGATGAGGAGAATCTCAGTCTTACTGGCGTTGAGACAGAGGTCATTGACGGCACACCACTCCTGGATAGTAGACAGTAAGAAATGAGGGAAGGGGAAGAGGTGGCTGAAGGTAGCCTGAAAATGAGCGGGTTGTCATCCGCATAGCACTGAACGTTGGGGCCGAGAGCGGCAATGCGGTGTGCAAGGAGTGCTAGGTATTAGTTGAACAGCCAAGTAGAGAGGTTAGACCCCTGGGGAAAATCACAGGTAGAGAAAAAGAAAGCTGAGAGGAAGAACCCAAGTTGGACCTGCGATGGTTGGTCAGAGAGGAAAGAAGTCAGCCACGCCAGGGTGTGACCAGTGATACCCAGGTTATCACAGAGACGGTTGAGCAGGGTGGAATGGCTGACAGTGTCAAAGGCAGAAGAGAGATCAAGCAGAATGAAGATACAGGGGGTGTTAGAGTCAAGGTTGGAGAGCAGGTCTTCACGGATGTTCAGGAGAGCAGCTTCTATGCTTCTGGCAGCTCTAAAGCCAGACTGATGGTCATACAGACTGACAACAGATTCAGTGTGGAGATTAAGCTGGTATATAGCCAGTTTCTCCAGAAGCTTGCCCAGGAAGGGAGTGATAGAGATTGGGAGATAGTAAGCTAGGCAGGAGGGGTCGGCAGAGGGTTTCTTATGAAGAGGGTGCACAAGGAAGTGCTTCAGGGCGGATGGGAAGTCTCCAGTGGCAAAGGAGTAGTTGCAGAAGTCAGCCAGGTCAGGGGCCATGGAGTTGATGTGGTCCTTGATGGTTTTGGAGGAACAGGGGTGAACCTGTTTTGACGAGACTTTCATATATCGGACTTGTCCAGAAACCTTGGGCCTCATTACACGGAATGCGGTAATCGTTAACGGCCACCGTTGATGGTAACGGTGACCGTTAACCATTAGCGCCTTACTACGAGGCCCATTAGCGGGTTGGTGCTTTAACGCCTGCTTTTTGCAGGCGTTAAAAACCAACCCGCTAAGGGACCTCAGAGCTAATTACAGCACCGCAAAATTGCGGTGCCGTAATTAGCGCCTTCCCATTCCCATAGAGCCCTATGGGGCAGAAATGGGAATGGGGAAGGGCAATGGAGGAAGGGGGATTTACCGCCCACCAACCTTGGAATGGGGCAGTAAATCCCCTTTCCGCCAAGGCGGTGCCGGTATTTTACGGGCATGAGCCATCACGCTAATAGCGCCATGGCTCACCGCCTTCCGTGTAATGAGGCCCCTTGTCTGCGGAGAACAGGGGAAAGGCAGAGAAGGAGGGAGGAGAGGTGACCAAAGAAGGGCCAGAGGGAGAGGGAGGGAAGAGGATAGTGATGACAGGATGTCCAGATTTTTAGAGATGAAGTGAGAAGCTGATACAGTGCATGTTATATATAGAGGGGGGAAACACACACCTGAGTTTGAGAGTCTGCAAGTTGGAAGGGGGATAAGCAGGGAAGCCTGTGGGACTAACCTGGATGACTGACTGGCAACTGGCATCCTCTGCGGACACCTGCAGACACAGCAGGAGCTGCTTCAGTGGGAGCTGCTCTTTGCCTTAGGGGCCCTTTGCCGGGCAGGGGCTGTCCTTTGCCCACAGAGGGTCGCAAATACTGTGTGTCACCAGCCTGCAGTCACACACTCAGCCCAGCACGAAATGGCGAGTGCGGTGAACTGCGGGGCAGCCTACATCCAACAAGGAAGCACAGCGGCCTATAATGGTGGTGGGAGGGCTAGGGAGGCAGGAGGGAGGGGAACAATGAGGAAGAACACACTATTGCAACAGCCTCTTTCTTAATCTACTTGCCTCTACTCTCCGCCCTTTACAACTTCTCCAGAACAGGACTGCGAGACTTGTCCTTGGCCTCAAGCCCTGGGATCGTATCTCTCCAGCTCTGAAATCTCTCCATTGGCTCCCAGTGGATGCAAGGATTAGATTCAAAACCCTCTGCATTGTCCACAAGGTTTAAACTTGAGGAGAACCATCTCTGGTTCAGGAAGCACCTCAAAACCTTCCTCTTTGCTTCTGCCTTCTCCTCCCCTCTCCCCTGTTGATTCTACTCTCCCTCGGCACCATGCACCTGTCCACACTCTATCCTGCAGGCTCAGGTACCTGCTCATCTTGCCACCTCACGCACTGCCTCCGGGCCACCCCCTGAACTGGGGTCTGTATCTGTACCCACACAGCCCTCCCCTTTTCTTCCTGCACTTTCAGACCTACATGGCCTGCTGCCATAAACCCAGCACTTGCCACTTGTTGGCTGCACTCCCATTGTTTGTTGCCTTTTTATTTATTATTTTATTATTATTTTAGTTTTTTCCTTTTCACTCCACACTCTCCTTTTGTTCCCCCTTCCATGCACTTCTCCCCCTTCTCCCTCTACCCTGCACTTACATGTTCTCAATGTCACTGGGCCTAGTAAGATCATTGTTTTTGTTCTCCCTTTTCTCCTTCCCTTGCCTTGTCGCGCTCTGAAACACTTGTGTATGAGCGCGATAGAAATAAAATATCAATTTCAATGGCAGAGGGGGCAGGGTAACACACGCAATGGGGAAAGAAAAACAGAGGCAACAAGAAATGTTAAACAATCAGGCCCACGGAGGGTTGCAAATACCGTGTGTTACCAGCCTGCAGTCACCCGCTCAGCCCAGCACTCGCTCTCTAGTAGAGAGATAGACTGACAAGAACACTATTTGGCAGTTGCCTGGGGTAGTCTGGGCACCTTACTTGCTACCCCAGGCTGTGCCCTTGAAATCCATGGCTCAAGGATCACTGGGGCATTACTGTAAGATGAAAGTAAACAGAGCTCTGATTTGAGATTCCATATGGGTGAACGCATTCCTGGTGGGGGTGGTGGGACCATGGCATAGGTGATGAACTGTAGTTTTGGTGATTATCATCTGGCAGCAACAGACTTTGGATAACATTACCAAGGTATTTGAGGCTTTTCTTTTGGTATAGGATAGTGGCCACTGGAAAGGTGAGGTTTCATCAATAAATGGTGCAATTGATCTCTTTGCTGTAATTTGTAGAGTATGTAAAGTTATTTTTGGCCTTAAGATAGCAGCAACTTGAAATGTGAGACTGCACCATAGATCTTAACCCTACCTTGAGACCTTAACTGGCATATGAGGTCACTACTGAGGTGTTTGAGGTTATGTTTGCATATGACAACTTGGCATGTGAGGTTGGTAAAGACACGTGGTGTATATGCCATGTCTTTGAGGGACTGTGCCACCTTTCTGGGGTAGTTAAGACTCCCAATAGCACCTGCCAGGGCCAACATTACATATGGCAACTCTACCATGCAAACAAGTCCTTAACTATCTGAATGTGACATATCTGGGGCAGTTAAGGCTGCCCTTGGCATATAATGGCAACAACTGATCATGCGATAACTGTGTGATGCACGTGAGGCATTAACTAGTATTGGGTGGCGTTTCTAGGGTGTTTGAGGCCATGCTTGGCACATAATATCAGCAACTTTGGAAAGTGAGGGCGTACCTTATGTGTGGTCCCTATAACATACACATGAGGCATCCATTGATTTTAGATGGCATTTCTGACACACATGAAGTTGGACTTGGCATGAATATTGCAGCAAGAGTTTCTTCCAAGCTGCACCTTGAATATTGTGGCATATGATTCCTAAAGTGGCAGCACTGGACCATTTTCTGCTGCCCTTGGCATGGTGTGGCAGCAACTGGAGATGTGACTCTGTGCATTGTATGACTTTACTTGGCATGCACGTATGAAACTGTCATAAAGTGTCACTCTGCATATCAGAGGCTAAACCTGGCATATTCTGGCAACACCTGGTTATGCGGAGCTCTATGTAATGCATAGTGTGTATACCTGATGCATGAATCTGGAATGTGGTGGCAGTAAATGGACATATTGGAGTTTATTGCCATATGAAGGAAGGGTCCCTGGTACATGAGCTTTTGCTGGGTTTATGAGTCACATCATTCATCCACCCATGGCATATGAAGGAGGATATTAAAATGTGTAAAATATGTTTTGTGGGCATTTCAAACTGTTATTTTATCAGTCTTAAGAAGATTTTTTTTTTACATTTGCAACATCACTTCCTGTGATGTCTCGAAGATCGAATTCCATGTGGCATAACTTCAAGTGATGCCATCAGTGTCAAAGGTGAAGCATTACACTTCCGTCCTCAGGTTTGTGATATCACTCCCTGAACCTTTGATATTTTGCTGAATGGACGTCCCTGGAAAGAGAGATATAGAGAGACAAAGAGATAGAGATCGAGAGGGAGGAGAGAGAGACAGAGAGAGAGGGGGAGAGTGATAGAGAGGAAGTGTGTGTGAGAGAGAGAGAGATAGAGAGAGAGAGAGAGAGAGAGAGAGAAAGATAGTGATAGAGAGAGAGGGGTAGGGGAATAGAGAGAAAGAGAGAGGGAGAAGAAGAGAGGGGGAGTAAGGGGAAGGGAGAGAGAGAGAGATAAAGAGAGAGAGAGTGAGAGAGCGAGAAGAGATAGAGGGGGAGGGAGCTAGAAAGAGAGAGAGAAAGAGAGAGGGAAAACAAGAGAGAGAACCCCAGACCAATATAAAATACGCCTGGAACAGCTACCATTGTTAACATTCACAATTAAAATCAGGTTGCTGTCAATAGGGGGGGGGGTTCTCATTGAGGTTCAACCAATGGTGAACTGTTCAAGTAGCCAGTTCCTGTTGCTTTGAAGAATCTTGTGAACAGACATGGACAGAGCTTTGATAAATGAGTTATAATGTCCATCAAGTGGTAGCCGGTCCTATAGATGAGAGGTCCATTCCACCCATTACGTATCGCCCATGCTATTCGTTGAAAGCTCTCACGAGTTAACCAGCTATCATCTGGTCTAAAAGCGGATGGATTTCGAAATGTTACACATGGGTCTTTTAAAGATATGCAATGTGAGGGGGGAGCAAAGGACAATTCCTGCCCCTCGGGGAGGGGCTACAAAGTAGGTAGGTCACCATACAGCCCCGCTCTGCCATGAAGGGAATACTGGGTCTGGCGGTCCTTTAGAAGCCTGAGTGGGGCACTAGCGACCCTCACACTGTGCCTCCCTTACTTCCCCCATCCCCTCATATCAACCATAGCACACGGGAGTAGCAACACGTGGGTGCTAAAGGAGAAGGGAAATGTGTAAAATGTTTTCAAAACCTTATCTTTCTTCAGTCCTGTGACTCTGCGTCTGAAACGCGGGTCTGTTTTACTCGTGGGTGCTAATGGCGATATAACCCTCAGCGGCAGGCCGGCTGTGCCTGTTATGCCACAGCCGCCTGGGTTAAGGGACCCTCGATTCGATCGAGCCCTTAACTCGGGTGGAAGGCTGTTACCAGCAGGGCCGGGCCACGCATCGGGTTATATGTGAAAATATATGCAACTCTGCCCAGGATGATCAGGTATTACTATTTGTAACCATATCCAGATAGGGCTTCTCTGCCCGCAGTGATAATTAATGTCCCCACTAAGTATATGGTATTTTCTATGTTTCGAGGGTCATGAACATGCAAAGTAGATCCAATTGCCTAAACAGATCAGAAAGAACGTGCTATATCGGAAAAGCACAGACTGGAATACAATGCGCCTTGATGGCAGATCAAGTAATTATAATTGTAATGTAATAGAATGTATAAAGCGTAAGAAAGACCTGGAGGCATCAAGGCGCTAGCAGGAAAAATTCTTCTGGGTTTATGTTTTGTTTAACATTAATGACTCAAGACATGTCCAAGGTGGGCAAAATCACACATAGTATTTTTCAATATTCAGAAATAAAAAGTTTATACTTGTGCTTTTAATGTACTATTGAATCTTGAATTCTGCTTTTTATTTCCTTAGGATTCTAAAAGACATGTTTTCCGGGCAGTTATGAGATCATATCTTTCAGAGGCAGGTTTTGCATTTCAAAAGTCGTAAACACCTTATCATGCAGCTGTTCCCATGGAAACGACTTTACCTGACTAAAAATGAACTAAAAGTTGCATAAAACCTGTGCTAATTGTTGCTAGCATTATGTTATGGGTTCCTGCGGCTATCCTTGATATTGATGGAAAGGATGCGAGTTATTAGACCATAGGAAAGGAGTACCCTTCAAAAGGATGCCAGGTCAAGTCTTCAAGGTCAGGAAGGGCGAATCGAACGTCATGTCAATTGCTTGCACAGAAACCTGTTTTCAGCTCCAGACCTAAGCTAATTATTCTTTTTAAAGAAGGATGGATTTTTAATGACCCCGATCGGGTCCACCCCACTTCTATTTCCTCTGTGTGGTTAAGAGTCAGTGCACCTGATTGTCAAAAGGTGTACATGCATCTGCATGTGTGTTGGCACATATAGAAACATAAAAATATAGCACTGCAATTCCTGAATTCTCAAAAAGTACCATACAATACACAAGTGCATTTTGGCTTCTGAAATTCATTCTTGAGAATCGGAGTACGGTGGAGGGTGTTGGCACAAACTCACTTTCCTTCAGACAGGAGCACAGATAACAGGTACGGCAAACATATGTTAAGATGTGTTGTTATTTACAAAGTCAGGAGAGTCTTGCTGTATTCGGGAGCGGGACCAAAACGTGGACTGTGCCTCCTCAGCCGCTCCCCTCGAAACTAGTGCCAAGGACTTGCTCCTGCATTCTCTAGTCCTTGGTGTGGCCTTGCCCACTCCCATCACTCGGGTGCAATGCCAGTGGTTGGTACCACACATCTCCCATTTTTGACAGAAATTAGTGTCTTCAGACATTGAGGGTCATTATGAGTTTTCTGGTAATATGGCAGTGATTAGACCTCTGCAGAATTGCTGTGACCGCCATAATGTTTGGTTTAATCACTGCCATATCAAGACATTGTGGGAGCAAGCATACAACATTGGCGCTAACAGTCATTCGTGCTGGCAGGATGCAGGCACATCCTCATCACATACCGGGCATCCAGGGCAATGCCAACAGCCACCAGCCCTGCACCGCCCAGAGTTGGGAAGGGGAAGCGAAATGGCAAGAGCACAACACAGGGCCTAGCGGCACCACATGTGGCAGGTCTGGCATGGCATCTGAGCAGACTTCTGCAGGTACTGCTCTCCCGGAACCTGCAACTGCCCCCCAACAGCCAGCCATTAAGGACATGAGAGGGGAGGCAGATGCTCGCAGGTGTACAGAGGACAGAACCCACCCACCTGGCATATGATACCCTCACATCATCTCAGTGGCACGCCCAGCAGCTTGGCCAGCATTGCAGGAGTCAGAGGGTGTCAGCAATGGCAGGTCATATAGGTCACCCTGTTTTAGTCCAAGACCACTGCATAGTCCTCAGCCCATCATCCATCCATCCATCATCCATCCATCCATCCATCCATCACAGGAAGCCATATTGAGGAGGCTTGATGACATGGAGCAGCACCAGGTGTGCTTAGAGACACTTGCGGGATCACAGGTCCACGATTTACAGGAAACCCCTGACTGTGCACAGGGAGCCTCACAGATGATGGCGAGGGCCATGGAGTGGGACCAACGGCAGTCGGCCACAACATATGCTTCCCTGACTGTCAGGCAGCGGGCTAGGGAAATGACAGAGGGCATATTGGGCTTTGCAGAGGCGTTACATGGCAGCATGCTCCTGGCCATGCAATGTAACGTGGGGCCTGATTCCGATCATCCACCTCTGTCACACTCACAGAGGGATTACTGCCTAGCACTGCAAGGTGCCGCTCTGTGCACAATCTAGCTCCAAAGGTGCTAGAGAACCAGTGCCAGATTAAACCCTGTGGAGGCCCCTAGGCAGTCAAAAATGTAGTTCAGCAGGGGAGGGAGGGAGTTAAAGCAGAGGTGAAATGGAAGATTTTGAGATGCTTCTGGAACTTCAGGTGGACAGGTTCAATTCTGAGAGGGGCAGGGAGGTCGTTCCAGGAGGAGGCACCTGCAAAGGAAAGTGATCTGCCCTCTACTCTCTGCTTGGAGAAGCGTCTGACCTGCAGAGAGTTGGAGGCAGCAGAGGGAAGGGCTCAAGGAGGAAGCTATTTAGGAAGACAATGTTGAATGTAGTGTGGCCCCCGGTCCAAGAAAGCCTTGCACCAACAACCAGCCCCATTTACAAACCATTGGAGAATCAATTTCCTGCAGCTGGAAATCTGCACATACATGAAATGAGATGCAAATTCACCATGTATTGTACATGTACAGAATTTGTGAGAATCTGCCAACAGTGTGCACAGTTCATCCCTTCCTAAACAATAATTGTTTTCACCAACCCTGTAATGCAGAGGTGTCCGAGAACTTCACAGGACTGGTTACAAACATCCAAACTGTTTCCAGACTTCGCAGCAAAAAACACCTGTTTGTTTGCTTCTTTCAGCCATATTCCACCCCATCATCATCACCCCTCACCTCCCTAGAGATTATTTGATAATTTTAACAAGTGCAATGTTGTGTATTTTAATATGTTTTTACTGCAATGTCTGCCCACATCGGCCGTTGTCTGCAAATCCAAGATGGCGGGCGTTAACAAAAATCGGACGCACTTCACGCTTTTCACCATCCACTCAGTGAGTGCGTCCGACGTCCGCGGACACCACGTTGCCCTCTTAGCCAATCAGAGTCCTGTCCGTGGACCGAACAGGTACATGGGTCCGCTGACAGGACACAGATATCATGTTTTTTTTTCTTACATTTTTGTCGTTTAAAAAAAAAAACTACTAGACGGATTTATACCAAATGAACAAATGCATGCTTTTGGGAGCAAGCCACTGCTCCTGCCGCAAATTTGGTGAAAATCCATCCAGCAGTTTGGGCTCTTGGTGTGAGCAAAGATTTTCTCCATTCAGTCTATGGGAAAAAAAGAAATTTTGGAACCCCCCCTATAACTTTGCCCCACCTTGACGAAACCTCACCAAACTTGGCAAAAAATTCAGAGGTGGCCAACTACTTCTTTTGCAAAGTTTGACGAGGATTTACCCGGAGCAACTTAACAATAACTACACGTGTAATGTATATATTTCATGATCTGCAGTAGCAGCCATGTAGTTATGGTTAAGTTGCTAAACCCATATGAAGAGTCCGCCATCTTGGATTCGCAAACAGAGGCCGGTGTCCATGGACATCGCAGTAAAACATATTAAAAAACACAACATTGCACTTGTCAAACTTATCAAATAATCTCTGGGGAGGTGAGGGGTGATGAGGATGAGATGGGATATGGCTACAAGAAGCAAAAAAAATTTGTGTTTTTGCCGCGAACGTCCGTGCACAGTTCGGATGTTCGCTAACAGTCCTATGAAGTACGGGGACACTTCATATGTTTGGGGGCAGTTTTTGGATGGCTTGTAACTTTGGTGCTACTTAATGAAAATGCAATTATATTCCTGACCAGATCCTGAATGCGTTTGCAAAGTTTGGTGGGATTTGTCAAGAGGGGTATGTCCCAAAATATTGTAAAGGCTTATAAATGGGGTGCCATTTGACAAATCTACACAAAGGTTTGCAAAAAGATTATAGATCTAGATATAAATGTTTTCGTAAAGTCTGCATGGAATTTGTCAAGTGGGGGCTAGGTTATATGACGATTGTATGTGCATACATTTCACACTTTTGAAAAAATAAAACATGGGGCGATTTCCAGCAAACCTTTGTAAGGAGCATTGGCAAGGACCTGAAAGCATAGTTTTGCAAATGTGCTCGTGTTTTATTTTTTGACAAGTGTCATAATGTAGGTACAAAAAATAGTGATACATCTTTGGTGACTGAGGTGTAGCCTGTGGCCATGGGCAGTGGCCAGTTTGTCCAAGTCATGGAATATGGTCATGATCTGGACAATCTGGCTACTGGCCATGACCACGAGGGACAACACATGGGGTTAAAGTGGCCATGTCCACCTGAGACTGGCTTTGTGGTGAAGTTATTCAAAATTGGGATAGATTTGAAAGGGAAGAAAAATGTGCTCGTTGTAATAAGGTCATAGGGTTCTCCTTTTGCCTTCTACAGGCTTCCATGGAAAGTGAAGAGGAGCCCTGTATGGAAACCCACCTTCCCTTTCCATGGTCGCCATCTTGAAAACATGCTTCCATGGAAAGCGAAGAGGGGTCCTGTATGGAACCCCACCTTCCCTTTCCATGGTGGCCATCTTGGAAAAGGATTTTCCTTCCTACACCAGGACACCAGAGGCGTCCCGGTGTATGAAGAAATATCCTTTTTTTCAGCACCCCAGGTTCCCGCTTTGGGAACCTAGGGTGCTAATGGCCTTTATCCCCCATTACAGGGGCTGGAATGATGAACGCCACAATATTCCCATTAGCATAACACAAAATGCAAATGGAGTGTTGGAAAGTCTTATTGAGTCTATGTACTTTATTGAGAAATATAAAGTAGATGGAGTCTATACATTTTTTTAACTGTGAAAGGTGGTTCCTAACGGAACATTTCTTTTGTTATTTTTGGATGTATTTTTGTTTTTGGCAGGAAAGCTAAGAACAAAATGTGCTGAGGAAATGAGGGTAGAGGCACCAAACACTAATATGGAGGGGTAGGTGGACAGGGGAAAATGTTGCGTGTGTGTTATTTCTAAGGCAGTGGGCAGTGTTTCTCGAGCTCCTTGATAACAGCAGTGGTGGTGGCTCTTGGGGAGGTGGGATGGCATTAGCTGATGCCATTTTAAGATAAATAGCAGTTTTGCTAAAAGTATGTACTGTGTACTAGATTGTTAATGAATAATGAGTAGGAGTAGGTGTTGGAGCTGTGCAAGGGAAACTTTGAAGTTGAAAGTTCCTAGATCAGTAGAAAATGCAGTTCTATAGTGTCCGCGAAGCACAGATCTTATCGTGAAGTATCGTGAAGTATCGTGAAGTATCGTGAAGTGCGGACAACCTTGTCCAAGGTTGGTTAGTGAGGTGCCAACCAATGAAAATCTCCAATGTTGCAATGCCCATGACGTATGTTGACAGGCAATTACATATTGCAAAAATGATGTATTTTTTCCCTTATCAATTTAGAGGGGGTCACAGGAGGAGCCATCAGACAAGTGTTACCCAATTACAAATGTAAACTCTATAATGTATATCTAATTACCACTATTAACCTATTCCTGTTTCCCATAGATTTTGGTTACTAAGATTACAGTATGATGTTAGTCATGACAAATGTTGAATATATAAACCATTGTTTTTATGTAACCAGCGAGAGCACCAATAATGTCATGCTTGTATGCTGTCCCTGCTTTATTTTGATGATAATAAAGGTGGGTTTTGTATTATAAAATGTATTACCAAGTTCTTAAAGGGGCATATTACATTCTGGGGAGCAAGGTCCCCTCTAAAAAAAATGTCCTATCTGCAAAGTCAACAAAGTTACAGAACAGTTGTATCAAACTCGAACATTTATATTCAAACTGTTGTCCATTTCATAAGACACAGCCTCCACCTTTCAATTTCAATTCACCAGTTCATTCCAACGTTGAAGAAAAACGACAACAAACTGACCAGAAAAAAAGACCTGCAAAAAGCGATTAGGGTAGACAATATACATCCAGTATTCAAGGGATTTTCACATCTTTCATTATCCTATCATGTTCTGTAGAACAAAAAAAGAATAATCAAAAATAACCTCCAGTAGTGGAAAATGAGAAAATGTAGAAAAAAAATTTAGGGAAACTGAGATTGTACTAACATTTAAGCAAGACATGATTATTTGAAAGACCGTGTTTAATCCTTTCGTTCGGGGAAGCGGGTGGATGAAATGCAGAAAGCAGCGCTTGCATGCTACATGCCTTGTGCAATTTTGATCATAAGGGAAGCTTCTGCTAGAAATATGCAATGCAGTGGATCCACGGTTCTAGCACTGCTAGTGTCTGCCCGACACCTGCCTTCTCTTGTGCCTGCTGCTTCCTTTTGTCAGCATGGTGGTGAGACAGGTGCCCCAAGTGCAAAATGTATGTAAATGCATCAAGTAATAGAATCGTTAAGAACCCAAGGAATAAAAGAATACAAGAGATATGAGCCCTCTCTGCTAGCTTGTGTCCGCTGTGAGCACCTACCGGTGCACAAAACAGTGCCCTGTACCTGGCAGTGTGGAGACTGATAGGCAGGTAAAGGGGAATGGCAATTACTCTGTGGACCTCAACCAGATCTAAGCTAAAAACCCTATAGTGAGGGTTGCACTCCCTTTATCTTGCCTGGAAGCTAGTGAACATTCTGTAACGTGTGTTGCATAAGCGTAGTTTTATTAATCAACTATTGCCAATTAAAATAACCTTCACTTGTAGTTCAAGATGTAAAATGTGTAATTTAATCAATTGTTAATAAAGGATATTTAGCCAATGTGCCAATCCATTTCAGACAAAATGTCCCTCATCAGGGCAATTTCCTGATTGTAACATGTGACCATGCAAAGAAATTAGCAGTAGGACCTCGCTTGCAGGATCGGCTTTTTAGCCTACATCTGGTTGGAGTGCATAGTGCGCAGGCACCTTTAAGAATGTGTACACCCCATATGATATTGACTTTATTAACATTTAGAAAACTGGATTAGTGTTACTGCACCAAAGTGGTGCCTGCTAACAGATCTGCTTGTAATGACTCTGTGGACCCATGTGCGCTGCCGTGCTGCACCAGACACCCCACGCCAACAAAATATAAATGCAAGTATAAGTAAAGAGATGTAGTTGACTGTAGCCTGAGCAGCAAAGAAAGATGAAGTGAAGCTAGACAAGACATGAGCGTGGATTTTCTATTTCTTGTTGGACTATTTGACCTTCCTTATTTGTGCAATTTAGTTGTTTCATGCAGTTTTTGTTAATTTTTAGAGTGATACTGCTCTTAGATAGTAAAGGAAAATAGAGCATTAAAATCAAAATCATGATTATATGAAAGACCGTCTTGAATCACAGAATCAAAAAAGAAACCCCTAAAGCAGACACAGTCTATTCACGAAAATACACCTCAACTACATGAAAGGTTTACACGAAAGAAATAGACTAAAAAACTTTTCATCGGTAAAAGACGTTTTGTTCTCATTTACCTATTCTTTGCATGTTCTGTTGCATTTGGATAGAGTCAAAGGTCAAATGCATTTTGCAGACCCTCAATAGTTCCCTGTCTTCTTTGTGCAGCTCTACAAAATGTGTGGGCATTGAATATGTCAGCTCGCTGTTCACAATTTCTGTGACAATTTTCTACCAAATGATGAGCAGTTCCAGTCATCCGAACATAGGTTGTTGAGCCTACCCAGTCTGTACCAAAAAAGATACTAGGCAGAGTTTAACAATGAGCAATCAATCGTAAATTATGAAAAACTACTAAAGCAGAGCTAGAAAAGGCCAACATGCTATGGGGTGAAATACAGTAAATACAGAATGAAGCTTGGTGACGTTGATATCTATGGGAAGATCCAGGCCAGTTCAAAACTTTCCAACATAAGTCCGAGAGAAGGAACAAAAATGGCGTCAAAATGTGAAGGCACTCAGAAGAAGGCCTATGGGTGAATACCAAAAGTGAACTTATATCCGTTTAAATATTGTATTGTAGTTATGAACAGAAGGACCAGATGCAACAAAAATTTCATGTTGAACACATCTTTTCAATTTAAAATGCTATTCTGTTAGAATTATGTGAGGAAACACGTCAGAGGTGGCTGTTCTATTCGGTGCAGCTTGACGTGGGCGTGACCAGTGTTAGGTCCTTTCCTCAATCCATACGGCAGAGCAGCAGAGAGACTTGTCGCAAGGTTATTCAGTGTTCCCAGCCTTTCGCACCTCACGCCGTCGGTATCCTGTGCCAGCGGTGGTGGTGATGGGCAGGGTAGGGTGTCAGCGTACATCTCAGCATACACCCCAGACCTAGTCGACCCCAGGGATCTTTCTTGCCACCTCATGACTACGGGAGTATTTCTCTGACCCTATCTCTCAGAGTCTATCGATTACGGTGCTTAGAGGTCCGTGGTGCTTCCCGTTCCTTGTTTTGGTTAGCTCCTGTCATTTTTTCCCTAACCACAGTGCTCTTGTCTGACTCTGGCTGTAACCATTTATTAAAAAAATGCTGGCCACAAGGTCACATACTCATACTTTGATTAACAGGGCCAATAATACTGACCTGCTCAATGAGATTGCCTCTGTTCCTGGGTCACCGCCTCCTGTTAACTACTTAGTTGCCTTAGGCAGTGTGCAATCTTTTCCACAATTCACACCATCTATTTTTTGCAGGAGAGGTAGCCATTTGTTGGAAGTTCTGGTGCTTAGTGTGAAAAGAAGACAAAGGCTCCAGAAAGATCACCTCCTATCTAATAATAAGGGTCTCAATGTGTTGCCACTGAAGATGGTCACCTCCCATCTACACATGCCCGGTTACTGAACAAGGTGCCTTTTTCTCATGATGCCCAGTTGGGGGTTAATGGGGCACCATTAGATGGTAAGGGTCCAGAAATAATAGGGGAATGGACAGGAGAAGTCATCCCTGAAGGCCCCGGCAAGGGGTCTGGTGATTCTACTTCTCCTCAAAATGGGCTATTCCTCAAGGAACACATGATGCGGGATCTTGATGCATGCCTAAATGCCAAGGATCTCTGTGTGTGGGTTGTTGTGTTAGGCCCCAAAATTCCTATGCTACATCCATCAAACTTGGATAAGTCCAGTCAAACTGAGCCCACAGGGCAGGATAAGTGCTCCCAAACACCCCATTCCCAACACTGGGTCATCAGGGCTGTCAAACCTTTCTTGAAGAGTTCTCACAAAAATGAATGATTTCGCAGGTAAGGCTAACCAAGCCTGTTCTTGGCCCACTTGATGAATTTCCCTCTGGTGGTACTCCTACCCCTACCGAGCCTGCCATTTCACTAGACCCATTAGTTTCAAATTATATTTGCCTCAAAAAATCATCCATGCCAAGAATCACGGATCCCAGTCAAAGGAGCTTTGCTATGGACGCCAGAAAATGATCATCACCAACGTGGAAAAGCCGAGGGAATATGAATCGAAGGAAACGCTTAAGAACAAAATCTTATTCTTTTAATTCTGTCGAAATTTAAGCCCTGAGAGTCCTCCAAAGGATACAGAATAATAACTGGTGTTCCTCTGACAACACAGATTGTATTATCATTAGATGTGGTTTAAGCAGCTTACCCTTGTTTTTTAACACAAATATAAATTTGCGGAATATGTCTTCTTTTACTAAGTTAAGAATTATTGTGACTGACTTTGTTTCATCTGATTAGGTATGTTTACATTCCTTTTTTACCCTGTCCGGACATATTCCTATATTTTACCTTGTGCTTTTTTTATGTTATGTCTTTTATCGTTGTTTTGATGTTTTTTCTCAGCACACTGAGGCCTCTCGGTGTGCTGCGCTTTATAAGAAAGAAATCAAACCAAACCAAACCATGTATGTAGCTTGTTTTCCCCACTGAACTGAAAGGTCTGTGCCTCTGAAACTTTAACATCAAGAGCTTTGGCTCAGCCCACCAAGAAAAGCAGGCATGGTTTTCATTTTAGAATAGAAAGAAATATAAAGAATTAGATCTGAATTGTGCAGGCTGTAGATAAGCCGGCCAACAGAAATGACATTTATGGTCAGCCCCCATTAACTGTGCATTAGCTTCGAACAAAGACCTTTGAAGACACAGAGGGCATGGTGGAATAACATGAAGTCACAGAAGAGAAATTAAACTTAAGAAAAGGTGGGGCTATTATGAAACTGAGTGTTATATGTGAATCAAAGAATTACATTTTCCTTAATAAAAGATCATTGTGTGTTCCAATGAGCTCATACCAGACTCATATTAAAGGGGATAAGAAGCCTGTCTGTACCATTTAAATATCGATTTAGTGTTATGTATAAAATTGAAGTTCTGAACATAATTATGATTCTGGTATTCTCATAATTCTGAACTGGAAAATTGGTAGAGTGTTAGATTGTGAAATTAAGATGCAAATTGTGGATCGGCACCCTTTTCACTAGAGCGACGCAGTAGCAAATCGCAAAAAAATGTAGCTCCTCCCAATAAGGCCGTGCCAAAATAAGATTAGTGTTTTCCGACTCACCATAAAATATATAACTCAAAAATATATATATATGTGCCTGCAGTTATCTGAAAAATTAAGGTAGCTTCCATGTTGTGAGATTTAAAGAACCCTTAAAAGGACAACCCACCTGTCATTTTGGGATGTATGTAACAAAATGTATAGAGTGCAACTAAGGCCCAAGGGCATCTAGGCGCTAATGATGAATCGTTCTCCTCCCTCAGCCCCCATCATCCACACCTCCCAACTCCTTGTCCTATTATCAGGCAGTGGGCGTATATGGTGGGAATAGGAGCAAGAGGGATAGCCAATCCGTATGGTGGGAATTATTATAATATGTGAGTGTCATCAGTCCTATAAAATATCAGTTTTTAATCTGAGAGGGAGTTGCTCCACCCTATTCCTGCATGTAGTGTACTTCTGGACTCTTGCGAGGAACAGAGAGGCAAGAAGGGCTACCAAGGCCATCAATTTAAACCTTGCCAGAATAAAATGATGTTTACCTGCAAAGGCCTGAAACCTTGCATAGGAGACAGAGACTGAGAAATCGAGAAGCTATTTGCTATTTGAGGAGCCAGAGGAGGACTGGGTGCTGGAGACTATCCTTGACCGAAGCCTTTGATCAGATCACTGCTGTCCTCAGAGGAGCCCTGCTGTTTCCCTGGATGTCCCATAACCAAGGACTCCCATGAAAGTAGATTAATCAAAATGCCAAAAAAAGTGTGTGAGGAATCTGCCAGCCTCAATCCCCTTCTCGCATAGTGAGTGGGCGGGGGGGTGAAACTGGGTGACCCTTCACAAATTTGATTAAATATATCTCAAATGAATTCCCCCATAGAAAACCACCCTATCCATTTAAATTGAATTGTGTTGGGAAGAGCCTGCCTTAATCCTTTCCATGAAATTGTGGGCAAAGTGGTGAAAATGTGTAGACCCTTAGCACATTTAATTAACGTTAATTAATTCCCATATAGAGAAAAAACCAGATGAGTTTTGTTAGAGTGCACAACTAACAAAGTTCATGCCCAGTGTGGTAGAGCTGTATAGACAATAAATACTTGGGTGACTATTTTTCTGAAACCACTGACTTCTGTACAGAAGCGGGTGCCCTTAAACCCATGAAGAAGTTACCCTAAAACTCTGCCAAGTGAATGTAGAGTGTGTAAAACAAATGTTCCCATGCATTTCAAACAGAAATCCTAAAGCATTGCATATCCCTTGTACGAGTGGTGCAAAACAAAATTTCCCATTTATTCCCATGTATTCTCGAACCAGAATCCCCAAAGCATTGTATTATTGTGTGTTGAAAAACGATTTTTCCCAGATAGTTCATTCCCAAACCTTGCCTTTCAAATAAAAAGCCAAAACAATTTTTCACACTGTGTGTTTTACCTTTTTCTATGGGTTCAATTGCAGGAAATCCAACGCAAAGTAATGACTGCCCATCTCTAAAATTGTACCTGTGTGTTGTAGTAACTGATAGTCCATTCGAAATATAGGTCAGTCAATGGGTGCAAGTAATTTGAAATTGTGATATTGTGTAGTGGCACAGCTTTGGCGGCTGATGCTTTTGTGACTTTTCTATTACTCTTTGTAAAAACATGAAGAAACATGTATTCTTACTACACACCAGCCTGGTTTCTAGCGTATCGGTGGTAAAGAGGGTATTTGCTGAATGGTACCATCTAGTTTGGAGGCCTCACACAAGTTGAATCTGCAAAGTGCTTTCTTATGTGCCACCTTGCTTGGGGGTGGGCGGTACTCCCTCAGTTGAGAGTGACTGCCCAATAAATCATGTCAATGCAGACAAGCTCTTTAAATCCTTAAGGTTGTGTCTTGCAAAGTGAAGCAAACAGTGGCTTTCTTATGACCTCCGGCTACCCTCCGCACTTGCAGAATTCATTATGCTCTGAATTGAGGTTGAGAGCTGAAAATGTCACTTTGAATGAAAATCCCATGGAACCAAGGGAACACTTAAATCCTCATGTGATCATTTGTGAGAGTAATTGGACCACCATCAGGAGGTTTGTGAATGCAAATCAGCCATCTTAAATTTAAACTGTCAGGCTATCTGAGTATTGAGAGTACTGTGGTGGTCACATCGGAAGCTTCATTGCAACCTAGGGGCTTGGGGATGATGAACTGGTACAGAGGCATGTCACACAAACCTCGGGGTAAGGCCAGAAAAGTCCTATATGCTTATACTTATACACTAGTGATCCTGTTTCAGTAGCATTGACACTCCTTCAGCAACATGGACACTAAGCTGTCAACCCACCTCACTCGCCTGCTCACCACCCATCAAGTACACTGAACTTACTCACCACTCCATGCTTGCCAGCTAACTCCCTGAGTATACTTCTCAACGAGTTTCACTCCCACTCTTGTTGCCTCAATATGCTCATTGTTTGTTCCATTGACAAACTCCCAGATTTTCCTTCTCCAAAATTGACGCGTGCCTAACCACCATCATTCAGTCTATCTCCATCTATCTATAGATTTCATATATTGCACCATTCACCCCAAAGCCTCAGGGTGCTCACATAACACAACAACAAAGAACAGAACAAAGAAGCAGATGCTGGCTTTCATGAAGTATCAAGTCAATGTACTTCTTCATCAAATAGAAGTGTTTTTAGACATTTCTTAAATTGTGATGTTGAAGCACTTCTTCTGAGCTCAGGCGGAAGAGCATTCCAAGTAGAAGGAGCCCAGGCATCAAAACTGGAGCCACCTATTTTCGTAAGAGAGACACGAGTTTGACACAATAAAACATCTTTGTTGGAACGTAGAGTGCATCACTTAGGCAGCTTCTTGAGCCACGTGCAAAGACAAGACAGGAGCATCACCCCAGACATTTATACACCAAGACAGCTAATTTAAATTGAAGTCTTTGACTGACTGCGAGCATCAGAAACATGATACCGATGTCCAGTGCCGCAAACTGCACAGACTGCTCCATTTTGATTTACCTGCATTCTTTTTATGTTGGCTTGGATAGTACCTACAAGGAGACTATTGCAATATTCTAATTTAGTGTTTATGATGGCAGCTGCTAGGCGAATTTGCCATAGCAAGTGAATAAGGTAAGAACAGGAGAAATTTAAATATGTTACATGCTTTCTTTTTGGGAAGAAAAATCTTTTTTTTACCACCCGGGGTTCCCACTTTGAGGACCTAAGATGCTAGTGGTCTTCATCTATTGAAAAGGATGTTATGGTGACATTGCACTAATAAAAACCTATGAAATTCAGTAAAAATAAATGTGTTACAGGGACGTTATGGTTAAGTTGCACTTATAAAAACCTATGCAATTCAATGAAAAAACTTTGTTAAAGGGACGTTATGGTTAAGTTGCACTAATAAAAACTGATGAAATTCAATGAAAAAACTTTGTTAAAGGGACGTTATGGTTAAGTTACGCTACTAAAAACCTATGAAATTCAGTGAAAAAACTTTGTTAAAGGGACGTTATGGTTAAGTTGCACTACTAAAAACCTATGAAATTCAGTGAAAAAACTTTGCTAAAGGGATGTTATGGTTTCAAGTAAAACCAAAAAACCCTTGAAATTCGCCGGTTATGGTAAGCTAAGCAACCATAACTCACGCCACCACCGTGCACTGCTAAGACTAACACCCACGACATCAAAGATGACATCACAAATGTAGCACAACTTAACCATAATATCCCTGACTTTATATACATGTAACATAGAACATATTGAACCCCCAGCTAGTGATTTTGTTGTCCGCGTACTGTGCGTCTGTCCGCTGATGGACGCGGGCAACAGCAACACTACCCAAAAACTCAGAGGGTATCTTGAGTTATTATATTGTGCCATATGAACAGTGCACTAATTCAAAAACCAGCTCACAAACAAATTATATGTAGTAATATATAAGAAATAGAACCTATATATCTAACACATCAACCATCCATTTAAATACCATATGTACTAAATGGAATATACCAAAATTAAAAGAACATAGCCTTCAACATAATTACCTCACAGAAACTGCACAACTAGGAGCAACAGCAGATCTAAACACAACTTACCAGAAGCTAGTAAGTGTACTTCATTTTTCTTATATATTTAAAAAATGTCTGTATTAGATACAATAAAAGTAATATATATTTTTTTTTTCACAGAAATGTCCTGTACTTTGGAGTGGCTTGAGGAGAATTTCCCACGTGAGGAAATTTCTGAAGATAGTGATACTAATGGTAGACACTTCTCTATATAACCAAATTAATAAGCATTAGTTTATGTACACTTAACATATATATTTATATTTTTTAGCAGACCTTACGAATATTGAAAATAGTACACCAAAAGATACATTGGATAAGACTCTCAAGCACATAGAAGAAAAAATTGACATGCTCATGGCAAATTTCAACCATTTGAAGAACTTTATAGAGGACCACATAAAAGGAAAAATTAAATATCATTGTCCCACATGTACCTGCCCCCCTCTCCATATCCCAGTCAATTATCCCCAAACCCTCTCCACGAACAAAAACGTTTTGATGAGACTTTCATCCCTTCATCTCCTCCTATCCATACTCTTGAAACCCCCAATTCCCCTGTGTTTGTATCAGTTTCTGCTTCTCCTTCTCGTTCATAAATTGTACATCTATATATAATAAAACAAAAATATTATGTCTCTTAATTCAGTTATTGTCCGTGGACAGTGCGTGTGTCCGGAATGTCTGCAATTAACCAAAATGGGTGTGTCCTAAGGACACTATACCTGTCCGTACTGTTCGCAGGCAAGTTACAAATGTTATAAGAAAACAATCTGGAATGTCCGTAAAACCCAAAATGGAGGTGTTCTAAGGACAATAAACCTGTCTGTAAGGTTTGCAGGCAAGTTACAAATGTTCTAAGAATACATTGGTGTCCGGGATGTCCGTAAAACCCAAAATGGAGGAGTCCTAAGAACACTATACCTATCCGTACTGTTCGCAGGCAAGTTGAAAATGTTCTAGAACACACTCGGTGTCCGGGATGTCCGTAAAACCCAAAATGGAGGTGTCCTCAGGACAACATACCTGTCTGTACTGTTCGCAGGCAAGTTGAAACTGTTCTAAGAACACAACCGGTGTACGGGATGTCCATAAAACCCAAAATGGAGGTGTCCTAAGGACACTATACCTGTCCGTACTGTTTGCAGGCAAGTTGAAACTGTTCTAAGAACACACTCGGTGTCCGGGATGTCCGTAATTAACCAAAATGGGGGTGTCCTAAGGACACTATACCTGTCTGTACTGTTTGCAGGCAAGTTGAAACTGTTCTAAGAACACAATCTGTGTCCAGGAAGTCCGTAAAACCTAAAATTGAGGTGTCCTAACACCAATATACCTGTCCGTACTGTTCGCAGGCAAGTTGAAACTGTTCTAAGAACACACTCGGTGTCCGGATGTCCATAATTTAACAAAATAGAAGTGTCCTAAGGAGACTATACCTGTCCGTATTGTTCGTAGGAAAATGGGAACTGTACTAAGAACACAATTGGTGTCCGGGTTGTCCGCATATATGTAAAATAGGGGTGTTCTAAGGACACTTTACCTGTCCATACTGCCTAAATAACATCTACGCACATGAGCACCACACCCGTAACTTTTCTGAACATTACGCCTGTCCGTAACTGTTCGCGTCACTTGTGTCACACTTTTAATTAATTTCAGGACCCGAACACTGTCCGTAGAACACCCTCGCACATGCGCACAACCATTCCCGTTCATTTGATGTCCTGCGGACACCAATCCCCTTCGTGGACATGTTCGCGATGCCATCATGTGACCGCACCCACGCTGATTATGTGTTCTGAATTGCAGACACTGTCCGGTCCCGAACATTTTTAAAGTTCATTTTCAGGCTATCCACAGCATTTTATAGTAAACATTCACCATAGCACATGTCCCAGACAATCACCCTGACTCTCTACATAATTTTTGGAACTTTTTTAGCCTTTTTGGGATGTTCGTTCTGTCCGTGGAGAGCAGGTGTCCGCGGACCACGCACACGCACCTCAATAAAAAGCCACACCCCAGAGCTCATCCTCATTGTGCTTTTGGCTATTTGACAAAGCATTATCTACTTTGGCTGGTATTTTGCTGCCAATCTTCAGATTTTTCTGAAACCTGATGGCATCCATGGCTCCTCTACTGCCACCTGGTGCTACATCTGCCTCTGCACCACCCCCACCCCCTCCACCACCACCACCTCCCCAAGGGCCTGAAGAGGGGAACAGGTGTGAGGATGCAGAGGAGGATGAAGAGGATGACGAGGATGAGGTAGTGGAAGTCCCCACTACCAGCACTCGCCGTGAGTCTTGGATGTGGTGATTATTTACCATTCATGACAACGTACCGAAGGCGCGTGCAAACAAAGTCACCTGCAACGAGTGCAAAATGGTGCTGATTCACGGGAGGCTTGGTTCGTACAGCTTTGTTACGACTACTATGAAGCGACACCTAAGGTCGATCCACGGTGGGGCCATTCGCAAGGTTGTACCTTGCGAGCAGCGTAGTAGGTTGAGTTCCTCTACTTCATCCTCCGTTTCCGCTCCTCTCACCACAAGAGACACTCCTGTGGGAGAGCGCATCCCTCCAGCTGCCTCACAGGACATTCAAAATGCTGATGAACCTTACCTTTAAAGGGTCACAGTTTTGTGTATGTACTGCAAAGCAGTACTCTACAGGGGGGAGAGACTTTGAAGTGCTTTCGAGACTATGGTCTCGGAGCACAAGAAGACCTGTCCACTACCTAAGTAAGGCCCACCCTAGATCTTCCTCTCTCCACCCGCCCGTTCATATCCCCGTGGTTGATGTCCCCCCTTTCCCTCCTTTCCCCTCCTCTCCTAGTGTGTCATGTAAAAAAAAACAAAAAAAAATGTAAAACAACAAAAATCAAAGAAGAAAAAGGCTCTTTTCAGAGCCGCCTTTCACAGTCAAAAAATAGAAGTGACAAATAAATTGAGCAGGCTCCTGTGCATTTTTTTTAGAAGTCCGCGGACAGTGCGTGAACATTAAACATTTTGGGGTGCTGCCCTGTCAAAATGATTGCACTTTTATCTGGGAGGAAGTGGTGGCTCTGAAAAGAGCATTTTGGTGGTGTTTTTTTTTTTCTATTTGAAAAACTTGAAATAATCAACACCTACTGCAAAAAAGATGGCTATAATTGCACAAAAGGACACAATGCATTTTGTACATTTTCTCAGAAAAATCTGATTACCAGCATAAGTAAGATGGACCCCATCTCTACGAAAAATGTATGTGCTACAAAACATAATACTTTCATTGTGAAAAGAGGACATGCTAACATCTCTTACGAAGGCACAAACAGCCTCATTAACATTGTGCCTCGCTTTCTCCATTTGTGGACCAAATGAAGAAGAACACAGCCACATTTGTCTCTGCGTAATACAAGAAAATATTACTTGGGAATTTGGAAACATTCCATGACCTTCCCAAGACCTTCTTTCATCGCAAATTGCAAAGAAATTCCTGACACATGTCCCAAACTGTTCCCTCCACAATGAATTATAATTATGTTTGGATGATGCTCTGTCTGCAAACTAGCAAGTCTAGCCACTTCATTCCGCGCACTTAATGCCAGTGCACTTCCACATGAGGGAATCCAAGATCTGCAGCTACTCCACAGTGGTGAGCATGCACCTCCAACCAATGTATCCATGAGACTCCCAAAATCCACACAATCTGCTTTCTGAAACACTTAGCCATAGCTAACTGTTCTTCTCTCAGAAAAAGACTTTCTGACAAACTCTCTCCTTAAAGAGCACACCCACTAAACTTTACTAACCAATCAATTGCTCTGCTCACTCTCATTTACATGCCTCTCCACCCCAAATTCCCTGTATGTAATACGCGATGTCCACGGACTACCGCCATGTCCGCAGACATATCGTAACTTGTACAGTCCTTCTACCATTCCCACTTCACTCTCTGTGTATTCCCTCATTGGATACAGCTAACCAGTCACACAGCCATCCACCAATCACATCCATGAACTCTACATCTAACTTCATCATCAGAGTTCAGCACTTCAAATGTACTGTTGATCACTCTGAGTACAAGTCTCATATCATTGGAAAGCACATACAACAAAAACTGCTCTACAAGTCTCCAAGATTTCTACTTGCAGCTGCATGCATATCCACATGCATGAATACAAACTACACATATGCATATTTTCTGCACAGTACATGTACAACTCTTATACATTTATATAAACAAAGTAACTTTTACTTAAACTGTGTAACCTATAAAATGAACTTACTGTAATTTTTCCCATCTGATATAATCAACTGTCACTTCCAAACCTGTCTGCTATCTATTTTTTTTTTGTTTTACAGACACACCTATCTAAAAAATTATAATATTAGAAGATGGGAGAAATAACAATATAATAGTGGAAAAACACTTAGAAGTGTATTATAAAATTATACACAGCCAGTAAAAGGTCATGCATCTTCAACCGCTCACACACATACACACTATAATTGAAAAGCTCCCAGATCAAATAACTCGAATACCTGTAAATCACATCCTTCTTCTTTATTACCCACACCTTCACAAATCCATACATTCCATACTTTTCAATACAGTTTCTGCCATTTACCTTACAAAAATTACAAAATAAATATATCATTATTTCTTCTATCTCCTAACATCCTATAAAACAGCTTTAAAAAAAAACAAGTGAGTTTCATACACTTAATATTCTACTCATTTGTAAAGCATGTTGAACTAACATATTGTAAATGAAATATGAAAGCTGAACATAGTCAAATGAAACTGCATGCATACACTATGTTCAGATATCAAACAAGAATACTACTACAAAAACATAAATATTAATCTCTCAATTAACATCACTGCTATAAACACACAAAATTACTAACTTCTTTCTTTTACAATTGCAGTGAAGACCACTCTCCTGGAAAACAAAAACATCTGAACTACAAACACTAACTGCAAAGAAAACTGCTCATTCCACAAAAAAAGAGTAAGTACAATACTACCATACTTTCTCTGCCTAGCCTTTAAATCTCTCCACAATCTTACTCTCCCTTATCTATCCTCCCCCCTCTCTTCTCTCTTTCTACACTCCCTCCCTCTCCTTTCACTCTGCTGGCCACTTTCTTCTTACTGTTCCTCCTTCCTCTTATACCATACCCCATTTCCGCTGCTTTAATCTCCTAGCCCCCCTGCACTGGAACTCCTTACCTTTCTCACTCCACTGTATTTCTACCTGTTCCTCAGTCTAAACTTTACTCAAATCTCTCCTTCTCCAATCCCCAACATGAAACCCCTACCACCTTCTTCACCCTCCCCCTTGCCTTATCTCCTTAATCATCTCCCTCCCCTTCCCTCTCCCCCATTCTCACCTTTAACCCCATCTGTTTCCCTCCTCTTCCCCACCCTTCCCTCTCACTTCTACTGTACTACTCACCTTCTTCCCTTCACTTTATTTGGTCTACTTACTGTTTTCTTGGTCTGATTCTCAATTTTAAATTGTTTCCACTGTTACTGTTATAATGTAACTTGTTGCAAGTGAGTCATGTAATTTGTTCACCAAAAAAACGAACATTTGTGTACATTTGTGTACCATTCTACCCACAAATCACCATTTAATAAACAGTGATTAGCACGCAGAATGGCATACACATCTCTGTTTCCAGAGCACAGATAACATAGCTCAGCCCCTAGAATATTGAACAAGGTTGAAACACGTGTATGGGGTTACTGATGGTACTCTTGTCCAAAGGAGAATTGCCTAGCATTTCGGCGCTGGACTGCCCCTGGGCAGGACAAAACTGATATGCGGGGACATTTCTTCTCTGTGAAAGGGACAGTGAGCTAAAGACTTGGTAGAGTTTCTCCCAGGGGATATTCACCCAAGAACAGGTCATTGGGCTGTGTTCGTGCTGGTAGAGAGATTCCCAGACCCCGCTTTGTTTTGCATGAATTAACTTTGGGTTTCACCCTAAGTTAACAGGGCGATCCAGATGTGGACCCCTTGCTCACTGTTCTTAGAGAGGCAACAGTTTCACCTCACTGATGATGCCCAACAAGGCTGAAACACGTGTATTGGGTTACTGATGGTACTCTTGTTCAAAGGAGAATTGCCTAGCATTTCAGCGCTGGACTGCCCCTGGGCAGGACAAAGGCTGATATGCGGGGACATTTCTTCTCTGTGAAAGGGACAGTGAGCTAAAGACTTGGTAGAGTCTCTCCCAGGGGATATTCACCCAAGAACAGGTCATTGGGCTGTGTTCGTGCTGGTAGAGAGATTCCCAGACCCCCCCTTTGTTTTGCATGAATTAACTTTGGGTTTCACCCTAAGTCAACAAGGCGATCCAGACGTGGACCCCTTGCTCACTGTTCTTAGAGCGGCAACAGTTTCACCTCACTGATGATGCCCAACAAGGCTGAAACATGTGTATGGGGTTACTGATGGTACTCTTGTTCAAAGGAGAATTGCCTAGCATTTCGGCGCTGGACTGCCCTTGGGCAGGACAAAGGCTGATATGCAAGGAATTTCTTCTCTGTGAAAGGGACAGTGAGCTAAAGACTTGGTAGAGTCTCTCCCAGGGGATATTCACCCAAGACAGGTCATTGGGCTGTGTTCTTGCTGGTAGAGAGATTCCCAGACCCCCCTTTGTTTTGCACTTTCAAAACATGTCAGCTACACAATTACTACAAAAAGTGCAAGAACAAGATGAAGTTTTACAATCAAGCATTACAAATCTGTAAGCAAACATGCATAGTACGAAAGAGTACTGGTTCCGACGTCACGGAGATGTGCGTTGCATGATAAGAAACCTTGTCCCACCAACTTGGTTTGTTACATTAAGTTGTGCAGAGTATGCATGGGAAGATCTACATGATTTCCTACGCATATCAAACAAAAACAAAACAAACATAGATATACTAACACCTGGAGAACTTTGCTTTATAGATCCTGTTAATGTTTCAAGATATTTCCATCACCGCTTCATTGCTATGCTACTCTTTATTTGTAATAAAACTGTTCTTCCCCTCGGAGAAGTACAACACTTCTTTTGGAGAAAGAATACCAAGCCAGAGGAGTTGGTCAAGACAGTGATGCCACTGTGTTACAGTTTATCGAAAAATATGTCACTTCTGAAATTCCATCAAAAGTAACAAATAGTGTTCTTCATGCACAAATTGTAAATTTCAAACACACAAATGTGGCAAATATTATCGTCGAAAATACAAAAATAAAGGGAAATACTACACCAAATGCCGTTTTGGTTTCCCTAGACCGGTTACAGAAACAGGTGAAGTAAACAACTTCATGTCTTCAGTTAGATATAGTGTTAATGGTAAATCACCTAAAAATACATATTACATAAAAAGAACGTACATAAAAAGAACAGAAGAAGCAACATATATCAATGATTACAATGCAATCATTGTCCTATTGTGAAATGCAAACAGAGATGAGCAGTACATTGCAGACAATTCCACTGCAGTTGCACGATATGTTACAGCCTACTTAACAAAAGCAGATAAACAGAGCTTCAAGACCTCTGGAATGACCTGCCATCAGACAAAACACTGTCTCAGAAATTGTACAGCTTGGGCATAAACATGCTCTCCCATAGAAAATGTGGCTGCTATGAAGCTGCAGATCGTTTAACTGATACTGCTTTGTATGGAAAATCTGAAAATACAGTATGGCTTAGTCTTGGTCCTGCTAAATCTAGAAAAAGAGTTCTCAAATCATACGACGACTTAGAAACAATAGCCAAAAATGATCTGAAAGCCAAGACATTTTAAAAAACAATTTAATAGACACATACTACCCAAACAGAAGTATCACTTTGGAAACCATGTGTCTATACCACATAGCTCAAAACTTCACATACAAAAATAATATAAAACCAGATGAAAAAAAAGGTAGATATAGAATGACAAATTGTGAAGGCAGCTTAGTAAAACTTACCAAACCAAGTTTAATTAATCAAATCAAATTGTCATTAAAAACTCCTGAACAGAAAGAACTATATTACATGTCTGTGCTACAACTCTTTAAACCATGGAGAAAAGAAGAAGAGTTACTAGATAACTATGATTCCTATGAAGATGCTTTCAAAGCAAATGAAAGCACTATCACCGATGTAAACTTTACACAGTACAAAACAATGTTGCACAATGAACAGCAACACGAAGAAGAACTCCAGGCTCAACTAGATAAGGTCCCTCCTCACAGTAGTCAACCTTCTGTAACAGGAAGCCAAGAACCACTGGGACAGCCACTAATAGCAAATGAGGCAGATTTAGCTATGACAGAAGTAGAAAACGCCATGTGTTAGTATGAAGATACAGAAGACTTAAGTACACTACAATCAAAACTAAACAATGTGCAGCGTAGCATTTTTCTTGAAGTAACAAAATAAATTGCACATGGTGTACAACATGAAAATAAAGAATGTACCTGTCAAAATTACAAACCTATACTATTATACGTTAGTGGTGAAGCTGGTTCAGGCAAAACATTCTTAATCAAAATCATCAGCAAGTTCCTTCAACAATTGAAAAACAATAAAATGTCAGCTGTTGTAACTGCCCCCACAGGTTTAGCTGCCTACAACATAGGGGTTGTAACTTTACATTGATTACTACTCCTACCAGTAGAACACCAAAACATATTAGAATATTACAAACTTTCTACAGAAGCTGCAATGGAACTACGCAGAGTGTTAAAACAAATGAAAATGCTACTAATAGATGAAGTGAGCATGGTCTCCAACCTAATGTTGGCTTTGATTCACCTCAGATTACAAGAAGTACTTAAAACAAACTATGAAGAGCTCTTTGCAGGAAAACACATTGGGGGTCATTCATAGAATTTGGCGCACAAGTGGCGCACGCGGTTGGTGCACAGTGTGCGTGTGCGAATATCTGAGCAAGCCGCGTGCGCTAAAATCCATTTCCGTGCACATCGTATTCATGGCTTTTAGCTACCAAAACCAGCTATGGCGCAGAGTGGCGCAGCGGCCCTGCAGCAGCACCAGTTACGCCCCCAAGAACGCCCCTTGCACAGGGAAAAGCCATCAAAATCCCCAATCCAGCGCAAGGGGCTGCGCTAACCCTGTACCAGCACGGCAAGCGGGGAATGCGTATTACTGGGGTTTGCAGGAAGTTTCACACGCGATTGGCCCTTTGCGAGTGGGGTACGTGTATTACTGGGGTTCGCGGGAAGTTTCACACGCGATTGGCCCTGTGCGAGTGGGTACGTGTATTACTGGGGTTCGCGTGAAGTCTCACATGTAATATGAGCAGGGTACGTGTATTTCGGGAGTGCGTGGGAAGTTTCACATGCGAAAGGGCCTGTGCGAGAGGGGTACGTGTATAACTGGGGTTCGCAGGAAGTTTCACACGCGATTGGAGAAGGGTACGTGTATTACGGGGGTTTGCAGGAAGTTTCACACGCGATTGGAGCAGGGTACATGTATTACAGGGTTCGCGGGAAGTTTCACACGCGAAAGGGCCTGTGCGAGTGGGGTACGTATATAACTGGGGTTTGCGGGAAGTCTCACACACGATTTCAGCAGGCTACGTGTATTACGGGGGTGCGCGGCAAGTTTCACACGCGAAAGGGCCTGTGCGAGTGGGGTACATGTATTCCTGTGGTTCGTGTGAAGTTTTACACGCGAAAGGGCCCTGTGCGAGTTAGGTATGTGTATTCCTGGGGTTCACGTGAAGTTTTACACGAGAAAGGGCAACACCTGTGTGCGATACGTCACAGACGTGCTTACGCGCTAAGGGCCTTTGGTCCAATGAAATCGCGTACGTGTGCTGACCCGCTTACGCACTAAGGGCCTTTCCTCGAATTACATGCTGACATGCAATTTTTTCACATGCCAAATAACTCCGTATCAAGCTGGCCACCCATACACACAGGGAAGACCACGCTCGTGCCCTGAAAGCCATTTTCCTGCCCCCCAGAGCCCCGAGCACGCTCCCACCTGCCATCTGCTGCTGCCTGACTGTCTGCTGCCCACGTGCCCTGCTATTTGGTGCCTGCACATCAGACATCTGCAGGAGTCCAGTTGCTGTTTCCACCCCTGCTGGAACAGAAGACTCCAGACTGGGATACCATTGCTCCACAGCCCAGCCCCAGGACCCAGTTGCCCACCCACTCCTGCCTCTGGGGTTGCCATGTCGGGCACATCTCCATCTGGCACCACTGGCAACCCCCAGCCAGAGAGGCAGAGGGCCACCAGCTTCACTGCCAACGAAGTTGGTGTCCTGGTGCACCATGTCCTGGGGCATTATGATGCCCTCTTCGGAACATCACACGCCAACAAGGAAGGACAGGAGAGGATCTGGGACGACGTAGTGGTTGCCATCAACGCGGAGAGGGTGGCAACCCGCGACATCAAGCACGTCAAGAAGCGCTGGGAGGACATAAAGTCCAGGACCCTCCACAAGGCCTGGCGCCTCGCGGAGGGGGGCTGGGCACGCATGAGTAACATCCAGATGAGGGTCCTGGAACGCGTAGGCCCAGAGCTCCACGCCCAGATCCTTCGGAGGCAGACCTGTCTGGAGTTGAGCGGTAAGTGGCCAAGCATTGTTGTGTGAGACAGGGCATGTTGCAGTGTGCTGGTAGTCTGATGCTTGCCTGTATGTGTGACATAGGCCATGTATGGATGTGTGTGTGGAGGGACATCATGGTCATGCATGTGAGACCAGTTATGTGTGAACCACATGGTTGGTGCATGTGTTTTAATGCAACATGGGAGCTCTATGCGGAATGCACAAATGAAAGCATGGCTGTCTCTGTTCCTGGACAGGACGGGGAGGGTGAGGAATGGGTGCTGATGTCATGTACATGTATTGTGCACATGTGTGTGTGTGTGCCTGAGAAGTGTGTGTGTGACTTTGAAACGCCATGGATGCATGCGACTTTGAAGGCAACATCTTCGTTTACAGGGGCCCTTCTACATGGATTTGCAAAGGTAGCGGGCGCCCCTCTCTCGAAAGAACAGACTTGATAACCTGTTCAGTGGTTATTAACCACTTGAGAGTTCGCAGCCACTGCTTTTACTCACTGTGCCTTTCACAGATGGGAAATATCTATTTGCATATCAGTCTTTGTCCTGCCCAGGGGCAGTCCAGCACCGAAATGCAATGGCAATTCCAACCTGAACCAGAGTACCACCAGCAACCCCATACACGTGTTTCACCCTTGTTGGGGATCATCAGTGAGGTGAAGCTGATGCCTCTCTAAGCACAGTGAGAGGGAGACCACGTCTGGTTGCCCCCAGGAGACCTAGGGTTACCAATCCCAGGTTCCTTGAAAAATAGTTTTGCAAAGGTAGCGGGCGCCCCTCTCTCGAAAGAACAGACTTGATAACCTGTTCAGTGGTTATTAACCACTTGAGAGTTCGCAGCCACTGCTTTTACTCACTGTGCCTTTCACAGATGGGAAATATCCATTTGCAAATCAGTCTTTGTCCTGCCCAGGGGCAGTCCAGCACCGAAATGCAATGGCAATTCCAACCTGAACGAGAGTGCCACCAGCAACCCCATACACGTGTTTCACCCTTGTTGGGGATCATCAGTGAGGTGAAGCTGATGCCTCTCTAAGCACAGTGAGAGGGAGACCACGTCTGGTTGCCCCCAGGAGACCTAGGGTTACCAATCCCAGGTTCCTTGAAAAATAGTTTTGCAAAGGTAGCGGGCGCCCCTCTCTCGAAAGAACAGACTTGATAACCTGTTCAGTGGTTATTAACCACTTGAGAGTTCGCAGCCACTGCTTTTACTCACTGTGCCTTTCACAGATGGGAAATATCTATTTGCATATCAGTCTTTGTCCTGCCCAGGGGCAGTCCAGCACCGAAATGCAATGGCAATTCCAACCTGAACCAGAGTACCACCAGCAACCCCATACACGTGTTTCACCCTTGTTGGGGATCATCAGTGAGGTGAAGCTGATGCCTCTCTAAGCACAGTGAGAGGGAGACCACGTCTGGTTGCCCCCAGGAGACCTAGGGTTACCAATCCCAGGTTCCTTGAAAAATAGTTTTGCAAAGGTAGCGGGCGCCCCTCTCTCGAAAGAACAGACTTGATAACCTGTTCAGTGGTTATTAACCACTTGAGAGTTCGCAGCCACTGCTTTTACTCACTGTGCCTTTCACAGATGGGAAATATCCATTTGCAAATCAGTCTTTGTCCTGCCCAGGGGCAGTCCAGCACCGAAATGCAATGGCAATTCCAACCTGAACGAGAGTGCCACCAGCAACCCCATACACGTGTTTCACCCTTGTTGGGGATCATCAGTGAGGTGAAGCTGATGCCTCTCTAAGCACAGTGAGAGGGAGACCATGTCTGGTTGCCCCCAGGAGACCTAGGGTTACCAATCCCAGGTTCCTTGAAAAATAGTTTTGCAAAGGTAGCGGGCGCCCCTCTCTCGAAAGAACAGACTTGATAACCTGTTCAGTGGTTATTAACCACTTGAGAGTTCGCAGCCACTGCTTTTACTCACTGTGCCTTTCACAGATGGGAAATATCCATTAAAACACTTTAACACTTTCATTCAAAGTAATAGGATCTCCGTTCCAGTAGTGGAAGCCAGAGTCACAGTCACTATGAAACTTCTAGCTATAGAGCTATATGTCATATAAACTATGATTAACTAGATTAAATATGAGTACATTATTGTAAAATATATGCTAGAAAACTCAGAATAAAACTTGTAAGTGTAATGTATCCCCTAATTCACACCACACAAGTCGGTCTCCTTCGCGGTCGCCTGGTCAGTGATCCCATCTGGTTTTGCCAATTTGATTGAATACATTTTGTTCTTAAAATATCATTGACCACACTATGGTCTTCCAAATGCCAGCAGCTGTGGTTATTTTGGATGTTGAAAAAACATTTGATAAAATATACGGCCCTTTTCTTTATGAAGCACTAACGCACCATTACAAAACATTTTCACTGATGCAAGTGCTAGTAACATGATTGCAAATCTTGCTCCAGTGCAAAAAAACATAATATTTAACAGCATGTTTGGCCACTGGAAAATGACTAGTACTAGGACACACTATGCCCTGTTACAAAAATGCATGGAAAGAATATTTTATTTAACCCTAAGGCAAATTCTGAGCTATTGCTAATTGCAATTGAACCAGTGCAAGGTTTCTGAGCATACAAGCACGGTGGATCAAAGCTTTAGGTTATTTCTATTGATCGAAAAGTACACCATGCTTAAATTTTCAAACAGGAAATTATATTGTACCTCCTATTGCAACAAATATATGTATATTGGCCTACGCCAAGCTGCTTGTAAGCCACTTGCGAAGAAATCCGTGTTGCAAGGTCCTGACCTTAGAATCAATATAAGCCGCCATTTTAGGTCAATCCGCCATTTTAGGTTCGCTCTGTAAAGTCACCCTGTGAGTTAAAATGGTGGACGATGTCATTCCGAAATACAACATGGCAGTCTTGACCTCTGTGTGTAATCATTATGTAACTTGCCTGCAGGCCACTTGTTGGGGTCATGAACTGAGACCTTGTCCTTCGTTGACCTGTGCGTAAAGGATTACTCGCGCCAATGAAACAAATCTGTGAGCATATGTTAAGAACAATGTATCCAAATACTGAACAAAGAACACTTGTTTAACTACATTGTATGAATGTTTGAGAAGACCTGTATAAGAAATCCTAAAAAACACAGTTGCCGTGTAGGCTTGTTGACGTATGTATTAAAGGCAAACTAGTTGCCTGTGGATATTCAAACTCGGCATGAACCCTAGATAAGTAATCTATTAGAGGAATATTAACCCGAAGTAGGGTTGGACATCATGTTCGCAAATGGTTTAAAAGAGCAACTCATTCTAATGTACAGCATCTCTCACTGAACACACTGAACCACGCTGGAGTTTGTTGTGTTGTACTGAGGGCCGATAGCTATCTGTTACTATTCTTGGAAAACTGTTCAGTATAAAATAAAGATCTTTGTATGTTCCTTTGTAACCCGTGTTCGGTGTATTTCCTTTGGGGTACTCAGCCTCGATATTTTGATTTTGTTTTCACAGTTGGCGCCCTAATAGGGACACTCAAGATTGATGCCGGATGGTCGAAGGTTGACGCATGCTATCGGACCGGGATTGGACGGTGTGACAAAATAAGGGGCCCCTTCTGAACGAGACGCGACACGTCAGCAACGCTTCACAACCCGATCCCTGGACGATTAGCTTGTGGTCCGAGATGGCATCTTGACGAGGGTCCACTTATCGAGGCGGGCAGATTTGCCGAAATCACCAAACACAGGTAAGATTCTTTGTAATCCCATCGGACCTCCTTAGGACTGATCAGGCGAGTCGTGACCCGATTCTTAAATATCCTGATAATTTGACTTTGGCGTATTGTTTCTGCAGACACAATTATTGATCAGATAACACCAATAATTTGATATGCCTGGGAAATTGTCTACCTGCTTCAGGGCGTTGTTCCGCAGCGATAGACAATCTTTGGAATTTAGCCGTCCCGTACCACAGGAGGGGTCGCCGGCGTGTACTATGTACTGTAAGCATGGCATTGGAAGTATAGTGTATAATGATATTTGGCACAGACAAACCAGGCATGCCTCCGAACGTCAGTGACCAATCAATGGTAGTTTTGAAATCCCTCGTATTGAGTATTGAGAGTCAATTCTATTAAAGAAAAAGGCTAGACCTGCAGCATTTGATGTTTTGCAGAATTGGAAAAAAGAAGCGTTGCAACAACTTAAGGGTAGAGAAAAACATGCGCACCGTCATAAGACGAATGCCGAAAAAGCATTATTGCATGACCAAGATGAACATTCTGAGTCAACTAGGAATATGAATAGGGCTTTCTCACTTGGAATTCAGAAAATGTATCCTTCTAAAGACCTTCATGTTTCCGACAAATTCATTGACAAATTGTTAAATGAACGAAGACCTGGTGCCTCTGCGCCACCTCTGTATGTTCCTCTTCCCGCTGCTTTGCCTCTTCCCGTTGTTCCTGCTCCTCCTAATGTTCCTCTTCCTCCAGTTACTGTTCCTCCACCTATTCCACCTTAGGACTATAAACGATGTACCAGGGTTGGGAGATACATGGGCGAACATAACTAGATTCGATGGAGAAAGGCCAGCTGGTGAAAGACCGCCCCAGGTGATACTAACTTTGCCTGATAGAATCATCACAAAATTGAAAACCATAATTCCTGAGAAAAGAGTTATTTGGGACAAACTTACAGACTGTGTCCAAGGGAAGTCTGAGGGTGCGACCGAGTTCTTTAATCAGTTTGAACAGGTATTCTCGGATTTCAGCGGACAAGACTTAGGCACAGAGTCTGGGAAAAGATTATTTGTGGACAAATGTGTGCGTGGATTGCTGCCCGACATCCAGTCACAAATTATGTCTTCTGAGAGAGCTTGGCAGGCGAAGTTCCAATCAGAAGTACTGCACATGGCTCAGTACTAAGAGAATTGTGTCAATAATGAAAAAGATAGAGTTGAAAAAAAAAGGTGATTTAAAGACTAAAGTACTATTACAGCAAATTGTTAGAGGCCCAAGAGGGGGTAGTTCGCAGATTAGAGATCAGTATGTTCCACAAGGGAATGTGCCCTTGGGTCCTGTGAACATTAACCAGTGTGCCTATTGTCGACAAGGGGGTCTTTGGCGTGCACAATGCCCTGTCCTTCAACAGAGGTCGAATAACACATTTGGGAATATGGGTAGACGATCCAGAGGTCACCCAGTTGTAGGGGGCCCTGGTAGAGGTCAGTTTGCACAGGATCCTCTGCAACCTGTTTCACAGGATAATCACACTCTGAGTGTGGATACTAGGGACATATTTGATCATCTTTCGGCTGCATATCTATCTGAAAAGCTTCCTTTTGATGATATTCTGTTTCATTAGGATTGCCCGAAGCAGGGTTTGGAAGCTACACCTATTCCCGTCAATCAGAAAGTTCCCTACGTTGAAATGGTAGTGGGAAATATGAATAATCTGTTTTTAATAGATACTGGAGCACAGAAGTGTTCCATTGATCATTCTCGGGTTCCAAACATTCCACTTTCAGGTCAAACCAATGTTTCTGTAGGGTTTCCTGGCACACCAGTTGTTTGTCCAGTTTCTTCGCCGGTACCTATTTCTTTGGGTCCCTTTACGGACCGCTGTCCATTTCTGTTGACTTTGAATTGTGGAGAGAATTTGCTGGGGTTGAATCTATTGAAAGAATTGAAAGCGGTAATTCATTGTTCTTCTGACGGAGTGCGTTTAACGATTTCACCACAGCAACTTTCTGTATCGCAATTCTTGACTACACCTTTGATGCCAGAATTCATTGATGTACCAGAGAGTTTATGGGCAATTGATGACAATGATGTCGGTGTTTTACAGACTGAGCCTGTTAAAATAGTCTTGAAACATGGAATTGAGCTGCCACGCATTCCCCAGTATAAGATTTCAGTTGAGGGCGAGCGAACATTGAAATGCATTGTTTCCGATTTTGTGCTTTGCAGGGTGATTGAGGAAATTTCAGGAAGTTTGTTCAATAGTCCGATTATACCCATGTACAAGAAAGGCGATAATGCAATTCCATTCCGTTTCATAATTGATTTACGTGCCATTAATAAAGTCCTCGCTCTGCAATTTCCAATTGTGCCTGACGACAATATTGACAATGATTCCAACTACATCTACTTACTTTAGTGTTGTGGACCTGAATAATGCTTTCTAGTATTCCTATACACAAGGATAGTAGACACTTGTTCACGTTCACCTTAGGGGGACGCTCGTTCACATGTACTTGTGCACCTCAAGGTTACACAGAGAGTCCTAGCATCTACAGTAGAGCTTTGAAAGAACAGCTTGATACCCTTGAACTGCCCTCTACTTGTACATTGCTTCAGTATGTTGATGACCTGCTTTTAGCTTATGACTCTGAGAGCGCCTGTAAGGAGGGCACTTTGTTGTTGCTTATTCATCTAGCTAAACATGGTCACAAAGCTTTGCTTAAAATGTTTCAATATTTTTGCCCGGAGGTCGCCTATTCAAAGGAGGGAAGAAGATTGACACCTGAAAGAATAAAACACATTTCTGGCATGTCTGTCCCAAATATACAGAAGGAAGTTAGATCCTTCATAGGAATGGCTTCTTACCGTAGGTTGTGGATCCCAAATGTTTCACTAGTGATCAAACCTATGTTGGCTTTGACAAAGAAGGGCATTTCTTCACCATTGCCGTGGAACGCGGAACACCAGCAATCGTTTGATTTGCTCAAGACTGCATTATGCTTGGCACCAGTTTTGGGCACACCAAACTATGAAAAGGCCTTTGTGTTGTTTGTGCATGAATGTGATGGATGTGCTTTGGCTGTATTAACGCAGGAACATGGAGGGAAAAATAGGCTGTGCGGTTACTTTTCTTCCACCCTTGATCCTGTAGCATGCGCTTTGCTAAGATGATTGCGAGCTGTCGCTGCTGCTGCTGCGTCTATAAAACAGAGTGAGGGAATGGTCCTAGGCCATGATCTAACCCTGATGGTGCCTCACTCTGCAGATGTTCTAATGAACCAAACCCAAACTCAACACCTCACTTCCACACGGTTGGCGAGATATGAATTGATCTTGTTTGCTACTCACATCCAAATTAAGAGGTGTTGTGTTCTTAATCCGGCTGAACTCCTACCTTTCCCGCAAGGTATTGCTTGCAGCGATGAAGAGTCACATGACTGTCTGTATACTACGGAACAAGAGACAAAGGGTAGAATTGATTTGAAAGACACTCCTTTGGACAATCCGCAAGGAGAGCTGTTTTGTGATGGCTCCTGCTTCAAACTTCCGGATGGTACATCCACAGCCGCTTATGCAATCACTACATTAAGCACGGTCGTGGAAATCAAGAGAATCACGCATAACTCTGCACAGGCAACAGAGATTATAGCATTGACCTGAGCTTGTGAACTTTCTGAAGGGCTTACAGTAAACATATATACTGATAGTCAGTATGCCTTTTGGGTGGTTCACAACTTTGGGAGACTTTGGTCAGAGAGAGGGTTCTTAACTTCACATGGCACCAAGATCCAACCTGGCTCCCTAATAGTACAACTGCTCTCAGCGCTTGCGCTCCCTATTCAGTTAGCCATTATCAAATGTGCAGCACATCGAAAGATTACAGATGACATAGGAAAAGGGAATGCCTGCACTGATCAGATAGCTAGACAAACTGCTACCGATCTCTTTACGGAGATATATTTTTCAAGGGAGAGTGTAAATGTCTATGCAATGGACGAGGGTGTTGGGTCTGTACGGGATATCCAAGCTGATGCCACGTTAGAAGAATCCTAGAGGTGGGCTGACGGCTTGGGGAAACTCGATGATGATGGGTGTTGGGTGGACATAGTTGAAGGGAAATGGCTACTCCCTGACGCTTATGTAATGGTGATGGTCATCATGCCCATGGTACTACGATATATGTGCCCAGAAAGTCACAAAAATGTTAGAGAAAGTTTGGGCAAATGACACAATTTCGAAATTTGCCCAGCGTTATGTTCAGGACTGCATGATTTGCCTACAACATAATGTGGGAAAGAGGACAGCAACTCCAAGGGGAAGTTTTGGGTCACCCTCTGTCCCCTTCAAAGTCATCCACTTTGATTATATTGAAATGGAACAATGCAACAATATGAAGGATGTATTAGTGGTCATCTGTGCTTTTAGTAAGTGGGTTGAGGATTTCCCTGTCAAAAATGCTACAGACATGACTACTGCGAAAACCATGCTAAAAGAATACTTCCCGCGGTTCGGGCTACCAAGAGTCATCTGGTTGGACAATGGTCCACGTTTTGTCGCTGCTGTAATTCTGCAGATATGTGCGGCATTACAAATCGACAAATGGTTCCATTCGGCCAGATACGCGCAGAGCGCCGGACTAGTAGAAAGACACAATGGTATCATCAAGAACAAGCTCGTTAAGACGTGTGCCGGCACTAAATTAAAATGGCCGGACGCCTTACCGATTGTGTTATTAGCCATGCATACAACCCCTAAAACTAAGAATGGGCTCTCTCCATTTGTGGTGGTAATGGGGAGACCTGCCAATATCTGGAACCTTCCTAAATGTAGATCTTTGAAAAATGTTGAAAATGTATTACTTTCAGATTATTGCAGCCAGTTGACTAAAAACCTGTATTTGATTAATCACCAGGTGCAAGAGGCTTTACCTGTGCGATACGAGGGCCCGGGCCACAGCATACGGCCTGGGAGCTGGGTGCTCATCAAGGCATTTGAGCGGTCTTCCTGCCTTGCACCTCGCTGGCGGGGCCCATTCCAGGTCCTGTTGGTCACACAGACGGCGGTGCGGGTTTCTGGCAGAAAGAATTGGATCCACGCGTCTCACGTCAAGAAACGTCCTCACCCAGTGCCACACGATACAGAAGAAACAGAACCCCTCGCTAATGCTGCAACCAACAATCCCAAAGCAGTAAATAGCGCTGAGAGTGTATCGGAGAATCTTTCTGAGCCCGTGAGGCTTGGGAAACCTGCTATTTTGTCTGCACACTCTCCAAAAGTTTTGCTTCCGGATACTGCTGTTTCAAATTCAGCATCTTCACTTGTTTCTGATACGTTGCTTCCAATGGGAAGTGATGACACATTGTTTCCGGATCAATCAGTACCGGGAAAAGCAAGGTACAATCTGCGTCCAAGAACATAGACTTACAACACGGTTTTGCTGTGCATCTGATAGATTTACGGCACGGTTTGGCTGTGCATTCGGAGAAGGAAAGGATCATCGAGGGCTTGTTTTTGCCCAGATTTGAGAAAGGGGATTCTGTTGGCTAGGGTTGTGGAAGGACTAAGAAGTCGCGCGGCCGGGAGGTCGCCAGCAACGAACATTGGGGGTTTCCGTTTGAAGACTACAATGCCTGCCACCGCTACCGCTCATATGGGACTTGTAAATGATTGTGTGACCAACCAGGATAATGGACAAAGTACTTGGGCCCCGAAAACGTATTGCTGTGTTTTTATAATAATATTTGGTTTTATAATAGTCACTGTCTTAGGCTTATGGTACCTCGAGGAAACGCATCCTTTAGAATCCTTGTTACCGATTGAAAATGTACCTATTGTTCCTACTCCCTTCGTACATTTGCATACTATGTCCCCTAGGGACTCCCAGCATAGACAAAGGTACCACAATAATACTCTGCTACTTATCATGAATGCCACGCATGCCATTTTTAATAAATCCAACTGTTGGGTCTGCTCACATTTACCGCAACACGGGGATAAGGGGCTAGGTTGGTATATTCATCCTTTACTTTTGACAACTGCTTGTTATGCTTCTCTTAGAGTACTGTTCTTTGGCCGTTGGAATGATAGCATTTCGGGGAACTTTGATGGCACTAATTTGAATAGCTTTGAGAAACGTGTTCTGACTCCCCTGGGATGCTCGCTTTTCGCAAATAGGAGTAAGCTTAACGTTGCTTCTATTAGGCCTTCTGAAAGACTGTCTCGTCCTTTCCAATCTTTGATTTCCTTCAAGATGGCTCCGATAGGCAATAAGGATGCAATGCTTACACTGTTAACCATAGCCCTGATTCAGTTTCTTTATGCATAGAGAGGAAAGGTACTCAGTCAATGGAAGATTTTAGAGGTTGTGCCAACGTTGCAAATTTGACTGGAGAAGACAGACGTTTGTATGTAGGTGAACCTGTCTACTTTGTTTGCGGTAATGTAGCATTTCCATGGTTACCCAGGGAGTGGCAAGGAACCTGTTATTTAGGGATCATGTTACCTGGGGTATTTATAGCTAGTACAGTAGAGGTTTCAAAGGCTCGTCCACGGCGGGACGAGAATGGTGACACTCCAGAACAGGTCTTAGGAGATGTAGCAAAATCATTTTTGCCATTTTGGGGACAGATAGCGAATTCCGAAGATATCAGAAGACTAGCGAGAGTACTGGAGAGAACCATCAACTGAACTACAGACATACTCTATAATATGACATTAGAACAGAAAGTGATAAGACTAGTAGCACTTCAGAACCGGATGGCATTAGATGTCATTCTGGCTGAACGTGGTGGAGTGTGTAAATTAGTGGGGTCCGCTTACTGCGTTTTCGTGCCAGATTCCTCCCCAACTATCTTCAAGGCAATACAGAATCTGCACGTCCTTAGTTCAGAAGTGCATGTTCCCGAGGAAAACTGGGATCTTAGCGATTGGTTCTGGGACTTCTTGCGATCTTGGGGTTGGAAGGTACTTTCGGTCTTATTGATCATTTTGGGAATTCTGTTGTTCCTTTGTTGTTGTATCCAGTGTCTACCTAGTATATGTTCGAATGCTAGAGGGATGTTGCGCACAAGCGATAGGTACGATAGGACATAAAGTGTATGCCCCGGATAAAACCTCCAAGTAATACGTGTCAAAGGAAACTTTAGCAAATGACCTGATGGCAATAGATGTTTCTGACAGTGATTCAGGGTGCATGGATGATGATGCATGGAGTTATTTTCAAAGAGATCCGAAGTAGTTTAGCACTTGGCATAGGCCAAAAGGAGGGTTTGTCAAAGAGGTAATTATATCGTACCTCCTATTGCAACGAATATATGTATATTGGCCTACACCAAGCTGCTTGTAAACCACTTGCGAAGAGATCCGTGTTGCAAGGTCCTGACCTTAGAATCAATGTAAGCCGCCATTTTAGGTCAATCTGCCATTTTAGGTTTCCTCTGTAAAGTCACCCTGTGAGTTAAAATGGTGGACGATGTCATTCCGAAATACAACATGGCCGTATTGACCTCTGTGTGTAATCAATATGTAACTTGCCTGCAGGCCACTTGTTGGGGTCGTGAACTGAGACCTTGTCCTTCATTGACTAGTGTTTAAAGGATTACTCACGCCAATGAAACTAATCCGCGAGCATATGTTAAGAACAATGTATACCAATACTGAACTAAGAACACTTGTTTAACTACATTGTATTAATGTTTGAGAAGACCTGTATAAGAAATCCTAAAAAACACAGTTGCCGTGTAGGCTTGTTGACGTGTGTATTAAAGGCAAACTAGTTGCATGTGGATATTCAAACTCGGCATGAACCCTAGATCAGTAATGTATCAGAGGAATATTAACCCGAAGTATGGTTGTACATCATGTTCCCAAATGGTATAAAAGAGTGTTAAGTGACTTCAATTCAGCAATCCCACTAAGTCAGTGCCTCTTCTGGGACGCCCAAGGGATGCCCTTATTTATGTATTTTTATGACAAGTTATACTCTGGATGATTATACCCTTATATAACGCCCCTCTCTTTGAATCCCCCTGACCTCACTGAGCCAAGAAGTAGGTTTGTTTTGCAATTTAAAAGATTTATTAGAAAAATTAAACAATATATATAATTTGCACTTTAATAATAAATTAATATTTGATAGCACCCTTATGAATATAATGTTGATCAATAATAGATAATCTGACACTAGCACACTTCTTTGCAATCAATGAGGAGTTAGTATAGGAAGGATAAGGTAGCAGAAAATACTTTTATGATTTCAAGGAAAAGCAATGAGGGAAAATGAAGCACAGAAATTAACTTGATATGATTTCAACAAAAGATAATATGATAACTTTTTCTTTGACAATTCCCTCCCCCCCTATGCAAGATAAGGAGATGGAAGGGGAGCACACAATTCTCAGGAATACAAAGTGCAATACAAATGTCCAGTTCGCCCCAGGGAACTTAGAGGAAAACAGGTATGATTTTAAAGCAGGCAAGATCCTTTTAAATGTGGTGGCAATGAAGTGAAAAATATGCTGAAAATGCTTTTAATTTGCTCTAGAGGTTCAGGGTGAGCGAGAGATACTTTAAATCAGTTCAGGTTAGCCCTACCAATGATTCAGGGATGGTTATCAGGTTGAAAACGGGATTCAGTAATGGAAGCAAAAGACAGATATTTTTACACGTGGTTGAAATGAAGCAAACTGTCAATTTGCGGCACATTTTCCCGAGAGCGTCGATCGCGATTACGAAGGAACTACAAGGAGTAGCAAGTCAGTTTTACGATTCCAAAAATACGGATGATTTTATGAAGGTAGTTTTTCAGAAATGAAATAATGATTCAAAATGGCAAAATGACACTTTTACAGGTTTAAAATAGGAGAAGGGACACACGATTCTATGATGCAGTTCTGGACAGGTTAAAATAGATTGAATTAGATTATTTTAAACTAAGAGATTGGTTTTGCACAGTTCTGGCTGAGTACTCACACTATGAATTTGAAATAGGCTGTCAGGTTCTGGTCAGCAGGTTTGGACTGGACTCCTGGCGGGTGGTTCTGAAGTCACAGCTCTCTGGGTCATCTCTGCTCTGCACTTCACAGCAGTCTGGTCTGGGTCTCTCTAGTTCTGGTCTCTCTGGATACAGCACTGCTTTCTGGGTCTGCTACCGGTTCTGGCAAAAGTTCTTGGCAAAGAATTCAACAGCTCGCCCGGCTGTAGAATAGTTTGGTTGGATTGCTGGATTCTGAAGGCCTGCTGAGAAGAGTTCTCAGCTTGTGGGTTGGCCTTTGCTTTAAGTTCTGTAGTATATCTGGAGTCTAAGCTCTGGATGTTCCTTCTAGATGTTGTGTGGTCCAGCAAAATGCTCCGCAAGAAAATGGAAAAATGAATGTCTCTACCTGGGTTTTGGTGTTCCTTTTATGTCTTTAGAAAATGGGTATGTGCGTGGCATAACTAAGCCTGCCCCTCACAACGTATCATTGGCCAAGTTTTCCTCTCTCCCTTGATTGGGGGACTGAGTTGTGAGTCAGGATGAGTCAGAGTGATGCTATTTTTATGGCTGGCTGAAATCCCTCCCCTTGTCAAATTGCACACAAATCTATATTTTATCCAAATACACATTTATCTATGTACCATTTTTCTAATATTATATGTCTAGTTAACATATTTTCTGTAGCACTAAACCATCCGATCCCTGTCTTTGTAAGATGTTGTGTCCACTTATGACAGAATTCTCCCCTTTTCATCAAGAACACAACCTCTAAACTTTTCCAGAATGTACATAAACATGCACAAGGAATATGGGCATCAGATGATAAAGTGTCAGATTTTTAACATACAGACATTCGGAGTCATACCTTATTTTCCGCTACTACCCCCCCCCAGAACATACAACAGAGTCCTAACACCTCTTAAAATATGCACAGAAAAATCACAAGAATAATGATATTAATTGTTTAATTTTGACAAGTCCGTACTATGAATTATCCATCTTTTTAAAATTATGCTCTGGCCCAGACGGGTGTGGTTTCCCAAAGCACATGGTGGAATTTCTGATTTGTCCACTTCCTCCAACTCAGGTTGCTCACAGTGGCACTGCCCCTCCCAGTTTCTCTCAAGAGGAAGCTATTTATGACCCCCCACCCTAATTTAACATTTGCCTGAGCCAAGGAAGGCTCATTGTTCTGTTTCCCTGATCCCAGGTGCTCCTCCCCTGATTCAATCAAAGAGGTGTAACATCCTTTTGGTGGGAACAGCAGAAGGCAGCCAGGCCTGCGAATGCAGTGGCTGAGCAAGTTTCAACTCCTGTCGGGGGTAATTGCCAGGCAGAATTCAATCTCTTTAAGCCAGGCTTCAGCTAAATGTCACTTTTGTTCCAGTTTTCTACATCCAAATCAAACTTACAATTTTTACACATGCAGCTAGAATGCTGATTCTAAGTTCAAAACTATGACTTTTAACAGTTGCAAACTATGTGACACTCAACAGTAGGTCACTCATTTATTTTAAACATTTAGATTTTAGTGGCTTTCAGTCCAATTTAACTTAAGCTGCTGACATCCACAGCTCAGCCAGTTTCATTATGAACATTATTTTAGGCTCTTTCTTTCCCCAGATTTTGTATGCACACAAGACTTCATTCTGCCAAATGTCTGCTGGTGTTCAGTGAGATTTTTGAATATCTTGCAATGTTTAAAATAGGCATTTTTAGCTTGCATTTCAGAGAAACAAAGTTGATTTCAAAGCGCTTTTTGATCTAACAGGCACTGCTGTTTTTTCCTTTGGCACCACGTTTCACTCATGACGCTTCTGGCCCACCACGCTCGCACTGGTGGGTGGCAGGTTAGGCGATCATTTTGGTGTGCGCAAACACTGCACGGTTTTCCTGGATTCTGGCGCAATGTGGGCTTTTTCGGCCATCCTGGATTTTCTGAGCCCACAGCCCCAACTGTTGAAGCATAATAACTCGAACATTGGTCAAAACCCCTGACAAGAGCAACAAATTCTGATGTACAGCATCTCTCACTGAACACACTGAACCACGCTGGAGTTTGTTGTGTTGTACTGAGGGCGGATAGCTATCTGTTACTTTTCTTGGAAAAATGTTCAGTATAAAATAAAGATCTTTGTATGTTCCTTTGTAACCCGTGTTCAGTGTATTTCCTTTTGGGGAACTCAGCCTCGATATTTAGATTTTGTTTTCACAAAATGAATGAATTTATATGCAGTGTTTGTGAATCTGAAGACCACTTATGATGCGGTCTCTAGAGACAAACTGTGTCAGGTCCTACGTAAAAGAGAAATCCTGCGGATTTGATTGCTCTAATCCAGGAGTTGTACCACAGTAACCAAACAATGGTCATATATGGTTTGGCTTTTTTAAAAGACATGGGAGAGGGGCACTCCACCCAGCTTTTGAGCTCTATGGTAACCAAGCCATTCTGCCCTTGCTCTATGGCTCAAAGGTATGGGGCAATACAAACACATCTAACCTTAGCAGGGAGGAAATCCATTTTTGAAGCATCGTTTACAGCTCCCCAGTAGCACCCCTAATGCTCTCCTAAATTTAGAGCTTGATGTGCGCCCCAATTGGCGACCAAGCCTCCCTCCAATCAATATTGCACTGGGTGAGGCTTTGGAGTGCCAGTCCGATAGCACAGTGAGTAGAGCGCTCCCTTTGACATCTGTGCAGAGCCTGCTGACGCATGTTTGAATCCCAGCAGGACTAAACTCAGCCTTTCATCCTTCCGAGGTCGATAAATTAGCACGACACACCGTGGGTAATAAAAAGCAGCACTAAGATACCTGAGTGTTCGTAGCGCTAAATAAATGCTAAAGTATTATATTAAATTATAAAAAGTTGGGGAAGTATTTAGACACCATGAAACATCTCCTGGGCCACGGGGGATGCCAATGCTCAAAAAGGCCTTCTCGAACTGAATGAGGGTAGACTGTGGGAGGAGCCACAAAGCACAGATAAGGCAGCCGTCAGAAGAATTAATAAAGCAGCCATTGTTCGCTCTAGGATTGAAGATGCAGGAAGGCTGCATTTAGGATCGGCCTACCTGCTTTGTAAATCTAACTTTGGCCTAGAAAGGTATCTAAATTATCTAACTCCCTCATATGCAAGATCTTAATTTGTTTTCATGAGGTTTGGAACTCTGCAGACAGACTCCCTAACACACTTATGCGTGTAGGCCGAAGATTTGTCCTTACTGTGGGTGGGTGATGAGACAGTGGTTGACTTTCTGTTTGTGTGCAATGTCTCAAAACCTTTGAGCGTGAGATACCTATGCCCCCTGCTCAGGGAAGCTGTTGTTCGATCAATTAATGAGGCATTGATTTATGCAAGGGAAGTCCTACCCATATATGGTAAACTGTGTTGCCCAATATGCCCACAGAGCCTGGCTTCTAAGACAGAATAGTAAAAGCCTATTTAAAGAGGGGAATTAGTCCTGAACTGACTAGAAAAGGCATTTGGACATTTACTATTGACGCCACTAAGAGCAAATGCGCCTGTGATTATATTCTCCCATCTGAACTCTAAAAAGAGGTCATATTTACTGTTTTTACTTTCATAATGCAATTTAAACTTTAACTTGTGTACACTTTTTTGCTATGTAATGAATTCTCAGCTGGCCTTGTTTTAATACTTTACTGTTGTGTTTTTTTATGTCTGAAACTTTAATGGCTTTTACGCTAAATAAAGTTTTAAAAAAATCAAATAACTTCCAATGTTTGGCCCTATTCAAGGCAGATGACCTAGTTGTCTTCTTTCTCAAATCCTTTTTCTTTATCACTCTGGAACCACTCGTCAGAAATCAATTTATGTTAAAGCCATCCAAGTGGGTAATCACATTACAGAAATTGAAGTTCATGCCGATATTAAGTTTCACTTCCTTCATGTACTCCAATTCACCCACCCTAATGTTTTCAAAGATCATAGAATAATATTTGAAGGTGTCAGGGCAATAAACATAATCAGTACAGGTAAACATGTGTTTACCTGAAATCTGACATAGCCAGTTTCTCTGCAGCTTTGTTTGCCAATGGTATTTCTTCTGAATATTTGCTAAATTAGGCCAGTCCCATTTTTTAAGTGTAAATTGCTTGCAGGGACCATGGACTTTAGGACTTACATGTTGTGTGGTCTCCTGCATACAATTGTACCCATTCAAGGGAATAAAGGAGCAGGAAAGGTGTGGCAAACTGACTTTTACTATTTCATGTTCTCCTCCGGCTTCTGAAAAAGTTCACACTGCCTGTAAATATGTTTATCAGGCAGTGCTTACTGATGGATTCCTATGTAAACAGCCTGGTCTTAACCAGATGCAAACCGGAGGCAGCAACATGATCTGAGCTCCGTGCCCTTTCTCCACCTCATCACTACTTGAAGATGTGCTGGGGCATTAAATGGAGGAGTAAAAGTATGTGCTTTGCTTAATTCCTCCATTTTATGCAACACCCATTTCAAAAGGAGGGTGGGGATGTTAATGATTCTAAAACCTAGACCTGAATGCAAATTCTCCTTAATAAATGATTGCTTAAAAACCTGTCCTGATGAGGGTGGAAATATAAAGAAATAAAATGATGATCGCACCAGTAGTGAACTTGACCCACAATATGCTTCCTTTTAAACAACCTCCTTCTTTTTTTAAATGCTTAAAATATCAGGGATGTAAAACCCTTGGCTCTTCAGATGCTTTGGACCACAACTACGCTGAGCCCTAGCTAGCATAGCCTATGGTGGAGATCATGGGATTCCAAGACCAAAACAGCTGTAGAGCCGCAGGTTGCAGACCCCTGGGTTAAATCAATACATCTCAATGTTTTTATGAGACTGGAGAAATCAAGAAACAAAATGATGAGGCTCTCAGCCCCTGAGTCCAATAGAGGGCTCCCAAACTTAGTATGTTTTCAGTCTGCATTCATGTGTAAACAATTAGCATGGTGAGTTACCCTCCCTTTCCATATAACCCGCCTAGCTGGCTAGTTATTTCAACAGAACTGCTGCAGCCTTGTGATCTGATGGCTGCCTTATCAGTGCCTCCCCGTAATCATATCAAACACTTTTTTCATGAACTGCTCTGTGCTTAGAAATCTTGACAAAACATTACAAATCAAAACAACATCGACTGTCTACACCTCTTTCTGGAACAATATGTCTGCTAATCAAAAGTAAATACAATCCTATATCCACATTAGCAATTGAAACCTAGTCACACCATCAAAGATTCCATACACGATGAAGCACTAAAAAGCCAAAACATCGATTTCATTGATATCCCTCATCTAAGATAGCCATGAAAAATATGAAACTGACTAATGTGGTACCATTCACTTATTGTGCCGTCTCAGCCTGCTTCAAAACAAAGCATTTAGCCTTGATCCTTTATAAAAACAAGTAACAACTCATCAAATAACCCATTTGCAAAAACATGAAGTGCATGTGTTAAAGTTGAACCCTTAAGAAGCAGATTGGAAACTAATGGCTTTCTGCCAGGTACTGCGCCACACCAGTCACAATTAACCAATCAATGGTATTTGCAGGACAGATAGCATTATTGGACCCAGAAGGGCTGTATCAACACTGCCTTTGTGAGAATGACACTTGCTGGCACTGCAACACTGCTTCTGCTGTATGTACTACACATGCCATGAGGTTGTACATTCATCAAGACCATCTGGGCTGCAATCTGGCTGGCAATCCTTCAGGTTTGCAATGCACATATCTACATATCAATGTCTCACCATGGGCTGCTATCTTAGGATAAACTGTATTCCCACTCAACGTAAACCCCATAAAAAGAAAATCCTAATCCAACGTTATCAGATGAGATCAAAACTGTAGCCAGTGGCTGGAAAGTGAAAACAACATACACTGTGGCAAATGGTAGTCCATGCAATTCGTTGTGATGAGACACTCCTTAAAGCAGGCCTTAACCAAATGTTACAAATCCCTTGTGATCTCACAATGGGCAATGAAGCACCAGCAGTCACCTAATGCAAAACCAATCACTTGTCTCCTTCTGCAAAAGTGTGCACAGCTCCCAGGTCTGTCTTTATGTATGCTCACCATCTTAGTGTCTACGCAGGCAGCTAAGCAGTCATCGTCTACACCACCCACAAGTTAAATAGCGCTGGAGGCAATGCTGGGGCAGGGAGAATTCGTCTTTGCTTGCCTTCTTTTTCTTCCTTTCCTTTTAATTTCTTACCTTATTGTTTCCCTTCACTCAGTCTTTCTATAGTTCCTTTCCCCCTTTCTCTTTCCTCTTTTACCGTGATCCAATTTTTAATTTTCCCTTTCAGTCGGTCTTAAAACCAGAGTTGAGTTATCCTTCTGTTGAGGCCAGATTTTTACAGAGGTCCTCCATTATAGCCATTACGCAATAGAACTGTCCATTAAGAACTAAATGTAGGCTTAATAACGCTATTGCGAGAGTTAATTGGCCAGAGTTGGTCTGTTAGTTTAATCATTAGCACCCTGCGAGCGGGCGTTTGCCAATCAGGATGCCCAGAACGCGGGTTGTATTATATGATACAAGCCCATGTTTTGTGCAGCTTGGGTGATGCTGGCCAGCCCCCTTGTCTCTTCACTGCTCTGCCTTCCTTTCCCCACCCTCGCCCTCACCTCGCACCTGTGTAGTTACCCACACGGGCACTAAGAGTGTATTGTTCTTCGTAACTAAAAAGTAACTTACCTTTTCCGTGCTGCGCCGTGGTTACCGAAGAGCATTCCCAATGTTGATGCCATCACAGTCATCAACATTGAAAATAGACTGTGAAGCACGGATGTGGCACCATCATTGTGATATGCCCCTCTGCAGCAGGCCTTCTGCCTCAGGATATATCACGTCAATGCAATTGAATCTTAAAAAGAAAGGAATAAATACTGTAACGGTGACGTAGAAGGAAGGTGACACAAGAGTGGCATGTTGGTTAGTATAAACATTTATTTGAGGAAAAAAGATTTCTCACTATCCCTATCTCTAAGACGGGTTTCCCTGTATCAAACTCATACTAAAGGACCTGTCAGAATGTTCATCCAAATCAAACTCCATTGTCCTGTGTCACAACCTATGTCTATCCCTTACACTACAACTAATGAATAATATAATCCAACAGAAAGTTCTTCATCCAGAAGACGACTCCCTTTCCTGGTAGATGGGTGACGTTCCCAAAATGTTCTCTTGTGAAGAAGGTACCAAGGGGTAATGCCTCCCCTGGCTTCTAGCAGTCTAACAGAAAGTTCCTTCTCCATAAAAATGACTTCCTTTTCCTGGTATATGAGTTGTATTCCCAAAATGTCCCCAGGCGTTACACCGCTCAAATTCTGAACATCACCCAACCAGCCCCCTTGAGCACATCTGAACAGCCACTAATCAAGGGCGCCCTCGTCAATGCCCGCTCCCTGGTCGCCCATGCGCTAGATATCGCAGACTTCATCTCTGTCAACAACCTACACTTCCTGGCTATCACGGAAACCTGGCTGCACCAAGCAGCAGGCCCAGCCTTATCCCTCGCCATCCCAGAAGGTTATTCAATACTAAGGAAAGACCGGGACTTAGGTAAAGGAGGAGGAGTAGCCTTCATCGCTAAAACATCCCTTGGTCTTAGATTAACCCCTCCGCCCAGCTTCCGATCTGCAGAACTTCTGTCAGCAAAGCTCCAACTCTCTGCTACACAAACCATACTATTACACCTCCTTTACAGACCTCCAGGCCCCATCACCACATTTGAGGAAGAGATATCTGACCTCTTGACCACCAACACCAAAACAGGATCTCAAATTATCCTACTTGGTGACCTCAACCTCGGTCTCGGCGACCCAAACGATACCAATGCGCTCTCCCTGGAAAGCACCATCTCCCAACTAGGGTTCAAGCTCAGAATCACAGACCCTACCCACAACAAAGGCAGGACCTTGGACTGGCTAGCGGATCTCAACTGCTCTACGACCATCACAAAAAACGAGCAAACTGCATGGTCTGACCACCACGCCATCTCCTTCTCCATCCAAGGGAAATCACAACCAAACTCTCCAACCTCTACCATCCTCCAAACCCTCACCAGAAACAACCGCAACATTACCTTACAAAACCTCCGCCCACTTATAGACAATATCTGTACCCCTACAAACTACGCCAACCGAGATGCGGAGAAACTCGCTGACCTCTACAACAAAACATTAGAATCAGCAGTAGACACCATCGCTCCACTCAAACTCACCAAAGCCAAACCGGCAGCCCATATGAACAAATGGTTCACACCAGAGCTAAAAATCCTCCGAAACTCCAAACGAGCCGCAGAAGCCACCTGGAGAAAAACGCCCAACCTCTCCAACAAAACTCAACTCTCGATAGCAGCCACCACCTACAAAACTGCTATCCTTAAGGCCAAAAAAGAGACATATGATAACAGAATTGAGAGCGCCAAATCCAAAACAAAAGAGCTTTTCAATATCCTCAGGGAACTCGAATCCCCCCCTACACTGGCTGAAACCTGCGTGAAAGATGCAGACTGGTGTGAGAGGATTCAAAAAGCCCTAGCAGACAAAATCACCATGTTACAATCCAAAATCGAACAGAAAAAGCTCAGCCTATCCAAAAAAACAAACCATCCACCGTCCACCACCCCCAAAACACCTACTTGCCCCTCCTTCTCCTTCTCACCAGTTTCCACTAAAGAAGTAGAAAGCATCATTAAGGGCCTCAAGCCCTGTAGATGCCAAGGGGACTCATGCCCAGCTCCCATCATCCAAGAAGGCGCCAACACTCTGGCCCCCTTCATAACAGCCCTCATCAACGCATCCTTCAAATCAAGCTCAGTGCCTAGCAGCCTCAAGGAGGCCTGGGTCATGCCACTTCTAAAAAAACCTAATCTAGACCCCAATAACCCAACTAATTTCAGGCCAATCACCACCGTTCCCTACATCCTAAAGATCCTTGACAGAGTGGCCTACCTGCAAATACAGAAGCACCTGGAAGACAACAACCTCCTGGGTCTCAGACAATCCGGCTTCAGGCCAAGGCATGGAACAGAGTCAGCCCTACTGGACCTAAAAATCCAGATGGACGAGGCAAAGGACAAGGGTAATCTAGCCATTCTCCTACTGCTAGATCTATCAGCTGCCTTCGACCTCGTCGACCATCAGATCCTCACAGAACATCTGATGACCTCAGCGGCCTTCTCTAACCAGGCGACTGCCTGGATCCAGTCCTTCCTGACCAACCGAACCACCCGGGTCTTTTCCCCGGGGGCATCAGCACTCCCTGTCCCCATCACCTGTGGCGTTCCTCAAGGCTCGTGCGTCTCGCCGACCCTATACAATATCTTCACTAAGCTACTGTTTGACCGCCTAGATAACCTAGGTGTCACATACACAAACTATGCTGACGATACCCAGGTCCTCATCACACTATCAGGGTGCTACGACGAGGACTCCACCAGAATCAACAACCTTTATTTAGAGATCCAAGCCTGGATGGCAGAGCACGGTCTATGCCTCAACGACGAGAAAACTGAGCTCCTTCTTGTCGGCTCCCAACCACGGCTAAACAAACTAGACCCCCGTTACGCGTCCATCAACATAGACGGTAACCTAATCACAGTGGCCAAAGAAATTAAAACCCTTGGGGTTTATCTAGACTCTACTCTCTCGCTCAAAAGACAGGTGAACGCCACTGCCTCATCCACAGCTTACACCAATAAGCTCATCAACGCCTGCAAACCTTTCCTATCACCTTCCAGCTGCATTACACTAGCCAGAGCGTTAGTGCTCTCAAAAATTGACTACTGCAATACCCTCTTTCTTGGCTCATCAGAACGCAACCTGAACAAACTACAGGTGCTTCAAAATAATGCCATCAGAGCCGCCCTCAGTATCCCACGAAACGCCCACATCTCCAGCTTCAGACAAGATGCTCACTGGCTCCCGGTACGAGACAGAATCACTCTCAGATCCCTCGTCATCGTCCATAAATGCCGCTCCAATGACGCACCCAAATACCTGGCAGACAAGTTCCACAATCACACCTCAACTAGACCAACTAGAACACCATACTCACATTGCCTTTCCGTTCCCAAATTCTCCCTAAAAAAAGCAGGTGGCGCCAGCTTCCCGGTCCTAGCTGCCAAACTATGGAACGCTTTGCCACCATGCCTTAGAGCAGAACCCTCATTTTGGACATTTAGAGCCAAAACAAAAACATGGCTTTCCAACAAAAACGCTGCTTAATGTACTTCCTCTCCGCATGTCTCTGTTGACCACCTGTAACCCGGTCTGCTACACCATTGTTGTTTTATCACAGTCTGTATTGTATATTTTTGCCATGTTGTAACTGTCTCTAAGTCTCCGGCGCCCAGTTACCCCAGGGTTCGGCGCGCGGTACAAATAAATAAACTAAACTAAACTAAACCTTGTACACTCAACTTTCTGGACCAGGAGAATGGGTCCCTTCTCCTGGTACTGGTCTGCAATCTTCAATATAGTTCACAACAGGGGTCAGTGTACTTGAAAGGATGTAGCTTCTTACACAGAAGAAAGACTCCCTTTGCCTGGTGTTTGAGAGTTCTTGTTCAACTTGGGGTTACTCTTGGCACTCTCTCACTATATCAGCAAAGTCCCAAGTCCTTCTCTGGATCCCAGTGGACTTAGCTATGCAACTGCAATGAGGAAGATTTCTTCGGATGCCTGTTCCAGTGGTGTTAGAGTCCCAGACCCTTCTCTGCTTGTAAGTGGGCTTGTCTCTACCACTGCTCTGAGGATGATTTCCTCTGATGCTTGTTTTACTTCTATTGGGGTTCCAGACCATTCTCTGTTGGTCAGTGGGCTTGTTTCTACCACTTATATAAGGATGATTTCCTCTGATGCTTTGTACTCTTCTGTTGTGGTGCCAGACCTTCTCTGGTGTTCAGTGGGCTTATTTCTGCTATTGACATTAGGAAACCCAAATGCACTCTTCGCTCTGTTTTGGGTCCCCAACTCTTGATGGCCCTCCGATAGGCTTTACGCCTGTCCAGGTATGAAGCAGAGACCTCTCTACTCCTCCATGTCCATACTGCTCTGCCCATGCTCCCTGTTACATTCTGGCACTTGCTTGCATAGCACCGGACTCTCCAGGGAATGGGGTGGGTCTCCTTCCAGGTACCTGCAGCCGTCTGCTTCGTTACTGCTTCTGCAGCGATTCTGTGTGTTGTGGCTCCTTGTACTCTTGGCACTGTTAGAGGTTTGTATGGTCCACCTGCTTTCAGCTGGGCCCCGTCCTGCTGATGCAGGACCCATCACAATCTCCCTCAGCCACTCGCAGGCATCCTCTGCAGAGTCCTCGCCTCGGGTCAAGTATGGACTTCAAATCTCCCGAGATCTCTAACTAGAATAGAAGACACCAAGTCAATTTTCTGTTTCCACTTTATAGGGCTTCCTCCACCCCAGCATAACGTCAAAAACTGTTGCCAATGGCTCCTTGGCACTCCTCATGCCTCCTGTGAGCCACCTCATCTCAGGACGAGCACAGTCAGTAATCCTCATGTTTTCTGTGCTCTTCTTCATCCTAGTATTTTCTGTCTTGGTTGTACCCCAAATACATTGGTCTACTCTCAATATAGTATTTTGAAATGGAGGGGGGAACTAAGGAACATGAGGGTTTGAAGTTGTTCAACGGGTTATATTTCGTATTTATTTGTTATTTATATAGTGCCTTTCACCAAGGCACTGTACAAAACCAATTTACAGTACAATTGAAATGAAAAGGACAATACAGTAAAAAATATAACTTACAATGAGACTAAAAAAAAAATAAGATTGAAGTAAGAAAGGTTTTGGAGCAGCAGGGAAAGTAAAATAGTAGTGAATAGACTGTAGGAGTCAATGTGCCCTAGGTGTTCGTCTTTATCCCCAGAGTGGTAGTCCCTCCTCATGAGGTCCTCCCACATTAATCTACCCTGAGGGGGACTATTAGGTAGCGGCCGCATCTGCCTATTCTCATGGGAAAGGGCTCCCCCTTTGGAGAAGTGATGACACCTGGTGATCAGTCACAATCCCCAATCTTTCTATAACCCTTCTTGCATCAATAGGAAAAGTTATATTGTGCCCTAAACTGGTTTGATGTGTGTACTCTGGATGAACCATATCACTCCTTATAGAATTAAGGTATTCTTCACAATGTCGTCGTTTGAGTATTATTTGTCCTCTCTTCTTAATTCTGCTATCCTTTAGTAAAACTATAATGAAAGATACTGAGGAAAAGCTTTTCAATTTCATGATGCCAAGTTATTTCACAAGGAATAATTTGCATCCCCCCCACAGGTCCGTTGTTAAGGATATGGAACCGGCATGGAGACGACAGAGTGGAAGAAACAGGGGTGCTGCAAAAACACAGTGAAATTTACAAAGCTAGAAGAAATTAATGATTGTAATTGTGTACCATTAGAGGTGCTTGTTGTTATTGTCGTGTGATTGTCTTGCTCAGTACTGACAGATGGAAGAATGGCAAATTAATTATTGGTGCATCTAACGTGTTAATGTTTCGATTATGTTCTTATCTATAAACTGAATATGCTGTGAGTTTGTTGATATAAGTGTGTAAAGTGTTCTATGTTCTTACATCAACGGTTCTTTTATCAACAAATGTTCATTGAAAAATGAATCAAATGGTTGTATTTGTATAGAGTCATTTGGGTGGGTTCCTCCCCAATCCCCAATCTTTCAGTAAAAAACGAATCGCAATAAATCCTGGCAAAAAAATAACATTGTTCTGTGTAAAGATATTCAGGCCGAATCATGGAATAAATGTGCGCCGAAAAGGGGAGCGCAAGTGTGAAAATCACGGCGCAAGTGTGAAAATCACAGCGCAAGCGTGAAAATCGCAGTGCACGTGAGCCAAAGCCGCGCACATCGATTCATGGAATTCAGTGCACGTGTACATCCTGGGATGTGCGCTAAAATCGTGGGTGCCGTACGTGGGCGCACGCTCCCTCTCTGCGCTGCTCGCGTGCGCTGCCTCTGCGCTGAAATCTATGAATTACCCCGTTAAAGTCATGGATATGGGATAGTAGTTAATTGTATTTCTGGTCTGCATAGGGGGCTGCAATTTTAGTTATGAACACTCATAACTAAAGTTCACTTCATTTTTATTTATTTTGTTGGCTGCAAATTTTATGAAATATATTTCATTATTTATATGTGTGCTTATTTAAAGGGGGAACACACGAAATAAACATTGAATTGATTAGGTTCATTAATTAACTTTTATAGAGTAGTGCATTAGTGTGATTTTTCAAAAAAAAAAATTATTAAAACCTCCAAAGATTATGGTTGAAAAATAGAGTTTTCAAATATTTGACTACATTTCGAATTAAAAGAGTGCCAACAAAAAAACCTGTCTTAAACAAAGAAGAAAACAAGGTCTCTTTTTCTGACACTGGGAGAAGGGACCTCTGTGGCTCACAGGGTGCCCTCTCTATGCTTACAGAGAATGGAGTCTGCCGGGGGAATAAGAACATGAAGGACACAATGCTATGGCAGCGTGTCCACTCTAAAAGCAGGTAAGGGGGTCAGGCCAAGAGAGAGAGAACCAGGGCAAAGAGGGGAAGGGAAAGGGCGAAGAAGGGGGGCAGGAAGACATTGACAGGGAGGAGGAGAGATGGGAGGATGGGGAGAGGAAAGGGAAAACCTGGGGAAATTAACAAGGAACCCTCCACCACTGACACTGAAGTGATGTGTAGTGGCAGAAGATAACAGATGACCAAGAGACATGCGGCGGCAATACCAGGTCTCTCTGACCTATACATTATAATACCAATAAAAAAAAGACAGCATAAAAAAAAAATATATATATATATATATTGAAAGCAGCACTAACGCCACATTATTGAAAATTGAAGAAAGCAAATAGAATAATTAAAGAGATATTCTTACAAAATGTAAGCTCCCTCTGGAATCGGTGGCTATATTAGAGAACTGCCATAGAGCTAATGCAAATGATTGGGGTGCAATAAAAACATTTTGCACATGTGCGGGGGCTGGCGAATGTTCGGAGAACACTCAGCGTCATTACACCTTCTAATACCCTGCACGCTTAGCGTGCCGCACCCCCCAATAACCGCCTCTCCTCACGGCTGCACCTCATACATGCACAAGTGATATTTCACCTTTGCTGCACGGCTCCTCCAATACACAGCGCCGACGTTTCCCTTTGAATGCAGCCCGAGGAAGGCTGCCACAGCCCATCTCGATAATTCTTCAAAAGATGGGACAGTATTTATGCAAAATCACAATAGGTTCTGAAGCATATGCAATATGAAAACCAAATTGCCTCTTTAGGCTTCTCATCGCTGATGCTTTATGGATTGTGGGGGAGGCAGCCAGCATTATGAATAGGCCTTTGTGATTTCTGCCACCCACCTGCTGGCTACTTACTGGGCCACTGACAGCTCTGCTGGGGGAAAAAAAGACAGTTTTGAACAATCGGATCCAAGAGCTAGGGTTTTCAAGTTTGTTATAAAAAATAAAAAAAAAACTATACAGGTTGCACCAGAAGGCACCAGATTGTAACACATACGCCTCAACTTTAACTGTCTCTGTTTGCATGTTTTCTAAGAGGCGCAGTGCCTTTTGAATGGCATATCACAAACAGTTCCCTGCCTTTGACAGATGATCCTCGGGGCTATTTGTGTAATTCTTCTCGTACATGTTTTAATCACAACAACCTATTGACGGACAGGGAGAGATATCTGCAATCTGCATGTACCGTAGAAGAGATTTGAGGCCTGGTGCATAGAAAAAGTGCAAAGTACCCGCAAAGCACGGAAATCAACCTTGCACCTACCTGCACGCAAAAGTTTTTTCCTCTGCATCGTCCACAATGTGTTCTGGGGCCGGGGACCACACTACATCCAATGGTCTCTTCCTAAACATCTTCATTCTCGAGCCCTCTGCTGATCCACCTCCAACTCTCTGAGGGTCAGATGCTTCTTCAGCCGGAGAGTGGGGGTAGATCTATGTCCTCTGCAACAGCCTTCCTGCCTCTATCAAACTTGAGCAGGACCACCCAAGGTTCCGGAAGCAACTTAAAACCTTCCCTTTCGCTTTTGCTTTCTCTCTCCCTCTCCCTTGTAGATGTCCCTGTCTGCAGCGCATTCTGGTTACCTGGCCATCCACTGAACTTACCCAGGCTTCTGCATGACCAGTTGCCCTTGCACTGCTTCCGGGCCTAAAAAAAACTTAAGGGGCTGTATCTGCAACCCTACAGCCCCCTGACTCTCGGCACTTATGAGGTACTTCCAAGCAGCACTTACAAGTTACTGTTCTTGCGCGATCTGAATGACACAAGGCCGAGTAAAATTGTTGTTTTGTCCTCCTTCTGTCCTCCCTTCCTTGTCTTGTTGCACCCACCTCCAACTCTCTAGAGGTCAGACGCTTCTTCAGGCGGAGAGTGGGGGGTTGATCTCTGCCCTCGGCTTGTGCCACCTTTTGGAAAATCCTTCCTGCCTCTATAAAACTTGAGAAGGACCACCTAAGGTTCCGGAAGCAACTCAGAACCTTCCCTTTTGCTTCCGTTTTCTCTCTCCCTCTCCCTTGTAGATGTCCCTGTTTGCTGGGCAAACTGATTATCTGCCACCCACCGAATTTATGGCACCAGTCTCCTACAAGACCCGTTGCCCTTGCACTGCCTGCGGGCCTACAAAATACTTAAGGGACTGTGTCTGCAACCCTACTCCCCCCTGCTCTCTGCACTTATGAGCTACCTCCCAGCAGCACTTACGAGTTACTTGCACGACCCTAACACTTCTCCCCCTCCCTCCCCTCCGTTCTTGCATGATCTGAATGACACAAGGCATAGTAAGATCGTTGTTTTGTCCTCCATTTATTCCTCCGTTCCTTGTCTTGTCGCGCCTAGACACACTAGTGTACAGACACGTTTTAAATGGCTGATCATATTATATCATTTCATTCATGGTTTTCTAACAGCAAAGTAACCCGAGGCGTAAAGAAAATTGAGTTGCACCGGAATGCCCACAACACGCCCCTATGTAAAACAAAACCAGCGACATATACCACCCTTTGCGGCTACCTTATCCCCACCATCCAGCACCCTGGCAATACTGTGAGCCCCCGCCACCCGCAACTAAGGAAGCACCCCTGTGACCCTGCGTACAAACCTCCATAGCCCAAATCTTACCATGCTAACCTGCGTTCCATTTCACATAACTGAAGGCAGCATCCGATTAATCTGCGTACAAACCCGCGTAGTTCAAGGCGACACCAAGCTAATCTGCATACTATCATCCCTAACTCCAAGCAGCACCTCAACTATGTACCATCACCCGTAAATTAGTATGTTCACACTACATTTGTGCATTGGTTCCTAAGCGCATTCTACCCTGCGCCGCCTACCATGTGGCGGTAAGATCACAAGGTTTGCATGTGACTTTTCCTAAAGTGAAGTTGCGCGTAGATATCCAATCATACAGTTAGGTTTACACTTGACTGGGTGTGTGATTTCCTTGCATGGCACTTCCCTTAACATGCCAACATTATTCCTCATGTAACCCTTATTTTGCTGTGAGAATGGGGAATATGTATGTTCTGCCCCCTATTTATTTCTTTGCATAGGGCCGTCCCACACTTTGCGTGAGTGTCGCACTAAGCGCTCAACTGTACTTAAAGTTGTGATGGGAAGTCACAAAGTCTTCCATGCAAAGTCACAGAAAGACACGCCAAGTTCGATCCATGAATTGGAAAAAAGGAGTTTTCCGTGCTGAAAAGTGTCCAAAGTCACTTTTCAGCACAGAAACAATTCTGTGAATCAGCGCATTGGTGTTTTCAGAACGAAAGAAAGGGTTAGAGAAATTCAGGGAGAGGTGGTGATTAAGGCTAAAAAAAATCTGTTTTGTGGTTGTGTAATCCGCCACTAAACAGCAATGTAAACACTAAATACACATCCAGATTTACACAATAAAAAAATAAAAAACATGTGTGTTTCCAATACTGGAGCCTCAATGCTTAATCTTTCTTGGCCTGCTCTTCAGTCCCGCTGCACACGCGCTCCACGCAGACAGAAACCTGGAAGCGGACTGAGCTTACTAGTTCCTGTCACACAAGCCCTCCTGTGGAGCAGAGAGCGACGCTCTGCAACCACGAGACAGGCAGTTATGGAAGTCAGCTGTAGACAGAGTGCATCATGACGCGACACGCTACGACCCAGTCTACCAGCAACCTGAATTCTGGCATTATTCATGTTAGCCAGTGTGAGGGCTGACTTACCAGTGCGGAGACCAACCATGCCGGTATATGGGATAGCACGCCTGAAGACACTGGCTGGGACGGCTGGATGTCCCCCGTCTCTGCATCCACCTCATAAAATGAGTGGGTTAAAATGGCATTCCACCAAAGTTAGGGGAGACAAACACTCAGTAACAGAGCCTCATAAACTAAGGACTGTGATGAGGAAGGTAGGCTACATGGTCCAGTCTTCAATGAACTGCGGCACATTTAGGAGTTTGTTACCTCCCACAAGTTCTCCAACTTTCCACTTTACTTAAGAAAGGTTCAGTGGTAGAGAAACTCCTTCACTATGAAAATGGCATGTTCTCCATGTTGTTAGGTATTTCGCCATGCCTGTCTGACAATGCAGAGGATGGTGGATTAATAGCTTTTTGCTGGCTGGAGCTGTCCTCCTGACTACACCCTGGCAAGACTGGGTGGACCATCGGGAGAAGGATGGTGAGGCTACCGCCACCTTTGAGTTGGTGGCGGTGGTAACATTGCTGCAACCACCACCAGCCATTTCTTCAATGCATCCGACTGAACATCAAGCAGTGGGTTCAGTCGAATGTTTCATAGGCAGTGGAAGGGAGTGGAGGTAGAGAATCACTCAGATTGGCTAGCAGCGGATCCACTTTCCAGGTGGATGGGTTCTCTCACCATGCTGAAAGGAGATTGCAGTCTTCTTCTGCCAAGATAAAAATGGTTTCCTTAGCCACAGGCGGCAGGATCAAATCTCTTATTTTCTTTGTTTGAGATATTGACTGGCTGAGCGTCTGTACAATTCGAGGTGATTGGCTTGCACATTTTGTGATTCTTCAAGCATGGAAGTATCATTTTCTAATCACTACCTTACTGCTCTACTCATTCAATAGGTTCTAGTCGAGTGGCACTTGTGGCTGCTCCCCCTTGTAAGCATCAAGATAATGGTTGCTGAACTTTTTCTGATGGGATCCCCAACTTGTGCAATATTTTTCCAGTTTCCCGAATCCTGATTTTCAAACAACACTTAGGGGGTCATTACGAGGTTGGAGGTAGCCATGGTGCTATTAGCGCCATGGCTACCCCCTTACTGCATACCGGGTTCGGGTTCCCTGAATGGGGAATTACCGGGCCATTCCAACCTTGGAGGACCCGGTATTTCCCCATTCTAGGAACCCATCCCCATTCCCATTCGAGCCCCCAACGGGCCCGTTGTTAGCATGCTGGTCCTTTAGCGGCTCCCACTAAGCGCGCCTGGTAAAACCAGCCGCCCTTAGCGGGACCCGCTAAAGGCCCTCGTAATGCGGCGGTAAGGGGTTAACGGCACCGGCACCTTTACTGGTACTGTTAACCCCTTACCGCCAACCTTGTAATGACCCCCTTACTGAGCAGAAAAGAAATTCCAATTCTTACAGTGATTTTGGGCTATCGTTCTGTCTTCCGACATCCATTTCCACATTGCCCCTTACAGTGATTCCTGCGTGGTCTGTTCAAAGGGATTTCTGAATGGAGTTCTGTCTTCACACAATCATTTCCGCTGTATGAGGTTCTGTCTTCCCACTGTGCTTTCTGTAGATGTTTTGTCTTTGCAGAGTGATTTCTGCATCGAGTTCTGTCTTCCCACAGTGATTTCTTTCTTTTAACAGTGATTTATGCTGGAGGTTCATTCAACAGCGATTTCTGCATGTGATTCTCTCTTTCTAGACGGATTTGCATGGGGTTTAGTCTTCCTGAAGTGATGTACACATTATGGAGTGCTGTGTCCCCTCACAGTGATTTCTGAAAAGGGCTATGTCACCCCACAGTGTTTACTGCATGGAGGTCTGTATTCCCAAAGTGGATTCCTTACATGGCGTCTGCCTTCCTTCGTGGTGTTCTATTGTCCCACAATGATTCCTGAATGGAGTCAAGTTTTTTCTCGTATTTATTTCTGCATGAAGGTTTGTCGTCCCAAAGTGATTTCTACATGGGACTCTTCCTTCCCACTTTGATTTCTGCATGGTCTTTTTTTCTTCACACAGTGATCATGAAGGCCCTGTTCAACCTCTATATGTCCGGATCACACTGAATTAATTAAGTGTTACAAGTATACTTCTTTTTTTCATTTTTCCCTTTCTGTGTATGTGTGACTCTACCTCTCTCTTTTTCTCTCTCTATCCATCTGGGGTCTTCAATCTGCGGCTCTCCAGATGTTTCGTACTACAACTCCCATGATCCTTCACCATTGACTCTGCCTGACAGGGCTGATGGAAATTGTAGTGTAAATCATCTGGAGAGACAAAGGTTGCAGATCCCCGATATTTTCTCTATTGTTTGTACAGTGTATAATTGTTAGATATTTTGTGGATTCAATTGCAGATATCGCTAAGGTGCATCCACTAATTTTGCACCCCCTAGTAAATTATACCACTCCACAATTCTGGGATAAGAACCAGGATGTGTTAAGAATTAGTAATTTATTTAAAAAAAGTAACACGTTGACAAAAGAAAATCAACCATCCTATGAAATTCTCACTAAGGTCCAATAGCCACATGAAGTCACACCATGAGTCAACAAGTCAACTACTTATATTCCTAAATATTTCTAATTCTGAATACTTCAATTCAACTTCTAAGTAGCACACTTAATTCAATAATTACATCACTGCTTACCCGCCAGAGCTGTGTGCATGTTTCCCATACATTTACATAGAACTGCTGTTCTTTATTTATTGACAATTTAAAACATTTTATATTATTTCCTCCAAAGTAAAAATCAGATAAAAGTATCAGAGAAAAGTTAGTATCAGAGAAAGATTACACAGAAAAAATAATTTGCTAGATATTTCACGTTAGAAATGTGCTCCCATATGCAATGAGGTGTGAATGGTTTCTAGTGCATGCATGTAAATGAAATACCAGCTCTAGTAAGCTGCGCAATCAGTTTAGAATGCATAGAATATTGTTTTATTTACTTTAGGCACCCATCTGTGGTTTTCGTTTTCTGGAAGGACAAAAACGAAACCCCATATCCCTATCATGATTGGGGTGTAGCCAATTCTGTGTTCCCTGCTTCAACACAATGGGCCTCATTACACGGTAGGCGGTAAGGGTTTACCGGTACCGGTAAGGGCACCGGTACCGGTAAACCCTTACCGCCTTACTACGAGGTCCCTTTGCGAGTCCTCCCTTAACGCCTGGTTTTTCCAGGCGTTAAGGACGGGACCCACAAAGGGACCTCAGAGCTAATTACGGTACCGCAATTTGCGGTACCGTAATTAGCACCTTTCCCATTCCCATTATGCCCTATGGGGCAAAAATGGGAATGGGGAAGGGTAAATGGGGATTGGGGAATTACCGCCCCCGCTCACCTTGGAGTAGGGCGGTAATTCCGCCATCCACCAAGGCGGACTCGGTACGGTACCGGCGGCAATCATGGCGCTAATAGCGCCATGGTTACCGCCTACCGTGTAATGAGGCCCAATTAATGTCATTGGTGAAATTGTACTATGTATTGTAAATAGTATCCATCTCTATGGAGTGAAAGTGTTTCAACTAAGCTATCTTTCATTTCAATATCTCTTTTAAAATGACTAGGCTTTCACAGGTCATGAATAACAAAACAAGCATGGAAATTAGCAAGTTGCACACCTTTTTGCAAGTCCAGTATCAGACTACACCTGCGAAATTCCCAGGGTTGGATTTGATTTTGCCTAGGTTACAAAATGTTGCAACCTCTTGAGTTGTGGGATGCAATCCATTCTACTCTGGGAATACAACAAATAGAATGGCAGACATTGCTATTTCTTCTTATTTAAAAGTAATCATACTCAGCTTTGAAAACATTGAAAACAGGATATAATTCACTCTAACAAGCTAAAATATATAATATGCATTTTATTGCTTGTAGTTTATCAGCCACTGCTTGCTATCCACAGGAACATGCTAAGTGTTCTATAACAAATCAGAATTTACTGTAATAAAGCAATGTTTAATTGCACACTAACATGTTAAAACATTATTTTTGGAGTGAGTTCCCCTGTGTGGGATTCCCTTTCATTCCATCCATTCATGGGGCTTAGCATAGAAAGTTCTAAAGAGCCTATATCTAACTACAATGGGGAATGTTCATGCTCACAATTGGACAATTAGAATCAGCATGGAAACTCAGAGTTTTCAAATAATCAACCAGTCAGCTTGGTCCCTTCTATTTCTCCTTCCAGGAAACCAGGTATGTTTGAATCAAAATCTGCTTCAGGCCTCCTCATGGGCAAGGCCCAATCACCTCCACATTATATCCAAGATCAGTACTCATCTATTTGGGACAGTTGTTTCTATTTTTACAGCTTCACAATCCCAGAGTTCATCCCAAATACATGTGTGTTTCTGCTTATAAATACACAGTGCAACATTGCCACACTATATCATGATGACCTCACACTTTTGATTGCTCATTTCTATCGGCTTGATTAACAGACTGACACTCCTACAGGATACACCCCTTAATGTCATAGGTTGATCACATTTCTGAACATGTGAGAGGTTGGGGCTGTACAATCTTGGACTCAGAATCACGCTTTACCCCATAACTCCCAAGAACGTTTCTCTCTAATAAAGTATGGGTTTCTAGGTTTGCATCTTTCTCACAAATTCAGGAACATCTGGCATGCGTATGTGCGATGGAGTATGACGTATTTATTAATATTCATATGTTTTATCAATTATGAATACATCTACAGATATCGTTTTAGACACATTTTGTAGAGGAGAATCATTTGGTTTAAAAAATGTTTTGCCTCTAAGTCATATCAGTGTGCAGTTACATTGAAACGATTGTATTTAAATGCATAAATAATACTAATTGAAATGGTCTAATTTAATTGTGATTTGTGTCAGCACAACAAATCATGTGAGCAGCTATCAGTGCCCTATTTGTGAAGCCCTCAGCCCTTGATTGATAAGGGTAGCCGACAGGCATAGTTTGTTTGTGTTTCCATTAACTGGCCAGCTGCTGAATTCTAATGGGTATTTCTATGTCAATGGTGACATTCTAGATGTGTTTGACTGCCTTTGCAGCACTGGGCCTGGAAGACAAGGCCTGATGTCATCTGCAAGGTCCAGATTTGTATCTCTTTAGAGGACAATGGATTGGAGTCCACTGGAATGTATTCCAACATGTTTGAAACAATATTTCTGTTTAAATGAGCCCATGTGGCTGCGGTAGTCCTAATTTATGGCACAGACATGATGCTTAATGCAGCCACCCACTCACAACTCCATAAGTGGGTGATTAATTGAATTCATGTATATAACACACACCACACTTGCAGGTGCCATGTTTGATGAGGTATGTTAAGTCTAATCACACTAATCAGAGTGGCTGTTATGACCTACATTACTCAGACTTCATACTGTGACATTTAAATTAAGTTATTTATATATTTACATTCTCTTTTGGTTAACACTACACACTCTGGTCGCTTCTCTGCAGGTTTGACCCAATGGGTCAAGGGACTGTTTGATTACGTGCCCCACAAATCAATTGTAGGTGCGATTGCTTTTTAGCGAATGAGCACATTTCCCTGGTCCTTGTGGGTGATGTAATTCAGAGTGCAGCTCTCAGGTTCAGTGAGAGGCTTTGCTCATCCAATAAATCAGGGGGTTGTAACCTTTGGTTCTCCAGATGTTTTAGACTACAACTCCCAAGATTCTTCAGCAATGTCAAAGGTGGCTTGGCCTGATAAGCATTGTAGTCCTAAACATCGGGGAGCAAATGGTGGCAGACCACTGCAATACACGTCTGATACTTGATCAAAGGGGGGCGGGGGCATCAGCACACCTTCAGACAAGAGATGTAGGCATCAGATCGAGTGAAACAGTGTCAGATGAAGAAAGCTTGAAGAAATAGCATATTTAAGTGGTTTGTAAATTGGTTGCTTAACACGTGGCCAATGCATAAAAAAAGTTAGAAAAGGTAACTGTGATTTACCCTGTAGAGATAGCATCTGATTCACAAACAGGTTGCTGCTTGTAATTCTGAGAAACTCTTTATTTATTTCCCATTCATTTATTTATAGTTTTCTACAGGGCCACATAGTTCTTTCGAGAAGCCAGTCCTAGTTACTCCTGATTTTCTTTGCTTTAGTATTTATTGAGCGCACATAAACTGGAGACATATTGGCATTAACCCTACAGAAACCACTAACAGGTATGCAAAAAGAAGGAAAACAACTAAAACTGAAAGGTTTTTAAAGAGCAACATAAGAGAATATGGTCTTGGATAGCCCAAAAAGCCAAAGGAAGAGCATTCCACAGCCGCGCAGCTGCAACAGAGAAGGCCCGCCCACCAATCAGGGACCTCCGGAAATGAGGCACAGAGATACTAAGACTATTTTGTGAACGAAGAGGACCTGGTGTATGAGGTCGAAATTTACTTTGGAGAAATTCAGTTCCAATTCCATAAAATAACCGGTGCGCCTGGCACGGAAATTTTAAATGGATCCTTTTACACACCGGGAGACAATGAAGCTGCCGCAAGATGGGGGGAAATCTGTGCTACTATAGGAGGATGAACCACTGCTCTTGCAGCAGAACTCCTCAATTTTTATTTATTGTGCCTTTGTAAGGTGCTTATAGATCAAGTAAATTGTGTTTTCAAGAGTTGGAGTCTATGAATCAGGCATTACAATAATCAGCCCCACTCATAACCAAAGAGACAACAAGGGGGCATGAAACTTGGATGGAATAAAATGAAGAACTTTACAAAGTGTCCTAAGTTTAAGATGTCCAATTTGGAAGACCAACGCTATCTGGGCCTCCATAGAGAGCAAATTTGACAACTTGACGGCAAAGTTCTTAACCACTGCAACTAATGTAGGAAGGGTGCCGAGGACTGTCAGACAATTATCCAATGTCCATAAAGAGGGAACAAGAGGAGAAAAAGAGAAGGGAGATAACTTGTAACCAGTACCTCTGTCTTGTCCCCATTCAGATTCAGCCAGTTGTCGGCCATCCACTACCCACAGCCTTCAAGCAACCCCGTAGCTGTGACACAGTGCTAGACTGGGCAGAGTCTAGCCTCACAATGATTTGGGTTTCATCAACATAGGAGTAAAAGCAGAGGCCATAGAAGCGGATGAGTTTGGCCAAAGGCTGGATATAGAAATTAAGTAAAATAAGGGACAATGCGGAGCCTTGAGTAACTCTGCAAGATAGAGGCACTTGCTCATATCGAAAAGGAGGGAGAGAAAGAGATTGAACACAATCCGATAGGAAGACTGAAGCCAAGAAAGAACCTGAACGGACGGGCCAGCACTGGCAAGGCAGTCAAGCAGGGTGGAGTGGTCAAGCGTGTCAATGGCGGCTGAAAGGTCTAACAGAATCAGCAACACTCTCTACCTCCATCAGCAAGACATGTTAAATCATCGACCACTGAAACCAGCACTGTTTCCGTGCCTCGACCAGGACAGAAACCTGGCTGAAAGGTATCAAAAAAAATCAGTAGATTCCAAGAAAAAGCAAAGCAAAGGGGAAATCAAAGATTTTAACAGCTTCATAAAAAAAAGGAAGCAAAGGAATTGGATGGAAGTTAGATAGGACTGAAGGACCTACAGAAGGTATTTTCAAGAGGTGGACAACCAATGCCTGATTTAGCTCTTCAGGAATGAAAACTGTAAGGCAAGAGTCGTTAATAAAAGTGATCCACGTGGCAATGACTGGCATTACCTTCTTTAGAATCAAAAGAGGGATTGGGTCAATAGGCGATGCCGACTTAAGTTTATTGGCAGTTTACTCCTAGTAACTTCTTTCTGAATTGAATAGTCCCTATACAAGAGTAAGTGAAGACCAACAGTAACAATCAGGTACTTCTTTGTGACTTGCCCCCTAACTGTTTGCCCCAGATTAATCCAGGGAAGCAGCCATGTCATTTCACTTTTTTCCTACTCTTTGCTTCTTCCCTTTCATATTTTTGGGAATGGATCCTGACAGGGTTGTTGGATCGTGCCTCTCTGAAAGGACAGTAATGTGGGAGTAAAAGGACCCTGAACTCCACTCTTTCTTTGATTTGGAGACTAGCGTGGTCTACCAGGATCGGTGGCACTTGTTCCTGTTTCTTCCTCTCACAACAGAGATTGGCTGCCTTGTTCTACACATAATATGACATCAGGATCTGCTACTTGAGAACTCCCACGCAGATGGTTTGGCAGTAATAAAGGCATGTTACCATTACTGATACATCAAGTGTGTGAAGGCAATCAGCTACATCAAAAGCAGTAATAACATTAAACCACAGATTTGAAGATTTAGAACATTTTAGGTGATTTGGTTATTTTTTGTTTCCTTGGGAGTTTACAGGAACAGTTTTTTTCAATTTCATAAAACTGTATTTCACTGCATCAACAAAAAATATTCTCTTTATGGAGTGTACACAACAAAACCAAGAAATGTATGGTGGGTTTAAAAGGTTTTGAAAAAGCCTTTTCACCGGTAATGTGAAAGTGGGAAAGTCCATAGAGATAGAGTTTTTGCATCAAGTCTGCTGAGCGATACAGCGGGAAAATACATGATCTTGACTGAGCAAAGTACCCCTTTATTTGCTAATTATTTTATAGGTTTCACATTGCAAAGTTATCACGTACGAATTACTACTGCTCAAGAAATATGTTTCCCTAGAAAACAATTAACAAGCTTGCATGAAACAATAAATTAATTAAGAAAAGATATTTCCTAACACTGCATATAGATGAGCTGCCTTTGATCTGTTCCTTATTTCGAAGGTGTTGCGCCCGACTTGATAGGGTTAAATCACAGATCATATGTTTCCGTGTGAGGGTAGAACGAACAGCAAGTGAGCGGTAAATTATGTGGAAGGCATTTAAACAGTATTAAGTGCTATCAAAATAACTTGTGGATCTTTCACTAAATGATCCAAGGATGGTTCAACTGGAAGGTGTGTTAAGAGGTACATGAATGTTAGATATCAGGCAGATCCATAGCAACCTCTTAAAATTAAGAGGAAAGCGGATTTTATATAGTGAGAGCAAAATATAAGCTCACACTGAATAGGCAGTCTGCCTGACAGTCCATGCATTTTTTGTTCCTTTATTAGAGTTTTAGACTGAATCTTGTAAAAGGTGCAGTACATTGTGTTTTAATTAGGTTGACACAAGTCTCGAGTCTACCTAGATCACGGGTCTGAAACCTTTGGCTCTCCATATGTTTTGGACTACATCTCCCATCAACCCTAGCCAGCACAGTCAATTGCTAGTGGTCCTGTGGGGTCATAGTACAAAAGATCTGGAGAGCTTTAGATTGCAGTCCCATGCCTAGATACTGAACATGCACAACTATTTTTCCCAAACAGAGTAGAAATGCTACCTCTGATCTCAGGAAAAGGAGAAGGTGTCACCAAAGTCCAAGAAAGTCTGAGCACCTCCAAAAAAGAACAAAGATTTCTTTACGGCCCATGCACATTTCTCGACTCGACTCAACTGTAGGGTGTGTCCCTTTCATGTTTCTTTTCTGACTGTAAGCTACTGCATTCTGCTTTTCTGTAGTGACATCAGAAGGTTCTGCTCGACCATCATGACACTCCTTGTGACACCTTTGCCCATGACAGCATTGTCTGAGTCAACTTCCCTGTAATACTACAACACTCAAGTAACTCAGCTACTTCATTGCAACCATGTGCCCTGGTTACTGCCCCTGGTAGAAAAAATCTATTTCCTCTACCAAGTTCCAAAGAAGAAGCTCACAGCTGCCCAATTGCCTGACTTCCCATTGCGGGTTATAACACAGAAGGATGAACAGGTCATTTCTGACGAGCAGCATGGCAGATGTAGAACCCCCAGGCGCCACGATTCAGCTATGCCAGCTGGATGGGTGGTCCGTGCCACACGCAGTGACCGGTGAGCGGGCGAGCGCTCCCCTGTGTGGCACACAAGTGCTGGAAGATGTCGGCTCTCCCTGAGTCAAGAGTGGGCAGACAGCACCTGAAGTTTGGGCAGGCGGACAAGATTGGCAAAGGAACAACTGATAGAGAGCAAGGATCCGGCTTGCGCAGAACACAAGATAAAAAAAGAAAAAAGCACCTTATGACGTCATTGAACGTGCAGCCGCCATTTAGGATGCTTGTTTGTTGTTTTGGCAACTACCATGATGGCTTTGCAATTGAAAATGTAATGCATCTGCGTCGGACTTCCTCATTCCAGTACTTTCAACCTCTAGGATCATCCCTAATCTCAAGTGTGACTTTATTTACTATAAATTAATGAATACCCTGTTGTCTCCAATACATTTTACTGCATCCTGTTTCCTTTTGTTCATAGACCATCACTGTGTTGTATTGCCCATGGCACACATGTAATATCAAGAAGTCTAGAGGATGTCTGTTCCAGTTTCTACTCTTTATAGATTGAGATATGACATTACAGAAACATATTATAGGAAGAAATAAAATAAAATCGGTGTTGCCAGCTACAAATTGTAGCTGGAAATTCCCCTCTCTACTTGTGTGTATAGGTGGGATCGAAGATTCAGAGTGTATGGGACCAAATTGTGGAACCGTCTCCGAAGGGAGATTTGAGCCGTTAAATCTCTCTTTCAATTCCATAAGGCCCACATAACCCTCCTGTTCAATTAACGGATGGGCGGCAACTTCTTTTGTTGGGCCAGTGATTCTGATTGTATTGACTGCCTCAATTGTAAGCTTTACCCCTAGCTCTTCTGATTTAGTCCCCAATCTGCGCCTAGATACGATTTAGTTCCTTAAGTTGTGCTATACAAATGCATCAAATCAAATACAATCATATCGAGGCAAAGGGCATATCAGCCAATATTTCCGCTCTCCAGGACAGCAACTGCATTTCTGAAAAGCTGTATTATCTAGCTAAAAAATGTATTTCCCACCGCAAGATAAAACCTTTGCTCAATTTCTGAACTCATGGGTAAGCACTCCCCTTCATTGTGGGACATAATGTTGAAGGGGGAGTCGCAAAAAGGGGTGGGGTGAGAATCTCTGAATTCCATTCTCACCCTTGTTGCACATTAATTTGTGTAATATTCAGGTGGGTGATTAGGGACCATACCATGCACCTTTCTTTCCATGAAAACCCCTGAGGTGTATGTACACTAATGCTGTCCAACCTGTATGTCCATCCCTCAAACATGGTTGGAAATATATTTTTACGTTTTGAATACAAACAGGACACGGGCTGTTCCAAAAATATCACATTTGCAACATGACTTTTCTGTCCTAGTGGCTGTAGGGCAGGGGCCTGCAACCTTTGGCTCTCTTTATGTTTCAGACTACAATTCCAATGATATCTGGCTATTGACTGTGCTGGTTGGGGATGATGGGAGTTGCAGTCCAAAACACCTGAAGCTCCAAAGGTTGCAGATCCCTGTGGTAGAGTGATTCAAGGTATTTTCTACTGAATATGCCACACTCGGCATTGCTAATTAGCATATACGGTACTCCTAAATGAAACACCTTCCTACTCCCAATGAACTCTAACGTGGTGTGTATAATGATATGGTTGTGTCTAGTTATAATGTTGTGGTTAACTTTCAGAGGATGTTACAGACAACTGTAATTACCACTACGAACACAGGCAATTTTAACTACATTTTGTTTGCACTATTTTGCATTCTGAATATTTCTGCTTAAAATGTGAATTAAAATGCACAGAGAGACCACAATGCTTGCTAATTCATTGTCTCATGTGTTAAACTTGCAGAGCTGAATTTAAAAACTGTTTCTCACGGTAAAGCATTGTTAAAATTTATATTCCTTCCGAGATATAGTTCATGGTGTGCATTATTCCAGCATGTAGCATAATTCAGTAATTTCATAAATTCTTAATGCATGCACACGTCTGGATTTATTGAGACTAAGACGAATCCATTTTTTTGCAAAGAAAAACACAGGAACAGAAAGCAATACAGTTTCTGGAAAATATATGAATTCACAAAGATAATATCAATTACAGCCGAATTATTTATGTGCCAGGCTGTAACAAGCAATTGGCCTTAAACAATATTTCCGAAAAAGTTGCATTCGCTACAGATTTGAGTAATAGACTTTTAATGTTCCTGTGTGTCTGGACCCGGGATATGGGTTTTCTGGCAGCCAGAAAAAAAAACTTCTCAGCAAAGTCTGATCTTTCTTGTTCTCCCTGAACAAATGTGCCCTCACCCACAGCCCCGCCAGAAACAACTTTAAGTCAATTCAACACAAAATCCTGAAACACCCACCCCAAAAATGCTCTTCTTAAATATTGTGTGTATTTCACCCCCATTTTCGTAATTATTAGGCTTGAACACATAATCAAGATTAACCCATTTTACTAATTCCTCTTGAACACTCAATTGTTGTCAACCCTAGGGGTCCATTGCACAGCTGCAAGAGGGGTCTTCAAAATGCACATCTCTTCAGATGTTTTGCACTATGATTCCCATGATCCCTCATCATTGACTATGCTAGATAGGGCTCATGGGAGCTTTAGTACAAAACATCAGGCAATGCAAAGGTTTCACTCTGCACTACAAGAACCCGATCCTGAATTAGTTTACGACCATGTGTATCATTGGAGAATCTTTGGGGGTAACCCTATGATTTGGCTAAGATCAGATGTGCTGGGTCTCCAGCACTAGTGGCAGTGTGCATTCAAGCCTCCACGAAGGAACAAGCAAGGATGGCAGAGATGGCTGTTCTGGTGTAGTGCCACTTAGCGCAGGAGCATCAGATTCGGAAAGGGATGAAACTGTGACCCCTGTATGATTACTATTGGAAATATATTCCAAACGTTTTTATTGATTTTACTCTTATTGTAGTTTTTTTTTTTTTTCTTCTTTCTACATCCTGTTATTGCAACAGGATCCAACACTCTGTTATGTTTTTTTCTTGCAATGTAGTTAGGGTCAAACATCATGAGATATCACTTCCTGTGCGGTTATCAAGTAGTAATAGGATGTGTCATACAGCATGTGATGTCATTTGCACATCCACTCTGATTTTAATGAAATGATGCAGCTCCCTTTTATGGTAGATTGTAGTGTACTATTGGGCCTTCTTTGATTTTTTTGTTTTTAGTTTGGGCTTATAGGTTTTGCTTGGGACACCTATAAGCCAAAACTATTGCATTGCAGTACAGATAGAGAGGATTGACGTATGAGTAGGGACACAGAGTATGTAGGTTTTGTTTGGTCATGTGCCCACCCGTTGCCTGCCCATGGCCATGCAATTCCCTATGGCAATTCTCATCCATTCCATCCTCCACCCGCCCAAAACATCTCCTCGTGGGAACTCTTTGAGCTTGCTATAATCAAGCCTTGCCATCAAGCTTTGAATTCAAAGTGCCTGCCAGTGTTTGTTCAAAGAAGTCTTCTGAGAGTTAATGACTTAATTGAAGATGTAAAGACGCTATTGGTGTAATAAAAATGTCTTACCAGGCCTAACTTCCGCCACTCGATTTATAAGCACTCTGTGTGTCCATCACTGAAGTCCCGCTAAAAACAAGCTTTTGTAAAGCCACCGAAGTCCTTTTTAAATCAATCAATGAATGAGCCAACATTTTTGGCATGCACATATGTTTTAAGCTTTTGCCAGGCACTGCTATTAGATGCCCAGGTACTTGCACCATTTTGCACCTGATACCAACAATGGGTAGTTAACACCACTACGGCTGTGCCCGGCAAGTGCCTTTCCCATGCCTACAGAAAAGGCCAAACTGATGCCATTGCCAATGTTTATTTTTTTTTTTTTTAGTGTTGTGAATGCCTTTGCTTATGTAACTAGCCATTCATATGTAATTTTACTAACAGTAGTATAGGTTTGCATACCACTGAGGATTTTCTCAAACCATAATTATTAATTCACTAACATGAGTTTCCCAAGTTTTAGTTATTATATGAGTTTATGTACACATTTTGTAAAGAGTTTCTCAAACCCTTGTTATCACATGACTGAAAAGGGCTTCCCAAATGTTATTTATTATCTGACAATCAAGAGTTGCAGTACTCAAATCACCTTCATTACAAGACACTTATGATCTCCTAAAACCTCAATTATTACATTCATTTGATTTTTTTGATTTGTTTATTTGTAATGCGTCGGTAGCCCGCAGGCATCAGGGCGCAGAGAGAGAGATTCATGTTAAGTCGTGGGTAGAACAGCTAAGGGGTGGAACATTATTTAAAAAGATGAGTCTTCAGGTTTTTTCTGAAGATTAGCAGATTTGGCTCTGCTCTCAGGGAAACTGGGAGATTGTTCCACTGCTGAGCAGCACGAATCGGAAAAGGATTTCCAAGCACCAGTCGCTCTGAATGCCTGGGGTATCTGTAACTTGCCTTGTGTTTGGGATCTTAGAGCCCTAATAGGGGTATATCGGGTGAATTTGGCTCTAAGATAGGATGGAGCCACTCCATATAAACACCTGTGAACCAGGGTCATAGACTTGAAAAGGATTCTGTCCTCTACTCTGAGCCAATGGAGGGATCTTCTGGCCTCTGTCACATGGCTTCTTCTATCGATCTTTTTTATGATCCGGACTGCGCTGTTCTCCATTATCTGGCATTTGCTTATGCACTTTTTAGGTGCTCCCAGTAGCAATGAGTTCCCGTAGTCAAGGCATGCCAGTATAATGGCCCTGGAAATTGTGGCCGTATTTTCTTCTGTTAGTAGTGGGCGTATGGCTCTCAGAAGCCTGATATAGTATGCGTTATTTTTATGGAGATAATTGGTTTGAGATTCATATCCCAGGGACGCCTCCAGCATCATCCCAAGTGTTTTCACATGGGGGACCACCTTGATGCTTGAATCTTTGATAGTGAATTCTTCAAACTCTTTACCAAGCTTGTCCCTTGCTTGACTGGTACAGAAAATCATTAGTTCGTTTTTTTTACTATTCAAGTACATCCAATTGTCTTCCATCCATCTATCTATCAGGTTGTATATGGTTGTAATCTTTTCCTTGTCTATTTGATAATCTCCTTACAACTCTATCACCAGCTGTGTATCATCGGCGTAGTTGGTAAAGTGAACACCGATGGATTCTAACAGTACACATAGATATTTCATGAATATGTTGAAGAGGAGAGGAGAGATGCTGGCTCCCTGCGGTACACCTGCACTTATGGGGGAGGATGTTGAGAACTTCTTGAGTGAATTCTGGCTTCACGGTCTGTGAGAAAGGATTTTAGCCAAGCCAGGGCTGCCTTAGAGCACCCCGCTGTTTTCTCCAAAACTTGTTTTAAAAGTGTATGGTCGACGAGGTCGAAGGCAGCACTTAGGTCTAAAAGCATTAGGATCCCTGTTTTGCCCTTATCTATTATGGAAAGCATACGTGTTTGGAGATCCAGCATGGCGGTTTCCGTGCTGTGAGCCGCATGAAAACCCGACTGTTGCTCATGCAGAATATTGTTGGCTTCCACATGTGCCTGCAATTGTCCTGTAGCAATTTTGTCCATAATTTTCAATACAAAGTTGGTATTAGTGATAGGGCACATGTTAGTAGGATCTTTAGGATCCAGGCCTGTTTTTTTTTTAACAACGGTGTAATGTCACCTTTTTTATAGCTTTAGGGATCTTGCCATCATGCAAAGATGCGTTAATTATCTTGGTTAACACTGGTGCAAACAGTTCTTTGTTTTCCACGATAATTTTGGGGGGGATTAGATTTTCCACACAAGAAGATGGTTTCATCTTAGCCAGCACTTTCACCATCTCGGCCTCTGAGATTGGTTGAAAATTAAAGTTTTCCAGTTCATAGGGCTGTGAGTAATCCGCCATCGAAGGAAGGGATTCTTTAGCAGTTTCTCTGGCCAGGATGATGGCTTGTCTAGCTCTTTGGGTTTTATTTTCGAAGGCTTTTTTTACACTTTCACAATCTTCCTCTGTGGGAGTGTATGGGGGAGACATGGATTTTTGTTTTTCATATGATTTAAGAATATCAAAAAGTTTGCTGGCTGCGTTTGGTGCAGCCTCAATCTGCTTGTTAAAGTATTCAGCTTTAGCAGTTGTAATGCAGTGTCTATACTTGACATTCGCCTGATTCCATTGCTCCTTGGAGTCAGGAGAAAGATCTTTTCGCCAGATTCTTTCTAATCTTCGTTTTTCAATCTTGAGGTTCCGGAGTGTACTGTTAAACCAGTTTTGGTGATTACTGGTTTTTCTAACCATTTTGGATTTGAGGGGGGTGTGCTGATTTACCATCTCTGAGATATGGTTAGTATAGATTTGTAGCAGTTGCTCACAATTATCCCCGGTTTGGAAGCATTCACCAATTTGGTCGAGGCACGGTTCTAACTGTTCTGGGCCTATACCTTCAAAGTTTCTGCTCATAGTTTTAATCTGAGGGCTATGTTTGTGGCTAGGTGCATCTGGTACACAGATCTCAAAGAAAACTTTAAAATGATCTGACCAAATACATGGCTGGGTAGATATATTCTGGGTAACAAGATTATGTGTTAAAACCCAGTCTAACTGATTGCCCTTCATAGTAGTGGGGTCATTATTCTGGACTACAAAGTCAATATTTCTTAACGCCTTTTCGAGACTAACATCTTCTTTATCTAAGGGGTTTTGGTGCCATTTGTTAAGGTCGCCAACTAAAATTGAAGAGGAATTAGTGGATTTCAGAGCATTTAGCTGCTGAGTGATCTCACAACTAAAGCGGAGGGGGTCTATATAATACAATAAAGTTGATGCACGCTCTAGTGGTTGGGGAGTATTTGAGGTGTAAGGTTTCGCAGCCAGTGCAAGCTATTGAGGCTTTGAAGAGACTAAATGATTCTCTTGCAATTAAGGCCACTCCAGCTCATACCCCTTTTTCCCTGTTCTGGTGGTATAAAGTATATCCCTCTGGGACTGCTTTAGTGCACACAGGTCCAATTGAATCTTTAAGCCATGTTTCTGTTAAAAATAGCATGTCTAACTTTTCTTCTATAATGAGATCATGTATATTCTCAGAGTGTTTGGTAAGGGACCGGGTATTTAATAAACAGACTTTAAGAGTCCCCAGGTTCAGCTGTTGGAAATTTGTTTGCTTAGTGTCCTTGTTTTTATGTTTCTTTTCATTGGTGCTAGCTTGATTTATGGGGGCTTCAGAATGTGGTGGCTGTGTGTTTGTATTGCTGGCTCCTGACTATTCCCTTGTTGTGGGTGTCATGCTCGGTTTTCCAATACAACAATCCCCAAGATGTCCCTCTTAAGCAAGCTAGTGGCTCGTAAGAGCCGAATGAACTCACCTAGGTATAGAGTGTTGCTAGTGATATCTTATGTATTACGGCAGCAGTGGTGGTGTTTCCTGGAGATACGGCTAAGGAGAGAAGCCGTGTGCAGCCGCAGACTGGCGCAGAGTGGCTCCTTCTCGTCTGCGCTGGCGCGTTCGCGCCGGGTTTCTACAGAAAATGCCTACCGGACTACAATCCTGCTGGGAATTGTAGTTCGGTGCAGCTGCGGGCGTGTGCTATTCCTCACGCTGCTTTATGTTGCTTTTGGTGCAACATTCCACAAGGAAAGCCTTAGTGTCACGGGTCTTCAGTAAAGGCCAAAGGATTTGAGAATGAGACTAGGCAGATCAGGCACATTTTACAAATACTGACAATTCTAGTTTTAGTAGATTTCAAACGTTGCAATTAAAAAGGAATTAAAATACTTTAAGAACTTCTAGAAAACGTGAATCTACAAAATAACAGAGTTACAGGAAGGCAGCACACAACCACAATTACTATCTCTCTGGCTGGCTGGCCATGTGGGTTGGGGCATCTGTGCCAGATCTTGCTGGTGCAGGTGACAGTGTCCTGGAGGTGGTTGCATTGGCATCCCGGGCAGGACAGCTGCGTCGGTCACATGTGGGTGGATGTGGCGTTTCCTGTTGTGCCGTGTCGCTGTCACTTGACGTGCCTGTGAATTGTGGCTTGATGTGGTTCCTCTGTCTGGAAATGAGGTGACGTGTTGTGGTTCAGTTGCCTTTCCATTTGCAGTTTCTCTGGTATTCACCGCAAAGCTGGACTTCTAAACGTCCCCGGAGTTCGCATGGGCGTGACAGATTATCTGACGCGTAATGTCGGTGTGGAAAAAACATGACATTCAAGTTTCGCAAATTGCCCATGATTTTATTAATATCATTCAACCAGGAGACTTAACTTCTCAATGCTTGTTGGATATCCCTGTTGGGTCTGAGAATTTACTCCAGTTTAAGAGTTTTTTGGTTGGCCTACGCTCTCAATGGTGTTCTGGTTGATTTAACCCTACTAGGCCTTCAACGTCTTCTTAATGCCATGAGACTCTATTTTTCTGCAAACTATCTGGTTATAAATGCCAAAGAATCACACATTATTCAATTCTCTAAACATGTGGGTACGCTGTATGGATTTAGGTGGATTTCCGACACAGTGGAAATGAATCCAGTTGGTAGGGTGACTTACTTAGGATTCGAGATTTGTCAGCATCTGAATAAAAAATTGATCCTAGCCAGATTGCAAGATAAAATATAAAATATACCAATTTTCTTATCAAAGTTAGAAAGTTTTGCTTACATTTTGCAGATTCTCAATTAAGCCACTATTTTATTTATTTAGAAAAATGTTTAACGCCCAAACCCGGAGGTATTATGGCATTGTTACAATAGAGATATAGACGATACATGGGCAGAGTACAGTGAACGTTGACTAGCAGTGAATAGAGCTAGTAGCCATAGGTAAGAGGCAGAGGCAACCTTACTCGTATTTGTCGAATAACCAAGTCTTGATGAGTTTTTAAAAAGTAGAAAAAGATTGCTAATTTCTGATAGCAGGTGGAAAGGAGCTCCAGAGGTTAGGTGCTGTAACACAGAAACTCACTCCACCTGCTTTATTTCGATTTCAAGCAGGGATTATGCAGGAAGATGTTGGACCTGGATCTGAGGGTATGACCGTGAGCAGTTTTGGAGATGCAATTGTTGAGGTATTGCTGGCCCACACTATGAACACAGTGGTGAGTGAGGGAGAGAGTTTTGAACTGAAACCTAGCTTTAATAGGGAGCCAGTGTGCCACAGGTCAAGTGGTGATATGTGATCGGTGCCCTTGAGGCCAAGGGCAGAGTGGAGAGCTTTATTCTGGAGCAGTTGTAATTTGCTTAGATTTGCAGAGGAGGTATCCATCAGCAGAATGTTGCAATAGTCAGGGGTGGGTAAGATAAGTGCCCGAGCGAGGGTGAGACAGTTGCTGAAGGAGAGGAACTGTCTAATAAGTCAGATAAGTCTTTCTGTGTCAGCCATCGACAAGGCTATGGCATTAATATTTCTAGCCATAGAAAGGTCAGCTTCGAGGTGAACTCCAAGTGTTTTTATATTCTTCAGGACCAGGATGGGAGTGCCATTGATACAGAAGGATGAGAAGGAGGCGTCCAAATGCTTCAGGTGGTGTAGAGTGCCAATAATGAGGAGCTCAGTTTTATCATCATTGAGGCACCGATTGTGCGTGGCCATCCAGTTCTGTGTTGTGCTGTAAATCTCATTGATAGTTATATTGTCAGAATTGTGGTCACCCGAGAGGGGGATAAGGATTTGCGTAACATCAGCAAAATTAGTGTAGATGATATCTCTAGTGTATAGGAGATCAAAAAGGGGTTTTCTGTAGGAAGTATAGAGGGTGGGCCAGAGGCAGCAGACCTGTGGGAGACTGAGTGGTGCCGGGATAGCATCTGCCCCTAAATCTCCTCTGAAGATATGTGTAGTACGGTCGCTAAGGAAGTATTTGACCCAAAGAGTGGCTTCCTCGGAAAAGTGGAAGTGATTGAGTAGATGTTGGCATAGAATGTCATAACCGACCAGTTCAAAGGCAGCTGAGAATTCTAGCAGGAGCAGGATAGCTTTACCAGAGTCTCGGATGGCGTCCATTTGGATTTTTAAATCTAGCATGGCTGTTTCCATCCTATGCTTGGGGATGAATCCAGATTGCCTGTTACCAAGCAGTTGGTTAGTGTCCAGGAAATTCTGGACTTGTTTATAGGTGAGACAGTCCAGAATTTTGAGAAGGAAGGGGCAGTTGTGATAAAGCGGCAATTAGTGGGGGTGCCTGGGTCAAGGTATGTCAATTTTAAATGAAATGAGACCCAAGCTATTCTGATAGAGGAGGACATGGAGCTAGTGGAGAAGGAGGCATTGGTGAAGTCAGTGATGATAGGAGTGAGGTGCACAAAGTGTAATTATGTGGCCCGGACATGCGTCCACTTAGCAATTAGAAGGTTTATGCACCCTGATGTTGTCAGCTACTAGCTCCTGGCAGACTTGAGAGAAGGTGAAAAGGGGGGTATTCATGGTGGGAGTCCTAGAAGGGGGGCAAGAACATCAGGCAAGGGTGCTTTGCTGGTGAGTATGTTTTTTAATGTACACTTCGATAAGAAGTAAGTATTTTTTTGCGTGAGGTCATTTTGGATTGTGGTACAAAAAGCTTTATCAGTGTGTGCGATGGCGTAGGAGGGATGGGGTTTCGAGCTCTCGAAGAAGGAATCATACAAAATGTCACCCTCATTTATGCACCATCGCAGTCACTGCGACTTTAGGGGCGCACAAAATACTGACTCCCATTACTGCACCAGAGAACAGCAGAGGCTGTGGGGGTGCCCTCCCCGCTCTCCTTGGGCGCATTAACGTGAGTCGGGGTTGTGGGAGTGTCCCCCGCTTACCATTGTGATAAGCGGTGGACAAGAAAGGAACAAAATAAAATAAAATAAAATACAAAGTACCTTGCGGCGTCAGCTCCGACCCACGTAAGTGGGAAGAACCCATGCTGCAGGGATAGCGAGGAGTCAGCGGTGCAAACAGAAGTGTGTGCCACAAAGGTAAGTGAGTGGGGGGGCTCAGTTAAGGGAATGCGGGCTGGGGGACACCTATAAAGTGATCTGTTTGATCACTGCGCCGTGCCATAATTGGCATCAACATTTTCATCGGCACAGTTATGGGGGGTGCAGCAGTCACATAGATTCTTGAAGAATAGTAAATCATTCTTTACTATTTGAACTGGCGTTGGCAATTTGGTCATTATAGTTGTTAGATTTACAGATTATGACTGCTTTCGTGTACTGCGCCGCTGCTGTGGCAACTGCAAGGCAGTTTGTTGTAGAAGGGTGTTTTTTGCACAGATGTTCCAAGGCTCGTTTATCTCTGTGAAGCAGAACCAGTACCTCTGAGCACCAGGTGTTTTTCACTTTTCAGAGGTTTAGGGATTTTGGATTTTATTGGCGCAATCTGGTCAAGAGCATGGAGAAGTCCAGAATGGTAGAAATTGGGCAGATTGTAGTTCAGGTGTGATGTTCAAATAGATAGAGGCAAGGATGGAAGGTTTGAGGTCTTTGTGCTTTAGGTTGTGCGTTTTGAGGGCAAGAATCAGGCTAAATGGAAAGGTGGGCTTTTTGTGGGACTTCTGTAGTGAGAGATCAAAACTAATTAGGAAGTGGTTGGATCATGAGACTGGATTGATATGGCGATGTAAGCATTAGAAGTGAGTATCCAGTCTAGAGTACAACCTTTTTTCGTGGGTAGGGGCTGAGATAAGTTGGGAGAAGCTCATGTCCCAGCAATTCTGTATGGATTAAAAATTGTGGATCAGGTTTATGACCTGAACTGTGTTTGTCTGGAGGGCAGACTTTGAAAAAAGTTGTTCAATGTCCTTCCTAGCATCCTGATGGCTGCCTTACCTTGTGAGATGGGACTAGTCTTATTAAATGCCTGGTTCAACTGGAAAGATTTTCACATTGAATGGTAAGGCAACTTGTCCAGCTGAACTATCTTTTGTATGATGATTTAAATGTTGCAATGAAAGGGGGTAAAGTGTCATGCCTGCTAGACCTTCTCGTCCCCGAGTCCAGCATTATACATCTACAGCTCGGAGATCTGCCAGACCATTCTATACTCGGTGGAGACTTTGGGGAAAAATACCTGGTAAACGCCTTCACTTCCGCTAAATCATGGCGGACTTCACACGCTGCACACATTATCCTTCCACTCGACAAGTTTGCGTGAGTATCACATGACTGGACGTCACAGCGTTCTCACGCATGTTACGTCACAGCGTCACTCACGCATTGTAAGTCAACTGATGTCTATTTAAACAGAAGTCTCCCGCTACTCGGCGCTTCTGATCGTTGTTTTTGGATCCTCGTTCTGGAGCCTGTTTTTGCTTTACTTCGAGCAAGTTCAACCTGCCTACCTTCTACTAGCCGGATCAGCTTGCTAATTGGTGGTTCCTAGACTGCCTTCCTGTCTGCCAGCTGATTCGCACCAATTGTACTTTTTGGTCTCCTGTTTATTTCCAAGGTCCCAGCCAGTCTCACGCATTTTGGACATTCTTGTTCTAGGTATTCCTCCTCTTCCAATTCTGCATTTCAAGAACTGTGCACTGAACTTTATGGACGCTATCCGGTGTGCACCGACCCGTCCCTAGTGCGGCCCTCGTTCCATTCGGGTTAGTTCCCTTACTAACCTCTCCTTCCCTTTCGTTGTTTGTTAATTGGACCTTTTACTTGGAACCTACCTGGAACTTCATTCATTTCTCCTGTCCACACAAACACAGGTTAGTGAATATCTTTAGCTACATATACAATTCTTAGTCTAATTGAATAGTGACTAAAACTTAGCATTCTTATTCTACAGACTGGTATCCATCAACACGGACCTTTCCACTAATTACTCTCTCTGGCTGTGTTTTTGCTACAGTTTGAGAGTGACATTGGTTGGAAGGTTTACAATCATCAAATCCATTTAGAAGATCTTGAATAGGAATAGGAAGATATCCCAGGAATTCATTGTATCCTTTACATCAGTATCCTTTTTATTGGTGTCATTCAAATTCTATCACAATCTGTAATCAAAACCTTAACAGAATCAGAAGCCTTAAAAATAAAAAAATGGAGAGTACCGATCCCTTACAAGTCCTCACGCAACTCATAGCTGATTTAAGACATGAGTTGATAACGGCACAGGATACCCTTCGTCATCGCATGGACGTTATGCAAGACGCCATACGATCCGCTCCACAGGGAGCGACAAGCGGTGAACCAGTGGCTTCCGGTTCGGGCTTTCCTCCTCCCTCCAGGGAAGTGCAAGTCTTGATGCCTACACAGTTTCCTTTGGCTCCACCTGAAAGGTTCATGGGAGATCCCAAATGTTATCGTACTTTCATTAATCAATGTCGTCTGCACTTTCTCTGTAGACCCAGCTCTTTTCCGGATTTAACTACTAAAGCAGCTTTTGTACTGTCACATTTAGGTGGCTCTGCTGCAGCCTGGGCAAATCCGTTATTAGAGTCAAATAGTCCTCTATTATATGACTGTGATGCACTATTATCTGCCATGAGTAAAGTATTTGATATGCGTTATGCTCATCAGGCGACGGATTTGGAAATTCTAAATTTACAACAAGGTAGTCAGACACTTTTGTCGTATCTTGCCCGTTTCAATCAATTAGCAGCAGAGACCCAATGGCCTGAAGATAAGAAAACGGCAGTGTTTTATAAAGGTCTATCAGAAGAACTAAAAGACGCTTTGTCAACAGTTCCTGTGGTTCCTGCTGGCTTTTCAGAGTTTTTGGATTCAGTCCTTCAGATCGACGCACGACGATCTGCAAGAAAAGGGGAGAAAAAAGCCTTTATGTCAATTCCTGGTCAATCTGGTGTTTCTCAAAACATTTCAAGTGAACCTGAACCCATGCAGATCGGAGTTATACGGGGACGTTTGTCATCCTCGGAACGCGAAAACCGCCGTAAGAACAACTTATGTATGTATTGCGGTTCAGCCGAGCATTTATTGGCCTCTTGTCCTAAAAAATCATTCAAGAAATCGGGAAACGCCAGAGCTCGGCAATAGAAGGGGTTCCTTTGCCGAGTACCAAACAGGACCCCGCTTTAAACGTTGCTTCCTCCATTGAGGTAGCGGTCTCCTTGGAATTTAACGGAAACATTATCAATTCTAAAGCAATGTTAGACTCAGGTGCTTCAAACAAGTACATTGACAACACGTTCGCCACACAATCAGGCATTCCCATTGTTACAAAAAAAGTACCTGAAGTTGTTAATACAGTCGACGGTTCAGCATTGTCTTCTGGGTTGGTTACGGAAGAAACAATTCCCATTAAAGTAACACTGCCTGATGGTCACACTGAACACTTGGTCTTCGATGTGATAGCTGCTCCTCAGTTTCCATTGATTTTGGGTCTATCTTGGCTCAGATTACATAATCCTCATGTGGACTGGGTAACCGGTCACATTCAGTATCCATCGGCCTACTGCAATCAGAATTGTTTTTTGGAGTCGAATGTGATGTCCACTCCTGTGTTGGCTTTTCTTGACAATCCTCCCAGTATTGGGGCACTCCGACCTACCACAGTCCTAGTGCCTTCTGAATACAATGAGTATGCTGATGTTTTTGATAAGGGTAAAGCTGAGGTATTACCACCGCATCGTCAGTACGACTGTCCCATTGATATAGTGGAGGGAGCCAAGATACCAACTGGACGAGTTTATTCACTCACTCCAAAGGAAGATGCAGTCCTGAAAGATTACATTGACAATGCTCTCGCCAATGGATTTATCCGCCCTTCTCAATCCCCGGCGGCCTCCCCTTTGTTCTTTGTTCCAAAGAAGGAGGGGGACCTCAGGCCTTGCATTGATTACAGGGCTCTCAATGCCATAACCATTAAAAACCAGTATCCTTTGCCTTTAATCAACGTCCTTCTGGACCAATTGGGTGCTTCTGTTATCTTCACCAAGCTGGATTTACGGGGGGCATACAATCTCGTGCGTATTCGACAAGGCGATGAATGGAAGACCGCCTTTAAGACCCGGTACGGTCTTTTTGAATACCTCGTTATGCCGTTTGGTCTATGCAACGCCCCCGCAACATTCCAATATTTTATGAATGACATTTTCAGTGATTATATTGATCAGTTTGTAGTTATTTATCTTGACGACATACTGATATATTCAACCTCTATCCATGAACACATTTCACATGTCATCAAGGTTCTACAAAGACTGAGAGAAAATCATCTTTTTGTGAAAACTGAAAAATGCATTTTTCACACTTCTGAGGTCGAGTTTCTGGGCTATGATATCACCAGCCAGGGAGTCAGAATGAGCAAATCCAAAGTCAAAGCTATTTTGGACTGGCCTGTACCCGCCTCTGTCAAATCCTTACAATCATTTCTAGGTTTTGCAAATTTTTATAGGCGGTTTATACATGATTTTTCCAAAACTGTAGCACCTCTCACTGCTCTCACTAGTTCCAAGGTGGAGTTTCTTTGGACGAAAGAGGCTCAAAAGGCTTTCGACATGTTAAAAGAATCCTTCACCACTGCACCGGTCTTAAAAAATCCAGACCCTGACTTGCCTTTTATAGTAGAAGCAGATGCCTCCAACTTGGCCATTGGTGCTATTCTTTCGCAAGTATGTGAATCCACTGGAGCAGAACATCCGGTAGCATTCTTTTCCCGTAAGCTGGCTCCTTACGAACGAAACTATACAGTCACGGAGAAAGAACTTTTGGCCATAAAAGATGCTTTCCTGACATGGCGGCATCATCTACTCGGGGCTAAATATCCGGTTTGTGTTTATTCAGATCACAGGAACCTTCAAGCCATTAAAACTATGAAGTGTTTGACTGCACGGCAGGCCCGATGGCATTCCTTCTTTGCCCAATTCGATTTTCGGATCTCATATCGTCCTGCCAGAGAACACACTAAAGCCGATGCTCTATCCCGACTCCATACGGTAGTAACCACAGAGTCAAGCAAACCGACTTTATTGGCAGATAAAGTGATATGTAGTTGCTTCGTTCAACCCTCTCTGAAACAAGAAATTATAGATTGGGTATCTCAGAATCCTCATGAGGTACAACGTCTGAATTTAGACATTCGGGGCGGACTCCCATACTATAATGGTCTCTTGTATCTACCTTCAGAAAACACCCAGGCCAAGGCATTAAACTGGGGTCATGATTCTTTGGTCGCTGCCCATCCTGGTCAGAAGAAAATACTGGAATTAATCCGGAGGTGGGCTTGGTGGCCGGACATGTCCAAAAATGTCATTGATTATGTCAATTCATGCTCAATTTGTATCCAAAGTAATGGATCGCTCCAGAAACCGATGGGGCTCTTACATCCTTTACCTGTACCCCATAAACCCTGGTTTATGATATCCATGGATTTCGTGGTGGAGTTGCCTCCTGTTCAAGGGTTTGACATGATATGGGTCGTGGTGGATTATTTCACAAAAATGGGCTTGTTTTTGCCTTGTCAGGGTATTCCTTCTGCGGCTTTTCTAGCAGATCTATTTTTGAAACATGTGTTTCAGTTTTTTGGATTACCCTCTGTGGTTATTACCGATAGAGGATCACAGTTTGCGTCTCGCTTCTGGAAAGCATTATCAACAGCTCTCCTAATGGATGAGCGCATGTCTAGTTCCTACCATCCTCAGACAGACGGTCAGACGGAACGGGTTAATGGTACTATGGAACAGTTCTTACGGTGTTTGACCTTACAGTACCAATCTTCATGGCTGGAAGTCCTGCCCGCAGCCGAATTTGCCTACAATAATTCGGTACATTCTTCTACAGGGTCTTCTCCATTCTACGCCTTGTACGGACAGCATCCAAGGTCCATTCCTGCGGAAATAGAATCTTCCGGCCTTGTTCCTAAGGCTGACGATAAATTGAAGGAGTTGTCGTCTTTGCATTCTTCCATTAGAAAGAATCTGGAGAAGGCACAGGCTCGTTCCAAACTGTATGCTGACCAAAACAGACGTCCTTCTCCACTGTATAGAGTGGGAATGTTGGTGTGGTTATCCACCAAGAACCTGAGAATGCCGGGAAAAAGAAAGCTTTTGCCACGTTTCTTTGGGCCTTATGAAATCCTCAAAGTATTGAATCCGGTGGCAATACGTTTGAAATTACCCTCGCATTGGAGAGTACATCCTGTGTTTCATGTGTCCTTATTGAAACCTTTCGTGGCCGGAACTCGGTTACCTGTTCGGCCTGTGGCTCTTTCTGTAAAGGGTTCTGAGGAGTACGAAGTACAGGCGATTTTGGATATGAAGATGCGTGCGGGGGTTCCGCATTACCTCATTGATTGGAAGGGCTACGGCCCAGAGGACCGTTCTTGGGAACCTCTCGGTAATATCCATGCACCCGCTCTTCTACGCCGGTTCCACGCTTCCAGGGGGGTGGCGTGCCCTTTGGGGGATGGCACTGTCATGCCTGCTAGACCTTCTCGTCCCCGAGTCCAGCATTATACATCTACAGCTCGGAGATCTGCCAGACCATTCTATACTCGGTGGAGACTTTGGGGAAAAATACCTGGTAAACGCCTTCACTTCCGCTAAATCATGGCGGACTTCACACGCTGCACACATTATCCTTCCACTCGACAAGTTTGCGTGAGTATCACATGACTGGACGTCACAGTGTTCTCACGCATGTTACGTCACAGCGTCACTCACGCATTGTAAGTCAACTGATGTCTATTTAAACAGAAGTCTCCCGCTACTCGGCGCTTCTGATCGTTGTTTTTGGATCCTCGTTCTGGAGCCTGTTTTTGCTTTACTTCGAGCAAGTTCAACCTGCCTACCTTCTACTAGCCGGATCAGCTTGCTAATTGGTGGTTCCTAGACTGCCTTCCTGTCTGCCAGCTGATTCGCACCAATTGTACTTTTTGGTCTCCTGTTTATTTCCAAGGTCCCAGCCAGTCTCACGCATTTTGGACATTCTTGTTCTAGGTATTCCTCCTCTTCCAATTCTGCATTTCAAGAACTGTGCACTGAACTTTATGGACGCTATCCGGTGTGCACCGACCCGTCCCTAGTGCGGCCCTCGTTCCGTTCGGGTTAGTTCCCTTACTAACCTCTCCTTCCCTTTCGTTGTTTGTTAATTGGACCTTTTACTTGGAACCTACCTGGAACTTCATTCATTTCTCCTGTCCACACAAACACAGGTTAGTGAATATCTTTAGCTACATATACAATTCTTAGTCTAATTGAATAGTGACTAAAACTTAGCATTCTTATTCTACAGACTGGTATCCATCAACACGGACCTTTCCACTAATTACTCTCTCAGGCTGTGTTTTTGCTACAGTTTGAGAGTGACATTGGTTGGAAGGTTTACAATCATCAAATCCATTTAGAAGATCTTGAATAGGAATAGGAAGATATCCCAGGAATTCATTCTATCCTTTACATCAGTATCCTTTTTATTGGTGTCATTCAAATTCTATCACAATCTGTAATCAAAACCTTAACATAAAGAAACATCTTTACGGAAACTCAAAAACCTGGCAGACTCAATGTTGACAAACTGTGACCGCACCCTGGATGTTTTACTAAACAATCCAGCGTCAGTAAAATAAATCTGTTTGATAGGTTGACTGGTGTAATACGATTGATAGAATGCATAAATATCCTCTATTTTGCTCATTCTTTAAACAGATAAACATCTTGGAACACTACCTAGATACCTAATTAGATTCCCCAATGCTTATTGGGGAAATCAATGTTTAAGATTTTGTTTGAATTTGCTGCATCCTAATGAAGTATTGGCTACACGCAGTGTCGATAATCAGAAATATGGTGTCTGCCATTACCGTCTAGAGTTGAAAGTATGTCAAACATTGAAGATTATCATGGTTATCTGTCCAGCATTACATGAATTATGATTATTATTTCTGGGATGTGTTGTTGATAAAAATGAATGGCTCAACACAGATGAAATTAGGGACAGGCCAAACTCCTGTCATGAAACTCTCCTGATATTGGAGGTTTTCTAATTTTTAGCCATTATTGGACTAATTAAGATCAGATACCAAGAGTATATGAATTTTTCTGAATAATAATTAATTGTTTTTTAGGCTAAGTTATTATTTTTAAGTATGTTGTATGTGTTGTTTTATAGTATGTGAAAACTGGTTACTTTTTTATAGCTACTATTTGAAACCATTCAATATTCTGTTTTTTTCTATTTTCCAGTGTAAGAACAATTGTGTTTTTTCATCAGAAAGGTCAATTTATTTGGACATACCACATTACAAATAAATAAATACAAAAAAGGTTTCTCAGATATGAGTTATTTCATGATTCTCAAATGTTTTTTGTATCTTGATTGAAACAAGAGTCCCAAAAAAGTCTCATATAAGGTTATGAGTTCTAGCTCTCTTTGATGTGAGGAGTTGTACGACTCCCATTCCTCCCAACCGTTAGGGCTGGCATCATTTTCAAGCATCCCCAAATCTCAGCGGCTACATCGCTGCAAACAGTCCATAAAACCTTAGTAGTTGAATATGTTTTTTATTTATTTTTTCAAATGTTATAGTTTACAATAAAATTTTCATTTATCCATTCATTACCTTACATGTCATAAAATCCATTAAATAAAAAAATGTGGTATCCTCTAAAGTACTTCCTACCAAAAAACAAGAACAAAATATTTAAATAAATAAAAAAACGTAAATGGTGGAAAGGTGAAGGGGAGTCAGCTCTACATCATTATCATGATTTGGCTGTATAGATAGACGTTTAGTTTGCTTAGTTTTACTGTCCTAGTCCAGTATGTTACCAATGAATTGCGTGAGCGTGTAGATAGATTTTTTTATCAAGCCCACTCATTATTCGGGCCCATCTTACAGCAGGCTCTAAGGCTCTAATTGATACGTTGCAATTCCAAACAAGGATCCAAACAGAGCTTGCTTCTCAGCTAATGCTGTGCATATCATAATTATGTGATACAATGTTTCTGGCATCTCTGAATTCATACAAAACCGGCAATAGCCATCTTTAGGTGCAAGTTGTCTGGTTTCAATTAATCTTTCACGGATCGGGATTAGATTCAGTCTGATCCTTAAGAATAAATCTCAAACTTTTGTATCTGGAAATAGGCATAGGTATGCTGGTGGTTCGTTGATAGCTCTTAAATCAGCATTGCAATGGATGTTCATGGCATATCTCGATTTATCTTGACAAGTTCTCATCCAATCATTCCTTTGCATCTTTATTTTTGCGTGTTGTGGACGATATAGTACCATGTCGAGGGCAATATCTTACTTTGTTAGTTTAGATTTCAGTAGTTTAATCCATAAATTCAGTTTTGTGTTATTCAGAGAATCCTTCGAACTTCGTAGTAATTGGATGGCTGCTGATGCTTCACCAGTCAGCACTTTCCGCAGCAGGTTGAATTGTTTCCAACGTACTATGGAGTCCAGGGATTGGGTTGCGATTTTATGCATTATTCGGGGCATCGGAAAGTTCTTTGGCAGTCGCAGTTTTTTTCTCCAAAATATGGCTTCCAATTTTTGCCAATTTATGTTTTCTGCTCCTAGCATGGTTTCACACCCATAGCTGATAACAGGGATCACCTTTTGACGATAGTAGGTGATTACTGGTTTCATAGAAAATTTGCCACATTTTCTTAGGGGCAGACACCCTTGATGGGCCGACTGCATTTTTCCTTCGATATGAGCTGCCCATTCTTTCTCGTTCTTAGACTGGTTAATTGGGACTCGTAAGTATTTAAATGTGGAAACTTCCTCCACTATATTGTGATTAAGAATTTACAGTGCTTTTTCTTCCTTGGCTGCTGTTTTGTGAAAGGCATGTATTTGGTTTTCCTTGGATTGATTTTTAATCCATTGGAGGACATATAATCTTCCAATCTTCGAAGGCTGACTTTCATACCAGAACTTATTTTGTCCATCAATATAATGTCATCTGTGTAAATTAGGATCGGTGTCAGGATCGAATTAATTTTCGGGGGTTGAGAGCCGGATCGCTGATGTTGTCCTCAATATCCCCTGTGACTAGGCTGTACAATGTGTCTGCCAAAGGGCAGCCCTGTTTCAGGCCATTCCATGTTTTAATTGCCGCAGATTTTACCCCATTTTTTGATAGTCTGACTCCTACTGATGTATTTGTATATAGCAGCTTGATCAGTTCCATTATATCTGCCAGACACTTCCACACTGTCAATTTAGACCACAGTTTCTGCCTATTTATGGAATCAAATGCCATTGTGAGATCAACAAAGATTGCATGGACCACCGTCTTTGAGGTTATAGCTTCATGCTTAATGAGATTTAATGTCAGAAGATTAATGTTGGTGCCTACATTTGCTGTGAAACCTTTCTGCCTTATAGCCAGGCGGTGGGATTCTTTGGCCCAAATCTTTAATTTCTTCAGGAGGAATGACGCAAATAGTTTGTCCAAAGGGCCTTATAGGGCTATAGACTGATAATTTGATGGTTCCTCGCGTGAGTCTTGTTTGAAGATAGGGATCGGGATCACTTTGTTCCATGATTCCGGGATCTGGTGTAATTTGTTAATCAGCCTCAGGATTCGCATCATCATATTTGCCTAAACTACAGGATCTTCTTTTAAGGCTGCATTAGACAGGCCGTCAGGACCAGGGGACCGCAACCCTCTCAGACACTGTATTGTCTCAATGATATCATCAATTCCCCATTCTAGTTTCCAATTTTCTACTTGGTTTGGTTCATCCACATCCTTTAGATCTTTTTTATATATAGAAGCAAAGTGAGCAATCCGTTTCTCTTCTGAGACATATGAGACTAGCCGGTGTTGGTATTGAACGTTATTGTTCAGCAGGGACCATAGGTCTCGTAGGTTCCGATTTCTGAACGTTGCCAGCATCAGTTCAGCATTGTTTTGTTCCATCGTCATTAAATGGGATTTCTTCCAATTAATATAGGATTGTTTGGCTTTTTTGATTTTTGGTAGGTTTCCAGGATTGACAATTTTTTTCAATGATTGTGTGGTTGTCCTTAGTGTCTTCTTTTTGTCTGCTAATTCCGGGTTGTACTGATGTTTGTGGGGAGCATGACTTGCACTGGCACAAGGCTTATGAAAGGGCATCAGTAGCCATTCATAGTTCCATTTTGTTGTATCAGTTCGGTCTGCTTCCTCATACAACTTTGGGAGTGTGTTTGCTTGAATTGTTGTTTATTTTAGTCTTGAGAGTTTTTGGATTGACTTCCAGGTGGATTGCTGAGTCTCTCTTCTTTTGATGGCCTACAATTGTGCCTTGTATTGTCACCATATTGTGGTCGCTTTTATGGGATGGAATAACTTCGATTCTCATTATTGATTGATGTAGCTGCACTGACGTGAAGATATAATCAATAGTGGCCACCGATTTCCCTCGGTTCCACATCGGTAACAGTGACTCTCCTTTTTCACTGGTCATATTATATAAAAATCAAATTTCTGTAAGAAGTTTCTTTCAACCATCTGTGGGCACGTTGGGATAGTTCATGTAAGCCTTTAGTTTGCCCTTTATTGTCAAGTAAGTGGATGTTCATATCTACACAGACAATCATCTCTAAATGTGCATATTTGTCTCCTAGTGTGTCTAATGCAATGAATACAGCACCTATAAAAGTCTCATCATTGATTGCAGCTGGATTCCAGTAGATGTTCATAATCACTATTTGTCTGGCAGCAGCTTTCCTGTTCTTGAGTCCATTCGTGCTTGCGTTACCGTGGGTCTTTAAGATGGTATATTGGATCCATGGATTCAAATTCACTGATTCTACCAAAGACCATTCTAGGTCAATATTGATCAGAGTAATCAACCCATCCGATGGACGGCCTACGTTTTTTTGTATAGCTGGATTCAAAAAGGTCAAATAGCCATCACAACATGGCAGGGTACTTAGCTATGACCCTTGGAGACAAATAATTTGATGTAGGGACAGTTCTGGAGCTGTCTGATCAAAAAGATGTGAATGGAATGGCCTCTCGTGTTCCAATTTACATTGTTCAGTTCTACTAATGGTTATGAATTTTGATTCATCCGCTCTGAGCTGTTGTGTTGATTGTCGTCGAATTCACGACAAAAAGGGTTTCTAAATTGCAGATTTCTTGAAGTCTCTCTGTCTCTTTCTGACACTTCCCCAGGCTTGGATGACCTACTCATCGACAGGTCTATCTTTGGTGCCATATTTCTTCGGGCTGCGCTATGCACGTCCTCACATTTGTCAATGTCTCTTGCTATGTTGTCTCTTTTGCTTCGACTCGAAGGAATTTCTTTTATTTGCGAGCAAGTGAATCCTAATTTTCTTAGAATTCTCGCCGTTGCCAGTATCCTGTTCATCGCTGCCATCACCCAAAACTCAATTGGGACATTATCCAGTCGATTATCTTCATCAAAAATCACCAGCTTTATAGCTGCTGACTTAATGTCCTTTAACTGGGGAATGGCCTTCAAGAGGAGCAATACATTTGTACGATTCAGGATTAGTCGATCTTTCTCCTGATCTCTTACTTGTCCGGGGAGTCTTGCTACTCTTAAAGCAAAGTTAGGTTTGTGGGTCATTGGATCAACGAACATCGGAAGTTTTAGCTCTTCCAGTGCTTCATTAGATTCATCGGTGAAGCAGTCTCTCTCGTGTGTATTATTTTGAGGCGCAGGGGACTCGCTATAAGACATAAAGTCGTCCTCCGTTGCAGACTCTCCTGTTTCGGAAACTGTCCTAAGTTTCAGAATGGTTCCATGAGACCAGTCTAATGATGCGTCTGAAATCTCCTCGCAGGAGAGGTCCAGAGCAATTGAGGCCTCTTCTTCCTCTCTTGTGCATTCATCAATGAGGATGAATTTCTCTTCGTTTGGAATTGCTTGCAGCGCTGGGTCACTTGAATCTGATAAGTCGTTGTAAATTGATAAATCAAGCAGATCTTCTATTTGAGGTTCGCTTTCCGTTTTGTACTACTTGAACAGGGTTTGTACTGATGATTTGTTGAGTTTTGGTACTAGAGTTATTAACTTTTGTGCACAGGGTTGCTCTCTTATGAATCAATGGAGCAACAGCTGGTGACGTCTGTGATGGTAGTGTAATATTCCGCAGGAATGCCCTTGAGACGGTTTGTTTCAGATGTTTTTTGCCCTTTTTTAGTAGTTTGTTAGTTAATCCTGTCTCTTTTCCTTTTTTCAGGAATATTTGCAAGGCATCTACTACTGGCTTCTCGACATCTACGGATGTCGATGGCTGTGGTAGTAGTAGCATAGGGACCTCTCTACTTCTAGCATCTATGCTATTGGTAAGTAGCAGTGTTGCAAGGTCGCCTTCCCTTATGGCCACATTATCTGCTTGTCTCAGGTTATTTTCCTCCTTTGATGTTTTCCTATGCATCGATGCCACTTGTTGGTTGTCTGGTAGTACTTTTAATCATGCGATCATATCTTCTGTTAATTGTTGGTTCTCTGATCTTTCCTGTCGCGCTATCTCAAAAAGTCTTCCTTGCCAAATTCAAGATGATTCGGCTTCTTGGTCGAGCCGCTTCTCTATGTTCAGAATATAATTTTCCATAAATACTCGCTTAGAGTGGATCATTGCCAGGAGAGTTGCTTGGTCCTTTATAATATCATTATTTGTTTCATGTAATTTCATGAATGGAATCATCGAGTGAGATGTAACCTTTTGGACGTCCAAACATTGTTGTAGGTATCCTCTGTTGGTGACATTCATCTTGCTCTTCATTTCTTGCATATTTCTTTCTTGAATCCTCTGGTTCACTTAGGATCTTATGTTTCTCACTCAGGTTCAGGCTAATGTTGGCCGTTGGGCTCATCATTGTCTTAGTATCATAAAGGAACTGATTTGGCTTTGCTTCAGCGCTTGATCCAAGCATGGGTAACATCTTATCCGTTCCTGGTTGTACTCTTTGTCTCTTCAGTATAATAGCTGCAGGAGTCGATGCACAGAGTGGTTCTCCTACTTTCCCAGTTATCAAGCTGGAGAGGATTTCCTTTCTTTTATCAATATCAGATAGTAAGGATTCGATCTCGGTAATGTCCATGGATAGTCAGGCTGTTCTCATAGATTGGGCATTAGATTCTGGCACAACGGGTCTTCCTTCAACTTTTGATTTCACATGTAGTTGGAGCCACTTCAATTTGGCAAGTTTTGCTTTTTCTTTTTGGGACAAGTTAGGAGTCTCAGCAAAAACGGCAGCAGTTTGTCCTGTATTTGTGAAAGATTGCTGGCCCTGAGCTGCTAATGACGCAAGGTTGTCGGCTATTGCTAATTCTGTTCGCATAGATCGCTGTTGTATCTCTGGCGGACTCGACTGGACGCACAAGATCTTTTTCTTAATCCCCATATTTGTAGAGATCTGAGCTATCGTAGTGCTTTGTCTGGCTTGTGCATTGCTACATTGTTCGCTTGCCTGTGTATATGGGATCTCGTTGGTTTCTTTTAGCTCATTGTAGTTTGGTTGTTTTATTTCAGAGACCACTTGTTTATCCATATAAGTCTTTGGGGGGGGGCGCTCATCATCCCACAATTGAATAGTGGGGGAAGTATACTGCAGGTTTGTTTCACGGTCTTGCCCACTGTTAATTGGAGCCGTTTCTATTGAGGTGATCGAAGCGGTCGGACCTGCGTCGCATCCTCCATCTTGGTCAGCGGATTGGCTGACAGTTGTATATGGGGCATCAAATCTATGTTAGTCGCAGGCCTGTTTACATGGGTATGTGTTGGTACTTCTTGTTTCTCGAAAGGTATTGGGATGGGATCCAGTCTTGGCAAATCTGGGCTTGTAGATTTCATCGGTATTATAATGGATCATAAAAGCCAATTTGAGCTCCGGCGTTGGAGGCACATTTTTCTTTTTCCCTGTTTAGAGACTGCTTGTTCTATAGAAGAGTGCATAGGTTCCAATTGTGTTGAACTGTTCCGTAGCCCTTTGGTCCGCAATCTTGTACGCGGACCCGATGTGGAGGCTGCCTTAAGTCTATGTGCTACCTTTGTTGCACTATTTGTCTCTGACATTGTGCTGTCAGGCATTATTTTCTGCATGGATAGCACGTCAGCCAGAGGAAGCTGTGCTCCTCAAAGTAACGGTGTGGAATTTGTTTGCCAAAGGCTTCGGTCCGAAAAAACAGTTCCGCGAGATCAAAGGGCTGATAACCCTGCAGTCTCCCACGTAAGTGTGTTATCCGGATCTGGGAAGGTGTTCATTATTTTCACTTAGTGTGATTGCCAGTCAGCAGCAGCCTCTGGTGAAAGGTACACATATACACAGGGAACGAATTACTGTATTTAAACACCTTCCACTTCCTTACCAAATAGTCACCGCGGACCAACACCCTCTCTACCCAAACTCTGTATAGGGTAAATTAGAATCTGTCACTGTATAGGGAATTCAAAGGCGAAATGATAATAGTGCTAGAGTGCTAGAGTGAAAAATGGAATGGGACCAGGGTCGCACTGCACTCAGAGTATGCTGTTTAGAGCCCCCCACAAACCAAAGTACTGAGCGAGCGGGATCAAAGGGTAGAACCCTGCAGTGTCCCGCTCGCATATAGGTACTCCTACTGCTACAAGGACCAATAATGCATCGGGTCAGCCGCGCTTTCTTTGGTAGGTATTTTGTCTGCCCCTTAGGCCCCCAAGTGTTGATGAGTCTGCGCTCTGGTGCTGCGGGGAAGGAAAATGTAAAAACACTGTAATCCACGGGGAAGAGGAAAAAAAAAAGTTAGTCTTTACGTTTACGCCTTAAATTCAAAGGCGGAATGATAATAGTGCTAGAGTGAAAAAAGGAATGGGACCAGGGTCGCACTGCACTCAGAGTGTGCTGTACGCTTTACAACCTGTGCACAGGCGATGATGAAGGCCGGGGGGGCTCAGGGTTACAGTGTACCAGCAATGTGCAATGTGGTTGCCCTTTTCAGCAAAGGCGAAGGCTCACCTGCCGATGACAGTTGGAATTGGCGAGCATAGGAGAGTGCACGTCAACAGGATCCCCACCAGGAATCCCGCCAGACTACTGCCTCAGGTCAGGTCCGAGCTCCGAACTTCGATCTCCAGGCTTGAGGCTTTCAGTTTTCAGGCTCGAGTCTCTACTCCCCACTCTCACCCGAATTGGAGACTGCAGAGGAAAGCACCCACAAAAACGTAAGAAAGCGTGTCAAGCCGCACCTCGTTTGGGCACAAGAGTCACAGAAAGCAAAGAGGCCGCTTACAACACCAAATCCCAAGAAACAAGTTTTTATTAAAGGTTTATGATATATCAAGAATTTGGCAAACATCTGACATTGGGTAAATTGCTCACAATGTAGAGGTGAAAGACAAATATATGCTTCATTTGTTTCACCTAAGCTTGCAGAACACCCCAACTTAACTAGCTACTCACAAAAAGAAACTAGAAATATTGCCAGGGCATCCTTGGCTTACCTTCATGAATTGAGGACATGGGCCTCATCACGAGTTTGGTGGTAATCCTTAAATCTGGCGGTAGCGCTGTTACCGCTGGATTTGAGGGTCCGCCAAATCAGGGCTTCGGCGGATTTCTCCCCAGCTCTGAGCTGGGGGGAAATCCGCTGAAAATTCACGCTCATACCTCATATGAGCGCAAAATTTCCCCATTGAGCCCAATGGGGAATGGGGCATTCCCGAATGGGCTCAATGGGGAATGGGGATTTCCAAATCCGCCAAACCCGTGATCCGGCGCTAATAGGGCCAGTGGGTTTGGTGGTAGGGCAGATAGCGCCAGCGCTATTAGCGCCGGCATTACCACCCAACTCGTGATGAGGCCCATAATCAATTCTTAATGTTTAAAGATGGCCAATGAAGGAAACAACAACACAGTGCAAAACAATTGAGATCAACTTTGTATTGCCAGACCTAAAAAGGCGAGCACAGGCTAGGACAGTCAGTTGATTACTTGAGCAATGGATGGTGTAGTAGCATGTTTAATGTAGGTAGTATCTTAAAATGTTACACGTACCCACATGGTAACTATAGGTTGCTTCTCTCCATTGCAGCTAGTCTTTTGACTTTGTTCTTTGAGTCCCAGCTCCTCCTTATTCCAGGGAAAACACGTCTGATCTTCGCAATGCAATTCAAACTGCCTTAAGTGCATGGAGGTGTTGTGTCATATTTCCCCTTCACAGGGCTCAGTGACAGGGGAAGGGATATTCAAACTGTGACAGTCACATAGTTACTTCATAAATGGGGGAAACCGAAATGCTGGGTTTCAGTGAGAGACCAGCCGCTACCTGATGTCTTTCTGAAGATGGTTTCCTAATGATGTTTCCCTCTTCCTGGCCTGTGAAAAGATATGGATAAACACCCCTCACATGAAAGAGTCAGAAGTGCTCCTTCTTTCGGATGCGCACAGACCCGCACACTTTCCAACAGTGGTGGTGGCCCACAAACTTCTGGGACATTAAAAGTGCCACAGAAACAGCTGGTCATGTAAAATCGGAAGACACAGAAATGGCAGCTCTGACTGCGAAGAAGAGATCTATTTTAGAATCAGGCGGCCACCATGACAAGGTTGCCTGATTCCAAAATGGAGTCCAATGTTTTCATTTGCTCTGCCACGGATCCACAGTTCTAACGGCCCTATCTGTTCTCTTTAACAATAACACCATGGCTGGGAACCATACCGATAGAAAATGACCAACCCCAAAGCCTGAGCAATGGGTCCTCACGGGTGCACACAATCAATCACTTAACATAACCATGGGTCAGGTATGAAAAGTGGACCTATGGGAACAATGTAATGGACGTTTGATACTGGCTGGAGAGAGAGGAAAGACAGAAAGAGCAACACAGAGTTTGGAGAAGGACAAGCAAAAGGAGGAAAATAACAGGACAAAAGAGTCGAGCAAGAGTTAAAAAGAGGAATTTTCAAGGAGGGGAACAAAGGTATTTTAGAAGTGGGAGATCAGGAGAAGGAAGGGCACAAGTGGAAGTTGGAAGGAAGAAGCTTCAATCAAGGAAAGGGGGGCGTTGAGGAAGTTAGGAAATGGGAGAAGAAACAATGGTGTTAATTTGAAGAGAGAACTGGTGGAGGGGAGGAGGGAAGGAAGGAAGAAAGAACGGATAATTAGGAGGAGATGGGAGATAAAGCAATGTGGTCCTAGAATCCCCATGTTTGGCCACACTAAGATTGCCAAAGTGCTGAATGTGAGTCAGAAGGTGGAAAGTGCAAACATCTGTTCCTAACTATGTACCTGTTATGCCGCAGGCACATGTTTTATATTTAAAGTAAAAGACACATTTGCATGTTTCCCCACAGCATACTAGGTGTATTTTTCTTTTTTTGTTTTTTAACTCTCCTCTTCCACACTAGACATAGGCCTTCATTACTAGCCACAAGTGAAATTGCCAGTGATGCCATCATTTCGGTAGTACAGTTTACGCAACTGCAGCAACGGAATGACCGGCACATTACAACCCTGCGGGAGCGCGCATTCTGCCTTGCCGGATTCGGTTCCACTGCCATGATGTCAAAAGCGAATAAAGCCAGTGTTTCTGTTACCAAAAATGACAGTGACACCGATTCCAGCAGTGAAACAACACAAACACCGGCAATGGGGTGACAGATGACGGTAACACCAGCAACAGAAGCACCGCGACCGGAAACAGTGTCATCGCAGGAACTGGAAGCTCGCCAGCAGCCATTTTGAAAAACTCAATCCATATAAAATCACCTAATTCCTGTAGCCATCCACTCACTGAAACACCTGCATCATGTTAGGATCATCCAAGGCACGTGTCCCTATGGTCCATCAGAGGAAGCCACAATTCTCAGAGCTAACTGTTCTGACAGAAACAATTGTGGGCAATGCAGATTCACTTTTTGCCACTGACAACCGGCGCACCAGCCAATCACAAAAGCCAGCGATATGGGAGGAGGTGGCTCAGATGGTGTGGCAGTGGGCCGTGTCCCTCGCACTCTTAAAGACTGCCATAAGAGGTGGGATGACCTCTGCCTCAGAGTGAGGAACCTACCCTCTGCACAGTGGTGGCAATGCCTTGCAACGGGAGGTGAGATGGCCTTCCCACTTAAACTAATGTTCTGGAAGGAGACATGCAGTACATGGAAGAGATTGAGGGAGTAGAAGTGGCAGAGGCCGGCGCAGGGATGCACGCAGAAGTTGGTGAATACAACGAGCCACATCATAACACAAAACATGAGTTGACTGTGAAATCCACCACACACATCAAGGAGTCAGGACCAAGTATATGACACTGAAACACAACTGCTACATGAAATGGACCATGCCCATACAGCTGGGGATGTAGTCCATGGGGACAGAAGCATTCTACACAAAATTCATGAGCACACACATAAGGGAACATGAATACCAGTCATGTGCCCAAAGTGTCAACATGTGAAGTAGCACATACATGAAGCACACACCAGAACAAGTTAGTGTGGTAGCAGGACAACCAATGTGCATCCATACCACACACACATGCATGCATGCATTATAACAGTACTGACAACAAGACACCATTTACAGGTAGAATCAAACACAATGATGTATCTTTGTATTGCAAGTCCGATGAAGAGAATAACTGCATGCCCATCTCCTCCTGACAGGCAGATCCTCTGACAGCGACCATGCTGGATCCTCAACATCCCAGCCAGCCACGCAAAAGAAGAGGACCACACCCGCTGCACCACAGCGCAGCCAACACCAGCTGCAGCAGCGCAGACCACCTGCCCCATCAGTGCAGCTGACTGCCACTGTGGCCCAGTCACCTGCCTCACCAGTGCAGCCAACTCCCACTCTGGACTAGCCACCAGCCCTGCAAGTGCAGACCTCTGGCCCGCCAACATAGCCAGTGTCCACACAACACAAGCCACCATCACATCCCAGAACATCTTTGGACGAAGGTGCTCTGTTAGAAGATGGGGACAGCATGGACAGCTCCCAGGGCCACCCGCCATACAATAGGCCAACCTTTAGCCCCTCTGACCTACATAGCCTACCACCACCACCAATTCCAAATATACATGACATGAATACATACAAGAATCCACAAGATTGAACAGAGGCATGATGAGACGATTGACATGGTGAGGCAGCAGCTACAGGAGTCCTGAATGATGCGGGAATGCATGCAGGTCAGCAGTCGGCACTGTGCCCATGCCCTGGGCTGCAGTATCTTCCCTATGGTGGTGCTAGCACAGCAGGTCTGGGAGGGTAACAAGGCCGTTTCAGCTCTTGCTGAGTACCTCACCAAAACCCTGCAGGAAGCCTTGGACCATAGGGATGTCCAGGGATCAGACCCCCCTCCACAAGCTCACACCAGGGCAGCCCAAGGCACCGCTCCCAGGGGCAGTCAGGGACACCCACACAAGGGAAATACCATGACATCCAGAAGCCTAGAAAGTGACTGTGACCCACAGCATTAGTGTTGGGGAGGAGCTAACACCTTCCTGCACCCCCAATCGCTTTACAATTAGGCAATACTTCTGATGACTGTTTTCTAAGAACTATAGCACTGAGAAAGCTTTTTTCATGCAAATATACACACAGGCGTGGCCAGGCATTAAAAGAAGATAGTTAGTATTTAGATATAAGGAGTAAATAACCATTAGCTGAATTAATTTGTAAATGTTAAAACTTATGCAGTTCTTAGCACGGTATGAGTTAAAAACACTCCCCCTCCCTTCCCGGAAAGAATGCAGCCTGTGCTCAAAATAGACTACATGCATTGCTGTGGTGCTCGCTTAGCTCTGGCAGAGAGCGCAAGGTAACTAAGCAGCTGTTTCCTGTCCATCAAAAGCCCATGCAGGCTAAAGACTCAACGCATGACATGTTGAGTACTATGAAAAACAAGGTTTTAAGGGGAATTACTGGACCAGATACAATATGAGTATATTGAGTGAAGTATGGAGAGTATGATGGGAAAATGTGTTTATATATAAATGTTTATAATATAGTAAAATGATGATAAACAAGAGCTACAATGTATTCTTGCATAGCTAGCAACATGCTAAGTAGTTTATCCTAAATGGAAACCAGGCCATGCAAGAAGGATGACTGCAGTATCCCTTGTAACGAAAGAAGGACAGTTTTGGATGAGCTATGCCAGTATCCAGTAACCAAGTCAAGAGTATTTAAGCTGCCTGCCTGGCACCAGTCTGCAGGAGCCAGCCACGGAAAAGGGACAGACTGCCATTCAGGGAGCAGAGTTCTTTGCCCCCTCCCCCATCCTCATTTCTGTACATATTAAATGTGTTATTCTTGCAAGATAAAGGGCCTCATTACACGGAAGGCGGTGGTCCAGGGTGCTATTAGCACCCTGGACCATGCCGGTAAATTACCGGCACCGCCTTGGCGGAAAGGGGATTTACCGCCCCATTCCAAGGTTGGTGGGGTGGTAAATCCCCCTTCCGCCATTGCCCTTCCCCATTCCCATTTCTGCCCCATAGGACTCTATGGGAATGGGGAAGGCGCTAATTACGGCACCGCAATTTTGCAGTGCCGTAATTAGCTCCGAGGTCCCTTAGCGGGTTGGTTTTTAACGCCTGCAAAAAGCAGGCATTAAAACACCAACCCGCTAAGGGACCTCGTAGTAAGGCGGTAATGGTTAACGGCCACCTTTACCATTAACGGTGGTCGTTAACCATTACCGCCTTCCGTGTAATGAGGCCCAAAGACTCTTGGTCTTAATTCCCTAGAGGGGTGAACTTTAATCTGGTGTGAACGTGATTAGCGGTACCCGTAAACTTAAGGGGTACCCCTGTAAGTTGGGCTGCCTTTCAGTGGTGACGATCCAACGTGACCTTACTTTTTTACCCCCATACTTTGTGAAGCCCCAAGACAGTCAGCCACGCCCATCTATAGAGACCAGTCACCTAAATCAAAAAACATGTGTTTCCTGAGCGGTTTTAGTAGAAGCCATTATAAAAGAAATCATCTCTGCTCACTGAAGCAGGGCGTGGCTCCAGATAGATAGGCCAGCATGGGACTTCGTAACGGATGAAAACTCAAGTGAAGCACGCCCATGTTAGTATACTCTTGCAACAACATGGGAACATGTATGTATGATATAGCGATGTGAATGATAGTATGGTGATGTGAATGATACTATGGTGACGGGAATGATAGCATGGTGATGTGGATGATGTACGAGGTCAATGGAATAGATGGAATAGGACTTTTTAGTGATGTATTATTGAATAGGACTTTTTGGTGATGTATTATGGTATAGGTCTTTTAGGGGTTGTATTATGATATGGGACTTTTGGTGATGTATTATGGAATAGGACTTTTGGTGGTGTAGTATGTAATAGGATATCAGGTGATGTGTTAAGGAGTAGATTGGATAGGAGGTGGGTTATATATTGAAATTATCGCGTATTTCTGTTTTTCTACTTTTTATAATGGAAAAAGGGAGCATCAGCATATAAAAGACTGAGATGAAAGAGAACCTCAGCGTATTAAAGATTGAGATAAAATGGAACCTCAGTGTATAAAAGACTGAGATGAAAGGGAGCCCAGCTTATAAGGACTGGGAGGTAAGGTAACATCAGCCATAATGTTGAGAAGGTAGTACCACACATTATTCTTTTATGATGATAGAAGCAATAGCTGGTATTACAAAGGATATAAGGAACAACTGTAGTGGCTCGGTATAAGGAATGGGCCTGGATTTTACTCAATTAGTTTTGTATATTTTCTCTTGCTGTCTGTTGTGGTAAAAAAAAGGAAGGAAGGTGGATGGGTCGCAGTGTGTGTGTGTTTTTGTGTAAAATGAGTGAAATCAAAGTGTAAAAAGTGTGAAATCAAAGTGGAGAAAGTATAACGGGTGGGGAAAAGATGGGTTGATCTGTATGTTTGTGTAAAAAGCTGAAGCATGCATAGCAACAGGGTCTAAGTGAAGTATTAGGGGCGTGTGCAACATTATGGAGGAAGAGCCCCAATAAAACACGTGCATAGGGTTCTGCCACTGTATTGTGACAGAATAAATAAACAATGGATAGTAGAAACAAAAGAAGGGGGGTGTCCTGCTTCTGGCCAGAGCAGGTCTCCCATAACAGAAACATGCTAGAAAAAATGTCCATCTTTTTAGCAACAAAATATAAAGGGAACAAATCCCAAAAAAGAAAAGAGATTCTTGAACTCTGGCAAGTATTTGAGGATATGGAAGATCAGGAAGGTTAAAAAGAGATCCAATGTAAGTGGATATACCCTGTAACGCCTAAACCTGCAGTAGGGTACACAAATCCAGTCTATAAGCCTCCAGTGGTAGAGAGAGGGTGAACAACAGGATTATAAGGATTAGCAACCCGGGTGGGAACTCAAGAGTTTTTGCACCTCCATATAACCCACCCACAAGCGCTGATATGCTCATAGCATCGGTGTACCCAGAGGGTCCACAAGCAGATATAAACAATGAGTTAAGAGCATTGCGGGAAAGGTTGGTCAGTTTATAAGAACCTGAAGAAGTATCTCCAGAAATAATGGTACCGTGCAGAAAATAGGGGATTGGAAGTCAGGAATTTTTGTTTAGGTTCAACCCTGGGGCAACACGAAATGTTTGTGTTTCAAAAGATAATGGGCAGAGGGTATGGATGGTCCTAGAACAAGAAGTAGAACAAGCAAGGGATAATGGAGGGGAAGATCAAGGTAGTATAAATAATGAAGATGCAGGGCAAGAAGGGGATCAAGGAGAGGAGGTGGCGAGAAACCCGTTCCTGCCACAAGAGGCAGTAGGGAGGGATAGACCAAGAAATAGACCAGATTTAATGGTGGTAGTACAAGATCAGAAGAAAAAAGGGGTAGAAAACTAAATAGATATGCAGATGCCTTTTAGGCATAAAGTAGTAGGGATAACGCATTATGTGCCATGGCCTCAAATTTACAACAATAATTTGATTAAAGCTCTCCCCCAGCTTATAGCCAAAGCTAGTAAATGGATCTATGAATTTGAAAAAAGTAGGGGCAGCCTTAGCACTTGGACATTTTGAGAGTCTACTGGTCACCATAGTTGGGTACCAGGCTGGGGATATATGGGCAAGGACTGGTTACTATGGGGTAAGTTTTACAGATAATGAACGTGATGGAGCAGCCTTTAATGAGGTAAGGGCAAGGGTATGGGATGCCCTACGAAGGATGTACCCAGATGCCACTGATTTACATTCTTTAATGCAGTGCACAATGGGTGATGATGAGGACCCAGTTAGGTTTATTCTTAAGGGGAGAGCATTGTGACCATTTGGGGAATACAAAGGTCGGGAAAGGGGACAACAAAGAGGATGTCAGTGAAAGTCTGCCTGGAATAACTGTTGACATAGGTGTCAGGTGGGGCAGATCATTCTTGAACTTATTCCTTCCAGACTTCAAGAGATGGATACCATAGGATATGTGATAGAATAGCAGTTAGAGGATATAGATGAGATAGAGAGCACCATTGAGGTAGAGCGCAGAGAGAAGGAAGGGGGGAGAGAGGGTAACAGGGAGAAACCGCAGTGCACAAAACCGAACTACACCACCCAGAAAAGCAACAATCAAGTATCAAGTGGCCATGAAAGGGGGAAAAAGGCCTATGTTACATCACACAGCAGAAACAAGACATCTAGAAGCAAGTTATCAGGCTAGAGCGAAAAATCCTGGATAGAGGGATAGAGGGAATGTCTAAACACAATTGCAATGTAGAAACACACAGATTTGACTTTACTAGAGAGAGGGGAAAAAGCCTTATTTTAGGCACAGCAGCACTGTAAAAACACACACATGTGACTTTCATGAAGAGGGTAAGCCTGCAATGGCAACTAACACAATTCACCTAGTGCCAGAAATGGATATTATAAATTGTGATGTGCAGCAGACTGCAAACTTAGCTAATAGGAGTAATAAGATACTTTGGACAGTTTAATAGAAAGAAGAAATGGATGTTCCCCCTGCCTGTGCCTTTCTTACCTTGTCAGTCGCTGCTGCTAGACAGCTGTGCTACATGCTCCCACGGCAAACACCAGCAAAAACCCTCCGGAGCTGCTACTGTGGGAGATGCCCTTTGCCTTGGGGTCCTTACCCGAAGCTCAGTGTAAATAGATAAATACATCCCTGAAGTATTTTTATTATTTTGTTAAAAGATTCTTTTGGATTTCAAAATTCCTTTTTCTATCATTATAATTGGTTTTGGGAGATTTGAGAATCTTGAACAAACTTGATAACAAAGAAACTATTCCTGATGAAGGGCTAATGTCCCGAAACCCATTGTGCTTGTTCCATGTATTTACATTCATTTTAAATAATAATTTCATTATTCTCATCCAAAGCCTCACCATTAATTTCTTGCGAATGTCTCAGTTTCATTTTCAGTAAATTGCATTTAAATGTATTTTCAAATGTCTTTAACATTTTGTTGTTTTCAACTATAGACAGCGTGCAGGTGACGGGAGTGTCCTTTACAGTCGGACACTGTGTTTGTTTTCTTCTAAATCAATTCAAACAGAAAGGACCCATGCTCGAAGAGGGAGGCACTCTCCCTGCAAGGTTTGCAAAAACATATAAAGAAAAGAAAACAAGAAAAACAAGTCAGATCAAGGGGGATTCAGAGGAACAAAAAGCACGCCATGGAAACTGGTTATTAAGGAAAATGAGTCCATGCAATCCTGGAAAGGCCTCTAGAGCTGAGGTCTATGGTCCAATATTGGCAGATTTGCAATACCGTATTCACCACTACACAGTCAAGCGGCTAAATGCTAGATGTGCGAAATCATAAAAACGATGCACACATTTAATAGTGTTTAGAGTCAACTCACCAATCACCTGGCAGTTCACCAAGCAACGCTTTTCCCATTTAAACCCTCCTTTTATCTCCCCATTTCACTTCCAGCCCCGGTCATGACTCCTTTCTCACACGCCTTTTCAAGGAATGAATTAATTCCAGCCATGTACTTCTTGTAATACATTGTATGTAAAAAATTGCCGACTGAACGCAACATTAAAAAGATAAATAAACTTAACCTAATGCTGCCCTCAAAACAGCTGACTCGGCAAAACTGCTGACATCCTGCCCAGTCATACAGGTCAGTCTTATCAGTGTACATGGAGAAAAGTCAACTATTCAATCACCAGAATTCTCAGCACACCATGATTTGCAATTCTCTTCAGCCACACAGGTATCCAGCATCCTTCTGCCTCTGTGGGTTGACTTCAATAAGGCAATTCAGACAATCCCGGATCTTCTCAGCCCCTGCACTACTTGGTGAGAAATGGCTAGCACAATCTTAATAATTCACTTTTGGTAGACTTACCGGATACCATAAGGGTTCTACATATTTTTGCTGCTTAGCATGTTCTTCCCACCCAAGTCTTAACCCTCAGAAGGTGCAGCGAAAGAGTTAGCATTGTTATAGTCCAGGTTTAAAAACAAACAAAATCAACCAGTATATGTGTTCTTTCAATCTACCTAATGTCCTGTCCAGTTTGGATCCCTGGGGGGAAAAGTATTGAACGTGACTTTAAACCTCCCATTACAACAGCCAGAGCCAGTTCATCCATCGATGTAATGGACTGTGAGAGTACGTCGGGGCATTGGCCTTTTGATAACTGCATCAAGCCAAGAATAGACCAATCGCGAGGCTGGGGGGCCCTATAGCAGTCTCCCTTTAATCAGAGGTAGACACAATTTGAACAAGGCTATGGAGGAAACGGAATCACACGAAAGGGATCTCATCTCCCCTTCTCCTATCGTACCTCAAGTAGCCCCTGTGGCCCCACCTATTCCCACAGTTTTCCTAATCCTGTCCCCCACTCAGTTTTGGCCGATGTTTCTTTCCCATGTGCCTAGCTCTGGATTTGCTGGACCAAGTGGGAAGGGGGTGATATATTGCTATCACAAGTGGACTTTACTACAGAGACAGTTGTGCCCGTCAAGTTATTTTCTGATCTCTATGGCACTATCCTTAGATCACCAATGTACGGAGCAGACTGTCATGCCGTTAAGTGCGATAGTGTTGCAGAGAGGCCGCAGAATATTCCCATAGGTGCAACAGGGATGTCTAGCAAAGCTATGTCGGATAGTAGGACGTACAGTCCCTTTTCCCTTGGTGAGTAAGGGGTCAAATTTGGCCATACCCAGACTGGTTTGTTTGTTTGCATTATTTGCTTATATAGCACGCCAAACCCGGGGGTAGCTGGGAACTATTCTTAGGTACATAGTTACAGATTACAGAGTACAGGAGTACAGTATATAATACAATATTATACAAAATGGTAATGGTATGGAGGGTCTATCTCATAAGCAGTGTTACTGCTCATAAGCAGTGTTACTGTAGTACTGTTATTACTGAACTCTTCACAGTAAATATATTAATCCTAACCCTGTTCGAGGCAGTTGAGAAGGGAGTGGCTGGGGTGTGGAGGGGTCTGGGCATTGGACTAATTAAGCACATTAAATAAGGCCAACTAATATAGGAATGCCATCTGGCCTAACCTTCCTTGTAAACTGCTTTGCAACATTAGCCCATTTCAGAGTGGAGAGGAAGGCAGTAGCCAGAATCAAGTGAGTACCAAGCCTGCATGCACCCAAGAGGTTAAAGAGACACAGCCCACAAAGAACATGAGAAGTTGTGATCCTAAAAGGAGTACAGACCACTGTGCATCCCCTAAATGTAAGCCAAAAGTAGGTAGAGTGCCCAGGATCAATGCTAAGCCTAGCAAGGCAGTACTCATAAGAGCTATGATTCACCCACCCTCACTGTCAAATCAAGCAGTGTAATGACATCTTGGCAAAGGAGATCAATATAGCTAGATGGGGCCCCGACCATATAGCTAGATGGGGCCCTGAAATTGTCCTCCAACCAATACAAATCAGGGGGACGTTAATAAATACACTGGATGAGGACAGTGAGGGAATGCTGACTACTGACCCAATCCCAAGTTGCAAGAGGATCAGCTAACAATGGGGAACTGCCCTTGATTCTATTCAAATTGACTTTGGGGATCCAGGCACGGCCAGGAACGTATTTGTTTTTGATCGGAGATGCCAGTCAAAGAACAAAACGATAGTAGAACTTAGTGCTTACCCGTTGGGAACTCTGCCATGACAGCCAGTGCTCACAGGGGCAAATGCTGTGTCACTGGGGAGAAGGGTGCAGGCTGATCCTTCCTGTCCTACACTCTTACAATTAAAGGGACATTCATATAATGTCATAAATGCTTGGACTTTTGTAATGAGGCTAGTTCCCATTGAGATTTATCCGAACCACAGGACCTTAGTACAATTTAATGAGTATTAATTTAATGAAATTGTGATATTTACCATGTCATTATATCTGTGATGTTTTGTATTTGTTGTGGAAGACTTTCATGGCTCAAAGCTGAATAAAGTTATGACTGACTTACTGACTGACAGATATTGTATATTGTATTATGAAACAAGATAAATAACATCATTTCTTCCTTTTTGGACATTCCACCTTAACCACATTCACTCGTGTACCCAGTTGGGTTGCTGTCACTAAGCCTGCCTCTTCTTCCTCGTATCTTTACCTTAAAACACTCTCATCACACCTGCCAGATCTGCAACCGGTTTGCTTTTCACAAGCTGACAGAAGCATAGCTTGAACTGACAAGAATAGCTTTTCCACTTGCCAGTGGTTTCTGCTGTACTTGGAGTTTATGCAAGTGGCACTTACTTATTTTGACCAAGTACAGTTTTGTAACCCACGATATCTAATTATTTTGTGTGTGTGTGATTTGGTTTATTCATTTAAACCTTACACCATACATTACATTAAAATGCATACATTAAAAATCATAAGCTGTTTAAATGTTTTCATTCGGGTTATATGACACATCACACATGTATTTCAATACAAATTACATTGTTCAGAAGATACAAATATAGAACAAAACAAATTGATACCTAAAACTCAAAATTCCTATTTTTTCTAGTTTCTTCTCAACTTCTAGAGAGGTGGAAGGTTCGGGTGCAAGGCAAGCATCACATGTGTTGGAAAAGCTTGTGCTATTTCTTGCCTTTGCATTGCACTGCAATTGACCCTCTTTTAAATTAGAATGAATTGTTGTGTACATATAGCAGTAGCTATGAAAAATGTTAAAGTGAGGGTGACAATGTTTATTGTGACCATACAGCACATCTCTACACTTAAACCTCTGTACAGCATTAATAATAATTTTGCATTTATGTAGCTCTACAATCCCTCAGGTATCTGAGCGCTGCTTATTATTACCCACGGTGTGTGGTACTTAAGTATCGCCCTCGGAAGGATGAAAGGCTGAGTTTGGGCCCGCCCGGGATTCGAACCTGTGTCAGCAGGCTCTGCACAGATAGCAATGCAAGTGCTCTACCAGCTGTGCTATTGGACCGGCTGTTCCCTGTGTTCATATAACATGATCTAGCACATCAACCAATTCAATCAACAGGGATTCATGGCTATGGAAATGGGACCTGGCTCATTTCTGCTGCATACATGATACGTGCTGATCATGCAAATAATAGCACAAATAGGGCTTCAAATGAAACTGGGAGCTCGGCAATATGCAAGCATTGGGCATTATTTTGAAAGGACATATATTTTTTAAAGCATTGGCAAAACAAATAGTTCTAGCTGATGTAGTTGGTAATTATTTTAGGTCCTGTGTGGTCTTTTGCAGACAATTCTTACCCTTCACATATACAACCTCAGGCATGTTGCCTTTCCTGACACTTGCTCTCAATTACAGTTAACCAAGACTACAACTCCCAGAAAACATTGTTTCTTGAAATCCCAAATGATGTCCTAGTAATAGGCATCTGCTCACTCTTCTGTTAGAGGATTCGTTTTGTATTTTAAACTTTAAGAACATGAAATGTGCGTTATTTACTACTTAAACACCAACAACAAAACACATGTCCTTTGCTCGTAGGTTATTAATAATAAAATAATGCTATTAATAATAATGATAATAATAATAATAATAATAATAATAATAATAATAATACAAATTAAAATAATAATAATAATAATAATAATAAAATGTAAGTCATCTTTATTCGGATACCCAATTTTCTGCAGTGAGACAGGTGTTCTCACCTTTGCTGAGCTTTACAAAAAATAGAATGTTTCCTTATTGATAATAATAATGTAATTATTATATAGCACTCCACACGTATAGGTCTCAGAACACCGAAATGATAGACAACATTATTATCCCACAAAGTGCTACTCAATTTATCAACAATCAGAAAAATAGACTGTGTTAACCTCGCCAGGATTCGAACCTGCCACAGCAAGCTGTGCACAGATACCAGGGTAAGCCCTTAGCTCGCTGTGCTATCTCACCAGTGTGCAATGTGGCTGTATTTTCATCTCCATGGATGGGAGCAAATGAACCAGGTTGACTTAATTCCACAGCGCAGAGAAATGTTGCTGTTTGTTTTCTATATTGCAGTGGTTCAGGCGAGGTGCCCCATTAACAGCGCGGTGTCTGAAATCGGGATGCGCGTCGTCTTCCAAACATTGATGGACAGAAATAGTCTTGCCTTGTCGATCTCGGATGCAGATTTGCAGTTGTCAAAAATATACCCATGAACAGATTCTAATTGCCGGCCCTGTTTTTTGGGGAAGAGATGTAGCAGGTGCAGAAGCACATTTAATTACAATTCTGTATTTTTGGGGCACTGGCCTGGGGGAAACCTGCATCATGCATGCGTGTTCCAGCAAGGTCTTCCAATTATTTTGCTCTGTTGGCACAGCCAACGAAGGCACTCCTTTGGGATTAGCGCCTAACTAATTTCTTAAGGCCCTAGAATCTTGTAGACAACTTTTTACACATTGAGATAACTATCTAAAAATGTATCGTATCCTCTTCTTTGAGAAGCCTGTATATGGTTCTTCAGATTCTGCTTACAAACGTTGCATTCAATCAATTGTTCGTTAATTTCTCCACAATTCAGCCATTGTGCCTAGTTTGTGTAAATATTTGCCTGCAATAAAAAACAGTAATGCCCTATGACCATCGCGGGCAGAATTTGGCCCTATCACCACATCCACATTGCCGTTAGGTGATTAAAACACTTTTTTAAAATTCAAAATCTATTGATGGAAATTATTATTTTGCCCTTACAAATATGCTTATGTTGGTTTATTTTACGGTATGTGTAATGGTATGTTAATGTGTTGTAGGGTAATCTCTGCATCACTTAATCTCTTTTTGATGTTTCTGGCAGATGCTAGATGACTCCAGCTGGATGCCTTGCTAGAAGAGCTAGTTGGTGAGTTTTTCAGCTTAAGTCCATCAGGTTGTGGTTCCAGAGTCTTATGCCTTCTGGATGTTATTCCAGATGTTGGGAATTATCTGTCCCCCCCTGTCTTGCACACAATCATTTGTGCAGGCAGTTGACCTGTGCGGACACAGTGTGGCCAGTATGATGCAGTCTTCTCCTGTCGCTACTATGGTGCGAATCCTCTCAGGCATTCTTATGATTCAAGGCTCAGGATCTCGAAGAAGAAGGACGTTGTGGCCTAAACCAGAGGGCAATGTAAGCTTTTGAGTTGGTTGTTGGCTGGTTGGCTGTTCCTTAAGGCAAATTTGAACCTACCCACAGTGTTCTGGACTTTCTTAAACTTATGATCTGATTGGCCGGGGAGTTCAACATAAAAGATGGTTCACAAGTAGAGCAGTGAGTTTACAGACCCTCCTGCCAAAATGATGTGATGTTCTGTTGATATGTACAGTAGGGTAGGATGTACTTGAGAGCGTTATCCTGATTTGCCCCCAACCTCCCTTCACCCTCCCACCCCCCTCTCCGTCGCCCACACCAATTTCCGGTCATTGCCAATTATGGAGCTCTTGTTTTCTATCTAGGGGCAATAGATGTATGAATTATGCATTTTTCCCTATGTGGACATTTTGAGCACTGACCTTCCTATGACTCTGACAAACGGAGGAGACTGTGCAGTAGTCAAATTCACTGGAAGCAGCATACAGAAGGGATATGGTCCCCAGATCAAAAGCGGTAATCCCATGACAAAATATGATGTAATGTGCACTTTACAACTTTGATTCCTCCTCTTTCCAAGTTATACCAGTTTCCTTTTCTAGGGCTGCATGCAACCTCTAGGGTGCCTAATGGGCCAGATTTAAAAAGCTCTGTGGCAAACGACAGCCACTGAATGCATAGTGTGCCTTTGTGTAAACTGCGGGCGATTCACCAAATAGCCATACAAGCAAGTGCACCAGAAGGTGCTGAGTTTATGTGTGCACAGATGGTTAAACGTGCATGTATGCAATCTACACACACAAGCATGTAACTGATTTGCCAACTAGGAACTGGCCAGCCAATACACCCTGATTTACTTTTCACCATCCGATGTGGAAGTCCCCTGTCCGAGGCACCCACACCGATAATTTGCTACTTCTCTGGGCATTACGCTACTATTTATGGGCCATTTCATGTCAGAAGCAAATTGCTCATCGTTTGGATGGGAGTCTTTGGAAATCCCCAAGTTCCAACAATTTCTGTTTGGGAGTACACACAAATTTCAGTAGTCACAGCGCATATTTGATCTACAAGTTAGGACCAATTTAACTTCTAAGAAAACAAAAACAAATAGCATCATGTAATCTATGTATGCAATGTTCAATATTCAATAATGACTTGATTCATGAGAACCACTTGAAATGGTATGATTTTCAATGTTGTAGTGCAATTCATAATAAGGGGTGCTCACACTTCTGAAAATGTGCCCTGTGGGAATATTAAGCACTTCTGGGTGGGTGCGGCCTGCCACCAGCGTTCCTGCGGCATTCAGCAAGGGTGAAATACCACTGTGGGAGTCATGGCAGCGTACAAAGCTGGTCATCCAATTGCAAAGCCCAAGAAATGTTTCGACAAACCGATCAGAGGCCGTGAGCCACCCGATTTCAGGGTTGAGGGTATTTGATAGGCCCAGCTTGCTTGCTACTTTTTTTTGTTGGTTTTCTTTGGCTGCCCAGTTAGGAGGGGGCAGGACAGGGTCACACATTATTGGTTTTGTGTGGACATTCTGGATTGCTTTCTGTGAGTTTAGGTGAGGTATTGAGTCTTTTGGATGAGGTTTGTTGACTTTAGTGCTGTTTTTGTTTTTCCTTGATCCTTGTTTTATGCCACGTTATCTATTTGTGAGTGTTCTTTAGGGTCCTTCTCTAGTCTTAACTTTTAACTCTTTCTTCCTTTGAAAAAGCATCTTTTAAAATGCATATTCCTCTTCTACTTCCCCTGTTCCATTTGTGCCACCCTAAACATTTTTTTTTTAAAAACAATAAGTTTCATAATACCTTTCTTTTACCAAAGTTTGGGAGACACATGCATGTGCAAACCCAACAAGTCGTCCAGTGCTGTGCTCAGTCAACCTTCCCTACTGTTGTATGCTTTGAGATCGCTTTTCTATGTGTGAGTCTTGGTAGAATCCCTTTGTTTGCTTTTGTTTCTTAGTTTGTGTTTTGCACATTGACACCTTGGGCACATTTGGGTTTTGAACTGTGATGCAATAGGCAGCATTTCATTTTACTTGGAGGAGTGGGCGGGTAGAATATAAGAAGCTGGGGTGTCCATCCTCCATGTCAGAGACCGAAGAGTATGGCAGGATGAGGTTAGGTTGGAGAGTGAGGAGGGCAAGAAAGAGGTCCAAGACGGGAAGACTTTGGTTGAGAAGGGGGAAATAGTGGTTTAGGGGCAGGTTTTGAAAAGGATAAACATTTTGAGGAGGGGAAGATGTATGGTGGCTACAGTAGGTTGTGGTGTCTCTACCTGGGGAATACAAGCTGATGGAGGACAAGTACCCTTACCTTGGAGTTGTTAGGGTGGAGGAAATATTCCATTAAAAGCAGGCAGAAGTGGCATCACAGGGCGGAACAGAGAAGTGGAGGAGGTGTTGAGGCTGCATGAGACCAACGAAGATCAGTAGGAAGAGCCCTGTCATTTCCTTTCTGTGCATCGGACTCAAGGTGTGCTCAGGCGTTCCTCACATCAGGTCAGAACAAATCCCCACCCATGATATCATCTTTCATTTGGGCATTGGTGTGGGACTACTCCAGGTGCCTGGAGTGTGATAATAATGCCAAGGAAGAGACAGGCAGTTTATTAATTAACCCTTCCACGAAACAGTTGCTCAGGGTAATCCAAGTAAGAGTTCCTTTGATACCTTCTTGATGTGCCAGCACTTTAGGCTGTGCACAATGATCTGTTCATGGCGCCCAGTGGTGTCATTGACTAGCAGGGCCATCTTATCATCACTAGCAATGCAGTCTCCTGTTGGTGGTGGTAGGATGCAGGGGTGGTGCCACTTGGGTAGGACACGCCACACAAAGTGTTGAGGAATGATGGGGAATTCTGCATGTATCGATTGACCTCAGTCAGTTGGTGTGAGCTGGAATGACAAGCACCCATTCCTGCACCACCATCCACTCCTCTGGAAGACTTGGCAAGAAGGTTCTAAAAGGGGGCGGGGGCATAGTGCACGGGAAAGTGCAGACAAAAAGAATTAGTGGCTCCACATCTTAGTGGAGGCAAACAAATCGAAGTAAAACTTTCAATTTGTGAGTAAAACCCATGCAGTGGCTCTTCTGGTTGTTAGAGCCAAATGCATTGAGAATGAAGGTACAATTAATGATTTGGTGTTGTAATGCACTAAACCAATACTATCAAAGTCAAAGTTTCTACCACCATTTTCTATGCCACACTACCTGTGTGTCTGTAGTTGATTTGTGCACAATTCTTCATCCCCTAAAGAATCATTATGTGTGGTCTTCCAAGATATGTGCCAGCTGCTTCTTCCTGCAAAAGATGGTGTTCTGACAGGGCTTGTGAGAACCTGTGAAGCAGCAACATATAGGGTGAAGTGGTGCAGGATTCTGGTGCAAATGTTTCTGTTGCCTAGATTAAAGAGTGCAAGACTGCCTTCTTTCCCTTTCTATTTTCCAGTCATGAGCATGATGCAATCTCATATGGGCCCACAGGCAAGTGATGTCCAAATGAATGCCATTTTCCCTCAAATCACAGTGTTGCATTAAAGGCAGGTGACATTTTGTGCTTGTTGATTTTTTTCCACATTCTCAATATTGTGGAAGGGCTGAGACGGGTTCTAAAGTCTCGTTCATCTCTGGGTCTGCACAGTTTGCTTTTCAGTAGATGCTGGGTTGGTACTTTTTTCTGAGGAGCCCATGCAGTTGCTGCACTTGATTGCTAAGTTGTACTGCCATTAGAATGTTTCTTTTTAACTGCTTTTGGAAAAGACAGTACACTAGTACAGAGGCAGTGTCTGTCACTTCCTTCCCGAGCATGGTGCTTGCCCTTGACAATTACAGGGATTTGTCAATGCCTGCACCCGCTTGGTCTCCTTCATCTCTGGGTCTGCACAGTTTGCTTTTCAGTAGATGCTGGGTTGGTACTTTTTTTCTGAGGAGCCCGTGCAGTTGCTGCACTTGATTGCTAAGTTGTACTGCCATTAGAATGTTTCTTTTTAACTGCTTTTGGAAAAGACAGTACACTAGTACAGAGGCAGTGTCTGTCACTTCCTTCCCGAGCATGGTGCTTGCCCTTGACAATTACAGGGATTTGTCAATGCCTGCACCCGCTTGGTCTCCTTCATCTCTGGGTCTGCACAGTTTGCTTTTCAGTAGATGCTGGGTTGGTACTTTTTTCTGAGGAGCCCGTGCAGTTGCTGCACTTGATTGCTAAGTTGTACTGCCATTAGAATGTTTCTTTTTAACTGCTTTTGGAAAAGACAGTACACTAGTACAGAGGCAGTGTCTGTCACTTCCTTCCCGAGCATGGTGCTTGCCCTTGACAATTACAGGGATTTGTCAATGCCTGCACCCGCTTGGCCTCACTTTCGGTCAGTGCTATTGTCAAAGTGGAGGTTCCTGGGTCTTGATCTTGAATCAGAAGGTTGAGCATAATCTGTGTAATGTCCATCATTGTCCTCTGTTTACAAAGAAATCAGAGGTGTTGAATGTTAATGAATTACCTCTACCTCCTCATCTGTGTATTTCTTTCTTTGTTGCTTGGATGATGTCATATCTTGACCCTGTTGGCTCTCGGCTGGACACAGCTCAACTTCCTCCTGCTAAAAGCGACCCAATAGCACTCGACACATGTACAAATGTGGTGAATGCACAATTTCATTTCTTACAGATGCACCTGATTGTTTCCTGTTCTTAGCAGATGCAGAGATGTGTGGCTGGTGATTGGTAGGTACAGCAGATGCAGAGACACACATACTGTCTGGCCCCCAACACAAACAGCTGTTGGGTGCAAAACACCCAACAGATACATTCCTCCCCCGACCTTTGCCCCATCCCTTTCACATTTGGTTCCCGCAGCGGATTCAGATATGGTAATTTAATTCATAAGTCCGTTTAATAAATGCACGTGGGGTTCTCACTGCTTTAGCCATCTGCTCTGCCTTAAAAATGCATGTGGAGTTCTCAGTGTGTTGGCCTTCTCTTCCGCCACCAGGCGTAAAAAGACAGCTTTTAACACACTGATCCCTCTGAGCATGGGTGAACCCAGACCCAGCAAATGCAAGCCATAGAAACATTGTCTTTCCTTAGAGTGAGTACATCATGAGCTGTCATAGCTAGTGTGGCAGTGTGATATTTAATTAGGCACATGTCTCTTTGCCTTTACAAATGAATAAATACATAAACAAATAAATAAATAAATAAATAAATAAATAAATAAATAAATAAATACATGCCCACAACACCATAGATGTAATGATAAACCATTTCCCAGACAATCTTAATTATTTGTATTGCCCCAAACGCAGAAGGAATTGTTCCCAAGAATAGGAATGGTTAAACATGTATCTGCTCTTTGTCAATGCTCCTCTACAGCTCTTGGAGAATCTTCAAGTCAGAGGTTTGAATACCATGTGAGTTCCAGAGTTCCTAGCCTATGTTTAAAGGTCTGTGGCCCAATCATCTATCCCAAATGAAAAAATGCCCAAATAGGCAATTATACTGGCATGTCGGTTTAGATACCCGTTAGGCTCGAACATGGACCGACTGAAACAACAAATGTTTTTTCACGGCTAGGCTATTTCAGAGGTTGGATGTGGGCATTTGTTAGAGAGTTGGACAATAACTTCACATTGTTTGAATCTGTTGCATAAGAGTTATAGGAAAAATGCATGTTTAACCTAATCTAGCTAAAACAGCACATACTGTCAATGTCAGGATTACTGATTATGATAAATAATAAAATAATGATTACATGGAAGGTAAGTCATCTAATGCATTTGTAATTGTATTTGCAGGTAACAAGAGGCGTGTGGATGTTTATTTGTTGGTTTCTATTCAAAAAGAGGTGATGGCCAGAGGGCTGGTGATAGGGTAATAGTCTCAGTACCCACAGTCACATGGATGAAAAAGCATTAGTGCTTGTTGTGGTTTTGCAGCCCTGCCTAGTCCAAGAAGAGACAAGCAGTGTCATGGAAGATGTTTAACTTGACTCAAGGCAGGCATGGCTCCCAATTAACTTATTCCGGAGCAGGGGCGTTGCTAGGGGGGGGCTAAGGGGGCTATAGCCCCTGATCTTTTGGTTGTAGCCCCGGATAGAATCTCAGGAGCTACAGCCAAAAGACTAGCTAGCCCCCAGTCCCAACAGTTCCGACATCAGCTTAGCCCCGGGTCTTTTCCAGACCTAGCAACTCCCCTGTGAGACCATGCCATCTTAGTACTTGAGTACTTCTCTCTAAAACATGAAGGGTGAATATTGTAGGGTAAACAGTGGAAAACATTGTTAGTTGTACAGTATTCTTCACTGTCAATTGAGGCCAGTAGGATGCCATGATATGATATGATGAGTCATTTATAACATGCCTGTACTCAAGTGTTTCTAGGTGTGGCAAGACAATGGAGGGAAGACATAGGGAGGACAAAACAAACAATCTTACTATGCCTTGTGTCATTGAGAGCATGCAAGTGTGATAATGCAAAGTGCAGGTGGGGAGAGGGGAAAGTACTAGGGAGAGAAAAAAGGGAAGTGCAATGAGGCTAGCATTGCCCTGAGTATGTGCAGCCAGGGCAGCACAGCTCTGGGTAAGTGCAAGGAGGCTGGGGAATGTAAGGTTACAGTTACAGCCCCCAAGTGCGCGGTATCCCAGAGGCAGTGCAGGGGCGCCTGGTCATGGAGGGGCCTAGACCCAGGGAGACTCTGATGGTAGTCAGGCATCCAGTCCGTGCAGCATAGAAGTACTGCAGCCGGTGAGAGAGAGAGAGAGATAGAGAGAAAGCAGAGGCAAAAAGGAAGGTCTTGAGCTGCTTCTGGAACTTCAGGTGGTTCAGCTCAAGTTTGAGGGGCACAGGGAGGCTATTCCAAAGGGAGGCACCTGCAGATGAGAGAGATCTGCCCCACACTCGCTGCCTGGAGAAGTGTCTGAACCTCAGAGAATTTGAGGTGGCTGAGTGAAGGGCTTGATAAGGAAAATGTTTCAGAAGAGAGATTTGGATGTAGCGCGGATGATGCCAGAATACCTTGTGGGTGATGCAGAGGGTTTTGATTCTTGCAGTCACCGGGAGCCAGTGGAGAGATTTCGAGGCTGGAGAGATGTGGTCCCTGAGCTTGAGACCAAGTACAAGTCTCACAGTCCTGGTCTGGATTAGTTGCAGATGGCGGAGAGTAGAGGAAGGCAGATTGAGAAAGAGACTATTGTAGTAGTCCAGCCTAGAGAGAACCAGGGCTCTGGAGACAGTGAGCTTCTGGGGGAAAGTGAGAAAAGGAAGAATACCTCTGAGGAGGTGCAGCTGGTTGTGGGCCTTCTTGGAAAGATTGCTGATGTGAGGAGAGAAGGAGAGAGTGGAGTCGAAGATTACACCCAGGTTTTTTGCCTCATAGGAAAGCAACGGAAGAGGGCCCAAGGAGGGTGGCCAGAATAAGGGAGGGGCTCCAATTAGAAGCATCTCAGTCTGGAATTAAGGCAGAGATTGTTAGAGGAATGAGGGAGAGAGGAGAGCAGGGTGAGGGGAGCCTGAAAGATAGCTGAGTGTCATTTGCATAACACTGATAGTTAGAGGAGAAGGTGGTAATCAGGCGGGCCAAAGGGGCCAAGTAGACATTGAAGAGCCAAAGTGGGAGGTCAGAGCCCTGAGGAACACCACATGTGGCAGGAGAGTTGGTGGAGTGGCAGGAATCAAGCCGGACCTCAGAGGGTTGGTCCAGGAGGAAAGAGGTTATCCACTCTAGGACCTAATCCGTGATGCCCAGATCAAACTGAGTTGGTTGATCAGGATGGCGTGATTGAGTGTGAAAAGCAGAGGAAATGTCAAGGAGGATGATGACAGAAGGAAGGCTTGAATCGAGATTAGTGAGCAGATTTTCACGAGTCATCAGGAGGGCAGTTTCCGTGCCTCTGGCTGCTCTGAAGCCAGACTGATTATCATGGAGACAACCAACAGCTTCAGTGTGGAGAGTGAGCTGGGAGATGGCCAACTTTTCCAGGAGTTTTCCCAGGGAAGGAATGATAGAGATCGGGCGATAGTTTGCCAGACAAGTAGGATCACCAGAAGGCTTTTTAAGGATGGGGTGCACAAGGGAGTGCTTGAGGAGAGAAGGGAAAGATCCAGTGGCAAAGATTGATTGCAGAAATCGGCCAAGTCTGGAGCGAGGCTGGCAATGTGGTATTAGATGGTTCTACAAGAGCTGGGGAGCACCTGTTTGGACAATACTTTCATAGATTGGATTTGTCTAGAAACATCATCGGGTGTAGGCAGAGAGAAAGAGCAGAAAGGTGGAGGAGAGGGAGAGGCAACCAGAGATGTGGGGGGCAAGAGAGGTAAAGGGAGGGGAAGAGGAGAGAGAGGACAAGATGTTATTGGTTTTTGTGGTGAAGTGAGAAGCCAGAGCCATAGAGAGGGCCTGGGAGGGAACCAGAGAGGTGGAGTCCGCTCAAGGATTGCCCAGCTCCTTGCAGATTTTAAAGAGTTTGGCCGTCTTGTCAGAGGCCGCAGAGACGCGCCCTTAGATGTGGACTCCCTTCTTTGATAGGAAAGAGAGTCTGTGTAGCTGTTGGAGCAGGTGACAGGCCAGTTTGTCAAAGGATGCACCTGATGCCCTGCACTTCCTCTCAGCCACCCTGCACTTGCGTTTCAGGGCTGCGAGGTCGTAGTCATACCAAGAGTTGAACTTGGAGGTAGGCTTCAGACGGATTCTCATGACAGGGGCAAGTATCTGCATCCTTGGATATTTGTATTCCCACCATCATAAAAGACCCCTTACCAAACTGGGAAATTATGCGCATTATTTCAAGAATACATGTATAAATACTGAGCTAGGGGAGCAGGTTCTGCTTGCTACCTTGTAAGGGTGTTCCAATTACTCAGACGAAGATTCCATGCTATTGCCATTGGCAATGTGAACACATGTGCCTAGTGACTTTTAGCATGTTGTATATGTCCCACTGAAAAAATATGTGGAGTGGTTCCCGGTATAAATTGTCATAAGACCTAGGCATGACATAGCTATGGTAGAATAGTATAAAACAAACAGGGATGTTGTTGCTTTCTCTCAATGTGTTATTATTTGGTAAGCCATATTTTTTTCTGATAAGGTTATGCTTCTACTCACTCTGTCAAGAGCATTTATTCTCTTAGAACTTGACCTTTCATATCTTTCAGGATCCCAGTGCCTTTTCCGGTACATTTTGAAACTTCTTATCCTCATCACTATCTTAAGCTGTTGGCATCATGCGGTTTCTAAAACTTCTCTGTGCCTCGGTCAAGTGGTAGATACCTTTCACCCTCCTCCTAAGACTATAGGCACTTTCTAGACCTTATTGACAACACTCTTACTTTCTAGGACTGTTTAAGGCTTTCCATCTCCCCTGTCAAGCTCCCCTCCAATTCTAAAACGTTTGCCTGTCCTTCTCAGGGTCTGGTCACTTTTTAAAACTTCTCAAGGGCCTTCACGTGTAACATTATGGACATCCTTCAAGGATCCCATTGCCCTTCTCTGGTTATCGGTGCTTGCTAGTTTCCTCAGTGCCTCTACAAGGCTTGAGGCACCCTCTCAAACTTCTCAGTGCCCCTCTCTGTTCATGTGCACCATCAGTCTTTTCAGTGTCTGTTTCAAACACCAGGCTCTTTTTAAACAATTCAACACTCCACCCAGGCTCTAGGTGTCTTTCTGACATCTCAGTACCTCTCTCTTCTCTTTATCGGGTTTCCCAGCACCACTCTCAGTCCCCAAGCACTTTCTGATAAATGTCCATGCCCCACTTAATTTCAAGGTGTTCATACTTTCCAGCACACCTCTAAGAAACGAGGTACTTTCTAGATTTTCTCAAGCAAAAAACATAATCTCACTTTCCAGGCAACTTTCCAACTTCTCAGCCTCCTCACTGGTGCACATAGCTTTCTAAAACCTCTCAATGCCCCTCTCATGTACAATTCTAGAAATTGCTTAAGTGTCTCAATCACCTTTTTTACTGCAGGTTGTTTGCCAGGGGTTTCCAGTGCCACACTAAGGGCCCGATTCATGGGATTATGTGTGCGGAAACTTGTGCACCAAACGGTGTGCGTAATCCCATTTGTCGATCCATGGAATCGAATGTGCTGGATATTCCTAGGACTTTAATGGATTCACGGAAGCCCAGCACGCCCCTGCAGGGCGGACGATGGCATTGCGCGAGACACCACGCAGAGTGTGGGTTTTGCTTCCGCAGAGGGCGTGGAAAAGGGTGGAACACTGAAAATGGGGAAGAACATGTACACGAGGTACCCCTATTACATGGCACAATACGTGTTATGGGGATCTGACCGTGCAACCTCCCGGCAGGGAAAAGCCCTCATACTATCCGCCACCCAAAGGCAGGCTTACAGACATTTGCGCATAGGAATCACTGCGCAGAGGTAACATTGGGTGTCGGATTTAGGGGTGCGTGCATGCAGCTGCGGCTCCGATCTAATTTAGTTGTGCTCATATAGTCTCGGGAGGATAGCTCAGGAGCAATGTGCTCACCTCGGAAGAAAGATGACGTTGAGCAACACAGCTTCGATCTACATGTCCACTCTTAGAAGCCTCTGGGTATTAAGCACATTAAAAATAATCTATCATATCATATCATACGCAGTGTAGCTGGGTGCAGGAACGGCTTACGGGGGTTCGCACGTGATTTTCTGAGTTTTATCTAAGTTACGATAAATTGAACGCATGTTGTTGGGGTGCCGATAACAGTTAAGGGGACCCCACTCAGGGTTCTCCAAGATGCAGGTCTGCTTGCGGGGAACCTCATGCACTGTTTTGAGGATGCATGTATTCACGCCAAGAGAGCACGCAAAGGTGGCTGTTTCTGGCTGTTATTAATTTGTGTGGGGCTGTGTCAGGGGCGTTCCATCCACGACTTGCATATATGGTTACTTTGCTTGAACAATTCCATGAATACGTAGAGGGCATAGAAACACTTCTGCGTGCAGGCTTGCGCACTAATGAACTTGGCTGCGGGCACTGCAGGATTTCGGCATACTTTTCCATGACTCGGGCCCTAAGACTTTATATAACTTCTGCCAGGTAAGTGTTTCTTTCAAGCTCTGAATATTTTCTAAAACTGCCCACCATCCGACTCAGAGTCTAGGTGCCTTTCCCTTTCTGTCTCTTTACTGTGTTTCTCAGCAGCACCCTTAGGGCCTGATTTACAAACCGTTTTCCAATGGGAGTGTGCCATTGTAAAATGCTTTTGTAAATCAGGCACTCAGTCTCTATGACATGTTTAAATCTTCTCGATACGCCTCTCAGGCTCTAGATGTTGTTCAAGGACATATTTAGATGTCACCAAGTGTCACAACTGCGACCCCTGAGGTCTCCCTTGATACCCCTGTGGTCTCCCTTGCTACCCCTAAAATTGAGGCTCATGGGCTGTGGCCAGCAGCATGTGGCTCTTGTTATTGGAGTGGCGGTTTTCTGATAGCTATAGCCGTTAATATAGCTCAGTGGGTTCAGCGCTGGCTGCAGCAATGTGTGTGTGATCATCAGGTTGCAGGTTCGACTCCCAGCAAGTTTAACTCAGCCTTTCGTCCGGCTTTATTTGTTCTATATGAAACGCTTAAGCATAAGTGCTATATAATAACACATCATTATCTCTTGGCCTTGGACGTCTGCTTGCGTTCACAGTGATTTGGTGATATGGGCCTATACACACTGATATTAACAATACATATGGTGATCCATTTTTGTATGAAATATATATCACTTTACAGTGATATCGTAACCATATTTTTCGTAGTGTACTTAGAAACTATGAAATGTGATGCCACTTCCTGTTTTGTCGAGCGGTGAAAGGTCGTATTCCTTTGCTTCACGTGATGTCACTATGCGGTGGGGCCAAAATACATCACTTCCTGTGATGTCATCAAAGGTCAAGGTCGTGTGATGTCACTTCCACTACTCCTGTCATTTTGGTGAAATTACTTCCCTGATGTTGTTCAGATTTAACTAGCACCACAATCAGACTAAAAAAAAACGTTCTATGCCTTCTTAACAAAGCCTGCAGATTCTAGGCACCTTTCAAACTTCTCAGCACCCCTCTCAGACTCTCTGCACTTCCTAGACCTTCTCAATAGTACTTTCACATTCTGGCCATCTGTCGGACATGCTCCAGGCATGTTTTTAAACAACAGCACTCTAAGGGCATAACTCAGGAAGCGTGTTTTAATGGCAAAACCCCATTGGAAAACGCTCTGTGAATCAGGGCCACAGTCTATTGGTGTTATTTTTTTTCAAAACGTATTGGGACTCTTTGCAGTCGCTAGATACTTTCTAAAACGTTTTCTAGCATCAGCCAGCCAGATAATGGGAAGCAGAGGTTGCCACCATAAGAGCCTCAGCACACCAGCCCCATGCTTCCTACTGTTGCCTCAGATGGTCATTCACTTTTCGCCAATAATACGGCTTCGTCTTATACGCCTCCTCTTTAGCGCTGCTCATTTTCCCATCAAGCTCTGCTCTCTGGCTCTTGTCACATGACCCTGGAAGGTCAGGCAATATAAAACGGGTTGGTCGTCTTGGAGTTGATCAGGTATTCTTTTTGTTTTATGGTGGGAGTTGCCAGTGGAGCTGTTACTTTGTGGGGTGAAAAGGCTATATGAATGTTGTGTTTTGAGGTAACCCACCATTTGCTCTCGTCAGGTTTTGTACACTTTGTTAAAATATCATAACATAAACCAGCACAGAATAGCAAATAGCAAACTGTAACATTTACAGCACAGTAAAAAAGTACATATCATACAAAAACAAACACCATATCATAAGTCGCTCAATTTAAAATGTTTATTCCAGTGATTTATATTAAATGATACATTGCCTTTAGAAACTGTGATCTTTGAAATATGTATGTTCATTATAATATGTTTGTATCTGAGCCTCTAATCAGCATTGCAGTCAAATAAGCACCAACCTTGCCCACCAAGGTCTTTTAATTTTTGGGGGAAAATGATCCTCCTCCCTAAAGTATAATTGCCCAAAAACCTGGACAGTGAGATATATTTATGCATTTTCAGACTGAACTATGGGCTGCCTTTATCATCCTTGGAAGGACAAAAAGGCTGAGTTGATCTTACCTTGATTTGAACTGCACTCCGGAGATTTGCACATGTTGTGAAGCTGATGATTTGCCAAGGAGACACATTGTCAGTATCATAAGGATCACCTGAAGCATCCCAGGCAGAAATGAAGGCCTTTCATCTCGTGCTGGGGGGAGCAGGTGCTACTTAGGAGGCACAGCTCGCGCAACGCAAGCTCATGGGAATCTGGCACAGAGAAGAGGGGACACATGAGAATAAGTCACATGCCTTGTAGAAGCCCTTCTGGGGTTTTATGTAGTGCCGCTATCACTGGGATTCCAGTTTCAAAGAGCTAGGTAACCGATGTTGCTTATTACCGTCATTAATGCCCACCATGTGATGCTCATTTTGCAACCTCAGAGGATGAAGGCTTGAGTTGCTCTGAAGGCGCATAAAACACTCCCCCAGCAGCGGAATCCACACTGCACGTGTAGCAATCCTCTCTTCCTACACACCGTCAGCCTAACATCGAATAATAACAGTCCATTGTAAAGAATACAGACCCATAACAGTCACACAGGTTCCTAATATTTACAATGATTCGACAAAGGCCACCACACTTAGCTGTCACAAATCACAGGAAGAACACTAGAGAAGGTGGTCATGGATAGTAAACCCATCTTTAAACTCATATAACATGAACATGAAAGGGGTTTATGACTGTCAGCTTGCTCATGCATTTTAGTGCTGTGATTTAAGGGACTGCCAACTGCGAATGAACATCTATTGGGAATTGAACAGTGTACTTCTGGCTTCGGGATCCGGCATGCACCGCCGGGGCCATGGCATACCTTGCGCCCTTGAGGCAAGTCCTCCATGTCTTTTTTAAAGGTAATATATTATGCATTCTTCTTACTGGCCTTGGTGCTCCTTAATAAACTATGTCCCCCTGGGAAGAATGGACATTGCGCCACAGGGGGTCCTTGACGGTATTATTAGCAGAGCCACAGGACACCTTCTGCAAGATCACGTGTGTCCCAGATAACCTTTTGGGTTGGTGCCCTGGTTTGGTCACTCCCTCAATTGCATGTGGGGCTTGTCCATACAAATGAGGGAATCAGATTGTCCACCTGCATGCTTTAGCCCGCCTAGGCATTCAGGTGGGCAATAAGGACCTGTGGGTGCCTGCCACCGGGAATGTGCACACCCCAATCATCATGTACCGCAAAATGAAAAACAGGAATCATTGTGTAGTGAAAGGAAGCGCCCCCAATTTCAGCACGATCCTCCCCGCAATGAGAGACAATAAAGGACTCTCCCGTAATGGGAATAAGGCCAGGACAGAGTGCGCGTGAGCATAAGTGGGAGTTTATCCAAAGAATATGGCATGCAAAGAACTCTGCAACCTCCGAGAGCGCTCTGTCCGACAATCGCAAAGACAGGCGTATTTCTAATACAAAAAACGTCATCAGAACCTACACACTATAGGGGGCACAAGTTAATTGGGATTGGGTGGCGTCGACTAACTATAGGTGTTGCTGCAGGGTGGTTGGTCTTGGCGAGAAGACGTCACTGGTCAGCCTCGTGGGTTGGGTTGGGCCTGGCAGGCCGGTTCGAGGTCATCCGTGCGGTGTTGGTGAGCTGGGGCAGCCTGTGACAAAGATGAATACCTTCCCTGCCTCTTTGGCCCTAGGTCATGCACATTGCAGTTACTTAAGAAACGACATTTTAACTTCCACAGTAAATCCTTTTGTTAGTTATCTTACAAAAATATACAACACGTGAGGAATGCACCCTGTGCGGGGTCCGGTGGGCATCTGTCGGGGTTAGATTTACCTGTGCCTTTGTGACCGGTATTTTGGGTCGGGGGGCTGGGCTCCGGGGCCTGGGACGGGCGGTACGTGCCTGTCTGCCTCGTTAGAAGTAATTATAAATGGTCCACTTTGTCTTGTCCTAGTGTCGGGGGTCGCCCATGCACGGGGCCATACTTAGGGTGATCTGGGGGGGGGCTGGGGAATTTACGAGAGGGTGCTGGTAGATCTGTGGATTCAATGGTGGTCTTTATTACCACGCTGTAAATAACGCAGGTGGCGGGCTGGGGCCTTGGATGCAGCAATGGGGCCTACAAATCTCTGAAGCGGCTCCAGCTTGGTTGGGGGAGGTGAGGGAGCGTGATACAGGCCTTAGCCTTCGCGTCTGGCAGGCTCCGCAGGGTGGGGGGGAGAATGGCCTTGGTTCACAAAGGTATTTTCCTCATGTGTTGTCGACTCTTGGGTGCAGGCTTTTATAATGCCTGCCTCACTCTAGTTTATTTGAACACACATATATCTCAACTTCATTATACATTTCTTTGTTGATTAATTCAAAGTACCTTTTCATGGTAAATGCATTCTGTCCACTACAATATTTGTCTGTCTACATATACATATATATATCTGGCATTAAACGAGGTAGTACTAGGTTATAGACCGCAGAGGATGGTACTTGCCGCTGCGGGTGGCTACGAGAACATACAGGTGTTAAGGTTTCGTACATAAACTAAAACATTCTCACATATATGGGTTACATGTGTCATCGCATACTTATGTACATCTGTGCTCTGGCTTCATCAGTGTGGTCGTGGTACGAAGTCATTTACACGTTGCATTTTTATGGTTAATCCACATTTACAGATTTATGTTTGAGAGAATTAGTGTGTCTCTGATACTGATGCTTGTACAGTTTTTCCCCCGGCGCCCTGTCCTTGCTGACCAGATCGCGCGGGGCGCAGTGTTACTTTGTGGGCTACGGATTGCTACAATGTTAATGTTGCACCGACTTTCTCATGGGAACGCGCTCGCAGCGAATCTGCCATGGTGCTGCGACAGCAGAGATGCTTGAAAGTCCTCCAAGGGTGGGGGCCGCGCTGCAGTGTGCTAAACTCACGCCATCTTTGTCAACCAAGATGGCGTCTGGGCCTGGCTAAATTCTAGTATATGTGAATCATTAGATGTGTAAGGGCGATGTCATCGGTGGGTGAACCCTCCTCCACCTGGGCCCGGGTGGCGTGAGGGGGCGCCCAACGAGCCATGGTCCTCACCTGGGGAGAATAATGTGGGTGAGGGGGGCCTCAGAGGCCTGTCCTCCCCTACATTTCCCCCCTTTCGTTACTTAAAGTAACGAATTTTTTAGCTCTTCTATCCTTCTACACTCCTGCTCCTCTACCACTGCGTCATTCCATGCAGGTGTCCCTTCGATGGGCATCCAAGCTCGACACACCCCCCTTAAGCTTCCACCTCTTCTAGCATATTGGTCTGGTGTGCAGGTTAAGTATATGCAATCACCAGTCTCTTCCAAATCTACCCAGACCTCTTCGTACCATTCCAATTCCACATCTCGGGGCTCCTTGATAGTGGTGTGCCATAGTTTGTCAACTATATACTTGTCACGGTACAGGGGCACTACCTGGTACCTGGGAGTGTTGTCTGTCCCTGTCTGGATATGTACTTCTTGTGTCGCTTTAATTGCACCGCCAGAGTTGCCCATTGTCACCATCATCATCGCACCATTAGGCACTGCATTAACACAACACCGGAGGCCCACCTGGCACAGGCAGAAGACCACAAGGAGGAACACCACGACTGGCACCAGGAATTTCATTGCCAGTCCGAGCCAGGATGGAACCCAGGAGAAGATATTATCGAACCACGTGCTGTTTTCCGCTCCGCCTTTCATCTTCATTTTCTCCCCTAGGTTATGCACTGCCTCGATCACGTGGGACAGGGAGCCGTTTTCCGCGTCTTCAGAAGGTACGAAAGTGCAGCAGGCACTTCCTATTTTTCGGCAAACACCACCGTCCATCGCTGTTAACAGGTCCAAGACATACCTGTTCTGCATTGTCATCAGTCGTAGGGCTCGTAGTTCCACCTTTATTATGTTGAACCCTTCTTCAGTGTCATTTGCCAGCTGAATTAGTTCCCAACGTGTTATCTGGAGCCATTTCGCATTTACCCTTGCTTGGATACTTGGTATTAGTGAGGCAAAGAATGTTTCTACAGAGCTGAACAGTCGATACCTGTCCGGGATCTGTGCCAACAAATCAGATGAGGCTTGTGATATGTAGTTTGAGGCTCTTTTGTTCCGCGATAGCTGTTCTCCCTTCTCTCTGGAGGACAGGACATAGAGGTGTGATGTTGCAGTTGGAGGGGCCGCACCTTGGCCTAGTGTCTTTTTATCCTCGTAGACGTGACTTTCTGGGATCACCATTAGGGCTGAGTGTAGAGTGGCCATTGAGCAGCTGCCACTCCATGCCGGGGGAAGGTGCAGGTAGGCCTGATTCCCACACACCCAGTATGTGTCCATTAATGCTGCTGTTCCTTTTTTCATGTCTGGGATGGTGAGAGTTTTGTTACAGTTCTTGTTTACTCCCATTGCCACCTTCCCTTCTCCCTTGAAACATAGTTCGTTCCTTATTTCACTCTGTAGCTTGAAGGGCTTTTCCATCGCTGTTACCCATGTTAGTTTGGAAATGTGTTCCTTCCATACTGGTGTGCATGTGTCTTCTATCCATTTCAGCTTGTCCGGTTGGACACCTTTCAGTGCTTCTGCTTTGCACAGTATTTCTTCATCTTTCCACTTGTTATCAGAAAACAGTGTCCCTTGTATTGCAAAAAATGGTTCCTTGAGACAGATCACTCCGGATGCTTTTGGGTAGCAGGTTTTTTCTGTCTGGATAATCTTGAAGGTGACGTCGTGTGCCTGGAAGGTGTTCTTTATTCGACATAGCGTGAGATGAAGGAGACACTGGGCATCTATAATGGGCAATTCTTTGGGTAGCAACACTTTGGGCGTGCCTGATGCATGGGGGATGAGAGAGCAAACATAACAGCTCTCGTTCGTTGTTTGTTTAGCTGTTGCACTCATCTCTGCGTACCATTTATTTGTTTGATGGGGGTGTCGTGGGTCTTCCATTTTGTCTAGGCCCAACCCGTAGTACTCATCATACACCCTTCTACTTGTTTCCCTTTTCCACCTTTTATCCTTGCTATTCTTGCTCCTTCTGTTTCTTTGGTGTGCAATAGATGAAGGGACAGGCCCCCCTTGTGTCTTCCCACCCCCCTTTCCAAGTTCCTCATATAACTCCTCATGTTCTGTCATCATTATCACTTTGCCATCTTCTTCAAAGAATAATAAATCATTGTTTCCCATGGGTGCGGGGTGGGCAGTGGGGCTGTCATATATTCCACGTATGGGCATCGTGGCATTTTCTGTTTTTGATTTTGACAGGGCATCAGTGGGTGGTGTGGTATAGTAACCCCATACGAGGTTTGATCCATCCCACACCAAAAAATCACCTTCTTCCGTATATACACTTGTAGTTGAATTGGTCCCATGGGCTAGAGTGATGTTGCTCCCCCCTCCCCCCTCGTTCATCTCGATAGAGATGAACGCTATAAACCAGTATGTTACTAGACAGAAAATCGAAATAAAAAATACTATAACACACAATGATAGTCCACATTCGTATGAGTATGTGCATCTCTTAATTAACATTTCTCTAAATCTAACAAATCTATCCGTTGCAGGCTGCCCATTAGATGCCATGGTAGCTCCTGTTTGAGATACAAAAGTGCATTAAGTACAGACATGTAAACATTTCCGACATTGTAGTACGTTATCGTGACCATGTATAGACGGGAGTGGGGGAGGGGTGGTATTCACAGACAAGGGCACATAAAATCGGAGCAATAACATCAATACAACATCTTATATGCATATAGATATTTTCTTTAAAACCAAACCAAAACAAATTGTTATTTCTGCAGACGTTTCACCATTGATCACTGTGCATACACCGTCCTTTCATTCATTTTGTTCAATCTCACTGTCCGCTGTTGCCTGTGCCTCGTCCTGTACTTCGCCCTCCACGGCGCTATATGCTCTACGTACGTCCGTCAAATGCACCCAGTATCTAAGGCCTTTTACTTTTACCGCCGTGGGCGTGCAAAATATTACTTCATACGGGCCATGGAAACGTGGTGCATTCCACCTCCGCACAAAACTTCTCACATATATAAAGTCACCTGGCATTAGTTGTAACTCTTTGTCAGGCTGTGTCACTTGTTCTGTTGTGTTTCCCTCCTCTCTTGTGAAGGGTGGCGCCAATTGTTTTGCTATTACGCGCGCTGCCTGTGTCAACTTCTTCAAATACTCTGTGAATTCTTCTCCTAACACCGCAGCGCTTCTGTGTGCATCAGAACGTTCACGGAGAGGCGAATGTGTTGTATTCATTCTCCTCCCCGTGACAATCTCATGTGGGGACAAATGGTGGTCCTTGCTAGACTGGTTGCGTAATTCGAACAGGGCCAGGGGTAGGCAGTACATCCAATTCTTTTTTAGTGTAAAGCATAGTTTTGACAATCTACTTTTTAACAGGCCGTTCATCTTTTCCACTACGCCATTACTTTGAGGATGATAAATCGAACATAATTTGTGTTTTATCCCCAACAATGTGGTCACTTCTTTGAACAGTTCATTGACAAAGTGTGTGCCGTTGTCTGAGCGAATCACGTCACAAATTCCCCAGCGCGGGAATACTTCCCTCACTAAGAACTTCGCAGCACTTTTCGCGTCCGGGCGCGCGCAGGGACCTGCCTCCACCCACCTTGAGAAGGGACATACGACCACAATCATGTAACGGGCCCCGTTGCACCTTTCTCCCATATCGACATAATCAATGTGGAGCTCTCTGAATGGGCCATTGGGTTTTGGTATTGTGCCTCTCAGTGTACGTAATGTCATTCCTGAGTTGTAAATTTGGCATGTTGTGCACTCTAGTGCCAATCTAGTGATGTGTTCCTGGAGGCAAGGTGCGAACCAATCTTCTTGTATCTCTGCCACTATGTGTTGTTTTGCATTGTGTGCAGGGAAGTGTAACTGTTGGAATGCTATTTCCAGCAATGTAACTGGCATCACTACCTTCCCTGAACTTTCTTGTCGCCACAATAAATCTGTTGGTGATTTGCAGCACCCTCTCTTAGTCCATAGCAGTTTTTCTTCTGTGGTAGCTCCCTCTTGTAACTCAATTAATTCTTGCGTAGGCATCATGTTATATCCTGTAGGGACCTCTTGGCTTGTCGTGTTGTGCAACATGAACTCCCCTACTTCATTCTTTTGAAAATATGACGCTTCCTTGGCGGCGGCGTCTGCTGCCGCGTTTCCCAAAGACACCACATCTGTGTTAGACGTATGTGCTTGGCATTTTACGATTGCTACTGCCGTGGGGTCTTGCAGGGCCTCAATCAATTCGTTCAACAACTCTGCATGCTGGACAGGCGTTCCGTCTGCTCGACGGAACCCTCTCCGCCCCCATCGTGCCAGCCCTCCGTGCACTGTTGTTGTCATGTATGCTGAATCTGTGTATATTGTTACTGCGCACCCTTTGGCTGCATGCAGTGCTTCTATTAGTGCTATCAGCTCTGCTGCTTGGGCCGAATAGTGTGATGGGAGGCGATACTGCACTAGTGTTTCGTATTCGCCCTCCTCTAACCGTACCACTGCCATGCCCACGTGTTTCTCTCCTGTTTCCATGTCAATTGATGCTGACCCATCCACGAAATACACCTCTCCCTCACTCAGCGCATTTTCTGCAACCACCCGATCCTCACCTTCGTCTCCCGTGTACGTTGCACAATTGTGGTGCTGCATGTCTTCTATTGTGCACGCTTCTGTGATGAATGTGGCTGGGTTCACTGTTTTACATCTTACTATGTGGATGTTTGCACTGGACAGTATTATCTCGTATGCTGTGGCGCGTTGTGTTGTCAATGTGCTCTTTGATCGTTCCAATATAGCGAAAAGTGAGTGTTCCACAAACAATGTGACTGGACAACCCATTACTATTGTGGAACTTTTTTCAATTGCGAACGCGGCTGCGGCGAGAGATTGCTCGCACGCGAAATGGCCTTGCATTACTGCGTCCAAAGTGCCACTATAGTAGGCCAGTGGCTTGTGGCCCAATGATGTCTTTTGTGTCAGTACTGCTGTCATCAACGTTCCCTTGCAGTGTGAAAATAAGAAAAATTCGCGTCCGTAATCTGGGTTTGCCAGAACGGGAGCGCTCGATATCAACTCCTTTAGTGAGTTAAACGATGTGCTCATTTCTTCCGACCACTCTATGTGTCTGTTTTCCTGTTGGGCTTCTTTTAGTGCCTGCAATAAGGGCCTCGTGTATGCGGCGTAGTCTAGTATCCATGCTCGGCAGTAGTTGCACATACCCAGAAACTTCTGCATGTCTTTTACTGTTTTGGGCTCTCCAACTGCTCTGATTGCCTCTGCTCTGTCTGGTATGATCCGTTTTCCATCTTTAGATATCAGCTGACCCAAGTATAGTACTTCTGTCAGGCAGTATTGTAACTTACCCTTGTCCACCTTGTACCCTTTGTTGGCCAACAATGTTAAAAGTGTTACTGAATCCTCTCTACACTCTTCCTCGTTCTGTGCACAAACCAATAAATCGTCAACGTACTGAATCACAGTGCTTTCTACAGACAAGTTCCCCAGATCTTCATGTAGTATCCTGTTGAATATGCTTGGGCTTTCGCAATATCCTTGTGGTAGTCTACAGTGTTCGAACCTCCTCCCCCCTAGTGTAAAAGCTGTTAAGTATCTACTCTCTTCTGCTAGTGGAATTGAGAAAAATGCATTTTTTAAGTCAATTACTGTGAACTGTGATGCGTCTTTTGGGATGTTGCATAGTATTGTCGCCGGGTTCGGCACTAGAGGGAACTCTTTTTGAATCACATCATTGAGTGGGCGTAAATCGTGTATCATCCTCCATGACCCTCCCTTCGCCTTTTTGATCGGGTAAATACATGTGTTACATGGGGAGTTTGAGGGCACTATTATTCCCTGCGCCAGCAGTGCATCTATTGTCTCCTTGATTCCTTCTTCTGCTTCGCGTGACAGTGGATATTGTCTTACCCGGGGTATGATTGCTCCCTCCTCCAGTTTTATTACCACAGGCTGGACCCCATGCAGTAATCCTACATCATGGGGGCCGTTCGTCCATATGTTAGTGGGCACTGTCCTCATGTCGTCATCAAAAAATGTATGTGGTGCTCCTACTACTGCCATTAATTCAACTTGTGTATCTCGTGCTGTAACTACAATGTCGCATGGCATCGCTAGCTCCAGCACTATTTCGCCATCTGTCTCTGCGTCTGAAAACAGCTCTACGTCTGACAGCTCCCGCAGCGGGATGTTTGCATCTGTACACAGTACCGTTCGCCACTCGCACCCTTCCATGTCAATGCCAATTACGCATATTCTCCTGGCTGATACGTGTACTGCGTGTAAATCCAAAGACAGCACTGACCCGGGGGCTATATCGGGACACACTATGGGGCGGAAGAGGAACTCTGCTGGGATCCTCCACTCCATTCTTTTCAATTCCGGTACTACGAGAGCCAATGTTCGTATGCCCTCAATAAACATCTCCTCATTTTTTGGTAGTCCCCTAATCTCTTGCATCGTTGCGTGGCCCTGTATTACTGCCATTATGCGCAGTGGACATATGCCGGGGGTTGAACAAACTATACCACTTCCTGTGAATGATATTGTCATATTTAGTTTACTTAAGAGATCCCTCCCCAGCAAATTAATTGGGGACCGTTCGTAGTACAGCAAGGGTGCCTTCACTGTTTTACCTCCCACTGTCACATCCAATTCTTCTGTGTAAGGAACTTCAATTACAGCCCCAGAGAACCCCTGCGTCTCTAACGTCCTGTTAGATAACGGGAATCGGCCCTCTTTAATGCATGATTTCTCCGCTCCCGAATCCACCATGAATATGAATTGCTTGTCTCCTATCTGCGCCCCTATCAGTGGTTCCTCTGCTGCACTGAGGGTCGTAGATAGAACTGGACACGCAAGTGTTCTCTGTGGGCTGTCCTATGCATTTTGTCTCTGTGCTCCCCCCTGATCGAAAAATGTTTCCCGACACCACTGAAACGCCGCTGTAGGGCGCGGGGGCGGGTGCTCCGTTTGATACTGTGGCGAACGTGTTACCTGGTGTGTACTGTATAACGTCATTATTCTGTGGGTGGTTTTGTGTTCTGTACTGGTGTCCTTGCAATTGGCCATTGCCCCCTTGTCCTGCGCTTCCTTGCTGTTGGGGCTGTCCCATGGGGAGGCCGTATGGGCTTCCTGGGTGGGGATGACCGTACTGTCCGTTCTCCTGAAATCCGTTGTTCTGTCTGTTTCTGCACTCCCTTGAGTAATGTCCCCACCTCCCGCAATTCCAACAGCTCCCCTGGGGTCCTCTGGGACCCTGCCACCCATTTCCTCCCATTCCTCCATACCCTTGTCCGCCTCTCCGGCCCCTGTACCCACCTCGTCCCCCTCGTGGGGCCCACATCGGACCTCCGCTCTGTTCTTGCTCCGTCCACTGCCGCTGTCCTTGTCCTGCCCAATTAGCTGCTATTCTCCCTTGTATTGCTATCTGTCCCCCCTCTCCTTCGTCCCCCTCCCTCATGAGTGGGAGCCCGGCTACCACTGCTGCAACCTTCACAAGTTTTGATTGTACCAACTTCGCCTCGTCTGCCAACCTTTTCTGCGCCACCTCCCGCTCTCTCTCTTTTATCCTCTTGCAATGGTGTACTATAATGCTTTGTATTTCTGCCCACCCCTTTGCTTCTATGCCCGCTATTTTATCAAGCGCCTTTTGCACCTCTTTTGGGAGCCCTCTTTTAATAATAAAATAAAACAGTGATGTTGACTGGTGCCAAGGCGTGCCCGTTTCCGCTCTCCACATCTCCTGCACCCGGAGGATGTATTCCATAGCATCCTCCCCATCATTCATTGTACATTGCATTACTGACTGCAAATCTGGGGTATCTGGGAATGTCTCCCGCAGCGCGTCCCATACCCTGGTCCGTACTGTATTAAATGAAGCCCCATCATGACGGTCACAATCTAATGTCACACCCGGGAAACCAGCCTTAGCCCATACTCTGTCTGCTTGATCTCCAACTGCTGACACTATTAGGCTTTTCACATCGCCCACTGCCAATGGTATGCCGGCAGTATGTTTCTCAAAGGCGTATATCCACTTGCTCGCCCCTCCTGACAACGGGGGCAATAACTTCATTAAATTGGCTTTATCCATCTGGGCCCATGGTATGTAGTTTGGTCTCCCTCCTCCTCTGTGTATCAGTGGAAGTTGTAACTTTCCCTTGACAGCTGCACCTTCACTTCCTCTTGGCGTCGCTGTCCCCAACGGCGCCATTCTCCCTACTCTATTCCTTAGTCTTCCCATCCACTCGTCATCTATTCCTAGCGAGCATGCACCATCCATCTCGTCGCTTCCCCCTCCTACTGCCATGCTCACCCCATCGTTCTCATCCAAGTCCCCTCTAAAATCACATAGCAAGTCCTCCCTTATCCCTGTCTGTCGTGATAAATCACTGGTATTCCCCTCTGGTGGTCCCACTTCTATTATTCGTGTCGGTTCTTCTTCAATTCTGAACAGTATTTCCCCCTTTTTCCATCCTTCCTCAGTTTGTCTACTTTCGTTTGATGCCCTGGACGTGCGTCCCGATCGAGTTGGTGAGCACGCCGTGCGCTCACATATGTCCTTTATTCTCGAAAGTTCATCTCTTGCTATTGAGAGCCTCGATTCTAAATCATTCGTTAGTTTTTCTACATCTACTCTCTGCGTACCTGTCTGGGCTCGCTCCCTAGTACTTTCGTATGGCGGGGGGGCCGTTGGTCTTTGAGGCGTAGTTGTCATTGGGGGAGGCACATACGTAGGATCACTATACCCTGCCGCGGGGGCTGGCTTCTTTAATATGGGGTATAAACTAATTACTTCTGTTGGTTGCTCTGCATTTGGCTGCTCCTTTCCCTCTCTGGGGATCATAAGTGGGTTGTCTGTGGTGGAGGGTAAATCAGTGTTTGGTGACGGAGTCTTGGGTGGGGGTACTTCCTCAAACAGTCTCCAGAGATCTAGTATCTCCTTCCTGTTTTGCCACTGTTTTCCCTTGTATTTAAGACGAATGCATGTTAATACCATATCCAGAATGCTCTTATCAAAAGACCCCCCTTCGGGCCATATTTGGGGCAATCCCTCCCCCTTCAATTCTGTCATCCATTGATCGTGATACTTCTTTATTCGCTCGGCATACCCTGGCAAGCTTTTACAAATGTGTGCCAAGGGAGTTTCTGCCCCCATGTTCTAAATCAGATTGCAGTGATCGTGCACGGTTCTTTTATCTTTTGTTTGGAACTAGTTATATGTGTGTGTATCTCTACGGCACAGACAAGAGCGGACTCTCCACAATGTCACCTAAGTTAATTCACTGTGCAAATTCTTTCTTACTCACCGTACCTCGTTGACTTCTCGTTCCATACACTCAGACGTAATTCCACTCACAATCACCCTGCTGCTCCTTATGGCCAACACTCTCTTGCATCCCCTAACGGCCAGTTCTTCTCTTTCACCACTCACACGATGTGCGCACACCTCACACTGTCTTACCACTCACACCTCGCTTTTTTCCTCCCTTTCCTCCCTGGCCACCTGTCCCTGTTGTTCTATTTAGGCAACTAGATGCCCTTCCACGTGTACCAGTATTTTGATCCCCTACTCGTACCCTCTTCTTTTTTTTTGTTAAGCAATTCACCCCAAACTTACTTCTGGTTCCGACCCTTACCCCCTGAGCAAAAAGAATAGAAAGAAACAGCAAATACTAAAATACACTCCGTGTCTCCCTTTGCCAGACACTAATAACTTATTTTTTCACTTCTTCATATATTCCCAGTACTAGTTTAGATAGCACTATGCGGCGCCGCCTTCCACCCCCTCTCGGAGCTAGGTTCCCGTCACTTCTACTTCTTCATTCACTTATTACTCCTAATGGCCATATGTATAAAGAAAGATAAAGAAAGTTTTCAAGACCCGTCTTCAGTAGACCCCCGTAGTTCCCTTTCCTACCTGTCCACGTTCTCTTAGTCCCAAGTTCCCCTCCCACTCCCTTTAGGATCGCTCGCACTCGGTACTCACGTGCCCGTCTTGAACCGATAGTCTCCGAAACAGGGTCCGTCCAGGCGGTGTGGCCCTCCTGCTCAACAGTCCGCCCCGGCTCCGGCGAGCGGTACTCAAAGGGGATTTTTCAACCGGGATCCCGTACCCCCTTTAGTTTGAGTGCGCACTTCTAAGCGTACCAGTCGCCGGTGGCGGGTAGCTTTCCGGAGCCGGCTCACCGTGCGTTTCCCTTTTTGACCGGAGATTCTCGTGCCAAAAGGGGGTCGTTTTAAAAAGGAGTTGGGAAAAAGATTTGGAGATATCACGTCGGGGTCACCACTGAAAGGAAGCGCCCCCAATTTCAGCACGATCCTCCCCGCAATGAGAGACAATAAAGGACTCTCCCGTAATGGGAATAAGGCCAGGACAGAGTGCGCGTGAGCATAAGTGGGAGTTTATCCAAAGAATATGGCATGCAAAGAACTCTGCAACCTCCGAGAGCGCTCTGTCCGACAATCGCAAAGACAGGCGTATTTCTAATACAAAAAACGTCATCAGAACCTACACACTATAGGGGGCACAAGTTAATTGGGATTGGGTGGCGTCGACTAACTATAGGTGTTGCTGCAGGGTGGTTGGTCTTGGCGAGAAGACGTCACTGGTCAGCCTCGTGGGTTGGGTTGGGCCTGGCAGGCCGGTTCGAGGTCATCCGTGCGGTGTTGGTGAGCTGGGGCAGCCTGTGACAAAGATGAATACCTTCCCTGCCTCTTTGGCCCTAGGTCATGCACATTGCAGTTACTTAAGAAACGACATTTTAACTTCCACAGTAAATCCTTTTGTTAGTTATCTTACAAAAATATACAACACGTGAGGAATGCACCCTGTGCGGGGTCCGGTGGGCATCTGTCGGGGTTAGATTTACCTGTGCCTTTGTGACCGGTATTTTGGGTCGGGGGGCTGGGCTCCGGGGCCTGGGACGGGCGGTACGTGCCTGTCTGCCTCGTTAGAAGTAATTATAAATGGTCCACTTTGTCTTGTCCTAGTGTCGGGGGTCGCCCATGCACGGGGCCATACTTAGGGTGATCTGGGGGGGGGCTGGGGAATTTACGAGAGGGTGCTGGTAGATCTGTGGATTCAATGGTGGTCTTTATTACCACGCTGTAAATAACGCAGGTGGCGGGCTGGGGCCTTGGATGCAGCAATGGGGCCTACAAATCTCTGAAGCGGCTCCAGCTTGGTTGGGGGAGGTGAGGGAGCGTGATACAGGCCTTAGCCTTCGCGTCTGGCAGGCTCCGCAGGGTGGGGGGGAGAATGGCCTTGGTTCACAAAGGTATTTTCCTCATGTGTTGTCGACTCTTGGGTGCAGGCTTTTATAATGCCTGCCTCACTCTAGTTTATTTGAACACACATATATCTCAACTTCATTATACATTTCTTTGTTGATTAATTCAAAGTACCTTTTCATGGTAAATGCATTCTGTCCACTACAATATTTGTCTGTCTACATATACATATATATATCTGGCATTAAACGAGGTAGTACTAGGTTATAGACCGCAGAGGATGGTACTTGCCGCTGCGGGTGGCTACGAGAACATACAGGTGTTAAGGTTTCGTACATAAACTAAAACATTCTCACATATATGGGTTACATGTGTCATCGCATACTTATGTACATCTGTGCTCTGGCTTCATCAGTGTGGTCGTGGTACGAAGTCATTTACACGTTGCATTTTTATGGTTAATCCACATTTACAGATTTATGTTTGAGAGAATTAGTGTGTCTCTGATACTGATGCTTGTACAGTTTTTCCCCCGGCGCCCTGTCCTTGCTGACCAGATCGCGCGGGGCGCAGTGTTACTTTGTGGGCTACGGATTGCTACAATGTTAATGTTGCACCGACTTTCTCATGGGAACGCGCTCGCAGCGAATCTGCCATGGTGCTGCGACAGCAGAGATGCTTGAAAGTCCTCCAAGGGTGGGGGCCGCGCTGCAGTGTGCTAAACTCACGCCATCTTTGTCAACCAAGATGGCGTCTGGGCCTGGCTAAATTCTAGTATATGTGAATCATTAGATGTGTAAGGGCGATGTCATCGGTGGGTGAACCCTCCTCCACCTGGGCCCGGGTGGCGTGAGGGGGCGCCCAACGAGCCATGGTCCTCACCTGGGGAGAATAATGTGGGTGAGGGGGGCCTCAGAGGCCTGTCCTCCCCTACAGTAGTAACCCCACTGTAGTTGTTATTGATTATTTACGCAGCGCTTATACACAGGTGGAGTGCTTCAAAATGTCTCAAGGCGGGAAGGGAACAAGGGAATACAGTAATCATTCTTAGGCCTTGAAGTTTCTGAATGATCTAAACTAGCATACTAGGCCTAAAAGCATTTCTCCTAGTGCAAGGACATGAAGTGTTACAGTTCGCGAACAAGCTAGGGAGGGGGTACAAAAAGGGGGGTGGGGGATCGGGACAGGAGAACTTACTAGTACCAGTATGTTTAGATCATATGCATGCATACAGGCGGAGTTGTGAGGAAGGGGAGTGGGAGATCAAAAGCATTCGGTGCAGCAGGGCCTTGGGTTAAGTGCAGAGAGGACTGCCCCGCTCATAGAGCGTAAACTGAAAGTGCAGTAATGCTGAACATAGTGAAGTGAAACCAGAGGCACGTGCAAAAGTCTGCCGGGGGAGCCTGGGACCTATAAGGATCTGGGGGTGAACGAGGCAACCAGTCTGCAAAAACTGAACAGAGATAGGGAGGGGAAGGAAGAAGGAGGGTGTAGGGAAAGAGAATGTAGGTTAGCAAGGGAAATGGAGGGAGAATGAGAAGAGGAACATCATGAGGAATTCTGGAACTTAAGGTGCTCCGTCTCAAGACGGAGAGAGGCAGGGAGGCTGTTCCATAGGGAGGCACCAGCAGAGGATAAAGATCTACCCCCAAATCTCTGTTTGTGAAAGCGTCTCACCCATAGAAAGTTGGAGGACGAGCGGTGGACTCTAGAGGGAGAGTATTTAGAAAGGGAGGATTGTAGATTGTACGGGCCCTTGCCCCAGGAGGTCTAGTGGATTATGCAGAGGGTCTTGAACTTGATCTTTGCAGCCACGGGGAGCCTGTGGAGGGATTTCAGCGCCACAGAGATGCAGTCCCTGGGCTTGAGGCCAAGGATAAGTCTTGCGGTTCTGTTCTCGATGAGTTGTAGAGGACGGAGAATAGAAGTAGGAAGATTGAGAAAGAGGCTGTTGCAATAGTCCAGTTTTGGGAGAACCAGGTCTCTCAAGGTGGTGAGCCTCTGGGGGAAAGTGAGAAACAGTAGAATGCCATTGAGGAGGTGCAGTTGGTAGTGGACTTTTTGTAGATGTCTGAGATGTGAGAAGAGAAAGAGAGAGTGGAGGTGAAGATGACCTCTAGATTGTTTGCCTCACTGGTAGGTGAGGGCGCAGGGCAATGGAGGCCGGCCAGATTGAAAGTGAGAAAGCAGGAGCAGGGGTCCCAATGAGGAAGATCTCTGTCGTACTGGCATTCAGGCAGAGATTGTTAACTGCACACCAAGACTCAATTGCGGAAAGAGAGTCAGGTATGAGCGAGGAGGAGGCCGAGGTTAGCCTGAAAGAGAGCTACGTGCCATATGTATAACAATGAAAGTTAGAGGTAAAGATAGAGATCCTGTGGGCCAAGGGGGCAATGTATATTGAAAATCCAGAGTACAGGTTAGATCCCGGGGGGAAACAGCAAGTAGAGTGAATGATTTAGGAGAGAAAGGACCCAAGTTCCACCTGGGAGGGCCGGTCAGAGAGAAAGGAGGCGAGCCCGCCAGGGCCTGATCTGTGATGCTCAGGTTATCATCAAGATGGGAGATCAGGATGTTGTGGTTTACCATATCAAAAGCAGAAGAGAGTCAAGCAGAATGAGGACAGAGGGAGAGTAAGGGTCAAGATTTGTGTGACGGGTGTTCAGAAGAGCAATTGCCATGGCTCTGTATGCTATAAAGCCAGATTGATGGTAATGGAGACAACCAACATATTCAGTGTGGAGGGTACAGCAGAAACAGCAAAATGGCTGCACTGGCTCCTATGAGCACCACTGCCTCACACCAAAACTTCATTTTGCAGCAACAAAAAAAATTTCTCCACCATCTTGCCAAGCACATATTGGGCAGGATGGAACAAGGGGGCACACTGAAAAAGCCTGCAAGTGTATTCTTACATGTATAAAAGAAGGGGAGTGAAAAAGCAGCGCTGCTTTGCAAGCCCAAAGTTTCCATTGAAAAAGGGAAATATTTACATTTAAAAATGATGCCACTCTGATGCTCTTGTCTTCTGATTCCTCACCACAATACTTTTTTTAATGAGACCCTGCCATGCCCATTCACATTCCCATTGTGCTCCAGCAGACAAGAGCAGTATCCCTGAATGACTGTTGTTCAATTCTAAAGGAAATAAAAGAAACTTCATTTTCAGCTTGACTTTTTGAGTTACAAAGTGTCAAAGATCCATAATTCAAAGAAACTCCAGATCTCTAGGCCCATGTCAATTTCAGTGCATGTGTGTTTCAAACAAATTGCTGCCTACAAGAAACTAACTATGGATACAGAACAATCTGGGAAATTGAGATGTAACCTTTTTGAAAGGAAAATGCCAGCAAGCCTCACACCATGTTTAAATGTACTTTTGAAAATAAAGGAAAACCTCTGTTTTAAAAGTGTATGTTGGATAAGGCCCTGCCCTGGGATGTTTTATTCAACAGGCTTGTTTTGATTCAAGACACAATTGAAGAAAATAAAGGAATTACACTGTATTGGCTTGATTTTGAAAGCTCCAGAACAGGGTTTTCCTGCTGGCTAAGCTAAGGCTTCCCCCAAAAGGAAACACCATATACTGCCGTGACACTTGGCTGATAATTACTAGGTTGAAAAACTTTGACTGACCAAGACAAAGAAAGTTTACATACTCATCAGACTTTTGTCTGCGCAGAGGCCTCTTACAATCGAAATTCCGGGACAAGAAAATGTGAAAAAGGAAATCACACCTCCCTGTGACTTCTGCAAGAAGCTTCAAAGAAAAACTCCATGACAAACCTGGATTTAGGGGGGTAGCCTGGAAAGGCATGACCATATTTGGAGGACAATGCTAACCAATTGGTTCAAAAAGCTATTTTATAAAGAAACATTTCAGACTTTTATCTTTGCAACCGGACCTTGCAGGAATGTAAAAAGTTAACAGCTTTAATGTAATCTCGTGGGTTTTAATTTAAGACATTGTAGCTTTCACTGCCATAATGGGAACAGAAATGGCAGAGAATTGGGTATTCTAAGGAACGTACACGTGAACCACTGCAAATTTCAATGCTGACATACATAATGATAATCCACACACATTTTTAAAATTATAGAATTTTAGGCTGAATATTTCACACTAAAAATGAACAAAAATCATTAGAAGGGCAAAACAATGTCTTACAGACTGCATAGTTGGATTGGCATGCGCTGCATAAAATATGTAACCTGCTTTTGTAATTTGTTAAAATGCTACCACTGTACAAATGTGCTATTTGTGTCAAAACTGGAGTGCAGCAAAAGTAACTGTGGGAGGTTCTGGACATTGTAAAACTCACATCATAAATCTGACATCGGGCTCTTGAAACCCAGCCAGTGGATAGGAAGGTGGTAACTATCACCCCTGACCAATCCCATTGTTTCGAGGCGTGCTTAGCTAAGCCTTCCCCCCTTCATCTGATGCTGTCACCATGCTCTATAAAAATGGTAGCTGACAGAACTCTGACAGACTCTTTCCTGAAATTCCTGCGCCTGCGTTCCTGATTTCTACATTCATCCTGCCAGATTCCAGATCCCACTGCAAAGCCAAAGCATAGCTGATTCATTATCCCACTGCAAAGCCAAAGCATAGCTGATTCCAGATTCTACTGCAAGGCCAAAGCATTGCTGATCCTATCCCCAGCAAGGCCTCAATTCTGAAACCCCACTATAAAATCCAAATAACCAACGGCAAAAGCTGTGGTATTCTTTTGGGAAGCATCCTGAGACCAGCCTGGCTTGTTTCCCACTAACTGCATGCCCACTGCAACCCTGCCATCCAGCTGTCCTTGTTATCCGGTGACCAGACTTTTGCCCAGCTGTCTTTTACCAAGAGAGTCCGCATTCAGGTGACCAGAATATTTTGTGACCAGAACCCTGACTATTCCAAAATCCCAAAACTCAGGCGTGGACTGTGAGTATTTCCCCATCTCACAGAAACACATAGTCTCCCCCATCCTGACCCTTTTGTCTTTATTCCACTCTCCAAGCAATCCTACCCATACCCTGGTAACTTGTTAAAACTCTTAGAATTCTCTGTGCACCCTGTCCTTGACTTTCTAAGTGCAAGCGCCATCTCTCCATTAATTCTGTTTTGTGTAGATCATTAGTCCTTAGTCATATTTTGAGTAATCAAACTAATTTCCAAATAAAGTTGACCGCTGGAGTGACAAGGTTGACGTCACGATTCAACCTTGGATTTTATTGTGTCCCTCTTTAACAATATAGTCTTAATAATCTAGTTTAAGTGAAATCTGTCCTGTTTCTAAGCTAATTTTCTCTCTTCCACAGCTTTATTTTACCAAAAGTGAACCTTCTTTTATCTTGCAAATCTCATCCAGTTCTGTAGCTAGAGACCTCATTTCACCTCTATATTGTCCCTATGATATACATCTATCCCCCTGCCCAAAAACCGCATTTCATTTCAGAGTTCTTCACCCTTTTTGAAAAAAAACATTTTGCAGTTAAAACTGCAAAACAGAAAAAATGCAACTTTTCCATGTGTGAATCCAACTGCACTGGGTTTTCAATTTCAATCTGTTTTGTGAACTGTATGCTTTTGTGATACCTTGCCTGATGGTTGATAGTGAGATAACATCCATAATGCTGTAATAAAACATATGTATATCATTATTTAATACACATATAATTTGTTATTTGTCAAAATTCAAGTTTTATTTTAGGCCTTAAAATCTTATCCCTGACTACCTGCTGCTTCTTTTAATCCACTCAGAATTTAATTATTTTTGGGTTGAGGTTACATTGCAGGGGGAAACCTTAAGAAGGGTGACCAAGTGCATTGCTTCCATTTCCATTGTCATTATCACCCCATTGGTGATTGCCCCCCAATATTACAATGTGTGTGATTTTTGTGTATTTTAAAAATAAATCAATATTGTATTTTCACCAACCGACCTGGTTCATGGTCCATAGTGACCCGGGGTATTTGTAAAAGGGGGTTTGAGACAGGTTGTGTATTGGCTCAATTTGAATTCATTGAAATTAAAGAAAAAGCATTCCTATTGAGCGCCACATCCCAGGATAAGACCAAGTGTCCTGGTCCGGTGTGTGACGCCTGATTGGAATCCTTAACAAATATGTGTTGGGCTAATGACAAGCCATTTCGTCAGCACTGACTACCGTCTCCTGATCATCTAGCCATCAAATCTCTCAGTGGTCCCATGTCATGCGTGGCACCTTCTACCAGTTCTGCGTTTTAGCTAGCAGTTATTTGTACTGTGTAGCAAATGAAAGTCTGTGACTTGGGTGGCTAGAAGCAGGTTCCTTTATTCAGGTCTTGGCACATGCATTATAACTAAAAGCGAAGAAGACGAAGACCCACCCCCACCAACCAGGTAGCCCTTCCAACTGTAACTCTTGGAACCTATTGTAGGCAACCTTCCATAATATGCATGCATTCCAGCAATCACGACACACACACGCACACATACACGTGCGCGGATACCACACACTCAGACATTTGTAGCTTTGGAGTTCCCTTTTTGGGGTAGTTTTGTCACTAAAGAGGATTAAAAGTATGGTGTATTGCTTGTACGGCTCTGTCTAATGCTCTGCAACGTTTTACTGCTGTTCCAATGCATAGCAGGGCAGCAAAGCGTACTTTAATAATAATAATTTAGCATTTTCATAGCGCTACAAACCCTCAGGTATCTGAGCGCTGCACATTATTACCCACGGTGTGTGGAGCTTTGCATCTCAGCTTTGCTTTCCTTTTCAATCAGATGACCTGGCAGAAATCAATGGATTCCAATGGAAAATGCCTCGCATTTGCATCCAGTAAATAGCAGGTGGATTCCATGGGAATCCATCGTAAAATGCTGCCAGCAAAGCAGAACTTGCATGCAGTATTTCTTCCAAAGCGGAATGTGAAAGAGAGGAGTAAAAGCGATTTTGCCTTGCTTTAATATTTACATTTACACTCAGCTGTGTTAGCATGCAGAGGGCCCAACGGCACGCTAAATCGTTGGCTGTTCCTGCATGCAATTTTATTTTTTTCAGAACTTGAGCTTCTATAACTATAGACCTATGAAACTTGTAGAATTCCAATGATGCTCTTAAAAAAACAGCACTGGATCACAGTGGCACACGTGACATAGAGGGACACGTGGCAGCCACCAGGAAGGAGATTTCAGCAACATGTAATTTAAAGGTGTTCTTGCCAATTTCTGAAAATCACATTGATTCTGCAGAGTTCTTGGCAGGACATAAACTGCCCTTTCCTAAGCCTTCAGTATTGTTTCTGACCTTTCCTTCCTGTGGCCAAGGTAAAGAATTATACACCACATCTGTGTACCAGAGCATAGCCACAATAAGCTTTAGCCCTGAACAAACAGAACTGTATATTTATACAAGAAAAATGTATGCTGTGTTCCACTGGCTGAGGTCTTCAAATATCATTTACTATTTCCACTGTGCCCCCTTGGCGTTTGGTGGGGTGGGCGGTAGGAATAGAGGTAGGGACGAATTACTGCTGTTGCTGCTCTGTTAATGAGTGCAGATCAGAATGAGCCACACTCTGCAACTAATAGTCTGAGAGGGTCATGTTGAGGTACCACATTAATTGCATATAGGTAGCTGCCTCCTTCTGAACTTTTGTGCAAAAGTTCCCTCTGTGGAATTTTCCTAATCTCCACATTGTGGAAAAGTGTGGAGCAAAACATAGCATTTACACTGCACTTTTCCACAATGTTGGTGGGGGGGGGGGAGTCGAAACGCCTCACCCAATTAATGAGGCCGGTGGCAAACTCAGGCGGAATCCATCAGAATCAATTGCATTACTGCAAGTTTGAATGCACGGCTTCTGCATGTGTATGTCAGAGAGGGAAATACAGGCAGACATGCCATGCCCATCCTGCCCCCTACTCTGCCATGCCAAGGCACCAAAATTAGGCGGATTGGAAACAATCAAGAAAATCACCTCTACCGCCATTTTGGCCAATCCACTTCAAAAGGAAAATGACCCCGCTAAAGGTTTTTTGGCCAAGCGGTCTAGCGAGTCCTGACCTGGGTGTACCCTGGGGTGGATGTGTTTGGTATTAGGGGTGAATATGTGTATTGTCCTAGACATGTACATACATGCAGGTCATGTATTTTGACAAAGTGGTTGAGGCTGCATGCACTGCAAAGGAGTGCAAATGTGAGAGGTGAGCTATACACACATGACATAACATGTGGAATGGTGTCCAAGTACCTTTAATTTCAGGTGGGGATTTGGTGCGGAGAGGCAGGGGCGGTCTTCCATGCAGGACGTGTGCTGTGAGTAAATGGTTTTGATGTATCACGAGTCTTTTAGAGTTGCTTGGTGTGGAGAGATGTGGAGGAGGCAGGGATGGAAAGCTGTAAGGTTAGTTGGTTCTTGGCATTGGATTGCGTGGGGTGCCTACAGAATGTCTGGCCTATTCATGCCAGAACTTGTGCACTGGGGCCTCGTGCAGAAGGGATGTGAGCTAGCAGCATGGGCTGGACTGCTCCTTTGGGGGTGGGACCAAGCCTGATTTGCATATGGTCTTTCACCTTTTGTAATGGCTTGGCAGGTGAAGAACCATGGTCTGGAGGGTTGCCCAGAGCAATGCCAGAGGTTAACATTTATTCTAAACCTTCCAGCCATCACCTCTTGTGTTTTGCACCTTGAAGATGGCCTGGGCATTGCACCTGCTGTACAGTTTGCCCACATACTGGTTTGGTCTGGAGGATCAACGGTCTGCTTGGTTGATTGGCCTCTTACCTGTTGGCTTCATGTCTTTCCAATGTGTGTGTTGTCTGCCAAACTACATATTTGCATGTTCGGGAGTTATATCATTTCTTTTTTTCGTTTGTGGACAGGTATTGGTTATTTCCTTCAAATTATGAGGAGACTGTCAATGTTTGCCATACTTCAGGGTGATATGTCATTCTTGAAAGTACGTGATATTTCATTACTGATAGTACGTGCGTGTCAAACATAGGTTGCCAAAATGAAAGTAGTCTGTTTTTCCCATTATGTAGTATTTGTATACGTATGTGTTGCCTCTGTTTAGCTCTCTTCTTTATGTTTTATTAATTTCCCAACCCTTTTTATTTTCCATTTTTAATTTCTACTGCTGAATTGTTATTTCTCATTTCACTCATTCTTGTCTCTCTATTTGTTTCCTTTTCGGTTCTTATTTCATTCCTCTTTCATTCGTTTTCTTTGTCATCTACTTTCTCTCCTTTTGTTGCTGCAGTTATCTTTCTGTTTCATATATTGTTTACCCTAATTTGTATCTCCATTATTTTTGCAAGACCTGTGCGCCCAAGGGCAGATCCCCTACTTGTACGACCAAACAGTGGTCAGCATGGAACTGGTCAGGGGGCCATGTCAACAGCAGCAATAGGTTATTACAGCAGGATAGTCTTTTTTTGTTTGTTTAGTGGAAGCATGATGTGATGTCACAATATTACATACATTAACATATAAGACAACACTGAGTTGTAAGTAAGCATGCACATACATTGTCATTGTGTAATGTAACAGAGGAGGCCTCTGGCACAGAACTCAGATCGGACTTAAGGTGGCCTTCGAATGTATCTTGGGAGTACATCATAATACTAAAATGATCTTATATACTCCCTTTTTGAAGAACTCAATGTATTCCTTGAAGTTAGAAAAATTAGGATATCTTTGGTGTAGGGTCATGACACATGTGGTCGGTTGTAATGTTACTGCCGGACTGCTACAATGGAACTGGTCAGACACAACTTGAGTATTTTACTAAAATGGTTCAGTGGTGGTGTCTCGATCAGAGGTTTATTAGTATATCGTGTCCCATCAATGCTGTGTTTATTGAGTTTCATTTGTGGATTGTTGAAGCTAGCTTGTATGTCAATTTCAAAGTCACTGCCATGTTCACCCACAGGCCATGCCAGCAAAGCACTTCAACGCATGCTTGGTCCCTCACGTATTCCCAGTGCATCCATTTATCTAAAACATGTCCCGAAGAATTGCTCAGTTTTAATGAGCTGAGCAGTTAGTGAGCTAGGCAGTGGATTATGTGGGAAATGCATTAACCTCTAACATGGTAGGAAAAATAGCCATAATAAAATGCAGCTAACTCCTACTTAATAGCAATAAAATGGCCACCACACTCTTGTAAGGACGGTAATGACCTTCGAGTCAGTCCTTCTGATTTTGGAAGGTTGACCATTAAGAGTCTTTTATAAAAATGTTACGCTTGGCTGGTTCCTGAAGTTCGCGGCAGGAGTTGGCGCAGTGTTCCATGATAGCAAATACAGTCGCGGCTTTACATCGATTGCCCGTTCATTTTTATTATCAATAGTTTGTTGAAAGAAATAAAGGCGTGAGGACAACAGTGTTGGCCCTATTAGACGTGTGAGTACTCTTTTACCCTTCCCTTCTTCAATGGGTCCTTTTCTTCCTGTTTTGCAATTCTGATTTCAGCAATGTTGTCCTAGTAGAATTTAGAAACATGTGATCACCTGTGTACATCAAAAGCTAGATATGATTTTTCCACATGGAATTGTATATGTCAGACCCTGTTAGCTTACTGTACTGGAAGTAGAACAGAGTATAATGCTGATACGCCACTGTCGGAGCTGCTTTTTTTTATTTTATTTTTTATGTATTTATATTATTATTGATATTAGGATATTTATTGAGTGAGGATCTAGCTTCAGGAAGCACAAAGCAATTCTAGGGGCAGGACATGGTAAGGGAAGAAGGGATAACATTGAGTGTGGAGCTAAGAAGGGGGCCGGGTGGAGATTCATCAGTAAGCGATTTACAGGAAACTAGGGGGGGAATCGGGGAAGGGGAGCAGATCACCCAGTCTCAGTCGTGTGCTGTGGGTTGAGTGGGGAGTGGAAGTGTGTGGACCTTGCGTAAGGTTGTTAATCCAGCTTTGCAAACGATTAACCGTTTTATTGTAGTCTGCACAATCGGCACTACCATTGGTGTAAAAGCAAAAGAACAAAACTAGAAAGTAAAGGATTACTATCCTAAATACTGTAGCAAGGCCACACACTTGTTTAAAGTGTACTAACCAATATGGAAGCCCCAGCTCATCAATCTGTAAAAGTGCGCCCAAGATAACACAATTAGTATGAATGATGGAGGTCTCGGGTGCACGTCAAAACCCAGCTTTATTCAAACAACAGATGCAAGCTGGGACAACATACAAGCATCTTTGTTCTCATAGTTTTCAACTCTTTCAATGATCACATGCACGTTTTGTACCAAAACTACGTCAGCATTGAAGTCACGTTTCAATATCAGTTTGCAAAACCTACAGGGAAGTTGGGTTGGTTAGTAGTCCAAGCTACATATAGAATGTATATGGCTTAGTCACTTTATTGGTCACTGTCTATCCGATGACTCTGTCTTGAACCATCCTACTACTATTAATATTTCTAATACATCATTACGGGAGAGCTAATTGGTTGGCGTTGTCATCATAGGTGGTGTGTCAAATGGACTTCTTATTGGTTGGCATCTAGCTTACCAACCTTGGACATTTTGAAAAGACAACAACATATTTGTGAGACACCAATGGGGTATCAAACTCTGCTGTCTGCCATGATTGCAATACAAACCATACTTCCTAATCATCCCAATGCGATGAGGCCTTCTCTTTCCTTTGAACTTGGTTGTGTGTGCTGTCTGCATGTACTTTGAGGGAGTTCTGCAGGTTTCATATCAGTGTTTGGTTTGCAGTGAATGGGTAGTGTGTTCATGTCTGGATCACATGATCAGATATCGTGTTTGAGAGTGGATTTTCATGAATTTATTAGGATTTTAGCTAATTCTAACGTACATGTTGTGTCCTCATTGACCACTTGGGACACCCTTTCCCTATTCTCTATAGAATTTCTTGGCATAGTATTCTCGTACACCTGGATATCAAGGGCTGGTTGTTTCTATTAATTCAATTAACTTGGAAGGTTACTGTTTTGTCTTCTGGGAACTGTTATATTGTCTCTGTGCTCGTTCTGCATGCCTACTACTCCCTTCTGTGTTTAACCTTGGTGCATGCTACAACTGCTGTTCTAAGAAACTTCACAGCTTCTCAATTGAATGTGTTTTTTAAGTTCAGCACTTGTCTGAAGCTCTGTTACTCCTAGGCCCGCTGTAGCTTCTATGCTAGGAAAAGGGCTGCACCTTGGTTCATCCTTTAATCTGTTACCCTGCATCTTCTTGTATGTTAATGTTCTTTGGGGCTACATATATACTTGTATAAGTCCTTTGTGTCTATGTGCATGTGTTTTACATGTCTATAAGCATGTGCTTTTCATGTATGTGTGCATATATTGTTCATCTCTATGTGTTTTTTAATTGTACATGTTCTTGCGTCCACTACATGTACTTTGTTTGCATGTGTGTAGCCATCTCGTTACTCTCTATCTATGCATATAGTAATAAATACCTGGAACACTTCTTTTCCCACCATCTATTCTATTCATTACTGCAACTTCATGGTCTTTGTTTGTTTCATCTCTCACCCACAGACTCTCGGGTGGCAGGGCTGTCTCACCTTCTATCATTTCTCAACTGGACGATACTGGTGAGGGTCAGGGATGGCAAACGGTACTTGCATACTAATCTGAGTCGGGGCAGTAGGCGTTACCTGAATATGCGCGTACCTAATTACAAATTCCTGTACCCCCCACACCCTTTGCATAGGACACCTGGGATCAAAAGGTACACAAACAACGCAGAAGATATGTTCACTCTTGTTTTTTTGGGATCTATGTTCAGTTAGGTGCCACTGACAATGAACACTGGGATCTTCCCACACACACAAATAATGGTAATCAGGATGGTCTCTTTCCCAATAAAATGGCCCTCCTGCTCATTAAGAATGGTTAGACCATTGGGCCTCTGGAGGCAATGCCTGAGCCTGTAACTCTCCTAGAGTGTGCCTCTCTGCCTTGCCTCCAGTTGTGTGGGTTTAAGGGTATCCTCACCTCTCTTATTGAAACTATTCTTGAGGCAGGCTTTCCAGGGTCCCTTACCAAAGGACTGACTCTAGCACCCTGTCTTCTGGATGGATGGGTTATCTCTACAGAGGTAATCTCCCTCCATTTTTTGTTTTCGGGGGGCCAGTATCTCGGAACGGGAGACACAATATCAGGAAAAATCAGGAAAAATACAGGAAATATACAAAATTGCAAAATTGAAAATTGAGAAACAGTTCTCGACAGTTTGGACGCGTTCGTGCAGTTTTGCCGGCTTTGAAGGAAAAGAGTAAGGCAATCGGGGATCACTCATTGAGAAAACCCAACGTTTTCCGTGTGATGGCTGTTTTCTAACTGTGGAGCTGTGCAGCACCCTGGAGTGCCGCCCACGCATTGAACGGAATTAATTTGGTTAAGTGTCCACCATACCTAGCGGAAAACAAAGTTTCCCACACAGCAAAGAAATAATATAAACCAGAGCTGATCCGTGACATCTGGGGAGTAGGATCTAAGACCTGCTATAACTAGGTTCTTCCTAGTAAAAAGCTCAAGTCCAACCAGGATATTATCCTGTTACGGGGGATTTGAAATAAAAACCAACTAAAAAGAAATTGTCTGTCCTGAAGAAGGCCTCAAAAAGTATTGGTTGCAGAGACACTAGAGATAGTGTTTCATCTCCTAGAATGGCCGAAATATGTTGACACCTGACAATACACTAGCCAAAGAATTTAGTCTTGTATCTATAAACTACTGAAGTGTTAAAAGTGGTTGTTCATTAAGACAACATAACCCCATATGAAATATTGTTTTTTAAGAAATGAGCGAGAAGATATGTTGATGTACCACGAGTAATGTGTGTTATATTAATTTGTTATTTCTCTCTCTTTTTTAACTTTTCTAAAGTGGTCTTAACATTTAATAAATTGATATGGACATATTGAAAAATTGTGATGTTTAGTGTATATTAATTGAGTCGAATGGTTCCCTGTCTATTGCACAAAATATGAGAGAGGTTTTGCACAAATTTGGCTCACTAATTTTGAAGGTGAAAGCCATGCTCACAATAAATCTATACATCTTTTTGCCAGCACTGGTCGGACATTAGAGTGGGGTAGCCAGTTTTCTCAATTTTTTCTGGATGGATGGGGCATTAGTCATCACAGGCAGGGAGACCTACAAATAGACCCCATATCTACGGAGCATACACATGAATCGCTGCCCTCGTTCAGCCTTTGAACTTTCCGTAACATCCCTATGATGTTTTGTTCCCACTCCCTCAAGCAAGTCCTATGTGGGGCTAACCAGGCAGACAAAACCTGCCTATCTTCCCTCCTTTATCTTGTCTATTTTCTTCTCTACCTAGTTTTTATCACTTTCTCCCTCTAGCGATCTCTTTCATTGGTAGGAGAGAGTACATGTTTAGGCACTTAAGTGTCAGATGTTTTACTCGTGTGACATCTAATTCAGGGGAACTTTCCACCCACCCCTAACCAGGCATACACACTCTTCCTTTATGTATTTAAGTTCTTTTTATGAATCTGGTGCCCCCAATTTAATAGCATCAATCATGTACAGCTTTCCTCCCCTTTTGGTACAAAAAACACACTGGGTTGCACAGAAGGGATATTTATTAACTAAATAGAAATGATTGACTCTATTTCAAGAAAAATACATTACACTTCCATTAAATCCAATTGCAATGATGAAAAATAATCAACACACTAGGCAAGTCAGCTTCCAAAGCTACAGGTTTAGGCTTTTGAAACACACACATCACCATAGGTATTTATACATTTCATTCTCCCTGAATGCGCAAGCACCATGGATTGAATGCATGAGAGTCTAGGAGGAATCTTTCACTTGTGAACAACAACATATTAGTTTAAAGTACCCCTGCCTACCCAATTCTCTCTACTTTGCCTTTTTTCAAAATAGATACCACCCCCCTTACTCAATAGACATGTCGTAATTCCAGCATTCCAAATACTCAAATGCAACAAACTACTAGACCTTGATGTATGTAAATGGCTATTAGAAAGAAATAGCCATTCAGTGATGTTTTGATTTAATTATTGTGTAAAAACGTACCTCTCTCACTTCCAATGGGAACCTGAAACAGTGAAGGAACGGGTAGTGAATAATCACCTTCTTCCTTTTGTCTGGAACAACTTAAATTTAACAACAATATTCTGCTGGATGGTATGCCCAGCAATTGCTTCAATTATATTATTTGTCTAGGTATCCAAACAGTGAGATGTCAATTGAACTGCCCGAGAATTCTTTCGTTCTAGATGTAATTATACAGAGAAACAGTGATGGGATCTCACTGTAGACACACCATTGAGCCTAATCTATGAAATATAACTTTTTTTCAGAAGCACATACACTTCTAAAATGTTCACCAACTTCTCACGAATGCTCAATGTATATATTCCCACCCCTCGGTACTGATAAATCACAAGGGGCATGATTTAATCTAATTCCCTTTATGGTATCACTCACCTCAGGATTATTTTCTCTTTAAATCATACTCACTATGGTGTGGAGCAATTGATAGGATCTTTCGTCCATGGAGCGGACTGGAGTGCGGTGGAGCGGACTGGAGTGCGGTGGAGCGGACTGGAGTGCATAGAATTGCCTGATTGACATGGAATGGTTTGGAATGCATGGAACGTCCGATGAGCATATAACCCACCATCTCACATCACCACGCTTACTCTCTTCTATACACCACCACTCAACTAGAACACAGAGATACTATGACAACATTCGGTATAACTGTTCTCATACCAACATCTGCCTCATACTCCCCATCACTCTAACTAAACACTGCTGGTTACTCACCCCCCAGCCAGGCGTTCTCCTCAGGCCTAACACAGCCACAATCAGTCTGGATAAATCCTGCCATAAGGAACACATACTCCTGACCTCTCAACCACCACACCTACCTCTAAGAAGCAGCTATTACACGAATACTGCACCAGCTGCACACATACCCGGTGCTCACACACAACTTTGACTCTCTCTACTCTTTCTACTGACCTGAACTTCGGTTCCCAAGGGCGTTCAATCTACTAGCACCTTCAGACCATACCAATGGAATATAAGGCGCTATATAAATGCAAAGTAACATAACATAACATATGAATTTCTGTTGGTGTTATCACATACATCTGAGCACCCTGTTATACACTGGTTCAATTCTCCCCCTCTAGGAACTGGTGGACATCAGTCAGCAAGATGGGATCAGCATTCCTCAACAGCCGGTCTGCTCTTTCTTCCACTGAAGAAGGCCTGAGGCTTTAACTCCTGGTAGGCCTCACTCACAGACTCTGCTAATAATCCATTAATAGGTCTAATAGAAGAACAATATGTTCCTTCTCTTTCCTGTTGTTATCAATTCTTCATTCTCTCCATCAGTCAGTGAGTGATTGAGTATGTATGTGAGTGTCTGTCTGTCTCCCTGAGGGACTGTGTGTTGAATCCGATATAGAACAGTAACCCCACATTTTGAGGTGTGCATACTTTTTTCCAATCCAATTGGTCAATGTATGTGATTGAACAGTGATCCAAAATTGACATCACAGTAGACATGCCCCATTGCAGTCATTGGGGATATTAATTAAGAGGGAATTCTGATGGGAGTACACTCAGTTTCACTCACATGTAATGTAATGTCATCTCAGAGACTTCTTGCATTTCTTGCATTAAATATGTTAACTTTTTGATATCATAACTTCCACACATATTTAGCATGATAGGACCAATTGTTAACTACTTACAGATTTTGGCTTATAACAAATTGATACTTTTCTGTAATGAATATTTCTCCATCTCAAACTAACAGACTCATCTCTGCGGAGACATGGACATATGACACACTGGTGTAGGCCATTTCATTGTGAAAAAACACCTACTTTGAATACTGAAAATTATCTCATGCAAATTTCATTTTTTTACCACCTAATAGTGTATCTCTAGCTGAACATTTCACAAGAAGTTTCTACGAGGTTCTGTTAAAGAATTATGGGCAAAACAGTAAATTGCACGGTAACCTTTAAAAGACACTTTTTTCTCTTTATTCATATTCCATTCAATAACAGACAGTCCTCAGCTGTTAGTTCAGATCTAGAAGTAAATCAAGTGTAGCCCAGTGCCTGCCACTTGATAAGGTCTTCTGAAGTTTGATGTTCCTGGGTCTGTAGATTTACAGATAACCTTTTTTTCCAAGTATTTCCTTTTTCTGCCTTCATTAAGGCCAGGGAGACTGAAATATCAGATTAGGCAAAACAGATCCGCTGTCTTAACAGATCCCCCATTATTTGCTCATTATCTTAAGCCTCGATAAACAGATACAACCCATAAAAATGCTGTTTTTGGATTGATAGTAGTTCCGGCCTCCCTGTGATTAAGTTGCAGGCCAGTTGTTAGCTTTATGGCTGAGCCCTCACCGGTTCAACTGTGTGAGAAATCATGGGATCTGTTTTCACATCTAATTTTGCGGGAGGTGCCAGGAGCAGAATACAGATTTCAGAGTGCAGTCTGGCTCCCTTTAATGTGATCCCAGTCACACTTTCAGCTTTTGAATATACACTGTGATGTCCCCCCCCTTGATTGTATATTTTCCACAACAACACAGTAGGTTATCAATTTTAATAAACAGTTGCAGAATGCTTTTTGGTACGACTGGTACTTGGACATCTTTATCTCCATGCTTGTAAATTATAGTTTTATCTGAGTGGCTGCAAAACATTGCACATTTTGTTTGTACATGTGTTTTCCAAATGCTGTGCGCAGGCTGCAGGTTACATACAATTTTTAAAATGGCGCCTTAATTTGCCTCTTTTCTTATGAATTAGACTTCCCTAGATTCCTGAAGGAAATGTGGGCAATGATTCACAATGGAACCTCAATTATGAGCTGAGCAAAATAAGGAACAGTAGCGAGGATTCAGGAAACTATTCTCGATGCAGGAACACAAATTATTCTGACATGGCCAGAGAATTTGAGTCCTTCCTCTTTTTCCATTGATGCAAGAGGTCAGCCGCCATGAGATGAGCTTGGCATCTGGTGAGAAGAAGGTGGCTGGAGGAGGAAGCTGCAGACCATGTGAAGTTTGAGGTGCATGTCAGGAGGAAGGGGTTTGGCTGGCAAGTACTGTAGTGGACTTTGACATTCTGTGAGGAAGCAGGAATATTGGTCCTATCAGAGGTTGTTTCCTATTAGGTCTTGATTGGTTTACAGAAACTCTAAATTTTATTTTGGCTATTCATTTCCCATTATTTTTCTCCATTTTGTTTTACATTTCTGAAACAGTACTTCAGTTCTGTGGTTTTCAGTATGAACAGTTCTATAGGTGTGTGAGGCTTCATGAACTGGCATCAATCTATTATCTCAGGTCAATCAATCTGGAGAGTCAGAAGTCTGGCATAGCTAGTGTGGAGTTTTACTCATGCCACATCATAATTCTGACTGAGCATGTCAATCAATCACATTAATGCCCATGTTCTTAGAGCTTAGGTATTAGGTCATAATCAAACCATCTGTGATGCTTGGCTTATTGTTAGCTATATTTCTTTTCATATACCTGTCAGGATAAACTTGTTTCAATAGAATTGTATGGAAAAATGCCCAAAGTGTAATAGCCTGAAGGGGGGGAGGGAGGGTGCTGCATGCGATATGGTTGTGTTTACAATGTTTACACCTAGTTGGATTTTGGTGAGAGGTTTTGTGACAGACTATCCGAAATAACACAGAAACAAGCCTAGAACAACCCACCTCACTGTTTGGTAGGCAATATTGTTAACATGGCTATTATAAAAGGAAGATTTATAAACCTTGGATTGGTCACTGCCCACCGTAGAGAGATTGCAAAATAACATTCTATGGGCAAAAACAAGGTGGAACTGTATGCCTCAATGATGCCATCTCCAACTCACCTGACTTGAAAGATTATTTGCAGTTGATTGTCACTACCACACAACATGTTGAAAAAGACACCGGCCTCATTGCAAGTTTGCCAGTATTCTGGTGGTACATCCACTGGAATACTGCCAAATGGAATTACTGTTACCGCCACTTGGTCCAGCGAAATTGTCTCTAGATTACAAGTGGTGGGGCATTCAGTGGAATTACTGCTGGCAGTAATTGTTGCAATTAAGCCTTTTGTTGTGTAAAGTGACTTCAATTCAGTACTCCAACTAAGTCAGTGCCTAGTCTGGGATGCCCAAGGGAAGCCCTTATTTATATATTTTTATGACAAGTTCATAGATCTGGATGATAAACCCTTGTATAACGCCCCTCTCTTTGAATCCCCCTGACCTCACTGAGCCAAGAAGTAGGTTTGTTTTGCAAATTAAAAGATTTATTGAAAAATTAAACAAGATATATATCACACTTTTATAAATAAATTAATATTTGATAGCACACTTATGAATATAACAGTGATCAACATTGGATAGCACACTTTTTTATTTACTTAGGAGTTGGTATAGAGAGGATAAAGTAGCTGAGAATGCTTTTACAGGTTCAAGGAAATGCAATGATGGAAAAGAATGCAGCACAGAAATAACTGAGATGGTTTCCACAAGAGATAATATGATCACTTTTTCTTTTGACAATTCACTCCCCCCTCTATGCAATATAAGGAGATGGAAGGGGAGCACACAATTTTCAGGAATACAACCAAATGCAATACCAAATCAGTTCCCCCCTAGCAAGCTTAGAGCAACAGGGATGATTTAAAACACAGGCAACAATACTTTAAATGTGATTTGCAAAGGAGTGACAATATGCTAAAAATGATTGTAATTCCATATAGGAGATTCAGGGTAGGTGATAGCTACTTAAGATTCGTTCAGGTCAACACTATCAGTGATTCATGAGGGATTATCAGGTTGAAAATGGATTTCAGCAGTTGCAAGCAAAAGACAGCGATTTTGACAGGTGGAGAAATTTGATTCAATTCGCGGCACTTTTTCCAAGTGCGTAAAGCGTGATTACAGAAAAAACTATAAGAAGTAGAAAGTACAGGGCTTGTTGGAAAGCTGAGTATCTTAGCTTTAAAATGAAAGTTAAATCGCGTTCCTAGCACCTATAGTTCAAAAGATACAGACGATTTTGTGGCGGTAGATTTCAGAAATGAAATAATGATTCAGAATGGCAGTTGACACTTTCACAGGTTTCAAATCACAGAATGGACACACAATTTCTATGCAGTTCTAAATAGGTGGAAATGGTTTGAATTAGATTATTTTAAACTAAGAGATTGGTCTGCACAGTTCTGGCTGGATACTCACTCCTAATTTTGGAAGGAATGGGCCTCGTCACAGATCTGGTCAACAGGTTTAGCTGCGGTTCTATCTGCTCTGCTAGTCTGGATCTCTGGTTCTAGCAAACGTTCTAGCACTGCACAGTGGTCTGGTCTGGTTTTTGGTTTTGGCAAAAGTTCTTGCCACTGCACAGCGGTCTGGTCTGGTCTCTGGTTTTGAAAAAATGTCTTGGCACAGAAGCGAACAGCACAGCCCGGCTGTTGAATAGTTTGGTTAGGTGGCTGGATTCTGAGGCCTGCTGAGAAGGATTCAGCTTTTGGTTCAGGCCTCTGTGCTTCAAGTTCTGGAGTCTATCTGGAGTCTATGGTCCTTCTGGATATTGTCTGGTCCGGCAAAGTGCTTTGCAAGAAAATGGAAAGTAACTGTCTACCTGGGTTTCAGTGGGTCTTTTTATGTCTTGTGAAAGTGGGTGGGAAGGCTGACTTTCTATGCCCAACCCTCTGAGGATCCTGATAGGCTATAGGATTCTCTGTCACCTGACTGGGGAACAGAGTTGTGAGTCATCCAGGGCTACCAATTTACAATCTATTGAAGAAACGCCCCTTTGCTTTTACTTAGAAAATTAATTTTTCATAACTAACAGGTTTTTCCAGATACAGACATCGTTGACATTACATGTACACATCACAGATTGCTTAAGGTACAGTTTGGTTCAAGGCACATGTTTCTACGAGCTTGGGTTTAGAAACAACAACATTTTGCACTTTTTAGTGACTTTCGCCATATTGGTTTTTCCTTAAAATTTACACAGACCTGCACCCTCTCCCTGAGCATATTAATATGAGTTATCATGTCTCTAGCATAAACACCATACCCACAATATTCATAAATCCCGGAGTTCGGTCTCAGAACATCACACAGCGTTGAACTTAGTCTCAATTTGTAGGTACATTTTTCATATTAAGAATCTCCAAATTGTACATTTTTGTAAGCGTAATACAATATTTTATAAGCAAATTAATAAACATACATTTGCCCCTAATGGAATTCACATCTGAGTCTGGGTCCGCCCCCAGGAGCTTGGCTTGACTCAGAGATCAAATGTCTTCCTTCCCCCAGAGCAACTGTTGACAATTACACCTCAAGTCAGCATATCCTATTCAACTGAAGAGTCTATTGTGTTGACTGAGGTCAGCAGAGCAGGGTCCCAATCTGCATCTGATTAACAGTAACCTGTGATCTCCTTGTGCTGTTGCTGGTAAGGGCAGGTGTTAATGCTTCCCATGGACAGAGGCCTCTTGAACTTTTAATTAGATCAGAGTGCCTTCTGATGTGGGGCCTGGGAACAGTAGGTGTTAAGAATTATCATTAACCAGCAAGGCTTTGAAGTTTCCAGCTAACTCAGGTTCCTTTGCAGCTCCTGAAATACCGGTCTCCTGTCAGAGCTTAGACCGCTAGCGCCAGTTAGTGTCAAGGACTGGTACTGCACCCCTTTTTGGGAACTGTCTTGAATTAATACATTTCAGATTTTGAAAAGCACCATATTTCTTTGCACTGGTTTTTGCTCTGTGTGTAGCCAAAGGATAGGGCCTGGCAATGGTCTCTTGTATTAACATTAACAGAGGTAAAAATGGATGGCAAACTATTTTTCATGTTTTCCCTGTGCATTTTCTGGGGATTTCTGGCCATGTTTCAATGCCAGTAATGCACAGTTCTGTGGTAGGGCTTGGGTGCATGGGTAAAAACATCCCACAAGCCCCCCCTCTTGCGATGGCCATTCTGAATTTTCACTGATGGAACTCGCAAGATCTGGGATGTTCGCCTCATCTTCTTCCGATTCCGCCGATGGCATAGTTCAGCATCTTTTCCTCCATCAGGGTGGACCGATCAGTTCTCCTTGCCGGTCCTGATGGGAGTATTAGGTGGTACCCCGGATCACTATTAATGGTGGGGCGAACATATCCATTTTATACATCAGGAGACATTTGCATTCAAGAATCATAGGAGATTTTAAAGGCTATATGTGGAATATTTTAGGGTTGGATTCGTATTACTCTGGAGCGGCCCCCTCTGGGATTGCAGAGGACTCCTCCAGTTGCTTCAGAGTGTGCCTTGGATGGCAACATTTTAGCTGATTTATATGGACCCACTTGTCTTCCCCTTCTGCCAAACTACCCTTGTGGATTCAAATCTTGTAGGCGACTGGGGAGATCTTGTCTACAATTTCAAAAGGTCCCTTCCATGTAGGCAGAAATTTCCGCTGTTTGGCCTGGTTCCTTTGGAAATTGTATAGATAACCCGGTCCCCTACATTGTATTCTTTCCTAGTAGTCTTCAAATCATAGTGAGTCTTCATGCTATCGGCTGATCTTTCTAGGTTTCGCTGAGCATAGGCAAAAGCATTTCGGAGGTGTTTCCTTAAATTTTCCACATACTCATGCGTTGTGGTGGCATTGATCAAGGTTTGATCTTGGGTCCTGTAGAGCAAATGCTGGGGAAGCACCATCCTGCGTCCAGTCATCAGCTCAAACAGTGACATTTTAGTTGCAGATGAAGGGGTAGATCTGATGGCCATTAGGACCAGAGGTAATCGGATATCCCAGCTTGGCCCAGAATCTGCCACAAACTTTTTTTAATATGCTCACAATTTTTCGGTTGTAACGTTCTACAGTTCCAGAAGAGGCTGGCCGATAAGCAATGTGTAGCTTCCTTTTAACCCCAGTATCACCCACATCTTAGTCATTACTTCGCTGGTAAAATGGCTACCTCTGTCTGACTCAATTCTTTGGGGTAGACCAAAACGCGAAAAGATGTGGTTGATCATCAGGGCAGCTGCTGTTTCTGCCTTGCAGTTTGGAGCTGGGAGACATTCCACCCATTTAGTAAATAAGCATCTCACCGTCAACATGTACTTATTTCCCCTAGAGGAGCGAATCACGGGGCCTATGAAGTCGACTTGCAAATCTGACCTTGGCAGTGTCATCCCCCTCTTTTGGAGAGGCGCACGGTGTGTGAGGGATGTTGGCTGAAATTGTGCACACACAAGACACCCCTTCAAGTATTGGTCAAGGTCATGCCCCATGTGTGGCCAATATGCCACCTCTCTTAAGATCTCAAGTGTTGTGTGAAACCCCCTATGACTGGCTGTGGCCGCATCATGGGTGTGACTTAACATCAGGCTTCGGAATGAGATAGGAACCACCCACTGATCATGGCCAGCTTGGGATTTTCTAACCAACAAACCATCTTGGATTCGGAACATTTTTGGACATTTCTTCAACACTCTAAGGTCCTCTTTCCCATTGTAATCGGTATACGTCAGGGGAAAGTTCTTTGGTAAAACTTACCAATTATTGGATCCCCCTTCTGAGCCGTAATCAAATCAGCATCTGGGGTCTCCTTACTCCATTGTGCAGTTGAAAGATCATTGTGAGCGTTTGTCTGGGACCTAGTGATAGCAGTGACCTGGATTTCCCTCAACAGGGACTCAATCTCTATTAGATTCCCTTGGATGGCCCTGGTTTTGGCCAGCTGATCAGCTAAGTAATTTCCTTTTTTGTCTGGTCCGTCTGCTTTGGAATGACCCTTGATCTTCTTCCAGTAGATGGTCATCCCCTTCACAGTGACCAGATCATGAATATTTTGGATTAACTTCCCATGTTTCAAGGGGGGCGCTGTTGAGCAGCCGGCAAGATGGCTGCTTAGTGTTCGAGCTCCGCGCCTAGCCGCTCCTTATCCGTCTACATCTACGGTTCCGCGCACGATCCTGCATCCCTGCCTCGGGCTAATCGTAGCCGCTGCTGCAAGCTCCCTGCACATCGACTCCTGGACGAAATCGGACTTCGGGAGGCCGTGTTTGCCTCCGTGACACGAGTGCGGTGGCGCGGCCTGGTCCCATCGGACGCTTCCTGGATGCCCCGCGGCCCTCGCTTCTTATCCTTGCTGGATCGGCCTTGTCCTCACACCCATCTCCTCTTCACTCTGACAACTCCGCTTGAACGTACCCTTCGAGTGAGACCCGCGACCGCGGGTGCGGGCCGTACTGGAGGTGGGCCCAGGAGGTGTGGGGTCACCGGAGGAGGCCTACTAAGGCGCGCCCTACCCTATCATGTCGAGCCGCACCAAGGGTGGCACCAGAGCCGGGGCCATGGACAAATTTGCAAGGGCTACCCCTCGCTCCGAAGGGGGCCATGCATCTACCGCGCCGGAGGATCTTGATTCGGATCCGAGCCCCGGGGTTCCGCCGCCTGACCTCACCGCCATGATGGAGTCGATGGCCAAAAACTTTGCCTCGTTTCATGAGAAGCTCGACGACATAAATGCTAACGTGGCCTCACTAAAGACACGCGTCGATCAGGCAGGCTCCAGGATCACGGAGGCCGAGAATCGAATATCCGCCAACGAAGACGGGATTCACACATTGCAGGATACTGTGGCGGCCATGTCACGCGATTTGAAGGCCGTGAAGGCGAAATGCGAGGATTTGGAGTCCCGCTCTCGCAGGAACAACCTACGCATCATTGGGGTCCCAGAGACCGCCCTGACCGGCCGAATAGAGGATGCGGTCGAACGTCTGCTCAAGGATCTACTTGGGGACCCGGCTCTTTCCCCCTACTTCACGATTGAGAGGGCTCATCGGGCCCTGTCCCCGCGTCCCAGGCCTGGCGACTCCCCCAGGCCCATCATAGCCAGGGTCCTCAACTACCGGGACAGGGACCTTATCCTTCGCCTGGCACGTGAGAAGGGTGAACTACGGTTGGAGGCTAACGTTGTCCGAATCTTCCCTGACTTTTCGATTGCTGTTCAGCAGGAGAGGCGACAGTTTCTTGGTGTCAAGAAGATGCTTAGGGAGCGCAAGGTCCTGTACGCCATTTTGTTTCCTGCGAGACTGAAAATCACACACGGGGGCAAACTTTACTTTTTCACTATCCCCGACGAAGCGGCTCGGTTTATCGAGATGCAGATACCGATCCCGGCCGCTGATAATGCCAATGATGGCGCAAATTAGCGGGGAGTTGTGGAATTTGGATATTGGCTGAACTTGTTGACTCTGTAAGTACACTCTTTTCCTGCGACAGCCTGTATATCCGTGGACCGTTGGTATCGGTCGGATCGGAATCCCGGTCATTGACTATGCTCTGCATGCGGCCTAGCCCGCGACATTATGCTGCCCTGTCTCAGGTCTCTTCGATCTCCTTGTTGTAACTGTAAGTTTCTACCTTGCTATGACCGCTCTCTCTCCCCACCTTGTGGACACGTGGCGCTCCGCATTTGGTTATACTGATTGCTTGGATGCGGAGCCGCAGGGGCCTGTGCGCGGCCCCCGGCTCCCGCTTGCGGGCGGGGGCTGCGCTGCGGCCCGCCTCTACTTCTCGATTTGCAACAGAGCCGTTGGCTCAAAGCGTGCTAGTGCGCGGCAACGGCGCACCCCATTGCGATTGCACAGGTTTTCTTTGTTTTGATTGTGAGTGTTGGCCCCTGTTGGGCCCTGGGAATGTCTCGGCCAGGTTGGGGTTGGCCTCTCTGTGGGTTGTGGGTGGGGTATGTTTTCACTGCTGATGTAGGGTTAGTGGTGCGGGTGGGGGGTGGGTATGGGGTTGTTTTTCAAAATGGCATACGAGGTTTCGCGGGGTGCATCCCGGAGGGGCAGAGGCGCTCATGCGGTTTCAACTATTGGAGCGCACGTGGTCACCTGTGTTGGGATGTTCACTGAGGATTGTTGTTGATGGGGTAGATGGCCATAACTGATATGTCTACCGTAATATTGTCTTGGAATGTTCGGGGGTTGAGCAACCATACCAAAGCCCGCAAGATAGTGGCATATGCGAACAGGCATGGCTCTACGGTCCTGCTTTTACAGGAGACGCATTCTGATGGGCAGATACCAAGGGCGTTGGCCCCATCATGGGGCCCCGCCAGATTTTTTACGTCCTACTCCACGCAATCTAGGGGCGTCCTGACGATGGTCCATAAATCACTTAAGTTCGGACTGCACAAGAGCTACATAGACCCTGAGGGGCGCTACGTTATATTACACTGCACACTGGTAAATAGGGAATACTTGCTGGTCAACACTTACTGTCCCAACGTGGACTCGCCGGAGTTCTTCGACACGATAGCCACCATACTCCTGGGGTACGTGGGGGTGCCTATCTTATGGGGGGGCGATCTGAACCTTATACTAGACACTGTCTTGGACAGGACTGCCACAGGTCCCAGGGCGCTGTCCCGCGCTGCGCGCAGGCTCCATGACCACATGGTATCCCTCAACATTTGCGATGCTTGGAGAACTCTCCATCCCCAGAGACGTGAATATACCTACTATTCATCTGTACACGACAGCTCATCTAGGATTGACCTATTCTTGGTCTCTGGCGAGGTCGTGGGCGGCGTGCAAGATGCGGGCATTCTGGCTCGCACATTGTCGGATCATTCCCCGATTACTCTGTCCCTGAGACTGGGCACTCCCGTTCCTACACTCAGCACTTGGCGCTTTAAGTCAGATGCTTTGAAAGATAATGTGTTCAAGGCTGAGATATTGGCTGATATTGGGTCGTTTTTCGAACTCAACACACTCCGAGACACAACCGCTGCGACCAGGTGGGAGGCTTTCAAGGTCTATATAAGGGGTATGTCCATTTCTCGGGAGGCCGGGGTGTTGAAGTCTATTAGAGCCGCTTTGGAGCAATCTGAAACTAAGCTGAAACGCCTCGAATTGGGTGCCACTGCCGGCTCTGACCCTTCCATCCTTGCCCAAATTTCGGATGAACTCCAAGTCTTTAACACATTGGCAACCTCCGAGGTCCGTTATTTCAGTCGTCCTCAGGCTGCCAGGAGGTATGGGGAGGGTGATAGACCCGGGAAAACGTTGGCAACTCTCGTAAGGGGGGAATTGGGCCGGACTCAGATCTTCTCCATCAAAGACCGGAATGGTGATGTGCAATGGGCGGTCCCGAAAATATTAGAGACATTCGCTGAGTTCTATGGTTCCCTCTACTCCCAACCCACAGAACACACTGAGCAGCATATGCGTGAACTACTAGAGCAGATTCCCACCACGGAAATTTCTCAGCAGACCAGAGACCAGTTGGACTCACCGATTACACTTGACGAGATAGTGTCATCCATCTCCGACCTACCTAAGGGTAAGGCGCCGGGCCCGGATGGGCTCACTGCCGAATTTTACCAGGAGCACGTGGCGATCCTGGCCCCTCGGCTGTTTGAGGTGTGGAACGAGGCTCTGCTGGCCTCCATCCTCCCCCCCTCTATGCGGGAGGCAGTAATTACGGTTCTGCTTAAGCCGGATAAGCCCGGGGATGAGTGTGGGTCGTACAGACCCCTTTCCCTTATGAATCTGGATACCAAAATCTTTGCTAAGATTACAGCTAACCGTTTTTTGCCAATCATGACACACCTTGTGCATGAAGACCAAGCTGGGTTTGTCCCGGGTAGGTCCACCTCCCATAACATCAGAAGACTATTTAACGTCATGTCCCGTATAGATCAGAACGCCCAGGCTGTAGCGGTTACATTGGATGCCCAGAAGGCCTTCGATATGGTCTCTTGGAGATACATGTGGCTGGTCCTCGAGGCAATGGGTATTGGCCCGAATATGATAAGCTTTATCAAATTATTATATACCTCCCCTGTGGCGCGCGTTCGAGTCAACTCTTTAACCACTGAACCTTTCCCGCTGTTGAGAGGCACTCGGCAGGGCTGTCCTTTCTCTCCGATCCTCTTTGCATTGGTGATTGAACCTATGGCGGACTATGTGCGCTCGAGGCATTCCCGTAGGGGAATAAGATTGGTAGGTGAGCCGGAGATTATATCTCTCTATGCGGATGACGTCCTGCTCTACATTAGAGATCCCACGACTCATCTCAACCCTATATTGAGAGACGTCACTCGCGTCGGTACTCATTCCGGCTTCACGATCAATTACTCCAAATCGGAGATCTTCCCGCTCACCAAATCCACCATACAGCCCATTTCCGAATATCCCCTGCGATGGTCCCCTACTGGGATTAAATACTTAGGCGTACAGGTGTCCCTCACTAGGCCTACTCTGCTGACCGATAATTACTCCGCGGTGTCGCGGGTGGTGGAGACTAAACTCTCGCGATGGCGCACTCTTCCACTGTCCATTGCGGGCCGACTGTCCCTGATTAAGATGATCCTCCTTCCCAAGCTCCTGTACACGTTCAGTAGTGTACCCCTATGGCCCGGTAGAGCTTACTTCGCTAAGCTTCATACGCTCTGCGCACAGTTCCTCTGGCACTCAGGTGCGGTACGGAAGAAGTGGACGGACATGGCACTCTCGTACAGGCGTGGGGGAATAGCTGCTCCTGATTTTGCCAAATACTGGATCTCGGCCCAGGCCCAGCATGCCACTCACTGGTACCCTGGCGCCCCGGCCCGACCACACGTCAAGCTGGAACGGCTGGCGTCCTCGGGTATCAATCTAATGGCTTTAGTGCTGCACCGACATTACGCCCCGGATTCCTCCGTGGACCCAGTCGCTGCGACACTGTCCGCTTGGACGCTCATACTACGCTCATCGAGCGAGGCCTCTCCGTACTATAAATGGCTGCCCGCGTGGGCGTTCCCGGGATTGGAACCCACAATGGACGCTGCCTTGGCCCGCCATTGGGAGGCTCTGGGGTACAGGGCGTTGTCGGACTTCTTCCCGGAGGGCAAGTTTATAGATCCCCAGACGTGGAGGCAGGGTCACACTAAATCTCCACTAGAAACACTTCAGTATTACAGGCTTCGTGCCGCGTTCCGTTCTATGTGGCCGTCCTTTCCGGACGAACCCCCAGATGATCCGGCGATAGCCTACATTGCCAATTCGGGCGGTGCACGGGGCGTTGTCTCATCATTGTACCAAATCCTGCAAGACACCTCCATTCTTCCGATATTGGGGGCGCGCGGCAGATGGGCAGAGGAACTGGGGCTGGAGATATCGGATGGGCTTTGGGAGAGCATGTGCCTACACACCCAAAAAGTTTCCCTTAATTTTCGATTCCGGGCTATGCAATACAAACTTCTCAACAGGTTATATTATACACCACACCGGACCTCCAGGTTCGATCGCGCCGAGGGGAGTCCCTGCCCGCGCTGCGGTGCCGGGGATGCTGACCACTTGCATATGTTCTGGACCTGCCATAAGCTATCCGGCTTCTGGGAGGGGGTCATGAAAACGCTCAATGCAGTCACTGAGACCATTATTGACCCGGACCCTCTGTCTGTTCTGTTTGGGGTATGGCACACGGAGGAAACCAAACGCCTGAAGAAGTTTTTGAATGTAAGTTGCATGATTGCTAAGAAATGTATACTCCAGAGTTGGAGGAGCTCATCTCCCCCGACCTGTCAGAGATGGCTGGGCCTGCTCGCGTGGGCACGGAACTGCGAGGAGGACTACTTGGCTATGCTGCCGGCCCAGTCTCGCCCCAAGAATATTTGGACTGAATTCACCACGTATCTTAACAACGAGTCAGAGGCCGCTTCGGGATCTGGGCGGTCCCCGGCCTCTGCCCATGCACAGTGATCTCTGCTACTCTCGATCTCCTCATTTCATCTGTGTAATACTGTAATTTCTGTTCCGTTGTTGCTGATGGTGCCTAAGTGCTGCTTCATGTTTCATGTACCTTATGCCTGTGTCCCGGTTGTTTGTACCTTGTGAACCTCTGCCAATAAAAATAAAAGTTTTAAAAAAAAAAAAACTTCCCATGTTTCAAGGGTTTGTTATTAGCACATAACATGCCTCTGGTTTTCCAATTACCAGGTGCTCCACAAACTCGTTCCGTACATAGTCCGAATCTGTGATTATGATTAGTTCGTGGAGTTGAAGTTGGACAGCAGTGACGATGTCTTGATACACGTCCATTAACAATGCCACCTAACTACTTCGGGGACCAATCTTGTATCCAGCGGAGGGTTCTGGGGACTCATTCACCCATGCATTCCCTACGCCAGCCACCAGTTCTTTCTCCCGGTTGTTGTCAACATGGTAAGAGCATCCATCCACATAGACATTGGCCATTCCCTCACACTTGTCTTCTTCAAAGACTTTATGGGGGGAATTAAGGTATGCCTCTCTGTTGTCCTTGATTTTTAGACTTTCGGCCTCGAGACAGTTTCGTCTGGCACAATCATGCAAGTCAGCCAGACCTTGCGCGAGGGGACTCTTCTTGTTTTGGCCATATCTGACCTCCACAGGAAAGCCTTGCATTGACAGAATCCAGGAAGTAATTCGGGAATTACTCACATTTCCGGCCCGGATTCTGTCACTTTGGAGATATTGCAGAGGCTGGTGTGGAGTCCCCACTATGATGTGTTCCCACTGGATAAACGGGCGGTAATTCTTCAATGCCCACACCGTTGCCAGGAGTGCCTTCTCACAATCGTTGAATTTTTCCTCCACAGAGGATAAAGTTTTGCTCGCATATGAGATTACATTATTGACCTTGTCATGCTTCTGATAGAATACTGCAGTCAAGCATGTATTAGAGAACCCTGTCTCCAAGAAAAACTCCTTGTTTCTGACAGGGTAAGCTAAGCAGGGCGCTTGTGAGGGGCTTCTTTTGAGCAGTCTTACTGCCTCGATTGTTCTGGACCCCATTCCCACTTGACCCCCCACTTCAGGAGATAAATCAGGGGTCTGGTGATCTCTGCGTAGCCCCAATGAACGTTCTGCTGTAATTAGTCAGTCCATGGAGGCTCCTTAATTCCTGCAGAGTTGTGGGGTCTTTCAGTTTCTGGAGTGCTTCCACTTTCTTTTCCTGGGGACAGAGACCCTGAGGAGTAATCTCATGCCCCAAGAAATTAACACGGGTTCTACACCACTGTGCTTTCTGAAAGGAAAGTTTTGCTCCGGCGGCCCTCAACTGTGTCAGAACATAACGGATCTCCGCTATGTGTTCCTCCACAGATGAACTTTTGATGAGGACATCATCTACATAAGACAGGTTACCCCTCGCACCCAGTTCGGGCATAGCCTTATGTAGGAAAATGTTGAATTAATTGCCTGAGTTGAGGTGTCCGAAGGGAGTCCGGGTCCATGTGTACTGCTGGCCCCCAAAGGTAAAAGCCAGTTTGTATTGGTCCTCCCTACTGACAGGCACGGTCCAGTATCCATTGGTAAGGTCTATTGCAGTGAATACCTGTGACCCCTGGATATGGGCCAGCCCTCAGTCAATGTAGGGATGAGGCCATCGGGAACTATGGACCCGTTTGTTGAGCTCCCTAAGGTCGGCGCAGAGTCTCCACTGGCTGTTTGGCTTCAATATTCCCAGCACCGGATTATTGATGGTGCTGTGTACTGGACGGATTATTCCCCGGGACTCAAGGTTCTTAATTATTTCAGTAAGGGACTCCATGTACGCAAGAGGCAAGCGATATTGCTTCACAAACACTGGAGTCATGCCAGGGTCCGTGAGAATTGTTGTTGTGTGAATGTCGGTGCGACCACAGTCATATGAGTCTACCGCAAAGCGATCTTGAAAATCCAAGAAAACTTGTTTCAACTTTTGATTCTGTTCCAGAGTCACACAGGCATCAGCTAGGTTGACTCTCTCTTCCACCATCTGCCTGAAGCCTGTAAAGACTTCTGGTTTTGCTATCTCAGCGGGCTCCTCCAGCTGGGTGGAAAAGTCCCTGGTCAGAGTGCTGATTTGGACTGGAGGCTTCAGGTGGGAAATGCAGCCCTCATGAACCTGGAAAATCATCTCATCCCTTCTGAAGTCACAAGTCACATCTTCCTTACCATAAGGGCAGGAAGTGTACACAAGGAAGTTCCCCCCATGCCGGGTCCCCTGGCGCACATGAGCACAGGGCCACACGGATGGCAGATTACTATCCAGACAAAAGGATGGGGCTCATAGGCCAGTACCACCCAGGAATGGATGGGCTGCCATCCGGTTATGGGCACCTAAGTACAGTGCAATGTAGTGGGGAACCCCAGGAGAGTAGGCCCACTAAGGGCATCCTGAAAACCTCTGCCCAGTTAGGTCAGTGGGGGGGTACTCATCAAATCCTGGCAGCAAGGAGGAATCTGAAGATGAAGATGAAGGAGAGATGAAGGCCTCTGGTACTAGGGCTCCTGAGGTTATGCTTAGGTGTTTACCTTTCCCAGCGAACCTCATCTCTATCAGCCCCTGCTCCCTGTTGCCATGCAAGAGCCTGTGCTTTCAGTTCCTCAGTTAAGACCTTACTAGACTCTATCAGTCTCTCCTGCATGGCTACCTGTTGCTGGAGCCTATCAGTGTGCTGATAGAGAGCCTCATTTTCTCTCTGTGCCTCCTGGTTGGTCCTGGAGTACTTGGCCAGTCTTTGCTGCAGGAGGGTTACCTCCTGAGTCCCATCCCTACTGGCCTGCTCCTTTCTTGCCAGAGCATCTTCCACCCTCCTGGTGTGCTCTAACAAGTTCTGATGCTTTTTTTGGAGGTCACTCAGTCCATGGAGGGCCAAGTGATTTTCTTCAATTTTTTCTTTTAATCGGCAGACTTCCTGACCTAAGGTGTCACTTTCCTGCCTAAGAGCCTGCATCTGTGCCACCAGGTCATCCCTCTGCCTTTGAAAGGCACCAGCTTTCTGGCGTTCTTCCTCAAATTCTGTCTGGGTATCCAGGTCTTTCAGAATCAGTTTGTTGCTCTCTGCCTTCATTCTATCTAGATGACTTTGCAGGGTGGCTACCTGCTCTGTGCATGCCCTGTTGAAGTCTAGTTGTTGCTCCAGCTTTTTCTGGCTTTGCAGTAGGGAGTCTAAACCTTCTTGGTACTCCTTCTGCAAGGCCAGAAATCTGGTATCCTGGTCAGACTTTTCCTGTTGCAGAATACCCATATCCTCTTTTATATTAATGATATACTGCCTACTATCATTTTCTGACTCCTGGCTCCTCTGCAGCCTCTGCTCGGAAGAGACCAGGTCAGATTGGGCCTTCTCTAATGCCATCAGTTGCCTATTTACCAGATCTTGGCCTTCAGCACATTTGTCCTGTATGGCTCCCATATATAAATATAAATATGCCGCTACCCTGACAATCTTGTTGTGCTCATCCTTGGCCTTAGGGGCCATATATAGTTCACTCAGGGCCACATGTAAGGGACACTGATCTCTCCATGTATCTGACCCAGTTACAGTGACCTGTTGCGCGATTGCCTGCAACCACACATTCTGGTCCTCTTCCGTCCATTCGCCTCTCACAAATAGCTTATGTAAGAGGTGCTGTAATGCTCACCTGATTCCCACGGAGGCGCTGATCTTGGCAGGATGGTGACTGTATCTCGAAAAGTGAAGTGCAGGACTCGATTGGCTTCCGGGACTGGGCCTCTTCGCACTGTGTGTCTAACTCGAAGAGTAAGATGTCTGCAGGTGAAAGAATATGGGGTTAATGCCCTGGGATTGTCGGGTGTCACTCTCTCTCTCTTCCCCTCTCACTTTTCCGTGGATCCCCAAGGTCAAGGTGCTCTCCTTAGATAGGTTAATGCTGGACTCTCCATCTGCGTCTGGCACAGGGTGCCGTTATCAGTTCCTTCACTGGGTTGCAACGTAGGCCTCTTGACTTCAGAGGATTACTAACCGTCGTTGACAGCACGAACTGTGAGTTTCCGGGCACCTTTTAAGTCCTTACAGTCTTTAGGTGCGTGGGCACGTAGTATAGTGCACTCTAACTGTCTCCTTTCTTTTGCAGCTAAGAGTTCGGATGCTGAAGAGACGCTGGAAAACGCCGGAGTATTTGCAGGCGCCTTATTATGGAGGGCGCGATGGCACGTGAGTAAATAACCTGCCTTATGTCTCTCCTTTTCTCTTTCAGATGCAGGAATGCAGCGTTGAAGAAAACCGGAATTCGAGGGGTGCCGGTAAGTAAACTCTCCACCGGAATAATTAAGCTTTTGTCTTCACAGGCTTTAAACAGCAGAGGAGCAGCGCGAAGAGTTGGTGACTGCCAATGGATCAGGTGAGGAAAGCGCTGCGAGCGAAGGATGCCGTGCTAACCTGTTGTTTCTTGTCTTTGCAGGTACTACTGAAGGCTGGATACAAGAAAGGTAAGCTTTTGTTCTCACAGGTTCAGGATCGGAAGAAAGAAGACTGGAACAGACACGGTGAGCGTTCTGCTGCAGATGCAGAATAACGCGAAGCACGTTGCATCAATCGGGCGTGGTTTAAATAGTGTACAGGAGTGCTTAGGCTACTTCTTCCACTGCCTCGCCTAGGTAAGGAAAGAGTTCCAGTTTCCAGAAGAGTCCCAGTGTTCCTGATCCAAGGAGTGGAGCCTGCCCCACCCAGGTAAGAAAGTAGTCCCTGTCAGAAGAGGATGTGGACGTCATCTTGTTGGTGAGTATGCAGCATGGTCTGCTGTAGGTAGGTCCACCCAAGCACCTTTACACATCTTATGAGCCCGACGCTTCCAGTGCCGGGACCGATGATCTTTATGAGCCTGGCGCCACCGGCGCCAGGACAAGGTCCAAAAGGTCCCAATAGTGGCCGGCTGGTGCCCGGAATGAAGGTTATAAGCCTGCTTCCAAGGATGTTGGGCAGGTCCTGCATTCTTGGAAGTAGTGATCATGACAGCACCCCCCCTCAAGGCCCCTCCCAAGCTTGTCTTCTCCGGGGGTTTTGGTTTGTTGGGGAAAGTTCGATGAAAACTTTTGATCAGCTGAGGTGCGTGGACATGTTCTGAAGGTTCCCAATACCTTTCCTGGGGACCGTGACCTTTCCAGTCTATCAGATAGTATAGCTTCGAGTTGGAAATCTTGGAGTCCAGGATATTTTTAACTTCGGATTCAAGTTCTCCATTAACTTGAATAGGTTCTGGAGATCTGGTCAGTCGGGTCTCAGGTTGCATAGGTTTTAGGAGGGATACATGGAAAACTGGATGTATCTTCATGTGGGAAGGTAGGCCCAATTTAACTGCCACTGGATTTATTATGGCTGTGATAGGATAGGGTCCCAGGTATTTCGGGTTGAAGGTGCGTGGTCCTTTTAATGGTAAATGTTTAGTGGACAACCAGACTTGGTCTCCCACTAGATATTGGGGGGCCTCTTTTCGATGTTGGTCTGCTCCTTTTTTGTATTGCTCCTTAGCCCGTTGAAGATGAGTAGTGGCTTCCTTAAAGGCTTGAGTGATAGCTGAATGTAGATGATCTATGGCGGGCGTTCCGAGATCCTGGGGTGGATCAAGGTTGGAGGTTCGAGGATGGATTCCATATAAGAGGAAAAAAGGGGTCTTTTCAGTTCCAGAATGGATTGAATTATTATAAGCGTACTCGGCGATCCAAAGGATGTCCTTCCAAGTGCCTTCTGACTGCTGCAGCATGCAGCCTAAATACTGTTCCAGATTTTGGTTAGTCCTCTCAGTCTGTCCGTCAGTTTGGGGATGGTGACTAGTTGAAAGTCTCACATCAATCTGGGCTAAGCGACAGCAACTTTGCCAAAAGTGGGAGATGAATTGACTTCCTCTATCGGAGACCAAAACTGAGGGGAAACCGTGTAACCGAACAATGTTTTCCAGGAATTCTCGGGCTAACACTGACGCTGACGGTAGGCCCTTTAGGGGAATGAAGTGAGCCATCTTGGAGAATAGATCCATGACTACTAAAATGGTATTATACCCTGAGCACGGAGGTAAGTCCGTGATAAAATCCATGGACAGGGTATGCCATGGACAGGGAGGGATGTCAAGTGGATGTAAGAGGCCAGCTGGTTTTTCCTTCTGACTTTTATTCTGAGCACACACACCGCAGGAGATTACAAAGTCTCTAATGTCCTTCTTCCATGATGGCCACCAGAAATGTCTTTTGACCTTTTCCATGGTTTTGGTAATGCCAGGGTGACCCTCCATTAATGAGTCATGATAACAGGAGATTACCTGTTTTTGTATTTTCTCACAGGGCAAGTACAATCGTCCTCGGAAATATGGTAGGTCTTGATCCACTGAGAAATCCTTCCCCTTGAGTTGCCAATCCTGTAATTCTGAGTTAGGAGTGATTTGACCGTTGTCTCGATGTCTTCAAGGGATTGAGCACTGACCAAACCCAAAACTCTTTGTTCAGGGATTATGGGTATTGGTTCAGGATTGGTCAAGTGTTCATCTATTCCCATCCGGGAGAGGGCATCTGCTTTTCCGTTTTTGCTGCCTGGTCGATAAGTGATTATAAAGTCAAACTCAGCCAAAAACAGAGCCCAACCGAGTTGCCTGGAAGACTGAGCTTTGGCTGTCTTTAGATATTGTAAGTTGCGGTGATCTGTCATTACTGTGACTGTGTGTCTGGCTCCCAAAAGGTAATGCCGCCAAGCCTTAAAGGCTGATCTGATAGCTAGAAGTTCCTTGTCTGTAATAGAATAGTTGATCTCGGGAGCCGAGAATTTGCGGGACCAAAAGGCTACAGGATGTAGTTGGTGTGTAGTTGGATCTCTTTGTGATAAAACTGCCCCCATAGCAAGACTAGAAGCATCTGTTTCCACGATGTAGGGGAGTTCTGGGCGGGGATGTTTCAGAACAGGTGCAGAGATGAATTTAGCTTTTAAGTCTTGGAAAGCTTGTTCCGCCTCTGTAGACCACTCAAAACGTTTGTTTTTCTTTAACAGAGCGGTGATGGGCTGGACTATTCGAGAGAATTCAGGAATGAACCTGCGGTAAAAGTTAGCGAAGCCTAACATGCTTTGAACTCCTTTTACAGAGGTTGGTGAAGGCCATTTGATGATTGCATCGACCTTTTTTGAATCCATATGGACTCCGTTAGGCGACAGTATGAATCCCAGGAATTCAACTTCAGTTGAGTTAAAAACGCATTTTTCCAGCTTAGCAAAAAGGTTATGTTGACGCAATCTCTCAAGAACCTCCTTAACATGTTTCCGATGTTCCTCTTCAGATGATGAATAGACGAGGATGTTGTCAATATAGACAACTACACACACATCTATGAGTTCTCTGAGGACGTCATTCATAAAGTACTGGAAGGCGGCCGGAGCGTTGCATAGTCCAAAGGGCATAACTTGATATTCAAACAGTCCATACTTGATGCGGAAGGCCGCCTTCCATTCATCGCCCTCTTTTACTCGTACCAAGTGGTAGGCTCCTCTGAGATCCAACTTTGTATATATACATGCGTTTTTGACTTTTGTCCAGGAGTTCAGGGATTAAAGGCAACGGGTATCTGTTTTTAACGGTGATTTGGTTCAGGGCGTGGTAATCTATACAAGTTCTAAGGTCTCCTTCCTTTTTCGGAACGAAGAACAAAGCCGAAGAAGCTGGAGATTTTGCAGGACGGATAAACCCGTTAGCTAGGTATTGGTCCAGATATTTTCTGAGGTGGAGATTCTCTGGCTCGGTAAGGGCATAAATCCTACTGCAAGGAGGAGTAGATCCGGGTATCAGGTCTATTTGACAGTCGTAAGACCTATGAGGAGGCAGGGTGTTAGCTTGGTCCTTCTGAAATACGTCTTGGAATTCCTGGTATTCAGGAGGTAGTTGGGGAACTTCAGAAGAGATTGCTGCCAGTGAAACGTCGGGCCGAGGATAACAAGTGGAGATACATTCAGGAAACTGAACCGTCTTTGCTCGCCAATCGATCTGAGGATTGTGCTTTTCTAACCAAGGAATTCCTAGAATGATCTGGAACTGAGGGGCCTTGATCACATCGAACACTATTTTCTCCCGGTGTCCATCTTGGCTCACTAACGTCACTTCCTGGGTGGCGTGAGTTACTGGTCCGGAGACTATCTCTGTGCCATCCACGGTAGTAATGACGTCTTTAACTGCCATAGGGACAAGAGGTAGATTCATCCTTGATACCATTTCATGGTCCACATAATTGCTGATTGCTCCGCTGTCGATGTAAGCTTCAATTGCATGCAAACGATCCGGACGTTCAGGGCTAATGAGGACCATAGGCACCACGAAATGCGAGGTCACGGAACTGATTTTAACGCTCGGCAAGAGGACCTCTACACTTGTCGGGCTAGGTCGTTTCCCTGCTCAGAATCTGTGGTACAGGTAACTGCAGCTCCTACAGCCTTCTTAGCTGGTTTCACTGGACAGTCTCGAAGAAAGTGCCCCGAGTTTCCACAATAGAGACATAATTGCAGCTGTCTTCTCCTTTCTCGCTCTTTCTGGGTTAATGGCCCTTTCATGCCCCCTATTTGCATGGGTTCCACGGTGTCAACTCCCTTAGCAGAGGTCTGCGATTTAGAAAACACTCGGGTATCAAATTTGGAACGATCAGCTTTCCTGTTCTGTAACCTGTGGTCCAAATGCACAACTAGGTCAATATAGTCTGAGCAGTCTTGTGGAGGATTCACAACTTGAGCTAACACATCCTTGAGCTCTCCGCGCAGGCCTCTGTAGAAAAGCGTAATTCTCTTATCTTCAGGCCATTGAGTTTCCACTATAAGTCTGTTAAATGATGCGATGTAAGTCAAGAGGTCTTGATTACCCTGTCGTAACGAAAGGAGTTCATTGTCCAAGGCCTGCCCTTGTGAATGTCTTGCGAACAGTTTCTCCATGCTGGACTGGAAAGCCTGAAAATTATGAAGAACCGGATCATCCTGAGTGACTAAAGGGATCGACCAATCTGCGGCACTGCCACTGAGATACGAAAGCACGAAGGCCACCTTCTTGGCCTGATCTGTTGGGAAGGCAGCTGGTCTACATAAGAAGTGTAAGCGGTACTGATTAAGGAATACTGCAAATCTCTTTGGGTCACCAGAAAAGCGTTCGGGCGGAGCCAAGGGCACATTACCGGGTAGATTGATTTGCACAGGGTTTGTGGAGGATGCTGAAGGATAGTTTCCTCCTGGAGCGGGCAAAGGTGTTTGTCCTGCTTGCGTTTGTAGCAATTGCCTAGCGAGGTCATCTGTTCGCTCCTTAGATATAATCAGCTCTCTTCTTAGAGCGTTCGTTTCCTGACGAGCTGCATGTACTTCCGCTCTTAGTTCCCCAAGCAACTGGGCTAATTGATCGGTATCCGAGGTTTCCATTGTGCCTGGGTAGGAGTTTTGCGGTAGTCTTCGCGTTCTGTAACGCTCACCTGATTCCCACGGAGGCGCTGATCTTGGCAGGATGGTGACTGTATCTCGAAAAGTGAAGTGCAGGACTCGATTGGCTTCCGGGACTGGGCCTCTTCGCACTGTGTGTCTAACTCGAAGAGTAAGATGTCTGCAGGTGAAAGAATATGGGGTTAATGCCCTGGGATTGTCGGGTGTCACTCTCTCTCTCTTCCCCTCTCACTTTTCCGTGGATCCCCAAGGTCAAGGTGCTCACCTTAGATAGGTTAATGCTGGACTCTCTATCTGCGTCTGGCGCAGGGTGCCGTTACCAGTTCCTTCACTAGGTTGCAACGTAGGCCTCTTGACTTCAGAGGATTACTAACCGTTGTTGACAGCACGAACAGTGAGTTTCCGGGCACCTTTTAAGTCCTTACAGTCTTTAGGTGCGTGGGCACGTAGTATAGTGCACTCTAACTGTCTCCTTTCTTTTGCAGCTAAGAGTTCGGATGCTGAAGAGACGCTGGAAAACGCCGGAGTATTTGCAGGCGCCTTATTATGGAGGGTGCGATGGCACGTTAGTAAATAACCTGCCTTATGTCTCTCCTTTTCTCTTTCAGATGCAGGAATGCAGCGTTGAAGAAAACCGGAATTCGAGGGGTGCCGGTAAGTAAACTCTCCACCGGAATAATTAAGCTTTTGTCTTCACAGGCTTTAAACGGCAGAGGAGCAGCGCGAAGAGTTGGTGACTGCCGATGGATCAGGTGAGGAAAGCGCTGCGAGCGAAGGATGCCGTGCTAACCTGTTGTTTCTTGTCTTTGCAGGTACTACTGAAGGCTGGATACAAGAAATGTAAGCTTTTGTTCTCACAGGTTCAGGATCGGAAGAAAGAAGACTGGAACAGACACGGTGAGCGTTCTGCTGCAGATGCAGAATAACGCGAAGCACGTTGCATCAATCGGGCGTGGTTTAAATAGTGTACAGGAGTGCTTAGGCGTCTTCTTCCACTGCCTCGCCTAGGTAAGGAAAGAGTTCCAGTTTCCAGAAGAGTCCCAGTGTTCCTGATCCAAGGAGTGGAGCCTGCCCCACCCAGGTAAGAAAGTAGTCCCTGTCTGAAGAGGATGTGGACGTCATCTTGTTGGTGAGTATGCAGCATGGTCTGCTGTAGGTAGGTCCACCCAAGCACCTTTACACATCTTATGAGCCCGACGCTTCCAGTGCCGGGACCGATGATCTTTATGAGCCTGGCGCCACCGGCGCCAGGACAAGGTCCAAAAGGTCCCAATAGGGGCCGGCTGGTGCCCGGAATGAAGGTTATGAGCCCGCTTCCAAGGATGTTGGGCAGGTCCTGCATTCTTGGAAGTAGTGATCATGACAGTGCTCTCTTGCTATTTTTATATCTACCAAGGTCGTCATTCTGGAAATTGATTTCCTTCCTGACTTACAGAAGTTAGTATTTTATTTTATCTCCTTAGAGCGTCCTTCTTTGGAGGGGTGCTTTTACAATGTAACACGGCGTGGCGATCCAACAGGATTTATGTATCCTGTCAGAAAGCACACTGTATTAAGCTGCACAAGTGGTAGACCTAATCCAGACGTCCCGGCTCGAGCCCCACTCTGTAAAAAGACTTCAATTCAGTACTCCAACTAAGTCAGAGCCTAGTCTGGGATGCCCAAGGGAAGCCCTTATTTATATATTTTTATGACAAGTTCATAGATTTGGATGATAAACTCTTATATAACGCCCCTCTCTTTGAATCCCCCTGACCTCACTGAGCCAAGAAATAGGTTTGTTCTGCAAATTAAAAGATTTATTGAAAAATTAAACAAGATATATATCACACTTTTATAAATAAATTAATATTTGATAGCACACTTATGAATATGACAGTGATCAACAATGGATAATATTAGACTAGCACACTTTTTTAATTACTTAGGAGTTGGTACAGAGAGGATAAAGTAGCTGAGAATGCTTTTACGGGTTCAAGGAAATGCAATGATGGAAAAGAATGCAGCACAGAAATAACTGAGATGGTTTCCACAAGAGATAATATGATCACTTTTTCTTTTGACAATTCACTCCCCCCTATGCAATATAAGGAGATGGAAGGTGAGCACACAATTTTCAGGAATACAATCAAATGCAATACCAATTCAGTTCCCCCCTAGCAAGCTTTGAGCAACAGGGATGATTTAAAACACAGGCAAAAATACTTTAAATGTTATTTGCAAAGAAGTGAAAATATGCTAAAAATGATTTTAATTCCCTATAGGAGATTCAGGGTAGGTGATAGCTACTTAAGATTGGTTCAGTTCAAAACTATCAGTGATTCATGAGGGATTATCAGGTTGAAAACAGATTTTTGCAGTTGCAAGCAAAAGACAGCGATTTTGACAGGTGGTGAAATTTGATTCAAATTGCAATTCATGGCACTTTTTCTGAGTGCGTAAAGCGCGATTACAGAAAAACTATGAGGAGTAGAAAGTTCTTTAAGGATCTTAGCTTTAAAATGAAAGTTAAATCTCGTTCCTAGCACCTATGGTTCAAAAGATACAGACGATTTTGTGGAGGTAGATTTCAGAAAGGAAATAATGATTCAGAATGGCAATTGACACTTTCACAGGTTTGAAATCACAGAATGGACACACGATTTCTATGCAGGTCTTAATAGGTGGAAATGGTTTGAATTACATTATTTTAAACTAAGATATTAGTCTGCACAGCTCTGGCTGCATACTCACTCCTAATTTTGGAAGGAATGGGCCTCGTCACAGATCTGGTCAACAGGTTTAGCTGTGGTTCTCTCTGCTCTGCTGGTCTGGATCTGTGGTTCTGGCAAAAGTTCTGTCACTGCACAGTGGTCTGGTCTGGTTTTTGGTTTTGGCAAAAGTTCTTGCCACTGCACAGCGGTCTGGTCTGGTCTCTGGTTTTGGCAAAAGTTCTTGGCACAGAAGCGAACAGCACAGCTCGGCTGTTGAATAGTTTGGTTAGGTGGCTGAATTCTGAGGCCTGCTGAGAAGGATTCAACTTTTGATTCAGGCCTCTCTGCTTCAAGTTGTGGAGTCTATCTGGAGTCTATGGTCCTTCTGGATATTGTCTGGTCCGGCAAAGTGCTTCGCAAGAAAGTGGAAAGTCACTGTCTACCTGGGTTTCAGTGGGTCTTTTTATGTCTTGTGAAAGTGGGTGGGAAGGCTGACTTTCTATGCCCAGCCCTCTGAGGATCCTCATAGGCTATAGGGTTCTCTGTCACCTGACTGGGGAACAGAGTTGTGAGGCATCCAGGGCTACCAATTTGCAATCTATTGAAGAAACACCACGTTGCTTTTACTTAGAAAATACATTTTTCAAAACTAACAGGTTTCCCAGATACGCACGTCGTTGGAATTAGATGTACACATCACAGATTGCTTAAGGTACAGTTTCGTTCAAGGCACCTGTTTCTACGAGCTTGGGTTTAGAAATGACAACATTTTGCACTTTTTAGTGACTTTCGTCATATTGGTTTTTCCTCAAAATTTACACAGACCTGCACCCTCTCACTGAGCATATTAAAATAAGTTATCATGTCTCTAGCATAAACACCGTACTCAAAATATTCATAAATCCCGAGGTTCGGTCTCAGAACATCACACAGAGTTGAACTTAGTCTCAATTTGTAGGTACATTTTTCATACTAAGAATCTCCAAATTGTACATTTTTGTAAGCTTAATACAATATTTTATAAGCAAATTAATAAACATACATTTGCCCTTAATGGAATTCACATCTGAGTCTGGGTCCGACCCCAGGAGCTTTGCTTGACTCAGAGATCACATTTCTTCCTTCCTCCAGAGCAACTGTTGACAACTACACCTCAAATCAGCATATCCTATTCAGCTGAAGAGTCTATTGCGTTGACTGAGGTCAGCAGAGCAGGGTTCCACTCTGCATCTGGTTACCAGAAACCTGTGATCTCCTTGTGCTGTTGCTGGTAAGGGCAGGTGTTAATGCTTTCCATGGACAGAGGCCTCTTGAACTTTTAGTTAGATCAGACTGCCTTCTGATGTGGGGCCTGGGAACAGTAGGTGTTAAGAATTCTCATTAACCAGCAAGGCTTTGAAGTTTCCAGCTAACTCAGGTTCCTTTGCAGCTCCTGAAATACCGGTCTCCTGTCAGAGTTTAGACCGCTAGTGCCGGTTAGTGTCAAGCACCGGTACTGCACCCCTTTTTGAGAACTGTCTTGAATTAATACATTTCAGATTTTGAACAGCGCCATATTTCTTTGCACTGGTTTTTGCTCTGTGTGTAGCCAAAGGATAGGGCCTGGCAATGGTTTCTTGTATTAACATTAACAGAGGCAAAAATGGATGGCAACCTATTTTTCATGTTTTCCCTGTGCATTTTCTGGGGATTTCTGGCCATCATGATGTTTTCAATGCCAGTAATGCACAGTTCTGTGGTAGGGCGTGTATGCATGGGTAAAAACATCCCACAGTTGTCAGTAATGTGGCAGAAGTACCTCCAGAATTTTGCGGGAGGTATTTCTATGCTTTACCATCAAAGTTATAATAAGGGATGCTGTAAAGGAGGAGTCACATACACCCACCAAAAGCTCCGCCCCCATGCTGCCTATATGTTGCAAGCCGGAAATTGCAACACGTGCAGTACCAGTAAGGATGCCTGTACCACAGAATATCATGGAAACAAGTTATCCATCAAGAAAATCTTATATGCATTCACAAAGAAATAATGCCCATTTGGACAAAGTCCCAAAAGAAGTGTGAAAATGTGTGAAATTGAAGACTGGTGACGTCATATAGAGCAGATAATGAAGCACCTGGAAAAGATGCACGAGGCAGAAGAACATAGACGTTCTATAAGCTCTGGGGAAGAGGTGGTAAAGTTGAGCAACATTTCAGGCTTGAGATGAAGATGGCCATGCTACAGAAATGTTGAAGAACATGTAAATCAGTTTACACTTGCACAGACACAGTAACACAAGTAGAGGAAGTGATCTTAAGGTGGGCTACGTAGTGAATAGTTTGCTGCGATTTTCCATTGTATGATACATAGGAATGTATAGAACCTGGATTTTCCACAGTGCACTTTAAACAAGACTAAAAGCCTGTTATTGGAAAAGCGTTTTTGAGTGTGGCACAGTTGGAAAATAACTAAAGGGTATGGAGAAATAAGAGAAACGCATGGCTGGCCCAATACCAAGAAGACGATGAGCCTGGTTGTTCATGCAGTCGTTACAATGAACTTGAGAAAGAAACAAACATCTGTTTGAAATGCAATTTTAAATCACTGAAGGCATCAAAAGTTCATCATTTAATAGAATTTAATGCTGCAAAAGGCTTCAAAATGCTGTCTCCCAGTCATATGGTCAGATCAAAATAGACATTGGATGGAGCTACACCGAAACCAAGAAGATACTCCCTTTATTTCTCAGGCACAGAGAGCCTCTACAAGGCCAAGTTCAAAGCCTAATTGACTGTCAGACTGCAAGAGTGTTGATAGATGTGGGGCTAATTGGAAGGGGAGGCATGATCACGCCGACATTCCATGAACCTGGTATAGTAGCCTGTGTGCTGCTAGCATGGGGAATAATCCAGAACGGTACAAAAGTGCCAACCCAATGATTGGGGGCCACGTATAAAGAGCCCTATAGTTTGTATAACCAATGAATTATCGAGTATTAGAGTGACACAAACGATGATTTGCACTTGGGATGGGCTTAATTGCCCATCTGACAGTAGAAACCCAATCACTTCCCCCGTCAATATGGAACGTATACTTAGATGTTCCCTGTAATCCTATCACATCCCCAAGTAGGTTTTTGTAGTTTGCTGCATAGTGTGATGTCACTTATGACAAGTTTTTGTAATAAAAGTGTTTTTTGTTATATGCGCTGAGAGAAATGGAATGAACGTCTTTTGATGTCCATTGTAACTCCCTGTTTTAGACAACTGCAAATAAAACAGCATCGAGTTTTGGCAGCTTCCTGAGTCGGTTTGATAATTGATGTTTGAGTAAATTCTGCATCCCCATTCATCTCAAAGTATTGCTACCTCGTCTTACAGGGCCCCAGGTCTATGAGTTGACGTGGTAGTAGAGAGATGATGGTTCGAGGTCCGTCAACCCAGTAGGCTTTTATGGGTCTCAGAAATATCGGATGTGCTCTGCAATTTAGGAGGACCGCAAGGCTTCCTGTGGATAGCAGCCACAACAAAATCTTGCAAGAAAATGAAGCAGGTGGGACGGTTCCCTCTTTCACAGAATTCCCCTCCCGGTTTCTACAGGCAGCTGACCGAAGGCTAAGGTGCCCGGATGAGGAGGAGACGATCCAGTGGGTCAGGAGCTGAAATGCAAATATGAGTAGATTGAGAGAGCTGGCAAAAATAATGTGTACTAAATGTGGAAAGTGATAAAGGGGAGTAATTAACAGAGGGTTGGAGGGGTATTTGAGGGAATGATGAAGAGTGTCAAGTAGTAGTATTTAGTTGTAGATGAGGAGTGATCCATAAAGATAAGCCCAGAATCCTACATCCAGGGAAGTCTAGAAGGAATCTGGCTTAAAACCATAGCGGTGAAACTAGGCTGCGCACAAATAGATTTGTGAGAGAAGACAATTCCACCCTCCGATCGGAGTCATTATTAGGGGCGAGAGTAGCCACGAGGTGCATTGACGGAAATAAATTTGGGCCGGCCAGTCTGCCTGTATTAATGTATGTATTATATGTATCTTCGGCTGGGGACTCCCTCTGGAACAGCCTCCCTGCCCACCTGAAACTTGAGGAGAACCATCTCTGTTTCCAGAAGCACCTCAAAACCTTTCTCTTTGCTTCTGCTTTTTCTCCTCTTCTCGCTTGCTGATTTCCTGGCTGATACTGAAACTGCACATGTTTACCTGGTCACCCACTAATCTCCAGCCCAGGTCCCCTCCTCCGGCAGTCGCACACCTGCACTGCCCTCCTGTCAACCCCCACACTTGGGGACTGTTTTCTGTATCCCTACAGTCCCACTACCAGCACTTGACACCTGTTGCCTGCACTTACCCTTCACCCTTGCACTTGCCACTATTGGCCGTACTTTACTATTGTTATTTATTCTATTACCCCATGTACGGCACGGTTCCCTCCCTCTTTCCCCCTGCACTTTCCCCCTTCCCCCTTCCCATGCACTTGCGCAATCTGAATGACACCTGGCCTAATAGTATCATTGTCTGTCTTCCCTCTGTTCCCCCTCCCTTGCCTCATTGCGCCTTGTAACACTTTTGTATAGACGTGTTATAAATGCTATATCATATCATATCCTATATTTGATAAAGAAATAAGGAAATGTCGAAGAGCGACAACCTATAAATTGTGGGAAAAGGCTGAGAATAGATTAATTCATGATTTAGTTGACAAAGGTATTGAGTGAATAGGTAGACTGAAGTAAAGTGAGGATTGGAAACTCCAGAAAGGGATGTTATCTCTAAAGTCCAACGGGACAAAGAGAGAAGTGAACGATCAAACATGACTTTAGACATAGAACGAGAAATAAAGAGATGGAAAGGAAAAAAAGACAAAGCTGATGAGATAGCGCTCAGACATAACGAATGGATGGGCGGTCAGATATTGCTCAAACTTGATGGAAAGAGCATTGATGAAGTGCAGCAAGGAGAAGATCAAGATGAGCAAGATAAAAAAAGAAAGGGAATGAGAGAAATGATTGAGAGAAGACGAGGCTAAAAAGAAGAGTAGACTAAGACGAGAACAACTGTATCAAGAAGAACAGTTAAGAAAAGAGTAAAGAGCGGAAGAACAAAGAAAATATGATAACAGGCAGAGAGCAATCGAAGAACGAGACAGGCTAGAAAAGAAGAGCGAAGAAGAGGAAGAACAGAAATTGAGAGAGAAAAGAATGCAAAGATGAAGAGGTGCATAGGGCAAATGAGAGGAGAGAAGCTAAGAGACAGTAGGAAGAGAGGGTTAGAGACGAAGCAAAGAACCAAAAGGTATTTGATGAGGAGATGGAACGAAAGAGAAGACAGAGAGCATGTGACATTGATCGCAGTGAAAAAGAGCTAATAGAGTCGAATCCAGTAGTAGCATGGGAGGACATAGAGGAGTTCTTCCTATCACAAAAACCGATGCCAGGGTCCTCGAGGGTAAACCTAGAGGAAGATTTCGAGATATGAGATATAGGAGATACAATTTACAAGGTTTATTGAGAGATGAGGACAAAACATTAATTACTAAATAAAGGGAAAGATGATCGATTTGAGATTTCCCAGTCACGAGGTAAGGAGGGAAGCTTGTTTAGATTCAAGGACAGAGCTTTGTATATGGACAGGCTGACTCTAAACAGAGATGAGAAAGAGGACAGCCACATTAGTTGGGGACAAGACATGTCAGATGAAGACAAGGAAACCTTCTGTGGGGACGAATGAGCTGGTGCATGCGGTTCTGAGGGATGCTTTCTGACAGATAAAGAGGTTAGATGGTCGGATCTGGATCTACCTAAATTGAAGACGTCAGAGGTTATGGTGCGGCCAGTTCGACCTAAAGGGCGATTCCATAATGTAATGGGGGTTCACCACCATATGTGAGCAGACTAAGGTAATTGCCAGGAAGATGGCAATCGAGAACCATTGTCCCTACTATGGATAAGCAGACGATGCAAGCCTATTGCGATTTTGGCTTTTCACTGTTCCCCTTGTTAGAAAAAGGAGGGGCCAAAGCGCAGTATATTCAAATGGACAAGGATAACCTAAGGTGCAAGCTCCCGAGTTTAACTTTGGGTGCCGGAAATGTATCTATGAATTAGAAAAATGACAGGAGGAAACACGTTGGCTATAGGGGACATTAAGGGTCTTCTAACAGCTATCTTTGGGTAGAGGGCTGATGACATTTGGACAAGAGCAGGGTATGCTAGTGTCACAGCACAGAACACAGCGCACAATGGTGCACCGTTCAATAATTGTAGAGCGGCAGTCTGGAAAGCGCTCAGTGTACAGTATCCTGATACATCAGATATGGGCCGTATAATGGAACGTAAGATGCAGGAAGGGGAAGATCCACTTGCTTACAGTCAAAATGTTCAAGAGCAGAAGTCTTTGGAAACTCGAGAGCTGTGGGGGAAATTATTACCTGCATTCTATCATATTTTATGTCAGGGGTTGCCAGACCAGGTACAGAGAAAGCTCAAAAATCTGGTGAGCATGGAGGTGAAACCATGGCACGATATACAGCTGATCAACATGCATCATTGCCGATTGTTGCAAGAGAAAAATCGAAAGAGAGAGGAGGCCATGAAGCTCGAGGCAGCTAAATTAGGGCAGAAGAAACTGTCGAAGTATGCTAAAGAAGGGGCTATGCTGACTAATGGAGAAGGTCCAGGATCACAGCAGGGATCAGGTACACCACAGTTGAATAACCAACTGCAGTTGTATCAAGGAGGGAACGGATTTATGCAGAGAGGCAGGGGAGGCTTCCATGGAAGAAGAGGCTTTCAGAATAATCAGGGAAACTTTCAGAGTAATCAAGGACGTTTTTGTTACGTTCACCTGGTCTCTGTGCGGAGGTTGGGGCACAGAAAAGCCCTCCCTTGACTTGGCTCCCCTGGATAGACTCTCTCCCCCAACTGCTGCTGAGCCTGCGGTTCTGGATGCTGGTATTGTCCCTGAGAGAAGATGAGAGGCAATGAGAATGGCGTGGTGGTGTCGTGAATTCCCTCGACCCCCTTGTGCCAAAATGAAGTGTGCAAGAGTTTTCCCATGCAAGCTCACCTGTGTTTTTGTAACGCACGTAGAGTGGACCTACTTGCTTCACTAGTCCATGGAAGTGGTGATCCAGACCGGCCGCGACCAATCCACTTATAAGGTAAGTCTTTTGGTTATGATTAATGTTCATTTTACTATAATGTCTTTTGCCTTGGTTATTAATAGTAATTCTTGCAATGTCTTATCTCTTTCCCAATAGGTGTGAAGATGGCAAATCAGAGTCGTGGAGCGAGTCCGGGATTCCCTTGAGGATGATGGAGCTCTCGAATTAGCTGGTAAATTGGCCTTTATAATGGAACTCTAGACTCAGGTATGGCGCGGTCAAGCGTTTGTTATTTATATGGCTTCTAATCTGTTGTGTTATTTTCCCTTGCAGGAGAAGACTAGTGGCGTAGAGCGGAGTCTGGATGCTCAATGGAACTCCGCGGATGCAGGATGAAGGTACCGCAAAGATGAAGAAAAGAAGTGGAGCTCCCTTGTTGCTGGATGCCCGTACCAGGTGAGGAAAGGCTCCGACTCTGATAGCGATGGGATGCAGGTAAGATGCATGTACAGCGATGGAGTAGCTGAAATCAGTTAAGGTGCGCCTTCAGCAATGGAGTAGCTGAATTCAGGTAAGAAGCACCTTCAGGGATGGAGTAGCTGGAATCAGGTAAGATGCGCCTTCAGCGATGGAGTAGCTGGAATCAGGTAAGGTGTGCCTTCAGCGATGAAGTTGCTGGAATCTGGTAAGAAGCGCCTTCCGCGATGAAGTAGCGGGATCGAGGTAAGATGGTCTTCAGCGATGGAGCAGCTGGAATCAAGTGGATGCACGACGAGATGAACAACAGTTAAGGAGAGCGGTAAGCGTTACCCTGCTGAAAGCCGAATAACGCGAAGCGGAGGCATGTGGGTGGTTTGGCGTTAAATAGGCTGGCTTTGGGCCCTCCCTTAGGCCCTGCCTTGTGGCTCCACCTTGCCCCTCCCAGGGACTCTTGCACATGCCTTCCAATGATGGTCTATGGCCTGATGCACGTGCCCTAGGCACAGAGTGTGCAAAGCACATTTTTCCATGAGCCTGGCGCTAGAGGCGCCAGGACTGGGTCCATTTGGACCCTGGGGGTGAGGACAGCCTGGACCCTCGTCCAATGGCCATGACAGCACTCCCACGCAAGGCCCCTCACACAGGCGTTCCTCTCCCCAGTGCTGGTTTGGTGGGGTTGTTATGGTGAAACCGCCTCATTAGTCGAGGTGCATGGACAAATTCCACAGGTTCCCAAGTGTGATCTTGAGGTCCATAACCCTCCCAATCGATTAAATATTACAGTTTTGATCATACTATTTTAGAATCCAGGATGTCTTTAACCTCGTATTCAGGTTCTCTTTCGATAACTTCAGGCTCTTGTGTTTTTTTTTATCCTAGTCTCAGGCTTCACAGGCTTCAAGAGGGAAACTTGAAACACTGGATGTATTTGCATATTGGCGGGTAGATCTAGTTTTACTGTGGCTGGGTTGATGATGGCCTTGATGGGATAAGGTCCGAGATATTTGGGACGGAAGACGCAAGTTAAGTCCTTTTCATGGTATATTTCTGTCAGCCAACCATACTTTATCCCCAATTTGGTAATGTGGAGCTTCCCTTCTATGCCTGTCAGCAAACTTCTTTTGTTGGTCCTTGGCTTTAGTTAAATTCTTGGTTGCTACCTTAAGAGTTTGAGTAATAGTCTTATGTAGAGAAGTGATTGCCGGCATTTCTAACTCATCGAGCAGGCCAAAGGAGGACGTCCGGGGATGCCGACCATTCATGATATAGAATGGGGTTTGTCCAGTACTGGTGTGGATAGAGTTATTGTATGCAAATTTGGTTAACCAAAGAACGTCCTTCCAGGGTCCTTCTGTCTGCTGCAGCATACCTCTCTGGTATTGCTCTAACGTCTGATTTGTCCTCTCAGTTTGACCATCAGTTAGGGGATGGTGACTAGTGGACAGGCGAAGTTCGATCTGCGCTATCTTGCAACAACTCCTCCAGAAGGCTGAGACAAATTGCATTCCTCGATCAGAAATCAGTACCGAAGGGAACCATGTAGTTTGATTACTTGTTCTAGGAATACAGTAGCCAGAGTTCCAGCAGTAGGAAGTCCTTTTAGTGGAATAAAGTGTGCCATGTTGGAGAATAAATCTACCACCACTAAAATTGTGTTGAAAGCATCGCAGGGAGGTACATCTGTAATGAAGTCCATGGATAACGTTTGCCAAGGGACTGGTGGTATAGCCAGTGGACGCAATAATCCTGCAGGACTTGACTTTTGGGATTTTTGTTGTGCACAAACTCTGCAGGTTGCAATAAATTGGGCCATGTCCTTTCTCCAGGTTGGCCACCAATAATTCTTCCTGATTTTGGCTTGTGTTTTAGTAATCCCAGGATGTCCCTCCACTAATGACTTGTGGTAATTTGCTATAATCCTATCTTGAGTTTCTTTGTCTTTAATGTATAGTCTCCCCTGGAAATCGGGTAAATTATCCGTGATGGAGTACTGGTCGCCCTTGTTAAACCATTCTTGTTGGGCGGTTTGGTCCATTTGAGACTGGAGGTCGACCATCAATTCTTCCCAGCAGGAGGTTTCTGCGATCTGATTTTGAATTCGCTCTTCTGGAATGATGGGTACTGGTAAGAAAAGAGCCCAGCAAAGCTAACAAGAAGATTGGGCCTTGGCCGTTTTTAAATATTGCAAATTACGGTGATCCGTGATAACGGTGACAGTATTTCTAGCCCCCAGGATGTAGTGTCCAAGGTTTTAAGGGCTCCTTTGATCGCCAGTAATTCTTTGCCAGTTATGGCATAGTTCATTTCTGATGCTGTAAACTTACGAGAACAAAATGCTATGGGATGTAACTGCCCCGTGTCCGGGTCCCTTTGTGGTAACACTGCCCCCATGGCCACACTGGAGGCATCGGTCTCAACTACATAGGGCAGATCGGGTTGAGGATGCCGAATAACAGGTGCTGAAGTAAAAGCCAATTTAAATTCCTGGAAGGCCTTTTCGGTGTTGGGAGTCCAAGAAAACCTTTTATTCTTTCTTAGTAAAGAAGTAATAGGATGAACGATTTGAGAAAATCCCCGGAGGAATAGTCAGTAGAAATTGGCAAACCCGAGTACACTCTGCACTCCCTTGGTCGATGTCGGGGATGGCCACTGAAGAATATCTTCCACCTTACGGGTGTCCATGTGCACCCCTCATGGGGTAAGCATGAAGCCCAAGAACTTGACTTCCGTGACATGGAAAAAACATTTGGCAAACAGCTGATGCTTACAGAGATTTTCCAGAACGGACCTTACATGGCCCACGTGATCTTCCTTGGATGCTGAATAGATGAGGATGTCGTTGATGTAGACAAGGACACAGACGTCCAGCAGTTTGTGGAGCATATCGTTCATAAAGAACTGGAATGCTGCTGATGCATTGCATAACCCAAAGGGCATGACCTGGTACTCAAAAAGTCTGTATTTGGTTCGGAATGCAATCTTCCATTTGTCACCTTTCTTTACTTTTACCAAATGGTAAGCTCCTCGTAGTTACAATTCTGTATAGATTTGAGCATTCTTACTTGGTCAAGTAGTTCGGGAATGAGTGGCAGAGGGTATCTATTCGTCATGATAATCTGGTTTAACGTCCTACAATCTATACAAGTTCTGAGGTCTCCTTCTTTCTTTGGCACGAAGAAGAGAGCTGAGGAGGCTGGGGACTTGGACGGGCGGATGAACCTATTAGCTAGGTACTGATCTAGATATGTCCTTAGGTGCTTATTTTCTTGCTCATTCAGAGCGTAGATTCTGCTGCATGGAATTTGCGCCCCTGGGACCAGATCGATTTGGCAGTCATATGTTCTGTGTGGAGGAAGGGTGTTAGCTTGTTCCTTTTGGAACACGTCCAGAAAATCTTGATATTCAGAAGGTAATGAACCAGAAATTCCTAGATGGTTTTCCCCTTGAGTTGTAGATTCCTCATGGCCCTATGGTAGCAGCTCTTTGCACATTATTGAGGAAAGGTCAGCTTTCTTGTGTGCCAGTCAATCCTTGGGTTATGGGTTTCAAGCCACGGCATTCGTAGGATCATTTGGAACTGGGGGGCACCTATAAGATCAAACAAAATGCTTTCCCGATGAACTTCCTGACATGTCAGCATTACCTCATCAGTGTGTTGAGTTACTGGCCCGAAGACAGCTGAGAGCCATCCACGGCAGTAACGTTTTCAGAGTGTGATTTTTGCTGAAGTGGAAGGCCTATCCGTGCGGCCAAATCCTGATCGATGTAATTTCCCACCGCACCGCTATCAATGTCGGCTTCTAGAGCATGTACTCTTGACGGTTGTTGGTGATGGGTTATTAATATCGGGATGACCAGGTGTGAGGTATGTACAACTTTCTTAATTCCGCTCGACAAGTGGACCCCTACACTTGCCGGGTGTCTGAGTTTTCCAATTTCTGTTCCTTTTCTTCATTGCCATTGTCCGTGGCACCCACCATCTTCTTGGGGGGTTTAATATGGCAATCTCGCGAGAAATGTCCAGCCTTTCCGCAATTTAAACAAAGCTGTTGTTGTCTCCTTTTTTCCCTCTCAACCTTGGAAATGGGAGCTCGTAATCCTCCAATTTGCATAGGTTCAGTGGTTTCATGAGCCCTGGTTTGATTGTCCCGAGGTCGCATGTAAACTGATCTCCCTTCCGCCCTCGTGCAGTAATTTTTTCGGTCTTGTAAGCGGTGGTCCAATTGCATAGTTAGGTTGATATATTCCGCACAACACTCGGGCGGATTGACCACTTGAGCTAGAAGGTCTTTTAACTCATCACGTAGCCCCTGGTAAAAAAGTGTGGTCCATTTCTCCTCAGGCCAATTAGTCTGTGCAATGAGGCGGTTGAAGGTGGCAATGTAAGTCATTGCACAGACTAATTAAACCCCCCAAGAAGATGGTGGGTGCCATGGACAATGGCAATGAAGAAAATAAACAGAAATTGGAAATCTCAGACACCTGGCAAGTGTAGGGGTCCACTTGTCGAGCGGAATTAAGAAAGTTGTACATATCTCACACCTAGTCATCCCGGTATTAATAACCCATCACCAACAACCATCAAGAGTACATGCTCTAGAAGCCGACATTGATAGCGGTGCAGTGGGAAATTACATCGATCAGGATTTGGCCGCACGGATAGGCCTTTCACTTCAGCAAAAATCACACTCGGAAAACGTTACTGCCACACATATACAATGATCCTACTAGGCCAGGTGACATTGAGATCATATGGACCCTGGTGGTGAGGAAGTCAAGGGTTTTTACAGAATGGGCAATTCTCAAGAGGGGGGGCAGCTTATTCTCCAGCATATAGCCCACAAAGCATGAACGAGTTTGCTCAAGATCAGACAGTGTATCAAACACAGGTACCGGTAGCACAGCAGTCTTTGCAACCAGAGCAAGCACCACTGAATCCGCAGCAAGGGCAGTCATAACATGGACCCATGCAGATACAGCAAAGCGCGAACACAGGATAGGTATTGACTCCTAGGGTATGGGGTGTCACTGTCGTGGGAGGGAATCCTTTCACAGGTACAGGGATAAGTATGTACCCACAAAAGGATAGCTCACTCGGTGACTTGATGTTTTCAGTACTATCTGTGACGCCTAATCCTCAAGAGGAAGCAAGGGTTGACGTCACAATAGGAGGCAAATCCTTTTCTTTTTTAGTAGACACTGGGGTAACTCGCTCATTTGTACGAGAGGGAACATTTTCATTATCAGGTAATGCCATGAATGCTCAAGGGTTCTCAGGAGCTACAAGTAGAGTTCCTTTTACACAGAAATTGCCAGTCTCTATAGGAGAATGTGACATGTCTGTTCCATTGTTGTATTCGATGAAACAGACACCAGTTAATATACTGGGCAGAGATTTGATGATGAAGCTAAATATGACAAATCTCCTTCATTGATGAAGGCATAGTATGGTCAACACCAGGAATGCATTATTTAAACGTGGGCAAATTTATCATTGCATTTACAGTACAAATAGCCATGTGAGGAGCGCTGCTAGAGCCAGAAGTCTTTCACTATGTGGTATGCATTTTGTTAACATGGCTAACCGGTGTAGTGGGCAAGGTTATGAAAATACATGATGAATTCCTGTTCAGGCCACAGATTCCAATGGATGAAGAAGGGGGACAGGTTTTTCCCTTGAAGTTGCAGGGAGATGTAGTGCGAGGGGAGTTGGCCATGCTTGAAGGGTTTGATGATGACGGTAGACTATGGAGAACAGTGATTTCTATTGGGGAAGGATATAGATTGACTGACGTCACTGACAAGGATGTGTTTAGAGGAGACCCATCAGATGAGGAAGTAGTGTTTGAGATGAGCATTACATATTGGATTAGGCCAGAGAGACGAGAGATCCCACAGAAAATGATGATAGTGTGCCCTGCATTTTTAATGAAAATATGGAAAAAGTGCCAACTTCTTTATGGACTACAGGCCCACATGACATAGTCCTATTAAAAGGGGTGGGAGAAATCAAGATGAAGCTGAAGCCAGGAGCAATTTTATTTCAAACAAGAATGTTCCTTTATGTGTCAAGAGGCAGATCAGGGAATATTTAAGACTATATCAGCCATGATGGATCAAGGCATCTTAGTGACGGCAGAATCATTATGCAATACCACTTTGTACCCTAACAAAAAATCAATAGGGGGGTTGTGGCATTTAATTCAGGACATAAGGCCGATTAACCAGATTGTAGAGCCAGAGTTTCCCATAGTTCAAAATCTGGCAACGATTTTATGTAATATCCCAGTTGAGGCGCGATATTTCATGTTGATTGACTTGAAAAATGCATTTTTCTCAATCCCGTTTCATAAAGACCCCCAAGATCTTACGTCATTTACATTTTGTCAGACTAAGTTGAAAAGCACATGTTTTCCCCAAGGATATTTTGAGTCTCCATCGACTTTCAATAGAGTCCTGCAGATGGACCTAAGCAACATTGATTTGCCAAGTGTCGTGCTGCAATACGTAGATGATATTTTGGTTTGCAGCACATCAGAAGAGGAGTACAGATGAGATTTGATTCAGTTAATGATTATTCTAGCAGAAAAATGATATAAATTAGACAAAGAGAAATTGCAGTATTGCCAAGAAGAGGTGTTGTACATAGGACAGTTAATCTCACACGAAGGAAAGAAGGGTTTCCTGAAAGAGACAGCAATAACCATTTTTAAGACTGTTCAACTATGTCAGAGCATGGGTATTTGATTATAATTCTTCCACAAGAACATTGCTGCAAGCCCTGAAAAAGGAACAGGTGAATCAGGAAACAATTGCATGGACTGAGGAAATGGAGCAGCGGTTTGATGTACTAAAAAAGGCGATATTCACAGTGCCAGTTTGGGGATTCCCAATTATTCTGAGGACTTATTTTTATTCTTGCACACAAATGGAACAGTTATGACAGCAGTACTTACAAAGAGAACTACATTGGGGTACAAGCCTTTGGCATATTACAGTGGCATTTTGGACCCAGTAATGAGGGGTCACTTCCCTTGTTAACAATCATTGGCAGTTGCTGCGTTCGCTATTGAGAAGTCAGCAACCATAGTAATAGGGGTTCCATGACGTTATTTGTCGAGCATGCTTTGTTTGCTGTTTTGGAGAAACCTAAAGGTACACTGACGTCTCAAAGAGCTTCTGCTTATGAGGTGATATGATATGATATGGCATTTATAATGCGCTTATACACAAGTGTTTCAAGGCGCAGCGATGCAAGGGAGGGGAACAGAGGGAACACAGATACAATGATCCTACTAGGCCAGGTGACATTGAGATCACGCAAATGCAAGGGAGGAGTTCGAGGGGGTGTTGGAGGAGGGGAAGTGCAGTACATAGGATAAAATTGAATAAATAAAAACAATAAATAAGACAATAAATAAGAAGTGCGGCCAGCTGGTGACATGTGCAAGGTAAGTGCAGACATCAGATGTCGAGTGCTGGTAGGCGGCTGTAGGGATACAAAAATAGCCCCAGAGTGCATTTGTTGCCACAGCCGCAGTGCAGATGTGCAACTAGCAAGGAGGAGACTTGGGCATTTTGAATCCAGCAATCAAAATTGTCAGGTATAAAATGGTGAACCCTGCCATGTTTGTAGCTGAACCAATGGCAGAAGATGAACAAGTGCATGATTACTCGAATTATGAGGAATTCTATGACGACATCCTGAGAGTGAAAGAAAATGCTCTTGCAGCAGGGGAGATTCTCTTTATTGATGGTTCTTCAAGGATCAAGCAAACTGATGGAGAAAGGCATTCAGGTGCCGCTGTAGTGAAGCACAAGGCTAATGGGGAATTTGAAGTAATGGCCAGTGCAAGACTGCCGTCTCACTTTTAAGCACAGGTTGCAGAATTATTGGGGCTTATTGTCATGCTCGAGAAACACGCAGACCAGGAAGTAACAGTGTACAGTGACTCTGCCTAATTAATGTCAACCGTGCACCCATGGCTAGCATGCTAGAAAATGAGGGGCTACCTCCTAGCAGACGGCACTCCAGTGCAACACGCTGCTTTATTGGACAGGCTTATTAAGGCTCCCAGTAGCCATTGCAATAGTTTAGTGAGCAGTGCACACAAAGTGAACAGACTTTATTTTATGCAGAAACCAAGCCGCGGACAAAGAGGCAAAACGGGTTGCATATTCATCTGACATAATGGCCCTCATTCTGAGTATGGCGGTAAGGGATACCGGTCACCGTTAACGAGACCGGTGCCGGTAATCCCTTACCGCCACATTCCGAGTTCCCTTTGCGCCCTTGTCCTTAACGCCTGCTTTTAGCAGGCGTTAAGGACGAGGGCGCAAAGGGGCTTTTTAGCCAATAACGGTGACTGTAAAGTACGGTCACCGTTATTTGCAATTTCCCCATTCCCATTGAGTCCTATGGGGGCTCATTTGGGAATGGGGAAGGGCCCTGGGGAATGGGAAATTACTGCCCTGGTCAACTCGGAATAGGGCGGTAATTTCCCATTCCACCAGGGCGGTGCCGGTAATGGTCCGGTGCCGACCAAGGCGCTACTACCGCCATTGGTTAGCGCCGGACTCGGAATGAGGCCCAATGAGTTTTGACACCCCTGGTGTGAAAGAGAAAATTGTTGTGATGATGGTTGTGAATGAAAGTTTTAATCACTTATCTAGGAAGCAACGAATGGAAGTTCAGGGTGAAGCTCCACAGGAAGAGATAGATCTGTGGACATGGAGGGGGTGTTCTTTATCCCCTTCTGAGGCACTGTGGTGACAAGACAGCACTGGTAAACCGGTGATGACTGTAGCGTTATTAAGGGTGGTGTGAGAACAGCTACACTAACCTGTGCATGTCACTAGCCAGAGCTTCTCAGCAACCATTGCAGAGGATTGGTTCATACCGTACCTGCTAGAATACGTTGCTTGTTATGTAGTAAATTGCATTGTATGTCAAAAGTTTACTGCTGGGCAAATGCTGCGAACAGTCAGAGGAGTAATTCCTCAACCAAATGGTAATGGTCCTCTTCAACATTTACATATTGACTGTGTTGACATGCTGCAGGTCTGTAATGGATATAGGTATATGATAGTAGTGGTGGTGTGACCCTTCTCTAGGTAGATCGAGGCCGGTCCAGGCACACATCCTGATGCCACTTGTGCTGCTAAATTCTTAGTCCAAGAAGTATTTCCTTGATGGGGAATATGTGAGGTGCTGAGATCAGTTGATGGCTCCCATTTTGTGAATGAGGTGTTTGAACAAATTAGTGTATTGTTTGATATAAAGTTTTCTTCTCCTTATCACCGGCAAGTGAACAGAATATGCGAGAGACTCAACTGTCTGCTCAAAGAGAGAATAGCCAAATTGAAACTGACACTGAAAAAGGTGTGGCTTTATTGCCTGCCCCTTGCATTATATGCATAAAGAAATCAGCCTGGCTCAGACCACCATCTCACACCCCATGTGCTAGCTACAGGGAGGCAAATGAGAACGCCTCTAACTCCTCCATCGAGGACTAGACGTGATGCCCAGACAACTGCAGAATTGTTAGGTGATGAGCTGCGTGCGTACTTAACATGTATGATGGCTAGTATCTCTGTCTTTCCAGATCAGGTCAAGCGGATAGGGTGTCAGTCTCAGAACACAGATGAAGACCATACACCAATCAAAATTCAAGAATTACCTGTACCTAGACTTTTTCCTGGAGATCAAGTGTTGTTTAGAAACTTTACACGAAAGTGGCACAAGCCTTGTTTCAGCAGCCGTTTTGTGGTGGAGAACATCACTTCATCAGCAGTTAAAGTCCTAGGGCGACAAGCCTGGATACACCAAGCTGACATGAAAGTCTATGCTGGAGAGGCCGCATCACCCCCAACCCATTCGGGAGCAAGTCAAGGAGAAGAAGTTGAGCATGTGCAGACTAGATCAATGACGAGGAAGAAGGACGCAGAGACTGTCCAGTAGTCAGATAAATGGGTAAATAGGACTATGACTCCCCTGAGACACTCTTTGTAGTTGCTAAAGCAAAGAACAAAAAAGCTATTTGTTCTTGAGTCACAGGAACTTTGCTGACATTGGACTGCAAAGTGCAAAGTAAAATAGAACATGCCAGATCTGTACTTTATGTTTGACGATTGCAAGAGGGAGCAGTTCACCGATTCGTTTCTCACTGAATTTCCTTTTTGGAGGCGCCTATGGTTCTGTCTGATGCTGATGTATGCGGACTACTTCTTGCTGTCTTCATATTTATACTCAGAACTTTCCCTACTCTTGATGGGAGGAACACTAACATACATACTTTTCTCCAGGATCCTGAGAATGGCCCGGTTATTAGACGCCTGTTGGTAGCAATAATGGAGCAGATCAGACTATTACCTGAGCATCTTACTGGAGGTACAGATAACCCTGTCTAACGATGATGCCCACAAACTACTTGCTATGATCTTTTACTATTTGCTTCAAGTTCATCCTTACGTTGTTTGGTTAGACACCAAGACATGTGTGTTCATGCGAGATCCTATAAACCATCCAGCAATCAGCAAGTTACTTGTGGAAATCATTGAACAGATTCAACAAATACTGGAGCATTTTCTTTTTTTTTGTCCTTCAATCAAAAGTAATCACAGGCAAACATGTTTTCCATAGAGCATATTGCAGGTCCTGAAAGTGAGGAGAGTCAACCACGAGTGGAGAGGCGTCAATGGTGGAGCCTCATGTATTGGTGTATAATATATGTCTGTTATACGTTTATCATTGTTTTTTCTAATTCTGCTAATTCGCACTGTGTATTTCATTGGTCCCTTTGATTCTTCCCACTCCAGTTACCTTGGCAGACCTAGACATTGTGAGACAGCCAAGGCCTTATGTATTTGTCCCTACTCCAGCAGCTCATGTAAGGGAACCAATTTCTCTGACAAGTGTCCCTATGATTCCCCCAGTAGGGAGAATGTTAACTGATGTGTCTCATGATCTGCTTATACTAGCTCATTTGGAAAGAATGAAACAGAGACCAAAGAGAAGTGCAAAGGCGGATGATCATTAATTGAATGATTATTTGCACAGTATAGTGCATTTGGGGAACACAATGTGGTACCAGCACATGAAAGAGGTGGGAAAGAGTTCCTCTGAGGAGGATTGCTATGCATGTGCATTCCTTCTTATGCTATGGGGAAGTCTAAGATATTCAAAGCTATTGAAATAGATGTTCCGATGGTTCATTGCCTTACTCACCTTGCACTCTGCCTCACAAAAGGTCAATTTCAGGGTTGAACACCATTTTTGATATGGGTAACAGAATGGTCAGCACCTTATGAAGATGTCTATGTGCAAGTTATAAAGACAAGGGCGAGACCACACACCAAGAATCATGTGGCAAGATACGAACAGCCTGGTATGAAGGGAGGAGGAATCAGATGGGAGATCAACAGAACACTCAATTGTCAATGAAAAACTGGTGAAGAGGTTTGAAGATGCAAAAAAATAGGTCAGATGCAGATCTGGGGAACAGTGCTTTCTCCAGATGGATGGGAAGGAGGTGTGGTTATATGCAAATCACATGCAACACAGGGATTGCATAAAGCAGCTGTAGAAAACTCAGAATGGTTGTGCAAACTTCTATGGCTGAGGCTTGCAAAATTGTTGACATGGGTTGAATACAAAGGAGGTCCATTGCAGAAAGTGCTAGTGGCTAGTGCAGAACTGTGCTTCAGAAACAATGGCATGAGAAAAGTTGGAGAGAATCAGCAATGGGGACAAATCTTTGATGTACCGGGAATGAATGAGGGACAGCAGTGATAATGGATCACTACTGGGCCTTTGGATCCAAAGCTTACATGGTACTGCCCAGAGATTGGGGAGGACTATGTTCTATAGTGATTGTCCATGTTCCAGCGTTGGTAATCCCAAAGAGTGACTTGAACATTGAGGAATTTCCCAAAGCAGATGCTCACCTGAGGAAGAAGAGATCTGTTGAGCTCCTGAATTGGAGGAGGAGGGAGAATTAGCCAAGTCAATAGAAGCCTTTGATGCCATCCCATATGAACACAGATTGTTTAGTAAAACTTCATCAATATTTACGATAATCTTCATGCCCAGGATCCAGAATGAAGTATATACTAAATGGTTACAAATAACCAGATGGGAGCTTTTGCAGATGATCAACACCACTATAAAAGGTTTCAATGCTATCAAAGAAGAGCTGACAGCCATTTGACTGATGAATCTTCGGAACAGATATGTCCTGGACATGATCAAAGCTATGGATGGAGGTATTTGTGCCAAAATCAGAGAATCCTGTTGCACATTCAGACATTCTCATGACGACAAGAATGGTACCTTGACAGAGGCCATAACGTTGCTGACAAACATACACGTCAAGATGGAAGACGAAGTGGTAGACATTGGTGATAACAGCTGGTTTGGGTAAATATTCTTGTGGGTACCACAATGGATGGCGAAAGTTTTTAAGTTACTTGGAGCCCTGCTGGTGATAATCATGTTTGAGTTTTGTGTGATCAGGATAATAGCCGCACAATGCAGGAAGACTGCAAAGAAGGCAGTAGGAATGATGATTGTGACTGATGTCGAATCAGGATTGGAACCTAAGGAGCTGACAAATGAAGAAATCAGAGACTACGTAAAGGCCAGCATCCATGCACCTGACAGAACAAAGTTCCTGTACCCTAAGAACCACAAGAAGCATGTGGGTAGATGCAGTAGACAATGGACAATGCATTCTTATGACCTGGATTGTTGATGAGCATGTGAAATCAGCAGGAGGCCTGAAATAAGTCATAAAGATAAGGGTACCAGAGAAGCATTTCTTCAGACTAGGATGTCTTGATGGGAAGAGTGATGAGAGAGTGGTTGATTAATCGCCCAGAGGTGGGAGTGTAGAGGAGGAGTCAAGTACCCCACCAAAAGCTCCGCCCCCCATGCTGCCTATATGTTGGGAGCCAGAAATTGTGACACATGCGGTACCAGTAAGGATGCCTGTACCACAGAAAATCATGGAAACAAGGTATCCATTAAGAAAACCTAATATGCATTAACGAAAAAATAATAACCTTTTAGACCAAGTCCCAGAAGAAGTGTGAACATGAGTGAAAGTGAAGACTGGTAAAGTCATATGGAGCAGATGATGATGAAAAAGATGCACGAGGCAGAAGAACATAGACGTTCTATAAGCTCTGAAGAGGAGGTGGTAAAGATGAGCAACATTTCGGGCTCGAGATGAATATTCTCATGCTACAGAAACGCTGAAGAACATGTAAATCAGTTTACACTTGTACAGACGCAATAATGCAAGTAGACAAAATGATCTTAAGGCTGGCTATGTAGTGAATAGTTTGCGGCGATGCGCCAATGTATAATACATAGGAATGTTTAGAACTTGGATATTCCACAGTGCACTTTAAGCAATGCTAAAACCCTGCGATTGGAAATTGGTTTTTCATTGTGGCGCAGTTGGAAAATAACTAAAGGCGACAGAGAAATACAAGAAAGGCTTGGCTGGCCCAGCCCCAGAAAGACAAGGCCACCGTGAGCCTGGTTGTTCATCCAGTAGTTACAATGTACGTGAGAAAGAAACAAACCTCGGTTTGAAATGGAATGGAAAAACAGTGAAGGCGTCAAAAGTTCATCATTTAACAGAATTAAATGCTGCAAAAGGCTTAAAAATGCAATCTCCCAGTCAAATGGTCAGATCAAAATAGACATTGGTCGAGCTACACTGAAACCAAGAAGATACTCCCTTTATTTCTCAGTTACGGAGAGCTTCTACAAGGCTAATTGACTGGCAGACTGCAAGAGTGATAATAGATGTGGGGCTAATTAGAAGGGGAGGCATGATCACGCCAACCTTCCATGCACCTGGTATGGTAGCCTGCTTGCTGGTAGAGTGAGGAATATTCCAGAAGGGTACAAAGATGTCAAACACATGCTAGGGGGACACGTATCAAAGAGCCCTATAGTTTGTATAAACAAAGAAGTGTCGAGTATTAGAGTGACACAAAATATGATTTGCACATTGGATGGGTTTAGTTGCCCACCGGACAGTAAAAACCCAATCATTCCCCCCGTCAGTATGGAAAGTATAGTTAGATGTTCCCTGTAACCTATCACATCCCCAAGCAGGTTTTTGTAGTTTGCCATGTAGTGTGATCTTACTTATGATGAGTTTTTGTTATAAAAGTTGTATTTTTTGTGATAAGCGCTGAGAGAAATGGAGCAAACGTCTGTTGGGGTCCGTTGGAACTCCCTGTTTTAGACATTTGCAAATAAAACAGCATCAAGTTTTGTCAACTTCCTGAGTCGGTTTGATTATTGATGTTTGAGTAACTTCTGCACCCCCCTTCATCTCAAAGTATTGCTACCTTATCTTAAAGAGCCCTAGGTCTATGGGTTCAATGCGGTACTGAATAACCTCTGTTTTTTACCTCACCTCAGTACTTATAATGAGGCCCACAGTGTAATGATCTTTTTGTTTGGAATCATATTTCAGAATTGACAGAATTTTAAATGTTATTTTCAAGCTTTATACTGGACATTATGCAATCAGTCCCATGTGCTATTGTTGGTTTGCTGTGATGTACCAATCAGTCCCTAAATAAAATATATTAAAAACATTATAAAATAAGCTAACCCTTAAATTTAACATACAGGGCTGGGGTTTCTGAACAATGAGTTTGGAAAGAATTATTTTAGATGCTAACTTGATTAAATAGGGGCAGTTAGTATCTATCAGTTATGATATGATATGATATGGCATTTATAATACACAAGTGTTCCAAGTGCAACGAGGCAAGTGAGGGAGAACAAAGGGAAAACAGACAACGATCTTGCTAGGCCAGGTGACATTGAGATTGCACAAGTGCAGGGGAGAGTGGTGGGGGAAAGTTCAAGGGAAAAGGGGAGTGGACAGTGCAGTACAAGGGATCAAACAATAAAAGAAGTGCAGCCAATGGTGGCAAGTGCAAGGGTAACTACAGACATTAGGTGTCCAAAGTGCAGGTAGAGGGGCTGTAGGATTACAGATGCAGACCCAAGTGCAAGGTTTGCCATGGGGTAGTACAGGTGAGCAACTGGTGGGGAGGGAACCTGGGCCCGAGATTAGAGGTTAGCCAGGTGACCAGCGCAGTTTCAGTTTCAGCCAGGAATTAAGCAGGGAAGAGGAAGAGAGAAGGCAGAGGCAAAGAGGAAGATCTTGAGGTGCTTCCGGAACCAGAGATGGTTCTCCTCAAGTTTCAGAGAGGCAGGGAGGATGTTCCAGAGGGAGGCTCTAGCCAAAGAAAGAGATCTATCACCAACTCGTTGCTCAGAGAAGCGACTGACCCTGAGGGAGCTGGAGGCGGAGGAGCGAAGAGCTCGAGTAGGAAGATATTCACAAAGAGAGAGTTGGAGGCATTGTGGCCCCAGGACTCAGAAGGCCTTGTGGACAATGCAGAGGGTCTTGAACTTAATCCTCACAACCACTGAAGCCAGTGGAGAGATTTCAGTGCTGGAGAGATATGATCCCTGGGCATGAAGCCAAGGACAAGCTTCGAAGTCCTGTTCTGGATGAGTTGCAGAGGGCAGAGGGCAGAGAGCAGAAGAAGGCAGATTTAGAAAGAGGCTGTTGCATTAGTCCAGCCTAGAGAGAACCAGAGCTCCGGATACAGTGAGATTATGGGGGAAGGAGAGGAAAGGAAGAATACCTCTGACGATGTGCAGTTGGCAGTGTGACTTCTTAGAGACGTCAGAGATGTGAGGAGAAAAGAAGAGTGTGGAGTTGAAGATGTCCCTGAGGTTCTTAGCCTCAAAGGTGGGAGCAGGAAGAGGGCCAAGGGAGGCCGACCAGAGAGTAACAGGAAAGGAGGGAGCAGGTGTGCTGATGAGGAGGATCTCTGTATTACTGGCATTAAGGCAGAGATCGTTGTCCGCACACCACTCCTGGATAGCAGACAGACAGTCAGAGATGAGAGAAGGAGAAGAGGTGGCAGAAGGGAGTCTGATAACAAGCTGAGTGTCATCTGCATAGCACTGAAGGGTGGGGCAGAGAGCCGCAATGCAGTGAGCAAGAGGTGCCAGGTATTGGTTGAACAACCATGGGGAGAGGTTGACCCCTGGGGAACACCACAGGTAGAGATAGAGGAGAGGAAGGACCCTAGTTGGACCTGGGAGTGTCGATCAGAGAGAAAGGAAATCAGCCAGGACAGGATCTGATCAGTGATTTTTTTTGTTTTTGTTTATTTGTTTGGCTGATAAACAACCTTTCAGATATTTTTTTTATACAAAATACATACACATAATCGTATACAAATACATGCATTTACATAAATGTCAAAATGTAACATAATAGTTAATTTGGTGAATGCCTAACAAAAATTCTCAACATACTTTATCAGAATTAATAATCCATAGAATTTCATTCTTATGGTGACAAATAAAATAAAATATCTTTTACAGACATACATCAACTATAACGTTTTTTTGCCCAATTGCTAATCCGATTGAACATCTACCATTGACAGAACAGAGTCTAAATATTGTACTATAGCAATCCTAATTGTCGTGTTTCGACTAGTAAAGATTGCAAACCAGATTTCATCTTCAGACATTGGGGTGTACATGGATAATAGGTTAAAAAAAGGAGTTTTCCTTTTCAATGTTATGGCTGGACAAATGACAATTAAATGTTGCGGTTTCCAACACATTCTTTACCTTGACAAAAGCGGCTGTAACTCGACTCATTTGGAAGAATTTCCCTTCTTGCCAAGATTCCAGCCGTTGGTAGTAAATTGAGTCTGAACCGCATATACCGTTACCTAATATATGGAGACAGGAACTTTAACAAGTAATCTGCCATTATCCCACATTTTTTTGACCCAAATAATTGCCCATTGAAATCTTTATAGGTACAGCATTTGGCTCTTTTACAGATCCAGTCATGTTGGAGTAATTTTAATTTGGCGCGAGTTGGATTCGTTAGTAAATGTTCTATTGGTATACAAGCCTCCAATAAGACATCCAGTACATACTTTCTCCATTTAAGTGGAAACACCTGCTCCGAGTTGACAAGATAGTGAGCAAGAGCACTTAAAATGTTGTTTTACGCAAGACCAAACAAGTAGGTCTGATCAGTGATACCCAGGTCATCACAGAGCCAGTTTTGCAGGTTGACTGTGTCAAAGGCAGAAGAGAGAATGAGTAAGAAGAGGACAGAGGAGGTATTCGAATCAAGGTTGGAGAGCAGGTCTTCATGGATGTTCAGAAGAGCAGTGTACATGCTTCTGGCTGCTCTGAAGCCAGACTGATGGTCATGCAGACAACCAACAGATTCAGTATGAAGATTAAGCTGGGAGATTGCCAGCTTTTCCAGGAGTTTGCCCATGAAAGGAGTAATGGAGATTGGGCGAAAGTAAGCTGGGCAGGAGGGGTCGGCTGAGGGTTTCTTGAAAAGAGGGTGCACAAGAGAATGCTTCAGGGTGAAGGCTCCAGTGGAGAAGGTGTGGTTTCAGAAGTCAGCCAGGCAGAAGCAAGGGTGTCAATGTGGTCCTTGATGGTTTTGGTTGAACAGAGGAGAACCTGCTTGGACAAGAGTTTCATAGATCGGACTTGTCTAGAACTCTTGTCGGATGAGAACAGAGGAAAGGCGGAGCCAGAAAGAGGAGAGGTGGCCCCAGGGGGGCCCGAGGAAGCGAATAGAGTAGAGAGAGGAGGGGGAGAGGACGAGAGAGAGGACAGGATGTCCTGAGTTTTAGAGATGACATGAGAAGCCAGGGCTGTGCAGAGGGCCTGGGAATGGACAAGAGAGGTAGAGACTGCAGCAGGATTGCCAGCTCCTTGCAGATTTTAAAGAGTTCAGCCAAGTTGTTGGATGCCGCAGAGACTCGGGCTTGGATGTGGGTTCTCTTCTTGGTGCAGACAGAGAGCCGGTATTGCCTTTGGAGCAGGCGGCAGGCCATTTTCTCAGAGGATGCACAGGAAGCATGCCATTTCCTCTCAGCCACCCTGCACTTGCGTTTAAGGGTGACGGGGTTGGAGTCGTACCAGGAGTTGCACTTGGCTTTGGACATTAAGCGGATCCTCATGACAGTTATGACATTCAAGAAACCAGCACAGACCCTAGGGGACACTGCGTCTTTCAGAGCTTGTGTCCTGTCAGTCGAAACATGTAGATAGATTTCATAAAATAATTTGAAGTAAAACAATATACAAAAGCATACGTCTTTTTAAGTTTGTATATTTATATTGACATGTTTGTCCTTTCTTTGTTCCGTTAATACTTTTATTTTCCGTCCATTGTAATGAGGTTTTTCTTTTGCTACTATATACATATATTAGTCTACCACACAGGTTAGCTTAGGGATCCCGCACACGTTTTATAAGCAAATTTAAACAAACACGTTTTCTTCATCTTTACAAAAACAATAGAAATTGTTGTTTGAGGCATTTGCTGCCTACAAATGAAAAAACAAGTTTATTTCATGTTTCCGGAAGGCTTGGATTTGTGTTGGAGTTTTGTATTCATATTAACCTTTCTATTGCAAATTCAAACATTCTCCCAAGGGCCTGCATTGTGTCCCAAATAGTGTGCAGCCAGTGGAAGCAGCAGACTAGGTGGTATATGAACTCTTCACATATTGGCTAGAAACTCGTTTTTGCACTGCACTGGTTGGTACTATGTATTTCCCTCTTTGACCCAGACTCTCCATAGGACTGAACATCCTTTGCATATATTATATCTGATGATATACTGTGAGAGTGTGCTACACACACAGTATTGGATGACCATAGAAGCTAAGGTCACACCGACTGCCATATTCTGTGGCCTCCTGCTGCTTGTGTGAGCATTTAGCAGAATGTCATATTTGTGATGAAGAATTGTATTCTAAACTGGAAATGCCTTTCATATTCATCCTTGATTTTATACATCTAGTAATAATTTCTGGCCTCTGCATCATATGCATTCTTGGATTATTAGGATAGTCGTTCCTTTCTATGTTATCTTTCCTCACATATTCCTGATGTCAGATATGTGGGAATATACCACTAAGAATGGGCTTTACTATACTATTGTTTTCTATCAAGGACATCAAACAGCACCTTCAAATGAGAAAATATTACACTACTGAAATGTGCAGACTTTTGAATTTGGGACTTTACAGAAAATCATAATCTAACGTTTGTGCTTCAGCTACCAAAGGATTGTCAAAGATTGCTTCACTCCAAAGACGGCCATCACTTTTATTGGCAGAGAAATATCACCAAATGTATTATGTTTGTCAGATATCAATGGCAGATAAACTCTTTTATTTCGGTACAGAGACATTAAAAGGGATTTGTATTCATGTCTTTGAAGAAATGTATCAAATATGTATTGATTTTGCAACGATTACTAGTTTAGGATGCTACAAAAGGGAGACACTCTGGAGAGTTCCTAGATGGTCTCCAACCCACACAAGATCATCTATGAATGGGATCCAAATTCCAAAGGACAGGTATATTTCAATCTACACTCCTGCGGTAATCATAAATGTCATCTGAAATTCCGTATAAATGGAGCAAAGATGCTAGCAAACCCCACAGAGGAAAAGAGCACCTTAGAGATTAGCCAGGTGCGGGACTATTAATAAAATAAATGCATGCAAAAGTAATAACGCTCACAGCTGATGACTTAAGCAAATGGATGCAAGGAAACAGATGTGGAAAATATGAAGAAGAGGGAGAAAGAGTGGATACAAATTTAATGAGAAAGACAGAAAGAATAGATATAACCAGAAATATAACCAGAACATAGATTCATAGGTATTTTCTACATATTGAACTACCGTTTTCTACCATAATGTTACTTGGGGATATAAGCAAATAAATCAAAGCCGAACTTCATCTAAGCAAATCAGGAACTGAAAGTTCTATAATTCACTTTTGCACAGTATTCCAGAAGAAGTGTTAGGATGCTTGCTTATAAAAACTACCAGAAAATATTTTTGCAGACCATCATTTCAGTGTTAAGCCTGGACAAATCCATCACAAATACTCTTTATCACAATGTGCCACTTCCACTTGGCATGGGGCTTTCTGTGCATTCTTAACATTCCTAACAGAATTGATCAATTATTTTATTTTTGCAGTTTTCTGTAGTTTGAACCATGTCTAAAAGAACACCAGTGTGTTCTGCAAGAGAGTGTGTAAAAGGGATACCATGCAATGCACAGCTTTAAACAATGTGTTGAAGATCTGAAGGGGTCTGAGAAAAAGTGTTTCCCAAGAAATGAAACTAGAAGAAATTCGAAACCTGTATGGAAGAGGATGGGAAAATCATGCAGAAAATCCTTGTTGCGGAACTCCGAAAAAACAGTGAATGTTTGAGAAAATATCCCTGTGGTGGGTTTAACAGCTGTAGAGATATTGTACTATGGCTGCAACATCTTAGATTCCAGAAAGAAAACATCTAAGAGAGTCCAGGAATAAGCTAGCATTTAAGCCATCAGCAAGAGGATTTTGGGGGAGTGTCTGATGTAGGCATGCATCCAAACAGAGACTAATGTTTGCACTATCAGTGTTGTTTAGGCAATACACAATATCTATGGAAGTGCAGAGGGTGGTCCTCCAAGAGGCTGAACATAATTCTTAAGCGAAGTGCTTCTGAAAAATGCAAAGGGGTAAGACTAATCTCTCCTTGACAAATCTGAATTGTCAGGGTTTCCTTATACAGCTAGGAAGGCAGGGGTACTTCCCAATCACACATAGAATCTAAGGTATTCACGCTCATCTTCATGTTGCTTGACTTTGGTTGTTGGTGGGAATCGACTACCTCCAATCCATCCTGTAGTTTATTTATTTATTTATTTATTTATTTATTTATTTAATTATTTACAGGAGGAACAAAGCTCTTTTGATCACAAAAGAACATACAATAGATTAGAAATTAGATGTGACGCAAAGCAATGAGCTATGGGGTAAGTTTGAGGGACATTCTGTTCAGGTTGTGGTGGGGAGTAAATGGAACAGTCGCCAGAGACAATACATGAGTGGACATACATAGGTTAAAGACAACCAACATTGAAGAATGTTAAGTGCAGATAGGCGAAATGGCCAGCTCTGCTCGGGATGTGACCATGATGAGTGAAGTGCTAGAATGGAGGCTGAGGAAGTGAGAGACAAAGGCAGGTTAGAGGAGAGCAATAAAGCTTAGCTAGCAGGCAGATGAGAGGTAGGTTAAGAGGGTAACTCAGAGGTGAAGAGGTAGGGATTTAGTTTTGAACAAATCCATGTGGACTGTTTCTCAGATGACCGGGGGAATAGAATTCCATGCAAACGGAGCAAGAAGAGAGAAACATCCAGCCTGATGAAGGTACAAGGAAGTAGGTGTTAAGTGATGGAGTTCAAATAGAGTCCGGGTAGCAAAATTAATGATATTGTCCAGAGGACAGAAAGCATAATTGATGAGATTAAATAGGATACTGACACACTAATCCAGTTTAGAGAAGACAGGAGTGGTTAAGAGATGATTAGCGATATTAAAAGGAAGGAGGTGCCTGATTTTCCTAATATTTAGGAGGTTGAGGTGAGCTGCTGTTCCAGTTTTGGAGATGAAAGTAGAGAAGGTTAGAGAAGGGTCATAGATGACGCTCAGGTTTCTAGCTGAAGAAGACTAGGGGAGAGTGTCAGGTGGGAACTGGATAGGCAGAGGAACAGATGAGAGACAGCTTTCGGCAGGGAAGAAGAGTACCTCTGTTTTGGTACAGTTTAACATCAGAGGGTGTGAAATCATCCACTATGTAATGGCAGAGAGACAGTTGGAAGGTTTGATAGAGAAGAGGAGAGTTGAGGAAAAAAGATTTGGGTGTAGTTCATTAAGCGTTGGTCTGAGAACCTAAGGGAGGAGATTAGTGCCCCAAAAGCAGAAGTGTAAAGTGTAAAGAGTAGTGGAACCAAGACAGAGCCTTGTGGAACATCAACATTTAGAGGAGTGGTTTGAGAGGTGTTGTTTATTTATTGTTCACTTGTTAGGCGCTTATACAGGAAGCAAATACTGTTTAAAGGCACCCACAGGGCAACAGGGAGGTTGGAGGGGTTGATAGACAACGTAATTACAACAATGTTAAATAATTAAATACAACAAAGAAGAAGACACAATGGGGAGGGGAAGACAAATCTACTATGCCTTGTGAGTTTTCAGAACCTGCAAATACAGGGGGCAGAAGGTTATGAGATAGGTGCTGTGGTGCTCATTGAGAGAAGAAGGAGAAGTGCTATGAAGAAAGGTAAGTGCAACCTCCAGTGGTGGAGTGTGAGCAGAGGCAAGTGCAGGGGATAGACAGCAGCTCGGATGAAAGATGTGGGAGGTCAGGGCCCGGAGGATGCATACGGGCCCTGCACGCCAGTCAAGCCACTGTGCGATTAGCAGGGAGATACTGAGTGAAGTAAGAGGTAAAGAAGAAGGCCTTGAGGGTTTTCCAGAACTTTAGGAGGTCCTGCTCAAAATGAAGAGTGAGGGGGGGTGCTGTTCCAAAGAAGGTAGTGAACCCCGAGACCTGGGGTCCTTTAGGATGAGGCAGCAATACTTAGAGATGGATGGGGATGCAGAACTTACTCATACATCAATAATCGAACTAAGAAAGTTGACAAAACTTAGTACTGTTTTATTAGCAATTATCCGAATAGGGAGTTACAACAAACATCAACGCACAGCACGATCTCGCATTCTCAAGAACTCAACTCATTACATGAAAAAATACACATTTTAAGTAAAAACTCATCATCATTGATGTCACACTACATGGCAAACTAAGAAAATCTACTTGGGGATGTGATAGGCTTAACCAGAACATCTCGGTATACGTTCCATACTAATGGGGGTTGTGATTGTGTCTCTAACATCAGGCGGACAACTAAACCCATCCCAAGTGCAAGTCATCTTCATTGTCATACTAATTCTAAACACTATATTGATTACACAAACTATAGGGCTCTTTGATGTGTGGCCCTCTGGAATATTCCACTCGCTAACAGCATGCAAGCTAGTTACCCCAGGTGCTAGGAGGGTCGGCCTGGTCATGTCTGCACCCATTTATCCCACATCTATCATCACTCCTGCGGTCTGCCATTGAATAGGCTTTGAACTCGGCCTGTGAATAAACAGGAGTGTGGCATGGTCTTATCTTCTGGTTTTGGTGTAGCTCGACCGAAAGTTTATTTTCATATGATCATCTGACTGGAGACCATGTTTTCAAGCTTTCTATTGCATAAAACACCATTAAATGATGAACTGATGAAATGATGAACTCTTGAACTCTTGATACCTACAGTGTTTTTCATTCCACCTCAAACAGAAGTTTGTTTCTTCCTCACGTTCATGTAGCTTCTTGCCAGCCAACCAGGCTCACAGTGGCCTCAACTCTTGGTGTTGGGCTAGCCAGCCTTTCTTGAATTCTACTTCTCCACCAGCTATTTTCCAACTGTGCCACACTTCAAGCCCTTTCTATTCACTGAGTTCAAGTTTGCTAAAGTGCATTCTGGAACATCCAGATTCTATATATTGCTATGTATATACATTGGTGCATCGCCGCAATATATTCACTATGTAGCCAGACTCAGGATTACTTTGTATGCTTGTGTTGCAGTATCTGTACATTTGTAAAGTGACTTTCCATTTACTTCAGTGTTTCTTCGCAGAAGCAATCTTCATTTCAATTCCGAAATGTTTCTTAACTTTGACACCTCCTCTTCAGATCTTATGGAATGTTTATGTTCCTTCTTCATTTGTTTCTTTTCTAGGTGTGTCAGTTCTACTTCACGTGACGTCACCAGTCTTTTTCTCATTCAATTTCATACTTCTTCCAAGACTTTCTCAGAAGACCATTATTTCTTCATGAATGCATATAAGGTTTTCTCAGTGGATACCTTGTCTCAAGAATTCTTTGCGGTATTGGCATTCTCACTGGTACTGCACGTGTCACAATGCCCTGTTCCCAAAATATAGGCAACATATGGGTGGAGCTTCTGGAAGTGGTATTTGGCTCTTCCTCTACACTAGCCGCTGAGGAAAGCAAGCAACCACCTGCTCTCTGTTTTGCAAACCACTTCACATGCAAGGAGTTGATGCCAGAGAAACACAGGTGTATAGAGGGGGAGAATTTGGTCAGCAAGAGTTGCAGATAGAGTGGTACTCTGCCCCAGACAGCCTTGTGGAGGATGCTGAGGATTTGAATTTGATCTGTGCTGCGATCCGGAGCCAGTGAAGACTTTTTAGGGTAGGAGAGATGCAGTCCCTGGGCTTGAGGCCAAGGATAAGTCTTGCTGTCCTATTCTGTATTAGCTGGAGGGGTGACAGAGTGAACAAAGGTAGATTAAGAAAGAGGCTATTGGAATAGTCAAGCCTAGAGTGAACCAGAGTCCAAGTTACATTGAGTCTCTAGGAGAAGGTGAGGAAAGGTAGAATTCCTTTCAGAAGGAAAAGCTGAAAGTGGGACTTCTTGGCAAAGTCCTGAGTATGAGGGAGGAAGGAGAGAATGGAGTTGAAGATGACTCAGAGGTTTCAGGCTCCCGAAGAGGGTGCAGGGAGAGAGCACATGGAAGAAGGCCAGAGTGAAGGAAAGAAGTAGGGTGCCGAGGTCACAATAGGGAGGATCTCTCTTTTGCTGGCATTGAAGCAAATATCATTAGAAGTACACCAGTCCTGAATGATGAGAGGCAGTCAGGGATGAAGAGGGCATCTGTAGGAAGATTGAAGAAGAGTTGTATGTCGTCAGCATAGCACTGGAGGTTGGGGAGAAGGAGGACATGATGTGTGCCAGCAGAGTAAGATAGATGTTAAAGAGCCAAGGTGAAATAATGCAGCCCTGGGGGACTCCACAAAAGGAGGAGGAAGTAGAGGAGGGGAATACATCCAATATGACTTTGGAAGAGCAGTCAGTTAGGAAGGAGGTAAGCCAGTTCAGTGGCTGCTACGAGATACCAAGAGTGTCATGGGGCCTTTTCGTGAGTTTGGAATGGTTCACTGTGTCAAAAGTAGAAGAAAGATCAAGGAGGATGAGGACAGGCGGGGAGTTGGAATCAAGAGATTCAAGCTGTTTTTCATTGGTGTTCAGAAGAGTAGTTCCCATGCCTCTTGCTGCTTGGAATCCAGACTGATGGTCGTAAAGACCGCCAACAAGTTCAGTGTGAGTATTAAGTTGGGGGAGAGCCAACATCTCAAGCAGTTTCCCCTGGAAAGGGGTGATGGAGATGGGGCGATATTTGGCCTGGCAGAAAGGATCTGCTGATGGTTTTTTAAGGAGGGGGCACACAAGCGTGTGCTTAACGTAGGATCGAAAAGAACCAGTAGCAAAGGAGTGCTTACAAAGATCAGTGAGAACAGGGGCGAGTGAGGAGATGTTGTCCTCGATGGTTCTTGATGAGCAAGGGGCAACATGTTTGGAAGAGACCTTCATGGAGTTGACAACTCTGGTGACTTCTTCCGGAGAGACAGCGGCGAAGGAGGAAAAGGAGGAAGGAGAAGGGTTTGTGTTCAGCGGAGAAAAGGGGCAGAGGAAAGGGTTAATAGAGTGTTTTGACAAGGCTGCTCGGTATGTCCTGGGTTTTGGAGGTGAAGTGGGTGGCAAGTGCATTGCAAAGGGGCCTGAGAAGTATTAGGGGCAGCAGATACTGCAGATGGGTTGGCAAGTTCCCTTCAGATTTTGAAGAGTTCAGCCGTGTTGTTTGCCGCACCAGAACCTCGTGCCTGAATGTTAGACATTTTTGTTGGCCTAATAATAGAGTCTGTAATGCCTTTCGAGCAGGCGGCAGGCAAGTTTGTCAGAGGGTGAACCTGAAGTTTGCCACTTTTTTTCTACAGCCCTGCACTTACGTTTATGGTCTGCGAGAAGCAGGTTTCAGGTGGATCCTCATGACTGGGGTAAGCATGTCAAGGGTGTTGGTAATGGATAGATAGAGGTTGCTGAAAGCAGATTCAGAGGTAGAGTCTGAGTTGGGTGTACAAGGGGGAATGAACGTCGAGGTTAAGGCAGCAGCTGACACTTGTTTCATTGGATGGATATTCGTGAATGAGGTTGGCAGGGCTTTTCGATGAGGTGCCACAGGGCCATAGGGGCCAAGGTGGGAGGAGAGAAGAGAGTGATCAGACCAAGAGAAAGGGGTGACCAGATGAGACAGGAGACAGAGATATGGCAATGTGCAAGGTAGGATTCAATACAGGCAAGGGCTTGATTGCAAATACCACGAAGAAAGAGAGTATTAAGGAGATCAGAATGATCAACAGTGTCAAAGGCAGCAGACAGGTCAGGGAGAAATAGGATAGAGGATAGGTTTCAGTGCTTAGCAGGGTCAAAGAAGTTGTACACATTTATGAGAGCAGTTTCATGGAATGACAGGAGTGGAAACCTGCTTGGAGGGAGTCTCGAGGGGTTGGAAGTCTAAGAAATTGCTAAGACGGTTGACACAACCCTTTCGAGCACTTTAGGGTAGTGCAGAAGGAGGAACACAGGGCAAAAGTTTGCCGGTAGGTTCGGCTTAGCCCCTTGCTTTTTTAGGAGAGGTATGACCATGGCAGTTTTGAGGGAGAGCAAGCAGAGACAAAGAACAGCTTGAATAGTTCAGCGCGGTGAGAGGCACATGTAGGGGCAATAGGCTTGACTAGCTAAGGACCAAGAGGGCCTGATGGGACACAAGAGGAGTTAGCCTTCAACAACAGAGATAGCACTTCATCAGTATTAGTGTGACTAATGTGGGAGATGGAGGCAGTGGATGATGTTAGAGTAGGCAGAGTGTACAATGTAGGAGGAGGGAGTGTGAAGAAGGTCAGGAGAGAGTCTATAATTTTGGTAATTTCTTGCAGTAAAGTATTCAGCTAGGTCATTAGCTGTGATAGTGGAGTAGATAGTTATAGACTTTGGAGGACTCTGGAGTGAGTTTATGGTGCCCTGTAGCCAGCGAGGATGGATGGACTGAGAGTCAATGAGGGTTAGGTAGAATTCCCTTTTAGCTCTATCAAGAGTGGAATTGACAGAGTTCAGCACAGCGAAGTAGAGTTGCACATCCTCATGTGAATGACTATGCATCCATTTGTGCAGCAGCCGATGCATGTCTGCATGGGGGGAGCGTATGAATGGGGTAACCATTGGTTGAGGATGCTGAGATTTAGGGGTGAAAGTAAGCAGTGGGAAGTGAGAAGAGAATTAATCATTTAATAGGGATTGAAGCTGGAGAAGGCGAGTGTTAGTGGAAGAGGCTTCTGGTGTGAAGGAGGAGAGTGAGAACTTTAGGTCAGAGAAAAGGGGAGAATGACAGAAGGTTTAAATTTCCTTTTAGTAATAGGTGAAGCAAGTGGTGAGGAAAGGTCACAATATGGAAAGGAGATGTGGTAGAAACAATCGAGTGATCAGATAACCATGGTTTGACAGTAGTATTAGTGGCTGAGACAGGTGCAGATGTATATGAGATCCAAAGAGTAACCCCCTGTATGGTAGGTGGTAGGTAGGTTATGGATAAAGCGGAGAGTGTGGTCACTAAAAAGTGGTTGAAGAGGAACGGTTAAAGACACCTAAGAAAATTAGGTGATGTATAGTGGAAAGAGAATCAAAGAGTTGCCCAATGTTATCAAAGAATGGTCGAGTGGAACTAGGAGAGCAATAGATGGGTATGATGTTAACTGAGTGAGGCAGATCCATAGTAGAGATTGTGAATTGATCCGAGGTAGGAGAGGACATGGTATTGAAGATTTGTGGGGCATTGATTGAGACGGGAACAGAGTAAATGTGTGATGCCTCCACCTCTGCCATTCAGTCGGGGAGAGTGATGTAGTATAGTCATCTAGGGCTGCCAGAGTTGCAGTGTCAGATGGAGAAATACAGATTTCAGTGATGGCAAGAATGTCTAGTGGAGGAGAGCTGGAGTGAAAGTAGCCAGTGATAAAGGAAGTTGTGTTGCATACAGACTGAGCATTCCAGAGTGCAATGCTCAGTTGATGAGGTAATGAAGAGAGAGAAGGTGGATCTCAGAGGAAGAGAGACGAGGTGGTAGGTGTTGGAGGACAAATGGTTGGTTTGTCAGCTTTGTTTGTTGGAAGGAGGTGGAAGAGAAATGGAGTAGTGGGAGATTCGACTTGTGAGCTTTATAATAAGAAAGGAGAAAGTTGTAGCGTGATTTGAGAAAGTCTAGGGAGGGGTGAGTAGGAGGAGGATCAGGAGTGAATGCATTATAGGTCAGTAACACAGTGTGGAGAGACAGCACAGTAATTAGGAAGCTTCAGGTCTTCACAGGTGCAACAGGGAGAAAAGAAAAGCAAAGGCTCATAGTTGAAGAGGCGAAGAGGCTGGTCGAGGGACGGTTTTTACCGTTCACTGGTCTGCCATTAACTGGGATGCCCCTGGCTGGACACCCCTAGGAAGTTCAGAAGGGATGACACACGCTCTTATAACCAGATTGCCTAGTCCATCAGTGTGTAGTGGCCAAGATAAACCCCCTCGCCCAGTGTCAGTTTGCAGCAAATAAGGAGATCAGACAGCTGGGTGGTAAATCAAGCTTCATGCATTTATATCGCAAAAACACAGCATACAGAGTTATCAGCATGGAAAAACAGCATGCAGCATGCAAGTATTTGGGCAGCCGGTACAAGGAGCTCTTCCTCGCGCCTCCACCCTCCTGCAGGTTTATATAGCATATCATAGGCAAGCACTAATATGTTTCTGTGCTATCAAAATGGGGGTGTTAGTTGGCACGACATTACAGACAGTTGGCAAGAACTGTCAGCATCTTCCCTGTGACCTTGTGACATAGTCCTGCAAGGATATTGTGTTGTATTTTGAATAATCAGCATTCACAGAAACCCCTTCTGATATCTCCCATATATGGGGCTAATGCTAAACTAGTAGAGAATAAGCAGATGGGAAGGCCTAATGTGTGTGCTGCGCTAGGAGGGGTTTGGGCCTGTCTGGGGGTGTCGTGTAGAGCAGGCCCAGGGAGTCCAAGGGAAGGGAGGTGACATGGAGGGTCTGAGGCTAACTGTGTGCGAGAGTCTAATAACATTGCATTGCATAACATAGTACTGCATAGCAATCCTGCATATCATAACATAGCATAGAAATCCTGCATAACATAGCATTCCTGCGCCTCAAGTGGTTGGTCTCTCTGATATTGTCTTTCGGCTGGAGATGTGTTTGGTTCAAAATGGCCACCGGAAGTTATGTCAAGGATCCAAGATGGCCACATGAAGCAATGTCACAAATCCGTGATGTCTGCTGGAAGTAATGTCAGTGACCAATCCAAGATGGCCACTGGCAGTCAAGTTTCGGATAAAAAGTTCCTGTAGGCATTGATGGGTCTCCACCATATGCTACAGATAATAGTAGACATGTTCTATAAGGTTGAGACATAACAAGCTAGGTTTCCTGTCAGTTTCCACAGGCATGTTTTAGAGGTCTCTGACTTCTCCCTCTATTGGGATATTGACCTCACTCTTCACCACCTTTATACTTCAGCTCTGGTCCTGCACCCTTTAGAGCCCATGCCACATGCTCATTCACACTTCCCTCCATGGTGTTAACCCCTTCAGATCAGAGTCTCTCCCCTTCACCAGTCTTTGGTCAAGAGTGACCTCTCATACCTGCCCCTATTACCTAAGCCCAAGCTCGCCACTTGATCTTCTACAACCCCCTTCCTGTGCCTTAAGCCAGCCTCCTAATGATCTTTTCAACCAATTACCCTCATCTTTTTGCTCCAACCTCCTCTAGATGTTTCTAAGCAGCTTCACCACACTCTCTGACACTAACCACCTCCATATCTCTCAAGTCCACTTCCTTCTGATGTTTTCACCCAAACTTTGCATGACATATCTCCCCTCTCATCTCCACATCCTCTACATCCCCCACCCCTCCCAACAAGCATTTGTCACACTCTCCAAGTCCCTCTAAACTCCTACCACCAGATACCACTCAAAAAACACCCAAACAGCTTGACTGAAAATCATGGCTTAAATAGCCTGGTGACCCATGTCCTACCTACAAGGGTCTGCAACTTTGAGTGGAAATGAGTGCAGGGTTCTGATTGACTAAGCCTAATTTGTTCAACTCTATGTATTTTAGAATGTCTGGGCTTTATCAAGTCTTTTAATGTTTGGTCCACCATCTTGGAGTGTCCTTCCTTTTTTTGTACAGACCCAGAATCCACATGGTATGTTACTAGTGTAGACACTGCCAGGAATGGGAAACCCAGCTACCCAGGTGCCTTACACAAATTAAGCAGGTCAGAAGCATTTTTCAATTTGCCCCAGTTCCCAGATCATGTTCTCTGACTTCATGCTGCCAGGACCTGAATGCAGTGTTAATCTCTCAAATCAGATTGATGCATGAGTGCTGCAGGAAATTCTGGTTTGCCTCTGATGTCTGAGCAGGGCTGCTATGTGAATTCCGGGGAAAAAGGTAAAGTGTCTCACCGAGTGAGTGTCATAGGATTCCAGTGAATTTCCATGGTCTCTAATCAGGGTTTACCTGTCATGTTGGAGGACATTAATTCCTGAGCTACAGATTCTCCTTTTCTCGTGGAGCTCAGTTCTTTTTAGAGGGTCATTTTCCAGAATGTGCACTGCGTCAGGACCACATAAAACACTTATTTTGTGGAGGAGGTTAGCTTGTTGTTTCTGTTTTGTATGGTTTAAGCAACCCAGGCGTGTGTGCTGTCACTCTAAATGGTATGGTGTCATTGCATGCCCTCATATGACTGTCCCCTGTCCTGAGATGGAAATTAGGCGAATGTGACCCAGGGATACTCGTGATACCACCCTAGGACATATCATTTAATGGCCCAGGTATATATCCAGCCCCCTTGGTCATGCTATTAAAAATCCCCAGAGGTAGACATGGGATTGAATCAAATCACAGCACGCAGATGATATGTTGAGAGAAGTCTAGAAAGCAGTCCAACTTCTACGGCATACAAGTGGGAAACATGGTAGGTAGGTAGGTAGGTAGGTAGGTAGGTAGATATGTCGGTAAGAAGAGAGGCAGTGATCACCTGGTGGGCACAAGTCATTCGAATCCAAATAGGAAATAAACATATAGAGTAAATATATAAATCAATTGGTCAGTGACAATTGATAAACTGTTAGAAAAAACATTGTTAATGCTTGGAAAAATATGCTTAGAGGGAAATAAAGAATGATTAGTGCACGTGCTGAACAGCTGGCACACAAATTGAAAAGCTACTCCAGGACTGAAAGACAAAAAGAAAGTGCCCAGGATCCCTTGAATGTAAAACAATGGCATTCTCAGTTTAAATTGGTGGACTTAAAGTAGAACGTATTTTTTTGTTGGGATCATGGCATTCTTGCTTTGTTCTGAGAAGCTTTTTTTTTAAACCTTAACGTTGCTATTTACAATTTTTGCACGTTTTATCTATTTGTAATTAGTAAGCTTAACATGTTTTATTTTATTTTATTTTATTTTATTATAGCTGTAATGTATTTGTTATTTATTAAAGAAAAGCTTTCTTACCACCTCTGTTTTCGTTGAATTATTGTTTTTGCCGTGATTGATTACAGCCACTTTGCCCTAGGTATATGGGAAGAGCTTTGGAGCTCCACCTAATAATTTGTATTCATGCCACATCGATTAATGTTTTGTTATCGGTAATGTTCCTTAGGTCATATTTTGGTTGTACATGGTTTTGGTTAGTGTGGAAACTTGCCATCTGGCAAGGGTGCAAGCCCTGGCATTTTTGATTGTTATTAGTACATAGAATAATGCAGGTGATTCCTTCTCCAAAGAGGTAATATGCTAATCCGATACACCTTTGTCGCAACACCATGCCAAAAGCATAGTGCACATGTGCCCTGCTGCATCAATATACTGCCCCGTAGTACCCGCTCTGCACGTGTTGCATCACAGATTCAAAGGTCACAAGACGCCCAATCAACCACAGCAGCAACGGCACAGTCTTTGCAGCACAAGGACGACATTTAAGATATGCCCCCTGTAACCAAATTATGATGATCATGAGTGCCCCATGCTGGATTGCTGGGTAATCTCTAAGAAGAGCTATGCCTAAGGTTAGGCATAATGCATGGTGATTCTTAGGATCATGGCCGGCACATCCCAATTGATATTGCACATGTGTTTGCTCCTGTGAGTCAGCTCTGCTGTGGGAGGGAATGTGCATTCGGGTCAGACGGGGAAATACTAGCACATGGCAGGACAGAAACCCAGAGAACCCAGCCTTGTTTTGATTCTCTTTGGGAGGGTCAGTAACTCCCCACCTTTGGCCCAGCTAGCCTGAGGACTGCCACTTCACTGACTGCCCTCGATACATCCTCGAACACCACTTCAACAACCATTGCTCGCTGGCTCAGACCACTGGAGCGTCGATTGCTGACCTCTACTACCAGTCAAAGCCTGACAAGGCTTGGCCAACTATGAAGCGTTCTTGGGACCTCCAAAACTGCATCACTTGAACCACCACCATCCGACTGCACAGAGCACATGCATTCGACCCCACCCAATGCCTGCTTGTTCCCAGGGCCTCCACGATCCTGCGTGCCTGACTGAGCCTGATCAACTCACATCAACGTTCGAACTGCTTCTGATGTGTCAGCCCACCAAGAATCTGAATCCACGTACTCTGACTCTGAACTGCCCTCACGGTCCACTTGGGCAATAGAGACTGGTTAGGTCAAGATTGCTCCGGTTTTCAACTAGATTTCCTTATTATGGTAGTACCTTACCAGCTTCTACGCTCAAAGTGCTACTTTCTCCAGTCAGTCACATCTTCTCTGTCGTTTCATTTGGGTGGGTTTTTGTATAGTAATCTCTTTTCGTTTTCCTTGCAGATGGTGTGTTTTTCCTTTTGGACTCTGATACTGTGTTGTTTGGGTCACTACTGGTTCACCTTCACATCCCTATTGAGAGTATAGCCTTCCTTTCCTCTGCGTTACCACAAAAGGCTAAGGAGGTATATTTCCTTTCCTTTTGCTAGCTCTGGGCCACCAACAAATTGCCCCCCCCCCCCGAGCTCCCTCTGCCTTGTGGGCCAGCCGGATTCAGGTTTTGGGGGTTCTACAACATGGCTGCCTTCCTGCAAAGCCTTCCTGAAACAGCTTTCAGCTCCAGGATGCCTGGGTGACTGGCTGCTACAAAGAAGAAATTGCCCTTGGCCCAGGAGCCAGCAGGCAACACAGGCCCCCTTCTAAGGGCCGCCTATCAGGGCTTGTTTGATTGATATATATATTTTTTTATTTCTATCGCGCTCGTACACAAGTGTTCAGCTCTAGGAAGCCTGTTTGATTGGCTGCTACAAAGAAGAAATTGGCCTAGGCCCGGGAGCCAGCAGGCGATGCCAGCCCCCTTCTAAGGGCAGCCTATAAAGGCTTGGGTCCATCCCTGTCTGGGCCTTGGAGGGGGCCTCTGCTATTTTACCGATGTTCAGATCATCATCTCTGCTTGACTTTCCAAGCAGTTTGCAGATGCCTGGTAAGTCCCTCCTCCGATGCTGTTTTGGGATTGGCACAGGCCCCCGTGGTGGCTGCCGGTCTTCACTGAATAGCACGTCCCTGTCTCATCTTCACTTGATACTCTACCATCCATGCGGCAGTCAGCCTCTTAAGCCTCTCTCCAATTCTCGCTTTTGGCACTTGCCTAGATCCTCACCTTTAGGCACCTCAGTCACACCTGCATACCGGATGTATCATATGAGTGCCTGACACTGATCCTTTCTATTGGCCTTCCCTGGTCTATTGCCTTTCCCTATGATGTGTTGCCCTCCAGCCCCATTTCGACTTGCTGCTGCATAGAGTTGGAACTTTCTGCATCTTCCCACTGCTACAAGACTTAAAGTTGGCCTTTAGTCCCCTGCTGCTATGAAATTGATGCTGCAAGTATCCTGCGCTGCCCTGTTTAAATAGTTTTTTCCCATCCTTTTGTACATTCGGATCTGCCTATTTAAACCTGTGCTACCCTGTTTAGATTGTATGCTTTTGCCCACCCTTTCTGAAACTTGAATATGTCAATCTTTCAATGGTTCTCTACTCTATGTTGTTGCCTATGCCCCACTCTCTCACTCTTTGTTTATTGTTTATTTGTGTGCATTTGGGTCGTTTTTGCATTTCCTCCTCTCTAACTCCCTGTGCTCCACCGCCCCACCCCCCAATGGTGCTCTTTATCTCACCAATCTTCTCTAACTACTCTTTTATCACCTTTCCTATTCCCTTTTCTAAATCTGAAAGGAAAAAGTTTAAGAAGGTCTTGCTAGTCTTCAACCAGGCCTTTCCAGCGCTGACGCCAATGTCAATGCCTCTTCTAGATAGACTGTTACAGGCATCCTCTTTGTTGTCCCTTCGCCGGACCTTTGGACTCTCCACTTGGTCTCTTTCCTCTTCCATTTTTCTTCCTCTACCATTAATGGTGGCACCAGCTGGGAGGTACTCTTGCCATCCTTCTTGTCCTCTCAGGTCATTATTAATGTCTACTGAAATGGCACCATCATGGCCCAGTGCTCTCATCCAAGCCTCCTCCTTCTTAATAGCACCTCCCATCTCTCATCAAACTCCTCCCCTCACCAGCCACTCCTCTTTTTATCTTCCCTCCAACTCCTCCACCACCCCCAACTGGTGTACCATGCCCTTCTACACCTCCTCGGAAGTCCTTCAAAAGTGGTAAATTGCTCCCTCTAGCTACCCTTATCTCTCACTCTGCCATCAAACACTCCTCTGACACCTGCCACTTTCCTGAGGACATTGCCTGTGAGGTCCACGCTCTCACTGAGACATGGTTCACTGCCAACTCTGTCACATGTTTTGACACTCTCCTCCCTGAGGGTTACAAGATCCACTCCAAACCCATGCCTAACCAGTTTGGAGACGGAGTGGCCCTGATCTTCACTGAGTGGGTCCCTGCTACCATCCTACCCACTCAGGCCTACTCGTATTTTAAATGTCTTGTCTGCAGGCTTGATGTCTCCCCTGGCCTTCTAACTCTGGCCACCATCCACAGGCCCCAGGGCAAGGTCTCCCTCTTCATCTCTGAATGGGTGACCTCTTCTCTTCTCACTTGACCTCCTCTTTCATCTTCTCCTCCTTGGAGACTTTAGTATTCACCCCATCTCCCCTAATGCAGCCTATAGGCACTTTTGCAACCTCTGCGACTCTCTCTCACTCTCCATTCTTCCCTCTGGCCCTACACACCTCAGCAGCCACACCTTGGACGCTCATATCTCCTCTGACTTCCTCATCTCCAATCCACTTACCACTCCTCTTTCCAGGTCTGGTCATGCTCTCCTCTCTAATCACCTGGACATCCTCGGGCCCCAAGCTAAGCCTCCACCTTCATTGCAAGTCTAATTTTCCTTCATTTGACCAATGAAGCAAGTGTCAGTTTCTACTTTTACATCCACCTTCACTCTCACTCCTACTCCTTCCACTGTCTCTCACCCTGGCACAACCCTCACTAATCTTCATCTCTCCATTTCTAACACTCTGCTCTGCCCCTGCCATGAGGATCTGCATGAAACCTGCTTTCCCCTCACTCCTCAAGCATTCATTTGTTCATACTCTACTGCCGACCCCTCATGCGTGACTAACTACTTTCCTATCTCTACTACTAGCTTTTTGGGAAAGCTCTCAGAGAAGCTGCCCAACTCCAAGATTATTCACCACACTGAATATATTAGTTGCAACCACAACCGGCAGTCTGGTTTCAGAGCTTTCAGAGGCATGGAAAATGCTCTCCTGAACACCTGTGAAGACTTGCTCACTAATCTCGATTCCAGCTCCCCTTCCTTTCTCATCCTTCTTGACCTTTCCTCTGCTTTCGACACTGTCAATAATGACACCCTGTTAAATCATCCCTGTGACACCCTTAGCATCACAGACTTGGCCCTGGACTGATTGACTCCATTCCTCTCTGACCGACCTTCCCAGGTCCAACTAGGCCCTTTTCTCTCCTCCATCTCACTCTCCATCTGTGCTGTCCCCCAGGGTTCTATCCTCTCTCTCTCTCTCTGGCTCTTTAATACCTACGCGGCCTCTCTACCCATCTGATCTCCACCTTTTTTCCTAATTTCCTAATTTCCAGTGTTAATCAGATGACACACATCTCTAGTTCAAAATACCCTCTTCGGTTTCCTTCACTTACTCACTCATTCCTGATTACCTCCCTGCTATTCAGACATGGTGATCCAACAATGAGCTCTGCCTTAATGCTGGTAAGACAGAGATACTTCTCAGTGGGATCCTTGTTCCCATTTTTCCTTTCACATTCTGGCCACCCTCTATGGGCCCCCTCCCCTCTCCCGCCTGTGAAGCCAAAAACTGGTTGTCATATTCGACTCCACCATTTCCTTCTCCACTCACAGCTTGGACCTTGCAAAGAAGGTGCATTTTCAACTGGACCTCCTCAGAGACATTCTCCCTTTCCTCACGCTCCCCCAGAAACTCAATGTCTCCAGAGCTCTGATTCTATCTGGGTTGGACTACTGCAACAGCCTCTTCCTCAATATGTTTAACTCCTCTCTCCGTCCTAATTCAGAATATCCCTGCAAGACTTCTCCTTGGCCTCATGACCAGGGACCGCTTCTCTGCAGCCCTTAATACTCTCCACTGGCTCCCGGTTGCTGCAAGAATCACATTCAAGACCCTCTACATAATTCACAAGGCTTTCTCAGGCCTGGGACTCCGCTACATCCAAATCTCCCTCCCGAAATACCTCCCTGCTAGAGCCTTTCCATCATCAAGCTCTAACTCCCTGCAGATCAGATGTTTTTTCCAGCATTGAACAGAGAGCAGAGAGTGGGAGGTAGATCTCTCTCCTTCACAGACACCTTCTCCTGGAATTGCCTTCCTGCCCCTCTCAGACATGAGCTGGTTCTCCTTAAGTTCTGGAAGCTCCTCAAGACATTCCTCTTGTTGTCATCCTTCCCACTGTCCCTTCCCTGCTAATTCACCCCCTTCTCCCTTGACTGGTGGCCTGGTTCCTTAAGAGTCACATAGGGCATCAGGCCCCACACCTGTCCAGTCTTCCCCTGCACTTGGTCTCCCCTGACAAACCTCCTCCTCACCTTGCACTTGCCCTCATGGCCCCCTCCCTGCACTTGACTGAGTTGCCTTGAGTCATTCGAGCCATGTTCACCGCACTTAGTTTTTGCCCCCTCTTCCCTGCCCTCTCTTCCTCAACACTTTCTTCCTAGCCTTCCCTTGCACTCTCTTCCCACGGGCCCCTCTGCCGTTCCTGTACTTTGCCCTCCTCTCCTTCCCCTGCACTTCTCGTTACTGCACTTGCACGATCTGAATGTCACAAGGCCTAGTACAATTGTATCCTTGTCCACCCTATTACCCCACCCCATAGCCTTGTTGTGCCCCAAAATGCTGGTGTATAGGCGCATTGTAAATAACCAATAAAATAAACACAACTAGATAATTGTGTTCTGGTTTGGAGAAGTGCGAGGGCTGATTGGTACATTTACCCCTCGTCATCCTTTTACTCCTGCAAGGCAGAATTCAATTATTACTGGTGGCAGTGTGGGATTTGAAACAGGCTGTGCCCATAGCTCAGCCATCCAAAATAAGTGTGTGCAATTAACATTAGTTTTTACTGCTAAGGTATTTTTTCAACCATGGATCTTGAGCACGGCGCAAACCTTGACCGCAAGTGTCTTGCATGATCTCTGTCAAGAGAGGGGTCTCCCTCATGGCGTTAAGGTTAACAATGTCATACTGTTGAAAAGCCTCCAAGCTTTCGAGGAAGCTAGGATACTGGATCCGCTTTCTCTTTTGCCCATGCACCCAGGGGGCATGGAAACCTCTGATGAGAGTAAAAGCAAAAATGCTTCTCATAATTCCTCCCACCGAGTGGGCACTGTGGTATCCCATGGGTCACAAGCCTCCCGCAACACACACTCATCGGGTAGATACTGCATCTCAGCCAGGCCAAAACTCTTGCAGCAATCAATGCTGACAGGGTCTACCTCCTAGAGTAGATGTGAATAGTCATGGATGAATGAAAACAGCAATCAGCCAAGACCCTCGCTGAAAAAAAGCAAATGATCTTTGTGATACTGCACAAGGTGGAGCTTGAGGGCCAGAAAGAGGCCACCAAAACTTCAGTGGAGAAGAAAGTGTCTCCATCAGTGTCACTGAAGGCAAAGTGGCAAAGTCTTCACACACCTCCCCAAGGACTTATTCCACCCAAATGAGGAGGGAAAATACATTTTCAACTGGTTCCAACAGGAGGTGGAAGGGGAGTTGTTGGGGGCAGCCCATATGAGCTGTCTGATTATCTAATCTGATTATTCATTTGACGGAGGGGAGACCTGTCTATGCCAAGATAAAGGCCACAATCCACCAGAACTATACACCAATAGCTTTAGAGAGCTCACCAAAAAGGGAGACAATACTTTGAGGTGTTTCTGCATTAATCCCTGAAATATCTGAGTGGTTGGGTCACAGGTAACAAAGTTGACACATTCATGGGCATGTTTAATCTGATTTCATGTGAGAGTATGCTTAGAAAATGCAACATGGAGTTACACCAGTATTTAGTGGACTATCAAGGACCCTCAGTAGCTTGCAAAGGAAGCCAATTGGTTTGTGGATACTCACATCCAGCAAAAGGGTGTGGTTAGTGCATCCAAACCAGATGACAATGGGACCAAAAAACATAAACCGAAAGAGGGTAAGGACAAAGGTTTGCACTCTTGCCAAGAAAGGGCCCCTAAAGTCCAAGTGGAGATCCCCATCACCTACATTATACGCTCCAGCAGAAAGAAGTGTTGAGGCCACCCCTAGAACTGGGGTATCCACACTCACAGCCCCTCAATGCGGAAACATAGGAAGGGGGATCCCACCTGCAAGGGTAGACTCCCCCGGCCGTTGTTAGCGCTACCCTTATGGAGGAGGAAGAAGAGGAAATAGTCAATGTGGACATCTTAGACAATGAATTACGTCTGTGCCTGGGGTTGGCGGAATACACCCTAGTATCCTGAGCAGGACATTTACTGGACCTCCAACTAAGGCCCTGGTTCCTGCTAACACAGAGATATTTTTGGACAACGTGTCCATTTACAGGAGCAAAGCCCCAGCACTTTGTGAGTATCTCCACCATCCGACGAAAGTCAGGTCAAGAAGACCAGATCATCCCTTGTCCAGATTAGTCATATGATTCAATGATATCATCCACTGCGCACTTGCTATCGTGGAGTCCATGTGGAGAAACAAACATTTCCAACTCTGTGTCACTGTCAAAGATGCCATTATGTTAGACTTTTTGTGGTATCGGGTAATAATGTCCCCATACATGTCCCCATACATAATGTCGCTAGGAAAAGCCATTGTCGACATTACATATGGTGACATTATGTATGGGGACGGGTTTTGGGGATATTTTTGTCAGGAGACATTTTTGCGGGGACTTTATTACATGGAACGCTTTTTGTTTGGAAATTATAGACCTGATTACAAAATCATTGCCACAGTCACACAATCTAGGGCCAAGGAAGCAGCTCATTTAGCAGTCCTGGAAGCCATGGGTCCAGGGGCTCTTCTGGCTGACAGTGGCATAATATCGGGTTAGCTGGTAATAGCCACCCAGATACAAAGTCCAGAGAGATGCCAGCTCCTGCCAGAGAAGGACTACTGGCCAATGAACTGTCTGCTGTGGTGGCACTCGACTCAGTGACCTCAAGGTTGTCTACATGCATAGAACCCAAACCTGAGGTGGAGGACACAGCAGCATCAGACCTCACGGGTCTCCCTGAGCAAAGTGATTTGTCATTAGCTGAGGACCCAAGCCAGGCTGAATTGTTTGCCAGGTGCATCCAAACTGTCCAACTTTTATAGATCTGTGTGAACAGGTAGAGTAGCAAGCACAGCGGAAATCCCTTGGGATGTTCAAGGTGTACTTGGAGAACAGACTCCTGTACAGTGAGACCTAGAATTCTGAGGTAGGAAACAGCCAGCGTTTGGTGGTTCCACAGTGCCACAATAGGTTTATATTGGACTGGGCTCATGACATTCCTTTGGCAGGTCACCTTAGGATGACAAAAACAGCTGACCAGCTTTCGGCTCATTTCTACTGGCCCCATATGGGGTTAAAGATAAAAGCATTTGTCCTTTCCTGCCACACTTGCCAAACATCCCGCATACGCGTGTGGATACACCAAGATCCCCCAATTCCACTATCCATGGTGGGGGAGCCTTTCAAGAGAATAGGTATGAACATTGTGGGTCCTTTGGACACTCAAACCTCCTGCAGAAACCGGTATATTTCGGTCATGGTTGATCATGCCACACGGTATCCCCAAGGCTGTCCCCCTGAGTAGCATCAAGGCACCAGTGGTCATGAAGGCTCTCAACAGGATATTATCAAATGTGGGATTCCCTAAGGAAGTTATTTCCGACAGGGGATCCAACTTCATATCCTTGTACCTGAATGCAATGCAGAATCAGTGTGGAGTTACCTATAAGTTCTCCACAGACTTTAACCCACAAACCAACTGGCTTGGTGCTTGAATCAACAAGACCCTCAAGGGCATGATAGGTGGCCTGGAATAGAAACTCAGGAGAATATCGGATATTCATCTGCCATGCTTCCTGTTCTCTTACAAGCAAGTGCCAGAGAGCATTGTCGGTCACAGTCCCTAAGAGTTCCTGTTTGCTCGACCCATTTGGCGTCCACTAAGTCTGGTGCGTGAAGGATGGGAGGGTAATCCCCAAACTCATGCCCACAACATAGAGGACAATATGCTTCGCCTCCAATCCCCGATGACCGAGTACAGGGAACAGAGCACCCAGAACCTGAAGGCCGCCAGGAGCTCATGAAGCACAGGCATGACCAGAAGGTGACCATGACGAAGTACACATAAGGACAGAGGGTCTGGATCATGGAACCCTTTAAGCCTAGTGCCTGAATGACATGTTGACTGGGCACTACGTGGTGCAAGAAAGGGTCAGTGAGGTTAACTACATCATTGACACCAAGTCCCCAGTGCAGACACATTGGGTCTTTCACATCAACCAGCAAAAACTCCATTAGCGTGGGGATGTCTTGGTGATGGCTCTAGTCAGGAAAGATGAGACAGAGGAGGAGATGGATTCCCTCCTCAACTTATTACATGAAGAGCCCACGGACAGGTGTCACAAGGAAGTTCAACCCATTCTAGACCTCACTGAACAGCAGAGGTGAGACTAGCAGCAGTTTCTGGATCAGTACACCTATTATCCCTGTCTCCTGGGAATATTGATTGGCACATCCATGACATCCACAACGGAGCAAGTAAACCATTGAAGAAAAGGATTCACTGGATGCCGGACAAGATCAAAGATATCATTAAGGAGGTGGTCTCTATGATGTTGACCTTAGGGGTTAATCATCCTTCCCGCAGTTCCCGAGGTAGCCTGGCGGTACTCATCCCTAAAATGTCCAGTAGTGGGGACACTGAGGTCTGCTTTTGCGTTGCCTATCGAGAGATCAACTATGTCACAATGACAGATTGACTTGGGCAGACAAGCTAATCGACTGGTTACGCGCTGCCCAGTTCAAGAGTACCTTCGAACTTACAGCTGGGTACTGGCTGGTCAGTCTGGCCGATACTGCAGAAGAGAGGTCTGCATTCTCCACACCAGACAGGCATTATCAGTGCACTATTATGCTGTTTGGACTAAAGAATGCCCCTGCCACCTTCCAGAGGATGGTAAACCAGGTTTTAACAGGGCTGGAAGACTTCAGTGTACCTACCTCGATGATGGTGCTGTATTCAGCAATGCCTGGGAAGACCTTTTTTCCCACCTAGAACAGGTGCTTCATGAAGAAGCCTGGCTAGAATATCAAGGCATCCAAATTCTAGATATCACAGGGTACTGTAGCTTACCTAGTACAGCAGGCGGTGGTAGTAAGAAACAGTCTGTTCGGGCCAAACCCATGCGGTGACATCATGGGACATCCCCACCACCAAGACTCATTTGAGGGCTTACTGGGCCTTACAGGTTATTACCAGCCTTTCATTAAGAGTTATGGGACTTTCACCCTTCCCCTGAAGATGTAACCTTAAATAGTTGCCAGAAATGGTCATTTGGACCCAGAGCTTGAAGGATAGCCTGTGCCAGGTTCCCGTTCTCAAAATCTCAGATTTCGGCAAAGAGTTTATCATACAGAGATGTTTTCAAATTGTGCATTGGTGCATTATTAGTACAAATGAACTCTGATGTTGTACAACAACCATGTGCGTACCTAAGTAGGCGCTTGTTCAAGCGAGAGAGCAAATGGGCCACCATTGAAAGCCATGTGTTTGCGGTAGTTTAGGCGGTACACAAGATGAAGTCCGACATTTTAGCGTCTCACGTTACTGTCCAAAACGACCACAGACCTCTGAGGTGGCATATGGCCATGCAGGGACAGTGCCCCAAGTTACTTTGTTGGGCCTTATCCCTATAGGGAATGGACATCCAACACAGACCCACGGGCACAACACTCCAATGCAGATAGCCTCAGTGGGTACTTTCACTAGTACGATGAGCCTGACTCATAGAAGGGTGCGTTTCAACCTTTTTAGCTGGTGGCATGTGATGAATTTCCATCTGGCAAGGGTGTGAAACCCTGGATTTTTTTTTTATTAGTACATAAAATGATGTGGGTGATTCCTTCTCCAAAGGGGTAATCTGCTAACCAGATACGCCTTTTGTCGCAACATTATGCCAAAAGCATTCTGATCGATATATTCCTACGTTGCACTGTACACAAAAAGTGAAATCCTCAGAATTCTTGTTGCATTAAATATATCTATTGCATATAATTACCCAACTGTAATTCTAATTCCATATAGGTGCCCACATGTTAACATGTGTTTCGGCCTCCTGGCCTTTCATAAAACTGGGCTAGATAAGTTAGAAATTGATTCTTATATATCATTCTTTATAACATTACGATATTATACCTACGGATATATTATCCTAAAATAGCAATCACATTAAACAAATCAAAATAAAGCCCACTTAAATAAAAGAATCCACAATATTCATTTAACACATAAATGAATGATATAGACAGAAAATGAGGATTGGAAGTGGGAAGGATTCATTAGGATAACACAAAGAGATATAAAATACGAGGTTTAGTAATAGCCTCTTGAGATATATTTAACTTAAGATTTCCTCCAACTTTAAGTACTGTTCAAAAACCCGTTTTTACAACTCAATTTATTAGGGTCAACCGTCTCAATTTATATATCAAAGTGTATACCCTTTTATAAAGTCATGTATAAATGCAATAATTCGAAATCAAAAATATTGACCATTTTCACAAATTAGTATCCCTTGTAATTCAGTTATGCTCTTGATTGCTTGTAGAAAAAATGAATTGATTAACAACTAATTAGGACATTGCCCCAACCCTTCAAATGACCTCTTGTACATATGGGACGTTTCTTCTATTGATATCATATGTTTCCCCCAATTCTCATTCAGCCGAACAACTGTCATCATTATTTATTTGCCTTCAGTAAAAATGGTGATACTTTTCAACATTAACTTAGTATGTTGTCAAGAATTAGTTATAGAATACATTTTTTATGAGTTTATTTGCAGTCACATTAAGTAACCGCATTGTTTGAAATTTCGTATTTTAGCTACCGCATTTCAATTTACCAAAAATCATTACCCAAATGCCATTGGCATACTGCGTTCTGTTTCTTTAGACGCAGTTGGCAATTTCAAAAGTTTTAAATACTGATTGCAAATGATTCAGTGTTTCTCACGTGATGTGATGCCAAAAGCATCGTACACTTGTGCCATGCTGTATCAGTAGCCTGACCCGCAGCACCCACTCTGCTCATGGTGCAGAGCAGGTTCAAAGATCACGAGATGCCCATTCACACGCCACAACATGAACAAAGTCACTGCAAAAAAGGGCTGACATTTAAGATATGCCCCCTGTACCCAAACTATGATGATCATGAGTGCCCAATGTTAGTGGCAGGTTAATCTCTAGGAATAAGCTATGTCTGAGTATAGGCAAAGTGCATGGTGATACTTATGACCATGGCCATCACACCGCAATTGATATGGCACATGTGTCATCTCCTGCGAGTCAGCTCTGGAAGGGAATGTGTATTCATTTCTAACGGGCCGACACTGCCACATGGCAGGACATAAACCCAGAAGACCCAGCCTCTCTGTGATACTCTTTAGGAGGGCTGGTAACACCCTCCCTCAGAGACAGCCACAAAGCAGGCAGCTGACCTGGGACCAGGTATCAAAGGAGCACACCCATTCAGGAGGAGAAGGATCACACAAGGATGCTGCATGTCCAAAGCTATGTGTTGTCAGTAGGAGGGAAGCAGTGGGAGTAGGAAAGGCATGAGTGGTCTCGAAGCTGGAAAAAGCCTTCCTCCATCTTGTTTCTCTGTGTCTCTCTTTCCCATTCATGTCACCTAAACTTCCTCTGGGTGCAGGATCAACAGTGCAAAGTCCACTGTAGCGAGGAGGACTGATTGGTCCCCTATATTCAGGTTAGCTTTAGAAGTCCCTCAATTTTTCAAGCATCCTTTAAGGCTGAAGAGACATTCTTAAGATTCTCAGTTGGACTTCCTTTGGAACAGTTGCATTATCCAAAACTCTGCACAGGAAGTGAAGAAGGAACATTCCAAGGCAGAAGGAAGCTCTGTTTCCTAACCACTCCCAGAGAACATCAGGGGTGATCAGTACTATGGAACAGGACCAACCATTCTGCAACAGATCTTCTGTGCCAGAAGACCAGACCCTGAACTGGAGAATCCTGTCCTCGAGTGATTTGTAAAGGCCTCAGAGCAACCAGAGGGCCAGAGGAGCCGAAGCTCCCTGTTCTCTCACACTGAACCAGTCACTCTGTGTTCACCGCATCCTGAACAATACGGAAGGCACTGTTGCTTGAGTCTGTGTTCCTCCAACCAGCCAAATTAATGAACTGCATCTAAACCTGCTCAACACTTCATTGTGTCCTAGTGAAGCATGTCACCGGCTTGGCCCAAAGCATGTGCTCAACACCGGAACCGTATATCTGGAGGGTCACTCACCGACTCTAACCAGGGGTTACCACCACTGCTCAGGCCAGCTAGATCGAGAACCACTGCTCATTGTCTGCACATCGACGCACCCTCGATCACCACATCAATGAACGTCGCCCACTGATTTGAACCGCTGGAGCGCCAATTGCTTATCTCTCCCAGCAGCCAAAGCCCAACTCGCTCTGGCCAACTGTGAAGCATTCGTGGAACTGTCCCAAACTGCATCATTTGAACTGCCGCCATTCGGCCACACAGAGCAACTGCATTTTACCCTACTCAAAGCCCAATTGTTGCCAGGGCCTCCACAATTCTATGTGCCCAACTGAGCCTGATCTTCTTGCATCAATGTTCAAACCTGGATCTGATGCGACAGCCCACCAAGAACTGAATGCAGGAACTGTGACCATGAAATGCCTCCACAGTCCAGGTGGGCCCGAGATACTGGTTAGGTCAGGATCATTCCAATTTTCAACCCAATATCCTTTTTATGGTAGTATCTAACCTACCATCCCAGGCATTACGCTCAGAGTGCTACTTTCTCCAGTCTGTCGCATCTTCTCTGTTCTTTCATTTGGGGTGGGTTTTTGTAAAGTAATCTCTTTTCGTTCTACTTGCAGATGCTGTGTTTTATTAAAGTGTTTTATATTTTTATAGGCCCTTGAATGGACATTCCCTTTATTTTGAACTGTGATACTGTGTTATTTGTGTCACTACTGGCTTACATTCACACCCCTCTGAGAGTATAGACTTCTCTTGGCCATGCGCTACCACAAAAGGCAAAGGAGGTATATCTGGCGATAGATCCTGTTTTACCTTTATGATTGTGTTGTGCTCTGGTTTGTAGAAGTGTCAGGGCTGAGTGGGCCATTTTACCCTACTCATCTTTGTCGTCCTGCAAGCAGAATCCAATTTGTCACACTTATCACAGCAGTGTTTATCACATGATCATAGATGTGTTGTAATGGGATCTAGCCATCATTGGGCCTATCTATGTATCTATCTATCTGCCTGTGTATCTATCTATCTGTGGTATGCTTCTGCTCGTTCATAATTCTACACATTACAAATGTTCTGCCTATTAATTTATTTCGGACCACAAAACTACATATTATGATTGTTCTGCCTATTTCTATGTTGTGCAGTAAGCGTATGTGACAAAGATGAGTATTTTAGGAGTAATCAGGGTCTGTGGTGAGGCTATGGGCTTTGTGGGTAATGAGGGACTGTGATGAGGATGAGGGCCATGGAGGTAATGGCCGACTGTGATGAGGATAAGTAATGAAGAACTGCAACAAGGATGAAGGTTACAGGGAAAATGATGGACTCTGACAGGGCTGAGGGATGCAGACTAACGAGGCACTGTGATGAGGATGAGGGTCACAGGGGCTAGGAGGTTCTGTGACAAGGATAAGGGATGCACAGGTAAAGGCAATGCGCAACTGTGTTGAGGATGGGAATTTTGGGTGTAGTGAGGGTCTGTGATTTGGGTGAGGAGTTATGGGGTAGTGAGATAATGTGACATGTAGGAGAGATGTTGGTGTAATACGGGACTGTGAAGAGGATAAGGGATGCTGCGGTAAGGGTAATGAGGGACTCTAATTAGTAGGTGGAATGGCGGGGCAAGGATAATAAAGGACTGTGACAAAGATGAGGGAATCAATGAGGGCTTGTGACAAGGATGGGACATTTGTTAGTAATAAAGGTCTGTGATTAAGAGGAGGGATGATAGGGTAATGAGGGCATGCGATGTGGACAATGGTTTCCTATTCTTAGGGTAATGAGGAACTGTGATGAGGACAAGGGATCCTGGGATAAGGGTAATAAGGGACTGTGATGAGAATGAGGGATACCTGGGAAGGATAGTCAGGCAATGAGACAAGGCTAAGGGATGCCAAGGTTAGAGGAATGAGGGACTGCAATGAGGATTAGGGATATTGGATTAAGAGCAATGAGGCACTTTGACATGGATGAGGTATGCTGTGGCAATGAGGGACTTTAACAAGGATGAGGGAGGCTGTGCTAACAAGTGACATTGACAAAAAAGGGATATAGGAATAATGAGTGACTGATGAGTATGAGAGATGCCAAAAAACTTTAGTGAGAGAGTGTAACAGGATGCAATGGTAATGAGGGACTGTGACAAGGATGAAGTGCATTGTGGTAATAGGGGACAAGGATGAGCTGTGTGGGGGTGAAGATGGATTTTGACATGGATGGGAGATTCTTAGGGTAATGAGAGTCAATTATGAGAATTATGGATGCAGGGCCAATGTGGGTCTGTGACAAGGATGATGGGAGAGGTGGTAATGAGGAACAGTGATTATGATGAGGGATGAGTGAGGTGGTAATAAGGAACTGTGATGAGGCTGAAGGATGAGGGGATAATGATGAATTGTGACGAGGATGAAGTTTGCGAGAGAAATGAGGGACTGTGGTGAGGAAGATAGTTGTAAAGGTTATGAGGAGCTATTATGAGGATGAAGAGTTTGGGTATCTATCTTTGGGCTTATCTATCTGTGATCAAGTGTATTTGTGTTTCTATATATGTATCTATATGTGTTTGGGGCTATCTATCTACCTATATGACTATCTACCTAGATATCTGTGTATCTGTCCTTCTAGATCTTTATATGTGGCTGTACAGTCATCCGTCTGTCTGTCTTTGACTCTATCTATCTATCTATCTATCTATCTATCTATCTATCTATCTATCTATCTATCTATATATCTATCTATCTATCTATCTATCTACCAATGTATCTGTCTTTCTATCCATATAGCTATCTATCTATCTATCTATCTATCTATCTATCTATCTATCTATCTATCTATCTATCTATCTATCTATCTATCTATCTATCTATCTATCTATATATATGGAAAACATGACATATGTGTCAGGAACTGGAGATTGTGGAAGCGCTGGAGGCTATGATCAACGCGCGCTCCAGTCCTCACCCAAGATGGCTGCCGTACCTTTAAGAGGCTGGCTCCTCCCACAAGCTGGTGCGTTGTATCTGTTTGTCAACGCTCGGTTCGTGTGTTGGAGTTTCTTCTGTGGATCCTTCCATTCCTACAGCGAACTTACTTACCGCCTTGAATCCTACCCTAGTCTCTCTCCTCCTTCCTGCCCGTGCCTCTTTTGTCCGTTTGTTCTGTTTGCTCTCCGCCTTATCTTTTTATTCCTTCTACTCACGGTGTCTCGGCGCCGCCTGGTTCTGTGCCTTTGCCCTTAGTTTGTCTTCCTTAGCTCTCGTTCCATTCGCTACTCTGCCTTTCCTTTATTATTTAATTTTGTATTGTAGGCGCCGGTATTTCATACTTCTATCGGCGCCGCCTTTGCCTTTCACTTGTTGGGTCCTTGTTGCTCAGACTACACCCTGGGAACCTTTAGCTCTTGCTTTATTGGACTATATCCGTATACATTTCTATTTCCTTTCAGTCAGCCTTTCACAACCTGCTCAGGATATTCTTTTCGCCCTAATCCTATTTATATCATCTTCTGTCACTTATCACGTGGTGTTGCCTTTTCTCCTTATATCCTTACTCATCTCAGCATTCAATTTGGAGAACTTCTGGTGTTCTCTTCCATTTAAACTCCCTACAGTCTGGACAATAGTGGAATCAGACATCTACTCAACCAGCATTCCTTTTTGATGTGGAGCAAAGAACGCCTTCCTTGTGGATTGAGAGGAACCGACTGTCCCCCATCAGAGCCCATTTGGAAACAGGGTTTTTTCTGCATTCGTGCTTTTTCCCTGGAGATTAGGACTGGCCCTCTGGGGATCCCCGAGGTCAGAGTTACATCTCTGCCAAGGTGGCCTCCGGAGGGGCCAGACCCTACCTACACGATAAGAAGGTCCGAACTCCAAGGGACAAGACTCCCTCAAGGAGAAGGGATCAGAAGAAGCCAGAGGCCAACCCTAAGGAATCCTTCCCAGAAGAACCAGGTGAGGAGTTGGGGGAGGAAGCCTCGGTTCATGACAGCATACAACGCCCAATAACCAGCATGGCCTCACTAGAGCAGTATCAGGAGTTGGTAGCTGCTTTGCAGAACCTTACTTTAGAGGTGCAGGCTTTACGGACTGAGAACGTAGCCCTCCGGCAGAAGGTAGTGTTATATCGGGATGATCGTGGAGACCTGCCCACTATGCCCCTTTCCTTTGGCAAATATGATGGTCACCCGGGAGGTCTGAAGGAATTTCTGGATGCCTGCAGGGTGTATTTCGCCTTCCGACCTCACGCTTATGAGACTGCCAGATCTAAGGTGGGGTTCATCATAGCCAATCTGATCGGAAACGCCCTCGCATGGGCCACACCCTTGGTTACCAGGGATGATCCCGTTTTGAGCGACTATGATCGTTTTACAGTAGTTTTTGGTGAAAGATTTGACAGACCAGAAGTATTCTATACTTCTCTGGAAGCAATACTTGATGTCCAACAGGGAAACACGGACATACAGACCTATCTCTCCCGTTTCCAGAGGCTGGCAGCCAAGGAAGATTGGCCTGATTCCGCCCAGCAAACAATCTACAGACGGGGTCTTCGCGAAGAAATCAAGGATGAGCTAGCCAGAGTGGCTCGTTCGGCATCCTTTCAGGAATTGGTGACTTTATCACTTCAGATCGAGTTCCGTCTCCAAGAAAGAAGATCCGAAAGAAGAAGAACCAGAGGCTTCCCACAACAGTCCAGTCAACCATCCCCTGCTCCTCCACCTCGAGCTAACCCTGGTACGGATGAACCTATGCAGATTGGGGCGGCTCGCGGTCCCTTGACGCAAGAAGAAAGAAGAAGAAGGAGAGAGGCGGGATTATGTATGTACTGCGGCTCATCGAAGCATTTATTGAGAGACTGTCCTGAAGTCCCACCTCGACGACAGGGAAACTTCCACCCCCGATCCACAGCAAGGGAGGTTTCGGGGGAAGTAACAAGCACCCTTGCTACTACACAAGAGCAGTGAGCACCCCGGAAGATAATAGCCTTATGGTGTTTCAGGTCAACCTGTGGTTGACCGAGGATTCCCCCACAGAGGTGTTTGCAATGCTAGATTGCGGGGCTGCTGGAAATTTCATTGACTCTAAGTGGGTGGCAGAGCATCTAATCTCCACTATACCCAAGGCCACCCCGATTCCTGTAGAAGGGTTCGATGGTAGGCCCCTGTCGTCCGGACCCATAACGCTGGAGACCATTCCATTAAGGATGAGGCTAGGCCAACATGAAGAGTTTTTGGTGTTTGACCAGATCCGTGCTGCTCATTTTCAGTTGGTTATAGGGATTCCTTGGTTAAGGAGACACAACCCTCACATCGATTGAACTGCCAACAGGGTCTCTTTCAATTCGACCTTCTGTGAGTCCCACTGTATGAACCTGTCTGCTTCTCCTAATACCCTAGAACACTGTCGGCGTGGGATTCAGGAACCTGTCACTGTGGCCTCAGTTCCCGTTCATTATCAAGACTTCTCAGAGGTGTTTATGGACACCATACCCAGACAACTACCGCCCCATAGACCTGAGGATTGCTGTATTGACTTAATCCCAGAGGCAGTAGTACCCTTTGGAAGAATGTACCCTTTGTCGCTACCAGAGAGGAAGGCTTTAAGAGAGTACCTCGACGCTAATTTACAGAACGGCTTAATCCAAGAGTCCAAATCCGCCTGTGGGGCTTCCTTATTCTTCATTCCCAAGAAGGACTCAACAGAGCTCCGCCCTTGTATAGACTACAGGGGTCTAAACAAGATTACCATCCGGGATAGATATCCCATGCCCCTTATCCGGGATATATTGGAGGCAGTACAGGGGGCGGAGTACTTTACTAAGCTTGACCTAAGAGGCGCCTATCACCTCTTGAGAATCAGGCAAGGTGACGAGTGGAAGACGGCGTTTCGCACCCCCTTCGGACTCTTTGAATACTGTGTGATGCCCTTCGGTCTCGTAAACGCACCAGCCATCTTCCAGAGGTACATGGACTAGGTATTCGCCGACATGTTGTTTTTGTCGGTAGTAGTGTACCTGGATGACATCCTAATCTTTTCCAAGTCTTTATCTGAGCACCGATCATTGGTCAGACTAGTTTTACAGCATCTGCAGTCCCATCATTTACTGGTAAAGCCATAGAAGTGTTCATTTGAATCCACAACTGTGTCCTACTTGGGGTTCATACTGTCCAAGGATGGTATTGAGATGGATGCTAATAAGGTAAAGGCCATTAGGGATTGGAAGGAACCTACCAATGTCAAGGAACTGCAAGGGTTTCTAGGACTGGCTAACTTTTACAGGAGGTTTATTCCCAACTTCTCCAAGAAGGTACTCCCTCTGACCTCCTTATTGAAGAAGGGCGTGAGGTTCATATTCGGAGATGAACCCCAAAGAGCTTTCAGTTTCCTAAAGGAATGTTTTTCTACAGCACCCATCCTGGTCCAACCGGATCTGGCCAAGCCTTTCTTCTGGAGACGGATGCTTCTGCAGGAGCGGTAGGGGCAGTCTTACTCCAAAGGACTGAAGACGGCTATGAACATCCGGTTGCTTACTACTCTAAAACACTGACTAGTAGTGAGTGCAACTACTCGGTAATCGAAAAGGAGCTGTAGGCCATAACATTGGCCTGCCAGGAATGGAGACATCTCCTACAGGGAGCCACACATCAATTCACCATTAGAACAGACCACCGTAACCTTCTGGTTTTGCAACAGTTGGAATGTTCTAACGCCAGACACGCCAGATGGGCGTAGTTTTTTCTTACAATACGACTTTATGATTACTTACATACCAGGCACAGAAAGCAGGAAGGCGGACGCCTTGTCCAGAAGCCTAGGAGAGTCATCTAGTTCCTATAAGGAACATGAACTGGTTTTTCCGCGTTTTACAGTCCTAGCTTCTACAATTTCGTTCCTGCAAGACCTAATCCCACAGTATCAGAGGTGTTCCGAACTTCCGTTATCTATTAACCAGGATAAGGATGGATTGTTCTATCATGAAGGAGCTCTCTACATTCCTACTAAGGAGTTGCAAAGGCAGATACTTTCTTGGTGTCATGACAACCCTCTATCTGGTCATTCCGGTATTAGGAAGACCTTTGATCTTATCCAGAGAGGATTCTGGTGGCCTACCTTAAGAAGAGATGTAGACCAGTATGTGTCTGCTTGTTCGGTATGCGCTTTCAACAAGAACCGAACAGGAAGGCCGCTGGGGTTGTTGCAACAACACTCCCTATCAGACCATCCTTGGGAACATATATCCACAGATTTTATCGTGGATCTCCCTCCGCCCTATGGTATGACCACAATCATGGGGACCATCGACTCCTTTAGCAAGCTAGCACATTTCTCTGCCTTCAAGCAAATCCCTTCAGCCTCTGAGATGGCTGCAACTTTACTCCAGGACATTGTTCGTCTTCATGGTTTACCTAAGACCATTGTTTCGGACAGAGGACTCCAATTCACCTCGAAGTTTTGGTCCTCCCTTTGCCAAGCTCTCGGGATTCACAAGGCTCTTTCCTCAGGATATCATCCACAGAGCAAAGGCCAAACGGAAAGACTTAATGCCAATTTAGAACAATATCTTAGGTGTTTTTGTAGTCCACAACAGGAAGAGTGGTATCGCTTCCTCCCACAAGCGGAATTCGCTTATAACAATTCCCTTCATACTTCGATCCAGATGAGCCCTTTCTATTGTAAATACGGATACCATCCTCAACACCTACCCTGGCTCAGTCCTCCTTCTACCAAGATCCCAGCTCTAGATTCGATTCTACAAGACCTACAGAAGGTGCACAAGCTCACTAAGGAAGCACACCAAGCGAGCCAACTAGCGCAGAAGAGGTGGGCTGACAAGGGTCGTCACGCCCATCCCAGCTGGAAGGTCGGACAATTGGTCTGGTTATCCACCAGGTATCTACCTAGATGGGTTCATAGGGGGAAGTTCTCCTCTCGTTTTCTTGGACCTTTTTCCATTTTGCAACAAATCAATCCGGTTGCATATAAGCTCCAGCTACCAGACTATCTTAGGAAGGTGCATCCGGTCTTTCACGTATCCCTTCTCAAAGAATATAAGGAGGATCCCTTCAAGAGACCGGTGAACCGCTCACGTGCCCGAGTGACCCCGACACCCGAAGAATATGAAGTGTCTCATTTGGTGGATTCCTGTTACCGCAAAGGGCGGTTATACTACTTGGTTCATTGGAAGAACTATCCAGTAGAAGAGAGGACATGGGAACCTGTGAGCCATATACATGCCCCCCGATTGGTGCAGATGTTCCATCGACTTCATCCGGGCAAACCTGGGGGTGCCCCGAAAAAGAAGGGGTATACTGTCAGGAACTGGAGATTGTGGAAGCGCTGGAGGCTATGATCAATGCGCGCTCCAGTCCTCACCCAAGATGGCCACCGTACCTTTAAGAGGCTGGCTCCTCCCACAAGCCAGTGCGTTGTATCTGTTTGTCAACGCTCGGTTCGTGTGTTGGAGTTTCTTCTGTGGATCCTTCCATTCCTACAGCGAACTTACTTACCACCTTGAATCCTACCCTAGTCTCTCTCCTCCTTCCTGCCCGTGCCTCTTTTGTCCGTTTGTTCTGTTTGCTCTCCGCCTTATCTTTTTATTCCTTCTACTCACGGTGTCTCGGCGCCGCCTGGTTCTGTGCCTTTGCCCTTAGTTTGTCTTCCTTAGCTCTTGTTCCATTTTCTACTCTGCCTTTCCTTTATTATTTCATTTTGTATTGTAGGCGCCGGTATTTCATACTTCTATCGGCGCCGCCTTTGCCTTTCACTTGTTGAGTCCTTGTTGCTCAGACTACACCCTGGGAACCTTTAGCTCTTGCTTTATTGGACTATATCCGTATACATTTCTATTTCCTTTCAGTCAGCCTTTCACAACCTGCTCAGGATATTCTTTTTGCCCTAATCCTATTTATATCATCTTCTGTCATTTATCACGTGGTGTTGCCTTTTCTCCTTATATCCTTACTCATCTCAGCATTCAATTTGGAGAACTTCTGGTGTTCTCTTCCATTTAAACTCCCTACAGTCTGGACAATAGTGGAATCAGACATCTACTCAACCAGCATTCCTTTTTGGTGTGGAGCAAACAATGCCTTCCTTGTCGATTGAGAGGAACCGACTGTCCCCCATCAGAGCCCATTTGGAAACAGGGTTTTTTCTGCATTCGTGCTTTTTCCCTGGAGATTAGGACTGGCCCTCTGGGGATCCCCGAGGTCAGAGTTACATCTCTGCCATGGTGGCCTCCGGAGGGGCCAGACCCTACCTACACGATAAGAAGGTCCGAACTCCAAAGGACAAGACTCCCTCAAGGAGAAGGGATCAGAAGAAGCCAGAGGCCAACCCTAAGGAATCCTTCCCAGAAGAACCAGGTGAGGAGTTGGGGGAGGAAGCCTCGGTTCTTGACAATATGCCATGTATTTATCTATCTATCTATCTATCTATCTATCTATCTATCTATCTATCTATCTATCTATCTATCTATCTATCTATCTATCTATCTATCTATCTATGTTTAGGCCTGTTAGTCTATTTTAATTGCATGTGTCTGCTTGTTTCACATATTCCAATTTATGAGGACTATCTATCTTAGGGAATTCTAGGCATATCTGTCTATCCTTACACCTATCTATCAATAGCTCTTTTTATATTGGGGCCTGTCTATCTGAATTATTTGTAAACATGCTTCTGCCTGTTCATAATATTACAAATGCTGCATATTTTGGTTCTTTGTGTGTTTCTGATTGTTCATAATATTACAAATTGCGGCTATCTGTCTATCAGCCATCCCTCTATATATAAGTGTATCTCTTTTTCCATCTTTTCATCTATCTATGTTTGTATCTTTATCATTTAAGGTGCGTAGCTAATGAGGGACTTTTTTGTTGACACCCTAAGAACTGGTACCTCGCAACCTGATAGAATTTGTGTAGAAGTATATTGAATATTTTGGATTTGAGTAGATGAATATTTAGATCCAACGTTGCATCGATGTAAGCTGCTACGGAGACCTAGAGACCCTGAACTCCGTTTGTACAAAGTAGTTTTGATTTGGGTGAGCTTACAGATGTCAATGCGCCATAAAATAAAGAAGTGAAGACATCTTGGAGTAGTTGTTTTATATTCCTTTTAATTGAAGTTGTAGCCTTTAAGGATGACACGTGTTTCGGCAGAATTTACATTGCCTTTTTCAAATCCAGGCTAACATTTCACATGAAAGAAAAGAAAAGAACAGAATAGAAGCAAATGAATATAAATGAAAAAAAAACATAAATGTGGTCAATTTCAAAAACCTGAAAGCAAACACAGTGAGTTGACATATCATCACTGGTACAAATAACGTGCTCTAATCATTTAAGAAAAAAATACAAAGGGTTTGAGCCCCATGATTAAATGTTCAACACTTGACATATAGACAAAAACAGAGGAGAGGAGATGCAGAAAGGGCGGGAGGGGAAATGGAGGTGGTGGTTAGTACAGTATCTCAAAAAGATAGGTAGGAGACATATGGTGAAATATAGCCAGAACAACTTTGCTTCAACAGTAGGATAGTTAGAGAATATCACATGTGTTCTTACCCTGATTCAATTTCTTTAAATACCTGCATAATGCAAAGGAGAGCACTAAGTCATGGGGTCGAGATTGTGGAAAAAACCCATTAGATTCGAAAATAGTGGCATTTCAAAAACAAGTATACATCCGTGCAAAGGTTCATTCTGTAAAATACGGTCTTGTGATACTGGGTTGACTTAGCGGCATGCCATTTTGTGCATAGCGTTTTCTCTTTTTATCCCACAAATTGAGCCCTCCCATTGCTTCTTCCTTTTCAGATCCGCCAGAGGGCCTGGAGACCATGAAAATGGTAGCGGTGTTCAGTATAAATTAAAATAACATAACGTATCTATGCTTGGGCCTATTCATCTATTCATCTATCTATCAATCTATATTGCTTACATATCTATCAATCTGTATGTATTTCATTGGACCCGTCTAGCTATCTGATTTGTATGCTTATGATTGTTTGCCGTTTTGCAATTACTGAGTGTGTTGCTTGTTCTTGTGCTTCGGCCTGTCTATTTATTTATCTATCTTTCTATGCAGGGCACTGTGGGTGGTCGGGGGTGAGCGGGTTCCCTGCATCCAGTAAACTACAGCTACCAGAAGGCCTTGAAACAACATCGGCACTGAGATCACTTCCTTGGCAATGTGATGAGCACTGACAATGTTTGGGAGAAAAGACTAGTGGCTGAAATGTATATTGAACAGCAACCAGATTGTGCCCCTCCTGTACAGAAGTTCTTTCATTACAGGCCCAGCTGGCTTATGGTGTAGAACTGGGGTCTGCAAACTTTGGCCAACTCGAACAGTGGTAGCCAGCATAGTCAATGGTAAGGGACCATTTAAGTTATAGTGGAAAACATCTGGAGAGTCACAGGTTGCAGAGCCCTTATGTAGACGGATATCTGAAAACCCTAAATTAATATCAACGATATTAGTTATCGACGGGTACAAAATGTATTGTATGCTTTTCGGAGAGCACCTGCATCTGGAACAGTATTATTTGCAGGTGACGATGAGTTGGTATTCTGCCGTGAGACTTCGAAGCAACCCCGACCCCCACACCAAAAAAACAGGGATGTTTCCGCAATCAAGAACATGGGAAATTTGATGGCTTCACTTGACAAGACCCTTTATGATTGCCTTTTATTCTTTAGATCCCGGAACAAACCTGATATCATTTTCTTCCAGCGCGTGTGGGGTTGAGCGAAATGAGTTCAAGCCGGCTCCAACCAATCTACCACTTGAGAGAAGTCTTTGTCGCGACGCTGATTTTAATTTGCATACAAGATGTACATCTGTCAAGCGCAAAATCAAAAAAAAAGAATTGAACACCATTAAAAGATGGTTGTTTCCTTTCATGATAGTATTGACTCTGTGCTCTTACTGCGATCCCTACCTCTGCATCTTCTAATGACCATCGGTATTGTTATTGCATTAATTCCAATTATTTATAAAGTGCCGAGTAGGTTAAAAAGTTGCCAACGAGGGGAGAAACACAAGTGGCTGTTTTTAATAAGGCATTCGTCATCGTGATGGATAATTTTACATTTTGACCCTAACTATTTTCAGGTTACTCAATAATAATGAGCTCCAGAAGGAAATGTAACTAGAAGGGTTTGTGCAAAGAGCGCCAGAGATTGCAACATGCTATGAGCCAGAATAGAAATGAAATTGCTTTATTTTTAGAATGGAAATGGGATAATTTTCTAGTAAGCAAAATGACCCGGAACGCTGGTGTGTTTCAGCGACTTATTCCACCTGCACAGTCTCATAAAATGGAAAAAAGTTGCAAGCAGACGTGTGTTTTTGTCGCACTGTAAAACACAAAAGAAATCGTGTTGTAATATTCTGTTATGAGCACGGGTTATGTGGATGAGTAGTCTCCATGTGTGTATATAAGAAGTGTAGTCAGATTTTACGAAAATAATCAGATTTGGCCATTATCATGCACACTACTACATGGGCATGATTGTTGTCAAATCAAAGGCATACGTGCTGTTTTCATTCTAGGGTTAGTTCCTACACGTAAAGTGATGTATGCCATGCATAACTCATGTGTGTGTGGGATGTGAAATTACAACATTAACCTGAGCCTAGCCTAATTTATAAAATGTTTAATGCAGCTCAAAGAGACTTTGTGCCACAAAAGTACCCTTTGCGCCACGCTAAATACCATTTTCCAAGTCACAGATCGGAATTTGCAATGGCCCATCATGAGCTTTTTTGTGTGGGACAGACCTCAACGGACGGGAAGGACCAGCGCAAAGAATGAAAAGGGGGTGGAAAATGCAAATATCCTCATTAAAGTAGGACAATAAGGAATTACATGGGCATGGAAAGGGAGGCACCATGCAAACTACAAACACGCCCCATCAAGCGCTAAGAATCCGTATTCACAGAAACAATAGCCTACCTCGTTGACTACAATGAAGCATGATCCTACCTCCACCCCCCACACGTCGCCAAAGCATAAAGTGCTATGAAACGCCACACATAAATAGCACAATGCAATCCCAATGATCTCTCGATTGCCACAATGCCGGGTCTTGCATTGCTAGCACTGATATTAATACGTGGAAGAAGGGGGAGGCAAGTCAGGATCTGCCACCCACAAACACCAGTATGTTGGATGCCAAATGAGGAGGTGTATGGAAGATAACCCTTCCCTCCCATGTCATCCTACACCTTATCAGGGAGTGGGTGAATGACCTGTCATCACCCACCATGTGCTTAGAGGTTGTCACACCTCTGGTCAAATGGTATATCACAACCCACACAATCAAGGTGCCTTCATCAGGTCTTCGCTGCATCCTAGCATGTATGTATAGGCACATTGACATGCCACGCACACTGCAGGCAAGGCAAAGAGCATACCAGGAATTGCTTGCAGTTGCACACTTTCCCCCGGTCCTGGGAGCCATCGATTGTGCCCATGTAATGCTGCAACACCCCCAGTCCCCCCGAGACAATGAGCACATATATCTCAACAGAAAACATTGGCTTTCCATAAATGTGCAGGTGATCTGTGATGCCAAGGGACACATCATGCATGTGAATGTCAATTACCTAAGATGCTCGCATGATAGCTACATCTAGTGTCATTCTCCTCTAAACCAGGCACTGGCAACGGGAACACCTGGCTCATATGTGAGTATCAACTATCACGTGCATACACAAGTAGTCACATGGAAAACAGAAACACAAGAAATGACACTACATGTAATCTATTATTATTATTATCATTACAAAATGGATTAAGCATGAACCTAGATTCAGGAAGCAACAGAGTGCTTTACAATCAAAGGGAAAGAACATAGTAAGGGAAGCAGAAAAAAAGGGAGTGGGGAGCTAACAGGGGAGGGATGAGAGTGGGAAATTGGCAGCAGGGTCTGTACATGCAACCTGGGGAGGAGACAATGTGGAGCAGATCACAGATCCTCAGTTAGGGCAGGGAGTGCAGGGTGTGCTTGCCTACGTGTTAGGGAGAAATTATTGCCTGAAGAGGATGGTCTTGAGCTATTTCCTGAACTGTAGAAGTGATGGGGAAAGTCTGATGTTGATAAGGCGTAGGTGCCAGAGTCTTCGAGAGTAGTCAGAGATAGTCTGTCTTCTAGTTCTCACCTTCCTTCACCATCTGAGTTTAAAACAGCACATTTCCTTACTTCTGGTGGATCGCAGGCCTCTGTAGATGCTGAGTTTCTCAGTGACGTAGCTTGGAAACGTTAAGGTCACAGCCGTGTAGATGATGCAATTGGATTTGAAGATGATACAGGCTTGCAGAAGGAGCCAGTGCAGCTCGATGGAGGTCGGGATGATTTGTTAAAATTTGCAGAGCCCTTTGATGAGTCTCTCTGCAGCATACAGGACCCATCTCAGCTGTGCCCATGTAGTTGCTGGAAGGCCTTTCAAAAGGGCATTCCCACCATCCAGTTGGGAGAGGACCATGACGTGTACGGTGGACCTGAAATTGTTTTCTGGGATGAATTTCTTGATTTTACACAGGAGCGAAAGTAGCTACCAAGAGGTTTGTGTCTTCCTTGCTATGCGCTGTTTGAATGTGCGGTGTCTGTCGATGTTAAAACCAAGATACATGGCACAGGTGGCTAGCTGGGGTGTGCAGCCCTTGAGGTTCATGGCAGAGAGTTAGGTCTGGATGTCACAGTGTTTGCTGTAGTTGGTCAGAAGTAGGAAATCAGTCTTGGGGGGCTTGATGTTTGGGTAAGCACTGGACATCCAGGACTGGATCAATGTGAGCCAGGCCTTGAGCCTGTGGATGCTCTAAGTATGGGATATCTTCAGGTAGATCAGCATGTCTTCTGCATATTGGTGGATGTGGATGCAGTGTGGAGTGAGGAGGGCTCAGTGCAGTTCCATGCAATGATAGAAGACCACAGGGTACAGGATGGATCCACAGGTGAGAGGTAGAGTTTTTGATCTTTAAGAATCCATTTATATGAACTATTGGTGATCAGCAAGGTAGGATGTTCAGTCAGCTAAGGAGGATTTTGGTGATCCCCATGCAGCTATGTAGATTGTCATTGAATGTCTGGTGGTCTACTGTGTCAAATGCTGCTGAGAGGTTAAGGAAAACTCGGAGACAAGGATGGCCATCATCGAGGATTTTAATGGCATTATCGATACCTTGATGGTAGCCATTTCTGCGCTGTATCTGGGTCTGGAGCCAGATTTGTAGGACTGAAGGAGGTAATCGGCTTTAATGTGTTGTAGGAGTTGCGTGGCTACTGCTTTCTCAAGGATCTTACTAGGAAGGTAAGATTGGTGATGGAGCGGTCATTGCTGAGACAGTCAGGGTCCAGTGTTTTTGTCTTCAGATGTGGGAGAATTTGGCCTGTATTGAAGGATGAGGGAAGATGCCTTGAGTTAGAGAGCAGTTAAACATTTTCAGGTAAGTGAGGAGTGCTTCAGTTGGAAGGATCTGGAATACAGAGGCAGTGAAGAAGGTTGTCTGCATGCAGTGTGGCCGTGAGGATTGCTAAGGTGTCAGTGAGGACTTCCATAGTTATTGTCTTGAAAGCTGTACAGGTAGTTGTGTTTTTTGCAAGATGGGATGTGTAGCGTGCTATTAGTTGTTGCATTGGTGTCTATGTGCTGGCGGATTACGTTGAACTTGATGGTGAAGAAAGAGTTGACGGCGATGGATTTCTTTGGATGGAGTGTGAGAGTGATGAGTTGAGCAGAGGGTTGATGCAGTGCTTAATGGCTTTGAAGAGGGCACTGCTTTCATTATTGGCTTTGGCTATGGTGTTATGTTAGTACTTGAACTCAGCAGTGTTAAACAATTGTATGCCTGTAGCGTGGAGTTTGAGGAGGGTGAGTTTGGATGCGCTGTATGATTTTTGCCAACTCTATTCTTGTTTGCTGATGGTTCGTTTGTGGAGGTTGCGTTCTTGAGTGTACCAGGGTGCAGAAGGTTTAGTCTTGAGGGTGCGCCATTTCACTGGGGATGGCGGTTGATGTGGTTTATGTGGTTGATGCTGAGTTCTTGGAGAAGTGAGTTGCAGTCCTGGTTCATCAGAGGAAGACCAGCCCATGTGAGGTGGAGTTTTGTGAGGTTTTCTGTATTAGCCTCCATAGGGAAGTTGTTGAAGAAACTGAAGGCTTGTTTTCTTTGTTTTCAATGGGTTTGCCTGTTGGGTGTGGTGTGAGTAATTTCAAAAGGGATTGCCAGATGGTCCGCCAGTCAAGCAGAAAAGGAGATCTGTGATGGAAGGTGATCAGGGTGGTGATGATGAGGTTGAGGATAGTATGTTTCGTGTGAGCTGGGTCTTACATGTGCTGTGTGGGGCTCAGTGTGTCTAGTAGGCAGTGGAGATATTCCTTCTTTGACTAGTTAACTGGGTTGGCAGGGATGTTGAAGTTGCCGTGGAATATGTTGTTGGCATGCTTGAAGCACATGGTATTGATTTTGATAACTTATTTCAATTACGCTCGTACATACGTGTTTCAGAGCACCACAAGGCAAGGGAGGGGAACAGGGGAGAACAAAACAGCAATCTTACTACGCCCAGTGACATTGAGAACACGCAAGTGCATGGGAGGGGGGAGGGGAAAAGTGCATGGAAGGGGGGAGAAATGGAAAGTGTGAAGCAGAGGAGAGACAGATAAATAATAATAAATAAATAAATAATAAAGGACACAAACAGTGGTAGTGCAGCCAGCAAATTGCAAGTGCTAGGTTTAAGGCAGCAGACAAGGTAGATCTGATAAGTGCATGAAGAAAAAGGGGGGGCTGTATGGGTACAGATACAGACCCCAGTGCAAGGGGTGGCCCGGAGGCAGTGCGGGAGGGTGGCAGGGTGAGCAGGTGCCTGGGCCCGGAGGACAGAGGGTGGCCAGGTGCACGGTGCCAAGAGAGAAGAGATCAGCAGGGGAGAGGGGGAGCGAAGGCAGAAGAAAAGAGGAAGGTCTTGAGGTGCGTCCGGAACCAGCGATGGTTCTCTTCAAGTTTTAGAGTGGCTGGGAGGCTGTTCAAGAGGGAGGCCCCAGCAGAAGACAGAGATCTACCCCCAGCTCGTTTCTTTGAAAAATGACTGACCCTGAGGGAGTTCAAGGTAGAGGAGCAAAGAGCTCGAGAGGGGAGGTATTTGCGGAGGGGTAGCTGAAGGTATTTTGGACCCAGGCCCCAGAAAGCCTTGTGGACAACGCAGAGGGTTTTGAATTTAATCCTTGCATCCACTGTTAGCCAATGGAGACATTTCAGAGCTGGAGAGATACGATCCCAGGGCTTGAGGCCAAGGACAAGTCTTGCAGTCCTGTTCTGGATTAGTTGCAGAGGACGGAGAGTAGAGGCAGGTCGATTTAGAAAGAAGCTGTTACAACAGTCCAGCCTAGAGAGAACCAGAGCTTGGGATACCATGAGCTTCTGGGGGAAGTAGAGGAAAGGCAGAGTACCTCCGAGGAGGTGCAGTAGGACATTTTTAGACACCTCAGAGATGTGGGCGGAGAAGGAAAGGTTGGAGTCAAAGATGACCCAGAGGTTCTAAGCCTCATAGGTGGGGGTAGGAGAAGGACCAAGGGAAGCTGTCCAGCGAGTGAGGGGAAAGGATGGTGAAGGTGTGCCGATGAGGAGGATCTCCGCCTTGCTGGCATTCAGACAAAGATCATTGGCGGCACACCAATCTTGAATGGCAGTTAAGCAATCAGAGATGAGAGAGGGTGAGGAGGTGGCCGAGGGCAGCCTAATAATAAGTTGAATGTCGTCAGCATAGCACTGGAAATTTGAGCAGAAACTGCAGTGGGTAAAAGTTGCCAGTTATTGGTTGAAAAGCCAGGGCGAGAGGTTAGACCCCTGGGGAACACCACAGGTAGAAAGGAAGATATATGATAGGAAGGACCCAAGTTGGACCTGGGACGGTTGATCAGAGAGGAAAGAGGTCAGCCAGGTCAGAGCCTGATCAGTGATACCCACGTTGAGCAGGATGTTATGGTTGACCATGTCGAAGGCAGAAGAGAGATCGAGGAGGATGAGGATAGAGGGAATGTTAGAGTCAAGGTTGGAGAGCAGATCTTCACGGATGTTCAGGAGAGCAGTTTCCGTGCTTCTGGCAGCTCTGAAGTCAGACTGGTGGTCATGGAGACAGCCAACAGAATTGGAATGAAGGTTAAGCTGATAGATGGCCAACTTTTCCAGGAGTTTTCCAAGAAATGAAGTAATTGAAATTGGGCGATAGTTAGCTGGACAATAAGGATCAGCTGTGGGTTTTTTGTGTAGAGGATGCAAAAAGGAGTACATCAGAGGGGAGGGGAAGGATCCTGAGGCAAATGAATGGTTGCAAAAATCAGCAAGGGCCGGAGCGAGGGTGTCAATGTGGTCCTTGATGGTTTTAGAGGAACGGGGATAAACCTGTTTTGATGGGGCTTTCATTGATCAGACATGTCTAGCGACATCGTCTGGGGAGAAAAGAGGAAAGAACGAGAAGGATGGTGGGGGGTGGCAAAAGGAGGGTCAGCAAGCACAGATGGATAGGAGAGAGAAGGGGTGGGGGTGAAGAGGGTGGACAGGAGGGTGGACAGGATGTCCTGGGTTTCTGAAATGAAGTGAGAGGCAAGGGCATTGCAAAGAGCCTGGAAGGTAACAGGAGGGGTAGAGACTGCAGCAGGGCTGGCCAGATCCTTGCAGACTTTAAAGAGTTTGGCAGAGTTGTTAGATGCCACAGAGACACGAGCTTGAATGTGGACTCCCTTCTTGGTGAGGACAGAGAGGCAGGCCAGTTTGTAAGAAGATGAACAGGAAGCCCTCCATTTCTTCTCCACTGGGCTACACTTACGTTTAAGTGTAGCTAGTGTAGCTAGGTCAGAGTCATACCAGGAATTGCACTTGACTTTGGACTTCAAACGGATCCTTATGACAGGGGCAACAGCATCAGGAATATCATGAATTGAAGAGTAGAGCAGAGACAGGGCTGGGTCAGGATGTGAGACAGCCATAGATGGAGGGGCGGGGGTGGAGAGAAAGCGGTGTCAAAAGCCTCAACTGACACACTCTTCATGAGCCGGATGCCCAAGAAGGTAGGTGGCAGTGTTGGGGTAGGATTGGCTTGGGGGGAAGAGAGGGAGAAATGAGAAGAGGGAGCGATTGCTCCAGGAGAGAGGAGTGGTCAGTGGGATGGAGAGGGGGAGGTCAGAGGAGATCAAGACATCGAGTGTGTGCCCTGCAGAGTGAGTCGGGCCAGAGGGGAGGGTGGACAGGGAGAGGGAGTCGCAGAGGTCACGGAAGAGTACAGAGGAGGAACAAGGAGAGTCTAAATGTATATTGAGGTCACTGAAGAGGAGGAGTTGAGTGGTAGAGGCCAGGAGGAAGGAGGAGACGTCCGCCCACTCAGAGAGAAAAGAGGTGATTTGACTAGGAGGCCGGTAGATGGTAGCCACAGTAAGAGAATGGGTAGGCAAGAGACAAAGCCTACAGAAAAGGCATTCAAAAGAGAAGTAGGTCTGAGTGTGAATGATAGAGGCAGGAATCCACTCAGGAAAGATCAGGGCTACCCCCCACCGGACCGGGAGGATCTGGGTGCAGAGAGGATCTTGTAGCCATCAGGGAGGAGAGTGTCAAAGCTTGTGACAGAGCTGTCCGTGAACCATGTCTCAGTAAGACCAAGGACATCAAAGTCTAGTTCTTCAAGGAGGTGGCAGATGTCAGAGGAGTGTTTGACAGCAGAGCGAGAGTTGAGAGTGCAATATGAAGAAGGTTGCCAGCCTTAAAGGCCTTCTGGGGAGGGGTACAGATCCGACAAAAGACAGTGTTGAGTCAATGGGCTGGCAAGTTATAGAGAAGCATCAGTATACAAGCGAAAATACAGAGAGTTTTGCAATGGGCAGCAAGATTTGACTTTTTAGCACAAAGCAAAAACAGCAAGATTTGACTTTTCAATTTTGGATTCAGATGTTAGCAAAGGGTTCTAGGAAGCACTGTGCATCAGGATGACAACATGGGAATAACAAGCAGAGAGAACAGTGATAGTCAAAGGTGGTAGGAGTGAGTCCTTTAGGAGGGAACCAGCCCATAGTTCTGGAGGAGGCAAAGTCAAGGCAGTCGGATTTCTTAGAGGAGTGAGGTGGTAGCATTATTGTGGTTAAGGTGCAGGGAGTACCCCAATTAGCATTCCGGAAGCAGACAGGGAGTAGACAGGGACCTTAGAAGTGGGGCTTTGATGAGAGCGCCAGCTAATGACTGCCAGTCCCTTATTGAAAACACTCAGCAACCAATGGGAGTGCTGCACAGGGTGAGGTGGTTCAGCACAGCCTGCCTACACAACAAAGAAAACCATGGTCACCATTTTGGAAGGGTCAAAAAACAGTCAAATAAGCAGACAATAGTGGGAAAACTTGTGCTTTCAAAATAGCAAGGCAGCTCCAGGTATTAGAAAAACTCAAAAATAACAGCACAATGAAAATGCCAAATAAAACAGTCCTTTCCAAAAATGTTATGCACATTTCGTAGTTTTTTCCTTCCTTTTTTCAAATTTAGATTTTTCAAGTTCAATAATTCCCCTGGAGGTGCAGTAATGCACAGAAAGTGCACCTACCTAATGGAATGGTCAGCAGCCAGGCACAAACTCCACATGTGCAAGAAAACAACAGATGGTCAGGAGGGTGGAAACAGGACCGCACTCTCAGTGAAAAGCACATTAAAGCACGGTGGTGACCAAGTCTTTGATAAAGGCGGTGTAGGACTTGGGTTGTCTGTAGATAATTATAATACAAATAATAATAATATTAATAATAATAATACTAATAAAAATAACTGTTATTATTATTAGCATTATTATTATTCTTATTATTTCTTTTTTTTATTTACTGAGCGCAGACCTAACTTTGTGAAGCAACAGAATGCTTTACAGAGGTATACAGCAATACAGATACACAAAAGAGCACTTTACCGAGGTATACAACAGTACAGATGCATAACACAGCACTTTTCAGAGGTAACAACAAAACAGATATACACTGGGAGTAGGATACATAGGGGCACAGAGGAGGGGTACAGCTGTACAGGGTGGTGGGTAGGAGATCAGGTGAAAAGCTACTTTGTCTGCTGGGGAGAGCGGAAAGAGGCAGGTTAGGTTTTCAAAAGATACCATAGTGGCTTGTCCACTTGAGTGCATGGCCATGATGACTTGTTTGGCTGTTCTTGTTGAAGAATTCTGTAGCTGTTGCATTTGAGGACATCTACGATGTGGGTGGATCTTAGAAATGAAAATGCCATCCAAGTCATGCACAGTCAAGTCTTATCAACTTCCTCCCTTCTCCTGCTACTACTTCTGCCACCTCTCTGGCACTCTCATCTTCCTCTTCTGCCCACCCTCAGTCCACTCTACCACCTCTACAGGGTGTACCTCAAGCCTGTACCCCTCCACGGAAGTCTTACAAATGTGTCAATCTGCTCCACGTGGCTACTCTCAACTCTCGTTCGGCTGCCAAACACTCCTCTGACATCTGTCACCTCCTTGAAGAACTCAATTTAGATGTCCTTGCTCTCACCGAGACATAGTTTATGGCCAGTTCTGTCACAATTAGTGTGACTCTCCTCCCTCTGGGCTACAAGATCCTCTCCAAACCCAGAACCAACCATCCTTGAGGTGGAGCAGCCCTGATCTTTCTGGAGTGGGTCCCGCCCTCTGTCGTCCCTACGCAGGCCTACTTCACCTTTGAATACCTGGTCTGCAGGCTCAATATCTCTACTGGCCGCTCTCTAACTGTGGTCACCATATACAGGCCATCATCAGGCCACCTGGCCAGGTCACCCTGTTCCTCTCTGAATGGGTTGACCTCTTCTTGCCTCTACTTCTCAACTTCTCCTCCTTTCTGCAACCTCTGTAACATTCTCTCTCTTTCCAATTTCCCCTTTGGCCAGGCACACAATGCCAGACATACTTTGGATGTACTTATCATCTCATACACCCCCCTCTCTAACTCTCTCAACACTCCTCTCTCTTGGACTGTCCTCTTTCTACACTTCTCTCATCTGAAACTCTCTATCCCTCAGGCAAAGCCCTCCCCCCAAGCACTGCCACCTACCTTCCCGGTCATTCAGCAAATGAAGCATGTGCCAGTGGATGCAATTTCTTTTACTTTCTCTTCTCCTCCTACTCCTGCAGCTGACTCACACCCTGGCACAGCCCTTTCTAATCTGCATCTTTGAATTTCTAACACCCTGGACCTTCTTTCCCCTGTCATGAACATCCGGGTGAAGCCTAACTCCAAGTGCAACTCTTGAAATGATTCCGACCTCGTCGTTCTGAAACACAAGTGCAGGGTGGCTGAGAGGAAGTGGAGGGCTTCGGGCTTCATCTGACAAACAGGCCTGTCGCCTGCTCCAAAGGCAATACAGACTCTCTGTCCTGTCCAAGAAGAGAGCACACATTCAAGCCTGCATCTCTGCAGCCTCTATCAACACAGCCAAACTCTTTAAAATCTGCAAGGAACTGGCCAATCCTGTTGCAGTCTCTACCTCTTCTGTTGCCTCCCCGGCCCTCTGTACAGCTCTGCCTCTCACTTCCCTGTTAAAGCTCAGGACATCATGTTCTCTATCTCCTCATTCTCTCCCTCTTCCTCTCTTGGCCCCCCTTTGGCCATCACTCCCTCTCCTCCTCATTTCTACTCTATCTCTCTGACAACACCTGACAAGGTTTCTAGACAAGTCTGATCTATGAAAGTATCGTCCAAACAGGTGCTCCTGTGCGCGTCCAGATCCATCAAGGACGATATTGACATGCTCGCTCCAGCCTTGGCCGATGTCTGTAATCACTTCTTTACCCTCTGCCCTTAAGCACTCCCTTGTGCACCCCCTCCTCAAGAAGCCGTCCGCCGATCCTACCTACCCGGCAAACTATCGCCCATTCTCCATAACCCCATTCCTGGGAAAACTCTTCGTGAAGCTAGCCATCTCCCAGCTTACTCTCCACACTAAATCTGTTGGTTGTCTCCATGACCATCTGTCTGGCATCAGATCTGCAAGAGGCACAGAAACTGCTCCCCTGAACACCTGGGAAGATTTGCTCTCTAACCTTGATTCCAGCCTTCCTTATGTCCTCATCCTCCTTGATCTTTCCTCTGCTCTCAACCCAATCAACCACGCCACCCTGATGTGAGAACCTGGGCATCACGGAACAGGCCCTGGAGTGGCTAACCTCCTTCTTCTTGGACGGCCCCTCCCAGGTCCAACTTGGTCATTTTCTTTCCACCACCACTCTCTCTACCTGTGGCATTCCCCAGAGCTCTATCCTCTCACCCTGGTTTTTCAACCTCTACTTGGCCCCTTTGTCCCTCCTGATCTCTACCTTCTCCTCTAACTTTCAGCGTTATTCGAATGACACTAAGCTTTTCAACATACTCCCCTCAGACTCCTCGCCTCTCTCGCTCATTCCTGACTGTCTAGCTGCAATTCAGAATTGGTGTGCCTCCAACGATCTCTGCCTTAATGCCAGTAAGATGGAAATCCTTCTCATTGGGACCCCCTGCCCATGCTTTCCGTCTGTCACTCTGGCCGCCCGCCCTGTGCCCTCTTCCTTTGCCTTTCTCTCAGGCAAGAACCTCAGTATTATCTTCGACTCCACTCTCTCTTTCTCTCCTCACATCTCGGACATCGCCAAGAAGTCCCACTACCAGTGGCACCTACTCAAAGGGACTTTTCCCTTTCTCACTTTCCTTCAGAAGCTCACTGTCTCCAGAGCCCTGGTTCTCTCTAGGCTGGACTACTGCAACAGCCTCTTTCTCAAACTGCCTTCCTCTACTCTCCGCCCTCTGCAACTTATCCTGAACAGGACTTCGATGCGTATCCTTAGCCTCAAGCCCAGGGGCCCTATCTCTACAGCCCTGAAATCTGTCCACTGGCTCCTGTTCCCTGGGAGGATCAAGTTCAAGAGCATTTGCATTGTCCACAAGGCTTTCTAGGGCCGAGGCCCACACTACACCCGACACTCTCTTCCCTTCTTTCTCAAGCCCTTCGCTCAGCTACCTCCAACTCTCTAAGGGTTAGACGCTTCTCCAGGCAGAGAGTGGGGGGTAAATCTCTCTCCTCTGCTGTTGCCTCCCTCAGGAATGGCCTCCCCGCCCCTCTCAAATGTGAGCCAGACAACCTGAAGTTCCAGAAGCTGCTTTAAACTTTCCTCTTCTCCTCTGCTTTCTCTCTCTCCCCCCTCTGCTGACCTACCTGACCTTTGACCTGCAGGACTGTGTCCAAACTGCTTGTAAGGTCTCACAAGGAGAACAGTACCACTGTTTTATAATGTTCTGGATAAGTATGCATGAATTGAGCTAGTTAGTGCTTTTCATGGCATGTGTTTTGCATAACTTGTAACTTTAATGCAGCCTCATGCACACACTGTAAGTATGTAATGAAACACATTTGTGAAGCGTGCATGAGTAGGCGTGAGCTCTGGCAGCTTTGGGTGAATAAAAGAATACTTGTGTAAAGAAAGGCCTCGACAGAAACACAACCCAGTTTTAAATATTGAGACCATGCAAGGTACATTCATGCACACCTCTTCTAAGGGTTGTTCAATTAGGGAATGATGATTTCATCATGTCCTCTCAGCAGGTGAGACTGACACGTGTTGATGTCTGACCATGGAAATTTAGTGCATTTGACAGACTGATTGAACATCGGGACCAGTCAGTCCACTGAATGAATGGGCATAACATTCATGTCATCATAGAAAATGTTCATGTTGGGACCAATGGCATTGCTGCTTGATCCTCAGTAACAGGTGTATGTATGTGTTGCATACTTTCATGTTGGGCTGTCAGGGATGCCTCTAGAAAGATTTGGTTGGTTGGAGATGTGTCTATGATGTACTGGACTCATGTGACCAGGTGCGCTTTCCATGGCCCTGCCAGCATGATACACTTGCACCACTACCTCACTGCTCTTGTGTATGTGGGCAGACTTCAATGTGCTATGCTCACATGTGCACGTCTCATCATTGTAATTTAACATTTTACTTTTACTTGTGAGACTGGATTCATTCAGATTTCCGAGCATGGGCCTGTGTACATGATGCAGTTGCTTGTTGACTAATGATGACTGCATGCTACTGATACAACTGATAGTAGTACACATGCGTGGAGATGGATGTAGAGGGGCCATTCATCTTTAAACAGGCATTTTCAGAAATTTCAATGGACTATCCCACTGAATCGTGTACATAGTTCTGTAGTTTTAGGTTTCGTTTCATTCTATTCATTTTGTTGTATGTGACTATGTATTCTCCATATTTGTACATAGTTTAGCATTACTACTGTCATGAACCATCAGACGCGTCCTTTCTGGACTTCCTGGTCCCTGACCCATAGGGGCTTGCATTCAGCAGTGCTCCCAACATGGCCGACGAAGGCGGAACGCTGTTCACCAGTTTCCGCGTCGTACGCACTACGATCTATAAAGCGGACACGCCCCCGTGGCCCTGTGCATCTCAATGCTACTGCTTGCCGTGGCTAGACGTGTGCTGCTGTAGTTCGCTTTTGCTATATCCTTTGATTCCTGGTTCCCGGTACCCCTAAATTCCTCCTCCTTCAATCCCCCTCTTTTTTGTCCTCTATTGCATCCCGGATCTCTGTGCACTCATTCCCCGAGCGCGCTCTTTGCCATTTCCTGGACTTTTCCCGGACATCTGAACGTTCCCAGGAGACGGGACACTGAACGCACGCTGGAACCCGAGGACCTACGCACAGGGATATACAAGACCCGAACTGTGCGAAAGAAGACTCCATCGAAGAACTCCAACAAACAACATAGACAGGTGAGAAGGGGGGAAACCTGTGACAACTACATTAATATTTTGTTATTCAATGTTGCAATTTGCACTCTCTTTATGCCATGTGCAAAATGTCTTGGATTGATGTTGTATGTGTGCTTTTGTGGTTCTTTGATGATGTGCACCTTTCATTATCACTTGATCTTCAACTGAGTATGTAATATGGCTGTCAGGTGGTTTTAGGGCACACTCTATGGCTGATAGCGCTAATAGCCTGTTTGTTGGGGGACATGTGTGTAGGCTTCTGGTGTGTGTGTGTGATGTTAAGAATGATGACTTCATGCACAATGTACGTTTGTGGACAATGGTTGATGTAGGGAGATGACATGTTTAGAGTTGCACAAGTTTCACATGTTTAAGCAACGCATCTGTTGATTTGCAACTTCTGTGCTTTGGCGTACAGGCATGATGTTGATTGATCTACATGGTGTGCTTGGATTTGTCAGCCATGTATCCTGTGGTTGGCATGGAACTTCATTTGTAACGGTTTTCATGTGTGCTGATTCATGGTGGGGGTTATTTAAGGTAGACATGACTGAGTTGCCCATATGACCATGTGGACATGTGTTTAGGCAGTAGGGAAAGGAGCATTGCAAGGGTGTGGGTAGCAAGCTATGGTTCAATGATGTCATTTATGGCGGGGGGCATTGCATGTTTGTTTTCGGTGCATCAGTGCTGGTTGAGTATGATTTGAATTGTATGTCTAGTGGTGGCGATGTGGGCGGACATTTGCGATAGGAGGTATTTTTATAAAGATGTTTTGGGTCCCTAATTGAGGATAATTACACATTTATTTAGGTGCCTGGCCAGACGTTCCCCAGCGCTGAGATATTTGATGAGTGTGGAGACAGCTCATTCACCGCTTCCCAGTCACGTTAGCACATCAATCATTCTTCTACGTATTGTTCCTGTATGCTGCCAGAGACATTTGGGTTGTCCTTTGGCACTTCATTGTCCATGAGCATGTGCTCACACTTCCACAACAGATGAAGATTATTAGAATTGTGGATGGTGAAAAGGAAGCTGGATCCTTTAGATTATATGGTCTACCCACCTCACATGAAGACTATACCACCAGAGCGGCACATGATCAAGGGGTTGCAGAACACATGATGTGGTTGGATTTTGTGCAGCTGAGTGTGACCCAAGGGGAAGCCATGCAAGTGGTGACTGTCCTGGTAATACCAACACTGCTTCCAAGTCATCATGTTGGAGGAGGATACCTGCAAGTTGTAGTTCATGGAAGAGGCAGGCCTGAAGATCTGAGGGGGGTAAGTGGTCAACACTGAACTGGAACAACCAAACCGAGAGAGGTGGGGGATTTAAACTATGAGACCAAAATGTCCCCGTGACTTTAGGTACACCTAAATATCCTAAACTAAAGAAATTGGTCAACAGTATGTTGTCACGGGGTAAGATATCCCATCTTACTTACAGGAAAACTGAGGGGGAAAAAAAGGGATCAAATTCCCATATCTCTAAGGGGTGGATAACGACTACAGAGATAGTACAGTGGAGAGTGGATACACAAAAGCATACAATTACCAAAATATTCACATAACATTTTTATTAGGTATTTCAACAATGATTAAAATTCATCATAAAAATGCCAAAGTGGCATAATTCATTTTTTCATGCAGATCTTTGGCAAAATAAGGCACACAAAGAAAATAGGAAGGAAAACAACCAACTACAATAGCGACAATTTAAGTACACCAGGAGTCAAAGTGTACAGAAACCATAAACAAATATATGGTTAAGGAAGCAATAACGTGAACACTTGTGTCTAAATCAGCTAGCTCCTTCTAAGCCCAATCAAAAAAATAGGTTATCTAATATAGAATAATAACGAGGCTACATTGACTACTAAATCTCATATTCCTTCACTCCCATTCAACCCAACATGTTTAATTCCTCACGTATTCCATACACACACAGTCTGGGGTAATTCATCAGGGGCATGCACTTAAAAACAATATGTGCCAAGGTTGTAAATTCAACAGGCGTAGCAGTTTTCAACGCCCGACGTCCTGATAAATTGTATTCAGGGCATAGAGATACTCTAAACTGTACTAAGCCAACAGCGCACTAAAAAATGTTGCGTGGGGATGGTCTTGTACAGAGCACAGAAACTAGTAACTCATTCCTGCTGCTGTAGTGAGTTTCCAAATTACTCAAGTGGGTTACTTCGGAGCACCACAGGTAAGCAGCTAATTCCTGCTACTGTGGTAAATTTCAGTTTTCCTCCAGCAAAGAAAGGACATCAAGCACCAAACTTAAGGCCTTCAGTGCCGCTTAGGGTGGAGATGTACATCAGGTGTATGATTGATTAAACCCGTCTAGAACGACTTGCAATTCATTCAAAATTAGTGACCAAGGGGGCTCTTGAATAGGAGTAAACAGACCTTGTATTTAATTCACCAGGCATATGAGTCGCATTCCACTTGGGTTATAGTGGTTACTTCAATGATTCACCTCCCAGCCCGGGTATGTCATAATTAGTGGTCTCCAAGGGGTAGAAGCCCATGGGGGTCCTGCCACATCCAAGAGTCAGTCACGGTGGAGCGTGCGTCTTCCCTTGCTACCAGTTCATGGCAAGCAATGCAACACTGAACAGGGCCATAGTTGTTTAAGGTGCATAGCTCGCAAGTATTCTTGCACTTACAAACATTGTAAGGCTGACACCACCATGGCACTGAGCAAGGCCTCCAAGCCTGTCCAGCACCTTCTGGGCTCTGTGAGTAGGTGTGGAGGACCATTCCTGTTGGATATGTGACTTTACCCTTTTGACAACAGATCGTGAGTGTGGGCCATCATACAGTTATGTGTGTTCACCAGCCAACAAGATTAGTACATCCGTGGGAGTCAAATTGTTGTGTTCCTAAGCTTAAGGGGTATGAAGCGTACAATCAATGAGCTGTTGTCAAGAGAATGTTGTAGCCAAATTACGTGGGCATGGCCTACTAAGGTGGACTGGGGCTTCAACATGGATTGCTGCAGAAAGCAGTTTTAGGTTGATTTCACTTCAACCAACACCTGGTGTTACTACTTTGCAATACCAGAGTGGCCATAGGGGATGTGTATTTGGGGTGCATGAATTTCAGTTTGCACTTTGTTAGGGCGAGTACTGTGTGGCAGGGGAGTCGGCGTCGGGTGATGCATACTGGAGGTGCAGATTAGTGAAGTTACTGGGGCGAGGAGTTGTGAGTGTGGCCTTTAAGTAGCATTCAGACGTGCAGATTAGTGGAAGTGCTGAGACAAGGAGTTGTGGGTGCAGCCTTTATGAAGGTTTGGGTGCACAGATTAATGGAGGTACTGGGATGATGAGTTGTCGGTGCGGCTTTTATGTAGGATTGGGGCCGTAGATTAGTGGAGATACTGGGACATGCATTTATTTATTTAGCATTTGTAGCTCACACCACACCCGTAGGTATCTGGGCACTGGAGAGCAGGTAATACGCATTACCACAGGCAACCATAGAAAACAATGGTTCGACATAAATAATATTACACATATTTACAGACATAAGATATGTACATATATTTTTCCGTGTGTACATAATCAGTAACATTTTCATGTGCAACCTTATTAACATAAGTAAAAAGCAAATGAGATAGCATAGATATATTCACATGAGCAGATTGTGTAGGAGTAGACTGTGATCATTAAGTCACAAAGGCTAAACATTGGAGGTGAGGAACGAGACTTTAAGTTTTCTGCAGATGAAGTGTAGGACGGGTCAGATCTAATTGCTAGAGGTAGGGTGTTCCAGCCTTTGGCTGCCACAACTGGGAAGCTACGTCCCGAAGCCTTTGTTCTTTTGAATTTCGGGACAGAGAGAAGGAAGGCAGAAGGGGAGCATGTGGCCTTGATGTTTTGGGTTGGAGTTAATAGGTTGGTAAGATATTTAGGAGCTATGTAAATGAGGCATTTGTGGGTGGTTGCTATTGTTTTGAATTTGATCCGGTCCGGAAGCCAGTGCACTTTGTGTCTGTTTTCGGAGATATGTTCTCTTCTTGGTATGTTTAGTGCTGCCCATAAGGTGTTGTTTTGAGTGACCTGTAAATATTTAATGCTGGAAGTCGCAGTGCCAGCCAGGAGGATATTACAATAGTCGTGTTTTGACAGAATGAGGGCTCTTGCTAAGGTTAGGCAGCTGTCTGCAGATAAGTAAGGTCTGCATGCATTAAGGAGTTTGGCTTTGTATGCTGCTGAAGAGATCATGGAATTAACTTGTCTTGAGAAGATTAAGGAGGAATCCAAGTACACACCCAGCATTTTAACTTCTTTTGAGATGGTAATGGTATTTCCATCTATTATGAAGTGTTTGTATTTGGGGTCAGGTTTTTAAGGTGTGTTTGGGTGCCTACCAGTAAAAAGCTCTGTTATGTCATTGTTTAGACAAAGTTCATGTAGGGCCGTCCAGAATTGGATCATCTGGTAAAAGTCATTGAGGATGATGGAGTCAATGTTGTAGTCTCCAGTTAGGTGAATTAGAATTTGCGTATTGTCCGCATAGTTTGTATAGGATACTCCATGTTCATCAAAGCGGTCGAATAGCAGCTTGGTGAATGTGCTGTAAATAGTTGGTGACATGCAAGATCCTTGAAGAGCCCCGCAGGGAACGGGGGCAGGCTAGGTATGAGAAAACTCTCATGGTATGCTCGGAGAGGAATGATCTTATCCAGGTAATGGCATTGGGTGAGAAGTGTGCAGCACTGTCCAGGTGGTGGCATAGTATTTTATGATTTACGAAGTCAAACGCCGCAGAGAGGTCTAGAAGAAGCTAGGTTTCCATTATCAATTATGGTATCCATTTGGTTTTTTAGGTCAAGGAGTGCCGTTTCTGTCCAGTGTTTAGTTCGGAAACCTGATTTACGTAGGCCCAGGGGATTGTTATTTTCCAGGTGTTCTTGAATCCGGAGGTAGGCGGCGCGGTCAAGGATTTTCAAGAGCAAGGGGACCGTTGTGATGGGATGGTAGTTAGTAGGGATGCTGTGGTCAAGGGATGTTTATTTTAGAAGCGGGAGGACCCAAACTTCTTTCAGATTCTTAGGGACTGTACCTTGTGAGAAAGAATGATTGATGAGAGAGGTGATGAATGGGGCAAGTTCTGTAACCCAGTCTTTTATGATAGGTGCAGGGCATATGTCACCTTGACAGTTTTAGGCTAGAGATGATTTTGATGACCTCAGTTGTGGAGACTTGCCTAAATTCGAAAAGGAGGGGGTGATCGCTCTCTCGTGATTGGTGGGTCAGTGTTAATGGCTGGCATTGTTTACTTGTGGTTTTTTGTTTGTGATTTTGTTTTGGAGCATAGCTATTTTGTCAAGGACTGCATGCTGTATGTTGGCACACCAGGTTTCATCTTTCTTACAGGTATCGGGTGGGCTAGTGGGAGACTCAAGTTCCCTCATGATGGTGAATAATTCCTTACTGCTGTATTTGGCATTTGCTATGCGCTCATAGTTTTTAGCTAGCAGTATTACTTGTTTGTATTTTTTAGCGGAGGAGATGAATAGATCCATGTTGTTTTTTGATGGTGTGGCTTTCCAGGTTAATTCAGCTATGCGTGTATTTGACCTAAGATTCTTGAGGTCAGATGTGAACCAGGAGTTCAGGTGAGCTGTCTGTTTTGGTTTGTGTAGTTTGAGTGGGACAATTTTGTCAATGGGTTGGAGGATCGTGGTGTTGTAGAGAACTACCATGGCTGACGGGGTTGGCATGGGAGTAAGTACCTTCAGTGTTGGGTCCTATTAGAGGCAGAAGGTTAGTGAATTTGATGTTGCACATGTTTCTTGCAAGGGTAGCTGGGGTTAAGTGTGGATCAGTTTTGTGTTGGATTTGTCTGGGAATGCTGAATGTGATGATGTTATGGTCTGAGCAGGGGCAAGGGGAATTAGCTGTAATGCTGGTTGCCAGTACTTGTGGCACAGAGTACTTCAACTGGTAACTGAAGGGATAGCCCAACTACGGCAGAACAATGGGCTGGTAGTACTTGGTTAACAAAGGGGGGTCTGTTCTGACATGTAACATTTTGAGGGGGGCTACTTATTGATTGTAGTAGGCCTAGGTAATTTCTATTGTGTCCAAGGAAATACAAAAACACTTTAAATGTGAAGATGTACAAGAAGGAGTTCAGACAAAAATAGATATCCTTTTTACAGCTTATACATTTATTTTGCTGTTGGATGCATTTAATAGTCATGCATCAGTATTATTAATAAAGAGGTATTTGTAGAGAGAGCAAACAGAAATGCAAAAAATTCATTCACAGATACTGAGTGTGCAGGGGGGTTAATTCACAGTCTTAGCCTTACCCTCACACAATTGCTATAGCAAAATAAATTGCAAAAATGTAATGAAAAAACAAGATAGTGCTTTAAAGAACACTGTGTAACCACCACCTCTAGTGACAGGTGATTAACGTGTATTCAATACAAGACAACCAAAACAGAAGCATTAAATGAGGAAACTCTTGGTTGTCTGTAGCCAGGCTGGAGGGTGACCTAACTTGTCGTCGACGTCTAGATATAGATCAAAAAGATGTTGGGACAAGGAGAGGTATGTAAATGTTGGTCCTTAAGACGTTTCGGCTAAGTGCCTTCATCTTGGGCCTGGAGTAGGTCTCCCTAGGACAGAGATATTGGGACACTATTAGTGTCTGAGTTGAGAGTTAAAAATTGTTTAAAAACACAAGTATAATCTATTCCAAGATTATGGTACACCACAATAAAATCAGGGGCAGGGGAGACAAGAGACTGACCTTGGGGGCTGCAATGCTGCATGAATCTGGAGATTGCTTGTGGCACCCGAGTAGCGTAAGGTGCAGGATAAAGTGGGCTTCTAAGCACTAGCGGCAGGCTGTGAAAGGCTACAGGAGTCAAAAACACATATAATTCTGGGTAAATATTCAGTTGCTGGTGGTCCAAATTGGAGTATGGTGAATTAGGTGCGTGAATATGGCAAGTGCTTACCTTGCTGGGTAACTTCTGTGTCCAGAATCACTGGAGAAGCATGGGATGCTGGTTTAATGGCAAATGTCAGCAAGAAGTCTGACTCGTATGGAATGGTTGCTGGAAGAAGCCAAATTCGATTTCTAGTCTGTGGCTGTTAAAAAATGAGATGAATGTGCCCGTTTCGTTACATAGTGTAAATCAGGTCTGCAATCTAATGCAAAGAAAAGAGGGTCTGGTTACCTGAAGTACAGTTCCGAGTTAGCTGCAGGCTGGCGAGTAAAGTCGCGTGTATAGCTTGCGTCTGCGGCGCCACGTACACTTGAGGAAAATTACAAAAGAAAGAGCTGAGCTGTGCACGGCTGTGCTGAATGCGCATGCGCGCCTCGGGTAGTGTTTGTTATACTGCCCGGCGTGTGCGCATGACCGTGCCTGTGCTCCTGTAGCATTTCAGAGCGCGCCTGCCATTGTTGGAATGCTAGTCAGTAAAACATGCGCATTGGGAGACCGGAGTTCCCATTTCTTCGTGAACATGAAGTGGTGGGCTAATGAATATACCCAGTGACTTATGTGGCTTGTAGGGAAGTCTGGAGGCCAGATCTAATCAGCAGCTCATATAAGAAGGTGGCAAAATGTACAATCAATGTGATGCTGTAGGCATTTAAAGAAAAAGTAATAGGGTATTATACTTGAATGGGAATATAAATGTAGGTGCCGTGTTGAAAGATATGCGGCTCCTACAAGGTAGCGAAATGAGCGTAATTGGATAAAATATGATGGGACCTTGTGGGGAAGGAGGAATAAATGAGGATCTAGTTAAATGCCATCTATAGTGGTGTCTTCAAAAAGACAGGAGAGGTAAAAGGTTTCTCAGGAGGTGGAGATTGGGACTCCTAGATGTATGATTATCTACAAAAGCGTGTGGGATCTATCTCATTTTGGCCGTTGGTAGTGCTTTTAAGTTTAAAGATCCACCATGCCTCTTTATGGTTGAGTGAGTTAGTAGTGTTGCTTGTATTAGGTACTGAGTCTGCTATCCACCACAGGATATCGTCTGGACCATGATGATTTTCGGTGAAATGTTGTACCATTGGGGCATTGGCAGATTTACATTGGATGCGAGATCTGTGTTCACCTATCCTTTTGTGGATTTGTCGGGTTGTTTGCCCCACATAGCGAAGAACACAAGGACATTCAATAATGTAAATTACATTGGCTGTTTTACAGTTTGTAAACTGTCTGAGTTGCCAGTCTTTTTCACCTATTCTGAAAGAGGACATTTTCCTGGTAAAGCAGCAGACTGTGCAAGTACCACAGGGGTGGTGCCCCCTTATTTCCCGCATGTTCCAGAGCGTGGAACTTTGTGACTTCTTCTCTAGTCTGGCATGTGATAGCATGTCCTTCAGATTCTTGGATCTTTTGAGTGCCATTCTAGGTGTTTTTTCTTCTGGCAGGCTTAATTGTACCAGGGGCCAAAATGTTTTCAATATTCCTTTTAATTTGGTTGTGTCAGGGCCAAAAGTGGAGACAAATGTGAGAGTATTCTCTTGATCCAGATTTTTCACTCTAGGTGTTAGCAGGCTTTCTCTGGGCGTGTATTTGGCTCTTTTTATGGTCCGCCTGACGAGTTTTTTGGGGTACCCTCTTTCTTGAAGCTTATTTTGTAGTTTAATGGCATGTTCTTGAAATGTATCCATCTCTGTACAGTTACGCCTCAGTCTCAAGAATTGACCATATGGAAGGTTATCCCTTACATTTCTTGGGTGGTGGCTGTTGTAGTGAAGTAGGGTATTTCTCTCAGTCTCTTTTGTGATGGTGCTCTTTTTCATGGTACATTTTATTTCTTGGGTCTGGGTGTTGATCCACTCCAAAAATGAGGTAAGGCTGTTTTCATTCCCATTCCATATCAAGATGACATCATCGATGTATCTATACCATGAGGAGATGTTATCTTGGAAAGGGTTTGATGTGTCAATGACATGTTGCTTTTCAAATTCTGCCATAAAAATTATTGCCAAACTCGGGGCAAATGCTGCTCCCATTGCTGTTCCACTTGTTTGGAGATAATATTCGTCATCAAAAGTGAAGAAGTTATTGGTTAACACAATTTCTAGCAGTTCCACTATAAAGTTGGTGGGAACTCTTTTCTGGGTCATGAAGTGAGTTAAATGATGTCAAATGCACTCTACCGCTGCTTCTTGTGGGATGTTGCTGTAGAGGCTGACTACGTCCATGGTGACTAGGATTTCCTGTTCCCTGTTGAATTGGCGTCCTTCAAATTTGGAGATAGTAGACATAGTGTCTCTTAGGTACGTAGGTGTTTGTTGGCTTAGGGGCTTCAGGAAATGGTCTATGAATTTGCAGATTGGTTCAAGAATTGAACCACAGCCTGATACAATCGGTCTAACTGGAGGGTTTTGGCTGTCTTTGTGGAGTTTTGGAAGAGCATAAAAAGCCGGTATTCTGTTTTCAGAAGTATTGAGGAAAATGTCCTCCCGCTCTGTAATCCACTCTTGCTCTAGTGCAAATCTAGTTTTTTCCTGGATTTTGTGTTTTATTGCATCTGAGGGGTCTTTCCTTAGTTTTTTGTAGTTGCCTTCTGCATTTAATAATTGCATCACCATTCCTTTGTATTGTGTGATATTCGGAATCACAATTCCACCACCTTTATCAGCTGTTTTTATGATCAAATTCTTGTTTTCTGCTAAGGTTGTTAAAGCCTTGCGTTCACCCATGGTCAAGTTCTGTCTCATCTGTTGAGCAACAGCACTAGGTTTTGGGTGTGCCGGGGCGCTACCTATTTTTCTTTTTGCTGCAGGTTTCTGAGCATATTTAATTCTGTGAATCAGATCCCTGGTGCAGTACATTTGGGCCGCGCAATGATCGGGCTTGAGCAAACTACTTTGCATGGTCTTAGTGCTTTTTCAGTTAATTAAGCCCACGGTATTCTTCAAAAGCTTTACTGTATGCACAACTTATGTATTGATTATGTCTGGGTTTGTGACACTACCATTACGGACTATATTCACTGCAATACTAAAGAGACTTTGCACCAGTGCAACAGCAAATGTTCATTCAAACATTAAAATAGAGAAAAAACTGATTATTTGAAAGCATTTTTGGAGAGCTGCCCACACTGTTTGCCCTAGTTCTACTACTGAATGGTATTCACTATGACAAACTTTGCTTTTGTGGAAAAATACATCTAAAAAAAATATGTCTTTGCACTATTGCTAATTCCAGGAAAAATTGCACTTGCATTGGTAAAAGTGTTAATGCAATTTTACACTTTTTCATATAAAGTGCAAATGTGCCCTTTCACTGATGAACACTTTCTGTAATATGACCCATGGATTTGGATACAAAAAATAATTTTTCATATGTTACATTTTGTTTTATCATTGGCAAACATATTTTTCACATAATGAGAATTATTTGTTTTAATTTTACATAGCGTATTTTTGCCAAAGCTCCGTACATAGAACATATTTACATACAATAACAACAACATAACTCTTGCCTCTTCTGGCACACATGCTGTCAGAATGTCACTAATTGCTACACTTTTACAATCTTACATTGATAACAATGCATACATAAACTAGGAGTTAACTTACTTGTGCACTTACGTGGGGCTGGACAATCACTAAGGCATTTTGTCAATATCCTGCTTTGATGAGACTTGGTGGAAGTTCACCAAGATATTGGCTGGCCCCTCTTGTCTCCATCTTGCCTCCACCTTGGAAACTTGGAAACAACCACTTACGCAGATCCAGAGATATGTTGTGGGTGCATATCATGCATTTGTTTAAGTCATTTGTAAGTTAAATCTGCCCTCAAAGGATTCCTGTGTAATTCACAAATGTGTCATTTGTGACATCTTGCAGGTTTAAGTTACATTAGTACCCGGCGAGGGATGGGTGGGGGGTCGTAGCCTCTCAGCCAATGAGAAGCTACCACCGGCGGAATGAGAGAAGTGCTTTGCTCGGGCCTGTAACTATGGGCCCTCGGAACTTACCTGAAGTCGTAATGTCCCCCTGCTCTGGGCTCATTGCTTATTAATGCCTGCAAACAAGGTTAAGTCACGCCTCTTGCCTATTTATGTATTTATTTATTCATATTTATTTAGCGCGCAGCAGCCCCAAGGCATCGTGGCACATGTACATACAACTGCAGCAGATTGAATATCCACTGACAAAATGCATATTTTCTTCCCTTTATGTAGTTCTTTTTTCGAGCCCATTGTCTCAGTACTAAAAAAACATCTTATATGGATGAAAGGACATCCCATCCTGTGTTATGTTTGTGTGTGTGTCTGGGTGTGCGCCCACATCTGTGTGTGTGCATGCCTCTGTGTATGTGTGTGATTGTGTGAGTGTGTGTCTTATTGAGTCTTTGGTAGAGGTGAAAAGTCAAAGCAGAAACTAGTCAACATTTGATCTCCCTGCTCAGACGATGTTCGTTTTTTGCAATGTATGTTGAATGGTATCTCCAAGGGCAAACAATGTGTGGATAGTGTAGAGTTGCAATGTTAAAAGGAAAATCAACTGTCAGTAAGAATATTTCATTTTAAAAGCCACCATTTCTGAAATAGTCATATTGTAGGTGGTAAAGAATTTGCCAAGTCTTCTACCCTTGGGGTGAAGTCATTTAAATAAAGGAGCTGTCGGCCTTTTGACATACTTGCTGTGGTGAACCGTGATGGCTGGAAGGAGTGTGCACGATTCAAGGTTTAGTTTAGTTTAGTTTACTATTTGTATGGCGCGCCATACCCTGGAGTATCAGGGCGCAAACAGACAAGGATATGCTCAACTTAGTTACAGATACATGAAAATCAGATGAAGGTACAGAGATACGCTGAGCTTGGTTACATATATGCTCGGCTAATTGCAAGTACAAGGAAAAGGCAGGAAGTGTAGACATAGGCATCAGCAATATTACAGTAAGCAGATATGAACAGGAAGAGATCAAGAGCAAGGGAGCAAGGAGCATGCCCCTGCATGGTCCTGTTCACGTAATATAAAGTTATATACAGTTATGTACAGTTATACAGTTATGTACAATGTGACAAGTGGAGTGGTTAGCTGTCATTGGCTCTCAGCCACCTAGTGAGGTTTTGTCTAAATTTTTCGAAACGCTCATGTTGCATGTGCACAGCTTCATGTGTCTCCTGCCATCTTGTCAGGCATACGTGTGTCCACTGCTGACCCTATAGATTTTGTCCCAGTCAGTCAGTAGGAGGTGCTGCTTGGCGCTATGATTCTGAGTAACTTATGATTAATTCCTTGCTTTAAAGACAGCCCACCCCACTCCACCCCGCTTTGGTGTGCATCTCATTACACTAAGGTGGCATGCTCCTACTGCCATGTGTGCCCGTGTGAAAGCCGTGTTGATGGAGTGGGTTCTCATTTATGTTTGGTTATTTTATACCTATTTTCACCGGGTCCGTGTTGGCAGCACTTTACGGCATTGTTTTCAATGATTTCTTTGTGAATGGTCCATACTATTATCCATGAATGCATATCCTACCAACATAGGAGCTGACGGTGGGTTTATGCCACTTTTCTGTCGGTGCATTTGGCGGATCAGTGGCTAGGTCGATGCCATACATTACACCGCTTGGGCTCTGCTTACAATCAGCTGATGAATGCAAGATTTGTTTCTGATTGCTTTTTGCCCTTCCCACAATGTCCAATATTTTTGTGGCACATAATGAATTAGGCCCCTTGTGTTATAGTGCTTGGACAAAGGCCCCAAACTCTGAACTCACAGATGGGGAAAATCCACGCCACAATTGTTTCTATTTTTTAATTACTGAAAATAACATTTGTATACCATGATGCACATTGTGTTACATGTATGTGTGTATGGGATTTATAAAGTGTTAATCTTAGCAATAGAACACTGTCAAAAGGGGATGCAGCAGGGTTTACAAGTAGTGTGCAGAGGTATCAGGGGAGCAGGGATGGGTAGGAGAGAATTGGAGGAGGTGAGTTTTACAACCCAGATGTACAACTAAAATAACTCCATTTGTTGAGAGGCAAATGAATATGTCATCCATACCTACTGCCCCTCCCCTGGCCCAATATCGCACAGGTGAGAAGCGTCACTCACTAAGACAACCATACCACCCATATGCCAGTCAGCTACAGCCAAAGATGGACACAATTTAAGCTGAAGATGGTACAAGTAAAATTAAGCTAACGTTGTGACATTACATGTGCATCCTTTAGACACAAAGCAAATATGCACTCACCATGAAGAATCCACACACTAGGTCAAATATGCATTTATACATGAAGAATATTAACCCAGCAATGTACAAGCTGAATGCAACATGAATGATACGTGAATACAGCAGATTAACATAAACATGCAACATTAATGGGCTGCCATTTTCTTTTCAAAATTGAAGCCACAGCACGCTTTTAAGTTAATGAAAGGCCTCAAGACTTCACGAGAATTTAAGTAGCTCAAATCACAGAAATACAGATCTGTGCACTTTCTTTATGGAACAAATCTTCACAGCCATTTTTCCCATAACCCTCCGCTAGACAACCCTAATTTGACTCATCATTAGTTCTGCAATCTACCCATTGTTCACACATTCACTACAACCTGGGGAAGGACAAACCCCCTCTTCAATCATTTGAAAATCAGTTTGAGTGCCGATGTGAATAGAATTGGTCCTATACCTATCCTAAATTGGGCTTACAAGAAACCTGGCAGTACTCCTAGGCATCTGAGTTGAGCAGCATCAAAGACATAACTGACAAGAACAAAAAAGTACTTGAGAAAAATTCAAAATAGGTGAAAGTACTTTTAAGATTATGTTCATCTACAAAGGCATCCAAGAAAAAAGTCCAACAAAGTATCGTCAGTAATTCCCGCCTCCCTCTCAATGGCCTTCTTCAGATTTTGCAGTTCTGAAATTGTATGAGCCAAAGTTCTGTTATCCAACTCATTAGGAGGAACATAAGTGCAGCAACTTTTGCTCAATTTATGGCATGCCCCACCCTCCATAGCTGTTAGGAGGTCCAAAATGTAACAATTGTGCAGGGCTACAGGACACACAGCCCTAAGATCTTCTTTGATGGCGCCGACCACTAACACAGAGGAATTGACAAATAATAGCAACTCGTAATAGGTTATTTGAAGCCATTTTGCATTGACAGAGGATTGTACTCCTGGGGCCAATAGAGAGGAGAAAAAAGTGTCAGTACGGCTCATCAGTTGAAAACTATCAGAAATGTTTCTTACAGCCTCAGAAGATGGTGCTGACAAATAGCTAGATTTTTTCAATCTCCTCAGCAAGTCCATTTCTCCAGAGTTCAAAGTTCGTAGATTGTCCATGTCTGATGACACAAGGAATGCAAGAGGCACAGGGGACAAATGGGGCAAAAATGTTGACTCAGACAGTTTCAGGTGGCTTTGCGGAATCATGAGGACGGGTACGTGCAAAGTGGTAATGCTGCATACACCTCTCGAGTCCAGAGGTAATTGTTTGTTTGAATAAGGCCCACATGACGAGAATAAATCGAGAATTGCCTCCGTTCCTGAAGCCAAATCAGGAATACGCAGAGTGGTGCTGCAGTTTTTATTTGTGCGCACAGGCACCAAGCCATCGCCCTTAAAGCAAACCAAAAAAAAACAAGTAAGTAACCAGATCCTAACAGGTTTCTCAGGCTCATTGAGCCATGTCAAGAAATTCACATATTTTCTCTAAACCTTTCCACATGCCAAATTAGTTTGTGCCACCCGTTCTTCTGAGAGTACCACCATCCCTCCAGCCTTGGAACTCATTACCCCTTGCTCCCATTTGTTGTTCACAATAATCAGACCCTCAAGGTTAAGCAGCACTCTTTGTTTACAACGAACATCTTTGCGATCTTCCATATTTGAAGTTCTTCATCGAACGGAAGTGCAGAAGCTGCCAGAGATTCCACCTGAAAACAGCCCTCAAACCCTGCATAGGTCTAGGTGCGCCAGACAACGTGCATGTGCCACTTCTTCCTCATTTGGAATATTTAATCTAGGGACAGCTGTCATGATTCCTGCCCCTCATGTCCCCCGCCCTCCAAGATGTCAGGCTGGAACCAGGCCACGATCACCTAAATGGCCCTCAAGGGCCTCTCCATCCCTCCAAAGACCCACTTGGAGTCAGACTTGGCGCTTGTGGCACCAGACTCATTCACTCCCATAGGGTAACACCGGGGATTGGACTTGTAGTGCATTGATGGGGACAAGATGGATGCCCCCACATATTTCGGTTCCCAGAACTGCAGGTGCAGTTTAGTCTTTTGGGGGTGGTTCGGCACAGAGAAACCTGGGATACCAAGAGATTATTTAAGCCACGCCCAGGCTCAGATACATGCTTTGTGTTTTCTGAACCTGCAGCGTGACACTCACTGTGTTCGGATCGATCTCCAGTCGGCCTGCATCTTTCTTCTGTGCTCAGCTCCTGCAAGAACAAGAACACCGTTAGGAACAGCCTTACCTTGCGGCACTTCTGCCCATCATTCATCGCTTCTTCTGTTCTGCGGGCATCTTCGGCGGTGTCATTCCCATACCGGCACGCCGCTTCCTAAGGAAAAGGGAAAAGAACAGAAAAAAGGCATTAGTAAGCATTCAGCAAATCTTTGCTTATTTTTAAAGACTGTACAAGCTTCAAATGCTTACCTGAATCCCAGCCGCTCTGGGGGAACTCTGTCTCTGGAACTTCTCATCCATCTGCAAAAGGAAAAATACACTCCAGGTTAGCGTGGAAACATCTAGAGGCGCCGCATACCGCGCTTACTCACCGCATTTCTTCTTCAGAACCGGCATCCACCCTGAAAACGTTGCGGCACCTAAAAGACACAGAAAAATAACTCAGTTCAATACAAATACGAAAGGGTCGCATCGCACATAGCCCTCTCACTCACCTTCAGCGCTACTCATCTCAGCAGCACATCGCCATCCCCGGACGCCGGCCATCATCTAAGGAAGGAAAGGAACAAAGTTAGAGAACTGGTCAAAAGACTCATTATACTTACCTGTCGGACTCTTGCCAGTGAACTAACTAGGCAGCAACGATCCCGCATCAAATCAACGCGCCCCTGCGGTGAAAGCAGGACGGAGAGCACACTTTCCAAGAAAACAAGGTGAGCTGTGGATCAAAGGGAAGGGTTGAACCCCGGGGAAGTAGGGGTTCAAGCACACAGAGACAATAGGGAGTTAAACTCTACCAATCCTGTGTTTCAGGCCCAGTCTCCAGTCGAGTAGACTCCAGGGAAGGGTTCGAGGTCGTAAGAGGTCAGAACAGGCTGAGTGACGTCCCCATGGATACCAGGTGAGCATTACAGAACACAAAGACTCACATCCAAATCCACATGGGCGTCATGGAAACGTCAGAAACTGACCAGTTAGTCCACATGTTGGGACAGCTACGTTCCGAAGTACATGCAGCCAGGCAGGAGACCAACACTCTGAGGAGAGAGCTGATAGTAGCCTAAGAACACACTGATGATTTAAGCCAGCAACTTCTCCAGTCACAAGCAGGGCATGTACCATTGCCGGGAAGCGTACCCTCGATGCCAGCACCATCAGCCAATCCCGTTCAGATAACCCTTCCTGGGGCAGTTCCCTTGGCCCTTCCCGAACGATTTACGGGGGCTCCCAAGAGGTTTGCAACGTTCATGAACCAGTGCTGCCTGCACTTCCTTTGTAGACCAGAGGCCATTCCGAATGACCAATCACGGGTCGCTTTTGTGCTATCCTACCTGAGTGGTAGTGCCGCAGACTGGTCTGTACCCTTTGTGGCCCAAGACGATCCTTTGCTGCATGACTTCAGGGCTTTCAGCAGGAGATGGAAAAGCTGTTTGCCCGTCGGACTCCTGGGCAGGCATTAGACAACGAACTTCTGTCCCTACGCCAAGGGAATCAAGACCTATTAACATACATAGCCACGTTCAATAGACTTGTAGTTGAAGCAGAATGGCCAGTGGAGAAGAAAACCACGTTATTTCATCAGGGGTTGCAGGGGGAGCTCAAGGATGTTCTCACACAAGTAGTGAACCCCCGAAAGACTGCTCAGAATTCATTGACCTTGCTGTTCAACTGGATAATAGATTGCAGGACCGAAGAGCAGATCGAACCAGACTGGACCCTTGCCCTATGTATGTGCATTCAAAGAACAATATTGCCCGCACAACAGAAGGTTCAGGAGAACCAATGCAAATCGGGGGGTTCAGATGCCCCTTGACTAAAGTGGCAAGGGATAAAAGGAGACAGCAGCAGTTATGTCTGTACTGTGGAAGGTCAGGTCATTTCCTTAAAGAGTGCCCTGTGAAGCCACCAAGGAGAATGGTAGGGGCCACGGACAAGGAAGATACCATCAAGGAATCGGAAAACTCCCCAGCCCGGCAAGTGTAGGGGTCCACTTGTCGAGCGAAGAAAGTGAACTACAGACCTCCTATTTTGCACTATTTGTGGTCTTGATCAATCACCAACAACCATCTCGGATGCATGCAGAAAGAGCGTACATTGACAGTGGAGCCGTTGGGAATTACATTGACCAGGATCTTGCGGCAAAGACGGGGCTTCCGTTATGCCCTAAATCAACCACTGACACTGTTACCACTGTCGACGGCACGGAAATAGCTTCTGGTCCAGTATCCCAATGCACTACAGCTTTAACCCTTCTGTGCCAGGATGGACACCAAGAAACTATGGTTTTCGAACTCATTAAGGCACCACAGTTCCAGTTGATTTCGGGAATGCCATGGTTGGTAGCTCACAATCCTCAAATCGATTGGCGAGCAAAAGAATTGGCCTTTCCCGAAACTTGCGCCCACACATGTTATCCCCAAGAGAAACAACCAATAGACACCAGAACCTCCACGCTTGCGACTGTGGCAATAGGCACCCTACCAAGTGAATACCGGGACTTTCAAGATGTCTTTCAGAAAGAACAGGCTAATACCCTGCCACCGCATAGACCATACGATTGCCAAATCGACCTGATACCCGGTGCACAAATCCCTTGTGGGTGAATTTACGCACTCACGGAACCAGAAAACCAGCACCTGAAGGCCTATCTTGACCAATACCTGGCCAACGGGTTCATCCGTCCCTCGAAGTCTCCAGCAGCCAGTCCTCTATTCTTCATACCGAAAAAGGAGGGGGACTTGAGAACGTGCATCGACTATCGCGCACTGAATCAGATTACCGTAAAAAATCGCTACCCCCTGCCACTGATCCCTGAATTGCTTGATCAAGTCAAAGATAACCAAATCTGCACAAAACTAGACCTTAGGGGGGCATATCACCTTGTTCGCGTAAAATAGGGGGACGAATGGAAAACCGCTTTTCGCATCAAATACGGCTTGTACGAATATCAAGTAATGCCCTTTGGCCTTTGCAATGCACCTGCAGCATTTTAATACTTCATGAACGATTGTCATGATCTCTGCTTCCAAAAGGTCAGGACTTACCCAACTCCCTTGGAAGCAGAACCATAACCCAGGTTCCGAGTACCAACCAGTCCCAATTGGGACCTTTTGGACCCTGTCCTGGCGCCAGTGGCACCAGGCTCATAAATATGCCCAGTCCCAGCGCTGGAAGCGCCGGGCTCATAATGCTTGGGTGGACTTACCTGCAGCAGACCATGCTGCTTACTTACCTGCTAGTTGAGCCCCTGATCCTCTTCTGTTTGGGACTACTTTTCCTGTTGGGTGGGGCAGGAGCCACTCCCTAGGCTTAGAACACTGGAACTCTTCTGGAAAGCAGGAACTCTTTTTCTTCTAGGCGAGGCTGTGGAAGGAGAGACCTAAGTACTACAGGAGGTTATTTAAAGCACACCCGATGGATGAATCTTGCTTTGCGTTATTCTGCATCCTCTGCAGCAGAACGCTCATCGTGTCTTCTGCATCTGATCCTGGGCCTAAGGGAAAAGGCTTACCATCCTGAATCCAGTCTTTAGCAACACCTATAAAGACAAGAAAGAACAGGTTAGCATTACGGTCTTCAGTGACAGCTCTTCACTTACCTGGTCCATCGGCTGTCACCAACGCCTCGCGCTGCATTCCGGCATCTGAAAGACAAAGGCTTACCTACTCTTCGTGCGCTCCGGAGGTCTTCACACTGCATTCCGGCATCTGAAAGACAAAAGCTTACCAACTCTTTGCACGCTCCGGAGGCCTTCGGCGCTGCATCCCGCATCTGAAAGACAAAACAAGGTGCGTTTAAAGACATTGGGGAACTTTAATACTCACGTGCCATTATTCCTTTCCACATCTAACCCAGTGGGTATTCCGGCACCCTGCAGCTGCTCCGAACTTGTACCTGCAAAATAAAAAGACAGAGCGCATCGTGAAGCAGGCAACAAGTGCTTACTTACGTGCTTCCAGGCGCTTCTATTCATCACACGGGCTCCATTTTCAACTCACTTCAGCCCGTCATCTGCCATCGCCGGAACCCTGCAAAACAAGAGACATCATTACTAAAGACTTTAAAGACATTAGAATTATTCGAAACTTACCGTTCGTGCAGTAAACGACGGACAGCAGTCCTCTGAAGTCAAGAGGCCTGCTCCCCTTATCCAGTGAAGAAACTGGTTACAGCACCCTGCCCCGAGGCAGATGGAGAGCACGGCATTCACTTACCTAAGGTGAGAGCGTTAACCTTTGGGGTTCTACAGGAGGAGAGAAAGGGAAGAAGAGAGAGACATTCAATAACCCAGTTCCTTAATCCCATATTTTCTATCTGCAGACATCTTACCCTTCGAGTCAGACATACTGTGCACAGAGGTCCAGCCCAAAGAGCCAGCCGTGTGTTACACATCATCTTTGAAGATACAGTATACGCCCAGTCAAGACCGGCGCCTCTACGGGAATCAGGTGAGCGTTACAGAACGCAAAGCCTACCACAAAACTCCCGTCCAGGCGCTATGGAAACCTCGGATACCGACCAGCTAGCCCAGTTACTTGGGGAACTAAGGGCTGAAGTGCATGCAGCCCGTCAGGAAACAAACGCTCTAAGAAGGGAACTGATTATTTCCAAGAGCGAACAGATGATCTCGCTAGACAATTGCTACAGTCACAAGCCGGACAGACCCCGTTACCCGCATCTGGGGGAAATCTTCCTTCTACATCCTCTATGAATCCAGTGCAGATCAACCTACCTGGGAATGTACCTCTGGCTCCGCCCGAACGGTTTTCTGGTGACCCAAAGAGGTTTGCAGTATTTATCAATCAGTGCCGGTTGCATTTTTTATGCCGGCCAGCAGCCTTTCCAACTGATCAAGCTAAAGTAGCTTTCGTGCTTTCTTACCTTAGTGGCAATGCGGCAGACTGGTCGATCCCTCTAGTAAATCAAGATGATCCGGTCCTCCATGATTTTCAAGCTTTTCAGCTCCGTATGGAAAAACTGTTCGCAAGACATTCCCAGGGGCAGGCCTTGGACAATGAGCTTCTTTCGTTGCGACAAGGTAATCAAGACCTTTTGGCTTATATTGCGTCTTTCAACAGACTGATAGTGGAAACTCAATGGCCGGAGGATAAAAGGATTACGCTGTTTTATAGAGGTCTACGTGGAGAGCTCAAAGATGTGTTAGCCCAAGTAGTGAATCCCCCGCAAGACTGTTCGGACTATATAGACTTAGTCGTTCAAATAGATCACAGACTACAGAACAGGAAGGCCGATCGTTCCAAGTTTGATGCTCGAGTATTTTCTAAACCACCAACTCCTTCCAAAGGGGTAGACTCCGGAGAACCCATGCAAATAGGGGGCCTGAAAGGACCACTAACACAAAAGGAGCGGGAAAGGAGAAAACAGTTGCAATTATGCCTCTATTGCGGAAACTCAGGGCATTTTCTTCGAGACTGTCCGGTGAAACCAGCCAAGAATGCAGTGGGAGCTGCAGATACCAAGATCACAAACTCTGAGCAGGGAAACGACCTCGCCCGACAAGAATAGAGGTCCTCTTGCTGAGCGTTAAAACCAGTTCCGTGACCTCGCATTTCGTGATACCTATGGTCCTCATTAGCCCTGATCATCCAGATCGATTACATGCGATTGAAGCTTACGTCGACAGCGGTGCCATCGGCAATTATGTGGATCATGAAATGGTTTTGAGGATGAATCTGACTCTTTGTCCTAAGGCTGTAAAGGACGTCATTACTACGGTGGATGGTACGGAGATAGCCTCCGGACCCGTAACGCATACCACCCAAGAAGTGACGCTAGTAAGTCAAGATGGACACCATGAGAAGATCGTGTTCGTTGTGATCAAGGCCCCTCAGTTCCAGATTATTCTAGGAATACCTTGGTTAGAGAAGCACAATCCTCAGATCGATTGGCGAGCAAGAACGGTTCAGTTTCCGGAATGTGTCTCTACTTGTTACCCTCAACCTGGTGTTACACTGGCAGCAATTTCTTCTGAGACTCCCCAGTTACCTCCCGAATACCTAGAATTCCAAGATGTTTTCAGGAAGGATCAGGCTAACTCTCTGCCTCCTCATAGGTCTTATGACTGCCAGATAGACCTGATACCTGGATCTACTCCTCCTTGTAGTAGAATTTATGCCCTCACCGAGCCTGAGAACCTTCATCTCCGACAATACCTGGATCAATACCTAGCGAATGGGTTTATTCGTCCTTCCAAGTCCCCTGCTTCCTCAGCTTTGTTCTTCGTTCCAAAAAAAGAAGGGGACCTGAGAACTTGTATAGATTATCGCGCCCTGAACCAGATCACCGTTAAGAATAGATATCCGTTACCTTTGATCCCTGAACTCCTGGACCAAGTCAGAAAAGCATGCATATATACAAAGCTGGATCTTAGAGGAGCCTACCACTTGGTACGAGTAAAAGAAGGCGATGAATGGAAGACGGCCTTCCGCAGCAAGTATGGGCTATTTAAATATCAGGTCATGCCCTTCGGACTTTGCAATGCCCCGGCCGCCTTTCAATATTTTATGAACGATGTCCTCAGAGAGCTCATAGATGTGTGTGTTGTTGTTTACATTGACGACATCCTCGTTTATTCTTCATCGGAATCTGAACATCGGAAACACGTGAAAATGGTCCTCGAGAGATTGCGTCAACACAAACTTTTTGCTAAATTGGAAAAATGTGTTTTCAACGCGACTGAAGTTGAATTCTTGGGATTCATATTATCACCTGGCGGATTGCGTATGGATTCAAAGAATACCGATGCAATTCTCAAATGGCCATCACCATCCTCCGTAAAAGGTGTTCAAAGCATGTTAGGCTTCGCTAACTTTTACCGAAGGTTTATCCCCGAATTCTCTCGAATAGTCCAGCCCATCACCGCCTTGTTAAAGAAAAACAAACGTTTTGAATGGTCTACCGAGGCGGAACAAGCTTTCCAGAATTTGAAGACTAAATTTATCTCTGCACCAATCTTAAAACATCCTCGCCCAGAACTCCCCTACATCGTTGAAACTGATGCTTCGAGCCTTGCCATGGGGGCAGTTCTATCACAAAAGGACCCAGTAACCAATCAGTTGCATCCCGTGGCATTTTGGTCCCGCAAATTCTCACCTCCTGAAATCAATTACACTATTACTGATAAGGAACTTCTGGCTATCAAGTCCGCCTTTAAGGCTTGGCGGCATTATCTTCTGGGGGCCCGACACACAGTTACTGTGATTACAGATCACCGAAACCTGCAATATTTGAAAACCGCAAAAGCCCAATCCTCTAGACAACTCCGTTGGGCACTATTCTTTGCCGAGTTTGACTTCATAATTACCTATCGACCTGGTACAAAAAACGGTAAAGCTGATGCCCTTTCTCGGATGGGAGTGGAAGAACACTTGATCAACCCTAAACCTGTACCTATCATTCCCGATCAAAGAATTCTGGGTGTGATCACTACACAATCCATAGAGGAAGTTAAGGATAAAGCCAGGCAACTTGTAACTCCAGCAGACATACAGAATTGGCATCTGCAGGGAAAGGACTTTGCAGTGAAGGACAACTTATTGTATTTCCAAGAACGATTATACCTGCCCAGCACAGATTTACAGAAAAAGGTAATCTCTTGTTATCACGATTCTTTAATGGAAGGACATCCCGGTATGGCCAAGACCTCAGAAAGGATCAAGCGCTACTTCTGGTGGCCATCTTGGAAAAAAGATATCAGAGACTTTATAATGTCCTGTGGAGTATGCGTCCAAAACAAGAGTCAAAAAGAAAAACCAGCCGGCCTCTTACGCCCTATTGACATCCCACCTCGCCCTTGGCATACGCTTTCAATGGACTTCATCACCGATCTACCTCCATGCTCCGGATACAATACGATCCTAGTAATCGTGGACCTATTCTCCAAGATGCCGCATTTAATTCCACTCAAAGGCTTACCAACAGCAACAACTCTGGCCCGAGAATTTCTTGAAAACATCGTCCGACTGCACGGTTTTCCTTCAGTTCTAATTTCGGATCGAGGTAGTCAATTTATTTCTCATTTTTGGCGAAGTTGCTGTCGGTCGGCTCAAATTGATGTGAGACTTTCGACCAGTCACCACCCTCAAACCGACGGACAAACCGAGAAGACCAATCAAACTCTGGAACAGTATTTACGCTGCATGCTGCAACAAACTGAAAAAACTTGGAAAGATATCCTTTGGATAGCTGAATATGCCTACAATAACTCTGTCCACTCGGGAACTGGGAAGACCCCGTTTTTTCTTTTATACGGCAGTCACCCTCGAACCTCGGAATTGGATCCACTTCAAGATCTTGGAACACCAGCAGTAGACCACCTGCACTCTACAATCACCCAAGCCTTTAAGGAAGCCGTTTCTCACCTTCAAAGGGCTAAAGAACAATACAAGAAAGGAGCAGATCAACATCGGAAGGAAGCCCCCCAATATCAAGTAGGAGATCAAGTCTGGTTATCCACCAAATATCTACCTCTAAAGGGACCACGCACATTCAACCCAAGATACCTTGGTCCCTATTCCATCACTACCATAATAAACCCAGTAGCGGTCAAGTTGGACTTGCCCCCTCACATGAAGATACATCCGGTCTTCCACGTCTCTCTATTAAAACCTGTGCAACCTCAAACCCGACTAACTAAAACCCCAAGACCTATCCTAGTTGATGGAGAACTCGAGTTTGAAGTCAAAAGCATCCTGGACTCCAAGATCTCCAAATCTAAACTATTTTACCTAATTGACTGGAAAGGCTACGGCCCCCAAGAAAGATCCTGGGAACCTGCAGAAAATGTCCACGCTCCTCGTCTAATCAAAAGATTTCATCGAACATTTCCTGACAAGCCCAAACCCCCGGAGAAGCCCGGTTTGGGAGGGGCCTTGAGGGGGGTGCTGTCATGATCTCTGCTTCCAAAAGGTCAGGACTTACCCAACTCCCTTGGAAGCAGAACCATAACCCAGGTTCCGAGTACCAACCAGTCCCAATTGGGACCTTTTGGACCCTGTCCTGGCACCAGTGGCACCAGGCTCATAAATATGCCCAGTCCCAGCGCTGGAAGCGCCGGGCTCATAATGCTTGGGTGGACTTACCTGCAGCAGACCATGCTGCTTACTTACCTGCTAGTTGAGCCCCTGATCCTTTTCTGTTTGTGACTACTTTTCCTGTTGGGTGGGGCAGGAGCCACTCCCTAGGCTTAGAACACTGGAACTCTTCTGGAAAGCAGGAACTCTTTTTCTTCTAGGCGAGGCTGTGGAAGGAGACACCTAAGTACTACAGGAGGCTATTTAAACCACACCCGATGGATGAATCTTGCTTTGCGTTATTCTGCATCCTCTGCAGCAGAACGCTCATCGTGTCTTCTGCATCTGATCCTGGGCCTAAGGGAAAAGGCTTACCATCCTGAATCCAGTCTTCAGCAACACCCATAAAGACAAGAAAGAACAGGTTAGCATTACGGTCTTCAGTGACAGCTCTTCACTTACCTGGTCCATCGGCTGTCACCAACGCCTCGCGCTGCATTCCGGCATCTGAAAGACAAAGGCTTACCTACTCTTCGTGCACTCCGGAGGTCTTCACACTGCATTCCGCCATCTGAAAGACAAAAGCTTACCAACTCTTCGCACGCTCCGGAGGCCTTCGGCGCTGCATCCCGCATCTGAAAGACAAAACAAGGTGCGTTTAAAGACATTGGGGAACTTTAATACTCACGTGCCATTATTCCTTTCCACATCTAACCCAGTGGGTATTCCGGCACCCTGCAGCCGCTCCGAACTTGTACCTGCAAAATAAAAAGACAGTTAGAGCGCATCGTGAAGCAGGCAACAAGCGCTTACTTACGTGCTTCCAGGCGCTTCTATTCATCACACGGGCTCCATTTTCAACTCACTTCAGCCCGTCATCCGCCATCGCCGGAACCCTGCAAAACAAGAGACATCATTACTAAAGACTTTAAAGACATTAGAATTATTCGAAACTTACCGTTCGTGCAGTAAATGACGGACAGCAGTCCTCTGAAGTCAAGAGGCCTGCTCCCCTTATCCAGTGAAGAAACTGGTTACAACACCCTGCCCCGAGGCAGATGGAGAGCACGGCGTTCACTTACCTAAGGTGAGAGCGTTAACCTTTGGGGTTCTACAGGAGGAGAGAAAGGGAAGAAGAGAGAGACATTCAATAACCCAGTTCCTTAATCCCATATTTTCTATCTGCAGACATCTTACCCTTCGAGTCAGACATACTGTGCACAGAGGTCCAGCCCAAAGAGCCAGCCGTGTGTTACACATCATCTTTGAAGATACAGTATACGCCCAGTCAAGACCGGCGCCTCTACGGGAATCAGGTGAGCGTTACAACGATGTCCTACGGGAATTGATTGATGTCTGTGCTCTAGTGTACATCGACGATATTCTAGTATATTCTGCATCAAAGCAGGACCACGTTAAACACGTCCGATCCATATTGGAGAAACTCTGTCAACACCAGCTCTACGCCAAGCTCGAAAAGTGCTCATTCCACATCTCTGAGGTGGAATTCCTGGGCTTTATTCTCAGCCCGAATGGAATCTGAATGGATGTACACAAGGTAGATGCTATCCTGAACTGGCCATCCCCCAATTCATTCAAGGGGGTTCGAAGTATTCTGGGTTTTGCAAACTTCTACCACCGGTTCATTCCAGGATTTTCGCAAATCGTGCATCCCATCACGTCATTGCTAAGGAAAAGCAACAAAAAGTTCCAGTGGAAAACAGAAGCAGAGGAAGCTTTCCTGGAACTCAAAGCAAGATTCACATCTGCCCCAATCTTACACCACTCTCGCCCTGATCTCCCATACCTAGTGGAAACGGACACCTCAAGCATGGCTATGGGAGCCGTCCTCTCACAAAAGGACCCCGAAACGACCCAGTTACACCGTGTTGACTTCTGGTCGCGTAAATTCACACCCCCTGAACTCAATTACGCTATCACAGACAAAGAACTCCTGGCCATTAAGTCAGGCTTTAAGGCATGGCGGCACTTTCTCTTGGGTGCCAGACACACAATCACCATAATAACTGACCACCGGAACCTCCAGTACCTAAAAACGGCAAAGGCCCAATCATCACGACAACTACGTTGGGCTCTTTTTTTTGCTGAATATGACTACATGATTGCATTTCGACCAAGGGTGAAAAACGGGAAGGCCAATGCCCTTTCCTGTATGGGGGTGGAAGAGCAAGGGTATCAGACCCCTGACCCAATAGCAATCTTCCCGAGTGACAAGCTCCTAGGAATCACAGCAACCATAACTCAGAAAGAATTACATGAAGAAATCCAAAACCTGATTATTCCGGAGCAATTACAAGCGTGGAGTGCACAAGGAGAACATTACATGATAAAAGATCAGTTGCCCTACTTCAGGTATCGTTTATTCTTACCAAACCAAGAACTACGAGAACAAGTCATGTCTGGTTCTCATGATTCCTTGATCGAGGGCCACCCCGGAATCGCTAAAACCCTAGCCAAGGTAAAACGAAATTATTGTTGGCCCACGTGGCGTAAAGACATTATCCAATTCATCCAATCTTGTGGAGTGTGTGCTCAAAACAAGTCATTCAAGCAGAAACCGGCTGGGCTATTATAACCATTGGAAATCCCACCAGCACCTTGGCACAGGTTGTCCCTCGATTTTATTACTGACTTACCACCCAGTCAAGGGTTTAACACTATTCTTGTGGTTGTGGACCTATTTTCAAAAATGGCACAATTCATTCCTCTTAAGGGGCTCCCAAATGCTTCCACTCTGGCAAAGGTATTTCTTGAAGGCATCGTACGGCTCCATGGGTTTCCTTCAGTTTTAGTCTCAGAGCGAGGTACTCAATTTGTATCTAACTTCTGCAGAAAATGCTGCTCTATGGCCCAGATCGACATCCGGCTATCCACCAGTCACCATCCCCAAACGGATGGTCAAACTGCGAGGACAAATCAGACGCTCGAGCAGTATCTGCGTTGCATGTTACACCAAGCTGAAGGAAGCTAGTTCGAACTATTATGGATAGCTGAATATGCTTATAACAATTCCCTACACAAAAGCACTGGGCAGACACCCTTTTATACCATGTATGGCAGGCACCCACGTACTTCTGAGTTGGACGTTCCTACAACCCTGGAAATGCCAGCAGTCAAAACCTTGCACACAACCATTTCTCAAACCTTTAAAAGGGCAGCTGAACACCTACTTCAAGCTAGGAATCGCCAAAAGAAGTTTGCTGATCAACACCGAGCAAAGTCCCCCAACTACCAAGTGGGAGTCAAAGTCTGGCTGGCGTCTAAACATGTGTCCATTAAAGGAACCCAAGCTTTCCGTCCAAGATACCTGGGTCCATTCACCGTCACCTCCGTGATAAATCCTGTGGCGGTCAGGCTAGCTTTGCCATCAAACATGCAGATTCATCCTGTGTTCCACATGTCTCTACTTAAACCTGTTCAACCTGGGACCCAGGTAGCAATGCCACCGCAGCCAGTAGTAGTCGCCGGGGAGCCAGAATTCGAAGTCAAGGACATCCTGGATTCAAAGTACATCAGATCCAAATTATAATACTACTTAGTAGACTGGAAGGGGTATGGTCCACAAGACAGGACATGGGAGCCTTGTGAGTACATCCAAGCACCTTGCTTGCTTAGACGATTACATCAAAACCATCCAAACAAACCAGGACCAGACAGAAGAGCCACCTTGAGAGGGGCCTTGGGGGGAGTGCTGTCATGATTCCTGCCCCTCATCTCCCCAGCCCTCTAAAATGTCAGGCTGGAGCCAGGCCACGATCACCTACTTGGCCCTCACGGGCCTCTTCATCCCTCCAAAGACCCACTTGGAGTCATACTTGGCGCTTGTGGCACCAGGCTCGCTCACTCCCATAGGATAACATTGGGGATTGGACTTGTAGTGCATTGATGGGGACAAGATGGATGCCCCCACATATTTCGGTTCCCAGAACTGCATATGCAGTCTAGTCTTTTGGGTGTGGTTCAGCCCAGAGAAACCTGGGATACCCAGAGACTATTTAAGCCACGCCCAGGCTGAGATACATGCTTTGTGTTTTCTGCACCTGCAGCGTGACACTCACTGTGTTCGGATCGGTCTCCAGTCGGCTTGTATCTTTCTTCTGTGCTCAGCTCCTGCAAGAACAAGAACACTGTTAGGAACAGCCTTACCTTGCAGCGCTTCTTCCCATCATTCATCGCTTCTTCTGTTCTGCAGGCATCTTCGGCGGTGTCATTCCCATCCCGGCACGCCACTTCCCAAGGAAAAGGGAAAAGAACAGAAAAAAAGGCATTAGTAAGCATTCAGCAAATCTTTGCTTATTTTTAAAGACTGTACAAGCTTCAAATGCTTACCTGAATCCCAGCCGCTCTGGGGGAACGCTGTCTCTGGAACTTCTCATCCATCTGCAAAAGGAAAAATACACTCCAGGTTAGCGTGGAAACATCTAGAGGCACTGCATACCACGCTTACTCACTGCATTTCTTCTTCAGAACCGGCATCCACGCTGAAAACGTCACGGCACCTAAAAGACACAGAAAAAGAACTCAGTTCAATACAAATACGAAAGGGTTTCATCGCGCATCGCCTTCTCACTCACCTTCAGCGCTACTCATCTCAGCAGCACGTCACCGTCCCCGGACGCCGGCCATCATCTAAGGAAGGAAAGGAACGAAGTTAGAGAACTGTTCAAAAGACTCATTATACTTACCTGTCGGACTCTTGCCAGTGATGTAACTAGGCAGCAACGAGCCTGCATCAATCAACGTGCCCCTGCGCTGAAAGCAGGACGGAGAGCACACTTTCCAAGAAAACAAGGTGAGCTGTGGATCAAAGGGAAGGGTTGGACCCCGGCGAAGAAGGGGTTCAAGCACACAGTGACAATAGGGAGTTAAACTCTACCAATCCTGTGTTTCAGGCCCAGTCTCCAGTCGAGTAGACTCCAGGGAAGGGTTTGAGGTCATAAGAGGTCAGAACAGGCTGAGTGACGTCCCTGTGGATACCAGGTGAGCGTTACACACCAGAGGCATCGGGAATGAGGGAGCAAATGTGCTGGTACCATACATTACCAGCTCAAAAACTGCGTGTGTCATTCACAATTTCTAAAGTCCCATCAGAAATATCTGATGCAAAATCAAATTTGAAACTTTGTTGCGTTTCTGATAGTTCGTCCATTGTACCAAAATAACCCAATGTTTCCTCTCCCGTACACATTTTTTGTCCAACACATATGACCCAAAAAGAAAAAAGAAAAGAACTCTATAAATTGCTAAACACATTATCAATTCCATTCCTTCTGTTTGTCGTGAAAATAAATCCTAATCAATTATTCTACAAATAATTCCTACAAAAACAATTCTAAATATTAAAACAATCTTTTAAAACAATTGTCAGGTTTCGTATGCTCTCCTCCCCCCTGTTAGCTGGAATGAAACATCATTCCTTAGATTGCACTTAACTTAATTATTAGTATACTGCTGTTCTTCAAGCATCAGTGGGAACGTACCAGTGCCCCTCCGAACATCGTGGAGATGCACCCATGCTTTAATGCCTTCCACTTTCACAGGCATAGGACTAGAGAAGATGACCATATGGGGCCCGTGGAATCGACGGTCGTTCCATTGACGGACAAAAGAGCGGACAAAGTCCCTCTCCCCGGAGAGCAACAACTGATGCTGAAGCTTGTTTGCTACCACACCGTCTTCGATCTTGTTTTGCTGATGAGGTGCAGTTACCTGTGAGGACACAATTCTAACTCTGTTGGATAAAGACTTAAGATAGTCCCCAAATTAATTTCCTAATATTTCTGTTGACCTATGTGCATCAATACCTATGTGTACGGGTGAGAGAGGTGTAAACATTTTACGACCCATCACCACCTCATGGGGACTACGGTGGTGATCCTTTCCAGGTTTGTACCCCAAACAAAGCAATATCAATGGAAGGCAATAAAGCCATGACTTATGCAAATCAGAACACATTTTTGACAATTGAGTGTTCAAGAAGCCATTGAGATGCTCCACAAAGTCTGTTGGCCTGAGGGTGGTAGACCGAGCACAACCTATGCAGTATCCCCAAAAGTGAAGTCATTTCAGTGAACAAAGCATTAAAGAAGTGAGTACCATCATTAGACCTTAATACTTTACAAATACCCCACTGTGGAAATGGAACCCAACTAAGAATATGGCTGCTAATTTGACATCAGGGTGCATGCAGGGTCCAGCCTGAAGTCATCAGGAAAATGGTCAAACAACCACATTTAAATAACGATAGGTGCCACACGTTTGTATCATGTTGACAAAATCAACCTGCAATTCCCTAAAAGGACCTGAAGGTCAGGGTATAACACCTCTTACTGCCCTCATAGTATTTTCTGGATTGAATTCCTTAAAGATTGTGCAATTGACAATAAACCTACTCACCTGCTCAGAAAGGCTGTGCACAAACCATTCCTCCTGAAGATCTGCAGCAATTTGTCGCTGAGTAGTATGTGCCGGGAAATGCAGTTGCTCCAAAGCCACAAGAAGCAACTCTACGGCCATCACTACCTTCCCAGTCAGGTCCTGCATCCACAACAAATCTGTGGGTGAGTGGCTGAGAGTGTACACCCCATCTTCGCCCAAAGCTCCTTTTCCTCCTTGCGTGCTTTTCCACGCAGTTCAACAATTTGTAACAAGGGGACTGCAGTGTATGGGAATGGCAACTCTGCCTGTTGGGGCATCATTTACATTTTTGTGATACCTGGGAGGGGTAAATAAGCGGCAGCCTTTAATGATCGGTCCCCTGCATCGTTGCCAAGTGCTGCAAAGTCAGTTTTGCTAGTATGCACAGTGCATTTAACAACCCCTACCTCCACAGGCAATGTTAACGCATCGATTAATCATGAAAGGAGCGCAGCATGCTGGATAGGGGTCCCATCAGATCTTCAAAACCCTCTTCTCTGCCATCTAGATAAACCAGAATGTATTGTGGTGGTGACATACGCAGAGTCGGAGAAGATAGTGAATGCTTTCCCCTTACACATTTCCAGCGCTTCAATAAGTGACACAATTTGGCTGCTTGCGTATAGTAATGTGACAGCAATCGCTTCTCCACGTCTACCCGGTACTAACCATTCAAAAGGCTTACAACTGCTGCTCCTGTATGTCTCTCACCAGTGTCCTGATCAATTATTGATGATCCATCAACAAAAGGTGTTACTCCTGTCTCCAAAGCATCTTCTTTAACACTTGTATTGTTTCCCTCATCTCCCTCATAGGTCACACAATAATGAATATCATCACCAGGCTGCACTGGGACAGCCAAATAAGTCACTTGGTTTACTACATGAAATCTCACTAGTCATACAGAATCATTTTACAAAATAACCTTGTACCCTGAAACTCTCTGAGTAGTCAAAGTTGATTTAAATTTCTCCAAAATTGCAACAACTGTTTGCTCCACGTACAGTGTCACTGGGTAGCCCATAGTAACGGCTGAGGATGTTTGTATTGCAAGGGCCACGGGCGCAAGAGATTGCTCACACGGAAATGGACCCTGTATAACTTATTCCATTGTATTTATTTATTTATTTATTTATTTATTTATTTATTTATTTATTTATTTGTTTATTTGTTTATTTATTTATTTATTTATTTTGCATAACACGTCTGTCCTTTATTTTATATAATTGTATCCTGTCTAAACCCCACCCTGTCTACAACCCACTATAATAGGTGAAGGATTTGTGGCCAAACAATGTTTTCTGTGTTAGGACAGCTGTCATTAACTTCCCATCTTTATGCGAAAAAGAAACAATGGCTTTTGGTAATCCGGAGTCAACAAAACTGGAGCATTACTGATCGCAGTGCTGAGCTCCTGAAAACAAGTTCTTATTTCATCTGACCTCTCGATCTGACTCTTCTCTTTCTGTGCTTCCTTGAGAGCTTGCAGCAGGGGCTTTGTGTAACTAGAGTAGTTGGAAATCAAAGACCTACAATAGTTACAGAGCCCCAAAAACTGTTGCATTTGTTTTACTGTAGTTGGTTGAAGCGTGTTCTGAACTGTGGAGGTTCTCTCAGGCATTACCCTTTTCCCTGCAGACAATGCTACTTGTCCCAAATACATTACTTATGTGTGAAAGTATTGCATTTTTTTTGTCCACTTTATACCCCTTTTCCGTGAGCATGGTGAGGAGCCTGACTGAGTGTCCACAACACTGTTGCTCCAAAGCACTACAAACAATTAAATCATCCACATATTGAATTACAGTGCTGGACATTTGTACGTTTCCCAAATCCATCTGAATGAATCACAACAGACATCTTATTAAAACATGCCAGCCCAAATCCTTTACATTCCTTTGAGATTTCACCTTGAGTCGTACATCGAAGGAGCGCATTGTTTTCCACTACAACAGCGCTGTAAGTATTCCTCTTTTCACTAGTATGGCCCTTTCTACTATAGAGCCATTTTCCTGAAACTACCAGAAGAGGCCCACACTACGTGCGACTAACCAATAAACTTGAGGTGCAGGGTTCGCCCGTGCAATTAGCACAAGAAAGGCCTTACCAAGATATGCCTCAGAAAGATATCTACGGGTGGTCTTACCAGAAGATGCCACCTTACTCTAAAGTGAGGGCTCCAGCCAACCCACCAAGCAACCTGAAGGGAATTGAGACTATCCCCATGAGTAACACACTTTGTTGAAGGACTACATGTCTAAAATAACAAGCTAGATAATAATACAAATTTAACAATATTAAATGATTCATACACTTCCTAAACACATTCACTCTTGAACCTGTTTAGTCCCTTTTAATCCCACAAACACATTTCTTGCCCTACCTATAAAACACTCTTTCCTTTTTCTCCTATTTCACCCCACTTGGTTTACCTGACAAAGACGCACTTATGTGGATGTCGAAACCTCAAAGTGCTCCAAACTGGTGCTCCCACAATCGGTTCTGCTTCAGAGCAGGGATGTGGAATGTCCACCTCGGGGACCAGTCAGGCCTCTTGGTGCCTGCAAACCACTTCTTTTTTGTCCACAAGTTGGTCCCTGCAGAGAAAGATCACAGGTGAGCTGGACGAACAGGAGACCCCCAATATTTTCAGGGAGCCTAATGCTCCTACCTGGGTCGCCAAATTGTAGGCATGGACCTTTAGCTCCACTCCTTCACCCGAATTAGGCCCACCTCTAGAATTAGAAAGTGCACCTTTTGTCCATAAAGCAAGTTTATTGTACAAACGGCCGGGAGGGGGCTTAGATGATATCTAACAGTCACACAAACCGTGTTCTCCCTTAACCACACAAAGAACACACATTACATACAGTTTGCAATAGTCAATGCACTTCCCCAGATACTGTTACAATGGCATCCCACAAACATGATTGGTTGCCCTGTACAGTGAAATCTAAAACCCACACAGTTCATTGGACACAGACATTATGACACAATCCCCATAAAATTATAATTACAAGGTTTACATTTCCAATACACCCCTTCCCAAAACCTCTGCATATTTGGTGCCAGCCCTGCCTCTTAGTTACACAATAACAGAATTCCTATGAATGATACACACCGACCTGCTCTAAAAATACCTAAGCACATGAAGACGAGAGAAAGACACATAGATTCCCTTTTGACCTATTTGTGTTTGCTAACCACATTGCCCAAACCTGTCGAGTGTCTGATTTTTATGACTACTGACCATTCCTCTTCACATGAGTTCCGCCCCCTCTCTGAGAAGACAATTGCTATCCTGACATTTATTACTACTGATCTCCGTAAGTGCCCTGCAAGAAGCCAGCTGTTCCAAATACACATGCAAGTTCACAAGATGCCTGTCCCTTACAACAATGAGCTCTCCTGTTCGCCAGAGATCATATCTTCCCTTCACCACCCCAGCACTTGAGCCATCTGCAAACTGACTGCAACCACCCCATTTTGGCCAATTTACGAAACCTGTTCCCTGACTGTTGACGGCCTTTGCCACGATTGCAAAATCACCCTTCTAATTAATCCACAATGCAGGCACCCATGATACACAGACCAACCACACCTCATATGTTTCATATCTTTTACTTAATTTGAAAAATACTTCCCATACATGTATACCATTAGGTGTACATTTTATACCTAATATGATCTCCTCTCCCGACCGCCATTCATGCAGCTAAACTCCATGTGCATACTTTGATCGCCTGCTTCACCTGAGTCTGGAGTTATGTTTCTGTGCACATGCAAATCTACACATGTATCGCCTCTACACAAAATAACACAGAGTAACCTAAATGTAACATTTATCCGATTTACCATAAATATTGTAATACCTGTAGCAATTTGCAAAAGTGACAGAAATGACGATGATGACGTGTCCACACCCCAGTCAGTGGTATTGCACGTAAAGTTCAAACTTTTCCAATTTCCAAAACAAATCTGTGACTCTTAGACCTTTGCAGCAGGTGGCTGGGTCCTGCAGAGACATCTTAATGTTGAGATGAATGTGCTGTCTGGTCTGGTTAACAGTCAGCTATGGAAAAAGTGCTGGCTCCACTTGCTCACCAACCTCTATAATAACAGAGCCTTCCCGGTTTATGCCCCTTATTTTCACCTTCTTGAAAAGTCCATATGAATCTTTTCTGTTTTTTTGCCATCGTGAATCTCTGTCCCGCTACTTTAGGGTGAAAATGTGTGCACATTTCAGGGGCAACTCGAATCTAGCCTGCAGATACGCAAAATATCAAATTGTTTGCCCAGACCAAGTCAGAGCGGCAAGGGATATTGTGCCAGTCACTATTCTTTCAGGACTGTTCACTTTCCCTTTTCTGGTCCTTATATGTAAGCAATGTTCTTAATAATTTTGACGAGCCTAATGTTATGCTGAGATGTATTTTATTGATGTGCTGGTGAGATACTTCCCACATACAGAACCCATTATGATACCAAGCCACAAGCAATGCAGCCACACTACCCTTCCCCCACAAATGTGCATTTCACTATAAAGTATGTAACGCTCAGTATACAATGACTGTTTCTCAGCGTACAGTGTATCTATCTGAAGATATAATGTATGTATCTCAATATACAGGGTACATATCTCACCATACAATCTATGTGTACAGTGTATATATTTCAGTATATTATGCTCACATCTCAATATATAATATATGCATCATCTCAGAACATAATTGATGCACTTTAGTTTAAAGTATATACAAGAATGAATCTTGAATGATGTCCCAAATGTCCCCACATAGTCACTTTCACTGTTGTCTGTACCAGTTAAAGGGGGCTAAGTATACAGGAGCTGCATGTGTGATGAGAGTTTAACTGCAAAGAAGGCACTGTTATTAAACAAGCAATCTCTGGTTCTAACACAGAGGCTCAAAACAACGAATTGTCTGTTTTAATTGCAGGGGTCACACCCCACAAGTACTCCCATTATTTTTGTATACCCTTACCCAACCCCCTACCTATTTTTTAAATAAAATGTAAAAAATTCACGCCACAATTCGGCCAAAAAAACTCATTGTTTTCGGCCTGAGTATTTTTGGATTCATTTTTTTGACTCGATACCGCAATATCACACTCTGCTGTGTTAAACAATATGGTGTCTTTTTTAGTGTACAGCGAACTATGAGCAGTTTCACATTACTAACCATCATTCTGGGGAAGTTTTATTCCATATGGAGGTAGATTAAATGCACGGAAGACAAGTTACGTTTATGTCGTGCCAGACTGCTGTTAAATGCCCCATATTATTGTCCCTCTATGAAATGGTTATGCTGGTTTAAAACCAATGGATTTCCATGGAATCTCCTTTGGAGCTCGTGTTCAATGAGTCTGCAATGTTAATGAATGACGTAAAAGCCTTGTGTAAGGCTGTTATGCCATTAATTCACCTTTCAGCTCATTTTCAATCATTTGTACGGCAGAGAGGAGGGGCGGAAACACACCTTGCGTTTCTGTTGCCACCCTTCCTCTGGATTTTCATGGCAGTGCAAATGCTTCTGAATCTTACGGAGTCCGGCTGCTTTATGCACAAAGCAGGCGGACTGCATAGGGATCCATTTACATGCTGGCTGCCATATTTGCATGGCAGGCATTGTGAACAATAACAATTACACCATGCCCGACGTGCGAGCATGTCAGGCAGGGTTTCATTGTAATTGTGAACACTGCATACCATGCCCACATGTTAAGCAGTGTTCACAATTGTAAGGAAATCCTGCCAGACATGCAAGCATGTTGACAGGGTTTAATTGTAATTGTTAGCACTGCTTGCGAAGCTCACAATTAAAAGTAAACTCTACCTGGCATGTGAGCATTCCAGGCAGCTTTTACCAACTTTGCACAGCTGACTGCAAAAGTGCAGGGCAAAAAGCTGTGTGCACGGGTTCCCGGCACTTTTGCACTCTGCTGCAAGGAGCCGCCTACGTGTATGTCAACATGTAATGCCTCCCAACTGCCAAATTACGATATTGAAGAACATGAGCCTCCCTGTGAAGAGAGGGTCCTGAAGATGCCCCTCCTCACCCCCAGATTCATGTCGAGACGAAGGGCCAGGAATGCTCCCAGCCACCCATCTTATGTCAAACTAATTCCGAGTGCACCCCTGATTGACACATACACTGAAAGGTATCCTCTCAGCCAGCCATACAGACCAAATTCAATGCAGGTCTTTACATGTGTCGGGGAAGAACCAGAGATAGTGGACAGAGAGACCTATATGTACAGCCTCTACTAAGCACCAAGAATCCACAGTGCTGACGTCATTAGTGACACCATGACGTAGCAGCATTACACATGAAGCAGACTCGCAGTCCTGCACTGCATCACACAAACACACACTTGTATACATGAAGAACATGCGTGCACAGTTCTGAAGCTAGAGGAAAAATGCATATGCATACTGTCAATACTTTTATTATTCTTTCATCAGCCAAATGCAGTAATGCAAATGCAGAAGCGGAAGGCACAAAAGATCCTGAGCAAGCTTGCAGATGCTTAATGCGATCGTCCCTATGGGACTACAAGGATATAAATGGAACCTGGAAGGAGCCTGCGTGACTAACATATAGGGCCTCATTACAAGTCTGGAGGTTGCCGTGCAGTAAGACCGTCAGGCTGCCGCCAGACTTGTGAAGTTTTGCAGTGCCTGGCTTCAAAGAAACACCGGGCCATTACAGCCGTGGCGGTCCGTGAAGTCAGGCACAGGAAAATGTTAATCCCCATTCCCATTTGAGTCCCATAGACCTCAATGGGAATGGGAAACACAGAAGCACTGGCACCATTAATAACGGTGCCAGTGCTTCCGTGTAGGTCGCTTACCATGGACATTGTGCCCAGCAGGGTCCCTCCTGCCGGGCACAGCAACTCCAGCAAGCAGACCTGTAGTGTGCTGGACCGGTAACAACAGTGCCGGTATGCTTACTGCACCGTTCTTACTGGACCGGCACACTTATAATGAGGCCCATAGTACTTAGAATAACATTAACAGTTAGAACTCATATTATCCGCCTACAGAAATTTACAGAAGGCCCAAAAGCCACGATGCAGAGACGGATGAGCTTACTCAAGCAGCCCAGAGTGTGACGCAGGCTCACAGCCAAGGTCAGAGATACACGGACACAATCCAATCTCCAGACAACAAAGGGATCAGCTGCAGAAAAACTGAATAAATCCTCATAAATGTGAGCAGCAGAGCTCAATTCTGTGGTCCCTAAGCATGTGGTATAGCTATACGAGACAATGGACATTCACTCGTGGTTGCAAAGCAGAGTCAATCACAGCAAGACAGACACAAACTGCAACAAGTGTTGCGCCATGAGGAACAAAATCTTATAGACAAAGGTGATACACACAAGTTACAATGCAGACACATAATTGTTCATATCACCATGAAGAGGTGTACAGCAAGCTGCAAACTGATTCGAGTCCCAGCCCTGGGGAGATTAACTCGAACCAATCAGAGCCTAGCAACCCAGGGGTGGATGGCAAAGAGCATAAACCAATGGTAAGCCCACTACTCTGCATCAATTTAATAGATCGTTTCTTGGGGATGGGACAGGCCAGCCACCTGACATACAAGGACCAGTAGACTAACCTCTATAGGGTTCTCTACAGGTAGTAGTACTCTCAATACCCAATCCCTCGTGCTGATAGGTTTTTTGGGGAAGGGCCCAAGTGAAGCCCACATACTTGCACAAAACTATGCCGCACGCCATGGGGAGCTGAGATGTACCAGAGAATTCTTGTTTTGATCCCTGTTGGTTTTATTTGCAATACACAGCAGAATTACTTGCTGTTTGCTGAGTCCTGGGGAGGGTGTTGGGCCATCGAAGTCGGCGGACCCCCAGCCATACTGTGGCATACCTGGGAGTCCCTCCCAACAAGATGGGAGCAGAGGATGGTTGGCTGCGCCAGCCCGGCACAAAGCCGACTCCTCCTCCACAGAACCTGAGAGGCTGCAGGACCCCTGGCATATTTTGAGAAAGATGGGGAACGCGTAGCCGTGGAAAGGCCATCAGGAGGCAGCTTGGAAATGTCCGGCCCGAAAGTTTGTGAGGCATCCAGCAGAACAGGACGGGGAATAGGTAGCTTTGGGGACCAGACAGCCGAGCAACGCCAGCAAAACACAGAGTGCAAGTATTGACCCAGCCACACAGCAACTGGGATTTGAGGGGAGTATTAAGTATTGCGGAGTATCAATTAGCATTGTTCAGCATTACAAAGTATTGTTGAGTATTGCCAAAGTATTGTTTAGCATCATTGAACTAAGTAGGGAAAGGAGCGGAGGTAGACAACATTATATGGGGATAGGGCACTTTCGAGCCCAGAGGTAAGCGGTTCTGGTGAACAACCTAGACTATTGACTCGAAGGCACACATGACAGGAGTATGTAAAAAGTGCTTTCCTGTGGGTTGCGCGTTTTAGCTCGGGTCACAGATGACGGTATTCCCATAAGGTTTAGCAAGGGAGCTGACCTAGATTGCGGAAGGTGATTCAACTGGTTAAGGTGCATTATTTGCTGGCCACGCAGCAGGTACAGATCGAACACAAGAGAATATTGCTATACTCTGTTAGGAAGCAGGAAGACAGCTGTGGGGTTTTGTTTTGGGGCTGTGTGTATTTTGGGGTAACGAGCTAGGACATTATGTGTGCGGTATTTGGCTTCTTAGCACTAACTTGTTTAGTAAATTGGTGACGCCACCCATGGGTTTGCACAAAGGATTTGGAGAACACGAGACGGTGAGTAGCTAGCATTGGAAAATGTAGGATTGGCAGACGAGGTAAACCAGTGGTGGTGCGCAGAAGGCACATGCGCAAGAATGGTGATGTGCCTGGGGAGGCAGTGATTGTGAGGGAGGGCGGAGAGCGTAGCTCGCCTGACAGGTTGTGGAGCCAGAGAGGTTTGTAGTAAATTAAAAGCATTGTGATTACATTGTGTTCCTTCCTTAACAACAGACAATCGAAAACCCTCAATTAGAGGTCAGGTAAACGCAAGAAACATGTATAAAGGGAAGAGCAGGGGTGACATGATCCTACAGCACCTGTGTAAGATCTGCAAATATATCATAGAATGGTCTAAAGGCACCAAGGGGAAGTTAGCTAAACCATGGCCACCTTGAGGAAGTTTCTCCAAAGATGTACATCAATCACTACTGATACATATACAGGGTACCTATAAGGGGAAGAAGCTAGCAGGCCGCATGACTATATTCGAGCTCTGGAGAATGTTCCTAGAGGGTGAGGGGGATGCAGCGCAGCGCCAGTGGATGCTGAGAAAACAGGAGGCGCAGGGCCCTGCTGCCCCGCCCTCTGCTCCCCCACATGTCCCCTCGAGCATGGTCTCAGATGACACAGACGATGAGCAGGGGTTGTACCTATTACAAGAACTAAGAGCAGCAGAGGGGTATTGAAATCGCACATATAATCTGCCACCATATACTAGGGAAGAGGTACCGAAAGGTGCAGGGCAGCTCACCACTGGGCAAGGAGCAAACAGTGAGGTGCAGAAGGACACGAAGAAAAGGGCTAGGGGGCATAGCCATTAATCAATGGATAGTGGGACAGATCCTCCTGAATCTGGAAGTGAAGACAGATGGGAAGACAGAGAGGGCAACCAAGGCAATGGAACGCTTGAGGGGGAGCAGTGAAGCTGTGGAGGGGGCTGAGATAATGGAGGAAACGGACAGGAAGGAGAATGAAAGGGAAGAGAGGTTAGAGAAAGTGGACAGGGAGAGGAAAGGGAGGAAGAGAAATAGCAGGTGCAGGTGCAGAGAGAAAGAGAATAAAGGTTAGAGAGGGAGCACAGAGAGAGAAAGAAGGGGGAGAGGGAACAGCAGGATAGGAGGATAAGAGAACAAGAGGAGATTGAGAGATGGAGGAAAGCAGCGGAACAGGAAAAACACAAGTTGATAGAGAGGGAACAAAGAAGGTTGCAGGTGGAGAGACTGGCAAGAGAGCGTGCACGCAAGGAGGAGGATGAGCGTGCAATAAAGGACATAAAGACACGATAGGCATTGGATTGGGGAAATGACAGCGCTGGAGGGGGTGGACGAGCAGATCCAGACAGCACACCCACACAGGGCAGGACTGCCACGGTGTCAGACAGAGTGGCCCTAGAGGCTTGGGCAGAGGAAGAAGGTACGACTTCTGGGACATCGACATTACCATAACACCCAAAACAGACACACCCACTAGAAGGCTGAGCTTCCTAGATGGCTTTTACAGAAAAATGGGCTTGGGGTCCAACAATGAGGGATAGAACAGTGGGGACGAGATGGAGAGCTACGTAGGCCTTAATCCACAGGGACAGGTACGCACAAGCGGGTGACATGGGAGAGAGGGAGCGTTGCAGGGGAATCAGGAGGCGGCAAGGACGAGCAAACACCCGGGTCAGTGGATGAGTTATGTAACATTATTGACCATACGTAGAGAGGCTCTCAGACCCGGTTGCTTCTTGCAAAGGTGTGCATTTGTCCGTCTTTCTCGTTTGGACAAATTCTCTCTGCCCTTGCCTACTGTGATGTCAGACATATCCATCCTCATATCCGCTCCTGCCAGTATCCTCTTTACAGTACTTTTCACCGGCCCATCTCTCTCTCTCGAGCTACAATCCACTGCTAGGCAATTGTCACTCTTTGTCTTGTCTCCTTCTTGCACTCTGTCATCCTTCGGCACTGTGTAGTCCATGCCTATTTTCAAGTTCCCTGCATGAGTTGTCATGGATTTCCAGTATCTTTATGTTGTTGTTGCAATGCATGTATTTGTGATTTCAAATTGTCTTTCCAGGTATGATACTGTGCATGCAAGCCAGGTGGGTACTCTTTGAAGGTAAGTGAAGGCCACTCAGAGCCTGTCACTGTGTGGGGTCACTTTTATTTTGTTCGGTTTGAGGTGAATGGCCCCAACTTTGTGGGTGCATGTGACACATGGTGATGGTCTGCTGGTGTTTCTATGCATGCTGTATTCGGAAGACAATCCGGGTGGCACTGGTTGTGGCCTCATAGTTGTGAGGGGCCTGTCACTGTAGGGCCTTTGTTGGTCAGTTGTAATGAGTGTGGCAGACACAGACACAGATGTTTGTGTTCGGTGACACATGGCGGTTGTTGATTTGGTGAGTGTTTCCTTGCACTTTTCATATGTGTCTTGCCAGCCGCATGGCATACACGGCAATGATTTAGGAATAGACATGTCCACCCACGCAGCAGTCCAATCTTGGTCCTTCTTCCCCTTCTGGGCGTGCTGTCCCAAGACAATTCCACACACATGACAGCATTGCTGACCATTTGTGGGTTGGCGTGTTCTCCACAAACACCAGGCACACACCATTGTCCAGGGGTTATTGTTTGCCATGGTGAACATGTACTGTGCACGGTACAGAATCACATTTCTATCCCATTGGGGTTTGCCTTCCCTTCCACTTTCCTGTTGCCTGCTCCCTTTTGTGTGTTGTTGTCCATGACCTTGGTTTCTCATTGCTTTCTCATGTCTGCTTGTGTGTTTCATGCCAGTTGTCTCAGTGCCCTGCCTTCCAGTCTGACAGCTGCCTCCGTGAAATGCTGCCTTCTGCAAGTTCCTGTGTTCTGTGCAAATAGTCAGATGTTTGGTTCACCTCTTCTTGGGCTTAGCATCATCGGCTCCCCTTCCAGTGTTTACTGCACAGTCCCACTGCCACGTTGATGAGTGGATGGTATATCATGCTATTGCAAATACTACCAGGGTGCTCCTGGGTTTCCGTCCTCTCAGTGTGCTCTTTATGTGGGTCCTATGAGTGCCATGCTGACTGTGGCCAGATGTATGTGTTGGGGAGGTACGATCAGCATGATAATGTGTAAGTGTAACATGGTCCATCACTGCATGGCACTCAGGTGGCAGGCTGTGTAGGTGTTGTAGGTGGATAAGGTGTCACTGTGTGGGTTGTTCATGTAGCATTGGCATGAGGTGGGAGGAAGTGGCTGCATGTGTGCCAGGACACATGGTGATGGGTAGCTGGTAGTTTATGTATGCATTTTGTGCATGTCACTCAGGGGGATACATGTTGCTGCAAGTTTGGATGCAGGGATGAGTTGCCTGTGCTGACATTGATATGTATTTCTCTACAGATGAATGTTTCATGTAATGATTGATGCAGGAATTGTGGTGGAAGTTGATGCTGTATGCATGCAGAGGAAACAGCATGTGTTTGGTGGTTTCCAGGTAGACAGAGGTGGAGTTTGATGGACTGCACAGTCCTGCTGCTGGCAGCTCACATGGGATGAGGTAAGATGTGCATTTCTCTTGCAGTTAACTTCTTTTGGGTGATTCAACATGACTGCTTTGATGTGACTGTGTATTGTGTGCATAGTGGTTGTCAGGGAATGGGTTGGCCAATTAACCTGCTTATTGTTGTGTATCACGCTTTGTGGGTCCAGGGTGGTTCTCACATGAGTTTTTTTTAGCATCAATGTTGTACTGTGCCATCTACTTGTGGTCTTATGTGGGTGGTTTGGCGTCTAAATGCAGTACATTTGTTGTTGTCCATGTGACGGTGGTTGGTGACTGTGTTGCTTGTGCTGTGTGCCTTTGGGTTTACTACATGGACACTGCTGGTTCAAGTCGCTATGCCTGTGTTCTTTATTTGGGCACTGCCATACAGATTAAGGGCATTATTCATAGGCTGTTTTCATGTTTGATTGCACCATTATTTTACGCTTCTGTGAATGTGGGCCTTGGGATGTGTCAATCACTTTTGATCACTTACAAATTGGCTTGTATTCAGTGGTTGTCTTGATATGGGGTGCACTGTTTCATGTTGCTTTTGGTGTCCATGCACGGCTAGGTGCTAGGATTTCATTGTTGTTTTATGTCTAATGGAAACACACAAATTGACCCTCCCAGGGGCACATTCTCAGGGTGTTGTTGTGGGCACGGAGGATAGACACCAACCAATTCATCATTGAATGTCACCTGGGAGGTGGCTTGAGCGTGTGCACTCCACAGGGGGTGGCATTTATGTGAAGTATGACTACACCAGCTCTGTGCATGCAGCCTCTCCACATGCCCATTGTCCAGGCATGGGCAAGGGTCATGTCAGTGGGTGTGGGCAGTGTCCCACCTGCATGCCCACTGGTAGACCATACTGTGTGGCAATATTGTGGAGGTCACATGCAGCCACAATGATTCTACAGAGTACTCATCTCGGGAGGGTAGCTCAACGGCAACATGCTTGCCTTGGAAACAAGACGACAAGGAGGATCACAGGATCGAACCCCGGGTCCGCGCTTAGAAACATCTGGGTATTAAGCATGTTGTAAATAACCTATCATATCATAGCATACTGGTGGTGCATATAGCAACACCCCAGCAGAGTGGTCAAGGGAGCAGAACCTTGACTTTAGCACTCTGAATGTGTGCTCCATTATGCTCCTAGTGGCTACATATGCAGTATTATATCTCACCTCTGCTGCTGTTGTGAGATTCCTGATGGGTGTCATCATAAAGATTGTCAGCGGGTAGGCACGGTCCCCTGTAAATGTGTACATGGTTGTCATTGTCATTTATTGGCAGGTTCTATTGTTCAGTGTGTGATGTGCATGCATGTACATGGCCGTTCATACTCACCAATGAGCCATGCTTTGTCATGTTTTCCAGATACAAGGGCCAAGTGCAGTGTAACATTCGGAAGATGTAGCTGTCATGTGTGCTTCCCCGGAAATTAGCATACACTTCCATAATGATTCTTTTGGCATCACACACTACCTGCACATTGATGGAGTGCCAGTGCTTTCTTTTCCGGTAGATGTGCTCTGTCAATTGTGGTAGCCGCAGCGCAACATCTGTGCAGTCTATTGCACCTATTACACAGGGGTAAGGTGCCACTGCATAGAAATCCTGCATCATTGTCTGCCTTTCCGCCTGTGTACACATGCACATGGCTATTTGCCTGTGTACAAATGCACATGCTGTTATGCATGGCAGCCCATCGAGTAGACAGCGTGAATGGGTGGCCTGAAATATCCCACCAACTATTGCAGAGGTCTGCTGGAAGGACCCAGTGGCAAGGAAATGGAGTGCAGTCAACACTTTTTGTAGGGGGTTAAGGGCCTGGGAGCAGATGGTGACTGATGTTAGACCATCTTCCCACACCCTGACAAGGTCTAGGATTTTATGAGGGGGGAAACCGGTACCTGGCATAGACCTGGTCTTCCGGCATCCCAAAAAGCACAGTGCGTGTTGTGAAGATCCGGGCCCTGGGCATCATCCTCCTCCTGCAGTGTCCCTGCACGATAGCTCTGACTATTGCTGGATTCATCGTGGCTGGAGACGTTTGTTTGGTGTGGATTATGTGCTTCATACGCATGTGTTTGTATGCGCCTTGACCTTTACGCCTGCTATCTTGTGGCGCATGGATCTATGGATTTGCATATACTTTTCCGCGACTCAACGTTCTGAGTTCAAATCCATGAAAACTGTTATATTTGTGCTGGTATGGGCGTGCCACACTCTGCTTGTCCCAGCAAAGTCTTGCGCGGTCTATTCCATGAATGGCATGCAAATACCTGATTATCCACGCAAATAGTTCCATAAATCAGGACATTAATCTCTGCAGCAGCGCGGTGGCAGAGTGGGTGGGAGTTAGTAGTTGGAAAAAATGAACACCGGTTTCGAGTTATCCCTATACCTTGGTTTCCCATGTTTGCTCCACCTTAGACACTTAGGAACAGGCCATGTGTTAAACAAATTACCATTTACAACTGTTGAAAATGCTTCCACAAGAAAAGAGTGGCAAAGACAGCACCTTTCTTGTTTGATTGCACCTCACTAATGTCCTGGGAAGGTTGTCGGTTCAGACCACATGACCCGGAATAGCTCCATTTGGAGGAAATGGGCTGTGCTGGGCTAATGTCTCTCTCCCTTTTACTCAGTACACACATGACAGCCTGTGGCATTGTTCTAAAGAGCAGCTACTGGGTCTGCATCTTTTGTCTCTGCAAATGTTTGGACTACCCCTCCCACCAGCTCTAGCCAGCATATTCAATGGTGAGGTATTATTGTAGTTGTAGACCAAAATAGCTGGAAAACCACATGCTGCAGACCCCTGGATCATGTCTATAATGGTTTGGGCATAACAGTTATTGGGCATTCTTTATGATGAAAATAGGTCTTTGGCTTTATGTGTGTTGTAGCATCTTTGTGTTATGTTAGGACAGTCTGAGTAGTTCAGTCATGGGATTTCACAGGTGAGTATTAGTAATCTAACCAGTTTCACTGTAGACAACGGAAGACATGTTAAAACGTGAAACGAACACTTTTAACCCCTTCAGTGCCATATGAAGGTGTACACACTTCCTGCAAATATTTGCCCTTAGGAATTAAACAAAGGTTCTTATCTGCATTGTGTCTAGAAAGTTGTATGTTCCACAAGTCGTGGAAACCATGGGTCATTTTTTTTGGTTATCTCTTGCAAAGGGATTCCTCTGAACCCCTGATGGTAAAGGTATTGTACAGTGGATCCGTTAGCCTTTAGGGATTGGGTTGTTAGTGCCTAGAGGTAGCTTCGGGAGTTTTCTGGCTATGTGCTGTGCACCCACCCATGCTCTATATGACAACCGACAGCTTTCCAGATGGTGTTGACTAGGACACTGATGCTCGCAGCCCAATAGCTATACAAGCAAGGTCTGATGGGAGTTGAAGTCCAAAATATCAGACCAATTACTATAGGTGGAAGTGCTGGGACACTGGCTGTCTGCGGTGGTGGCAATGTACCCTTGTGAAAAGCGACATCCTCACTGCAGTTTTCCACCAGTCCCATATTTTCCTTAGTCCAAATGGCGATACAAGGTTGCTAAAGTGATTCAGTTCGGGCTCAGCTTGTTTACGAGTGCATCTGCTTCAAACATCCCCACTCCGCTTACTTCCAGGGGGTATTCCCTGAATTCCCTGATCCACTAAAATGCTAATATTCTTATTTCAACTACTGAACATTTGAATTCATCAGTTGTAAGAGAAATGAAGCTCCTTGTACCGACTGGGTCCCATTTTTTTTTTTTTTTTTTTTTTTTCATCAACCGCCCCAGAATTTTGCAAGTAAGGCATCATCTCGGGGGACATATTAAGAAAGAGATAACGGGGTCATTGAATAGGGGACAAGTAATTTAAGAGAAAAGGGCATATTTCATGATTTCATGCTACACTCCTACAACATTATTATTGCAATGTGACTTTTTATGAAGAAGGTCCTTAATGTATTTTAAGCTGAAGTAATGTTGTTAACCTGCACCTTTATAAAGGACACCTGGACGCGGGACAATTACTTCAGAGCCTCTTTCTGGTGAATGTTTAATCAATTTCCCGGAAAAATACATGCCATTAAGATCATTAATAAATCTAGATATTGAAGGTCTTCCTTCAGCAACTCTGGCCAAAAAATGAAGTTTAATGTCTGCCAGCAGTGAGCTCAAGTTTCTTAAGTGATATCGTGAACACCTTGGAAAAAGGGAATAAGGGTTTCTCTTGAATTTCTTTTTAACAGGCCCAAAAGGATGGGCAAATGAACTGGAGAACGAGTCATCATATATGTCTGTGAGCATAAGCCTGGTTAATATTTAAATTAGGAGGCATATACATATGGCTTAAGCCACAGTTATGAAATAGCCTGTGTACTGTGTGTTGGACGCTCATAGGCACCTCCGCAAAGATAGTGCGTTCTTCATTAACACCACAGTTTCCCATCAAAGTCACATGTTTATTTTTCAAGGCGTATGATAAAAAATTATTATGATGATAAGAGTAATACTTATATGTGTTTTTATATAGTGCCTCATTACGGATTCTGCACACTTCTAAACGCTTTGAAGATTGTACTTAATACTACCCATGCTATTGGTAATCAAAATAGCAACCTCAGAAGGATAAAGGACTGGGGGAGACTTGTTAGGATTAAAAAATGGAGTCCTGGTTTATACAGTGCAGGTTTATTTTAGTGTGGACTTATAGTCGTAGTAGTGGTCAGCCAGCACATGTTTCGACCTTGTGGGTCTTTATCAAGGCTAATGTTCGAGTTCACAGCCTTGGACCTTGATTGGCCTGTGGTTTGGTGTCTTGCTCCAGCGATTGCTGTCTTGGTGTCTACCTTCAAACCTGCTCAGTGTAGGATTGCACCATGTCTGTTGCTTGTGTTTAACCCGTGAGCTATCAGCCTGGTTTTGGCCTGCTAAGCACTGCCTGGCTAATACAGATCAGTGGTAAGCGCTCACTCATTTCGGTGTGATTTATCTCCTTGGATGTCTTATCTGACGTTATAGAACTCTCAGCTTTCCCACACTTGGTTGAATTGAGAGGTAATACATTCCTGGTGGCCCTGCATCCACAATTAATATGAAATACATTAAATTAAGTGCTGTTTGTAGTGCACCAAACTGTCATTGTCATGGCCTTGAAGTGCTATAGGCGGTCTGGAGTTTGGCAGACAATAGTATGCACTTACATGATAAACAGTGGGCCTCATTTCAAGTATGGCGGTAAGGCAACAACGGTGCCAGTAGTGCTACCAGCACTGTTGCTACCGTACCGCTATACTATGAGTTCTGCTCACCGGTGCCTTTGCAGCCACCAGGTCTGATCTGGGGGCCGTACTGGCACCCGCGAGCAGTTCAGGACTGTAGCACCGGTACCATTATTAACGGTACCGGTGCTACAACCCTCCTCATTCCCATTAAGCCCTATGTGGCCAAATGGGGAGTCCCTTATTACCAGCACCCGCAAATTAGCAATTACCGGGTCCACCAAACTCGGCATGACCCAGTAATTGCCCATTCGCGGGTGCTGGAAAAAAATGGATACCAGTGGCAGCCTCGTAATGAGGCCAATGTGTGTCAGGAATGACTAGTCCTATAATATTAAATTGAACAGTTGTATGTGTTGGACATGGTTGAAGTGTTATTTGCAATATCAGAAAATATGACACTATTATCATGAGAAGTGATTTGGCATGGGACTCAGTCAACTAATATGGGGAAGTGGTGGGGTGAGCAGCATGTATATACACACATATCCACCCTAGAGCAACTGATTGCAGTTGGGGGCATTGCAATTACATTATTGACCGTTCATAATGGTGCATGGATGATGGCTGGAGGTCTGGGGTCACCCCACACAGAGGCGTGTGTGTGCCTGTGTGTGCTCATCTGTAATGGTCTTGACACACTAAGTAACATGGCACCTCACCTTAGTAGGTGAAGGGAAGAGAATATTGCTGAGGACACTTTGCTGGAGTCTTTGCTGCTGGCCGTTGATCCTCCTGATATGATGCTTTCCTGAATATGATGCTCTCCATCTCTCCATCCAGAGGAATCCTTCTTCAGACTGTGCTCTAGCACTATGAAACATCTACCAATACATGGGCCTCATTACGAGGTTGGAGGTAGCCTTGCTGGTAAAACCGGCAAGGCTACTTCCAAACTTGCATCTGGATTCGGCACCCGTGAACGGGCAATTACCGGGCTATTCCGGCTCAGCCGGACCCGGGAATTGCCCCTTTGCGGTTGCCGGGCCCGGTACAACCCCATTCTCATTGAGCTTGATAGGACTCAATGGGAATGGGGAGGGTGGTAGTATTGGTACCGTTATAATCGTACCAGTGCTACCATCATGTTCTGCTCTCGGGTCCCGGTACAGCCACCAGGTCAGACCTGGTGGCTGCAAGTGCACCCGCGAGCATAACTCGTAGTATGGAGGTATGATAGCAACAGTGCTGGTAGCGATACCTGCACCGTTGTTGCCTTACCGCCATACTTGTAATGAGGCCCAATGTCTTAGCCCAAATAACTGGACAGACTCAAAGAAGATGGTAAAATACTGATTTTATCTCAATGACGGAAAGCAGGGTGAATCATCACTCATACAGAATCTCAATGTCTTTTTGATTATACTTAGCTTATATAATGCTAGATGTGTCATCTATGACATCATCCCACGTGGCATATTACAAAATACCGATTGAGGGGTGGGATTGGATTTGGGGAACATGTCTACATAGAGAATTATATACAGATTAATATCTCATTCCCTGCCCTTTGTCTGTAGGCCAAACCCATAAGCACTTCTATGTATGTGGCACACTGATTACAGCAAAGATTATGGCAGCAGAATAATACTTGCAACATTGTGGGAAAAGGTGCATGGCAGGCTTTTCTGATTGGTTGGCAACCCAAATCCAACCGTGGACATTCGACTCGCTAGCAGCGTGTAGATAGAAACGAAACCCAAGTGCTTGGAGATACGTCAGCTCTCCCCTTGTTTTCCCAATTAGTCTACCCTCTCTCATCCGTAGGCAACATGCCAATTTTCTCTGTTTGAAGATTGACCTTGGCAGTCTGCACTGTCTAAGAACATTCAATGGAGTGTAGGCAGACCATTATCTTAGCTTGAAGCCTAATGAATAACCCTTGTTTGCAAGCTCTTCGTCAGGTGATACAAGACCACAAATGTGTACATTTCAACAGTGTTTTCAACACTATTTGATTCAATTATACTGGATGCAGTTGATCCTCCTGGCTTTTAAAGACTTGCTTACTCTATTCCATATAGACTTTGTGCACTTTTAATTGTGTAATACTTGGCATCCGTAAATGTTCTTGTTCCTCCTACTCTTGAGAAATGTGTCCTTCGCACATGGTCTTCTCATTGAACTCCCTTTGTACTTTGCCTTCAGCTCTAGAAATAGCATCCTTGGTCCTAGGCCAATTTACTCCTCTAGTTTGCAAGGGAAAAACAACTTCTTCATCAACTTCTCACTTTAAGATCCAGGCTCGTATTTTGAGGTAACTGGGATGATTGACATAAGCCATTGTCCACCTTCTTCTAATGGTCATCCTCAACGTTGAATATATACCTCTCATAAGCAAGCTTCTATATGTTCTTTCTACTTTGTGTTTCAGCGCATTTACAGTTATTGACCAGTGGTCACTTCATTCTTCTTTGTGTTTGTGATTACTGTACCATTGAATACATGTTTCTCTTAGTTCTTCAGTGATTTCGTTCTTAAGTATTTTCATATTGTTTAAGCATAGGTTCTTATATCTTCTTTATGACATTCTTTTGCTGTCGTCAGACTTTGTTTTAACATACATCCATTCTGTTCATGGCTTAATTTCGACACTCGGCATTGAGCATCCTTCTTGGTAACTTGCCTCCAATATGTCAGCTTGCGGGTACACTCTAAACAGTTGCCTGAGTTCATATTGTCTCTTATATACTCAACATGGTATGGTAATATTGCATGGATTTGTGCACAGTTTCCCAACTGTGGCTCTTCATCTGTCATTCCAAAGGAACGGTGCTAAGGGAACGGAGTCCAGGATGAAGGTGTCCACCTGCTCATCTAAAAGGCAGTGTCATAAGCATGATCCACACTCTCAAACTAACTACGGAAGCCGTATGTACAAAACCCTACCACCTGGATTGGCACGAGCTGCCTTCTTGATATGCACAGGCCACCTCTAGGCAACCAATGGGTGGAAGAGGGTTGGGAAGAGGTTGTGGAAAGGCACAGGGAATCAGGAACACCAAAAAGAAGGCTAGGAAGAAGTTGTGGATAGGAATGGGGAAATAAGTAAAGTCACACTCTACTCTAACACTCTTACTACTCAATGACATGTATCCTTTCTAAGTTCTCTTGCTTGCTTGAACTCTTTCAGCACTTTCCTATATCACTCTATGCTCTTCTGCACCTGTAATCATCAACTCTTAAGTCCTGCCATGACACAGTTCCTGCACACTGTAATTGGACACATGAACGTAGATATATATACATCACAGAAATGCTGGCCTCCATATTCAAACATATATGTGGTAAACTAATGCATGATGTCATGTTGCATGACGTCAATGCGCAGGCACATGTTTTTTGCGTCATTGCGCTAAATAAATAGATTGAATGGAAGTTAAACAATGGCAACCGTACCACGGGGAAAGAAACCAATGTCCTTCCATCCAAAACAGGTAAGTAGACACTCCTTTTTACTTTAACCTAGTGTAACGCTAATGCACCTTTTTCCATAACATCAATCATCTACTTTATACCCAAAATACATAAACCCTTTAAAGACTTGCCCCAATGTAGACCTATTATAAACAGTATAGGATCTTTAACGGAAAGAATTTCAGAATACATAGACAATCATTTACAGCTCTTGGCACCCGGACTAACTTCATATATAAAGACACAAAACACTTCATACAGCAACTGGAAACAATACCATGGGAACAACATTTCTGGATAGTAACTTTGGACGTTGCAGCCCCCTAAACTGATATTCTCTATGAAAAAGGACTCAAAACCACTGATTATTTTCGAAAAACAAGATGGGTATCACTCTATGAGCAAAATTTGATGAACTTAGAAATGCTCAATTCCACTATATCCAACAATGTGTTCTGCTTCAATCAACAATTTTACAAAGAAATCCAGGATACAGCGATGGGGGCGATGCTCACACTGCCAACCTATATGGGGCATTATGAGGCAGAGCACGCATGGCGACACCCATCTTTTACTACACAGAACAATGTAGCCTACTGGGGAAGGTATATAGACGATTTCATCATGATTTGGAATGGAACTGAAGAACAACTGATGGAATACTATCATTATTTAAATAACAACACATACAATTTGTAACGTACAATACAATACAGCATAACAGCAATTGATTGTTTGGATCTCCATTTGTACATTTTGAACAACACAGTCTATACTACACTCTTCATTAAACCTACGGCAGTAAACAGCATATTGCATGCCTCCAACAACCACCCAAAACATGTTATACAAAATATCCCATAAGGAGAACTGTTAAGAGTAAAACGGAATTGTACAACACAAGAAGAGTTTGAAAAAAACACACACAGTACAATCCAAAAATTGGAGGATACCAACAAAAACATTTAGCCAAAAGCTATCAGAAAACCAAATTAAGGACCAGAGAAGATCTACTTCGGGACAAACCAAAACCATCACCAACTGCTCAAAATAAAAAAAAGTATGTTAAATCACAACGTACAGCAGTAACAGCCATGTTATTACAAAAATACTCAAGAAAAATTGGATCATACCCAAGGTAGAAAGTGACTTTGAACATCTTCTGGACCAACAACCAAGCATACCCTTTCGCAAAACAAAAAACCTAAAAGAAATCTTAAGTCCATCACATGTCCATCAAGGACATAAGAAAGACATTGTGCAATTAACAATATGGTTACAACCTCCAACATCAGGAAATTATAAATATGAAAACCTTCACGTATGCAAATATTCAGACAACACGAAGAAAAACACAACTATGCCGATTGCAAAAGCAAACCAATCAGATAACTGATTAACAGTAACAGCAAATGTACTGTGTATGTGTATGTACTGTGTATGGGATCCAATGTACTTGCAACAAACATTACATTACATCTAATCTATATGGGCAATACCAGGCTCAAACATATGTTCTCTCTATAGGAAGGAAATCATCATTTACAATGGCACACCATGCTGATTTTTAAGAATGTAACAGAAGTCATTAAAGGCGACCAACAGCTCAACTAATGAACCTTGTGAATCGCAAAGGTAAAACAGCATTTATCAATCGATGTGCAGATTTGTCAGAATATTCAAGATATTGCTAAAATCATATACCAAGTTTTAAAAAAAGTACCCTCTACTTGCAGGGGGAATCCATGAGGAAGGAAACAACAACAAATTGTTGCAAAGCATAAAGAAATCAAGAACGCTTAAAAGTTGAAAATACAACAAGTAAAAACAGGTTCAATGACTACATGCGTAATTGATTCTCTCAGTACAACACAAAAAGGTAAAATACATGGTGTCTGTTTTTTGTAATTTTTTTTAGGGAATATGTTCCTAATACAAATAGTTTATAGCTCCTCTTGATGAACCGCCATATCTAAGACGGTGAAACACGTGTTGAGGAGAGCAATTAGCAACCTGAAATGTGGAAATCAAAAGCAAATGAAGGAACTGTATACTATTGAATGAATACAATTTGACAGTTATACAGAGCAGGGTACCAACAACTGAAACACGGTATCCCAAATAAAACCAACAAATTCAACTGAATGAATGCGATTCTGCAGCAAAGCCAAAAGGCAAAACAATAGTAAATCCGAGTACTATTAAATGAATATAATTTAATAAGCCAAAATAAAGACACAAAACAAATGATGATGTAATAATCAAGAAAAGGACAGAAGGAAAGTCACTGCATGTAAACAACTTGATTTAAGTTGGGAATAGAAACTGTCAATATATATATTTTTTTTAAAGGCGCAATTGTTTGAGATTTCAAAATGTCTTTCTTTACTATATAAAAACATACCCTCAGTTTCTTGATTGAGACCATTCCATTAGCAAACTTAACATAATAGGCAACACGACACACTCCGTGCTACACATGTTCCCCAATTGTTCCAATACCCACTCAATGTTCACGAATAACACAACCACGTATTGTTCAGTTCAAGTCGTAACTCTGTCACACTGAAAAAAAAAAACAAAGGTTGTTGTCATGTCGTAAACACTAAAAACACTGTTACTTCACACTGTAATCCACACTTTTGAACACGTATCTATTGCCTCAGAACCTGTGGACGAGTCCGGAGGCTGTAGTTGCTTGGCGATCTTAAGCATCCCGCCATTTGCTGAGTTAGCAGAATTGCCCACTCTCACTAAGAGTCTGCCTCCAACGCCACAGCGGACCCGATAATGAGACAACAGAGCGTAATGCTCCCACCTTCACTGTCGCCCCCGGACACTGCTTTCCATACGCCAACCGCTCGTGTCTCAATGCTCAATCCCAAGCACCTGTGCCTGGGTGCGGTCTTCCTGTAGCCGTCCCTCGGTGTGTACACCCACGTCCACCCATGGCCTGCTGGGAAACTTAGTTTCACATCAGAATTGGAGCTTTCTTCTTCTCCAAACCACTCCGACGTGGCCACACCTTACATGCAGGACCCTCCGAAATCCCCTTGCTCTGCAGCCCTCTGTGGTCTAATAGAAATGTGCTTCACCATGTTCATCAATGGGACAGAAGTGGGATACCCCATTGCTCTTCTGGAACCTAAAAACCACATTTGCGACGCTTTCCAAGTGCTACTCTTTCATGGTACCCCTTGGACTGGATCTCAACAGCTGGTCTTCTAAGGAATATGTCCTGTACTGCAGTGTTTTTAATATCTGGTCAGTAGTTGCTTTGGTCAAGAAAAAGGGTTATGATTGTGGCTCACTGCTATTGCTGCTGCTGTCATGGCCAACATCTAGTGGGTCACCTCTTTAGGTCCCTAAAACATGGCAAGCATCACTGGTGTCACATTGTGATGAGTTTATTCAGCCGAAAATATTCGACAAAAAACTCAGAGTATAAAACCTGGGGATATAAGAACATAGAACCAACACTGGTTATTGCAGTACTAAAAAGCTGGAAAAACTCACCTGCATGTCTCACCGGTAATACGGACCCAAAATATATACAGCTGTTATAATTTGGCGACAATAGGTCTCCTTGTCACTCAACAGAGGTTGAAGCACCAGCACTTTCATGCATGGTCCACAGCATAGAAAGGTGTGTATGAGGCTCATCATTGTTGCTAATAAATAATTTCAGAGATTTAAGAAAAGCCCTAGTAAATGTACAAGTGTTCATTTCTTGAAAAAGTTGTAATAAGTAACAATGACCTGCACAAGGATTTATTTCTTGAAAAGCTGTAACAAGTAACAGTTTGAATCAAAAGTAATGAAAATATGTTCTTTTTGTTTTATAGTAGTTCTTGTCTCGGTGGTGGATGACCATGCACGTCTGGAGGCCCAGGGTTGTGTGGTGGCATTGATTTTATTCGATCTATCAGCAACATTTGACACTGAAGACCACACCACCCTGGATGCCCGACTGTCCTCTGCAAGTCCATCTGCCAGGTGCTTACCTGGTTCTCTTCTTTTGTGTCTGGTAGTACACAGTCAATCTTCCTCTCTCCTTTTTCCTCTAAACCAGTGTCTCTGTCTTGCAGAGTTCCCCAAGGCTTCCCATTGTCACCCATTCTGTTTAACATCTACAGCCAGCCGCTCCTTGGCTTCATCCATGGCTACCGCTTTCCATGCTATTCCTATGCCAATGATACGCAGGTTATTGTACGTCTTGATCTGTCTCGGTCTGATATGGCTGCTCAGCTAAGGGACTGCCTGCAGGCTGTGGGTGGATGGATGACCAGGAACTGACTGAAGCTAAATGGTGAAGCCTACTGGGTGTATGCTCTGCTCACCCTTTATCTTTCTGGAACCCGGACTTCTGGCCTCCTACCCTTGGACCATTTCCCTCTCCAGCCTCTTCATTGAAAGATTTGGGTATTAAAATATCAGGCTCACTGTCGATGTCCGATCAGGTGGCCTCTGTTTGCCAAGCTGGCCACTTTAAGTTAAGAAACTTTGCAAGGTCTTATCCTTTATTCCTTCTAGCATCCATGCCCCTGTTGTGTCCTCCTTGGTGATGAGTGGAATTGACTACTGCAACTCGCTCTAGCTGACTCAACCAGCCCATCTAATTTATCAGACCCAACCAGCTCTTGCAGAATATGATTGCTAGAGCAGTACTTCATCCTCCGTTTGGTTCCCATATGACCCCTATTTTACATCAGTTACACTGGCTTCCTGTTGAGAAGTGCAAGCTGTTTAAATCTCAATGCATTGTGCATAAAGCCTTTTCCAAATTGAGGGCAAAAATTGAGGCCTGAATAGGCGTAGACATCTTCATTTTGGCGATAACACACCATAAAAGAACACGGGATAATATAAAAATCAAAGTCTTTCACTAAATTAAAACACATCATAAACAGCATAGTAACATTAAGACAAACACGTTTCCTAAAAGCTTGAATAAAAAAGGTTGCAATCGCCTTCATTTGTACTCTAAGAGTGCAACTTTTCAATGTTTCCAATGCAGTAAAAGATGATTTTCCACCAAGTTGGGACTACATGGGCTTCAGCGAGCGGGATCACCCCCTAGCAAATAGCACCCCGTAGGCAGGGCACAAACAAAAGAAGTACTTTTTGGCCCCAACTGGGGTCAAACAGCAAAGGCACCTGCCGAGCAAAATCTCCTCCCATTTGCAGGTGTGTCACTGAAGTGGCTAGATTCCCATCTCGAGTTTTACAAATTTAGTTTTTATTTTCAGGTTCAAGTGAAAATCCAAATACAGTTCAAATCCCCAGGACTTTTTAATTGAGAGGTAAGTGACCGCCCGCTTGCCCCCAAGGCCGGAATCCATCCTATTCCTACAGTCCCAGTGATTAGACACAGTCTAACAGGGCTGAATATTTCCAGACAAATGTCTGTCCATATGTCCCCATCTAGAGCACTCCTGTAAAAACAAGGAAATATTGAGGCTGAGTACCACAAAAGGAAATACACCAAAGACGGGCTATAAAGATTCACAGATCTTTTATTCTGTGCAGTTTACAAAGAAACATAGAAACAGATAGCTATCTGGCTCTCAACACCCCGCAATGAGTACCAGCCCGTCAAAGAGAGGAGAGAGAGTGCTGGACATCTAAATATTTGTGTTTTTATAAAATTTCAACAATATTGTCAACAATATACAGCCCCTCTACATGTTAATAATCTGTGGTCTAGAGTTCGTGCCTAGTTCACATACAACGTATACAATAATATGCAGAAGGATTACATGAGTTTGCATTTCCATCAAGTTACAATGGTGATGAATGTTCTCGGATCCTGCGATATCCCTTTACAATGTAGTTCAGCCTGTGTCCACGCTTGGCGTTTACATTTCATTGTCGCCGATGTGTATTCGTGGATGAGGCTTGTTAGGCAGACAAGGCTAGTAAAAAAGTTCATACATAGTACAAGGTCTCATTACCTAGTCTAAACATTCAGCCCAGTTTGGAACAGAGAATCATACGAACAGAAATCAAAATGGCGGATGATTCTAAAATGGCGGCAAAGTCGATCCAAAATTGGAACTTTGCAACAAAGATTTCTTCAAAGAGCGACTAGGCTTAGGCCAATATAAATCAAAAGGAGGCCCAATATGATTTCTCGTTTAACAAACCCTCCTTTTGGCCTAAGCCAAGTGCTAAACTAAAAACTAGTCGCTTTACGAGTAACACCACATCTCAATGTCCATACAACCTGAATCACATTCATCAGATATACCAATCACCGTAAGATCTTCAGCGGAAATTTCCTTCAACACAAATGTGTTGGTCATTCTTTCCGGTGCGTGTACCTTTGGTCCTAAAGTTCCCATAGTCTGTGCTCAACATCCCCTAACATTGAACATATGGCAGGAAGACATTGTAAACAGCAACAACAGCACAACAGAATACCCAGAATTATCAATAAGACTGAGAGAAGCTTCCACCCCCAAGATTGTAAGAAGTCCCAGAACCAAGCACTAAAATCCCAGTTTTCCTCAGGAACATGTACTTCTAAACTCAGGACATGCAGATTTTGTATTGCCTTAAGGATGGTTGGGGAGGAATCTGGTACGAAAACGCAGCAAGCAGACCCCACTAATTTGCATACTCCACCACGCTCAGCCAGGATGACGTCTAATACCATCTGGTTTTGTAGCACCACTAATCTGATTGCCTTTTGCTCTAGAGTCATGTTATAGAGTATGTCAGTGGTCCGGTTGATGGTTTTCTCCAGTACTCTCGCTAGTCTCCTAATATCCTCAGAATTCATAATTTGCCCCCAAAATGATACAAAAGATTTTGCTACATCACCCAGAATTTGTGGAGGAGTATCACCGCTCTCGTCCCGTCTAGGATGAGCCCTAGAGATTTCAGTGGTACTAACTATAAATACCCCTGGCAGCAGAATTCCCAAATAACAAGGTCCCTGCCAATCCCTAGTTAGCCATGGATAAGCTTCATTACTGAAAACAAAGTAAACAGGTTCACCTACATACAAAGGTCGGTCCTCACTGGTCAAGTTTGCAATACTAGTCCAACCCTTAAAATCACCCATTGACTGAGTACCATTCCTCTGTATGCAGAAAGAAACTGGGCCTCATTACGACCCTGGCGGTCCGGAAATAACGGTGGCGGTAAACCCGCCGCCACCGTTGTTTCCGGACCGCCTGATCCCGACCCCTGCAGGCGGGAGGTGCTGTTCCCGCCAGGTCTGACCTGGCGGGTTTAACACCTCCCGCATGCAGGCGGACGTGGAAACACCGGCAGCATTACGAGATGCTGCCGGTGTTTCCATGATCCCGATTCCCATTGAGTCCCATAGGACTCAATGGGAATGGGGATTTACACCATTCCGCCTCCGTGATTCCCGGAAAACCGGGGTTGTAATGCCCCGGTAATTCCGGGAATCACGGAGGCGGAATGGTAATACGAGTCCGGCGGTAACCAGGCGGTTTTACCGCCGCGGTTACCGCCGGACTCGTAATGAGGCCCACTGAGTTGGGGGCTATGGTTAACAGTGTAGGAAGGTGGTGTGGCATCCCTATTGCCTATAGGAGCCATCTTAAAAGAAATCAGAGATTGAAAAGGTCGGGACAGTCTATCAGAAGGCCTAATAGAACCAACATTAAGCTCCTATTTGCAAAGAGTGAGCATCCCAGAGGTGTTAGGACTCGCCTTTCAAATTCCTTCAAATTCGTCCCATCAAAGTTCCCCAAGATGCTATCATTTCATCGACCAAAGAATAGTGCCCGCAGAGAGGCATGACATGCAGTAGTTAAAGGCAAAGGATTAATATACCAGCCCAATCCCTTTTCCCCATGTTGCGGTAAATGAGAGCAAACCCAGCAGTTAGACCTGTTCATAATAGCATGAGTTGCGTTCATTATAAGCAGTAATGAATTATTATGATAGCTGTGTATATGTTGACAGTCTCTAGGAGATAGAGTGTGCAGATGCACGAAAGGTGTAGATACAGTAGGAGCATTCTCAGTAGGCAAGAACGTTTCAAGTGGGCGTACTTCTTCCATATACCAAAATCCTAAGGCAGCTAATACTGTGAAACAGGTTAAAAAAATTGCAAGAAAACAATACGTCTTGAAAGACCATGTATTTGATTGCCCATTGTCATTGTTGGCCACACAGTCACTTGTTTGTTCCGTACGAGTCGGGTCGATAACAAGCATTGTTACTTTGAAGCGAAAACTCTGTAGTCCGTTAGCTGGTGATCTCCAGATCACGCGTTTTCTTAGTCTTTCCCTATCTCCAGCCACCTACTTTCCTTCAGTGCAGAAAGTGACAAAGGACAAGTTCTGTGATTATTTTCCCTGTGGGCACAGCCAAATCGCGCAGTAAGTCTAGCTCCGTGGACGCAGATTGCACCTTTTATTTATTTATTTATTTATTTATTCGCATTTGTTAAGCGCACATACAGCCCGTAGGGCATCGTGGCGCTTGTTACAGACATGACTTGTTATACATACAATGAAGTCATTACTTAGTTACATGAGAGTAGTAAGGAGACGATAGGAAAGGAAGAGGAGATGATGTTGTACGAGGAGCTAGTTGAACAAGGTGGTTTTCAGTTTTTTTCGGAAGGTAATGAGAGATGTTTCTGCTCTGAGTGTGCTGGGTAGTGCGTTCCATAGCTTCGGGGCAATGTATGGGAAGCTTATTCCACCTGCTCTAGCTCGTTTGATACGTGGGACCCTAAGTTGGTTGGTGTGGCATTGTCTGGTTGGTCTAGTGGAGTGCGATCTGACTAGCGTGTCAGACAGGTATGAAGGTGCGGATAGGTGAATACATTTGTGTGCAGTGGTAAGTATTTTGAATGTGATGCGCTCTTTGACAGGTAGCCAATGTGCTGCCTTTCTGGCTTGCGCGATGTGGTCCCGTATAGGTATATTGAGGGCTGCTCTTAGTGCATTATTTTGTGTTGTTTGGAGTTTATTGAGATTGGTGATGGAAGTACCAGCCAGTAGCGCATTGACTCCTGGTACAGTGTGATCTGTGAACAGTGCATCGTTGCTTCCTGATGGAAGTGATGAATTTGCAGCAAAACCAGACAAAGATGCAAAAGGATCTGCAGGAGAGTGTGGAGATGAAGCAGCTGTTTCCCTAGGCCTCGCGGGCTCAGGGAGTGTCTCCGAAGCACTCGCAATGCTGCTCAATGCTGATTGATCGCTGGGAACAGAGCAAGTAAGTTTCTCCTTATATTCTTCGTCGTGTGGCAAAGGGAAAGGTATCCTATTGACATGCCAAGCGTGGATCCACTGTTTCTTCCCTTCCACTCATACAGCAGTCTGTGTGGCCAGGAGGACCTGGTAGGGCCCTCTCCACCTTGGTGCGAGACAGGATGCTCTTTCAAATGCTTTGGTTAACACCCAGTCCCTAGGTCGGATGATATGACCTGGCCCCTCGTATTTGGCTGGGAGGGCTTCTCACACCTGTTGATGAATCAAATACAGATTTTTAGTTAACGGTTCAGAGTATTCAGAAAGAAGTATGTGCTCTATATCCCTCAAAGCCCTAGGTTTAGGAAGATTCCAAATGTTAGCTGGCCTACCCATTACCACCTTGTACGGGGAGAGCCCAGTCCTAGTCTGTGGGGTCGTTCGCATCGAGAGTAACACTATCGATAAGGCGTCCGGCCATTTCAAATTGGTGCCGGCACACGTCTTAGCGAGCTTGTTCTTTAAAATTCCATTGTGCCGCTCTACCAATCCAGCACTCTGAGCATGTCTGGCTGAATGGAACCACATTACATCGATCTGTAATCCCGCACATATTTGTAGAATTACAGCAGCGATAAAATGTGGACCACTGTCCGACCAGATGACCCTTGGCAAACCAAACCTAGGAAAATATTCCTTAAGCATGGTTTTCGCCGTTGTCATTGCTGTGGCATCTTTTACAAGGAAGGCTTCAACCCATTTACTAAAAGCACAAATAACAACCAGGACGTATTTCAAATTGATTACAACGCTCCATTTGAATAAAGTTAAAGTGAATAACCTCGAAAGGGACAGAAGGTGGACCAAAACTACCCCTTGGTGTTGATGTACCCTTCCCCATATTTTGCTATAGACAGACCATACAACTCTGGACAAAACGCTCAGCAGTTTTCGGGATGTTAACATTTACCCAGACAGTTTCTAATACTTTACACATTTTCCTAACGCATATGTGAGTGGGACCATGATCCATTGCAACCATCATAGTGATGTACGCATCTGGCAGCATCAATTTTCCATCTAGGTTATCCACCCAACACCCATCATTATCCAACCTTGCCAAGCCCTCAGCCCATTGCTTAGTTTCTTCTAGAGAGGCATCGGCTTGGATATTCTTTATAGACTCAATTCCTTCATCTATGATCCAGACATTTGTGGAGTCCCTTGTAGTATGCATATCTGAACAGAGATCAGTAGCAGTTTGTTTGGCTATCTGGTCAGCAAAAGCGTTTCCTTTTCCTACATCATTTATGGTTTTCTGATTTGCCGCGCACTTCATAATTGCTAACTGAGTGGGAAGTGCAAGCGCCGAGAGTAGCTGAACTATCAAGGTGCCATATTGAATCTTCGTTCCATGTGAGGTCAAGAAACCTCGTTCTGCCCAAAGTCTACCGAAGTTGTGAACTACCCCAAAAGCAAACTGGCTATCAGTATGTATGTTTACTCTAAGCCCTTCGGAAAGTTCACAAGCTCGAGTCAATGTAATAATCTCTGTGGCCTGCACAGAGTTATGCGAAATTCTTTTGATTTCCACAATCGTGCTTAGTGTAGTGATGGCATAAGCAGCAGTGGATGTACCATCCGGAAGTTTGAAACAGGAACCATCGCAAAACAGCTCCCCTTGAGGATCGTTCACAGGTGTATCTTTCAAATCAATCTTGCCTTTAGTTTCTTGTTTTGTGGCATAAAGGTAGTCATGTGACATTTCGTCACTGCAAGCAGTATCTTGCGGGAGTGGTAATAATTCAGCCGGATTCAATACACAACATCTCTTCATTTTAATGTGCGGTGCAAACAAGATCAATTTGTATCTCGTTAATCATGCGGAAGTGAGATGTTGTGTTTGCGTTCTATTTAATAGAACGTCTACAGAGTGAGGTACCAACAAGGTTAAAGCATGGCCTAGGACCATACCCTCTCTCTGTTTTACAGACGCAGCAGCAGCGACAGCTCTCAGACATCTCGGCAAAGTGCATGCAACAGGATCAAGTGTGGAGGAAAAGTAACCGCACGGCCTATTCTTCCCCCCATGTTCCTGTGTCAATACAGCCAAAGCACATCCATCACGTTCATGCACATACAATTCGAAAGCCTTTTCATAATTTGTTGTACCCAAAACCGGTGCTGAACACAGTGCGGTCTTGAGCAAATCAAAAACTTTCTGGTGTTCCAAGTTCCATGGCAATGGCAAAGAAATGCCCTTCTTTGTCAAAGCCAACATTGGTTTAATCACTAGTGAGAAGTTTGGGATCCACTGCCTACAGTAAGAAGACATTCCTATCAAGGCTCTGACTTCCTTCTGTGTATTTGGGACAAACATGCTAGAAATGATTTTAATCCGTTCAGATGTCAATCTTCTTCCCTCCTTTGACAGGAGATAGCCTAAATAGGCGACCTCCTGTCGACAATATGGAAACTTTTTCAGTGAAGCTTTATGTCCATGCTTTGCTAGGTGAATAAGCAACAACACGGTGCCCTCCTTACAGGAATTTTCTGAATCTGCAGCTAAAAGAAGGTTGTCGACATGCTGAAGCAAAGTACAAGTAGCAGGCAACTCAAGTGTATCGAGCTGCTTTTTCAAAGCCCTACTGTAGATGCTCTGACTTTCCGTATAACCCTGTGGCGCACGGGTGAATGTGAACGAGCGTCCCCCTACTGTGAACGCGAACTAGTATCTGCTATATTTCTGTATAGGAATGCTAAAGAAGGCATTCTTAAGATTTACAACACTAAAAAGAGTAGCAGAAGCTGGGATCATCGTCAAAATCGGTGTCACATCAGGCACAATAGGAAATTGTGGAGCAACAATCTTGTTGATAGCGCGTAAATCAATAATACAATGGAAAGGAATTGCATTATCTCCTTTCTTATACACCGGTAAAATCGGACTATTGCACAAACTACCTGCAATTTCATCAATTACCCCATGGTGTACAAAATCGGAAACTATACATTTCAAAGCTTGCTCACCCTCAACCGAAATTTTTTACTGTGGAATACGTGGCAATTTTACTCCTTGTTTATAAATGATTTTAACAGGCTCAATCTGTAAAACACTGACATCACTGTCATCAATCGCCCATAAACATTCCGGAACATCACTAAATTCCGGTGGCAAAGGTCTAGTCAGAAACTGTGAGACAGAAAATTGCTGTGGTGAAATTGTCAAATGCACTCCATCCGAAGAACAATGAATTACCACATTTAATTCCTTCAACAGATTCAACCCCAAAAAATTCTCACCACAGATTGATGTCAAAAGAAACGGACAGTGATCCGTGAATTGACCCAGTGAAATCGGTACCGGCAAAGAAACCGGACAAACCACTGGCATACCAGAAAACCCTACAGAAACATTGGTTTGCCCTGACAGTGGAATGTCTGGAACCCGTGAATAGTCATTGGAACACTTCTGTGCTCCTGTATCTATCAAAAATAGAGGTTTCCTATCTCCCACTATCATTTCAACGTAGGGACCTTTCTGATTAACGGGAATAGGCATCGGTTCCAAACCCTGCTTCGGGCAATCCTAGCGAAACAATATATCATCAAAGGGAAGGTCTTCAGAGAGATAAGCAGTAGAAGGATGATAAAAAATGTTTCTATTATACATACTCAGTGAATAATTGTCTTGCGAAAAAGACTGAGAATTCTGAGAAAACTGACTTCTACCAGGACCCCCTGCACCAGGGCAGCCTCTGGATCGTCTACCCATGATACCAAAGGTGTTATTTGACCTCTGCTGAAGGATCGGGTATTGTGCTTGCCAATGACCCTCTTGTCTGCAATAAGCAATTTGGTTTGCGTGTACAGGACCCAACGGTACATTACATTGTGGAACATACTGTCCCCTAAACTGTGTACTACCCCCTCTAGGACCTCTAACAATCTGTTGCAACAACACCTTAGTTTTCAAGTCTCCCTTTTTCTTTTCAATCCTGTCCTTCTCATTATTGACTCGGTTTTCATAACACTAAGCCATATGCAACACCTCGGACTGAGACTTAACTTGCCAAGCGCTCTCGGAAGTCTTAATTTGCAACTGGATGTCAGGTAACAATCCACACACAAATTTGTCTAAAAATAATCATTTTCCAGACTCTGTGCTTAAATCTTGTCCACTAAAATCTGAAAATACTTGTTCAAACTGATTAAAGAATTCGGTAGCACCCTCAGATTTACCTTGGCCACAAGCAGTAAGTTTGTCCCAAACAATCCTTCTCTCAGGATTTAAGGCTTTCAATTTTGTCACTATTCTATCAGGCAAAGTCGGTATCACCTGGGGTGGTTTCTCACCAGCATTCCTTTCTCTATCTTGTCTAGCCATATTATCCCACGTGTCCCCTAACCCTGGTACATCGCATACTGTCCTAATCTGTTTACACAAATCAGCAGGTAGGAGCACAGGAAATAGCAAATCTATATCACCCAAAGTGAATACTGACGACTGCAAGACAGATTCCATTTCTTTATAGAACCCTGTTGGATTCTTCCTAATATCTGGGATAGATTGTCTAATAGTATTCACCTCCTGTCTTGAGAACGGGACATGAACAAACTGTGATACATAAAGTGCATCAATATCATATGCGGCAACGCCTGTTGCCGCATTAGCCGGAACCTCAACTTTAGGGACAAATGTCGGAAGAACCTCTCTCATAGGCAACTGAGAAGTAGGCAACTCCGAATGCTTACTGAGCAACAGAGCTAAATCGAGCGCTAAAGCAGCTGAAGGAGTGTCAGACGAAAAAGCTCTCTTGTAGATATTCAATAATTCTGCGGGACAAAACATCTTTCTTTTTATACATTCATCCTGCAGGTATTCTACCAGAACCTGTATCACTTTCCTCTGCATTTCTGGTGTATACTGACTATACGTGTCATATACTTCTACGGGAGATATCGACATGTCTGAAATCCATCTAAGGGCATCTCTTGTGCAAATGCGCGTTTCTTCACTCATCGATTTACAAAGAGGAAGGAATTGTTTCTGTACAAACATAGCACCCAAACTATCACCATCTATTTCTTCATTCCGTAACTTTTCTAACTCCCTTCTATACTCAAAAACCCTCTCGACATGCTCAAATACTTTCTCCGCAGTATCTCTTCAATATGCTAAAACATTCAGATCTCTCAACCCTTGTGGGAGATCTACATCATTCATTCTGTTCCACATTACAGATAAATGAATTCCCAGTCCTTCAATAAAACAGCTTTCTCAGGAAAACCTTCTAGATTAGAAAGTGTAGCAAAAACATCAGATTGTTCACCTTTCTCCATGCACTGTCTAGCCCATGCATTCAGATCTCGCTTTCTTTCTTTAGAAACTGTATTACGAGTTACAATTTTCGATCCTGCTCCCGTATCAACTGCAGGCGGAACAGAACTACTCGGAAGAGAAAGAGTAGACACATCTTGTACAATAGGTAACAGAGGTGCTAACCCTGGTGCAAAAGACAAATCTACCAGACCCACGGCAACAGGCAATGGTGGAGGTATAGAGGAAGGAGCAACAATAGGACGAGGAGCAATAGGTAGTGGCAGAGGAGTAGGAATTACTATGAGAGGAGGAACAACAGCAGGAAGATGTACAGCAACAGGAATAGGTACATAAGGAGGTGGCGCAGTGGCACCAGGCCTTTGTTCATTTAAAAGTTAGTCAATTAATTCATCTGACACATGAAAATCTTTAGACAGGTATATTTTCTGAATACCAAGTTGAAAAGCCCTGTCTATATTTGTAACTGACTCTGACTGTTTTTGTTGATCATACAATAACGCTTTCTCGGCATTCGACATATGTCGACACGTATGTTTCTATATACTTTTAAGCTGCTGCATAGATTCTTTTTTCCAATTTTGTAATACATGAAATGCTGCAGGTCTAGCTTTTTTCTTTAACAATATAGATTCTAAATATTCTATATGAGAAATCTCAAAGCTACCATTGATTGGCAACTGAAGTTCGGAAGCATGTCTAGTTTGTCTGTGCCAAATATCATTAACCACTATACTACCAATGCCGTACTTACAGTACATAGTACATGCCGACGACCCCTCCTGTGGCGCAGTCGGCCAATTCCAAAGATTGTCTGTCTCTGTGGAATAATGCCCTGAGACAGGCAGACAATTTCTCAGTCATATCAAAGTTCTGGTGTTACCTGGTCAATAATTGTTCTCGCGAGGACAATGCGCCAAATCAAATATCAGGATACTTAGGAATCGGGGCACGACTCACCTGATCAAAGAACTAAGGGAGGTCCGATCGGATTACTAAGGACAACAAAGGACCCTCGTGGTTGGTGATTTTGCCAAAACTGCCCGCCTCGATATATGGACCCTCATCAAGATGCCGTCTCGGACCGCATGCTCATCGTCCAGGGATTGGGTCATGCAGTACTGTTGAGGTGTTGCGTCTCATCCAAGAAGGGGCCCCCTTTCTCACCGTCCGATCCCGGTCCGATAGCCGCGTCAACACTTCAACGAGATGGCATCAATCTTGAAGGACCCTATTCGGGCGCCATCTGTAAAAACAAGAAAATATTGCGGTGGAGTACCACAAAAGGAAATACACCAAACACGGGCTATAAAGATTCACAGATCTTTTATTCAGCGCAGTTTACAAAGTAACATAGAAACAGATAGCTACCTGGCTCTCAACACCCCGCAATTAGTACCAGCCCATCAAAGTTAGGAGAGAGAGTGCTGGACATCTAAACATTTGTGTTTTTATACAATTTCAACAATATTGTCCAGCCCCTCTACATGTTAATAATCTGTGGTCTAGAGTTCGTGGCTAGTTTACATACAGCTATACAATAATATGCAGAAGGATTACATGAGTTTGCATTTCCATCAAGTTACAATGGTGATGTATGTTCTCTGATCCCGCGGTAAGCCTTAGCCTATATCCCCTCACAATGTAGTTCAGCCTGTGTCCTCGCTTGGCGTTCGCGTTTCCTTGTCACCGATGTGTATTCGTGGATGAGGCTTGTTAGCGGACACAAGACTAGGACAACAGTTCATACATAGTACAAGGTCTTATTACCTAGTCTAAACAGTCAGCCCTCGGACAGTCTAACCATTAACAGAACTCAAAGGTCGGGAGGCTTCGTTGCAAGTTAGAAACACAGTCCATCATTTTAGAACAGAGAATCATATGAACAGAAATCAAAATGGCGGATGATTCTAAAATGGCAGCGAAGTTGATCCAAAATCAGAACTTTGCAACGCGGTTTTCTTCATAGAGCGATTAGGCATAGGCCAATATAAATCAAAAGGAGGCCCAATATGACTTTCCATTTAACACTCCGCTCTTAGTCCTCTCTGACTATTTAAGTTGTTAGGCAGAAACCTGTGCAGTTCCCTCTGGGACCACTGCAAAAGATTTAAGACTACAGGTGTTTGGCAGTAAACCCACTTGGTAGCAGTCTGTACCACACAGATTCACTTGGTAGCTGTGGCTGAGCAGTCAGACTTCGCTCAAGAAGAGTTAGGCAGTATACAGAGTATTCACAATAGGTCAAAAGAACACAGTAGAACAAGTAAACACTGACCAGAGCTTGGTGTAAAAGAGATATACTTATTTATTTAAAACCACATCTAGAAAAACACACAGGCACTAATGTTAAGCAGTTCATAAACATGGTCACTAAAAGATATACACTCCTTTAGAAGAATATTAGACAAGTCTTAAGTAAAGCCCCACTTATTTTCAGACAGCGGTGAGCGCTTAATGGAGATGGCACTCTAACAATTTGTTTTAAAAGGGAGAAAAAAGCAGAGTATCATTTGAAGCAGATCCCAACACTTTCACAAGAACACAACAAGAGAGGAAGGCAAAGTAAAACCGTGAAGTTAGAGTTCAGAAGGCCGGATCCACTTTAAGAGGATCAGAACGAAATGTGTCCAAGGTCACACGGTTGAACGGTTGAAGTGCACAACAGTCTTGAAATGGTTCAGAAAGAGTTGGACCAAAAGAAAGGGACCAGTTAGATGGTCAAGGCGGCCAGCCCAGTCCAGTAGGTTAAGGGATTATTATTACCTTGTAGCAATCTTTAGAAAGGGAGACCTGGCGGACACGGTACCTTAAAGTGGTGAGAATACTCCAGCGGGAGCAGTTGTTCCTGGCAGCGGGTGCAAGTCGGTGCTTTGTCCGGGGGAAGAGAGGATCTCGTCGGGAGGAAGACAGGAGTCCGTTGCACTGCCAGGGAAGAAACCAGCCGTGGAGTTCTCAGGTAAAAGGAGCGGTCCTTTTATTTGCGGTCCAGTGGTAAGTGGCTATCCGGTTGCCGGGGTGCTTGGCACGGGTAATTCGACCACAAGACATCCTGGGATGTGAGGAAAAGAAGGTAAACTGGTTGTGCCCACCAGTCAGGGGAAGAAGCCTCTCCAGCCGGGAGATCTTCTCTGTCGTCGGGAAGTGGTGAGTCGGTTCCGCAGGGCTCCACCGGTGGTGTCGTCGTGGCAGGTCGGCTCAGCTTCTCCCTCGTCGGATTCTCAGGTCCTCTGGGGACTTCTGAAGTTCCAGTCCCCAAAGCCCTGCTTTTATGCAGCACACCCCCATTCACTCAGCCTAGCTGTCAATCAAACATGCTAAGTGGTGAGCCGGCCGGCTCACCACTTGGGCCAATCACACAAGAGTGCGACTTGAGTTACTAAGGTAACACAGTCCAGGGTGTCTAAACCCTCTCCCACACCCCCTGTGATTTCCAGACATTGTGGCACCACTTTTGGAGGATCCTGTGGAGAAGCCCGCCGAAAGTGGAACAAAGGGCTCGACTTGGGTTGGAGTCACAGAAGAGAACACAAACGCCATTTTAGAATCGAGTCCTGGCAAAAAATACCAACCGGCGAATTAATATTAAATAAATAAACCGGCGGTATTTTCGAGGCTATGAGAATTAAATAATTAAAGTTGGTAGCCTCGAACAATGGGAAAATCCCATAGGGATATATTTGCGGTCGAATATAAAAAGTAGTATCCACTGCCACCAGCCAAAACTCGATCAGAGGGGACGGAGACGTGCCCCCTCGACTAACAGACCCCGGGGCAATCGAATTGCCCCGACCAGTACGTCCACAATATGATGGTTTGTACAGGTTTCTGTTCATAATTTGGAACTAGTAAAGCCAATGGTGGCATTACATGCCCTGGGAGACAGTAGTCAATCCCAGGGTATGGCGTCTATGATGGGGTGTCACTATGACACCCCTGTGTCACTGCACGGAGGGTGCTGTGTAACACACATAGTAAAAACACATGAGACCCTATGGCGTAAAGGACCCCATAGCCCCTAAAACACATTAACAGTCAAAGGAACACCATAAATCATGTCCAAGAGTGGGAGAAAAAGAGTCTCTCTCTTGGCAGGAGGAAAAAACAAACTCCAGAAATCCAGCAAAGCTGCTGGGGGACTCACTAGGTTAGGAAATTCAGCCTAAAGAGAGAATTCTCCCTAACACTCGCCCCCCCCCCCAGACTAAGGGACAGGAGGATTTAATCCACTCCTGGATGAGTCTCATACCTCTAGTCGATGACATACATCCTAGAGAGACCATCAGCATTTTGGTGGTGACACCCTGACCTATGTTCTATGGTCAAATCAAAGGTTTTCTTTGTAAGCTATATGAACTACAAACCCTTAGAGGAACATCAGTCTTTTTAAAGTTATAGGGGATCTGGTTGACCAGTCCCTCAGAAGTTGTTACAACTTCTGAACCTGTGTTAGGTTTTTTCAAGGGGTCCTTATAAAGGATTCCCTTAGATCTAGAGGGGCCTCCAGAGGTCCTCCCCACCTCTCTGTTGAAAGAAGGTTGGGTTTTAGGCCTCTTGGTTGGAGGGGCTGGGGATAAGCAAGGTGCATGCTTCTCCTTCCTCTTAGATCTACCTTTACCTACTTTAGGAGTTTCCCCCTTAATTCTAGGAATTGGGTTGGAGTCTTCTGTGGAAGGTCCAACAGTCTGAAGGTTTTTGGCCTCAGACTTTTCTTTTCTGGTTTTCCACCAGCACGGAGAATTACCAGTTCTCTTAAGCCTAGTTAGGGTTCCAGTACGTCTATCCACCTCTTCCTCAGAAGCAGGGGGAGTCACAGACTCTATAACTGGGGGACCAATGATGGAGCTTGGTTGGGGCTCCCATTTCCCTAACATTTGAGCCTGAAATGTGCCTGGGTTAGAGGTCATCTTACCAACACCAGGGCTTGTAGTGGGTGTCTCAGAAGAGGTTCCCACAGGCTTAGAGTGGTTCCTTAAGGTGGCCTCTCTAGCCAATTTGGTTTGGTTCTGGGTCTCCATACTGGGAGGCCTGGGGGTACTGGATACTACTAGAGTTTTTAGATCATTCGCCAACAGGACTCTCCCAGGCACCTCAGTCTGAACACTGACAGGAATCAACACTGTCATGTCATTACACTGAATGAGGGCTGGTAGAATTGGAACCATTTGGACAGGGCCTCCAGACATCTTAGTGGGACCTTTGGATGCCTTAGCAACATCCTCAGGCCTGAAAAAGCTTTCATCCACTACTGTTCTGCTGGCCCCAGAGTCTCGCCTGGCAGGAGTATCCTGGCCATTGACAAGGACACTGTCCATATAATAAACTTTAGAGTTTTCTGGTATGGAGTTGTACACACTCCTATTCTGATCACTAACCAGACCCATGGACTCTACGGTTACACTTGCTTGAAGACCCAAAGGTTCTTCAGCAAAGACTTCAAAGTGAGCACTAGCCATTTGGACTTCCTCCTCAGGAGTGAAGGCTAAGGAGACTGTGCTGATCCCTGTAGGTTTGCCCTTGCATCTGGGATCTCCTTTGATGTGGTCAGTTGCCCCACAGAGATAGCATCTTCCAAATGCTCTCTGGAAGGGTGGCTTGGTCTGACCTCCTTCTGGTTTTGGACCAAAAAGTACACTAGCCTGTTGTGGTTTACCCTGGGGCTTACCCTGCTTATTTTGTTGTTTGGGGCCCTCTTTGGGTTGGGAGGTATTAGAAATCTCTTGGTTCCCTTTTGGTGGCTGCTTTCCCTCATCCTTTTTCTGAGTGACCCCTGAATCCTTGTGAGTAGCCCTGTTGGCAACCCACAAGTCAGCCGCCTTAGCTTGTCCGCTAGGATCTAATTCCTTTGAATCAGCCAAGTGCTGTCTGAGCTCAGGAGAGCAGGCATCATAAATTGACTGCAACATTACAAGATTTATCATTCCCTCATAAGTGTTCACCTTGTAACCCTTAATCCATCCCTCTACGTTTTTCAAACACTCACTCACCCAGGTAGCCCAAGGGGTACCATCATTTTTTTTGAGGGTCCTAAACCTCTTAAGGTACTGGGAGGGGGTCTTCCCAAATCTAGCTATCAAAGCTAGTTTCACACATTCATAATCCTTCTTATCCACCTCCCCCAACTCCATTACCACATCAGTTGCAACAAGGGGGAAGCCTAGAGAACAACCAGGGAAGTAACTCATTCCCTGTGATGTCCTGGAGCGCATGATTATACTCAAAATGTTTAACCAATCCAACACATCCAACTTATGTTCATACATACCCACTAATTCCTTAGGCATCCGGGGTCTTTTGGGATTGGAACTCCTACAGGAACCAGGGGAGAGAGAAGCATTTTCCACAGACAACTTCTTCATTTCTAGTTCATGATTAAGCTCTATTTCTCTGAGTCTTAACTCAGCTTGCTTCTGCTCAGCCTGGGCATTCATTCTTCTGAACTCTAGCTCTTGGTTTCTTTCAGATTGAGCAATACAATGTTTGTACTCTAATTCAAGCTTTATTTTTTCAAGTTCAAAATAAGCAGGGTTACATGTAGGACCTGGTATAGGCCCAGTAGGTACAGTAGGTAAGGCAGACAGAGGCTGAGAGTGGCTAACTTCATTAGGTTCACTTTCCTCTTCTGACTCATTATCAAGACTTTGATTCAGATCAATACCATCACTGTTTTCTACATTTGCTGGGGGAGGGGGGGTAGATTCCTCTGTACCACCCAGACTTTGGTTTTCTAACAATCTTTCTATAAGTTCCATTTTCTTGCCCTCCTCAGAGAGATTCTTATGTCTACACAATACTTTTAAGCAATCTGCAGTTTTGTAAGACAATGATTCTAGGATATAACTCTCCATAGCAGACATAGTTAGAAAATCCGTTTTTTTAGTGCTAAGCTCTGTGGTTAGTTGTCCTAAAGTGTTCAAAAAGCACTCTAAAGTGTATACTCAATACAAATACCACCGCTGTACACCAGTGTTAGGCAGACACCTGTGCAGTTCCCTCTGGGACCACTGCAAAAGATTTAAGACTACAGGTGTTTGGCAGTAAACCAACTTGGTAGCAGTCTGTACCACACAGATTCACTTGGTAGCTGTGGCTGAGCAGTCAGGCTGCCCTCAAGAAGAGTTAGGCAGTATACAGAGTATTCACGATAGGTCAAAAGAACACAGTAGAACAAGTAAACACTGACCAGAGCTTGGTGTAAAAGAGATATAATTATTTATTTAAAACCACATCTAGAAAAACACACAGGCGCTAATGTTAAGCAGTTCAAAAACACGGTCACTAAAAGATATACACTCCCTTAGAAGAATATTAGACAAGTCTTAAGTAAAGCCCCACTTATTTTCAGACAGCGGTGAGCGCTTAACGCAGATGGCACTCTAATAATTTGTTTTAAAAGGGAGAGAAAAGCAGAGTATCATTTGAAACAGATCCCAACACTTTCACAAGAACACAACAAGAGAGGAAGGCAAAGTAAAACCGTGAAGTTAGAGTTCAGAAGGCCAGATCCACTTTAAGAGGATCAGAACGAAATGTGTCCAAGGTCACACGGTTGAACGGTTGAAGTGCACAACAGTCTTGAAAAGGTTCAGAAAGAGTTGGACCAAAGGAAAGGGACCAGTTAGATGGCCAAGGCAGCCAGCCCAGTCCAGAAGGTTAAGGGATTATTATTACCTTGTAGCAATCTTTAGAAAGGGAGGCCTGGCGGACACGGTACCTTAAAGTGGTGAGAATACTCCAGTGGGGGCAGTTGTTCCTGGCAGCGGATGCAAGTCGGTGCTTCGTCCGGGGGAAGAGAGGATCTCGTAGGGGAGGAAGACAGGAGTCTGTGGCCCTGCCAGGGAAGAAACCAGCTGCGGCGTTCTCAGGTAAAAAGAGCAGTCTTTTATTCGCGGTCCAGTGGTAAGTGGCTATCCGGTTGCCGGGGTGCTTGGCACAGGCAATTCGACCACAAGACGTCCTGGGATGCGAGGAAAAGAAGGTAAACTGGTTGTGCCCACCAGTCAGGGGAAGAAGCCTCTCCAGCCGGGAGATCTTCTCTGTCGGGAAGTGGTGAGTCGAATCCGCAGAGCTCCACCGGTGGTGTCATCGTGGCAGGTTGGCTCAGCTTCTCCCTCGTCGGATTCTCAGGTCCTGTGGCGTCTTCTGAAGTTCCAGTCCCCAAAGCCCTGCTTTGATGCAGCACACCCCCATTCACTCAGCTAGCTGTCAATCAAACATGCTAAGTGGTGAGCTGGCCGGCTCACCACTTGGGCCAATCACACAAGAGTGTGTCTTGAGTTACCAAGGTAACTCAGTCCAGGGTGCCTAATCCCCCTCCCACACCCCCTGTGGTACCCAGACAGAGTGGCACCACTTTTGGAGGCTTCTGTGGAGAAGCCCGCCAAAAGTGGAACAAAGGGCTCGACTTGGGTTGGAGTCACAGAAGAGAAGACAAACGTCATTTTAGAATGGAGTCCTGGCAAAAAATACCAACCGGCGAATTAATATTAAATAAATAAACCGGCGGTATGTTCAAGGCTATGAGAATTAAATAATTAAAGTTGGTAGCCTCGAACAATGGGAAAATCCCATAGGGATATATTCGCGGTCGAATATAAAAAGTAGTATCCACTGCCACCAGCCAAAACTCGATCAGAGGGGATGGAGACGTGCCCCCTCGACTAACAGACCCCGGGGCAATCGAATTGCCCCGACCAGTACGTCCACAATATGATGGTTTGTACTGGTTTCTGTTCATAATTTGGGACTAGTAAAGCCAATGGTGACTTTACATGTCCTGGGAGACAGTAGTCAGTCCCAGGGTATGGCGTCTATGGTGGGGTGTCACTATAACACCCCTGTGTCACTGCACAGAGGGTGCTGTGTGACACACATAGTAAAAACACATGAGACCCTATGGAGTAAAGGACCCCATAGCCCATAAAACACATTAACAGTCAAAGGAACACCATAAATCATGTCCAAGAGTGGGAGAAAAAGAGTCTCTCTCTTGGCAGGAGGAAAAAACAAACTCCAGAAATCCAGCAAAGCTGCTGGGGGACTCACTAGGTTAGGAAATTCAGCCTAAAGAGAGAATTCTCCCTAACACTCGCCCCCCCCCCCCCAGACTAAGGGACAGGAGGATTTAATCCACTCCTGGATGAGTCTCATACCTCTAGTCGATGACATACATCCTAGAGAGACCATCAGCATTTTGGTGGTGACACCCTGACCTATGTTCTATGGTCAAATCAAAGGTTTTCCTTTGTAAGCTATATGAACTACAAACCCTTTGAGGAACATCAGTCTTTTTAAAGTTATAGGGGATCTGGTTGACCAGTCCCTCAGAAGTTGTTACAACTTCTGAACCTGTGTTAGGTTTTTTCAAGGGGTCCTTATAAAGGATTCCTTTAGATCTAGAGGGGCCTCCAGAGGTCCTCCCCACCTCTCTGTTGAAAGAAGGTTGGGTTTTAGGCCTCTTGGTTGGAGGGGCTGGGGATAAGTAAGGTGCATGCTTCTCCTCCCTCTTAGATCTACCTTTACCTACTTTAGGAGTTTCCCCCTTAATTCTAGGAATTGGGTTGGAGTCTTCTGTGGAAGGTCCAACAGTCTGAAGGTTTTTGGCCTTAGACTTTTCTTTTCTGGTTTTCCACCAGCACAGAGAATTACCAGTTCTCTTAAGCCTAGTTAGGGTTCCAGTAGGTCTATCCACCTCTTCCTCAGAAGCAGGGGGAGTCACAGACTCTATAACTGGGGGAACAATGATGGAGCTTGGTTGGGGCTCCCATTTCCCTAACATTTGAGCCTCTACATTTGCCTGGGTTAGAGGTCATCTTACCAACACCAGGGCTTGTAGTGGGGGTCTCAGTAGAGGTTTCCACAGGCTTAGAGTGGTTCCTTAAGGTGGCCTCTCTCGCCAATTTGGTTTGATTCTGGGTCTCCATACTGGGAGGCCTGGGGTTACTGGATACTACTCCTAGAGTTCTTAGATCATTCGCCAACAGGACTCTACCAGGTACCTCAGTCTGAACACTGACAGGAATCAACACTGTCATGTCATTACACTGAATGAGGGCTGGTAGAATTGGAACCATTTGGACAGGGCCTCCAGGCATATTAGTGGGACCTTTGGATGCCTTAGCAACATCCTCAGGCCTGAAAAAGCTTTCATCCACTACTGTTCTGCTGGCCCCAGAGTCTCGCCTGGCAGGAGTATCCTGGCCATTGACAAGAACACTGTCCATATAATAAACTTTAGAGTTTTCTGGTATGGAGTTGTACACACTCCTATTCTGATCACTAACCAGACCCATGGACTCTACAGTTACACTTGCTTGAAGACCCAAAGGTTCTTCAGCAAAGACTTCAAAGTGAGCACTAGCCATTTGGACTTCCTCCTCAGGAGTGAAGGCTAAGGAGACTGTGCCGATCCCTGTAGGTTTGCCCTTGCATCTGGGATCTCCTTTGATGTGGTCAGTTGCCCCACAGAGATAGCATGTTCCAAATGCTCTCTGGAAGGGTGCGTTGGTCTGACCTCCTTCTGGTTTTGGACCAAAAAGTACACTAGCCTGTTGTGGTTTACCCTGGGGCTTACCCTGGTTATTTTGTTGTTTGGGGCCCTCTTTGGGTTGGGAGGTATTAGAAATCTCTTGGTTCCGTTTTGGTGGCTGCTTTCCCTCATCCTTTTTCTGAGTGACCCTGAATCCTTGTGAGTAGCCCTGTTGGCAACCCACAAGTCAGCCGCCTTAGCTAGTCCTCTAGGATCTAATTCCTTTGAATCAGCCAGGTGCTGTCTGAGCTCAGGAGAGCAGGCATCATAAATTGACTGCAACATTACAAGATTTCTCATTCCCTCATAAGTGTTCACCTTGTAACCCTTAATCCATCCCTCTACGTTTTTCAAACACTCACTCACCCAGGTAGCCCAAGGGGTACCATCATTCTTTTTGAGGGTCCTAATCCTCTTAAGGTACTGGGAAGGGGTCTTCCCAAATCTAGCTATCAAAGCTAGTTTCATACATTCATAATCCTTCTTATCCACCTCCCCCAACTCCATTACCACATCAGTTGCAACAGGGGGAAGCCTAGAGAACAACCAGGGAAGTAATTCATTCCCTGTGATATCCTGGAGCGCATGATTATACTCAAACATTGGTAACCAATCCAACACATCCAATTTATGTTCATACATACCCACTAATTCCTTAGGCATCCGGGGTCTTTTGGGACTGGAACTCCTAGAGGAACCAGGGGAGAGAGAAGCATTTTCCACAGACAACTTCTTCATTTCTAGTTCATGATTAAGCTCTATTTCTCTGAGTCTTAACTCAGCTTGCTTCTGTTCAGCCTGGGCATTCATTCTTCTGAACTCTAGCTCTTGGTTTCTTTCAGATTGAGCAATAAAACAGTTTTACTCTAATTCAAGCTTTATTTTTTCAAGTTCAAAATAAGCAGGGTTGCATGTAGGACCTGGTATAGGCCCAGTAGGTACAGTAGGTAAGGCAGACAGAGGCTCAGAGTGGCTAACTTCATTAGGTTCACTTTCCTCTTCTGACTCATTATCAAGACTTTGATTCAGATCAATACCATCACTGTTTTCTACATTTGCTGGGGGGGAGGGGTTGGGGGGGTAGATTCCTCTGTACCACCCAGACTTTGGTTTTCTAACAATCTTTCTATAAGTTCCATTTTCTTGCCCTCCTCAGAGAGATTCTTATGTCTACACAATACTTTTAAGCAATCAGCAGTTTTGACAGACAATGATTCTAGGATATAACTCTCCATAGCAGACATAGTTAGAAAATCAGTTTTTTAGTGCTAAGCTCTGTGGTTAGTTGTCATAAAGTGTTCAAAAAGCACTCTAAAGTGTATACTCAATACAAATACCACCGCTGTACTCCAGTGTTAGGCAGACATCTGTGCAGTTCCCTCTGGGACCACTGCAAAAGATTTAAGACTACAGGTGTTTGGCAGTAAACCCACTTGGTAGCAGTCTGTACCACACAGATTCACTTGGTAGCTGTGGCTGAGCAGTCAGACTGCCCTCAAGAAGAGTTAGGCAGTATACAGAGTATTCACGATAGGTCAAAAGAACACAGTAGAACAAGTAAACACTGACCAGAGCTTGGTGTAAAAGAGACATAATTATTTATTTAAAACCACATCTAGAAAAACACACAGGTGCTAATGTTAAGCAGTTCAAAAACACGGTCACTAAAAGATATACACTCCCTTAGAAGAATATTAGACAAGTCTTAAGTAAAGCCCCACTTATTTTCAGACAGCGGTGAGCGCTTAACGCAGATGGCACTCTAATAATTTGTTTTAAAAGGGAGAGAAAAGCAGAGTATCATTTGAAACAGATCCCAACACTTTCACAAGAACACAACAAGAGAGGAAGGCAAAGTAAAACCGTGAAGTTAGAGTTCAGAAGGCCGGATCCACTTTAAGAGGATCAGAACGAAATGTGTCCAAGGTCACACGGTTGAACGGTTGAAGTGCACAACAGTCTTGAAAAGGTTCAGAAAGAGTTGGACCAAAGGAAAGGGACCAGTTAGATGGCCAAGGCAGCCAGCCCAGTCCAGAAGGTTAAGGGATTATTATTACCTTGTAGCAATCTTTAGAAAGGGAGGCCTGGCGGACACGGTACCTCAAAGTGGTGAGAATACTCCAGCGGGGGCAGTTGTTCCTGGCAGCGGATACAAGTCGGTGCTTCGTCCGGGGGAAGAGAGGATCTCGTAGGGGAGGAAGACAGGAGTCTGTTGCACTGCAAGGGAAGAAACCAGCTGCGGAGTTCTCAGGTAAAAGGAGCGGTCTTTTATTCACGGTCCAGTGGTAAGTGGCTATCCGGTTGCCGGGTTGCTTGGCACGGGCAATTCGACCACAAGACGTCCAGGGATGCGAGGAAAAGAAGGTAAACTGGTTGTGCCCACCAGTCAGGGGAAGAAGCCTCTCCAGCCGGGAGATCTTCTCTGTCGTCGGGAAGTGGTGAGTCGGTTCCGCAGGGCTCCACCGGTGGTGTCATCGTGGCAGGTCGGCTCAGCTTCTCCCTCGTCGGATTCTCAGGTCCTGTGGCGACTTCTGAAGTTCCAGTCCCCAAAGCCCTGATTTGATGCAGCACACCCCCATTCACTCAGCTAGCTGTCAATCAAATATGCTAAGTGGTGAGCTGGCCGGCTCACCACTTGGGCCAATCACACAAGAGTGTGTCTTGAGTTACCAAGGTAACACAGTCCAGGGTGCCTAAACCCCCTCCCACACCCCCTGTGGTACCCAGACAGAGTGGCACCACTTTTGGAGGCTTCTGTGGAGAAGCCCACCAAAAGTGGAACAAAGGGCTCGACTTGGGTTGGAGTCACAGAAGAGAACACAAACGCCATTTTAGAATCGAGTCCTGGCAAAAAATACCAACCGGCGAATTAATATTAAATAAATAAACCGGCGGTATGTTCAAGGCTATGAGAATTAAATAATTAAAGTTGGTAGCCTCGAACAATGGGAAAATCCCATAGGGATATATTCGTGGTCGAATATAAAAAGTAGTGTCCACTGCCACCAGCCAAAACTCGATTAGGGGGGAAGGAGACGTGCCCCCTCGACTAACAGACCCCGGGGCAATCGAATTGCCCCGACCAGTATGTCCACAATATGATGGTTTGTACTGGTTTCTGTTCATAATTTGTGACTAGTAAAGCCAATGGTGACTTTACATGCCCTGGGAGACAGTAGTCAGTCCCAGGGTATGGAGTCTATGGTGGGTTGTCACTGTGACACCCCTGTGTCTCTGCACGGAGGGTGCTGTGTAACACACATAGTAAAAACACATGAGACCCTATGGAGTAAAGGACCCCATAGCCCATAAAACACATTAACAGTCAAAGGAACACCATAAATCATGTCCAAGAGTAGGAGAAAAAGAGTCTCACTCTTGGCAGGAAAAAAAAAAAACTCCAGAAATCCAGCAAAGTTGCTGGGGTACTCACTAGGTTAGGAAATTCAGCCTAAAGAGAGAATTCTCCCTAACATATGTCCCCCAGATAAAATACTCCTGCATCGGTGGGCGGGCTTTCTCTCTTCCTGCAGCGAAAGCAGGTAAGTCCCTCTCACTTGCTCTTTGGGCGACAGACAATCGTTTGTCTTTTCCACGTGACTTGAAGACTCTTCGTTTCTAAACTGTGGTTTGCACCCTCTCCGTTTCCTATGGTTTCTTAGCGCCATGATGGATTTGGGTGACTGCTGCACTTTATACATTTTTTTAACAACACATAACATGTTATATTTTGAATTGTCTTATTTTGTTAGAATTATTTCTTTGTACGCAATTATGGCATCAACATTTTTTGCATACATACAGGTAAAATAAACATATATATTTTTATAACTTCATGTATTGGCAAATATGGTAAAAATGATGGTTCGATCTGGAACTCAGGGATATAAAATATCCTTAACTTTGGTCTCATTTGTTGATCGCGAGGGACCAAAAAGTACACGTGCAATAAGGTACAATCATGCATTCAAATTGCTTGTGCATGGGTTGGGAACCCACCCCCGTATTTTGTCCAGCAAATGTTGGTGACATGAATTTCTTTGTTCTTAATCAGTTAAGTGATCACACCACAAAAAAAAAAAAAAGGAGAACTGCTTGGAAAGGACATCACAAATAGCCCCATATTAAAATCTGCAATTATTAACACGCAGAATTTTGCCTCGTCATTGACATTGTTCAGCCAGTCATTCCATCATCATCCATAAATATGTCCTAAACAGTAGGTACATAAAATATAGACTGCATTTTTGGGCAGGGTGCAGTTGGCCTCGAGGAAATGGTTGAGTCACAAAGGGGTTATTACTTCAAATGATGTTATGGACATGTGCAGTTGAATGACAGCATTACAAGGCAAAATAAGTCAATATTTGCTCAGTTTGGCACCATTGGTTCAGTAATCCTCTTTCACCCAATATTTGTTTTGGGAAATTGATTAGCCGAAAACAGAACTTCACCGTATTCAGTTAAATCCATATTCACAAAAGTCAATGGTGACCTTATTTTACGGTTCATCCAACTCCTGCAATTTGCTCGTCTATAAACAATCTTCCTGACGGCGTGGCTACCCACTGCTCATCTGTCCCCTTCCCCATACAGGGTCACCTGCATTTGCTTATCCAGGAGGCAAATGGAAATCAGCAATCGCTAAAAGCTTCTGTAAAACAGATGAAAGTCGTTTTGAATTCTGCTGGTTGGGTGGCTGAAGCAGCAATGACTCAAACATGTGTCTCCTTCTCATTCAACAGGGGCCAAAACACCTTGATAATAGACAGAGTCATTAAGATGCTCGGGCAACCTGCACTATTAGAGCACCGGTTGACCACAGGTCAGAACCCTGGATTGGTCATGCCTAGGAGCTATGAGGTTCACTCTTCCTCACCACTGCTTTTTCCGCTTATTGTATGTTTAATTAGGTATTTTAATTTGCATTCATGACTCTTTGTTATGCCTGGCTAGTGTACCGGTTCTTCCCCCATGAAGCCTTGTCTTCTTTAATAGATATGTACTATTCAGTATTTATTTAAAAACTGGTGTGCATAAAAGTCAGGTTGCATAACAGCTGAACACAGGAAGTAAAATATTCCCCAACAATGATCTTAAAATTGTTATTATTAAACACAAAAAACCTTTCATAGCTGACCATCACTAAAAAAAAAAAAAACAATAAATTGCATGATAGAATAAAAAAAAAAAACAGATAGATAGCAATCATGATTAGGCTCTAACTAATCAAAAGCTCAGCTTCATGGCATGCCACATACAATGAGCAGGACATAATAAAGTCACATAAAAACACATCAACCCCATAATGTCACACAGGCCAATCATAGTTATTGATCAGGCGTTCAGGCATGTAATGAAAATGTACTTTTTAAAAGTGTCTGCCCACTAATTCCGTCAATCTCTTGATATTATGTTTGTGTTTAAGCCACCACCTGCTCCACTGGAACATGTTCATTCATGCCTTCAAGATGAAACGCCCAGCAAGCATGCCTGCTAGCCCTCTCGTACATTAAATGCAGTCTCTGAAGTCTTAAGCCGTAAATCAACGCTGTTATATACCTGTGGGCTACCTGCTGTGGGGACGGGGCCGATTTTCAATGTCAATTGCCTCTTGAAAAACACAACTTGCCAGCCACGATGGTGTCTTTGAATTTTAGGGGGTGGGGGTCTATGCATTTAACAAGATACAATAAAAAGGTGTTGGTATGAGAGGGATACTGCAGCCTGGACATCTGGAGTCAAGCCTTTAATTGGTCACAATGCAGGAGTGCATTTATAATTGACAGCGCTTTTAGAGCACCCTTAAATGCATCACTGTCCAACAGTACAATGTACAGTAATACAAAAACAAATAGTTGACCATTCATTGGTGAAGGTGTAACATTATAGTTTGTACATCTGGTCACATTAAAGTTGTTTTGTTTTAAGTGTACCCCATAGTATGCTATTTTGTTCATAACAGGTCTCTATAAAAGAAGAAGAGTTGATGAAGAGGTTTGATCCCCAAGTCCCTCTCCATGAAACGGCTTTTAAGTGTTTTATTGCCAGCAATTTTCTCAACAGTGTTTTCACCCCGGCCGTTTTCTTTACTTGAATGGGCGTCCCCCCAAACTCACATCTAACCCACCGACACCACCTCAAGCAACACCCCCACAGCCTCTACAGAAAGATTCTACACGTATATATTTGTAAAAAAATAAATAAAAACAAGCCAAAAACGGCAGGGGGAAAACACCACAGTGAAAATAGCTGCAGAAACAATTGCCGTAATTAAAACACAGTAACCGCATGACACGAATGCACTGATCGCAAACTCTCAAGCATGTATTGGCGTAAGCTCATTGAGTGCCTCTTGACTGTGGGCCAGCATTGAGTGACTGATCTGCCGAGCAATAGATAATGCAGCAGCATATTGGGTATAGCTCAAATGCTGCACATGGACAAACAGGTTTTCCGCTAGGGCAATACCGTGGGCAGAGTGGGCAGGGGCAGTTGGCATGCCTTTAAGACTTTCACTTGTGGGGGAAACAGAAATGAATGTTTTGGAGGCAATCAACCCTTGACCCAAGGTCTGTTATCGTGGCAAAGCGTGCATCGTGTGCTGGACGATATTTCACATGGCAGTGACAAGTACGGCTGGTCTTTTTTCAGAAGCAAAATGTCAGGCCGGTGTGATTGGGGTATACATGTAAGTCACAGATTGATGAAGGAAGCGATGCAGGGCACATGGGTACCATTGATTCAGCCTTATCTAAATGTCCATTCTGTGTTGGGGAAGTTGCCCTTTTCTCCGAGTGTCCCAATCATACATTGATGGCTGTGGTATCAGATACAGGCAGGAGGCACTGCTCTATATGTAATCCTACTCCTCTCTCTTGGTCTGCAATGCTTGTAGTCAAGGCTGTGAACAAGAGAAACACCTTCATGGATAAGTGCCTGGAAAACCTATGAATGCATCCACCTGGGTCACAACCAAGGTAGGACATGATTTTAGAATTAAACGTACAGAACTGCAGTGCACGTTTATTTGGGCAGTCGTGGTTATTTATTTATTTTTAAACTTGTATGATAGGTTATTTATAACGCTCTTAATACCCAGAAATTTGTAAGCGCGTCCTGGGGTTCGAACCTGTGTTGCTCCGTGTCGTCTTGCTTCACAAGGCAAGCACGTTGCTCCTGTGCTATCCTCCCAAGATATGAAGCGGATAAACAGCCCAGGGGTGTTGAGGCGCTGTTACAGGAGATTCCTTAGTTACATGTAGCGCACATAAAGGTGTAAAATGTGTCAAACATAGAACAAATTACATACATACAGTTTCGTGTTAGACTGCGTGGAACATTATATGTGGTGCATTAAGTTGTTACAAGGACATGAATTAGTTACACGGAGCATATATAGCAGTGTAATGTTGCCCTAACAATGTTTTTTGCTATGAGTTGTTTTATATTTTTAAGTTCCTGTTTCTAATCTTGTGTATAGTGGCTGTGGCGCTGCCCGAAGACTGGGCGCGCACGCGGCGGCGTTACGTTGCACGCCGCCACGTGCAACATAAATAAACAGGGCGTTCCCAGCCACGGCAGAGCGACCGGGAAGCCCGAACCAAGAGGACGTCTCCGGCTGAGTCCTTCGGGGTTGGGGGCTTACGGAATGCGCTGCGGGGTCTTGACCAACCCCCAACAGTGGCGACGAGTCGGGGAAACAATGCCTGGGCCCGGCGCTGACTTGACCGGCAATTTTTGTTTATTTGCAGCGAGGTCGCCTTGAGACTTCGCTCCGGCCCGCAGGCCGTGCGTTACCCACGCGGCTGGCGGCCATTTTGTGAATCAAGCTGTGAAACTTCTCCGAGCTCCGGTTTGAGCTGAGAAGTGCACCCAGGCCTAATTTTTGGCAATCCTGCTAGCAGGCAGTGATACCTGCATGTGACTATGCCCAGTTGGTGATTTTGCATTTTCCTGGGTCTCCTACGTCAAGTGCAAGCAAGAAGGAGGGCTACAATGGCTGGGCCTGCATAGCCCATATTTCTTTCTTGTCCTAATTTTTGGAACAGCTGGAAGCTGAGGCTTCTCTTCATCTTCTGCATTATCAGACTGGTGGCCCCACTGACTTTCATCCTCTTCATCATCACAGAGGTGTGGTGCAGCAGCTGTTTTTCTTCAATGGTGCTGGCTGGAGGCATTTGGACTTGGTGTTTGAGTTGCGGCCCATGACCTTCACGCTGGGGGTGCCTGTGCGCTCGAACGAATGAGTGATACTGAGGACCAGGACGGAGCGGCGGTGCAGTGGCCTCCACGTGTGCTAGCAGCACCTCAAGGTTTGCTGCCTCCAGTGCAGCCGGCACAGCAGCCTCCAGGTGGTCAGGCAGGCCCTCAAGGTCTTCTACTTCCAGCGCAGCCTGTGGCAGCACCCGTTGTTCAGCAGATTCTCCCCGTTATGGCTCAGGTACGTGCACAGGCGGCTCTGCAGCCCATCCCAGAGTTTGATGTTTCGGGCCCACCTTCCAGTTTGGGGCCCAGTTGGAGGAGGTGGGTGGACCGCCTGGACATGTACTTTCGGGCTGCCCAGGTGGTAGATGATGATACCCGGCTGGAAACTATGCTGTACTCGGCAGGTCCATCTGTCCAAGAGACTTTTGAATCGCTTCCGCCAGGGGATGGATCCTATGATCAGGCGAAGGCCGCTCTGCAGGCCTACTTCCTGCCTCTCGCCAATGCGGATTATGAATGTTTTGTCATGCTCTCTGCCAAACAGAAAGACGATGAGACTCTGGACACTTTCTATGGGCGCCTAAGGCGTCTCTCGCTGGCCTGCGCTTGGGGTGATGCGGAGGACATGATCAGGATGATGCTGATCCAGGCTTGCTCATCAGGCAAAATGAGGCGCCAGGTGCTAAGGGAGCCTGGAATTACACTTCAGCGCATCCTTGAACTGGGGAGGTGCCATGAGGTGTCGGAGGCGAGGGCTGCTAGAATGGAGGCCGGGTCGCGCCCCATTAAGACCGAAGAGGTATGTGCGATGTAGCGAGGTGGCAGGGGCACCCGAAGACCTGGCGGCAGTCCCCGGGATCGAGCTGGGAGGGCAGGAGAAATCTGTCAAAAATGTGGGTATGATCTTCCCCACCCTGCTGAGTGTCCTGCGGCTGGAAAGACCTGTGGACGTTGTGGGATGCCGGATCATTTCTCGAGGGTATGCAAAGCCGCAATGCCAGTGTTGGTACCGAGGGGCCCGGGACGGTCCAGTCTCATTTGCCAGGGTCGACCATCCAACGTCGCTCAGGTGGATCAGACTGAGGAGGATGCCCAGGTGGAGGAAGCTGAAGAAGAGGAAGAAGAGAACGACTTCTTTGTCTCGAGTGTGGGGATCCTGAGAAGTAAGAACAGGAGACAGCCAAGGTGCGTGGTCGACGTGAACCGATCTCCAGTCCCAGTCCTTGTGGACACTGGGGCATCAGTGAATGTAATGGCCCGTGGACACTATGATGCCATGAACCAGCCCCCCAAACTGGCTGCTCCCAAGGCCCGCATTTCTGCCTTCGGTGGTGTTGACCCCATCCCTCTGGACGGTGTGTTCGTGGCAAAAGTAGAACATGAGGGCTCCCAAATCACAGCATGATTCTACGTGACACCGGTGAGCACCAACACGCTGCTAAGTTGTGCTGCAGCAGAGGCCCTCGGCATCGTCAGCTTTGCATACTCTGTCTATTTAGAGGACATTAATGACTTGCTCGAAAAGTATGCCGCACTGTTCAAGGGGATCGGGCAGATGGCCGGTGACCCAGTGAGCTTACACATTGATGAGTCAGTGCAGCATATTGCCCTGAAACATCGAAGGGTGCCGTTCCCCCTCCGTTAACTTGTCGACATGGAACTGGACAATTTGGTCAATCTTGACATTATAGAAAAGGTGGAAGGCCCGACACCCTGGGTGTCCCCGATAGTGGTGGCACGGAAGCCTAAACAACCCGATGCTGTTAGAATCTGCGTCGACATGAGGCTCCCGAACAAGGCCATTAAGAGAGAGAGGCACCTCACCCCGACGATCGACGACATCATTGCGGAGTACAGGGTGCTTGTTTCTTTTCTAAACTGGACCTTCGAGCGGGCTATCACCAGGTTGTCCTCCACCCCGAGTCGAGGTACATCACCACCTTCACGACACACTGAGGGCTATACCGCTACAAGAGACTAAGCTTTGGTGTGTCCTCGGCGGCGGAGGTGTTCCAGAACATTATTCGGGGCGCCCTAGCCGATCTACAGGACGTTTTGAACATAAGCAACGACATCCTGGTGTTTGCCAGAATGGAGCTAGACCATCTGAGGCGGTTGGCGAAGACGTTCGGAAGACTGCAGTCCTTGGGACTCACCCTCCACAAAGAGAAGTGTGAATTTCTCCGACCATCGATAGAATTCTTTGGTTTTGTATTCAAAGAAGGGGGGTGTCTCCTGATCCCCGGAAGGTGCAGAACATAAAGAAGGCGCAGCCTCCGGAGTCCGTATCCGAGGTGCGAAGCTTCCGAGGCATGGTCACATACTGTGGACGATTCATAAAAAATCTGGCCTCCAGATCGCAACCGCTCAGGGCACTGAACAGGAAGGATGTCATCTGGAACTGGGGCCCGCTAAAACAGGCGGCTTTTGATGACATAAAGGTTGCCCTGGCGGCTGAAGACACTATGTCCTTCTTCGATCCCGCGCTGCCTTCAGAGATCATCGTCGACACCAGCTCATTCGGCCTCGGCGCTGTGCTAACACAAGTTGACAGTGGTGGGGGCGTCCGCCCGGTGGCATATGCCAGCAAGGCCCTGTCCGATGCGGAGCAGCGATACTCACAGATCGAGTGTGAGGCACTGGCAGTACTGTGGGGATGCCGGCACTTCCGGCTCTACGTCCTTGGATGCCCGGTGACGGTGGTGACAGACCACATGCGCTGCTTCCCATCCTAGCAGGGTCATCATCCAAGCCACCGGCACGCATTGAGCGGTGGATGCTCGCCCTTTTGGAGTATGGAGTCACCTTGGTATACTGGCCAGGGGCGAACAACACTGCAGACTATCTCTCCAGACACCCTGGGGCGTACGCAGGCGAAGTCCAGAACGCCTGTGCAGAAGAAGCAGAAGAGCATGTCCGGGTGGTGGTGGAGGCAGCCACGCCAAATGACATGCCTCTTCAGGAGCTGGAGGCAGCTGCAGCTCAAGATGAGTGCTTCCAGATCCTAAGACACTCGATGCAACAGGGCTCCTGGAAGTCGGTGCTGGAGGCTCTGGCGGGGCGCACCCAGGAGGCCAGGACCGGACTTGAACAACTATGGAAAGTCCGGGAGGAGTTATTGTTCTCGACATCTGGCCTTCTGCTCTGCAGAGATCGGATTGTGGTGCCCCAATCGAAGGTGGACGAGGTGATCGCTTTGGATCACCGTGGTCATCAGGGTGCCGCCAAGACCGAGGCACGCCTACGGCTGAAGGTGTGGTTCCCCGAGCTAGAACGCAAGGTGGATGACTTCGTGGCGGCCTGTGTTTGGTGCCAGGTGGCATCTCCCCTGCAGCAGGAACCTGCAATAGAGACAATGCCGAGGGGGACGCGCCCTTGGGAAATCGTTCATGCAGACTTTGCATCCACCACTATGGGCACCCATTTCCTAGTTCTGGTCGACGAATACTCTAGATACCCCGAGGTGGAGTTTGTGGACTCTGTGGCGTTTGAGCACGTTGTGGTGGCCGTGGAAAAGGTGTTTGCTGCCCATGGCTCCCACGCACGCTGTGCTCGGACAACGGGGCGCCATTCCAGAGCGAACGCTTCTCGGAGCTGATGGAGACCTATGGGGTGGTGCACAGGAAAATCATGCTCCTCTGGCCCTGGGCCAATGGTGAAGCGGAACGGCTCAAGAGGACTCTAAATAAGACCTTTAGAATTGCTCAGGGGCAGGGGCAGTCACTCCAGAGAGCCCTGTACCCGTTTCTGAGGGTGTACCGCACCACGCCACATGCATCCACTGGAGTGGCCACGGCTGAGGCATTTTTCAAGCGGTGTCCTCGGGGTTTGCTACCGGAGGTAGGAGAGAAAGAACCTGGGGTGATCATTGACCAACAGGTCGAGATGGACCGGCGGCTGAGGATCGAGCAAGAGAACGCTCAGAGAGGGCTTCGCCCGCAGCGGCTGGAGCCTGGCGATGAGGTCCTCATTTGGAATAGGCATCCCCATGGGAAGCTCTCCCTACCGTATGAACAGGAACCGCTGGATGTCATCGCGGTCCAGGGATCCATGGTGACTGCATCGGACGGACGGTTGGCGGTAACTCACAATGTGAGTTTCTTCAAGAAACTGCGGGATCCAAGAACTGATCCACCTCCTGATCCAGACCCAGGAGAGATCCCTGAGGACGAAAGGGAAACGCCATGTCTGCCTGAGTCCCTGGCCCGGGGCATGCTCCTGGACAGATCACCCGTGCCGGAGGTGAGCAGGAGGTACCCCCAGAGGGCCGGGCGAGGGAAGCCTGCTCACCTCAGCGATTACGTGTTGGGTCACCTGGCTGTTTGTCTTGAGGATGAGAACTGTTAAGTAAGGGGACCTGGGTGGATGTTAATAAAGGGGTGTTTTGAACATGGGGTTTTTGTTAAGTGTTAAGGATTCATTTTGGTTTGTTTTGCAGTGTCTAGTGTTAGTATTGTTATTGTTCTCCTGGAAAAAGGAGGAGTGTGGCGCTGCCCGATGACTGGGCGCGCACGCGGCAGCGTGACGTTGCACGCCGCCGTGTGCAACATAAATAAACGGGGCGTTCCGGCCGCGGCAGAGCGACCGGAAAGCCCGAACTGAGAGGACGTCTCCGGCTGAGTCCTTTGGGGTTGGGGGCTTACGGAAGGCGCTGGGGGGTCCTGACCAACCCCCAACAGTGGCTTTCCTTTACTATAATGTATGCCTTTATGGCAATTAGCAGAAAAACAGTATCTTTGATGATGCTGATGAGAAGAATTTAGTTTAGAAGGCTAACAGAACTCTGGATAAGTACAACTTAAACGCCTTCCTCGGCCTGGCAAAGACCTGCTCTATGACTGTCAACAGATTGGCAGCAAATGTTAAGACCCCCAGAGCACAGCTGTAAAAAGCATTACATTTGTGTTGAGCTCAAAGGTGACATTTGAGTGTGAGGAAGGCTTTGCGAGAGTAAAAGATCACATTTGTTACGCAACCTCAGACAAGTCAGTGAAGGTAAGGGCTGGCGGCCACACTATCGAAGGTTGTTGAAATGTGTCCCAGTGCAATTGCAAGCGCTGCACGTTTTTTTCATAGGTTTAGACACTCTTCAGTTGTGGAGAAGGATGTTTTGTAAATAGTTTGCAGAGAAAACCGTTTCTGGTCTTATGTGTGAGCCATACCTTTATCATAATGGATGACCAAAGACCTCTCACAAATATGATTCCTATCAAGAGGTGGGTGTTTATGGCGACGCAAATCATAAGGTGGAGATTAATCTCTAAGAATTCAACTGTTATGTCATAAATCTGTCAGGGAGTTTCACTAAAGCCTCTGAATCCATATACATGTTACACTTAGAGGCCTCTGAAGAGGTCAAAAAGTAGTGAGCCAAGGAAGATGAAGTGATATCTCAGGTGCGAGGTCAGAAGTCACTGAAGAGATGTGGGCAGTGGTGGCTTAAGCGTAACGGGAAACGGGGCGCCAACGTGCCACCCATTATGCAGGCGCAAGTCAGGCCTGTGAAGCTTCAGAGGGAGCACTCCTGGGCTGGCTTTCACTATGCAGGGTTCCCTTTGCCACTTTCAAGTACTACAGTGCACCTGCCGAATGCCACATTGCAGGGGTGCAACAGGGCTGAATGTGTTTTGTGAGTGCTGATGCAATTCCCTGAACATTCAGAGAGCCAGAGGCAGCGTGATAGAGACACTCCGGCTCCATCACACATGTATAGGAACCAGAAGGTTCTTTTCTTCTTTGTTTTTTTGCTTCTATTGTTTGTCTGGTCAGTTCCTGTCTCCGCCGTTGTTTCTAATGTTCTATTTTATTGTATTAGGTTTTTTTTTTTTTGTTGCTGCTGTTATTGGATTGGCAATGAAAGTGACATGTAATATAATGTAAAAAGTAGCATGTGTACTGAAAACATTTTAATAACATTTTCTTATTAAATAGAAACCAGAAAGCAGGTGCAAATTTCTTTTTTGTTTATGTATTTATTTATGTGTACATGTGTCTTTGGATGTATGCGTGCATTCAAGGCTTTCTGCCTCATCATGAGTTTGGCGGTAATCCTTAAATGCATCGGTAACGCTATTACTGCCACATTTAAGGGTCCGCCAAATAACGCGAGCTTGGCGGATTTACCCCGAGCTCTGAGCTGGGGGCAAATCCGCCACGATTTTGCTGATTTTTGGTGGTATTACAGTTAATAGCGCCGAACATTCCCCATTGAACCCAATGGGGAATGGGGATTTACCGTTGCACCAAACCTGTGATCCGGCGCCAATAGCACCGGGGGGTTTGGTTGGTGGTAGGGCTAATAGCCCCAGCGGAAATACCACCGGGGTTAGCGTCCAACTCGTGATGAGGCCCTTTGTGTCTGTAAGTGTGGCTGTGAATGAGAGAGTGTATGTTGTATGGGTATGGAGCTGAATGGGAGTGCATATTTTGTATTTCGCTTCTTTGTGCAGTTCAGCCACTCCTGGTATATTTCTTAATTTCTTACTGTGGCATGTCTTTTCTTTTTTTTCTAGACGTGAAAAGACAGCTGATACAGGGAGTATCGTTCGTTACCAGGCTATAATGACAACGTCAAAGGCAACATGGTGTGTTCCTTTTTGCAGTCATGCTGCCCTATATTGATGCAATCAGTCTGCACATATTTCCATACAGTGGATGACATTTTATATGACATCAAGAAAGTAGCCAGCATGGTGAGTGTTCTTATGTAGCTGTACTGCCTACTTTGGGGCAGCCAGTCTGGACATGTGTTATACTGTGGCATGGCATTTTATACTGGCATCAAGGGTAAAGCCAAAATAAAAGCCTGCATGATGATTGTTCTTACGTGGCATTACTGGACTATATTGGTGGAGTCAGTCTGATCATATTTTTCTACAGTGGCATGTGCTTACTGTACATCAAGGATGTGTTGTTACTGTTCTGGTACCATGGGTAAAGCCAGCATGCCCAGTATTCCTACATGGCAGTACTTGCCTACGTTGTTGTGCAGTCAGTCTGGACATAATTTTGCACTGTGGCATGGCATTTATTACTGGCATCACAAAAACGCAAACATGATGACGTCTCTTAAATGGCAGTAAACGCCTACTTGTGATGCAGCCAGTTTGAACATATTTTCTTACCATGGTGTGCCATTTATTTTTACTGGCAAAGCCAACAGGGGTATTTTCTTATTTGGGGATATTGACATAAATTGTGCCGGCCAGCATCAACTTGTTTTTGTATAGTAGCATGAATGACATTATGAGCAAAGCAAGTATAAGTTCTTTGATGAACATTCTGCCATATATGTGTGCAGATATCATGGGCCTGTATGGGCAAAGCCAAACTGAAAATATGTTTCATGCTGGCACAGATTATTGTCAAGGGATCATGAAATTAATTGGAAATGTTCCTGAACACTCTTGGTGACATGACTCTATTCAATGTGTTATATGTTTTAAATACAAAACCAACTGCAAAATGTTTGGCTTTACCCTATTATTCACAGAAATTGGGCATCATTCCGAGGTTGGAGGTAACCATGGAGTAAATAGCTCCATGGTTGAAAACCATGGAGCTATTTACTCCATGGAAATCCGGCATGGTGAATAGAGTAATTACCGGTCCATTCCAAGGTTGGAGGGACCGGTAATTCCCCATTCACCTTTTGCCCTTCCCCATTCCCATTTCAGCCCCATAGGGCTCAATGGGAATGGGGAAGGAGGTAATTACGGCACCGTAAATTACGGTACCGTAATTACCTCCGAGGTACCTTTGCGGGTCCCGTAATTTACTCCTGCTAAAAGCAGGAGGTAAAGAGGGACCCGCAAAGTGAACTCTGAATACAGAGGTAAGGGATTACCGGCATCGGTGCCCTTACCGGCGCCGGTAATCCCTTACCTCCAACCTCGGAATGACCCCCATTGTGTTGTAAAATACAGCATTTTAATCCATTATTTTTAAAATGGCAATGCAGGGAAAATACCCCTCACCAGATACCTCCTTGTTTGGTTTGGGCTTTCTTGCTACTTTCGATCATTATGGCATATTTATAGGAAACATGTATTCCCCTTCAATTAAAACAATCCTTAGCCACCGCTGGGTGTGGACCGGAGCATGTCATGTTGATTTGCCATCAGGGCCAATTCAAGAATGGCTAGTGAATGGGTGACTTCATAGGGAATGCATTGATGGTCATTGTAAAATGTATCAGGTAATTAATGTTTAAGTAAGTCTAAAAAAGAATAACACTCAATGTTACATCCAAGTCTTGTGCATTTGTGTGCTTGCCCAGCTTGCTTCTGGGTGCCGCTCAGAAGAGTTTTAGCAGTGCACACATACAATTTCTACCTTCTCAAGAATTAATAAGGCACTTGCCACAGCAGTTAATCTAATAGTGCTACATTATACTAGCTAGTCTTGCTATTGTGGTGTGGCCTATTTACATTATCCTATTATGCAAGTATGATCTTAAAAACCTAAAAACCCCAAAAATAGAAAACCCTCAAGAGGTTAAGAAAAAAATATATAAGTGGCTTCATGAACAGAAGATCTACAATTTGGCTGCACATATGAACCAAATAATCTTCCCTTCCAACACATTGATGCCCATACTTGATTCTACCACAAGAGCACCATTGACTCTAGCTTCCGGCCCAGGCCTCATTTAGATATCAGCGGGCCACCTTGACTCTGCTTACTTTGGCTCTGTGAAAGGTTACCAGACCTGTACCTACATCCACTTGTTTTATGTTTGTTGTAATATGAATACGTTCAAGTACAAGATATTCATCACCCACGCTCTGCAAATCAACTGTCCGAAAAAAGTATTGGATACTTACTGTAAATAAGCAGGCTACTTGGATGTGTATCCTCATCCCATGATTCTTATTCTTTGTACATATGCCACACAAGCACTGTGAAAAGATACACTTGCATCTAGTATTGAAGGCTTGCAAAGGAGCCAGGGAATGGTGAAGGGGAAGGGCAAAGGAGAACACTTCTTGGGGTCATCAACACACTAGCAAATAAAAAAAAAAAACATGTCAGACATGTTGGCAGTACAGTGAAGAAAATGTGTGGTTTGTTTATTGCACTAGAGGACACTTTAGTAACACTTGTGGAAACAACACCTTCTGTTTCTTTCCTTGCTCAGGTGCTGAAGGCATTTCAAAATAATTAAGTGTTCAAAGTATATTGCCTGTAGTACAACATGCATCTTGTTTAACTAATAAAAGTTATTTGCAGAAGAAGGAATGCTTGTTACGGAAGAAGACAATCGGTTGTACCTCTAAGCATTGCTGCTATTAACTTAAACGGCAAATAGATGTGAGCTGCTACAATGGGGTTCAATAAGAACCCTCAGTAAGGCCCTTGTTGAATTTCTTCTTGGCTGTGGTGAGGAAGGGTTGGACAGAGCTATAGGCTTGTAAAGAATTGTAGTGGATGGGAAGGGAAAATTCCCTTCCAAATTCTCTTCGGAGAAGATAGCTCACTAACCATGCATGCTCTCAAAGTGGCTTACCTCGTTAGTCAGTTTCGAGATGGAAATTAATGCGTGCACGATAGCCAACTATTTCTGCACTCAGAGAAAAATAATTAGAGAGAACATTTCTTGTGAGGCACACCTAGTAAACATTGAGACCAAGAGACAGCTCGCATAGGATTCCAAGCTTGCTATGTGTTGAGACCTAAGCAAAATCTCACTGATTGCTCTGTTATTGTCTGAAACATGTGGGGGTGTATTGTCGTGTTTTGAAGGAGGAATGTGCCGTAGCTGGGCTGCCCCAATTGAGATTGGACCAAACCTGATTTGCATATGGTATTTTCTCTTTAGTAATGGTAGGTTGAAAAACCATGGGATAGCGAGTTGGCGAGAGCACTGCAGTGATTATTATTCATTCAAATCCTTCCAGCCATTACTCTGCTTTTTCGCAAATGTTATTTCCAGTAAGACAGGTATTGCCATGCATGGGCCCCAGGCTTTCTGCCTAGAGACCTAAATAAAACCTCACTGATGATGAATATTTATGTGTGTAGCATTATGGAAACAACAATAATTGTAGTGTGCTCTCACCTAAACACCCTCACAATTATCAAAGACCAACACAGAAGAGATGCTTCCGGATGCAGAATCCTTCAGTTTGCTTCTGAATAATCTTTCCCCTCACCTCATCATTGTCCAGAAATATGGCTGTGAAGCGAATGGGCATGTGCTTCAAAGGTTGTCTTCTAGTGTTGGGAGAAGAGATCATAGAACCTGGTTAATATGTGTGACGAACATGATGAAGGAAACATAAGCTGAAACTCTCCAACTTTAAGTGAGGGGGGACTTGACTACCCTACTAGCGAACACTAATGAAACGGAAGCACCTTAAGTAAACACCCAGAAAGAAAATCATACACAACCAGCATCACACAAGAACCTAGATCATATCAGAAGAACCCACTCCATGCGTCTCAATATATTTTGTAACATACATTTTACAAAACGACAAGTTACTGGATCTACGTTAAAATAACGAAAAATATAACGAGGCTGAAAACACTGACATTTTTTTATTGAATTTCAAAATGTGTTTTTAGTGTTTTTGCATATTTTTTCTAAATGTAATGCGGATGGGACCCCTTACATTTCCGCCCACATCCCCTCACCTTAATATATTCCCTAACCCAACTCACTATTTATTGTGAAAAATGGTACAAAACAGTCGTAAAAAACTTGATTGAAAAATGCAGTGTTTTGGCCTTGTTATTTTGCAATTCGTTTTTTTGAGAAAGTTACTATGGTCCAAATATTTAAATTGATCAATCATTATTTAATCAGTCAATTGAACCGACGCTCCTCCCTGTTCAATTGACAATGGGCCTAGAATTAGTTGCCGATTATGCACAATTAAGGTTAAAAAGTCAAGATACCAAAATTAGTAATAAATCAAGACAAGCCATTCCATACACGAATTATGGAGGTTGTCTATTCCAACAACGAGAGAATAGCATGTCTTTTTGTCTTATTAGTGTACCAAAGAATGGTTTGAATTGAAGCCTAATATTGTTTTGAAATACTGTCTAATTTACCCCCAAGACAATATTGCTTCACTGTTATCGTTTAAGCTTACTCCTCTAGGGCAGTATTCTAGCCGGATTGTCTCTACAGTATGGTAGTGAATGTAAACTATATTGCACTTTTGCTTTCTCTAATTTAGTTAAATTTGCAAAATTGAACAAAACATAATCAGTAAATTGGCATTGAAAACATTCTAAAGAATTGACTGCATTTTTCAAAATGTGCAACATATCTGGAAACATTCCATAAAATAATTGATGATAGAAAACAGTTTTCAATTAGTTTGCTAATACAATTTGCAACGAAATTGTATCTGACATTTACTCTCTAGCAAAGTGAGTGGAAAAGTCAAATACATATTTGTAGACAATTTATTTCCAATCTCCAATTATTTTTCTGGGAAAAAACAAAACATGAAGTGAAAACTTTGTACTAAAGCTGCCAAGGTTTTTTTTTCTGATAAAAATCCCACCAATTAGCTTTGGCAGGGATGGCTTTTCAAACATTTCACTGGAGTTTAATTTCATCGAAATGTCCCAATTTTGGAATTAAACTGAAGATCACGACTTTCACCCGATTGTGTCAGCAGAATTGAAATTTTGCACATGTCAATATTTCTGTTTGCTGACCTATTTTTTATGAGCACATTTACATTAAACTGTGCTACTTAGGTTATGTTATGCCATGTTATGAGGGGCATTGTAATGCTTGCCCACCTTTATTACTCACCCCCTTAACCACTCTGAATCAAAGCACCCAGCAGATATCAAATTTATCATGAAACGATGTGGCCAGTCATGCACCCAGTACTGGAATCTGACCTAGACTATCAGACTGCACACCTCACCAGGTACATCACAAACAAAAGCATCACAATGTTTCAGGGCACTGCCAAGTGAAAGAGAGTTACCTTTATGCAGCAACATGCAATATTTAAGTGCCAAGGTTTACTAGAGCCAATGTTATCAAGCATGCAATGCTAACATGTAGGCTTGCCCTGGTCTCACACTATTTTATTTATTTAGCTTTTTTTTAAGCGCTCACACAGCCCAGGGGCATGGAGGCCCTGTTACAAGAATATATGTCTTCGTTGTGTATTTATAACGTGCTTAATCCCCAGAAGTTTCTAAGCGCTGACCGTGGATTGAACCTGTGCTGTTGCATGTCGTCTTGTTTACAAAGCAAGCACGTTGCCGCTGAGCTCTCCTCTCATGACACTATTCCTCGTGTAAAATCAGAGGGATAAAAAGACGACTTTTGACTTTTGAAAACGCTTTGTTTTGTCTTTCATTGACGTTTTTTGGGGTTTCAACAGATATCTGTGGGTCCAGGCACTCTAGGCCCTGCTTATGGGAGAGAATTGTACACCAGGGCGTCTGAACACAAACGTGCTCAGGTGGATGCTCAACACAAGTTGTGAGGTCTGAGCTTCTAAAGGTCCAGAGCCCTGAGTCTGTCCCCATTTCCAGGTCGGGTCTGTATCACCATACATAGGTCCGAGAATCACTCACTGTCCTCCAGGACGCTTCTTCTGATAATTCCTGGGCATGGTGGCATTGAACACAAGCAACCTCGTGCAAATGCGTCATCTGTCGGGGTGAGCCATCACATTTCTTATGATGTATGGATCCAAGAGCATTATTTTGCTCTCATATATTAAAAGGTTTTCAGCTCCCATGTTAGGTTCTAGTAATGGTATGGAGTTTCTCCCACTTGGCCCTGTAAAGGTTTCCCGGTTCTTCCACCACAACAGACACAAGGTCTGAAGACATATAGCCAACTCCCCTTAGCACTCTAAATTTGGCATCAGGGGTGCTTCCTTCCTCCCATGTCTCCTTTCTCCTTACCTATTCCAGGTTCCTTTCTATCTAATTTGCCAACCTGCCAAACCTCCCTTACAGACCTCCTGCCTGTTTACTTTTTGCAGGGATCTCCTTTCCCATCCTCTCCCCTTCTCTATTTCCTCTGTCCTACTACCGTCAGTTCCCTATTGCATGTTTGTCCTTCCCCTATCCCAACATCCTTCCTCCCTCCTAGCGTTTTCATCTTTCCACTGCTCCACCTCTCTCATACCTTCCTTCTCCTTCACAGTGCTTATCTCTCCTTCTTGTATCAATTCTAACCCCATGTCTGCCTTATCCTCTTCTCTCCTCCACTCTCTCTGCATCTCTCCCTTTTTTCCTCCTAGCCTCCATCCTCCCTCCATCACTCTCCTATCACAATGTCATCATCTGTTGCTCTCTATCTCTAAACACGCAAACTCCATCTTATAACTCTCACACTACTGTCTAGGATGAGCACCTCCTTATATTTCTGCTCTTCGGGCGATTGTGCCAATGGGCATTGTTTTGGGGAAGCCTGATTGCTTTTAGAATTCACAAATCGGTTTGGGCCTTTGTCCTGAATTCTGCCCTCAACAAGTGTCATACAGCTTGTAGTTAAACGCTTGTAAGATGTACCATAGCTCCAAGGGCCAACGCTATTAGAGAGGGGGGCAACCATTCTGCCCAGTCCTAGCAGACTTTCCCATGGTAGTACATGGTCCCAGCTCTGCCAAGTGTCTCTGCCCATTCACCTTTCTGCTATTCTGACTCCAAGTGAGACTTTGCATTGAGTTTTATATTAATGGTGTGCTTAGTCTGCTATATATTTCTGTTTCTCTGTTTCACCGACCATGACTGACCAAACTACAAGTGAAGATTGGGATGGGGTTGAAGGCTTAGAAGATTCACCCATATACCGCCTTTAGGACCACCATTGCGTTGCCAGTGGTAGTCCCAGAACTCAAAGTCTCCATTGACTCACTTCTGAGTCACTCCTTAATGATTGATCACATACTTCTCACAATCAATGGAGCTCGCCCTGTCTCCTCCTGAGTAGTTTTGAGCTGCCTGCCCAATAATTCTACTTAAGTTTTTAATCACCCATCTCAAGGTTCCACTGTGCAAAAGTAATGTGTAAGGCCACAAACATCTCGGAATTCAGGTGTTAGTCTCTTTTTCCAGCACAGTAAAGTCAAAGCAGCCTGACCAGTCATCAACCAGAAGCGTAATTCTATTAAATAATGTTGTCGAATTTATATTGCGCACATGGTCATAGTTTTTCTTTCTTGTGAATAGCTTCCTGCAAATATATAGGATTGAACTGTGAGTCGCATCTCATACTTGTTAAAACGGAAGGCTGCCAGTCCCATCTTAACAGCTGGCAGAGGTCTGGCAGAATAAGTAGGGTCAGATACTATAAGATATGCTTCAAATCCCTAGAGGCCTCCTGACCTTGAGGGATTAACTTCAATTAGCCGCGCTGTAATTTCTTTAGCTGGTTATTTATGGTTCCAGCAATGGTTGAGAACGTTAGCATGAATAACTGTATTAGCCTTCCTAACCAAGGGAAGCTCTGAACTGTTTAATACTAATTGGCGCAGGACCTATTGTACTGTGCTGTACTGTATTGATTCTACTTTTCCCCCCTGTTGTCTGACCATAACGTGTCACCCCTAAAGGCCCAAATACATTAATATGGGTTTGGCTAGGTCGAGGTTCAAGTTGTTTGCCTTCAGGCTGACTTCCCTTAGAGTCTACATAAGCAAGTCACAGCATTTGCTTGTGTTCCCCTCGGTCTCACTATAGATAGCAATGTCATCAATGTATGCCCCAGCATTCTCCCATCTGGTTTAGGCACGTGCTCCATCATCAGCGTGGTATAGATATGATGACAGAAATCTTCACACAACCATGAGTATTTTGCTTCTCAAATATTTTCCACACAATCCCATAAATCTTGGCTCTGATATATCATGAGTACTTGTGGAATTTTTCTGTGGGTTGGCTGCTCCATTGCACATTCTATGCCATCACATCACCTTGTGACCAACAACGTAGGATTATCCAAATATGTTGACCCTTTTAAGACATTGATCTGGTAGGTCTGGCAAGGTTCTCTCTGATCTGAATATGGGCCATGTCATTGGACGAGTAATTTATTCTTCAAAGAAGGGAATAATGTGGCAAGGACTGTGTTGCCAACTCCACTTCTCCATCCAGCTAGACGCTTAAACATAGAGGATCAGAAGGTTTTAATGCTACAATGTGCCGCAAATGTTGGCATACAGGTATGGCATTGAACAGTGAGGCTCTCTTTCAGGAACACCACCCTTACAAATATGTTATTGTAGTGTTGTTTCTCAGTAGAACGTCTTCAGTGTAATGGGCGGAATAATCTATTATCACCAGGATACACAGGTGTTCTGCTCAGGAGTGCTCGATGGATTCCAGAATTTCCATCCCCATTCTAGTGAGTGGAATCCCAAAGATAGGTAGCTGTTAGCTGTGAGGATGACCTACATTGGCCCACAATGTTTTAGCAAAATAATGCAGGTCCCAGCACAGGTAAATAATGTGTGAACTTGAGAGACTTGCACTAGCTACTGGTAAAAGGCAGAATGGTATGCAAAGCCGTGTCACATGTGCACACATAATTAGATGGCACACATAATAAGAGGCATCTACATACTTGCAATAAATGATTAGTAGCAGTCCCACACTATAACTGGAAGACAGCTCTGGGGTTTGCTTTCCAAACTTAAGCTTCTACCTTGTGGTCCTCTCTTTCGACTAAGATTTGTCAAATTGAATTCTATTTGTCCGTCAGGGAATGACTCAAATCCCTTGTATACTAGTATTTCTTCTGCTCTGTCTTGTGGATATTATTATAACACTGTGACACATTCAGTCAGTCACTTTGTTTTTTAAAACGCCAAATAGAATCAACAAAATATGTCAAGCCAACAGAATTAGCTTAACACATGTTGATGGAGCATGGCTGTACCCTGATGCCCTGCAATCAAACAAGAATAGGCAACCCATAAAACTGCTTCTAGGGGTTGGAACCAGGGGCCGGTAGTCCAATCTCCTTTCTTTCCTTTTTTCCCTGACCCATCAGTATTTTTCTTTTCCACAAAGAAGGACCAGTACAGGCTGTGCTACTCTCTCTTCTATGAAGAATTGTAGAGAAAATGACCATGGCCTAACCTAAACTAGGAACAGAAGCCTCTCCTAAAAAACAAGAGAGACATTGTTAAAAAGATTGTTGTTGGACTGTACGTTTAGCTTGCTGCCCTGATAAGAGAATGCCTTTCAAAGTGAAATGAAATGTATGTGCATGCTAAGAACATTTCCAAGAATTGCTAAGAACATTTCCAAGAATATGGCAAAGAAATTAATAAAAAATTGCAATTATTTCTAAGGATATTTTTCAGTGAACCTAGAGACTTAGTTATCAGTGCTAGGTAAATGCTGAGAACTGTGATTACATGGCAATTCAATACACCACAGTGTAAAATTACACTGTGGCGATGATATTTGCAGTTGGGATTGATCCCCGTTATTACACTTCCAGTAATAATCAAGAGAAATAAAGTTGGATAAGCCCTGATTTGAGAAAGGCACCTTGCTGAAACACGTGTAATCCATAGGGCAGATCAATTAAACTTCCTTATCACACAACAGCAATTGGACTTAGTCTCCAGCATAATTATTTTTCTGGCGCAGTAATAAGGTGTGACCAGACTAGCCTGGTTTCCTAATTAAACAAACGGAGTTGAGGAACTCGAAGTCTCCGTTCTATGGCACACCAATGCGACAGTGCACATTTTTGCATTTTATCAGGTCGCGGGGGTTCTAAGTGATATCAACCCAAAAGTTCCTTCGAAATCTGTCCACAAAGAATATAAATTGCATTTGTGTACCATTGAAACTGTCTATAATTTCAGTGACTAGGTTTGCTTATGTTTGAAATTTGAATTAACCAATCTGAGTCTTGTGATTGGGGGGGATTTGAAATTGGTCAAAGGGGAACTTGAAGCCCTTCGCAAACTCAAGGCCCACCTCTTCAAGGAGTCTCTCCGCCTCAACACCTAGGCATCATGTTGCCCCATTCTACCTGACTCACTAGATACCATCAGCGCGTCTCCTCCCTGCCACCGTGTACAGCTGTACCCATCCACAGCGCCCCTCGATATTCTACCCCCACTGCTGTATCTGTTCTGTTGTTACCTATGAAAAGTGCTTTGTTATGCATCTGCATTGTTGTATAATTTTGTAAAGTACTCTGTTGTGTATCTGTATTGTGAATACCTCTGTAAAGCACTCAATTGTTATTATATGTCTAGACTGGTCTACATTGTGCTGCCAGTTGGACATGTTTCGTTGTGGCATGGCATTTTTACTAGCAAACCCTTAATGTTCATGTGCACTGTTGGTGACTTGCATGTATTGGATTGGTGTTATCCTACAAAACAATAGCAAACACTGTGGCTTTTTATCACATGTTTCTCAGAAAGTGTGCTGTATATTGCATTAAAACACATATTTATATCTTTGTCCTAGTGCAGTGTGTGGCATACCCCTTCAGCAGCATGTTAGTGCGTATTGCGCAAGCGTGGTAATCTAGGCCGGCCCAGAGTGTGGCGCGACCCGTGATTTGTTGCCGAATTGGGGGGGGGCCCTCAGCATGGCTCAAAGGGGGGGCCCCAGATCTTGTGTTACACCACTTCTTCCGGCACCGTTCATACCATTCCCGCCACAATTTTAAAGAGGCCCAATGTGTTTATACTGGAATATATGTTATGGACAAAGTCATCATGAACATGAGTTTGAAAACGCTACTGTTCACTGTTGGTGACTTGCATCTATTGTTTCTTTTTCATTTGTTACCCTTCACAACCAAATGCAAAGTGTGTGGATTTTGACCCAGTATTTTACAGAAAGTATGCTGTAAAATTCACCATTTTAACCCAATATTTGTCAAATATTTCCAAGAAGAGGATGTCCCCAAAACCGCGCTTGGTTGGTTCGGACTTCATCGCTACAGTCGGTCATTTGCGCGTTTTTCTCGAAATCTTTTATGCTCCTCGAATTTCAAAATTCACCAGCCGCCTCTGTAGAAGTGGTCCCCAGAGTGTGATTTGATATCGCAGTTTTAATGTGCTGCCCTCCCTTTAACAAAGAATGTTTAGTGCGGTAAAGAGGGTATTCACAAATGACCATCCATTAGTGGTTTCTGACCCCTGTGACTGCAACCGAATCTTAACGACAAAAGTAACTACAAAAATTTACTAATACAGAAGGAAAAATCGGGTTAAAGATATAAGACAGGCCGAGTTGTCCTAGATAGACATCTTCACACAATAGTTGAATAACTTGAATTTTAGATATTACGAGTTTCACTGAATCAGTGAAAAATTTCAGCCGTACAAGCAAATGATTACCCTAGGATGAACATGCAAGAATGAGCAGACCACCGCCCTGTGTTGGGCAGTTTCCATTTCTAAATTCCCAGTTACTCCAACCACCCTATAGAAATAACCACTACTTTCTCTATTCTAGCAAAGTTAAAGGGCCTCTCCTGTACCCAGGTTACAAATAGAAAAATACTATTTATAGCAATGACTGTTGGAAAAAGATGAGATTCTATTCCCAGTAGGTATTCCCATCTATTCCCAAAATGTTCATGCCACATATAGCACTTTTTTTCTATTTCTTTCATAAGCTGTTCCATGCTAGAAACAGAACCAATAATCATTCTAGCTCTGGCGGACCATTGCTAGGGTTTTGAAAATATACTTATAGCATCTCAAAATAAGGTAAACTACTCCAGTGCGAATTATCACACGGAGTGGTGATCTAGTTATTAGAATAACCAACCCACAGTGTTTGTATTTCTTGTGTTCTGTGAGATATATGTTTTATATTGAGTTTTACGTAAATGTGATCAGTTTATGATTGTCAATTTCTATATGTTTAATACAAATATGTTTTAATGTTCATGTATGAATCTTTGGATACTAGATACACCATCGGTCTTTTCTTTGTTGTGGTTCAGACACCTGTTAATACATCTTCTTTTTGTTTGTATAATATAGTTCTTATCCTTGTGGTAAGAAGTGTTTGATCCCCATAGCATGGCACATGCCGTTTGAGAATAGTGTGTGGACCATTGCTAGACACAGACATTCTCCCTTTTCTAGCACAGGTGGACAAGCACAGTAAAAGAATACATTACATTTCATCTCTAAAATGAGTATTTTTTCTATTTCTAGTGCCGACTTTGGGTGGGCTTCCTTTGTTCTTGAATGCAACAGCAAATCTTTGATGGGATCATGGAGCTATATGTGTCTCGAAAATGTTCACAGACTGTCTGATTTTTACAGGGGGCAAACACATGACACGTGAATAGTGTGGCATGCCAACTTTAATTATTCCTGGAGCAGAGCCTAGCAACGTTCAGTCACGTGCATATGCTGTTGAGGGCATTGCTGAAATAACATTAATATCAGTTTCAGCTTCAACCAGCGTTAGTGGAAGGTACGTTCCCCTGGGCAGCGCTTAAGAATTAAAATGAGGCAGTATGCACCGCCGTTCTTAAAGAGGGAGGTAGCCTGGTCCAAAACATTAAAGTTGAAATTTAAATAAATATATATATATATATTATTTTTGCTAGCGGGGATGATCAGTCTCTGGGAAACAGCTAGGTTATTGCATGGTTGCCACAGCTATTCCTGGACTCTAGAGGACGCCAGCCCCAGGAGGCCCCGGCTTTACATTGAGCTCCGCTCGCATTCACATCATCGGCCCCTGCTGTCTGCGGAGTAGCAGCCAGCATTAGCAGCTGACTATACCATTAAGAGGCCTTTAGAAGTCATGAAATAAATATGAACTGGAGATCTGCATTCGCTCTTCTTGTCTTCAAAGCAACACTAAGTCAGACATGCTTTATCTTAACGTGCCAGTTCAGGAAAATAAAAATAAAAATTCCATTGCATTGGATAAGAATGACCCCTGTTATTACAGCTCTTAGAAGCGAAATAAATAGGTCATGATGCACTGTATGAAACATTGTTGTAATAATTATTCTTGATAATAATAATAATAATAATAATAATAATAGACCATGAACATGCCACTATGCCAAACCCAATTACATATTACATCTGTAAGGTATGCCCTTGACATGCGCAGCTCCTACAATTGCATAGCAAGCACTTCTGCCTTAAATGCAGCAGTGAGGGCTTCTGGCGCTAGTTAATGCCCCACAGGCATGTTATAGTGGCCATATGACCATATTTGGTGTACAGAAACGGCACAGAAATATGAGTCTAAACAGTGCATAAAATTGCATAAGAAGTCGTCTCAGAGTTCCGAAAAGCTGTCACTGGCCATCAGCGAAGTATGATGATGAGAAATGACATTGTAAAGGTTCCACCCAAGAAATTCATATTCCACAGCACTAGAAGATTCCTAATTCCGGAAGGCAACCCCTTACCCCATGTTTATAAAGCAAATAGGCGATTATGGGCGAGGCAGTTTCCTTCTGACCACAGGTGCAGTCCCTGGGACCAGTTCACATCTTTTGCAGATGGCAACCTCAGGCAGCCCCTCCCTGTCTCTGTGTAGTTGCAGCACTGTGCCCCTCCCACTACACACCACGTCTCCCAGATATCATCTCCAATAACGAGCAATCACTAAAATGTTATATATCCTTCACCCTTGATTAACAACGCAACTTTCTTTGAGAACTGGTGAACCCTATGCAGAGGCATGGCGATCCCTGCTCCGGTGGGCACTGGGGAAACCGTTGGTGTTCACCTCATCAACCTCCCTGCGAAGAACCACCTCCAAGCTTTCAGGAGTAGTTTCAAACCCAGGTTACTGAGCTTCCTCAACATTAGGTGTCAGGGGTGTATATTTGGCCTGTGGCCATCCATGTGCTGTGTACAAGAGGTGTGAGGCCTGTGGGAGCTCAGCAGGCAAGCAGGCACGTGCGCGACTTGGAAGCAAGACGACACGACGCAACACAGGTTCGATTCCTGGGTCCGCTTAGAAACATCTGGGTGTTTAAGCGCGTTACAAATACGCAACTAAGACAAAAACAATTATGCAGCTAAAAAACAAACAATTCCTGTAACAGCGCCTCGATGCACACGGGCTGTGTACCGCTTTTAAAATATAAAAAAAAATAATAATAAACCTATGGGAGAAAAGATCAGGGCTCCTGACCCTGCCCGAATGTCCTATGAATGCCTAACAAATGCCATTCGTTGGATGCTACTGTGCACAGCACCTGAGCAATTAAGGGTGCAATTTGAAATGCCTCTCGACTTTTGATCGCCATATTAAAGAGGTGCAATACGTGTGTGTGCATGGGTGTAATATTCCAGGCATCTCTTGCTCTGAACAGGAAAGTGTTTGCCTACTGGAACCATTCGTATTTAAAGACTCATGAGTGCAGTCCCTAGTCAGTCCCCACTCCTCATTCGACATGCCCCCATCGCTTTTAAACAGAGAGTACAATAACTATTTGAACATGAAAGTGGAGGACATTGCCAAATGGAGAAAGGCAAGTGGGACTAGTCTGAAGAGGCAAAGTACAGGCGTGTTGCGACTTGTTATGCCTTTGCATGCCTCATTGTGGGTGTTAGTTTGTACAAACACATGTTGCGTCCGTATGAGCTGTCACTAGTGTTAGATCTGTGTATTATCATAGGGGGGATCTGAATGCTGGAGTGGGAGGAGGTCTGGGGGAAGATGACCTGGATGGCAATAAGGTGTAGGCATGGACTATTCTGAGGATCATCTGAGTTTCAAAATACGCAAGGGCCTTGCATCCTTCAGATGTCTGCCGAGCATAAGCTCTGTTGAATCAATGGTAGAGCTCGCTCGGATAGTCCAGACATGGGCACTTTCGGGGGAACCTTAATAGCACCTATTGATTCTTTGGTCCTTCTGTTTTGTGTTTGGTGTCGAGTGATCGATATAGGAGTGGTCAAGTAGAAAGCGACCATGCTGCATCTTCCCTGCCTCTGAGATTGACACAGAAGTTGCCCAGCAGACACAACTCTGATGAGCAGAGCTTTGGGTCCACTAGCATGGTTAGAAAGATTAAGTGGTCTGTAGATAAGGAAGTTTCTTTATCTAAGTCCATCGTGAGTAAAGGATATGATCATGCAGTGAAGTGTTTATCATATAGGAAAAATATTATTGTAGAAGCTTTCAACTCATGGAAGGCCCCTATTAAAGGGATCCAGCAATAAGGAGAGGCCCTTGAGCAGGGGATGGTACTCAAAGGATTGTAGAATTGCTAAGAAGGATGTAATAGTGCATATAGAAACAGACACTGTTGTAAGGTTTTTGCTAGTTGCAGCACATGTGAAGTACAAAACAATCATGACCCAAGCAAAACATGATCATGACACGGAGAAGTGATTGGAGCTATTAGCGAATGACTTCACAGGGTCCCAATGATGACAGATAATGCCCCCTCCCCCAAATGAGACAGGGAAGAGGGATAGCATGATCTCAGCAGCTGATTATGGTCAAACAGGGGAAATGTCACATAGAAGCTGTGACAATTTACGAACGCTGGAGAAATTGGCTGATGACCTCCCATTATCAAAGGCTGTAGAGGCGATCAACCTACTCGGTACTCTTAAAGCGCCAGGTCCAGTTGGGGTGCCTGGAGATTTGTACAAATCCAATGTGATGCTTTGGGCCCTCCTTGTATGTATTTAATTATGGCTGCTCTGGTGCCGTGTAAATTATCCAATGCGTGGCATCTAAGTGCTTTAATACCCCTGTGTAAGAAAGGAGCCAGAGGCATGCCTAGTTCATATCACACTATGGGCCTGATTCATATAGCGCTTTCCTATGGGGTTCTGCTATTATAAAGCACTTCTGTGAATCAGGCCCAATATCTTTAAGTGAGGTGCCCATGAAGATTCTGGGAATATTAATTCATAATAAATGACTTGACTCGGTTGAAGGATTGAATATTCTCCCAGCTGCTCAGCTGGGTTTTAGACCTGGTGTGGGGACAGAGGATCAATGTCTCAATGTATCCCTCCTGATCGACAAATACAACAGGACTAAAACACAGAACCTATTACTTGCATTGACCTCTATATGGCTTTCGACAAGATGGACAGGTCTTCACTATGGGTTCGCTTGTCGAAACTAGGTATTTTTAGCCAATGATGCACTCAAATAGAAGCCTTGGTCGGATATAGCTGCTTGGGTAAGTAGACAACAAAGTTTCCTACTAAGCAAGTGGTAAAACACGGGTGTGTGATATCCCTGTTACTTTTTAATGTGTACCTGAATTATCTGGATGCAACTTTCAAAGCGGCCAGTTCTGATGTACCGCATTCTACACTACAATGTATCCCATGTTTAAGCATATGCAGACAACATAGTCCTTATAGGAAGAACAGAAGTGGCTCGCAAACATTGCTGTCAAGTTATGTAGGGTTTATGACTGCTAGGAATATGGTTGTCAACAAGAGTAAATCACAGGTGATGGCATATAGGAGAAAAGAATCAGCAAAAGCTCCTTCCTATTTTGTGAGTCAGAAGCTTTGAAGATTAGTAACAAGTTTAGTCTTTTTAGGTATGACATGTACTAATAATAACATTTGGCACCATCAAATCTATTTTGTGGCAAGTAGAATGAACCATGTAATCAAAGTACCCTGTGCTTTTTTACAGCCTGCGTTGGTCAAGCAGTTCTTCGCAGGGATTAACGTATACAAAGCTGAATCTCAGTAATAGAAAGGAATTGATATTTTGGGAAATCAACATGACTCCTATTACAGAGATACTACAGTATTACACAGCAAATGTATGCATAAGATTGGGGCCAGTGAATTAATGTAGTTGAAGAACCACATTCTAAGTGATATCCTATTATTTTATAGAGTGCAAAGTATTCCATAGATCACTGTGTCAAGAGTACTATAAAAAATCCTGGAATAAGTCACTTTTGTCCAGTCCAGTGTTGATCAATTCTTTTTTTGTTCTGTTTTGTGTTGGGTGGAGAGTGATCACTATAGGAGTGATTGATCAAGTAGAAAGTGATCATGCTGCATTTTCACTGCATCTGAGGTTGACACAGATGTTGTCCAGCAAACAGAACTCTGATGAGCAGAACTTTGGGTCCACTAATATAGTTAGAAGGATTACGTAGTCTGTAGACAATGATGTCTCTTTATCTAAGTCCATTGTGAGTAAAGGATGTGATCATGTAATGACATTTTTATCAGATAGCATTGATAAAAAGATTATCCTAGAAGGTTTTGACTCCACAAAGGTATCTACAGTAGGACTTACTATTAAGATTCCTCCTCACCACTCTTTGTACTCATATTCAGGCAAACCAGTAAACTTAATTAAGCAACATATAGTGCACTGTAAAACTAGGGTCTAGGCGGTCCTGTAAGCGATATTCAATCAACACTACAGCCAAGTCAATGCCTAGTCAGGGATGCTGAGGAAAATCCTTATTAATGTATTGTTATGTCTAGTTCAGTACTCTGGATGAACACCCTTGTATAACACCCCCTCTTAGAATCCCCCTGACCCCACTGAGCCAAAAAGTAGGTTTGTTTTGCAAATTAAAAGGTTTATTTGAGGATTTAAACAATATATATATATATCACACTTTATAATAAATTAATATCTGATAGTACACTTAGACATATGGGGGGTCATTACGACCCAGGCGGTAAGTACGCCAACTTAACCACCATGGTGTAAACTACGTTTACATCATGGTGGATGGCGGATTTACCGCCCCATTCCAAGGTGAGTGGGGCGGTAAATCCCCATTTCCCATTTTACCCTTCCCCATTCCCATTTTTGCCCCATAGGGCATAATGGGAGTGGGGAAGGCGCTAATTACGCCACTGTAAATTACGGTGGCGTAATTAGCACCAAGGCGGTTTAGCGCCATGGATTTTAACGGCTGCTAAAAGCAGCCGTTAAAATCGGAATCAGACGTTAAGGGTTAACGACGGCGTTAACCCTTAACGCCTGAGTTGTAATGAGGCCCATGATGTTGATCAACAATGGGTAATCTGGCACTAGCACACTTCTTTACAATCAATGAGGAGGTAGTATAGGATGGATAAAGTAGCAAAAATACTTTAATGGTTTCAAATGGATGCAATGTTGAATGAAAATGTAGTACAGAAACTAACTGATATGGTTTCTCAAGATATCATATGTTCACTTTTCCCCTGGTGGCAATTCACCCCCCGCCCCCCTTATATGCAATGCAAGGAGATGGAAGTAACACACACAGTTCTCAGGAATGCAATCAAATACAATACGCAATTCAATTCCCACCCCAGCAAGCTTAGAGAAAACAGGTATGAGTTTTAAAACACAGGCCCAAGTGCTTTGAATGTGGTGGCAGTGAAGTGAGAAATATGATGAAAATGTTTTTAATTCTCTTTAGGAGGTTCAGGGTGAGTGAGAGATACTTGGGATGAGCTCAGGCTCACTTTAGCAATGATTCAGGGATGGTTATTAAGAGGCAAACGCCTAGATTCTAAGCTTTCAGAGGAAAGTTAAATTCCGTTCCTAGCCCAAACGGTTCCAGAGATATGGACGATTAAATAAAGGTAGTTTTTCAGATTTAAAGTAAACTCAAAATTACAGGTGACAGCTTGCAGCTGCAGAATTGACAGGTGACAGTTGTGCAGCTTTAAAAATGACAGATGACACGATTTCTAGGAGGCAGTTCTACTTAGGTTAAAATAGTTTGGATTAGATTATTTTAACTAAGAGATTGGGTTCTGCACAGTTCTGCTAGGTACTCACAATATATTTTGTGCAGGAATGGGCCTCGCCACGGATCTGGTCAGGTTTTGGACTGGACTCCGGTTCTGGTCTCGGCACTTCACAGCGATCTGGGTCACTGGTTCTGCTCACAGCGGTTGGGTCAGCTCTGCTCTGCTGGTCTAGCCTCTCTGTATTCTGGATGTAACACTGCTTTCTGGGTACTGCTACAGGTTCTGGAGATTGATGGATTTGAAGTCTGGATCTCTGGATGTGAAGTCGTCGGTCAGCATGCTCCGCAGCAAATGGAATTGAATCTCTCTACCTGTCCCAACAGTCTCTTTTTATGTGTTTTGAAAATGGGTGTGTGCCTGGGCCTACCTAAGCCTGCCCCTCTCTACTTGTCATTGGCCCAATTCTCCCCTCTCCCATGATTGGGGGAAGGAAATGGATCGTCATCATGATGAGGTCTGTTTATGGGTCAGAGGATCCTCCCCTGGTCAGTTTGCCCACAAATCTATATTTGATTCAAATACATCTTTCCCAGATTTACAATTTGTTGAAATTACATGTGCACATTATATATTCCTTATGGTCCATGCTTGTCCGCCTCTGATCTTCCTGGGGGCTTGCATTAAAAAATGACAACATTTTGCGCTTTTTAACTGGTTTTGCAATATCGGACATTTACCCAAAATTACAAACATGTGCGCAAGGAGTATGGACATTAATTGAAGAAGTGTCAGATTTTTAACATGCAGACATTTGGAGTGAGACCCTATTTTCCGCTAGCAACCCCCCAGAATACACCACAGGGTCCTAACGCCTCTCAAAATGTTCACAGAAAAATCACAAAAATAATGATATTACTTATATAATTCTGACAAGTCCGCACTATGAGTTTTTTGGGGACTGGTGGACTCTGGTCTGTAGATTCTGGAAAAGAGGAAAGTCAGAATCCACATGGATGTAAATGGCTGTTGCTGAAGGCAGAAAATGGACAGAGGATAGGAGCATAGGCCATAGGACAGGGGTAAGCATAGTCAGAGAAGGTGCCGATGTTAAGGTGCTCTACATGTGATCAGGAACTGAGACCCGGTTCTGGATCCGATTCCCAGGGTCCAGAAAACTGTGGAAGTGTAAGGTAGTCCAAAATGTGGAAGGCCGTGTGGGACAGACCCCAGGCAGAGCCACCATTTTTGGTTAGGGAGTTAACAGACCCTGATAAGCTGTGCGTTGTGTATGTGGACTGGGAACCCCTCTGGCAATAACAGGCAGGCTCCCCAAGAAAGTGTCAACACAAAAGAAGGCACCAACATCTTTGCGGGAATCAGGATACACATTGTCCAGTTATTCTGTGTTTTTGAATTTGTGTAATTGTGCACCCTGATGCCCATGGGTTTTTGGTGCCACATAAATAAATAAATGCATACATAAATAAATAAATAATATTAAAATAGGGAATAAGCCACTGGAAGTACTACAGTCCTCAGCGGACTCAGCATCAGAAGAACACGTTCACAGCCCTTTCTGCTCAGAGCCAATCGTAGCTACCTGCACCATGCCCACCTGGTCCCTTTCAGCTCTCCACTCAGCCTAGACCCCCAGATCATGATTCTGGTTCTTGCCCAGCACCCAAGCCTAGAAAGCCCCAGGCCAGATCCCAGACCAATGCCTTTCATCTCCCAGCCAGTAGGAAAAACAGCCACACAGCCTCTTCTTGCAACACGGGCCGCAGCAGCCATTCCAGAGTCCTTTCCAGTTTCCTCAAGCATGACTTGAACTGGAACGAGATGAAGGACCCCACCTACCCACCCAAGCAATCCCCCTTGCCATCGAGTGACCCTCTCCTCTATGTGACAGCCCAGGTAAGTAACACGCATGCCACAATGCTGGTGGACACAGGAGCTGCCTTCAGCACACCGAGGATGGACAAGCTCCCTGATGCCCCAGTGTCTGGCTGGACTGTTACAGCTGTAGGGATAGAGGACATCCCATCTAAGATGCCTGTTCTATTGTGATGCACTCCATTCTCTGGCCTATTGCAGCACTTCTGCTTCACCCTGTCGCTGCTGCCCTACCCTCTTCTCTGTGCGCTGTTGCGAGTTCTGTTTCCCTGGTCCCTTCTACCCATTGACCAGTACAAGATCCTGTAGCAGAGCTGACAACATTGCTACACCAACTGCAGGCTACACTAGGGACGAAATAGAACACAAAGCTTTGGTAAAACAGAAAAGAAGAATGGGGAGCTACAAGCTGGCAAACGTGTTCATACAGACAAGTCTAAACTGGCCAGGCATGCTGCCCCTTGCCTTCATACACATGAAAGGTATGCTCAGGTGCTAGCTGAACTCTCTCCCTTTGAGATCATGATGTCAAGACCAATGCCCCTGCAGCTCCACCCTCTGAGAACAGATTGGTTTTTGCACTGACTGATGATTCAGTTCTGGCATATTTCAAACACCTTACTTAAGTCATACGACAGATCTGCAGCTAGGCCAGCATGGGACAACCTGTGTCAGGCCAGCAAAGATTACATTTAGAGCAAACAGGCGATTTAGGACACTGCCCCCCAGAGAATGGACTATTTTTCCTCAAATTCTGCCCCAACCCTGCTCACCAACCCTGCTGGAATTGTAACAGGGTATTTTCTCCCGCTGCGGGGAAGTGACCTGTGTTTTGGAAAACAGCACTGGCAGAACTGTGACATTTTAATATTTTTTTAATTTTATTTTATTTATTTAATTTTTTATTGTTGGTGTTGATGTTTTGTACTTTATTATTTTCATATTTAACTTTTTATATTTTACATTTTAATGTTTGCATTGTTTTGCTGTTGATATGTTTCTGTTTTTATATCTGTACATTTACATTTTTATATTTTGAATTTTGTATTTGGATAATTGAAATGTATACATTTTGATTTTGAGGTTTTTAATTTTTGCATTTTGATATTCGTGATTTTCTTTAAATGTTTTAATTAAAATGTTAGGATTTTGTTTGCTTTTTCTGATGTTTGATTTCTATGGAAGATGATACTTTGTGAGTTTCAATGTTTAGATACAATGTACCCAACTCACTTTGTTTTAAGTGTATTTTATTTTACATTTCTGTTCCAGCATATCAGCCTTGCCTTCCATCTTTCATTATTGCACTGTGCCATTGTCCTGTCTTTTTGTTCCAGTTTTCTTCCCAGTTTGGTTTAATGTAAGATGTGCCGTCTCCTGGATTGAGTGAACTTTGTATCTGCTCACCAAAGGGTTTGAAGGATTTGATTTGATTTTAATTATTTATTACGTGCACAAAGACGAACTGAATCATATAGAGGTGCTGATGGTATCGAGAGATGAGCACAAGATATATAAAATATGAGAAAAAAGGACGGTTGGTATGGGGGACAAGAATTTAAATGAAACATCTAGAGGTCTCATTATTTAAAAAGGAATGTTTTCAGAGCCTTATGAAACTTACAGACCGATTCCAAGGACTTAATTTCTTGAGGGACGCTAATCCAAAGTTGCGGGTCATAGAGAGCATTCTTCTGTCACCCCTAGTCACACATGGAGAACGGGGAATGTTCAACAGCAATTGAAACCATGAACGCCATATCCCAGACGGTTGATATCAACTTAGCCTATTTATCAAATGGGCTGGGGTAAGTCCCTTTAGACTCTTATATATGAGGCAGGCGATCCTACATTTTATCCTGTCTTCCTCTGCCAACCCATGAAGAGAGCGGCGTGCACCAGAGACATGATCATATTTTCTCAGGCCACAAGTTGATCTAACTGCTGCATTCTGGGCTCTTTGCAATCTCTTGTGTTGTTTGGCGGGTATTCCAGCAAGAAGACTATTACAATAGTCCAGATGTGAGTTTACCAGTTACCCCACCACCATTGCACGGCCATTGCTCAGAACCTATGGCAGGACTTGTAGCATATGCAAGGAGTAAAAAACTGCATGAACCTTGGCACTAACCTGACTTCCACCTCCAAGGTTATTTTGCCAAATACAACCATATTGTTTATCTTGGGGGCAGATTTAAGATAAGCCCCCAAACAGTGGAAATCCTGGGGGCAGTTTCCTGCCCTCAGGAGATGCTCTGGTCCAAATAAGGCAACCTCAGTCATGACTGGATTTGATTGCAGCTGGTTTGCTGACATGCATTGGCTTAACAATTAATTAAATTAAACAATGGTTAATCCTAAGAAATGTCTGTTCTACATCTCCCACTTTGATGAAGACCTGGGTATCATCGGCGTATTAATGAGAATGTTTGGGTGTGAATTAAGGGATGACTATTGCGAAGGTTCTGTGGGTAAGCAGTTGGAAGAAGCTAGCCTGGGTGATGGGACCCAGTGGTTCAATGTAACATCTTAACATTGTAACTAAGAATAAAGCTTACTTGAGGAACCTTAATGAAGTGTCCTAAGAATCCAGCTTTTCTACACTGGCGACAAGGAAAAGAACCTTCACGGAAAAATGAAGAAAAATATGACCCGGCTGTAGAGGGGGGAGCAGAACAGAAGAGGAACCACTGGGGAAATATAGAATACCTGATACCCAGGGCAGAGCAAAAGGGGATTTGCGCAGCCCCAGAGCACAGTTGTCCGATAAAGAGGCCCCAAGGTGAAGAAACACTACAGAGAAAGGGGGTCTGAAGCTGAAGCAAAGGAACCAGGGGCAGTTGCATCTGGGTACCCGCAGTGAATCAATAAAAGGAAGCTGCGTCCAACTAAAGCCCCAGGATAAATGGAAGCAGAAAACTGCCCTGAAGTGTTTTCCTGCGCTGACACAAATAAAGTATGGAGCTGCAGTGCTTCAAATAGCACAGGGCAGAAAATGATTAGAAGCTATGGGCATGCCGCCTAGGATTACAGCCTAGAACCTAGGATCGCAGGAGCAGAAGACTATTGTAGTTTGAATGCCCAGAGTTAATGGATTTAAGAGCCAATATTGATTGGTGCAAAGCAGATAAAAATAATGGCCCTGCTCTGGGGTCCAGCGGGCTCAAGAGAATGAAGGGGCCGAACATGTATCAAGACTTGGTTAATGGCTCGCAGCTTAAGCAGCATTGCGCATGGACCGTTCTCCCAGGACAGAGCTGCGTGAGGGACGGTTGAGCAAACTGAGATACTAGTGCACCAACGCTCACCTTCCAAGTAGTGACTTCATTTAGATGGCGAGGGACACAGCAACCTTTGCTGCAGGAGTTCTGAAGGCCGTTGGTGATGAAATTACTCGGTCAGAAGAGGGACGCTAATGCGTACAATCTGCTGTAACTGGTGCTGGCGTAGTTTGCGTTGAAACGTGTTGGAGTAAGGGACCCTATGGCATTGGATGTGCCCTGCAGTACGCATCTAGGGGTTAAGAGAAGAGAGTTTGGATGTGCTGGACTGATCCAGGAAGGATCTGATAAAGGTGCCACTTGCCGCTGGAGAGAAAACAGACGTGCAGAGCTACAGGGGCAGCACTAACCCCAAACAGCCGTCGGAGGTTCAGTGGACTGTAGTGGGACATCACTTAAGGTACTACGCACAGGTCAGAAGTGTATATGCGCAGTGAGACAGTATTGAATGTGTGTGACTGGAGCAAGAGTTATGTGCCTCAGTGAGGAAAGGCAACAATTTTGTAGCCTATCAATGGAATGGGTAACTGGTACGTGACAAAGCGCGCCATGCTGACATGATGTACAGGAGATAATTGGACTCGCTGGAAAGAACGTTTATGTGCAGGCGATAATTGGACAGCTGGACTTTTCTGCCATATCCTTTTTGGGATTTTTATAAACCCAAAATGCATGATTCAAGAATTTTGGGAATAGTGTGGGTTTAATAGTTAGGTCAAGAAGTGGGTGAGTGAGAATTAACCTGTGGAGGAATTGCAGGTTAGTGTTAAAATGCATTTTTGGACTTTGCGTTTTTTGGACTTTAAGTTGTTTAATGTTATTAGTGTTTAAAACTAGGGAAGTGCATGAAGTGTGCCTGAAGTGGCGTGAGTGGAGAGCCTGAGTAGGTGGACCAGAATGAACCTGTTGATGAATTGCAGGTACAGAGCTGTTATCTCAGCATGGACCTTTAACAGGTTGCCAATGTTTATGGTTATATGGGGTGAAGAATGTTGAATATAGATGCATGTTGAACGCTAGGAATTGTCAAGGTGCCTAATGGGAAGTTGGCATGAATGAGTGGATGGGGATGATATCCCACCAGGTAGGAGGGTCGCGCCTTCCGCAGAGTGTGTGTGTGTATGGGAATGGTGTCCCACCAGGTAGGAGGGTCTCACCTTCTGCCAAGTGTGTATGTGTGGGAATGGTGTCCCAGAGGAAGGAGGGTTGCTCCTTCCGCGGGGTGTGTGTGTTTGTGTGGGAAGGGTGTCCCAGCAGGTAGGAGCGTTGTGCCTTCTGCAGAGTGTGTGTGTGTGTGGGAATGGTGTCCCACCAGGTAGGAGGTTCGTACCTTCACAGAGTGAGTGTGTGTATGGGAATGGTGTCCCACCAGGTGGGAGGGTCACACCTTCCGCAGAGTGTGTGTGTGGGAATGGTGTCCCACCAGGTAGGATAATTGCACTTTCCGGAAGAGAAGTGAGAGGGAGTAGGGTGAATCCGTACCAAGTGAGGGACGTGTCCGAAATGTTTGAAAAGAGCTGCGGGGAAGCACAGCTAGAGTAAAACAGGGGGACGCCCTCCGCGTATGCATACACCCCACCTTTAAGGAGATTAATTTATCTTTAAAAAGATGCAGCTAGTGTAGAAAGGGGGGGACGCTCTTCATGTATGGATATAAAGCATATTGCGGGGGTCTCTCCCCGCAATTTTACGAGTTGCATCTCTCTTTAAAAAGATTCTGTGTTAGTGTGTTCCTCATTTCTTTCCTTTTGTGGTTTTGTGTGTGAGTGTAAGGGAGGGAGATGTGTTGTGATGTGCTTGAGGTGAATGCAGGTTCATGATGATGCTGAGAGAATGTAGTTGTGCCATAGAGAATGTTTGGGTGTGAATGCAGCTATGACTGTCATGAAGGTTCCATGAGTTAGCAGTTGGAAGAAGCTAGCCTGGGTGATGGGACCCAATGGTTCATTGTAACAGCTTAACTTTGTAACTAAGAATAAAGCTTACTTGAGGAACCTTGATGATGTGTCCTAAGAATTCAGCTTTTCTACAAACGACCGCAAGTAGGGATTAAAAAGTAAAGGCAAGAGGGAAGAGCCCTTAGGTACCCTGCATCCAATGTAAGTGGGATCTGAAAGAAAACCCCACATTTTCACCTGCTGATATCCATCAGACATGAAAGAGGCAAACCATTTCAAGGCATGATCAGAGATGTTGACAATTTCCTTCAAGCAGCTGAACAGTATAGAATGGTCGACAGTGTCGAAAGCCGCTGCAAGATCCAACATTACAAGTAGTGAAACACCTCCATTATCTGTGGCCTCCAACAAGTCATCCTCCACTGCCAGGATTGCTGTCTCGGTCAAAAATCTAGGTCTGGAACTCGACTGCAGAGGGTCAAGTAAAAGATCCTTTTCCGACAAAGGTCTGCAATTGGTTAGCAACAACCTTCTCCAATAGTTTGCCCGGCCACGGAATAACAGCAATCGGGGGAGAATTCTGAAAAACTGATATATCTAGATTTTATTTTTTCAGAAGTGGTGTAATAACAGTTTATTTTTTTTATTTTTTTATATAGAGGCACAAAACCATGCTTGTATGATTTATTAATACAATTTGTCATAAAGGGACCAATCTTCAGTGCCAGACCCTAAGCTGCACAAGCTGGCAGTGGACATAACAAATCATTGGTAGGTTTTAACTGTGCAATCAATGCCACCACTTCATCCTGTGGAACTATTTAAAAATCAAAAGGCACTGAGCCTTCTAAAGTCATCAGATCTTCCAGGGAATCCTGTTCCACTGGATCTAGGTTCTTATCAAAGGAAAGCCAGACTCATAGAGATGTTTCTTTGAATCGTTTCTATCTTCTCCTTGAAGAATAAATTGAATACATTAGCCTGCCACAATGGTCCCAAAGAGGAGGAGGTAATTGTGGGATGACAAAGATTTGAAACAACTTGATAGAGATCGCTAGGGTGATTCTTTGCAGCGTCCATTTTTGCATAGATATAAACTGATTTAGCTAGAAGGATTCCTGCTTATATACATTTTGTGCATTTTTTTTACCTGAGATGGCTATCCTCGGTATTAGCCTCTCTCCATTTCCGTTCTGCAATTCTACATTGTCCCTGTAAGAGCAGTAAATCCTGAGTATACCATGGTTTATTTTTTCTTAATTTAGGGAGACTCTGACTCATCTGCACATGCTATGCTCCAACTGGGCGTTCTTGCTCCCCATTGTTCCACAAGGCCAATCCTTAAATGCCCAACATCAAACAGTTTATGCTTATTCTGCTCCCGCTGCTCCTCCCTCCTGCATTAGCAGACTAACAAGAACATTCTTTCCTCCAAATCCCCATCAGGACTCACAGGTCCCATTCCAGACAATACCTGCCAGTGTCTCCTCTGACATCAGGACAGCCCAGTGCACTGCTAGAAAGAAATCTGTTCTAACTGATTTGATATGATATGGCATTTATAACACGCCTATACACAAGTGTTTCAAGGTGTGACGAGGCAAGGGAGGGGGCAGGGAAGTGCCAGACACGGGATCACAAACAAATATTGCAGCCAACAGGTGGCAAGTGCAAGTGTTGAAAATGCAGACAATAGGTGTCAATAGGTGCTTGGAGTACAACTAGGTGGGCCGGGACCTGGGCCCGAATTCAGAGGTATAGCCAGATGGCCAGTGAAGTATCAGACAATAGATCAGCAGTGGAGGGGAAGAGAGAAGGCAGAAGCAAAGAGAAAGGTATTGAGGTGCTTCCGGAACTGGAGATGGTTTTGCTCAAGTTTTAGATAGGCAGGGAGGCTGTTCCATAGGAGGCACTATCCGAAAAAAGAGGTATGCCGCCAAATCGTTGCTTGGAGAAGCGACTGACCCTCAAGCAGTTCGAGGTGGAGTAGCGAAGAGCTCGAGTTGGCAGATATTTACGAAGAGAGAGTTGGAGGTATCGCGGTCCCAGGCCCCAGAAGGCCTTGTGGACATTGCAGAGGGTCTTGAATGTGATTGTTGCTGCCACTGGGAGCAAATGGAGAGAATGCAGGGCTGGAGAGATGCGATCCCTGAGCTTGAGGCCAAGGACAATTCTCGCAGTCCTGTTCTGGATAAATTGTAGAGGACGGGGAGTAGAGGCAGGCAGATTTAGAAAGTGGCTGTTGCAGAAGTCCAGCCTATAGAGAACCCGAGCTCTGGATACAGTGAGCTTCTGGGGGAAGGTGAGGAAAGGAACAATACCTCTCAGGAGGCACAGCTGGCAGTTTGACTTTTTAGAGACATCAGAGATGTGAGGAGAGAAAGAGAATGTGGAGTCGAAGATAACCCTGAGGTTATTAGCCTGACAGGTAGGAGCAGGAAGAAGGTGTCACAGCTGCATGCTGGTCCTTATGCATCATTGGTGCAGAGGAAACAGATCCTTTCATTATTTGCAGAAAGTCCGACGTGCATCTGTGCCATCATGTTATTTCGCGTAGGATGGTCTACTCTATTTTCAAGGTGGACGTCAGATTTCAAAAGGCATTTTATGCCGGCGAGCTCACAACGTGATTGCGTTGCAACCGTCTGCATTCCTGCCCCTGGGTAAGACACTACAACATACATTGCTCCTCTCTTTGCTCCCCTCTGTGCTTTGCCCGGATCCACGGTGCTTTACTCTCTCCCATCCTGTCTTCCAGTGTGTTCTCCTCAATTACCTTCTCTGTTGTGGGTTACCTCTCTTCTGTCAGCTGCTCGCCCACTTGGTGTCACTCTGTTTTCGCTTCTTCTTGCTGCTTTGCCCTGTTTTCACCTGCTACCTTCTTCAGGCGGTGTCTCCACTGGATCCCTGTGTGTTTGCTCTACTGCTGCAAGTCCCATTACTATTTTTCTTATTCAGCTGTACCTCTCTCTTGGAACCTTGGGTGTTCATCTCGCGGCTGGTTTTCCTTCTACCGCTCTCCCATTTGGAACACAGGCTTCGCCCGCGACTTGCTGCTCTCCCTCAGTTTCTCTTTGGTCTCTAGTTCCTCCTGATTCACTTCCACGGACTCCCTCATTTGCTCATGTGGCGTCGCTGTTCAGAGTATTCACGGGCATCGGCTGGAAGCCTGCCTGGGATCTCACCCTTTGTATGGAAACTCTCAGCTAGTCAAATACGTCAAGTCCATTTTAAGACCTACTCTACCAAGAGGGTTTTTCTGTCTCATTGGATTTTTCCCCAAGATTACAGGACACTTCCTGCCATACCGCCCCAGTGTCCAACCAGTTGTTACCCTAGGAAGTCACTGTGGTGGCTGGGGAGGATAGGCCTTATCTCTTTAAAGAACATCTTTGTGACAAGACAAAGACCAAACCCAGAAATGGAAAGACCAAGACCTCATGACAAGATTCTGGATCGTCCAATCAGTTGAGAGTTTTGATAGAGGGCCCAGAGTGGGTGGCCAGAGAGTGACAGGAAATGAAGGTGCAGGTGTGCTGATGAGGAGGATCTCCATCTTACTGGCATTAAGGCAGTGATCGTTAGCGGTACACCACTCCTGTATTGCAGAAAGACAATCCGGGATAGGAGAGGGAGAGGAGGTGGCTGAGAGGAGCCTGAAAGCGAGCTGAGTGTCATCCGCATAGCACTGAAAGTTGGAGCAGAGAGCAGCCATGCAGTGGGCGAGAGGTGCCAGGTATTGGTTGAAAAGACAGGGAGAAAGGTTAGACCCCTGGGAAAAACCACAGGTAGAGAGTGAGATAGAGGAGAGGAAGGACCCAATTTGGACCTGGGAGAGTCAGTCAGAGAGGAAAGAGGTCAGCCAGACCAGGGCATGATCAGTAATACCCAGGTTATCACGAAACGGGTAGAGCAGGATGGCATGGTTGACCTGAACTGTGCAAAACAAGGCCACCTTTGCTGTGTGCTTCAAGGGGGAAAGAGAAGAAGGGGCAGAAGATGTTAGTACCACCGCTAGATGCCCATCCACAGTGCTCCAGTCGCACGAGCGCTGCTGGTTATGAAGAAAATGGAACAATGCAGCTGCACCTCATAACTTACATTATCTGCCGGGTATAGAAGCTACACTTACTTTAGTGCCAGACAACACAAAACTAATTGGTACCTGAAGAACTCCTCTTGTACTGAGGTTGCAAGGACTACAAGCAGCTGTCCAAACTCTGGAGTGGCTGCTGCGTCCTGGGCCACGTGGTGCCCACCATCAAATGCTGTGACCTACAACAAGTTCTGTTTTCTTCACAGGTACTGATTCAATGGAAAGCCAAACGTGTTTCAACTTGAACATTCTTCATTAGGGGCACTTTACTGCAAAGTTTAGTGTAATTTAACAAGAGGAAAACACTAATGTAAACATTTGAAAACACTATATGTCAATAATTAAAACAAATGTTAGATCACCCTAATTTTGATATGTCACCGTTTTAACAAAAAGCCCATAGATCCTCTGGTATTGTGCTCTGTAACCACTATTTATATTTGATTTGATATTCTTGTCATTGTAGTGACCAAAAAATCTGAGTAAAATATAAGACAGAAATATTTTGCTTTTGTCTTACTAATTATAAACCTTAGTCAAAGTAGCCCAGGTGTAGTGGGCCATATGGTAAGGCTAAAGTGTGTTCCTTACCATTATACTCTAGAAAATAACCATATCTTGGTATGATGATATCTTGGTAGTCACGCATGATTCTCTCATGTATACTGTAGGTATTCTGCAAAGAAAACTTAATGTAACCTTAATCCCCAATAGGTTTTGGGAAACACTATGACAATAATTTCTTGAGCAGTATCAAACTGTATCTCACACATTTTAAATCACACCTGTAACAAAAACTGGTGACAGTTCCTTCAAAAGTAAACATTATGGTATGGTAAATACTTTGTAGATTTGCCACCTAAAGGGACAAAGATTGCCCTGTTATAGCTTAATAAAACTAATTCCAATCTGGGGTGCTAATTTGGTATGCTGTTTAATTGCTACCTCTGCCTGCAGTGTCTTTGTGTACCACAGTGGTCAAGGATGCACAGGTCACCTCTGAACCTGCCCTCTTCCACACAAGAGCTAGCACTGTAGAGGTCAGTAGATTAGCTCCAATAGACACGTTTACACTAAAAGGCTGGCCTGGCACATTCTGAAGGGGGTTTTGATTAGCAGACCTCCCTTACAGAAACAGAATTGCCTGCATAATTGTATGTAAAAATGTAAAAAAAAACTATCAAAAAAGCTTGGGCAATCCTATCCTCCACAGATTGCATCCTATCACATGTATATGTTAAATCCTCTAATTGTGATATCACAAGTTGCTGGTTATATTGTAACCTTCTAACTGTGGTATCACAACTGATTGATTATCTAATAACCCTAAAGTAATTTCTGACATCACATCTGGCTAATTAAATCATAATTGTATAGCAGTGACTTCTTAACAGCCTAGATTATATAATAATCTTTTGTTGGACTTTCAATTAACACATACTTACAGGCACCAAAATTCATGGGGGAGAGTAGCAGCCCTTGAAGGCTTGTCCTATCCTAAACAAAATGCCATCCATCTAAATCTGCCAACATCTTAGCTTGAAGTTGCCTCTTGATCATCTTAAAAGTAGAGTATTGATCATCAATGTACTATTACACAGAGAAATGTAGCCTATTAAGCACATTTTAAGAATATTATGTCACCTTGCAGTTTTGTGTTATCATATAGTTGCTATATTTTAGGACTCTTCTGTGACTTGTTATATTCTTACAATGTCCCGTGAAGGGTATACTATTCCGTATATTTTCAATGGTAATGTTTTTTTTTTAATGATGACTTGGCTCCTGTTATTTCAACATCATTATTGATGGAAATGTTACTTAATTCGCTATATGAACTTGTTGGTTCTCTTCTTCTGAATGTTTTAGGAAATATACGTTTCTCTCAAAGGTTATTATGAAAAGTGCAAATGTACAAAAGCGTACTTCTAAACATGCTTTGCAGTGACATTGACTGCTTCCTGCTGTCTCTAAGGTGCACTTATCTTTAACTGCTGCAACCTGCATATGGTTGTGCCTTGACAGTGCATGGCATAACCAATCTTATAATTGTACCTCTTCAAACTTATTCTCTGTTCTTGCATTTGTTTGTATCTCCCAGTAGACTGTGCTTCCATTTAATGATCTTGCATCATTTAAATACAGTGACATGTTCTTATTTTCTGTTTGATTTGAAAAATGTGGATTTTTTTGTCTGATTATTTCAGGTTACGTAGTGTTATGTTATGAGATTCTGTAAAGTGAGTGGATACCAGAATGACATTTTGTGGTATTGAGCCGGGCCAAATTGCCAGTCCTTCCAGAATCAAGTCAATCAGTTAATTGTCAAATGCTTGAGCCACGCCTTAAGCATCCCGCAAAGACAGCAAGAGGAGAGGAAGATCTTAAATCAGGGGGAAGAGTTACATATGGTAACATTCTTTCGAATGGATGGTGTCATCTCACGTATTCCTCATCTTTGATATTTAATATCCAGCTTCAGAACAGAAAAAGCGTGGTCACCCTTATGTGAAATCCAAAGCTTTGTAACAACAAGCTAGCCATGCTGCATAGATCACAGACAATGGTGAGGAGTGTAGCACAGTAATCAAGTGGACAGAAAACGAGTGGAAGTGTTAGAAGGGCAACAATTGTGGTGTTAGGCACCTGTTCCATGGGCAACACCAAGGGTTAATGACCCAGCAGCATGAGTTAATGACCCAAACGAAGAAAGGCCAATTACTGGAGCCCTGGGCCGTTACCCCCCATTGTCACCCATGGAACAGGTGCCTGACGCCATTAGCACACCGGTTTATTGAAAACCTGAGGTACTAAAAAAAAAGCTCTCCATAGTTCCTAATACCCAAAAAGGACATACGACTGAGACCCCTCTTGGACTTGAAAATACTTTAACAAGTTCCTCAGAAAGGACAAGTTCAAGATGGTCACACTTTCTCAGAACCTTCAGGCCCTACAAGTCCAGGATTGGATGGTGTCACTGGAGCTTCAGGATGCTTATTTTCATGTGCCAATTGGTTCTCATTATCAGTTTCAAGTTCTGCTTTTCGAGCTGATCTCTGTCCCGAGGGCTTTCAACATATTGATGGCGGTGGTGGCAGCTAGTCTCAGGAGAGGCGGGATTCACAACTACCCCTACCTGGACGATTGGCTGATCAGTGTGCATTCTCCCGAAAAAGTAATCTGCCACTCTCTTCACCGACTGGGCTTCTCCCTTAATTACAAGAAGTCCCCATATGTCACTATGTCACCATCCCAAAAGCTCCAATTCATCGGGTCGTACTGGATACATCATTGGGAAAGAGCTTGCCATCTAAGCTGAGGGCTCAAGACATACTGCAGATGGTCTCCAAGTTTCAGAGTGCCCTGCATCTCCTGGCCTTCGACTTTTCGAGGTTGTGTGGCCTCATGGCATCATGTATTTTTCTGGTGCCAGAGGCTCGCTTGAGGATGAGATCACTTCAATGGGCTCTCAGGATTCAATGGTCTCAGTTCTCGGGCAGCATGTCAGACCTACTTCAGGTTCCAAGCAGGGTCGCATGGGATCCTCTGTGATGGACCTGCAAGGACAATATTCTGAAGGGAGAACCTTTTTGTCAACCATGGCCAGAGGTAACAGTAGGGACGGAGGCCTCACTCACGGGGTGGGGAGCCCACGCCAATGATCTGACAATCACCTGTCATTGTTCTCCATCTGATTCTAAACTAATAATCAATCTTTAGGAGCTGAGAGCAATCAGACTTGTGCTGAAGGCCTTTCTGCCCTCTGTATGGGGAAAGAATGTCCTGATAATGATGGACAACACAGTGGCCATGTACTACCTTAGCAAGAGAGAAGGTGTAAGGGCGGAGGTGTAGGGTCCCTACTACTGTGCAGAGAGGCAATGCAGCTCTGGTTCTGGGCAATACAAGAGGGAATCTACCTATCGGCAGTTCACCTAGCCAGGGAGAAGAACACAGTGGTGGATGATCTGAGCAGGCAGAGCACAGTCTCCCACGGGTGGGAACTAGCTCAGAAAGTCCTTCAAGACATCTTCATCCTTTGCAGAACCACACAAGTGGATCTGTTTGTGACCAATGTCAACTGGAAGTGCGAACTGTACTGCTCCAGGGAATTTCCCCCAAGAGAAGGTTTCCTCTAGTCCCTGTCATTCCTCACGTGATTAGGAGGTTGAGAAAGTTCAGGAAACACATGATCCTCATTGCCCCGGATTGGGCCAGAAGGATGTGGTACCCGGACCTTCTGGACATGTTCATCTGCCCTCCAATACCTCTTCCACAAAGAGAGGACCTTCTCTCATGAGAGGAGGGTCGGGTTCTCCACCCAGAGGTCAAGACACACAGCCTTCGTGCATGGTTTCTGAGAGGCTGAGATACAAGTATTGGGACCTCCCGGAGGACGTAATGCAGATTTTGCTTTAGGCCAGAAGGCCAGCAATGAAATCTGTGTACTGTTGCTGTTGGAACAAATTCTGTAGTTGGTGCATGGATAAGAATTTAGACCCTTTAATATGCAAGACACCAGAGGTATTCTCTTTTCTACTGTCCCTAGGTAATCTGGGGCTCCAGGTTGGAACAATTACAGGGTATATGGCAGCGCAATACATCTTTAAGTGCTCATCTGAAGAAACTTCATCTTTAATACCACTGGTGATACCATTTCAGAAGGGACTCACCAATGTGTTCCCTCCATCTCCTTTTCAGGTTCCCGTTTGGGACCTAAATTTGGTGTTATAATTTCTGATGTGTGCACCATTTGAACCTTTACATTCATGTCCATTAAGGTTACTAACGTTCAAAACCATCTTGTTGGTAGCACTAACTTCAGCCCGTAGTGTGAGTGAGTTGAAGGCATTATAATCTAAACTACCCTTTACGGTATTCCACACAGACAAAGTCGTCCAGAGGGTTAAACCTTCATTTTTGACTAAGATCATTTCAGATTTTCATGTAGGATTACAGATTGTGTTACCCACTTTCAATCCTCCACCTCGTCCTAGCAAGGAGGAAGAGACGCTGAACAGATTAGATCCATGTAGAGCTGTAAACTTCTAAATCGCTAGATTGTACAAACTTTGGATGATCAACTTTTTATAGGTTATAAAGGTCACCGACTGGGTAAGACTGTAACAAAGCAGACAGGCTGGCGGGTTGCATTCCTCCAGTTCAATGAATGAAAATCCTTTGACAAGATGGCCACCATGGTTGCGGAAGGCTGTGCTCCATACGGAGCCCCTCTTCCGTTTCCATGGAGGTTTGCAAAGCGAAAAAGACGGAAGCTGCTGCGGCAGGCAGCGCTGCCGCATCAATCAGGTAATTGGAGCAGGGGAAGGGAGTTTGGGAATGGTTAAAACAAAAAAAATCACAGGTATGTATGATGAAATATGTTGGTGCAGGGTGGGGGGCAACAGCCTGTGGGTTCTGTGGAACACAGGCTGAGATCGCAGTTTCAACCCGCGATCTGCTGAACCTGATTGGTTGTGCCCCCCCCCCCCCCAGTGCCAGGTAGTAATGGTCAATACAAATAGTTTTAAAAATCACTAGATGGAGAACAGGACTCCAGTGTGAGCAGGGACATTTTATTTTAAAGAATGATGTGCATACCATTTGCTTAAACATATATTTGAGTAGAGCTGTGTGAGTCTCTTGAAGCTCTTCTAAGTGATTGCACACAATATTGTCCCAGAACATAAATAACTAAGCGTGCATCAAAGCAGATACATGTGCGTGCCTTGCATCAACAGTGACAAATGCATGTTTCGAAAAACCCAACGTATAACATTCCATTTGCTTACCTCATGTCATTTATTTATGGTACTTGAATAACACATGCTAGAATCGTAATTGTGGGAACACGGAAGGCACGTGCAAGTGTGGACATAATATACACTTGTGCAGCAGGGGTGGGTGGAAGCGATGGAATGATGATCCATCTGGTGAACCTTCAAATGAATCAATGGCAAGGGATTGCGTGCAGGTGTCTTGTGCAAGTATCTTGTAGGCGGTGACCCTCTAGGTTGAGCCTTGAAGTAGATTCATTTCAGGCAATGTGGGTAACACACATGCTTAACACTGGCTTTCGTGTGGAGCTGGAGGCTGTTGCAAAGTTTTGAGGGTTGCACTGGGTAGTGTTGGAAAGTGTCATACGGGGGTGGTGAGAGTCATGAGGTGGTCACAGCCCAATGGTCAGGTGGGTGTTCGTATGAGTGTCCTACCACACAGAGGCAAAGAGATGTTGGCACAGGGGGACTGAGGAATACAATGTTGATATGGTCTTTGCCCAAACAGTGAGTTCTGGAATTGGGCTGCAATTGACTCTTATGGCCTCTTCATTTCTGCTGGTGGACTTTGTGGTTTCTGTTATTTGTTGTGCCTGTGGTATAGTCTAGCACTAGATTGACAATAGTGTCAATGATGGGTAAGTGGAGATTGTGTTTGATGTAGTGGAGATTCCTGGCATGATTGGATACGTGATAGTGTGCAGGTGGCTGGGGCAAGGGGCAGACAGTGGGCATGGGTGCACCATTGCTTTTATTTTATTTATTTATTTTATTGTTTTTTCTTTTTATAACACGGCTAATACCATACCTGAGTTCGGGTTCTAAGCACGGATCCGGGATTCGAACCTGTGCTATTCTCCGTTCGCCATGTGGAACTGAAAAGGACATCTTGCCACTCCGTTTCACTGACTTTTTTAAGCTTCTCGCCGACACCTCTTTTTGTGCGTCGTCGTCCATTTAGATGTGAGAGAAGTCCTTCTCATGACTCTGATACTGGATTGTGTGTGACTGTTGTAAGAGTTAAGTGACATTTCCAGGTCAATGTGATTGTTATATAGTGTGGTGGGCATGAACACAGAGGAGCGTGTGGGTGATGGACTGGTCTTTGGGGAACTATTTCAGCAATCTATTTGGGAATACATGAGTATTTGACCTGCTGGATGTGGTGCCTTGGGAAGAAAGAGAATACATCCAGGGTACAGATGCCTTTGGGCTTGGCGCGCTTTACAAGTAACACACATAAATAAATAAACCAATGGTATTGGCAACAGCCTATCAATGAGGGTTTTGGGAAGGAAGGATGACGTGTAAAGGACCTGGAGTGGTTGAGGATGAGGGCTAGTGGCAAAAGCTTGTCACCCACCTAAACCAGTACCTCCCCCGAAATTAACATGTGGTGTTTTTTTTGTTTTCTTCTTGTCTTGGCCAGATCAATTGGAAGAGCTCTGGATGTGTAACCTTTTTAGGACGTTGTGACGTAGGGTAGCACCTAGATTTTATGAGAGCTAAGGCTGTTCTGTGATTGGTTAGAGGGTCAGGGGAAGGATTGAGAGGGATTAGCTGGAAGCACAAGGGGGTGGGTGAGAGGGAGTGGTTGAGGATTGTCCTTGAAAGGCGCAGAGGACTGATGACGCAGTCTCTCGCTGGCAAGGATGGGATTGCATGTCATTGGGTTTGGTGGTTCTGAGGGTGATGACAGAGGCTTTTGTCTAATCTGGCAGGATTATACAGAAGCTGAGGGGGGATATGGGTGAAGGTGTCAAATAAGAGATAGGAGAGAGGTAGACAGATAGTATGGTTGCACGTTTGCTGAATATATATTTTGTATCTGCACCTTTTCTGCATCAAACTTTGTTTGTGATGTCATAGAGGTTTGGGAGTTACTGTGTTTATGAAAAACTCCATGGAATTGGTGAGATCCTTTGTAATTTTGCAGGCTGGGAAAATCTAGTTTTTTATCTTTTCACTAGAACACTCTATAGGTGTCCTTTTACTTTGCAATCTCTGCACAGCCTTTCAAATATCAAACTCATGCTTTAAATGGTCATTCAGTAGGCCTTCTGATTTTGAGAATTCAAGTCAGTTTAAAGAAAACATTTAATAGTTTGTATTATTTAAGGTTTCTTGTCTTTTGTTACTGCAGTAAGTTTTCTAAGATGCTGGTTCTCCTGAATGGGAGAGAGACCTGGACATAGTCCCAAGGGACACTGCGCTCAGTGGTCGGACTACATTCCAGGTTCCTCAGTCCACACATCCGAAGGATATGATACGAGAACTCAACACATGCATGAGGCATATACTAGCAGAGTCGGGCCAGTTCCTGTGGAGTAAATCCTCCTTCTTGCTCAAATATGGAATTCTAGGAGATGCACAGGATGGAGGGTAATCATGCCATGTGAACCCTCTCATGCCTATTCTGTACCACAGTTGCATCTCCCCAAATAAACCTTGCTGTTTGAACTTTTGACATGCTCCACCTGATCCCACTTTGATGATGATATCTCGGCCTTTGTGTTGTTCATTCGTTTTGTCTATCTATGTGCTCTGAGGCCTTTGGGCGTGTAGTGCTTTATAAGAAATAAATAAATAAATAAATAAATAAATGCCCATTCACCATAACAATAATATCCGTGGATAATTATGGCCTCATACATGATTATTATAGATGATTTCACCAGGTATAAGATGACGCATGTTTTCCCTGGAGAAAACACTCGTACACAATATGTGTGAGTTCAGCAGAATCGTTGTGTGTTGTTCGTCATACAGTTTCACACATGTCTGTGGTTTTCTGCAGGACTGTTGACACTCGTGTAAGCTCATTCTCATTTTTTGAAGCCATGCCAATGCACAGATGGGTTCTCATCCACGTGCACTCACTCCTTTTCATGCAATAATACATGTTTGCACTTCTAAGAGCAAGCAATACATAGACACCCGGGCTGACTCCATGAGATTCCTACATATACTGAAGGTACTGCCCTCCTGCCAGGAACTATGGGCGTAAATGAAATATAACACAAAGAGTGTTCTTGACAGGCCTATAACAATGTCAATGATTTAGATTATATTAGAGCATTGAATGCATGTATACTTGTAAAGAAGTAGTGATCCAGAATGTTCTGTTAATTTATAACATATTTTATTTCTTCTTTTCTCTTTTACATTGAGCAGTGATACAATATTGTACTTAATGCAATAGTCATTTTGTTTGCTTTAAGCAATTATATATTTACGCATAATACAATAAACAAAAAAATAAATATCATTTTCTTTCCACAAAACAAATAAGATAATCTTTATATATAACGCTGAATGTATGTATGTGTGTGTGTGTATGTTTGTCGGGCTATACAAATCCACACCGTTGAACCCACGTCTACCAAACTTTGTATGTATTCATCTTTTGTCCGGGGCAAGATCGTAGTCTAGGGTTTGAATGCAAAAATCTTATATGGAACAACAATTTTGGAAAGCAAAAAAAAAAAAGTACTTTTTTATCGTGCCTGTCCAAATATGGGAAATGGCAAGGTTACAGTTTACTTAAGTTCATTCACAAGAAGAGAGCACAATCAATCAATCTTTCTTGGACATTTTCTCAAATGTGCTGAAGACATTGACTGACGGAAACATGCTGCACAAAAAAACGAACATTACTTGGAAAAGCTCCATCTGATGCAAAGGGACAATCAAACTCAAGAGCTTCTGAAACACAGCAATAAGCAGCAGCACGACTTTCCGACCAGGGTACAAGAGCAACTTTCTCCAGGGCAAACGAGATGACAGAGCAAACTGAAGCAAGACTTGCTGAGATGAGCACAAGAGCAACATACTCCAGGGTACATGAGACACCAGAGCAAACTGAAGCAAGACTTGCCGACAAGAGCAACATCCTCCAGGGCACAAGAGCCACCACTCGATCAGGACATGGGCAACAATGGGTACCCTAGGTAGTAAATAATAAACAATACAAGAAACTGTACATATTTTCATACTGCCAAGTTTAATACATATGGCTTGTGCTCTAAAGTCATCCGTGCAATGTAAAATAGTTGTGTACTGAAGAAAATGTGTTCGGATTCCCCAAGAATCCTGTCAGGCCTGTAACTACTTAACCTTACAGTTCCCATGAAATCAGGGACTACATCAGGGATGGCAGAATATATGCAATAATTTCTTTGCCACCCAACCCGTATGACGTTTCGGCAGTTTGTGTTAAGTCACCACCTTCTTCAGGACAACATGTTGGCCCTATGTGGAAAAAATAGAGATGGACATTTACTAATTCCATGCTGTCTGCCTAGCTATGTACTACCTTGTAGTGACCACAATATTAATCATAATAGCTCATCGTTTGTATCTGTTCCTCTGTGTGGATCATCCAAACCTTCAACTGTTGACTCAGCTAGACTGTGATAATATACTCCATTCGCTATGATACTAAAAGGATACTAAAAGGTCTGAAATGACAGATATAGCGGGGTACTGTTGGATTAAATGTGTACCCTGTAGTTCTTCAGGATATATTGATAAACCCAAGAGGACCATTGCCCGTACTTTGAAGGATGGTCGGAGGTTGGTCCTTCCTTGTTGTGTAAAAAGTTATTTTCCGAATTTCAGATGTAATGTAGCACCCTGTGGAGCGAAATACTGCTGAAAAGTCCTGTAGCAATATAAAAGGCTTAATATGAAGCGGATGGGGGGGCCTACTAATTCCCATTCCATGATGCAACACAATCAGGGGATTCCTAAACATCTTCTCCCACATCAAAATGTGATGCACGTGGAGATGCTTACAGATTAGCATGGTGAAGTAAATGGTGGTGGTGCATTTACACCTCCTCCAACATAGGCAATGGACAGTGGCATCTCAGTAGTTACTAGGCAGGTGGATATGGGCAACAGTCTTTGTGCCATAGTGTTGGAATGTGGACAGTAGATGCAGCCAAAGGCCAAGGTTTGTGAGATATGGTTAGTGACTAGGCAGGGGATATGGGCCACGGCCAAGGGCTGTGTCCACTTGCCATGGCCAAAGGCTATGGGCATTGAGCCACAGACTTTTAAAATAATGTTCATAACATGGAGAGTGGCCTTGGCCACTGGAACTTGACGAAGACATAGCATGTGGTGACCGTATTAACTTGGAGTATTTTTCAACTGAAAAAAGTGATCGAGCTATACTTTAAAAAGACACTCTCATATAAAAAGGCCAGCATCATGCCAGGTTGTTGCTCACCAAACGCCATTTGAAGCTGCAGTATTTGGAAAGGTGCAGGCTTAGGGTAGCCAGTAAGGACACAAGGGGCACTGGCAAGGGTGTTACCATCTTGCTTTTCTGCCCTGTTCCCTTCACCCCTTTACTTACTGGGTGTGATGCAAGAAGGGAAGGTTCCCTTGTTACAGTAACAGGGATTGCTCCCCTTACAGAGCTCTGTTCCTTAACCATGTTTAGAAACTCTTTGGGGGTTAACTGCTGTGGACCAAGGCCTGTTATCTGCACTGAATTAGGCTCCTCACTGGAGGTGATGAACCCCCTGCAGGTGCCAGCCAAGCTCCCTTGTTTGGGAGTGATGAGTAAGAAGAACGCAATTTATCCTACACATCCTGGAGCGGGACAAATAACCCTCAGACGCCGAAAGTAGCTGGACTACGATCTGAAATGATTCAAAGCATCCTTGAATGGATTCCACTGTGTTTGGAGCCTAATAACACACAGGCTCTACGGTCTCCTTCGAACTGTCGGGTGCTTTCTTCGAACTAGTTTGATGCCGCTGTGAGTAATTCAACCATCCGCTCATCTGAGCTTTTGTGGAAATGTAAAAAGAAAATGAATGATGGTAGATGAACCTCTGGAAAATGTGTGGGGCTAATCGCCACACATTTTTCTATGCTTTCTGCATGACATACACATAGACCAATGTTCTCTGGGTGGACACAGCCTACAGGCGCCATCCCCCATTGTCATGTTTAATTGGCAACTGACAGCTAAGAGTGCATCAAGGCATCTCAGAAAGGGGAGGGCAAAAGCTTCCTCCTGCCATGGCCAGCCTAATTAACTATCAGAGACTCCATGGAACCGCCAGTTTCCTTTTTGTGTAAGCACTGCAGATGGTGGCAATCATTAACATACAAATAGAGTATACTTCATACAGGCCCACATGGGGCAGGATACAGAGTTTAATAAAAGAGACAGGAAACCACAACAACCTTGGATATGCACTCTGTTCACCTGAAGCCAGCTCCCAACCCTCAGTATCAAGGGCAGTGACCTGTCTTGTATGGGAGTATGGGCCTTATTACGGGTCCGGCAGTAACCATGCCGGTGCTACCAGCAGGTTGCTGCCAGACTCGTAATGATTTACCAGTGCCTGACTTCCCGGTAACTCCGGGGGAAGTCAGACACCAGCAAATTGTAAGTCTGCATTCCCATAGAGTCCTGTCGGACCCTATAGGTATTGGGACCACGGAAACACCGGCACCGTTGTTAACAGTGCTGTTGCTTCTTTGATGGCTTGCATACCATGGCTGCTGTCCACGGCAGGGTCAGACCTGTTTGGCACAGCGGCTGCGGCAGGCAAACCTGTAGTGTGCTGTGTGCTGATCGGGAAACAATGGTGCTGGTAACTAACTGGCACCGTTGATATCGGACCAGCACACATTTAATGAGGCCCTATGTGTTTACAGTAGGCAACCCCCACAGGGGCACCACATTCAGAAGGCACGAGTATGTGGATTGATAAGACAGAACATCTGTTTTCACCATAGCTTCAAGAGAGACCTGCCACTTCAAGGGAGACCTTCCGCTTTAATCAGGAACCACAGAGAGCTCCATTAACCAGAGAAACCATTTGATCCACAACAGACAGGAAGAAGGGTGGGACTTAGTATTACATGTTTCACCCCTTTCTGTTGCAAAGCACTCTGGTGATGACCTCATGCATACAGGGGATTGTTGGTGGGGACCCAGGATTGGTTCATTAAGGTAGAATACGCCTACACTGATCAATGTGGCCCATTTGCCATAAAAGTGGGCTGAGCCCCGATTTTGGGCAGATCATCTGAAGACTTTGCAAGGAGTAACAAGAAGATCTAATTTGGAACCTGGCTGAAGATACAGTGTGCCTTGCAGCTTCCAACAGTGAATGAAGGCCAGGATTTCCAAAGAGGGAATAAAGATCCTTCCCCTAAACATCTGCCAGGGAACAGAGGGAGATACTGATTCCAAAGGACCCTCCAGCAGCCCCAGAACCGGTACCCAGTGCACCCTGCTAGCCTCTGCAAGTAAGCTTCCTAGTTGAGAAGTGCCAGATAATCTCTGAACCAAACCAAGGACAAGGCAGTTGTCTGATCTATCTCCTCGGCTGGGGCCTCCCTCTGGAACAGCCTCCCTGCCTCGCTAAAACTTGAACAGAACCACCTCCGGTTCCGGAAGCAACTCAAGACTTCCTTTTTGCTCCCGTTTTCTCTCTTCCTCTCCCCTGCTGATGCAAATGACTGCTCCACGCATTGGTCACCTGATCACCCTCTGAACTCAGGGCCAGGCCAGTTGTCCTTGCACTGCCTCCGGGCTCCCCAGTATTTAAGAGTTGGTATCTGCAACCCAACAGTCCCTTCTCTCTACACCTATTGGCACTAGCTGGCTGCACTTGAGAGTTAACTGTATTTCCCCTCCCCCTGGCACTTCTCCCCGTCCCTCTTCCCCACACTTGTGCAATTTGAATGACACAAGGCCTAGTAAGATTGTTATTTTGTCCTTCCTTGTTTCCCCCTCCTTGTCCTGTCGCGCCTAGAAACCCTTGTGTACAGGCGCTTTATAAATGCCACATCATATAATATCATAGCCTAACGCTCAACTCATCTTTGGCCCATCCGCCTTAATGGACAACACAAGCCCAGTGAAGAAGCTAGGAGGAGTGCATCGACAAACATCCACGACGTCTGCCTTAAAGGATATTTCTTAGCCAGTCGAGCCCCTCTAGCTGCAACCTCCCCACCCCTCCTATTCCTCCCCCCACTCTTTGTCACGCACTTATACTAGTATAAATGCCCTGGCCTAGTATGCTAGTTATTGCTCTTAGTTCATTCAGAATCTTCAAGGCCTAGTAATCACATTGATATCCCCTTGTTCCCTTCCTGCCTTGAAGCGCTTTGAAGCACTTCACTTGTGTATAAGCACTTTACAAATAAACAATTACAATTACCGCTGACTGTTGTTACGCGGCAGTCGCTCACACCATCCAAGATACCTAGACCATTGCTTTAGTCTGACCTCCCGCACTGAGACAACGATTTTTGACCCTGAGCCACCTGTAGGCCAGCATGCAGTCGTCTGCCAGCCTCACTCACCAAACTGCTTGCCACCTGATACCTGCAGCGGACTACCATCTTGAACTCTGTCGCAGAACCTGCAAAGTACCCTGAAACCGACCCTATACTGTCGAGCACCAAGAACATCTACAAACAGAAGGTACATTGTGGTTCTGTCCCCCTGGCCCTTCTCTGAAGGCCCCTAGTGACATTTTACAACCCATTGCTCCCTTTGTGGTGAAGCCAAGTGTCCTTGAAGTATTATTTTACTGACTACCCTCCTGTCAGTATCTAGAGTGCATCCCCTTTCCTTCTTGAAACTGTCTGTCCTCTGCACTCCTTTAGAGGGTACATTGTATTTTGTATTGTGCTAGAACAGTCTGTTGAACAATAATAAAGTCGATATTTGTATACAACCTTGACTAGACAGTCCCTTTTATCATTGGGTAATAAATGTACATTTGCTGTGTTGCAACTAACCCATGGTCCACGACTTTGCAGAGATAAGCCTGCCATTCTGTCCACGTTACCGGAATTGGACAAGGAGGTTTATAATTTGCTTGTGTTTCCAATCTGTTTGGATTCCTTCTGGTGAACTAGAGGTGTGGGGCTGATTGATGATTTAGAAACCGATATTCATCCCATGACCGCCGGTGTCCCGGAAGTTGATTTGTCAGAGAGACTCACTCAAGACAGGTCTTAATTTGGTCCGGGTTTCACTTCCAGTCCCTAGCAATGTTATTCTGTAAGGTTTTTGTTCCAATATAGCACTTCATGCCAAATTCCTCTTGCTTCTAAGTACTGTAGTACTAGATTTTATGATTGCCCCATGTATTTATTGGTTTTCGAAGGATGCTAGTGCGGCATCCCACATTTCCCAGGGGTCAGCACAGTCTCTAAGTGGGAGGACCCATTAGGCCAGGACTACCCATTAGGCCAAGGAGCGGTAGAATGCGGATTGTTTACACAGAGTGGGAACGGTACCAGGTCTCCAGAAGAGATTTGGATTCCCAATAATACTTAACTCTGTTCAGAACATGTGTCTATCAATGGACACAAAACTCCTGCGGTCTGAGACACCACGGCTAGCTTCACTGCTGTCACCCGGCAGTGGGTACAACCAGGCAAATATATTGATTGGCCTGATTGTAGCATTGGTGGGTTTGATGGAAAGAGTAAGTGCCCCTTGGTGAAAGTAGTGTTTAGCTGGTGAGTTGAAACGACCCAGCCCTGTGTAGGGCTGAAAGACTCTATCCCTGACTCATGTCTGTTATGATCTTCCTGATCCCGAAATTGTCTTAGGGCCTGGAGTGTTTCGAGAGGGCTTGTTCAAAGGACCGGTGTGGCGGGTTGCCCTAGGTCCAGTCCCACAGACTACAGACTGCTGAGTTGCCTATTCCTGTGGAAGAGGGGCCAGTATCCACTGAGGACGCTACTTTGGTAGCATGGGACTCAGTCACTTTAGAGTTGTCTGGCACAGTGTAGGAACTTGAGGTGCAGGACAGGGAGGGCATTTCACCAAAATGTCTGGGGTAGTGGAAGTGACATCAGATGACCCTTGACCGTCCCCAATGACAGTGATGTCATTTGACCCACCCCCAAGTGACATCACAGGAAGTGGTGGCACACGACTCTTCACCACTTGAAATCACAGTTAGTGGCACAATATGCGTTAATACACAACTCGAAGGATACTTTGAAAAACACTTCTGCCATTCTAGTTCTGTTCTAATACTGGCAACTGGTAGTTACTGCTGTCTATTGGATATTTGTTGGATTATTTTATTTAACCTTTAAAATTATCTTGGTTTTCCACTGAACATTTATACTCTAATATCCTACAAATCATTTGCCTCAACTCATCTAGTTGAAGTCATGTGTGGAATGCCCTCCAGGGTCATGATACCAGTGAGATCAATGCTTCACAAAGGAAAGAGTAAGAATAGATTCCCATTGCTTCCATTTGTGCATGTCACTCTCATATCTCCTCTGGCAAAGAGAGCATCACGGCCCACCACTCAGATCAAAGTGCACTGCAGTCCAGAGAAGTGGATTAACTAAAAGGGCCCACTCGAAATGTCAATGGCAAATATGTGCAATAAAACGACACACAACATAACATTAAAAGTGTGCATTAAACGTGTGTATAATAACTGAAATTAGAAAAAAACACAGCATAGGTGTAAGTATTAGACAGACACACAGAGATCAACATACATTCTTTAAACACAATTATTTTGTAGTAGAATGGCCGCACACAAAGAAAATTGCATTTCTTAGCAGTTGGTGGCAGAGTAATTCATCTCTGGAGGCAGAGCTTGCATACTAGGAAACGGCATGTATCTGAAAATCATGCTAATACCCAGAATATACATTGCTAACAACTATAAACAATCCATTGCAGAAGAGGAAGACATTAATATACAAAACATGAACACTGGCGCATCCCGCAAATTGAACACGTATTCTTAAATGGATGCACTGTTCAGCAACAAGACAGTTCTATTTGTGGAGCCTGCAAAATAAGTCACAAACGAGGTAGTGTCCGGCATAAAAGCCTGAGCCAATGACCCTACCGCGGTCGATAAAGTACCACTACATCGGGGAAAAGTGACACTTATTACATCCGGTATCAAAGGGTGATGCCATTATGTGGCACTGAGTAAAATTATTTTGTATACATAATGTTAAAGTGAAATGGTACAGTGGATGAATGCATCTAGGCCAGATATCTTTGTGGGGCCCCCTATCTCTGGTGTAAGTCCTGGCAGGCTCACTTAACATCGCACCCTTCCCAAGTTGACAAAACAAGCAACATGGAGTTGGGTTATCACCTCTGTTATCACCTTGACATGTTTCAATTTATGAAGCGGGCAATATAAGTGTTACAAGTTCACAGGGATGTCATTTCACCAAAATGCCTGGGGTAGCGGAAGTGACATCACACGACCCTTGACCTCTGTTGACATCACAGGAAGTGATGTAATTTGATCCCACACCGAAGTGATATCGCAGGAAGCGATGGAGCACAACCTTTCACCCCTTGACAAAACAGGAAGTGCCATCACATAGCATTGTTCCTAAGTACACTATGAAAAATATGGTTACGATATCACTATAATGTTATGTACATTTCCTACAAGAATGGATTGCCATATGTATTGTTAAGATCAGTGTGTATAGGCCCATATTACCAAATTACTGTGAATGCAAGCAGACGTCCATGACCAAATGATAATGATGTGTTATTATATAGCACTTACGCTTAAGTGCTTTATATAGAAAAAATGTACACCCAATATCACCCAACCTGTGTTGGTACTCATTTATCGACCTCAGAAGGATGAAAGGCTGAGTTGAGGTGTTTGAGAACAGACTAAATCAGGGACTCAGCCCCAGAAGTGTGCCTGAAATAAACCTACAATGGGCCTCATTACGACCCTGGCGGAAATCCACAGACCGGACCGCGATGGCGTACATAGCGTTTCCGCCATTGCACGAGGGAGCAAAGTGCGGCTAATCACGACCCATCGGGCACGAGCCTCACGCCATGGCGGAATCGGAAAGTCCGCGATGGCGGAAATGACCCCAAAACGCCCCTTACCGCCGCCGTACGCTGCACCAGGTGCAATACCGCCACCCATCTTTGCGGTCACCGTAATGAGCGGTCACCGTAATGAGCGAACAACGCAAATTCCGGCCACCGTAAAAGTACGGAAACGGAAGTAAAAGCATGTAGCCGGAACGGGAAACAGCACGCCGCACACCTATAAAATGAGAATCCCAACACAACCATTAAAAATCCGACCCTGACACACACCCCAACCCGTTAGCAACCCCAGTTAAAAAAATAAATATGGGAAAGGTAGCCAAGAAAGCGTGTGATCGCAAGCGGCAGGTCCACTTCTCCCGAGAGGAACTGACCGTGCACACCGAGACCCTACAGGAGAATGCCGCCGTCGTCTTCTCCAGTCAAATGACCAGGACAGCCCTTGCCAACATGAAGGCCATATGGGCCCTGGTGGCACAGCGCGCAAGTGCGGTGGGGACAACACCCCGCACGCCACAGCAATGTCGCAAGCGGTGGGACGACTTGCGGATCCGCGTACGCAGCATACTTTCTGCGAGCAGGAACATCGGCACAGCTACCGGGGGGGGATCAGAATCGCCCATCAAGTTGACCCCCTGGGAGGGAATCTGCGCCTCCACCATAGGAATGGAGAGCATAGAGGGAGTCGGAGGGATGGAGAAAGGAGTGCCGACAACCGGAGAATCAGGTAGGTTGGCCAAGAGAAACAATGCGAAATCCACAAAGCACGAACATGTGCAGTACCATGTGACCCCATAGTGCAATACATACTGTGCCCTGACAGCGCACTCTAAAAGTCAGAATAAATAAACAAATCAATCAAAAAGCCAAAAACACCCCCTACATGTGCAGCATGCACCCCCTAACTGCAGGCAGCCAAATGAATGCATCCTCAATCCACACGAAAATGAGACCACCTCCAAGGCCCAGTCCCAAATCACCCTCATGTACCACCCCAATGCATGTGATACGTTGCCATTCCAATTCCCACAGACCCATAACTAACGCTCGCCCCTCTTTACTCCACCACAGGGTCTGATACCAACGACGAGCTGCAGGACACCCCTACCAGCACGCCTGCAAAGAGGGCCAGGACCAACGTCCCAAGAGACTCCACCTCAGGTGCAAGGTTCAAGACACGGCAGCAGCAGGAATCAAGTGGCAGCACACTGGAGGGGACTGCAACAGGCACCCCAGCAGCCAGCAAGTCCACAACACCAGCACCAGAGGTCCCCCCAAAGGACGTATCTGATGGCACTGCTTCTGGTGGTAGCAGCACCATAGGTGACACAGCTGTCATGCCAGCATGCTCCGATACGGAAAACAGTGCTGGCGACGTAGGTACCATCCATGACCTTTCCCAATCCCCCTGCATGTTCCATCCCCTACACCATGACGAAACCACGCAGGGGCACCCTGAAGACGACGACTGGCCAACCCCCACAAGTCCAGTGCCAGGCAACATGTGTTGAGCAGCCCCCCTGTCACACCACCGCAAATGTCCATGGCCCAGCAGAGGCAACAGTCCCTCGACCAGCTGATCGAGCAACAGCAGGAAGTGGCCACGCTACTCAAGGACCATGCAAATGAATGCGGGGGTTCTAGGGCAGCCATGGAAACATCCACTGAGACACACAAGGCACAAATAGAGAAAAGTAGTGAGAGCCTTCATCTTCAGGTGCACGCAGTTCAGCGTCAGGGGGCATGGGCACATTCCTACGTACGCACATGTTGTGCAGCATGACACATGCCATGACCATCTTAGAATCCTTCTCATGGCTGTACATGAGTGCCCCGCCAGACCTGCTGAGGCAGCGGAAACGAGCCTTCAGTAGGCCGAATGCCTGTTCAATGACCACACGGGTACGTGAGTGGGCATGGTTGTAGTCCTCCTCATGCTGGTCCTGTGGGTTCCGGATTGGTGTCAGGAACAATCTCCTCAGCGGATACCCGGCATCACCTATATGAGACAGATAAGGGGTGTCAGTGGAATGATAGTGCTAATTGGCCCCCCCACCCCTTCCTGCAAGATAAATGACGCATCAAATGGGCCACGATGTCATGCATTGAATGAGACTCACCGAGTAGCCAGGATCTGTGCCCAGCGTGTCGCTCCATGTAGCGGGGTATTCTTGAGTTCCTTAGGACCATAGAATCATGGGTGGATCCTGGAAATCTGGCACAACAATGCGTGAAGATCTTGTTCGCGTCACACACCATTTGCACATTCATGGAATGGAACTGTTTCCGGTTGCGGTACTGGGCCTCCATGGCAAGTGGGACAACCAATTCAACATGGGTGCAATCGATGGCACCGATGCAACCCGGGATGCCGCCAAGTGCATGGAATCCAACTTCCGCGTTGGTGATCTCCTGGGCCGTGCGTGGTAGTGTGATGTGGTCGTCGGCGTGCTTCAAGAGGGCATCGAGCACTTGAAAGAGTGTCCGTGAGAACAGTGGCTGTGAAATGCCATGCAACTGTCCGACTGTGTGCTGGTATGTGCCTGTGGCCAGGAAGTGGAGTACAGACACCACCTTCAGTAGGGGTGGGATGGCGGTTGGGCTATCTATCATGCTCACGAGGTCTGCCTGTGTCATGTCCACAATGGAGATGATGGTTTGCCGGTCCAAACGGTAGAGGGTGTGGATCTGTTCAGCAGTGAGGTTGAACGGATCAGCACGGATGCGTTGGATTGCGGGCCGCCTGCGTGGTGGTAGTGGCTGTGCTGGTGGGCCTTGCTGCACCTGCCTTGCCATCCTCCTCCTCCTCCTTCTCCTCCGTCTCCCCTGTGCGGCCGGTTGTTGTACCTGTTGTAGTTCGTCGTCTTCTTCCAGTTGAAGTACTTGCAGTGCTATCTGCTCCCCCAGGGCCAACATCGCTAGTGCTGCCGGTCGCATTTTGGAGTGGTAGTGGTCGTGGGAGGTGCTTGGGTCTGCTATATATGTGCTGTCGGCCTGTATGGCTTCCACCTGTGCTGATTGAATTAACTCTGTGGCAGATGCAATCCATTCTGGGCGAGCACGTCCCGCCCGTAAGGCTGCATATGGCCGCATGGCATCTTGGGATTGCAGTCATGTATCAAATCCCGATGACAGTGTGATGTACGTTGTAAGATCATTTTGCTATGCTCACATTTTTACACATGCTGTATTTACTATCGCAGGCATACTTGTGGGGACTCAGTGGTATGTAGGGCTCGATCAACGGAGGACCCTCATGCAGCACAACTACGGACTTCACCGACGGGCGTGGCCTCCCAATCGTGATAGCAGCCAGTTAGCATTATCACACACAGCCGCACTAGATTGATATATTAGTGGATGCAGGCATTCACAGACGCGTTTTCGGGCGTAATGTTGCAAATTAGGAATTCGAAGGTCAGCGTTCGTGGTCTTGTAGTAGCGGCGGGGATACGCCCACAGGTCTTGCTGGAAATGTAACGTTCTATTGTAGAATGTCCTTGGGACAGGGCCCATAACGAGCAAGCAATGAATGATATTCATTGAATGGCATGCGCAAGAGCGTAGTGGCCGATAAGGCAGGACGTTTAATAATCCATGTTGCCACACAACACTGAAGATCCTGCCAGGTGCACAGTGATTTTTGCAGACTGCATTACGCACAGACGCAATGGAAGCTTCTAATATTATGTGAGTGAATATACATGCGATTGCATGGCGGGATGAGGGAATGATGAATGGATGCAAGGAAACAGACGTTGGCAATGGTGTATTTACCCCTGTTGTCTACATAATGATTCGCTGCTACTTTAGGGGGGTATATGTTCCGTTGGAGTGGCCGTGCATGCATATGGGTGTGTATTCTGTGTGTGTCATGAGGTGTGTGATGCATCAGGAGTCCCGTTATGCATTCGGTTGATTTGTCTTTCTTTTGGGTGTCAGGTATCTGGTGCCCTTTTGCAGATGCCATCTGTACGCCACTCCTCCAGATGGATTTTACCCTCGACACCTGCAGCTTCGGGTGAATCAGTGGAGCACCATTACGATCTTATGGGACGATCGCCAATGGGCCACATGCCCTTACGCAGTACTGGTGGCTAGGTGTGACATTTCGGCCTTTCAGCTGGACTAGTGCCTGCCTCATGGGACGGACCTGCGGTTCTTGGCCCTTCCATGTTGCCTTTTGGGACGTCGATGTAGGCCCTGTGTGACATGAAGGGACAGGGCGTCACACAAGTGGAAGCTGGTCTATTGTAGCGGATGCGGACCTCGGTGATGATGGATGTTCTGGTGTTATTGTGCATTTTTGTGCTGTGCCTTTGTCATTTGGATGTCCATTTAAAATATCATTTCACTTTTTCTACGTGTTGCGTAATTCATTGCAGGTGATGTATCTATTTCCTATTAGTGGCGCTATGTTTCGTGGGTTCATCTGCATTTATTGTGTTCCGCATTCTGTGTTGCGTTGCGTGGTACTGTACTGGCAGCGATTTCCTGCGTAGCACTGTATGGTGACGGATTGGGCGTGATTGTGACTGTTTACATGATGTGCTGCTCATGGGAGGGGGATTAGCTTTTTGCCAACTGGTGCCTGTCAGCCAGGTGGATTGGTGGGATGATGGGATTATCAGTATATGGATGGTCACAGGTGCCTGTGTTTGCGTGCGTTTGTTGGAGGGGACTGGGGTCATGTCCATTGGAATTGAATCTGTATTCGTGCCATCTGTGTCCTGCAGCTCCTGTCGGACCCTCTTGTGATGGCCTGGCTGCTCAGTTGCTCTGCCGACTTGTGTGGTACGTGCTTCTGCTGATGGTTGGTTTTTTAACTGGCAAGAGTACAGGGCTGGTGCAATCTCCGTCAGGATACTGCTTTGGGGGTTGCCTTGCGCTGGTGGCAAGCGATGGGGGACTACTGTTGTATTGTGTCATGTATTCTTGCTTTTCATTTTGGTGTCCTTGTACCTTCACATGCCTGTGCTGCTTCAGTACGGCTATGGTGGCATGCCGTGCATGGATGGCCACTCACGGGGCGCTTTGAGCCCCTGCATGCATTTCTACGTTGGCATGCATGGGTGAATTGTAGTTTTCACTGGTTGCATGGTGTGAGTACATTGCGCCTGCCAGGAGTTGTGCAATGTGGCCAGGGAGTGGAGTACAGGCACTCAGTGGGCCATTTACGGTTGGTTCACGATGCCGTATTTCTCGCCATGGCGGATTGGTACTTTCCGCCGTCCTTGATGGCGTTCAGTACATGTCCGCTAGGGTCGGAATTCGCGTACCATTGCGCCATGGCGGTCATTCCGGTTTTGCAGGGCGCGCGTGCGCGTACTTGGTGCAGTTAGCGTTGCCGTTCACTGCGGTGTCGCTAATGGCATCGTACTTTACGGTGACGGGTCATAATCGCAACGAGCGGTATTCGATGGCGGTATTGCATTTCCGCCATCGTTTTTCCATTTCCGCCAGGGTCGTAATGAGGCCCAATGAGTCTAGCAAATATTGTATAGAATTCCAGAATTAAACATTATTTGGTATTCCTATTCTTTCTTAGTGAGGGTCAGTGCTGAAAGTGTTAGAATTGTGGCACCCCTGTTCTTTCTTTTTTTTTTTTTTTTTTAGGAGGCCTGGACAAGAAAGCCAGCCGTTCCAGAAGTAAAGAGCCACATGGTGCTGGCCACAGACCAGGAGCTTGCATTATAAAAAAAAAAAGAAAAAAAAAGACACTTTTTTTTTAGGGGTAGCAAGGTTGACCACAGGGGTAGCAAGGTAGACCTCAGAGGTCATAGTTGCGACCTCTGGAGACCCCTAAATGACATCCCTGCGATTTCAGTGTACTTTTACAAATACTTATTAGAATACTGTTCACATGTATCTTAATGTACACGTCTTAAAGTTAAGTAAACCAAGAGGTAACCACACACAACTGAAAGAACAGTGTTGACCAAATAAGCAAATAGTGATGAGCCGACACTGCAAAATGCACAGGCAAAGTCACGTAGAAAGCACATGGACATGTTGACTGACCCTCATTGGCTGGTGCCATGTGATCAGTCAACAGGGTATCCCAAAGTAAAAAACCATAACAAGTACAACAAAATGAGTTGGAATGGCTCAATGCAGCACACAAGAATAGGTCCTTAGCCACTACTCACAGTACCAAACAGAACCTACCACATGGTTCCAAGCATTGGCAACATCAATAGTTTGGGTTTTCTGTAGGCATTTACCAGGCGTTGTCATAATTGTACTACATGACCAAAAGATGGAAACAGCTGGAAATAGTGTGATTACCAGTGCATGTAATAGCAGTGCCAGGCAAATCCCAATGTAATACCTTTACACGGGACAAAACTGTGGCTTTGTCAATGTTTGTTTTTAACAAGACCTCTGTGCAAGGAACAGCTATATATCAAGTGGCTGAATGCATACTTGGTTAAGACATTGGGCCTCATTGCGAGTTGGCCGGTAAAAAAAGCAAATTACCGGCATGCCTGTGCAACCGTGTCAATGTTGCACTGCTGCCAGAATCAACGGTTGATTCCGAGTCAGCGTGTATGCGCATTCTGGCATGCTGGAAACGGCTGCACCGGCATTCCGGTAAGGGCCTCCAAAACTCTGAAAGCGGCATCATCGATGCCGCTGACACCGACAACGGCATTCTTGATGCCATAAGAACCGGTATCCCCGATACTGCCAATACCGGCCCCGGAAGCAACATCATTGCGCCGGAACGGGAAATTCACAGGCGGCCATCTCAATCCATTGCCATCCTCTGCCCACAGCACCTGGACCAGAGAACTGTGCAGTGTGAGAGCAAGCAGAGGAACATGGCTATGAGGAAAGGCACAGTGTGGTAGCGAAAGCCACGATTCGGCGATGCGGAGCTGAATATGCAAGCGGACACCCTGATGGAGGCCCTGTGTATGCAACAGTAACAGCCCATGTGCATAACGCTGTGCCCGAGCAGTTATAATGGGCCTCATTACGACCCTGGCGCTAAGTGAAAAACGATGGCGGTAAATGGTTACCGCCATCCTTTTCCGCCAGGTCCGATCATGACCTGTGACCGTTAACTACGATGCCATTAGCGGCATCGTAGTCAACGCTGCCGCTAACTGCGCCAAGGGTGCGTGCCCGCGTCCGCCCACACCGTACTTAGCGCCATGCCGGAAAGGTACGCAAATGCCGACCCAAGCGGACATGCAACTAACGCCATCACCCAGCCCGTTAAGTACCTTACCGCCATGGTGCTAACAACGCCATCGCGAACCAACCGTAAAGGGCCATGTTAAGTGAATGCAGCTGCCACAGGTGCACAGAAACAGCACAGGTGAAGGCAATACAGACACAGGAAGTACAAAAAGAGCCCACCCCACCCCTTCCCACACCCAGACACACTCCACAATGATACCAATTCGAATGGCAATGTTGGGGCTGGAGGACCTGATAGCAATGCATGTGCTACAACAGCAACAACAGCAACAACAACAACAACAACAACAACAACAACAGGCAGCACAGAGGAGACACAGGAGGAGAAGGAGGGCAAGGCAGGCCCAGCAAGCCCCACCAGCACAGCCAGTGCCACCACGCAGGCAGCCCCCAATCCCACGCATCAGAGCCAATCCATTCAACCTCACTGCTGAGCAGATCCACACCCTGTACCGTTTGGACCGGGACACCATCACCGCCATTGTAGACATGACACACAACGACATCGTCAGCATGATAGAAAGTCCAACCGCCATCCCCCCCCTACTGAAGGTAGTGGCTGTACTCCACTTCCTGGCCACAGGCACCTACCAGCACACAGTGGGGCACCTGCATGGCATTTCACAACCATTATTCTCACGAACACTCATCCAAGTGCTCGATGCCCTCCTCAAGCACACAGACGACCACATCTCATTACCACGGACTGCCCAGGAGATAGCTAACACCAAAGTGGGATTCCATGCACTAGCCGGCATACCCGGTTGCATTGGTGCCATCGACTGCACCCATGTGGAATTGGTGGTTCCACGTGCCGTGGAGGTACCGTACCGCAACCGGAAACAGTTCCACTCAATCAACGTGCAAATGGTCTGTGACTCCAACAAGATCATCACACATTGTTGTGCCCGATTCCCCGGATCAACCCATGATTCCATGGTCCTGAGGAACTCCACAATACCACGCTACATGGAGCGACATGCAGGCCCAAGATCCTGGCTACTCGGTGAGTCCAATGTAATGGAAGTGGGCAGGTGAATGACGTACCGATGCATACTCCACCTGGCTGAAAGGGGGGGGGGATGCATACTCCACCTGGCTGAAAGGGGGGGGGATGCATATTCCACCTGGCTGAAAGGGGGGGGGGATGCATACACCACCTGGCTGAAAGGGGGGGGATGCATACTCCACCTGGCTGAAAGGGGGGGGGGATGCATACACCACCTGGCTGAAAGGGGGGGGGATGCATACACCACCTGGCTGAAAGGGGGGGGGGGGATGCATACTCCACCTGGCTGAAAGGGGGGGGGATGCATACTCCACCTGGCTGAAAGGGGGGGGGGGATGCATACACCACCTGGCTGAAAGGGGGGGGGGGATGCATACTCCACCTGGCTGAAAGGGGGGGGGATGCATACACCACCTGGCTGAAAGGGGGGGGGGGATGCATACACCACCTGGCTGAAAGGGGGGGGATGCATACTCCACCTGGCTGAAAGGGGGGGGGGATGCATACACCACCTGGCTGAAAGGGGGGGGGGGGATGCATACTCCACCTGGCTGTGAGTAACACGGAGAACGGAGACAGAGGATGGGCACTCACAATGCACACAACCCCTCTGCATACATTGGGTGATGGCATGCAAAACAGGCCATGGAAGCCATGAGCATATACAGGTAGCATTGTGTGAATAAATTAGGTCATGTAGATGTGAGCCAAATTAACAGTTGGATGCAAGCCATGATGGAACATCATGTTCTTGATCAGACAACATGACTGACACATACATTCTCGCCTACATACAGGTGATGCAGGCTATCCCCTGAAGAGGTGGCTCCTTACACCAGTCCGGAACCCGCAGAACCAGCACGAGGAGGACTACAACCGTGCACATACACGTACTCATGTGGTCATAGAGCAGACATTCGGCCTATTGAAGGCACGGTTCCGAAGCCTCAGCAGGTCTGGTGGGGCACTCCTGTATGGCCATGAGAAGGTGGCAAAGATGGTCATGGCATGTGTAATGCTACACAATATGTGCGTCAGGCGGAATGTGCCCCTGCCCCCTGACGCAGAACTACAACCACCTGACGATGAGGATGAGGAGGGAGCAGATGGGGCGGCACCCCATGGAGGAGGCGATGCACAGGAGGGGCGTGCAATGCGCCAAACTATCATCGACCACTGCTTCTAGCACACACGGCTGGTGTGTGTCACATGGTGACTGCACTTGGGGCACTGTGTGGCACTGGGACATGCACACTGTGGACTGTACACCAATAAAGCACACATACGCAAAGAATGATTCAACACACTCTGTTTTCTTTTTAAAGGTATAAGTGTATTCAAACTATGGAACGACGTGACCCACCACCTCCCACCTCCCCCCTGCACACCCCAACACCCCCCCAAATCCCCCCTCAACTCCCCAACACACCTCCCCACCTCCCCCCTGCACACCCCAACAGCCCCCCCAAATCCCCCCTCAACTCCCCAACACACCTCCCCGCCACCCCCCTGCACACCCCAACACACCCACTCCCCCCTCCATCCTCCCCCCCCCTGGAATCCCAACAAAGGTGTGAGTAAGTCTGTGCAGCAATGTCTGAAGTAGGATTCCTACACTGTCCGGCCACTATTGGCAGCCCCCTCCCCTGGCCCCCGGGGTACCCCTGCCTGTGCTGCGCAGGTTCCTCCCCGATCGGCGGATGGGGCTGCTCGGTGTCGAGCTGGCAACCGAGGAGGATCCTGCCTGCTCATTTGGACGCATGTCCCGAATTGTCTGCGCAAGTTCAGTGATGGCGTGCCGCACAGCAGCAAGTTCCGCGCAGATGTCCTTTGTGGAGGACTCTATGGCGGCCTTCACTGTCTCCACACATTTCTCCATTGCTGCACTTGACCCCCCACATTCTGCAACATGTTCATTGAGCAGCGTGGAAAGTTGCTGCTGCCGGGTGGCAATCGCCTCCAGGGAATGGTTGGTATTCTGGCCCATGGCTAATGGCAGTGGTATACCCATTGGGCTGCTCACCCCCTGCAGCGGGGATGGAGTGGCTGGCCAATCGTCATCCTCTGGCTGACCCTGTGTGGCATCCGCATGCGGGCTGCTTAGGGACAGGTAGGGGGAATGAGGGTGGGCTGTGGGGCTTCTGACATCACTCTCCTCAAAGATCCCTGCCTCGCTATCGGAGGAGGCTGCAATGGCAGCAGTTTCACCAATAGTGCTGCTTGCAGCAGAGGCTGTGCCTTCTGTGGGCATGATTTGTGTGATGTCTGCTGCTGCTGCTGCTGCTTCTGTGCTGCCTGCTGGGGTGGCTGTCTGTGCCCTGTCCTGTTTTCCTTGCATGGAATTCGGCTGCTGTGGGGTTTTCCTCGGGACGGCAGAGGTGGAGGGTTGTGGGGTTGGCACAGTTGTCCTGGCCCTCTTGGTGGGTGTGGAGGCAGTGGTGTCCTCTTCCTCAAGGTCGGAATCTGAGCCTGTGGTGGGACAAAGGAGGGAAAGTGTTATTGATGGGTCTGCGGACATTGGCCGGGCATTGTGGCGACTGGCATCTTATCAGTTAGTACATGCGGCACATTTCGTGCAGGGGAAAAAAGTTGTCTCCCTTTTGAGTGGAAGTAGCATGGAGGTATGTGGGTGCCTGCAGTTAGGGTGTGCATACTGCATGTGTACAGGGTGCAGATCGGATGTATCTGTGGGCAGTCTCCTGCTGATGTGTTGCATTTACACTATGGGCCAACATTGTACTTCACATGAATGGACTTTGGTGAAATTTGCATGCCTTGATTTGAGCCACCTACCTGCATCGCCTGATGTCGGGGCTCCTCTCTCCATTCCTCCTACTCCTTCAATGCTCTGCATTCCGATTGTGGAGGCACAGATTCCCTCCCATGGCTGCAGTTTTATAGGGGACTCCGATCCTCCCCCAGTTGCCATGGCCTGGTTCATGTTTGCTGATAGTATGCTCCTGACTCTGAGCCGGAGATCGTCCCAACGCTTGCGGCACTGTCTGACATTGCGGGGTGTTGTTCCCACGGAACTGACCCGCTGAGCTACCAGTGCCCATATGGCCTTCTTCTTGGATATGGCCGGTCTTGTCATTTGGTTGGAGAATACCACTGCCGCGTTCTCCTGGAGGGTCTCCGCTAGCATGGTGAGCTCCTCTCTGGAGAAGCGGTCTTGCCGCTGGCGGTCACAGGCTTTTTTCACCACTTTAGGCATTTTCCTGCAGGTAGGAGGTTGATGCTGGTATTTGCCGGGTCTCAGGCTCGGATGTCCAGTGGTTGCAGTGGATGGCAATGGATTGTGTTTTTAAAGATGGCCGCCGTGCTCTTTCCCGTTCCGGCGCGGTGACGCTACTTCCGGTTCCGCATATCTACGGTCACCGCTAATTGCGGTGACCGCTAACTACGGTCACCGCTATGTACGGTGGTCGGGGTGGCGGTGGTGCACCTTGCGCCGCATACGAATCCGGTAGGTGCCGTTTTGGGGGCATTACCGCCATGGCGCAGTTTACATTACCGCCATGGCGTAATGCTCGTGCGCGATGGTTCGTAATGTGGCGCACTTTACGCCATCGTCCCACGGCGTTAACGCTCATTACGCCATGGCGGTAATGGCGGCAGATTACCGCCAGGGTCGTAATGAGGCCAACTGTGTCTTTAGAGTGTACCCAGGAAGGTCCGTTTGTATATACGCCTGAAGTAGTAACAGTCTATACACGTTTACACCTTAGGAGCAGGCTGTACATGTGCTCATGGCTGTCGTAGGTTTTATGTGTGTACTCTGTTGGAGCAGAACGTACATTTACACATACACCGGTCTGTGGGCAATCAGTATATGCTCCCTCCTAAAAAGACCACTGCACATTCCATATAGAAAATGCACGCGTCCACAATGTGCCAAACACTGTGCACGTGCAGGCTATAGGCCTACTCCAAAGATCTGGACCTTGTAACAATACGTGTAAGTGAGATGTGAGCCCTGCGTGTCTAAATGAGCAGCCTACGTGCGTTCTCTCTGTCAATCAGTTCTCCAGAGCAGCCTGGATCTCTGTACAAAGTAAGTAAGGATGCTCGGTGCAAATATCTACGGGAATCCAAGAGTGTGACGGGGCCGGACAAGACAACGGAATGGTATTTGTGCTGCTTACCTCACAAAATCGCTGCCTTTCTGCTGAAAGTACTCTAGTGAAAGGAATTCGATTTCCTTGGGTTCTAGAGATTCTTTTTTTTTCCAGCTACACCCTCTAGAAATGCGCACAACTTGCCATCTTGTTATGTCACTTGATATTTGTAGAGCGCCTTACTGCCACCGTTATGGCTTGTGAAAATCAAAAAGGTCGGAACCTATGAGGGTTTGGCTTTTCAACTAACAGTATTTTTTATATTTTTGTGTTTGCCCGTCATGTGAAGTCAATACAGCAATCGATGAATAATGACTACCTTTGGGAGGAACGATGCTAACCACATGGAGAATAGTTTTGTCAGATGCTCTGTTCAACTCCTTCTGATGTGCCCCCTTGCCTACAAGCACTGGGATAAAAATGTGTGCATATGCTCGAGAACTTAACCTTTAGACCCAACCTAAAATGTGTCAGTGATTTAATATTACCTGTCATTTGTAAAGCGCCCATATGCAATTCCTGTTGCCTTCTAGTACTGTTACAGTTCATACGACATTGCTGTTGTATCTTGTAGCACTGCAATAGGTCATATGACATTCCTGTTGCTTCGTAGCACTGCAACAGCTCATATGACATTGATGTTGCCTTGTATCACTGCAATAGCTTATATGACATCACTGTTGCCTTGTAGCACTGCAACAGCTCATACGACATTGCTTTTGCCTTGTAGCACTGCAACGGCTCTTACGACATTGCTGTCGCCTTGTAGCACTGCAACGGGGCATACGACATTGCTGTTGCCTCGTAGCACGTAAAGGCTCATATGACAATGCTGTTGTCGTGTAGCACTGCAACTGCTCATACAACATCGCTGTTGCCTTGTAGCACTGAAACAGCTCATACGACATTGCTTTTGCCTTGTAGCACTGCAACAGCTCATAAGACATCGCTGTCGCCGTGTAGCACTGCAACAGCCCATACGACATTGCTGTTGTATTGTCAGATCAAGCAATCAGCGGACAAGAAGCTGAATTCCTGCAAAAGAAATTAACAATCTACAAGCCAACGAGACTCCTCAGATCAAGCAATGAAATCCATCTGGAAGAAAAACCGTACCTTAAGAAAAAACTTGGAGGCACCTCCTTCTCCCACTTAGCCGCAAAAACCTGGAACGGCATCCCAAAAGAAATAAGAAACACCAAAGACCACCTACAAATCAGAAAATTACTAAAAATCTGTCTCTTCAACATCAGATTCAAATTGAAAAACCAAACCACCGAACGGGAAAAACAATGAAAAGGTTGACAAATCTAGGACGACTATGACAACAGCCAGAACCGAATAAAGAAACTCTTACTATAACACAGAGAGACAACACTAAGTCTAATAGGACACAAGCGACACACATGACAGAATCCAGCATCCCTATCCAACTCCCAGCGAACAATCATCACCCACTCGATAAATGCTACGATAGCTCATACCTGCATGAAGTTGGGTGAACGTTAGCACCTGCCACACTAACTAAGCTGTGGATATTGGCAGGGGCATAGACCGAAGAGAGTTGTGAATGAAGGCAGACACTGTGCCAGGACATAATTGCAAGCATTAGCATTGCCACATTCCAAAGGGGGTAGGAGGGTAACATGAATGAGCAACCGAATAAGATGATGAAAGCCGAGCAGCCCCAACACATGGAGGGAGTAAACCCAGGCTTACCAATGGCACCCTCCTGCTAGACTAGATTGGGAATGCTTTCTGGGCTAGACTGCAAGGGACACACAAACGCATGCTCGCCCGCATACAAACAGGGGCCAAGTAGGCAGCCGGTACCCAACTCGGACAAGGTTATACATATGAACGGATGTCATATGGGAAAGGGACAGTGAGCGTCGTACAGCCCTGATCTGGACGCAGACACAGAGACGCCAACACACCCCACCTAATTAGAAATACGGAAATGTAGCGCCTCACTTCAAGACTAAATGCCAATTAACCAACCCACTAACAACTTCACCCTCTGCATACACCTCTCAAATTCTAACCAAACACAACCGCAAACCTACTACACAACAATTTACACAAGCTTCACTACACTGCAACTACAAAACAAAGCACACATGGACCCGCACAACAGCCGACAGCATCTTCCGACAGTATAACAGCCCAAGCTGTTAGACCCAAGGACTAAACCAGAAGTGGTGGCTTGACACGTCGTGAAGTAATTGAGTCTTTCTGACAATATACCCCTCAAGAGTACAAAAGGACAGATTGAGGTGAGTATTGGCCGAAAATTGGGTACACCCTGGTACTCACACAGCTGGCTGAAAAAGAAAACAAAGAATTCTAGAACAATACTGAAGACTAAACAATAATAGGATGTATTACTCACAATCAAAGAATGTGTGGTTTGACTAACGTTCCAAACAAGTATGATGAGTTACCCTCGGAAATAGAACAGTCGAAATTACAGAGGAACACAAATGATCGAAGAACGATACTGCTGCTGTGCAGTCTGCTTACCTATAGAAGAGTGTTATGTGCCTTGGAGAGTCCCACTAGGAAACTTGCAGCAGTAGAAGTATTGATCCAGAAACAACAATGTCCACCTATTCTCGCCGGCACGAGGACGCCTAAACAAAGGTACTTGATCCTTGCGCCGATGCGCCAATGTCCCCAGTGTCTTTTGTTGAAGATCCCAAAGTTGAAGGGTTAAGACCCCAAGACAGTAGGAATTGAGAGGTGAAAAAGTGTGATGATCCGGTAAATGTTCTGAGTGAGCTAGAGTTGATGATAAGTATATCAAGGTGAACCGCGACAATCCAGTAAATGTTCCGAGTCGGCAACAGGCAGGAGTAGCGTACCAGGGAGAACTGTGACAATCCAGTAAACGTTCAGTGTCGGCAACAGGCAGGAGTAGCGTGCCGAGGAGAAACAACGTAGCACAGCGTATAGCGTTCTGAGTCAGCCAGGTGAACCACATTGAGCAAAATCAGAAAACAAAGCAGGAATAGTCGAGGACACAGGCCAGGAAGTCGGAAAACCAGGAATCAAGGTAACAAAGTACATAAAGCAGCTCTCAGAACAAATTCAGAAGCAGCGCTGTGCAGAGTGGGAGGAGTTCATATCAGGTACAGCTGACTACACGCACAACGCACCACCGTAGTCCAGGAGGCATACATCTATGCAGTGGGAGCCAGCATTTCCATAGCAACCCATAGCGTTCTCTGAGGGAACGAATGCGTCTGGATGAAAGTGTGTTCTGAGGGCATTGCAATCAGCGTTTGAGTCCCAAATACTCCGGGATAACGGCAGAGTTGTTGGGAGCATGAGGATGTTTTCTTCTGTGTGTACATTGTCCAAAATGTGAGGAGAAATAGCTGAACGGAACCCTGACACAAGCCCAGCCAACGGAATTCCTGAATAAGGCTGCCAACAGCACATCACTGCTCTCTTGCACTTCTCCAGCTCATCCTACTAACACCCGCCCCAGCCCTTCCTTTTTTTCAGAGCCGCCAGAGTACCAAGGGACCACTCCGGTTTTGATAGTGTGTGGTACAAATATCCTTTAACATTAACATTAACATTTACATTAACATTGTAGCACTGCAACAGCTCATCCAACATCGCTGTTGCCTCGTAGCACTGCAACAGCTCATACGACATTGTTGTTGCTTTGTAGCACTGCAATAGCTCATGCGACATCAATGGTGCCTCGTAGCAGTGCAACAGCTCATACGACATCGCTGTTACCTTTTAGCACTGCAACAGCTCAAACGACATTGCTGTTGCCGTGTAGCCCTGCAACAGCTCATACAACATTGCTGTTGCCTCGTAGCACTGCAAAAACTCATACGACAATGCTGTTGCCTTGTAGCCAGCATGGGCTGCCTGGGTGTGCAGTGTTGCACAGGTCCGAGCATACGGCGGGCCGTAATCCGATAATGCATACACATTTACAGCCCATACATGCATTGCACTACAATTCACACCATAAACAAACTGTGTATAACTTTACCAAGCATTCCATCACCGTGAAGCATATCGCAGAAAAACAAAATGTGAAACACATAGCATTATGATATATCGCATATCAAAACAAAACATAGCAAAACATGTTAAATAGTATGCATGCGGTGCACCCTGGGAAATTGCCTGTTGCCCTAATATTAGATTTACAAGACTCAGGGGCATACCCAGAGTCCCACATGTGTTTATACAATCATGTTTTAAAGTACAGATTGCAGCATTGGGCTATCCTTTTGCCCTTAATAATAGCCACAAATATACTCGATATGTACATGCAATTCACATGCACGTTTGTCTGTGCTGCAAATTGAACATTTTCTGTTTGAAATGAAAAAAATGGCTTTTTGAAAATTCAGAAAAGTTCAATATACCTTGCTTCTTGAAATGTGTAATTTTGTTTTACATAGTTTGATGCCCGCATTTTAGCCGAATTCCCAAGGACACACCGTATGCACACGTATGCTGTGTGACCCAGGGTCAAAAGTAATGGTTGCAACCTAATTGAGAAAGTCTTGTCTACCTGACCTGGATCTTCGAACCCTCCCATTACATTCCTAAATTCTGTGAAGAAGGCAGCATGGCTTGTGAAGGGGACGCGGGGGAAGTATGTTTCTATGAGTACAGATCATACGCCATTTCCTTGTGATTAAGCCTGGTTTTCTCCCCTTCTCCCCGCTAGCTCCTTAACCGGCACACTGGGAGCTCAAATCATGAGAAAACAGACAAAGAGAGATTCTAGCTTTTTAATATTTATTTACGTGAAAGAACGAATGGCCAACTCCAAGCAGTAGAGGAGATGATTGAAATTTGCTTTTCAACTTTAGCAAAGTGCCCAGCTGCATTATGCCGGAGGTTTGACAGGCAAATAATAAGCCCACTTGTTGAAAGGGGCCGCTGTTTGTGAAGCTCTGAGGGGCGAGACCTGGACAACAGAGGTGATATGATATGATATGATATGATAGTTTATTTATATAGCGCCTATACACAATGTGTTTCAAAGCGCTTCAAGGCAAGGGAGGGAACAAGGGAAAATACAATGACATTCTTACAGGCCATGAACAGTAAGGGTGTGAAATTAACTATCGTAATCGGCCTGATGACATTTCAGATAGTGCAAGAGCTAAGACATAGATAAGGAACCGAGAGGGAGAGTGGGAAGGAAATGGAAACAGACAGTCAAGTACTGTACTAGGCCTGACAACATTTCTGGTAGAGCCAGAGAAAAACAAGAGGTGAGGGAGAGGGGTCAGAAAGGTAGGGGAGGAACAAAACAAGTGACTATCATAGTAGGCCTGACAACATTTCAGATAGTGCTGGAGGGGGTGGGGAGGAAAACACCAGTAAGGGGAGGGGGAGGAGACAGACGAGATTGCTATCATACTAGGTCCAGGGACAATTCAGATAGAGTAAGTGCATAGAAGAAAGTAAGGGGAGGCGATAGGAAAAGGGGGAAGGGAAAGGAAGAGAGAACAGAGTGTTAGCAGTCAAAAGAATGGAGAAGCAAGAGGGGAGAGTGAATACAATTGCAGAAGTCAGTAGTAACACATAATGTTGCAAGCCAGGATACAAGATGAAGATGGGAACAGCATGATTCAGGGCCACCATGAGCACACAATGCAAAGGAAGTCCAGCATGTGAGTTGAGAAAGGGTGACGTGCCGTGAATGAATGAAGTCCATAAAAGTCAAATCCAGCATTGCCGGATAGACTGTTGCCGGTTACTGGGAGAGTTTGCCAGTCTGTTTTCACTGACTCCAGGTCATGCAAATTGGTGCACCCATGATGTGGACACAGGAGACAGTAAGGCAGTGAAGATAAGGATTCATGGGATGTTGGATAAGGTCAGGGACACCACCAAGGAGGACGTTTCCATGATGTTGTCCCCAGGAGTGATAGAGACATCCCAAAGCCCCTGGGCTAGCCAAGTGGTACTGGTCCCTAAAAGGACCAGTGGTGGGAAGACTGAAGTTCATTTTTGTATGGACTACAGAGGGCTCAATTCTGTCATGAAGATATATGCTCACCCCATTCCTCGGGCTGATGAGCATATTGGCATGCTCTGTGCTGCCAAGTACATGAGTACCTTTGACCTCACGGCAGGGTACTGTCAGATCAGCTTGACAGATGGAGCGAGAGAGAGGTCAGCATTCTCTACCCCAGAAGGCCATTACAAGTTCACTGTGATGCCCTTCGAATTGAAGAATGCCCCTGCCACTATTCAGCAGATGGTTAAACAAGATTTTGTCTGGTCTGGAAAACTTCAGCATTGCCTATTTAGATGTCATTGCTGTGTTCAGCCACACCTGGTAGGATTACTTATCCCACGTGAAACAAGTGCTTCAGGCACTGTAGAATGCAGCTCTGACTATAAAGGCCATGAAGTGCCAGATAGTGCAGGGAATAGTGACTTATCTAGGCTATCTGGTCGGTGGAGGTAAGAAAAAACCTCTTGAAGCAATGGTACAGGCTGCTAAGGATTAGGACATACCCACCACACAGACTTAGGTGAGAGTCCTTCTAGGCCTCACCGGTGCAAGGAAGGCATGGTATCATAAGTAGACACAGACACAATATAGGCAAGTTCAAAAACCTTTATTGTAACTTGAACCGGGGGTTTGAAAAACTCCTAGCTTGCCCTATAGCTATATATTGGAGTACTCTTGACCGTCAAAGTAAAGAAAACACAGTCTTAGTCATTTGTCAGTTAAAACAAAATCGCCTATACTAAAAACAACTATTGCCTTCCCTTACTCTATTACGATAAATGCGTCTCTGTGGCATCTAACAACTTGGACGAACCCTTCAGAAATCAGCAAGGAGCTGGCCAATCCTGATGCAGTCTCTACCACTTCTGTTCCCTTTCAGGCCCTCTGTACGGTATTGGCTTCTCATTTCATCAGTAAAAGTCAGGACATCCTGTCCACCCTCTCTTCCTCTTCCTCCTACACCTCCACTCCTGGCCTGCCTGTCTACGTCTCGCCTCTGCCCTTCCCTTCCTTTCCCTTGTTCACCCGTGACAGAATTTCTAAGCAAGTCCGATCTATTAAAGTCTCGTCAAAACAGGTTCTTCTTTGTTCATCCAGAACCATTAAGGACCACATAGACACCCTAGCCTTGGCTGATTTCTGCAATCACGCTTTTGCCACTGGAACCTTCCCCTCTCCCCTTAAGCACTCCCTTGTGCACCCCCTCCAAAAGATGCCCTCTGCCGATCCTTCCTCTGCGGATAACTATTGCCTTATCTCCATCACTCCTTACTGGTCAAACTCTTGGAAAAGCTGGCCATCTCCCAGCTTAATCTTCACACTGAATCTGTTGGTTGTCTCCATGACCACCAGTCTGGCTTCAGAGCTGCCAGCAGCACAATAACTGCTCTTCTGAATATCTGTGAAGGCATGCTCTCTAATATTGACTCTAACCTTCCCCCTGTCCCCGTTCTCCTCAATCTTTCTTCTGCCTTTCATATGGTCAACCATGCCATCCTGCTCAATCGCCTCAGTGATAACCTGGGTATCGCTGATCAGGCACTGGCCTGGCTGAACTCCTTTCTCACTGATCAACCCTCTCAGGTCCATCTGGGGTCTTTTCTCTCTTCTATTTCTCTGTCTACTTGTGGTGTTCCCCAGTGGTCTAACCTTCCTCCAATACCTGGCACCTCTTGCCCACTGCATCGCAGCTCTCTGCTCCAACTTTCAGAGTTATTCGAATGTCACCCAGCTCTCTTTCAGGCTCCTGTCAGCCACCTCTACTCCTTCTCTCATTCCAGATTGTTGCTCCGCAATTCAGGAGTGGTATGCAACCAAAGATATCTGCCTTAATGCCAGAAAGACGGAGATCCTGCTCATAGGAACACCAGCTCCCTCCTTTTCTCTCGCTCTATGGCCACCCATTCTGGGCCCTCTTCCTGCTCCTACCTGTGAGGCTAGGAACTGTAGAGTCATCTTTGGCACCACCCTCTCCTTCTCTCCTCATATCTCCGACGTCTCTAAGGAGTCAAACTATCAGCTGCACCTCCTCAGTGGTGTTCTTTCTTTCCTCACTTTCCCCCAGAAGTTCACTGTCTCCAGAGCTCTGGTCTTCTCTAGGCTGGACTATTGAAACAGCCTCTTTCTAAATCATCCTGCCTCTACTCTCGTGCTCTACAACTTATCCAGAACAGGACTGCAAGACTTGCCCTTGGTTTCACGCCCAGGGAGCATATATCTCCAGCTCTGCAATCTCTTCATTAGATCCCAATGGCGGCAAAGATCAGGTTCAAGACCCTCTGCATCATCCACAAGGTTTTATGGTGCCTGGGCCGCACTACCTTCATCTCTCCCTTCCTAAATATCTCCCTACTTGAGCTCTCCACTCATCCACCTCCAACTCTCTGAGGGTTAGTCAATTTTTCCAAGCAGAGAGTTGGGGGAAGATCTCTATCTTCTACTGGGGCCTCCCTCGGAAACAACCTCCCTGCCTCTCTGAAACCTGAGCAGAACCACCTCAGGTTCTGGAAGCAACTCAAGACCTTCCTCTTTCCTTCTCCTTTTTTCCCTCCTATCCCCTGTTGATGACCCATGTGCTCCATACACTGGTCTCCTGGCTACCCTGCAAACTCGAGCCAGGTCCCTGTATGTCCAGTTGCACCTTGCACTGCCCCTTGGCTCCCCCCGCACTTGTGTTCTGTATCTTTAATACTACAGTCCCTTCTCTCTGCACTTATGAGCCACCCATTGGCTGCACTTACTGATTTACCTGCATTGAGCCGCCCGTTGGCTGCACTTTTTGACTAACTGAATTTCTGCCCCCCCCCTCCTTGGCACTTCTCACCTACCCCTTCCCTGCACTTCATGATCTGAATGACACAGGGCCTAGTAAGATCATTGTTTTATCCTCCCTCTGCCCCCCCTTGTATTGTTGCACCTTGAAAGACTTGTGTACTGGCATAAATGCAATATCATGTCACATCATATAGGGAAAGATGTATATGTAAGGGAAAAAGCAGTGTTCAAAACAATATGTTAAGATAACTGAGCAAAACTCCATTTCCCATGTTTTAGCATGGGATAAGGTGGCACACTTGAGTCTTAAAACACACTCTGGCTTTAGACACAAGGATGTAGCTCAGGAACCGGACTAGGGCCTTGCATGAAAAAAAAAAGTCTCTGGGTCGCACAAGCATTTTGTTTATGCAAAGTTTCTTATTTGCAGGATACCTTGAGTTCATTCAACAAAACAAAATGTAATTTCCTACAGGATTCATAGTTCACAAATGTCAGGCTTTATAGTTCATATATGTCTCCCTCTGTCGGGCTTGGACCTTCCGATCACAATTGCTCACAGTTTGCTAAAGATCTCAATTGGTCAGGCTCGGACCCCCCCAAATCACAATTGATCACAGTTCGCTTTTCTCATCGAAGACTTTTGAATGTGTAAGGGGGTTTTACGAATACCTCAGCATGACCACTTTGATTACAGTTTACTTTTCGCATTCATTTTTCCACTGATGTCCGATCCATTTGTCTTTCATGGGTTTCTCGGCTTTTCACTTTTCTGCTTTCACCACTGTGCACATTTAAACAGAGACCTTCAATTGGTCACTTTCGCTATGCAGGGCCAATCTGTTATCTCTCCATGTCTCACTTGTTCGATTCACAGTTCAGCAATACTTTGGCGGCTGAATCGCATTTTCTTTCACTCGCGTCTTCTCAGTCTAGGCGCAACCTTCATTGTCATGATACACTGTTGCTACTTGTAAATGTTATCTTCCACTCAGACCGGCCTTTCACGGCTTTCTTTAACTCACCGGCTGTGCTGGTTTCTGTGCTCAAGTCTTTGATCTAGGAGCCAAGGTTGATTTCACAGCTGCTGCTTCACCTCCCCAACTTTGTCGCTCACAGGGAGGGCTGCTGGTTTCTTTCACACCTAATGCCGGATTTACGGTTCTCTTTCATCTGGGTCACTTGTGCAGCCATATAGATTCTTTAGAGGTAAAGATTGTTCTCGTGGTCCCCCAATGTCTCTCCACTCCTTCATTCTGCTTCTCAGCCTGCCGTCCTGCTCCACCTGCTTTTCTGCTGCCCCAGAAGAATTGATCCTTCTCATGTAATTAGTATTTAGTATTTATTTTATTTATAAAGCGCACCAGGCCCAAGGGCAACCAGGCGCATCAGTTGGTTGCAGGCATAATAATAGCAAGGTCAAGGCATTATATATACAGACAAATAGAGAAACATATGACTTAAATGTACAGATATATACAAGTGATGCAGTGAATATACAGGTGTGGGATAGGCAAGTCTAAGGCAGTGGGCAGTAGATGCAGTAGCTACTGACTCTAAGGTAGGGTCAAGGTAGGTCGTGGGTGGACAGCCAGGCTTTGCGTTTGAAGAGTGGGAATGAGGGTTCAGCTCTCAGGGGGTTAGGTAGCGAGTTCCATAGCTTGGCTGCTAAGACCGGGAAGCTATGTCCACCAGATCTTTGTAAGTTGAAACGTGGGAAATCAAGGCAGTTAGTTTGGGCACTTCTAAGTGGTCTGGAGGTGGTGTGTCGGGAAAATCTGCAGGCTAAGTAGCTGTGGGCTTGGTTGGCGAGGCATTTGTGTGTAAGCGCCAGTGCTTTAAGAAAAACTCTTTGGGAGACTGAACGCCAATGGAGGTTCCGTCTGGAATCTGAGATGTGCAGGTTCCTAGGAAGGTTGAGGGCCGCTCTAATTGCATTGTTTTGGATGAATTGTAGTTTTTTTTAGATTGCATTGGTTGGTGCCCAGATAAAGTGCGTTACAGTAATCAATTTTGGAGAGGACCCGAGTCCTGGCAAGAGTGGTGCAGTTGGCTGGTGAGAGGAAGGGGTGGCATGCTGTGATGAGCTTACATGTGTAAGCTGCTGCAGAGGATACTGCATTCGTTTGTCTGGATAGAGAGAGTGTGGAGTCAATGTAGATGCCAATTGTTTTGGTGTCTTTAGCAACTTTGATAGTGTTGCCATCAATAGTGAAGGATTTAAACGGTGGGTCAAGTTTACTTAGTCTATGGTGTGAGCCAAGGATGAGAAGCTCGGTCTTTTCGTCGTTTAAGCCTTGCCTTGCCCAGAGTGTTTCCCAATGCTCCACATTTTATCTGTGTGGGGAAAGCCAATAGGTATCAAGTGCATTCAATTGTGGTCAATTGCCTGATTCTGCCTGACCATACTAATGGGACATGTCTGGTGTAATGTTTGAGTGTTAGTCTTTCTTCGCTCAGACCTCCTCTTCCTTTGCTCAGATTCTGTGCAGGAAAGAGGGTGGAAGAGTTGGAAAATCAGAATATCCTAAAAAATCTGATGGGGTAAAGGTGTTGAAAAGGAAGGGATACTGCATCTCAACAACAACCTTTGATATGCACTGCGCCAACCTGAAGCCAGCTCCCACCTCTCAGTATCAAGGGCAGTGACCTGTCATGTGTGGGACTATGTGTTTACAGTAGGCAACCCCTACATGAGGACCCCATTCAGAAGGTACACGCATGTGGATTGATGGTGAGAAAAAGTCTTGCTGCAGCTTCAAGAGAGACTTGCCACTTTAATCAAGAACCACAGAGAGCTCCATTAACTAGAGAGACCCGTTGATCCACAACAGACAGGATGAAGGGTGGGACTTAGTTTTACATGTTTTCACCCCTTTACCTTTTCTGTTGCAAAGCACTCTGGTTATGACCTCATGCATGCAGGAGATTGTTTGTGGGGACCCCGGATTGGTTCATTATGGTAGGCTTAGCCTACACCAATCATTGTGGCCCATTTGGCTTTAAGAGAGGGCTGAGCCCCTCTTTTGGGCAGATCATCTGAAGACTATGCAAGGAGTAACAAGAAAAACTCATTTGGGCCCTACCTCAAGGTACAGTCTGCCTTAAGGCTTCTGCCTGTGAAGGAAGGCCAGGATTTCCTAAGAGGCAACCATGTTGCCTCCCCTTAACATCTCTGAGGAAACAGAGGGAGATAATGAATCCAGAGGATCCTCCAGCAGCTCCAGAACTGGTACACAGCCATCCAGCACACAGCGTGCCCTGCTAGACTCTGCAAGCAAGCTTCCTAGGTGGGAAGTGCCAGAGAGTCTCTGAACCAAACCAAGGAAAAGGCAGTTGCCTGAAACACTCTCCTTAGCTTTGGGCCATCCACCTGAAAGGACAGCACATGCCCAGTGAAGAAGCTAGGAGGAGTGCATCGACAAGCATCCACCGATGTCTGCCTTAAAGGACATTTCCAAGCCAGTCGAGCCCCTCGAGCTACAACCGACTGCACCGCTGACTGTTATTACACTGCAGTTGCTCATGCCACCCGAGATGCCTCGATCTGGGCTTTGGATCCACTGAACAACACTGAGACAATGATTCCTGACCCTGAGCCACCATGAAGGCCAGCCTGAAGCAGTCTGTTGAGGCTCGCTCGCCGAGCTATCTACCGACTGATATCCACAGCTGTCTCCTATCTTGAACTCTGTCGCAGAGCTGCAAATCACCCTGAAGCCGACTCTACACTGTTGATCCCTGAGACCTTCTACAAGCACAAGCTACATTATGGTTCTGTCCCCCTAGTCCTTCCTTGAAGGCCCCTTGTGCCATTTAAAAACCCAGTGCACCCTTTGTGTTGAAACCAAGTATCCTTGAACCATTGCGATTAATTACTTTACCGACTACCCTCCTGTCTGTATCCAGAGTGCATCTCTTTTCCTTCTTTAAACTGTATGTCCTCTGCATTCCTTTACAGGGTGGATTGTATTTAGTAGTGTGCTAGAACGGTCTGTTGAATAATAATAAAGTAGATTTTTGTATACAACCTTGACTGAAAATTCCCCTTTTCTCATTGGGTGATAATTGTATTTTCGCTGAGTTGCAACTAAGCAATGATCCACGACCTTGCAGAGATAACCCTGCCATTCCATTCACGTAACCAAAATTAGACAAGGAGGTTTATAGTTTGCTTGTGTTTCCAATATGTTTGAATCCCTTCTTGTGTCATAAAGTTGTGGAACTGAATGATGGTCGATAAACCGATTTTAATCCCCAGACCACTAGTGCCCTGGAAGTTTATTTGTCAAAATCACATCACAGAAAAAATGGAAGGTGTGAATGAGGGTGCTTTTGGTTGTCATAATATCAATGTATTGTTACGATGAATCAATCAAGCTGTGTATATACGCTAGCTGGGTCAAACAAAGACAATACAGTTCAATGTCCAAGGAGAAAAAAAATGTGAGATCATAGCAAACAAGTGCTAAAATACAACACATCAGGACAATATATATTGCAAAAAGATGTGTGCATGTGAATAGCATAACAATTGTCAAAATAATACATGCCAAATCACAATAGTTGTTTTCTTTAGCTGAATATGTGAACTGGTCCTAGCTATTGTTCAAGGTGCCACACGTTCAAAAGGTATTCCAATCAACTTGTGAAATGTTCAGTGTGCTAGATGAGACAAGTTCTGATCTTCTTATTCTGTCTTCAAAACAGAGCTCATGAAAGGGCACTGTTCAAGTTACCCTTTCCCTAGTTTCATAAAACACCAAAAACCTGGAGGGGAATTGTTTTTGCCAGGACTGGTTCCATCACTATGCATATACCTGGTTCCACCACTATGCATATACCTGGTCCCATCACTATGCATATACCTGGCTCCACCACTGTGCATGTAGCTGGTTCCATCAATATGCATATACCTGGTTCCATCACTATGCATATTCCTGGTTCCACCACTATGCATATACCTGGTTCCATCAATATGCATATACCTGGTTCCATCACTATGCAGATGCCTGGTTCCACCACTTTGCAAATAGCTGGTTCCATCAATATGCATATACCTGGTTCAATCAATATGCATATACCTGGTTCCACCACTATGCATACACCTGGTTCGATCAATATGCATATACCTGGTTCCACCACTATGCATATACCTGGTTCCCTCACTATGCATATACCTGGCTCCAGCACTATGCATATAGCTGCTTCCATCAACATGCATATACCCGGTTAAATCACTATTCATATTCCTGGTTTCACCATTTTGCATATACCTGGTTCCATCAATATGCATACACCTGGTTCAATCAATATGAATATACCTGGTTCCACCACCATGCATACACCTGGTTCAATCAATATGCATATTCCTGGTTTGATCAATATGCATATACCTGGTTCCATCTGTCAAGTGACTCCAATCAAGCAATCCTACTAAGTCAGTGCCTTGTCTGGGATTGCTCAAGGGAAGCCCTTATTTATATATTTTTATGACAAGTTATAATCTGGATGATGAACCCTTGTATAACGCCCCTCTCTTAGAATCCCCCTGACCCCACTGAGCCAAGAAGTAGGTTTGTTTTGCAAATTAAAAAGGTTTATTTGAAAAATTAAACAATAGATATATAAATTAATATTTGATATCACACTTAAGAATATGATGTTGATCAACAATGGATAATCTTACATTAGCACACTTATTTTATTACTTAGGAGTTGGTATGGGAAGAAGAAGTTAGCTGGGAATGCTTTATGGTTTCAAGGAGATGCAAAGATGAATAAAAGGCAGTACAGAAACAAACTTGATATGATTTCAGCAAAAGATAATATGATCATTTTTTCTCTGACAATTCACCCCCCCCCCCCTATGCAATGTAAGGAGATGGAAGTAACACACACAGTCTTCAGGAATACAATCACAGTATGATACGACTTCAGTTCCCCCCTAGCAAACTTAGAGAAACAGGGATGATTTTAAACACAGGAAAAGTACTTTAAAGGTGGTATGCAAAGAAGGGAAAAATATGCTAAAAAATATTTTAATTCCCTATAAGAGATTCAGGGTAGGTGATAGCTACTTCAAATTAGTTCAGGATCACTTTAGCAATGCTCTATGAATGATTGTCATGTTGCAAACGAATTTCAGCAAACGAAAGCAAGAAGCTGCTATTTTGACAAGTGAAGAAATTTGAGACAAATCGCGGCACTTTTTCCAAGTGCGTCGAGCGCGATTACTGAAAAAGTATAATGAACAGAAGATCGTTGGAAAGCCTAGAATTGTAGCTTTAAAATGAAAGTTAAATCTCACTTATAGCACAAACGGTTCAAGAGATACAGACGATTTTATGAAGGTGGTTTTTCAGAAATGAAATAATGATTCAAAATTGCAAATGACACTTTTAGAGGTTTAAAATCGGAGAAGGGACACACGATTCTATGATGCAGTTCTGGAGACAGGTTCAAATGTTTTGAATCAGATTATTTTAAGCTAAGAGATGGGTTCTGCACAGTTCTAGCTGGGTACTCACACTATAAATTTGAAAGGAATGGCCTTGTCACGGATCTGGTCAACAAGTTTAGCTGCGGTTCTCTCTGCTCAGTGGGTCAATCAGGCACCCATTCTGTTCACAGCTGTCTGGTCTGGTCTGCGGTTCTGGATACACAGGACTCTTAGCAAGCAGCAAACCGCACAGCCCGGTGGTTGAATAGTTTGCAAAAGATTTTGAGGCCTGCTGAAGAGTACAGCTCTTTGGAGTTTTTGTTCTGGAGTTAGTCTGGATCTCTGGAGTTCTGGCTACTGGAGTTGTCCGTCAGCGTGCTGCGCAGGAATTCCGTTGAAGGTTGGAAAATGAATGTCCCTGTCTGGCTTCCAGTGGCTCTTTTTATGTCTTTTGGGAAGTGGGTGTGAAGGCTATCTTTCTATGCCCAACCCACTCACGATTTGATAGGTCAAGGATTTGTCTTTGACCTGATTTGAGAAAGGAGAAGTGAGTCATCAGGTGTCATCTTTATTTTATAAAGAAAGAACACTCCCCTTTGCTTTTACCTTAGAAAATCATTTTCATAACTAAACACATTTCCCAGATACACAAGTGGTTGACATTACATATACACATCATATATCACATAAGGTAGTTTCTGTTCCAACTCTGATGTTTCTAAGAGCTTGGATTAAGAAATGACAACTTATTTTCGTTTTTAGTTGGTTTACCAATATTGGATTTTTACCAAAAATTACACAGATGTACACTATCTCTCTACACATATTCCAGTGAATTTTCTTTTTTCTAGCGTGAACCCTGTGTCTGCAATCTCCATAATTCATGGGGTTTTGCCTCAGAACGTGGTACAGAGTTCTAACACCTCTTAAAATGTGCACAGAAAAATCACAAGAATAGTGATATTAATTATATAATTTTGACAAGTCTGTACTATGAATTATCCATCTTTTTAAAATTGTGCTCTGGCCCAGAGGGGTGTGGTTTCCAAAGCACATGGTGGAATGTCTGGTTTGTCCACTTCATCCAACTCAAGTTGCTCACAGAGGCACAGCCCCTCCCAGTTTCTCTCAAGAGGAAGCCATTTACGACCCCCCCCTAATTTAACATTTGCCTGAACCCAGGAAGGCTCATTGTTCTGTTTCCCTCCAGTCCTAGGTGCTCCTCCCCTGATTCAATCAGAGAGGTGTCATCTCCTTTTGGTGGGGGCAGCAGAATGCAGCCAGGCCTCGGAAGAGTGGCTGAGCAAGTTTCAACTCCTGTCGGGGGTAGTTGCCGGGCAGAATTCACTCTCTTCAAGCCAGGCTTCAGCCAAATGTCACTTTTGTTCCCAGTTTTTCTTCATCTAAATCAAACTTACAATTTTTACACATGCAGCTAGAACGCTGATTCTAAGTTCAAAACTATGACATTTAACAGTTACAAACTATGTGACACTCAACAGTAGGTCACTCATTTATTTTAAACATTTAGATTTTAGTGTCTTTCAGTCCAATTTCACTTCAGCTGCTGACATCCACAGCTCAGCCAGTTTTGTTATAAACATTGTTTTGGGCTCTTCATCTTTCCAGATTTTGTATGCACACAAGAATACATTCTGCCAAATGTCTGCTGGTGTTCAGTGAGATTTTTGAATATCTTGCAATGTTTAAAATAGGCATTTTTAGCTTGCATTTCAGAGAAACAAAGGTGGTTTAAAAGCGCTTTTGAGCTAACCGGCCCTGCTGTTTTTCCTTGGGCACCACCTTTTACCCATGGTGCTTCAGGTCCATCACGCACGCACTGGTGGGTCGCAGGTTAGGCGACCATTTTGGTGTGCGCCAAAACTGCGCGGTTTTCCTGGATTGTGGCGCAATGTGGGCTTTTTCGGCCATCTTGGATTTTTGAAGCCCACAGCACCAAATGTTGCAGCATAATAGTCCAAACGTGGATCAGGACACCCAACAAGCCCCCCGCCCGACTGCGCTTTGATTTTGAGTTGAGGGGGAGTCGGGTGCAAAGGATGTTTTGATCCACGCGCTGGTATGTCCGCATCATCTTCTCCCAATCCCGTAGATGGCACAGTTCAGCATCTTTTCCTCCATCCAGTTGGATCGATCGGTTCTCCTCACCGGTCCTGATGGTAGTATTGGGCGGTACCCCGAGCCCCTCGGATCTTTGCTCCCGGTCTCCAGGTCGTCTTCCGTGGTCAGTCTCCGGGTTTTCTTTCTCCTAGGATGACAAAGCAAAGCGGCAATACACATTCCTAGACATTTTTCCACCACTATTAATGGTTTGGCAAACATATACATTTTATACATCAGGATACATTTTGCAGTCTTATTTTAAAAACAAGATATAATCAGGAGACATTTTCCTTCAAGAATCATAATATTTTAGAGACCATATGTGGGATATTTTAGGGTTGGAACTGAATTACTCTGGGTCGGCCCCCTCTGGTATTGCAGAGGACTCCTCCAGTTGCTGCAGAGTGTGCCTTGGATGGCAACACTTTAGCTGATTGATGTGGACCCACTTGTCTTCCCCCTCTGCCAAACTGCCTTTGGTGAGTCGGATCTTGTATGCAACTGGGGAGATCTTGTCTATGATTTCAAAGGGTCCCTTCCATGTAGGCAAACATTTTCGCTGTTTGGCCTGGTTCCTTTGGAAATTGTATAGATAGACCCGGTCCCCCACCTTATATTCCTTCCTGGTGGTTTTCAAATCATAGTGAGTTTTCATGCTATCAGCTGATCTTTCTAGATTCCACTGAGCATAGGCAAAAGCATGTTGGAGGTGTTTCCTCAAATTCTCCACATACTCATGAGTTGTGGAGGCATTGATCAACGTCTGCCCTTGGGTCCTGTAGAGCAAATGCTGGGGAAGCACCATCTTGCATCCAGTCATCAACTCAAATGGTGACATTTTGGTTGTAGATGAAGGGGTAGATCTGATGGCCACTAGGACCAGAGGTAATCGGATATCCCAACTTGGCCCAGAATCTGCCACAAACTTTTTTAATATGCTCACAATGGTTCTGTTGTATCTCTCTACTGCACCAGAAGAGGCTGGCCGGTAAGCAATATGTAGCTTCCTTTTCACCCCCAGTATCTCCTATATCTTAGTCATTACTTCGCTGGTAAAATGGTTACCTCTGTCTGACTCAATCCTTTGGGGTAGACCAAAATGGCAAAAGATGTGGTTAATCATCAGGGCAGCTGCTATTTCTGCCTTGTAGTTTGGTGCCGGGAGACATTCCACCCACTTGGTAAACAAGCATGTCATTGTCAACATGTACTTATTCCCCCTAATGGAGCGAATCACAGGGCCTATAAAGTCGACTTGTAAATCTGATCATGGCAGTGTCATCCCCCTCTTCTGGAGAGGCGCACTGTGTGTGAGGGATGTTGGCTGAAATTGTGCACACACAAGACACCCCTTCAAGTATTGGTTGAGGTCCTGCCCCATGTGTGGCCAGTATGCAACCTCTCTTAAGATCTCAAGTGTTGTATGAAACCCCCTGTGACCGGCGGTGACCGCATCATGGGCGTGACTTAACATCAGGCTTCGGAATGAGGTAGGGACCACCCACTGATCATGGCCAGCTTGGGATTTCCTTACCAACAAACCGTCTTGGATTCGGAACATTTTTGGACGTTTCATCAACACTGTAAGGTCCTCTTTCCCAATGTAATCGGTATCCGTCAGGGGAAAGTTCTCAGGGTCCTCAATGTGTTGGTAAAACTTACCAATTATGGGATCCCCTTTTTGAGCCGTAATCAAATCAGCATCTGGGGTCTCCTTACTCCATTGTGCAGTTGAAAGATCATTGGGAGCATTTGTCTGGGACCTAGTGATAGCAGTGACCTGGATTTTCCCCAACAGGGACTCAATCTCTATTAGATTCCCTTGGATGGCCCCGGTTTTGGCCAGCTGATCAGATAAGTCATTTCCAGTTTTGTAAGGTCCCTCTACTTTGGAATGACCCTTGATCTTCTTCCAGTAGATGGTCATCCCATTCAAGGTGACCAGATCATCAATGTTTTGAATTAACTTCCCATGTTTCAGGGGTTTGTTATTAGCGCATAACATGCCTCTGCTTTTCCAATTAACCAGGTGCTCCAGGAACCCGTTCCGTACATAATCTGAATCTGTGATTATGACCAGTTTGTGGAGTTGATGTTGGACAGCAGTGAGGATGGCCTGATGCACAGCCATCAATTCTGCCACCTGACTACTTCGGGGACCAATTTTTGTACCCAGCGGAGGGTTCTGGGGACTCCTTCACCCATGCCTTCCCTACGCAGGCCACCAGTTCTTTTTACCCGTTTTCGTCAACATGGTAAGAGCATCCATCCACATAAACAGTGGGCATTCCCTCACACTTGTCCTCTTCAAAGATTTTGTGATGGGAAATTAAGGTATGCCTCCAAGTTGTCCTTGATTTTTAGACTTTCGTCCTTGAGACAGTTTTCTCTGGCACAATCATGCAAGTCAGCCAGACCTTGCGCGAGGGGACTCTTCTTGTTTTGGCCATATCTGACCTCCACAGGAAAGCCCTGCATTGACAGAATCCAGTAAGTAATTCAGAAATTACTCACATTTCCGGCTCGGATTCTGTCACTTTGGAGATATTGCAGAGGCTGGTGTGGAGTCTCCACTATGATGTGTTCCCCCTGGATGAACGGGCGGTAATTCTTCAATGCCCACACCGCTGCCAGGAGTGCCTTCTCACAATCGTTGAATTTTTCCTCTACAGAGGATAAAGTTTTGCTCGCATAAGAGATTACTTTATTGACCTTGTCATGCTTTTGGTATAATACTGCCATCAAGCACGTATTAGAGAACCCTGTCTCCAGGAAAAACTCCTTGTTTCTGACAGGGTAAGCTAGGCAGGGCGCTTGTGAGAGGCTTCTTTTGAGCTGTCTTAGTGCCTCGGCTTGTTCCGGACCGCATTCCCACTTGACCCCCCCCTTCAAGAGATGAATCAGGGGTCTGGTGATCTCTGCGTAGCCCTCAATGAACTTTCTGCTGTAATTAGTCAGTCCAAGGCGGCTCCTTAGTTCCCGCAGAGTGGTGGGGTCTTTCAGTTTCTGGAGTGCTTCCACTTTCTTTTCCTGGGGACAGAGACCCCGAGGAGTAATCTCATGCCCCAAGAAATTAACACGGGTTCTACACCACTGTGCTTTTTGGAAGGAAAGTTTTGCTCCGGCGGCCCTCAACTGTGTCAGAACATAACGGATCTCCGCTATGTGTTCATCCACAGATGAACTTTTAATGAGGACATCATCTACATAGGCCAGGTTACCCCTTTCAACCAGGTCGTGCATGGCCTTATGTAGGAAAATGTTGAATTCATTGCCGGAGTTGAGGTATCCGAAGGCAGTTCGGGTCCATGTGTACTGCTGGCCCCCAAAGGTAAAAGCCAGTTTGTATTGGTCCTCCCTATTGACAGGCACGGTCCAGTATCCATTGGTCAGGTCTATTGCAGTGAATACCTGTGACCCCTGAATCTGGGCCAGCCCTTGGTCAATGTAGGGCAGAGGCCATCAGGAAGTATGGACCCGTTTGTTGAGCTCCCTAAGGTCGGCGCAGAGTCTTCATTGGCCGTTTGGCTTCAATATTCCCAGCACAGGATTATTGAAGGTGCTGTGGACTGGACGGATTATCCCCCGGGACTCAAGGTTCTTAATTATTTCAGTAAGGGACTCCATGGATGCGAGAGGCAAGCGATATTGCTTCACAAACACCGGAGTCATGCCAGGGTCCGTGGGAATTGTTGTTGTGTGGATGTCGGTGCGACCACAGTCATATGAGTCTACCGCAAAGAGATCTTGGAAATCCAAGAAAACTTGTTTCAACTTTTGCTTCTGTTCCAGAGTCACGCAGGCATCAGCTAAGTTGACTCTCTCTTCCACCATCTGCCGGAAGACTGGAAAGACTTCTGGTTTTGCTATCTCAGCTGCCTCCTCCATCTGGGTGGAGAAGTCACTGGTCAGAGTGCTGATTTGGACTGGAGGCTACAGGTGGGAAAGGCAGCCCTCATGGACCTGGAAAATCACCTCATCCCTTCTGAAGTCACAAGTCACATCTTCCTTACCATAAGGGCAGGAAGTGTACACCAGGAAGTTTCCCCCAGGCCGGGTAGAGATCCTGTCTGTTGTTGTATTGTCATCACTGTCACTGTCAAAACAGTCCTTGCGGATTGGTCCTAACAGTTCATTTTCTAAATGAATGGAGAAATGTCGGTCATCAACCGCCATTCCAATAATGGTGCCAGTGGCTAGAGTAATACTCTTTAAGTCGCTGTTATCTACCTCTATTGGAATGGTTTCAATTTCTATCTTGACTAATGGTGTTGGGTTTACCCCCAACCCTTGCTGTTGGAGAGAAGCATTTAGATGAATATAAGCATCAGGGTTTTTCAATTTTTGTCCTCTGTTAACTTTCACTTCCAGGGAGAATTGTCGGGTCCTTTCTGGGATGGTGACTTCCTCTTTAACCTGAATTTCAACTGCATAAGGTAGCAATTGAGCTGACCTAAATGCTTTTTCTGGATCATCAAAGCCCATGGGATTATCCGCTAATCGGGACCAAGCTTTGAAGTTTATTAGGTCCAAACTAATGGCAAAGCGATTGAGAATGTCACTGCCTAAGTTAAAGGCGGCAGTGACGTCTCGCACGACCCAACAATTATGGACTATGCTCTTGTTGCCAATGGAGATTTTGAGCATAAACCTGCTTGGCAGGAGATGTTTGGAATTGGGTGTTTCCAGATCCATTTCCCATTTGTCTATCAGTTTGAATGCGGGAATGGCTGGATCTTTTGGGAGTTGGCGGAACATGGCTTCGCTGATGAAGCTCTTACCGTTGTTCACACACACTTTTTCGAGAACAGAGTCCTTCCCATCATTTAACTGAACAGGGATGAACAACTGCTCTCCAATTTGCTGAATATCAGCCAGGCTCTAAGCTGAATTTGCATCTTTCTGGACCATAGGGGTGGGAGTTTCTGATTGTGGATTAGTAAAGAATTTCAGAGTGTTTCCTTCCAGTGTGGAATACCACCTTAAACTGGAAGGAAGGTTGATTTTCAGAAATAGAGAGGACCCCCCACCACCAGTCTGTTGTCCTACTGCTATTACTGTCACGTCTGGAATCTGGTTGTTCTGGAAGTGAAATTCTACATGGTCAGATTTTTGTTCAACCATGTGGCATGTGCCGTTTAAACTAATATGGTTGACACTCTTTTTTTAATTTTATTGGTCGGCTAGTCTGAGTCCAGAGGACCTTGTTTACGCAATCTATTAGGGGTGACAACCTTCTCAGGAGGTAATTCCCTAGTAAACAAGGGGTGCCCTCTGGAGTCACTACTATGACCGGGTGTTTCACCTTGTGTCACCCAATTTTGATGTCCAAATCTGCAGTCCCCTCAACCGGAATTTCCTTCCCGTCAAAGTTCTGGAGTTTTCCAGGAAGAGAGGTGAGAGGAATACGGTAATTCTCCCCCCTTCCTGCATTTAGTTCATCAAAGGCCCTTTTGGACAGAAGGGTAGCTTGGGATCCAGTGTCCACCAGTGCCAAAATTGTACCCTGCCCCTGTACTTGTACCGGAGCATAGTATCTTCCCTCCTTCTCCTCAAGGGGGCACAGATAATGCACATTTTTGGACAACTGGTGGGCTAATTTTCTGGTTTTGGACATTGTGAGAGAAGAGATTTGGGCAGAATTCTGTGGAGAGTCATGGGGATCTGCAAGAAAAAGGTGGCAACTTGAAAGAGGATATTCGAGTTCCCCAGGTTCCGGTCCTGGGCCGCCCCCCCCTTTTTAGAGGCAGTCACCAGAATGGGTTTGAACCCGGGGATTTTGATGCTGTTGGTTCTGGGATAGGATGATGGGCGGCGACAGCTCAATCCCCACATCTACCAAGTCTATTAATGCGGTTTTGGGTTCCCCTGGTTCCGGTCCTGGTGGCTGCCCCCCTCCTCCCCCCTTTGGAGGCAGTCACCAGGATGGGTTTGAACCAGGGGTTTTCGGTCTTGTTGGTTCTGGGATAGAATGATGGGCGGCGACTGCTCAATCCCCACATCTACCCAGTCTGGGTTGGAATCCCTTGGGACCCATTTTTCCTTGGGAGGAGTTCCCCCATCTCTGAAGGAGAAGATACTTTCCCCAGGATCCTCTTGGGATCCCTCTCCCTCAAATTGGAAGATCTGTACCTCCTCCTCAAAGTGGGTCTGTTTGGGTACTTTATTTCTCCTACCCCCCCCCCCCACTGCTCTGGAGCTAGACTTTCAGGGGCAGGAGATTTTGTTTCCGGTTCCTGGGTTTCCAGGGGCTGTTTACAAATGGGGAAGGAAGCTTCCTCCAAGGCTTTACAACCCCCTTCCACTTGTGCCTCCTCCCTGGGAACCGGTGGGTTATCGGGGTGCTGCCCCCATCATTGTTCTGGAGCACCAGGCCCAGAGTTTGGGGCATTCTGCAGTGGCATGCTCATCTGAGGGTTCTGTTGAGCCCTCAGTATGTGACCCAGATCCCAGGCAATATTTTGGACCTGGCGCTCAAGTTGGGAAACCCGCTCAGGCAGATACAGGGTTCTATTTTCTCCCCTGGGATGATCCCGGGAAAGGTAGCTATCCCTTCTCTGGTAGTACCCCGGGTTGGGAAGATTTGGGTACCCCTCCACCCTTGGCCTCCCCTCTCCCGGATTCGGTTGTCTGGGCTCAGGGAATTGGGGAAAGAAGGATGGATGATTTTGGGGCTGGAAGTTGGGTGGATGCCTGGGTAACAAGTTCTGCCCAGGATTTGGTGAATTTCTACCCTCCTGGGGGAAGTGCAGAGGGAAGTTCCCTGGGTTGCGCGCTTGGTTGGATTCCCCCCCTTGGGCCGGAGGAGTCTACATATAACCCAGGATTGGACTGTTTCCCTTATAGCGGGGACTTACATAGTCAGGGGAGCGAGGGACCCCATTTGTGGGACTGCCTCCTCGACTCCCTGTCTGTGACTGGCCCGAGAGCCTTCTGGGCTTAGAATTATTTGGTGCCGGCAGGTTTTTAGGTCCCCCCATCTCCAAATCTAAAACGGGGGCAACCTTTACCTCTGCCACCTTGGCAGCAGCAGGGGTGCTGTTGGTTTAGGGGTTTTTGGGCTGATTCTTATTTTCCACCGGTTTCTGCACCTCATAGATGCGGGTGGCTTGCCTAATGACCCAGTCTAAAGATCTTTTCTCGTGAAAGTCTCTCACGCGCTGGGTCATTATGTATTTGGGTAAGGCATGGAAAAACGTATTAACAAATTCTTTACTGTCCGTGCGTACCCTTTATGTAGTCTGAGCAAAAGCACGCTTTAACTCCTGCACAAATTCTTGTGGGGCCTGATCCTCCCCACATTGCAAATTGTAGGTTGCCTTGCCAGCCTCTTGGGGATTTCTGTGAACAGAAAAATGTTTCAAGATGGCTGCCCTGTAGGTGGACCATCTTGAATGATTTTGGTCCTGCAGCCCCGCAAAGAAACTGGAGTATTCTGGGGAGAATGTTCATTTGACAAACTGGATGCAGCTACTGCTGTCCTTCAAATGGAAAGTCTGCATCATTTGCTCAAAGAGCTCCAAGTGTTCCCAAACAGAATACTTGGAGTTCTTGTGATAAGGGGTGATGACACTCCTTATTGCCTGATCTGCTTTAAGGGGTCCTTAAGCAAGGCCCTTTTTGCCTTATTGGCCTTTTTGGTTCGGGTAAACCTGGTCCACTCATCCTCTGACTCAGAGGCACACTCCCAGAGGTGCCCATCTGATCTTCCAGGTTTTCCCGGATTCTGCGAGCCTGGGAATGGCTGGCAGAATGTGGGGACCTGGTCTCCTGTGTCCTGGGCCGCTCAGAGGAGTCTTCAGATCCCTCCTTGCTGCCAGGATTTGATGATTGCCCCCCCCCCACTGACCTAACTGTGCAGAGGTTTTTAGGATGCCCTTAGTGGGTCTACTTTCCTGGGGTTCCCCACTAAATTGCACTGTGCTTGGGTGCCCATACCCGGATGCCCGGGCATCCATTTCTGGGAGGTACTGGCCTATGAACCCCATACTTTTGGCTGGATAGTAATCTGCCATCCCTGTGGCCCTGTGCTCATGTGCGCCAGGGGACATGGGGTTGGCAGAGTCCTGGGACTGGGAGAGGTGGAGGCCTCTGGTACTAGGGCTCCTGAGGTTATGCTCCGGGGTTTCCCTTTCCCAGCGAACTTCATCTCTATCAGCCCCTGCTCCCTGTTGCAATGCAAGAGCCTGCACTTTCAGTTCCTCAGTTAAGGCCTTACTAGACTCTATCAGTCTCTCCTGCATGGCTACCTGTTGCTGGAGCCTATCATTGTGCTGACAGAGAGCCTCATTTTCTTTCTGTGCTTCCTGATTGGTCCTGGAATACTGGGCCAGTCTTTGCTGCAGGGTGGTTACCTCCTGGGTACCATCCCTACTGGCCTGCTCTTTTCTTGCCAGAGCATCTTGCACCCTCCTGGTGTGCTCTAGCAAGTCCTGGTGCTCTTTTTGGAGGTCACCCAGCCCCTGGAGGGCCAGGTGATTTTCTTCAATTATTTCTTTTAATTGGCAGACTTCCTGGCCTAAGGTATCCCTTTCCTGACTAAGAGCCTGCATCTGTGCCGCCAGGTCGTCCCTTTGCCTTTGAAAGGCACCAGCTTTCTGGCGTTCTTGATCAAACTCTGCCTATTGCTTTCCTCTTTCTCTCTGTCTAGTCGGATTTGCAGGGTGGCTACCTGCTCTGTGCATGCCCTGTTAAAGTCTAGTTGTTGCTCCAGCTTTTTCTGGCTCTGCAGTAGGGAGTCCAAACCTTCCTGGTACTCTTTCTGCAAGGCCAGAAATCTGGTATCCTGGTCAGCCTTTTCCTGTTGCAGGATATCCATATCCTCCTTTATTTTAATAATATACTGCCTACTATCATTTTCGGACTCCTGGCTCCTCTGCTGCCTCTGCTCAGAAGAGACCAGGTCGGATTGGGCCTTCTCTAATGCCATCAGTTGCCTATTTGCCAGATCTTGGCCTTCAGCACATTTGTCCTGTATGGCTCCCATATATAAATATAAATATGCTGCTACCCTGGCAATCTTGTTGTGCTCATCCTTGGCCTTAGGGGCCATATATAGTTCACTCAGGGTCACATGTAAGGGACCCTGATCTCTCCATATATCTGACCCTTTTTCAGTGATCTGGGGAGCAATTGCCTGCAACCAGACCGCCTGGTCCTGATGAGCCCACTCACCTCTCACAAATAGCTTATGTAAGAGGTGTTCTCTGGCTAATCTGATATCTACCAAGGTCGTCATTCTGGAATTTGATTTCCTTCCTGATTTAAAGAAGTTTATATTTTATTTTGCAAAACAGACCGTATCCTTAGAGCGTTCCTTTGAGGGGTGTTTTTACAGTGTAACACGGGGTGGTGATCCAACAGAATTTATATATCCTGTCAGTTAGCACACTGTATCAATCTGCACAAGTGATAGGTCTAATCCAGAATCCCCGGCTCTGAGCCCCCAAATCTGTCAAGTGACTCCAATCAAGCAATCCCACTAAGTCAGTGCCTTATCTGGGATTGCTCAAGGGGAGCCCTCATGTATATATTTTTATGACAAGTTATAATCTTGAATGAACCCTTGTATAACGCCCCTCTCTTAGAATCCCCCTGACCCCACTGAGCCAAGAAGTAGGTTTGTTTTGCAAATTAAAAAGGTTTATTTAAAAAATTAAACAATATATATATATCACACTTTATAATAAATTTATATTTATTATCACACTTAAGAATATGATATTGATCAACAATGGATAATCTTACACTAGCACACTTATTTTATTACTTAGGAGTTGGTATGGGAAGAACAAGGTAGCTGGGAATGCTTTATGGTTTCATGGAGATGCAAAGTTGAATAAAAGGCAGTACAGAAACAAACTTGATATGATTTCAGCAAAAGATAATATGATCACTTTTTCTCTGACAATTCACCCCCCACCCCCTATGCAATGTCAGGAGATGGAAGTAACACACACAGTCTTCAGGAATGCAATCACAGTACAATACGACTTCAGTTCCCCCCTAGCAAGCTTAGAGAAACAGGGATGATTTTAAACACAGGCAAAGTACTTTAAAGGTGGTATGCAAAGAAGGAAAAAATATGCTAAAAATGATTTTAATTCCCTATAAGAGATTCAGGGTGGGTGATAGCTACTTCAAATTATTTCAGGATCACTTTAGCAATGCTCTATGAATGATTGTCAGGTTGCAAACGAATTTCAGCAAAGGAAAGCAAGAAGCTGCTATTTTGACAAGTGAAGAAATTTGAGCCAAATCGCAAATCGTGGCACTTTTTCCGAGTGCGTCTAGCGTGATTACGGAAAAAGTATAATGAATTGAAAGTCGGTTCTGGGTTTGTTGGAAAGCCTAGAATCTTAGCTTTAAAATGAAAGTTAAATCTCGCTTCTAGCACAAGAGATACGGACGATTTTATGAAGGTGGTTTTTCAGAAATGAAATAATGATTCAAAATGTCAAATGACACTTTTACAGGTTTAAACCCCCACCTTATATTCCTTCCTGGTGGTTTTCAAAACATAGTGAGTTTTCATGCTATCAGCTGATCTTTCTAGATTCCACTGAGCATAGGCAAAAGCATGTTGGAGGTGTTTCCTTAAATTCTCCACATACTCATGAGTTGTGGAGGCATTGATCAACGTCTGCTCTTGGGTCCTGTAGAGCAAATGCTGGGGAAGCACCATCTTGCGTCCAGTCATCAACTCAAATGGTGACATTTTGGTTGTAGATGAAGGGGTAGATCTGATGGCCACTAGGACCAGAGGTAATCAGATATCCCAACTTGGCCCAGAATCTGCCACAAACTTTTTTAATATGCTCACAATGGTTCTGTTGTATCTCTCCACTGCACCAGAAGAGGCTGGCCGGTAAGCAATATGTAGCTTCCTTTTCACCCCCAGTATCTCCTACATCTTAGTCATTAATTCGCTGGTAAAATGGCTACCTCTGTCTGACTCAATCCTTTGGGGTAGACCAAAACGGCAAAAGATGTGGTTAATCATCATGGCAGCTGCTGTTTCTGCCTTGTAGTTTGGTGCCGGGAGACATTCCACCCACTTGGTAAACAAGCATGTAACGGTCAACATTTACTTGTTTCCTCTAGACGAGCGAATCACAGGGTCTACAAAGTCGATTTGCAAATCTGACCATGGCAGTGTCATCCCCCTCTTTTGGAGAGGCGCACGGTGTGTGAGGGATGATGGATGAAATTGTGCACACACAAGACACCCCTTCAAGTATTGGTCGAGGTCCTGCCCCATGTGTGGCCAGTATGCAACCTCTCTTAAGATTTACAGTGTTGTGTGAAATCCCCTATGACTGGTGGTGGCCGCATCATGGGCGTGACTTAACATCAGGCTTCGGAATGAGGTAGGAACCACCCACTGATCGTGGCCAGCTTTGGATTTCCTAACCAGCAAACCGTCTTGGATTCGGAACATTTTTGGACATTTCATCAACACTCTTAGGTCCTCTTTCCCAATGTAATCGGTATCCGTCAGGGGAAAGTTCTCACGGTCCTCAAGGTGTTGGTAAAACTTACCAATGATTGGATCCCCCTTCTGAGCTGTAATCAAATCAGCATCAGGGGTCTTCTTGCTCCATTGGGCAGTTGAAAGATCATTGTGAGCATTTGTCTGGGAACTAGTGATCGCAGTGAGCTGGATTTCCCCCAACAGGAACTCTATTTCTATTAGATCCCCTTGGATGGCCCCGGTTTTGGTCAGCTGATCAGCTAAGTCATTTCCAGTTTTGTCTGGTCCCTCTACTTTGGAATGACCCTTGATCTTTTTCCAGTAGATGGTCATCCCATTCGATGTGACCAGCTCATCAATATTTTGGATTAACTTCCCATGTTTCAGGGGTTTGTTATTAGCGCATAACATGCCTCTGGTTTTCCAGTTGGCCAGGTGCTCCACGAAACCGTTCCGTACATAATCCGAATCTGTGATTATGACCAGTTCGTGCAGATGATGCTGGACAGCAGTGAGGATGGCCTGATGCACAGCCATCAATTCTGCCACCTGACTACTTCGGGGATCAATTTTGTACCCAGCGGAGGGTTCTGGGAACTCCTTCACCCATGCATTCCCTACGCCAGCCACCAGTTCTTTCTCCCCGTTGTTGTCAACATGGTAAGAGCATCCATCCACATAGACAGTGGGCATTCCCTCACACTTGTCTTCTTCAAAGACTTTGTGTGGGGAAATTAAGGTATGCCTCCAAGTTGTCCTTGATTTTTAGACTTTCGTCCTCGAGACAGTTTTCTCTGGCACAATCATGCAAGTCAGCCAGACCTTGCGCGAGGGGACTCTTCTTGTTTTGGCCATATCTGACCTCCACAGGAAAGCCTTGCATTGACAGAATCCAGTAAGTAATTCGGAAATTACTCACATTTCCGGCTCGGATTCTGTCACTTTGGAGATTTTGCAGAGGCTGGTGTGGAGTCTCCACTATGATGTGTTCCCCCTGGATGAACGGGCGGTAATTCTTCAATGCCCACACCGCTGCCAGGAGTGCCTTCTCACAATCGTTGAATTTTTCCTCTACAGAGGATAAAGTTTTGCTCGCATAAGAGATTACTTTATTGACCTTGTCATCCTTTTGGTATAATACTGCCATCAAGCACGTATTAGAGAACCCTGTCTCCAGGAAAACTCCTTGTTTCTAACAGGGTAAGCTAGGCAGGGCGCTTGTTAGAGGCTTCTTTTGAGCTGTCTTACTGCCTCGGCTTGTTCCGGACCGCATTCCCACTTGACCCCCCCCTTCAAGAGATGAATCAGGGGTCTGGTGATCTCTGCGTAGCCCTCAATGAACTTTCTCCTGTAATTAGTCAGTCCAAGGAGGCTCCTCAGTTCCCGCAGAGTGGTGGGGTCTTTCAGTTTCTGGAGTGCTTCCACTTTCTTTTCCTGGGGACAGATACCCTGAGGAGTAATCTCATGCCCCAAGAAATTAACACGGGTTCTACACCACTGTGCTTTTTGGAAGGAAAGTTTTGCTCCGGCGGCCCTCAACTGTGTCAGAACATAACGGATCTCCGCTATGTGTTCCTCCACAGATGAACTTTTAATGAGGACATCATCTACATAGCCCAGGTTACCCCTTTCAACCAGGTCGGGCATGGCCTTATGTAGGAAAATGTTGAATTCATTGCCGGAGTTGAGGTATCCGAAGGGAGTTCGGGTCCATGTGTACTGCTGGCCCCCAAAGGTAAAAGCCAGTTTGTATTGGTCCTCCCTACTGACAGGCACGGTCCAGTATCCATTGGTCAGGTCTATTGCAGTGAATACCTGTGACCCCTGAATCTGCGCCAGCCTTTGGTCAATGTAGGGCAGAGGCCATCAGGAAGTATGGACCCGTTTGTTGAGCTCCCTAAGGTCGGCGCAGAGTCTCCATTGGCCGTTTGGCTTCAATATTCCCAGCACCGGATTATTGAAGGTGCTGTGGACTGGACGGATTATCCCCCGGGACTCAAGGTTCTTAATTATTTCAGTAAGGGACTCCATGGATGCGAGAGGCAAGCAATATTGCTTCACAAACACCGGAGTCATGCCAGGGTCCATGGGAATTGTTGTTGTGTGGATGTCGGTGCGACCACAGTCATATGAGTCTACCGCAACGAGATCTTGGAAATCCAAGAAAACTTGTTTCAACTTTTGCTTCTGTTCCAGAGTCACGCAGGCATCAGCTAAGTTGACTCTCTCTTCCACCATCTGCCGGAAGACTGGAAAGACTTCTGGTTTTGCTATCTCAGCTGCCTCCTCCATCTGGGTGGAGAAGTCACTGGTCAGAGTGCTGATTTGGACTGGAGGATACAGGTGGGAAAGGCAGCCCTCATGGACCTGGAAAATCACCTCATCCCTTCTGAAGTCACAAGTCACATCTTCCTTACCATAAGGGCAGGAAGTGTACACCAGGAAGTTCCCCCCATGCCGGGTAGAGATCCTGTCTGTTGTTGTATTGTCATCACTGTCACTGTCAAAACAGTCCTTGGGGATTGGTCCTAACAGTTCATTTCATAAATCAATGGAGAAATGTCGGTCATCAACCGCCATTCATATAATGGTGCCCGCGGCTAGAGTAATACTCTTTAAGTCGCTGTTATCCACCTCTATTGGAATGGTGTCATTTTCTATGTTGACTAATGGTGTTGGGTTTACCCCCAACCCTTGCTGTTGGAGAGAAGCATTTAGATGAATATAAGCATCAGGGTTTTTCAATTTTTGTCCTCTGTTAACTTTCACTTCCAGGGAGAATTGTCGGGTCCTTTCTGGGATGGTGACTTCCTCTTTAACCTAAATTTCAACTGCATAAGGTAGCAATTGAGCTGACCTAAATGCTTTTTCTGGATCATCAAAGCCCATGGGATTATCCGCTAATCGGGACCAAGCTTTGAAGTTTATTAGGTCCAAACTAATGGCAAAGCGATTGAGAATGTCACTGCCTAAGTTAAAGGCGGCAGTGACGTCTCGCACGACCCAACAATTATGGACTATGCTCTTGTTGCCAATGGAGATTTTGAGCATAGGAGATGTTTGGAATTGGGTGTTTACAGATCCATTTCCCATTTGTCTTTCAGTTTGAATGCGGGAATGGCTGGATTTTTTGGGAGTTGGCGGAACATGGCTTCGCTGATGAAGCTCTTACCGTTGTTCACACACACTTGGGCGAGAACAGAGTCCTTCCCATCATTTAACTGAACAGGGATGAACAACAGCTCTCCAATTTGCTGAATATCAGCCAGGCTCTAAGTTGAATTTGCATCTTTCTGGACCATAGGGGTGGGAGTTTCTGATTGTGGATTAGTAAAGAATTTCAGAGTGTTTCCTTCCAGTGTGGAATACCACCTTAAACTGGAAGGAAGGTTGATTTTCAGAAATAGAGAGGACCCCCCACCACCAGTCTGTTGTCCTACTGCTATTACTGTCACGTCTGGAATCTGGTTGTTCTGGAAGTGAAATTCTACTTGGTCAGATTTTTGTTCAACCATGTGGCATGTGCCGTTTAAACTAATATGGTTGACACTCTTTTTTAATTTTATTGGTCGGCTAGTCTGAGTCCAGAGGACCTTGTTTACGCAATCTATTAGGGGTGACAACCTTCTCAGGAGGTCATTCCCTAGTAAACAAGGGGTGCCCTCTGGAGTCACTACTATGTCCGGGTGTTTCACCTTGTGTCACCCAATTTTGATGTCCAAATCTGCAGTCCCCTCAACGGGAATTTCCGTCCCGTCAAAGTTCTGGAGTTGTCCAGGAAGAGAGGTGAGAGGAATACGGTAATTCTCCCCCCTTCCTGCATTTAGTTCATCAAAGGCCCTTTTGGACAGAAGGGTAGCTTGGGATCCAGTGTGCACCAGTGCTAAAATTGTACCTTGCCCCTGTACTTGTACCGGAGCATAGTATCTTCCCTCCTTCTCCTCAAGGGGGCACAGATAATGCACATTTTTGGACAACTGGTGGGCTAATTTTCTGGTTTTGGACATTGTGAGAGAAGAGATTTGGGCAGAATTCTGTGGAGAGTCATGGGGATCTGCAAGAAAAAGGTGGCAACTTGAAAGAGGATATTCGAGTTCCCCTGGTTCCGGTCATGGGCCGCCCCCCCCTTTTTGGAGGCAGTCACCAGAATGGGTTTGAACCCGGGGATTTTGATGCTGTTGGTTCTGGGATAGGATGATGGGCGGCGACAGCTCAATCCCTGCATCTACCCAGTCTATTGATGCGGTTTTGGGTTCCCCTGGTTCCGGTTCTGGGCTGCCCCCCCCATTTTTGGAGGCAGTCACCAGGATGGGTTTGAACCAGGGGTTTTCGGTCTTGTTGGTTCTGGGATAGAATGATGGGCGGCGACTGCTCAATCCCCACATCTACCCAGTCTGGGTTGGAATCCCTTGGGACCCATTTTTCCTTGGGAGGAGTTCCCCCATCTCTGAAGGAGAAGATACTTTCAACAGGATCCTCTTGGGATCCCTCTCCCTCAAATTGGAAGATCTGTACCTCCTCTTCAAAGTGGGTCTGTTTGGGTACTTTGTTTCTCCTACCCCCCACCCTCTGCTCCTTGGGAGCTAGACTTTCAGGGGCAGGAGATTTTGTTTCCGGTTCCTGGGTTTCCAGGGGCTGTTTACAAATGGGGAAGGAAGCTTCCTCCAAGGCTTTACAACCCCCTTCCACTTGTGCCTCCTCCCTGGGAACCGGTGGGTTATCGGGGTGCTGCCCCCATCATTGTTCTGGAGCACCAGGCCCAGAGTTTGGGGCATTCTGCGCTGGCATGCTCATCTGAGGGTTCTGTTGAGCCCTCAGTATGTGACCCACATCCCAGGCAATATTTTGGACCTGGCGCTCAAGTTGGGAAACCCGCTCAGGGAGATACGGGGTTCTATTTTCTCCCCTGGGATGATCCCGGGAAGGGTAGCTATCCCTTCTCTGGTAGTACCCCGGGTTGGGAAGATTTGGGTACCCCTCCACCCTTGGCCTCCCCTCTCCCGGATTCGGTTGTCTGGGCTCAGGGAATTGGGGAAAGAAGGATGGATGATTTTGGGGCTGGAAGTTGGGTGGATGCCTGGGTAACAAGTTCTGCCCAGGATTTGGTGAATTTCTGCCCTCCTGGGGGAAGTGCGGAGGGAAGTTCCCTGTGTTGGCCGCTTGGTTGGATTCCCCCCTTGGGCCGGAGGAGTCTACATATAACCCAGGGTTGGACTGTTTCCCTTATAGCGGGGACTTACATAGTCAGGGGAGCGAGGGACCCCATTTGTGGGACTACCTCCTCGACTCCCTGTCTGTGACTGGCCCGAGAGCCTTCTGGGCTTAGAATTATTTGGTGCCGGCAGGTTTTTAGGTCCCCCCATCTCCATATCTAAAACGGGGCCAACCTTCACCTCTGCCACCTTGGCAGCAGAAGGGGTGCTGTTGGTTTAGGGGTTTTTTGGGCTGGTTCTTATTTTCCACCGGTTTCTGCACCTCATAGATGCGGGTGGCTTGCCTAATGAACCAGTCTAAAGATCTTTTCTCGTGAAAGTCTCTCACGAGCTGGGTCATTATGTATTTGGGTAAGGCATGGAAAAACGTATTAACAAATTCTTTACTGTCCGTGCGTACCCTTTATGTAGTCTGAGCAAAAGTACGCTTTAACTCCTGCACAAATTCTTGTGGGGCCAGATCCTCCCCACATTGCAAATTGTAGGCTGCCTTGCGAGCCTCTTGGGGATTTCTGTGAACAGAAAAAGGTTTCAAGATGGCTGCCCTGTAGGTGGACCATCTTGAATGATTTTGGTCCTCCAGCCCCGCAAAGAAACTGGAGTATTCTGGGGAGAATGTCCATTTGACATACTGGATGCAGCTACTGCTGTCCTTCAAATGGAAAGTCTCCATCATTTGCTCAAAAGAGCTCCAAGTGTTCCCAAACAGAATACTTGGAGTTCTTGTGATAAGGGGTGATGACACTCCTTATTGCCTTGATCTGCTTTAAGGGGTCCTTAAGCAAGGCCCTTTTTGCCTTATTGGCCTTTTTGGTTCGGGTAAACCTGGTCCACTCATCCTCTGACTCAGAGGGACACTCCCAGAGGTGCCCATCTGATCTTCCAGGTTTTGCCGGATTCTGCGAGCCTGGGAATTGCTGGCAGAATGTGGGGACCTGGTCTCCTGTATCCTGGGCCGCTCAGAGGAGTCTTCAGATCCCTCCTTGCTGCCAGGATTTGATGGGTACCCCCCCCCACTGACCTAACTGGGCAGAGGTTTTTAGGATGCCCCTAGTGGGTCTACTTTCCTGGGGTTCCCCACTAAATTGCACTGTGCTTGGGTGCCCATACCCGGATGCCCGGGCATCAATTTCTGGGAGGTACTGGCCTATGAACCCCATACTTTTGGCTGGATAGTAATCTGCCATCCCTGTGGCCCTGTGCTCATGTGCGCCAGGGGACATGGGGTTGGCAGAGTCCAGGGACTGGGAGAGGTGGAGGCCTCTGGTACTAGGGCTCCTGAGGTTATGCTCCGGGGTTTCCCTTTTCCAGCGAACTTCATCTCTATCAGCCCCTGCTCCCTGTTGCAATGCAAGAGCCTGCACTTTCAGTTCCTCAGTTAAGGCCTTACTAGACTCTATCAGTCTCTCCTGCATGGCTACCTGTTGCTGGAGCCTATCATTGTGCTGACAGAGAGCCTAATTTTCTCTCTGTGCCTCCTGATTGGTCCTGGAATACTGGGCCAGTCTTTGCTGCAGGGTGGTTACCTCCTGGGTACCATCCCTACTGGCCTGCTCTTTTCTTGCCAGAGCATCTTGCACCCTCCTGGTGTGCTCTAGCAAGTCCTGGTGCTCTTTTTGGAGGTCACCCAGCCCCTGGAGGGCCAGGTGATTTTCTTCAATTTTTTCTTTTAATTGGCAGACTTCCTGGCCTAAGGTGTCCCTTTCCTGACTAAGAGCCTGCATCTGTGCCGCCAGGTCGTCCCTTTGCCTTTGAATGGCACCAGCTTTCTGGCGTTCTTGATCAAACTCTGCCTGGGTATCCAGGTCTTTCAAAATCAATGTATTGCTTTCCTCTTTCTCTCTGTCTAGTCGGATTTGCAGGGTGGCTACCTGCTCTGTGCATGCCCTGTTAAAGTCTAGTTGTTGCTCCAGCTTTTTCTGGCTCTGCAGTAGGGAGTCCAAACCTTCTTGGTACTCTTTCTGCAAGGCCAGAAATCTGGTATCCTGGTCAGCCTTTTCCTGTTGCAGGATATCCATATCCTCCTTTATTTTAATAATAAACTGCCTACTATCATTTTCTGACTCCTGGCTCCTCTGCAGCCTCTGCTCAGAAGAGACCAGGTCAGATTGGGCCTTCTCTAATGCCATCAGTTGCCTTTTTGCCAGATCTTGGCCTTCAGCACATTTGTCCTGTATTGCTCCCATATATAAATATAAATATGCTGCTACCCTGGCAATCTTGTTGAGCTCATCCTTGGCCTTAGGGGCCATATATAGTTCACTCAGGGTCACATGTAAGGGACCCTGATCTATCCATATATCTGACCCTTTTTCAGTGATCTGGGGAGCAATTGCCTGCAACCAGACCGCCTGGTCCTGATGAGCCCACTCACCTCTCACAAATAGCTTATGTAAGAGGTGTTCTCTGGCTAATCTGATATCTACCAAGGTCGTCATTCTGGAATTTGATTTCCTTCCTGATTTAAAGAAGTTTATATTTTATTTTGCAAAACAGACCGTTTCCTTAGAGCGTTCCTTTGAGGGGTGTTTTTACAGTGTAACACGGCGTGGTGATCCAACAGAATTTATATATCCTGTCAGTTAGCACACTGTATTAATCTGCACAAGTGATAGGTCTAATCCAGAATCCCCGGCTCTGAGCCCCCAAATCTGTCAAGTGACTCCAATCAAGCAATCCCACTAAGTCAGTGCCTTGTCTGGCATTGCTCAAGGGGAGCCCTCATGTATATATTTTTATGACAAGTTATAATCTGGATGATGAACCCTTGTATAACGCCCCTCTCTTAGAATCCCCCTGACCCCACTGAGCCAAGAAGTAGGTTTGTTTTGCAAATTAAAAAGGTTTATTTGAAAAATTAAACAATAGATATATATCACACTTTATAATAAATTGATATTTATTATCACACTTAAGAATATGATGTTGATCAACAATGGATAATCTTACACTAGCACACTTATTTTATTACTTAGGAGTTGGTATGGGAAGAACAAGGTAGCTGGGAATGCTTTATGGTTTCAAGGAAATGCAAAGTTGAATAAAAGGCAGTACAGAAACAAACTTGATATGATTTCAGCAAAAGATAATATGATCACTTTTTCTCTGACAATTCACCCCCCACCCCCTATGCAATTTCAGGAGATGGAAGTAACACACACAGTCTCCAGGAATGCAATCACAGTACAATACGACTTCAGTTCCCCCCTAGCAAGTTTAGAGAAACAGGGATGATTTTAAACACAGGCAAAGTACTTTAAAGGTGGTATGCAAAGAAGGGAAAAATATGCTAAAAATGATTTTAATTCCCTATAAGAGATTCAGGGTGGGTGATAGCTACTTCAAATTATTTCAGGATCACTTTAGCAATGCTCTATGAATGATTGTCAGGTTGCAAACGAATTTCAGCAAAGGAAAGCAAGAAGCTGCTATTTTGACAAGTGAAGAAATTTGAGCCAAATCGCAAATCGTGGCACTTTTTCCGAGTGCGTCTAGCGTGATTACGGAAAAAGTATAATGAATTGAAAGTCGGTTCTGGGTTTGTTGGAAAGCCTAGAATCTTAGCTTTAAAATGAAAGTTAAATCTCGCTTCTAGCACAAGAGATACGGACGATTTTATGAAGGTGGTTTTTCAGAAATGAAATAATGATTCAAAATGTCAAATGACACTTTTACAGGTTTAAAATTGGAGAAGGGACACATGAATCTATGATGGAGTTCTGGAGACAGGTTCAAATGTTTTGAATCCAATTATTTTAAGCTAAGTGATGGGTTCTGCCCAGTTCTAGCTGGGCACTCACACTATAAATTTGAAAGGAATGGCCTTGTCACAGATCTGGTCAACAAGTTTAGCTGTGGTTCTCTCTGTTCGGTGGGTCAATCAGGAACCGGTTCTGTTCACAGCGGTCTGGTCTGCGGTTCTGGATACACAGGACTCTTAGCAAGCAGCAAACCGCACAGCCCGGCGGTTGAATAGTTTGCAAACGATTTTGAGACCTGCTGAAGAGTTCAGCTCTTTGGAGTTTTTGTTCTGGAGTTAGTCTGGGTCTCAGGAGTTCTGGCTACTGGAGTTCTCTCAGCGTGCTGCGCAGGAATTCAGTTGAAGGTTGGAAAATGAATGTCCCTGTCTGGCTTGCAGTGGCTCTTTTTATGTCTTTTGGGAAGTGGGTTTGAAGGCTATCTTTCTATGCCTAGCCCAATCACGATTTGATAGGTCAAGGATTTCTCTTTAACCTGATTTGAGAAGGGAGCAGTGAGTCATCAGGTGTCATCTTTATGGCATACAGAAAGAACACTCCCCTTTGCTTTTACCTTAGAAAATCATTTTCATAACTAAACACATTTCCCAGATACACAAGTGGTTGACATTATATATACACATCATATATCACATAAGGTAGTTTCTGTTCCAACTCTGATGTTTCTAAGAGCTTGGATTAAGAAATGACAACTTATTTTCGTTTTTAGTTGGTTTACCAATATTGCATTTTTACCAAAAATTACACAGATGTAGACCATCTCTCTACACGTATTCCAGTGAATTTTCATTTTTCTAGCGTGAACCCTGTGTCTGCAATCTCCATAATTCATGGGGTTTTGCCTCAGAACGTGGTACAGAGTTCTAACACCTCTTAAAATGTGCACAGAAAAATCACAAGAATAATTATATTAATTATATAATTTTGACAAGTTCGTACTATGGTTTATCCATATTTTTAATATTATGCTCTGGCCCAGAGGGGTGTGGTTTCCCAAAGGACATGGTGGAATTTCTGGTTTGTCCACTTCTTCCAACTCAAGTTGCTCACAGAGGCACTGCCCCTCCCAGTTTCTCTCAAGAGGAAGCCATTTATGACCCCCCCTAATTCAACATTTGCCTGAGCCCAGGAAGGCTCATTGTTCTGTTTCCCTCTATTCCTAGGTGCTCCTCCCCTGATTCAATCAGGGAGGTGTCATCTCCTTTCGGTGGGGGCAGCAGAATGCAGCCAGGCCTCAGAAGAGTGGCTGAGCAAGTTTCAACTCCTGTCGGGGGTGGTTGCCGGGCAGAATTCACTCTCTTCAAGCCAGGCTTCAGCCAAATGTCACTTTTGTTCCCAGTTTTTCTTCATCCAAATCAAACTTACCATTTTTACACATGCAGCTAGTTCAAAACTATGACATTTAACAGTTGCAAACTATGTGACACTCAACAGTAGGTCACTCATTTATTTTAAAGATTTAGATTTTAGTGTCTTTCAAACCAATTTCTCTTCAGCTGCTGACATCCACAGCTCAGCTAGTTTTGTTATAAACATTGTTTTGGCTCTTCATCTTTCCAGATTTTGTATGCACACAAGAATACATCTGCCAAATGTCTGCTGGTGTTCAGTGAGATTTTTGAATATCTTGCAATGTTTAAAATAGGCATTTTTAGCTTGCATTTCAGAGAAACAAAGGTGGTTTAAAAGCGCTTTTGAGCTAACCGGCCCTGCTGTTTTTCCTTGGGCACCACCTTTTACCCATGGCACTTCCGGTCCATCACGCTCGCACTGGTGGGTGGCAGGTTAGGCGACCATTTTGGTGTGCGCCAAAACTGCGCGGTTTTCCTGGATTCTGGCGCAATGTGGGCTTTTGCGGCCATCTTGGATTTTTGAAGCCCACAGCACCAAATGTTGCAGCATAATAGTCCAAACGTGGGTCAGGACACCCAACACATCGCTATGCATATACCTGCTTCCATCACTATGCATACACCTGGTTCAACCACTATGCATATACCTGGTTTCACCACTATGCATATACCTGGTTCCATCAATATGCATATACCTGTTTCCATCACTATGCATATACCTGCTTCCATCACTATGCATATACCTGGTTCCACCACTATGCATATACCTGCTTCCCCCACTATGCCTATACCTGGTTCCATCAATATGCATATACCTGGTTCCATCAATATGCATATACCTGGGTTAAGCCATGGTATCTTCAGCTCAGACGAGACTTATCATGGTGGGTCCCTTGATTTACAAAGCATTGTGATGCTGGGGTCCTCCGGGTGGCTAAAACATGGTCAAATATTCTTCTAAATTCTGTAGGGCATGCCTCTCATATTCCCCTAAATGTCCTCCTCAGGTCCAGAAACATTCCAACCGTACTAGGCTGCACCACATCAGAAACGTTCATCCCCACTTTGGCTTGAACAACAGCTGACTGCTGCAGGTGCTTACAAACAGCTGCATCTTTGAGCAATGTATTAAACCAATATGACTTTTGCATGGACCCAACCCAGAACACAACTCTGATGGAAGCACCGTGTCACAAGCCGACTCAACCAACCCATAATCTCGTACTACCTTGCCATAGTACTGAACCTGTTGAACTCATAGAACTGCACTTCCAGAACACTGCATCGATAACTGCATAAAGCATACTGCACTGCACTGCATACTTGATTTGCCAGTGAATTGCCTCCTGGATCGATGAAACTCGCTGTATCTGACCTAGTTTCCCTGCAGGAACAGCGGTGTTGAAGTCTGGTTGAACACCACTGAGTCACCCAAGAACAAGGACCAGTTACTGTTTAGTGGCCAGATCCTCTGGTACACCTTTGGATCCATAGTGACCGAGAAGCCCCTTTTTGCACATGTTTGACATGTACGTTTGAGGGACATTGCTGCAATTCCATGCCTGTTCACCCCTGCTCCAGTACCCAGAGTGCAATAGAGATATGTTCTGCATTACTCGTGCTCCTTCTACACTGGTGGTTGTGCTCATGCTTTTAGATAGTTATTTGCATATTAGTTTGCTTGATTAAAGTATATATATTTTGAAAGCACCTTAGTTGGACATATTTTTGGGGGGATTGCTACTGTTATCACATTCAACCCACTTATAAGAGTAAAACCTGGGCTCGGCCCATGCTACCCCAAGTGGTTAAGGAGTTATATATCTTGACTGTGCTTGTTTCACCATTAAGATTTGGATTACTGTTGGTTTTCAGTAATGTGCTGCTCAGTAGGTGTTTTAGCCACTACCCATTCCTGTACTCCTGCACAGCAGGAGTCATGAAGTCACACAGTGGGCCACAGTCTTCTCTCCGAATTGTTTCAGAGTGGCCAGTGGCCATGGTTGTAGGCCATTGCAAGTGGGCCATGGAGAAGTCTCTCTTGAATATGATGTGGAAGGCAACGCCAGTGGCCAGGATGGTGGCAGTCTGTGAGCTGCATCTGCAACAGAGGCGGAGACAGGGTAGGGTTTGACCGGGCATGGCCCACCCAAACTCTGTAAATGCCCACTCAGCAGCACTGTGTGGGTATTTACAGATGTTAACGTCACTGAAGTGGGCCCAACTACATTAGCTTCAGGCCCCACTTGTTAGACAATCCTGGCTATGTCTCTGATCTGCAACATAAGCGGGGTGGGTAGTCAGTAATGTAAGAGGGTATGTTAGGAGATCCTTTCATCCTCCATCTGGATGGCAATCATTTACTCAATGAGGTTGCTGATGAAGTAAAGGAGTTAAGGAAATCCTTAGCCAGGCATTGTGGGTCAATTGTGAGAAAGAGGTATGGATGATATTTAGGAATGGTGTGAGTTATTTTCTTGTGAATGCTTGCAGGATGGAGCAGGGGATCGGCCGGTTCCTTAATAAATGAGAGTTGTGAGAATTCTGATCAGGTTCTCCCAGGCAAAAGCCTGAAACTTGGTCCATTTGTGTGTGTTTCCCGAAGTGATGTGTGTTTCGGCAGAGGTCTCTTTTGGCCTCTTCGATGTGATGTCTTATTTTGTCTCTCTTGTCAGTGAAGAACATGTTAATCGTGCTGCACTTCTCTGTGGATTGTGGAATGATCAGTTCTGGCCGAGGGCTGATGCAGTGTTAACCACCTTCAAAATGGCAATGCAATTGTTGCAGCCCTCAGCAATGGTTGAACTGAGTAAAGGTCCTCAGTCATGGGGATTAGGCTCCTATATGCTGAATAGGAGATTTTCAGGATAGGGGGGTCCACTTGTAGTTGTGATTTTCTACTGATATTAACTTCCTGCAAATGGTGCATTTGCTATTTGTGCAGTCTCACAAGTATCATAGTTCAAAGGGTTTTGCTCTATTCACGTGTTGATTCAGTGGCATCAGGTTGTGGTTGAGTGTGTCGACAAGGATGTTGGCATTTGCTACAGGGCTAATATTAGCAGTGAAAGAGATGAGGTCATCTTCTTATATACACAGGAGTGGAATGCTTCAATCAACAGTGTTGTGTTCTTAATGTTGCTTGGCTGTGGAGCTTGACCGGTGTGTTGCAAAACTGGTTAGGTTTGGTGGCCATTCAGTTTAGGGGCTGGAAAGGAAGGCAGTCAATGTGTGGTTGGAAGGGGATGACTTTTTGGGATTGGGTCTGGTGACAAGTTGATTTATAGTCATGGTGTCCAAATAGGTTGAGGAATGTGTCTCTAATTATTTTGTTTGATTCTGTTTGAGGCATGTTGAAGCCTCTGAGAAAGGTGTTTCCGGAATGAGTGATTGCACCGGTTAATGAGGTCTGTGATTTCCCCGAGGAAGGCACTGTTTTTTGAGCTGGTTCGAAGATGGGGTGGAACGTGGCTGTTCGTGTGCATGAGAGAGAAGTGGCAGGTGTGGAGTTAAATGGAGGTGGGTGTACATGGCTCCTAAAAGGGGCACATGTATGTGGCCATGTGGATGACTACAAGGCATCCACCAGTTTTCCCTTCAAAATTGATAATCTGTATACTGTAGTCTTTGGGGAGGAGGAGACAGACATGTGTTAAGAGGCATTGATGAGCCATGTCTTTGTGATATGATATGATAGGTTATTTATAACGCGCATAATACCTAGAGGTTTCTAAGCGCGGACCCAGGTATCCAACCTGTGTTGCTCCTTGTCGTCTTGTTTCCAAGGCGAGCATGTTGCCCCTGAGCTATCCTCCAAATATCAAGAGTGATCAAGAGTGCATTAATGGTTTCGTGTGCTGATGAGGTTGGTGATGTGTAGTACTGTGGAGTACTCTAGAGTGTGCATTGCTGATCCTGGGGTTATAGGTGTGTCTGGTTGTTGAGGTGTGCATGGCAGATAAATGCAATGAGGATGAGGCTGTGTGATTTGGGGGGATTTCTTGGGGCGAGTAAGCGTGATGGTCTGGAGTAGTGGCAGCTATAATGCACGTGGTGGTAGTGCAGGGCATATGGCATATGGCCCTTGGGTATACTGGCAACAGCAGGTACAAACAGGATCATACTTGTCTATTTCTGACCTTTGGACACCCTCAAAGTTAGGAGAAGAGGAGGCAAGTGACCACCACCACATTCAGATCGCAAGATGGTTGCTATCTGTGCCGGGTCAGGTTGACGTCAGAATAAAGGAACAGCACTAACTACATTTTTCGAACTCATAATGACTTGTCACTTGACATAAAATAAAGGGCACTCTTAAAGCCTTACTGATGATACTCATAAACTCTTCAAAAAAGAATTCATCATACAAGCTATGTGTCAAGACCCTCACAGACGTATGCCATAAGGTGGGTGACAGAAGAAACAGCTGCACATGGATAGGGTTCTTTTTGGCATCACGCTGTGTCACTGCATGTAATTTGGTAGCATGCGCGGGACCTATCTCTGCTTTATAATTCAGCAAAATAAATGATAATTGCCCTCATCTTTCATGCAGCATAGCCAGATATCTAGAGGTTAACATAACGTGAATTTACAAGTCTTGTGTTTAACTTTAAGAAAACATTGGTATCAGGTGCGCAAGCCACGTTTTTTTTTTCTTCACTAAAAACCACACCTCCCAGAATGCATTTGCTTGATAAAGAAAAACCCGCTCTGGGAAATCGGTGACCAAGTGACATGGGCTCATTTGGTCAACCCCAAATATATGCAACGGGGGCTGTCCGCACCACTCCATGGCACAGCTCAGATCGCAGGGCCTTGCCGCATTGAAAGGTAGAACTCACTTTATTCAGACATGCTTCACACATTGACTGCACAGGTTGCCGAGCAGCTGCAGGCGCAGAAGCTAAAAATAAAACGCCTCCCTACAACATCGTATCAGCGCAGGGCCTCATCTTTATTCAAAACCTCCACTTACTGCCTTTTTCAAAATATAAAATGGACAATCGTCGCCTCCTATTTATCTGAAATGATGTAGTTTGCGCATTTACTCATTTTCCTAGCTAGTGTTTAGGTAAGGAAGCTAAGTGCTGCTTATACATAAGAACCCGAGGAAGGGAACTATCGGATACTCCCGATTCACAAGAAGCCCCTAGGGACCGGGGCTTCTTCGGTGTGAGATTAATAATTACAGCACAGTCCCCGGGATCCACAAAAGCAGCTGCTTCTAATCTGAAACATTGCCCGCATTACACCTGTTTAAGTGGCAGGGCTTTTAGAGCCATTTTAACGCATCGCAGTTCAAAAAGGCAGCCATTTTGTGATTATGTAATCAGGACAGTAGTACACTGTTTGCTTGAATTCAGATTCAATGTAACCCTTAAAAACACCTGGAGTGGCTAATGCAATTCTTCGGGGAAAAAAAGAAAAAATAATACACTTTTGAGGATTGCATAGATTCTAACCGTTTGAACTATGTCCTCTTTATTTAGATGTTGAATTAAACCCACATAATTTCCCACAAGTGTTACACAGGATTAAAAAAAAAAAATGTATGTGACTTCTTTTTTTATTTATTTACTTGTCGCAGCTCTGAGCACGAGGCAGAAACAGTGATAAAGAATATGTATATAAGTGTGTTTGCATGGGGTGTATGCATGCATGTGGCACTCTGCATCCGCCACACCCAGGGGGATGCATGTCGAGTGCAGTGTAAGCGAATGGGGTGGGATGGATAGGGTGAGCAAAGGGTGGGGTGTTCCAGACAGGGAGAAGATGGTGCACAGCAATTGGTGAGATGTTGAGTGAAGAGCTGGGCTTCAGATCCTTCTTGGCATTTAATATGGGGGTGGGGGAGAGCTAATGTTACCTGTGTTGGTAACATGTTCTAAAGTCAGATCTTCTGGCAAAAAAGGCAATTTTCCTAGTTGCATTTGCTCTTGAAATTCTTCTTTCATGTTTGGCAATGTTTTGGCTTATACTTATATGTTGGCCTGCAGACATGGTGACATTGCTTTGTCGGTCATGCTGCCTGCCTGAAACATGATGCGTGCTTGAAGGGGTAGCCAGTGCAGCTCCTTTGGGCATGGGGTTGATGAGGTTGCATTTTCTTAGTCCTGTGATGAGTTCTTCTGCAGTATCCTGGAAGGGTGTTAGAGAGCCCAGGTGGTAACTGGTACGCCTGCGAGTAGGGTGTTGGACACCATCCTGGTGGGAGATGTCCAGTGCTTAGCCGTCAATCATGTAACTTTGTGCAGGGATTAAAAGGTTTGACGTTGCTGAGGAGCGCACGTTGGTACCATGCTGTTTGAGTCTTTTTGGCGATCAACCTCTTTTTTTAAATGAGAGGTCACAATCAATGAGCAACGTTGCATTGGGTGAGTGTTAAGCTGTGAATTCATCAAGCTTCATCTACTTCAGCAATTGGACTTGGGCATGCTTGTTGAGATGCCCTAGGAGAATGATTTCAGTTATTGTAAGGTAGAGCTTCAGGTAGGCACTTGATATCCAGGCTTCGGGCAAAGACAGTGTTTGAGTCGAGTAAAGCTTCATGTCATCTGCAAATTGGTGTACCTTGATATCGATGTTGGCAAGGAATTCCCCAAGAGGTTCCATCTTGAATTTGTTGATGTACTGAATGGAGCCTTGTGGAACTCTGCAATGAAAGTGTGCTAATGTTAACTTCCCTGATCCTCGAATTAAAATGTTATCTGCAAAAACTGCGAGTGGCCACATTGAGGGGGATTTTGCATTGCGTGATGTTTATGTTCCATGTGCTCATGTGGAACTCACAATCCATCTGAGGATCATGGAATAAATGTGCGTGGTGCATCGAAAACCTTTCTTGGATTATTATGGGATGACATTTTGATTTTGTCTTAATGCCCAGTACCACTATTGTGCATGAATCATTGTCATGAACCCTATTCACACCTTCTAAACCTCGCAAAGCTACTTTATTGGTGAATTGTCTGTGCTATTGTCTTAAACCCCACTTAAGATTAAAGACTAACTGGTAGTGCCCTTGAGCTACTTAGGGCTTTCAATGGCCCTTTAAGCCAACCTCAAAGTTCAAAATCTTTGCAGTCTGGGAAACCTTCAGACTGTTTCTAAGAAATACCTACTAACCACCCTCCTCTTTCCTCCTGGTACCACCCATCTCAACCTACCAATTCGAATACACTTCTGAATTGAAAATTCTATTTCACGTAGTACAGTCACAGCATGATATAAATGGCAGTGGGGATAGTGTTGGAGCAGCTCCTATGAGTGGGCAATTTGAAAGAACAAGGATGGCAGTCTTCGAGGAAGTCATTTGACTTTCTACTTTTAGCATTGCGGTCAATAGCTGACTCACGGCTGTTTACCCTTTACGAGGCCCCGACTTTTAACTGACGTCCCGCAACCCCCACTGGCAGTCCCATCAAGCCAACAGCAAATGACCATTCTTCCCATTGGTGTCTGAGCATGGTGAACATGGTTACTCACATATTCACATAGATCGAAACACCTCTTGCCTTGTGAAAACCATAGTTTACAAAAAACAAAAATCCTGAATAGAGTTTGGTATAGTTCAAAGTGGAATAGGTAGTGGGCCCCATTTTAATAACAGAACATAAGAATATAAAAGAAAGGAAGAAGTTGAATCCTGAATCCCTGGCCAAGAGGATTTGATGATGAGTATGAATTTGGGACAGAACATGAGGCAAACAATGGGTTCCTAAATATTTTTTATCTATTGTCTGATAGTAAATAGAAGATGATGTCAACTGTTAGAGATATCTATTTGCATTCTAAATGGGCTGAGTATAAGCCATTCCAACATGGATGCCACTCAACCCATAGAACTTCTGCATACATATACATGTATTTATTTATTTAATTATTGTTACATTTGAAGAGGCGTGCAAAGCCCTTGGCCATCTAGGCGCTGGCTACAGACATGATACATTCAGGAGGTACATACAGTTTTAGGTTAGTTGAACAGGTATGCCTTGAGCTTTTTTCTGAAAAGAGGATATGAGGGTTCAGATCGAAGGGAACGTGGTAGACTGTTCCAGAGGTTGGCTGCCACCACCAGAAAACTAGATCCCCCAGCTCTTTTTCATATGAATCTTGTGATGATGAGGAAGTGGATGTAGGTGGATCTCAGAGGTCTGGTGGGCATGCATATGTCTGAGCTAGATATGTGGAGGCATTGTTTGACAGGCAGCGATGGGTGATTGAGAGGATTTTGAATGTAATTCTTTCGCAGACCCAATGGACAGATCTTCTAGCTTCAGAGATGTGGTCATAATAATTAATGTCCAATGCAGCACAGAGAGCATTGTTTTGGGTAACTTAACTTGGAGCCTCTTTAAGTTTTTTTCATAAGTGCCACAAAGCAGGGCATTGCAATAGCCCAGCTTAGAACCAACGAGGATGCATTTCAACAGTGAGGCGATTGTCAAAAGATAGGAATGCTTTTCTCGCTTGTATGAGCTTCGTGGCATAGGCAGCTGTGGAAGTAATGTGCTTTATTTGACAGGATATATTGAGCGAGGTGTCAAGGTGGATGCGCAGAGTTTTCACCAAAGAGGAGACAGGAATCTTGCGGCCATCGATGTTGAAGAAGACGATGGCTAGGTCAAGTTTTGTGAGGTGGCCTGGCGTAGCAACTACAAGGAGTTCTGTTGTCTCATCATTCAGGCAGAGACTGTGCAGGGCCATCCAAGTTTGGATCATTTCATACATGCTGTTCACATTAGTGGAGTCCTGTGCATGGATGCCAGAGAGGGGATGAGCATTTGTGTTTCATCTTCATAGTTTGTGAAGTGGATTCCCAGTGAGTCAAGGTGGTCAAATAGCGGTTACGTGTAGAAATTGTAGAGGGTGGGGGAATCCAAGGAGCCTTGTGGGACCCACCATGAGTTGGGAGTAGGGAGAGCAGAAGCATTACCTGCGAAGAATCTGGATTTTCTATTGTCAAGGAAGGAGGAGATCCAACTGGCAGCTTCAGGCAAGAAGCATGCAAGCAAAGTCAGGTGGTAGCAGGTGCTGGCATAAAGTCTTGTGGTGGACAAGATTGAATGTCGCCAATAGGTCGAGGAGCAAGAGGAGGGACAGCTTACCTGAGTCATTAACATCAAGTTGTTTCGTTAGGTCAAGGATGGGTGTTTCTGTCCCATGTCTAGGGGGGGACCCAGACTGCCAGGGGCTGAGAAGGAATTCTTGAATTTGGTTGTAGGCGACTCTGTCAATGATTTTCAGGAGGAATGGGACAGTGGTGATGGGTCGGTAGTTGGTGTGGATGGTTGGGTTAAGTGAGAGTGTTTTGGGCAAGGGATGATCCAGGACTCTTTAAGACAGGGGGGACAATGGCCGACGCAAAGGAGGCATTTCTGATGGTGGTGATGAGTGGGATAAGGGGTTCTAAACATTCTTTTATCAGGTGGCTTGGCAAATGTAACATTTGCAGCATGATGGGTTGAGCCCTTTCATAATAGTGGCCAGCTCAGATTCAGAGATAGGTTTCAATTTGTGTATAGGTAGATGAAATGGCCTGGATGTTTTCTGGCAGGCTAGTCAATGTGATGGCCGATTTGGAGTTGATTTTACATTGTGTAATTTTGCTGATGAGGGCATCTTGGATTAAGCTACACCAGATATTATCTTTCGTGATGATCGTGGGGAGACAATGGGAGATTCAAGTTCACGAAGGATAGTGAACAGTTCTCAAGAGTTTGAGGAGGCCTCCTCAATCCTTTTGTTGTAGGAGGTTGCTTTGGTCTCATGGGTGGCTTGTTTATATTTCAATTATATGTCTCAGAAGAGCGCTTTGTTTGCGGTGGTGGGGGCTTCAGCTACTCCTTTTTTTGTCCACAACGCATGGAGTTCCTTGGTGAACCAGGTATTTTTGTGCTTAGTATTTTGGGGTTTTTGCGGCTTGAGATAGGCGAGATACTCTACTGCATTAGCTAACAGGGAATTGTAGTGGTCCACCAGAGAGTTGATGTCATGGTGAGCAGGTATCTGGGAGTTAATCAAGGGGAGAAGACTGTCGGTAGTTAGGTGGTGGGTGCTACATGCTAGGGTGGGGGATAGAGGGGTGAATGTTTTGGTACATTTATTTAGAATTGGAATAGTCAAGGTTATACTGTGGTGGTCAATCCATGGGCAGGGTACATTAGAGAGAATGGACATTTTGCAATTCTGGTCAAGGAGCCAATCTAAGGTGTGGTCTTGCGAGTGGGTAGGGTTGAGAATATGTTGGGTACAGCCAATATTAAACTCGCCCAAGATGATGAGCTGAGTAGTGGGTTTAAGGTTGGCAGAAATTAATTGAATGAGTGCATCTTCAAAAGTGGCAGGGGGTCCCAGAGCATGTTAGATCAGGTGGAGGGAGATGGAGGAGTTAGGGAGCAATTGAGTTTAGCAGAGATGGATTCACAATGTGGGTTTGGGCAAATAGAGCAACGTGGAATGGAATTCTTGTAAATAAAGGTGACTACACCTCCCTTGCCAGAGGTCCTGCTTTCTCAGAGCATGGCATAGCTGGAAGGTACCACAATAGATAGTGCAGGGCCAGCTGCTGGCTTAAGCCGAATTTCAGTGATGGACAGGATATTATAAGGTCATTGATGTCGGAGGCATGGGCAACACATTGATCTGGCGTTGATCAGGATGCATAAGAATGAAGAAGTTGTTGAAGGGCCAGGGGTGATCGGATTAGAGTTAGATACGATTGTTTGAGTGGTACATGAAAACATATGTTGTTTGGGGGGCCTTGGGGCTGAGGTGCGGTAACTCAGAAGGGAATTACATGTTAAGGTAACTAGAGGGAGAGCCTCTGTGGCAGTGGACAATGGCGGTTGTCTGGCCTGCAGGGTGGCCTGCAAGTGCTGGCGCTGGTAGGAGGAGGCTAGGTAGTGTCAGTGTGGACACCAAACTGTCTTGCCCTAGGTGCAATGTGGAGCCTGGCATGTGGTTGGCAAGATGGGCTGCTGGAGCCGGTACTATTGGTGGTAGATGGAGCCTAGGCTGGGCAAAGGTATGCACAGAGTAGTGAGTGCACAGTGCTGACAGTAATGCTCATCACTGCACTATGGTGGACGTATGGCATGTAGGGTTGTCTGGATGTATGGCATGTAGGGTCCCCCGCTTCATAGATTTAGCTATTAGAGTTTTTAATACAAGGCCCCCACAGTCGGTTCCAATATTTTTTTTATTGGTGCAAGCACTGGTAGGAGAAGGCTAATTTGGGGCATGTGGGAACAGGGCTGACTAGTCCTGTGAGCCATGGTAAGGCCATGGTAAGGCTGGCATTTGGCAAGTCAGATGGTCATGTTGGTGTTTGTGGTGCAGGGTGGCCTACTTGGCCTATCACAGGTAGGCAGCAGCTGGGGTGGTGTGATGTGGGTGTTGGGCTGACTTGGCCTGTGTGAATTGGGGAGGAGGTCATTTGGTGGTTTGCCGAGGCTAGTAATGGTAAGCATATGCAGGGTGGCATAGTAGCAGCTCTGTGGCCGTCACAGTCGACTGCTGCTGCTAGAAGTGTTGTTTGGTGGCGTGGCTCATGCAGTGTGTGCACAAAGGCGGCATTCCTTTGGTACGGTGGGGCGGGGGCTCGTAACGTGCTGGGTAGTCTGCTAATAGTGGTGAGCAGGTGCAAGTAGTGGTAAAAGGAGCATGACAGAGTGCCGGTAAGAACGGGGTAGGCTGCAGGCTGGAGTTTCACAGGTGTGAGGGCTCAGAGCAATGGAGTTTGGAAGGGAGTGGGCAGTGGCAAGTGGGGACCGCTATTAGGCAGATCAGATAAATAGTGGCAAGTCATGAAGCTGGAGGAGGTGGCACTCTCCCTCCCTTGGAATAAGGTGAACAGAGCAGAGGGATGATCCAGTCTAGCAGTGTTTTCCAGCATGTAAGTCATAGGCTGAACCATGCGCCGACATTTGGCAGTACAAGCCAGTGGGTTTTAGGCACCAGCAGCACTGTGCATGCCTGGACAGGGCCAGAAACGGTTGAAAGGCCTTAGAGGTGGCCTTTGAGAGTAGCCAGCTTCGCCATTTTGCCTGGGGAGGCTGTCCCCATTACATCCAGTTGTGACCAATTGGATTGTGTGATGTTGGTGGCTGCCTCCAGTGTGGGAAAATCATCAGGGTTATCATAGAGCATAGCAGTGGCCATCTCTCCATGGGGCTGTGGCTCCAGTATAGTTAATGCAATGCATCTACTGATGCAGTGATCTTCCTATCTGTTGCCAAGTTTACATATTTATCTTGGCTACACAGTGGCAAGCAGGGTGCTGCTCACACACTATAACACTGAATCCCTAGTTGATGTAATGTGACAGATAATGAAGAGTGTGTGTCCCTATTTGATATATCATAATTATATGATCTATTCATGCGCCCTTTTTACTGCAATTAATTCTATAGTGATGATTTTGTTAATTGATTTTGTTTTATATTGTTGTTTTTTTATTTATGCTATTGCTTTTATGACAATGGATGAAATAAATCAGATTGATTGATAAACACTTTCTTTGTCGTGTTTGTAGACACTTGATACCTGATGATTCATAATTAAATGGTACTAACAACACAATGTCATAGTTAGTTATTGATATGTTTTAACAATTACTCAATAATAAACATACATATAATCAACATACTCAGGCAAATAGAATTCTCATCTACAAATCCATACAAATGTTAACACATACATTAAAAAAATCGCATTTAAGAAAACAATGTATTGACAATTCTTCATTAGCACCTCCCAGATTTACTGTATATAGTCTATCAATCCAAAATGGTTTGCTTTGGAGGGGTTATTTCTCTATGTCTCTTCCACGAGGTGATGTTTTGAGTTCTTCCAATATTATATATTTCATTTGTGAGATATTATGTTTGTATTCTTTAAAGTGGCTTGTTTTGGATGATTTTAGATTGTCTGTCCTGCTGTTCGATTTGTGCTATGTCCAGCAGATGTTAGCACTTCTATTCCTTTTTCCAATGTAATATAGCCTGCATGGACATTTAATAACATAAATTCCATTAGCTGAATCACATGTGCTATTATCATTCAACCAAATCGTGTACCCATCTTGGGGATGTACTTTACATCCTTCTTTAATGCCATTAGCACAATGTTGGCAGTCATAGCAAGGAAAGGTTACTCTTTGTTTCTTAGCTTTCCTTTTTTGTTGGCTACAGAAGTCTGCCATTACCAAAAGGTTTCTTAGACATTTGCTTTTCCTTTAGATCATGGCTGGTGGTTCTGGGAATAGATGTAGCATCAGAACACATGTAAAGAGCTCCCAGTTTGTACCAACAATGTTATGGATATTTGGACTTTGTTTGGAAAAAGTTCTAATATAAGTATAGCATATAACAGATTGTTCCTATCAGTAGGTTTTCTAAAAATATCGGCTGTCGGTTTTCTTTCACCCGATTTCAGAAATACATCCAAGAAATGTAGCACAATGCCATAAACATCTATGGTTATTCTTTCATGTATATTGTTGCGTATTGCATTGTATTTGTCATTTATATAGCGCTGTTTCCCCATTTGTAGGTCCTCAATGTGCTTTGTAGTTGGAATGCCCTTGGTGACCGCAGCCCATGTGTAGGAGGTTCTAAGCGTTTAAATTAAAGATGGTTGTGTGTTTTTTTGTCGGGTTAGGACTTAGGTAGGCTGGCTAGGCTCCAGCAAGCATCCCGGACGACAGGCACATGGGTGGGTGCTGTTGGTGGTTTAGGATAGAGTTCTAGTGCTGAAGATTCAATGTGTGCCAAGCTAGACCACATTTTATTTAGTTGTTGGTGGCTGTCTACTAGTGGCAGAGGTGTTGGGGTACATCAGGGGTTTCAGTGTGGATGTCTATGTGCTGCTGGACCAGAATAGCATAGCTATAACTGCATTCGTGAGTGCATTGAGGGATGGCTGTGCTTGTGGCCTGTGTCCACAGACGTGGTGTAAGGGGTTACTTACAATAGGCTTGGCTGGAGTTCGACTGCAGTGTTTTTTTTGTTGGTCCAGTGCGATTGGCGGGTCTCTCTGTGCGTACTCTCCCTGGAAAGATGTCTGAGCAGTGGTAGAGGGTCCAGAGGGATGATGGGTGGGGGTTGAGAGGCAGATGATAATTTGTTATGGTGTGCTTCTGTGAATGATGCCGGGATCCGTGAGGTATTGGTGTGTAGGAGCGTTGTTGTGTTTGGGAAGAAGTAGTTTCTGACTGTGTACCACTGCGAACACTGTACGCATCCATGGTATATTGGTGGGTAGGAGTGTTGTGTTTGGGAAGGAAGAGGTTGTCACAATGTGCCACTGTGAATCTGAAAAATTCCATGTGTCTCTATGCTGCATTTGCTAGATGCCAAATACATCATCAATACATCGTATCCATTTAATTAGGCAATTCGACCTATCGGGATTATGGATAATGTTTGTAAATTGAAAAGCATATCTAAATGCATCTTCATATGCCTGAGCAATAGGTGCCTTCAAGGATTGCTCTGGCATATCCAAGCCCATTAGGAGTATTGTGGGATGTTTTTACCCATGCATCCGAGCCCTACCTCAAAAACTGTGCAGTACTGGCGTTGAAAACATCATGATGGCCAGAGCTTCCCAGAAAATGCCCAGGGAAGTGCATGAAGAATAGGCTGCCACCCATTTTTGCCGATGTTATGGGCACAGAAGGGCACTGCCTAAAACCACCATTGGACTACCCGCACAGTAGTCTGAAACCATTGGGAATGGCAATGCTGATTGCCAAAAGCCACCTAGAATTGTGGGGAGTTCATTTCTTAAATCCCAAAAATGGGTGCAGTACCAGTACTCACCACTATCCAAAAGCCGGCGTTTTAAAACCACCAGACTTTTTTGTGTAAAACTGGCTAAACCCAAAGCAAGCCAAAGAAAGACTTATTGAGAGGTGGATCCAATGTAAAGTTATATTCTGAAGTGACTTGAAGGTTTATAACAAGACTGGCTGAGCTGTGGATTTCAGCAGTTTAAGTAAATTTGGACTGAAAGACACTAAAAAAATCTAAATGTTTAAATTGACTGAGTGACCTACTTTTGAGTGTCACATTGGTTGCAATTGTTTAAATGTCATAGTTTAAACTTAGAATCAGCATTCTATCTGCATATGTAAAAATGTTTGGTTTTATTTGAATGCAGAAAATGGGGAACAGAAATGACATGTAGCTAAAAACTGACTTAAGGGATTACAATTTTGCCTGGCAACTACCCCCATCAGGAGTGAAACTTGAGTCACAGCTGTGTTCCCAGGCCTAGCTGCCCTTTTGCTGCTCCCACCAAAAGGGATATGACACTTCCCTGATTGAATTACCTGGGCTCTGCAGGAAATTGAACAAAGCCCTGTCCTGACTCAGGCAAATGTTTTATTACGGAGGCCGTAAAAAGTGGCTTCCTCCTGAAGAAGCTGGGAGGGGCACTGCCTGTGAGAGCAAGCTGGCTTGGCAGAACTGGAAAAACCAGAAATTCAACCTTGTGCTGGGGGGAAACCACACCCCTTTGGGGCCAGAACATAACTCTAAAAAGATGGATCATTCATAGAGCGGACTTGTGAAAATTTTATAAATGATACCATAATTCTTGTGATTTTCCTGCCCACATTTTAAGAGGTTTTTAGAACCGGTGGTATGTTCAGGGGGGGTTTAGCAGAAAAGAGGATATTACTCTAAATGTATGCATGTTAAAAATGTGAAACTTCATCAATTAATGTCCATACTCCTTGCGCACATGTGTGTCAATTTGGGTCAATGTCCGAAATTGCAAAATCAGTTAAAAGTGAAATATGTGACATTTCTGAATGCAAGCCCCCAGGAAGAGCAGAGTTTGAACAGGGGATACCTCCGGTGATATGTGAGGGGTGCATGTAATTTTAAACCAATGTTTACCTGTGCAAATATGTCTTTTTTTATCAAATATATATTGTGTGCCATTTGACAGGGGAGTGTCCTCTCTGCAAGCCATAAAATGACATCACGCTGACTCACAGTTCCTTCCCCAATCAAGTGAGAAATGGAAATTTGCCCAATGGCAAGTGGAGAGGGGTAGGGTCTAGTGATGCTGCATACACACCCACTTCCAAAATACATAAAAGCAGACAGTCAGGACAGATAGGGACCTTCATTTCCATCTGCAGCTGGAAGCTCTGCCGGAAAAATCCATACTTTACCTCCAGCAAACCTCCAGAGAGACAAACTAGAGACTTCAAATCCATCAATCTCCAGAATCCAGAAGCAGTGCTGTACCCAGAGAGAGAGCAGAGCTGACCCAGACTACTGTTAGCAGAACCAGAGAGCTGACCCAGATCACTGTGAAGTGCAGAGACCAGACCAGAGTCCAGTCTAAAACCTGACCAGATCCGTGACGAGGCCCATTTAATTCAAGAATATAGTGTGAGTACATAGCAGAACTGTGCAGAACCAATCTCTTAGTTAAAATAATATAATTCAATCTATTTAATCTAAGTAGAACTGCCTCCTGTCACCTGTCATTTCTAGTTGCAAACTGTCACTTGTCTTTTGAACTTTAAAATTTCAAATCTGAAAAACGACCTTCACAAAATCGCTCATATCTCCGCGACCGTTTGTCTTAGAGACTTGCAGTAACTTTCCTCTGGAAGCTGAGATCCTAGGCTATAGCGATAGTGATAGTCCTTGTAGTTCCTCTGTAATCGCGTCCGGCGCTTTCGCGAATTTTACCGCGATTTGCACATTTCTCCACGTGTGAAAACAGCAGTTTCATTGCTAAAAATTCGTTTGCCTCTTAAGAACCATCCCTGTATCATTGCAAGAGTGAGCCTGAGCTAATATTAACTAGATACCACTCACCTGAACCTCTAGAGGGAATTAAAAGCAACTTAGCATATTTTTCACTTCATTGACAGCACATATAAAAGCATTTTGCCTGTGTTTTAAACTTCTGTAGTCTAAGCTTGCTGGGGTGAACTGAATTACAGTTGATTGCATTTCTGAGAACTGTGTGCTTCCTTCCATTTTCTTGCATTGCATAAAGGGGGGAGGGGATTGCCAGAGAAAAGTGATTACATTGTTTTGTTGAAATCATATTGAGTATTTTCTGTACTGCATTTCATTCAACATTGCATCCATTTGAACCCTATAAAGCATTCTCTATCACATTATTCTTCTGTCCCTATTTACCAGTGTGCTACCTTATCCATTTCATGTCAACTCCTTAGTGATTATAAAGAAGTGTGCTAGTGCCAGATTCTCCGTTGTTAATCTTTATCATATCAGATTAAGTGTGATATTCAATTATTAATTTATTATAAAGTGTGATATATATATCTATTGTTTAAATTATCAAATAAACCTTTTAACTTGCAAAACAGAACTACTTCTTGGCTCAGTGGGGTCAGGAGGATTCCAAGAGAGGGGTGTTATATAGGGGTAGTCATCCAGAACGCATGAACTGGACATAAAGATATATCAATAAGGGTTTTCATTCAGTATTCTAGACTAGGCGTTGACTTAGCTGTAGTGTTGAATTGAATCCTCTTACAAATTGGGGGCTCGGGCCGGACGTTTGGGTTAGATTTACCATTTGTGCAGATTAATACAGCGTGCCAGCTGACCAGATACACATATCCGGTCGGATCACCACGCTGTGTTACGCTGTAAAGCACTCCTCAAAGGAACGCTCTAGGAAACGGTCTGTTTTGCAAGAATAAAATACAAACTTCTGTAAGTCAGGACAGAGACCAATCTCTAGAATGACGACCTTAGTAGACATGAAAATAGCCAGAGAGCACTTCTTACATAAGTTATTTGTGAGAGGTGAGTGGACTCACCAGGACCAAACAGTCTGGTTGCAGGCCATCACGCAACAGGTCACTGAAACAGGGTCAGATATATATAGAGATCAGGGTCCCCTACATGTGGCCCTGAGTGAACTATACATGGCCCCGAAAGCCAAAGAGGAACACGACAAGATTGTTAGGATAGCGGCATACCTGTACCTATATATGGGAGACATGCAGGATAAATGTACTGAAAGCCAAGATCTGGCGAATAGGCAACAGATGGCGTTAGAGAAGGTCCAATCTGACCTGGTCTCTTCTGAGCAGAGGCTGCAGGGGAGCCAGGAGTCAGAAAATGATAGTAGGCAGTATATCATTAAAATAAAAGAGGACATGGATATACTGCAACAGGAAAAGACAGACCGGGATACCAGAATTCTGGCTTTGCAGCAGGAACGCCAAGACAGTTTGGACTCCCTACTGCAGAGCCAGAAAAAGCTGGAGCAACAGATCAATTTCAACTTGGCATGCACAGAGCAGGTAGCCACCCTGCAAATCCAACTAGACAGAGAGAAAGAGGAGAGCAATAAACTGATCCTAAAGACCTGGATACCCAGGCAGAGTTTGATCAGGAGCGCCAGAAAGCCGGTGCCTTCCAAAGGCAAAGGGACGACCTGGCGGCACAGATGCAGGCTCTTAGTCAGGAAAGGGACACCTTAGGCCAGGAAGTCTGCCACTTAAAAAAGGAAATTGAAGAAAATCACCTGGCACTCCAGGGGCTGGGTGACCTCCAAAAAGAAAACCAGAACTTGGTAGAGCACACCAGAAGGGTGGAAGAGGCTCTGGCAAGGAAGGAGCAGGCCAGTAGGGATGGGACTCAGGAGGTAAACCTCCTGCAGCAAAGACTGGCCCAGTTCTCCAGGACCAACCAGGAAGCACAGAGGGAAAATGAGGCCCTCTGTCAACACAATGATAGGCTCCAACAACAGGTAGCGATGCAGGAGAGACTGATAGAGTCTAGTAAGGCCTTAACTGAGGAACTGAAGGCACAAATGCAGGCTCTTGCATTGCAACAGGGAGCAGGGGCGGATAGAGATGAGGTTCGCTGGGAAATGGAAACTCCGGAGCATAACCTCAGGAGCCCTAGTACCAGGGGCCCTCATACCTCTCAGTCCCTGGACTCTGCCACCCCCATGTCCCCTGGCGCACGTGAGCACAGGGCCACAGGGATGGCAGATTACTATCCAGCCAGAAGCATGGGGCTCATAGGCCAGTACCACCCAGGAATGGAGGGGCGGGCATCCGGGTATGGGCACCCAAGCACAGTGCAATTTAATGGGGAACCCCAGGAGAGTAGGCCCATTAAGGGCATCCTGAAAACCTCTGCCCAGTTAGGTCAGTGGAGGGGGTACCCATCAAATCCTGGCAGCAAGGAGGAATCTGAAGACTCCTCTGAACTGCGCAGGACACAGGAGACCAGGTCCCCACATTCTGCCAGCCATTCCCAGGCTCGCAGAATCCGGGAAAACCTGGAAGAGCAGACAGGAACCTCTGGGAGCAGTGCCTCTGAGTCCGAGGACGAATGGACAAGGGTCACCCGAACCAAAAAGGCCAATAAGGCAAAAAGGGCCTTGCTTAAGGACCCCTTAAAGCAGATTAAGGCGATCAGGAGCGTCATCACGCCTTACCATAAGAACGCTAAGTATTCTGTTTGGGAGCACTTAGAGTTGTTTGAGCAAATGATAGAGGCTTTCCATTTGAAGGACAGCCAAAGCTGTATTCAATATGTAAAGTGGACCTTCTCCCCGGAATACTCCAGTTTCTTTGCGGGGCTAGAGGACCAAAATCATTTAAGATGGTCCACCTATAAGGCGGCCATCTTGAAACATTTTTCTGTTCACAGAAATCCTCAAGAGGCTCGCAAGGCAGTCTACAATTTGCAATGTGGGGAGGATCAGGCCCCACAAGAATTTGTGCAGGAACTGAAACGTGCTTTTGCGCAGACCACCAGAAGGGTGCGCACAGACAGTAGAGAATTCATTAATACATTTTTTCATGCCTTGCCCAAATACATAATGACCCAGCTCGTGAGGGATTTTCACGAGAAAAGATCTTTAGACTGGGTCATTGAACAGGCTACCCGGATCTATGAGGTGCAGAAACCGGTAGATAGCAAAAGTAATGCCCAGAAAAACCCCAAAGCCAACAGCACCCCTGCTGCTGCCAAGGTGGCAGAGGTAAAGGTCGCCCCTGTTTTGGATTTGGAGATGGGGGGGCCTAAAAACCTACCTGCACCTAATAATGCTAGGCCCAGAAGGTCCTCGGGCCAGTCACAGACAGGGAGCCAGGGAGGCAGCCCCAATGGGGTCCCTCGCTCTCCTGACTATGTAAGTCCTCGCTACAAAGGTAACAGTCCAATCCTGGGTTATGTGCGGACTCCCCCAGCCCAAGGGGGGGGATCCAACCGAGCACCGAACCCAGGGAACTTCCCTCCAAACTTCCCACAGGAGGGCAGAAATTTACCAAACCCTGGGCAGAACTTTTTCCCCAGATATCCACCCGACTTTCAGCCCCAAAACCATCCATCCTTCTTTCCCCAATTCCCTGAGCCCAGACCACTGAATCCGGGAGAGGGGAGGCCAAGGGTGGAGGGGTACCCAAATCTTCCCAACCCGGGGTACTACCAAAGAAGGGATAGCTACCCTTCCCGGGATCAGCCCAGGGGAGAAAACAGGGCCCCGTATCAGCCTGAGCGGGTTTCCCAGTTAGAGCGGCAGGTTCAAAACATGGCGCGGGATCTGGGTCACATCCTGAGGGCTCAGCAGAACCCTCAGATCGGCATGCCGGCGCAGAACGCACCCAACTCTGGACCTGGTGCTCCAGAACAATGACGGGGGCAGCACCCCGATAACTCACCGGTTCCCAGGGAGGAGGCACAAAGGGAAGGGGGGTGTAAAGCCTTGGAGGAAGCTTCCTTCCTCACTTGTAAACAGCCCCTGGAAACCCAGGAACCGGAAACAAAATCTCTTGCCCCTGAAAGTCTGCCTCCTAAGGAGCAGAGGGGGGTTAGGAGAAACAAAAGACCCAAACAGACTCAGTTTGAGGAGGAGGTACAGATCTTCCAATTTGAGGGAGAGGGATCCTCAGAGGATCCTGGGAAAAGGATCTTCTCCTTCAGAGAGGGGGGAACTCCTCCCAAAGAAAAATGGGTCCCTAGGGATGCAAATCCAGACTGGGTAGATGTGGAGACTGAGCTACCGCCGCCAACCATCTCATCCCAGAACCAACAGCAAGAAAATCCCCTGGTTCAAACCCATCCTGGCGACTGCCTCCAAAAAGGGGGGGGCGGCCCAGAACCGGAGCCAGGGGAACCCACAATGGCTCTGATCTTCAGTTGCCAAATTTTTCTTTCAGATTCCCAAGGCTCTCCACAGAATTCTGCCCAAATCTCTTCGCTAGCGATGTCCAAAACCAGAAAATTAGCCCACCAGTTGTCCAAAAATGTACATTATCTGTGCCCCCTTGAGGAGAAGGAGGGAAGATACTATGCCCCGGTACAAGTGCAGGGGCAGGGTACAATTTTGGCACTGGTGGACACTGGATCTCAAGCTACCCTTCTGTCCAGAAGGGCCTTTGACGAACTGAATACAGGAAGGGGAGAGAATTACCAAATTCCTCTCACCTCTCTTCCTGGACAACTGCAGAACTTTGACGGGAAGGAAATTCCCGTTGAGGGGACTGCAGACTTGGACATTAAGATCGGGCGACACAAGGTGAAACACCCGGTCATAGTTGTGACCCCAGAGGGCACCCCTTGTTTACTAGGGAATGACCTCCTGAGAAGGTTGTCACCCCTAATAGATTGTGTAAACAAGGTCCTCTGGACCCAGACTAGCCGACCAATAAAATTAAAACAGAGTGTTAACCATGTTAGTTTAAACGGCACCTGCCACATGGTTGAACAAAAATCTGACCAAGTAGAATTCCACTTCCAGAACAATCAGATTCCAGACGTGACAGTAATAGCAGTAGGACAACAGACTGGTGATGGGGGGTCCTCTCTATTTCTGAAAATCAACCTTCCTTCCAGTCTAAGGTGGTATTCCACACTGGAAGGAAACACCCTGAAATTCTTTACTAATCCACAATCAGAAACTCCCACTCCTATAGTCCAGAAAGATGTGAAATCAGCTCAGAGCCTGGCTGATATTCAGCAAATTGGAGAGCAGTTGTACATCCCTGTTCAGTTAAATGATGGGAAGGACTCTTTTCTCGCTCGAGTGTGTGTGAACAATGGTAAGAGCTTCATCAGCGAAGCCATGTTTCGCCAACTCCCAAAAGATCCAGCCATTCCCACCTTCAAACTGATAGACAAATGGGAAATGGACCTGGAAGCACCTAATTCCAAACATCTCCTGCCAAGCAGGTGTATGCTCAAAATCTCCATTGGCAACAAGAGCATAGTCCACAATTGTTGGGTCATGCGAGACGTCCCTGCCGCCTTTTACTTAGGCAGTGACATTCTCAATCGCTTTGCCATTAGTTTGGACCTAATAAACTTCAAAGCTTGGTCCCGATTAGCGGATAATCCCATGGGCTTTGATGATCCAGAAAAAGCATTTAGGTCAGCTCAATTGCTACCTTATGCAGTTGAAATTCAGACTAAAGAGGAAGTCACCATCCCAGAAAGGACCCGACAATTCTCCCTGGAAGTGAAAGTCAAAAGGGGACAAGAGTTGAAAAACCCTGATGCTTACATACATCTAAATGCTTCTCTCCAACAGCAAGGGTTGGGGGTAAACCCAACTCCATTAGTCAACATAGAACATGACACCATTCCAATAGAGGTGGATAACAGCGACTTAAAGAGTATTACTCTAGCCGCAGGCACCATTATTGGAATGGCGGTTGATGACCGACATTTTTCCATTGATTTAGGTAATGAACTGTTAGGGCCAATCCCCAAGGACTGTTTTGACAGTGACAGTGATGACAATACAACACCAGACAGGATCTTTACCCGGTATGGGGGGAACTTCCTGGTGTACACTTCCTGCCCTTATGGTAAGGAAGATGTGACGTGTGACTTCAGGAGGGATGAGGTGATTTTCCAGGTTCATGAAGGCTGCCTTTCCCACCTGGGGCCTCCAGTCCAAATCAGCACTCTGACCAGGGACTTCTCCACCCAGTTGGAGGAGGCCGCTGAGATAGCCAAACCAGAAGTCTTTCCAGGCTTCAGGCAGATGGTGGAAGAGAGAGTCAACCTAGCTGATGCCTGTGTGACTCTGGAACAAAAGCAAAAGTTGAAACGAGTTTTCTTGGATTTCCAAGATCTCTTTGCGGTAGACTCATATGACTGTGGTCGCACTGACATCCACACAACAACAATCCCCACGGACCCTGGCATGACTCCTGTGTTTGTGAAGCAATATCGCTTGCCTCTCGCATCCATGGAGTCCCTTACTGAAATAATTAAGAACCTTGAGTCCCGGGGAATAATCCGTCCAGTCCACAGCACCTTCAATAATCCGGTGCTGGGAATATTGAAGCCAAACGGCCAGTGGAGACTCTGTGCTGACCTTAGGGAGCTCAACAAACGGGTCCATACTTCCCGATGGCCTCTGCCCTACATTGACCAAGGGCTGGCCCAGATCCAGGGGTCACAGGTATTCACTGCAATAGACCAGACCAATGGATACTGGACTGTGCCTGTCAGCAGGGAGGACCAATACAAACTGGCTTTTACCTTTGGGGGCCAGCAGTACACATGGACCCGGACTCCCTTCGGATACCTCAACTCCGGCAATGAATTCAACATTTTCCTACATAAGGCCATGCCCGACCTGGGTGCGAGGGGCAACCAGGCTTATGTAGATGATGTCCTCATCAAAAGTTCATCTGTGGAGGAACACATAGCGGAGATCCGTTATGTTCTGACACAGTTGAGGGCCGCCGGAGCAAAACTTTCCTTTCAGAAAGCACAGTGGTGTAGAACGCGTGTTAATTTCTTGGGGCATGAGATTACTCCTCAGGGTCTCTGTCCCCAGGAAAAGAAAGTGGAAGCACTTCAGAAACTGAAAGACCCCACAACTCTGCGGGAACTAAGGAGCCTCCTTGGACTGACTAATTACAGCAGAAAGTTCATTGAGGGCTACGCAGAGAACACCAGACCCCTGATTCATCTCCTGAAGGGGGGGGTCAAGTGGGAATGGGGTCCAGAACAAGCCGAGGCGGTAAAACAACTCAAGAGAAGCCTCTCACAAGCGCCTTGCCTAGCTTACCCTATCAGAAACAAGGAGTTCTTCCTGGAGACGGGGTTCTCTAATACGTGCTTGACGGCAGTATTATACCAAAAGCATGACAAGGTCAATAAAGTAATCTCCTATGCGAGCAAAACTTTATCCTCTGTGGAGGAAAAATTAAACGATTGTGAGAAGGCACTCCTGGCAACGGTGTGGTCATTGAAGAATTACCGCCCATTTATCCAGGGGGAACACATCATAGTGGAGACTCCACACCAGCCTCTGCAATATCTCCAAAGTGACAGAATCCGGGCCGGAAATGTGAGTAATTCCCGAATTACTTCCTGGATTCTGTCAATGCAAGGCTTTCCTGTGGAGGTCAGATATGGCCAAAACAAGAAGAGTCCCCTCGCGCAAGGTCTGGCTGACTTGCATGATTGTGCCAGAGAAAACTGTCTCGAGGACGAAAGTCTGAAAATCAAGGACAACATGGAGGCATACCTTAATTCCCCACACAAAGTCTTTGAAGAAGACAAGTGTGAGGGAATGCCCACTGTGTATGTGGATGGATGCTCTTACCATGTTGACAACAACAGGGAGAAAGAACTGGTGGCCGGCGTAGGGAATGCATGGGTGAATGAGTTCCCAGAACCCTCCGCTGGATACAAAATTGGTCCCCGAAGTAGTCAGGTGGCAGAATTGATGGCTGTGCATCAGGCCATCCTCACTGCTGTCCAGCATCAACTCCACGAACTGGTCATAATCACGGATTCGGATTATGTACGGAACGGGTTCGTGGAGCACCTGGTTAATTGGAAAACCAGAGGCATGTTATGTGCTAACAACAAACCCTTGAAACATGGGAAGTTGATCCAAAACATTGATGATCTGGTCACCTCGAAAGGAATGACCATCTATTGGAAGAAGATCAAGGGTCATTCCAAAGTAGAGGGACCAGACAAAACTGGAAATGACTTAGCTGATCAGCTGGCCAAAACCGGGGCCATCCAAGGGGATCTAATTGAGATTGAGTCCCTGTTGGGGGAAATCCAGGTCACTGCTATCACTAGGTCCCAGACAAATGCTCACAACGACCTTTCAATTGCACAATGGAGTAAGGAGACCCCTGATGCTGATTTGATTACTGCTCAGAAGGGGGATCCAATAATTGGTAAATTTTACCAGCACCTTGAGGACCCTGAGAACTTTCCCCTGACGGATACCGATTACATTGGGAAAGAGGACCTAAGAGTGTTGATGAAATGTCCAAAAATGTTCCGGATCCAAGACGGTTTGTTGGTAAGGAAATCCAAAGCTGGCCACGATCAGTGGTTGGTTCCTACCTCATTCCGAAGCCTGATGTTAAGTCACGCCCATGATGCGGCCACCGCCGGTCATAGGGGGTTTCACACAACATTGGAAATCTTAAGAGAGGTTGCATACTGGCCACACATGGGGCAGGACCTCGACCAATACTTGAAGGGTTGTCTTGTGTGTGCACAATTTCAGCCGACATCCCTCACACACCGGGCGCCTTTACAAAAGAGGGGAATGACACTCCCATGGTCAGATTTACAAATCGACTTTGTAGGCCCTGTGATTCGCTCGGCTAGGGGGAATAAGTACATGTTGACTGTGACATGCTTGTTTACCAAGTGGGTGGAATGTCTCCCAGCCCCAAATTGCAAGGCAGAAACTGCAGCTGCCTTGATGATTAACCACATCTTTTCCCGTTTTGGTCTACCTCAAAGGATTGAGTCAGACAGGGGTAGCCACTTCACCAGTGAAGTAATGACAAAGATGTGGGAGATACTGGGGGTAAAAAGGAAGTTGCATATTGCTTACCGGCCAGCTTCTTCTGGGGCAGTAGAGAGATATAACCGGACAATTGTGAGCATATTAAAGAAGTTTGTGGCAGATTCTGGGCCAAGTTGGGATATCCGATTACCCCTGATCCTAATGGCCATTAGATCTACCCCTTCATCTGCAACCAAAATGTCACCATTTGAGTTGATGACTGGACGCAAGATGGTGCTTCCCCAGCATTTGCTCTATAGGACCCAAGAGCAGACACTGATAAATGCCTCCACTACTCATGAGTATGTGGAGAATTTAAGGAAACACCTTCAACATGCTTTTGCTTATGCTCAGCGGAATCTAGAAAGATCAGCTGATAGCATGAAGACCCATTATGATCTGAAAACTTCCAGGAAGGAATATCAGGTGGGGGACCGGGTCTATTTATACAACTTCCAAAGGAACCAGGCCAAGCAGCGCAAATTTTTGCCTACCTGGAAGGGACCCTTTGAGATCATCGACAAGATCTCCCCTGTGGCCTACAAAATCCACATCCCCAAAGGTCCTTTGGCAGCGGGGGAAGACAAGTAGGTCCACATAAACCAGTTGAAATGTTGCCATCCCAGGCACGCTCTGCAACAACTGGAGGAATCCTCTGGAATCCTAGCGGGTACTGTCTCAGACTAATTCAGTTCCAACCATAAAACATACCACATCTAGTCTCTAAAATATTGTGATTTGCAGGAAACTGTCTCTTAGTTATACTGTTTTTTTTTCAAAATAAGAATGTAATGTTTCGTTATGATGAAATGCATATGCTGCCCCACTATCTCAACAGTGGTGGAAAAACGTCTATGAGTAGGTATTGCCGCTCTTCCTTTGTCGTCCTAGGAGAAAGAAAACCTGGAGACGGGCCAAGGAGGACGATCTGGAGACTGGGAGCAGAGACGCAACGGGCCCGGTGTACCGCCCAATATTCCCATCAGGACCGGCGAGGAGAACCGATCGATCAGTACCGGATGGAGGAAAAGATGCTGAACTGTGCCATCTATTGGAAGAAGATGAGGAAACATCCCAGGTCTTGCGAGTCCCATCAGGAAACAGAATGGCCATCGCAAGAGGGGGGCTTGTGGGATGTTTTTACCCATGCATCCGAGCCCTACCTCAAAAACTGTGCAGTACTGGCGTTGAAAACATCATGATGGCCAGAGCTTCCCAGAAAATGCCCAGGGAAGTGCATGAAGAATAGGCTGCCACCCATTTTTGCCGATGTTATGGGCACAGAAGGGCACTGCCTAAAACCACCATTGGACTACCCGCACAGTAGTCTGAAACCATTGGGAATGGCAATGCTGATTGCCAAAAGCCACCTAGAATTGTGGGGAGTTCATTTCTTAAATCCCAAAAATGGGTGCATTACCAGTACTCACCACTATCCAAAAGCCGGCGTTTTAAAACCACCAGACTTTTTTGTGTAAAACTGGCTAAACCCAAAGCAAGCCAAAGAAAGACTTATTGAGAGGTGGATCCAATGTAAAGTTATATTCTGAAGTGACTTGAAGGTTTATAACAAGACTGGCTGAGCTGTGGATTTCAGCAGTTTAAGTAAATTTGGACTGAAAGACACTAAAAAAATCTAAATGTTTAAATTGACTGAGTGACCTACTTTTGAGTGTCACATAGGTTGCAATTGTTTAAATGTCATAGTTTAAACTTAGAATCAGCATTCTATCTGCATATGTAAAAATGTTTGGTTTTATTTGAATGCAGAAAATGGGGAACAGAAATGACATGTAGCTAAAAACTGACTTAAGGGATTACAATTTTGCCTGGCAACTACCCCCATCAGGAGTGAAACTTGAGTCACGGCTGTGTTCCCAGGCCTAGCTGCCCTTTTGCTGCTCCCACCAAAAGGGATATGACACTTCCCTGATTGAATTACCTGGGCTCTGCAGGAAATTGAACAAAGCCCTGTCCTGACTCAGGCAAATGTTTTATTACGGAGGCCGTAAAAAGTGGCTTCCTCCTGAAGAAGCTGGGAGGGGCACTGCCTGTGAGAGCAAGCTGGCTTGGCAGAACTGGAAAAACCAGAAATTCAACCTTGTGCTGGGGGGAAACCACACCCCTTTGGGGCCAGAACATAACTCTAAAAAGATGGATCATTCATAGAGCGGACTTGTGAAAATTTTATAAATGATACCATAATTCTTGTGATTTTCCTGCCCATATTTTAAGAGGTTTTTCGAACCGGTGGTATGTTCAGGGGGGTTTTAGCAGAAAAGAGGATATTACTCTAAATGTATGCATGTTAAAAATTTGAAACTTCATCAATTAATGTCCATACTCCTTGCGCACATGTGTGTCAATTTGGGTCAATGTCCGAAATTGCAAAATCAGTTAAAAGTGAAATATGTGACATTTCTGAATGCAAGCCCCCAGGAAGAGCAGAGTTTGAACAGGGGATACCTCCGGTGATATGTGAGGGGTGCATGTAATTTTAAACCAATGTTTACCTGTGCAAATATGTCTTTTTTTATCAAATATACATTGTGTGCCATTTGACAGGGGAGTGTCCTCTCTGCAAGCCATAAAATGACATCACGCTGACTCACAGTTCCTTCCCCAATCAAGTGAGAAATGGAAATTTGACCAATGGCAAGTGGAGAGGGGTAGGGTCTAGTGATGCTGCATACACACCCACTTCCAAAATACATAAAAGCAGACAGTCAGGACAGATAGGGACCTTCATTTCCATCTGAAGCTGGAAGCTCTGCCGGAAAAATCCATACTTTACCTCCAGCAAACCTCCAGAGAGACAAACTAGAGACTTCAAATCCATCAATCTCCAGAATCCAGAAGCAGTGCTGTACCCAGAGAGAGAGCAGAGCTGACCCAGACTACTGTTAGCAGAACCAGAGAGCTGACCCAGATCACTGTGAAGTGCAGAGACCAGACCAGAGTCCAGTCTAAAACCTGACCAGATCCGTGACGAGGCCCATTTAATTCAAGAATATAGTGTGAGTACATAGCAGAACTGTGCAGAACCAATCTCTTAGTTAAAATAATATAATTCAATCTATTTAATCTAAGTAGAACTGCCTCCTGTCACCTGTCATTTCTAGTTGCAAACTGTCACTTGTCTTTTGAACTTTAAAATTTCAAATCTGAAAAACGACCTTCACAAAATCGCTCATATCTCCGCAACCGTTTGTCTTAGAGACTTGCAGTAACTTTCCTCTGGAAGCTGAGATCCTAGGCTATAGCGATAGTGATAGTCCTTGTAGTTCCTCTGTAATCGCGTCCGGCGCATTTGCGAATTTTACCGCGATTTGCAAATTTCTCCACGTGTGAAAACAGCAGTTTAATTGCTAAAAATTCGTTTGCCTCTTAAGAACCATCCCTGTATCATTGCAAGAGTGAGCCTGAGCTAATATTAACTAGATACCACTCACCTGAACCTCTAGAGGGAATTAAAAGCAATTTAGCATATTTTTCACTTCATTGACAGCACATATAAAAGCATTTTGCCTGTGTTTTAAACTTCTGTAGTCTAAGCTTGCTGGGGTGAACTGAATTACAGTTGATTGCATTTCTGAGAACTGTGTGCTTCCTTCCATTTTCTTGCATTGCATAAAGGGGGGAGGGGATTGCCAGAGAAAAGTGATTACATTGTTTTGTTGAAATCATATTGAGTATTTTCTGTACTGCATTTCATTCAACATTGCATCCATTTGAACCCTATAAAGCATTCTCTATCACATTATTCTTCTGTCCCTATTTACCAGTGTGCTACCTTATCCATTTCATGTCAACTCCTTAGTGATTATAAAGAAGTGTGCTAGTGCCAGATTCTCTGTTGTTAATCTTTATCATATCAGATTAAGTGTGATATTCAATTATTAATTTATTATAAAGTGTGATATATATATCTATTGTTTAAATTATCAAATAAACCTTTTAACTTGCAAAACAGAACTACTTCTTGGCTCAGTGGGGTCAGGAGGATTCCAAGAGAGGGGTGTTATATAGGGGTAGTCATCCAGAACGCATGAACTGGACATAAAGATATATCAATAAGGGTTTTCATTCAGTATTCTAGACTAGGCGTTGACTTAGCTGTAGTGTTGAATTGAATCCTCTTACAGTATCATGTTTGGTTCCTTCAAATATTCAATTTATAAACAAACTTTATTGCATATGGTCTTTCAGGTTATCATTTTTTTACTGCTTAAATAATTCCCATGGTTCTCAGAAAAATGATTTGCCATATTGTTGGAGTAATGCAATAGTAGACGAGTTCATACCACAGTTCCCTGTGCTGTCCCGCCCCAATTTGTCCTGTTTCCGCTCCCCTGGCTGCTGCCACTGCAGCAACTGCACTTCCTGCACCGTAGAAGTGCTTTTCTTTAAAACCTCTGGGTACTGGGCCAGTTCCAAGTGGGGCCAAATGAACCCAAATTACAGGCTCCTCTTTAGACTGCACAGTAACTCTGCAGGACTCTATTTCATTTGCATTTCATGGACACTTCTTAGCACAGAGAACCTTTTGTTTATAAAGTCTGGATCTGGGTACAGGCAACGCTAAATGAATATAAAGGACTCACGCATTTCCAAGTGAACTGATCATTGCATTCGCATGTAAGCCTCTGTATAAGCCTACACAGTGGCTCTGTGGTAACTGCTATTCATTTGCACTTTGTGGGCACTTCATACTACACAGATTTTTTGTTTAGAATGTCTGAGTACAAGAGCCGATCCAGGCAGAGAAAAATTAACTCAAAGGACTCTCACAATTCCGAGTGATAAGATCACCATGTTTGCACAATATCCTTCACAGTGGTGTGCACAATGGCTCTGCAGAAAATGAACATTGTTTGCACTTCACAGTCAGTGATTGCCAAGGAGGAACATTTGTTTAGAATGTCCTGGTATTGGGCTGGTTCCAGGAGAGGCCCAATGAAATGTTAGGAATTTCCTAATTCAACATGATTTAAATATCATGTTCATACAACAGACTCTGCAGTAGCCTAGTAGTTTTGCAGGGACTGCACACCATTCCACGTTGCCAGTGTTTAACATGACAGAAGTGCTTTTATTTAGAATATCCGAGTACAGGGCTAGTTCTAGGTGGGGCAAAAGAAACTTAAAGGTTTGCACCCTCATAATTCTAAGTGATACAATCACCATGATTGCACAACAGCCTCCACAATAGTCTGTACACTAACTCTGCAGTAACTGCATTGTGTTTACACTTCACGGGAACTTTGCGCAGCAGAAGTGCTTTTGTTTAGAAAGTCCAGATCTGGGGCGAGGTGGGGCCTAATGAACACACAGGATCTCATAATTCCATGTGACCCTTTCACCACATTTGCACAACTGCACTTCATTTGCACAACTGCACTTCATTTATATTTGTAACAAAAACATTTTCTTTGGTCACAATCTGGTCTTGGGGCTAGATTAAAGCACCTTTGCACTAATGCAAGTTCAAAGTTGCACCATATTAGCAGTAGGGCAAACTATGCAGTACTGCAAAAAACATTGGGCCATATTTGATAACATTTACACCGTGACAAGTGCAATTTTATGGTGTAAGCACAAGGCAAAAATGCCCCTAGTGAAAAAAAACATTCATTTTAAAAGCATTCTTTCACCAGCTCAAAGTTGTCCCTAGTACTAATACAGTGCTACTTTGGACTTGCACCGGAGCAAAGTTTCTGTAACATGGCTCCTGGTGTTCACATGTGCGTTGATACATGATAAGTACAATTCCACCAGACTCTGCGGATCCTCTTTCTCCGTCCAAGCACCGATCATCTGGAACTCCCTGCCACTGCACATCCGCAATATTCTCAATCACCTGCCATGCAGAAAGGCCCTCAAAACCTGGCTCTCCCTCCCTCATTTTGAAACCATCCCCCACTATACACTCTCAATAGGAGCACAGAAATGCTGACCCATACACAACAACACTCCTATCTGCCAATACCCCACGTATGCCGGCAGTGTTCGCAGTGGCACATTGTGACAAACTCTTCCTTCCCAAACACAACACTCCTAACCACCAATACCCCATGGATGCCTACAGTGTTTGCAGTGGTACACCGTCACAAACTACTCCTTCCCAAACACAACAACGCTCCTAAACACCAATACCTCACGGATCCCGGCATCGTTCACAGAAGCACACCATAACAAACTATCATCTGCCCCTCAACCCCCACCCATCATTCCTCTGGGCTCTCTGCCACTGCTCGGACTTCGTTCCAGGGAGACCACACATAGAAAGACCCGCCAATCGCACTGGACCAAGAAAAAAAACCACTGCAGTCGAACTCCAGCCAAGCCTATGCTAAGTAACCCCTTACACCACGTCTGTGGACACAGGCCACAAGCACAGCCATCCATCAATGCACTCTCGATTGCAGTTATGGCTATGCTATTCTTGTCCAGCAGCACATAGACATCCACACTGAAACCCCTGATGTACCCCAACACCTCTGCCACTAGTAGACAGCGACAACCAACTAAATAAAATGTGGTCTAGCTTGGCACACATTGAATCTTCAGCACTAGAACTCTATACTAAACCACCAACAGCATCCACCCATGGGCCTGTCGTCCGGGATGCTTGCTGGAGCCTAACCAGCCTACCTAAGTCCTAACCCGACAAAAAAACACACAACCATCTTTAATTTAAACGCTTAGAACCTCCTGCACATGGGCTGCGGTCACCAAGGGCATTCCAACTACAAAGCACATTGAGGACAATTAAATGGGGAAACGGTGCTATATAAATGACAAATACAATACAATACACAAAAAAAGATGCATATTACGGTTGTGTTATGTGTGCATATTTATTGTTCGCTCTTACGGATTGTTATGGTCAATTGTATTTGCCCATTAGTCGCTGTCCTTTCATGTTGTCCGTACATGTTGTGTGCGTGTGTTTTCTGTGCATGTTGGATGCACATCAACTCTGGGCCATTGTTGTTTATTGCGTTCCACTATTAGAGGTATGTTTCATGTGTGTTAATTGTGCATGTTGTAAATTGTGCTCTACGTTCAGGTTTTGGTTTGTCATGGTGTGCTCCTGGTCTGCACCTCTAGGTGAATGTAGATATGTGAAATTGTATTCAAATGATAGTGCAGTCTCATTTTCCAAGAAGTAGGCTTACATGTTTATTCTGTCCACTTAGTCCGTGTGCCTGTAAGCTTATTGGGTAGATTCTAATTGTAGGCCTCCTTTACTTGTGTGCTGTCTGTGCGCGTGATTGTGAGCCTGTTCATGTTCTTCCTGCCTGATGCTTCCTTGCACGTTCACTTGTCCAGAAAGTGTGCATGTTTACATTTCTTAAATACATTTATGATCCATTTGTGCCATTGCATTTATTATGGTGTGTTGATGTGTTGTGTTGTATACCGGCCTTATATGCGCCTGAGTTAGATAATATGCTTCGATGACCACATTCTGCCTTTGGACTTATGACACATGCACACTATTTCGGGCATGCAGTTTTTGGTGAGGGTGTGGATGTGTTTCCTTGTGCATCATAAGTGAAAGTGTACATGACAATGATTTTCCCTTAGATGTTTTATAAGAGATCGTTCTCTGCACAATGTTGTCTTTAATTGTGTTTACATTGGTTATGGTACGGTCTGGTTTGTCAATTGTAAGCGTATGATTTGTGCATGTGGACTGTGCAGGTTATCAAGTATGGTGAGTTCTATGTTATGCTTATTCTTCTGCGTCTGTTATCATTAGTCCTGGTGTGTTCCTATGCACTTTTATGCACATGCATGATACGTGAAATTGCATTCAACGTTCATGTTGTGTGAGTTTATTGATCGTCCGCCTTGTTCTTGATTATTGAAGTCAATTGTCTTTGGCTATTGCGCATGCTCTACTTCCAAGCTGTTCGAACCTATTGTGTGTATGCATTGTAATGTGTGCATCTTGTATTTAGCAAGGAGTAGTTGGTCATGTTGAGCGTGTTTGTTTTGTCTGTGGCGATTTCAATGGATGTCTAATTGGTTTTAAATACAAAAGGTCATTATTTTTTTACTTAAAATCTATTGCTATCATCTGATTGTTTAAGTTGTTCTTGGTCTCTTTGTTTGTGTGTACGCTGTGGTGTCTGTACTTGGTGAGAGTGTCGATTTGTGAGTGTGTGTATTTTTTGAAATGTTGCATGAGTCCCTGTTTGATTAGTTTGTGGATAGTGTTAGTGAGTGAAAATGGGGTTGCACTGGCAGCTATGTGGTTGTTAAGGGCTTAGTGTTGGTGACAATTAGCTTCATTCCAAGTTTGGCGGTAATTAGGTGGTAATTATTCCGAATTACCACCAAAATCGGTACCATTACTGCGACTTTGGCCAATGGGTTTATCATGGGATTACAAATAGTGGTAGGGCAGTGATAGTCCCTATTTGTGGAGTCCATACACTCCATGGGGTTTTTGTGGGATTCAGCAAGCTGTCATTCCACCATGTTAATTCCGTCTATTTTTGTTTTAAAGGGATTAATGCTTGAGGAAAACAGCACATGTATTTATCCCCATTGCATTGTACACATTGGAACATACAGTGACGCAAGAACATTCATAATTCATCAGAAATATGCAGACACATTAGCATGACAGATAGGCACTCACCGCCGCAGCGTACACAGTCCAACATAAACTAAAGCAAGGGAATACATAATATCCAGCAACAATAGGCTTTCAGCATCATCATAACTACACACAGAATACACACTCGCCACAACTGCATACATATTCCAAAATACAATAAATCAAGGAAATATATAATATCCAGCAACAATATGTAGCCAACATTATCATGACCACACACATCATGTGCACTCAACTGCATTGTGTACACTTTCCAACATACCGCAATATGCAGCCAACATTATCCTGACTACACAGCATACACACTCATCACTGTGTACTCAGTCCAACATACTCTCAATATGCAGCCAACTTTAGCATGACCACACACAGCATGTGCACTCACCGGGACTGCATACACTTTCCAACATACACACAATATGCAGCCAACATTAAAATGGCCACATACAGCATACACACGCAGCACTGTGTACTCAGTCCAACATACTCTCAATATGCATCCTACATTAGCATGACCAAACAGCATATACACTATTCCCCAATGTGTACACTTTTCAAATATACACTCAACCACTACAGGGTACACAATCCAACATTCACTGAAGCAAAGAAATGCATAATCCCAGCAACAATATTCAGCCAACATAATCATGAGCACACTCAACATACATGCTCGCCCCCAGTGCGCACAAATTTCTCCTACACCCACGCCTGTCACAAAAGGGGTGTCACAAGTAGCCTCCCTTTCACCCCTCCTATTCAACATCTACCTAAAACCACTCCTGGCTCTCATCTGCTCTCACAACCTAACCTGCTAAAATTATGCAGACAATGCCCAGATCATTTTCAAAATTCGCAAGACTGCAGCAGCCTCCCTCCTTCCCGACCTTGCCTCTTCACTGTCGGATATTGTCCTATGGATGATGACCAACCACCAAATCCTCATCCCTGGCAAATCGGAAATCCTAATATGCAGCAAGATTGCACTGATTCTCCAAACTTTACCATGCCCAAAAGCTCTGGGATCCCCACCTTCTGCTTCCACCTCAGTTAAAAATCTTGGATGCACCATGGACGCAGACCTATCTCACTCCAAGCACATCAACTCTGTATTCAGGACCTGCCACTTCCATTTATGCATCCTAAAACACATCATTCCCTATCTCTCCTATCCTCAAAGAGTCTCCACAATACTAGCCATTATCATCTCCTGCCTAGACTATGCCAACTCCCTCTATCTCTGCGTCCCACTCATGTCCCCCTGCACCCCCATCCCCCAGCAGTCAGAGGCACCTGCCAGCAGGCCCCCACTCATGTCCCCCAGCACCCCCTAACCCCCAGCAGTCAGGGGCACCTGCCAGCAGGCCCCCACTCATGTCCCCCAGCACCCCCACCAGCCAGCAGTCAGGGGCACCTGCCAGCAGGCCCCCACTCATGTCCCACTCATGTCCACCAGCACCCCCACCCCAGTCAGGGGCACCTGCCAGCAGGCCCCCACTCATGTCCCCCTGCACCCCACCCCCCAGCAGTCAGGGGTACCTGCCAGCAGGCCCCCACTCATGTCCCCTAGCACCCCCACCCCCCAGCAGTCAGGGACACCTGCCAGCAGGCCCCCACTCATGTCCCACTCATGTCCACCTGCACCCCCACCCCCCAGCAGTCAGGGGCACCTGCCAACAGGCCCCCACTCATGTCCCACTCATGTCCACCAGCACCCCCCACCCCCCACCAGTCATGGGCACCTGCCAGCAGGCTCCCACTCATGTCCCCCTGCACCCCACCCCCCCAGCAGTCAGGGGCACCTGCCAGCAGGCCCCGACTCATGTTCCACAGCACCCCCACCCCCAGCAGTCAGGGGGACCTACCAGCAGACCCCCACTCATGTCCCCCAGCACCCCCACCCCCCAGCAGTCAGGGTCACCTGCCAGCAGGCCCCCACTCATGTCCCACAGCACCCCCACCCCCCAGCAGTCAGGCGTACCTGCCAGCAGGCCCCCACTCATGTCCCCCTGCACCCCCACCCCTCAGCAGTCAGGGGCACCTGCCAGCAGGCCCCCACTCATGTCCCCCTGCACCCCCACCCCCAGCATTCAGGAGCACCTGCCAGCAGGCCCCCACTCATGTCCCCCAGCAACCCCACCCCCAGCAGTCAGGGGCACCTTTTTGCAGGCCTCCACTCATGTCCACCAGCACCCCCACCCCCCAGCAGTCAGGAGCACCTGCCAGCAGGCCCCCACTCATGTCCCCCTGAATCCCCACCCCCCAGCAGTCAGGGGCACCCTCCACCAGGCCCCCACTTATGTCCCCCAGCACCCCCACCCCCCAGAAGTCAGGGGCACCTGCCAGCAGGCCCCCACTCATGTCCCACTCATGTCCACCAGCACCCCTACCCCCCAGCAGTCAGGGGCACCTGCCAGCAGGCCCCCACTCATGTCCCCCAGCACCCCCACCTCCCCACCCCCCAGCAGTCAGTAGCACCTGCCAGCAGGCCCCCACTCATGTCCCACTCATGTCCACCAGCACCTCCACCCCCCAGCAGTCAGGGGCACCTGCCAGCAGGCCCCCACTCATGTCCCCCTGCCCCCACGTCATCACAATCCTCAATCATGGGCCTAATGGCCAGCCACATCACACCCCATGCCACCCCAGGCCAAAGACCCAACCAAGTATTGCATCAACCCACATAGAAATGCCCATTACATGATAAAACCCGAATGGCAAGTATGTAAATTAACACATGTCCGTCACAGACACACAATGGGTGCAAGTGAATGTGAAAACCCACATCATGACATGCATGAAATCAATGAGAGAATACCACACACTGAAGTATGAAACAAAAATGTATTGAATCCAAAATGAATGTAATGAAAAGAAAACACACAATAATGTGAAGAAGAAATAAAACGCAGCATGTCCAGAAAATAATGAAAAATAGGAAATCAGAATCCAAAGAAATCCAAATGAAAATGTGTCCAATGTCTCAGTCCAACAAAGCAAATCCAAGGGAAAAAAATAAGTGAAATCCATTGCTCCATGGTGAAATGAAAAGAAAAAAAAGAAAATCCACTGTTCAACTATATACAAATCACCAATCCAGGGTCCATGAGCCCAACAAATGAAATGAAACCTACAAAAAAAGACTACCTAATAAAGAACTGTATACAAAAACGTGGTGCATTTTCCAATAGCCCCAAAATAAACAAAAACAGAAAGGAAACCTAACACTATCTAACTATTTACAATGGCAGCAGGCTAGTCTGACGGCTCATTTATTGATGTCCCGGGCCACGGCATCATCAAACTCGCTCAATGTCAATGTCCTGGAGGCGGTCCTCTTCCATGGCCCAGAGGGTTCGCAGGGACAACGACATGTTCACCTCCAACTCCCTGCGAATTGCCTCGAGGCACTCAGCCCGCCTCAGGGCCCTCCGCATGGATGTCTCCGCCCTGACCATTGTGAGCCGTGCCTCTTCCGCCCACTGCCGCTCTGCATCTATGGCGTGGCCCAACCACTGCCACACGAAGACACTTGAAATCCGGGGTCCTCCTGCCCTATGGCCGATGACTGCCCCTCCGATGTTGAAAGCCCCGAGCCATCATTGCTCCGACCATGTTGCTGCTGCTGTGCCTGTGCCTGCGCCCTGGCTCTTGCTGCCTGCACGTCCTCCTCCGGCTCGGGTGCAGTTGTCGTGGTGGCCACCCCTGCTGGATGTCTGAGTCCCGACTGTGGCAGGGATGTGTCCTCCACCATCCTGGCTGCTGGGTCAGGGGCAGCTCCACAGGGTACCCAGGTGACACATGGGTGGGAAGATGGCATGGAGGACGACTGGCGCCTAGGGGGTTCAGGTGAGGAGGGGGTCGCAAGAAGGTCCAGCACACGGAGGAATCCAGCACCAGTGACCCGTCCCAGTAGGTCAACGTGGTCAAAGATGCATGCGAGATGATGTGCAGTCTCTCGACTAAAAGACTGCAGGTCACCTCGCATGCCCCATTGACGCAGCGCTATCCCACTCAGGATAGGCTCAACACGGTCCCGGATAGCCACGTCTGCAGGGAGAGGAAGGCCAGTTGTTGTGCGCTCATCCCCTCCCTGAAAACGGGTCTGGACGTAGGCATCCCTGCTGGTGCCAGATGATGCAGTGACAGGATCAGGGACAGGATTACACACAGGCACCTCCGCGGCGGCCTGTGCGGCCTCCTGTCCCTGCCCCTGCACTGCACCACTAGCACCAGTGGAATCCCCACCTCCAGACCCCGTGTGTGTCCCTTCTGCGGCCTCCTCCTCCACCAAACCCCCCACCAACCTGGATGACTCCGTGCCATCTTCCTCCGTTGGACCCTGTGGGGTCTCAGCTGCCCCTTCCGCTGCCGAGGAGTCCACCTCCGACCTCTGCCTCTTGGACCTACCCTTGGCAGCTGCGGCCTGGGACGCGGCACCAGACTCCTCACTCCCCAACGAGATGACAATCTGGGAGGGGAGCCGGGCCATACATCTCCAGCTGGTGGTGCGATCCCTGCCACTGTGCTCCACAGCAACCTCTCTGCCCTCTTCATCAGTTGACGCTGCAGACAGGGAGAGATAAAACACAGACATCAGGGCACTGTACAATGGACTGATACACACATGACAGTTGCACATGAGTGGCAGTGTCAAACTTCAGACATGGCATCACACTCCACGACACACATGTCATTTCAACTCACACACATGAGCATTTCCACAGCAATATTGCACCAGGCAGCAACATCCATACACGTACAACAGCATGAACAGCCGAAGGTGAGCCTGACATCACATGAAACACAGGGAGTGCACTAGACACGCACAAATGCCACCACACTTACATGCATGTCTACATTTCCTCCAACTGTCGCAGTGATGCGATTGCCATGCATGTCACATCTGGCATTCAGCCTTCTACATATCAGTGTCACGTGCATCCATGTTGCATCACAGTTGTCAAATACACACACATGCACATGTACACAGTGCCTATACATGCAGCAGGAACCACCATGTATGTGTGACACCACAACCATGCCAATGTGCATACACAGAAATTCAAACATGTGTGCTACCACACCTGCATTTGCACAGCATGCTTGCCAACACATACACCATCGATGTGTCTCACACCTAGGAGGACTCACATGTGGCAGCCTCATGCCCCTGTTCATACACATCCCTACATGGCCCTACGAAAACACATGTGCAACCTGCACACTACTGGCACTACATGCACAGCGTCCAATCAGTATGCATGTACACTTACTGCTCGACTCCAGACGGGTCTGCCTCTTAAGGACCTGGACGTGGAGTGCTGGGCATATGTGTTCCAGGACCCTAATCTGGTGGTCAGACAGGTGGCCCCGGCACCCCTTGGCATCTGCTGCCTTCGAGAGGCGCCGGGCCTTGTTGAGGGTCCTGGACCTGAAGCCCTCCCAGCGCTTCTTGACATGGTGTAAGTCGCAGACTGCCACCCCCTCCGCGTTGATGGCAGTCGCGATGTCCATCCAGATCCTGGTCCGTCCTTCATTGTCAGTGCATGAACTTCCAAAGAGGGCATCATACTGCCCCAGGACTTGCTGCACCAGGACACCAACTTCCCTGGCACTGAAGCTGGTGGCCCTCTGCCTCTCTGGCTGGGGGTTGCCAGTTGTGCCAGATGGTGTTGTGCCCGACATGGCAACCCCAGGGGCAGGAGTGGGTGGGCAACTGGGTCCTGGGGCTGGGCTGTGAAGCGATGGTATCCCAGTCGGGAGTCTTCGGTTCCAGCAAGGTTGGTCACAGCAACTGCACCCCTGGCTGACGTGCAGGCAGCAAATAGCACTGCACGTGGGCAGCAGGCAGTCAGGCAGCAGCAGATGGCAGGTGGGAGCGTGCTCGGGGCTCTGGGGGGAAGTAATTCAGCCTTCTGGGCAGGAGCGTGGTCTTCCGTGTGTTGTTGCGTTGCCAGCTTGATATGGAGTGATTTGGCACGTGAAAATCTTGCACGTCAGCGAGTAATTAGAGGAAAGGCCCTTCGTGCAAAAGCGCGTCAGCACACATACACGGTTTAATTGGACCAAAGGCCCTTAGCACGTAAGCGCTTCTGTGACGTGACTCGTGCGGGCGTTTCCCTTGTGACGTGGCAGTGCACGTGGAAAAACTGCACGTCCGCGTGTGGATTTGTGTAATCTGAGGAAAGGGCCTACGCGCGTAAGTTACGTGACGCGTTTCCATCAACACGGGTGCATGTTCATCGTACACGTCCGAAAACTGCACGTCCGAGTGTCAGCTCGTGTAATTGGAGGAAAGGGCCTTAGCGTGCACATGCATAAGTGACGCTGTACGTGTGGGCCGCTTTAAAAGGTACGTGTAGGACCCCATTCCCTTGTACATGCTTTTCGTGGAGAGCGAGTGGGTGAATTCTGTACTTCTTGTCTGTTCACACGTGATTACTTCACAGCGTTTCAAGTTCGTACTCCCTGTTACCTCTGACAGCGTTCTTTATTCTTTTTGGGCCTGTTTCCTCAAACAGCATTCACTTCTTCTTTTGTCCTGTCTCCTCAGACAGCTTACAATACTTCTTTTGGCGTGGGTGTTGCCAACGCGCACAAGTGCGTCTTTTTCACGTTCTTTTTCCAGGCAGACAGTGAGTCACGCACGTATTTACTAACTGTGCTTGCCCCGTGTGTTGCGTACCCCTTCATTGTAGGCTGTGTGTATTACGCGTATGCTTATTTTTGTGTTTCTGGGTGCCACAGCGTAGTGCGGGTTCATTTTTTCACGCACGTGGTCTACGAGGGGTTGCGTGCACGTTATTTTTTGATTTTGGGCTGCCTGTGCGTTGCGTGACCCGTCATCTTCCCCCAGGGGTCACAGGCAGCCTTGTTAGAGCACTAGGGTACGAATTCCATCTAGTTCCCTACCCCTTTCACCCCCAATTGCCAAGGACAATAGTTTACTGCTACTCACATATGCACAACAACATCAGTGCCATGGTTGGGAGGCGACCAAGCGGTAAGGGAGGCAAAGGTGGCCGACCTTCAAAAGGTGGGCGTGGTGGGCGCGGTAGGGGATGTGGCCGGAATTTGCAGGGTGCCCCCATACCTCCATGTGGAGGACTAATCAGGGACACCCATGCCCCCCCCATGGTTGAGGGAAACATGGATGACACCATCCCAGCTCAGCCCTTGTTGGACCAGCCCGTTGTGGAACCTGACCTGGCACAGGATGACTCCCAGGCTGACTTCCAGGTCAGCAATTCTAGGCCACGTGTGGCGGTGCAAGTTGGTGTCACCAAGCCACGTGGATCTGGGGCAGCTATGTCATCACACTTCTGCCAATGCATTTAGCAAGGCCTATGGTCATTGTGCATTCGCACACTCCTACTACCCAGTCCACCGGTTCTTCTGCCCCTACTGACCGGAGCGGCGTAAGCCACTCAGGCTCTGCTCCACCTATGAAAAAGAGGAAGAAGGGTGCTCTGGCACAACAGGCTTTGACCCCAGACACGGCTACACACTACGGCACGTCAAGGAAGCCTAGCTTTAAAGACCCGGAACTTGATGCACTTGTGAACTATGTGTCGGCACATAGCCACAAAATGTTGGTGACTACAGGGTGCAAGACCACACCTGGTCAACGTAGGGCACACTGGCAGACCATCACAGACTGCATAAGTGCCCTTGGATTTGTGAGACGCACAGCTGATAATTGCTACAAGCGATGGAATTACCTGAAACGCAGAGCAAAGAATACGCTGGCCTCAAGTCATGCCGCTACTCTGGTGACTGGCGGTGGGTCTCCACAAGAGGACAACAAACTCACTGAACATGAGTCTGTTGCTGGGACCTTCGTCACAGAGGAACATATCCAAGGTGTGGGAGAACTACCTGATTACGAGGCATTGTCCAGTGAGTGCCCATGCGTGTGTGTGTAATCCATGTGTATGTTGTTTGGGTGACGGGTTCTGATTGCGTGCCAGGTGAGGGTGTGTACTACTGAGTGTTATGGGTCACCCATTTGCTTCCTCCCATACATTCATGTGCCTTGGATTTGGGTATGACTGTATCCCTTCTGCCCACAGTTGCCAATTACGCCCAGATTAGTGCACTTTACCTTGAACTGTCATCTTGCAACTACATTGGTCAGATTTTGTAAGTGTTCATTCAGGCTGATTGTTTCCACTCTCCCATTTTTAGTACACATTATTCTGCCCTATTGCAACATATGTGATATGCTTTGGTCATTGTTCACAGCCCACACTGGGCCACTACTTTTACCTGGTTATGTTAATGATTACACCATTCAGGCCGATGGAGTATTGGGCTGCAGAAATGTTTTATTATGGCCTGTTTGCATGTGGAAGATGACAGATGTTTCCTGTAATGTTAAAGTGACCAACCATTGATCAGCCCACAATGACTGTGTTATTGGACACTGGATGTGTTTCAGTGTGTGGCACATGCATATTTTGCAATACTATTTAGCATCAATCTTCGCATCATGTCGATGTGACATGGATGTGTGACAGTACTCATTCACTGACATATTGCTGTAGTTTTGTAATTTACCGTGGCTATGCTACATGACATCTGTGTGTTGGCATGTGCCATGTATGTGTATTGGACATGCCACTCACAGCCTGATGTGTGATGCCAGTGCTACCCAACATGCTGCAAATGTGTTGCATATCCATCTTGCTCTCCCCAGTGTCTGCCTTTTTGACTCCACCTCCAACTCTTTGACAGTGCATGCATGGCAGGGGTATAGTCATGTGGGACATGTGTAATTCATGTAATGTATCTCTGGCTTGTCACAGCCAATGTGTGTGCTATGGTGCTCATGCCTGTTTCCATTTGTTGTCTTTCATTTTTTTGCAGGTGATGACGCACTTGGTGCTGTTGAGGTTGAGGAGATGGTGCAGACCCAGGAGGAATCTCAGGCACGACCGTGCACCATTGGGGGATGTGGTGTGGTGGTGGGTGAAAACCCAATGTTACTGCAGACCATACTGTCCAGGGGTGCCTCTGGGTGCACCTCCTCAGACCTCTATTTAGATGCTGAGTCGGATGATGAGACTTATGTGCAGTCGCAGGTAAGTGTCTCTGGCAGGGATTCTGTTCTGTCCAACCCACCTGGACCAGGGGTAGAACCCTCTATGGGGATATCAGTGTTGGTAGGTCCACCTTTGGTGGTACGGATGCAGGGTCACACTCCACAGCATCTGATCCTGTTCCTGGGCCAGCAGATCAGAGGGGGAATGCAGTCCTGCAGCCTCAGGGTGTGCCAGCACAGCAAGGTGCAGATCGCCTTGCCCCAAACAGATGTGGTGCCCGTAGATGCAGTAGCCGTGTGCCACCATTATCCCGCCTGAAAGGCAGATGGAGCAACAACAGCAGGCAACAAACTCCATTTGCCAATCACACAGGGAAGACATGTTGGCGTTCAACAGGGACCGATGGGTGGCACTGGAGACTCTGCGCGAATCCATATCAATAGAGTCCCAGGGCCACAGGGAAGCCCTGATTTTAGAACTCCATAACCTCAGACAGAGTCTGCTTGAACTTGAGGCTTCCCGAAATGTTAGGGCAGAACAGCAGCTGGAGCAGCTCACACGTTTGCTCTCAGCTGAGCTGCATACAACAAGTGAGGAGATCGGGCATCACGCGAGGCCATGCGTGCAGAAATGCAGGCAATCCGTGATGTGCTGCATGGGGATCTCCGCACTTTAATCCTCCAGAATCAGACCTTCAAGACCTGCATGCTTGCTGCCATGGAGGACCATACCAGGGCTTTGCATGGACTGCCTCCCAATTTGCCACTGCCTCCTGATGCAGCAGCAGAGGATGAGCAGAGAGACAGCAGTTCTATGACAGTGGCATAGCCGTGCAGGCCATGAGCCCAAGGAGTTTTTTTTTTTTTTGCAACATCCACGCAGGTGGGTGTTGGTGTGCACCCTGTCCTCGAACCTCCTGGGTGGCCTCCCCCACCCTCCCTGGCCCCTTCATGGGCATTTTTGATTTTTGATAATTTTTTTTTTACAGTGTGTTGCCTTGAGTGGCTCCCGTGGGTATCCACTGTATTCTGGCTGGGCACATGCAGGCTTTTCCTGAGTTTGGGTTAGATGCTTGGGTTCGTGAGACACACACCCCTCCTGCTTCCCGTTTCCATGCGCTTGCAAAGGGTGTGACCAAGTGACAGTGAATTACACAGTGACGTTGGGCTCCCATGAGCTGTGTGGGCAGTCTGTAGTCAATACTGTGTAGACATCCCTAGTGGATATTGTTGTTGTATTGTACAATGCATGGTGTATTGATATGTGCTTGTGCATCCATGTCTTCCTCCTAATCTGCAGGTTCCTTCCTCATGTCTTCACGAGGCCGTCTACTTTGCAGATGCAGTTCATGTTGTATGCAGTACACTGAGACATTTGCGTGGCAGCAACACTCTACAGTTGTAAGGGGTCGATGTGCTGGCGTATTCAGGTTGTAGGACTACCACTACTTGAACTTAGTACTGTCATATTTTTGCTATGTTTGAGGTTGTGTTGCAGCATTGTGTTGGTGGTAAGTATTTGGTAATGTGTGCTGTTAGTTATACATTACTGGGAGCATATTGTGTGTGGGCAGTTTCCATTAAGGGCAGTGTACTTTGTGACACTTGTGTCAGGTCTTGTGCATTGCTTTGTTTGCTTTCACATTGCATGACATGCCATGGTGTGTTTGGTGGTGGAGCTGGGGAGGGGTTGGGTGACATGGCGCTGTTCTCATGTTATATTTAGCAAGGGGGTAATGAATTTTGCAGCATAGATGTATGTCTTTTGATGACACAGCATTGGTGGTGTTTGGGTAGGTAGGGATGCACACAATGTAACACTTCCAGGTGATCAATATCAGGATGGTATGGTTGTGACAGTTGAGTGTCCCTTATGTAATCATCATTGATTGACAGCTGGTATGTGCCAGGGCTGTGTGCACACCACAGGGGTGTGATTTTAGGTGAAGTAATTAGCCACCAGCTGCGTACGGGCTGCCTCACCACATGCCCTTTCCCCTCCCATGCGCATCGGGCGTGCATGTGGTTGGGGATGTGGGGGCACCACCACGTCCACCGGCAGGCCCCGGCGTGTTGCAACATTGTGCAGGACACATGCTGCCACTATGATCCTGCACACTACTGGGGGAGCATATAACAGCTGCCCACCAGAGCGGTCAAGGGAGCGAAAGCGTGACTTGAGCACTCCGAATGTGCGCTCCACTATTCCCCGGGTTGCAATATGAGCTGTGTTGTATCTTACCTCGGGTGGCGTGGTGGGGTTCCGAAATTGGTGTCATCATGTGGGTGCTCAGAGGGTAGGCACTGCCCCCTGGGGAGGTGGTGATGGGTATCATGAGTGGGGTTGTGACATTACTCAGTATCTGACATGCATGCATGTGCAGTGGCATTTATACTCACCAAGCAGCCATGTATCGCCATGCCGCCCAGCTCCTAGGTCCCGGTTTAGGGTTGACATTCTGTAAATGAAACTGTCATGGGTGGACCCTGGATAGTTGGCATATAATGAGGTGATGATTCCCTTGGCATCACATACTACCTGCACGTTGATGGAATGCCAGTGCTTGCGCTTTCTATAGATGTGCTCAGATGCCCTGGGGGGACGTAGAGCCACATGGGTGCAATCAATGGCACCTAGAACTTTGGGGAATTGTGCCACCCCATAGAAATCCTGGACGGCAGCCTGCCTTTCTGCAGGTGTTCTGGGCAGGTATATGTGCCTGCGGACTGATGGGCGTGCAGTCATGATGCCCAACACCTGGTGTATGCAGCGTGACTGCATGGCCTGTGACACCCCCCCCCCCACTATAGCACTTGTCCGCTGAAATGATCCAGTGGCCAAGAGGTGCAGTACATTGAGGACCTTCTCAGGGGGCTGAGTGCTTGGGAGCACAGGGTGGGTGATGTGAGGTCATCCTCCCTCTCACTCACCTGGTCGAGTATTATGTGAGGTGGAAACCTGTACCTCCCATACACCTGGTCATCAGGCATCCAAAAAAGGCTGGTTCTGGGTGTACAAATTCTGGGCCTTACTGTCCTCCTCCACCTGCGGTATTCCACGACCACAGCTGCTAGGAATGGTATATTCATCTTGGCGTCTGGGCTTGTTTGTTGTTTGAGCGCACTTTTCTGCTGCGCGGGTCCATGTACGCCTGCTTCCTGCTGGCGTACGTGTTTCCGGATTAGCGCGTCTTTTTTGGCACACGCATTAGCCCCTTTCAATTCTATGAATAGGTGTTGTAGACGCGCATGTGGGCGTTCTGCGCAATTGCATCCTGTACTTCCCCCGTGATGCCCACATTTTCATGCGTTGTTCCCCTTTTCCGAGTGTTACGCCCACTGTTTCGTCTACTTTTGTTGTGTGCGCTGCGCTATGTGCGCTTTCACTGTGCGCTTGGCCCACGTTGTTTGGAGACGTGTGTGGCAGCATGCGCCACACAGAATTTTAGCACACATCCAGGGATTTACACGCGCACAGACTTCCATGAATCGCTGTTCGCGGGTTTCGCGCACATTAATTCCATGAATCGGCCTCTTAATGTGCCACAAAGACATGCTTTTTGTCTTGAAAAGGTGTATGTATTGCAAACCAATGTTCTCATTCTGACAAGAGAATATCCAGAAGCACTCATTCACACATGCTTCTGTTGATGAGACCCCTTCTGACCTCTGGCTGGCGACAGGAATCCTTGGAATACTTCCACATTATTCTCAGGGTATACAAGAGGTGAGAAAAGCACCTTGGCAGTAGGTAAAATGCGCTGCACTGCTTCCATCATAAGCATTAGTTGACTAAATACACGGGAACAAGGCAGGTACCCAAAAAGAAGGCTCCAAAGTGCACAATCACAAAATGTACAGTTGCCGAAGAGGACACGTGTCGACATTCTAGAAGCAGTCTGCCGAAACAGCACGATTCGACACTACACCACAAAGCGTACACTCCCTCCAAACCAAAGTTGCCAGACAAGTCTTCTTGGAGGGCATACATGCACAGATCTACCAAAAAGCGATCACCCACGACGAAAACTGTGCGCCTTGCCATGTTTGCCAGCTGCAGTACACAAAGTAATGTGGAAACTGAATGTCGCCCTTTCCTGTGACGCACACCCAGAGCACCTGTTTGGCCAAAATTCATAGTCTCATTTCCATTGGCCACCATGGTGAGAAGCGCAAAATGTGCCACATGCCTTTCCCCAATGAGACCGAGGGCCATGCCCCGGTGAGGCAGGAGGATTCATTCTCCCTATTGGAGCTCTTTCCTGGACGTACACTTTGAGCACCTCATTGGCGAAAGACCATAGTCCCATTTCCATTGACCAGCATGCTAGGAAGCTCAGAATGTGGCACGTGCCGTTTTCCAAGTACAGTGTTGGCCACATCCCAGTACAGAAGGAGGAGTCCTTCTACGTATTGGTGTGCTTTCCTGTGATGCCCACCCTGAGTACCACCTGATAGGACAATCGCTATAGTCCCATTTCCATTGGCCAGCATGGTTAGAAGCGCCGAATGTGACACGTGCAGGTCCACAAGTACGTCGAGGGCCATGCCCGAGTGAAGCATTGTGCCAAAAAAAAATAAAAACAGGAGTCCCTCTTCCTATTGGCGCACACCCTAATCATGTGATTGGACAATCCCCACAGTTTCATTTTCATGGCCGTCACTCGCAAAATCCCCGGATGTAGCTTTTGCGCTGCGTGCAGGCATGGGGGATTAACTTGCAACCAGGGTAGGGGTAGTTTGGGGTAAGGGACGACTCTTCAAAGAGTCGGTTGTTTTTTTTGTTTAGATGCTTCTACGGAAAAACCTTTTTATCTATTTTCATTAGCTTTTGTGAGTTCTTCTGCTCACATTAGTATATTAAACTCTTCACCGCAGCCTGTAGACAAGCAAACAAAACTGCATTGCCAATGGGTGACAGCAAAATGCCATTTTCTTGGAAACACTCTGCATTTCCACAACTAATGCGGTCATTGTTGCAGAAGAACATTCCACTAGCGGACAAAAAAGTATACATGCTTCTGTTGATGAGACACCTTCCTCCGTCTGGCTCAGAACAACAACTATGAGCAGAAGGCCATTCTCTTTGTGGTATTATGGATGAGGAATACACCTTGGCGGTGGGAAAAAGCGTCCTCATGACATTCAGCAATCTCCTCAGTCTACGGAACAAATCTAAGCAAAGTGCATGCATATCTGCAAAATTGCACTCATACACAGCGTTCCACAATGCGTACACTCCTTCCAAAGGAAAATTGCAGTCAAAGTGTATTTGCAGGGCATAGTTGTGCAGATCTATGACAAAGGGATCACCTACAGTCAACACAATGCGTTTCTCCATGTCAGCCACCCTTCTACGCAGAATATAATGTACAACAGTTACACCTCCCCTTCCTGTTAACAACACCTACACTACCTGATTGGCTAATCCCCACACTGCCATGTCAATTAGACAAGGTAGTGCAAAGGGCACATTTTGGCACGTGCGCCTCCCAAAGTAGCGCAAGGGACGCACCCTGTAAAGCTGGAGCACTCCTTCTTCCCTTTGTAATATGTTCTCTACAGCTCTACTTCATTGGGTTAAGCATAAATAGGCACACACGCATCCCCCAGTTGCATTGAAGCCGCCATCATCCAACACTGTCACTCTTGTACAACACTTGAAATGTACCATTACACATTTACAGTACAAATGTCATGCCATTCCAAAGCACGTTCACTACAAAATTCAATGAAAGTATGCACGATGTCTACATCCGTGCACAACCACATAGTCACCCTGGATGTGGCACGTGCAATCCTGAAAGTACAGCATAATGCACTACCTTTTCTTGATAGTGTGGGGGGTGTAAACAATATCAAACCGGGTAGGGGATTCAGTCTCCAATTGTCTTCCATTGTAGATGTATGAAGGTGTTTTCCTCTGTTGTTATTTTGTGATGTGTGTGCCAATGGCGCTCAAATAAATACCATTTATATGGAACCACTGCGTATTTTGCAACCTCATGATCTCATAGTGGGTGGATAACATGCCAGCAGTCTGCATAAACTCACGCATAATTCTGTATATATCACACCTTCCGACATCTGGCTGCGGACAAATTACGCCATCATGGACCCAAACTCCTCTTGATGTTATGCATGATTAAACGACCTTAGAGGTAGGAAAAATATGCATCACTGAAGTCAGTAACCTCTTCAGGTGATGGATTAATCGTCCACATGACATGTAACCCAAATGTTGTAGACTTCCATAGTGCAGCACGACAAGGTCAACGTTCATGACGGAGGCCACATATCTGCAAAGGCGACCCATCCAGCCGAAACTGCAGTCACCTGATAGGCCCAGAGAGCGTCCACTCCTTCCAACCCGAAATTACCAGCGACATCTCTTTGCACACAACACCTGTGCAGATGGCACACAAAGGTATCACCGACAATAATCACTGTGCATCTCTCCATCTCGACTACCCTCACGACACAGTATTGGGAGGAAATGGTACCGGACCTTACTTTGAACCACGCCCTGAACTCCTACTTGCCTATTTCCACAATTCCATTTCCCTTTCCACGCTGCTCATAATGGCAGGATGTTCATGTGCACTTTCCCATCTACACTGAGGGCAACGGCCAGTAAAGCTAAGACAATACTTCTTCCCTTCACTTTTTGCAGCACTCCATCATTGGGTACTGTCAAATTTTCAAACAAGCATGCAGCACTGACATACAAAAGCTCTGCATTGCACACTGTCATTTCTATAAAGCACTCCATATTTACAGTTGAACACTCTCAGTACACGTTCCCTTTCATTGCAAAGCCCCTCCACCAGACACTTCTGCTAAATAATGCACAAATGCAACATCCACAAAAATCCTCAGATGCACCCAGCACACCTTTGGCCATGCACACAACATTGCAGCCCTTACCACACCCACCACCATACTATACATCCAAGCAAGCGACCATGTGCGCACCTACCATTGTGCACAAATATAACATATGTAGCAGCACTTCCACCCAACCCCCCCACACCATAAAACACCCATTCACGAAAACATGTCAGAATCCCAAAACATACCACAGCCTGCATTACCCCTACGCACTGCCATTCACAAAGTATCGTGTCATTGGAAACCTATGCACAACAGCTGCACAATATTGGACCTACTTCAATTAATCTGCACACAGCACAGTAACCAACCACATATAAGCTGCACGTCAACTATATCCACTTCCATACTCACATTACATACACACTGCACCCTGTGGCCAAACTGCACAACTTCTCCTGCTGCTCACCAAATAATGTAGCACGCTGCAACTATCACCACAACCATGGAATGCACAATACATGCTTAGCAACTCAATTGTACTGCTATAGCACATCGACAATGTGCTCCACACCCATTCTCCAAAGATCACCACCCTGTGCATCATGCACGATCAAATCTGCATTGCTCCCATGGGTGTGCTCCTTGCACACATTCCCTGCACCGTAATTCAATCATGCATTTCAGCATGTTACCAACTACCACTATGCACAGAAACACCACTGGCACCAGCACTCCTAACCAACCTCCACACCAAAATGGACATGCACAGCATTCATGCAACAGTTACCATAATGTATGAACATTAACCTGTTTCAGGCACCCCTACGCCTTTTCATTCACATACTATTGTCTTACCAAATTCAACTCAGAAGGTATTGTGTCACTGCCAAAGTAACCCCAAAATGTTTACAAAATTTCCCATACTGCAGGCATTGTGCACACAGCACACTATCCAAGCACATATAAGCTGCCCTTCACCCATACCCTCTACCATACTGACAGTTTGCAAACACTGCACCCAGAGCCCACACTATGTGACTTTTCACTGCAGCATCTCCAAAAACAGTGCACCGCCATGGAGCTATGCAGCAACAAATTGCAACAGTTACCATAATGTACAAAAAAAAGAATCTCTCCTGCATCCCAGTGCACTTTTAATCACATACTATGGGCGTACCCACTTCCATTCACAACGTATTGTGCCACTTCCAACCTACTCACAATCTGTTTGCAACACTGGTCTATAATGGCTGAAATGTGCTTCACAACCATTCCGTACATGTCATCACCCTCTAACTGATGCACATTCAAAATGCATTACTGCCATGGGTGTCCTCAAGGCCTAGGCTCTTGAGTGCATGGCCTACGGCCTTTGGCCATGCACCCAATTGTCTAGGCCTTGAACACACCCAGAGCTCTATCATACTGACAGTATGTAAACACTGCACCCAGAGCCCGCACTGCGTGACTTTTCACTGCAGCATCTTCAAACACAGCGCACTGCCATGCAGTTATGCAACAACAAATTGCAACAATTACCATAATGTACAAACAAAACAATCTCTCCTGCATCCCTGTGCACTTTCAATCACATATTATGGGTGTACCCACTTGCATTAAAAAAGTATTGTGCCACTTCCAACCTACCCACAATCTGTTTGCAACACTGGCCTATACAGCTGAAATCTGCTCCACAACAATTATTTACATGTCACCACACTCTAAGTGATGCACATTCAAAAATGCAGTACTGCCATGGGTGTCCTCAAGGCCAAGGCTCTTGAGTGCATGGCCTATGGCCTACGGCCTCCGGACATGCACCCAATAGTCTAGGCCTTGAACACACCCACAGCAGCGTAATGCCACCATGCATGTCACCATGGCACCCACTACCACCATCCACATGCACACCACTGCCACCAGCCCTCCTACCGAACCTGTACAGCGCCATGGTGCTAAGCAACACCAAACTGCACCACTTAACATAATTCCCATGTGGGCAGCTAACATTAAGCACAAACAAAACACCCATGCATGAAAACAGGTTGCAATTACCAGAATCCACAAACACACCACAGCCTCTGCCACCTTACCCACAGCCATTCACAAAGTGTTGTGTCAATAACCGCAACATTTTCACAACATTGGGCTTACTTGAAGAAATCTGCACACAGCATAGGCTGTGAACACACCCACAACAATGTAATGTCACCATGCATGTCACCATGGCACTCACTACCCCCATCCACATACACACCACTGCCACCAGCACTCCTACCGATCCTGCACATTGCCATGCAGCTATGCAGAAACAAATTGCAACAGTGCACATAGCGTGCAAAGAGAGCACTCTCTCCTGCACCCCTGTGCACTTTCATTCACTTACTATGGGCGTTCGCACTTCCATTCACAAAGTACGGTGTCACTGCCAACCTACCCACATTCTGGTCGCAACACTAGCCCTACTGCAACCAATCTGCAGATACCACACTACACAAGCACCACCCTGTACCAAATCCACAGTCAAACATGCGTTCCTGCGGTGGGTATGTTGCAGCCCTATGTGCTTGAGTGCATGCCCCACACCCTAGGGCCTACGGCCTTCGCCTATGCACCCACTTCAGACCCTCCGCACCTTCATTCACCGATGCATGCCACCAAGTAGACAACTACCACATTCCATCTGCAGCGTACAGCCACCCGCGCTCTCACCCATCCTATGTCATGTGCAAATCACTCCCCTTCTGTATTCACCTGCCACACTCACCACGAAAAGAGGTTGCTGCAAAAAGGTTGTGGCAGAATCTATGGGGCTGTTACAACAGCTGCCTCCAATCACCACACACAGTACTCACCTACATATGTCACATTAAGCACTTTTCTCGCCCCCACCCGTTCCCTCCCTTATTGCCGCCAGCGCATTACATATGGTACATTTTCCAGACCCTTCCGGCGCCGCACTGTCCTCAGATATACCATGGCGGATTTCCCAAAAAATGTTGACGTACACCACGCTTCCCTCCAGCCAACCACTGGCCGCGTCCAAACTTCTCCGACAGCACGCACGCTGTACCGCGAGCCAATGACACTTCAGTCCGCGGAACGAACAGGGAAATGGGTCCGTGGAGCGGACCCAGACATCACTCATTTTTTGGGACGTACATTTCACTTCTTTGCAACAAAACTACTGGTTGGATTTCCACCAAGCACACAAAAACATGCTTTCTGACCCAAGGCCCCGCACCTGCCGCAAATTTGGTGAAAATCCGTCCAGCCGTTTTTCCCCATTCAGTCAATGGAAAATAATGTTTGGGACCCCTTATAACTTTGCCCCGTCCGCACGAAACCTCCCCCAAATTGGCAAAAAAATTCAGAGCCGGCCATATACGTTTTTTGCAAAGTTTGATGAGGATTTGTCCAGGGGGCAGTAGTGGCTGTGTAGTTATGGTTAAGTTGCTTAATCCCATAGGAAGAACACTTTTTGGGTGGCTTATAACTTCACTCTCCCTATACGAATCCTTTGCAAAAAAAAGTATATGTCCCACACTGAATTTCTTTGCAAATTGTGGTGATGTTTGGGGGGGCTCAACATTTCTTTTTTTCCCATAGACTTTTTAAATCCGTCAAGTAGTTTTTTTCAAAAATGGCCAAAACGTAAGGCAGAAAAATGAGTGATATTTATTTATTTATTTATTTATTTGTATTTGTTAAGCGCACTTGCAGCCCATGAGGCATCGAGGCGCTGTTACAGAGGATACACAGATTTAAGATTACATTCAGGTGCAGGAGGCTCTTGGTTACAGGTTAGCAGGCATAAAGACAGGTTAAAGTCATACAAAGAGTCTGGTTTTGATAGCCTTGCGAAAGGCTAGGTGTGACTCGATGAGTCTGAGGTGAGGTGGCAGGGCGTTCCAGTGCGTGGCTGCTAGGGTGGGGAAGCTGGAGCCACCCGCACGCACTCTCCGCGAGGCAGGCCTAACAATGGTGTTGGCATAGAAGGATCTAAGCGGTCTTGTGGCGGAGTGCTTGGTGATCCTGTTCGACAGGTAGGGGGGGGCACATTCGTGAATGCATTTGTGGGTGATGGCCAAAGTTTTGAAGATAATTCTTTCTTTAACAGGGAGCCAGTGCACTTGCCTTCTGATTTCGGAAATGTGGTCTCTCCTTGCGGTGCCGGTGGCTGCCCTTAGAGCATTGTTCTGGGCTAGCTGAAGTTTGGCGATGTTTTTGTTGGAAGTCCCGACGAGAAGGGCATTACAGTAGTCAAGCCTTGACCCAATAATGGCCCTGGCAATCGTGAGGCTACTTTGACGGGCCAAGAAAGGCCTTGTTGCGTTGATGACTTTGGTGTAGTAGGCTGAGGAGGCGGCGATGGCATTGACCTGTCTGTCCATCGACAGGTCGGAGTCAAGGTAGACTCCGAGTGTCTTAACATGGTTGGAGACTTTAATTGGAATATTATCAATGGTGAAGGAGGTGTACTGTTCTCCAAGATTGCCGAGGGTGGAAGGTGAGCCAATAAGGAGGAGTTCGGTTTTTTCCCCATTGAGGCAGAGCCAATTCTCCGCCATCCAGGATTGGATGGTAGAGTAAATAGAGGAGAGGGTGTTAGAGTCCACTAGATAGTCGCCTGTGAGTGGGATGAGTACCTGAGTATCGTCCGCATAGTTGGTATATGAAATACCGAGGGAGTCCAAGATGCTGAACAGTGGCCTCGTGAAGAGGTTGTAGAGAGTAGGTGCGATGCAGGAGCCCTGGGGGACACCGCAGGTAAGGAAGCTGGGGGTGGCGGTAGCAACTTCAGAAAAGACTTTCATGGCCCTTTCTTTGAGAAAGGAGGTGATCCATTGGCAGGCTTTAGGGGAGAAATTGGCTTGCGTGGCGAGGTGGTGACACAAGGTATTGTGGTCGACCAGATCGAACGCAGCAGAGAGATCAAGGAGCAGTAGAAGGGCAGGTCTGCCTGCGTCTCTGAGATCGTCCATTTGGTTTTTCAAGTCTAGGAGGGCCGTTTCAGTGCCATGGCGAGGGCGGAACCCAGATTGTCGTAGCCCGAGGAGGCGGTTGTCCTCTAAGAACTTCTGAACTTGCAGGTAGGCTGCTTTGTCCAGGATTTTGAGCAGGAACGGTACAGTCGTAATGGGCCTGTAGTTCCCCGGGATGGTTGGGTCGAGAGAGGGTTTCTTGAGAAGAGGGCGAACCCAAGCTTCCTTAAGTCCTGGTGGAACATGGCCTGCTTGAAAGGATGAGTTGATAAAGGCTGTGAGGAAGGGGGCTAGGCTAGGTGCGGAGTCCTTGATGAGGCTGGCGGGGCATGCATCCCCCTTGCAGTTGGAAGGTTTAATGGAGTTGAGCAGGGTGAAGACCTCTTGCTCCGTGATATTTTTAAATTCGAACAGCGGGGCGGACGTGGTCTTGGTGGGTGGTTTAGCATGCATGTTCGCTATGATCTCGGAGAGGGCTTTTTGGTGGCCACGAATTTTACTTTGGAGAGTGTTGAGCTTCTCAAGCATGGCAGATTGAATGTTGTTGCACCATTTGTCATCTTTGATGATAGAGGAGGGGGGGGCAGATGGTTTTTCGAGTTCCCTGAAGATGGTAAAAAGTTCCCTGGAACCTGACTTAGCGTCAGCAATCCTGGTGTTAAAGGAGGCAGCCTTTGCTCGAGTGATGTTGGTCTTATATAATTTGGAAATGGCTTTGAATTTTTGTTTGGTGGCTTCAGAGGGGTTTGCTTTCCATGTGGAAAGAGCAGCCCTCTTCTGCGCACGTTGATCCAGGAGTTCTTTGGAGAACCAGGAGTTAGCATGTTTGGCTTTTTTGGCTTTTTTGAGAGTTAGGGGGGCAATGGCATCCACGGCTGATGTGATGATATCCTTAAAGGTGTTAGCTAAGGTGTCGGGGTTGTTCGAAGAGGGGGTTTGAAGGGCTGGGTTAAGGAGGTAGGGTGCCAGGTTTTCAGCTGTGAGGAGGTGTGAACTTCTGGAGTACGTATCGGGGCAGGGTGGTGGCGGGGAGAAGGCAACTTTGTTAGTACCGATGTTGAATTGGATGTAGTGGTGGTCGGACCAAGGAACAGGATTGTTGTCCTTGATGAAAAGGGTGCAGTTGTGATGGCTGACCCAGTCAAGGGTGCGTCCTTTGACGTGTGTGGGCTGGGAGATGGAGTGCGTGAAGCCTAGGTTGGAGAGTGCCTTCTTGAGGTGTTTTGCAGGGGAGTCCTTGGGGTCGTTCAACCCTAAGTTAAGGTCACCGAGGAGTAGGACCTGTGACGTCTTTTTGATGTTATGGGAGAGTGCCGAGATGAGTGTGTCGTGGAAGTCGGTGCATGGTCCTGGGGGTCTGTAGACAATGTGCATGGATATGGTGCAGTTGGCTGATACGTTGATTTTTAGAGGGAGGTAGTCGCTATTGCTGTCAAGGGTGCCTTCCACTTCTCTGATGGAGAGGGTGTCTTTGGCGATGAGGGCAACGCCTCCACCTCTGTGAGAGGTGCGGTCTTTCCTGTAGATGGAGTAACCGGGTGGGATAGCCAGTGATAAGGCAGGGCCCGAGCTTTCATTGAGCCAGGTTTCAGTGAGGATGAGGAGGTCTAATTCGTCTTTTATGAGCAGGTCGTTAATGTCGAGGGCATGGGCTGGTACAGAGCGGGCATTGAGCAGGGCGCACAAGAGCGTGCGGCTGGGGGGAGGCAGAGGGAGTGGGAGGCTGGTAGCTGATCGAAGATCAGAGGAACTGGGGGGGGTGGTCAGGCGGATGTCAGCGGTAAGATTAGGGGGTACAGAGGTGTCATTGGGCAGCTCACAATCAAGGGGGGTACAAGGAGTGGGACCAGAGGATATCTGAGCAACATTAGGCCGCACACAGTCAGTGGAGGCATCAGCAGTGGGAACAGAAATCAAATGAACAACATTCGGCCGCACACAGTCAGTGGAGGCATCAGCAGTGGGATCAGAAATCAAATGAACAACATTAGGCCGCACACAGTCAGTGGAGGCATCAGCAGTGGGATCAGAAATCAAATGAACAACATTCGGCCGCACACAGTCAGTGGAGGCAACAGCAGTGGGATCAGAAATCAAATGAACAACATTAGGCCGCACACAGTCAGTGGAGGCATCAGCAGTGGGATCAGAAATCAAATGAACAACATTAGGCCGCACACAGTCAGTGGAGGCATCAGCAGTGGGATCAGAAATCAAATGAACAACATTAGGCCGCACACAGTCAGTGGAGGCATCAGCAGTGGGATCAGAAATCAAATGAACAACATTAGGCCGCACACAGTCAGTGGAGGCATCAGCAGTGGGATCAGAAATCAAATGAACAACATTAGGCCGCACACAGTCAGTGGAGGCATCAGCAGTGGGATCAGAAATCAAATGAACAACATTAGGCCGCACACAGTCAGTGGAGGCATCAGCAGTGGGATCAAAAAACATATGGGCATCATTGGCCCGCACACACTCCAGGGTGGCAGGGTGGGCGATAGCGGTGATTACATTTGGGCCAAGGGGCGGAAGTAGGGATAGAGAGTTAGTGTTAGTGGAGGGGTAGTGATTGTACGTACAGCGCTTGTGGACTAGTTGCGTCATGGCGCGGGACAGCAAGGTGAACCTATGGCCCGAGGTACATTTGGGGACTGCGCTCAAGAGTGCTGGCAGCTGGCTTCTTATGGCCAACCTGGCGTTGCGGTAGCTGATGGTAGGAGTATAGCTGTTGGGGTTGGTAAACAGGGTGCGGGAGCGTAGTCGCGCATTCCTACTGGTGTACAGCGGAGGGCGTGCTGATAGAGCGTAGGACAAGGGGGCATGGGGGATGTTGGCCTTACCTTGGCCTGGTTTGGCAGAATTTCTGTGCGCTATGTCCGCTCCGCGGACGCGGTTCCCTGTTTGCTCCGCGGACAGGATACCGATTGGCTAACCGGCTTGCGTCATGTCCGCGGACATGCAACGTGTTTGCCGATTGGCTGGGGTGAGGCATGAGGGGCTTCACATTGTTTCAATGCGCCTGCCATCTTGGATCCGCCGACAGCGCGGCAGCGAACAGAGACAAAATGCAATTATGGGGAGTGTTTTGGTGTGCAGAAGTGCTTGAGGAGGTTGGGGTGTAACAGATGGGTCCAATACTGTATTTTGTTTAGGTGGCAAGTGCCCCTGATGTGTTTGCCATGTCCGCGGACTTCACGGATGTCCGCGGACATAATAAATGCAATAGTAGCTGTTTTACTTTAGTATGATGTTGGTTTTGGGTTATTAGTAGAGGATTGATTGTAATTAATATTCCCTATAAGCAGCCCATATACCACAGTCAAAATGGTTGGTAGCATAGGTGGTATGCTGTTGTGGTTGTGGCCAGGGCCTAGAGTCTTGGGTGCATGGCCGAAGGCCATAGGCCATAGGCCATGCACCCAAGAGTCTAGGCCCTGGCCACAACCAGTGCAGCATAACACAACCATAGACTCATAGAGCCATCAAATATCCAGAACTCAAAAGTTTGTGTACTGCTTCATTTGTACAGTTTGTATGTGAAGTTTTGGCTAGGCTATGTAGTTAAGATTGTAGAGTTTGTAATAGGACTGCGTTATAAGATACCTTTGGAAGTGAATATTTTATATTGTGGTGTATGAGTATGTACATTTTCTTTGAAATCTATTGGTAAATAAACTACTTTTCCACAAATGCCTTTCACTAATTTAGAGGGAGGTAATTTTACTGTTTTTTGTTGAAGGTGTATTATTGCTTGAAGTGGGTGCACTGTTTGAATTATGATGCTCTCATATAAATGTAGTTGTTGCAGGGGTTTTGGTAGTGGAAATAATTCCAAGTTATTTGTGATAGCATGTTAAGGTGTTTGGTTGTTGTCAAGTTTTGCAGTGCAGTAATTGCAAAGTATTAGGGGGTCAGTAATTTCGTAGACAGCTAATTGGAGCCATTTGGAATCTTCATTGTCTTCTATTTTGTACGTTATGGCTACAGTTTTTGTGCTACTTTCATAAAAAAAGTCCTGCGGCAACACACACACATGATTTGGTACTTCACTGGAGGTACTTTTGAACTTTAGTATTTCTTTTTTGTATGTGTTTTTAGAAGGCTGCTATTTGTACAGTAGTTGATAGTTTGTTGTAAAGCTAATGCATTTTGTAAGTGGCTTTCACTTCCAAAATATGTTGTCTGGATATGCTCTATTTGTTTGAGTAGTTGTTTGACTGTACCATGTAGAAGATTGTTATTTGAATTGACTAGTGCTAAAGCAGGACGTTTAGCATAGTAGAGTGTATGGACCAGATTTGTATAGTTGAATGATGTGTTGATATCATTTTGATATGATGGAAGGTGCTTTTGGAAATAGGTCCTAAAATGCAGGCTAATGAATGTCCTTGTAGTCCTGTGTATGTGTGCAATGGACAGGCATCCATATTTTGTAGTAGTTTCATTTTGATTTTGTCTTTGCTTTTTACATACTGATTGAGGAAGTGGCGTAAAGATTTGGTGGTTTGTTGGCAATGTTACACATTGATGTGCATGGCCATTTGTAGACTGGACATTTTGGTTTATTAGAATGGAGAGGTGATACTAAGTTTTCTGGGGATATTTTTGTGAGCAGTGATTCTTGTTTCATAATGGTGTTCTTAAGTTTTTCATACCCTCGTCTACTGCTATCTATGGCAATTGGGTTTGTCTGCTTTTGTTTATATGCTTCTTCATTAAAATATGGTTCTGTGCTCGTGGTGTGACTCCATTCACCTCCAGATGTTTAAGGAGCTATTTTTGTTGATATTCAGTTTATTGAGAAGTGTTTTGTTAGTGGTGTCATTCTGTTTAAAAATAAAATAAATAACTTCCTTTTGAGAAAGATTGCACTGTTTACTTTTCTACGGTAGGTTTTATGGGTTGTCCATGACATCTCTCCTATTTTTATAAGGTTCTGAAGAACTCTGTGGCAGAACATTTTTTGTAAAATATTCTTTTTGGTATGGTTAGTTGCTACTATATCAAGATTTATAGGTGCAGTGTTAGCAGCAGTGGTAGCTGAAGTCTTGTTAATCACTTTTTGTTTTGTTTTACATTTTGACAGAGGAGGGAAAGTTTCTGTACTGGAAGCTTGTTCTATTTGCGTAATAACTGTATTCGCTGTTTTGTTTGAAGTTTTTGAACACAATCTGGTAGAGATGGATGATTATTTTGGACACTTTTATTTTGATTTGCTCTTCTTCTGCGTTGCTTTCTATGGAGTTGCTTTTTGGTAGGCTTTATTTGGGGTTTGTTGGACAAAAAAAGAAAGTGTGTGTTGGGCTGTTGTGCCGTGTATGTGTGCTTTGTACATGAGTGTCTGAGTATGATGCAAAGGAGGATTGTTGAGGTATGTGATTGTGCAAAGGGCAGATATATCAAGTTGGGAAGGTTATTCTTGTATTTGTGTGTTACTATACTGGGCTTCAGATGACAATATAAAGTATACAGCTTGTAAGGGGAAGCATTAATAATACATCTAATGGAAAAGGGTTAATACACTTCTATTAATAATACATCTAATGGAAAAGGGTTAATACACTTCTTTGTTCTTCAACAGTAAAATGCTAGTGTGTTTGAGTAACAGTTAGAACATTATGTTAGTATTGTACTTACTTTTTAGTATGGAAAGAATAGGTTTCTTTGACGTTTTTGTTCGTAATTCAGACGTTGCTACTTTTCAGGAGAGTCGACTTCACTGCAATTGTAAAAGAAAGAAGTTAAAAATATGTGTGTTTATAGCACTTTTGTTAATGTAGACATTGGGACTCATTACGAGGCAGCCAGTCTGGAAAGAACAGTGGTGGTAAATCCGCCACCGCCGTTCTTTCCGGACCGGCTGATCTCAAGTCCTGCAGGCGGGAGGTGTCACACCCGCCAGGTCTAACCTGGTGGGTTTAACACCACCCGCCTGCAGGCGGACATGGAAACACTGGCACCATTACAACATGGTGCCGGTGTTTCCACTTCCCAATTCCCATGGAGTCCTATAGGACTCCATGGGAATGGGGACTTGCAGAATTCTGCCTCCGGAATTCCCGGGTCACCAGGGTCGTAATGCCCCAGTCATTCTGGGAATCACGGAAGCCGAATAGTAATACGAGTCCGATGGTAACCTGCCGGTTTTTCCGGCTCAGTTACCGCCGGACTCGTATTGAGGCCCACTGTTTTTATTTTGTTTTTGTAGTGGTGTTTTCTTACAATTGAGCATAGTATGCATATGCACTTTCATTGCCTATGTGCATCCTGTATATTTTATTTAGAATCTGGTAGTTGAATATGTTTTACAAATGAGTATAATAGTAAACGTATAGAGCACACTTGTTTTTTTAATGTTATTTTATTGGATTGTAAGAGGTAGAAGAAATAATCATATGCATTTTTTTGCAATTTTTACAGGGTAAATTGCATGGATTGTACAGAAAAGCATGCAATGTATGTATTTATGAAGGTGTGGGAAATAAAGGAGTAGGATTTCATATAGAGACCTTCTCATTGTCTGTTCTTCTGAAATGTTGGTAAGCGCTTTGAAACACATTGTGTATAGGCGCTATATAAATAAACTATCATATCATATCATATCATATCATTATATGTGACATATCCACACTTTTTTTGTATATATGCAGTGTAGTGATGAGTATTGGTTGTGGCTGTTGCGTGGTAGATTATACCCACTGTTGTGAAGGTGTTTTACCAAGTGATAGTTTACCATGTGTAAATCCAGTTAGCTTGCAGTTGTTTTTGGTACCATCTAACGTGAAAGCATTACTATTATGTATTTACTCTGTGTTTGTATTTGTAAGGTGGCAAGACGAACACACCGTTCATCTCGCTATTGATCGAAAGTGGGACAGTACAAATACACATGTGCAAATTATAGGCCACTAATATATAACTGCAGCCAATGGGGCCAGAGTCCGTGGCGTGGCTGAAGGGGGTTGCAGCAGGGTTTGCTCAGACATTCTCATATAACCACTTTTTGTCAGGGCTCGAGAATTGCTCCTTTCAAAAATGTTTACGTGATTTGCCATGTAAAGAGGAAATGGGATGAGGTCACAGGTGGTGTGGCTTGACTGTGAGTGTCACTGGGAGTGCAAAGTTGTCCAGAGGAACAAAATAAATCTGTAGAAATGTCACCCGCATTGGTGAATGGTAGCAAACAATTCATATGTTTTTCAAAAATATTTGTCATGCCACTGTGGTCTGAAGGACTATCGGCTCCCATTCTGAGCGAAGGTCAGTGCCATGGAATTTTTGTTTCCTAGCTGAGAAACCCACGCATGGTACACAGTATAAGGTTCAATTGTTATTCAACCTTGAAACAAAGGGAGGATTCAGAAGGAATGCATGAAGGGAGGGATGTAAGACTTTCAAATATGATAATGTTCACCATTCAAATATTGGACAAAGGAACATGTAATTTCATTTTATGAAAATTCATTGAACTGAACGGAAGTGTCTGCGTTACGCCGATAGAATGGAAATGCCGAATATTATGTACGTTTTACTTTGGGCTATTTTATACACAAAATAGTCAAATTATCATTCAGTGACATTATTGGTGGGTTACATTGTATTGTTGGTTGTGTGTGGCATATTGCAACGACATGCAATTACAACTTGTGTGTGTAGTTTGTTTTGTTCTGGGCACATGGGCAGTGGAGCATCGAGATACGTGTAGTCCAGTAGTGGGTTCCCCCAGGTTGCACAAACACGTAATTCAACGCTAATATTTAATTAAAATTCCATCTATGTGTTCTTCTTGGTTTTATCTTGCTCCCTGATTGCAGCGGTAGCCTCACCATCCCATTTCGAGCTGACCATAGTCCATAGAGGAACTTCTAAAGCAAACAGTAGAATACTTTGCACATTGTTTTGTCTGAGTTCACATTGTTTCACGTCCGTGTTTATCAATAGTTGTAATAGGGAACCAAATTAATGGTTAAAATGTAAACTGTAATAAACATTGGCTACTGAGACACATTTCGGTTATCTTTTTTTAAACAGCTACATCTTGGGTTTCTGCAACTGTCATGGTTTCAGATACCAACTGACAGTTTTTTTAACCGTCAGCTACAGATACACGTGAATGGGTAGATCACAGTGACCCTTTTTTGGGACGCTCAGCACGGTCCAATATGCCTGTACTCTGTACTAGCGATAAGGAGCAACTTGACATCGTTTATGGCAGCCTTGCTCAAGTTCATGCCAAAGGCTGGTGATTCACAGTGCGTCCAATGCGTCCTTATACCCAAACGGAACTGACTTACGCTAAACATTTGTGGATCGAGAACGAGGAAAAAAATTATCTATTTGCTTGAATATGGCAATCGCCGGATGTTCGCAGAGTGTTTATTGTGAAATAAAAGTACTTTACAAATTGTACAGTTTTGCTATTTTCTTTAAAAGTATGGTTTTATATTAAAAATTGGGATGCGCTGTGTTGTAAGATGATGTGTGTTGATATTCCGGGTTCTGCGTCAAGTAACGTTATCACGTAGGTGATGATTGGGTGCATTTTACTATGCAGTATACTAATGTCCTGGAGATAGGTGGAGAATATCACGAGGTTTGGTGATGTCAGCCTCAGGGGCGGGGCATATGAATTAGTGCCACCAGTGCAGTCCACCTTGGGCGATGCGGCAACGGATAAGATTATCCCAAGATAGCCGCTCCCTGGTGCCTGATTTCACATGTGTAAAAAAGAGGATAATTACAGTAAGGTGCATAGAAATGTTTGTACGATCGATCAATGTATGCTTAGAAGCACATGCCCGAACAATTGGGAAAATAACATTTCTGAGTGCATTATTCTTTTAATAAATCCATTTTTTACTGCATTCACTGCAGATGATTTTCTAACGTCTGTTTCTGTATTATCTTTAATGTCTGTATGGTGTGTTTAAAAAAAAATAATTGGTAAGTACACATAAAGTAATGGGTAATACTTTGTTTATATAGAGAAGTGTAGTGTCTTCCATTAGTATCAATGTTTTCACTTATTTCATCACGAGGACAATTTTCTTCCAGCCATTCCAAAGTACTAGACATTTCTGTGTAAAAAGAAATAAATATATTATTTTTACTGTACCTAAAACAGAAAGTTTACACATATATAAAATAAATGTTGTCTACTCACTAGTTTGTTGCTATGTTTTGGTGTTACTGATGCGTACGTGTGCTGCTGATTTGTGCTGTGCAGTTTGTGTGAGGTAATTCTGTTGGAGGCATAATTATTTTGTTTTGGTATATTGCATTATGTTGCATATGTTATGTATTTGGAAGGTTGGTGTGTTACATATACAGTTTTCACTTCTTATTTAATATTGAATGTAATGTATGTATGTGGTGCTTTTTGAACATGTTTGGTGTTAATATTGTATGATACAATAATGTAAGATACCTCCTGAGTTTTTGCAGTCTTGATGGTGACCGTGTCCGTCCGCGGACATGCAAGCGGTCTGTGGGTATCAAAATGAATAGCGGGGAAGGGGGTTTAGTATTTTTTATGTTATATGTATGTAAGCTAAGGGAGTCTTAGTAAACATTTACAATATTAACATTATCTATGTCTATATTCAGAGAAAAAACTTTGTTAAAGGGATGTTTTGGTTAAGTTGTGCTACTAAAAACCTATGAAATTCAGTGAAAAAAAACTTGTTAAAGCGACGTTATGGTTATGTTCTGCTACTAAAAACCTATGAAATTCAGTAAAAAAAAACTTTGTTAAAGAGACATTATGGTTCAAAGTAAAACCGAAAAACCCCAGAAATTTGCCAGTTATTTTAAGCTAAGCAACCATATCTCGCGCCACCACCGTGCACTGCTAAGACTAACACCCAGGGCATCAAAGATGACACCACAAATGTCATTGATGACATCACTGATGACATCACATGTTCATTTAGTTTTCATGCACAGCCTCCACACACGATTGTCATTGTAATGTTGGCAAAAAAATGTCAGAGATCTTTGGAAGAACTATCATTCAGCAAATACTTCATTAAGCACTGCATTGCTCTAAACATTGTTGCATTATTGAGTTCTTTCTAGTACATGAACACACTCATGTACCCATGTAGGCATTCTCTGCAGCATGCGCCAAAGAGGTGCAATATTCAAAACCTTCCATGTTGGATGGTAAATTGATGAATGCTTTCATATCAGAGTTTTGGATAGTGTGAAACATATAATAAGTACCTAACAATGCCTCCCTTACTGCATAACTGTTCTACTACTCACAAACTATAACAAGACTACAATGCATACAAATACGAGTATGTGCAGGAAAAGTAGAGTAATCAAAAAACCAGTACTATTACCAGACAATGTTCATAACCTCACTAATGAACTTCATGTACGTAAATGATTGCTGTGTTTCAGGCTTTGTTCTTCTCCTTTGTATATATATTAATATAGTGATGTGCCTCCAACCTAAGGAAAGCAGTGTAAGAACATATGAGAAAGGTAAGATCTACAAACATAGTACCTTTTGCATGTTTAGATGCTGGCTGTTAGTGAAGAAAACAACCTGCCCTACATATGTCAGTACACAAAAAAAGAGGGAACCAGAACTGTGATGTCATCAGTGATGTTATCAAGGACATTGTTGATGTCGTGGGTTTGAGTCTTAGCAATGCACGGTGGTGGTGCGAGTTATGGTTGCTTAGCTTACCATAACTGGCAAATTTCTGTTTTTTTTTGGTTTTACTTCGAACCATAACATCCCTTTAACAAAGTATTTTTTTACTGAATTTCATAGATTTTTTGTAGCGCAACTTAACCATAGCGTCCCTTTAACAAAGTATATATATATATGTATTCAAGGAAAAAAATACTTCTATCTGGACACAGGGGCTGGCACACACGGTCAAACTTCCCCAACAATGGTTGCCTCACGTAAGGATGACAAACAATACAGGTCCTTTAGTTATTCCAGTTTTACGCAGTCATTAAAAAGAAAGAAACATGGTACAAGGAGTTTTCGTAGCACACCAGCTACTTGTTCACGTACAATTGAGCCAGTGCGTGTTTGTACCTTATAGAATTTTCCTACAGACTCAATGGACCTCCCCTTCCAATGTCCTTTCACTATTTTGTTTCTTTCCTATAGTGCACCATGTGTACATTCCATTGAACATGTGGCACCATTTTTGAGCATGTTTCTAATGCAACTTACTTATTTATAAGAACAGCATATTCCAATAATGCATTTGTCTACACAATCTTTACATTTTCTACAGTGCAAAGTGCTCGAATAATTTGACAGACCTATAAAAAGGAATGTGCAACACCTATTTCTTGCAATGATTTTAATTAGTCTTACCAAATGTATAAGTTGTGTGATACTGTTCGTGACATTAATCAAGTAAAGAGATCATTGCAAGTCAAAATATTGCAATCTGGATGAGTTCAAGTATCGTGAAAATTATATATTGCACTTTTTCAAATAAAAGGGACATGGTGCTTAGAGCAGCATATTATCATAAAGTGCATAATGCTTTTCACAATTATCTAGCCAGATGAATTTAAGTCTCATAGACAAATTAAATACTACAGCACTGGTCATAATGCTTGAATATTTTAGTAGCAATGTTTCAAAATACAATACCATAAAGTGCATTGTGCTAATTAGCAGTGTTTTTCTAATGAAGTGCATTGTGCTTTAAGCAGTATTATTTCATTGAAGTGCATAGTGCGTAACACCTTATTCTTGTTAAATTGAATATCACTGCACTGTTCAAATTAAGTGCAATATGTTTAAATGTTTTAGCAGCAACATTTCAGAAATATGTATATTTATCTTCAAGGAAAACCTTTAGTTGCAGGGACATATGGTGAGCAATACATTATAAAAAAAACCTTGAAAATTCAAGGAAAAAACGTTAGTTGCATGGACGTTAAGGTGAGAATTTAACACAACAAAACCCCTGAAATTCAGCTAAAGCCACCATAACTTCACACCCCCTGTTGCGCAGCCTATGTGCACAATGATGACATCACAGATCACATCACCGATGACATCACTAATTACATTACAACAGTAACTGGCATAAAGCATGGCCTTCATCCATGATCAGTGTGCATGGTATCAGGCGAGAACCTTCAGAGATCATAGACATGTATAAGAGCAAAATTGAAAGTAATTACCCCATTTCTCAAAACTCGAATTCTTATAGGATAGTGCACCAATACAGGACTTGCAAAAAAAGGGGGGGGGACCCAAAATGATTGAAATGGGACCACATGTAAGTTGACAAAAATTACCCAAAACCACATTGGCTCTAAACATTTAGAAGCCTGGGTGACAGAGTTTTGATAAATGTTATATCTCTGCTAATACCGAATTTTGTGATTGTTCAATTAGTAAGGCACATATAAAACAGGTACTAACCCCACTGTGTGTTTGTGAGTTGTATTGATTTGAATTTATTTTGTGTTCATTTAGATTTTCAGACACCCTTAAATGGGTCTTTTTAATTCTAGCTTTTATTGATGTTAAAATAAATAAATACATTTTTGTATATTGTTTTGTTTTGGGTAATTTTTGTCAACTTCCATGTGGTCCCATTTCAATCATTTTGAGTCCTCCCTTTTTTTGTAAGTGGGGTAATTACCTTCGATTTTGCTCATATACAAATATTTTTTAACACATGAATGGGTACAAATCATGGCCTTCAGTTATTGACAGTGGTCACAACCTTCACCCATGTGCACTTAATAATTCAAAACACTAACAGGCTTCCAACCATAGACCGTGGTCTTTACCAGTGGCCACAGTCTTTAGCTGTGCTGACTGTATATTCTAACATATTAATGGGCACTAGCTATGGCCTTTAGCCATGGCCACTGACTTCAGCTTTCACTTTGCCCACTGTTTAAACAGTGATAGGCTACTAGGCATGGCCTTTAACCAGGCACATTGGTATTTTTTAACACAAACCAACCACTAGTTATAGCTTGGTGCTGGCCAGTGACCCCAGCTTGGTCATGGCTAAGTCCATAGCCTAAATTGTTATTAAGGTAATCAATGTTTTCATGAGCGAACTTATAAATGATGTTATGTCTAATTCCATTATTGATGTAAACATTTATATTTAATGCAATTAGTGTTGTCACCAGTGATGGCATCAGTGATGTTATTTGTATTGGCATCAGTGTTGTTATGCAACATGTAATTAGTATGATCTGTGATGTCATCATTGTGGTCATAAACTGCACAGAGGGGCGCAAAGTTAAGGTGGCTTTAGCTGAATTTCAGGAGTTTTGTTGCGTTAAGTTCTCACCTTAATGTCCCTGGAACTAAAAGTTTTCCTTGAATTTCAAAGGTTGTATTACAATGTATTGCTCACCTTAACGTCCCTGAAACTAATGTTTTTTCCTTGAATTTCAAGGGTTTTGTTATTCCATAGATACATTGTTATTCCAACGCTTCTAGACCACTAGCCTGGGCTTTGGCCATAGTCAGTGGGCACGGCCTTTGCCGTGCTCACTGTGCATTTTAAAATGCTACCAGACCACTAGCCATGCATGGCCTTTGGCCATGGCTGGTGGGCACGGCCGATCACTACCAAACCACTAGCCATGGCATTGGGCCATGGCCAGTGGGCATGGCCACTCTTTATTTTAAAACACTTGCAACCCATCGCGCAAAGACGTTCATCAATCACAAGTGCTATTGTCCTGATTTGACAGTGGTTTTGTTATGTATAAAATTTTGCAGGATTTGAGAACTCACAATGTTTTTAGGCGATACAAAGTGAGATAAAATGAGTTGCCATGGACCACACACTTTGGTTAAGCAGCGTGCTCCAAGCCCCTTGTTTTATGGTGGGTCTCTTGGTGATTGTTGTTATACATTGCACAGCCATAACTAACCACATTTAAGCAGCACAGAATCAGGAAAGAAATTACCAGCTGCAAGAATAACATATGCCCAGGTACTTTCTGAACCCATAGTGAAAATCGAAAGCTGGCACCCATGAATAAACGCTCAGTAAGTAAACATATATCTTAAAGTGAAATATACAAATGTAGTTCAATTGGCCTTCCCCTTTGAAGAAAAGAAGGCGTGCAACACAAAATAGCATTGGACTTTAAAAAAAGTAATGATCACCAGAAAAATAACCTGAGAGAGGAAATGTTCCAATAAACAAGCTTGCAAAGTATAAAAGGTGCTCACCTTTTAAACACAGAAATCTGTTGTGAAATATTCCCTGGTAAAAAAAATCCCAATACAAAACAACTGCTTGTGGTCTTGTGGGTAAGCGTCTGCACTGGAACATGACCATCTGAGTAAAATCTTGGTTGCCAAATACTTGAGCATGCTTGCCAACCTCAAAAAATCCCATGTGCCTCCGCCCACTAAAAAAAAGTGATGCTCTTTACCCACATGTGTCCTTTATTTGTACCCTGAAAAGCAGCCACAATCAGTGAAGAATAACTGGACCAATGTCCAGGATTACAAACTCCTCACCACATCTTGAGCAAATACTCATGACTTACTTGCCCTCAAACCATTTCCCCTCCTCACCCTCATGTCTGGCGTTCAACAATATTCTGCTTTATACAGATAGCTTGAAAATTACACATTCCATAGTGTCACAGAAATATATAAATCCTTATTGAACTATGTTAGGGAAAAGTGTACAATTGTGCCATTATCCCTCCCGTCCCCCCTTGACTGGCAAACTACAAATACCAGAATGCAATTCAGCAAAAGCCACAAAATTGTCTCTGAGTGCAACACTTCCAATGATGCCAATAGCACAGGGCAAATGAAAAGTGGATGCTATGTGTTTTCATAATGTGTTATGAGATATTTAAAGACAAAACACAGGACCAGTCTGTGGACTGTCTCCCATCTATGCAATAACCGGGACCAACTCTGCTTACTTTCAAAGTGAGGAAAGGGCTGGCCCCCTCAGGCCATGTTGTTCTAAGCAGTCTTGTAATTTTCGTCACCTGTTAAGCGCCATCGCCTGAGGTTACTGGCCTTTTCCTCTTTTTGAAGCTAAGCAGAATCATTCCTGGTTACAGCATGGATGGGAGACTTGGGTCAAAGTGTTTTTTTCACCCCCAATGTCACTGCAGCTGTAAGAATATCTATTTTTTGTATTATGTATAAAAGATTGCAGCCTTTGAGAAGTCTCATTGTTTTTAGTTAATGCCCTGTGAGATTAAACTATTTTCCAAGTATCAGACACTTTGGTTAAGCTGCGTGCTGCAAGACCCTTGTTTTATGTCTGGTCTATTGGTGACTGCTGTGATACATTGCACAACCCCAACTAATCGCATTTAAGCAGCACAAAAAAAGGATACAGAATGATCAAATCCAAGAATAACACATGCCCAGGTACTTTTGCCCCCTAGCAAAAATCAAAAGCTGGCACCCATGACTATACTCACAGTAGGTGACCATATATTTTAAAGTGAAATATACATATTTAGTTCAATTGACCTTCTCCTTAGAAGAAAGTATTTAAGACAAAATAGAATTGGTCTTTTAAACAAAGTAATGCACACCTGAAAAATTACCTGAGAGAGGAAATCTTCCAATTAATATGCTAGCAAAGTGTAAAGGGTGCTCACCTTTTAAACTCAGCAATCTATAGTGAAATATTCCATGGAAAACAAAATCCCAATATGAAAAAAGTGCTTGTGGTCTTGTGGGTAAGCGTCTACACTGGGAACATGACAACCTGAATAAAATCCTGGTATCCAACCACGTGAGCAAGCTTGCCAACCTCAAAAGGCGTTACTTCAGCCCTCTGAAAATAAGTTCTGCTGTCCACCCTCATGTGTCCCTTACTGGTGTCCTGAAATGCAGCCTCAATCAGGAGAAAATAACTGCACCAGTGTCCAGGATTTCAAACTCTCTTGCCACATTGTGAGCAAATACTCATGACTTACTTGCTCTCTCATCGTTTCCCCTCTTCACACTCATGCCTGGCTTTCAACAATACTCTTCTTTATAAAGCTAACTTGAAAAGTACACATTCCATAGTGTCACTCACATATATAAATACTTATAGAACTATGTTAGGCAAAAAGTGTACAATTGTGGCATTATTTTCCCTATCTTGACTGTGATACTACACATACCAGATGCAATTCAGCAAAAGGCAGAAACATGGTCTCTGAGTGCAACCCTTCCAAGGGCTGGTAGCAGCATAATACTAAAATAAATAATGGGGATGCCGTGTGTTATGAGATATTTCAAACTAAGAAAACACAAGGCATTCAGGACTGTGGACTGTCTCCCATTCAAGAAGTAAGTGGGACCGGCCATGCTTAGTTTCAAAATGAGGAAGGATCCATCCCGCTTAGGCCATGTTTATCTAAGTGGTCTTGTAATGTGGGCTTGTTAATTAGGCAACATGACCTTAGGGGGCTTAACCCTTCCTCGCTTTGAAGCTAAACAGTGTTCATCCCATTTACTGCAGGGATGGGAAACTCATTTTTGCAGTAAAAATACCTATTTTCTTTTGTATTATTGACTGGGAGACTACCAACACCATAATGCAACTCAGCAAAAGGCCATAAATTGTCTTTGAGTGCAAAACGTTCAAGGACTGACAGTAGCATGGTATTAAAAAGAAAATAAACTGGATGCTCATGTGGTCTCCCATGCATGAAGTAACCAGGATTGACACTGCTTAGATTCAAAGCGTGTTGTGCATTTAACAGCCCCACACTGAAGTCCTTTTCACATAAACAGCATGATTTTATACACTGTAAGAAAAATGACCTGGCCTTTGTTTTTGTTTTTCAAGTGAAATGAAAGAGCTATGTGTAAAGGGGCCTACCTGTCATACCAATGGATAAGCACCATTTCAATTTACAAAAGAAGGAGGAATCAACGACCCTGTCACGTGGAAAACAGGATTTGTAAACATTGAAAACAAATATGGCATGCTCGGGTGTATGCAAATAAAATAAGTTTTATAAAAAGTAAAAAATTTAAATTGTATCACTGCTCACAAAAAATGACAGGAAAACAAAACAAGACAAAAAGCAATGTATATTATGTTTCACCTACAAAACTCCAATGACATTTGGAAAAGCCACTTTAACTTCATGGAAAATGTCAGCCCCATGCAGATCCTTTTGCTGGCTGTTGTCAAAACTTCACAAGGATATCTCCGATTCCCAGCCTGGATGTCACATCTCCCATCTAATGACCACCGCATTAAAATGTCTGGCTAAAGGTGTTCTCTAGACCTGCTGGCTCTGAAAGCATTGACATCAAGAAAAGTTACCCTTGAATGGAGCGTGAAAAATATGTGTGGAAATGGGAGCACCCACTTCAAAGAGCAAGCTTCCTACACAAAGGAGACTGATAAAAAAAAAAAAAAAAAACTCTGGGTACAGGCTGACCCAGTGAAAACAAATGGCCGGAAGGCAGGAGGAGTTCCGTTTGTCTCACATGAAGATTCACAATTAACTTAAAAGGGCTATTATCATTTAGGCCTTTCTCTCAGCCCTAATCAGGTAGATTGATTTCAATTGTGTTCCAATTTGTATGTAATTTCCAGGCGAAGTTGGGGACATAAAATTCATCAACCTGTGACTCTGGGAACTGTAATGGCCAGTTAATCTAAGTTTCTGGCTGATCTGAACACGTTTCAAATGTAAGAGTTGGTGAGCTGGAGGGAAATTAAATTACGGATTTGCTTAATAACTTACATATGCATAAATGCTGTGCTTTTTATGGAAACGGCAATAAGTTGCCACATGGCTCTGCTACTTGATTCGGATTTGGTGGTCGGCTTATCTAATTCCCCATGATTAGCTGAAACAGAAAATATGTTTAGTATGGCAGTTGATAGTAAAATGATGACGTTGTGATACATATTGTTTGCCAAAAAGTTGAAAGGAGACCAAAGGGGTGATGGCAAATGGGAATTGCCATATGTTGCTCCAGACCTTAAAGCAATCATGACTTGGAGGCTGTGATTGGGAGGAGAGAGAAGGGTAACTGTCCAATCCTAGTGGCAGGGATTATTGCAGGGTACCTCCCCAAGATTGCAACATTGGTGGTGTTATCACTGCTATATAAGGGAGACTGCACTAGGACAGGGGACACAGAGAGGAACAGACAGAAAAAGAACAAAGACAGGACAGAAAGAAGAGACAGACCATCAGGAAGGCTGCTGGAATTTATCATCTGGCAGCTGTAAGGAGACACCAGAGGAGTTGGTAGCTCCATGCAGGGTGCTTGACATTAATCAGGCCTTAGTGTCAGAATTAAAAAGTCAGTTCCCTGTGGGAGGAATCAGTGCTCACCAGAGTATACCTGAATAATTGAAGGAGCTTCATCAGTGAAGAAGTATTCAGGAAAGTCCCAAAAGATCCGACCATTCCCTCATTTCAATTGATTGACAAATGGGAAGTAGGCCTGGAAACCCCAAATTCCAAACATCTTCTGACTAACAGTTATATGCTAAAAATGTCCATTCCCAACAAAAGTGTAGACCATAATTGTTAGGGTCGTGAGAGCTGTCCCTTCTGCCTTTTATCTGGGAAGGGAAATGTTCAACCAATTTGCATTCAATGTGGACCTAATTAATAATAAAGCCTGGTTCCGACTGGGGAGTAACCCCATGGGCTTTGACAACATTGAAAAAGTATTCTGGTCAGCTCAATTGCTGCCTCATGCGGTTAAAGTTCAAGAGCGAGAAGAGGTTACCATCTCAGGACAGGTGCGACAATTTACTCTTCCCCGCAAAATTAAGTGAGGATAGAACCTCAAACATCAGGACGCATATACAAATCTAAATTCCCATCTCCAACAACAACGATTTTATTTAAATCTAACACCTCTAGTAGACCCAGAACACCATTTGAATATTGGTGGATAACAGCGACCTTCAAAATATCACTTTGGGCGCAGACAGCTTTATTGGAATGCTGGTTGATGCCCAACATTATTCTATTGATTTAGGTAATGAAATCATGGGACCAATCCCAAACAATTGTTTCGACATCAGCGACAGTATTCCTCCAGAAAAGATTTTTACTAGGCATTGGGGGAATTTCCTGGTGTACTATTCCTGCCCCTATGCGTGGAAGAGGTGACCTGTGACATTAGGAGGGAGGAGGTAGTGTTCACAGTCAAGGACCACTTCATCGAATCCCCAGTCCAGGTCAACACCATCAAAAGAGAACTCTCCACCCAAATTGAGGATGCCACTGAAATTGCCAAGCACAATGTTTTTCCAGGTTTCAAGCTGATTTTTCGGGAAAGGATCAATCTGGCCGATGCCTGTGAGACCAAGGAGCAAAAACTAAAGCTAAAACAGGTCTTGCTGTAATTCCAAGATATCTTTACAGTGGACTCATATGACTGTGGAGACACATCCATTCATTCAACCACCATTCCCACGGACCCTGAGAAAATAGGATTTTTAAACATTGAAAACAAAAACAGTCTGCCCATGTGTGCAAAAAAAAGCAATTTGAAAAAGTGTCACTGTTCACAGAAAAATGTCAGGAAAACAAAACATGATGTGTGGTTTGACAAAAAAGCAATGTATATTATGTTTCACCTACACAACTCCAGTGACACTTTGTCTTTATGGAAAATGTCAGCCCCAGGCAGACCCTTTTGCTGGCTGTGGGCAAAACTTCACGAGGAGATCTCTCACTCCAAGCCTGGATGTCACATCTCCCATCTAATGATCAACCACAATAAAATGTACATATAAAGTTAAGTGTTCTCCAGACCTGCTGGCTGTGACAGCATTGACTTCAAGAAATGTTACCAATGCTTTGAGCATGACTAATATGTGTGAACATGGGGGCACCCACTTCAAAGAGCAAGCATCCAACTCAAAGGACACTGATAAAACAAACAAAAAAAACCTTTGAAAACAAATGGCCAGAAAGCAGGAGGAGTGCCTTTCGTCTCACATGAAGATTCACAATTAAATTAAAAATACTATTATCATTTAGGCCTTTTTCTCAGTCATCATAAACTGGATTGATTTAATTTTTGTACCATTTTTAATGTCATTTCCAGGTGATTTGGGGAATATAAAATTAATCTATCTGTGACTCTGTGAACTGTAATCGGCAGTTAAACTAGGTTTCTGACTGATCTGAACATGTTCCACATTTGAGAGTTGATGAGCAGGTGGAAAATGAAATCAGGGATTTGCTTAGTAACTTACAAATTCATAACTGTTGTGCTTTTTATGGAAACGTCAGAATTGTGCCACATGGCCATGCTACATGGTATAGAATTGTGTGCTTGGTTTACCAAATTCTCTATGATTAGCTGAATCAGAAAACATGTTTAGTAGGGCAGCTGCTAGTGAAATTATGAAGTTGTGATACATAACTAGTTGTTTCCAAAAAGTTGAAAAGAGAACAAAGGGCAATTACAAATGGAAATGGCCATATGTTGCTCCAGACCCCTAAACCAATACTGACTTGGAGGCAAGATTTGGGAGGAGAGAGAAGGGTAACTGTCTGTCATGACCAAAGGCCCAGAACACAAAAACCACACCATCTATTGATGGGAGCAATGGGCCACCTGACTCACTTATGTCCCTGTGGGACTCATAAACACAGGGGCCCAGGCTGGACTGAGTCCTGGCGCCTTTGGCTCCAGGCTCATATAGAGATGTGAACAGGAACACTTTATTTCAGTGCAGGAGTGTTTTTACTTTATTTCAGTGCAGGAGTACTTTTATTTTAGAAGAACTTTCCAGGAGCTGAAAGCCTTTATTCTAGAGAACATCCTCATGTGCTGACTCATCGGGTGTGGCTCCCTAGGTCTGGTCTTCATGTGCTGCATCATCAGGTGTGGCAGGCAGGCTGAACCTGGTGGGCGTGGCTTCAGAAGCTCAGCTATATAAGCTGCTCCAACCTTAAGACAGGTGCTTTGCGTTACTGTGCACTTGCATGCAACTTGAAGCTCACCGCTGCTTGGACCAGTTTCCTTCCCTTTAAACCCAGGCGTTCTCTTGCATACTCACCTCCTGACACTCATCGCCTGCTTTATTGCTTCATCTGCAGATTCATCTCCTGACACCCAGTGATCTTGATCCCGACGCTGCAGCACCGCACTCCACATCCACGAACTCGGACCCTGTGAAGAAGAAGAAAGACAAGGATAGAACATCCATTCTAGGGCCGTGCTTCATTTGAACCCTGGCACACCCTAGTTAACAATTTACCACTGCAGTTTTGTTCCTCATTCCCTCCTGTTGCCGCCTCGAAATCCGCAGCTTCTGCCAGGCCGGCGTCATCACCTGCAAGTGAAGAAAGCAAATGAGCAAACATCAAAAGTGTAATGGACAGCAATACAAGACAACAAACTTTACAATACAACAAAAACAGATGAGGAAAGGCAATCAGGAACATTTACCTGAAGTATAGTGGCTTAGTCGCAGCAGGACTGTACTACCACGTGCAAGGGACCAGTGAAGGAACTCGGTCCAGATCATACAAGCCCCCCTGCCAGAAGCAGCAGGACGGAGTGCTCTCCAAAACTAATCAACAGGTGAGCTTTCCAGTGACAGCGCATCCCACGGGTACCACAGTTTGGGAGAAGGGGTCTGGAAGGGGATCAGGTGCACAAGCTGGCATACTCATGCCCCCTATTTGCCACACAGGAGCATTCCCAAGCAGCATCACCTATTACCACCAGTCACCACATAGGCGCAGAAGGCGAAGTCGGACCCTTGCGACTCCCCCCCCCCGGCAGGGCTGCAACCATGCCCCAACAACTCTGCAGAGACCAGGTGAGCGTAACAGAACGTGAAGCCTCTTCGAATCTCTGCCTGGGTATTATGGAAACTTCTGAAATGGACCAGTTGGCCCGATTACTGGGAAAGTTATGGGTTGAAGTTCATGCCTCAAGACAGGAAACCAATGCCCTAAGGAGGGATCTCATTGTGAACCAGGAGCGGTCAGAGGAAGTAGCAAGGCAAATGCTCCAGGCACAGGCAGGCCCGGTCCCATTGCCGAGGTATGCCCCTCCTGATGCACCTCCACTGCCTACGCCAGTACATGTGGTTTTTCCAAGGGGGGGTTACCCGGGCAACACCAGAACGCTTCACAGGTGATTCAAATAAGTACGCCATCTTTATGAGTCAATGTTGCCTACATTTCTTTTGCAGACCTGGAGCATTCCCCAAGGATCAAGCGAGAGTGGCATTTATACTCTCATATTTGGGAGGGTAGTGCAGCAGACTGGTCAATACCCTTGGTAAACCAGGATGATCCTTTGCTTCGAGACTTCAGAGGTTTCCAACGTGAAATGGAGAAACTATTTTCACGGCATACTCAAGGGTGGGCTCTGTACAATGAACTGTTATCCCTACGGCAGGGTAATCAAAACTTACTAGCATATATCACTTCCTTCAATCATCTGATAGCACAAACTAATTGGCCAGAGGAGAAAAGAACTAAGCTCTTTTACTGAGACTTGCGAGGGGAAGGAACTTAAGGATATTTTAGCCCAAGTAGTAAATCCCCTGGAATGATATGCTGAATACATCAACCTTACAGAGCAGCTCGATCACAGAATGCAGGGTCGGAATATGGATCGGACCAAGGCAGAGGAGCGGTCGGTCTACGTGCGACCCCGTGAGTATCAAACCAAATTACTCAGTCCGAGACATTGCAAATCGGAGGCTTGCAGAGCCCACTCACCAAAGCAGAAAGGGAGAAAAGCAGACAGTAGCACATTTTTACTGTGGTAAGGCAGGTCGCTATCTCTGAGAATGTCTGGTGAACCCACCCAGAAGAGCAGTTGGAGAAACTGACAAGGGTGAAGAAGAAGAACAGGACTCAGGAAACTCCAACGCCCGGCAAGCGTAGGGGTCCACTTGTTGAGCGGTGAAAAGGAACCTATACAGACCTCACATCTAGCCATCCCTGTGCTCCTGGTAAAACACAAGCAACCATCTAAAATACATGCCTTGCAGGCATACACTGACAGTGTGATTGTCGAAAATTGCATGGACCAATATCTGGCTACCCGGATAGGCCTTCCTCTCCGACAGAAGCAGGATTTGGAAAACATCACAGCAGTTGATGGATCTCAGCTATCATCCGGCCCAGTGACGCATTACACCGAGAAGGTCGCGCTTCTGTGTCAGGACAGTCACCAAGAGGACATCACCTTCGATCTCATTGGCGCTCCTCAGTTCAGATGATATTGGGAATGCCCTGGTTGGAGAGCCACAATCCCAGGATTGACTGGTGTAAAGGAGTTCTGACCTTTCCCCAATAATGTGCGGACACCTGTTATAGCAAGGGATTCCCATTTAAAGGTCTTACCAACCTAGGTTCATCGAAGAAAGAAACCATACTTGGCCTCACAATTTCACTACCACCTGAATACCTGGATTACCAAGATGTCTTTCAAAAATAACAAGCAAACACCCTACCTCCGCACAGACTGTATGACTGCCAAATTGATCTGGTACCTGGAGCTCAAGTTCCCTGGAGCCAGATTTTTGCCCTAACAGAACAGGAAAACCAGCATCTAAAAACCTACCTCGATCAGTATCTGGCAAATGGCTTCATTCGTCTGTCCAAGTCCCCTGCATGCTCACCCCTCTTTTTTTTGCCTAAAAAGGAGGGAGACCTGAGCACTTGCATTGACTACAGAGCACTTAACCAGATCACGATAAAAGACTGCTACCCGTTAACGCTTATCCCCGAGCTCTTGGATCAAGTCAAAAACATTCAGATATATACAAAATAGACTTACGAGGGGCCTATCATCTAGTAAATGTCAAAAAAGGAGATGAGTGGAAGACAATGTCTCACACAAAATATAGCCTTTATGAATATCAGGTTATGCCCTTTGGACTATGTAATGCCCCGGCGGCGTTCCAATTTTTCATGAATTACGTGCTCCGCGAATGGTTGGACGTCTGCACTCTTGTGTAAATGGATGACGTTCTTATCTATTCGACCACAAGGAGGACCACGTCAACCATGTCCAGGCAGTTTTGGAGAAACTGCGGCAACACCAGCTATATGCCAAATTGGAGAAATGTTTCTTTCATGTGACAGAGGTAGATATCCTGAGCTTTATTCTCACACCACGGGGCATACACATGGACACGCACAAGGTAGAGGCCATCCTTAACTGGCCCTAACCGTCATCCATAAAGGGAGTACAGAGTGTACTCGGGTTCGCCAACTTTTATCGCTGGTTCATTCCCGGGTTCTCCCAGATCATTCAGCCAATCACATCTTTACTACGGAAAAATAAACAATTTAATTGATCCACAGAAGCAGAGGAAGCCTTCCAGGAGCTAAAACTAGCATTTTGCACAACACCAATTCTACGGCATTCTCAATCAGGACTACCATACGTGGTCAAAACTGATGCTTCCAACATAGCAATGGGAGAAGTCCTGTCACAACGAGACCCCGAAACAGGTCAACTGCCTCCCGTGGCATTCTGGTCTCAGGTTTTCAGCACCAGAATTTAATTATGCAATCACTGATAAAGAACTGCTAGCATTTAAAGGCAGTGTTCAAAAGCCTAGAGGCATTATCGTCTTGGAGCTAGACGTACAGTCACTGTCATCACGGATCATCGCAATCTACAATATCTGAAGACCGCTAAAGTGCAATCATCATGCCAACTCTGCTGGGCTCTCCTCTTTGTGGAATACGACTTCGTCATCACCTATAGACCCGGACTATGCAATGGAAAAGCAGAAGCCCTGTCTTGCATTAGTGAGGGAGAAGAGGCATTCACTACACCAGACCCCGTGGCCATCATCCCTGAAGGACGAATCTAAAGCATGATTGCCGCAACCACCACTCTAGACAACTTAAAACCTGACCAACACTGGATGAGTCCATCAGCGCAACAGGAATGGCAAGGGAAGGGAGACTGGTATACAATCGTGGACAAGCTACCATACTTCCTAGGTCAATTGTACATCCCGGATTAGAAATTACAGAATCATTCATCGCAAACTATCATGATTCATTAGTAGAAGGGCATCTGGGAATAGCCAAAACCCAAGCTAAATTAAAGAAAAATTACTGGTGTCCAACTTGGTGAAAGGACATTGTCTAGTTCATCACAACCTGTGGCACTTGTGCACAACACAAGTCCCAAAAACAAAGTCCTGCAGGTCTGCTACGTCCTTTAGAAGCACGCCCAGCACCTTGGCATACAATATCAATGGATTTTATTAGAGACATTCCCTCCTGTAACGGATACAATACCATCTTAGTCCTTGTAGATCTGTTTTCCAAAATGGCCCACTTTATTCCTATGAAAGGTCTCCAAACTGCTTCTACTCTGGCTACCGTGTTTTTGGAACTGATCGTCCGGCTACAAGGGTTCCCATCAACATTGATATCAGACCATTGAACTCAGTTTGTCTCTGCCAAAATCGACCTCCGGTTATCTACAAGCCATCACCCCCAAACCGACGGCCAGACCGAATGGACTAACCAGACCCTCAAGCAATACATAAGGTGTATGCTGCAACACACTGAGGATAGCTGGAAGGACATACTTTGGTTAGCAGAATATGCATATAACAACTCCATTCACACCAGTAAGGGACATTCTACATAGCGTACGGTCAACATCCACAGACATCCATTGTTGACCCACTCAAATCATTAGAAATGCCCGCTGTAACGACCTTACACAAAACCATCACCCAGGTTTTTAAGGAAGCAGCAGAGCATAATGCCAGAGCCAAAGAGAAACAGAAGCAGTTTGCGGATCAACACCGAAGGGGAGCTCCCAAATACCAAGTCGGAGACAGCGTTTGGTTAGCATCCAAGAACATCCCCCTGAAAGGACCACAGGCGTTCTGTCCCAGATATCTGGGACCCTACACTATCAAGGCTGTGATCAACCCTGCAGCCATGAAATTAGAATTCCTGTCCCACATGCGGATCCACCCGGTGTTTCATGGCTCCCTCCTAAAACCATTGAGACCAGGTACGCGGATCGATATTCCACCAGATCGCGAAATAGTTGAAGGAGAACCAGAATACGAAGTTAAAAAGAATCCTAGACTTTAAGATGGTCCGGTCCAAGTTATACTACCTTATAGCCTGGAAAGGTTATGGACCCCAAGATCGGACCTGGGAACCTAGTGAGCATGTCCACACTCCAAGATTAATCATGCAGTTCCACCACAATAACCCCACTAAACCAGGGCTAGGGGGATACCACCCATGAGAGGGGCCTTGAGGGGGAGTGCTGCCATAACCACAGGGCCCAGAACACAAAAAATACACCATCTAGTGATGGGTGTAATGGGGCACTTGACTCACTTGTGTCCCCTTGGGACCCATAATCACAGGGGCCCTGGGTGGACTCAGTCCTGGCGCCTTTGGCACCAGGCTCATATAGAGATGTGAGCAGGAACACTTTATTTCAGGAGTGCTTTTACTTTATTTCAGTGCAGGAGTGCTTTTATTTTAAAAGAACTGTCCAAGAGCTGAAAGCCTTTATTCCAGAGAACGGTTACCAGACATTTGGTCGAAAAAAATTGGTCGACCAGACAAATGGTCATACCAATTTGGTCGAAAACCAAATGGTCGAATTTTTTATTTTTTTTATTTTCACCCCTTTTTTTTATTTTTTTGGAGGGGTCCCCCCCCAACCCCCTTTTTTTTTCTAAAAGCCCCTTTTTTTAAAAAACGAAAACCCGAAAAATAAATATACAAATAAAAAAAACATTCAACCATTTGATTTTCGACCAAAATGCGTCGACCAATTGTCATTCGACCAGTTTTCAGTCGACCAAATGACTGGACACCCCAGAGAACATCATAATGTGCTGACTCATCGGGTGTGGCTCCCTAGGCCTGGTCTTCATCGGGTGTGGCAGGGTGTGGCAGACAAGCTGAACCTGGTGGGAGTGGCTTCAGAAGCTCAGCTATATGAGCTTCTCCATCCTTAAGGCTGGTGTTTCGTGTTACTGTGCACTTGCATGCAATGTGATGCTCACTGCCGCTTGGAGCAGTTTACTTACCTTTGAAACCAGGCGTTCTCCCGCATATTCATCACCTGACACTCATATCCTGCTTCATTGCTTCATCTGCAGACTCATCTCCTGACATCCAGTGATCCTGATCCCAATGCTGCAGCACCGCACTCCGCATCCACAAACTCTGACCCTGTGAAGAAGAAAGACAAGGTTAGAACATCCGTCCTAGGGCTGTGCTGCATTTGAACCCTGCGCGCCCCCTAGTTAACAACTTGCCAGCTACTGTACCACTGCAGCTTCGTTCCTCCTTCCCTCTGGCAGCCGCATCGAGCTCCGCAGCGTCTGCCGGGCCGGCAACATCACCTGCCGGGCTGGCAACATCACCTGCAAGGGAAGAAAGCAAAAGAGCAAACATCAAAAGTCGAACGGACAGCAATACAAGACAACAAACTTTACAATACAACAAAAACAGATGAGGAAAGACAAAGGCAATCAGGAACACTTACCTGAAGTATAGTGGCTTAGTTGCAGCAGGACTGTACTACCACGTGCAAGGGACCAGTGAAGGAAGTCCAGATCATACAAGCGCCCCTGCCAGAAGCAGCAGGACGGAGTGCTCGCCAAAACTAATAAATAGGTGAGCTTTCCAGTGAAAGCACATCCCACGGGTACTACGGTTTGTGAGAAGGGGCCTGGAAGGGGATCAGGCGCACAAGCTGGCATACTCATGCCACCTATTCTCCATGCAGAAGCAGTCCCGAGCAGCAACACCTATTACCACCAGTCACCACATAAGCGCAGAGGGCGAAGTCGGACCCGAGAGACCTCACCCCTGGGAGGGATGCAACCGTGCCCCAACTCCTCGGCAGAGACCAGGTGTTTAAATTCGAAATTAACAAAGCTCACTCACTTCCCAGTGAGTGCTGAAAACTATAGCCTATAATTTGGGTAATCCTTTTTATCCTGCTGACCCTGACTTCTTTAGGGAACAATGGTGTCTATAAATCAGTCCAACTTTTTATTCAGCTACCCCAACACAGGCCTTTCAGTGAGGCTGGTCTGAAATCCAAAATCCCCCAAAGCATTCAAATGTTGCTGTGTGACTTCCCAACATAGACCAAAGCTAGGGGGTTTTGAAAAACAAACCGATAAATCACCCTGTGTTTATTTTAATAATAATAATAATTTAACATTTATATAGCACTACAAGCACTCAGGCATCTGAGCTCTGCTTATTATTACCCACAGTGTGCTCATTTATTGACCTCGGAAGGATGAAAGGCTGAGTTTCCCCCTGCCGGGATTCGAACCTGCATCAGCAGGCTCTGCACAGATGTCAAAATGAGTGCTCTACTCGCTGTGCTATAAGACCAGCTTTAAACAACAGGTTGGGCTAAATCATAATTACCAATCTTGAAATCCTACTGCTATTCTTTTAAGCATGCAGGAAAATCAGAATCGCACAACATTACATGATATGTGCCTTTGTTATTGATCAGTGTAATTATTTTGTGAAGTGAAATTTGCAGAAAGTGAAGAATTGCGATTGAATTCTTTTTTAACTCACTTTTGTGATTTATTTATTCTGAGAGAAATTGATTGTGTTGTGTGTTGTGCAACGGATAAAGTGGTTTTTGACATTTTCGTGCTAATTTTTATTACTTTTAATTTAAAAAAAAATCATAATATTTCCTGTACACTGGCCTGGTTCTTGGCTCATTGTTAGCTCAGAGGGGAGGGATCCAAGAGGCAAGATATGTGTCTGAGATAGGGCTAAAGAAAAGAATCTGTTAAACCGTTTGTTGTGTAACCACTTAAGTGGGAGGGAAGGAACTCCCCGTGTGGAGGGTGGCTTCTCAATAAACCATTACAAATGCAGGACTGACCCTGCTTAGCTACAAAGCAAGGAAAGAGGCCGGCCCGTTTCTCTAAGTGGTCTTGTTACTTAGGCTCATTTGTCGGGCAATATGGCCTGAGAATGCTGGCTCCTTCCTTGCTTTCAAGCTAAGCAGGAACAAAAAAAGGATGTTCTCAAAGTTCTGGGAACTCCCGTCCCCTGCACACTATCTAGTATCTGAAAAACAGACCAATATTTTATATATAAAGTTCGAGTGGGATTGCCAGTTAAACAAGTCAATGGCCCTCATTACAAGTCAGGCGTTAAGGGTTTAACGGCACCGTCGGCGCCGTTAACCCTTAACACCTGATTAAGAGGTCCCGGGTTTTAACGCCTGCTTTTTGCAGGCGTTAAAATCCATGCCGCAAAGTGACCTTGGTGCTAAGTACGGTGCCGCAATTTGCGGCACCGTACTTAGCGCCTTTCCCCATTCCCATTATGCCCTATGGGGCAAAAATGGGAATGGGGAAGGGCAAATGGTGAATGGGGAATTACCGCCCCACTCACCTTGGATTAGGGCGGTAATTCCGCCATCCACCATGCCGGAGTCCGGCATGGACCATGGTGCTAATAGCACCATGGCCCACCGCCTGACTCGTAATGAGGGCCAATACCTATTACCCACACACACTAATTTTTAGAACAATCTTTTCATATTATTCAATCAACAAACATGTAGATATTTCAATAAATCATATAAATTAATCAAAGTGTGTGTGGGTAATGGGTATCACACTCTACTCATATTACTTCCAACTTAGATGCCAAGGTTGAGACTATCTCCCCCGCACCTCAAATATCTATAAATTATCATCCCTGTATGATTAAATACTATATTACATTGAGTGCCACCTTACTTTACAAACTCTACTAAAATATAGGTGTGCCTAGTGTTCTTCCAGTGGTTCAAGCTAAGCAGCTTCAGTCTTGGTATAGCGTGGATGGGAGACCTGCATGGCATGCATGTTATATTTCACCCTTGACTTCAATATAGCTGTAAAAATATATTTTTAGAAAAACGGTAACTGCAGGTACCACACTACACTATCCATTGTCCTTCATAGCCTCGAATATAAACACAAATATTTGGAAAATCTTGCTTTCCTACCCCCTGGCCCTTACCAAGTGCCCCCTTCTCCACTCCACAGATGGCCTCCGCTCCTCTCCTGCTCTCTCCCTTTCCCCCCACAATGCACGCTCTTTCTGTGATGCTTTCAGATGTCAGCTATTTGCGGCTATAACCGAGGCTAAAAAAAGCTTTGTGTTGCAAACTCAGTCCCTAGACCCCTCCAACTCCCACATTACACTTGGCACGACCCCCACCCCTGGCCTGATGGCATTTGCATATTTCTTGACTTGCAAATAGCTTTTTTCCTGCGTTACATTTGCCCATATCCTCAGCTACAACTTCAAATATTTCTTGCTTTGAGAGAAACCAAGATGGCGGCATTTTTATTCATGAAAACCATGATCCCGCAATGTACCATGGGAGATATAACTACCCATATTTGAGAAGGGGGCACTGTCAAATATTTTAAAAACTAGTGCACAGAATAAACTCAAACCACAAATGTTTCTCAGGTCAGCGCTTTGTGCCCAAGTTTTTTCGGACCTGGTCCAAATCTGTCCAGGGTTTTGGGTTGTGCGCTTTGTCGAAATGTACGTTGTTTGTCTATGGGAAATTTAATGTGAAGTAGGCCGCAACTTTGGGAAAAATTCAACTTTGCAGTCTGGCGCAGGGAGTGGGGAGGGGTGTGTGGGAGTTGCTAATCTCTAATCACTTTTGATATTTGGGTCAAATCCGTTACTTGAATCAAAAGGTACTAACAATAGTATATTTCAACTACGCTACACGCGGCAAGATCGCACTCCATGGACAGTATTTCCTGAAAAAATATACACAAATACCAAGAAACAATTACTTGGGCATTTTTATTCGAAATGTTAACAACCATATAATTCCATACATTGATGAAATCTCTGTAAGTTTGCATAAAGCGCATGTGCTTGCAATTGCAAATAAAAAAAGAATAATAAAGTGGACGTGCATATGCAGCAATCAATGACATTAAGTGCAGGTGCATCCAGCAACAAACCTTGTGGGGTGTCCAGCATGAATGTAAACATTGAGCCATCCAACATGGAAAGTACATATCAGCAAAATGACTGCAATCACCCCAACAATATTTTAAAAAAGGAAAACCATACATGCCCACTGTCATAATTCATACCGAATGTAGATACCGTGGCGGTACATGTAAATATAGAAGCAGATGAAATAAAGTGCATGTGCATGTACAGCAGCATACAACATGAAGTACATGTGCTGGCTACCTCAGTGGAAACTAGAGAACATGACTTAAAAAACAGCCATTGACCATCAAACATGTAAAAATTTGCAAATCACAAAAAACACACAAACACCAGCAATTCTAAAATAAAAGGGTGGGGGGGCAAGAAGGTTGGATATGTATGAAATAAGGGTGCCATCAAATTCAAGTGCATACGCGACATTCTGAATGAAAAAGGTTCTAGCTTAAGTGGCACCCAATCGTACTTAACAAAGTACAAAAACTCAGGGACAGTACCCAGACATACGAGAAAATGACCCTATATATGTCGGCTTATAGGGACCCGAAAACTGATGTTGCAACAATGACCAGTATGCAAATGCTGGTGAGTAAACATGGTATCGCCAAGACCAATGTAATTGAAACTAGTAATGCGCAAGTGCGCAAGTGCAGCCCGCTAGCTGGTCAAGTCAATAAACGATCCCCCAGAGGAAAAGAATTCTGGACCATGCTGCTATACTAACTTAAACCACTGGGCCATGCTGCATGATGAAAAAGCTGGTGCAAACCAGACAATCTGTTAACAAGTGCTAGGCGCTGAAAGTTGTGAATCCTACAGATCACACTGCATGGTACCTTCCACCTTCCCACCACCAAAAAGCAATATGAATGAAAGAAGAACCAGATCAATAATCATCACCTGAGTGATGTCACACCACATTTAATAAGTCCAGACATTACACAATTATGGGACAATAGACCAAACAATGTTTTCAAATTAAAAAAACAGGTTATAACAGATGATCAGCAAAACAACATAAAATACAGACTAATTATAACAATGAGATCATGCCAATGAGATCACAAGCCAGTACATGTATAGAGTTCCTTGTCAATGTTGTGCCCATGAGGAACCTTTGTATCCAGAACCAAAATTAATTTAGTCTCAAGTTGGCAGAGTTTTTAAAGTCCTGTCTCCACCATGAAGAGCGATAGACACATGGGTAAACCCATAGAAAGTAACTGAAAGGTGTTTGCAGGAGACTCCTTTAAATGCTTTGCCATAGGGTATGATGGATCAAATGTCTTAGTGGCTCTGAGATGTTGAAGAATCCTGGTCTTCAGCTTGCAGGTACTACTCGCCATGTAACATTTACTGCATGGACATTTTAGCACAAAAACCACAAATGTGGTATCACAAATAAAAAGATGTTTGATTGAACAGGTTATTGTAAGTATATGATGCATAAAGTTTTTAGTTGTGGTACCATGGGATACACTTTACATTTGAAACATTTAGAAAAGTCATCTGGACATTTCGACAACCACTCACTGCGTTCCAAAGACAGATTGGTTGATGGAAGAAAACCTGCAAACAATTTGTCTCTTGGTGATCGAGATCATCTAAATGTAAGGCAAGGTCGAGAGGCGAGCAAGAGAGATAAATCCATGTCCATTCTGGGGTTATTCCTGTGTCTCAGAATTATCCTTCTTATACTCTGGGATTCAGTACAATAAGTAACAATAAGGCAGAGATCACCATTGTCAGATTGATCAATTTTTCCATACATATTTAACATTTGATCCCTCCAAAGTTCTCTTGCAGGATGGCTACTTGTTGCATGTAGAGGGAGACTGGAGCTGGTGGGTTTTTTGTACACACATGTGTGGATCCCATCATTTTCAAGTGTAACATTAACATCCAGATACACAATGTCAGAGGTGATATGATTCTCGGAAAAAGCCACATTAACAGTGCCACAATTAACTGTTTTCACAAAGTCCACCCAGTCTGCGTTGGTGCCCTTCCAAATAACAAAGGCATTGTCAATGAAGCACCACCAGGTAAGGATCTGATCTGCATAACTCTCGTGTAGAACTTCTCTCAGTATGGTACCTCCCACCATACCATGGTTAAATTGGCTTATGAAGGGGCAAAGTACTGGCCAATGGCGGTCACCCACACCTGATGAAAAAATGAGTTTTCAAACAGGAAAAACGTGATGTGAATTTAGGGGTCCTGACTGCATTAATGGCAAAACATTTCTTGAGCTATATTTTTCGAAAGAATTGGTCAAGGTCCATTCGTATCTGTACATAATCAAAAGTGGAGGTAGGGCAAAAATTGAGACCTAACTTGAGAAGATCAGTCTGCAGATCAGTAAAATGGTCTGATGACAAACGTATAACTTGCATATTTGCACTAAGGATCACTTCTTGCTGCGTCCTCCAGAGCGTATTGATCTGCTTAGAGGGTCTCTGCCTATGTCCTTGACCCCGTCGCCCTCTGCATATTTTCTTCCAACCATTTCATTGTGAGCTCTGCCTCTTGTGCGGGTCCTACCTCATTTTTGTGTCTTTCCATCTTGACACAAGAACATCTCCTCTAAAAAAATTAAATCTGATGGCTGGTTCCTCATTTTCAGAGTTGGAAATATCAGATTCAGAGATTTTTAGAGGCCCAATGGGTGGGGCCAGTTTGACCTGCATTCACTTAAGGCACTTTCCTCAAGATGTGAAAACGCCTGGCAAAGGTATACACTTTTCCTGTTTCATAGTCAATGTTTTTGCAAATTAACTTTTTTTTTTTTTTTGTATTTATATAGTGCTGCAACCCGCAGGCATTGGAACGCTTATGAAAAGACGTGTGACTAAGTGACAGGACAACAGAGATGAAGGTTAGAGTTTGAGGACTACACTGAGGGTTTGGGTTCTGTTTGAAGAGCTGTGTTTTAAGTTTCTTTCGAAAGGCTAGGTAATTTGTTTCAGTTTTTAGGTTCAGGGGTAGTTGGTTCCATTTGGTGGTAGCCTCGGTAGCAAAGGATCTTCCTAAGCCATTAGCTCTTTTTGTGGGCTGAACACGTAAGTTTCCTTTATTACTGGATCTCAAATTGCGTTTTTTGGCTCATATCAGGAGAATTTCTTCTTTAGGTATTCAGGTGCCTTTCCTTACAGACAGCGGTGGACTATTGTTAAGGTTTTGAATAATATTCGGTCATCTATGGCCAGCCAATGGAGGTCCCTCCTTTCGCCTGAAATGTGTTCTCTTTTGGCTTTGCCAGTTATTGTTTGTATAGCAATGCTTTGAATTGTCTGGCATTGGTTTATGTTCTTAGTACTGGCTCCGAGAAGGAGGGCATTTCCGTAGTCGAGTTGTTTCCATAATGCTTTCGTTGTTTAATCTCTTCTTTATGTGCTACTAAATTGACATCTATCTTCGCTCTGCGTTTATGACCCTCGTCAGTAGACGGTATATCCTTGAGCTGTGTCTCAACACCTTCAATCAATTTCAATATCGCGGTGCGGTCTCACGTGGCATATTTCACCAAAAGGGTTAGAAAGCGTGCAGAGCAATCAACAGTGGCATTGCCCCATTCTTCTACCGTGGCCGGTTCCTGACCCTCAAAAGAGGGAGTCGCCATGAATCACAGCCCTCATGGAATGTGCCCGACCTCAAGGTAGTTCTGAAGAGAGTGCTCCTCCCACCACTTTGAGATTTCCTTCTTCTGGTGTTTCCCCAAATCCCTAAGCAATTCAGTACTAGGGGTGCTTCATTCTGCTTATTAATACTCCACATGCGGCCAATATAAATGTTTTGCTGCTCATCAAACAATGGGGCTCATTACAACTCAGGCGTTAAGGGTTAACGCCGTCGTTAACCCTTAACGCCTGATTCCAATTTTAAAGGCTGCTTTTAGCAGGCGTTAAAATCCATGGCGCTAAACCGCCTTGGTGCTAATTACGGCACCGTAATTTACAGTGCCGTAATTAGCGCTTCCCCACTCCCATTTTGCCCTATGGGGCAAAAATGGGAATGGGGAAGGGTAAATGGTAAATGGGGATTTACCGCCCCACTCACCTTGGAATGGGGCGGTAAATCCGCCATCCACCATGGTGTAAACATAGTTTACACCATCGTGGTAAAGTTGGTGTACTTACCGCCTGGGTCGTAATGACCCCAAATGTCTGTGCATGAATGAGCACTGCTGCTTCCCTTGTACCCAACATGAGGTCCAGAAACAATGAAGAGAAAATAAAAACACTCCATAAGTCCACTCTTGCAGTGTCAATATGATATAACAATACGGCAAGAAACTAATCAGGTGTGGAGCTAGGGTGGGCAGCAGTACATAGTACATACAGAACCGTAAGCACACCATATAGGTATGGAACGTCCTTGATTCTCAGAGAGGTATTCCCTGCAGTGGCAGGGACTGGTCGCAAGCGCAGGGGGCCCACAGCAACCACCTGAATGCATGCCTGGCAGATAGATTTGTATTGATCGCCGGAAGCCAGAGTGTGGTGTGCGGCATCGCTTCTAATAAGGGGGTCCTATGGGGACTTTGACAATGACGAGGCGTAGACTGCCTGCAAAGGTCATTGCTGCCTTTACATTTTCACATCTTTATCAAAGGTGGTGATAAAATAAATAAATAAATAGAAATGCTCATGCCAAGCATTAGCATTTCTATATAATGCAGATCAATGCAAGCAGGGCCTTATCTGCATTGCATTTTACCCTGCATCATGTGTCTTGAACATGGGAGTCCAGGTGCAGGTAACAGTGGCATGGGATGCACTCATGGATGTGGAAGTCGCTTGCAGGGCACGCCACCTGGCAGCGGATTCTCTGGCTGGCTTGGATGGTCTGGGCCATGCTGGTTGACTATTGTGAGTGAGAGAATGCGCGATTTCTAGCCACTCGCCAGACAGTTTGGAACTGGAAACTGGGCACACATCAGCCGCAGTGTGTTCTGCCATTTAACCAAGAAAAGTCAACACACGGGTATCTTTCTGACATCAAATCTTTTTGAAAATTAAAATCGCATATTGATACTCCTTTCATCATTCAAATATCTATCATCAATACATATTATTCAAATTATGATTTATTTAATGCATTCATTGGTGCTTATATACCAATTAATGCATTCTTCCAGTTATGACTGGATATCCAATGCTGAGCAGCTCATAATTTGTTTTCAGAAATTGATTAAAGATCAAGAGATCCACAGTTGGCCTGAGAATAGAAACATCATCTCTTTATAGCATCTCATGTCAATTTTGCCCAAGATAAAAAAGCATGCTGTCTGCCCCATGTTACCTTTCCTGCCTATGATCTGCCCCAATGGCACTCTTCTGCCCCATTATGACACACACACACAACACACACACACATATTATTTCTTAACTTTGATATATCCAGATTGGCCCCGTCTTTTTCTGTGCAGAAAAAGCATTCGGGAGTAAAGTGACATGATGCACAAAACGCGCCCCCCCCCCCCTTCCATAGATGGCCATGAGAGTATATATATCCAAGCCCTTATTGCCACCTGATGGCCGGGACACCCAAGTACCTTCTTCTGCCTGCAACAACAGGGTACTCGTAGGTCCCCATTGGCACCTGGGTGCACATGGGCACCTGCCTGCATGTGCTATCTGCCCACAGGCAGAAGGAAGCGCTGACGGCAGAACATTCCCCCCTCAGAATGGCTGACAGGGAGCTCTTTACAATCAGTTGTAGGCTGTCTATATTGGGGAGGTGCATGCCCCCCCCCTGCCAATTTAATTTGTGCTGCCACTGAGCACATCCCGTATTTTTAAAGGCATGCGTTCCTTCATTGGGACTCCCCCATGCTTCTGGCCCACGCTACCAAACGCTTGGCTCAGAGGATAGGAGAAGGGTGATTAATGAAATACATATCTATTTCCTCCTGCATTCAATCAAATACCATCTCAGTTCTTCTATCTGCACCTGTTCGCCCTTCCTTCGGCCCGTCGGCATCGCGTAGGCTGGCGGCGCGGCCCATTGATCTTCTCAGGGAAATCTCTGTCACCATTATTCATGCGACAGTACAAGGTGAAATGAAAAGCCTGCTCCTTTTGATCGGTGCCCCATTCTTTCTTCCCATCTATTGTCTTAGGTGACAAAATGCACTCTGCACCATTGCAAAGGGAATCCATTTGCATTCACGGGGGGCCCTGGAAACTCTGCAAAGCCTTCATTAATACAGTGAGTACAAAGGGGACACTGAGTGATGCTCACGTGATTAAAGATATGCCCTTTAATTGCTGTCAGAACACCTGAAAGCAGGTGGAGATCCGTCAGATTTTATTTTATTTTCAGATGAAGGTGCCATCTCATCCAATGACGGCCCATGTACTACAGAGACATAAGAAAGAAGGCAGGTGATTGGGCCGATTCAGCTACTGTAGTTAGCAAATGATTATTCCTAGGGGACATCCCGCTCTGCTGACAGCTCAGGTTGCAATTTATTTCAGTGGACAGGACATACGCTATGCAAGATTCTCTATGCCACTTGGCATGCAGGGTTCTCCCTTCCTGTGGTGGAGGATTAGTTTCTTCACTAGAGGGGCTTTAATATTTTCAAAAAGCAAGAGTGACTGAGATTAGTGAAGAAAGCCTCAACCATCTAGGGATGGTCTGGGGAGGGAATCTCCCTATTGGAATCAGTTTTCAAATAATGTACTTAAAATGGTGCATTTTACAGCACATGTTATGTGAAACATTGAGAAAAACACCATGTAAAGTCCGTTCTGTAGGATAACTCGTGGCAAAATGCAATAGCTGTCAGTTTAACAGCCGTACTCAGGATCATTTCCCCCCACAATGTTATGATGCCGCTGCCAGCAATACATGCCAGCATTGTCACTTTAAAACACACATCATAATGCATGTGCCCTCAAATATATTTGTATTTATTGAATGTGTTGAGCGCTAGACACCTAGGCGCTGAACAAAATAAAAACGGTACAATAAGAATCAACATGTGAATGAAAAAAGATCCAACCGATCAGTGAGAGATATGAGCTTTGAGGTGGGACTTAAAGAGGGGAAAGAAGATATGGAACCTAGAGAAAGAGGGACAGAGTTCCACTTTTTGGGGACAAGCTGCGCAAAGGTGCGGAAACAGGATTGCGGGGGGACAGGGACAGTTAAGAGAAAAAGGGATTGGGAATGAAGCGATCAGGTGGGGGAGTAGAAAGAGATTAAGGAAGCGAGATAAGAAGGAGCAAGGCCATAGAGACACTTGAAGACAATACAAAGACAGTGAAAGAGTAAACAAGTTTAACAAGAAAGCCAGTGTAGAGAGTGCAGAGTAATAGAGTTGTGGGGGGAAAGAGTGCAGAGTACCCGTATAGATGAATGATAGATTGACGAAGAGGAGCTAGGTGAGATGCCGGAAGGCCAGCAAGAAGACAGGAGCAGTAGAATAGTCTAGAGAAAACAAGAGAGGATATCGGGAGTTTGGTTGAAGAGAATGTAAGAAAATGGTGAGTCTTACGGATGTTGAGCAATTGATAAGTGGTAGAATGGAAACAGAAGAAATGTGAGTGGAAAAGTAGAGTGAAGAATCAAAAATAACACCAAGATTGCAGGCCATCAAAGAGGTGGAAAGGATGGAAGGGGGAAACGTGACTGAAGAAGCAGGTAATGGAAGGGGAATATTAAGAGCAGTGGAGTATAGAACTTCCGTTTTCAAGGGATTAAGGTGGAGATAGTGAGAGGACATTGTGGCGAGTCAGGAGAAGGACACGTACACTCTGAGGACATGTTTCAAAATATTTTATCAAAGTAAAACTATAACGCCTAATTTTCCCTATCACTATGGGTGGTCCCTGCCTGTGTTATTAACTAAGGTGCTCGTCAGTCAGTCATGAATGTCCAAAGACATAAATCAGCTGTCCAAAACTATCCTCACTAACCCTACCACTATGAAAACTGACTTAGGTAAGGATAATTAATGAGAATGACTCCCTTCGCCTGAGGGTATTTCTAATTCCAGTCTGTAGGATCTTTCCTTAACACCTAATCTTCAAACAGTCTCTTGTGATTTCTTGAATCAGTCTCTGTAACTATTTATTGACTTTTGTCGCCTCCTTTGAAATCCCTTTCGGAGATCTTTTGTATGATCTGTATTCTTGGTTGCTGGAATCAAAGTGTCCTTGTAAATTGTCATTTCACTGATAGGCTTTCCCTCCGGGGCAATTATAGTCCAATTTGTTCTGGTCAACTTGGTAAATAGTTCAATTGAATAATTCCTCTGAACTATGTCTCATAATATGTACTCTCTTTTATATTCTCTTCTTGCGCAGAATATCACATTTCTTGACCCATTTACCAAGGTATTGTTAATCACTGTTCTTTACTCTCAGTATTGAGGTTGTTAGCAAACCTTTCTCCTGTGTCACAACGCTTTAAGTTAATCAATTTCAGGTTTAACTTCGCCTCCTGACTTCTACTGAGACTAGTTGTAAGTTATAATGATTCCCTTTGTCCTCCCATTATTTAGGTTATCCCCGTTACCTTCATCTGTGATGGAGATCATCTTCGTGAACCATGTCCCTAAGGGAATTTCTTTCTATTGTCCCACACCATCGTCCGGTTATCTTCATCAGAGTTTTCTTCCTCCTCGCGGTGTCTCGGTCTCTAGATACCTGACTGGACACCCTGCTGCTTTATGTATTGAGGGGTGTTGGCGATGGTTTGTGGTCCGACTGTCCACCACAGATCCCTTGTGTCGGCACCACCTTCCTCCGGGCTCCGGCTCTGTTGGCTTATCACTCTGGGGACTCTCAGTGGCTCTGGCACTCCGTTCTTCAATTTTGTGTGAGTTTCAAACCTGCAGGCTTCCTGGCTTCCACTTACTCCACATTGTCTCTCTCCAGGTGTTACACAGCTAGAGGCCTCCAGTACCTGTGTATGTGTTCCTCTCTTTCCTGGTTACCTTTTGACAACCAGTTGTCTAATTTACTAAACCCAGTGGATTGGATATCCCAATATAAAAGGACATGTTATTTTTCTATGTGATAATAACATATATTAAGTGTTCCTTCATTAAAGACTTGATGTTTAACAGTCTCTGATATTTTAAAGCATCCCAAGTAGGCCACAGTGTAAAGAGCTTTAGGGAGTTCCTCACCTGAGTCTCTCCCCGTGGGTTGCCTCTATCTCTAGGGAGGGTATTGCGCAGCAGGATCACCTCTGTAGACTCACAATGGAGGCTCTCCATTGCAGAAAAGGGACACATTTCCTCAATTCATCACAAAATCCATGACTGAATATCAAGAAAACAGGTAGTTAAGGAGTAGTGAATATACTCAGTGAAGGTATTGAAGGAAATAAAAATGTGTGATCCATCCACATGGAGGTGATAACCAAAGGCAAAAGAAGAGCCGAAAGAGCTGAGAGGAGAGGTATAGAGGCAAAAAAGGAGAGGGTCAATGACTGAACCTTGAGGGATACCATGTGAGAGAGGGAGAATGGAGAAGAGTGACCAGCCCAGGAGACAAAGAAAGTCTGTCTTGATAGTTAAGAATGAAACCACTAGAGAGTAGAGTCTCGAATGCCCAGTTCAGTAAGAGAAGAAAGAAGAATAGTATGGTTGATCAAGTCAGAGGCGACTGAGACATCAGGAAGTACAAGAAGAGCGAAAAGTTTAGAATGGTAAGATCTGAGAAGTGCTGCCCATTAGTGACAGATAGAGCAGTTTGGAGAGTGTGCAGGTTGGTAAAAGAGGAGACGTTGCAATAAACTAAATGCTTGAGAAGCTTTGAGAGAAAAGGGAAACAAGAAATGCCACTTTACATACATGTAAAAGTAATGTTCATGTTGCCTGTGCAAATGTATGCCAGTGCTCCAACTATAAAAACACACATGTTGGATGTGCCCAACATTGCCAGTATTGCCACTGTAAATACACTCATTTGTCTGTGCCTAATAATACTGTTATTGCACTGCAACGATCCATTCATGCTAGCTATGCCAACATAAGTCAGTATTGCCTCTGTAACACCACACTCCTGCTGGCTGTGAAAAATAACGTTTTGTCACCTTTAGAACACATTCACATTGTTGGGCCCAATAATTCCACTGTTATAATAGAATGTAATGCTGGATGTCACACTGTATGCCAGTAGGGCCACAGTAAGAACACACTCATGTTTTACTATATCTAATACCGCAAGTATTGACATAGCAATTATATATTGTCCTGCTAGCTATGCTAATATATGCCAGCATTTTCTTTATTTGAAAATACTTAGGTTTGTTGGGCCTAACAGTACATGCATTGCCACTGTGAGAAGACATGTTCATGGTGGCTGTCCACAAATGTGTTGTTGTGCCACTGTAAGCACCTTCACATGTTTAATGTGCCCAAAAAAAGGACGTTTTGCCATTGTGAGAAGATATTAGTAGTGGCGGTACTGTACTGTGAAGCACACTCATGGTGGGTGTCCAATAAGGTTGTACTGCCACTGTAACAATACATCCTGGAACCTTCACAAACTTGCTCCTCCACTTCCTCCTACTGACTCCCCCACAATCCCAAGCCTCCTCTCTTGATGCCTTAACACAAAATGCCCAAGCTCAGATACACACATATGCACACAGAAGCACACACATTCACATGTGCAGAATTTCACACATGCACACATATATATATGTGTACACATCCACAGGTGTGCAGACACAGATATTCAAAGACACAGACAACTGCTTGCATGCACACAAGCATACATACACACTTAAAGATATCTGTTCCACCAGCCACATCAGGCCAGCATGTACAGCCTTTAACTCTCCAGAATGCCCATCACTGCAGGCACAAAGCAGGTGGAGGTGTCAATCAACAGTGTTCCTAGTGTCCTGATAGCTGAAGCTATGTGGTGGACATAGATGTGAGCCTCTCAGGCAGGCAAAACAACGGGGATGGGCAAAGCTTGCTTGCAAATATTATCTCACAATATACCAGGCTGTATGCCCAATAGGCCAAGCAAGGCGGAAGAAGCAAAACACCCCTATTCGGGCATGGGCCCTTAGGTATGTGTAGTCTGAGTTATCTCACACATAGGGCATACCAGGTATCCTACACTGCTAGCTGGCTCAAAGTGCTCTTACATCTGCTGGCTGCAGCTGGGGGAGAACTTAGATTTTGCACTGATCCTGCCTTGGCACCCCATAAATTGGTGTAGGACACTGCCCTGTCGCCTATCCTGGACAAGCTTCCACTTCTCGCTTACTTCCAATAGCAAAATAAAGCTTCACCCGTCACATATGTTATGGGCGTTTGTACAATAGCTCTTCTGCCTTGTGTGGTGACCCACATGCAAGTTCTCCTTATATTGGACATATGTGTCTCGTGTTTATATCAGGTGTGCCTTAGAGTAGTGATCCTTCATATTTCCAAATTGCTGATTCATCTATTTTTGATTGGCTTTTACTCTTGATTAGAATTGGGCGGTAATAGAGAAAGGAACTTCTCCACAAAGGCAACTGCATTTTGCAGTTTTCAAGACCATCCAAGAGGTGGTTCTGCCTGGTTCCTAGGGAAATTACAAAACAATGGTCAACGCTGGTGAGAGCCATAGGCCAATGCAGACTTTCTGAGCAAGCTTGGAAACTTTGACGATTGGCAGAACAGTTTCCTCCTCTTTACCCTATATCCATGTGCTTCTCATTACACCGCCAGCATCATCGCCTCCTACCTGCAGGAGAGTGGAGACGATGTGAATCACCTGGACAGGCACATGTTATCTCTCACTAAGGTGGATGCAGTGAGCATTGGGAATGCTCACGTGAGGCCGGGTGGAGTTGTTGGGAAAGACAACAACATTTTACCACTGGATGAAATGATATGAGGGCTGGGAGGATAGCTCAGGGGCAACAACACACATGTCTTGGAAGCAAGACAGCGCACAGCAACACAGGTTTGAATCCTGGTGCCATGCTCAGAAACCGGTCTCCGGTGTTACACGTGTTATAAACGAACAATTATTACAATTATGCATCTGTGTTTGAAGAAGGAGAGCCTGCAGAGAGAAGAAGCTGGACTGAGTCAGTGGTCCTTGCTCTATACAACACAATGTGCCATGGCTACTGTACATATGTTTTGCACATGTACATCCCTTTCTCTAAAATGGCAGTCAAAGTTGTCTCTGAACGTTGGTGGCACTACTCACAGGTCTATGCCATATTGAACAGTAATTTCCGGGCTATAGTTGAAACCACAAAGAAATTAGACAGGGCGAAATGCCGAGATTACACAAAGTGCATTCACACATTAGTCACATAGCCCTCCTCACCCACGCTGCTTTTTCACGCACATCGCAGGGGAGTTGCTAGGTCTGGAAAAGACCCGGGGCTAAGCTGATGTCAGTACTGTTAGGACTGGGGGCTAGCTAGTCTTTTGGCTGTAGCTCCTGAGATTCTATCCAGGGCTACAACCAAAAGGTCAGGGGCTATAGCCCCCTTAGCGCCCCCCCAGCAACGCCCCTGTGCACATGCCCAACTGATCGCACCACCAAGTGGTGCACAACTCACAGTGCTATCTCACTCACAGAGCCATCCTAATCAGTTTAACATATTCTGCCTTCCGGCCGGAGCATCCACCAATGGAACAGCGCTCATGCCATGCAATGCCTGCCAGAGACAGAAGTTCAGTTGGTATAATATATATTGTGGATACAGATAGCTGGTTGGTGGCAAGATCAGTTATAGAAAACCTTAAGACAGACAGAGTTGTTGAATGAGGCTAGTGGGGTTAATCACTGGGTGAGCTTATGAGCGAATTTACGAGCATGTTTCCATCTCCTTTCCACTTTTCTCCATTTTGCACTGTAATTACTTATACATTTTAAATTAAAGTGATCATGTTAGTACAGAAAAGAACATGGGGCAGCAATAACATTTGCAAGAAACTAGTTACTATGCAATGGAACCATTAAATTAGTGAACGAGAGACCGAGTTAGTGTGTCAGCATACATGACTGTTTATTAATGCATACTTGTGAATAAGGGAGGGGGTGCATGACTTAACAAGTGCTTGAGTAAGTCAATGTGACTGTCAGTCCTCTTTTAGAAATCTCAGATTGTCTCACATGCTTGTTGGTTGGGCATGGCAGCATGACATGACAGTGCTGATATGTGAGGAATTGTCACTTGGCAAAGGTGCAAAACCCTGGCTTTTTTTATTTTTATTAATACATAGAATGATGAGGGTCATTCCACCTCCAAAAGGGTAAGCTGCCAACCAGATTTGCCTTTTCCGTTGACTCCATCCCAAATGCGTAGTGCACTCTTATCCTGACACATCAGTAGCCTGATCCACATCACCTGCTCTACTCGTGGCAAAGAGCAGGTTCATAGGTCACAAGATGCCAACTTGACAGCAGCGGAGATAGCCAAGTCCGTGCAGCGTAGAAGCGGCATTTAAGATATGCCCACCTGTACCCAAAACTATGATGATCATAAGTAACCCCTGTTGGCGGCAGGGTAAACTCTGACTAAAAGCTAAGTCTAAGGCATCGTGCATGGTACTACTTTATGCATGTATATGTATAAAGCGTGCAAACAGCCCCGGGGAATCAGGGCACTGTTACAAGGAGATGACTTAGTCACATGAGGCATATATCATACATTTTACATGATGCATAATCACACATTTCACAAATCAGGGTGAGAGGCACAGTCATTATAGAGAGTTCCAACCATATAGCTTTGCCATAGCAAAACTTAGGTGAATAGCTGTGTTGTAATGGCTTTGCGGAAGGCTAGGTGGGATGCTTCTGCTCACGATTTATGATCACAAGCGCCACATTCCAATTGATATTGCACATGTGCCAGCTCCTGTAAGTCAGCTCTGCTGTGGAAGGTGATGGGTATTCTGGTCAGTCGGATGTTGCCTGCCAAATGACAGATAGGAACCTAGAGGGCCGGGCCTCCTGTTTGTTCTCTTTTGTCAGGGCAGGTAACACCATCTACCAAAGACAGCCTCACAGCATGCAGCTTTCCTTGGTCTGGGCATTAACAGAGTACAACCATGCAATAGGAGAAGCCTCACATCAGACTGCTGAATCTCTAAAGGCCTTTGTTCTCCGTGAGACTTTAAGGGGGTGGGATTATGATAGTAAGGAGGGCTCTAGTCAATAAAAAAAGACTTCCACCATCTTGATGTTTACTGTCCCTCTCTCTATTTACTGTACCCTCCACTTCCTCAAGGGCAAAGAACTTTTGTTGTGACATCAGAAGGGCAAAGTCCACTCCAGTCCAGAACAGGGATTGGATCATTAAGGCAGGCTACCTTCAGCCCAATCACCTGAAGATTTTTGCCCTGAAACGAAGGGGCCTTTCACCCCTTCAGCAGATTCACTCAGTGCCTCTTGGATCCTTTAAACAACAGATTTGCTCTGAATATCTCACTGGACTTTGAATTTAGGAGGGTCGTATTCTCAAAAGTCCATAACCTGAGGTGAAAAGGAAGGAAGATCTGTCCCCTGCCACACACAGGGCACATCGGGAGTAACCTCTGCTGGGGATCAGGACCTACCAATCAGCACAGGAATCTCCTGAGCTTGTAGAGCAGACCCTTAATGGAACCATCCTATCCTCCAGTCCCGTTGAGTGGGCATCACAGTAACCGGAGGACCAGACCAGTTGAAACTCCCTGTTCTACCACACTGAACCGGTCACTCTGTGTTCAGTGCACCTGTTAGGCCTGATGCAACTGCTCAATGCTGGGACCTGAACCAAATCACTGGAGAGTCACACAACGACTCTAACCAGGAGTTATGATCATGGCTCGACCCAGCTGGCCCTTGAACTGCCGCTCATTGATCACACATTGAAGCACCCTAGATCTCCACTTCGATGACCGTTGCCCCCGACTCGAACTGCTGGAGTGTCACTCATCGACCCCTTCCAGCATCTAAAGCACGATTCAGCCTGGAAAACTGCAAAGCATTGCTGGGTCCACCTCAACCTGCATCTTTGAGAACTGCCCTTCTACCGCATACAGCACCTACTTGACGACTGCTTGCTGGCAGGGCCTCCATGATGTAAGAGGATTCAATTCAGCACTACAGCTAAGTTAACGCCTAGTCTAGAATACTGAATGAAAACCCGTATTGATATATCTTTAGGTCCAGTTCATGCGTTCTGGATGACTACCCTTATATGACACCCCTCTCTTGGAATCCCCCTGACCCCACTGAGCCAAGAAGTAGTTCTGTTTTGCAAGTTTAAAAGGTTTATTTGATAATTTAAAATATATATATCACACTTTATAATAAATTAATACTTGAATAGCACACTTAATCTGATATGATAAAGATCAACAACGGAGAATCTGGCACTCGCACGCTTCTTATAATCACTAATGAGTTGACATGAAATGGATAAGGCAGCACACTGGTAAATAGGAACAAAAGTATAATGTGGTAGAGGATGCTTTATGTAAGCTCAGGTGGATGCAATATTCAATGAATGCAGTACAGAAAATACTCAATATGATTTCAACCCAACAATGTAATCACTTTTCTCTGGCTATTCACTCCCCCCCTCTTTATGCAATGCAAGGAAATGGGAGGAAAGCACCCAGTTCTCAGAAATGCAATCAATGTAATACAGTTCACCCCAGCAAGCTTAGACAACAGAAAACAGATAGGAGTTTTGAAATAGCAATGGATGAGAAATATGCTAAATTTGCTTTTAATTCCCTTTCAGAGGTTCATGGTGAGTGGTATCTAGTTAATATTAGTCCAGGCTCACACTAGCAATGATGCAGGGATAGTTAGCAGGTTAAACGAATTTCTGGCAAATGGAAGGCAAACAGCAGCAGTTTTTACATGTGAAGAAATTTGCAAATCGCTGTAAAATTCGCAGATGCGTGTTCCGCGATTGCGGTAAAACTATAAGGAATAGGAATGCGGTTCTAGGTTCATAGGAAAGCCACGATTCTAAGCTATCAGAGGAAAGTTACTGCAAGTATCTAGCCCAAACGGTCGCGGAGATATGAGCGATTTAATAGAGGTCGTTTTTGGTTTTGCGAATTTTAAAAGCTCAAAATGACAGGTGGCAGATTTTACTAGAAATGACAGGTGACAGCTAGGAGGCAGTTCTACTTAGATTAAATAGATTGAATTAGATGCCTTTAAACTAAGAGATTGGTTCTGAGTTTTGCTGAGTACTCACAAGAGATTTTGAACAGGAAAGCGACTTGGTCACGGACTTCAGTCTAGTCAGGTCTTCCCGGGTTCTGCTCACAGCGCCTGGCCTCTGGAACTGCTCGCAGCGGTCTGGTCTGGGTCTCTCTGGGTACAGCACTGCTTTCTCTCTGGTCTGGTCTCTGCTAGGCACCGGTTCTCTGGGTCTCTCTGCTCTGGATAGAACGAAGTCTCTAGTTTGGCTTTCAGGAGGTTGATGAATTTGAAGTCTGGATCTCGGGATGTTGTATGGTCCAGCAGAGTGCGTTGCTGCAAATGGCATTGAAGGTCCCTATCTGTCCTGACTCTGTGCTTTTATGTGTTGTTGAGAGTGGGTGTGTGTGTTGCATCACTAGACTTGCCCCTCTCACTTGTCATTGGTCAAGCTTCCATTCCTTACTTGATTGGCGAATGAACTGTGAGTCAGAGGGATGTCATTTTATGGCTTGCAGATGAGACATTCCCCTGTCATCTGTGCACCCAAATATATATATGATCAAAATCCATACTTCAGGGTTACACAGTTGTTTGAAATTACATATACATGGTGTGGCTGAATTTAGCCATGTCTCTGTCCAAATCTGCTTTTTCTAGAAGCTTGCATTCAGAGATGGTACATAATTGACTTTTTAACTGATTTTTCAATTTCTGACATGGACCCAACTTTACATACATGTGCGCAGGGAGTAGGGACATTAACTGATGAAGTTTCAGATTTTTAACATGCACACATTTAGAGTAATATCCACTTTTCCGCTAAAACCCCCCTGAACATACCACCGGTTCCTACCACGTCTTAAACTGTGGGCAGAAAAATCACAAGAATTATGGTATCATTTATAAAATTTTCACATGTCCGCACTATGAGTTATTCACCTTTTTATAAAACCATATTCTGGCTACAGGGGTGTGTCTTTTCAGGTCACATGGTACAGAAACCAGTCTTTCCAGTTTCTGCCAAGCCAGCTTGCTCTCACAGGCAGTGCCCCTCCCAGCTTCTTCAGGAGGAAGCCACTTTTTACGACGTCTGTAATAAAACCTTTGCTTGGGTCCAGGAAGGCCCATTGTTCAAGAGGAAGCCATTTATGATCCTCTCAATAAACCCTCTGCCTGGGTGAAGGGAGTGGCATTGTTCACTCTCTTGCAGAGCACAGGTAATTCAATTATCAGATAGATGGCATATCCTTAGTGTGGGCAGCAAAAGGAAGATTGCCTAGGAACACAGTTGTGACTCAAGTTTCACTCCTGATGGGGGTAGCTGTCAAGCAAAATCAAGTTCCTTAAGCCAGACCTTCAGCTAACTGTCATGTTATTTTTGTTGCTTTTTAACTTAACTTGCAATTTTACACATGCAGCTAGAATGCTGATTCTAAGTGCAAAACTATGACATTTCAACAGTTACAAAGGCATGTGACACCAAACATAGGTCACTCATTTAATCTAAACATTTTCGATTTTAGTGTCTTTAAATCCAGTGCAACTTAAACTGCTGCAATCCACAGCTCAGCCAGTCTTGTTATAAACCTTGTCTTATGATCTTCATTTCCCAGATTTTGTAGGCACACAAAACTCCATTCTGCCAAATGTCTGCTGGTGTTCAGTAAATATTTTTCACATATTGCAATGTTTGAAAATAGGCATTTTGACTTGCCTTCAGAAAAACACACAGTGGTTTTAAAACGCCGGCTTTTGGATAGTGGTGAGTACTGGTACTGCACCCATTTTTGGGATTTAAGAAATGAATTCCCCACACTTCTAGGTTGCATTTGGCAATCAGTATTGCCATTCCCAATGGTTTCAGACTACTGTGCGGGTAGTCCAATAGTGGTTTTAAAGTGCTTTGAAGCTAACCGGCGCTACTGTTTTTCCTTTGGCAACCCATTTCCCTCATGGCAACCCGGCCTTTCATTCTCGCACTGGTGGGTGGCAAGTGAGGCAACCATTTTGGTGGGCGCACAAACTGCGCAGCTTTCCTGGATTTCGGCGCACATGTGGGTTTTCCGCCATCTTGAATTTTCTAAGCCCACAGCACCAAATGTTGTGGCATGATAGCTTAAACGTGGGTCAGGACACCCAACAAGTCCCCCCCACGCGACTGTACTTGAATTTGAGTCGATGGGGAGTCGCGTGCACAAGGGTTTTGACCCACGCACCGGTCGGTCCGCATAATCTTCTTCCGATTCTGTAGATGGCACAGTTCAGCATCTTTTCCTCCATTCGGTATTGATCGATCGGTTCTCCTCGCCGGTCCGGATGTGAATATTGGGCGGTCCACTGGGCCCATTGGATCTTCGTTCCCGGTCTCCGGATCGTCCTCCTTGGTCATTCTTCACGGTTTCATCTCTCCTAGGATGATAAAGCAAAAGCGGCAATACCTACTCATAGACGTTTTTCCACCACTGTTGAGATAGTGGGGCAGCATATGCATTTCATCATAACGAAACATTACATTCTTATTTTGATAAAAACAGTATAACTAAGAGACAGTTTCATGCAAATCACAATATTTTAGAGACTAGATGTGGTATGTTTTATGATTGGAACTGAATTAGTCTGATACAGTACCCGCTAGGATTCCAGAGGATTCCTCCAGTTGTTGCAGAGTGTGCCTGGGATGGCAACATTTCAACTGGTTTATGTGGACCCACTTGTCTTCCCCCTCTGCCGAAGGACCTTTGTGGATTTTGTAGGCCACAGGGGAGATCTTATCGACGATCTCAAAGGGTCCCTTCCATGTAGGCAAAAATTTGCGCTGCTTGGCCTGGTTCCTTTGGAAGTTGTATAGATAGACCCGGTCCCCCACCTGATATTCCTTCCTGGAAGTTTTCAGGTCATAATGGGTCTTCATGCTATCAGCTGATCTTTCTAGATTCCGCTGAGCATAAGCAAAAGCATGTTGGAGGTGTTTCCTTAAATTCTCTACATACTCATGAGTAGTGGAGGCATTTATCAGTGTCTGCTCTTGGGTCCTGTAGAGCAAATGCTGAGGAAGCACCATCTTGCGCCCAGTCATCAACTCAAATGGTGAAATTTTGGTTGCAGATGAAGGGGTAGATCTGATGGCCATTAGGACCAGAGGTAATCGGATATCCCAACTTGGCCCAGAATCTGCCACAAACTTCTTTAATATGCTCACAATTGTCCGGTTATATCTCTCTACTGCCCCAGAAGAAGCTGGTCTGTAAGCAATATGCAGCTTTCTCTTGACCCCCAGTATCTCCCACATCTTTGTCATTACTTCACTGGTGAAGTGGCTACCTCTGTCTGACTCAATCCTTTGAGGTAGACCAAAACGGGAAAAGATGTGGTTAATCATCAAGGCAGCTGCAGTTTCTGCCTTGCAATTTGGGGCTGGGAGACATTCCACCCACTTGGTAAACAAGCATGTCACAGTCAACATGTACTTATTCCCCCTAGCCGAGCGAATCACAGGGCCTACAAAGTCGATTTGTAAATCTGACCATGGCAGTGTCATCCCCCTCTTTTGGAGAGGCGCACGGTGTGTGAGGGATGTTGGCTGAAATTGTGCACACACAAGACACCCCTTCAAGTATTGGTCGAGGTCCTGCCCCATGTGTGGCCAGTATGCAACCTCTCTTAAGATTTCCAATGTTGTGTGAAACCCCCTGTGACCGGCAGTGGCCGCATCATGGGCGTGACTTAACATCAGGCTTCGGAATGAGGTAGGAACCACCCACTGATCGTGGCCAGCTTTGGATTTCCTTACCAACAAACCGTCTTGGATCCGGAACATTTTTGGACATTTCATCAACACTCTTAGGTCCTCTTTCCCAATGTAATTGGTATCCGTCAGGGGAAAGTTCTCAGGGTCCTCAAGGTGCTGGTAAAATTTACCAATTATTGGATCCCTCTTCTGAGCAGTAATCAAATCAGCATCAGGGGTCTCCTTACTCCATTGTGCAATTGAGAGGTCGTTGTGAGCATTTGTCTGGGACCTAGTGATGGCAGTGACCTGGATTTCCCCCAACAGGGACTCAATCTCAATTAGATCCCCTTGGATGGCCCCGGTTTTGGCCAGCTGATCAGCTAAGTCATTTCCAGTTTTGTCTGGTCCCTCTACTTTGGAATGACCCTTGATCTTTTTCCAATAGATGGTCATCTCGTTCGAGGTGACCAGATCATCAATGTTTTGGATCAACTTCCCATGTTTCAAGGGTTTGTTGTTAGCACATAACATGCCTCTGGTTTTCCAATTCACCAGGTGCTCCATGAACCCATTCCGTACATAATTCGAATCTGTGATTATGACCAGTTCGTGGAGTTGATGCTGGACAGCAGTGAGGATGGCCTGATGCACAGCCATCAATTCTGCCACCTGACTACTTCGGGGACCAATTTTGTATCCCGCGGAGGGTTCTGGGGACTCATTCACCCATGCATTCCCTACGCCGGCCACCAGTTCTTTCTCCCCGTTGTTGTCAACATGGTAAGAGCATCCATCCACATACACAGTGGGCATTCCCTCACACTTGTCTTCTTCAAAGACTTTGTGGGGGGAATTAAGGTATGCCTCCATGTTGTCCTTTATTTTTAGACTTTCGTCCTCGAGACAGTTTTCTCTGGCACAATCATGCAAGTCAGCCAGACCTTGCGCGAGGGGACTCTTCTTGTTTTGGCCATATCGGACCTCCACAGGAAAGCCTTGCATTGACAGAATCCAGGAAGTAATTCGGGAATTACTCACATTTCCGGCCCGGATTCTGTCACTTTGGAGATATTGCAGAGGCTGGTGTGGAGTCTCCACTATGATGTGTTCCCCCTGGATAAACGGGCGGTAATTCTTCAATGCCCACACCGTTGCCAGGAGTGCCTTCTCACAATCGTTGAATTTTTCCTCCACAGAGGATAAAGTTTTGCTCGCATAGGAGATTACTTTATTGACCTTGTCATGCTTTTGATATAATACTGCCGTCAAGCACGTATTAGAGAACCCCGTCTCCAGCAAGAACTCCTTGTTTCTGACAGGGTAAGCTAGGCAAGGTGCTTGTGAGAGGCTTTTTTTGAGTTGTTTTACTGCCTCGGCTTGTTCTGGACCCCATTCCCACTTGACCCCCCCCTTCAGGAGATGAATCAGGGGTCTGGTGATCTCTGCGTAGCCCTCAATGAACTTTCTGCTGTAATTAGTCAGTCCAAGGAGGCTCCTTAGTTCCCGCAGAGTTGTGGGGTCTTTCAGTTTCTGAAGTGCTTCCACTTTCTTTTCCTGGGGACAGAGACCCTGAGGAGTAATCTCATGCCCCAAGAAATTAACACGGGTTCTACACCACTGTGCTTTCTGAAAGGAAAGTTTTGCTCTGGCGGCCCTCAACTGTGTCAGAACATAACGGATCTCTGCTACGTGTTCCTCCACAGATGAACTTTTGATGAGGACATAATCTACATAAGCCAGGTTACCCCTCGTACCCAGGTCGGGCATGGCCTTATGTAGGAAAATGTTGAATTCATTGCCGGAGTTGAGGTATCCGAAGGGAGTCCGGGTCCATGTGTACTGCTGGCCCCCAAAGGTAAAAGCCAGTTTGTATTGGTCCTCCCTGCTGACAGGCACGGTCCAGTATCCATTGGTCAGGTCTATTGCAGTGAATACCTGTGACCCCTGAATCTGGGCCAGCCCTTGGTCAATGTAGGGAAGAGGCCATCGGGAAGTATGGACCCGTTTGTTGAGCTCCCTGAGGTCGGCGCAGAGTCTCCACTGGCCGTTTGGCTTCAATATTCCCAGCACCGGATTATTGAAGGTGCTGTGGACTGGACGGATTATTCCCCGGGACTCAAGGTTCTTAATTATTTCAGTAAGGGACTCCATTGATGCGAGAGGCAAGCGATATTGCTTCACAAACACTGGAGTCATGCCAGGGTTCGTGGGGATTGTTGTGGTGTGGATGTCCGTGCGACCACAGTCATATGAGTCTACCGCAAAGAGATCTTGGAAATCCAAGAAAACTTGTTTCAACTTTTGCTTTTGTTCCAGAGTCACACAGGCATCCGCTAGGTTGACTCTCTCTTCCACCATCTGCCTGAAGCCTGGAAAGACTTCTGGTTTGGCTATTTCCGCGGCCTCCTCCAGCTGGGTGGAGAAGTCCCTGGTCAGAGTGCTGATTTGGACCGGAGGCTTCAGGTGGGAAAGGCAGCCCTCATGGACTTGGAAAATCACCTCATCCCTCCTGAAGTCACAAGTCACATCTTCCTTACCATAGGGGCAGGAAGTGTACACCAGGAAGTTCCCCCCATGCCAGGTAAAAATCCTGTCTGGTGTTGTATTGTCATCACTGTCACTGTCAAAACAGTCCTTGGGGATTGGTCCTAACAGTTCATTTACAAGATCCATGGAGAAATGTCGGTCATCAACCGCCATTCCAATAATGGTGCCTGCGGCTAGAGTAATACTCTTTAAGTCGCTGTTATCCACCTCTATTAGAATGGTGTCATGTTCTATGTTGACTAATGGAGTTGGGTTTACCCCCAACCCTTGCTGTTGGAGAGAAGCGTTTAGATGTATGTAAGCATCAGGGTTTTTCAACTCTTGTCCCCTTTTAACTTTCACTTCCAGGGAGAATTGTCGAGTCCTTTCTGGGATGGTGACTTCCTCTTTAACCTGAATTTCAACTGCATAAGGTAGCAATTGAGCTGACCTAAATGCTTTTTCTGGATCAACAAAGCCCATGGGATTATCCGCTAATCGGGACCAAGCTTTGAAGTTTATTAGGTCCAAACTAATGGCAAAGCGATTGAGAATGTCACTGCCTAAGTAAAAGGCGGCAGTGACGTCTCGCACGACCCAACAATTATGGGCTATGCTCTTGTTGCCAATGGAGATTTTGAGCATACACCTGCTTGGCAGGAGATGTTTTGAATTGGGTGCTTCCAGGTCCAATTCCCATTTGTCTATCAGTTTGAAGGTGGGAATGGCTGGATCTTTTGGGAGTTGGCGGAACATGGCTTCGCTGATGAAGCTCTTACCGTTGTTCACACACACTCGAGCGAGAACAGAGTCCTTCCCATCATTTAACTGAACAGGGATGAACAACTGCTCTCCAATTTGCTGAATCTCAGCCAGGCTCTGAGCTGATTTCACATCTTTCTGGACTATAGGAGTGGGAGTTTCTGATTGTGGATTAGTATAGAATTTCAGAGTGTTTCCTTCCAGCGTGGAATACCACTTTAGACTGGAAGGAAGGTTGATTTTCAGAAATAGAGAGGACCCCCCATCACCAGTCTGTTGTCCTACTGCTATTACTGTCACGTCTGGAATTTGGTTGTTCTGGAAGTGAAATTCTACTTGGTCAGATTTTTGTTCAACCATGTGGCATGTGCCGTTTAAACTAACATGGTTGACACTCTGTTTTAATTTTATGGGTCGGCTAGTCTGAGTCCAGAGGACCTTGTTTACGCAGTCTATTAGGGGTGACAACCTTCTCGGGAGGTCATTCCCTAGTAAACAAGGGGTGCCCTCTGGGGTCACAACTATGACCGGGTGTTTCAACTTATGTCGCCCGATCTTAATGTCCAAGTCTGCAGTCCCCTCAACGGGAATTTCCTTCCCGTCAAAGTTCTGCAGTTGTCCAGGAAGAGAGGTGAGAGGAATTTGATAATTCTCTCCCCTTCCTGCATTCAGTTCGTCAAAGACCCTTCTGGACAGAAGGGTAGCTTGAGATCCAGTGTCCACCAGCGCTGAGATTGTACCCTGCCCCTGTACTTGTACCGGGGCATAATATCTTCCCTCCTTCTCCTCAAGGGGGCACAGATAATGTACATTTTTGGACAACTGGTGGGCTAATTCTCTGGTTTTGGACATTGCAAGAGAAGAGATTTGGGCAGAATTCTGTGGAGAGCCTTGGGAATCTGAAAGAAAAATTTGGCAACTGGAGATCAGAGCCATTGTGGGTTCCCCTGGCTCCGTTTCTGGGCCGCCCCCCCCTTTTTGGAGGCAGTCCCCAGGATGGGTTTGAACCAGGGGATTTTCTTGCTGTTGGTTCTGGGATGAGATGGTGGGCGGCGGTAGCTCAGTCTCCACATCTCCCCAGTCTGGATTTGCATCCCTAGGGACCCATTTTTCTTTGGGAGGAGTTCCCCCCTCTCTGAAGGAGAAGATCCTTTTCCCAGGATCCTCTGAGGATCCCTCTCCCTCAAATTGGAAGATCTGTACCTCCTCCTCAAAATGAGTCTGTTTGGGTCTTTTGTTTCTCCTACCCCCCCTCTGCTCCTTAGGAGGCAGACTTTCAGGGGCAAGAGATTTTGTTTCCGGTTCCTGGGTTTCCAGGGGCTGTTTACAAGTGAGGAAGGAAGCTTCCTCCAAGGCTTTACACCCCCCTTCCCTTTGTGCCTCCTCCCTGGGAACCGGTGTGTTATCGGGGTGCTGCCCCCGTCATTGTTCTGGAGCACCAGGTCCAGAGTTGGGTGCGTTCTGCGCCGGCATGCCCATCTGAGGGTTCTGCTGAGCCCTCAGTATGTGACCCAGATCCCGCGCCATGTTTTGAACCTGGCGCTCTAACTGGGACACCCGCTCTGGCTGATACGGGGCCCTGTTTTCTCCCCTGGGCTGATCCCGGGAAGGGTAGCTATCCCTCCTTTGGTAATACCCCGGGTTGGGAAGATTTGGGTACCCCTCCACCCTTGGCCTCCCCTCTCCCGGATTCAGTGGTCTGGGCTCAGGGAATTGGGGACAGAAGGATGGATGGTTTTGGGGCTGAAAGTCGGGTGGATATCTGGGGTAAAAGTTCTGCCCAGGGTTTGGTAAATTTCTGCCCTCCTGTGGGAAGTTTGGAGGGAAGTTCCCTGGGTTCGGTGCTCGGTTGGATCCCCCCCCCTTGGGCTGGGGGAGTCCACACATAACCCAGGATTGGACTGTTACCTTTGTAGCGAGGACTTACATAGTCAGGAGAGCGAGGGACCCCATTGGGGGGACTACCTCTTTCACTCCCTGCCTGTGACTGGCCCGAAGACCTTCTGGGCCTAGCATTATTAGGTGCAGGTAGGTTTTTAGGCCCCCCCATCTCCAAATCCAAAACGGGGGTGACCTTTACCTCTGCCACCTTGGCAGCAGCAGGGGTGCTGTTGGCTTTGGGGTTTTTCTGGGCATTGCTTTTATTTTCTATGGGCTTCTGCACCTCATAGATGCGGGTAGCCTGTTCAATGACCCAGTCTAAAGATCTTTTCTCGTGAAAATCCCTCACGAGCTGGGTCATGATATATTTGGGCAAGGCATGGAAAAACGTGTTTATAAATTCTCGGCTATCCGTGCGCACCCTTCTTGTGGTCTGTGCAAAAGCCCGCTTTAACTCCTGCACAAATTCTTGTGGGGCCTGATCCTCCCCACATTGCAAATTGTAGGCTGCCTTGCGAGCCTCTTGAGGATTTCTGTGAACAGAAAAATGTTTCAGGATGGCCGCCTTATAGGTGGACCATCTTAAATGATTTTGGTCCTCCAGCCCCGCAAAGAAACTGGAGTATTCCGGGGAGAAGGTCCACTTTACATATTGAATACAGCTTTGGCTGTCCTTCAAATGGAAAGTCTCCATCATTTGTTCAAACAACTCTAAGTGCTCCCAAACAGAATACTTAGCGTTCTTATGGTAAGGCGTGATGACGCTCCTGATCGCCTTAATCTGCTTTAAGGGGTCCTTAAGCAAGGCCCTTTTTGCCTTATTGGCCTTTTTGGTTCGGGTAACCCTTGTCCATTCTTCCTCGGACTCAGAGGCACTGCTCCCAGAGGTTCCCGTCTGTTCTTCCAGGTTTTCCCGGATTCTGCGAGCCTGGGAATGGCTGGCAGAATGTGGGGGCCTGGTCTCCTGTGTCCTGCGCAGTTCAGAGGAGTCTTCAGATTCCTCCTTGCTGCCAGGATTTGATGGGTACCCCCTCCACTGACCTAACTGGGCAGAGGTTTTCAGGATGCCCTTAATGGGCCTACTCTCCTGGGGTTCCCCATTGAACTGTACTGTACTTGGGTGCCCGTACCCGGATGCCTACCCCTCCATTCCTGAGTGGTACTGGCCTATGAGCCCCATACTCTTAGCTGGATAGTAATCTGCCATCCCTGTGGCCCTGTGCTCATGTGCGCCAGGGGACATGGGGGTGGTAGAGTCCAGGGACTGGGGGAGATGAAGGCCCCTGGTGTTAGGGCTCCTGCGGTTATGGTCAGGAGTCTCTCTTTCCCAGCGGACCTCATCTCTATCCGCCCCTGCTCCCTGTTGCAATGCAAGAGCCTGCATTTGTGCTTTCAGTTCCTCTGTTAAGGCCTTACTCGACTCTATCAGTTTCTCCTGCATCGCTACCTGTTGCTGGAGCCTCTCATTGTGCTGGCAGAGAGCCTCATTTTCCCTCTGTGCTTCCTGGTTGGTCCTGGAGAACTGGGCCAGTCTTTGCTGCAGGAGGGTTACCTCCTGGGCAATGTCCCTATTGGCCTGCTCCTTTCTTGCTAGAGCATCCTCCACCCTTCTGGTGTGCTCTACCAAGTTCTGGTTTTCCTTTTGGAGGTCACCCAGCCCCTGGTGGGCCAGGTGATTTTCTTCCATTTTCCTTTTTAAATGGCAGACTTCCTGGCCTAAGGCGTCTCTTTCCTGACTAAGAGCCTGCATTTGTGCCGCCAGGTCGTCCCTCTGCCTTTGAAGGGCACCAGCTTTCTGGCGTTCTTCATCAAACTCTGCCTGGGTATCCAGGTCTTTCAAGATCAGCTTGTTGCTCTCTACCTTCACTCTATCTAGATGACTTTGCAGGGTGGCTACCTGCTCCGTGCATGCCCTGTTAAAGTCTAATTGTTGCTCCAGCTTTTTCTGGCTCTGCAGTAAGGAGTCCAAACTGTCTTGGTGCTCCTTCTGCAGGGCCAGAAATCTAGTATCCTGTTCTACCTTTTCCTGTTGCAGCACATCCATATCCTTCTTTATTTTAGTGATGTGCTGCCTACTATCATCTTCTGACTCCTGGCTCCTCTGCAGCCTCTGCTCAGAAGAGACCAGGTCGGATTGGGCCTTCTCTAACGCCATCTGTTGCCTTTTTGCCAGATCATGGCCTTCAGCACATTTATTCTGTATGGCTCCCATATATAAATATAAATATGCCGCTATCCTAACAATCTTGTCGTGTTCATCTTTGGCCTTAGGAGCCATATATAGTTCACTCAGGGCCACATGTAATGGACCCTGATCTCTCCATAAGTCTGACCCTGTTTCCGTGACCTGTTGCATGATGGCCTGTAACCAGACTGTTTGGTCCTGGTGAGTCCACTCACCTCTCACAAATAACTTATGTAAGAAGTGCTCTCTGGCTATTTTCATATCTACCAAGGTCGTCATTCTAGAGATTGGTCTCTGTCCTGACTTACAGAAGTTAGTATTTTATTTTTGCAGAACAGAACTTTTCTTGGAGTGTCCCTTTTGAGGAATGCTTCACAGCGTAATGCAGCGTGGTGATCCGACCGGATGTATGTATCCCGTCAGTTAGCACACTGTATTAAGCTGCACAAATGGTAAATCTAACCCAACGTCTCGGCTCGAGCCCCCACTTTGTAAGAGGATTCAATTCAGCACTACAGCTAAGTTAACGCCTAGTCTAGAATACTGAATGAAAACCCTTATTGATATATCTTTAGGTCCAGTTCATGCGTTCTGGATGACTACCCTTATATGACACCCCTCTCTTGGAATCCCCCTGACCCCACTGAGCCAAGAAGTAGTTCTGTTTTGCAAGTTTAAAAGGTTTATTTGATAATTTAAAATATATATATCACACTTTATAATAAATTAATACTTGAATAGCACACTTAATCTGATATGATAAAGATCAACAACGGAGAATCTGGCACTCGCACGCTTCTTATAATCACTAATGAGTTGACATGAAATGGATAAGGTAGCACACTGGTAAATAGGAACAAAAGTATAATGTGGTAGAGGATGCTTTATGTAAGCTCAGGTGGATGCAATATTCAATGAATGCAGTACAGAAAATACTCAATATGATTTCAACCCAACAATGTAATCACTTTTCTCTGGCTATTCACTCCCCCCCTCTTTATGCAATGCAAGGAAATGGGAGGAAAGCACCCAGTTCTCAGAAATGCAATCAATGTAATACAGTTCACCCCAGCAAGCTTAGACAACAGAAAACAGATAGGAGTTTTGAAATAGCAATGGATGAGAAATATGCTAAATTTGCTTTTAATTCCCTTTCAGAGGTTCAGGGTGAGTGGTATCTAGTTAATATTAGTCCAGGCTCACACTAGCAATGATGCAGGGATAGTTAGCAGGTTAAACGAATTTCTGGCAAATGGAAGGCAAACAGCAGCAGTTTTTACATGTGAAGAAATTTGCAAATCGCGGTAAAATTCGCGGATGCGTGTTCCACGATTGCGGTAAAACTATAAGGGAAAGGAATGCGGTTCTAGGTTCATAGGAAAGCCACGATTCTAAGCTATCAGAGGAAAGTTACTGCAAGTCTCTAGCCCAAACGGTCGCGGAGATATGAGCGATTTAATAGAGGTCGTTTTTGGTTTTGCGAATTTTAAAAGCTCAAAATGACAGGTGGCAGATTTTACTAGAAATGACAGGTGACAGCTAGGAGGCAGTTCTACTTAGATTAAATAGATTGAATTAGATGCCTTTAAACTAAGAGATTGGTTCTGAGTTTTGCTGAGTACTCACAAGAGATTTTGAACAGGAAAGCGACTTGGTCACGGACTTCAGTCTAGTCAGGTCTTCCCGGGTTCTGCTCACAGCGCCTGGCCTCTGGAACTGCTCGCAGCGGTCTGGTCTGGGTCTCTCTGGGTACAGCACTGCTTTCTCTCTGGTCTGGTCTCTGCTAGGCACCGGTTCTCTGGGTCTCTCTGCTCTGGATAGATTGAAGTCTCTAGTTTGGCTTTCAGGAGGTTGATGAATTTGAAGTCTGGATCTCGGGATGTTGTATGGTCCAGCAGAGTGCGTTGCTGCAAATGGCATTGAAGGTCCCTATCTGTCCTAACTCTGTGCTTTTATGTGTTTTTGAGAGTGGGTGTGTGTGTTGCATCACTAGACTTGCCCCTCTCACTTGTCATTGGTCAAGCTTCCATTCCTTACTTGATTGGCGAATGAACTGTGAGTCAGAGGGATGTCATTTTATGGCTTGCAGATGGGACATTCCCCTGTCATCTGTGCACCCAAATATATATATGATCAAAATCCATACTTCAGGGTTACACAGTTGTTTGAAATTACATATACATGGTGTGGCTGAATTTAGCCATGTCTCTGTCCAAATCTGCTTTTTCTAGAAGCTTGCATTCAGAGATGGTACATAATTGACTTTTTAACTGATTTTTCAATTTCTGACATGGACCCAACTTTACATACATGTGCGCAGGGAGTAGGGACATTAACTGATGAAGTTTCAGATTTTTAACATGCACACATTTAGAGTAATATCCACTTTTCTGCTAAAACCCCCCTGAACATACCACCGGTTCCTACCACGTCTTAAACTGTGGGCAGAAAAATCACAAGAATTATGGTATCATTTATAAAATTTTCACATGTCCGCACTATGAGTTATTCACCTTTTTATAAAACCATATTCTGGCTACAGGGGTGTGTCTTTTCAGGTCACATGGTACAGAAACCAGTCTTTCCAGTTTCTGCCAAGCCAGCTTGCTCTCACAGGCAGTGCCCCTCCCAGCTTCTTCAGGAGGAAGCCACTTTTTACGACGTCTGTAATAAAACCTTTGCTTGGGTCCAGGAAGGCCCATTGTTCAAGAGGAAGCCATTTATGATCCTCTCAATAAACCCTTTGCCTGGGTGAAGGGAGTGACATTGTTCACTCTCTTGCAGAGCACAGGTAATTCAATTATCAGATAGATGGCATATCCTTAGTGTGGGCAGCAAAAGGAAGATTGCCTAGGAACACAGTTGTGACTCAAGTTTCACTCCTGATGGGGGTAGCTGTCAAGCAAAATCAAGTTCCTTAAGCCAGACCTTCAGCTAATTGTCATGTTATTTTTGTTGCTTTTTAACTTAACTTGCAATTTTACACATGCAGCTAGAATGCTGATTCTAAGTGCAAAACTATGACATTTCAACAGTTACAAAGGCATGTGACACCAAACATAGGTCACTCATTTAATCTAAACATTTTCGATTTTAGTGTCTTTAAATCCAGTGCAACTTAAACTGCTGCAATCCACAGCTCAGCCAGTCTTGTTATAAACCTTGTCTTATGATCTTCATTTCCCAGATTTTGTAGGCACACAAAACTCCATTCTGCCAAATGTCTGCTGGTGTTCAGTAAATATTTTTCACATATTGCAATGTTTGAAAATAGGCATTTTGACTTGCCTTCAGAAAAACACACAGTGGTTTTAAAACGCCGGCTTTTGGATAGTGGTGAGTACTGGTACTGCACCCATTTTTGGGATTTAAGAAATGAATTCCCCACACTTCTAGGTTGCATTTGGCAATCAGTATTGCCATTCCCAATGGTTTCAGACTACTGTGCGGGTAGTCCAATGGTGGTTTTAAAGCGCTTTGAAGCTAACCGGCGCTACTGTTTTTCCTTTGGCAACCCATTTCCCTCATGGCAACCCGGCCTTTCATTCTCGCACTGGTGGGTGGCAAGTGAGGCAACCATTTTGGTGGGCGCACAAACTGCGCAGCTTTCCTGGATTTCGGCGCACATGTGGGTTTTCCGCCATCTTGAATTTTCTAAGCCCACAGCACCAAATGTTGTGGCATGATAGCTTAAACGTGGGTCAGGACACCCAACAATGATCCTATGTGCCCGAACTGAGCCTGATCATCTTGCATCTGCATTCGGCCACAGGTCTGACTGTGTCAGCCCACCAAGAACTGAATCCAGGTACTGTTGACTCTGAACTACCGCCTTGGTCCACTTAGACCATAGAGACTGATTAAGTCACAGTCGCTCCTGTTTACATCCAAGAGATCCCTTTTGTGATTAGTACTTTACCTACCACCCCTTGGACTACTCTCAGAATGCTACTTTCTCGAGTCTGTTGCATCTTCTCAATTCTTCCGATGGGGTGGGTTTTTGTACAGTAATTTCTATTTGTTCTGCAAGCAGATGGTGTGTTTGATGAAAGTATATCTATTTTTATAGAACCTTGATTGGACATTCCCTTTATTTTGGACTTTGACACTATGGGCCTCATTACGAGTCTGGCGGTGACTGCGGTGGTAAAACCACCTGGTTACCGCCGGACTCATATTACCATTCCGCCTCCCTGATTCCCGGAATTACCGGGGCATTACAACCCCGGTTTTCCAGGAATCACGGAGGCGGAATGGTGTTAATCCCCATTCCCATCGAGTCCTATGGGACTCGATGGGAATGGGGATCATGGAAACACCGGCAGCATCTCGTAATGCTGCCGGTGTTTCCTCGTCTGCCTGCAGGCGGGCGGTGTTAAACCCGCCAGGTCAAACCTGGCGGGAACATCACCTCCCACCTGCAGGAGTTGTGATCGCCCGGCATGGAAACAACGGTGGTGGCGGGTTTACCGCCACCGTTGTTTCCATACCGGGCGATTTGTAATGAGGCCCTATGTTGTTTGAGTCACTACTGGTTCACCTTCACACCCCTCTTGAGAGTATAGCCTTCCTTCTGCCCATGTTACCACACAAGGCAAAGAAGGTATATCTCTTAACTGCCCCTGTTTAACTGTATGATTCTATTGTGTTTTGGATGGTAGATGTGTGACAGCGGAGTGGGTTTATCCCCTGCTCCTCCTTGTACTCCTGTAGAGCCAGAATCCAATTGATCACACTGGTGGCAGCGGTTGCATTTTAAACAGACTTTGGCTACAGCCCAGCCAGCTAAAATAAAAGTATGCAGTTAGTTTTTACTGCCAAAGAATGTTTACAACCGTGGAACTCAACATGAGCACAGTGAAGGCCTTGACAGCAAGTGTCTTGCTTGACATCTGTCGAAGAAGGGGTCTCTCTCATAGCAGTAAGGTAAAGAAAGTGAAACTGCTAAAAAAAATCTTTTGAGAAAGCTAGGGGGTGGAGGGCTATCCGGCAAAAGTGAAGAGCTGGATCCGCTACTCCTATTGTCCATACACCTGGAGGGTGTGAACATTGTGGAGGAGAGCAAAAGCAAAAGTGCTTCTCAGTATTCCTCACGCAGGCACTGTGATATCCCAAAAGTCACAATCCTCCTGCAAGTTGCATTCATCAATGGGTTCCTGTGCTTTGGCCAGTCCCTGAGAGCGTTATGATGGAGACCCCTGGGGTCTCCCAGTTACACCCTGAGTGCCGTCATATCCCACACATAGGAATCAAGATGCACAAGAGAACCACACAATGGCAGCGCACAAACATATGGACCCTCCTAATGCGTGTATGGCGACGGATGCTCTTTTCACAGATGGCTTCAGCTAAAGAATCAGGATTCAACAGAGCCCAAATCTTGTGCGAAGTGCTCAACTCACAAGCTCCATGTTGGATGGAATGGCTATTTAAGACCCGCCCATCCATGCACACATGCTCAGCGTTCTGGCCACAAATGCTTCAACAGCACCCATGAGCGTCGGAGCTCACTCAAAAAATGTACCTGAACAAATATGCTCACGCCAACTCCTGTGGCTCCAGACTTCTAAAGACTTCTAAACTGTCTGGCATAGTAGCTATTAATTGGGAAATCCTGGCTTAAGGGTAATACAAAATGATGTACTTCTTGTGAACATTACTCCAGTGCTTTCGACAGAGAATACAGCTTAAAATAAGCAACACAGCTGGGGGATACCAAAATGGCTGATACATCTCATCATAGAGCTGTATATTAGACCTTGGGTTCTAGAGCAAATGGATGCAACAGGGTCGTCAAAAAAAGGAAAAGAGTACAAACATTTGACATACCCAGGCCTGTACCATGGTCTCACTTTAGTTCTCAATATAGCTTGCAGATCTTCCAATCATTCTGAAAGTGGATATTAACTTTCCTCAGATATTGCGCTATGCAGGTGATATCTTTATACTAGGCGGCATGCCCATTTGTCAGACCCTTTAGCACAGATAATAACTATAAAGAACACTTTTTAGAAGTCAAATATACCAGAGTCATGGTGCTTGTCTTTTTGAAGAAAACATATTAGTGTTCCTTTACTTGGTACCTTGATTCAGCACATATAGAGCAGGTAAACAAGTACAAATAACTAGGAGTCATATTTCAACAAAACATGAAATAAGACTGGCATGTCAAGTGTATTTCTAAAATTGTGAATTTGACAAGAAATGCCTTAAAATGTTTTCTGGCCACCCAACGAGCGGTAGATATATACGTATTAGTAAAGGTTTATGAAGTCAATATAGCTCATCAGGATTTACATGGTATTGAATGCTTTGCATTAAAATCACTTTTACAAGAGAAGATTGATTCTCCTGCTTGGAAAACTCCATTGATAAGTAGGAAATCAGTAGGTATCAATGTTTTCCAATTCTATTGCGGCGTGGTAACCATTATGTTTAGGGCTATGAGTGATTTAAAGGCTCAGACACAAATAATGTTCAGCTTCTCCATGTTCTATTAGGTATTTTAATCTTCAAAAGTGATTTATTACCAGTGATCATCATGACAAGAATAAAGAGATCCTTAAATGCATTGTAAACTTATTAGAGCAGGAAAACGTTTAGTGGAAGGGGGTATTGAGTAAAATAATAAGATTCAAATGCCTGTAATAAATTTGGTTTCCTGATCAGGTTTTCTGATCAGATTTGTTTTACTGCTTTGGCAAAAATCGGAGAAAGTATTTTCTGTTCAAATCATGCCACAATATTAAGGGGAATTATATAGTAAAAGGGATCAAAGGTTTTATCTGCAATGTAAATCGGGACAATTGAACATTAGAGCAGCTGTTGGAGCCAGATGTATGCCTTTACTTCTTCTGCATTCTCTTTGCCATAAATTCACTTTGTCAGATTCACCTCTTCATACAATTACTTCTGTCTTGAACTTCTTTTAGCATTCACGTCATCATTACTGCGGTGGACCCCCTGCAACTCCCCTTCTTTTCCCATCCATATTTTCCCCTTACCTCTCATGGAACCCAATGCTAAGCTTACCGCTAACCTGAACATATCCATTGCCATAGTGACAATGTGAAGATCCAGACAAAGTAAATTAAGACGTAAATGCATGAAGAATTACATGTTTAACAAAGTGAATGTAGAAGTATGCTCAGAAGAATTGTTGGGACCTGCACTTCGAGATAGAAGATATAGAACACCTGATCCATAGGGCCTCATTACGACCCTGGCAGAATGGGTTTAATGGTGCCGGTAAAGGTGCTGGCACCAGTAAACCCATTCCGCCCTATTACGAGGTTCCCTCGCGGGACCCGCTCTGGTCTTCTGGTCAGACCAGACATCCTTTGCGGGTCCCGCGAGGGAACTAGCATGCTAACAATGGGCCCGTCATTAACGGGCCCCTTGTTAGCATGCTCCCCATTCCCATTGAGCCCTATGGGCTCAATGGGAATGGGGACCGTCCGGGTTTCCTGAATGGGGAAATACCGGGCCCTCCAAAGTCGAATGGCCCGGTACTTCTCCATTCAGGGAACCCGGACCCGAGTTTGGAGGCAGCCATGCCCTAACAAGGGCATGGCTGCCTCCAAACTCGTAATGAGGCCCATAGAGTCAATCCATCGAGAGCAGAGGGACCAGATAGTCTTTCCAACTATGTTCTGATGGGAGAATGTAAATTGTTGGCCGGTATTTTGTGTACGTCATACTAGAAAATACTGGAAACTAAGAGCATACTGGCCTCATGGAAAACATCTTTGCTGATTCCAATTTTTAAGAAGGGGGACAGGTCATCTGCCATCAGTGATCATCTGATAGCCCTTTTAGTTGATGCCAGTAAAGAATGTTCTACGATTATTCCGAGGGTCTTGAATGCATGGTCCTTTGAAGTCAATAGACTTGACCACTATCAGGCTGGCTATGGGCAGGGTTGACAAACTGAACTTATTGAGCTTCTTTCTACTCACTCTTCTACTACGTATTAAAAGAATTGAGAAAAACTCATTAGTGGGCTCTGAACTGGAGTTGAATCTGCCGACTTTCCACCATTTTCAGTGAAATTACTGCAGTGGAATTACTGCTGCAGTAATTGCACCAAAAAAGCTGCATTGAGTCCAATGGACTCAAAGTAAATGGGGATTTACACCACCATTACCACTTGTAATCCAACAGTAATACCGCTGGTTAAAGTGACAGTAAAAGTAATTGCATTTAGTGGTATTACCACCAGAATACCGCCCATCTCGTGATGAGGCCCACTGTGTTGGGACTTCGTAGATCTCTCCTCTGCTTTTGATAGGGTGAGCAGAATCAGGCATTGGGTGAAATTAAAAACCTGCAGAGGCCCTGATTATATCCTAGAAATCCAAATAGCGATTCATACGTACACCAAAGTGAAAGTACACCTGAATGGGGATGGTTTTATGTAAGGTGCAGTCAGAACCTTTAGGGGGCTTTGCCAAGGATGTGTGTTGGCCCCAGCCCTTTTTAAACTCTATTTGTCAGACCTGGGGGAGCATCTGAAAACAAGCAGGAGCCTTTCCCCCATGCATAGGTACCTTAGGTATCCATTGCTGACCTATGATGATGACCTGGTCATCTTAGATAAGAACCTGTTAGGTCATCAGCAAAGCTTGGGCATGATGGAAAATGATATTGAAAACCAAGAACTGTGTGTTAAAACACCAAAATCAAAAATGTATATTTGTTTGAATAAGATAAAGAGAGTACATTACAATTGGAAGCTTAATGGGAATTAGTACCCGGCGAGGAGGGTGGGCATCTGCGCAGCCAATGGGGAGTCTCAGAACATGGGCATTACCAGGCAGTAATCCTGCTGCCCTTATCCTCCTCAGGGTTGGCAGTGCCATCTCTCCTCGCTGGGAATTGGCTAAGTGTTCCTCTCCCACTCCCTTTCTCCCTCCCCCTCCCCAGATTTCTCTCCCCCCCTTCCCTCTACTTGCCTCTTTTTTGTCTCCTCGTCGGAAGCAGGCACACTGGAAACACTTCTGTTTGTGCTGCCATGGTAAGGAAGAAGGGACTACGTAGTCCCTTCTCCTTTCCATGGTGGCCATTTTTTGTTTACATTTATTTTTATTTTTTGAATGGCCACCATGGAAAGGGAGAAGGGACTACCTTCTACCTTTCCATGGTGCCCATGTTGTTTGTTTACTTTATTTACTATTTCCAATGGCTGCCATGGAAAGGGAGAACAGACTGTTCAGCTGTCCTTGGCGGCACATTTTTCTTCATTGCAAAATGTGCAGCCACGAAAATTGCATTTAGTACCCCGGTCCAACTGGCCGTGGTACTAATAGCAATAATCCCCTTGCCGGGGGCATTGCCCGGGTAATGCCCTGGGTCATTTGTTACTATGGGCCCTGGGGCATTACCTGAGTCAATAATGCCCCACCGGCGTGGGGATTATTTCTTAAGTGATGGACATAGTTGACCAATATAAGTATTTAGATTCTCTATATACAATCACCCTCATGCAAACGTGCACTTCGATAAATTAAAGAAGAAATGTGAGGTATATTGCCCAGATGAGAAGGCTAAACACCAAATATGGCAGTTACTTCCTTTTGCCAACAGCTAAATATTTTAAAGCAAAGTAATTCCTGCGCTGCTATTTGATATTGAGCTCCTGCTGTTCAATTATAAAGACTCGAAATGGCAGAAACTGTGAGGGATGCAAAGTCCTGGGCCTTCCGAACTGTATTCAACACCTATTATTAGGTATGGATTTAGGCTTCTCTCTTTGGCTTCCCTGAATAAGTGGAGAACTCTTGCATTCTATTGAAACATTGTAGACCCCACTGAAAAATGATTGTTCACCAAATTGAACACATTGATGGAAAATACAAGCTCTGTCCACCTACTAAATTGGAGACAAGAATGTGAAGCTTTGCTTTCTAACATCGATAGGACAAGTGAAACGCTGATTCTGATTCGTTTACTAAGTAAATAAAACGTTATGGGAATGGAGTTGGAGTAACACATGCAGCAGCATAACTACATACTCTTTATATCATAATATGCCTCTAATAGAGAAACCACTCAACAAAGTAGAGCCTTACAATAAAAAAATCCCCCTGTCCCAAATGGAGGATGTCCTTAAGATTGCGACTGGACCTTTTTTCCAACTTTGGAGGTGCAGGGAGATAGATCTGGAACCCCTAGAGAGAAATTGATATGTAGGTACTGTCTGGAGGAGGGTGTGATTGAGACCCTGGAGAATCTCCTTCAGGATGCACAAAAACACTGTCTATAAGATCTAAACATTTTGGGGGATTTTCTACAGGAAAGAATAATGTTTACACAATGAACTTTTGGAGTGAATTCCTTGCAGTGGCTCAAATAGCAATGCCAATGCTTGTCTTACCTGTTCCTTCCACCCCCACTGATCTGTTAGAACAAATACGTAAATATCTACATCCTCATGTTCATGGCCATTAAACTCAATGGAAAGTTTATTTTTCGGCATTTTCTTGGATCTATGTTATATTAACGAAAACCATAACACCGAATCACATTCCATTTTAATTTTAAAGGCAGTAAACACCCTCCCCAACATATTCTAGGACTGGTGGGATTATATAATCAAACTCCAGTCCTAGAATATTTGGGGAAAGTGTTGGTTAGAGCCTTTAAAAATATATCAAATCACTTTTGATGTGATTCGGTGTTATGGTTTCCGTTAATATCACTGGATACCATTTTCTTTCTTTGACAGACCAATATGTTAATGTTGTCGTAGATTATCTGCAAGCCTTTTGATTTAAAACGGCATCATCTGCAAATAAGAGAACTCTGGTCTTGTGTCCGCAGAGAGCAAGAGCATCCTCTTCCAGGTTTTCAATGCCTAGTGGTGTGTCGTTTATTCAGATGCACACCTGTCTTACTCCATTTGTCACCTGGAAACTAGAGGTGCGTTCCCCCTTAGGGTCCCACCTTACCATTGCAGTGTTGTTTATATCCAATGCTAATACTGGGTTTAAAGGTGCTATTTGGTATCCCTAGATGAGTCCATAGCTTGTTCCACGGGACTACCTCAAAGGCCACTTTCATGTCTACAAAGGTCAGATAAAGAGACATCGGGCCTCATTACAGTAACCTCTTACCGCCCTATTACGAGGTCTCCTCGCGGGACCCGCAAAGGGGGCCTGGTAAAACCAGGCGTCCTTAGCGGGTCCCACGAGGAGAACAGGGAGCCAACAACGGGCCGGTTATTAACGGGCCTGTTGTTAGCTCCCTCCCCATTACCATTGAGCCCTATTGGGGCTCGAACGGGAATGGGAATGTACCGGGTCCTCCAGGGTTGGAATGGCCCGGTAAATCCTCATTGAGGAACTCGGACCCAGACCCGAGTTTGGAGGCAGCCATGCCGCAAATAGCGGAATGGCTACCTCCAAACTCGAAATGAGGCCCATTCTCTTTAAATACACACCATTTCGGATTAGACGGTACAGTCTTAAACATAGATCCGTTGTGTTTAGCCGTCTATGAAAGCCTGGTGGCAAATGTGATATAGCCTGATTGGTCAGAATCTTCCAAATGTACATAGATTGGCCTACCAAACATTTTACCAGATGTGTCTATTGATGATATTGGCCTGTAGTTTTGTAAGAGTATCTCTTTTGCCTTTTTTATTTATGGGCACTATAAGAGCTGTGCGCCAGGAATCTGGAATCCTTCCAGTTGCTAATATGGTATTCAAGACTCGCTTTTGAAAAGGTCTGCGTGCACACAATCTGGACTGGCGGCCTAATGTGACAATTGCATCTTAATAACATTTGCAACCTCTGAAACAGACAGTAAATCCTGAAACATTTCCCCTCTGATTGCACTAAAGGTTATTTCCCTACGTCACACACCTCATCAGAGTTATAGAAACGTTTGCGTGTGCACGCTATTCCCCATGTGGGATAAAAGACTCCACCCAATTTCTATTGTTATTCATGTAACCTGCCACAATCTTCCAGAATCCTCTCAAATTCTTGCAGTGCACTGCTAATCTCAGTTCCGCCCACTTTCAACCATCATAGTCCATCTGTTTCCTAATAATTACACTTTTATAGCTCAAGCGAGCATCTGCAATTTCTTACCTATATGTCCTAGTCTCTATTTTTAAAACATCAAGTAAGGAGGTCTTGCTCAGTCTGCACCATTTTTCATACTAACCTCTGCTGCTGTTTCCCCTTGCCCTGTCTGTGTTCCACTCTTTCACTTTTGCAGTAACGTGAGACCTAATGACTTCCGTACAGTCGAGGGGCTAGTTCCAAATTCGAGGTATGGTAGTAACTCTTAGTAGAGCCTGGGGGATCCTTCATTCATGTTGAGTGATATCCATGTTCACGCCTTTCAACTATTAGTACATTTGAGATGCATGTTTTGATTACTCTTGATGTTTTGATTGTTTAGAGTTCATTCCTATGGAGTAAAATAATCTAATGGGTTCGGTGTCGCTCTCTATTCTGTTTAAAACTTCCAAGGAGACTGCTCCACCCCATCCACTCACATTTAAGAGAATGTAATCCAGATGGTTAGCACAACCTCCCACATTGTACATTGTTTGTGCAGTGGTTTCACCCTTAACTTTGCAATTACAAGTGCAATATCCTTGGCACATTCATATGTGTGCTACTTCCAGAGCAAAACGATTGTCTCTTTTTGGTTTAGTATGTTTTAAAGGGGGATACTCCATATTCCCCCCTCACTTTCTACTATCTCACTGAGGGTGAGACTCGAACTGGAGATTTCGATCCCCTGCTAGTGTCTTGATTTTTCTCCCACTAGGCCTGTTTTGTCTCTTCCCATTCTCCATTCTTGTGTCCGACGCCATCTCCAGTAGAACTGCTTGAATATCCATTGTGTCAGTTGGTAATTACTTGCTTCTATCGTGAAGACATCTTCGAACCTAAATTGACAAGCCTCCACTGGATCACCCTCTTTTCCCCTTCCCTGCGTTCAGGTTAGAACACGTATATCCCTCAATGTCATTATCTTCTAGGGACCAGGTTTCTTGGAAGCAAATATGTCATGTGTGCTTGTTTTATAAAATCTAGCCAATCATCATCGCCCATCTTTTAACATATTCCTGTGATGCTCCAGGAGATGACAGATAAACTATCTGTTTCCCCTGCTTCCTTGGTTTATGCTTTTCTAATGTCTAAAAGTAATGTGTGGTTTCAGTGGGGGTGACATGACATCGGTCTTCGTTAATGATTTTCTGCGCTGAAACATCAGCGAATGGTATCAGCACCTGGGGCGGTTAAGGGTTTTGTGCCGTGAAGGCCCTTTTATCAGGCGTACTAGGTCATGAACCTGTCACTTGTATAGGGTGTTCCTCATTCCTTCTACTGGCATAGGGCAGGATAGCTTCCAATTGTATTTTGGACACTCTGGGTGGTAGAGTTCTATGGCCAACGGACAAGAGACCACTTACCAAGTAACGTATACTAGAGTCAGATGTATGTTGATGATGTCATTGCGAACGATTGAAGAACACCCCTTGACCCTCCTTAACCAGTGCATAGATGCGTTTAACAGTGAGTCTCCTCATTAAAACAGTCATAGAACATGTATGTATAAGGTAAGCAACAGAAGATAGGCTTTTGTAGATAGTAGTGGCTTTTTGTAGAACATTCAGTAGATGTACAGTGTGGGCATGAACTTCTTTTCAAGGATCAGAATGACACTCTCTGACACACCCATTCAATGACAATGTGCCTCATTACACGGACGGCGGTAAGGGTTTACCTGTACCGGTAAAGGCACCGGTACCGGTAAACCCTTACCGCCTTACTACGAGGTCCCTTTGCGGGTAGGTACTTTAACGCCTGCTGTTTAGCAGGCGTTAAAAACCAACCCGCAAAGGGACCAGGGTGCTAATTACGGTACCGCAATTTGCGGCACCGTAATTAGCGCCTTCCCCATTCCCATAGAGCCCTATGGGTCAAAAATAGGAATGGGGAAAGGCAATGGGGGAAGGGGGAATTACCGCCCCACCAACCTTCGAATAGGGCGGTAATTCCCCTTTCCACCAAGGCGGTGCCGGTATTTTACTGGCATGGACCAAGGTGCTAATAGCACCTTGCTCCTCCGCCTACCGTGTAATGAGGCCCAGTATGTTAGTCACCAAATCCAGACAGCCCCAGCTAACTTCCGGAGCAAGAATGAACAATAATACAACGTTATCCGCTACAACTGTGTCCCAGTATCAAGGAACCATCAAATGCTTGGAAGCTATAACATTTAATGACACAAATAATCACTTAAATGGACACTTGTTTTTTATTTTATTTTTTTATGTAATGATTTTTATTGTTCAAGAAACTGATAATGATACATATGTTAGCAAGTTACAAACTTTGAGTGGAACAGGTAACAATAAAGGATGAACAAAATTAACAATCATAACAAGCAAGAACTTGATCTTTACCCAAAACATTCATTTATCGAATTAACTAATTATACCTATTTGAACAAGGATAGAAGTTGGAGGTAGTACCAGTTGAATATGGATTATTATAACAAGTCTGTAAAGAGTAACTCATATAGAGAAAAGAATAGAAATTTGGGGAGACATACTGGGAGACAAACAGGAGACCTACAAGAAACAGATGGAAGCAGGGTGAGGGGGGAAGATTGGTATAATAAGTTATATGATAAAACTGATCTTTCCATTTATGTAATAATGTTGCATTGAAGCAGTTAAGATAACAGGTGAAATAGTACCATTTAGCATTGTATTTTGATTATTAGCCATGCACATTTCCATTTTATGAGTATGACAAATATTGTTCCACTATGCTCTGGTAGATAATGATTGAACGACTTTCCAGTTAGCAGTGATACATTTTAAGGCTATACAGATAAATAGATTGTATAATCTGTTTGAGTCTGGTGAAATATATGTTGTTATGGCCAGACTTCCTAAAAATATATTCACAATAGAAAACGGAACATCTACAGAAAAGATAAGCTTAATGAACTTCCAGATATCTTGCACAAATTTGACAATATATGAACATTCAAAGAACATATGCATATATGTAGCGGGAGAAAATCCACATGAACAACATTTAGCATCATAATTTGGGTAATAAATGCTCTGTGAATGAAGAAGAAAGAATGTTGTGTAATGTTTGCTGAGACCGATAAGTGTTTAATTTTAGAAAACAGGTGGATCTATATATGATCTTCAAATATACATCCTTAGTCAAATTCCCACTTTAAACGAATTTAGCAAACATTAAATGTTTAGGTGAGCATATTATATATTTTTGAGGCTCTAATCTCACTGATCATGGTTAGCTGTGGTAGTCTGAGGGCGTCTGGAGAAAGAATCTCATAGGAAAAGTGATTAAGTGCATCAAGACGGGAGTTGATTAGTTTATTGTAAAACTGAAAGTCAGCTTTGGGTATGGTAAATTTGGATGAGAATTGCTGGAAGGAGAGAATAGAAGGACCATCTATAATGTGTTGGATGAATCTGATTCCTTTTTTGATCCATTCTTTGTGATTAAGGACCTTTTATTTATTACTATATTCTTGTTGTGCCATAGTAAAGGGGAACGGTACTTATTGGGAGTTTTGGTATGGGGGAAGAGAAAGGTTTGTAGGGCTGAAACGGATGCTTTAATAGATTTCAAGATGTTCTTGGAGGTATGTTTAAATATGTACATATAATCAGTAATGTTGTGTGGATGAACTGTGTGTTTTTCTAATGTGCACCACGTAGGGGTATCAGCAAATTCTGGATCTGTGAACCATTGGCGAGACTATTTTATGAGAAATGCAGAGTGATATAGCTTAAAGTCAGGGAATCTAAAACCTCCCATGTTATAAGGTGCTTTAAGTTTTGTTAGCGCAATACTTTTACTTTTTCCTACCCCCCAGAGAATGTTTAGTAGTATGGAATATATATATTTGAAAAAGGAAAGGGATAGTGGAACGGAAAGAAGCTGAAGATAATATAGTACAATAGGGGATAGCATCATTTTAATTGTATCCAAACGCCCCCTCCAAGAGAGGTAAAGGGGGGACCATCTCATTGTTGGGTCCTTAAGAGTGTCCAGTAACGTCTTAGTGTTGAGCTTGATGGTTTCTTGGATTGTAGGGGCAAAATGAAGTCCTAAATATTTGATGGAACTACTGAATCATTTAAGACCAAAAATGTCAATGTCATGCTTGAGGCAGTAGGGATTTAAGGGCATCATTTCTGATTTGTGTCTGTTTAGTTTATATCCTGATACATGTCAGGCCTAACTCCTTCCTCCCCCGACTCCTCACCTGTATCCTCTGTTTCACTGTCCTTGTAAGCGGAAGTCTGCTTTTTTGTGTGTCTGGAGGAGTCCTTGGTTGATCTTTCATTTGACTTCTGGTCATGTAAGTAAGGTCTGGCTCCCTCGGAGGCCACCTTGACAGGGATGGGACGGGGGCCCTCGAGGAGCCAAACCCAAATTGTCAGGGAAAAAGCAGAACGGCACATAAAACCCTGGAAAACAGTCCTTGAAGAACTCTAGGCTTCTCAAAGATGAAGTTAGACTGCAGAAGGAAAGTAGATAAGAAAACCAGACCCGACTTACCAAATTCAGTGTAGAACACGAAAGAATAGGTTGGAAAGCGAAGCGTTGCGGAGGAGGCAGAGCTAAAACGGAAGCCGCAAGCACGGTATGGCGAGGACGCCGAAAGGTAAGTAGGTAAGTAGGAAAACAGAATGGCAGAATGCCGAAAGAGTACAGCGAATTGAGTAACAGAGGGAGGGAGAACAAAGGGCCACCTGAACGTACCGGGAAGCAAGGAGTACACAGGAAGGCATCTGACGGGGGTTAGCCGCGGAGCGGAATATCGGAAAGCAGATACGACGCACCGTGTAGTGGGCGGAGCCTAGCTTTATAACCGTGGTGGCCATGTTGGTTGAGGACTAGACTGCGGCCTCCGACATAGAACAGCGTTAACCTTCCAGGAATCCAAAGCTTCCACGGTCGAGTCCTGACAATACATGACCAAACTGAGATAGTGCATCAATGAGATTTGGTACATGAAGTTTGGGGTTTTTGATTAAGATAAGAATATTGTCAGCATATGCCTGCCGCGTGCCTCTGAGCAAGGGAAGAAATGAGGATGTTTGGCCATTTAAATATATAGTGGATTTAGGGGCTGAATAAAGGAGTTTAACAAGTGAGATACATTTTTCACCACATCCATGCCAGCGTAGGGTTTGGAACATAAAATTCCAATATGCACGATCAAAAGCTTTCTCTGCGTCCAATGCAATCGCAGCATAGCCTTGTCTGTCTTTTTTTTCTTTAGCTGCTAGGTTAATGACATTAAGTAGAAGTCTAGCATTAGAGGATATGTTGCGTCCTTTTACATAGCCAGTTTGATCCGCTTTAACCAGATTTGGGAGTGAGGATTCAATTCTATTAGCTAGTATTTTAGCAACATTTTTACTTTCTATATTAATAAGGGAAATGGGTCGATAATTACCGGGGAGGGAAGGGTCTTTGTCAGGTTTAGGGAAAATGATAAGTAAAGCTTCTGAGAATGAACCAGAGGAAGATTTATGTGTTAATACTTGGGATAAATTGATGTAGAATTCGGTGGATAGTCCATCTGGACCGGGTGCTTTGCCTTTACACAGGCTGTGAATGGCTTTAGTGATCTCTGAGGAGGTAATATCATTCTCAAGATGAGAAAGGTCTATTCTAGGGTATGAAGTGCGACTGATACTATTAAGAAAGGAATCGATATTGTCATTGGGAATAGAGCTTTCTGGAGTATAAAGATCAGTATAAAATTTCCTAAAGCATTCAAGTATTTCATCAGAACGGTGATGAGATGTGCCCTGAGTATCCTTAATATGGGAAATATTAACTTTTTCCTTTTTAGTTTTTAAATAAGAAGCAAGCATTTTGCCCGCTTTATTTGAAGTTTGATATATCTTTGTTTTGTATTTAAGTATGGTACCTACTGCAAGTTCTGTGATTTCTTTATTGATTTCAAAGCGTGGTTTTATTACGTGTCGTAAGTTTGTCGAGTTAGTCTCTAAATAGCAGCTTTGCTCTGATTGTGTGAGTTTAGAGTAAAGGTCATCTAGGTGTTTTTTTTTCCTAAGTTTTTTGTTCCTACCGGAGAGGGCCATTAGGTGACCTCTTAAAGCAGCTTTGAATGCATCCCAATTGTTAACAACAGAGGTATCACAGTCTTGATTGTTAGTAAGATATTGTTGGATGAAAGCTTGAATGGATTAATTGAACTGTGGGTCATTTAGAAGGAAATTATTAAGTTTCCATCTAGTAGCAATTTTGTTTGCATCAGCAAGGCAAAAGGAGGTGAAAACCGGTGCGTGATCTGATATAATAAGATTAGAGATTTTAGTGTATATAATGAATCCAGATAGTCAAGGTGTGATAATGTATTGTGTGGGGGTGAATCCAAGGTATAGTCTAGTTGTGTAGGATGGGATAGTCTCCATGTGTCAATTAATCCCGTATCCGCTAGACAATTAACAAAGGACTTATGAGTTTTATTGGATTTGAACATGCAGCTGGATTTTCGGTCTAAAAAGGGTCAAGGACCTGATTAACATCTCCGCACATTATCAAATTGGTGAAGTATTTTTAAGTATCATTTGTTTGATTGTGATCCAAAAGGGGGGGGCGGTCTGGTAGTGTGGGCCCATAGATGTTACGAATTGATACTTGTGTAGAATCAATTAAAAGTTTTACCCAAACCCATCTACCGTTTCTGTCAGCATCTTGGTCAAGAATTTTGAAGGGTTGTTTTTTACTTATTAATATAGCAACTCCATTTTTCTTGGCTATAACAGGACTGGAAATAACCTCCTTAACCCAAAGAGATTTGAGCTTCATTGTTTCTTTGTTTGATAAATGAGTTTCTTGTAGGCAGGCAACCGTTAGCTTAAATTTGTTCAAGTGAGATATAACTTTGCATCTTTTAATGGGATTCTTACATCCCTTGATGTTCCATGTTATGCACTTGAAGATCATTTAGTCAGAAACATAATGATAGACATGCAACGTATAACTCTAGTGCAATAATACAAACGTATCCTTAGTAATGTGGTTTAAAACATATATACCCACATAGTTATACAGGAGGATAGAACATTGAGGATCAGGGAGGGGAGGAAGGGGTTCGATCATACATTGAGAAGACTCAGACAATGAAATACGAGTGGTTTTAGAGATCAAACAGGATATATGAGAAGGATTAGGGAGGAAAGATATACCGGGGATAGGTAGGGCCAACTGGGTCGTCAAAAGCAGGAGGAGAACGACCATCAGTGGAAGAGGGACACCAAAAGAGCGCCCGCCCCAATATATTAAAGTCATTGGATAGTCATTGCATTAGGTAAATAATTATATAAAAACAAACAATGAAACAATTTATATAGGTTATGAGGTCAAGATTTCAAGTAGTAGATGATGTTGAGGCCATTGCAGGAGAGGAAGTGTCCATACCGTCACTTTTTATGGATTGAATGAAGGACCTCAAATCGGCTGGATCATCAAACACAGCTGTGCGACCTCATGTGTTAATTTAAAGGAACATGGGTGGTATAAACCATAGCAGATATTTAGTTGCTTTAGAGCAGGACAGAAGGATAGAAAGACTTTTCTTCTTTGATCCGTGCTTATGGCCACATCTTGTGAAATAAAAAGCTTGCTGCCATGCCAAATGAGTGATTTGCGATTTCTTGCTGTGGAAATTATAAGTTTTAGTTGAGAGTATTCTAATAGGTAAAATATGAGAGTCCTAGGCTGTGGACAAGATGTGGAAGAGACTATAGGTTGACCAATTATATGGGTCCGTTGTATGTTAAATGTTTTTTCCAAGGGCAAATGTAGAATGGCTGGCAAGAATTTTTGTAGGAAAACTATGGGGTCAGTTCCCTCAGCACCCTCTGGTAAGCCTGAGATGCATAGGTTATTGCACCTACTGCAATTTTCTAAGTCTTTGTTATGTTTTTGGAGGTCTTTAATAGATTTTTCTAATTGTGCAACTTAATGTCTTCAAAAACACCTACTATTTTCTCTACCTCCTCCACTCTATTGTTGACCCCATCACCTTTCATCTAATTGTTGTAGCTTAGTGTTTGTAGATTCAATAAAAGGTTTAAGTGCCCTGATTTCCGTAAGAATGGCTTTGATGGCAGGATCGGAAATGCCTAGTGGAGGTGGTGAGTCACTTTTTGGTCTTTTAAGATTTGTTGAAGAGGAGGTGGCATCTTTAGCTGAGGAAGCATTTTTTTAATTAGCTTTGTTAGCTGCCATAGTTGAAGATTGTTGACTGAAGTTTGTTATTGGGACATTTAGCTGAGGTAAAGAATTGAAGGCAGACAAATATCAGAACTATATTCAGCTTGCATTCATTTATGTGACCGCTTTATTGTAATTTGTTAGAGTGACTTCTTAACTTGGAAGGGTTTGGCGGTACCTCTTTGTAGATATTTTCTATGATGTCTCAGAGTATACAATTATTAGAGCCATATTATTCATCCTGTATTACTCTTAGGTGAAGAGACCAAAATGGAAAGAGAGAGAATAATAAGGCATATACTATTGAAGCTTAAAAGTTGAAGAGATCCTGTAGGTAATTGTGATATCGTAAAGGAATCCAGGAGGCGTCTTCCAGAGCAGAATATAATAAGGAGAAGAGCAAGCATATAGAGCTCTGAAGGTGTGAGGATTGGGGGTTAATATTCCAAGCTGTGCATTAAGCAGATAAAGATCACTGGTGAGATAGTGTGGCACTTATTTATAATATTTAGAGGAGAGGAGTATTTTGGCGAGAAGTATTCAATGTATAGTGCAAAGGACTTAGATTTCAATAGAATATATCTTGATTGTTTCTTCTCTTCACAATAGTATACATTTTGTTGTAATCTCAGATGACATCTTGGTTACTTTTCATACCTTTTTATTTATTCCCCCTTCCCCTTCTCTTATTTTCTCTGCCTTTTCTCTTCACCTCTTATTCCTCTCTCCCCTTTTTAGCACCCCCTCCTCCTCTTCCTCTCACCTTTTTGTCTTTCTTTTGTGGGATGTTTTTACCCATGCATCCGATCCCTACCACAAAAACTGGGCAGTACTGGCATTGAAAACATCATGATGGCCAGAGCGTCCCAGAAAATGCCCAGGGAAATGCATGAAGAATAGGCTGCCAATCATTTTTGCCGATGTTATGGGCACAGAAGGGCACTGCCTAAAACCACCATTGGACTACCCACACAGTAGCCTGAAACCATTGGGAATGGCAATGCTGATTGCCAAAAGCAACCTAGAACTGTGGGGAATTCATTTTCTTAAATCCCAAAAATGGTTGCATTACCAGTACTCACCACTATCAGAAAGCCGGCGTTTTAAAACCACCAGACTTTTGTGTAAAACTGAATAAATGAACCCAAAGCAGGCCAAAGAAAGACTTACTGAGAGGTGGATACAATGTAAAGTTATATTCTGAAGTGACTTGAATGTTCATAACAAGACTGGCTGAGCTCTGCAGGTCTGCAGCAGCCTAACTGAAACTGGATTTAAAACTACCAAAAATCGAAAATGTTTAAATTAACTGAGTGACCTACTTTTGAGTGTCACATAGTTTGTCACTGTTGAAATGTCATAGTTTTGAACTTAGAATCAGCATTCTAGCTGCATATGTAAAAATTGTCTTGACTTAAACTGGGGAACAAAAAGTGACATTTTATCTGAAACCTGGCTTAATGAAACTGAATTCTGCCCACCAGCTACCCCCGACAGGAGTTGAGACTTACACAACAGCTGTGTTCCCAGGCCTAGCTGCCTTTTGCTGTTCCCACCAAAAGGGATATGACACTTCTCTGATTGAATTACCTGGGCTCTGCAGGAAATTGAACAAAGCCCTGTCCTGACTCAGGCAAATGTTTTATTATGGGGGTCGTAAAAGTGGCTTCCTCCTGGAAGGAAAGGGGAGGAGCACTGCCTGTGAGAGCAAGCTGGCTTGGCAGAACTGGAAAAACCAGAAATTCAACCTTGTGCTGGGGGGAAACCACACCCCTTTGGGGCCAGAACAAAAATCTAAAAAGATGGATCATTCATAGAGCGGACTTGTGAAAATTTTATAAGTGATATCATTATTCTTGTGATTTTTCTGTGCACATTTGAAGACGTGTTAGGACCCAGTGGTATGTTCAGGGGGGGTTTTAGTGGAAAAGAGGATATTACTCTAAATGTATGTATGTTAAAAATCTGACACTCCACCACCTAATGCCCACATGCTTTGCGAACATTTGTGTAAATGCGGGGACAAATCCAATATTGGTAACCCGACCAAAAAGTGAAATATGTTGCCATTTTTTAACCCAAGCTCCTAGAAACGACAGAATTGGAACAGGGGCTACCATCAGTAAATGCATGATGTGTGTATGCAATGCCAAACAACTGTCTATCGGGGAAGTGTGCATTTTGATCAAATATAGATTTGTGGGCAAACTGACCAGGGGAGGATCCTCTGACCCATAAAACCTACAGCATCACTCTGACTCACAGTTCCTTCCCCAATCATGGGAGAGGGGAGAATTGGGCCAATGACAAGTTGAAAGAGGGGCTGGCTAGTGATGCTGCACACACACGCACTTTCAAAAGACATAAAAAGAGCCACTGGAAGCTAGAGATGACCTTCAATTCAATTTGCTGCGGAGCATGCTGCCGGACCATACCACATCCAGAGATCCAGACTTCAAATCCATCAATCTCCAGAACCTGTAGCAGTACCTAGAAAGCAGAGCAGTATCTAGAATCCAGAGAGGCTAGACCAGCAGAGCAGAGCTGACCCAGACCGCTGTTAGCCGAACCAGAGAGCTGACCCAGATCACTGTGAAGTGCAGAGACCGGAACCGGAGTCCAGTCCAAAACCTGACCAGATCCGTGGCAAGGCCTATTTCTAAATATATTATGAGTACCTAGCAGAACTGTGCAGAACCAATATCTTAGTTAAAATAATATAATTCAATCGATGTTAATCTAACCAGAACTGCCTCCTAACTGTCACCTGTCATTTGCAAAGCTGTCACCTGTCATTTTCTAGCTGCAAGCTGTAACCTGTCGCTTTGAACTTTTAAAATTTCAAATCCGAAAAACTACCTTTATTTAATCGTCCGTATCTCTGGACCGTTTGGGCTAGGAACTTGGTTTAACTTTCCTCTGAAAGCTTAGAATCTTCGCTTTTCAGCGAACCTAGAACCGACTTGCTACTCCTTATACTTTTGCCGTAATCACGATTCTCGCACTCGCGAATTTTACAGCGATTTGCAATTTGGTTAAAAATCCAGCCACATGTGAAAACAGCAGCTTCATTGCTTTCCTTTGCCAAAAATTTGTTTAACCTGCTAGTTACTCCTAGATCCTTGCTAAAGTGAGCCTGAACTCATCCCAAGTATATTTCACTCACCCTGAACCTCCTGAAGGGAATTAAAAGCATTTTCAGCATATTTCTCACTGCATTGTCACCATATTCAAAGCATTTTGCCTGTGTTTCAAAACTCCTATCTGTTGTATAAGCTGCTGGGGGGGAATTGAACTGACTGAATTACATTTGATTGCTTTTCTGAGAACTGTGTGCTTTCCTTCCATTTCCTTGCATTGCATAAAGGGGGGGAGTGGATTGCCAGAGAAAAGTGATTACATTGTTTTGTTGAAATCATATTGAGTATTTTCTGTACTGCATTTTCATTCCACCTTGCATCCGTTTGAAACCATAAAAGCATTGTTGCTAACTTATCCATCCTATAACCACTCATCATTGATTATAAAGAAGTGTGCTAGTGCCGGACTATCCATTATTGATTACTGCTCAGATTAAGTGTGATATTCAATTATTAATTATTATAAAGTGTGATATATATATCTATTGTTTAAATTATCAAATAAACCTTTTAAACTTGCAAAACAGAACGACTTCTTGGCTCAGTGGGGTCAGGGGGATTCCAAGAGAGGGGTGTTATATAGGGGTAGTCATCCAGAATGCATGAACTGGACATAAAGATATATCAATAAGGGTTTTCATTCAGTATTCTAGACTAGGCGTTGACTTAGCTGTAGTGTTGAATTGAATCCTCTTACAAATTGGGGGCTCGAGCCGGACGTTTGGGTTAGATCTATCACTTGTGCAGATTAATACAGTGTGCCAGCTGACCAGATACACATATCCGGTCGGATCACCACGCTGTGTTACGCTGTAAAGCACTCCTCAAAGGAACGCTCTAAGGAAAAGGTCTGTTTTGCAAAAATAAAATATAAACTTCTGTAAGTCAGGAAGGAACCCAAATTCCAGAATGACGACCTTGGTAGATATGAAAATAGCCAGAGAACACTTCTTACATAAGCTATTTGTGAGAGGTGAGTGGACTCATCAGGACCAAACGGTCTGGTTGCAGGCAATCGCGCAACAGGTCACTGAAACAGGGTCAGATATATGGGGAGATCAGGGTCCCCTACATGTGGCCCTGAGTGAACTATACATGGCCCTGAAGGCCAAGGATGAGCACCACAAGATTGCCAGGGTAGCAGCATATTTATATTTACATATGGGAGCCATGCAGGACAAATGTGCTGAAGGCCAAGATCTGGCGAGTAGGCAACTGCTGGCATTACAGAAGGCCCAATCTGATCTGGACTCTTCTGAGCAGAGGCTGCTCAGGAGCCAGGAGTCAGAAAATGACAGCAGACGGTACATCACTAAAATAAAGGAGGATATGGATGTGCTGCAACAGGAAAAGGCGGACCAGGATACCAGATTTCTGGCCTTGCAGAAGGAGTACCAAGAAGGTTTGGACTCCCTACTGCAGAGCCAGAAAAAGCTGGAGCAACAGTTAGACTTCAGTAGGGCATGTGCTGAGCAGGTAGTCACCCTGCAAAGCCACCTAGATAGGGAGAAGGCAGAGAGCAATAAACTGATTTTGAAAGACCTGGATACCCAGGCAGAGTTTGACCAGGAGCGCCAGAAAGCTGGTGCCTTCCAAAGGCAAAGGGACGACCTGGCAGCACAGATGCAGGCTCTTAGTCAGGAAAGGGATACCTTAGGCCAGGAAGTCTGCCACTTAAAAAGGAAAATGGAAGAAAATCACCTGGCCCTCCAGGGACTGGGTGACCTCCAAAAAGAACACCAGAACTTGTTAGAGCACACCAGGAGGGTGGAGGATGCGCTGGCAAAAAAGGAGCAGGCCAATCGGGACACAGCTCAGTAGGTAACCCTCCTGCAGCAGAGACTGGCCCAGTACTCCAGGACCAATCAGGAGGCACAGAGAGAAAATGAGGCTCTCTGTCAGCTCAATGATAGGCTCCAACAACAGGTAGCGATGCAGGAGAGACTGATAGAGTCTAGTAAGGCCTTAACTGAGGAACTGAAAGCGCAGGCTCTTGCATTGCAACAGGGAGCAGGGGCGGATAGAGACCAGGTTCGCTGGGAAAGGGAAACTCCTGAGCATAACCTCAGGAGCCCTAGTACCAGAGGCTTTTATCTCTCTCAGTCCCTGGACTCTGCCACCCCCATGTCCCCTGGCGCACATGAGCACCGGGCCACAGGGATGGCAGATTACTATCCAGCCAGAAGCATGGGGCTCATAGGCCAGTACCTCCCAGGAATAGATGGGCGGGCATCCGGGTATGGACACCCAAGCACAGTGCAATTTAGTGGGGAACCCCAGGAGAATAGGCCCATTAAGGGCATCCTGAAAACTTCTGCCCAGTTAGGTCAGTGGGGGGGGTACCCATAAAATCATGGCAGCAAGGAGGAATCTGAAGACTCCTCTGAACGGCGCAGGACACAGGAGACCAGGTCCCCACATTCTGCCAGCAACTCCCAGGCTCGCAGAATCCGGGAAAACCTGGAAGAGCAGACAGGAACCTCTGGGAGCAGTGCCTCTGAGTCAGAGGATGAATGGACCAGGGTTACCCGAACCAAAAAGGCCAATAAGGCAAAAAGGGCCTTGCTTAAGGACCCATTGAAACAGATTAAGGCAATCAGGAGTGTCATCACGCCTTATCATAAGAACGCCAAGTACTCTGTTTGGGAACACTTGGAGCTCTATGAGCAAATGATGGAGACTTTTCATTTGAAGTACAGCCAAAGCTGTATCCAATATGTAAAGTGGACCTTCTCACCAAAATACTCCAGTTTCTTTGCGGGGCTGGAGGACCAAAATCATTTAAGATGGTCCACCTATAAGGCGGCCATATTGAAACATTTTTCTGTGCACTGAAATCCTCAAGAGGCTCGCAAGGCGGCCTAAAATTTGCAATGTGGGGAGGATCAGGCCCCACAAGAGTTTGTGCAAGAATTAAAGCGTGCTTTTGCGCAGACCACCAGAAGGGTGCGCACGGACAGCAGAGAATTTGTTAATACTTTTTTCCATGCCTTGCCCAAATACATAATGACCCAGCTCGTGAGAGATTTTCATGAGAAAAGATCTTTAGAATGGGTCATTGAACAAGCCACCCGCATCTACGAGGTGCAGAAACCGGTGGAAAACAAAAACCAGCCCAAAAACCCCAAAACCAACAGCACCCCTGCTGCTGCCAAGGTGGCAGAGGTAAAGGTTGCCCCCATTTTGGATTTGGAGATGGGGGGGCCTAAAAACCTACCTGCACCTAATAATGCTAGGCCCAGAAGGTCCTCGGGCCAGTCACAGACAGGGAGCCAAGGAGGCAGCCCCACAAATGGGGTCCCTCGCTCTCCTGATTATGTAAGTCCCTGTTACAAGGGAAATCGACCCATCCTGGGTTATGTGTGGACAACCTAACCCAGGGAACTTCCCTCCTAACTTCCCACCGGAGGGCAGAAATTCTCCAAATCCTTGGCAGAACTTTTTCCCCAGGTATTCACCCAACTTCCAACCCGAAAATCATCCATCCTTCTTTCCCCAATTCCCTGAGCCCAGACAACCTAATCCGGGAGAGGGGAGGCCAAGGGTGGAGGGGTACCCAAATCTTCCCAATCCGGGGTATTACCAGAGAAGGGATAGCTACCCTTCCCAGGATCAGCCCAGGGGAGAAAACAGGGCCCCGTATCAGCCTGAGCGGGTTTCCCAGTTAGAGCACCAGGTTCAGAACATGGCACAGGAGCTGGGTCGCGTGCTAAGGGCTCAGCAGAACACTCAGATGGGCATGCCGGCACAGAATGCCCCAAAATCTGGACCTGGCGCTCCAGAACAATGACGGGGGCAGCACCCCGATAACACACCGGTTCCCAGGGAGGAGGCACAAGGGGAAGGGGGGTGTAAAGCCTTGGAGGAAGCTTCCTTCCCAACTTGTAAACAGCCTCTGGAAAACCAGGAACCGGAAACAAAATCTCCTGCCCCTGAAAGCCTGCCTCCCAAGGAGCAGAGGGGGGGTAGGAGAAACAAAGGACCCAAACAGACCCGTTTTGTGGAAGAAATACAGATCTTCCAATTTGAAGGAGAGGGATCCCCAGAGGATCCTGGGGAAAGGATCTTCTCCTTCAGAGATGGGGGAACTCCTCCCAAGGAAAAATGGGTCCCAAAAGATTCCAATATAGACTGGGGAGATGTGGAGACTGAGCTACCGCCGCCCACTATCTTATCCCAGAACCAACAATGCCAAAATCCCCTGGTTCCAAACCATCCTGGTGACTGCCTCCAAAAAGGGGGCGGGGGGCGGCCCGGAACCGGAACCCGGGGAACCCACAATGGCTCTGATCTCCAGTTGCCATCTTTTTCTTTCAGATTCCCAAGGCTCTCCACAGAAGTCTGCCCAAATTTCTTCTCTTGCAATGTCCAAAACCAGAAAATTAGCCCAATAGTTGTCCAAAAATGTGCATTATCTGTGCATTCCTTGAGGAGAAGGAGGGAAGATACTATGCCCCGGTACAAGTACAGGGGCAGGGTACAATTTTGGCGCTGGTGGACACGGGATCTCAAGCTACCCTTCTGTCCAGAAGGGCCTTTGATGAACTGAATGCAGGAAGGGGAGGGAATTACCAAATTCCTTTCACCTCACTTCCTGGACCACTCCAGAACTTTGACGGGAAGGAAATTCCCGTCGAGGGGACGGCAGATTTGGACATTAAAATTGGGCGACACAAGTTGAAACACCCGGTCATAGTTGTGACTCCAGAGGACACCCCTTGTTTACTAGGGAATGACCTCCTGAGAAGGTTGTCACCCCTAATAGATTGCGTAAACAAGGTCCTCTGGACCCAGACTAGCCGACCCATAAAATTAAAACAGAGTGTCAACCATGTTAGTTTAAACGGCACATGCCACATGGTTGAACAAAAATCTGACCAAGTAGAATTCCACTTCCAGAATACCAAATTCCAGACGTGACAGTAATAGCAGTAGGACAACAGACTGGTGATGGGGGGTCCTCTCTATTTCTGAAAATCTATACTAATCCACAATCAGAAACTCCCACTCCTATAGTCCAGAAAGATGTGAAATCAGCTCAGAGCCTGGCTGATATTCAGCAAATTGGAGAGCAGTTGTTCATCCCTGTTCAGTTAAATGATGGGAAGGACTCTGTTCTCGCCCGAGTGTGTGTGAGCAACGGTAAGAGCTTCATCAGCGAAGCCATGTTCCGCCAACTCCCAAAAGATCCAGCCATTCCCACATTCAAACTGATAGACAAATGGGAAATGGACCTGGAAGCGCCTAATTCCAAATATCTCCTGCCAAGCAGGTGTATGCTCAAAATCTCCATTGGCAACAAGAGCATAGTCCATAATTGTTGGGTCGTGCGAGACGTCACTGCCACCTTTTACTTAGGCAGTGACATTCTCAATCGCTTTGCCATTAGTTTGGACCTAATAAACTTCAAAGCTTGGTCCCGATTAGCGGATAATCCCATGGGCTTTGATGATCCAGAAAAAGCATTTAGGTCAGCTCAATTGCTACCTTATGCAGTTGAAAATTCAGATTAAAGAGGAAGTCACCATCCCAGAAAGGACCCGACAATTCTCCCTGGAAGTGAAAGTTAAAAGAGGACAATATTTGCAAAACCCTGATGCTTATATACATCTAAATGCTTCTCTCCAACAGCAAGGGTTGAGGGTAAACCCAACTCCATTAGTCAACATAGAACATGACACCATTCCAATAGAGGTGGATAACAGCGACTTAAAGAGTATTACTCTAGCCGCAGGCACCATTATTGGAATGGCGGTTGATGACCGACATTTTTCCATTGATTTAGGAAATGAACTGTTAGGACCAATCCCCAAGGACTGCTTTGACAGTGACAGTGATGTCAATACAACACCAGACAGGATTTTTACCCGGCATGGGGGGAACTTCCTGGTGTACACTTCTTGCCCTTATGGTAAGGAAGATGTGACTTGTGACTTCAGGAGGGATGAGGTGATTTTCCAGGTCCATGAGGGCTGCCTTTCCCACCTGAATCCTCCAGTCCAAATCAGCACTCTGACCAGGGACTTCTCCACCCAGCTGGAGGAGGCCGCTGAAATAGCCAAACCAGAAGTCTTTCCAGGCTTCAGGCAGATGGTGGAAGAGAGAGTTAACCTAGCTGATGCCTCTGTGACTCTGGAACAAAAGCAAAAGTTGAAACAAGTTTTCTTGGATTTCCAAGATCTCTTTGCAGTAGACTCATATGACTGTGGCCGCACCGACATCCACACAACAACAATCCCCACGGACCCTGGCATGACTCCAGTGTTTGTGAAGCAATATTGCTTGCCTCTCGCATCAATGGAGTCCCTTACTGAAATAATTAAGAACCTGGAGTCCCGGGGAATAATCCGTCCAGTTCACGGCACCTTCAATAACCCGGTGCTGGGAATATTGAAGCCAAACGGCCAGTGGAGACTCTGCGCCGACGTCAGGGAGCTCAACAAACGGGTCCATACTTCCCGATGGCCTCTTCCCTACATTGACCAAGGGCTGGCCCAGATTCAGGGGTCACAGGTATTCACTGCAATAGACCTGACCAATGGATACTGGACCGTGCCTGTCAGCAGGGAGGACCAATACAAACTGGCTTTTACCTTTGGGGGCCAGCAGTACACATGGACCCGGACTCCCTTCGGATAACTTAACTCCGGTAATGAGTTCAATATTTTCCTACATAAGGCCATGCCCGACCTGGGTGCGAGGGGTAACCTGGCTTATGTAGATGATGTCCTCATCAAAAGTACATCTGTGGAGGAACACATAGCAGAGATCCGTTATGTTCTGACACAGTTGAGGGCCGCCGGAGCAAAACTTTCCTTTCAGAAAGCACAGTGGTGTCGAACCCGTGTTAATTTCTTGGGGCATGAGATTACTCCTCAGGGTCTCTGTCCCCAGGAAAAGAAAGTGGAAGCCCTCCAAAAATTGAAAGACCCCACAACTCTGCGGGAACTAAGGAGCCTCCTTGGACTTACTAATTACAGCAGAAAGTTCATTGAGGGCTACGCAGAGATCACCAGACCCCTGATTCATCTCTTGAAGGGGGGGGTCAAGTGGGAATGGGGTCCAGAACAAGCCGAGGCAGTAAGACAACTCAAAAGAAGCCTCTCACAAGCGCACTGCCTAGCTTACCCTGTCAGAAACAAGGAGTTCTTCGTGGAGACGGGGTTCTCTAATACGTGCTTGACGGCAGTATTATACCAAAAGCATGACAAGGTCAATAAAGTAATCTCCTATGCGAGCAAAACTTTATCCTCTGTGGAGGAAAAATTCAACGATTGTGAGAAGGCACTCCTGGCGACGGTGTGGGCATTGAAGAATTACCGCCCGTTTATCCAGGGAACACATCATAGTGGAGACTCCACACCAGCCTCTGCAATATCTCCAAAGTGACAGAATCCGGGCCGGAAATGTGAGTAATTCCCGAATTACTTCCTGGATTCTGTCAATGCAAGGCTTTCCTGTGGAGGTCCGATATGGCCAAAACAAGAAGAGTCTCCTCGCGCAAGGTCTGGCTGACTTGCATGATTGTGCCATTGAAAACTGTCTCGAGGACGAAAGTCTAAAAATCAAGGACAACATGGAGGCATACCTTAATTCCCCACACAAAGTCTTTGTAGAGGACACGTGTGAGGGAATGCCCACTGTCTATGTGGATGGATGCTCTTACCATGTTGACAACAACTGGGAGAAAGAACTGGTGGCCGGCGTAGGGAATGCATGGGTGAATGAGTCCCCAGAACCCTCCGCTGGATACAAAATTCGTCCCCGAAGTAGTCAGGTGACAGAATTGATGGCTGTGCATCAGGCCATCCTCACTGCTGTCCAGCATCAACTCCACGAACTGGTCATAATCACAGATTCGGATTATGTACGGAACGGGTTTGTGGAGTACCTGGTTAATTGGAAAACCAGAGGCATGTTATGTGCTAACAACAAACCCTTGAAACATGGGAAGCTGATCCAAAACATTGATGATCTGGTCACCTCGAAGGGAATGACCATCTATTGGAAGAAGATCAAGGGTCATTCTAAAGTAGAGGGACCAGACAAAACTGGAAATGACTTAGCTGATCAGCTGGCCAAAACCGGGGCCATCCAAGGGGATCTAATTGAGATTGAGTCCCTGTTGAGGGAAATCCAGGTCACTGCTATCACTAGGTCCCAGAAAAATGCTCACAACGACCTTTCAATTGCACAATGGAGTAAGGAGACCCCTGATGCTGATTTGATTACCGCTCAGAAGGGGGATCCAATAATTGGTAAATTTTACCAGCACCTTGAGGACCCTGAGAACTTTCCACTGACGGATACAGATTACACTGGGAAAGAGGACCTAAGAGTGTTGATGAAATGTCCAAAAATGTTCCGGATCCAAGACGGTTTGTTGGTAAGGAAATCCAAAGCTGGCCACGATCAGTGGGTGGTTCCTACCTCATTCCGAAGCCTGATGTTAAGTCACGCCCATGATGCGGCCACCGCCGGTAATAGGGGGTTTCACACAACATTGGAAATCTTAAGAGAGGTTGCATACTGGCCACACATGGGGCAGGACCTCGACCAATACTTGAAGGGGTGTCTTGTGTGTGCACAATTTCAGCCATCATCCCTCACGCACCGTGCACCTCTCCAAAAGAGGGGGATGACTCTGCCATGTTCAGATTTACAAATCAACTTTGTAGGCCCTGTGATTCGCTCTGCTAGGGGGAATAAGTACATGTTGACTGTGACATGCTTGTTTACCAAGTGGGTGGAATGTCTCCCAGCCCCAAATTGCAAAGCAGAAACTGCAGCTGCCCTGATGATTAACTACATCTTTTCCCGTTTCGGTCTACCTCAAAGGATTGAGTCAGACAGGGGTAGCCACTTCACCAGTGAAGTAATGACAAAGATGTGGGAGATACTGGGGGTCAAAAGGAAGTTGCATATTGCTTACCGGCCAGCTTCTTCTGGGGCAGTAGAGAGATATAACCGAACCATTGTGAGCATATTAAAGAAGTTTGTGGCAGATTCTGGGCCAAGTTGGATATCCGATTACCTCTGGTCCTAATGGCCATCAGATCTACCCCTTCATCTGCAACCAAAATGTCACCATTTGAGTTGATGACTGGGCGCAAGATGGTGCTTCCTCAGCATTTGCTCTACAGGACCCAAGAGCAGACACTGATAAATGCCTCCACAACTCATGAGTATGTGGAGAATTTAAGGAAACACCTTCAACATGCTTTTGCTTATGCTCAGCGGAATCTAGAAAGATCAGCTGATAGCATGAAGACCCACTATGACCTGAAGACTTCCAGGAAGGAATATCAGGTGGGGGACCGGGTTTATCTATACAATTTCCAAAGGAACCAGGCCAAACAGCTAAAATGTTTGCCTACATGGAAGGGACCCTTTGAGATTATAGACAAGATCTCCCCTGTGGCCTACAAGATCCACATCCCCAAAGGCGGTTTGGCAGAGGGGGAAGACAAGTGGGTCCACATTAACCAGTTGAAGTGTTGCCATCCCAGGCACACTCTGCAACAACTGGAGGAATCCTCTGGAATCCTAGAGGGTACTGTCTCAGATTAATTCAGTTCTAACTTAAAATATCCTACATATCGCCTATCAAATTCTGAGTTTCTCAATGTGGGTGTTTTCGTTTTTGAATGCAAAAAGAAATGTGCATGTTCATATGTTTTGACTATAAATTTATATGCCACCCCACTATATCAATGGTGGGGGAGAAATGTCCATGAATAGGTATTGCCGTTCTTCCTTTGTCGTCCTAGGAGAAAGAAAACCTTGAGACTGGCCAGGGAGGACGATCCGGAGACCGGGAGCAGAGACGCAAGGGGCCCGGGGTACCGCCCAATCTTCCCATCAGGACCGGCGAGGAGAACCGATCGATCCGACCGGATGGAGAAAAAGATGCTGAACTGTACCATCTACCGGAAGAAGATGAGGAAACATCCCAGATCTTGCGAGTTCCATCAGTGAAACCGAATGGCCATCGCAAGAGGAGGGCTTGTGGGATGTTTTTACCCATGCATCCGAGCCCTACCACAAAAACTGGGCAGTACTGGCATTGAAAACATCATGATGGCCAGTGCTTCCCAGAAAATGCCCAGGGAAATGCATGAAGAATAGGCTGCCACCCATTTTTGCCGATGTCATGGGCACAGAAGGGCACTGCCTAAAACCACCATTGGACTACCCACACAGTAGCCTGAAACCATTGGGAATGGCAATGCTGATTGCCAAAAGCAACCTAGAACTGTGGGGAATACATTTTCTTAAATCCCAAAAATGGTTGCATTACCAGTACTCACCACTATCAGAAAGCCGGCGTTTTAAAACCACCAGACTTTTGTGTAAAACTGAATAAATGAACCCAAAGCAGGCCAAAGAAAGACTTACTGAGAGGTGGATACAATGTAAAGTTATATTCTGAAGTGACTTGAATGTTCATAACAAGACTGGCTGAGCTCTGCAGGTCTGCAGCAGCCTAACTGAAACTGGATTTAAAACTACCAAAAATCGAAAATGTTTAAATTAACTGAGTGACCTACTTTTGAGTCTTTGTAAGAGGATTCAATTCAGCACTACCGCTAAATTAACGCCTAGTCTAGAATACTGAATGAAAACCCTTATTGATATATCTTTAGGTCCAGTTCATGCGTTCCGGATGACTACCCTTATATGACACCCCTCTCTTGGAATCCCCCTGACCCCACTGAGCCAAGAAGTAGTTCTGTTTTGCAAGTTTAAAAGGTTTATTTGATAATTTAAAATATATATATCACACTTTATAATAAATTAATACTTGAATAGCACACTTAATCTGATATGATAAAGATTAACAACGGAGAATCTGGCACTAGCACACTTCTTTATAATGACTAATGAGTTGACATGAAATGGATAAGGTAGCACACTGGTAAATAGGAACAAAAGTATAATGTGGTAGAGGATGCTTTATTTAAGCTCAGGTGGATGCAATATTCAATGAATGCAGTACAGAAAATACGCAATATGATTTCAACCAAACAATGTAATCACTTTTCTCTGGCTATTCCCTCCCCCCCTCTTTATGCAATGCAAGGAAATGGGAGGAAAGCACACAGTTCTCAGAAATGCAATCAATGTAATCAGTTCAATCCAGCAAGCTTAGACAACAGATAGGAGTTTTGAAAACACAGGCCCAAATTGCTTTGATATGTGCTGGCAATGAATGAGAAATATGCTGGAAACGCTTTTAATTCCCTTTCAGAGGTTCAGGGTGAGTGGTATCTAGTTAATATTAGTCCAGGCTCACACTAGCAATGATGCAGGGATAGTTAGCAGGTTAAACGAATTTCTGGCAAATGGAAAGCCAGCAGCAGCAGTTTTTTTACATGTGAAGAAATTGCAAATCGCGGCAAAACTCGCGGATGCGCCGAGCGCTATTACAGAGGAACTCTACCGTTTTGGGGTCCTAGGAAAGCCTAGGATCTCAGCTTCCAAATGAAAGTTACTGCAAGTCTCTAGCCCAAACGGTTGCGGAGATATGACCGATTTACTAGAGGTCGTTTTTGGTTTTCGCAAATTTTAAACGCACACTTTTTCAGCTTTAAAAATGATGGCAGGATAACACAATTGCTACGCTGCAGTTCTACTTAGATTAAAAATGGATTGAATTATATGATTTTAACTAAGAGATGTGTTCTGAGTTTTGCTAAGTACTCACAAGAGATTTTGAACAGGAAGGCGACTTGGTCACGGACTTCAGTCTGGTCAGGTCTTTCCGGGTTCTGCTCACAGCGCCTGGCCTCTGGAACTGCTCACAGCGGTCGGGTCTGGGTCTCTCTGGGTACAGCACTGCTTTCTCTCTGGTCTGGTCTCTGCTATGCACCGGTTCTCTGGGTCTCTCTGCTCTGGATAGATTGAAGTCTCTAGTTTGGCTTTCAGGAGGTTGATGAATTTGAAGTTTGGATCTCGGGATGTTGTATGGTCCAGCAGAGCGCGTTGCTGCAAATGGAATTGAAGGTCCCTATCTGTCCTGACTCTGTGCTTTTATGTGTTTTTTAGAGTGGGTGTGTATGTTGCATCACTAGACCTGCCCCTCTCACTTGTCATTGGTCCAGCTTTCATCCCTTACTTGATTGGCGAATGAACTGTGAGTCAGAGGGATGTCATTTTATGGCTTGCAGATGGGACATTCCCCTGTCATCTGTGCACCCAAATATATATATGATCAAAATCCATACTTCAGAGTTACACAGTTGTTTGAAATTACATATACATGGTGTGGCTGAATTTAGCCATGTCTCTGTCCAAATCTGCTCTTCCTAGGAGCTTGCATTCAAAAATGGCCACTTCTAGCACTTTTTCATGTGCTGCACAACATTGGATCTTCATTAAATTTTATACAACTGTTCCTCACATATCTACCCACATACCAATGCATTTTCGTTTGTCTAGCTGAAACAGGGAGTCTGCAATATTAATAAACAATGGGGTTTTGCCCCAGAACATCACACAAATTGGAGTTTGGACTGGAATTAAAGGTACATTTTTTAAATTAAGACTCTCAAAGTTATACATTTCTGTCATTTGATTACAAAGAGTTATCAGTGCTTTTGTAATATATATATTTTACTTCCAATTCAGTCCTCAGAGTGTTGAGGTCCGCCTCCAAGACTTGGGTGGGTCAGTCACAGATCTCTGCTGGCTGGCAGATCTTTGTTGACAGACAACTTTCCGAATTAACATATTCCTTTCAGAGGAAAGGGTCCTTTGTGTGGTGTCTGGCAAGCTCCCATCAGGAGGCCAGGGGGCCACTTTGCATTTAATTAACAGAACCTTGTTATTTCCTGGCTTCTTGTGTTGAGTTCTGAAGTGTCAATAGTTCCCAGGACAGGCAACCCCTTTGAACTTTTGATGACATAAGACCCCTTCCTTTGCATTTAGACAGTCTTGCAAAACAGCTCTCCTGCAGAGCACAGGTAATTCAATTATCAGATAGATGGCATATCCTTAGTGTGGGCAGTAAAAGGAAGATTGGCCTGGGACACAGTTGTGACTCAAGTTTCACCCCTGATGGGGGTAGTTGCTAGGCAAAATCAATTTCCTTAAGCCAGACTTTCAACTAACTGTCATTTCTGTTCCCCATTTTTCTGCCTTCAAATAAACTAAACATTTTTACATATGCAGCTAGAATGCTGATTCTAAGTTTAAAACTATGACATTTAAACAACTACAAAGGCATGTGACACCAAACATAGGTCACTCATTTAATCTAAACATTTTCGATTTTGGTGGTTTTAAATCCAGTTGCAGTTAGGCTTAAGCTGCTGACATGCACAGCTTAGCCAGTTTAGTTATACATTGTTTTGTGCTCTTCATTTCCCAGATTTTGTAGGCACACAAAACTCCATTCTGCCAAATGTCTGCTGGTGTTCAGTAAATATTTTTCACATATTGCAATGTTTGAAAATAGGCATTTTGACTTGCCTTCAGACACACAGTGGTTTTAAAACGCCGGCTTTTGGATAGTGGTGAGTACTGGTACTGCACCCATTTTTGGGATTTAAGAAATGAATTCCCCACACTTCTAGGTTGCATTTGGCAATCAGTATTGCCATTCCCAATGGTTTCAGACTACTGTGCGGGTAGTCCAATGGTGGTTTTAAAGCGCTTTGAAGCTAACCGGCGCTACTGTTTTTCCTTTGGCAACCCATTTCCCTCATGGCAACCCGGCCTTTCATTCTCGCACTGGTGGGTGGCAAGTGAGGCAACCATTTTGGTGGGCGCACAAACTGCGCAGCTTTCCTGGATTTCGGCGCACATGTGGGTTTTCCGCCATCTTGAATTTTCTAAGCCCACAGCACCAAATGTTGTGGCATGATAGCTTAAACGTGGGTCAGGACACCCAACAAGTCCCCCCCACGCGACTGTACTTGAATTTGAGTCGATGGGGAGTCACGTGCACAAGGGTTTTGACCCATGCACCGGTCTGTCCGCATAATCTTCTTCCTCTTCTGTAGATGGGACAGTTCAGCATCTTCTTCTCCATCCGATACTGATCGATGGTTCTCCTCGCCGGTCCTGATGGGAAGTATTGGGCGGTCCACTGGGCCCATTGGATCTCCGTTCCCGGTCTCCGGATCGTCCTTCTTGGTCATTCTTCATGGTTTCATCTCTCCTAGGATGATAAAGGAAGAGCGGCAATATCTACTCATAGACGTTTTTCCACCACTGTTGAGATAGTGGGGCAGCATATGCATTTCATCATAACGAAACATTACATTCTTATTTTGAAAAAAAAAACAATATCACTAGAGACAGTTTCATGTAAATCACAATATTTTGGAGACTAGATGTGGTATGTTTTATGATTGGAACTGAATTAGTCTGATACAGTACCCGCTAGGATTCCAGAGGATTCCTCCAGTTGTTGCAGAGTGTGCCTGGGATGGCAACATTTCAACTGGTTTATGTGGACCCACTTGTCTTCCCCCTCTGCCGAACCGCCTTTGGGGATGCGGATCTTGTAGGCCACAGGGGAGATCTTATCGACGATCTCAAAGGGTCCCTTCCATGTAGGCAAAAATTTGCGCTGCTTGGCCTGGTTCCTTTGGAAGTTGTATAGATAGACCCGGTCTCCCACCTGATATTCCTTCCTGGAAGTTTTCAGGTCATAATGGGTCTTCATGCTATCAGCCGATCTTTCTAGATTCCGCTGAGCGTAAGCAAAAGCATGTTGGAGGTGTTTCCTTAAATTCTCTACATACTCATGAGTAGTGGAGGCATTTATCAGTGTCTGCTCTTGGGTCCTATAGAGCAAATGCTGCGGAAGCACCAGCTTGCGCCCAGTCATCAACTCAAATGGTGACATTTTGGTTGCAGATGAAGGGGTAGATCTGATGGCCATTAGGACCAGAGGTAATCGGATATCCCAACTTGGCCCAGAATCTGCCACAAACTTCTTTAATATGCTCACAATTGTCCGGTTGTATCTCTCTACTGCCCCAGAAGAAGCTGGTCTGTAAGCAATATGCAGCTTTCTCTTGACCCCCAGTATCTCCCACATCTTTGTCATTACTTCACTGGTGAAGTGGCTACCTCTGTCTGACTCAATCCTTTGAGGTAGACCAAAACAGGAAAAGATGTGGTTAATCATCAAGGCAGCTGCAGTTTCTGCCTTGCAATTTGGGGCTGGGAGACATTCCACCCACTTGGTAAACAAGCATGTCACGGTCAACATGTACTTATTCCCCCTAGCCGAGCGAATCACAGGGCCTACAAAGTCGATTTGTAAATCTGACCATGGCAGTGTCATTCCCCTCTTTTGTAAAGGCGCCCGGTGTGTGAGGGATGATGGCTGAAATTGTGCACACACAAGGCAACCCTTCAGGTACTGGTCGAGGTCCTGCCCCATGTGTGGCCAGTATGCAACCTCTCTTAAGATTACCAATGTTGTGTGAAACCCCCTGTGACCGGCAGTGGCCGCATCATGGGCGTGACTTAACATCAGGCTTCGGAATGAGGTAGGAACCACCCACTGATCGTGGCCAGCTTTGGATTTCCTTACCAACAAACCGTCTTGGATCCGGAACATTTTTGGACATTTCATCAACACTCTTAGGTCCTCTTTCCCATTGTAATCAGTATCCGTCAGGGGAAAGTTCTCAGGGTCCTCAAGGTGCTGGTAAAATTTACCAATTATTGGATCCCCCTTCTGAGCGGTGATCAAATCAGCATCAGGGGTCTCCTTACTCCATTGTGCCATTGAGAGGTCGTTGTGAGCATTTGTCTGGGACCTAGTGATAGCAGTGACCTGGATTTCCCCCAACAGGGACTCAATCTCAATTAGATCCGCTTGGATGGCTCCAGTTTTGGCCAGCAGATCAGCTAAGTCATTTCCAGTTTTGTCTGGTCCCTCTACTTTGGAATGACCCTTGATCTTTTTCCAATAGATGGTCATCTCATTCGAGTTGACCAGATCATCAATGTTTTGGATCAACTTCCCATGTTTCAAGGGTTTGTTGTTAGCACATAACATGCCTCTGGTTTTCCAATTAACCAGGTGCTCCACGAACCCATTCCGTACATAATCCGAATCTGTGATTATGACCAGTTCGTGGAGTTGATGCTGGACAGCAGTGAGGATGGCCTGATGCACAGCCATCAATTCTGCCACCTGACTACTTCGGGGACCAATTTTGTATCCAGCGGAGGGTTCTGGGGACTCATTCACCCATGCATTCCCTACGCCGGCCACCAGTTCTTTCTCCCCGTTGTTGTCGACATGGTAAGAGCATCCATCCACATACACAGTGGGCATTCCCACACACTTGTCTTCTTCAAAGACTTTGTGGGGGGAATTAAGGTATGCCTCCATGTTGTCCTTTATTTTTAGACTTTCGTCCTCGAGACAGTTTTCTCTGGCACAATCATGCAAGTCAGCCAGACCTTGCGCGAGGGGACTCTTCTTGTTTTGGCCATATCGGACCTCCACAGGAAAGCCTTGCATTGACAGAATCCAGGAAGTAATTCGGGAATTACTCACATTTCCGGCCCGGATTCTGTCACTTTGGAGATATTGCAGAGGCTGGTGTGGAGTCTCCACTATGATGTGTTCCCCCTGGATAAACGGGCGGTAATTCTTCAATGCCCACACCGTTGCCAGGAGTGCCTTCTCACAATCGTTGAATTTTTCCTCCACAGAGGATAAAGTTTTGCTCGCATAGGAGATTACTTTATTGACCTTGTCATGCTTTTGATATAATACTGCCGTCAAGCACGTATTAGAGAACCCCGTCTCCAGGAAGAACTCCTTGTTTCTGACAGGGTAAGCTAGGCAAGGTGCTTGTGAGAGGCTTCTTTTGAGTTGTTTTACTGCCTCGGCTTGTTCTGGACCCCATTCCCACTTGACCCCCCCCTTCAGGAGATGAATCAGGGGTCTGGTGATCTCTGCGTAGCCCTCAATGAACTTTCTGCTGTAATTAGTCAGTCCAAGGAGGCTCCTTAGTTCCCGCAGAGTTGTGGGGTCTTTCAGTTTCTGAAGTGCTTCCACTTTCTTTTCCTGGGGACAGAGACCCTGAGGAGTAATCTCATGCCCCAAGAAATTAACACGGGTTCTACACCACTGTGCTTTCTGAAAGGAAAGTTTTGCTCCGGCGGCCCTCAACTGTGTCAGAACATAACAGATCTCTGCTATGTGTTCCTCCACAGATGAACTTTTGATGAGGACATCATCTACATAAGCCAGGTTACCCCTCGTACCCAGGTCGGGCATGGCCTTATGTAGGAAAATATTGAACTCATTACCGGAGTTAAGGTATCCGAAGGGAGTCCGGGTCCATGTGTACTGCTGGCCCCCAAAGGTAAAAGCCAGTTTGTATTGGTCCTCCCTGCTGACAGGCACGGTCCAGTATCCATTGGTCAGGTCTATTGCAGTGAATACCTGTGACCCCTGAATCTGGGCCAGCCCTTGGTCAATGTAGGGAAGAGGCCATCGGGAAGTATGGACCCGTTTGTTGAGCTCCCTGAGGTCAGCACAGAGTCTCCACTGGCCGTTTGGCTTCAATATTCCCAACACCGGATTATTGAAGGTGCTGTGGACTGGACGGATTATTCCCCGGGACTCAAGGTTCTTAATTATTTCAGTAAGGGACTCCATTGATGCGAGAGGCAAGCGATATTGCTTCACAAACACAGGAGTCATGCCAGGGTCCGTGGGGATTGTTGTTGTGTGGATGTCAGTGCGACCACAGTCATATGAGTCTACCGCAAAGAGATCTTGGAAATCCAAGAAAACTTGTTTCAACTTTTGCTTTTGTTCCAGAGTCACACAGGCATCAGCTAGGTTGACTCTCTCTTCCACCATCTGCCTGAAGCCTGGAAAGACTTCTGGTTTGGCTATCTCCGCGGCCTCCTCCAGCTGGGTGGAGAAGTCCCTGGTCAGAGTGCTGATTTGGACCGGAGGCTTCAGGTGGGAAAGGCAGCCCTCATGGACTTGGAAAATCACCTCATCCCTCCTGAAGTCACACGTCACATCTTCCTTACCATAGGGGCAGGAAGTGTACACCAGGAAGTTCCCCCCATGCCGGGTGAAAATCCTGTCTGGTGTTGTATTGTCATCACTGTCACTGTCAAAACAGTCCTTGGGGATTGGTCCTAACAGTTCATTTACAAGATCAATGGAGAAATGTCGGTCATCAACCGCCATTCCGATAATGGTGCCTGCGGCTAGAGTAATACTCTTTAAGTCGCTGTTATCCACCTCTATTGGAATGGTGTCATGTTCTATGTTGACTAATGGAGTTGGGTTTACCCCCAACCCTTGCTGTTGGAGAGAAGCGTTTAGATGTATGTAAGCATCAGGGTTTTTCAACTCTTGTCCCCTTTTAACTTTCACTTCCAGGGAGAATTGTCGAGTCCTTTCTGGGATGGTGACTTCCTCTTTAACCTGAATTTCAACTGCATAAGGTAGCAATTGAGCTGACCTAAATGCTTTTTCTGGATCATCAAAGCCCATGGGATTATCCGCTAATCGGGACCAAGCTTTGAAGTTTATTAGGTCCAAACTAATGGCAAAGCGATTGAGAATGTCACTGCCTAAGTAAAAGGCGGCAGGGACGTCTCGCACGACCCAACAATTGTGGACTATGCTCTTGTTGCCAATGGAGATTTTGAGCATACACCTGCTTGGCAGGAGATGTTTGGAATTGGGTGCTTCCAGGTCCATTTCCCATTTGTCTATCAGTTTGAAGGTGGGAATGGCTGGATCTTTTGGGAGTTGGCGGAACATGGCTTCGCTGATGAAGCTCTTACCGTTGTTCACGCACACTCGAGCGAGAACAGTCTCCTTCCCATCATTTAACTGAACAGGGATGAACAACTGCTCTCCAATTTGCTGAATATCAGCCAGGCTCTGAGCTGATTTCACATCTTTCTGGACTATAGGAGTGGGAGTTTCTGATTGTGGATTAGTATAGAATTTCAGAGTGTTTCCTTCCAGCGTGGAATACCACCTTAAACTGGAAGGAAGGTTGATTTTCAGAAATAGAGAGGACCCCCCATCACCAGTCTGTTGTCCTACTGCTATTACTGTCACGTCTGGAATTTGGTTGTTCTGGAAGTGAAATTCTACTTGGTCAGATTTTTGTTCAACCATGTGGCATGTGCCGTTTAAACTAACATGGTTGACACTCTGTTTTAATTTTATTGGTCGGCTAGTCTGGGTCCAGAGGACCTTGTTTACGCAATCTATTAGGGGTGACAACCTTCTCAGGAGGTCATTCCCTAGTAAACAAGGGGTGCCCTCTGGGGTCACAACTATGACCGGGTGTTTCAACTTGTGTCGCCCGATCTTAATGTCCAAGTCTGCCGTCCCCTCGACGGGAATTTCCTTCCCGTCAAAGTTCTGCAGTTGTCCAGGAAGAGAGGTGAGAGGAATTTGGTAATTCTCTCCCCTTCCTGCATTCAGTTCGTCAAAGGCCCTTCTGGACAGAAGGGTAGCTTGAGATCCAGTGTCCACCAGTGCCGAGATTGTACCCTGCCCCTGTACTTGTACCGGGGCATAATATCTTCCCTCCTTCTCCTCAAGGGGGCACAGATAATGTACATTTTTGGACAACTGGTGGGCTAATTTTCTGGTTTTGGACATCGCTAGCGAAGAGATTTGGGCAGAATTCTGTGGAGAGTCTTGGGAATCTGAAAGAAAAAGTTGGCAACTGGAGATCAGAGCCATTGTGGGTTCCCCTGGTTCCGGTTCTGGGCCGCCCCCCCCTTTCTGGAGGCAGTCACCAGGATGGGTTTGAACCAGGGGATTTTCTTGCTGTTGGTTCTGGGATGAGATGGTGGGCGGCGGTAGCTCAGTCTCCACATCTCCCCAGTCTGGATTTGCATCCCTAGGGACCCATTTTTCTTTGGGAGGAGTTCCCCCCTCTCTGAAGGAGAAGATCCTTTTCCCAGGATCCTCTGAGGATCCCTCTCCCTCAAATTGGAAGATCTGTACCTCCTCCTCAAACTGAGTCTGTTTGGGTCTTTCGTTTCTCCTACCCCCCCTCTGCTCCTTAGGAGGCAGACTTTCAGGGGCAAGAGATTTCGTTTCCGGTTCCTGGGTTTCCAGGGGCTGTTTACAAGTGAGGAAGGAAGCTTCCTCCAAGGCTTTACACCCCCCTTCCCCTTGTGCCTCCTCCCTGGGAACCAGTGAGTTATCGGGGTGCTGCCCCCGTCATTGTTCTGGAGCACCAGGTCCAGAGTTGGGTGCGTTCTGCGCAGGCATGCTGATCTGAGGGTTCTGCTGTGCCCTCAGTATATGACCCATATCCCGCGCCATGTTTTGAACCTGGCGCTCTAACTGGGAAACCCGCTCAGGCTGATACGGGGCCCTGTTTTCTCCCCTGGGCTGATCCCGGGAAGGGTAGCTGTCCCTCCTCTGGTAATACCCCGGGTTGGGAAGATTTGGGTACCCCTCCACCCTTGGCCTCCCCTCTCCCGGATTCAGTGGTCTGGGCTCAGGGAATTGAGGAAAGAAGGATGGATGATTTTGGGGTTGGAAGTCGGGTGGATATCTGGGGAAAAAGTTCTGCCCAGGGTTTGGTAAATTTCTGCCCTCCTGTGGGAAGTTTGGAGGGAAGTTCCCTGGGTTAGGTGCTTGGCTGGATCCCCCCCCTTGGGCTGGAGGAGTCCACACATAACCCAGGATGGGTCTGTTACCTTTGTAGCGAGGACTTACATAGTCAGGAGAGCGAGGGACCCCATTTGTGGGGCTGCCTCCCTGGCTCCCTGTCTGTGACTGGCCCGAGGACCTTCTGGGCCTAGCATTATTAGGTGCAGGTAGGTTTTTAGGCCCCCCCATCTCCAAATCCAAAACGGGGGTGACCTTTACCTCTGCCACCTTGGCAGCAGCAGGGGTGCTGTTGGCTTTGGGGTTTTTCTGGGCATTGCTTTTATTTTCTATGGGCTTCTGCACCTCATAGATGCGGGTAGCCTGTTCAATGACCCAGTCTAAAGATCTTTTCTCGTGAAAATCCCTCACGAGCTGGGTCATGATATATTTGGGCAAGGCATGGAAAAACGTGTTGATAAATTCACGGCTATCCGTGCGCACCCTTCTTGTGGTCTGTGCAAAAGCCCGCTTTAACTCCTGCACAAATTCTTGTGGGGCCTGATCCTCCCCACATTGCAAATTGTAGGCTGCCTTGCGAGCCTCTTGAGGATTTCTGTGAACAGAAAAATGTTTCAGGATGGCCGCCTTATAGGTGGACCATCTTAAATGATTTTGGTCCTCCAGCCCCGCAAAGAAACTGGAGTATTCCGGGGAGAAGGTCCACTTTACATATTGAATGCAGCTTTGGCTGTCCTTCAAATGGAAAGTCTCCATCATTTGTTCAAACAACTCTAAGTGCTCCCAAACAGAATACTTAGTGTTCTTATGGTAAGGCGTGATGACGCTCCTGATCGCCTTAATCTGCTTTAAGGGGTCCTTAAGCAAGGCCCTTTTTGCCTTATTGGCCTTTTTGGTTCGGGTAACCCTTGTCCATTCTTCCTCGGACTCAGAGGCACTGCTCCCAGAGGTTCCCGTCTGTTCTTCCAGGTTTTCCCGGATTCTGCGAGCCTGGGAATGGCTGGCAGAATGTGGGGACCTGGTCTCCTGTGTCCTGCGCAGTTCAGAGGAGTCTTCAGATTCCTCCTTGCTGCCAGGATTTGATGGGTACCCCCTCCACTGACCTAACTGGGCAGAGGTTTTCAGGATGCCCTTAATGGGCCTACTCTCCTGGGGTTCCCCACTGCACTGTACTGTACTTGGGTGCCCATACCCGGATGCCCACCCCTCCATTCCTGAGTGGTACTGGCCTATGAGCCCCATACTCTTAGCTGGATAGTAATCTGCCACCCCTGTGGCCCTGTGCTCATGTGCGCCAGGGGACATGGGGGTGGCAGAGTCCAGGGACTGAGAGGTATGAGGGCCTCTGGTACTAGGGCTCCTGAGGTTATGCTCCGGAGTTTCCATTTCCCAGCGAACCTCATCTCTATCCGCCCCTGCTCCCTGTTGCAATGCAAGAGCCTGCATTTGTGCCTTCAGTTCCTCAGTTAAGGCCTTACTCGACTCTATCAGTCTCTCCTGCATCGCTACCTGCTGTTGGAGCCTATCATTGTGCTGGCAGAGAGCTTCATTTCCCTCTGTGCTTCCTGGTTGGTCCTGGAGAACTGGGCCAGTCTTTGCTGCAGGAGGGTTACCTCCTGAGCTGTGTCCCTATTGGCCTGCTCCTTTCTTGCTAGAGCATCCTCCACCCTCCTGGTGTGCTCTAGCAAGTTCTGGTTTTCTTTTTGGAGGTCACCCAGTCCCTGGTGGGCCAGGTGATTTTCTTCCATTTTTCTTTTTAAATGGCAGACTTCCTGGCCTATGGCGTCTCTTTCCTGACTAAGAGCCTGCATTTGTGCCGCCAGGTCGTCCCTTTGCCGTTGAAAGGCACCAGCTTTCTGGCGCTCCTCATCAAACTCCGCCTGGGTATCCAGGTCTTTCAGAATTAGTTTGTTGCTCTCTGCCTTCACTCTATCTAGGTGGCCTTGCAGGGTGACTACCTGCTCAGCACATACCCTGTTGAAGTCTAGCTGTTGCTCCAGCTTTTTCTGGCTTTGCAGTAGGGAGTCCAAACCTTCTTGGTGTTCCTTCTGCAAGGCCAGAAATCTGGTATCCTGTTCTGACTTTTCCTTTTGCAGCACATCCATATCCTCCTTTATTTTAGTGATGTACAGTCTGCTGTCATTTTCTGACTCCTGGCTCCTCTGCAGCCTCTGCTCAGAAGAGACCAGGTCAGATTGGACCTTCTCTAACACCTTCTGTTGCCTATTTGCCAGATTTTGGCTTTCAGCACATCTATCCTGCATGTCTCCCATATATAGGTACAGGTATGCTGCTATCCTGGCAATCTTATTGTGTTCCTCTTTGGCTTTAGGAGCCATATATAGTTCACTCAGGGCCACATGTAATGGACCCTGATCTCTCCATAGGTCTGACCCTGTTTCCGTGACCTGTTGCATGATGGCCTGCAACCAGACTGTTTGGTCCTGGTGAGTCCACTCACCTCTCACAAATAACTTATGTAAGAAGTGCTCTCTGGCTATTTTCATATCTACCAAGGTCGTCATTCTAGAGATTGGTCTCTGTCCTGACTTACAGAAGTTAGTAATTTATTTTTGCAGAACAGAACTTTTCTTGGAGTGTCCCTTTTGAGGAATGCTTCACAGCGTAACACAGCGTGGTGATCCGACTGGATGTATGTATCTGGTCAGCTGGCACGCTGTATTAATCTGCACAAATGGTAAATCTAACCCAACGTCTCGGCTCGAGCCCCCACTTTGTAAGAGGATTCAATTCAGCACTACCGCTAAGTTAACGCCTAGTCTAGAATACTGAATGAAAACCCTTATTGATATATCTTTAGGTCCAGTTCATGCGTTCCGGATGACTACCCTTATATGACACCCCTCTCTTGGAATCCCCCTGACCCCACTGAGCCAAGAAGTAGTTCTGTTTTGCAAGTTTAAAAGGTTTATTTGATAATTTAAAATATATATATCACACTTTATAATAAATTAATACTTGAATAGCACACTTAATCTGATATGATAAAGATTAACAACGGAGAATCTGGCACTAGCACACTTCTTTATAATGACTAATGAGTTGACATGAAATGGATAAGGTAGCACACTGGTAAATAGGAACAAAAGTATAATGTGGTAGAGGATGCTTTATGTAAGCTCAGGTGGATGCAATATTCAATGAATGCAGTACAGAAAATACGCAATATGATTTCAACCAAACAATGTAATCACTTTTCTCTGGCTAGTCCCTCCCCCCCTCTTTATGCAATGCAAGGAAATGGGAGGAAAGCACACAGTTCTCAGAAATGCAATCAATGTAATCAGTTCAATCCAGCAAGCTTAGACAACAGATAGGAGTTTTGAAAACACAGGCCCAAATTGCTTTGATATGTGCTGGCAATGAATGAGAAATATGCTGGAAACGCTTTTAATTCCCTTTCAGAGGTTCAGGGTGAGTGGTATCTAGTTAATATTAGTCCAGGCTCACACTAGCAATGATGCAGGGATAGTTAGCAGGTTAAACGAATTTCTGGCAAATGGAAAGCCAGCAGCAGCAGTTTTTTTACATGTGAAGAAATTGCAAATCGCGGCAAAATTCGCGGATGCGCCGAGCCCTATTACAGAGGAACCGCAAGGACTATCTCTACCGTTTTGGGGTCCTAGGAAAGCCTAGGATCTCAGCTTCCAAATGAAAGTTACTGCAAGTCTCTAGCCCAAACGGTTGCGGAGATATGACCGATTTACTAGAGGTCGTTTTTGGTTTTCGCAAATTTTAAACGCACACTTTTTCAGCTTTAAAAATGATGGCAGGATAACACAATTGCTACGCTGCAGTTCTACTTAGATTAAAAATGGATTGAATTATATGATTTTAACTAAGAGATGTGTTCTGAGTTTTGCTAAGTACTCACAAGAGATTTTGAACAGGAAGGCGACTTGGTCACGGACTTCAGTCTGGTCAGGTCTTTCGGGGTTCTGCTCACAGCGCCGGGCCTCTGGAACTGCTCACAGCGGTCGGGTCTGGGTCTCTCTGGGTACAGCACTGCTTTCTCTCTGGTCTGGTCTCTGCTATGCACCGGTTCTCTGGGTCTCTCTGCTCTGGATAGATTGAAGTCTCTAGTTTGGCTTTCAGGAGGTTGATGAATTTGAAGTTTGGATCTCGGGATGTTGTATGGTCCAGCAGAGTGCGTTGCTGCAAATGGAATTGAAGGTCCCTATCTGTCCTGACTCTGTGCTTTTATGTGTTTTTTAGAGTGGGTGTGTATGTTGCATCACTAGACCTGCCCCTCTCACTTGTCATTGGTCCAGCTTTCATCCCTTACTTGATTGGCGAATGAACTGTGAGTCAGAGGGATGTCATTTTATGGCTTGCAGATGGGACATTCCCCTGTCATATGTGCACCCAAATATATATATGATCAAAATCCATACTTCAGAGTTACACAGTTGTTTGAAATTACATATACATGGTGTGGCTGAATTTAGCCATGTCTCTGTCCAAATCTGCTCTTCCTAGGAGCTTGCATTCAAAAATGGCCACTTCTAGCACTTTTTCATGTGCTGCACAACATTGGATCTTCATTAAATTTTATACAACTGTTCCTCACATATCTACCCACATACCAATGCATTTTCGTTTGTCTAGCTGAAACAGGGAGTCTGCAATATTAATAAACAATGGGGTTTTGCCCCAGAACATCACACAAATTGGAGTTTGGACTGGAATTAAAGGTACATTTTTTAAATTAAGACTCTCAAAGTTATACATTTCTGTCATTTGATTACAAAGAGTTATCAGTGCTTTTGTAATATATATATTTTACTTCCAATTCAGTCCTCAGAGTGTTGAGGTCCGCCTCCAAGACTTGGGTGGGTCAGTCACAGATCTCTGCTGGCTGGCAGATCTTTGTTGACAGACAACTTTCCGAATTAACATATTCCTTTCAGAGGAAAGGGTCCTTTGTGTGGTGTCTGGCAAGCTCCCATCAGGAGGCCAGGGGGCCACTTTGCATTTAATTAACAGAACCTTGTTATTTCCTGGCTTCTTGTGTTGAGTTCTGAAGTGTCAGTAGTTCCCAGGACAGGCAACCCCTTTGAACCTTTGATGACATAAGACCCCTTCCTTTGCATTTAGACAGTCTTGCAAAACAGCTCTCCTGCAGAGCACAGGTAATTCAATTATCAGATAGATGGCATATCCTTAGTGTGGGCAGTAAAAGGAAGATTGGCCTGGGACACAGTTGTGACTCAAGTTTCACCCCTGATGGGGGTAGTTGCTAGGCAAAATCAATTTCCTTAAGCCAGACTTTCAACTAACTGTCATTTCTGTTCCCCATTTTTCTGCCTTCAAATAAACTAAACATTTTTACATATGCAGCTAGAATGCTGATTCTAAGTTTAAAACTATGACATTTAAACAATTACAAAGGCATGTGACACCAAACATAGGTCACTCATTTAATCTAAACATTTTCGATTTTGGTGGTTTTAAATCCAGTTGCAGTTAGGCTTAAGCTGCTGACATGCACAGCTTAGCCAGTTTAGTTATACATTGTTTTGTGCTCTTCATTTCCCAGATTTTGTAGGCACACAAAACTCCATTCTGCCAAATGTCTGCTGGTGTTCAGTAAATATTTTTCACATATTGCAATGTTTGAAAATAGGCATTTTGACTTGCCTTCAGAAAAACACACAGTGGTTTTAAAACGCCGGCTTTTGGATAGTGGTGAGTACTGGTACTGCACCCATTTTTGGGATTTAAGAAATGAATTCCCCACACTTCTAGGTTGCATTTGGCAATCAGTATTGCCATTCCCAATGGTTTCAGACTACTGTGCGGGTAGTCCAATGGTGGTTTTAAAGCGCTTTGAAGCTAACCGGCGCTACTGTTTTTCCTTTGGCAACCCATTTCCCTCATGGCAACCCGGCCTTTCATTCTCGCACTGGTGGGTGGCAAGTGAGGCAACCATTTTGGTGGGCGCACAAACTGCGCAGCTTTCCTGGATTTCGGCGCACATGTGGGTTTTCCGCCATCTTGAATTTTCTAAGCCCACAGCACCAAATGTTGTGGCATGATAGCTTAAACGTGGGTCAGGACACCCAACAAGTCACATAGTTTGTCACTGTTGAAATGTCATAGTTTTGAACTTAGAATCAGCATTCTAGCTGCATATGTAAAAATTGTCTTGACTTAAACTGGGGAACAAAAAGTGACATTTTATCTGAAACCTGGCTTAATGAAACTGAATTCTGCCCACCAGCTACCCCCGACAGGAGTTGAGACTTGCACAACAGCTGTGTTCCCAGGCCTAGCTGCCTTTTGCTGTTCCCACCAAAAGGGATATGACACTTCTCTGATGGAATTACCTGGGCTCTGCAGGAAATGGAACAAAGCCCTGTCCTGACTCAGGCAAATGTTTTATTATGGGGGTCGTAAAAGTGGCTTCCTCCTGGAAGGAAAGGGGAGGAGCACTGCCTGTGAGAGCAAGCTGGCTTGGCAGAACTGGAAAAACCAGAAATTCAACCTTGTGCTGGGGGGAAACCACACCCCTTTGGGGCCAGAACATAAATCTAAAAAGATGGATCATTCATAGAGCGGACTTGTGAAAATTTTATAAGTGATATCATTATTCTTGTGATTTTTCTGTGCACATTTGAAGACGTGTTAGGACCGGTGGTATGTTCAGGGGGGGTTTTAGTGGAAAAGAGGATATTACTCTAAATGTATGTATGTTAAAAATCTGACACTCCACCACCTAATGCCCACATGCTTTGCGAACATTTGTGTAAATGCGGGGACAAATCCAATATTGGTAACCCGACCAAAAAGTGAAATATGTTGCCATTTTTGAACCCAAGCTCCTAGAAACGACAGAATTGGAACAGGGGCTACCATCAGTAAATGCATGATGTGTATATGCAATGCCAACCAACTGTCTATCGGGGAAGTGTGCATTTTGATCAAATATAGATTTGTGGGCAAACTGACCAGGGGAGGATCCTCTGACCCATAAAACCTACAGCATCACTCTGACTCACAGTTCCTTCCCCAATCATGGGAGAGGGGAGAATTGGGCCAATGACAAGTTGAAAGAGGGGCTGGCTAGTGATGCTGCACACACACCCACATTCAAAAGACATAAAAAGAGCCACTGGAAGCTAGAGATGACCTTCAATTCCATTTGCTGCGGAGCATGCTGCCAGACCATACCACATCCAGAGATCCAGACTTCAAATCCATCAATCTCCAGAACATGTAGCAGTACCTAGAAAGCAGAGCAGTATCCAGAATCCAGAGAGGCTAGACCAGCAGAGCAGAGCTGACCCAGACCGCTGTTAGCCAAACCAGAGAGCTGACCCAGATCACTGTGAAGTGCAGAGACCAGAACCGGAGTCCAGTCCAAAACCTGACCAGATCCGTGGCGAGGCCTATTTCTAAATATATTGTGAGTACCTAGCAGAACTGTGCAGAACCAATCTCTTAGTTGAAATAATATAAATCAATCTATTTTAATCTAACCAGAACTGCCTCCTAACTGTCACCTGTCATTTGTAAAGCTGTCACCTGTCATTTTCTAGCTGCAAGCTGTAACCTGTCGCTTTGAACTTTTAAAATTTCAAATCCGAAAAATTACCTTTATTTAATCGTCCGTATCTCTGGAACCAATTTGCTACTCCTTATACTTTTGCCGTAATCACGATTCTCGCACTCGCGAATTTTACCGCGATTTGCAATTTGGTTAAAAATCCAGCCACGTGTGAAAACAGCAGCTTCATTGCTTTCCTTTGCCAAAAATTCGTTTAACCTGCTAGTTACTCCTAGATCCTTGCTAAAGTGAGCCTGAACTCATCCCAAGTATATTTCACTCACCCTGAACCTCCTGAAGGGAATTAAAAGCATTTTCAGCATATTTCTCACTGCATTGTCACCATATTCCAAACATTTTGCCTGTGTTTCAAAACTCCTATCTGTTGTATAAGCTGCTGGGGGGGAATTGAACTGAATTACATTTGATTGCATTTCTGAGAACTGTGTGCTTTCCTTCCATTTCCTTGCATTGCATAAAGGGGGGGAGTGGATTGCCAGAGAAAAGTGATTACATTGTTTTGTTGAATTGAGTATTGAGTATTTTCTGTACTGCATTTTCATTCCACCTTGCATCCGTTTGAAACCATAAAAGCATTGTTGCTATCTTATCCATCCTATAACCACTCATCATTGATTATAAAGAAGTGTGCTAGTGCCGGACTATCCATTATTGATTACTGCTCAGATTAAGTGTGATATTCAATTATTAATTATTATAAAGTGTGATATATATATCTATTGTTTAAATTATCAAATAAACCTTTTAAACTTGCAAAACAGAACTACTTCTTGGCTCAGTGGAGTCAGGGGGATTCCAAGAGAGGGGTGTTATATAGGGGTAGTCATCCAGAACGCATGAACTGGACATAAAGATATATCAATAAGGGTTTTTATTCAGTATTCTAGACTAGGCGTTGACTTAGCTGTAGTGTTGAATTGAATCCTCTTACACTTTATCTGTGTCTTTCTCTTCTCTGTGTTCTTGAACAAACTGTTAAATTACTTTGTTTTTCTTTCCTTTTTTTTCTTTTCCTTCCTCTGTCCACCAGGTGGCGCACTTTGTCTGAAGAGCATGTGAAACTATGCCCGAGCCGGCGTTTCACTTGAAGCGCGACACCGCACCTCTCCACATGAGCGGCAGCGCGCTTCCAACTCAACCACGGTGCTTGTCCATTGGATGCGACGTGGCCGCTGAAGAGGCACTCCACCACGTTAGATCAGCGCCGAAACCAGTTCGGAGCTGAAGCGATGATAGGAACATGCGAAGAAGGTAAGTTCATTAAAAAAATAAAGAACCTAATGCAATTTATAACTTTTATGAGGCGGCCCCTTGTTTGCAAATCTTGCTTATGCCCTTTCTATGCTTGACACTGTACCATATTGTACGGTAAACTGTACCTGTAAACACAGTGGACTCCACCAACGAAATAAGTAATCAATAACGACTTCTGGATAGGTATTACACTCCATCTCAATGGAAAATAGCTGTATCCCTCCCAAGGCACGGCCACTAGTCCGCACTCATCTGCAACCATCCACTACTCAATCTCATAGGGCACAGTACATCTTCCACTAGAATGCAGCTGCATCCCACAATAAAATGTGAGTCTAGCTGGACACATAATCAGTCTCCTTGACTTGCATACCTAACTCGCATACTCACCCAACAGCCACCACAGCACCCATCCACAAACTAGTTCTACATAGCTAGCAGGGGCGTAGCCACCCTTACTTACCGGCGTACTGGCTAACATGCACTAAAACATTCTAAAGTCCTCCGACCAATCTCTCATACCTCGCACTTCCGTCCTCCAAGGGTTCTCACCTACAGTGCTTTGAAGCCATACCAATGGCAATAGGTACTATAGAAATGCCATATTACATTACATTACATGTACTGAGTCGAAAACCGAGAGGCAGCGCAATGGCAAATCCCATGATCTACTTGCTGAAACCTCAGGCAACCTGGCTGCTAGAATACTAGAACTCCTGCTACTGGAAGTTCAAATAGTGCACAGAGCTAGTGATGGTGGGAGGAAAACAGTAGAGTAGTAAGTTTGTGTGGCCAGAAGACTTCACCACTAAGTGGCATCCAGAGCGCATTCAGTTTGCATCTGTATCACTGCACAACATGCACTCTGTGGGGGTGCCCTTTACTGCAAGTATGCAAAGTATGGAATGAACACAGAACATCACCATGTATCGTCTTGAAAGGGTCAATCAAGCCATCAAATATCTGACCTTTCCATAGTCAGTGTGTGAAAATAAAATAAAAATAGGGTTTTACAAATAATAGAGGGACCACCGGAAAAGGGCACTATTTCATCATGCTGCTAGTTGGGGAGTAAATATTTGGCCGGTTAAGATTCACACATTTGGGAATTACCTGTTTTTTGTACAAATGTATTTGTTTGTAACAAAATGTAGATTTCAAAACAGTATTCATCAAAATGTCCTAGAAACCTTTTTGCTATGTTGTCTTTGTGAACATTTTAGGCACACTGGGGTGATTCAGAATGGGCTTGTGAGGCATTAGCTCAGACCTTCTAAATCCCACCAACTCAACCCAATTTTACTCCCAACTTTTTCTCTATTCTAACCCATTCCCTTGCCTTATTTCAACTAGTCACTACCCATCCTCACTCCCACCTGTCACCCTTCCTGACTCTTTTCCCTTGTCTTACTTTCCTTTTTTTAATTCTTTATTTTAATTTTAGTAATTAGAACAGGACTGAATAATAAATCACAAAGTATCATATCACAGCATAAAGGATATAAACAGGTAGGAATAGAAAAAGAAAGAAAAAAAAAAAAACTTAAATATACAATTTAACGATGAACTAGTACCTACTCAAAAAAGCTCCCCAGACCTTCGTATATAAACTCAATTTTCCCATTTTTCTGTATATAAATTTCTCAATATTCGCTAAGCAGTTCATTTCTGTAATCCAATCCTCCAATATTGGTGAGACACACGATTTCCAGCTACTCAAAATCATTTTTTTGCAAATAGAAGCACCTCTGAACACAAATTTCTTTTCCGATAGTGAAAGGTCGTCAAGTAAATCATTGCAGCCTAGCACCATAGTCTTAAAATCCAAGTCAACATTTTGGTTCAGAACCCCGAGACAAATAATACAAACCTCATGCCAAAAATCACAAACCCTCACACAGTCCCACAGCAAATGTTCCATACTGCCTTTCTCACTCCAGCAACACCAACAAACATCAGAATCAGACAAACCTCTATTTGTAAGCCTTTCCGGACTCCAAAAAACTCTATTGAGAATTTTAATTTGTCTCGTACGTTCAGTCAAACTTATCGAACAAAGCTTCACATTCGCACACATCACAAGCCACAGGTCAGAAGTGATTTCACAACCCACTCTTCTGCTCCATTCATTAAGTAATTCAGTATTCTCCTTATAATTCGATACAATTTGATGATAAACCCTACTCGCAAGTGACTGAACGCCAGTAGTGAAAAGTTCAACATTCGCATCCCCGTCACAATGCACTTCACCAATACATCTCTTCAATTTCCTGAAGTCCGAGATAGAAACATTTTCAACAGTAAAAGTAGCACTTAACTCAGCAAAGTCAATCCATTTTCCATCTTTAAAAACATCACTAATCCATTGAATTCCGCCAAGAAATCATTCCGGCCAAAACAACAACTTGCCATTGTCCGTTATAGCTTTATTCAACCACAGAGATGCATCAGGCGATTTCAGAGCAACCGAGCCACACATATCATAGATATTCTTCCAAACGTCTCTTAGAAACTCTGTCAAGGGGCATCTACTACCATGTTTGCTAACAGTCGTGAATATCGCTCTTGGGGCAAGTGGGCCCATCACACTTGCCTCTGCCATCGCCCACACACTAGGAGAATCCTTCAATAAAGGAAGAAAAAATTGGCACGAGAAGGCCAAATGATATGCCTTAACATTTGGGACACCTAGTCCCCCCTTCTCAACCGGAAGCTGGAGTTTCCAAAGCTTCAGTCTTGGCGGTTTCTCATCCCAAAGAAAGGACTGGAGTGCGGTATCAATCAACTTCCAAAAAGATTGACCAATTTTCAGGGGAAGCATACTCAGAATATAATTAATTTTTGGTGCAGCATTCATCTTTAGCGCATTTACCTTACCCCACAGAGATAGATGCAATACCGACCACCTTTGGACGTGCAATTTCAGTTCCTTACAAACCATACTCATGTTCTCTTCAACCATATCACTGACATCCGGAGTCAACCAAACCCCCAAGTACTTCAGTTTTTTCTCACACCATTGAAATCCAAACCCCACCACCAAAGACTTATCACAATGTGCAGTCACCGGCATTACCTCCGATTTAGACCAGTTAATCTTACATCCAGCGACTTCATGAAACCAATTAAGTGTGTTCATCAACGAATGCAAAGACAAATCCAAGTTCCTCAAAACTAATAAAAGATCATCTGCGTAGAACCAAATCTTCTGTTCAACACCGTGAAAGGAAACACCTTGCAAATTCAAATCACATCTCAATGCAATAACCAGCGGTTCAATGGCTAGGACAAACAACAATGGGGACAATGGACAACCTTGCCTAGTGCCCCTATGTAAATCAAAAGATTCTGACAATAAGCCATTAGTTTTAACATCGGCTGTGGGGCGAGCATATAAAAGGGCCACCCACGCAATGTATTCTTCTCCCATGTTCATATTTCGTAAAACCATAAACAAATATTGCCAGTTAATTCGATCAAATGCTTTCTCAGCATCTAGGGAGAAAATTGCCACGTCTTCATCTAAATCCTGTGCATGGGACATGGTCAATAACAAATTCCTGATATTACTGGAAGTCCCACAGCCTTTAACAAACCCAGATTGGTCAGTGTGAATAAGCTTCGGCATGAGTTGTTCAATCCGTAAAGAAAGTCATTTAGCCAAAATCTTATTGTCAGTGTTTATCAAACTGATTGGGCGATAATTTGACGGCAAGTTACCATCCTTGCCCTTCTTTAAAAAGACCGAAATAGTAGCATGGTTTATAGACGACAGGAGAAGTCCAGCTTCCTTGGATTCAGTATACATATCCTTCAAAAGACCCAACACCCTCTCTGGCAGAATTGTAAAGAACTCAACCGGTAAACCATCAGGTCCTGGAGTCTTTCCAGAATTCAATTTACCAATGGCAAACCTGATTTCATCAATTGTGACCTGTCTGTTCAACTCTTCCTTCTCATCACAATTAACTTTTGGAACATCCAACCTGCGCATAAAATGTTCACCTTGACCAGTCACATCAGATTCATTTCTATATAAATCAGCATAAAAGGTCTTAAAGACTGCATTAATCTCACGCGGATTAAAAGTGGTCACACCATTCCCATGCTGAACTGAAGTAATGGCACCCTCAGAGTGTGGTTGTCTCAATCTGTAAGATAGCCACTTATCGCACTTTTCGCCTTGTTCGAAATAAGTACACTTGATCCTATACAAATCGCTATTAGCTTTCATACTCAAAATGTCATCCAGTTCCTTCTTCAGCTTCCTTAACTCATTCCTCTTACCATCATCATTCGGAGTACACACCAATTCTCTCGTCACCTCAATAATACGAGCATCAATATCCGAAGTCAACCTATCCATTTTCTTCCTTTTGCTGCTAGACAAACTTAGAGCAAGACCTTGCATTGTACATTTAAAGGCCTCCCAGATAGTTCTTTTACTAAGTTCTTCAGAAGTATTTTCCAACACAAAAAATTCAGCTTCAGTCCGAAGCTTCTCCAATAGGACATCATCATATAAAATTGATGTATTCATTTTCCATTGCAACGATCCAAAGCACTCAAAGTTCAGAGATACCCTCATAAAGAGAGGAGCATGATCAGTAACAGCAATAGAGCCAATACTGCTGTCCAACAAATCCGCGGTCATCCCACCCGCCGTGAGTAGCATATCAATTCTCGAATAACTAGAATGCGAGCCAGAATAAAAGGTAAACTCCCTGACATCAGGGTGTTGCAGCCTCCAGCAATCTTTCAAATCAAAATCCTCAATAAGAGTCCTAAATGAACGATAATGAACATCTTTCTCTGAATCATCCTCTGAGTTGAACGATCAATAGAAGGATCATAAACCAAATTAAAATCGCCTCCAATCAAAATATTGGGACAATCCAGATCAAGCAAAAATTGCGACACATCCCTATAGAAGGAACCATCATCCATAGATGGAGCATAAACACTGCAAAACACATTCTTAGTCCCCTGAATATCCATCAAAAGAGCAACCATCTTTCCTGCTTTATCACTGCAAGTTTTCAAAATCTTAATAGGCAAACCTTTTCGAACAAGAATTGCAACACCCCTGCTTCTACTGGAATAGCATGAGGTGAAGGCACTGCCAACCCACCTCTTCTGTAAAACACTTACATCCTCTTTCAATAGGTGAGTTTCCTGCAAAAAACAAACATCACATTTCATATCCTCAATACAATTAAGAATCTTCTGCCGTTTCACCGGATTATTCATACCATTAATATTCTATGAGGTGATCGAAAGACACGATTCCCTGCTAGCAGACATAGTGAAAGGTCCGAAATGAAACCAAAAAGTAAGCACTAGTTCACAACAAAAAAACAAAAGAAAATCGTAACCACTGTTATTTGTCTTACTTGTATTTGTCTTACTTTCAATAGTCATTCCACCTCTTTGTTCACTCTCACTTGCCACCTTCCCTCACTGTTTGCACTCTCCTTGCTTCCACTGGTCATTCCACCATCCTCACACTCCCACCTATCACACTCCATACCTCTTGTACCATGTCTTACTTCCACCAGTCATTTCCCCTCACTTTTCACTCATGCTTGTCGCATTCACTCATTGTTGTCCCACTTTGCTTCCACTGGTCATTCCCTGATTCTCACTCATTCATGGGCTCTTCCAGAGCAGAATATAATAAGGAGAAGAGCAAGCATATAGAGCTGTGAAGGTGTGAGGATTGGGGGTTAATAATCCAAGCTGTGCATTAAGCAGATAAAGATCACTGGTGAGATAGCGTGGTAATTATTTATAATATTTAGAGGAGAGGAGTATTTTGGCAAGAAGTATTCAATGTATAGTGCAAAGGACTTAGATTTCAACAGAATATATCTTGATTTCTTTTTCTCTTCACAATAGTATACATTTTGTTGTAATCTAAGATGATATCTTGGTTTATTTTCCTACCTTTTTATTTATTCCCCTTTCCCCTTCTCTTTTCTCTGCCTTTTCTCTTCACCTCTTATTCCTCTCTCCCCTCAACCATCCATCGAACCATGTTTTATTTATTCTGCTCTGCTCACCTGTCACACTCCCTCTCTCTTTTTCTGTGCATTACTTCCACTGGTCATTCTGTCTCTCTGTTCACTCTCACTTGTCAATCTAGCTCACTGTTTTTCCTCTGCTTGCTGACACTGGTCATTACTCCATCCTGTTAAGGATTTTAAAGAGGCGTCAGACTCCAGATGAGGACTCTTTATACTGGCCAGGGATGCAGTGTGCAATTAAAACGCTTTTAGATTTATGAATTTGGAATCAGCTTTGAGAAGGCAGCTAACCCGTCTCACACCCCCTCAATGTACACCCTGTGTCGCAATGGACCATGAACTAGGCCTGTATCTAATAATGAAATATTTATGCTAATTACGGCACCGTAATAAAAATCAAACACATTCAGAATAGGACAGCAATCACCAAGTGGTGATAATTTCACAGTAAAATGATAGAATACACATAGTTTAACCTTCTAATATAATACATGCAATGCACAATTGAAAGAAAGCAAGATTACTTTTGGAGTAGTGCTTTTAAATGGCACCACTGTTTATTTTTAATTTTTTAAGAGCTCACACAGCACGGGGGCAGCTAGGTGCTGTTACAGGAATATGTCTTAGTGCGTACTTATAATGCACTTAATAGCCAGAGGTTTCTGAGCGCGGCCTGAGGATTGAAACTGTGTTACTTTGTGTCGTCTTGCTTTCAAGGTGAGCACGTTTCCGCTGAGCTATCCTCTAAGCATTCCCCCTGTAACACCCCCCTCAAACCCCTGTTTACCAAGTTTTGTGTGGGTGGAGTGGAGTAGCAAGGAGTCAGGTACACTATGCAAAAATCGGATCGAAAATCAGGCCTACCATCCCTGAATAGGAGGCAAAATCGGATTGTGCTCCCTTGAAAAATTAGCAAAATGGCACTCGGAATTACTAAATGGTGATTTTACATGTGTGATTGAATAGATAAGGCAAGAATGTGTATGGCTGCATCAAAGAAGCAAGAAAACATGCAATCCACAAGCAATGTACTAAACAACAAGCATACAGTGTAGAAAAGCGACTATGGAAGGATAAATAGTGCAGCAAAATCACACATGGCAGGACTTCAATTTCTTGACTTTTACTGGTTTCAAATAGCAAAACGGCTTGAAGAATGAGCTAAACAGACACAATCGGAATGTGGTTTTAATGCTAAGGTACAAAGGCACATAGCAGGTATGATATGACAGTGAAGGGGTGAATTATTGATGGGTTACAGTATGGAATTCTTTAAGGGAAAAGAAAAATCAGATTTTTAAAATGAAAGTAGTTGCACAGGGAAAATCGGTTTTAAAAGGAAAATGACAAGTTTCACTGAGACTATATTTTAGTGGCTAGAAAAGAGGAACACTGCCCACGAAAAAAGGTTAATTTGCACTTTTAACATCCTCACACCGTGTGTCTCTTTATATGGGAATTAAGAAATGTATTCCAAATAGTAATAAGGACTATATAGCCGACTGAAATGATTTGGAAAGAACGGTGCTAACACGTGGAGATTACTACGGCTTTTCCTAAGGACAGGATACACACAGGATTTTGAAAATGTAAGAATTTTGCTAGAGTATTTATAGGATTTCTATGGGATTGGACATAATACCAGCTAACAAAGCAAGGGATGCAGTGTTTGGTTACTGGGGAAGGGAAATACTTACAACAAGCACTTGAATGGAATAGTTTGGACAGCCAGCCGGGCCTCGGGACACAGGACAAAGATATGGACACTTGCAGCAGGGCAGCAGCAGGGCTCTCCTCTAGGGACACAGCGGGGCAACATGGGGTCTGGTCATTTGGACAGCAGGGTGCATCAGCTGGGCAACGCAGGTAGCTGGGCAAAACAGGTCTGGTCCCTGGAATAATCCTAAAAGGGTTTGGCAGCCTTCTCCCCTTTTCCTCCGAATTATTGGGATTTTGGTAGGGTTTAATTGTGGATTAGAGGTTCAGCCTGGCAAAGAGGTTCTGCCTGGATCTGCTATCAGCTATCCCTGGCCTGGCACTGGAATCTGGAATCTTGCAGGGTGAATGTGGAATGTGTGGATCTCTGGATGTTGATTTATGAATGCTGGATTTTCTTGAATCCTGACTCTCTGTATGTCTCCACCTTATATAGACCGGATGACATCAGAGGATTTTTACTATGTGGCAGAACTAAGCTAGACATACCTCTAAATCACATAGGTCAGCCTATAACTGTCGCCGCCTCCCTGTAGTCAGATTGGACTGAAGGAAATGACTGAGTTTTAGTGTGTGCGTTTTTACAATGTGCTTTGTTCTACCAAAGTTAATTATGGCAAAATAAGTTATGGAGCAAAACACTTATAATTACAAATGTCATCATCAGGAAAATTAGATACCCAGATTCCCTATTTCACAAGGGACATTTCTGTCCAAACGCCAAGTTGGTGTGATGCTGTTTGGTCATTCTGGCAATCTTTCGCCATTTCCATGAAAAACATTTCACCTAAAATTCTACAATTCTCTACATATATATATATAATATACATATATATATATATATATATATATATATATATATATATATATATATATATATATATATATATATATATATATAATATCACTGGGCATATTTTCATTAAGTTGCAAAACTATACCATGTACACTTTCCCCAGAAATTACATTTAACTGGCATTTGTGTCCACCCCATATCAGATAAACCTACAATGTCTTATTTTAATGGCACACAAATGACATTTAAAACAGTCATAATTTCACATAACTGTTTCTTTAGATTACTGAAATAAATATCATGACATGAACAGACTTTGAAATTAAGTGGGCTGGCTTTGTTTACAAATATGGGCAGTTTTTCCAAACCCTTGTCCTTCCCTGATCAACTTGCACATGGGGTTGCTATGACTCCCCTTTGATCCTAGGCAGTTGCTGCGGAGAGGTGTCAGGGGATTTCACACCTCTGTGCCAGGGCAGCCCATTGTCTCATGTGCCTGATGAAGTCGCCACATCCCACACCTTGGCCCCTTTCATGTGCCCAGGGGGGCTGGTCCACTTGGGGAAGGTAATTCTGTTCCCATGGGAGGCAGGGCACCTTTGAAGTCAGTGCCTGCCAAACCTGCTCTGCTGGTCTCATGAAGTTTTTTTTTTTTTCTTTAAACAGAAACCAAGTCCTTTTGTGAATAAACATCATGTATATCTTAGAGCAAACCCCCATTTTCCATCACATTTCTGTGCAAACACAGGCCATTACTTTAACATTTAACTTTCAAAAGGCATTTTCCTGCTTGGCAAAAGCACCGCTTTACACGTGGTTTCATTTTTCATGGATGTCACTTTACAAATGCGGTTTTCCTTGCATCTTTATTCTGACATTTCCATAGCTCGGGTCAATTTCTAACACACAGGAATCTGTTAAAAAACAAGGGTTCTTTGAAACTGACATAAGCAAAGGGAGAGAGAGAGCTCCTTGTGAAGAGTTTGCATGTATTCATTTGTTGCAAAAGTAAAACGCTTTCCGTGCGGCCTGGAGTGAATTTCTCTGCTATTTTACAGATTTTACTTGTCACATAATTCCTTTCAGGGATGGTTGCCCGTCTTTGCTTGTATATAACTTGAAAATAAATCGGCATGAATGTGTCTTATCAGCAACCAAACTGTGTAATGTTGAAAAGATGGAAATAGCATCAGTGCAGTCATTTTAAACAAAAAACATTTCCTCTTTCAGTTAGAAATGTTGAGCTTTCAGCATAGCAGTGCTGCACCAGGATGTTTTTGAATTCTACTTTGTTATGCACATGAAGAAAATATCTGCAGTAAGGTTTTTTTATTTATGTTTCATCTCGCCCCAAATGTGCTCAACAGAGCCAGTGCAGCCATTATTTTTGGTAACTGCTAAACAGAGTTTTGGTGCAAGGGAATAAGTGCTCAGCAGAACCAGCGCAGCCATTCTTCTTGTAACTGCTGAAAATTCAGTTGGGGAGTTCTACTGGGCTGGTAAATGACCCCACAATCCTCACTCCCACTTGTCCCACTCCTTCACTCTTTTCCCTTGCCTTACTGCCACTACTCATTTCACCTCTCTGTTCACTCTCACTTATCACCTTACCTCAGTGTTTGCCCTCTTCTTGATGCCACTGGTCATTACTCCATCCTCACTCCATCTTGCACACTCCCTCACTCTTTTCCTTCACGTTATTTCCATTAGTCATTGTGACTCTGTATTCACTCACACTTGTCACCTTCCCTCAATGTTTGCCCCTTCTGGTCTTCTACTAGTTATCCCTGACTCTCTTCACTCCCACATGTCACTCTCCCTCAATCATTGCCCTCTCCATTCCAGTAGTCATTTCTCCCTTCTCTTCACTCCCTCCAGCCACACTCCCTCAATCTTTGCCTTCTCCTCCTTCCAGTAGTCATTTCTCCCTTCTCCTCACTCCCCCTGTCATCCTGTCTCACTGTTCGCTCTCCTTTTCCCACCAATCATTTCAATATTCCCACATGTCACCTTCTCCTTCACTCTATTTCCTCTCCTGTCACTTGTTATTTCCTAATCTCTTCTCTCCCACCAGGCATCCTCCCTCACATGTTGTGATCTCTGTTGCCCACTAGTCATTTCTCTCTTATCCTCAGACTCCCCCGCCACATTCCCTCACTATTTGCCCTTTCCTTGCTATCACTGGCTACACCCTACTCTCTTCACTCCCACCTGTTACACTCCCTCACACTTTGTCCCTTAGTTTTCCCACAAGTAGTTTCTCCCCACTCCTCACTCCCAACTGCCACCCTACAGCTCTCGTTTCACTCTATTTACTTTCACTAGTCATATCTCACCGCCCTTTGCTCCCACCAGCCACTCTTCCTCACTCTTCCCCTCTCCTTGCTTTCTCTAGTCATCTTCCCATCCCCCTTACTTTCACATGTCAACCTGACACTCTTGTCAATCTCACCATTTCCTCTTTCCCAGTTCTTCCTTCTCAATGGAATTTTACGTGTTCTTACTTTCCCTCAGAGGCTTAACATGACTCAAGCTCTTGTTCTCTCTAGACTTGTCTACTTTAACAGCCTCCTCCCGAACCTTCCTTCTTCCACTCTGCAACACCTCCAGCTTATCCAGAATAGAGCAGCAAGAGTTGTCCTTGGCCTTAAGCATAGGAATAGCATCTCTCCTAACCTAGAAAGTCGGTTGCTGCACGGATTAAATTCAAATCCCTCGGATTCATCCACAAGGCTGTGTGGGCCCAGGGACCACACTATCTTCAACTTTATCTCTCAAAATACTCTCCCCCAAGACCACTTTGCTCCTCTGGCACCAACTCCTTGTGTGTCAATAATTTTGCTAAGCAGAGAGCAGGTGGTTGCTTATTTTCCTCTGCGGGCTCCCTCCTTTAGAATTGCCTCCCCCTTCCTCTTGCCTTGAGCAGGATCTTCTCAAATTCCGGATTCTCCTTAAGACTTTCCTCTTTTCCTCCTCCTTTGTCTCTCTACTGCTAATCTCACAGTTGCTGAATCGTTGTCCTTGGACCTTATGCATCTTCAGGGTCTTGACCTCCCACACCAATTCTTCCCAACTCCTGTCCTTCCACAGCACTTTGCATCTGCATACCCTCTGCTCTGGAGACTCGCACTTACACCTCTTGCGGCCCAGGCCATGTAGCAGTGAACATTCTAGCACTTCGTCCATGGCTCACCAACGGGCTCGGACTCCCCAGCACTTAGCCCCTGTTCCCTCTTCCTTTCTGCACTTGCACATTTTGAATTCTCACACGGCATAGCAGGTTTGTCTCCTCCTGCCTCTGCCCCTCTGCTCCTATTATTGTGTGTAAAGTTGTAATTGTACTTCTCACCCTCCCTACCTCCCTGTCCTTTCTGCACTTTGAAACAGTATATTCTGATTGTATAAGCACCTATTAAGCAAACAATAAATGAACAATAAATTAATGCTTTGTTAAAATGATCGAGCTTCGATAGATCTGAAGCATTTTTGCTACCTATCCAGTAGTTAGCGACCAGCAATCCTAATGCAACTAGGGATTTATTTTCCATCCTGAAGACCTACACTCTGTACCCACGTGTAATGTACACTTGAGGTATTCATGCACTGTTTTCTATCTAATAACTCCTAGAACTTAGTCCTGACCTGAGCCTCATCCACCGTTGCAACACGCACCACATTTGGGACAAGAAGTCTATCTATATTGTTTTTCGCTTCCATTTCAGACTACGAGTTTCGGCATCAAGAGCCTATTTAAGAGTCCCCCTCAACCACACTAAAGAAGTTGCTTGCCCCCACACAAACCTACTAAGGTTGTAACGCTTTTTACCTTCCAGTGGAACACACTGAATAGGATTCTGTGGTACAGATACACTCCTGATGAATGTTCAGTATTTAATTTCTAGAACAGAAACATGTTGAGACCCTGAATCTCTGGATTGTAACAGAGACAAAAAGCATCATATATGTTAATGAATTGATGTATGTTTGCAATGACATAGGGTCTCATTACACGGAAGGCAGTAAGGGTAAACGGTCACCGGTAAGGGCACCGGTGACCGTTAACCCTTACCGCCTTACTATGAGGTCCATTTGCGGGACCCAACCTTAACGGCTGGTGTAGACCAGCCATTAAAGTTGGGACCCGCAAACGGACCTTGGTGCTAATTACGGTACTGCAATTTGCGGTACCGTAATTAGCTCCTTCCCCATTCCCATTATGCCCTATGGGGCAAAAATGGGAATGGGGAAGGGCAATGGAGAAAGGGGAAATTATCGCCCCGCCAACCTTGGAATGGGGTGGTAATTCCCCTTTCCTCCCTGGTGGTACCGGTATGGTACTGGCGGCAACCATGGTGCTAATAGCACCATGGCTTACCGCCTACCGTGTAATGAGGTCCATAGTGCTTTGCTGTACTTATTTTGTTTCTGTAAGAAGAGTCATTGACTGTATTTTTTTTTTTTTTGTTTACTTTTATTTTTATTGGCAGAGGTTCACAAGGTACAAACATCAGGGCAACAAGTATGAGTCACGTGAAGCATGGAGCAGCTTGTAGGCCACTTTATCATCATTACAACAGCGATTGCAACATTTTACAAATAAAGGCGGAGAGCAACGGAAATCACAGTGCGTGAGTGGAGGCCGGCGACAGACAAGATCCTGACGCAGCCTCGGACTCATTGTTGAGATACGTGGTAAATTCACTCCAAATGTTCTTGGGACGAGATTGGGCCGGCAGCATAGCCAAGTAGTCCTCCTCATAGTTCCGTGACCATGTGAGCAGGCCCAACCATCTCTGAGGGGTCGGGGGAGAGGAGCTCCTCCAACTCTGGAGTATACACTTCTTAGCAATCATGCAACTTATATTCAAAAACTTCTTCAGGCGCTTAGTTCCCTCAGTGTTCCAAACCCCAAACAAAACTGACAGGGGATCGGGGTCAATAGTGGTTTCAGTTACTGCATTAAGTGTTTTTATGACCCCTTCCCAGAAATCGGACAGCTTATGACAGGTCCAGAACATATGTAGATGGTCAGCATCTGCGGCCTTGCAGCGCGGGCAGAGGCGCACCTCGGCACGAGCGAACCTAGAAGTCCTGTGCGGTGTATAATATAGCCTGTTAAGGAGTTTGTACTGCATGGCCCGAAAGCGGAAGTTGAGGGAGACTTTTTGGGTGTGAAGACACATGCTCTCCCACAGCTCATCAGGTATCTCTAGACCCAGTTCATCTGCCCATTTGCTGCGCGCTCTGAGAATCGGAGCAGAGGAGGTATCCTGCAGGATTTGATACAGTGATGAGACGACGCCCCGTGCACCGCCCGAGTTAGCGATGTACGCTATCGCCGGGTCATCTGGGGGTTCATCTGGGAAGGACGGCCACATAGTGCGGAACGCGGCGCAAAGCCTGTAGTACTGAAGAGTCTCTAAAGGAGATTTAGTGTGACCCTGCCTCCAAGTCTGAGGATCTATATATTTGCCCTCTGGATAGAAGTCAGACAATGCCCTGTACCCCAGAGCTTCCCAATGGCGGGTCAAGGCAGCGTCCATTGTGGGCTCCAACCCCGGAAACGCCCACACGGGCAGCCATTTGTAATATGGGGAGGTCCCAGCTGATGGGCTTAGTATGAATGACCAAGCGGACAAAGTCGCGGCGACGGGGTCAATGGGGGAGTCCGGAGCGTAACGTTGGTGCATCACTAGGGTCATTAGATTAATACCCGAGGATGCCAACCGTTCCAGCTTGACATGTGGGCGGGTTGGGGTACCAGGGTACCAGTGACTGGCGTGCTGGGCTTGGGCCGCAATCCAATACTTGGCAAAGTCAGGAGCAGCAATACCCCCACGTCTGTATGAGAGTGCCATATCAGTCCACTTCTTTCGTACCGCACCCGAGTGCCAGAGGAACTGTGTGCAGAGCGTGTGAAGCTTAGTAAAGTATGCCCTCCCAGGCCATAAGGGTATGTTACTAAACGTGTACAGGAGCTTGGGGAGGAGAATCATTTTAATCAGGGACAGCCGTCCAGCAACGGACAGCGGAAGAGTGCGCCATCGAGAGATTTTAGCCTCAACTACCTGCGCTACCGCAGAGTAATTATCGGTCAGCAGAGTGGGTTTAGTAAGGGATACATGTACTCCCAGGTATTTAATGCCGTTAGGGGCCCAGCGCAGAGGATATTCGGAGATGGGCTGTGTGGTAGATGTAGTGAGCGGGAAGATCTCCGATTTGGAGTAATTGATCGTGAAGCCGGAAAGGGTACCAATGCGAGTGATGTCTCTCAATACGGGATTGAGGTGAGTTGTGGGATCTCTGATGTAAAGCAAGACGTCGTCCGCGTAAAGAGATATAATTTCCGGCTCCTCCATCAATCTTATTCCCTTACGGGAGTGTCTCGAACGTACATAGTCCGCCATAGGTTCTATCACCAATGCGAGGAGAATTGGAGAGAAGGGACAACCCTGACGGGTGCCTCTCAATAGCGAGAAGGTTCCAGAAGTTAGAGAGTTAGCTCGAACGCGCGCCACAGGGGAGGTGTACAATAATTTAATAAACCTTATCATATTTGGGCCTATACCCATTGTCTCGAGGACCAGCCACATGTATTTCCAAGAAACCATGTCAAAGGCTTTCTGGGCATCCAATGTAACCGCTACAGCCTGGGAGTCCTGATCTATGCGGGACATGACATTAAATAATCTTCTGATATCATGGGAGGTGGACCTGCCCGGGACGAAGCCCGCTTGGTCCTCATGCACAAGGTGTGTCATGATTGGCAAAAAGCGGTTAGCAATGATTTTAGCAAAGATTTTTGTGTCCAGATTCATGAGGGAAAGGGGTCTGTATGACCCACACTCATCTTCGGGCTTACCCGGTTTGAGCAACACCGTGATTACCGCTTCACGCATGGAGGGGGGAAGGATGGAGGCCTGAAGTGCCTCGTTCCACACCTCAAACAGCCGAGGGGCCAGAACAGCTACGTGCTCCTGGTAAAAGTCGGCGGTGAGCCCGTCCGGGCCAGGCGCCTTGCCTTTGGGCAAGTCGGAGATGGACGATACTATCTCGTCTAGTGTGATCGGGGAGTCTAACTGGTCTCTGGTCTGTTGAGAAATTTCTGTAGTGGGGATCTGCTCGAGGAGCTCGCGCATGTGTTGCTCAGTATGTTCTACGGGCTGGGAATAGAGGGAGCTATAAAACTCAGTGAATGTCTCCAGTATTTTCGGGTCCGCCCACTGAGCGTCACCATTCCGGTCTTTGATAGAGGAGATCTGCGTACGGCCCATTTCCCCCCTCACCAGAGTCGCTAGCGTTTTCCCAGGTCTGTCGCCCTCCCCATATCTCCTAGCAGCTTGAGGGCGGCTGAAATAACGGACTTCAGAGGTGGCCAATGTGTTAAATACTTGGAGTTCATCCGAGATTTGGGCAAGAATGGAGGGGTCAGAGCCGGTAGTGGTACGCTGTTCAAGTCGTTTCAATTTGATCTCAGATTGCTCCAGAGCAGCCCTAATGGCCTTCAGCACCCCGGCCTCTCGGGAGATGGACATGCCCCTTATATATACCTTAAAGGCCTCCCACCTGATCGCAGCGGTCGTATCTCGAAGTGTGTTGAGTTCAAAGAACGACCCGATATCAGCAAGTATTTCGGCCTTGAATACGATGTCTTTTAGAGCCTCAGACTTAAAGCGCCAAGTGCTGACTGTGGGAACAGGAGTGCCCAGTCTCAGGGACAGTGTGATTGGAGCGTGGTCCGATAGTGTGCGGGCCAGAATGCCCGCGTCTTCCACCCCGCCCACGACCTGCCAGAGACCAAGAATAGGTCTATCCTGGACGAGCTATCATGTACAGATGAATAGTAGGTGTATTCACATTTCTGGGGATGGAGAGTTCTCCAGGTGTCGCAAATATTAAGAGACAGCATATGGCCCCGAAGCCTGCGCGCCACGCGGGATAGTGCCCTAGGACCCGTGGCAGTTCTGTCTAGGACAGTGTCCAATATAAGGTTCAGATCACCTCCCCATATGATAGGCACCCCCACGAAACCCAATTCCGGTGAGTCCACGTTGGGACAATAAGTGTTGACAAGCAAATATTCCTTATTGACCAGTGTGCAGTGTAATATAACGTAGCGACCCTCAGGGTCGATGTAGCTCTTGTGCAGCCCAAACTTGATTGATTTATGGATAATCGTGAGGACGCCCCTAGATTGCGTGGAATAGGACGTGAAGAATCTGGCGGGGCCCCATGATGGGGCAATTGCCCTTGGTATCAGCCCATTGGAGTGCGTCTCCTGCAAGAGCAAGAATCCTAGAGCTATGCCTGTTGGCATACGCCATGATCTTGCGAGCTTTGGTATGGTTGCTCAACCCCTGAACATTCCAGGACATTATGACAGTAGAAATTTCAGTTATAACCATCTTCACCCGCAAAATCCATCCTCAATGAACATCCCAACCCAGATGACCATGTGAGCTCCCATAATAAAGACAGTATGCGCGCTTGTGCCACCTCAAGATGCACCCCGCGAAACCTTGTGTGCCTTTTTGAAAAACAACCCCATTCCCACCCACCACCCGCACCACCAACCGTACATCAGCAGTGTAAACATCACCCACCCTCAACACCACACAGATAGGCCAAACCCAACCTGGCCGGCACATCCCCAAGGCCCAACGGGGGCCAACACATTCTATCAAAACAAAGAAAAACAGTGCAATCGCAATGGGGTACGCCGTTGCCACGCACTAGCACGCTTAGAGCCAACGGCTCTGTTGCAAATCGAGCAGTAGTGGTGGACTTCTAGCGCAAGCCCCCGCCTGCAAGCGGGAACTCGGGGACCGCGCACAAGCCCCTGCGGCTCCGCAACTACCAGACCAGTGTCAACAAACATGGAGCACCCACCCCGCGTATCCCCAGGGTGGGGAACTGGGACCGCCCCAAAAAGGTGGAAGTCTCGTAGTTGTGCCAGTGAAAGCGAAAAAACATGAAAACAGGGCAGTAAAGTATTACGATCTAGGCCTCATGTAGAGCATAGTCTAAGCCCATAATAGGATGGGAGCCCGACCCGAATGGGACAGGCAGTCAGCGGATGCGTAGGCCATCCCAGCGAGAAAATGTACTTACTGAGTCAACAAATGCAGCCAATAACCCCATTCCACAACACCCAGTCAATTTTCGCCAGCGTTGGCATCACTAGGGTCCTGAAGCGGTTTCTGCATCTCGATAAATTTAGCCGCTTCATCAGGGATAGTAAAGAAATAGAGTTTGCCCCTGTGGGTGATTTTAAGTCTGGCAGGAAATAAAATGGCGTACAGGACTTTGAGCTCCCTGAGCATCTTCTTGACGCCAAGAAACTGACGCCTCTCCTGCTGCACAGCCATTGAAAAATCAGGGAAGATTCGGATAACGTTAGCCTCCAAGAGCAACTCACCCTTCTCACGTGCCAGGCGAAGGATGAGGTCCCTGTCCCGGTAATTGAGAACTTTGGCTATAATGGGCCTGGGGCTATCACCAGGCCTGGGACGCGGGGACAGGGCCCGGTGAGCTCGCTCAACAGTGAAGTAAGGGGATAGATCCGGGTCACCAAGCAAATCCTTGAGCAGACGTTCGACCGCCTCCTCCATTCGACCCTTCAGGGCGGTTTCAGGGACCCCAATAATGCGTAGGTTGTTCCTGCGGGAGCGGGATTCCAAGTCATCGCATTTGGCCTTTACGTTCCTCATGTCGCGCGACAAGGCAGCCACAGTGTCTTGTAATGTGTGAATCACATCTTCATTGGTTGATATCCGGTTTTTGGCCTCCGTAATTCTAGAGCCAGCCTGATCGACGCGTGTTTTGAGTGAGGCCACATTAGCATTAATGTCGTCGAGCTTTTCATGAAAGGAGGCAAAGTTTTTGGCCATCGATTCCATCATGGCGGTAAGGTCAGGAGACGCAACCCCGGGGCTCAGCTCGGTATCAGGATCCTCCGCCGTAGTCGACGCGTGGCCCACTTCGGATCGAGGGACAACCTTTGCAAATTTGTCCATGGCCCCCGTCCTGGCGCCACTCTTGGAGCGATTCGACATGGTCGGTAGCGGGGAATGAGAGGGTGGGGTCGCACCTCCGTAGGTCTCCTCTGGGATCCGCAATGGCGGTGGCCGACGGGCTCCGCTGCGGCACCACTCCTCGCAGGCCCGCTCCCAGCTCAGTCCACACTCCCGGCCGCAGCCCACCGCCGGTGCGGCACCGATCCTCCGCGGAGATGTCAGGGCACCGGTCCAGCGGCGAGGAGGAGCCGCGCACGAGGCCAAGGCACGAGCCAGCAGAGATGGGGACGCTCGAGCCGCGGGGCACGAGGGAGACGTCCAATGGACCAGGGCCACGCCGCCGCACGCGTAGCAGGAAGGCAGATTAAGGCCTCCCGGTGTCCGATTTCCTCCGGGAGTCGGTGTGTAGAAAGCTCACAGCAGCAGCTACAAATAATCCGAGGCAGGGTTGCAGGATCAGGCACGGAGCCGCAGATGTAGCCGGATAGAAGGCGGCTAGGCATGGAGCTCAAACACTAGGCAGCCATCTTGCCGGCTGCTCAACAGCGCCCCCGTCATTGACTGGTTTTTGACAAATTCCTATCAGAACTTCCTTTTATTTCGGTGTGATTGTTATTAGCACTTTCATTCAATTGAATGTTTAGTGATTTAATCATTCTTTTAGACATTTATTTACATTTAGTAAAATGCTGTTGCTGATTTTTTAGCATGGTCTGCTAGTTTTAGCTTTCTTAGATAGTAAAACCTGTTACTTCTTACTCTTTCTCTACTTGTTACAATTACACCTCACCGGCAACCTCTTCAGTGAATTGCTGGTGGATAACAAAGAGGGGCAGGTCTCCTGAGGTGCAGGGTCCATACTCTGGGCCACACTTCATCTCTCAAAAACTGGCTCTTTAGGGAAACCTCTTGTTAAAAAAAAAAAAAAAACTTTGGGCCTCATTACACGGACGGCGGTGGACCAAGGTATTATTAGCACCTTGGTCCATGCCGGTAAAATACCGGCACCGCCTTGGAGGAAAGGGGAATTACCGCCCTATTCCAAGATTGGTGGGGCGGTAATTCCCCCTTCCCCCATTGCCCTTCCCATTCCCATTTTTGCCCCATAGGGCATAATAGGAATGGGAAAGGTGCTAATTACGGCACTGCAAATTGCGGTACCGTAATTAGCTCCCTGGTCCCTTTGCGGGTTGGTTTTTAACGCCTGCAAAAAGCAGGCGTTAAAGTCTCCAACCCGCAAAGGGATCTCGTAGTAAGGCGGTAAGGGTTAACGGTCACCGGTACCATTAACGGTGACCGTTAACCCTTACCGCCATCCGTGTAATGAGGCCCAAACTTGCAGTTAACTGACAACCAGCTGAAACCCCTTGAGACACACAGCGCAGGTCCCCGTCCTTCTTCCACATGCCTATCTCAGCCTCCCCTGCAGGTGACTGACCCACTGAGGTCATGCCTCTTGGCTAAAGGTTTCTGGGTGCACACTGTTTGCCAGACATTTCTCAGCAGAGGACGCAAGACGGGATCCTGAAAACAGACGAGGCAAACATTCTCCTGGCCTACATAATCAAGAGGAGGGCATCTTTGGTCTATGATAATCTCCCAATTATTGAGCTGTGGATATAGGACGAAAGCCTCTTTCTTCGCATTGATATGTTATTGCAATGTTCAGTCCGCGATGTCAGCTATCATATTGGCAATACATGCGGCCACAAGAGATTTACTATAACTTGGCAAAATCTGAATATTCAAACCCTGTAATTCCGCAGTCTAAAGCTGGATACATGACCACACATTTTGGCCACCATGTCCCTCGGCAGACGTTGGGTTAATGAGACGCGCAAATTCTTCCAACCATTTTCCGCTCCGTTCGCTCAGTAGTAATTGACAGGATAAAATGGTTAAAAATATGAACAGAAAAACGGAGGCAACGGAACCGATAACCAAAAGAGTATCCGCGCTGGCAGAAGCCATGCATCTCATTTCAGCGGGCAGGTTTTGCATAATGCAGGCTTCTTAAATTGTCAGTTTCCTTATTCCCGCTCCAGCCCGGTTAAGCTCTCGAATTGTTTTGTAATCGTATCCTTTTATTCGAGTGACAACCATTTTTTCAATAAAAGAGTATAAATCCCAGGCCTCATGCTGATTACGAAATCCATTTTGGCAGGATTACATTGCAAAATGTTCTGGATCCCTCGTGTGATGGCGTCATAATTTGCATTTGCATCCCATTTATTAACAAAATGGGTAAACGGCGATATTTGAGGTTTAGGATATTGGATCTCCCTTCAATTTTATTTCTTTATTTTATTTTTTACATTTGTATAGCGCACCGACAGCCCAAGGGCATTGTGGCATTGTGGTACTTAAAGCGATACCTGGTTTTCTATTTTCATGCTGGAAATTCTCTCTTCCCAGCCATTAGTATGGAGGGTCAGGGGAGGCCAGACTGCCCTTCCTTTCATGGCCCATTTCATTAAATAATTGCTCAGGATCTTCAGGCTCACTTGCTTCCGCTGACCGCCCTATCAGACCAACACCTGCGCCAGGCGGGATGCGGGCAGCTGCCCGCGGAGTCCCATTTAGACATTAGGCACAGTAGTTGAAGCTTCATTGTTACACACATGGTGATTCCTAAACTCCCTGTAGTTTTAGGAGTCTGCCCCACCATTGAAAGGATGCCATGTCTATGCCTTGTCTACACATGAAGTGAGCAGGATTAGAGCTACTGACCATCACTTGAACCAAATGTACGACTGTGCCTTATTCTTAGTTGTATTTTTATTTATTAAAGAACAGGGTGCCATTTCGAACAGAAATGACTCACAAAGTAGAGAGTTGCGGAGTGCAGAGGCAGGGGGTAGGGAGGTTTAGTCGAGGTAGAATTTGTAGACTCAGAATTGTTTTGAATTGTTTGGGCAAAATTTGGCAACAAATATATGGGGGTAATCGTGATAATAAATATACAGGGTGATCTTGGGGGCAACGGGGCCCCTCCCCCACTAGCATATATATGCTGCCAAATTGAATAAAAAGAAGAAAAAAATAGGTTTATTCTAATTCGACGAGAAAAACTCGACCAAATCCCCGGGAATCCAGAGGCAGGTGCGGGTGCGGTGCCTTTGATTAGAGCATTGCTGTATTGAATGACATGTACCAGATGGAGAAGGCATAAGAAAAGGAACATAAACCAGGCCAAGCGACTGGGGGACATAATATTCGTAGCACTGAGAACCTAAGGCCACTGTTTACACATGTACAGAGCACACACATCCTGTCCTGGATGTGTCCTGAGGACAGAATGCAGGAGCAGTGGGCTGGCTGGGTAGTTTGGCGAGGAAGGTGGTGGCATAGGCGGCTTCTTACATTCCCTTGTATTTATGATGCTATTTGTTTATGATGTATTTGTTTATGTTGATTGCACTTGCCAGCTTGTGATGTAACCATGCTGTAAAATAAGGGAATGGGAGGTTTGGTTGCAGTGGACTTCATCAGATTCGTCAATGTGAGATCAGAAAACAGTTGTGTATGAGCGCGATACAAATAAAATATCAATATCAATATCAATTTCTATTAGCTGAATTTGCCCGTAAATATATGCGGGGGTGGGTAATCATGATAATAAATATAGGAGGTAGTCGGGGGTGGGGGGTTGGAACTGTGGAGGTGTTTTGGGGTGAAATAAATAAAAATCGGCCAAATCACCTAGAGCTGCACAAGAATGCATGGTCACATATACAGTAAAAACTGGGCCTCATTACACGGATGGCGGTAAGGATTTACCGGTACCGGTAAAATACCGGTACCGGTAAATCCTTACCGCCTTACTACGAGGTCCCTTTGCTGGTTGGGGGATTTAACGCCTGCTTTTTGCAGGCGTTAAAATCCAACCCGCTAAGGGACCTCGGAGCTAATTACGGCACCGCAAAATTGCGGTGCCGTAATTAGCGCCTTCCCCATTCCCATAGAGCCCTATGGGGCAGAAATGGGAATGGGGAAGGGCAATGGTGGAAGGGGGATTTACTGCCCCTCCAACCTTGTAATGGGGCGGTAAATCCCCTTTCCGCCAAATCGGTGCCGGTAATTTACCGCCTACCGTGTAATGAGGCCCCACTTAGTTTAGTTATAGAGTACAGCATAATGCAATGCTCAGGTTTCAGGTCTGAGGTCGTCACCGAGTTGGGAAAGGTTGCTGAAAAACCTTATGCATGTGTCCAGTTTGTCTTTGTGTTGAAAAGGTTATGAAATAGTTTGAGCCAAGGGTTTTCAGCGTTTAAGTTAACCTCTTTTGGTGTTGGTTTCTACAGAGGATAATGTACCCCCTGTTATAAGTATATTGCAAGTCACTAAGGAGTTTTGTGACCAAACAGAGGAACGAGGCTGAAAGCTAAGCTCCTTCAAAAGGTAGCAGAACTCTGAGGTGATTCTCAATATCCTTTTCAAGTACGGTAAAGGGTGTTCATCTCTTATAGTACATGGGCACACCCTGCCATGCCCTTTAATGCAGTGACATCTTGCCCTTATAGTACATGGGCTTACCCTGCCAAGCCCTTAAATGCAGGGGCATCTTGCCCTTATAGTACTGCACTTTCCCCTGCCCCCTTCCCATACACTTGTGCGATCTGAAAGACACTTGCCCTAGTTAGGATCACTGTCTATGTCTTCCCTCTGTTCTCCCTCCCTGCCGCTTCGCGCCTTGAATCACTTGTGTATAGGCGCGTTATAAATGCCATATCATATCATACATGGGCATACCCTGCATGCCCTTTAATGTGGTGGCATCTTGCCCTTATAGTACATGGGCATACCCTGCCATGCCTTTTAATGCAGTGGCATCTCGCCGTTATAGTGCATGGGCACACTGTGCCATCCCCTTTAATGCGGTGGCATCTTGCACTTAGAGTACATGGGCACACCCTGCCATGCCCTTTAATGCAGTGGCACCGTGCCCTTATAGTACATGGGCACACCCTGCCATGCCCTTTAATGCAGTGGCATATTGCCCTTATAGTACATGGGCACACCCTGCCATGCCCTTTAATGCAGTGGAATCTTGCCCTTATAGTACATGGGCACACCCTGCCATGCCCTTTAATGCAGTGGCATCTTGCTTAATTCAATTTAGGAGCTTTAACAGCTATTTATTTGATCAGTGTAGAATCGGTTTGGATTTTTTTTTTAAACTAATATACGCGTTCTATTATGTTGAGGGAGAGCAGTTTAAGAAGTTTATAAAATCTAGAAAGGTGTTGTGCTCTAAATTAAGTGATGACACGCAGATAGATTCTCGTTCCCATGTGTTGAACTGCAGCAGTGCACAAAATAAGCATCCTGCCACACACGGGTTGTAATCATTAATGGCTGTAATTTATTGCCCCCAAGAAAGGAATTGGAAAAGCTTACTGTGGTGCTAATTAAGAGCTGCATTGGCAGCTGGATTTCTGCTCTGCGCGGATTAAAGCGGCAGGCATGGCGACTCACACTCTCTGTGTAATGCGTGATTACAGTGGGGTAGTGATGTCATTTTCTCTTTACAATTCAGAGGTAATGTCACATCTAGCCTGAAATTAGGACCCGATTTGCAGGGTTGTATACGGGTATTGTAGGCTGCCATGTATTATTATGACCTGATAATCCAGGGTGAATTATGTCAAGGCTCCGTTGCAAGGCGAGGAGTTTATTTTTTCATTTTTTTTTTTTTTTATGTATTTGTTTACTTCTGGGAAGTGTTAACAGTACAAAGTTGTCATATGGAACATTGTTTGTAGAGTCTTGACAACTGTCTCTTGCATGCTGGAACTCAAGAGACTTTCTGATAATGGAAAAAAAATGAGCACCTACAAATCCCAGAATGCAAAGCGCTGGTAGCTAAAAAGGCAATAGGGAATAAAAAAAACAAAAAATGTAATTGATTAGCTGAGGGCTTTAGGGGGTTTGAGGGTGCAGTTTGGATTGATGCAATTTTCTAAGAACCCACGCTTGCTTGGTCTCTGTGTGCTGTTTTATTTACTTTTGTTGGTAAGGATTAGGTGGTTTATATTGTATGAGTGTGTTTTGGGTGATTTGTGTGTAGTTAGATTAGTTACCTGTAGTATGTTGTGTTTAGTTGAGTGTTGCTGTGTGTGTGCGAAATTATGGTGGTTTCTGATGCAGTAGAGGAATGAGGGTTTTTTGTTTGGTGCTTTAGATTGAGTATTCAGGATATCAGAACATTTTAGTAGGGTTGGTTAGTGATGTGCAGCCTACATTTGGAACACTCTACCTATACTAAAAAAGGCAGCTAAATAGATCACAGTGGCCATACTCAAAAGTGGCTAAATAAGTGATAGTGGGCCTCATTATAACTATGCTGGTCCGGTAACAACGGTGCCAGTAAGGCTATCTGCACCGTTGTTACAAGACCGGTACAGTACAACTCTGCGGGCGGGTGCTGCCCGCCAGCCAGGGTCAAACCTGGCAGGCGAAATGGCCCCTGCCCGCAGAATTTCACGGAAGCACCGGTGCCTCTGTGGTCCCATTCCCATTTGAGTCCTCTTGGACTCAAATGGGAATGGGATTAACAATTCACCGGCACCTGACATCCCGGAACCACAGGGTTGTAATTCCCCGGTGTAAATGGCAAGCCTGGTGCTGGTAAATATTGCAAGTCCGGTGGTAACCCGTCAATTGCACCAGCAGGGTTACCACCAGACTTGTAATGAGGCCCAGTGTGTTTACTTAAAACAGCTAAATGTGACACATTCATGTACAGGTTGCACACACAGATGACTCACTGAGGCAGTTCCCATATAGATTTGTATTCGTGTTGGTACAGCAAGGGCAGAACAGCGAAGATGAAGGACAGTACAGCAGAAGATGCAGAAGAAACAGTCTGCAGTGATCCTCCATGTCTCTCTCTGGACTGAACGCTGCCAACAACTGCTCATAGAAGCTTCCCATATGTGTCAAAGCTAGGGTCCTAAGAGCAGAGCTGCTCGACGGAGCTAATCTGGAAAGTGCAGGAAATAACACATTCCTGTAAAAAATGCCAGAACATGAGAGTCTTGTATAGAACTAAGTTTCGAACGCAGATTGGTGTATCTATATATCAGGATCTTTGAATAGGATGCGCAGAGGCTCCATGTAAATGTTAAAGAGGATCAGTGAGAGGATGGAGCTTAGGGCGGTTTGCAGGAGACTGACAGAATCCAACGTGAATGTGCAGTAGCATCTTGGAGCGTATCTTTTGCGCGGTTTATAGTCATAATCCCGAATTTAGAAATCCCGAAGAAAAAAAATCTCGAATAAAAAAGGCCGAATAAAAAAAATCGAATTTTTTTTAATGACTTTTTTGTTCGAAATGGGGGGTTTCCCCCCCCAACCCCCCCTTTTTTTGTTTTGTTTTTACTTATTTTAATTATATAACTAGAGCCAAAAAAATATATATGAAAATTCGATATTTTTTCTTTCACCCTTTTTTATTCGAGATTTTTTTTTTCGGGATTCTGAATTCGGGATTATGACTGACCACCCTTTTGCGCAGAATGGAATTAACATAGTAAATTACCTTGGACCCAAAAAACCGGACAGACTCAAAGAATTTGGCAAAGCACTACTTTATTGTCAGCTCAAATAAAGTAGGGAAATCTGGCAAGCATAAAAATCCACAGCTCACACACTCTTGGTTACTTTTACACAAAGACTTTATACTTTGATGTGCATCAGCTATGACGTCATCCTACAGGGCTAACAGTAAAACCTATTGAGGGGAGGGATTGGTTAGGGGAAACTACCTATAGTATGAATAAGTGCTAGTAATATGAGTGACTGCCTCATATCTAGTAGGCACAACTCTAAATACATATAATACTGATTATAAAAATTATAACAACGGATTGACTTCTGCAATATTGTATAGCATGTTGCTACATAGTCTCTCTTGATTGGTTGGCATACTCTTCCAACGTTGGACATTCGGCTCATTAGCAGCACGTGAACAGAACGAAACCCAGGTGCAGAGAACGTTAGACCACTGCCCACATTGGCCAATTGGCCTACCATCTCTCATCAGCTAGACCATGAGCCAAGGATTCTACTTTGTAGTTGACCTTGCTGGCTGTTTTCTTCTCTGGGTTTTTTAATGGAGTCTGGTTACAACACTATCTTCATCTGAGGCCTAATAATGTAATAATTAGATCTTGTTTTCAAGTCTTGCACTGCAGTCAATAGACCATGAATGTGTCCTTTTTTAACCTCTTATTTGTTGCTATTTGATTTAACTTTGCTGGGTGCTATTACTCCTCTTGGCCTCTGGGGACTCGGTTGCTCCGTTTTACTTGTGCTTTCTGCACTCTTGATTATCCAATACTTGGCACTTGCAGACGTTTTTTTTCTGCCTAATTTAAGAAAAATGTGCCCTTCGTTCATAGCTTATCCTGGTTACCTCCCTTTGTATTTTCCAATTATTTCTTGCTGTATCATCCTTAGTCTTAGTAAAACAGATATGTGTTGTTCCTTGCAGGAAGCTATTTTCTGCAGCGTTTCTGATTTGTGGCCCTGGTTTGACACAATCCGACGTCCATCTTTCCATCATGGCCCGCTTAACTCATGTTATAGTTTCTACTGCAGTAAGCTTCTATGTTACACATCTACCTTGTGTTGCTGCATATACACATTTGTTGAGCTTTATCTCACTTGTCTTCTCAGTATAGATGATTTATTCATCTCTTTATAATTGCACCGTATATCTTTGAGTATTTTTATATAGTTTCTGTGTGTCATCTGGTTTTCCCTTTATGACGTCACTTTACTCTCATCTGTTCACTCTAACAGTTCTTCAATGTCTAATGGTGTATGCCGACATCCTTCCAACACTTCAGTGCAAGGGTATATTTGAAACGGTTGGTTGAGTGCATAACGTCTCTCATACACTGGTGTGGTATTGGGACGATACCTGGTGCCATGCCCAGCGTCTTCCTGCTTTGCTTCCAGTATGGCGGAAGTGAGTGGGCAGGCACTAGAGATGATGTGATCTGCTCCTCTACATGTTCATCTGGACAGCCTGGTGTCTGCCCAATAAGTAGGAGGTAAACTAATTTCGGACAGTACCATTGATGAAGATAATTCCCTTGGAGGAACCTGGGTCCGTTCTTTGTTGCTTGATCTTGTCTAACCTGTGTTGATTTCTCACCGTCCTTCATCATCTCAATCCCAAAGTAAAATTGTTAGAAGGATGATAGGTTCAGAGAAGGCATTAGACTAGGCTTGATGATGGCTGGAGCATGGCACACCTCCCTGTCAGAGCACATCAGGGACTGAGCATGGCTGCCACTTGGACAGGGACCTCTTTACTCAGCAGATGCCATCTCTGTCCCTTTTGCAGATAAGCTAGGTGGGGAAGAATGGCATCTGCTGGACTGATGAGGCAGCAGAAGGGGGTTGCAGGCGTATAACTCCAATACCCAGCCTCCCTGGGAGCAGCACACCAAGAAACAGGCACACGGGGCCTGAAATCAACGTGGGGAAACTCCCAGGACAACGCCCAAAGCAGCATGCATGTGCAAACTGGGATCGCGCATGCACGGTCAGCGAAACCCTGTTCGCGCTAGACTTCCTCACGGGCGGATGCATCTGGAGAGCTCTGAGAAGGCAAAACCTTACGCGGGGCCTGCCCTCGCCTAGACCTACATACCACGGGCCCGCAACATGAAAGCTAAGTACTAATTTCTTGTTTGGGAACCCGAATGCCTTCCTAGAGGGAATCCGAACTCCCGACTCAGACTTACTAACTGCATGGCAACGAGGGGGGTTCAGCCCTGGGAGGCAGCAGCTCACTGAACAGATCCTGAAGCACAGCTGGGCTTCAGGCGCGGGGGATACTCACGGAACCTAAACCGCATGTCACTAACTGCATGAGAAAATGCATGCGAGTTAAGCACGGTTTAGATTGCGTTCTATATACAATACGCAAAATAATACGTTCTCATTTGGCAGACGCAGCTTACGGTCTTCCAAGGCACCGCAGGACCCAGAGACAAAACCGTACTTCAGGCAAACTACCAAAGCTAAGTGCTTTTATCTTTTGTTGATTGTTTAACTGTGCCACTTTGTTTAACTGTTCCACTGTAACTGGCGCTGGGCCAGCACAAAGCCAGACTCCTGTGCAAGTGTTGAACGGTGTAGAGGGCTCAGCACCAAGAGTCTATACCACTTCTAGAGTTGAGACAGAGGGCACTGCAGTAAGTGTCCATGAGCAATAATGTGTTAAGGTGCAAGGCACTGACATGTTAAGTGTCACGGGGGGTGCAGGCTTCTGAATATGTGTCAACAAGTCCAGCATACGAGTTGATCTCAGTGGAGTATAACTGAGAGGAGAGTTCCCAGCAGTGAATGTCTGTGTGAGTGAATGCATGAGAGCATTGTTTGGTGCAGCTGATCAGCAGTCAGCAAGAGGCCAGGAGCATGCTTATCCCACTGACCCCTACCTATCCATAATCTCTCCCTAACCCTCAATCCGGTGATCCTACTACCCCGTACCCATCCAATCCGTGGACCCTAACCCTCTTTCCCTGTGGTGGTTGTGGTGCCCTGTGTGCATTAAGTCCCAGGCGCCAAAACTTCTAAGGGGAGGTAGGAGTTTGTGCTACTTCTGCGCTTGACCAGGCTACCACGAAAGAAGCGCAAACCCACGTGTTATAAGCACCCAGGTAGCACAAACCTAGCCACCATGTAGGAAATAGCCCAGGCATTGCACGAACTCAAGGCTGAGTTGGCCGCCACTCATCAAGATTATGCAACTCTCGCCACTGAGGTACGAGTCCTCACTGCCCAGGGAGTTCCTTTGCCTGAAGGGGCCCAATCCCCCGTACAAGTTTAAGTAACCACAGAAACCCCAGTGCCCCTAGCTGCACCAGAGCATTATGGGGGGATCCACAGCGATACACAACTTTCATAACACAATGTCAGTTACATTTCTTGACAAAAACAGCAGTTTTTTGTTCTGATCAGGCCAGGACGGCCTTTGTTATCTCATACCTCACTGGGGATGCCGCCGCCTGGGCCACACCCTTAATTCAAAAGGACGATGCGATCCTGTATGACTGGCAGGGTTTTCAAGAGGAGTTTAGTAAGATATTTAATCGCAAGGCAGCCTCCCTAGTAAGAGACAAGGAATTACTGATGTTTCGGCAAGGGAATAAGGTACTGCTTATCTATGTAACATTGATTAACCGTTTAGTGGTGGAGGCGGAATGGCCGCAAGAAAAGAGGTTAGCACTTTTTTACCAAGGGTTAAGGGACGATCTAAAGGTCCTCATTGCTCAAGTAGATCTCCAGCCGGATACTTGTACCAGAATGATAGACCTAGCATTGTGCTTGGACCATCGCCAGGGAGAAAGGCGCCAGGACAAAAAGAGGTGGGAGTGCAAGCAAAACAACCCACCATGGTTAGACTACTCAAAGTCCCCAACAATAGGGAGGAATGACAAAACACCAGAAGTTGAGCCCATGCAAATAGGTACAATAAGAGGTCCCATTACTAAAGAAGAGAGAGAGAAAAGGAGAAGGGAAAAACTCTGCATGTATTGTGGCAAGTCTGGGCATTTCGTTAGGGAGTGTGGAAATAAGCCGAAAGGGAATACATCGCAGGGAAACACCAATGCTCGCCAGCGAACGGGGCAAAACTGTCGAGCCCAAGCCTGTCTGCACCTTCCCATGTTTTAGTCAATGCAGCCCACGCCAATGGACTACATGTCACTGTAACAGGAATTCTGAAAACGCGGTTAAAAAACCAGGTAATCACTTTGATTGTAGACTCAGGAGTCACAGGTAATTTTGTCGATGCAACATATGCGCAAACCCTAGACATACCTCTGCATCGAAAAGAGAACCATGAGTCAGTCTGTGCTGTGGATGGATCACCATTGAAGTCTGGGCTAGTAACCCAGCATACCGAAGAAATGGTATTGAACATACAAGGACATAGGGAGATCCTCACATTTGACGTTATTGCTGCTCCACAGTTCAGTTTTATCTTGGGTCTACCATGGCTAGCCTTACATAATCCAGCTATCGACTCGACACACGGCACAGTAGCGTTTTCTTCAGAATATTGTATGCAGCATTGTGTCAAGAACGGGGGAAGACCCGTGCAGGTGTTGGGTACAACACAGCATTTCAACTCAGAAGAATTGGCAGGCCTTCCCTCAGTATACACTGAGTTTCGGGACGTCTTTAGTAAAGCGCCAGCCGAGACCCTACCCCCACACCGTCCCTTTGACTGCAGGATAGATTTAGAGCCAGGGGCAACGTTACCGTGTAGCCGGATCTATGCTTTAACAGAAGCAGAGAATAAGCACTTGGAGGACTATATCAACACCAATTTGCGAAGTGGCTTTATACGGCACTCCACCTCACCCGTTTCGTCACCACTATTTTTCGTACCCAAGAAAATGGGAGATCTTAGGACCTGTATAGACTACCGTGCGTTAAACAGAATAACCATAAAAAACCGCTATCCTCTGCCTCTTATCCCAGTTCTGCTAGACCAAGTGCGGGGAGCAGCTATTTACACCAAGCTTGATCTCAGAGGAGCATACCTTCTGGTGCGGGTGCGTGAAGGGGACGAGTGGAAGACCGCGTTTAGAATGAAGTTGGAACTATATGAGTACCAGGTCATGCTGTTCGGCCTCTGCAACGCACCCGCCGCCTTCCAGCATTTCCTGGATGAGGTCCTCCTTGGTCTTCTCGACCGTTTTGTTGTGGTATACATAGACGACATCTTGATCTATTCGGCAACAGAACAGGAACACATACAACATGTCAAGACGGTTTTGCAGCGCCTAAGAGAACACAACCTATACACCAAGCTAGAGAAATGCAGCTTCCATAGTACTACAGTAGAGTTCCTAGGATTCATTCTGTCCCCTAGTGGGGTAAAGATGGACAATCGTAAGGTTCAAGCTATCCTGGATTGGCCGGCACCCTAAAGTATCAAAGAAGTTCAAGCAGTCCTAGGATTTGCTAACTTTTATCAGCGTTTTATTCAGGACTTTCAAAGAAGGTGCTCAATATCACCAATTTGTTGAAAAAGGGCAAACCATTCATTTGGGGACCGCAGGCAGATCATAGTTTCAACCAGCTGAAAGAAGCGTTTACATCGGCACCTATCCTGTTGCACCCAGACCCCACGCAACCCTTCATAGTTGAAACAGATGCTTCCAGCTACGCCCTGGGAGCGATCTTGTCTCAACGAGATCAAACAGGTCATTTGCACCCAGTAGCCTATTACTCTAGGAAGTTAAATCCAGCAGAACAAAATTATACAATAGCAGACCGGGAGCTGCTGGCCATTCGGGCCGCATTTGCGGAATGGAGGCACTATCTGCTCGGGGCACGACACCCCATAACAGTATTCACACACCATCGCAACCTTCAATTCCTCAAATCAGCATGTGCTCTAATGCCGCGTCAGTTACGCTGGGCCATGTATTTTGCAGACTATGATTTCATCGTGACATATCGATCAGGACAAGAAAATAGAAAAGCGGACATCTTATCAAGGTACCCCGAAGAGCATGTGGTGGTAAATCCCAAGGACAACAAAATAACATAATTGCATCAGAAAAGATAGTGGGAAGTATTACCAATGAACTATTCGAGCAAATTGGGAAAGCAATGTCAGCTCAAGAACTACTTCGGTGGGAAGATCCAAGAAAAGAACAGTACCGACAAGATGGTGTACCATATCGTGGAACCATTGTATATCTGCCCACCGCCGCTTTACGAGCACAAGCCCTGAAATGGTGCCATGATTCACCACTAGCAGGGCATCCAGGGATAAAAAAAACTCAAGAATTGCTGCAACAGCATTATTGGTGCCCGGCACTTCACAAGGACACAGAGACATACGTGCAGCAGTGTGAAGTGTGCGCACAAAACAAAACTGATTATCGGAAGCCAATGGGATTTTTACGTCCTTTGCCCATGCCAACAAAACCCTGGGATACCATCTCCATGGATTTTATAGTGGAATTACTCCAGACCAAGGCTACACAACGATACTTGTAGTGGTAGATTCATTTACCAAATTAGCTCACTTTGTTCCCTGTAAGGGGCTCCCAATGGCCGGGGAATCAGTGGATTTATTCCTGAAGCATATAGTCCGTTGCACAAGGTACCTCAACACATTGTAACAGATAGGGGGGCACAATTCACATCACGGTTCTGGAAAATATAGTACCGAAGGCATTTGGGTAGAGGCTCTTTGGATGGCAGAAATAGCATATAATAACTCTCGCCATTCCTCAACAGGGTATTCGTCCTTCCACACCACCTATGGGTATAACCCACAAATTCAGCCCACCATCCCTCAAAACACCTTGGATACTGTACCATCACTACAGGCACAAATAGATCTTCCAACACGAACATGGGTGAAGGTGCACCAATATTTGATTGCAGCAAAAGATACTAGTAAAAAGTATGCTGATACGAAAAAACGAGCATGCCCCACTTACAAAGCCAGGGATAAGGTATGGTTATCAATGCAACACTTGAAATTACTTGGGTCTTGAATGTTTAAGCCCCGTTTCCTTGGTCCTTTCAGAATCACGTATGTTACAAACCCAGTGGCCATGAGATTGCAACTGCCAGCACACATGAAGGTACACCCAGTATTCCAAGGTGCTCTATTAAAACCTGCAGCTCCACACATTGGAATGGTTAGGCCTCCCCCAATCCTAGTGGAAGGATATCCTGAATATGAGATGTGAGCTATTCCCCATTCCCGCAAGAGGGGTGGGGTGTTGTATTACTTCATCGATTGGGTAGAGTATGGCCCGAAGAAAGATCCTGGGAGCCAGCCTCCAACATACATGCTCCTCGCCTCTTGAGACAGTATCATCGCAATTACCCAAATAAACCAGGCCCTTCTGCGGGGAGGGGAGGTACTGTCAGAGCACATCAGGGACTGAGCGTGGCTGCCACTTGGACAGGGACCTCTTTACTCAGCAGATGCCATCTCTGTCCCTTTTACAGATAAGCTAAGTGGGGAAGAATGGCATCTGCTGGACTGATGAGGCAGCAGAAGGGGGTTGCAGGCTTAAAGCTACAATACCAAGCCTTCCCAGGAGCAGCACACCAAGAAACAGGCACATGGGGCCTGGAATCAACGTGGGGAAACGCCCAGGACAATGCCCAAAGCAGCACGCATGCGCGAACCGGGATCGCGCATGCGCGGTCAGCTAAACCCTGTTCACGCTCGACTTTCTCATGGGCGGACGCATCTGGAGAGCTCCGAGAAGGCAAAAGCTTACGCGGGGCCTGCCCTCGCCTAGACCTACATACCGCGGCCCCGCGACATGAAACCTAAGTACTAATTCCTTGTTTGGGAACCTGAATGCCTTCCTAGAGGGAATCCGAACTCCCGACTCAGACTTACTAACTGCATGGCAGCGAGGGGGGTTAAGCCCTGGGAGGCAGCAGTTCATTGAACAGATCCCGAAGCGCAGCTGGGCTTCAGGTGTGGGGGATGCTCATGGAACCTAAACCGCATGTCACTAACTGCATGAGAAAATGCATGCGAGTTAAGCACGGTTGAGATTGCGTTCTATATACACATACGCAAACTAATACGTTCTCATTTGGCAGACGCAGCTTACGGTCTTCCAAGGCACCGCAGGACCTGGAGACAAAACCGTACTTCATGCAAACTACCGAAGCTAAGTGCTTTTATCTTTTGTTGATTGTTTAACTGTGCCACTTTGTTTAACTGTGCCACTGTAACTGGCGCTGGGCCAGCACAAAGCCAGACTCCTGTGCAAGTGTTGAACGGTGTAGAGGGCTCAGCACCAAGAGTCTATACCACTTCTAGAGTTGAGACAGAGGGCACTGCAGTAAGTGTCCATGAGCAATAATGTGTTAAGGTGCAAGGCACTGACATGTTAAGTGTCACGGGGGGTGCAGGCTTCTGAATATGTGTCAAGAAGTCCAGCATACGAGTTGATCTCAGTGGAGTATAAGTGAGAGGAGAGTTCCCAGCAGTGAATGTCTGTGTGAGGGAACGCATGAGAGCATTGTTTGGTGCAGCTGATCAGCAGTCAGCAAGAGGCCAGGAGCATGTTTATCCCACTGACCCCTACCTATCAATAATCTCTCCCTAACCCACAATCCGGTGATCCTACTATCCTGCACCCATCCAATCCGTGGACCCTAACCCTCTTTCCCCGTGGTGGTTGCGGTGCCCTGTGTGCTTTAAGTCCCAGGTGCTAAAACTGCTAAGGGGAAGTAGGAGTTTGTGCTACTTCTGCGCTGGACCAGGCTACCACGACACTCCCTGATGTTTCTGAAGCACTTACACACACAACCACTCACTAGGATCTGCATGAATATAGTACTGATTGGAAGGGGACTGTGTCAGGGTGTCATCGACCTCCTTTGCTATTCACTATTGCAGTAGACAAGACATTGAGACATCCATATATTCATGCAAGGTGCCTTGGTTCTTATAGTTAGATTATATATAATATAAAAGACCTGGATCAGAATGTGATGGTGGTTATGGCTGTGATTGTGGAGTTTTGGAACATGGTCAACTCTCAATAAACAGAAATAAATCTGAGGTCCTTTTTGGAAGGGTGTCGGAGGAGTAGAGATTTAGATGGCAGAAGAGTAGTTTCAGAGGTGTTGGCATAGAGGTGTGTTACGATTTGCATTTCGACTAAAGGCTGAGATTCATTAAAGTGATGCAGATATTGGTGATGGAGGCACAGGTAGTTTTGCCTGGTTAATGCAAATGAGACTCACATATTCCCACTATGCATATTTGCAGAATGACCAATGTCCCATCATCAGTGAGTCTCTATTTTGTAAGATAATGGGAAGGACACAAGTGAATATGGTTAGTGGTGTCTTTGTCCAATAGTCATATATCTCGTTAGCAGGGATCTGCAACCTACTGCTCTCCAGATGCAGTATTGGACTACACATACTATGATCCCTCACCATTGACTAAGCTGGCAAGGGTTTATGGCATTTGAAGTCCAAAACATCTGAAGAGGCAATGGCTGCAGACCGCTGCTCTATGGGATTTTAAAGGAAGCAGGGCATTTCCCCTGGATGGTGTCACATACATTAGACTCAGGAATATGCTGGACACGCTTTTGACAGAGTTAATGAAAGATAAGTGGATCCCTAGGGATGACTGAGCTCTCCACATTCTATGTGGCTGGTTTGGCATGGGGCGAGCTGCCTGCCCTGAGAGCTGAAGGTACACAGGAGCTACAAAAAAAAAATACTTAATGTTAAGTTCCTTCATCAGAGCTAGCTACCAACTACTACACACACTACAAGTTTGTGAATGTGAGAGACAGGTGGTCTGGTCTTTCCTACTCCTACAATGATTCAGAAGAAGTGTGTTTGACTTAGTGGCAGACCTAATGGTAACCCTCTGCCTATTTCCCCTTGCTCAGTCTGCTGTACTTCAATAAGTTGACATCTTAGTCCAAAAGGGCATTTGGGGGTTGGCACGGTTGTTTGGCAAATGGAGGTTTTGCTTTGAATTGGTCCTTTTTTGACTGAAGGGCATTGCTTCATGCAACTCCATGTAAGACATTTTCACATCTAGTCCCACAGACATAAATAGTACTTATTGATATTGGGGCATCTCAGATGATCTGTTGCTCCACTGGATGCAAAGTAACTCCTCCCTGTTATGTAAATAATCACGCTTTAGCTAAGGTAGACACATTTGATTTATTTTGTGTTAGCTCTGATGTAAAGAACTATTGCAAGGAGAAGGTCAAGAAAGCTGGCATTAGAACGAACCAAGCAAACACAAGCACTGATTTCTTTTCTGCTTCCCAAGCAGGCAAGGCAGTCAAGAGTCTAGAGTTTACAAAGCAAAGTCTGGAGGTACAACCGCATATACTCAGTCCAGGTGTCTGGGCAATAGACTTAATAATAGCTACCATCAAAAAAGCAGAACGCACACATTGCCAAATGAGACTATGAGTTATGGACATGACTGAAAATGAATAGTTATATATTGAAACGTGCATGTCTTCGGTTGACTGGGACATCTAATTGCTCCTATCGCTGTATGGCTATTAATCTGGTCTAATGTATATGGTTGTGTTGCATAAGCCTTAATTAAAAATATCAAGTAGACAATTATGCAAGTGGTTGGCCTATGTTAAAACATCAGTTTCCACTTTGGTTCACAGAATTTCTATAGGGATGTTACTCATTTGAGGACAGAGTGAAGACAACTTGTATGGGTGAATGTGAGGCTAACTGAACAGAAGGAATGTCTCAGTTAAGGGATATCTACTTTTATCTGTCACTACAGCCTTGAATTGATGGTTATTCTAATGGTCCCCTTGTTAGATTCCAAATTTATTGTCGAGCCAACCGGCCATCATAAACTAGTCGCCAAGCTACACTGGTCATATGGCAAAGGTGGTCAACATGTCAGCCTGATTGACACATGTGTTACTGGGCTAACATGGGGATTTGGTGGGGCAGGAAGCAGGGTGGGATAGGTGGTAGATAGTGGCAGGATGGGAGGATGGCTCCCTTAGCGCCTATGAACCCAAGAGTTCAGTGTGCTGCAACAAATGCAAAAATAAATAAATAAACACAGGGGTAAAGTGTGGCTAGGGACCAGAGTGCAAGGGTTTGGAAAGGTGAGTAGTAGGGGAAGTGGAAGCAGGGCGCAAATAATAATCAATTTTTCATTTTTTGGCCGTTTTATAATAATTACCAGAAAAAGAATACATTATTCCTGCTTGAAAAACCTTAATCAGACAACACAAATTATCTTGTTTTATATATACAGGGATTCGATTGCCGAATTGTTTGAAAAGTAAATATCTACTATTAGATTTTAGGAATATGAAACAGCATCATTGATGTCAATTGATCTATACCTGTAAATATGTTGATGTGTAAATGTGTACGTTCTTTGACTTTCTTACAGTTTCCATCTCTGTGCATTCTATTTTTGATGTATTTCCTCCAGACTGAAATTACAATATTACATTTTTTGGTGTGTTGTATTTGTGTGTATGCTGTGATTTTGCGTTTGTAAAGGTTAAACATGTTCTTTTTGACATGCTTACAGGAAGATGACGCCTATTTGCTGAATCGCTCCTCCCCCTTCCCATGAGTCGATGCTGGGCACATCTCGCGGGCTTGCAGGGTTGGTAAATGCTCTCATTGGGATGGGGTTTGTATGGGTTACCCTGGCCCAGATATGTACTTGATCTTGTGGTTAACAAAGCGGGCTACTAACTCTTAAAGGCACCATGTCCTTGAGCTGTTTATTGATTTGTCTGTGCAGAATTGTGTTCATGCCTTTGCATAGTATAGGCGATGAAATTGACTTCTAAAGCTTTACTTGCCTACCCCGGTGTTTCATATCTATTTGATTTTGGCTTGCTTTCCTCTGGAGACACATAGATTGCTAGCTCTACCCGGGTTGGGGACGGCATGGGCATTATGAAGATGGTTCCTAGTTTAAGAGATAATTGGTGTTACGAAATCAGCACATTTCCACACTGTGGATCAAATGACGAGATGAAGTGAAAAGATAACACTTTGATGATAAACCTTGATGACTGGGCAGGTTTTGGGTCTAGGCAGGGCTGTAAGTGGGGTAAGAACTTGAAGGGGGTCGTCATTTGGGGGTGTGGCGTGTGGGATGGGCGTGGCCTAAAGAGTACACAAACCATAGTAAGGTACGCAAACAAATATATAAATGCATGTAAGCATGTGTATATTTCTATGTGCATCTTAGTATGGTTTGTGTGGTATGCAAGCCATAGTAAGGTACGCACACAAATACATAACATGTATATATTTGTGTGCATACCTTATGGTTTGTGCAATTTTCAAGCCATCTTTTTTAAACATTTCGAGGTTTATAAAAAGATGGCTTGAAAAGTACAAAATTCAATCCATCTTTTATAAAGCTTTGACGACGGACAATGCCCGAGGCCTTTTGAATTTTGTACTTTTCAAGCCATCTTTTATAAACCTCAAATATCTCATGGAATCTGCAGGTTCGCCGAGGGTTAAAGATGCCTTGGCGACCTGGGCAAACAAAGGGACAGTAACTTCAGGGGTCACCAGAGGAATTTACAGTGCCAGCCAGCCAGAGCGTCGCTGTAGCTGGCTGGAACTTTGGTCAGCTTGCCTGGCTTAATGGCGGGGCGCACCTCCCGTAGCGGCTGAGGCTACAGCAGAATAATGTGTCCCGCCAATGTTTTGGTGGGACTGGGGGCCCCCGGCAGGGCCCCGGCTCGGCCCCACTTTTTGGAGACTGCTGGTGTCCGGCCCCAGCTGTCCTCGGCCCACTTAAAGCACTGGGCCTAGGTTAGGACCCTTGTTTCTCCTGATAAATTGAACCACGACTCCCATGATACTTCATCATTTACTGTGGAAGCTAGGGCTGATGGGAATTATAGTCCAAAACATCTGGAAAGGCAAAGGTGGCAGATCTGTGCTCTAAGTGAAGGGCTAGTCTGAGGTGAATTTTGTCAGGTGTCAGTGACACTGAAAGCATCATTACTTCTTTCTAATCAATGAGGCACAGCAAACGTGCACATCTAGTGTTGAGTATGTGACATGCATTCCTTTCTGAACTAAGATACAATCTGGGTAGTCTTTATTCGTTTGGACTGTCAAGTTGTGGCAGCTGTTAACATCTGCAAAAAGGTTGCATGCATCTGTACAGAAGCAATACAGGACTGAAACATTGTCTGCATCATTGATGCATTTAGAGGGAGTCTTTCCTGAGATCTGAACTCACCTTGTTGAAAGTTTTGGGCCTTTGCCACCAGGCAACAGCACTTTAAGTTGGCAAACAGGGTCGATCAGAGGTGCTGATGCATGGAATGAAAATATTGTATGATACATGTGGACTCCCACCATGCAGGTTTTTACATAGGGTCATGTATGCCTCTGGACATTAATATGTCTAGAAGGGAATAAGAGCCAACTTCAATAGATAGTACTCCTTTCATCCTTTCATCCGTGAGTCACTTTGACATTCTACTCCCTAGTTCACATTTTATAATGTGACCTATATAGCTCTTTTTTTTAAAATGTATTATTTTTCAGCTATTATTGTAAATTGGGAATGTTCATGTTCTAATACACTTGTGGGTTAGACTTCAATACTATTCTTGGGATAAATACTTTTGACACAGGCCAAAAACAATAATAAGGATTAATTCCCATATATATATATATTCTTTTCTACACACTCAGAAACAGATTGCTAAATCCTCAGTCTTGCATGTTGTTTTTACATACTTTCTTCTTGCATATTTAAGTATACCATACAGAATAACTAATAGACACTTACATGCCACAGCTCTATTCGTTTTTTACAAGCCAAGCAAGCATAGGCTGGAAGAGCCAAGAACCTGGATGGGGAACACTGTTCTGAAATAATGCAATTATCGCAAAGCAATATTTGCTAAAGCACAAAAGAGTGAGGTAAAACAATCTGGTTTGCACATGTGTTTTTGTAAAGGTCCTTTCATCAGTCAGTTTGCGGGAACTGGCATGTGGCGTCCTGAAGCCCAATCCACATGACAAATAAACTGAGCCTCATTCAGAGTGTGGCGGTAGATTGGAGGTAAATGCACTGGCGTACTGCTTATCTCATTTATCATTAACAATACCTGGTCCCGTGGCATTACCACAGGATAATGAGTGGTTGCAGGGCATTGTAAATCCTCATTTTTGCAGTCTATAGTACTCAGTGGGGATTTTTGACAGATTTACTGCAAGCGGTAATCCCATGCAGTAAATTCACTGTTTTTCAAGGTAAAGTGGAATATTTGCTACCTGATTTTTGCTCGAGGTGAATCCTCCACTTTCATCTAAACTCTGATTGCAGCCGAGCAGGCATCATTACGGGGTCGGCGGTAGAACCAGCCAGTAGGCGGCAGGCTACCACATACCCTGTAACACCATTTCTGCCACCTGACATCCAGGTGCCACCCGGATATCATGGCAGGTGGTCGGAAAGGTAAACCCCATTCCCGTGGAGTCGCTTAGGACTCCACAGGAATGGGGACATTGAAGCACCAGCATCACTGCTAACAGTGCCGGTGCTTCAATGAAAACACTGCCAGTAGGGGCCTGAACTCCCAACAGGTCAGCCCTGCTGGTAGTTGCATGCCCTTACCGGCAAACTCGCAGTTTGGCAGTCCGGAGATTTTGCTTGTAAATTGCTACCGGCACCCTTATTTCCAGTCTGCCAAATTTGTAATAAAGCCCCTTGTGCCATAACATCACCTGAAGCAGCCACAAGGCACTAAATCAAACAAATGACTAAGGGGCAGATTTATGAAAAAGTGCACATTCCTCCTGCGAAGGCCACGCGCCGAGAGAGACACAGCGCGAGCCTGCACACAGAATGAAAAATGCGCCCCCGCTTATTCATAGAATTCACTCTGCAAAGAAACCGTATGTGCAAGTCACACTTGGAATGCCCCCAGCATGCCACCTTTGCTTGCCCCCTTGGGTGCAACTAGATGCACCCTTCAAACAGTGTGTGTTGTACCCCACAAGTGGGCCTGCATCCCGGGGACATTCCGTGTGTTCCCCCTTAAATGTTACTAGCACCCCGACGACATGCGTACGATGTATCATATAACTCGGAAAATCTGTGTGCATACCCCCGTAAACTGTTCCTGCTCTACACTACACTGCGTACACACACACCTAAATCCGATCAAATACCCAGTTGCGTAGATGCAGGGTCAGATTCTTGGCCAGGATGTGCTCCTGTTCCCTTGGAGCTGTGCAACAGTTATGTGCCCAGTGGCAGTTGGCTCAGGGGTACACGCACCAGTAAATTCGACATGCAAATCTACCTCAGCACTGCGATTCCCATGCACAAGTGTACTTACGCCTACCTTTGTGTGGTGGAGAGGTAGAGGACATGCATTTGTGGGCATGCTATAGACTGCCTGAGGTCCGTCCTGTGTACCATCCCTTGTAACGGCCACTTTTTACCTTATTCTTCCCCATTTTCTGAGTTCCGCCCTCTGCACAGGCCTCACTCACGCTCTGCATGGTGTCATGCTCAAGGCACTCGACCGCTCGCAGAGATGTGCCGAGCCTGCGCGAACTCCACGCAAGTCCCAGAAAAGTCTTGCACAGTCGATTCCATGAATCGACGAACGGGGATTTGCATGCAGAATGGCGTGCAAATCCACCATTTTTCAAACCAATAATTCCATGAATCGGCACCTAAGCGTATTTCTTCCCAGCTCGCATGAAACATCTGTCCTTATTGACCACTTTATTTGTGGAACAAAGATTTTTAAAGTAGCTGTGAAGCAATAGTAAAACGAATGTAATTAACCTTTTTTTGCCAAATATTTCCCTTGGAAAGTAAGGTATAAGGCAGGGAAGGAAATTCAGGATAATCCCTGTTACTTCGCTGTAATAGTGGCACTGGTTATTGCAGTGCTTAGAAACTGAAAGAATCCGGAATGAAGTGCTAAATAAGTCAACACATTATTAAATTATTAATGATAAATGAACTACACTAACGGTGCGGTTCAGCCCTCTGCTCAGCAGAATAAACATCTCAACACAAGTGAGCATACATCATGTCCCAGCCACACCTGTGAAAGTGACCTAGGTATTGCAAAAGAGGCCCTCTAAGATATTTATATATTTCAGATGTCATGAAACAGTGCTGCCAGCTCTCTACAGCACAACATCACTCTCGGTTATCGTCAAACATGTTTGAGTGAAAGAGCAAACACGACTCTCAAAGAGGTGATTGCTTCCTTTGTAGGGGAGAAGGATACCCACTGGGACGCGAACATATATGAATTCTGATTTGCAATCATTTCCACTATTTATGAGGTCACTGGACTTACTCCTGCTGAGCTCAATTTAGCCGTATCCTGGTTGGATCACTGGATAGCGAATATTACAATCGCATTGACTTGGTGATGGGCCAAAGTGCTGCAGGTAGCCGCACTTGCGCGCGCTTCGGGATGCCGCGACGCGCCCGGGCATCAGCTAACGCCTAACTGCACAAAGTTGGCGCCGACAGATGAAAATATGAAGAGCACCGTGAGGATTTCTTTTTTTTTTATATTGAAAGGCGAAATGTAAGAATGCGTGTCTCCCCCTCGAGAGAAAGTTTCTTTGAAATATGAAAAATCGAGGAAAGTGCGGTGCAAGAACCGATATCTGTCTCTCCAAACAGTTTTAATTAACATATCTTGAAGCAGGACCATTTTTATTAAGCGTATGAGACTGTTAGCAGAATTGTCCCACATTTATTTTGTTTTAATTTACGTGATATATATAGAACCAACCAAACTGCAATTTAGCAGTTCACAGCGGCACTCCTCCATATTGATTCCATGAACCACCCAAATTCCTGCGTTTTCACCATGATAAAAGTCCTTAATTCGTTTATGGATGGACAACAGAGAGTACACACTTCAGCACACAATAACGTGTTTCACCCAAGACGGGCTTCGTCGGATACATATATATATATATTTATTAATTATTTGTGGCTGGTACAGCGAACAGAGCACGAGAAGCCATTTCAAAGCATGAAGAAGTGCGGCCGCAGTGTTCATGTCAGTGTAAGATGGTGCAAAATCGCAAAATCCATGTACAGCATCATGGAACTGATGGCCATTATTAAGCCAACTAGATTGTACCTATTTAAGGGCCTTTGAAAGGCACATCATGCAGAATGAGGCCATTTAAAAGCACTTTGAAGGGGGAAGGACTAAGGATATAGCTGGTCATACCTAGAGTTTGCTGTTGGTCCTATCTCGCAACTTCACTAGACAAAACAGTTCCTATTCTTGTGTAGAACTTAATATGTTTTCAGGTGGCCAGTATATGGTTTTAGGCCACCCAAAGTAAAGAGAATTTGCCACCCCCCATTAGAACTGGCCTGGATCTGACATTGTAGGGTCAAATGTAACCCAATGATGCCGTTCTGCCTGTGGTGCCCTACGCAGTTGCCTAAAATTGCCTTACTGCAACTTTTGCAGTATCCTCTCGGGAGGATAGCTTAGGGGTTACACGCTTGTCTTGGAAGCAAGATGACTCGGAGCAACACAGGTTAAATCTCTGTGTCTGCGCTTTGAAACCTCCCGGTATTAAGTGCGTTATTAATAAATAATCATAATCACCAGTACTATATGTACAGTATTGATGGTAATACCATAGTATAATATAATAGGGTGGCGGGCTGAGTTGTCTGTCTTATCCATCTGAAACTCCCACATGAAGATTAACTTCAAATGAGTGCATTGTGACAGTGGCCCTTGCTTTTGGTGTAGTGGGGGCGTTTTTAGGGCATGGTACTCAGTTCACTACATGATGTAGAGGCTGGGAAAGTATGGGGAGGAGCCTCTTTTCTCGCCCACAACACTGGAAGCAGTGTTACGGTCAAGGGCAAGATGGCTGTTACAAAGTGCATGCTACCTCTACTGGCCATTTAAAAAAGCAACCTGAAACTAGTGTGTTGAAATCTGGGTATTGCTTGAAAATATTGGAGAAGAAATGCTGAACAAGGAGACCGGGGGTTGCAGAGGTGTCCAACGCACCCCCTGAATGGTATAATGGGTTTGGGGGTTGCAGGGGTGTCCCGCACTTCCATTACATGGACGCCGGGGACGATACATATTTTTTAAGAAAGGACCCTGTAGTCCAACCCACTTTTGGGATAGATAACTGACATTGCAGGGAGAGGGCCGAGACGGGGGAAAGAAAAGAAGGTAAGTTCACTACCGAAACTATAAAGGAGTAGCAGGTAAGGGGGATGCGGGAAATAGTGATCAATGTGATCACCTCCATTTTTCGAATTTGACTTTTCCATATGCAAAATTAAGGAGCGTGCATTGATCACACAGGTCCGAAATCTGTAGGTCATGTAAACCACGGAAAAAGAGCCGTGGACCACAGAGTAGAGGAGCGTACTTCTGGCTCTGATCTTGGAGCTCGCGGTGTATGTGCCAGCCCACATGCACGATTCTACCAAATCTGAGATGGGAGACCAGCATTCTATAAGCTTGATCGCCAATTGGGAGCCAGTAAAGACACATTGGATACACCTGGAAAATGAAGCCCTGACTGCCCAAACAATAACTGAATTGTGTACATTAACACACCAAGGTGCAAGCCTTGTCATAAGCCCGGCCCAGGCGGAGGGAAGGAGCCACTTGAAAAGCACACTCGTGGAAAAAGAGCATTGTGGGAATTTGGAGTAACGAAGCAGGGAGTGGCGATGCGGAAGCGTGAGAAGTCCAGGAGACGTTTTAGTTGGAGATGCTGGATGAGTTGGAGTTGCAGGAAGAGTTGTGGGTGCAGGAGGTGTTGGGGGTGCAGGAAGTGAGGTTTTGGGGTGCCGGTAAAGTTAAGGTGCAGGAGAAGGTGGATTTGTAGGAGCAGGTAAGAGTTGCAGGAGGAGTTGTAGATAAAGTAGGAGCTAGGGGTGCTGAGGAGTTAGAGGTAGGTAGTTAGAGGTAGAGGAGATGGGACTCAAGAGAAGGTGACGGAGAAAAAGAGTCAAATAGACTGAAGGAAGAACAAGAGGTCAGTGGAAGTGAAAAGAGGGGGGATTTTCGAAGCCTCCATAAGGGAAGAAGGCAGGTAAATTAGGAGGAAGAAGGAGTGGCAGTTGGAGGAGGAGAGAAGAATTGCAAAGTAAGAGGGGTGATAATGGGGGAAGAGTGCTACATCCCTTAGAGGCATAGGGGGAGAGCCAGACAGAAAGTAAGACAGCACAGTTCTTTTTGCTGTGTGGGGGAAGAGGGAAGAGAAAGAAGGAAATTATGGCATGTCATGGAGAATAGATGGCAGCCAACTCAAGGATGAGTGACGTGGCGTAGTGCCTGCCCCATGGGCACAAAGGAGCATTCCTCAGTGAGGGGTGGAGAAAGAGGGGTTTGGGAGATTTGCTTTTCAGTACCCTGAGGTATGGAGGTAAATCAGAACCCAATCAGGTATGAACTGGATTGAACCCGCCGGCCCATAAAACTGGGGTTCTCTTCTCCAAACAGCGCTTTAGGATGAGCAGCAGCACCCTTGAGATAGATGGGGATGTAGATTCATACTCTCGCATCAAATAATAATGACAACTCAATAGTTTGGCAAAGGGAGTCTGTTTAATGACAAGTACAAACAACAGGGAGTTCAATGAACATCAGCAACTGCTCGATCTTCATTCTCGCTTAAACTCTGATTAATTTCAGAAAACTACAACATTTATACCAAAAACTTGCCATCATTGATGTGTAATCTTAAAAACCTAACATTCAACTCGATCGGTTATAGGAAGGTACCTTTAATATAGGTACTATATCTGTATATGGTAATGGGGAGAGGTTATTGGATAATAATGTCAGGTGGGGCAACTAAACCCTTCATTCTAACTGGCTACTGTAAACGTAACTAAAAGTACGACATCCCATTGGCTCTACTCTTTATAGGACGCTAGATTACATGGTCCACTATGATTGGGTTGCCATTGATCCCACACATTGTTTTCCACTTGTGCTTAGCAGCATGCAGAATAATTAGCCAGGTGCAGGGAGTAAGCCTGCACCCCAGCTTCCCTTCAATTTATGGTATAACCATTCATCACCTCAGTGGCAGTGTGTCAATTAATTCTTTGTAGTTTAGCCTTGAGTCTGCTTCTTGGTCTGAGAAAGTTAAGGAGTATTGGAACGACAAGGCTCCATGCATAGGTGTGAAAGTCTCATCCCTTTCTGCCACCCTGCCACGTAACTAGGACACCTTGAAATTGGCCTCTTCTTCAAACAGTTTTGTCTTTTGATTTAGTTCTGTCAGTTGTATACCATCTGCAGCTTATCTCGACCTTGCTGAACAGGAGACTGTTATTCTTCTCTTTAAGTGTAGGCATTGCTAGCCTGTTCCAGCCTGATACGACCTTAGCCTCTTTGCTGGGTTATCTTCAGCAGGGTTTCTCTCCGTCTTTCCTTCTTGATTTGTGGCTGCAGCCCTCTCCTCTTGAGGCCTTTTGAAACCTCTATTCAATTCTGCTCATGTGCGTAGTGGATTTTTGCTCATCTAAAAGTGCTTTTGAGGTAGATATATGTATAGTTGGCGCCTACTGAAATATACTCTTCTACTAAGCGTATGCAAGCTCCACAATTTCTTTGCTTCTTGCGGTTTCTTGCATATGTATACGTTTTAACTGACTTAATGTCTCCATTGGACATATGGCCTTAGTTTCTTCATCTTGAAATCACCTGTTTCACCTTAGGCTTGAGATGCCACTTATCCATAGGGTTTTGTCTCTTTATCAGCATTTTTAGGTCATTATATCCTATATGAGCGTCAGTTCGATTTCTCATGATGCCACCAGTCGTCTTCTTTTAATATCTTCTTGGTTTCTTCAGGTATTTCCTTCTGACAAACATCCTTTTGTCGTGGCTCTAGAAATATATTTCTCAGTGGGTACCTTACTGTCCAGGTTTGCTTAGGTGTTTGTACTTCAATAGGTGTTGTTATTCCAATAGGCACTGGGCAGATCCCCGCTGTGGCCCTCTGCTGGTTTAACTGTACTCCATATGTCACATATTTTGGCGTGAACATTCCTGGCACTTCGAAGAGGGTGGTTGGAGTGAAGATGATGCCTGGCACTTCCTCTTCAATCCCCCCTTTGAGTGATTCTTTGACCACTCTTACTTCTTTCTTTGTAGTTCCCTTTCTGTCATCCTCTGGATCTAGACATCTAGGTCTGCAGAACTGTTCCTTTGGGGTCCATATCTTTATCACTCACGTTAACCATCCTGCTGTTCTTACGTGCTCATCTTTGTTCCATGTCATTAGTTGACATTCTCCACTTGTATTGCAATAGATCAATTTTCCCAAATATTTTCTCTGTTTGTTTGGATACCGGAACTTTGTCCCTTCTGGTGCATAAATGCTGGCCTTCACAAAGTCTCTTATTTCTTCGTCAGTCAGGTCCTTGGATTTCCATCCTGACTCGACGTCGATCATGATTTCCATTCCATTCCTATGGCCTCCTCTTTTGCAGTTTTCTGGCACTGAGAGATTATTATCTTGATAACACAGAATCCAGGCAATATCATCACCCACAGGGCTGTTAGGAACTTGAATGCATCTGCCATCTGTGGGATGTTTTTACCAATGCATCCGAGCCCTACCACAAAAACTGTGCAGTACTGGCATTGAAAACATCATGATGGCCAGAGCTTCCCAGAAAATGCCCAGGGAAATGCATGAAGAATAGGCTGCCACCCATTTTTGACGATGTTATGGGCACAGAAGGGCACTGCCTAAAACCACCATTGGACTACCCACACAGTAGCCTGAAACCATTGGGAATGGCAATGCTGATTGCCAAAAGCAACCTAGAATTGTGGGGAATTCATTTTCTTAAATCCCAAAAATGGTTGCATTACCAGTACTCACCACTATCAGAAAGCCGGTGTTTTAAAACAACACCAGACATTTGTGTAACACTGAATAAATGAACCAAAAGCAGGCCAAAGAAAGACTTACTGAGAGGTGGATACAATGTAAAGTTATATTCTGAAGTGACTTGAATGTTCATAACAAGACTGGCTGAGATCTGCAGGTCTGCAGCAGCCTAACTGAAACAGGATTTAAAACTACCAAAAATCGAAAATGTTTAAATTAACTGAGTGACCTACTTTTGAGTGTTACATAGTTTGTCACTGTTGAAATGTCATAGTTTTGAACTTAGAATCAGCATTCTAGCTGCATATGTAAAAATTGTTAGTTTTATTTGAATGCAGAAAACTGGGTAACTAAAAGTGACATTAGCTGGGGCCTGGCTTAAGGAACTGGATTCTGCTTGACAACTTCCCCCCAATTGGAGTGAAACTGGATCCACAGCAGTTCCCAGGCCTAGCTGCCTTTTGCTGTTCCCACCAAAAGGGATATGACACTTCTCTGATTGAATTACCTGGGCTCTGCAGGAAATTGAACAAAACCCTGTCCTGACTCAGGCAAATGTTTTATTGGTGGGAGTCGTAAATGTGGCTTCCTCCTGGAAGGAAAGGGGAGGAGCACTGCCTGTGAGGGCCTCTGAGCTTGGCAGAAACTGGACAAACTGGTTTCTATGCCATGTGCTGGGGGGAACCACACCCCTTTGGGGCCAGAACATAAATCTAAAAAGATGGATCATTCATAGAGCGGACTTGTGAAAATGTTATAAGTGATATCATTATTCTTGTGATTTTTCTGTGCACATTTGAAGACGTGTTAGGACCCGGTGGTATGTTCAGGGGGGTTTTTAGCGGAAAAGAGGATATTACTCTAAATGTATGTATGTTAAAAATCTGACACTCCACCACCTAATGCCCACATGCTTTGCGAACATTTGTGTAAATGCGGGGACAAATCCAATATTGGTAACCCGACCAAAAAGTGAAATATGTTGCCATTTTTGAATGCAAGCCCCCAGGAAGAGCAGAGTTTGAACAGGGGATACCTCATGTGATATGTGATGGGTGCATGTAATTTTAAACAAATGTGTACCTGTGCAAATATGCATTTGGGTCAAAATATAGATTGTGTGTAATTTGACAGGGGAGTGTCCTCTCTGCAAGCCATTAAATGACATCGCTCTGACACTCCACTTCTTTTCCCCAATCAAGAGAGAAAGGAAAGCTTGACCAATCTGCAGTTGAGAGAGGGGCTGGCTAGTGATGCTGCACACACACCCACTTTCAAAACACATAAAAGCAGACAGTCAGGACAGATAGGGACATTCTATTCCATCTGCTGCGGGACGCTCTGCCGGGAAAATCCATACTTTACCTCCATCAACCTCCAGAGAGCCAACATAGAGACTTCAATCTATCCACCTTCAGAGACCAAGACTTTACTTCAGAATTTGTAGCAGAGAGGTCAACTACAAGCTAAATCCCTCTTTAGCAGGCCTCAAATCATTGCCACTATTCACAGCCAGGCGAGTTGTTTGAATTCTTTGCAAGAACTCTTGCCATTTGCCAGAGAGCAGTGTTGTATCCAGAGAGAGACCAGCTGAACCGGAGACGGCTGTATCCGGACCCACAGACCTGATCAGAACCAGAGACCCAGACCAGACCGCTGTTAGCAGAACCAGAGAGCTGACCCAGATCACTGTGAAGTGCCGAGACCAAAACCGGGGTCCAGTCCAAAACCTGACCAGATCCGTGGGGTGGCCTATTTCTAAATATATTGTGAGTACCTAGCAGAACTGTGCAGAACCCAATCTCTTAGATAAAATAATCTAATGCAAACTATTTTAACTTGAGTAGAACTGTCTCCTAGAGATCCTGTCACCTGTCATTTGCAAAGCTGTCACCTGTCATTTTCTAGCTGCAAGCTGTAACCTGTCGCTTTGAACGTTTAAAAAATTTCAAATCCGAAAAACGACCTTTATTTCATCGTCCGTATCTCTGGAACCGTTTGGCCTAGGAACTTGGATTAACTTTCCTCTGAAAGCTTAGAATCTTACCTTTCCGACAAGCCTAGAACCGACTCCCTACACCTTATACTTTCTCCATAATCACGATTCTCGCACCCGCGAATTTTGCCGCGATTTGCGATTTGGCCCGATTTCTTTACTTGTAAAAAGATAGCTGTTTCGCCTGAACTGCTAAATTTTGTTTGCCTCTTAAGAACCATCCCTGAATCATTGCTAGAGTGAGCCTGGACTAATATTAACTAGCTACCACTCACCCTGAACCTCTAGAGGGAATTAAAAGCATTTTAGCATATTTTTCACTTCATTGCCAGCACATATCAAAGCACTTTTGCCTGTGTTTCAAACTTCTGTAGTCTAAGCTTGCTGGGGTGAACTGAATTACATTTGATTGCATTTCTGAGAACTGTGTGCTTTTCTTCCATTTCCTTGCATTACATAAAGGGGGGGAGTGGATTGCCAGGGAAAAGTGATTACATTGTTTTGTTGAAATCATATTGAGTATTTTCTGTATTGCATTTTCATTCAACATTACATCCATCTGAACTTATATAAAGCATTCTCTACCACCTTATTCTTCTGTTCCTATTCACAAGTGTGCTAGTGCCAGACTATCCATTATTGATTACTGCTCAGATTAAGTGTGATATCCAATTATTAATTATTATAAAGTGTGATATATATATATCTATTGTTTAAATTATCAAATAAACCTTTTAAACTTGCAAAACAGAACTACTTCTTGGCTCAGTGGGGTCAGGGGGATTCCAAGAGAGGGGTGTTATATAGGGGTAGTCATCCAGAACGCATGAACTGGACATAAAGTTATATCAATAAGGGTTTTCATTCAGTATTCCAGACTAGGCTTTGACTTAGCTGTAGTGTTGAATTGAATCCTCTTACACATCCATTGCGGAACCCATGAAAACAGTGATCCAAACCAACTGTCATCATCGATTCTGTAGTTTTGTCAGCATACATATGGCCTCTGTTAAGGTTCCATTTTCGTCATCGTGAGATGGTATAAATATGCAACATAATTCCCTGATTTCTGCACAAACACCTCCATCCATAGCTGTGATCATGTCTAGGACATATCTGTTCTGGAGAGTCATTAGTCGGATCACTCTTAACTCTTCTTTGATTGCATTGAATCCCTTTATTGTGGTGTTAATGGTCTGCAGTAACTCCCATCTGGTTATCTGCAACCATTTAGTATTTGCTCCAACCTGAACTCTTGGCATCAGGATTGTCGTGAACACTGATGAGGTCAAGCTGAATAACGTGTGTTCATATGGGATTGAATGAAAAGCTTCTTCTGACTTCCAAGAGAAATAGTTTTGTCTCTTCATTCGGCTCATCAGTTCCACAGATCGCTTCTTCCTCAAATGAGCATCTGCTTTCGGAAAACTGTCAATATTCAGGTCACCTTTTAGGATCACCAACACTGGAACATGGACATTTACCAATGTGAAAATTCCTCCCCAATCTTTAGGCAGTCTGATGTAGGCTTTTGATCCACAAGCCCAATAGTGATCCATGATTACTGCTGTTCCATGCATCATTCCTGGTGCTTCGAATATATGTCCACAGTTCTGATTTTCTCCCATAATCCTTGTACCACTGTTTCTGAAGCACAGTTTGGAATTCTCCAATGGCACTATCTATAGGGGTCCTCCTCTGTCTTCAACCCATGTTAGCAGTTTTGCCAGTCTCGGCCATAATGGTTTGCATACCCTCTGTGCATTTTCAACGGTTTCCATATATTATCCAATGATCATCCATGCTCTGCAGATCACTACTCCTTTCTCCCATCCGTCTGGTGAAAGCATTGTTCCCCATATTTGCATATGACCTCTGTTCTTCCATCTTTGTGCTTCTTCTGGAGTTTTCCCTTCAAAGGTCAGTTTTTTGATTGTTTCTCTTCTGATTTCTGCTCCTTTAACTCCAGGCTTTTCATATTTTATCACAATGTTCTTTGATTAGCCGTTGTTTCTTGTCTTTATGTCTTGTACATAATCATCTTCATTAGGATCAGTCGCTTCATTTGCCCATTTGAGTGAAGCATCACTACCCATGAACTGACCTCTGGTCTTGCACATAACTATGTGTGACAGACAGTGTGCTGTCTGCACATCTACTTCAACGGCTGCAAAGAATATTTACTTCTGCATGCTGTAAGGTAGGAGTGCACACACAAAGCATTCTTCCTCTGAAGTTCGTCTTCCCACTTCCTTCATGTGTTGGTACCATATGTTGTTTCTCAAGTGTGCTGTGCTGTCCAAGTAATCGTTCAATTCATTATTGTCTTCTTGTGTGCTCTTCTAATTCTTAAGGTCTTCCTGTAGTTTTCTATAACCACATCCTTAAACACCTCTGTATAGCTTCTTCTTGCTGGAGGATTCTCAGGTATCTTCATCACTGATCCAGGCATTTTCGTCTGCATCATTTCAGTAGGAGAAAGTTCAGTGACTCTTTCTTTATCATTCTGCCTCTTTCTGGCAATAGCTATAAACAGCCATATTGATTCTGCTATAATTTCTGCACATGATTATCTTGTAGGCCTTGTACTCGACCCTTTCATTACTGGATCAGGCGTGCTCGTCAGTGCTGTCTCTGCTCGATCATTCTCTAGAGTCTTTTGTCTCTTTAAAAGTTCAGCTTTCTCCATTTGTCTCTCAACTTCTCTTGATGTGGAACTTCTCATTGTTGTTTTTCCAAACTTTTCCCCTTCTCTGGAATGTGATTCTGCAGTTGTTGTCACTAGACAAGGTGTGCTAATCTCGGAAAAAGGATCCAGAGGATATAATTTTGAAAAAAGGGGAATCAAGGAATTTAATTAGACCTGATCCATTATTTTAAATATCAGAATTGTAATCATGAATTAATCATAGCACTCATAACAATTTTATATTGCAGGAGAAAGATTTAAGAACACATAATTTTACATACAATTCATATCATTCATACACATGCATCCATTAGCCATTCATACTACAGTGACAAATATAAGCTAAAACTTTATCATAAAAAGAACATAACAATCAATTACTTATTGTCTTTGTTAAAAAGGACAGAAGTATATAATCAATATATAAGAGACCACAACAGATTGCACAAGTGGTCATTGGTTGGGATGGGTCACATCAATATCCAAACTCGTCCTCATCTCTGGTTTCTCAACCAGTTTCGATGTATATAACCTTAATTTTGTTACGTCTTCATCAGGAGATAAGCAATTGCACTCTTCAAAGCGAAGAAAAACAACAGCTGGAAATTCCTGAAATGAATGACAGAAATAGCTGTTCCACCAATGTGCAGTGTTCCGAGGAAGCTGAGCTGCATTGCCGTCAGCCAAGTATTGGCAGTTATCCAATCCTACAGAGTCTGATTAGCTGCAGAAAAGGGAGGTTTTTTGCTGGGAGATGTCAGTCCACCAGTAGTTCTATTCCTAGGCATGATGGTCTTATGAAAGTCAGAAAACCACTACAGCTCTCACGTTCTCATTCCAGCAATAGCCGTCCTGCTTGGGCACAGCCGCTCGCGGAAAACCTGAGTCGGCGGGACGTCAGGACATACTCATTATTGGGTGTGTACATACTCATTATTTGTGTATGTGTATCTTCCCCAAACCCCTTCGCGGGTTTACTTTGCCGACCCTATCTCCAGCGTTGCAATTCTTTTGTTACCCCAGGTTTCATGTGTGTGTTATTATTTATCACGTCCATTTCAAGTTCAGTCACTGTGTCATTCTTTCTAGGAACTGGAATGACTATGTAAGATCTGGGTACCTTTGTAGGTTGCATGCATACATCATTAGGTGGGTGCACGGGAGCCTGAATGCTCTGTGCACCAATGAAAAATGCAGTTCTAATTGTCAATGACAGTAATATGATAATGAATATTATCCTCATGTAAATAATGCACTTATCCGTGAGCTAACAGCATTTGTTCCTTTGCCAATATGAAAGTCTCTCCTCATAAGGGAGGACAACGCTACTGCTCTGGTTTCCCATCTCGATCATTTAAAGAGCAAAACTAACTCTTACTACATGCTAATATTTGCCATTTATATCTGGATTCTGCTGTCTCTGTTTACAGGTTACAGATGCTAAATGCTTATCCTTTTTGTTTGAATAATAGACTGTCACTTGTCTCTGGAAACAGTTCCTTTTCTAAAAACGAAAGTTCCAAAATGAGGCAATAAGTTCAGCAAGTCCCTTAATTTGCGTTTTCCTAATAGACCAGTTCCCAGTCAATGTCTCTTATCTGTTTCGCTCCGGATGACATGTCGTTCGTTTTTGTCAGCATAAACAAAACCCAAAGTTCTTTGCAACACCTTCATGGTCTGTCCCTAGACAGAAAGTTTTACGATCTTCTCCGGTGATTCTGCTGCTGGTTATAAAGATTGCCCTGCATTATGATACCATGCAGGTGTAAAGATACCGGAGGGGGGTGTCTGTACTTCTTCTCTCTATATAGTAGATGAGAGGCACAGAGGACCCCAGCCAAGATTCTCTATTATTGGTAACATAGTCGAGCAATCAAGGCATAGCTTCTCAGGAGGTGATGCAGGCTGGTTCTTAAGTACAGTGTAGTACCCAAACTCCCACAAAGGAAGGTCCACACACTATATTACTGAAAACACAGGCTTTATATAATTAATATTCAAAGGTATGTACATGATCACAATAACGCACTTTGTACTCGGAAATCAACAATGATAAATATATACAATTCTAAAGTGGTACCACCAATGTTATCAAATCTCATTAAAAGTGCATCAACTGTACGGTTAAAATGTCACACAGATCAATAACAAGGGAACCAGCAATAGAGATAGGAAGGAACGCAAGAGGGTTGAAACAATGGGCAGAATACTGGCCCCTACCAATAGACACAGTTCTGTGTGGAGATCCCCCCACCTGGGCAACCTGTAAAATAAAGATATATAGCACAAGCCCAGTCCATATATTGTTCAATAGTCTAATTTCCTCCAATAATGTTTTTACCCCACCAATGTACCTGGTGGAGTAGAGTTCTTTGAAGACGCGTCGGAGAATACTTCTTGAGTGACTCCCTTTAAAGCAGGAGCCACGGATCGTCGAGACGCGTCGAAGATGGTGAACTTGGCATCGACGGCGTCGATGAGCAGTTCAAGGGTGCCAAGACCACAACGTCGATCCAGGCGGTGCTCGTCAGCAACGTCCTGCGAGGATGAGGTGTGCAGGGCACCTCGTCGATGGATTGTTCAGGACCACAAAGAGTTTCAGAAGAACTGTGGCCCAACAAAGGCGTTGAGTCGTCGAAGTCTTTGTGGCCTTCAGGTGGCGGGAAACCCACCGGCGGATTCTCCTCGGCGTGTTGGTCGATCTCGACTTTCTCCGGCGGGACAAAGTGGTCAACATTGCAGACAAGGGAGTCCTTCGATTCAAATGTTCTTAGGCAAAGGAGAGGGCAGTTCCGGTCGGCGGCGGCACAGCGTCAAGTGTTCCCCACGGCTGGGCAACACAACTTCGACGGGCCTCCAGCGGTTACACAAACCTGCAAACCCTGGTCAACGGCAGTAGACTTCGACAACGGCGAAGTCCGGGTGCTTTGCTTCGTTCTCCTCGGTAGTCCCGTCTCGGGTCGGCAGCCTTTCGAGGGTCTGACTTTCAGGGAGCTTCGGCAAAGGTTAGCGGTGCTCGATGGTCCCTCAGAGCACGGGAAGAGGGCGCCTTTCCAGGTCCTCTCTCGGATCAGTCTTTGAGGAATTCGGCAGCTTTCAGATCAGGTAGAAGCAAATGCAACAGCAAGTCTTCTTCTTCCAGCTGGGAGTCGAGGATCAGCAGTTCCAGTTACTCTTCAAGTGTAGACACAGCTTCTGAACAATTTCCAGTGGTGAGAGGTCCCCAGATATACTATCCTGTTTCTCATCCACACTGCTGGGTCACACGCAGCAGCCAATCATACAGAAGGGCATTCATACAGTCAGTCAGCCAATCAGGTACATAGGGCATTCAGGCCATCCTCCTCCCTCTCAGACACTCACAACAAGGAATGTGGATTGGGACAAGTACCCAACCATTCAACACTACACACTGCATTCAGGCCAGTTTCGGGCAGGGCTGTCTCAGTCTTTGTCTCTCATACCAGAAACCAGACAGCCACAAAAAGAAGTGCATATTGGTCACTCACTCCATTCACCCAGGTCCCACCCACAGGGCGTACCCACAACATACAGTCACTGGGAAGACTCCAGCCAGTCTGGACTGGGCTTCACAACAACACCATATATGGAACTTCCAACCAACAGCCAGTCAGGGGGAAGGGACAGAGTCAGGGCTTCCCAGGACTTTGGGAAACAAGGTAACAGGCAATAGAAAGCAAGAGGCCACAAGCGCCATCTTGTTTTCCATCAGGAATCAACTGATTCCAATGGCAGGGCCTGGGTATCCCAAAATGGAGTATACTCAGCGCACCTGTCAAATTCAGCATGGAGCTGCCACCAGCCCATACCCTGCTCTGCGGGCCACCCACAGGTGCCCAAAAACATACACTAGGGGCACAGGGTTGTACCCCCACCCATGGGTGCCATAGGGGTATCCCATGGGTCTGTTCACCAAACCAAAAGAAAGAGAGCTGCACCGCCAGGAGTCCCACAGGAACTCTTGTCCGGAAAACACGACAGAACACACGATAAAAAGGCAGTAAAGGACAAGGATACGGAGGCCCTGTCCCTCCGATGCATTTCCAGCATAACAGCAGGAGCATACTCATCTGTACAGAGTTCGCTGGGACTCTAATGAAAGTGAGGACATCAACACTGGCATGTCTCCCCACAAGTTCTGGAAAGTCTTCAATTAAGCGAAAGAACACGTTGCTAGCTAGTCTGCTATCTTCTCATGACAGGGACATTTGTCTTGTCCTCGCTGTATTCCAGAAGCAAAAGGAACTGCTCTGCAATCAGTGTGAGCAGCCTCCTGATTGTCTTTTCGTTTTCAGGGTCTTGAAGAAACTACGATGGGTATGATATCAATACTAACTCGAAACAGATCAGAATGTCTTTGGTGAGGTCACTATTATGTGACACCATGAGTAAGTCCAAATAAGGCTTCTGTATCAAACGATTTGGGATACTGTATTCTCTTCCAATTTATGTGTCCTCAATCAAAATCTTGCATATCTTTTCTTTTTAAGGCTTCATTGTGCCTCAGTCCAAAGTCAAAATCAACAAGCCTTATTTGTGACTTACATGTAATTCTTCTTCTTCACCCTGCAACTAGGATACACAGAATGTCCATGTTTTTATGTCCCTTTTTTCCCTTATTTTGCTCAAAGGAAGTGTCCAAATCATGGCACAATTTGCACAAAATGTTCTCTTTCACTGCTGTGCTGGTCATGCATCTTTCTTCCTCGTCATGGATCTTGTCTGCACGTGCTGTGGTTCTTCCCCATTGTCTGTAATTTCTATGCGGTGGAGTGCAGAGGGTCTTCTCCGATGTACGGCTTGATGTCGCCCAGAAAGATCCAAGCTCTTCTTCCCTGTAGTTTGAGTGCAGATGGTGCCACGTCTTCTACTTTAAAGGTACCATTGAACCTTGGCTCGTCCCACTTTTTTCTCGTGTGGTTTCTCACCAGGACTGTGTTCCCAGGGAAAACTGGTGGAACACGTAATTTCTGAACTTGATCTGTTGTAGTATCTCCTTCTGTGTTCTGTGCTGCCCTGCACCCTTCTTGTCATCACTGCAGCTGTCCTGAAATAACAGTAAGACAAGAGGTCATGCAAGGTTCATAGTGATAATTTCGACAACAAAAATGTCGAAAGTCAAAATTTCGAAAAAAAATGTCGAAAAAAAAAATGTCGACTTTTTTCTTCAATGCATTTTTTTTTCGAAATGGGGGGGTTCCCCCCCAAACCCCCTTTTTTAAATTTTCTTTTTAATTTTTCCCTTTTTTTTAACTCCCGAACCCCTAATATAAATATATAATTTAAAAAAACGAAAGTCAACATTTTTTTTTCGACCTTTTTTTGTCGACATTTTTGTCTGTCGACATTTTTTTTTCTCGAAATTATGACTGCCCACCGTCATGCAATTTAGGTAGTTTTGCATTTCCGATCCTGACACTTCTCCTATTGGCTGGGCATCACATCTGGCTCTATTTTGAGGTGTTAATGGTATGCACATCCTTCTGCCTGTCACAATTTCATGCAGCATGAGATGATGATCAGGACCAGGCTGGTGTCTGAGTGCATACAGTGCCAGTGGAAGACAGTGTAGCTATCCCTTCTTCAGAGTAAGCTTCAACTTGGCTATCCTTTCCTTTAACAAGCTGTTGAGCTTCTCGCATATGCCATTCCCTTGAGGATGATACACTGATGAAACCTTATACCAAGCAACAAGCTAATCTGTTCAAATCCTGCATTAACAAAATGAGGACCGTTGGCCGACCTCATGACTTCACACAGTCCCCATCTGAGAAAAACCTCCCTCACCAAGAAGTTGGCTGCACTGGTAGAGGCTGGATGTGAACATGGACCTGCTTCTATCCATCTAGAGAATGGACACACCACAACAATTAGATACCTGTACCCATTACATACTTGAATCATATCGACATAATCGATATGCAAGTGCTGAAAAGGCCCATTAGGCCTTGGGATGACTCCTCTTATCACACGTAGTGTATACCCAGCCGTGAACTGCTGACAAATTATACAGTTCACCATAAAAAATGCAACGTGTTCTGGCAAGTTTAGTATAAATCAGTCTTCAGCAGAGACTGCCGGTGTACCATCAGAGGGTGAGGGTGGAGCATCCTCGTTTCGTTGGGTATTCCTTGTGGGACTTCCTACCCCTAGGCGTTCATGTGCCGGCAGGAATAGTCCTATACCCCTGTACCTGGCGGTCTTACTGGAGCATTGGTTCTATATGGAATATCCTCTATCCATCCAATGGTAAGAAGTGTCTGTCCTTACTCTTGTTTGTACTATCCAGTTTAGTCTCTGTGAGTATTAAGAATTCTTATGTTCTTGTTTATTGTGACAGATATTTTCCGGCTTTCCTTTGATGTTGATGTAAATACAAATCACGTTGTGTCAACTTGGAATTCGATCACTTATAAGAAGGGAGTCTCCTGCCACGTGTTTTGGGTCCATTCTTCCAAACAATTGACCCCTGGTGCTGGTTTATTTGTATCCAGATACAGGGTTATATTGTAGGGAAGAATTTGTCTTCTACACTACGGGGGCAACTTGAGCAGGCATTCTTAACATAATCAGAAGCCACCATGGACCCAAACGATGCCTTGGCCCAAATCATGAAAATGGTCACTGATTTACGAGCGGAGATGACAGCAGCACATACCGCTACTCAACAACGCATCAATGAAATACAAGCCGGAATTATCCCTGCTGCCCCTCCTGTAGATGATCCTATGGCCCCTTCAGGTTCAGGAATGGCTAGGTCATGGCAGGAATCAGGTCCTGTGTTTATGACAGCCCATTTCCCTTTAGCCCAACCTGGACGGTTTTGTGGCGATCCTCGTACTTACCTTACCTTCTTGAATCAGTGCCGTCTACATTATTTATGTAGATCTTCTTCGTTCCTTGATTCCAAGACCAAGGCGGCCTTTCTGTTGTCTCATCTCGGTGGGATGGCCGCCTCATGGGCTAACCCGTTACTTGAACAGGGTAGTCCTCTGTTATTTGACTGCGATGCTTTGATTGCAGCAATGAATCAGGTATTTGATATCCGGTACAAGACTCAGGCCACAGACCTCGAACTTTTGAGTTTACATCAGGGTGATTCCCCATTGTTGGCATATTTGGCCAGGTTTAATCAACTCGTGGCTGAAACCGGGTGGCCTGAGGATAAAAAGGCTTCTATGTTCTATCATGGACTATCAGACTCCTTGAGAGATACCTTGTCCACAGTTCCTATTGTACCCACAACCTTTCCTGAGCTCCTAGATATGGTACTCCAAATAGACTCACAAAGAGCAGAAAGGAAAGGAGGAAAAAGGCCTACTACTCGGTTGGCCATGTTACCTCCAACTCCCGTTCTGGGAGGACCAGAACCCATGCAAATAGGAGCTGGTCGGGGACCATTGACTCCTGAGGAAAGGGAACTCTGCAAAAAGAACAATCTGTGTTTTTACTGTGGGTCATCAGAACATCTGTTAAAGGCCGGCAACAAGAAGTAGAAGTAGAAGGAGTCACTCTGCCGAGCTCAGTGTTTCTTGACTCCCTGAATATGAGGCCTTTTATCGTTCCTACCCGATGTGGCCATTCTCCAGACCAGGAATGGTTTGTTGATGCAGTGTTAGACTCTGGAGCCACCGGAAATTATATCGACGATGCGTTTGCCAAGAAATTAGGCATCCCGGTAGTCACAAAGTCTCTACCAGAAATGGTCAATACTGTGGATGGTTCGATTTTGCTTTCCAGCTTGGTTACGGAACAAACAGTTGACCTGCTGTTAACCACCTGCCATGGTCATGAAGAAACAATTAGCTTCGACCTTATCGCAGCCCCAAAATATTGCTTGATCTTGGGTTTACCTTGGTTGAGACGCCATAATCCAGTGGTGGATTGGAACTCCGGGGAACTGGAGTTTGTGTCCTCATATTGTGAGACTTCATGTTTTTCCTTGAATTCTGAATCAAAGAATCGTTGTCGACCATTGTTACACAGTATCTCTGCTATTGGAGCCATTGCCACTAACCAATTACCTGAGGAATATGTTTCCTTTGGTGATGACTTTGATGCTAAAGGAGCTGAGACTCTTCCACCTCATAGACCATATGATTGTCCTATTGACTTGATCCCTGGGGCCAAAATACCTGCTGGTCGTATTTACTCACTTACGCAGAAGGAGGACGTGATTCTCCAAAAATATATCGATGAATCCCTAAGAACTGGGTTTATCCGTCATTCGCGGTCACCGGCAGCCTCTCCGATGTTTTTCGTACCTAAGAAGGAAGGAGATCTCAGACCATGTATAGACTACCATGCATTAAATGCCATCACCATCAGAAATCAATATCCGATTCCCTTAATATCTGTTCTCCTTGATCAACTCGGTTCTTCCAAGATCTTCACCAAACTAGACTTATGCAGGGTTTACAATCTAGTCAGGATTAGGAACAATGACGAGTGGAAAACGGCTTTTAAGACCAAATATGGTCTTTTTGAGTATTGTGTAATGCCCTTCGGGTTGTGCAGCGCTCCGGCTACATTCCGGCATTTTGTTAACGACATCTTCAGGGATATGACTGATCGTTTCCTCGTCATTAATCTTGATGACATTCTGATTTATTCCGATTCCTATGACAACAATGTACAACATGTCCGCCTGGTTCTACAATGATTAAGGGAACATTCTTTGTATGCTAAACGGGAAAAATGTATTTTCCATGTGAAATCTGTGGAGTTTCTAGGGTACGATATAACAGACCACGGTATACAGATGAGCTCGACCAAAGTGACAGTGGTTCTTGATTGGCCGGTCCCAAAAGACCTTAAAACATTGCAGTAATACTTGGGCTTTGCCAATTTTTATAGGCATTTTGTACGTTCATTCTCTGAGATCGTAGCCCCTTTGACAGCCTTGACCCGCAGGAAGAAGGCATTTGCATGGGACCAGAGGGCTAACAACGCTTTTGAAATGCTCAAATTAGTCTTCACTACGGCCCCAGTGCTCCAACATCCCAACCCACTTCTGCAATTTGTGGGCGAGGCGGATGAGTCAGATACAGCATTAGGAGCAGTCTTATCACAGTCTTGTCGTGATTCTACGGCCTTACATCCTGTAGCCTATCATTCCAGGAAACTTACCATTCATGAACGGAATTATACTATCACTGAAAGAGAACTTTTGGCCGTAAGAGACACATTCATGGTCTGGCGGCATCATTTGCTGGGTACAACAATTCCTGTTCAGGTGTACACTGATCACCGCAATCTGGTAGCCCTTCGGTCAGTGAAATGTACCACTGCCAGACTAGCTCGTTGGCATGAGTTTTTTTCTGTTTTCAATTTCACTATCACTTATCGGCCCGGTTCTTGCAACTCCAAGGCAGATGCCCTATCTAGTATACCAGGGAATTATATGTCTAAACCGGTTCCTACCCCTATGTTGCTTTCTCATCAGGTGATTTGCGGGTGTACGGTTGATCCATCGTTAAGATCTCTCCTGGTTAAATGGGTTGAGCAAAACCCACAGACCATTAAGATTGAGGGTATCATGGTCATGCATTCATTACCCTATCTTCATGAGAAAATATTTCTTCCCAACGATGCGACTCGTTCCCTGGCATTAAAATGGTGCCATGATTCAAAGTTTTCTGCACACCCAGGGATTAGGAAGACCTTGGAATTACTAGACAAATGGAGTTGGTGGCCTACAATGAAAGCAAATACTAGTCAGTACATCAAGACTTGTGCTCTCTGTGCTCAAGGTAAATGCTCTCATGCTAAGCCTATGGGACTGTTACATCCGCTGCCCGTTCCCAGGTTGCCATGAACATGATATCTATGGATTTCATTGTGGACTTACCACTGATCACTGGTTACAACACCATCTGGGTTATTGTAGATTACTTTACGAAATCCGCCTTGTTCATTCCTTGTTCGGAGTTACCATCTGCCCCAGTCTTGGCTGACTTGTTCATTTCCCATGTGTTCCGACAATTTGGTCTTTCTAGTGTTATTGTCACAGACCGGGGGTCGCAATTCACTTCACGTTTTTGGAGAACTATCACCTTGTTCTTAGGCATCGAAGGCAGGTATTCCAGCGCCTATCACCCCCAGAATGATGGGCAAACCGAGAGGATCAACGCAACCCTGGAACAATACCTCTGTTGTCTTATGCTCCATCATCAGGGTTCCTGGTTGTCCTTATTGGCCATGGCCGAATTCACGTACAATAATTCTTTGCATATGGCCACAGGGACCACCCCGTTTTTTGTTCTTTATGGACATCATCCTTGCACTTTGCCATTGCCCCTGTCATCTGGATCCAGTAACCCAGCAGCTAATTCTTGTGTCCAGTCACTTACGGTTTTGCATTCTCGAGTGAGACAATATCTACTGGAGGCCCAACTTCGTACCAAACGACATCCGGATGCCCATCATTTGGCGTCTCCGGCTTACTCCAGAGGGATGCAGGTGTGGTTGTCCACAAGGAATCTTCGTTTACCTGGTCGTAGCTCCCTATTACCAAGATTCTCTTGTCCTTTCACAGTTTCAGAGGTGATTAATCCAGTGGTGGTTCGTTTGCAACTTCCACCCACCTGGAAGATCCACTCTGTTTTTCATATCTCGCTTCTGAAACCTTTTCAAGGGGGTTCTCGGTTACTGCTCCCAAAACGTCCCTTACCTGTGGTTGGGTCAGATGAGTACGAGGTTCATCAAATTCTGGACACCAAAGTCCGTTGTGGTACCCGTCTTTTTCTAGTTGATTGGAAAGATTATGGTCTGGAAGATCGGACCTGGGAACCTTTGGAAAACCTCCACGCCCCAATTTGTTTGCAGGATTTTTGGTCTTCCCGTAGAGGGAGGCATTCTTTGAGGTGGGGTACTGTCAGGAATCGAGCCGGGCTTGTCAGGAGTCGAACAAGCCAAGCGTCATCCTCGCCGTGTCAGACACAACAGGGACGCTCTAAGATGCACCAACGGATACAATCCCATCCTTTCCCTCTTAAAAAAGGGTTAACTCACTGCCGCAATAAGTTTGTAAGAAGCTATCCTTCCTTTTGGTCGTCTTGGTGGTTGCCATGGAAATTAGGGCAGGGACACTGACTCACGCTACGTGAGACGCACGTTATGGTCATGTGACTGTAACTTGATAAACTCTAGTTCGCAGTGAACTTGTTGCTTCTGATTTTGTTGCTTCTGATTTTGAATGAAGTGCGCTACGTACCTTCACCAAAGACTCAGTGTCTGCTCAATAGCAACCTTTTGTTGTTCCTGCCTTGCCTTCCGCTCTCCTGTTTAAGTCTCTGCATCCTGATTTCATGAAGTTAAGGTTTCCTTTATTGAGTACCCTTTTACTTTCCCCGCCATTTGTGTGCCTTCCCGTCTTACCTGTTGCCTTCCTGCTTCATCTCGAACTTCCTCCTTCAGCGCTACTTCCCCCTTTCTTGCTGTGATACTCCGCGTTGCTGAACCAGACCTCTTCCAGGACTGCCGATTGCCTCACCTTTTTGTCATTGCTGAAGATTTCCCAACTGCTGACCCGGACTGCTTTAAGGATTGATTGGTCTTACGCCTCAACATCATCAACAACATCAACAAACATTTGTTGCCAGCCCGTTACAGATTTTGGACTTCATAGGATTGCTTCCTGTTCTTTGGGATCCACACGACTACAAGAGCTCCATAAAGACTGCCGGTACCTTCCTCCTCACCTCACCCCGGTACGGACTATAGACTGCCATCAGAGGGTGAGGGTGGAGCGTCCTCGTTTCGTCGGGTATTCCTTGTGGGACTTCCTACCCCTAGGCGTTCAGGTGCCGGCTGGAATAGTCCAATACCCCTGTACCTGGCAGTCTTACTGGAGCATTGGTTCTATATGGAATATCCTCTAATCATCCCATGGTAAGAAGTGTCTGTCCTTACTCTTGTTTGTACTATCCAGTTTAGTCTCTATCAGTATTAAGAATTCTTATGTTCTTGTTTATTGTGACAGATATTTTCTGGCTTTCCTTTGATGTTGATGTAAATACAAATCACGTTGTGTCAACTTGGAATTCGATCACTTATACGAAGGGAGTCTCCTGCCATGCGTTTTGGGTTCAGTCTTCCAAACAATTGACCCATGCTGCTGGTTTATTTGTATCCAGACACAGGGTTACATTGTAGGGTAGAATTCTTCTTCTACACTACGGGGGGCAACTTGAGCAGGCATTCTTAACAACCTGTTTAACTTATACTTGTATAACACTTTATTATGCTTTACGTTTCACCAACACAATCCACAATATGAGCAAGCACCAATCGTCGCAAGCGCCACTCCTGTTTTTTTCAACAAAAGTTCACTTTTACTTTTGTTAACTTAAACCATCAATCCATGCCATGTAACATCATATCATCACATTCGCACAATGTTCCTTCTATTTTAAACGTTTTTTTTTTATCTTGTAATGTCATAGAAGAAAAACATAAAACATAAAACATAAAATGGACAAGACAGATTCTGGCCAGCTACACAAATCTCATGCCATCTGCTTCCTCAGATGCATTCTGCCCCTAATTGTATTCCGACATGGAATATAAGCCCATTTCTTTCAGATTGTCTTTAATCGATTCTGGTCTTCTACGTCATCCTATTAATTCAGGATCTTAAATGAAGACTTCTTCTAGTGCTCTTTTAAACCCTAGGAAACTGGGCGTATACTCTCTACCTCGGTTACTCCCAGTATCTCTCTCTCTTACTCGGCAACCCTCGAGTCAATATTTTCCCCTTATACACATTATACTCTTACTCTGGTGTTATTTATGTTCCCACCTAACTCCGTTACCTTCCCTTTACTTGTTTTTAAGGCATTCAACTTTTTGCCATAGCATTCAGTCTTTTTCACTCACGGTTCACATTTTTTTCAGCTCCGGAAATTCGGGATCACTGCCTTCATTACCGCCTTTCTGTGCTGCTCATCGGATCCGCTGCTCGTAGAAGTGGGAAGGGATCTTTGGGGGAAAAGAAAGGTTCCTTCAGACCTAACCTGCAGGGTTTTAAATTAAACTAGCCACTATCGACGGGGAGCTTCTTGTTCTATCAGCCGGATGTCAAAGTACTTGTGATATTGCCGAGGACCCAAAGTTACTTATGTCGACGGTCAATGGGTGTCTTATGTCTTATCTAATCTAACCATCTAATCTCTGCTACCAAGTGAACTGGATGGACTCCAGCCGGCCCATAAGACTGGGGATCTCCAAACAGCCCTTTAAGATGAGCAGCAGCACCCTTGAGATAGATGGGGATGCAGATTTGTACTCTCGCATCAAATAATAATAACAACTCAATAGTTAGGAACAGGGAGTCTGTTTAATGACAAGTACAAAAAACGGGGAGTTCAATGAACATCAGCAACGATCTTCCTTCTCGCTTAAACTCCGATTAATTTCAGAAAAACTACAACATTTATACCAACAACTCGCCATCATTGACGTGCAATCTTAAAAACCTAACATTCAACTTGATTGATTATAGGAAGATCACTTTAATATAGGTACTATATCTGTATATGATAACAGGGAGAGGGGATTGGATAATAATATCATATGGGGAAACTAAGCCCTTCCTTCGAACTGGCTACTGTAAACGTCACAAAAAGTACGATGTCCCATTGGCTCGACTCTCTATAGGACCCTAGATTCCATGGTCCACTATGATTGGGTTGGTATTGATCCCACATATTTTTTTCCAGTTGCGCTTAGCAGCATGCAGAATAATTAGCCAGGTGCAGGGAGTATGCCTGCGCCCCAGCTTCCCTTCAATTTATGGTATAACCATTCATCACGCGGCCGTGTGTAAATTACTGCTTTGTAGTTTGGCCTTGAGTCTGCTTCTTGGCCCGAGAAAGTTAAGGAGTATTGGAACGACAAGGCTCTGTGTGTAGGTGTGAAAGTCTCATCCCTTTCTGCCACCTTGCCACGTGACTAGGACACCGTGAAATCGGCCTCTTCTTCACACAGTTTTGTGTATTTGATTTAGTTCTGTCAGTCGTATACCATCTGCGGCTTATCTCATCCTTGCTGAGCAGGAGACTGTTATTCTTCTCTTTAACTGTAGGCATTGCAAGCCTGTTACAGCCTGATTCAACCTTGAGCCTCTTTGCAGGGTTACCTTCAGCAGGTTTCTCTCCATCTTTCCTTCTTGATCTGTGGCTGCGGCCCTCTCCTCTGAGGCCTTTAGAAACCTCTATTCAATTCTGCTCATGTGCGTAGTGGTTTTTCACTCATCTAAAAGTGCTCGTGAGGTAGATATATGTATAGTTGGCGCCTGCCGCAATCTACTCTTCTACTAAGCGTAAGCAAGCTCCACAATTTCTTTGCTTCTTGTGGTTTCTTGCGTATGTACACATTTTACCTGACTTAATGTCTCCATCGGGCATATGGCCTAAATTTCTTCATCTTGAAATAACCTGTTTCACCTTAGGCTTGAGATGTCACTTATCCATAGGGTTTTGTCTCTTTATCAGCATTCTTAGGTCATCATATCCTATTTGAGCATCATTTTGATTTCTCATGATGTCACCAGTCGTCTTCTTTTAATATCTTCTTGGTTTCTTTGGCTATTCCCTTCTGACAAATAGCCTTTTGTCGTGTCTGTAGATATGGATTTCTCAGTGGGTACCTTACTGTCCAGGTTTGCTTAGGTGTTGGTACTTCAATAGGTGCTGTTACTCTGATAGGCACTGGGCAGAGCCCAGCTGTGGCTCTCTGCTGGTTTAACTGTTCTTCATACGTCACATATTTTGGTGCGAATGTTCCTGGCACTTCGAAGTGGGTGGCTGGAGTGCGGATGATGCCTGGCACTTCCTGTTCAGGTACCAACCCCTCCCAACTCGTCTCACATCTGGGAGATGATGAAGAACCAGTTAAAAGAACCTAGAGCTAAAACATGAATACCTGAAACATCTTGCGAATGCTATCCAGTCAGTGACCAACAAGGGAAGGCCACTTATCAACCAAGATATAAATCAGTGGAATGACTCTGTGCCAGAAACTTTGAGTGGTACCAGACAGAGCTATTGCCTTAAGAAAAGTAAAGGCCCTGATGTGTGAACTTGGTTTGTATTTGAATCCCCTCTGGTAGACCAACCTGGAGGCAGAAGGGAGAACCCATTTGAGGCAATTTAGGGAACCTATTGTTACTGGAACAGGTCATTTAGATTAATTGGGACTTATGTAGGAAATTATGTAGATGATCACTTATATTTATTATGATTCTACCCACAGTTTTGTATCTTCTTCTTTTATTCCCTGTACTGAGTGAGCATGAAGTGTGTTTTCCACGTCATATTTTACAGTATTCTCTTTCAAAGTTGTTTTTCTGGGTCCTCTGGTGTAATTTCATATGTTGTAGCCCCAAATAAATCCTGCTCCACAAAAGAAATTGTCAGCCCTAATTCTAAAGTTGTTAACCAAAAGAAATGTTACGGCACTTGATAGACAGTATTGTTTTCAGACAAAGTCAGCCAGTAAGGACCTTGAAAGAACTGTAAGACACTTGAAAGTGTTGTTTTCCAATGTTCTCTAGAATGCCTTTCCGTAGGATCATTGAAGGAAATGTTAAGGTATTTAAGAGGCAGTATTGCGTTTGAACTGATTGTTGTATGTGTTCCAATAGGATCGTTGACGAAACTACAAGACGCTTGAGTGGCAGTGTCGGGATCTGGAATCGAGATTGTCATCCAGAAGGATCTATGAAGGAACTATACATTGCTTGAGAGACAGTAATGTTTTCTGTTCCAATTCCAATGGAATGTATATTTTTTTTTAAAACATTTATTTTCCAAAATTACCAAAAAGAGAACAGACAAATAACAAAAGCATAGCATACAAAATCAATAGAAATGAACACCAACTATATATAACCCCCCACAGAGCCACATTTCATTCAAATATCAGGCCTAATACAATAAAAGAAATTTACCCCAAATCTTGTTGAGTAATGCACTTTTCTTTTCCCTGAGATACAAAACTCTTTCAATATCCACCAAAATATGCATCTCATCAATCCACATTCCAATTGCAATGGGAGATGAGGTCTTCCAATGTCTCAATATCAATTTCTTTCCCACCATTGCACCCCAGAAGATCCACTTTCTCTGGGAAGTACTCAAGTCCTCCAGATCATCAGTGCTTCCCAGCACAATGGTTTTAAAATCCATGTGAATTCTCTCATCGAGAACCTTCTCACAAATCTGTTCAAATTGGAACCACATACCCCTCACCCCACAACATTCCCACAGCATATGTTCAAAGGTGCCCACCTCATGAACACATGCCCAAAAGTCAGAATCATCGCTCACTCCCCTTTGCATCATTCTCTCAGGCGTCCAATACGTTCTATGCAAAATTTTGATCTGACGGGATCTCTCAACCAGACTCAGAGAACACAATTTCACATTCTCACAAATCCGAGACCAATGATCCTCCTCAATGTCCTCACCAATCCTCTGGTTACAATCCAGTCTCACAGCATCATTCATCTTAAAGTTAGACACAATTTTTCTATAAACCTAGCTGACCAGGCCACAACCACTCATCCCTGGTTTCCATCCAAGCAAATCCAAATTGATCACCTTCTCCAGATTTACATCACCCAACGCTCTCCTGATCTTCCGATAATCCGCCAGACAAAAAGTAGGGATATCAAATTTCAATCTGACCTCCCTAGCAGAAAACCAAGCCATTACATTTAAAAGATCCCCAATCCACTGCACCCCAGCAAGGAACCAATCATGCCAGAACAAATCTTTCCCTTCATGAGTAACACTCGGATTCAGCCACAGTGAAGCACTCGGGTCTCTCAACGCATTGAAACCCAGACATTCATTTAAGGCCAACCAGGAATTCCATAAACTCCTCATCAATGGACTCTCCAACCTCCGTCTGCATGGCTGGCTCATCAGCAGAGCCCTAGGTGACAAAGGACTCACATGACTGGACTCTGCACCAAACCAATCTCCACCATCTGACTTAAGACAGGCAAATAATGTATGGGACATGAAAGCCAGATGATGAGCCCTGAAGTCTGGCACTCCCAACCCTCCTTTTGACAAGGGCAACTGTAATTTACTAATCCTCAAGCGTGGAGGTTTGTGATCCCACAAGAAACCCTGCATGAGTCTATCCAGATCCCACCAATATTTTCTCTCAATTTCCAATGGGACCATACTCAGAAGATAGTTCACTCTGGGAGTTGACACCATTTTTAAAGCATTCACCTTCCCCCAAAGGAAAAGATGCAGCAAGGACCATCTATCCAGATCCGATTTGAAATTTGCACACACCACATTCATGTTCACTCTCACAAAATCAGCCACCGCAGATAAAATCCAAACCCCCAAGTACATCAATTTCTCAGCGCACCATTTGAAGCCCAACCCAGTAACCAAATGTCTGTCACATAATGGGACAAGGGGCAAAACCTCCGATTTCGCCTAATTAATCTTGTATCCAGAACACCGATGAAAGACCTCCAGAATATTCATAAGTACAGGCAGTGATTCAGCAAGATTCTTAAGGACCAATAGCAAGTCATCGGCATACAGCCATTTTTTTTGTTTCAAACCCCAACAATCAATACCTTGCAGGCCATTTTCAACTCTCAGCATAATGGCCAAAGGTTCAATACTAAGCACAAATAAGAGAGGTGACAACGGGCAACCTTGTTGCGTGCCACGTTCCAATTCAAAAGATAGAGACCTCCGGCCATTAGTTTTAACATCCACCGTGGGCTTGGTATATAGCAGTCTAATCCAGGTACGAAAATGATTACCAAAACCCACCTTTTCCAGAACATTAAACATAAATTGCCAGTTGACTCGATCGAATGCCTTTTCGGCATCCAATGAGAGAACAGCCAAGTCTTCCGACAACTCTGACGCTCTAGTGATGGTGTACAGTAGATTCCTCATATTGCTGGACGTTGTCCTGCCCTTAATAAAACCAGACTGATTTTGATCTATCAACCTCGGTAGAAGATTTTCCAGCCTTAACGCCAAAACCTTAGCTAAGATCTTATTGTCTACATTAATTAAACTAATAGGCCTGTAACTGGACGCCAATGTTTCATCCCTGTCCTTCTTTAGAAAGACTGAAATGTTGGCATTGCTAGTCGTATCTGGCAGTAATCCCCTAGCTTTAGAAGTCCTATACATATCCGTTAACAACAATGCAGATTCAGGTAACCACCTATAAAACTCCACTGACAGCCCATCCGGGCCTGGAGACCTGCCAATATTTAATTTCGAGATTGCATTCTTGACCTCATCTACAGTGATAGGTTCTTCCAACAAAGCCGAATCACCATCAGAAATTTCTGGGATCGGAATCTTCCCCAAAAAATCTCCATTATTCGCATCAATGTATGTTTCATTTTTATATAAATTCATTTAAAACTTCTGAAACATCCCATTTATCTTCACCGGATCAAAAGTAGTTAATCCATTAGGGTCTGTAATCGATGAGCGCTCCGACTCTCTCACTCTCATTCTGTAAGCTAACCAACGATCACACCTCTCACCTCGTTCAGAATAAGTGCACTTTTGCTGGAAATACCTTCTCTCCACTCTGTCAGAAATCAATGCAGTCAAATCCCTTTTCAACCGGTTTAACTACGGAAGTAAAAACAACTGTGAAGGATCCACCATCAATTTCCATGACAAATCATTTATTTTACTCTCTAATTCCAACTGCGAATTGTCCCATTTCTTTTTCAAGCCTCTCGACAAATTAATAAACATGCCTCGTACAGTACATTTAAATGCCTCCCAAACCATGCCCAACTCAACTTCCCCATTACAATTTTCCTCCACAAAATAATCTATTTCTGTAGAAAATGTGGCCATCTTATCAACATTATCCAACAACAAAGGATTTAGTCTCCATGTAAATTGTCTTTCCACAGTAAAATCCCATTTCAAATCAAGAACCACATGTGCGTGATCAGTCAGCACAATATTACCAATACCACTCGCCTTATAACTCTGTAACATACCTCCTGACATCCACGCCATATCAATTCTCGAACAAGTTTCATGCGCTCCAGAATAGAAACGGTATTCCCTCACCAATGGATTGTCCATCCTCCAGCTGTCCTGCAGATCGTGTTCCTCCATTAAATCCATTAGAGCCCGAGATTGCAAATCAGTCCTCCTACAGAATCTATTGTTACTCCTATCAAGAGAAGTGTCAATGACTGTGTTAAAATCTCCCCCAAGAACAATGTTACTAGACTCCAGATTCTGAAGTGATTGTGCAACCTCCCTGAAAAAAGAACCATCATCCAAAGTTGGTGCATAGATTTTACAGAATGTAACCACCTTGCCCTGAATGTTCACCAAGATAGCAACCATCCTTCCACCCTTATCACATATTGTCCTAAGAACCTTAATCGAGGCATGCTTTCTTATCAAAATCCCCATACCCCTAGACCTCGAATCATAAGAAGACCTGTATACTCTCCCAGCCCATCCCTTCCTCAAACCATCCAAATCATCCTTAAGAAGATGAGTCTCTTGAAATAAATAAATATCTCCCTTCAAATCATTCAGATAGGACAACATTTTCACATTGTTCAGTCCATTCACATTCCACGAGATAACCCTTAATTGATCCCCCATTTTCCAATCCCGAGAGTCCACCCCCACACAAACCAAACTATTCAACAGGCCCTGATCCGTGGAAGTGACCCTGAACCCCAACCCAACCCCCCAAAAACAGATGCAAAACACCAAGAAAAGCAAACCAGAAAAAACTCCTACACACATTCCAGGTGCTCCAACGTCCTGGACACCTCTCCAAATAAACCAAACTCCTTAAATAATGGCAATCTCTTGTCATGACTAAATTCATGAACCCCTTCATACAATAGTTGTAGGGAAAGTCCTGGGGCACAGGAACTTGCACAGGATTGGCCATTTTAGGAAAAAAAGTGTGCAGGAGACAACACAGTCAGATTGGCTAGGGTAGCTCAAAAATCACGGTGCCACGACCATTTACTGCCCCCAACGGGGAGCAAGCACTCCAAAATTTGAGGGCATGTGAGTCTGAAGCGTGGAAGCACAGCGTCATGAAACATTGGATTCAACACCAAAGCACATCCAATGATATTCAAGGAGAAAGCATCTGTAGGGTCCAGATCCGGCCGCACCCCAGCTGACAGGCACTGGCCATCACTACATCTCCTGGCACCAGCACGAACCTCAACATCGAATGTATAAGGGTCTGAAGCAGATACCATCTCTGAGCTGGTGGCTTGGGGTATCAATCACAGCCTTCTTTTCCACTTCATGGCATCCCCCCAGTGAAAAGCTGCTCCCGACAGTTCCCATTCAAGCTTAAGCATAACCCCTGGAACATCGAGCGGAATGACTACAATCTCTACATGAGTGGCGCAGTCAATTTCCATTTCTTGCTGACCAGTACTTTGTTGCCTCACAAGTCCAGTTCGACTTACAGCATTCCAAACCTCCTATATCAACACAGATCCACGAGTAATCATGCATCGCCGTCAAGACTGGACTTAAAGTCTGACCTCCTCAGCACATGGGATTGCCGGCAATTCAAGGACACACTATGGGAAAATATTTAGACCAAACACCATGGATGACATGGCCACAGAAACACTGATTGTCATGTGCAAGCTTTGTTCCTGACTAAAGTAACATATGTCTTTAAACTGCAGCATATTAGTCTTATTCATTTAAGGAGGGAGCTGATATAAAAGTTGGTCATAAATGAGAATACACAGCCCTCTCTGTTGACGGTGACAGGGGGACACTGTCTACAGCTGATTCTTCCAATGTGCAATCTCCCTCATACTGGTCTGTATTAAAGGTAGGTATTATAAAAGCCATATTTCGAACTCATAGGGCCAGAGTGTAATATAAAAAAAACAATCAAATTAATGCAAATTACCCTCATATTGTGGCATCTTCAAGATTATAAAAAAAAATATATATATATATGCAGTCTACAATGAGCTCCGGTCCATCATCAATGCCCGTACATGCGAGCAGAACATGCAAATTTGAAAGCAGCCCAGAAGGCACGCGGGATGAACGGTCAGCTGATCAACATGTGATAATCCTTTTATAGTTGGTGCGCTCCTCTAAAGATACTCCGATGTCCTGCTGCAGTGCATCACAGTGAGAATGTTTATAATTAAAAAAGAAAGCGTTCAACTGAAAAATGCTCACAGCGCTATTTTTTTATATCAATCCAATGAATGTATGTAAAAATGAAAAATTAAAAATGAGAAATGAAGGGGGGAGCCAAAAAAAAAAATAAACAAAAAAATACACAATTGATGTGGCCATGGCAGAAAGTCATCCAGCAAGTCTTCAGTTATTCATCTTTTCAGGCCGGTTTTCTAAATCTCTCAGCCATTGTAAAGCCTCATTTGGATCAGCTGTAATTTTTTCCCCTTCAGGAAGCACCAAAGTAAGCCAATTGGCTCTATTAAGGAAAGCCTTCACCCCTAGAGATCTTGCCAGATCCTTAGGCTCCGTAAAAGACTTTCTAATCTCCACCACCTCCTTTGGATAATCCGGGTAGATAAACACCCTCTGCCTCCGGAAGTAGATCACCTCCATATTTCTTGCGGCACGCAGGACATCCTCCTTAACCCTGGTGCAAGTAAAGGATATCAGAACCTGTCTAGCTCTTCCCTTTGGGTCCAATTTCCTGCCAATCCTGAACACATTGTCAATGTCCCTTAATGTTAAATGTTCACACTTCAGTGAGTTTTTCAAAAAATCCAACATTTTAGTTGCCAAATCTTGTCTCCCTCCTCCAGGCCAACAAGATGTATGTTTCTGCATCTAATTCTCAAGTCCAGCTCCAATGTTGTAGCTTTCCCTTTACTGAGGTCTTCCTTTAGATTCTCGTATGCCCTGAAACTCCCCGAAATTTCAGAGGACATGGATGCATTTCCATTCTCCAAAACTGAGACACGTCCATCAATTTGAGCTACCTTCATTGTTAAATCCTCATTGATGATTTGACATCAACCACCTCTTGAGCCACTTTTCCCAGGTCTTGAGCCACCTTTAGAAGCAGGGAGTATATATCCTGTGGACTTGGTATTTCAGCCATATCAGTAACAGATTTGGTCTTCTTTGGCACGGGATTATCCACAATTTCAATTTTCTTTTTGGAGTTCATAATCTGCAATTATCAAGGAAAAGGAGAGGGCCAGGAGCTGCTGGTTTAAGCTGCTGCCTCTGCTGCCTGCATTCTGGAATCCTCCAATGGAATGTATACAACTTATAAAATCCTTGAATTAAGCAATAAACCCTGTTGCCCGGGGCATTACCGAACCAGGTAATGCCCCAGGCCAGTTAGAAGATCGAACAAAGCGAGGGCTTTAACATAAGTGCGGGCAAAACCTGCCCTAGTAATGTCCCCGCCAAGAGGGGTTTATTGCAATTAGTATCTCCCCACATTGTACTGGGACACTAATAGTGTTTTTCTTTTTTTAAAGTTGAGAAACGACGTGTGTTGGTTGTTTCTCAATTTAAAAAAAAAAAAAATGACAAAACAAGATCGCGCCCATGAATCAGGGATAAAGGAATTGTACGTAGTCCCTTCCCTCTTTCTATGGTGGCCGCTGCTGGGTCGCGGACACGCAACAAGGGACTCTGGAGAACCAGGTAAGTGGGGTGGGAGTAAGGAGGGATCTAAATATGTGAAATATAGAGGTGGGAGGAAGGTGACGTGGGGGGGGGGCACGCAGGGATGACTTACTTTGAAGCAGGCGAGGGAAGATGGCTCAGCTCTAAGGAGTCTTGGAGCAGGAGTTTTACTGTGTAGTAAAGCCCCATTCTGAGCCTACTGATTGGCTGGGAGACCGACACATCCTCCTCGCTGGGTGCTAATAAAATGTAAGGCCCTTGAAAGTCAATATTTTTATGAGAATATCTGCCAATAGGATCGTTGGATGAACTTCGTTTTCTGATGGAGTCTAAAATGTTTTCTAGCATCATACATTTGATTCCAATAAAACTCATTTAAGCCTATTTACTACATGAGTTAAAAAAATAAAGAGGTTGGATTCACATACAAAATCACTTATTTAATACCTGAATCATCAAAAAACAAACAGCTTAATTAATATGGTGTGGTAAAAGTGAGGCAAACATGCCTTGTACTAATCATCCTATTTAAATATGACTATGGGATGAGTGAATGAAATGTGTTGTCGACTTGCATGTGGTTTGATTAAAAAAGTGGAAATGTCCATGTCATATGCTTTTGCATAGGCACATTTAGTTTGGTGAATCAGCAACACACACAGAATGAGGGGGGGATCACCTGCAGTATGCATGGGACCACAGTGATCTAAAGGTTCCACAATTAATTCAATGTGAGGTCTGGAATACAACTAGGCGCTACGTGTCACAAATGAATACTTGAAGAAAGAAAGCAACATGCAAGACGAAACTACAGAACTTGATTGGCGGAAGCACACAAAGCATGACTTCAAACACATTTAGTGAATGCCTCAAATGTAACCTGTGTTTTACTTTGGCTTCAGAACGAAGTTCATCAATATGCTGTTAGAAAATTGTATTTATACATCGCTCATGAGCAGTACAACCAAAGTCAAGGAGCTGAACACATTTCACTTCATGAAATCCTTCTTTAGGCGATTAAGAAAAAAAACTATATCAGTCAAAAAACTATGCAACCAAAGTTGGCTTATGAACCAGCCCTTTATACATCCGCTTACTCGTGTGACCAGAATAACCAACAATGTGCACAAAATGGTTCTTGGTAACCAAAGGAAGGTTTAAAAGAAGTAGAATAATACTAAAAATGTAGAAACTACCACTGGTAGGAGCCTTAATGGCAAGGTATATAAATATAACAGTGGAAAAATGGAAAGCATGTTCCCTAACAAAGAGAAGGTTTAATGGAAATAGAAAAAATTAAACATGTAAAAAACACTGATTACAAAACTGAAGTTTTCATGGAAATAGATAAAATTCTAACGATGAAAAATTACTCATTCCTTAAGTAGAGGTTTCATGAAAATAGAAAAAATACTACTGTAGAAAATACTACATATTTTGTTTTACTGTATTTGGTTCAAAAACGGAATAACATTTCATTACAACCTTTATAATTCTTAGTCTACAATTAAACATTCACAGAAGTAGAGAAAATAAACTGAATCTAAAAAATAGTTAACATATAATGACTTCAATAAAATAAGTCCATTCTGCCCACTTCTTAAGATAACTGTGGGACTATTACTCCCATTTCCTCTATTCACGGATTGCTTTACAGTCAATAAGGGAGTACATTTGTCTTTCCCCTTTACCCATCAATCATCAATGATGTTCACATAATCAATTTTTCCTTAGTATGGGTCGCCATACCACCTTCCCCTCTTACCCTGTCAAACGCATTTCTCATCGAATCTAATTTAGCAGGTTCAATTTTCCCAATATTTCAACAACCGTTGCAGTTAGCTGTATTTCTTGGCCTGCAATCATTCTTTCCCAGAGATGTTCTGATACAAGACCATCCTCCTTGAGCGTGAATCTTCTTAGCTTCGCTAGCGTCAGATCCCAAGTCCCTTTGCACTCCATTAGGATGTGTCGGAATGATTGGAGTCTTGGGTTAGTACATATTTTACATAATTTGATTGAAAGTTCTTCTTGATTTCTTATTGCCAAGACTTCCCCGTTGGGACAAGGTTCAATTTCAGCCACAAAAGGTTGGATCTTATTCTGGGGTCAGGGTATTTTACTAAATAATGGGGAAGGTGCCCTACATTTTTTTCTGCAGTCAGAAACACGTTACGTGGCTTAGAACTTCTCACCAAAGAAATAGTTTTAATCCAGTTCAAACGCTCCAGATCACGTTTTACCTTAAGAGGGTTGGTAATCAGAGTCTCAAAATCTGCATCTACTCTCTCCAGTATGTTTTTTACCCTTAAATCCAGCCCTCTCAAGATCCCAGACTTTGAGCTTTTCAGGTGGGCTCTAACATCTTCATACAGTGAACCTAGCGCAGGAAACATTATCTCTCTATAAAGTGCAGTTAACTTCCACTCTGCTCAACATTCTAGAGAAAAAACACCCAGTTCGAACAGCAGATTCCAAATTGGTGTACTCATAGGAAGGTTAAGGGAGACCTTCCAGATTCTACCTTCTATTCTGGCCCAGTTTGTATTCTAGAGTGAGGGTTTAGCTTTTAAGCCATACAGAATAACCAGTATTATTTTTGCCTCATAATATTTAATCATTGGCAGGATGGTGAATTTACAATATTTAGCTTTAATTATTTTCATGTGGGGGATCAATTTGTATGCCTTAGCAAAAATATCATGCTCCTGGTTTCTCGGGCTGGCATAGATCTTATAGGCGAGGTATATTAGCTCTTCCACTCGTGATATGATCTGCCCATTCAATGACCAGTTTTCAAAGCTAGCTTTCTTTCTCGGATGTTTAAACACGAGAATCTTAGATTTTGACGGGTTTATTACTAACTTGTTTGTCGCTGCATACCTGCCCAGTTTGGACAACAGTCTTTGGAGACCTATAGCTGTTCTGTCCAATAGAACAATGTCGTCCGCATAAGCCAGCCGAAAGGTGTTACTCCCATTAAGGATTGGGCTGGCCAATGCGGACGTTTCTAAGTCTTGCCCCATGTCGGACAGAAAGAGGTTGAAAAATAAAGGAGCCCCCAGGCACCCCTGCCTTACTCCTCTCTCTACTTTCACTTCATTTGACAGATGTCCCTTGTCATCCAACCTTACCCTTACTGTTGTGTCCCTGTGCAGCTCTATTAACATAGCCAATAGAGATTCTGGGACTCCGTTTAGTTTAAGTTTTGCCCACAACATGCCTCTGCTGATCTGATCAAAGGCCTTTGAGAGGTCTATCCACGCCCCGTACAGGGGTAATTCCCCTTTCTCGGCAGAGGTCTCACTCACTAGACTCAAGATTAACCCATTTAATGATGTGGAAAGGCCCTTTGTGAACCCTGTTTGAAAACGGGACAAGGCCCCCACGCTATCCACCCAGTTTGTGAGCTCCTTAACTATAAACCTCATAAAAATCTTGCTTTCAATATCTAAAAGTGCAATAAGGCAGTAATTAGCAGAGTCAGTCCTATCCCCCCCTAAATAAATTCCTCAAGAACCCAGCCTAGAACTCTGGTTAGTTTTTGAGAACCTGATACATCAACCCGCTAGGGCTGGCAGCCTTGCATAGCGAGGAACTCCTGATTATCTACATAAAGAAAGAATGAAAATAATATATGATTAGAAGGCATGAAGAAAATACACACTGCTAAAGAAAAAGTTAATAAAAGTAGAAAATAAAACACTAAACATGAGAAAACTATCATTAGTTATAAAAAACACAGACTGGAAGGATTCAAGTAAAATACATATAAAAAAACATTCCAACCAGTTAAACGCTGTACATGAGCAATGGTCTTGTATTCTTTGTCCCATGGGACATCATATATCCCAAATACATGTTCTTCACTTGGGGTCGTAGTGTGGATGCCAGTGGGCTCCTAATTTATTTGAACCCCTCCTCCCTCTTCTGGTCTTTTTTGGCAAAGTTGTGGCATGTTCTAAAAAACAAGCCTTAGGGCAGAATATATGCAGCCTGTTGCATCGCAATAGAAGTAGAGGGACCGGTCATTATTGTTTGAATAGGCAGTGTCTGACCCGATGTACTAGGTGTTTCTCGTTCTGAGCTTTGTGTATCTAATGATGATAAGGTAAGCTGGCCTTGGGCTTGTCCTCCTTGTCTTGGTATCATATTTTCCACCACGCATCACTTGTAAGCAGGATCATCTGTGCCAGAGGGTAACATCCAATGAGGTTTACAACAGATGTCATTTAATCTCCCACGAATGTTTCAGGAGCCAGGTCTTTCCTGTCGCAGGCCAGGCTGGGAGAAGAGTGCAATGTTACTAAGGCTCTGAAAAGACCCCAGACAACATGCATTTCCCATCGAAACACTCATGTTTTACATTTTCTTTTTGCATTTCTACCTGCCCTTTTAGTGGAGGCTGCATTAAGATGAGTGGGGTAGCAGTGAAAAAATATAGGATCTGGTCCCCCTTTGTCAGGGAGGAATGGTAGGTGAGCCCTATTGCAGTCAGTTACCATCCAACTGCATAATGATGAAAACATCATTACTATCCTGATCGGGGGAGCTAGCCAATCAGGTGGCTAGGGTTGCCGAGCCGTTACCACCCCTTCCAGCCCTTGGAACAGGTGCTTAACGCAACAATATTGCAAGTCCCAGCATGGGAAGATGCTGTGGGGGACAATATGAAGACTGTAAGTACTTAACTCACGTGAAACCTTTTTGACGTGGATCAGTACAATGTTATTGTAGAGTGCAATTAGCCTGAAAAGCAGCGCACATTAGTGAAAGCACCAACCGCCACCAGTGGCAAAGTACTCTTGCTGCTGTAGCATCAAGATGACGATGAAACAGTGTTGCCTACAAACCCTTAGTAGATTTGGGTGTGGCATGTTCCCCATCTCACAGCAACCTCTTTCTTTAATCTGGAGAAAGGCTGTCATATGGTAAGATAGTATAGTGGGTTAAATGCTTGCTGCTGAGATCTGTGTTTGATCTGGAGGTCTAAATCCCAGCAAGGTCAACACAGCCTTTAATCCATCCAAGTTCGATCAATGAGTATCAACTTTCTGTCTAAGGTCGTTCAGCGAGTACCAACTTCACGTCCAAGGTCTATCAACGAGTACCAACTTCCCGTCCAAGGTCGATCAATGAGTACCAACTTCAGTTGAGTGATATTGCACGTAAACATGTTCTTTATGACATGTTTTGGCAAATTCTCCATATAGACAACACATCATTATGATTATCTTAGGGTGCTGGGCTGCCTAGTGAGTGAAAGCACCTGCTACACTAAAGTTGGCAAGTACATCATTCTAAACAAAAAACATGAATATAAAAAATTAGAAAAACAGGATCTAAACGACAAAATATCTCAAATCTAAAATAATTGTGCCCTAAGTCTCACATGGGTGTTTAACCGTTTCTCATGAAAGACACATAAAGCGAACAAAAGTACAGGCTGCTCTTGGACCAGCAGATGATTACCACACATGCTGGTAGATCGTTTTGCTTAGAACGGTTACTATTTAAGCGTTTTGCCTTTATCATATGAAAGTTCTTTAGAATACATTTTTAAGTGTGTCCTTCTGTATCTTTTTCAGAGACTTTGGAAAGCTTCACTAACCGCTGCAGGGCCAATAACAGAAAAGCTGGCCTGCAACCATCAGAGGCAGATGGTATTATAAACGGTCACAGAGGTTATATGCCTTTCTCCACATGGCACCAAACAGAAGATACAAATGCGCGTTTGCAGCACAGAAGGTCTTGGTAGAGTCCACATTGCCCGTGCGATATGTGTCAGCTCTCTAAATGTCCATGGCATGTTCCACATGACCAGGAAGAGATAATGCAGACCTTTGCATGCCTTGTGAACGATGGCTCAAGTGTCCACTTGCCCTAAAGCAGGTCTGCACAGACCCCACACGCCCAAAGAAGATCAGAATAGTCTCTGCATGTCAAGTAATGGGTTAATGTAGGCCCATGTTGCTTAGTATCCTGCAAGGACAGTGGCAGCATTGCCCAGAAACAGAAATGACTAATCCACGCATGCTCAGTAGAAAGATGGATCAGTCCAGGCAGGTCCACTAACATGTGTAATCTTGGCGCTCATTGTCCACTGATAGCCGTGGCTGGATCCTACAGGGGTGGTCACGGGAACCAGCGTCATTTTCTTGGGCCGTGACCAATAGTAGTTATTAGTCCACAGGTCTCGTGTAAACGATCTGAATGGTCAGAAACTGGAAAACGCCTACTGACAGATGAGCCAGTACCACAGGCCCTTATTAGGAGGCATGCTGGGTCCCTACGTGTTATGGACTATTCCCCCGTGCTCGAATGCAGTAGCACACAGTGCAGTTTAATGCGACAGGAAAATGCACTCACTTGTGGTAAGCTCTTCATCGTTTACTGGCTGGAGCACAGGCTGTGCTACCTTAGACGAGGGCTGCTCTAACACTACAAGCCTGGCAGCCATTGGCACTGGCACAATGAGCCCAGTGCCCACTTGAGCCGGAATTTGTTTAGGCGTTGTTTCCCAGTTGGTAAAACAACTTGTTTCTGGCTACTTTTAACAATTTGTAACCATAACAATGGAGCATAGGGGCCGGATCACATACACTGTACAGGACTTTCAAGTGTCTGCCCTGAGGGTCCTTTTCAGAAGTGCTAATGATGCCCTAAATGTACTCTTTGTGTTGCACATATCTGCAGAATTCAGAGGCGTTGCTAGGGGAGGTGGGGGGGCTGAAGGGGCTATAGCCCCGGGTCTTTTGCTTGTAGCCCCGGATAGAAGCTCAGGGGCTACAGCCAAAAGGCTAGCTAAACCCTAGTCCTGACAGTCCTGATATTAGCTTAGCCCCTGACCTTTTCCAGACCTAGCAACACCCCTGGCAGAATTGCTAGTGTACGCTAGCAAATCTAGCAGCTCGCGTTGCAACTAGCACGCCCTATGGGGCCCATATTTCATAGGTGCTCCGTTCCCTTCATTGGCTCCCGGTTGCCCAACGCATTAGGTTCAAAACGATATGCATCGTGCATGGGGCGCTGCATGACCAGGGTGCGGAATTTCTTAGAGCAAAGTTTACCCGATATTGTCCCATGCGTTCTGCCTCGGCTGATCGGCTCTGCGTACCTTCCTTCCGGCGTGTGTGGATTTGAGGCTGAGCAGTTTCCATAGCAGAAGCTGTGATTTGAAATGAGAGGCCCTGTACTGTTATCATGGGCACGCAGGCTGCACCTCAGGAGTATCTCAGTGCCATACGCCTCTCCTGGACTTTTCTTTCTTTCAATCACTCTTCATTTTCCTTTTTTGCACCATTTGTTATCGATGTCCGTCGTTACTTTTCATTTTTTCTTTTCCTATCTACATTCCTTAATGTTCCTTATGCTTTCCTTCTCTCGCGGTACTATTACACTGGGTGAGAAAAGCGGTTTCTACAGTGCTTAGAACCTGTAGAAGTCTGACACGTCGAGCTATATGAAAATGCAACTTCATATTGGTATTGCTCTTCTCTCCTCTTCATCTCTATTCATTATTTCAGATTGAATAAAGGAAAGAAAGAAAGAAAGAAAGAAAGAAAGAAAGAAAGAAAGAAAGAAAGAAAGAAAGAAAGAAAGAAAGAAAGAAAGAAAGAAAGAAAGAAAGAAAGAAAGAAAGAAAGAAAGAAAGAAAGAAAGAAAGAAAGAAAGAAAGAGGTTAACAGGCTCTGGGCCACGAGCTAGGGTCGCAGATGCTTGTGTGTGTACTGACATCAGCAAATGTAGATTTGCACAAAAGGTTCTGAAGTTTTGCAAAGTGTGTACTCCCTCAACTGTACCATCAACCAGCAAAACAGCATCGCCAAAATAGTTTGTGTTCCAGCCCAGGCATCCATCATAACGTCTCTTTGATTTCCCAATAAATGTCCATGGATAAACAGATTGGGGGTCATTCCGAGTAGGGCGGTAAGGGTTAACGGTCACCGGTAACGAGACCAGTGCCGTTAAACCCTTACCGCCCTATTCCGAGTTCCCTTTGCGGGTTGGTACTTAACGCCTGCTTTTTGCAGGCGTTAAAAAACCAACCCGCAAAGGGACCTTGGTGCTAATTACGGCACCATAATTTACGGTGCCGTAATTAGCGCGTTCCCCATTCCCATTGAGCCTTATGGGCCAAAAATGGGAATGGGGAAGGGCCCATGGTGAATGGGGAATTACCGCCCCCGCCAACCTTGGAATGGGGCGGTAATTACGCCATTCACCATGGCGGAGTTGGAAAGATAACGGCGTCAACCAAGGCGCTAATAGCGCCTTGGTTAACGCCAGGGTCGGAATGAGGCCCATTGAGTCTTACAGCTTGGGAGGATAGTTCAACAGGTTAAGAGCTCTCCTCCTACTTGCGGACAAACTGCACTAAAGCCTGGCAAGGGCGACTTAGTCCTTCATCCTGTACATTGAGTGTCATTAACCTGGGAAATGATAACTGCTGCTACTACAGCACTTGGAGCTTAGAGAAATCCCACATTATAATGGAAATAAAACTGAAAAAAGTCCTCGAATGAAAAGTCTGCTGTTATAGAGAACATTAGCCGTTTGGCCATACACTGAATAACACAAAAATCATTAACATTTTGCAAGAATGAATCATTGTGCTCTTCAAAGCAAAATTAAATCAAAGTTCTACTAATGCATTTCTATGTTCCTTTAAGATATGTAAAAGTAGACTTTAAGAACTATAAAAGCACCTTCACGAGAGGAAAACAAGTAAGTAATGGCATGGAGTTGATGAAAGACATCTATTCATCATGTCCTAGGATGCCTCACCGCCACAGTAGCTCTTGATAATTATATATGCGCTATCCAGAAAACACAAACATTTTTCTTGGCTGGAATAGCCCGATTTATGCCAGACTTTTCATGGACGCTATTTGGTGCTCATGGGATCTATCCCAGTTATTTGAAGTGTCATTACAGATTACAGATACTATGGAATATTACAGACTGCAGTGCGACTGTTTTGGGATTTAAGAGTCAATTTTCCTCATAAATATACCGCACATACCAGGAACTTAAATTAAGTGTAATCGTGTAATTGGAAACTTTTGCTGCGGATTGAGCCGAATAGATTGAGACATTAAGAGAAAAAATAAAAATGTTCTTGGGACAAACTAGTCCTTCAGATAACGGAAGCTTAAAAGTCAGCAATAGGCCTTGAGAACGACCAGGTGGTCAGAACATGTGTTGGCTATAGTTTAGATGGAATAAATCGGACTATTTCATCCAAGAAATATTTTTGTGTTTTCTGGATAGTGCATATATAATTATCAAATGTGTTTTGTTGATATCGATTCAATAGACAATGACTAACTATAGTATTTGTATCCAGAGGGCAAGCCATCATCCCAAAACTTATTTCATTAATTCATTATACTCCAAACCGTAGTGGGTGGGTTTTGGTTTGGGATCCTTGCTGCCGGATCATAACTTCTAATGCTCTTATATTTCCGAATGGTTACTAGCGCACAGTAACTGTATCGAACCTACTAACTTCTAACATATTGGTGTGTAGTCCCTTTTTCTGTCTCCATTGCCCCTTCCTATAAGCAATCACAAAACAGAATGCATATCTTCCTGGCATTCATGTGTTGAATAGGTGTGACCGACAGGCTATGCGTGTTGGTTGGTCATTGGCCATCACATTGACTGACGATAGTCATGCTAGTACGTATGGACATTCCCACCCACAGCCTGCCCCGCCCAAAACACATCCCCCTAGGATCTTTTTGAGTCTAGCTCTTTGCTTTCTGAATGTCCTTCTGAAAGGCAACAAGGCTTAACGTAACAGCAGCTATTAACCAGCTAAACCAACTTTGAAGGAAATAAGCCTGTCTTAACCAATGTGTGCCTTCAGCCACTTGATTTATAATCAGTATGTGCGTCTTTGCAGTGTTAAAAACAAGTATCAACGAAGCCAACCAGTTTGGATTTTGTGAAGGCATTGGATATGCGTGCTTCAGGTCCTGCCATAATGGTTCTACCTGGCCATAAAATGAAACAGCTGGAAAATGGTGTGACTACTTGGGCATATAATAACAGTGCCTTTCAAAGCCTATCTAACAACTATACACAAGTCCAAACTGTTGTCTTTGCCAGTACTAGTTTTCTCAAGCTTGGCACTGTAGGCTACAAGTGAGGCTTCAGGATGGCAATCAAAAAGCAGTAACTAAGTCTCATGAGTGAATCTGTAAAGCAATTGATATGATGTGAATTGACAGTTTATCTATATAGCCCCTATACACAATGGGCCTCATTACACGGTAGGCGGTAAGGGTTTACCGGTACCGGTAAGGGCACCGGTACCGGTAAACCCTTACCGCCTTACTACGAGGTCCCTTTGCGGGTCCTCCCTTAACGCCTGGTTTTTCCAGGCGTTAAGGACGGGACCCGCAAAGGGACCTCAGAGCTAATTACGGTACCGCAATTTGCGGTACCGTAATTAGCACCTTCCCCATTCCCATTATGCCCTATGGGGCAAAAATGGGAATGGGGAAGGGTAAATGGGGATTGGGGAATTACCGCCCCCGCTCACCTTGGAGTACGGCGGTAATTCCGCCATCCACCAAGGCGGACTCGGTACGGTACCGGCGGCAACCATGGCGCTAATAGCGCCATGGTTACCGCCTACCGTGTAATGAGGCCCAATGTGTTTCAAAGCGCTTCAAGGCAAGGGAGAGAACAAGGGAAAATACAATGACATTCTTACAGTCGATGAACAGTAAGGATGTGAAATTAAATATCATACTCGGCCTGACAACATTTCAGATAGTGCAAGAGCTAAGACATAGATAAGGAAGGAAGAGGGAGAGTGGGAAGGAAATGGAGGCAGACAGGCGACTACCATACTAGGCCTGAAGACATTTCAGGTAGAGCCGGAGAAAACAAAAGATGAGGGAAAGGGATGCAGAAAGGGAGGGAGGAACAAAACAAGCGACTATTGTAGTAGACCTAACAACATTTCAGATAGTGCTGGAGGGGGGAAACAAGTAAGGGGAGGGGGTGGAGACAGACGAGGTTGTTATCATACTAGGTACAAGGACAGTTCTGATCGAGTAAGTGCATACAAGAAAGTAAGGGGAGGAGGAGAGGAGATAGGAAAATGAAGATAGGGAGAGGAGTAAAGAACAGAGAGTAAGCAGTCAAAAAGAGTGGAGCAGCAAGAGGGGGGAGTGAATACAATAGCAGAAGTCAGAAGTAACACATTGGGCCTCATTACGAGTTTGGAGGTAGCCATGGAGCTATAAGCTCCATGGCGGCCTCCAAACCGGGCTCCATTACCGGGTTCCTGCAATGGGGACTTTCCGGGTCATTCTGACATAGGAGGACCCGGTAAGTCCTCCTTGCAGGAACCATTCCCCATGCCCGTTTCAGCCCCCATAGGGCTCAATGAGAATGGGGAGGGAGGTAACAACGGGCACATTACAAGTGTCCTGTTGTTACCTCCCTCTTCCCCTAGCTGGACCCAGAAAAGATGTCTGGTTTTACGAGACGTCTGATCCGGGTCCCGCAAAGGGAACCTCGTAATCAGCCCTGACGGAGTGAAGGGCCCCCTTCATTCCATCAGCGCAAACCTCGTAATGAGGCCCATAATGTTGCAAGCCAGGATACAATATGAAGATGGGAACAGCATGATTCAGGGCCACCATGAGTACAAGATGCAAAGGAAGTACAGCATTCCAGCATGAGAGTTGAGAAAGGGTGACACACTGTGAATCAATGAAGGATTTTTCCAAAGGTTTCTTTCAAATGCATGAATGTGAGTGAACTGGATTTCCCAGCCCTTTAAGATGAGTAGCACTACCATGAGAATGGATGGGGATGCAGATTTTATTCATACATCAATAATCAAAATGACTCAGGTAGTTTGGCAAAAGGGGATTCTGTTTTATTAACAAGTTTATAAAACAGGGAGCACAATGAACACCAGCAGTCGTTTGATCCTCTTTCTCGACTCATTTTAGTAGAAACTGAGGTTATATTTCATAAAATCGTCATTAAACTACAAAAACCTATTGGGGAAAGTGATAGGCTCTAAGTAAATAGCGAAGTATAAGTTCCATATCAATATAGAACCGTGAAAGAAAGTGATAGTGTGCTTAACATCAGGTGGGGCAACTAAGACCGCCCCTCAAAATGGCCACTCCGAACGTCACTAAATATACGATGTTCCATTGGCTACACAACTATAGGACTCTTGATTACACGGTCCTCTACAATTGGCTGGCTTTCAACCCCCATCTGTACTTTTCCACCTACGTTTAGCAGCACGCAGACTGAACATCCAGGTGTTAGTGGGCGCATCTAGAAACTAGCTTCTCACCAATTATTATATCAATCCATCATCACCTCAATGACCCAGTGTCAATTAGTGCTTTGAAGTTTGGCCTTGAGTTTGTACTGTACTCTGAAAATGTTTAAGGAGTGTAGGCACAGCCTGCCCTTGTGCGTAGGTGTGACCACCTCGATCATCCAATTTCTTCTTTCTGCATGATTGGAAACCATGAAATCAAGCTTTTCGTGTATTTAACATTATTTTTTAATAGTCCTCTGACGTATTTTGTTTTGCTCAAGCCTCCTGAACAGGAGTCTGATCCTTCACACAATTTGTATCCAATGTCAGCCAGTTCCTGTTTGATAAGACTTTGGCTTCCTGGCTCATCCAACTCTTTTAACTGCGACACACTGAAGTTGGCCTTCTAATTTATGTTCAGCACTGCTTTATTACATATAGTGGAAACATCCATCTTTTATTTGTCCATATGCATCTATATATATATATATATATATATATATATATATATATATATATATATATATATATATATATATATATATATATATATATATATATATTGGTGCTTGCCGTGATCTTGCTATCATAAGCTTAGAGCTAGCTTCACGATCACTTTGCTGCTTGTGTTTATTCTGCATCTGTACATGTGTAAAATAACTTAATATGTTCATCTATTTCTGTGGCATGAGCTTCTTCACCTTGAGCCCAAGATGTCACTTATCCTTGTAGCTTTCCTGATGCCTTATCGAATATCTGCATTCTCTGGTCTCTGTATCTCTTCTGTGTGTGTCATCTCTTTCTGTGTGATATCAACATTTATCCTTGACTTCCATCTGCTCGTCTTCTTCAGGAATCACATTCAAATGGCCATCATATTGTCTTGTATGCAGGTACGGTTTTCTCAATGGGTACCTTGCCTCCCATATTCTCTTAGGTACTGGTACTCTTTTCGTACTGCACAGAGTCCACGATCTGCTCTTTAATGGTTCAACTGTTCCGCATACGTCACATACTTTGGTTCCCATTATATAGGTAATAATGGCGGGGCAGTTGGAGGGGGAGTACTTGGCTCCTCCCCCCTCTGGTTGATTTATCGACCACTGCCTCATCCTTCTTCACCTCTAGACATCCCGATCTGAAGAAATGTTTCTTGGGGATCCATATCTTTATGACTCTTTTCAGACTACCTGTTGATTTCACATGCTTATCCTTGTTCCATGTCTTCACAATGGGATTTGGGCAATTTTATTCATAATGGTTTCACGAAAACAAAGAGTTTTTAGGAAAACTTCTATTGTTCTGTCATAAAAGGCTGTCCTCAAAACGAAATAACATTAACTTTATTCAGTTTAATTTGAGGGCAGGTTTTTTAGTTTAAAAAGACCCACACTCATCCTTGATGTATATGTCTTCTGGGAGGTGGGAATACTTGGTATAACTAGGACCTACAGTCCTCACGTCTACTTATTTTTCATTTTGTTTTTTCTTCTTTTCTTGATGTTGATAGTCTAACGAAGTTTCTCTGTGTTTCTGTGTATATGATACACAGTGATGCTCCTAGATGAATCCTTAGCTTCTTTAAGATAGATCACACTGTACTCTGACATATTGCATTCAGATGTGCTGATGCAGTGTTATGGTACGCAGACCGGTTTCAGTGGTGAAAGACCACTTTCATCAGGGCTGCAACAGCTTAACCAATTTTTTTGCTATTGGAATTTCATTTCATAGAGGTGGACCAAACTGTATAAATACAGAATGGGAAGTGGAGGGAGGGAAAAAGAGAGAGAAGGCACATTGGTGAGAAATGTTACTTGTGTCTATTTATTGCCTGATGTGGTAGGTATCTTACCCTCCACTATCGGTGTCTTCTCTGCCTAGGGAGGTCCTTGATGATTCACATGCAGACTTCAGTTCTACTGCAGATATCACTGTTAATCCAATTTCTGCATAGGATACCTGAGTATAGACCATCAAATAAATTGGGGTCATTCACTACATCGCGGTATCCATTTTTTTATGACATAACTTTAATTACCTCTTCAATTACTTAAAGCAAAGTTCACAATGAACGAAAGAGTACCAATATATCTCTAGTTGTGTATGTTAATGAGGTACAGGTAAGCCAGACCCGGTGAGTGGCAAACACAGGGGTATAGTACCACAATACAAGTCTGTGCACAGGACACCACCTTTGTGGGGAACTTACTTTGCAAATGATATTTAAAATGATATTTAAAACGGATTACCGAGTACACGTGTATACTGTAGTATATGGTAGTATAGTTGAACTGACCTGTTGACCTTAAGGTCTATATCTTCTAAATGCGGGTCATACAGGCGAATATTTTGCAGCTAGGTTCTGGCAGGCAATCTCTGCCAAGGCACCACACTGTATAGGGTACAGGGAATACACAAACAAAGACAAAAGCAAACGGCACGCCGGTCAGTATCGCCTTGTTGCGCTAAATGGCATTTACTAGCCCTCTTGAGGCCAAACATGACGAACGTGGTGTGTCCCTTTCGTTTTCGATTTTTACCTTGTAAATCTGTGCAGCGCGGGATAAGTTGCTTGTCTTCAGTACGTCTCGCCGAGCCGCTGTGTAAGCCGCGATAGTACTGTGGCTTGAAAAAGACACGTGATCTAGCTCACGTGACGTTTCTGTACGTGTGCATCCAGATTTGAGCGTGCGTGGCTCCTGCTGTAAGAGGAGCCAGTACGTGTGTAGTACTTTATGTGCGGATGCTAGGAATTGTAGTCACTAAGGCTATATATGTCAGTGTCGCTTTTTGTGTGGTTCGACCCGCATGTATTTTTATTTTTATACAGCTACAGTATACCTTGTTCTCGGTCATGTTGCCCAGTAATTGTTGAATTTGAATTTGATAAATTTTGAGGCAGCATCCGTATGCATGAATCAATGGATGTCAGTCAACCATAACAAATGGGATGTAGTTCAGTCATACACAGTGAGAGGGGTGTTGATGAGGGATGTCCTAGGGGGTGTAACCATATATCCCTTCCTAAATGGATTTGCAGTGACAAATTAGACAAGAAACTTTGGTTCCCCACATTCCATTACAATAGTCTTTACAAAAAGACCCTACAGTTTCTAGTGTCCAGTATATATCTATCTGGCTGGATCCACTGCCTACCGGCTCATACCCTGATAGATAGTACTGGAGCTAAGTGCTGTAAATGTGTCTAGATCCTGGTGTAGCATCTTCATCCCATATCCTGTGTACAATTTTCATAAAGAATTTGGCATAGTCAATCCAATACTCCCACTATGTTGTTCTTCATAATGTTGCAAGAGTTTGCCAAGATGTAGGTTCATTTAAGCCTCTTGCATCTGTTTTTAGTGTAAATATCCATTACTGCTCACGGCAAAATAATAGGTCATGCAGATTTCCTCCTCTTGATGGAATGTTCACTCTCTCAATAAGGAGCATGGTTTTTGCTGACAAAATGTTCTACCAGTGGTGCTGTTAGTTTTCTTGTTCGAATGCATGAACGATGTTAACCCAACCTGGTCCTAATAGGGCGTCTTGTCATCCCTATGTAGTGCAGATTACAGGGACAGGTTATGATATAGATGACATTCTTCGTGTTAAAATTGGTCAAGTCCTTTTGTATCCAAGGGTATTTTAGACCAATGTTGATCTCTTTGGTTCTGGTAGTGCTTACGCAGGAGCTACATGTACCACATGGGCCATGCGCTCTTGATTTTTCTTGGTTCCATGTTGTTGCCTGTGATAGAGTCACCGGTTCTTTATAGGTATGCATCAATGAGTCTTTTAGGTTTTTCCCTATTTTGATTGCAAATCTAGAGGATTGAAGTTGGGATTCACCAACATTCAGCAGCGGCCAAAGTCTTAGTAACTCTTTTTTTATTTTGTTGGTTAGAGGGGAGTAAGTAAAAACAGCTGTGATGTTGTCATTTAGGGAGCTTATATCTGTGGTGTTTTGTTTTAGAGTCACATCCCTTGGGATGTTCCTTGCTCTTTTTTGTGCTTGTTTTATAATCCTCCTTGGGTATCCCCGGTTTCTCAGTCTTTGGCTCAATTGATCTGCCTGCTTGTCATAATCTGTTACCTGTGAGCAGTTACGGCGAAATCTAAAAAATTGTCCAAATGATAGGTTTTTTCTCAGACTTGCTGGATGGTAACTAGTGAATTGTAACAGGGAGTTCCTGTCAGTAGGTTTATTGAATACTAGAGTGGATATGGTATTGTTGCATATTTCAAGTTGCAGGTCCAGAAAATGTAGAGATGTATGGCTATGGGTCTCCGTGAAGGATAGATAAGGATTCTGTTGGTTAAGCCATATCAGGAATGCTGCAAGTTCATCATCTGTTCCTTTGAAGATCATAATAATATCATCAATATACCTTTTCCACAGGTCTATTTTTTCAAGCCATAGGTTTGTTGGTGGATAGATCTTTTGGTCCTCAAAGTCTGCTACGTATAAGTTTGCTAAACTAGGGGCAAATGTTGCCTCCATTGCAGTTCCAGAGATGTGTTCATAGAATGTTTTCTGAAAGAGAAAGAAGTTTTTGGTGAGAGCTAGTTCTGCCAGTTGCATAATCAAAGTAACGGGTGTTTCAATAGGTGGTTGTGCATTTCTCAATGTCTTTTCTACAACTTGTAGAGTAGCCATTTGTGGAATTTTAGTATATAAGGCCTCGATGTCCATAGTTACTAGTATCTGCTGACCTGGATCGAAAGGAAGATCTTTTAATAGCTTCAAAACAGCTGTGGTATCCTTTAGATGTGATTTCATTTTGCTTATCATAGGCCTGACGAAAAAATTGACAAATTCAGATAAGGGTTCTAGTATGGATCCTATGCCCGACACAATAGGTCTTCCTGGTACCGGTGTTATGCCTTTGTACACTTTTGGGAGTGCATAAAAAGCTGGTTTCCTCTGTGTCTTTGGATTCAGATATTCATATTCTTTCAGGCTAATATGGCCTTCAATCATGGCTTCCTCTATGATGGGCAAAATTTGTTTCTGTATATCCTCGGTGGGGTCTTTGCCAAGTTGTCTATAGCTAGTGTGATCATCTAGGAGTGTCTGTACCATTTGATTATAATCTGCTGTATTTTGAATCACCTGTTCCCTACACAGTGTGGCGCCTTGGCAGAGTTTGCCTGCCAGAACCCAGCCACGAAAAATGTGCCTGTATGACCCGCATTTAGAAGCTAAAGACCTTAAGGTCAACAGGTCAGTTCAACTATTCTACCATTTACTACAGTATACAGGTGTACTCGGTAATCCGTTTTAAATATCGTTTTAAATATCATTTGCAAATTAAGTTCCCCACAAAGGTGGTGTCTTGTGCACAGACTTGTATTGCGGTACTATATCCCTGTGCTTGCCACTCACCGGGTCTGGCTTACCTGTACCGCATTAACATACACAACTAGAGATATGTTGGTACTCTTTTTCGTTCATTGTGAACTTTGCCTTAAGAAATTGAAGAGGTAATTAAAGTTATGTCATAAAAAAATGGATACTGTGATTTAGTGAATGACCCCAATTTATTTGATGGTCTATACTCAGGTATCCTATGCAGAAATTGGATTAACAGTGATATCTTCAGTAGAACTGAAGTCTACACTTGAATTATCAAGGACCTCCCTAGGCAGAGAGGAGCCCCATAGTGGAGGGTGAGATACCTACCACATCAGGCAATAAATAGACACAAGGTGTAGCCATAACATTCTCGTCATCATGAGAAGGTATGAATGTGCAACATGATTCTCCAATGTTTCCACAAACACCTCCATCCATAGCTGTGATCATGTCCAAGACACATCTGTTCAGGAGAGTCATCAGTCTTATGGGTCTCATCTCTTCCCTAATTCAATTGAATCCTTTTATAGTAGTGTTGATTGTCTGCAGCAATTCCCATCTGGTTATCTGAAGCCACTTGGTATTTGCTACAGATTGGATTCTTGACATGAAGATCAACGTGAACACTGAAGAAGTTTGGCTGAATAGTTTGTGTTTATATGGGATAGAGTCAAAAGCTTCTATTGATTTGGCTGAAAAGTAGTTCTCTCTCTCTCTTCATCCTCTTTATCAGCTCCACAGATCTCTTCTTTCTTAGGTGAGCATCTGCTTTTGGGAAACTGTCAAGATTCAGATCACTTTTTGGAATCACCAATGCTGGAACATGGACATTCACCAATGTGCATATTCCTCCCTAGTCTTTAGGTAGCCTTGTGTAGGTCTTGAATCCACAAGCCCAATAACGAGCGATGATTACTGCTTTTCCATGCACCATTCCTGATGTATCAAAGATACAATTACACTTCTGATTTTCTCCAACTTTTCTTTTACCACTCCCTCTGAAACACATCTTTGAGCTCTCCAAAGGCATTATTTGCAGGGGCCCTCCTCTGTCTTCGACCCATGTCAATAGTTTAGAAAGTCTTGGTCATAATGGTTTGCAGACCTCTTGTGCATTCAAAATAGTGTATTCAGGATGATTAGTTAAAATCCAGGCTCTGCATATCACCACTCCCTTTTCCCATCCATCTGGTGATAACACTGATCTCCAGATCTGTATCTGACCCCTGTTCTTTCAAATTCGAATACTGTCTGCAGATTTTCCTGCGGTCTCCAGTTTTTTATTCACTTCCCTTCTGATTTCAGCTCCTTTTACTCCAGGTTGTTTATATCTGATCACAAGACTCTTGGTCTTTGCATTGTTTCTTGGCTTTATATCTTGAATATAGTTGTCTTCATCTGGATCTATCCATTCAGTTGCCTATTTGAGAGAAGCATCACTACCCATGAACTGGCCTCTGGTTTTGCAAAGTGCTATGTGTGAAAGACAATGGGCCTCATTCCGAGTTTGGAGGTAATAATGGCGTTATTAGCACCATGACTACCTCTAATACCAGTACTGAGTCCCCCCTTATTCAATGGGGACTTAAAGGTCTATTCCGACCTTTGCGGGACCGGTAAGTCCAATTGAAATAGCCATTCCCCATTCCCTTTTGAGCTCATATAAGGGCTCAATGGGAAGGCGCTAATAACGGTACCGCAAATTGCGGTACCGTTATTAGCTCTAAAGTCCCTTAACGGGTCTCGTCCTTAACGCCTGGTAAAACTTGGTAAAACCAGGTGTTAAGGAAGGGACCCGCTAAGGGAACTTGGAATAAGTCGCAAAGGGATTACCGGCACCAGTGTCCTTACCGGTGCCCGGTATCCCTTTGCGCCCAACTCGTAATGAGGCCCAATGTGCTGTTTGGATATCTATTTCAAGAGGTATGAACGGCAGGAGTACACATACAAAGCATTCCTCCTTTGAAGGTCTTCTCCCAACTTCCTTCATGTGTTGGTACCATATGTTCTTTCCCAAGTGTCACGTGCTGTCCAGGTAATCTTTTAATTCATAGTTATCTTCCTGTGTTTTTCTTTTAGATCTCATTCTTTTCATATGAGCTTCCATAATCATATCATGAAGTGTACCCATGTAGCTTCTTCTTACTGAATTAATCACTGGAACATCGTCTGGGTTCCCTGTGTAGGAGAAAGTTCAGAAAGTCTCATCTACTCAGCAGCCCATTTAGGTACGAAAAGGTCTCTCATAATCTCCGCCTGGGATCTTCGCTTTGAAACTGCTTTTGGATCAATTGTCACTGGACCAGGTGTACTTGCATGTTTTACTTGTATAGGCTCACCTTGTATCAACCTCTTGCCTTGCCTGTTTCGTCAAGCCTGTCCTTGGTGTCCAAAAATAAGTTATACTACACTTTTTATTTGTGAACGATTATTAGTGACATCCATCTCAATCTCATATAATTTGCCATTTTTCTTTGGGACAAGAATGACTACATAGGGTCTAGGCTGCCTAGTAGTTGGCACAAGTACATTTTCCCTTTGCTCAGAAACATGCACAGGAGTGTTAGCTCCATGTGCACCAATATAGAATGTTGTTCTCACAGTCAATGAACGCAGTATGATTATGAACACAATGCAAGTGTAGATTACACAGTGGTACATTAGCCTACAACATCTACTTCTTGGACAACGTGAGCGCCTTTCTTCATGCGGGAGAATGATGTTGCTATTTAAGTTTCCCATCTTGACTACCTAAGGAAGAAAAAACTTGAAGCTTTAATATATCAGAATTGTGAACTGTTTCTGAAAGCTGCTGTCTTGACTCAGCAATCCGTCCTTGATCAGTTATCTGCTTGCTGGATGATGAAAGCACTTTCTATGTGTCTCTGGAATCAGTCTTTCACCAGTTGAAATGTAGACACATTTTTAGTATGAAGAAAAAGAACCTCAGAAAGAGATTGTCTCCCAATCTATGCCTTGAATCTGCCTCAGCGCAGATGACATGTTGGGTTTCTTTCAGCATAAACCAAAACGTATTTCTTTATCAGCAACCTCTCGATCTGTCCCTCGAAGAAAAGTTTCTACACCTTTCAGAATAGATGCTCACTTGGATGATGATACTTTCCAGGATCACATTCAGATTAGCAGTGTTTCTTGGATCCCTGAGAAAGGTGCGCACATCAGTGTGCCACCCAACGAGGTGTGGATATTCATCAATCAGATGAAAGAACACCACACTGACTCATCTATGAGCTGCTTCGTTTGATAGGGGCATCTGTACTCTCCTCACTGTACTCGGGTAACTGCAAGAATTGTTCAGTGATGACTACGAGTGATCTTCTTATAACTTCTTTATTCTTTGGATTATGTAAAAAAGCTGGAATGCAAGTGGTTCTCCCCAGCAGCGAAGGGTATCTGCACAACACCAACTCGAAATAGTTGAGAATGTTCCTAGAAAGGTCATCACTAGGTAACACCGTAGGGAAATCCAAATAGGAACTCAGTGTAAAACGAATCTGGTTATTGCACCCATTTCCAATTGCTGTGTCCACGATCAAAATCTGGCATAATCTGCTTTTTATCAAGGTTTAGGCATTCCTCAGTCCAAAGTCAATGGGCCTCATTATAAGTTTGGCAGTACGGGAACTACGGTACCGGTAAGCTTGCCGGTACCGTAGGTCCCAGACCGCCAAACTATGAGTTGTGCTCGCGGGTGACTTTCCGCTCAACAGGTCTGATCTGGCGGGCAGAGCGGCAGCTGCGAGCACTGCATGTCGGTTGCACCAGCACCGTTTATAACGGTGCCGGTGCATCTGACCTCCCTATTCCCATTGAGCCCTATGGGTCTTAAATGGGAAAGGGGAGCATTCAGTTCTGGCACTGGCAAATGGAAAATTACCAAGTCCGGCAGGGCCGTAATGACCTGGTAATTGCCCATTCGCGGTCACTGGAAACTTTCGTTTTAATGGCAAGGCTACCGCCAAACTTCTAATGTAGCCCAATAAGTTACTGTGGCTTTATGAATACAGATCTTCCCTTGACCCTGCAGCTGAGATGCACAGAGTGTTCAAATTTGTTTTCCTTGTCCCTTTTTATAAATGAATTAAAAGGAGTTTCCCGAACCAAGCCACAGTCAATGAATTTGTTGTCTTTCTACTTATCAGCTTCTGCGTCCTTCTTCCTCATCATCTATCTTGTTTGTACATGCTGTGGTTCTTCCCCAATGCTTGTACTTGCTTCGTCGTGTAGGGATGCAAGCAGAGGAGTCTCTACAGCAAAGAATTTAACATCTCCCAGGAAGATCCAAGCATGCCTGCCCTGCACTTTGACAGCAGATGGCATGATGTCTTCCACAATGAAAGGACCACAAAAACGGGGTTTGTCCCACATTTTTCTCACATGGTTGAAAATTGGAACTGCATCTCCTGGGAATATTTGGGGAACATAATGTTGTTGAGATTAGTCTGTCGAAGCATCTCCTTCTGTGTTCTGTACTGTTCTACACCCTCATCTCTGCCGTTGTCCTGCAAAGACAGAGATACTGGAAGTCATACAGTTCAAATAATAACGTAATTCCAATCCTAACACTTCTGACGTTGGCTGAGCATCACTCTAACTCTGGATGGAGGCATTAGGGGTGTTCTCATTCACTGGCCAGTCACAATGTTGTGGGTGCGAGATGGTGGTCAGAACCTGGTTGGTTCCTCAAAGCATATAATGCTAGTGGTAGGAAATGCAACCACACTTTCTTCAAGGTAAACTTCAACCTGGCTATTCTTTTTTTTAAAAAGCCGTTAAGCCTCTTGCAAATTCCATTTCCTCGTGGATGATACATTTCCTTGTGGATCATAAGCCGAAGAAAACCTGTGCTTTATACCAAGCAACAAGCTAATCTGATCAAAAACCGTGTTAACAAATTGAGGACCATTATCTGACCTCATAACTTCACACGCTCCCCATCTATAAAATACTTACTGCACTAAATATTTTGCTGCACAGGTGGAATCTGGGTGTGTACAGGGGCCTGCTCTATCCACCTTTAGAATGGACACACCACTACGATCAGGTAACTATATCCATTACATTCTTATATCATTTTGTCATAGTCGATATGCAAGTGCTAAAAAGGGCCATTAGGTCTCGGAATGACTCCCCTAACTGTGCACAATGTATGCCGAACCGTGAATTGTTGACACACCATACAGTTCACTATACAAAATGTAACACGCTCCATTAAATTCGGCACAAACCATTCCTCAGCAATAGTTACAGCAAGATTCTCCCTAGTTGTATGTGCGGGGTAGTGTAGCTGTTCTAGCGTCACCCTTAATAAGGCTACAGGCATCCCCGGTTTACCAGTGCTGTCCTGTCGCCACAAAGCTTCAGAGGATTTTAAAGAACACTCTCCACGCATCCAGAAATTCTTTTCCTTTTGAGGTGCTTCCCCCTGGATCTCCACTAACTGCGTTATTTGAAAAATGGTTATACCATTCTGATATAGTCAACAAAATAATATTTTTTTCATTCACATCTCATCATTCATCATTTCTTTATCTATAATCACTATGCACTTGGCTTCAGCATCTGCTGCTTGATTTCCACATGAGATTAAATCTGCCTCTTTAGTATGGGCTGCACATAATGACTGCAATGCATACTGCGAGTTGTGCCTTGATGAGCCTATCCAATAAGGTGGCGTGTTGTACTGGCATGCCATCTGCTCGGAGGTAGCCCCTCCTCTTCCAACGTGCTAGCCCTGCATGCACTGTTGACGTCCCATAGGCAGAGCCGCTCTACACTATTACTTCCTGGTCTGAGTGACTCTCGATCGTGAGTATCAAAGCCAATAATTCTGCAGCTTTTGCTGAATAATGAGATGGCAATCGAGCACTAATAAGCCGCTGAAATTCTCCATTAGCCGTGTGCTTTACCACAGCAGCACCTGTATATCTCTGTCCATCATTTTGATCGATTCTTGAAGAACCGACAATGAAAACAATCTCTCCCCCGCTAATGCATTCTCCTTTATTCTAGGGAGCTCATCGCAGAACTCTTCATAGTTTGCACAATCATGTACAGGCTCTCCCTCTGTCATTGGCTCAGCTATAAAAATGGCAGGATTCACTATTTTACATCAAACTATTTTAATCACTGGGTTTGATATGACTACCTCATAATTAGAAGCTCTTTGAGAAGTCAGTGTGTCTTGTGTTTTTTATAAAATGGCAAGTAGTGCATGCTCAACAAATAACTTCATAGAACATCCCATTACTATGCTTGCAGCTTTCTCTATGGTGAAAGCGGTGCTGCTAAACTTTGTTCACACGGATAATGACCTCTAATAACTGTGTCTAAGATTCTACTGTAATATGCAAGCGGTTTGTACCCCAACGTGGTTCTCTGCGTGAGTACTGCTGTCATAAGAATGCCGTCAGTATGTGAAAACAAAAAGAATTCCTCCGCATAATTGGAAATCCCTAAAAGTGGTGCCGCGCAAATTGCTTTTTCAATTTCGTCAAACCCGTCTTCCATCTCCTCAGTCCACACGATTTTTTCCTGCGTTACCTGTGCTTTCTTTAAGGCCTGTAATAGGGGCCTTATATATGAGCTGTAGTAAAAGACCCATGCTCTGATGTAGTTACATAATCCCACAAATCTCTGCATGTGTTTTATCGTGTGTGGTTTGGCCATTTTCAAAATTGCCTCAGCTCTTTCAGGAGTAACCTTTTTCCCTTCATGCGAAATCAATTGGCCTATGTACAACACTTCTTGTTGACAATATTGTAACTTTTCCTTGTTAACCTTATATCCTTTGTCAGCAAATATGATCGTCAGCTGGACAGAATCGCGTCTGCACTCTTCCTCTGAGGTGCTGCAAACTAGGATGTCGTCTACGTATTGCAACACAATGCTTTCTAAAGTGATATAGCTTAAGTCCATCTGAAGGATTCTATTGAACATCGATGGGGACTCACAGTACGAGTGCTTTTCAGGCGAGTTTGTCTGAACGTAAATGACAGCAGATCCTGCAAGTCTTTATGCAATGTGATTGAGAAAAACGCGTTTTTCAAGTCAATCACTGTGAAATATCGTGCGTCAACATGTGTATTGCATAGAATTGTAGACGGGTTTGGGACTAGAGGGCACTTGGCTTCTCCAATTTGGTTTATTGGCCTAAGATCTTGTATTAGTCTCTAAGACCCCCCCTTTGATTTTGTGATAGGATACACCGCAGTATTACATGGTGACTCTGACGTTACTAAGATACCCTGATCCATCATGGTGGAAATCGTCTTAGAAATACCTTCATCTGCCTCTCGAGACATGCGATATTGTCGTGCTCGAGGTAAAATTGCTCCTGGTTTCAATCTAATCTTCGCTTTCCCAACCCCCTTTAGTAAGCCTACGTCATAGGGGCCGGTGGTCCATATTGAAACTGGCACTTTTGCCATATCTTCATCAAAATACTCAGGACGTTTTTGTGCTATCATCATTTTCTGAGGAACTTCTATTTTAATTACTCTTACCCAATAAGTAATGCACATCTCAAATATCACTTCATCATCAGATGGATGATTCCCAAACAGATCTTCATCAGTGACATCAGTTAGTCTGTGACCCTCCCCGATGGCGATTACTGAGGGCCATTGTTTTCCTTCATCATCATATCCATCAAGCAAAGCCATTTCCGTTCGCACTATGGCTGTTTGTATCTCTAAGGGAAGAACTCATCCTTTTTCTTTGAGCATAGGTATTCTTGGTCTAAACAAAAATTAGTCTGGACTTCTCATTGGTTTGCCTGCTTGGCCTGGTAACCCTGACAACAGGATGCGTATCCCATACTGAAAAACCTCTGGTTCTAATGGAATTGCTCTAATAGCTAGTTGTCCTGCATATGCCATAATCATATTGCACAGATTTACATAATGCATTCCTGATGTTGAACACACTATACCGTCATCAGTGAACGGACTGTCACATTCAACTTCGTCATTAAATCTCGTCCTAATATATTGACATGTCTTTGCCTTGAATATAGCAGTGGCACCTTCACGTGACATTCTCCTATTGAAATTGGTAATTCTTCTTGAACTCTGCTTATAGCTCCTGTGGACATGGCATTGCTAGACATTGAAAATGTTCCCTCTCGTATACATGAGCATGTTGCACCCGTGTCTACTAGGAATGAAAAATGTTTGCCTCCTATACTGACGTCCACCCTTGGTTCCTCATGGGGGTTTGGCATCACGGATAGTATTGAACACATCAGGTCTCCCGGTGAGCTGTCCTATTGCGACTACAGCCTCATCCCATCGCTTGTGAAGGGATTCCCTCCATTGGCAGTGACATCCCCTATTCTAGGAGTCATTACCTGACCTGTGTTCGTTGTTTGCTAAAGCTGCATAGGCGATTGCTGCGACTGTCCTAGTGGCAAATTAACTGCTTCCTGCTGTGGTTGCAAACCTTGCTGTACTTTAGGTGCTTGCTGCTGCACTGTTTGATTCTGTGCAATTCCATCTCCACTCTGCTGTGAATATGCAGGTGGATTTGACATCCCCCCTTTTGAAAACTGACCATTTTGCATGAACCCTTGACTTCGACACGTGCGAGAAAAATGCCATGTCATTCCACATGTACAACATATAGGTGATAGTCTCCCAACCTGCCCATTTTGCATATCTGATAACCATTATTTATATTTTGAAACCCACCTTGATTGTTATGAAAGCTTCCCTGATTACTCTGCCAATTCCCTTCATAACCTTGCCAACCTCATCCTTGACATCCCCTTCCTTGTGGAGTAAATCCACTATTGTTATGATTGAACTGCCTTTGATCATTCCCCTGCGGCATGTTCACTGCCTGCTGTGAGTTCAATCCGTGTACGCTGGTCAACATTGCCCCTTCAATGGCGTACTTGGATAGTTTTTTCTGCAACAACTTTGCCTCCTCACCTTTGCGAGCATCGTCTTTTTTGCAATTCTTTTCTTGCAGGAGTCTGCAGTAATGCGCAATGGTCAGCCGAATTTCCTACCACGGTTTAGCCTCTATCCCCACTCTATCTTGAGCTGCTTCTGTACTGGCTCTGGCAGCCCTTGGCATAATATATGGTAGAACACTGTATACATTTTTTCCAAGATTCACATATTTCCAACACCCAAGATTACTGAAAATGTTGAATGTAAACCAACGGATCATCTCCTTACTTCATCTTTTTGTCATTATAGCTCGCATATCGGACATGTTCGGATACAGTACTCAAAGCGCTTTCCAGATGACTGCCCTACAATTATTGAACGGTGCTCCATCGTGAGCGGTGTTCACTGTAGTCACACTAGGGTACCCTGCCCTCGTCCACACGTCATCAGCTCTCTCACCAAGTGTGCCGATCAAAAGACCCTTTATGTCCCTTATAGCCAACGTGTTTCCTCTGGTCATTTTCTCTAATTCATGTATCAACTTTGCAGCACCAGAAGTTAAAATCAGGAGTATACACCTTAGATTATCCTTGTCCATCTGGGGCCATGGTATATACTGTGGTCTGGCCCCTTCTTTTTCTAAGAAAGGAAACTGTGATGCCCCAAACTCATTCTCATCTCTCATCATGTGTCTGGCCACTGCAGGGACAATATTGCCACATCACTGTCTACCTGGCAGTGATCTTAACCTGCTTACATAAGGCAGCGACTCCCCCCTCTAACCATGGAGTTTCCCCCTACATCAGTCTGACTGTGATAATCGCTCTGACGCTTAGACAGAGGCACATTTAAGTCCAACCATCTTACTTCCTTATCATAGAAAAGCCTCCCTCAGAACCACATACGTCATCTCTCTCTCTTCCCCATGGAAGGCTTCCCTTTCTTCGTCTGACATTTCTCGTGCCCAACTCGTGCAACTTCTCTCTTCGTCATCTCCATTTAGGGTCAGTCTGTCTAACGACAGCTCCTTATGCCTTGCACGACATGAGGCTTCCCCGTGTCATACAAATGAGTGCTCTAGAGATGGCCATTTTTTTCCCTTTCCCTTTGCCTCTTTCCGAGCTCTCATGTCATGATATACTTTATCAATTGCTTCCCCAATGCTCTTTGAGTCAAACTCGTCTTCTAGATTTGCTCTAGATGGACTTGATAACGACTCATATTCTGGGAATAATTCCTCTACATCCTCCCATGCTACTTTTGGATCAGGATTTCTTACTTCCTTTTCCAAGTAATCAAGATCATGTGCTCTCTGCCTTCTTTTATGTTACATATCATCGTCAAATTATCTTCGCTTTCTAGCATTCTCTCTCACTCTGTCTTCCTCTTTCTTTTTCATATTCCTTCTTTGATTTGCCCTTTGTATCTCCTCATCCCTTCAGCTTTGCATCCATTTATCCCTTAACTTTTGTTCCTGTTCTATTCTTTTTCTTTCTAACCTCTCCAGTTCATAAACTGTTCTTTGTTTATTGTCACGTTTTCTTTACTCTTCTGTCCTCTCTTGTTTTATAGATTGTTCATCTTGATAAAACTGCTCTTGTCTCTGTCTATCTTTCCTTTTCACTCCTTCATCCTTTAATCGTTCTTCCCTATCTTTGTCTTTTTATCTTGCTAGTCTTGATCTCCCCTTTGTCTTACATCCCTGATGTCTTTACCATCGAGATTATGCAAAATCTGACCTCCCATCCATTTGTTCTGTAAGAGCGCTATCTCATCAGTTTTATCTCGTTCTCCCTTTGATCTCTTTATCTCTTCCTATATCTAGAGATGTGCTTGGTCGATCGCGTCTTTCCTTATCGTGTCTCTCCTTGTCCCTCAGGACTTTAGAGATTACATCTATCTTAATATTTTTCTCTGGGCCCTCGTCACTACTTTGCGTAGGTGACTCATAAGCCGGGCTGCTATAACCTGCCGCTGCTTTAAGTTCCCTTAATGGGTTTAACCCATCGTCTTTCTTATTCTTGTCTTCTATTTCAGACAGGGCAGGTGGAGCTGAGGGCTTTTCACCCCCCTCCTTGCATACATTAAGTATCCAATCTATAGGAGGCTCCTCATCTTTCTCTTGTTAATACATTTTCCAAAGCTCTAAGCTCGGTAGGCACTTTTCTAGCTACTTCCCAGTTTATGCAGCATGCAAATATGTCGTCATATGCTGTAAGACTGCATTCGACAGTGATCCACCTTGTGGCCAAGGCATAAACATTTTGTCTGCGGTTCTTTTAACCCACTCTGCACTGTACTGTCTAAGTTTAAGTGCATGTTTTGGCAACTGCTTTCAGAGGTGCACTAATGGAGTAACATCCTCCATTCTTAATTTGTCAATTCTTAACTTATTTAACACTTGTTTCCTTTTGATACAGGTTTAAAGCACGTTTTAAAGGAACAATACCATATGAGTGAACACCAATTGCTGCAAGCTCCAAACCCGTTTATCCACAATTTTTACTTTAATCTTGCTAAAAACAATCATTAACTACAATAAAAACAATCTCTTTCTATTCCTCAACTTCACACTTCTCTCATTTATCATACATTTATCCTTTATCTATGACGTCATCATGCTTTCAAAACCACATGAAACAAACAGACAAACTTGACCGGTCACATAAAGCTCCTACGATCTTTATCTCTAAGACTCATCTTACCCTCTAAAAAAATTGCTCTTCTGGGAGCTTTAATCTATCTCTTTAGGTCTGCCTTTAATCGGTCCCGTGTTCCACATCATCCACATAGGGGATTTTAGATTAAGATTCATTCTAACGTTCTTTAAAACTTAGGTATTGGAGTATCCTCTTTATCGTGGCCTCTCACATGATATTACTTATTATATATATATATATATATATATATATATATATATATATATATATTACACAGCCACGTTAGTTATATGGGGGTCCCAAAATGTCTTTTTTCCCATAGACTGAATGGGGTCAAACCGCTGGATGGATTTTCACCAAATTTGCAGGTACAGGACATGGCCATGCAGTCAACAACAAAGTTATAACCTCTTCACTTACAAGCCAACATGGGTTTTATCTAGTGCGGTGGTTGTGGCCAAGATGTATACTTTTGGGTGCATGGTTGCAGGCTGTATGCCATGCACCCAAGCATGTACACACTGCCCACAACCACTGCAGCTTATCACATTTATACTTCACACCCACACAATCGATTATGTATCTGGCAGGTGTGGCCAGCTCCCAGAGTTTTGGGTACAAATTCAGTACATGCTACATTTACAATGTTTCCTTCTATGGGTGTGCTACTGATTTTTACGCAACCATGGGTGTAATATGCTGCAGTGATTGTGGCCAGGGCATACAGTCTTGTGTGCATTGCCGTAGGCCGGACGCCATACTTCCAAGACTGTAGGCCCTCGCCACAGCCACTGCAGCATGTCACAGAAGTGGGTACACCTGTAGTATTCATTATTGATCAGATGGTTGTGCGGATGTGTACAGTCTAGGCTGCATGGCCAAAGGCCATGCACCCAAGAAGAAACTTCTAAGCACTGGAGTTATAAGCCACTTCACATCCATATATTGAAATGTATGGACATACACCTAAGATTTTAGGCCCTGCCCACAACCACTGCAGCATTTCACAGCTACAGAGACACCCCTAGTATTGAACATCAGTCAGGTGGCTGTGGGGAGGTTCTGCAGTCATGCGTGCATGGCCACAGGCCATGCACCCAACTGCACAGTTATATGCAGTGTACTTACAAGGCACAATGGATGTGATATGGTGTGGTAGTGCATCACTCAGGTAGCTGTGGGGAGGGACTGCAGTTATGGGTGCATGGCCGAAGGCCATGCCCCCAAAAGCACATTTGTACGTAGTGTAGTTATATGCCCCAATGGATGTCAAATGGTGTGGTAGTAGTGGCCAGGATGTACAGTATTTGAACAAAGTAATACACACTGCAGTTGTAAGCACCTATGGATTTTATATACTGTATCCCCATTCATTGATATATCTACGGCCTCACACTCACGTCTGTAGCCTGTGGCTACAAACTACTGCAGCATATCACAGCTATAGGTACACTTGTACTATGCAACATCATTAAGATGGTTGTGGGGTGGGCGTAGCGTTTTGGGAGCATTGCCAAAGGCCATGCTCCGAAAACCAACTTTCTACATAGTGAAATTACAAGGCACAATGGTTCCGATATGCTGTGGTGTTTTTGCCCCGGACCCAGAGTTTTGCCTGCATGCCCAAAGGCATGGGGTGGGGTGGGGTTATAAGTGAATATGGGTGTGGTGTAATGCGGTAGTTGTGTACACGTCCTAGAGTCTTGGATGCATGGCTGCAGACAATGGTCCCAAAAGTTAACTTAAAAGTAGTTAATTGACAAGGACATTGGTTTTGATATGCAGCAATGGTTGTGGGTAGGAACTATACTCTTTGTACCTTGGCCGTAAGGCATAGGTGGTAGGTTACTGTAGTGATACACAAAATTGCAACTTTGCCAATCAGGGCTTTAGATGACAGCATTAGCCGCTGAAAGCCAATAGTGTATTCAAAGTATGTGCCAAAAATGCTGACAGTAGTCTGTTGTAGCACTTCCATTATGCTGTAGTGAGCTACAAGGAATATGCAGGCCTAGTAGGAGTGATAGGTCACATTATGCATTGTTGATAGACAGGCAGGGCGAGGGCCCCAGCTCTGTAGCTAATAGACATTTTTGCAGTGTTTGGAACATTATGGCACCTATATAGCGCTTAGATAGCCAGTCTTAAGCGCTATGAACACTAAGCTATGAGTGCATGCCTTTTAGAGCTTGCAGATGGGGTTAATACATCCCGGCTTCCCTTAGAATATTCTGCCTCACTAACGGTAGCCCTGCATGGCCTCTAAGCTAATCTTCCTTTCTCTGGGAAGGCACTGATAAGACATTCCTGAGCTTTCGCGCAGATGGGCTCCAGGGAGGGGCACAGAAAAAGGAGCACAGTGGAAATTCACAGAGCTGGGTTTTTCCATGAGCCAGCCTATATTTTGCACAGGGAAAGTTCTGGAACTGTGCGTCATGGACGGACAGCACGAGATTATAAAATATGCATGCTCACATGACTCAGGTGGGAGATCGACCTATGGACTTGGTTCAAGCAAGATCAAGTGCCCGGTATTTGGAGCTCTGACGGTACCCTACAGCGCTGTCCTCTGAGCGGGGCTTGTTACAGCTAGTTTATGAGGGCCAGGGTCTCCCAGTGGTGATTGAAGGGGAGTAAGACTGTGTTTCTCTATGTTTCTCTATGTTTTTCTAAGTTCTATGTTTCTCTATATTTTGCATTTCTCTAAGTTTTGTGCTTTGGTATCTTCTCTAACTTGAATCCCAAAATGTAAATGAAATTCACTGTTTAGAATAAATACTAAAACTTATTGAAGGTGTCATTTGTCACTAGCATGAGTTCACTGCTCGGCACAATAGAACCTGTATTTTCGACTGAATTGGGTAATTATTGCTCCCGAGGGCTGGTCCCGAGGAAGATTTGGCCCATATCAAGACATTTGGTGGCAGCTTGGGGATTTGTGCAGAGCAGTGCCTTGCTGTGAAATGACAAATTGTGTGAGAGAACACAGTGCAGAGTGATGAGCAGGCTGTCGCATTTCCTTGGTGGTCTCACTGCAGCTCTGAGACTTCAAAAGACAGCAACGTTGTGTCGGCTTGCCGTGGCCGATAGCTTGTGTGGTTAAGACTCCCTTCAGTAAATCAGTCGTGACTGACTTATTGCTTGGGAATGGAGCCAGGGAGTACAAGGCGATAAACAAGCGGGAAATGGCTTTGTTTAAAGCACTCCGATGAATGGTCAAGAAAGATGTATGTTCAATTAGGAAAGAATTTTATCATGCGGTTTCCCCAGTTTAAAGTTGTAATTTGAAATGCAAAGTGAGACGGAGTTCTCATCTGTATTCTGTCATGAGGGCAGGGAAAAATAGTTGCGAGGATTTGACATGCAAATTGTGAATAGTAATCTAACCATTGATTCAGCCCCAGTGTGCTAGCGAGTGGGGGGCTGTAATGTACGGAGGCGAAGGTTCGCTTTTTTAATGTATGCTTTTGAAGTGTTGACATTCCTGAAGATAACGTGGGGAATGAGCCGTGTTTAGGAGAAAGAGTAACATCGGTGTTGAGAGCCTAAAGGGTTTGTTTTTCTTTTGGCAACTGTAAATTCCATGTGCTGGTGGTGCATTGTCTTTAAAGGAAACACACTAAAATGGTTATATTGCATTTTAGCTGTGCCATGCTTATAATGGGTGAGAGACTCACTTAAAAAAGAAAGTGAGTGAATGGCATTTGGATTTTCGATTTTTGTGTATTGATTTGAAATTGCAGTATCAGTTTGCAATGGTTTGGGGGAAAAAACAATTTATATTTTTCTAAATTGCCTCTAAATTGCCCCTGGAGTATTTTTGACTGTTCCCACGCTATGCCATGGATTTGTACTGTTGCCTTATAAGTGATGTATGTTTTGGAAATAGTGACCTGTTGACTGTGGTACATGGTGAAAAATGTTGTTGACACATTAACAGCCCACAAGCAATATAGAGCGTGGGTTGCTCTTGTAGAGAAAAAAAAAAAAAAAAAAACGTGCAGGGAGCTGCACTACACATGGCATTTTTTAAATGCACTGAAATAAGTGGTTATATTCTGGCAATGGTACAACAGAATGAAAAATCTGTGTGTGATAAGACAGCACAAAGATTTAGTGGGTTGCGGGTTCTTTTGAAAGATCGCACATTGCATTGGAGTGAGCTCGTGAAGCCAAACTACAAGGTTACGAGGAAAAAGAAAAAAATGTATGCTTTTAAATGGGACATTGATCAGTTTCAAAACAGGCTAAAAGACGCTTTGACATTTTGCAAAATTACATGGAGTAGAATCTGATGACAAGAAAAAGTGCCTCTTTTGAAAATAAGAGTCTTGCTGTGTGTGTAGAGCTTGTGCCTTGAAGATAACTTGCACTGTCTTGAGCGAGGTGCGCGAAGAAAAAAAAAACTGTTGGAGGAAGGCAGAAAAAAGCACAATACTGCGCTCCTGTTTAGTGAAATGATGTTTACAGAAGCTGGCAGATATGGGAGCTTTTCTGAGTTGGAGGAAAGCAGTGCAGGAAAGAGTTAATCTGGATGAACTGTCTGAAATGAGTGCCTTCCATTGAAGCCGCCACAGTTTAAGAGTTATAGGCAAAGAGATAAGCTTGCTGCGTGGTATGGCGCTGCCCTGTGCACATGAAAGATAAACAATGACATTCCTGCATTCCATCCCCTGTGGGAGACACCGTCAGTGTGAGCAAAAACTGAGGAGGGGGGTGCAAAGACAGAAATGCTGAAACAGAACTGAAGGCTATAATTGCTGTGAGTGAGAAAATGAAAAAGAGCACAATCTACCGTATACATGCTGATGTACGCATGCTTTCTAACAGCATGCAATAACAGAGCTGAGCAGAAGTAAAGAATTTGCCCAACACTGGAAGGAGAACAAATGCTACATGCAGAATGGCAGAATGGGCACATCGCATCTGAACATTTGGGGAACCTGTACATCTGTGAATGGGCTAAGAAAAAGACAGCTGCCCATTTCAAGAGACATTGCCGTGCAAGCTGCATCCCCATGCGCCATGTGATGTGAAGTGAAGAGACATTGCCGTGCAAGCTGCATTCCAGTGCTCCATGTGATGTGAACTGAAGTAAAGCGCTGTGCACTGGAGAAGAAACCTCTAGGCGCTTTGAGAAGTGAAAATACACAGCTGGCAAAAATGCAAGCTACATTGCCAGGGCTGGAGTAACTGACAAAGACATTATGGTGTTCCAGATAGAAGCAAACTGACAAAGGTAGCCGTTTTGCAAGAGACAACATGCAGAGCGGGGCTTTGGAGTATAACATGAACACTGCACATTAGCCATGATCCAGAAGCCTCACAGCTTAGTGCAAGAATGAATGATTTGTTGAAGCAACAAAAGGAACTGATTCAGACTATCGCGCTCAAAGGGGTGGCCCAAGAAATCAGCAGACACCCTTTGGGAAAATGACAAGTGGAAAACCAGAGGCTTGAAAGACACTGCCTGTATGGAGAACTGGAGAGAAGATAAACAAAGCTGCTTGTGCAACTGCAGGCGGTATGGGTCTGAAAGACTTTACCTTTGAAAAATGGAGTGATGCCAGCAGGGCAACCTAAATCAAGATCATGAGACACTGGAAGCAAGTTGGCGCCTGGCATTCGTGATCGCTCTGGTGACAAAGGAAAGCATTGATCCATTGAGAAGTGCGACCTGGGTACTTATTATATGGCTTTTGTAAAATCACAGATCAGTCTGAAGTACCATTGACCAACTATGATTGCATTGCACAAATGAGTTTGTGATTAGGCAGTTACACCCCGTATGGTTGAGTGTAAATAAGCCCCCAATAACATGCAGAAGGGTGACAAATAATTGTGGTAGCAATGATAAAGTGTGTAGTTACCTGATGAGACTTCTGAAGGTGGGGGTGGTGTTAAGGGAAGGGGTGGATAACGCTGATATTGAAGTTTTGATGACATCCTAACATGAAGAACAATGACATTGTACTTTTGATGAAATCCTAACATTTTCTGTTTGTATTTTGCCTAGGCAAAAAAGCAAGACAGTTGCGTGCCATGATTGTGGTAGATGTGTGCAATTTGCGGGTGACACTGATCAGTCAAGCAGACGCATTCTCAGAGAAAACGAGTCACTGCGAAATGTCCTGCACCGCACTCAATGCTGCTAACATGCATGACGTATGAGGACATTTGTTCTGCAACCTGCGAAAGGTGTCCAACAGAGTAATAACTTTTGCTGAACTGGCACGGTGCAGACTTGGCTAGTTATCAAATATTTGATGCTGCACATTCAAATGATTCAGTTGCTGGAAATAACTTGGTTGATATATTTTGCCTTTCTTGTTTAAAGGACTGTGGACAATGAGTTGTGGACTGTAACATCATGCACCACAAACAGCTGTGTGACACAGCACTTTAATGCTAACACATTGAGAAATGTTTTTTTTTAAATGCACTTTTTGAGATGAATCTGAAAAAACGAAATGGTTTTGCTCTTCCAACTGAATTGCTTTAACCAGAGATGTTTTGCTTTTTTGAAAGAAAAAAAAAAACTTCTACGTTGCACGTAGGCAGGAAAATGATTTATGGATTGTTGGGGCAGCAGTATTATGCAAGTAGGAGTGTAATTTATTTTGAGATAAGATGAGAGCGCACATCAAAGTCACCTGTGCGTAGGTTAAGATCCTTAATTGGAAGTAATGCTGCCAAGTGTGTGAGCCCTAATTTGAGATGGTAACCTTTGAAACACTGGATACTTTTACAGCCAGCTTTAAGGCAGGTAAATGAAACCATGACTGACTTGATATTTGATTTAATGACAGTGTGTGACACGGTTTTTGTTAAACCAACCAGTTTCATGTTTTTGTGGGGACAGCTGTCTCCAGCACACTAATGCAAAGAGTCACCTTTTGATTGTAGACATTTGGAATAATTCTTTGGAAAAGCGCTACAAATGAGTATCCACATGGAATTGCTAGCGTAATGGCCTGGCACATTGGCGGGCATCTTTTGTCACTGACTCATATGACTGGTGTCTATGAAATCCAAGGCCCAAATGTTTCAGTGAATGGATACAATGATTTGTTTAATTTGTTTAATGTGATGTTTTTTCTGACCAAGAACTGCAGTGAGTGTTCTCGCCAAGATTGTATGGACTATAACTTGACTATATGCATTTCACACAATGGTGTGATGAAACAGCCACTGCCGGATGGTGGTATGGTGTTTGTAGCTAAAACTAATATTGTATATGGTAGATATCCCACTTGAAGAAGGGTATTCTCCAAGTCATATAAGGTAGAAATTGTGAACATGTTAGATTTTCCAGTAGTAGGCAACATTTAAATTGTAGGCTGGTAATGCACACCTCTATTATTACAGTGATACACTCAGACATAGATTTATCACGAGGCAATGTTTCCTTAGTACTACCAAGCTGCTACAAATGGAGTCCATTTCTATGGCCCATCACTAGAGTGCGCGTAGCTAGGGAGCTAGATTCATTAATTGCAGGAGCAGCGGGGAGTAACAGGAGCTTTATATGCTTATGACATAGAAACTGTGCACAATAAGCTAGCCACTATGGGTTCTGATGCCAGCTCTGCTATAGAACTTCTGGCCTAGTGGGGCCCATTGATACGCCCAACACTGCTACAAGTATTGGCAACCACTGGAGATGGCAGAATTTTAGGTATGAAGACATTTTTTCTGCGATAGGGTAGGTCAACAAGACTGCTAAATACACACGATACATTTTATGGTAAACATTGTTTAATCAGCAGGTGTTGGCTTTTCACTCTGAGTGGGGGCGACCATCCTCCACACACTGGCACACAGAGCTACAGTTGCCAGCAAACATATGAATCAAATTGCTTGCTTTTGATTGCATGAATAACACATGCCATGCTTGATGCAAATTAATAGAATTGTTTTTATTTAGATAACCTGGTGCCCATGGGTTCACCTTGTTCACGAAATTAGATGGTTTCTGGTTGGGTTCCACATACATGGGGGAAGTGTCTAATCACACAGCCCATAGTCACGTTTGAATGCCCTGGGATCAGGGGGAGGGTAGGCCCTTAGAGTGAAAGGCTGCCAGGTTTAGAATTGGTAACCATACATAAATGCAATAGTGCATTGTAGATTAGACTACACTGGATTGCCTTGACATTCTAACTGCATGCTGCTTTTTAACTGACAATCAGTTATACAATAATTATTTAGGTATTGTTGTGTAGGCCAGGTTTTGGCTAGAGTAAATGTCCATGTTCACTTTGTGTAGGTATTTTTGTGTAGGCCAGGTTTTGGCAAGGGTATATGTCACTGTTCACTTTGTGTACATTTTTGTTTAGGTAGTATTTTTACTAACCTTGCATGCCACGCTGACTAACCGCTAGAAGATAGTTTGCTTAAACCTCTTGCAAAGCCCCAAGGTCTTTATCACTGCACTAAATACTATATTGATGGGTATTAGTCAGCATTGTCGCACACACGTTGAATAGGGGTGGAATGTAGTGATACACAAAATTGCAACTTTGCCAATCAGGGCTTTAGATGACAGCATTAGCCGCTGAAAGCCAATAGTGTATTCAAAGTATGTGCCAAAAATGCTGACAGTAGTCTGTTGTAGCACTTCCATTATGCTGTAGTGAGCTACAAGGAATATGCAGGCCTAGTAGGAGTGATAGGTCACATTATGCATTGTTGATAGACAGGCAGGGCGAGGGCCCCAGCTCTGTAGCTAATAGACATTTTTGGAGTGTTTGGAACATTATGGCACCTATATAGCGCTTAGATAGCCAGTCTTAAGCGCTATGAACACTAAGCTATGATTGCATGCCTTTTAGAGCTTGCAGATGGGGTTAATACATCCCGGCTTCCCTTAGAATATTCTGCCTCACTAACGGTAGCCCTGCATGGCCTCTAAGCTAATCTTCCTTTCTCTGGGAAGGCACTGATAAGACATTCCTGAGCTTTCGCGCAGATGGGCTCCAGGGAGGGGCACAGAAAAAGGAGCACAGTGGAAATTCACAGAGCCGGGTTTTTCCATGAGCCAGCCTATATTTTGCACAGGGACAGTTCTGGAACTGTGCGTCATGGACGGACAGCACGAGATTATAAAATATGCATGCTCACATGACTCAGGTGGGAGATCGACCTGTGGACTTGGTTCGAGCAAGATCAAGTGCCCGGTATTTGGAGCTCTGACGGTACCCTACAGCGCTGTCCTCTGAGCGGGGCTTGTTACAGCTAGCTTATGAGGGCCAGGGTCTCCCAGTGCTGATTGAAGGGGCGTAAGACTGTGTTTCTCTATGTTTCTCTATGTTTTTTCTAAGTTCTATGTTTCTCTATATTTTGCATTTCTCTAAGGTTTGTGCTTTGTAATCTTCTCTAACTTGAATCCCAAAATGTAAATGAAATTCACTGTTTAGAATAAATACTAAAACTTATTGAAGGTGTCATTTGTCACTAGCATGAGTTCACTGCTCGGCACAATAGAACCTGTATTTTGGGCTGAATTGGGTAATTCTTGCTCCCGAGGGCTGGTCCCGAGGAAGATTTGGCCCATATCAAGACAGTTACACAACCAAGATGCAAGGGCCAGCCTACAGCCACAGCAGCATATTGCTACCATAGATTTGACGTGTAGGTTCGCATGTGTATAAAAGGACTGCTAATATACTTATGCCTTACTTTGTTCAGAATCCATATATGTTTAAAATGCCTTTAGTACTTGGCGGAAGTATATTTGTCTTAGCATTTTATGAAAACATACTACATTGCATAATAGACAGTTAACTTTTTTTTTTTTTACCCTCATATTTAGTTTACAAACCTGTGTACTGTGCATTCTGCTCAGTTTCTGTGTTTGCTTTTCTAATCCTTGGGTCTGGGGAAAAAAAATCCTTGTCGGATTAAAAAAAAAACCTTTATTTGCTATGGTACTAACTACTTCCTTGTTTCCTTTGAGTGCTTCCTTCTTCTTTCTGATTAATGTTCTGTTTGTTGCCTTGCTGCTGTTTTTTTAACAACAGTTAGATACCTGTCGGCGTATTCTACCTGTGCATTTGTTTTTACAGATCTGTGATATTCATTTATTTGTGTCGTTGTTATATCCTCTTGGGCAGTTAGATACCTGCAGGCGTATTCTATCTGTTTGTAGTCTTTCACATAATTTTTTGGTAATCTTGAAGTACACATTATTTATAAAATGTTGGCTTTAAGAAGATTAAATACGTATTTGTAAGATTAGCTGGCAATCTCTGCTTTAGAGTAATGGTGCTATCATTACATTCAAACCATCCACATTTCTTTTTAATGTATGCAGTGTAGTGACCTGCATTGGTTGTAGCTCCTGCATGGTAGATAATACCTATTGTTGTAAAGTTTTTTTTTCCAAGTGACACTTGACCGTGTGTGAATCCAGTCAGTTTGCAGTTGTTTTTAGTACCATCTGCATTATAACGTAGAAGCATAAGTATTATGTAGGCACTATGTGATTGTATCAGTAAAGTGGAGCGATTGTCTGAATTACAAATAGTACATAATCTGCCATGGTTTGCATTCTGTTGCTGAAATGGAAGAGATTCACAATTAGGTATGTAAACATACACAAATCGCTCATTTGGGATTTGTTCCTGTAGCACATTGCTACAGAGAGTGCATGTATGTTTCCACATGTACGAAATCTGGAAGATTTCATTTATAGGCATGCTTTTGTTTTCCAATACTAGTAGTAAGTACATTAGAAATTCTTGTGGATCTTCTTGTTAGTTTATAGCGAATCCCACCATTCTAGCACAGTGGTCCAATTCTTGCCTTATTCCATGCACACTGTACGTGTTGTCAGGATTATTTGTTGCGTTTCTATGAAGCACTAACATTTGAAAACACAATTGGTCTGTACTGTGTAAGTAAATATTGTTAACAATTGGTGGCAATTGAAATAGAATATTCATTGCTACATTTGCATAGCAACTTACCCCAGTTTCATTTGCAAATTTGAATGGACCAGCTATTTCTGCATCTGAGTGCATTTTTCAGAATTTCTGTTCCTTCTTTGAAGACGTACCTGGTTCACATTCCCTAATAGGTTCTTCTTTGTTTGTGGTAATTGATGAAGCTTTACCTTCTTTTGTTTTCTTTGAAGGATTTGCTGTTGGATTCTGTTGCATTTCTGTTTGATTTAGTTTTCTTTTACCACGTTTTACTTTATCTGGAACAGGATACTGTTTCAGATGGGGGATGTACAGTGAACGCAGTCTATTGTATTCTAGAATGCAAGGAATATTAGCTTTGACTTTACTTGCATCAAAGTTCATTAGCAATAGACCGTTAAGTGCACGTAAGCATGATAATGCTACGTAGCTCATGCCTTCTTTAAAGACTGTGTTTCCTATATCTATCAATGCTTTGTCTAGGGTAAGACCTTGGGATTTATGAATGGTAACTGAATATGCAAGAGTTAGAGAAAATTGCTCTGTACGTAAATACATGTCTTTGAAGAGAAGGAATCGAGCAATTGAGCGCCCTATCCTTTTCACTTCTGAAAGTTTATCAAAACGAATATTGACAAACTGAATGTTGCTATCATGTGGGTATGATTGAAAGCCAAAAACTGTACACAGTGCTCCATTAACTAGCCCTTACTCGACGTCAAGGTTACGTTTAAGCATTACTTTACAATTTAAGGATAATTTTAATATTTTTTCCAACCCAGCTATGTTGGAGATTGAATTTTCTAAACTATTTAGTCTTGTTGTGGCTTGTCACACATGGGTACTGTTATACCACGTACGTCTAGTTTGTCTGTAGCCCTAATTTCCATTATTGGTTGCATTTCTTTATTTCACATTGTTTCATTGAATTTGAAACAGCTTGCAAGAGTTGGCATTAAGGCCGTACAATTGACTTTTTGTGCGCTAATTGTTCCATAACATCAGTTGCACATGCATTATCGCCATAAAGTGCATGAATGTGCCAGTTTTTCAATACTACTTGTGCTTCTTGCGATAGTAGACCAACTCTAATACTTTTTAAAATGTTGGCATAAGTGATATCTGCAGATTGCTGCATGACCTCTGTTAATTCTCTGTATTGGAAATGTTGCCAAAGGTTGACATTTCCTATGCTGCCAACAGTTTTACGGCAGAGTTTGTGGCCTAAGGTTTAAAAAATTGATTCACCTTTCACTTGTGTCAATTGTAGAAGATCTCCAAAAACGATAATGTGTTTCCCTGCATAGAGTTCTTCGTTGTTATTTTTAAGTACTTCCTGCAATCTGAGGTGAATCAAAGCCAATATTAGTTTGGAGACCATGCTCACTTCATCTATTAGTAGCATTTTCATTTGTTTCAATACTCTGCGTACTTCCATCGCAGCTTCTGCAGAAAGTTTGTAATAGTCTCATTTATTTTGATGCTCTACTGGAAGCAGTAGTAATCGGTGTAAAGTGACACCGCCTATGTTGTAGGCAGCTAAAACTGTGGGGGCCGTTACAACAGCTGACAGTTTGTTGTTTGTCAATTGTTGAAGAAACTTGCTGATGATTTTGATCAAGAATGTTTTCCCTGATCCAGCTTCACCACTCACATACAGCAGTATAGGTTTGTAATTTTGGCAGTTACATTCTTTATTTTCGTGTTGTACACCATGTACAATTTGTTTTGTTACGTCTTCAAAAATGGTGCGCTGATCTTTGTTATGTTTTGCTTGTTGTACAGTTAAGTCTTCTGTATCTTCTTGATACATGGTGTTTTCTACTTCTGCCATAGCTACCTCTGCCTCATTTGCTATTACTGGTTGTCCTAGTGGTTCTTGACTTCCTGTTACAGAAGGTTGACTACTGTTGGAAGAGTCCTTATCTAGTTGGGCCTGAAGTTCTTCTTACTGTTGCTGCTCATTGTGTAACATTGTTTTGTACTGCGTAAAGTTCACATTGGTGATAGCGCTTTCATTTGCTTTGAAAGCATCTTCATAGCAGTCATCTAGTATGTCTTCCTCTTTTCTCCATGGTTTAAAAAGTTGTAACAGAGACATGTCATATAGTTCTTTCTGTTGAGGAGTTTTTAATGACAATTTTACATGATTAATTAAGCTTTGTTTGGTAAGTTTCACTAAGCTCCCTTCACAATCGGTCACTCTATATCTACTTTTGCTTTCATCGGGTTTTATATTATTTTTGTATGTAAAGTTTTCAGCTATGTGGTATAGAAACATGCTTTCCAAAGTGCTACTCCTGTTCGGATAGTATCTGTCCAGAAAATCATTTTTTTTTTAATGTCTTGGCTGTTGGGATCATTTCTGGCAATTGTTTCTATGTCCTCATATTATTTCATCACTCTTTTCCTAGATTTAGCAGGACCAAGATTTAGCCATATGATGTCTGATTTTCCATACAAAGCAGTACCGGTTAAACGATCTGCTGCTTCATAAGTGCCACATTCTCTATGATAGAGCATTTTTATGCCTAGGCTGTACAATGTCTGTGATAGTGTTTTGTCTGATGCTAGGTCATCCCAGAGGTCTTGAAGCTCTGTTTTTTCTGCTTTGGTTAAGTAGGCTGTAAAATTTCGTGCAGCAGCAGTAAAATTGTCAGCAATGTACGGCACATCTATGTTTGCATTCCATAAGTGGGCAATGATTGCATTGTAATCATTGATATATTTTGATTCTTCTGTTCTTTTTATGTAATACGTGTTCTTAGGTGATTTACCTTTAACACTATGTCGAACTGACATGAAGTTGTTTACTTCACCTGTTTCTGTAACTGGTCTAGGGAAACCAAAGCGGCATTTGGTGTAGTGTTTTCCTTTGTTTTTGTATTTGCAGCGAAAATATTTGCCTCATTTTTGTCTTTGTAATTGTAAAATCTGCCAATGCAACTCTCTATGTGTCTGTTGTGAAGGGATTTCACAAGTGACATATTTTTGGATAAACTGCAAAACAGTGATATCAATGTCATGACCAAATTTAGGTGCATTTTTGATCCATAACAACATGTGAATATGTGGTGCTCCTCTCACTTGATATTCTTTTCTCCAAAAGAAGTGTTGCACTTCTCCAAGGGGAGGAATAGTTTTATTGCAAATAAAGTGTAGCATGGCAATGAAACGATGATGGAAATATCTTGACACATTAACTGGATCTAGAGAGCAAAGTTCTCCAGGTGTTAATATATCTATGTTGTTTTTGTTGCTGTTTGCTATGCGTAGGAACTCATGTAAATCTTCCCATGCATATTCTGCACAACTTAGTGTAAAAAACCAAGTCGGTGGTCCAAGGTTTCTGATCATACAACGCACGTCTCTGTGCCGTCGGAACCAGTATTCCTTTGTACCGCGCATGTTTGCAAACATATTTGTTATACTTGATTGTAAAACCTCATCTTTTTCCTGTACTTTTTGTATTAACTGTGTAGCTGACATATTTTGAAAGTGGGTTCCAGATTTCAAAATGTGTGCAACTCCGTAACATAGCATTGCTAATTCACTTTCATAGAGTAGGTGGAATATGTATTCCACATTTTGTCTAAATCTGGGATCTTGCGAATACCTTTGTAATGAGCGGTATTCTGATGCCCCAATCTGAGTGGGTCTATCACTGTACCTTCCACCTTTGCCAGTAGGAAATGGCAGTGGAAAATCATGTGCTTCTATACTTTTTTCCCATATACTCATTGGTGAACCTTTGGTTTGTCGCATTTGGTAAGTTTCTAGTGCATCATCTATGCTTTCATTGGAATGCAATGGATGAATTGTGTACTGGTTCAAAAGAGTGGATACTGTAGCATGATCCAGAAGTTCAAATTGTCCATATTCTGATGGCTCTTGAATTATTTCAGTTGTTTCCCTTAAGCTTTCTTCAATATTTATTTCCTTGTAGTACCCGTTATTGTCTTTTAATTATTGCAATGCTTGTCTAACTTTATGTATGTCCTCCAGTTGTTGCCAATTTTTTTTGTCTTTTGTTGGTACACCATTTACCAAGACTATTAAAGAATGCTCTATTGAATGTTGCACCCCTAGAGTGGGTAAATTTTCATTTAGATCTAATGGCAAATAAACTACTTTGCCACAAATGCCTTTCACCAATTCAGAGGGAGGTAATTTTGCTGTTTTTGGACGAAGGCGTATAATTGCTTGAAATGTGTGAACTGTTTGAATTATGATGCTCTCATACAAATTGAGTTGTTGCAGGATTTTTGGTAGTGGGAACAATTCCAAATTATTTGTAATAGCACGTGAAGGAGTGTGGTTGTTGTCTAATTTTGTAGTGCAGTAACTACAACATATTAGGCATAAAGTTAGTTCATATTTGTTTTCTGCTAAAAGGTAGACAGCTAATTCAAACCATTTAGAATCTTAATTGTTTTCTATTTTGTATGCTATGTCTATATTTTTTGTGTTCCTTTTGTAAAACGTTCTATGCGGCAACACACACACACATGGTTTAGTATTTCTTTTCTGTAAGTGTGTAATAGGAGGTTGCCATGTGCAGAATTGTTGCTACTATGTTTTAAAACTATTGCATTTTGTAAGTGGCTTTCACTTCCAAAATATTTTCTCTGAATACGGTCAATTTCTTCTTGTAAGTATTTGGGTGTACCATGCAGAAAGTATTATTTAAATTGCCTCATTCTGAAGCTGGACTTTTTGCATAGTATATTTTATACACTAGATTTCTTACATTTTAATGATGTACTGATATCCTTTTGATATCATGGAAGGTGCTTTTGCAAAGAGGCCCAGAAATGCAGGCTAATGAATGTCCTTGTAGTCCTGTGTATTTGCGCACTGGACAAATATCCATATTTTGCAGCACTTTCATTTTACTTTTGTCTTTACCTTTTAGATACTGATTGAGGAACTGACATAAAGATTTAAAAGATGTGTTTGGAATGGCACACATTGATGTGCACGGCCATTTGTATACTGGACGATGTGGTTCTGTCGAATCGAGAGGTAATTCTGAGTTTTCAGGGGATACTTTTGTAAGCAGTGTTTCTTGTTCCATGATGTTATTATTGATTTTTTCATACCCTTGTCCACTGCTATGGATGGCAATTGTGTTTGTTTGATTTTGTTTGTATGCTTCTTCATTAAAATATTGTTCTGTGGTTGTCATGTGACTCCATTCACCTCCACAAACATTTAAGAAATTATTTTTGTTCACATTCCGTTTATTGCTGAGTTTCTTTTGTAGTTTGGTACTTAGTTTTGTTAGTGCTTTCATCCTACTTAACACTAATATAAACAATTTCCTTTTGAGAAGGATTGCACTGTCCACAAGAGCTTGTAGGATTAATTTTCTACAGTAGGTTTTAAGGGTTGAGGATGATTTCGGACCTCTTCTTATTAGATTCTGAAGGACCCTGTGGCGAAACATTTTTGCTAAAATACTTTTTTTACTGTGGGTTCTTGTTACTATATCATGATTATTAGGAGCATTGCTAGCTGTACTGGTATCCAATTGTTTGCCAAGATTTTTGTGTTTTGTGACACATTTTGATGATGGAGGTAAAGTTTTGGTAGTTGACGCTTCCTTTGTTTTGCTAAACAACTGTTTTAGCTGGTTTGTTCCTACGTTCTCTACAAACTCTACTACAGATGGATGCTTAGATTGGACACTTTTCTTTTTTTTGCTCTAATTCTGCGTTCCTTTCTATGGACTTGCTTTTTGGTAGGCATTCTTTGGTGTCTGTTGAAAAAAAGAAGGCATGCTTTGGTCTGTTGTACAATGTATGTGTGTCGTGTGCATGCGTGCATGATTTTGATGGGGAAGCTGTTTGTCGTGGTGTGTGAATGTACATTGGACTCTTACAATGATTTGGGAAGGCTATTTTTCAATTTATATAGCACTACAATGTGCTTCAGATGACAGTGCAAAGTGGCCTAGTGGTGACGAGAAGCATTATTTGTAAACGAAATGGCATAAAATTGAAACAGCTATTTCTTTCCTAGTACTAACATTCTAATGATTCCGTATGTTATTTGAGTTCCAAACACACAGGGATTTGTGAGCCATTCTGCCTGTTACTCTTTGTTTAACAAATGGGGATTTGTGAGTAGAATGGTGCAGAAATCAATGTTTTCTTTGGTGCCCAAAGTTAACAAATAACCCATGCACCCTCATTGAGGAATAGTTAAAATATAAAGGTAGTACTGTACTAACTTTTTTTGCGAAAAGTCCTGGTTTCTTCGGATATGTCGTTTGCAGTGTAGATGCTGCTATTTCCAGGAGAGTAGTCTTCACTGCGATTGAGAAAAAAAAAATTATTCACTTTGTGTGTTTAAAGCAGTGATGATACTGTACACGTTAATTTTGCATCATGTGTCAGAGTATTCTCCTTTCATATTGCCAAACAGTGCTTGTGTGCATTTCACTTCACTATGTGCTGCCTTTGTATGTTTTTTGCAGTATGTTACTTGCAAGACCTTCAGAAATGAGAACGATTTTAAAGCTATTTTATCTATAGGAGATCGGTTTGTAAGCAATAGGATATAATAGTAGATGTGAAAACATTTTCTAGTTCCAAATTATAAGTACGATGGCAAAAAATCGGGAGACCCTGAGAGGGAGCTGTCACCACAGCAATCGGGAGCGCTTATTTTTCCCATACAATCGCATTGCAAGTAGCATTAATGTAGGCCGTACACAGTACACAACTCAGACATTTTGTAATGTAACCTCGAGTTTCTCACTAAATAGGCATGCCTGTAACGTATGCATAGGTTATGCGGGAGACAATAAGAGGGAGTGCGGTTTGCCAATGAAATATCGGACATCTTGCACTTAAAATGGGAAGGGTTGGTATGTATTGCCTATCATTTGTTTAAATGAAATCATAAGGGTTGCACATCTTCTCTGATTAAAATATGCATACCTGTACTCTAAACTCATGGAGGTGTACGTAGAAATCCGCGACACTTGCACACGCGTTTGTGAGGTAGGTGCATTGCAACGTTATGCAACTTCCATTCAGAGTCATCGATAGTAAATTTGAAGTGCGCAATGTTGCTGACGGAGTTAGATTTAGCGATGTTTAATGTGATTTGTGGATGGTTGTGTGACTGCTTAGTTGTGTCCAATGAGGGACTGGATTTACGACTGATGTGGAAAGGGTAGAAGGACCGGGTAAGAGTTATGTGCCGCACGTAGACAACGCTTGTCCGCGGGTAGGGCGTGTCACATACAGGGTTTCTACAGCAAATCCAGCATGGAATGGGGACTGTAGGCATTAGCCAATCAGACGTTCACATTGCTCTTTTGTGTCTATAGATGGTGCATATACTGAAGATGGCAGAGGTGGAGGCCATGATTTACAGCACTATGCCGAGAGTAGGCATGTGGCACAACATTTCAATATGAGAGGAGTGCAGGTGGTGTGGAGTGCTGAGGCTGATGGCGATGTTGCACCATTTCTGCAAGTTTGCAGACAAATGCATACGATGACCTCTCCTCATGTGGTTCTTTTGCACTACGGTGCTTGCCATTTCGGGTACGTGACTTCACGTACTTTGTTGGAAGATTTAAGAGAGATGGTTCAAGCACTAATGAACATCTTTCCAACTGTGAAAAGTAATTATTTCCGGTTTACTCCGTAGAGGAAAATGGGACAAAAGTTCTGTTTCCTGTCCAGATCGAAGTATTGGGAGGTGTAACATCAATCACGGCATGCATGCTTTCATGTTACGAGCTGGTATGTGTTTTTCGGCAGCCACGACAACATTGATCCCAGTAATGCAGATTATTTTGCAGCAGATGGTGTTGCACTGTCTTCTTTGGGAAATTCCATGTTCTTTTGGAATGTACAGCTTGCTTTAGAGAACGTTCTGTAATGGTTGTAGGAGGAAAGTAAGAACAAAAAAATAAAATAATAAAACACAAAATAACAGGTGTCTGTAAGGCATCTGCCCAAAAAAAAGAAAAAACGGCTCTTTTCAGAGCCCACCTTCAAGGGGAAAAGGGGATTATTACTTACCTGTACAGTCGTCACGCTCTGATCCTGTACTTGTCCGTGGACATGGCGGTAGTTTGCAGGCAGCGCATATTACCCATGGGGATTCTGGGGTGGAGACGCATGCAAATGAGAATGAGCGCAGCTAGGGATTGGTCAATACAGTTCAGTAGGTGTGTTCTGAACAGAGAGATTTAGTGAGACCGTCCTCTCCCTGACTGTAGACCACTCAGCTATGGCTCTGTGTTCTCGAAAACAGATTATCTGGATTTCGGGAGACTCATGGATACATTGGTTGAAGTTGCATGCAGAAAGTCTATCTACAGATCTTGGATTGCCTAATGCGGAAGTGCACTGGCATGGTGTGCGTGGAATGAGATGGCTGGACTTGGTACCTCTCTGTGTTACTTTACTGACAGAGCATCGTCCTGATATACTTATCATTCATTGCGGAGAAAACCATTTAGGCCACGTCTCTGGAATTTCTTTGCAATTTGCAATGAAGGAAGGACTTGCGCAGATCATGGACATGTTCCCCAATTGCCACATAGTTTTTTCCCGTATTGCACAAAGGCAAATATGGCTGCGTTCTTCTGCATTTGGTCCACAAATGGAGAAAGCGAGATGCAATGTGAATAAGGCTGTTGTGCTGTTCTAAGAGATGTTGGCATGTCCTCATTCCACAATGAAAATATTTTGCTTCAGAGCTCTTTCCTTTTTCGCCGAGATGGCGTCCATCTCACATATGCTGGCAACTAAATTTTTTTTCACAATGTACAAAATGCATTGCGCCCTTTTTTGGAATCACACTAGCCTATTTGCCTTTCCGTTTTTCCTAATGTACAGTTTTTGAAGCAGGCACAACACCACCAAAGGCTCTTTTCAGAGCCACCACTTACTCGCAGCGTAAAGTCCATTGGTTTTACTCCACGTGCACCCTCCATTTCTGTGTCCTACGACTGTCCACTGACTTTTTCAAAAATGTGCGGTGGCCTACAACGGTCACTTGCTAGTTCTACTGTTAAACTGAGAAAGGCGGCTCTGAAAAGAGCCATTTTTTAAATGTTTTTATTGTTTTCCACTTTCCTGCTTTTGGGCACACAATACACTAGGAGAGGAGGGCAAAGGAGGGTAAGGAAGGGACGCCAACCATGGGGATAAGAAGGGGCAGGTGGAGAGAGAAAGCTATAGGGTGATCTTTACTTGGGTAGGAATCAGTTAGCACTTTGAAAACTCTCCCCCCTGCAGAGTACTGCGTCACAATACATAAACACTATTGTCACCTTTGAAAGAAAAGGGTCAATAGCATTTTGAATGGCTTGTGAGGCAGCTGGAGGGAGGCGCTCTCCCACAGGAGTGTCTCTTGTGGTGAGATGATCGGACACGGAGGATGCTGTGGAGGAACTTAATCTACTACGTTCTTCACATGGCACCACCTTGCGAACGTCTGCACTGTGGAGCAAAGTTAGGTGGCGCTTCATGGTTGTAGTGCCAAAGCTGTACACACCACGTCTCCTGCAACTCAACACCAACTGGCACTGGTTACACCTGACCCGGTTTGCACATGCTTTTTGTACGTTCCCACAAACGGAAAACAACCGCCACACCCACGACTCCCGGCGAGTGCTTGTAGTGCACAGCTCCTCCACCTCATTCTCTTCTTCCTCCTCTTTCTCGATCTCTACATCCTCACCCGTATATCCCTCTACAGGCCCTTGGGGAGTTGGTGATGGTGGAGGGTTTGGAGGTGTTGCTGAGGCTAATGAAGCGACAGTAGCCATGGATGCCATAACAATTAATTTTCCTATTGGTCACTACAGCAATAAAGGCAGCACAACAATAGCCAGAAGCACAATGAAGATGCGTTTGGGGGTGTGGCCATTTATAGGGGTGGAGGGATGCGCCTCATCACCATCTTCATCACTGAAAAGCGTTCCAAAAATGTTGAACACCATGTTCACAGGTAAGCTATTGTCTGCGATATGTGAAATGATATTTTTATACTGTACAATAATTTGCCTTGTGTGTATAAGTTCTTTTGTACTGTTGCGGAAGCACACAAACTGCGCAAATTAGTCCATACGCTCAGTGTGGGTGCGGTCACATGATGACGTCCTGAACACATCCGCAACAGAAATGGGTGTCCGCTGGACAGCAAATGCAGACTAACAAACGTGCACATGCGCGCAAATGTCCCACGGACAGGGTTCGGGTTCTCAAACTAATTCAAAGTGCGACACAAGTGAGACGGACAGTTAGGGACAGGCGCGATGTTCGCTGTACTTATGGTTGTACTGCGCATGTGCGTACAAGATATGCTCACTGTACGGAAAGGTCCAGTGTCCTCAGGACAACTCCATTTTGTTTGACTACGAACATGCTCCCATTTTGCTCATTTACAGACATCCCGGACACCTGGTGTGTTCTACGAACATGGTTTATGTTGTTTGTAAGCGGTACGGCGAGGTATAATGTCCTTAGGACACCGCTTTCTGTTTCTTTACGCACAACTTTCACAGATGGTGCAGTCAAACATCAATTCCATCTTAGTTGACATTTTGACATTAGTACGGGTAGGTGTACTGCCATTACAACATCCACATTTCATTCCTTACAGATAGGTCGAACAGGCGCGCTGTTCGCGAACATTTTAAGTCTTTTAAAAAAAAAAATGTATTACTGAAAATCTTTAACTACAACTACTATACAAAAACATTCCAAACACGCACACACACTTTATTCCAAAGAAATACTGGGGGAAGCAGATACTGACACAAATATAGGGGAATTAGGATTCAACACGGGCTGGTTATAACGGGAAGATTTGTGAGGGGAAGAAGGGATGGATGTTTCGTCAAAACGTTTATTTTCTTCTTGAATGTTTGGGGATGGTTCACTAGGGAATGGAGAAGGGGGGCAGGTACAGGTGGGACAGTGGTAACATACTTTTCCTCTCACACAGTCCTCCACAAATTCCCTTAACCTTTTAAAATTCTCATTCAGTGTCTCCATTTTCAGTTCAATCCTTTTCAGCCTGTCTTCTTCTGTGTCATTAGTTGCCCTTTCTTCTTTTCTTTCCTGGTCTGTAAAAAATAACTATATATCTATAAAATGCCTATAGAATACTGGCCATTACTTTGCATACGCAGAGTGCTGTGTACCATTGTTATCGCTATCTTCCAACATTTCCCCATGCGGAAAGTACTCTTCCAACCACTCCAAAGTACTCGTCATTTCTGTGTCAAAGTAACAGAAAGGCATTATTATTTCTGCACCACATGCCAAAAAAAGTACACACACATATGAAAAAATGACATTCACTTACTATTTTGATGTTATTTCCCTTCGTCCTACTGCGTGCGTCCACTGTCGGTCTAGGCTGCAGAGTTTCTGTGAAGTAATTACGATGGAGGCATCATTTTTCTTTTTATGGTACCATCCATTTCATTCTACATGGTTATTAAATGCGTCGTTTACATTTCACACGCTTGGGTTTCCATATTTATTTATTAATACTTATAACGTCTTTGAGTCCTTTTTCTACGTTGAACATTTTTTGTGTAAGAGAATAGTAAATTTTCAGATACCCCCTGCCTCTTTGGGTACTGTTGACCTCGTCCGCCCCCGTCCGCAAACAGGCGCTCAGTCCGTCCCTTTCTAATATCAATAGGGAGGGGGTGCTGTATGTTGTATGTTAAATGTATATTAAGTAGGTCCATTATACTACATATCTCCCAAAATCACACGATGACAGTGTATATTCAGCACATCAACTTCATTAACACAATGTTATGATTAAGTTCCCCTTTCAAAAACCTGTAAAATTCACTACAAAAAAAAACATTGTTAAGGGGACGTTATGGTTAAGTTGCCCTACCAAAAACCTGTGCACTTCACTACAAAACAACTTTTCCACCTCCCCATTATAGTTCAAATTAAAACCAAAAAAACCCTGAAATTCGCCAGTTATGGTAAACTAAGCCACCATACCTGCCATCACCACTGTGCACTGCTAACACTTAAACCCAGAACATGAAAGATGGCATCAAAAATGTCATTGATGACATCACTGACGACATCACATGTTTAGCCCCTTTGTTTTCGTTCACTGCCATACATATATATTTCCATTCAGTAAAAAAAACTTTGTTAAAGGGATGTTTCATTTCACATTGAAACCAAAAAACACTGCACATTCCCCAATTATGGTAAGCTAAGCAAACATAACTCGCACCACCAACGTGTATTGCTAAGCCTCACACCCAGGACATCAAAGATAACATCTCAAATGATGACATCACTGTCCCCTTAACAATGTTTTTTTTGTAGTGTATATATACATATATATATATATATATATATATATATATATATATATATATATATATATATATATATATATATATATTACACGGCCACGGTAGTTATGGTTCAGTTGCTGTTTCCATAGGAAGAACACTTGTTGGGAGGCTTATAACTCTTATAACTCTGCTCCCCCTGGACGAATCCTCACTCTGCAAAAAAAGTATATGGCCCACTCTGAATTCACATGCAAACTTTGGTGAGGTTTGGTCCAAGGGGGACAAAGTTATAGGGGGGTCCCAAAACTTTTTTTTTTCCCATAGACTGAATAGGGGAAAAAATGTGCGCATGGCTTCAGAGGAAACCCCTGGACGGATTTTCACCAAATTTGTGGCAGGAGCAGCGGTTTGGTCCCGAAAGCGTGCTTTTGTGAATTTGGTGAAAATCCATCCAGTAGTTTTCCTTGAAACGATTCAAAAGTAGGTCTAAAAAAATTACTGATATCTATATCCGCTCTCGATTGGCTAAGGGGCTCACGTCATGTCCGCAGACACGCAACATGTTTTTTTATTGGCTGGAGTGAGGCGTGATGTGCGTCAGATTGTTCCGATGCACCCGCCATCTTGGATCCGCCGACAGCGCGGCGGCGAACAGAGGCGAAATGCAGTTTTGGGAAGTGTTGTGGGATGCAAGTGTGCTTGGGGAGGTTTAGGGAGGAAGAGATGGGTGAAATACTGTATTTGTTTAGGTGGCAGGTGTACTGATGTATTAGCCATGCCCGCGCTGTCCGGGATGTTCGTAATTACTGAAAATGAGGGGTGTTCTAAGGATAGTATTCCCGTCCATGCTGTGCGCAGGCACGTTGAAACTGTTCTAAGGACACGCGTGGTGTCAGCAGACTTTAAAATTTTGTATATGCTGCCGTTAAAGTTATCCAATCTATGGGTGTCATACTGAGTTATAAGTCACCATGGTGATATGCTGTGGTGGTTGTGGCCAGGGCCTAGAGTCTTGGGTGCATGGCCACAACCACCACAGCATATCACACCTATAGATCACACCCATAGAATCGAATATCTATTAGGTGGTTGTGGGTATTCTTGGGTACAAATTGAGTGTATGCTGCAGTTAAAATCTTTCATTCTATGGGTGCGATAATGAGTTATAAGCCACCATGGGTGTGATAAGCTGCAGTGGTTGTGGCCAGGGCCTAGAGGCTTGGGTGCATGGCCGCAGGCCGTAGGCCATATACCCAAGACTCTAGGCCCTGGCCACAACCACCGCAGCATATCACATCGATAGATACACCCATAGAATCGAATATCTATCAGGTGGTTGTGGGCCATGCACCCAAGACCAAAGTTATAATTACTGAAGTTATAAGGTAGCATGGGTGTGATATGGTACAGTGGTTGTGGTTGTGATATGCTGCAGTGGTTGTAGCCAGGGCTTATAGTCTTGGGTGCATGGCCACAGGACGTAGGCTGTAGGCTATACACCCAAGACTGTAGGCCCTGACCACTGCACCATATCACAGCCATAGATCACACCTATTTGAAGCGCTTTGAAACACATTGTGTATAGGCGCTATATAAATAAACTATCATATCATATCATAGATTCGAATATCTATCAAATGTTTGAAATTATGCTTACTGTTTCATTTGTTGAGATTCAATATATTTTTTACATGAGTTTGGTACCTGGAGGAAATATTCTTTTTCAATTGCTGTGATAAAAGAAAAGAGCATGTTAGTGTATGTATTCTATAAAGACTTATCACATTGCATAATAGATATTTCAGATTTTTTTTGGACCCTCATATTTGGTTTACAAATCAGTGAACTCTGCATTTTGCTTGTTTTTCAAATTATTGGGTCTGTGGAAAAAAAAATCCTTTTCGGATAAAAAAAAACTTGTTTTGTTATGCTACAGTCTATTTGTTTGTTTCCTTTCAGTGTTCACTTGTTGTTTCTTGTTAATGTTATATCTGTTGGATTGTTGCAGATTTCTGAAGCAGTTAGATACCTGTTTGCGTATTCTAACTGTCTATTTTTTGTTACAATTTAGTGATATTCATTTATCTGTTTGGTTGTTATAGAATCTTGGGCCAGTTAGATACCTGTTGGCGTATTCTAACTGTTTATAGTTTTTTATTTGAATTTTTGTTAATGTTGAAGTACAGATTAGTTATTCAATTTTGGTTTTAAGAAGAATAAATAAGCGTTTGCAAGATTTGCTGCTAATCTCTGCTTTAGAGTAATGGTACTGTCATTACATTCAAACCATCCACATTTCTTTTTAATATATGCAGTGTAGTGACCTGCATTGGTTGCGGCTCCTGCGTGGTAGATTATACGTATTGTTGTGAAGATTTTCTTACCAAGTGATACTTGACCGTGTGTGAATCCAGTCAGTTTGCAGTTGTTTTTGGTACCATCTGCATTGTAACGTAGAAGCATTAGTATTACGTAGTTATTATGTGTTTGTATTAGTAAGGTGGAGCGATTATCTGAATTGCAGGTAGTACATAATCTGCCGTGGTTTGCATTATGTACATGTTGCTGAAATGGAATGGATTCACAATTAGGTATGGATACATACACAAAGTGCTCATTAGGGATTTTTCTTGTGTCACATTGTTGCAGAGAGTGCATGTATGTTGCCACATGTATGAAATCTGGAAGATTTCATTTATAGGTATGTTTTTGTTTTCCAGTACTTGTAGTAAGTACATAAGAAATTCTTGTGGATCTTCTTGTGAGTTTGTAGTGAATTTCACCATTCAAACACAATTCGTGTCTTATTCCGTGAACACTATCAGGGTAATTCATAGAATTTCGCAGAAAAGTGTCGCAAGCGGCTGGCGCAGAGTGTCCGTGTGCGATTGTCTGCGCCAGGCACGTGCGATAAAACCGATTTCCGCGCACAGCGTATTCATGGATTTCATGCTCCCAAACCAGCCGTGGCGCAGAGTATCGCAGCGAGCCTGCAGCAGCGCCAGTAACGCCCCCAAGAACGCCCTCGCGCAAGGAAAAGCCATCAAAATCGCTAAATCATCGCAAAGGGCTGCGCTAACCCTGGACCACTTTACAGGGCTGCCAAACAAGGAACGCAAAGCGGACAACCTTCATATCAGGAGTACGCGGGAAGTTCAACACGCGATTGGCCAGGGTACGTGTATTACAGGGGTACGCATGAAGTTCAACACGCAATTGGCCAGGGTACGTGTATTACAGGGGTACGCGTGAAGTTCAACATGCGATTGGCCAGGGTACGTGTATTACAGGGGTACGCGGGAAGTTCAACACGCGATTGGCCAGGGTATGTGTATTACAGGGGTACGCGGGAAGTTCAACACGCGATTGGGCAGGGTACGTGTATTACAGGGGTACGCGGGAAGTTCAACACGCGATTGGCCAGGGTACGTGTATTACAGGGGTACGCGTGAAGTTCAACACGCGATTGGCCAGGGTACGTGTATTACAGGGGTACGCGGGAAGATCAACACGCGATTGGCCAGGGTACGTGTATTACAGGGGTACGCGGGAAGTTCAACACGCGATTGGCCAGGGTACGTGTATTACAGGGGTACGCGGGAAGTTCAACACGCGATTGGCCAGGGTACGTGTATTACAGGGGTACGTGGGAAGTACAACACGCGATTGGCCAGGGTACGTGTATTACAGGGTTACGCGGGAAGTTTAACACGCGATTGGCCAGGGTACGTGTATTACAGGGGTACGCGGGAAGTTCAACACGCGATTGGCCAGGGTACGTGTATTACAGGGGTACGCGTGAAGTTCAACACGCGATTGGCCAGGGTACGTGTATTACAGGGGTACGCGGGAAGTTCAACACGCGATTGGCCAGGGTACGTGTTTTACAGGGGTACGCGGGAAGTTCAACACGCGATTGGCCAGGGTACGTGTATTACAGGGGTACGCGGGAAGTTCAACACGCGATTAGCCAGGGTACGTGTATTACAGGGGTACGCGGGAAGTTCAACACGCGATTGGCCAGGGTACGTGGATTACAGGGGTACGCGTGAAGTTCAACACGCGATTGGCCAGGGTACGTGTATTACAGGGGTACGCGGGAAGTTCAACACGCGATTGGCCAGGGTACGTGTATTACAGGGGTACGCATGAAGTTCAACACGCGATTGGCCAGGGTATGTGTATTACAGGGGTATGCGTGAAGTCTTACATGCGATTAGCCAGGGCACGTGTATTACAGGGGTACGCGGGAATTATCACACGCAATTTGGCAGGGTATGTGTATTACAGGGGTGCGTGGGAATTATCACACGCGATTTGGCAGGGTACGTGTATAACAGGGGTGCGTGGGAATTATCACACGCGATTTGGCTGGGTACGTGTATAATAGGGGTGCGTGGGAATTATCACACGCGAATAGGCTGGGTGGGCCCTCACAGGTGTACCCTGTACACCCTCCACGGCCCCTGCAGGCAGCCCACAAAACAGGGGACTACCCTGCACACCTGATCATGTCCCCCTGCACCCCCAGCCACCAGGGGCAGCCTCCACCAGGCCCCCACCCATGTCTCCCACCACCCCCAACCCCCAGCACTGTGGGGAACCTGCCAGCAGGCCCCCACCCATGTCCAACCCATGTCTCCCACCACCCCCACCCCCCATCCACCAGGGGCACACTCCACCAGGCCCCCACCCATGTCTCCCACCACCCCCACCCCCCAGCAGTGCAGGGGCACCCTCCACCAGGCCCCCACTCATGTCTCCCACCACCCCCACCCCCCAGCAGTGCAGGGGCACCCACCACCAGGCCCCCACACATGTCTCCCACCACCCCCACCCCCCAGCAGTGCAGGGGCACCCTCCACCAGGCCCCCACCCATGTCTCCCACCACCCCCACCCCCCAGCAGTGCAGGGGCACCTGCCAGCAGGCCCCCACCCATGTCTCCCACCACCCCCACCCCCCAGCCACCAGGGGCATCCTCCACCAGGCCCCCACCCATGTCGTACAAACCACCCCCACCCCCCAGCCACCAGGGGCATCCTCCACCAGGCCCCCACCCATGTCTCCCACCACCCCCACCCCCAGCCACCAGGGGCATCCTCCACCATGCCCCCACCCATGTCTCCCACCACCCCCACCCCCCAGCAGTGCAGGGGCACCCTCCACCAGGCCCCCACTCATGTCTCCCACCACCCCCACCCCCCAGCAGTGCAGGGGCACCCACCACCAGGCCCCCACCCATGTCTCCCACCACCCCTACCCCCCAGCAGTGCAGGGGCACCTGCCAGCAGGCCCCCACCCATGTCTCCCACCACCCCCACCCCCCAGCCACCAGGGGCAGCCTCCACCAGGCCCCCACCCATGTCTCCCACCACCCCCAACCCCCAGCACTGTGGGGAACCTGCCAGCAGGCCCCCACCCATGTCCAACCCATGTCTCCCACCACCCCCACCCCCCATCCACCAGGGGCACCCTCCACCAGGCCCCCACCCATGTCTCCCACCACCCCCACCCCCCAGCAGTGCAGGGGCACCCTCCACCAGGCCCCCACTCATGTCTCCCACCACCCCCACCCCCCAGCAGTGCAGGGGCACCCACCACCAGGCCCCCACCCATGTCTCCCACCACCCCCACCCCCCAGCAGTGCAGGGGCACCCTCCACCAGGCCCCCACCCATGTCTCCCACCACCCCCACCCCCCAGCAGTGCAGGGGCACCTGCCAGCAGGCCCCCACCCATGTCTCCCACCACCCCCACCCCCCAGCCACCAGGGGCATCCTCCACCAGGCCCCCACCCATGTCTCCCACCACCCCCACCCCCCAGCCACCAGGGGCATCCTCCACCAGGCCCCCACCCATGTCTCCCACCACCCCCAACCCCCAGCACTGTGGGGAACCTGCCAGCAGGCCCCCACCCATGTCCAACCCATGTCTCCCACCACCCCCACCCCCCATCCACCAGGGGCACCCTCCACCAGGCCCCCACCCATGTCTCCCACCACCCCCACCCCCCAGCAGTGCAGGGGCACCCTCCACCAGGCCCCCACTCATGTCTCCCACCACCCCCACCCCCCAGCAGTGCAGGGGCACCCACCACCAGGCCCCCACCCATGTCTCCCACCACCCCCACCCCCCAGCAGTGCAGGGGCACCCTCCACCAGGCCCCCACCCATGTCTCCCACCACCCCCACCCCCCAGCAGTGCAGGGGCACCTGCCAGCAGGCCCCCACCCATGTCTCCCACCACCCCCACCCACCAGCACTGTGGGGCACGTGGCCAGCAGGCAGTCAGGCAGCAGCAGATGGCAGGTGGGAGCGTGCTCAGGGCTCTGGGGGGCAGTAATTCGGCCTCCTGGCCAGGAGCGTGGTCTTTCGTGTGTGAACGCGTGGACAGCCTGATAGGGAGTGATTTTGCACGTGAAAATCCCACACGTCAGCGAATCGCGCGAAAACCCGTCACCAGCATATGTGCGTCTATAGTCACCTGCACGTGCAGTGTCAAAGCGTGTGATTGGTTAAAATGGATCTACACGCAGGAGTGACAAAGCGTGTGATTGGTGAAAATGGGCCAAGCACGTACACGCCGCGTAAGTGACGCTGTACGTGTGGGCCTGTATATAAGGTACGTGTAGAACACCATTTCCTTGTACGTGCTTTTCGTGGAGAGCGAGTGGGTGAATTCTGTACTTCTTGTCGTTTCACACGCGATTTACTTCACGGCGTTTCCAGTTCGTACTCCCTGTTACCTCTGACAGCTTTTTCTCTTTTTTCTCTTGTACTGGTTTTCCTGGGCCTGTTCCCTCAAACAGTGTCCCCTTCTACTGTTGTCCTGTCTCCTCAGACAGCGTACACATCTTCTTTTGGCGGGGGTGTTGCCAACCAAACGCGCTCATTTTTCACGCTCTTTTACCTGGCAGACGGTGAGTCACGCACGTATCTAACTTCTGTGCTTGCCCCGTGTGTAGCCTACCCCTTCAGAGGTCATTCTAGGCTGCGTGTGACACGCATACGTTCATTCTTGTGTTACTGGGTGCCACAGCGTAGTGCAGGTTTTTCTTTCTGCACACGTGGTCTAGGAGGGGTTGCGTGCATGTCATCTCCCTTTTTTGGGCCTCCTGTGCGTTGCGTGACCCGTCATCTTTCCCCAGGGGTTACAATCAGCCGTGCTAGAGCACTAGGGTACAATTACCATCTGGTACCCAACCCCTTTGACCCCCAATTGCCCAGGACAATTGTCTACAGCCACTCCCATACGCACATTAATATCAGTGCCATGGCTGGGAGGCGAGGATTCCGTAAGGGTGGCAAAGGTGGAAGAGCCACAAGTGGTGGCCGTGGTGGATCCGGTAGGGGACGTGGTCGTAACTTGCAGGGTGAGCCTGTCCCCCCATGTGTGGAGGACCAGTCAAGGGCACCCATCATCCCGTCCCTCCCCCCCCTCCCCCCTCCCGTTGAGGCTGATGTGGCTGACACCATCCATGCTCAGCCCTTGTTGGACCAGCCCATTGTGGCACCAGACCTGGCTGACTCCATGGCTGACTTCCAGGTCAGCAGGGCTACAACACGTGCGCTGGTGCACGTTGATGCTATCATGCCACGTGGATCTGGGGCAGCAAGGTCATCTGCTGCCCCAAGTAGGCAGGGCGGAAAGGCTGCAGGGGCAGCTGCGGCTCCATCCACCCCAGCTCCCACACACCCAGCCAGGACAGTGTCCGTCCTAGTCCATTCTGCTGAGATTCCCCATGACACCATTACACTTGAGCCAATGCCTGCACCAACTCCCATGCTGAGTGTGCAATCCCACACACCTGATACAGAGCCCACCAGGGCTCCTGCCCCTAGTGTCCAGAGCGGCGCAGGACACTCAGGATCACCACCACCTTCCAAGAGGAAGAGGAAGAGTGCTCGTCCGGCACAGGCTGATGCCCCAGACACGGCTACACAGTCCGGTCCGTCGAGGAAGCCCAGCTTCACGGATGCCGAACTGAATGCACTTGTCGAGTATGTGTCCGGACATGATAACGAGATGGTCATTGTTGCAGGATCCAAGACCACACCTGCACAACGCCAGGCACACTGGCAGACCGTTGCGGACATCGTAAGTGCCCTTGGAATCGTGAGGCGCACAGCCAATGATTGCTACAAGCGCTGGAATGACCTAAAGCGCAGGGCAAAGAAGAAGCTGGCCTCAAGTCATGCCGCAACTCTAGTGACTGGAGGTGGTTCTCCAGTAGAAGACATGGAACTCACTCCACATGAGTCAGTCGCTGGGACCTACGTCAAGGAGGAACAGATCCAAGGCGTGGGAGATCTGCCTGATTACAAGGCATTGTCCGGTGAGTGCACATGCATGTGTGTGTCATCCATGTGCATGGTGTGTGTGTGAGGGCATCTGTTTGTGTGCCAGGTGAGAGTGTGTGCGCCTGAGTCGAATGGGTCAGCCATGTGCTTCATGCAATACATCCTGCGCAGCTGCATTTCGCCATTGCAGTATCCCTTCTGCCAACAGTAGACATCTAGCCCAACAGCACCCCAGTTGGCCTTGAAGTGTCACCTTGCCACAACATTGTTGCTTATTTTCCTATGTTCAATCAGACAGATTGTATGCATTCCACCACTTATACTAGGCATTCCTCGGTCCTCTAGTCACATGTATGGCATGGCCATGGTAAAGTGGAGTGACTTTGTTACCTGGATATCATATGTTCACACATGTCCCTGTGCAATTGGACCATATTGGACTGGCAGCTCCAGGTGATAAAGCAGACCTGTTTGAATTAGAAAAGCTATTGCATGTGGGAACTGGACAGAATGAATAAGTGCTGCCCTCCTCTCCATCTACACTCAATAGCAATGGCACATGCCATCTGTGTGATGGCATGTGTGTGTCACCTGGCAATCACAGGGCAATGTGTGATGCCACTGCCAGGCAGCATGCATGAAATGTGTTCATCTTCCATCTTTGTGTAATGAGTGTGTGCCATTTGCCTGCCCTTCATACGCAGTGAGGGTGCATGCATGGGAGGGTCTTAGTCATGTGGGACATGTGTCAATCATGTACTGGTTCTCTTGCTTCTCAGCCCTCATTGTGTGCCATGGTGCTAATGCGGGTTTCCATTTCTTTGTCATTATGTCATTGCAGGGGAAGACGCACCTGATACTGCTGGGGTTGTGGAGATGGTGCAGAGCCAGGAGGGGTCCGAGGGCCGACCAACCACCAGTGAGGGACGTGGTGTGCTGGTGGGTGAAAACCCACAAGTGCTGCAGGTCGTGCTCTCAAGGGGTGTCTCTGGCTGCACCTCCCCCGAGCTGTACTCAGCTGTTGACTCGGATGATGAGACCTACGTGCCGTCGCAGGTGAGTGTTCCAGGGAGGGAATCTGTTCTGTCCCACCCACCTGCACCAGGGTCAGAACCCTCAATGGGGATGTCAGTGTTGGCAGCTAGGCCTTTGGTGGTTACGGATGCAGGGTCACACTCCGCGACATCTGATCCTGTTCCTGGGCCAGCAGATCAGAGGGGGAATGCAGTCCTGCAGCCTCAGTCAGTGCCGGCACAGCAAGGCGCAGTCCGCCTTGCCCCAGACAGGTGTGGTGCCCGCCGACGTGGTGGCCGTACGCCACCTGGCAATACCGCATGGGAGCAATCCATTTACGGTATGGCTACCCAACAGGCAGCATCATCCGAGATGATGGCTCAGGCCATGGATAGGGTGGCCACTTCCATTGTCCCCCCTGAAAGGCTGATGGAGCGACTAGAGCAGGCAACCGACTCCATCTGCCAGTCACACAGGGAGGACATGTTGGCGTCCAACAGGGACAGGCGGGCGGCACTGGTGACTCTGCAGGAGGCCATCTCCATAGAGTCCCAGGGCCACAGGGAAGCCCTGAGGCAGGAGCTACATCAACTCAGGACGACTCTTGTTGAGCTAGAGGCTTCAACACACCAAAGGACAGAACAGCAGCTGGAGCGTCTCACCCGTACGCTCTCAGCTGAGATGCAAGCAACGAGGGCGGAGGTCCGGGCATCCCGTGAGTTGTTGCATGGGGACCTCCGCACCCTCATCCTCCAGAACGAGACCTACCACACCCGCATGCTTGCAGCCATGGAGGAACAGAGTAGGGCCTTGCGTGGGCTGCCTCCGATAGTGCAACCACCTCCGGATGCAGCTGCACAGGGTGATAATAGCGACAGCACTGATACTCCCACAATAGGGTAGCCGTGTGGGCCATGAGCCCATGGAGGTGTTTTTTTTCCCCAGGATCCACACAGGTGGTTTCTGGTGTGCACCCTGACCTCGGACCTCCTGGGTGGCCTCCCCAACCCCCCCGGGCCCTTTAATGGCCATTTTTGATTTTTTTTTATTTATTTTTTTTATATTTTTTTAATTTTTATATTTTTCCCAATTTTTTTGGGACAATTTGTTGGCTTCCGTGGTTCCTGTGGGCATACGCTGCATTGTGGCTGGGCACATGCAGGCTTGTCATGTATTAGGTTCAGATGCCTGGGTTTGAGTCACACACACCCCTCCTGCTTCCCGTTTCCATGGGCTTGCAAAGGGTGTGCCCAAGTGACATTGAAGTACATGGTGACATTGGACTCCCACTACATGTGTGGGTAGTCTAGTCAATATTGTGTATACATTCCTAGTGCATATTGCTGTTGTGTAGTACACTGCATGTTGCATTGATGTGTAACTCATCATCTGTGTCTGCCTCCCAATTTGCAGGTCCCTTCCTCATGTCTACACAAGGCCCTCTAGTCTGGAGATGGGGTCCTTGTTGGCAGCAGTGCACCTACAACTCTACATGGCACCAACACTGTTCAGTTGGAAGTGGTGGGAGTGCAGGCATATCCAGGTGGTGAGACAACTGATTTATTACATTACTGAAGTCATGTATATGGTAGTACCTGCTCAAGTTTGTTGTTTGTCCTGCATTACAGTGAGCATTTCAGGTGTAGGAAGTTTCAATTGGGGACACTGTACATCGCAACACTTGTCATGTTGTTGGGATTACTTTGTTTACCTGCACATAGCATGACATGGCACGGTGTGTTGTGTGGCGGTGCTGGGGATGGGTTGGGTGACATGGCACTGTCCTCTTGTTGCATTTAGCAAGTGGGTATTCATTTTGGCTGCTTGAATGTGTTCCTTCACAAAACTGCATTGTTGTTGTGTGTGGGTAGGGATGCACACATTGTAACACTTCCAAGTGAACAATCTCAGGCTGATATGCTTTTAACGGTTGAATCTCCAGACATTCAGGATCAGTGTCAGGTTGAGTCATCATTGATTGTCAGATGGAATGTGCCAGGCCAGTGTGCACTCCACAGGGGAGTGAATACTATGTGAAGTAATTAGCCACTAGCTGTGTACGGGCTGCCTCCCCTCGTGCCCTTTCCCCTCCCATGCGCAGCGGCTGTGCATGTGGTTGGGGATGTGGGGCCACCACCATGTCCACGGGCAGGCCCCGGCGTGTTGCAACGTTGTGCAAGACACATGCTGCCACTATGATCCTGCACACTACTGGGGGAGCGTATAACAGCTGCCCGCCAGAACGGTCAAGGGAGCGAAAGCGTGACTTTAGCACTCCGAATGTGCGCTCCACTATGCCCCGGGTTGTAATGTGGGCTGTGTTGTATCTTACCTCGGGTGGCGTGGTGGGGTTCCGAATTGGCGTCATCATGTGGGGGCTGAGAGGGTAGGCACTGTCCCCTGTGGAGGTGGTGATTGGTATCATTGGTGGGGTTGTGACCTTGCTCACTATCCAACATGCATGCATGTGCAGTGGCATACATACTCACCAAGAAGCCATGTATCGCCATGCCGCCCAGCATCTATGTCCCGGCATAGGGTGGACATTCGGTAAATGAAGCTGTCGTGGGTGGACCCGGGATAGTTGGCATATACTGAGGTGATGATTCCCTTGGCATTACATACTACCTGCACGTTGATGGAATGCCAGTGCTTGCGGTTCCTATAGATGTGCTCAGATGCCCTGGGGGGACGTAGAGCCACATGGGTGCAGTCGATGGCACCTAGCACTTTGGGGAATCGTGCCACACAGTAAAAATCCAGGGCGGCAGCATGCCTTTCAGCAGGTGTTCTGGGCAGGTATATGTGCCTGCGGACTGATGGGCGTGCAGTGATGATGTCCAAGACCTGGTGTAGGCAGCGTGACTGGGTGGCCTGTGACACCCCACCCACTATGGCACTTGTCCGCTGAAATGATCCAGTGGCTAAGAAGTGCAGTACATTGAGGACCTTCTCCAGGGGGCTGAGTGCTTGAGAGCACAGGGTGGGTGATGTGAGGTCATCCTCCCACTCACTCACCAGGTCCAGTATTATGTGTGGTGGAAACCTGTACCTTCCATACACCTGGTCATCAGGCATCCCGAAAAGGCTGGTTCTGGGTGTGAATATTCTGGCCCTGACTCTCCTCCTCCTCCTCCTTTGGTAGCCCACTGCCACTGCTGCTAGGAACGGTATGTTCATCCTGGCATCTGGCTTGTTATTCGAAAAGTGCGCAAATTAATGCTTTGCGCGTGTTATAGGCGAGCGTGTGACCCGCGCACCCCTGGAATCTAGTTCCCACTCCAATAGCGTGTGGAAATTCCCACGCAGCACGGGATACAGGTGCGCTGACGTACTTGCGTGTGTAAGTGCCCGCGCACCCCTGAAATACACGTACATAGGCCAATCGCGTGTACGCGCACTTTTGGCCAATTACACGCGATGACGCACCCCAGAAATACACGTACATAGGCCAATCGCGTGTACGCGCACTTTTGTCCAATTACACGCGATGAAATACACGTACATAGGCCAATCGCTGAAATACACGTACATAGGCCAATCGCGTGTACGCGCACTTTTGACCAATTACACGCGATGACACTCTGACGTGCAGTATTTCCACGTGTGCTCCGTCATCACGTGCTGAGTGGGGAACGCCCGTGCGGGTCACGTCAGACGCGCTTACGCGCTGAGGGACTCTGGTCCAATAGAATCGCGTATGCGTGCTGACGCGCTTACGCGCTAAGGGCCTTTCCTCGGATTTCACGCTGACGTGCAGGATTTTCACGTGCCAAATCACTCCGTATCAAGCTGGCCACCCGAAAACACACGGAACACCACGCTCCTGCCCAGAAGGCCGAGTTACTGCCCCCCAGTGCCCTGAGCAGCCTCCCACGTGCTATCTGCTGCTGCCTGCCTGCCTGCCTGCCTGCTGCCACCGTGCCCTGCCATTTGGTGCCTGCACATCAGCCATCTGCAGGGGTCCAGTTGCTGTGTCCACCCCTGCTGGAACTGAAGACTCCCAACTGGGATTACATCGCTCCACAGCCCAGCCCCAGGACCCAGTTGCCCACCCACACCTGCCTCTGGGGTTGCCATGTCGGGCACTTCCACATCTGGCACCAGTGGCAACCCCAGGCCAGAGGGGCAGAGGGGCACCAGCTTCACTGCCACCGAAGTTGGTGTCCTGGTGGAGCATGTCCTGGGGCAGTATGATGCCCTCTTTGGATCGTCCCGTGCCAGCAAGGAAGGACGGGAGAGGATCTGGGCCGACTGTGTGGTTGCCATCAACGCGGAGGGGGTGGCAACCCGCAACGTCCAGAAGATCAAGAAGCGCTGGGAGGACTTGAGGTCCAGGACCCTTGTGAAGGCCCGGCGCCTCGTGGAGGGGGGCCGGGGCCGCATGAGTTCCATCCAGAAGAGGGTCCTGGAACGCGTACGCCCAGCGCTCCACGCCCAGGTCCTTGAGAGGGAGGCCCGTCTGGAGTTGAGCGGTAAGTGTCCAAGCATTACTGTGTGAGACAGGGCATGTTGCGGTGTGCTGGTTCTATGATACTTGCCTGTATGTGTGCCATGGGCCATGTATGCATGTATGTGTGCAGGGACATCATGGTAATGCATGTGCGACCAGTGATGTGTGACCCACATGGTTGTTGCATGTGTTGAAATGCGGCATGGGGAGCCCTATGCAGATTTTGGACATGAGAGCATGCCAGTCTCTGTACCTGGACATGGATGGGGGTGAAGGATGGGTGCTGATGCCAGGTACATATATGGTAGCCATGTCTGTGTGCCTGACCTGCGTGTCTGTGACTTGTGCATGCCATGGATGCATGACACATGTGTGTGACAATGCACAGATTCAGTGACGCACCCAACTTACCCTTGTTTCGCCTGTGTTCGGTGTGTTTGGGGCCAGATGGATGTGACTGAGGTGAAGTGTGTGCATGTGATATGCATGAGCCATGATGCATGTGAGTTACATATCATTGAATGTTTCAAGAGTCCATTGGACATGCATGGAAATGTCCATGGCATGCACCATGCCTGTTACTGTGTGTGTTTTGCCTGGACTGACCCATGTGTTGTGGAGGGACATGATGGAAGTGTACTTTGACAGTGGTGCTCATCTGCTATTGCTTCCTGTCTAGGGGACCATTGTACAGTAGCCTGATGCTTGTGTCCTTTGTCTCCCTCTACGCAGCGGCTAGTGAAGAAGAGGGCGGAGACGGCACTGTGGAGCAAGGCGGCGGGGATGCCCCCACGGCTGCAGCGGAAGGGGTGGGTGAGCCCCCACAGGGGCCTGCTACGGCGGGAGACGGTGAGGAGCCATCCAGGTTGGTGGTTTGCACAGAGGAGGAGGAGGCCGACACTGGTGCACACATGGGGCCTGGTGGGAGCATCCCACACGTCAGCGAATCGCGCGAAAACCCGTCACCAGCATATGTGCGTCTATAGTCACCTGCACGTGCAGTGTCAAAGCGTGTGATTGGTTAAAATGGATCTACACGCAGGAGTGACAAAGCGTGTGATTGGTGAAAATGGGCCAAGCACGTACACGCCGCGTAAGTGACGCTGTACGTGTGGGCCTGTATATAAGGTACGTGTAGAACACCATTTCCTTGTACGTGCTTTTCGTGGAGAGCGAGTGGGTGAATTCTGTACTTCTTGTCGTTTCACACGCGATTTACTTCACGGCGTTTCCAGTTCGTACTCCCTGTTACCTCTGACAGCTTTTTCTCTTTTTTCTCTTGTACTGGTTTTCCTGGGCCTGTTCCCTCAAACAGTGTCCCCTTCTACTGTTGTCCTGTCTCCTCAGACAGCGTACACATCTTCTTTTGGCGGGGGTGTTGCCAACCAAACGCGCTCATTTTTCACGCTCTTTTACCTGGCAGACGGTGAGTCACGCACGTATCTAACTTCTGTGCTTGCCCCGTGTGTAGCCTACCCCTTCAGAGGTCATTCTAGGCTGCGTGTGACACGCATACGTTCATTCTTGTGTTACTGGGTGCCACAGCGTAGTGCAGGTTTTTCTTTCTGCACACGTGGTCTAGGAGGGGTTGCGTGCATGTCATCTCCCTTTTTTGGGCCTCCTGTGCGTTGCGTGACCCGTCATCTTTCCCCAGGGGTTACAATCAGCCGTGCTAGAGCACTAGGGTACAATTACCATCTGGTACCCAACCCCTTTGACCCCCAATTGCCCAGGACAATTGTCTACAGCCACTCCCATACGCACATTAATATCAGTGCCATGGCTGGGAGGCGAGGATTCCGTAAGGGTGGCAAAGGTGGAAGAGCCACAAGTGGTGGCCGTGGTGGATCCGGTAGGGGACGTGGTCGTAACTTGCAGGGTGAGCCTGTCCCCCCATGTGTGGAGGACCAGTCAAGGGCACCCATCATCCCGTCCCTCCCCCCCCTCCCCCCTCCCGTTGAGGCTGATGTGGCTGACACCATCCATGCTCAGCCCTTGTTGGACCAGCCCATTGTGGCACCAGACCTGGCTGACTCCATGGCTGACTTCCAGGTCAGCAGGGCTACAACACGTGCGCTGGTGCACGTTGATGCTATCATGCCACGTGGATCTGGGGCAGCAAGGTCATCTGCTGCCCCAAGTAGGCAGGGCGGAAAGGCTGCAGGGGCAGCTGCGGCTCCATCCACCCCAGCTCCCACACACCCAGCCAGGACAATGTCCGTCCTAGTCCATTCTGCTGAGATTCCCCATGACACCATTACACTTGAGCCAATGCCTGCACCAACTCCCATGCTGAGTGTGCAATCCCACACACCTGATACAGAGCCCACCAGGGCTCCTGCCCCTAGTGTCCAGAGCGGCGCAGGACACTCAGGATCACCACCACCTTCCAAGAGGAAGAGGAAGAGTGCTCGTCCGGCACAGGCTGATGCCCCAGACACGGCTACACAGTCCGGTCCGTCGAGGAAGCCCAGCTTCACGGATGCCGAACTGAATGCACTTGTCGAGTATGTGTCCGGACATGATAACGAGATGGTCATTGTTGCAGGATCCAAGACCACACCTGCACAACGCCAGGCACACTGGCAGACCGTTGCGGACATCGTAAGTGCCCTTGGAATCGTGAGGCGCACAGCCAATGATTGCTACAAGCGCTGGAATGACCTAAAGCGCAGGGCAAAGAAGAAGCTGGCCTCAAGTCATGCCGCAACTCTAGTGACTGGAGGTGGTTCTCCAGTAGAAGACATGGAACTCACTCCACATGAGTCAGTCGCTGGGACCTACGTCAAGGAGGAACAGATCCAAGGCGTGGGAGATCTGCCTGATTACAAGGCATTGTCCGGTGAGTGCACATGCATGTGTGTGTCATCCATGTGCATGGTGTGTGTGTGAGGGCATCTGTTTGTGTGCCAGGTGAGAGTGTGTGCGCCTGAGTCGAATGGGTCAGCCATGTGCTTCATGCAATACATCCTGCGCAGCTGCATTTCGCCATTGCAGTATCCCTTCTGCCAACAGTAGACATCTAGCCCAACAGCACCCCAGTTGGCCTTGAAGTGTCACCTTGCCACAACATTGTTGCTTATTTTCCTATGTTCAATCAGACAGATTGTATGCATTCCACCACTTATACTAGGCATTCCTCGGTCCTCTAGTCACATGTATGGCATGGCCATGGTAAAGTGGAGTGACTTTGTTACCTGGATATCATATGTTCACACATGTCCCTGTGCAATTGGACCATATTGGACTGGCAGCTCCAGGTGATAAAGCAGACCTGTTTGAATTAGAAAAGCTATTGCATGTGGGAACTGGACAGAATGAATAAGTGCTGCCCTCCTCTCCATCTACACTCAATAGCAATGGCACATGCCATCTGTGTGATGGCATGTGTGTGTCACCTGGCAATCACAGGGCAATGTGTGATGCCACTGCCAGGCAGCATGCATGAAATGTGTTCATCTTCCATCTTTGTGTAATGAGTGTGTGCCATTTGCCTGCCCTTCATACGCAGTGAGGGTGCATGCATGGGAGGGTCTTAGTCATGTGGGACATGTGTCAATCATGTACTGGTTCTCTTGCTTCTCAGCCCTCATTGTGTGCCATGGTGCTAATGCGGGTTTCCATTTCTTTGTCATTATGTCATTGCAGGGGAAGACGCACCTGATACTGCTGGGGTTGTGGAGATGGTGCAGAGCCAGGAGGGGTCCGAGGGCCGACCAACCACCAGTGAGGGACGTGGTGTGCTGGTGGGTGAAAACCCACAAGTGCTGCAGGTCGTGCTCTCAAGGGGTGTCTCTGGCTGCACCTCCCCCGAGCTGTACTCAGCTGTTGACTCGGATGATGAGACCTACGTGCCGTCGCAGGTGAGTGTTCCAGGGAGGGAATCTGTTCTGTCCCACCCACCTGCACCAGGGTCAGAACCCTCAATGGGGATGTCAGTGTTGGCAGCTAGGCCTTTGGTGGTTACGGATGCAGGGTCACACTCCGCGACATCTGATCCTGTTCCTGGGCCAGCAGATCAGAGGGGGAATGCAGTCCTGCAGCCTCAGTCAGTGCCGGCACAGCAAGGCGCAGTCCGCCTTGCCCCAGACAGGTGTGGTGCCCGCCGACGTGGTGGCCGTACGCCACCTGGCAATACCGCATGGGAGCAATCCATTTACGGTATGGCTACCCAACAGGCAGCATCATCCGAGATGATGGCTCAGGCCATGGATAGGGTGGCCACTTCCATTGTCCCCCCTGAAAGGCTGATGGAGCGACTAGAGCAGGCAACCGACTCCATCTGCCAGTCACACAGGGAGGACATGTTGGCGTCCAACAGGGACAGGCGGGCGGCACTGGTGACTCTGCAGGAGGCCATCTCCATAGAGTCCCAGGGCCACAGGGAAGCCCTGAGGCAGGAGCTACATCAACTCAGGACGACTCTTGTTGAGCTAGAGGCTTCAACACACCAAAGGACAGAACAGCAGCTGGAGCGTCTCACCCGTACGCTCTCAGCTGAGATGCAAGCAACGAGGGCGGAGGTCCGGGCATCCCGTGAGTTGTTGCATGGGGACCTCCGCACCCTCATCCTCCAGAACGAGACCTACCACACCCGCATGCTTGCAGCCATGGAGGAACAGAGTAGGGCCTTGCGTGGGCTGCCTCCGATAGTGCAACCACCTCCGGATGCAGCTGCACAGGGTGATAATAGCGACAGCACTGATACTCCCACAATAGGGTAGCCGTGTGGGCCATGAGCCCATGGAGGTGTTTTTTTTCCCCAGGATCCACACAGGTGGTTTCTGGTGTGCACCCTGACCTCGGACCTCCTGGGTGGCCTCCCCAACCCCCCCGGGCCCTTTAATGGCCATTTTTGATTTTTTTTTATTTATTTTTTTTATATTTTTTTAATTTTTATATTTTTCCCAATTTTTTTGGGACAATTTCTTGGCTTCCGTGGTTCCTGTGGGCATACGCTGCATTGTGGCTGGGCACATGCAGGCTTGTCATGTATTAGGTTCAGATGCCTGGGTTTGAGTCACACACACCCCTCCTGCTTCCCGTTTCCATGGGCTTGCAAAGGGTGTGCCCAAGTGACATTGAAGTACATGGTGACATTGGACTCCCACTACATGTGTGGGTAGTCTAGTCAATATTGTGTATACATTCCTAGTGCATATTGCTGTTGTGTAGTACACTGCATGTTGCATTGATGTGTAACTCATCATCTGTGTCTGCCTCCCAATTTGCAGGTCCCTTCCTCATGTCTACACAAGGCCCTCTAGTCTGGAGATGGGGTCCTTGTTGGCAGCAGTGCACCTACAACTCTACATGGCACCAACACTGTTCAGTTGGAAGTGGTGGGAGTGCAGGCATATCCAGGTGGTGAGACAACTGATTTATTACATTACTGAAGTCATGTATATGGTAGTACCTGCTCAAGTTTGTTGTTTGTCCTGCATTACAGTGAGCATTTCAGGTGTAGGAAGTTTCAATTGGGGACACTGTACATCGCAACACTTGTCATGTTGTTGGGATTACTTTGTTTACCTGCACATAGCATGACATGGCACGGTGTGTTGTGTGGCGGTGCTGGGGATGGGTTGGGTGACATGGCACTGTCCTCTTGTTGCATTTAGCAAGTGGGTATTCATTTTGGCTGCTTGAATGTGTTCCTTCACAAAACTGCATTGTTGTTGTGTGTGGGTAGGGATGCACACATTGTAACACTTCCAAGTGAACAATCTCAGGCTGATATGCTTTTAACGGTTGAATCTCCAGACATTCAGGATCAGTGTCAGGTTGAGTCATCATTGATTGTCAGATGGAATGTGCCAGGCCAGTGTGCACTCCACAGGGGAGTGAATACTATGTGAAGTAATTAGCCACTAGCTGTGTACGGGCTGCCTCCCCTCGTGCCCTTTCCCCTCCCATGCGCAGCGGCTGTGCATGTGGTTGGGGATGTGGGGCCACCACCATGTCCACGGGCAGGCCCCGGCGTGTTGCAACGTTGTGCAAGACACATGCTGCCACTATGATCCTGCACACTACTGGGGGAGCGTATAACAGCTGCCCGCCAGAACGGTCAAGGGAGCGAAAGCGTGACTTTAGCACTCCGAATGTGCGCTCCACTATGCCCCGGGTTGTAATGTGGGCTGTGTTGTATCTTACCTCGGGTGGCGTGGTGGGGTTCCGAATTGGCGTCATCATGTGGGGGCTGAGAGGGTAGGCACTGTCCCCTGTGGAGGTGGTGATTGGTATCATTGGTGGGGTTGTGACCTTGCTCACTATCCAACATGCATGCATGTGCAGTGGCATACATACTCACCAAGAAGCCATGTATCGCCATGCCGCCCAGCATCTATGTCCCGGCATAGGGTGGACATTCGGTAAATGAAGCTGTCGTGGGTGGACCCGGGATAGTTGGCATATACTGAGGTGATGATTCCCTTGGCATTACATACTACCTGCACGTTGATGGAATGCCAGTGCTTGCGGTTCCTATAGATGTGCTCAGATGCCCTGGGGGGACGTAGAGCCACATGGGTGCAGTCGATGGCACCTAGCACTTTGGGGAATCGTGCCACACAGTAAAAATCCAGGGCGGCAGCATGCCTTTCAGCAGGTGTTCTGGGCAGGTATATGTGCCTGCGGACTGATGGGCGTGCAGTGATGATGTCCAAGACCTGGTGTAGGCAGCGTGACTGGGTGGCCTGTGACACCCCACCCACTATGGCACTTGTCCGCTGAAATGATCCAGTGGCTAAGAAGTGCAGTACATTGAGGACCTTCTCCAGGGGGCTGAGTGCTTGAGAGCACAGGGTGGGTGATGTGAGGTCATCCTCCCACTCACTCACCAGGTCCAGTATTATGTGTGGTGGAAACCTGTACCTTCCATACACCTGGTCATCAGGCATCCCGAAAAGGCTGGTTCTGGGTGTGAATATTCTGGCCCTGACTCTCCTCCTCCTCCTCCTTTGGTAGCCCACTGCCACTGCTGCTAGGAACGGTATGTTCATCCTGGCATCTGGCTTGTTATTCGAAAAGTGCGCAAATTAATGCTTTGCGCGTGTTATAGGCGAGCGTGTGACCCGCGCACCCCTGGAATCTAGTTCCCACTCCAATAGCGTGTGGAAATTCCCACGCAGCACGGGATACAGGTGCGCTGACGTACTTGCGTGTGTAAGTGCCCGCGCACCCCTGAAATACACGTACATAGGCCAATCGCGTGTACGCGCACTTTTGGCCAATTACACGCGATGACGCACCCCAGAAATACACGTACATAGGCCAATCGCGTGTACGCGCACTTTTGACCAATTACACGCGATGACACTCTGACGTGCAGTATTTCCACGTGTGCTCCGTCATCACGTGCTGAGTGGGGAACGCCCGTGCGGGTCACGTCAGACGCGCTTACGCGCTGAGGGACTCTGGTCCAATAGAATCGCGTATGCGTGCTGACGCGCTTACGCGCTAAGGGCCTTTCCTCGGATTTCACGCTGACGTGCAGGATTTTCACGTGCCAAATCACTCCGTATCAAGCTGGCCACCCGAAAACACACGGAACACCACGCTCCTGCCCAGAAGGCCGAGTTACTGCCCCCCAGTGCCCTGAGCAGCCTCCCACGTGCTATCTGCTGCTGCCTGCCTGCCTGCCTGCCTGCTGCCACCGTGCCCTGCCATTTGGTGCCTGCACATCAGCCATCTGCAGGGGTCCAGTTGCTGTGTCCACCCCTGCTGGAACTGAAGACTCCCAACTGGGATTACATCGCTCCACAGCCCAGCCCCAGGACCCAGTTGCCCACCCACACCTGCCTCTGGGGTTGCCATGTCGGGCACTTCCACATCTGGCACCAGTGGCAACCCCAGGCCAGAGGGGCAGAGGGGCACCAGCTTCACTGCCACCGAAGTTGGTGTCCTGGTGGAGCATGTCCTGGGGCAGTATGATGCCCTCTTTGGATCGTCCCGTGCCAGCAAGGAAGGACGGGAGAGGATCTGGGCCGACTGTGTGGTTGCCATCAACGCGGAGGGGGTGGCAACCCGCAACGTCCAGAAGATCAAGAAGCGCTGGGAGGACTTGAGGTCCAGGACCCTTGTGAAGGCCCGGCGCCTCGTGGAGGGGGGCCGGGGCCGCATGAGTTCCATCCAGAAGAGGGTCCTGGAACGCGTACGCCCAGCGCTCCACGCCCAGGTCCTTGAGAGGGAGGCCCGTCTGGAGTTGAGCGGTAAGTGTCCAAGCATTACTGTGTGAGACAGGGCATGTTGCGGTGTGCTGGTTCTATGATACTTGCCTGTATGTGTGCCATGGGCCATGTATGCATGTATGTGTGCAGGGACATCATGGTAATGCATGTGCGACCAGTGATGTGTGACCCACATGGTTGTTGCATGTGTTGAAATGCGGCATGGGGAGCCCTATGCAGATTTTGGACATGAGAGCATGCCAGTCTCTGTACCTGGACATGGATGGGGGTGAAGGATGGGTGCTGATGCCAGGTACATATATGGTAGCCATGTCTGTGTGCCTGACCTGCGTGTCTGTGACTTGTGCATGCCATGGATGCATGACACATGTGTGTGACAATGCACAGATTCAGTGACGCACCCAACTTACCCTTGTTTCGCCTGTGTTCGGTGTGTTTGGGGCCAGATGGATGTGACTGAGGTGAAGTGTGTGCATGTGATATGCATGAGCCATGATGCATGTGAGTTACATATCATTGAATGTTTCAAGAGTCCATTGGACATGCATGGAAATGTCCATGGCATGCACCATGCCTGTTACTGTGTGTGTTTTGCCTGGACTGACCCATGTGTTGTGGAGGGACATGATGGAAGTGTACTTTGACAGTGGTGCTCATCTGCTATTGCTTCCTGTCTAGGGGACCATTGTACAGTAGCCTGATGCTTGTGTCCTTTGTCTCCCTCTACGCAGCGGCTAGTGAAGAAGAGGGCGGAGACGGCACTGTGGAGCAAGGCGGCGGGGATGCCCCCACGGCTGCAGCGGAAGGGGTGGGTGAGCCCCCACAGGGGCCTGCTACGGCGGGAGACGGTGAGGAGCCATCCAGGTTGGTGGTTTGCACAGAGGAGGAGGAGGCCGACACTGGTGCACACATGGGGCCTGGTGGGAGCATCCCTGCTGGTGCAAGTGGTGCAGTCCAGGGCCAGGGGCAGGAGGCAGCACAGGTCACCGTGGAGGTGCCTGTGCATGTCGCTGTCCCTGACCCTGTGAGTGCACCACCATGCACCAGCAGGGATGCCCCGTCCCAGGCCCGTCCGCAGGTAGAGGGGATGTCCATGTCAACTGACTCCCCTCCACCTGCGGACGTGGGAACCCCTGGCCGCGTGGAGAAGGTCCTGATTGGGGTCGCGATGCGCACGGCTGTGATTCGTGATGACGTGCGTGCTTCACGGGAGGAGCACGCACGTCATCACGAAGTGCACCGTGCCGACGTGGCCCAATTGGGATCGGCCATGTTCGGGGGTTTCCTGCATGTGTTGGCCAATCTGACGGCCCTCTCCTCCTCTGTGCAGGCTATCCACCGGTCGTTCTCCTTGCCGTCTTCCGGCCCAGATGCCACCATGGCCCCCTGTGGACCTGCCCCGACCAATGCAGCCAGCTCGGTGGGGATCCCATCCCTGCCACAGTTGGGAGTCGGAGGTCCAGCAGGGGTGGACAACACAGCAAGTGGACCCCAGCAGATGGAAGATGTGACGGCATCATCGGGCAGGGCACGTGCACGACGGCGTCGGTGGTTACCATAAGCCTGGATGCCGTCGTGCTGGCAGAGGCAGTGGCGTCGGAGGCAGCAGCGGGCTCGACGTGGGAGGCATCATGGCTCAGGGCCATCAAGATCAGAGGGGCAGGCATCGGCTGGAGGGCAGGGCAACCCTGGCATGGTGGTGTGTTCCGTGTGGGAGGAGTTTGGCCAGCGGATAGGTGCGGAGCGGCAGCGGGCGGAAGAGGAGCGGCTCGCCATGGTCAGGGCGGAGTTCTCCATGCGTCGGGCATTGAGGCGGGCTGAGTGCCTCGAGGAGGCTCGCAGGGAGTTTGAGGTGGACATGGGGTTGTCCCTGCGAGACCTCGGGGCCAGGACAGAGTCCCGCCTCCAGGACATCGACATGGAGTTCGAGGATGCCCTGGCCAGCATCACCAAGTGAGCCGCTGGACTTGCCCGCTGCCTTTGTATATAGTTATTTAGTTAGTTAGTGCTAGGTTTCCTTTATTTATTTTTATTATTTTGGACCGCTCGGACAATGGCCACTTTTTTGTACATATATTTTTCATTAGTTAGTAGTAGGTTTCATTTATGGTGTTGGGCTCATGGACCCTGGAACATTCCTGTATATAGTTTGTTTTTTTGGGAGATACATTTTTTTAATTTCTTATTGTTTACACCATGACGTAATGGTTTTTCTTTGATTTCCTACTACATGGTATTGCTTTGGACAAATTCTATTTTTTTTTTATTCCTTTGTTTTTTGTTTATCACTTTTGTTCTCGGACATGGACCATTTATTTACTTAGCCACATAGTTGTATGTTTGAAAAGTTAACTTATTTTTTGTTTTTAATACATTTTTATATTTTCTTACACTTGTGTTATTTTCTCATTGGTTTCTTACATGTCATGATATGGGTTTTGACATTCACTTGCACCCATTGTGTATGTGTGTGTGACGGACATGTGTTCTTTTGCATACTTGCCATTGGGGTTGTGTCATGTGATTGCATTCACTATGTGGGTGCATGCAATCCTTGCCTGGGTGTTTGTGCTGGGTATGCTGGCCATTACTGCCATGATTGTGTATCGTCAGGACCTGGGGCCAGGGGGACATGTGTGGGGGCCTGCTGGCAGGTTCCCCACAGTGCTGGGGGGTGGGGGTGGTGGGAGACATGGGTTGGACATGGGTGGGGGCCTGCTGGCAGGTTCCCCACAGTGCTGGGGGGTGGGGGTGGTGGGAGACATGGGTTGGACATGGGTGGGGGCCTGCTGGCAGGTTCCCCACAGTGCTGGGGGTTGGGGGTGGTGGGAGACATGGGTGTGGGCCTGGTGGAGGGTGCCCCTGCACTGCTGGGGGGTGGGGGTGGTGGGAGACATGGGTTGGATATGGGTGGGGGCCTGCTGGCAGGTTCCCCACAGTGCTGGGGGTTGGGGGTTGTGGGAGACATGGGTGGGGGCCTGGTGGAGGGTGCCCCTGCACTGCTGGGGGGTGGGGGTTGTGGGAGACATGGGTGGGGGCCTGGTGGAGGGTGCCCCTGCACTGCTGGGGGGTGGGGGTGGTGGGAGACATGGGTGTGGGCCTGGTGGAGGCTGCCCCTGCACTGCTGGGGGGTGGGGGTGGTGGGAGACATGGGTGTGGGCCTGGTGGAGGGTGCCCCTGGTGGCAGGGGGGTGGGGGTGATAGGGGACATGAGTGGGGGCCTGGTGGAGGCTGCCCCTGGTGGCGGGAGGGTGGGGGTGGTGGGAGACATGGGTGGGGGCCTGGTGGAGGGTGCCCCTGCACTGCTGGGGGTTGGGGGTGGTGGGAGACATGGGTGGGGGCCTGGTGGAGGGTGCCCCTGCACTGCTGGGGGGTGGGGGTGGTGGGAGACATGGGTTGGATATGGGTGGGGGCCTGCTGGCAGGTTCCCCACAGTGCTGGGGGGTGGGGGTGGTGGGAGACATGAGCAGGTGTGCAGGGTAGTCCCCTGTGGTGTGTGCTGCCTGCAGGGGCCGTGGAGGGTGTACAGGTAATGCCTGGGAGCACACAGCCAAATCGCTTGTGGAACTTCCCGCGCACCCCTGAAATCCACGTACCCGGCCAAATCGCGTGTGGAACTTCCCGCGCACCCCTGCAATCCACGTACCCGGCCATATCGCGTGTGGAACTTCCCGCGCACCCCTGAAATCCACGTACCCGGCCATATCGCGTGTGGAACTTCCCGCGCACCCCTGAAATCCACGTACCCGGCCATATCGCGTGTGGAACTTCCCGCGCACCCCTGCAATCCACGTACCCGGCCATATCGCGTGTGGAACTTCCCGCGCACCCCTGATATCCACGTACCCGGCCATATCGCGTGTGGAACTTCCCGCGCTCCCCTGAAATCCACGTACCCTGACTAATCGCGTGTGGAACTTCCCGCGCACCCCTGATATCCACGTACCCGGCCATATCGCGTGTGGAACTTCCCGCGCACCCCTGAAATCCACGTACACGGCCATATCGCGTGTGGAACTTCCCGCGCACCACTGAAATCCACGTACCCGGCCATATCGCGTGTGGAACTTCCCGCGCACCCCTGATATCCACGTACCCGGCCATATCGCGTGTTGAACTTCCCGCGCTCCCCTGAAATCCACATACCGTGACTAATCGCGTGTGGAACTTCCCGCGCACCACTGAAATCCACGTACCCGGCCATATCGCGTGTGGAACTTCCCGCGCACCCCTGATATCCACGTACCCGGCCATATCGCGTGTGGAACTTCCTGCGCTCCCCTGAAATCCACGTACCCTGACTAATCGCGTGTGGAACTTCCCGCGCACCCCTGATATCCACGTACCCGGCCATATCGCGTGTGGAACTTCCCGCGCACCCCTGAAATCCACGTACACGGCCATATCGCGTGTGGAACTTCCCGCGCACCACTGAAATCCACGTACCCAGCCATATCGCGTGTGGAACTTCCCGCGCACCCCTGATATCCACGTACCCGGCCATATCGCGTGTGGAACTTCCCGCGCTCCCCTGAAATCCACGTACCGTGACTAATCGCGTGTGGAACTTCCTGCGCACCCCTGATATCCACATACCCGGCCATATCGCGTGTGGAACTTCCCGCGCACCCCTGCAATCCACGTACCCGGCCATATCGCGTGTGGAACTTCCCGCGCACCCCTGAAATCCACGTACCCTGACTAATCGCGTGTGGAACTTCCCGCGCACCCCTGCAATCCACGTACCCTGACTAATCGCGTGTGGAACTTCCCGCGCACCCCTGAAATCCACGTACCCGCCCATATCGCGTGTGGAACTTCCCGCGCACCCCTGCAATCCACGTACCCTGACTAATCGCGTGTGGAACTTCCCGCGCACCCCTGAAATCCACGTACCCGCCCATATCGCGTGTGGAACTTCCCGCGCACCCCTGCAATCCACGTACCCTGACTAATCGCGTGTGGAACTTCCCGCGCACCCTTGAAATCCACGTACCCGGCCATATCGCGTGTGCAACTTCCCGCGCACCCCGGTATACACGCACACGTTTATTTTTTCTCTCAGCGCGTGTCTGTGTTTGTGGGTACCCCTTTGTACGTCATTTGTCCTGGAGGGCCACAGTATTGGACATTCATCATGGCTGTATATAGGTGCTATTTGTTGGCGCACCTTTTAGCGCACATTTCTTGCAGGCGCAGAGACGCTACCGCCTGCTTTCTTGTGGCGGTCGTGTTTGTGCCTGTGCGCTGCTTTGAGCGTGCGCTTTTTTGCCCTATTCTATTCCATGAATACGTGTTGTATGCGAGCGTGTGGGCGTTCTGCGCACTTTTACCCTGTGCTTCCCCCGTGACGCCCACATTTTGGCAAGTTGTTCCCCATTCCGAGTGTTACGCCCCATGTTCCGCCTACTTTTGTTGCGTGCGCCGCGCTATGTGCGATTTTCGCTGTGGACTGTGCGATTTTCGCTGTGACCTGGCGCACGCCTTTAGATGGCCTGTGCGCCAACGTGCGCCGCGCACTTTCTTATCGCACGTCCGATGGTTTTCTCGCGCACGGCCTTCCATGAATCGATGTGCGCTGCTTTTCGTGCGATTTTCGCTATTCCACTGCGATTTTCGCTATTCCACTGCGATTCGCACGTTTTTGGCCACTTGCGCCGCGCTAATTATTCCATGAATCGTACCCTATATGTGTTGTCAGGATTTTTTGTTGTGTTTCTATGAAGGACTAACATTTGCAAACACAATTGGTCTGTACTGTGTAAGTAAATGTTGTCAACAATTGGTGGCAATTGAAATAGAATATTCATTGCTACATTTGCGTAGCAACTTTCACCAGTTACATTTGAAAATTTCAATGGACCAGATAGTTCTGTGTCCAAGTTATTTTTTCGGAGTGTGTGTTGCTTCTTTGAAGAAGTACCTGAGTTACTTTGACTAATAGGTTCTTGTTTGGTTATGGTAATTGATGAAGTATTAGCTTCTTTTACTCTCTTTGGAGGATTTGCAGTCAGATTCTGTTGCATTTCAGTTTCAATTAGTTTTCTTTTGCAACGTTTTCCTTTTTGTGGAACAGGATATGCTTTTAGGTGGGGGGGTGTATAGTGAACGTAGTCTATTGTATTCTAGAATGCATGGAATATCAGCATTGACTTTACTTGCATCAAAGTTGATTAGAAATAGACCGTCAAATGTACATAAGCGTGATAGTGCTACATAGGTCATGCCTTCTTTAAAGACTGTTTTACCAATATCTATCAATGCTTTGTCTAGGGTAAGACCTTGGGACTTATGAATGGTGACTGCATATGCAAGAGTTAGAGAAAATTGTTCTCTGCATACATACATGTCTTTGAAGGGAAGGAATCGAGCTGTTGAGCGCCCTATCCTTTTTACTTCTGAAAGTTTGTCAAAGAGAATATTGACAAACTGAATGTTGGTGTCACGTGGGTATGTTTGAAAGCCAACAACTGTACACAGTGCTCCATTAACTAGCCTTGCTCCACATCAAGGTTACGTTTAAGCATTACTCTACAGTTTAAGGATAATTTTAATATTTTCTCGAACCCAGCTGTGTTGGGGATATAATATTCTAAGGTATTTCGTCTTGTTGTGGCTTGTTGACACATTGGTAGTTTCATACCATGTACATCCAGTTTGTCTGTGGAGCAAATTCCAATTATTGGCTGCATTTCTTTTTTTAACTTTGTTTCATTGAATTTGGAACAGCTTGCAAGAGTTGGCATTAAGGCCATACAATTGACATTTTTGTGCGCTAATTGTTCCATAACATCAGTAGCACATGAGTTATCGCGATAAAGTGCATGGATGTGCCGGGTTTTTAATATTGTTTGTGCTTCTTGAGATAGTACACCAGCTCTAATACTTTTTAAAATGTTGGCGTAGGTGAGGTCTGCAGATTGGCGCATGTTTTCTGTTAATTCTTAGTATTGGAAATGTTGCCAAAGGTTGACATTTCCTATGCTGCCAACAGTTTTACAGCAGAGTTTGTGTCCTATGTTTTTAATGACAATTTCATATGATTAATTAAGCTTCGTTTGGTAAGTTTCACTAAGCTGCCTTTACAATCTGTCACTCGATATCTACCTTTGTTTTCATCGGGTTTTATATTATTTTTGTATGCAAAGTTTTGGGCTATGTGGTATAGACACGTTTTCCAAAGTGGTACTCCTGTTCGGGTAGTATGTGTCTACTAAATTGTTATTTTTAATGTCTTGGCTGTTGGGATCATTTTTGGCTATTGTTTCTATGTTGTCATATGATTTGAGAACTCTATTTCTAGATTTAGGTAGGACCAAGACTTAGCCATACTATATTTTCAGATTTTCCATACAAAGCAGTACCGGTTAAACGATCTGCAGCTTCGTAGGTGCCACAATCTCTATGAGAGTGCATTTTCATGCCTTAGCTGTACAATTTCTGAGATAGTGTTTTGTCTGATGATCGGTCATTCCAGAGGTCTTGAAGCTCTGTTTTTTCTGCTTTTGTTTAGTAGGCTGTAACATATAATGCAACTGCAGTGGAATTGTCTGCAATGTACTGCACATCTATGTTTGCATTCCATAAGAGGGCAATAATTGCATTGTAATCATTGATATATTTTGATTCTTCTGTTCTTTTTATGTAATACATGTTCTTAGGTGATTTACCTTTAACACTATGTCTATCTGAAGACATGAAGTTGTTCACTTCACCTGTTTCTGTAACTGGTCTAGGGAAACCAAGGAGGCATTTGCTGTAGTATTTTTGCCTTTGTTTTTGTATTTGCGACGACAATATTTGCCACATTTGTGTCTTTGAAATTGTACAATTTATGCATGAAGGTCACTATGTCTCGTTTGTGAAGGGATTTCACAAGTTACTTTTTTTTGGATGAAATGCAATACAGTGGCATCACTGTTCTGACCAAATTTATGAGCATCTTTAATCCATCAAAGCATGTGGATATGTGGTGCTCCTCTGGCTTGGTATTCTTTTCTCCAAAAGAAGTGTTTTTGTTTGATATGCGTAGGAAATCATGTAAATCTTTCCATGCATATTCTGCACAACTTAATGTAACAAACCAAGTGGGTGGTCCAAGATTTCTATCATGCAACGTACATCTCCGTGACGTTGGAACCAGTATTCCTTTGCACCACACATGTTTGCAAACAGATTTGTAATGCTTCATTGTAAAACCTCATCTTTTTCTTGCACTTTTTGTATTAATTGCGTAGCTGACATATTTTGAAAGTGGGTTCCTGATTTCAATATGTGTGCAACTCCGTAACATAGAGTTGCTAGTTCACTTTCAAAGATTAGGTGGAATATGTATTCCACATTTTGTCTAAATCTGGGATCTTCAGAATACATTCGTAATGAGCGGTATTCTGATGCTGTTATCTGAGTGGGTCTATCATCGTATCTTCCTGCTTTGCCAGTAGGAAATAGTAGAGGAAAAGCATGTGTTTCTATACTTTTTTCCCAGATGCTCATTTGTGATCCTTTGGTTTGTCGCATTTGGTACGTTTCTAGTGCATCATCTATGCTGTCTTTAGAGTGCAATGGATGAATTGTATAATGGTCTAAAATATTGGATACTGCAGCAGGATCCAGAAGTTCAAATTGACCAGTTTCTGTTGACTCTTGAATTATTTCAGTTGTTCCCCTTAAGTTTTCTTCAATATTTATTTCTTTGTAGTACTCATTATTGTCTTTTACATATTGCAAGGCTTGTCTAACTTTATGTACGTCCACGAGTTGTTGCCACATTTTTTTGTCTTTTGTTGGTACACCATTTACTAAGAGAATTAAAGATTACTCTATTGGAGGTTGCACTCCTAAAGTGGGCACATTTTCTGTCGGATCTAATGGTAAATAAACTACTTTGCCACAAATGCCTTTTACCAATTCAGAGGAAGGTAATTTTGCTGTTTTTGGTTGAAGGCGTATTATTGCTTGAAATGGGTGTAATGTTTGAATTATGATGCTCTCATATAAATTGAGTTGTTGCAGGTGTTTTGGTAGTGGGAATAATTCGAAGTTATTTGTGATAGCACGTGAAGGAGATTGGTTGTTGTCAAGTTTTGTAGTGCAGTGACTGCAAAGTATTAAGGGGTCATTTATTTCGTATTTGTTTTCTGCTAAAAGGTAGAGAGCTAATTCAAACCATTTGGAATCTTCATTGTCTTCTATTTTTTTATGTTAAGTCTATAGTTTTTGTGTTACTTTTGTAAAAAGTTCTGCGGCAAAACACACACACATGGGTTGGTACTTCAGTGGATGTACTTTTAAATTTTAGTATTTCTTTTTTGTATGTGTGTAGCAGAGTAGAAGGTTGCCATGTGCAGAATTGTTGCTAGTCTGTTCTAATGCTATTGCATTTTGTAAGTGGCTTTCACTTCCAAAATATTTTCTCTGGATACGGTCGATTTCTTCTTGTAGGTCTTTGGGTGTACCATATTGAAGAGTTTTATTTGAATTGGCTAGTTCTAAAGCATGACTTTTAGCATAGTACAGTTTATAGACTATATTTCTTACAGTTGAATGATGTGTTTATCATTTTGATATAATGGAAGGTGCTTTTGCAAATAGGTCCTAAAATGCAGGCTAATTAATTTCCTTGTAGTCCTGTGTGTTTCCGCACTGGACAGGTATCCGTATTTTGCAGCACTTTCATTTTGATTTTGTCTTTACCTTTAACATACTGATTGAGGAACTGGCGTTAAGATTTGAAAGATTTGTTGGGAATGTTACACATTGACGTGCACAGCCATTTATATACTGGCCGTTCTGGTTCAGTCGAATGGAGAGGTCATTCTGAGTTTTCTGGGGATATTTTTGTAAGCAGTGTTTCTTGTTCCATGATAGTATTATTGATTTTTTCATAACCTCGTCCACTGCTATGGATGCCAACTGTGTTTGTTTGGTTTTGTTTGTATGCTTCTTCATTAAAAAATGGTTCTGTGCTTGTGGTGTGACTCCATTCAACTCCACAGATATTTAAGAAGTTATTTTTGTCGACATTGCGTTTATTGAGAAGTTTTTTTGTAGTTTAGTACTTAGTTTTGTTAGTGGTTTTTAATTAATAGCTTCCTTTTGAGAAGGATTGCACTATTTACGAGAGCTTCTAGAATTAATTTTCTACGGTAGGTTTTAAGGGTTGTGATTAATTTTGCGCCTGTTTTTATCAGATTCTGAAGGACTCTGTGACGGACCATTTTTGCTAAAATATGTTCTTTGGTATGGTTACTTGCCACTACATCAAGATTTATAGGAGCAGTGTTAGCAGTAGTTGTAGCTGAATTCTTGTTAATCACTTTCTGTTTACATTTTGATAAATGAGGCAAAGTTTCTGTACTAGAAGCTTCTTTTGTTTCGTTAAATGACTGCTTTAGCTGTTTTGTTTGAATGTTTTGTACAAGCTCTGGTAGAGATGGATGCTTATTTTGGACATGTTTATTTTCATTTGCTCAATTTCTGCGTTGCTTTCTACGGACTTGCTTTTTGATAGGCATTCTTTGGGGTACATTGAAAAAAAAAGAAGGCATGGGTTGGTTTGTATTGCAATGCATGTGTGCTGTGTGCATGCGTGTATGAGTTTGATGGAAAAGATGTATGTGGTGGTGTGTGAATGTGCATTGGGCAGTTACTACACTGCGGTTCAGATGTGAGTAGAAAGTGAGCTAGTGGTGAGGAGAAGCATTAATAGTAAAGGTAATGGTATAAAATTAAAACAGTTCTTTGTTTTGTAGTACTAATATTCAATGGGTTGAGTATGTTATTTGTGTTGCAAAAAAACGGGGATTTGTGTTGCGATTCTGCCTGCTAATCTCTGTTTAATAAATGTGTATTTGTGGGCAGAATGGTTCAGAAATTGATGTTTTTTTTGGTGCTCAAATTACATGAATGGACTACACAGTGACTTTGAGGAACAGTAAGAATATAAAGGTAGTATTGTGTGTACATTTTTTTTGTGGAATGAGCAGGTTTCTTCTGATATGTTGTTTGTAGTTCAGATGCTGCTGATTTTCAGGAGAGTGGTCTTCACTGCAATTGTTAAAGGAAGAAGTTAGTAATTTTGTGTGTTTATAGCAGTGATGTTAATGTACACGTTGATTGTTATGTTTTAGTGGTGGTATACTTGTTTGATATTTGAACATAGTGTATGCATGCATTTCATTTGACTATGTGCAGTCTTTATGTGTTATTTACAGTATGTTAGTTGAACATGCTTTGCAAATGAGTAGAATGTTAAGTTCATGAAATTCACTTGATTGTTTACAGCTGTGTTCTAGATAGCAGAGAGGTTTGGAAGTGATAGGTCATTATAGTAGATGGGAAAAATTTGAATAATTTCATATTATAACTAGACATGCGAACAATCGGGAGCACCTGAGAGGGAGATTTCACCACAGCAATTGGTAACATTTATTTTTCTCATCCGATTGCATTGGGATTAGCATTAATTTAGGCGGGAGACAGTAAAAAATGGTGACATTTTTTAATGAAAAATCGAGTCTCGCGCATAAATCGGGAGGGTTGCTATGTATGTATTGGCTATGCAGATTTAGTTGCATTACTTTATTTATATGGAATCTTAAGAGTTGTACATGTACTCTGAATAAAATATGCATACCTGTACTTTGTAATCATGCATGTGGATATGTATGGAGTTGTAAGTAGAAATCTTCGAGAGTTGTACAGTAGTTTTTGTAGTAGGTGCTTTCCAATGATATGAGACTTGTATTCAGAGTGATCAACAGTACATTTGAAGTTCGGAACGCTGTTGATGGAGTTAGATGTAGAGGTCTTGGATGTGATTAGTGGATGGTTATGTGACTGCTTAGCTGTATCCAATGAGGGAATGGAACCGAGATTGATGTGGAAAGGGTAGAAGGGCTGGCTAAGAGTTAGGTGCCACACGGACACCATGGCTGTCCGCGGGTAGGGCGTGCCATATACAGGGTTTTCCAGCAAATCCAGCATGGAAAGGGGACTCAGCCAATCAGATGCTGATGTTATTGATTTGTCTAGAAAGAGAGTGTGTGTAGTGAAGATGGCAGAGGGGGAGAAAGGTGCTCGGAGATATGTTTGTCCATGGTTTACAGGAGTATTCTCAATGCAGGCATGCAGCAAACAATTTTGATGTTAGAGGAGTGGAGGTGGTGTGGAGTGCTGTGACTGACTGCAATGTAGAGGCAATTCTCCAGGTTTGTAGGGGTATGCGTAGGATGAACAGTCCCCATGTGGTAGTTTTGCACTATGGTGCTTTCCATTTGGGCTACGTGAGTTCCCCTACTTTGTTGGCAGATTTGGAACAGTTGGTTCAAGCAGTAATCACCATTATTCCAAATGCGAAAGTAATTTTTTCTGGATTACTTCCTAGAGCAAAATGGGACAACCGTTCTGTTTTTTGTCCTGATCAAAGTATTGCTAGGTGTGCAATCAATCGAGGCATGCCTGCTTTCATGCTAAGAGCTGGTATGTTTTTTCTGTAACAAGAATATTGTTTCGAGTAATGCTGCTTATTTTGAAGCAGATGGTGTTTCTCTATCTTTTTTGGGATATTCCATGTTCTTTTGGAATGTAAGAGTTGCTTTGGAACAGGTTATGTGAAGATATTAGGAGTAAAGTAAGAACACAAAAACCCCCAAAAAATGCAAAATAACAGGTGTCTGTCAGGTATCTGCAAAAAATACAAAAAACAGGGGAAATGGTGAACACTATGTACATGTACATTCACCACGCTCAGATCTTCTACATGTCTGCGGACATGGCGGTAGTCTGCGGACAGTGCGTATTACATACGGGCATTCTGGGGTGGAGAGGCATGCAAATGAGAATGAGCAGAGCTAGGGATTGGTCAGTAAAGTTTAGTAGGTGTGTTGTGTAAGGAGAGATTTAGTGAGGACGTCTTTTTCCTGAGAGAAGAAGAGATAACTATGGCTGTGTGTTTTCGAAAACATATTAGCTGGATTTTAGGAGACTCATGGATACATTGGTTGGAGGTGCATGCAGAGCATTGTGGTGTATCTGCAGATCTTGGATTCCCTCATGTGGAAGTGCACTGGCATGGAGTGCGTGGAATAAAGTGGCTGGACTTGGTACCTCTCTGTGATACTTTACAGACAGAGCATCATCCTGACATAATTATAATTCATTGTGGAGGTAACAGTTTTGGACATGTGTCTGGAATTTCTTGGCAATTTGCAATGAAAGAAGGACTTGAGAAGGTCATGGACATGTTTGCAAATTCCCAAGTAATTGTTTCTCGTATTGCTCAAAGACAAATGTGGCTGCGTTCTTTGTCATTTTGTCCACAAATGGAGAAAGCGAGGTGCAATGTCAATAAGGCTGTTTGTGCCTTTCTAAGAGATGTTGGCATGTCCGCTTTTCACAAAGAAATATTATGTTTCGTAGCACATTCATTTTTCGCAGAGATGGAGTCCATCTTACATATGCTGGCAATCAGATTTTTCTGAGAAATGGACAAAATGCATTGCAAACTTTTTGGGAATGATAGTAATCTATTTTGCAGTAGATGTTGATGATTCCAGGTTTTCAAACACAAAAACACCACCAAAAGGCTCTTTTCAGAGCCACCACTTATTCCCAGAGAAAAGTGCATTGGTTTTGCTAGGGCAGCACCCCAAACTTTATTCTGTACTAAGACTGTCCACAGACTTTTAAATAATGCATTTTTAAACTGAGAAAGGAGGCTCTGAAAAGATTGGGGGGATTTTTGTTGTTTTATATTTTTTTGGCTTTTTTTACACACGACACACTAGGAGACGAGGTCAAAGGAGGGTAAGGAAGGGATACCAACCACAGGGATAATAAAGGGCAGGTGGAGAGAGGAAGATGTAGGTGGGCCTTTTTAGGTAGGTAGCAGGTCTTCTGGTAGTCTGTGACTGTAGTCTCGAAAGCACTTCGAAGACTCCCCCTGCAGAGTACTGTATCACAGTACATGCACAATATTGTGACTCTCGAAAGGTAAGGGTCAACAGCATCGCAAATGGCCTGTGAAGCAGCTGGAGGGATGCGCTGTCACACAGGAGTGTCTCTTGTGGTGAGAGGAGCAGAAACGGAGGATGCTATGGAGGAACTCAACCTACTACATTTATCACAAGGTACAACCTTGCGAATGCCCGCACCGTGGAATGAAGTTAGGTGTCGCTTCATGTATGATGTATTACCAAAGCTGTATGAAGCACATCTCGCATGACTCAGCACTAATTTGCACTGGTTACAGGTGACCTTATCCCATGTGTTTTTGGTACGTTACCAAAAACGCCACACCCAAGACTCCCGGAGAGTGCTGGTAGTAGGGCGTTCCTCCATCTCATTCGCTTCACCCTCTTCATCCTCGTTGTCTACATCCTCACGCGTGTTCCTCTCTGCAGGCCCTTGGGGAGGTGGTGGTGGTGGAGGGTTTGGGGATGGTGCGAAGGCTGATGTAGCAACAGCAGCCATGGTTGCCATTAGAGTTGATGAGGTAATCTCAGCTAGAGCACTAAAGGCAGCAAAAGCCAATCTGCAATAGCCAGAAGCACAATGAAGATCAGCTCTGGGGTGTGGCTTTTTATAGGGATGGAGGGGTGCGCCTCGAGAAAATATCGAACACTCAACAGCGTTCAAAAAGTCACAAAAAATATGTGGAAAGCCAGGGCCATTGTCTAGGACATGTGAAATGTTGATTTTTGACTGTAAAATAATTTGGATTGTCTAAATAAGTTATTTTAAAATGTTGGGCATCTGGACAGAGTCCGCAAATTAGGACACACGCTCAGCGTGGGTGCGGTCACATGATGACGTCTGGAACACGTCCGCGAAGGGAACGGGTGTCCACAGGACAGCAAATGCGCAGGAGCAGTCGTGCGCATGCGCGCGGGTGTTCTACCGACAGTGTTCGGGTCCTGAAACTAATTGAAAGTGTGACACATTTGAGACAGACAGTTACGGACAGGTGCGATGTTTGCAGGACGCATAGGTATGGTGCGCCTGTGCGTAGATGTTCTGCAGACTGTACAGCGAGGTATAGTGTCCTTAGGAAACCTCCATTTTGTTTGTATACGGACATCCTGGACACTGCGCCTGTTCTACGGTCAGTTCCATCTTAGTTGCGAACGGTACAACAGGTATAGTGTCCTTAGGACACTTCCATTTTGTTGATTTACGGACATCCCGGACAGCTAGTGTGTTCTAAGAACAGTTCCATCTTGGTTGCGAATGGTACAGAGAGGTGTAGTGTCCTTAGGACAGCCACATTTTATTAATTACAGACAGGCCGGACAGGCGCACTGTCTGCCGACATTTTAACTGCTTTAAAAAAAAAAATAAGATACAAAGATTTTCATTAGAAGAAATGTAACATTTTTTTATTTATATAACTATATACACAAATTATGAAAGAGGAGGAAGCAGAAACTGATACAAAAATAGGGGAATTAGGGGTTTGGAGAGGATGGATGGGAGGGGATGAAGGGATAGAAATCTCATCAAAACGTTTATTTTTTTGTTCTCGGTTTGGGGATAGTTCACTTGGACATGGACAGGGGGCACAGGTACAGGTGGGACAATGGTACTTAATTTTTTCTTTGATGTGGTCCTCCACTAACTGTTTCAAACTATTGAAATTTTCCTTAAAAATGTCTACTTTCTGTTCAATGCATTCGAGAGTCTTTTCCATTGTGTCTTTTGGAGTCACATTTTCAATCTTTGTATGGTCTGTAAAAAATAAACATATATATGTTAAGTACACATTAGGTAATGATTATTAATTTCCTTGTATTGACAAGTGTCTACCATTATTATCACTCTCTTCAGACATTTCCTCATGTGGAAAATTTGGTTCCAGCCACTCCAAAGTACTGCACATTCCTGTGTGAAAAACAAAAATATATTAATTATACTGTACGTCACACACAAAGTAGAGCAATATATACAAAAAATGAAGTTTACTTACTAGTTTCTGGAAAGTTGTATTCGTTGTGTTGTGTAGGTCTACTGTTGCTTCTAGCTCTGTAGTTTCTGTGAGGTAATTATGTTGGAGGTATATCTTTTTTGTTATGGTATACTCCATTTTATTACATATCATATTTCAATGGCTGGTTGATGTGTTAAATATGTAGGTTCCACTGCTTACTTATTAATATATATATAATGTGTATATGTGCTGCTTTATCAACTTGCTTGGTGTTTATATGGTATGATAGAACAATTTCAAATACCCCCTGCTTGTTTGGGTAGTGTTGATGTTGTCCGTGACCGTCCACGGACATCAAATTCATTAGCGGGGTGTTCGGTATGCTCTAAGTTAATTGTATATGAAGTAAGGGAACCCTAGTACACATCTATCAAATTTACACTATGAAAATATATATTCAGTAAAAAAAACTTTGTTAAAGAGATGCTATGGTTAATTTGCGCAACTAAAAACCTATGAAATTCAGTGAAAAAACTTTGTTTAAGGGACGTTATGGTTCCAAGTAAAACCGAAAAACCCCTGAAATTCGGCAGTTATGGTAAGATAAGCAACCATAACTCGCGCCACCGTGCACTGCTAACATTAACACCCAGGACATCAAAGATGACATCACAAATGTCATTGATGACATCACTGATGACATCACATGTGCATTTACTTTTCATAAAAACTCTGTACAAGGGATTCTTATAATGCTGACCAAAAACTGTCAGGGATAATTGGGATAAATATCATGATCTAATTAGTGCATTAAGCAATGCATTGATATAAATAGCATTCTATTATGAAGTTCTATCCAGTATACTAAGCTACTCATGCAGAAACAAAGGCAGTGTGTGCAGCATACATGATGAAGGTGCCATATTCATAATCTTGCCATGTTGAATAGTGAAATGATAACTGCTTTCTTATTAGAGTTTTGCATACTGTGAAACATGTAATAAGTAGATAATAAAACCCACTTAATACATAATTATTACAGACAAAACACAAAGAGACAACAGCACATACAAATATGACTATATACAGGGACAGTGAAGTAAACAAAAAAGCAGAAGTAGTAGCAGAAAGAATTCATAACCTAACTGATTTTCTTTATGCAGAGAAACTATTGCTCTGTTTCAAAGCTGCTACTTACCATATGTATGTGTATCACATGATTTGACTGCACCCAAAGGAAAGGAGAGTGAGTATAATGTATACAAATATGAGCATATACAGGGAAGGTAGAGTAATACAAATAAAACTATGAGAAAGTGCTGATAACCCTAATGATTATCTTCATGCACAGAAAGGACTGCTCTCTTTCAAGCCTGTGTCTTCTGCTATGTATGTTTCATATGATGTGACTTGACCGTAAGTCTACAAATATAGTACCTTTTCAATTTTTACTTCCTGACTGTTACTGAAGAAAACTATGTGGCCTTGATATGTCAGTAAAGGGAAAAAAGGGAGAGCCAGACATGTGATGTCATCAGTGATGTCATCGATGACATTTTTGATGTCATCTTTGATGTCCTGGGTGTTAGTGTTAGCAGTGCACAGTGGCGCGAGTTATGGTTGCTTATCTTACCATAACTGCCGAATTTCAGGGGGTTTTCGGTTTTACTTTGAACCATAACGTCACTTTAACAAAGTTTTTTCACTGAATTTCATAGGTTTTTAGTAGCGCAACTTAACCATAACGTCCCTTTAACAAAGTTTTTTGACTGAATATATATATATATATATATATATATATAGTTTTACACTCTTATTCTTTTGTTACGCTTATCCCGCCTCCCTCCATTACTCTCCTTTATTTTAGTATGCATGCATCAATTTGACACACGCCTCAATTTCTGCTCACCATTCGCATATTTTCCTCTTTGGACTCCGGGATCGTAGCCTTCGTTATCGCCTCTTCAAACTGTAGTCCGTTCCAGTAACAACTATCTATGGGGAGCTTCATGTCCTGTCAGCCGAATGGCAAAGGTCATGCTATATGACCAAGACTATCGATGGTCGATGGAAAGAACCATCCTCTCTCTGCTACCAAGTGCACTGGTTTTCCTTGCCCTTTAAGATGAGTAGCAATACCCTGGAGATGGATGGGGATGCAGATTTTATTCATACATCAATATTTAAAATGACTCAGGTAGTTTGGCAAAAGGGGAGTTTGTTTTATTAACAAGTATATAAAACAGGGAGCCCAACGATCATCAGCTGTCCTCTTACTCGACTTATTTTAGTAGAAACTGAGGGTATATTGCATACAATCATCATCATTGACGTTGACTTGCGTCACTACCTACATAGCAAACTACAAAAAGCTATTAGGGGGAAGTGATAGACTCTATGTGAATAGCTAAGTATAAGTTCCATATCAGTATAGAATCGTGAAAGAAAGTGAAAGGGTGCTTAACATCAGGTGGGGTAACTAAGCCCTCCCCTCAAAATGCCCACTACAAACTCCACTAAATATATGACATTCCATTGGCTGCACAACTAAAGGACCCTTGATTACACAGTCTTCTAAAATTGGTTGGCTTCTAACCCCTATCAGTACGTTTCCACCTATGTTTAGCAGCACACAGACTGAACATCCAGGTGTTAGTGGGCTCATCTAGAAACTAGCTTTTCACCAATTATTATATCAATCCATCATCACCTCAATGGTCCAGTGTCAATTAGTGCTTTGAAGTTTGGCCTTGAGTTTGTACTGTGCTCTGAGAATGTTTAAGGAGTGTAGGCACAGCCTGCCCTTGTGCGTAGGTGTGACCACCTTGATCATCCAATTTCCTCTTTCCACGTGACTGAACACCATGAAATCAAGCTTTTTGTGTATTTATTATTTTTTAATAGTCCTCTGATGTATTGTTTTTTTCTCAAGGCTCCTGAACAGGAGTCTCTTGTTCCTTCACACAATTTGTATCCAATGCAGCCAATTCCTGTTTGATAAGACTTTGGCTTCCTGGTTGATCCAACTCTGTCTGCTGAGATTAATTTTGTAATTAGAAATTGCTTTTAACTGTGACACACTGAAGTGAGGCCTTCTTATTTATGTTCAGCACTGCTTTATAACGTATAGTGTAAACATCCATCTTTTATTTGTCCATATGCATCTATATATATATATATATATATATATATATATATATATATATATATATATATATATATATATATATATACTTTGAATGTGTCGGAAAAGTTTGGTGAGGTTTCGTCCAGGAGGAGCAGTTATAGGGGGGGTCCCAACATTTATTTTTTTCCCCATAGACTGAATGGGGAAAAAACTTTGCACAAGCCTACAGCCCAAACCGCTGGACGGATTTTCACCAAATTTGCGGCAGGAGCAGCGGCTTGGTCCCAAAAGTTTGCTTTTGTAAATTTGGTGAAAATATGTCTGGTAGTTTTTTTTAAAACAACCAAAACAGAGGTCACAAAAAATTAGTGATATCTATGTCCACTCTGTGGACACACTTCCCTGTTCGCTCCGCGGGCAGGACACCGATTGGCTAATCGGCTTGCGTCATGTCTGCAGACATGCAGTATGTCCCCTGATTGGATGGTGAAGAGCGTGAAGTGCGTCAGATTTTTGGAAACGCCCGCCATCTTGGATCCGTGCTTGGTGTCCGTGGTCATCACTGTATAAACATATTGAAAAACACAACATTGCACGTGTCAAACTTATCAAATAATCTCTGGGGAGGTGAGGGGTGGTGAGGATGGGATGGGATATGGCTGCAAGAAGCAACAAACAGTTTTTTTTTTTGCGTAAGTGCGAACAGTTAGGATGTTTGTGAACAGTTCTGTGGAGGACCGGAAGAAGTGGTTAAGTCCACCATTTACGTTTCTGCCTCACCATCTGTGTTGTCACTGAAATAATGCAATCACCTTGAAAATTAGTGAAGGTTGCAGGCTAAAAGCACTGTGCAGAGAAGTGGTACAGTACCCACTGCTAAGGGGTAAGGAAACTTTGCAATGAAGCTTGATGTTTATAAATTGATGTTGTTGTGCTACACCCAGAGCGCGACAAAGAAAGAGCTATTCATGTCAGTGTTAAAATCTAATTAAAGTAATAATGGAGTCAGACTGGCGCCCCCTGCAGTCGGCGCCTCAGGCAGCCACCTACACTGTCTGATGCAAAGACCACCCTACACATGCATGAGAATGTGTGGCAAGTTGTTGCAAAGTAAGAATGTATTTTGATTCTGAGTGAAGGTCACCAGCTTTGAATTTTTGTTTGCGAGCTCAGGAAGCCCACGCATCGGACACACAGTATAAGGTTTAATTGTTTTTTGACCTTGAGAGAAAGGGACCATTCCGAAAGGAATTGGATGAAGGAGGGTTGTTATAATGTAAGAAATGATAAGGTTATGTATTCAAAAAGTGGACTAAAGAACATGTAAATTCAGTTTATGAAAAATTATTGGTGCGAACGGAGTCTGCCTTACGGTCTGAGTTACGCCAAGAGAATGGAAATGGTGAATGTAATGTAAGTTTAATTTTGGATGATTTTATACTCGAACGAGCATCAACGTATAATTATCTGAGCATTATTTGTGGGTTACATTGTAGTCATTTGTTCTGTGTGGCATATTACAATGAAACGCAAGTATAACTTTTGTGTGTAATGTTCTTTTTACCGTAGAGATGGACAGGCCAACATTGATATGCATGTAGACCACTACTCAATTCTCCCAGGTTCAATGCTAATATTTAATTAAAATGCCATGTATGAGCACATAGAATTGTAGCATCAGCTTTCGTATCTCGTTTAGAGTTGATCATACTACATAGCAATGTTCTCGGAAGCACATTGTAATAAAGATCGGCTAGTGAGACATATTTCTATTATGTTTCCGAAACGGGTACATTTTGCCATTTTGCGATTGTCATAGATTCCAGATGCCAACTGACAGATTTTTTAATGGGCAGCTCCAGCTACTTGTGAACAACTGGATGTGTTTAACAGATTTTTGGGACGATTGGCAAGGGCGGATATGTCCTTACGCTGTACTAGTGATTAGGAGCAACATAACATCCTTTACGGTGGTCTTGCCTCAAGTTGATGCACAAGCCCTGGAATTCACTGTGCGACCCAAGCGCTTCTTTTATCCAAAACCAACACCTTGTGTACGCAAAAAGAACAACGCATGACTCACAATAAACATTTTGGATCACGAGTGAAGAAAGAAATTTCAAATTTGATTGAATATGGCAATAGTTGGATGTTGTCGGAGTGTTTATTGTGAAATAAAAGTACTTTACAAATTGTACAGTCTTGTTGTTTCTTTTTAAAGAACGGTTTAGTATTGGCAGTCGTTGCTTGCACTTAAGTTTGTTCCTGGTTGGTAATGAGTGATTTTAGCTTGGAGGAATTTGGCGTAATCTAGTCTTGATATTACCAAGGAGATTATCACAGGGCTTCTGTATGCGAAACTGAAGTAAGGGAGGGTCTTCTTGTTAAATGCAGGAGGTGGAAACATTTGTTTGCTACTGTGTTGACTTGTGGTTCTAGAGAGAGGCTGTTACCCATGAGGATTTCTCTATGTCGCTGGTTTGGTTCCCATGGTCTGCGGTCAGATCAGGTGTACCAGTGTTGCACTGCCTTGCTGTTGGAGAGAGCATTATTTCTGTTTTGGTCAGGTTTAGCTTGAGATTTTTGTTTGTCATCCAGGTTTTTATGTTGATGAGGCTTTTGTTGAGGGTGTAATCTGCATAGTTGTAGGCTGTCAGTCTACTGGTGTGAATGAGTTTCACTCAAGGGGACATGTCTGGTGCTGGTAAGGTATTAGACATGAGAGGAGGAACACACCTGTGGTGAATCAGCGAGGAGGGAGCTTAATATAGAGAGATAACTAGGACAAGGGAGGCCAGAACCTGGAAACACTATGGAACCCTACTAGAGAGGACAGGATCCCCAGGAGGCTGTCAACCCTGCCTGAGCAACTCCCCTCTCCAGTAGAAAAAATGTTGCCCCCTTCCAGTGGCTCTGAAACATGGTTGGAATAGCCCGTTAACTCCTCATTGAAGGAACCCGGTACTGGAACCTGGTATGGAGGCAACCATGCCCTCATTAAGGGCATGGCTACCTCCATAGTCGTAATGAGGCCCCTGGTGTTTATCAAATGTAGGTGTACAATTATACACTGACCTCAACACGCTGTCTAGATTTGTCACATATAGTTTAAATGGGTGGGTGCTAACACACACTGCTGCTTTAAACCCCTCTCTGTTTTAATAAAACACGTACATCTTGCCTTGGTGTGGAGATCAATGCACATCTTTTGCAAGCCTGACTCAAAACCCCAGGATAATATTTGATTCCATAATGTATTCCAATTCATTAAGTTGCTGTTGTAGCTGGCTCGCAATGCATGTTCTATCAATAGGCTTAATGTAAAACCATGTATTATAGTTTCCACTGTTTCTTAAACCCAGTTAGAAATTTTGGGAGAGTTTCATTAATCTCAGCACAATAAACAACTTCCTTAAGTAACAGGGATGTAGGGATGTTACACCATGAGCAGATGAGAACGATTAACCAATAATTACACACGTCTTTTTTGTAACCCTTTTTATGCATAATTATCAAAATGCTTTCGTCCAACCCTCAAAGAAATGTTCTATTTATTTTTTTATTGCCTTAAATAAAGTTGATAATAGTGAAGCCCACTCCTCTAGTTGTAGTTTCAAAACAACTAAAGGCAGCCATCTTACCCAGGAGCACACAAGGGATTACATCATTGATTTATTTCGAGGTCATCGTCTTTCTTAGCTAGCACCTAAGTAGACTATCTTTAAGACAATTTGATATTATGTAGGGTGTCAGATATATGCATTTACACAATATGATTGCAACAGATTCATGTTTAATTAATTAAAAATGCAAGGCACATACTACCAAAACTAGCTACAGGCCGCTGTTAGTAGGGGGTGGCGGGGGAGGAGGGAGGGAGTCAAAAAAACAAGGCTTGTACATATTCACCTGAAAACGTGAAAACACAGAACATGAACAGATCAAAAAATAAAACAAAGCAAATATGTTATAAAATCCTTGCATTGCGCACAATTTTCTGCATGTCCTATAAGGAACATAGAGAATAGTGTTTGCAGAAGATCCATTCAGAGAGGCAGACTTGATCAGTCCAACTTCCAAATCCGATGCTCGATCTGGGTGTTTAAATCCACCAATAAAAGGAGACCGGGGAGGTGAAAATGGCCATGGAGGAAAGAGAAGAACCAGGAGACAGTACAACAGTCCTGGCGCAGAGGAACAAGCAAATCCGAAGACACCTTGAAGGATACGCAATCCTGCAGGACCTGCTTTCAGTGGAACATGTTACCATTGTACATACCAACCATATTTTACATGTAATGGAGATTTTCAGCAATGTATTCCCCTCTAGAGGGCCCTAACTAATTAGCGATGAAACTGCCATGTGCAGCCAAATACAGACGGCCATAGCAGAATTCATCCATATGGATTCCTATCAGTTTTAGGCTTGAATTAGGACGATTTTCCTGAATCACAAAGAGATTTGCATCCTCAATTAGCATTTCGGACAGGGGATATTTAGCATTCAGATCACCCGCCACATTCAACAATCTTTGAAATCCATCTTCCAAACTTTTGTACAATAGAAGACTAAGAAAAACAACTATGGGCCTGGTTCGTGGAAAAGATCCTGCAAAGACTGCATGCCGAAATCGCCTCTGTGCGAGACTGCGCGCAGAAGTATTTTTTGCACGCTCCGCATATATATGGAATTTTTCGGGCAAAGTGATTGTATACGCAAGTCGTGGCCGGAACACCCCAGACATGCCCCAACCCAAAGCAAAAAGAGCAAGGTACTGCTGGCTTTACTTGCTCCTTGGGTGTGAACATATGCACCCTTGAAACAGTGCGGGGGTCCCCTGCAACCAGGTCTGCCCCTCAGGGAAACAGCGTGGGGTCCCCCGTAACTATTATCAGCACCCCAACAACATGCGTCCAAATTTCCGTAATTCAGGTAAAATTCCAGAAAATCAGCCTGCGAATCCCCGTAAACCTTTCATGCACCCGCTACACTGCGTACGCGCACCCCTAAGTTAGTTCAGTATTGCTATTGATATTTTATTTCTATTGCGCTCATAAACAAGTGTTTCAGAGCGTGACAAGGCAAGGGGAGAACAAAACAACAATCTTACTAGGCCCAGTGACATTGAGAACACGCAAGTGCATGGGAGAGGGGGAGGGGAACAGTGCATGAAAGGGGGAAGAAGTGGAAAGTGTGGAGCAAAGGAGAAACAGATAGATAATAATAAATAAATAATAAAGGCAACAAACAATGGTAGTGCAGCCAGCAAGAGGCAAGTGCTGGGTTTAAGGCATCAGACTGGATAGGTCTGATAACTGCAGGAAGAAAAAGGGGGGGGCTGTATGGGTACATATACAGACCCCAGTGCAAGCGGTGGCCTGGAGGCAGTGCGGGACGGTGGCAGGGTAAGCAGGTACCTGGGCCCGAAGGACAGAGGGTGGCCAAGTGCACAGTGCCAAGAGACAACAGATCAGCAGGTGAGAGGGGAGAGAAGGCAGAAGCAAAGGGGAAGGTCTTGAGGTGCTTCCGGAACCGGAGATGGTTCTCCTCAGGTTTTAGAGTTTTAGAGTTCTCCTCAAGTGCAGTAGCCTATCTGTGTGCACACACCCCTAAATCCAACATGCAATATCACCGCACAGAGGTGATTCCTATGTACAAGTGTCTGTACACATGTCTTTGGGTGGCGGATATATTGAAAGCTTTGCGTGGGCCTTTCCCTGATGAAAGCTTGCACGGTCAGATCCATGAATACGCTTAGTTCTGCGCCTTTGTGTGCATGAAGTGGACTGCCTATGTAACGCCTTTGTAACGCCCACATGTTCCTATGTTCTTCCCCATTTTCTGTGTCCCATCCCCTATTGTGGCTTCTGAGCTGGCCATGCACACGTTCTGCAAGTTCTCTCGCGCAGGGCAATCGACTGTACACAGAGACGTGCCAAACCTGCGCACAGTTCCCCCAAAGTACAAAAAAGTCCTGAGCAGTCGATTCCATGAATCGACAAACAGGATGTTGCGTGTGGTTTGGTGTGCATAAAATTCCATGAATCGGACCCTTCATTTTTAAAAATGTGGTAAATGGGTGAGTCTTAAATATTAACAAGTATTTCTTAAAAGTTGACACTTGTATGCTGACAAATCAGCCGGGCTACCAAACAGTCAGAGGACACAACATGACCTGTCAATTTCTGTATTATTAGAACCTTTTTTAACCAAATTAGTAGACTCCCTTTTGGTCGGCCCCTTGGATCTTTAACATACTCTTGGTCTATTAAGATAAAATCATACAGAACCATGGTCGGACACAACCGGGTCACTTGCAACACAATAATATTATGAAGTAGTGTACCCAATAAAGGCCCTTTCATCATCAAAGGCTGTAGTAACAAGTATTCCAATGAAATTGGGGGATTACCAAACCACATCATTAGTTTTTGCTATCAAATTATCTACCATATTAACCACCTGTTATACCAATCTTCCCTGTGGATTTCTGTAATCCTGCAAAATGTTAAGAGTATTCCAAAGAGCTATCACGTGGTCCTCACCATCCTTCACATCCTGAACTTAAGTCAAATAAGCGCCATCAAATTTCGACTTCTGAAAAGTTCTTCAACTAATAAAGTTGAACTGTTGAATTGTAAATTTTGTATATGACCTAGGGGCTTGAAGGTTACTTTATTGGGGTCCAAACCTTCTCAAACACAACTCCAACCTAGAGAAACCTCAATTTCATCATTCCCTATAAACACTGAAATAAAATCCACCTCAAATGTATGATCATATTGTACGCAGGGCTGCAACCTCTGTAACTACAGATCACAGCAGTTACCAGACTGATCACTTGGATATACAGCCCGTACTGGAGCCAAGGTCTCTAATTCTTTTGCCCAACGCAGCACCATAATGTCTGGAGTTTGCACATAGATTTGCTGTGCCTTAATTTCCATGTTTTCTTCTTCTGATGATTGCTCTTATTCCTTGGTTTTTACTCCTTAATATAATAAAGTCCATCAGTCTTAGTTACCTGCCCGCAGTTGATTTCACCTCGATGTGTAGGGTTTGTTAATTTGTTATAGGGATTTCGTGACTTTATATATTCCCCTGCTTACATCGCATCTGTTTCTGAACTTCAACTTGAGCTTTATGTTTTCTTTATGTAGATTTATCCATTTTCTTTTTACCCTCCCAACCCGGCCCATGCTGCAGAAAATCACACTTGGAGACCTTTCCTTTAATTGGAAGTCAAGGTAAACAATTAGTGGCTCTTATTTTTGTGAGGAGTCAACCCCCTGAGGCATATTTGTAGCCTCATCTATCGTTGCAACTTATTATAATGACAAGAGAAGCTTAATCCGCTTGTTCTATGTTAAGAGCTGCTGATGCTGTATTGTCTTGATATTAAAGTCCCTTAGGCTTTGTTGTGCTCCAAAGCTCTCCTCTTCTGTCAGCAGTGTATACAAAAGTTCGAACAAATGGGAGCTTGTTGATATATCCTTTATCATTTTGTAAAATCATTTAAACAGAGCCTTCAACACGATATACAACACCCTTAAAGAAGAGAGAGACATGAAGGGCTCCATGGCCAAGACTGAGCAGGGTGTCACCAAGCCGATTTGTCAGGGTGGCATGATTGACCATGTTGAAGGCAGAGGAAAGATCCATAAGGATAAGAACGGATGAAGAGTCTGAATCGAGATTTGAGTGTAAGTCTTCACGGTTGTTCAGTAGAGCAGTTTTTGTGCCTCTGGCAGTTCTGAAGCCAGACTGGTGGTCGTGGAGACAACTAACAGATTCAGTGTGTTGGATCAGTTGGGAGATGACCAACTTCTCCAGGAGTTGGCCCAGGAAGATGGTAAAGGAGATTGGGCAGTAGTAAGCCAGGCAGGGGCTGGGGGGGTTAGCAGGGGGCGTTTTGAGGAGAGGGTGCACTAGAGAGAGCTTGAGGGGAAGGGGGTAGGAGATAGAGGCAAAGGAATGATTGTAGAAATCGGCCAAGGCTGGCTCAGGGGAGGCAATGTTGTCCTTGATAGTTCTGGAGGGACAGGGGAGCACCTGTTTGAGGAGACTTTCATAGAAAGGACTTGTCTAGAGGCCTCATCCTAGCTATGGGTGAGAAAGAGGAGAGTAGGACGGGAGGGTAGAGTGGGCTAATGGAGGATTGAGTGCTGTGGGGGACCACGGAGGGGAGTCGAGGAGAGTGAGAACAGGATGTCCTGGGCTTTGATTATGAAGTAAGAGTCAGTAATGGCAGGGGAGAAGTGGATTGGCAAGTTCCTTTGAGATTTTAAACAGTTTTACTGTGTTGAAAGTGGCCCCAGAGATGCAGGCTTAGATATGGGCCCTCTTCTTTGCCCAGATAGAGAGTCTGTATTGCGTTTGGAGCAGGTCGGCAGACCAATCTGTCCGTGGATATGTCTGATGCCCACCACTTCTGCTCAGCAACTCTTCACTTGTGTTTCAGAGAGGCTGGGTCAGAGTCATACCAGGTGTTGCGCTTGGAGACAGGCTTCATGCGGATCCTCATGACAGGGGCAATGATGTCCAGTGTATTGGTGATATAGAGAGGTGAAGATTAGCATGGGCAGAGTAAGTGTGGGAGTCCCTGGCAGGAGTTGGAGGGGGAATGAAATTGTTGGCAAAAGAAGCAATGGACTCTCGCTTCATCGGTCGAATTACGGATAAGGAGACTGGCAGTGCAGGTAGAGGCTTAAGCGTGGGATCTAAGAGATGCAGGTGAGAGGACAGGAGCATGTGGTCAGACCAGGAAAGAGGTGTAGTCAGAGGGTTGGAGATGGGATGTCTGCTGAGATGAGAGCATCCAGGGAATGTCCGGCTGAGGGGGCCGGACCACATGGATAAATGGTGAGGGAAAGAAAGTCACAAAGGTTGAGGAAGAGTCCAGAGGTCAAATCAGGAGAGTGAACGTGAATATTGAAGTCTCTGAGGATACGAAATTTGGAAGTGGATTCACAAAGAGAAGAGGTGAGGTCAGACCACTCTGAGTGGAAGAGGGAGAACGGACCCGGAGTCAAGTAGAAGGTGGAGAGAGTCAATAAGAGGGTTGGTGTGACACCAAGCCTGCAGACGAGGCATTCAAAGGAAGAGTAGGACTGAGCAGGTTTGATAGTAGAAAGGACCCAGTCAGGGAAGATCAAGGCCACTCTGCCTCAAGAACGGTTAGGCCTGGGTTTAGAGAGGATTGTGTCACCCTCAGGGAGGAGTGTGTCAAAAGAAGTGACAGAGCTGGCAGTGAACCACATCTCAGTGAGAGCGAGAATGTCAAGGTCAAAGTCTTCAAGAAGGAGACAGATATCAGAGGAGTGTTTAAAAAGAGCAACAGTTGAGGGTAGCCAGGTGAAGCTGGTTTCCACTTTTGAAGGTCTACTGAGGGGAGGAGGGGTAAAGGGGATGTGGTACGGCCATCGGTGGTGAAGAAGGGGCAAGAGAGGTGGCAGACAGAGCAGTGGCAGGGGAAGCGAGGAAGTTGATGAGAGACGGAAGGAGCCTATTAAGAAGGAGGAAGTTGGGCTGAGAGGCCTGGCCCATGACTATGCCATTCTGATAGACATTAATGATGCACCTAGAGGATAAGAAGCATGCCAAGAGTACTGCCCATCTGGTGCCACCATAGTGGGCGTCGAAGCGTTATGTATCTGTATTGTTGTATACCTCTGTAATGTGCTCCGTTGCTTCTCCAAGCTAGGTCCGTGCTCATTAAATACAATAAAAATAATAATAATAATACATATAATAATAATAATAATAATAATAATAATAATAATAATAATAATAATAATAATAATAATAATAATATATTAGCAATTTGATCTCTACTAGGATTCTGCTTCAGATACTTAAATGCTCTGAACAAAATGAGATATGAAATATTACTGATAAATGGGCTGTACAGACTGAGGTCTCCTGTGCTTACATGGGGGCCCGTAGACTAGGTATGAGTAAGTTTGTGTTATTCTCACCCTTTCAGTCCCTCCCAAAAGATTCTGACTTTAAACTGCATATAAACTCTAGAAGTGGCAAAGGCCAGCTGGCTTCCCCGAAAAACATCAAACCTAGGACTAGGAAGAGCAGTGATTTAGACACAGAAAGGCCTTGTCTGACTGGAGTGAGGTCAAGGTTTTAGCCACCAGCAATCCTTGAGTCATGGCCAGAAGTGGTGAAAGACCTCCTTCCGTGGGCTACCACACTCGCACAATATCCAAAACCAGCACACACAGAACCCAAGGAGTCTAGCAGAAGGAAGTCAGCTTAAATGTATGGTATGCATGAACGAAAATGCACACATGGCTGCTGCTCCCTCTGCATTCTACATGATAGACCAAGACTAGATATGATATATGATATATGATAAATGAGGCACGTCCATGTGATTTATTTGTTTGACCTTGGTTTAAATGACATGATATTTAATAACATGCTAATACATACAGCCTATATTCATTCTACATTGCATAAACGGCATAGTTGGACTATGTGACATGGATGGAACAGCAGTGCTGCAATGTCATGCCGCTAGCATCGGCGCAGGAGGTGGACATGGTTTGTGAGCCTCAAGGACTACAGGTTGTATGTGTGCTTTACAAATAAGATAAATAAAATAAGGTGGATCACAATAAAACGAGTGTCACACTTCCGGCGAGGAGCAGTTGACACAGTACCATCTACGGTGTGGTGTGTTCAGCTAAAACCACTGCAGGGACTTCACAGCACATGTACGACTCCAACAACTGGTGATGAAGATGTTGCCACCCACCACCAACATCGCAGAGACATCAAGGTTTTGGGGCCATATTCTAGGCTACACTACGTGGTATGGTGCACCAATGATGAGCAGGCCTGACAAGCGGCTGCAGGCTCAAAGTAAAATACCACTCCACACTCCTCCAGGAAGCCTGCACAGTGAAATAGTCGAATGGTCAATGAAAAGAAAAAATCACCGTCAGTACAAATAGTGAAAATCACATAAGCATTTGGAAGTGGCCAGTGGCCCTTCTCTAAGAGGAAGCCTGTGCGGAATGCATCAGCAAGGTCACCTGTGTTTTTACCACCCCTCAATGGCAGCCCAAACTACCAAGTCTGCTATTTTCTAAAGTATGTCCTGCTCAGTTCCACACTAAACCAGGAAAAGGGTAAGAAGTAGAAGAGAGGAGGAGGTATACTTGTCATACAACATGTGACAACGAGACAGGAGTGTGACATGCCCATGCAACAATGATGGGGAGGAAAATCCCCAAGCACTGTGCACTTTTCATTCCAACCCTGTCCAAAAATTTGAAATGCACTGGTTCCTTGCCCCTTACGGTCACATTGGGTACTGTGGACAGACCTTTGATAATGTTCTTCAAAGCGTCCAGTCAGGAGGATGGCTTTCGGTGCTTTTAGTCTATGCTGGAAGCGATGCCCATAAGCTGCACAAAACATTACCCAGGGTGAATTGGTCTTATAGAGCAACCAAAAATACCCTGACCGCATACTTCACACGCATGATCAATATTGACTATGAGATGTTTCAGCTAAGAGAAGCCAGTCAAGTGCCATTACATTTCCTAGACAAGTTCTGCATCAAGCTAAACAACCTTGCTGTGACTTTTGCACTCCCTGGAAATGAAGGGGCTATTAGGGGCCAAATCATTCAAAAATGCCATTTGTCCCAATAAACAAAACAAATCCCAAAAGAGCCAGGACTACCATAGCTCTGAATACTAAAACTTGGCCGAGCATAGGAACTGGCGCCAATGAGAACAGCACACATAGAAGAGGCCATGAAAATCCTCAAGACAGAAGAGGTGGCCCATATAGTACAAGTACGGCCACAAAGAGGTCCATGAGTCAGAAGCAGGAATAACACCTGTGCAGCAAACAAGCACCGTGAAGAAACACCAACACCACCAGCTCAATACCACCTAGATACACAGAAGAACATGTGTGATCTATGTGGTAGGCTTATACGACAAACGCATGGTCGTCCCACAGCGTGTAAACAGTGTGGCCAGTGTGATCAGATGAAATGTTCCTCAATTGCCGGTCGAGCAATCTGTCCACCACAAAGTCAAATGAGACCAACAACCTATAGCAAGAATAAACATGCTAAAGTGGCTGTGGTAACTGGAGAGAAATCTGAAGAACCCCTAGGCCCGGAATACAATGAAGATGTGGACAATGTTTTCTTCATATTTGCTGTGTGCCAAGGGGTCCAAGAAAGAAATAAGACAGCCCCAATATGAGGTAAACATCCTGTAGGAGCAGTTGACAGTACTTGAAAATAAGAATCTTCACATAGCGAAGGTCAAGATCACATCCACTGTCCCGTCCCCTGCACACCCTTTAAACTGTAAAGACAGTCAACATTTTTACACAATGGTAATACTAAGTTTCTTTCAGAAAAGAGAAATTTGTGAGAAAAACTAATTTTCGACACTGTTAGTGTAAAATAGAGTGATGGAGACCATCGGTTTTAATTGAGTTTTAAATTATTTGTTAAAGATATAAATTTCAATTCATTCATCATCCGATCTTTATGAACATGATAACATCAACGTATTCATTTTGAGGTCACATTCAATAATATCATTCGTGGGCATACAATGTGTTTATCACACTTTCTACAAAATAAACTTTTCACATGTTATATCCATAGGAAGTGATAATAAATGTTTTCTCGACGCGTTTCGGGGTGTCCCCTTCTTCAGGATTTGTTAGCCTTCTTCATTGCCGTTAATCTTTGGTTCGTCTATAATATATGATACAATAATCAGATTTTAGGTTCTCACTGATAACTGTCATTTAACTCTTGAGAGAAAACTTTTTACAATAATCACCTGGATGTTCAATGCGGAATATCCTAACTGGATTTATTATCAACAGCAATGTCAACCCAATAGTTGTTATACACAACCCACCGATGTCAACAACATGTTACATTTCAGGAGCCATCATCCGACGCATCTAAAGAACAATTTGCCCTACAGTCAATTTCTTAGACTAAAGAGAATTATCTCAACAACTGACACCCTTAAGAATGAAAAACCTATTGATGACACAAAGATATAAGGAAAGAGGTTATCCAGAGTCTATTGTCAAGATGGCAGAGGAAAAAACACACACATTGGAAAGGAAAGACCTCTGCATACCAAGAAATAGATCTAAAGAGATCCCATTTCTCTACGCTCTGAGATATTCAGCACAGAGTCACCACATAACAAGGATGATCAAGAAGAACTGGAGAATAATCAATTTGGATCCACAACTGAAGAGACTATTTCCTGAACCACCTATCATTGCCTTCAAGAGGGGCCGGAACTTCAGGGACAGCCTAGTAAAAGCAGAAAGACTGAGAGTTGACAATCAAAGAACCCTCACCAAGAGGAGAACGGGCACATTTGCTTGCCTCAGTTGTTGCAATTGTAACAACATAATGAAGGGAAGCTATGTAAGACACCCATCAAATGGCCAAAAAATCCCACTAAAGGATTTTGCTACCTGTGACACAAAATCAATAATTTATGGTTTAAGCTGCCCATGTGGCATTTACTATGTTGGACAGACACAAAGGAAAGCTAAGGAGCGCTGGAATGAGCATAAAAGCAATATACGAACCAACAGTATCAACTCACCTGTAGCAAGACATTTTGCCTTAAAAAAACATAATATTTCCCAATTTAAGGTTGTGATTTTGGAAATTGTGAACAGGGCACCAAGAGGTGGCAACCATGCCAGACGTATGAACCAGAGGGAAATCTTCTGGATAGAGAGATTAAACAGCCTAGCTCCCAATGGGATGAACGAGGATTACAGTTTAGCCTCATTTCTTTAGAACAGGAATAGACCCCAAGTAGGGTAACCCAATACCGTTTCTTTTGACCCAATCAAAAACTTAATGTGTACAAAACATCAATTGTTGACAAATACATTATTGAATTTTCCGGTTTACATTGTATGATGATTTACTGATGATGAATGTATTAAGATACAAACCATAGAATGTGAGCATGCTTCTCTTGAAATGGTAAACACACGGATGTCCAAAACTCCATCAGCTTTTCTCCCTGGTGTAGACTCCCCTACCCATAAATCAGTCAGGTACGATCTCTGCACACTGATCACTATATGCACAATCAAGTGAATTTACCACAAGTAACAGGAGGCACTCCCTATATTCATCTCCCGATTTTTTACCTCAATTTAATTTGACCCAAACCCCTTGAACTAGTATTGGTATGCACCAACATACAATTGGTAACTCGCACAGTTTTTTCCAAATACGCCCGTGTGACGTTTTTTTCCCGTCACACGTTGACGTCCTAAACATCATGACGTCATCACGCTCCAACGTGATGACGTCACAATGTAAATAGTGGCCATCTTCAGCGAAAACCGTGAGGAACGGTTCGAGCTTCAGCACCGGCCATCTTCTCAGGAAGGAGGTAAGAGAATCAAATCAGATAGTTTTTTACCAGCAGCTCCAAAAAACTGCATAGCTTGAACCTAGAGGCCTTCATAGAGTATACTGTAGAAAATGATCCCACCCCATTGTTTATCCCTACGGGTAGGACATTGCAATTTTCTCACATAGCACATATACGTGTTTTTTCAGACACGAGTGGAGGAATCTCCCATTGCTGCACCATCTCCATACCTGAGGACTCTCTTCGTACTACAGCGACTTATTCCATTGAAGAAGTAGCCTTTTACAAAAAATACCGAAAGGTAATATTTTTACTCTCAGATAGACATGACTAGATTTTCCTTCATGAATTCAGATCTCGTTTTTAACTGAGCCTTTTCTACTGTCTTTCTATCACATCTACAGGTTGTATAACAACTATTGGGTTGACATTGCTGTTGATAATAAATCCAGTTAGGATATTCCGCATTGAACATCCAGGTGATTATTGTAAAAAGTTTTCTCTCAAGAGTTAAATGACAGTTATCAGTGAGAACCTAAAATCTGATTATTGTATCATATATTATAGACGAACCAAAGATTAACGGCAATGAAGAGGGCTAACAAATCCTGAAGAAGGGGACACCCCGAAACACGTCGAGAAAACATTTATTATCACTTCCTATGGATATAACATGTGAAAAGTTTATTTTGTAGAAAGTGTGATAAACACATTGTATGCCCACGAATGATATTATTGAATGTGACCTCAAAATGAATACGTTGATGTTATCATGTTCATAAAGATCGGATGATGAATGAATTGAAATTTATATCTATAACAAATAATTTAAAACTCAATTAAAACCGATGGTCTCCATCACTCTGTTTTACACTAACAGTGTCGAAAATTCGTTTTTCTCACAAATTTCTCTTTTCTGAAAGAAACTTAGTATTACCATTGTGTAAAAATGTTGACTGTCTTTACAGTTTAAAGGGTGTGCAGGGGACGGGAGAGTTCCACAAGCTTGTGGACAATCTGTTGGTTTTACATAGGTTAAAACAACCCAGTGTCAAGGTTGTTATTCTCCCCGGCACCCCGTAAATTTTCTACAAATTCTGTAAAAATCTTTAACCCAGGTGTGCGCTAGGCAATACAAATATTGGATTCAAGATCACATCCACTTCCATTCGAAGGGGCATTCCACAGGACATTTAAGGATGAATGGCGATCAACACCTGCCTAGTTCTACATTACAAAGAAAGACAAGGACACGCCCTTAAGTTGTCACATGGCAGGAGACCATGGATTAGTGCACTTCACAATGCAACATCTATCAGACCAATATTGTACTCAGACAAAGTGATCAAGCCCTGTTCCAAGACACGGGATGCCTACATCGCCAAGAGGTGCAGCAACACATAGACCTTACAATGCAGCCAGTGGTAAACTGGCACAGATCCATCCTATTTTGCATCTGAAGAAAAGCTGCTTAGTAGAGATGCTTAGTAAACTCAAAACAAGTGGACACCATTGAATCAGTAACAGAACCCACTCCCTGGGTGGCCCCAATCACAATGATGCCAAAGCAACCTGAGGAGGTCTGCATCTGTGTGTACATGACAGTCCACCAACAGAGCCATGAAAAGCCGTGAAAGACACCTTAAGCATAGGGTAGATGATATACTGGCTGATCTCCAAGGTGCATTCATTTTTCCACCATAGACTTTTGATCTGGATACCAGCAGATTCCCGACATTAGATGTCCCGACCAATAATAACATTCTCGTCCCAGTGGACATATTTCATTATGAAGTACTGCGTATTGTAGTCTCCTCAGTGGTGAAAATATTCCGCACACCGTCCAGATACAAAGCTGACCAGCTGCACTGAACTGCTGAGGCTCCAGTCTATCAACAAGGACTGTGGGGAGCAAGGAATGAGTTATCAGTTGGATTTTAGGGAAGTCATCCTCAGGGGCATAGACCATTGTACCATCTACGTTGATACAGATACTCATACAAATAGCCCATGCTGATCATTACAGGGCAAATAAGTCAAAGGCTTGCCTGGGAGAAAAGGTTTGGTTCCCAGAACTGGAAAAGCCGTGCAGGCTTGTCGATCAGATAATGCACCACTGTTCCAGAGAACATCATGTGAAGTATTCATGAAGTTCTATGACATGTGCTGGCTGATGGAACGGAGACACATAACGTTTCATGCATATCCTCGACGAGGCATTCCAAGCTGCACCTGGTAAAAGGAATCCAACAGAAGAATCTCTCACCTCTTTCGTCATGGCATAGCTCACATCGCCATGCACCTCCCCTGCAGTGCCCTGCAGAAGTGTGTAGAAAGGTGCACTAGGTGGGGCCAGAATACAACTCCAGGTCCAGACCAGTCACAGATAGGTCTCTCACCTATCACCAGCAGTTGGGAAGCAATGCCAAATAAACAAACAGTTGCCATCAAGAGGCTCATTCAATAAGAGACCAAGGGCCTCATTACACGATTTGCGGAATGGGTTAACGGCCTCCGCTAATGGAGGCGTACCCGTTAAACCCATTCTGCAAAATTACGAGGTCCCCTCACGGGACCCGGTAAGGACGCCTGTTAAAACCAGGCTTCATTACCGGGTCCCGCGAGGGGACCAGGGAGCTAACAACGGGCCGGTCGTAATCGGCCCGTTGTTAGCGCCCTGCACCCATTCCCATTGAGCCCTACGGAGGCTCAAATGGGAATGGGGAAGTTCTGGGCCCGGGTTCCCTGTAGGGGGAATTACCGGGCTCTCCAAACTCGGAATGGCCCGGTAATTCCCCATTTATGGAACCCGGACCCGGTTTTGGTGGCAGCCATGCCGCCAATAGCGGCATGGCTACCGCCAAAGTCGTAATGAGGCCCAAGCCTTGCTACCAATCTTCATCTGCAGCACAAACTGTACCTTCCACATGAAACAGGACTATGTATAGTGAATAAAAAAAGGGTCAATAGGCAACGCCAGCATAGGCAATTCGGAGGTGACCCGAATCTGCCGTTGGTTCTGCAGAATTCCACAATGAGGGCCCAATTCTGTTTAAGGCACAACGAGCGTGATAAACACCACGCTTCAATGCACCTTTTCTTGATGCCCAGGTACCGCCTTATTCTCAGGGGCACCTGGGTGTTGTGATGCCTGCCCCTTTAAGGGCACACACGAGGTGGAGTTACGGCACTCCGCTGTGTGCTCCTGGAATAAATGGGGTGTTTCCACAGCAGCAGCAGAGCCACCGTGGATCCCGGACAGTGAGCACTTCTCCAAATGTGCCCTGTGGCTGGGAGGGTACACAGGGGCCAGTGGGGCAATCTGGCCACACACAACAGTGGCGACAAGTCGGGGGATTGATCCGACGTGGACCCAGGCGCAGTTGGTGAACGAACTTGGAGGCATTTTCTCCAGTTTTCATGCTGCAAAGCCGGTAGAGTCCACGCAGTCGGCCGCCATCTTGTCCATGGAATGTTTTTAACACTTTTAACACTTTTCACACATCAAGTGTGAGGTGAGGAGAAAGGGGAGGCCTACAGTGTGTTATTCTTGTCCCCTGGGCCCACCCCACTCAATTTTCGGGACATCTAGTCTTTGGACCAGGAGAACTGTCCCATTGTTCCTGGCATTGATAGAGGGGGATACTAATATCACACGCCCTAGTGTGGAGTAGTGTCAAGTGGCTACATGCCCAATTTTTGGAAATTCTGAACTGGGTGCCAGGCAAGGCATTTTTGTGACTGTGTGGTTTGGTGGAGATGTGTCATCAGGAGTAGCTGGAAGGGGAGTAGTTGGCCAACATCATTACGCTCAATATCTTGGTGCAGTTTGCCTGGAGGAGGCCATCGAGCATTTGGCCAGCATCATCACGCTCAATATTTTGGCACAGTTTGCCTGGAGCAGACCATCTGTGAGTTGAGGCCCCAGTGCTCTGGTGCAGTGCTTGTGCACTCAACATCATTAATGACCAGGATGGCGGTGCAGGAGCTAAGGCACCAGTAGCAGTAACAGCAGGCCTAGTGGGTGCTTGTGTGTCAAGACAACAGTGGGCGCTCACAACAATGCCTGAATTTGGTATCTTGGGGGCCCGTCAAGCCTTGGACCAAGGTGGAGGCTCTGGATGGATTGGCTCGACATGTACTTCTAGGCCACGGGTGAGACTGATGAGGATAGTAAAGTGGCCACACTACTCTACTCAGTGAAACCAGTGGTACATGAAGCCTTTCAGTCCCTGACACCTGCCGATGCATTGTACATGGAAGCCAAGAACGCACTGCACAAGCATTTCATGCCACTAGCCAACGCAGATTATGAACGCTTTGTGATGTGCAGTGCCAGACAGAAGGACGATGAGTCTCTGGAAACTTTCTATCGACGGCTGTGCCGAATGTCCCTGTCATGTGTCTGGGAGAACCCCCACACAATGATCAGGAATCAACTTATTAAAGGCTGTTCATCTGGAAAACTGTGCAGACAGCTGCTTTGGGAACCAGGACTCATGCTACCCCGCATTTAGGAACTTGGCATTGCCAGGAGGTGTCGAAGGTGCATGCCTCAAAAATGGATGCGGCAGTGCGCCCAGGGAAGATGGAGGAGGCATGTGCTGTGGGCCGCGGTCAGGGCAGAAGAGGGGCCCAATATCCAAGTGGTGACCAGCGTGACAGAGGTGCTAGAGCCCGCGAATTCTGCATAAAGTGTGGGTATGATCGTCTGCACCCTAGAAAGCCTGTGGACGTTGTGGTGGTACCTAGGGGGCTGGTACAGGCAGGGTTCTTTAGGCCACAGAGCCTGCCCATTGTTAGACCAAGGGGAGGATGGTGTACCTCACGAGGATGGAGAGGAGGAATAGGAGGAGAATATCTTCTTTATCTTGAGCGTCAGTGCGTTACGTGCCACCACCAGAAGACAGCCACGGTGCCTCATGAAAGTCAACGAGTCGATGATACCGGTGCTGGTGGACACAGGGTAATCAGTCAATGAAATGCCCAAGGTGCACTATGACGCCATGGTGGCGCCGCCCACATTACAGAAACCTAGGCTTCGCACATTCAACTTTGGTGGTGAGAAGCCGATCCCGTTGGCTGGGGCATTTGTGACAAACGTTGAGCATGGCGGGTCGTCCATCAAGGCCAGATTCTATGTAATGAGTATCAGCAGCAATACCCTCCTGAGTTTTGTGGCAGCAGAAGCGCTGGGTATCGTGAGTTTCACGTACTCAGTGTATGTGGAGGACATGCAGGGGCTGCTTGCGAAGTACAGCCAGCTCTTCAAGAGAATCGGCCGCTTAGCCAGTGAACCAGTGGGGATGCATGTTGACGATTCAATACAACCTATTGCGCTCAAGCACCGCGAAGTCCCATTCCATCTGCAAGAACTTGTCGACAAAGAGCTGGACATTTTGGTGGCACTAGACATCATTAAGAAGGTGGATGGACCGACCCACAGGGTGTCTCCAATTGTCATTGCAAGGAAGCCAAAGACCAGATTCAGTATGAGTTTGTGTGGATTTGAGACTCCCGAACAAGGCCATCAAGCGTGAAAGACACATCACCCCCACGATAGATGACATCATTGCAGAATTGCAAGGGCCAAGTTTCTTTTTAAAGTTTGACCTATGGGCGGGGTACCATCAAATGGTGTTGCATCTAGACTCAAGGTACGTTACCACCTTTACCATGCACCAAGGCCTCTACAGATAAAAGCACCTAAGCCTCGGGGGGTCTTCTGCAATAGAGGTGTTCCAGAAAATCATTTGTGGGGCCCTAGCTGATTTGGATGGAGTCTTCAACATTAGTGACGACATCCTGGTGTATGCAAAGACGGAGGCGGAACACATGGAGAGGCTAGTGAAGATGCTTGAATGGCTGCAGGAACTCGGACTGACCTTGCATAAGAAAAAAAGTGAATCCCTCAAGAAAAAAATGGAGTTATTCGGGTTTGTGTTCAAGGAGGGAGGTGTGTCACCTCATCCCCGAAAAGGTCAAAGACATTGTGGAGGCAAGACCCCTGGAGAATGTGTCTGAGGTCCGAAGCTTCCTGGGGATGGTCACTTACTGTTGCCAGTTCATCCGGAGCCTAGCCTCCAGGTCTGAGCCCCTGAGAAGTCTTACCAAGAAAGAGGCAACATGCATGGCAGTGGGGTCCACTTAAGCAGGCCACTTTCAAAAGAGGTGAACGGAGCTCGACAGCTGAGGACACCATGGCGTTTTTCAATCCATCCCTGACATCAAAGATCATGGTGGACACCAGCCCATTTGGTCTGGGTGCAGTTCTTACTCAGAAGGACGCTAATGGGGAGATCAGGCAGATTGCTTACACGAGCAAGGTGCTGTCAAAGACAGAGCAGCAATACTCGCAGATCGAGAGGGAGGCCCTGGCAGTTTTGTGGGGTGTCGTCACTTTCCACTGTATGTACTGGGAAGGCCAGTAATGGCATTTGTTGAGTCTGGGATATTGCTCTGCGTGACCGCATAGTGGTACCAATGTTCAAGGTTCCACAGGTCATCGTGCTAGCGCACCAGGCCATCAAGGAATTGCCAAGATTAAGGCCCAGCTGCAACAGAAAGTATGGCTCCCAGACCTTCAGAAAAGGGTGGAGGACTTTGTGTCGGCCTATGTGTGGTGCCAGGTGGCGGCCGCAGCACAGAAGGAGCCCCTGTTTGAGACGATACCCTGTGGAACAAGGTCCTGTGAAAATGTCCATGCTGACTTTGGCTCCACAGGCTGCGACACTCATTTCCTGATGGTGGTGGATGAGTGGTTGTGGAACCCTGAGGTCGAGTTCATTGACTATGGGCCTCATTACGAGTCCGGCAGTAACCGCGGCGGTAAAACCGCCTGGTTACCACCAGACTCGTCTTACCATTCCGCCTCCATGATTCCCGGACTTACCAGGGCATTACAACCCCGGTTTTCCGGGAATCACGGAGGCGGAATGGTGTTAATCCCCATTCCCATTGAGTCCTATGGGGATCATGGAAACACCGGCAGCATCTCGTAATGCTGCCGGTGTTACCTCGTCCACCTGCAGGCGGGCGGTGTTAAACCCTTGCGGGAACATCACCTCCCGCCTGCAGGAGTCGGGATCAGGCGGTCCGGAAACAACGGTGGCGGCGGGTTTACCCCCACCGTTATTTCCGGACCGCCTGAGTTATAATGAGGCCCTATGCCTCTTTTGACAAGTTAGTGGTGGCCCTAGAGACAATCTTTGCCACTCATGGCCTGTCTCAGACCCTGAGTTCAGACAATGGACTGCCATTTCAAGGGGACAGCTTCACCCAGCTGATGGGGGACTACGGGATACAACATCGGAAGATGACACCAGTCTGGCCCTGTACGAATTGCGAAGCTGAAAGGTATATGAGAACTCTGACCAAGGTATTTTGCATCGCTCATGGCAAAGGACACTGTCTGCAACAGGCTCTTTATCATTTCCTGAGGGAATATAAGGCCACCCTCAAGAGTCCACTGGAGTGGCACCAGCAGAGCCAATGTTTTGGTGGTGTCCAAGGTGTCTGAACCCTGCGGTGGGGGAGCAGGACCCTGCTATCATTGATGATGCTCAGGTGGAGCGTGAAAGGAGACTCAGGATAGAGGGAGAGAACATCAGGAGAGGGCTCCATTCCCAGCCGCTGATTCCGGAAGATGAAGTACTTGTAAAGAACTGCCATCTTCAAGGCAAGCTTTCACTAACTTATGAGCATGGTCCCATGGACGTGGTGGCGGTGCGTGGCTCGATGGTAACTGCATCGGATGGGACTGCAACTGTTACCTGTAATGGCAGCTACTTAAAGAAGGTGGTGGTGACCAGGCCAGAGGCGATCCTGAAAAGAGAGTGTGATGAGGTACCAGGCGAGCGCAGTGGCCTGGCTGGATAGCCAACCCCCAGATGATTGACAGCCACAGCAGTGAATGAAATGGTTCCAGCATATAAGGAGAGGATTTTGGGACAGAGTCGACCACATGAACTAGAAATGCGAAGCAGAAGACAAGCAGACATGCCAGGAGCACCTTCAAAAACTGCAGAAGTACTGGTGAAGTCCTGCAGCTGTCCTAACATTATTTTCACCTTGACAGAAATGTTCTGCCAAGGATGACTTCCTCCTTTGGGCTGATGGGAACAATGAGGCTCAAGACCTTCTTCAATGTGGGCCATCGCCCGACTATCACAGGCTGCAGAACACCAATACCAAGGGTACCTCAACCCTTTTTCGAGTGCATCATCTTGCGATTAACACATCTTGCTGAAACATTGCAGGCACACGTTTGGCCCTCCAGAAGCTGCAATTCTCCTCCAAGAGTCCCCTCACAAGAGTTCAGAAAAAAAAACTGAAGAGAAGCTAACCGGTGATATCCATTGCCTCTTGGCATTAAGAAAAATTTGCCGAAATTACAACAAACTGCTGGAGTGAGCTCTATCCTTTGCTGACAACCCCTTCTCTTGAGTGCTGCTGCAGAAGCCCACCAATGTCCCCCATGTTGTCACCACGACCAAGGAGCAGGAATCAGGCTCTTCATTGTTGCATCCAGAAGGCGATGAGACACATTTTTCAACTTTTCTCTTCAGGTACTGTGGGGCATGGTAACACTTACCTTAGGCCATCTTCGTGTTCCTATGCTTTGTGAGTGCTGTTTTTCTCCTTTGGGAGCGGACCTGAACTCCACTGGGCAGGTCTTGCAACCTGTATTCCCCTTGTGCTCTTGTGCTTTCTACAAGAACAACTGACTGGTTTCTTAGCTTTTCTATGAAGATTCTCATCAGAACTGGTGCTGTCCATTTGACTGTGGCTGTGCCGGTTTCACAAAGGTCCATCTTCTTGATCCTACTGGCTTTGGCAATGCTGGGTCCTCCACAACTTGAATTGTGAGCACTTTTTTTGTCAGGAAACAGAATGCCTAAATCCCTCTTGGAGAGTGTTAAATTGTTACTTACCAGTTGATTATTGTGTTCTGTCTAAACTTTACTTCCCCTTAAACTGCATTTTGCAAAGGTGATATATGTAAGTGCTTTTACTGACCTTAATTGAAGTCACTCTGTGTACTGGATATGAAAAGTATATGAAAAGTTACTTGCATTATTGTTCATTTTATAATCTTATCCCTTTTGTAATTGAATGTGACTGTTATTTGCTGGATTTTAGATTTGCTGGTGTGCCTTGTGTCTATATAAATAAATATATTTTAATATAACTCTAAGGGCCTCATTACGACCCTTGCGGAAATGGAAAAACGATGGCGGAAATGCAATACCGCCATCGAATACCGCTCGTTGCGATTATGACCCGTCACCGTAAAGTACGATGCCATTGGCGACACCGCAGTGAACGGCAACGCTAACTGCACCAAGTACGCGCACGCACGCCCTGCAAAACCGGAATTACCGCCATGGCGCAACGGTACGCGAATTCTGACCCTAGCGGACATGTACTTAACGCCATCAAGCATGGCGGAAAGTACCATTCCGCCATGGTGAGAAATACGGCATCGTGAACCAACCGTAAATGGCCCTACTGAGTGCCTGTACTCCACTCCCTGCCCACATTGCACAACTCCTCGCAGGCGCAATGAAGCCACACCATGCAACCAGTGAAATCTACAAGTCACCCATGCATGCCAACGTACAAATGCATGCAGGGGCTCCAAGTGCCTCGTGAGTGGCCATCCATATTCGGCATGTCACCATTGCCGTACCGATGCAGCACAGGCATCTGAAGGTCCAAGTACAGCAAAATGAACATTAAGATTACAAGACACAATACAACAGTAGTCCCCCATCGCTTGCCACCAGTGTAAGGCAACATCCAAAGCAGTATCCTGAGGGAGATTGCACCAGCCCTGTACTCTTGCCAGTAAACAAACCAACCATCAGCATAAGCATGTACCACACAAGTTGGCAGAGTGACTGAGCAGCCAGGCTCATCTCAAGAGGGGCCGATGGGAGCTGCAGGGCACAGATGGCACGAATACAGAAGCTATTCCAATGGACATGACCCCAGTCTCCCTCCAACAAACGCACGCAAACACAGGCACCTGTGACCAGCCATATTCGGATAATCCCACCATTCCACCAATCGACCTGGCTGACAGGCTCCAGTTGGGCAAAAGCTAATCCCCCGCCCCTGAGCAGCACATCATGAAAACAGTCACAATGGCAGCCCCTATCCGTGACCTTACTGTGCTACGTAGGCAAACGCGGCCAGTACAGTACCACGCAACTCAACTCAGAAGCCGGAACACAATGCAGAGCATCTCACAATACATAGCGCCACAAATCGGAAATTGCTACATCACCTGCAAAGAATAACGCAACACAGCAAATATCGGAATACAATTTTAATGCACATCCAAATAACAAAGGCCATACAGCAATTAGCACATTAACACCAAAACATCAATCATCACCGAGGGCTGCATCCGCAATAATTGACCAGCTTCCACTTGTGTGACGCCCTGTCCCTTCATGGTACACAGGGCCTACATTAACGTTCCAAAAGGCAACATGGAAGCGCCTTGAACCGCAGGGCCGTCCCATGAGGTAGGCACTAGTCCAGCTGAAAGGCTGAAATGTTGCACCTAGCCACCAGTACTGCGTAAGGGCATGTGGCCCATTGGCGATCGTCCCATAAGATCGTAATGGTGCTCCACTGATTCACCCGAAGCTGCAGGTGTCGAGAGTAAAACCCATCTGGAGGAGTGGCGTACAGATGGCAGCTGCAAAAGGGCAGGAGATACCTGTCACCCAAATGAAACACAAAATAACCGTATGGCCTTCAGGACTTCTGATGCATCACACACTTCATCCAACACACCAAATCCACACCCATATGCATGCTAGCCCACTCCAAAGGAATATATACACCCCGAAATCAGTAGCGAATTATAACGAAATTAATCGAGGTGAATACACCATTACTAACGTGTGTTACTGGGCATGCGTCCGTCAAGACAGAACCCATAACATGGGATTAGTAACGTGCATAGACACAAGTGTATGAAGGCGCGTCGAGACAGGGAGGATCCAACAAGGGCAGATAGACGTTGGTCCCACTATGGCAGCTTTGCATCACATAGCGCAGGGGAAGGGGATCGATTCATAAAACCCATGTACATGGCAGATTCTAATTAAATCAACTGTCCATGCATCCATTCATCATTCCCTCATCCCGCCATGAAAACGCATGAAGATTCACTCACATAATATTTGAAACTTCCATTGCGTCTGTGCGTAATGCAGTCTGCAAAAACCACTGTGCTCCTGGCCGGATCTGTAGTGTTGTGAAGCAACATGGATTTGGGAACGTCCTGCCTTATCGTCCACTACGCTATTGCGCATCCCATTCAATTCATATCATTCATTGCTTGCTCGTTATGGGCCCTGTCCCAAGGACATTCTACAATAGAACGTTACATTTTCAGGCAGACCTGTGGGCGTATCCTCGCCGCTAGTTCCAAACCAAAAGCGCTGTCCTTCGAATTCCTCATTTGCAACATTACGTCGAAAAGGCTTCTGTGAACGCTTGCATTCACAATTACATCTATGTAGTGCGGCTGTGTGTGATAATGCTAACTGGCTACAATCACAAATGGGACGCCCCGCCCGTCGGTGAAGTTCGTTACTGTGCTGCATGAGGGTCCGCCGTCGATCGAGTCCTACATTCCACTGATCCTTCACAAGGATGTTCGCGACTGCAAATATAGTATGTGTAACAATGGGAGCATAGCATAATATTCATTCAAAGTACATTACACTGCCATTGGGATTTGATACATGATTGCAATTGCAAGATGCCATGCGGCCAAATGCAGCGTTTCGTGCGGGATGTCCTCGCCCAAAAGGGATTGCTGCTGCCACAGGTTCAATCAATCAGCACAGGTGGAGCCCATACAGCCTGACAGCACATAAATAGCACACCCAAACCCCTCCCACAACCACACCCACTCCAAAATGCTACCGGCAGGACTAGCGATGTTGGCCCTGGGGGACCAGATAGCACTGCAAGTACTACAACTACAAGAAGACGACGAACACCAACTGCTACAACAACCGGCCGCACAGAGGAGACGCAGGAGAAGGAGGGCAGGGCAGGGTCAGCAAGGCCCACAAGCACTGCCACTACCACCACGCAGGCAGCCCGCAATCCCACGCCTCCGAGCTAATCCGTTCAACCTCAGTGCTGAGCAGATCCACACCCTCTACCATTTGGACCGGGACACCATAATCGCCATTGTGGACATGACACACGCTGACCTTGTCAGCATGATAGATAGCCCAACCGCCATCCCACCCCTACTGAAGGTGGTGTCTGTACTCCACTTCCTGGCAACAGGCACCTACCAGCACACAGTCGGATAGTTGCATGGCATTTCACAGCCACTGTTCTCACGGACACTCTTCCAAGTGCTCGATGCCCTCCTGAAGCACGCTGACGACCACATCACACTACCACGCACGGACCAGGAGATTACCAATGCAAAAGTGGGATTCCATGCACTTGGCGGCATCCCGGGTTGCATTGGTGCCATCGACTGCACCCATGTTGAATTGGTTGTCCCACATGCCATGGAGGTCCAGTACCGCAACCGGAAACAATATCATTCAATCAATGTGCAAATGGTGTGTGACTCCAACAGGATCTTTACACATTGTTGTGCCCGATTTCCAGGATCTACCCATGATTCTATGGTCCTGAGGAACACAAGAATACCACGCTACATGGAGCGACACGTAGGGCACAGATCCTGGCTACTCGGTGAGTCTCATTCCATGCATGACATCGTGGCCCATTTGATGCGTCAATGACCTTGCAGGAAGGGGGGGGGGCCTACATAGCACTCTCATTCCACTAACACCCTTTATTTGCCACATACAGGTGATGCCGGGTATCCACTGAAGAGATGGCTCCTTACACCAATCCGGAACCCACAGAACCAGCATGAGGAGGAGTACAACCATGCCCACTCACGTACCCGTGTAGTTATAGAACAGGCATTCGGCCTACTGAAGGCTCGTTTCCGCTGCCTCAGCAGGTCTGGCGGGGCACTCATGTACAGCCATGAGAAGGTTTCAAAGATGGTCATGGCATGTGTCATGCTGCACAACATGTGCGTACGTAGAAATGTGCCCATGCCCCCTGACGCTGAACTGCATGCACCTGAAGATGGTCATGATGAGGGTGGGGATGTGGCGGCACCTCAAGGAGTCCATGAGGCACAGGATGCACGTGAAATCTGACAGAGCATCATAGATGCATGCTTCTAGCAACCACGCATGGTGCCTATTACATGGAAAGGGGACTTGTCGCACTGTGTGTGTGTGTAGTACAAGCACATTGTGGACTGTACGCCTATGAAGGCCTCGTACGCAAAGATCAATGTCCACACATCTCATTGGATGATTATGATGAACTGTATTGCTAATGTGCATTGATTCATTCACCCTATGGACCCGCCACCCAGAATAGCCCAACACACCCCCTCCACCCTCCTACCTCTCCCCCGAACACCAGTGTCCAAATATGCATATTGTCCGTGGGTAGACGCTATTGCAAGCCCCCTCTCCGGGTATCAGGGGCACCCCTGCCCGTGGAGCGCAGGTTCCTGCCAGATCTACGTTGGGGGCTGCCCTGGACGGAACTTGCAACGGATGATGTCTCTGCCTGCTCGCGTCCATGCATGTCCCTGAGGGTTTGTGAGAGCTCAGTGAGCACACGGCGCACAGCGGAAAGTTCACCACATACGTCTTTGGACGTCGCATGCAGTTCCCCCCTCAGGCTCTCGGTGCTTTTCTCCATTTGTGCTCTCAGGATCTCGGTGCTTCTCTCCATTTCTCCCCTCATGCTCTCACTACTTTGCTCTATTTGTGCCCTGAGTGTCTCTGTACTTCGCTCCATTTGTGCCCTAAGTGTCTCAGTGGATGTTTCCATGGCTGCCCTAGAACCCCCACAATCATCTGCATGCTCCTTGAGGAGCGTGGCCACTTGCTGCTGTTGCTCGATCAGCTGGTCGAGGGACTGTTGCCTCTGCTGGGCCATGGACATTTGCGGTGGTGTGACAGAGGGGCTGCTCGACACATGTTGCCTTGGCACAGGGCTTGTGGGGGTTGGCCAGTCGTCGTCTTGTGGGTGCCCCTGCGTGATTTCCTCATGGTGTAGGGGATGGAACATACAGGGGGATTGGGACAGGTCATGGATGGGTCCTGCGTCGCCAGCACTGTTTTCTGTGTCGGAGCATGCTGGCATGACAGCTGTGTCACCTATGGTGCTGCTACCACCAGAAGCAGTGCCATCTGATACATCCTTTGGGGGGACCTGTGGTGCTGGTGTTGTGGACATGCTGGCTGCTGGGGTGCCTGTTGCAGTCCCCTCCAGTGTGCTGCCACTTGATTCCTGCTGCTGCCGTGTCTTGATCCGTGCACCTGAGGTGGAGGGTCTTTGGCCGTTGGTCTTGGCCCTCTTTGCAGGTGTGCTGGTAGGGGTGTCCTGCAGCTCGTCGTTTGAATCGGACCCTGTGGTGGAGTAAAGGAGGGCGAGCGTTAGTTATGGGTCTGTGGATATTGGAATGGCAATGTATGACATGCATTGGGGTGGTACATGAGGGTGATTTGGGACTGGGCCTTGGAGGTGGTCTCATTTTTGTGTGCATTGATGATGCTTTTATTTGGCAGCCTGCAGTTGGGGGTGCATGCTGCACATGTAGGGGGTGGTTTTAGGATTTTAATTAATTTATTTATTTATTCTGACTTTTACAGGGCGCTATCAGGCCAAAGTATGTATTGCACTATGGGCACACATGGTACTGCACATGTTCGTACTTTGTGGATTTGGCATTGTTTCATTTGGCCAACCTACCTGATTCTCCGGATGTCGGCACTCCTTTCTCCATCCCTCCGACTCCCTCTATGCTCTCCATTCCTACGGTGGAGGCACAGATTTCCTCCCAGGGGGTCAACTTGATGGGCGAATCTGATCCTCCCCCGGTAGCTGTGGCAATGTTTCTGTTAGCAGAAAGTATGCTCTGGACGCGTATCCGCAGGTCGTCCCATCGCTTTCGACATTGCTGCGGGGTGCGGGGTGCGGTCCCCACCGCACTTACGCGCTGTGCCACCAGGGCCCATATGGTCTTCTTGTTGGCAAGGGCCGTCCTGGTCATTTGACTGGAGAAGACGACGGCGGCATTCTCCTGGAGGGTCTCTGTGAGCACGGTCAGTTCCTCATGGGAGAAGTGGACCTGCCGCTTGCGATCACACGCTTTCTTAGCTACTTTTCCCATATTTATATTTTTAACTGGAGTTGCTAACGGGTTGGGATGTGTGTCAGGGTCGGATTTTTAATGGTTGTGTTGGGATTCTCATTTTATAGTTGTGCGGCGTGCTGTTTCCCGTTCCGGCTACATGCTTTTACTTCCGTTTCCGTATATTTACGGTGGCCGTAATTTGCGGTGCCCGCTCATTACGGTGACCGCTAAGATGGGTGGCGGAATTGCACCTAGTGCGGCGTACGACGGCGGTAAGGGGCGTTTTGGGGTCATTTCCGCCATCGCAGCCTTTCGGATTCCGCCATGGCGTAATGCTCGTGCCCGATGGGTCGGAATTAGCCGCACTTTGCTCCATCGTGCAATGGCGGAAACGCTATTTACGCTATGGCGGTCAGGTCTGTTGATTTCCGCAAGGGTCTTAATGAGGCCCTAAGTGAGTTAGTGTGTCCTTGGATCTGTGTATGTTCTGATTTATTTGTACTGATGGCAGCTCACATACCTCCATCCTAAGATAAGCCTGGCTGCTAAGCCACTCTATCGACTTATGTAGTACAGGCCTATATTAAGAGTTTGGTCCCTAATACCAAGAGATACGTAAGTCTTATGAAGTCTAACTCCAGTTGCACTTTAGAAAAACATACCTAACAATATGCCTTGGTCACATAAATAGCAATGATGCAGGGTAAGCATTTGAACCGAACAATGCAAGTCACAGTTTTGCACCAGTTAGTCATTGCAACTATTTGTGCAAAATTATCCACTAACTGTGCAAAAATGTCACAGAGCACAGGAAAGTATCCCATCACGAGTGCAATTTATTTGGTCTATGTAGGCCTCCAAATGGTGTCCCAGTCTATTACAATTAGAAAAGTGTAGCAACAGATTTATTGCACATTATATGTTATGAAGGGAAATTTGTATGAATTGCCAACATACCTTCTAGGAGGCCTCAGGGCGCAGAAGACAAGATAGTGCAAGAATCGAAGACGGGGAGAAATTATTGGTTGAATATGCAATCTTTAAAAGTGTGGGATTATGGGGAAAGTTAAACAGGGGGGTTTCCCAGTCTTCATGGTCTGTTCCCCCCATGTGATCTTCCAGCTGCACACCACCCCCAGGGTTAGGATCAGGAAGCATTTGCCTTTCCCTAGCGACGCAAGTAGGGTCCCATACCAGGTTTCTGGAAGGAATCGTCACTGATTAATCACACTGCTCTTTGATATGCTCAGTTTATCAAAGCTGCGTACTGCATATAATTTTCAGGAACTTTGAAGATTCAAGGGAATTCCAGGCTGAAAAAAAAAAGTGGACTGAGTGATTTTGAGATGGACATTACACTCAGAAAACAACTGTCTATAATGTAGTCGATGTCTGCTAATTTCCTATCAATGCAGAGTTTTCTTTATATTCGTACTCGCATCTACAGGGAATCTGTAACCTCATTATGTTTGCATGTATTTTCATTTATATGAGAGTCATATAAAGTGTGAACATGCACCTATCAGCATCTTTGAGTTAGTGAAACAAAGACAAACTGGAGACAATCAGCCTTACCGCTGGGTTATAGTTCCCAGAAAAGAAGGGACTTTAGTGGCTTTTGGCAGATGTAACGTATGTTCTCTTTGTGCAGCTGAACTGGAATATACTTCCAATGCAGGCCACACCCCTTACGATTTCCCACTAATTAATCAAGGCATAGGTGGACTGTGAATTAAGCATACAGAATAAAACAATACTTACTGCCAGACTTGAAGCCAGTCCCAGTCTTACTGCCTGACCGGGAGCCAGTGCAAGGATGCAACCACAGTGAGATGTGGTCAGACTTCCATACCTAGATACAAGGACGTAGACACACATCTCTGTTGTGCCCTCCTCCGTCCCTCCTCTCCCCCCCTTCTCTACACCTGAATACGGTGACAACCTGCCTTTATGGCGGACATAAGTATAGACATGATGACTGAATCCAACTTCTTGGCATATGCAGAAGATTTAGTGGAGACAATACTGGCAGCACCATCTTTAATAGGAGGAGTTCTAGTAGCTGAAATCATGAGTAATAACAACGACTGGGATGAACTAGAAGGCCTTAAGAAAAAACATATAAGAACAGAACTACTTGGCCTCCTAATGACTGAATACTTGAGAGCACAGGCAGAACCAGATGGCCTGATTATCCGCATTGACCCTAGGATATTCCTTGGCCAAATCCAGTTTCTAAAAGACTGTAGCTGCATAGCCAACAAATGTACCAGGGACTGGTTGATTTTAATAATCAACACGGCTAAAACAGTGTCCCTTAAACTCATGACAGAGATAGAACTTAAAATCATCCTACGCAAGTCTACGGCTATAATGGACACTTTTAAAAGCAAATTGGAAGGCCTAGATGCTGCCCTAAAAGAATTCAAGGAAATTAACCTTACAAAGAAAATCCAAAAACTGAAAAAAGATCTTGCATCATTCACCCATGAACACACTTACCCATACGTTTTAGAAGCTACTATGACGATCCCCTTCAAAACCAACAACAACAGCCACTGAATCAGACACGAAAATGGCGTCAACCAAGAAAGAACCAGAAGCCCAACACACCTGCAGCTTGGAGTTTCTCTAGTGGTAGCTCGGAAGAAGACGTTAGACCTGGTACCTCAGGAGGACAGGAACGCAGTAACTCCAGAAATCGAGAGCAATCAGGAGATAGACAGGTCCAATTCCAGGACCAATACAGCCAAAGAGGATATGGAAACACAAGGAAGCCTTTTTTAGGCCGAGGTGGCAGAGGAAAAGGTTGGAACAGAGGATACAATCAAGACTTTGACAGAGTCACGAGGAGCAGGGGGAGAGGTCTCCCTCCACTGTAGCTCTATTGGTGATCAACCTTTCCACACACCCACTCACTACTAGTGAAACCAATGTCCTTCAGAAGGGGCTCAGTTTCGTACCAACGGCAAGACATGATGCGTTTCAAACGAGGATTGACTTAGCCAAACTCATGTGAAAAATTCACCTAAAATAACACTTTGGCGTACAAGGTACTGAACGAGACTCTAACTCCAAGAAGGACACGACTGGACTTCATCCGAAATCCAGTTTTTACCCTCAAAATATCTCAGTGGAGTCAATCACCTTTGAAAAGGCGATCATGAAAAAACAGGAAAAAATCGAAGAAAATGAAGAAACCAATTTCCAGAACATCTTCAAGGAAGAACGCCAAGCTCTTCGGGACCTCAGCACGAACAAGGACACCACAATAAAACCACCCGATAAGGGTGGTGCAATAGTCATTCTGAACAGTACTGACTATGAATCGATGGTGAAAAAACTTTTAGACAACAGAACTCATTATCAGTTTTATCCCACGATCCCATTGAAGAACTGTGCATCATGATCACTGGGATTGTGGAAGAAGCGGCCTGTGAAGGTCATATAAGCTCTCAGGAAACAGCTTTTCTCTGTCCTAAATTCCCAAAACTCCCAGCCTTCTAGGCATTACCCAAGGTACATAAGGGCATTTCACCCCCACCAGGTCATCCTATTGTGGCAGGAATCCAATCTATTTTGGAACCACTTTCCGATTTTTGTCGACTTCTTTTTGAGGCCCGAAATTCCCAAAATGCGGTCCTACCTAAAGGACACCACTAGTATCTTGAAGATGGTCAAGGATTTACCTTTCGATCATGGGACACAGTTTCTGGTCACCCTTGACATAGAGGCATTGTATACCAACATCCCACAGATGAAGACTCTACACATTGCGGAAAAAACCCTACAAAAAATGGGGCCTAACCTTGATATGCCTATCCAATTCATTCTACAACTCACAGAAATAGCACTGACCAGAAATGTCTTCCTGTATGAGGAAACATTCTTTCAGCAGTGCTCTGGAACTGCTATGGGAGCCACCTTCACCCCGTCCCTGGCAAATCTGTATGTGGCCCATTTTGAGGAAACACACGTATATCCTGATACAAACCCATACTTGAATAACATCTCTGTATGGGCCCGGTATATTGACGACATTTTTTTGGTCTTCACAGGGGATGAAGTCGTATTGAATGAATTTGTGTCGTGGCTGAACTCTAGAAAATAATACCTTAAGTTCACCCACAGCGCTGAGAAAAAGACAACACAATTCCTCGACGTAGAGATAAGTGCAGATTCTGGGATTTTGACCACCACAGTCTTTAGAAAACTGATGGACCGCAACTCCCTCCTACAATATTCAAACTTTCACCCGAAAAGCCTGCGTGACAATTTGCCCTTTGCACAGTTCCTCAGGTACAGGAGGAACTGTTCCAGCCTACAGGATTATGACACTCAATCCTTAATCCTACATAGGGGCAGTCGATCTCCCACATCCACGCTTTGCCATCAGTAAAAGAAAAAACATCAGAGACACCCTTGTGCATTCCTACAAGGAACCCTGTGATGACATACAAACCACCCTATGGCATACCACGCCGGCACTATGACATTCACCGTGTGGTCACTGCAATGTTTGTAACCTCACCACATGGACCAAAACCCTAGATCTAGGTCTGCGTGCTGCCTGGAAGCAAAGCACATTCACCAATTGTAACACAGCAAATGCCATTTACATGATAAAATGCCCCTGTGACCTTGTCTATATAGGGATGACCAGCAGAGCCATAAAAAAACGGATACAGGAACACATGTCCTATATTATGACCAGGCGTGAAAATGCACCCCTGGTAGACCATTTCCAGGCACAAAAACATAAACCTGAGGACATCAGATGTGGAAAGGGTGAAGTGCCCCAGAAGAGGAGGCGATATTGCTAGTATGCTCCTAAGAAGAGAACAGAACTGGATCTTTCGCCTCAAGACTGACAAAGGGGGACTTAATGAGTCCATCCCTTGGCAAGCTCTCTCGGTCATTACATGAATGTCACAACATCATTTAACTGGGTCCTTGGTTAGGATTTTGGTATCCCCTGGGCTCGGTATCCTTTGTGTGTCATATCTCCAGACATGGTTTGCCAACATAGGCACACATTTTGTAATTAAGGCCTGACTTACCGACCGTAACCTGAAGGAAGACAGACATTATAGGATATCCACACGTGCATTGATGTGGGCAATACTACAGGTACCACACACCTTTATTAACTATCATATGAATATTAGACTTCTCACGGTACCTCGAATTGCATTTACCCACTGAAATTACGGTAGTAAATATAGGGTGTTTTTTCAGTAATCGCACCTGCGCAATAGTGGGACCTAGCTTACACGAAATGTGGTTTAAAAAGGCCCCTTTTTGTTAAGCCTGACTCTTGCCTGACCTATGTTCCATCTCCCAGGCTGTGCAGTGCTGGGACGCTGGCTTCCGGGTCCGCGTGCGTGGCGTGATGCATACCGCGTACACGTGACCTATACACATAACGCTGCGACTCCCTATCCCCCAGCTGACTCTGCCGCAGCGACCGCAGACCGCCGGGGATTGGAAGAGGCTGGTTGTACTAGAGAGAGCGAGTAAGTACTACAGATACCGCGAGCCGTATGTAATGACTTTCCTTCTAATATCAAGGGGAAGAGCGCGGTGGCAAAATGCGCCCCCTAGCCCGACCCGTGAAAACATACAGACGGTTTCCACCCTTTGCAGGCAACAATACTATGAAAGTAAAACTTGCCGGCTGGGGATTCCTCCCGTCAACATGAGGAAATGGAGGGAAGGAGGGGCTACAGTTAGATCACCAGATGAGTGACTGCCCCCTTTCTCCATCTTTACAGTAAATCACCTGTGACATTGTCCCTGATTTGGACCAATGAGACTCTGCCAACCACTACCCATAATTGTGGAACACACCCACTGCAGCCGGAAAGGTTAGTACACGACGTGCAGTATTTCAGTTTGTGTGTGTGACATTGTGATTTGTTGGCCTTGTTTGGTCTTATGCTGTTGGGTGGAGGTCTGTCACCTTTTAATCAGTGCACAACCATCTGAGAACACAGACAGAACCTAATACATTATTACCAATTTATAGATCTGCATAATACCAGTTTCTTGATGCAGAACTTCTTTCTACTTGTTTTTCAGTGTATCTTTAGTGTGCAAAATGGATTGGTCTGAGTTCCCTCGACCTCTAAGGGAGACACAGATACTCGGTCTGGTGTCTCCAAGCATTTGAGCCTGTGGCACTGTTTGGGGAGTGACCATGGATTACTTTCTTGTTTGTCCATAGGTTCTCCTCCTGAACTTCCCTGCATTGGCGTTAAGAAGCAGGGTAAAGTATGAACCCTGTGGCAGAAAATGGTGACTGACCAGGGAATCACCTAAGTATTCTTGTTCTTATTTTTAGAAGACTGTCCTGACGAAAGTGGTTACACCAAAATACACACCACTGAAACCGGTAGACAGCGATTGTTACATGGTGGAGATTACACGTTCACTCTACCTTTACCATGAACAACAGATTATATGTTTTTTACTATGGCCTCACGGCCCGCCCTACTATCTAATACCTCTTTAGGACGTGTGACGTGGGCTTTGTTTTTGTCTTGGCTCACCCCCATCTGGGAGTACGTGTTGTAGAATATTAGTTACAAAACTACAACATTGTCTTGAGCCTTTTCTAAGTTCTTAACTTTGGAGCTACCCTGGGACGTTTCCACCTGTCTACGGGATAGTAAAGTATTGCGTACCCATAATAGACAGTTCAGACTTTTTGTTTCTCAGTCCGAGGTGTATACTCTATTTTAACACCCTTCCTTTTTTTGGCTTCTCTTTGCCTTCTTTTACTGTCCCTGTTTTTGTAAGCGTTACACCAGCGCTCTGTAAGGAAGGTTCTCCCATGTTTGAGATTTAGCAGGGAGAGGAAGTTGTTTTCCATCTATTCTTCTGTCTTTCTTACCGACCCTGTATCTTCTTGATCACTGGACTAACGCTACTCAATGCTATAGAGGGATTTTCCCATTGCCCTTTCTAAATTACATACAGTTGTGTGTTGCCCTCCCTTTTTTTGTGTTAAAACATTAGCCTGTTAGGGCTTTACCCTGTACACTGTACATTCAGTGCCCCCTGGGTTATAACTATCAGACTCCCATACTCCCAGCAGTTGGTTCTAGTTTCGTGCTATATCTAGATTCATGGACCTGCCATAAGGGCTTAACGATCTCTTACTGCCTGACCAACAGCCAGTGCAGGATGCAACCCCAGTGAGATGTGTTCAGACCTTAAAACTCCCAGCAGTTAGTTCTGGTTTTGTGCTTTATCAGGATTCATGGACCTGCCACAAGGGCTTAAAGATCTCTTACTGCCTGACCAAAAGCCAGTGCAAGGATGCAACCCCAGTGAGATGTGTTCAGACATTTTTTATTTTTTTATTTTATTGTATATGGTTTACAAGAAACCTTTACACAAAAAAAAAGTTTAAGAAGAAAGAAAACATTCATTACATTTGAATTTCGAATATACAAACAAACATTAAAACATAGATCCAATTTCCAGATAATAAGGTACAAATTTAAATTTGAACGGTTCAGTGCAAAATACAGTGCAGCATTAAAAAATGTACCGACATTAAAATTTAAAAAATTTGAAAGTTCTAAAATAGAAAATAGGCATTCAGGAATTAAAAATTTCATATAAACGAGGATAATCATAACAGAGGGCGTATAAATCTAGAGCTTTAATAAAACCCGCCACAGTAAGTCCATCCTTAATATTAGAAATAGCGAGACCAGATCAGATTGTCCGCCCCCATTTGACCCATTATATTAAAGCTGGCTAGATATTTGTCCCTTAAAGCTGTCAAAGCAGTACAATCTAAAAAGAGATGCCAAGAGGTTTCAATCACCCTCAGAGTTTTGCAAAAACGACAGATAGGGTCTAAGTCAGAAAACTCCTTCCTTTTATGTAAGACTTCCCGGGTGGGAAGGAGATTCCATCTGAGTTTGATGAGAAGGGAACGATAATTTCTATTGGGAAATTGAGTCAGAATAAAAGACAACAGGCCTCTTTTCTTATGGTCGAATTGTAGGTCTCTCAAAGAGGGATACAAATGTAATTTTTCAATAGTGTTACTGAAATCATGACTGAAAAGACACTCCTTAACCTTGTTGGGATTCGTTAGTAGAGTGTCCCTATCAGTTAAATATCCGACAAGGTCTTGTCGCAGAGATCACTGAATGCGTTGAGATATAAATTATGGACGAAGGGTCCCTGAGAAAAAATCATGTGACCCACATCAGCATAGAGGGTGTCGGGTTTAGGAGAGAGCAAGGATGAAAAAAGGGAAAGGACCCTCCAGAGAATCGTAGAATTTGGTAGTTTTAAAATGTTCCTCCAATAGATACCCTCAAGAGAGTCCCAAAGGACAAGGCCGCATTCTCTCTCTGCAGCTCCGCTGCGAGTGAGAACCTCTCAGACATCCCCCTGCAGCCACGAAGAAGGACGAGCCCCTCCACGAGGACGAGCCCCTCCTGCCCATGCCGCCATTGCTCAACACGAGCCCCCAGCTGGAATACACATCCACCGTCTGTGCACCATGGCAACAGGCAACACGACTGCCGGAGCCGAGTCACGTGACTCGCGTGTAGGAGCCCGCAGCCCCTCCTCTCCCGCTTTAAAGGGAGAGGAGAACCGCCACCAGGCGAAGCCGCCAGCCGGAGAAGGCCAAAGGACAAGGCCGCATTCTCTCTCTGCAGCTCTCCGCTGCTCGATGGCGCAGTTGGCGCCCCCACGCCTTGTTAAACCAGTACAAGGTAAGGCCACTAGCATTAATGTCCCCATGCTACAACCTTCATGTGCGCCTACCCTGCTAGCAAACACACGCCCTCTACTGTACCACAGCAGGAATGCACGACTACGGTCCCGCACTCAGCCCACCAACCCCATCAGTTCTACCCCTACCTTGGGTTACCGAAATGTTAGGTTGGGCACAAGAAGCCAGCGGCCAGCTTACACATGCTCTGCCACGGCACGACAGTTCATCATCAAGGGTCCTGTCAACAAACATTACTTCACAACCACCAACCCTACTATAAACTTTAACTTTGCCCCACAACCTTCGCCCTTCAGTCCTACTGCACCCATGCCTGTAGCGCACACTGTTGCCGCTCCCATGACCACACTTGATATTGTGCAGCTTAATGATGTTTCTGTGCCTATTCATCCTACTGTTGCCGCCCCCATGACCACACCTGATATTGTGCAGCTTAATGATGTTTCTGTGCCTATTCATCCTACTGTTGCCGCCCCCATGACCACACCTGATATTGTGCAGCTTAATGATGTTTCTGTGCCTATTCATCCTACTGTCGCCGCCCCCATGACCACACCACCTAGTACTTCTGACCCTCCATCTTCACCCACCAGCCCACCTATCCCCACGCCTCCCCATGACTACATGCTAAGCTGCGCCCTGCTTAATGCCCGCTCCATACCAGCGCACGCCCTTGACATCAACGACCTGCTCATAAACGACAAGCTCGACCTCCTCATCCTTACTGAAACCTGGCTGAATGAAAGCTCAGGCCCAGTCTTATCACTCGCCATCCCACCTGGATATTCCATTTTTAGGAAAGACCGCACCTCACAGAGAGGTGGAGGCGTTGCCCTCATCGCGAGGGACACCCTTACCATCAGAGAAGCTGAAGGCATCCTTGACAGCAACAGCAACTACCTCCCGCTAAAAATCAATGTCTCGCCCAACTGCACCATATCCATGCACATTGTATACAGACCCCCTGGCCCATGTATGGACTTCCATGACACCCTTATCCCTGCATTGTCCCACAACATCAAAAAGACCTCTCAGGTTCTACTCCTTGGTGACCTCAACCTAGGGCTGAATGACCCTAAAGACTCCCCAGCGAAACACCTCAAAAAGGCACTCTCCAACATCGGCTTTGTGCACTCCATTTCTGACCCCACGCACATTAAAGGGCGCACCCTTGACTGGATCAGTCATCACAACTGCTCCCTTCTCATCACGGCCAATACCCCTATCCCCTGGTCTGACCATCACTACATCCAATTCAACCTCGGAACCAGAAAAGTGGCTCTCTCTCCGCCATCACCATGCCTCGCCACTTACGCCAGGAGCTCACGCCTCCTCACAGTCGAGAACCTAGCACCCTACCTCCTTAACCCAGCCCTTCAGGCACCTTCATCTAATAACCCTGACACCTTAGCTGACACCTTCAAGGATGTCATCACGTCAGCCGTGGACGCCATTGCCCCCCTGACTCTAAAAAAAGCTAAGAAAGCCAAACATGCTAACTCATGGTTCTCTAAAGAACTCCTAGACCAACGTGCGCAAAAGAGGATTGCACTATCCTCCTGGAAAGCAAACCCCTCTGAAGCCACTAAGCAGAAATTTAAAGCCATTTCCAAATCCTACAAGACTAACATCACACTGGCAAAGGCTGCCTCCTTCAACGCCAGGATCTCCGACGCCAAGTCAGGATCTAAGGAACTATTCTCAATCTTCAGGGAACTTGAAAAACCATCTGCCCCCCCCTCCTCAGTTGTCAAAGATGACAAGTGGTGCAACAGCATTCAATCTGCCATGCTAGAGAAGCTCAACACCCTCCAAACAAAAATTCGTGGCCACCAAAAAGCCCTTTCCCATATTATAGCGAACATCCACGCCAAGCCACCCATCAAGTCCACATCATTCCCGATGTTCGAATTCAAAGACATCACTGAGCAAGAGGTCATCACCCTGCTCAACTCTATCAAACCCTCCAATTGTAAAGGCGATGCCTGCCCAGCCAGCCTCATCAAAGACTCCGCACATACCCTCGCCCCCTTCCTTACAGCCTTTATCAACTCCTCCTTCCAATCAGGCCATGTCCCATCAGGACTCAAGGAAGCGTGGGTACGCCCACTCCTTAAGAAACCCTCACTCGACCCAACCGTCCCGGGGAACTACAGGCCCATCACAACTGTACCATTCCTGCTCAAAATCTTGGACAAAGCAGCCTACCTGCAGGTCCAAAAGTTCTTAGAGGACAACCGTCTCCTCGGCCTGCGGCAATCTGGGTTCTGCCCCCGACATGGCACTGAAACGGCCCTCCTAGATCTAAAGAACCAAATGGATGACCTCAGAGATGTAGGCAAACCCGCCCTCCTTCTGCTCCTGGATCTATCTGCAGCGTTCGATCTGGTTGACCACAACACCTTGTGTCACCACCTAGCCACCCAAGCCAACTTCTCCCCGAAAGCATGCCAGTGGATCACCTCCTTTCTCCAAGAAAGGGCCATGAAAGTCTTTTCTGAAGCTGCCGCCGCCACCCCTAGCCTCCTCACCTGCGGTGTCCCCCAGGGATCTTGTATCGCCCCAACACTCTATAACCTCTTTACAAGGCCCCTGTTTAGCATCTTGGATGCCCTTGGTATTTCTTATACCAACTATGCTGACGATACGCAGGTACTGATCCCACTCACGGGCGACTACCTAGCAGATTCCAACACCCTCACCTCTATCTACACTACCATCCAATCCTGGATGGCGGAGAATTGGCTGTGCCTCAACAGCGAAAAGACCGAACTCCTCCTCATTGGGTCACCCTTCACTCTGGGTAACCTCGGAGATCAATACGCCTCCTTCTCCATTGATAACATTCCAATCAAGGTCTCGAACCATGTTAAGACACTCGGAGTCTACCTTGACTCCGACCTGTCCATGGATAAACAGGTCAATGCTATCGCTGCATCCTCAGCCTACTACTCCAAAGTCCTCAATGCAGCCAGGCCCTTTCTGGCCCGTCAGAATTGCCTCACGATTGCCAGGGCAATTATCGGGTCAAGACTTGACTACTGTAATGCCCTTCTCGTAGGGACATCCAGCAAAAACCTGGCCAAATTGCAGCTAGCCCAAAACAATGCGCTAAGGGCAGCTACCGGTACCTCTAGAAGAAACCATATCTCTGAAATCAGAAGGCAAGCACACTGGCTCCCTGTCAAAGAGAGAATTGTTTTTAAAACTCTTGCTCTCACACACAAATGCCTTCACGAACTTGCCCCTCCTTACCTGACCAACAGAATTACTAGGCACACTGCCACGAGACCTCTCAGGTCCCCTTATGCCAACACAATTGTCACGCCTACTACTCGGAAAGTGCGCGCTGGTGGCTCCAGCTTCCCCACCCTAGCAGCCACGCACCGGAACGCTCTGCCACCTCACCTAAGACTCATTCAATCCCACCTAGCCTTCCGTAAGGCTATCAAAACCAGACTCTTTGTTTAACCTGAACATGTATCGTCCACTGCATATATGCCTACCAATCTGTAACTAAGAGCCCTCCTGGCACCTGTCTGTAATCCTAAATTTGCGTATCCTCTGTAACAGCGCCTCGATGCCTTACGGGCTGCAAGCGCGCTTAACAAATGCAAATAAATAAATAAAATAAATAGAGTCCCAGAAAGTCAAAAGTGCTGAGTAGTGAAGTTCCATTCCATACAGAAGCTTTGGAGTAACCTTACCCTTAAAAAAGTCTACTACAGGCTTAAGGGAGAACATGCAGTATTTATTGTCTAATCTAAGGGATTGGGAGATCAGTGGGAGCAGTTTATGTCTAAGAAATCGTCTAAGTTCAATCGCTGAGGGTTGGGCCAGAATCAAAAAGCCAAGATAGACGATTTTATGTGCTCTGATTATATTTTCACCACCTATTTTCCATACTTTGTTGTTCCCCGTTCTCCCCTTTGAGAAGACCATAGTACGGGTTTTGCTCGGGTTAATCTTAAACCCATTAAGAATGGCGTATTCTTCAAATTTGCAAATGAGCCTCTGCAGGCCCACTTTAGTCTGATCAAAAAGAAGAAAATCATCGGCATAAGCCAACCATGAGAGCCTCAAATCCCCAAGTTTAGCACTCACCATGCCTGTATTTCTCAGAAAGTCATCCACATCAGCTATATAGAGGATAAAGAGACAGGGAGCTAGCGAGCAACCCTGTCTCACCCCAATACGTGTCCTTATCCTTCTGGAGAGGGTTCCTTCCAAATCAAGCCTAATATGGATCCCCCGAGTTTTCATACATTGCCATAATAAGAGTTAAAAGACTGGCCGGAATGCCCCATTTGGTTAATTTTTCCCATAATCTTGACCTGATAACCAGATCAAATGCATTTGACAGGTCAATAGACGCAACGTAAAGGGAACCATCATATTTACCCCAGGTGGAACTCTGCAGGGCACTAATAATAAGACCATTAAGATTAGTTGAGTGGCCTGCCCTAAAACCTGTTTGTTGTTTGGGGAGAATATGATTATCCTTAATCCAAACGTTAAGATGGGAAAGAAGCATAGAAGCAAAAAGCTTACAGTCTGCATCAATAAGCGAAATAGGTCTGTCATTTTTGACCACAGTACGCAAACCTCTTTTAAAAATTGGAACAATATGAGCAGTTTGCCAACTAGTAGGTACTTTCCCAGAATTGACGACGTCTTGAAAAAGAAGGGAGAGGAGATTGGCCCAGAGATCTGGCTCAGCTTTAAATGTATTGTTAGTTAGGCCATTAGGCCCCGGAGCCCTAGATTTCTTGGCTTTGGAGATGAGTCCTAGTACTATCTCGGAATCAATAACAGGCTTCCAAGAGTCCTTAGAGGGGTTGTTCCCCGGAAGACAATAATCTAATCCCTCACCCCCAGTATCAAATAGTTCGGTATAATGCTCAACCCATTGAACCTCTGGGATGGCGTTCAACAGGTCAGGCACCGCCGCATCGTCTAAGCTAGACAAAGTAACCCAGAATGCCCTCAAATCTCGTTTTATTAACACTGCAAGCATATGATATGCTCCCATCGTTTTGTAGCATAGTAGCTTTTCTTGACTTTTTATATTTTTGGTGGATAGTTTTAATTTTTGTTTTTTTATCAACCCATTCAATATCTAGGGCTTGTACACCTCTAATAAGTTTCCTAGTGAGACCCTTTACATTAGCCAATTCTTGATCAAATCTATGAGGGTGGGATATTTTAGAAACACCCTTCCTAAACTGGCCATGAATACTGCAGTGAAGAGCATTAAGAAAACTATCGAAATGAACTGTGTTGAAAACTGCTAATTTCCAACAGAAAGAAGTATGGTTAAAAGAAGAAATCAGTTTACGGTTAAGTACACTGATATTGAGAGGTGTCCAACGTACCCCTGTCCCTTGTCCCACAGTTTGGAGATGGGTAGGACCCCCCGCGGGCAAAGACTTAATGAGAAAAGGACAGAGAAATGAAACCCGGAGGATACCATGATCACTCCATGAATTAAAAGAGACCTCGACATTGGACGAAAAAGGAATAAGGGAATGATCTACAAAGACATAGTCTAAGGTAGATCTTGATGAAGATCTGCGCCATGTGGGACAAGGTAAATTAATGGCGTCATAGTAGCCATTAAGACAAGTTAGACCAACTGAATCCAGGACGAAATTCCAACGACGCCCCCGTACGAATTTCAGGCCTAGGCGAGAATCATCCTCCATAGCCAGTCCCAAGAAATCATATTTGGATTCAGAAGAGATAGAGCAATCAGAGTTGAGATCACCTGCCAAAATCAATTTACCTCTAGGGTACAAAGATCTCCAAGAAAGAAGCATGTCTCTTAACCTTTGCAAAAACGGCTCAAGAGCAGAGATTCCCTTGTGCCAATATACATTAACCAGAAGTAAAATAACCGTTAAATCAAGAGAGGACACCTCCAGGGCCAAGATGCCAAAAGGCATATCCAAAAGCTCCTTAGTCCTAAAACCAAAAGAGTTTCTAATTCCTATAAGAAGACCCCCCGAAGGCCTCCCTCCCAAGCTGGGTTTAGCGTTTTGAGAAAAGGTATCAAACTCATCTAGAACGGGAGTTGAGAGCATCCAGGTTTCTTGCAGAAAAAAACAATGCAAAGCCCTAATCAGAGTTACAGTATCCAAATTCGTAAAGAGATAAGAATTACCTCTGGAATTCCAAGATAGAAACACAAAGCTATTCACGGGAAGAGCCTTTGGAGAGAGTTCTGAATGAGTCGAAAGGAACTCATATCCACAGACCTGCGGTAACCTGTGCCCAGTTTCGTAAGTTTCCATTTGATTTGGGCATAAATTGCCTCCGTTGGGGCTGTGGAGTTCTTTCCGGATGATGTACCATAGTGAGATTGCCCCTATATTGTGCACCCCCTCTGTTATTACTGGAAAACTGAGTGGATTCCAGTAGATTTGCTTCAAAACCAAGTTGCTTTAACCCTTCCCTATGCCCCATGATCAAGTCCAGAACCACTCTTGATTTAAGAATGATATTACTCACATCTACCTGATCATGAATGGGGAAAAAAATACTATCCATGTCGTAACTAGAGATGAGTGAGAGCGAGGGAAGTTGATGGAATATCTTTAAAATGTCACCACGATTAAGACAGATTGGCATGTCTTGGCCCCAGAGGCTGGTAAGCTATAAAATATCACGAGGAACTTTCACTTCTGATAAATCAGTTAGAGAATCAATGATCTTTTCAGTGAACTGAGTTAAAGTGTCAGCCGCCAAGTCAGTGCCCCTTGCACCTCTTAATATAGTCCTATTTTGGATTGCGTTTGGACCCACAGGAAATCTTTCACATGATTTGAAAGAATTATTGTAATGGACATAGTTGGGCCCGGAAGGGACACCTTCAAGGCCCATAATTGGGCCAGCACTAGGCAAACTTGAATAGGCTGAGTTAAGAGGGATAGCAGCAGAAGGACCCCTCACTAATCGAGCTCCCATATCACCGTCCCTCGTTGTAGGCTCGGTGTTGACAGGAAGACCCTCAGTAACCGTAATGAATGATGGCTCCAGAGATAGAGAAGGGGAAAAAGGAGCCCCATCCTTGGACGGGCTTATATTTGAGTTAGGCACTGCCCCGCAGGCAGTTTTGGGAACCAGTAGCGCCTGGAATAAATGTTTGACCATATCAATATTAACCAAGTTTGCTGTGATCATTGACAGAGTAGTCTCTGAGTGACTCGGATCTATCCCTGATATGGAGTTGGATGGAATAGTTGGGAGAACTGCAACTGAAATGGGATCCTTCGCCTTGACAATAGTATTGGTGGTTAACTCAACTGAAGCATTAATGGAGGTCGGCTCTAGTAAAGTTGGAACTGTTGTCAGAGTACTAGAAACAGCAGAGTCCACAACCCCCTCAGTATTAGGCCCCACTTCTAGAGGGGCAATGTTGTTAATCGAGGGACCATCAATCAAACTGTCCGGTAAGGAAGATAGAGCTACTGTAGTGGGAAATGAATCGGCAATAGACGAAGCAGCCACCGTAATGGGAATAGGGGTCACAGAAACCACTAGTTCAGCAGAATTCCCAGTCCCCTTCGGCACAGGAGTAGGGGTTGAGGAAGCTCAAGTATTTGCCAAGAAAGGATTTTTAAAAAATTGATTGGTATATGAAGTAATATTTTTCGCGTTCTTCTGATTTTTGGTTTTCTTCATTTGCTGAATAGTTTTTCTTTTCCTTCCTATGCAAGGCAAAACTTTTTGATGTATAATTTCTTTAGTGGGTTCAGTGGGATCAGATGGATTTTCTGAAGTCGGAGTGGATATAGGGTCCACATAAGAGGCGATTTGGACACCCTTAGATGGATCAACCGGTTCTAGAGTCCTTCCCACAGGGAGAAGACCTTGAACAATAAGATTGAGAGGCGGACCTACCGATTCCTCTTGGACTTTGTCCTCCATTAATTCCATAATAAGTTTGGTGTGAGGGGTAAGATGTATTACCTTCGACCCAGTAGCCTCTCGCTCACCCTTAGAAATAGTTGAAGGAATCATAGAAGGTTGACTACAAAAATACAGGTCCGAGCATTGGGTGACCGTAAAACCCGAACCCTTATCTAAAACTACCCCTTGTATAGTTGGCGTTGTCCCAGTAAGCCCTTGATGTACGATATGGGCTTCAGCCGGTAGCTGATTAGAAGGGATTGGGTCAGAACCGTGTGTGGACAAAAGTGGATGTTCTTCCTTAATAATTTTAACTAACTCTTCAAATTTATCAAGGCCCTCTAACCTAGAATAGATTTCAGAGAGAAGAAGGGAATGTGATCTAACCTCAGACCATATGTAATCATACAAACTCACAAAGGAACTCAGGACCATATTTAGAGCCGAGATAGTAGGTTGAGAGAGTTTAATTCTTTCATCCGCCTCTTTAAGAGTATGATGTAAAATAGACTCACTGCGCTGATCCTTTTTTGAGTCTGGAAGTATACCCCTTTCTTTCAACCAATTTTGTTTCTCTGTATACTCATCAATAAAGATGATGAGATCAGAGGGAAAGCCCACAAAGGAATCATCACAAATTTCCTGAGTGACATTATTTGTATTATTACAGTTGGGACCCAGGTGGCTATCAGCAATTGCCTTATCTGCACATTCTATAATGCTAATATCGTCAATATCCTGAGCTAGAGGGTCTTCAATCTCCAATTTCTTAACTACATCAACTACATTAGTATGATCCAGTGAGCACACTGTTGGAAGTAAGTGTAGAGATTTAACAAGGGTGCTAGATGCAGTCCTCTTTCCAAAAAAGTTTGAAATATGTTTCCCTTGAATTGGTTTCCCTTGGGTACCCAGATTGGATTTTGTTTTAAGGGTGGGATTATGGGTTTTATTGAGTGGAGTTTTGAACAAAATAGATTCCCCTGTAGGAGTATAGGGAGTTCCCGCCAAATTGGCAGAAAGATTAACATGGATAGACGAAGTATGATTTATAGCCCTAGCTGAGGAATTAACCTCTGGCGAAGGTTTAATGGGAAGAGTAACAAGGTTCCCATTGACCATCACCATTGATGATTCTGAAGCATTAGCTACAGAGTCATCCGCCATGACAGATAGTTTAGGCGTCCTGGGATGAAGTTGAGCAGGTGTTGTAAGCACAATGTTTACCATACTGTTGTTAGAAGAAACCAAGTGACCCTTAGCCTTTGAAAGAGTAGCACCTTCCACAAGATTAGAGGCTAAAGTAGCTGCTAGACGCTCTTCATGTGTATCAATCAAGATATCATGTATTCCCCCAGTGCAGCAGGGGAGGGATCTTCTAAAACAGTAGTAACTGAGGGGAGATTACCAGTAGCAGAAGGAGTCAAAGCAAGAGAAGTCTCCATAGCTGTCTGACTTCGAAGTCCCTTTCGTGTCATTCAGACAGAACCAAAACCCAGGAAAAAAAGACAGGGGGCTTAAGGAAATAACAATAATGGGTTAAAACAAAAAAAAAACTGAATTTCAATAAATAATGTTTACATTAAAATACACAGAAATAACATACAAAGCAGTCGGTAGAATTATAAACACTGAAATCTAAAAATTGCACTTGAAACCGGAGGCAACCTCAAGCAGAAGTAAAACTTGTCCAGATACACTGTTAGATTAAAAATACGAATAAAAATGGATCTATGCAGTCAAAAAAGAAATAGTAAAAACAAATATATTATGCACTAGAATTGTTAATGTTCATTGTCAATACGAAATCAAATAAATTGATTTTTAAGAATAACTACAATCATCCAAGGAGCCAGGTGAAGCGCTCAGTCTCAGGGTAGGGAACGCCCGACAGCTTGTGGAGCTGCCAGAGTCCGACTCTCCACCCCAAACCCTGAGAACTGGAGAAGAAAGTGTGTATGTATTTACAGCCCAAACCCCAGTTCAAGTTACTCACAGGTCACAGCCAAACAGCACAACAGCGGCTCCAGCCCTTACTGCCCCCAGGGCTTAACGCCGCAAGGGTCGTTGGGCCGGCAACTTGTGGAGGCTGGAAGTCACGTGATGTTTCACGTGATCAGGAAGGGCTCCGGCCCCTCCAGGAAGCGAGTTCGGCAGCAAGGGCTCTGCTCGCAGTGCTGCAGTGAGGGATAGAGCTTGCAGGCACGAGCGTTCGTGGAGTGAGAATAACGCTCCTTCAGGTCAGCAAAGAATACGCTGCACGGGCGGCTGGGCCGGCAACTTGGGCTCCGCCCCCTCCAGGAAGCGAGTTCGGCAGCAAGAGCTCTGCTCGCAGTGCTGCAGTGAGGGATAGAGCTTGCAGGCACGAGCGTTCGTGGAATGAGAATCACGCTCCTTCAGGTCAGCAAAGAATACGTGGCATGGGCATCTGGGCCGGCAACTTGTGGAGGCTGGAAGTCACGTGATGTGTCACGTGATCGGGAAGGGCTCCACCCCCTCCAGGAAGCGAGTTCGCCAGCAAGAGCTCTGCTCACAGTGCTGCAGTGAGGGATAGAGCTTGCAGGCACGAGTATTCGTGGAGTGAGAATAACGCTCCTTCAGGTCAGCAAAGAATACGCCGCACGGCGGCTGGGCCGGGAACTTGTGGAGGCTGGAAGTCACGTGATGTGTCACGTGATCGGGAAGGGCTCCGCCCCCTCCAAGAAGCGAGTTCGGCAGCAAAAGCTCTGCTCGCAGTGCTGCAGTGAGGGATAGAGCATGCAGGCACGAGCGTTCGTGGAGTGAGAATAACGCTCCTTCAAGTTAGCAAAGAATATGTTCAGACATTCAAACTCTTGGTTCTGGTTTCGTGCTATATCTCGATTCATGGACCTCACACAAAGGCTTAAAGATCTCTTACTGCCTGACTGAAAGTCAGTGCAAAGATGCAACTCCAGTGAGATATGTTCAGACCTCCATACTCCCAGCAGTTGGTTCATGTGTTGTGCTATATGAAGATTTATGGACCTGACAAAAGTTGGAGAAGAACAGGGTGTACTTTTTGCCCCTGACCCTGTTCAGTTTATGCACACAGCCCAGCAAAGACCAGCATTTGTCACTTCACAAAGTGGTCACTGGTCAGCGTATGCACCCCCCCATATCCCCTGCAAGAAGAGCTTCAGACGCATATAGTGCAGCAACTGTGATAGGTGATGAGTTCAAAGATTATTTCATCACACTAACTAGGGCAATTAAATGTGTCTCCCACCAATTGCACCTCTCAGGATTGAGATGATAGAAACACCGTACATAGCAACCATGACAGTGGCAGATCCCGAGTGTATGACCATACAACCGAGGCTGTCTTGTGATTTCGTATACGTTCGTAATTACGTATGCAGGTGGAACAACCCTTGGTTCCATAGGCTCTACGAGGTGGTGTGTTGCACTCCCCTCACAGTAAAAGTTAAGGGCTTGCTCTATTGAGTCCATCTCTCTGACATCCACAGGACACCACCAGAAAGTATGTTGGCACATCAGTTATCTTAAATTATCATGTCTACCTTACCGGCTTGTCTGGGCATGAAACGTGTGCACTGGCACACTCTGTTGGTGGGCCGAAACTCAGCTGTTTGCGCCATATCTTTCTTTTTTCAAGAGCTCTTTCGTTCTTACTGTTTTGTTCTCTCTCTTTCTCTCTCTCTTCTTCTCTCGTTATCTCTGTAAAAAGTATGCCTTTTATGTCTCTCTTTTTCATTGTTTTATGCATCTGCGCTTTAATTTCAGGAAAGAAGAAGATGGACATGACTAATGTAAATAATTGTTAAGTAGGGACCTGAGGTGTAGATGCACTAATGAGAAAATATTGCCCTATATTTATTATTGTAGGTTGACCATTATTGCAGGTCTCTGTGTGACATTGATGGTACTATTGGGACTGTATTGGGGGGTGGCTGTTATAGGGGGGAGGTTCTATAAAAGGGGAAATGGGTTTGTATATTATCCAAATGGGACAGTACATATGCATGTTAATAATATTAGCAGAGTTACATATATTAGTAATAGTGTGAATGGGAACAATAATAATGGAAATTAATATAGGAGTAGAAATAGTGCTGATACAAGTGTTAGTGATGATTATAATAGGTACAACACGACAATGAGGGAAACAGTGAAAAGGGTGTTTTCAGCTAGTACAAGATTGTCTAACAATTCAAAATAATATGATTTAATTTTCGATAACACTGTTGAAGTTGGCATCCCTGAGAGTGTGCACAGAATAATAAAAAGAGAAGTACGAAGAAAGTATGATACATATCAAGGGCTGGGTTTGGATGTGATTAAGGATATCCAGCATCCAGAGAATACCAACTTATGGTATTCCGACCTGAGTGGTGTGGGAGGAATGGCTGTGAATGGAAGTTGGTATGTGTGTTCACTCATTTCACATGCGTCAGTGGCTACCAAGGTGTTATTACCGTAAGCAGTCCCAATTATAGAGGCACAATGCCGAGTTCATCTTGTGCTATGCAGAATAAAAGGAATGTTCCAGGCACATAGTGTGCAACTGCAAATGGTGGATCTATGTCTTGTTTAGTGCAGCGCCGATTCAAAAAACATCAAGTGTGTGGAGCTACCCTGTACGATGCTGAAAGGGTGTAAACATGTCAATAACAACTGGCAAGACACCACACTACATTGCTTGGCAGAAGGACTGGTCCCATACAGCAAGGAAAGGATAGCACAGGTGGACAATCTCTGTGCACAAATCTGGACAGAGTATATAACAAAGCTGGCATGGATTGCAACAATGTAAAGGCCGGTGCGAGTGCACAAGGAAGAAGAATATACACTTTGTTTCTGCAGAAAGGGTACATACAGTCTTTGTCAGCTCAAATGAACATTGCAATAAGACTCTCCTGATCGCAGACATGAAGAAGGGAACAGCAGCGATGATGGATTACTACTGGCGTGTGTCCAACAAGCGTACTTGCATCTCCCACCATCATGGAGGGGCTGTTGTTCGCTGGCCACATTGCACTCAGTGCTATTAGTAATCCTAGAAGAACACCTGAAGGGGGAGCACTGCCTGCTGAGGGACCAACTAGTCTCCCCTCATTCGAAAATGAGGGCCCATTGCCCACACAAGAGCTCCACATCCTGCAAGGAAAAGGAGAGTTCCAACAACAAAAGAGGATGAAAAGACCGAATTACATATCCAAAGACTCTTCCGCATTGCTTCCTGAAATACCAGAAGAACACAGGCTCTTCAGCTCAGCAGAATACCTTTTTGCATCTTTACTTTTGCTGGGAGTGGAGGCTGCAGAAAATGCCAAATGGTTGCAGATCGTGAGATAGGAGCTAGTCTAGCTTGTGAACGATGCAGAGAACGGGTTCAATGTGATCAAGGTTGAGTTGCGTGCATTAAGACTTATGACATTGCAAAACCAATATGTGTTGAACATGTTAATAGCAATAAAAGGGGGAGTTGCAAAGAAATTCCTGATTCCTGCTGCACATGTGTGCCTCCAGAGGATACAGAGAATGCATCGTTATCCCACATCATTGCAGCTGTTCATGGCCTGAGTATTCACATGAAGAAGGAGGGAGGAATACAGGACAGTGATTGGTTTGCTTTGGTGTTCTTGGCTTGGAGAAATCGTGAAGATGTTGATGCCAATCATCGTATTCGCCCTAGTCATCTTCTGTACCTGCCAATTAGGCCTTCGATGTGGTGCTAGTGCGGCACCCGACAGCAAAAGAATGATGGTGTCAATTGGGGTTCTAAAAGCACATTGCAAGACAAAAGATAGCATAGCACAGACTGATCTCCCAGAGTGGTCCAAAGTATGAAATCTTACCCCTACAGTATGGAGACGAAGTTGACCATTTATACCATACTATCATTATCCCTCCCCCTGATGTAGAAAATTACAAAGAGTTTTTGGTGGACCTGGCAGGAAAAGGGGGATGCAACTATATGACTTGCTCACCTGAAGGGTACACGTGTAGGTTGGAGATTTTGCGGTCAGTGGGTAGCGTCTGAGTGCCAATCAAGGAAACTCAGCCATATGTGGAAGCAGATAGGAGGGAGCGGGAGTGTAGAGGTGTTATGGAGTTTGTTACTGTAAAAGTAACAAAAGGGGGGATGTTGGGAAGGGGACAGCCCCGTCCCATCCACCTAAGTGCTTTAGAGTGAGGCGAGATGCAATCAAAATACTATGATGAGTCATGGGGGAGGGGAAACTGGGAAAATATCACCCCCTCATATAACGGACCCCACCTCGATATAATAAAATATAATCAACCCACATAGTGTAGCGCAGGGAGTGAGCAACATTGTTATTTTTGCATAGATGTTAGTAATTGTAGTAAGGAGACAAGGCCTGTGTAGCAAATGCAGTGTGCATGCATTAGGCCCAAATTGTGAGACAGGGCAAATCTACAGCAATGCCCGAGATCCCAAGAGGAATGTGACAAGTGGAATGTGCCCCACAAAACCTTGATCAGAAACTGGTGCCTGTGGTGCATGTTATCTCACACTGACCAAAGCATGACCCTGTCCATCCACGGGTGCCCACGGGTTATAGCCCATATAACTGACTGAGCCCTGAGACCCCAGAATTCCATTGCACCAGGTGCCCTCTGACCACCAACACTAAAAGTAACAAATCCTGGATGTTCAAAGGGCACAGACATTGTATGTCTTTGAAATACAACCATGTGATTTGTATTGCGAGTTGTTGGGAGGTATACATTATAGTTCAAAACAAGGATGGAGACCTTGGAGCCAGATGGTGTGGAAGGGATTGAGTAAGATGTGTGTGTGTGAAGGTCTGAGTGCCCCAGAACATCCTTCAAATCAGCACTAAAGTCTGTCAGGTGCACAGTATGATGACAAAGTAGCAATGCGATAGCAGTATAGTTAATTTGTTCATTGACTTTCAACATGAGAAGAAGAGGAACACTGCAATACCCATGTGATGGAAGACGGAAGGACTGAGCAGGAACCAATGACCTGGCATCGCTTATGGAGCAGGCAGATAATGTATTGGTGCACACCAGCCAGTCGTGTGAGTTTTTACTGTATATGTTGCATCAGAAGTGAGAATGTTTTTCTTGATAAGATTCTGCTTGTACTACAATTCGGCAGAATGTTCTTGGCAGCAGAGTCCTTTGCTGTTGCACTCATCTGTGTATGAGATTACAGCTTGTTATCCTTAGAAGACCGACTTGGGCCGTTCTTCCCTAGCGGGTTGTATTCTCTCTAGTGCTAGCGTTCAGGGACTTGCCAATAAAAGCATTGCAAATCAATGAACCAATCCCCATGGCCAAGCCCATGGCAATATCATATTTCACTGCCCTTCCTTTATTAGGCATCGCCTAAAACACATTTGCCAAGGAAGAGGTCAGAGAGCATGGCGTGATGTGGTGTGATTCTGTCATTATCATTTACAAGATGAAAATATGTCAGAACAAAATATAGGGGGTGTTCTGTGGGTGGGTATCATTGTACAAGAAATATAGAGAGAATATTATTATTATTGATGACATATGTAGTGTTTCATCCAAGATTTCTTCAGCTTCTAAGCGCTCGGCCAGGTTTCACACCCATTTTGTATGGCGATACTGTGCTTACAAGGTGAGAGTGTTACCCTTGAGCTATCCTCCCAGCATGTTTACATGCCCTATTATGTGATGTTATAAGCATTGAACTAGTCCCAGAATACAAGGAATCCTGAGAGCACAATGTAATTAATATATGCATCAAACTGTGTGATCTGTTCTTTGGACATGATTCTATAAGGACCTGCTCATGAGCATCCATAGAGCTTGCATGCCAAGTGAATAATGTATTTGTAAATAGGCTGCTTGCTCCCAATCTTGAACATATCTTTGTACAGTAGTCCAGTGAGGGTGAGCATGTCCTGGCATGGGGTAAATTATCCATAGTGAAGTGATCATGCTGGCAAGACAGTGGTTTGACCACTACAATTAATGTTACTGTTTATTAAATTAACCAAGCCTCTCAATGAGTGCCCTTCCTAAGACCACAGAACTAGTAAATGCCTGAGAGATAATGGATGCCCAGTGTTTGATACAGAACTATTCTGAATTAATTTTTCCCTGAGTAGGTGAAATCAAGACTAATTTGGATATTATTGGTACCTTCCTGAAACAGCGCAGATTATCTAAAAACAGTGGAATAATATGATATTTATAACACACTTAGTACCCAGAGGTTTCTAGGTGCGGACCCGGGATCAAACCTCGGCTGCTCTGTGTCATCTTGCTTCCAAGGTGAGCACGTTGTCCCTGAGCTATCCTCCCGAGAACGGAATACTAACCACAGTCATTCCTAGTAGACATGAAGCAGTGGCTCAATTATTTCCATTCAGAAATTTTTGGTTATCTCAGTGAGTCCCCCTAAATTGAGAAGTATTCCAAGACGTGGATCTGGAGTTTGTTCTGCCTGATAAGAATGTAGGCTATAGAAAAGCATCAGGATTTGCTTGTACTCAAGTTTAAGGGAAGACTTGGTCCAGCATTGGAGGTTGGACTGATCTGTGTGGGAAGCGGTCATAAATAATTTGCCTGCAACTGTTCTTCTCCTCTAATGGCTCAAAAGAGTTAAAAGTGATGGATTGGAATGTTACAAAGAGGACTTCCCAGCGGTTAAGGCGCATTGGTGCATGCAATGCTTTCTTTCTCTTTCTGGTTTCCTTTGTATACCCTTATTTAGAAAAACCTTACACAAGTTCTGTGTTTTGCAGAAAGCCACCTGAGAACTGGTCTTAAAGACATGGCACAGCTGTTCAAGAGATACTCGCCTGCCAGACTGCCCAGATGCTCGGGGGTTGTTTTGTGTCTTCCCAGGTATTGGAAACATTGATACTGGGGATACAATCTTTCTTGCATTGCTCCCAAGCAATTGAAAACCCGCCTTGAGAGGCTCCAGAACAACTTACCATACAGGAAATGCCTAAAGGCTGCCTTGTCTCAGCGGTTCTTGCCGAGGTACGACCCACATCCCCCAATCTACAAGACCACAAACTCTGACCCACACTAAGCAACGTGAAGATGCTTTGCACTGGGAACTGCAAAATGCTGGCACTTACACACAGGCACCAAGACACTGGGGCTCAGAACAAGTATGGCGGTGTGGGAAACAATTGGTGGTAATGGAATTACTTAACTTTTCTAGCACTGCCATACTTGTACGCTAATATGCCGGTCAAGTGGCACAGTGAGTAGAGTACTCGCTTTGACATCCATGCAGAGCCTGCTAGCACAGGTTCGAATCCCGACAGGGTCAAACGCAGCCTTTCATCCTTCTGAAGTTGATAAATGAGCACCACACACGGTGGGTAATAATAAGCAGTAGTGCTATATAAATGTGAAATTAAATTATTATTATTAAATAGCAATTCCGCTAAAAAAGCCCCATTGAGTCCAACGGACTCTGGAAAAATTGGGATTAACTCTGCCACTTGTAATCTGGCAGTAATTCCGCCGGACCAAGTGGCGGTAACGGATTGCAATTTGGTGGCATCTGGGAACATTTACAGCTCAGGATACCACCAACATCATAATGAGACCCTCAGCAAACCCAAGTGTGAGTAAAGTATGCCATAACTCCATAATACACATATGCACTATCTGTTATTTAGGTTTTTTCCTTCTTATCCCGAATGAGGCATCAGGAAAGCGACCCAGCAGGAGAGACACTCTCCTATCTATTCCCTCTCCCTAAACCCTAACACGCTCTGTCTCCTCCTTTGGTGCAAACACTGAAATTACATAAGCATAGGGTAGAGGAAGTGTCCACATAGAACTCTAAGCATTTATGAGAAGTCTTGGAGGGATGTCTTGGCTATAAAAAGGCCAAAGACACATGAACCGTGCCTTCAGGAGGTCTGAGACTTTCAAAGTAGTTTACCTTTTCACTTTTTATGCATAATAGGGATCAAAACGAATAGGAAAATCCCATTGAAAAACGCTTTGTGTGTCAGGCCGTGCATCACATTTTATTTTTCATAATAAATGTGTGGTGTCTTCCCTTTTTACAACCGTGGGCCTGATTCATGGAACTTTTAGCACGGTGCAAACTGACTTTCCACTGCCAACACTTGTCTTTTGTAACAGTCATTCTTCATTAAATTAAGGTTTCTTTTCCATTTTTCCTATTGTAGACCTACTAATGCCCCTTTTTAGCATTTTTTTTCATTATACATATATTTGTTATGCTTTTGTTTCTCTCCTTTCCCTTTTGTTATTCAATCTTTCGCATATGCTGTACCCATTTTCCTCTCCGCCTTGCGCATTTTTCTAATATCGTTAATTCTCTGTTTTGTCCGTCTCTACCTCCATTCCAGGGTCGGTAAATCCGTTTCCCATCTCCCACTTTCCTAGTCCTCGCTGTATTTTTGCAGCACTTCCAAGAGGTTTATTCATTCCACAGAAATGTCACCAGCACCCAAAGATACCTTTATTGGGCTATTACATACTTGCAACACATTATGTGTTTTGTAGCTGCAATTCACAGGAATGACGTGCAATTACAATAGTCTAGCGTGAATATTATAGTCACAGGTTGACATTTATTTTAAGAGTTCATGGTTTTGGTTCATGTCATATGGAAGGTAAAAGCGGTTCTTTCTGAAGCAGAGGCAAGTTATTGAGAGCAGGAAGATAAACGCTTGTGTAATGTATTGACAGAATAGTTATTGTATGTGAATTATTCTATGGAATTTAAATAAGCGCCCTTTTGTTTCAAGTGATGTTTTAAACTCCGTTCCGAAAGAGTTGTCGATTGCCACAATTTCATTTTGCAAGTTACATGCCAAAATCGAATACACAGAATGTTAGCGCTTTCTGTACTTTAAATTAAACTAAAGGGATTGATTCAATCGGTTCACAGCTGCTCTTTGCATTGTCCAGCTAGCAATGGACAGCCATGTGCCTATTTGCTTTATCAGCTAGTTGAACAGTATATTTTCATTATTAAAAGCAATTGCTCTTGTTGGAAAACAATCAGCGCTTTGAAACACATTGGGCCTCATTACGAGTATGGAGGTAGCCAGGCCACTTTTAGCAGCATGGTTACCCCCATACCGGGTACTGGGTCCGGGTTCCAGGAATGAGGAATTACCGGTCCATTCTGACCTTGGAGGGACTGGTAATTACCTTTCCTGGGATCCGGACCTGGTACATCCCCATTCCCATTTGAGCCCCCATAGGGCTCAGTGGGAATGGGGAGGATGCTAACAATGGGCCCGTTAATGACAGGCCCGTTGTTAGCATCCTGGTCTGCTAGCGGGTTCCGCTAAGGACGCCTGGTTTGACCAGATGTCCTTAGCGGGACCCGTAAGCAGACTTCGTAATGAGGTGATAGAGGGTTAACGGCGCCGACAGCTCTACTGGCGCCTTTAACCCTCTACCGCCATCCTCGTAATGAGGCCCATTGTGTATAGGCGCTATATAAATAAACTATCATATCAAACTACCATATCATATCATCATACGTTTTTGCGGCCCAGAAATATTGGTGCTGGTAGCCACTCCCCTGCACCCTTTCTGCACCGCCAAAATACGAGTATGCTGGCAGAGGCATGGTACTCCAGGCAGGCCTGTCCTGCCAGGAGTTCAGGCCCCTACCAGCAGTGTTTTCACTGAAGCACCGGCACTGTTAGCAACGGTGCAGGTGCCTAACTGTCCACATTCCCACGGGAATGGGGATTTACCATTCTGACGCCGCTTATGATATACCGGTGCAGTGGGATATCAGCTTGGCGGAAACAGTGTTACGGGGTCACCGGTAGCCCGCCACCTACCGGCAGGTTTTACTGCCAACCCCGTAATGAGGCCCATTGAATTACTTTAGACTCCTTCTGTTTATGCTTTCTGTAGGTCGAAATAAATAATGCATAGACATAAAGAAAATACTGTGAACTGTGGAAAAACATTCATCATTATAACACCATCACAATCATTAATGGGTAGTAATACCACATGCATTCATTCATCAATTATAGGAAAGGAAATAATTCACATTGTCATGGAGCATTCCCTTCTGTGAAAGCTTGACCCTAAAACAGATATTCCATGGTTGTCTGTTTATATATGATGGGCTGCTTACCCGCTCCATGTACAGACGCTGTGCTCACTGCCTCTGAAATGAGACCCTCTTCGTTGAGAAGTCTGGGGGCTGTGCAACTCATCGACACAGTTCAAGTATGCGCAGCACAAATGTCTTAACATGTCATAAGATCAACCCCCATATGGCTGGCTCTGACATATGTTTCCGCAAACTTCCGATTTATAATATTATGAACCACTTGCTGGAGTGTAACATACATTATGCATGAAGCAAGGAAAACGTACACTTTGCATGTATACGCCATGACAGCTTAAGTTAACATCATGGTTCAAACCCAACTATGTTGACATGGCACTGGATCCAAAGAAAGCAATAAAGAGTATCGCCTGCTTCGGCAGACATCACATGTGCACTGCTGTGACATGCACGAGTGCCCCAGAGAGGTTTCCTACAGTGACAGCCTAAATACTAATGGTGAAGTTAAAAGAGGCAGCCAATGCACATCCAACCTCAGGCAGTGAGAACTGATGTGCACGATTCTCCCATTGTGTTTCCATTCTATTCCCTTCCCACCCCACTACAAAGTACTCGTCATCATTACAAGTATGGCGGTGTGGGAGAAAAGTGGAGGTAATTCCGTTACCTCAATTTCCCCTGCACTGCCAAACTACAAGTTTGGTGGAATTACAGAGTGGTAATTCTGCCAGAGGTAGAGCCTCCACTTTACCTCCAAAAATTCGTGGAATTACCACTCAGTAATTCCGCCAGTGGAAATTCTGCCAAAATTCCCCAAATGAGGATTTACACCACCTAACACCACTTCTAATCCCATTGATTACCACCAAACTCATAATGAGGTCTCTAAAAGTGAGCTATTTTTTAATGCCCAACTAGCCATTGAGTTACTTAATGACTTTTAACCTATCAATATTACAAAATCTATTTCGTAGACAAGGGCATGTGCCACATTTCCTGCAGGATTCACTCAGTCTTACTTTAAAACAAACTTTGAAAACAAAACTATACACTCTTTCAATAACAGTGGATACGTGGGCCTCATAACGAGTTTGGTGGTATCTGGATGCCCATTACGAGTTTGGAGGCAGCCATGCCCTTAATTAGGGCATAGCTGCCTCCAAACTCGGGTGCGGGTCCGTGGTCACTGAATGGGGAAATACCGGGCCATTCCGCCATTTGGAGGGCCCGGTATTTTTCCCATTCAGGGAACCTGGACCCAGACAATCCCCATTCCCATTTGAGCACCCATAGAGCTCAATGGGAATGGGGAGCATGCTAACAACAGGCCCATTAATGACGGGCCTGTTGTTAGCATGCTGGTCCCCTCACGGGACCTGCAAAGGACGTCTGGTCTGACCAGATGTCCAGAGCGGGTCCCGCGAGGTAACCTCGTAATGAGGTGGTACGGGTTAACGGCACCGGCACCTTTACCGGCACCGTTAAGCCTTACTGCCTCAGTTGTAATGAGGCCCTAAATCTACCCAGATACCACCAAACTGAATTACCGTTACCGCCACTTGGTCCGGCAGAATTGCCTCCAGATTACAAGTGGTGGTGACAGAGTTAATCCACATTTTTACAGAGTCCATTGAACTCTATGCAGAATTTTTTGTGGCAGTACCACTGGTTGAATTACCACCACAGTAATTCCACTCATTTTGCAGATTTTCATCAGAAAACGGGAGGATTTAACACCAGCATAATTCTGTAGGTAAATCCCCCACTCCAGGGCCATACTCGTAGCATGCCAGTGCGGGACAAGTGGAGGAAATTCTTTTACCGCCAAATTTTCATGCACCGCCATACTTGTAATGAGGCCATTGACCTGCTAATTAAAGATAGTTTTGTTTGTCAACCTGCCTATAGCAAGGTCTGTTCGGTACTAAAATGGCAAAGTGTTAATTTTCTAATGGAGTAAAGCAGACCTCTTAACCCCACAAGATAGTAAAATCACAAATATATGTTATTAGTAATATTGGGCCTCATTATGACCCCGGCGGTAGCCGTGCCGGTAAAAACACGGTAATTTATTTTCCAGCGCTTGGCAATGGGGACTTACCGGGGCATTTGTCATGGGCACCACCCTGCTACCAGGACATCCAGCAACTTTGGTTGTCAGGGGGTTTCAAAACACGCATATGGGGGCAAAATGGGTGTTAGCCTGGCGTTCATTGCACATCCTGGAGTCACAGACAACAGATTCATATGGGGAATGGGCACTTCCTGGTCTGTTAAGGTGGCCGGTCAAGGAGCCATTGGTGAAGTTACTAAAACGTTCTAGTCTCGGAGCGTGGCTGCCTATTTAAGCCACGGCCAGAAACCAGTCCGTGCTTCGCGTAATTTCTGTGTTAATAACCACACGCTTACCACATCTCCGTCCCAACCTGCAGAGAAAGAGACACTTTTGATTAGGATAACACTGCAAGACCTGAGTCGAAATACTTTCTCAATTCAACTTACCAGTATCTGCTCAGCTTCTTCCGTGCAGTTCTGCATTCAGAACTTCCCGACCCGAACATACATCCAGCATATCCCGTCTTCGGAATCCTCCGCTCCACGTTTTCCACACCTGAGGAAAGAAAGGAAAGTAAGGGATTACGCCGTGTACTGAAGAGCCAGAAACTCTCCAGGTCTCTGCGCACTGCGCTCCCACAGAGACTAGAATCCACCACCAGCAGTCACGGCCCGGGCAAAAAGTTACCAGGGTAGACAGCAGGCATGCAGCTTTTACGCCCCAAGGCTGCACTCACCCGCTGGAAGGATCACAGCAAGACACGTTTCGCGCTACCGATCAGGAACTTCTCATCTTCACATTGCTGCACCGTATGCGCTGTGAAGTGGGTAATCAGAAGTATGGCTGCATCTGGAGAAAAGGTTTAAAGAGGATTCAGAACAGAACTCAATTCTTCATTCATAGCGCACGAAGCAGACAACAAGGATACTGTTCCCCATTGCATGACATTATAAAGGGAAAATACCTTACCACTCTGACCTCCTAATCTCAAATCACCGCAGAACAAGACAATTGAGCCAGTGAAGCAACTGGCGACAGTTCTTGTCCAGATTCCTCGGTGGGACAGGATTTCGGAGCCAGTAAGTAACTGGCAACCAAGCTTCTTCAGGACCTAGCACGCCTGCACCTCGCAGGATGGAGAGCCCGCCTTACACTTCCTAAAGGTGAACCCGCACTTCACTTAAGGGAGAGTTACACATGCGGTATTGGGAAGGGGAGACCGAGGATTTCAAGGGAACAACCACTCATTTTGTCTTGACAGACCCAGTACACATTCAGCCCCAGTTCATACCCAACCATTCAGTGAAGAGAGGTGCCTATCGCTCCCGCAGAGTCAGGTAAGCGTGACAGCATTCCTGCCCCGGCGGTCCCGGTAATTCCCCATTGCCGGGCACTGGGAAAAATCACTCCCCATTCCCATTTCAGTCCCATTGGACTCAAAGGGAATGGGGAGGATGGATGCCCAAGCACTGTGTGCAACAGTGCCGGTGCATCCGTGAAGGTCTGCGAGCGTGTGCCGTTCTGCTGCCAGGTCAGACCTGGCGGGCTGAAAGGCACCCGCTCGCAGAACTCGGAGTATGCCGGTCCGGTAACAACAGTGCTGGTAGTTTACCAGTACCATTGTTACCGGACCCACATACTTATAATGAGGCCCAATATGTTTTAATGTAGCACTTCATGCCTGGATCCTTCTGCATATATGCACTATAATACTTGGAGATTATGACTACATTTAAGGGTAGGCAATTTATAGAGCTCAGAAGGATGAAAGGCTGTGTCATCCATGCCAGCATCCATGCCCTTGAATGCAGAGTGCAAACCGATGCCCAATGCATGCACTTAAACCATTGTTTGAGGTCTTTATTTCCAGTGATGCAGCAAGCATGCAGCAGCCAATAGGAGAGGGGCTTAGGGAACGATGATTGTTTATTTTATTTTATGCTATATTTGTAGAGCATACTTAGCCATTGGGAATCACCACGCTGGTTACATGACAAGAATTAGTCAGATGAAACAGTAGCGGGTGATAGTGATTCAAGGGTCATGAGCGCCTAAGTAAAGAGCTATGTTTTGTGGTGTTTTTGGAAGATCCAGTACGGCTGTTCAGATCTCAAGGCTAGAGTTCCAGAGTTTATCTCCGATGACCAGGAAACTATCCCCGCCAGCACTAGCTAGTCTAATTCTGGTTGTGATGAGACAGTGGGAGTAAGCGGATTAGTCAGTCTTGACGACTGAGCTTTTTTGAATTTCTGTTAAAGGTATGGGGGTGCACAGTTGGATGGGCATATGTGGATGATAGATAGGCTTTTTATGGTGATGTGTTCATGTATAGTGAGACAGTCAATATTTCTTCTGGTGGAAAGTGGGCATCAAGTGGTCTGTCGTCGTGTCGTGGGACAATGTGCTTACCACTTTCATTGTTTGGGGAGGCGGAGACTCGGATCCACAGAGTCCAACTGAGACTATTTCACAGCAATAGCAGTGCGGAGCGCACGTGGAAGGTGCGCGACAAATGGTCTGTTGTGGTGTCATGGACAGTCTGCTTACCACTTTCCTTGTTTGAGGAGGCAGAGACTCTGATCCACAGAGTCCAACAGAGACCATTCAACAGCATTTGCAGTGCGGAGCGTACGCAGAAAGTGGGCGACAAGTGGTCTGTCGTGGTTCGTCGGGGGACTGAGGGCTGAGCTGAGTCCGGGAGATGCTCCAATGAAACAAACCCGCTGAACAACGAAATCGACTACTGTGCCCATTCAAACAACTGAAAACACGGTAAGCCGCATAAGCTAAGTGCGATTCAGAGCTGTAAATAAGCTGCACACTTCAGAAGGCCGCGGCATGTTTAATCTCACACATCTTCCGCCCCCCCAACCCTCCGCATCCTTACTCTGAGTTAATGGCGACAAAGCAAAAGTCATCTCGAAACATGTCCACCTGTCCTGGACAAGGAGAAGAATATGGGCATTGCCTCAGAAGTTCACATACTAAAACAGTTGGAGGAACCGCTCAGGGTTTAGCAACACAAGACAAGAAAGAAACATACGCCATTCAAGTTTTCTCAAACGCCACAGAGTGTTTCAATCAGCTGAGCGGGGGTCCAAATCCCTCAAGCCCCACCGGCTCTACCACAGAAATAATCATTAAAAACCGCTCACCTGAGAACAGCGAGGAGCGGTTGACCTGCGACGCGAGACCCGCGTCTGTGTCGCCAGCCAGCGGAGAACCTCAGGGGAAGGTCCTGGCCCCTCAGCCCGGCGAAGCCGCGTCTGCCTCGCTGGAGTCCTCCGGAGGGAGGGCAAGGCAACACAGTGGGGCGAACGACACGGCAGGTGGCTTACCAGTTGACGCAGCCCCAACCGCAAGCTCAGGAACAGGCTTGGCGGCCGATCTGATGGAGCTTCAGCACCCTGCTCCTGGAATGGTTGCGGAGTGGGGGGCGGGCCTCGAGCACAGCCACGAGCGCATGGCAGTAACAAGAGATCACATGGCGTCCGCCACAGAGGACGACCATGCTGCTCTCAGACACACACAGCCCAACAGGCAGGCGACTTGCCTAACCACAAAAGCACAAGTGCACGCCGCCAACAACAGCTCGAGGAGCAAAATACAATAAACACAACAAACCCAGCCATCATCTCGAATCACTCCGACCAAACATCCACATTATTAACAGCAGGAAGAAACTCCCAAAAGAGATCCAGGGAGGACAGCGAGAAGCAAGTCCAAAGCAAAAATACACAAAAAGCAAACAAATTTAAAAAAAACTGACAAATACGGGAATAAACCAGCACAATGCGAATACTAACTGACTTCTTCGAAACACAATTATTCACAAAGACCAAAAAATACAGTGAACTTTCTGATGCCGAAATGCTTGCTGCTGTAAAAGAAAACTTTCCATGTGCAAAACAACGCAAACTCGACAACACACCAGATACAATGATTGATCCATCAGATGCCTCAGAGTCGCAGATCCTGGTAAAAGTGACAGCACATCAGATCCCGACAGAAGCACGGCCAGTTCAAAATATATCATTAGGTTCTCACTGAGTGTGAGAAGGAAATATCAACAACCAGAACTTCACAACAGAAACCCTCAAGCACACCAAACAGCGGCAAGGCTAGCACCGAAATTATAAATTAAAAAAAGACAACAAATCAGATACAACTAGAAGCAAGAGAGTCCACCCCCAATATTGAAGCCAAAAAAGACAAACAACAACCAGAAATCAACAGTGACGTATCAACTTTCCAGACGATAGTCAAATCCATCACGCTGCTGGACAAGCAGGCGGACTCAGAACATCACTTTGAGAACGAAAATTGTAAAGGGCTCCTCTCAACAAGCTCTATGGAAACAGACCAACTGACAAGGAAGACTCCGTCCAACATAGACGCAATCAACGGAGAACCACTGGTTGTAGAACATGTAACACAAAGCAAGCCCCAAGACAAAAGGAGACACTCAATGGACCTCGCTGTTGATTATTCACCCTTCACAATACTGAGTGCCTCCACTCTGTTACAAACGCTGAGAAGGAGACCAAGTGAACACACACACAATGCAGGCAAGGGACCCTCGCCGCAGACCCCAGGTTCAACACAGGAAATGTCCACAAAGAAGCCCGACATGATAAGCATAATGTCTGCAATCGCAATTGCTCTCGCCCCATTTTGCAAACTCTACGAGGTGATCAACGACACAGTAAAAGATCAACAAACAATGCAAGCATTGATCCTAACCAAAGTGACACACCTAGAGGGCTATATAACCGCAATGGAAGAAAATAAAACCAACGAAAACCTGATGGACAAACTCGCCATCGATCTAATGGACAAAATCACAGCCACAATGGCTGTGCAAGTACCACAGCAAAGAACCACTGCCACTGTATCCGACACAAAAGATTCAGGAACACAAACGCGAGCATTCATTGACCTAACTTCTGATAGCAACTCGACAGCCAAGCACAGACTGCAACCCACAGGATCCGGAACTGTCAGCACAGAAAAAGTGAACATAAAACAAAAAAAAAACACTGCAAAGGTGGTCTTAGTGCTCGATATAACAACCACAAACAATAAGAATGACAGCGAGGTCCCCGAAATAGCATACTCAATATTCGAAAAAAACAATCCAAAGAGCAAAGCAGCTGCGCACGACTCCAAAACCTCAACGCCCGAAAACACTGACCAACCGAGAGACAAATTAAACAGACAGAGTCAACCTCCAACAGCGAGAATATCCAAAGCGAATGATCCAACATCTTTACCAAGCGGCAAGGAGCGGCAAACTAAAACAAGCCAATCGCAGACCAGAAAAAAAAAAGCATCACCGGATTCGCCAACATCAATTGTGGAGTCTTCCCTAGATGATACACTAATGAACATCAGCGTGTACCCAGATGATGAACTAACTCAACCCCTGACTCCTGCGCCAAGAACTCAAGAGAAAGAGCAAAAGTACCTCTCGGACTACAAGGCTTCTCCTATCTTGAAAGAAAAGATAACCAAAACATCCAAAGAGAGAGATTTCGAAACGCTAGAAAACAAACGCAATTGTCTACTCAACAAAATGAATCAGGGTGAAACCAGGAAGACTCAAGCTCAAAACAACAACCAACAACGAGAGACGAAAGCCAAACCGCCTGAACAAATGGATGAAAGGCAAGTCTCAGGGGACAGGAACAGACACCCCGAACCAGAATGGAGAAAAGGACCAATCACAGAAAGGAGGCCAAGAGAAGCACTGTCAAATCAAGCCCAAATCATTAATCAACAGCGAGAGACAAAAGCAAAACATCACGATTCAAAGGTCGAAAAGCAAGTCTCAGGGGAAAGGAAGAGCCACCACGATCCTGAACATAGGAAAGGATCAGTCAGAGAAAGAGGGTCAAGAGAACCACGGCCGAGATTGAGCCAGAAAGTTCACTATGGATCAAGAAAAGAGGTCAACGAGCAGTCAAAACAAAAAAGAAAAGAAACCAGATGGACACTCAGAATGGAACAAAGAGCTAGCAATAACGAAGACCTAATTCTAAATAGAAGATCTGTACTATCAATACGTTACCAAATCGGCAACCTGAAGCCAACAAACTCAGAAGACATAACCATTGTTGAACCTTGGCATGACCATCACGGAGCAGTAGCACTGCTCCATATTCGAATCAGCAACTGTACACAAATTGATTTATAAAAGCAAATACAAAATCCACAGGCTCGGTTACAATCTGGAATATGTAACAAAGCGAGGCGGTCACACAGAAAACAGAGAAACACAGAGGAAGAACAAAGACATTGTCAAACATGCAGAACCCGCAAATGACAACAAGAAACATGAAAAGAGTGAGACTGCGAAAAGACATCAAAATGAGTAGGCAATGGAAAACTACCACAAATACGCAGAGCGCACTCACACGTCAAACGAATTAAAAGACACCAATGAGCAAGTAAGAGAAATCAAGAGAAATAGTACGAACGAAAACAAAACACCCTACAAAAATCAAGGGCGAAGAGACCAGCGCACAAAAAGCTTAAACAGCGTAGCAACATGAACTATTTTTCAAACAGTACAAAATAGTCAAACCCAACAAGAACCGAGTTATAATCAAAACAACAAACAAGGAATCTGGGCCTGGCTACCAAAAGCACCCACGATGAATCGAATGATAATAGCAATCCATGAACATAGTTAATAAGACATCGACAACACACCAAGAAGAAAATCTTCCACATAAAGTAAAGATTTGCTCATGGAACACGCAAGGACATTCACACTTGACAGTGCCTGGAGAGGTCAACCTTGGAGAAAACGACATCATATGTCTCCAGGAGACCTGGCTACTACATCCACCGACCATGGAAGGTTACCAAATAATCCGAGCCCCAGCCGCCAAAGGACACGCAGGACGCCCCACAACAGGACTGATGATTGCATGCCGCAATGGATGTGGGATATCCATTGGAAAGACACTAACTGCAAATCTATCAATCTTGGCAGTAACTGTAACTTGGAAAGATAAAAACAACGACAAAGACTCACTCAATACGGCTGAAATCATCAACACCTATTGGAACCCTGCCGCAATTACCGAAGAAAGATTCATCTCGTTGTGTGAACAAACTATTGACGTGGCCATGACAACGCATCTAGTGACCTCTGTATGCCTATGTGGTGACCTGAACGCAGTTTGCAAAACACAGAACAAAGGCCGAGCAAAAAGCCCAAAATCTCTGGCAGAACAACGAGGCAACGTATGGCTCGATTTAACCCACTCACATGGGCTTCACAACGTGAACGACGCCTTTGCAAAGACAAACAGAATACCAACTTGGGAGCGAGCAAACTCGGGCCACAACAATTGATTACATCTTCGTCTCTGAGCCGCTTCTATGTGTTACTGCCTCATTCAACGTGTGGTGAACATTAGCAAGCAATCTCAACTTACTAGAGACATGCTGGCAACTTCCAAGTAACAAGAATCATTGCACAAGCCTACAAATCAAGCCCAACGCTCAGGGATCACGGCTAAAATTGAGCGTCGCAGCAATCAAGGCCTTGACGATAAAATACAAAGCAAAAGTTCAACTGGACAAAAGCAACACAGTTGACTACCAACCATTGTTAGCACCACACATGCATCTGTAAGAGGATTCAATCCCGCACTACAGCTAAGTCAATGCCTAGTCTGGGATACTGAATGGAAACCCTTATTGATATATCTTTATGTCCAGTTCATGCGTTCTGGATGACTACCCCTATATAACACCCCTCTCTTGGAATCCTCCTGACCCCACGGAGCCAAGAAGTAGTTCTGTTTTGCAAGTAAAAAGGTTTATTTGAGAATTTAAACAATATATATATATATATATATCACACTTTATAATAAATTAATAATTGGATATCACACTTAATCTGATCAGTAATCAATAATGGATAGTCTGGCACTAGCACACTTGTGAATAGGAACAGAAGAATAAGGTGGTAGAGAATGCTTTATATAAGTTCAGATGGATGCAATGTTGAATGAAATGCAATACAGAAAATACTCAATATGATTTCAACAAAACAATGTAATCACTTTTCTCTGGCAATGCACTCCCCCCCTTTATGCAATGCAAGGAAATGGAAGGAAGGCACACAGTTCTCAGAAATGCAATGAAATGTGATTCAGTTCACCCCAGCAAGCTTAGACTACAGAAGTTTGAAACACAGGCCCAAAATGCTTTTATATGTGCTGGCAATGAAGTGAAAAATATGCTAAAATGCTTTTAATTCCCTCTAAAGGTTCAGGATGAGTGAAATATACTTTGAATAAGTTCAGGATCACTTTAGCAATGCTCTATGAATGGTTGTCAGGTTGCAAACGAATTTTTGCAACGGAAGGCAAGCAGCTGCAGATTTTTACACGTGAGCTACCTTTCAATTCGCGGCAAAATGTCAAATCGTGGCAGATTTTTCCGAGTGCGCCGGGCGCGTTTACAGAGGAACTACAAGGACTAGCACTATCGTTTTGGGGTCCTAGGACGGCCTAAGATCTCAGCTTCCAGATGAAAGTTACTGCAAGTCTCTAAGACAAACGGTCACGGAGATATGAGCGATTAAATAAAGGTAGTTTTTCGGTTTTGGAATGTTAAAATTCAAAGTGACAAGTGACAGTTTTGCAAAATGAGAAGGTACAACTTCTAGGAGACAGTTCTGGTTAGATTAAAATAGATTGAATTATATTATTTTAACTAAGAGATTGGTTCTGCACAGTTCTACTAGGTACTCACAATATATTTTAAAATAGAATGGGCCTCGCCACGGACCTGGTCAGGTTTTCTTCACTTGCCACGGACGGTCTCTCTCCGCACAGCGGTCTGGGCCAGCTCTCTGGTTCTGCGAACAGCGGTCTGGGTCAGCTCTGCTCTGCCTCTGGTTCTGATCAGGTCTGTGGGTCCGGATACAGCGGTCTCCAGTTCAGCTGGTCTCTCTCTGGATACAACACTGCTTACTGGCAAATGGCAAGAGTTCTTGCAAAGAATTCAAACAGCTCGCCTGGCTGTGATAGTGGCAATGATTTGAGGCCTGCTAAAGAGGGATTTAGCTTGTAGTTGACTTCTCTGCTACAAATTCTGAAGTAAAGTCTTGGTCTCTGAAAGTGGATAGATTGAAGTCTCTAGGTTGGCTCTCTGGAGGTTTGATGGAGGTAAAGTATGGATTTTTCCGGCAGAGCGTCCCGCAGCAGATGGAAATGAAGGTCCCTATCTGTCCTGACTGTCTGCTTTTATGTGTTTTGAAAATGGGTGTGTGTGCAGCATCACTAGCCAGCCCCTCTCTCAACTGCCCATTGGCCCTATTCTCCCCTCTCCCATGATTGGGGAAGGAACTGTGAGTCAGAGTGATGCTGTAGGTTTTATGGGTCAGAGGATCCTCCCCATGTCAGTTTACACACAATCTATATTTTGACCCAAAAGACATATTTGCCCAGGTACACATTTGTTTAAAATTGCATGCACCCCTCACATATCACAGGAGGTATACCCTGTCCAAATCTGCTCTTCCTGGGGGCTTGCCTTCAGAAATGGCAACATTTGCACTTTTTAACTGATTTTGCAATTTCGGACATTAACCCAAATTTACACACATGTGCGCAAGGAGTATGGACATTAATTGATGAAGTGTCAGATTTTTAACATGCATACATTTTAAGTAATACCCTCTTAACTGCTAGCTTGCCCCCAGATCATACCACCGGTTCTAAAAACCTCTTAAAATGTGGGCAGAAAAATCACAAGAATTATGGTATCATTTATAAAATTTTCACAAGTCCGCTCTATGAATGATCCATCTTTTTAGAGTTATGTTCTGGCCCCAAAGGGGTGTGGTTTCCCCCCAGCACAAGGTTGAATTTCTGGTTTTTCCAGTTCTGCCAAGCCAGCTTGCTCTCACAGGCAGTGCCCCTCGCCTTTCCTTCCGGTAGGAAGCTACATTTACGGTCCCCCAATAAACCATCTGCCTGGGCCCTGGAAGGCCCATTGTTCAATTTCCTGTAGCTGCTCCACCCCTAATCTAATCAGAGAGGTGACAACTCCTTTTGGCCAGGGGAAGAGTGGCTGAGCAGGTTTTCAACTCCTGTGGGGGTAGATGTCAGGCAGAATTCAGTTTCTCAAGCCAGGTTTCAGATAAAATGTCACTTTTTGTTCCCCAGTTTAAGTCAAGACAATTTTTACATATGCAGCTTGAATGCTGATTCTAAGTTCAAAACTATGACATTTAAACAATTGCAACCTATGTGACACTCAAAAGTAGGTCACTCATTTAATTTAAACATTTCGATTTTGGTGGTTTTAATCCAGTTTCAGTTAGGCTGCTGACATGCATAGCTCAGCCAGTTTGGTGATGAACATTGTTTTAGGCTCATCCTCTTTCCAGATTTTGTATGCCCACAAGACTTTATTCTGCCAGATGTCCGCTGGTGTTCAGTGAGATTTTTGGATGTGTTGCAAATAGGCATTTTGAGCTGGCATTCAGAGAAACAAAAGGTGATTTTAAAGTGCGTTTTTTCCTTTGGTACACATTTCACTCATGGCACCCCGGCCCATCCTGCTCGCACTGGTGGGTGGCAAGTTAGGCAACCATTTTAGTGTGCACAACTGCGCGGTTTTCATAGATTCTGGCGCACATGTGGGCTTTTTCGGCCATCTTGGATTTCCTAAGCCCACAGCACCAAATTTTGCAGCATGATAGCTCAAACGTGGGTCAGGACACCCAACACATCCAAGAAAAAGTTTGAACGCCATAAGAACCTGTAAACACCACATATATAATAAAGAATTAGTCGAAAGAAGACGTGACTATAGAAAAGCGCGGAGAACAGCAAAAAAACAGCAGCTGACAACAGACGACCACACACAAATCAAAGTTCTGAAAACAGAATATAAAGCCTGGGCAAGATTTCATAGACACAAACTGTATCAGTTGGACGCAGAAGACATCACAAAAGCGCTTGCCACAAACAACACGAGAGACTTCTGGTCTTTACTGAGAGCCATAGACAAGCACTGGAGAACCAAATTTTGAACAACATTAAACAGATCAGCTGGGAAAAGCATTTCTCAGCAGTGTTCAAAGCCGTAACAACTGAAAGTACAGGAGAACTTCAACAAGGACTCTCGAAGTGGATCAATCTGGAAAACACAGAAAACATTCTAGAAGTAATCAAAAAACGTAATAATTCAAGAGCACCTGGCCCGGATGGCATCATCAACTTCGAACTCAAGATTCTTCATAAGGAGTGGGCTCACTTGCTGAGTGTCATCTTTCGGCATTGTGCTGACACAAGATCTCTACCTACATCATGGACAAGAGTGACGATTATTCCAATTTACAAAAAGGGAGACCTAAAGGATCCCACAAATTTCCGCCCGATAGCCCTATTAGACGCCATTGGAAAAGTCTACTCAACACTGCTTCTGAAGTAATTCCAAACTTGAGCAGCGACTGCAAGCTGCAACGACCATCTCCAAGCAGGCTTAAAAAAAAAACGCTGGAACAACTGGCAACATCTTGGTTTACAGCATCCTGAAAAGCAACGACCTACAATGCAGACAATGTCTGTTCTTAGTGTTCACAGATTTCACCCAAGCGTTTGATCGCGTCGAAAGATCTCATCTTTGGAAGAAACTAAAAGCCTGGAATTGTCCAGAAGATATTCTAACCCCCATTCACGCCCTACACCACAACACCTCGATCAGGGTTTGTTTAAGTCAAGAAGGAGAGCTATTGGTGGAAATTCCCATCACACGAGGGGTGAAACAGGGGTGCCCGCTATCCTTAGCTCTTTTTCTGGCCTACATTGGGGACTTCCAAGAAAACGAGAAGCTGATCAGAGCCTTCCCTCCAAAAATCGGAAACACAGCATTTGGACGTCTCCTTTACGCCAACGACCTCATGCTATTCGATCAGATGCCAATAGGACTGCAAAGTCAACTTAAAGGCCTGCGATAGTACGCAAATGAAAACTTCCTTGAAATTAAAAAAGAAAAAAACAAAGTTATGATCTTACAAAAAAAAGAAAAGACAATCATTGACACAAATTGGCACCTGGGACAAGCAAAAATTGAGATCGTCCAAACCTTCGAGTACTTAGGAGTACATTTGGACAGTTTGATGCAAGAAACCACCATGCAATCAGTGCTGCACTCAAAGATAAAACAACTAGCGGCCCAGGCAAAGGCCGTAGACAGCAAATTCGGGAAGTATTCCCTCATACCGACAATCAATTTTACAAAATGAAGGTGGTGCCTGCTGTAACATATGGCACCAAAGCAATGCCAACTATCCCAAAGAAACTATGGCCTAAACTAGAAGCCTCGTTCTGGCGATAGCTGCTCAAGCTCCCAAACTCAACTTTAGAAGATGCAATAAGATGCGAACTGAGCCTCCAGTCCCTAGAATGCACAATGTGCTGTAACACAATCATGTTATACAGGAAGTGTAGAATGTCCGACAGCAACAAAATCTTTAAGATGATCAAACGTGAGATGGATACAGGCAAATCTGACATGCTGACAAATTGGCAAAGAGAAAACAAAGCCCTACTTCACACGATTGCATCAGGCGAAGAAGTACATATACACAACCCGTGCAGAATTCTACGTAAAATCAAGGATGCGGACTGGGCAAAGACAACAGAAACAGCGGCTAAACTATACCTCACTTCGCATCTTCCAGTCAACGCAAAAAACCGAATGAACTACACAACTTGATAAAGAAATTCCCGAACAGACAGGCTCGCAACCTAATATTGCGTGCACGCCTACATTTACAGGAAACTAACAAAATTCTACACATCAGAGGTCTTGCACAATCACCTAGATGTCGATTTTGCCATGACACATTGCCGCCACCACTAGAAACAATACAACATTTACTGATGGTCGTTCAGCTACTTGTGCAACAGGACACTGATATCTATCTCATGTCGCCGGAATAGACATTCTACAAGAGGAAGAAACATGGTGGTGCAGGCTCATTGGGGGTGACAGAACGAGCTGGCAAATTCTGGAATACATCATCGACAATCTTCTCAATGCCCACCCATGATCAGGCAGACAGGCGGTCACATTGACAGTAAAAGACTCATTAACTCGACATGAGCAACACAAGTTGACCGAGAAAGACGCGAATGGACAAAAATATTGTAAAAATAATAATAATATTTCTTCTGGTAACTGATATGTGCTCTCGACTGGGCAGGTTTAAAGCAGCTCAAAGGGTGTTACTCTAGATGATTTAAAGTTTGTTGATATTTCGCATTGAGGTGCCTGCAAATAACGTATTGCAGTATTCAAGTTTAGATCCTATAACAGCTCTGGCAATTGCGAGGCAGCTATTGGTGGATAGGAAAGGTTTGCTTGCATTGAAGAGTTTTGTTGAGTGGGCAGCTGAGAATGCAATAGCCCTGACCTGTTGTGTTAAGGCGAGCGAGGCACATAAGTGTACACCAAGAGTCTTCACTGCTGGTGAAACGGTATGGTGATGCTGTCAATAGTGAAGTAGAGGTATAATTGGTTTAGTTTATTGAGCAGAATTTAAGATTCAATGAGAGGATTTCCATTTTTTCAATGTTGAGGCAAGTAGATGAGAGGTCATCCAGAAGTGAATAGTCTGGTACACTTCGTTCAGTGTGGCGGAGTCCATGGTGTAATCTCCTGTGAGTGGAAGGAGGATTTGGGTATCATCTGTGTAGTTTGCGTAGGAGATGCCATGGGCATCCAGAATGTCGAATACGGGTTTGGTGAAAATGTTTTGGAGTGTAGGGGAGACACAGGAGCCTTGGGGTAGGCCACAGCTTACAGGCAACAGGGGTGTGGATGCATTTTCCACAAAGACTTTCATGGTTCTGTCGGGCATGAAGGAAATGACCCAGCTAGTTGCTTCAGGTGAGAAGTTTGCTGCAGAGATGAGGTGCTGCCAGAGGATTTTGTGGTCTTTGTTCCTTTCAGCCTTGCTTCTTGTTTTATTATTTCTGTGACAAATCAACTTCTGGGGCACCAGTGGTCCAGGGGGGAATACCGGTTTCTAAACCATCAATCAGTCCCACACCTCTAAAACACTGGAAGGGATTCAAACAGATTGGAATAACATGCACACTATAAACCTCCTTCTCCAATTTGTTTTAGCTTGGATGGAACAGCAGGCTTATCTTCTTTAAAGGTTGTGGATTGTTGGTTAGTCTCAACACAGGGAACATTCAATTACTACCCAATGATAAAAGGATTGCCCAGTCAAGGTTGTATCAGAAATATCTACTTTATTAATCACAACAGGCAGGCTAACAACACTGTTAAATACAACCCACCCTGTAAAGGAATGCAGAGGACAGACAGTTTTGAAGAAGGAAAAGGTATACACTTTGGATGCTGACAGGAGGGTAGTCGGTATGGTTAATAACCACAACCGTTTGTTAAGTTTTCTTGGCTTCAGCACAAAGGGGGACATATATCTTAAAATGTCTCTAGGGACCTTCTAGGAAGGACAGGGTGGACAGATGTTCTTGGTGCTCAGCAGGGTTGAGTCGGCTTCAGGGTGCTTTGCAGGCTTCTGTGACAGAATTCGATGTGGGAGGTATCAGGCGGCAAGACGGTCGGCCAGCGAAGATGAACCTACAGCTGCAAGATGGCCTACATGGCACCTCTGGGTCAGGAATCATTGTCTCAGTGCTGATTGGCATGTCTGAAGCACTGGTCGAGACGTCTCGGTTTTCCTTCTTTATCTGCAGCTTGACAATAATCAGCTTTGCAGTCGGTTGCGGATCTAGGAACGCGACTGGCTCGAAAATGTCCTTTAAGAAGAAATGTCCTTTAAGAAGATGGTTGTCAAGGCAGTTCTCCTAACCTCTTCAATGGGCTCATGTCATCCTTTAAGGTGGACGTCCCAAGCTGAGGAGTGTGTTGCAGCCAGCTGCCTTGTCCTTGGTTCAGAGACCTTCTGGCACTTCCTATCCAAGAAGCTTGCTGCACAGCCTAGCAGGGCACACTGTGTGCTAGCTGGGTACCGGTTCTGGAGTGGCTGTAGAGTCCTCTGAGTTCTTTAACTCCATCTCTTCCCTGGGAGATGTTTAGGGGAGGGATCTTGCTTCCCTCTTCGGATATCCTGGCCTTCCTTCCCTGGTGGAAGATGTAAGGCAGACTGTTCATTCAGCCAGGGTCCAAGGTTGAGTTATTATTTCTTACTTCTTGTGAAGTCTTCAGATGATCCGAAAGAGGGGCTCAGCCCTCTTTTAATGCCAAGTGGGTCACAGTGATTGGTGTAGGCTAAGCTTAATTTAGTGAACCAATCCTGGGGTGCCTGCCAGCAATCTTCAGTATGCGTGAGGTCATAACCCAAGTGCTTTGCAATAGGAAAGGTAAAATGGTGAAAACAGGAACAATGTGTTACCCAGAACTAATGTGGTGGAAACCTTCTCGCAACATAAAAATTGTGGGGCTCACTCACTTATGCTATTAAGTCCCACACATCTTCCTGTTTGTTGTGTTTGAAGAGTCTCTCTGGTTAATGGTTCTCCCTGAGTGGTTTCTGTTGAAACAGCTGAGAGACCAGACTCTCTGTTTCCTGCAAATCATACCTTACAAATAATGTCCCCCTAGCGGGGTGGCCTACTGTAACAATAGCCCCAGACATGACAGTTCACTGCCATTTACACTGAGAGGTGGGAGCTGGCTTCAGGTTGCATATGAAAGGTTGTTGGGTTTCCTGTCTCATGTGTCATCCTCTGCAGCCAGGCCCCATGTGGGCCTGTTTGAAGTACCCCCTGTTGGTATGATAATCGATGCCACCAGCTGCAGGGCCGAACAAAAGAGCAGGGCAGTAACATGGAGCTTTTGTCAGTAAATCAGACTGACCATGGCAGGGGGAAGGTTGGTCCTCCCCCTTACTCGGATGACAATGTACCCTCCTTGTCTGCCACATTCCAACTAAATATGACAGGGGTGGATGGTGCCTGTAGGCGGTGTCCAGCCCAGAGTACACAGGTCTATGCTTTTGTTATGGTGTAGGCATAGGAAAACGTGTTAGTATTAGCCCCACTTATTTTCCTGTGGTCAGTCTACCATCATTCCATGTAATAAAAAAATGTCAAAAAAGCCCAGGCGGGCCACCGCCCACCGTGAGGATGGTTGAATTCCTCCCAATTTCCATGACGACACACAAATTATCTTTCATATGGACACAAAGTCATTGCTGCACAATCTTAGGAATTGCCTCTTGGCTGCTAACACATTGACAACTGGATGGGGAGACACTGTTGAAAATCTATTATTGACAAGACCAAGAAGCAGCGATGAAGAGAGCATTGGTTAACGTACCACGCAGTGCACGGCCCAGCAATATGAAGGACTGATCTCAAGAGCGGCATGGAGAGGGAGAATAAAGAGCCACGTCTCTGTGCTCAGTATATTAAACAAGGATATTTCAGAAAGAGCTGGCCACGATGCTGGGCAGAGAACAAAATGCCTGAGACAAGGAGCAGCAAGCAATTCTAATTAACTTCAAAAAGGAACATCAACAAAGAGAGATAGAAAGAAAAGACGGGCCACATTTAGTGAGCAACTAAACCCAGAAGAGAACCGTGCCTATTTGTAGCAGACATTGATCTAGAAGCATTTATGGATGCGCCGGCAACAACTCAATCACTTAGATATTCATTGGAATACTTAGCTACAAGTACTTTCTCCATTATATCTGGTATACTCTAACTGGAATACCAGCAATATTAAATACCTGTTCGAGTGCACATAATTTTCTTAAGGAAAAGAAGAAAAAAATAACAAAGCAAAACAAGAAAAGGGCCCCACCGTTCCATCTATATCCATCCATAATTCCTAGAGAGGCCAATATCAACAAGTGAAATACACATCCATAAAGGCATATACCACTTTCAGCCCGCTTCAACCATCAACAGCACCGCTATTGGCCCCATCACAATCAAACAATGACAGAACTAGAAGCTTCCTCCACAATAACTCCAGAGGAAGTACTATCCTTAAAATCTCTGGTGGAAGACAGTGAACGGGTCCACAGCCCTATCGGAGACCCTTGGTAAAATGGCTGCCCTTTGCTTAACAGTAGATTCCATCAATGCTCGTACATCCGCCTCACTCTTAGAACTGATGTCTCTGTGAGAAGAGTGGAAATCACAAAAGGTCAGACTACAACTGTGTAGAGAACAGAATGGAAGCTCTTGAAAGCAGAGTCGCGCGACTGAAGCACATACAAGTACAAGTACAAGAACTCAAAGAAGCCAGCACTGACATCGAAGATCCCAGTAAGCGCACTAAAATTCACCTGTTTGGTATCCCTAGAGAGCTGGAAGGACAGGACCGCATATGCTTCCTAGACAACTGGCTACTGAAATTACTCAACATTCAACCCACCTCAGGAGGTACGAAGGACACACACAATCAAACTGAAATAAAACAGCACACAGAAAATTTGAACCTCCAGCGACATCAGCATGGCAAATTAATATTGAACGTCAAAATCTCAAATCCAGAAGGCCAGATGTGGTGTTCATTAATCGCAAAGGAAGCACAGATAAGTCCGAGAGAATGAGTGGGAAGTGTTTTGGGTAACTTCGTAGACAACAAAGAAGGACTAAAATGTGGTGTGGGTATTCGCCTACACAAAAGCACAAGATGCAAACTGCTGAGAACATGGCAAGATGGGGACGGGTGGAACATCCTTATACAAATCAATCTGGACACATACAAGTTGGTCTTAAAAACTCAAAATGAATACATTCATACGCAACAAAACTAACCGAGGCCCTGTGTGCCAACATGATACATGTGTGCAGCAACTTCCTGGGAGAACTGAGAAAACTGCCTGCAAATGTTGGCACTCCAGAGAGGGGATACAAACATATTTCAATATCTCTATTTATGAGAAGCATATGAGTAACAAAATTGTTCCTAATATTATAATTGCCATCTGCACGATTATATTAATGTTGTTCAAAACTATTTCGAGACCTCAGTGTGAAAGTGTTTCTAAGCGAGAGCATAAGGTAAGTTTAGTTCCCATCTGCCTATTGAGTCATGCAGGACTCAACTAATTTTGCATGAACCTGACCACGGTGAAGGCGTGGAACCAGACCAGCGCAGGGCCAGCTGTGCACCCGACACCAAGGGGCAGATTCTCATAACATGTGTTGGCGCAACTGATGGGATGTGTAGAATAACGCAGCAGCCCGATCCACAAATGACATCTGCGGTGCGCTCATTCAGATGCCCTTTTCCCCCCCATTGCGCATTTGCACAAATCAGGAGCAGTGGTCGAAGTGTACGAAAAGAAGTTCCTGTGAGCAGGCTCTGTGCATAGGAACAACACAGCACCCTCTGGCAGAGTAGCAGGTAAACCCCCAGGACTGAGGGTTTCTGCAGGTGGTGCGCTGATCTAAAAACGTCAGCACATATCTCCCAGAATAGTGGTCTGCAACATCTGGAGGGCCATAGGTTGCACACCCCTGTTCTTAATGGGCTGTTCTTGATGGGGTTTAGATGGGGTGTTCTTGATGGAGTTTAGATTTTCTTGATGGGGTTTAGATGGGGTGTTCTTGATGGAGTTTAGATGGGGTGTTCTTGATGGGGTTTAGATTTTCTTGATGGGGTTTAGATGGGGTGTTCTTGATGGGGTTTAGATGGGGTGTTCTTGATGGGGTTTAGATGGGGTGTTCTTGATGGGGTTTGGATGTGGTGTTCACGGTTTTTGCTACTTTATCAACCAACACACTGGGGCTGTGCCATGTAGGTGCCCTACCCGTCTAATAGCCATCATTAGCTCAGGACATGGCTACCAGTTTGTCCTTATCTCGATTTACTTTTTTGCTGTTTGTGCTAATTGAAATGTAATCCCGTTTTCTTATTAGGGGAAACATCTTTTATATTAATTCACAGGCAGGTTTTTATAAAGATTCAGAGCACAGCCACAGGGTGATTCATCATTTAACATGGGTTCTCTCTGCACCGGCTTCCTAGATTACTCTTACACCATTAGCCTTCTGCATTCAATATAAACGGTGACCTCAGGAAATAAGAACATGGATGAGGGACCCTACACACTGTCGTCTCAGGCCCTTAAATCTTAGCCACATACATAACATAGATTTTAGGGTTCAGTTCTCTATTTACTTAGTATTATCCTGACAGTGATTAGTAGTTGATTGTGTCACTGCCCCTTACATCTATACAAGTCCTGCTAATCTGCCTGACCACACTAAGGACATTGTCCCTTGAAGGTTCTGGTTTTGCCTTCTTCCCATCTCTATTCTTCCCTTTTGTGCTCACTGCACTCGCCTACAGAGGACCAACTTTGGCTGTTGGCCCCTCTGCCAGTTGACCTGCTGCCCCATATCGTCCTTTCTGTGAAAGGGTGGACGTTTTCTAAACTGTATCTGATAGATGAAGCCTCCACATGTTCAGGCCATGCTTGAGCATATCCTGAATCCGTCACTTAACCGTGCAGTGACTATGCCTAGTAGCCCTCGCAATTGTACTGGACTAGACTATCACAGAAATGTCCTGGCTTTGGAAGTGGCTTCTATTGCTGCTCTACTGACCAGAACTACACCTGATTCATCAGCTATGATTAGACCAAAACAAGAGTATCTCCACTTCCTCAAACATATTGCTTCTTTCCATTTGTCTGCCCATTTGTACCCCTCTTCCTTCTCTCCTTTTTTTACTCACATCAGCCCCTACGTTTCTTCCGCAGATCACGGTCGTGTTCACTCCAGGCGGGAACACAAAGCGCCACCTTTAGGGCATGCTTTAGCCCTGAAATATCTCTGTGTTCTTGATGGGAGCATCATAAATTAAATATAATGTAAGAGGGAAGGGTAAAGTAAATTTGCACGTGGGCCAATCAGGTGGCTGGAACTGCGGATGAGAATATACATTCTCTGCCCGATGTTTCCAGCCATCTAAGGCCCGTCCCTGGGTGGTGACATTTCTTTTTTTAATGTGTGGCGGCAATGCAGCCCTCACAGAGGCCCTCGCTTTGCTCGGGCCTACCCTGGCTCGGGCTAGCACGATGACAAGTTGGTGGGCTAGCGGGCCATCATTGGTCATGGATGCCCCCCACAGCAGGTGTGAAAGCCATATTAAGGTCGCGTTTGATAGGTAAGCTAAGGTAAGGTGATATAAATATATTTCCCCTGTGCTTGATTGTCCATATGAAACTTGCAGACAGAAATGTAGGATTATCTCCCATGATTCGGTGAATCCCTTCATGCCAATGGGAAACCACCCACCTAGAAACAGTATCCCCAAACATAGCAGACTTATAAATATTACAGAAGGGGATCTGGGGGCCCCATAGGGCAAACCCCAACCATTTAGAAACCTGGAGGGTGTCTTTAAAATTGATCAATGGTATCATCTGATCAATTTGTGGTAGGTCTTTTGGTAGTAACGTGTGGACATGCCCTATGACCTAGTACTCCAGTCCTTCGTGGCAAATAGTTATATTACAAGAAAGTTAGCTTCAAGGACAAGATTGTTAGACCAGAGGGCTGGCATTCCCTCTAGGGGACCCTATTTGAAACTGGAATTGACAGCCCTCAAGGTAACAATTGTCACTTGCAATTGGCAAAATTATGAGAAGGTTGATCAGTCTTGTAGCTGTGCTCATCTGAGCTATTGAACTATAGCCCATTCCCATTTCTTCCCCACAATCTATGGCTCTTCAGGAAGAGGAAACGGGCAAAGCTTGCTATGGTGGAAGAAGAGATATATTCTGAAAACCATCGCATGACCTTTACTCCCCTGAGCTGAGCCTTGGGTAGCTAAGCTTCCTGGGATCCCGTTTGTGTGGAAGGGCAGGTATGCTGTTGAGGATCAGTAAATAGAATAAATGGCACTGCCCCTTTCCTGGCCCTTGATTGATGTATTAATTTATTTATTTATTGATATAGCGCACTAAACCCGTAGTCATCAAGGCGCTTGTTACAAAGGTTACATATATTAGTTACAGAGATACAAAGTCTGTAGTTGGCAACGACTCTTTTTTTTAGAGTTGTAGCTGTCCCTGAGTTTTGAGGTTGTTTCCTAAATGTCCAGTAGGATTAGTCTGCTCGTAGCATGGGGGGCAGCGAGTTCCAGTATTTGCAGGCAATGACTGATAAACCTGATGAACGTGCTCTCTTTAGATTGTATGTTGGGCTAATCTGCCTGTGTGTATTCGTGGAGCAAGTAGGTCTGGCAGACTGCATTCTGTTCATTTTGTATTATAGGTAGGCAGTGGTCTTGTTGATTATGCATTTGTGAGTAATGGCTAACATTTTTAAAATGATGCGCTCTGTGACCGGGAGCCAGTGAGACTGTTTTCTGGCAGAAGATATATGCTCACGCTTTTGGATGATAGGTGCAGCTCTGAGGGCATTGTACTGTACTACTTGCAGCTTGTTGATATTCCGAGTGGATGTACCTGCAAAGAGGGAGTTTTTTATTTATCAGTCCTCGAACCAGTGAGCACCCCAGTGATATGGAGGCATCTGTCAGGGGAGAGAAACGGTCTGGAGGCGTTGGGGAGGTAGGCAGTGTAGGCTGCAGAGGAGGCAATGGCATTGACTTGCAACGTCAGAGAGAATGTGGCATCCAGGTGAGCGCCCAGGGTCTTAACGTAGCTAGATACTGGGATCGGGATCTCCTCAATGATGAATGAGCTGTAGGCTTTGTCTAGTTTTTTGGGGATGGTTTGGGACATAACAAGGAGGATCTGCGTCTTGTCGTCATTCAGGCACAGCAGGTGAGAGGCCATCCATGCCTGTATTGTTTGGTACACTCAGAATAGCAAGTTGGAGTCAGTGCCATAGTTGCCGGAGAGAGGGACAAGGATCTGCGTGTCATCTGCACAGTTGGTATAAGAAATGCCCTGTGTATTTTCCCCTCCCTAATCTGTAGGATTATGAGCATGGAGAAGAGATTTTTATTTAGACCTGCTTTGCAAGAGGTAAACTATGCATTTCTTTTTTCCTTTGGAACCTTCTTAACAGTTTGTATTGCTTGGCATGTTTTTAATGTGTTGTTTTTTTTTTAATGTGTACGATCTTTTTTTTTTTTCAAATCTTTCTATAAACAACACATTGGTGATGATGATAAAAGCAGGGCGACATAACATCTAATGTCTTAATGAAACATCCTCATGAGCCAAAACTGAAAGTAGGCGCTGTAATCGTGCTACCAAGCAATGTTATGCCATCACAGGGACTCGGTTTATAGATATGATGAATATTTATGATGAATGATCAGGGTGAGCCTGGATAAAGAGTGATCTACTTGTGTTTATTTGGTTGATAGATCCAATACTACTGTTTTATAGGGTAAATAGAGTATCTCAGTGGATTATCCACTCTGGGGCAAGGACTGTAAAATGGGCAATTGAAACAAAGTTCGGCACTCTCTGTTAGAGGGTACTGAAATCCACTGGCACGGCTCCGTATGAGAAGACAGTCAAACCCAAGAGAGCATACAGAATGCTGATGAACGCATCCAGACTTTTCCCCCATTGTACATGATACGTCATTGCACGATTCCTGACCACAGGCCACCTCATGGTAAGAGACACTGAAATCAGCTTCTGCCCTGATGAAGGTCGTTCATATGAGAGCGTCCCTCAACTGCTCTAAAGGCCGAAACACAGTTGTGCTGACAACTCTAGGAAATGACATGGCTCACTTATAACTCTGCTTAATTGACCAACCGATGTGGCAGCTATATTCATATGACCCCAGGAAATGTGTTGTGGGTTGTTTCACATTTATATGAGTGAGACATGTTTTGTACATGGAATGCACTGCCATTTTTGTCCTGTGTAATATTTATCTATGTGTTATTTTCACATCCTTCCCTGATCTTTGTATACATGTGATATATAGAATGAACAAGAGTGAGTCACTCTCTATCCGGGCTCGCCCTGATAATTCGTTATGTATATATATGCTTTATTACCTGGGTAGATCATGGAGTTGCCCGGTGTCCCTTTAGATATTTCATTACGGGGACTCTGCAATGGAACAAGGTTGACAATTACATGTCTACAATAACACATCATAGAGGCCTGTGTAATCGATGGATTAAACTTAGATACTGTTCTTATATCATGCGTACCTCTCATTCCATATGATTCAAGTATGCCTTCAAATTCAAATAAGACAGTTTCCTATACTTTTAGCCTTTTCAATGTCACAGGGACTTTCCTGGAAGTGATCGTTGGTAATTCCGATATTTAAGAAGGGGTACAGAAGTTACCCTATGAATTAGCGACTGATATTGACCTTTAAGATATGCTAGGATGGCGTATGTTATGCCGGGAGCAGCTAGTTACTTAAATAGATCTATTGTATCTGGAACTACTTTAAATTGCATGGCACATTCAGCTGGATTAATCTCTATTTAAAGTACTCTTAAATCTTAAATACAGCACAACTATACTGTAGATGTAAATAATGTCATTTCACTTCCCCCACCTAACTCCCAGTGTTTTTTGCTGATTTTACACATTAGCCAATACCTTCATTGATAGGCATTGGGCAAAATGAATAGATAGATTCTTTTTTTATGTTTTATTTTGTGTTTAAAGTATACAATATACCTTGCACAAAAAGACAAATAGATATCACAATCACACAACACCTCATATCATAAAATCACATTTCTATGTAATTCACTACACATTTCTAAGTAAAAATACTATAAAACCAAATATGTTAAGAACATAAACCTAAAATCATACCAACACAATTTCATATTCACAGTCATATCAAAATCTAAAACATGTACACAATTATAGTACACAATTATAGTCACAATCCCTATTCAAAGATTTAAAACGTGAATGAATAGCAACAACTTCATGTTAATCAAGACATTCAAAGCGTGATTGGCTTTGGTCTAGTACCAATTACAAGTCAGAAAAGATTTTCATCAGAAATCTAACCAGAGCTACTAAGAGAGATACTTGCATGACAGGCATTAGTGTGTTCCAAGGGCTCATTGATAGCACAGCTGATGTTGAATGAACAAATGGTTCTGAAAACGATATCCTAGACGTAACAGGCTGAAGACATTCCATGACAATGTGGTATAATGACTCCGGACAATCAGACTTGCACAATCAGCACGTTCTGATATCCTTAGGAATTTTGAGTCTAGGGCCCACAACCTCCAGTGTTGGTAAACAATTAAGTCTGAACTTTAGGAACCATGTACAGAACTGCTGTGAGGGACATTTACACAATTAAGGTCTAATATCCCTAGTTCATACATAAAAAATGCCTTTATTTCTGTCAAATTTTAACCTATCAAAGTCCTCAGTGTCCGTTATCTTATACCACCTTTTGATTAGATTTTTCGTCACCCACTGAGGATCCAAACACGTTATGTTTGCAATTTCATAATTCCAACATGACGTTTTTCAAGATTGCGAAGGAAGGGTGTCCAGTCAATTGGTCGAAAACAAACTGGTCGACTGCAATTTGGTCGACACCATTTGGTCGAATGCCAAATGGTCGAATTTTTTTTTTTTTTTATATATATATATGTGTTTTGTGGGTTTTCGTGTGGGAAAAAAAAAAGAAAGGGGGTTGGGGGGGGACCCCCCCGAAAAAAAACAAAAAAGGGGTAAAAAAAAATATTTAAAAAAAATTCGACCATTTGGCATTCGACCAAATGGTGTCGACCAGTTGTCCTGTCGACCAAATGTTTTCGACCAATTGACTGGTAACCAGACATGAGAGTCCTTCAGCATTTCTCCTGAATACGAGCCTAGACTATGTTTTTCCATGTTAGTAACATTTGTGTAGAGGCAGATACATGTATTCATACAGTGTGCCCACCGTGATTGTAACCCTAACTACAAACGGATAACACTGACTGGCACCGATTTCACCCAACCCAAGACCCCTTTAGGAATTTCCGGCCTCAAGACAGTCTAGGTACTTTCTGTTAGGGAGGGTAGCCAATTTTTTTCCGTAAAGGATAATGGAAGACACCTTCAAGTGATAAAAGTCTATTAACGGAACAAGTGAGAAAGCACCTATCCTACACTTTATGGACTCCATCTAATCTAATTTTCACATCTTTCAAGAAGCCTAAGAAACACAGAATGATTCAACCTCTAACACTCTTACATTATTTATTACCCAGACATATATGTTCCTCTTTCTCTTAGCGCTAATAGTCATTATCAATGATTTTGCTGGGTTAATGACTAATTGATTATCTCTTAAATAAGACGTCACACCATTCAGCGACCGCTGCAATTGGACGAGGTGAAATCTAATAAAATAAAATCATCTGCATATGGGATACAGCTCATGCTCAATCCTTCACATCTTGGGGGAAATCCACCCCACCCAGTACATTCATCCCAAAGGTCGTCTAGGTCCAAATTAAATAGGGTCAGAACAGTCACACAACCCTGACGGAGCCCATTCCCCATGAATATATAGCTCGACAGGTCACCCTCAGTATTTAGCCTGACCCTAGCTTCTTTGTTGGATTAAAATAGCTGAATCATTCGTAGCAGGCCTTGATCTATCTATCCCCACCTTGTCATCTTATTCCACAATGTAGTTAAGTTCACCTTGTCAAAGGCTGAGGACAGATCCAGGCCCACCACATATAACGCTCTTCCTGTGTATCCACCAACTTCAGACATACTGGTGTCCAGGGCCGCGCCGCTGTCTACTGTGAACAGTCCCTTCCTGTAACCTGTTTGTAACAAAATAAACCACTGTATGCCCTCTGCCCCACGTAGTAAAGACATATTGCTTTGAAAAACACGGGTCCACCTTGAATTCATCTGCATTTGCTATTGCACTGGCTAGTGTTATTTAAGGATCACAGCAGTAAACTACAATGGGCCTCATTACAAGTATGGAGGTAGATACCGGGTCCGGCTTCTTTGAATCGGGAAATACCAGGCCATTCCAACCTTGGAGGGCCCTGTATTTCCCCATTCAAGGAACCCGGACGCGGTACATCCCCATTCCCATTTGAGCCCCCGTAGGGCTCAATGGGAATGGGGAGGATGCTAACAACGGGCCCGTTAATGACAGGCCCGTTGTTAGCATCCTGCTCTGGTCATGGGTCCCGCTAAGGACGGCTGGTTTTACCAGGCGTCCATAGCGGGACCCGCAAGCAGACCTCGTAATGAGGCGGTAGGGTGTTAAAGGCGCTAGCAGCTCTACCGACACCGTTAAGCCATTACCGCCAGGGTCGTAATGAGGCCCAATGTCTCGATTCTATTTCTGATGCAGAACCAGTCACTGGTAGATCAATTCATTATTGCTGTTCTGCAGAGAGTTGAGATTCCTGTATAAGTGCAGTTCACAAGGCTTTTCTGACTCTCTGAATTATTCACAATCAAGCTTGAATTATCTACGAAGAAGCTGCAGAAGTGAGCTGTCTTCGAGTGGAGCTAAATTGCATAAAATAAGTTGAAATTCACCACATCAATACATGCATTCAATTTCTAAAAATGGTGACTTCACTATCGTCTTATCAATAACCTGTTCATTGTGTTGGTGAAAACAGGTACGAGACATCAACAAAGCACTTATCCTACACTTTATGGACTCCATCTAATCTAATTTTCACATCTTTCGTGGAAAACAAGAAGCCCAGGTAACACAGAATGATTCAACCTCTAACACTCTTACATTATTTATTACCCAGACATACATGTTCCTCTTTCTCTTAGCGCTAATAGTCATTATCAATGATTTTGCTGGGTTAATGACTAATTGATTATCACTTAAATAAGACGTCACACCATCCAGCGACCGCTGCAATTGGACGAGGTGAAATCTAATGAGATCAAATCATCTGCATATGGGATACAGCTCATGCTCAATCCTTCACATCTTGGGGGAAATCCACCCCACCCAGTACATTCATCCCAAAGGTCGTCTAGGTCCAAATTAAATAGGGTCAGAGCAGTCACACAACCCTGACGGACCCCATTCCCCATGAATATATAGCTCGACAGGTCACCTTCAGATTTCAGCCTGACCCTAGCTTCATTGTTGGATTAAAATAGCTGAATCATTCGTAGCAGGCCTTGATCTATCTATCCCCACCTTGTCAGCTTATTCCACAATGTAGTTAAGTTCACATTGTCAAAGGCTGAGGACAGATCCAGGCCCACCACATATAACGCTCTTCCTGTGTATCCACCAACTTGAGACACACTGGCGGCCAGGGCCGAGCAGCTGACTACTGTGAACAGTCCCTTCCTGTAACCTGTTTGTAACAAAATAAACCACTGTATGCCTTCTGCTCCACGTAGTGAAGACATATTGCTTTGAAAAACACGGGTCCACCTTGAATTCATCTGCATTTGCGTGTTCACTGGCTAGTGTTATTTATGGATCACAGCAGTAAACTACAATGGGCCTCATTACAAGTATGGAAGTAGCCATGCCGCTTTTAGCGGCATGGCTACCCCCCATACCGGGTACCGGGTCCGGGTTCCTTGAATGGGGAAATACCAGGCCATTCTGACCTTGGAGGGCCCGGTATTTCCCCATTCAAGGAACCCGGACCCGGTACATCCCCATTCCCATATGAGCCCCCATAGGGCTCAATGGGAATGGGGAGGATGCTAACAACGGGCCCGTTAATGAAGAGCCCGTTGTTAGCATCCTGCTCTGCTCGCGGGACCCGCTAAGTACACCAGGTTTTACCAGGCGTCCATAGCAGGACCCACGAGCAGACCTCGTAATGAGGCGGTAGGGTGTTAACGGCACCAGGAGCTCTACCGACACCGTTAAGCCCCTACCGCCAGGGTCATAATGAGGCCCAATGTCTCGATTCTATTTCTGATGTCAGAACCAGTTACTGGTAGATCAATTTATTATTGCTGTTCTGAAGAGAGTTGAGATTCCTGTATAAGTGCAGTTCACAAGGCTTTTCTGACACTGAATTATTCACAATTAAGCTTGAATTATCTACGAAGAAGCTGCAGAAGTGAGCCTTCTTCGAGTGGAGCTAAGTTGCATAAAATAAGTTGAAATTCACCACATCAATACATGCATTCAATTTCTAAATAATGTGGCATCACTTTCGTCTCATCACTAGCCTGTTCAATGCGTTGCTGAAAACAGGCACGAGACATCAACACACACAACATGCAAGTCCAGACTGGGACGAGGACGGCTATTACACAGAAGGTTCCCTAAACCACTCGGGCTTAGCAGCGTGCCCTCAACATCAGACACAGGGACTGAATACCTGCCCTCCATGAAATATCATCTACTGGTACATCAATTCATTATTTCTGCTTTGCAGAGAGTTGAGATTCCTGTGAAAGTGCAGTTCACAAGGCTTTTCTGGCTCTCTGAATTATTCACAATCAAGCGCGCGGGAAGGCTGGTGGAAGGACAATCGTATCCTTGTGACAAATTGGAACAGGTGACAGCCTAAAAACAGATAAACAAAGGAGACTGGAATGATTACAGAGAGAGAGGAAACTAGGAGAAAGACAGCATTCTCCCATGAGGAACTATGGTAATAGACAATGGGGAAACACATGTTGAGAGAGAAAATAGAGTGTGAAAATAGAGAACTCAAATACTAAGGAAAGAGAAAATAGAGAAGAACATATTAAGAAAGGGAAAAGAGAACACTCAAATGTTAAAGAGAAGCTGGATGACTTAAAGCAATGTGAACCCTAAACATAAAGAAATCATTGAACAAATACATGAGACTAATGTTTCAAAAAATATATATATTAACCATAAGAGTTGAACACCAAATAACAAGCAGTTAGTGCACAGCAACAGGACACAGTTGGGAGAAATATATCATCTACTGATTTAAACTGTACTAGGCCGGTCTATCCCAGCAATCACAGACACATGATCAATTAAGTGCCTCTTAAACCACCACCACCCAACAATATTCATAGAAATGGAACAAAGGACAGCAAGAACCCTGCAGTGCTGATTAATACCAACAATAGAGGACCTCCCTCTTGTTTGCCCACCACAAAGGGGGACATACCTGGCCAGTGTCCACCCCATCAATCACGGACAAAGGACTCCTCAAGAGCCTCCGTAATTGCCCCCACCTTGGCCCCTACCACACTACTTATTGTTTAAATCTCTTACCACCTTACACTAAACATGAAACACCATGCACACTGCAGCCTGCTAGTACCTCCACCAGACTAACCACTGTGGAGCCATGGAGAGCTCTGTCTGCCCTGCTCACAACGCCTCAACCTCTATCACATAACCCCATTGTGTACCAGGCCAGTGGCTCTGCCTGTTTCCTAGTGCTGCCCGCTAAGGGGTTGCCAAATTGGCAGAAGTGCACAATATATGGCCACTTTACATTACCAGCACTCGCTGCTCACCATGTATTAGCATCAGCCATTTTGAGGAGAAGAAAAGGCGTATTGAGTCCTATGCCTGCATGTGGTGCCATCTTGATCAAGATGTGCCAGCCTTTTTAAGTCCGGTACATTTCGACACAGATGCTGGCAGTGAAGAGCTTCTTTGATAGAGAAAAAAAGCAATACGCGCTAATGTGTTGGCACTAATTGCGCAGTATGGCATTCTGAATAATTTTGCGTTGTCAGGTCTCTATTGCTTAATTAATACAATGATTTAACTAACGTCTGTGCTCAGACGTTGGCTGCAGTGCAAATGCCTTCAATTTAGGCGATGCCCAGAAACTATCATGTCTCCTCACTCATCTTCAGATATTCATGGTGTTTCCTGCATCCCCCCTGCCCCCTGTTTACTTACTATATGTTTGTTAGAATTGTCCACAAGACCTGGAATCATCTGCAGTGAAAAAGCAGAAAGCCTACCTGTGCCTAACAAGAGCAGAATTTCCCAACCACGCCTCAGTCTAGAGGTTAATCTCATCCAACCAGAGGCGTTGCTAAGGGAGGGAGGGAGGGACTGAGGGGGCTCTAGCCCAGGTCTATTCGTTGTAGGCCCGGATAGAAGCTCAGGGACTACAACCAAAACGCTAGCTAGCCCCGAGTCCCAACAGTCCCGGCATTATAGTAACCCCAGATCTTTTCCAGACATAACAACACTTCTGCACAAGCCTTTGGAGCAGAAAATTACTTAAAAAGCAACAATAATAATAATGCATGTGAGCAATTACAATATGGTGGAATCTCACGAAAAACTGAGATCTAGCTGCATCTGGTATTAGCCTATTTGACCTAAAACAATTGACCTAACAACCAATTTGATCGAATTGTACATCAGTGATATGGCCTTCGGGGCAATTTGGTTGCATGTATTGCAAAATACCAACCCTGGACAGCAGGCTTTGTGGAGGTGTCGCCCACTCCCCTTGTTTGATATTTTGCAATTTTGGGGGCCAGGGGTGTCCCACGCTTCCATAAAATACTGGCCGGGCAACAAAAAATGCATAATATTAATGCATGCGCGTTTAAATTGGGGCCAGAGCACATAAATTACGATAAATTTTCCGGAATATGACCTTCTCAAACCTGGCCTCAACTCGCTCCACCAGCTCCCTATATCCGGAAAAGCTCAACTTAAGTTGATCTGGTAGGTTGAGAATAAAATAAGGGAAAATGCTCGGACTCCATCAAAAACATATGGAGATCGTACCCTCCTCCACGCAGCCTCAGTCTGCCTCGCCACCTCATCACGCCCTCTGCCTCGGCACAGTAGCTCCATTTGATACTTGCACTTGACTTTGCAAATGCCTCTCCTTTAATATCAGGCCACCTTCTAACCAGTTGTTGAAGACTTCTCTATTCTGCAAAGCAAAGCTCAATAACCTTCGCCTTATCGTGATCCACCTCTTGTCCAGCGCCCTGAAGGTTACAAAATGACTCCTACGTGCTATGTGTAACCCCAAATAAGGTAATCCAAATATCCCTTAAGAATACCAGCCAGCTCTTCGAAATCCCCCCTCCAACCCCACCCTTCAGAACACAGTTCTCGTTAGGAAGCAGTAATCATGTGATATGCTAATGGATTGCAGATTAATTTTCCCACAAAATGCATCATGTGTTATTTTCATCCTTCTGTCCCGTACCTTGCCCTGGCTCCTTTGACTGAAAGCCTGAAAAGGTAGGCGTTGATCGATAGCCTGCGATTCTCATCTTGCTTGCAGAAGTGGAACAGCAAAAAACACGTAATCAGTCCCAGGATTCCAGCGTGGACTGGATGTGTGTGCAGTCCTGCAGGCTGGAGCAGTGCCCTTCATGCTCTGCAGCTGTAAGAGACTTTGTAATTGCAGAAATGGATAATAACAATATGAAACTGAAGAAGTAATGTGTGTACTGCAAATGGCTAAGCAAAAATCCAATATTTAAGATCTATACATCTTACACCAGGTACTAAGTCATTCTAAGGCCCAGTATTCGACTATGCAGGTCTGACAAGGCTCTTTATGTGTAGAATGCTACCTGACTAATTCATTAAAAAATAAAAATAAAAACATGGCGCTTGCTCTATCCATTGTGCTGGCCTCGCTTGATTAATGGGGGCATTGGAGATTAATATCGAAAGGTTTAGATGCCTAATCTAATTTTGGAGAAACAAAGTGTACTGGGTTAGGTCAGGAAAATAATAAAGCAGATTTGCACACATATATTCCAAATGTTTGCATAAAATATCCAAGTTTGTTTTAAGTTTTCAAGAACATTTTGAAACTAGCCTGCATTTAAATGCAAATGTGCCTTTGAAATAACTTCTCAGATGCAGGCAAAGTTGGTGGCAAAATGTGGCCATTCAAATTCACAGGCAGTGAGTTATTAAATTCATTTAATTGCCCTGCAAGATCTACTCAACCCAGCTCCTGGATGCAAGGATTTACCCCCATCGTATTGAGGGAACCATGCATTGAAAAATACTCGTCCTTTTATGTGCATATGATATGATAGGTTATTCATAACGCACTTAATACCCAGAGGTTTCTAAGCGCCGACCCGGGCATCGAACCTGTGGTGCTCGTGTTGCACCTGAGCTATCCTCCCGAGACATATCATCGGATTAACTTTGTATATTATTATATTTACTGATAAACCAATTCATTGGGAGTTAGTAGTTATGTCAGTACTATGTGCCAGTCAATTGTATGGCATCATAGTATGCATGGTTCATGCATGAATTAGTATAGCAAGCGTGACAAAAATTAAGACCACCTTGGTCGGCCCCCGTGCAATCTACACTCCATACACTCCGCGAACTACAAAACAGAATACAGGGGATCCTGAAATCATAAAGTCTTGATGTACCTGAGAACCCCCAAACCTCGATCTCAGCCTGACAGGGGATCCTGAAATCAGCCAGGCTTGGTGCACCCGAGAACCCCCAAACCTCGATCTCAGCCTGACAGTACCCAAGCCTCGATCTCAGCCTGACAGTACCCAAATCTCGATCTCAGCCTGGCAGTACCCAAACCTCGATCTCAGGCTGACACGGGATCCTGAAATCATCCAGGCTTGGTGTACCAGAAAACCCCCAAACCTCGATCTCAGCCTGACAGTACCCAAACCTCGATCTTAGCCTGACACGGGATCCTGAAATCATCCAGGCTTGGTGTACCAGAGAACCCCCAAACCTCGATCTCAGTCTGACAGTACCCAAACCTCGATCTCAGCCTGACAGGGGATCCTGAAATCAGCAAGGCTTGGTGTACCAGATAATCCCCACACTTCGATCTCAGCCTGACAGGGGATCCTGAAATCAGCCAGGCTTGTTGTACCAGAGAATCCTCACACCTTGATCTCAGCCTGACAGGGGATACTTAAATCAGCAAGGCTTGATGTACCAGAGACCCCCCAAACCTCGATCTCAGCCTGACAGGGGTTCCTGAAATCATCAAGGCTTGGTGTACCAGAGAACCCCCAAACCTCGATCTCAGCCTGACAGTACCCAAACCTAGATCTCAGCCTGACAGTACCCAACCCTCGATCTCAGCCTGACAGGGGATCCTGAAATCAGCAAGGCTTGGTGTACCAGAGAATCCCCACACCTCGATCTCAGCCTGACAGGGGATCCTGAAATCAGCCAGGCTTGATGTACCAGAGAATCCCCACACCTTGATCTCAGCCTGACAGCGGATCCTGAAATCAGCAAGGCTTGATGTACCAGAGAACTCCCAAACCTCGATCTCAGCTTGACAGGGGATCCTGAAATCAGCCAGGCTTGATGTACCAGAGAACCCCCTCACTTAGATCTCAGCCTGACAGTACCCAAACCTCGATCTCAGCTTGACAGGGGATCCTGAAATCAGCAAGGCTTGATGTACCAGAGAACTCCCAAACCTCGATCTCAGACTGAAAGGGGATCCTGAAATAAGCCAGGCTTGATGTACCAGAGAACCCCCAAACCTCGATCTCAGCCTGACAGGGGATCCTGAAATCAGCTAGGCTTGATGTACCAGAGAACTCCCAAACAAGGGGATCCTGAAATAAGCCAGGCTTGATGTACCAGAGAACCCCCTCACTTAGATCTCAGCCTGACAGGGGATCCTGAAATCAGCCAGGCTTGATGTACCAGAGAACCCCCTCACTTAGATCTCAGCCTGACAGGGGATCCTGAAATCAGCCAGGCTTGATGTACCAGAGAACCCCCTCACTTAGATCTCAGCCTGACAGGGGATCCTGAAATCAGCCAGGCTTGGTGTACCAGAGAACCCCCTCACTTAGATCTCAGCTTGACAGGGGATCCTGAAATCAGCCAGGCTTGATGTACCAGAGAACCCCCTCACTTAGATCTCAGCCTGACAGGGGATCCTGAAATCAGCCAGGCTTGATGTACCAGAGAACCCCCTCACTTAGATCTCAGCCTGACAGGGGATCCTGAAATCAGCCAGGCTTGGTGCGCCCGAGAACCCCCAAACCTCGATCTCAGCCTGACAGGGGATCCTGAAATCAGCCAGGCTTGATGTACCAGAGAATCCCCACACCTTGATCTCAGCCTGACAGGGGATCCTGAAATCAGCCAGGCTTGATGTACCAGAAAATCCCCACACTTAGATCTCAGCCTGAAATAGAAGTACTTGAAATACTAAAAAGCATAACAATGCATTGGATACACGCTTTCCAGGCATGGGAACTAAGCTTGTTAAGTCCATTGCTGCATCAGTTGCACACTCTGATGACATATAGCAGAGGCGTAGACAGGGCTGGGCCTGAGCGGGCAAGGCCCACCCAAAATCTGTAAATGCCCACTCAGCAGCACTGCGTGGGCATTTACAGAAGTTAATGTCACTGCACAGGGCCCAACTACATTAGCATCAGGCCCCACTTGTTAGACAATCCTGGCTACGACTCTGACATGTAGACATTCGCCTGTGTGATTCTCTGATACCCCCAAAGCACATACATGTTGCAAATCCACCCAGGCACCAGGAAGCTGGTATGTATTTATGATGAATGTATGAGTGTATATTTGTATGTAGGTATATGCATATATGTAAAATATTAATAAAGAGCAAACATACCTAGGAACCAACGGAGTGCTGTGCAACGGGTATGCACACAGGGGCTAAAAGAAGCGTGCATGCGTGAGCAGAGGGTCTGTGATGGGCAAAGGGAGCATGGGAATGGTGGGTTCCAAAGGAAGGGGAGGAGAGTTGAGTAGAGAGATCAGCAGTCAGGAAGATGTTCTTCTTGCAGTGAAGGAAGGAGGGCGGGCCAGCCTTATCTGAATTCATATTTCTTTCTAGAGAGGAGGTACACCCCAGGAACATACCTGTTCCCGTTTTCCCTCTTGCCCTTCTTTTTAACCTGCCTGGCAATGTTGTGACATCTGGTGGTGCACTGGCCTTGGGAGATTGTGAATCTATCAGCCTGGTATCGAAGTGTATTGGCTGTGATTGCCCTGTAAGTTATGCAGGGTCTCTTGCACAAGATGTGTGCTTCATGGGGAAGCCAGTGCATATCCTTAGGGATAGGGCTGATGTGAGTCAATTTTATTAATCCTGTGATGAGGTTTTTTGCAATATGCTAGACAAACCACAGAGATGGCCGGGGGGGTGGGGGCAAGGTGTAATCTGGGACTCTGTGGAGCAGGGTGTTGGCATCACTCAGGTAGGGGATGGGCAGGACTTGCTTGAACATTGTTCTGAGTATGAATAGTGTGAGTAGTCTTCAGAAGCCAAAAGGCAAACAAATATATCCTATCACAGTGCAGCTTCTTGCAGTCACTCCTATGGAAACATACCACATGTGCACTCAAGCACATGAAGAAAGGTTGATAATGTATCCTACTCTCCCATGAGGCTCTCCTAGAAAACTCACAACTAGTGCACTGAAGAGGGCATGGAATAGAGACAGAACAGACCAATCACTATTGCAATATTTGGCATACAAAATCAATACAAACGAATGCGTGTAACAACATTCCACAAACGTAGCTCAGCCACTAGGCAGGTTGTGTTAAAGAATGTGTGGCTCTGGGATTATTCTGAACCAAAAAACATGATTTACCTTTAGAAAGTGCAAAATCTTGATAGACTTGCTGGTCCACTCACCACTAAGAACCGTGACCAATCACAGACGCATATCAAGAGTCCTCACCCATGTGGCACATGGGCTGCCTGCAAATTCACCGACAAAGATAATGTAAATCATACCTTTCAAATATTATTGGATATTATTAAATTGCATTGCCAGCGTTACCACCTGTACAAGAACACACCCATCTATAGTGTTCCATTATAAGGACACTGTGAATGGGCCCTACTTGAGGTTATAAAAAACACTGTCAGAGTTAATAATATGAAGAACTTCTTCAGTAGAAAGAAACAACCATGAATTCTGAAACTAGCTACCCACAGGTGAGGCCTTAATGAGATGGTCGATTGGCCTATACATTTGCTATAGGTTATGCTCACCCAGTCCTTCCAAGTAATTTCAATGATTTTATTACTGAGATTTATGTTCCCTAATACAATCTTATAGCATTCTTGTACCTAGGGATTATTATCCAATTCAGCTAATAGGCTATTCATCTCTTTTCAACAGTAACATGCCCACATTGTTTTCTCTTAATATGGTGGCATGACCGTGCAGAAGTATACAACACATTTTGAGTATATTTGCAGTGTATGCCTTTTTTTTCTCCCAGTATATCAGTTCAAATTAGGGGTGCCTTGGAGCAATGCATTTTATGGTATATTTATAAAGCCAGCATTCAAAAGATTGCGACCAATGTGAACAGTCCAACGAGAACCATCTCTGTTCCAGATGTGGGTTGAAACGAACAAGACAGGTATGCATCCAGACCATAGTGTTTAGGTACCAGATCATCCTTTAGATTGACTATCTACATATATAAAATGCTTAGGTATGTTTCCATAATCAGCTGATGCAATTTATCAGTGTTAGGTTGCCCTCTGCTGTCCATATGGCAAGGTACACCTCTGTTTGCCCTTCCAATTCAACAACAGCTAACATTTGAACAAACAGAATGAGAAGGGTTCTATGCAGTCACCTTCATCTTCCACTATTGCAAACATTTGGATTAATTTCAAGTTACTTTTTTCCTCCCCCACGTCTCTTCACACAGGGCTTCCATTGTCAATGAACAGTTAATTGCTGACACAACGTTTCAGTCTCTAAAGAGTGAACCACTGTAGGAAGAATGTCTCCTCATGAGCTAAAATTGATAGTAGGTGCTGTAATTATGCTACTATGCAATCCTATTCCAATCACAGGGACTCTGCAATGGAACAAAGTTGACAATTTTGCATCTACAAAGACACATCAAAGAGGCCTGTATAATTGATGGAACTTAGATAATGTTCTTATACTGTGCATACCTCTCATCCCATCTGATACAAATATGTCTTTCAAATTCAAAAGAAGACAGTTACCTATACAATGACCATTAATAACTCACAGGGACCTACCTGTCAAGGGGTCCTTCCTGGAAGTGATCAGTGGTGACTATTATTAAGCCACAGGGACGTATGCCCCCTTTGTGGAAGCAATCAGTGGTAATTCTGATATTTAAGAAGGGGGACAGAAGTGACCCAATGAATTACACACCAATATTTTCCTTTAAGATATGCTAGAACAGTGTATGTTATGCCAAGAATGGCTAGTTATGCTAGTAATTGCTTAGTGGCCCTAAATATATTGATCTCCTTTGCCTCGCTCTCCTCTTCCCTATATATTTTGTGACAGGGGGGTCTTGTCCCAAAAGAACCACACTGAGTCCTAACAAAAAATCCAAGGGTGTTTATTACAAAAATAATTTTCAGAATGGAAGGTGGTCTCAAATTCATTGGAAATCTGGGTCCTTTGGTTGGTGCTAGGGCTGGCCCTTTTCCTCTCTCGTCTTCCCTCTGCCTTTAACCCACCTCCCAACACCAGACATCACTACTGGGTTGTTAGTAACTCAACGATCGGTATCTCCTATCTGTCTTTCACCTCAAGTGTTTACTCTAAGACGTTGGCTACCTGACTCCCTAGGGAAATTCTAGCTTTCCCTCTCATATCCCAGATTAGTAGTCTCAGAAAATGGGGAATGGTGCCTCCTCTCACCCAGCGTCACTCGCACTTCTTTCAGATTCTCTCGCTCCTGACCCTTCACTACACTGGTCCTTTACGCTGTTCTCTTCCCACCTTGTAATTCCCTCCCTCACCCTCGTCCCGCCTCCTCTGATTGGTTGACTGCCTGCCGTTGTTTGTGTGCATATTCCTGCACTGCTGGCGTCGTCCCCATTTCACCCATGGTGACCCAGGTGATTTTTGTTGTGTCCGGAGCCGCCAGTGCCCTTGTGCTTGCATTTATTTCACTGATGAAGTCCCCCCCAGGTCTGCATTTGCTCCCTTTGTTTCCCCAACCCCTTCTTCTTGTAATTCCCTCCCGACCCTCCTCCCGCCTCCCTGCCTCCCCTGATTGGGTCACACTCAGATCTTTACCATCCTTCCTAGGACAGCCCTCTGCCCGGCAGCCCCCAAGCTAAGGGCGGCTCCCTTGAGGCGCCCCCAGGTTGTGTCTGCAGGTGTCCGCAGGGGACGCCAGTTGCCAGTCATCACCCTGGGCATTGATGCAGGCCTCCCTGCTTACCCCCTCCACCTAGCAGACTCACACACCTAGGTGTGTTCTTCTCTCTATTTAAAATGTGCATCACATCAATATTTGAAACTGCACTGTCTCAGTATTTTAAAATTGCACTGTCAAACCTAGGCCTTTCTCTCTCTATTCAGATTTCTCAAATTTAGGTGTGTTTTTTTTCTCCTGTTCAGTTTTTTAAAATTGCACTGTGAAACCTAGGCCTTTCTCCCTCTGTTCAGGATTCTCAAATTTAGGTGTGTTTTTTTTTTCCTCCTGTTTAGTTTTTTAAAATTGCATTCTCAAACCTAGGACGTTCTCCCTCTATTCAGAATTCTCACATTTAAGTATGCCTTCTCTTCTTTCCTAAAAATGCATTTTTGTAAGCTCTTAATCCTGTGTAGTCAGCTTGTCCTATTGCACTACTTGCTTTCCTTGCGCTGCCTTCTCCCTACTCAATGGTCCTTCTCTAGTATCTCCCCCTCTCCCTTACACCTTTCTCATCTCCCATCTACTCCATGGTGTTCTCTGTCTCTTCTATCTTTTCTAACTGCTTCTCAATTGACTATCCTGCTCTCCTCACCAAATCTGATAGGAAAAAGTTTAAAAAGGACATCCTGGTCTCCAACCCAGGTTCCTATCGCTGACACCTACACCAGTGCCTCCTCCAAGGAAACTCTCACCGACATCCTCTTTGTCGTTCCCTCGCCAGACCAATGGACCCTTCATATGGTCTCTGTGCTCTCTCCTTTCTCCTCGTCTCCCACTAATGGTGGCACCGGTTGGGACACCTTCCTGGCCTCCTTCCATTCCTCTAAGGGCATCATTAATGTTTACCTGAATGTCACCATCTTGGTCCAAGGCCCTCAGGGCACCCTTCACCTCTTTGATATACGCTTTCCATGCCTCATCAATTTGCTTTCTTCTCATGCTGTCCCGTCCCCTCTTTCCGTGGCTACCTCGCCTCCCCCTTCTGCTTCCTCCTTGGCTACCTTGCCTTCTCCTTCCCTCTCTACCCCCTCTCGGGCTCTTTCTACACCTCTGAAGGGCGTACCTCTGATCTGTACCCCTCCCTGGAAGTCCTTCAAGGATGGCAACCTTCTCCATATTGCTACTCCCGCTCTGCTGTCAAACACTCCTCTGATATCTGCCACCTCCTGGAAGAACTTGAACTCGATGTCCTCAGTCTCACCGAGACATGGTTCATGGCCAGCTCTGTCACTAGCTTTGACATGTTCCTACCGAATGTCTACAAGGTCCTCTCCACGCCCAGGTCCTACTCCACGCTCTGGAGGGGGTGTAGCCCTAATCTTCCCCGAGTGGATTCCTGCCTCTGTCACTCCTACGCAGGCCTACTCCTCTTTTGAATGCCTCGTCTGCAGGCTCTCTCTCCCGCCTAGCCATTCCCTTACTGTGGCTACTATCTATCGCCCACCTGGTCAGATCTCCTCTTTCCTGTCACGACCCTCGCCCAAAACCCCCTCTGGCAAACCCATTGGCCAGGTGGAGTCAGGACTCGGGCCTCTAGAGCCAGGCATCCTTTTCCAAAGCCCTCTTGGGGCCACTCCTGGCACCTATGGCGCCAGGCTCATACACCATGAGAAACAGGTGCTTGGGAACTACTTATTGAGTTGCCAGCCAACATGGAGGCATCCACATAGCTTGGTTCCCAGGAACCAAGCTATGCGGTCTAGTGTTTTGAGTGTGGTATCCTAGGGACTACTTTACCTGGACTATTTTGTTGGGGCTATTTAAACCACACCCGAGCAAGACAACACGCTTTGTGTTACTTTGCAGCTTGCAGCGAGACGCTCACCGTGTCCAGCTATTCCCACGAACCTCTGAGAAGCAGAACCTGCAAGGAGACAAAAGGAACATCTTTAGCAGCAGCATCTTACCTGCAGTCTTCATCTTTAACCACTCACAGCTTCTGAGAACAGCTTCCTTGAATCTGCACTCCTCCCGGACAGAACGACCTGAAAGAGGAAGATAGAGGCAACATTAAAGAAAGCAGTAGAGACATTTACAAATTACGAACTGCTCAAAAGGCTTACCTGGCTGGTCGCCTCTCGGCTGGCACCACTCCGGACATTCCACTCGCGCTGAAGAACACCACGACCTACAAGGAAGGAAAACACAGGTTAGCAAAGGCAAGACTTTGCAGCGCTGCGCATAGCGCTTACTTACCGCATCATAGCGCTCTTAATGCGCCATCATTTACCAGCGGGGCTCAACCAAACCAGTTCGCCGCGCTGAAGCTCTGCATACCTAAGGGAGGAAAAAGAGACATTCTAAATAAAGATAGGCATGCAGGATAGCAACAAATCTAAAGAATAGCAATAAGACCTACCTGAACAATATCAAAAGGGCCGGCATCAGTGAAGTAACTGGACCGCACATGCCCAAGAAAGACAACGCGCCCCTGCAAAGAAGGTAGGACGGAGAGCACGCCTAAATCTACCACCAGGGAGAAACTTCCCCATAGACCACATCTGGGCAGAGCTGAGAAGAATACCAGCGAGTAACCCGGCTGGGTGGCGTCCTTGTGGATACCAGGTGAGCGTAACAGAACGCGAAGCCCACCATAACAAATCCACCTGGGTGCCATGGAGACATCAGAAATGGACCAATTGGCCCAATTACTAGGAGAGCTTCGTGCTGAGGTTCATTCAGCCCGACAAGAGACTAATGCCCTCCGGAGAGACCTAATAGTGACCAAAGAACGCACTGAAGAAATTAGCAGGCAATACTTGCAATCACAGACAGGACAGACGCCTCTACCTGGAAGCAATCCAATGATGCAAAACCCCGCCATATCATCCACTCCGGTGCAGATCACGTTACCTGGAACAGTTCCCTTGGCACCACCAGAAAGGTTCTCAGGCAACCCACGGAAGTATGCAGCATTCATCAATCAGTGTCGCCTTCATTTCCTTTGTAGGCCTGGAGCATTTCCAAACGACCAAGCTCGGGTAGCTTTTGTCTTATCATACCTGAGTGGTAGCACAGCAGATTGGTCAGTGCCATTGATAATCCATGAAGATCCTCTATTGCATGACTTTGGGGGGTTCCATAGATAAATTGAAAACATTTTTGCTCGCCATACCCAGGAACAACCAGTAGACAAATAACTCTTGTCCCTCCGACAGGGGAATCAGGACTTGTTAACGTACATTGCTACCTTCAACAGACTGGTTGCAGAAGCTAGGTGGCCAGAAAACAAAAGAACCACGTTATTCCATCGAGGCTTACGAGGCGAATTAAAGGACGTCTTAGCCCAGGTGGTTGACCCACCCAGAGACTGTGCTGAATTCATAAATCTGGTTGTGCAGTTAGACCACCGGTTGCAGGACCGAAAAGCAGACTGGTCTAAGACGGACCCTCGAGCCGTATATGTTCGACCAAGGGAACAAGAATCCATGCAGATTGCAGGGATACGGCCTCCATTAACAAAACAAGAGCGGGACAAAAGAAGACAACTACAACTTTGTTTGTATTGTGGGAAACCAGGACATTTCTTGAAGGACTGTCCAGTAAAACCCCCAAGAAGAATAGTCGGGGCCACAGAGAAGGATGAAGCTAAGGAATCGGAAAACTACCTAGCTCGACAAACATAGAGGTCAGTTTGTCGAGTGAGAGGAAAGAGTTGCTGACCTCGCACTTTGCAATACCAGTGATCTTAATTAATCACCAACAGTCATCAAGAATGCATGCCGTTGAAGCATACATCGATAGCGGAGCAGTTGGAAATTATATTGATCAAGAACTGGCAGCAGAGATGGGGCTGCCTTTGTGTTCTAAGCCAACTATGGACAAGGTAACCACCGTGGATGGGACAGAAATCGCTTCCAGACCAGTAACCCAGTGCACAGCCAGGGTAACCTTGCTGTGCCAGAACGGACATTGGGAGTCTATTTCATTTGATCTCATCAGGGCACCTCAGTTCAGGCTAATAATAGGGATGCCATGGTTGGTTGCTCACAACCCTTTGATAGACTGGCGGGCACGAAAATTAACCTTCGCTAGTGACTGCTCCCCTGCCTGCTATTACTAAGAGGAGAAACCCGACGTCTGTATCCCCATGACTCCCGGATCAACAGTATCAACCCTGGGAGCAACTAATACCTTGCCAAGTGAATACCATGATTTCCAGGATGTTTTCCGAAAGGATCAAGCCAATACATAGCCGCCGCACAGGCCCTATGACTGTCAGATCGACCTTGTTCCTGGTGCACAAATCCCTTGCGCCAGGATCTACGCTCTCACAGAACCAGAAAACCTTCATTTGAAATCGTATTTAGACCAGTACCTTGCAAACGGATTTATCTGTCCTTCGACGTCCCCCGCAGCCAGTCCTTTGTTCTTCGTACCGAAAAAGGAAGGAGACTTGAGAGCCTGTATTGACTATCGCGCACTGAACCAGATCACTGTGAAGAACCGCTACCCCTTGCCACTTATCCCTGAGATGCTAGACCAAGTTAAAGATGCCCAGATTTATATCAAATTGGACCTTCGAGGAGCGTACCACCTGGTCCAAGTCAGAAAAGGAGATGAATGGAAAACCGCCTTCCGTACTAAGTACGGCTTTTTTGAATATCAAGTCATGCCCTTCGGGTTATGCAACGCTCCTGCGGCATTCCAATATTTCATGAATGACGTCTTAAGGGAGTTAACTGATGTGTGTGCCTTAGTGTACATAGATGACATCCTAGTATACTCAGCCTCGAAACAAGATCATGTCAGGCACGTTCGTTCAGTCCTCACCAAGCTCCGTCAACATCGCTTGTTTGCAAAGCTTGAAAAATGCTTTTTTCACATCACCGAAGTAGAGTTTCTTGGTTTTATCCTTACTTCAGGAGGCATCAGAATGGACGTGCACAAGGTAAATGCCATTCTGAAATGGCCTTCACCGACGTCTCTGAAAGGGGTACAAAGCCTGCTGGGCTTTTCAAACTTTTACCGCCGTTTCATCCCAGACTTCTCTCAGGTTGTGCACCCAATCACAGTACTATTACGAAAAAACTATAAAAAGTTTGCTTGGACCGAAGAAGCCGAAGAAGCCTTTCAGGAACTTAAATGAAGATTTACCTCTGCTCCAATCCTGTGACATCCTCATCCAGACCTCCCTTATGTCGTTGAAACTGATGCATCCAGTCCCGCAATGGGGTCTGTCCTTTCACAGAGAGACCCAGAAACCGGCCAACTACATCCTGTGGCCTTTTGGTCGAAAAAGTTCTCACCTCCAGAGATTAATTATGCCATCATGGACAAGGAACTCCTGGCTATCAAATCTGCCTTTAAAGCCTGGAGGCACTACCTTCTGTGGGCCAGACACACCATTACAGTCATCACAGACCACTGAAACCTACAATATCTCAAAACAGCCAAGGCCCAGTCCTCGTGCCAATTACGGTGGGCCCTTTTCTTCGCCGAATATGATTATGTAATCACATTTCGACCAGGAGTCAGGAACGGAAAGGCGGAAGCCTTATTTTGCATGGGCATAGATGAAATGGTATATACAACTCCAGACCCAGTACCAATTAAACCAGAAGACAAACTCTTGGGTATCACAACAGCCTTAACACAAGCAGAACTACGAAAAGAAATCCAACAGACAATGAATCCTGATGCCTTCCTCGCATGGCAAACTCAAGGCGAACAATATACCATCAAGGACCATCTACCATTTTTTAGGGATCGCCTATATGTACCCAAGAAGGAATTACAACAGCATATTATTTCAAACTATCACGATTCACTGATCGAAGGGCATCCTGGGATTGCCAAAACCCTAGCTAAGGTGAAAAAGAACTTTTGGTGGACTACCTGGCGTAAGGACATCATTCAGTATAATCAGTCCTGCGGTGTCTGCACACAAAATAAATCACAGAAACAAAAACCATCTGGCCTCCTACAACCATTGGACATTCCTCCAGTTCCATGGCACACTCTTTCGCTTGACTTCATCACTGATCTACCTCCAAGCCAAGGGTTCAACACCATCCTTGTAGATGTAGACTTATTCTCGAAGATGGCCCATTTTATACCTCTCAAAGGCCTCCCAGACGCAGCCACTTTAGCGAGGGTGTTCCTGTAGGGCGTGGTTAAGCTACATGGCTTCCCTTCGGTTCTGGTCTCTGATCGAGGCAGCAAGTTTGTTTAAAACTTCTGGAGAAAATGTTGTGCAATGGCGCAGATTGACGTTCGGCTATCTACCAGTCACCATCCTCAAACGGACAGCCAAACCGAGAGAACCAATCAGACACTCGAGCAATATTTACGGTGCATGCTGCACCACGAACAAAGGAATTGGAAAGACCTACTATGGATAGCCGAATATGCATATAACAATTATTTGCATTCAAGCATGGGACAAACGCCCTTCTATACCCTTTATGGCAGACACCCACATACCTCTGAACTAGACCTTCCAGCCAGCTTGGAAATGCCAGTGGTAAAGACTCTACACCCAACCATTACCCAAGCTTTCAACAGGGCAAAGGAACACCTTGTTCATGCCAAAGAAAAACAAAATAGATTCACTGACCAACACCCGAAAAAGGCCCCTGATTATCAAGTAGGAGACAAAGTTTGGTTAGCCGCTAAATTCGTACCCATCAAGGGAACCCGGACCTTTGATCCCAGATTCTTAGGACCCTATACCACTAAGGCAATTATCAACCCAGTAGCCGTGAAACTGGATTTACCACCTAATCTACAAATCCACCCAGTATTTCATGTGTCCCTCCTGAAACTAATGAACCCGGCACACGAATTGGGACACCACCTAAGCCCATACTTGTTGACGGAGAACCAGAATTTCAAAGTCAAAGATATTTTGGACTCTAAATATTCTAGGACCAAACTATATTATCTTGTTGATTGGAAAGGATTTGGACCACAAGATAGATCCTGGGAGCCCTGTGAGAATATCCCAACCAAACCTGGGCCAGACAGAAGGAACACCATGGGAGGGGCCTTAGGGGGGAGTGCTGTCAAGATCCTCGCCCAAAACCCCCTCTGGCAAACCCATTGGTCAGGTGGAGTCAGGACTCAGGCCTCTAGAGCCAGGCATCCTTTTCCGAAGCCCTCTTGGGGCCACTCCCAGGCTCATACACCATGAGAAACAGGTGCTTGGGAACTACTTATTGAGTTGCCAGCCAACATGGAGGCATACACATAGCTTGGTTCCAGGAACCAAGCTATGCAGTCTAGTGTTTTGGGTGTGGTAGCCTAGGGACTACTTACCTGGACTATTTTTTTGGGGCTATTTAAACCACACCCGAGCAAGACAACACCTTTTGCGTTACTTTGCAGCTTGCAGCGTGACGCTCACTGTTTCCAGCTATTCCCTCGAACCTCGGAGAAGCAGAACCTGCAAGGAGACAAAAGGAAAATCTTTAGCAGCAGCATCTTACCTGCAGTCTTCATCTTTAACCACTGCAGCTTCTGAGAAGAGCTTCCTTGAATCCGCATGCCTCCAGGACAGAACGACCTGAAAGAGGAAGATAGAGGCAACATTAAAGAAAGCAGTAGAGACATTTACAAATTACGAACTGCTCAAAAGGCTTACCTGGAAGGTCGCCTCTCGGCTGGCACCACTCCGGACATTCTACTCACGCTGAAGAACACCGCGACCTACAAGGAAGGAAAACACAGGTTAGCAAAGGCAAGACTTTGCAGCGCTGTGCATATCGCTTACTTGCCGCATCATAGCGCTCTTAATGCACCATCATTTACCAGCGGGGCTCAACCAAACCAGTTTGCCGCTGTGAAAACAGAAAAAGAATATCAAGGCTGAGTACCCCAAAAGGAAATACACCGAACACGGGTTACAAAGGAACATACAAAGTACTTTATTTTATACTGAATCCAGTTACAAAAACAGAGCAAAATCAGATAGCTATCGGCCCTCAGTACAACACAACGAACTCCAGCGTGGTTCAGTGTGTTCAGTGAGAGACGCTGTTCATTAGAATGCATTCGCTTTTTATACATTTAGTGGGCGCGATGTCCAGCCCCACTTCGGGTTAATATTCCTTTTAATACATCACTGATCTAGGGTTCGTGCCAAGTCTCAAATAACCGCATATAACTGGTTTGCCTTTAATACATATATCAACAAGCGTATGCAATAACTGTGTATTTTAAAGTTTTCCATGCAGGCCAACTTAAACATTAATACAATGTAGTTAAACAGATGTTCTTCATTCAGTATTTGAATACATTGTCTCAACATATGCTCGTGGATTAGTTTCATTGCACGAGTAATCCTTCTACACATAAGTCAATGAAGGACAAGGTCTCAGTTCATGACCTCAACAAGTGGCCTGCAGGAAAATTACACAATAGCTATGTACAGAGGTCAAGACGGCCATGTTGTATTCTGAAATGACATCGTCCACCAGTTTAGCTCACAGGGTGACTTTTACACATCGAATCCTAAAATGGCGGTTTGACCTAAAAGGGCAGCTTACATGGATTTAAGGTCAAGACCTTGCAACACAGATTTCTTTCACAAGCGACTTTCGAGCAGCTTGGTGTAGGCCAATATTAATATATTTATTACAATAGGCGGCACGATATACTTTCTATTTCGACAAACCCTCCTTTTGGCCTATGCCAAGTTCTAAAAACTACTTTGTATCTCCTTGCAAATAACTCCATGCATCATTGTCCATGCACCCTGAATCACTATCAGAAATATCTATTGCCATTAGGTCTTTTGCTAAAATATCCTTCAATACGTATTCTTTGGAAGTCTTATCTGGGGCATACACTTTATGTCCTATCGAACCTATCGCTTGTGCGCAACACCCCCCTAGTATCGAACACATACCAGGCAGACACTGAATACAGCAACAAAGAAACAACAGTATTCACAAAGTAATCAATAAGACCAAAAGCACCTTCTAACCCCAAGATCGCAAGAAGTCCCAGAACCAAGCGCTCAGATCCCAGTTTCCCTCAGGAACATGCACTTCGGAACTAAGGATGTGCAGATACTGTATTGCCTTGAAGATAGTTGGGGAGGATTCTGGTACGAAAACACAGCAAGCCGACTCCACTAATTTGCATACTCCACCACGCTCAGCTAGAATGTCATCTAATGCCATTCGATTTTGAAGTGCTGCGAATCTTATCGCCTTTTGTTCTAACGTCATATTATAGAGTATGTCCGTGGTCCGGTTGATGGTTCTCTCCAGAACTCTCGCTAGTTTTCTGATATCTTCTGAATTCGCTATCTGCCCCCAAAATGGCACAACTGATTTAGCTATATCTCCCGAGACTTGTGCTGGGGTGTCACCATTCCCATCCCGCCGTGGACGAGCTTTCAAAACTTCTTTTGTACTAGCTATAAACACCCCAGGTAACAGGATCCCTAAATAACAGGTTCCCTGCCAATCCCTGGGCAACCACAGGAATGCTACATTACCGCAGACAAAGTCGATAGGTTCGCCTACATACAAAGGTCTGTTCTCCCCAGTCAAATTTGCAACGTTGGCACAACCTAAAAAATGTCCCATTGACTGAGTTCCATTCCTCTGTATGCAAAAAGAAACTGAATCGGGCTATGGTTAACAGTGTAAGGAGGAGGCATGGCATCCTTATTGCCTATCGGAGCCATTTTAAAGGAAATCAAAGATTGGAAAGGACGAGACAGTTTGTCAGAAGGCCTAATAGAAGCAACATTTGGTTTACTCCTATTTGCAAAAAGCGAGCATCCCAGGGGAGTCAAAACACGTTTCTCAAAACTATTCAAATTGGTGCCATCAAAGTTCTCTGAGATGCTATCATTCCATCGGCCAAAGAACAGTGCTCTAAGAGAAGCATAGCAGGCAGTTGTCAATGGTAAAGGATGAATATACCAACCTAGCCCATTATCTCCGTTTTGTGGTAAATGTGAGCAGACCCAGCAGTTGGATTTATTAAAAATGGCATGTGTAGCATTCATGATAAGTAGCAGAGTGTTATTATGGTACCTTTGTCTGTGCTGGGAATCCCGAGGGGATAAAGTGTGCAAATGTACAAAGGGAGTAGGAACAATGAGTGTACTTTCAGTAGGCAACAAAAGTTCTAAAGAGTGAGTTTCCTCGAGGTACCATAATCCTAAGGCAGTGACTATTAAAAAAACAAATATCATTATAGGAATACAGCAATACGTTTTCGGGGCCCAGGCTTTTTGTCCATTGTCCCGGTTGGTCACCCCCTTATTTATAAGTCCCATACGAGTGGTAGCGGTGGCGGGCATCGTAGTCTTCAAACGAAAACTCCAAAGTCTGTTGCTGGCGACCTCCCAGTCGAGTGACTTCTTAGTCCTTCCACCACCCCAGCAAACAGAATCCCCTTCTCAAATTTGGGCAAAAAGCAAGCCCTTGATGACTCTTTTCCGAATGCACAGCCGAACCGTGCCATAAGTCTATCAGATGCACAGCAAAACCGTGTCGTAAGTCTATCTTCGTGGTCGCAGGTTATATCATACTTTTCCTGGTACTGATTGATCCGGAAACAATATGTCGTCACTTCCTGCTGGAAGCAACGTGTTGGAGGAAAGTGAAGAGGCTGAATTTAAAACAGCCGTTTCCGGGTGCAAAATTTGCGGAGAGTGTGGAGACAAAATGGCAGCTTCCCCAAGCCTCCCGGGCCAGATATATTCTCCGACACACTCTCAGTGCTGTTTACTGCTTTGGGATCATTGGTTGCAGTATCAGCGAGGGGTTCTGTTTCTTCTGTAGCGTGTGGCATAGGGCGAGGAAGTTTCTTGATGTGCGACACGTGGATCCAGTTCTTTCGTCCAGCTATCCGCACCGCTGTCTGGGTAACCAACAGCGAGGCACGAGGCAGGAGGTGCGCTCAAATCATTTGACGAGCACCCAACTCCCAGGCCGTATGCCGTGGCCCGGGCCCTCGTATCACACAGGTAAAGCTTCTCGTACCTGGTGATAAATCAAATACAGGTTTTTAGTCAATTGGCTACAATAATCTGAAAGTAGTACATTTTCAAGATTCTTTAAAGTTCGACATTTTGGAAGGTTCCAGATATTGGCAGGTCTCCCCATTACCACCTCAAATGGAGAGAGCTCAGTCTTAGTTTGAGGAGTTGTCCGCATGGCTAGTAACATGATCGGTAAGGCATCCGGCCATTTTAGTTTGGTGCCGGCACACGTCTTAGCAAGCTTGTTCTTGATGATACCATTGTGTCTTTCTACTAGTCAGGCGCTCTGAGGATGTCTGGCCGAATGGAACCGTTTGTCAAATCGTAACGCTGGCATCTACAGTCTCCCTTGAAACATACATCTCCGTGAAGAGATCTGTGGCAGTTTGTCTAGCTATCTGATCAGCGAAAGCATTCCCTTTTCCAATATCATCTACAATCTTTCGATGTGCTACACATTTCATAATTGCTAACTGAGTAGGGAGCGCAAGCGCTGAGAGTAGTTGCACTATTAGGGAGCAATGTTGAATCTTGGTGCCATGCGAAGTTAGGAACCCTCTTTCTGACCAAAGTCTCCCAAAGTTGTGAACCACCCCAAAGGCATACTGACTATCAGTATATATATTTACTGCAAGCCCATAGGAAAGTTCACAAGCTCGGGTCAATGCTATAATCTCTGCGGCCTGCGCAGAATTATGCATAATTCTATTAGTTTCCACAACCCTGCTCAATGTAGTGATTGCATAAGCGGCTGTGGATGTACCATCCGGATGTTTAAAGCAGGAGACGTCACAAAACAGCTCTCCTTGCGGATTATCCAAAGGAGTATCTTTCAAATCAATTCTACCCTTTGTTTCTTGTTCGGTCGTATACAAACATTCATGTGACTCTTCATCGCCGCAAGTAGTATCTTGCGGAAAAGGTAGGAGTTCAGCTGGATTAAGGACACAACACATCTTAATTTGAATGTGAGGAGCAAAGAAGATCAATTCATATCTTGTCAACCGTGCAGAAGTGAGGTGTTGCGTTTGAGTTCGGTTCAATAGAACATCTACAGAGTGAGGCACCATCAGGGTTAGATCATGGCCTAGGACCATTCCTCACTCTGTTTTACAGACACGGCAGCAGCAGCGACCGCGCGCAAACATCTTGGCAAAGCGCATGCTACAGGATCAAGGGCGGAAGAATAGTAACCGCACGGCCTATTCTTCCCTCCATGTTCCTGTGTTAATACAGCCAAAGCACATCCATCACATTCATGCACAAACAACACAAAGGCCTTTTCATAGTTTGGTGTGCCCAAAACTGGTGCAGAGCATAATGCAGTCTTAAGCAAGTCAAACGACTGCTGGTGTACCGCGTTCCATGGCAATGACGAAGAAATGCCCTTCTTTGTCAAAGCCACCATCGGTTTGATCACTAGTGAGAAATTCAGGATCCACAACCTACACTAAGAAGCCATACCTATCATGGCCCTAACTTCCTTCTGTGTATTTGGGACAGACATGCCAGAAATGTGTTTTATTCTTTCAGGTGTCAATCTTCTTCCCTCCTTTGACAGGATGTAGCCTAAATAGGCGACCTCGTAACACCAATATTGACATTTTTTAAGCAAAGCTTTGTGACCATGCTTAGCTAGATGAATAAGTAATAACACAGTGCCCTCCTTTCAGGCACTCTCAGAGTCAGCAGCTAGAACCAAATTGTCAACGTACTGAAGCAAAGTACAGGTAGAGGGCGATTCAAGGGTATCAAGTTGTTCTTTCAAAACCCTACTATAAATACTAGGACTCTCTGTGTACCCTTGAGGTGCACAAGTAAATGTAAACGAGTGTCCCCCTAAGGTGAACGCAAACAAATATCTACTATCCTTGTGTATACGAATACTAAAGAACGCATTCTTTAAGTCCACAACACTAAAGTAAGTAGCTGTAGCTGGAATCATGGTTATGATTGTCGTTACATCAGGCACAATTGGAAATGTGGTGCCTCAACTTTATTAATGGCACGTAAATCAATTATAAAACGGAATGGAATTACATTATCGCCTGTCTTGTACACGGGTAAAATCGGACTATTACACAAACTTCCTGAAATTTCTTCAATCACACCGCGATGCACAAAATCGTAAACAATACATTTCAAAGCTCGCTCGCTCTCAACCGAAATCTTATACTGGGGAATGCGTGGCAGCTCAATTCCATGTTTCAAAACTATCTTAACAGGCTCAATCTGTAAAACACCGACATCATTGTCGTCGACAGCCCACAAGCTCTCTGGTACATCGATGAATTCTGGAGGCAAAGGTCTAGTCAAAAATTGCGAGGCAGAAAATTGCTGTGGTGAAATCGTTAAGCGCACTCCATCAGAAGAACAATAAATCACTGCATTTAATTCTTTTACCAAATTCAACCCCAGCAGGTTCTCTCCGCAATCCCAAGTCAACAGAAATGGACACTGGTCCGTAAAGGGACCCAAAGAAATAGGTACCGGCATAGAAACCGGACAAACAACTGGTGTACCGGAAAACCCTACAGAAACATTGATTTGCCCTGACAGTGGAATGTTTGGAACCCACGAATGATCAATGGAACACTTCTGTGCTCCAGTGTCTATCAAAAACGAATGCTTTCTATTTCCCACCACCATTTCAACATAGGGACCTTTCTGATTGATGGGAATAGGTGTAGGTTCCAAACCCTGCTTCGGGCAATCCTAACGAAACAGAATATCATCAAAAGGAAGATCTTCAGATAAATATGCAGCGGAAGGATGATCAAATATATTCCTGGTGTCTGCCCTGGGAGTCTGATTGGCCTGCGAAAAAGGTTGCTGAGGGTCCTGTGTAAACTGACCTCTACCAGGGCCCCCTACGCCCGGGCGACCTCTGGATCGCCTACCCATATTACCAAATGTATTATTTGACCTTTGTTGAAGGACGGGGCATTATGCTCGCCAATGACCCTCTCAACAACAATAGGCAGACTGGTTAATGTTCACAAGACCCAACGGCACATTCTCCTGCAGGACATAATGACCTCTATCCTGAGAACTACCCCCTCTGGGGCCCCTAACAATTTGCTGCAATAGCACTTTAGTTTTTAAATCGCCTTTCTGTTTTTCAATCCTATCTTTTTCATTATTGACACGGTTCTCATAGTACTGAGCCATGTGCAGTACTTCTGATTGTGATTTCGCCTGCCAAGCGCTCTCAGAAGACATAATTTGTGACTGGATGTCAGGCAGCAATCCACGTACAAATTTGTCCACAAATAATCTTTTCCCAGACTCTGTGCCTAAGTCTTGTCCACTGAAATCTGAGAATACCTGTTCGAACCGATTAGAGAACTCGGTAGCACCTTCAGACTTTCCTTGGAGACAGGCCGTAAGCTTGTCCCAAATAATTCTCTTTTCAGGAATTATGGTTTTTAATTCAGCAATGATTCTATCAGGCAGAGTTAATATCACCTGCTGCGGTCTTTCGCCAGCAAGCCTTTCCCCATCGAGTCTAGTTATATTCGCCCATGTATCTCCCAATCCGGGTACATCGTCAATAGTTCTAACTTGTTTCCATAAATCTACGGGCAGGAGTACAGGAAACAACAAATCAATGTCACCTATGGTGAACCCTGAGGACTGCAAAATGGATTCTATCTCTTTATAGAACCCTGTCGGATTTTTCCTAATATCGGGGATAGATTGCCTAATAGTATTCACTTCCTGTCTTGAGAACGGGACGTGAATAAACTGTGATACATAATGTGCATGTTCACTGCGACTATATTATTTACAGCATCGGCCGCAACCTCAACCTTCGGGACAAATGTCAGAAGAACCTCTCTCATAGGCAACTGAGAAATAGGTGACTCCGAACGCTTACTAAGCAACAGAGCCAAGTCGAGCGCTAAGGCAGTCGAAGAAGTGTCAAGTGAAAAAGCTCTCTCATAAATGCTCAATAACTCTGTGGGACAACTAATCTTCCTTTTTACACATTCATCCTGCAGGTATTCTACCATTACCTGTATCACTTTCCTCTGCATTTCTAACGTATATTGACTATACGTGTCATATACCTCAACTGGAGTTGTCGTTATGTCTGAAATACATCTAATCGCGTCTTTCTTACAAATTTGCATTTTCTCCGATATCGGTTTATGACACAGAAGGAACCGTTTCTGTACATACATATTCTCCTCTTCATCATCCTCATTCTGTAACTTTTCTAACTCCTTTCTATACCCAAATAACCTCTCGACATGCTCATTTACCTTCTCCACAGTGTCTCTAGAAAGCGCTAGAGTATTTAGATCCCTTAACCCTTGCGGAACATCTGCATCATTTAATCTTCCCCACATTATATATAACTGAATCCCTAAACCTTCAATAAAAATATTTTTCTCAGGAAAATTATCCGTATTACAAAGTGTGGCAAAAACACTAGCTTGATCATCCTTCTCCATACAATGCTTATCCCATGCAATTAACTCACGTTTCTTCTCCGGAGGTACAGTATTGGAAGTGACAACTTTTGTTCCTGTACCTCGATCAATTACAAGCGGCTCAGGACCACTTGGAAGAGAGAGAGCAGGCAAATTCGATGGAGGTATTATAACTGGTGCGATAAAAGGAGGCGGAGGAGCAGGTGGAGGGACAAAAACCGGAGGAATAGGAACAACAGGTTGAGCAGGAAGAGCAGGAATAACAGCAGGAAGAGGTACAGCAGTGGGAAGAGGAACATACAGAGGTGGCGCAGAGGCACCAGCCCTTCGTTCATTTAATATTTTGTCAATAAACTCATCAGAAATATGAAGATCTTTTGAAGGATAGATTTTCTGAATTCCAAGTGAGAAAGCCCTATCCATATTTTTAGTCGCCTCAGACAGTTTGTTTTGGTCATATAACAATACTTTTTCAGCGTTTGTTTTATGACGACGTGCATGTTTCTCTCTACCTTTAAGTTGTTGCAACACTTCTTTTTTCCAATTCTGCAAAACATCAAATGCTGCAAGTCTAGCCTTTTTCTTTAACAAGACTGACTCCAAATATTCAATACGAGGGATCTCAAAACTACCATTGATTGGCCACTGAAGTTTGGAGGCATGTCTGGTTTGTCTGTGCCAAATATCATTAAATACTATACTTCCAATGTCATGCTTACAGTACATAGTACATGCCGGCGACCCCTCCTGTGGTGCGGGACGGCTAAATTCCAAAGATTGTCTATCACTGCGGAATAATGCCCTAAAGCAGGTAGACAATTTCCCAGGCATATCTCAAATTCTTGGTGTTACCTGGTCAATAATTGTGTCTGCAGATACAATGCGCCAAAATTCAAATTGTCAAGGTTAAATTAAGAATCGGGTCACGACTCACCTGACCAAACCTAAGGGGGTCCGGTCTGATTTCTAAGAATCTTACCTAACTAATCTTACCTCGTGTATGGTGATTTCGGCAAATCTGCCCGCCTCGATAAGTGGACCCTCATCAAGATGCCGTCTCGGACCACACGCTTATCGTCCAAGGATCGGGTCATGCAGCGCTGTTGAGTTGTCGCATCTCGTTCAGGGGGCCCCTTATGTCACACCATCCAATCCTGGTCCGATAGCGTGCGTCAACCTTCAACAATCAAGCATCAATCTTGAGGGTCCCTATTCGGGCGCCAACTGTGAAAACAGAAAAAGAATATCGAGGCTGAGTACCCCAAAAGGAAATACACCGAACACGGGTTACAAAGGAACATACAAAGTACTTTATTTTATACTGAATCCAGTTACAAAAACAGAGCAAAATCAGATAGCTATCGGCCCTCAGTACAACACAACGAACTCCAGCGTGGTTCAGTGTGTTCAGTGAGAGGCGCTGTACATTAGAATGCATTCGCTTTTTATACATTTAGTGGGTACGATGTCCAGCCCCACTTCGTGTTACTATTCCTTTTAATACATCACCAATCTAAGGTTCGTGCCAAGTCTCAAATAACTGCATATAACTGGTTTGCCTTTAATACATATATCAACAAACGTATGCAATAACTGTGTATTTTAAAGTTTTCCATGCAGGCCTTCTTAAACATTAATACAATGTAGTTAAACAGATGTTCTTCGTTAAGTATTTGAATACATTGTCTGAACATATGCTTGTGGATTAGTTTCATTGCACGAGTAATCCTTCTACACATAGGTCGATGAAGGACAAGGTCTCAGTTCATGACCTCAACAAGTGGCCTGCAGGCAAATTACACATTAGCTATGTACAGAGGTCAAGACGGCCATGTTGTATTCTGAAATGACATTGTCCACCATTTTAGCCCACAGGGTGACTTTTACACAACGAATCCTAAAATGGCGGTTTGACCTAAAATGGCGTCTTACATGGATTTAAGGTCAAGACCTTGCAACACAGATTTCTTTCGCAAGCGACTTACGAGCAGCTTGGCGTAGGCCAATGTGAATATATTTATTACAATAGGAGGCACAATATACTTTCTATTTTGACACCGCGATGAAGCTCCGCATACCTAATGGAGGAAAAAGAGACATTCTAAATAAAGAAAGGCATGCAGGATAACAACAAAACTTAAGAACAGCAGTAGGACCTACCTGAACAATATCAAACAGGCCGGCGTCAGTGAAGTAACTGAACCGCACACGCCCAAGAAAGACAACACGCCCCTGCAAAGAAGGCAGGATGGAGAGCACGCCTAATTCTACCACCAGGCAGAACCTTCCCCGCAGACCACATCTGGGCAGAGCTGAGAAGCATACCAGCGAGTAACCTGGCTGGGTGGCGTCCCTGTGGATACCAGGTGAGCGTAACACTTCCTCTCTTAGTGGGAGGACCTCTCCTCCTCACTCCTGGCCTCAACCACTCAACTCCTCCTTCTTGGAGACTTCAATATCCACCTGGATGCCTCCTGTCCTCCCTCTGGACTCTTTAGCAAAATCTGTGACTCTCTTTCACTCACTATTTTCCCCTCTGGCCCAACTCATTCAGCAGGGCACACTCTGGATGTTCTGATCTCCACAGACCTTCCCCTCTCCTACCCTCTCTCCACTCCATTCTCCTGGAGAGATCACTTTCTCCTCTCCTCCCACCTCACCCTCCCCACCCCTCAGGCCAAGCCACTAACATCATTGCCACCCACCTTCCACTTCATCTGACCCATGAAGCGCGTGTCAGTTGAGGCTTTTGCTGCCATCTTCTCACCCCCCCTCCACCCCTAGCTGACTCTCACCCTGACACAGCCCTCCCACGTTCCAATCTCTCCAATCTCCGATATCTGATATGCTTGATATCCTTGCCCCTGTCATGGGTATTGCCCGAAGCCCAAAGCAAGTGCAACTCATGGTACGACTCAGACCTTGTCAACCTAAAACGCAAGTCCAGGTTGGCCTAGAGGAAATGGTGTGCTTCATGTACATCCTTCGACAAACTGGCCTGCCGCCTGCTCCAAAGGCAATAGCGGTTCTCTGTCCTAACCAAGAATAGAGCTCATATCCAAACCTGTGTCTCTGCAGCATCTATCAACTCGGCTGAACTCTTTAAAATCTGCAAGGAACTGGCCAACCCTGCTGCAGACTTGACCTCTCCTGTCCCTTCCCAGGCCCTCTGCATGGCACTGGCTTCTCACTTCATCTCTAAAACTCAGGACATTCTGTCCTCACTCTCCTCCCATCCCCTCCCTCCCTCTACTACCTGCTCTTCCTCTGGTCCTTCTGCAGCCACCTCTCCTCACTCCTTCTCTGCCTTTCCCCTGTTCGCCACAGAGAAGGTTTCTAGACAAGTCTGATCTATGAAAGTCTCATAGAAACAGGTTCACCCCTGTTCCTCCAAAACTATCAAGGACCACATTGACTCCCTGGCCCCTGCCCTGGCGGATTTCTGCAATCACTCCTTTGCTACTGGAGTCTTCCGATCCCCCCTGAAGCACCCCCTTGTGCACCCTCTTCTTAAGAAACCCTCTGCTGACCCCTCCTGCCTGGCTAACTATCACCCAATCTCCATAACTCCCTTCCTGGGCAAGCTCCTGGAGGAACTGGCCATCTCCCAGCTTAATCGCCACACTGAATATGTTGGTTGTCTTCATGATCATCAGTCTGGCTTCAGAGCTGCCAGAAGCACGGAAACTGCTCTCCTGAACATCCGTGAAGACCTGCTCTCCAACGTTGATGCCAACACCCCCTGCGTCCTCATCCTGCTTGATATCTCTTCTGCCTTTGACACTGTCAACCATGCCATCCTGCTCAACCGTCTCGGTGAGAACCTGGTTATCACTGGTTAGGCTCTGGCATGGCTGACTTCTTTCCTTTCTGACCGACCCTCCCAGGTCCAACTTGGGTCCTTCCTCTCTGCTACCTTTTTCTCTACCTGTGGTGTCCCCCAGGGGTCTGACCTCTCTCCCTGGCTGTTCAACCAATACCTGTCACTCCTTGCCCACTGCATCGCCGCTCTCTGCCCCAACTTTCAGTGCTATGCGGGTGACACCCAGCTCATCTTAAGCCTACCCTCAGCCTCCTCCTCTCCTTCCCTCATCTCTGACTGTCTTTCTGCTATCCAGGAGTGGTGTGCCGCCAATGACCTCTGCCTTAATGCCAGTAAGACTGAGATTCTCCTCATCAGCACACCCGCTCCCTCCTTTCCTGCAGCTCTCTGGCCAGCCTCTCTTGGCCCTCTTCCTGCTCCCACCTGCAAGGCAAAAAACCTTGTGGTCATCTTCGACTCCACACTCTCCTTCTCCCCTCAAATCTCTGACATATCTAAGAAGTCACACTACCTCCTGAGAGGTATTCTTCCTTTCCTCTCCCTCCCCCAGAAGCACACTGTCTCCAGAGCTCTGGTTCTCTCTAGGCTGGACTATTTCAACAGCCTTTTTCTAAATCTTCCTGCTTCTACTCTCCTCCCTCTGCAATTTATCCAGAACAGGACTGCAAGACTTGTCCTTGGCCTCAAGCCCAGGGATTATATCTCTGCAGGACTGAAATCTCTGCACTGGCTCCCAGTGGCTGTGAGGATTAAGTTCAAAACCCTCTGCATCATCCACAAGACCTTATGGAGCCTGGGGCGTCAATACCTTCAACTCTCCCTAAATATCTTCCTTCTCAAACTCCTGCTCATCCCCCTCCAACTCCCTCAAGGTCAGTCGCTTCTCCAAGGAGCGAGTTGGTGGTAGATCTCTTTCTTCGGAATAGTGCCTCCCTCTGGAACCGCCTCCCTCCCTCCCTTAAACTTGAGGAGATTCATCTCCGATTCTGGAAGCACTTCAAAACCTTTCTCTTTGCTTCTGCTTGTTTTCCTCTCCTCTGCTGACCTCCTGGCTGTAACCAGATCTGCACTGGCTACCTGGACAACCGCTGATCCTGGGCCCAGGTTCCCCCACCAGCGTCACACACCTGCACTGCCCTCCCGGCAACCCCCGCACTTGGGTACTGTTTCTGTATCACTATAGTCCCCCTACCAGCCCTTGAAACCTGATGTCTGCACTTACCCATGAACTTGGTACATGCTGGCCGTTACTTACTTACTGTTTATCTATTCCCATGTACTGCACTGTCCCTGCCCCCTTCCCATGCACTTGTGCGATCTGTTTGAGACCTTGCCTAGTAGGATCGCTGTCTGGCCTCCCTCTGTTCCCCTCCCTTGCTGCGTTGCACTTTGAAACATTTGTGTATATGCGCGTTATAAATGCCATATCATTTCATATATCATCACGTCACTGTCCCTCCAAACTCACACTCCACATTCATACCTTCATGCCTCCCGCCGTGCTCTACCTCTCCTACACTCCTTACTTTGCTACTACCACTGTCCTCCTCAAGGGATATCCTGCCCTACTCAGCCCTTTATTACCAACTACCACTCTACCAGTTATGTCCTTCTCTTACTACTCCCGCCACCTTCTATTTTTACTCTCAACTACTACTAACTCCCCCACTACCTCTGCTCCACTCCACTACTCCTACTCTTACTCTCCTCCCACTTTCTCTCACACAAACACACCACAGACTCAGTATTTGCATTGCTTTCTGCTGTCGCCTTCTCTGGTCTCTTGGTTGTACTTCTCCATCGCCTGTCCTTGCCCAACTAACACACACTTGCACACTCACCCACACCTCGTTAAATAATGATTTGGCTACTCACCCTGTCCAATCACTTATCTGGCTCAAGGATATGTTGTTGGGGAGTGCTTAGGTGGGCTTCAAAAAGAGTTCGTAAGCCCTGTCCCCTTTTCTGGAAGCATCTCTGGAAAGGACAGTGAATGAGTTTCTGAGGAACTGGAGTCCCTGTGTTATATGGTCTTCTGATGGGCCTGTCAATGTGACTGTCTCTGGTAAGCTGGTGGGAGCCTCATTAATAAGGCCTCCTTTTGTGAATGGTGTGTAGATCCCTGGAGACTTTGGTGCACCCCTCTCTTGCATGGCCGGTGTTAGGCTGCTGGCTGTCTGCTGAGACAAAGTATGAATTGCTGCTGCATGGTGGCTTCCCTGTGCTGCTACCTGCTACAGATTTCTCCCGTCAGTGTTCACTGCCATCATCATCATAGGTAAGGTGTAGAGGGCAGGGAGCCTGTACACACTTCTGCGAGCACCACGGAATGTTTGGGGTGGACTCTCCCCTTCCCTGACACAACCTGTAAGCAGGCCTTGTCACAATGTCTTTTCAGATTGGTCATTGCAAATTGACAAACATTTTGAGAAATCAAAATAAGCTTTTTCGCTATTTGATTCGCAACCTGCGGGCCACACCATAAAGCAATTGTGTATGTCCTGTAGTGGCTTACTTAGGTGATACATTATATATTGTATGTTGTGGACATAAATATACCTGCCATTACAGATGCATTTCCCTCATAACAAAGTGCCTCTTTAATCTTCTTAGATAAATATATATAGTGCAGAGAAAGTTTTTTGACCCAACTAACAGAGTCACTGCCCTGTTTCTGTCACCTTCCATTCACATGTTTTGGATTGCCTGGAGATTTGGCCAGCTGTCATGGAGCTGCCCAGAAGAGCACTCTTGACAGTGTTTGTTGTGCTCCTTCAGTATCTATATACATTCAACACAGTCTCTCGCTTTATGCTCATAAACAACCATTTGAAATCAGGCACTTGAGAATTGCACATATCATATCTTGAAACCAAAATTACTTTTTTTAGCATCCCATGATGGCCATTAAGGATCCTCAAATATCCAGGTATTTCTGATCTCTTCTTTCATGAACTAATAAACATGAGATCCTTAATTGTTGACATGCTCAGCTGGGAATACATCACTAAGCTAATAATGATGTTTGTTTAAATCATCTTTGTGGACCACAAGTAACTAGTGATAAAAAGATTTCTCACCTTACACACTCTAATTTCTTACCTCTTGTTTTTGAAAACCCTTTCAGACTTGATTGATCCTATGAGGACACTATGAATCCAGTGTATTAATGACATTTCAGAAATACTGCTGTGTTCCCTTCCTCTTTCAAACATGCACCTATTCTACCAATTCTGGAGAAAAAAACCTTCTCTCACCCCAACTTTGCCTGCTGATTTTTGTCCTATCGCTCTCTTGCTTTTCCTTTCTAAGCTTCTTGATCTCCTAGTTTATGCACAGGTCTCTTTACATGTTTTCTCCCTCCTCACCAACCTGTTTTTACCTTGTCACTCCACTGAGACTCCTCTCATTTCGGTCTCTAACTCTCTTCTCACTACTCACTGCTCGCTATTCTAAGTGCTCCTCTCACCTTATACGCTTTGATCTTTCTGCAGCCTTTGACGCCGTTGATCACAGTATAATTCTCTCGTCTCTTTACCATCTTGTGTTTTGTGGCTCTGTGTTAAATTGGTTTCGTTCTTATCTCTCAGCTTGAACTGTTTTTGTCTCCTGGCATGGCCAGTCCTGCTCTACTCACCCTCTCACCTATGGCGTACCTCAAGGCTCTGTTTGGGTCCTCTACCTTTCTCTCTCTACACAATCTGTCTTACTTCTATTATTTCTTCATTTAGAATTGCCCATCATCTGTATGCGGATGATTCCCAAATCTTTCTATCTTTTCCTGCTTTCACTCCATCACTCCAATCTACCATTTCTTCATGTGTCCTGGTGATTAAAGCTTGGATGACCACTCACTTTCTTCATTTAAACCTGCCAAAAACTATGATTATCTTCTTCCCCACATCTACTATTCCCCCTTCTTCTTCTTCCTTCTATCTCCTTTCCTCCCTCCTTTATTGTAACATTGCGTGCTGCTCACAATGTGGGTGTTCTCTTCAATTCTTCTTCAAGGTTCTCTGGTCACATCTCTGCTATTTCTCATTCCTGTCATTTTCAACTTTATAATATTCACACATCTCGTCTATTCCTCACAACTCATACTACTAAGACCTTACTTTCCTCGCTTGCATTCTCTCGTCTTTTCTATTGTTCTGCTTTCCTTATTGATTGGCCCTCCTTTACTCAATCTATAACTCTTCTGTTCATTTACTTCTTCACTTAGCTCCCTGCAACTCCATTTCTTCTGCTCTACTTTCACTCCATTGGCTCTCCTTTGGCTCTCGCTTGCGTTATACATTGCTCTGTATTGTCTTCAAATGCCTCTACAGTCTCGCTCCACCTTACCTCTCCGTTCTTATTTCTTTTTATTCCGCTTCTCGTTCTCTCAGATCTCAGTCCCAATTTCTTCTAGTTACCCTCGCTCCTCTGTGCCTCATCTCGCTTTTGCTCCTTTTCTATTTTAGCCGCTAAATCCTGGCAATGGGCTTCCTTTTTCTATTTGTTTATTTCTTCTTTCCCCATTTTTAAGATTTGCCTCAAGGAACATCTGCTCTCTGCCTGATCCAGTTGCCTTGATGTGTTTATTAATAAACACCGATCACCAAGTCCTTGGATATTAGAGGGTTGCAGACCTTTGAGTATGGAAAGTTTTTACGGTAATGTCAACATACAGGTTTTTTCACTGCTTGGGCTTCATTAAGCTGTTAATGATCTGCAGACCTGGATGGTCATTTAACCCTGTGAACACTAAGAGTTCCATGTGTTGCAGGCTATTGTCGGCTATTGGTAGTTGTGGTCTTCTGTCATTGTAGAGAAAAGCAAGAAACAGACCTTCCCTTGCTACACCACTGCCTACTGGAGCATCACTCAGGACCACACTAATGATCCTGCAGTGCAGGAAGACCCTGCTTTTTAGGGAATACCCAAGGCCACTTAGGAAAAGCTACTCCTTGGCATTTACCACCCTTGTAGTATGGGATATGCATGCCAATGTAACCTGCACCCTCCCATTCCACTGACCTCTGTTAGGAGTAGCTTCCTAGCTATATTTGTCCTGTATAAACCTGTATAAACCCAAACCCATACAATATATAAACCCATACACTAACACAAAACTGTTGTCAAAATAGCATCTGAACCACACATGGGTAGAGACAATCAACAATGGCACATTGGGCCTCATTATGAGTGGGCCGGTGTGGTAAAAATGCTGGGAAAAATGCTGGTAGTTCCGGAACTGCCATTTCTCCTGGACTGGCACACTCCGCATTTGCCGGTATGGGCTCTGATCCACTAGCAGGCCTGACCTGCCTGGAGTTCAGGCACCTGCCGGCAAAGAATTTCCCCAATCACCTGCACCAGTAGTACCGGTGCCGGTGATTGCGGCAAACGCACTCCATGGAATGGGAACTTCCCGCCGTTGCCGGCACCCGTAATATCCCAATAACACCGGCATATCTGGTGGGGGTAACAGGTGGGTTTACTGGGAACCCGCCGGTAGTACAGGCGGGTTTATCGACAATCCCGTAGTGACCCTCATTGTCTCGTTCCATGTGCACTTTAACCTGTTACCATATATTGCCCGAACCAGAACTACTCTTGGGCTTATGTTAAGTATTTTTTTTTTAAATGTGTTGTATGTTGAAGTCATGGAAAAACGTGTGGGCTGGGAGTTAGACCTTCCCGAAGACCGGTCTCATCTCCTTTGCCGAGGCACCACCAAGCAAGAGCGAACCAAAATCAATGTAAATCTATTGAGCGGCGCGAAAGCTGAAGTAATCACCCGGGCTCATCAGCGAGATCCATGGAATGCAGATTGATTTATTCAGGAAGATTGTCTTGGCCTGATCATTTTCAGAACAATGGGCAAGCCGCTGTGGCTAGGATAATAACTAACAGTGGGGGAGGTCGTTACAGGTTTTCTGCGGAGTCGCGCGTGCCTCGATGGGTGGCGTGGGAGGTCCTGCACGTCACTGCACCTGATCTTTGCACACACTAGCTCAAGTGGCTGTTTCTGCCATTTAAGAGCTTCAGAATCTGTACAAGATATTTCATCCCCTTATACGATAGTAATTTAAATACTCGATGCATGCAAAAAGTACCTGTCTTTATTCTTCTCAGGACACTATCGCAATGTGTTCAGAATAATTGGCAATACATTTAAAAATGAGGCCCTTCACATCCATTGGCTGTGTTTGTGGTTATGCTTCATTTGTTCATGCAATGATAAAAAAAAGTGTTGGGAAGGAGAAACTGCGCTGAATTCATCAAAAACGTTGCAGGCAATTTGATATTATTGTAAGATCACAAATATGGCCTGTCTCAAAAGGCAATGACGTTTAGAATGTAATCATTCTAATCAGAACTGTAAGCATAGAAACATCCAGGACATATGTTCATGTTCTATTATATGAAGCTACGCGTATTTTGATTGCACTTTTAATAAAGCTAAATGCTTGTTATTCACTTATTGACACTATAAGATTGGGTTGACCTTGCTGTTTCACCTGCTGTATGATTTGTGGTTTCAAACGAGAAAGCTGCTCTGCGCATACAACACTTTTCAACTGTGAGTTAATAAATGTTTGACCAATATGAAGTGTCTGTTTTCTTCCCCTGGAGAGTTCCAACCGGCATAAAAAATCTTGAACTGTTATTCGCCACCTCCATCTGCCAGACCCTAGCAGACATGACATAACAAGCGCATAACAAGCACCCTTCTGTGCCCCCTTGCAGTTTAGAAAGTGCCTGTGCTCCTGAAAAACAGCTGTGCCTAGTTGCTGCACAGCAATGGGCTTATTCGTCTGAACACCCCGCCTTGGCACCCTCTGTCCCCCACACCCTGTGTTTCCCCTCCCACTGCGCCCCCACCCCCATCTTTCTTGTGTCTTAGTGCATCAGGCTGGTAAGTACCCTCCTCGCCATTGCAGTTAGCTATCTCACTATCTACCTCTCCTATCTTCTCCAACTGCTTCTCTATTTCCTATCCCTCTCCTATCACTAAATATGGCTGGAAGAAACTTAAGAAGGACATATTGGGCTCCAACCCAGGCCTTCCTTTTGCAGACACCTATGTCATGGCTTCCGCCAGAGAGACTCTCACAGACACCCTCTTTGTCGTTCCTTCACCCGACCTATGGACCCGATACATGGTCGCCTTTCTCTCTCCTATTGCCTCTTCCCCCATTAATGGTGGCTCCCGCTGGGAGGTTGTCCTCGACCTCTTCGCCATTTCCAGGGTCATCAACAATGTCTATCTGAATGTAACCATCGTGATCCAGGGTCCTCGAACCAACCATCTTCTCTTTGACAGGCTCCTACTTCAAACCTTACCTCTCCCATTGAACAGGCCAACTTGCCTGCTGTGTCCTCCCCATCTGCTGCACAGGCTCCCTTGCCTGCTGTGTCTTCCTCCTCTGCTGCACAAGCTCCCTTGCCTGTTTTGTCTTCCTCCTCCACTGCACAGGCTCCCTTGCCTTCTGTATCTTCCTACTCTGCTGCACATGCTCCCTTGCCTGCTATGTCTTCCTCCTCTGCTGCACAGGCTCTCTCGCCTGCTGTGTCTTCCTCCTACTCTTTACAGGCTCCCTTGCCTTGCCTTACTGTCCCTGCTCCCCTGTCGGCCTTGGCTCCTCCGCCATCCTCCACTATTCCATTGGCTCTCTTGCCACCCTTACGAGTTACCAACGTCCCATGCATGCCCCCCCCCCACAGAAGTCCCTCAAAGACGGCAAGCTGCTCCATATTGCCACGCTCACCTCTCACTCCGCTCAGGGAATTAACTCAGAGCACACTTCTTGACAATCCAAAAAACGGAAACTCAGGAATATTGCACCCATCAAGTTTGAAGACAATACATAGTCTCATAAATAGGTAAGACATTCATTCATTGCCTGTTTTTCTTGGCTGCATTTTTTGCCCAAAAATGTTGCCCGAAAAAAACCCATCAAAAAATAATGAGAGGTAATAGCATATAAGGGGTAGGGTGGGGTATATGGAATAAATAATAGGGGAGGAGGGATGGGGGAACACAGCAAATAAACATAAATAGATTAGTTGTTCAGGCAATACCATTCGGTAAAGAATGGCATGAAAAAAAAACTGAGGATAAATGAACATGGACCTAGAAATATAGTACCCAGCAAAATTCTCGACAATACATAGTCTCTGGGATATAGCACACAGCAGACTTCCTGACAGTCCACAGGCTCAGGGATATAGCACCCAGCCGACGTGCTGTCAATCCATAGTCTCAGGGATATAGCACCCAGCAGACGTCCTGACAATCCACAATCTCAGGGACATAGCAACCAGCAGACTTGCTGACAATCCACAGTCTCAGGGATATATCAGCAAGAAGACTTGGTGACAATGCACAGTCTCAGGGGTATAGCACCCAGCAGACTTCCTGACAGTCCATTGTCTCAGGGATATAGCACCCAGCAGAGTTCTTGACAATATATAGTCTCTGGGATATGACACCCAGCAGACTTCCTGACAGTCCACAGTCTCAGGGGTATAGCACCCAGCAGACTTCCTGACAAACCATTGTCTCAGGGATATAGCACCCAGCAGAGTTCTTGACAATATATAGTCTCTGGGATATGACACCCAGCAGACTTCCTGACAGTCCACAGTCTCAGGGGTATAGCACCCAGCAGACTTCCTGACAGTCCATTGTCTCAGGGATATAGCACCCAGCAGAGTTCTTGACAGTACACAGTCTCTGGGATATGACACCCAGCAGACTTCCTGACAGTCCCCAGTCTCAGGCATATAGCATCCAGCAGATTTGTTGTCAATCCTTAGTCTCAGGGATATAGAACACAGCAGACTTCCTGACAATCCACAGTCTCAGGGATATAGATCCAGCAGACTTCCTGACAATCCACAGCCTCAGGGATATAGCACACAGCACACTTCCTGACCAGCATCAGTCTAATGTATATGGAGCCCGGGTACCCACTTCTAGGGATGTAGTACCCACCTCACTTTCCAGTCTACCACTGGTTGTCTAACTCCCTTCCTAACAATACATTGCCTGGCTCACTTTCTAACATCTCCACCGGTCTTCCAGCTTCCACAGTGCTCCAATAGCCGTTTGGTCCACCAGCACTTGCAGGTCACCTAGCTTTCTCAGGTCTCTCACTTCTCTTAGCACATTCAGTTCCTGCAGGTAAGCTAGCTTGTGCACCTTGGGAAGGGTGTCTCTTTGGACCAGGCGAGTTCTCACACCTCTGTTTCCTCTGTCCTAGACTCTCCTCCTGCTACAGGTAAACGGCTTGCTTCTCCCTAATTGGCAAGGCCTATATAGACCCCCATGGGTTACATATGTATAATATGGCTCAGTATTGATTAACTCTGTCACTGTCTGTAGGCACCTTCTGACTGGTGCATGTGCTCGAGAAACAAATTGGAAGCACGTGTAGGATTTGTACATCTCCCTGAGATGTTTTAAGAAGTTAGAATAAGTTAAGAAGCAGCACTGTTAACATAAAAGAAATACTCTGTGCTCCATATCAGTGCCTTGAGGGTCGGGGCACTCTTGTGCCCCAGTTTTTCAATTAAATGGTTCATCACCATGCCTCATAGCATGGACAGGACTATTCTGCACAAGAAAGCGGCCACCTCACCTGTTTTCAATAGCATGCACAGATCATGTTGCTCAGACCTAGGGCAATCATCTGCAGCCTTTGTCTCTACACATGTTCTGGACTTTGACACCCATGATCCCTCAACATTAATTATGCCAAGGCAAAGACTGGAACATTCAGGAATCTGTTGTGTAGACAGAGGTCCATTAGGATACACTGCACGGCGCTTAAAGATTCATGGACACAAACTTTTTCTACTTTTTGGGAGAATATCGTCTCCATGTGCACGGTGACTCCACTATGGGAGTTCATTATTTACATGATATCCAAAATGTTGTCGAATATGTTGATTATCATGCATGCAATTAGTTAAGTCGGCACCTGCCATGCATTCTAGGTAGAACCATTGAAATTAGCATTGAGCTATAGCAACTCACTAATATTGCATTGACATTTAAAAAAATGATAATGTACATGACTGATATCAGGGATGACTCTGCCATTCATCCTGCCACTTGTGCTATGTTACATCACTGCTTATATCCAAGAAAAGGACAAAGTTCCTTCAAGCAGACTCTGCCTTTCATCCTGTCACTTTTGCGGTGTGCTTGCATCACTACTGAAATCAAAGAAAAGGAGACCGTACCTTTAATTATATAACTGATCTCGGTACAGACTCTGCCTTTCATCCTGCCACTTGTATTTTATTTGCATCGCTACCGAAATCAAAGAAAAGGAAAAAATACCTTTAATCAAATATCCAACTTCAGGGCAGACTCTGCCTTTCATCCTGCCAGTTTTGCTGTTTGCTTGCATCACTACTGAAATCAAAGAAAAGGAGAAATTACCTTTAATCAAATATCTGACAGCAGGGCAGACTCTGCCTTTCATCCTGACACTTGTGCTAATTTACCTTCAAGAAAACATAGGTATGGTAGAAGACCGCAGCAGCAAAGGCAATTTATAAAGGCCATAGTGAAAGGGATATTGAGATTACCGTGCAAAACAAAAACACAAATTCACTAGTCATAGTTGGCACCGGTAAATCTGCAGCCACAATCTTAATGGTAGTATAACTTGGCTATTGAGCTCTTGACCTACATGGCTCATGACATCTGTGGAATGTATTGCTATAGAAAATCAGATCTCTAAAATAAAATGTACAGTATATTGGGCTTTTTTATGTTTGCCCTAAAAATAATGTTCTTCTTCATGGCCGCTCTGAACTATGCAATGAACAAATCATGTGTGTCACCATGAGCTGTGCGTGTTGGTGGCCGATTAACTGGTACATGCATTGGGTTTTGTCTTTTTGCACTGCAACCAGACCTATAGATATGCACTTTACTAGCCACTCTAACGGCCTAATTCACAGAGCAGTTTCCAATGGGATTGTTGCATTATAAAACGCTTCCGTGAATAAAGCTCTTAGTCTCTAAAAAAGACAAATACACCAACAAAGTAAAATAGGGAATACAAATACTGTCAACAAGAAAAACTAATCAAGGTGCCCATCGGAGCATGCCCCTGTAGTACACCCTCACAGCTCTATGGATAACTTATTTGGAGACCTACATTGTAATTGCATTGTAAGTGATTTCAATCCAGCACTCCAACTAAGTCAATGCCTAGTATGGGATGCCTAATGGAAACCCTTATTTATATATTTTTATGTCAAATGTTCTTTTAATTCTGGATGATGTACCCTTATATAATGCCCCTCTCTTTGAATTCCCCCGGTCTCACTGAAAAAAGAAATAGGTTTGTTTTGCAAATTAAAAGATTTATTTGAAGAATTGAACAATATATAGATTATACTTTTATGAATGTGAAGAATATCTGAATATCACACTTATGAATATGAACAATGATCGGCAATGGGTAATATTACAATATCAACAATCTCTTTAATCAATTAGGAGTAGGAATCGGAAGAATAATCTAGCAGAGAATACTTTGTATGGGTTCAAGAGATTGCAATGAAAGGAAGAAATGCAATACAGAAATAAAACTTGATATGACCTCAATCAAAAGACAATATGACCACTCTTTCCCCTGTTACTACTCACTCCCCCCACTTTGCAATATGAAGAGATGGAATGGGGGCACACAGGTATCAGGAATAACAATCAACAATTGCAGTTTCAATCCCGCTTCCCCCAGCAAGCTTAGAGAGAACAGGTATGATTTTAAATGTGGTTTGAATTGGATGGGAAAAATGCTAAAAATGATTTTAATTCGCTAAATTGAATTCAGAACAAATGAGAGTGGCTTTGGATTAGTTCAGGTCAACACAAACAATGATTTATGAATGATTAGCAGATGGAAAACGAAATTCAGAAGTTGAAAACAAGAAACATCTATTTTTAGATGAAGTGAAATTGAACCAAACTGCAAATTTGCGGCAACTTTTCCGTGTGCAGGAAACGCGATTAGGGCAAAACTATAAGGAATTGGAATATCGTTCTGGGTTCGTTTGAAAGCTGAAGATGTTAGCTTCAAATTGACATTTAAATTCATTTCTAGGATATATGGTTAAAAAATTACAGAGTTTTTTGTGAAGGTAGATTTTTCAGAAACAGAGTCAAGATTTCAAAAATGAAAGATGCGCTTTAAAGATTTAGAACCAATATGGACTTATACTAAAGGGCTATGAAAGTACAAGATAACCAACGGGACAACCACCAGAACAGGGCGCCTTCCACTCTGATTGTTGTGCGCCAGGACACTTGACTTTCTTCAGAAAATGTCAGCGCATAGATGATTATCATTACAATTATCACAGGCTATATAATGAGAAGAATTCAGGATGGACACAAGATTCTAAAATGCAGTTCTGGATAGGTTGAAATGGATTGAATTGATTACTTTAAACTAAGAGATGACTATGGACGGTTCTATACTAAATACTCACTCCTATGGCTTTGGGATGGAATGGGCCCGTCAAAGATCTGGTCAAAGGTTTGGCTTGGACTTCACTCGCCACCGGACAGGATCAGGGCACCTGGACTCTGCTCTCAGCAAGGCACTCTGATCTGCGCGGCCTCTTGGACTGGATCTGACGGGTTGGTTCTGGGTACAGCTCTGCTCTATGGTTCTGGATCTTGGGTTCTAGCACGGGTTCTTGGCCAGAAGCAAAACAGCTCATCCAGGCTGTTGGATTTTGTGGTGCCCCTTGGAAGTTTAGGGGTTAAAATCAGGTTGCTAGATTTTAAAGGCCTGCTGAAAAGGGTTCAGCTTTTTGGATTGGGCCTTTCTGCTTCAAAGTTCTAGAGTCTGGATTCTGGGCCTGGTTCTAGAGTCTGGAGTCTGGATCTTCCTGCAGGGTGCTTCACCAAGCAATCAGATGATGAGTGAAAAGTGTGTGTCTGTCTGGGTCCTCAGCTGTCCCTATTTAACCATTTCCAACGTGGGTGGGGAGGCTGATAGGTCAGAGAATTTCCCCTCTCCTGATTTGAGACAGGAGCAGTGTGTCCTATGTGTCAGAGTGACACTGTGTTTATGGTCCAAAGGAAATCCCTCCCCTTTGCTTTTACTTAAGAAATCTATTTTCCCCAAAAACATATTTCCAAGATGCACAACTTATTAATAATACATAATTACATCACAGATTAATGAAAACACGTCTCTGTTCAAGTCCCATGTTCCTATGGGTTTTGGTTCACAAATGACTGTTTTTTTTGCACTTTTGGTGGGTTTTTCAATGTTAGTTCTGCACCAATTTTTATACATGCATACACACCCCATCTGGGCATAAACCTGTAATTTTTCATGTTCCTAACATAAACACAATGGCTGGAATATGAATAGTTTCCGGGGTTCCGTCTCAGAACATCACACAGATTCCAAATTAGTTTTAAACTGTGGGCAAATTTTTCATTTTAACAACCTACACGTTTTATATTTTTGTCAATTCAGTACAATTTGTTATAAGTATTTTTCTAAAACATACATTTACTTCAACTTCAATCCAAATTTCCAGTCTGGCCCGCCTCCAAAGCTGGGCTGAGTCAGAGGGTCACATGGCTTGTCTTCCTGCCAAAGCAGTTGTTGTCAGTCACACCCGAATGAGCATTTTCTGTTCAGTCCAAGGAACCCATTGTTTCTTGCTCAGGGCAGCAGAGGAAATCTCCTCCCCTTCTGATTAACATGCCAATGCGAAATCCTCTCCTTTTGGTGGGAATGAACAAGGTGGGAGATTCTCAGGGAAAGAAAGCCTCTTGGAAGTTTTATCTGAATTAGGATGCCTTATGGTCAATTGTAACATAGTTCCTTGTGAAAAAATTACATTTATAATTTTAAAATGAGCAGACATACTTTAATTCCAGTCTTTTTCAACATGAAAATCAATGTGTGGCACTATATATGCATTTGATGGAAATCCCTTCTTTGACATGTTTAGCTTTGAAAACACAAGTTTCTCCTGTCAGATTTAGAGTTCGCCAGCGCCTGTCGGAGGCGAGTAATGGTACTGCACCCATTTTGACAGATTTATTTCCATCAAGTATCTATCAAGTATCCATCAAGTATACCATCAGCGATGCGGCTGATTCCTTGATGGCCTCCGTCCAGAGCCCGCGGCCACCGGCTACCATTCGATGGTTTCGGATCGGATCGCGCTGTCGCGCAGATCAATGGCTTCCTGAGGCCACAGAGCATCTGATGTGAGCCAGTGGGGCCCCGTTTCCCCCTACTAGCCCCTGAATCGGCGGTGCCCCACTCCTGGGCCGAGACGCGACCGGCACATCCAAGATGGCGGATGTGACGAGCCCCGCGCCGTAACAAGAAGTGAGCAGGAAGCTATCCCTGTCCAGTCTCGGACGCCGAGGTGGAGCCCTGAAGCAACCAGAGGCGGTGGCTACGAAGACGCTGCACGGGAGTCTGGCCCACCGACTACTGGAAAAGCGAGTGCAGCGGGCGGGGTGCAGCCTTCGTCCCACCTTTGTGCCCCCCCTCCACGCCGATCCTCTGAGGTGTCCCCGGCCAGGGAAGAATGGGCTCTGTCCCCGTGGCTCTGGTCGAGTGGGAGCTCCCGAGCCTGGAAGCAGTGCTACGCTGAAAACGGCCAAGGAGCCTGCGGCGGCCTGCTGCGGCCTGCTGCGGCCTGCTGCGGCCTGCTGCGGCCTGCTGCGGCCCTCTCCTTCCCTGAGAATTTTGAGAACGGCAGCTGGGGTCCTCCGGCCCTGAAGAAGGTGAGGGCTTGGCGGCGGGGCTCTGTGGGGTGCTGGCTTCCCATGGCCGCTTGAAGCGGTCGCAACCACTTCACCTCCGGGCTGTGCATTGGCTGGGTCTTCCTTCACATCTTCCAGGGGCGCCCCGGCCCACCGACCCTTGACTTGCGCACAGCCTGAGGCCCTGCACCAGCGACGGCACCTCGCCCCCCTTGATCCAGCAAGAAGTTCCAGGCTCCCGGCCTGACCCCGCCTTCTCAGGGTGCTGAACAGGTGACTCCAACGCCACTGGGATCCTAACATCGGAGGCTCCTGAGATCACTATCCGCGCAGCGCCCCACCACACGGTGGCTTCCTGGGTGCCCCTGCCCATTAGTCCCCGCTACCCCTTGAGTGTCCTGGGCCGCCGCCACTACAACTGTGGGGTCTCTCCTGCCAGTGACTGGCGCTTCGGGTTCCCCCTTGGCACCCCAGTCTACTGCTGACTGACGGCCTCTGAGCCTCTACCACTTTGGGTGTCTCCCTGTGGAATAGCTGACCAGACCCACCCCTAAGACCGCCGCCCCGGGAGGTTCAGATCTATAATCTACACGGGATGTCAAAACCGGCTAAAACAACCAAATCCTCGGATATGTCTGCCATGCTGCTGGCCACAGACAAGACGAAGAGGTCAGCCCCTTTGTAACGCTCACCTGATTCCCGTAGAGGCGCCGGTCTTGACTGGGCGTATACCGTTTCTTCAAAGGTGATGTGTAACACACGGCTGGCTCTTTGGGCTGGACCTCTGTGCACTGTATGTCTGACTCGAAGGGTAAGATGTCTGCAGATAGAAAATATGGGATTAAGGAACTGGGTTATTGAATGTCTCTCTCTTCTTCCCTTTCTCTTCTCCTGTAGAACCCCAAAGGTTAACGCTCTCACCTTAGGTAAGTGAACGCCGTGCTCTCCATCTGCCTCGAGGCAGGGTGCTGTAACCAGTTTCTTTACTGGATAAGGGGAGCAGGCCTCTTGACTTCAGAGGACTGCTGTCCGTCGTTTACTGCACGAACGGTAAGTTTCGAGTAATTCTAATGTCTTTAAAGTCTTTAGTAATGATGTCTCTTGTTTTGCAGGGTTCCGGCGATGGCGGATGACGGGCTGAAGTGAGTTGAAAATGGAGCCCGTGTGATGAATAGAAGCGCCTGGAAGCACGTAAGTAAGCGCTTGTTGCCTGCTTCACGATGCGCTCTAACTGTCTTTTTTTTTTGCAGGTACAAGTTCGGAGCGGCTGCAGGGTGCCGGAATACCCACTGGGTTAGATGTGGAAAGGAGTAATGGCACGTGAGTATTAAAGTTCCCCAATGTCTTTAAACGCACCTTGTTTTGTCTTTCAGATGCGGGATGCAGTGTGAAGACCTCCGGAGCGCACGAAGAGTAGGTAAGCCTTTGTCTTTCAGATGCCGGAATGCAGCACGAGGCGTTGGTGACAGCCGATGGACCAGGTAAGTGAAGAGCTGTCACTGAAGACCGTAATGCTAACCTGTTCTTTCTTGTCTTTATAGGTGTTGCTGAAGACTGGATTCAGGATGGTAAGCCTTTTCCCTTATGCCCAGGATCAGATGCAGAAGACACGATGAGCGTTCTGCTGCAGAGGATGCAGAATAACGCAAACGCAAGATTCATCCATCGGGTGTGGTTTAAATAGCCTCCTGTAGTGCTTAGGTGTCTCCTTCCACAGCCACGCCTAGGTAAGAAAAGAGTTCCTGCTTTCCAGAAGAGTTCCAGTGTTCTGAATCTAGGGAGTGGTTCCTGCCCCACCCAACAGGAAAAGTAGTTCCAAACAGAAGAGGATCAGAGGCTCAAATGGCAGGCAAGTAAGCAGCATGGTCTGCTGCAGGTAAGTCCACCCAAGCATTATGAGCCCGGCGCTTCCAGCGCTGGGACTGGGCATATTTATGAGCCTGGTGCCACTGGCGCCAGGACTGGGTCCAAAAGGTCCCAATTGGGACTGGTTGGCACTCGGAACCTGGGTTATGGATCTGCTTCCAAAGGAGTTGTGAAAACCCTGACCTTTTGGAAGCAGAGATCATGACAGTACCCCCCCTCAAGGCCCCTCCCAAACCGGGCTTCTCCGGGGGTTTTGGCTTGTCAGGAAATGTTCGGTGAAATCTTTTGATTAGGCGAGGAGCGTGGACATATTCAGCAGGTTCCCAGGATCTCTCTTGGGGGCCGTAGCCTTTCCAGTCAATTAGGTAAAATAGTTTAGATTTGGAGATTTTGGAGTCCAGAATGCTTTTGACTTCAAACTCGAGTTCTCCATCAACTAGGATAGGTTTTGGAGATTTAGTTAGTCGGGTTTGAGGTTGCACGGGTTTTAATAGAGAGACGTGGAAGACCGGATGTATCTTCATGTGCGGGGGCAAGTCCAACTTGACCGCTACTGGGTTTACTATGGTAGTGATGGAATAGGGACCAGGGTATCTTGGGTTGAATGTGCGTGGCCCTTTTAGAGGTAGATACTTGGTGGATAACCAGACTTGATCCCCTACTTGATATTGAGGGGCTTCCTTCCGATGTTGATCTGCTCCTTTCTTGTATTGTTCTTTAGCCCTTTGAAGGTGAGAAACAGCTTCCTTAAAGGCTTGGGTGATTGTAGAATGCAGGTAGTCTACTGCTGGTGTTTCAAGATCTTGGAGGGGATCCAACTCCGAGGTTCGAGGGTGACTGCCGTACAAAAGAAAAAACGGGGTTTTCCCAGTTCCCGAATGGACAGAGTTATTGCAGGCATATTCGGCTATCCAAAGGATGGCTTTCCAAGTTTTTTCAGTTTGTTGCAGCATGCAGCGTAAATACTGTTCCAAAGTTTGATTGGTCCTCTCGGTTTGTCCGTCGGTCTGAGGGTGGTGACTGGTCGATAGTCTCACATCAATTTGAGCCGACCGACAGCAACTTCTCCAAAAATAAGAAATAAATTGACTGCCTCGATCCGAAATTAGAACCGAAGGAAAACCGTGCAGTGGGACGATGTTTTCGAGAAATTCTCGGGCAAGAGTTGCTGCTGTTGGCAAGCCTTTGAGCGGAATGAAATGCGCCATCTTGGAGAATAAGTCCACGATTACTAGAATCGTATTGTATCCGGAGCATGGAGGTAGATCGGTGATGAAGTCCATAGAAAGCGTATGCCAAGGGCGAGGTGGGATGTCAATAGGGCGTAAGAGGCCTGCTGGTCTTTCCTTTTGACTCTTGTTTTGGGCGCACACTCCACAGGACATTATAAAGTCTCTGATATCTTTTTCCCAAGACGGCCACCAGAAGTAGCGCTTGATCTTTTCTGAGGTCTTGGCCATACCGGGATGTCCTTCCATTAAAGAATCGTGATAACAAGAGATTACTTTTTTCTGTAAATCTGTGCTGGGTAGGTATAATCGTTCTTGGAAATACAATAAGTTGTCCTTTACTGCAAAGTCCTTTCCCTGCAGATGCCAATTCTGTATGTCTGCTGGAGTTACAAGTTTCCTGGCTTTATCCTTAACTTCCTCTATGGATTCTGTGGCGATTACACCCAGAATTCTTTGTTCGGGAATGATTGGTACAGGTTTAGGGTTGATCAAGTGTTCTTCCACTCCCATCCGAGAAAGGGCATCAGCTTTACCGTTCTTTGTACCAGGTCGATAGGTAATTATGAAGTCAAACTCGGCAAAGAATAATGCCCAACGGAGTTGTCTAGAGGATTGGGCTTTTGCGGTTTTCAAATATTGCAGGTTTCGGTGATCCGTAATCACAGTAACGGTGTGTCGGGCCCCCAGCAGATAATGCTGCCAAGCCTTAAAGGCAGACTTGATAGCCAGAAGTTCCTTGTCAGTAATCGTGTAATTGATTTCAGGAGGCGAGAATTTGCGGGACCAAAATGCCACGGGATGCAACTGATTGGTTACCGGGTCCTTTTGTGATAGAACTGCCCCCATGGCAAGGCTTGAAGCATCAGTTTCCACGATGTAGGGGAGTTCGGGCGAGGGTGTTTTAAGATTGGTGCAGAGATAAATTTAGTCTTCAAATCCTGGAAAGCTTGTTCCGCCTCGGTAGACCATTCAAAACGTTTGTTTTTCTTTAACAAGGCAGTGATGGGCTGGACTATTCGAGAGAATTCGGGGATAAACCTGCGGTAAAAGTTAGCGAAGCCTAACATGCTTTGCACACCTTTTACGGAGGATGGTGATGGCCATTTGAGAACTGCATCGACCTTCTTTGAATCCATATGCACTCCGCCAGGTGATAATATGAATCCCAAGAATTCAACTTCAGTCACGTTGAAAACACATTTTTCCAACTTAGCGAAAAGTTTGTGTTGACGCAATCTTTCGAGGACCATTTTCACGTGTTTCCGATGTTCAGGTTCCGATGAAGAATAAACGAGGATGTCGTCAATGTAAACAACAACACACACATCTATGAGCTCTCTGAGGACATCGTTCATAAAATATTGAAAGGCGGCCGGGGCATTGCAAAGTCCGAAGGGCATGACCTGATATTCAAATAGCCCATACTTGGTGCGGAAGGCCGTCTTCCATTCATCGCCCTCTTTTACTCGTACCAAGTGGTAAGCTCCTCTAAGATCCAGCTTTGTATATATGCATGCTTTTCTGACTTGGTCCAGGAGTTCAGGGATCAAAGGTAACGGATATCTATTCTTAACAGTGATCTGGTTCAGGGAGCGATAATCTATACAAGTTCTAAGGTCTCCTTCCTTTTTTGGAACGAAGAACAAAGCTGAAGAAGCAGGGGACTTGGAAGGACGAATAAACCCATTTGCCAGGTATTGATCCAGGTATTGTCGAAGGTGAAGGTTCTCAGGCTCGGTGAGGGCATAAATTCTACTACAAGGAGGAGTAGATCCAGGTATCAGGTCTATCTGGCAGTCATAAGACCTATGAGGAGGTAGAGAGTTAGCCTGATCCTTCCGGAAAACATCTTGGTATTCTAGGTATTCGGGAAGTAACTGGGGAGTCTCTGAAGAAATTGCTGCCAGTGCAACACCAGGTGGAGGGTGACAAGTAGAGACACATTCTGGAAACTGGACCGTTCTTGCTCGCCAATCGATCAGAGGATTGTGTTTCTCTAACCAAGGTATTCCTAGAATAATCTGAAACTGAGGGGCCTTGATCACATCGAACACGATCTTCTCATGGTGTCCATCTTGACTTACTAGCGTCACTTCTTGAGTGGTATGCGTTACTGGCCCGGAGGCTATCTCCGTACCATCCACCGTAGTAATGACGTCCTTTACAGCCTTGGGACAAAGAGTTAGATTCATCCTCAAAACCATTTCATGATCCACATAATTGCCGATGGCACCGCTGTCGACGTAAGCTTCAATTGCATGTAATCGATCCGGATTATCAGGGCTAATGAGGACCATAGGTATCACGAAATGCGAGGTCACGGAACTGGTTTTCACGCTCGGCAAGAGGACCTCTATTCTTGTCGGGCGAGGTCGTTTCCCTGCTCAGAGATTGTAACTTTGGTAACTGCAGCTCCTACTGCCTTCTTGGCAGGTTTCACCGGACAGTCTCGAAGAAAGTGCCCTGAGTTTCCGCAATAGAGGCATAATTGCAACAGTTTTCTCCTTTCCAGCTCCTTTTGTGTTAGAGGACCTTTCAGACCCCCTATTTGCATGGGTTCCCCGGAGTCTACTCCTTTGGAAGGAGTTGGCGGTTTGGAAAATACTCGAGCATCAAACTTGGAACGATCAGCCTTCCTGTTCTGCAGTCTGTGATCTATTTGAACGACTAAGTCTATATAGTCCGAACAATCTTGTGGGGGATTCACTACTTGGGCTAACACATCTTTGAGCTCTCCACGTAGACCTCTATAAAACAGCGTAATCCTTTTGTCCTCAGGCCATTGAGTTTCCACTATCAGTCTGTTGAAAGACGCAATATAAGCCAAAAGGTCTTGATTACCTTGTCGCAACGAAAGAAGCTCATTGTCCAAGGCCTGCCCCTGTGAATGTCTTGCGAACAGTTTTTCCATACGGAGCTGAAAAGCTTGAAAATCATGGAGGACCGGATCATCTTGATTTACTAGAGGGATCGACCAGTCTGCCGCATTGCCACTAAGGTACGAAAGCACGAAAGCTACTTTAGCTTGATCAGTTGGAAAGGCTGCTGGCCGGCATAAGAAATGCAACCGGCACTGATTGATAAATACTGCAAACCTCTTTGGGTCGCCAGAAAATCGTTCGGGCGGAGCCAGAGGTACATTCCCAGGTAGGTTGATCTGCACTGGATTCATAGAGGATGTAGAAGGAAGATTTCCCCCAGATGCGGGTAACGGGGTCTGTCCGGCTTGTGACTGTAGCAATTGTCTAGCGAGATCATCTGTTCGCTCCTTGGAAATAACCAGTTCCCTTCTTAGAGCGTTCGTTTCCTGACGGGCTGCATGCACTTCTGCCCTTAGTTCCCCAAGTAACTGGGCTAGCTGGTCCGTATCCGAGGTTTCCATAGCGCCTGGACGGGAGTTTTGTGGTAGGCTTTGCGTTCTGTAACGCTCACCTGATTCCCGTAGAGGCGCCGGTCTTGACTGGGCGTATACCGTATCTTCAAAGGTGATGTGTAACACACGGCTGGCTCTTTGGGCTGGACCTCTGTGCACTGTATGTCTGACTCGAAGGGTAAGATGTCTGCAGATAGAAAATATGGGATTAAGGAACTGGGTTATTGAATGTCTCTCTCTTCTTCCCTTTCTCTTCTCCTGTAGAACCCCAAAGGTTAACACTCTCACCTTAGGTAAGTGAAGGCCGTGCTCTCCATCTGCCTCGGGGCAGGGTGCTGTAACCAGTTTCTTCACTGGATAAGGGGAGCAGGCCTCTTGACTTCAGAGGACTGCTGTCCGTCGTTTACTGCACGAACGGTAAGTTTCGAGTAATTCTAATGTCTTTAAAGTCTTTAGTAATGATGTCTCTTGTTTTGCAGGGTTCCGGCGATGGCGGATGACGGGCTGAAGTGAGTTGAAAATGGAGCCCGTGTGATGAATAGAAGCGCCTGGAAGCACGTAAGTAAGCGCTTGTTGCCTGCTTCACGATGCGCTCTAACTGTCTTTTTATTTTGCAGGTACAAGTTCGGAGCGGCTGCAGGGTGCCGGAATACCCACTGGGTTAGATGTGGAAAGGAGTAATGGCACGTGAGTATTAAAGTTCCCCAATGTCTTTAAACGCACCTTGTTTTGTCTTTCAGATGCGGGATGCAGCGCCAAAGGCCTCCGGAGCGTGCAAAGAGTTGGTAAACTTTTGTCTTTCAGATGCCGGAATGCAGTGTGAAGACCTCCGGAGCGCACGAAGAGTAGGTAAGCCTTTGTCTTTCAGATGCCGGAATGCAGCACGAGGCGTTGGTGACAGCCGATGGACCAGGTAAGTGAAGAGCTGTCACTGAAGACCGTAATGCTAACCTGTTCTTTCTTGTCTTTATAGGTGTTTCTGAAGACTGGATTCAGGATGGTAAGCCTTTTCCCTTATGCCCAGGATCAGATGCAGAAGACACGATGAGCGTTCTGCTGCAGAGGATGCAGAATAACGCAAAGCAAGATTCATCCATCGGGTGTGGTTTAAATAGCCTCCTGTAGTGCTTAGGTGTCTCCTTACACAGCCACGCCTAGGTAAGAAAAGAGTTCCTGCTTTCCAGAAGAGTTCCAGTGTTCTGAATCTAGGGAGTGGTTCCTGCCCCACCCAACAGGAAAAGTAGTTCCAAACAGAAGAGGATCAGAGGCTCAACTGGCAGGCAAGTAAGCAGCATGGTCTGCTGCAGGTAAATCCACCCAAGCATTATGAGCCCGGCGCTTCCAGCGCTGGGACTGGGCATATTTATGAGCCTGGTGCCACTGGCGCCAGGACTGGGTCCAAAAGGTCCCAATTGGGACTGGTTGGCACTCGGAACCTGGGTTATGGATCTTCTTCCAAAGGAGTTGGGAAAACCCTGACCTTTTGGAAGCAGAGATCATGACACCCTTCCCCAAAGCTAACCCCACAGAATGCCCCAGAAGAACAAGGAAAGCTAGACACTAGAGATGACATCCAGGCCTTCATGCAGGACATCAAAGCTGAGTTCCGGTCTTGCATGACTGAACTGTCTACGCGGATGGATCAAACAGGCCACCGACTCACAGAAGCGGAGCAGAGACTTGGAGAGGTAGAGGACCTAACCCAGAGCCACGATGCCGCATTAATAGAGCTGAGACGCGACCTTCAGGTGCTACAGAACAGGAACAAGGTACTCAAATTTAAACAGGAGGATCTGGAAAATAGGGCTCGAAGAAATAACCTGCGTAACCGAGAGGTCCCGTCATCGGTCCCAGACAATGAATTACCAGAATACATAGGCAACTTCTTCCAAGCCCTCCTCCCACACATGGACAAAGCCCAGCTCATCCTAGACCACACTCATAGACTGCACCCAAGACGTGGGGTGGACTATGACGGTCCTTTGGACGTAATCACCAGGGTCCACTTCTACGCCACCAAAGAGGCCATCTCGGCAATAAGCCGTACTAAGGATGAGTTCTCGTTCTTGAGCACTCAACTTCAGATCTTCCAAGACCTCTCGCTGATGACCCTACAGAAAAGAAGAGCCTTGAAGCCCTTAACTGGGTTCCTGCAGTCCCAGCAAATACGCTATTGATGGTTGTTTCCGTCCACTCTCCAATTCATGTTCCAAGGCGTTCAGCATAAAATAAGTCGTCTGGAGGATGCGGAGTCCATTTTGCACTCTAACTCTCCGGAGTCCTCAATGACCCATAGTCCCCTTCGTCCCTCAGGGGAGACGGAGAAACCCCCCCAGAAACAGCAACAGCAACCCTGGTCCAAAGGTCAGAGATGTCGGAAAGTAAAGTAACCCTTCCACCCACAGCGATCATGAAATTTCCGATTCGATAAACCTAAGAAAACGTCAGAGATGCCGCGGGCCCCGAGCGGCCCATGCCCTACTCCAAGGAGTATGTCACCGATCCACTCTTGGAGACAAACCCAATTATGTGGTTTGATCCTAGCCCTGTTGGCTGGGAGAACAGTTACAGGAATCCCAGCCCCGTAGGCTGGCAGGACAGTTTTGGCCCTGTTGGCCAGGGGAAGGCCTGCATGGGAAATGCTGGCCCCCCACCCACTTAAAAGTTCACCCTCCCGTTGGAGGGTACAGGAAACCCAGATGCAGGAAAACCACGCTGAACTTGAGCCATGAGATGAAGACTGAATACCCCCATCCCCCCGCGATAAGCAGAGCCACATTCCAGAGGACGCTCAGGGAACGCCCCCTCCACACCAGAAACTAAAGTTCTTGACACTGAATGTCAGGGGCCTCAACTCCCCGCAGAAGCTGAAAGCGATCTTGAGATGCATCCAGAATGACGAGGCCTCCATTGTCTTCCTCCAGGAGACTCATCTGATTCCACCGGACTTCACGAGGCTCCGGGACCGGCAATTCCCACTGCAATTTCTGGCATCCAACGGAACGAAGAGGGGCGGCACTGCAATCTTGATCGCCAAAGGCCTTAAGCCGCAAATCCTGGACTCCATGCTATGCCCGGAGGGCCGATTTGTGGCGGTGAAATGCTGAATGCTCGGCCAACTGTACACATTGATTTCGGTATACGCTCCTAATGAAGAGCAGGAGGTATTCCACTCAGCCCTAGAAAGCACCCTCCTTCCATTTGCTGAAGGCCAAACCATCATCGGAGGAGATTTCAATGGAGTCCCTGACCCCTTAGCAGACAGATCGCATCCTCCAGCCCGCAGAGACTTTAGCCTGGCGACAGCGCTACTCAAACTCTTCCAAACCCTAGATGTGGTAGACGCCTGGAGAGTCCTCCATCCAGAGGAGCGAGACTATTTGTGCTATTCTTATGTGCATAGAACATACTCTCGCATTGACCTCCTGTTGGTATCCCCACAGATCCTGGAATTCACAGATGAGGTCCTCATTGGACCCAGAATCCTCTCAGACCACGCGCCCATAACGCTAACGCTCAGAGCCCACAACCCTGACCCGTCCCCATGGAGCAGCTGGTCTCTCTATGACCCGATCCTAGAAGACATGGCCACGAGAGACGTGCTGGCTAAAAGAATAACGCAGTACTTTGAAGAGAACAAAAACGAAGATACCTTCCCGGCGAACACGTAGGACGCAATGAAGGCTGTGGTGAGAGGGGTCCTAATATCCCGAGGAGCGGCCTATCACAAACAAAAACAACAGACACGCCACATTCTAGAGGACAAAGTACTGGAGGCGGAGACAGTGTATAAAGCCAGAAACTGGTCCCCGGGAACATACCGAGCATTACAGACGGCTCGAAAGAAATTGGAGGCCCACTACGCGGAGGACACAGCCCAGCTTCTAGCCAAAACAAAGCAGAGCTACTACACCAGAGGTAACAAGGCGAATAAATTCCTAGTGGAAAAATTGGCAAGAGTCAAGAGCAGGAACACTATTATAGGCCTCCAGGACCCCCAGGGAGCAGTCCAATTCGCTGATCGGGATAAATTAAGAATTGCAGAGGCCCACTTGACTGATACAATGTCGGATACCCCAAGATCTAGCGAAGAACAGCATTCCTACCTGCAGGGGGCCGCCTTACTCCAGATCGCAACTCCAAGAAGAGAAGAGCTGGAGGCCCAGATCACAAGCAAAGAGATCGACGAGGCCATCAAAAGCTTAAAACCAAGAGCCCCGGGACCAGATGGGTTCTCGCCACGATTCTTCAAACTCTTCCGACCCCAGCTGCTGGCTCCCATGACGACACTCTTCAACTCCTTCGCCACCTCAGGATCGATAACCCAGTCGATGAAAGAGTCGATCACAGTCCTAGCGCTGAAACCAGGATAGGATCCCAGAGACATTGCCGAATATCGACCCATCTCCTTGTTAAATCTAGACGCGAACATTTATTCAAAGGTCCTGGCAAACCGTCTAGCGAAGATACTCCTGGACGTTATAGATCCAGACCAAACGGGATTCATCCTACACAGAGCCACCACGGACAACACTCGCAGAGTCCTCAACCTGGTCAAGATTGCTAAGCGAGACTCTCGGAAACTCACCCTGCTAGCCTTGGACGCGACCAAGGCCTTCGACAAGGTAGATTGGTCGTTCCTTCGTCTTACCTTGGAAGCGTTCCGCGTTGGGCCATCCTTCTCGAAGCTTGTCTTGGCGAATTATCAAACCCGACGACTCTCCTCCGAGTGAACGGCCTACTGACCGGCCCGATCTCCCTAACATGCGGCACCAGACAGGGGTGTCCCCTCTACTCCCCCCTCCTCTTTGCCATGGTTATGAAACCCTTGGCCCAGCGGATTCGCCTCAGTGCCAGAATCAAAGGCCTTCAAGTGGGACCTACCCAGCATAAGATCGCGCTCTATGCCGATGACGTGATGCTGGCCATAACAGACACTTCCCGGTCCCTGAGGGCCTCCCTGGCAGAAATCCATAGATTCGGAAAGGTCTCTGGATTTGCCATCAATTTCGCGAAATCTTCAGCCTTGGGGATAGGCTTAGACCAGAGAGATAAGGAGTCCTTCAGATCTCAGTGCGCGATCCCACTAAGCGATAAGTCTATCCCCTACCTCGGGGTGCAGATCCCCGATTCTCCTGCAGACACCTACGTGCAAACTGCTTGACTCTACTTAAAGCTTTAGAAAAAGACCTGGACAGTTGGCTCAAGCAGGAAATCTCGCTAATAGGTCGCATTACGGCCTGTAAGATGAACTTACTAGCGCAGTTTCTTTACGCCTGCTCGGCCCTCCCCATTATAGTCCCTTGTCCCCCGCTAAAGCGACTTCAGAGGAAGATATTCCGATTTATATGGAAGGGCAAGAAAGCCTGCATCCCGCGGAATACCATGCTACGTGCCCTGATTCAGGGAGGCCTTGGGGTCCCTGACCTCCAACGGTATCAGATGGCAGCACAGATAGCTCACACTCGGGCCTGGACCATTGCTTCAGGGTGCCCCAAATGGATGGACATAGAACAATCCCGATTACCTCTCCCCCTGTGCTTTCTCCTACACCTTACTGCCTCACTGCGGCGGACGTGGCCGTCCATCCTATCATCGACTAAGCAGACATTAAAGGCATGGGATTGGGCACGCAAATCCAGAGGCATCCAGAGGGACCTGAGCCCGTCAGCCCCAGTGTTCCACAACCTGGCCTTTTCACCCGGGTTCTCCCCCTCGAACTTTAGAAACGGGATTGCTGGAGGCCTTAGCTCCCTGAGTAAGCTATTCGAAGGTACCCAGCCGCTGACGTTCATCCAATGCAAAAGAGTATTTAATCTCTAGGAGTCTGACAGGTTCTCGTATATCCAAATCAGGCACCGGTGCTCACATCCCCAGACTCGGTTTGCAGCCATACAGGAGCTTGATGCCCTGGAACTAACTGCGGCTGACCCCCCAGCCCGAGGACGTATTACAACGTTGTACCGTCTGTTCCAGGTAAATCCATTGGCACCTAAAGCAACATATATGTCACAGTGGGAAAGAGACCTGGGACATCCGATCCAGGATCAAGATTGGACTGACTTTTGGTCACGCACGCATTCGTCCTCTTTCTGCATTACCAATCGGGAATGTGCGCATAAACTTCTCTTGAGATGGTACTACCCACCGCTCCGACTGCACCAGTTCAATCCATCCCTGGACCCGCAATGCTGGCGCCGCTGTGGCTCACCAGGCTCTTACCTACACATTTGGTGGACTTGCTCAGTGGTGGCAGACTTCTGGACCCAGTGCATTGCCACCATTACAGACATTACCCAGATCACGCTGCCACTGGAGCGGGAACCACTCCTACTGGGGACCCCGATCCCGGGCATCTTTCCAAGATCGGGCCCGCTAGTGGCCCTCATCACACAACTCTTCCTGGCCGCGAAAATCACAATAGCAAGGACATGGAAATCCCCAGAGGGCCCCCTAATGGTGCTGTGGTGGTTGAAGCTCTGGGACAACTTCATCGCCGAGAAAATCATGGTGGCAAGCAGAGGACGCCTCCACCGCTTCACAAACATGTGGTCTCCGGTGATAGACTATGACCAACGCTTTCCAGCCCTGACACATAAACCACATTTGGTGTTGAATGCCCTGCGGGCAGCAGACTGGAACCGGACTACATTGCTGGATGTGCAGGTCCCGCAAGGTAGTCAGAACTAAGGGGTGGGGGGCGGAAGCTCAGAGATACAGGAAAAGGCCCTACTGATTTAAGTGATTCTGAGGGCTGGAGAGCCTGAGTTTGGACTCAATTGGTGAAGGAGCAGGCCTCGGGGGACAGCCAGTATCAAAGTATGGGGGCGGGTACATGGGGATGCACGTTTATAAGTCAAAGTTGCAAAGAAGTGCTGAATTGATGTGATTTTTTGTTTTCCTGTGTGCTAACTAAAATAAATATGTAAAAAAAAGTGGATTTTGTTCTGATGACATATGATTCTTGCTGACATTGTATTTATGTGGATTCTTGCAGTAGAATAATGTAGAACACCCAACAAGGAGGTGTGATCTTTTTAGGTGGTTTTTGAGCCATGATTTCTGGAAATTTGATAACCAAGAAAACGGATTTCCAAACAGCTCTGTGTTTCTTTTGGCAATCAGCATTGCTTTTTCGAGTGGTTTCAGGCTACTTGTGGGTAGCCCAATAGTGGGTTTTGGCAGTGGTCTCCTGTGTTCACTGAGATAGGCAAAAGTGGATGGCGGCATATTATCCAGACTTTTACTGCGCACTTTCTGGTGATTTCTAGCGAGCAGCATGCTTTCCGGCAGCCATTCTGATGTTTCTGCGCAAGCATTGCACAGTAATGTTGCAGGGCCTGGACTAGTGGGTTGAAACATCCCACAAGCCCCCCTCTTGCGATTGGCGTTGATCGATCATCAATGGGAATTCGCAAGACTGGGATGTCAGCCTCATCTCTTCTGATTCCACCAATGGCAAAGTTCATCATCTTTTCCTCCATCACGGGTGGATCGATCTGTTCTCCTTGCCAGTCCTGATGGGAGTATTGAGCGATACTCCGGGCCCCTCGGATCTTTGCTCCCGGTCCCCGGGTAGTCGTCCTTGGTTATTCTCCATGGTTTCCAAACAACGATAAGTTATCTCCTCCTAGGATGAAAAAGCAATAAAAACATATTTGTAGACATTTCACCACCACTATTAATGTAGTGGGGAGGACACATACATTTTGATAATCAGGACACATTTTTATTATTATATTTTATAGACTATGTATGGAATATTTTAGAGTTGGAGTTTTATGGACCGGGAGTGGCCCCCTCTGTCGAAAGAGAAATCATTTCGTGCCTCCTATTGTAATAAATATATTAATATTGGCCTACGCGAGGATCCTCGAAAGTCGCTTGCGAAAGAAATCCGTGTTGCAAGGTCCTGACCTTAAATCCATGTAAGCCGCCATTCTTAGATCAAACCGCCATTTTAGGATTAGCTTTGTAAAAGTCACCCTGTGAGTTAAAATGGTGGACGATGTAATTCCAGAATACAACATGGACGTCTTGACCTCTGTACATAGCTAATGTGTAACTCTCCTGCAGGCCACTTGTTGAGGTCGTGAACTGAGACCTTGTCCTTCGTTGAACTGTGTGTAGAAGGATTACTCGTGCAATGAAACTAATCCACGAGTATATGTTGAAACAATGTATTCAAATACTGAACGAGGAACATCTGTTTAATTTCATTGTATTAATGTTGAGAAGGCCTGCATGGAAAATCTTAGAATACACAGTTATTGCATAGGCTTGTTTATACATGTATTAAAGGCAAAACCAGTTATATGCGGTTGTCCGAGACTTGGCATGAACCCTAGATCGGTGATGTATTAAAAGGAATATTAACCCGAAGTAGGGCTGGACATCACGCCCACCGAATGTATAAAAAGTGAATGCATTCTAATGTACAACATCTCTCACTGAACACACTGAACTATGCAGGAGTTCATTGTGTTGTACTGAGGGCCGATAGCTATCTGATTTTGCACTGTTTTTGTAACTGGATTCAGTATAAAATAAAGTACTTTGTATGTTCCTTTGTAACACATGTTCGGTGTATTTCCGTTTGGGGTACTCAGCCTCGATACTTTGATTTTGTTTTCACAGTTGGCACCCGCATAGGGACCCTCAAGATTGATGCCGGATTGTTGAAGGTTGACGCATGCTATCGGACCGAGATCGGACGGTGTGACATAAGGGACCCCCTGAACGAGACATGACACCTCAGCAGCGCTGCACGACCCGATCCTTGGACGATAAGCGCGTGGTCCAAGACGGCATCTTGACAAGGGCCCACTTATCGAGGCGGGCAGATTTGCCGAAATCACCATACACGACGTAAGATTAGTTAGGTAAGATACTTAGAAATCCGATCGGACCACCTTAGGTTTGGTCAGGTGAGTCGTGACCCGATTCTTAATTTAATCCCGACAATTTGAATTTTGGCACATTGTATCTGCAGACACAATTATTGACCAGGTAACACCAAGAATTTGAGATATGCCTGGGAAATTGTCTACCTGCTTTAGGGCATTATTCCGCAGTGATAGACAATCTTTGGAATTTAGACGTCCTGCACCACAGGAGGGGTCGCCGGCATGTACTATGTACTGTAAGCATGGAATTAGAAGTATAGTATTTAATGAAATTTGGCACAGACAAACCAGACATGCCTCCAAACTTCAGTGGCCAATCAATGGTAGTTTTGAAATCCCTCGTATTGAGTATTTAGAGTCAATTCTATTAAAGAAAACGGCTAGACCTGCAGCATTTGATGTTTTGCAGAATTGGAAAAAAGAAGCATTGCAACAACTTAAAAGTAGAGAGAAACATGCACGCCATCATAAAACGAACGCTGAAAAAGCGTTGTTATATGATCAGGACAAACAGTCTGAGGCGACTAATAATATGGATAGGGCTTTCTCACTCGGTATTCAGAAAATCTATCCTTCTTAAGATCTTCATATTTCTGATGAGTTTATTGACAAATTATTAAATGAACGAAGGCCTGGTGCCTCTGCGCCACCTCCGTATGTTCCTCTTCCTGCTGCTTTGCCTCTTCCTCCTGTTATTCCTGCTCCACGTGTTGTTGTTCCCCTTGTTCTTGCTCCGCCTAATGTTCCCCTTCCTCCAGCTCCCCCACCTCTTTTTATCGCACCAGTTAAAGTACCTCCATCAAATATGCCTGCTCCCTCTCTTCCAAGTGGTCCTGAGCCGCTTGTAATCAATCAAGGTGAAGGGTCAAAGGTTGTCACTCGCAATGCTGTATCGCCGGAGACGAGACGTGAGTTAATTGCATGGGCTAAGCATTGTATGGAGAAGGATGATCAAGCTAGCGTTTTTGCCGCACTTTGTAATATGGATAATTTTCCTGAGAAAAATGTTTTTATTGAAGGTTTAGGGATTCAGTTATGTATAATGTGGGGAAGATTAAATAATGCAGATCTTCTGCAAGGCTTAAGGGATCTAAATACTCTAGCGCTTTCTAGAGACACTGTGGAGAAGGTAAATGAGCATGTCGAGAGGTTATTTGGGTATAGAAAGGAGTTAGAAAAGTTACAGAACGAGGATGACAAGGAGGAAAATATGTATGTACAGAAACGGTTCCTTCTGTGTCATAAATCAATATCTGAGGAAACGCGAAATTGTAAGAAAGACGCGATTAGATGGATTTCAGACATATCGATAACTCCAGTTGAGGTATATGACACATACAGTCAATATATACTAGAAATGCAGAGGAAAGTGATACAGGTAATGGTAGAGTACCTGCAGGATGAGTGTGTAAAAAGGAAGATTAGTTGTCCCACAGAGTTATTGAGTATTTACAAGAGAGCTTTTTCAATTGACACTTCTTCGACTGCTTTAGCGCTCGATTTAGTTCTGTTGCTTAGTAAGCGTTCGGAGTCACCTACTTCTCAGTTGCCTATGAGAGAGGTCCCTCCGACATTTGTCCCAAAGGTCGAGGTTGCGGCCGATGCTGCACGGGGTATAGTTGCTGCGGACATTCCCGCACATTATGTATCACAGTTTGTTCACGCCCCGTTTTCGCGGCAGGAAGTAAACACCATTAAACAGTCTATTCCTGACATTAGGAAAAATCCGACAGGGTTCTATGAAGAGATAGAGTCAGTTTTGCAGTCCTCAGTGTTCACCCTAGGCGACATTGATTTATTGTTTTCTGTACTCCTGCCCATAGATTTTTGGAAACAGGTTAGAACAATAAACGACGTAACTGGGTTGGGAGATACGTGGGTTAACATAACTAGGCTTGACGGAGAAAGACCAGCGGGAGAGAGACCGCCTCATGTGATACTAACTTTGCCTGACAGAATCGTTGCTAAATTAAAAACCATAATTCCCGAAAAGAGAATTATTGGGAACAAGCTTACGGCCTGTGTCCAAGGAAAGTCTGAGGGTGCTACCGAATTCTTTAATCGGTTCAAACAGGTATTCTCGGATTTCAGAGGACAAGACGTAGGCACAGAGTCTGGGAAAAGATTATTTGTGGACAAATTTGTATGTGGATTGCTGCCTGACATCCAGTCACACATTATGTCTTCTGAGAGCGCTTGGCAGGTAAAATCACAATCAGAAGTACTGCACATGGCTCAGTACTACGAGAACGGTGTCAATAATGAAAAAGATAGGGTTGAAAAATGAAAAGGAGATTTGAAAACTAAAGTGCTATTGCAGCAAATTGTTAGAGGCCCCAGAGGGGGTAGTTCCCAGGTTAGAGGTCAGTTTGTCCCGCAGGGGAATGTGCCCTTGGGTCCTGTGAACATTAACCAGTGCGCTTATTGTCGTCGAGAGGGTCATTGGCGAGCACAATGCCCCGTCCTTCAACAAAGGTCAAATAATACATTTGATAATATGGGTAGGCGATCCAGAGGTCGCCCGGGTGTAGGGGGCCCTGGTAGAGGTCACTTTACACAGGACCCTCAGCAACCTTTCTCGCAGGACAATCAGACTCCGAGTGTGGACACCAGGAACATATATGATCATCCTTCCGCTGCATATTTATCTGAAGAGCTTCCTTTTGATGATATTCTGTTTTGTTAGGATTGCCTGAAGCAGGGTTTGGAACCTACACCTATTCCCGTCAATCAGAAAGGTCCCTATGTTGAAATGGTGGTGGGAAATAGGAAACATCAGTTTTTGATAGACACTGGAGCACAGAAGTGTTCCATTGATCATTCACGGGTTCTAAACATTCCACTGTCAGGGCAAACCAATGTTTCTGTAGGGTTTTCTGGCACACCAGTTGTTTGTCTGGTTTCTATGCCGGTACCTAGTATTTTGGGTCCCTTTATGGACCATTGTCCATTTCTGTTGACTTCGGATTGAGGAGAGAACTTGCTGGGGTTGAATCTGTTAAAAGAATTAAATTCAGTGATTTATTGTTCTTCTGATGGAGTGCGCTTGACGATTTCACCACAGCAATTTTCTGCCTCGCAAATCTTGACTAGACCTTTGCCTCCAGAATTCATTAATGTACCAGAGAGCTTGTGGGCTGTCGACAACAATGATGTCAGTGTTTTACAGATATAACCTATCAAGATAGTTTCGAAATATGGAATTGAGCTGCCACGCATTCCCCAGTATAAGATTTCAGTTGAGGGCGAGCAAGCTTTGAAATGTATTGTTTCCGATTTTGTGCATCGTGGGGTGATTGAATACATTTCAGGAAGTTTGTGTAACAGTCCAATTTCACCCGTGTACAAGAAAGGCGATAATGCAATTCCATTCCGTTTCATAATTGATTACGTGCCATTAATAAAGTTGTGGCACCACAATTATCAATTGTGCCTGATGTAACGACAATCCTAACCATGATTCCAGCTACAGCTACTTACTTTAGTGTTGTGGACCTGAAAAATGCTTTCTTTAGTATTCCTATACACAAGGATAGTAGATATTTTTTTCTGTTCACCTTAGGGGGACGGTCGTTCACATTTACTCGTGCACCTCAAGGGTACACAGAGAGTCCTAGCATTTATAGTAGGGCTTTGAAAGAACAGCTTGATACCCTTGAATTGCTCTCTACCTGTACTTTGCTTCAGTACGTTGATGATTTGCTTCTAGCTGCTGACTCTGAGAGCGCCTGTAAGGAGGGCACTGTGTTGTTACTTATCCATCTAGCTAAGCATGTTCACAAAGCTTCGCTTAAAAAATGTCAATATTGTTGTCAGGAGGTCGCCTATTTAGGCTATCTCCTGTCAAAGGAGGGAAGAAGATTGACACCTGAAAGAATAAAAAACATTTCCGGTATGTCTGTCCCAAATACACAGAAGGAAGTTAGGGCCTTGATAGGTATGGCTTCTTACTGTAGGTTGTGGATTCCAAATTTTTCACTAGTGATCAAACCGATGTTGGCTTTGACAAAGAAGGGCATTTCTTTGCCATTGCCATTGAACGCGGTACACCAGCAGTAGTTTGACTTGCTTAAGACTGCATTATGCTCTGCACCAGTTTTGGGCACACCAACTATGAAAAGGCCTTTGTGTTGTTTGTGCATGAATGTGATGGATGTGCTTTGGCTGTATTAACGCAGGAACATGGAGGGAAGAATAGGCTGTGCTGTTACTTTTCTTCTGCCCTTGATCCTGTAGCATGCACTTTGCCAAGATGTTTGCGAGCTGTCGCTGCTGCTGCCGCGTCTGTAAAACAGAGTGAGGGAATGGTCCTAGGCCATGATCTAACTCTGATGGTGCCTCACTCTGTGGATGTTCTACTGAACCGAACTCAAACGCAACACCTCACTTCTGCACGGTTGACAAGATATGAATTGATGTTGTTTGCTCCTCACATTGAAATTAATTGGTGTTGTGTTCTTAATCCGGCTGAACTCCTACCTTTCCCACAAGATACTACTTGCGGTGATGAAGTGCCACATGATTGTTTGTATACGACCGAACAAGAGACAAAGGGTAGAATTGATTTGAAAGATACTCCCTTGGATAATCCGCAAGGAGAGCTGTTTTGTGACGGCTCCTGCTTCAAACTTCCGGATGGTACATCCACAGCTGCTTATGCGATCACTACATTGAGCACGGTTGTGGAAACTAAGAGAATCACGCATAATTCTGCGCAGGCTGCAGGGATTATGGCATTGACCCGAGCTTGTGAACTTTCCGAAGGGCTTGCAGTAAATATATATCCTGATAGTCAGTACGCCTTTGGGGTGGTTCACAACTTTGGGAGAGTTTGGTCAGAGAGAGGGTTCCTAACTTCGCATGGCACCAAAATTCAACATGGTTCCCTAATAGTACAGCTACTCTCAGCGCTTGCGCTCTCTACTCAGTTAGCAGTTATGAAATGTGCAGCACATCGAAAGATTACAGATGATATAGGGAAAGGGAATGCTTTTGCTGATCAGATAGCTAAGCAAAGTGCTTCCAATCTTCTTACGGAGATGTATGTTTCAAGGGAATCTGTAGATGCTTATGCAATAGATGAGGGTTTTGGGTTTGTACGGCATATCCAAGCAGATGCCACGTTAGAAGAATCCAAAAGGTGGGCTGAGGGCTTGGGAATCTTGATGATGACGGGTGGTGGGTGGACATAGTAGAAGGGAAATGGCTACTCCCTGACGCGTATGTCATGATGATGGTCATCATGGCCCACGGTCCTACGCATGTATGTGCCCAGACGAAGACAAAAATATTAGAGAAAGTTTGGATAAATGACAAAATTTTGAAAATTGCCCAGCGCTACGTCTGGGAATGCATAATTTGTCTGCAACACAACGTGGGAAAGGGGACAGTAACTCCAAGGGGTAGGTTTGGGCCACCCTCTGTCCCCTTTGAAGTGAGTTATCTCTACTGAGGTACTCTACCTCAAATTTTTGTTTTCGGGGGGCCAGTGTCTCGAAACGGGATGCACAATAACAGAAAAATAGAAAAATACACAGATGAGACAAACTGACTACCCCACTCTATATCCAACCAGTGCTGGCAAAGTGATCTACAGATTTATTGTGAGCCTGGCTTTCACTTTCAAATTCAGTGAGCCAGATCTATACAGAACGTCTTGTATTTTGTGCAGAAGGAACGGAACCAAACATCTCAATTAATACACACTGAACATGACCCTTTTTCAATATGTCCATATCAATTTATTAAATATTTGGATCACTTTAGAAAGGTTAAAAAAGGGGAGAAAGATAGAAACAAATCAATGAAGCACACCTTAGTCGAGGTACATCAATATATCTTCTCGCTCGTCTAAAAAACACAATGTTTCATATGGGTTTTGTTATCTAAATAGAAAACCACTCTAAACAATTCAGTAGTTTACAGATACTAGACTATATTCTTTAACTAGTCTATTGTCAAGTGTCGACATGTTTCAGCCGTTTTTGGAGATAAAACACTATCCCTAGTGTCTCTGCAACCAATACTTTTAAGGCCTTCTTCAGGACAGACAATTTCTTGTTAATTTCTGGACATCTCTATTTCAAATCCCCCGTAACAGGATACTATCCTGGTTGGATTTGAGCTTTATACTAGGAGACCCCTAGTCGTAGCAGGTCTTAATTACTGCTTCCCAGATGTCACGAATCACTACTGGTTTTATTTCCATTTTTTTTTCCTGGCTGTGTGGGAGACTTTCCTTCCGCTAGATATGGCTGGCCCGTAACAAAGTTTATTCCATTCGGTGCGCGGGGAGTACTTGAAAAGCTTTGGAATCTTCAAAAGCCTACACAGCTCGACGGGGTGGGGACGGCCCCCGGCACACATGCATGTCGAAGTAGCTCAATACATTTTCCCAATACCCTTACTGTTTACGTCTGGGTCCGACAAGACTTCACGAAGGTGTCTAGACTGTCGTATTCCTTTGAAGTGATCCACTTTGATTTCATTGAAATGGAACGATGCAATAATAAGAAATATGTACTGGTGGTTATCTGTGCTTTTAGTAAATGGGTTGAGGCTTTCCCTGTTAAAGATGCTACAGCTATGACTACTGCAAAAATCATGTTAAAAGAATACTTCCCGTGGTTCGGTTTGCCAAGAGTTATCTGGTCGGACAATGGTCCACATTTTGTCGCTGCTGTAATTCTGCAGATATGTACAGCATTACGAATAGACAAACGGTTCCATTTGGCCAGACATCCTCAGAGCGCCGGACTAGTAGAAAGACACAACGGTATCATCAAGAACAAGCTCGCTAAGACGTGTGCCGGCACCAAACTAAGACACATGTATTACTTTCAGATTATTGTAGCCAATTGACTAAAAACCTGTATTTGATTTATCACCAGGTACAAGAAGCTTTACCTGTGCGATCTGAGGGCCCGGGACAAAGCATACGGCCTGGAAGTTGGGTGCTCGTCAAATCTTTTGAGCGCACCTCTTGCCTCGCGCCTCGCTGGTGTGGCCCATTCCAAGTGCTGTTGGTCACCCAGACAGTGGTGCGGGTCGCTGGGAGAAAGAACTGGATCCATGCGTCCCACATCAAGAAACTTCCTCACCCTGTGCCACACGTTACAGAAGAAACAGAACCACTCGCTCACACTGCAACCAAGGATCCCAAAGCAGTAAGTGTCACTGAGAGTGTGTAGGAGAATCTCTCTGAGCCCGTGAGGCTTGGGGAAGCTGCCATTTTGTCTCCACACTCTCCACAAATCTTGCATCCGGAAACTGCTATTTCGAATTCCGCACCTTCACTTGCTTCCGACATGTTGCTTCCAGCAGGAAGTGACGACATATTGTTTCCGGATCAATCAGTACCGGTAGAAGTAAGATACAATCTGCGACCACTAAGATAGACTTACGGAATGGTTTTGCTGTGCATTTGATAGACTTACGGCACGGTTTTGCTGTGCATCTGATAGATTTACGGCACGGTTCGGCTGTGCATTCGGAGAAGGAAACGAGTCATCGAGGGCTTGCTTTTTGCCCAAATTTGAGAAAGGGGATTCTGTTGGCTAGGGTTGTGGAAGGACTAAGAAGTCGCTCGACCGGGAGGTCGCCAGCAACAAACTTTGGAGTATCCATTTGAAGACTACGATGCCCGCCACCGCTACTGCTCGTATGGGACTTGTAAATAAGAGGGTGACCAACCGGGACAATGGACAAAATGCCTGGGCCCTGAAAATGTATTGCTGTATTTTTATAATGATATTTGGGTTTTTAATAGTCGCTGCCTTAGGATTGTGGTATCTCGAGGAAACTCACCCTTTAGAACTTTTTTTGCCTACTGAAAGTGTACTCATTGTTCCTACTCCCTTTGTACATTTTCATACTATATCCCCTAAGGATTCTCAGCACAGACAAAGGTACCACAATAACACTTTAATGCTTATCATGAATGCTAAGCATGCCATTTTTAATAAATCTAACTGTTGGGTCTGCTCACATTTACCACAACACGGGGATAAGGGGCTAGGTTGGTATATTCATCCTTTACCGTTGACAGCTGCTTGCTATGCTTCTCTTAGAGCACTGTTCTTTGGCGGATGAAATGATAGTATCTCAGGGAACTTTGATGGCACCAATTTGAATAGTTTTGAGAAACGTGTTTTGACTCCCCTGGGATGCTCGCATTTTGCATATAGGAGTAAACTGAATGTTGCTTCTATTAGGTCTTCTGATAAACTGTCTCGTCCTTTCCAATCTTTGATTTCCTTTAAGATGGCTCCAATAGGCAATAAGGATGCCATGCCTCCTTCTTACACTGTTAACCATAGCCCCGATTCAGTTTCTGTTTGCATACAGAGGAATGGAACTCAGTCAATGGGAAATGTTCTAGGTTGTGCCAACGTTGCAAATTTGACTGGGGAAAACAAACCTTTGTATGTAGGCAAACCTGTCTACTTTGTCTGGAGTAATATAGCATTCCCATGGTTGCCCAGGAATTGGCAGGTAACCTGTTATTTAGGGATCCTGTTACCTGGGGTGTGTATAGCCAGTACAAGAGAAGTTTTGAAGGCTCATCCACAGCGGGACGAGAATGGTGACACCCCAGCACAAATCTTGGGAGATATAGCTAAATCAGTTGTGCCATTTTGGGGGCAGATATCGAATTCAGAAGATATCAGAAAACTAGCGAGAGTACTGGAGAGAACCATCAACCGGACCACGGACATACTCTATAATATGACGTTAGAACAAAAGGCAATAAGATTAGTAGCACTTCAAAATCGAATGGCATTAGATGTCATTCTTGCTGAACGTGGTGGAGTGTGTAAATTAGTGGGGTCCGCTTGCTGTGTTTTCGGACCAGATTCCTCCCCAACTATCTTCAAGGCAATACAGAATCTGCACGTCCTTAGTTCTGAAGTGCATGTTCCCGAGGGAAACTGGGATCTTAGCGCTTGGTTCTGGGACTTCTTGCGATCTTGGGGTTGGAAGGTACTTTCGGTCTTACTCATTATTTTGGGAATCCTGTTGTTTCTTTGTTGCTGTATTCAGTGTCTACCTGGTATGTGTTCGATGCTGGGGGGATGTTGCGCACAAGCGATAGGTTCGATAGGACATAAAGTGTAAGCCCCGGATAAAACTTTCAAAGAATATGTGTTGAAAGATATTTTAGCAAATGACCTATTGGCAATAGATATTTCCGATAGTGACTCAGGGTGCATGGACGATGATGCATGGAGTTATTTGCAAGGAGATCCAAAGTCGTTTTTAGCACTTGTCATAGGCCTAAAGGAGGGTTTGTCGAAAGAGAAATGATATTGTGCCTCCTATTGTAATAAATATATTAATATTGGCCTACGCCAAGCTGCTCGAAAGTCGCTTGCGAAAGAAATCCTTGTTGCAAGGTCCTGACCTTAAATCCATGTAAGCCACCATTTTAGGTCAAACTGCCATTTTAGGATTCGCTTTGTAAAAGTCACCCTGTGAGTTAAAATGGTGGACGATGTCATTCCAGAATACAACAAGGGCGTCTTGACCTCTGTACATAGCTAATGTGTAACTTGCCTGCAGGCCACTTGTTGAGGTCGTGAACTGAGACCTTGTCCTTCGTTGAACTGTGTGTAGAAGGATTACTTGTGCAATGAAACTAATCCACGAGCATATGTTGAAACAATGTATTCAAATACTCAACGAAGAACATCTGTTTAATTTAATGGTATTCATGTTTGAGAAGGCCTGCAAGGAAAACCTTAGAATACACAGTTATTGTATAGGCTTGTTGATACATGTATTAAAGGCAAAACCAGTTATATGCGGTTGTCCGAGACTTGGCATGAACCCTAGATCGGTGATGTATTAAAAGGAATATTAACCCGAAGTGGGGATGGACATCGCGCCCACCGAATGTGAGAAAAGCAAATGCATTCTAATGTACAACGTCTCTCACTGAACACACTGAACCACGCTGGAGTTTGTTGTGTTGTACTGAGGGCCGATAGCTATCTGATTTTGCTCATTTTTTGTAACTGTATTCAGTATAAAATAAATTACTTTGTATGTTCCTTTGTAACCCGTGTTCGGTGTATTTCCTTTTGGGGTACTCAGCCTCGATACTTTGATTTTGTTTTCACACCTCTAGCGTTCCAGTTGCTACAGAGTGTGCCTAGGATGGCAACACTTTAGCTGATTAATATGGACCCACTTATCTTCCCCCTCTGCCAAACTGCCTTTGGGGATGCGGATCTTGTAGGCGACTGGTGAGATTTTGTCTACAATTTCAAAAGGTCCCCTCCAGGTAGGCAAACATTTGCGTTGTTTGGCCTGGTTCTTTTGGAAATTGTATAGGTAGACTCGGTCTCCTACATTGTATTCTTTTCTGGAAGTCATTAAGTCATAGTGGGTCTTCATGCTATCGGCTGATCTTCTAGATTTCGCTGAGCATAGGCAAAAGCATGTTGAAGGTGTTTTCTTAGATTTTCAACATACTCATGAGTTGTGAAGGCATTGATCAATGTATGCTCTTGGGTTCTGTAGAGCAGATGCTGGGGAAGCACCATCCTGCGTCCAGTCATCAGCTCAAATGGTGACATTTTAGTTGCAGATGAAGGGGTAGATCTGATGGCCATTAGGACAAGAGGTAATCGAATATCCCAACTTGGCCCAGAATCTGCCACAACCTTTTTTATATGCTCACAATTGTTCTATTATATCTCTCTACTGCACCACTCGAGGCTAGCCGGTAAGCAATATGTAGCTTCATTTTAACCCCAAGTATCTCCCACATCTTTGTCATTACTTCGCTGGTGAAATGGCTACCTCTGTCTGACTCAATCCTTGGTGGTAGTCCAAAACGCGAAAAGATGTGGTTGATCATCAGGGCAGCTGCTGTTTCTGCCTTGCAATTCATTGCCTAACTCAATGGAAACATTTCAGTCATCAACCACCATTCCAATAATGGTGCCTGCGGCTAGAGTGATACTCTTTAAGTCGCTGTTATCCACCTCTATTGGAATGGTGTCATGTTCTATGTTGACTATTGATGTTGGGTGTACCCCAACCCTTGCTGTTGGAGAGAAGCATTTAGATTAATATAGGCATCAGGGTTTTTCAATTTCTGTCCTCTTTTAACTTTCACTTCCAGGGAGAATTGTCGGGTCCTTTCTGGGATGGTGACTTCCTCTCCAATCGGAATTTCAACTGCATAAGGCAGCAATTGAGCTGACCTAAATGCTTTCTCTGGATCATCAACGCCCATGGGATTATCCGCTAATTGGGAACAAGATTTGAAGTTTATTAGGTCCAAACTAATGGCAAAGCGATTGAGAATATCACTGCCTAAGTAAAAGGCGGCAGTGACGTCTCGCATGACCCAACAATTATGGACTATGCTCTTGTTGCCTATGGAAATTTTGAGCATACACCTGCTTGGCAGGAGATGTTTGGAATTGGGTGTTTCCAGATCCATTTCCCATTTGTGTATCAGTCTAATTGTGGGAATGGCTGGGTCATTTGGGAGTTGGCGGAACATGGCTTCGCTGATGAAGCTCTTACCGTTGTTCACACATACTCGGGCGAGAACAGAGTCCTTCCCTTCATTTAACTGAACAGGGATGAACAACTGCTCTCCAATTTGCTGAATGTCAGCCAGGCTCTGAGATGATTTCTCATCTTTCTGGACTATAGGAGTGGGAATGTCTGGTTGTGGATTGGTAAAGAATTTCAGAGTGTTTCCTTCCAGTGTGGAATGCCACCTTAAAGGTTGTTTTTCAGACATAGAGAGGACTCCCATCACCAGGCTGTTGTCCTACTGCTATTACTGTCACGTCTGGAGTTTGGTTGTTCTGGAACTAAAATTCTACTTGGGCCGATTTTTGTTCAACCATGTGACATGTGCCGTTTAAACTAACATGGTTGACACTCTATTTTAATTTTATTGGTCGGCTAGTCTGGATCCAGAGGATCTTGTTTACACAGTCTATTAGGGGTGACACATTTCTCAGGAGGTCATTCCCTAGTAAACAAGGGGTGCCCTCTGGAGTCACAACTATGACCGGGTGCTTCACCTTGTGTCGCACAATTTTAATGCCCAAATCCGCAGTCCCATCGACGGGAATTTCCTTCCCGTCAAAGTTCTGAAGTTGTCCAGGAAGAGAGGTGAGAGGAATTCGATAATTCTCCACCCTTCCTGAATTCAGTTCATCAAAGGCCTTTTTGGACAAAAGGGTAGCTTAGGATCCAGTGACCACCAGTGCCAAAATTGTACCCTGCCCCTGTATTTGTACAAGGGCGTAGTATCTTCCCTCCTTCTCCGCAAGGGGGCACAGAACCAGGGGATTTTCATGTTGTTGGTTCTGGGATGGATGATGGGCGGCGCTAGCTCAGTCCCCACATCTACCCAGTCTGGATTTGAAATCCTTGGGACCCATTTTTCTTTGGGAGGAGTTCCCCCCTCTCTGAAGGAGAAGATCCTTTTCCCGGGATCCTCTGAGGACCCCTCTCCTTCAATTGGAAGATCTGTACCTCCTCCACAAAATGGGTCTGTTTGGGTTCTTTGTTTCTCCTACCCACTCTGTGCTCCTTGGGTGGCAGGCTTTCAGGGGCAGGAGATTTTGTTTCCGGTTCCTGGGTTTCCAGGGGCTCTTTACAAGTGGGGATGGAAGCTTCCTCCAAGGCTTTACACCCCCCTTCCCCTTGTGCCTCCTCCCTGGGAACCGGTGGGTTGTCGGGTGCTGCCCCGGTCATTGTTCTGGAGCACCAGGTCCAGAGTTTGAGGCATTCTGCGCCAGCATGCTCATCTGAGGGTTCTGTTGAGCACTCAGCATGCGACCCAGATCCTGTGCCATATTTTGGACCTGGCGCTCTAGCTGTGACACCCGCTCAGGCTGATACGTGGCTCTCATTTCTCCCCTGGGCTGATCCCGGGGAGGATAGCTATCCCTTCTCTGGTAATACCCCGGGTTGGGAAGATTTGGGTACCCCTCCACCCTTGGCCTCCCCTCTCCCGGATTCGGTTGTCTGGGCTCAGGAAATTGGCGAAAGAAGGGTAGATGATTTTGGGGTTGAAAGTTTTGTAGGATACTGGGGGAAGAAGTTCTGTCCAGGATTTGGGGAGTTTCTGCCCTCCTGGGGGAAGTTAGGAGGGAGGTTCCCTGGGTTAGGTGCCTGGTTGCATCCCCCACCCCCTTGGGCTGGAGGAGTCCACACATAACCCAGGATGGGTCTATTCCCCTTGTAGCGGGGACTTACATAGTCAGGGGAGTGAGGGATCCCTTTTGTGGGACAACCTCGTTCGCTCCCTGTCTGTGACTGGCCCGAGGGCTTTCTGGGCTTGGGATTATTCTGTTGTGCAGGCAAGTTTTTAGGCCCCCCAATCTCCAAATCTAAAATGGGGGCAACCTTTACCTCTGCCACCTTAGCAGCAGCAGGGGGGTTGGTTGTTTTGGGGCTTTTTTGAGTATTCTTGTTGTCTATGGGCTTTTGCACCTCATAGATCCGGGTGGCCTGTTCAATGACCCAGTCTAGTGATCTTTTCTCATGAAAATCTCTCACTAGCTGGGTCATGATGTACTTTGGTAGAGCGTGGAAAAAAGTATTAACAAATTCTCGGCTGTACGTGTAACTTCTGGTAGTCTGCGCAAAGGCACGCTTTAGTTCCTGCACAAATTCTTGTGGGGCCTGATCCTCCCCACATTGCAAGTTGTAGGCAGCCTTGCGAGCATCTTGGGGATTTCTGTGTACAGAAAAATGCTTCAAGATGGCCGCCCTATAGGCGAACCATCTAGAATGATTTTGGTCCTCCAGCCCCGCGAAGAAACTGGAGTATTCTGGTGAGAATGTCCATTTCACATACTGAATGCAGCTACTGCTATCTTTCAAACGGAAAGTTTCCATCATCTGCTCAAAGAGCTATAAGTGCTCCCAAACAGAATACTTAGCTTTATTATGATAAGGCGTGATGACGCTCCTTAGTGCCTTGATCTGTTTTAAGGGGTCCTTAAGCAAGGCCCTTTTTGCCTTATTGGCCTTCTTGGTTCGGATAACCCTGGTCCAATCATCCACTGACTCAGAGGCACTGCTCCCAGAGGTGCCTGTCTGGTCCTCTAGGTTCTCCTGGATTCTGCAAGCCTGGGAATGGCTGGCAGAATGTGGGGACCTAGTCTACTGTGTCCTGGGGCGCTCAGAGGAGTCTTCTGATTCCTCCTTGCTCCCAGGATTTGATGGGTACCCCCCACTGTCCTAGATGGGCAGAGGTTTTCAAGATGCCCTTAGTGGGCCTACTCTCATGGGGTTCCCCACTAAACTTCATAGTGCTTGGGTACCCATACCCAGGTGAACACCCATCCATTCCTGGGAGGTACTGGCCTATGAGCCCCATACTTCTGACTGGAAAGTAATATGCCATCCCCGTGGCCCTGGGGCCATGTGTGCCAGTGGACATGGGGGTGGCAGAGTCCATGGACTGGGAGCGATGAAGGCCTCTGGTACTAGGGTTCCTGTGGTTATGCTCATGTGTATCCCTTTCCCAGTGAACCTCATCTCTATCAGCCCCTGCTCCCTGTTGCCATGCAAGAACCTGAGCTTTCTGTTCCTCAATGAAGGCCTTACTTATCTCTATCAGTCTCTCTTGCATGGCTACCTTCCTGTGGAGCTTGTCATTATTCTCACAGAGAGCCTCATTTTCTCTCTGTGCTTCCTGGTTTGTCTTTGAGTACTGGGCCAGTCTTTGCTGCAGGAGGGTTACCTCCTGAGTCCTGTCCATACTGGCCTGCTCCTTCCTTGCCAGAGCATCTTCCACCATCCTGGTGTGCTCTAACAATCTGTCATGCTCTTTTTGGAGGTCACCCAGTCCCTGGAGGGCCAGGTGATTTTCTTCCAATTTCCCTTTTAAGTGACAGACTTCCTGGTCTTAGGTGTCCCTTTCCTGAGCAAGAGCCTGCCTCTGTGCCGCCAGGTCGTCCCTCTGTCTTTGAAGGGCACCAGCTTTCTGGCGCTCTTCCTCAAACTCTGCCTGGGTGTCCAGGTCTTACAGAATGAATTTGTTGCTCTCTGCCTTCTCTCTATCTAGGTGGCTTTGCACGGTGATTACCTGCTCTGTGCATACCCTGTTGAAGTCCAGTTGTTGCTCCAGCTTTTTCTGGCTCTGCAGTAGGGAGTCCACACTTTTGTGGTACTCCTTCTGCAAGGCCAGAATTCTGGTATCCTGTTCTGCCTTTTCCTGCTGCAGGATGCCCATATCCTCTTTAATTTTAACTATATACTGCCTGCTTTCATTTTCTGACTCTTGACTCCTCTGCAGCCTCTGCTCAGAAGAGTCCAGATCAGATTGGGCCTTTTCTAATGCCATCAGTTGCCTACTTGCCAGATCTTGGCCTTAAGCATATTTGTCCTGTATGGCTCCCATAGATAAATATAAATATGCCGCTATCTTGGCGATCTCATTTTGCTCATCCTTGGCCTTAGGGGCCGTATATAGTTCACTCGGGGCCACATGTAAGGGACCCTGATCTCTCCAGATATCTGACCCAGTTGCAGTGAACTGTTGTGTGATTGCCTACAACCACACATTCTGGTCCTGCTCAACCACTCACCTCTCACAAATAACCTATGTAAAAGGTCTACCAATGTCGCCATTTTGGAAATATTAATTTCCTTCCTGATTTACAGAAGTTATTAATTTTATTTTGCAAAACAGACCAATTCCTTAGAGCGTGCCCTTTTGAGGGGTGCTTTTACAGTGTAACACACAGTGTGTTATCCCAACAGGATTTATGTATCCTATCTGTTAGCACACTGTATTAAGCTGCACAAGTGGTAGTTCTAATCCAGAAATCCCAGACGAGCCCCCAATCTGTAAGTGATTTCAATCCAGCACTCCAACTAAATCAATGCCTAGTATGGGATGCCCAATGGAAACCCTTATTTATGTATTTTTATGTCAAAAGTTCTTTTAATTCTGGATGATGTACCCTTATATAACGCCCCTCTCTTTGAATTCCCCCGGTCTCACTGAACCAAGAAATAGGTTTGTTTTGCAAATTAAAAGATTTTTTTGAAGAACTGATCAATATATAGATTATACTTTTATGAATATGAAGAATATCTGAATATCACACTTATGAATATGAACAATGATCAGCAATGTGTAATATTACAATATCAACAATCTCTTTAATCAATTAGGAGTAGGAATAGGAAGAAGAATCTAGCAGAGAATACGTTGTATGGGTTCAAGAGATTGCAATGATAGGAATAAATGCAACACAGAAATAAAACTTGATATGACTTCAATCAAAAGACAATATGACCACTCTTTCCCCGGTTACTACTCACTCCCTCCACTATGAAATATGAAGAGATGGAATGAGGGCACACAGGTATCAGGAATAACAATCAACAATTGCAGTTTCAATCCTTCTTCCCCCAGCAAGCTTATAGAGAACAGGTATGATTTTGAAACAGGTCAATTACTTTTAAATGTGGTTTGAATTGGATGGGAAAAATGCTAAAAATGATTTTAATTAGCTAACTTGAATTCAGGACAAGTGAGAGTGGCTTTGGATCAATTCAGGTCAACACTAGCAATGATTTATGAATAATTAGCAGATGGAAAACGAAATTCAGAAGTTGAAAACAAGAAATAGCTATTTTTACATTAAGTGAAATTGAACCAAATTGCAAATTCGCTGCAACTTTTCCGCGTGCGGGAAATGCGATTATGGAATGTTCTTTTGAAAGCTGAGGATGTTAGCTTCAAATTCTAGGACGTATGGTTCAAAAGTTACAGAGGTTTTTGTGAAGGTAGATTTTTCAGAAACAGAGTCAAGATTTCAAAAATGAAAGATGCGCTTTAAAGATTTAGAACCAATATGGATTTATACTAAAGGGCTATGAAAAAACAAGATACCCAATGGGACAACCACCAGAACAGGGCGCCTTCCACTCTGATTGTTGTACGCCAGGACACTTGACTTTCTTCAGAAAATATCAGCGCAAAGATGATTATCGCTACAATTATCTCAGGCTATATAATGAGAAGAATTCAGGATGGACAAAAGATTCTATAATGCAGTTCTGGATAGGTTGAAATGGATTGAATAGGATTACTTTAAACTAAGAGATGACTATGGACAGCTCTATACTAAATACTCACTCCTATGGCTTTGGAGTGGAATGGGCCCGTCAAAGATCTGGTCAAAGGTTTGGCTTGGACTTCACTCGCCACCGGACAGGATAAGGGCACCTGGACTCTGCTCTCAGCAAGGCACTCTGGTCTCCGCGGTCTCTTGGACTGGATCTGATGGGTTGGTTCTGAGTACAGCTCTGCTCTATGGGTCTGGATCTTGGGTTCTAGCATGCTTCTTGGCCAGAAGCAAAACAGCTCGGCCAGGCTGTTGGATTTTGTGGTGCCCCTTTGAAGTTTAGGGGTTAAAATCAGGTTGCTAGATTTTAAAGGCCTGCTGAAAAGGGTTCATCTTTTTGGATTGGGCCTTTCTTCTTCAAAGTTCTAGAGTCTGGATTCTGGGTCTGGGTCTAGTTCTAGAGTCTGGAGTCTCGATCTTCCTGCAGGGTGCTTTGCTAAGAAATCAGTTGATGAGTGAAAAGTGTGTGTCTGTCTGGGTCCTCAACAGTCCCTATTTATCCATTCCCAAAGTGGGTGGGGAGACTGATTCTCTGCCCAACCCTCTAAGGATCGGATAGGTCAGAGAATGTCACCTCTCCTGATTTGAGACAGGAGCAGTGTGTCATATGTGTCAGAGTGACACTGTGTTTATGGTCCAAAGGAAATCCCTCCCCTTTGCTTTTACTTAAGAAATCTATTTTCCCCAAAAACATATTTCCAAGATGCACAACTTATTAATAATACATATTTACATCACAGATTCATTAAGCCACGTCTCTGTTCAAGTCCCATGTTCCTACGGGTTTCGGTTCACAAATGACAGTTTTTTCACACTTTTGGTGAGTTTCTCAATGTTAGTTCTGCACCAATTTTTATACATGCATACACATCCCATCTGGGCATATTCCTGTAATTTTTCATGTTCCTAACATAGACACAATGGCTGGAATATGAATAGTTTCCGGGGTTCAGTCTCAGGATATCGCACAGATTCCAAATTAGTTTTAAACTGTGGGCAAATGTTTCATTTTAACAACCTATACGTTTTATATTTTTGTCAGTTCAGTACAATTTGTTATAAGCATTTTTCTAAAACATACATTTACTTCAACTTCAATCCACATTTCCAGTCTGGCCCGCCTCCAAAGCTGGGCTGAGTCAGAGGGTCACATGGCTTGTCTTCCTGCCAAAGCAGTTGTTGTCAGTCACACCCAAATTAGCATTTTCTATTCAGTCCAAGGAACCCATTGTTTCTTGCTCAGGGCAGCAGAGGAAATCTCCTCCCCTTCTGATTAACATGCCAATGCGAAATCCTCTCCTTTTGGTGGGAATGAACAAGGTGGGAGATTCTCAGGGAAAGAAAGCCTCTTGGAAGTTTTAGCTGAATTAGGTTTCCTTATGGTCAATTGTAGCATAGTTCCTTGTGAAGAAATTACATTTATAATTTTAAAATGAGCAGACATATCTTTAATTCCAGTCTTTTTTAACATGAAAATCAATGTATGGCACTCTATATGCATTTGCTGGAAATCCCTTCTTTGACATGTTTAGCTTTGAAAACACAAGTTTCTCCTGTCAGATTTAGAGATCGCCAGCACCAGTCGGAGGTGAGTAACGGTACTGCACCCATTTTGACAGATTTCTTTCCATCAAGTATCTTTAAAAATGGATTTTGTTTTGATGACATATGATTCTTGATGACATTGTATTTATGTGGATTCTTGCAGTAGAATAATGTGGAACATCCAACAAGGAGGTTGGATCTTTTAGGTGGTTTGTGAACCATGATTTCTGCAAATTTGATAACCAAGAAAACAGATTTCCAAACAGCTCTCTGTTTCTTTTGGCAGTCAACATTGCTTTTTCAAGTGGTTTCAGGCTACTTGTGGGTAGCCCACTAGTGGGTTTTGGCAGTGGTCTCTTGTGTTCAGTGAGATAGGCAAAAGTGGATGGCGGCCTATTTTTCAGATTTTTACTGCACACTTTCTGGTGATTTTTAGCGAGCAGCATGCTTTCCGGCGGCCATTCTGATGTTTCTGCGCAAGCATTGCACAGTAATGTTGCAGGGCCGGGACTAGTGGGTTTAAACATCCCACAGCATGTGTCCTGTATCCTGTAGGAATGTCAACATCACTCTGAGGATGCATTGTCCTTACAAGGAGTGGTGATTGGCATGTGGAAAGGCTCTGCAGAGAGTTTGTCTGCGAGACCTTGTATAAGACCAGAGGATCAGACAGAATGGTCCACAACTGTGTTTGTTATTTTCCATTTTTAGTGTGGGCTATTAGGTGGTGCTGAAAGCGCTACATTACCAGCCAAAACTATTGTCATTAATATAAGAGCTTCAAATGTGGGCTTTGAAAGTGGGTCAGTAATGCTTTTTCAATGAGAATGGCATATGAGGAGGGATATGCAGTTGTAATCCCACCCTTTCCCTGCACCTAGCCAATGTAATCCCTACAGCTAATCCCACCCATTCCTGCCCATCTCGGAACTCTTTGATTTTGAGTGAGCTCTACCATTGAGGGAGCCATCTTTGATGAATTCTGTCAAAGGAAGCTGTCTGGAAACAAGCCAGCCATCTTTGAATGGCAAATATACCATGCAGCTTCCTATCCGGTGGGACACAAAGGGCAAAACTGTTGGATTTGCCAATGCTTGTTTTATTTAAAGTTACACCATTCTATACTCTTATTTTAAAAAGTAACTGTTCCAGAATGGTTACTTTTTAAAATAAAAGTGCAGTATTGTGATAGCCTTTTTAAAATGTTTGACTGCAATATTATAAATAGTGCAGCTACTGCCAGGGTGTTGTGCTTCACTAGGTGCAAGTGCACGAGGAGGATCGGCTACATCCTCCTAGCAGCGTTCACTCATAGCCTCCCCTAGGCACGTTCCAAGACTGGCCTGGACTGGCATTGTCTGGGGTGTGCTCTGCTCTCTGGCCATATGCTTTGCTGACAGCGGCAGCCTGCAGAGCCTCAGAGCTCCTGCGAATGGGCGGGCCTTGTGTTGGGCCAGAGACGAGCTTCAGATTATCAGCTGGTTTTGATTAGGTTTAACTTCATTGCTATGGTTCATTTCACATTATATTTTTCAGCACTTGACAAAAAGGAGTAATTCTGATACATGACCCACACAAGGGAACCTTGTTAAAAAATGGAATAGTTTATGGATTGAGTCATTAAACACTCTGTATTAAACGATTAACTCCTGGGAGTAGTGGACTGTTTCTTTACTGCTTGACTGCTTGAAGTTTGAGGGCAAGCAGTGGCAACAAAAACTTTCGCCTTCCTTTCTCATGTGCAAATATAAAACTCTCTGAAATGTTTTTTTATATGGTTCGGGTTTCACTCCCAATCTCTTCACAATGTTCTTCAATTCCCATGAGGGGTGGTTACAACGGGCTGACAGCCTGAGTTATGAGCTGCAATACACCCAGTGATAGAGGTGGAGTACAGGAACTCATTACTCAACAGGCCCGCTGGCTCTCCTTGCAATGCATTCACAATGAAAGAAGAAAGTGTTAGGAACATCTCCCTTAGCATAGTTCTACAGGCCAGATGCGAGTATACTGTGGTGAACCCCTGTAAAGACAATTGTATCCTGGAGTTGCCCAAGTGATTGGTTCTGTTGTTTCTCCTGCAGAGTCACTTGATTCACTCCTGGAACCCTGACACTTACCATCTTGCGTTCAGTATCTTCTATCCTGGCAGGCACCATCTCTCAACCATTTCTCTCTCCCCCTCACACATTCTCTCCCTCCTCCCACTCTTATCACTCTCAATCTCTTTCCTCAATCTTCTCTCCCTGTCTGCCTCCGCACTTTCTCCTCTCTTCTTTCACTCGTACCATCACCCTCTCAATAGCACCGTTACACTCACTCTCGCCCTCTCACTAGCACACTTGCGTGCATCTTCAGCACACCTCTTACTCTCAACGTGTCTTGCGCCCCTGCTTTTGCACCATCCTTCCTCCTCACACACTTGCTCTTACATTCCTGCTTGCACCCTCTCGTGAACATCTCCTCTTGCTCACCCTGGCTAGCACCATCTCTCAGTTTTCTCACTCTTCTCGCTCTCACCTCACACACTCTCTCTCCTCACACCCTCTCACATCGCACACTCATGTGCTGCCTCGCAATCTGTCTCCCAGATGTCTCCTCTCTTTTTTAACTAGCGATTACCCTCACACTCGCACCCTCATCACGTTATCTCACTCTCTCCTTTCTTACTATCTCTCTCATCCTTCCTCTCACACGCACTCTGCCTCTCTCATTCACACCTCCTCTTGCTCACCCTTGTTAGCAGCGTTGCTCTCTCGCTCTTTCACTCTCCTGCCCTGCACACTCCCTGCCAGGCTTGGTCTTTTTCTCTTGCTACTTGCTATGCCTAGGAGTGCAAACTGCAATGGGCAATTAGCAAACGCCGAAATTATTGGCTTTCTGAATGTTTGTTTAATTAGTTTGGGCTATAAACTGACACTATTGAGTTCGAGTGCCGATAAGGAGGAATGGCATATGAAGGACACTCAGCATGTAGGTGTTTGGTTATTTGCCCACTAATTGACTGCCCATGGTCATGCTAATCCCTATGGCCATTTCCACCCAGGTCCTGCCCCTCCACGCTGAAAACACCTCCTCATGGGAACTCTTTGGGCTTGCTTTAACAAGCCTTAACGTCAAACGTTGCACTCAAAGTGCCTGCCTGTGTTTATTTCCTGAAGCCTTCTGAGAGTTCATGATTAAATTGGAGTTGTGAACCTGCTACTGGTGGAATAAAAATGCCTAAACCAGGTCTGCCTTCATCCACTTGATTTATAAACTCTATTGTCCTTCACTGAAGTCCTGTTAAAAACAAGCATTAGCAAGGCCAAACATTTTAGCTTGTGTATTAGAAATTTGCCAGGCCCTGCTATTAGATGCCCAGGTACTCACACCATTTTGCCACTGCTACCATCTTTTGCCATTTTCTACCACCACGGCTGTGTCTGTTTTTTCCTGGAAGTTTATTAATCTGTTGCCCCCCCACCACCACATTCAGCCCTCTGTGCTGTTCCTTCCCTGTTCTTTCTCTCTTTTTCCACCTACCATATCTAACCATCCAAAACCCTCAACCCACTGTTCTCTACACCTTTATCTGTGCTTCCTATTTCACTGCAACTCACTAGCATCACGGGGTGTTACCTCTACTTTTGACCATCTCCCTCCAGCCCTCTAGGTGACTTTGCCTTTTCCTCTCTGCACCTTTGTGTGCTCCCTCTTGCCCTGTGGATCACTCAGGTCAGGTCACGCAAAGTCCAAACTGTTGGCATTGACAAAGCTTGTTTTCTAAATATTAGTGTTTGTGCATACTGTAACAAATGCTCGTGTTAAGATGCACTTCCAATAAATCAGTGCCCAGAACACAGAATTAAACATTGCCTCAGTGTCCGCGCAAGACACAGATCATTGGTTTTAATGGGAGTGTGATGATTTCTAAGAAGGAAGGATAAAATCCTGTGTAGTCTCAAATAAAACTGATATTTGAAAAACTAAAACAATTAAATGTTGCTACCTTTGTTAACTGGATCTTCTCGTAATTGTACAATGGTCATTTCTCATGATCACATCTAGTGTAAATTTTAGTCATGACTAGAGCATGCCACATGTCTTACTCAGAAAAGCACATGATCAAAGCCTAGAATAACCATATAAAGTAATTGCCTCCATCAGGCCAAAATAGACAGTCTGATGCACTCCTGTTACATCTGACCCTTCCCCAGAATCCACCAGCTACCCGAAAGGCCCATTAACCACGGCATTCAGTCAAGGCCAGTGGCACTTTGCCAACTTGGCTATGCCAAGGTCCGTGCCAAGCTACCCAATGTGACCAAAGGGACAGGCCTTCAGATCATTATGGTCCAATAGCAGATCCACAGACACATGGCCACTTTGTTCTGGCCATGAACAAAATCAGTTTCTACAGGCTAAAACTATTCCCGCTAAGCCAGTCACCTGCCTGAAGGGGTCACTGAGCATGGCCTGAAGGCAGCCCTAGAAACCGTAAACCCAAGGGGCCCTCATGGATCTGTAGGCTACTATTGGCTCCTACACTTCCTCTGCAGGTCAAGGCCAGGTTTGTGGGCATGAGCCAGGTTTGGAGACTGGTGAGCAGACCACAGACCAACAGGCTGGCCCGAGTACCCACTGGTCTGCCAATCTGCTTGTCTCTTGGTAAATTTCACCGACATTTTGCAGGTCCGTGAACACAAATTGCCCCATCTGGATTTTGAACAAGGGCCTGTGTGTTTGTGTGAACCCAGATATCACTGATGACCTTTTGGCTTTTTGCAGACAGATTTAAGAGAAACGTCTTGACCAAATTGTGTCAAACAAACTAAAGCAACCATTTGGGGTCCCACAACCACTCCCCATGATCGTTTGGTGCAAAACCGTCCAGTTGTTAAGAGTGTTGGTGAGTGCAAAGTTGCCCTATGACAAATTGCATAAAAGTGCACGTTTTTGGGGTCACCAATATCCCCCCATCTCTTGATGGACTCTTACTTTCCAAACAAATTCAAAGCTAACCGTATATTGGTTTTTGAAGGTTATATGAGTTTGTCAAATAGAGCCAAATTTACAAACATGGCAAAAGTGTTATTGCTATTAACAGTCAATATAAACCATAACTTTAGGGTAGCTATTGCCGAGCCAGAAATACAAATGTATATACAGGGATGCCATTTGGTTTTTTTTTATGTATTTTTTTTTTTTAAAGGAAGCTCCGGGACTGTGGCCAGAGCAATGTGGCTCTTTGTCTCTGGAGTGGCTGGATTTCTTGCCGAGGCCTCTTTAAAAAAAACTGGGAGTTTCACAAGTGTTCCACCTTGAGCAGTGACTCTAAATAAGAAGATCATGGTTTTATCCTGGATACCTCGCAATGCAGTTGATATTTTATAAAGTGGATTTGCCACACTTCTTAAGATCAGTTTCCAGTACAATTATTATTGTTTGTTTGTCAATTGTTTCATGTGGGCTCATAGTCCCAATTACGGTCAGCAGACACGTGTTTCGACCGTGTAGGTCTTTATCAAGGCAGGTGGTTAGATGTAGATGCCCCAATTGGGGTTGGGTAGTGAGGAGTGGTCAGTCCTGTGGATGACGGCTGGGCTTGAGTAGTGCCCTTAATTGATCCGATGTGAACGCATATATGCATTTCGGCCTGGACAACGGGACACCCGCAGGACTGACCAATTTACCGAGTGGTCTAGCCATTTTGCAGGTCCTGATTGGCCATTTTGTGTCTGCGGGCAAGCCAGGTTCTCGTACCTTAGTAAAGAACAACCAGATTGACTCGTTGAAAAAGATAGATGGTGATTGGTTGGGGTATCCGAAAATTGTTCTAGCACCTGCTCTTATGGTCTGCAGATTTGACATGGGATCAGTGCAGTCCACGCTGCATTGCATTTTAAATGAGGTATAATCCACCCACTTGTAGGTCTCCCAACAATTCGCAGAGGTGGGGGCCAGGATGTAGAGGGTGTGTGCTAGAGGTGTGTACTATGCCAGCGCATTGTTTAAAAAAAAAAATCTGTTTTATGAGCAAGCAGATTTGGCGCTAGGGGCCCTTAACTTAGGCAGGGAGGTTTGGGGCATGTCCAGCGGGACTTCAGCTGAGTCAAAAGACCCATGCTGGTTAAAGGCACTGGGAACTGGATCTCGAGAGCAATGGCAAGGTGCAGGGATACAGTTAGTCCCAGCTGAAAACCATCTGGATTCATACAGACACGGCTCAAGGCCTGTGGGCCCCAGACTGGGTCTATATCGTGTCTTCATTGTGCCACAGATCTAGCTCGGGGCTCAGTGGCTTGGGCAATGTTTTATATTGGCTATTATGGTGTCCCACATACCCAGCTCAGCCCTGGGCACAGTGTCCTGTAGATGCATACCAAGGCCCGTGGCCACAGCTTTGGTGCTGGGTGTATTTCCGAAGGACATGCTACGGGCAAGGTTTGCAATGGGCATGTCCACAAACCATGCCCTGTCCCCCCATCATGGCTTGCGGCTGTTCTGGGAAGTGTCAAAGGCTATGCCCTTGTCAAAGTGGGCACAAGAGATGGGCGCAGAGCATTACCACAGGAGATTCTGAGTGGCCATTTCGGGTGGCTGGGTGTGCCGGGGCATGCTTACAGACAAGCCCTAGAGAAAGACAACAATTGACATGCCCGTAGACATTGAACAGTGTCCACATCAAGTGGATTAGGAGTGCCCAGTTCATGGTCATTGGCTATGTCCAAGGCAAAGTGGGCACAACGAAAGAACATAAAGCATGGCCATAGGCCATGCATACTGACATCATCATGTGGTGTGGAAGGGCATGGAGAATGTAACCCCAAAGCCAACTGTGGTCACTGGGCATAACCACAGGTCATCCACATTTCTGGAATTGGTTGGTTTGGGGCACTGCCGATAGCCATGCCACAGGGAAAATGGGCACTGGGCATCACCACATGCCATAACCAGTGGCAACCTTAGGTCTCTTGACAGTGCCCAGAGCATGGCTGAAAGGCACATTCTGGCCAAAATGTCCAGTGAGCATGCTCTAGGAGATTCCCTGGGCATGCTCTAGGAGATTCCCTGGGCATGGTCTAGGAGATTCCATGGGCATGCTCTAGGAGATTCCCTGGGCATGGTCTAGGAGATTCCCTGGGCATGCTCTAGGAGATTCCCTGGGCATGGTCTAGGAGATTCCCTAGGCATGGTCTAGGAGATTCCATGGGCATGATCTAGGAGATTCCCTGGGCATGGTCTATGAGATTCCCTGGGCATGCTCTAGGAGATTCCCTGGGCATGGGCTAGGAGATTACCCATGCATATTGTCCACAGCGGTATATCATGGCCAGTGGTCACATCTGGTTAAGGAAGTGCCTGGGGACTGGCAAAAAGTCATACCTCTGGAAAGCTGGACACAGGGCATAGCCGCGGTCAAGGCACCATGGCCAACATGAGGCTCAGTAAGAAGCCGTGGGCATGCTCAAAGTCCAGGCTCTAGACAATATGTCCTAATCTCAAAGTGGTTGAAGGTCATTCCCCTGACACAGCAAGTGGCAGTGCGGCATTAGCATCGCCCATGACCAGCGAGTCTATAGGGACTCTTGGAGGAGCCTGGCGCATGACTAAAACAGATGGTCAGGGTGCAGTGTTCATTGGACATATCAGTAGGCCATGGTCAGTGGACACAGTACGTGTCTTGGAGGTGTCGCGGCAATGTCAAAGGCCATGCACCAGGACGCGTGTTCTCTTGGGGATCACCCCATGCCAGGCGCAGTGTGCACTGTAGGTATAGTAGTGTTAATCATTATGCAACTTCAGAACTTCACTGACACATCATTGGTCAAAGGTACATTATGCTGGTAGCATAAAGGGAAAAAGGGAAAATGTGCAAAATGTATGTCCCTACAAGAACTCCAATTTAGCCACTGGTGATGGAACCTCTGCACGTGTGGTTATGGTCAAGTTCCTATTACATGGATCATTTTTGGGGTGATTGCAAATGTGGCAAACACACATGTACATTTCCCCACGAAAATGATTCCACCCAAAGAAAAGGAAGTTTCGTAGCATATCATGTAAGGGAAGAAAGATGTTAGGGTCCTCATTAGCATTTGCATTTAAACTCTCTTGTGGCATTTCTGCTCTCACGTAGTGCAGACATGGAGCAGACCATGTCCTGTGGTTACTCTGAGAACCAGTACTCCATCTGGAGAAGAGGGACAATCAGTGACCCGTGCACAGCACCTGGAATCAGGTGGATGACTAGGGGGACTGTTTGTAAGGGTACTGTGCCAGGGGCATGGCTATTGGCCATGCATCATATGAGGTGCGACAGCCACTGGGTATCACAAGGACAGGATTTCTTACACAGGACATGATCATAGTGTGACAAATTGCCACTTGGCAAGGGTGACAAAACCCTGGCTTCCTTTATTTTTTATTAATAATAAAATGATTTGGGTTATCCCATCTAAGAAAGGGTGGTCTGATTTATTTTCAAATTTGTTTATTGGCATTTATTATTTATTACAGTTACAGGACACTAAATGTGTCAGTGATTTGAGGATAATGAGCATTTCAGCATAGAACATTAACAAATTAACATTACAACATTAACTATCTCCCAGTGTTTTTTTCGGTTGAACTAGTGCCGCTTGGCGGACCAGGAGGGGGGGTACGGCTGGTCTGGAGGGGGGGAAAGGAGGGCTCATGCCTGTGAGGGCCCAGTGAGGTAGAGGCGAAATAGTCTCAGGTCCTTCCAATTCGGTTCTTAGGTCCGCTTTCGGTGGATTTGTTCCAGTTCATGGGGGCTTGTCATCTGAGGGGTAAAACAGGGAGTCTGTGAGTTCTTTCCAGGCCTCCAGGGTCATACTCGAGTCGTCTGTAGATTTGGCTACACTGTCCTCCCAAGCCGTTGTTTCTGCTCGTACCCAGCGTTTCAGCTCAGTGTGCCAGGTTTTCAGTTGCGGCCCAGCTGTTTTCTTCCAGGACATTGCAATTGTCCTCTTTGCCAGTATACACATAATGGCCCTCATTACAAGTCAGGCGGTGGACCATGGTGCTATTTGCACCATGGTCCATGCCGGATTCTGCCATGGTGGATGGCGGAATTACCGCCCCATTCCAAGGTGAGTGGGGCGGTAATTCCCCATTCACCATTTGCCCTTCCCCATTCCCATTTTTGCCCCATAGGGCATAATGGGGATGGGGAAGGCGCTAATTACGGCACCGTAAATTACGGTGCCGTAATTAGCACCAAGGTCGCTTAGCGCCTTGGACTTTAACGCCTGCAAAAAGCAGGCGTTAAAGTGTGAATCAGGCGTTAAGGGTTAGCGGCGCCGACGGCGCCGTTAAATCCTTAACGCCTGACTTGTAATGAGGGCCAATGTCCATTAGTCTGGCGAGGTGCTTGAGTTTGGCCGGTCTAGTGTATGTGCCCAATAGGCATTCCTCCGGGGTCCACATGTATCGGGTCACCATAACCTGGCCCCACTTTTACCTATAAAACTCGGCACAAAACACATAGCCTACACCGGTGCACTGCTGCATCAGTTTCCTGATCAGCAGTGTCTGCTTTGCAGTGCTACAGAGCAGCTATAAAGGTGAACAATACCATCTTGACAACTAGGGTGACAGAAAAGTCACTTCAACACAGAGGCTCAATCTGCACCTCTGATCCAAAACCACATGATTATGATGGATTATGATCCTGCTAGCAGTTTAATCATTATATATAAACCACATCTGAGTGTGGGTAGGGTGGCTGGTAATGCACATAATTACTTAAAGACGCGTCTGATCTGTATCATACATAAGTTAATGTTAAAGGTGTTTGTACTGCACACCATCACCACCTTCAGTGGTTCCCCGATGATCTGGCGCATCTAAAAGCGGAGGGGTGGGGAGTTAGTAGGGGGTAGTGGGAGTAGAAGAGTGAGATTTGTGATGTCCTGTTGGCAGCTTCAGTACGGTTTTCGCTGTGCGCTGAGCTTGAGTGTGGTTATCGGATCGGTGAGAGTTCCCATGTGCCGTTGGTATGGGTTATGTATTGTTTGTGTGTTGTTGCGGTGTGGTGCAGTATGTGCAGATTGCAGTGTGGAGAAGTGGCTGTATGGGTTTTCTGTATGAGAAGTGTATAGAGAAAGTTGATGTTTTCTAGTTGGGGTTAGTGGTTTTTTGGGGGTCTTTCCTTACCTCTTAGTCTTTGCATCTCTTTGTTCCATAGTTAGGGTTATCCTGTGAGTTTGGTATTGTAGTATGTCCATTGAGTCAGCAGGTATGATGGGGTGGCAGTTTTCCTCTGTGTTGCTTTCTTGGTTTGTGTACCTGGTTGAATCAATGCGTGTTCACCCACTCTGGTGTTGGTATGTATAGTTTACAGGATTCAGCGCCCTTCCTGCCCTTTTCCATGTTGGTGGATCTTACCTACCTATGTTTCCTCTTTGGCTTTGCAGTTTGCAAAAATGGCATTCTCCCACAGCCCTCCTGTGCGGGAAGATAAGTTAGGGAGTTAAGGAGGATGGGTTCCCGCTCTGGGATTCTTCTTTCCCGCTGCATATATGCTTCCTGGTCATTTCCTTCTGGTTCTGGGGCAAAGAGCCAAGTTTTGAGTAGTTTTCGGAATTGAAGATGATCTCTTGTGTTACATATTTTTTTGGTAGTCCATTACAGGTTATTGGAGCCAGGTGAGAGAAGGATGATCCTCTGAATTTTCTTTTATTGTATGGTTTCGTTTTTAGGCGGATGTTGTTGCTTGATCTGAGTGGTTTTGTTGGGAGGTAAACATTTATTTTTTTCTTTTAGGAACTCTGGTCCTTGGCTGTGGATTGCACATTGATTTGAACTTTATTCATTGTTTTATTGGTAACCAGTGTAGGATTTTCATTGCTGTTGTAATATGTTCTATTTGTAGTAGTTTGAGCAGGAGTCTGACTGCAGCATTTTTGATGCGTTGGAGGTTTTTTAAGAGTTGTTCTGGCATTACAAGGTATAGGCTGTTGGCATTTTGTGGGTGAAAGAGAGGAATGGTGGGATTCTTTTTACTGCGTGTAGGAGGAAGAAGCATATGTTAAGAATCTGAGCTCAGGCAAACCATGGACATGCTGTGAGTATTCCTCCTAGACTGATTGTCTCTGCTGCACACAGAAGAACTTTAGCCTGTGGTGGCTGCCTCCTTTGATCCTTTGTGAGGTTGTGTAACACATCTCTACATCAGCTCTGTAGGAGCTGTCCTGGGAGACAGGATTCAAAGAGCACACCCTAAACAAAAAGATTATCCACAAACTAGGGTGCTGCATACCAAAGGGTCTTTTATGATATGGGACTAATAAGGGGGTTGGGATTAGTGTAGTCAGAGGACGCACAGCACAGTTGTTTCTCTCTTTACTTCTCCTTCCTCCCTGCCTCCGCCACTTCCTTTAGCACAAAGAGCTTTGTGTATGATTCAAGTAGGCCATGACACTTTATCACAGGCTTGCTTTCATTCAATTGCTGGTGGACATTTAACGATAAAAGAGAAGGGCACTGTTTCCTTCTTGGATTTACTTTTGGACTACCCAGCACCAAGAAAGAATGAATGTGGACCTGTTTTGGAAGAGTTGATCATCTTTCCAAAGCCCTCCGCCATTGCAATGAACATAGAGTGTTCCAAGGCAGAGGTAAGCTCGGCACCCTACCCACTCCCAGGACACATTACAGGTGACTCTTGCGCAGGACCTGGACCTTCCACTCTGGTTATAGCCTGACTAGGGTGAGCGGACACCGAAAGTACTCATTGCATCCTAGAACACCCTGAAATGGGTCTCACAGCATCCTGAATGCCAGAATAGCCAGGATCCCTGTTTTCACTGCATCAAACCAATCGAGCCACATTTGAACCACGTTTGCTATATTCAAACAGATGTATCCACTGGTGCTGCCTTTGGAACTCACTCGATCTTTGATTGACTGTGCACCCAACATTGTACAGCCTCAATGCTGCAACACCCTAAGCACAGCCCTATCACTTGTCCAGCTCGAGTAGCGAACAACTTTGAATTGACCTTAACCAGCGGTATTCATAGTTTTCAGACACCCGTGATCGTGGAAGCACTCCTTGTGACCCATTCCACCTCCATCTGTCTAGACCACCTTTAGCCACACAGATATCCCACATGACCCTGACTGAACACTGACTCGTTACCTTAGATCAAAGTGACTCACCACCTCTGTTTCCATTCCAACCCACAGACGCAACAGATCAAAGCCTTACTTGACACTTTTGAACTGCCTAGACTTGGAGTAAGATACTTTGAACCGAACCTGTGCCCACGTTTTGGGGCCCTGAAGACTGGCTAAGCCCCTTGTGCACCTTTTGTCCACTAAGTACACATCCATTTCAAACTCCTTGCTTCATTTCTTGCCTGCCTTTTTTTCTCCCTGGTAAGTATACAGGTTTCTGCATTGTTGCATTCAGCCTTTTTCTGCCTTTAATTTACAGGTGTGGGTTTTTATAGTGTTTTTGATAGTTGTCTGTACAATGGATTCATTTAATTAAAAGTATATAATTTCATAGAACCTTGATTGGACATTCTTTTATTTCAGGAACTGTTGTACCATTGCTGTTTGGGCTGCTACTGGCTCACATTCACAGTCCTTCTGGGAGTATAGCCCACCCTCGGCTCACGTTGCCACAGAAAGCCAAGGAGGCATAGCTCTTAGCCTGAGTGGGATCGCTGTTTGCAGAAGTGCGGGAGCTAAGTAAGCAAGCAGTTGAGCCATTAATCATTCTTCTTCCTCTACAGAGCAGCAGTCATTTCATCACACATTGGTCGTGCCATGTGAGCAGCACCCCGAAGGACCCATTGACAAGTGTAGCAGGCAGAGTTTGTGGGCCCCATACCAAGCACAGTAATCACATTTTTCCCCCAGGAGGTCATTCCCTTGGGCATTGTGGATACTGGTACAGCGCATGGAGCAGGTTGCAGGGTAGATCCTTTGCCTATTTTCATGCCCTATGATCATACTGATATATTTTGCGATGTCAATGATGATGCCATATGTGAAGTTATCATTGTTTCCATTTGCACATCACCTGTGATGATATCTGACATCATGAGCACCGGATGGCCGGTGAGCGAATTACAGCTTTTCTGTTTTATATTTTCGCCGTATCATCCCTACCACTAAACTTCTTTTAGTAAATATATATGTATAAACCAGATATCCACATAATATAAATGATCTTTTATTTTCCAAATAAAATATGCCAGTAACAATTAAGATAAACTTGACTAGATGTGATGATGTCATCAGTTGATTGAATTTCTAGATCTGATAGCCATTACTGGATTTTATTGGAATCATTGTATGATTTACTCTCATTTTGTTCGAGTTCAAACTGATAATGTTTTTGTGAATCTGTGCATGCCTGACTTCATATCCCCGGCAAACACGGAAGCAGGGCCTGTCCATCAAGCCAACGACAACGGTGGCAATTGAATGACAACGCTCCTCCGCCTTCCACCGGCCCAATTTTTCCCCCTCCAAATATGATCTTTGGTTTCATTACCTTTAGGGTTTTCTTTTATTTACGCTTCAAGAAAGCTAGAGAAGGCCTGATACGCCATTTAAGCGAGCACGAAACGCATTAGCCGCGCAAAGTTGAGCGTAATGCCCTTCTTCTCCGTCCTGAAAAGGTAGCCTGTAGGAAAAAGCGAATAATGTAGTTTTGTCCTAAATATAAAATAACTGTAGTCAAGGTGTCTGTGAAGTTATTATTTTCCTGATGCTTCTGACACCGGTGCGCGGTTATATACCATGCGCCGTCTCCAAACCGCCGCGCTCCCATTTGGTATATTCGTAATACGCCTTAATATTTTCATTTTGATGTAATTTGCGGCCCCGGCTTTTTAAATATCCGCTCTGTAATAATGTTTAATTTCAGGGGTCACTCCGCCAAGGAGTATATTAAAGCGCATGAAACTCATTTCCAAAGCTCAAATATCAAGCCGTGATCAGGTTAGGAGGGCAGCATGTGTGAATATTTCATCTTTTATCATGCTGATAATAAGGAGATGACAGAGGCGCATTATTACAATGAGGGAATTGCTCATTTCAGCCCTGGCTGCTGGAAGCCAAGGTCTGCAGTGTGTGTTGCTCAATAAAAGCAATTCTGATATGAAAAGCAAGTTTACCCAGCCACCACAGTGTCTGATTTGATTGTGCTGAATAATAGATGGGCGATGGAACTTGTGTGGCAGGTGGGGGGGGGGAGGCAAGCCTTCAAGTTTGGAGGGGCACTTGGGGATATATAGTAAAATAATTTATCAAGAGCTGTATCTTATTGTTTGAAAATAAAGAAGGGATATCCATTGCTTATCTGATTTATTACTTGGGCAGGAAATCAGCGAGAGTCCACGGGCATAAAAGAAGGCGCCGGCGGAATTAGTTTCCGCTGGTTGGAACAAATGTTATTTTGTAATGATAAATCGCTGGCTATAGTTATCGCTCCAGTCATCTGTCCGCCGTCCTGCGGTGTTTCTTTACACATCGGAGCATTTAGCCACTGTTGTGCGATGTATGTGAACTTAATTTATGCAACAGAGTAGGACATATTTTCTTGTCTGTTCGAAATTTATTTTGAATTCGGAATGGCTTAATCCCAAATTTGAGGTGATGTTACAAATTTTAATTTAGGACACCCCAACACGACAAGGCTTCGTATCCCTTCGTATGCCAAACTAGATCTGTTTCACAATTTGTTGATGTCCATGGAAGAAAAAATAGGACTTCTACGATAAACTCTATCTCCAGGAGTGGCTTAAACTCTCATTAAAGTAAATGTGTTGTCTTGTGTTATTATTATGTTAACACTCTCTAAACTTGAAATTGTGAAACAAAACTACTTGATCTCTGCTGAGCTCTCCTTTCGCTGCCGATATGACATAACCTGATGTTTGAAGGTCTGCTATGAACGTTAGAAGGTTTTTAGAAGCAAAAAAAAATCGTTCAATTTCAATCGTAAAAATACATGCCATCATGGACACATCGGACTTGATTTACAAAGCGTTTTTCAATGGGGTTGGCCCATTGAAGAACCCTTTCGTAAATCAGGCCCATGGTAGGCAAACAATTGGTAGAAAGGATTATTTCAAAGATTCCGTGTATGGAGGATGGCTCTGCCTTTCAACCTGCTGTGCCTGATAAAATAAGTACCATTCACTGCTTCTTTTTATAGGGGTTACGGGAAGAAAACTCTGCAGTGTCATGTGGTACATAGAAACACATGGCTCGCTAGCTTCCAAAAATGTAATGCTGACTGTGAGGTGTGCGAACAGCCTTTTATACCAAGAAATCCTTCAGGCCTAATCTTGGGTGGTAGCCCCTTTCTGCATTGTTCATTCCCATATAGGTTTTCATTAAGTCAGGTAATGAGGAATAGGAAACAAGAAAACACTGCTGAAAACTTTTGTGACAACATCTAAAGACACCAAGCACTTTCTTGTTAAGGGACATTACAAACAGCTTTAAAAAAATAAAAACATATTCAGTTTGATGATCATGCTGGCAACATTTCCAAAATTCTTTTCACAACGAGGCAGAGGTTAAGAAGCACAAACAGGATGTCTTCCACCTTTTTGAACCCATCTTCCAGCACTTCTTCTAAAAGAATAGTAGAATGGAGTGAGAAGGGGGAAGAGAAAAATGCATTCGCACGGGGGTCTGGGGGGGGTAAGTAGAAGAAACGCAGAACACATTGCTGACGAAAGAAAGAAACTGAATGCATATTTTCGTTATATCACTATATAACTTATGAGTAGCCTACTTCTGCCATTACTCTCATGGCCACAATTCCTGGGGCTGGGGCTTCAGAGATGTGGCTGAACCTGAAAAGCAACTCATAGTAGAGATTGGGCCTGGCCTGCAGCCCGGACCGGTGGCCACTATAGCCCAATTCTGGTATAGTGGCCTTTGTCCATGACTTGCAGTCATGGCCACTGACCACAATCCCTAGGCCATGAGATTCAGCCATGTTACCTACCCCATGAATAAACCCACAGTAAACATTGGCCAAGGCCAGCAGCCTAGCCCAGTGGCCACTATTCCTCAATAACGGGACCATGGCTACTGTTCAAGGCTTGCAGCCATGGCCAGTGTCCTCAATCCCTGGGACAATAGTTTCAGTCATATTGTAGGCGCTTCTATCCATCTCAGAGTAGACATTATGCACTGCTGGAACCAGGCCTAGAGTCCACTTGAAACCCATATCCGGACCCCTGGTGGCCATCCCTCAGGCACCACCGGGAGCAAAATGTTGTTCCCATTCTAGTCTATCCAGATTTCAAATGGTTTTGCACCCCTTTACAAGTGTGGCCGTTCTTGATTAAACTGCACCAAACCTTTCAAAAATTTTCATAGTCAGGTCTATATTATTTTTCCTAAAAGTTATGTGTGGTTTCGTTGATTGTTGTATTTTTAATATTTTTGAACGCAATGTTCAGGACTATGGTCACAGTTTGCATGCTTCTCAATTGACCAATCAGTGGCTTGCAATGTTACTCAGCTTCTTGATTGGTCCACGGACATTGAATCAGGGAGTGAGCCCGTGGACCGAATCAAGATATCACTAATTTGTTTTGGTCTACGTTTTGGCCATTTAAAAAAAAAAATCTACTGGATGGATTAAAATCAAATTTGCAAAAGCAGTTTGGGGACGAGGCAGCCACTCCTCGTGCAAGGTTGGTGCAAATCCGACCAGCAGTTCAGGCTGCAGCTGCAAGAAATGTTGCTTCCCATTGAGGTCTATCCATATTTTGAAGACTTTGGGCCTGCCCCCTAGAACTTTGCTCTGCCTTGTCCAAACCGCACCAAACTTTGCAAATGAATTCAGAGTCAGTCCTATACATGTTTTGCAAAGTTTCATACGGATTCGTCAAACGATGACAAAGGTTGCTTGCTAGACTGAATTGTCCCTGTCATAATTCAAACATTTATTTTATGGCATCAGGATTTATACTGCACTGAATCACCAGCATAGTAGTTTTAAATTCTTAAGAGAAATAGTAGAAGCAGTAGTAGCTACAATACTAGTTACATATTATAATTTTGTACACAGCACACATACAATAATGTAGGTCCAGGCTCCAGAATAGGAAGGATAGCTCAGGGGCAAAACATTTGTCTTGGAAAGCATAACAATGCAGCACAACACAGGTCCAAATCCAGAGCCGGTGCTTAGAAATCAATCATTGCTATTAAGCATGTTATAAAAGAACAATTATAATGATAGATGTTTGTGATATCGAACTTGTTTGGTAGATTGGATTGCCCCTTTCGAGACTCAAACATCATATGTTATGTTATTTCAATCAGGATATATTCCTTGCATCATTCCTGCAATGTAGCAAGTTATTTTTAAGCAGATTACCCAACCAATTTATTTTGTTTGTGTATGATAAAGAAAGATTCTTTGAGTGAAAGATTATCCCCCTATGGAACACTTCTATATTTCTCGCATCGCTATCCCAGAAATCCCCCTAACTTCTGTTACAGGAAAATAAAAGTAAGAAGACAAGTAAGAAGACAATATAAAGGTTCTATGTGATTATATCGAACTTAATAACAGAGAAACAGAGAATAAATTTACAACAAAACCTTTACAACGTAAACATATCAAATCTTTTTTATTTTTATTTATGGGGTCCCCTCCCCACACCCCCATTTCATTATGCCTTTAAACCAACCCTAAAACTCCACCCAACCCATTTCAACCCCTTACACCACTATATGTATAACGTGAACAAGCGGTCAGTTGATCGCGAAAACGCGTCGATATAAACTTTTTCTCCCTTGCCATGCACCTTTTATGAATAAAGAACATTTGGTGCTATCTGATTCTTGCGGTGCAGCCCCTTATTGCCAAGCCCTGGATTTACTGGACCTGGCTGCTCTTGGGAGTGCATTCCGTTAATTTGGCCCTCTTTTGGGCTTAATTTTCGTTTGAAAAATATATATATATATATATATATATATATATATATATATATATATATATATATATATATTCAATAAAAAACTTTGTTAAAGGGACGTTATGGTTCAAAGTAAAACCGAAAAACCCCTGAAATTCGGCAGTTATGGTAACATAAGCAACCATAACTCGTGGCACCGTGCACTGCTAACACTAACACCCAGGACATCAAAGATGACATCACAAATGTCATTGATGACATCACTGATGACATCACATGTGCATTTACTTTTCATAAAAACTCTGTACAAGGGATTCTTATAATGCTGACCAAAAACTGTCAAGGATCATTGGGATAAATATCATGAGCTAATTAGTGCATTAAGTAATGCATTGATATAAATAGCATTCTATTATGAAGTTCTATCCAGTATACTAAGCTACTCATGCAGAAACATAGGCAGTGTGTGCAGCATACATGATGAAGGTGCCATATTCATAATCTTGCCATGTTGAATACTGAAATGATAACTGCTTTCTTATTAGAGTTTTGCGTACTATGAAACATGTAATAAATAGATAATAAAATCCACTTAATACATAATTATTACAGACAAAACACAAAGAGACAACAACACATACAAATATGAGTATATACAGGGACAGTGAAGTAAACAAAAAAGCAGAAGTAGTAGCAGAAAGAGTTCATCACCTAACTGATTGTCTTTATGCAGAGAAACTATTGCTCTGTTTCAAAGCTGCTACTTACCATATGTATGTGTATCACATGATGTGACTGCACCCAAAGGAAAGGAGAGTGAGTATAATGTATACAAATATGAGCATATACAGGGAAGGTAGAGTAATAAAAATAAAACTATGAGAAAGTGCTGATAACCCTGTAATTATCTTCATGCACAGAAAGGATTGCTCTCTTTCAAGCCTGTGTCTTCCGCTATGTATATGTTTCATATGATGTGACTTGACCCTAAGTCTACAAATATAGTACCTTTTCAATGTTTACTTCCTGACTGTTACTGAAGAAAACTATGTGGCTTTGATATGTCAGTAAAGGATAAAAAGGGAGAGCCAGCCATGTGATATCATCAGTGATGTCATCAATGACATTTGTGATGTCATCTTTGATGTCCTGGGTGTTAGTGTTATCAGTGCACGGTGGCCCGAGTTATGGTTGCTTATGTTACCATAACTGCCGAATTTCAGGGTTTTTTCGGTTTTACTTTGAACCATAACGTCCCTTTAACAAAGTTTTTTCACTGAATTTCATAGGTTTTTAGTAGCGCAACTTAACCATAACGTCCCTCTAACAAAGTTTTTTTACTGAATTTCATAGGTTTTTAGTAGCGCAACTTAACCATAACGTCCCTTTAACAAAGTTTTTTCACTGAATTTCATAGGTTTTTAGTAGCACAACTTAACCATAATATCCCTGACTTCATATACATGTAACATAGAACATACTAACCCCCTCGTAGTGATTTTCATGTCCGCGGACTACCGCCATGTCTGCAGACATATCGAAAATCTGAGCGTAGTGAATGTAAATTTAAATAGTGTGCCCCATTTCCCCTTTGAAGATGGCTCTGAAAAGAGACGTTTTTTTTTTTTTTTTTTTTACCGATGCTTGACAGACACCTGTTATTTTGTATTTTTGTTCTTGTTTTTTTTCTTACTTTACTCCTAAAATCTTCACGTAACCTTCTCCAAAGCAACCCTTACATTCCAAAATAGAAAGTAATTTCCCGTAAAAGATAAAGAAATGCCATCTTCTTTAAAATTAACAGCATTACTGGCATCAATATTCTCAACATTACAGAAGAACATACCAGCTCTAAGCATGAAGGCACACATGCCTCGGTTGATGACACACCTAGCAATGTTTTGCTGAGGACAAAAAACTGAACTATTGTCCCATATTGCCCTAGGTAGTAATCCAGAAAAAATTACTTTCGCATTTGGAAGGATCTTCATTACGGCTTGAACCAAGCGTTCCAAATCAGCCAACAAAGTAGGGGCACTGACTTTGCTCAAATGGAAAGCACCATAGTGCAAAACTACCACATGCGGACTGTTCATCGTGGCCATATCCTCACAAACTTGTACAATTCCCTGTACATTGCAATCAGGCACAGTGCTCCACACCACCTCCACTCCTTTCACATCAAAGTTCTTTGCAACATGCCTGCATTCAGCATACTGTTGTAAACCATACACAAACATATCTCCAAGCACCAACACCCTGACTTTCTCTACTTCTGCCATCTTCACCACACACAGTCTCTTTCAACACAAATCCACAACCTCGACATCTGATTGGCTGATCCGTACAGTCTTCTTTCCATGCTGGATTTCCTGGACAAACCCAGATGTAGCACGCCCTGTCCACGAACAGCCGCGCTGTCCGCAGAAGGCGTCCACTTTACTCTCTGTGCCATTCCCTCATTGCATACAGCTAAGCAATCACACAATATGAATAACGTCCTCAGAACACCCCCATTTTGTGAATTTTCGAACATTTCAGGACAATTATCATTTCATTATTCAACATATTAACATTACAAATATTATACTTTCATCTTGTACCCAGCACACAATGCTATGTTTCTCCATTAGTAGCTCAGTATACTAGATAGAATCCCATAATACAATGCTATTTATATCAATGCATCGTTCAAAGCACTAATAACGGTATGATATTTATTGCAATATCCTTGACACTTTTTTCGCAACATTATAATAAAAATCCCTAGTACACAAATTCCATGAAAAGTACATACACATGTGATGTCATCAGTGATTTCATCAATGACATTTGCGATGTCATCTTTGATGTCCTGGGTGTTAGTCTAAACAGTGCACGGTGGTGGTGCAAGTTATTTTTCATAGCTTACCATAACTTGCGATTTTCAGGGGTCTTTCGGCTGTACTTAGAACCATAACGTCCCTTAAACAAACTTTTTTTAATATCACGCAAACAATATACAAACATGGCGTGCAAAAACCAACTTCTCACAGATGTCTTTACACAGAATGTTGCAAAGTAAGAATTTATGCTTGTTCACAGTGAAGGTCAGCTGCTTCCATTTTTTTCGCGGGCCCCGGAGAGGCTCACGAAGCAGACTATAAGGATGTATTGTGTTTTGACCTTGACAGACAGAGATTGTGATGAAAGACTTCTCTTGAAGGAGTGTTGCTAAAACATAAGAGAAGATAAGGATGAAATTTCTGAAACGAAACCACTTAAATATATTATATCACTATGCGAAAGATTGTTCGCACACGCGGAGTCGTATTTTGGGACTGCACTACTCGTAGACAATGGAAATTGCAATTGTACTGTAAGTAACCCTTTAGATTATTTTATACCAAATATAATTACAATAGCGTAGCATTAAAGACCGCTCAAGTTGAACTTGTTCGTTGAAAGTGGCATAATGTTTTCTACCGCGCACTATCACCGCCGAATTGATCCCCTGTCGTTTAGAGGGCTCTGAAAAAGGCAGACGACACAGGGTTGGATAATAGAAATAATTTAACCGGCTATAGGCGGTCAAGCGCTCTACTCACTGTGCCACTTCACTGTAGCCTGTCAAGTGGCACAGCGAGTACAACGCTCGCTTTGACATCCGTGCACAGATTGCTAACGCAAGTTCGAATCTCGGCAAGGCCAAACTCAGCCTTTCATCCTTCCATGGTCGATAAATGAGCACCACACACCGTGGTTAATAATAAGCACCGCTTAGAAAGCTCACGGTTCTTAGCGCTATATGAATGGGAAAATATTATTATTTTATTATTAACATACTCCGTTGCACTATCTTCGATAGCAAATAGTTTCACGCCCTAATAAATAAAATGATGATTTTTAATGAAGATCGGCTGGTGAGACTAATTTATGTTTTTTAAAACAGGTATGTGGCCCCATTTTGCCTATGTCACGATTTACAGACTCCAGCGGATGGGGTCTTCAACTGCCAGGTGCACGTCCAAATATGCAACTTCATGACCCTCACCATTTTATGGGACAATCGCCAAGGACCAATATGCCCTTACGCAGTACTAGCGGCTACAAACAACATACCAACCAATAGGGTGGTCTAATGGCTCGTTGTTGGAGCAATCTTCCGATTATCAGAGCAACCATTTACTGCTTTTTTCATAAACCAACAGCCTATCTACCGCAAAGGAACAACGCGTGGCTCAAAATAACATTTTGCTGATCGACAGCAGAGACAATAGCAAATCACTGAATATTCACTAAACATTTCCTGTGAAATAAATGTACTTTACCAAATGTACAATCCTGCTGTTTACTTTTAAACCACAGTTTCATATTCCGAATTGTGGCGCACTGAGTTGTAAGCTGATCTAACACCCTCTGTACCGCAAAGGAACATTGCGTGCCTCAAAATGAACTTTTGTGGATCGACAACAAAGACAAATGCACATTGCTGAATATTCTCTAAACATTTGATGTCAAATAAATGTACTTTACAAAATTTACAATCTTGCTGTTTGCTTTTAAATCACTGTTTCATATTCCGAATTGTGGCGCACTGTGTTGTGAAATAATATGTGTTGTCTTCTGGGTTCTGTGTAAAGTCACTTAGGACTCCAGAAGACTGGGCGTGTTTGATGACGCACCCTGTAACGTCACGGAGAGAGGCGGGGAATATGAATGCTTTGATAATATCAGGCTTAGGGGCGGGAGATATGATTTAGTGTCGCAAAAGCAAGTCAGCCAGGTCAATAGCGCCAGTCATAGGATTATCACATAATGTCGGCGCACACCAGCCGGATTTATCGTTTCTTTAGTGGACAAAAAGTCAGTTGACGCCCATAGGAAATTGTACTATTAGCGGACAAAAGGAGTGGTCTTAAAACACTTTGACCCTGACAACGAACAATACAAACAACGTTCTCAGAACATCCACATTTTGTGTAATTGCAACCATTTCGGGACACCGCAAGTGTTCTTAGAACACATTCAACTAGACAGATTACAATACGGACAGCGTCCTGAGGACACCCCCAGTTTGTGTATTTATGAACAATTAAGTACACCGCGAGTGTTCAATGCTCATTTTTACCTTCTTTGCGACCAAAAATGACACATACTCCGTCCTCTAAACACCCCACCATTTAGTTTATTTACAAAATGTCAGAACAGCCGTGTTCTCCGCGGACAAATCGAACGCAACAAAAACGTCTAGCACATAAAAAAACAAAACATTGAACCTATCTCATACTCCCCCACCCTCCCCAAACACTCTTACACACCAACACACGGCACTAAATACAATTTTGTATCCACGTTTCACTGCGCTGTACGCGGTCGACGGCGAATACAAGATGGCGGGTGCCACAGAAAATCTGTCGCGCTCCACGCCCCTCGCCGTCCAATCAGCGAACACGTCGCATGTCCGCGGACATGACGCAAGGCCATGGGCCAATCGGGGTGCTGTCCGCGGAGCGAACAGGGAAGTCCTTCCGCGAAGCGAACACAGATATCACACATTTTTTTGCCTTACGTTTTGGTCATTTTATAAAAAACTACTGGACGGATTTACACCAAATTTGCAAAAGCACGCTTTCGGGACCAATTCCCTGCTCCTGCCGCAAATTTGGTGTAAATGTATATATATATATATATAATTGTTGCATGGCTCAGTGAGCATGTGTGGCTGGGGAACTGAACTGTCAAAGGGAAATCGTGTTTCCCTTTGACAGTTCAGCCAGCCCAAGAGCACTGCCTCAGCTGGAAAAAGCAGCTGAGGGCATGCTCAGTGTTTCACTGGGCTGGCTCCTAGGCCCCTCCATAATGGGTGAGGGGGCCACTTGGTGGACGCCCCTTCGCCCATTATGGATGAGCTGCCAGGCTCGGACCTACCTATAGGTCAATAGGGCGATGCCCGTACCAAAAACGCAAAATGTTAGTGTAGGCCATTCAAAATGGGCCACTTTTTTGGCTAATGTGGGCCAGTTGGATGAGTTACTTCATTATGCAGCTAGTAGCGTTGACCATTTTCAATGAATATATATTCTTTAAATATCACAATTTGCTTGCATTTTAACAAAAAACACCCCCTTAGGTACTAATCAAACAGTCTGTGACTTAAGGAATGAATATCCATTTGCAACTGCGTGCCACTTTTTCATTGGTGCCTAAGACGGTTTTATGGTGCAGTCCGACCATTTCCTCCAATCTAAAAAAAAAATAAAAAATAAAAATACATATCACTTATTTATTTATTTTTTTTACATTTCATGCTGTCCTCCCCTGCCCACCCCTTGGATGCAGCCGTGCCCCCCCCCCCTGTTTGAAGACCTCTGGTCTAGAGGGTTACTGTTCGCTTAATTGATAGTAGCATCAAGCTCAAACAGTGTTGCATGCCACAAATTTTGGTTTTCTTCTGCAGTTTGTTTAGCAGGTACCTATCTGATAATATAAAAAAGCTCCTATTAAAGGAAACCTACGGTTTAATGATAATCTTGACCTATTTCAACCACGCCAAGTTCTGAAAACAATTGGCAACACAAATTTTAACTTCTGGGCCCCTAACATTTGGAACTCTCTTCCCACAGCCATATGAAAAAGTGTGAATCTGTTAACAAATTCAACAAGCAACTTAAGACTTAGTTGTTCGACAAAGGCACAGAGTAAATCTCCCTTCATTCCTGCCGGCTTCATGTAGACTAGCCTCCCGCCATTTCTACGTCTTCTCTTTGTATCAAGGTCTGTTCCGTCTTGTGAGCACTCCTAGGCCTTTGGGCGAACTGCGCCATATAAAAACTAACATAGATGGATGGATGGATGGATGGATGGATGGATGGATAGATAGATAGATAGATCTAATGAGCAATATCGATTTTACATTTCAGATGTATCCTTCAGTTCTGGCTCTTTTTAAATCATTGCTCTTTATGGTTTTTTAGTTTCTTTTGGCATTCTGAATTCCAGATGTTTTGCGATGTGCTGTAATGAGGTTTTTCCTTATACCGAGCACTAATTGACAGCCAAGCATCATCTTCTCTGTCTCCAAGAATGAACCACTTGACTTATCCCTATGATTGATTAGGATGACTGCACAGTTTGTGGTTAACACAGCCATCTGTGCATCTGCTATTGCCATTGCTCGGTCTAGCGTTAGGCGGCAATCCTTGTAGTGAACTGCTATATGCTTGTCACCTACTCTCTAGCTAGAGTCACATACCAACAAAGTTGTCTTCTTCGCAATCAGAACCAATTGTCCAGACTAATAGGTGACATTTTAAGCACTTATGTTTGACATGAGACCAGCCTGATGGTTGCACATTTGAATCCTAATTGGGCCAACTCATTCCCCCATCGTCTGAGGTTGATAAACTGAGTACTATTTCATTGTGTAATAGTAACAGTGCTTAGAATTGAGGTGGGGGGAAATGGCATGCTGTGCTATATAGAAACCTTACATAATCATTTAATCGGGTTTGTAAAGCATTTCCATTTAGTTTTCCTACAGATGGTGTGTTTAATTAAAAGTATACATATATCTATAGAACCTTGATTGGACATTCCCTGTATTTTTTGGAGGGTGTGCCAGCTTAATACTATTAAGGAAAGAGGATGGCCACTCCAGTGGTAACCATATAAGATCATTGGTCTAATGGACATTGAAATGGTCTCTAATCAAACCACTAGGATAAGGAGTAGGACCAATTACTTAATATACTATCCACCTTTGTTTTAATAGCAATGGCATGTACTCGTATGATATCATAGGTACATTGAACGCCCAGGTATTTAAAACATACGTTGCCAGATGTGATCCAAATTATCAATGTGTGGCTTGCAGCAATGATTGTTTGGAGGCATGACTTCATTTTGTCTATGTTTAGCTTACTACCTGAAATGATTGTATATTGCACACTGTTGTCTACAAAGGGAAGGGGGCATTATGAAGATGCCCCAGGTAGGTCAGGGTGCCCTCTGCATATGCAGATGTTTTGATATGGAAAGACTGGGTCCAAAGGCCTTTAATCAAATGATTGATTGTATGCAATGAAGAATTGGTTTTAAGGAGTGTATAAATACACAGGGAGATAGGGAGCAACCCTTGTTGGTGTCATGGTGTAGAATAACATAAGGGGAGAATACATTGTTTACAAAGACTGCGGCTCAGTACAGAGGAAATATAAGGGATACACATTTTTGATAAAAACCATTACATCATAATGCTTCTGTTAAGAATGACTATCCGACTCTGTCAAAGTCCTCCACAGCGTCAAGTACGACAGCTGCCCAGGGTTTGTCAGTTTTCTTAACCATGTCTACAATGTCACAGATGGGCTGGGTATGTGCAGAGGACAGTCTGTCTTTGATAAAAGCCTGTTTGGTCTTTATACGTCAATTCAGGCAATAGGGGTGCAAGTCTCAACTCTAACATGTTCGCAAAATTATTCACTTCTGGATTAATGACAGATATCAGCCTACCAATTTATTCCCAGAAGGTTTTTTTTTTCCCCGATACTCAGCTAGCATGGATCATGATGTCAGAAAAGGTACTATGTAGTCCTTTATAAGAATCATACAATGTTAATTGAGTCAGTATCTTGGAGAGATTGTAGGCCTTATTGGTAGAGCGTTTTCCTATGGGATTTCGCCATTATAAAACACTTTTGTGAATCAGGCCCTTAATCTATAGAAGTGGAAAGAAATCCATTGGGAGACTACCAGGACCGGCGATGTTTCCTATTTGGTAATGGCTAGATTAATTTCTGCTTATGATAGAAGGCGGGGATCTAATGCAGTCTCTGTTTCTACAAGGGTAGCATTGACACAAGCCAATTCTCGAGCCAAGTGACAGGGTCTGATCCTCAGCCTTGTCGACAATACCAAACAATCTTGCGTTATGTGTATTTCATCCTCAATTTAGTAACTTTAGCTTCGCACTCAAAAAAGACTGCTTTCGAGATGCTCCATTCCTTTCAACCTATCCTTTTCTCAGTGGGACCGAGACATCCAGTAAACTAATGCATGTCATCTGGAGTTGCACCCAGTGGTAGAGCTGAGGTGGAGTGTTTGGGAGCGATGCTCCACTACCTTCTTTAAGTTGTATCGTTCCTACATTTTTCTTTCATAAGTGTAGGGACCACGGGTGGACTGGCCCATAGGGAACTCTCGAGATTTCCCGGTACGCCTTTGCACCCTGGGCCTTTTTTGTGTGGTATTTCCACATTTTCTCATAGGAAAAGCATTGTGCTTGCTGAGAATGGGTAATATGGGGCCACTTTTAAATTCATTTCAAGGGCCTCTTTTGGATCCCAGTAATTATTTCCAGGGCCTATTGTAGTTTACAGTCCACCTCTGGTAGGGATTCTTTGAAACGTGTGCTACGTCCCTTTAAACAGCAGGGACATTCGTGTGTTGTGTTCGTTTTAGGGGGGATTTGAACCTAGGGCCTGCTGGATCAGCTCCAACCTCATATCATAGTGAGTTATCGTAACATTTTTCTTTTGCATTTAAGCGACTTAACCTGAAAATATTGCAGGCACAGCCGTATGTGCACTTAATGGGTAAGTGTGAAGGGTGGCTTTAATCTTTAGCAAGCCCTTTAAGAGGTGTGAATAGTGGGTGATTAGAAAGGGGGGGTGCGTAAAGCTGCACGCTGTGGGGCACAATGAATGAAGGTAAATGAAGGTGATGGGGTCATTTAGGTGATAATGGGACATGGAACTCAGGGCTCAAACAGCCATTCCCCATGATAAGTACATCTCCTGAAAGATCTGGAACCAATGAAGGTAACTGCAGTAGACAATATTTAGGTGATAATGGGACATGGAACTCAGGGCTCAAACAGCCATTGTGTGGGCGATTAGCAACACCTCCTCCTTGGTGGAAACTGTTGACTTGGTAACTTGATGAATAGAGTACTCTACCAAAGAAGCATGGATTGTAAGTGCTCACGTCTCAGGTGTGGCATAGATTATCCATTCAGGATTCTTCTCCCTGTATTCTTGCATTTATAATGGGAAGATATAGAAAAAATACAAATACCAGAATGTCAAGGGAAAGTAGGACTTCTTACCCTTCAAACACCATATATGGGCCAACAAACGCTTTTTTGGCTCAAACATTTATGAACCAAACTCATCCTTGTAGAAACCTTAGACGTGTCCATTTGAGGGACAGATTTAATCCGGAGATTTAATGTACTGAACTGTACAGCAAATGATAAGTTATTTATATAGCGGTTTAATCCAAAGCATTTTACAGAGCAAATACTTACATACAATAGCACCCAACCGAAATTGGTACTCATTTATTGAACTCAGAAGTATGAAAGGCTGAATTGGCCTTGCCGGGATTCGAACCTGCGACCTGCAGATCACGCTCACATCAGCTATCTTACCGGCACATAGGCAACAGTACTGAACCCACAACTCTCAAAACTGTTCTTGGTTTTCAAGAGAAAAATTAGGAAGAGCACTGTGGTCGGAAAACTTATGATTCAATGAGAAGCCTTTGGAAGGCCGGGAATGGGCAGAGAATGCATAGAAGCCAAAACAAGAAGTCACATTTCCAACAAATTCTTCATTTGAGTCAAAATCAAGTAAAGAGAATTGGCAACTGGAAGAGGAAGAGCAAGATATCCTCCAAGCAAAGGGCTCCTTATAAGACTAGAATGTGTACGTCTGCACTCAGCTCACCAGCTGCAACGTGGTTACCATGTGCCCCAGCAGAACGATGAGGGCAATGCAACAGTTGTGGTTTACAAGCACTGAAATGAAACCTGAAGAAGAAGCTGCTTATTGGGGTTCCTTTGGGACAATGATGCAGTAAACAACTGGTGTAAGGAGGTGCATGTCAACCATGCCACTCTCCTGCTCTTCATCTCTTGATTGGCTGGCATATTGTGCCAAGTTTAGCAAAATATACTTTGCTTTCTAGTTCTCCTTGACCTACCAGCAGCATTTGACACAGTAGACCACCAGACACCCACCCACAATCTACAAGTAATGGCTCCTCCCTAACACCTAGGTGCCCACACACTGTCCTCACCACCCAACCTGACACTCACTGATATGCTCCCCACTGTCTCCCTCTGGTTGCTTGTAGATCCCTTGCTGCCAATTGCCTGCCCTCACTCTCCCCGGTTAGCTTGCCACTCCCTTATTCTCTGCTTCCTTCACTGTGCTGCATCCCCACAGCTAGGTCTGCACTCAATAAATATAATAATAATAATAATAATAATAATAATAATAATAATAATAATAATAATAATAATAATAATAATAATAATAATGAATATAGTAAGGAGGTTCTCACAGCCTTTTCCCCCCTAGCCATCAGACAACACCACTTAATTGTATGACAATTCCAGTTTCACTGTTACTGCCACCAGGCACACATTATATCCTTGCCATCCATCCTTCCCTCGGCTTCAATTTTCGGCAGTCAGGTAACCATATCTGTGCAGTAAAAGCTGGAGAATTTGCTCAGAAAGGGGAGGTTTTCCAGGTTAACAGCTACAGTGAATGTGGCACACAAGGATGGTTATCTAGTGATGTCAGAAACTCCACAAGCTTGGATCTTTGCAGTTCCAAGCTCAACTGAATGATTATATGAAAGCCTGGACTGGTTCCTTCCATGGGCGTAATTTTAGAGGGGACGGGGGTGTTTGTCCCCCCCACCTTTCTTGGCACACGATTTTGTCCCCATTCATTTAGCTGGGGCACTTTCTTTCAGAAGTCATGTCCCCTCAACATTTTCAGCAGAGTTACTCCACTGGTTCCTTCGCTCAAGAGGCTGAAATGAAGTGCCACTGCCAAGAAAGCAAACATTTGTGTATCTTCTATCTTCACAGCCCTACAGAGGTAGAGGAGTTCAGCGGGTATTTCGAGGGCCCCTAAAGGCATCCTACACATCAGCTTTGTTGAACAAGACTGAGTGACTCAGTTCACAAGAACATGGTAGACCTAGTTCGAACAGGAATCAGTGGTATTCTTCCTGGGTCACTGGAAAGGGGCGGTAACCATTAACCATTAACCATGTCCGGCTTAAAGGTGTCATGCCCCAATTGCGAATTTCTGAACCCTCAATCCTTACTTTCAAGCTTGTCCCCATTCAACTTCCACCAATTAGCCTTAATATATGTGCCAACTTCAGTCAGACAGATTGTCAAGGATTTGAGCTCTGTCTCAAGCTGTCTTGGAAAGAGAGATAGACCTGCAAGACCTCCACAATGTGATGGCAAACGGACATTGACAATGATTAGAGGAAAGGAGAAGAGAGGATGTAACCCTGAGTGCCCCCGGGTCAGACATATGTACCAAAGATAACCCGCAGAGTCTTGCACTGCAGTACTATGGCGAGCCATTGCAAAATATTGCCTCTAATAGACAACGTGCCCTATATGTGCTCCAGCGACACAGCAATAGTGGCAAAGGCGGCCGAAAGCTTCAGCATGAGAAGCACCAAAATACAGCCCCTACCCATGGCCAGTGGTAAATCATTGACCATGTAGATGAGGGTGGACTCTGCTGTGAAAGGTGTTCAGGCCAGACAGAAAGACATGGAAGAAAGCCAACTTCAACAGTGCTCAAAAGGTGCCAGCTTCATGCACTCATTGGCTGGCAGAATTAGGATTGCAAATTCTCTTGGCAAGTTCTGCCCCCTTAGAGCAGGGATATGCTACCTGTGGCTATCCGGAAGTTGCTGTACTAAAATTCCCCCAATTCCCTCATCATTAACTGTGCTGTGAGGGCTGGCAGCAGAGGAGTTGCTGGGGGGGCTGTGGGGACTATGGAGCCTGGTCTTTTGGTTGTAACCCCGGATAAAAGCTCAGGGGCTATAGCCAAAAGGCTAGCTAGCCCCGAGTCCCAACATCAGTGTAGCACCAGATCTTTTCCAGACCTAGCAACACCCCTGGCTGCTAGGAGATTTCATCTAAGCTATCTGGCCAGCAAAGCTTGCAGACTGTTGCCGTAGAGAGTGCAATACTAATACAATAGGCCTCATTATGACCCTGCCGGTCTGGAAACAATGGTGGTGGTAAATCCTCCACTACCGTTGTTTCCGAATCCGGCCGATTCCGAATTATACAGGCGGGTGGTGTCACTGCAAACCACCTGCAGGCGGAAATAGAAACACCGGATCGGTCATAGACGGAACCAGTGTTTCCATTGTCCCCATCCCCATGGAGTCCTATGGGGATGGGGACAGTGGATGGGAACAAAGTCCTATGGGACTCCATGGGTATGGGCATTTACAGAATTCCGCCTCTGGAATTACCAGGTCACTGGGGTTGTAATGCCCCGGTGTTTCCGGCAATCACGGAGGGGGAATGCTACTTTGGGTCCGGCGCCAGCCTGCCGGTTTTTGGGCCAATGAGGACCAATTTTTTGCCTCACTTTTTTGGGGAGAGACTCTGGGACAAACGACAGCCTATCAGACCATCAAGAAAAAGAACTTGCGTTTTGTACAGAGAGAAACTAAAGTATGCAGTTGACTCTGAAGAGCTTGCACGCACAGCACGCTGAACGTCCAACAATGTGTGCTGCGTCCGGAAACACTACGCAGCATGCCTGCCAACAGAGCGTCCTCGCAGAAGTTAAGCTCACCCAAGAAACAAAGCCCTCAAGCGTAGAAAGGCGTAAGGTTCAAAAAAACAAAAAAACTTTTGGCAACAAGAAAACAGATAATGCCGAGTGAACATGCTTTCACGCAGAGCAGAGAATATAAAATCAGCGTTTGCTTATGCATTGAAAACGAAGGTACCCACTGCCTCTGGGCGGACAGTTTGCAAAAGATGTTCTATTATTGGAGGAAGAGAGGGTCGATGCAAAGCTCCAACGGCGGCGAGGACGTGAATGTGAGAAGAGACAATATGGAATTATGGCAATCGGGTTCAGTAACCGGTGTCTGGCAGTGTTCGCTGCTAATGAGGGATGAATTCATTACGTGCCATTAATTTAAGTCATGGTTGGTAATACATCTTAATTTTCATAATGTCGCCTTGAACTATGGGCAGACTAATGGACTGCTATCGGTGCATTGTATGTGGGATAATGGACCCCACTTAGACATTGTAGGTACATCGGAAGTCGCAGAAGGGTTCTGTGACCATAACGGCTGCAGGCCAAGTACCTTTATAAGGTTGTGGAACTCGTGGTCTGCCCCACTTTCACCCCACACTGAAAACCATGCTGCACACTTTTTGTCCTCGCCTTTCTTCACTTTGTGGTTTTCTTGACCTCTTTCTTTAGTCTCTCTTTTTCCACGCTATTGCGCTCATTTTGCGAAGTGCCGGTAAATTGCATTAAGCAGGCCGCCTACATTTCGAATTTGGCTGCAAACAGGTCGCCTCCATGCAATTTTTGTCATTTGTACTGCAAAGGTCCAACGAGATGTGCGAAAGGCAGGCAAAAAAAATACTTTTCCCCCGCCCTTTTGCACTTTGCGGTGCAAATTGTGTGAAAAGGCCGCGTTTGCAATGGATTCCATGATAGTCTGGGCGTGCAGGTGACATCCTGTCCTACCAGGAGCATCCTCGGTATTTCCTCCCTGCCTTAGTAGACAATATTGTGCAATATTCGGGAATTTCAGGGTACAAGCTACGGTGCTATGAGCTTAGATCACCAATCCATTTTTTTTTGTTTCACTAGTTTTACCTTTTATATCTCCTTACCCCCACCCTGATTTATCATGAGTCTTTTCAGCTGAACGTTTTGGCAAAAAACTCTGCGAAAAAAAGCCTTGCGATGTAACAACATTGTACCATAAGCTATACGAAGACAAAACAGTAGTCATGACCCTAAACACACATTGGGCCTCATTACAACCCAGGCGGTAAGTTCCCTACTTTACCACCTTGGTGTAAACTCTGTTTACACCATGGTGGATGGCGGATTTACCGCCCCATTCCAAGGTGAGTGGGGCGGTAAATCCCCATTCCCCATTTACCCTTCCCCATTCCCATTTCTGCCCCATAGGGCATAATGGGAGTGGGGAAGGCGTTAATTACGCCACCGTAAATTACGGTGCCGTAATTAGCACCAAGGCGGGTTAGCGCCTTGCATTTTAACGCCTGCTAAAAGCAGGCATTAAAATGGTAATCAGGCGTTAAGGGTTAACGGCGCCGACGGCGCTGTTAAACCCTTAACGCCTGGGTTGTAATGAGGCCCATTGTCTCGAGTCACACCGATAATTGTGATCACCTCAGACAACCTGTGTGTATGAAGTACCTGGGCATTGAATGTACCGATGGTGTAAAAATGTAACCATAGAAATCCACAACTGCATCGGGGCTATATGAGGCAGGCATGCCTCCCACCAAGGGATGTCTCTGCGTGGGTAGAATGCTGTCAAACACCGGACCTGAAATTCCCGGCCATGTCACAGGAGAGGCTCCGGCAAAGAACCCATCGGAGACAGTGTGTGTGCGGACCTGGCATGCAGAGATTTGGAAGTGCCCAACTGCTCTCACCGATGGCTGAGAGGGCCCCCATGTCACACTCGCTCTCGGATGAGGAAGCGATATTCAGGATGCCCGGGTCTTGCCAGAGATGACGGCCTGGTAACTTATTTTATTTCCAAATGTTCACATAGGAAAAGGGTTGGCCTTGCTGAAAATGTGTAATATGGGGCTACTTTGAAAATTCGGTCCAGGGCGTTTTTTTTGTTCCCAGACCACACATGGAACTAGGGGCAGATGGAGTATGCGACTTGCAAGCACTGGGACAGCGGCGGTGAGTATGACAACAAGAGAGTTTGGTGAAAGTGCGAAGCGGGAGATTGTCAGCTCTTAAGTCCGTGCTGAAGGAGAATGTGACGGTACTGGTTCTAATGAGGTGCATCAATTACGACATTTTAGGGTGCCTGGGGAAGGCTGTTATGCAGAGGCATTGCTAGGGAGGGGTGAGTGGGCTATAGTCACGGGCCTTTTGGTTGTATCCCCAGATAGAAGCTCAAGTGCTACAATCAAAAGGCTAGCTAGCCCTGAGTCCCGACAGTCCCGAATATTACCATAGCCCCAAATAGAAGCTCAGGAACTACAACCGAAAGGCTAGCTAGCCCTGAGTCCTGACAGTACCGAACATTACCATAGCCCCAAATAGAAGCTCAGGAACTACAACCAAAAGGCTAGCTAGCCCCGAGTCCCAATAGTCCCGACTTTAACGTAGCTCTGAATATTTTCCAGACCTAGCGACCCCCCTGCTGTTATGACAGACTAAGGGCCTCATCACGAGTTTGGCGGTAGCCATGCCCTTAATAAGGGCATGACTACCCCCAAACCCGGGCCCGGGTTCCCTGAATGGGGAAATACTGTGCCATTCCAACCTTGGAGGGCCCGGTATTTCCCCATTCAGGGAACCCGGACCTGGTACATCCCCATTTGAGCCCCCATAGGGCTCAATGGGAATGGGGAGCATGCTAACAATGGGTGCGTGGGTAAAACCAGGCGTCCTGAGCGGGTCCCGCGAGCGGACCTCGTAATGAGGCGATAAGGGGTTAACGGCTCTGGCACCTTTACCGGCGCTGTTAACCCCTTACTGCCCTCCTCATAATGAGGCCCTGAGTCCAATGTGCTCAGGGGGTGGAATGAAGTGAATGTAGGCTCCAGTAGATCCATACTGGTGGAGTGAACCACTAATGAGCTGTCTCCTAGCTAAACGCATATGGGTGAGCAGAGTTCTGTTCATGGTGCATGTACTGGGTATTGCCCTGACTGCTCAGCTCGGGGAACCCTCTAAGTGAATCCCATGAGGGAGGGTCAGGCAGCCGTAATATGACTTCACTCACTGGTGCTGTGCAGGGAGAATCTGATGATGGAATTAATGGGGAAGCTGACACGTGTATGATACGTATTTGTTCCGTCATTGGGGCTTAACCATGTTTTGGTGTCTTGGGATCATTATGTCAGGTGACCTAAGTGGGAACATAGCACACCGCCCAGTTCCTGTTGTAATATTCTGTTATGATGCAAGTTGCCTAACGCTATCTTCCCTCACAACTAGTCTGTGAGGAGGGTGCCATAGACGGGCCCCACCCTGGCCTGGTGCTTAGTGAGCAACTGCCAGACCAGGACTAAAACATTCAGGACCCCACTACACCATTTAGAGTTTAGCATGCATTGGTTTGTGGGTAACCCGAATATTTTGGTGAGTCAACGTGCATTGACTGTGGTGTTGACGTCATCCATCCATTTTCCTGTACTATTTCCCTTAGCAGGCTGGGGTTTTACAAAAAGGGTGTAGCACCTTATTACACAAAATTATACATTTCAATCAGGGCCACAGTCGTTTTTTGAATGATTATTATGTTTTAATTAATTAATTTAATGTGATTATTTATTTATTTGTTGGATACGTTTCTTTGTTACCCTCATCCGACTCCACAAAATTCAATTTACGGGGGTGAGATTTTAACACTTTGTAAATCGATGTTCGCTTGCTGACTGGCTGTAGCAGAACACGTTCAAAATAACGAACAAGCCGGAGCCCACGGAGAAGCACGGTAGGAGCAACAATGTCGTGAAATGTGAGCTAAGCGCTGGGAGGGACATTTCCGCGGGGGAAGCAGCTGGAGAAATGCAAGGCTAATGCAGCAGACGAGGTTAACATGTGAGTCTTGTTGTGGGTAAATGATAAAACATTCTCCAGAGACTAATAGCGGAGGTACACTACCCTAAGCTGTATGTGTTAAGACTGCCCCTCAAGTGAGAAAATGTCACTTTTTAAAAATAGCACCTCCGTCTCCTGCTCCCTCACCAACCCCCCCATGTCATGTTCACCGCTAAAAACAAATGGCATGCTGGCTCTGTAGCCCTCGCAGTTACCCCGGGGCATGGAACCGAGCAGACACACTGTTCATTCAGCTTAACAGGCCATTATGTTGCTTGCCTCGAAAGAAAAGCTCTAGGATCCACACTAGGGGCCTTGTTATATACCAGGGCCACTACACATAGCATTCTATTCATGCCACCAGCACTGCTGTGGCTGTGTTGGGAAATCGCTCCTACTACCATGGCAATGGAGGTAGGATTGGCAAAATGCTGCTCTGCCTACTGTGGCGACACCGCAGGGAATGGGCCGGAACAAGACAGAGCGGCGCTGCGGCAGAACACATCTTGCTGGAGCTTAGCTCCGTCCCGCAGACCCAGGAGCTAGCACATAACTGTCCCAGATCCTGCCCTTCTAGGAGCACTGCCAAGTTTTCTGCAAGCAGTCTGCACGTCGAAGCGCAGGTTGCTCGCGCCTTCTGTAACTCAACAGTGCGTTGCCCTTTCCCCTAACCCAGGGGCTGGCAGATAAATCTACCAACCAGATCTATAGCTGCATTATTGCACACACGAGTAACCCACACTTAATACGACGTTTCAGAAGTCTCGCCACTGGAGACGGCATACAGAAACTGCATGCAGCTGCCCAAACTGATATATATGTCCTGCAAATTACAGACACTTATTTATTTATTTTTGCATTTATAGCAGAGCACTGAACCCTCAGGCGTACAAGTAAAGGTAAACAGGAAAAGCAGTAGGAGTAGGTTTGTGAAGGTCACCAGTGATACAATGTCTTGGATCCAAGGAGCTTAGGCAAAAAGACAGGTTTTTCACGTTTTTCATGAAGGTCCAATAGGAGGGTTCCATTCCCAAGAATATGGGGAGAGAGTTCCAAAGCTTGGCGGCGACGACAGGGTAGCAGGAGCCGCCTGCAGTTTGGCGATTGAAGCTGGGCACTTTGAGCAACTGGTTGTGTAAGAATCTTAGTGTACGAGCGGGGCTGTATTATTCCATGCACTGAGAAAGGTAGGCCGGTGCAGTTTCAGAGAGGCATTTGTGAACAATAGAGAGGATCTTGAAGTTGACTCCCTCTTGGATCGACAGTCAGTGCATGTTTTTTCTGGCTTCCGAAATTTGGGCGGTTTTGGTAGAGCAAGGACAGCTTGGACTGCAGTGTTTTGGAGGGTTCGTAGTTTTTCAGGTTGCTTTCCAATGTGCCAGCAAAGAATGCATTGCAGTAGTCCAATTTGGCCCCAGTGGTGGCTCTTGAAATTGTGAGAGGCATGGAGAGGTATGGAGAGGGAGTGCTTGCTGGCGTTGAGCAGTTTGTCTGTGTGGGCGGTGTTGTGACCCTTATTTAATACATATCATCCATAACAATATTGATGACGCTGAGACATGGATTAGGTCTTACTTCTTTTAATGTCTCATATTACCTGCCCTACAGCTCTCACCAGCCCTACATTCCACATTCCACCCTCCAGGCTCCCTTGCCTGAATTCCACATTCTATTCAGCTACAACACCCCCCCCTTACTTATCATCTGAGTTCATCATGCACATCTGTTCAATGCGTCCACAGTTTAGACTACTTCTGTTCACTAATAGTCTGTTCGACAACACACGGGGTGTGCTCTGCTGCAAATAAAATGTTCCATCACAGCCTGGCCTATCGCGGTCCTACATCCTTGAACCTCTTCTCTGTTATTCTCCTATGCAGGTACCGTCATCCCCATGCACATTGCGATGTACAGATGATGCCGTGACAGTCAACCAACATAGCATAGTTTCCCAGATCTTTATTATTGAACACGTGGACAGCCACAGTGGTAGTCCTCTTTTATGAACAGTGCATGTGTCTGCCTTTCATCATGCTTCCACTGACAATAAACCCAATACACTTTCCCCTTGGCATCCCTTTTACTTGGTATCCTTTTATGGTACAGCATAGTCAGAGTGCTTTTTCCAACATGTACTGTGTTAGCATACTGCTTGTTTTTAGCTCTGCTTGCATTTTATCTTCACTCACACAGTTCATGCCTGGCTTTCCCATTGTAGTCTATGCCTAGCGTTACATTGTCTTTGTTGTTAAGTTACATTTTCATCACCTTCCCACAGCCACTGCACCTTCCACACGTCACATCTTCTCCCTTTTTCTTTTTTTTTTAGCCTCTAACATGTGCTGTATGTTCTGTAATCTCTTTTTTCTTTGCACTTAATAATACTTTATTGGTATGTTGTGTAATGCTGCCTAGTGTCTGATGTGTGTTTCAAACACTATATAGGGTTTTGAAGTAGAGAGTTACAATGTTAAAGAAAAGTGACAGCATCATAAATGGAGGATAATGTCATGTGGGGCTTTCCGCCTGGCTTTCAAAGCGACACTGTTAGACCTGCTAGGTTTACCATAATGCTGCTACGACACACATGAACTTTAGTCAGTACCCATAATAACAAGGTGGCAGGCAATCTGTGCCAGCAGTGCTTAGCACAGACAGTATCCAGAGACCTTCATAGGTCCCCAGCCTATACACATCATGGGCTGGTCCTTAAAGCGAATGGCCCAATCAGACACTATGCCTCTTCATACGTTCACCTTTGTGCCGTATGCATCTTCAACTGCATAGTATGATGGGTTGGAAACTCAACAAGGTTATTACATAGGATATACATGTGCAGCTGTATGGTGAGACAATCGCCAGGCCAAGTGAAATCACCAGCTCGCAGGAGCAGTGGGAGATGTTGCATTGGAGATCAGAAATCCAGTCAAGGGTGCAGCCATGGATGTGGGTTGGGTCGGTGATTCGTTGAAGGAAGCCAGCATGATCAAGAGTCATGGCTATGCTTTTGGCATATGTGTCAGAGTGATCATTGAGGCCCAGATTGAGGACCCCTAAAATAAGGAGTTTGGAGTTTGGTTTTAGGGTGGGATTGATGATTTGTAAGAGATCTTCTTCGGAGGATGCAATGGGGCCATGGGGTGGGGTTGGTAGATGAGTTGGAGATTGATGGCGCATGTAGGTGAAATGGAGAGCTTGGTGGAGAGTGATTTGCCATTAGGGATGGGGCTAGAGTGGATGGTTCTGATGACAAGGGTGTTTTTGAAGATGAGTGCGACTCTCCCACATCTGTTGGGGATTCTGTCATTCCGTAGGGTGGCGTAACCGGGCGGGATTGAAATGCATAGTGCAGGGCCAGCCGCAGGATGCCACCATGTCTAGGATATGGCAAGCAAGTCAAGGTCGTTGGAGGTCAGGAGGTCATAGATCTCAGGGACATGAGCTGAGACTGCCCTAGTGTTAAAAGGGGCACATTTGAGAGGAGTGGAATTGGTAGGCGTGGTAGGGCAGCAATGTTTATTTGGGCTGGGCGATGTGGGTGGCAGGTTGGCCGTATGGTGATGCTTATTTCTGGTATGGATGGGGGTGGTGCTATGGAAGGGATAGTGGGTAGGGGTGTGGAGGATCTCCTGGTGCAGGTTTGGGGAGAATGGATCCTGGTGGTGAGTGAAGGGGGAAGGCTGGAGATGGCATTGCTTGTTGCCTCAGTGATGAGCTTAATCTCTGCTTGTATGCACTGCATAGGCTCCTCCTTCAGTTTGGATTTGAGGTTCTTAAGGCAGTTAATGAAACCTGCTTTGGAGAGCCCTATAGGAGAGCATTGTGAGTTTTTTTTTCATTGCTCCTACCACCCTTGTTGGTTCTGCTGTCGTGTTTGCAGATTGTTTCACTACTTCTGTCTGCTCTGATGTGACCCACAGGGTGCTCAGAGTTTGATCTCTCATGCCTCGACGTGCAGATTGTGTTCCGACATCCACCAGCGGAGTTCATTCAAAGGGGACACTTTCCACTGAGAGTGATTGTTGTTCCTATGTTTGTATAATGTTGCCACCAAGTGCCACAACGAGCTCAGTGGAATCACGTTCTCTGCGCTGATCCTTGATGTAACTGCAACTGAGTACACACCTTACCTATTGTGTGCCACTCCCACTTTGCTCTTGGGCAGTGCACATTCTTAGTCAAATGCCACTGCCTGTCAGGCTTAATTCACATCTATGATTCTGCAAATTTCAGTTGGCTACTGCAGATGTACTAACAATCTGGAGCAGGCTTGGCTGCACCTCCACCCCACCTCTGCCATCCAGCTTCGCAGCGGTCACCTAAAGGTGCAATTGTGCAAGCTCCGGAAGGCCTGTGTGCTTTGCGCACTTTGAATCCACTGATGCAGAGGGGGAGTGTGACCTGTCTGTTCTGGTAAGGCTAGATCGGTACACTAGCTGCTAAAGCAGACCTGTAGAGTTTTGTGTGGTGGCCTCAAAAGCTGGAATCTTCCTTAGAATGCACTACCGATTTTTCACCCTGCTATCTTGGGCAATTGCAGTTGCTGTCTGCAGAGTGTTGCATGGGGCAGAAGTATAGATGCAGCCTGAGCACTGGCTTTTATTTTACAGTGTCCTGCTAATTGCTATATTTGGGCATGTTTCTAGTGCTTTCTCCTTTTGGCTGTGTAGCTTTCAAGTGGCGTTGACCGGACCTAACAGCCGTTTCGTGTGCCCCTGCTGACTTTCCTCGGCAGGAACACTTGCTTTTAATCTCGGGTAGACAGCCCCCTCTGTATAGCCGTTGCGTTCGATGAAATTATGGGGCACTCAGGTGTCCAGATCCCACAGTGGCAGCTTGAGGACATTGCTGGTCAGGCACAGTAAGGGAACCCTGAGGGTTTAGGTGAGCACCACAACCACCTCCCCCAGTATATCGCACTTGCCTGCATGGGTCGTAGCAGTTGTGTGTTGCGGTACCCGCTTTCTGGTGGGGATCTTCTTGGGTGAGGAGGGCGCTGTGGCACAGCCTCCAGGCTGCCGTGCAGGATCAGCTTACACGCCGCTGCGTGGTCAGCTCAGGCCTGCCCGTGATGTACTGCGGTCCTCTGTGGCAAGTCAAGTTGCCCCATTTCTCAGCTGAATTTCTTCACCAAACGCAATCTGCTGCAGACAGAGTCTGTCTGCTCACAGCTCCAACAAACATACAACCTCTCTGAGGCCACAAACTGCATGCAGTCAGCGTCCGCTCTCTCCCAATGGCACACCTGGGCCACGTTGGTCCTCACTGCATGGGTCCCTCGTTATACGCAACGTCACGTAGGCTGTGGCTGGTCTCTGTCACAGGCCGGGTTTGCTGTTGGTCCTGTAGCAGCTTGCCACAAGACTATCTTCGACTCCAGGCCAGCAATTTTCTCCAAACCTGGAGAGATTACGCCCCTGACTCTTTTCTTGTGGGGGCAACTGTCGGATTTACTCTTTGAGAGGTTAGGGGGGGGGAGGGGTTCAGTACCCCTTTACGTCCTCCAGTCTGAGAGCATGGAGATTAATTAGTCTCCTCCATGCTCTCCCTGGTGGTGATATATCTCTTCATTAGGGTGAATATTGTGACCAATCAAAATAGAAAAGTCCATTATTCGCTTAAAAAGATTTCTTACTGAATGACTATAAAACATTTTTAACAATTAAAATTGTGAACTTTATGATGTTCCCATAATTCTCTTTGCTTGTATGCAAATCATAGGGATTGGGTTCTAGGAAGAAATACTGTGTTGTGCCCCTTCCTTCCCACAGCCCCATCCCTAGAAAGAGGTGACAGCTCCCCCAGTAAATTGCTTCCATTTCTAGCACTGGTGGCGAAGGTCCTTGCACTAGACCAGTACGCATTTACCTTACCCTTCTGGAGGCTAACTAGGGCAAGCCATATTTTCAAGTGGCCTCATCTCATGCGGAACACAAGTCACAGTGAGTAGAGTTCTGCTGCATGAAGCCAGCACCAGCTTAATACCTCACACGTGCATTGGCACCACTTGGCAGATGTTGTGATAGAATGATTCTATGTCACCGGAGACACCCTTCTTCCACTCCTGCATTTTAGTGTTATGACCCTGCCACAGAATAGTCTGAGGGCCTAGTTTGCTCATCTGCTGGGCTCCCTGCCCATTGGCTCGTCAATGACCTCCGAATGAGCCGTACCCCCGAAATCCTGCAAATCCAGAAGAAGAATACATTGGGAAAGAACGCCCTAGCCTCCTGGACCTTGGCACCAAGGATTGAGATCAGGGTTGTCCATCTGACCGGTTCTCACCAATGAAACATAGGGTGAGCATGCAGGGTGAACATGCAGCCCTTAAAATGAGAGACCTTCCCCATTGGTCACTGAACAGCCATTGTCCAGCACTCATGCTGCCAAGTATTATTAAGGTATCAGGGTGTCCTTGCACAGGCACCCAATGAAGGTCAGATGGACAAGAACTCCAGTTGCGTGACTGCTCACAAGCTCACCCTCCCCACCACACTGCTACAGAACTAAGATGTTTACCAACATCATGCAGACCTCTAGGCACTTTTAATAAAGAACTGTGAATAACTCATTCAAGCCTACCATTGTTCAAACTGTTCTTATTTAACATGAAGTTCCTGAATTTCGCCCAGCAATCAAAAGATGCCACCCACAGAGACGGTCACTCCCCTGCAGTGTTCGTTAAATGTCACGCCAACATTAGCCCCAGCCCTGTCCAACACCACCATAGAATTCTGTAGGAACCATTCACTAGTATCCATCATAGTTTTAAATATCACCCAGGCCCATATCACTCAAATAAAGATATCTATCAGAAACATCAATAGAGACCTCTCTTTGCAATAACTATAGATGACCTCCAGGAAACCTTCTTTACTAGCTTTAGGTCCCTCACCACTTGATCTGTCAACCACCTCCTGAAAGTGATATATACATCCTCGGGTAAACCCCTGTCCGGATTAAAAATTCAAAAATCCACCACTGAAAATGCAAATTAAATAGATTAAGTTCTACCAAAACCATTATAGAGGACATGCAAACATTATGGATGACATTAATTATATCCACCTTCCCAGGAGAACCTTAGCATGTCATAAACCTGCGAATATGTATAAACATGTTTGAAGATGGTCTGTCTGTTTTTCCCCTGTCTTCACCTCTAATTGTACTGTTAACATTGCAGAATCACCATCAGGCCTATTTGCTATATCCCATACTGTTAAATATATTTTATCCACTTACTCTGCCTGTGCAGACCATTATCGTCTCAGATTTTCAAGGGCTCTGAGTGAATTATTTTTTTCCCTGTGTTCCCACCTTCCTTGAACACTTTGAAACACTTATATATAAATAAACAATACCATACCATACAAAACTAGCCATCCACAGATGGACACAAGACTGCTTATAGAAACTGTGAATCCTGCAATGAGGGAACTCTTTAGAATTTCCAAAGGGTTAATTAGCTCCACCCAGGCCTCTTGCAACACACATGAATCAGCAGGTAGAGTGGAAAAAATAAATGGAAACTTACTACAACAAAACAATGTCTACCATTCAACTAATTAAGAAGCTCAACCCAAACTGTACCTTTCCTAACAAGTCCACCCAAATACAAAATCTCACCTTATATCTTTCAAGGAAACAAATGAAGGAGAAAGCCCATAAACTCAGTAAGAAGAATGAAAGCACCTACTATACTAAACTTTGCAAGTCATATGCAACCTTTATCTTGAGGGAAAAATTGCAGTTGTAACTGAGATAATCACAGCAACCTGCAACCCCTCACTACAGTAAGGGAGAGTCCCACAACCTCTAAAAATAAGCAATGATCACCCTTTGCAGGAAAAAGTAAATGAATAACACACTGACCTTTCAAACATTGGGCCAATCGTCAATATACTATTGCACACCATAAGAACACTGTTAACGAGCCAACTACAAAACTACTGTGAAACAGAAAAAACATTTGTGACAGACAGTCATTGGTTCAGCCACATAACAACACTGAAAGGATCCTACTTGGCATAAAGAAGCTGCTACAAGACCTCTGCATAACAATGACATTGGATTAGTGACCCTCCTGGAATGATCATTTGCACCAAAAGTTGCAGACCACTCTATACTGATCAATAGACTACAGTGCTTCCTCAGAAACCAGGACACAGTTTTATCCATGATGACATAATTCCTAAACAAACGCACATCTCAGAGGACCTTAGGAGACTCCCTTTCTCCTTCACCCAATAAGAAATGCAGTGTCCCCCAAGGCTCCTCCTGAAGGCCTTTATTCTCTCCAAGTTATTCTTCCAATATCTACCAAAACTCTGCTGATGACTCCTAATTGCTCTTCAACGTTGGCATTAAATAAACTATCAATTGCCTTTATCTCAAAAAACGTAACACCCATCCAGGCTACGATGACAGTAAACAAATGCTGTTTTGATACCACAAGAACAGAAGTGTTAAATATTGGCCACAACTTCCTTTACAGTGGCCACCTAACCTGGGATCCGCATCTGCCTTAAATGAAAAGGCATAAACTGCAGACATGTGAGACTAAATTATAACTTCACTGCTTAAATCATTGCTACTTCCAAAGAGGTCCACCTTCAAATTCACCAGATGAACAAATTAATCCATTACCGGTTTAGAAATGCCAAGGTGGAAATGATCTAAGCAACAATGTTCGGTAAATTGATTTTGCAACAGCCTCGGCTTGCGTTGCCCCAATCATCCATGAAACTAGATCCAAGTTGTCATAAAGTGAGCAGCCAAACCTTCCACCAAAAAAAAAGATGACCATCTCTCATAAGATGTACTGGAAAAAGGTGCCATACACCTGACCAATAAAATAACCCAGTGCTAGCTAATCAGACTGATAAGATTTGCCTCATGAAAATAAATCATAACTAGTAATTCCAAGAAAAGCAAGACTGAAAAAATAAATGCTCTTGGTCCCTGATGTTACACTGTGGCAACATTTTTATTTTTATTTATTTTATTGTTAATTTGTAACACACTTAATACCAGCGAGTGGTTTCTAAGCACAGGATCGGGATTTAAACCTGTGTTGCGCTATATTCAGTTGCTCTCAAGACAAACACTTTGCCCCTGAGCTATCCTCCCTCCCCCAAGATTGCTCATTTACTATCAAAATAGAAAAAGACCTAAGGAAGTTTAGATGCATCATCATAAATTCACTTTACAGTAAACACTACAACATCTAACACTATCTGTGCACCTACATGATGGCACTGACCTTGCCCTCAAAAGAGGAAACCATGCCAATTTTCTGGGTAGGTGATCTCTGCATTTTGATTACAAATAATGGTTTCCCAGTCAGTACTTGCTTGCCCGAATATTTGCCTCTTTCTTCCCTGTTTCCTTCTGATACCACCTTATTACCCCTCCAAAGGTGCCCGAAGTGAATCACCTCCAAAGGTGCCCTGAAGTGAATCATGTTTTGCATGCCTCCTCCGATTCACACACATTCATTCTACTGATTGAATTGAAGTGAACTAAGACTTCGGATTCCAGAATGTTTTAGGTCATTTCTAATGAACCACTGCAATATACAATATCCTTGTAGATATACAGACATAGGGCCAGATTCATGAATTATCTGCATGGAAAATAGGGAACTTGTTCACCAAACTGCGTGCGTAATCAGGTTTGTCGAACCATGGAATCGAATATGCAGGACTTTCCTTGGGCCTGCGTGGGTTTCTTGGCAGCCCAGCATGCCCCTGCGAGTGGCCCAGTGCCTTGCGCAAGACACCACGCAGAGCACGGCATGGCTTGCACAGAGTGTGGGCAAGGGGGCAGAACACTGAAAATCATGAAGAGCACATGAAAACATGTGTGTGTTACGAGGGGCGGCCCGTAGGCAGTCCATCGCATGCCCACAATTGCGCAGAACAATACGTATTCAGGAATCCAACTGTGCAACTCCCAGCAGGCAAGTGGCCACGAAAAGCCCTTCTACTATCTGCCACCCAAAGGCATGTGTGCAGACACTTGCGCATAGGAATCAATGTGTTGAGGTAAGATCGTGTGTCAGATTTAGGGGTTTGTGCACGCAGCTGGAGTTCCGATCTAACATAGGGGTGCTCGTAGGCAGTGTAGAAGGGTCCAGGAATGGTTTGTATGCAGATGTCTGAGTTTTACCTGAGTGTCCGATAAATCGTACGCAAGTTGTCGGGGTGCAGGTAACAGTTACGGGGGACCCTGTGCATGGTCCCCGAGATGCAGGCCGACTTGCGGTGGACCCCACGCACTGTTCTGAGGCGGCATGTATTCGTGCCCATAGAGCATTCAAAGGTGGCTGTTTATGGCTGTTTTTGATTTGCATGGGAGCGATTTGGGGTTGTTCCAGCTGCGATTTGTGTGTACGGTTACTTTGCACAGACAATTCCACGAATACGCAGAGCGTGCAGAAATGTTTCTGCACACAGATGCAGTGACGTTCTCAGTGCATGCGAGTTTCAGGATTTCTGTGCACTTTTCTATGAATCAGTCCTTTATTTATAAGGTCACACAATATTGATGTAGATGTAGCGAGTGGCCCAGAGGAACCCAATTAGTATGAGCTACATGCTTGTCCCCTTAGTAACCCTAGAAATAAAGCCACAGACACCAGGGTAAATAAAATACTTTAATAGATGTTTCTTCATTTTTATTTAATGTATATGATAAAAGAAACCTTTACAATAAAAATTCATCAACACTAATATAAATATCAAATAAAGAGAAAAGAAGAAATACATTCACCATTTGACAAACAGAAAAATAATAAAGTAAAGATAAAAAACAAGAACATTTTGAAACTTTTCCAAATTTAAAAATGTCACAAATGTATGACTGCATAGATAACGTAATCTGAATGGCCACTTAGCATCTATACCCACAATGCATCTCACAACGCACCCACAATGCATATCCAACAATACAAGCAGTGTTATACATTGTTTTAATCTAAAATACAACATTCTCTTAAAATTCAAATCTGGGCAATCGACCAGGACATGTCTCAATGATTCAACAGTGTTTACATTTTTAGAAATCTACAAAAAAATCAAACACTACCTAAAATATTCATTCTGACTAAAACCTCTCTAGTTAATAAAATATTAAGACAAACTCTTAAAAATTGCTCACTACCCATTATATTAGGACATAGTTGCATATATCCAGCCAATACACCTACCTTTTGATGAGCATAAACTAAATGACGTAGTGATTTATACTTATGACCTTTTCAACCGTTTTCCGTCAATCGTCCATAAAGAGTGCATTTTTAATACTCATTAGATTATAACGTACTTCATTAAATGTAAAACGTACGTCCTCTATGGTCTTACTACAATACATATCATAGGAAGATATGGTACTGTTGGTGGACATTTTCAGAATATGTCCCATATCTTCATACAGTGTATTTGTATAGGACAGCAGAACTTGTAAATAAAATATAGGACTCTCCTTTGTGCTCTACAGAATGTAGATTGTGAAGCCATTTCACAGCGAATAAATGCCAATGGAGCACAATTTGGTAGATTTTATATTCACTTCCATATCAGAGCTTCCAGCAACTCTAACTTTTCCATCAATCATAAAGGCATTATTTTACAACCATACAGCAATTTAGGAATAACTCTCCACTCATAGTACTTAGCCATGGGGAGTATAGAGAATTTACCATATTTGTATATATGGCCTTCATTTGTGTGCTCAGACCCTCTGCTTTCACCCTCATATACTCCATGTGATCAAGCTTAGCTGGTTTGCAAAAAATAGAAAAGCCCAAATATAACAATCTGTCAGTACTCATTATCCTTTCATGTTTGAACTGCCGCACATAACCAAGAGAATTTTTATTTCTCATAAAACTAATAATCTTGGTCTTGGTCATATTAATACTAAGCACGTTTTTCTCTGCATATAGGGAGCAGTCAGTTGGCAAACCTTGAAGGCCACGTGCTGCACAGTCAAAAAGCATAATTTCATTGTCATACGCCATACAATAATATTTCTGGTTTCCTATTTTTGGTGATGCAAAATTAGCTGAAATAATTTCTTCTTCCAAATCAGAAAGATAAAGGTTAAAAAGACATGGAGCCAACAGGCAACCCTGTCCTAAACCTGTATCTGTGGCAATTTCTTTTGATAGTATACCTTTGCCAATCAGTCTAATTCTAATATTCAAATATTCAAATCACTGCACATAACAACTTGAATTCCAATCCTTCTCAAGTTCACCATTAAAACGGGTCATTTGTGAACTAGAAAGTCTAATCTTGTTCCTACCCTGGTTAACTATTAGATACTCAATTGGCTTATTTAACCTGTTACCCTGCAGTGAGCATGCTGTGGTCACTTAGCATTCTATACTAGTTGTTTCAAATTTAATTTCAGTTGAGGCAAAACATGTACCCTTCTGAATCGTGCCTTCAGTGATTTCTTTATTTGAGAGTTCTGATTTAACTGCAATTAATAGGCCACCAGCAGGCCTTCCCCTGCTACCCTTTTCAGCTGGTTGAAAACAGACACGATACCCATCCAGCAGTGGACATTTAGTAAGCCAAGATTCTTGAATTTAAAAGATATTATATTTTTTTAAAGAATCTACTGAGGGCAGGATTATTGAATAGGTTACTATTACCTCTTGAGTTCCAGGTCAATACATTCAACAAATTAAAGTATATTATTGTCAAAGCCTCAAGATTGAGGCTTTGTTATTAATGGCCGCTGATATCCATGACCAATCCGCTACCATCTCTTTATTTTCAGTAATCTGAGAAGTTGAATTAATCTGTCTTTCTCTTTCCAGGTTCTTTTTCAAACAAACTGTTATTTCTGAGGGATATGCGTCTCGTGTAGGAAGAGGGTGTTTTTTTTTCTCCTTCCCACTCTCTCCCAACCCCCTTTCTCATCCTCAGAAATCAAAACATCTAACTGCTCTAGGGAGTCAGCTTGACTCAGAATTAGGCTAACAACAGTAACCGACACAGTGTCTATTAAAACAAGATCCACTCTATCATCATTCATAAACTGCACACAATCAATATCCCGACTCGTGCTAGCTCTTAATTCCTGGATTTCTTCGAATAAGGCAAGAATATTTTGAAGATTCAATGGAAAATAACCAGAATCTTTCCCCACATATTCCAACCTCAATTTATTTCTATTCTTCTTCTTTGAAGCAATATCTCTATATGACGTTTCCTTTTTAAATCCCTCCTTAATTCAGATATGGATTGTTTGACCATGGCAGGATTGTTCGCGGCAGAATTGACCGTAGTAAATTTCGCAACAAATCCAATTTTTGTCCTAGGCCAAACTCACCAGATCTCTGTACCCCCACCCCACATACATTCCCCTCAGCCCCTCACTTACCATTTCCACTTCTGCTACCTCTCCCAACCATGCAGCATTAGTTCCGTCCCTCCAACGCGGGTCGGATCCGATGCCGCAGGGTCCCATTTTCTTTTTTCTTTTATTTTGTCTCCCACCTCAATTCTTCAGGGAGCAAGGGACACCCCTGTAGCATCCTAAGGCCATAAAATACTGAACATGGGGAGCTGCCGGAAACCCTGCAACCCCCGCTTCGCATGTTTGGTATTTATTACCGAATTTGATCAAATCAATCGAATCTACTGGCGGAATTCAGTGAAATGTATCATTGGATCGATTTGATTAGATCAAATTGGGTAATACCCTTACTTCTACTAGTAGTATTCCATTTGGGGGCCTTTACTGTGGTATACACCGAACATGCTTCTCTCAAGAAACTCTTGGTTTTATTATGTGTAGAAGACATATTATTTAGCCCCTTCTGTCATTCTTATCGGTGTCTTCCTCCACCAGGTGTACCACTTTGTAATTATTATAAATATACAGATCTCTTAATTTAATATTCTTTGTGGAAATAGATCCCCCCACATTATCTATTCGTACAGTAGTATTGGAACAAGAGGGCAATTTATCAGGACACTCATCCATACCTTCCTTTTCTAAACCACTAACTGCTCTTCACTCTTTCCTCTTCACCATTTGTCTACCACTCTCACTATCATTAATATGGGTAAATTCACCTCTTGTATTTGCTTAGTTGAATATTCAATAAACTCCTTTTGTTGATCATACTTTGTTTTAGAAAAGACGCTAAATCATCTTGTAGCATGTCACCTAATTTCTGTACTTCTTGCACTGTCACGTAATTTTGAGAGCCTATAGATGTTTTAATTGAGACACAATTAGCCACCACTGGCTCAACCTTCTTAGTAAGCAGAACCTCTTCCTAAGACACCCTTTCACCAATTATTGATGCATTGCTTGGACATTTTCTTGAAGCATTGCTATTAGTCTTTATAATTTTTAAGTGTTTTTTTTTAATTCTCTTGCCATTATTCTCGAGCACTTTGACTTTCTCAAAAATGTTGGGACCTTTATTTGTGTATCCAAAATTTCAACAACAGCTGGGATAATAATGCTTTTATCCAAGTTTTCTGAGTCTGTCCTACCATCCATACAACAATTGTCATTGGTCTGTTCTAAACACTCAGATACAATTATCTTTTCATATACTGCTCCATCAGATAATTCCTCTACATTAGCATTTAGTCTGCTCACACCTGTTGGGAATGGAACAACCCACCCCCCAGTCACTTATAAAGTGATGTGAGATGCATTTGAGGCACTGTGATGAGCCAGAGGGGAGGGAGAACAGTGGGAGGGATGCATTCCCATTCAACAGGAACACATGTTAATGTAACCAATTATAGTTAAACTACATGGTGTGGCTCACGGCGTGAGTGGCATCAATAGCTGGCGTAGATATTAATAATCATAGGTAGAAGGGAAGGCGTGCGTGATAAATACGGCTTTTCCCGCACAAGGCCACAGAAATCTCCAGTCATGCCCGAGCTCCCATGAGGACAGTTCACACCCCCACTGACCACAACGTTCATTCATTGTTCCAAAATTGTTGCAAAGATGTGTTTTTCACCCAAGAGGAACTGGTGTCTGGTGTGCATGTTATCTCACACTGGCAAAGCATGACCCAGCTCACTACCGGGTGATCAGAAATTATAGCCCATATAACTGACTAAACCCTAAGACCCCTGAATTCCATGGCGCGAGGTGGTCTTTGACCACCAACCCCAAAGTAACAAGGCCTGAAATGTTTAAAGAGGATGGACAAGGCATATCATTGAAACAGCAATCGTATGATCTGTATTTTGAGGGGCTGAGAGGGATAAATTATAGTTCTGAAAGGGGGAGAAAACTTGCAGTCGGATGGCACGGATGGAGTGAGTGAAATGTGTGTGTGAAGGTTAGAGTGCCCCAGAACCTTCTGTTTGTCCGTCTAAAGGCCTGTCAAGTGCACATTATGAGTTATAAAACAAGCCGTATAGTAGTAGTATAATTAAGTTGTTTTCTGACCTTTGACGTGAGAAGAAGATGAGCCCCGCAGTACCCACGTGATGGAAGACGGACAGACTGGGCTGGGACCAGTAAACTGACATCCCTTATGGATACATGTGGTACATGTTTAGGGTCCATCTAATATCAGCCGCTCATTTTTTTTTACTGTATGTATTGCATCATCTATGAAGATGTTTTCCTTTATAAGATTCTGCTTGTACTACTTTTTGGCAGAACGTTCTTAGCAGCAGAGTTCTTTGCTGTTGCTCTCATCTGTGTGTGAGATTAAAATGTGTTATACTTAGAAGATCAACTTGGGCATTTCCTACCTAGTGGGTTGTATTCTCTCTGGTGTGAGTGTTTAGGGGCATGCCTTGAATTAGTGATCCCGACATCCCAGCACCGCCCCCTGTACCTGCGGAGGCTTCCAGGCCGCTTCTCCAGAAGGAGCCCGCCAACCTACAGTGACGGACCCCGAAAAAAACACATGTTGTGAGTGATTTAGCAGGAGCCATTTAAAAAAAAGTCCTCTCTGCTCTTTGAAGCAGGGCACGGCTCTGAGGAGAGTGCAGGCCATTGTTGGAATTCTGTTACGGAGAGTTCGGTGAGCAAGCACATTTCAGTAGACTCTTGTAAGAGATAACAGTAGGGGACAAATGCATGGGGAAGGCAGAGAGGTGTGAGCACATGGAGAGCGAGGTCGTCGACGTGACATGAATGAGGTCAGGGTTATTTTTTGTTAAAATTTGTATTGTGAATAGAGTGTTTCGGTAAGGCATTATAAGGTAAGGCAAAGGTAAGGCAGGGATCCCCTCCTTGGAAGGGGAGGGTAGGTGGTACACAAGGCAGTATAGTATTTAAAGGAGGTATAAGGAAATAAAAAGTAGGTTGTCTCATATAAGTAGTAGGCCTGGAACAAGCAGTGGTTGTTAGTTTAGCATGTTGTTCTAATCCATTGTGTTTGTGCTTTTTGGGTGAAAAACAGACCCTAGAAGTGGCGGTAATTGTGTGAGTTGCAGTGTGGTGAGGTATTTGATGATTTTGTGGTGCAGTGTGTGCACGCAAGGAAGGTTGATAGAGAAGGGTGGGTGGCGATTTTCTGTTGTTTTTGCTGTCATAAACAAGCAGCAACATGTGCAGCGCACTAGAGAGACTTTGCAGGGTCAGTAAGAGTTAGACTTCACTAGTATGGGGGAGGAACACCAACAGAGCACATGTATAAGGCCGTGCCACTGTATCATGACAGGGCAGAGAAATATCATAAGCAGTGGATTGTGGAGACGGGAGGAGGGGGATGCCCCACCCATGGCCAGGGCAGGGCTCACATAACAAGGGCATTCTGGATCACATGTCCACATTTTTAGTAGCAAAATATACGGGAAAGCAGCTACAGAATAGAAAAGTCATTTTAGATCTCTGGCGTATGTTCGAAGATGCAGAAGATCAAGGGAACAGAGTAGAGGTGCAGAGACAGAAAGGGACAAGGAAAGGGCTGGGTATCGGCGGAGCGTGCAAGTTTATATCCCTTGAAAACACATCCCGCAGAAGGGTATACTAATCCAAACAATGTACATGTTACGATAGGGACCCCTTCTTCTGGGATAGGGTCTACCACAATGCCAGAACACCACAGGATGCTGCCCCCCCACCTCTGTATACCCACCTGCCAAAAGTACCGGCATCACATTTAGGGAGTTTGACGACAGGTTGACAGGATTACTAACAGCACTAAGAAGGATACAGACATCCCCAAGATCAGTAAGGGATATAGGGGCATCAGGAGAAGGTCAGGAGAATGGAAATCAGGGGAAGTGCTGCTTAAAATGGATACTGAAGGAACATGATATGTAGGTGTTGAGCAAGAAAGAAGCCCCAGGGGTTGGGTCATCCTGGGAGACGAGAATACGGTGGTAGGGGAAAATGCGGAGGAAGAGGATGCTGATACATTTACTGCGGATTAGAGTGAAGGAGAAGGGAGGGGTGAAGAGGTGGCTGAGAATACCCCCCAAATAGAAGGACTATGGGCGGGGGGCAGGTTGAGGAACAGGGCCGACCGGGTGGCAGCAGTAAAGAACAGAGGAGGTATGAAGAAGGGTGTGGGAAGTAGGACAAAGATGCAGATTCCCCTCATACATAAAAGGGCTGGAAGGACACAGTATGTGCCCCGGCCCCATATGGATAAGAATAGTTTAATTAAGGCACTCCAACAGCTCACAGCAGGGGTGAGCAAGTGCATATACAAATTCAAAAAGCCCTGGTGAAAGGGGATCTTAAGAGTCTGCTGGTTGCCGTAATTGGGGACCAGGCTGGGGATGTGTGTGTTAAGGCTGGATTCCCGGGAGTAACCCTGGGGGATGATGCACATGATGGAGCTCAATTTAATGGCGTTAGGGAAATGGTATGGGATGCACTACGAAGGGTCTTCACAGCATACCCCCTATTTTTATTCTTTGATGCAGTATACCCTGGGTGATGATGAGGATCCAGCTAGATTTATTCTTAAAATGCAAGAGAAGTGGAGAGCTGAGACGGGTGGGACGTGGAATCAATCAATACCATTTGTCTATTTTATTGTAAAGATGGGCTTGCTGAAGAAAGTGCAGAAGGCTCTGGATAAGATCATTGGTATCGATAGCGAAGGAGTGGCCAGAAATACAGAGTATAACAGTGCATCATTGTAAAAGGATTAAGGAGCAGGAGACGGAAACACCCCAAAGGCATCAGGGGGATGAAGCGAAATTGGTGGAGAAAGATTTGGCTAAGGTAGCAGTTCAGTTGCCTGTATCAATGCCATTATAGGTAGAAGGAACAGAGACCACCCAGCAAATCGTGACTGGGCCGAAGGAGGACAATGAGAGATGGAGGGCAAAAGTACCCCAGCCCACACAGGCAGCAAGGGGGGGCCGCAGCGAGGAAGAGGGGGATTTGAGGAGATAGATATGGAGGGTTTGCACCCAGGGGAGGTGCGTTCAGACAGTCTCAATGTTGGAACTGTTTTCCGGAGGGGGCATTTCATAAGGGAAATTTAGGATCTGATTGGCAGTGGGGTATAATTATGGGCCGCAGCAACAGGGCAAAGGACCCCAAGGACTAGGGTACCTTCAACATGGTCAAGGGTATCAGAATCAAGAGTATGCACAGGGGCAATACCAAACGTATAATCAGCAGCCCCAAGCACCAGACACAGAAGCGCATCACCGGCCACAACTATAGCAGTGAGGTGGTGCCCCGGTAAACAGGGTACTAGGTGGGGCTGCCTCTCCCTTTGGGGGAGCAACAGTAGTAGGAGGTAGCCCCTTCTCATTCCCTGGAATGAACACATATCTTGATTAGGACTCCCACAGAGAGCACTTGCATATCTGGTATTTTTCATGACTACCCACCCTGAAGAGGAACCTTTGGTGGGGGCAGAGATAGGAAATAAGCAGTTCATTTTTTCATGGTGGACTCTGGTGCAACTAAATCATGTACCATGGCAGGGAACTTTCCACTATCAGGAAAATATCTTGACATGAAGGGATTCTCTTGGGCTATTTCCAAGGTTCCATACACTGAGGAGTTAGATGTCAAAGTGGTGGGAAGGTAGTACGAGTGCCCTTACTATATTCCGAGAGTTCCTTTGTCAATTTATTGGGTAGAAACCGGCTCAGCAAGTTAAACATAACTATATCCTTTACAGATAATGAGGTAGTCTGTTCTACGTCTGGGATGTACGATGTAAGGGCAATGTTGATAATACACACAATGACAAGGGAGGTGGTAGTCCGCAGGATTCCGGAAGACCCAGGCATGATTATTCATGGTATTAGAGTGCTTGCGAAGGCACTGCTCAAGATTGCCAAACAGTGCTGGCGAGTGCCCACTGATTTTATTTTTCGTATGGCAGTGTCACCTGAGGTGGTGGCAGGAACTATATTATCGCTGGATTTACAGGGATTGTTGGTTTCAGACAAGAGGGTTGTCCTGTCGGGAATTGACAGGGATGGGTGTGAGTGGCGCACAGGGTTCTGTGTAGATCCAATAGTGCAGCTAAAAGAGGTGGCAGATGACAAATTGTTTGAAAATAATGACAAAGAGGGGGAAGTAATCCTAGAGATCTGTATCCCATGTGACATAATGATACAGTACCGAAGAGTTCAGTGCCCCTTAATGGCAGCATTAACCACATCTCAATTTTTTGATGAAGATTTACAGCACATGTCCTCACAGTTGTGGACTACAAATCTACATGATGTAGGATTATTGAAAGATGCAACACCTGTATGTTTAACCCGGAAGCCAAGTGCATTGCTGCCCAGGGTAAGACAATATCCGTTATCAAGAGAGGTGGAGGAGGGAATCAGAAAAACAATGCAGGCCCTACTGGACCAGGGGATTATCATGCCATCTGCATCCCTGTGTAACAGAGCAATATACCCTGTTATAAAATCAACATGGGGTGATTGGAGAATGATTCAAGGCTTGCACCGCTAGATGTTGTTCTGAACTCTGTGACAATTTTATGCAGCATCCCCAAAGAAGCTACATATTTTACTGTAGTGGACTTGCATTCTTAATGATTCCACTCCATATGGAGTTGAGGTAGCTCACAGCATTTACGCAGGCCCAGATTTGGTTCGAACACACTAGATTACCTCAGGGGTACTGTGAGAGCCAGAGCACATTTAACAGAATACTGCATGCCAATCTTGGGATATTCAGGTGCCTAGCACGATTATCCAGTACATGGACAATCTGGTAGTCTGCAGTGATGGTGTACAGTACTGACGATGGGACTCCATTGATTCATACAATTGCTGGCCTTTAAGGGGTAGAAGGTTGACATGGCCAAATTGCAATATTGCCAAAAGAAAGTGATCTATTTAGGACAGTTTATATTGGCGAATGGTAAGAGAATATTACCTGACAGGGCAGCATCAGTACACGCCCTCCCCAGACCTGCCTCAGTTAAAGATATGCAGAGGTTTCTGGACCTACGTAATTACTGTAGGGCCTGGATCCTAGATTACGTGGAGTATAGAATACCAGTTCTATAGGCTCTTAGGGAAGCACAAAAGATGAAGGATCATGATTTGCAGTGGACGGCTGAAATGATCAGACAGTTTTACGACTTAAAAGGAGTGATTAGTTCAGTACCCGTACTAGCCACCCCAGGCTATACACAGGATTTGTATCTGTTTTCACATTTGGATGGCCAGCTCATGACAGCAGCATTGAAGCAGAAAAGCACTGTGGGTCATAATCCATTAGCCTATTATAGTGTCACTTTGGATGCAGTGAAGTAAGGGCAATTTCCGTGTGAACAAGCTTTAGCAGCTGCTACTTTTGCAATAGAATAAAGTTCTACAATTGAAATGGGGTGTTCAGTAACATTGTATGTGGAATATTCTTTGTTTGCTATTCTAGAAAGTTCAAAATCTACTGTGACTACGCAAAGGTCTTTGGCATATGAGATCACCATTTCTAAACCCCATATTCATGTGGTTAGGTGTAAAACAGTGAATCCTGCCACCTTTTTAAAAGTGTTGCCTACTGCAGAGGATCCTATGGTGCACGCCTGTACCCCATGTGAGGGGGAGAAGGATGACACTCTCAAAGCAAGGGACTGTGCATTGACAGAGGGTGAGATACTCTTCATTGACGGGTCCTCCACAATTGATCATTAGTGTGGTCAGGCACAGACAGAGGCATCTGTGGTATGAATTGAGGGAGTGTAGTACAAGTCGGTGGTCATGAAAAGGTTGCCTATGCATTATTGTGCCCAAGTGGCAGAGCTTGTGGTGCTCATCCAAACACTGAGAGCGTCGAAAGGATGCCGTGTCATAATATATTCGGACTCAGCGTACCTTACAACAACGGTACACACCGGTCTCTTCCGCTGGAAGAGGAGGGTGTTTCGGAGGACGGATGGAGCACCAGTGCAGCATTTGGCACTGATAGAAGTGTTATCGCAGCCATCTGTTGTGGTGTTCATTAAGTGTGCCGCCAACACTCACAGGACAGATGAAATATCGATGGGGAATTCATCTGCCGACACATCAGCCAAAATGGTGGTGTATCTGCCAAATGAGATACCCACTCAGTAGGTTGTGACTGCCCCACCGGCAAGCAAGCATCCAGTACCTTACACAGCATTGCCCATCTCCCAGATTATCGAACTACGAGGAAGATCACCTGAAAGGAAGAAACAGTTGTGGTTATGGAGAGGTTGTAAACAATCTCCGACAGATCTGTAATGGAGGCAGGAGAACTCTGGGAAGACTGTAATGCCCCAGGAGATGCTAGCCATAGCATTTGAACAATTATACTACCCATCTCACAGTTTGAAAAAAAAAAAGATGCAGACATACAGGCGGACTGTTTTATCGCCAAACATCCAGGAAATGATTCCATACATGCTCATACATTGCACCACATGTCAATGTCTCACTGCAGGGATGACACTATGGATGTTACCACGCATCTTGTCCCACCCTACTGTGAATTACAGATAGACTACACTGATATGGGTGAGTGTTGTAACAAATCTAGGTACCTCATTGTCGTGGTCTGTCCATTCTCAAGATGGGTGGAAGCAGGGCCATTTGCACACCGGGAAGCTTAGTGTGCTGCAAGATTTTTAGTGTAGGAAGTTCTCCCGCACTGGGGTGTGTGTGAGTTTTTAAGGTCAGATAATGGCACCCATTTCTTCAATGCGTGATTCCAACACGTTGAAGCACTATTTGGCACCAAGCATCAGACGTGCTCGATTTATCAACCACTGTATAATAGCATTGTCAAGATAATAAATGGACCCCTTAAAAGTAAGTTCTCCAAGCTGTGTACCATGATGAAGAAAAACTGGGTGCTCTGATTTTCAGTTTTCAGTTTATCCATGCATCCAAGTTAAGACCACTACTTGTCACCACACGAAGTGGTCACTGGCATACTCCCATATATCCTGTAAGAAGGGCTTCTGACACACATATTGCTGCAGCGGTGTTAGGAGAGGAGTTCATTTGACTAAACTAACTTGGGCCATTACATGTGTCTCCCGACAGATTGCACCTCCCAGGATTCTGCCGAAGGAGATGCCAGATGCTGAACTTACCACAGTGAGAGATCCTGGGCATATAATCACATGACCACTGCTGCCTGGGGACTCTATGTATGTCTGCAATTCTGTAGGCAGATGGAATAACCCTTGGTTCCATGGTCCTTACGTGGTCGTTTTTTGTACTCCTCTCCCAGTAAAAGTGAAGGAATTGCGCTACTGAGTCCACCTTTCTGACGTTCGTAAGGCACCTCCAGAGTTCACACTAGCGAATCAGTTATCTTGAAATGAAGGGTAACAGTGCTTGTACCAAAATAACTATCTCACCGACCCATCCAGGGGCAATACAGGTGTTGTGACACGCTCGAGGGGCAGGCTGAAGCATAGCTGCTAGCTCTGTACTCCTCTTGTTTCTGGCAATGCTTTCTTCATCTCTGTCTCTCCCTATCTCTCTCTCTCTCTCCCTCTCTCTCTTTCCAGCTCTCTAACTCTCTCTTTCTTCTCTCTCGCTTTCGTTCTTCTCTCTCTAGTTCTTACTTTGTGTAAATAGTACAATGTGTACGTCTCTCCCTTTTTGTTGTCTTATGTGTCTGTGCTTCTATTTCAGGAACGAAGAAGATGGACGCAACTAATGTAAATAATTTGTTAAGTAGGGACCCGAGGTGCAGAGGACTGTGTGTGATATTGCTGGTACTACTGGGAAGATATTGGGGAGGGTATTATAGAGGGAGGTCCTATAAAGAGGGGGAATGAGGAAAATAGGATTGTATATTATCCAAATATAAATGTTAATAATACGAGTGAATTTACATATATTAGCACTAATGTGAGCACTAATAATAATAATAATGGGAATGCATTTAGAGACTATATTATGCAGGATAAATCAGTGGGGTATGCAGAGAATATGTTGTTTATAACAAGTATGTTATTGTCTACCACTATGAAACGGTATAATGTTATTTTTGACAGTCCTGCTAAAGCAGCCATCCTTGAGATGTGTATAGAAGAATCAAAAGAGAAGTACGACAAAAGTATTACACGTATCAAGGGCTGGGTTTTGGTGTGATTGAGGATATTCATCACCCAGATTTCACTTACTCATGGTACTCTGATATGAGTGGTGTGGGGAGACACACTGTGAATGGGAGCTGTTATGTGTGTGCACTAATTCCACACGCTTCAGGGGCTCCCAAGGTGGTAGTACCACAAGCAGTCCCAATAATAGAGGCACAATGCCTGGTTCATCTTGCACTATGCAGAATAAAAGGAAGGTTTCAGGCACATAGTGTCCAACTGCAAATGGTGGGCCCACATTATTTTAAGTGCAATGAAGACCCCAAAAAATCAAGTGTGGGGAGCTACCCTATTTGATGGTGAAAGGGCATAAACATGTCAAGAAAAAATGGCAGGATATCACACTACCTTGCTTGGCAGAGGGACTGGTAACATATAGCGAGGAAAGGGTAGCAGGATTGGTCACTTTCTGTGCACAAATCTGGACAGAGCATATCACAAAGTTGACGTGGATTGCAACAATGGAAAGCCGTTGCAAGTACATAAGGAAGAACAATATAGACTGTGTTTTTTCAGCAAAAGTGCAGTCTTTGTTGGCACAAACGATCACTGTAATAAAACTCTCTTTATCACAGACATGAAGTAAGGAACAGCAGCGCTGACGGATTACTACTGAGTCTGCGGCTGACACGCTTACTTGCACCTCCCACCATCATGGAGGGGCTGTTGATTGCTGGCCACATTTCACTCAGCACTATTAGTAATCCCAGAAGAGCATCTAAAGGGGGTAGTACAGCCTGCAGAGGGGCCAACGAGTCTCCCTGCATTCGAAAATGAAGATAAGAGCATGGTACCCACACAAGAGCCCAACATCAGGCTAGGAAAAGGACAGTTCCAACAACCGCAGATGATGAAAAGATCGAATTACATATGCAAAGACACTTCCACCTTGCATGCTGAAATACCAGAAGAGTACAGGCTTTGCAGCTCAGCAGAATTTTTTTCGCTTCCTTACTCTTGCCAGGAGTGCATGCTGCAGCCATTGCCAAATGGTTGCGAATAGTGAGGTGGGAACTGATCCAGCTCATGAATGATACCAGGAATGGGTTAAACGTGATCAAGGTCGAGTTGCGGGCATGGCGATTTATGACAATGCAAAATCACTACTTGATGGACATGTTAACAGCGATGGAGGGTGGGGATTGCAAATTATTTGGCGATTGCTTCTGTACATTCGTGCCTCCATCAGATGCGGAACACCCATCATTATCCCACATCAATGCCTGGGTATTTGCATGAAGGAGGAGGGATGAATACAGGACAGTGATTGGCTGACTATGACATTTAAGTGGGTCGCAGCATGGCTAGAAGCGATCGTGAAGGTGTTAATGCCCATCATTGTGTTCATCCTGGTCATTTTCTGCACTTGTCAGCTGGTTCTTCGATGCTCTACCACTGTGGCACCTGATAGCGCAAGAATGGTGGTATCAAATGGGGGTAAAAAAGCACCATGTGAAACAAAAAATATTGAAGTACAAACTGATGTCCCACAGGATGGCCCGAAGTATGAAATATCCCCCATCCCTTATGGAGATGAGATTGATTCTTTATACCACACTATAATTTCTTCACTGAATCCAGAACATTACACATAGGTTTCGGTGCACCTGGTGGGTGGGGTGGGGGTGCATTCATCTGACTTGTTCACCTGAAGAGTATGTGCATAGGCGAGAGAGTTTGCGATCAGTGTTCAGGATTTTGGGTGCCAATAAAGGGAACTCAGTCATGTGTGTATGCAGAAACTAGGTAGCGGGAACACAGAAACAATCCATAATTTGTTACTGTAGAAGTAACGAAAGGGGGTAATGTTGGAAAGGGGACAGCCTCATCCCCATAGGTGCCTTAAAGTGAGGCGAGATGCAATTGAGGCCTAGTGATAAGTGAGGGGGAGGTGGGAGCAGTGAGTGGGACGCCTACCCGTTCAACAGGACCCCATGTAAATATAACCAATTACAATTTAACTACATGGTGTGGCCCACTGCATGAGCGGCATCAATATTTTGCATAGATATTAGTAATCATAGGTAGAAGGGGAGGCCTGTGTGGTAAATACGGCATTGGAGCCACTAGGCCAAAACCCATGAGGCCACAGAAATCTTCAGTCATGCCTAAGCTCCCATGAGGCTGGCAGCCCAACAGCAGCACACTTGTTCACATATTTGCCACGCATGCACTACACACTCAACTGGGCTCTTAGTAGTGCTTGCAGGAATCCAGTTCCCAAGGACCAGATCAAGCTCAGAGAATGAAATACTGCCCATCATGGGATTGGGTGGACGTTTCTTAAAAAATAAAGAAAGAAGAATAAAGTAACACTACAAGTATGAATATAAAAAACACAGTTAGAATAGAAGCAGTGAAAAAGAGAAGCAGCAGACAGAGAGAGCGTGAGAGAGAGAGAGAAAGAGAGAGAGAGAGATAGATAGAGAGAGAGAGAAAAAAAAAAAATCCCTGGGGGGCCACTGCCTCAAGCAGTTACCTGGGTCCTAAAGACATTAATGAGTAATCTGTGAGGCTAAGCTGCTTGGCACCGGGGGGCCAGACAGGACAGGACTGTGTAAAGGGACTGGGCAGCATGCATTGGGCTGACTGGGCTAAAGAATATCAGCCCGGTTCGGAACATGTGAGGGTGGCAGCCAGAACCAGACTGCCCTACCGCGCTATGTGCCAGCCCAGGAGATGATGAGTGATGAGAAAGCCCTGGGCTGCTCTATTGGACAGCCCAGGTGAAGGATAGCCTTGGGCTGCCTCAGAGTGCGCCAGTGATTGCAGCGGCATCCTCGCAACACAGGGGATGCAGCCTGATGTTAAGGTGACAGTGTGCACCATGGTGGTGACTGTGGGCAGCTCCCACACCAATGGGACTGCCACAACATTTTAAATGAGCCGCTGAGCTATCTAGAAGCCATGCAAAGAGTGCTGGCAGTGCGGTCCCATGTGGTGGAAGGGCCGCCACCCTCAAGAATAAATCAGAAGGACCAGGCCCCAGTTTCGTCAGGGGCCATGGCCCCATTTAGTCTATCAGCCGGCCACAGAAGGGACAGTGCTAGAGCCACCAAAGACAGACTCTAATGTACTGTAGAGTGGTTGACTGATTGCAGCAGTCGCTCCATTGTGACATACTATTGCATATCCTGTATACAGGCTGTATTTCAATGTATATGTATGTATAGTTCGATGTGCAAATGTAATTACTTAATGTTAAGTAGTGTAGTGTAAATATTTATATAGTAACATGTTAAATAGGGGGATAGTAGAGTACAGGAAAAGTGTTAGGGTAATGTTAATTAGGTGTAAGGTAGTAGATAGGCAAATGTGGTTAGAGGGTAAAACCCTGACTTGAAGTAACAGGAGGATGCCTCAGACTGTTTCTGGCTACCTAGGGAGATTGGACCACTCACAGAGGTCATCCTCTGGCCTCACACTCCATGTGTGTAGTACCTGAAGTTAGGGAAGGGGGTCTATTGGGTCAGACTCACCCTAAGGGTCCCTGAGACCCCTCCAAGGCATAGCAGGTCCCTTTCTAGTTGGTGCTCAGGCAAGTGGTATGTTAGGAAGGGAAATAGGAACATTATAAGTAGACTACATGTTTTTATAAATAAAGAGGGGTCCGTCCCCATTGGAATTCCTATAAAATTCACTCTGTTGTCTGTGTCCTGTTAGTCATCTAAGAACTCAGATTGTAGCCCATCTCCTGTTAACAGCAATTTTCTTTGAAACGTGCAGCGCCCCTCACTACCCAGTGGGCCTGGGGGTGCTGGTGCTGGTGTCCATGATACTGTTCCTGACCTAACCCAGGAATGGTTGCTCCACTTCCTGGCTTTGATTGGTGCCTCACAACAGGGGCTACAAGGGGAACCTAAGTACTGAGATGAACATTACACATAGCAGAGCATAGTGCAAGTAAAAAACAATAAATGGCCAGTTAAGGCCTAAGCCACTCTTTACTCTGAAATGTAATCCCCAAAACTGGTAGCCTTAGTAAAACAACAGATGTAATGTGGTGTGTATTTGTGTTGTACTATGTATCGTTTGAAGGGAAGGAGTGTTTCTGTTTGCATCTGATTCTACTGAGCGCTTTGTGTATTTCTAAAAACAACATCATTTATTGTGTTGGTTTGTAAGTGAGGAGACTTTCACCTGTTTAGATAATTGCACTGATCTAATGTTCTGGGGGGCTAGCCACATCCAAGTGGAGAACATGTGTATCGTCTGCCTGTAACCCTTTTATCAAGGTCGCACGTGGTGAAGTCTGTGAATTAAACTGCAGGTGTGCTTATTGTACAGTTCACATCACCTGTCTTGCCTTTTGCAGATCAAGTGCAGGTTTGAGCAAAAGTAAACATCATCCATATCTACCACCATGTGTATAACATGTCGTAACCATGTCATATGGGCACCTTCACACTCTCATGGCATTCCTTTGCCAAAAGCATTTGCATTCTAGAGCCTGCAGGGCCATACTTAAAATGGACCTGCAAGTCCCAGAATATAAAATTATATGGAATGAAAAGCCAAGCCTTGGTAAAGGTGTAGCATGTTGCCACTTGCCAGACAGAATTAACACTCGTATCAGACACATGTAGCACATTTGCCTAAACACTGCATACTGTTGTATGCATGGGCCTGGTTTGAGAGGCCTAACCTGGTAGAGCCTTTTGGCATCTAGACCTACATCCTAATTTAGTAGGTTTAATTTGCCCTCTGTAATTTTAAGTTAGGACTGGAGGGTGCTTTGTGGTCTCAGCAGCTTCGTGATGACAAATACATGGATGCAATAAGAACGTGGCAGGGAAAAGGGGGAAATATGAATGCCTGGAGCAAAGAGATATATGGGGTCATTACATGTTTGGGGTGCAGGAAAAGTGCAGTTAATAGTGGTGATAATTCCGTTACTGCCACTTTTCCCACACCGCCAAACTACAGGTTTGCCGCTGGGGGTTACCTGATTTACCTCAAGCTGAAATCTAGAGGTAAATGAGGCCCCCACTGGCAAAAAACTACCGGAATTACTGGTGCGAATAATGCTGACAAACCCTAAGGACCGCAATTTCTGGCACCTGGAATATCCCGGTAATAATGGGATATCAGGCACCAGTAATGGTACGTCTATTTGCCGATATCCCTCCGGAATTACTGGCGGGAATTGGCAAAAATGTAATGGTCGCCCTAGGGATATGAAGTCAGTGACTCCAAAAATAATAAACAGGTAATTTTAAGAAATTAGGATTATTGTTCTGGTTTTCCAATCATCACTTTTCAAATGACTTTTACATTTTATCCAGGCAAGACATGCATTTGTAGACATTTGCAAGGGTCATGTGCACAGAAAGGTCAGCGTGCATGACCGCATATGCATGCACAGCATTCTCCATGGATTCTGATTCTTTTCTGGTAGAACATGAGCGGTCCCATGTTTCCATGATGTTTTACACTCACACTCTGAAATATGTGGTAATGGTGGTGCCATGTATGTGCTGAGTGTCCACCATTACAATGAACTCCTATGGATGTGCCCTGTGTTTTAATGGTGTAATATGCAGGTGCAATCCACATGGGTTCAAACCTCAGCCTTCATCAAAATTAGATGCAAGTGAGAATAATGGTGGCTGGCAGCTTTCCTGCAGAGGTAATAGGTGGAACATTTATCTCTGCCTGTTTTATTTTTCTGTTCTCTGTCATTTGTGGCAGATTTGAAATGAGCCTGAAAACCTTCTGAGACACTGTGATTTTTGGGCTCTGATTGATAACATGTTGAGGCAACTCCCATGGGGTAGTGGGTAAAATGAGAATAGTCAAAAGGCTCATTCTGAGTCCACTTAAATGTTATCTGTGCATAGACCAACCAATCCACCAATCACAATCAATGTGAAAACCAATGGCAGGGGTTTCCTTCAGTCAACCCACAGATATCTCTGAACATCAGTGAAGGGTCTAGGCAAGTGTTTAGAAACTCTGAATGAAATGGGCCAGTTCCAGTATATGTGAATTAACACCTGATGACATTGCGACCATGTATTGTCCTGAGATAAGCTGTGGGAGCCAACATTGCACTCCTTCCATTTCTGCCAAGCTATTGAGACGATGATGCCACCACTCTACCTGATGAGAAAGTTACCATTTATCAGTGGCCAACACCAGCACACGGCCAGAAAGAAAAAATGAGCTGCAAGTGAGAGAAAACTGGAAACAGGTCTCTTTTGCTACTCGCCCTGTCTTTGGAACAAGTTCCCAAAGCAGATTTGATTGCCCCCTGTGACAAATTGTCCTCATGTCCTCAGAGTGTCCGAAACCTTCTTTCGACCTGCCGCATATGGTGTCAGAGTGGGATGCCAACCATAGGGGACGTGTATGTGATATACTGCAAGTATTCATACCTTCTCCCCAAGGTGGAGCCCTCCTGCAGGGTGGTGAGTTCACTCTGCAAGACCCTCCTTAGGGGTCGAGGCAAGTGGGACCTCACTGGAAGAGACTCCCCCTCATGTCCTTTGTGTGTTACTACTCCTACTTCTGACCCACCACATATGGTTTCAGAGGTGGGATGTCAACCAACTGATAGAGGTTGGGGACCTGTGCTATTCACTAAACTAACCCCTAAAGCCAGGGCCCCTACTGTAGCCACAGACGAGTCCATATGTTTCCATTTGCAAAGTACAGAGTAAATCCTGTTTCCTCCCAATGAGAGATGATTGATACCTATGGGACTTACACTTGCCCCACGTAGGGGTATATATATAAGGCTAGCCTCAAAGTCAGGGCTATCCTGGTGTTGTGGTTTAGATGTCATGTCAGGTGTTATAGATCCTAACTTTAGGGGAGACATCATCGTTTTGTTACATAATGACAGTAATTATCCATACACCATTAAAGAGGTCGAGAAAATAGCCAAAGGGATTCTATAATTCTTTTTATTTAAGATACCTCAAGAAATAATAGAGTTAGGAGAAATGGAGAGGGGTTCAAAGTGGAAGCCAACATTCAACAAGCAGAAACCTGCTGGGAAGAAACAGAGGAGGTGGCATCCCTACCCAACTTAGCCTTTGCCCAAAGGAATGCTCTTACAGAGGCCTACAGAGGCCTTCGGTAGTGTACCTACTGAGGAAGCTGGTAGAAACCTTTCTTCTTCATCAAGAAAGACTTGTTGTATAGAGGTGATCTGACGAACGATTGGTGCGGCTCAAACACATCTAGTAGTTCCCCAAAGTCATAGAAGGGTGGTGCTAGAGTTAGCCCATGCACACTTGAAGACCATTCAATGTCAGAAGCCTATCCTTAAATGCCAGACTTTAATAAAGAATGTATTCTGCAAACAGATGCATCAAAAGTAGGCTTCGGTGCAGTGCTCTCTCAAGAGTTTGATGTTGTTGAACCTCCGGTATTATATACCAGTTGAACACCTTTTTCCCAAGAGCAGTCCTATGCCACGGTGGAGCTTGAAGCCCTATGCCTCAAATGGGCCATCTTACATCTCAGGTACTACCTCAATGGAAGGAAATTCAGGTTACTAATGGACCTCTCTCCATTGACATGGATGAGCCTCAGAAAAGGCATTAACTCAATGATTATGAGTTAGTTCCTGGACCTCCAACCATTTTTTCTTCAATGTGGAACACTGGAAGGGGAAAGAACAGGGGAATGTGGATTTGCTAGGTCAATTATCTCTCAACGGAGATGGGGAAGGGGAGGGGTATGTGATCAATCCCAGGTATTCGTCCCTACTCCCCATAGGGGAGTCTACAAGTGAGGTTAAGGAGGTGAGCCCACTCCTCAAGATGCTCCCTAGGGGTCGAGGCAAGTGAGACCTCCCCAGGAGAGACTTCCTATTTGAGGACAAGGATTACCATTCATGTGATGAACTCCCTGATCCATCTACCATAGGTGCACACATGGCACTACCAGTTGGAACACATAATGTGTGATCTTTACTGTTGGCTGAAGGAAATTCAAAAACAATTCAATTTTTAAAAGAAAAGGAAGATGTCTCTTTAACAAGAGGTATATATTTAACTGGGACTAGTAGGTGAGAAGAAGGTGAGCCTGGTGCGTAGGGGAAGCCCCCATGACATCATTATGCCTTTTTCAGAGTTCAAGCAAAGGCAAATTGCGGATCCCGCAACTTTCAACAAGGCACATAAAGCCAGTATGAAACACCAGAGATGCGGCATGGGCAGATGCAAAAAAAGGCATTGTGAGGAAGGAAAGAGTAACAAGCTATACGGTGGTGGCGTGACACAAGTAAAGCGTGGTGAGCAAGACACCCAAAGAACAATGCCATTATCACTGATACAGGAAGTGTGGAAAGCTTCCAATCACCAATGCGAGTGCAGAGCAGTAATCCAATGAGGAACCTGGAATAGCGAGAGGAACGAGAAAGCACACTTGAGCGAGACCCGAGCCGTGTCACTAGCCCCAACAGAGAGAGAGGTACCAGGAAACCTGGAGAAGCCGGAGGCCCCTGGGATATCATTATAAGTCAAAGAAACTTGTCCCAGCCTTAAGGATGAGATAATAAGACTAAGATTGTATAATTGGAGAGAAACTACCGATAAAACCTGTAAGCCAGTAACGGTTAACCCAAAAAGGGTTATTATATGAAGAAAGGAACTCTTCCCTGTCCCAACAATGAGATACCAAGAGAGAAACCAGTTAAGAGGAGAAGTGAGAGGCCTGTAACAGAGGGGTTTAAGCAGCCTAGGTGGGGAACAAGTAGAGACTGGAAACAATTACCCTGGGAGGAAGTGAAGAAACCCAATGACCTCAGAATTGGAGACTGGGGCAAGTCTATCCTAAGGATTTGTAATGAGAAACAGGATACACAAACCTTGAATGAACAAGATCAGAGAAGAACTATTGTAAGGCAGAGAAGTTATGATGAAGAGGGTCTACCAAAGGGTCAATATATACCTACCTTAGGAAAGCCTGAACGTAAAGAGAGGAAAGAGTCTACAATTGATGACAATAGTATGAGAAAGTGCCTGAAGTGTACCAACTGTAAATATAGAACCACAGAAAATACAAAACACAAGACTATTCTTAAAGAACTACAATAATTGATCTAAAAAAAACTATCTAAAGAGGTTATGCCGAGAAATATCTCTACCACAGAGAAAGACTATAAGTAAAAATCATTGATCTCTCCATTTCATCTACTTCTCCCCCTCCAGAGAGCCCCTCTCTGCTACTCCCTCTACCCACCCAGCTCCTCTGTTACTGCAGCACAATAATTCAACCCCATGGGTGTGTCCCCCATATACATCACTCCTTTGCACCTCAGCTAGTTTGAACTTCATAAATCAAATAGGTACAAATATGCAAACATACATACATTGAAATTCACGCGCAGTCAGTTAATGCAGCACTGAGATTGTGGTGCTGGCCAATGCGAGGAGTAGACAGCAGATCAAAGCACAATGGAAACTCGAGAGATTAACACATTGGATATCGGTACATTTTTGCAGTGCACAGTCCAAAGAATTGCAGTTCAGCCATCAGTGTCCATGGTACCTCAGTGAGATTCAGTGCACTTGTACAGCACAGATCCATTCTTTCGGGGCATGAATTGTCTGCTACGTTAGGATGCTGGCCCCTCCCTCTCATGTGAGTGGCGCTTTTGTTGTCCTGATCTTGTTGCTAAAAATAAGAGTTGTCTCTCATCACTCAACAGTTTTCACATATACATAATCCAACCGAGGTACTCCACTCTCACATACACAGGACAACTATCCTAAGGGTTTGTTGCTGTAGTTGAAATTTCATTTTCAAAAGAGCTGGTAGCCCTATCGGTCTATCCAGACAGAAGAGGCTACCCCATTTGCGCCAGAAAGTGAGTAAAACAATGGCACTGAGAAACGGTGCAAAATATAATCCTGATAGCCTCCTAGTTACAGTATCTCATCCCTCATGACAGAGTGTTGTAATGAGTTGCTTGGGGGTGTGATGTCACTGACTTGGAATGTGTGAGGTCAGTGTGGAGTGTTGGGATGTTGCGTGTTCTGAAGTCTGGAGATCTGAGGATAACAGTTGGTAGTTGTAGCTGGCTTTATGGGATGTGCCGGTGTTACTGACCATGGTACTTTCAGACTTGTACTAGAAGCAGAATAAACCTTGTAGAAACCTACCTTCCGGCAGGTTTATGATATCCATCCTTCAGGACCATATGAATGGAATTCCATAACATCCACAAACCAATTCTACGTTGAAACTCTATAGTGCCATAACAAATGCTGCTGTGAAAGCGGCCCATCTTCGTTACTGAGTCCCTTTGGCCCACGCTTTAACCTATTCCACGTGAACTGTGGAAGACCCAAAAGCTGGTGCTGCAGTATTGTTTTTCTTTTATAACTTGCACTCGCTCAACGGTCAACACTGTGTCCGAAGAAACAAAAGCCACAAAGACAAAGAACGTTGCAGGGTTTTTCACTCTCTTTTCTGCAAAACATCAACATAGACACAGTGCGTGCTCACTCCTTGACGTCCTCATACGTCACCATTGTAACCAAAACATTGATGAAGACGGAGCTCAGGAGTCATTCCGAACTAACAGTTTCCCTCACCAGACACACTCGTCTGCACACAAGATTGACACAGAGCCCAAAGCGTGAACAACCACAGAAGCCTAGCAAGACGTGCAACTCTGTCAAGCCTTCCTTCTCATGCTCCATATGGATACGTGGAGCGCACAACAAGATGACGCTCCTCCTACAGCTGAGTCCTGAGCCGTAGCTCCACAAACAGCAGGATGTCACCACTCCGGTAAGAGCCATCACATTACTATAAATCTTAATTCTTCATTCAGGAGATGCCAGATCCCAACAGCCCACTGGTGCTCTCAAAGTCTCCAAGCTCCATTGATGTCCCAGGTAATAGCGCCGCCAGCCAATAGTTTTTCCTTTCTCACACTTAGGTGACCGCCTGATTTGCACTCTCCCAGGATGTCACAACACATTCACTCTCAGGCCCAGCAGCTGCCTTTTTCTCTCCAAGGTCAAACAGGACTGCCAAAACAGTCTCTCCCAGGCTTTGTGAAGCCACCAACAGGTGCCCTGACATACAGGACAGCCAAGAAAAGGTGATCATTCCGAGGCTGTCTCAGCCTCCATGTGTCCTGTCACACAGGTTGACTCAATCTGCTGCAGGTCCTTCTGGCTGCCTCTTGCAATCACGCTCCTGCCCCCAGCTGCCCTTGCCTGCCTCTCCCTTTGACTCAAAGCTCTGCGTATGGGTCAGCTCACCTTGGGGGTCGAGCGGGGGATCTCTCCTCTTCCTCTGGTTATAGCACTTTACCTCTGATCTGTGCGGTGTGCAGCTAAATATTACACCATTGCCTTCTCTTCTTCACTTCAGGCCTTGTTCTTGGATTCTTCGTGTTCCTCGTCGCCATTGATAAGACTGCTCTGGGACAGATGAGACAGGAGCCAGTGCAGGTAATACATTTAATTAAGTTCAAGGTACATGTTCAGGATGACAGGTACAGATAAGTTACATTGAGGGAGAACATCCACACATTGCACAAGCATTCTATCAAGCAAGCATTCATGCAGGACCAAGGCAGAAAAACACAAGACATAACACATTGTTCTCTCTGCAACCTTGTTAAGTCTACGGCTGTCAGTGCAACGTCTATCACCAATTCTCTTCCAAAGCTTGGTGGCACGCCTATCACCAATCCCCTTCCAACCCTCTACTGGCAATCCCCCATTCATAACTCAGAAACGTTTTGTGTTCCTGCCTCGTTTAGCCTAGCGTTCTCACTAGGTGAAAAAATGATTTGAAGTGTTGGCATTGTAAAACAGAGGTGCTAAATGAAATACATAAATACGTCACCACATGTCATTTCAGTTGATTGTTTAATGCTATACCACTGTGTGCCTTCAACAAAGTTGTAGAAGGGCAAACAAGTGGGAATTGGTGGGGCATATGGTAGACAGAAGAATTGGAAAGAAGCATTTAGGAAATTCAGAGGAGGGAAGAAGACACAAAACCTTAAGTCATTCGGGCTGCTTAAATTGTGCTTATGCCCCCAAGCACTCTGGAGGGACTGAAGGTTAAGGAGTGAGGAGAGGGAAGCAGGGAACAGGAAAAATGGAAGGACAGTGCATGAAGTTATATTATTGTGTTAATTGTTATGTGTACACAATTAACACAATCCTTTTTCTGCACAAATCACAGGAGAAGATCATGAAAACAGAAGGGGGAATTTGGGGGAACAGAAATAAAGAGTATCAGAGATATTTGCAAACACCTGTACCCATTGGTGTTTTAGGAAATCTAGTTTCAAAGTCATCAATTCTTAGTCCAGTCTGCTGTTATCCACTGAGGATAATTCAGAACTCAAGGAGAGGAGTTAGTTTTTAAAAATCGACTTTTTCCTGTCTTTACTTTTTACCCATTGCTCCTGTACATGTCGTGCCCATTGTGATCTCTGTTTTATCTACTGCATTGGTTGACACTACTGCCGACCTCCAATGCCCCCCAACTGGCTTAATTTATCTGGCACCCACCAAACCTAGTTTGCTCCATATATAAGTGCAACAAATATACATGGCAGGGAATTAATTCAAAGGGCCCTGGGCCAAAACAGGGAACCAATTATACTGAATAAACAAAGGTGGATCATGCAAGGTTTTCGTGCTCAATGTAAAATTTGTCATTTATGATAATATACATCACCTGTCCCAACAAGGACTTTCTGACATGCTAACCAATGATGTCTAATTTGAAGTATTGGGCCATTTCTTTTCCAAATATCATATTCTGATAGGTTGCTTGTGTTTTGGGCACCCTTGTCCTGTGAGGTAACTACCTATGTAAGGTGGTAATTCTGCTGTCTTATAATAATTTCTGTGTTTTGTATATAGCATTTAATGTCAGAATCATTTCTATTCTAAGGGTTGTAGTAATAGCTGTTATTATTAGTTATGGCTAAATTGCTCAATTTATAGAAAGAGCATGTTTTGGGCCGCTTATTACTTAGCCCCACTGGACGAATCCTCACAAAACCTTACAGAAAAAAGTATATGGATTGGGATAATTTGGTGTTCTTTTGTACAAGGGAGGCAACGTTATAGGGGGTGTCCAAAAATGTTTGGAAATTAATTCTCATAGACACAATGGAAAAAGAAATGTGCTCGCTCCTACAGCCCAAACCGCTGAACAGATTTTCATGCCCCCAAGAATCTGGCCACACACACTATAGTAATATGTGTACAGTAAATATAGGTTGTGTAGTGGGAGTATACCGTATTTGTAATATGGTTGAATGATATCATTGAAGTGTACATGGTATTTGTGAATTTAGTACAATTGAGGATCATGCTTATGGAATATGTATTTGTTTATAGTTAGTATGGTTAATTAGTTGCATACATTAATAAAGCTGGAATCTCTGGTTCTTTTTATGCGGAAAAAAAACAGCATACTTTGTTAAGCAGGATAGCTTCAAAGCTTTAATTGCATACAATTTTAAAACATTTTAAAACTTTTTCCCCCTCATAAACATTACATTTTATGTACTATGTTTGGTACAACATTAGTGTGTGCTACACTGTTGTTGTGTTGACATGAAATAATGATTGGGTCACTGGGAAAAAATACATAGAGGATTAATAAAACAGTATTATAATTATGTGAATGTAAGTGTGATAGTATGTTTGTTTGAAGTGTGTTATAATTAAGAGAATGTTTAAGGTAGTTACATACATGTTGCCGTACTCTAACTATATTAGACTTTACAAGAGGCTTTGCAGTAAGAAGACCTTTGATGATGTATTCGAAGTGTATTGCAATGAAGTGTATTTTTGAAGTACTTAGATCCCTCTAAGTATTATTGTAGTATTATGGATGTAGTTATATAGCTGTTGGCGCAATATGTATATTGTGCTACAGTTCAGTGACGTAATATGATGCAGGCATTTGTTAGTTTTGCTGGTAACCTATGTGTGGGGGTAATGAAGGTGTCATTACATCCAAAACAACCACGTTGTTTGACATATGCAGTATAGTGGCCTGAAGTGGTTGTAGCGCCAGTGTGGTAGATTATTCCCACTGGTGTGAAGCTATTCTTGCCAAGAGATACTTGGACGTGTGTGAAGCCTGTAAGCTTACAGTTGTTTTTGGTACCATCTGCATTGTATCTTAGAAGCATTGGTATCACATATGGCCCATTTGAGTTAATTTGTATGTTGGAACGACTGTCTGAATTACAAAAAGGGCATACTATGCTATGATTTGCATTCTGCAAAAGCTGGTGATATGGAATGGATTCTGAATTTGTTTGGTATGGATACATACCAAAATCATTAATTAGGGATTTGGTCTTGTGAAACATGGTTGTAGAGAGGGCATGTATGTTTCCACGTTCACGACACAGTGTTTTGGTTTCCAGTACTTGTAGTAAGTACATTGGGAATTCTTTTTGATCTTCCTGTGTGTTTACCATTCCTGTACAGTAGTCCATATATATACCTGTGACACTGTAAATGCTGCCAGGGTTATTTGTGGCATTTCTATGAAGAACGAGCATTTGAAAACACTACTGGTCTGAGCCATTCAAATTAATGTTGTGAACAATTTGTGGCAATTGGAAGAGAAGATTGATTGCTACATTTGCATAGCAATTTACTCCAGTTGTATTGCTGACGTTCAATGGACCAGAGAATTGTGCCTCTTTATCCTTTGATGGGCCTGCCATTGTTTTTTGGAAAGACACATTTGACTCTTTGTTTTTTTTTGTTGGACATGCAGTTGATTTGGGTCTAGACAGTGGTTTTATTATTTGATGGAACAGCACTTGTATTTTGTTTTTAGCAGTATTATTGGGAGATCTGTTATAGATTCTGTTTGTATTACTTTTCTTTTTAAAGGTTGTCTTTTTTGAGGTACAAGGTACATATCTAGATAGGGTGTAAAGTGCATGTATTCTGTTGTATTCTAGGATGTAAGAAATGTCAGTGTTGACTTTGCTTGCATCAAAGTTAACTAGGAGTAGATCATTGAGTGAATGGAGATGTGAAAATGCTATGTGACTCATACCTTCTTTGAAGACTGTGCTGCCAATGTCAATCATTGCGTGATATAGGGTTAGAACTTTGCGATTTGTGAATAGTGAATGCATATACAAGAGATAGAGAGAATTGTTATCTGCGTGTGTATGTCTTTGGAAAGAATGAAATATGCTATTGTGTGGCTTTTTTTTTTAATTCTGCAAGTTTGTCTAAGTGGATGTTGACAAACTGAATGTTGTCATGTGCATATGTTTGGAAGCCAATAACTGTACCAATTGCTCCATTGATTAAACTGTGTTCTACGTCAAGGTTACTTTTTAGAACTGCTTTGCATTTTAGACACAGAGTTATTCATTTTTCGGATCCAGCAGTGCTGGAGATAGATTTTTCTTAGCTATTTAGTCGTGCTGTTGCTTTTTGGCACATGGGGAGTGTCATGTTGTGTTCTTCTAGTTTGTCTGTGGAGATGATATGTAGTATGTGTTGCATTTCTTTTTTCAACATTGTATCATTGAACTGACTACAGTTTGCAAGGGTTGGCATTAAGAACATCCATTTTATATTTTGTTGAGTTCATTGTTCCATGACATCAGGAACATATGTGTTTTGCCCTTATAGCTCATGCATTAGTCTAGTATTTAAGATGGATTTAGCCTCTTTAGTAAGCATACCAATTCCAATGTTTTTTTTAAATGTTAGCATAGGTGAGATTTGCAGTCTGACACATGTTTTGTGTTAGTTCTCTGTAGCAAAAATGTTGCCAGAGATTTACATTTCCAATGCTGCAGAGTGTGTTACAGCATTGTTTGTGTCCTAATGTTTTGAAAATAGGTTGACCTTTTATTGGTGTTAACTGTAGGAGGTCTCCGAAAACAGTAACATGTTTTCTTCCAATCAGTTATTTGTTGTTGGTTTTTAGGAATTCTTGCATTCTGAGATCAATTAAAGCTAACATGAGGTTGGAAACCATGCTTAGATGGTCTAACAGGAACACTTTAATTTGTTTTAGAATTCTGCATACCTCAGTAGTAGCTCCTGCAGATAATCTGTAGTATTCTAATTTGTTTTGGTGTTCTACTGTAAGGAGCAGTAGTTGGTGTAATGTTACACCTCCTTTGTTGTAGGCAGCTAAACTTGTGGAGGCTGTTACAACAGATGAAAGGTTGTTGTTTGTTAAGTCTTGTAGAAATGTGATGATCAATTTAATTAAAAATGTTTTAAAAGAACCAGCATCACGACTTACATTCAGGAGGAGAGGTTTATAATGTTTACAGCTACAAGTTTTAGTTTCATGTTTAAAACCATGTTCAATTTCTTCACTGACTTCTAGATAAATGGTGAATTGTTTATCATTAAGCTGTGATTTCAGCACTGGCAAGTCTTCTTCATATTGTTTAGAATGATACATGGTATTTTCTACCTCAGTGATGGCCCATTCTGCTTCATTTAAAATAAGTGGTTGTCAGAGTGTTTCTTGGCTTCCTGTAAGGGAAGGTTGACTGCCTTCTGGTGTGTCTTTATCTAGTAGAGCTCCAATTTTTTTCGCTTGTTGGCATTCATTGTCTAACATTTCTTTGTATTGTTTGAAATTGACATTTGTTATACTGCTTTCATTTGCTTTGAATGCAGCTTGAAATGAGTCATGGTCACCTAATAATTCTCCTTCTTTTCTCCAAGGTTTATAACATTTCAGTAGGGCCATGTAATACAGTTCTCTATGTTGCAGAGATATACATTATAACTTTAAATGATTAATTAGGCTGGGTTTGGCAAGTTTCACTAGGCTTCCTTCAAAAGTTGAGACTGAACATTTGCCAGGTGTCTCATCTAATGTGACATTGTTTTTGTAGGAGTAGGTTTAGGCTATGTCATACAGGCACATGTTTTCCAAGGCAGTACCTCTGTTTGGGTAGTACATGTCAATGTCAACCCAAACATGTCCTGTCTGTTGGGATTATTTGTGGCTATTGTTTCTATCACTTGATAGGATTTTAGGACTCTTTTTCGTGATGAAGGTGGACCAAGGTTTAGCCAGACAGTGAGTTTGGTTTGCCATATAAGGCCATAACTGTTAAACAGTCTGCAGCTTTGTAGCACCTACATTCACTATGGGAGAGCATTTTTATACCAAAGATGTACAACTTATGTGACAGTATTTTGTCAGATGGTATGTCATCCCAGAGGTCTTTTAGCTCTGTTTTCTCAGGTTTAGTGAGTAAAGCTGTGACATATCTTGCAACTGAAGCGGAATTGTCTGCAACATATTGCATGTCTATATTTGCATTTCAAAAGAGGGCAATGATAGCATTTTAATCATTGACGTACTTGGATGCTTCATCCCTTTTAATGTTGTATGTGTTTTTAGGGGCATTGCCTTTTAAACTGTGTCTAACAGAAGATATCAAGCTATTTAATTGTCCTTTTTTGCAAACTGGTCTAGAGAAGCCAAAGAGACATTTGGTATAATATTTACCTTTGTTTTTATATCTCTGTCAGCCGAATTTGCCACACTCATGTTTTAGGAACCGTACGATTTGTGTATGTAGGTCACTATGTGTAGTTTCACAGGTAATGTATTTTTCAATAAACTGTAAAACAGTGGCATCACTGTCATGGCCAAATCTGGGAACATCTTTTATCCACAAAAGCATGTGGATGTGTTATGTTCCTCGAGATTGATATTCTTTTCTCCAAAAGAAGTGTTGCACTTCTCCAAGTGCATGGGTAGTTTTATTGCAGATGAAGTGCATCATGGCACTAAAACAATGGTGAAAGTTCCTTGATACATTGACAGGGTCTAGAGAACAGAGTTTTTTTGTGTTTTTATATCTATTACCAATTTATTTTGGTTTGCAGTGCGTAAGAAGTCATGCAAGTACCCCTTGCCAACTCTGCACAATTTTAAGTAACAAACCATGAGGGTGGGCGTAGGTTCCTTAGGATGCAAGGGGCATCCATGCATTTCGTCGAATGATTTTACAACGTGGGACTTTTCATCGCCACCCTTTCATCGCCAAAAACTCCTTTTTTTATTTTTTTATTTTATTAAGTTTTTGGTGATGAAAGGGTTGGCGATGAAAAGTCCCACAATGTAAAATCATTCGGTGAAATAACATAGAACCGATGCAAGGTATACAAGTGTGACATTGGCACCTGTATTCTTTTGTACCATGCATGTTAGCCAAGAGATTTGCCAAGAGATTTGTGATACCTGACTGCAAAATGTCATCTTTGTCTTTTATCTTGTGAAGCAGTTGGGTAGCTGACATGTTTAAAAAATTTGAGCCTGTTTTTAATGTGTGTGCAACTCCATAACATAGTGATGCTAGTTCACTTTCAAACAGGAGGTGGAAAATATATTCTACATTTCGCCTAAATCTGGGGTCTTTGGAATACATTTGTAAGAGCGATATTCTGATGCACTAATCTGTGTGGATCTTTCATCATATCTTCCTCCTTTTCCTGTAGGAAAGTGTAGAGGAAAAGAATGTGCTTCTTTTGAGAATCCTTTGGTTTGACACATTTGATGTTTATAATGCATCTTCAATGGTGTCTTTGGAGTGTAGTAGGTGAATTATATACTAGTCTAAAATATGGCTGCAGTAACAAATCTACACATTCAAATTGGAAGGTTGCTGGTGAATCTTGAATTATTTGGGTGGTTTTTAGTAAGTCTTTCTCTATGTTTAAATCTTTGAATGTAATCATTGTTTTCTTCAGCTATTGTAGGGCTTGTCTAGCTTTGTTTAATCCAACTACTTGTTGCCAAATGTGTTTGCCTTTGTTGGTATACCATTAACTAGTACAATGAAAGATTGAACTATTGGCTGTTATACTCCTAGACTGCTACATTTTCCTTAAGATCTAATGCCAAATATATTACTTTGCCATGGATGCCTTTTAGTAACTCAGATGGAGGCAATTTGGCTGCTGTCGGTTGACGGTATATTATAGCCTGACATGGGTGTATTGTGTGGTTTCAAATGCTCTCATACAAGTTAACATTTCTAAGTTATGAGTGAGAGCATGTGATGCCATTTGGTTAATGACAAGCTTTGTATTGCAGTACGTGCAAACTACTGAGGGGTCATTTATGCTGAATTTATTTTCTGCTGTGAGATATACAGGCAATTGGAACCATTGGGATTGCTCATTGTCCTCTATTTTGTAGGCCATATCTACTAATTCTGTGCTCTTTTTATTAAAGGTTTTGCGACAACAGACACATGCTTGGTCTGGTATTTCAGCAGATGTGTTTTGAAACTTAGCTATCTCTTTGTATGGGTTTGTTAGAAGGTTGATATTTGTGAGGGACTTGCTAATGTTTTCTGAAGTTACTGAATTTTCTATGTCAACTTCAGTTCCAAAATATTTTCTTTCGATGTGCTCTATTTCTTGAAAGGGGTTATTTGGCTGTTCTAAGAAGGAGAATGCTATTTAAACGTCGGAGTTCTAGAGCAGGACTGTGAAGAACACTATGGTGGAAAATATGTTGTAAAGTTCATTTTTTGGGAATGCTTTATTGTGGCTACATTAACATAGGTAGATATAGTGTTAGGTTCAGCAGTAGGTGTGCTTTTGTTTGCACATTTTTTTTTTTTGCAAGAGGGGTCTTACTTGTTTTAGTGGTGGCTGGTTTAGTTTGGTTGAGTGAGGTTACTAGCTGCATTGTCTTAATGTTTTCTATACATTGTTTTAGAGGTGGGTGACTATATGGTTTGCTTTTAGTCTTATCTACTCTATTGTTTTCTTTTTTCTATTGAGTTGCTTTTTACTATGCATTTTGTTTTGTCTGTTGGGGAAAAAAGAAAGTTTGGGTTTGAAAGTTGTGGAATATATTTGCATGTATTGTGTATGGGTGTGTTGGTGTAATTGTAGAGATGAATAGAGGGCTTTTGTGATTGCGTAGTGGGATGGTAGATGTGGTTGGGAAGGTTGTGAGAGTAAGAGTCGGTACAGGTTTGGTGGGCTTGGGTTAGTGAGTTAGCGAGTGGTGCTTAAATAAGTAGGGACATTAAGATCTTTTGATGAAAACAGTGGGTGTTATAATGGTGGTGTTTAGATGTGACTAGAAAGATTGTGAATGTTGTAATATAATGAGTAAGAGTGAAATTAATGTTGATTTCGAAAAGAATACTCTAGACAAATATATAGTCAAAGTACATTGTTACAATTAGAGAGATATATATGCTATATTAATGTACTTACTTTGTAGGATGTGAAGTGTTCTTTTCTCGTTAGCTGTTTTTGGGAATCTTCTTCTTTCCTGTAACTTTAAAAGAAACCTAGTGGGTATATGTGGTAATGGTGCAGTACTTTTAGTAAGAGAGGTTGTTTGAAGGTAGGAGGATTTGTTCAGAGAAAGAGTTAATAAAGTTATGTCATGGGTGGTGTACTAAAGTTTAGAATAATTGGAGTATGAGTCTGTTTGGGACATTAGAAAGAACTGGGCAAAAATAGGTGTCGGAAAAAGGTGCATATCTAGGTTATTTTTGTGCTGCTGATTTTAATGAAATAATGGCTGTGTTTGTGGTGCAATGTATTTGTAATGTGCTACAGTGTTTTACAAGAATAGGGAAACAGTGGCCGAGTGGTAATGCAATGGTGGATTGTTGTTGCAGCAGTTTTTGGTGTCTTCCAGTAAAGGTTGGGAAAGAAGAATACTTTATATGTAAATTGAAGTGTGGTATATAGATACTTTGCCAGTATACACATATGTGTGAGCAGGTAGAGAATGGTGGCAGCATAAGAGTTGTAATAAGTGAGGTTTGACAGTGTTAGGTTTGACATGTATATGGAATGAAAAATGGAAAATGTTGAGCGTTTACACATGTGTGTCTTTAGGAGCATTTTCATGAAAGATAAAAAATGCATAAGTGTATTTACAGCATCACTTTCTGTAAATCTTTTTGTAAAAGAAAAGCAGATGGAAAAATTGGGCAGAAAATGTTTAAGTGCCACTTGGTATGTAGAAGTGTAATATGTTGGCGGTAAATGGTTTATGGTCATTTCTTCGAATTCTGTGCATCTAAAAATTTTGCATCAAATGCATTTTTCTTTTTTTGGTAGGGAGGAAACCCCGCTCCTGTTTTTTACCCTTAAAAAATCCTCTTGAACAAAAATGAACCCTTTACCCCCCAAAAACATGCATTTGATGCACATTTTTTAGATGGAAAACATTTGATGGAATGGCATTAGATTGCATGGCATTAGATGTAATGACCAGATACCACTGTAAATGCATACTTGCCAACATGATCCATTCTAATATGTAGGTGCTTATCAGTGATGTTATCTATGACATTTGTGATGTCATCTTTGATGTCCTAGGTGTTAGTCTTAGCAGTGCATGGTGGTGGTGCGAGTAAAGTTTGCTTAGCTTACCATAACTGGTGAATTCTGAGGGTTTTTTTTTTTGGTTTTATTTGTAACCATTACATCCCTTTAACAATGTTTTTCACTGAATTGAATTGTATAGGTTTTCATTGAATTGTATAGGTTTCTATTAGTGCAACTTATCCATAACATCCCTTTAACGAAGTTTTTTTCACTGAATCCCATATATACATATTTGAATACAACTATACATAGTTAACCTACATTACAAATAACCCCATGCTTTGCTGTGTCATCGTCAGGAATAACATACAATATGTAAAATGTTAAATAAATAATAAAATATGAGCATACTAGCTTATTTTCGAACCCTGAGGGTGTTTATTAAGTAATTGGCCATAGCAGAACAGACAAGCACATTTGGTCATGGCGTCAAAAAATGCAAAGGTGGCCCAAATTGCACAAACCATTGATCCTGTGTTACATAAAAGGCAACAAGAATAAAAGGCAGCACATATTCCTCCTCATCTAACTCCCAGGGGCAACTTTTATCTGTGGAACTGGCGACAGTGGTGTGTCTCTTTTCACCAGGGTGGCACAAGTGGGGACTGACTTATGCAGGGGTGGCATAAAGTGCAAGCCCCCACACACACACAGAGTTTATGATAATGCGGTGGCACCTGGGGTGGCCAAGCAGATTCCACAGATAGCACCCCATAGCACGTGCCACTGCATTCCTCTCCCTAGACGTGCCACTGATTGGCGAATGTATATATAGAGCTTCACACTTGGTTTGTTTGGCTTCCAAGCGCTCTAGAAATAGCTATTATTATTGCCCAGATGTATGGTCCATCATTCTAAACTCTACAGTATATACAGGTGTGACAAAAACATAAACAAATGCGTTCATGTAATCACCCCTCCCCGGAGGTGCTAATCCAAATAATTGTGCCACTACCAAGGTGTGATATGATATATTTTATTTATATCGTGCCCATACACAAGTGTTTTTTGGGGATTTCATCCTAAAGGCACAGAGCTGAGGCACACCCTTCACTTCCAAATCTTTCCATTGTCATAGGATCCCAGACGCTTAGATACTCTTCTGAGCGATATTTCATTTTAACAGCTCTTTTTCCCGTAAGAAGGAAGTTAGACGCATGTCAATGATTTCAAAACTTCATTTTTAGACAACTTTGTGCTGAAAATTCATTTGGCCCCATTGGCCACATTAGCGAGTCCGCCATCTTATTTGCCTCACCATGGCATCGAAAATGCCCTATAAAGATCCGTCCAATCTATTAGTGGACAAAATAGCTCCTCTTTGTGGGCATTTAACCTCACTACTTACTAAAAAAGTGCTGTTTTGCCGCATAATAGAAAGAATTACTCTTGTCTGTGGCTTTTAAAGAGTTTGTTAATGGCGTAATGACACCTCGCTCCATTAAAAGCAAGGTGTTTCTAATAAATTACATTTTTACGGAGGTAAATCATTGGATCTGCTTATTCAGCGGGCCCACCTCACTTATGAGTTTTTTCTGTTCCTTAAAGTAAAGTGTGCTTCTAGTCATTGGTTGTAATGGGCTTGTTAATGGACTATTAACTACGGAGAGCTGATCAGAAATATTTAAACGGCAAAGTGTTCATTAATGTTCATTTTACAACTCCTAATATTTCTCACCTCTGCAAAGTCACAAGCCATGTCACCGTGGGATTCCCGTAACCGGATTTCTGATAGTTCCACTTGGGGATGACGGAATTAATTGAAGTTAGATGTCCTGTTTTTGAATAAGCCTGTTTTGAAAGAACAACATTATAAGACAGGAAAGTTGTTTACATGTTTCAATGAGTTGCATATTTTCTTTTATGGTATATTACAGCTCTTGCTATAGGTGCTAGGGAGGTCCACAAACTTTCCCTAATACCTAGGTCCACAAACCCTCCACTCCCCACCCTACTCGAGATTCAGTGATCTGCTCCTCACCGTTTCCTCCCCTTGTTACTTATAGATCCCTTGCTGCCAATTACCCACCCTCCCCTCTCTCTCTTTCTCTGCTTCCCTCGCTGTGTTCTTCCCCTATGATTGGAAAGCGCTCCGTTGATTCCCAAATCTAGGTTTTCCCTCAATACATTTATTATTATTAATATTATTAATAAAAATGACAATAATAATAAATAATAACTCTTGTAAAGAGCCTACTGTCACCACACAGAGTCACAGCTTGTCACTGGACAAACCTTTCAAATATTTACGTTTAAAGTATTTCATACATGGCGGCCCTTTTCAGCATTAAACTCCATTGGCGCACAGGTCTACGTTCTTGAGGCGAGCATCGAGAAGGAACAACCTCTATCCAGAAGTTCTGCTTTTAATCTGAGCCCTGGTCATCAGTCGATCAAAGTAGGATTGCGATGTGTAAGACATTTTCAGAAATGACCCTGGTATTTAATATTGTGGTCCGGTATTTATCTGGAATTAATCTGGCCCTAGAAGCAGCTGGACACCACAATGATGGATTTAAAAATGGTCATCGTCTTATTCGCAGACCGTGAACAAGTAACCTACAGATAGAAGTGAGCAAGCTGCAGCATTCTGAACCTTCCATGATCAGTCAGCGTGATAAAAGGGCAGACCCAGGAACACACTGTTTGGGTAGGCTCACTGGGGCAGGATGGAAGCCACGGCTGCCTAAACTCTGGCAAGAAATGCTTAAAAAGGGTAGATTTTCCATTTGCATAGTCAAGTTAGAGAACGCCTTGTGTCCCACATCTGTAATCTATAGGATCATCAGCCCAATTAACATCAAACAAGATACCATGATGTTTCGCCATAGTGGACGATCCGGTTCTGTCTTCTAATTGCTGAGGCCAGACATCAACAGGCCAAGTCTCAGGAGGGAGACATGCAATAATATATCTGTGCTGCAGAGCTTGATTTTGAAACAGTTTCTTGTCCATTCACTTGATGTTAAAGTTGAGTGGCTATTGATAAAACAAACCAGCCAGCTAGCTAGTTACTCTGTTGTCTTCCTTCCCTTACGTAATGCCTCAAACTATGGCCCGTTGTTCATAGAAATCGGGCCACCCAAAGGCCACTCCTGTGACAGAGGATCATGGTAATGGGCGACCTCCATTTTTTGGATTGGAGATATCACTATCTTAGTTTACAAAAACAAACATTAGAATATTGGTTCTTCCCCAGTTGACTTAAAGTCCTATCCACCTTGCTGATTGCACGTCTCGCCTCTTGGCATAACTCTGTAATAAAAACACACTTTGCACAGGTCCATGAATCAGGGTTTGTGCCGGTATTGCAAAGTCACTTTTCAGCAGTGCAAAGTCACTTTGAACTGTGCAAAATAATTCCAACGATCGGGCCCAATATTTTTATCAACTAAGCCTAGTCAATCCTCCTGTCTGAGGAATGCCAAACGGTCATCCCCTAAATTCAATATGTATGTTTGGTATGACAAACATGGAATTCTGGCCATGAAAATAAAGTATTATTCTGATTATGTTACCAACTTCTCCAATGTGCAGAAACAACGATGTCCATCGCTTTCCTTCCTGCGGAAGCAATATGGTCAACATTTATTCCATCTTTGCATTTATGCAATCGTGCAGCCGACTTATTTCGGAACAAATAGACACATGCAAGTAGCTACGCCCTGCTCTCAATCCCATCATACTCCTATGACATTTTGACTTCCTTTATTCTTTGCCTCCTTTGAATCCCACGTGGATATTTTCTCTCTGGATAAGAGTGTCCCCTCTGTCGGGAGCCGATGGCTCTTCGCCAGTTAAATTATTTAATAAATAGCAGTTTTTACTGCTTCCTGCGATCCCCTCTTTTACCAGAACCTCTTTGATCTCGGTTATTGTGCCATTGCAGTAAGCCAAAATGTAAAATATATTAAAGAAGCCATTATTGACACCGACCTTTACGAGTAATTTTATACCCATGTCACTGTTACATTACTTGGCAAAGCAGTGAGTCCTGTGTTCCACTTTGGGTTGTCATCGAAGCCTCTAACCCACTTGACCCCAAACAAACAGGCTTCTGCCCGGATATGGGAATCAAATCACTCCTCATCTTGGCCTGAAAGATCTCCTGAGGGCAGCGAATGTGATGTTATTACATCTCTAATCTTCCAGAAACTATCTGCTGTCTTTGACACCCTCGATCACTGCTTCTCCAAGGACTGAGGGTTTCCGGAGTGGCAGGCATCACCTTCCTGTGGTCCCATTCCTTTCTGTTGAGCTTTCTGTTGAGCCGTGGTGAAAGCGAGTACCATACCCCTTTTATAATGATGCTTCCCCCTCAGTAGATGGGCGACCCTGGATGAGTGACTACTGGCTCAAGCTAAACTTTAACAAAACGGAGGTCTTAATGGTAGGGATCAGCCAAGATCTTGGAAGCTCAAGCTTCTGCTCTTTTGCAATGGGCATTTCTCCTCTATCAGCTGAATTTCACACTGAGATCTGATTCCCCTTTATTTTCAGCAATACAATAAAGTATCCTTTGCCTGTTTCTTGTACATTTACATTAGATATTTCCTTTTTGATGCGCCGCCAATAAGATCTCTGTGTTCAGTGCCACTACAGCATCAAGATTAGTCTGCGGCAACTCTTATCAGCGGGACAGTAAGTCCTACTGTGTAAGGCACCTTCAGACTGTCCAGAAGCTTGCATGATCATGCACACCACTCCTCCGCCAGCCTCAAAGGCACCCAGGGCAGCTATGCATACTCTTCAAGACTCACAGGCATGGTGCCATTAGCTTGGTGCACTTTTCCTTTTGGATAAACTGCCCGCTTTCCTTTTGCTCTGGTTCCTCTTTGTGGTACTGAGTCATTCCTTCTGGAGGCAAAGAAGGGGTGCACCAGCCTTTTTACGTTCTGGACTCTCAACTGTGGAATCCACTGCCCTCAGCTGTAAAGATCTCTGAGTGATTTTTTTGTTTTTAGAAAAGCAAAAAAAACGGACTATTTATGCTATCAATATATGTTGTTGTAACTACCAAGCCAATTTCTAGGACTTACCAACAAAACACCACCAATACCAGCAAAAGCCATCAGGTAAATGAGTATCCTATAACGCTCCTTAACATACCCTAACATAGCATAACATCCAGTGTTTGGTTGCTAATAACCATTTAGCAAAATTAGGTACCTTTCTGAAAAATGTGGTTTAAGCTTAACGATAAGCATCCGTATCCTCAACATAGTTGTTTAGTCCACCTCCAAAAGTGTAGATCAAGTTGAAGGTTAGAAGCAATAATAATCAGAAATGTACAGGGTTCAAGTCGAGGGTACACGCGGGTGGACGAGGTACAAACACTTTATTCAGAGGATGGACTAAGTCCCCCACCAGCTAAAATGAGAAACATTGAATGTCTTCTTTGAATTTATGAATTCAAGCTGACCTCGGGGATCAGACTGCAGTCGTCAGGTTTGCAGGCCGGACAATAAACCACTGCACTATATGACCTGAAGAAAAATAACACAAGACTAAAGGTGAAAGGTCCCATTTCAGTAGTGCAAGTTCCAGCGAAAACATTTGTATTGGTTCTTGGGGTTTAAAACATGCACACCATTTTAAGTTTTTCAAAAACACTATTAGAAGGAAATGTCCTCTCTTGGTTTTATGTGTGCTTATTTTATGAATGGCAAATGCCATTCGTCCTGTGCAATTTGGGTCGTTATGCAAAGCCAATTTAAAGAAATGTGCATATTTCAACTTGATATGCTAATTTCCGGCGACGTCACATCCCATTTCCCATTACGTTTGTTGATGAGTCCCTCCACTTACATTTTTTAGGACATGACCCTTGGAAATGTACATGACTCATCTGAGAGAATGGAGTTTTTCAATCATTATGGAGCTAGAAAGGGGACTGAGTAGATCATCACCAAGGCCCTCTTTCACATCATGATGGGCCGCCGTTCCTAACCCCTTTGGTGCAAATTAGTTATATGGTATTGACCAGTAACCCATGAGCCACTCACTGCTTCAGACAGCACATCCTGCCTCTGATAGTGTCAGTCAGATTGTATAGATTTACAGGGGTTTAGTTTAGTTTAGTTTATTATTTGATAATGCGCTCCAAAACCCAGGGGTAGCCGGGCGCAGCAGTTACAAGAATACTTAGACTTTAGGTTGCGTACATTCAAAAGGATACATACAGAATATGCATTATGTGAGTTATTAACATATATACAAAACCAATATACAAATATACAAGAAATACAGGAATGTGAATCCCTCTCATAGGTCTGGTATCGGGGGAGTCAAAGGTGGTTATGCGCAATGATAGGGCCAGGTTCAATGGGTTAGTTGTCGTTACTAGAGAGCAAACTTTTCACCTTACTCCTGAAATTAAAGTAGGGTAGATTAGCTCTCAATGCCATGGGGAGTGAATTCCAAGCACAGGCCGCTCTAACAGGGAAGCTAGCTCCGCCTGCTTTAGTTAGTCTAAATCTGGGAGTTTCAAGTAGGGAGTGGATAGAGGATCTGGTATGGTAAGTAGAGGATTTTCTAGTCAGTCTAGCCGAGATGTAAGGGGGCACAGTGTTGTTCAGTCCTTTATGTGTGAGAGATAGTGTTTTAAGGAGAACTCTGTCATTGATTTTTAGCCAGTGGTTGTCTTTCCTAATATTAGATATATGTGCTCTGCGGGGTATGTCCAGGGCTGCTCTAAGAGCATTATTATGCAATATTTGCAATTTGTTAGTGACAGTTTTATTGGCGCCCGCATAAAGGGCATTACAGTAATCCAGTTTGGACATTACTGGGGCAATGGCTAGTGTGATACAATTGGTTGTGGACAGGTACGGTCTGCAGGCCCTGATTAATTTGCAGGTGTAGGCTGTGGAGGAAGCCAAAGCGTTAACTTGTTTTTGAGAGATAAAGTGGAGTCAAGGTAAAAACCTAGTGTTTTTACCTCCGTTGCCACTTTGATTATATTACCGTCTATATTGAAGGCACTGTAGTTAGGGCTAAGTTTTTTAAGGTTGGAGTTGGTACCCAGTATCAGTATCTCTGTTTTATCGTCATTCAGGCAGAGGCCGTGTGAGGCCATCCATGCCTGAATGATGAGGTAAATCTTATTTACTAGAGCTGTGTCTTCAACAAAGTTGCCAGATAGTGGTATGAGGATCTGCGTATCGTCCACGTAGTTGGTGTAAGTTACCCCCAATCTGTCAAGTTTGTCAAAGAGTGGCTTAGTTAATATATTGTACATTGTGGGGGAGACACATGAACCTTGTGGGACGCCACAGGTGATATGTATTGGGTCCGAAGAGGCTAATGGGAGAACACTCTCATCGTACGGTTAGCTCGGAAGGATTGTTCCCATGCTATAGCTTCACTTGAGAAATGGGCGGCAGATGCTAGATGGTTGCATAACACTGCGTGGTCCACTAGGTCGAAGGCCGCCGATAAGTCAAGGAGGAGGAGCATAGCTGTTTTACCTTTATCCTTCAACTCGTCGATTTGTGTCTTAAGGTCGATTAGGGCCGTTTCAGTACCATGTAGTGGTCTGAAGCCAGATTGGCGTGATCCTAGTAGTTGGTTTGTCTCCAGGTAGTTTTGGATCTGGAGGTAAGCTACTCTGTCAATGATTTTAAGGAGAAATGGGACCGTAGTAATGGGCCTATAATTAGTTGGGATGGCTGGGTCAAGGGTCTGTTTTTTCAGGAGTGGCAGAACCCAGGATTCTTTAAGGCTAGTGGGTACAGTGCTAGATCTGAAGGAGGAATTTATTAATTTAGAGATGAAAGGCGCTAGGTCTCTGGCTGCATCCTTAATGACTTGTGCCGGGCAGCTGTCACCTTGGCAGTTGGATGGTTTCAGGGATAATATCACCTTTTCGGTTTCCAATATGGATATGTTTGAAAATCTGAATGGTTTGCAGTTATTTTGAGTGACTATTCTAGTTATATCTGCCATGTGGGAGGTATGGGTTCCAGTGGCATTCAGGGATGCTTTCTTCTTAGCAATTTTCATTTGAAGAGTTGTGATTTTATTAGCTAGAGCATTTTGGATGCAACTGCACCATTGTTTATCCTTGGGGGCATTATCTATGGGTGTGATTGGGTTTTCCATTTCTCGGAGGATGGAGAAGAGTTGTTTGGAGTTAGAGTTAGCTTTGTAATTCTCTCATTAAATGTATTCTTTTTAGTTTGGATTATTTCCTTCTTATATTTTTTGGCCAAATTGTCAGAACCCTGAAACACAGCCATCAACAAACATTCACCATAATTTAAAAAGATGTGTTTTTAAAGCCTTCCTAAAGGCCAGATGGTTATCAACCCTTTTCACTTCGACTGGCAGCTTGTTCCACAGCTGTGCTACTGCAACAGAAAAGGCATGGCCACAATCGGGAATGGCGAAATGATGGAACACAGAGCAGACCATCTGACTCGGATCTCAAAGAACGCTTGGGGAAGTAGCGAGAGAATTTGATACGCAAATATTTCACTTCCTGTCCATGTAGTGCACAATGCACAATACAAAGTGCCTTAAATTCAATATGTTTGTCCACTTGTAACCAATGGAAATGGCGTAGGACTGGGGAAATATGACCACCATACAGTGATCACAGTCGCTACCCAAGCTGCAAAGTTCTGGGGGCGCTACAGTCTAAGGATCAGCCCATTAGGCTGTGCAAGATAAAGAGAATTGCAATAATCCAGACGACTGGATACCAGTGCAGCCAACAACAGTGGCCACAAGGAAGGTGGTATAAGATGGAGGACTTGTTGGAGGATTTTCAAGCGGAAAAACCCAGTCTGACAGACAGATGATATCTGGGCTTCCATCGAATGGCTGTCATAATAACTCCCAGATTCTTTACCTTCGGTGCAAGCACGGGAAGCGAACCCAGAAAGGAAGGCCAGAAAGTCGAAATCCAAAGTGAAGGGTCAGGAAGAGAGCCCACCACCAGCAGCTCCATTTTGTCCCCATTCAACTTTAGCCAATTAATGCCCATCCACTCCCCAACGGCGGTCAGGCACTTATGAAGGCACAACAACACCTCAGTCTGATCGAGATCTAATCAGATCAGGATCTTTGGCGTATGAATAGCACCTGACGCAGAAGGAGCGAATGAGGCACGCTAAGGCCCAGATGTATATATTAAAGAGAATGGGTGACAAAGCAGATCCCTGAGCTACACCACAGGTAGGATAGGATGACTGAGAGAGAAAAGGAGAGAGCAGGAGTGATTGAGATCTATCCTTAATAAAAGAAGAGAACCAAGCTAGAACTTGACCGGATATGCCGACTTGGGCCAGGCGGGATAGCAGGGTGGGATGGTCAACCGTGTCGAAAGCCGCTGAAAGGTCTAATAGTATTTGGGCTCCAACACCTCCTGTATCCACCAGCCTGGCCATATCATCCTGTACAGAAACCAGGATGCTCTCGGTACCCGTGCCTGGCCAAAAACCAGACTGGGCTGGGTCAAGACAGTCAGAAAGTTCAAGAAAAGAAGACAAAAGAGGAGAAACCAGTGATTCCAAGAGTTTTATATGGGCAGGTAGAAGAGCAATAGGCCAGAAATTAGCTGGTATAGGAGAATCCAGCAAAGGCTTTTTTAGAAGTGGAACTACTGTTGCAACCTTTACCTCAGGTGGAATAAACCTCCTTCAGAACGCTTAACGGCACCGCATGAGAAGGTGCACTTGATTTAATTTGAAGAAGAGCCTTAAGAATAGACTCATCAGTGAAAAGAGGGAAGGCGGACCAACCTGGTTGCAAAGTGTCAGTAGCTGCATCCGAGGGAATATTTCTGGGGTCTGAGGTGCTAGCAGCCAGAAGAGTATTCACAGAGATATTAGTGAGAATAATCTTACTTTTTCTAGCAAAAAACAGAAATAAAAAGTCGCACAGTTCCTGGGTTGGTTTGACCGTGGGTGAACAGTTTGCTGAGGGGGATAGAGACTTGACCACAGCAAAAAAAGTTTTGGTTTGACCCAGGGATGTTTCGATTTTCAGAGCAAAGTAAGATTTTTTGCTGCTATTATCGCAGCAGAGTAAGCTGTGGAGCTAGCTTTATACACGGTCCTAAGCTGCAGATCATGCATGCAAAGCCATTTGCGTTCAGCTTGCCTAATCTGCAGTCAAGCCAACTTCAAATGTTCTGAAAACCATGGCTCAGATGGAAGTCTACGAATTTGTGTAAGCCGTATCAGAGCTACTTCGTCAGCTGCTGCTGAGAAAGAAGTAGCAAAAAGTGACAGCGAGGAGGCCGAAGCAGCTGCACATTTAGGTTTAATAGACGATACCAGGGTTTGGAGATTAGCCGAGCGCCAGGCCCATTGCCAAACTCTTGCTGGTAGCGACTTAGGCTATTTTTGGACTGGCATACGTGAACAGGTCACTAAATAGTGATCTGTCCACAGAATCGGCTCAGCTGATGGAAACAAGTAGAGTTTTATTAGCGAACACTACATCTAGAGTATTCCCTAGGTTATGGGTAGGGCCTAGCACATGCTGATGGAAGTCCAAATCCATAAGACTAGAAGAGAAGGCATCAAGAGCAGAGGCTCTGGGGGAATTGAATTTAAGATTTAAATTGCCCAGCACAATCAGATGCTGATATTTAATATGAAGATTGGCTACCAGATCAACAAAAGGCTCGAATAGCCCCACATATGAACCTGGAGGTTGATAGATCAGGAGAAAGTGCCAGGAAAAAGGTGGGGAGATCATGCACCTGAACAGCATAGCCTCAGTAAAAGGGAAAGGAGGACAACACAGTTGAGTCAAAGCAAGATCTGTGTTAAAGATAGCAGCCAACTCGTGACCATGTTGTGGGCCAGTGGCGGTCCAGATGGATGATCTTATAGCCATCAGAAATGGCCTGAATGAGAGCAGGTGCTGAGCTTTCCTGCAACCAGGTCTCAGTGAGAAATAATATAGCCGTGCGGCGGTCAGACAAGACATTGACTTACGTAGCGTGAGCCAGGAGGGATCTAGTAATAATTAATAGTAAGGAGTATGCCTCACTATTCAAGTCAGCCATCTGTTGATGTTGTGTAGCAGGAACTAGGTAGCTGACAGGTTCGTCTGACCAGCCTACAGGGAGCACAGTGCTCGTAGGGGCCAGTGACAGAAGGTTTTCCCGTGAGTATAATATCTGGCAGCCCTCCTCGCCCGGAGCATGGACGGGCACAGGAGGGCTTGTCTTAAGCACGCCTTCGGCACGCTGACGACTTGCTCACTGCGCCGATCCACTGCGTGGGCAGTTGGAGCAGCACATAAATGCCGGCATGTGAAAGGGAGGGAGGTCTAATCTAGCCCCCTTCCAGAAGTAAAAAGTGAACTGCAGATAGATCAGCGCCCTGAAGCACACGATGTCCCCAAATGAGGTAAAACACAAGTTTGCTCACTTGTGGTCAATAAAACACAACCAATGTTAAAACATTGCATACATTCAATCCAGCGTCAGATGTTTTACAATAGTACTGACATAAGTGCAAAATAGCTTTAAAATGGCTAACTCCAGCAAGAGTAGCCTCACCTCTTGCTGGATTTAGCCATTTTATGCTTGGACAAAGGACAAAACCTTTTGAATGCAAAGGAAAAAACCTAAACTGGACTGTGGTCTCCTGAACGGAACTGGGCATGTTGGTCTGTAAGATAATTGGAGAGATTGAAGTGCTCTTCTTTCTCCCTTCTCCCTAAGACTCTCTCTCTCTCTCTCTCTCTCTTTCTCTCTCTCTCTCTCTCTGACTTCTTCCACGTTCTCTTTCGTTCTAAAATTTTCTCTCTCCTATTCTGTGTGTTTGACACTTTTTACATGCACCTACAAATACACAAACAACTCCTAATATTTCTCACCCCCGCAAAGTCACAAGCCATGTGACTGTGGGATTCCATAACCGGATTTCTTGCTGTCCTATTTTTGAGTAAGCCTGTTTTGAAAGAACAACATAAGACAGGATACTTGTTTACATGTTTAAATGCGTTCCATATTTTGTTTTATGGTATATTACAGTTCTTGCTATAGGTGCTAGGGAGGTCCACAAACTCTCCCTAATACATAGCTCCACAAACCCTCCACTCCCCACCTTACCCGAGACTCAGTGATCTGCTCCTCACCATTTCCACATTCAACACACACATGCAAACCGGTGAAAGTGTTACGTGTATTTCAGAGTAAAAAGTATTTTTATGAAATAAGAGAACTTGTCCGAACAGATTCTGCCTCTCCGAGTAAACACGAACGCACCCCAGCATGGTACCCATAGCAACAGTGGCTTTCTTGCACACAATAGTCAGTATTCATTTATGAGGCGTCCAGCGGTCCCTTCCATTCTCCCAATTCACTTCGCAGTTGACAGATCCACTCTGGCTTTATACTTAACAGCATTTACCGAACACCAATTCCACACCACGGATTTCACCTTTTCAAAGAATTAGCAGATTTCTTGCTCTATAAACATGTAGAAGGCAACGCTGTGAACGGTGGAAATTTAACGTCGTAATAGTCAAGCCTCAAGAGCCCTTTCAATGTTACATGCCTTTTAACTTTCAGACTAAAGCAATCAAACTAGGAAAGATTCCTTACACTGGGGATCTGTAACCTTTGGCTCTACAGATGTTGGGCCTACAATGTCCACAAACCCTACCGATCAAAGTAATTGTTTAATGATCATGGGAGATGTAGTTCAAAACAATGGCTGAGCTGGAGGTTGCATAGACGAAAATGAATATCTATTGCTATAAAACTCCAAGGTAGGCCACTCAATCCAGCCACACTTTAGTAAAACATAACACATGTTAACCATATAAATGTCAAGTTTGTAAAGAAAAAAATAATTTTCAAAATATTGAATCCTTCATCAATTTATTGAGAAGGCACAAAAGCAGTTTGTGTTCATTGATCGTGAATTACTCAACTGATGTCTAAAAGTGTTTTCTAATCACTGCACTACAAAAACAAGCATTGGCAAAGCCAGCACTGACCAGATGGGCTGTGAGGAGCAAGCGAAAGCACTGTGCAGGGAGAAGGAGAAGAGGGGGAGGGAGGCAAAGAATGGAACTTGTAGGGCACTGCCTGCAGATGTAAAGACAGGGAGTGAGAGTGTGATGCATTACGCAGCAAGGGAGAAAAATTGCCAGTAAAAACTGTCTTGATAGGATTTCAGGCAACATACAAAGAACTGGATCCAGTAGTATCATGCCTTCCAGTAGAACAACGAAGACTGCCTCTGGGGGCTAGTAAGGGACTGTGACGAGGAAGAGTGAGGTGAGGGTAGTGGGATGCTGTGACAAGGAAGAGGGACATGGGGGCAAAGGTATGTTTACCATATAAATGCCATATCATATCATAACATATCATTGTGTACTAGGATGAGGAAGAGGGATGTGGGATATATAGGTAGCCTTAACTTATTCTCTTTTTTCTGAGTTCAGTGTTATTAGTGAATAGTATTTTGTATTTAGTTTTATTAAGTGTGCTTGTTTGCGCTCAGCATGTTAATGGTGTTTCTTGTGTGGTGTGAGTAGTTGTATGTTAGTAAGAGTATGTGGTTTGGTCAGCTTGTGATTTTAGTAATCGTAATTTTAGGTGCGGTGTTGCAGTCAATTAGTTGTGATTGCAGGTATATTCTTTGAACACCTGGTAATGTGGTGCATTTTTAGGATGTATTGAAGTTTGCTATGTTTGTTTTTGGTTTGCATTGTTTAGATATAACTATGTGTGAATGTATTTCCATTGTTTTGTTCTTTTTGAGGGTGTTTTAAAGTCCGAGCAGTGCTGGCTTTAATGTTGGGTTAATTTTGTGTTATGGTTATTGTTAATGATAGGTCAAACCTTAATGTCCCCACTAATTGTGTAATTTAGTTATGGGAAATGTGTATATCTAGTACAAATTGTATTTGCAACACATATGTGTTATTATGTTGGCAAATTTTCTTGTAGTTTCACATTTGTGATTAAGTGTATACTTTTTCATCTTTGTATTTTGTTGTTGTATGTGCACTATTTAGAGACTCATTTTTGAGACTCATCTTATTTCATGTGGATCTTTTAACAAATTGAGAAAAGGGTTTTGGTGTTGGTTATGCAGAGCCATGGATGAAATGATGTTCAGTACGTATAGAGATTCTTTTGATTAGTAGAATGTGGAAAGACATGAGCCTTACATTAAATTTAACATTTTGCTACTATTTAACTCGTAGAGCCTAATTCACAGAACATTTTCCAGTGGTGTTTAGCCATCATAAAATGCTTCTCTGAATTAGGCCCTTAATTTGTAATGATAACGTGTAAACAAAAATGTATGTGGGACGCATTTGTGTTAGCATATGTATTTGAAAATGTTCTTTGTAAGATGACAATTAATTATCCTTGTCTACTTTCATATTTAATTTGGTCTAGACATGTTCTACTCTTATTTGCCCATCTGAGCTGCCACAATGGCGTTCAGGCACCTCATGCAGTACTATCCTATACTTTTGTATCCTGTTTTTTTTCTGGGTTTGGCTCATCAGCACAGGGTTTGCACATTTTTTTGTCATGTGCTTGTTTGGAAGTTTGAAGAATGTTTTTTTAGATTTGTTTTCATTTTGATTATACTGTGAATATCTCAGTTGGGTGAGTGTGTATTGTGGTGTTGTTAACAGAACAGAATATTTTCTATGGGTAAAAGTGTAAGAGGAAGGTTGTTTTACTGTTTTCTTGTACACAAGATATTTGCGCCCAGAGGTTGTGACGTGATGTGTGTTCATTTTGGATGTGGATGGGTAGAGGATGCTTTGGAGATTGTGATCTTTGCGAATAGTACATTGGAGTACAGGTATACCAGGAACACCTGCATTGAAGGTATGTATTATATTTTGGTTTTCTCTGATTTGTGTGTTGATGTGCCTATCAGTGTTTGTATTGAAATATTTAAATGTGCATACCAAATTCAGCATCATCCTTATTGCTGATTTGTCTCATTAACATCTCCTGCTTGTTTTTCCTTTACTTCAAAGCATTTTGATGTGCACATGAAGGTGGACCAAAGAAGATACATTTGTACATTAGTATGTTTTTGTCTTCTATTTTTTGTACTTTTTATTGTTTTTTTAAAATGGGACAGTAGTAATTTGATATGGGGAGAATGTGTGAGAGAGAGCGTGATGTTTAGCTAAATGCTAGGTTTACAGATGTTGTGTTTTTAATGCAAAAGTGTGGTTAGTGCATAAGATATGTTGATGTATTTTTGAGTATACTGTAGGAATCTGAAGTGTGTGTTGAAATTGCATAGGCTGTGCGTAGGCAGTATGTTGTGTGATAAACTGTATAACAGGTTTATGACTGTTTAAAATTGCCCATTAGTCAAATTAATGTTGTTATGAGACAATGTGGCAAGGTGGGTTGGAGTGAAATCCTCGAGGGCTGGACTTTAGGAGTCAATGTTATGGGTCAAATGTGTTTTGGTGTTTTCTCCAATTTAGTTATGGATGGGGTTGGGTGTGGTGTGAAAGAGTGCCGGAGGGTGTATATGGGTATTGCCTGTCATTTGGTATACAGTTTTGAGATGTTTGGTATACATTTCTATACACTGTTGTACAGTAGCATTATTTAAGAATGATAAGAGTTTCAAATCCAATTTGATTGCATGGTTTTTTTTTAAGTATGTGTTTAGAACTTGCATATTGGGTGAAGTGCAGGTGATTTTTCAGCATTTTGATTGATGTGTTTCGAGGTCAGACATGAGTAAATCCACATGTCAGTGCATTAATTAATGTGACATATTATTTTTCAAATTGCTTGTTGGAAAATTCTAATTTGTTGTGATGTAACATGTCTGTCACTTGCCTCACCAAATTGGTTTTGGGAGTAGGGGAGGATGGTTATGAGGGCGTTGTCTTTCTGGTATGAATTATTGGAGTTTATTTGGATGGCGTCTGCAGGATGCTGTTCCCCTATGCAGTGAAGATGATGTAGATGCTAGAGTGCAATCATGGCAGGGTTGTGTTCAAGAAATGTGTGAAGGGAATATCTATGCACGACATGGTGTGGGCATAATATTGTATTAAGAGTCCTGCATTCCCCGAACATATGCATTCCCCTTACCTGCCTCAGAGTTCCTGTTTTCACCAACGTTTTATGTGGTAGAAAGTCTTTAAAATGACCATTGAAAGGTGTATTCTTTATTGTTTGATTTGCGACTGTTACATGTAGGAGTGAGGGGTCTGTGTATGTATAAGTGAAACATTTCCAGGTGTAAGCAATATTCATTTTACTTCTGAAACTGGCTCTTGTATCAATGGTTCCCATGTGGCAATGGTATTTCAGTGGCATGAGCTTCACTTTGGGTTCGGCAATTAATGTAATATGGTTCAGCAGAGGTTGTTGACATCATAGCATGATTGTGTGATTGGTCATTGCATGTTTTGTTCAAAGACTGTTAAACATGATGTGCTTTGTTCTAGAAAGCATTTCTTTACTAATGCAAACAAGAGTGATTGAGTGTCTGTTTGTATGTGTGTGTAAGATGTTAGGTTGGGTGGTTTACTGTTAGACTTGCAGAATGTATCTTGCATTGTTCTCATACCACTGCCTCAATTTGTGGCATACATATTTGTTTATGTGTCCATATAATAGAATTTTTGGAATGGTACACATTTTTACATGTTGCTGCATTGTTGTGTGAGCTATACTTTATGAATTACCAGCATATATATGGCTCATATGTAGAAGGAGGGGGATTTGTGGTTAGTTGTTAATATGGTAATATGGTATTATGGGATGGGACAACTTTGATGATTTGGGTGTGTGACTGATTGTGTAGATTTTATTTAACTAAACGTAAGTCAAAATTAACGTTATGTGATGTGACCTATCAGGTTTCATGGACATTATGAATTGTAGCAAGTGTGCTTTTGATTGGTTACTCTTTTAACTTCTGTTCAAATGAGTGACTCTAAAGTTAAATGCTTATTCATAATTATTTCTTTATAACTTGTGTTTAGGAAAGAAGTGTAGTGTATTTGTAATGTGTGTATGTTTACTTTTCAGGTCCTGATGTCATTTTGTGATGGGGCCTTTGATTTGTTTTGAAAATGTTGTGCAATGAAACATGGACTTGGGGCGAGATGTGTAATATGGGCAGTTGGTTGATCTAAGAGCGATAAATGTAAATTGGCTGATATTTTTATTCCAAGAATAAGGGTAAGAGACCTGTTTTTGAAGTTGTATTTTGTTTATATTTAATCCATGACTTTGTTCCATTGAAGCTAAAGTGGATAGGCATATTGTTTTGTGGTCAGTGTGGCAATGTGTTTGCGGATTTATACTGCGTACCTGGCATAATTTTGGGCTATCTTAAGTTGTGAATGCTGCCATGTTGTTAGCGTGCAATATGTTATTTTTTGTGTCCATTGTTTTTAAGTTGTAATGTGTCCTTTTTTTAATTCCACTAGGGACCATCTTAACATGTATATGATGTTCTCTTTTTTCAGGTATGATTTTAACTATATTTTATATTCTTGTGTGTTTTTTCGGTGTGTTTTTTAAGGGTAAGATTTCTGAATTGATGCCAGCATCAGCTTTGGAGGCAAGAGGAATTCTTTCTGAGCAGTTCAATGATGTAATACTTATGACCACAATAGGGTGAATTTGTGGTATGTATAATTTGCAACATGTGTTAAGTGTCAAGAAATCTTTTCCCTTGAGTTTATTAGAGGAAAATGGTTTCTTGATGGTTTATGCTTATGTTTATTCATGTATAATGTGCTATATGGCACATAGGTATTAAGACACACAGAAAGAACAAAATAAACAGGCACAGACAACACAACAAGAAAGAACTCCAGAGCCAAGTACCAAATGGAACTGGAAAGAATGAGCCATGAGATGATATAAACATATTAGACAATAACGTTATCTAAACAGGTGTGTTTTAGGTTTGCAGTACGTTTATGTCCTTTCTTTCTTTATAAAGAATGCTTATTAATTGTCACTTGATGTCTTATTTTTTTCTCAGATTAAAAGATGACCCATGTATACTGAGATGGCAGTATTGAGGCAGGTATAGTTGTATAGCACATTTACGGATCAAGTGATGTTAGGTCGTTTTTTTGAGTGGTTATTTGGATCAAATATTGATCTGTGTGTTGATAGATTAAGGTTTTAGGATAGGTATAATTTTAATGATTTTTATTTTTTTCATCAACAAGTTTATAGCCCTGTATTTACTTGTATGTATATGTCATTGGTTTAAAACAAATTATGCAGTGCACCTATGTGAACCTTCTCTCATTGCTTAAAAAGTAAAGATGATTTATAGAGTATATAATATCTATTTGATGAAAATGATAGTGGATTTGTAACTGCAACTTTTCTGACTGGTGGGTCTTAGACATCTTGCCATGCAAAGAGTGCCGTTGTTTCAAGAACTGTAGAAAGACTAAAATGTTCGTTCTTTCTTGAGTTTATTCCCTAAGTTTTGTTGTCCCATTCATAACAGGACATGTCTCACCAGTACGGATTGCAACACACCTCTCCTAACCCTACCTAATATTTGGTGATCTGCTCCTCACTGTTCCCCCCTGGTTGCTTGTAGATCCATCACTACCAAACTGCCCATCCTCATCCTCCCCGTTATCTCCCTGTTCCCTTGTTTCTTTGCTTCCCTCACCATGTTCTTCCACTGTGATTGATAAGTGTTCTGTGGGTCCCAGCGATAGATCTGCACTCTATAAATACCCAAATAATAAAAAGTTAATGTGAGGAGGTGTGTGGTGTGAGTGGTTAGTTGGGTTCATGGATAACGCGGTTAGTGTATTGTGTGTGGTGTTTACTGTTTTTACTTCAGCGCAGGAGAAGTGAATTTCTTTAGTGGCATGTGGATTGCCTACAAGATGTCAAATAATTGTACTTATGGGGAGATCGTTTTTTACTAAGTCAGGCATGTGGAGAAAATGACTGTTGTGGCAGTCTTTTAGAGTTCAGAGTGTGGGGAATGCCCACACCTACGAACACTAGTTTGCCGCAGGCAGTGATCAGCTAACAAATGTAAGCATAGGTGTTGTTGTTTGAGTGTGTCTTGTGAGGATGTGCAAGTGTTTGGAGAGTATTGGTGAATGTGCCCTTGGCCAATGTCACTTTCATAGGTATTATCTGTTAAATTAATTAATCTTTATGAGACTCAGAAAGCGCCTAGGATGACGTTTTAAATGTTGAAGGCAGATAGTAGCCTGAAAGGCGTGTTGTTATTGAGCGCTTTAAACACGGACACATACATAAATTGATATGTTCATGTTTGTAATCTCATTGTTTACTTGTTTATGTTTTAGGTGTTTTTCTTTAATGGCAAAGTCTGCTGTCTGACTCTGGGGACATCTAGTGGGAATACCAAGTGGTCCCAGTGCCTCACTGAGTTAGAAGATGATGGGCACGGGGGTGGTAATGGTAACCTCACCCGGTCACCCTCATGTAGTCCTTATCAATAGGTAGTGAGCAGCCCTATGCAGCAGACCTCTCAGTGCTCAATCCTGGACCTTACCCAACAAGACCTTGTGCAAGACTTACACCAGCAAGCTAAAATATCCTAAGAAGACTAAGTCCCTTGAAAAAACATTTTTCAATAAGCTGTACTATCCATTTAACAAAGACATTCCCTACACCTGGAATACCAGAACCGGGTCTCAATAATAGCATTGCCTCCCCTTTTCCAAAAAAAGTAGCTTGTTTCTAGGGTACAAAAATCAGCAAGAGAGTTGAAAAGAGTTGAGCAAGGGAAGTATTGTAACAAAGAAAATGAATCCCTCCATCATGGTGCGAGCACACCTGCTCCTTCATCACAGGCACATTTTATTTTTCTCTGATGCTCACTTGTAAAGCCCACTTAGCCATCAAGGCCCTTTATATATGTATCTAGGGCATGCATGGTGACCCTGCATGGACAACAGAGGCACAATGCATTTTCTTGCAGCGCCCACCCAGTGAACCCGAGTAGACATCTGAGGCACTTTACATTTCCCTACGACACTCATGCCGCAAGCCCACTCGGAAACCAGAGGCATACAATGCTTTATCACAACCATCACACAGAACGTGAGCCTCAGATACAAACATTCTGTTGAGTTTACGCAAAGCTAGCCTGAAGAGCTTGTGCAAGTGAATTGCACCAGATATTTAAAAAAGGCTTCCCTTTTGCACTCCTCCTCACAGAGCTTGAATGTCGGCTCCTGAGAACTGGGACAGAAGTAGAATTCTCTAGATACCCTGGAGTGGCTGAAATCCCACCAACAGTGAACATGAAATCGAAAATGGCAGGCCAGGTTTTAAAGGCTTGGTCAGGGTGCTTAAACAAATACATAGGATCTCATGAGTTGTAGACAAATACGTTCCTACGTGTCCAAACTGAGCTTGATCCGTTCGCATCAACGTTCGATACCGGGTCTGACTCTGTCAACCCACCAAGAACTTAATCCAGGTACTGTTGACCCTGAACTACCTCTGAGGTCCACTTGAGCCCTAGAGACTGGTTAGGTCACAATCACACCTGTTTTCACGACGACATATCCTGTTTGTGGCTAGTAACTTACCTATCCTCCCTGGAACTACGCTCAGAGTGCTACTTTCCTCAGTTTGTTGCATCTTCGCTGTTCTTCGGAACAGCATTTCTACTTGTTCTATTGCAGATGGTGTGTTTAATTAAAGTATATATATTTTCATAGAATCTTGATTGGACATTCCCTTTATTTTGTACTGTTACTGTGTTTTTTGGGCCACTATTGGTTCATCTTCACACCCCTCTTAAGAGCATAGTCTTCCCTCCTCCCATGTTACCACAATAGGCGAGGAAGCGATATCTCTTAACAGATCCTGTTTTACCTTTATGATTGAGTTGTGTTTTGGTTTGTAGAAGTGTGAGGGCTGCGTGGGCCATTTCACCCCTGCTCATCTGTGTACTCCTGCAGAGCAGAAGCCAATGTGTCACAGGTTCAACGTAAGAAACAACATCTTTCTATTTCACTTTATTAAGGTCTTACAGATGGTGACATTTATCATGAAGCATGTTTAACCATGTTTGCCATTTAAATAAGAGTATGGGCTGAATATGAACACTTACAGGCTGGCACATGTTGCCCATTCCAGGTGTACTACCCTTCCAATGCATGACCTTCATAGGGTTCTGGAGGGCACCAGCTAGCATCAGGTCTGCGTGGTTCTCGGCGCCTCAAACCAACTACAGATCTCCAATCCTGTTTGCCCAGCACCACTTGTCGGCAAATGTGGCCACAATATACCACAAGGTACCAGAAAATGATTCATCGTTTGACCAGATGGGCAACAGCTAAAGCTTTTGCCGTAACATTTAATGGACAGAGCCAGCAAGGAAAGATGATGCTTTACCTCCCCAGGAAACGATGCCGCAAATTAAATGCTGAGATAATAGCAAGTGGCATTGTGACAGGGCGGCCCACTCCAAACCCAGACTTAATCTAGTGATTCCAAGAGTCTGAAGGTCAGATATTAAAGGTTCATTAAGAAACCTTTATTAAAGCATTCAGAGGTGCCTGTCAGCATTTTCTCATGATTCAATTCAGGGCCATCCTTTAGAAGAGATAATGCATTTTGGGTATCACATCATTTTGACTGCCAGGAAGAGAGATGGCTGAGATGTACTTGTGGCGATGGAAACGTAATCCACTGATTTTACTCTAGTGTCTGAAAAATCAATGACTATCAAGACAGCTCTGCATTATCTGCAAAGGATACAATACAGCATACCCTCCAGGAACTGAATGTGAAATGATATTATATATCAGCAACACAGATGTGCCCATTTGCTGCACAATGTTGCAGGCGAACAAGTGTATGCATGCACAGAACACCAATGCAACTTGTAATGTCCTTAAATTCTTCTTGATGGGGGCACCTTATTCTGTATAATACCCACATTTTAATGGGGATGTTGGTGCTTTTCAACCTTACATATATTCGTTGCTGACGCAGGAATGTCACAGTGTTTAGAAGTCCTGTCATTTGTTTTTGAAAAGTGTAGCTGTTTGTGAATGAATTAGCTGTGTGCTTTTCCTTGGGATGGGAGATCGATCTCTGGAAGTTTGTCTCCTCCTAAAAGTTTTGTTTTCAGGAAGCCAGGTGTTCACTGACATCAAAACTAGAGCATTATATAATGATCATACAGTTGTTATTTTACATTTTACGGGTTTAATTCATAACCGAAACATACTTTTGTAAAGTTACAACTAGATGCTTGTGATATAATCTCACAATGGTGAGGTCACAACTAAAAGAACATAAGTGTACTATGGTCTAGTGAGTGTGGATTTACACTTGAACATCTTTCGAGATGTTAAAAACGTGCATGTTGTTGTCAGTTTCATTAAATATCAGCTTTGTTACTCCCTCAACTTAATTATGTTGTGTTTGACTAGTCCATTCAATGTGTGATAGCTGTGCTTCTCATCATGACTATGCTTTCCTACAGGTGTGAGGCATGAATTATCCCTGAGGGTTTCCACCTGTTGCATGCACAAATATAACATCCTTGCTTAAGATTCCTACTAGTAAATAAATAAGTGTGGTATGTTTTGGGTTTTGTTTTGTTTTTGTTAGACTGGAAACTACAGCTCAAATCACATAATGCCGGTTGTGTTTATATAGTAGTCGAGAATACCTATTAAAGAAATTAAGTGTATTTTTAATTTACACATGAAAATCATTGTCAGGGTCATAAACTCAAATATAAAAAGAATAGACATATTTGCATAAAGTGAATAAAAAAGTGCAGTTTCCACCCTATACATGCCTTCCCATGTGCAGAATTCATGGTGATTCCCCATCAAACCCTTTAAAGTATAGGAGGAATAACTTGGTCCCCTATCGGCGCCAATTCCCCTTTCAGAGATCTTCCCTGGCCCATGGTAGATGGTCTCTGAAAATTAACTCTTGTTTCTGGGAAATCCCCTTTAGTCAACTGAAGGGACCCTACCACACACATGTTTGCATGTAAATCTGATCACAGTTGCAGTGGGACCCTAGGGGCGGGGAAGAGCGAGTGGCAGTGAGGGTGGCAAGGGCTCCATTGCTTTTGAGTACCAAATTTAGGTCCTCCTGTGTGCACTTTAAAGGGTGGATTGCAGCGGCATGTCCAGACTCTTTTGACTGGGGTGGCACAAGTGGGGCACTGACCTATGCAGGGGTGGCATCTATAAACACAGGTTGGTTACTCGTCATACAGTTCAAATTGAAGTCCCGCCAGAAAATAATCATAGTTAAGGGGTGGCACCTGGGGTCGTCAATCAGATTCCAGGGGTAGCACCTGCCACCCCAAGCCACTCTCCGGGCACGCCGATGGTGGATTGCCACCCTGCAGGAACTCCTTACTTCTCCAAGGGTTCCCTTTGGGCAGGAAAGAGTAGAGTAAGTTGTCTCAAACTGGTGTGTGGTTAACTGGGGAGCCCGGCTATCGATTGGCACATACACATCTTTGCAGTGGAACTGATGTGTATAGGTTCATTACAAACATTGGATGCTGATGTGTATAGAGTAAGAAGGGACACAATACAGTGATGAGCCAAAATGGGGAGGACTCCCTAAACCAACGCATGTCCCCATTGACATGCCCCAAAGCAACCCCCTCTTCCCACCTTACTCAGGAGCGAGCACATTCCCTGTCCCAGCTTTTAAGTTAAAATGATCGATATATGTGAAACAGGAAGAAAAAGAAAACATACACAATAGAGAATCACAAATGGGATGTTTTGTAACAGAAGAGGTAATACCATCTGAATCCTACATAGAGTACAGTGATATAAAAGTACATGTACGAGTCTAATGGGCACACGTTTTAAAACATTGTGTGGTCAGTGTGCTAGGGTTCCATAGACAGGCGTGTGCCCTATTTCTCTCCCGTGCTCCAGCCCTTGCTGTCATGCGCTTATAGATGACAGAAACAACCACGTATGCCCATATAGTGCTGTGTGTGCATGAAATCAATATGTTAACTCATTCATGGGCTGAACTGGGTGACGGACAGGAAGATAGTTTACGTGCAACACAGGTTTGATCCCCGGGTCCGCACTTAGAAACCCCTGGGTACAAAGCGCATTATAACTAACCAATAACCCTCCACCTGTTGTCATCTTTAATTTGTAGTTGGAACGTGTTAATCTTTCCATGTGATCTTCATGCACATTTTCCCATGTCACCAGCTGTTCCGGCTAAGGCCCTCTTTGTCCTGCTAAGGAGAATCCTCAGGGAACAGCTCAAGGGCTTCCCCATTCATGAGCATTGCGTTCCCTGGGGCATTCTCCTTGGCCTCGGGAGACGCAGACGCTGATTTGGTTCTCCTCATTCATCTGCTGATAGCACCAAATTCAGAGCTGCAACATAAAACGCTCTCAAACTGTCAATGACACCCTGTCAAAAGAACATGTGTGCATGCATGTGAAGTACCCCCATACTATGTTTGTTGTGTGGGGTGCCTGTGGCACACGCACAAAAGTAGAAGCAATATCCAATGCCAGAGGTCTCCCCAACACATTTGCACCCGGCACTGTGTGCACCACACCACTGCTAAATCCCCTGAATGACCATTAGTGTGGCTTCACATGGTTCTACGTCATTTCATCAACATGTTTTTTTCGCTGAGTTTTTTGCGGCAGATTTGTGGCTGAAAAAACTCTTTTGTAATGGTATTTTTTTTTTTTTTGGGGGGGGGGTTCTACCTCAATTCTCCTTGCTAGTTTTCTACTACCTATTTCCCACTCCCTGCCCCTTATATCATTTTACCTCCACCCCCAATATGTTTTCATGTGTTTTTTCAGCCAAAACTCAGAGGCAAAAACCTGGCGGTGAATGAACTTCATACCCCTGCGGATATGTGGCCATTTCAGCCACAACAGAATGACCGAACACAGAATGCATCACCGATGCACCCAGGAGAATAGACAGTTTTGGAACAAAAAGTCAGAAGGCTTTTTTCCACTTGTTTTCCACAGCATCCAACAAGGGAGAAGAAGGCTTTGAGTTGGTGAGTTGGTGACATGATGACAGCGCACTCGCTCAATTTCTCAGTTGACCACATTGTGAGTTTAAAAAATCCCTCTTGACCCCTCAACCTCACCTCAATAGAAGAGTGTTTGTGGTGTGTTTCTAAAAATGGTGTTTGGTGCAGTGTGGGTCTGCCATGTCAGTTTCCAAATATCGCTGCACCTGCAACTTCAACCCTGTTTGATGTTTTTGTAAGTCTGAACATTTCTGAGTTTGGTAACTGATGTCGTTTTTTCCCTTTGGTGAGATGAGACCATGGGTGGCAAACTAGTGACAATTTTGCGACAACAAAATGCTTTTGGGGCACTAATTTTGACATGAGCGACAGGCCGCCTGTTGCTGCTTACAATGCACTAATGTCTGTACTTTGTAAAATAACAATTGAAAATTACTAATGCATGTACGACCAAGTAATGCAGAAAAAAATAACATTTAATGAAATCCACTTATGAGTTTTTTAAAATCATTTTCTTGTAGCATATTTGAATTAACTCAGGTCCTCTTTGTGCGGCTGCACAAGACCACTGAGCGCAAAATGCACACTGCCATCTTGATGGTTAAATGCCTGAAAAACAAAGCTCCCAACAAGCTGATTGATCATAAAATAGACTCTCCCACCAGTATCCCGCAGAGCACAAAAAGGTTAAAAAATATATATATTTATAAGCCAACAAATTCCTACCTTGGATTTAAATTACCTAAATGGACCATTTGCCACGCTCAAGAAGGGAAAAAAGCATAGTTTAAAAGGCTAATAATACATTCAAAGTTATGCATCACATTTTCGTGCCCTTCTAATGCCAAAATAATGCATTCCCTTTTTTGAGGAAAAAAAATATTTTATTGTGTTTTTGATTATACAATATAGGTCAGCTATTCATCTGGGAAAACCAGCTTTCAAGCAGAAATCTCGTTCAAAAACGAAACTTTTTGGCAGCAAGTTGTTTACTTTGACCTGCCTATTTCCAATGAGAGAAATCTTCAGAAAAAATAAAGATGGATTCATGAATCAAACTGCATGGGGTTGCCAGTCTGAATGATGCCTGCCAGATGCACCTACTTACCAAAAGGCATTTCCAATAATTTATTTATTTATTGCATTTGTTGGTAGTGCCCAAACCCGGACGTATAACAGCGCTGAAAGGTACATAGTTATAAAACATTTTGCACCATAATGAGTTCTCCTTTCCTCTACAACAAACTAAGCTGAGGTCCCTGCACAAAGGGCATGGTGTGCCATATGTCCCACAAGACCAGTACCTTGGCATAAAAGACCCCACACGTTATTAAAAATGAGTGTGCCCTACTGCTCTCGGCAGGGCTGTTGCTAGCTCTGGAAACGATCTGGGGCTACGCTAATTTTGGGACTGTTGGGATGCGGGGCTAGCTAGCATTTTGGCTGTTGCCCCTGACCTACTAAACAGGACTACAACCAAAAGACCCAAGGCTATAGCTCCCTCAGCCCCCACCCCCAGCAACGCCTCTGTGGGCACACATTGAAATGTGAGAGCTCCTTTGTCTGTATGTGGTTTTCCCAAATGCCAACCAGGTAGCACTTCCTACATGTACACTGGGAAAACGTCTCTTGGTGAGCTCTTCAGTAGACAAGGTCATTCAAGGCTGGCACACTGCAAGGCTGGCATACTGCCAGTGTTTAGAGGTCAAGGTGCAAGGAAAGATAGGAGTTCTGCTGAATCCAGGCAAGGTGAACATTTGTTAATGGCAAGGTACATATTCTTTTAAATTACCCATTTTCTTGTGAAGATTTGAAAACACGGTCTTTCCATGGAGGGGGAGGGATCCCAACAAAAAAGAGGTAGGTATTAACATGCATAAACATGTGCAAACATGTGCAATCACTTTCAGTGCAGCAGAAGCAACGCTGGCAGTTTTCATGTATGCACAAGTAGCACTGTAACGTTTGAAGCCATCTTGTAAACACTGAAAGAACATCAGGAACAAACATGGCTCTCTTCGTATGTGGCATTCATTCATGCGCGATGGAACTGCATTTTGTTGCTGTGTTTCAGCCAATGTTCAAACATACATAGATGAGGGACACTCACACCATCTTAAAATATAATAAAAGGCCAGATGTATGTTTATCTGAAGCAGTAGCTTTGCCTGTTGTCACCGCTAGAGGGAGCTGTTGCCTTAGGATATATAGAGACAATGCCAATGTGCATAGCTTCGCCTGTTGTCACTGCTAGAAGCTGTTACCTCAGAAATACAACCAAATATACCACATAACGTATTGATACAGATAATTTTTCTCCTCACTTACTTTGGCCTGTGTACACAAGCTTTCACACAAGTTGGGTAATATTAGACCAGAAGCTTCACTACTTCCACCAACTGCATATTTGCACAGGCAGCGGACAGGCCAACTTAGGACAATTAAGAACATTTCTAGCATTTTCTGATTAACTTAAAGACTAACTAAGATCTGTAAGCTACTGATTGGCCAACATATGTGTGCACCAACCCTGAATGGTGTACATATGAATCATGCTGTTCACCTACCAGCTTTTCTGGAATCCATGTGCACTGCTTCTGATAACAAACCTCTTGCGCATATTTCAGTTAAGACCTTTTGTCCTTTCTCTCTTTCCATGGTGGCGAGTCACAGATCGGGAGAAGATATGCCGTGAACAATACTGTTCCTAGCATGTCCACTCCCGATCAGGACCAGGTTGAAGAAGGTAAGTGGGGCAGGAGGGGGAGGGAGAAAAACATGAGGCAAAGCATGTGGGGGACACTTACCTTGTTCCCCGGCAGGGGAGATGGTGGCCTCCACCCATGAGGAGGCGCAGAGTAGTGGGATTACCATAAGGTAATGCCCCCACTGCGAGCTTCCCATTGGCTGGGATGCTGAAGCCACGCCCCCATCGGGTGCTAATTTTTAAAGGGGCAAGTGATCAATAGCCTGTTTTTTTTGGGGATCACTGCACCTAGATATACATCTTGTGGATGATTCAGATCTGAGGAAAAACCATCCAAATGAGTGATTCATTCTGAGTTGCATTAAAGTTTAGTTTATAATCTGAGTAGTTCCCATTGTTTTATGCAAGTATGTGCATAGTGACAACATCAGATTCGAGCGCTTGAATTAATAATGATAAATAATCTTTGAAGGAAGCAATTTTAGTTATAAAACTTGACTAATAAAACAGGAACATATTGCATCCTCTTTTATTTTGCAGATATAAGGTTTCAGGTATATATGGCAAATGACGCTGTGTGCCAGTGATAGCCCTCAATTAAACTTTGTTCATTTGACTAGGTCTCTGGTAGGATGGCACTCAAACCAAGAGTCACCACTAGTTCTTCTGCAAGAGTTCACATAACTTAGCCTTGAAGAATTCCACTTGAAAGTCAAATGTCCTCATATCTGCTCATAGGAAGTTTCACTCCATCCTGCCAAAGCTTTTGCTCAATCTAAAAGTGTTAGCACCAGAGGGACATTATAACCACTTGCAGTCTTACTCAGTGGTGTCAATCACAACATTTCTGCACCCATTTGTGATTCTGTCAATTTTGCAGGACCCGTCTTGCAGGTTTATTTTGCAATTACCTAAGTAGATGATGCTCTACTTTCTATCCCACTTTGTTCATACCCTAAGAAACCTGCTCAATATGTGTTCTGATTTTGTACAGGGAGCATTCCTGGGAATGCCTCTGCCATCTGTAGATAGGCTATTGTAAGTCGTCTCTGTTCGAAATTGACATCCTTGTTCTTCAAATAAATAGAAATAGAAATACACATTTCCACCTCCAAGGTTTTTGAAGCTTATAGTATGTAGGATCCTGCTGGTGACATTGTTCTTCAGGTCTTATCATGGCTCCTCAATAATTGCATTTGTTAATGGAATTCTACGAACCAGACTGGCAAAGTGTATTCTCCTGTTTATATCAAAGTAGGTTCTTCTAACGGTGGGTTCATCAACACTTCCAATCCATTCAGACCAACACAGCTTCATTTTGTGGACAGTGCCTTGGAGATATTGACACACACTGTCTATCATTTCAGACAAATGGTTTGATTCATTTCGGACAAAATGTATCCTACTAACAGCAACTCAAACAGCTGAGAATGCAGTCTCTGTGATTGACCTTCTCCTGACTTCAGCAGCAGCCTAAAAGCAGACACTGTTATATTTTACCAAACAGTTCTAATATCCTAATGGACCTCCTGTATAGAATGGGATAATGCCCTCAAAGTATTCCCTGAATATTCACTTCTGCCGATAACCTCAAGAACGGGCATGATCACACAATGATACCCATTCTTGCAGCTATGAGACTTAATCAGAAAGTAGCCCATGTCAGATGAAGCGACTTCAACGGTGGTATGATGGCTGTACGCAGCCCATGCACATTCCTAAGCCTATCACTGACAAACGGTCTTAAAACAATTCTGAGGAGAGTGTGAAAATGTATGTTTAATGATGTGCAAGCAAAGCTGGAATCCGCACAGAAGAGAAAGTGAGTTGAAAGATGGAGGCTGACTCTCCCACAAGGCAGAAGCTCTCTGGTCGGTGGGCCTATGTCTATTTTGGTTCTGTCCCTCGTAAGAGCTGAAGAATATATGAAGATGTTGATGGCTAAAGTCATAACACTTACATTATTGGCACTGGTTGCCTGGGACCTTGTTGTTGAACACATGGAAGGGAGTCCTGGTACTTATGTTTTATAGGCCATGCCAGGGATCAGCATGGACATTAGGGAGCAAGGTGTAGAGATGAGCCCAATTTGCCGCACTAGAAAAAGCAATACTCAATAATGGTGTACTCAAAGTGCATGGAAAAACCCAGTTTTATCCAAAGCATTGAAACTTGGCCGGGACAGCATACAATCAGCTCCCAACATTAGAGTTGATCTGAGCTGTTTTTAAACAGCCATGTCATCATAATACTACATATGGAGTATGTAGGTGTTAGTTTGGTGATTGGGTAAAACGTATCTGATGGCTCTTCCTGTACCCAACCTACTTTAGATAATACTTCCAATACATCATCACATTGATAATTAATTGGTTGGTGCTGTTCATTATAGGCGGTGTGAGACAAGGATTTTCTATTGGTTGGCAATTTTCTCACCAACCTTGGACATCCTGACAGATGTCAAGGTACGAGAGAGACATAGGGTGGGGGAGAGATGTCAATTTGCTGCTATAATTCCAATTAAAAGCAACTCCTTGTCATTCCCAGATGATGAATTTCCAGTGTTCTCAGTGTCTTATTCACATGTAAGGGGGCTGTGTTAGAGAATAAACTTCTTCCTGTTTACTGAGATTTTAGCTACTCCTAATGTGCATGTTGTACTCTTTGTAACCACGTGAGACACCGTTCATCGGTTCTCTATAGAGTCTTTTGACATACTATTCTCATGCACCTGAACATGAATGGCTGTCTGTGCTCGTATTATATTTGATTAACCTGGGATGCTACTGCACGTGTCCTGGGAACTGTTATTTTCCTTCTAGGTTTTGCTCACCCACTACTCCCTTCCTGGCGTTCTGACCCTGGCGCTTATTGTGAACTATTATCTGGGCAACTTCAAAATCTTCTCAAATAAATGTGTTTTTTTTAAATTCGGCATCTTGAATTCTAATACGTTCCCAATTCTTGAACCTGCTGCGGACTCCATGTTTGGACAATGGCTGTACTTCTGCCGATCCCTGTGTCTCAAGCACTCGCTTCTCTTACCACAGCACTAACCCCTCCTTTTGTACTTGCACTTGTACATTTATGTGTTTCTTGTCTTGCAGGTTTATGTCCCAATATACCCCCACCAACAACCTGTTACTCACTCATACATATATTACTATGTAAGGCACCTGATCCAAGGATTGCCATGCTTACTGCATGTGCATTCGGTGTGTGCTTCGATTTGTTGTATATTGCTCCCATAACAGAAGATACAATAAATAAATATAATACACAGTATATGCACCATCAGCCACATAGCACTACACATACACTCACACAAGCAACCACTCAGGCCCTTGACTGAAATGCCCCATGCAACCCAACAACCCTACACTGCCAGAGTAGTGGTACAAGTGCACTATAGTAAAGATAATTAGCAAAAATAACAGATCACACCATAATATTGATACATTGAAATGGATTTTCAAAACATATTTTACACACACAAACATGGTGAAAGTGTCTTGCACCAGATTTCCATCTACACAATTATTAATCTTGTTACTTGTAGTTATTGTATCATTGAAAAGAACAAACACGCCTGGTTCTCTTGAAATTCACTTGGCTATGCCTTAGAATTATCTTGTACTCTGTACATTTGTAGTTCCTATCGCAAGGAGAGACCTTTGGACACACAGTGTTCATTCCATTGAACATTGATGACTTAAGCCATTATGTGCTGCCTGTTACCTGCACTAATAGTCACTATATTTCTTCCATTTGATCTATGTCTTTGATGACAAGCTATACTCACTATTATCCACAACAATATCCCAAAGTGAGAATGGATTATGCATCGCAGGTGCAAATCTTGAGTCGGATTCCCTCTCTTTTTCATACTATCACTCTCTCTATGACCAGGCTCTTCTTGCACCTACGCGTAATTATGACTCTGACCTTCTGCATGCCCAATATGCTCACCTCTGTTATCTCTTTCAATCTATTTCTCGTCTCCTTACAACGCCTCCCCTGATCATTCCCTCCACTCTACTCTTACTGCTTCTGACTTTGCAACTTATTTTTCTACTAAAGTCGCTTCCTTTTGTGCTGTCATTATTCCCTCAACCTTTTCTCCTGCTGCTTCTTCCCCCACCTACTTAATCCCTTCCCTTTCCCCCATTACTAACTTGGAGACCTATTCTGACTTGTTCCTTTCCCACTGGTTCACCCTCTGATCCTATTCCATCTTCTCTAATTACTAAAGTGTATCCTTCTCTTGTCTCCTATCTTACCACTCTCCTTAACAACGCTTGTCTCATATCGATATTTCCTTCTTGCTTTTTAAGCATGCTTCTATTCTCCCTTTTCTTAAGAAGCCATCTCTTGACCCTTCTCTTCCTTCTAACTTCCATCCAATTTCTCTTCTTCCCTACCCCCAAAATACTCAAGAGGCTATTCTATACACAGGTTTCTACCTATGGTGATGACAACTCTATTCTTCCCTCTCTCCAATCTGGCTTCTGTCCCCGTCACTCAACTGAGACTGCTCTCTCTGTTTGCGATTCCTTGCTCTCTGCTCATTACACCAAGCATTCCTCTCTTCTCATACTTTTAGATCTGTCCTTTGGGTTTGCTGGCTCTGTTCTTTCTTGTTTCTGTTCCCATCTTTCTAACCATACATTTTCTGTCTCTTGGGCTGGTCCCTCCTCTCAAACTTCCCCCTTCTTCGCGGTGTCCCCCAGGGCTCTGTTCTTGGCCTTTTCTCTTCCCCCTTTATACTTCTCCTCTTGCTGCAATTATCACGTCCTTTGGGATCTCCCACCACACAATGTTTTCTCTCTTTCTCTTAATTTACTCAGGCTACCCATGATAATTTATTTTCCTGTTTGCTTGTTATCAAATCTTGGATGTCAGATCTAAACTCGTCGAAAACCGAAATTATCTTCTTCTCTGCCACCACAATTCACCCCCTTCCATCCATCCTCTGTCTCTTTGCCTCCAACCTCGCTATCTCTTTCCAGCACAGCTCATAATCTCTGTCTTTCCCTTGACACAGACCTATCCTTTTCTCTTCACATTTCTACTATCTCCTGTTTTTGTCACTTCCATCTCTTTAATATTCATAAATCCCATTTTTTTCTGACTTTTGGCACTACCAAACTCCGGATTTCATCTCTTACTTTTCTCTGCTTTTTACTGTTCTACTATTCTCTTTGGTGTTTCTTTTTATTGTTTGAGACCTATTAAGTCCATTTTCAATGCTTCTTTTCACTTTCTCTACCAGTTATCCCCCCGTGATTCCATTTCACAAACTCTGTCCTCGATTGGTTGCATTTCTTTCCTTCCCTGGCTCAAACTTAATTTTCTTTGCATTATGTTTAAGTCTCTCTTTGGTCTTACTCCCAATTATTTGTTATCTTTGATCTCCTTCTATGCCCCCACAGCAATAATATACAGCCTTGAAGCACTGCAGCAGGTAAAGATGGGTTGGCTTAACATCCTGGAGGATAGGATATGGAGAGGCATATTGGGACTGGCACAATGTATCCCCTTACAGGCATTACGATTAGAAGTGGGCATTATCTCTATTAGCACACTGGCTCTTATACAGAGTGGCTCATTATATATAAGTGCTAGAAAAGAGCCAACTTGCCCCTTGTTAGCTTTAATAGGAAGGATTTTGAACAATGAGTGCTGCATGGATCTGCGGTTATTTAAACAATACTGTGATGAGTTATTTATATGAGTTTGGTGGACTCCGGTTTGGGAGCAAGTGACGTTCCATCTAATTAAAGAATTCACAGAAAAGGCCACTGACCTGGCCAAGTTGAAACTATACAAAGAATTCACAGATATCATATTGTTTTCCTGATCCAGCCAAAACATTTGATGAAAACCTCAGCTCCAGCCCTGAGAGGATTCATTGTGTTATTAAGATTGAATCAATTACCTGTATCAAAGGTCCGTGGCCAAGAATAGGAAAGTCAGTGTAAAAAAGGGGGTGCAGGTTATGCAGATTAACACCTATTACAGAGTCCTCCCGACACGTTTTAATGAGTTGCAGCAAGATGGGCAATCTATGTATCCTGTAATTGGGTGACAATGTACACTTGCTGGATGACATACAAATCAAAACCGTTAGAAGGAGATGTCTAGTGGCCAACGACAATGAGTTAAATATGTCTCTTTTTAAATTATGGCAAAGAGTTAATACTTTGCTAGAAGTTGCAAAATAAAATTGTATCGATGTTTGTATACATTGGAATTATTTTGGGAATTGTGGAATTGTACATTTTAGAATGGCTGGTGAATATATGTGTGTAGTTGTATTTTAGAAGATTTTGATTTGTTTTGTAGTAATAGAATGTGAAACATTCTTTGAACTAAATCACAATTTTAAAGAGTGGGTATTGTGTTCTTGAAGAATCAATGCACATTTTTATACTTTTTGGACTAATTTGATGCATTATGGTTAGATGGTACAACGAATTAGCTTTGAAGTCTTGTACACTTTTTCATTGGAAGGTGATCACAGAATAAAATGAGTAACAAAAATAAAAACACCCAGAACATACTGATGAGCGAACAGAGCATTGTACGTTGTGGCTTCTGATGTGTGAGCATTATAGAATTCTTTATATAAGGGTGATGGATTACCAAAGTCCATACTCACAAAGCAAGAGATCATCATCCCAGGATTCATCTGTGGCAAAGGTGCTGATTAACATTTTCTTTACAACAGGTCCAGAGCATCAGCTTGTTCTGTGTCATGTGTGACAATTTGGAATCGTTTTGTCTGTTCACATTTTAGTGAAGAGATTGATGTGCAATGGGTTTGTCTCAATACATTTCAAGGAACACAGGCAACCTTAAGGCTATGTGACCCAGAATCTGGCTCCCTTGCTCAGGAGAGTATTGTAGGCATATGTTATAGATTGCTACTTGGTAATTGGATGGGTGGCAATTGTGCAATATACAAGAACAAGGACAAGAAGACAGGGTTCAGTAAAATTAATAATTAGTGAGAGGTTAAATAGTATAACTATTGAACACAGTCTAAACAGGTCATACCACATAGCTTGTAAAATGTCCAGAAATCCAACTGCAGTTCCAAAAGAACTCGCTGTGTATTCACAGGGGCAGTGGCACAGCAACAGACAACAACCAACACTCTATGCTGCACTCAGCTTGATGTGCGTGGGCGGATGCGTGCACATGCTGCTTTTTGTACACGTCAGGGTCAGAAGGGGGCATGGCTTGACTTTCACGAAGCTTGTAAAATGTCCAGAAATCCAATTGCTGGTCCAAAAGAACTTGCTAATTATTCACAGGGGCAGCGGGACAGCAACAGACAGCGAACAACTGGTAAAATGTACTTGTAAAAAACCATCAAAATTGCACCTGTCGATGAAAGAACGTTATACCATCTTTAGGGTGGCTTGGCTGTTCAACCATTTCTCTGAATTATTTGGAAATATACCGCTTATCAGTAGCTTTTTGCTTTGAGCCAGTGTTGTGCCGTCTTCAGGTGACGGAATTTGTTTTATTGACTCACCAACTTTGGCTCGAGCTCCAGTCATTACTTTAGTTTATCCTGGTGTCGATCCGGCTTCTACCACAACGGATGTGTTACTTATGTTATCTGTATCACAAGAATCCTCTATCTCTTCTTCCTTCTCCTAGATAGTGTTGGTGCGCGTTTTAAGTAGCAAGCTGGTTAATATCCTCCTTTTTTTTTCCTCCAATCTTTTCAGCTTCTGTTTGCGCATTTTGTAGCTTTTCTTTCATTCACCAAACTCCTTTCTTCCATAGAGTTTGTGTCTTTGTTATTCTCTGGAACAGTCTGCACTATTTGCCAATGTGTTCTTTTAGAGGCAGCCAATCTCTTCATTCTCCTTCTTCCTGTCCGTGTCAGCTATGTACTGCCATCACTCCCGCTAGACTTATCCGATACTTTCCATGATAGATCATGCTCATCAAGTGCTTCGTTGGCTAGTACTGACTCTGCAATATTTTATTTTCTCTCCTCAACAATTTACACCATCTGTTGTGATCCGAGCTAGTGTGTTGGTGTTGCTGCTTGGACCCGCAGTGTTCTGCCATCATTTAATTCGCATAATTACGGCTCATTGGGCAATGATGTCATTGTGCATTTTATGACAAAGTCTCAATATTTTAATGGAGAATTGCACAATCTCCATGGGCATACCCTCCAGCAATGAGTCCTTGCTATTTTCAATTGTTGGCTCCGCCACAAACAGCAACGGAGAGACAGAGAGGCAGGAAGGCTAAGTCGCAAGATCAACTGTTATAGATGTGTCCCTCTGTGGGTTGCTGCATGAACCAATGACAACATTGTCATTGGGTAGACCATTAGAACTTCAATGTAAAGAATAGCACAGTTCTAATAGTGCGTTATTAGTGTATATTAATGCAGATTTAGACTGATTATGTTGTTTAGCTTCAGAGGCCGTTATGTAAATGGGCTGTGCAGACTCGGCCGGCCTAGGGTGCACTTCTAGTTGGTAATCATTCCCCTACAGTAATTTAGAGTGCAATCCCCAGTGGCCTTATGAGGCTCGTTTTCAGTGCTTAGTACATCCACCTGACCTGTTTTGGCATTAAATGATCATAGTCCTTTGCCGCTAGGGCAAAGGTTATACAAGACTGATTTGTTGTTACAACGGGCCAGTGTGTTAGGTTTCATATTAACAGAACTTGACACCCAGAGCTGTGTGGCAACAAAGAGCTTAGAAATGAGTAAGCACCTGCTTGATGTGTCTTAAACAGTCCAGGCCAGACTCACTTCGGAACCGCCAAACCACCAAACCGCCTTGCACTTGTGTAAGCACTTGCTAGAAGGGCGTGCGCTGATGCGCACTACAAGAGTTTTTGTACTCTTCTGTCAATGTGGGCGAAGACCGTACTCGAAGCTCAGATAAAAGTCAGCAGCACAGACAGAAACATACAGACGCTGTCCACCAGCTTACTGCCTTTTGCTTGTGTAAGCACTTGCTTGAAGTGCGCCATGAGCGCTTTTGCAACGCCTCTCTAAATGTGGGTAGAGACAGCACTCGTACCTCAGGTAAAAGTAACCAGCCCAGACATAAACAAACAGATGTGGTCCACCACCAAACCGCCTTTCACTTGTGTAATCACTTGGCGTGAAGTACAATACCCATTTTGCTAAAGCTACAGTGGCTTGTTTTGATCTGCAGCCTACAATAAAGTTGTGATTCAAGATGGTGGTTATGTTATGCTACTGGATTTATTATTGTCAATTTCTGCAAAAACATATCACAAGGAATTAGAAAGCAGCTCACACAATGTGCATGAATACACAGCTGGCATGGTTGCGCTGTCTTAAGAGGTGCAGTATAGCTGTTATCAGCAACCCCAGCTTGCTTGACATTAGTAGACCCTTATGGGATAAACTGTACATACATTTACAGAAACTTTGAGAGTCTACGGGGATGTCATTTCACCAAAATGCCCGGGGTAGCAAAAGAGACATCACATGACCTTTTTTCCACTGATGACATCACAGAAAGTGATGTAATTTGACCCCACCCTGTAGTGACATTACAGGAAGCCATGTAACACAACCGTTTTCCCCTTTGTCAAAACAGGAAGTGCCATCACATAGCATTGTTTCTAAGTACACTATGAACAATATGGTTACAATATCACTGGAACGTGATATACATTTCATATAAGAAAGGATCCACATATGTATCATCAGAAAAAACATGATTTAACTTCAACTTGCGATAAGCAAAATACATAGTCCGAAATGGATGCCTATTCTACTCTGCTTTGTCAATTTTAGAACAGACTAAATCTGGGAATCACCCCCTGAAGTCTTCCTGAAATACGCCTTTAATGAGTCTAGCAATTATTGTCTAGAATTCCAGAAAGACACATTATTTGTTATTCCTATTCTTCCTTATTTAGGGTCACTACTCAAAGTGTTACACTTGTGGAACCCCTGTTGTATTTTAAGAAGCCTGAACAAGAAAGCCAGTTGCTCTAGAAACAAAGAGGCACATGCATGGCATTGGCCACAGACTAGGAGCTTCAATTTGTAAAAAAAGAAAAGAAAATATATGTATATTTTTTGTTTTGTTTTATGGGTAGCAAGGTAGACCACATGGGTAGCAATGGAGCCCTCAGTAGTCGTAATTGAGACCCTGGAGACCGGTAAATGACGTCCCTCAGAGACTATTCTTGCATGACCTCTAATAAGCTAATTCATGCATATTGCCATCTGATCCTTGCATATCTTTACTCCGGTGTGCAGTTATAATGTCGACTGCAAAAGGTCAAAAACAAAAAAGTCGGAGAAAAAAAAGTCGACAAAAAAAATCGATTTTCTTTTTTCATTTTTATGTTTTTTTGGGTTTAGCTATAAAAAATAAATGGGGGTTGAGGGGGGAACCCCCCCATTAAAGAAAAACATTCAACATTTTTTTTTCAACATTTTCACTATAAACCCTTTACTCCACATAAGACTCCCCAATTAGAGCGAGAGCCCCTTCTCTCCATCCAAGGATGTGTCCCTTTAGTTATCATTTCTTATTTGGCATGAACATAGAACCAAAGTTCATCTGTGCGCCTCACAATAAAACAAGTGGAAAATGGAAACAAATCACATAAAACAGATTACAATGATGCCCTGACCTATTCCAAGTTGCTTATGTTTACTTTTAAATGATTTAAATGAAGCATTTTTAAAGATTTGTGTATTTTGGTGGATTTCCTTATTATCTGTCCTTCCTTGTCTACCATTAAATCATGACTTTTATTAAGCATCAGGCCAGGCTGAATCGTGAGTCTTTCTTTTAAGTGACTCACTTATCTAATTAGTGTTTTTATTTGTAAAGTGTCATACAATGAATGTCTGTAGCCTTAGCGCATGTAGTTCTGAACAAGGGTCTGACACAGTTAGTATGAGTTGGACAGTCATCAAAATGTTAATGTTAATGTTAAAGGACATTTGTACCGTGCACTGTCACCACCGGAGTGGTCCCCTGGCAGTTCTGAAGGAGGAGGGGAGGCAGAGTTAGAGGGAGGAAGCAGGAAGAGTGCAAGAGAGCAGTGATGTGCTGTTGGCGCCTCAGCCCGGTGGGTCCGTTGGCTGGGCCTGGGGTGTTTGCGGTCAGTAATCATCGTGTACTGTTGTGTAAGACTATGTGTGTTTTTGTTTTGTTGTTGCAGTGTAGTGAAGTTTTTGCGGTTTATTGTGCTGTAGGTTTGGTTGTGTTTGGTTTGGAGTTTGAGAGGTGTAAGCAGAAAGGGAATTTGTTAGTAGGGTTGGTTAGTTTGCGTCTCTATCCCGAGTTGAGGCGCTCGGCTTGCATGGTCTCCCCTGAGGCGCCTCTGTCCAGATCTGGGTCCGACTGGCATATAGGTTCCTTACTCCTCTGGCCCCCACCTCTAACATGCTCTCTCATAACTCCCCTTATCCTCCCTTCATACTCCTGTGGTCAGTGCACCTGCAAGTGTCAGCCTCTCAGTGTCTACCGCAGACAGATGATGAAAGTCGTCCTGAAGAATTTTCAGAAGAGGAATAAAAAGAGCTAGACTTAGGCTTCTATCTGTTAAGGAAATAGATGAAGGTTGGATGATCGGGCATCTGGTAGATTGGGTTAGCTGACTAGGTGGACACAGCCCCATAGGAATATTGGAAAATAAAAGTCTTAAGGCTTTCCTGAACTTTACTAAGTCTAGGTTTTATGGAAGATGGGATGGGAGGGAGTTCCCAAGTGGGGGCACTGAACATAATGAGAGTATTTCTTGTTCCTTGCTGCACAGATAAGAGTACATTTTGGCTTGCTGAGCTCAGGAATCGTATTGACAGATATGGTTGAAACATTGCAGATTTACAGTTAGCTTGGAGATTAACTATCAAGTGATGTGTGAGTAAGGATTACTGTAGGATCCTAAATTTAGTTATTTAGTAAATTTAGTTATTTATTTAATTAGAAGACTATAGGGAAGATCCAAAATATCAACAATAATAATAATCCAAATGTGTCCATGAAGTGCACAAGAGCAAGAAAAAGAAAAAAAGTGTTATATGCAACCACGGTTGTGAACAAATGAAAAGAAAAAACATTCAATGATCAATACAAAATGGGTGAGTTTTATAGTCGAAAGTAGAGTGACATCATAAACAATGTTTTAGAGTGCTTTGGCAATTTCATTTGCTGATTGGTCAATCATCGTTGCTCTATAGTTTAATCTATACAATGCCTAGTCCTATTTGCCTAGCCTATCCCTCATGACCATTCTGTTAGTTACCTCATAATAATGAGTTCACAGTGGTACCAGCTACTTTCGCAAGCTTACTATTGGACAGTCAATGTTTAATATTGTTGTATTCAATCCTTGGTGTTTAATTGGGGGAGCCCTTGAAGCCATCCTGGAATGGTCCACTTCGATCATTGTTGACCAATGAAATTGTGAGGTGTGAAAAGTGCGGCAACAATTGTATTTTTCACATCCTATTCTTATGGGAATTGAACGTTGGCCCCATCTTACCGTTCTCTCCCTTTAAGCTGTGTCAACGGGCAGCATATTATTGCAACTTCTGATTGTTAACTTCTCTCCTTCATTCCCCATGATCCATGTTCATTACCTCATGTGTTGTGCTCTTAAACCCACTGCTCTAGACTGAACACTTGTTCAGACTATGTGTGTTTTACTTTTCTATGAACGTTTGATATGGGAACTGGAATCAGCCCTATCATTAATTGATCGGTCCTATTCGCGGTACAACCTTCATGGTATTCTTGGTGTTGAGCTATGGCCTTTGGACCTTTATATGACAAGTTCTACCTGGCCAGTGAGCTGACTTTCCACTATATGTGTCTCAATTTTTGGGCAGATATTTTCCTACAGGGGTAATGTGTGTAATCTGTCTAAATAATTCAGTTCTGTGCATGTCTCTGCACGTAGTCTTGTTCTCACCGGGGTTATGACCTTGTCTTTGTTCGTTGTAAGAACATGGGCAGAAACTCTATTAATTAGTACCAGGCGGTGGCGGGGGGGGGGGGAGGGCTGGCGGCCTCCCAGCCAATGGGGAGGCTCAGAATGCAGGCATTACCAGATGGTAATCCCACCGCCCTGAGCCTCCTCAGGCACTGGTGGCCGCCATCTCACCTCGCTTGAGAATGAGGTATTTTCCTCCCCATGCCCCCTCGACAGAATTCCATCGCCACCCTCCCACCCTCACTTACCTTCTTTTCTGTCCATTTCAGGAGCGGACATGTTGGGAACACTTCTGTGCACAGGGCGTCCGCTCCTGATCTATGACAGGACATCATGGAAAGGAAGAGTCCCTTCTCTACTTTCCATGGCGGCCATCTTTTTGTTTACTTTTTTCAATTATTTTCAATGGCTGCTGTAACGCTCACCTGATTCCCACAGAGACGCTGACCCGAACTGGACTGCTACCGTTTCTTCTATCCTGAGGCGCAGGGCACGGAAGATGCTCTGGACGGGGCCTCCGAATTTGGATTGCCTGGCTTGTAGAGTAAGTTTTCTGCTGGTGGAAGAAAAGGGATTGATTACCAGCTGGGGTGGATATGTGTTCCCACCAATCTCCCGTTTCTCACTCTTCTTGACCCCCAAATTGGTTTCTGCGAGCTCTCACCTTAGGTATTGTAAAGATGAGCTCTCCATCCTGCTTCAGGTGCAGGCGTGCGTAGAATCCAGTTACGTCACAGGATGGGAAATAGTTGCGGACACTGTGTCCTTTCGTCTCTCCTGCGGTAGCCGTAAGTATGAGTGTCTTTTCTCCACAGGAGCCGGGGCCCAGAAACCTAAAGCAGGTAAGTCTCTTGGTGAGTATTTGTTCTCCGTGCTTAGTTAGTGCTCACCATGTATTCCTCTTATGCCGGTGCTGGGATGTAGCTGGCGTCGTGGCCGCGGTGGAGGAAGGTAAGTGAAAGAAAAGTGACTGCTTACTTCTAATGATTGTCTTTTTCTGCTTACAGGTGCCGAGATGCTGCTGGCGACACAGCCGCTGTCGCGCGTGATGAGGCACGTAAGTAAGTGGAAGAAATGTGGCCGCTTTAGAGCGGGCACCTCTAATGACTGTCTTTTTCTGTCTTTCAGGTGCCGAGATGCTGCCGGCGTCGTGGCCGCGGTGGAGTTCGGCGAGGCCACGGATGGGTAAGGCAAGGCGGCGCGGCTGCGAGCGTTTGAGAGCGCTGCTAATCTTGTACCTTTCCTTTGCAGGATCGTCGGAGGTAGGATTGCTGAGGCCGGATTCCAGTAAGTATAATTTCTAATGCTCGCCTTCTCTTTTCTTGTCTGTTTGCAGGTGTTCCGGGTGCTGGCGGGCGTGTCAGGAGCCAGGATGCAGGAGCCGACTCGGTGAGCGTCCTGCTGCTGATGCAGAATAACGCGAAGCACGTGTATTCCAACGGGCGTGGTTTAAATAGCAGAGAAGTGCTTGAGGTGTGTGTTCCTCCACCGGCCCCACCCGGGTAATAAAAGAGTTCCTGAATAGAGGAAATAGTTCCTCCCAGCCCTGATGGCTGGGGACTCAGCCAGACTGGATTGTTCTGGGTAAGTATGCAGCATAGTCTGCCTCAGGTAAGTCCACCCAAGCATTATTAAACAGTTTATCAATATGAGCCCGGCACCTATGGCGCCAGGACTGAAGTCCTTTATGAGCCAAAGGCGCCAGGACACGGTCCAAAGGGCCCCTGTAGGGGTCTGCTGGGTCTGGAGATGTGGAAGAAGGGTCTGCTTCCGGGGGCGCTGGGCCAGTCCTGGCTCCTCGGGAGTAGTGCTCATGACAGCACCCCCCCTCAAGGCCCCTCCCAAAATTGTCTTCCCCGGGGGTTTCGGTTTATCCGGAAAGGTTCGGTGAAATTTCTTGATTAGACGAGGAGCATGGACGTGGTCATAGGGTTCCCATGACCTCTCTTGAGGCCCGTAACCCTTCCAGTCAATCAGGTAGAACAGCTTTGATCTGATGATCTTAGAGTCCAAAATGTTTTTAATCTTGAATTCAGGTTCTCCATTCACTTGAATTGGTTCTGGAAGTTTGGTTAGTCTGGTTCCAGATTGCATGGGTTTCAAAAGCGATATGTGAAAAACAGGATGTATTCGCATATGAGCTGGCAATTCTAGTTTAACGGCCACTGGGTTTATTATGGCCGTAACTGGATATGGCCCCAGATATTTGGGATTAAAAGTGCGAGGTCCTTTGAGTGATAAGTGTTTGGTGGACAACCAGACCTGGTCCCCAATCTGGTATTGAGGGGCCTCGCTTCGGTGTTGATCTGCTCCTCTCTTGTACCTTTCTTTAGCTTGTTGTAAATGTGCAGCAGCTTCTTTGAAGGCTTTGGTAATAGCAGTGTGTAACTGATCCACGGCGGGTGTTCCAAGATCTTGAGGTGGATCGAGGTTGGAAGTTCGAGGATGAATTCCATACAAAGTGTAGAAGGGGCTTTGCCCGGTTCCAGAGTGAACGGAATTATTGTATGCATACTCAGCTATCCAAAGGATGTCCTTCCAGTTGCTCTCTGACTGTTGTAGCATGCATCGTAAATATTGTTCGAGAGTCTGGTTAGTTCTTTCACTTTGACCATCGGTCTGGGGGTGATGGCTGGTTGAGAGTCTTACATCGATTTGAGCCAATTGACAGCAACTACGCCATAAATGTGAAATAAACTGGCTTCCTCTATCTGAGATTGGTACCGATGGGAATCCGTGTAACCGGACAATGTTTTCAAGGAATTCTCTGGCTAGTACCGAAGCTGAGAGTAAGCCTTTTAATTGAATGAAGTGGACCATCTTGGAAAACAAATCCACAATAACGAGAATAGTGTTGTACCCGGAGCAGGAGGGCAAGTCTGTGATAAAATCCATAGAAAGGGTGTGCAAGGGAGACGGTGGAATGTCTAATGGTTGGAGAAGACCAGCCGGTCTTTTCCTTCGACCCTTGTTTTGAGCGCACACACCACAGGACATCACGAATTCTTTTATGTCTTTTCTCCACGAAGGCCACCAGAATTGTCTTCTCACTTTCTCTTCTGTTTTGGCAATGCCATGGTGGCCCTCTATCAATGAATCGTGATAGCAGGAGATTACTTGCCTTTGCAAATCGGCGTGTGATAGGAATAATCGTCCTCGGAAATAAGGCAAGTCATTGTTTAAGGTGAAATCCATTCCATTTTGTAGCCAGTTCTGCAAGTCTGTTGGGTTCAGAAATTGTTTAACTTTTGCCTCAATGTCCTCGATGGATTGTGAAGAAATCAGGCCCAAAATCCTTTGTTCAGGAATTATTGGTACAGGCTCTGGGTTGACAATGGTGTCTCCCATTCCAATCCTGGAAAGAGCATCTGCTTTGCCATTTTTGCTGCCGGGGCGGTAAGTGATCACAAAGTCAAATTCGGCAAAGAACAGGGCCCAGCGGAGCTGTCGAGAGGATTGAGCCTTGGCGGTTTTCAGATACTGTAAATTCCGATGATCGGTGATCACCGTGATGGTGTGTCTGGCCCCAAGGAGATAATGACGCCAGGCCTTAAAGGCGGATTTAATAGCTAACAGTTCCTTGTCTGTGATGGCGTAGTTAACCTCAGGCGCCGAGAATTTTCGAAACCAGAACGCCACGGGATGTAATTGGTTAGTCTCTGGGTCTCTTTGTGAGAGGACCGCTCCCATTGCTAAGCTGGATGCATCGGTTTCAACGATATAAGGGAGATCTGGGCGTGGGTGCTTCAGTATTGGCGCAGAAGTAAACTTGGCTTTTAGCTCTTGGAAGGCTTGTTCAGCTTCTTCAGACCACTCAAAACGTTTATTCTTTCTTAAGAGAGCCGTGATGGGTTGTACCACTCGTGAAAACTCCGGAATGAATCTGCGATAAAAATTGGCAAAGCCTAACATGCTCTGAACGCCTTTTACAGAAGTAGGTGATGGCCATTTGAGAATAGCGTCCACCTTTCGCGAGTCCATGTGGACTCCTTTGGGTGTCAGGATAAAACCCAGAAATTCGACTTCAGTGGCATGGAAAACACATTTTTCAAGTTTGGCAAATAGTTTGTGTTGGCGAAGTTTTTCAAGTACTGTTCTAACATGACTTCGGTGATCTGCTTCCGAAGAGGAGTAAACAAGAATGTCATCTATGTAGACACAACACAGACGTCAATGAGCTCCCTGAGGACATCATTCATAAAATATTGGAAGGCGGCCGGTGCATTACATAGTCCGAAAGGCATCACTTGGTACTCAAATAACCCATATTTAGTGTGAAACGCCGTCTTCCATTCATCGCCTTCCTTGGGTAAGGCAAGGCGGCGCGGCTGCGAGCCTTTGAGAGCGCTGTTAATCTTGTACCTTTCCTTTGCAGGATCGTCGGAGGTAGGATTGCTGAGGCCGGATTCCGGTAAGTATAATTTCTAATGCTCGCCTTCTCTTTTCTTGTCTGTTTGCAGGTGTTCCGGGAGCTGACGGGCGTGTCAGGAGCCAGGATGCAGGAGCCGACTCGGTGAGCGTCTTGCTGCTGATGCAGAATAACGCGAAGCACGTGTATTCCATCGGACATGGTTTAAATAGCAGAGAAGTGCTTCAAGTGTGTGTTCTTCCACCGGCCCCACCCAGGTAAGAAAAGAGTTCCTGAATAGAGGAAATAGTTCCTCCCAGTCCTGATGGCTGGGGACTCAGCCAGACTGGATTGTTCTGGGTAAGTATGCAGCATGGTCTGCCTCAGGTAAGTCCACCAAAGCATTATTACACAGTTTATCAATATGAGCCCGGCGCCTATGGCGCCGGGACTGAAGTCCTTTATGAGCCTGGCGCCAAAGGCGCCAGGACATGGTCCAAAGGGCCCCTGTAGGGGTCTGCTGGGTCCGGAGATGTGGAAGAAGGGTCTGCTTCCGGGGGCGCTGGGACAGTCCTGGCTCCTCGGGAGTAGTGCTCATGACAGCTGCCATGAAACGGAAGAAGGGACTACATGTAGTGCAGCCATTTTATTCGTTTACTTTTTTCAATTACTTTCATAAGCCGCAATGGAAATGGAAAACAGACTTTGATTTCCCTTTCTCAGTGGCCATTTTTTGGAAATGTGTCTATTTTCTGTTCGGAAATGCCGGAGCATTTTGGAACAGAAAAAGTAATGCTTTTAGTACTGAACCCACTTGTCAATAAGAGTGTGAAACAAGAGTGTGAGACAAGAGTGTGAGACTTAGTGCTGAATCTGGTCTGAGTCAGTATTGTGAGTGCTTTGAAACATGCCAGCTAATAAGGGGGGTTATACATTTGGCACTGCATAGACACATCACACTACATTAATATGGACTGAGTGCAATGAAGAATAAAACTATCATATACTAATTCTGCTAATTACCCCAAAACACTAACTTATCCCATCATTAATGTTCAAGGCAGATCAATTCATAACCCTGAGGTGCAAAATATTGGTGCAAAATATTGATGAGAAACTGGTAAATTTTAAAAGAGAATAAATGTAAAGGATGGAAGCTGCGTTTCCAAGGAAGATGTGATCTAGGTGAGCTGGAAAGTTAAGATGTTCAAAGTAGCTCCATTGTTGATTTCAGAGCAAAAAAACAGCACCGAGATGTGACTTTTTTCTCCCGTTTTCCGTCTTGTTGCATCACAGTGCATTAAAAGTGCAGGATGATCACGTGCTTCTGGAACATTCTGAACAATGGGAGGTGGTTTGATTAGCATGAAACATCACTTTCAAAGGTGGTATCTTCATACATTTTATGTACGCAGACATACATTCATGGGGAGGAGGCAGACATAGGATTGAAAAAGAGCTGTCAGTCAGAACATATGGAACACTCTCTGTCGCTCTCTGGCTGTGAGTTGGTGTGCTGCAATTTCTGACAGTGCAAGCAGTCTGGCTGTCTCTGAGGATTTTGCTGAGTGTCCTGCCAAAAGAGGTGAGAAGCAGATGTAGAGAATTTCTGTGCGATGACTGAAAAGCTGAGTTGAGTGAGAGTACCGCTTTGCAGTCCAAGGGCACACAGAATAGCATGCTTCTTGGTGTTATTCTTGTAAAATTGAGGTGCGAGGTGAATTAATGTTTCTTTTTACAAGTGTATGGTATAGTCAGTTATAGTATGAAGAATTTTATTTAAATTAACATACGAGGCTAATTCATTTTTAGGTGCTGCACTGAGCATTTGCTATATTTCAAAGGTCTTTGATAAGTGTTACAGACAGTCGCGGATTAGAAGAGTGTTTTCGCATTCTTAAAGGTGGACAACTATTTTTCATGTGTTTTTCCCCATTCATGGCACAAGCTTCAGGTATTTCAGAAGGTTTGTGAGCTGCCAAGTCTAATCATAAGTTCAAGGTCAGTGTAGCAGTGTTCGGGACATGTATCACAAAGAAGAGTGTTTGTAGTTCATTATACTGAAAAAGCTTTCTACCGTGTGGGAACTTTCTAATGAAATGTATCTGTGGTTTTGTCTATGTTCATTTTGAATCACAGGGAATGCAAAATAACTCAGTGCATTACATATTTTGTTTGTATATTTTTATAAATTCTAACCGTTCATAAAGCACAAGAGGAAAAACATACAATTCAAACTCAGACTACTTGTTATGTGTACTGGATTTTGTGATAGTAAACAGACGGATGTAAAGCAAGTGGGAACTAATTTTACTAAGGCAGTAGTTCACCTTAACACATATGGTCAAATACAAAACAAAACTGGTCACTGTGAATTGGGTCCATCTCAGGGACTGTTTATATAAATAACAGCATTCGGACACCTGGTAAGTGTGTTCTGAGATACAGCCAAAGTGGTAATGTAGATAAAATGACACATGATAATGAAATTGTTATTTAGGGTGCACCAGGTCAGGTTTTTACTTACCGTTCATGTTCCCGATATAAAAAATATCAGGTAGTCTTATATTTATGCTCCCCGCTATACCATGAAATAGCCCAATAGGCTCACAAAAAATACTGCAAAATACTTCCAATAGATCACTACTATGGGAACCAGCGAGAGTGTATGTGTTAATTTCAGGAGCGGAAATAGTCCTTTGAGCATAAGTTGAAGGAGGCATTTTGGTGACCCAGCTTACTTGCAGTGCGAAGGAGAGGTTTTTCTTAAAAAAATGAGTCCTATGTTTCCAGTTTTCAGGTCAGGCATAGGTGGGGGCCCAAAGAAAATTGATAAAGGAAACAGCAAAAATTGGATAGGACCAATCAGCAAGATATCTTAATATTGGGAGAAATTGTCATACTCTACCCATTGCTGATATCCATGCAGACGATGTGTTTACGTGTGAAGGGTGCCAGATCACACTTTGAGCATGAACTATAACTGGGTATCAACAGGGTAGGTCTAAAAGCCATTCCAGAGAGATTTCAGAATCATGGCCAGAGGTTTAAGAGGATTGCTGTGAAGGTAAAGACTTCAGAGGCTCCAATGGTGATTCTGAAAGGCATAGAGAGAGAGTGTCCCATCTTTACTCCGTGTGCAAGGTTGTTAAAGAAGGAAACAAACCAGCTGTAGACAATTCCAGAAAATGCCAGCTGATATTGCATGATGGATGAATAGGACATTTTGGTCGAGAGTGTTGAATGCTGTGGATTGAAACAAGAGAATCAATACAGCAGCTTTATTTTGATCCTTAATACCAAAATAATGTTTCTTGTTTTGATAAATGCAGTGTCCGTTTATGTCTGAAACTTGACTGGGAGTCCCTAAGCAAGATGATTGTCTTCAAATGGGTGGAAATATGGATAACTATCACTCTTTTTAATAACTTTGTAAGGCAAGATCGGCCATAGAAGGCTCAGCAGTTGCTTATAGTTTGTGTTTTTGCATATATTTGCACATACAAGTGTGGTGACAGCGTGTTGCCAAGAGGTATGGACATCAACAGTGAACAATTAGGTGTCTAAGAGATGTGTGAATTGTGATACAAGACTAAAAGTGAACCTTCTTTGCTCTCAGAGAGGATGTCTTGTGGATGGGTATGGCATTCTGAAGATACTCTATAGTGAGCTGTTATTGAGCACAGAGAGGGTAACACATTATGCCTTGCTGTTTCAATGTGCATATGTCATCAATGAACCACTCGTTCATTTTCTCTCATCATGTTTGGATGTGCAAGAGATCAGGGCAGCCACCTTGTCAAAAGCATTTTGGGGTTTGGTTCTAGTTTACGGTTGTAGAAGCCTGCTGGTGGTTAAGAGATTTATTCATTTCAAGGGCTTTTCTAAAATAATCTCTTTGAATCGTTTTATAATTTCACAAGGGATTTTGTGGATCCTGTCTAGGGATAGGCTTGAGTTTATTTCCCAGCTCCTAAGTGATGGTGATGTCATTACAAGTGAAGGATCGGACCAAGAAATCTTATCTGAAGTGTATGGATTAAGTAAAACACTGATCAAGACTATGACCACGCGAATGGATGAATTTGCTGGTCATTTAAATGGATCAAAAATGATCCAAAATCATGAGGATTCCTAAATTGAGTCTGTTACATGGGTCACCTGCCCATATGTCAGAGTCTCAGAAAATGATCTGGATAAAGTGAGCTGTCTGGAATATTTTAAGGAAAGTTGATGTGTCTTTTCTTAAGGGGGGGTGGACAAGGGTGGTGGTGGATCTTGTGACATAGCTAATAAAAACAGTATTCAAGAGCAGCATGTTTGTCCTTGGGTTGCTAAGAAGGAGGCAATATCAAACCAGATTATATTTACACTGTATCATCTTGCCTGCCTCCATTCTGCATTACAGTTCAGCAAATCTCTGAAACATATCTTCATTGGTAAGTAAGAAGATTCCTTGAACCAATGTTCTGCAATTGACAGAAGGTTTATAGAGTTATCAGATCAATATATGTTGATTCTGCAGTCTTCTAACGATGAGATTATGAGTATTTGTTTTGCAAGTTTTCAGTTGCCTACAGAAGTCCAATTCATTCAGGGCAGGAGTGCCCTGATTGAGTCCAATTCTTAGCAGACTGGTCTTTGGGAGAAGGGTCGGAGGTATTGAGACATTAAAATAAAGGGCAAGAGTAAAGATTTCCTGACACCAATCAATAGAGGTGTTGATTAATTTATGGCAACCATAAATCATTGTAGGGGGGCATTTGTGTATGCATTAGTTAATTAAGTAGGCACTTGGGTAACATTAATTGCGTAACACTTAACTAATGAATTGGCTACAGCAAGGACCCAGTGGATAGCTCACAAGTTAAGCGCTTGACTGCAACATGGGACATGCCTGCGTGTTTGAATCCTACATTAGATCTGACACACCCCTTCATCTATGAACTGTCAGTAAATTGTGTACCATGGATTACGGTACAAATAACACTTATAGTTATAGCACTTAGAAGCGTGAGATATCAGGCATGAAGCGCTATGGAAAAAGAGGTTATTAGTATTGTCATTAATGTAAAAGCTGGTCAACGTCTTGAGCAGGCTAAACATACTCTTTCAGTGTCTATTGGAAGACCTCAATATGCATGGATATTCAAGGTATGTTTTGCTTATTTTTATAAAAGGGTCCCACTTGTTTCAAAATGTAAATCAGTGGCAGTATATTTGAACTCATTGCTAGAATTCTCATAGAAATCTGTGTGGTCTGACTGAGCAGGGTCATGATATAGTGGCTTACTTTTCAAGTTAAGATATAGAATGCCTTGTTCTAAGCCCGGCTTTGTTGTTTTACAAAAAAATGGGATGTTGGGCAAATTAATTAATGTTATGTTACATTACTGGGACTTATCTCGTGTTATGCTGCCATTTGCAAGGCTACACGCACCCTGACAGCTCTGAAACAGTGGGGGGTGGACGTGGTTAATAGAAATAGAGCGGAAATATAAGGTACTTTGCTGTTGCATTGATGCGCAGATGAGAAGTACCCCGAGATCTCCATGCAGGTCTACTTCTAGGTTTCTGAGTAGAGTGTAGAGGCATGTGTGTGCGTAAGGGGATCTTTGTATGACCCTGCTGGAATAAAGCAGTGGCCAGAGCTGCGGTATGCAAGTTGGGTGTTGAGGCGTGGTGTTCTATTATTTGATGTTTGTTGAGAGGCGTGTCCAAATGCTAGGTGTGGGCTGCTTGGATGCTATGCCTGTTGTGTGTTAAAATATAGTATTGCATCCTGGTAGTGTGGGGAGCAGTGGGCAGGTTGGTGAGGGGGCAGAACCTCATGAAGCCAAACAAATCAAATCAAAACATGTCATAGAAGGCAAGGCATGAGTGGCATAACAAAGCATTATAGATGGTATCAGAGCATAGAAAAGGTCAAGCAAGGCAAGAAACCTGCTGCCCTCCCAGCACTTTTACGAGTGGCTTCTGTAACCAGCTCCCATTTCACTTTTCCACTTACCACTGTCAAGCAATCTATCTCTCTGACTCTCTCTCACTCCCTCTCCCTCACTCTCTCGTTCTCTTTCTCCAACTCTCTCTATCTATCTCTTTCTCTCTCCCTCCTTTTCTTTCTCTCTCTCTCTTATTCAGAAACATTGTACACCAAGGATTGGGGAAATGGAAGATGGCTGGACTCAGCTTATTAGGATAAAAGCTACCTGACAGAGTTATGAAGACCTCAGGCACGCATTTGACCTTCCTTAGTCTGTTGGTTGGATGAGAGCCTTGTTCTCGCTTGTTCAGGGGCTGTGCGAAGGTGGCCTGCTGGGAATTCCGCCTGTCTGGCAATGACTGCCCAGCAATGAACAGTGTTTCTCAAGCGACTGGAGCAGCGGCCAGTATCCCTCGTCACTTCTACCAGAATCTATCCAATGTCTCCTGCATGGGTCAGACCCCTAAGGCACAGCACACACCGACTCAGGCCAAATATGAATAGCTCCCCCCACTCCCTGCATGCCACCTCACCTGCTGCATTAGAAGTTCCATAGGTTTGGGATCATAATGATTCTGAAACCCTGCGGGGAGTTCTTCAATTGGAGGTTGATGAGATGAGCAGGAAAGATGAAAGGTGGCATGTGGATTCCTCAACGTTCTCCTTTAAAGCTGGTTGCACGATTCATTGTCCTAAAATCATAATCATGTTTGTTCTGTTTCAGAAATGACATTCCAACTTAAAAGCCAACAGATACCATAACATTTTATAATTGAATAAAAACATAAATACCATGATTCAAGATTACACAAATAGGAAAGAAAGCATAGAACAACAACAACAGCAGCCATTCAGGTGGGTTACTTTGTCAGAACTCTGCAAACTTGGTCTACCATGCCAGATTCAGGATGCCAATGCTCTATCATACCAGATTCAGGAGGCCAGATGTCTGCCATGCCAGATACAGGAGGCCAATAGTCTACCATGCCAGATTCAGGAAGCCAGATGCCTGCCATGCCAGATACAGGAGGCCAATAGTCTACCATGCCGGATTCAGGAGGCCAATGGTCTACCATGCCAAATTCAGGAGACCAATGGTCTGCCATTCCAGATTCAGGAGGCCAATGGTCTACCATGCCAGATTCAGAAGGTCAATGGTCTACCATGCCAGATTCAGGAGGCCAATGGTCTACCATGCCAGATTCAGAAGGTCAATGGTCTACCATGCCAGATTCAGGAGGCCAATGGTCTACCATGCCAAATTCAGGAGACCAATGGTCTGCCATTCCAGATTCAGGAGGCCATTGGTCTACCATGCCAGATTCAAAAGGTCAATGGTCTACCATGCCAGATTCAGAAGGTCAATGGTCTGCCGGTTACATCTTCTTCCCAGACACTTATCAAATCAATGAACCAAAAAGACGGCAGAATATCTGTTAGTTGATTTGCAGAGCAGGAGCATGCCACACAGAGTGGCACATAGTTTAGGCATGTACATAGAAAGGGTCATTCATCTTCCCTCATAGCCCATTCTTCACGTGGAATGGTTTTATGCAGCCTTAAAGTGGCGCCCGGGCTGCATGAAGATGATAAAAGCAAGCTGGCATTCAAAGAATAGGAAGGTGGGGAGGATGGGAAGTGCACGAGCACTGCAACCTCCAATTTCCACTATCTTTGGTCTCATCAGCAAGAGCTGCAGCTCTCACAGCTGTCAAAATCAAGAGCGATTAGAGACTGGTGAAATGGAGGTGCGAGGCACTGCATGAGCTAGAATTACACTGAAACAGTTTCCTCTAATCACATCAACAGCTAGTCATATTTGAGATGGAAGACCAACTAGAGGACGAGGAAGGCATTGAATGTGTAATCTTTCACAGAGGGATGATCTGGGCATCATTTTTCATGGACCGCTCCTTTAGGTCATGTCACAAAGGTATACACCTTGTGTGTTTTTATATCTGCGTAACATGTAGGTATGATGTGATATGATAGGATGGGTTTTGGACACGGGCATCGAACCTGTGTTGTTCCGTGTCGTCTTCCTTCCAAGGCGAGCATGTTGCCCCTGAGCTATCCTCCCGAGACTACCTAACACCTACCAGAATACCTCTGCACCAAATCGTTACCTCAGCTCAATCACCTGCCGGAGGATGCCACTGATATGAAAGCATGTATAGGACTTATAAAGTCAAAACCTAGATGGGAAGCAATGGAGTGCTGAACAAAGGGGAGCCACCCAGGGGTTGCATTTAGGGTACAGGGGTAGCAGAGGAGGCTGGATGATCAGGAAGTGGGAGTGTAGGGAGGACTGCAGAGGGGGAGAAAGGGGTCGAGTGGAGCAATCAGTGATTGCCGGAATGTTCATTGAAAGGTAGGGTTTATAATAGTATATGGGGTTTATAATAGCAGCAGGCTCTATGCCACTGTTGGAGCTTCAAGCAACTATTTGCTGTTTAGTGGTTACACGGGGAAATACAATCCAAGGGTGCCTGAGGGTGTCCACGTCTGCTTGAGTCAATCCTTATGTGGACTCAATCATTGTACAGTACCCAATTTAAAAGTGTTAAGGACGTCAAATAATCCATGGACACAAAATAACAATATGATCAGATACCCATACTGTTTCAATAACAGAAAAACAAAATCTGGCAAACTGCACATGCTGCCTACAAGCAGGGCTGACACTTGATCCATCATATGATATGATATGATAGGTTATTTATAGCGAACAAGCATGTTGCCTCTGAGCTATGCTCCCGAGCACTTACACAGAAGGAAGTCCTAGGGCAGGTGTCTGCAATGTGTGTCTCTCCAGATGACTTTGGCCTCCATATTGACTGTACTAGCTAGGGCCAATTGGAGTTGTAGTCCAACACATGTGGTGATCTAAAGGTTGCAGACCCATGGTTTAGGATTGACCAGTAGAGCCATTGCAAAATTCACAGTCACAACCTAAGCGGATTATATGGTGCTGTTGCAATAGAAGCGAGTGTAGTGATCAGCGTAGTGCCCTGCAATAATACTTGCTCCATGATCATAATGTTTTCATTATTAATATCCCATGCTCAAACAACAATTCACTAATGCCAATTAAAGAATCATCACGGGGTAGAATGAGGTGGAATGGAGGTGGCGGGCTACAGTAAATTGGGGACATGCTGCCTTCCCTTTGGCTAATTGGTTTAGTGCATACCTGCTCCAGAGTAGTTTACAGGGAGCGCGTCCTCTAGCGGGATCCCCTCAAAAGGAAGGTGTTGCACCTGGAGCTGACACCAGATTACTGGATACAGAATATGATGGAGGAGGCTGGCTGGACCTGCCGGAGATGTTGTGTTATTTTATTTCAGATTAACAATACGCACATTGCAAACCTATTTTGTAACAGAATTCTGTGGGTGAGTACCACAATTGATAACACCATTTTTTATGCAGGAAACGTGCTCGCCTTCTAAGCAAGACGACACAGAGCAACACAGGTTCGATTCCCGGGTCCGCACTTAGAAACCTCTGGGTATTAAGCACGTTATAAATAACCTATCATATCATATCATACTCAGAGCCAACAATTGACGGGTAGTAAATCAGTTTTGCAAAGAACGTAAAACATGTTGCGTTCCTAGTAGGGTGAAAGCAAATAGAGAGGAGAATTGATTCAAGCAAAATCAGACAACCCTAATGAAGAACATCTTAATAACGCACAGAAGGGAAGATCTTTTTTCATTTTTTATAAACAAAAGGATAAGTAACTACTATTCTATGGATATTACGCTGCTTTCCAGCAACCCATGATATACAGATTAGGGGTCTAGACAATATATGACCTCCAGCTTGATAGATGGTGCAGCATCCTGACCTGGGGATATTAATCTCTACATGGCAAGTGCAGCCCCTCTTGAGTTAAGACTGATGAGTTGCTTCAACACAAACACTTGGAATTGTTAGGGTTGGTGAATTATTATTTTTTTTTTTTTTTCATTTGTTACACTCCCAGACCCTGGGGTATCACAGCGTGGTTACAGACAGCTTGGTAATTAGTTTTACATTACAGTTACATTACAGTTAGCATAAACATATATTACATATAGTACATCATACAGCTAAGAAATTAACACACAATTTTATTTTTACAGTCATATACAGATTTTATGCAGAATTGTACAGGGGAAAGGGGGTTATGCAAGTATTTGAGTATAGTACTAGTATCGGTTGAACAACCAGGCCTTTAGCTGTTTTTTGAAGCTGGGAAAGGAGGACACCACTGTAATCTCAGGGGTGTTACCACGAATAAGGTAAGCAGTGTGCTTCTTGCTTCTTCCACCACTTCCTCGTACAGACCCTTTTTATCCTCTCTTCTCTTTCTTTGCCTTTATCCCTCATTCATCCTTTGTTTTGATCTCACGTGTTCACAAAAGTGCATTAGTTGACCAATAATCCACGATTGGATTAAAATAGGGAATTGAGGACAGTGATGGGATAAGGAGTGGGGATACAATAATCCACGATGGGATTAAAATAGGGAATTGAGGACAGTGATGGGATAAGGAGTGGGGATACAATAATCCACGATGGGATTAAAATAGGGAATTGAGGACAGTGATGGGATAAGGAGTGGGCCAATCCCCACGCATGACAATTCTCACACAAAGAAGAACCTTCAAACCTTCAAAAGAAGCCTTTACGCATTACGAGACCGGCCAACAAACCACACAAATAACTCCCAAACAACATCCGTAAGAAATTGCAAGTACAGCCATGCTTTGATGCGGCACACCTAGCCCAAAGAAATGCCACGCTGGCCAATTGGCAACACACTGTTGGGCATGGCAGCAAGAAGACCTGTCCCCAAAATAAATGATCCAGGTCCAGAAAACCAACATTTCGACAGACCTCAGTTGGCCAATACACTTGATGCCAGAGCGGTCAAGCACATGCCAGACGATGCTCTTTGCACGTCCATTGTGACGGAATATAAACTAGTGAAAGCAGATCAGACCATGGAGCACACATCAACATTTTGCATCATTCCAAGCATCAGCAAAGCATGCCTGCCAATTCTCCATATTTTAGAAAAGCACATTTTTTTTTACATTTTTTTTTTATTGACTCAAATAGCATTTGCCCCCCAAATGGTCACATGATATTCACTTGCTTCCTGGCACATAGCATCACATTTCCTTGTTCCTATAGGTTCAGAGGTTCCCTTAAAAAATCTTAAACATCTGTGTGTCCATCACCCACACACATTGTCAGAAACCTTCGTTTTTTATGATCATAGTTCAAAATCACTGGGAATTCTCAACATCTTTCAGACAGGCGGCTCAGAGAAAATAATATGGCATCTGGTCCTTGCCCTGGGGGTGCTAGCGTTAATTCTGTTTTCTTACACAGCCGCCAAGGTTAAGGACAGAGTTCGCGAACCCTTCAGATCCGCTCCTTGGGACTCCTGCTGTTTTGCGACCCTTTTTGTCTCGGTAGGTCATACGTAATATTATGCGCACCGGTAGGCGGAAAAAAGGCAGACAACGGAGGACTTAAGCAAAGATGGACATTGTGCCCTTCGAACGTGCGCGTGCAAAGGAGCGCCGACATAGTGTCACCTGGAGAAATTGACACACTGTACTCGGTGCGGTTTCTGGAACACAATCTCCTTCTTCTGTTCGGCAGCACTGCCCGCGCATATCCCTCCCCCCCTCCTCCTCCGCCATCTGAGCTTTAATATATGCGAGTGCCCGCTGAATAGCTAGGTGTTATTATTCATTCGGATTTTCTATTACACTGTGATAAATGATGCCCCGGGGGCTCGAGCTGCCCCCGTGAATGCTTATTACTGCTCACTTAAGTCAGAGTTGATTTAGCTTAAATAGGTTGTTTCATAAAGCAAAGGCACAGCCCTACCACTGCTCTTGCACCCAACCACAATCTAACTAGGTTCTAATTCAATTATATCTCCCATGCATACGTATTAGAGCCGGGCTAGTGTGTTATATCTTCTAATGGACTGCGAGGCTCACTAACTCTATGTTAGGCGTCCAATGATTATTTTATTCTGTTTTCACCCGACATCTTTCCTTCTGTTGCAGTCCAAGTGTACTTAAAGGGGGCCACTAATTAGGATAACCATAATTCTTCAGAGATAATGATATGATATGATATGATGTGGCATGGAAAACGCACCTATACGCAAGTATTCAATACATGTGTTTTCTATAATTCAGTTAATCAACTGAATACGTACGTCATTTCCTCGCCCCACTTCCCCAGCGATCGGCTTACCAAAGGAACCTTTTGAAAATATTTCTAAATGGAAAGAACACACAGTCATAATAGGATGTAAGGTAGGTAGAGTTCACCATTCGATTAAGCTCCTAGAACGAAACTTGTATAGACACAAACAGCCAATAGCAATGCCAGACACAGACACTGTAAGGGTGTGCATGGAGGAGGCCGATACACAGGTGGCATGCTTTTGGGCAAATGCTTTTATTTAAGTCAAAAGAAAGAAGGCAACCTAACTATCCCAACTCTAAGAGCGGTTTCCCTGTCTCAACAAAAACCAAGGAGCTGTCAGAATGTCTGTAGCTAAAAAGTCCACCGTCATGTGTCCAAATCCTACTTCTATCCCTTACGCTGATAAATGAAGTAAACGTGATCGGTTGCTTGTCAGTCCAGAAGAATGACTCCCTTCTTCTGGATGAGCACAGTTCACAAGTAGGGGAAATGTCACCCTTCCGCTCTCCTTTTTCAGGCTTATGTTTACAGTTCCGGAAAGTACTTGGACTCGCTTCCGTCCCTCGGCCTTTCTCTGGCTTTTATTTACAGTTCCACAAAGTAGGGGAAATGCCTCCCTTCCCCTGGCCTTTCTGAGCTTGCATTTACAGTTGCACAATCTAGGGGGAATGCCCCCTTCACCTAGTCTTTCTCACGCCCCTGATGAGCCGTTCCAGAGACTCACTTGGACCGACCTTATATTCGACATTACCAGTTACTGTGACAAAGAAGAGGCTTTGTTGGAGGACCTTCTCCTCATGCATGGTTCAGTCCTTGACCCCTTGATAAGCTTGACTGATTCTTCCCAGTATTCCCAGTACAGTCCCCTGCCAGGAATAATGTCTCTGTGTGTGGACTTGACTGGTTCTTTACGGTATCCCTGGTACAGTTCAATGCCACAAATACGGTCTCTCCTCAATAGGGTTCTTGACCCTGTTGTTACGCTTTCATATCCTTGGGTCCTATGCCCTTTTACACTGGCTTATCTGGTCCCAGACCTCTGTTTCAGCATTTCTCTTTCTCAGGCCCTTTGTATTGGCTTCTTGCGTGCCAGGCCCCTGTGTCTAGGTTTCTCTTTCTCGAATCCTCAACCCCTTTGCATTGACTTCTCGAGTCCCAGACACATGTATCTATATTTCTTTTTCTCAGGTCCTCGACCCATTCACACTGGCTTCTGTAGTGCCCTTGAAGTGTCAGGCCCACTCCAATACCTTCTGTATGGGCTCTCGGTCTCTCACCTCGGTCTCAGGCATCCTTGCATCTTAAAGGAATGGTTCGCCCAATCATTTTTATTGCAAAAAAAGATGGGCAATAATAAAAAAAATCGCTTGACACTTTCTTTTTTAAGTCCCTATGTAATATTTTGAGAAAATGAAGCTCAAAATTCTAAAAAGGAGGAAGCATCCACAGGCGGGCATCCATTTGTGAAATGAATGCCTGCCTGTGCTTGCTTTTTTTGCGGCACTAATAAAGGAAAAGCCAGCCAGCTGTAGTAAACAAAAGCTACCACTGGGTGGCTTTTCTTTCATTGGTGTCGGGAATCGGAGGACGCAGACCGGAGACTACAGGCAGAAAAGTTGCAGCTGCATCTCGGTAAATGCAGTGAAATTGATTCTAAATGGAAGGGGATGGAACATGTGAAAGTTACTGTACTACACTCACGCTGATTGCAGGCATGTTTTAAACTACTTATCACCGCCTATGTTTTTAAATATCTATGTTTTTAAATATAATTGAAAAGGGATAGAGCCCATCCTCCCCTCTCACCTTGACCAATTTACTCTTTTTGAGGCAGTGCACTCTGTAGTTGATTCACAAAGCTTTTTTTTAGTAGTCGGTTTAGCTTACTCTCGAAAAAAGTAGTCATTTCCTCATGAGAGGCTACTCAAAATTCATAAAAGAGCTAAGAAGTGATTCATGAAAGAATGTTTCATGCTTCTATGGATTCACTCCAAGGCAAGCAGAGGGAGCAGTGGGTGTGTATCGCGAGAGGGTTTGAAAGAGGAAGGAGTACATGCCCTGAAAAGTGTAACTTTTACGTATATTCTAAGAATACATATATTTTGTAAAAGAATTTTTAAAGTTGTCTTAGAAACCTATACAAGATTAAGATGTGCCTGCACATCCCAGTAGTATTAGCTATGTGGCAGGAAAGTGAATGATGTTGAATGTTACTATTTGGATGGATGTAAAAAGAAGGAATTTGTGGTGGCAGGTGTATACACGCTTTTGTGTAACACTATTTTTCCTTTCTGAAATGGAGTACATTATTTTTTTTTAGTATTTCTTTTTGTAACTTTGGTTTATTGCAAGATTGTTGCATAAACAGTACAATACATCATACACAATGAAGAAAAACACTCGCCAGTCCATCCATTTTGAGTGTAAGTTCACCATTGTGTGAATCAGACGAAACCTGCACCGATTTTCAGTAGTCAGTTTAACATCTGTATATTGGGAATACATAATAGATGTGTAAATTACGGTCATACTTAAAAGTAACTTAGACTTGTAGAGTAACCTACACTAAATAAAGGTAATTTGCGAACCGCGTCCCTTGATCTTTAGAATGAATGGGTGGCGATGTATTCAGGTATTTGCCTCTGCCTGCACTTGGGTAAGAAATCAACATAGTACTTTGTTATTTGGCGCGTGCCAAAATGTATGAGTAAGCATTCATATTGGTGAAGGGGGGATAGCTCAGGGGCAACGCGTTTGTCTTGGAAGCAAGACAACCCAGCGCAACACAGGTTCGAATCATGATCCCGCGCTTAGAACTGATCTCTGGTGTTAAGCGCGTCATAAAATAACAATTATTACTATTATTATTATTTAAAAGCATATACATAGAAATGTTTACAGGCTATGATAAGTTGACACCACTCAGTGTGGGGTATAAGCCAATACATTACTAGGAGGAGATCTAATTAATTTGTACTTACTCCTGTAAAGAGGCTATTTAGATTCACAAAGAAGTTATTAGCAGTAACTCTGACATGTTATTGGTTTACTCCTGGAAAGGGAAGAATAAGTCATGAGTAGGTCATAGCTACTACCAGTAATTTCATTGTGAATTGATAAGTCTCTGTCCAGGAGTAACTCTGAGTTAATTGTGCTAACCTCTTTAGTGGCGATTAACGTTTTACTGAATCTCTAAAAAATGGGTGGATTATTTTGAAAAGGTTTGCAGGCAGTCCATGACCTTCACCAGAAATACTAAAAATACATTGCCTCGCGCAAGCTGGGGGGTTTTGGGAGGTAGGGTTAAACAATAGAAAACATCCCTTACAGCTTGGTTGAGCCTGGTCTACCCTTCTATCTAATATTCACTAGACATACTAGTTTGTCTATGTCTTCTTCAGATGGAGGGGGTTTAAAATAAGACCAAACTCGCCCCCATGCACTCTGGGGGAACACAACGTCACAACAATGCAATAGGGAATGTTTGACTTAATTCGTTAGCCCTCCCTTACTTATTTTTAAAATTGGAAAACATAGTATTTGTAGACTGAGTCCATCATGTATGCTTGCAACAGGATCCCTAGGGTAGCATGAGGCATTGGTGGTAGTCGGGAGACCTACGTGACCTGTAAATACGTGAATATTAGTGGAAACCTGCATTTCTGAACCAGCAACCTGAAAATATTCATGGGTCAGCTTTGCAGAAGTTAGCACAGTCCTACACTTGGGTTTCGGGACAGATCCGCACATTGCTGTTTGCTCTTAAGGCCCATTTTAGACTATTGTAAGGTTGAGCACAGTAGTTTGGTGGTCTGTGTTGTGCCTGGGTAAAAAGGAGACATTGTAGCATAAAACAAACCTTTTGATTGATTATTATATAAAAAAGCCAATACAAGTTATAATAGCGGGACATGCACATTGTCCATGGGTTAGCTGATGTAGTGTGACTGCAGGACTCAATTTATTAGAGGAGTTGGGGTACCTTACCTGATGACACCTTCAACATTGGTAGTGACCATACTGAAACTACCAGAGCAAAGGCCTTTAACGTCAGCTTCTTATACCTACATGGTGATCATTCCGTCGAATTACCTTACCTGTGGTAGAAAGGAACATGAACTACACAAACTACTTTAAGCATATGTCCTTCAAAAAGTGTGTTGTTGATACCCGATTTGCATTTCTCTCTACACTTGGTTTAATGATGAAGTACTAGGTAGTTTTGGAATTAAGTGCAGCTAGTTGGTTGCCAGTATTTATGTACATATGCATCACACTTCCTCCGACTACCAAGGGGGTGTGGGACATGTCTCTTAACGGAAAACACAATGGCTGATGAAAGATGTATATCATATATAGGAGAATAAGTGGAACAGCTAGCATCCATTTATTTTGGATGAAGGAGAGAATCCTGTGGCTGATTTGATAAACTGGGACAAGAATATTGAACTTAAAAAAAAGTTAGTTAGAGGTGGACTTCATGGAACTATGATGTCAGCCTATCTAGGGGGAAATGCTCTTTCGCAAGGTCCTGCGGTAAGAAATCAACGTCGGTTCTTCCTAATCAATAATGAATTTAAAGAGAAATTGAGCTATCTAGCCAATACATTTGGCTGTGATTGGTTGGTATTGATCATCAATACTGCTACAACAGTTTCAAGGGAATTGCACATTGATATATAAAAAATTTAGTTGGATATCACATAATAGGTACCCATTGAAACATACTAGAAGTGATTTGACAAAAGAAATGTAGATATCAACAAAAACAAAGATTACATCACCCGGCAAAAGAAGCTGATGAAAGATTTTGCAAAATTCCAACATAAAGTGGCATTTTCATATGTAAACGAAGAATACAATCCACAGCAACAGATTGAGATGACAGTATGACCTCACAAGTGATTGAGGCTTAAAGAGAACTTGCACTGCTCCACTGGTAGTAATGAGGAGGATGATATGCAAGAGCCAGTATCTATGCCTATTGACAATCAACCACAGACAGGTAGGAACCAATATAACATCCGACTTATGCCAAGAGATTGTCAGCCATTTTTCGGCAGTGGCAGGGTGACCAAAATTATTGGCTCTTCAAGCAATTTACCTATGAAGAAAGCTGAGGAGTGGGCACAGATAGCAATTAATCTGTTGAACCACACCCTTACACAATGAGAGGAGAACATTTTAATTAAAGGATTAGGTTTTCTTTTCACCAAAACACCTGACCCTTATAAGTTCACAGTAGAATTTCAGAGCCTGCTCTGGAAAATACGACTGATATTTTGTTTCTACGATTCATCAGGGCAAGAGAACAGCAACCACACAGGTCTTCGACACCCCTCCACATTCCACCAGCCTATATCGTGTACAGAAACTATAACGTTTGAGAACCTGCCGTTAAAAAATTTGAAACAGATAGACAGCCAGTATTTTTACAGTTTAAGTAATGAATAACCAGAAGCCTTACAATCATTAAAAAATTACCCCATGTTTACCATCAATCAGGCAGATAAGGGAGGATGCATCGCTATGTTAAGTACTTGTGACTATGTGAGGGAGTGTGAAAAACAATGTATGGATAGCCCTTAGCTATTTACATTCAATGGGAATATAGTGGTTTTCGGAACAAGAAGAAGAGTATATTCGACAGCGGACAACCCATGGTTCCCAATTTTGTATTCAGTACCCGAAAACATATTTGAACCATCTAGGCAGCTCATTGCAATGAGCATACATTCAGTTTTGAAACCATCATCACAGTTAGAAGAATTTGTCTTTAAATCTGAAGTTAAACATGGGCTGTTATTTATTGAAGATAGCCCAAACATCGTAGAAGGGTTACCCTTTGATAAAAGTCAGCAAGGGTTGATTTGCATGGACAGAGAAGCACATTATACCAGTGTTACACAAAAGGAGTCCATGCAAGTGATCAGAACACTATTGGAATTCCTTGATCCTCCTCTAGCAGCAACAATCCATGTTCTGGTGTGGTGTGTGAGTATGTCACATAAGAACATTATTTCAAATTTAACAACACTTTACATAACCAAACGAGTGGTACAGTAATGACAGCTATGGTAGCACCAAATATGGCCAATTGGTATGCTGAACATTTTGAGAAGAAAGTCATCTATCTGGTCAGTAACTTGTAGAGCCTCAAGAAAATCCACACAATTACGAGACGGCCCCCAAAATGTAGAAAATTCAACTTTATTGCAAAATGCAAAATAATGGGCCTCATTACACGGTAGGCGGTAACCATGGCGCTAATAGCGCCATGGTTGGCGCCAGTATTTTACTGTGTCCGCCTTGGTGGATGGCGGAATTACCGCCCTACTCCAAGGTGAGCGGGGGCGGTAATTCCCCATTCACCAAGGCTCTTCCCCATTCCCATTTTTGCCCCTATAGGGCATAATGGGAATGGGGAAGGTGCTAATTACGGTACCGCAAATTGCGGTACCGTAATTAGCTCCGAGGTCCTTTTGCGGCCCCCTACTTTAACGGCTGGTAAAACCAGCCGTTAAAGTCGGGTCCCGCAAAGGGAACTCGTAGTAAGGCGGTAGGAGTTTACCGGTACCGGTGCCCTTACCGGTACCGGTAAACCCCTACCGCCTACCGTGTAATGAGGCCCACTGTCTAGGAGAGTCAGACAGTCTCTGAGGACCGAAAATCCTTGTGCTCTGGCAAATTGATGCATCCTTTATGTGCTAGATGCAATTAACAGTAAAAATCTTAGACCAAATAACTGGACAAATCCAAGGAAGATGGTGAAAATACTGCTTTAATCTAAATAAAATAAAGTAGGGAGGTATGACAGCTATCAAAATAGATGCATGCATATTCACACTTAATCTTCTTTGTACAGAGTTTATATACTTTTACATGCATAATATACTGATTATAGCAGAGAATATGGCAGCGTATTGGTAAATGCAACATTGTTTGTAAAAATGCGTGGCAGACTTTATGATTGGTTGGGAACTCCTTCAAACCTTGGACTTTCAGCTTGTTTAACAGCACGTGAGTGAAAATGAAAGCAGGCGCTTGAGATGCGCCAATTCATTGCTTGTTTTCCCAATTAGTCCATCGTATGTTATCGCCTTGATCCTACGCCAAGGCCTTCTGTTTGTAGTTGACCTCGTAGTCTGCTCACTGTCCTGGAACATTCAAGGGAGTATGAGCAGATCACTATCTACATTTGGGCTTTTAATGAGTAACTCTTGTTTCAACTTCTGAGTCACGTGTTAAGAGACTACAATTTTGTCCATTTCAACCTTTCAAATACTTAAACAAGGTGCCATTACCCTTTCAGACCTTTCGAGACTTGCTCTCTCCACTGTACATAGGCTTTTGCATTTGTGATTATTCAACACTTGGCACCTGCAGATGTCCTTGTCTCTCCTAATCTTAAACAAAATATGTCTTATGCACTCTTATGCACACGGCCTGTTCATTCGACTCCCTTTCTGCCTTGCACCTATCTCTTGAAATAGCCTCCTTGATCCCAGGCTAAGGAACTCCCTTATTCTTCACTCGAAAACAGTTTTTTTCATCAGTTCTTCAATTTGCATTCCTAGGCTCGTCTTTTGAGGTAGCAGGGTTGATTCTTAACACAGGCCATTGTCCATTTTCTTCCATTTTCTTCCAATGGCTGTTCTAAACGTGCATGTGTGCATGGAACCACAAATCTCCTGCATGGTGATGCACATCATAAGATTTGTCTGTGATAACACTCGAGTTTGAAATATAGCTCTTAATTCTTGTCATAGAAACATTTCTATTTACTGATGCATTTCCACTGTTATAACGTTATAAAACCTACCCTTTCGAGGAACAAAACACATCAAATATAGCATGAGAAAACAAAAGATGCTAAAAATAAGAACACAATATGGCCATTACTGCCTAAACTTATCTGTGCTGTCCTGATTTTGTGATAAAATGTCAAGTCACCCAAATGCACATATAGAACCTAGGCAAGTACTCCCCTTGTCATTCCACCCTCTTCTTCCTCCTGCTGTTGGAGCAAGGTGATGGTACTCATGTCCTTCCTGACATTGCTGAGGTGGATCCATACTTTGCGGCTGTGACTTTGATGGTTGTGCGAGTACCGTAGATCAGTGTGTAAGGTCCAAGAAACTACAACTTCAGATCCTTCCACTTATGGACGAAGTGGCAAATAAACACTAGATTGTCTAGAAAGTGCTATAGGGGTGGACACTGTGATGATTCTTGTGGTGCTTGCAATGAATATTCTACCATTGAGTCATGACTGAAATGATTGGTCCCAACCTGCCGAGAAACAAACCTGACAGTTTTGGTTAGTTTCCTAAGATACCCCTGGAATTCTTCGCCAAGAATTTCAGTAGAGGTGTATGTATTGGGCTGTGCATGCAGTGTGAATGGAGTATGCATTCTCCTTTCTAAGATTATTTAATGTGGTGTGAGAAGATAATCAGACTGGCAGCGGGTGGGTGAGGAAAATCTTGATCTGGCTGATTGTGAAGCACGAACAAAGCAAGCAGCAAACAGTAAAGCAAATTATTTTTCAGCATATAACACATTTTTTCAATCCTTTCTTTGAATAACCCATTGAGACGCTCCACAATTCTGTTGGCTTGAGGGTGACAAATGGAGCACAATTAGTTTTTTGCCTTATACCGAACAGATTTCTTTAAACATCTTATTGAAAAAGTGAGTCCCATTGTCTGATCTGATGACACCCATATGCCCCATCGGGGAAGCACTTCACACACTAGAAATTTGTGGGGAGCACTAGTTAGCCTATTAGCCTGAAGAGCAGTGCAGTAGGATGGACTGGAGTACTCTCTGATTTATTAAAGCAACTCCTGTGCCATCAGGACAGGCCAAGTGTATTGTTGATGTGACGTAAGCTAAATCTGAATAAATGGTAGTGGAGCTCACTTTGTGACAGTTCCAATGCAGTTAAGAGGGCAGCAAGCAACAAGCTATGCTAACACCCAGTATTCATCTGATTCAAGGCTTACTACTGCTGGTCCCGAGTACCTTATTCCTGTATTCTGATCAATCATTGATGTACTGTCAATGAAGAGCACATTCCTTTCATTGAGTGTGTCATCCTTGATTCAGGTAGTGTCATCATATGTAGTGCAATCATGCACTGCATCATTTGGCAGTTCTGGTTCTGCCATAAATGTTGCAGGATTAACAGTGTGGCACCTGAGAGTGTGGATGCATAAGCTCGACAAAATCACTTCATATCCTGATGCTGGCTGGGGGTGAGAGATGATTTTGACTTTTGTAAGATTGCAAAAACGGCATGCTTTATATAAAAGTATGACCGGACACCCCATTGTAATAGTGGATGATTTCTGGTTGGCAAACACAGTTACTGCAAGAGCCTGCTCGCATGGGAAGTGCCCTTGCATTACTGTGTCCAGATGACTGCTGTAATAGTTCAGATGCTTATGTCCCAGTGAGGTCTTCGGTCTGAGGACCGCTGTCATCATCTGTCCATTTGAATGGGAGAACAAAAAGAAGTGCTTTTCATAATCTGGTGTGGATAGAACTGGGGCATTGCTGATTGCTGTTTCAAGTTCCTGAAGTGATTCGTCCTGACAAGGGGCCCTTTTGTTTTCTGTGCTTAGTTTGGTGTATGTGGAATACTCAAATATCCAATCTTGATAGTAGTTACATAACCCTAGAAATGGCTGCATCTGTTTGACCGTGAGCAGACATGGTGTGCTCTGTACTGCTGTGGCCCTTTCTGGTGTTATCTTCCTGCCTGCTGATGATATTATCTGCGGTAGGTACACAATTTCTTGATGACAATACTGCAGTCTATCCTTGTCCACTTTGTAACCCTTCTCTGCCAATAAGGTGAGGAGTTTTACTGAGTCATTCCTACATAGCTCTTTTGTCATATTACAGACCAGGAGATCGTCTACATACTGAATCACTGTGTTCTGTTTCCCTAAGTTTCCCAAGCCCATTTGTAATACTCTGATAAAAATGTTGAGGGATTCACAGTACCCTTGTCGCAAACGAGTGTGCTGGGACCTTTGTCCCCTATAGGTAAATACTGTAAGAGGCTGTACCTCAGGGTGTAATGGGATGGAGAAAAATGCATTTTTGAGGTCTATCACAGTAAAATAGGGAGCTTCCTTGGGGATATTACACAAGATGGTGATGGGGTTAGGGACCACTGGAAATTCTGCTTTACAATATTGTTCAAAGGGTGTAAGTCCTGTAGCATCCTCCAAGTTCACCTTTTCACTTTTTTAACAGGCTTTTTAACAAGCTAAATAGCCATGTTGCGTGGGGATTTTGCTAGAATCTAATGGCTGTATGATGCCTTGCTGCCATAAGGCATCTGAGGTGGAGTAGATGACTTCCTCCACTTCCTTTAACATGGAGTATTGTTTGACTCATGGCATAACTACTCCTTGTTTCTGTTTAATGCCAACATTGTGTGTGCCAGTGATCCACAACTGAATGGGTAGACTGTATAAATCTTGCTGTTAGTGTGGCAATACTGCATTGACAAGGTGAAGGGTGTGCAGTACTTCTCTGTGTTCCACTACCACTTGGCAGGGTACTGAGAGTTCAACTATAATTTCCCCCGCATCCTTGGTGTCTGAACAACTGTTCATTGGACACTTCCCTTTATTGTTGTGTTGGGTCAATGCATAAAACTGTGCGCCATTCAAGATCCTCCTTTTCCAAACCAGACAGGATTACCATGTCGACTTTCCTGATTACTGCCTGCAAATACATCTTGATAATGGTGCCTGGTGCCCATTCCAGTAGGACAGCTGGTCGAAATAGGAACTCTGCAGGCACCTGAGAAATGTTATGCTAAATCCCAGGCACCCATCCTAACACAACTGTTACCCCACAGAGGAAGAAATATATATGGAGCGGTATGCTACGTAGGACGCTGTTGACACAGAGTGCTTGGATTACTGTGACAGCCCTAGTGTGGTATGTGCCTGGGGTAGAACGCACTGTACCCTCCTCTGGAATGAAATGGTCATGTTTATCTTGCGCATGATATCCCTACGTAGGAGATTAACTGGGCTGTTCCCGTGAATACAATAAAGGGGGTAATAGTTTGTGTGTGCCTATGGATAGAGGTAAATCTTCAGTGAAAGGAACTGATTTGACAGCCGCAGAAACCCCCTGTGTGTCCATTATGTTGTCCAACATGAGGGAACATGCCTTCCTTAATACAAGATTTGGTAGCTCCTGTGATCACCAAAAAAGAGAATGTTCAATCGCCTATCTTAACTTCTACTAGGGGTTCCTGCTACCGGTTGGGAGTTACTGATAGTACTGGGCCTGACAATACTCTCTGTGGGCTGTCCTTTTGAGGGTAAATGTTCAATCCTGGGAGCGGGAAAAGGATTGCACCCTAACACTCTAGCTCCCGTGTAGTGGGTGAATGTGCCTTGTGGCAGGGGTTTATTATCCCATGGTTGAGCAGATGGTTGTATAGAATTGAGTGCCTGCCCCTGCATTTGTTGTTGTTGTATGTGACCTGGGGCATATGGGGCAACTTAGGTCCTATACAGTTGCCTATACAAGAAATAGTGGTGCTCAGCCGCCCAGCAGTCATCCAGAGCCCCAGAGGGCAGTGCTGAGGGGGGTGGGAGGGTGCAGGTGTGACTGGGTAGAGGGTCTGGTAGCCTATAAGGTTCCGGAGGGAATAGGCCGCTACTCTCAGCGGAAGTGGGTGAATTATCAGGGGAGGAAGAGAGGGAAAGAGGTAGAGAATAGAATAGTTTTGAGATGTTTCCCGAACATAAGGAGGTCTGTCTCAAGTCTGGGAGGGTAGGGAGGCTGTTCCAGCCAAAGAGAGAGATCCAGCTCCCACTCTCAGCTTGGAAAACGTTTGATCAGCAGAGAGTTGGAACTAGAAGATCGAAGGGATCTAACAGGGAGTTGTTTAGGGAGAGAAAGTTGGAGATAGCTGGATGCCAGGCCCCAGAAAGTCTAGGGGATCATGAAGAGGGTATTGAATTTGATCCTCGCAGCCACCGGGAGCCAGTGGAGAGATTTTAGAGCAGGAAAGATGTGGTCCCTGGGCTTGATGCCAAGGATATGTTTTGGAGCCCTATTCTGGATTAGTTGAAGGGGGCAAAGGGAGGAACGGGACACATTGAGGAAGAGGCTATTGCAGTAGTCAAGCCCGGAGAGGACCAGAACTCTGGAGACATTGAGCTTCTGGGGCCAGGTGAGGAAAGGTAGAATGCCTCTAAGGAGGTGAAGCTGAAAGTGGGCCTCTTGGCAAGGTAGAAGATGTGAGGGGTGAACGAGAGAGAGGAGTCAAAGATGACCCCAAGAATTTTGGCCTCAGTAGAAGGTGAGGGTACAGGGTCCAAGGAGGGCAGTGGGATGGCTGGAGGAAAACAGGGCACAGGTGTCTCAATAATAAGGATTCAGTCTTACTGGCACTTAGACAGAGATGATTAGAAGCGCACAAAGCGTGTATAGCAGTCAGACAATAGGGAATGAGAGAAGAGGAAGAGGAGGTAGCAGAGTGAAGCTTGAAGGAGAGCTTTGTGTCATGAGCATAACACTGGAAATGAGGAGAGAAGGATGAGATCAGGTGGGCAAGAGAGGCAAGGTAGATGTTGAAAAGCTACAACAAAAGGGTAGAGCCCTGGGGAACGTTGCAGGTGGAGAGTGAGGTGGTGGAGGAGAGCGGGCCCAGTTACACCTGGGAGGGGCGGTTAGTCAGGAAGGAGGTCAATCAGTCCAGTGCCTGGTCCATGATGCCAAGGGTATCGCAGAGCCATTTTATGAATATAGAATGGTTTACCATGTCAAAGGCAAAGTAAAGATCAAGGTGAATGAGAACGGCAGGAGAGTTGTACTTGAGATTAGCAAGACGATCTTCACAGGTGTTTAGGAGAGCACTTTCCATGCCAATAGAGGCCTGGAATCCAGATTGATGGTTGTGGAGACAACCAGCAAGTTCAGTATGATGGATCAGTTGGGGGGGAGACTAACTTCTCCAAGAGTTTGCCCAGGAAGGGGGTAGTAGAGATGGGGTGTTAGCTGGGCAGGAAGAGTTTGCAGAAGGATGCCTGGTGCACCAGAAGACTGTTTTTTGTTTTCCACCCACCCACCCTGCATAAGTAACAGCGGTACGGCAAGGCATGGCCGCTGACCTCGTGGGACGGTGAGGCAGTATTTTGCCGACCAGTGACAAGATACAAACTCCGAATGAGCCATGGGAAAGCCGGAAGGGTCTTTGCTCTTCTTGGGACCAGAGAGAATGCAGGGGTTGGAGGGGGGACAAGGGAGGCAGGAGAGCAGGAGGGGATTCGATATAGGGGTAGATGAGAGTGGTGACAGGATGTCCTGTGTTTTAGATGTGAAATGGAAGGACAGTGAGGTGAAGAGAGCCTGCGAAGGAAGTGGAGAGATAGAGACTGCAGTTGGATTGGCGAGTTCCTTGCAGATTTTGAAAAGTTCAGCTGTGTTGGTTGTGCCTCCAGAGATACAGGATTGAATGTGGCCCATCTTCTTGGAGCTAATGGAGAAACAGTGTTGCATTTGGAATAGGCAACAGGCCAGTTTGTCAACGGATGTACATGAGGTCTGCCACTATTGTTCAGAAACTCTGCACTTACACTTCAGAGAGGCTAGATCCGAGTCATACCAGCCATTACCTTTGGAGGCAGGCTTCAGGTATTTCCTCATGACAAGGGCAAGGATTTCAAGGGTATTAGAGATGGCGAGGTGAAGGTTAGCAAGGACTGAGTCAGTGAGAGAGTCAATAGCAGGAGTAGGAGGGGGATGAAAGGGGAAGCAAAAGTAGTGACTGATACTCGCTACATCGGTTGAACGACTGCGAAGAAGGCTGGCAGTGTTGGGGGTGGCTCAGCCAGAGGGCCAAAGGGCCCCAAGCAGGTGGAGCGGACAGAATGGTGAGACCAGGAGAGGGGTGTAGTGAGTAGGTAAGAAATATGGATGTCTGCAAGGCATTCAGAGTGTGTCCAGCTGAGTGGGTCAGACGGGAAGGAAGAATGGTAAGAGAGAGGTAGTCACAAAGGTCACGGAACAGTGAAGTGGCTGATTCAGGAGAGTCAAGGTGGATATTTAAATCTCTGAGGAGGAGGAATTTACAAGTAGAGGTCAAGAGAGAGAAGAGGTGAGGTCAGCCCATTCAGAGAGGAAGAGAGGGACAGGGCCGCAGGGCCTTTAGAGGGTGGCAAGGGTAAGTGACAGAGCAGGAGAGACACTGACCCTACAGATAAGTCATTCAAAGGAGGAGTAGGATTGAGCAGGTACAATAAAAGCAGGGAGCCAAACAGGGAAAATCAGGGCCACTCCACCTCCAGACCAGTTGGGTCTGAGATTGGAGAGGAGCTTGTAGCCCTTGGGAAGGAGAGTGCTAAGAGCAGTGCTAGAGCTGGCATTGAACCACATCTCGGTATTGGCGAGAACGTCAAGGTCAAAGTATTCAAGAAGGGGACAGATGTCAGAGGAGTGTTTAACAGCAGAACAAGCATTTAGAGTAGCTAAGTGGAGCTGATTACCAACTTTGAACGTTTTCTGAGGAGGGCTACATGGGTGTGGTACCCCCCTGTAACCATGTGATGTGGCCTGGATGGATTGCTTCTGCAATCTCATTTCAAATGACCGTTCTTCCTACAAGACCAACATTGCAACCCTGGTCAGTGCCATGTTTGCCATACCTCCTCCTCTACCCCTATGGAAACTTCCTCTAACTCTTTGAAAACCTTGTGCTCCCCACCCAAACTCTCTAGACCTTTCCACCCATCCCTGTGTGGGGTGGGTTGAGGCCGGCTTTCCATGGTGTTAGCTATTACCACACCTTCCATGCACGGTTTCTTTTGTATCAACTTCTACCTTCTGTGTTTGTTCTATCCACTCCTTATCCTTCCCATGTCTCCACCTGCAATAATATGTGATGTTTTCCTGTATCTCAGACCATGATTTTGCTTGTGCGTCAACCACCTTGTTTAAATCTGCCGGAACTTCCGACAGGAACCCCTTGCATAATACATGATAAAAAATTACAATGTTTTTGTCCCAATGCTCCCCTGTCTCTAATTGCCACAACGCCTGAATCTGATGTATGTAAAGGGTGGGGTCATCATCTGTTCTCATTGTGTGGGCCATGATGGAATTCATATCGGGTCTGTCAGGGTACATATTCCTCAAAACCTTCCATACTTATGCTCAACAGTTATTAAACGGGGTGCCATCATGGGTGGTACTGTTCATTTTTACTCCCTTGTACCCAGCTTTACTTCGTATTTTGTATGCCTGCTCCCACAGCAGGGAGGTAAACACGCTCTTTATGTCCCCCACAGCCAGTGCGATGCCTGCAGTATGCTTCTCAAGGGCTTAAATCCACATATCCACTCCTGCATTAAGGAAGGGCAAGTTGTGCATTAAGTTGACCCGGTCCATGTGGGGCCAAGCCGCATAATGAGGTTTCCCCAGTTCCTTCTGTAACAGTAGGAGCTATGTGCCCCAATGGTTACGCACAGAAGCCCTTACCCACTTCTTACTTTTGGATGGGGCCATTCGGCCAGGCTGCGATCAAAGTGGCTCCAGTGTGTTGCCTCCTGCAATGCTTCAGATTCCCACCCATTGCTCTGTTCCCTTTGGTTCTCTTCCAGACTTAATAAATCTCTGTTTAACCTACCCCTGTCTTCGACCAGAAATTGTGAATCCTCACCTTCATGCCATTGCATGGTTCCGCCAGGGGTGGTCTGCGCTACCAAGATTTTGGGTTTGTTTACAACTGTACCATCCATATTAAAGAGGATGGGTCCTATTCTCCATTTATCACTACCTATAGGCATGCTCTGCCCCTCCCTTTGCCTCCCTTTGCCCCCCTGTCTGTTCTGGGCCTGCAGGGCTCGTGTCAGCCCCTGCTCTGCTATTGGTAATGCTGCCTCCACCTGCTTGCGAGCATTGTTTTCAATGTTTAAATCATCTGACTTTAGTGGTGCCATCAGGCTTCCCTGATGTCCCTTTCCCATTGGTGTAATGGTGTAATGGGTATTAAAAATAATAGGGCTTGGTGTATCCTATGGTAGGAGGTTGAAGGCAAGCGTCCCCAGATAGCACGATCCTCCCCGCAATGAGAGACAATAATGGACTCTCCCAGGATGGGAATAAGGCCAGGACAAAGTGCGGGTGAGCTTAAATGGGAGTTTATCAATCAAAATAGGGCATGCAAAGAACTCTGCAAACTCCGAGAGCGCTCTGTCTGACAATAGCAAAGACAGGCGTATATATTTACAAAAAACGTCATAAGAACCTACATGCTATAGGGGGCACAAGTTCGTGGGGATTGGGTGGCGATGACTAGCTATAGGTGCTGCTGCGATGTGGTTTGCCGTGGCTGGAGGACGTCACTGGTTACCCTCTTGGGTTGGGCTTTCCTGACTTTTTGCCCTAAGGCCGCGCACACCGCAGTCATGCAACATTGCAATATTATCTTCCCTGGTAAATCTTCCAATAGGTTATTCTACAGGTTAATACAACACAGGAGGAATGCACCTGGAGTGGGATCTGTTGGCGATTCGTCAATACATGGTTACCACCATCCTGTTGACCGGGGATCAGAGGTCGTGGGGTTGGGTCAGGGAATGGGACAGGCGGTCTGTGTCATCATGTCTTGTTAGAAGTCATTATGGATGTGTTCTTGCAATGTTGCCATAATATTGGGTGTCCTAATTTTACAGGGGCCATTAACCTAAGGTGGGCCGGCGGACCGTGGAGTCTAAGAAAGGGCGCCTTTGGATCTTTGGATCTGTGTTTTAAGGCCCGGGTTTACAGCTGGGTTGTAAATAATTCAGGTGGCAGGCCATGGCCTTGGGTACTGCGGGGGAATGCGAATGCTTGAAGCGGCTCCAGCCGAATTGGGGGAGGTGGAGCAGCGCGGCACAGGCCTCTGCTTTTTCGTCTGGCAGGCTTCACTGGGAGGAAGGGGGAATGGCCTTGCATGTGTTCACAAAGGTATTTTCCTCGTGTGTTGCAGACTTTAGGTGGAAGAGACATAAACATTCATATAATATACAATACTCATTGAGTCTTTCCAAAGCTCACGTTTTTGACATTACTAGTGCCATTCATATGGCCTATTTGAGCACATTGCTTGTACACTACGTTTTTAGCGACTACAACATTTTGTTATATGCTTATACACACACTGTGAGTGAGGTAGTAGTAAGGTTGGTGGAGCATGCAAGAACAACCCGCCACTGAGACTGGCGGCAGTGGCACATAGTGGGCTCAGACACACATATGGTGCATTTTCGTGCACCCCTTACATGAGCCCTCAGTATGGTTGCATTTGTCTTCCTTTGCACTCTAGCAGCATTAGTTCAGTTTTGGCGCGGGACTGTGGGGTGCAGTCTTCTCGGTAACACACATAACATGAAAAAACCACAGGGACGCTTTTACCATTTGCGCATAGCTACAGGGATAAGGGTGCTTCATCCCTAATGTCATATGAGCATCCTGCCATTGTCATATATTTTACAGGTTTTTTAGTCAGTGAGGTTGTGGAGAGAACGCTTTCATCACAGGTGGTTTGCTCATTAATATTTGGGGATTTTGTTTTTGTCAGGGGACCATTGTACAGTTCTTTTCCACCTAGGCCCTGCTGGCTGGGTCATGCTGGAAACAGTGATACACTGCGGAAGGTGAAATGTTACAGTGTTGGTATCTAACACTAGCTCATGTCCGTCTGTTCGTGGGAACAGGCTCTTAGCGGATCTGCCAGGGAGCTGTGGCCACAGGGTTAAGTGATACTCTCCAAGGGTGGGGGCCGCGCGGTGGTGCACAGGGCTCAAGCCATTTTTATTATACGAAAATGGCTTCCAGGGCTTAGCTAAATTGAACAGGTTTGGTCAATGTCTTCATCCAGTGCCCCACCCGCCACCTGGGCCCTGGTGGCAGGAAGGACACCCGGCGAGCCATGAACCTCACCGGGGGAGAAGAGGCATGGGAGGGGGGTCTCCTGGACCAGTCCTCCCATAAAAGGTGTATGATCCATATCGGGCTGGTTGGCGGTAGAGAGTTTACTCACATGGGCAGGCTCCTTCCACCCTTTTCGAAAGCACCCTCTTTCTTCCACAAACATTTTTCATAGTTCAAGTATGCTCTGCCTATTTCTGAACGGTTTCCTCTTATAGGTTGACAATAGATACTTGTGCATGTTTTCCAATATAGTCTTATCGAGAGTGCCCTCTTCGGGCCATGAAATAAATAATTTTCCCACAGTTCTCTGAACCCACTCTTTGTCATGCTTGAAAATATGTTCCTTATATTGCAGAAGCGCTTTACACATATGCTCAAACGACTTATCCATATTGTCACAATGCTCCAACCGAGCTCAAATGAACATATGCCAACACCGGCCTAATAGCCGCTACCATTAACAAAACCAGCAGATGTTCCCAATCCTACTAGCAGATCTGCTTATTCACACAACTGCTAATGACATTAGACAAAGAAATCCATCATGAACAGAATTACAAACAACATATTTGACATCTTCTTCTATACAACTGCTTAAACATGCTCAATATTCAATTACTATTGTTCTCTAACAACAAAACACATTATATACACAATGGTCAATAATACCTGCAATAAAATACATTTCTTCACATAATAATGTAGATCCTTCCTCTGTTCACTTACCTCGAGATGAGGACATTAAAACCTCCTTAAGTTCCCTTCTCTGAAACGGAGGGATATCCCAAACAACATTATCTTTCCCCACATAGGAGGAGCTTCAACACTAAACGGGAGAGTCTCCACACTACTTAGTCAGTGCTTTGAGGTCATTCTAATGATATATAGAGTGCTATATAAATGCCAAGTAACATAACATAATATAACATAACATAACTACACATGGCTACTGGCCCACTAGTGTTTTAAAATGTACAGTGGGCATGGTTAGTCAGGCCAAAAGGCCATGGCCACCTAGAGGATCCAAAGAAAACACATTGGGGGAACCTGTACAGTGGACATGGCCGAAGGCCATGGATAGTGGCCAGTAAAACAACTATGGTATAACAAAACCCTTTAAATTTACTGAAAATCCTCTGTTAAGGCGCAGTTAAGTTGTGCAGATTTAACTCATCAAAGCCCTTGAAATTCAGCGAATGTGGGAAGTCATGACCAGCTTAACTCCGTTTGTTCCCTTTGTTCCCTTTGCAAAGCCCATGAGCACATACATACAATAAGAGAAGGGATTCACAATGTGTTACAAAATGGCATTATGGCATTATGGGGGTCATAGCATTATCGGCGACATCAACGGGAACGCTCCAAGTTAAGCTGGTGATGACTTCACACATGTGCTGAATTTCAAGGGTTTTGTTGTGTTCAATCTGTGCAAGTTAAGTTAACTACAACTTAACTAAGGTGTTTACAGTGATATATATATATGCGGTAGTGGCTGTGTAGTTATGGTTAAATTGCTGTTTCCATAGGAAGAGCACTTTTTGGGCGGCTTATAACTCCGCTCCGCCTGGACGAATCCTTACCTACCAAACTTTGCAAAAAAAGTATATGGCCCACTCTGATTTTTTTTGCAAAGTTTGTGAGAGGTTTGGTCCAGGGGGGGAAAAGTTATAGGGGAGGTCCCAAAACCTCTTTTTTTCCCATAGACTGAATGGGGGAAAAACTTTGCGCACGCCTACAGATCAAACCGATTTTCACCAAATTGGCGGCAGAAGCAGCGGTTTGGTCCCGAAAGCGTGCTTTTGCAAATTTAGTGAAAATCCATCCAGTACTTCTTTTTTAACGATCAAAAAGTAGGTCTCAAGAAATTAGTGATATCTATGTCCACTCCGCGGTCACACTTCCCTGTTTGCTCCGCGGACAAGATAATGATTGGCTAATCAGCCGCGTCATGTCTGCGGACATGTGACACGTTCGCTCATTGGATGGCGAAGAGCGTGAAGTGCGTCAGATTGTTCCGATGCGCCTGCCATCTTTCATCCATGTTTTGGTGTCCGCGGACATCACCACTAAAACATATAAAAAAACATAACATTGCACTTATTAAACTTATCAAATACTGTCTCGGAAGGTGAGGGTTGATGAGACTGGGATGGTATGTGGCAGCAGGAAGTAAAAAAGTGGTGTTTTTTTGTCACGAAAGTCATACAGTACATTTGGAGTTGTTGCTCAATATAATGTGCGTAAAGTACAGGAGAAGAATTACTGTGTCTGTGTTACAATATATTTAAACTAATACTGAAGTCAGACTGGCGTCCTAGAGTTTGACATCTGAGGCAGCCACCTGCAGTGTTTGATGGAAACGGCGGGTCTGCAAGTGTATGGGAGTACCAGTTCTCATGAATGCGTTGAGCCATGTTGTTGCAAAGTGAGAATGTATTTGGATTCAGAGTGAAGGTCACTAGCTTTGCTTTTTTGGTTGCAAGCACAGGAGGCCCACGCATGGGACTCAACCCATAAGGGTCAATTGATTTTTGACCTTGAGGCAATATTCAGTAAGAATGCAGGGAGAGGAGGTCTGCAATAAGGAACATTTGATAAGGTTATGCATTCCAAACTTTTGTAAGGCACATGTAAAATAATTTCTTGAAAATTCTTTGGTGCAAGCACATTGCTGTCTGAGTTACAGAAAGAGAATGGAGACTGTCAATATCATGTAAGTTTGCTTTTGACGACTCTACACCGGAACGAGATTAAATTTTTTTATTACCAGAACATTAATTTTGGCAATGTAACTGAGGTACTATCTTTCTGTGTAGTTGTTATTTTATTTGTAGTTATGGGGAGTGAAGAATCTCGGCGTTTGTAGAATATCACTAGATTCACCCATGTTCAACGCTAATATTTCTTTAAAATGTCATTTATGACCAAATCGATTTGTGTATCAGTTTCCACGTTCTTTTTGTATTTTTTTAAATTGTTTGTTGTGTGTACTAATCATTAGTTTAAACTGTATGCCGAATTAAGAAATCAATAGATGTATTGTAATAAAGGTTGGGTATTGATACGTATTTTCTGTTATGTTCTCCAAATAGTTACATGCGGCCTTACTGCGATTGCCATGGATTCCAGATGCCAAGTGATGGATTTTTTATACGCCAGGTGCACCTAGGCGTGAACGGCTGGATCACTGTGACTGTTTTGTGGGACGATCGCGCAGGGCTCATGTGTCCGTACGCTGCACTGGCGCTTAGGAGTCACATAACATCTTTTATGGTGGTCTAAGCCCAAGTTCATGCCGACGCCCTGGAATTAACTGTGCGACCGAAGCTGTTCCTTTATGGAAAATGAATACTTTGTGTATGGGAAAAGAACAACGTGTGCCTCACGATTAACATTTTCTATCAGGAGCGCAGAAACAAATTTGCAATTTGATTGAATATGGGAATAGTCCGATGTTCTCGGGCAGTTTATTGTGAAATAAAAGTACTTTACAAATTGTAAAGTGTCACTGTTTTCTTTTAAAAAACTGTTTATTATTTCAAATTGTGATGTGCTATGTTGTAAGTCGATGTGTGTTCATTTTCAGGTTCTGCGTCACGGCACGTAGGTGCTTATGGGCGCATTTGGCTACGCTGGAGAGGAACGTCATCGAGAAAGGTGTTGAATATTACTAGGATTGGTTATGTGAGGGTCAGGGGCGGGCCATATGATTTAGTGACGTCAGGGCAATTTATCTTAGGCAGATGCAGCAATGGACAGGATTAGCACAAGATGACCGATAATAATATTTTCTGAACATTGCACTTGTGAAATTTATGAAATAATGTGTGGGGAGGTGAGGGTTAATGCTGATGGTTGGAATATTTCTGACATGATTGCGAATGAGTTTACAAAGTTTGTAAGGATTTTGTGCACACCTAATATGACAATTCATTTCTGTATTCTTTTGACAGTTTTGAAAAAAAAAGTGGGTGGATTTACAGTAAATTTGCGTAAGGCTGATTGGCAACAACCGTAAAAAAGTATGCTGTTGGAGTTGTGGCAGTGTTTTCGTATGTAGTTAAAAAAAATAGCGGTACAGCTTCAGTGACTGAGGGGTCGCCTGTAGCCATGGGCAGTGGGCAGAATGTCAGGGTCATGGTATAAGGTCATGATCCGGACAATGTGGCTACTGGCCATGACCAGAATGGACAAAACAAAGGATTAAAGTGGCCATGTCCACCTCGGACTGGCTTTGTGGTAAAGTTGTTCGACATTAGGATACATTTGAAAGGGAAGAAAAATGTGCTTGTGGTAATATGGTCACAGGGTTCCCTTTTTGATTTTTGCAGGCTGCAATGGAAAGCGAAGAGGGGCCCTGTATGGAACACCCGCCTTCCCTTTCTATGGTGGCCATCTTGGAAAATAATTTTCTTTCCTAAACCGGGACGCCACAGGCGACCCGGTTTAGGACAAAACATCATCTTTTTTAGTAGCACGGGTTACTGATTTGGAAATCTAGATTGCTAATGGCATTCATCCCCCATTTTAGAGGTGAAAGGGGGGGGTAATGATCCAGAGACCTCGTTATGCACTCTCGCTTCGATTGGGCTGATAACTGGGCCTGAAGATGAACTCTACAATATTCCCATTAGCATAACACAAACTGCAAATGGAAATGTTGGAAAATCTTATTGCGTCTATGTTCTTTACTGAGAAATATAAAGTGGATGGAGTCTATGCGTTTTTTTTTGTTCTATTTTTTTACTGTAAAAGGTGGTTCCTAAAAGAACATTTGTTTTGTTTATGGATGGCTTTTTTATGGGAGGACAGCTAAGAACGAAAGTTGCGGACGGAACTGAGGAAAGAGGCACCAAACAGTAATATGGAGGGGCAGGTGGACGGGGGAAAATGTTGTGCGTGTATTATTTGTAAGCTAGGAGCAGTGTTTCTCATGCTCCTTCATTACAGCAGTGGTGCTGTTTCTTGGGGAGGAGGGATGGCCTTAGCTGATGTTGTTTTAAGATAAATAGCAGTTTTGCTAAAAGTATGTACTGTGTACTAGATTGTTAATGGCTGAGTACGAATAGGTGTTGGAGCTGTGCAAGGGAAATGTTGAAGTTGCAAGTTCCTACATCAGTAGAAAATGTAGTTCCACACTGTTCACGAGGCACAGATCTTATTGTGAAGTGTGTATGGGTTTTCGGACACATCACCATGCTGTGCGTCAGCATATGGTCCTGTGGCATTCTCCGGAAGGTGTGCAATGAAGTCAGATGTTTGTTTATATTATGGTTACGTGCCACTACTAGAAACCTATGAAATTCAGTAAAATAAAATTGTTAAAGGGACGTTATGGTTAAGTTGTGCTACTAAAAACCTATGAAATTCAGTAAAAATAACTTTGTTAAAGGGAGGTTATGGTTAAGTTGTATGATTCTCCTTATCGCTTGACACAGGATCCTGCCTCACTGTAACCCAAGGCACAACCTATACCTATACCTGTAACTAAGTTCCCTTACAAGTAACAGCGCCACAATGCCCTTGGGCTGCCTGCGCGCTATATAAATGTAATAAATAAATAAATAAATAAGTTGCGCTACTAAAAACCTATGAAATTCACACAAAAAAACTTTGTTAACGGGACGTTATGGTTCCAAGTAAAACCGAAAAACCCTTGAAATTCGCCAGTTATGGTAGGCTAAGCAACCATAACTCGCACCGCCACTGTGCACTGCTAACACCCAGGACATCAAAGATGACATCACAAATGTCATTGATGACATCACTGATTACATCACATGTCTGACTCCCCCTTCTGTCCTTTACTGACATATCTAGGCCACATGGATTTCTTCAGTAACAGTCAGGAACTAAAAATGTAAAAGGTACTATATTTGTAGACTTATCCTTCAAGTATGTTCTTACAGTAATTCCCTTAGGGTCAAGTCACATCATATAAAACATATACATAGCAGAAGACACAGGCTTGAAAGACAGCAATACTTTATGTGCATGAAGATAATCATTAGGGTGATCAGCACTTTCTCATAGTTTTTTTTAATTACTGTACTTTCCCTGTATATGCTCATATTTGTATACATTGTACTCACACTCCTTTCCTTAGGGTCCAGTCACATCATGTGATACACATACATAGGGTAAGTAGCAGCTTTGAAACAGAGCAATCATTTCTCTGCATAAAGATAATCAGTTAGGTTCTGAAATCTTTCTGCTACTACTTCTGCTTTTTTGTTTACTTCACTTTCCCTGTATATGCTCTATTTGTGTGTGTTGTTGTCTTTTTGTGTTTTGTGTGCAGTAATGCAATCATGTAGTAAGTGGGTTTTATTAGCTACCTATTACATGTTTCACAGTACGCAAAACTCTAATAAGAAAGCAGTTATCATTTCACTATTCAACATGGCAATATTATGAATATTGCACCTTCATCATGTATGCTGCACATTCTGCCTACATTTCTGCAGTAACGCAACTTAACCATAATGTCCCTTTAACAAAGTCTTTTTTACTGAATATATATATTACATGGACGTGGTAGCGTCCATGTAGTTATGGTTAAGTTGGTGTTTCCATAGGAAGAGAATTTTTTGGGTGGCTTATAACGTCGCTCCCTCTGGACGAATCCTCACCAAACTGTGCAAAAAAGTATATGGCCCACTCTGAATTTTTTTGCAAAGTTTGGAAAGGTTTGGTCCAGGGGGGGCAAAGTTATAGGGGGGATCCCAAAACTTTTGTTTTTTCCCTTAGACATAATGGGAAAAAACTTTGCGCATGCCTACAGCCCAAACCGCTGGACGGATTTACACCAAATGTGCGGCAGGAGCAGGGGCTTGGTCCCGAAAGTGTGCTTTTGCAAATTTGGTGTAAATCCGTCCAGTACTTTTTAAAAAAATGACCAAAACGTAAGGCAAAAAAATTTGTGATATCTCTGTTCACTCCGCGGATGGACTTCGCGGACATGCAACGTGTTCGCTGATTGGACGGTGTGGTGCGTGAAGCACGTCAGATTTTCTGTGGCGCCCGCCATCTTGCATTCGCGGACGACCGCGGACAGCGCAGTGAAACTTGGATTAAAAATTGTATTTAGTGGAGTGTGTTGGTGTGTAAGAGTGTTTGGGGAGGGTGGGGGAGTATGAGATAGGTTCAATGTTCTGTTTTTTTTATGTGCTAGACACTTTTGTTGTGTTCGATTTTTCTGCAGACAACACGACTGTTCTGAAATGTTCGTAAATAAACAGAATGGATTCGGTGTCAAGTTGAAAGTGTTCTAAGAAGACTCGTGGGGTCCTGGAATGTTCGCAAGGGGTGTCCTGAAGACCTTGTCTGTATTGTTCGTTGTGAAGCTGAAAGTGTTCTAAGAACACTCGTGGTGTCCAGAAATTTTCGTACATAAAGAAAATGGGGGTGTTCTGAGGACGTTGTCCGTATTGTTCGCTGGCAAGTTGAATGGGTTGTAAGAACACTCGCGGTGTCCTGAAATGTTAGAAAATAAACAAAATGGGGGTGTTCTGAGGACGTTCTCCGTATTGTGTGCCTGCTTAGCTGTATCCAATGAGGGAATGGCACAGAGAATGAAGTGGAAATGGTAGAGGGCTGTCTAAGAGGTATGCGGTTTGTGGACAGGGCGTGCTGCATCCGGGGTTTTCCAGCAAATTCAGCATGGAAAGAAGACTGTAGGGATCAGCCAATCAGATGTTGAGGTTGTGGATTTGTGTTCAAAGAGACTGTGTGTAGTGTAGATGGCAAAAGTGGAGAAAGTCAGGGTGTTGGTGCTCGGAGATATGTTTGTGCATGGTTTACAACAGTATGCTCAATGCAGGCATGTTGCAAAGAATTTTGATGTTAAAGGAGTGGAGGTGGTGTTGAGCACTGTGCCTGATTGCAATGTACAGGGAATTGTACAAGTTTGTGAAGATATGGGCAGGATCAACAGTCCCCATGTGGTAGTTTTGCACTATGGTGCTTTCCATTTGGGCTATGTCAGTGCCCCTACTTTGTTGGCAGATTTGGAACACTTGGTTCAAGCAGTAATGAACATCCTTCCAAATGCCAGAGTAATATTTTCTGGATTAGTCCCTAGGGCAATATGGGACAATAGTTCAGTTGTTTGTCCTCAGCAAAACAATGCTAGGTGTGTAATCAACCGAGGCATGTGTGCCTTCATGCTTAGAGCTGGTATGTTCTTCTGTAATAATGAGAATATTGATTCCAGTAATGCTGTTTATTTTAAAGAATATGGCATTTCCTTATCTTTTATGGGAAATGCTATTCTGTTTTGGAATGTAAGGGTTGCTTTGGAGAAGGTTATGTGAAGATTTTAGGAGTAAAGTAAGAAAAAAAAATACAAAATAACAGGTGTCTGTCAAGCATCTGCAAAAAAAACCAAAAAAACAGCTCTTTTCAGAGTCAACCTCAAAGGGGAAATGGGGCACACTATTTAAATTTACATTCACCACGCTCAGATTTTCGATATGTCCGCGGACATGGCGGTATTCCGCGGACATAGAAATCACTAGCTAGGGGTTCAGTATGTTCTATGTTACATGTATATAAAGTCAGGGATATTATGGTTAAGTTGTGCTACTAAAAACATGAAATACAGTAAAAAAAGTTGTTAAAGGGACGTTATGGTTAAGTTGCGCTACTAAAAACCTATGAAATTCAGTGAAAGAACTTTGTTAAAAGGGACGTTATGGTTAAGTTGCGCTACTAAAAACCTATCAAATTCAGTAAAAAAACATTGTTAAAGGGACGTTATGGTTCAAAGTAAAACTGAAAAACCCCTGAAATTCAGCAGTTATGGTAAGATAAGCAACCATAACTCGTGCCACCGTGCACTGCTAACACTAACACCCAGGACATCAAAGATGACATCACAAATGTCATTGATGGCATCACTGATGACATCACATGGCTGGCTCTCCCTTTTTTTCCTTTACTGACATATCTAAGCCACATAGTTTTCTTCATTAACAGTCAGGAAGTAAAAATTGAAAAGGTACTATATTTGTAGACTTAGGGTCAAGTCATATCATATGAAACATATATATAGCGGAAGACAAAGGCTTGAAAGAGAGCAATCCATTCTGTGCATGAAGATAATCATTAGAGTTATCAGCACTTTCTCATAGTTGTATTTTTATTACTATACCTTCCCTATATATGCTCATATTTGTATACATTGTACTCACACTCCTTTCCTTAGGGTTCACTGACATCATTTGATACACATACATACAGTAAGTAGCACCTTTGAAACAGAGCAATCATTTCTCTGCATAAAGATAATCAGTTAGGTTATGAACTCTTTCTGCTATTATTTCTGCTTCTTTGCTTACTTCTCTATCCCTGTATATACTCATATTTTTATGTGTTGTTGTCTCTTTGTGTTTTGTCTGTATTAAGTGTAATTATGTATTAAGTGGGTTTTATTAGCTACTAATTACATGTTAGATTATGAATATTGCACCTTCATCATGTATACTGCACACACTGCCTAGGTTTCTGCATGAGTTGCTTAGTATACTGGATAGACATTCATAATAGAATGCTATTTATATCAATGCATTGCTTAATGCACTAATTAGCTCATGATATTTATTCAAATGATCCTTCACACTTTTTGCTCAACATTATAAGAATCCCTCCCCTACAGAGTTTTCATGAAAAGTAAATGCACATGTGATGTCATCAGTGATGTCATCAATGACATTTGTGATGTCATATTTGATGTCCTGGGTGTTAGTGTTAGCAATGCACGGTGGCGTGAGTTATGGTTGCTTATCTTACCATAACTGCCCAATTTCAGGGGTTTTTCAGTTTTACTTTGAACCATAACGTCCCTTTAACAAAGTTTTTTACTGAATTTGATAGGTTTTTAGTAGCGCAACTTAACCATAACGTCCCTTTTAACAAAGTTCTTTCACTGAATTTCATAGGTTTTTAGTAGTGCAACTTAACCATAACGTCCCTTTTAACAAAGTTTTTTCACTGAATATATATATATATATTCACTACAAAAAAAACTTTGTTGAGGGGACGTTATGGTTAAGTTGCCCTGCAAAAAACATGTGCACTTCACTAAAAAAAAAATGTTGGCCCTCCACATTATGGTTCAAATTAAAACCGAAAACCCCATGAAATTCGCCAGTTATGGCAGGCTGAGCCCCTTACTTGCCATCACCACTGTGCACTGCTACCACTAACACCCAGAACAGGAAAGATGTCATCTCAAATGTCACTGATGACATCACTGACAACATCACATGTTTAGCCCCTTTGTTTTCGTTCTCTGCCATATATATATATGTACATTCAGTAAAAAAAAACGTTGTTGACGGATGTTATACTTCACAGTGAAACCAAAAAACACTGCTCATTCTCCCATTATGGTAAGTTAAGCAACCATAACTTGCACCATCGACATGCATTGCTAAGACTAACACCCAGGACATCAAAGATGACATCACAAATATCATTGATTTAGTGGCACCTTATGGACGGCGACAATGTGCAATGTCCATAATGGGAACAAAAAAATCAAACAGCACAGAAAGCTGGAACGTCGTTATTAATAATAACATTTTTGTTTGAAAGTAGCTGAGCGGTGGAAGGGGAAATAAAACGTGTATCGCTACGCAACCTCTGCACAAAACAAAATTTTAACACATACTTTTTTTATTAAATATTATTTTAATTTGGGGAAATGTAGTGGCACCCTACAAACGGCGACAATGTGCAATGTCCATAATGGGGAAAAAAATTGCAACGGCACATAAAACGTGTAATTCATTAGGATATTTTTTTTATTTTATTCCAAAGTGAGAAAAAAAACGTCAATTCGGTATATAGGTGGAAAAAATACACTTACATGATGTGGACCGCCTCCATTGCATACACTGCAGTCAGACAGTGTATGTGGAAGAGTGCCTCTTAGGGAACTAATTTTTCATGGTCGGTGCAAACGTTTTTGAAGCATAACCTTATCAAATGATATGTTTTTCAAACTGTTACTCCCTACATTCTTTCTACTCTTTCCCTCTACCTCAAGGTTAAAAAACAAGGGTCACTTATGGGTGTCGACAAATATGCGTCCGTACTGAGCTCGTATTGAAATGAGAAAATGAAGTGGCCTTCACTCCGAATGCAAATAAATTCTCATTTTGCAACAACATATCAGCCGCTATTCATGAGAACTGCTACTCCCGTACACATGCAGAAGGGCTGTGTGTACGAAATAGTGCAGGTGGTTGGCTCAGATTTCAAACAGTAGAACGCCAGCCTGACCGCAGTAATGTTGTTTATGTATTGTAAAATGTAGGCAGAAAGTTCATTTCGTACAATGAGTAGCAAGTCCCACTGTACTGTATGACAGTGCTAACTAGAGTACTTCAATGTTTGACTATCTACTACCACGTCTCATCAACGCTCACCTTTTGAAACAGTTTTCCATAAGTGTAACAAGTACATTGGTGTCTTCTTCGTTTAGGTATGATAGTGGCGATGTTCGCGTTCAACAGAAAACCAAGTAAACATGGCAGACGTATCGAAAGATTACAATGCACTTCACGCTGTGCCACAACCAATGGAGAAAAAACCTTGCTCACGCCTACAGCCCAAACCGCTGGACTGATTTTCACCAAATTTGCACCAAATTTGCAGCAGCAGCTTGGTCCCAAAAGGTCCAGTGAAAATCCGTCCAGTAGTTTTTTTTTTAAATGACCAAAAAGTAGGTCACAAAAAATGTGTGATATCTATGTCCGCTCTGTGGACACACTTCCCTGTTCGCTCCGCGGACAGGACACCGATTGGTTAATCGGCTTGCGTCATGTCCGCGGACATACAACGTGTTCGCTGATTGGATGGTGAAGAGCGTGAAGTGCGTCCAATTTTCGGAAACGCCCGCCATCTTGGATTCGTGGACAGCGGCCGGTGGCCGCGGACATCGCAGTAAAATCATATTAAAAAACACAACCCTGCACTTGTCAAACTTATCAAATAATCTCTGGGGAGGTGAGGGGTGATGAGGATGGGATGGGATATGGCTGCAAGAAGCAAAAAAAACAGGTGTTTTTTGCCGTGAAATTCCGCGAACAGTCCGGATGTTCGCGAACAGTCCTGAAAAGGTTGCATACACCTCAGCATTACAGGGTTGGTGAAATGCAGTTCTTGGATGGCTTATAACTTTGGCACCACTTAATGGAACTGCATGACATTTTGCATGTATATTTCTGACCTGATTCTGAGTGAGTTTGCAAATTTTGGTGGGATTCTGTCATGAGGGGGCAAAATTAGAGGGGGGTCCCAAAATAATGTAAAGGCTTATATATGAGGTGCCATTTGATGAATCTACACATCTTTGGCAAACTGATAATAGATCTAGATATACATGTTTCTGCGAAGTTTGGTGGGATTATGTCAAGAGGGAGAAAAATTAGAGGGGGGTCCCAAAATATTGTAAAGGCTTATAAATGTGGTGCCATTTGACAAATCCACATAAAGGTTTGCAAAAAGATTATAAATCTAGATATAGATGTTTTCGTAAATGGATTTTGTCAAGTGGGGGCTAGGTTATATGACGATTGTATTTGCATAAATTTGACACTTTTGAATAAATAAAACATGGGTGGATTTACAGCAAACTTGCGTAAGGAGCATTGGCAAGGAACTACAAGCATGGTTTTGCAAATGTGCTAGTGTTTTATTATTTGACAAGTGTCATAATGTAGCTACAAATAATTGGTATACCTTTAGTGCCTGAGGGGTAGCCTGTGGCCATGGGCAGTGGCCAGATTATCCGGGTCATGGAATAAGGTCATGATCCAGGCAATCTGTCTACTGGCCATGACCACAAGGGACAAAACAAAGGATTAAAGTGGCCATGTCCACCTGGTACTGGCTTTGTGGTAAAGTTATTCAAAATTAGGATAGATCTGAAAGGGAAGAAAAATGTGCTTGTGGTAATATGGTCATAGGGTTCTCTTTTTGCCTTCTGCAGGCTGCCATGGAAAGCGAAGAGGGGTCCTGTATGGCACCCTCGCCTTCCCTTTCCATGGTGGCCATCTTGGAAAAGGATTTTCCTTCCTGGCGTCCCGGTATAGGAAGAAAAATCCTCTTTTTTAGCACCGCTGGTTCACACTTTGTGAATCTAGGGTGCTAATGGCTTCATCCCCCATTTCAGGGGCTGGAATGGGGGGATAATGGTCCAGAGATCTCGTTATCCACCCTTGCTTCGCTTGGGCTGATAACTTGGACTGCTGGGCCGGTATCCACCGTTCCAGTCCCTGGAACGGAAGATGAACGCCACAATATTCCCATTAGCATAACACAAAATGTTGGAAAATCCTATTGAGTCTATGTACTTTACAGAGAAATATAAAGTATATGGAGTCTATACATTTTTTTTTAGTTCTATTTTTTAACTGTGAAAGGTGATTCCTAAAGGAATATGTCTTTTGTTGTTTTTGGATGTATTTTTTTTGGCAGGAGAGTTAAGAACGAAAAGTGGGGAGGAAATGAGGGAAGAGGAACCAAACACTAATATGGAGGGGTAGGTGGACAAGGGAAAATGTTGCGCATGTGTTATTTCTAAGGTAGGGGGCAGTGTTTAACATGCTCCTTGATTACAGCAGTGATGGTGGCTCTTGGGGAGGAGGGATGGCATTAGCTGATGCCATTTTAAGATAAATAGCAGTTTTGCTAAAAGTATGTACTGTGTACTAGATTGTTAATGGATAATGAGTAGGAATAGGTGTTTGAGCTGTGCAAGGGAAATTCTGAAGTTGAAAGTTCCTAGATCAGTAGAAAATGCAGTTCCAAACTGTCCGCGAAGCAGAGATCTTATCGTGAAGTGCGGACAGGTTCTCGGACACGTCATCATGCCGCACGCCAGCGTATGGTCATGTGGCAGTGTCCGGAAGGTGCGCTATGAAGTCAGATGTTCGTAGACGTCTACGGATGCAAAATTAGTTGAAATAGTTGCAAAAAGTGTATAGAAGTGTTAAAAATGATTCCAGAAGGTGGGAAATGGCAGAGTTTTAAGGTGACATTTTGTAAATTGCACACAAACATTGCTATATTGGGTAAGTATGATATTAGTAAGTTGTAGGAAAATAGCATGCACTGGTAAAAACCCATGAAATTCACTGAAAAAACTTTGTTAAAGGGGTGTTATGGTTAAGTTGGACTAATAAAAACCTTTGAAATTCACTTAAAAAACGTTGTTAAAGGGACGTTATGGTTATGTTGGACCAATAAAAACCTATGAAATTCAAAGAAAAAACGTTGTTAAAGGGACGTTATGATATATATATATATATATATATGATATATAGCACCTTTTTCAATTTTAATATTCTGACTGCCAGTGAACAAAACCACCTGGCCTATATATGTCAATAAACAAAAACAAGTGGCCATGATATGTGATGTCATCAGTGATATCATCAATGACATTTGTGATGTCACCTGTGATGTCCTGGGTGTTAGTCTTAGCAGTGCACGGTGGTGGCGTGAGTTATGGTTGTTTAGCTTACCATAACTGGCGAATTTCTGGGGTTTTTCGATTTTACTTGAAACCATAACGTCCCTTTAACAAAGTTTTTCTTTGAACATATATATATATATATATATATATATATATATATATATATATATATATATACACACACACATATATATATATATATATGTGTGTGTGCTGGTGAAATGTGCTTTTTAATGTAGTCAAGGCCAAATGGTACAATAAGGCACACTGGATGTAATGAGATGTTAAATATCATGTTTTAGATTGTATGTGTTGGCAGAATGAGCCATGATCTGTTTCCTCAGATACGTTATAGATCCTGGTACTATGGGGATGCTGTAGTTGTAGTGGTACTGGTGTTATGGCTATTTAAATATTCTACTACCATAAAGATACTGGACGACATTACATAAATGGGCAATTGTGGAGCATACGGCAGTAGTTCCGCTACCGTCCAGTGCTCTACTTCCGCACATTACAGAAGATCAACAGTACCACGTGAAGGTTCCTGATGCTAATAAAAATATCACTGGTCAGAATATCCTCCTTTTTTGAGGGGATTGGAGAGACCACACTAACATGGGGTCCTTGCCCATGCTAATTCAGACATACCCCCATCCCAAGCTGCTCAAAACATATGTGGTATTTCGGGGCACCCACATGTCTTGAAGAGACCTGCGGGATGTGTAAGGGGGAAAAGTTAAAATTGTCTTACATTCACTGATGTCTTCTGTCTGCTGGTCCTTCACAAAACCCACCATAATCATTCACAGATCACTTTTCACAAGGTTTGTGAATATCAGACAATGGGAAAGAAGAATATTGAGGGTTTACCTATTAAGATTATTACAACATGCCCTGGATTGACTTTGAAATGCTTTAAGCAAAAATGATTTGTTAAGACTTATAAAGAACCTGAAATGGATATATGGAATTGCCATCTGGTAATGGTGTAGAAGCCCTAGATTTTGTTTCTGTTTTTTTTAGATATAATAAATGATGAAAATGATGCAGGTAATTCCATATCAGAAAGGGTGGTGAAGTGGGAGAATGGAGAAAATGGCTCCCAACATTCCTGTCCCACCCTTGGCCTAAAGGATCACGGCCCAGACACCCACCAAGAGAGGAGTTCGCCCACATCCCAGCTGATCAAGTGCCTTGGTACAGAAACATACGGATGTGCCCACCCGCGTGCCCACCAGCATGCCATACCCTTGCCGCGCCTGCGGCTCGGAAGAACTCGACTGAATCATCGAGCACTATGCTGACTCATCGTTAGAGATGCCATGACGACTCAGCCAGCAGACGGAATGCCCGCGCAACATATACACTGGACATTCCCACACCCATTTGCACGAAGAACATATTCAGTGCTATGACGTAGGTGACAGACACACCCACAGACGCGCATCTTTATTATTTTTCACTTAGGCTCCTTAAAATGCAGAAACGCAAGATGCACAACAAACTAATAAAAGCTTGCTTACGCTTCTCCTAAACCTATGTGCAATTACAGAAGAACCTATATGAAGACACGACAATATGGACAAAGCAATACGGCCCCATAACATAAAGCGCCTGTGTACCAAACGGTTCCACATATACACCAGGCCCAAGTAGGCCTCAAGCAAGAGTCTCCATGAACATTGCAACGAGTAAAAGTAAAGTCGCTGATCCCGCAGAATGAGCCCGGCTAAAGCAGACAGTCAAGGACACGATGTTGCTAAACTAACATACCACAAGCCAACATCAAGTCCGCCTCCCCAAATTAAGTAAAGCGCACAGTGGAAAATACAATATTAATTGTGCAGAATTATGTCTCAAACACGGTCCCACCTCACGTGACCAAGCCGAACCTGACAAAGTGCCAGATCCGGGAGGAGAGAGAGGCGCCTGGGTACCTCGCTTCAAAGGCCAGGCAGATACAGGCGAACGTCTCAAAGGACATCTGCAGCAGTGGGAGTAACCAGCCTTCCAGCATATGAATAGGTCTTACGTTGTCTACACATATCACTAGTGAAACATTGTTGCAAATGACAGGTGCAGCGCGAGCTGGGAACAGCGATGGTCCCACACTGGGGAGCTCGTGCGTGGACCAATCAGAACATGGGGCTCTTATCACTGACGCCACTAGCACTGACCAATCCTCAGGGGCTTCCATGTAACAATTTTCATGTATCAATTTGAAGGGACATCCCATGTATACCACCTGACTAACCCTCATCCACTAGCAGAGCTCTCTATATGTGAGCTATACTAACCCTACCACTCGAGGAGCCAATCCAGAGTGGCGATAGGTTTTTTGTTAACTTTCCCACGTGACGCAAGTAGCGCGTCATACTAAGGTAAAAAGGGCCTGCGAGCCCACGGTGAAGTGTGTGTGTCAGGACGGACGCGTACGTTCCTTGACCCATCCCTGCCGTTTGTTCAATAAACAGCAGAACCACCTTGCATCTTGTGTGTGCCTCATACTCATTTTTTGGATACACGGGAGGAGTTGGGGCCTCCCTGCCCGGAGGTCCGCGGACGGCTCTGCCGGCCCCGGCAGAATTTCCCCCGACAAGTTGGAGGCACTGCTGAGATCTGTTTAAGGTCTACTTTTATTTTATTTTTCCGAGTGCCCCTGTTGCTGGGAGGCCTGACGGCGCGGCCCCCTCTGCCGCTGCCCCCTTTTGAGGACTACAGGACCATCGCGGAACTGCGAGAAGACCGGACAGCGCAATCCGGATATTGGCCTTCGGGAGCCGGTTGAGAAGTATCCCGCCCGCGGTTGGCGAGTGTCCAGAAGTGGTCCAGACGAGGGGAGGTGGCGAGCCGCTTGGAGGGGTGCACGCGGTCGAGCAGCCCTACATCAGGAGCACTTGGTGAGTATGCCATGCACAACAAACAATGTGAAATTGTGAGGGAGGGGGCAGAATTGAACGCGGGAGGCGGGAGGTGTTACACAGGTGCGCGACGAAGGTTTGACAAATTAGTGTTGACAATTAATGAATGGTAGCTGGACAAGTGCGAGAGCAGTCCGCTACGTTACAGGATAGAAGGGGGCGGAGCACGAAAATATCACGTGCGGCCGCTCGGAGACACTGATTGGTAGAGGTCGCGATCACGTGTAAGGGTGTGTGTGTACATGCGCGGTTTCCTACGATTTGGTGATTATTGATCAATGAGTAGATGAGGATCCCTATTGATCGAGCAAGATACTCGATAGGTAGATGACGATTCCCTGTAGGCGGTAGCTAGCTGGTTGCCTAAATACGGAAGATAATTGGCTGGTTAAGCCCTCCTGTTGAGGGGCGTATCACACGCGAGGCGACGCAGCGTGCGCAGTCCGATTATATTGTTGATTACCTTGTTCCAGGTGTGACAGGAAGACAGCTGTGGGGATAATGGGAGTGAATTGCAAAAATATTTTAAGGGTTTGAAGAATTTATTAGTAGTTTGAAAAAGGATCGGTGACGTCACCTATAGGGCTTTCTTAGGATATTTCAAATAAAGGGTACAGTTATTGTTTTAAAGGCGAAAGAAAGTGGAAGTGGAGGCAAACGGCACTGAATTGGCAAGAGGGCGTGGCTGTGCACGGAGAACGCCGGCCACGGCAAAGCATATAAGAGGGAGGAGGAGCAAGCGGGACGGCGGTATAGGAACGTAAATAAGGGGTACGCAACTGCAGGGGGTTACGTGCACCTCGGCCGCAGGGGGCCGTAGAGGTGGGAAGGAGAGGAAAGAATATACCAAATTCGAATGACATAAATTATTGTTGGATTATCACAAAGGGTAACGACTATCAGCTAGGGGAGGGACAACGAGTGTAAGAGCTACCATGTCATACGGGGCAGGGTCGGGAGGGTGGGGGAACACTCTCACCACCCCTCTACAACACATATGCAAAACATTATCGCCCCATAGAGAGAAGATTATCAAATACAGCATTGAATGGACACAGGGGACGGACAACAAAATGACGACACAATGGCCCCCTAACGGTAGCTTCGACCCCTATACCCAACATTCGTTATTAACCCATCTGCATAACACATACAAGGGGAAGAAGTTGATTAATCATGTAGAGGTGTTCAACTTGTGGAGAATGTTCCAAGGATCCCGACCAGGACCAACGGAATGTTTGTTATGGGTGGGACAATGGAGGAAGAGAAGATTAAAGAAGAAGGGGAGGATGGGACAAAGGAGAGTGGAAGCTCACAAAACACGGGAAATGGAGAAGAGAGGAATAGCAATATAAGTGGAAAAGAAATAAAACAGGAACAGTCAGAAGATATAGCCCTAGTGAAGGTAGTGAAACAAGAAGAAGGGGGGCTGTATCCTCTAACGGAACTACGAGGAATGGTTGAATTAAAGGCGGCTGAAGGATACTCGAACCCGGCATACAGCCCACCACCATATGTGGCTACGGGTACCTACACGGGAGGGGGACAGAGTGGCGCAGCAGGATCAGCCTGCACAAAAGGGCAGGCAAAAGACGGAGGATACAGTGAAGAACAGATACCTGGAATAGGGCAGGATGAGTGGGTAGCTGCGCAGGTATTACTAAAACTACGAGGATCATTGACAGGAAAGGAGGAGGAGGTAGTAAGGAAAGTGGAAGAGGATGAAAGGAAGGGGAGTAAGGGGATAGGGGTAGAGAGTAAATTGAAGGGAGAAGAGAGGTTAAGAGAAAAGGAGGAGGTGTTGGAGGAGCGAATAGCAGAACTAAGAGATGAGCAGAACGCACTGATCAAACAACTAGAAAAAGAGGGAAGAGAGAGTGCACGGAAGAGGAAAGAAAGCAAGGATGAGCTGGACAAAATAAAGGAACAAAATGAAGAGAAAAGGAGAGAGGCAGAAAGGGTGAAGAGAGCAGCCGACAGGGAGTTAAGAGCAGCACTACGCGAGAAAATAAGGGAAGGGGAAGAGGAACAAGGAAAATTGGAAACATATAGAAGGAAGTTGCTATCAGAAACAACAAGGAAATACGAAGAACGGAAACTGATAGAGGAAATACTAGAGAAAGAAAGGGCAAAATGGGAAAAACAGCAAGAGGAAGAAAGAGTAATGGGAAGAACGGATATCAAAACATTAGAGGAATATATAAAAGAAAGAGCAGAAGCTGGTAGAAGTAAAATGGTAAGCAATGAAGGAGAGAGAGGAGGTAAATGGGGAGGAGAGGCAGTAAGTACGTACCTGTACAGAGATCAGGAAGAAGCAACGACATCACAACAAAGGGGAACAACTGACAAAGCAAGGAATGAAGAATTAGATCTAATAGACTTACGAACAGTAACAATAAAGGGAAAAAGAACAGAGTGGGGAGGGATAGAAGGATTTTGTAGTGAGGAAGAAGAAGGGGGAGATAGCAGAAGGGAGAGTTTAGATAAACTATATATAACTAGGACAAACAGAGAATCGCCATGGGTATGCAGGAAAATGGAAGAGGAGGAGGGAAGTGAGGAGAATGATAAAGGGTTAGTAGTTAATGAAACACGTGCAGTTACGCCATCACCCCCCGGCCCAACATGTTCCACCACCCTACGCTCATCGCGTACAACAGCACGGTCTAACTTAGCGCCCTTCCAGCGTGACCTGACCCCTTATGCAGGGAAGCTTAGGGACCTTCCTGGACGAAGGATGAGAGAACACCCACACACGCCCATAATAGATAAAGTAATAAACATAAGAAATGAACGGGAGGGAGGTGAACAAGATAAATACGATATGAGACAAACTGATGATGTAAACGTGAGAGAAGGGGAAGAGGGATGCACAGACACGATCGTGTGGGACCCAAAAGGCAAACACGGACATAACTTGATGCCACTTCTGGAGAGGGGAGGGGTCAGACCACAATACGTTCCCTGGAAACATGCAGACAAAGAAAATATAAAGTGCAGACTCCCATCACTAAGTGGAGGTGCTGGTAAATGGATATACGAAATGGAAAAACACACTGCAGGACAGAAGTTGGCAGTGGGGGACGTAAAAGGATTGTTGATATCAATATTAGGGGATGCAGCAGATGATATCTGGAAGAGGGCAGGCTTTCCCGGGGTAACAATAACAAACACGTCACATGATGGGGCACCATTTGCGAACTGCAGACATGCATTATGGCAAGCTTTAAGGGTACAGTACCCAGATACATCAGACATAGGAGCAATTACTTCGCGCAAGATGAGGGACAATGAAGATCCTGTTGATTATATCCAGGAAATTCAAGAGAAATGGCGCATGGAAACTAGAGAGCCGTGGGATAAGACACCAGCAATATTTTACCACATACTAGTACAAGGACTCCCAGACGTAGTACAGAAACAACTGAAGAAAGTAGTGGGGATGGAAGCTAAAGCTTGGCCAGAGATACAGCTGACGATAGTGCATCATTGCAGAACATGGCGAGAGAAGGTAAGACAAAAGGAAGAGGATAGGAAAGCGGAAGAGGCTAAATTAGTTCAGAAAAATCTGAATAAATATACAATGGAAGGTGCATTGATAACCACACCTCCAACAATGACTCAAAGCCCCACACAAGTAGTGGCTGCACAGGACCCCACTCAAATTCAACAGTCACTGACCATAGCACAACAACCCTTGCAACCCCCACCGCACACAACCAACATGAGTGGACCCGGATATTATAACTACAGCAGGGTACGGGGAGGAATGTTGAGAGGAAGAGGATTTGGATATAACACACAACAGCAGGGGGGTGGGTTTAGAAACTACTACCCCGCTGGACAACCAGTATATCAGGATAACACAGGAAATTTCCCATGGCAGAGTAGGGAGCCACCAGTGTGTTGGATATGTGGAATGGTAGGGCACATGTCACGTACATGTAGAGTAAGACCAAGTACACAATATTGGAACGAGCAAGGGCAACAAGGGCTCACACAGGAACAACACAACACCCAACGGCAGCAGACACTACCAATGGGGAATGGCCAACAACATCTGGTACCTCAACCACAAACATATTCACCACAACAACAACAGATGGTGTCACCACAACAACCCCAAACACAGCAAGTGCAACAACCTGCACAGGCACAAAACAATATCGTATCCTCTGCCAACATACAGCCACAGCAAACACAACTGGGTAGGGTGACGGTTTTAGGACATAACCCTTACACGGGAAGTGGCCAATCGTTATACCCCCAATAGGACAGCCCACAGACGGCCTTGGTGTGTCCCATCCTGTCAGTAACACCCAATAGTGCGGAGGAGCCACGCATAGAGGTGACGATAGGTGACAAAAAATGATCATTCCTTGTTGACACTGGGGCAACCCGGTCATGCATAAGGGAGGGTAGATTTAAGATGTCAGGTGAAGCTATGAACACACAAGGGTTCTCTGGGGCTAGAGGATTGGTTCCTTTTACTGATAACGTTCCCTTATCAATAGGGGATCATGATATGTCAGTCCCACTGTTGTACTCTAGGGCCTCACCGGTGAATATAATGGGAAGGGACATTATGAGCAGACTAAATATGACGATCTCCTTCACGGAGGATGGCATAATATGCTCAACCCCGGGAATTAACATGCTGACTGCAAGACAAATAATGCAAGCGTACTGTGGCCAGACAGTGGTTAGGGCTGAGCCAATGGATGGTGAACTATTCCAATACGGGACAGACATGGCAATTGCATGGTTGCCGGGAATTGAAGGAAAAGTTTGGAGGAGACCGGCAGCTTACTTGTTTAGACCTGAGACACCAACAAATGAACAAGAAGGAAAAGTGATTTCAATGAGCATAGAGAGCATATTGGCAACTGCCGATTACATAACAGTACATGCCCAAGACAGAGAAGGAAGAGCATGGAGGGCAGTCATAGCTCTCGCAGAAGGGTGCAGACTAACACAGGTGTCAGATGAGGAGCTGTTTTCAGAAGGAAAGGAAGAAGGTGAAATGGTGTTTATGATGAGTGTGGAAATGTGGTTAAAAATAAATTATAAACAAGTAGCACAAAAAATGGCAATGGCACTTGAGGCACCCACATCCACCCCAGTCCCATTTTTTGAAGAGGATATGGCAAATGTACCTACATCATTATGGACTACCAGTCCCTATGACGTGGGGTGCATAAAAAGCATTGGGGGAGTGAGGATAAAATTGAAAAAAGGTGCAATACTACCCAGAGTGAAACAATACCCACTGTCAAAAGAGGCAGATGAGGGCATATACGAAACAATTTCAGCCCTTATAAACAATGGCATATTGGTCCCATCGGAATCACCATGTAACACTGCCGTCTACCCAGTACGCAAGGCTAAAGAGGGCTCTTGGCGCTTCATACAGGATCTCAGGCCCTTGAACAACATAGTTGAAGCAGAGTATCCAATAGCAGCAAACCCGGCCACAATTTTGTGTGGCATTCCAGCAGAGGCATCGCGATTTACGGTGATAGACCTCAAAAATGCCTTTTTCTCAATACCCCTACACCCAGACTCACAAGACCTGACTAGCTTCACCTACAGGAACACAAAATGGAAACACACCAGACTACCACAAGGTTACTGTGAGTCACCCTCAATATTTAACAGAGTAATACAAATGGACTTGAGTAACATTGACGTAGAAAGTACAGTACTACAATATGTTGATGATATAATTATTTGCAGCACAAATGAGAGGAAATGCAGAGAAGACTCAGTAAAAATGTTGACAATATTGGCAGAAAAAGGGTATAAAGTAGACAAGGAAAAATTACAGTACTGTCAGGAACAGGTACTTTATATTGGCCAACTCATATCACAACACGGAAGGAAGATTGCACCACAAAGGGCACAGGCTATTTCAAAAACACCCCTACCACAAACAGTACGGGAACTGCAGCAGTTCCTGGGACTATGCAACTACTGCCGAGCATGGGTATTTGACTACAGCTCGTACATAGGGCCCCTGCTTGAGGGACTAAAAGAAGCTAACAGAGGGGGGAATAAGTTGGGGTGGACAATGGAAATGAGAGAAGCTTTTAATGAGCTAAAGGACGCAATATCCACTGCCCCGGTACTAGCCTCCCCAAACTATGAGCGCCAATTCTTCATATTTTCGCATTGTGACTCAGCAGTGATGAAAGCAGTACTGGCACAAAAAACAAGCATGGGTTACAAGCCAGTAGCATTTTACAGCGGCCACCTAGATCCTGTCATGTTAGGACATTTTCCTTGCGAACAAGGCCTCGCAGCTGCTGCTTTCGCAGTGGAAAAGGCATCATTGATAACCATGGGGTGCCCGACCACTTTGTTTGTGGAACATGCACTATTCTCAATATTGAACAAACCCAAATCTACCTTAACAACGCAAAGGGCGTCAGGGTATGAAATAATACTTTCCAGACCAGAATTATCAATAGTTAGATGTAACACTGTTAACCCTGCAAGGTTCATAGCACAAGAAACTGAGGAGGGGGACTATGTACACGATTGCACACAGACAACTGAAATGTACTCATGCATGAGGAAAGTTGAAGAGAATGCACTAGAGGGGGGTGAGCTGTTGTTCATTGATGGGTCATCAACAATTGACCAAACGGATGGGGTTAGACGAACGGGGGCGGCTGTGGTGAAAATGACAGAAGTACCTGTGTGTGTGGCGATGAAATGTGTACAATTGCCACAACATTACTCTGCTCAAGCGGCTGAATTGGTTGCACTGATCTTGGCGTTGAAGGAAAGCTTTGACAAGAGAGTGACCATATATTGTGACAGTGCATATGTCACATCCACCGTCCATTCAGGGTTGTCTAAATGGAGAAGAAGAGGTTTCAGGAGAGCTGATGGCACTCCAGTGCAACATGCTCTCTTACTGGCTGAACTAATTGAAGTAATAAATAATCCCCAAGAATTAGCCTTGGTCAAATGTACGGCACATACAAATGGTGACGATCATGTCTCCAAAGGAAATGCGGCAGCAGACGCACATGCAAAGTATGCTGCATACTTTGGTGAGATATGGAACCCCCCAGAGTCAGAGAGAGGGAGAGGGAGGGGGATAGCTAGAGAATTGTTAATAAGAGAAGGGTACACCCACCTCCCAGCCACCCAGATAATGGAATTACAAGCAGCAGCACCAATGGCAGAAAAGGAGATATGGGTAAAAAGAGGTTGTACAATGTCACCAACTGACGCCCTATGGCGCCAGGATAACAGTGGAAAGATGGTAATGCCACTGGCCCTATTGAACACCGCCCTGAGCCAATTGCACCACCCAGCTCACACTGGCAAGGAAGTAATTGCAGCACGAATTAGGGAAGACTGGTTCTGCCCTGAGCTAAACTCCCACGTGACAAACTTCATCAGCAATTGTCTCACATGCCAACAGTTCACGGCCGGTCACACTTTGAAGGTGATAAAAGGTACTATACCCCGGCCAGAAGGACCCTTCCTACATATACATATTGACTATGTTGATATGATCAACGTATGTCAAGGAAATAGGTATATGATTGTAGTAGTATGCCCATTCTCCAGGTGTATTGAAGCAGGACCCTGCTCACACCCAGATGCATTTAGAGCAGCCAAGTTCCTGGTGAGGGAAGTTTTTCCCAGATGGGGAGTGTGCGAAGTGCTGCGGTCGGATAACGGCCCACATTTCGCTAACGAAATGTTCCAGCACATCACATCCCTATTGAACATTAAGCATAAATTTGCATGTGCATACCATCCACAAGCCAACGGTGTATGTGAATGCCTGAATGGCCTATTGAAGGAGGCAATTGCAAAAATACAACAAACCACAAAGAAGAGTTGGCTATATTGCCTTCCGCTAGCCCTATTCGAATTGCGGAATAGGCCAGGCTCCGACCACCACCTCACTCCACACGAGGTGGTAACTGGACGCCAAATGCGCCTTCCTCTGACACCAACATCAAGAGCATTTATTGACCACGAGAGCACTGCAGCTGTTTTTGGTGATGAAATGTACAAATATGTGTCTTCTTTGATTACTAGCGTTGTGTTTGTATCTCAACAGCTCGAGCGCACACGGGGCGGGTCTAAGAACGACCAACAAGGAGAAGAAGATGCACCATGCAAAATAACTAAAGGTGACCATGTGCTACTACGCAACTTCAATAGGAAGTGGAACGACCCACGTTTCACTGGCCCCGACCTGGTAGAGGAAATATCAACAAGAGCAGTAAAGCTACAGGACAAACGCGCTTGGAACCATTTACACGACGTAAAGATCTGCAAACTCCAGACCCGCCCCAGCGCCACCGACAGGGCCGTTGGAAGAACAGCAACAGCATCTCCCACAGATGAAGTGACTTTTGATAGAACTAGCGACCCTCACCACTCCCCTGATCCCCCCGTGACAATTAATGACATTGAGAAAAACAATACCCACACATGCCACCCCATGGTCACACGATCAAAGAGTAAAACAAACCCCGCCAGTTGAACCCTAAGCACCCCTGCCTGTATTGTGCCCAACTAAAGAACTTTTGAAAGACATTGTCGTACACATATACACATGTAAACACGTGATTGCTCTCTTTTCTTTTTTCTCGCACATGCAGGTATCGCGTATTATTGTATTGTCAAGAATAATAAGCTATTAACAAAAGCTCACTGCCCAGGTGTAAATGCTACCCTCAGACTACAACTACCCTGAAGAATTATCACATCAATTTGTCTATCACATTAAAAGGCAAAAGTATCTAAAAAGAAGGAAGGTACGTGTGTACTACACAGCATTCATTTTGGCCATTGAACAATCAATGCCCCACCTCCGCCCTTACTTGCCTGTCCTAAAAAATAGATCACTTAGAGTGGCGTGGGAACAGCTCTTCGCCTGGGCATTAAACGACCATTTGATAGGGAGGGCTTGAAAGAAACAACTAACATCAATAACCAGCATATTGAGAATTTTCAGGCGGGCAACTTTAACTTCGCAAGAATAAGCTGCCGGACTGCAGCAAGGTAAGAGTAACATGCCGGTGAAATTAGCATCTGTAATAAAAATGATAGGGATATTGGTAATCACCGGGTTCGTGGCTGCCTCTGTATGGCAGTATAGCTACGCTATAAATATTTTGCCTGTACCCAAATCTAACATCATCCCATCCCCGGCTGCAACAGGTGTTACGTCAGGTGGTACCAGACAAATTAGAGGAAAAGAAGGTAGAGTTAAACGCAGCACATACTCAGATCAAAAGGGTATTGATAGTTACATAGAAGATTCAGCACACGTCTCAAACAACATGTGGTATCAACACATGACTAAAATAGGGAAACAGACAACGAAAGACAGCTGCTACGTATGCTCATTGATCCCATACTCCATGAGCGCTGCCCGGACATTTGTTGCCACAGAAATTGATGAAAAGACGGCACGATGCATAATATACCTAGCACTGTTCCAAACGAAAGGAAGGTTCCAAGGAACAACGGTACAACTGGTGTGGAAAACACGAGATACATACCCTTACGAAAACAACTTCCTCAAGACATATTTGAGCTACCACAAGGCCAGTTTATCCAATGAAGCGTTCAGATATATAACTAGCGGCTCTGAAAAAGGAGACACAAAGAAAGTAACACAGCAGTACCTGCCATGTGATTGGTATGCCACCGAAGTACCTGGTAAACAAGGGTGTTGGGAAAGGCCACTAATAACAATAACAGGGAAATTGTACCTGGGCATCAAATGGGACATAGGTGTGGCCGGCAGCAATATGATAACAAGAGAAGATAAAAAGAGCATTGCTGAACACAACCAAAGATGTTGGATGACTTGGGTCAAGTATGTACCAATGCTAACATGGTTAGAGGAAGATGAAGACCCTATAACAATATTGCCACTGGCCGCTCCCAATATATGCTACATGCATAAAGGAGAAGTGGACGTGGGATTAAACACCAATTGTGCAAGTGTGACGGAGTTACCTGAGGGGGGAGCAGGAACAGCAGTAATAATGGACCATTACTGGGCCTGTGGAGAGAAGGCATACCACACACTGCCCCCTATGTGGAATGGCGTATGCTCAATGGTACACGTCAATGTACCATCCCTAGTGGTGCCAAAACAACATGTGAATATAGCAAATTTTCCCAAAATGAATGAAGGAAACAAGAGGAAAAAAAGATCCGCACCCACTGAAAAGGACTCAGAAAATACAGACAACAGCAACAGCACTGTCCTGAACAGCAACGACACTGTCGTGAGCAGGAAAAAGAGACAAGGAGAACCCCTGACAGGAAATTATCTATGGGGACGATCAGAAACAGCACTATCTTCAATACCTCCAGAACACAGACTATTCAGCAGAGCAGCAATGTTCTTCTCCTCGATAATACATCCGGGTGTCCAGGCATACGCAAACACCAAATGGCTCCAGATAAGAAGGTGGGAACTAATGATGACAATTAACTCTACAGTAAATGGATTCAATGCAATAAAAGAAGAATTGCGAGCAGTAAGAATGGTAGCACTACAGAATAGATATGTACTAGACCTCCTCACGGCAATGGAAGGAGGAGTTTGCGCAAAGATAGGACAATCATGCTGCACATTCATTCCTGCTAACGACGCTGACAATGGCACACTGGCTGAAGCAGTATCACAGCTGGCCCAGATGCATTCCAAGATGATGGACGAAAGTAAAGGTGTTGAGAAGGATGGAAGCTGGTTTTCAATATTATGGTCGTGGATGCCATCTTGGCTATCAGATGGACTAAAGATCATAGTTGGGTGCATTGTCCTGGCTGGAGCTGCATTGATCTTAACAAAATTTTGGAAGGCCTGGAAGGCACGGACCACTGACGAAATGATAGAAATGGGTGGTATGCACCCCTTAATGCCAGCAGATGACGGTCCTCACACAAGCATAATAATACAGGAAAGAGAGAAGCTGCGCAACCAGATCATCACTAACCATCTAGACCCACCGTCCGTGAAGGTCGAAAATCCAAGAAATCCAAGAAGCTACGTAGGGAAGTGGGTATACTGCGCCCCTGGAGGAGCTTGCCTATACATGTATTGGTCATTCGAAGACCATGTTAATCACTATGGACATCTGGGAGGAATTACGAAAATATGGAGAGTGAGAGGTGATAATGAAAATGATAAGTTTGTGGTCGACAAGTCGACCAGAGGGGGGACTGAAGTGGGAGAATGGAGAAAACGGCTCCCAACATTCCTGTCCCACCCTTGGCCTAAAGGATCACGGCCCAGACACCCACCAAGAGAGGAGTTCGCCCACATCCCAGCTGATCAAGTGCCTTGGTACAGAAACATACGGATGTGCCCACCCGCGTGCCCACCAGCATGCCATACCCTTGCCGGCGCCTGCAGCTCGGAAGAACTCGACTGAATCATCGAGCACTATGCTGACTCATCGTTAGAGATGCCATGACGACTCAGCCAGCAGACGGAATGCCCGCACAACATATACACTGGACATTCCCACACCCATTTGCACGAAGAACATATTCAGTGCTATGACGTAGGTGACAGACACACCCACAGACGCGCATCTTTATTATTTTTCACTTAGGCTCCTTAAAATGCAGAAACGCAAGATGCACAACGAACTAATAAAAGCTTGCTTACGCTTCTCCTAAACCTATGTGCAATTACAGAAGAACCTATATGAAGACACGACAATATGGACAAAGCAATACGGCCCCATAACCTAAAGCGCCTGTGTACCAAACGGTTCCACATATACACCAGGCCCAAGTAGGCCTCAAGCAAGAGTCTCCATGAACATTGCAACGAGTAAAAGTAAAGTCGCTGATCCCGCAGAATGAGCCCGGCTAAAGCAGACAGTCAAGGACACGATGTTGCTAAACTAACATACCACAAGCCGACATCAAGGTCGCCTCCCCAAATTAAGTAAAGCGCACAGTGGAAAATACAATATTAATTGTGCAGAATTATGTCTCAAACACGGTCCCACCTCACGTGACCAAGCCGAACCTGACAAAGTGCCAGATCCGGGAGGAGAGAGAGGCGCCTGGGTACCTCGCTTCAAAGGCCAGGCAGATACAGGCGAACGTCTCAAAGGACATCTGCAGCAGTGGGAGTAACCGGCCTTCCAGCATATGAATAGGTCTTACGTTGTCTACACATATCACTAGTGAAACATTGTTGCAAATGACAGGTGCACCGCGAGCTGGGAACAGCGATGGTCCCACACTGGGGAGCTCGTGCGTGGACCAATCAGAACATGGGGCTCTTATCACTGACGCTACTAGCACTGACCAATCCTCAGGGGCTTCCATGTAACAATTTTCATGTATCAATTTGAAGGGACATCCCATGTATACCACCTGACTAACCCTCATCCACTAGCAGAGCTCTCTATATGTGAGCTATACTAACCCTACCACTCGAGGAGCCAATCCAGAGTGGCGATAGGTTTTTTGTTAACTTTCCCAGGTGACGCAAGTAGCGCGTCATACTAAGGTAAAAAGGGCCTGCGAGCCCACGGTGAAGTGTGTGTGTCAGGACGGACGCGTACGTTCCTTGACCCATCCCTGCTGTTTGTTCAATAAACAGCAGAACCACCTTGCATCTTGTGTGTGCCTCATACTCATTTTTTGGATACACGGGAGGAGTTGGGGCCTCCCTGCCCGGAGGTCCGCGGACGGCTCTGCCGGCCCCGGCAGAATTTCCCCCGACAGTGGTCTGCTAATCAGACTCAACCTTTCAGAAAGCTGCATTTTAAAAGCATAGTACACACCTGTGCACTGTTGTATCATCTCTCTGATCTGAAGCCCCTGCTCTATAGTGGCACAGAGCAGTATCAAAAGGCCAAGGTGCCCTGTTTGACAGCTGGTGTGACAACAAATTCACTGCAGGCAGACAGAGACTGCATTTAAATATGCACCTCTGTTGCAAAACCATAATAATTATGACAAACTATCGCCTGCTGGCAGTGTTGTCTCGAATAATATGCCAGACCTGAGTTTTGGTATGGAGGCTGACAGTTCAGATAATTATGAAAGTTCCATCATATTTGTATCACACAAAGGTCAACACTGTGAGCCCAGCTTACCCATGGAAAGGCTATGTGGATCCTAGTCACAATACCTGTTTCTGCCCAGCAAGCAGAACAATGGGCAATAAGGCTAGGTTTTCTTTTTTTCTTTAAAATGTTTGGTAACGCCTTCCCATCCAGGAAACTCCGGGGAGGGAACCATGCTTCAAGGTCATACACCCACAACAAAAGGGCCACCCTCACGCAAAGTGCCTTTGAAGTTGCAGGTTTGGGAAGGGTATCGGATTAGACAGTCAAACGGAGCAAAATGGAATAGAGGAAGGGTTCTTCCATCTTGGTTCTCAGTGGGCCTTTCTTTCCTTCCTGTCTCCTTCACTTCCTGCATAGGAAACACTGTGGGTATGATACAAGAATGCAAAAGGCGTGCATTACCTTAACAGGGATTGGACCCCTTGTATCATTTACATACTGCATAGAGTGTGTTCTTTCCACAGTGGTGGGTTTTTGATAGTGTTTTTATAGTACAGTTATTGCATACTGGTGTGTTTAATTAAAGTAGGTCTATTTTTATAGAACCTTGAATGGACATCCTTTATTTGGTAATATTGCTGTTTGGCTTGCTACTGTCCCACAATCACACCCCCTCTTACAGTATAGCCTTCCCTCAGCCCATGTTACCATATAGGCAAAAGAGATATATTTCCTAACTGTGCCTGTTTCAGCTTTTATGATTGGGATCACTGTTGGTTTGTAGTAGTGTTAGGGCTGCGTAGGCAGTGTAGCCACTACCCATCCTTGTTCTCCTGCAGAGCACTAGTCATTTAGTCACAAGAGGCCAAAGTAGCCCTAAAGTAGTGAAAGGAGAAGGAAAACAAAATTCAAACAAAACACATTTCCTCTTCAAATCATCTTACTTCGGAACTATACATCTTTGCATGCAGTGTAGATGAGCTGTACATACAGTGTCATGCTCTCTTTTTCAGGAAAACTACAATTACAATGTGAAATTGATGTTACCTTTTAGATATTATATTCTGTATTTTTTTTTTGAGAATCAGTTCTCTTTCTTTGTTACAATAATCATGCCTAAAATTACTTTTATTTGTAAACCGTCTGTACAGTTCATTTCAAATAAACCATTGTACTGAAAAGCTGCTACCTACTTCCAAAATTACATTTCACCAAGAATGAATTGTTGTGATCCATTTTGCTAGTTATTATTTCATTTTAGCTACTGTGGAATCATTTTCACATATTGTTATCGGTTTTCCATACATATCTAAGTACAATTCCAACAGGTAACATTTGCAGCCATCCCAAGTATCCAATTGTTTTAGGATGTCATGTGGATTGGAAACTGAGCATGTGCATAGCTGAGACAGATTAACATTCTGCACAAGAAAAGGAGATATTATCTCCATAATGTAGCTGTTGAATTGTACGAATGTAACAAACTGTTTAATGTTAGGGTGTGTATTGTGAAAAATGAAATGAACACCAACCCCTGTGTGTATTATGCATTTAGTGATTCAAGCAAACAATCCTATCATCACAGACATTTCTTTCAAATATAAAGATCTGTGACATTATTATGGTCCCAATATGCACTTTAATAATATGCAAAGCAGGCTGCAACCCATATTCTCACTATTTGTCCTCAACCTTTCTCATGGGGTATTTCGAAAGAGTACAATAGAGTGTATCACACTTTCGATCTGGAAAAATATCTTTCTGTCAGAAAAATAATACTTATGCTATGTAGATTTTCATAATGTGATTTAATCAGAAAAAATAGTGTGGCATTCTTATTATGACTACACTATGTGCTAGAAGTAATCATTAGGATTAAACATTGGCAGTTTACGTTGTTAGTACAATTAAATCACCACCCTGCTTTAAAGTGTCTGATTTTATATCTGGTTGTGAAACTGTGAGAAACGGCTGGGATAGCTTTCGCAAACTTGCACCTTACTATGTAACTCTCGTCCACACAGAAAGAGACAGAGACATAGAGGGAGAGAGGGAGATAGAGAGAGAATAAGAGACATCGGGCCTCATCACAAGTTGAGTGGTAATCCGGTGCAATTTCTGCTGTGGGGTAATAGCCTTACCAACGGGTTATGCAGTGGTATAACTGCTGCATCACAACCAGAAACAAACACGCCCCCAAAAACCGGCTCTAATATCGCTATCGCAACCGATTCCGGTAATATTAGCACCAGTGGAAATTGGATCATCACTGGAACGGGAAGCATTGCAGCAGCCATTTTGAAAAACACAATCCATTAAATATATCCACTTCCTGCAGCTATCCGGTCCTGGAAAGAAGACAGAATTTCTCAGCAGAGGATCAAAGGCAAGGTGGCATAACATCGTCTGCGGAAAACAAAATTTAGTAGTGAGGGGGAGCTGTTGGCCCTCATAGATGAGCTCATTGCCCACTGTGACAAACTATATGGCAGTCGGAAGCGGAGGACCACTGGACAGTGCAGGACAGCCATATGGCATGCTATCCGCCTGAGGGTGACAACAGTGGGAAGTGTACCCCTGGATGGAGAGCACTGCCGCAAGCGATGGAACGCCCTGAGGGTCAGGGTGTGAGACAGCTATCCCAATACCACTAGGAATCCCTAGTGACTGAAGGAGGCACTGTGGAGTCACTGGTCCTCAGCGGCCGCGAGAAAAAGTGCCATACGGTGCTGGACATAGAGGGATTTGAGGGAGTCGGCAATGCAGAGCCGAGTGCCAGCAGCCATCACAAGTGCATGCACAAATGACAGCCCAGCATAAGATTCCCTGGTGGACAGGGACACATGTCAGCAGACCCAGAAGCTGGGCATGCCAACAGGGTGGCACATCAGTCACCCTTCACAGTAGCCATCGGGCAGGGCACCAAGGGCACCCCTGAGCATCACAGCAGCGGGAAGGGGTGGCAAGTGACCTTACCAAATGCCATGCACACCACACCCCTATTGGCCCACCCTGTGCCAGTGGGATTGAGGTGCGTGAGTGACCACAACACCGTGCAGCAATCACAACAGCATGTTGGCATGGTAGACAAGCCACAGGGAAGTACATGTCCCCCACACTGACATGTGCTCAGCCTGCCAATCACTATGCACTGCAGTGCAGCCTTGCTGGCTGCACAGCCGTGCCCCATAGAACCATGCCAGTTCCATGGACTAAGCCACCACCCCTACCCCCACCATGTGAGTGCCATTTGAGGAGGGGACGTGTGGCATGAAGAACCACAAGCATGCATGCCAGACATCAGCTGCCCCAGCACGGACACCATGCCCTCCCCACACACAGGCCAAAGACCAACTAGCCATGTGTCACACACTCACTGATACAAGCAACCGCATGAATCTGGGCCCACATGCAATCCCCCCTGACCAACTATACCCATTTGCCCATATGTGTGGTCCCACCCTGTACCATGGCAAATGTGTATTACATGCCAACACACATGGTGCAAACATACCTGACAACATTCCCTATGTCCCCTACAGGCACCCTTGCATCGCCAGAGGCATCAGAGGAGGAGGAGGTTGCAAGCCTATCTGGGAGTGGTGCATCCAGGCCCTCAAGGTCTGCCACCATCACCACCCTGCAGTCAGGTTACACCTAGGGGGATGTTCTGCTGTGTAAGACCACAACACAGCAGGCCAAGCCGACTTCCACACCACAGGCTACCAGGAGCAGCTCAAGCCACACTGCACCCACTTCCACAGATGGAGGCTCAGACACTGAGGCCACACCTGCTTGAAGGGCAACTGTGGAGTCACATGGGTACATCAGACCATTGTCACCACCTGCCGAATGTCCACATATCCCGGAGAACCCCCACGCTGGCAGAGTCCACATAGTCCGGAGATCCCTCCATGCAGCCAGCGTCCACAGACCCTGGAGCCGGACATTGGCACACCCTCTTATGGCTCCCCTGATTACAGCCCAGGGCCAGGGCACAGCTCCTCTCCCACAAACACACCAATACGCAGCACGCTGTTGCGGAGGCTCGAGGAGATGGAGCGGAAACAAGCTGGAGATGGAAGCAATTGGCCCCACGCACTCCGAACTCTTGCAGGTCATAAGGGACAGCATTGGACGGCACCTAAACCCTCGTTAAAGGCCCTTGCTACACTCAACCATATTAACTTCGGACCCAGGCAATTACCACCCATTCCATCCGGTGGAATGGGTGCTTATGGGTAAATCAATTATCATGCATTTTAATGGGGCATATCAAATAGGGGATGGAAAGAACATTTTGGGGATCATTATAATAAGGCAGAAAAAATGTTTCTACACGCTGGCAGATTGCTTAATTTAATGCCTTTAGGAATTAAAGCTGCATGCCTTATAATTAAGCTTTTGTGTTAGGCTGAAAGGCAGTGTTGAATGAATAATTGTTAGTAAATATACATGATTCTGCATGCACTGATCCCATGTAAATCAAACTCTTTATTTCAATTGTGTTTTACTTTTCATTTAATTCACTTCTTTGCACTGATAGCCCAATACCTGCTTCTTCAAGGGCAGTTTCACTAAGAGTTGAATAAAAGAAAATGGAGGAAAAAAAAATGATTATTATTTTTAAATAATAAACTGTCTACATGTTAAGTGGGCTATGTGAAGGCATCATGAAGAAGGACATGGACAACAGACTTAAAGTTCAAACAGAAGATATGTATTAACTGAAATGTCAGGATGGTAGAAAGCAGTACATGATCTATGCTATGGTTGGATTACCTACCTGAACAAAACTAAGGAAAGTCTTTGTCAAAGAGTTCAACTTAATAGTCTATCTGTGTCCAAAATCAATCTCTGCCCTCACAAATAGAACCCATACATTTGTGGGGATATCAAAGTCAAAAGAAGCAGTCTTTAACGTAAAGTTCTGAGCTTCTTCCAGCTCACAGCTTTCTTTCAGCTCCCCTTCCGCAAGTATATGAAAGTTCTCAACAAGCATAGGAAAACAACATTAACAAAAAGTCTCAAAATTATACCTTTTCCAGTTCAAGGTGAAATAGTTCCAAACCAATCCTTGGGGTTCCCTTCCCCAATTTTTAAGTTGCACAATCCAAACAAAAAGGGTCTCAGGACGTTGTTCCCAAGAAAACAAATGGGATGCCTCAAGCCTCAGGATTCCCTTCCCCAAGACTTCACTTGCTTCAGTGTTTTCCAAAAGTGTTGCAGTGGTTTGGTTGTGCCTGTTGTGTGGTGTCCTTTAGTTTTCACCATTCAAGGCTCTCTGGTCCAAGCACTGTTATCAGACCACACAGTCCAACCATTATAGGTTGCGCAACCAGGTTCCCTGGGTTCCTTAGTGCTCACGCACATTTCTTGGCACTGGCTCCTGTGCACCAAATCACCTTCACTTGACTCCTTTTATTGGCCTTTTGGCTTTAGGGTGGACCCTAATATACTTCTGGCTTTTCCTGTGTTGTTTCGTGTCTCTGCCACCAGGTATCACACACCCCTTGTCAAGTTGTAGCTTTGCCACAAAGCACTCAGTCATTACAGTTCCTTGTTTAGGCTTCTTCATGCTTTAATATATTCAACATTCAAGTTAAATGTAACTCGCTCTGCAACATAGATTCATTATAGTTGAATTTCAGTTCAGAGTTCAAAAGTGGGTGAATATTGCTTAGTTATATTTGGTTTGAATTTGACACTTGTTTGCTTCAAAGCCAAACTATGAATGAGTTTCATATTCAATAGGTACGTTTTCATATAGGTCGGCATTCAAAATATATTGGTTTTCTTTCAAAGTTAAAGTTTCATATAGTATTCAATATTTGCTCAATTGTTAAAGTTCATGGACTGTTACTCACTGGGGGTCTGTTAGCAGCTTTCAAATGCTCGAGCATCCCTCCAACACACACCAGCCTTCTTTGAGTTGGTCCGATGGTTCCCGCAGATTCCTTTCAGCATCAGAAGCCGGGAAACCTACTAGTGCGAGATTCACTCACCGCATAGTTTCTCATTCGTGCCTGCACCTCTGATGCTTGTTTTCACATTCAGACCGTGTCCTTGCGGTTACGCGTTCTCCAGCAGCTCCTGCTGCTTGTACCGAGCTTTGGAGGCTCCCCTGGCTTGGGAAAATTACAAAGCCCATTCACCCCGGGTCCCACAAGTCCTCTGGGTCATTCGCTGGCATCTTGGTTCTTCCTCCTGGACTACCACGGCTGCCTCCTCGCATGGGTCTCCTGCTGCTCCTCTGCTCTCAGGTCTCCCTGTTGCTCTTTCTCTTTCTCCTTCTCTTTCTCTTTATAAACCTGAAGTCTCTTTACAGGCTGCAGGTGTAAAAACATGATTGACCCTGCCTGACGATGATTAGAGGGATATGCCTGACCCTCACAGTACCTTACATGCATCTTCTTCGTCCCAGTACCAAAGTGGGAGGTAATCATCATCACTCTTAGTTGCCACTTCTTCGTGCCAGTACTCTTAGGTGTTGTATGTGGAAGAATGGGTGAAACAGGTTTATAATAACCCATAAAAGCCAGGGGAGGGTTAGGTTAACTGTCACAAGAGAAAGGGAGATACCATGCCTCACCCATTTTGTATTTAAGCCTTTTTGCTCTTTTCCTGGCATATCTGGACTGGGGGTATTTCACATCTTTCTTTCACTCATGGGACACAGATAACAATATCCAACAACTGCTCTTGGAATAGAGCTTTCTTACTGAAAGGGAAGGATGGAGTACTGCATCAGGCCTGAGTATGTCTCACTCCCAAACTCCAAGGATCTCAAACCCAGATGATCCTCCCTAGCTTCTCCACCCTCAGGGTCAGGATCTAAGAGTGATGGCCTTTCCCTGTCCACCTGAGAAGAGGAACAAAGGGTTTCTCACAGCTGCCATGGCTTGTTTGTGGTTAAACTATTGATAATATAAAAAAAACGTTTCATTGTTGACGCACACCTGCATAATAGGATCTGCAAGTTTACTAGGGTGAGTTACATTCTGTTTTCATTGTACTTAAAACACAGTGAAATGGGATGTAAATAAATACATAGGAAAATGTATTCTGTGTGCACTGTGTAAAAGAGGAAATGTTTTCCTGGTCTGAGATGTGTGGTAAATGATAGCTAAAATAAGAATCCTTGTAGTTTTTATAGAAATAGTCAACACTGGGCTGTGGTTTGAAGGCACAAGCACCATACCCTATTAATACATTGTTTCATAATGTGTGAACTGTGAAAGCCATAGATACTAAAAGAGAAATTGTGTAGTGAAAGGGAGTTCAGACATCCTAATACCATTGCCATAGAAAATAATCCCAATATAAAAATGTCCCTGCCTCTCTCTTTATGTTGCACAGAAGGGAAAGGGTTCTGTACTAGAATATTTTTTTTCATTTTATGTATTGTATATTTGTAATGTGTCTATACATCAAATGGCTTTTCAAGGCGCAACTAGACAGAAAAGTTGGGGGGTAGACAAGGAGAAGATAGAAATAACGATCCTACTCTGACTTTTGACATTTTGCAAGTGCAGTAACAAGAAATGCTAGGGAGATGAAAGTAGGTGGGCTATGCATCCTTGTATTAGAAAAGCAAAAAACATTTTCCTATCTTGGGTGAGTGAATTGACATCCTTTACTTTCCAAATTTCTAGCACTACTGTTCAGTCCCAAACCTGCAGAATGCTGATGGAATTCATTTTAGCCCATATGTGATTCCCATGCACATATGCAAGAAACCAACAACCCCACATTCTCACTGAAGGGGGGGGGTATTTATTTTGACACTTATATTGGTATTATTTAAAATGCTTGAATATGTTGTTAGAAAATATCACACAAAATACAATATTTGGATTGAAGAAAATAGTTTACATAAATGTAATGTTTTTTTGCAATATTTTCTCTGGTACCAATACTTGTTTTTACTATGGGAGAAACAAAATGTGTCATACAGGCTATCTATTTATTCAATCAGATTTTTTGTAAATGTTTACTGAAAAGAAATTGAATAGATTAGCCCGAAAGCACCGATGTTTTCATAGAATTGAGAATGCTGTTTAGAGATAGCCACATATTCCCGGTTAGAAGTATATCTATTTGACATTTTAGTGTGACTGTGCCTGTGTGCTACCTATTACGTGATTGTCAGAGGTAGGTCTGCTTTAATTGTGTATGTTATTTTTCATATCATATAATTGTTTGTGGGGACTTCCCATTGATAAAGTAAGGGTATAACTTTCAATTCCCTTTGTTTAAATAAATGTGCATTTTAATTAAGCTTATTGTCTTTTGTTACAGTCTTCTGAGGTGGGACTGTATGTCAAAGAGTATTAAATTAGGAATGGCCTCTTAGTGAAAAGATCCATGTATTTCAGATGTGACAAATAAAAGGCCAGGGGGGAGCCTCCCCCATTCAGGCTAGGGAGGTGAGCCTGCTTCAAAAGACACTTCCTAGGGGTCTGGACAAGTGGGACCTCACTCAGAGAGACTCCCCCTTAGGGTACAAGGACTCCCATTCCTGTGAGGAACTCCCTCAGCCACACAACCTAGTAGCATAAATGGGACTAATTGCTACAAAGTCTAAGGTACCATGTTCTTGTTTGTCTGAAGATAATGCTGGAACCTACCAGCACGAAGAAGGAAATGAGATTGTCTCTTTAGGAAGTCATATATACCTAACTGGGGTGAGTGGAGGAATCTGAAGGGAAAGTGAGTATCCTACGCTGGGGAATCCCTCTGACGTGAGCTTGTCTGAAGGAGGCAGCCTAGAGAACAGTTGCAGAGCCTGAGACCTTTGAAGAGCTCTTGAACTCCAGACTGAGGAGCTGGAGGACCAGCATATCTGACACCGGGAGAACAGTTGTACCGCAGGAAAGCAGAGTCCTGCTGCAGGTGGCGCGAGACCACGTCTCTACCCTGGTGGGCAGGGCGCCCAACCAAACATGCTGAGACCAACCCTGGAGGCAACAGGAAGCATGAGCAGCATTCAATAAGTAACACCCGCAGATGGTTGCAAGGGAAGCTGAGAACGGCAAACCAATATGCACAAAGAATGAGAGTCGTTGGGAGCACAAGCAGCAAACACCTGCTTCTCACCTGGCAGAAGGATAGCCGAGTATGAGGGCGCAATGGTGGCCCCCAAACCTTGGACCAAACTTCTCAAATACCTAACATTCCAGAGTTTGTTGTCGACTTTTAAGAAAGAGCTAAACACCTACTTGTTGCTTAACCCTCACTTTCCTGCCCTGTTCCTTATTGGTGCCTCAAATCGCATTTAATATGACAATTGTTATTTGTAAAGTGACTGTCTAATTGTCAGCGCCTTTATGCCTGAGGGTCCACAGTGCGCTATGCAAATGTTGTAATGTAGTGTAATGTTTTTTTTTTTTTTTTTCTGTTGGCCCCTGCCTCGCGCTCTCTCCCTGGTCTTTCCCCTTCCCACTTCCTGCTTCCACGTCCTCCCTCCACCCTGCCCGCCCCCTCCCTCCCCTGATTGGCCCTCTTCCCCTAATGCCATGAATACGCTCCAGTTTCTGCCTCGCTGTGTCCTCCATTCCATTTCTGCTCCGCTCCGCACAGTGAGTGTATTTGGCCCTCTTGGGACTCTGCTGCCATGATCCTATTTTTTTTTTTTTAACTGTTGGCCCCTGCCTCGTGCTTTCTCCCTGGTCTTTCCCCTTCCCACTTCCTGCTTCCACATCCTCCCACCTCCCTGCCCTCCCCCGTCCCCTGATTGGCCCTCCTTCTGCCTTAACCCTCCTTCCCAGGGCAGCCCTCTGCCCGGAAACCCCTGTGGCTAAGGGCCCCTAGTCAAAGGGCGGCTCCAACCAGTGGGCGGGTCCAACCGATGTGGCTCCAACCAGTGTCTGCAGGTGTCCGCAGGAGAGGCCAGTGGCGAGCCGTCAACCTGCAGCAGCTAAGGAAGGTAGGTGTGGCCCTTGTTGGCACTCTACTCTGCAAACCTTATAGCAGACTCTAATAAAACTTAGGTGTGTTTTTCTCCTGTACTCAATACTGTATTGTGATAGTATTCTAAACTGCATTGTGAAACCTAGGCCTTCTTCCCACTACTCAGGACTCTCAAACTTAGGTGTGTTTTTCTCCTGTACTCAATACTGCATTGTGAAAGTAGTGCTGTCCAGTGGCTTGCCTCCTTGCATTAGCACTCATCCAGCGAACCTTCTGCCACTATATTAGCGCCTGTCGTCCTGTCCATTTGTCAACCAGTCTCGTCTGCGTGCACCCTGCCTTGTGTCCTTACCTACTGTTCTCCCCTACCCCTTCCCACTCGCTCTTTCTTCTCACCTCTCCATTCCTTCTCTATGGTGCTCTCTGTCTCTCCTATCATTTCTAATTGTTTCTCTATCGACTATCCTGCTCTCCTCACTAAATCTGGTAGGAAGAAGTTTAAAAAGGACATCCTGGTCTCCAACCCAGGCCTCCCTATCGCTGACACCTATACCAGTGCCTCCTCCAGGCAAACTGTCACCAACATCCTCTTTGTCGTTCTCTCGCCAGACCTATGGACTCTACATATGGTCTCTGTGTTCTCTCCCTTCTCTTTCTCTCCCATTAATGGTGGCACTCAGTGGGAGGCCCTCTTAGCCTCCTTCCACTCCTCTAAGGTCATCATTAATGTTTATTTGAATGGTACCGTCTTGGTCCAAGGCCCTCAGGCCAATCTTCTCCTCTTTGATAGACGCCTCCCGCACCTCATCAACTTCCTCTCCTCTTCTGCTGTCCCTTTTCTTCCCTCCAGGGCCTCCCCTGCTGTCTCCTTCTCGGCTACCTTGCCCTCTCCTCCTCCCCTTTCTGCCCCCCGCATCAGGCTTCTTCTAAACCCCCGCAGGGAGTACCTCTGATTTGTACACCTCCCCGGAAGTCTTTCAAGGGTGGCAACCTTCTCCATATTACCACTCTTAACTCTCGCTCAGCTGTCAAACACTCCTCTGACATCTGCCACCTTCTGGAGGAATTTGACCTCGACTTCCTCGGTCTCACCGAGAAATGGTTCACGGCCAGCTCTGTCACCAGCTTTGATACTCTCCTCCCTGACGGCTACAAGATCCTCTCTGCGCCTAGGCCCAACCGTTCTGGAGGGGGTGTAGCCCAGCTCTTCCCTGAGTGGATTCCTGCCTCTGTCATTCCTACGCAGGCCTACTCCTCCTTTGAATGCCTCGTCTGCAGGCTCTCTCTCCTAGCCATTTCCTTACTGTGGCTACTATCTATCGGCCACCTGGTCAGATCTCCTCCTTCCTCTCTGAGTGGTCAGACTTCTCCTCTGCCCCCCTGATCTCAACCCCTCAACTCCTCCTCCTTCTTGGAGACTTCAACATCCACCTGGATGCTTCTTGCCCTTCCTCTGGACTCCTTTGTGACCTTTGCAACTCTCTCTCACTCTCCATTCTCCCCTCTGGCCCGACTCACTCTGCAGGGCATACGCCGGATGTTCTGATCTCCTCAGACCTTCCCCTTTCTATCGCTCTCACCACTACTCTCTCCTGGAGTGATCATTTTCCCCTCACCCTCTCTACCCCTCAGGCCAAGCATACTCCATCATTGCCACCCACCTGCTCGGTCATCAGACCCATGAAGTGCGTGTCAGTTGAGGCTTTTGCTGCCACTTTCTCTCTCCCCCTTCACCTTTGGCTGACTCACACCCTGAAACAGCCCTTTCCATGCTCCCCTCTGCTATATCAGACACTCTCAATGTTCTTGCCCCTGTCGTGAGGATCCGCCTGAAGTCGAAAGCCACGTGCAACTCCTGGTATGACTTAGACCTCGTCACCCTTAAACGCAAGTGCAGGGTGGCTGAGAGGAAATGGCTTGCTTCACGTACATCCTCTGACAAACTGGCCTGCCGCCCGCTCCAAAGGCAATACCGGCTCTCTGTTCGCACTAAGAAGAGAGCTCACATCCAAGCCCACGTCTCTGCGGCATCCAACAACTCGGTGGAACTCTTTACAATCTGCACAGAACTGGCCAATCCTGCTGCAGTCTCTACCTCTCCTGTCCCTTCCCAGGCCCTCTGCACGGCACTGGCTTCTCACTTCATCTCTAAAACTCAGGACATCTTGTCCTCTCTCCTTCTCCCCCTTCTCCCTCTGCTCCCTGCACTTCCTCTGGCCCTTCTGCAGCCACCGCTCCTCCCTCCTTCTCTGCCTTTCCCCTGTTCTCCCCAGATGAGGTTTCTAGACAAGTCCGATCTATGAAAGTCTCGTCAAAACATTCTCTGTTCATGGTAATTCAAATGATTGTGTTATTGCTACACGTTTCAAAATATATTATTTCTTCTTCAGGAGCTGAATTACATCAACTTAATATCATACAATATTCTGCAAAAATATGGAATACCTATATTAATATATAACCAAACATATGATGGGCAGAACGCTTTGAATACATATGATCCACTGGCACTTCTCTGGGCAACCTTTCCCACCACTGTTTTTTAGCCTGTCTGTGCATTGCAAAAAGGGCCCAGTCATATGCAAATCCATCTGATACTGCCACCAATGAAAGCAGCCAAGCCTAAACTGCTATGCCAGGTCCCCTCTGCATGGAAACACAAGCATCCCCATATCTGGGCATACCCAGTTTCACACAGGGAGACACACTATAACCAGAAAAGTGGTGGGTGGAAAGTTTTGAATACATTTTAACCACCAGCACTGCACTGGCAACCTTCCACACCAGTGGCCAAAAGAACAATGGTTTGGAGTGTTGCCCAGAGTTGTTCCAGATGTTGAGATTAATTCTAAAACTTCCAGCCATCACCTACTGTTTTGCTATTGTCACCACGGACGGGTATGCCCAGTCGTGGTCCCAAGCCTGCTGGACCTAGAAACCCAAGTTGCTCCTCATTGATGACACCCAATAAGGCCAAAACATATCCAGGGATGCTTGTGGTCTTGTGCAGAAGGGATGCAACCTGGCAGCTCGGGCTGGACTGCCCCTTTTGGGATGGGACCAAGCCTGATTTACATATGGTCTTTTCTCTTTCTGTATTGGCTTGCCAGGAAAAATAACAATGCTTTGGAGGGTTGCCCAGAGTTGTGCCAGAATTTGAGATTCATTATAAACCTTCCAGCCATCACCTTACCTCAGTTATTATATTTTATTCAAATGTCATTACTCATTCTCATGTAACAACTCACCACAATTCTTATCTGTTTCTTTCAAAATCTCCAAGGAGAATCATGGTCACTCCTTAATGTATCCCTTCTCGTAATGAATAGACTACCATTAACTGCAAAGATGATTATCATTTCTATGATTGTACTTATGTAGTTAATTATGAATCCTTAATTATCTAGATGTATCCTTCCTCATGTCTGATAATGTTTTTACAACTTTAGTACGATGTTTTTAATCCATTACATTCAAATCTACCTGTGAAAAACACAGAGAAATCTATCCAACATCTTGAGTAGTTGTTTTTTTTTGGTACGTTGTTAACCCACTTCCTAAATAGTAAGAACCTCTTCTCTATTGTATAATGTCCTGATCATCTGTTCTACACCATGAGTTCAGAGAAAACCTTTTTAGGAAAATGGAGCTGGAACAGCGTGCCAAAACCAGAAGTGACATTTCCGGAAGACCGGAAAATGGGTCTTGAGGCCACCAGAGCCATATATGGTGTGCCTAATATTATTGTACTCCCTAGTGGTTTTCTATAATAAAAGAAAGTGTTTGTTGTCTGTGTATATTTAGCAATTCATGTCGTGTTATGTCTCAATAAAATCTAATCAATTCATATTGACAGTAGATATAGTTAATGAAATTAGTTTGTGTGTATCTTAAATTCAGTTCTCTGTAACCTCTTCATAACAAAACCAACCTTATATATGTCTTCAATAATGCTCCATATTCAATAGATGTAGATCCAAAATTGATCTCAATATGTTGGTTGTAAATCTGATCTACATTATCAATTTTATCTCAATTAATCTCTTCATTCATAAGGACATTGCATCAAATGTCATCACATTCCATCAAACTGATGCAGGGGTGTGCCCCTGTACTTTTCTTTATACTTTGGCAGTTTATTTACAATATATTGTTTCAATTGCATAATTTGATCACCACAACTGTTTAAATTTGTATGTATCTCTTATCTACGTTTGTTTACATTTTACTTATGTTGTGGACCTTAATATCCAAAAGAATTCAGGTAAAAATCTCTGGTCATGCCTTTTTATTTTGGATTCATTGTCATCAGTTTCTCTATCCAAAATGTTTCTCTTTGTTGCAGTATTTATGATAAATTCCCTCGTGCTTTGAGAACTTGCAAAAATGTTGATCTGGCATGTGTCTCTTTTCTCTGCAATATAATGCTACAGGTTATATCACGGTTTGCATCCTTATGTTAGATCTGTCTGTCCATCTCGTTTTTGCCTTTCTGGATGTGAGTCGTACATAATAAATCCCACAGGGACATTTTATGCATAAATTACATTAGTTGTATCGCAGGTTGTGAAATCTCTAAATCGGATCTTTGGCCATTAGAGGGATGTGAGATAATGTCACTTCTAATAATATTATTACAATGTTGGCAGTTTGCACAATAAATCATCCTCATCTAGTTTGTAAAGTACTGTCTGTGTTCTTTCCAATTAAGCCAAATATATTTATGGCTTATTACATGGCATTATGAATATAAAAATACAATTGAAAGAGAATAAAGAGAGAAATACAAACCTTGTTTTTCTGAAAAATGGAGATTCAAAGACTGACTTTGATAAGTTATATAATTATATCAAAATTATTATGAAACAAAGGACTCAGCACAGGAAAAACATCTGCTCAACTTACAATTGACATAGGCACAGGGTAATCAAAGTAAGGTGACTGCCTATGAGTTAATACAAAGTATAGAAGTAAATGTGTAATTGATAGAAAAGTCAGAAATATAAATTCCAAATATTTATGACTCAATGTCACAGATTAAACAACAAAACAAAAAAGAAATATTGGCCTTCAAAACTAGAGCGTCTGACACTAGCCATGCTATCATGAATGAATCTAGGGAACAGCTAGTACAGAGTAAGGTGCAAGTGATAATTGAAATGGACCTTAATGCTAGGATGAGACAAGAAATCAGAGATATTCAGATGAGTTCCAAATCACAATCTAAAGCTCACACAAAGATGAGCTTCATGGAAGAAGGTAACTATCCACAATTCCTGAGACTAGCTCTCCACTGTCCAGATATTTTCAGGATCATACTGGTGGCTTTGTCACACCTATCCTTAGTCAAAAGATAGGTGTTGCCAGAAATACCATTTTCTCTTCCCCAACTCACCAAGATACAAAGGAAGAATGTATTTTCCTATCAAATACGGAGCGATACAAAAAAATTCAGGTGAGAGGAGAGGGGTTCACTTAGTACATCGGAAGGGACAGGATAGGAAATGAGAGCATTCCAAAACAGAGGGCTAGTGAATCAAGATATGAAAATGAGTTAAAGGAACAAAAGTATAGTTTGTGATCTTGCAGAGAGACCATTTAGCCCATTTGGCAGACACAGAGATAGAAAAGGCAACCCAAAACGGGCATTTTAAAGACTGATCTATGCCAAAGCTCCTAGATATATTGGGAAATATTGATTTTGAGCAACAATAGAAAGATTGACCATACTATGCAGCTCATCAGAAACAATGTGAGGCCCAAAAGACAGAAGACCAAAGGGAAAGAGAGAAAAGAGGGGATCCCCTATGCCCGTTGAAAACCACCCTACAGCCATTATGGGGTGGCTCCAAGCATGGAGGGGGACTCAAGTAGTGGCTCTGACTCTGATGCGAGGAATTGGACCCAAGTAAGGAGACATAGAAAAATAAAACCACAATCACAGATTGTGAAAGACCAAATCAAACAGATTAAGGCCATAAAAAGCTTTCTGAGTCCCTACAATAGTAATGCAAAATATTTTGGAAAAATCTGGAACTGGACAAAGAGATAATGACACCATTTAGATTGAAAAATGATCCCCAAAACCATTAAATTCATAAAATGAAAGTTCTCTCCTGCGTTTTCTTATGTCTTCGCTGGGCTGGAAGATTAAAATCATTACAAATAGTCCCCTTACAAGGGGGCCATTTTGAAATATCTTTCAACTTACAGACATCTACAAGAAGCCAACAAAACTGCCCATAATGTAATGTGTGCTGATGATCAGTGTTCTTGGGTGTTTGCTCAAGAACTCAAGCATGCATTTGCTCACATTTATCAACTCGTTGATGCAAAAACATGAGATTACAAAACTACATACCTTCATGCCCTTTCAAAATATGTAGCGACTCAGTTAGTTTGTGTCTTTCATGACTCGGGGAGTCTCACTGGATCATCATGAAAGCTAACAGGATCTATGAAGTAAAGAAAACAACCAATCCAAAAAACACAGAAATGAACCCCCCACACATGCTTGCAACAGCCACCATTAAGGTCATTCATATTTTGTTAATTAGACGCTTAATACTGGAGATGAGTCCCTAAGCATGGAGATGCGAAATTGTGTTGCTCTGCATTGTCTTGCTTCCAAAACATACAAACTCATTGACCCTGAGCTATCTCCCACCTGAGGGAGCTGAAGTTAAGAGTATTTTTCATAGAGAACTGGGGGCTTAAATAAATATTTCTCTGAGGTTAAGGATCCTAACAGAGTTAGGAGATACTCCATTCAAAGACAGCCACCTAGTCCTCCACCTGGCATGCAAAATACTGATCCCACAAAACAAGAGATTTTAATTCGTCCCCAGGTTCTAGGCCTGACCTCATTTACAAATATGTCCCTCCTTCAGAAAGAAATACTCATAACCCAGGATTAGGTTTCAAGGGAAATCCAAATTAGAATCTTCAAAGGGAAAGCAGCCAGTCAACATCTCCTTGGACCAATTACCAATAAAACTACTCTCCTGCTCCTGCTCCTATCATCCAGGTTAATAGATGAAAGTGCCAGGGAGATTGGAAACCAAGCAATAAATACAACAGTTATCAGAGATAAATCATCATTTCTAGGTTGTAAGAGCTGGTCTTTCTGATTTTAATATTTCTAATGACGTTTTACAAAAATGTAGACTACCTTATAAGTAAAGTCTGCTCCTGCATCTGTAGAATCCCAATGGACTTTAATGATCAAGAAAAGGCATTTAGATCAGTTCACCTTCAGTTTTATGCTTCCAAAGTTCAAATCAAAGAAAAAATCACAATGTCAGGCAATACTTAAGCAATAATCCCATGTTCTGTCCATGTTCACGAGGGGAGGGCCAGAAGAGAGGCCAATGAAAAGAGAGGCCAATGAAAAAAGAATATAGACCTTGTAGAATCTGATGGCAAAGTAAAGAATTGAGCAACATTTTAGGAGCAAAATGGAGATTGCACATTCGAAGAAGCACTGATGAAAATGCAAGCCATTTTACAATTTTACAGATGCAGCAACTGTTGGGTGTCCTGACCCACGTTTAAGCTATCATGCCACAACATTTGGTGCTGTGGGCTTAGAAAATTCAAGATGGCGGAAAACCCACATGTGCGCCGAAATCCAGGAAAGCTGCGCAGTTTGTGCGCACACCGAAATGGTTGCCTCACTTGCCACCCACCAGTGCGAGAATGAAAGGCCGGGTTGCCATGAGGGAAATGGGTTGCCAAAGGAAAAACAGTAGCGCCGGTTAGCTTCAAAGCGCTTTAAAACCACCATTGGACTACCCGCACAGTAGTCTGAAACCATTGGGAATGGCAATGCTGATTGCCAAATGCAACCTAGAATTGTGAGGAATTAATTTCTTAAATCTCAAAAATGGGTGCAGTACCAGTACTCACCACTATCCAAAAGCCGGCATTTTAAAACCACACCAGATTTTACTTTTTTGTGTAAAACTGAATGAACCCAAAGCAGGCTAAAGAAAGACTTACTGAGAGGTGGATACAATGTAAAGTGATATTCTGAAGTGACTTGAAGGTTTATAACAAGACTGGCTGAGCTGTGGATTGCAGCAGTTTAAGTTGCACTGGATTTAAAGACACTAAAATCGAAAATGTTTAGATTAAATGAGTGACCTATGTTTGGTGTCACATGCCTTTGTAACTGTTGAAATGTCATAGTTTTGCACTTAGAATCAGCATTCTAGCTGCATGTGTAAAATTGCAAGTTAATTTAAAAGCAACAAAAAACATGACAGTTAGCTGAAGGTCTGGCTTAAGGAACTTGATTCTGCCTGGCAACTACCCCCATCAGGAGTGAAACTTGAGTCACAGCTGTGTTCCCAGGATATCTGCCTTTTGCTGGCCACACTAAGGATATGCCATCTATCTGATAATTGAATTACCTGTGCTCTACAGGAGCTCTGAACAAAGCCCTCTTCACTCAGGCAAAGGTTTTATTACAGCAGTCGTAAAATGTAGCTTCCTCTTGGCAGAAGCTGGGAGGGGCACTGCCTGTGAGAGCAAGCTGGCTTGGCAGAACTGGATAAACCAGTATTTCTACCTTGTGCTGAGAGGAAACCACACCCCTTTGGAGCCAGAACATAACTTTAAAAAGATGGATCATTCATAGAGCGGACATGTGAAAATTTTATAAATGATACCATAATTCTTGTGATTTTTCTGCCCACAATTTAAGAGGTTTTTAGAACCGGTGGTATGTTCAGGGGGGTTTTAGCGGAAAAGAGGATATTACTCTAAATGTGTGCATGTTAAAAATCTGAAACTTCATCAGTTAATGTCCATACTCCCTGCGCACATGTATGTAAAGTTGGGTCCATGTCAGAAATTGAAAAATCAGTTAAAAAGTGAAATATGTGCCATTTCTGAATGCAAGCTCCTAGAAAGAGCAGATTTGGACAGAGACATGGCTAAATTCAGCCACACCATGTATATGTAATTTCAAACAACTGTGTAACTCTGAAGTATGTATTTTGATCATATATAGATTTGGGTGCACAGATGATAAGGGAGGTTCTTCAAGAGATCATAAATGGCTGACATCACTCTGACACAACTTAGTTCGCCAATCAAGTGAGAAATGAAAACTGGACCAATGACAAGTGAGAGGGGCAAGTCTAGTGATGCTGCATACACACCCACTTTCAAAAAGACATAAAAGCAGAGAGTCAGGACAGGTAGAGACCTTCAATTCCATTTGCTGCAACGCACTCTGCCGGACCCTACAACATCCAGAGAACCAGACTTCGAAATTCATCAATCTCCAGAATCCAAAAGCAGTGCTGTACCCAGAGAGAAAGCAGTGCTGTACCCAGCAGAGAGAGCTGACCCAGATCACTGTGAAGTGCAGAGACCAGACCAGACCAGAGTCCAGTTTAAAACCCTGACCAGATCCGTGACGAGGCCCATTTAATTCAAGAATATAGTGTGAGTACATAGTAAAACTGTGTAGAACCCATCTCTTAGTTAAAATAATATAATTCAATCCATTTTTAATCTAAGTAGAACTGCAGCTTAGCAATTGTGTTATTCTGCCATCATTTTTAAAGCTGAAAAAGTGTGCGTTTAAAATTTGCAAAACCAAAAACGACCTCTATTAAATCGGTCATATCTCCGCGACCGTTTGTCTTAGAGACTTGCAGTAACTTTCATTTGGAAGCTGAGATCCTAGGCTTTCCTAGGACCCCAAAACGATAGAGATAGTCCTTGCGGTTCCTCTGTAATAGCGCTCGGCGCATCCGCGAATTTTACCGCGATTTGCAAATTTCTTCACGTGTAAAAAAGCTGCTGCTTGCCTTCCATTTGCCAGAAATTCGTTTGACCTGCTAACTATCCCTGCATCATTGCTAGTGTGAGCCTGGACTAATATTAACTAGATACCACTCACCCTGAACCTCTGAAAGGGAATTAAAAGCATTTTAGCATATTTGTTTAATTCATTGCCAGCACATATCAAAGCAATTTGGGCCTGTGTTTTCAAACTTCTGTAGTCTAAGCTTGCTGGGGTGAACTGAATTACAGTTGATTGCATTTCTGAGAACTGTGTGTTTTCCTTCCATTTCCTTGCCTTGCATCAAGGGGGGGAGGGGATTGCCAGAGAAAAGTGATTACATTGTTTGGTTGAAATCATATTGAGTATTTTCTGTACTGCATTTCATTCCACATTGCCTTCATTTGAACTCTATAAAGCATTCTCTACCACATTATACTTCTGTACCTATTTACCAGTGTGCTATCTTATCCATTTCATGTCAACTCATTATTGATTATAAAGAAGTGTGCTAGTGCCAGATTCTCTGTTGTTAATCTTTATCATATCCGATTAAGTGTGATATTCAATTATTAATTTATTATAAAGTGTGATATATATATCTATTGTTTAAATGATCAAATAAACCTTTTAACTTGCAAAACAGAACTACTTCTTGGCTCAGTGGGGTCAGGAGGATTCCAAGAGAGGGGTGTTATACAGGGGTAGTCATCCAGAACGCATGAACTGGACATAAAGATATATCAATAAGGGTTTTCATTCTGTATTCTAGACTAGGCATAGACCTAGCTGTAGTGCTGAATTGAATCCTCTTACACAACGCAGGTAGACAAAGTAACCATAAGGCTGGCTATACGTAGTGAATAGACTGCAGGTGGTGCCACCAATACATATAAGTGTGTAAAGAATCTGGATGTTTCACAACGCATTTTAGCAAACTTGGACCCTTTGAATGAAAGGGCTTAAAGTGTGGCACAGCAGAATAGAACAGCTGACGGCGAAGGATGATTAGAGAAGGCTTGCTTGGCCCAGTGTCAAGAGTCAGGCTGCCAAGAGCCTGGTTATCGACTTGAGAAGATACAATGAACGTGCAAAGCGGGCTAAGCTCCTGTTTGAGGTGTAATGGAAAAACACTAAAAGTGCCAGGTTTTCTTCATTTAATAGTATTAAATGCAATGGAGGAGCTCAAAACGCGGTCTCCAGTCACATGGTCAGATGAAAATAGACTTTGGGGCGAGCTACACTGACACCAGAAGACAAGGCCATGCCTTCACTCCCTTTTATTCTCAGGCACAGTGAGCCTTCACAAGGCCGAGTTCAAAGACATGTTGACAGGCAGACAGCAGGAGTGATGATGGATGTTGGGCTAATTGGGTGGGGAGGCATGATCCTGCCAACCCTCCATAACCTGGGGTACCAGCTTGTGTGCTGCTAGCGAGTGGAATATTCCAGAAGGGTACAAGTGTGCCAGCTAATTATAGAGGGCCACGTAGCAAGAGCCCTATAGTTTGAGAAGCCAATAGAACATTGTGTATTTCATGACAGTTCAGATGACTTGCACTTGGGGTGGGCTTAGTTGTCCACCTGAATTTAGAGATCCAATCACGATGCCCGCCCTTATAGAAAATATACTTAGATGTTCCCTTTAAGCCTATCATATCCCCTAATAGGTTTTCTTATTTTGCCACGTAGTATGACATCACTTATGACAATTGTTTAGTATAAAGTTGTGTTTTTTCATGTAATGCTTCGAGAGAACTTGTGAGTGAGCTGTGCGGCTTCCGTAGATGTCTGTTGTACTCCCTGTTTTAACAAAGTGTTATTAAAACAGTTGCGTTTTTGCCAGACTTCCTGAGTCTGTCTGATTATTGATGTACAAGTAAGATCTGCATCCCCATTCATCTCAGATACTGTTACCTCGTCTTAAAGGACCTCCGGTTTCACTTGGTAGCAGAGAGGGGATGGTTACAGACCCATCGACTAGTATGATTTTAGAATTTTTGGAACATCAGGCGTCCTCCACCATTTAGCAGGAGGATTGCAAGGCTTCCTTTGGAGAGATGGCCAATATAGAACTCGTGCAAGAAAAAGACTATACAGGTGGGATGGGTCACTCTTTCACGAAATCCCACCTGGTTTCCACAGGCGCTGAGTGAACTGAAGGTGACAGTGGCTGATTGGAGGAGGAGACTATCCCGAGGGACAGGAGCTGGAAGGCGAATGGTGAGTAGATTGAGGGGACTGGCAAAATAAGGGAATGGGGATTGTGGTAAAAAAAATAAAGAAACAGGGACGATGAGCGTCAAAATGAGCCCAGAGTCATAAGCTCAAGGAGCTTTTATAAGGAGTCATTTCAAAACCCAAGGGGGTACTTAGGCGGCACATAGTTGTATGTAAAGTCGACTAGTCTGTATGTTTTTGTATTTTGAAGTTGAGGAAAGGTGTCGAGGAACGACAAAAGTTAAATTGTGAGATTAAAGAGGAAAAAGTTGTTATCTATCTTTTAAATCATTGTTGGCACCGAATGAACAGGAAGATTGGACTAGTTGAGAAAGAAGAGGCTTTGAGTAGCGAGCGTGGTGTGCAATCATATTTGTTATTTTTCTGAAATGTATTTTTGTGTAAATCAACAGTATCGACAGTCAATTGACACGTGTCGCAATGGTGGATGTTACTCCACTGATGCATTTGTGCAAGACATTGCCAAAACATACAAAGAAGTTCAAACAATATAGCACAGAATGGGTCAAGGGTACAGCAGATAAAATGTTCATGCCATGACCACAAGGGGGATTGGTGTCAAAAGTGGTTTTGCACCAAATGACCACATACTTACACGCTGCGCATACAGGGAAGAAATTGGAGAAAAGGCTAGCTAGTTTAGAGCTCTGGAAAATGTACCTGGAAGAACAGGAAGATCTGCCTCCTGAGGACTAGATTCTTAATCAGTGTAAGGAGGAAGGTGCTGAGCATTCTGCTCCTCTTACCTCGCCTGAAGTAAATGGCAAGGGAATTAAAGGCGGTGATAGGATATAGTAATCGAATACATGAACCACCTACCTACAGCAGTGATGAGCTCAGAAAAGGTTAAAGGTAAAGAGGAGACCTTTAAGGTCTTACAAGACAAAGAGGAGAAAAGTGAACTACCAAATATGACTCTAGATATAGAACGAGAGATTAAGAGATGGAAAGGAGAAAATGACAGAACTGACGAGGTTATGCTCATACAGAATGAATGGATGGGTGGACAGATACTGCTCAAGCTCAATGGGAAAAGTATCAAGGAAGTAAGGCAAGGGGAAGATCAAGACAAGCAGAATAGAAAAGACACGGAATGAAAGAAATGATTGAAAGAAGATGAGTATAAAAGGAAGAGCAGACAAAGACGAGGGCACATGTATCAAGAGGAGCAGCTAAGAAAGGAAGAAAGGGCAGAAGAGCAACAGAAGTATGACAACAGGCAGAGAGCAATCAAAGAATGGGACAGGCTATAAAAGAAGAGAGAAGAGGAAGAAGCTCCGAAATTGCGGGATAAAAGAATGCAAAGACGAAGGGAAGAGGAAGTGCTTAGAGCAAACGAAAGACGGGAAGAAAAAAGACAAGAAGAGGAAATCATTAGATGGGAAGCAAAGAAGTGAACGGAATTAGACAAAGAAATGGAGCGAAAAAGGAGACTGAGGGAATGCGATATTGATCGCATGACAAAGAGCTGATGGAACCGAGTCCAGTAATATCATGGGGGTGACATAGAGGAGTTTCTACCATCACAGGGAGTAATGCCAGGACCATCTAGGGTAAACCTAGATAGGAATTTTGAGATAGGAAGCATCAGCTATAGGATCGCTAAAGCTTATCAAGAGATGAGGGCAAAAGGTGAATCGGGAAGCAGAGGAAAAGGAGATCGATCTATAATTGCCCAGTCACAAGGCAAGAAAGGAAGCCTGTTTAGTCTCGAGTATAGAGCCTTTTCCTTAGACAGGTTGACTTTAAATAGGGATGAAAAGGATGAAAGCCATATCAGTTGGGAACTAGGTATGTCAGACGAAGAGGGGAGGAGGGAGAAAGTGTATGCGGTCCTGCGGGATGTTTGCAGACAGACAAGGAAGTGAGATGGTCTGCTCTAAAGCAACCTAAAGATAGGATGACAGATACCATGGCGTACCCAGAGTGACCTAAAGAACGATCGCATTGTGAGAGGGGAGAATCAACACCATGTGTGAACAGCTTGAGGTCATTGCCAGGTAGAAGGCAATCAGGAACCATTTCCCCACTATGGACAGGCAGACAATGGGAGCTGATTGCATATTTGGGTTCACGCAGTTCCCCTTATTGGAGAAAGGAGGGGCCAGACAACAGAAAATCCCCTGGCCCCAAATAGACAGGTATAATTTAAGATGGAAACTCCGTAGTTTAAAGGCGGGTGCAGGAAAATGGATTTATGTACTAGAAAAGATGATAGGAGGAAATACTCTGGCCATTGGGGACATTAAAGTTCTCCTAGCAGCCATGGGGAAAGAGCTGATCACATTTGGATGAGAGCAGATTACTCAAGTGTCATGGCACAGAACACAGCTCATGAAGGAGTGCCAGTTTATAATTGCAGAGCAGAAGTTTGAAGAGCTCTAGGGGTACAGTATCCTGATACGTCAGATATGGGTGCAATTATGGCACTTGAAATGAAACATGACGAAGATCCACTTGTTTACATTCAAAGTATTCAGGAACGGTTTATAAGTTGTGCACAGCCTTAGGGGAGCTGATGGCGAGTCCTGATTTGTAACTAATATAAAGAGTTGAAATTTAGAGCATTTGGTCTGCAACAAATGATCCACTAATTATTGAGGCTGCCCAATGATATGATATGATATGGTTATTTATAACACGCTTAATACCTAGATGTTTCTAAGCGCGGACCCGGGGATCGAACCTGCGGTGCTCCGTGTCATCTTGCTTCCAAGGCAAGTACGTTGCCCATGAGATATGCTCCCAAGACAAGTTACAAGAAAAATTATGATAGCGGAATCCTTAATTCGCGCCAATGTATGATGTTTATTTCGATGTTTCCAAAAAGAATATATCATCATCCCATTTTATTCTGATTCACACCTGCTTTAATTGTCCCGCAACACGTGTTTCACCACATTCATTCTGTGGTTCATCAAGAGGGTAACAAAATGTATTTCCTAAAGCAAAAACAAAAAATAAATAAATCCTTTCAAATGATAGGACTTCCGTATTTTGTTGACCAAAGTTCTATATATTAAACAAATTAAAAACACAATTATGTGCTGGTTACTTTACTCACTTGATAGTGTTGTTGCGCTAAGGATAAATATGGTCCAAGATTTTAGGACAACAGGTAGCTGTGTAGGAGAGGGCAGTTTAAAGGATTCTTACCTTCCTCAGAATTTCGAATGGTACCTAAAATTAAAGTATCACTGTTTTACTGTTGATGTTTAAAGCATGTGCTACTATTATGCAACAATGCATAAGCTAGCTTTTAGTTTAAAAGATGCAAGAAGGTTTTCTTAGCTTTTTTGTAGTGAGCGGGTTTCCAATGCGTCTTAAATCCTTGCAGCTTTTTTCACTGCAATTTAGCCAAAATGTCTGTTATGTAAAGACATGATCACGTTCGTTTTGCGTGTCCACACATCAAGGGAGTAGCCATCTTGCTTGAGGCCAGTTTCCCAATGTGCCTTTGTGTTTAGATCCGGAGTGAGTTAATTGCTACCAAATTGTGGTGTTTCTGCAAAATACCACTATTTTTATTTAACCAGTTTGTAGTCTTTTGAATATGTTCATAAATCTATATGAAATGAACATAATTTTGATCCTAATTTTCCTCAGTTCTTAACTAAAGCCCAATGTAGACACTATCAGGTCTAGTACCGTAAGCAGCAATCGAATTGTGTTTAAACACAGAATTTCCCAAAAAAGAGCTTCCTTATGTTCATTTCATCAAGCAAACGTTACAGAATGATAGGTCCTTGAGAGTTGCACGAGGCAGATTCAAATTAAATAGAGTTTCTTTTGATAAATTGAACCATGATAGTAAATAAAACAATTCTTAAGTCATAAGTAGTGGATCATCTCCGTATCAAAATTGAGAGCTGATTGACAGGTATCTGATATGTTTATCTAAAATGCTTCTTTGCATCTAAGATGTTTTCCCTATTTCCTCCCCTTGCAGGCATGCTGATGCTTTCCAATCCAAAATATTTGACTTTATCAATTGAGTTCATGTTGTGTTCACTCTGAAAATGGTAAGCAAGGGGATTATTTAAATCCTTATTTTTGATTGACCTGAAACGTTCTGAAATTCTTGTTTTGATCGAACGGATAGTGCTTCCTATGTAGATCTTGGAACAAATGCATTGTATACCATAAATTACAAATTTCGTGTTGCAATTGATACATTGTGAAATTCGACGTGTTGACCCATTGATAGTAGAATTCACTTTTTCCCATTATCTGAATGAAGACACAGGTTGCATCTCCCACATTTGTCATTGCCTTGAAGGTTTGGTTGGTTCCACATTTGTGTCAGATTGGTTTTTGGTATGCCACATGTCCAAATGTGAAAACTGATAAAGGGATCAATATAATTATAAATGCTTAAGGAGAAAACAGGCATACTGTTGGATATTCCCGTTCGCATACTAAGCATTAATGCGTGCATGAGCCAATAACCAAGGTATCAGAGTCACATTAAGGAAGGTGTGCGGATGCCGACGTGCGGCGAAAAACACAAGCGTTTCAATAGGAGCTGGAATTTCCTCACTCATATTCATGGTTTCTAATTATCCTCTTTTGTTTTTATGTTTGTTTTTGCAAAAATTTTCATTATTATTGACATACGAAATGTGGTTGTTATATATTTTTTCATGTATTATACTTTGCCTTGCCTTGGCAATCTGTCCCCTGTGCGTTCCACCATGTTACCTTGATTGAAATTTTTGTTCAACCAAAATTCAATGTGAAAAACTGTACATTTGATATTTCGATGTGACACAACAGCCTCAGATGAAGAGCTAGCAAAAGCTCGAAACACGTGTAAGGCTGTTTTACCACCTAAAATAAAAAACAGACTACAATTTCAACTTCGCACTTTCTTTGGTGCGATGGGGAGTATGGGGAGTATGTTAGGTGCTGAGATCCAACGATAGGCCCCATTTTGTTAATGAAGTATTCAAATAGATCATCCTATTGCTTAGCATAAACACAAGTGTTCTTCTGCTTATCAACCGCAAGCAAACGGAAAAAACGTGAAAGAATCAACAGTCTTCTCAAAGAAAGAATTGCTAAACTCAAATTGACATTGAAGAAGGGATGGCTGCATTGCCTACCATTTACATTATATGCATTAAGGAATCAGCCTGGGTCGGACCACCACCTCACACCCCATGAGTTAGTAACAGGAAGGAGAATGAGCATGCCCCTCTCACCTCCTTCAAGGAATAGAAGTGATGCCCAGATGAATGCAGAATTGTCAGGAAATGAGCTACGTGTATATTTGACATGTATGATTGCTAGTATCGCTGTCATTTCAGATCGACTCAAGCATAAGGGGTGTCAGTCTAAGGACACAGATGAAGACCATTCAGCAACCGGATATGAGAAATTACTATCTGTACCCAAGTTGTTTGTTGGAGACCCCGTTTTAGTGTGCAACTTCACAAGGAAATGACATGAGCCACGATTTAGTGGACCATTCTCCATCGAGAATATCACTCCCTCAGCAGTAAAAGTTCAAGAAAGGCACCCCTGGATCCACTTGGGCGACGTGAAGCTGCATGCTGTGAGACCGATACACACCCACCTGTTGATTCGAAAGCAAGACAAGAAGAAGATGTTCAGCACATGCAGACTTGATCAATGACGAGGAAGAAGGACACTAAGGCCCTCATTACGACCCTGGTGTTGGACCATGGTGCTAATAGCACCATGGTCCATGCCGGTAACTTACCGACTCCGCCATAGTGGAATGGGGAATTACCGCCCCATTCCGAGGTTGGCAGGGCGGTAATTCCCCATGCCGCCATGGCCCTTCCCCATTCCCATTTTTGCCCCATAGGGCTCAATGGGAATGGGGAAGGCGCTAAGTACGGTGCCGCAAATTGGGTACCGTACTTAGCACCAAGGTCCCTTTGCGGGTTGGTTTTTAACGCCTGCAAAAGGCAGGCGTTAAAGTCTCCAACCCGCAAAGGGACCTCGTAATCAGGTGTTAAGGGTTTAACGGCGCCGCCACCTTTTATGGCGCCATTAACCCCTTAACGCCTGGGTTGTAATGATGGCCTAAGAGTGCTGATGAAATAAATGCAAGTGTGCATTTGGACTGTGGCTTACCCCGAACACTCTTTATAGATGTTTTAGCAGGAGTGCAATAATCAACGTTCTTGAGCCACAGGAATTTCTTTAATTGAATTTTTTAAAGTGCTGATGTGCTAAAAATGGCAGATCCTGATTTTACATACAACGATTGGAAAAGGGAGAAATTCACTCCACTTAATTCCTCACTGAGTTTCTCTTTGGCTAGATTCATGGTTCTATCTGATGTCGATATCCATAGGCTCCTTCTCGCTGTCTTAATTTTTTATACTCTCAGTTTACCCTGCTCTTGTTGGACCTAGCACTGACATATGTACTTTTGTGCAGGATCCTAAGAATGGCCCTGTGATTAGTCGATTGCTTGCAATGATAATTGAGCACATTTTGCAGCTACCTGAGCATCTAACAAGGCTGCCTGATTGAAAACGGTTTTTTATTTACTTAAAAGTAGTACACAGGCACAATGTGGATTATTGAGAATAATGCAGTTCCACAAAGTGAGCAGACTCAATGACGTTTGGAGAGACACCAGTGGTGGGGTCTCATGTATTGGTGCATAATATAGGTGTGCACAGCATATATTATTGTTTTTCTGTTTTTGCTAATCCACACTGCTTAATTTGCTGGTCCAAGAAAAGTAGGAATACCCTTGATTCTTCCCACTCCAGTGACCTATGCAGAATTAGCTGTTGCAAAGAGACCAAGGCCATATGTGCCTATCCCTACACCAGTGACACATGTAAGGTCACCCATTCATCTGACAAGTGTTCCTATAATTCCCCCTGTAGGGGAGATCATTTTTGGTATACTCCAGGACCATTATGTACAAGCTCATTTTGAAAGAAAGAGACCTGAGAAAAGTGCAAGGGAAGATGATTATGAGTTAAATAATTATCTAGATAGTACAGCACATTTGGGGACCAACATGTGGTATGAGCACACGAAGGAGATGATAGGGAAAAGAGCCTCTGAGGAGGATTGCAATGTCTGTGCTCTCCTACCTTATGCTATGGGGAAGTCCAAGATATTCCTAGCTATAGACATCCAAACAGCTCATTTCCTGACTCACCTTTCACTCTGCCATAAAAGAGTTCAATTCCATGGTCAAACAGCATCCTTGGTATGGGTGAGTGAATGGTCAGCTCCAGAAGAAGATGATTATGTTCACAATTTAAATACAAGAGCAGGAGGACACACCATAGATCATGTGATAAGATACGAGTAGCCTGGAATGAAGGGAGCGGGAATCAGATGAGAAATGAATAAGAAGCTCAATTGCCAAGGAAAAACTGATGAAGAAATACAAAGATGCAAGGAGAGAGGACAGATGCAGATCTGGGGAAAAGTACATTCTCCACATGGCTGGGAAGAGGGCATAGTTGTATGCAGAGCTGTGGCAGTAATAGGACATCACAAACCAGTTATAGATTGTGTGTAAAAAGGATGCAAACCTCTATGGCCGAAGTTTGCAAAATTGCTGACATGGGTTGAAGATAAAGCAGGACCGTTACAGATAGTGCCTCTGGCTAGTGTAGATCAATGCTTCAGAAACAGGGGCAGAAGAAAAGTTGTAGAGAATCAACAGTGCGGTCGAATCTTCAATGTACCAGGGATGAAGGATGAAATAGTAGTGATAATGGACCACTACTGGGCCTCTGGATCCAGAGCATACATGAAGCTACCCAGAGACTGGGGAGGACTGTGTTCCATAGTGGTTGTTCATGTTCCAGCATTGGTGATAACGAAGAGGGACCTGAACATTGGAGAATTTCCAAAAGCAGATGATCACCTAAGAAAGAGGAGGTCAGTTGGATTCCTCAATCGAACAAAAAGGGAAAACTACTTCTCAGCCAAATCAATAGAAGCTTTCAATGACATTCCATATGAACACAGCTTGTTCAGTGAGAGTTTAGCGATATTCACGACAATCTTCATGTCATGGATCCAGACGATGGCAAATGCCAGATGGTTACAGAAAACCAGATGGGAGCTCCTGCAGACGATCAGCACTACCATAAATGGATTCAATGCTATCAGGGAAGAGCTGAGAGTCATAAGACTGATGCCTCATCAGAATAGATATGTCTTGGATATGATTAGAGCTATGGATGGTGGTGTTTGTGGCAAAATTGAAGAATCATGTTGCACATTCATACCTTCCCACAATGATGAAAATGGGACCAGTAGACAAAATAATCATAAGGCTGGATATGCGTAGTGAATAGACTACAGGCCGCGCCCCCCATATAAATAAGTGTGTATAGAATCTGGATGTTCCACAATGCATTTTAGCAAGCGTGGACCCCATGAATGAAAGAGCTGAAAGTGTGGCTCAGCAGAATAGAACAGCTGATGGCAAAGGAAGATTCTAGAAGGCTTGCCTGGCCCAGTGTCAAGAGTCGGTGCCACCAAGAGCCTTGTTATCTACTTGAGAGATACAATGAACTTGCAAAGCGAGCCGAGCTCCTGTTTGACGTGTAATGGAAAAACACTAGAAGTGCCAGGTTTTCTTCATTTAATAGTATTAAATGCAATGGAGGAGCTCAAAATGTGGTCTCCAGTCACATGGTCAGATGAAAATAGACTTTGGGGCGAGCTACATTGAGACCAGAAGATAAGGCCATGCCTTCACCCCCTTTTATTCTCAGGCACAGTGAGCCTTTGCAAGGCCAAGTTCAAAGACTAATTGACTAGCAGACAGCAGGAGTGATGATGGATGTTGGGCTAATTGGGTGGGGAGGCATGACCAGGCCAACCCTGAGGCAATTGGGGTACCAGCTCGCATGCTGCTAGCGAGTGGAAAATTCCAGAAGGGTAGAAGTGTGCCAAGCGATTATAGAGGGCCACGTAGCAAGAGCCCTATAGTTTGAGAAGCCAATAGAACGTTGTCTATTTCATGACACTGACGATGACTTGCACTTGGGTTGGGCTTAGTTGTCCACCTGACCTTAGATATACAAAAACGATCCCCGCCCTTGTAGAAAGTATACTTAGATGTTCGCTTTAAGCCTATCACATTGCTTAGTAGGTTTTCTTATTTTGCCATGTTGTATGTTGTTACGTATGACACAATTTTAGTATAAGGTTATGTTTTTTCATGTAATGCTTCAGGGGAGTCATGAGCCAGCTGTGTGGTGTCCGTAGATGTCTGTTGCACACCCTGTTTTAACAAAGTGTTTTTAAAACAGTCGTGTTTTGCCAAACTTCCTGAGTCGCCTTATTATTGATATATGAGGAAGATCTGCATCCCCATCCATCTCAAATACTGTTACCTCGTCTTAAAGGACCTCCGTGTTCACAGTTTTTTATTGACAAACCTTTTTATTACGGTGGAGAGTAATACACCCGTGAACATTGTGACGACGAACGTGAACCCGACGGAGGGATGTCCACAGTGAGTTGTTGGTCTGAGCCCAACTGAGGGAGGCTTATGTTGAGAGAAGGGTCAGAACCTGGCTGAGGAGGATCCAAGCGTGTAAAGTAATCACCTGACGTGAAGATTAGTAGAAGGAAATTTTGTTTTGTTGTTCATGGCACATCCGGCCCTCTAAAGCAAGAGACCTTGCATGAAAGAGACTTGTGTAAGGCCCTGATATTGAGAAAAGGAACTATAACCTTGTGTAGGAGAGAAACCCAGGAGTGTGCTCTGCTCTTCATCATGGTTATATCAATGTCAGTCAAAGTGTTTGAATATGTTGTTATAATATACCAGGTGAAATGGAATATTTTAAGTGAGGAAAACATGCAGACATAGATTTTTTCTAAGCAAAATTTTCTCTGGTAGCAATAATTTTACTGCAGAAACTAAATGTGTTTATCTGGCTATGTATTGACTGGAGCAGGTTTTATGTAAACATTAACTGTAGAGGAATTGAATAAATGGAAGACAGAACGCAATACAAAATGATATCAATTGCAAAATGAAATATGTAGTCCACCTGATACCTGATACAATCGAGAATTTAAGAACACATAGCAATCAAGAACAACAACATAACATACTGCATTGCTGCACATTGGAAAGAGAAACTTCAAATTAAGACGTTTTGCTAGTACAATGTGTTGAAATTGACCACGTTTGACTTCCTTTCAGAAGTGGAAACATACAATATTTATTGTGTCAACAGGAAGCCAAACGAATATACAAAATTGGCACACATAATTCTAGATTGAATCAGGGCATTTAATCTAGAATTAATATCAGAGAAATCCCAGTAGTTTTTTATTGTGTTTTTTTATTTCTTAAATACTTTCTGTAGAATAGAAAATAATGTGTTCTAATGTTCTTCACTTCACTTCACATAACATAAATAGGAAATAGTTTTAAAAATCATTATAGACTTAACAGAAACAATGAACTATGAACAATCACATAAGGGGGCATAATACATACATAAATGGTCTATAGGGCAAGAGTAAAATAATAACATTACATGCAATTGTGGTTTATTGAACTTCCCTGTTTGCATTACACATTTTGGGAATCACTTCTGATAATGCTTCATGTTCATTATTAGCTTTACCATCTTTTCGTAAATCCCAAGTTGAGTCCCTAATGATTATTTACATCCGTAAATGCAGGAAAGGAGTGAGTTATGGTAAGGATTCCAATTGTGCGTCACACACAAAACCAGGACTCTTGCCCTCAGCCTAGGATGTAAAGCATAATTAATGTACTTTTTTTTTATTTCCTAGAATTTGGATTGAGCTGGCACCCAACCCATCTCACACCCCCTATGACAAATACTCTGGGTCACAATGGGCCATGAACCAGGCTGGTGGGTCATAATACAATATTGATTTATTTAAAATTAAAAGAAAATCACACAAGTTTAGTATGGGGCAACAGTTACCAATGGGGTGATAATTGCAAGATAAATGATGAAATACACTTAGATTGACGTTCTACTATAACATAGCCAAAGCACAAATGAATCGGAGCAATCCTACTGTTCGGGTAGATTGCACTAGAGTTAAGATTTCCCCCTGCAATGCTCCCTCAAACACCAATTAAACAGATTCTGAGTGGGTAGAAAGGGGCAGCATGGAGTCAGGTATACTAGGCAGCAAACAGAATCAAAATCCGACCTTCCCCCGTGAAGGCAAAATTGGATCCAAATCCTTTGCAATTGCAGAAATAACCCTCTGAATTGGTAAATCGTTAATTTACATGTGTGGTTGAATGAATGAAGTAGATCGGAGTTATAGCAGTATCAGGGATGTCAGAACACTAGCAACTATAAGGCAAGGTACCAACAAAGGGGATACAGTTCAAATAATACCTTAGAAGTAAGAACACAGTGCAGCCAAAATCACACGTTGGAAAATTGTATTTTCTTCTTTTTACAGGTTTAAATGTCACAGCGGTTTTAAAAACTGGTGAAATAGACAAAATCAAAATATGTTTTTTATGCTGGGTGATAGATGCACATCACAGGGATAATATGGAAGTGAAAGAGTGACTCTAAGTTAATAAAAGAGTGAGATTCTCAATGTGAAAGGAAATTTGGTTTTAAAAATAAAAGCAGTTAACAAAGAAACTCGGTTTGGAAGGGAAAGGACAAATCTCACTTAAACTAGATTTAGTGGCTAGAAAAGAGAAACGCCTCCTTTGAATAGAAAGGTTACACTGCAGTTGCAACCCTTCATGTAGTGTGCCTCTTTTCAGGGAAACTTAATTTATTTAATCAAAATAGGACTAAGGACTTCCAAATGACAGAAAGGAGTTGAAGAATGGCGCTAACACTAGGAAATCAAGGACAGGATGCACAGAGAATTTGACCTGTTTTAAACAAGTTATCAGGGTATTGATGGAATTACTAAGAGAGTGGAACAAAGACAAGGTATCAAGTTGGGTTATACTATGGGATGGGGAGATACTCACAATCACCGCTGGAGTTTGGGATTTGGGCCAGCCAACCAGGTTTCTGGACTTCAAGGATCTGCTCATGGCACCACAGCGTGGCTCTGCTAGCAGAAAACAGCTGTGCCTGACTGGTCACGGCACAACAGCATGCAGGTAGTGGGCCAAAAGCCGGTCTGGTCACAGGATACTCTCAAAAAGGGTACTACAGCTTTTCACCGTTTCTCCCTAGTTAGTGGGATTTTGTAATGTTGTGTTTCAGGATCAATGGTCCTGCCTGGATGGATCAGCTATGCTCAGGCCTGGTAGTAGAATCTGGAATATTTGCAGGATGAATTTGAAATGTCTGGGTACGCAGGAGTTTGAAAATTCAGAGAGTATGTGTCCCTTGTCTCTCTGAGCTTCCCCCTTTTATAAGGCAGGTGACATCACAGGATTATACAATGGGGGCAGGTTTTGGCTAGATCTACCCCCAAGAATCTGATAGGTCAGCCAATATTTGTCGCCTCCTCCCTGGAAGCAGATTGGGCTTGAAGGAGATGCCTCTGTTTTTTGGGGTGTTTTTACAACGTGCTTTGTCCTATCAAAGTTACTTTTTGCCAAAATCGGTTATGGAGCAAAACACTCATATTCACACATTTCATCATTAGGAAACTTATACGGGGAAATTATGTTTCTTATAATACACATGCTGATCCAAATTCCAAGACGGTGTGATGCTATTTAGTCATTCAAGCAATCTTTCGCCATTTAGTTCACAAATAGTTCACCTATAATTCTACAATTCGGTACACTGAAGCACATTAGTATGGGTCATATTTTCATCCAACTTTCATAACCTGGTCCTTTTTAATTTTCCCAGAAATGTAATTTTTCTGGCATTTGAGTCCACAACTTGTCAGAAAGGTCTACATCGTCTTATTTTAAAAGCATAAAATATACATTCATACTGTGAAAATGTCACATTCCTACGTTCTCATGTTACAAAAAGAAATCCCTTTAAAACCAAGTGGGCCGGCTCTACCCCCAAAGAGGGGCAGTCATCCAATCCTCTAAGCCAAATGTATTCCTCTGGCCCACTGGCACAGTGGTTGTCATGACAATTTATTTGATCCTGGCAGTTGCAGTAAAGGAGAGGTGTTATCCGAACTTCACACCTAAGTGTCCCAGAAATCCTTTGTACTCGGCTAGAGCCCAGTCACAAAGTCTGACGAGCGTGTGAGATGCTTCCTCTTGGTCCATTCTTAGTTTCCAAGGGACTGGCCCTTTGGGGGAAGGCAAATCCTGTTCTCAGAAAGAAAATGTCCTTTAAAGCCAGGGCATAAAAACCTGTTTTGTGGCTCCACAGTAAAGGCACTTATTTATTTACTTATTTTTTTTCTGAATCAGAAGCAAGTCTGTTTAAATAAAACGTCCTATTATATGTGTTCAAACAAACCCCCCCTTACATTTCTAGGTAAGGACAGGGCCTTACCTCAACCATTTACTCTTTTTAAACAGACATTTTTCTTGTTTGTAAAGAGCAACCCTTTTTACACCTGGTGAATTCTCCTTTTGCTGTCACTTCTATCTAGATCCTAAACTTTCTTTGGAGCCCTAGTCAATTTCTCATACACAGCAATCTGTTCAAGGCAAAGGTCCACTGACATTAACATAAGCAGAGAGAAATAGAGCTTCTTTTGAAGAGTTCAGCTGTGATATTTTGTTGCAAAGTAATGTATTTTTCAATACGGCTGGGATTAAAGTTATTTGTGATTTCAGAGATCTTGCCTGACACAGCCTACCATTCAGTGAGAAATGCTTTCTTTGCTGGAGCACAACCTGAATATGGCTGGGCATAGCGGAGTTTCACTGGAACCAACTGTGTATTGCTGACACGGTGGAAAAGGGCATCAGGGCGGTATCATTTTAAAAGCAAAATATTTCATTTTTCAATGGGAAATTTTGAGCTAAAAGCAGAGCAGTGCTGCTTTTCAAATATGTTCTTTGTTGCACATAAGGTAACACACTAGCAGCCTTTCTCAGTGTGTTCCCTGTTCCATCTTGCCCAATAGGTGCTTGGCAAGACAGTGCAGCCATCATTTTGTATCTGCAAAATGCAGTTTTGATGCAAGGGAATGGTGCTCTGCAGAGCCAGCACAGACAATCTGCTGGTAACTGCTGAAGTGCAGATTGGTGATGGAGGGGAATTATGATGGGTGGGTAAATGTACCCCACAGTTCCAATCACCTGAAGAAGGGAGTGAGTCCTGAAACACGTAATGCAAACAGGAAAGATCATCTACTACAGACCACCTAATAATTTGTTACTGTTCTAACTGTAGTATTCATCCTGTATGAACTCTATCCATGCAGACCATGTTAATAATTTCACTCAAAATAGTATTGTGTACATCTTTTCTTTTAACAGTATAAATGAACTGGTTATGTCTAATTAATTGTTTGTTACTTACTCTAATGTTGAGTCAACATACACAGACTAGTGTTATGGACTATTTGATGTAATAGATTACTTTATATTCATGAACTTTGACTAATTGTTTTCTTTGAATTTGGATATAGTTACGTTTATGAATGGTTAAATCGATGTATGGAGATTTCCCATTGAAGTGCCTTGGTCTTTTCCTTGATTAGCATCAAGGAACTTTTTTGCCACTCCCAGTTCTCTAAAATGCCTAAAATCCTATGTGGCTAGCTATGTGGCTATCTTCCATTATCATTGTCCCCTTTCTATCTAGATCTTCTTTCACTTCCTACGGAGTGCCTTATGTCCCACACAAATCACTACTTTTCATCTCGTCTACCATATGTGAGGTGTTTCCCCAGGCTTCCTGAATGGTATCACTGACCTGATAACATCGGCATCAATCAACAACTCAAACATTATCTTTCTTTGTGACTTCACTTTGCCCAAACCACAACCTAGTCAACCAAGAAGTCCCCAATGGATTTAATTTGCACACTGGGTCTCAAACAGAACTTCACAGTTTCAACCAAATTTGCACCCTCAGCGGGGGAGCCAGCTAATCAGGTGGCTAGGAATACAGGATTGAACCGCTGGTACAAGCCTACGTTCTAAGCCACCTAATGGCAGGCTCGCCCTGCCACCTTCGACCCCCTACCCCCTGATCTGTTTTTTTTTCTTTACGACCCCCCAACCTCTCACTTACCTTATTTTGGATGCGGCGGCACTCACTGCCGCAGCCGCACCTTCCTCTCCACTTCTCCCGGCCACCATGGAAATAGAAGAGGGGTTCCTTCTCTTTCCATGGTGGCCATCTTTGAAAAGGATTTTTCTTCCAACAGCGGGATGCCATGCACGTCCCATTGTAGGAAGGAAAATCCTTTATTTTTTTTTAGCACCCTGGCTTATTGCTTTGGTAACCCATGGTGCTAATGGCCATCATCCCCCGTTCTAGGTTCTGGAATGGGGGATAACGCCCCAAAGCCCTTTTTATCTTAGGCCCTCAATAACTTGGGCTGCTGGACCGCTATCCCCCATTTCAGCCCCTGGAATGGGAGATTAACACAACATTATGCTCATGATGCTTGACCTGGGCCTCTCCTTCTCCCATGCATGTAATGGCTCATTCCTATTGAACTAGACTGCTCAGCTCAAGCAATCATCCTGATTGTTTTCTCATTCCAAATTCCTAGCAACCAGGCACAGCAACTGCCTACATCCATCGGCCATTGTTCCTTCATTGACTTCCCTGCAGAAGCATTGGGGGCACGTCTCCATTCCTCTATGGCTGAAGCATCTCTAACGATGGACTTGAATTCCTTCCTCACTGCTTTTTACCAAAGCATTACATTATTTTCTGACATCCACGCGCCTATCAAATAACACAGTATCAGACAAAAAGCAACTTCCCCCTAGCACTTTAAGAAGCTCACAGACAGCAAGCACGATATTTATTGATCATAGAATCGTTGCTGCAAAGACCAAGGAATCCCACCTGTCCACGCTCAAATCACTGTGCAGCACCTGCCTCATCCTCATTAAATCTGAAAAATACCAGATTATGGAGCAATTATAATGAAGGCCACGAACAACAGCTGATTATGAGTCTTTCAGGTCATTTCACTCTGCTGCAACCTTCTGCTAGACCTACTGACCCCCCCCAATCAGTTAGAAAATGCGACACCATAAACAACCACTGCTTCACTCAAATCTAAAAAATTACAATGCATATTGACTAGAGTGACCCTGAAGCCAGATCAACTCTCCCACAACCCCTGCTGATCCCTGCAAAGGAAGCTCACTAATGGTTAAAAACAGGCCCATCTCAACTCTGGAGCATATTATGTCCTCACATTTAATGAGTTTGATGGACGTGCGACCTTTCCACCTCACATTTCTTTCAGGGCAAATCACTTGTGTGCCTCTTGTTAATGTTCAATCCATCTCTTTCAAAAAGGACACTCTCCTTATCACCCAATCTCACTTCATATGCTTGCTGATCATATAAGTGAATTGAGACTGGATGATGACACAAACCAACACCGAATTAGAAGTCCTTCCCTCGTAGTAAAGTCCACTAAAAAACTGACAAACAAATCAACACAGGCTGCAGGAGTGTAAGTCGTGGTTGACATGCAGATGCATTGAAACAGCATTAATTCAGCTACTCGATGCCAATCTGCACATCAGTATCCTACATGACCTCTCTGCATCGTTCAATACTGTTGACTATAAGCTGGTAAGAGGGCTCAGCAGGTTAAGCACTCCTTTTTTGAGAGCTGTGTTTGGTCTGTAGGTCTCAGGTTCAAATCCCTTCAAGGTCGGCTCAGCCTTTCATCCTTCTGAGGTTGATAAAGTGAGTATCCATTTCGATTGGGTAATCATAATGTATGCAAATGTGTGCTATGTAAATCGCTTTGGATATAAGTGTCAAGGAGTTCCCCCCTTCTCACCTGAGTTCAATCTTTGCTGGATTTCTTAATCGATGCCTTCTTGCGTACTGCTTGAGTCTTGAATAAGGCTGCACGAGTCTCTTCCGACTCCAGCGTGCATTCAAGTACCGGGATGCAGGGGTCCAGGAATCCAGGAAATAACAGGGTGCGCAACTAGCACACGAGTTCAGGAATCAGGAAAGGAAGGAAAAGGACTAGAATTGGGTTAGAGTGGAAGAAGCAAGGGAAACAATACCGGGAGCTATGGAGCACACGTCTGGTAGCTTCTTCGCAATAGCATTGAGACGCGGGGGCGTGGCATATTTATGGAACGTACTACGTCTGCCGTGAAGGCTGGTGCGAGGCGTGTCACGTGATACGGCCATGTTGGGAGAAACAATGAATGCAAGCCCCGCCGTGACAAGGACCAGGAAGTCCAGAAGGGGCGCGTTCTGTGGGTCATGACAGCATGCCTCCTCCGAAAACCTGTTCCACCAGGTTTGCCCGGGTGTATAAGGTGAAATCTTCTGAGTAGTCGAGGGGTCTTGAGATTAGAAAGTGGTTCCCAGGTTCTTTCACTAGGAGGATATCCTTTCCATTCAACCAGGTATTGAAGATGCCGGGGTAGTAATTTCGAGGACAACCAGACTTGATCACTGATTGCATAAGAAGGACCTGGTCTCCTTTTTAAATCTGCATACCTCTTAGTCTGTGTTCTGGCCTTCTCTAAATTTTCTTTGGCCTCTTGGTGTATGTTGATGAGGGTTTCAATCCAGGAGTCGACAGTAGGTACTGGTGTAGGAGGAGGGGGAAAAGAGGGTAGAACTGATGCATGGAAACCTTGGCTACAATAAAAGGGGCTGGTCTTAATTGCTCAATGGTCAGAATTGTTGTAGGCGAATTCAGCCACGGGTATCAGGAGCGGCCAGACATCCTGAACCTTGGTGGCGAAACATTGAAGATACTGTTCCAGGGTCTGATTAGCACATTCTGTGGCCCCGTTGGTCTGGGGATGATAACCAGATGAGAGAGCGTGTTGGATTCCCAGAATGCTAAAGAGATGTTTCCAGAATTGAGAGACGTACTGAGGTCCTCGATCAGATATGATCTTGGAAGGGAGTCCATGTAAACGAAATATGTGTTCCAGGAAGATTCCAGCAAGTTCGGACGAGGATGGTAAAATGAGCCATATGAGTGAACAAATCTATGGTAACCATGATGGTCGTGTACCCCCGGGAAGGTGGTAATTCCACAATGAAGTCTGTAGCAATGAATTCCCATGGCCTTGTTGGCAGCGATGGTTGCATTAGAAGACCCGCCAGTCTCTTGTTATCATGTTTGTTTTGACTGCAGACAGCACAAGCTTTGATGTACTGCTGTACATCGGTCTTCATTCCAAGCCACCAAAACTGTCTTTGTATAAGACGGAGGGTGTTGATTATGCCACGATGTCCGGAGTGAAGGGTATCATGACAGAGGTTTATCATTCATTTTTGTAATTTCTGTGTATGAATGACCAGTGCATTGTCCTTGAATAAGTATCCTTCCTTAAGTCTTAGGTTCCATGGATTCTTCCTTGAAATATCCTTCCAGAGATCAGAGGATTGGGTTTGTACTCAAATTTCTTCCAGGAGGTTGACTGCTTGAGCTACAAAGATCGTGTGGGGAAACATCTTAGGATAGGCCTTGTCTTCAGTAGTTACATAGTCAGGACGTCGAGATAAGGCGTCAGCAATCATGTTTTGTGATCCGGGAACATGAGTGATTTGGTTTTGGTATTGGGCAAAGAAGTATGCCCAACGCGCCTGACGACTGTTCCTGCACTGCAATGATTGTAGAATTTGAAGATTCCGATGGACCGTGCGGACCTGAACTGGATATCTAGCACCCAGAAGTAGATGTCGCCATTCAGTGAAGCACTGGCGGATGGCTAAGAGTTCCTTTTCCAGGACGGAATAGTGTGTCTCACTGGGAGTCAGGGTTTGTGAGAGGTAAGCAATGGGGTGTTCCAGTTTATCCTCAAGTTCCTGTTTCAAGACCGCTCCTATGGCGTAGTTAGAGGCATCCGTTTCCACCAGGAATGGGCGATTTATGTCTGGTTGGGCCAGGTTGGGGGCTTGCGTGAACTCTGTCTTCAATCGTTGGAATGCTTTGTCTTGCGGTGTAGACCAGATAAAGGGAGTGTCTTTCTTCAAGAGAGCAACAATCGGCTGGACAATCTCGGAAAAGGTAGAAATGAACTTCCGATAGAAGTTGGCAAGCCCCAGGAAGGATTGAACTTGTTTCACGGAGGTGGGAGCAGGCCATGCCAGTATGGCCTTTACCTTTGAAGGGTCCATACCAATTCCTTCTGGGCTAAGGATGAATCCCAGGTAGTGAACAGAAGTAACGTGAAACAAGCATTTTTTTGGGTTTGGCTAAAAGTTTGTGTTCACTGAGTCGTTGCAGTACTGCCTTTACATGATCTTCATGCTTTAGAGGATCGTTGGAAAAGATCAATATGTCATCCAGATAGACAATGACAAAAAGGAATAACATGTCAGAAAACACCCTGTCCATAAAACGTTGAAAAATCGCGGGGGCATTAGCTAGTCCAAAGGGCAGGACTAGATATTCATAGTGACCTACGGGTGTTCTAAAGGCTGTTTTCCATTTGTCTCCTTCCCGGACACGGATCAAATGATAGGCACCCCGGATATCCAACTTTGTGAATACTACGGCACCTCTCAAAGCTTCCAGGATATCTGAGATCAGGGGTAGTGGGTACCGATCTTTGAGGGTGCATTGATTTAAGCCACGATAGTCAAGGCAAGGTCTGAGTTCCTTGGTGTCCTTCTTGGGAACAAAGAACAATGAAGCACCCACTGGAGATTTTGAGGGTCTTATGGTGCCGTTTTCAAGGTTGGTATCCAGGTATTCTCTGAGGGCCTTTTTCTCAGGTTCGGAAAGAATGAACATTCTGCCAAAAGGAATCACTGCTGAGGGATCTGTATCTATGGCACAGCCTTCAGGTCTGTGAGGGGGTAAGGCCTGGACTATGGCAGTTGAAAATACATCAGCATATCCCTGATAGGCCTCTGGGACTTGTATGATTTTAGAAACCACGAGTGGTGTTTCCAGGTCTCTTGGTGGTTCTTGAAGGGGTGTCGAGGAGGGATCCAGGATTAGAAAGTGCGACATACAAAGCTGTGAGCCTAGGAATAGTGATCATGCTGTCCAATCAATACCATGGGGTAATGGGCTGACTTAAAGATGTCGAATGTAATCCGCTCTTGGTGATGGTTTATGGAAAGTTGGATCTCTTTTGTCTGCAGGTTTATGGGTCCTGAAGAGAAGGGTCTTCCGTCGATTGCTTCCACCGGCTGCATGGTGCTTCGTGTCTCATACGGAATATGATGACTAACAACCCAGTCATGATCAATGAAAATTCCCATAGCTCCGCAGTCCACCAAGGCCAGAATGGGATAGGTCTTATTCTTGGAGGGCGACAGGAAGGCTTGTAGTATCACCAAATTGTTTTGTGCAGGAGAGTTCAAGGGTGGAATTGATGTGGAGCAAACATCTCTCTCCCGAAGCTCTGCTCCATCTAGGATCGGGAGCTGGCATTTCCCGAATGCCAAGGAGGGGCCAGAGGACACTCCCTAACTAGGTGTTTGTCTGAGGCACAATACATGCACAACCCCGTATGAATCCTTCTCATTCATTCTTGCGGGGTTATAGGTCCACGGAAGGCTCCTATCTGTATGGGTTCTGGTTCAGAGATTGAGCCTGGGTTTGTGTCCGCCTTGGTGGTGCCCTCAAAGGACGGCTTCAGAGGATTAGCTTTGGATTTCTTCTTCTCTGCCTTTCTTTCCTGGATACGAAAATCTATTTGCATGGCAAGGTCCATTAGTGCCTGGAATGAGTTTGGGCGAGCAACTCTGGCCAACTCATCCTTAATCTCCTCATTCAGTCCTCTCCTGAAAAGGGTAAAACTCGCCTCCGGGGACCAATCAGCTTCCTTGACTAACTGCTTGAATCGGGTAACATAGGTGAGCATATCCTGGGATCCTTGCTGAAAGTCTAACAGGCGTTCCTGGGCACTATAGACCTGTTCTGGACGGTCAAACATGGTCTTAAGGGCTCGTATGAAGCCATTATAGTCATCTAGAAGAACGTCGCCGGAATTAACGAGGGTCGTGGCCCAGGTTAAGGCGTTTCCTGAAAGGTGGGAAATTATGAAGCCCACTTTAGCCCTGGGAGTTGAAAAGTAGTAGGGCTTAAAAGTAAAGTGAACCAAACATGGAACAGGAATCCTCAAAGGGTTTTTGGTGAGCCATCATATTTGTCCACTATACCGCCCAGCAATACACTTTCTTTTGTAGCAGAATCGCGGGATAGAACTAGTTGTTTGAGAGCGGCGTTTTCCGCCTTTAGATTCTGCACCTCGGTTGATAGCTCTTGCTCTTGCATGCCACGCATCAGGTCCTGGACGGCCGCTTCCATGTCCATATCGAGTTTGGTCGGTTGGCGTCTCATACTGCCAAGGAGTTCCCCCCTTCTCACCTGAGTTCGATCTTTGCTGGATTTCTTGATCGATGCCTTCTTGCGTACTGCTCGAGTCTTGAATAAGGCTGCACGAGTCTCTTCCGACTCCAGCGTGCGTTCAAGTACCGGGATGCAGGGGTCCAGGAATCCAGGAAATAACAGGGCGCGCAACTAGCACACGAGTTCAGGATCAGGAAAGGTACTAGAATTGGGTTAGAGTGGAAGAAGCAAGGGAAACAATACCGGGAGCTACGGAGCACACGTCTGGTCGCTACTTCGCAATAGCATTGAGACACGCGGGGCCGCAGGGGCGTGGCATATTTATGGAACGTACTATAGCCGCCGTGAAGGCTGGTGCGAGGCGTGTCACGTGATACGGCCATGTTGGGAGAAACAATGAATGCAAGCCCCGCCGTGACAAGGACCAGGAAGTCCAGAAGGGGCACGTTTTGTGGGTCATGACAATAAGTGCTACATAAATATCAAATTATTATTAGTATAATATATTCCTCATACTCCAGGTCATATGAATGGGGTTTACAGACTCTGTGCTTGACTGGTTCACCTCCCATTTTTTGGCCATACAGCAACTGATCTAGATGGGGAGTCTCACACTACTGCACCATCCAGTCCCACAGTGGTCCATCCTGTCAGTGGTTGTTTTCAAGCTGTACATGGAGGTTCCAAGAGCTCTCCTCAAGATTCTGACATCTTGGTGCATCTGTGCTCTAGCACCTCGAAGGGTCTCTTGTGCTAGATGGGATTACCAATAAAGATCTCAGACCAAATAATCAGACAAATCAAAAGGGGGGGGGTTCTGGGAGTCTCTCTACCAGCACAAACACAGCCTAATGACCTATTATTGGGTGGATGGCCCCTGGGAGAGTCTCAACCAAGTCTTTAGCTCACTGTCCCTTTCACAGAGGAGAAATATCCCTGCATATCAGTCTTTGTCCTGCTCAGGGGCAGTCCAGCACCGAAATGCTAGGCAAATGCTAGGCAATTCTTCTCTGAACAAGAGTACCAACAGCATCCCCAGACACGTGTTTCTGCCTAGTCAGGCCTCATCAGTGAGGTGGAGCTGTGCCTCTCTAAGAACAGTGAGCAAGGGGTCCACGTCTGGAATCCCCTGGTAACTTAGGGTGACACCCAAAGTTCCTTAATATGCTAATCAAAAACTAGCCATTCACGATCATTCTCTTGATTATACCATCACCTGTGGCCTGTCATTCAAGCAGCAACCCCTCCCCAATCATAGCATATTCAGTATACTATCTTCAAACATTTAAATGGACTGCAATAGCTCTGATGGCACTCACCTTCTCCAATCAATGGACAGTTTGATTGTTTTATGACATGAGCATGTTACCTTATGCTTTCAGAAACCGTCTTTTTGGTATGCAGTTGCCATAAAAAGGCAGATAACTCATTCATTGATACTAGCCCCAGAAATGGGATTTGATCAGCCCCCAGGATGTCATGAACTTCCCTCTTTAGCATATAGTTACAAGGTTGTTTCTTCATATATTTTCTTGCACTCCATTACGCTTCAATGAGCCTACTTTTACAAGCGGCACAGAGTCATCAGAAAGACCTCTTCTTCTACCACTTGCGCAGCTCTTTCTGAGTGATTCCTCCTACTTTCTGCATAAAGCAGAAACAGGCACAGGAATCCAGACTGCCCCCAAGTTCTGCTGACTATTTTGCATCCATGTGGAAAACACAAATGGATCTCCCGTGAACTCCCATGCACACCCAGGCATGATCTTTAATGGTACATAGAACATATGTGTGCCCTGACCAGAGGCGCTACACCAACAAATATTCCTTCATATCGTTAGAACTTTTATGGCCTGATTCACAGAACATTTTCCCATGGGATTGTGCCATTATTAAATGCTTCAGTGAATCAGGTGCTAAATATCAACATTACAACAACATGTCTAAATATTGTTAGTAATATTTTATTAATGTAGCCCTGAAGAAGACCTCATGGAGAGGTTGAAACACGGGTCGGCATACCATTAATAAAAAAATGACTAACAATATTTAGACATGTTGTTGTAATGTTGATATTTAATGTTCTAACAATCTGAAGATTTGTGTTGGTGTAGCGCATCTGGTCCGGGGCACATACATGTTCTCTGTACTTTTGTTCAGTGAATGGGGGCTATTGTGACTTCTCGTGACGTATGCCCCATCTAATCTTTCATGAAATTGGGACTATAGATATCAGCTTTGTGGGGTGGAGCCCAAATCCCATTTGATTACAATGATCTGCAATGAACCTGCCATGAAGAAACATGGCAACCATGATCACTATTGCTTCTTATGGTCTTCACCACCTGTTTTGAATCAGCCAGTCACATTTGTCAGAATCAAACCTCTCTGTGGGGATTAGAAAGTTGATCATACAGAAAGAGATGGGTATCCCATACATTGAGCAGAAACCCCAGTGGCATAGATTTCCCGCTGGGGTTCACATTCCATGGGGGGAATCCTTTGCAATGGGCAGGATAAGATGCAAAGAGGTTTTATTTTACAGGATTTTCAGCATACACCCATTTAAAATGAGGCTCAAAGAAATTGAACTTCAAATCCTGGGGTTATTTTCTGTAATGGTTGTGACAGTTCACTTCCTATTCAATCTTTACCAGTAAAAACTGGTAGGTATGATAAATAAATTATGTTAACTTTTACAACAATCTTATTATAGTTTATCAAATTGTATCTTAATTGATCTGCAGATGTAGTCAGTGACAGTGAGATGATTATATTTGCTTACATTAATGTACATATCATATCACAACACACAAACACATTCAGTACAAAGCATTTGAAACACAGTGGGCCTCATTACGAGTTTAGAGGCAGCCTTGTTTTAACAAGGGCATGGCTACCTCCAAACTCGGGTCGGTCCGTGGTCCCTGAATGGGGAAATACCGGGCCATTCCGACTTTGGAACCCTTTGGACATTCAGGGAACCCGGACACGGACCATCCCCATTAAACCCCCATAGGGCTCAATGCGAATGGGGAGCATGCTAACAATGGGCCCGTTAATGACGGGCCCGTTGTTAGCATGCTGGTCCCCTCGCGGGACCCTCAAAGGATGTCTGGACCCGCGAGGGGACCTCGTAATGAGGTGGTACGGGTTAATGGCGCTGGCCCCTTTACCGGTGCTGTTAACCCCATACCGCCTCACTTGTAATGAGGCCCAGTATCTTCTAAATAGGATATAACGTAACTCTGTCCATTGAAAGGCTGTAGTCCAACATGACAGAGCTACACGAGATCCAAACAGGATTATGCTAGGAATAATCACATTTATGTCATGGCAATTCTGAAGCAGGAGACGTTTTTCAAAGTGGTTTGAGCCCAGGCTACCCAGCTCCATGCATCCCCCCAAAAGCCTTTCTATTATTGTGCAAGTTTGCCAACAACACTCAGCGGTTGTCCAAAGGTGGCATGCATGCCCAAAGGAATTATGGTTTAAATTGCTAATTTGATGTGGCAATCTCAGTAGATTAAAATCCCTGTAAAATAGAGGTCATCTTGGCAGAGTCCCTCAAGGAGAAAGCCAGCTCGTTTAATATTCCACACATTTCCTATGCATTCTTTGATCACATGCTCCTGTCATTAACAATCATGGCTTCCCACCTGTCTAAATGGCATATATGCAGAAAATATATGTGGGGATTGTGTTATGAAGTAAAGTGGCCTGCACAATAAAGGAGAGGGAGGTGAAGGAGAGAGAAATCTTAGATAAAAGGGGTTGTGTCTGGGTATTTGGAGTTCAATTAACTGAGTGTGTATACTTGTAAATTAAAAGGAAATAATTAAGGAGATGAACAATGAGCAGCTGAAATGCTTGTATTAGGTGACTATGCCAGTGCTTGAATGACACTGGCATTTTCCTCACCCATTAAACAGGAAGGGGCAGGTGATTACATGATGGGGTAATGGAGGGCTAAGCGGGGGTGTAGTAAGGGTATCCCCCTGAGAAAATGGTGTGAATGCTAGCAGCACTGTTCTTTTTGCCGGTATTTCAACGCCAGCATCATCACAGAGACACATTTTGAAGGCTTTGCATAATGGGAGGAGATGCTCTTCTGTTTTACAGACTTTAACATCCTAGAAGCTAAGCAGGAGGTCTGCCTGGTGATTGTAGCTTGTTAGGTGCGTCGGAAGTCCATAGGATTTGTTCATGATGAGGAGGGCAATACCATTAGGGAAGGAATAGACTGAAGGGAGAGATGTGTCTCTGTTGAGGTCATGCCACAGTTGGAGAGGCAGTCAGGGCATCCTAGGACAGATATTGTGGTTTGTGGAGGATCGCAGTGATACGGCATGCCTCTGTGGCCAGGCAGGTTGCTCTGAAAAGAATAGCTTAGATTGGAATGTGGAGCAATTTTGAAGCTTGGTTAGACTGGGCTTTCCTCTGTCTATGTGGGATAGCACCAGAGCTTATATTTACAAGGAAAGGTTGCAAGTTTTAATTTTGTGTAATAGATGAATCTGATAATTGAGTGTTTCAGAGCTGGCGGTATAGACAAGTGTCCACAGTAAAACCAAGTGAAACAAAAGTGTGGGGCCTCTCTACTGAGAATGAACAAAGATCCAATACCCTGTTCTAAGGAATTGCTTTCACTAACGAGAGTTCCACGTTTTAGCTCACAGCACCCTTCACAGTGAAGAAATATCCATTTGCATATCAGTCTTTGTCCCACCAACAAGGGCAGTCCAACACCTAAATGCTAGGCAATTCTCCTCTGAACAACAGTGCCATCAGCAACCCCAGACACATGTTTTGGGCTTGCTGGGCCTCCTCAGTGAGGGGAAGCTGAGCCTCTCTAACGCACAGCGAGCAAGGGGTCCACCTTTTGATTGCCCTGGGTTACATAGGGTGAAACCCAAAGTCTTACAAATTAAACAAACGTGTGTGTGCTTAGAGATGCACAGCTTTACCTGATGACGCAGAAACACGTGTCTGGGGTTGCTAATGGTACTCTTGTGTATAGGAGAATTTCCTAGCATTTCAGTGCTGGACTGCCCAAGTGGGTGGGACAAGACTGATATGCAAATGTGTATTTCTCCTCTGTTAAAGGTACAGTGAGCTAAAACGTTTTTGTAGACCCTCCCAAGTGGGCACCTTCCCCTAGAACGGGTTTTTTTGGCTGTGTTCGTTCTCGGGAGAGGGGCTCCCAGACCTTTTGTGAATTTTTAGTAAGACCAATTGAGTTGATGAACTCATTGTGGCAGATGAGTTAGCCGTTGGGGAGAGTTCTTGAAGTTGAGATCGCCCAGTGTAAGCAGCGAGCCAAGGATCAATTCACAGTAGGTTCAACCGCCCCCAGATTATTTAAACAAAATGTTATCTTTGATCAATTTTCAACAGCGTAATGGGAATAATAATAGTGTAGAATGTCTATTCTCACAGTGAGGGCAGATAGGAGTTTAATTGTAATGAATAAAATATAAAATATAAAAACCAAACGCCAAGAGTTAATGAACATTTTCCTTATTTTGTAATGAAACTTGTTAGAAACATTACCACAGTTTTGCTTCATAGCCCTTCTTTTACATAAAGAAAATAGCTTTTTAGCAGAGAGGGGGCAGGCAAGCAATGTGTCACTAAGAAATGAGGTGAAGAAGGAAAATGCAAGCAAATGGTACAGGTTTAATTGAACACAACCCCAGCATTTATGGTTCAAATCATGCAATTACTGTCATTCAGGCGACTGTGTGGAGCGCATTATAGAATGCTCTCTTGAACATGCGGTTGATGGAAAGGAAAGGCCTTTCCTAGTGCACAATACATCTTCACTGGGTTAAATGTATGCATGCTACAATGGGGCAGAGTTTCCGTAAACAACAGAGCATCATTAACATGTTCGCAAGTATTTGCACTTTCCCAGAGATGGCATCACATTTCCTACACGCTGTGCCCCATTTCGAACAATATACGCCCTGTGCCTTAAAATATTAATAGAGCAAGTATTTGCACTTTCCCAGAGATGGCACCACATTTCCTACACGCTGTGCCCCATTTCGAACAATATACGCCCTGTGCCTTAAAATATTAATAGAGCAAGTATTTGCACTTTCCCAGAGATGGCACCACATTTCCTACACGCTGTGCCCCATTTCGAACAATATACGCCCTGTGCCTTAAAATATTAATAGATCTGCATGGAATTTGGGGACTTGGGTTCTTATCCCGGCTTCCGAACTTGAACAAAACAATGGTGTGAATATGTGCAAATCACACAATCTCCCTCAATCTCATTGCAAATGTGCAGGATGTACTGTAAACATGTGTGAAGTTTAACTGTGTACTGCCGGGGTCTGTAACAATTGGCTCTCCAGATGTTAGATGGTTTGGACTACAACTCCCATCATCCCCCCCCCGTCAGCAGAGCCACTGGAAAGGGATCATTGGACTTGTAGTCTGAAACATCTGGAGAGCCAAACGTTCAAGACCCTTGCATACAGAATGACGCCTAATACTGTACCAAATATAAAGTCCAACCCATCCTCAGCACCCCCTAATTTATGCAGATCTGGCCTTACCACACACCATACAGTTCCATGAACAATGCCCCATGTACAAGGTGCTACTGCTATAGTAAAATGGCCGGTGTACAGAGCTCAGCTTCACGGGCATCACACAACCCAAACAAAATGAAGCAAGCCAAGTGCCAGTGTGAAAAGTAAACGTGACCATTGAAAGCGGACTGTAAAACTTTAAATAGGTCTTCTAATAGCACATGTCCAGTTCTTGGGCATGGCCATGTCAGCACAACGTGGGTGACACATTGGCATTTGCATAGGTAACACTGACACAGTAGTGGACTAGCCTCGAGGGAACTCTGGAGATTTCCCAGTGGTCTCTACACCGTGCACCTCTTTTGTATGGTTATCCTGGATTTCTGCTCCTCCTACCCTTTCTCCTAGTCCCCCAAACCTCTTCCACCAATGGCTCCACATTCCCAATATCCCTTTGAAGCAAACCATGTGTTATAAAACTTCCTGTGCTTTAATTCTCACTCTTAACATGTTTAATGTGTGTTTGTTTTGTTATATGTATCTATGTTCCAATTCGTACAAAGGGACACATGTGCTTTAAAATTGACTATTTGGACCAATTGTTCATAAATTTGATTCGGCATAGAACCCCTCCAACCTGATTTATTGGGTTGGGCCTGGGCGCTACATTTGCTTGCAGGGTGTAATATGGGGCCTCTTTGAAAGGTCCACTCCTGCATTTCTGTTCTCAAATATGCCTTTGCATTGCTTTGTAGAGTTCATGGAGAGAAAGGCATGAATCTGTTGGTCATCTTCCACTGTGGGTCCACATGTCCGCAGCCTATTCTGTGCAGAATTTCCAAAATGTTGACATGATCATTTACCTTAAACAACCAGTTACCATATTATTTGTTGTTAATTGTAATAGTATGCCACACATCTGCCACGTGTGTGGCTTTGTAGTGCGGTAGAGTTGTCTTGAGAGCATTGCCTTTTAGAGCCTGTGTGCGTGCATGGGAGAGTTGGGGTTAGATGTTTTTGATGTCTCGTTAATGGGCCTGAGATGTGCTCTGCTCATGGGGTTGCAGAGAAGCAGGTAGATGCTATCTTGCCAGTTTGCACCCCCTCACCGCCGTAATATTGGAACACTCAGAGAAAAGCCATAAATGGGACCCACTCCATTGTTCCCATCCCACATCAAATGTATGAGAGACGTTATGCACTCAGACAGCCATACAGAATGTACCCTCGCACTGAAAATGTGGAAGGATGTTGCATGGAAGAATGCTACCTGGGAGGATGCCACGTGCCAAGATGTCAGAATGCATCGATGAATATTGTGTACGTACGTTAATGTGAAATCTGATGAGGACAAAGTGATTTCATAAAGAAGATAAATGAACCCATGCTGAAACGATATGAAAATATAAAGTAATGATGTAAATGAATCATTAAGAGTAACATGTACCTAAAGCTAAAGTAATTATGGATCTAAAGAAGATAAAGTAACTTACTGACCAACAACTGTAAATATGCAGTAATCCAAGGTAGAAAGAAAATGTATAGACACTTGCTAAAGAGGAATATATCACGCGGCAAGGACGACCATATTGGGAAAAAGGACGCTGCCCCATGTTGAATTGAACTAAGCTACCTCAGAGACAGGCCAAGGCTGTAAGAATCAGAAGATGCAGGAAAACAGTTCTGTGTGCAGAGCCGACAATGAGTCACGGGTTGGCCCAGAGCGAAGATGCTATTTTCAAAGGATAAGCACAGAGCACAAAGGGTGTACATGGATAATCTCTGAATGTTGGGCATTCTTTATAGAAGAAGGAAGACAAAAACATATGTGAGAGCCAAACTGTTGGTCAATTAAAAGTATACATATTTCATATGCGATATAGTGAGCAAGTCTCTAGAGGCCAAAAGGAGCAACAGCACCCTGCAAAATTAAATAAAATAGCAGTAAATAGAAGGCTTAAATGGACAAGTTTGTGGTCTCTTCACATGTGACTCAGAAGTTGAAAACAAAGGCTATTCATCAGAGCCTTAAGCTAAGATAGTGTTGTGCTCACACTCGCATGAATGTTCCAGAACAGTGGGCAGAAACAAGGTCAAATACAAACGGAAGACTTTGGCTTCTGGCCTACTAGAGATGATAGTCTAATTGGGAAAATGGGGAGTAGTCTGACGGATTCAAACACCTATGTTTCGTTTCAAGTACATGCTGCTAAAGAGCCCAAAGTCCAAGGTTCTGCTAATATGCCAACTAATCAGTGGGATTGGTGGACAACCTAACACACAATGTTGCAGAAGCCAATACACTGTTTTCTGTCTGCTATAATAAGTACTATACATATATTTGTAGGTAGTTCAAGGCATGCCCTACAGATAAGGAGTAGCCAATGATGCACAAATTCTTATATGTTCTATAAGAAGATATGTTCCCTTCACCAAGCCCTTCCCTTGATAGGTTTTGTATTTTGCCACGCAGAATGACATCATAGATGACGCATATTGAGGTATAAGACCTCCATGTAATCAAGCTTCTGTGTGAGAGTGCATGCATCAATACGATATCTGCCAGTTGACCCTGATTTATTCGAATAATAATAAAGTAGTACTTTGCCATATTGTTTCAGTCTGTATGATTATTTGTTCTGAAATCATTATTGTAATTCCAAACTAGCACAAAAAATGCCTCAAGGTGCTAGAGAACAGGGCCATCTTATAGACACTTTGCATTGGTTCAAGGACAATTACCCCTAAGGGAAACATTTACCCAGTGCCTTTAATGCATATTGCCCCAGGACAAACTGTGCTCTAGTACTATGACTTTCTGGGCAAACATGCAAGGAAATTATAGGTTTTTTTCACCACATCAATGTGTAACCTAGTGCTAACTGTACTTGCACTGATGCAAGGTTTCTGTAATATTGCCCGACAGCATTGTATTCTTTGCACAATTCCATATCTTTACATCTGCATTTACATTGTTTTAAATACTTTATTATTTTTTTTCAACTTAGTGGCAAACCCCTGTATCCTGCTACTTTTTTTATTGCTATACCCCTTACTTTTCCTTACAGCTCCTCTGCTTGTTCATTGAACATTTTGCAAATCCAATGTGAATGCAGGAGATGCAAATGCATAAAGAGTATCGCCTTTATTTTCCGACAGCATTAAAATAAAAAAATAAAAAAGTCGATTTTTTAAAATTAATTCTGACATAGGAAAGTACTTAGAAAGTTTGTCAGCAAATCCAGCATAGAACTGCATAAACATGGGTTCCATGTGTTAATATCCCAGCAAGAATATCCCCATATACAAATATTGCCATATTTGTGTGGCAATATTAAGCGAAAGAACCTGCGGGGGACACCCCTGCAACCCTTGGTCCCAATAACCCCCAAAATTATCCCCGCTGATAATATCACCTATGGCCTTACCCCACAACCATATATATGGCAATATTATTTGTGGAGATAATATTACCTGATACGTAAACATGTAAGCACATGCCACACCTGGATCATTATGAATAGTGGTAAATGGTGGCATATAAGGAGTGTGGGTCAGTAGGGATTTCCTCAAGTGGACTGGAGACTAATAGAAAAACTATATGTATTGCAAAATCTTACAATATGAGACATAGAATTAACTACATTTTTGTATATTCTCATATTTTTAGCATAAAGCAATTCTGTGCTTCTTGAAAAAAAGCGTGCTTTCACGGAACGTTCTGTAAACACAGACAACAAAATTGCCAATAATAGACCATGAAAATGCAAATATAATTAAGATAAGAGTATGGAACTATAATTACATGTACGGTAATACTTAATATAAAGAAACGAGTGATGAATGTGTAAGCGTGTCAATCATCTCCTTTGACATGTCCATATATGTTTAGGAACACCATGGTTAACAACATGTCATTTTATTGTTTCATTGAACAAGCTTATCAGGCATATTTTCCTGAAGGTTTAGCCTTGGTATGCATGGATGGATAGACCTCAGACATATTGCACCCTAAATAAGTGAGCAGTCTCTACCTTCTGATCTGCAAACAACAAGAGGAATTGGGAACCCAGGGTGGGCTGACAAGATACGATCGTAAAGAGGTTGAGCTTTAAGAGGCTTAAGAAAGTGTTCAAGTGTGACTGGCACCATAAAGAGAATGGGAGGACGTTCCATAGCTTTGGGCAGAGAGCAGAGAATCTACTTCCTCCTTTGGTGGTTAATGAAAAACTAAGGATATTCAGAAAGCTTTCCCTTGCAGATCCTGCTCCCTCTCTGAGTTTGTAAGGTCTACATTTATTGAATAAAGATGTCGGGCCAGTAAGGTGGATGCACTGGTTAATTGCATGAAGGGTTTGGAGATGTATGCTGTTTTCTAGGAGTACACACCATGATTTAGGATGGAATTCATATCCATTGCCTGTTTTGGCAGAGAAATGCATTAATGTGTGCTTTCTGCAATTTCAAAAAATGATAAACTTCTGGTGAGCAAATTTAATGCAAATTAATAGATTCATGGTGGGGGTTCGCTGCTGCCCCCACATTTATTTTTGTAGAGTTCCTAGAAATAAGATAGATTTTTTTTTTCATTCCAATGATTTTGTCATATAGGCGGAGTCGAGCAGAGTCTTTGGAACGGTGTGGAGCAGCTGAGCAAAGTAACTCTACTGTGTTTATTGCATCTTGGTGGGCATATCTCTGCTCAAAATCCGAATCGCACCGCAGAGCGGTCGTGGAGTCGAGCAGAGTCTTTGGAGTTTCTGGAGGCTCGCCAAGGCTGTGGCAGAGGCAGTGGTCATGTCCAACTCACACGCCTGCTCGAAATCTCTGGCCGCCCCATTTGCGCCTCTACAAACGAAGACACGTGCACAACTAGGACAGGAGCTTGAAGAGACAGGAGTGACTGCAGGAGTGACAGTATCGAGTCCCAGGGAGCCAGAAATAAATACACTATAGTCTTCAAAAGACCGGGCCCATGATCATACGGCAACGCAGACACCTGAAGTAAGTCAACCCCTTCATTGGAAAATGCCTGAGTGCGGTTTACATAGCACGACTCGATGTTCTGCTTCACTGTCACCTCAGTATAATGAGGCTGCCGTAACTACTGCACTTGACAAAACACATCTACTTGACACGAACACAGGAACAACCATCACATTTAACGCTCAACCTGTGATGTCCTCTGTGCTTCCTAACACACTTGCCACGTGCGAATTTGAGAATGTGTGCACAAATGAAAACAACACTTTGCCCCTACACAATTGTGACACATCTGATAATGTTGTCTCACGGACGCCTTCCAACGGGCTGGTGTCAAACTGGCCAGTCGTATTCACTGCTGCCTGTAGGGCAAACCACACTGATAATGGGAACTGGATCCACAAAATTCCCATGTTGCGAATTCTTGCATGGTGAGCAAGCCTATACACAAACGGGGTGGATGCCTTAACAAGTGTTGCAAATGACGAGTCTAAAGGCTTGCCTGAACTGGAACCTTTTCCAGTAAATCCATTTCTACTCAATGATATGGAACCCTCAACAGCCAAACCGAGGGATAACTCTATAAACAACTCGACTAGCCCACCAGCTCTCTGTGACAATCTTCATACCACACAAAAAACGAGGTCTCACTCTGGCGGGAGAATGAACCAAGGCGAACTTGAATCTGTTGATGAGCTGGAAAAAGACGATGTATTTTTTGCACCCAGTGCAAAATCTCACCTTTCGGTGCATCCATTTAAAAATGTTGCGATGCCTATGGAAGTCTGTCCTCAACTTCAAGATAAGCCCGGACCAAGAGGTCAACCAAGAAAGAAGAAAGTCACTTGACATAGTCAACAAACTTCCACTCGACCTATCACAACTCAATAAAATGAACAAAGTGGACAAAAACAAAGAGGCCTGCATTGAAGTGTACGAAGAGAGCCATGCAGCTCAAACACAACTCCCGAAACACACAGCAGCTGAAATACCACCCAATATGCGCTGGAAGAGCGGACCGTATAAATGAAGAAGAGTGGACTTTAGTATATCCCCTAAACTGTCTTGCTCTCAGCGACACACGGGAAACTTGACAATGAACTTAGATCGACCTGCACAACTAAAAGACAGAAACTTTGGCCTAAAAACAAACTCACACAGCACAACGTATTCCTCACTGACTCGTCTTTAATGGAGCGCGAGTTTCACAAGATCAGAAAAACAAAATTCAGTACTCGCACAAAACAAGTTGACCGTCTAGATGAGCCAAACAAAAACAATCTACAGGCCCTGCAGCCAATACTCATGTCCACAATTGCAATAACCATCTCACCATTCATTAAACTATATGAACAAATTAATAATAACATCAAAGACTTATCAACGCTTGTAGCCTTACTGAATTCTAAAGTGGTAAATCTTGAAAGTGACAATACACTATTCAAGTACACTTACCATGAAATGCAGGAAAGAACAAATTGGCAGACAAAGTGACGATCCACAGTGCTTGTAAGTATAAATTAGACAAAGAGGGTCAAGGCTGCAGGTATCTGGGTAGTGTGGATATACTTGTGGATATACTGCCAGTATAATTCCACTGAGCTAAGTACAATTGCAACACAAACAAGTCCCAGCGCAGTGAAACTGGGACTTGTTTGTGTTACCATGAAATGAACTCAAGGATTGAAGGATCGTTGGCGTGCCTAACGGATCCAAAATAAAACTGTAACTTGAAAAAAAACTGTTTGCTGAAGTGGCAAAAGAAGCCTTGGTATTCCTTAAAAAGACAGATCAGCCATTGGAAAATCCATCTAAACAGGCCAGACAAACGCTGTCTTTAGATCAAACTACTAAAACATCAACGTCACACGCAGGGTTACGTAATTTGAATGCAAATGAACATAACTTAGACGCACACGTTTTCCATCTGGGCTATACATCAAAAAAGACCTTAAGTGGTAGCTCTGTACCCGCAAATTTAAGACCAAACTTGTCTGTTTTAAAATCCATTAAGCGAGACAAAATGACTCAGAAAATGCTTGGCAAAGCTGCGACCACTGAGGCAAACATCGAGAAAGAATCACCTACAACTATCCAAGTGGACGCCAGAGACCAGAGCCTTAGCATCTCGACAACCGCCACACAGGACGACAGTACTGCCCCATTTGACTCCAATAATGTTTTAACTATGCAATCCTCATTTGCTTATGCCGTTCTAAGCGTCATGGGGAGCATGAACACGGCCTCGCTTGACTGCCATGAACCTCATCAGAAAACAACGTAGGAAGCAGTAAGGGCAACACTAAAACAACCTCTTCAGAAAGCATAGTAGGAAGCAGCAAGGGCAAAACTAAAACAAACAGTGTAGGGTCCGAAACTGGATCCAAAAATTACAAAAATGTTGCCATTTTTGACAGGAATGTAACTTCATCAAAGCAACTGTCGACTAAAATATTAGATTAAAAAAAAGACCAAAAATCAGAGTTACAAAAATCGCCGGACGTGCAACAGTTCAAGCACATTTTTGTGCAATATAAAAACTGTTAACCTTACTGTAAACACCAACGGCGATGTTACACGAAAAAACTAAAAAGTAAATGAAATGAAAATTGCGGAAAAACACCCAATCGAGTAGACAGTAAATTGTGATGATTCTACAACTGAGTTTATGAACATGTCTACATATGAGGATGACATCACGGAGATCCAAGATGAATCTTCTTCGCCTCAATCCTCAAAAAACGAGTCAACAAGAAAAAAGGCACCAGCAATCTCGGTCGATACTGCAAAAAGGGGTGATCAAATGGCAAAAACCCAATTTGTGGAGTTAGTGCCTCAAATCAACATAATGCCACCAGAAGGACAAAAAATTGATCAAACCAAAAACTCAAAAACAGTCTCCTCAGGAAGAATTTGCACCTTCATCCAACCAATTCCTTCTGTTACTAAAAGTATGGCAAAATCCAGCCCAACCTCTATGACTTGAGATGAAAGATGAAACAAACTTGATCAACACTTTGGTTCTCAGCACCAGGAAAGTCTGCGAGCACTTAGCACAGAGGCTGCCATTAACATGGAGGCAAGCGTGACAAGGTTTGGCACTCATGGATTCAAAGTTAATCCTCATCATCAACCAGCAACGCTAGCCACAAATCAGGACATCAAAGATGTATCGTTGGGATTCAATGTAAAAAACCAGGCTCCTTCACACTGTAAAAAAAGAACTAAGAAGACCGGCAAATTCTCACAAAACATTTTTAAACTTGGTGTAGAACGCATTGAAAGCAGCGACAGACTCATCTTAAATCGACCGGCTGGTTGGGTGATTTTGACATAATATGCCTTCAGGAAACCTGGATGTTGGAGAGGCCATTGTGTGACAATTTTGAGATCGCCTTCAACCCAGCAATAAGCAACACTAAAGGCAGACCCACGGCTGGTCTTATTACACTTGTACGAAAAACCTCAGGACTTATAATAATTAAAACAATGAACGTATCTTCGTACACACAAGTGACTAAGATCTCCAACCTAAACCAAGGCACAACTTATGTCATAAATGTATTCTGGCATCACGTGCTAGCCGGTCTTACAGCCTTCATCGATCAGGTCTCCTCACTAATTGATGAGGTACTTGAAGAACCAAGTGAGAATGGACTGACCCTTTGTGGTGACCTAAACATAGACTATTTCAACTGAAAGAAAACTAAAAATGAAAAACTTGCTGAGAGCTGGTGCCTGGAAATGGACCTAAGAAACATACACATGTTAAATGGTAACACCAAAGGAGACATAAAAGCACAGCCCACATGGAATCAACTGGGTAAATACTAATCTTAGACTATTTCTTTGTGTCTGAAAACATCCACAAGCAAGTTGTCTCCAAGCAAGCACAGCGATCACAAAATGGTAAAGATGACTCTTAACTCTACTGCCAAAGAAATAAATACTCTCTGGCACTGGAACGTCAATGTAGAATGTAGAATCTAACATAGTGAGACTCCACCTCAACGACCTTGAAATAAAGTCTATAACAAGGGCATTCTGTCAACAACATTCAGGAGTCGAAAATGGAACTGTTAACTCAATACACTGAAAGACACCAAGTCCTAAAACATCGCAAATTTGCACCAAAACATGCAGTCGATCTCGAAATCAGTAGAAGAAAGATACTTATGCGACAAGATCTAAGAAAGCTGCATACCAACAACTTTGCCGAATACTCGACTAAAAAAAGTTTTGTGAAGCAAAAATACAAAAACTGGATCAAATCACATCAAGTGATTATGCTACAAAACGATTCTGAAAGCATGATGAGAAAACTCAAAAACAAAAACTCTTGTGACTTTTGGAACCTAATAAATAATGAAAGCGCAACCCAAGGTACGCTTCAGACCAACTTAGTGTCCGAGGCTGATTGGATCATACATTATAGCAAGTTATATAGCAAAAAAGGACACTTTGAAGAGCCTGAACTATGAAGGCTGCCAAGCTGGAATCTAGAATTTAAAAAAGATGAAATTCTGGACACTATAAAAAAGGTGAGTTCATCCAGGGTCCCGGGTCCTAACAGCCTAACAAATTACACCATCAAACAAAATCCAGAGGAATGCTCAGAAATATGTTTTACACTTTTCCACAGAATCAACATAGAACGAAAATCACTGACATCATGGTACTGTGATAGTACCAGTATTCAAAAAAGGAAACTGGGCAAACCCTCACGATTACAGACCAATAGCACTCTTGGATGTTCTCGGCAAGGTGTATGCCACAATCCTACAACAAAAGCTCCTAACTTGGATTACTGAGTCCCAGCACATAGACCTGAGACAGACAGGTTTTGTGAAGGGTTAGAGTGTGGACCTTTGGCCTCTGCCCTGTTTTGGGCATACCTAGGGGATTTTCAATAATCCGAAAAAGCCATACGCTCCTTTCCACCTAAAACCAGAGGAGAAAAGATCAGTCGCTTGTTATATGCAGACGACTTAATCCTTCTGGATCATACTGCAATAGGCCTGCAGTGCCCATTGAACAACCTCCAGTGCTACATGGCAGACAACAACTTGGACATCAAAAAAGGAAAAACAAAAATGATGATAATAGAAAAAACTATCACGAAAAATGAAAATACCACCCTTTGGTTGGGCACTGCCATAATAGAAAGAGTGAGCGACTTCAAGTACCTAGGGGTCACCTTAGATAATTCTGGGAAGGAAAAGGCAATGCAAGGAGTCCTACATGATAAAATGAAAAAGCGTGCAGCTCAGGGGAAAGCAATCGACATCAAATATGGGCGATTCTCGATAATTCCGGTCAGGGAATTTTACAAAAGAAAGGTTATAACATCTTTAACTTATGGCTCAGATGCTATGCCCAACCTCCCCTCTTTTTTATGGCCCAAGATGGAAGCAATTTTCTGAAGATCGGTGCTTGGCCTCCCCAAGTCATCTCCTATAGCAACGATCAGACAAGAACTCGCTAAAGACATCAGTAAACTGCAGTAGCCTAATGCTATACAGAAAGTGCATATTAAAAGACAGCCCATATGTCTCTAGATTGATAAATCAAGGACTGTTGGCCTCCTCCTGTACGATGTTAACTAGATGGAAAGCAGAAATTGTCGCCCTACTATTGTCTGTGGAGAGCAGTGAAGAGGACCTCTTAACTAACCCTGTAAATGTTCTAAAAAAGATCAGAGAACAGGACTGGATAACGACCGCCTACAAGAACAAACTTACGACTCATCTCCCTCAGTATTTCAAGAAACTGGAGACTCTCCAAAACTATATCAATTTATGCTCGAACAGAATGGCGCATAATTTCTTCATAAGAATTCGGCTGCATTTGCTTGAAACAAATTATATACTGGATATCAGAGGTTTAGCCCCTACGAACACCTGCTGCCTCTGTAAGCCTTCCATGGAGAAAGAAACCATCCACCACTTGCTTCAGGTTTGCCCAGCGACATGAGCGATTCGTTTCAAATACCCAAATGGTACCATATCCAATTTCTGCCTAATGGATGAGGAATTTTGCTGGCAAAAATTGATAGCAGGTGACAGAACTTCATGGCTACTGGCTATGGCAAACATCATGCAACACATTTTAAAGTGATGCTTCCGTCAAATCCCTCGACACTGCAGCCTCAAACTCCAGAAAACGTCTCTACTAATAGACATAATCACAATGGAGATGAATCAAAAAGTTAACAAGTTGAAGTCTGAGAACTGGACTGACTGACTTTTATCGGCAGCAAATCATGATTCGCTTTTCTTGTAAAAGTCTTTTTTGATTATTTTATAAAAATCTGTTAATCTTAAACTTACTAAAAATGGAGGCCATAAGAATAGAAGGCAAGGTTTACCTGGCACTGATTGATTTCTCTCATGCTTTTGACAGCATTGACAGAGAAATCCTTTGGTCCAAATTGAAAAATTGGAACAGCCCCCCAGACCTACTGGCGGCCATTAAGGAGCTAAACACTGCAACTAAGATTAAGATTCGCCTAGATCAAGCTGGCACTCTTTCGGCCGCGATTCTCACATTTTGTGGTGTAAAGCAAGGCTGTCCTCTAGCATCGATAATGTTCAACCTGTTTATATCTGACATTGGGCACACCATGGAGAGTGTGTGGTCATTTCCACCCAAAATACACGGAAGCCATGTGAGTTGGCTGTTATACGCTGACAATCTGATCCTTTTAAACACCACTCCGATTGGTCTTCAACGAAAGCTAGAGGCGGTTGAAACCTACTCAAAAGTAAAAAAAAACAAATGTGAGATTCTGGTTTTACAAAACCTGAGAACAAAAACTAAAACAAAAGGAAAAAAATGTAAATGGTGACTAGGATCTGAAATCTTAAACATTGTGACCAACACCAGATACCTGGGGATGCAAATCAGCGGCCACATTGACGACAGCCAAAGGGCAGAGAAAGAAAAAAACAAATGTTGACAGCTAGCATGCCAAGGCTGCATTATCAATAAGAAATAAGGCAGATTTTTGTTGCGCCCAGTATTAAACTTTTACAACCAAAAAGCAGTTCCAGCTCTAATCTTTGGAGCAGAATGTGCACTGGGATATGCACACGATCTATGGGCCACACTGGAAAACATATTCTGGACAAAAGTCTTGCAAATTCCTAAGGCGACAGCCACTGTGTGCATCAGATATGAGCTAGGGCTTCTATCCCGTAATGCACGAATCTGCTGTAATACTCTAGCATTATACCGCAAAATCACAATGAGCAGTGTGGCGCCCCAATTTGCAATTTTACATCAACCAGAAAATGGTAACAAAGGAACTCTACTATCCTTATGGTCAAGACGTTGTGAAAGCTTACTGAACGACTTGGAAACTGATTGCTCAACCCTACAAAACATTCCTGATTCATTCAAAAACAAACTTTGGAGGCTTGACTGGATCACAACGGAAGAGCAAAGATCAAACCAAAGACTAATGAAGGATGTTCCATGCAAAGCTAGAAGATTCAATGAATGTATAAGTGCCGTTGCGCATCATCCAACACCCCATTTCAGAACTACATTTTTGCGTTTTCGACTAAATGCCTTCAAAACTAAGGAAAGGCTGAGCACATGGACCAAAAATTGCAATTGAGACACTAAATGTAGATTTTGTAACAAACAAGAGGAACCGCTAAAACACCTGGTTCTATTCTGTAATGGTATTCAATCACAAAGGACAAAACGCTTGGTATCAATCATTGAAAGCCAACAAGCAGTGAAGAATGGTGGCAAATGATGTTTAGTGGGCACAATAAAAAACTAAAACTAAATTACGCCCTATTTTTTTTCTAGATGACATAAGAAACTTATTAGCCACCACAGGCTGTGGATTCGAATGAACAATTGATCACAAAAGCTTGTAAAAAGGCTCTTGGAAACTTACGAACCCATGAGCGAATTCCAGAGGATGGAAACCAAAAATGAAAAATCACAAATTGAAATGTTACAGCTTGGTTTTCCAAACATGGTTCATTTTCTTTGTTTTGTGTATTTTGTGAACCATCTTTTAAAGGTTTGTACTTTAGTAGGTCTAATACATGTGGATTGTGGTTCAAATTGAGGTCAAGAATAAGTCCCAGCTCTCTGTCCTCCATGTTGATAGTAACATTGAGGTGCAAGAAAGAGGGTAGCAGAATATGATGCATGGGTGTTCTTGTTCATTTGAAGAGTCTTAAAAAGATGTCCTTGGTGTTTTTGGGTTAAAATTGAAGCAAGTATTGGCTCGGCCATGTTTACATTCCAAGAAGGAAGTTGTTAAATGTGCCATACCTAAAGTCTTTGCAGTGAATTTAGATAATATTTTTAGTAACATACCCTTATGCTTGTGGGTTCAAGATAGTTCATAAAACAAGGGTATGGTGACAGCTGAAACAATGTTAAAGAATATAGGCTACAAGAAGCTGTCTTGTGGGAGCCCACAATGTCAAACAAAGAGAGCCCATGGCACATGACCACCTTATCTGGGTTAATTAAAAATCCACATACCATTTAAGTGCTTGTGCAGAGAGATCATCCATGCAGTTTAATCAGTGTACGGAATGATCCACTTTATCATCTGGACACAGTGAGCTCAAGAAGACGCACTAGTGGTATTTTGCCCTCATTCACAATAGGCAGCAGATCATATCAAACATACAATATTGCGGTCTCAGTCCTGTGCCCCAGACGCAATCAAGGTTGATGCCCAATGAGATGTGCGTGATGACCAAGATGGGGGCTCTGTCGAAGGCTCAACTACTTCCTCCAAGATGGAGAAGGAGGTGATAAGGATGGATCAGTGCGACCACTAAGGTGTTTCTTAAGAAGTGGATTCAAAAATTAGGTGTCATGGACCAGGGAAGTCCAAGGCCTTCTTTTTCTAGCGGTTTGTATTTGAAAGAAGGGATAAAGGAGCCAAATGAGAGGGCACATTTCTGTAGAATTTTAGCAGGAGCTGAGCATTTTGGTAAGGATGGGGGTTTAAAGCTTTTGAGGATGGAGGATATAGGCTTGAGTGAAAGAGGGAAGAAGCTAAAAGGGATATTCTCAGCTGGTCCAGCAAAGCCTAGAAATCAATGGCTCATTCTGGATCTCTCCTCAGGTGCCCAGGAAAGTGTCCTTTGGTGTTTGCTTTCGGTGGCAAAGTAGTTGTCAGTATAGTCACTTGTATTGGTATTCTTGTGTGTTTGTTAGTGGTCCTAGGTCAGGAATTACATTTTGGCCCAATTGATCACCTTACAGTTTCCTTGATGATGTGTTTGTGCTTCGTCAGCTATCCTCTGTAGATTTTCATTTTCCAGTTTTCCACAAGGTGTCTTTTCGTTGCCTTATTCAAGATCGGTGTGCTTGAGAACACTCTGAGGGCCCGCTTAGCAGAGCGTTTTCCGATGGGATTGCGCCATTATAAAACGCTTCTATGAATCAGGCCCTGAGTGTTTTGCACTGAGTGCTAGCGCAAGGAGTTGGAAAAGGTTGTACTGTAGGTTGTAATACAAGAAAGCTACTAAGAAAAAAACATAAGCCTGGGGTAGTAGATATAAAAATGCTGCTTAGCAAATTGGAACTACTATGGTGGGCTTAATTCTGCCTAAGAAGATACATTATCTCCTCAGTGAGGCAATAATCATAAAACAGACGTCATGCCAGGAAGTAAAAATCCACAGGACAAAGTGTAGATTGAATAATATGTTACAAGAAGTCTTGAAAAGGGTGTATCTAAGGACATTTACAGTAAAGATGAATACAACATGTTCTGTTTCAGTTGGTGCACAAACATGTTACGTGAAAAACAAACTGATGATTTTCACAAATGCAAAGACTATCTGGGATTGAATGCTAAAATATAAGCTAACAGTGGTACTAAATTAGAACTAAAAGTATTGTATAATTTAGTAGCAGTTACTGGTGATGATAGGCTGCCTTCAATACTAGATTTGGACATTAGAGATTAAGGCACAGCATTTCGCATAGAAACCCCAAAGGTTTTTGGGATTGTGTAGATGATATGTTTTTGTTTGTTTACTCTAATGCGTTGTTGTGTCATGCTCATCTCGTACTAATTTACTAATCTTTTCTTAGGATAAGGGTGAGCCTCAATAAGCATTTTTGATATGACTATCAAATACAAGATTCAAGTTCTGTCTCTTGAATGTTTATGGAATTGTGCATTTTCCACAGGGGCAAATGCTGTGGTTCAGTTTATTGTGGAATTAGTGTTCTTTTTTTTTCTCTACACAAAACCTGTATTGGTTTTCTCTTGGCTCTTTTCATTAACAAAGAATATACTGATATAAGTTATGAGCTTACTAAAGATGTTTTCAGACTTTAGAGAAAGATTTTGTAATATCTCAGTTGTGTAACAGCCTGACCAAACAAAGATATTCCCTCTGGATATTACTGAATATAATGCGGGTGGGCAACTCTAGCAAAAAACATACAAGAATAGCAAGAGGCTTCCAGCTGAATATTTTTCCTATGAACTAAATTGCTCAGTTCTATTTTTGAAAATAAACTATTGACCATAAAGGAGGCTTTTGGCATTCCAGGAATTTGGATGGTTTAGACCACTACTGTACCTTTGTATTTAATAATTTGATATAATATGATATGGCATTTATAACCCGTCTATACACAAGTGTTTCAAGGCGCGATGAGGAAAGGGACGGGGAACAGAGGGAAGACAGCAACAACGATCTTACTAGGCCAGGTGACATTGAGATCGCGCAAGTGCAGGGGTAGGGGGAAGGGGCAGTTCAGAACATGGGATCGGCAGTAAAAAAAAAAATAGAATAAATAATATCAATAAGTAATAAGTGCGGCCAGCTGGTGGCAAGTTCAAGGGTAAGTTCAGACATCAGGTGTCAAGTGCTGGTAGGGGACTGTAGGGATACAGAAAAAAGTCCCCAGTGCAGGGGTTGCCAGGGAGGCAGTGCAGGGGTGTAACTGGGGGGAACGGGAGGATCTGGGCCTGAGATCAGCGAGTGGCCAGGTGACCAGTGCAGCTTCAGATTCTGCCAGGAGTTCAGCAGGGGAGAAGAGGAGAGAAAGCAGAAGCAAAGAGGACGGATTTGAGGTGCGTCCGTAACCGGAGGTGGTTCTCCTCAAGAACCATTTAATGCACAAAAGGGTTAATCCTGACCTTTTTATGCATTAAACAGGAATGGTGTTGAAAGGATGGACGTCGACAATGCCCAACTATTCTCTCCCTTAAGTTATCCCCATTCATAGGTAATTGCATGAACATAAACCTTTAAAACCAGGGGTCAAGTCCTAAAAATTAAAGTGAGGAGACTCATTAACAAACGCAATGAGATGTGACGTCGCCAGATATAAGCATTTCAAGTTGAAATATGCATATTTCATGAAATTGCCTTTACATAACCACCCAAATTGCGCAGGACGAATGGCATTTGCCTTTCATGAAATCAACACACACACAAAACCAAGAGAGGATATTTTCTTCTAATAGTGTTTTTGAAACGTTCAAACGTATGCAAGTTTTAAATTCCAGGCACCAATAGAAATGTTTTCCCTGGAACTTGCAGTACCAAAATGGGACATTTCACATTGACTGCCTGATTCAGGGAATTATGTTTTCCCAAAACGGGGCTTTGTGCGACATTCTGCCCGCAAATCCCTGTTTGGCAAATGGGGATTTGCGGGCAGAATGGCGCTCAAATCCCCGTTTTCGGCGCAAATATTTCCATGAATCAGAAAGTTGTTTGTTACTTTTCATCAGGTCATATAGTGCAGTTGTGAAGTGTCCCGAGAGCGGCTTTAATTCATAAATTCAAAGAGGACATTCATGCTTCCCATTTTAGCTGGTGGGGGCTGAGTCTACCCTTTGAAAAAAGAGGGTGGACTCTGTCCACCTGCGTGTACCCTCGACTTGAGCCCTGTATTAAAACAAATGATGGGTCCATGTTCCAATTCCAACCGCCACCTCTAGGGTAGAGGAAAACATTTGTGGGTTTTCCTTCTGAAAATCCAAAGGGTAATCGGAAGGTATTTGGAGCTGGCAGTGTTCCATTGGAATACCTCCGGAGGTAATACTTTCTAACTTGGAATTTAGAAGGAGATAAGTTCAGCAGTGTTTGGCAAATACCACTGATTTCACTGTTACCTCCAATGAGGCCCAAGGTCACTCTTGGAATTGAATTTCACGAGATCACACCAGTGCTTTAAGCAGGGTGGTAAATTGTGTGGGCCTCTCGTTAGGGGGTGTGGCCTAAGTATGAGCACGTAGGCAATACCCCCCAACAAGAGGCCCCGAAGCCCTTGCATTCAAGGAGGCGTGGTTAAAGAAATGCCTTTAGGGTCACTGACCCTCCCAGGCAGCCCTTTAACCACATGGCTCCTTCAATGCAATGGGCTTCTCTGTGATGTCTCTTTATTGCAAAGGAGGAGGGCTGGGTTGGCCAGCCTTTCCTTCTGTTTCTCAATTAAGAGTTATCACGCAGTGGATGCCCTTAAACCAAGCACAGTTAATGGGCTTCCTGCTGCATGTTAGCTCTTTACTCATAACCAAAAGGAGAGGGTGGCCAACCCAGCCCTCCTCTTGTTTCTGAATAAAGAGACATCCTGCAACAGGTTTAGACGAGGCGCTGCTCAGTTACATGGCGATGCCTTTTCTTTTGTCTAATTCGAAATGCTGACACCTGCAGACAGCCATGCAACCACAACCATGCAGCGCTCAGCTAAACGGCCTCCTGAGAGGTCTGCGTGGCTGGGGCTAGTCGAGGTGAGCCCCGGCAGGAAACCCATATCAGAGACTGCCGGGGCTTGGTCCCGGCTAGCCCAGGCACACTTAAAGCCCTAGATCAAACAAATATTGTAGGGGTTGCATATTAGAACATTGATGAAATCAATACTTGTGAGAATTTGGGGACCCCCACCAATGGATAAATGTACACGCTTAACTGATTGTTGACCCCCATCTTGCAATAAGCAAGACAGTATGGAACAGGTATTGGCTCACAGGAACCAGATTCACACTGAACTGCAGATCGTGATACAGACAATAGCCGGGGCATCTCAGTGTGACTTGCGGGGACTGGTTGAGACCTGATTACAGAAACCAGAATGTCATGGGGGAGAGCCAACGGTGTGCAGAACAGAGCTGTGTTCAAAACCGTAAAATAGTTAGATGAAGTTACCAAAATTGGGATTAAAACCCAGCTCGTCATGTGCAAAGGTTGGCAATAGAGCCTGTTATATATCAATCTACTATAATATTAATATACCAACTTCTATTACAGCATTCTACAATTACTCTTTATAAAAACGATATGCACCTAACAATACTCAACAGAGCCATGAGTTCATCCACTCCACCGCGTTGCATTCACATGAGTGCCTGACTACCTCAAATTCGCCATCCTCTCCAATAATAACGAAAGCCTTCTTCTGCAACACAGGCACTCAGCTCCACGCCACCTGACCCCTCAAAAAGCCCTGACACAAACTGCGCAGTAGCAAAGCAACCGAAGCTGTGACCCCGAAGCTAGCGCACAAAATGTCTCCATAATAAGGAGCGACAATATTTTCCTGGGGGTGATGACAGCATGTCATCACTGGGTGTGTGCTGTACATTATAGGCCAAGGAAAGGGTTAACGATCCACCAGCTGCTTTATAAAAAAATAAATAAAAAAAAACAGCTTCAGCGCCTTGGTATTTACTGCCAGGCAGCGTTCCCTTAAGAGGACAGAAGCGGGCTCGCGAATCCACCCAATGCCAGTGAATGCCGCCCGCGGACTATTCCATAAGTCCGCGAACCTGTCATTGTTGCCTCTTCTGCCCTCCAAGCAAGACCCACAGAGCCCTTGCCAAGTGCTCTGACCAGAAGCGAACTCAATATTTCCAACAAAAAACGCCGCTATCAATTAAACCGCAATCTAATCTCACGCGCGTTGAACCAACAGCCCGAGCATGCATTTCCCCACAAGAACAAGCTGCAGTGGATACAGTTAGGCCACTTGACAAATAAAGCCTTTGAAATGTTAATGGCTATGATTTCTCCTTATTGATAGGCAAAGTTTGGTGTCAGAGAGGGGTTCGCTCCCTGCAAACGATGTAATTGTGCTTCAAGAAAGGAAGAAAAAAAGCGAAGCAGGAAACATCGCAGAGATGGACCTTTTGGTGCGCTCCCATCAGCGGAAAACGTCCCGCAACAATGGCGCGGTGATGCGCCGAAATTAAAATGCTATTATGGGGAAATTAGGGCTTCAATATTTTTAACAGCTTTAATAGACTTCGCCTATTAAGGGACATCTGATAATAGGTAATTACATTTCATCTTCAAGGAACGCCAGAGTTGTTTTCTTGCCGAAAATTCCTGTTCTTTCTTCTCGCAGAGGTTAAAGCATAAGCGTCATTAGTAGCAGCAATAGACTCTGGGTACCTTACTTCAGCTTGGGGAATATAGATTAGCATTTAAATAGCCTTTGGTGGCGGCTTCATTCCTGCTACTTTGCGTTTCAATGTGGCATCAGAATGCACTTAGCGAAGAATGTTCCGGGTGGGGGTGGGGGCGTAATATGCAGCTTTCTAAGAAGGGTGACTTTTATTAAAAAGATTGCCCCCTACTTTCATTTTTTTTTTCAATTCTGGGTCTTTTGAATGCCCTAATTGCACACTCCAAACTGGTACAAAGGGATGCTACTTTCGGTTGACAGAGAGCAGATCTTCTCCCGCAACTGTCGGAAATAGGATGTCAATAAATGGAGTACATTAAAAATTCAGCAATCGCTGACGCTCACATCTCGTTGCCTTCATGCTCCCGGTCCGCCGACTTGAGTCGTCGATTTTTTTTTGGTGTGTGTGTGTCCTCTTTCTTTATCTTTCCCAGTTGTTATATCTCTAGGTTGAAGAATTCTCGATAATTCTGGCGATTATCCTAGAGGTGGTGGGGAGTCCAGACCCAGAACTCGCAGCGACCTTCATCAGGCATCAGAAAATTAAATTCATTGCGACGGGAATTTCCAGGGCATCTAAATGAGGAAGGGAAAAGGACAAAAAAAATAAGACAAAAGCAAACAAAAAAATGTAGAAACTATGTTGAAGGGAAAAAAAAATATGCATTTTTTAGATGAAAAAGAGATGGCTCAATCAGTGCAGTTTCCCATTAGAGAAGTATTGAAGGCCTGGAGCAAAATTGGTCATAGCCCTATTCAAGGAATTTCAAATTGCCAGAGGTGAAATCCAGTGCACCGCGAGTGGCCTAATGAGCCGCCGCACTCACTCATTCTAATCATATGCCACATACAGAGGCAGGCCTTCAGCCAGCCCGGCACAGGCGGCTGATTTATTGGCACACCGCGCAGTCGGCACGACTCTTATGCCCTATGCCGTGGTCATCATTACATATGATTATAAATCTGTGGGTGACAATATTGCCGCCGAGGTGGCCAATCTGAGTTTAGATCACTCGGCTGGTTCAGTTTTGTGAGGAAGTACTATTTCCCGTCACATACAGCAAATAGAAGAAACACTCTTTATTAAAGGAATTTAACATGTCAGAAGGGCATCTACTTCAATGGGGAGCATTTATTTCATCCATACCTACAATTCGCGAAGTAGTCTTATCCCTACTTTAGCTCATCATGTGTTTTTGGGAGTGTATACTAATTAACATTTTCACAATTGACTTCAGGAGAATTGACCTTGAGAGAATTGACCGAATTTAAAAGGTCAATTAGGACATGTATGCGGTGGAAACCACCTGCAACCCCCACTCAATCCAAAAACCCCAGGAACCCCCCACCAAATCCCCTTATATTATTTATAATCCAAAACCAACAAAATACATTTAAAAATAACTACAATAATATAAAGATCAATTGAGCAGAAGTTCAATTAGGACCACTATGATTAGGTCAATTAGGACAAAAGGTCTATTGTAAAAGGTCAATTTTGGCATTACCCTCTTTGATAAAGTTACTCTCTGGGAACTTTGCAAGACATTGTCATGTTTGGACTCAACCAAGACCCAACCAACGAAACAAATAAGTGACTCCTCCATTCTCATTATGGCATTATTTCAGCTACAATAGACATGGTAGCACACCTACAGAAGAAGCACAAGTCATGCCAACCAGAGCCTAAAAAATGGAACAATGTTTAGATAATTTTGAAAGTAAAGATCAGAGCCTAGCATACCAGTGGTTATGATATGAGCAAAACCCCTAGTCACCAGCACGGCCCACCACCAACTGACTATGATCTCCAAAGTACAAGCCTGAAGAATTGCAAAACATCGTAGCACTGTAACCAGGTGGTATAGCAGGCCGACCGATTGATTATCCACTTTAGAACAGGAGGCATAACATATTAGTAGCTAATGAGGAAGGCATTGCTTCTTTTTGAGGAACACCTACATGCCCCCAGAACAACTTGTTCATACCATGAATAGTTTTCAAACAGGAAAGACACGAAGGAGGCCACTTTCTATTTCCATCGTCTACCAGGTGCTCAGAAGAGGAGTGGCACGGATGAACAGCCTGTTATTTTGTAAAACTAAAGTGTAGCAAGTGGTCATCTGCAGGAGAAGGAGTGATCAGTCATCAGACAGCTCAGAACGCCTGCAGATAAAGCCTGCATATCAAGGTTCCTGATTGGTGGTGGGGCCACTGCCGGGTGCTAACTGCTGATAACTAAGCTTGGGTGGACTTTCTAAAATGTAATTTGCGGGTAAACCCAGGACAATCTCCCCAAGCCTGTGTATGAATCCTGCAAGCTCAATCGCTGGATTTAGGTGCATTTGGGGGAGGACGTGCCATAATTGAAACGTCTGAATTTCTCTCATGAGTTTTGAGGATGGGATGCCTGCAAGCAGATTCAGGAATCTGACAAGGATTCGGTCCACATAGTCAAAGTGACATGAAATCGAGTAATTCTTGCATGATTTGGGTGAGGTTCCTATGCAGAAAAGGAGTTTGGGAGACTATATAAAGAACCCACAACTTCATGTTTCCTTGTGTTTGTATTTATTTTAATTTTATATAACACTTTAAGGCAAGGCGCTGTGCAGTGAAACAGTGAAACAGAGAGCGGTACAATAAAACATGAATAAGCATAGACAATAAAAACAATCAGTCATGTTGGAGAAAATGAGACTTCAATGACTTATGAAATAGAGGATTGGCAGAAATAGAATGAATAGAGTAGGGAGGGCGTTCCAGTGTAGACGAGCTAAAACAGTTAAAGTACGAAAGCGAGATTGAGCACATGTGGGCAAGGTGCCACCAGAAGAATTTGCGGAGAACAGCAAAGAGAACAAGAAGTGGTATAGAAGGAAACCCGAACAGAAAGATCATCAGGAGCAAGTCCGTAGAGGGATTTGAAGATGAGCCATAAGAAATCAAATTTGAGTTGAGAGTGAAAAGATGACCAGCCAAGAGTACCAATGGACTGTGAGATAGAATCTCGGAAAGAAAGAACACAAAGCAGATCAACAGATGAGATAAAGACAGATTTTAGAGGGACAAGACAAAAAATTGGGAGCCCGAAGAGAGCAGAGGTGCAGTAGAAGAGTCGGAAAAAAAAAAGGAAGAGATCAGCAGTTTTGAAGCATGAAAGGTAAGATGGGGCGAGCTTTGCAGATGTTGTGTAGATGAAAGTGGCAGGCGTGTGATGTTAAAGAAATGTGGTGAGAGAAGGAAGTAGTAGAGTTGAGATGAAGCCCTAGATTCCAAGCCGTAGAAGATTTTGGAAGCTGGGTTGGGGGAAAGGAAATAAAGGATTGAGTAAGAGAAGGATGAAGAATGTTAGCGGGGAAAAAGAGAACCTCTGTTTTTCCAGCATTAAGTGTGAGTTAGTGAGAAGTCATCCAGGATGTAATGGCTAAGAGACAGGCCGAAAGTGTGCAGTGAACATCAGAGGAAAAAGAAGAGAAAGAGAGAAAAAGTTGAGAATCATCAGCATAAAAGTGACGTGAAACAGCAAAGGAGGAAATAACCATGGCAAGAGGAGAAGTGTAAAGGGAGAACATAAAAGGGCCCAGAACAGACCCTTGCGGACCGCCATGGGCAAGCAGAAAAGATTCAGAAGATATGCTGGCCCACGAGACAGAAAAGGTTCTTTGGGACAGATGTGATGGAAACCAGGAAAGGACAAAACCTGTGAAACCAAAGGGTGGGAGGGACGCCATTAAAAGACAGTGATCAACGGTGTAGAACACAGCGGATAGATCCAGCAGAATAAGAAGGGATGAATGTTTAGAATAGCGTGCAGTAAGTAGTGAATTCAAAACAGAAAGGAGAGCAGTTTCAGTAAAGTGACGAGGGTGAAAGTCTGACTGGAATTGTGGGAGAATAGAGGAAAAAGAAAAAAAAGAAGAAACACGAGAGTAAACCAGCCGTTCAAGCCATTTTAAGAGGTGTCCAGTTAAAGTACCTAATGCAAAAGGATCGAATGCCAAAGGGTCGACTCAATTTGACCTAAAACCAAAGTGTCGAATATTTTTTATTTTTTAAATATATATTTTTTGGGGTTTCCGTTTTTGAAAAAAAAGTGGGTTATGGGGGGAACCCCCCCCCCCAAAAAAAAAAAAAAAAATAAATAAATAAATAAATTCAACCCTTTGGTTTTAAGTCCTTTTGAGTCGACCCTTTTGGCATTCGATCCTATTCATTCGAAACTTTGACCTATAACCATTTTAAGAGATAGGGTAGCAAGAAGATAGGACACAAATTTGAGACAAGCAATGGATCGGCAGTGGGTTTCTTCAAAATTGGGATGATGGAGGCATTCTTAAATGATGAGGTGAAAGTTGAGGTTAAGCAACAGATATTAAAGAAGAACGTGAGGTAAGACACCAGAGAAGGATAAACATTGAGAATGACTGCAGAAGGAATTGGATGCATGGAGAAGCAGTGGGGTGTGCCTTAGCCAATAGAAGAGAAGTGTCTGCATTGGAGATTGGTTGAAAGCAGGAAATAGAGGCAGAGGAAGCAGGAGTAAAAGATGTAGGGAGTATAAGTGAGATGGAAGCTTTGATATCAGAACGGAGGGAAGCCACTTTAGAGTAAAAGAATTGAGCGAAGTCAGAGGAAGAAAGAATAGACCTAGCTGATTAGACAGGGGTGGGAACAGACAGAAGGCAAGAAAGAATTTGAATAAGACAGCTAAGGTGGGTGGACTGTGTATGTAGGAGATCAGAGAAATATAAGCGTTTAGCAGAGAGTAAACAAACATCATAAAGAGCATGATAGGAAAAGTATGAGGAGTAATCCGCCATAGATTTGGTCTTGAGCCAGTGTCTTCCAAGATGACAGAGAAAGCAACGCATAGAGCAAAGATGAGAAGAAAGCCGTGGTTGGGAAGGTTTATGATTGGGAAGGAAGGGTGATGTGGGGTAGAGTGAATCAAGAGAAGTAGAGAGAGGCAAAGAGAGGGTAGAGGCAGCCTCATTAGCAGGTAGGGTTGCAAAAGAGGAGTGGGGAGGAAGATCAGAGATATAGGTAGAAATAAAAAGTGAAGAGTTAAAGTTGCGTAAATCAGGCCTATAGAAAGATGACACCTGAGGAAAACGTGACACAGAGATAAGATAGTGATCAGAAAGATAAACTGGAAGTGAAGAAACAGAGGAGGCAGAAAAGCAAGAGATAAAAATAAGATCAAGACAAGAACTGGAAATGTGAGATGGAGGAGTGGGAAGGACATAAAGGAAATGGTATTCATGAATTGAGAGAAAAGGGAGAGTGGAGTGTGTCGACAAGAGGTGAATATTAAAGTCACCCAGCAGTATAGCAGGGGTGAGAGAAGGAAAAATATAGGAAAGAAGATGATCAATATCATGGCAGAAGGAACCAATGCGGCCTGGAGATCGATAGACAACCAGAAAGGAAATAGGATAGGATTTAGAAAAGATGTAAGAACATTCAAAGGAAGAATAGGTAGGGAGAGGCAAGGGCGAAGCGATAATTGAGAAAAAAGATTGGTGGAGAATGCCAATACCCCCTTTGCCAGTAATGGGACGTGGGGTATGACAAAATGAATTCTGCAAGGTGGTCAGAGAAGCAGCAACAGGAGTGTTGTACGGAGGAATACAGATCTCTGTGATACAAAGAAACTGTAAATTGAGTCGTGGAAAAAGATCCAGTACGGAAGAGGATGTATTGCAAACCGATCTTGCATTCCATAATCCAAGGTCAATAACTGCAGCATTGTGAGTTTGTTGGGGATAAATAAGATTGTCAACATTGTAAGTGGAAGTAAGTCGAGGAGTAGATGGATTGCTTTCTGGAGGCATGATGTTAAAAACGGAAAAGAACAAGAAATATGTTTCCAGCACCAGAATGCAATAGGTCGCTGAACTAGCAATTTGCAGAGATGGTTGTGCTGGCGTATGAAAGACAGGTGGAGCCATGTCTTTTGTTTGTTAGGGATTCCTTTTCTATGTGATTTAAATTTTTACATTTTTGTTACTGAAGTTGGAGAGACCTGTGTTTCTTTCTTTTGACCCAGTTTACCTGTGAAGCTAGGATTTTTGTTAGGGAAATCTTTGATATATTAGCCGAGAATCTGTAGGAGAAACTTTTTTGTTTGTGAAAAATGTCATGGATGCAGGGGGGAGGAATATCTTGTGTTGCTATCTACAAGGAGGATTGCAGTGATCAGGATCCAGTGTATGCGGGCCCCTTATCCTCCTACTTCAGAAGAGAGGGGGGCACAGTTAATGAACATTCTCAACCTGAGGCACACAGACAATCTGGCTGCTCCAGCAGATGATGCTCCTGCAGAAGTGTATTGGTGAGATTGACAGTGAAGATGCTACTGTGGTTAATTGGTTTGATTGTGGGAACACCAGTGACACTGACACAGAGGCAAGGGAGGTACCTCGAGCCTGCAGCACACCCAGTACTGCAGAGGTCACAAGGAGAGGCAGTACCGCAGGGATCAGGAGGAGAATAGATAGTACCAGAACAGTTTGGAGAAGAGCCAGTACTGCAGGGGTCAGAAAGAGTCACAGGGCCCACTGGTGGTATGGGGTATGGCCATGAATTCCTCCAAAGGTGCAGCGTGGGTGGAACAACAACTTCATCTTTCCCACCATCCTCTTGTGCATTGGATTATCCATGAAGTGCCCAGAGTCAAAGACAGTAAGGATACGGAAGATCTCTTCTACCCATACATTGGGTACCACGGCCATCCTGATTGACCTGCAGTGCTGGTGCTGGAATGTGTATGACAAGTGCAACCCACCCCCATAAAAGTGATGACAATGAGACTTCAGCAGGGACCTCCCAGGAGGGCACAGGGGAATGGCATCTCTGTTGACACAAGTGTAGACTTGTTTCAGCAGTGAGCAGCTCTTGCTCTTGCAGTGACTGGTTGGAACCTACCCCCAGAAGGGCCATCTGTCGTTCCAGGGCATGCAAACATTGCAGAGAAAAGCTAAACATTGTTGAAACTATGCAGGCCTATTTCAGCTTGACAGAATTGGTGAATTAGGCAGTAATGGCCAGTGCACAGCATCATTTTGAGCAGTACCATCCTGAGCGCATCTAAAAATGCTAAGAGTTTTGTTGTGATGGTGTGGCACAGAGGAACTGTACGTTTTAAATACGTTTTTTTTGTTTCTAGAGGGGGGCTATTTGTGTTGGTTTCACTTCATTCTTCCCTGCCTTAGAGCAAATGTACAAATAAATTACAAAAGATCTAAATACATAAATAATCTAAAAATAAAAAAATAAGTACCCAAACAAATGACATGTTCAATTTTGCTTCAATTAGTTTGGCTTAACATTTTAGGTTTTGAAAAATAAACATTTAAGCATGGCAAAATGCAGCATTCTACTTCTGGATTCAAGACAGAATTCTTTTGGCTAGGAATGGAATGATATGACACTCACTAAGACTTTAGTCTCTTTACTCTGTTTATGAGAGGAGGTGCACCATTCTCTTGGCTACGGAAAGAACCTGTCAATAGTGGCATTAATCTGTCTTAACACAACAAAACATAAAGAAAAATAATTGAGGATTCTTGAGAGTCTACCCTCTGGTAACAGTGTAGTATGCCTTGATGATATTTGGTAATCATGCTTTGCAACAAGTTCCACCATGTTAAGTTACTCAGCATAGACTAGACTTGAGAATGTTTCATCGAGCAACTCATCACTATTTGCACTCTTGTATCCAGAGGCACAGACACTGCACTCTGGAACACCCGTGAACACTGTGAAGTCATGCTCGCAAACCTCGACTCTAACTCTCCCACTGTTCTCATTCTGCTTGAACTCTCCTCGGCCTTTGCCACTGTGAACCATTCTATACTCATAAAATGACTATGTGATACCCTCAGCATATCGCCCTTCGCAGCTGCAACTGGGCCCTTTCTCCCCCACCACCACACTTTCCAGCTGGGCATCTCCCAGGGCTCTGTCCTATTGCCATGGCTCTTCAATATATATCTTGGCCCTCTGGCTCACCTGATCTCCTCCTTCTCTCCTCATTCCCAGTGCTATGCTGATCACACACAGATTTCCTTCAAACCTCCCTCTACTTCCTCCTCGTCCTTCTCTCTCATCCCCAATTATCTGTCCGCCATTCAGACTTGGTGTGCAGCTGATGTCTCTGTCTTAATGCCAATGGGCATGGAGATCCTTCTGATGGGGACACCTCTGCCCTCCTTTCCTCCTATCCTCTACCCTCACCATCCTGTGAACTCAAAAACCTTGGGGTTATCTTCGACTCTACTATCTCCCTCACCCCTCACATCATGGACCTTACCAAGAAGGCCCAATTCCATCTCCACTTCCTCAGAAGCATTCTCCCTTTCCTCACCTTCCCCCAGAAGTTCATGTCTCCAGAGGTCCTCTCTAGGCTGAACTACTGCAACAGCCTCTTTCTCAATATCCCTTTTTTCACCCTACATCCCCTCCAGCTAATCCAGAATAGGGCTACAAGATTTATCCTTGGCCTCAAGCCCAGGGACAGTATCTCTCCAGCCCCAAACTCTCTCCACTGGCTCCCGGTAGCTGCAAGGATCAAATTCAAAACCCTCTGCATCATCCACAAGGCTTTCTGGGGCCTGGGAGCATGCTATCCCAAGCTTTCCCTCCCTAAATATTCCCATGCTAGACCCCTCTGATTCTCTAACTCTTGATTGTCAAACGCTTCTCCAAGTAGAGAGTGGGGGGCAGGTCTCGTTCCTCAGCTGGTGCCTCCCTTCGGAACAGCCTCCCTGCCCTTCTCAGACTTGAGCCAGACCTCTTCAATGTCTGGAAACTTCTAAAAACTCTGCTTATTTCTAACTCTTTCACTTCTCTACTAATCACCCCACTGCTGCTGCGACCGGTATCCTGGTCCTCATGAATCTCACATGATACCAGGCCATTCTACCCAGTCGATACCAGCAGCCCTCCACCCCCACTGCACTGCCACTGCGATCCCCTGCTTGGCGGCTCTACATCCCACCCTTGGGAGTCACCTGCACTAGCACTTTGTCTGAGGCCTCCTCCTTGGCTCCCCTTCACATTTCCTTCCAGGCAACCCACCTGCACTTGTCTATTCCTTGCCCTCACCACCCATCCCGACCGCCTGCACTTCTCTTCACTGCACATGCACGTCAGAATAGCACAAGGCATAGTAGGACCAAAATTGTATATTTACTGTCTTGCCAATGTTTTTCTCTCCCCTGTTCTCTTCCCATTTAGCCTTGTGCTGATTTGAAACACAATTCTATTGTATAAACACCAAACAAATTATCAATAAAATAAAATAAAAAAATAAGAGAAATAAATTGTCAGGTTGTGAGCCCACCCATACGAGACAGGAGAGATGTAAAACTTGAGTATACCATCATCACTGCGAGCAGGAGAGGCTTAAGCACTGATTATGTGCTCTCACCCATGCAGGACATGAGAGACATAAAAACTTAGTGTGTCCCTTCATCCCTGCAGGACAGGTGAGACATAACACATGGATTGTGTGCCCTCACTACTCAAAACAGTAGAGATGGGAAAATTGAATGTGTGCTCTCACCCCTGTGAGACAGACGAGATACACAAATTGATCATGCACACCTATGCATAGCCGCGATGCCTGTGGGCTGTAGTGCGCTCTACAAATACAAATAAATAAATACTCCAATATTAGACACACAACATGCAGCATACTTGGTACTTTACACTCCTGGCAGGTGCGTCCTCAAAACCGTTGTTCATCCTCACCATGGTCACCAATATCCATCAATATCAGAATACAATTTAATTTCTAGAGCCTGAAATAGTAGTATCAATGGCAATGACAGTAGCCACCTCCCCTGCTCTATCGACTGGGACACAGCAGGTCATCTTCCGACTCAACTATGATCTGCTGCTGACTTTCAGGATTACAACCCTGTACTTGTGAAAGCTAATATATCCTGCCATAGTCAATTGGAATATAGCCTTCATTGAAATGATTGAACATCAGTTGTTCCACAAGAGCTGCAGAGCGGCTTCTCCTGTGGTCAGAGACAATAGTGCCAGAAGCACTAAAACATGTTCTGACTGTACACTAGCCCAGGGCAGCATAGATGGCAATGGTTACACATACAAATACTGCTGGCCACACAGACGGGGACAGGGAGAGAATACATAACCCTGTGGGTGATGTTGAGGGGGCCACGGGCAAGGAATTGGGCAGGAGGAGGGGAGGAACACATGGTGGCATATTGGGACGGGGCTTGGATGGTTGGAAGAATGCAGATGGACACTGGCAGATTGTACCCACATTCCCAGCCTCTTGATTGGCTAAGCACTCTTCCCGAGGTGTGAATACTACATTCTACATATCTCCGATGTCTTTCTCATCATCTGTATCTCTGATTTGCAGCAATAATGCACATTTATATGTGTCTGGAGTCTGATGGATCATAATTATCTTGGTCATCAGCTATGTTTATGTCAACATTATTATTGTCTGAATTGTGAGTGGATGGGACAGTAGAACTAGAGACCTGATATTTTCAAACTCCACTCGCCAATCAACGGCACTGTGTGCTGTTCCCTGGTTTTCTGCATATAAGATATTCACCCATCTCCCTTCTGCCCCTGAGATAATGGACTGAACTCAAAGTGAAACCTCCTCTGTCAGTCTTGGTGGAGGTTCATGATCCAGATGCAATTACACTTCAGGTGCTCGTGCTGCTGGTGCTTGTATCCCAGAGTAACCTGTGTGGAAAATGTGTTGGTTTAATCCTTCAAATGACCATTTGCAATTATGGCATCCCGTGTGCACAAAGTGGGTGCTGCTTAAGATGCAAAAAGACTACCAGCAGCATATCCCCATCAGCCTCTGGCCTGTTGGGAGCCCCAGACACATCATCCATATGAAATTTACTCATAGAATTGTATCTCTCTCCTTTCCAAATCTCTGCTACATTCATCACATGAGCCTGGGTCTCATTCAAAGCTATTCTCTGGGATTCTCTGCTCCTCCTCCCCAAGCATCATCTGATTGCATGTCTCCTTCACACACTTCAAGAGACAGACCCTGAATGAAATCTCCATCCTCCCTAGATCTCTGATACTTTCCCCCACAAAAATCATGTGATCATGAGTCTAACACAAGTTGCCCTCCGGGATTCTCTGCTCCTCCTGCTCATCCCCTCCAGTGTTAATCAAGGCCCAGTCTTGTGACCTCAATTTCAGTGATTCCTTCTCCCTAGAGTCAATAGACTCACCACATGGCCCTTGTGTTGGTTATCCACTTCAAATCACTGAACGTGTCACTCAGCATAAACTAAACCTAGCATATATCTAACTCCCCAGTCACAAACTATATGAACCCACGTCTTCCTACACATGCCCTAAACCTTGCTCCAATAACAGCTTCCGACCTCCCTGTAAGCTTCCTAAGAATAAAAGCGAGTTCCATCTACTTGTGTCCTTTTAAAGCCCTTGAGATTGAATCACCGAAAATTCAGTTGACTAGAGGTTTGAGGCGATTCATGTTCATCAATGCTGTGATATAATTCCCCAATTTACCCTCTATTTACATGCCGTCCAGACTAAATGAAAGATATTTGGAGGTGGGAGGCTGGTATTGTCTAGTGTCAAGCGTTGAGAGTGACACAGTTTGCATAACGAATATATTGGCTGTGTGGATTGTAACCAAATTGTGAGCATCTGCCTACTCACAATAACAAGTGATAACACATGCTCCAAAATTAATTTGAAAGAGGATTCATTATAGAGTTTGTTGATTTGACATTTGACTGTGGGAGTTGAAACACTGATGTCAGGTGTCTTGCATTTCTCATGTGTGCCTCATATAGTCCCATGCGTATGAACCACTAATAGAAGGGTGTCAATAATCCTTAAGAGCAGAGTCCTGAGCACAGCCAAGAGTAGGGCAGCATGGATACATAAGAGTAGGGCAACTCATATCCACAATAGAAGAAGAACAGTAATTTCCTAAGAGAATGCACTCAAGGTTCTCTAATTTAAGGACAAAAAACATCCCTGATAGAAGGGTACCAAGGGTCCATACGAGAATGGCATATTGTACTCGAAAGCGAAAAAAGTAACATTTTTAAAAGGACAACTTAAAAGACGGAATTAAGGGATTTTAAGAGAAAAAACATCAGAGATATCTAAGAGAAGGGGCCATGGACCCTAAGGGAATGTCAACAAGAATCCCTAGGTGAAGATTCTTGGGAAGTCCTGAAACAAGGGCATCAAGGATCTCAATGAGATGGGAATCAATGATCCAAAAGAGACAGGCTTTTGGAACACCTAAGAGAAGATCATGAAGGAGCATCAAACGAAGGGCAGTAATTATCCTAAACAAAATGGCATCAATAAACCCTATGATAGGGGCATCGAATATCCAGAGAAGAGTCCTCAGTGATACCTCAGACAAGGTAATCCAGGATCTATAAGTCAAGGACATCAATCTCTGTAAGGGAAGGGAATCAAAGTTCACTTAGCAGAGGACAGGACATCATGTTTTCCAAAACAAAACGTCTAAGGGATGCCTTAAAGAATGACATAAAGAATCACAAATTATAATGCATTGAGGTTCCATAAAAGAAGGGTATCTAGGATCTCTAAGAGAACAGCACCCAAAATCAGCAAAAGGAGGGCATTGTTACACTCACCTGGCTCCCACAGAGGCGTTGATCTGGACTGGACTGCTGCGGTCTCCACCAATGTGACGCATAGGGCCGAGATGACGGACTGGACTGGCCCACCTAGCTTTGTTTGCTTGGCCCGTAGGAATATTCTTCTGCAAGTGGAGAAAGGGAATTAACCAACTGTGGAGTTGAGAGTAAATTCCCCCACCCCGCTGTTCTCCCCATTGATCACCTTGGATGTTCCCTCTTATAGTCTCACCTGATGATTTGAAAAGATGAGCTCTCCATCCTGCATTGAGCACAGGGGCGCGTAGATAACCAGTTGCTTCACTGGCTCGAAGGAATTGGTGAATTCCAGGACAATATTGACTCCGATACCGGCAAGACGCCATAAGTATGTAGTTCGTAAGAGTTCAAATGCCTGACTTTCACTCTTGTCCGATTCCTTGCAAGTTGCAGCTTGACCCTACTGAAGAGTTCCTCGTGGCAACCGGTAATGTTCTGGTAAGGATTTGTATTATCCAACACAGTTCGATAAAATAATGTCCATATGTAACCTGTTGCTTTCTCCCTTATTCAGGCACGGAGAGAAAGTATGAAGTGTCGGGGAATAATGCCTCCAGCGGTAAAATCAGGTAAGTCTTTTGTGGTGAGGAGGGTTCCCCTTGTTAGTCCCTTGTTTCAACTTGCTGTCCTTTTGTTTCCCCTTAGGAGCCGGGGTTCGGGTAGGATGCAGTGGAAGCTGCGCCGACCCGTGAAGAAGAATAGTACCTCCGGTGGTAAAATCAGGTAAGTCTATGGGGGGTATTCCTCTATGTATTCCCTTGGCTCACCTTGCTGTTCTTGTCTTCTCCTTAGGTGCCGGAGTGCGGCGGTAACATGCAGGAGGATGCGGTGAAATGTGAAGATGCTGCGAAGGCCAGTGAGTTCAGCGCGGCGCTGCAGCAGGCGAGGCGACGCGCATAAAATAACTTCTTTCTTCCAGCTCGAAGGCCCAATGGATCGGGAATTCAGGTAAGGATCAAAGGTATTGCTCTTGTTCTAACCTTTTCTCCTTCTTTCTCCCTTTTTCTAGGAGCTCCAAACTCGAGGCGGGCGTGGCAGAAGACTGGATGCAGATTTGCAGGCACGGTGAGCGTTACGCTGCTGGATGCAGAATAACGCGAAGCCTGTGCTGCTCTTCGGGCGTGGTTTAAATAGCCTCCAAAGTAGTCCCAGGTAAGTATTCCTTCCCAGCCCCACCCGAGTAAAAAAATAGTCCCTAGGTCAAATAGTCCCTTCCAAGCCTCGTTTGGCTTGGAGCTCTTGCAGCATGGTCTGCATCAGGTAAGTTTTAATCTATGAGCCTGGCGCCTATGGCGCCAGGACTGACTCTCCATATGAGCCTGGCGCCATAGGCACCAGGACTGCACCCAAATAGCCCCTAGCAGGGGTTGTTGGGCTTGCTCTGGGTAATTTGATGCCTGCTTCCGGGGTTGCTGGACTTGGTCTGGGTCCCCGGGGGTTGGCATCATGACAGCACTCCCCCCCAAGACCCCTCCTAAAGTCATTCTTCCCTGTGGTTTCGGTTTGTCTGGGAAATTTCGGTGGAATTTTTTCACCAATCGGGGTGCATGAACATGGTCACTAGGTTCCCATGACCTTTCCTGTGGTCCGTAACCTTTCCAGTCGATTAAATATAAAAGTTTTGACTTTATCAGCTTGGAGTCCAGGATGTTCTTAACTTCAAATTCGGGTTCTCTGTCTACTAGGATGGGGTCTGGTGGCTTGGTTAGTCTTGTCCCTGGTTGTACTGGTTTCAAAAGTGACACATGAAAGACGGGATGAATTTGCATATTAGCAGGTAAGTCCAACTTGACAGCCACCGGGTTGATAATGGCCTTAACAGAGTGAGGTTCCAAATATCTGGGGTTAATGGTCCATGTTCCCTTTAGAGGTATATGTTTTGTGGCTAACCATACTTGGTACCCTATTTGGTATTGTGGAGAATCACTTCTATGCCGATCAGCATCTTTCTTTCACCTGTTTTAAACGTGTAGTTGCTTCCTTAAAGGCTTGTGTAATTGTAGCGTGCAGATGGTCCACTGCGGGCATTTCTAAGTCTTGGGGTGAGTCAAGGTCTGAGGTTCGAGGATGGTGCCCATATAAGGTATAAAAGGGGCTTTGTCCAGTTCCAGAGTGTACTGAATTATTGTGTGCATATTCGGCGATTTAAAAAATGTCTTTCCAATTACTCTCCGTCTGATGTAACATACAACGCAGGTATTGTTCGAGAGTCTGGTTGGACCTCTCCGTTTGACCATCGGTCTGGGGGTGGTGACTGGTCGATAACCTCACATCGATTTGCGCCAATTGACAGCATTTTTTCCAAAAATGTGAAATGAATTGACTGCCCCGGTCAGAGACCAACACGGACGGAAATCCATGTATGCGAACAATGTTTGCGAGGAATTCTTTGGCCAGGATTGAGGCTGAAGATATTCCTTTTAAAGGAATAAAGTGGGCCATCTTGGAAAAAAGATCCACAATAACTAGAATGGTGTTAAACCCATTACAAGGAGGTAGATCAGTAATAAAGTCTAACGATAAGGTGTGCCATGGTGTAGGCGGAATGTCTAAAGGTTGTAAGAGTCCAGCTGTTTTTTTCTTTTGACTTTTGTTTTGGGTGCAAATTCCACAAGACATCACAAATGATTTAATATCCTTTCGCCAGGTGGGCCACCAGAATTGTCTTTTAATTTTAGCTTCAGTTTTTGCAATACCTGGGTGCCCCTCCATTAGGGTATCATGATAAAGGGAAATGACTAGTTCTTGTAGTGGCAGAAATAGCCGCCCTTGGTAATAAGGCAGATCATTGGTGACAGAGTAGTCCGGGCCTTTCTTTACCCAGTCCTGCAGGGCTGTAGGATCAAAGAGTTGCTGGATCTTTACCTGAATGTCCTCTAGTGTCTGTAGAGTAGTCATGCCAAGAATCCTTTGTTCGGAAATTATAGGTATTGGTTCTGGGTTCACTTCTGCCTCTCCCATCCCTATTCGGGATAAGGCGTCTGCTTTACCATTCTTATAACCTGGTCGATAGGTTATCACAAAATCGAACTCGGCAAAGAACAATGCCCATCAGAGTTGTTGTGGCGATTCGGCCTTGGCTGTTTTTAAATACTGTAAGTTCCGGTGATCGGTGATCACAGTAATGGTATGCCTGGCACCGAGAAGATAGTGCCGCCAAGCCTTGAAGGTGGATTTAATGGCTAATAACTCCTTGTCGGTAACCGCATAGTTTAACTCGGGTGCCGAGAACTTTCTGGACCAAAAGGCTACTGGGTGAAGCTGGCCAGTTTCAGGGTCCTTTTGAGACAGGACAGCTCCCATAGCTAGACTGGATGCATCAGTTTCCACTATGTATGGAAGTTCAGGGCGCGGGTGCTTTAACACAGGTGCAGACGTGAATTTCGCTTTCAGCTCTTGGAAGGCATTTTCAGCTTCTTCAGTCCACATAAAGCGTTTATTTTTTCGCAAGAGTGCTGTGATGGGATGTATGACATGTGAAAAATCGGGGATGAATCTGCGGTAGAAATTGGCAAAGCCGAGCATGCTTTGTACTCCTTTAACTGAACTTGGTGATGGCCACTTAAGGATTGCGTCCACCTTTCGTGAGTCCATTCGGACTCCCTTTGGGGTCAGGATAAACCCAAGGAATTCAAATTCTGTGGCATGAAAAACGCATTTTTCTAGTTTTGCATATAGTTTGTGCTGGCACAATTTCTCAAGGACTGCTTGGACGTGCTTCACATGGTCAGATACTGAAGAGGAGTATACTAGAATATCATCGATATACACAACAACACAAACATCAATGAGTTCACGAAGGACATCGTTCATGAAGTATTGGAAGGCTGCTGGTGCATTGCACAACCCGAAAGGCATCACCTGGTATTCGAATAACCCATACTTAGTGTGGAAAGCAGTCTTCCATTCGACGCCCAGGAGATCTAATATAGTGTATATACAAGCGTCTTTCACTTGGTCTAGTAGTTCAGCGATCAGAGGCAACGGGTATCAGTTTTTAACAGTTATCTGGTTCAATGCACGGTAGTCTATGCACGTTCTGAGGTCACCTTCCTTTTTGGGTACGAAGAACAAAGCTGAAGATGCAGGGGACTTGGAGGGGCGAATAAAGCCATTGGCAAGGTACTGGTCTAAGTATTGTCTTAGGTGAAGGTTCTCAGGTTCCGTAAGGGCATAGATCCTGCTACAAGGGGGTTGTTCACCGGGTATGAGATCGATTTGACAATAGTACAATCTGTGAGGAGGTAAGGTGTTTGCCTGTTCCTTTTGGAAGACATCCTGGAATGCTTGGTATTCTGGAGGTAGTTGCATGACTGCTGTGGTTACTGTGGCCAGGCCTGCGTTCTGATTTTTCTTTCGGTAACAGGTTTGTGCACAATCCAGGAAGGGTATTCTCTTCTCTCGCCAATCAATACAAGGATTATGTGTTTCCAACCAAGGTATCCCCAGTATTATTTGGAACTGTGGGGCTTTGATTAGATCAAACACAATAGTCTCTCGATGCCCATCCTGACCCAATAGTGTCATCTCTTTGGTGGAATGAGTTACAGGCCCAGAGGCAATTTCAGTTCCATCGACTGTGGTGATGACATCTGAGGTGGTTTTTCAGCAGAGAGGTAGATTCATCCTGGAAGCCAATTCATAGTCCACATAGTTTCCTATGGCCCCGCTATCAATGTATGCCCTTATTGCGTGCATACGCGATGGCTGTCCTGGATCTATGAGGACCATTGGTATGATGAAATGTGAGGTCTGAGTATCCTTCTTCAAGCTCGGCAAGCGGACCTCTACGCTTGTCGGGCATGGTCGTTTCCCGAGTCTGACTCCATATGGCTTTTATCAGCAGCTCCTACCACCTTCTTGGGTGGTTTTACAGGGCAATCCCGTAGAAAATGACGAGAAGTTCCACAATATAGACACAATTGCATTTGCCGTCTCCTTTCTCTTTCCTTCTGGGTTAAGGGTCCTTTAACCCCTCCAGTTTGCATGGGTTCTGAAGCATCTGCTCCTTTGGGGTTAGCGTGGGTTTTGACCAACACCCGATTCTCAAACTTGGCTCAATCAGCCTTTCTGTTCTGAAGTCTGTGATCTAACTGGACCACTAAGTCTATATATTCAGCGCAGTCTTGAGGTGGGTTCACGACTTGAGCCAACACATCCTTGAGTTCTCCTCGAAGCCCTTGATGAAATAACGTGTAATTCGTTTTACCTCAGGCCATCCAGTTTCCACTATTAACCTATTAAAGGTTGCGATGTAGGATAGAAGGTCCTGGTTACCCTGTCGTAGGGAAGAAAGTTTGTTATCCAGGGCCTGTCCTTGGGAGTGCCGAGCAAATAGTCTTTCCATGCTAGTTTGAAAGCCCTAAAAATCCCGAAGAATTGGGTCATCCTGAGTAACTAGTGGACTTGACCAATCAGCTGCACTGCCGCTGAGATATGACAATACAAAGGCTACCTTGGCTTGATCGTTTGGGACGGCTCCAGGTCTGCATAAAAAGTGCAAGCGGCATTGGTTCATAAACACGGCGAACCTTTTGGGATCTCCGGCAAAGCGTTCGGTTGGGGCTAATGGAATATGTCCTGGTAGGTTTATTTGCACAGGGTTACTCGATAACACAGGAGCTGGATTTCCCCAGGAACCAGGTAGGGTTGCTTGTCCAGCCTGGCTTTGCAATAGTTGCCTAGCAAGATCATCAGTTCGCTCCTTTTGACAAAATCAGTTCTCTCCTAAGAGCATTGGTTTCTTGACGGGCGGAATGCACTTCAGCCCTCAGTTCCCCTAGTAATTGGGCAAATTGGTCAGTCTCTGAGGTATCCATAACGCCCGGGTGGGAATTTGTGGGTAGGCTTTGTGTTCTGTTACGCTCACCTGGCTCCCACAGAGGCGTCGATCTGGACTGGACTGCTGCGGTCTCCACCAATGTGACGCATTTTGTTTGCTTGGCCCGTAGGAATATTCTTCTGCAAGTGGAGAAAGGGAATTAACCACCCGTGAAGTTGAGCGTAAATTCCCCCACCCCGCTGTTCTCCCCACTGATCACCTTGGATGTTCCCTCTTATAGTCTCACCTGATGATTTGAAAAGATGAGCTCTCCATCCTGCATTGAGCGCAGGGGCGCGTAGATAACCAGTTGCTTCACTGGCTCGAAGGAATTGGTGAGTTCCAGGACAATATTGACTCTGATATTCCCGGCAAGACGCCGTAAGTATGTAGTTCGTAAGAGTTCAAATGCCTCACTTTCACTCTTGTCTGATTCCTTGCAGGTTGCAGCTTGACCCTACTGAAGAGTTCCTCGTGGCAACCGGTAATGTTCTGGTAAGGATTTGTATTATCCAACACAGTTCAATAAAATAATGTCCATATGTAACCTGTTGCTTTCTCCCTTATTTAGGCGCTGAGAGAAAGTATGAAGTCTCGGGGAATAATGCCTCCGGCGGTAAAATCAGTTAAGTCTTTTGTGGTGAGGAGGGTTCCCCTTGTTAGTCCCTTGTTTCACCTTGCTGTCCTTTTGTTTCCCCTTAGGGGCCGTGGTTCGCTAGGATGCAGTGGAAGCTGCACCGACCCGTGAAGAAGAATAGTATCCCTGGTGGTAAATTCAGGTAAGTCTATGGGGGGTATTCCTCTGTGTATTCCCTTGGATCACCTTGCTGATCTTGTCTTCTCCTTAGGTGCCGGAGTGCGGCGGTAACATGCAGGAGAATGCGGTGAAATGTGAAGATGCTGCAAAGGCCGGTGAGTTCAGCGCGGTGCTGCAGCAGGCGAGGCGACGAGCATAAAATAACTTCTTTCTTCCAGCTCGAAGGCGCGATGTATCGGGAATTCAGGTAAGGATCAAAGGTATTGCTCTTGTTCTAACCTTTTCTCCTTCATTCTCCCTTTTTCTAGGAGCTCCAAACTCGAGGCGGGCGTGGCAGAAGACTGGATGCAGACTTGCAGGCACGGTGAGCGTTACGCTGCTGGATGCAGAATAACGCGAAGCGTGTGCTGCTCTTCGGGCGTGGTTTAAATAGCCTCCAAAGTAGTCCCAGGTAAGTATTCCTCCCCAGCCCCACCCGAGTAAAAAAATAGTCCCTAGGTAAAATAGTCCCTTCCAAGCCTCGTTTGGCTTGGAGCTCTTGCAGCATGCTCTGCATCAGGTAGTTTTAATCAATGAGCCTGGCGCCTATGGCGCTAGGACTGCACCCAAATAGCCCCTAGAGGGGGTTGTTGGGCTTGCTCTGGGTAACTTGATGCCTGCTTCCGGGGTTGCTGGACTTGGTCTGGGTCCCCGGGGGTAGGCATCATGACAGGTATCTCATAGCTTTAAAAGAAGATAAGACGAGGGCATTAATGACCCCTGAATGAAGAACATCAAGGTACCCTAAGAAAAAGTCATTAGGGATACGCGAGATAACGGCATCAATTACCTCTGAGCAAAGAGCATCAAGAGGCCCATTGAGAGTACACTAGCTGTGCCCAAGAGCAGGACATTGTCATGTCCCAGGCCAGCATATGCCGATGGATATGCACATTATCCCATCACATGCCATGAGGTTACTGGTAAAAGAGATTTTGCTGGGATCTTCAGTGAAGCTGCTTTTCCTTAGGCTCGCACTTCTCTTCCATACTGTCAATTCCACTAAACTTTCCCTTCTCAAATCCTGCCAGAATGTAACTCCCAGCCTGCGTGCTCTGGGTCTTTGTACTATGTCAGAATATGTAAAACCTGAAACATTCACTTCCACAAGTTCTCCTTCATTTGGTGCTCCCTGTTATGTGTCCTGTTTCCTGGTCCTCTATTTATATCCTGTTTACCAGCTAGTATTAACATATGCCTACTGCATGGCTGGAGTTTGGTCACTTCTTGTTTCCTGTTTGCTGTGCACAATTGCCGATCCCAATTAGTTTGTTACTATCCGCTTCTAAACTCCACCCTGACTTTAGCAACAACAGACTGTGTTCTATTTCATCTCCTCAGTCATTACTTCTTTCTCAATCTGCTGAGTATTGTGGACATTTATTTTGCCTCCCATCTGTTAAGGTGTTTATGCAGTTCATTGTCTGTTTTTCTGGAGGATCCCTCTTTTTGATCATCCTTCTTCCAGCTTCCTTTTGGCTCCAGAAATGTCAAGTTACAATGTACTTTCAAATATAGGGAGTATCAACACTCACCATCTCCTGGCTCTTCTGCAATTCCCAACTTCCATCAGCTACTTGTTTCAACTTTTGAAAATTGCATAGGCACATGTACATAACTAGTATGCACTTAGTTTCCTGTTGTTTCCTTCCCTAGACCTCGCGTTGGAAGGCGGGTGTTTATTATCCTTACATGTCCCCCAATCTATTACAGTATTATAAATAAGACAAACACTAGAACGAACAAATGGAAATTAAAGTTTGGTGAGGGGTTTGAAACACCATGTTGTAGCAGTTTTGCACAGACATTCTGTGATAAGTGTAGTTGGTGTGTATGTATTTGAGCCCAGGCGATAGAGTAGCCAAAATCACAATCTGTTAGCAATGTGTTATTTTTACATTGTTTTTAGGGTGGATTAAATCAAACACTCCAACATCCCCAACCAGGTCATTATGCCTGCTGAAGCAGACCGGGCTAACAAACCGAGGCAGATGCATGCATTTCTGGATCACCACCCTCACCTAAAGCTGCTCCCGAAAAGGTAACCTGACTGTTGCACACTCCCATTGCATACACGACAGGCTATTGAAGCACCAAAGTGTCTATGTCTACTGTCCTTTCATATGGCCAGTATGCTTGGTCCTCCCATAGGGTTTGCCATGGCCAGCTGTTTTCATTCATATTGAGGTAATCTTTCACACAGATTGTAATCTCCCCTGACCCTGGGTGGTTAACTTCAGCAGAACTCTAAATCACCTCAATTTGCACTGTATTTGGGCAATTTGGGCTAAGCATATGACAATTCCTGCTGGTCTTATGTTACTGTAACCAGTGTGTTATAGAGGTCAGACATTTTTCTTCTACAAGATGTTCATAGCAAACAAAGTAATAGTTAACGGAATAGGTCAGTCGTTCTGAACCTTTCATGAAAGGCGTGCTCAAATGGCTAAGCACTTGAGCCCGATTGTTTCTTCACTATAAAAACCAACATGAACTCTTTGGTTGCAGATGGCATTTTTTTTTTATTAACGTAAGAATTCACAAAAAGTAATGTAAATACAAATTGTGTAGAGATTGCTTTTTTTAATTTGCATTACTTTGACAAAGGTGCAGGTCAGCTTATTCACATATGTAGTATGTTTATTTCCAGAGGACTGTACTACCAGCACAAATGATGCACTGGCCAGTCCCCCTGAATACATTAGTGCCAGGAGCACGCATGGTGCCCTCGGCACTCAGAGGTCGCTTATTGTAGATATATATGTGTGTGTTTTGTTCCCAGAAACAGAACTCATAACATTGCAATCCTATCTGACTTAATGGTGTTTCTTTAAGGAACGTCAGATTCTACATCATGAATGCTTGACATGTGACTGATTCTGCCTCAACAATAAAGGCCTTTCTGAGGCCATTGAACTGCTCCTTGGAACTCTCCCTAATAATATATAACCTCTATATTCCTCATTGAAGCAAACACAGCACAGTTAAACACCATGCCCCACTACCGTATGACCAACTCTGCCCAGCCCTTATGAATGTCCTACTCTGATATTGTCAAACCTCAATAATACACGCGGTTTCAAACTCTGAATTATGAAAAGCATACCTAGGCATGCCTGACATGTGAGCAACTGGTGGTGTGACGAACAATCTTACAATTCCCTTTTTAAACCTTTCTAATTTGATCATCATCAGAATGCTGAATGGCTGAATTCTTCTTACCCAGATTCAATACCTGGGAACTGTAGGTCACACATAGATCTCTTCAGGCTGTGACTTAATCTACTGAGATATCTTTCTGCAAACTGTAATGTGCTGTTTTTTCTTGTATAATGTTCACTGATGCACAGGACTCCATTTCCTCTTGCTAACCCCCACCCAGTCTCACCCGACCCCTCCATTTCCTTTAAAGGTATTATGTGCATGTTATTTTCCCCACAAATCAGCCTGAACCTACCCATACTTCCCCCAATCTTCCTTGAAGATTGATGGCTCTTAAAGTAGATTTGGGCAGACTTGAGTTAGAAGAAAAATCTGTGGGGACATGAAAATCTACCTGAATCTACTTAGGAGATTTGCAGGAGCCTGTAGATCTCATTTTCAGAAAATTCTCCTCATAGCAACCGTCCTACTTTTATTTTCGGTTTTTCTTGGATCAATTCAAATTTCTCCATTTCTAATAAGTAAATAACACAAGAGCAATGCCTAGGAGATACAGTCTATCTAGGACATATAGGATATTAACCAGGCATCCCTTATTTTCTTTAAGCTTTGTGATGCTGCCCCAGGCGGCTTTCTCAAAAATACCCCACCCAAACCAAATAAAGCCCAAAATCCTTTTTTTACAAAAATGAAGGGGTACCCACAAGCAGGGGGGTTGCTAGGTCTGGAAAAGACCTGGGGTTACGCTGATGTCGGAACTGTCGGGACTGGGGGCTAGCTAGCCCTTTGGTTGTACCTCCTGAGATTCTATCCGGGGCTACAACCAAAAGATCAGGGGCTATAGACCCCCCCCCCCTAGCAACACCTCTGCCTACAAGGTACCCTATTGGCCAAGGTTACCCTGTAGGAAATCTTTTTTGCAATTCTCCTTGATTGAGTAAATCTCTGAAAGCAATCCCTCTATCTTCGCAAAGTCCTGTGTGGCTGATATGGGGAGGGTGTTCAGGAGACTCTGCGGGCTCAGGCAAGTTGTCAACTGTGTTATGTGACACTCATCGTGGTATATTAGGATCCTCCTGAGACTCTCTTCCCTCCTGGGCCTGCTGGCCTAGAGATCCCATGAGTACCTGAGAAAGAAGTGGTGTATTGACGTGCTCCTGTGGCCCATGAACCACGGCCACAAGATGCTTACTGGGAGAGACTGAGGGCCTCATTACGAGTATGGAGGCAGCCATGCCCTTAAAAAGGGCATGGCTGCCTCCATACCGGGTTCCAGTACCGGGTTCCTCCAATGAGGACTTACCGGGCTATTACAACCATGGAGGACCTGGTAAGTCCTCATTGGAAAAACCCATCCCCATTCCCATTTGAGTCACCATAGGGCTCAATGGGAATGGGGAGGGAGCTAATAACGGGCCCGTTAATAACGGGCCCATTATTAGCTCCTTGGTCCCCTCGCGGGACCCGGAAAGGACATCTGGTTTTACCAGACGTCTGTTCCGGGTCCAGCTAGGGGACCTCGTAATCAGGCATCCCGTAATGAACGGTGCCGGTCCCATACCGGCACCCTTCCTTACGGGAGCACCATGGCCGTAATGAGGCCCTGAGAGTTTTTGTAGCGATCCTTGTGATTGCCTACAAGCTAGTTTCTCACACACCAAAGTTGGGAAAAAAACAGCCTGCAAATCCTGGACCAGGCTCTTGGCACTCTGCCATGATGGCAGCAGCTACATATTGGGCTGACCCATGGAGAGGTCGAAGGAGAGGCGTATCAGTCCTGCCTGACCTCAAAATGGTGGCTCGCCTTTTCTAAGCTCCAAATGCCGAGCTATGCCCTCATTATGACTAAAGAATATTGCTAAAAGCACATATGCACAACAAGGTGGAAAGCTGGAAGTGGGCCAATCATTGTTCGTCCCTTAGACACAGATCGAGGTGATCCATATGTTCCTATTAGATAATAATTTACCATTTAACAAACAGTACAACACTGGGCTCATTGGACCCTAGATTGTGGGGGCTAGGAATGCAGTGAGAGGGGAGTTGTGCGGGGTGAGAAAACAGATCAAGGAATGAGGAGGAGGAGAATAGAGGCATGAGAGAGCTGCTGGAGCTGGAGAAAGAAAAGATCCAGGAGATTGGAAGGTAATTACATTGAAAGGGAGAGGTTGGTGTTGGAGGAGAGAGAAAGTGAGAGATATGTAGAGAGAATGGAGATGGAGAGAGTAATTTAAGGATAAGGATGTGGAAAGAAGGGATAAGGTTTAGACTGATGGAAGTCACATAATATTTGCACTAGCCAGGAAGTACCCTGTCCCACAACTTACTCGAGAGTCTAATCGAGATCCAGGCCTATGTGAAAGGCCAGAGTTGATAGAGAGGGAAAAGAGCAGCCAAACTTGTTGTGAGTTTGGTACCCAGGAAGGTAAGAAGGCATAATATAACCTCACTCTTGCATGACGTCCGCGAATGGGGGGTGGTGTGGTTGTGACAAGAATGAATACATCCGAAAACCAAACGATGACAGTTGTGTGGATAAATATACTGCATACTCACAATGCCTTGCTGCTGTGGCTCAGAACTGGAGGTGAAATTCCAGCGATGGCTACTAGGGGTGCTGTGGAGTGTGTGACTCGGGCCAAATGGATTTTCCTACATATATATTACACGGCCTGCGGTAGTGGCATGTAGTTATTGTTAAGTTGCTCAACTCATGAAAAGAGCTCTTTTTGCATGGCTTATACCGTCACCCCCCCTCCAACCACCCAGATGAAGCCTCACAAAACTTTGCAAAAAAAAAGTGTACGGCCCCCTTAGAATGATTCTGCAAAGTTTAGGGCAGTTTTGTCCAGGGAAAGCAAAGTTATATGGGGGTCCAAAAATGTGTGGAAAACCTCATAGACGCAATGGAAAAAAGATTTTCATCACGCCTTAAACCCAAACCACTGGTTGGATTTTCACCAAATTTGAGGCAGGAGCACCAGATTGGTCTAGAAAGTGTGCTTTTGTAAATTTGGTGTAAATCCATCCAGTAGTTATTTTAAAAACAGACAAAAAGGAGGTCAAATTAAATAAGTGATATCTGAGGTCGGTCCACGGACCAGCCCTCTGGCCCAATAAAGGGGTGGGATGATGTCTGCGGACATCGGACGTGTTCACTGATTGGTTAGAGAACAGCTGTGTTGCATCATATTTTTTTTAAACGGCCCCATGTTGGATCCGCTGTCAGCCACGTTGTCCGTGGATAGTGTGGTGGGGAAAAAGTCTGGATACCACATTTGTGGTCATTTGGTGGTTGAATGAGGGGCTGGAAAGGGTGGTGGGGTGGAATAACGATGATATGGGGCTGTTTTCCTAGGTGAAAAAGGGGTTTGCAAATGCTGCAGAGTCCACAGTCAATTTTAGTGTCAGCTGTAGGCCATAGCCCCAACAATATGGGCACTGGCCACAACCACCACAGTAGTAATATGGGTTTAGTAATTATAGGTAATCTAGTGGGAGAATAAAGTGTTTGTAATATGATGGAATTATATAATTCAACTGTATATGGTATTTATGATTGCAGTACAATTGAGGATAGTGCTTATGGAATATGTATTTGTTTATACTTGATATGGTTACTTAGTTGCATACAGTAATGAAGCTGGAATCTCTGGTTCATTTTCTTTGTGGAAACAAAAGTAGTATAATGTGTTAAGCAGGATAGTTTAAGAGCTTGTTTGCATACAATTTTATATATACATTTACTTTTTTGACACGAATATGCAGTACATTCTAAGTACTATGTTTGGTAAAACATTAGTGTATGATACACTGTTGTTATATTGACATTAAATAATCATTGGTTCATTGGGAAAATAAATTCATTCAGGATTTTAAAAAACATTACAATTGTGTGAGTGTAAGTGTGATAGTATGTTTGTTTGAACTATGTTGTCATTAATGGAATGTTTAAAGTAGTTAGATACCTGTTGGCGTATTCCAAATACAATAGCCTTTAGAAGACGTTTTGCAGTAACAATAATTGTGAAGGTGTATTTGAAGTGTATTGTAATGAAATACATTTTTGAAGAAGTTCGATACCTGTTGATGTATTTTAACTAGTATTTTGGATGTAGTTAGATACCTGTTGGTGGATTCTAACTGTTGATTGTGCTACAGTTTAGTGGGTAAATGTGGGTTGAATGAATATTAAGTAGGTATTTGTTAAATGTACTGGTAACCTATGTTTTGGAGCAATGGAGGTGTTGTTACATTGAAATCAACCACTTCTTTTTTTGACATATGCAGTATAGTGCCCTGAAGTGGTTGTGGCACCAATCTGGTATGTTATGCCTACTACTGTGAAGGATTTTCTACCAAGGGATACTTGGCATGTTTATAAAATGAGTGAACATGCAGTTATTCTTAGTACCATCTGCATTGCACGACAGAAGCATTAGTATGGCATATTGGCTATGTGAGTCGATTTGTATGCTTGAATGATTGTTTGTATTGCAAAAAGGGCATAATATGCCATGATTTGCATTCTGCAGGTGCTGTTGAAATGCAATGGATTCACAATTTGTTATGGTTACATATAGAAATCATTTGTTAGGGATGTGCTCTTGTGAAACAGGATTGCAGAGAGTGCATGTATGTTTCCACATGTATGGAATCTGCAAGACTTCATTTGTAGGGATGTTTTTGGTTTCCAGTACTTGTAGTAAGTATATTAGGAATTCTTGAGGGTCGTCTTGTGTGTTTATGGTAAATGTTACCATTCATGCACAGTAGTCCAATTCATGTCTTATACCTGAGACACTGTAAGTGCTGTGAGGATTATTTGTGGCATTTCTGTGAAGGACAAGCATTTGCAAAGACAACTGGTCCAAGCCGTTTAAGTAAATGTTGTGAACGATTGGTGGCAATTGGAATAGAAGATTGATTGTTACATTTGCATAGCAATTTACTCCAGTTGTGTTGTTGAATTTAAATGGACCAGAGAGTTCTGTCTGTGCATTGCTTGATGTGCCTGCAGATTTATTTGGAGAATAAACATTTCTCTCTTTGTTTTCTGATGGATGTGCAGTTGAGTTTGTACTAATGTTTGTGATTGTATTTTTGGATGGAGAAGGAGTTGGTCATTGTTTCGTTAGTGGTATTGTTGGGAGATATGTTATAGAATCTGTTTGTATTCATTTTCTTTTTATAGGTTTGCTTTTTTGAGGTACAGGGTACATATCTAGATGATAGTTATACAGAGCACATATCCTGTTGTATTCTAGGATGCAAGGAATGTCAGCGTTGACTTTGTTTGCATCAAAGTTAACTAGGAATAGACCATTCAGTGTACAGAGATGTATAAGTGCTACGTAACTCATACCTTCTTTGCAGATTGTGCTGCCAATGTTAATCAATGTGTGATGTAGGGCTAGACCTTGTGATTTGTGAATAGTGACAGCATATGCAAGAGACATAGAGAATTGTTCTCTGCAGACGTACATGTCTTTGAAAAGAAGGAAATGTGTTATTGTGCAGCCAATTCTTTAAACTTCTGCAAGTTGTCAAAGTGGATGTTGACAAACTGAATGATGTTGTCATGTGTTTATGTTTGGAAGCGACAAACTGTACCATCGGCTTTATTGACTAAACCGTGTTCTACATCAAGTGAATGTTTTAGAAATACTCTACAGTTAAAACACCAAGTTGATATTTTCTCCAATCCAGCAGTGTTGTAGATAGATTTTCCTAAGCTATTTAGATGTGCTTTTGCTTGTTGACACATAGGGAGTGTCATGCTGTGCACTTCTTGTTTGTCTGTGGAGCTGATATGCAGTATGGGTTGCATTTCCTTTTTTAAGGCTGTCTCGTTGAATTGACTGCAGCTTGCAAGGGTTGGCACTAAGGACATGCATTTTATATTTTGTTGAGTTCATTGTTCCATGACATCAGGAGCAGATGTGTTTTCCCCATATAGCTCATGGATTAGTCTACTATTTAAGATGGTTTTTGCACCTTTAGTAAGCAGACCAGTCCTAACGCTTTTTAAAATGTTAGCATAGGTCAGGTCTGCAGACTGACACATGTTTTGAGTTCATTCTATGTAGCGAAAATGTTGCCAGAGATGCACATTTCCAATGATGCTGAGTGTGTTGCAGCATTGTTTGTGTCCTAATGTTTTGAAAATAGGTTGACTTTTTACTGATGTTTACTGTATGAGTGCTCCAAAAACAATGATGTGTTTTCCTCCAAACAGTTCTTTGTAGTTGTTTATTTTAGCACTTCTTGCATTCTGTGGTGAATTAATGCCAACATGAGGTTGAAAATGATGCTTACTTCATCTATTAGGAGCACTTTCATTAGTTTCAGAATTCTATGTACTTCAGTAGCAGCTTCTGCTGTTAATTTGCAGTATTCTAATTTGTTTTGGTTTTCTACAGGAAGGAGTAGTAGTTGGTGTAAAGTTACTCCTCCTATGTTTTAGACAGCTACACCTGTGGGGGCTGTTACAATAGCAGAAAGGTTGTGGTTTGTTAAGTTTGGTAGAAATGTGCTGATTATTTTAATAAGAATGTTTTACCAGATCCAGCTTCACCGCTTACATACAGCAGCAGAGGTTTATCATTTTTAAAGGTACACGCTTTAGCTTCATGTTTAAAACCATGTTCAATTTCTTCAGTCACTTCTAGATAGATGGTGAGGTGGCCATCATTTAGCTGTGATTTGAGCACTGAAAAGTATTTTTCAGATTGTTTATATTGATACATGGTATTTTGTACCTCAGGCAGGGCTATTTCTCCTTCATTTAGAATGAGCGGTTCTCCAAGTGGTTCTTGACTTCCTGTGAAGGCCGACTATCTTGATGTGAAGAATCGACTTGAGGAAAGTTATAATACAGCCAGCCATTCTAGATCCAAAACAAAGTCCCCAGATCGGTCTAACACTTCGCCAGGAGGTATATCCATGAACAATAGATTGGCTGCCAAAAAACACTGCGAGCCAAAACAGCCTCGCAAGGATTTAACAAGTACTCCCAACACAATCAAAGCTTGGCATTCTGGCACCTCCATCTGCAAACCAGCTTTGAGCAAAGATCGTGTTATACCATCAAATCAATCCATTGCTCCGCTGGCTGAAGTTGGAGATGAAACTCATGAGGAAAGTGCCAACTCAGACCTCAATGTTCCTTTACCATTCTGCTCAGTTTTAAATAAAGACAATGATGATCTCAACTTGGAAAGCAAACATATTCTATCAGCTGCTGCCAGTTTGCAAATACATAATAAAGTTTTAACAGCCACATCGTTGTCAATGGCTCCTTTTGTCAAGCTTTATGAATCAATTAGCGACAAGCTCGACAATCAGATCTTACTGTTAGCAACTTTGAATGAATTGAAAATACCTTGGAAAACCTCTCACAACTTCTGGAAAGACGGCTAGACAATGAGGCTGAAACCTCGACTCGATGGCAACAACGCCTAAGCAATGCTGCAAGAAATGAGTCAGTCCATAATGCTGACCTATTGGAAGCAGTAATTGACTGATCATTCTAAACGGCCCCAAATGATGGCAAACCCGAAAAAAAGATCACACCCCGATGACTGAGAGCATGACACCACTTTTAATTCAGCAGATCTTGCTAATTGGTCCACCTATTCAATTGAATCCAAAGGTTCTAGGGAAGTATGCACCATTGAATGACAACATTTCTGAGTGGTGGTCATATCTATTGTCCGGTCGCAACTGTTTACTATCCTGTGCTGTAATAGATTATCTCGACAACATGCTAGTGCTCTGTGATTTGATCATTTGATCACATGAACGATGGATGATTCTGACTCTGATGTAAATTGTTCTAACATTTCTTTTATGTAATATGTGAGGATGAAAGAAAGATATGAAAGATGTAAACAAAGTTTTGTATTAAACTATATTTTACAATAAAACAATAAAAAACGAAAGATTTGTCATTCCAGAGGTCTTTTAGCTCTGTTTTCTCAGCTTTGGTGAGACTGTGACATATCTTGCAACTGCAGTGGAATTGTCTGCAATGTATTATATGTCTTTGTTTGCATTCCACAAGGGGGCAATGATTGCATTGTAATCATTGAAGCACTTAGATGCTTTGTCCCTTTTAATTCTGTATGTGTTTTCAGGGGATTTGCCTTTTACACAGTGTCTAACAGAAGACATCAAGCTATTTATGTGTCCGTTTTTGCAAAGTGGTCTAGGAAAACAAAAATGACATTTGGTATAGTATTTACCTTTGTTTTTACATCTGTCGGCACTTATGTTTTTGGAAGGATACGATTTGCATACGTGGGTCACAATCTGTGGTTTCTGAAGGTATGTCACAGGTAATATATTTCTCAATAAACTGCAAAAATGTATCATCATTGTCATGGCCAAATTTGGGAGCATCTTTTATCCAAAAAAGCATGTGGATGTGTGGTGCTCCTCATGATTGATATTCTTTTCTCCAAAAGAAATGTTGCACTTCTCTGAACAGAGGAGTAGTTTTATTGCAGATGAAGTGCAATGGCAATGAAGCAATGGTGAACGTTCTTTGATACATTGACAGGGTCAAGAGAACAGAGTTCTCCTGGTGTTTGTATATCTATTCCATCTTTATTTTGGTTTGCAGTTTGTAAGTAGTTGTGCAAGTCATCCCATGCATACTCTGCACAACTTAAAGTAACAAACCATGTGGGTGGGCCTAGGTTCTTTAGCATACAACATACATCATCATGACTTCAGAACCAGTACTCTTTTGTACCATGCATGTTTGCCAAGAGATTTGTGATACTTGACTGCAAAACTTCATCTTTGTCTTTTATGTTTTGAAGCAGTTGGGTGGTGGACATTTAAAAAAAAAGTAGAGCCTGTTGTTAATGTGTGTGCAACTCCATAACATATAGTTTCTAGTTCACTTTTGAAAAGTAGGTGGAAAATGTATTCTACATTTTGTCTGAATCTGGGGGTCTTCAGAATACATTTGTAAAGAGTGATATTCTGATGCACTCATTTTTGTGGACCTTTCATCATATCTTCCTCCTTTCTTCTACACGTTTGTTTGCTTGATGCATTTGATATGTTCTAATGCATCTTCAATGGCATCTTCAATGGTGTCTTGAGAGTGTAGTGGACGAATTGCAAACTGGTCCATAATGTTGGCTGCAGTTACTGGATCTCCATGTTCAAATTGGCCAGTTACTGGTGAATCTTGAATTATTTGGGGGCGGGGGGTTCTCTTAGGTTTTCCTCTATGTTTATATCTTTGTAGTATACATTGTTTTCTTTCAGATATAGTTGTGCTTGTCTAAAGTAGTTTAAGTTGACTAGTTGTTGCCACATTTTTTTGTCTTGTGTTGGTACACCATTAACTAGTACAATCAAAGATTGATCTTTTGGTTATTTTACTCCTAGAGTTTGTGCTTTTTCTTTAAGATCTAATGGCAAATATACTACTTTGACACGGATTCCCTTTAGTAACTCAGATGGAGGTAATGTGGCTGTTCTTGGTTGAAGGTGTATTATAGCTTGTAATATGTGTACTATTGAATTATAATGCTTTCATACAAGTTAAGTGGTTGGAGAACCTTTGGAAGTGGCAATATTCCCAAGTTATTATTGATAGCATGTGCTGGCATTTTTTTTATTACCAACCTTTGTTCTGCAGTACATGCAAACTACTGAGGGGTCAGTTATTTTGTATTTATTTTCTGCTGTTAGATATAAAGCTAATTGGAACAACTGGGATTCCTCATTCTCCTCTATTTTGTAGGCCATATCTAATATTTGTGGGATCTTTTTAAAAAAGGTTTTTTGACAACAGACACATACTTGGTCTGGTATTTCAGCAGATGTGCTTTGAAACTTTCTTTTTGTGTGTGTTTGTTAGGAGGTTGGTGTTTGTGAGGTTTTTGGTAATGCTTTCTGAAGTTACTGAATTTTCTCAGTCAACTTAATTTGCAAAGTGCTCTTTTTTGTTAGGAGTTCTTTGGCTGTTCCACGTAGAACACAACTTATTGTGCAGTATAGCCTATGCACAAGATTCACTATAGTGAAATCGTATTTTTATAACATTTTGATGTGGTGGAAGGTGCTTTTATGCAAGCAGTTCCTAAAATGCAGGCTAATGAATGTCCTCGAAGTCCAGTCTGGCTGTGCATTGGACAAGAGTCCATGGTTTGTAAAGTTTTCATTTTACTTTTGTCAGTTAGTTTCACATAGTGATTCAGGAATTGTCAAAGGATTGTTGGCATAAATTACACATTGATCTGCATGTCCATTTGTACAATGGATGGTTTGTTTGAGTGAAAGTAATATTTTGTTGAAAGTTTGTTGGGGATGTTTTTTCTATTAGGTTTCTTTTTTGCCATAATGGTGTCTCCTTTCATTTCATATCCTCGGTCATCACTGTGTATAGCAATTTTGTTTTTGTTGTTATTTTTTATACGCTGCTTCATTGAATTATGGTCTGTGCTGCTTGTGTGAATCCATTCACCTTCATAGAAGTTTCAAAATTAATCTATATTGACATTGCACATGTTTAGAGCTACTTTGTGTAATGTATTGATTAATTTAGGTAGTGGTTCGATTCTGTTTAAAATCAATATAAACATGTTTCTCTTTAGATTCAATTCAAGCTTCAAGGAGTAGTATCCTGTGGTAGTTTTCAAGTGTAGATCGTGACTTTTCAGCTTTCGTTATAAGATTGGGAAGAACTCTACAGTGGAAAATATTTTGTAGCATTCATTTTTTAATTGGCTTGTAGTGGCTACTTTAACACTGGTAGATGTAGTGTTTGGTTCATTAGTCGAAAGTTTTTCTTTGTACATTTTTTTTACTTTTAGTTTCTGGAAGACGGGCCTTACCTTTTTTAGTCATGGCTGGTTTAGTTTTGTTGAGTGAGGTTACTAGCATTTTATGTTTTAAAGGTGGATTGCTATATGACTTGCTTTTATTCTTACCTGCTCTATTATTTCTTTGTTTTCTTCAGAGTTGTTTTTTAGTAGGCATTTCTTGTGTCTGTTGGGTTGAATGTATATGCATGTATAGTTCATGGGTTTGTGGGTGTGATTGTAGAGATGTATAAAGTGTTATTTGATTGTGAAGTGGCATACTGTGTGTGGTTTGAAGAGTAAGCGTCTGTAGAGGTGTGATAGACTTGAGTTAGTGAGGAGGTGAGTGGTGGTGTGATTGAATAAGTAGAAACATTGTGATGTTTTGAAGAGTGTGAATGGTGCAATTTAATGAATTAGAGTGAAACAAATGTTGATTGGAAAATAATACTCTGGGCTAATGTATAGTGGAAGTATATTGTTACAAATACAGGAATGAACATGGTCCATTTATGGACTTACTTTGTAGGATTTGAAGGGTATTTTTTTGGCAGCTGGTTTCGGGAAGCTTTTTCTTTCCTGTAATTGTAAAAGACAATTAGTGGGTATATGTGGTAATGGTGCAAGCCAGGTTGTCATTTCTGAAGGTAGGAGGAGTTATTGGGGAAAAGAGTTCATGAAGTTATGGTATGGATGGTGTACTAAAGTGTGTTTACTATGTCGTTTGAAGAATTGGAGTGTACGTAATTGTTGTTTGGACCTTGGAAGGAACAAGGCAAACATGGGTATGAGGAAAAAGTGCTCATGTATGTTTTTTGGTGCTGCTGGTTTTAATAGAATAAGTGCTTTGTTGGTGGTTTAGTGATAATGCAATGCCGGATTGTTGTTCCAGCTGTGTTTGGTGTGTTATAGTAGAGATTGGGAATAAAAAGAGTACTTTATATGTAAGGTGAAGTGTTGTATATAAACACTTTGGCGGTATACAGATATGTGTGAGCAGATGAAGAATGGTGGTAGTGTAAGGGACGTAAGGAGTGAGGTTGGAAATTGTGACATTTATATTGAATGAAAAATTGAAAATGCTGACCATTTAAAAATGTTTCTTTTTAGGAGTATTTTTATGAAAGATAGGAAATACATATGTGCATTTATAGGAGCTCTGTGTGCAACTTGTTTGTAAAAGAAAATAAAAGCAGATGGAAACGATTTGTAGCACTTGTGTGTAAGTTTAATATGTTGGTTGTACATGCACACTTGCCAACATAATCCATTGCAATCTGTAGGTGCTATGTAGTACTAGTTTTTTTGTTTGTGTTCTGGAACTTGCAGTTCCACTTTACCCACTATACCACTTGGAATATAACTTCCAGATTGCAGAGAGAAAAAACAGACTGGATAAGTACCTACAGTTTGAAATGGGTTAGGTCAGCAAGTATGCCTGTACTGCCAACATATTATTCTTTCACATACGAAGTACGACTTAAACATGTTGTAGAAATGTGTGTCATGTCTCAGCTGGGATGGCCGGTTTGGAACCGCTGGCGTTATGGTCCGCCATAGCGTTTCCCATCATGTTCTTTCCTTTTTGCGGATTTACCGGTCTAGTTGTTGCACGCGCACGTAACTGGAAGTATTAATTGTACCACTTCCTGGTTACGGACGCATTGCAAAATTTCCAGGTTTCCTCCTGTGTTGCCATCGCTCTTGTTGAGTGTTTTTTTTTTCCACTCTCGGACTTTCGTCCGTTCTTCTCATTTTTTCCCTCCGTTTTCCCTCTGGTTCCTCTCCTTTCTGCTTCGCCCACTAGCTCCTCCTTCTTTTGCTCCCTCATATTCCCTCTCCCTCTCTCCCGTTTGCCCCCCTTTCGTTTTCCCTTATCCTTCTTCCCTTTCTTTCTTGCCTCTTACCAGTCCTCTGCCTGCCTTACGGATCCTCTTTTCCGCTCTTGCTCCATTCTGTCAGCCTTGTACCAGACCTCAGCCTGCCTTACGGATTGCCTTTGCCAAGCCCTTTATACATTTCTGTCAGCTGTGTACCAGACCTCAGCCTGTCTCACGGATTGCCTTTGCCAAGCTCTTTGTACCTTCCAGTCAGCTGTGTACCGGACCTCTGCCTGTTATATTCGGATTGTCTTCGCCACACGTCTGAAGCTCTACAGCCACCATTGAATCTAACTTCAGCCTACCTTGTGGATTTTCTCACTGCCTCAAGTCTTCCATCCCACTCGAGCCTGTTCCACATTCTCTGGGAGGAAGGCTCTCAAGGGTTTTTTTGAGCCTTTGGCTTTTTCCCCTTGTGTGACGTTCACAGAGGGTTTACCCCCGTCACACCTATCACGGTGGCATCCTTCCGTGGACGTCCCTACCTCCATAAAAAAAGGAGAGACCCACAAGTCACAAGAAAAGGAAAACCAAGAAGAAGGACGAAGGTGAGGAGTTGGGGGAGGGTGGAGAAACAGAGTCTTCTTGTGAAGAAGAGGATATTACGGACCCTAGTGACAATGTGTTGCATCTGCTTTTTTCTTTCTTTTAGGAAAAAGTTACACACAGTGCTGCTATAAATGCACATACGCATTTTTTAACTTTCATGAAAATGCTCCTAAAAATATTTTTTTAAATGCACAACATGTTATATTTTTCATTCCATATAAATGTCACACTTTTGAATATTACATTTCAGTCCTGTTTCTTTCTTTGCATTGTGGGACTTGTAGTCTGAGTTGTATAATGGGAGAAGTGGAATTACAAGTCATAGAATGCAACAAAAAAACAATGAAGACTTGATAAGCACCTAGAGATTGGAATGGGTCATGTTGGCAGGTATGCATGTACTGCTAACATATTAAACTTGCAGACACCTAGTGCCATTTAAAAATATTGTACACATGTTTTGAATCAGCTTTTTATTTCTGAAACAAAAATGTTAAACACAGTGCTGCTATAAATGGACATATGAATTTTGTAACTTTCATCAAATTTCTCCTAAAAAGAAACATTTTTAATGCACTGCATTGTAAGCATTTGATGTTCGATGTGAGCAGGGGCTGAATGTTCCAATGCATGGATTTTGCTGGGGTGGTTAAAAAAGAGAATATGCTTATTGAGAAACTTATTACAGGGTAAGTAGCAGGAACCCTCTGTGTATATATTTGTAAAAGAGTTGCACAGCATACATAAAACAGATGTGCAATGTATTGTTAGATACTTATGTTGTTGAATCTGGAAATAGAAATGTTGGAGAGTTTCACAGTAGTTTTTGAAGTAGTTGGCTGTGATTAACAGGAGATATTTACTCAGTTACTTTATTTCAAGTGTACATCTCAAGTGTTGAACTAAGATGACAGGGTTATCTGTAGAGCTTTTGGATGTGATTTTTGGATGAATGTATGAATCCTTCAAAGCAACCAACGAGGGAGTGTTACAAAAAGGAAAGTGGAAAGGATAGCAGGGTCCCTGAGCTACAGGGTACGCGGATACTTCAGTAGTCTGCAGACGGCACGTGCTTCATCCGGGTATTTTAAGGATGCCTGGCATGGAAAGGGGTATATGGGGAATAGCCAATGAGGTGTTCTGGTCGTGGTTTACAGGAGGACAGGGTAGCAGGTGTTTTGTTTATTGTGTGCAGGGAAAATGGCTGTGGCTATTGCTAGGAAGAAGATTAATGTGTAGATGGTGGGAGATTGTTTGTTTGTTTGTTTGTTTGTTTGTTTATTCATTTGTTAAGCGCACCGGACTCGTGATTAAAAGGGCGCAGCAATATGGAAATGCAAGACTTACATAGTTACGTATACACAGGTTACAATATTTACATATAGCAAAATATACAATTTTACATGAATATAGGATATATACAATGTACAGAATAGGACGAAGAAGGAATAACCAAAGAATTTAACTAAGTGAACAATAGGCACTGTACAGAAGATAAATGTGCCACGTGGGCCCTTTGTAAGATACTAGGCTCCCGAATGGATCACAATGCACAAGGTCTTCAGAGATTAATGCAGAAGTCAGAGTTAATACAGTAGTCCGCAGTTACTGCAGGATAATCAAGTCACTATGGAAGTGGGCAAGTCCTCAAGGGTAATGGATGACTAAGGATCTGAAGCAGTGATATGTTTTATTAAATTTTTCCAGAAATGTAAGTAGGGTTGGTCTTCTCTCAGCTCCTGAGGCAATGAACTCCAGCTTTTAGCTGCCTTAACAGTAAAACTATTGCCCCCAATGGTGGTGAGCTTGTATTTGGGGATAGTCAGACAATTAGTATTACCAATACTGGTGGGTCTGAGCGAAGTTCTTCTCTGAAGTTTATCTATGAGGTAGCTGGGGGCTGCATTGTTAAGGGCTTTATGTGTCAAGGAAAGTGTTTTAGTAGTATTTTGTTAGATGTAGATAGCCATTTATGTTGCCGTCTCAAGGAAGAGATGTGAGTTTTCTTATTTATGCCTAAGGCTGCTCTTAGGGCATTATTCTGTAGAGTTTGGATCTTTTGAATGGTATATTTATTAGCCCCACTGTAGAGGGCATTACAGTAGTCGATCCTAGAGAGTATTAGAGCTCTGGCCAGGATCAGACAGCTATTGTCAGAGAGGAACGGTTTACCAGCTCTGAGTAATTTGCAAGTGTAAGCCGTGGCCGAGGTAAGGGATTTAACTTGTTTATCAAAGGACAGTGTGGAATCCAAGTAGAATCCAAGGGTTTTTACTTCCTTGGAAACTTTAGTGGTATTGCCGTCAATATTGAATTATTAATATTCTTGGCCTAGTTTTTTGATATTGGCCTGTGAACCCAGAATTATAAGTTCATTCTTATCATCATTCAAGCACAGGCCATGGGTAGCCATCCATGCTTGGATGATAAGGTAAACTTTGTTCACTAAACCCATGTCCGTACCGTAATCCCCAGAAAGTGGGAAGAGAATCTGAGTATCATCTGCATAATTAGTGTAGGTGATACGCAGCTGGTCCAGATCGTCGAACAGTGGCTTAGTGAAGATGTTGTAAAGGGTAGGCGAAACGCAGGACCCTTGGGGAACACCGAATAGGATAGGTATAGGGTCGGCAGCTTCTGAGGGGGAGAAGACTCTCATGGTTCTCTCACTCAGGAAGGACTCAATCCATTTGATGGCACCCATAGAGAAGTGGGCTGCAGAGTCAAGGTGCCGGCATAAGACCTTGTGGTTGACCAAATCAAATGCGGCAGAGAGGTCAAGTAGGAGCAAGAGTACTGTCCTTCCTTTGTCTCTCAACTCATCTATTTGGGACTTTAGGTCGATTAGGGCTGTCTCTGTGCCGTGTAGTGGACGGAAACCAGATTGTCTGTTGCCTAGAAGTTTATGCAATTCCAAGTGCTTTTGAATTTGAGTGTAGGCAGCTTTATTCAATATTTTTAGTAGAAATGGGACTGTGGTAATGGGCCGGTAATTAGTGGGAATAAGAGGATCTAATGTCTGTTTTTTGAGGAGTGGTAGCACCCAGGATTGTTTGAGGTTGGCAGGTATGGTACCGGTGGCAAATGAGGCATTTATCAATTTGGTTATGAATGGGGAGGGTTCTCTAGCAGCATCTTTTATTAACTGTGCTGGGAAAATATCACCTTTACAGTTTGAGGGCTTCAAAGTTAGGATAATTTTTTCTACCTCTAGGGTAGTCATTTTAGAAAAGTGGAAGGTAGTATTATGTGCCGATGGTGACTCGTTAGGCGGGCGGGTGTTAGGCGAGTGCTGTAAGTTCAGAGCTTTTTTTTTTGTTGTTGAATTTTATTCTGGAGTGTGTCCATTTTATTCGCTAAGGCCTGTTGGATGTCTGTACACCAGGATTTGTCCTTAGTGCAGACATCAGGAAACACAATTGGGCACTCCAGTTCTTTGAGTATGCAAAAGAGTTCTTTCATGCTTGAATTTGAGTTAGCAATACGCTCGTCTTATGAGTTACGTTTAGCCTGGCAAATTTCCTTCTTATAGTGTGAAGAAAGTGAAGTTAATTTGGCTTTGTTCTCGCTAGAGGGGCAGAGCCTCCAATTAGTTTCAGTTTTGTTCTTTAAGGTGCAGAGGTCTTTAAGTTGTGGAGTGAACCATTTGTTTAAGTAGGCTATTGGTTTGCTAGGCCTAAGTTTGATAAGGGCAATTTTATCAAGTGTAGTGAGCATAATGTTGTTAAATTCCAGAACTAGTGTACTGGGGTCAAGATTTTCAGGCAGTGCGTTAAGTGTGGGCAGTAGGGCGGGGATAACTTTCTCTGCCGTGATGCTTTTTTTTACTTCTGGTTGAGCAAGGTGGCGCAAGTGGTTGGGCCAGTGGAGTAGGTCTTATAGTGGATAGGTAAAAGGAGATCAGAAAGTGGTCTGTCCATGCTAATGGCAGGATGGATGAAATAGTGGCTGAACAGTTAAGGTCCACTATCCGGTCCAATATTCTCCCTTTAAGGTGGGTGGGTTTATTGACTTTTTGGGTGAGGCCTAGTGCTTTGATCGTATTGGCTATTTCCATTGCGTTTTTATCTATTTGGTCATTAAAACCTAGGTTAAAGTCAGCTAATAGGAGTAGTTGCATAGTGGGTTTAAGGTTATTCATAATTATATTATGCAGGTCTTCCTCAAAGGTGCCAAGAGGGCCCGGTGGTCTATATATAAGGTGTATAGTAAGGGATTGCGAGTTATTTATCTGAATATTGGCAGTGAGAGTTTCACATGATTGTGATAGATGGGTAGGGGCTAGTCTGAGGCCAAGAGCCATTTTAGAGATAATAGCAATACAGCCACCTCTGGCATTATCACGGTCTTGTCTGACTATGGTGTAGCCCTCACGGATAGCTAGCATAAGAGCAGGCCCTACTGCATTATGGAGCCAAGTTTCCGTAATTGCGAGGAAATCCAGGTTCCCTTCAGAGATTAAGTCGGCAATATCGTTGGCGTGTGCGACTTGTGATCTTGCATTGAGAAGCACACCTTTGAGAGGGGGGGCCTCAGGTGTTTTGTTGACTCAGGTAAGTTTGTCAACGATAGTTCAAACTTTGGGCTTATGGTTATTGATCTGAAGGGTATTCACGTTCAAAGTGGATATTGGAGGAGGGGGCTTAAAGTGGCTAGGCGGTCGTAGGTTGGGTTTGTAATTAGTTTTGAGGTTAGAGGCCGGAAGGGCTCTTCTCAGTGGTTCATATAATTTGGCTAGTCTGGCACGAAGTCTATTGTTTCTATTGGACGTGGCGCATGGTAAGGAGGCGTAGGGTGTTGTCTCTCAGGCCTTACATAGTGTCGAGAGATTTGGTTGCACAGTGTTTGTGGAAGTTGGTAGGCTAAGGTCTGAGGTAGGTACTGGTGACTGGCCAATGTATTCTTGGCTGCTAGAGTCCACCTGTATGGCAGTAGCCATGGTACAGAACAATATTGCTAGGTTTAGCATCCTTCCATTCCAGTATCAGGATGGTAAAGTATCAGAGGTAGGGGATTCCGTTACCGCTAATGGAGCAGATGAGTGGGTAGAACTAGGGAGTGTCTAGCGTGATATGAATAGCATCATTAGGCAAGGCATAGCATGAGGCACGTTAATGTTAGCTAGTGCTATTAGCGACCATAAGGCACAACACAGATCAGATGTGGTCTACTAGTCACCATAGGGCACAGCACAAATCAAATGTAGTCTACTAGTGACCATAAGGCACAACATACGTCAAATGTGGTCTATTAGTGACCATAAGGCACAACATAAGTCAAATGTGGTCTATTGGCGACCATAAGGCACGACATAGGTCAAATGTGGTCTATTAGCGACCATAAGGCACAACACAGATCAGATGTGGTCTACTAGTGACCATAAGGCAAAACATACGACAAATGTTGTCTATTAGCGTCCAAAAGGCCCAACACAGATTATATGTAGTCTACTAGTGACCATAGGGCACAACACAGATCAAACGTGGTGTACAAGTGACCATAAAGCATAACATAGGTCAAATGTGGTCTATTAGCGACCATAAGGCACAACATAGGTCAAATGTGGACTCTTAGCAACCATAAGGCACAGCATAAGTCAAATATGGTCTATTAGTGACCATGAGGCACAACACAGATCAGATGTGATCTGTTAGTGATCATAAGGCACATCATAAATTAAATGTGGCCTATTGGCGACCATAAGGCCCAACATAAATGCAGTGGGAAGCATCTAAGTTCAGAGTGATACATAAACTGAAATGCAGTTAGGCACCACCTAGATTCCGGTATGACACTTAGGATGATAATGTACTGGGGCCACAACTGATAGTCATAGTCATATAATGTTCATTGGCCGTTCATCTGAGGTGCCAGTGGTAGTGCCCCATACAAGTTAATAGGTGAGTGTGGCTCACTAGGCGTCAGGTGACAAGTAGCAAAGGGTGCCTGAGGTAGGAGGCAGTCGAACGCAGCTATAGTGCCTTAGAGAGCTTATTATGAGGACTGACAGTAGATAGCAATATCTTAGGTTAGCAAGCACGTCAGTGCCGGACAGCGTAGCTGGTAGGAGGCAGGGACAGGCATATGGAGGTGTAGGACATGAAACAGTCCTTAGAGTGTAGTCCTTTGTAGGTGGGATCAGCTCACCTACCGGCGAGTAATTAGGTGCTAGAGGCACTGTTAGAACAATCGGGAGCGAGGGGCACTTGGACAGGCAGGCAGGTCTGGCAATGGCACTGTTGAAGCCCAGGTAAATAGTAGAATTTTGAATAAAGAGTTTACCTTTGCAGCGTGAACGTAGATGGATAACGGCAGGTCCATTTAGTGCACATTGACCAGTTTGGGGCAGAGTAACTGGCTAACGGCGTGTACGGCTGTGGACAGGCTCGGGACAGGTGTAAGCCTTGTTTCTAGGGGCCTTCGTTCCGATGGGGCGGCTTACGCCTGCCGGCTGTGATAGGTGCTTCAAATGCACCTTCCAGCCAATCCGGGCTCAGCTGGGGCAGAGTTAGCCAGATGGAGTGGATGCAGATATTGGGGCGGCCATCTTGGACTAAGCACCAGCCTCGAGGTGCTCAATGGTGGTTGCTGTGGGGGGCAGGTCTCACCATCTGCACAGGCAACCTCAGATGGCCCAAAAATGTTGCGGGTGACTTCTCCTCGGATGCACATTTAAGTAAAAGCAGAATTTCGGAAGGCAGGCGCAATTTGAATCACGCTGCCTAAATAAGATGTACTCTCACCATATGGGTATGGGAGCCTCTGGGGCCTCAGATCGTCTCCTTGGGTGGGGGCTGCTGCTCCAGCAGCGGTCCTGATGCTCCTGCTCCTCCGAAGGAGCCACGTAAGAGAGTGGGGTCTTGGGACAGGTGTAAGCCTTGTTTTCATGGGGCCTTCATTCCGGTGGGCCGGCTTACGCCTGCCGGCTGTGATTGGTGCTTCAAATGCACCTACCAGCCAATCCAGGCTCAGCTGGGGCAGAGTTAGCCAGATGGAGTGGATGCATATATCGGGGCGGCCATCTTGGACTGAGCACCAGCCTCATGGTGCTCAATGGTGGTTGCTGTGGGGGGCAGGTCTCACCACCTGCACAGGCAACCTCAGATGGCACAAAAATGTTGCGGGTGACTTCTCCTCGGATGCCATTTAAGTAAATGCAGAATTTCGGAAGGCAGGTGAAATTCGAATCGCGCTGCCTAAATAAGATGTACTCTCACCATATGGGTATAGGAGCCTCTGGGGCCTCGGATCGTCTCCTTGGGTGGGGGCTGCTGCTCCAGCAGCAGTCCTGATGCTCCTACTTTTCTGATGGAGCCACGTAAGTGAGATTGTTCCATTAAAAGATTGTTCCATATTAAAAGCTTATAGTGAATCTTGTGGCATTTATTCTACTATTGAATTGCAAGAAGTGGAGTGGATGCTAGGTGGTATGCAGTTGCCGGGGTAAACTGGGTGAGTTTACTACCCATATGGGTATAGGAGCCTCTGGGGCCTCGGATCGTCTCCTTGGGTGGGGGCTGCTGCTCCAGCAGCAGTCCTGATGCTCCTACTTTTCTGATGGAGCCACGTAAGTGAGATTGTTCCATTAAAAGATTGTTCCATATTAAAAGCTTATAGTGAATCTTGTGGCATTTATTCTACTATTGAATTGCAAGAAGTGGAGTGGATGCTAGGTGGTATGCAGTTGCCGGGGTAAACTGGGTGAGTTTACTATCATTTTGTCAGAGTAAGGCTCAATTTCAATGGCCAGCTATTATTATTGTGCATTGTGGGGGAAACAGTTTGAGTCATGTGACTGCTGCATTATTACAATTTGCCATTAAGGATGTCTTAAAAGGCCGAATGGAACTGTTTCCAACTGTGCAGATATTTATTTTTCAATTGATCCAAGGCAAATATGGAGATGTTCAAATACATCAAGTACAGACATCGAAAAAGTGAGGGAGCTTGTGAATAAAGGTGTATTTGTTTATTATATGCTTCAGGGATGGTCTCTTTTCAGATTGAAAATATTATGTTGGATGGTGTAAATATTTTTCAGATCAATGGAGTTCATTTAAATGATGTTGGGTATGCCATTTTTCTTTTCAATGTTACAAATGATTTGAAAAAGTTCATATGAACAACTTCAATTTGAAAATGTGGACTGTATAGTAAAGCATTTCTTTGTAGGTGAAGGATATAATATAAAAATGAAGAAAACAAATTCAAACCCGAAATAAAAGGATCTTTTCAGAGTAATGTGAGCGGCAGACATGAACTGTAGCAGTCTACCAAGATGGCATGAGTAACATTGGGATACTGGCGACAACAGACAGTAGTGGCAGAAATCATCTGATGTGCCAGTAAAGAAAGAGACACGCGATCGACAACCCAGGAGCAAACTGTGGCTCCTTATGAGGTCTGTTGTATAGTGCACATAAGACAGAACCCTGAGAGAGAGGGATCACAAACAGAATTCACCACGAGAACAAATTAAAGGTCCCAGGAGGCAGAGAAGCAAATATATATAGAATTTACAAGACCAGAATCCACATGAAAGACTAAAGCATGTTGATTGAAGAAAAAACCTCTATGTATTATAAAAAGAGGTGCAAAAATATGCATTGGTAGTGTTTGGATAAGCAAATAAGTGCATTTGAATAGCACCCTACTGTGCAACGTTTTTAAGAAACACAGCCCCTTAAGAGATTCCACTGATTAGTCCTATAGCCATTGGGGAATTACACATTTGGAACATGTAATGTATATGTATAGCACACTACACTTTAGTAATTAATGAATGAGCATGAATGCAGTGCAATGAATAGCCCATGTAGAGGTTTTTTGTGTAGGTTTCTTATGTCATTAACATTGTTGTGTTTGATGTTTTTATGAAATACAGTTAGGTTGTTCGAAAACTTGAAGAATAGTAGAATATTGATGTTTTACTGCTAAATGTGCAGACATTGGACATATGGCATTTGGCAAATTTGATTTATTCAATAAATTGATGCAACATTGATTGTCTCAGACATACAGTTGTTGTGTGTTCAGATAAGTACATACAAGGGGCACCCGTGTGTCCTTTTTCCCTGGGGCCTCTGTTGATAGTATAGTTTTGTTTTCTTTTAAGTGCCACCACTGTAGAATAAATTGTTTAAATTTACTATAAACCTCCCCACCCCCTTCAATTGGACATGCTGTCCACGGGCACCAAGGAAGTCTGCAGATGGCACATGCCGCACCTGGGTCCTTTGAGGATGCCTGACATTAAAAGGGGACTGCGGAGACCGCGGTCAGTCATGGTGTCTGTAGACATCATTGGATCAGCCAATCAGGTTTCCTGAGTGTGGTGTACAGGAAGAGAGGGTAAGAGGTGTTTTAGTATAGTTTAGTTACATTTTTGTAACACACCAAATCGCCCATAGGTCTCACAGCGATCAGTAAACATTGCAAGATGAACAAGCACAGAAACAGTCCATATGAGGCAGTGAAAAGGTAGTAGGAAGCTTAATCTGGATCAAGGTTAAAAAGAGGGTCTTACTCCTCTCTGAAACTCAGAGAGGGTGTTTGCCTTTCCTTATGTGGTTGGGAAGCTTATTCCAGGCCAAAGGGATTGTATGTCAAACATACTGCCACCGCAATTCAACAGCTTAAACCTGGGCTGTGTTAGTTTGGTAGGATCATAGGAATGCAAGGAGCATCCTAATGGAATAGCAGAGAGTTGGTTAGAGAAATACTGTGGGGGGTCAGTGTTATAGCATTTATAGGTTAGTGATAAAATCTTATGAGTGACGCAGTGTTTTATAGGAAGCCAGTAAAGTTCTCATATTGCTTGAGAGACGTGATCCTTATGAGAAAGACCAAAGACTGCTCTCACAACAGTGTTCTGTGTGACTTGCAGAACTTGAAGGTTAGCGTTAGCAGTTCCAGCCAACAAGCTGTTACCATAGTCAAAGCATGAATTTACCAGGGCCGTCACAAGCAAAGATCCATTTTGTAAGGAAATATAAGGACATATCGTTTCAGCAGTTTTGACGCATAGCCACAAGAGGCTTTTATCTGAGCAATTTGGGGGACTCTTTGATGCATTGGCGGAAGGTATATTCCATGCAATGTCGATTAGCTAAAAATCATGGAATGGAGTCCAAGGAATGAAGTGTGTGGGCTTCCTTCCGTTTTGTAAAAATATGGTTTACTTTTGTTGTTCATTCTGGAGGGAACAGTTTGGAATACGTTACCAGAATTTCATTGCAGTTTGCAATTAAAATGGGTGTTAGAATGAGAGACATAAATGGGATAATTAGACATTTCTGTACAATAATGATCAGGAGAGGAAGGGATCAAGAAGCCTGATTCAAGACCTAAAGATGAGAGCAGAATGGAGGAAGTAGAAGGAAGCAAACCACCTTCTCTAATCTGTTATTCCTGCAGAGAAAAAGGACATCTAGCTAGACATTGTCCAAAGAACATAAAAGATGTACCTATGGAAATAGGTTGTATGAAGGGTAAAGAGTCGGAGGAAACCGAGCAAGAGTTAGAAATAGTTTGCATCTCTTTATGTCAAACCGCTACCGAGTTCATATATGAAAACGCTTGGGTAAACGGGAAACAGGCAACGACCCTAATCAACTCAGATAGTAAAAAAACTGCTTTACAGGCCGTTTTAGTTACCTCAAAAGATCTAGACCACGCGGCTCTCATCCGAGTAACTTGTGTACATGGAGACAACTAAATATACCCAAAAATTCCAGTACACAATGAAATCTAGGGTGAATCCTGTAAAGAACCATCAGCCATCATTCCAGGACTCCCAGAAGAAGTTATTCTGGGACAGGACTTCCCCATCTTCTCTACTCTCTTACAGTAATTTCCACCTCCCTTTGGAGATTTTCTACCCCAGATATCCTGGTAAGAGACATACAACTCCAAAACCTCACCCGTATGGAACTGGGAAAGCCTAGAACCAGCAAAACCCTGGAAACCCAGTTCATGGGTTATTGTAAAGAGAGCAATGAAACCACTTTACCTCTAAAAACTGATCTGTGGAAAATGCAAGAGTTCAAGGACATCTCTCCTTCCTGTCCTCTGCTCGATCTTGAACACAAAAGACCTGACCAAAGAACAGGCATATCCACCTCGCATAGGGGAAGGGCATGTGAGAAAACTGAAGGTGTCTCTCTAGCTAGTCCCTGGGGATCTGTCATCTAGGTGGACAGGACATGGCTATACCTATTAGATCCAGTTCCTGGGGGTGGACCAGTGAGGGAGGATCACCTGGATAGAGGGTCCTAAAGGAGTGGGAGTGAGACACCGATGGGTGAGATGCGGTATCCCCCTTCCTTCAACACCTTTTCCCCATCCTACCACATAGGACATTGAAAACCACTGTCACCCCCTTTTCCGACAAAAACACTTTCACACAACACACCAGAGAATGGACTAACACCAGAGCTGTTTACCTGACATGTCCCAATACAAGAGTCAGGCAGAGTCAAGCAATTGATAAGAATCACATACACCTGATGGCCATTTTGCTTCCCAACAGGGATAAAAGGTGGATTAAGAGAGCACAGTACGGGCATGGCAGACAGCACGACAGCACAGCTAACTAGGCACAGCAGTTCAAAAGAAGAATAAAGGTGGCGGGAGTCAAGAGGGTGGTGAGGAGAGATGCGACCTTGCCCTTTTCGTCCCAGGTCCACAGAACCTTCATGGAAGAGGACATAAGACTGCAAACAATAGTACAGGTGTCTTGCAGCAGATGTCAATGGTAACAGGGGCAAGCCTACACCGATAAGCAGGAGTGAGTGAAGCTCCTGCGTCCGTGGTACCGGCCTTGACACCAGTGAAGCCGAAAGCCAAGCAGTTCATCACAGCCGGTGGTTCGAGGGGAGAGGCGATAAGAACCAGGCTGTGTTGAACGAGAATTGCAAAGTGGCAAGTTTGAACCAAGTTCAAAGAACTGTGAAAAGTGTTAAGGGGAGACCAGCTGCTGAGAGAAACCGGCAACACGTGGGTGCTAACTCGAGAGACTCTGGTCGATCCCCATCTGAGCAAAACTCAGGTAAAAAAAAGGCAATAGGAGAGCCGCAAAAGGAGGTTGAAGTGGTCATACAGGAGGTCTAGAAAAATCCCTGTACAATCGAAAGTCTTTGATCTGCAAACTGTGTGAAAGTAAGGGAAGTGAATCCCGCATTGAGAGAAAGCAAGGGAAGAGAATCCAGCATTGAGAGAAAGCAAGGGAAGAGAATCCAGCATTGAGAGAAATCAAGGGACATGAATGCTGTAACTATTGAAAGTAGAGTGAATATGAAGCTGACCGAGGGATGCTGATGAAGAGGGGGCAAGTCTAAAGTCCCAAGAAACAGTGTGTTGACAAATGTTAACCCAACCGATGGATGTCCACTATGAACTGTTTAAAAAGACATTGATATTCGAGAAGGGTCCGAGCCCGAGCGAGGGAAATCCAGGGGGAAAGCTATCACCCAAAACTTAATTTGAAGCCATAGTGAACCCAATAAGAGGCACCCGGAAGAGCGGGAACCAGGGGTGAAACCATCACCCAATATCAACTGTGGAAACATACTTAAATTTTGTTAAAGGAACTTTGTTTTGTTATTTTAATATATCAGGTCCTCAAAGGCAAGAGACTGTCAAAGGAAACGAGACTTGGCCCTCGCCGGTCCCGAGGCTGTCATGGCCACAGGACTCAAAACACAAAAACCACACCATCTAGTGATGGGGGCAATGGGTCACTTGACTCCCTTATGTCCCTTTGGGACCCATAAACACAGGGGCCCTGTCTGGACTCAGAGATGTGAGCAGGAACACTTTATTTCAGTGCAGGAGTGTTTTACCTTTATTTCAGTGCAAGAGTGCTTTTATTTTACAAGAACTTTCCAGGAGATGAAAGCCTTTATTCCAGAGAACATCCTCATGTGCTGACTCATCGGGTGTGGCTCCTTAGGCCTGGTCTTCATGTACTTACTCATTGGGTGTGGCAAGGTGTGGCAGGCAGGCTGAACCTGGTGGCCGTGGTATCAGAAGCTCAGCTATATAAGCTGCTCCATCCTTAAGGCCAGTGCTTTGCGTTACTGTGCACTCGCGTGCAACGTGATGCTCACTGCCGCTTGGACCAGTTTACTTACCTTTGAAACCAGGTGTTCTCCTGCATACTCACCTGCAGGAAACTGGTGCTTCATCGCTTCATCTGCAGACTCATCTCAATCCCGACGCTGCAGCAACACACTCTGCATACACAAACTCGGACCCTGTGAAGAAGAAGAAAGACAAGGTCCTAGGGCCGTGCCGCATTTGATCCCTGCGTGCCCCCTAGTTAACAACTTACCAGCTACTGTACTGCTGCAGCTTCGTTCCTCATTCCCTCCGGCTGCCGCCTCGAGCTCTGCAGCTTCTGCCGGGCCGGCAACATCACCTGCGAGGGAAGAAAGCAAAAGAGCAAACATCAAAAGTGGAATGGACAGCAATACAAGGCAACTGTAGTAATATATATAGGGCTTTATAAGGATATATAGCGCTTCACTAAATGTGATGGCATTTTTTGTTGTGTTGCCACCAATAATATGGCACACACATATAGTTATTTTATGTTGCCAGTATACCATGTGAATATGTTGCTGGTGGCATGCAAGGTACAGAATTCATTACGCAGAAAAAGCTCAATGTGAAACTGCAGAGAATAAAGAGCACATTTTTTTTTTAATACCTCATACATAGAATACTACATTATTTATATAACTGACTGACTTAATTAACAGTTAGTAATCACTAACTCTAACTTCCTTTACATTATAATGTAGTCTCATGTGCAAAATGAGGTGAAAATACATATTATGGAGTTCGTTTTTAAATGTGCAATGGCATTTTTTCGTTTTTCTTCTTCTCTCCTTCTGTGTTGGGTTGCAGAAAGCAGAAAGTATGCGTAGCAGGAAATAATAACTGATACAGTTGCTCGGTGAGCAAGGATCCCGTTGTTAGAAAAGTAAAGGGGGCTGTTGAAAAAATCCTTTTTAATATGATTGGAGGAAAGTGTCGGCAGATGAAACTATGTAAAAAGGGGCTGGAGGAGAGCTCTCTTGATGCCAAGGGAGGAAAAAGAAAGTTAGTTCGTGTTGACTGGGCTCTGAAGACAGAAGTTCATGGTGTCACTGAGTGCTGGCTTGAGGGTTTCTCGCCGTGCATTCAAGACACCTAAGATTACGGGAGCAGTTCGTACTGACTGGGCCTGACTTTCTGAGACGAGCAAAGCAAGGTCATGTGGGGGAGATTCAAACAAACACTTTTGGTAAGGAGATAAGATTATAATACAGGATAGGAAATCCCCTGCATTTTACTTAGTCATGTTTAAAATGTTAAGTGAACTTATGTTTTAAAAGTTTTGCTTGCTCTATTTCTTTTTCTTTTGTATTACAGATGATGGTGCAATGTTTATGGTAAGAACTGATGATTGTAAATTGTATTTGTATATAATATAATGAGAATATAAAAACAAATGATTAGTGTTATTTTTTTTGCATCTGTGAATGTATTCACATATTCATATACCTATAAAGTATACAGTACAGGGGAGGTCCATTTCTCTTCAGTAGTGCATTTGTCAATTTGCACCTGCAGGTAAAATAACAACCCAGAATACACTGATAATATTCAGTGTTAAAGCAGATTTGTTTGTGTGTGTGCCTTCCTTGCATGTTGTTTGGAAGGAACTTACAGGGTAATTCATGGAATTATGCACAAAAGCGTCGCACGCGGCTGGCACACAGCGTGCCTGTGCGAATGTCTGCGCCAGCCGTGTGCGCTAAAATCGATTTCCGCGCACAGCGTATTCATGGATTTTCGCATCCAAAACCAGCCGTGGCGCAGCGTGGTGCAGCGACCCTGCAGCAGTGCCAGTTACGCCCCCAAGAACACCCTCGCGCAAGGAAAAGCCTTCAAAATCTCCAAATAATCGCAAAGGGCTGCGATAACCCTGGACCAGTTCACAGGGCTGGCAAACAGCAAACGCCAAGCGGGGAATGTGTATTTCAGTGGTTCGCGGGAAGTTCCACACGCGATTGTCCTGTGTACGTGTGCATCAGGGGTGCGTGGGAAGTAACACACGCAAAAGCAGCAGGGTACGTATATTTCAGGGGTGCGCGGGAAGTATCACATGCAAAAGCAGCAGGGTACGTGTATCTCAGGGGTGCGCGGGAAGTATCACACGCGATTCCATCAGGGTACGTGTATTCCAGGGGTGCGCGTGAAGTATCACATGCAAAAACAGCAGGGTATGTGCATTCCAGGGGTGCACGGGAAGTATCACACGCAAAAGCAGCAGGGTACGTGTATTCCAGGGGTGCACGGGAAGTTTCACACCCAAAAGCAGCAGGATACGTGTATTTCAGGGGTGCGCGGGAAGTATCACATGCAAAATCAGCAGGGTACGTGTATTTCAGGGGTGCGCGGGAAGTATCACACGCGATTCCATCAGGGTACGTGTATTCCAGGGGTGCGCGGGAAGTATCACACGCAAAAGCAGCAGAGTACGTGTATTTTAGGGGTACGCAGGAAATATCACACGCGATTCCATCAGGGTACGTGTATTAAAGGGGTGCCTGAATTGCACGTGTGGGTCCTCCCAGGTGTTCCCTCTACACCCTCCACGGCCCCTGCAGGTGGCCCACACCACAGGGGCCTACCCTGCACATGTCCTGCAGGCACCCCATCCACAATGGCCATGCCCCCCAGCCAACCCACATGTCACCTTGCACTACTGCCCACCAACGCATGTCCCCCTGCACCCCCAGCCACCAGGGGCAGCCTCCACCAGGCCCCCACCCATGTCTCCCATCACCCCCACCCCCCAGCCACCAGGGGCAGCCTCCACCAGGCCCCCACTCATGTCCCCTATCACCCGCACCCCCCAGCAGTGCAGGGGCAGCCTCCACCAGGCCCCCACTCATGTCTACCACCACCCCCACCCCCCAGCCACCAGGGGCAGCCTCTACCAGGCCCCCACTCATGTCCCCCTATCACCCCCACCCCCCAGCAGTGCAGGGGCAGCCTCCACCAGGCCCCCACTCATGTCTCCCACCACCCCCACCCCCCAGCCACCAGGGGCAGCCTCCACCAGGCACCCACTCATGTCCAACTCATGTCTCCCTGCACTCCCACCCCCCAGCAGTGTAGGGGCAGCCTCCACCAGGCCCCCACTCATGTCTCCCATCACCCCCACCCCCCAGCAGTGCAGGGCAGCCTCCACCAGGCCCCCACTTATGTCTCCCACCACCCCCACCCCCAGCCACCAGGGTCAGCCTCCACCAGGCCCCCACTCATGTCCCCTATCACCCCCAGCAGTGCAGGGGCAGCCTCCACCAGGCCCTCACTCATGTCTCCCACCACCCCCACCCCCCAGCCACCAGGGGCAGCCTCCACCAGGCCCCCACTCATGTCCCCTATCACCCCCACCCCCCAGCAGTGCAGGGGCAGCCTCCACCAGGCCCCCACTCATGTCTCCCACCACCCCCACCCCCCAGCAGTGCAGGGGCAGCCTCCACCAGGCCCCCACTCATGTCTCCCACCACCCCCACCCTCCAGCCACCAGGGGCAGCCTCCACCAGGCCCCCACTCATGTCTACCACCACCCCCACCCCCCAGCCACCAGGGGCAGCCTCTACCAGGCCCCCACTCATGTCCCCTATCACCCCCACCCCCCAGCAGTGCAGGGGCAGCTACCACCAGGCCCCCACTCATGTCTCCCACCACCCCCACCCTCCAGCCACCAGGGGCAGCCTCCACCAGGCCCCCACTCATGTCCAACTCATGTCTCCCTGCACCCCCACCCCCCAGCAGTGCAGGGGCAGCCTCCACCAGGCCCCCACTCATGTCTCCCATCACCCCCACTCCCCAGCAGTGCAGGGGCAGCCTCCACCAGGCCCCCACTCATGTCTTCCACCACCCTCACCCCCCAGCCACCAGGGGCAGCCTCCACCAGGCCCCCACTCATATCCCCTATCACCCACACCCCCAGCAGTGCAGGGGCAGCCTCCACAGGCCCCCACTCATGTCTCCCATCACCCCCACCCCCCAGCAGTGCAGGGGCAGCCTCCACCAGGCCCTCACTCATGTCCCCTATCACCCCCACCCCCCAGCAGTGCAGGGGCAGCCTCCACCAGGCCCCCACTCATGTCTCCCACCACCCCCACCCCCCAGCCACCAGGGGCAGCCTCCACCAGGCCCCCACTCATGTCTCCCACCACCCCCACCCCCCAGCCACCAGGGGCACCCTCCACCAGGCCCCCACTCATGTCCCCTATCACCCCCACCCCCCAGCAGTGCAGGGGCAGCCTCCACCAGGCCACCACAATCTAAATCCCCGGCCCTTATGGTCAGCCTCCAAATGCCAAACACCCACCCGAGTATTGCATCCACCCACTTAGAAATGGCAAAAACATGATAGAACCACAATTGCAAGTTTGCAAATGAACACATGTCCCTCACATACACCCAATGGGTGTCAGTGAATGTCAAAACCCAAATCATGATATGCATGAAACCAATGAGATGATACTACACATTGAAGTTTGAAGAAAAAATATGTATTAAACGCAACATAAATTGAATCAAAAATAAATAAACAATAATTGAAATTTTTTAAAAATAAACCAGCAGGTACATGAAATAATGCAAAACCACAAATCATAATGCAAACGAAAGGTGTCCAAAGTCCCAGACCACAAAAGTTAATCCAATGGAAAATTAAAATCGAAAACCATTGCTCCATGGGGAAATCATAAAAAAAATGAAAATCCAAAAGTCCACTATATACATATAAACAATCCAGGGTCCATGATCCCAACCGAAGAAATGAAACCTATCTAATAACACTACCTAAAAAAATAAACTATATACAAAAATGTGGGCCATTGTCCAAAAGGTCCAAAAAAAATGCTAAACCAAAGGAAACCTAACAGTAACTACAGAACTATTTACAAGGGCAGCGGGCTAGTCCGACGGCTCACTTCGGGATGTTACGGGCCAGAGCATCATCGAACTCCTGCTCAATGTCCCCGAGGCGCTCCTCCTCCATGGCCCCGAGGGTCCGCAGGGCCGTCCACATGTTCCCCCGAAACTCCCTGCGGATTGCCTCGAGGAACTCGGCACGCCTCAGGGCCCTCCGCATGGAGTTCTCCGCCCTGACCATCGTGAGCCGTGCCTCTTCCGCCTGCTGCCGCTCCGCATCTATGGCGTGGCCCAACCGCTGCCACACGGAAGACACTTCCCGTCCTGGGTCCTCCTGCCCTCCGGCCGATGCCTGCCCCTCCGATGTGGAAGACCCCGAGCCATCATGGCTCCCACCACGTTGCTGCTGCGCCTCTGCCCGTGCACTGCCTCTTGCTGCCTGCATATCCTCCGCTGGCTGGGGTGCAGTCGTTGATGTGGCCACCCCTGCTGGACGTCTGACTCCCGACTGTGGCAGGGATGCCTCCTCCACCAGCCTGGCCGCACCGTCTGAGGCAGCTCCACAGGGCACCCAGGTGACTGATGGGTGGGAAGATGGCACGGAGGACGACTGGTGCATAGGGGGTTCAGTTGAGGAGGGGGTCATAGCAAGCCCCATCAAACGGAGGAATCCTGCCTGGGTGACCTGTCCCAGTAGGCCGACACGGTCAACGAGCCATTCGAGATGACGTGCAGTCTCCTCATGAAAAGACTGCAGGTCACCTCGCATGGCCCGTTGACGCAACGCCACACCAGTCAGGACAGGCTCAACCCAGACCCGGATAGCCACGTCCGCAGGCAGAGGAAGGCCAGTTGTCGTGAGCTCATCCTCTGCCTGAAAACGGGTCTGGACGTAGGCATCCCTGCTGGTGCAAGATGATGCAGTGACAGGATCAGGGACAGGATTGCACACAGGCACCTCCATGGCGACCTGTGCTGCCTCCTGTCCCTGGTCCTGCACTGCACCACTAGCACCAGTGGTATCCCCACCTCCAGACCCCGTCTCTGTTGCTTGCATGGCCTCCTCCTCAACCAAACCCCCCACCAACCTGGATGACTCTGTGCCATCTTCCCCCGTTGGGCCCTGTGGGGTCCCAGCTGCCCCTTTTGCTTCCAAGGAGTCCAACTCCGACCTCTGCCTCTTGGACCTCCCCCCGGCAGCTGCGGCCTGGGACGCGGCACCGGACTGCTCACTCCCCGACGAGATCACAACCTGGGAGGGGAGCCAGGCCTTGCATCTCTGACTGGCAGTGCGATCCCCGCCGCTGTGCTCCACAGCACCTTCTCCGCTCTCTTCATCAGTTGACGCTGCAGACAGGGAGAAATGAAACACAGGCATCAGGGCACTGTACAATGGACACATACACGCATGACAGTTGCACATGAGTGGCATTGGCAAACCTCAGACATGGCATCACAATCGGCAACACACATGTCATTTCAACTTGTACACATGAGCCATACCACAGCCACAACGCAACTGCCAGCACCATCCATACACATACAACAGCATGAGCAGGCAAAGGTGAGCCAGACATCACATGCAACACTGGGAGTGCACTACACATGCACGCACACCACCACACTTGCATGCATGTGTACACCTCAACCAACTGTCGCAGTGTTCCGATGGGCATCCATGTCACATCTGCCAATCAGGCTTCCACATCCCGCTGTCACATGCATCCATGTTGCATCACTGTTGCACCCTTGTCAAATACACACACATGCACATGTACACAGTGCTGATACATGCTGCTGAAAACAACATACATGCGTGACATCACGACCATGCCCACTTACATACACATTCATCCAAACATGTGTGCCCACGCAACTGCATTTGGCATGCAAGCCTACACACACAAGCACCATCCATGTCTCACACATGACAGCCCTCGCATGTGTTAGCCGCACGGCCCTGTACACCCCCACCCATACTCGGCCCCATACAAACATATGTGCAACCGGCACACTACTGGCACATCACCACACGCACAGCTTACAATCATGATGCATGTACACTTACCGCTCGACTCCAGACGGGTCTGCCTCTCAAGGACCTGGACGTGGAGCGCTGGGGATATGCGTTCCAGGACCCTCATCTGATCTTCCGACAAGTGGCCCCGGCGCCCCTTAGCATCCGCTGCCTTCAAGAGGCGCCGGGCCTTGTTCAGGGTCCTGGACCTGAAGTCCTCCCAGCGCTTCTTGACATGTTGGAAGTCGCGGACTGCCACCCCCTCCGCGTTGATGGCAGTCACGATGTCCGTCCAGATCCGAGTCCGTCCTTCCTTGTCGGCGCGCACACTTCCGTAGAGGGCATCATACTGCCCCAGGACTTGCTCCACCAGGACACCAACTTCCCTGGCACTGGAGCTGGTGCCCCTCTGCCTCTCTGGCCGGGGGTTGTCAGTGGTGCCAGATGTTGCAGTGCCCGACATGACAACCCCAGAGGCAGGAGTGGGTGGGCAACTGGGTCCTGGGGCTGGGCTGTGGAGCGATGGAATCCCAGTCGGGAGTCTTCGGTTCCAGCAGGGGTGGTCACAGCAACAGCACCCCTCGCTGATGTGCAGGCAGCAAATGGCAGGGCACGTGGGCAGCAGGCAGTCAGGCAGCAGCAGATGGTAGGTGGGAGCGTGCTCGGGGCTCTGGGGGGCAGTAATTCGGCCTTGTGGGCAGGAGCGTGGTCTTCCGTGTGCTTACGCGTGGCCAGCTTGATATGGAGTGATTTTGCACGTGAAAATCCTGCATGTCTGCGTGTAAATCGAGGAAAGGCCCTTAGCGCGTATGCACGTCAGCACGCATATGCGATTTCATTGGACCAAAGGCCCTTAGCGCGTAAGCGCGTCTGTGAGGTGACGCGCACGGGTGTTTCCCTCATTAAACGTGATGACAGAGCACACATGGATTTCCACCAATCGCTTGTGAAACTTCCTGCGCACCCCAGAAATACACGTACCCAGGCCAATCGTGTGTACGCTCACTTCCCTCCGATTACACGCGATGACACTCGGACGTGCAGTTTTACCACGTGTGCTCGCATATGCGATTTCATTGGCCCAAAGGCCACCATGCGCAGCTGTGACGTCACGCGCATGGCCGTAGAGAATGGCGCATGTAAAAAAAAAGAGATACACGTCCGAGTGTCAAAGCGCGTAATTGGTGGAAATGGCCTCATCGTGTATGAGCGTCTGTGACGTGTGTATAAAAGGTACGTGTAGAACGCCATTTCCTTGTACGTGCTTTTCGTGGAGAGCGAGTGGGTGAAATCTGTACTTCTTGTCAGTTCACATGCGATTTACTTCACGGCGTTTCCAGTTCGTACTTCCTGTTACCTCTGACAGCTTTTTCTCTTTTCCTCTTTTTCCTGGGCCTGTTTCCTCAAACAGCGTTCCCTTCTACTGTTGTCCTGTCTCCTCATACAGCGTACAATTCTTCTTTTGGCGGGGGTGTTGCCAACACGCACACGCACATATTTTTCATGCTTTTGTTCCTGGCAGACGGTGAGTCGCGCACGTATTTAACATCTGTGCTTGCCCCGTGTGTCGCGTACCCCTTCAGAGGTCATTCTAGGCTGCGTGTGACACGCATACGTTCATTCTTGTGTTTCTGGGTGCCACAGCGTAGTGCAGGTTTATTTTGGTCTAGGAAGGGTTGCGTGCACCTTACTTCCCTTTTTTGGGGTGCCTGTGCGTTGCGTGACCCGTCATCTTTCCCCAGGGTTGACATACAGCCTTGCTAGAGCACTGGGGTACGATTACCATTTGGTACCCAACCCCTTTGACCCCCAATTGCCCAGGACAATAGTTCACATCGACTCCCATACGCACAATAACATCAGTGCCATGGCTGGGAGGCAAACAAGCCGTAAGGGTGGCAAAGGTGGCCGAGCCCCAAGTGGAGGCCGTGGTGGATCCGGTAGGGGACGTGGCCGTGACTTGCAGGGTGCCCCTAGCCCCCATGTGTGGAGGAGCAGTCAGGGACACCCATGCCCCCCCCGGTTGAGGTTAACGTGGCTGACACCATCCATGCTCAGCCCTTGTTGGACCAGCCCACTGTGGAACCAGACCTGGAACAGGGTGACTCCATGGCTGACTTCCAGGTCAGCAGAACTAGGCCACGTGCGCCGGTGAAGGTTGGTGTCATCAGGCCACATGGATCAGGGGCAGCTAGGTCATCTGCTGCCCCGCGTAGGCAGGCTGGGGAGGCTGCAGGGGCAGCTGCGGCTCCATCCACCCCACCTCTCACACACCCAGCCAGGACAGTGTCGGTCCAAGTCCATCATGCTGACATTCCCCCTGACACCATCACACTTGAGCTAATGCCTGCACCAACTCCCATGCTGAGTGTGCAATCCCATACTCCTAGTACAGAGTCCACCGGGGCTCCTGCCCCTAGTGTCCAGAGCGGTGTAGGACACTCAGGAACCCCACCACCTTCCAAGCGGAAGAGGAAGAGTGCTCGTCCAGTAGAGGCTGATGCCCCAGACACGGCTACACAGTCCGGCCCGTCACGGAAGCCCAGCTTCAATGAGGCCGAAATGAATGCACTTGTAGAGTATGTGTCCGCACATGACCGCGAAATGGTGATTGTTGCAGGATCCAAGACCACAACTGCACAACGTCAGGCACACTGGCAGACCATTGCGGACATCATAAGTGCCCTTGGAATCGTGAGGCGCACAGCTACTGAATGCTACAAGCGCTGGAATGACCTGAAGCGCAGGGCAAAGAATAAGCTGGCCTCAAGTCATGCCGCAACTCTAGTGACTGGAGGTGGGTCTCCAGCAGACGACATAGAACTCACTCCACATGAGCAGGTTGCTTTGGACCTACGTCACGGAGGAACAGATCCAAGGCATGGGAGAACTGGCAGATTACGAGGCATTGTCCGGTGAGAGCACATGCATGTGTGTGTCATCCATGTGCATGGTGTGTGTGGGAGGGCTTCTGTTTGGGTGCCAGGTGAGGGTGTGTGTGCCTGAGTGGTTTGGGTCACCCATGTGCCTCTTCCTATACATTCTGCGCACCAGCATTTGGGTATAGCAGCATCCCTTCTGCCAACATTAGACATCCAGCCCAACACCACGCCAGTTGCCGTTGGAGTGTCATCTTGCCACAACATTGTTGCTTATTTACCTCTGTTTATTCAGGCAGATTGTTTGCATACCACCACTTTTACTCGGGAATTCTCAGTCCTATTGTCACATGTCTGACATGGCTATGGTACAGTGGACTGGCTTAGTTTCCTGGACATGATTTGTTTAGGCATGTCCCTGTGCTATAGGACCATTTTGGACTGGCAGCTGCAGGTTAAACATTTGAACCATTTCAATGAAGAAATCAATTACATTAGCAAACTGGACTGAATGAACAATTGGTGACCTCCTCTCCCTCTTCACTTCATGGCTAGGGTACATGCCATCTGTGTGATGGCATGTGTATTTGACCTGCCAATCACTGACCAATGTGTGATGCCACTGCTAGGCAGCATGCAGCAAATGTGTTCATCTTCCATCTTGGTGTCATCAATGTGTGCCATCTGCCTCCCCTTCACACGCAGTGACGGTGCATGCATGGGAGGGTTTTAGTCATGTGGGACATGTGTCAATCAAGTACTGTTTCTGTAGCCTCTCAGCCCTAATTGTGTGCCATAGTGCTAATGCCTGTTTCCATTTGTTTTCTTTTATGTCTTTGCAGGGGATGACGCACTTGATACTGCTGGGGTTGTGGAGATGGTGCAGACCCAGGAGGGGTCTGAGTGCCGACCGACCACCAGTGAGGTACGTGGTGTGGTGATGGGTGAGAACCCACAACTGCTGCAGGTCGTGCTCTCAAGGGGTGGCTCTGGCTGCACCTCCCCCGAGCTGTATTCAGGTGTCGATTCGGATGATGAGACCTATGTGCCGTCGCAGGTGAGTGTTCCTGGGAGGGATTCTGTTCTGTCCGACCCACCTGCACCAGGGTTAGAACCCTCAATGGGGATGTCAGTGTTGGCAGGTACGCCTTTGGTGGTTACGGATGCAGGGTCACACTCCGCGACATCTGATCCTGTTCCTGGGCCAGCAGATCAGAGGAGGAATGCAGTCCTGCAGCCTCAGGCAGTGCCGGCACAGCAAGGCGCAGTTCGCTTTGCCCCAGACAGGTGTGGTGCACGCCGACGTGGTGGCCGTCAGCCACCGGGCAATACCGCTTTGGAGCAATCCATATACGGTATGGCAACCCAACAGGCAGCATCATCATAGATGATGGCTCAGGCAATGGATAGGGTGGCCACTTCCATTGTCCCCCCCGAAAGGCTGATGGAGCGACTACAGCAGGCAACCGACTCCATCTGCCAGTCACACAGGGAGGACATGTTGGCGTCCGACAGGGACAGGCGGGCGGCACTGGCGACTCTGCAGGAAGCCATTTCCATAGAGTCCCAGGGCCACAGGGAAGCCCTGAGGGTGGAACTCCTTCACCTCAGGACGACTCTTGTTGAGCTTGAGGCTTCAACAAACAGAAGGACAGAACAGCAGCTGGAGCATCTCACACGTATGCTCTCAGCTGAGATGCAGGCAACTAGGGAGGAGGTCCGGGCATCCCGTGAGTTGTTGCATGGGGACCTCTGCACACTTATCCTCCAGAACGAGAACTACCACACCTGCATGCTTGCAGCCATGGAGGAACAGACTAGGGCTTTGCGTGGGCTGCCTCCCATAGTGCCACCACCTCCTGGTGCAGCTGCAGAGGGTGAGGAGAGGGACAGCGGTGATACTCCCACAATAGGGCAGCCGTGTAGGCCATGAGCCCATGGAGGTGTTTTTTTTCGCAAGATCCACACAGGTGGGTTTTGGTGTGCGCCCTGTCCTCGGACCTCCTGGGTGGCCTCCCCTACCACCCCCCCCCCCGGGCCCATTAATGGGCATTATTGTTTTTTTTTTTTTTTTTGGGACAGTGTGTTGCCTTGTGTGGCTCCCGTGGGCATACGCTGCATTGTGGCTGGGCACATGCAGGCTTGTCATGAATTTGGTTCAGATGCTTGGGTTTTTGTGACACACACCCCTCCTGCTTCCCGTTTCCATGGGCTTTCAAAGGGTGTGCCCAAGTGACATTGACGTACATGGTGACATTGGACTCCCATGAGCTGTGTGGGCAGTCTGTAGTCAATACTGTGTATACATTAATAGTGCATATTGTTGTTGTATTGTACACTGCATGGTGTATTGATATGCGCCTCTGCATCCATCTCATCCTCCTAATTTGCAGGTCCATTCCTCATGTCTTCACAATGCGGTCCACCTTGGAACTGGAGTCCATGTTGTAAGCAGTGCACCTACACTCTTGCGTTGTGCTAACACTGTATACTTGGAAGTGTTCGTAGGGCTGGCATCTTCAGGTAGTGAGGATAGCACATTTTTAAGTCTGTAATGTCATGTTTAAGGTAGGTTGGAGGTTGTGTAGGTGATTGGTATTCTTGGTAAGTATTTGGTAATGTGTGTTGTAGGTACTGCATTACTGTGAGCATTTCATGTGTGGACATGTTTCCATTAGGGACACTGTAGCTGGTGACGCTTGGGGCATGTTGTGGGGATTAATTTGTTTCCTCTCACATTGCATGACATGCCATGGTGTGTTGTGTGGCCGTGCCGGGGAGGGGTTGGGTGACATGACTCTGTTTTCATGTAGTATTTTGCGAGTGGGTATTCATTTCTGCAGCATGGAAGTGTCTTTTGATGACACTGCATTGGAGGTGTTTGTGTAGGTAGGGATGCACACATTATGACACTTCCACATGAACAATCTCAGGCTGCTATGGTTCTGACAGTTGACTGTCCCTTTGTTCGTCTTAATTGTCAGGTCGAGTCATCATTGCTTATCAGATGGTATGTGCCAGGGCTGTGTGCACTCCACTGGGGTGTGATTTCTATGTGAAGTAATTAGCCACCAGCTGCGTACGGGCTGCCTCACCCCGTGCCCTCTTCCCTCCCATGCGCAGCGGGCGTGCATGTGGTTGGGGATGTGGGGGCACCACCATGTCCATAGCCAGGCCCCGGCGTGTTGCAACATTGCGCCAGAACGGTCAAGGGAGCGAAAGCGTGACTTGAGCACTCAGAATGTGCGCTCCACTATGCCCCGGGTTGCAATATGGGCTGTGTTGTATCTTACCTCTGGAGGCGTGATGGGGTTCCGAATTGGCGTCATCATGTGGGTGCTCAGAGGGTAGGCACTGTCCCCTGGTGAGGAGGTGATGGTTATCATTAGTGGGGTAGTGACATAACTCTGCATCTGACATGCATGCATGTGCAGTGGCATTCATACTCACCAAGCAGCCATGTATCGCCATGCCGCCCAGCTTCTAGGTCCCGGCTTAGGGTAGACATTCGGTAAATGAAGCTGTCGTGGGTGGACCCTGGATAGTTGGCATATACTGAGGTGATGATTCCCTTGGCATTACATACTACCTGCACGTTGATGGAATGCCAGTGCTTGCGGTTCCTATAGATGTGCTCAGATGCCCTGGGGGGACGTAGTGCCACATGGGTGCAGTCAATGGCACCTAGCACTTTGGGAATTGTGCCACACCGTAGAAATCGAGGGTGGCAGCCTGCATTTCTGCAGGTGTCCTGGGAAGGTATATGTGCCTACGGACTGATGGGCGTGCAGTGATGATGTTCAAGACCTGGTGTAGGCAGCGTGACTGCGTGGCCTGTGACACCCCACCCACTATGGCACTTGTCCGCTGAAATGATCCTGTGGCCAAGAAGTGCAGTACATTGAGGACCTTCTCCAGGGGGCTGAGTGCTTGGGAGCACAGGGTGGGTGATGTGAGGTCATCCTCCCACTCACTGACGAGGTCCAGTATTATGTGTGGTGGAAACCTGTACATCCCATACACCTGGTCATCAGGCATCCCAAAAAGGCTGGTTCTGGGAGTGAAAATTCTGGCCCTCACTATCCTCCTCCTCCTCCTTTGGTAACCCACGGCCACTGCTGCTAGGAACGGTATATTCATCCTGGCGTCTGAGCTTGTTTGTTGTTTGCGCGCACTTTTATGCTGCGCGGGTCGACGTACGCCTGCTTCATGCTGGCGTACGTGTTTCAGGATTGGACCATTTATTTTTCGGCGCGTCGTAGGCGAACGTGTGAATCTTCCCGCCCACCCCAGGAATACACGTAGCACGCTCTCCCAGGCCCAGTCGCGAGTAAATATTCCCGCCCACCCCTGGAATACACGTACCCCACTCTCACAGGCCCAGTCGCGTGTGGAACTTCCCGCGCACCCCGAAGTACACGTACCCAGGCCAATCGCGTGTGGAACTTCCCGCGCACCCCATAGTACACGTGCCCAGGCCAATCGTGTGTGGAACTTCCTGCGCACCCCGAAGTACACGTACCCAGGCCAATCACGTGTGGAACTTCCCGCGCACCCCATAGTACACGTACCCAGGCCAATCGCGTGTGGAACTTCCCGCGCACCCCGAAGTACATGTACCCAGGCCAATCGCGTGTGGAACATCCCGCGCACCCCGTAGTACACGTACCCAGGCCAATCGCATGTGGAACTTCCCGCGCACCCCGACGTACACGTACCCAGGCCAATTGCCTGTGGAACTTCCCGCGCACCCCGAAGTACACGTACCCAGGCCAATCGCGTGTGGAACTTCCCGCGCACCCCGTAGTACACGTACCCAGGCCAATCGCACGGCTGGGTGGGTGGGGGTGATAGGGGCCATGAGTGGGGGCCTGGTGGAGGCTGCCCCTCGTGGCTGGGGGGTGGGGGTGCAGGGGGACATGAGTGGGGGCCTGGTGGAGGGTGCCCCTGCACTGCTGGGGGGTGGGGGTGGTGGGAGACGTGAGTGGGGGCCTGGTGGAGGCTGCCCCTGGTGGCTGGGGGGTGGGGGTGCAGGGAGACATGAGTGGGGGCCTGGTGGAGGCTGCCCCTGCACTGATGGGGGGTGGGGGTGGTGGGAGACATGAGTGGGGGCCTGGTGGAGGCTGCCCCTGCACTGCTGGGGTGTGGGGGTAGTGGTAGACATGGGTGGGGGCCTGGTGGAGGCTGCCCCTGGTGGCTGGGGGGTGGGGGTGGTGGGAGACATGAGTGGGGGCCTGGTGGAGGCTGCCCCTGGTGGCTGGGTTGTGGGGGTGCAGGGAGACATGAGTGGGGGCCTGGTGGATCCTGCCCCTGCACTGCTGGGGGGTGGGGGTGGTGGTAGACATGGGTGGGGGCCTGGTGAAGGCTGCCCGTGGTGGCTGGGGGGTGGGGGTGCAGGGAGACATGAGTGGGGGCCTGGTGGAGGCTGTCCCTGCACTGCTGGGGGTGGGGGTGACGGGAGACATGAGTGGGGGCCTGGTGGAGGCTGCCCCTGCACTGCTGGGGGGTGGGGGTGATGGGAGACATGAGTGGGGGCCTGGTGGAGGCTGCCCCTGCACTGCTGAGGGGTGGGGGTGGTGGGAGACATGAGTGGGGGCCTGGTGGAGGCTGCCCCTGGTGGCTGGGGGGTGGGGGTGGTGGGAGACATGAGTGGGGGCCTGGTGGAGGCTGCCCCTGGTGGCTGGGGGGTGGGGGTGGTGGTAGACATGGGTGGGGGCCTGGTGGAGGCTGCCCCTGGTGGCTGGGGGGTGGGGGTGGTGGGAGACATGAGTGGGGGCCTGGTGGAGGCTGCCTCTGCACTGCTAGGGGGTGGGGGTGGTGGGAGACATGAGTGGGGGCCTGGTGGAGGCTGCCCCTGCACTGCTGGGGGGTGGGGGTGATGGGAGACATGAGTGGGGGCCTGGTGGAGGCTGCCCCTGGTGGCTGGGGGGTGGGGGTGGTGGTAGACATCAGTGGGGGCCTGGAGGAGGCTGCCCCTGGTGGGTGGGGGATGGGGTGACATTCCCCCTGACACCATCACACTTGAGCTAATGCCTGCCCCAACTCCCATGCTGAGTGTGCAATCCCATACTCCTAGTACAGAGTCCACCGGGGCTCCTGCCCCTAGTGTCCAGAGCGGTGTAGGACACTCAGGATCCCCACCACCTTCCAAGCGGAAGAGGACGAGTGCTCGTCCAGTAGAGGCTGATGCCCCAGACACGGTTACACAGTCCGGCCCGTCATGGAAGCCCAGCTTCAATGAGGCCGAAATGAATGCACTTGTAGAGTATGTGTCCGCACATGACCGCGAAATGGTGATTGTTGCAGGATCCAAGACCACAACTGCACAACGTCAGGCACACTGGCAGACCATTGCGGACATCATAAGTGCCCTTGGAATCGTGAGGCGCACAGCTACTGAATGCTACAAGCGCTGGAATGACCTGAAGCGCAGGGCAAAGAATAAGCTGGCCTCAAGTCATGACGCAACTCTAGTGACTGGAGGTGGGTCTCCAGCAGACGACATAGAACTCACTCCACATGAGCAGGTTGCTTTGGACCTACGTCACGGAGGAACAGATCCAAGGCGTGGGAGAACTGGCAGATTACGAGGCATTGTCCGGTGAGAGCACATGCATGTGTGTGTCATCCATGTGCATGGTGTGTGTGGGAGGGCTTCTGTTTGGGTGCCAGGTGAGGGTGTGTGTGCCTGAGTGGTTTGGGTCACCCATGTGCCTCTTCCTATACATTCTGCGCACCAGCATTTGGGTATAGCAGCATCCCTTCTGCCAACATTAGACATCCAGCCCAACACCACGCCAGTTGCCGTTGGAGTGTCATCTTGCCACAACATTGTTGCTTATTTACCTCTGTTTATTCAGGCAGATTGTTTGCATACCACCACTTTTACTCGGGAATTCTCAGTCCTATTGTCACATGTCTGACATGGCTATGGTACAGTGGACTGGCTTAGTTTCCTGGACATGATTTGTTTAGACATGTCCCTGTGCTATAGGACCATTTTGGACTGGCAGCTGCAGGTTAAACATTTGAACCATTTCAATGAAGAAATCAATTACATTAGCAAACTGGACTGAATGAACAATTGGTGACCTCCTCTCCCTCTTCACTTCATGGCTAGGGTACATGCCATCTGTGTGATGGCATGTGTATTTGACCTGCCAATCACTGGCCAATGTGTGATGCCACTGCTAGGCAGCATGCAGCAAATGTGTTCATCTTCCATCTTGGTGTCATCAATGTGTGCCATCTGCCTCCCCTTCACACGCAGTGACGGTGCATGCATGGGAGGGTTTTAGTCATGTGGGACATGTGTCAATCAAGTACTGTTTCTGTAGCCTCTCAGCCCTAATTGTGTGCCATAGTGCTAATGCCTGTTTCCATTTGTTTTCTTTTATGTCTTTGCAGGGGATGACGCACTTGATACTGCTGGGGTTGTGGAGATGGTGCAGACCCAGGAGGGGTCTGAGGGCCGACCGACCACCAGTGAGGGACGTGGTGTGGTGGTGGGTGAGAACCCACAACTGCTGCAGGTCGTGCTCTCAAGGGGTGTCTCTGGCTGCACCTCCCCCGAGCTGTATTCAGGTGTCGATTCGGATGATGAGACCTATGTGCCGTCGCAGATGAGTGTTCCTGGGAGGGATTCTGTTCTGTCCGACCCACCTGCACCAGGGTTAGAACCCTCAATGGGGATGTCAGTGTTGGCAGGTACACCTTTGGTGGTTACGGATGCAGGGTCACACTCTTCGACATCTGATCCTGTTCCTGGGCCAGCAGATCAGAGGAGGAATGCAGTCCTGCAGCCTCAGGCAGTGCCGGCACAGCAAGGCGCAGTTCGCTTTGCCCCAGACAGGTGTGGTGCCCGCCGACGTGGTGGCTGTCAGCCACCTGGCAATACCGCATGGGAGCAATCCATATACGGTATGGCAACCCAACAGGCAGCATCATCATAGATGATGGCTCAGGCCATGGATAGGGTGGCCACTTCCATTGTCCCCCCCGAAAGGCTGATGGAGCGACTACAGCAGGCAACCGACTCCATCTGCGAGTCACACAGGGAGGACATGTTGGGTCCGACAGGGACAGGCGGGTGGCACTGGCGACTCTGCAGGAAGCCATTTAAATAGAGTCCCAGGGCCACAGGGAAGCCCTGAGGGTGGAACTCCTTCACCTCAGGACGACTCTTGTTGAGCTTGAGGCTTCAACAAACAGAAGGACAGAACAGCAGCTGGAGCGTCTCACACGTATGCTCTCAGCTGAGATGCAGGCAACTAGGGCGGAGGTCCGGGCATCCCGTGAGTTGTTGCATGGGGACCTCCGCACACTTATCCTCCAGAACGAGACCTACCACACCTGCATGCTTGCAGCCATGGAGGAACAGACTAGTGCTTTGCGTGGGCTGCCTCCCATAGTGCCACCACCTCCTGGTGCAGCTGCAGAGGGTGAGGAGAGCGACAGCAGTGATACTCCCACAATAGAGTAGCCGTGTAGGCCATGAGCCCATGGAGGTGTTTTTTTTCGCAAGATCTACACAGGTGGGTTTTGGTGTGCACCCTGTCCTCGGACCTCCTGGGTGGCCTCCCCTACCACCCCCCCCGGGCCCATTAATGGCCATTATTGATTTATTTATTATTATTATTTTTTTTGGGACAGTGTGTTGCCTTGTGTGGCTCCCGTGGGCATACACTGCATTGTGGCTGGGCACATGCAGGCTGGTCATGAATTTGGTTCAGATGCTTGGGTTTTTGTGACACACACCCCTCCTGCTTCCCGTTTCCATGGGCTTGCAAAGGGTGTGCCCAAGTGACATTGACATACATGGTGACATTGGACTCCCATGAGCTGTGTGGGCAGTCTGTAGTCAATACTGTGTATACATTAATAGTGCATATTGTTGTTGTATTGTACACTGCATGGTGTATTGATATGCGCCTCTGCATCCATCTCATCCTCCTAATTTGCAGGTCCATTCCTCATGTCTTCACAATGCGGTCCACCTTGGAACTGGAGTCCATGTTGTAAGCAGTGCACCTACACTCTTGCGTGGCGCTAACACTGTATACTTGGAAGTGTTCGGAGGGCTGGCATCTTCAGGTAGTGAGGATAACACATTTTTAAGTGTGTAATGTCATGTTTAAGGTAGGTTGGAGGTTGTGTAGGTGATTGGTATTCTTGGTAAGTATTTGGTAATGTGTGTTGTAGGTCCTGCATTACTTTGAGCATTTCATGTGTGGACATGTTTCCATTAGGGACACTGTAGCTGGTGACGCTTGGGGCATGTTGTGGGGATTAATTTGTTTCCTCTCGCATTGCATGACATGCCATGGTGTGTTGTGTGGCCGTGCCGGGGAGGGGTTGGGTGACATTGCACTGTTTTCATGTAGTATTTTGCGAGTGGGTATTCATTTCTGCAGCTTGGAAGTGTCTTTTTATGACACTGCATTGGTGGTGTTTGTGTAGGTAGGGATGCACACATTATGACACTTCCACATGAACAATCTCAGGCTGCTATGGTTGTGACAGTTGACTGTCCCTTTGTTCGTCTTAATTGTCAGGTCGAGTCATCATTGCTTATCAGATGGTATGTGCCAGGGCTGTGTGCACTCCACTGGGGTGTGATTTCTATGTGAAGTAATTAGCCACCAGCTGCGTACGGGCTGCCTCACCCCGTGCCCGCTTCCCTCCCATGCGCAGCGGGCGTGCATGTGGTTGGGGATGTGGGGGCACCACCATGTTCACAGCCAGGCCCCGGCGTGGTGCAACATTGCGCCAGAACGGTCAAGGGAGCGAAAGCGTGACTTGAGCACTCAGAATGTGCGCTCCACTATGCCCCGGGTTGCAATATGGGCTGTGTTGTATCTTACCTCTGGAGGCGTGATGGGGTTCCGAATTGGCGTCATCATGTGGGTGCTCAGAGGGTAGGCACTGTCCCCTGGTGAGGAGGTGATGGGTATCATTAGTGGGGTAGTGACATAACTCTGCATCTGACATGCATGCATGTGCAGTGGCATTCATACTCACCAAGCAGCCATGTATCGCCATGCCGCCCAGCTTCTAGGTCCCGGCTTAGGGTAGACATTCGGTAAATGAAGCTGTCGTGGGTGGACCCTGGATAGTTGGCATATACTGAGGTGATGATTCCCTTGGCATTACATACTACCTGCACGTTGATGGAATGCCAGTGCTTGCGGTTCCTATAGATGTGCTCAGATGCCCGGGGGGGACATAGTGCCACATGGGTGCAGTCAATGGCACCTAGCACTTTGGGAATTGTGCCACACCGTAGAAATCGAGGGTGGCAGCCTGCATTTCTGCAGGTGTCCTGGGCAGGTATATGTGCCTACGGACTGATGGGCGTGCAGTGATGATGTTCAAGACCTTTTGTAGGCAGCGTGACTGCGTGGCCTGTGACACCCCACCCACTATGGCACTTGTCCGCTGAAATGATCCTGTGGCCAAGAAGTGCAGTACATTGAGGACTTCTCCAGGGGGCTGAGTGCTTGGGAGCACAGGGTGGGTGATGTGATGTCATCCTCCCACTCACTGACGAGGTCCAGTATTATGTGTGGTGGAAACCTGTACCTCCCATACACCTGGTCATCAGGCATCCCAAAAAGGCTGGTTCTGGGAGTGAAAATTCTGGCCCTCACTATCCTCCTCCTCCTCCTCCTTTGGTAACCCACGGCCACTGCTGCTAGGAACGGTATATTCATCCAGGCGTCTGAGCTTGTTTGTTGTTTGCGCGCACTTTTATGCTGCGCGGGTCGACGTACGCCTGCTTCATGCTGGCGTACATGTTTCAGAATTGGACCATTTATTTTTCGGCGCGTCGTAGGCGAACGTGTGAATCTTCCCGCCCACCCCAGGAATACACGTAGCATGCTCTCCCAGGCCCAGTCGCGAGTAAATATTCCCGCCCACCCCTGGAATACACGTACCCCACTCTCACAGGCCCAGTCGCGTGTGGAACTTCCCGCGCACCCCGAATTACACGTACCCAGGCAAATCGCGTGTGGAACTTCCCGCGCACCCCGTAGTACACGTGCCCAGGCCAATCACGTGTGGAACTTCCCGCGCACCCCGAAGTACACGTACCCAGGCCAATCACGTGTGGAACTTCCCGCGCACCCCGTAGTACACGTACCCAGGCCAATCGCGTGTGGAACTTCCCGCGCACCCGAAGTACACGTACCCAGGCCAATCGTGTGTGGAACTTCCCGCGCACCCCGTAGTACACGTACCCAGGCCAATCGCGTGTGGAACTTCCCGCGCACCCCGAAGTACATATACCCAGGCCAATCGCGTGTGGAACTTCCCGCGCACCCCGTAGTACACGTACCCAGGCCAATCGCATGTGGAACTTCCCGCGCACCCCGAAGTACACGTACCCAGGCCAATCGCGTGTGGAACTTCCCGAGCACCCCGAAGTACACGTACCCAGGCCAATCGCGTGTGGAACTTCCCGTGCACCCCGTAGTACACGTACCCAGGCCAATCGCACGGCTGGGTGGGTGGGGGTGATAGGGGGTGGGGGTGATAGGGGCCATGAGTGGGGGCCTGGTGGAGGCTGCCCCTCGTGGCTGGTGGGTGAGGGTGCAGGGGGACATGAGTGGGGGCCTGGTGGAGGGTGCCCCTGCACTGCTGGGGAGTGGGGGTGGTGGGAGACGTGAGTGGGGGCCTGGTGGAGGCTGCCCCTGGTGGCTGGGGGGTGGGGGTGCAGGGAGACATGAGTGGGGGCCTGGTGGAGGCTGCCCCTGCACTGCTGGGGGGTGGGGTTGGTGGGAGACATGAGTGGGGGCCTGGTGGAGGCTGCCCCTGTACTGCTGGGGGGTGGGGGTAGTGGTAGACATGGGTGGGGGCCTGGTGGAGGCTGCCCCTGGTGGCTGGGGGGTGGGGGTGCAGGGAGACATGAGTGGGGGCCTGGTGGAGGCTGCCCCTGCACTGCTATGGGGTGGGGGTGGTGGTAGACATGAGTGGGGGCCTGGTGGAGGCTGCCCCTGCACTGCTGGGGTGTGGGGGTGGTGGTAGACATGGGTGGGGGCCTGGTGAAGGCTGCCCGTGGTGGCTGGGGGTGGGGGTGCAGGGAGACATGAGTGGGGGCCTGGTGGAGGCTGCCCCTGCACTGCTGGGGGGTGGGGGTGATGGGAGACATGATTGGGGGCCTGGTGGAGGCTGCCCCTGCACTGCTAGGGGGTGGGGGTGATGGGAGACATGAGTGGGGGCCTGGTGGAGGCTGCCCCTGCACTGCTGAGGGGTGGGGGTGGTGGGAGACATGAGTGGGGGCCTGGTGGAGGCTGCCCCTGGTGGCTGGGGGGTGGGGGTGGTGGGAGACATGAGTGGGGGCCTGGTGGAGGCTGCCCCTGGTGGCTGGGGGGTGGGGGTGGTGGTAGACATGGGTGGGGGCCTGGTGGAGGCTGCCCCTGGTGGCTGGGGGGTGGGGGTGCAGGGAGACATGAGTGGTGGCCTGGTGGAGGCTGCCCCTGCACTGCTAGGGGGTGGGGGTGGTGGGAGACATGAGTGGGGGCCTGGTGGAGGCTGCCCCTGCACTGCGGGGGGGTGGGGGTGATGGGAGACATGAGTGGGGGCCTGGTGGAGGCTGCCCCTGGTGGCTGGGCGGTGGGGGTGGTGGTAGACATCGGTGGGGGCCTGGTGGAGGCTGCCCCTGGTGGCTGGGGGGTGGGGGTGCAGGGAGACATGAGTGGGGGCCTGGTGGAGGCTGCCCCTGCACTGCTGGGGGGTGGGGGTGATGGGAAACATGAGTGGGGGCCTGGTGGAGGCTGCCCCTGCACTGCTGGGGGGTGGGGGTGATGGGAGACATGAGTGGGGGCCTGGTGGAGGCTGCCCCTGGTGGCTGGGGGGTGGGGCTGGTGGTAGACATGAGTGGGGGCCTGGTGGAGGCTGCCCCTGGTGGCTGGGGGGTGGGGGTGCAGGGAGACATGAGTGGGGGCCTGGTGGAGGCTGCCCCTGCACAGCTAGGGCGTGGTGGTGATGGGAGACATGAGTGGGGGCCTGGTGGAGGCTGCCCCTGCATTGCTGGGGGGTGGGGGTGGTGGGAGACATGAGTGGGGGCCTGGTGGAGGCTGCCCCTGGTGGCTGGGGGGTGGGGGTGGTGGGAGACATGCGTGGGGGCCTGGTGGAGGCTGCTCCTGTTGGCTGGGGGGTGGGGGTGGTGGTAGACATGGGTGGGGGCCTGGTGGAGGCTGTCCTGGTGGCTGGGGGGTGGGGGTGCAGGGAGACATGAGTGGGGGCCTGGTGGAGGCTGCCCCTGCACTGCTGGGGGGTGGGGGTGGTGGGAGACATGAGTGGGGGCCTGGTGGAGGCTGCCCCTGCACTGCTGAGGGGTGGGGGTGATGGGAGACATGAGTGGGGGCCCGGTGGAGGCTGCCCCTGCACTGCTGGGGGGTGGGGGTGATGGGAGACATGAGTGGGGGCCTGGTGGAGGCTGCCCCGGCACTGCTGGGGGGTGGGGGTGGTGGGAGACATGAGTGGGGGCCTGGTGGAAGCTGCCCCTGGTGGCTGGGGGGTAGGGGTGGTGGGAGACATGAGTGGGGGCCTGGTGGAGGCTGCCCCTGGTGGCTGGGGGGTGGGGGTGGTTGTAGACATGGATGGGGGCCTGGTGGAGGCTGCCCCTGGTGGCTGGGGGTGGGGGTGCAGGGAGACATGAGTGGGGGCCTGGTGGAGGCTGCCCCTGCACTGCTGGGGGGTGGGGGTGGTGAGAGACATGAGTGGGGGCCTGGTGGAGGCTGCCCCTGCACTGCTGGGGGCTGGGGGTGGTGGTAGACATGGGTGGGGACCTGGCTGGTGGAGGCTGCCCCTGGTGGCTGGGGGGTGGGGGTGCAGGGAGACATGAGTGGGGGCCTGGTGGAGGCTGCCCCTGCACTGCTGGGGGGTGGTGGGAGACATGAGTGGGGGCCTGGTGGAGGCTGCCCCTGGTGGCTGGGGGTTGGGGGTGCAGGGGGACATGAGTGGGGGCCTGGTGGAGGGTGCCCCTTCACTGCTGAGGGGTGGGGGTGGTGGGAGACATGAGTGGAGGCCTGGTGGAGGCTGCCCCTGGTGGCTGGGGGGTGGGGGTAGTGGGAGACATGAGTGGGGGGCTGGTGGAGGGTGCCCCTGCACTGTTGGGGGGTGGGGGTGATGGGAGACATGTGTTGGTGATCAGTAGTGCAAGGTGACATGTGGGTTGGCTGGTGGGCATAGCCATGGTGGATGGGTTGCCTGTGGGACACGAGCAGGGGTGCAGGGTATTCCCCTGTGGTGTGGGCTGCCTGCAGGGGCCGTGGAGGGTGTAGAGGGAACACCTGGGAGGACCCACATGGCCAAATCACGGCGCACATTATTTCCATGAATCGACCCCTTAATATAATATAGATTGCTGGAGGTCCATGAGCCGGTAATGCCTACGGGCGCATAGATCTCTGGTGTCGATAAGCCAGTGATACCGGCCACAAACTGTAGGTGGCGCTCTATATAAAATGGTTGGGTTTCTATCATATGCATAGATCCAGGGCTCTCTATAGAACACTGCAAGGTACTCTAATAGAAAGGAAGGATTTATTTTATGATGGGGTCATAATATAGGGAAGAAAACTATGCTCACCACTAAATACCGCAAACAATATATCACCACTAAATAGCGCAAATAATATATATTACTAGATTCTCCAATATAATATAACAAGGTATGGTCACTAGAATGATATGAGGCCAAACTCAATCTGAATGCAAGGATAATTTACCACCAAACTACCACTCATATTTTGATGGTAAGAAAATACCGCCAAACCCCAAATTTACACAAAATATCCTACACAACAAACCTTACAATACAACAAAAACAGATGAGGAAAGACAGAGGCAAACAGGAACACTTACCTGAAGTATAGTGTCTTAGTCGCAGCAGGACTGGACTACCATGTGCAAGGGACCAGTGAAGGAACTCGGTCCAGATCATACAAGCATCCCTGCCAGAAACAGTAGGACGGAGTGCTCGCCAAAACTAATCAACAGGTGAGCTTTCCAGGGACAATGCATCCCACGGGTACCATGGTTTGGGAGAAGGGGTCTGGAAGGGGATCAGGTGCACAAGCTGGCATACTCACGCCCCCTAATCTCCACACAGGAGCATTCCCAAGCAGCATCACCTATTACCACCAGTCACCACATAAGCACACAGGGTGAAGTCGGACCCGAGCAACCTCATCCCCGGGATGGCTGCAACCATGCCCCTATGCCTCCACAGAGACCAGGTGAGCGTAACAGAGACCTGCAATTTGCGGGGCAAAGCTGTCCCCCAAAATCCAATAAGAAAAGGAAACTGTTAATTGATTTATGGAATACGATTTGTGATGGGACATCGCCCGAGCGAGGGAGACCCAAAGAAAATGTGAAGAGGTACTTTGTGTTTGTTTGTTATTTTTCTGACCCTCGAAGACAAGAGACCTTGTTGAAGAGAAGACTTGGCCATCGAGGCTTCTCAGAAGTGGAAAACAGAATTGTTGTCTCATGTTGGGGTAAGCTCAAGAACTGTGCTGTTCTCCAAGATCCCATCTTACCCCATGCTCGAAACGTGGGGAAGGGAGACCAAAGCCACCTCATGCTGACATATTGTTTGAGAACACTTCTTTCTTTTCTGGAAAACCATCCCACGCCCTTTTTGTATTAGCTGTACATTTTGGAAATAGGTTTCATAGCATAGGCACTTTTATTTGACACAACGCCACTAGGGCTGCCTTATTTTCATTTGGTAGTTCCCATCTTAGATTTAGGTTTAGATTAGGTGTTTTGCTAACCTGCATATAGCATTCATTGTTCAATTGTTCAATAAACACCCTTGAATGGTGATCACTTGTGTCTGTCTTACTTGTTGCCACCATGAGTTCTTCACAGTATATGTGTTTGCTGGTTGAAGGGTAGAAAATGTTTTGTTCTCCCCTGTGCTTCTGGGCTTTGTGAATTCTGACTTCTGTCCATGGACATTCGTACTGTCTGCGGACTCTACAGCTGCTACATTGGGGGTAAGTGTAATATAAGGTACTTGTAGCAAATTAAGATGCACTGGTAAAAAGCTATGCAATTCACTTACAAAAACATTGTTAAAGGGACGTTATGGTTAAGTTGCACTATTAAAAACCTAGGAAATTCAGTGAAAGAATTTTGTTAAGGCACATTATGTTTACAAGTAAAACAGAAAAACCCTTGAAAAAATAGCCAGTTATGGTAAGCTAAGCAACCAAAACTGGTGCACTGCTAACGCCTAACACCCAGGACATCAAAGATGATATCACAAATGTCATTGATGACATCACTGATGACATCACATATGAAATACATTTTGATAAAAAAATGTCTCTAAAAGGGTTTGTGTTTATAATGTTAGTAACAAGATGTTAGGTGATCAGGAGACCTATCATGTACTACTTAATGTATTAAAGAATGTACTCATCTGAACATAACATGATATTGGAGTTTTGTTGTTAATAAAGGGACCTAATTATACAATCTGACGGGCCATATACTTTTTGCAAAGTTTTTTGAGGATTCGTCCAGGGGGGCGAAGTTATAAGCCGTCCAAAAATTGCTCTTCCTATGGGCTTAGTACCTTCACCATAACTGTTGCCAATGTTTAAAGTAGTAGAAAAAGAGTCAATTTCAGATCATGTAAAAATCCATCAAACCTAGCAGCATACATTTGTTAGAGCAAAACCATCATAACCTTTGCTGAGATGCAACGCACTATACAACAATGTCAACAATTGCAACAAATCACCAGTAAACAGAATAGAGTATAAAGCGTAAACTTCTACCGATAGTCATGGCAAGTCAAACCAAATAAAGGATGTGTACATAATTCAATGGGAGGATAGAATGGATCTGGGGTGGTGTTCTGTGCTGCTGCAGACAGCATTTCAGTGCTCACCTAGTGGTTATTTATCTGCAATGCGGGTCACGCAGAGGCACTGTAGTGCTTTGAAGACAGTATGAAGCACTTGTAGAAAGTTCAACATAGGGCAGGTGCATAGGGGGCTACTGGAAAGGTTCAAAATGACTGAAGTGAGCATGATCGGTAACCATTCTGCGCTTCCATAATGCATGTAGCGCCTAGGTGCTGTAAAAGATCAGGCGTTGCACTATTGGGACTATGATTCACCTGCAATTTTCACATCAGGTGGTTTCTTTCTGTGCAGGCCATTTCTTACAGACAAGTCATACTAGGACATTGAGCCTGGCTCATTGCAGTCAAACACAAAATAATACAAGATCAGATGACTTGGGTGCAGAATTCAAACATGTTTATGGAAGAGATTATCATGGCATTTCGTTCATCAATTAGAAGGGCCCGTTACTGTATTGGAAGGAAATCAAATGGCTGCGCTTTCTAACCATTTCAAAATTAGAATTTAATACAAGCTGTTCAAACCTCATAAATTAGGGTCAGGGACCCCCATCAACCAACAAACGAGGCTCTTGATTCATCCTATTAGTTGAAAAGATTCCTAATTGTAAGTGTGAATTGCTCGCCACTCCTCATCGCCTCGGGTATTGTCATTTCAAGCCTCCCGTTGAACGCGCTTGACCTTCGCATTATGAGCTGAGAGGCTGGTCAAAAGTCTAGAAACAGCGGGGAGTAAACGAAATGACTGCTTGGTAGTGTGCCGCTTCCTTCAAGACTCTTTGCTGTCGGATTTTCTCCAAGAGTTGTACTCTGGCATTCATTGAAGAGCCAGCATTTGTTGTATTTTAAGGCAATGGTCAGTACATTTTTTTGTTTTGTCACATAGTCTTATGGCATGTAGGAGCATGGGGTGTCGGTGCGTGTGATGAATCGTGTGGGCATGTGTTTTGGTTGGCTTTCCATAACCTTTTGGCTTTGTTTCATTTCAGCTCTCCAGATGTTGTAGCCTTCAACTCCCTGTATCCTTAGATTCTTAGCCAGCATAGTTAATGCTGAAGGATCATGGGAGTTGTAGTCCAAAACATCTAGCGAGCCACACGTTGCAGATCCCTTAAGTACACTTATTAAAAGTGTCAATCTCTATCCTTGTTTCTACATCTTGAGGTCAACGGTTTGAAGTTCAGAAGAGCAGTGATCTCTTATCTACTCCTACTGCATATGGATGTTAGGCTTTGCAATCCTTTACTTTCTCATCCCTTGTCCCTTTTTTATCTTGCAATGCCCTCTTCTTCTTTTGTCCTTCTCTTCGCCAGGACCCCTTTATAGCAGTGAAATGAATTGCCAGTGACCTTGAGCCCTGGACAAAAAACACAAATCGATCTGAGGTTGTTGGACGTCCAGGTGTTCAAGGCATGCAATGGCTTTGGGAGCACAAGATGCATCATAGGCTTGGACTTTGGTAAGGATGTCCATGTTGACAGTCCCTGGGTGACTCCCAATATAGAAGGTGGCATATTCTGCGTGGAGTTTGTAGTTTTATAGGAGGTAAGGTATTACTTTACTCCAATTCCCCATCTATTAACATTCAGTGCATAGTTCAACATGGGCCTCACTGATCAAAGCATCATGTGGTTAAAAGCAAATCATGTTAAGGCTTGCCTGGGGATCTTTTTGTGTACTGAGGCTGGCTCAGCAGTGCATGTTCTTAAATTATACTCAGACTTGTATGGGAGCCTTTCTGCTTCTATACTCGGAACCTTTGTACATTGTTCAGTGTAATTCTAAATATTATAAAGCGACCAATAAGAAGGAGAAAAGCACAGGGATTATGTCTGCCAATCAACTAGCAAATACCAGACGTCGCATAATCGAACTTTATTGCAACCAAGTGAAAAATTGACAAACACATTTTCTTTCTTGCTGCAAGTCAATTTATGGAACCAAACCACACCCCCAGATCAGGATCTATGTTCATTAATGGATATATATATACACTAAAAAAAAACTTTGTTGAGGGGACGTTATGGTTAAGTTGCCCTAACAAAAACCTGTACACTTCACTACAAAATACTTTCCACCTCCCCTTTATGCTTCAAATTAAAACCGAAAACCCCCTGAAATTCGACAGTTATGGTACTGCCTCTGCCCATGTGCACTGCTAACACTAACACCCATATCATGAAAGATGTCATCTCAAATGTCAATGAGGACATCAATGATGACATCACTTGTTTAGCCCCTTTCTTTTCCTTCCCTGCCATACATATATATGTACGTTCAGTAAAAAAAAGTCACTAAAGGAATGTTAGACTTCACAGTGAAACCAAAAAACACTGCACATTCCAACATTATGGTAAGCTCAGCAACCATAACTCTACGTGCATTGCTAAGACTAACACCCAGGACATCAAATATGACATCACAAATATCATTGATGGCATCACCGTTTGATGCCTTTTTGCTCAATGCCGTCATCATGACGTTGAACCTACAGCACCATATATGATGTCACGTTGCTCCGAATAACGAGTTCAGCGAATGGACACAGTGTCATTCCACATTATTGTTATGGACAGGCAACAGCTCACCAGAAGTTGTATTTGCCATCCGAAGAAGCCCTCACTCAGGATTTGAAAACCATGGCACGCACAGTACGGCAAAATATACCTAGGCAGAAAAGGTTACAAAAAATAAGTGGCAGTAACCAACCTGTACCAACATTTTTTAAAAGATCAAATAGAAAATGTGCAAAGTGCTACACAAAAATACGTGCTCAAAGTTGACATTTTAGTAATATGTTACTAATGTCCAACTGTACCTATAGGTGGAGGTTAGAAACGGCGAGATTTTACATGCGCCGTAAGAGAAAATAAAATGACAAGTACACAGAAAGACGATCATTTAGGTATGAATCAAAAAAGAGTGGACAAATAAAAAAAAATTACGTCTCGTCATTTCAAAGAAGACCAAAAAAATGTGCAAAGATATACACAAAGCTAAGTGGACAAAGTAAGCGTTTCAAATTAGAAATATAAATAGTAAAAAAGGTTGACTGCAGTCATACCCTGCAAATGAGCAACCTGTGCACTCTGCAACATCACAGGAAAATTGTACAAGGGCAGAAAAATAATGTCAATTATATTAGCACAATTATATGTGCAGTTATGTAAAAATAAAGCACGGTTCGCTGTACAGTGGGCCAAAGTAAACTTACAAAATATTTACAGCCTCCATTCTTTTTTGGCAAATCAGTCACGAATGTGTTTGCAGCGAAGAATCTTCGTTGACTGATATGCATGTCACTTACAAACCTTTTAAAACATAACCTTATCAATTGCTGTTTTTTTACCCTTTCATTCCGTGAATAGCGAGCAAGTTTCTCTTGGGCTCAAGGTCAAAAAACAATTGCCCCTTCACATTCACTCGGAGGCGCAGGCGTAGTGAGCAGTCAACCAAAAAAGCAACTTGTGTGGCCTCAACTCAGAAGGCAAAGATATTCTTGCTTTGAAGCAACATAATGAAATCTAATTATCAGAACCTCTACTCCCATAAAGCTTCAGAAGTGCTGATTCAAGCAAACATTGCAGTTGATGGCCTTAGTTCTCAAAACTGAAGAGGCCAATCTGAGGGAAATATTAGTGCAAAACACATTTTAATCCACACACTGTAATTGGTCGTGGTGCAGTGAGCACGAACTTCCATTTAAACGTATCATTTGGCAGACAAGAAAACTGCACTTTTTCACTTTGTACTTCTACAGCTCATTGGGCCCCTTGAAATGTCACCTTGTGAAATACTATTACTTGAGTGTGAGAAGTCTAATGCTCTCTGGTTTTGGAGCTGTTTCTGGCGGTATCCGCGGACACAAAAACATTAGTAAAAGATAGGAGGCCGCCGAACAAAGCTACCTTACTGCACGCTGTTCTGCAAACAATCTGGGAAAGAGCCAGATGGTCGTGAGCACAACCTTTTTCTCCCGTTCAGTGTAAGGGGAAAAAAGCTGTTTTGAGAACCCCTCCCCCTATAACTTTCGCTCCCCTGCACCAAACATGACCAAACTTTCCAACCAAAGTCAGAGGGTCCGATATATATTTTTTTCAAAGTTTGGCGACGATTCGTCCGAGGGTAGGAAAGTAATAAGGCAGGCAAAAACAGTTCTTTCTATGGAACCAGCCACTCCACCAAAGCAACACAGTCACAAACGTCCCTCTCAAATGTGCTGCAGTGGGTGATGGTAGGACCTAGAGGTTAAGATATATGTCCACATACTTTTGAATGTATAGGTGTACAATGGCTTTTACCTCCACCGCTAACAAGGTAGTTTCTGGGTGCATGGGCTTCGGCCATGCAGCGAAGACTGTACACCCTCCCCAGAACCATCTGACATGCTAACCTATAGGACGAGTGTATGCACTACAGTAATAGGAAGTGGTGTTTCTGGGCAGGGCCTAGGGTTTTACGAGTATGATGTATGGGCTACGGGCTGCAGCCATGGAAGCAAAACTCTACATCCTGCCCACAATCACCTCAGTGATGTACAGTAGTACGGGTGTATTGATAGTTGTGGTATGCTTCACTTATTCTGGCCAGACACTGCACTCCTACCTGTTTGTACATAGATATTATTTCAATGTGTTGATGTGCACTGGCTTATAACTCCAGTGCTTATAACTTTTTTGTTGGGTGCATGGCCTTTGCCCATGCATCCAACACTGTACACTCTTTCTTCAACCATGTAAGCGATAATCAATACTACACGTGTAGCCATGGTCGGTGGTTGTTTAGTTTAGTTTAGTTTAGTTTATTATTTGTATAGCGCCGCCTGGCCCTAGGGCATCCAGGCGCTTGCGATGAATACAACAAGAATAATGCAGCAGAAATGTACAGATCGAATACATATTTACAAATTTACAGTCTTGGTGCATGCTGGTGAAGTAGGGCTAGGCAGTTTGCGTTTCTTTGGATAGAAGCCAAGTTTTGGTGTTATGTCTAAATCTGTGAAAGGACGGTTCTGATCTCAGCTCGAGTGGAAGTGAATTCCAAAGTTTGGAGGCAAGCACTGGGAAGCTGGAGCCACCTGCTTTTTGGAGCTTAAATCTTGGGATATTTAAGCAGTGTGTTTGAGCTGATCTGGTAGGGCGCGCTGGGGTGTGGTGCTTGAGGTTGTCGGATAGGTATCTGGGTGCTTGGTTAGCTAGGCATTTGTGTGTGAGTGAGATGGTTTTATATTCAATTCTTTGTGGTATGGATAGCCAATGGCAGGTGCGTCTGGCGTCCGAGATGTGTTCATGTTTGGGTATGTTCAGGGCTGCTCACAAGGCGTTGTTTTGTATGACTTGTAGTTTGTTGATGTTTTTCTGACTGGTTCCCAAGTATAGCGCATTGCAGTAGTCAACTTTGGAAAGGACTAGCGCTCTGGCTAAGGTGATGCAGTTGGATGGTGAAAGGTAAGGTCTGCTGGCATTGATGAGTTTACATGTGTAAGCAGTGGCTGATGAGATGGAATTGATCTGTCTTGTCAGTGTGAGGGAGGAGTCGAGGTAGATTCCTAGGGTTTTGACGCTGTTAGAGACGGTGATGTTATTGCCGTCTATAGTGAATGCTTGATAGAGTTTGTCGAGTTTATTAAGTCTGGGTTGTGAGCCTAGGAGAAGAAGCTCGGTCTTGTCGTCATTGAGGCATAGGCCATGCTTGGCCATCCATTCTTGGATAATGGAATAAATGTTGTTGAGAGCAGTGAGGTCAGTGGAGTAGTCGCCTGTTAAAGGGATCAGTATTTGGGTGTCATCTGCGTAGTTGGTGTAGATGACACCCAAGCGGTCCAGTATGTCAAAGAGGGGTTTCGTGAATACATTGTATAGAGTGGGGGAGACGCAGGAGCCCTGGGGGACACCGCAAGTGACTGGGGCTGGGATGGCAGAGGCTGTGGGTGCGAAGACTCTCATGGATCTGTTGTTAAGGAAGGAATGGATCCATGCGTTGGCGTTATCTGAAAATTTGGCTGCTGAGGATAGATGTTTGCAGAGGATGTCGTGGTTGACCAGGTCGAAGGCGGCCGATAAGTCAAGGAGGAGAAGGAGGGCTAGTTTACCATTGTCTTTAATGTTGTCCATCTGTGTCTTAAGGTCAATCAGGGCGGTCTCAGTGCCGTGTTTGGGGCGGAATCCTGATTGTCTGAGTCCTAGTAAGTTATTTTTCTCAAGGTGGTTCTGTATCTGGAGATAGGCAGCTCTGTCGAGGATTTTTAGTAGGAAGGGTACAGTCGTTATGGGTCTGTAGTTGGTGGGGACATTAGGGTCAAGGGTGGGCTTCTTAAGTAAAGGAAGAACCCAGGAGTCCTTGAGGTTGTTGGGCACTATGTTGGAGGTGAAAGATGCGTTGATGAGGGAGGTGATGAAGGGAGCAAGTTGTTTGGCTGCATCTTTGATGATAGGGGCTGGGCAAGTGTCGCCTTGGCATTTGGACGGTTTAAGAGAGTAGATTATTTCTTCAACCTCTTTAATGGTTATGGTGGAAAACTCAAAGAGGTTATTGTCATCATTTTGGGGGGTGGTATGGGTGTGTGTAGAGGGGGTGATGTTATCGGAGAGGGTGAGGCTTTCTTTCTTTGTCAGGATTTTGGCTTGTAGCGTGGCAATTTTGCCTAGGAGTGCTTCCTGGATGTTAGTGCACCAGTGGATGTCTTTGTTGCATGTGTCTGGAATGGGGGAGGGTGATTCGAGTTCTCTTAGGATATTGAAGAGCTCTTTGGTATTAGATTTGGCGTTGCTGATTCTTTCATTGTACATGTTTTTTTTAGACTGGATGATGGCTGATTTATAGATGTTCGATGCCAGTGCGTAGGATGTCTTATTAATAGTGGATGGTGACTGTTTCCATGCTAATTCAGCTTGTCTTTTGGCTTTGCGGAGTGTTTTTAGTTTGGGGGTGAACCAGGAATTGAGGTGTGCTCGTGGTTTGGCTTTCCGAAGCTTGAGTGGTGCAATGGTGTTTATGGCCTTAAGGATAGTTGTGTTGTATAACTCTACTAGTTCAGTAGGGTTGGTCATAGTGGGTGAGAAGTCGATGATGGGTTGGAGTAGCGGGAGGAGTTTCTCTAGTGTGATATTTTTGTTGTTTCTTGTGAGTGTGGGTGGGGCATTGGCGGAGGGCACTGGTGTTTGAGTGCCTTTGTTGATGGTGAAGGTAATAAGGTGGTGATCGGTCCAGGCGCATGGAGTGTTGGAGAGGATGGTAGTGTTGCAATTGAGGTCAGCTATCCAGTCAAGGATGCGGCCTTTGTTGTGTGTGGGTTGTGCGATATGGTGGGTGAGTCCTAATTCTGAAATAGTGTTGGCGATAGTGTGAGCTTTGTCATCTTTCTCATCATTGAGACCTAGATTGAAGTCTCCTAGGATGAGTAGTCGAGAGTTGGGTTTGATATTGTTAGAGAGTAGAAGGGCTATGTCGTCATTAAAGGATAGTATGGGGCCTGGCGGTCTGTAAATGAGGTGGATGGTGATAGTGCTTGTGTGCGTTGTGGATAGTTTGAGGGTGAGTAATTCCGCTGATGTCAGTGATTGGTTTTGTATGTGTCTAATGTTGATGGAACTTTTTGCAATAACGGCTACTCCACCACCTTTAGCTGTTTGTCTGTCTGCACGGTAGATGGTATAGTCATTGGGTATAGCAAGTGATAGAGAGGGGCCAGACGCTGGGTGGAGCCAGGTCTCTGTAATAGCTATGAAGTCGAGATCATTGGCGGTAATAATGTCGGCTATGTCTAAGGCATGGGGAGACTACCGATCTCGCATTGATGAGTGCACCTTTAATGGTTTCGGTGGTGATGCATGATTTTTTGGTGTGAGTGCGGGGGGAGGGTGCGATCAGGCCGTGTGATATTTGGTCTGTCGGAAGTGTAGGGCGTGTGCAGTGAGGGGCAGATTTGGTTAAGGTTATGATTTGTTTGTTGCCTAGATTGGGGAAGGATGCAGGTGTGTGTGTTCTGGATCTGAGTCGGGTGAGTCTCGATAATCCTGAGCAGGGATAGGATCTGCTGCTAGTGAGGTTTGTGATAGTGGGTTGGCCGATGGGGGTAGTTTGTGATGCTACTTGGGGGCTGGGGGTGTCTGCTATGCGATGGGAGTCAATGGAGGAGGTAGGCTGGAAGGGGTTGATGTTGGGTAGGAAGGGGGTGGGGCAGGGTATGGGATAATGTCTGGGGCAGGCTAGTCTGCTGAGGCCGTTGGGGTGTAAGCGAAAGTGTGGCCCTGTGCAAGGGGTGTCATGGGGGACCAGGCAGAATGGGAACATAATGAGGAAGGTCCAGGTTATCATGTCTGAATTTAGAGGGAACTGACGCACAAAATCGTCAGAGAGAAGCTAGTGCGCAATGTTAGTACACAACGGTGCTGCAGTGAGGGTACTAACGCAGAGAATCGGGGAAGTGCTAGTGCACAATGCTGATACCCAGTGCTAATACACAGTGTGCTCTAAGCGACCATAAGGCACTACTCAATGTCACAGTAGTCTCTAAGCGACCATAAGGCGTTACACAGTGTTACAGTGGTCTCTAAGGGGCCATAAGGCACAATACAAGTGGTCACAGTGGTCTCTACGCGACCATAAGGCACTACACAATGTTACAGTGGTCTCTAAGCGACCCTAGGGCATAACACAGTGTTACAATGGTCTCTAAGCGACCATAAGGCACTACACAATGTTACAATGGTCTCTAAGCGACCATAGGCGCTACACAATGTTGCAGTGGTCTCTAGGCAACCATAAGGCACTGCACAATGTTGCAGTGGTCGTCTCTGAGCGACCATAAGGCACTACACAATGTTACAGTGGTCTCTGGGCGACCATAAGGCACTACACAATGTTACAGTGGTCTCTGAGTAGCCTACGGCCATGCATCCAAGACTCTAGGCCCTGCCCACAATCACTGCAGCATGTCACGACCATGGTGGCGTACTAAGCAATAACACAGCCATAGGAAAATGTAATATAATAGGGAAATACACTCAAAATGAATCGTCACTAACGCCACGCATGTCCTGCAAACAAAAATTAATGGTCACTAGCACCACGCGTGTCCTGTGAACATTTTCAAGGTGCCTGTACATAGCAAAGACTCAAATAGTAGCCTTATTAGATCCCTCATTTTCTGCACGTACAAACATCTGAAGAAGGCGCCAATGCAGAATATATAATAGACAATTGCGGGCCAAACAAGTACAGTATTTCATCCGTCTCTTACTCTGTGATCCTCCCCACACACTGTAGGAGAGCAAAACATTTTCGAAACAGCTTTTCGCCTCTGTCAAGTAGCGCGCTGTCTTCGGATCCAAGATGTTGGGCACATCCACACATTCTGATGTACATCATGGCTCGCTGTAGCCAATCGGTGCAGACGTCACGTTTCCGCGGTGATGACGCCACCCCCCCTGGCCAATCGGTATCATGTCCGCGGAGCGAACAGGGAAATGTGACCGCGGAGCAGACATAGATATCACTAATTTATTGAGACATATTTTTTGGTCATTTTAAAGGAAAGTACTGGACGGATTGTCACCAAATTTACTAAAGCATGCTTTCGGGTCCAAGCCCCTGCCCCTGCCACAAATTTGGTGAAAATCCTTCCAACGGTTTGGCGTGTAGCTGTGCGCAAAGTTTTTCCCCCATTCAGTCTATGGGAAAAAAAGATGTTTTGGGACCCCCCCTATAACTTACCCCCTGGACCAAACATCACCAAACTTTGCAAAACAATTCAGAGTGGCCCATATACTTTTTTTGCAAAGTTTGTTGAGGGTTCCTCCAGGGGGAGTGAAGATATAAGCCACCCAAAAAGTGCTCTTCCTATGGAAACAGCAACTTAACCATAACTACACGGCCACTACCGTGGTAGTGTAATATATATATATATATATATATATATATATATATATATATATATATATATATATATATATATATATATATATATATATATATATATATATCACTACAAAGAAAACTTTGTTAAAGGGACATTATGGTTAAGTCACCCTATTAAAAACCTATGCCATTCAGTACAAAAACTTTGTTAAGAGGACGTTATCATTACAAGTAAAATCTAAAACCCCCTGAAATTCAGCAGTTATGGTAGGCTAAGCACCCATTTTTCCCATCAGCACTCTCCACTGCTACCACTACCATTAGCGATGTCATCAATGACATTTGTCATGTCATCTTTGATATTCTGGGTTTTAGTCTTAGCAGTGCACGGTGGTGGCGCGAGTTATGGTTGCTTAGCTGACATAAAACAAAGGGGCTAAAGATGTGATGGCGGCAGTGATGGCATCAATGACATGTGTGATGGCATCTTTCATGTCCGGGGTGGTAGTGGTAGCAGTGGAGAGTGATGATGGGAAAAATAGGTGCTTAGTCTACATTAACTGCCGAATTTCAGGGGTTTTTAGATTTTACTTGTAATGATAACGTCCTCTTAACAAAGTTTTTGTACTGAATGGCACAGGTTTTTAATAGGGCAACTTAACCATAAAGTCCCTTTAACAAAGTTGTTTTTGTAGTGAATTTTGGACGTTTTTAGTAGGGCAACGTAACCATAATGTCCCTTTGACAAACGTTTTTTCAATGACTTGCATAGAGCTTCAGTACTGTAAGTGATTGATAACATAAATTGTTGAACATTTAGAAGGATTCCAATAGTAATATTTGACTTCACTAGCCATCTTCCTACAAATTGCACAGTAGCATATGCTGTTGCACAGCAAGGCCACATGGTGCAGAACTCATACACACTTGACAATAACTTGTGTGAGTGCGGAAGAACATTGTATGCTGTTTTATGAACTTGTAACTGCAACACTTCCCGTGCAGATCTCAACAGGGAAAATGTGCACATCAATAGAATCAAGAGTGCATAACGAGGTCTTAGAATCAGTAAACCTCATTACACCCTTAAAAATGGTGGATAAATGACATTAACAATAGAGATTTTACGACACTAAATCATGGGACCAAAAAAAAGGATTTTTTATCTTCAACGGAAACGCCTCCGGCCTTCTCGTTTGAAGAAAACAAATCCTTTTCCAAGATGGCCATCATGGTATGTTAATGCCTATAAATAAATACTGGCAAGAATTACATTATTTCGATTTAAAAAAAAATACCTTTAAATCAAAATGCAGCAAAATCACAGCCTTTTTTTTGCATGAAGGGGGTGAGGGGGTGCATTTGCCAGGTCACAGAAGGGAAGAGCCAGGTCTAGAGGTCCTTCGTCCAGGGGGAGCCAAGTTATAAGCTGCCCAAAAAGTGCTCTTGCTATGAAAAAAGCAATTTAACCATAACTACATGCCATGTAATATATATATATATATATATACATATATAGATATATATATATAGAAAGATAGATAGATAGATAGATAGATAGATAGATAGATAGATAGATAGATAGATATATGAATAAATACAAAATCCATTAAGAGCACATGTTCATGGTATGTTGATGCCTGCAAATAAATACTGGCAAGAATTACATTATTTCGATTTTAAAAAAAGATACCTTTTAATCAAAATGCAGCAAAAACACAGCCTTTATTTTTTGCATTTAGGAAACACACCTATTGTGGAAGGTAGTAACATTTAAAGTCAGCTTAAAAAAATAAAAAATAAACATTTACAATCTGAAAATGGTTAAACTGACACCACAATTCCTGAATTAAATTATAGTGTTATTAGAATTGGTTTCAAAGGGCAAACAAATTAAAGAAAAAGAACCCAAAAAAATCACCAAAATGTTCTTGAGCAGTTCGGTTATTTTGTGGCAAAATGACTGCAGTAGGTCACCGCTGGCACAGAGAGTAAGCAAGAAAAGAGGTGACAAGAGCGGGGTAGAGAAACCAAGAACAGAGAAAAATGCCAAAAGGGACTGTTATCATCAATATTATTATTATTAGTAGTAAGGTATTTATTGAGCACGGACCTAGCTTCTGGAAGCAACTGAGCACTTTACAATTATAGGGGCAAGAATCCAGTGAGGGACGCAGATAAACAAGGAAAAGGGGAGCTAATAACAGAGGAGGGAGGGGGGAATTGGGCAACAGGGGATCTACAAGCAACCAGCCGAGGAAACAGTAGATAAGAAAAAACTCCTTAAAGGGAGCTGTAAGCAGAATGTGTGAGGGTGAATAAAGTTTTGGTGATCGCTCCCCTAAGAGCGGAACTCACTGCCGGCCTCCCAGAGAGATGACCGATCATACTGGCCCTTCCGTAAAGCCCTAAAAACCTGGTTGTTCATCTAGGACCGGGCCCACATGCCATCTGCCCTGCAATGTCGTTATCACCTATAATGACTCTGCATTTATATGTACTGCATGCAACTAACCTGTATGAACTGGCTACGCAATGACACTCTGTACCAACGCTCCGTTGCCTGCGGGCTGATGTGCGCTTTAAAAATAAAGAAATAAATAAGAGACACAGGGGGCTGAGCACTATGTTGGAAATAGGGCATGGTGTTGGCACTTCCAGAAAAAAAAAATGAAAAAGAGCAGAGCCTGAGAGGATGGCGGGACTTTGCTGGTCTGAGGAACAGTTGAACCAAGAGCAAGCAGTCCACTTTGGGGAAAACAAATACTATGAGCAGAAATCCAATTAGTGGGTCGGTAGTGGTGGGTACATTCCTGGCAATTCACTCTGTGATCATGTTGTGGTAATTGACGGAAAATGTATCCACTTTGGCGAATTGAATCCAGCCCAAGGATTTCAACTTCCTGAATGACGCAGTCAACATTTTGCAAGTTCACAATCATGTTCTGACCAAAATGACACCGAGATCATGAAACCGTGAATAATTTGCTAGTGAAATGCATATTTTGCGGGTTTCTCACACTAAGGTTTTGGCATGTAGTTTTTTTTTTTAGTCTCATGGGAAAAGGGAAATACTGGGATAAATGATCCCATTTCAACCACCTCTACAGGTCCACTTTTTGGCAGCCAGAGTTTAACCAGACAAATTTAGCAAGTCGACATTTGTGAAGGAACCACACGTATATTAGTCGATTCAAAGAATTATATTAGAGACTTTTTACCCAAACAAACAGGCAGAAACAGCAGGCACTAGCTCTCTTGGACTTTTTTATTAAGATTAAATTGGGACACAAATCTATTTTAGAATGCATCCTGATGCATTAAATCATACCTTGTAAAATGGCTTGCAATGAACAAGAAGGAGCTCCCTAAGCAAGCAGGCTTGGCAGAAGCCAGGGAAGGAGTCGAGTAGTGATAAAAGCAACAATATAATAAAATAAAGGAAAAACCAAGAAGGAAAAGTGATGGAAATTTTTTATCGCAGGAGCTTGAAATAGACTGTTGGAATTTCTTTTGTCAGAACATATCTATCGGTAAAAAAATAACCTATTGGAAATGAGAATGTAATGAGTGCGTGTGGGGATTTCTGCCACTTAAATATAGTTACTAAAGGACATGAATAACAATGAACCAGAAAATATTGAGTCCATTTTATTCCGCATACAATAAGCCAGAATAGTCTTTTCAAAGGCACATGTAATCATAGTCTCATGCATGGAAGTGCCATTTTATTAATCAATAGATGGAACAGCCATCTTGTCTACTTTTGCTAATTTAATTTAGCATTTGGCCCAGTCAATGGTCTCTTTCTTTATTCTATCTTCGAGCCGCACCAGGGTTCAGCCATGCAAGTGCCAAGCTTAATTGCTACACTGGCATAACTCCGAAATTTCAAGAGCATGAGGACAATCCAAAACCTATAGGAAGTCAGCAGCTGTAATTTTATTCTAACAAGTCAAAGTTTATGGTGGCGAGAGGCTGTGATATTCTCTGGACCCCTTCTATCACCCAATGGAAGTTAATCCAACACCTGGTAAAACTAGTTAGGAATGTGGGCGTCACGATCGATGCAAAACCTTCTCTCTTACCTGGCAAAGGCTGATCCTGGCATGTTCAGCTGCTGCATTGCCCAAGCCTACTCGTCTGCACCGCCCTGGCTTCCCTGTCTGTTGGAGCTCCACACCGATGTATCTCCTAAGCTAAGACCCTGCATGTGTGTACCAGAGTACTGACAGGCATCTGTGAAACCTCTTCCTCCCCACCCTGGAGGCTTTTCTCCATATATTCTCTGCCCCTATTTTGCTGATCCTTAATTCCACCATGTCCATCCCTTGAAGGAACCTCGCCCAAGACCTGACGAGCGTGTCAGCCTAAAAACCGGCTTCTACTTCCAGTCAGTGTTGTTGCCTGCTGGAGTGGCTATCCAGGAGGCTGTTGGGGTGTAGGGGGTGTCCATGGCCCCTGGGCATAAGTAAGGGCATTGGCCCTTCATAGAACCTTACAATAATAGTGTCCCATGGCCTTCAAAGTCCCACTAACTTACTGACATCACCCTAGTCCTCCAGAGTCCTCCCTCCTGCTGCTACCGGCTCTACCTCCTGTGATGAAGGATAGTTCTATCAGCAGTTCCGGCTCTTGCGTAGGCTACATCGATTAGTTTGGTAGTGTTGCCATGTGCGACTTCCAGTGAATTCGTTCCTGACAGCTAATGCCTAACTTTTCATTAAAAAGTGCACATTTTATCTCTTCTCTGATCATCTGTAGACCTTACACCTGTTGGCCCGATAAACATTGCGGAAACCTCAAAGAACTGTGCATTATTCATCGCACTATATTTGCGGAACTTTTGAGGGGCACAATTCTGAAGCAACATTTGCAAGCGAACAGAATCTTCTGCCACTCTACCACTTCCTCTTAGATCCAAAAAATCTTTCAGTCCATGCACACCTTAGAAACAACATAGAAGAAATACTCTTTCTGATTCGAGAGAGGAGCCCCGAAAGCAAAGCCAGGTGGGATTGGATAAGCAAGGAGTGGATTGTGTTCAAACCTTCACTGAACGCCACCTTGGAGTCTCGCCTCATGATGAAGTACCAGGATACAGGTATTTCCTGTGTAAATATTCAGTGCCACGTGGTGCTAATCCGCACAGGTTTCCATGTCAGTGCTCTGGAGTGCTTATCTGACTTCCACGCAATCCCCGAGGCTCCTTAAACATGAGTTGCAAAAATGCCTTCTCCAGGGAGGAAGAAGATCTGCAGTCACTGGAGTCGTTCTTCATAACTGCTTCTAGCTGCCTAATTGCGCCATTTTGAATCTAGATGTCCCTGTACTGTGCCTACTTACCTGATTTGCACTGCTGTTAGCTGCCTAATTGTGCCATTTCGCATCTAGATGTCCCTATACTGCGCCTATTGACCTGATTTGCACTGCTGCTGGCTGCTTAATTGCGCCATTTTGAATCTAGATGTCCCTGTACTGTGCCTTCCTACCTGATTTTATACTGCTGTTAGCTGCCTAATTGTGCCATTTCGCATCTAGATGTCCCTATACTGTGCCTACTTACCTGATTTGCACTGCTGTTAGCTGCCTAATTGTGCCATTTCGCATCTAGATGTCCCTGTACTTCTAGATGTCCCTGTACTGTCCCTATTGACCTGAGTTACACTGCTGCTGGCTGCCTAGTCGCGCCACCTCTACTCCTCTATACCCTTTGTCCTGAACCCATATAATTATATCCTCTGTCCCCTGAGAAATACAAGCTGCGACATGCAGCTAAGAACCTGTGCCAGCATTGACCTTGTATGCATAGTCTTCCTAGGATTATCAGGCTGCACTGCTGCCAGCCACCGCGCAAGTAAAACTAAGACCTTACTTATTCGCCCACCAACCATGGTCTACCATCCCGAGCCTCTATCGAACCCTTACCTCAATGACCCAGCCCTCTGGCTCAAGCACTTTGCTACCAAACCCACTCCAAACATCCCATGTACTCTACAACAAAGGAATAGCAGACTTGGAACTAGACTGCCTAGTATTTTGCACAATCGCTCTGCCCTTCCACTGCCCAACCCTACCGCAACGCCTAGTCCTCCACCATCCACCTTACCCATCGCAGCACTCAAGGGAGCCCTTATCAATGCTAGATCCCTCACGGCGCACGCCCTTGACATCGCTGACCTCATCACGGTCCAGAACCTTGACTTCCTAGCTATTACCGAAACCTGGTTACATGACGCATCTGGCCCACTCCTCGCTCTATCCCTACCCACGGGTTATACCATTATCAGAAACGACCGCCATTCCAACTTGTCGAAAGGAGGTGGAGTCGCTTTTATTCACAGCAACAAAATCGTTATGAGAGCTGCTCCCATCATACAACTTAGTTCTGCAGAATCTCTCTCAGTGAAACTATCGCTCTCTCCTACCAATACAGCAACACTCCACCTTATATACAGACCTCCAGGCCCATTGGGTTCATTCACAAATGAGGTTGCATCCACCTTGTCGACTAACACCAAGCCCAACTCTCAGATACTGCTACTAGGAGACCTTAACCTAGGTCTCTCAGATCCCAAGGACCACATGGCCACTGAAGTAGACACCACCCTCTCCAACCTAGGCTTCCAGCAGCGTATTCGTGATCCCACACACATCAAAGGAAGAACGCTCGACTGGCTAGCCGACCTTAACTGTAACACCATTGTCACCTCTAATGATGCATGCGCCTGGTCGGACCATCATGTTATTACCTTCCTCCTGCCAGCCACCAACCCCCAGCCCATACCTACCATAGCCCCCGCTATACCTACCAGAAATAAAAAAGATATCACCAGGGAGAAACTGCTTCCTCTTATCCTCCCTTGCTTGAACACTCTTGCTGCACAGCAGAAGGATAAGGACCCCACTGTCCTAGTAGACACTTATAACAGCCTAATGACCAATGCCATTGAGAGCCTAGCTCCACTAAAAATCCGTAAAGCCAAACAACAGTCCCACCTGAACACCTGGTTCACCCCGCAGCTCAACGCGCTGCGCAAAGAAAAGCGCAAGGCTGAAGCCCTTTGGAAAAGCCACCCCAGTGCTGCTAATAAAGGCTCCCTTCTAATCACCTCTCTTAATTACAAGGAGGCCATATTACAAGCCAAAAAGGAGACATACAACACACGAATATCCCAGGCAGAATCGAACACTAGAGAATTATTCAAAATCCTTAAAGAGCTAGAATCTCCCTCATTTGCCCCGGACACGTGCACCAAGGACAGCACCTGGTGCAACAATATACAAAATGCCCTTCTCAACAAAATATCCACCTTGCAATCCAAAATCAACGCCAAACAAAATACCCTCCACACCCCTACATTTAGCAATACCAGGCCACCTAAAATAACAACCCTTGACTCCCCGGTGCCGTTCAGCTTCACACCACTCACCGTTCTGGAGGTTGAAAAAATCATCTGCAATTTAAAACCCTCAAACTGTCAAGGGGACACCTGTCCAGCCCCGATCATTAAGAAGTCGGCTCATGACCTCGCTCCTTTTATAACCTCTTTCATCAACGCCTCCTTTCAATCAGGAGTGGTCCCCAATAACCTAAAGGATGCTTGGGTTATCCCTCTCCTAAAAAAAACCACCTTAGACCCGGAGGTTCCAACCAATTATAGACCCATCACAACGGTCCCATTTCTGCTAAAGATCTTAGATAGAGCAGCCTATCTTCAGATACAGAACTATCTGGAATCAAACAACCTACTAGGCACGAGACAATCCGGCTTCAGACCGAAGCACGGTACGGAAACAGCCCTCCTCGATCTCAAGACCCAAATTGAGGATCTCAAAGACAAAGGTAAACTAGCCCTGCTACTACTATTAGACTTATCTGCTGCCTTTGATCTGGTTAATCACCAAATCCTCTGTCACCACCTGAAAACTGCAGCTCACTTCTCCGACATGGCCACAAACTGGATTCAATCCTTCCTGGATAACAGACAGATGAGGGTATTCTCGCCCACTTCCGCGGCTGACCCTGCACCAGTCCCGTGCGGAGTCCCCCAAGGATCGTGTGTATCCCCTACCCTTTACAATGTATTTACTAAACCCTTATTTGATGTGCTTGACTATCTGGGTGTCACCTACACAAATTATGCTGATGACACCCAGATACTCATCCCCATCACGGGTGATTACACATTAGACTCAAAAGCCTTGAATGATGTTTACCATGTCATTCAAACTTGGATGGCCCAACATGAGCTCTGTCTCAATGATGACAGAGCTCCTCATCCTAGGTACTCAGCAAAGACTAAACAAGCTAAACCCTATGTTCAGTTCCTTTAACATCGATGGAAATATAATAAAAGTCTCCAAAGACACAAAAACGCTTGGAATATACCTCGACTCCACCCTCTCCCTTCACAGACAAACTAATGCAGTTGCGGCCGCCGCCGCCTATACCTGCAAGCTGATCACAGCATGTCGCCCTTTCCTCTCCTCGCACAACTGCACTACCCTTGCTAGGACCCTGGACATGTCAAAACTTGACTATTGCAATCCATTGTACCAGGGCACTAATCAGGGTAACCTAGACAAGCTCCAAATCATACAAAATAACGCCATCAGGGCAGCCCTCAATATCCCCAGATCTGCACACATTTCGGATACCAGGAAGAACCTTCATTGGTTGTCAGTCACTCAAAGGATCTCACTAAAATCGCTTGCCCTTACCTACAAATGCATGAACAATCTGGCCCCCACTTATCTCTCCTCACGATTCACGCTGTACACTCCAGTTCGCTCACTTAGATCTACACTGAACCAGAGCCTACTGATACCTAGATACAAGCTCCAAACAGCTGGTGGTTCTAGCTTCCCAGTCCTGGCAGCCAAACTGTGGAATGCTGTCCCCTTGACTATCAGAAACCTCCCCTCCCTCAACCTTTTCAAACATAGAGCCAAATGTTGGCTCGCCTCCTCCAATGCCTAAACTACATTCTGAAAACGGGTTGCAATAACCTATGTAAGGAAGTACTACTTGACAAACCATGTATCGTTGTACTACCTACCTATGTCTATTTCTATGCCATATTTATTGTTTGATATATAATCACTGTATGCAACTTATGTAACCATTGCCTTAAGAAATGCGCCCGGTAGCCTCCGGGCCTGGTCTGCGCTATACAAATAAAATAAATACAAATACAAATACAAACTGCCTCGCCAAACATTTTCAGATTCCTGACCAACCACAATCTGTTTAGGATAAATATGAAGATCACTTTCTTCACACAAAGATTCGGCAAACTCCCTATCATCTGACATGCCAGACACATGCAGGCTTCAGTGCAATTAGTGTGCCATACACACCATAAAAATAATGAAATGTAGCTCTTGTTTATTGCAAATCAGCGCAGCAAAGTTGCATACGTGAGGAATCTTTCCAGGCCATGAGACATAGATATTCAGATTCTAATGGATTCATATGTTTTTTTTTAAAACTGTACCCGGTTTTCTTGCATCAAATCAGTGCTAAAATGGTGGCACCCACTGATGCCATGGCGGCCAACATTTCAACAATGGCCGTCAACATCGGCCATTTCAACAATGGCCGCCAATATTTCAACAATGGCAGATGTCATTGCTAATCTGCACCAAGAATGTGTGTGCATCACACAGATCAACCCAGTGAAACCCTAGATCCAATTCTCACGGTGACAGATGGGCCAGTACAGCCATAAAACCCAATTGGTTGCTGTGCCGGTCATGCTTTAATGAAAACTAGTGGTATTATATTTCTTGAGCATGACTTCAACAAATATCAACGACACAAAAGGGGAAAGCAAATACTGTTGCTCAAATATGTGCTTGGAAAAGCATTCAATATGATGAAGTTCAGTGTTTCTTTCGCATACTTTAGTGCTGGAAAAGAGAGCATCTCCAAACACATTGGATGTTACAAAATATCAATAAATAGCTCCCGCCACAGGTAAGAAATGAGAAATTTCGAGGTCAATTGAACACTGCAGATTTTCACAGCGGATCGGCAAAAAGTTATTTAGCACCAGTGTTCCTTCTGTCAATAAGGCAGTCATTTCGAGCAGCACTGTGACAACTCCTACATATTTAAAGCAGCAGCTACGGGAGGAAGGAAATATATTTGGACTAAAGGGCCAGCTGGCATGCAGAACAAACAAAGGCAAACATATCGGCTCCCCTGCTTGCAGTCTTTGCTCAGGAGTAAAATGGAAAAAATAAAAAATGTTCACAAAAATCAAGGGAGGCAAACAATCCAATGCCCTTGTCATTTCAAGACTCACAATGTGCCTATATTCAAGTTCAGTGGTGTGAGTGGTAAATATGTTACTGGCACTTTTGTGGTGGTAACATAATTACTGCCACATTTGCCACACTGCCGCACTGAGTTGAAGAGGAGGACTTTCCTCTAGAATTTAACTGCAAGTAAATCCGGGTTTTTACTGACAGGGGTGATCTAGGACAGGGGCGTTGCTAGGGGGGGACTAAGGGGGCTATAGCCCCTGATCTTTTGGTTGTAGCCCCGGATAGAATATCAGGAGCTACAGCCAAAAGACTAGCTAGCCCCCAGTCCCAACAGTTCCGACATCAGCATAGCCCCGGGTCTTTTCCAGACCTAGCAACTCCCCTGATCTAGGCCCTGGAAATAATGTTCAAAGTGGCCCCGTATTACACATGTTCAACAACCTCAGCCCCTTTCCAATGAGAACAATTGAAAATAAAATAGATAACCACACAAAAGAGGCCCAGGATGCAGAGGCCTATCAGGAAATCTCCAGGGTTTCCTGTGGGCTAGTCCACCCCTGTTCACTGTTATGTTATTGTGATTGATACCACAGACGGCTACCATTTGTATTGCCTCCATGTGCTCTGTAGGATCTAAAAGCAATGGAGGGCTGGAGGGCTTAGTGGGATAGAGAGGGACAGCGCTAGAGAGGGCTGATGTGCTGTTGGTATCTTCAGTTCGGAAAAAAAAGGTCACTGTGTTCTGGGTTTGTTTGTAGCTGGCAGGGGTTAGGTGCTTGTTTGGTGCCTGAGTGTGTGTAGTTGGTTTAGTTTTCTGTAGTGCATTGTGTTTAATTTGGTGCTGCTGAGTGTGTGCAGTTGCAGTAGTGTTATGTTTCTGCTGCAGTAGAGGTATATGTTTGATGTTTGAAGGTGAGAATGCAGGATATCAGAATGTTTTTAGTAGGGTTAGTTTGTGATGTTAGTGGTCTGTTCCCATCTATGGCAATAGTTGTGTTGGTCTGGCAGCGTACGTATTCTTCTATGGTGGTTTGTGTTAAAAAGCTTTATTTTGTTGGGGTATCCAGGTTTCAGTTCTTTAGGTTTCGGTTGTTTTGGGTATTTGTCTTGTGTTTCCTGTTTCCATTCAACAGTGTTCCTGTTTAGATCAGTGATTTAAAGAGCCAGGTTTTTAGAAATGTTCTGAATATTAGGTGGTCTTTTGTTGTTTGTATTTCCTTTTGGGAGTGAGATCTAGAGTTTTGCCGAGATTCAGGAGATTGCTGATCCACCAAATTTCCACTTTGAGTATTCTTTTGGCACAAGGTGAATGTCATTGCTTGCCCATAGTTTTCGGTTTAGTTTGCAGACTGAGAATTTTCCCTGTGTGAACTCCTCTCCTTAGCTGTGGATTGCTCTGTGTGTTATGCATAGTGTTTTGAAGAAAATCCTTGTTTGGCTTGTTGCCAATGTAGGGTTCTCAGTGCTGGCGTGATGTGTTTGGTCTTAGTGAGTCGAAGGTGTAGTATTGCTGCTGAATTCTGTAGTCACTGTAGTTTTTTGTAAGGTAATCTGGCATTTTGAGGTAGGTGCTGTTGGTGTAGTCTATTCTTGACATCTTGAGGGGTATGATGGTGAGTGTTCTATGTGGGAAGGTGAATAAAGCTAGTATCCTCTTGATTGTGTGTAGGTGGAAGGAGCACTTCTTTACTACTCCGTTGATTTGTGGTTCAAGTGTTAGGTTGTTGTCCATTAATATTCTAAGGTTTTTAACCACTTTGGAAGGTTCTGGTTAATTTTCCATTTTGGTAGGCCATGGAATGTGTTGTTCCTTTGACAGGATGTTGGGCATGATCAGGATTTCTGTTTTGTCAGGGCTGATTTTAAGGCTGCTGATACTCATCCAATGTTTTTTATCTTCTGTGAGACAGTTGATAAGGTTTCGGTCTTGCTTTTCAGTCGTATATAAATAACTCCATTTCATTCCACCATGTGGGAAGTTTGGGGAGATGATAAGAAGAAAGAAAGAGGGAGGGTGGGAGTATAAGAGTGGGATCAAGGCACCATTTCCACCAATCCTATCAATACAACCATAGCCAATGTCTATCCTTTTAGCATAAAGAAACTAGCAAGAGAGTGTCAAGAGGGCACTACCAATTATGGGAGGGGCTGATGGGAAAGATAGTTTCTGTGCCTTCCTGACCCTATTTTATACTTGGTGGTGTCTTGAACCTGTTGTGGGGAGTTCCATAACCTTCAGTGGTCTGCAACCTGTGGCCCTCCAGATGTTCTGTCCTACAACTCCCATCAGACCTAACTGCATTGTCAAAAGTAATATGGGAGCTGAAGGCTAACACATCCAAAGGGCCACCAGCGCTGACACTACAGCTACCAGTTATCTGCCACTAAACCTTTCAATAGATATAGTTTGCCTATACACTCAGATCTCAAGTTCCTTGTTTGGGTATATTGTTCCAAGCCTTTTATCGGGTAATCAGTGTGCAATGCAATAGAGTTTGAATATTGTTAGTTGATTGACAAAATATTATTTCTGCAAACTGATTGGTTCCAGCTGCAAAGGTATAATGCCCTTCTGTCACTATTGATGGCCTAGCTGTGCATAGGTAGGGAAACATACCTATTATTAATGTAGCATGAGCAATCTAAATAAAACAGTGTTAAGTAGGACTTTAAGAAAGGGCATGATCCTTTTAATTAATGAGATTTGATACTGAAGATTGCATGTGGTAATATTGTCTTAGAGACTTGGGAGATAAACAACTCTCCAGAAGGCCCTTCCACCCAAGATTAACATCCTCATGGAAGCGAACATGACACATTATTTTCACGCAGAGAAATAAACAGAGTTGAGAAAACATCAATTAAGAGGAAGACTAGAGAAAAAGAAGAACAATTAAGGTGTTTAAGCAATGAAAAATAAGGAAGAGGTGAGTAGAGTGGTATGGGGTACAGGTGAATCAATCCCTTTAAATGAAAAATACAATAAGTTAAAAAAGAAGTCATGATTAACAGTTAATTAAACAAAATGTTTAGAATGAGTACTGTAAGTAGTATTTCTGATATAGAGCCATCTTTATGTTATCTTTCCAGAGGATTTAAATAAAGATGATGATTAATAGTAATGTTTCTTAGATTGAATTAAAACTAGCCACAGTCGACCAGATGAAGTTTTAGACCCATGTGTGTCTTCCACCTTCATATTAAAGATTTACATGGAGGGAGACCCAACACTGGTTGAAAGGCTTTTGAAAGCAATTGATTATCTGTCATATGTACATAAAGCATAGTCAGAAGGACCTACACACTGGAGTACCTCTAATTATTAGATTAAGAACCTAATCCAAAGTCTGTGAGTGAATGCTGCTTATCTACTAGGCTATTCATTTTTTTTTTGTACCCAACAGAAAAAGGTAAATTGTCATGTAAAATATAGTCATTCATCAGAGGATGCTATGCATGGCCACAGATATCATCACAGAAATAAATAGATATTCAAATATTATATGACATAACGGCGCAACAGCTTGTGGGTAAGCTACATTTTAAAAGGAGACAAAAGTACTGGTTTGTGTTTATTCAGATATTTGTATGTTTGGAGATTGGCTCACATGGAGGTGGCAAGCCACTCTCATGGTCCCATTTATGCAACTCCAAACCCCATAATTGAGGGCAGAGAAGAGACAGTGAAGTAGTCACAAATCAAAATGATTTTAAAAAATTTATGCAGCTTCAACAAGTTAGTCAGCAACTTTACCCTGGGGACCAGTACAATATTTGTGTTTTCTAAACAAACAAAATGTTAGCTGTCTATATGAATCTCACTTTTATAAATCCACAAGGCATGTACTTTCAATCATGCAGTGTTCCTCTAAATATTATGGTAATCTAAAAGGCACTAGGCATTCTAACATTTATGCTTTAAACTGGCATTTTAGATCGCTAATTTCTCAATAGATCATTTAACATAATGCAAGTATGGTTAAAACATTTAATTTTCTCCAGCATCCAGACAAGCATGGTACCAGAGACAGTTAATGCGCACATGTATGTGGTTTTCATTAAGCATGAATGTATTTCTTTCAATCTAAATGCATCCACAGTTTTAATGGGGCCTGCCTGTACTGCTTCCAGTCGCTTTATATTCCTTGGCTGGAGATGTACTATTTCCCAGTAACACATACTTTAGTTGTAGAACCCCTTGCTTTACACATTACACCTGACTCTGCCTCTGCTTTAAAAGACAAGGACAGTCAGAGTATTTGCAGTTCACACATGTCTTGATGAGTAGAATTAATTCTTTCAACATGCATTTTGTTGTACAATCAACTATTCTAAAACTATGGTCTATACGTGCAGTAATACATGCAAAATATCCCTAAAACAACAGTGATTCAGTGATTCATGACTTCACTATGACTGGCTCCAACCTCTAACTATATTGACAAATAGTATTTAACTTTCCAAAGGCAATCCTACTTTCAATTGGCACCCAAAATGCCTTCAAATTTGTTTTTAATTTTTCAATGCAAAGTGAATCAAGCTTGAAGGACAACCTCTCACTTTGCATTCAATGTAGATGGGGAAACACAGGGCATTGAAATATTAGCACCTGTGCCCCTGTTTTCAAATGGATTCCCTCTGCATTCCCAGTCCTTTTATCTTTACAGCTTGTACATTGATCAATTTGGAGCATTTGAGATTTGGTAGGGGATTCTATTACTTTACCTTTTAAGATATGACTTCTGATTTTGGGTAAACCAGTAAGTAACACAGTAAGCCAGACATCATTCTGACATTAATCCCGCAGTTCGGGTGGCTTACTTGGAAATCAATCTCCCATGTACTGATCACTCTCCCCTCACTGTATGGTTTCCTTCTTAAAATGCACTGGCCTCAAAACTGCCTAGATTCAGTTCTTCTGCTGCTAATCTCTGGCGTGTTCCCCTTCTTGTTCTTAATCACCCAATATTCCATAAGCCTCCCTTCTGCCAGTGTGTATCTGATTCATATTGGCCTGTAACTCCACCCATACCTTGTGACAGAAGTGTGGTTTCTTATCCACATGACTAGACAAGGTGAAAGGGAACTGCTCTTAATGATAAATTTGTTGTTAGTCCCTAATTTCAGCCTAGATATGCAAGATGGATATAACATATGTTTAGATTCTGAAAGTCAAGGGTGAACATTTAGAGATGCTAATGGACATTGTTGCGATGAAATATGACAATTTGAGATGTTTTATACCATTTTCGGGCACATGAAAAACATGGTGAACCCTATTTTGTCTTACGTAATTTGATACATAGTTCTCTTATCTACAAACTGGAGTAAATCAGAGCTTTTGATACAATGCAACAATTTATTTCACAATTATACATTTAATTTGAGATTTTTCATGTGAATGCAAATGCATTTGTTTTTCTATTGTCCAATTGCAGTGATGGCATGGGTGGCAGTGATGATAGATACACTAAATATTCCCTCTTCATGTTATCACTATCCAAAGGAAATGTCAATGGCTATGCATATATTCCATAACCTTTCAGCTTGAACAATTCAAAGCAGATGCCTAATCGCAGAGCACCTAGAGTTCAGTCACCTTCCACCTTGACCTCTTGAGTTAAGGCAGTTTTTACACACTTATGTGAAATGAATTATGTGACAGGTTTTCTTTGAAGATGAGGACGTTTATCATTAGTGAATTCTAAAGTATGCTTATCTCCTTAAGGAAACAGCTTTTAATACAATGAGTCACATCCCAAAACCATGTGGTCTGACTATTAAATGCAATAATCTTCTAAAAGACCCCACCATGTTGAATACACTTGTGCTCTTTATGTGTTGTGATTCTTGGTAGTGTAAATATACAATTGTCTCTGGTCTGTGTTCAACATGCAAGACAGTGAAACCTATATGCTGCTTCAGGTTTGTTCTTACATTTCAGATCATCTTAGTTGACATAAAATCAATGCACTTTTAATCAGATAAATTATATAATAAGGTTTCCCATAAAGGTGAAATATAGCTTACACATTTTACACATTTGTTTTGCACTCAAAATAATGTCAGTCATTAAAACATATGCAGTTTTCTATACTTGTATTGATGACCATTTTGTTAACCCCTAAATGACAGAGTCCTGTTTGTCTTGATGGTAAGCAAGAGGTAGAAATCTTCAATAAATGACCAACGTCTATGCATATCACTTCTCTTCATCTACCAGGGAGGCCTTTCACATTATACGTTACTTTTGCCTAAAGACAGTTCCAATCACACTTCATTCCTGAAATGCCATCATCATTATTAAGGCAACAATGGAATTAATGTTTTCATACTATGATGTATTGAATTCCTGATGAAACCTATAATTTGTATGTGCACACTTAATTTAACCTTGCACTTGCTCTAAAAATCATCACAGGATCTGCTGGTCCCTTGAACAGCAATCAAACATCTTCCAGTCATTAAATTAAAAGGAACATGTACTAAACAGTATTTCTAGATTTGCAACAGGGTAAGAAATGGTATTTAAACACTCCTTTTCACATGTTTGTACACATCTACTTAGATGTTTACATTCACCAGAGAAATAGTTTTACTACAGTGGAATTGCAGATTTCCAGGTTGACACCCCTGTGGATGTGTATTTGATGCTTTTATAGGTGATTGTCACAGATGTAGTTGACAAGTAGCACCTAAACTCAGATCATTTGTGTAAAGAAAATGTCCCAAAGGCTAGGTGACGATTATCTACTACTGCATCTGTACAGTTCTAACACCGACTTACAAAAGGGATCACATCAAAATCCAACATAACAAAAATACAGCATTACCTTTTTCATTTCAGAAACATAAAATGCTTATTTTTCATCCAAAAAAGATTTACTTTGCACAAGATTGCATAATTTTGTGTACAGTTCTGAAAAGAACTAAATACGGCACTTAGCACCATACAACACAGGTCTATGCATAGCAGCTGTTTGTTTGTCATTATTATGCAATATCATGTAGTGCATGTGGTCTATTATAGGGCACTTTTGGCACTATTGGTGGTCTCACTGCATGTAGCTGTGTAAGAAAAAATCGAGGTGATGTTCATTTAGGGAGGAGGGATAGCTCAGGGTCAATGCGTTTGTCTTGGAAGGAAGACAATGCAGCGCAACACAGGTTTGAATCCTGATCCTGTGCTTATAAACCACTTGCTGGTATTAAGCACATTATAGAAAGACAATTGTAATAATTATAATAATTAATGGGACAGTGGAAGTGGCAGATGCAAACTCTGTGATGGGTGAAGATCGGATGAACCTGGTTCATGTGTGGCAATCGTCTTTCTATAGGTTTAGTAAGTATGTTGTCCATAGGGAAGAGCCCAACATCTGACTGCAGCACCTTGGGTCTAGTTAACCATTTATGTGGAGTGTATGAAATGGCTGAAGGGGAGATCTTAGTTGTGGTTTGCTTAATGTTGATGGGCTAATGGGTGGGACTGTGGCAGACATCCATGGGGAGCGTGTGTGTGTAGGTAAAATGGTAGGAGATCTTAGGGGAGTAACTTAGTTGGGGTGGGGGAGAAGGTTTTACAAGTTAAAACAGCCTGCAGCCCTGCACTCCTATCTGGCCATTTGCACACAGGTGCCATTTCTCTAGCTCACAATGCCACATATTCCCTCTCTCTGTCTCAAACAGATATACTGTTTGCTATGATGAACAAGCATCTGTGAGTTGGCAGATGAGGTACAGGAGCAGTCTGGAAAATCCAGGCATTGCCATTAGCTACCTGAGCTACCTGCTAAAGGATATAGGGGCAGGAACTATTTTGATTCAGAGGAAGGGCTGCTTTAAACTTGTTGACCACAGGCACCCATCTTACGTTCCTTAGTATGTTGGTTGGCAGGCTGAGAAATGCTTCTAACCTCACCTGTCCTTGAACTCTGTAGTAATTTCTGCTTTGCGACCAAATTCAATTAAAAATCCACACACATGAGAGGTTCCAAAAAGCGAGGTAAGCCTGATGTCTGGCCACGGCCACACATACAGAAGCAAAAGTAGCACTTAGCCCTCAAATTGAAATATTTGGGATTAGACCCTAAATTACAACATATGGATGAGCATAGTGCTTCCTATGCATCCGTGATGGAGTTGCACAGCGTCATCATTGTAATTGCAGACTATTGCCCTGTCTAAATGGCTTGGACGGGCAGCTCAGCACAAGACACACATCCTAGTGCAGCATTAATTGCAGCTTTGGAAAGCAGCCTTGGCCTCCATTAGCTCATCAGTTCAAGAACTGGTTGGCCCAAATGAGGTATTGGGAAGGATATTAACCTTTCCCACCCCGCTAGGCGCTAAAGAGTGAGGTGAGTCTCATAGAGACACTTGCGATGTATCAGGGGTTAGGGGTCCATGATAAGAAACTCTGCACAGACACAATATTAACTATAAATGCATAGATTTAGTGTGCATGTAGAAGGAGATACAATTTGTGTAGTTAAGATAAAAACAAGCCTGACAAGGAAACCTGAATAGGCCCAAGCCCTGACTGTAAAAAGACCTGTGCTGCCAATTCCCAGAGAAACTTCTATTTGTTCCTTAACTGTTGTGAATACTTGTTATCCAAAAAGGAATGCATCCTGCAAGGCAGCGAGACAGCACCAGGTGCCACACTGTGAGCATCCATCACAGTGAGGCCACAAGCAGACCTCCAACCCCCACCCAGCCCACCAGGAATTATGACACCTACAACTGACCCACTCCAAGACCCCTGAATTCCACAATAATAGGTGACCTCAGACCACCATCCATAAACCCAGTGATCATAAAAAAATCTGAAAGAACGTGACCATTTCACCTTATTTCATAATGACACACTTTACGAGGTACAGGGAGTGATACATTATAGTCCAAAGTGAGGGTGGCAACCTTGGGTGCGGAGAGTGCAATATGAACTGAGTGAAGAATGTGTGGGTCAGCATGATCTTGAGCCTCACCTTGGTCCAGTCCCCGAGTTTCCCAGGTGCATGCCATAATGTATCAATTACAATAGTATCCAATGAGGAACGTGACCTTCATTCCCTGGAGAGATGAGCCCAGCTGACCCGATGTGATTGAAGACAGACAGACAGGGCTGGGGCCAATTGCAGCCTGCCATCCCCTATGGAGAGAGCCACCCATATATAGGGTCTTACCAACCAGCCACATGGGTTTTAATGTATGTATGACGTAATAATGATGATGGGTTTGCCTTTATAACCTTCTGCTTGTACTAATTTTTGGCAGAACATTTTCGAGCACCTATTTTGCGGGTGCTATTTTTTCCTGGCATGAGCATTCAAGTGTGTGCCTTCATTTGGTGACCCCGACGTGATCCCACCCTCCCTGTATCTGCAGAGGTGTCCAGGCAGCCTTTCCGGAAGGGGTGCACCCACGTACATCAACCAGCCCCAAAAACACGTATCCCAGAGTGGAGCCAATTTTGCAGAATCCTGTTTGATCTTTGGAGCAGGGCACGGCTCCAAGGAGAAGTGCAGGCCAAAGTCGTTGAATCCTGTGGCAGAGGAGTTTGAGTAAATGCACACACGTGAGTATAGCCTTGCAAGGGATAACAAGTAGGGACAGATATATGGGAAACTGTCAACAGTGTGAACACACAGAGATTGAAATGGATGTGTGACTTGTATGTGGGTTGTTTTGCTTTTGTTTTTATTAACTTTTTAAGGAGAATAATAGGGAAAGACAGAATAGTGGGAAGCCTCCCCAAGTGAGGGGAGAAGGTGGCGCAACACATATTGTTTAACAAATAAGAAAGGAGGAAATACGTGGGAGCCCTGTATAATTAGAGGGCTCAGGAATACTAGTGATTGTTAGTTTAGCTTGTTATTTTAGTTTGGTTAATTTGTGTATTTTATTGTGTAGGGTGAGGTCCACGTGGGGCGTTGTGTGATTTGTGGTGTTTGGGAAGAGTGTGGATTGCATGAGTAAGGAGACTGAAAGGAGAAGATGGGAGATGGGAGAGGGGCAGAGAAAAGAATATTTGTTAAAGCTTTTTTAACTAAGGGAGGGGGGAGTGACAGTTTCTGAACATATCTAAAGCTGTGTAGCGCAAAAAGCACAGGGTTAGCACAGAATTAAGAACTATCATAACCAGTGTGTGACTGAAACAAGGGGCAAGTGGATGCCCCGCTCGTGTCCGGAGCCAGGCTCCTATGACAGAAGTATTCTGGAAGACATGTCTATCTTTTTGACAGTAAAGTACAAAGGGAAACAATTACAGAACAGAAGGCATATATTGAACCTCTGGAAAATGTTTGAGGATACGGAGGAGTGCAAGGGAGAAGGATGGGCACGTTGTGATAGCAAAGGTGCAGGCCTAAGTGAAGATGGGAAAACATCAGCAGGACACAAGGGAAAATATCCCTTAGCAGCCCGCCCTGCAGTGGGATACACAAATCCAATTTATGTGTCAACCACGGCAACAGCATTGCCACTCCCTTTTGCCTCACCTCCACATGTTGCAGCACACTCTGATGTTAATGCAATAGATCTAGAGGTAGCACTGGGCTGACGCACGTAGCACTCACCAGACTGCGGGTTGCACATGACTTTACTAAGGCAGATACACCAGCACATCAGGGGACGGGTGAGTAGAAATCAGGAGACTTCTTATTTAGGATAGACAACAAACCCATAAGAACCGTACATGTAGAACGAAGCAGGGAAATGCATAGCTCCCGCAAGGAAGAGGAAGATGGGTGGAGCACGTTCAATGAGATCCAGGACGATGAGGATGAGGAGGCAAAACAAGCACCTCGACAGACCCTAGAGTAGAGAGCTTATGGGACGGCAGGTTGAGAGAAAGGTTTGGCCGGATGGCAGTGCAAGGAAAAAGGGAAGTGCGAAGAAGTGCGAGAGAAGTACACTAAAAATACAAATGCCCCTAATACATAAGTGTCCTCGGAGACCAAACTATGTGCAATGGACACAGATTAACAAAAACTATTTAATAAAGGTGCTTCCGGCTTTATGGCGGGTGCAGGGAAATGGATCTGGATCTATGCATTCAAAAAACAAACAGCTGGAGTGCCCATAGCAATAGGAGACAACAAAAGCGTATTGGTGGCCACTATCGGAAATCAGGCTGCCAATGTGTGGGTGAAGGTGGGTACCTAGAAGTAACCCTGATCAACAATGCACACGATGGAGCATCTTTCAATACGATTAGAGTGAAAGTGTGGGATGCGCTGCAGAGAGCTTTCCCGGACACACCCGACTTACAGTCCTTTATGCAGTGCACCATGGTTGATGATCAGGATACCGCTCAATTCATTCTTAAGGTCCAAGAGATGTGGGGGGCAGAAATGGATAACGCATGGGACCAGTTAATACCCTTCTTCTATTTTATTGTCAAACAAGGTCTACCCAAAGAAGTGCAAAAAACACTAGACAAAATTGTGGCCGTCGAGCCAAAGGGTGGTCTGAGATTCAGAGCATAATAGTGCACCATTGTAGAAGAATAAAAGAGTGTGAGAAAGAAAGTACTCAGAGGCGACAGGCAAAGGAAGCGAAACTGGTACAAAACAAATTAGCTAAAGTAGCTGTGGGGGCGTCAGTATTGACGCCAGTGCAGACAGAAGTGGCAGGATACAACCCTAATTTCAGAAATAAACAGAATAGCCATGATGTGGGCTGAAGGAGGACAAGGACTGTGGGGTGGAAACACGCAATTCCCTAGGCCTTAGTGGCAAGGAGGACAGCAACGAGGAAGAGGTGGGTTCAGAGGACCAACGGGATGGGGGTTCACAGGAATGGGAACCTGAGGTGGAGGAATGGGGCAATGTTGGAACTGTGGGAAGTGGGGGCATCAAGGGAGTGCACGAGCATGAAAGTTATGGGATACAGTTATGGCCAACAGAACTACGGTGCACCACCCCAAGGGTCCCTCAGGGGCTGACTCCCAGAAGGACCTCCATACCCTATGAGACACACCAAGCTTACACCAAGACATGTTCATCTATGGCATAAGCCTGCTTGAGAGTGCCAACCAATTTAATTTTCTGTCTTGTAGTGTCACAAGAGTTGGTAGCAGGCACAATACTATACTGAGACCTACAAGGTTGTTAGTATCTGCAAAAAGAGTAGTTATTCTCAGAACAGACAGACAAGGGTGCCAGTGGTATACTGTATTGTGCATTGATCCAACTGTCCCATCAAGGCAGTGACCCTTCCTCGCTAATGGCTGTTGTTGTGCCACCTCCCTTCATCCAGCCAACTTATAGTGTGTGGCAGCACAATTGTGGACAACCAACCCACATGATGTAGGGCTACTAAAGGAAGTGACCCGAGTGCAGATCACACAAAAGAATTGAGCATTATTACCCCCAAGTAAAACAGTACCCATTATCAAGGGAGGCAGAAGAGGGGATAAAAGACACAATACAGTCTCTACTACACCAAGGCATAGTAGTGCCCTCTACCTCACCTTGCAATACTGCCATATACCCTGTCACAAAAGTGGCTTAATGACTTAGTACAGAAAGAAATTCCTCTAGTTCCAAACCTGGCCACCATTTTGTGCAGTATCCCCAAAGAATGATCACACTTCACAGTGGTTGTTTTAAAGAACACCTTCTTTAAATGGATTGTGTCCTCCAACGTATTCCTCATCTTTGACATGTAATGTCCAGCTTCAGTTGCTTTGGAAAACTTTTTTGGCAGAGGGCACTGTGCGTCAATGGCGTCGAGTTGATGTCCCTCGAAGGCCTCTGTCAAGGGTGACATGATTGGAGATCATATATAGCATGCGCTGTGCCCGTTGGCCTCAGTTCCATTTTTCTGTGACAGATATTGCTTTGTCTAATGAGAGTCGGCATGCCTCATCGTCTAATGATTTGTTTTCAAAAGAAATTCTTCAATAAATCCTATGAGATGTCTTCATCCCCGACACCTTCTAAACCCTTACCGACCCGCACTGTGTCTGCTTGTGGTGCCTTGGCAAGGACCATGACATAGCCCATTGTTCAAAATGTCAATCTATGACAGGAAAGGCCTTGAGGGAGCGGAAGGGGAAGCTCCAGGTAGCAAAATTATCCAAATCCCCTAATCCCCGACCTGCTAAGCCTTTGACCGACGAGTCGAGAGGAGACTCTCCTCGAAGGAAGAAGGCGAAGCTCTCTAGGTCAAGGAGTAGTTAGCACCACTCATCGTCGTCGGATAAAAAGTCGAAAAGGAGGCACCGGAGGTCGCCTTCGTAGACGTCTTCCTCCGACGATTCACCCGTAAGTTTCGCATGTCCCACAAAAAGATCTACTCCAGCAGAATGGGAAGTTTTCCAAGAGGAAATGTAAAAACATTTCTAAAAACAGGGTTCTGTGTCTACCGAGCCTTCCAAGCAAGCTAGTAAGGATAGGTCTTGGCCAAAACCCTGTGCGCCCTCAAGGCCTGGTAAATGGCCTCACAAACATCCTGAGCCTTCAAGGCCATCTTTGGATGAAAAATCTAGATCGAGGTCCTCAACACCATCGAGGCCCTCGACGCCATCAAAACCGTTGACGATAACAATGTCCTCGACAACTACTAAACCTTTGTCCACAACGGTTTCGTCGACATCGACGTCACCAACTTCAAAGACAGCTACGCTGCATACGCTGGCTGTTCCATCGAAGCCAGGTGCTTTTCCTCATCCAGCACCAATGAAGCCTTCGACACCATCGAAGCCTACACTGACAACATCTGAAAAAGTCTATACTCCTTTAGCCAGAAAGGAGTTTTTCAAATCACTCTCTTCAATATATGAAGATGAAGAACACTCTGATGGGGAGGATGCTTCGTTTGGAATGCAATATGCGACGCGCAATGTTTATGGGCATCTTTGCTGCTTAGTAGGAGAAAAAACAGAACTGAGGCCAACGAATGCCGCGCATGCTATATATGATCTCCAATGACATCCATCATCCTGAAGAAGGCCTTCGAGGGACATCGACTCAACGCTATCGGCGCACACCGCCCTCTGCCAAAAAGTTTTCAGAAGCAGCTGAAGCTGGACATTACATGTCAAAGATGAGGAAAGCGATGGAGGAACATCCAGTCGAAAGAACGTTACCAGGGGTAAGTAACGTGTTCTTTTCAATACACTTGCTCCCTAATTCACATTATCTCACAGCATTCACACATGGCGGAAAGTGCTACAAGCACACTCATTTGCCCCACGGGTTCTGTGAGAGCCCAAGCATATTCAACAGGATATTATACAAAGTGTTAGGCAACAACCATGTGCCCAGCACGGTCATCCAATACGTGGACAGCTTACTCGTTTGCAGTGCCAGTGAGCAAAACTGTTGCAAAGGATTCCATAACCCTCCTGCAAATCTTGACCTGCAAGGGTTACAAGGTTGACACGGCCAAACTCCAATTCTGCCAGTTTACGGAGAGCTCATCTCAGCAGACATCAAACAGATAATACCACAGCAGCAACTGTGTGCACCATGGCCAAACCTATTACAATAAAAGACATGCAGAAGTTCCTGGGGTTGTGCAATTACTGTAGAGAATTGATTCTGGACTATGCAGCATATACAAGATCGCTCTTACAGGGTCTCAAGGAAGCACACAAATCAAACAAACTAGAATGGACAGTAGACATGGTACAACATGTTAATGATTTGAAGGAAGTGATTTCCACTGCCCCAGTTCTCACCATTGCAGATTACGCTCTATATATTCTCACATTCAAACGGCACACTCATGACCACTGTACTTATACAGAAGAGCACAATGGTCTACTAGCCATTGGCCTACTACTACAGCACACTAGAAACAGTTATGCAAGAGCAGTTTGCATGCAAACAAGCTCTTTCTGCAGCTGCCTTCGCCATTGGGAAAAGCTCCACAATTGTGATGGGATGTGCAGTGACACTAAACGTGGAACATTCAGTATTTGTGATCTTAGAGAGATCAAAGTCCACCCTTACCACCCAGAGAGCATCTAAATACAAAATGATCATCTCAAGCCGAAACATATGTGTAGACTGATGCAAAATGTTACACTCACCTGGTATCCACCAGGGCGCCACACGGTAATGGATGGACATCTAAGCGCTACCCCGGACCCCTCTCTGCTTGGTTACATGCCAGACCTTGGGTAGTGCCTTAGGTTTTTGTGAGTTGAACTCTCTGTCCTGCGTATCTATGCAGGGTCGCGTGGTCGATGCGGGCGTTCCGTGGACTGAGTTGCTTCACTGGTCCGTATGCCCTTATGTCGGGTCCAGACCAGCTGTGACTCTGACTCTGCTTGCTGTGTTCCTGGTGAGTTATAATGTCTTTTAAGTCTTTATTCTGTCTCTTCCTTTCCCTTTGTTTTCTCTGTCTTCTTAGCGTCTTTGCTCCACTACAGTGTTCCCTAACAATGTCTCTTTGTGTTTTCACAGGGATGATTCAGAAACCACAGTGAGTTATTGATGCGCAGAGCGCTGCGCTGTTTGTTAGTGTTAATTGCTAACCAGTGTTCTCTTCCCTTCTTTGTACAGTTTGCGGCGATGTTTCGGAGTGATGAGCGATCGAAGCGCTGCTTGCCCAGGTAATAATTGTTGTTAATGCTGTCCTTGTTCCTTTACCTTTGCAGGCTGTAGTGAAATCTAGAGATGGGCGAGGTAAGCGAAGCACAGGGTGGTTTCAGGACTGGTTACTCATAGGTAAGTGTTCTTGCTCGCTAATGCTGTTCTTGTTCTTCCAGGTTCGAAATGGAATCCGGATCGAGGACTCAAGATCGGGCCGCCGGAGAAGCGGATGAGCAGGAGCTGAACATTGTGAGCGTAACACTGCACGAATGCAGAACAACGCGAAGCATGTTCTGCTGTTTGGGTGTGGTTTAAAAAGCACAGGTAAAGTAGTTCCAGGCCAAGTAGTTCCAGGCCCAGCCACACCCAAAACACTAGACCGCATGGCTTGTTTCTAAAGAACTGAGCTGTGTAATAGACCTCCATGTTGGATTAAGGTGCAAAACTGTTGCTTTATTCCTGATAATGACTGACTCCTTGTATGTTTCTGATGGAGTTTTAAGGCCCTTGAGGCCAGTGTGAAATACAGTAACAGTGATGAAATAGCCTTAGAAAACACCACAGCAGATGCTGCAGACAAACTGGTGCCTACCTTCCTATCCCAATAATTTGAGAATACATCATAACTACATCATCACATGATCCACAACCAACACCATGCACAGCGCTGCCCATCACACAATTGATTGAACTACTGGAAAGAGCACCAAATGAGTAAAAAGAATGAAGGTCCAAGATAGGGTGTACACAGTCCCCCACAGACTTACTCTGGAGACAAGAGTGCACTGGCAAGGCAGTGATGTCTGTAGAGATCTTGGCAATAGCCTTCGACCAGTTACACCACGCATCTCACAGCTCTAAACAATATATTGCGGCAGACATACAGGAGACTGGTTTATAATAAACCATCAGTAGCACCTTACAAAAATGATTATACATTGCACCATCTGTCACAATTTCAGCACTGGCATGATGCTTCAGATAATATGAAGCACAATGCCTCACCTATTGGGCCATTCCGTGAGTTACACATTGATTATGCAGATATGGGAGAATGATGCACCGGTTCATGATACCTAATAGTTGTAGTGTGCCCTTTTTCACAATGGGTTAAGGCTGGACCTTGTGCACATCTGTATGCCAAAGGCGCTGCTAAATATGTGGTGTGCAAGGGGTTCCCTCAATGGGGTGTGTGTGATACATTAGAATCTGACAACATCACTCACTTTTTCAAATCTCAGCACTACTTGGCATTAAAACTGCATGTGCTCAATTTACCAGCCCCAAGCAAACGGTATTGTGGAGCGAATCAATGGCTTTCTTAAAAGCAAGCTCTCCAAGCTCTGCGCCACCTTAAAGAAAAAATGGGTGCAAGTCTTTCCCCTTGCCCTGTTCAGTTTGTGCACTCTGCCAAGTAAAGGCCATCAACTTTCACCACACGAAATAGTAACTGGCATGTCTCACCAGTCTTCCCCGACAGATCGCACCTCCTCGCTGAGACAATGCACAGGATACTGTAGAGCAACTTTCTGCTGATGCCATGCTGCCAGATGACCTAATATATGTCAAGAGCTTTGTGCGCAAATGGAACAACCCTAGATTCCATGGTCCTTATGAAGTCATGTTTTCAACCACTCTCGCAGTAAAAGTGAAAGGGCTCCGATATTAGATTCACCTCGCAGATGTTTGTAGGGCACCGCCAGATTCTTCACCAATATCCTAATAGAAACAACCAATTTACCTTGCAATAACTTCCTCAAAAGTAATAATATAACTGCATCGCACAGAGAATAAACATGGATTGCCGCTAAAAGCATGAGCACATTTAAGTAAAAGAAACTCTCTCTTTTTCTCTCTCTCTCTCTCTCTCTCTCTCTCTCTCTCTCCATTTCTTTCGACCCCTCCCAGTTGTTGTCCGCTCTACAGGAGTGTACCACATGGAGCATTCAACATCAAATAATTAATTGTATGTTCATAAAAAAGATAGATATACATACTGTTAATTATCGATGGTTCTATTCTCACACTTGTGGAGTACACTTCACTGCCATCCTATTTACCATACTAATGTTTATGTTTGGAATTTATCGGGGTGCATCTTTTATCTGGGCAAGCCATCTAAAAGATGGGGGGTGGTGGGACACGAATGAAGGGGAAGTGCACTACTAAATGCAACTGCACTATCTAATGAAACCAGCAAAGCAATTGTACTTATGTATAATACTTCCCAAGTAAGTAATAACAGTGTCAACACATAAGCAAATACAAATATACCTGACCGAATGATTATGTGCATGAGCAAAATGTTAGAAATATTATTCTCCACAATTAAAAATCTTTTTTGTAGCACAAATATTAGTAATAGCAACAATGTTAGCAGTAATATATTAACAAGGAGATATGTATTGTGCCATGATAGAATGAAAAGACAAGCACTTATGCCCAAATATGATGCATACCATGGCCTAGGCCTGGATGCTATTGAAGATATCAGACATCCCAAGCATTCAAATAGCTGGTATGCTGAGATAAGTGCAGTAGGAAGACAAATGACAGATAGTATCTGTTATGTATGCTGATTGATACCGCACACATCGGGGGCACCCAAGGTTTTAGTACCACAGGAAGTTCCAATTACAGAGGCACACTGCCTGGTTCATCCTGCGCAATGTAGAATAAAAGGCACCTTACAGGCACACAGTGTGCAACTAGACCTTGCCAATCCAGATTCCATGCAATGCAAAAATAACCCAAATCTCAACTGTTTACAACAACCATATTTAGTGATTGACGGGTGAAGTACGTAAACAGCAAGTGTAAGGAAACTACACTCAGCTTCTTAGCTGAAGGCCTCTGGGGATACGAAGTGGAAGTAGTGGCGTTTGTGGGAAAGACATGTGCACAGATATGGACAGAGCACGTCACAAAACTGACATGGATTGCTGCAATGTAGAAGCCAGTGAAGATGCACCGAGAGAAGAGCTACGAGTAGTGCTTCCACAGCGAAGGAACTGTCTTGTCAGCACCAGCGAGTGATGTAACAGGACATTGTTGATTCCAGACCTGAAAAGGGGCACGGCTGCAGAGATGGACTACTACTGGGTCTGTGGCCAACAAGCATACTTGCACCTCCCACCATCATGGAGGGGCTACTGTTCACTGGCCACACTGCATTCAGCACTATTGTTAGTCCGAGAGGAACACTTGAAAGGGGAGCCAATACCTGACACAACACCAACTCTTTTGCGGTGTTCGAAGAACAGAATCCATTGCCAACACCAGAATGTTGCATCCTCCCCGGAAAGAGCCACTATGATAAGCTGTGGAGGAAGAAGAGAGCATCAAACTATCTATCAAAAGACTCAACAGCACTGCTTGGGGAGATACCTGAAGAATACCAATTGTTTAGCTCTGCTGAAAAAATGTTTGCTTCGCTCTTGTTGTCCAGCGTACAGGAAAGATATAATGCTAAGTGGTTACAGATTGTATGCTGGGAACTGGTCAAGTTCGCAAATGACACCGAACATGGGTTCAACATCATAAAGGTCGATCTGTGTGCTGTGAAAAACCATAGGCTGTCTCACCTACTCATCCTCAGGGATCTCTATACCAGGTGGTCAGGGCACAGCCATCGCCTTTGGATCCAGACCCTGGGGGTGGACCGGTGCGGGAGGATCACCTGGGTGAGGGGTCTTCATGAAATGGGGTTAGGTGACTGATGGCGAGATGCTCTATTCCCTCTTCCCTTTTTCCCTGACCCCTACTATTTGATAGGATTCTCTGCTGTCCCAATTCCCCCCTTATACACAAACACTGGGCTGTAAGAGGGTGACTGAGAGTAACAAGGTTAGCCCTAACACATCCCATTGGACATGTCCCGCTAATGGAGTCAGGCAAAGTCAGGCACTTGACTTTAATCACACACATCTGATACCCATTATATCTCCCCACTCGTATAAAAGATGGAACATAGAGACACACTCTGAGCAAGATGGAACACGAGAAGCAGCAGAACTTCTGGGGCAAAGGTGAACCTACAAGACCCGAGTGACCGATCGAGGGACGAGAGCTAAGGGTGAAGGAAGTCAGGAGTTCCTTGCAGGAAGTCGTTGCCTCCAAAGAATTGTAAGAGATACGTGGAGAAGGCCAAATTCCAGACAAGAAGACTGCATTGTGTTTCAAAGGTGCCTGCGACCCTCTCGATGAACGACAGAGTTGGAGGGGTGAGACCAAGCCTGTGGTATTAACCTTGACTCATGAATTAAAAGGCAAAGCCAAGAAACAAATGCACACAGCCTGTGAGTTGGCGAGTGACATGAAAGACCACTGTGTGTTAAGGGAAGACTGAAGTTACAAAAGTATATCGTACAATTAAAGGCTGCACACGTGTGGATGAGAGGCAAAGAAAGGCAGACTTTTGGTGAACTTTAAATTACTGATAACTGTGAAGCCATTGATACAGAGTAGCGGAGTGGTCCGCAGAAAGGAAGATGCCCACTCGAAAGTCTCTGAGAAAGGTGAAATGTTTTATTAAAAAGCAACTAAGTGAATGAACTTTAAAGAGTGTGATGGTCAAGATTGATCCCGACAAAAGGGGAAGTAGAGAGTCAATATTGAACTCTTGTACTCATGAGATTGAACTCCATAGACCAAGAAGTACTAATATAATAATACAAGAGAGCGAGTTGAAGGGAAAGTCGAATGGTGGTCCTGTGGAGGTCTATAGTAAAAGCCTCACACAATTGAAAGTCTTCGACATCAGGAAAAGGTCCAAGCACGCCTGAGGGAGAGCGGAAGTGAAATGTGATAAGTTAGGGAAGGGAACTCCTAACAAGGGTGAATAAAGTTTAGGGAAGGGAACGCCCACAAGTGCTGTGAGTAAGAGGTCAGAGCCCGACTGAGGGAGGCCTATGTGAAATTTTTACTTTGAAAGGTCTGTGCTCGATCGAGGGAGACCTAAGTGAATTTTTGGTTGAACTAAGAAACCTTTTGTTGAACTGTGAAATAACTTTTGTTAACCCTAGAAAAGTGACTTTAACGTGGATGTCCAGGTAGGCCTCGGCCCATGTTTTTGAACTGCTTTGTTTTGAGAATATGAGCCAGAGTGTGTCATCCTGTCTATGGGGACTGCCTTACTCTGTGCTGTCCAACATGGGGAGGAGAGCTGACTCAGCCTCTTTGAGTCTTTGTAATATCCCACTGGATTTCTTTGCATACATATTTCCCGTTACACACTTGTTGGATAAGAGATAGGTCAGGCATTAGGTTTTGTAGTATAGGGAATTTTGATTTGACAGACTGACTACTACTGTGTTTTCTTTATAATTTGATGGTCGAGACTATTCCCATCTTAGCTATAGGGCATAGTTGGAATTTGTCCAAATCCCCAGGAGTAAATAAATATTTTACAAATTGTACCTTTTGTGTCAGTGTCATACTTGTTATACCATGCCTCCCTTACAGTGCCCTAAGGTTGATGATGATGCAGAACAGATACATCTTGGACAGGCTGATGGAAATGGAAGGAAGTATGGGCCAAGAAATCAGATATTCATGTTACACATTTGTGCCTCTCGAAGATGCAGAAAATGGATTGTTGTCTCACATAATAGCAGCAGTCCTCGGCCTGGGGGTGTGAATGAAGAACAAAGCTGGTACCAAGGAGGGGATTGGTTCGATCTCGCATTTGACTAGCCCACATCCTGGCAAGGAGCCCTCATGAAGATGCTGCTGCCTGTCATCGTGTTCATCCTGATTCTTTTCTGCACATGCCAAACGGGTCTCCGATGCTGTACCAAAACAGTGCCTAGAGTGCAATGATGATGGTTTCAATCGTCGTTTCAAAAGTACCTCGTATTAAAAGGAGATGGAAATACAAACTGACCACCTTATCGCCTGCATGGTCGCCGTACCAAATGGAGATAAAGTAGACAGACTATACCACACAATTATTGTTCCTCTCCCCAACCCCAAAAATTATAAATAAGTATGGGTACATTTAACAGGGGAGGGGGGATGCATCTACATGACATGTACTCTCAAAGAATATGCACAAGTAGGGGGAATCTTGCAGAATGTATGTAGGCCATGGATGCCAATAAAGGGAACACCACGATATGAAGTTGCAGTAAAGAGTGAAAATTAATGCAAGTATCCACAGGAATTTGTTACTATAGAAGTAACGAAAGGGGGGAAGGTTGGGAAGGAAATAAAACTTTTCCACCCCCCTAGGTGCTTTAGAGGTGAATCCCATAAATATACTTGCGATGTACAAGGGGGGGATGGGTGCCTTGATAAGAAAGTCTGCATGGACACAATGTTAAATATAAATGCGTAGATTTCGTGTGCACATAGAAGGAGATGCCATGTTTGTAGTTATGGTAATCTCAGGCCTGATGAAGAAACCTGAATAGGCCCGAGCCATGGTGGTAAAAAGATCTGTGCTGCTAATTCCCATTTAAACTTCTTTTTATTCCTTAACTTTTGTGAATACTTGTTATCCCAATATGTAATGCATCCTGCAAGGGCGTGAGACAGCACCAGGTGCCTCACTGCGGACAGCCATCACAGCCAGGCCACAAGCAGACTTCCAACCCCCACCCAGCCCACCATGAGTTATGACACCCAGCACTGACCCAGTGCAAGAACCCTGAATTCTGCGATAGTAGGTGACCTCAGACCACCAAATACGCCCAGTGGCCATAAAAGATCTGAAAGAACACAACCATTTCACCTTATTTCATAATGACACACTTTGTAATACGAGGTACAGGGATGATTAAATTATAGTTCAAAGCAAGGGTGGAAAACTTGGGTGTGGAGAGTGCGGTATGAACGGAGTGAACAAAATGTGGGTCAGCATGATCTCAAACCTCCCCTTGTTCCAGTCCCCAAATTTCCCAGATGTGGGCCATAATGATAGAGTAGCATTGTCTTTCAATAGTAACTAATGAGGAACGTGACCTTCATTCCCTGAAGAGATGAGCCCAGCTGACCCCACGTGATGGAAGAGGGACTGACTGGGCAGGGCCAATTGCAGCCTGGCATCCCCTATGGAGTGGGCCGCCCATGTATAGGGTCTCCCCAACCAGTCACGTGGGTTTTTACTGTATCTATAACATAGTAATGACGATGTGTTGCCCTATAACCTTCTGCTTGTACTATTTTTCGGCAGAACGTTCTCGAGCAGCAGAGTTCTTTGCTGACATACTTATTTTTTATGCTATTAAAACTTGTTATCCTTCCATGAAATCGTTGGCCTTTTTTCCCCAGTGGGTTGTATTTTTTCCTAGCTTGAGCGTTCAGGGATGTGCCTTCAGAGGCCGGGGGTTAAGAATGGCAAACCCCACATACCAAAACCATATTTAACGCTATAAGCACCAATTCTCTTTTGCCCTGGAAGCTAACACTGTTTATGTAGTTTAGAGGAAATCACTTGGTGTGTATCACATGATGCTGAAAAAAACTACGGAACAAAATGGCAGGCATGATGAATTGTAAGAAAGCTGTAGACCTTTCACTATCCCTACCGCCCCGAAGTGTGGTGGCGACGTAACTGGATGGATCTCAGAGGAATGGGAGAAAGGGTGTAGAAGCTGGCTGGAAAGTGAGAATGGGGATCAGTGTGTGGGGGGCAGAGGGGAGAGTCTGGGGGAACCAAGAGGACAGGGGGGTTGTGGGGAATGTGAACAATGCCAGCTCAGGGTGGGGGGGGGGCACCAAAGGGAGGTTAGCCTCCTGAATGGGATGTGCATCAAACAGGTGCTAACAAGGAATAACGTGTGCCTTGCTCAGGGTTTCGGAACTCGTTTCAATACATATGTGAATATTTATTTCCAAATGCAAATCATCGGAATTACTTCCTATACTGGAGACGCAAGTAGCAGTAACGCTCCTCATTACACAATGATACAATAGTTTCTTTTTCCATTTTCCCTTCAAAGTCCCTCTTGGGTGCAGTCCCTCTAGCAACTGCCTGCACTTCAGTCACAGCACAATACATTACTAACATGCAGCCATACTGTAATCTTGCTGCCAACCTGCTTTATACTGGTGCTGAAGACCCCACAAACTGTTTGTTTCCGAGGTGCAAACACTATGTGACAAAACACAAAAGCAACATACCTTCATGAAGTACCCGCTCTGCCTTTTAAGTGGGAACGAATCTAAATGCAAATGTAGACTCCCTCACACGCACGCTGCTCTCCTTAAAAGCACCACTTCCACACCTTGTGTAGAATCCGACTCCAGGAAATGCGCATGCGCAGTAGCTAAAAACTAGCATTTAGTCACTGAGAACATGATTTCTTCCTAACAAAAATGTAAATGCCAACTGAAGCCTATGAACGCGTTTGAATAGGTATAACAAAGAGCAGATTCTCAATGGTGCACTGTTGGTATTCCACAAAGCGGTTTGCAGCTTTTCTTCCCTAGCAACAGCATCAGCCCACACGGGCAAGACCCCCGCTGTGCCACATTAATTAAAGGTAGAGCCTCCCATTTCATCGTAGAGCCCCACTAGCAATCACGTTCCTCCGAAGAATATGGGTGTTGCGTGGCTGCATCTGGAGCGGACCACGTCATTCTTAAATGATGTGCTTGCTCTACAGACTTAAATTATACTATGGGGTGTTACTATTCTACCTTTATTCAAGCTTCTCCCAGACTACAAGCCAATGGGACATTGAAAGTTTCCTCTTCCTTCGGCTAGCTCAGATGCGTAACAATAATAATTTAACATTTATATAGCACTACAAACTATCAGGGGCCAGATGACAGAAACTGTGCGCCAATGCAAGGGCAAAGTTGCACGGTATTAGCACTAGGGCAAAGTTTGCCCTATTTTTAAAAACAGTGGCACACATTAGAAAACTACTGCACCATGACAAGGGCAGTTTGGCATATTAAAAGCACCAGGGCAGATATTGCCTTAGTGCAAAAAAGATACATTTCTACAGCATTTTTGCAACAGGGCAAAGTTTGCCCTAGTGCTAATACGGAATGGTATTAGCACTAGGGAAAACTTTGCCCTGATGCAAAAATGCATCAAAAATGTACCCTTTGTGCACTAGGGCAATTTTTGCCATGGTGCTTTTAATATGTCAAACTGCACTTGTCATGGTGCAATCGTTTTCTAATGTGTCCCATTGTTTTGAAAAATAGGGCAAACTTTGCCCTAGTGCTAATACCGTGCAACTTTGCACTTGCACCGGTGCAAAGTTTCTGTAATCTGGCCCCAGGTATCTGAGCGCTGCTTATACCCATGGTGTGGTGCTCATTTAGCAACCTCGGAAGGATGAAAGGCTGAGTTTGGCCCTGCCAGGATTCGAACTTGCCATGGCTCTGCAGGATGTCAGAGGGAGCACTCTACTAGCTGTGCTATCTGACCGGCATAGACAGAGTACTCCTGGGAATAAGCTTGGACAATTGATGTACACCCCCAAAACCATTCAACTTAAACAATCGCCCCCATTCCACAGGTATGGCCATGGGAAGTCAAGGTCAGGTCATGAGCATTACCACAAGCTGATAACTAGCTGTGATACATGAGATATTATTCCACAGCACTCTCTAGCTGCAGTTATTGGTACTGCGCCCACCTGTATCAGACAATGAGTGTAGTTTCAAAGGGACAACTAATTCGAAAGATGTAAATCCTAATGGTTGAAAACTGTGGGATGGCAGAGCATGGTTTCCCAAGTGAATGTATCTAATGTCATGTGTGACGGCATCTGTGATGTCATATATGATGTCATGAGCAGTGCATGGTATAGAGTCTGATATAGTTGCTTTGCTCAAATTAACTGGTGCATTACAGTGCTTTGTTTAGGTTTTGTTTTTCTTCGGTTAAACGAAGCGCAGATAAATGACAGCCTAGTCGAGAAATATTTACACCACAAAACCGCGAAAATACTTGAACGTAGAGAGCAGGACATAGACAAAACAGAGCACATTCCTGACAGTTGCGCACACTTTATAAACAGTATTTCAGAAGCATAGATTCCTCCACAACTCAGAAAGTTAATGTTTGTAATTCATGAAAGATCACTTACACTGACGGATAAATGTGATGCTGTCTATTAAGTTATATAATGTAATGACTTTTTATGTTTCGCTTTAATTTTTTGCAATATATGTAATGATCTTTTTTTTAAAGTTGTTTAACTTTCACAAATAAAGACTATGACAAAAACAAATAAAACATGCACAGAGCAACTACTGAGAAGTAAATTCTAAAAACATGTGTTATTCCTATGTTAATTCGACTAAAATGCTCAATCCAAAGGAATTATTTCAGAAATATAAACAAACTATCAGGCTACAAATCAAGCCTTACTTCGAGCTATACCACCACTTCACAGCACTCAATTTAAATATAATGAACCTCAAGTGAGTTGCCTACCATTGAACTCTGTCACCTCCGGATCAGAAGGTGGAGGAGCTTGACCATCACATCTCTACCAAGGAGGCAGGGACTTTCGGGTGCTCCATCCCTGAGACTATAGTGGCAACAATGCAAAAGACCAACATGACCACCTTAGATTACCTATCCCCCCTGAAAAGAGCAGACCAACCTCATAGACCAAAACGAACGATACCGGCATTGACTGCCACCCAAAAAAAGAGAGGTCAAAAGTCTAGAACGAGCATGGGTAAAATTGGGTTAAATTGTATTATTTTCACTTCTCTATCACTATTGAGCTGCAATTGTACTACAGTGTTAACAGCGATAAGACATTATATTACACTATGAAGATATGAGAACCACTTTAAGATTAAATATGTATTTTGTTGATTCTTAAATAGTCCATAATTAGCCTGATATCTAATTGTAAAATGAAGGCTGTTCTGAACCAGTGGCACAAGGACCGCGAATGATTGACTACCGATCCTGCAATCTTGATCTTGAATCTGAGAGCCACAAGCAAATTAAGTGACAAATATTTAAGAGCAGAGCCTGGCCAATGCCAAATCAATGATCCTTTCATGAACATCACTAAGCTGCCAATCAATGCCTGGTGAGATATAGTCACAATTTTAAAGATAATTCTATACTGTACTGGCATCTGGTGTAACATATAGAGTTTCTGTGTTATGTGTGTGAATTCACGGTGTTGGCAACTACGTGGGCTATTTGATTCTGTATGATGTGAAGCCTTGAAATTTGAGGTTTTCTATTTACATACCAATATATTTTTTTTTTTTTTTAAAGAGTCTAACTTGGCACCTACACAGGCTCTTGCAGCGTCCTGGTGATGATCTGCCAAGAGAGGTTAAACTTTCCTGAAAAGTCGGGCATAGTAACAGGGTTAACTAAGAATGACCTTAACATGCACAGACGTGTTAATGATTGGGAGGAAAAGGGCTTCCATAGTCATTACTTTAGGCAGCATAGGTAAATTAACTCATCAATTAAAATTCTGATTATAAATCAATATATTTTCTCATACCTATAAAAGTTCTTGTGGCATTATTTTTGTTTTTTAAGCATTGGGTTCCTGATTCATGGACTTATTTGTGTGCAAAACGGGGATTTTTGACGAATGGGGATTTGCGAGAGGAATGGCAGCAAATCCCTGTTTTACACGCACATAATTCCATCAATCAGGGCCTCAGGCTAAACCAATTGTTATCCAGCCCTGCTTTAATGGAAGACATCACCTAGGAGAACTTTAGTGTGTCACTTTGAGTATCCCCCGATGGCTTCAGATACAGCTCCACATCATCTGCAGAATGGTGAAATCCTACATCTATGACCTTCAGACCTCCTGACGGGATTCAAAGATATCTTAAAAAGCATAGGAGACAAGGACGAACCCTGTGGATCTTAGCATCCCACAAGTCTCGTAAGGTTTGAGAGGTGGTTTAGACAAGGTCTGTTGTCCAGATAGAAAGCAAACCATTTGAGTGCAGAGTGCAGAGGTGGTCACCCTGTTACTTGCACCAACGAGTACTGAATACGCCCAATACAATTCACCTAAACCAATGAAATAATAAAACCCAGGACAAGAAAGCATGTCACACCAGTCATCCCAGCAGTTGGCGAATGACCCTGCCAAATTCCTCACTGGAATTAACCACCTTCAAAGTAAACATCCAAGCCTTCCGAAAAGAGTTTTTGTCATCACAGCATAAGCCATAAGAGTTAGCAACTTTCTTGCTCCTATCTTTGACAGTCACACCATACAACGATAAACGATGCCTTGCATGAAAAGCTTGAAAGCACAGGTCACACCATGTTCCCCGCTCCTGCTTCAATCACCGGTCCCGGCTCCAGTACCGAGCCTACCAACACTTGGCAATGCCTAATGGCCAGCAGACCCACACCTTGCTGCACTCAAGACAGCCACACTCATCCACTGCTAATTACAAAAATGTGACGATAAAGGTCTTTGCTAACTATAGTCATGTTGATCGATGAAGCCACTTATGATCGTCACCTGGAATGTCATGGGTGACATCATGAGCGGCCTAAGGGCACTAGTGAATTATATGTGCATTTCTAACAATCACTGGCAATTATTATTATTATTATTTTTAGGTTTAGCATTGTAACCAAGTGTCCCTGCACTAAAGATTTGACAATGATTTTGAAATATATCCATTACAGACAGTAAACCCTAACTTTATTTTACAGAGATTTGTGACTATATATTTAGATGTATTTAGTAGGCATGCCTGTGACCAATTCAGCTGTCACTACACTGAAAAGTGATGTATGGACAAGCTATGGATTAATCACAACCAAGGGTATTTGCACCAAGAAGCTACCAAATCGCTCATTTGCATCCTTCTTTTACAATCATAGAACAGGAAAAATCTAATACATGTCAGGCTTGGTCTAGCTCCAAAACGGGGGCCCAGATCGAGCTGCTAGATCACATCCTTTGTGCACAGGACCACAAGAAATCCCAGATATGCTTTGACTTCTTTGGACATCATTAGTGAGGTGTTGCTTGAGGTGCTTATCTGGGCAAACCCATGCATTGTTGGGTGATTTCGCACCATGACTGCCTAAGGCTATTGGCAGTGGTTTTCAAGCCTATTTTTATGTATTGTCAACTGCTCGGTGACTTGAGTGCTGACTGCTGATATGTTCTTGTGTCTGTCAAACATTCAAATATCAGCATCGCCACCTGCACTTCTCATCTCAATGAATACAATAATGCAAGTACTTTAAGGTTGCCCGCTAGTAATACCTATTATTAACAACACCCTGAAATTGCTACATCTACAGTGGCAAGCATTATCCCATACATATAACTCTCTAACAATATGTAGTGGGGACTGGGCATGCACAGACCATCTGACCTTGAGACCCAACTCAACACCTACTCTTCTAAAATACTCCAGGTGAGTCCTCTGGACTCCAATGGAGTGATATTTGTCACATCCATTTAATCATCATGTGAAACTTTATGAATGAGTATGTAGGATCCTGATTACAAACACTTTAATGTTAAGGAAAGTATGAAGGATGAAATGAGCACCAACCCCGGTGTGCATTATATATTTAGTGATTCAAGCAGACACCCATTTTCAATCACACATTTGTCAAATATAACGATCTTTGGTTATTCTGATTTTCCCATTAAAACATTTTATTTCATGCAAAACAGCTAGGAATTCTCATTGGTGGTATTTGACCCCTTCTGCATTCCAAAAGAGTTCAATAGGAGTCTACCAGATGGCCCACCTTAGAATGTTAACCTTCTATCAGAAAATAATGTATATAGTTACTGCAGATGTCGATAATAGGCTGTTTTCTGTAAACCATGAGTCATATGCTTACTGTGACTTGCAATGTGACAAATACTAGAAATAGGAGTGCAACGAGAACTAGGACTATAAATGTGTTAAGGACTAGGTCTATGATGAGGACTAGGACTGAGATGAGGACTAGGACTGTGATGAGGGCTAGGACTCTGATGAGGACTAGGACTGTGATGAGGGCAAGGACTGTGATGAGGACTAGGACTATGATGAGGACTAGGGCTATGATGAGGGCTAGGACTGTGATGAGGGCTAGGACTCTGATGAGGACTAGGACTGTGATGAGGGCAAGGACTGTGATGAGGACTAGGACTATGATGAGGACTAGGGCTATGATGAGGACTAGGACTGTGATGAGGACTAGCACTATGATGAGGGCTAGGACTATGATGAGGACTAGGACTGTGATGAGGACTAGGACTGTGATGAGGGCTAGGACTGTGATGAGGACTAGGACCCTTATGAGGACTAGGACTGTGATGAGGACTAGGACTGTGATGAGGACTAGGACTGTGATGAGGGCTAGGACTGTGATGAGGGCTAGGACTATGATGAGGACTAGGACTGTGATTAGGACTGTGATGAGGACTAGGACTGTGATGAGGGCTAGGACTGTGATGAGGGCTAGGACTATGATGAGGACTAGGACTGTGATGAGGACTAGGACTGTGATGAGGACTAGGACTGTGATGAGGGCTAGGACTATGATGAGGACTAGGACTATGATGAGTTCTAGCACTGTGATGAGGACTATGATGAGGACTAGGACTGTGATGAGGACTAGGACCGTGATGAGGACTAGGACGGTGATGAGGACTAGGATGGTGATGAGGACTAGGACTCTGATGAGTTCTAGAACTGTGATAAGGACTAGGACTCTGATGAGGACTAGGACCCTTATGAGGACTGTCATGAGGACTAGGACTCTGATGAGGGCTAGGACTGTGATGAGGGCTAGGCCTCTGATGAGGGCTAGGACTGTGAAGAGGACTAGGGCTATGACGAGGGCTAGGTCTATGATGAGGACTAGGACTGTGATGAGGACTAGGACTGTAATGAGCACTAGCACTATGATTAGGGCTAGCACTGTGATGAGGACTATGATGAGCACTAGGACTGTGATGAGGACTTGGACTACGATGAGGGCTAGGACTGTGATGAGGACAAGGACTATGATGAGGGTGAGGACTGTGATGAGGACTAGGACTCTGATGAGGACTAGGACTGTGATGAGGACTAGGGCTATGATGAGGGCTAGGACTATGATGAGGACTAGGACTGTGATGAGGACTAGGACTATGATGAGGACTAGGGCTATGATGAGGGCTAGGACTGCGATGAGGACTAGGGCTATGATGAGGGCTAGGACTATGATGAGGACTAGGACTGTGATGAGGACTAGAACTATGATGAGGACTAGGACTATGATGAGGACTTGGACTGTGATGAGGACTATGATGAGGACTAGGACTGTGATGAGGACTAGGGCTATGATGAGGGCTAGGACTGCGATGAGGACTAGGGCTATGATGAGGGCTAGGACTATGATGAGGACTAGGACTGTGATGAGGACTAGAACTATGATGAGGACTAGGACTATGATGAGGACTTGGACTGTGATGAGGACTATGATGAGGACTAGGACTGTGATGAGGACTAGGACTGTGATGAGGACTAGGGCTATGATGAGGGCTAGGACTGTGATGAGGACTAGGACTGTGATGAGGACTAGGGCTATGATGAGGGCTAGGATTGTGATGAGGACTAGGACTATGATGAGGACTAGGACTGTGATGAGGACTAGGGCTATGATGAGGGCTAGGACTGTGATGAGGACTAGGACTGTGATGAGGACTAGGGCTATGATGAGGGCTAGGATTGTGATGAGGACTAGGACTATGATGAGGACTAGGACTGTGATGAGGACTAGGACTATGATGAGGACTAGGACTATGATGAGGGCTAGCACTGTGATGAGGACTAGAACTACGATGAGGACTAGGACTGTGATGAGGACTTGGAATGTAGTTCCTTTAGCAATGACTATTGCAAAATGCAAAAGATATCCACGTTATGCTCTTAGTACAATTAAATGTCAATTTTATATTTGAATGGCTACTTTTGCTATGAATACTCACCAATGCATCTCTTAAATGTCCTTCCTTTCTGGAAAGCGTTGCACTTAGAATAACACCAATTGTCTGTTCTGTGAGCACCAAGATAATACGTCATTGTTCGTGCTGGCCACTGATTGCTTGGGAGTGCTGCTGAGTCCACACATTTATTACAGCACTCCCAAACATTAAAAATGAACAAAAAAGAACATGGGCCAAACTAAATTGTAGACTCTGCAGCCTGTTCCTTCTATCCCTTAAAAGGTATGTCAGAAACCCAGCACCCCACACATGACCTATCTGTGTCGGTAATCCCGAAATAAACTTGAATGGCATTAAAGAGGTGTAATACTGTGCAATAACGTTTACATCTCAAAAGGGTAGACGGTTGAATTGTCCTTGATGGTAATGAAACTACTAAGCTCAGGTTGCATTGTGATCGTTGGAGGTAACTCACATTGTATTATTTTTCAGATCTAGAAAATACACAATGAAAGAGGCTGATATAGTCCTGAAGCGATGCTTAAAAAAAATATGGATCATGGAGGACTCCGGGAAGTGTCTTCATTCTGAGCCTGGAAGTGACAGGCATGATGGGATAACAGCAGCCCCCACCAGGCGGACATGAAAGGCCCGTCTGCGGCTATGGTTCACTACGGTAAGCAGAAATCAATACAACTTAGCTCCTGGTGCAGAGGGCAGCGCGCGATAAGATCCCGTGACACAACGTTTAGGAAGCACGCCTCGGCCTCACTCACCGCGGCGCGTGGCACGGGCACCGTTTACACCATCAGGGGGGGGGGGCTGCTTTCGCAGGGTTAGCCACTAGGAAACTCGTAAGAGCAATCTAAAATCTAAAAGATTGTGCGATACAGATGTAATGAAGAGAATTTAAAAATAACAAAACCAGAATGGGTCTTTCTGCTTCTAAAGCTGTCAATGTCAGGTGTGACATCTTTTGTTTTCTTCATTCTTTCTTTTCTTCACGGAATTAAAACTACACGTCCCATAGTGCAGTTAAAGAGCAAAGCCGAGAGCGGGGGAGGGGGGAGGTCGGAGGTGGCGGAGGGGTGCGGGTCAGGAGGAGACATGCTAGTTTCCGTTAAAATGACAAAGCATGTTCACGGTTGCTTTATGGCTGGTAGCAAAACAGTGTCTATAATGATAACGCAAACAAGTACTAGTGCAAGCACACTTGTTTTAAAATGAACGGTGACGTCTTCTTTTGGTTTCCCCTGGGAGGTGTCTTCCTGGTTGCCCCCACTTTGCTCCCCAAGGGCGAACCGTGATGTATCCGAGCAAAGACATAAGAGCGGCTTACTTAAAGAGGATTCACAGCTTCTGCTTGCTGTACTCTCTGTAAACTATAGTCTCTAAATTAAGAGCTCTCATGTTTACCATGGCAGGGGCGTAGGAGACACATACAATCTGGGGGGGACAGGGGACACCTTGGGGACCTTGCTTTGTTTATTTATTTATTGTGTTTTAGTCAAAGAACTCGACTTTTCACAACATTAAAATTAAAATAGCAGTACGTATTAAATTACAAATATCATCACTGTATAAATCAAAAGAAAAGAAAACAGGAACAGAAGAAAATTAAAGGATGCAGCAGCTAAGAACATGTCTTTATATGTTGCATTTCTGGATTTGTCATCTGACTATGAGCTCATGGTAAGAGAGAGGAAATAACAGTTACTTCCAGTGGGCCACAGTTAGGAGCCAGCTTGTTAAGAGGCAGATCACCTGTAAGTGAATTCCTGCCAAATAAAGGAGTTGCAGCCTTTTCTACCAACTGCAAGTTGCTACTTTATTTGTGTGGGGCAAGGAGACGTGTGTGTCTCTTGGAACGGAAGGATGAGTGTTTCAAAGGAAGAGGACATCTTGTTTGTACCTCTGAGTAAGCCCTGTTATTGGAGTAGAGGGACCAGGTGTGCGATGTTGCTGCTTTGACTGTCCTCTGGAGTGTGGGGGGTACAGCAAACAAGAAGGATGAGCGATCGCAAGCCCACCCCCTTATAAGCACTCCTCAGGTCCGTGGCCGGATGCGTCAGACCCCGGGGAAGCCAGTAGGTGGAGTGTATGTGGACTCAGGAGGGTGGCCAGAGGGGCAGCCCACGCTATGTGGGCTGCCCCTCTAGCCATCCTGTGAGGGGCGGACCAGCCTGTCACGATGAGTCTGGTCCCTCTTATTCCATCTCATGCTAGCTTTAGAGCCTAGCCATTCTTTGCCTTTGTTATTCTGAATGCAGCGCTGGACACTGTTCCTTTCTCGTTTAACATTTGCCGCAAAGCCTCATCTATTTGATTCTCTCATATGTTACTAGGACGGCAGAGCATGGGTCCTCTGCCCTGTTACACTATTCAAAGAGCCCCTCTGGCCTTTCTTTGCCTCTCCCTTGTCTCACTGCTTGCTTGATTAATACATGCCTCCTTGCTTGAACACTCAACATATTCTCCCTAACACAGCAATGGCAGCTGCAGTCTGCCTTAACTGCTATTGTTCCATGTCTTGAATTGGCCTCTTATTTCCGCTTTACTGTCTGCCGGGGAAAGGCATTTGCCAGTCACTGCCATAATGGTTCTACTGGCCATAAGAGGGCTACAGCTAGCCAATATTGGAAGAAAATGGGCATATTATGCCAGAGGCTGGCAACTGCCTTCCTAATGCCTACACAAGAGACACAACTCTTGCCTTCGTTTCTAACAGTAATTCAGTGGATGAAGAAATGTGAGAACACACATATTGCTTATAAATGAAGGGGATGATGTCACACTTGGTTAAGACATTTTGTTCACACCAGGAGCTAATTTCCGGCTTCAATTAACCGATTACCTTTTAGACATCTGGCTTTAAATAATGTTAGTATCACCTGGAAAGCACAGAGGTTGCTCAACAGGGTTCCTGGAGCACAAGGGGTACCCTACTCGTGGGCATGGATGATTGGAGGGCATTCTTGTCCTGGTTTGGAGCCTGGCCCTTACAGCCATGATGGGGGGAGGGGCTTATTACTTTTGGTCGTACGTACCCTTTGAGGGTGGCCAGACATTGCCACCTGCTTTAGCCCACTAACAGCTCTGCTTTGCAACTTTATCACACATACCTGTCAGATGACATGTAACTCAATGCTTCTAATGTTATCAGCCTCGAAAGTCTGGAATCCTTTGTCACATCAACTAGGGTACAGGCTTACCACCTGAGACTTACCCATGTCTGAGTCGCCATCTGTCGCCCTGTGGGGAAGACACACACAGAAAGAGCAGGGCACGGTGCCCTTGTGGGTTTTTCACACTTCTTCATCGGGGTGGGGACAATTCATTCCGCAGAGAAAGTGCACATTCTGGGCAACATTCTCCCACTTTGACAATGTCACCCAAAGAGCTAAATTGGCCATTTGAAATACCTCTGTCGACTTATTATTGCGCAATCCACACTGATGGGTTTAAGCAACTGTTTAATGTGAGATGGCAATTAAGGGCATTTGCTAACGCACTCAAGAAGCACAGTACATCCTCTTACCAGTGACATGCCATGCTCACTCATTCTGATGACAAATTGCCATTTATCTGGGGTCATGTTAAATGTATTTATTTATTTATTACATGTGTAGCATCACGCAAAACCCACAAGCATCAAGGCGCAAAGTAAACTGCATGGAGTGGACCACTTCCATTGCCGCAATGTTTTACTTTTCCGCTACAAAATGGAAGATTTTAGCATGAAAGGCAGGTGAAATCACATTGCTTTTCCACTCTAAAAGAGTGGAAATATCTCGTGCAATTAGCGGCTGCTGGCAGAATTGACAATGGCTTCCTCTGGACTCCGCCCACTCTTACCAGGTTTAATTTCCAAGGAGATCCCAGAGGAATCCCTTTCTTTATTTCCAGCATGAGAATCCATGCTGGCAGTAAGGCCGCATTTGTCTGGTGGAGCGGGAAATACAGGGGGTCCTGGTGTGTCCAGTCGTCCCCCGAACTCCACCCAGAAAATGCATGAAAATCCGGCCAATTAGAAAAAGCAACAGTAATAGTGTTTTCCACCACTTTTTCTGAACCAATTGACCTGGAAAATGCTGTGTTGCATCAGAAGCTGAATGCATTCACTCTGCATATTATCACACCGGAAGATTAAGCCAGGTGCTGAACACAAGTGTTACATATTCCTGTGCACGATCTGCATTTGGAGCATTAACTCACTGAGCTACCTTACAAATTATATCTCTTCTGGGGCTTTAACGTCTTAACCCCTTAACTGCCATGGGTATTTCTGCCAAGGCCTTTCTTAGTGATTTCGGGATGTCGCCATTCAATCCCTTGTAACTTTTTTGTTACATAAGATATCTCGGTCAAATTTGGCCCCTTTTTTCCCCAAATGTAGGCGGTCGTAACGTTTCGGACTTTGCCGGGGATTGTGGGTAATATATTCTGGGGTGATTTGCGCAAGTCAGACCTCTGTGGATTCCCACAGATGTCCTCTTTTCGGAAATGCATGAGGTTCCCTGTTTTCCTTGGTGGCTTCGACACCATAGGCCCAAAACTGTATGTTGTCCACATGAGCAAAATCTGCTATGCCGAAAGGTTTGGGGTTGCCAGTGGGTTAGCTTTTTCCCTTTGCGCCCAGGTAGGTGTCCGCACACATGTGAGGTACCGTTTTCATTGGGACAGCGACCCCTTTCCACTAATATCATCCATGGTGGTTCAGTGGCCCCCCACACCCACCCAAAACAAGTTATAATTTGTTTTATTTTTGTTGTGCCCCTTTCCTAGGGGCAGATGGGCACATGTGTGTGGCCATCTGCCCCCGGGGGGCAAAACGTACTGCCCCAGGCCTGGGGGCTGGATCTGCCAATATTTGCAGTGGCCTCTCCCCCCCACCCCAAATGGATGGGGGGCATCTCATGTACCCCTTCCTAGGGGCAGAAATCTGACCCCAGGGAGGGCTATATAAGGTGCCCCCATCCACTCAGGGTGGGGGAGAGGGCCACCACCCCTTTCAAACACAAAAAATCCTGGTGGTCTAGTGGGTTCCCCCTGTCTGCCCACCCCCACCCAAAACAAGTTATAAAATATTTTTTGTTTTGCTGCCCCTTCCCTAGGGGGAGATGGCCACATGTGTGTAGCCATCTGCTCCCAGGGTGGGGCAAAACATACTGCCCCAGGCTTGGGGGTGGCTCTGCCAATATTTGTAGTGGCCTCTCCCCCACCCCAAATGGATGGGGGGCATCTCATGTACCCCTTCCTAGGGGCAGAAATCGCCCCCAGGGAGGGCTACATAAGGTGCCCCCATCCACTTAGGGAGGGGGGAGAGGGCCACCCCCTTGCAAAAATCCCCGGTGGCTAGTGGCCCCACCCACCCAAAACTACATTAGAAAAAAAAAAAAATATATATATATATATATATATATATATATATATATATATATATATATATATATATTTTGTTTGCCCTCTTCCCTGGGGGCAGATGATCACCCATCTGCCCCCAGGGTATTGCCCCCATGCTTTGGGGGGCAGGGGGGATTTGTCCCCCCTGCCCCCCCCATATCCTACACCCATGTCCTACACCCATGTCCCATGGTTATGGACGAGAAGGCTATCCACTCATGGTTTTTGTTCCCCTTTGTATTCTGGGGCTTGTAGGTTTGTGTAACCCATTTGAAATTACAAATCCCCGATTTCCAAACAAAACGAGGAGTGGATAGCCATGGGACACTTGAGAGTTCTGTACATTGTATGCTATAATGCTCTATTACTCCTAATTCCCTGAATTTTCACGCTCCTTGCTTAATTAAGGCTCTACCCATGGACAGCCATTTCCTCAGCTTCTCACCTCTCCATTGCTAAAGTCAAAAAGGAAGATCCTCCATGAGTCATCCATGGCTAGTTCAGGGAGATCATCCAAAACCACGCTGAAGTATGTGTATAGGCTGAAATATTAAAATGAGATGACTCTAGAGTTATCACAGAAACTACTCCAGGATGAGGTCTGATTACTTCTGTGGTGATCTTGCATTACTCTAGGACAGAGGTCTTCAAACACTGGAGCGTGCCCCCTAAGGGGGCGCAGCTGCATTCCTGGGAGGGTGTGGGGCTGGGGGGGCCCAAGACTCCTGCCTGAAATAAAAAAAAAGATATACACATATTCTTTTTTATGGAGGAAAGAAATAGAGGAGAAGGGGCTGCTCGTACATAATGGGTGGGGGGCGGTGACTCAGTTGTCCCCTCAAACATTATGAAGGAGCATAGGAGCCAGCCAGCCCAGCGAAACACTAAGCGCACCCTAAGCTGCTTTTTACAGCTGAGGGAGAGCTCCTGGGCTGGCTGAACTGCCATCGGGAAACACAGTTTCCCTTTGACAGTTCAGTTCCCCAACCGCACATGCTCAATGAGCCACACAAGGCTGGAGGCGTTTTGCCTCACCAGCCTTGCAACGCTCATTGGAAATGTTGGCTGGGGAACTGCAAGTCTGTATGTGCGAGGGGGAGCCCCTGTGCCTCCTCACACATACAGACAGAACAGGCTGGAGCCTGGCATTTCAGCACCCACGTGCAGGTCCCTGCATGCGTGCAGGAACCAGGAAGCTTTTGCTTCCTGATTCCTGTTTATGATGATGAGCTGGAGCGCTGGGGAGGAAACCTCAGGACTGCAACAGAAGGTACATTTGTGTTCATTTATTTTTTATTTAAATATGTGTATGGATGTGTGTATGCTTGTGCTATGAGTGTGTACGCTGATAGGTGCTTGTATGATTGATAGAGTGCTTGCTGTGTGAATGTGTGTGTGTTTGTGATGGTCCGTTGAGCTGATTTTGGTGAGTTGGTGGGGGAAGGAGGGTTGTACAACAAAGCCATTTTCAAAAATGCCTTTGTTGCAAAATCCCCCTACCCACCTGCCAAAATAAATCAGTTCTCCTTCTGAGGTGCTGTGGTGCCCAGGGGACAGAGATGATATTTTTTTACCGGACATCTATTGTAGATGTCCAGTCAAAAATACCATGGTTTCCACCTCGGCCCCCCAGCGCCTGGCATACACACATAATCACATTGCTTGTGTGAGTGTGTTAGGTGTTATGGGGGCCAGGAGATAGGGATGTTATCTTTCACTGGATATCTATCATAATTGTCCAGTAAAACATGCCATGTATGCTACCTGAGCCCCCAGCACCAAATGCAAACTGTTTGGCTTTTTACCCAATTTTTTATGAAAGTATGCTCTAAAATGCGACTTGTTAACCCATTATTTTACAAATATTCCTGGAGGAACATAACCTGCCCCTTCCCCCCTTCACTGGTTTGGGCTTCCGTGCTATGCTTGGTTGCTCTGGCATATCTGGGGAAAATCATTTATGCCCCTCCACTTACAAAATTCACCAGCCGCCACTGGCCCTGGGACTGTGCTGGAGGAGGGTCGGGGGACACAGGGACTGTGGTGGGAGCAGGATGAACAGGTGCCATGGGATAGTGATGGGAGCAGGGTGAGGAGAGTCTAGGGTCTGTTGGGTAGGGAGAACCAAGGGACTTGATAGAAGTGGATGAGGGAGTCCAGCAACTCTGATGGGACCAGTTGGGGGAGTCCAGGGACTGTACTTGGAGTAGGGTGCCCTGACGGCACACAATAGTTTATAGCCATTTGAATTTACTGTGCATTTGGCATTTTTGAGGGTGCTCGGACTGCCCACATTTTGCTCAGAGGGGGCTGAGGTAAGAAAAGTTTGAAGACCACTGCTCTAAGAGGACTTAATGACAACTTCAGGATGGGTTGGGACTACTCCAGGGTGACTCCACAACAACTTCAAGATGGGTTGGGATAATTCCAGGATGACCCCCATGACAACCTCAGGATGGGTTGGGATTACTCCAGGATGACTCCACGACAACTTCAGCATCGGTGGGGATTACTTCAGGATGACCCCATGACAAATTTCAGATGGGTGGGGATTACTACAGGATGGATCCAAAAGAACTTTAGGAAGGGTTTGAAGTTGTGAATGATTATTGCAGACAACTCTAGGAGTTTAACGTTATTTCAAGATACTTCAAAACCCTTTTCCTTTTGATTACCCCAGGATGTATCCCTTGTGAGTAAGATGGGTGGTATTACTTTAGCCTAGTTAGACTTATGAAAAGTGTACTGGGAAACCTCAAGGGAGCCGTCACTTTCCATCTTTGCCTTCTATGCGAGAGCACCCAAATGTTGTGAACTAAGTTAACTGATTTCATGTACAAAACTGCAAATCCACCCCACAATGTCACGAACCAACCTGTAAACTCTCTCGTTTTAGTTCTCACATCTAGCTAAAATGGCATCACACCCAATAAACTCCCACAATTACAAATCATTGCACTAAAGTGCACAACACTTTCAGCGACCAAACCAGAAGCTGTTAAAGTTCTGACTACATGAAAGACTGCTGACAGTCATTTCACCAAATATCAGTGTAAGCACCTAACAATTAGATCCACCATTCACCACACCCAACTAAAACACTTGCTGAACCCACCAGAAATCATAGACCCTACCCAATAGCACAAAAACATGTGCCATTTACAAGTTGGAATCAACCTACAAATTCACCAGATCAACTAAATAGTTCTACACACATCTGCACTTGCATCTTCAGTTTCACACAGCAGCATGTGAGCTCCACACAAACACACACACACACACACACACACACTTACAGGCCAATTCAAGGAATTAATGTGCGCTGAAAATTCCCGCGCAAGTGTGCGAATGCGTGCGAATCGCAGCGCAAGTGCGAAAATCGCAGCGAAACCCGCGCTCAGCGATTCATGGAAGTCCGTGCGCGTGCAAATCCATGGATGTGTGCTAAAATCCTGCGTGGCACATGCAGGCGCACACATCATCAAACACCGTGTGCTACACGCACAGCGAAAGCGCACTTGGCGCAGCACACACAACAAAAGTAGGCAGAACACGGGGCGTAACACGCGGAATGGGGAACAACGCGTGAATATGTGGGCATTACGGGGGAAGTACAGGAGGCAAATGCATGGAACGCCCACACGCGCGTCTACAACATGTATTCATGGAATCGAACGGGGCTAATGCGTTTACCAAAAAAGACGCACTAATCCGGAAACGCATACGCCAGCAGGAAGCAGGCGTATGTGGACCCGCGCAGCCTAAAAGTGCACGCAAACAACAAACAAGCTCAGATGCTACGATGAATATACCGTTCCTCGCAGCAGTGGTCGTGGGATACCGCAGGAGGAGGAGGAGGATAGTCAGGGCCAGAATTTTTACACCCAGAACCAGCCTTTTTGGGATGCCTGATGACCAGGTGTATGGGAGGTACAGGTTTCCACCTCACATAATACTCGACCTGGTTAGTGAGTGGGAGGATTACCTCACATCAACCACCCTGTGCTCCCAAGCACTGAGCCCCTTGGAAAAGGTGCTCAATGTACTGCACTTCTTGGCCACTGGGTCATTTCAGCGGACAAGTGCCATAGTGGGGGGGGGGTGTCACAGGCCATGCAGTCACGCTGCCTACACCAGGTCTTGGCCATCATGACTGCACGCCCCTCAGTCCGCAGGCACATATACCTGCCCAGAACACCTGCAGAAAGGCATGCTGTTGCCCAGGATTTTTACAGGGTGGCAAACTTCCCCAAAGTGCTACGTTCCATTGATTGCACCCATGTGGCTCTACGACCTCCCAGAGCATCAGAGCACATCTATAGAAACCACAAGCACTGGCATTCCATCAAAGTGCAGGTAGTATGTGATGCCAAGGGAATCATCACCTCAGTATATGCCAACTATCCAGGGTCCACCCATGACAGTTTCATATACAGAATGTCAACCCTAAACCGGGACCTAGAAGCTGGGCGGCATGGCGATACATGGCTGCTTGGTGAGTATAAATGCCATTCCATATGCCTGCATGTCAGATACTGAGTAATGTCACAACCCCACTAATGATACCCATCATCACCTCCCCAGGGGACAGTGCCTACCCTCTGAGCACCCACATGATGACACCAATTCGGAACCCCACCACACCACCCGAGGTAAGATACAACACAGCCCATATTGCAACCCGTGGCATAGTGGAGCGCACATTCGGAGTGCTCAAGTCACGCTTTCGCTCCCTTGACTGTTCTGGTGGGCTGCTGCTATACGCTCCCCCAGTAGTGTGCAGGATCATAGTGGCAGCATGTGTCCTGCACAGTGTTGCAACACGCCGGGGCATGCCGGTGGACATGGTGGTGCCCCCACATCCCCAACCACATGCACGCCCACTGCGCATGGGAGGGGAAAGGGCACGTGGTGAGGCAGCCCGTACGCAGCTGGTGGCTAATTACTTCACCTAAAATCACACCCCTGTGGAGTGCACACAGCCCTGGCACATACCAGCTGACAATCAATGATGATGACATAAGGGACAGTCAACTGTCACAACCATACCAGGCTGAGATTGGTCACCTGGAAGTGTTACATTGTGTGCATCCCTACCTACCCAAAGACAACCAATGCTGTGTCATTGAAAGACATACATTCATGCTGCATGAATGACTACCCCCTAGCAAAATACAACATGAAAATAGCGCCATGTCACCCAACCCCTCTGCATCTCCGCCACCCAACACACCATGGCATGTCATGCAATGTGAAAGCAAACAAAGCAATGCACAAGACCTGACACAAGTGTCACAAAGTGCACTGTCCCAAATGGAAACAGCCCACAGACAATATGCTCCCAGTAATCAATAACAAAAAGCACACATGACCAAATACTTACCACCAACACAATACATCAACACAGCATGAAACATTGCAAAAACATGACAGTAGTGGTAATCTTACAACCTGAATAAGCCAGCACATCGACCCTTTCCAACTGCAGAGTGTTGCTGCCACGCAAATGTGTCAGTGTACTGCACACAACATGAACTCCATCTGCAAAGGAGATGGCCTTTTGAAGACATGAAGAAGGTATCTGCAAATTTTGAGGAAGACATGGATGCACAAGCACATATCAATACACCATGCAGTGTTCAATACAACAATACCCACTAGGGATGTCCACACAGTATTGACTACAGACTGCCCACACAGCTCATGAGAGCCCAATATCACTGTGTAAGTCACTGTCACTTGGTCACACCCTTTGCAAGCCCATGGAAACGTGAAGCAGGAGGGGTGTGTGTGTCACGAACCCAAGCATCTAACCCAAACTCAGGACAAGCCTGCATGTGCCCAGTCGGAATACACAGTGGATGCACACGGGAGCCACACAAGGCAACACACCGTTAAAAAAAAAAAGAAAATGGCCATGTGAGGGTCAGGGGGGAGGCCACCCAGGAGGTTCGAGGACAGGGTGCACACCAACACCCACCTGCGTGGATGTTGGGAAAAAAATAACACCTCCAGGGGCTCATGGCCTGCACGGCTATGCCATTGCGGGAGAACTGCTGTCCGTCTCTTCACCCTCTGCTGCTTCATCAGGAGGTGGTGGTGCAATGGGAGGCAGCCCACGCAAAGCCCTGGTATGGTCCTCCATGGCAGCAAGCATGCAGGTCTGGAAGGTCTGATTCTGGAGGATGATAGTGCAGAGATCCCCATGCAGCACCTCACGGGTTGCCTGCATTTCTGCACGCATGGCCTCGTGTGATGCCAGGATCTCCTCACGGGTTGCCTGCAGCTCAGCTGAGAGCAAACATGTGAGCTGCTCCAGCTGCTGTTCTGCCCTAAAATTTTGGGAAGCCTCAAGTTCAAGCAGAGTCTCCCTGATGTTATGGAGTTCTACCCTCAGGGTTTCCATGTGGCCCTGTGACTCTATTGATATGGCTTTGCGCAGAGTCTCCAGTGCTGCCCGTCGGTCCTTGTTGGACGCCAACATGTCTTCCCTGTGTGATTGGCAAATTGAGTCTGTTGCCTGCTGGTGTTGCTCCATCTGCCTTTCAGGGGGGATAATGGAAGTGGCCACCCTCTCCATTGCCTGAGCCATCATTCAACTGATGCTGTCTGTTGGGTTGACATACCGTACATGGAGTTTTCCCATACAGTATTGCCTGGTGGCGCACGGCCACCGCGTCGGCGGGCACCACACCTGTTTGGGGCAAGGCGATCTGCACCTTGCTGTGCTGGGACTGCCTGACGCTGCAGGACTGCATTCCCCCCTGATCTGCTGGCCCAGGAACAGGATCAGATGTTGTGGAGTGTGACCCTGCATCCGTAACCGCCAAAGGCGGACCTACCAACACTGACATCCCCATAGAGGGTTCTACCCCTGGTGCAGGTGGGTTGGACAGAACAGAATCCCTGCCAGAAGCACTCATCTGCGACAGCACATAAGTCTCATCATCTGATTCAGCACCTGAATACAGGTCTGGGGAGGTGCACCCAGAGGCACCCCTGGACAGAATGGTCTGCAGTAAGATTGGGTTTTCACCCACCACCACACCACATCCTCCACTGGTGCTCGGTCGTGGCTGAGATCCCTCCTGGGTCTGCACCATCTCCTCAACCTCACCAGCATCAAGTGCGTCATCACCTGCAAAAACATGATATACAACAAATGCAAACAGGCATGAGCACCATAGCACACACATGGGTCTGACAAGACAGAGATCCTGTACATGATATACACATGTCCCACATGACTATAACCCTGGCATGCATGCACTGTCAATGAGTTGGAAGGGGTGGCAAAAAGCAGACACTGAGGACACCAAGATGGAAAAGCAACACACTTGCTGCATGGTGGATAGAACTGGCATCACACATTAGCCTGTGAGTGGCATGTCCAATACACATACATGACACATGCCAGCACACAGATGGCATGTAGCATAGCCATGGTACATTACACAACTACAGCGATATGTCAGTGAATGAGTACTGTCACCCATCCATGTGAGATGGACATGATGAGATGAAAAATGCTAAATAGTGTGGCAAAAGATTCATGTGCCACACACTGAAACACATCCAATGTACAATAATACAGTGATTGTAGGCAGATGTACACATCAATGGTTGGTCACTTTAACATGACAGCAAACAACTATCATGTTCCACATTCAAACAGGCCCCAAAAATGAATGTGAGCAGGCCAATACTCAATCAGCCTGAATGGTCTAATCATTCACATAACAAGGCAACAGATGTGGGCCAATGTGGGGTGTAATCAATGACAGAAGCATGTCACATATGTGGTATTAGTGCTGAAAAATGCATAGCAAAAATGGGAGAATTGAAACAATCAGCCAGATTGAACACTGAAAAAATCTGAACAATGTTGTTGCAAGATGACAGGTCAAGGGCAACTGCAGTAATGTTGCGCTAATTGGCAACTGTGGGCAGAAGGGATACTGTCATACCCAAATCCAAGGCACGTGAATGTATTGGAGTAAGCACATGGGTGACCCATACCACTCTGGAGTACACACCCTCACCTGGCACTCAATCAGAAACCGTCACCCAAACAACATACACATGGATTACACACACATGCATGGGCACTCACCGGACAATGCGTCGTAATCAGGTAGGCCTCCCACGCCTTGGATCTGTTCCTCTGTGACGAAGGTTCCAGCAACAGACTCATGTTCAGTGAGTTGGTTGTCCTCTGGTGGAGACCCACCGCCAGTCACCAGAGTAGAGGCATGATTTGAGGCCAGCATGTTCTTTGCTCTGCGTTTCAGGTCATTCCACCGCTTGTAGCAATCAGCTGTGCGCCTCACAAATCCAAGGGCACTAATGTGGTCCGCGATGGTCTGCCAGTGTGCCATACGTTGACCAGGTGTGGTCTTGCACCCTGCAGTCACCACCATTTTGCAGCTATGTTCCGACACATAGGCCACAAGTGCATCAAGTTCGGCGTCATTAAAGCTAGGCTTCCTCGACGTGCTGGAGTGTGTAGCCGTGTCTGTGGTCTCAGCCTGTAGTGCCAGAGCACCCTTCTTCTTCTTTTTCAAAGGTGGTGCGGATCCTGAGTGGCTTACACCGCTCTGGTCAGTAGGGGCAGAAGCACCGGTGGACTGTGTACTAGGAGTGTGCGAAGGCACAATGACTATAGGTCTTGGTGCAGGCATTAGCTGCAGGGTGATGTTGGCAGGGGCAACGTTGGTCTGATAGACCTGAACAGACACTCTCCCAGCTGGGAGACTCAGAGCTGGGGAGGATAGAGCTGCAGCTGCCCCTGCAGCCTCCCCACCCTGCCTCCTTGGGGCTGCAGATGACATTGCTGCCCCAGATCCACGTTTCCTGGTGACAACAACTTGCACTGCCACACGTGGCTTAGACTTGCTGACCTGGAAGTCAGCCTGGGAGTCTTCCTGTGCCGGTTCAGGTGCCACAATGGGCCGGTCCAACAAGGGCTGAGCTGGGATGGTGTCAGCTACGTTTCCCACAACCATGGGGGGGTGGGGCATGGGTGTCCCTGATTGGTCCTCCACACATGGGGGTGTAGGGGCACCCTGCAAATCCTGGCCACGTCCCTACCGCGCCCACCACACCCACCTTTTGAAGGTCGGCCACCTTTGCCTCCCATACCGCTTGGTCGCTTCCCAACCATGGCACTGATGTTGTTGTGCATATGGGAGTAGCAGTAAGCTATTGTCCTGGGCAATTGGGGGTGAAAGGGGTAGGGTACTACATGGAATTCGTACCCTAGTGCTCTAGCAAGGCTGTCTGTGACCCCAGGGGGAAGATGACGGGTCACACAATGCACAGACACACCGAAAACAAAAATGAACGTGCACGCAACCCCTCGTAGACCACGTGCGTGGAGAAATGAACCCACACTACGCTGTGGCACCCAGAAACACAAAAATAAGCGTACGCGTAATACACGCAGCCTACAATGACATCTGAAGGGGTACGCGACACACGGGGCAAGCACAGTTGGTAAATACGTGCGCGACTCACTGTATGCCTGGAAAAAGAATGTGAAAAAGACACGCATTGGCAACACCCCTGCCAAAAGAAGAAGTGAACGCTGTTTGAGGAAACAGGGCCAACCAAAAAATTGAACGCTGTCAGAGTTAACAGGGAGTACGAACTTAAAACGCTGTGAAGTAATCGCGTGTCAACCGACAAGAAGTACAAATTTCACCCACTCGCTCTCCACGAAAAGCACGTACAAGTAAATGGCATCCTACACATTCCTTTTAAACCGGGCCACACGTACAACGTCACTTACCCGTGTACGCGCTAAGGCCCTTTCCACCAATTACACGAGCTGACACTCGGACGTGCAGTTTTTGCACGTGTATGATGAACATGCACCCGTGTTGAGGGAAACGCCCCTGCGCGTCACGTCACAGACGCGCTTATGCGCTAAAGGGCCTTTGGTCCAATGAATTCGCGTACGTGCGGTGTATTCACGTGCTGATTCACTATGCACCCATCACGAGGGAAACACCCACACGCGTAACATCACAACGCGCTTAGGCCCTTTCCTCGGATTACACGCATTCACACGCGGACGTGCATTTTTTTCACGCACGCTGAACCACTATGCACACGTCACGAGGGATACGCCCGCGCGCGTAACATCACAGATGCGCTTACGAGCTAAGGTCCTTTCCTCGAATTACACGCAGATGTGCAATATTTTTACGTGCCAAATCACTCTGTATCAAGCTGGCCACGCAAAAACACATGGAAGACCTCGCTCCTGCCAAGAAGGCTGAATAACTGCCCCCCAGAGCCCCGAGCACGCTCCCACCTGCCATCTGCTGCTGCCTGCCTGCCTGCTGCCCACGGGCCCTGCTATTTGTATTTGTATTTGTATTTTGTTTATTTGTATTGCGCAGCCTGCCCACTGGCATCAGGGCGCATGTTTGGAAAGGTAGTTAGAGAAAGTGTTACAGAAGGCAGTTGCAGATTACAGGAAATATATACAGGTATTACAGATTATATATACAAAAGTACATCAAAAATGTACATACAATTTACATCGGTTAGATATATATAAAGGTGATCAAGCAGGCGCAGCAGGCAGCAAGAGTTACAGAGGGGTGTCCATAACATCGTCTTGCTCATAGAGCCATTGTTTAGTTCTGTTTTTGAAGGATTGGAGGGATGGGACATTCCTAAAATCATTCGGTAGGGAGTTCCAGAGCTTCGCCGCCAGGACTGGGAAACTCGAGCCTCTAGCAGTTTGGAGCTTGAAACTGGGAATGTTGAGTGTGTGCGCTTGTGCAGATCTAAGAGGTCTGGATGCTGTGTGTTGAGTGAAATGCGCTGACAGATAGGCCGGTGCTGCATTGTTCTGAGCTTTGTGGCTTAAAACAAGTGTTTTGAGGGTGATACGCCGTGAGATGGGCAGCCAGTGTATGTTACGTCTGGCGGATGAAATGTGGGCACGCCTGGGTATGTTGAGCGCAGCCCTGATGGCGTTATTCTGAGTTACCTGAAGTTTATCGATGTTTCTTTGGCTTGTTCTGAGATAAAGGGCGTTGCAATAGTCGATTTTTGATAAGATGAGGGTTCTGGCGAAGATCAAGCAATTGTCGGTTGTTAAGAAGGGAAGGCAGGCTGTGATTAGTTTACATGTATACGCCGATGCTGAGACTACTGCATTGGTTTGTCTGTTGAGAGAGAGGGTGGAATCCAGGTAAATTCCAAGGGTTTTAGTGACATTGGTGACCTTGATGATGTTGCCATCAATGTTGAAGGCCTCATATTTCTTGTCAAGTTTTGAAAGTTTGGACTGAGAGCCTAGGATGAGTAACTCAGTTTTCACATCATTTAGGCAGAGCCCGTGGTGTGCCATCCACGCCTGGATGACAGAGTAGACTGCATTGAGTGCTTTGACGTCGGTTACGTAATCACCAGTGATAGGGATGAGTATCTGGGTGTCGTCCGCATAATTTGTGTAGGTGACACCCAGATGGTCAAGAATATCAAAGAGTGGTTTAGTAAACACATTATAAAGCGTAGGTGATACGCACGAGCCTTGTGGGACTCCGCAAGGGACGTGAGCTGGGTCAGCGGCGGCAAGAGGTGAAAAGATTCTCATGGATCTGTTCGCAAGGAATGAGCTAATCCAGGTAGTAGCTGAGTCAGAGAAGTGGGCGGCAGTTTTGAGGTATTGGCAGAGGATTTGGTGATCCACCAAATCGAAGGCCGCAGAGAGATCCAGTAAGAGTAGGAGCGCTTGTTTGCCCTTGTCTTTCAGATCCTCAATTTGAGTTTTTAGATCTATCAGGGCAGTCTCTGTGCCGTGTCTAGGACGGAAGCCAGATTGCCTGAGTCCTAATAAATTGTTGGTGTCAAGATAATCTTGAATTTGGAGATAGGCAGCACGGTCCAGGATTTTAAGGAGGTAAGGCACAGTGGTGATAGGCCTGTAGTTGGTCGGGTTGCTAGGGTCTAAATTAGGTTTTTTGATTAAAGGGATTACCCAAGCATCCTTGAGATTGTTTGGTACTATGCCAGATTTATAGGAGGAGTTAATAAAGGAGGTGATGAAAGGAGCAAGGTCTGGCGCTGATTCCTTTACAATTGTTGCTGGGCAGGCGTCACCTTGACAATTGGATGGTTTTAACTTCATGATGATATTTTCCACTTCCTTAATGGTGAGTGGTGAGAAGCTAAAGGGTTTGAAGGAATGTTTAGAGGATGGTGTGTTGTAGGAGTGGGTATTACCTGCTGAGTCCAAGAGATGTTTTTTTTTTGGTATTGATTTTAGCTTGGAGTGTGGTGATTTTATTTAGTATTGCTTTTTGTATGTTGGCGCACCAATCTGAGTCGGGGGTACATGTGTCAAGGGGAGCGACTGGGGACTCCAATTCCTTGAGGATTTTAAAGAGTTCCTTAGTGTTGGATTGCGCTTGTATGATCCTGTTGTTGTAGACTTCTTTTTTAGCCTATGGCTTCCTTGTACGTAAGGGTGATGGATAAGAGATTAATTTTATTTGCAGGCGTGGGAGAGCTTCTCCAGAGAGACTCTGTTTTTCGCTTGTCTTTGCGGAGTTCAGGTAAGTGTGGGGTAAACCACGAATTAAGGTAGTTACGCTGTTTTTCTTTGCGCTGTTTAATAGGGGCAATGGAGTCAAGGGCTTTTAACATAGCTCGGTTGTATGTGTCCACCAGGACGGTAGGGTCATCACAGGTGGAGAAGACCGGGTTTAGAAGCGGGAGGATGAGTGGGAGTAGCTTCTCAGTAGTGATGTCCTTCTTGTTACGAGTAAAGGTAGGTGGCGCAGTGCAGGGCTTATCAATGGGTGGACAAGAATTAATGGAGAATGTTATTTTATGATGGTCGGACCAAGCGCAAGGTGACACTGAGATTATGTTTAATGCACAGTTCATGTCAGAAACCCAGTCCAATGTGCGTTCCTTGATGTGGGTAGGTTCATTGACGTGTTGGGAGAAGCCAAAGTCGGAAAGGACACTGGCTAAGTCACAAGCTTTGGAGTCATTGGTGTCCAGGTAACCTAAATTAAGGTCTCCAAGTATAATGATTTGGGATTTAGGCTTCGTGCTAGATGCTAGGATGGATGAGATATCCTCAATGAATGTAGAGGTGGGGCCAGGTGGCCTGTAGATGAGATGCACTGAAGTGGTATGATTAGGTGAGGTTGGGATTTTAATTGAGGGTAATTCAGCGGAAGGCAACTGGTGGGTGTTGACAGCTCTCAGATTAAGAGAACTCTTGAATATGAATGCTAGTCCACCCCCCTTAATTTGGTTGGTGTCCCTATCACACCTAATGATAGAGTAACTGTTGGGGATGGCGAGGGTCAAGGCAGGACCTGCTGCCGCGTGTAACCAGGTTTCAGTGATTGCTAGAAAGTCAAGGTTTTCAGTCACAATGAAGTCTGCGATGTCTAGTGCGTGAGCAGGGACAGAGCGGGCGTTAATGAGCGCACCTTTGAGTTTAGCTTGGTGGTTGGGGGTGTTGACTGGGAGTGCCTCAGTCGTTGGTGCGGCAGCTAGGGTACAAGTAATGTTCTTAATACCGTTGGTAGAGTTATCCCTGCTGTCTGTGTTCATGTGGTAGGACCAATGGTGACATCTGGTTGCTAGTCTTTGGTTACGGACTGAGGTGACACAGGGTTTGCTCAAAGGACTTGGGGATAAGCAACTAGATAGGCATGGCGGTGAGGTTTTGTCTACGGCAGGTTTGGGCCAGTTTGGCCAGGAAGCGGGGTAGCCATAGGAGGTGATGCTGTTACGTGGTGTAGTGTGTGTGCTTGAGGGGTAATGGAGGCGGGAGCCAAGCCTAGCATTCCTGAGGCGCATATGACATGGTTGGTTAGGGGTAGGTTTGGTGGTGAAGTGTTGTAGCCATAGGGCTGGCTCATTTAGATATGGGTTAGTCACTGTCGTGTTCCAGGAAGGGAGTGAGCCTGGTAGTATTGTTGAAGTTGTGGTGGCCGGTTTGAGGTGAGTGGCCAAAGTGCGCCTGGGTTGCGGTAGGGGTGCGGCCAAAATGATGTGCAGTAGGTAGAATGCGAGGTGCAGTGAAGGCAGATGAACATGCTTAAGGATGATGAGGTCTCATAATGGGCATTGCAGGTAAGTAGTCAGGGTACAATGCATAGTTTATAATAGTGTTGTGGGGTCCTGTCGAATGTAAGGTGCATACAAATGTTAAGATGACCAATAGTTGAAATAGTCTTAGAGCAGGTAACACAAAGAACATACGTGCGACCATAAGGCACAACACCTATTTGGTGCTTGCACGTCAGCCAGGGTTCCAGTTGCTGTGTCCACCCCTGCGGGAACAGAAGACTCCCGACTGGGATACCATCGCTCCACAGCCCAGCCCAGCCCCAGGACCCAGTTGCCCACCCACGCCTGCCTCGGGGGTCGCCATGTCAGGGCAAACACCATCTGAGACCACTGGCGACCCCCAGCCAGAGAGGCAGAGGGCCACAAGCTTCAGTGTGAAGGAAGTTGGTGTCCTGGTGGAGCATGTCCTGGGGCATTTTGATGCCCTCTTCGGAACATCACGCGCCAACAAGGAAGGATGGGAGAGGATCTGGGACGACATAGTGGTTGCTATCAACACGGAGGGGGTGGCAATCCGCGACATCAAGCACATCAAGAAGTGCTGGGAGGACTTCAGGTCCAGGACCCTCTACAAGGCCCGGCGCCTCGCGGAGGGGGGCCATGTCAGCATGAGTGACATCCAGATGAGGGTCCTGGAACGCGTATGCCCAGCGCTCCACCCCCAGATCCTTCGGAGGAAGACCCGTCTGGAGTTGAGCAGTAAGTGGCCAAGCATTGGTGCCTGAGACAGGGCATGTTGCAGTGTGCTGGTAGTTTGATACTTGCCTGTATGTGTGACATAGGCCATGTATGGATGTGTGTGTGCAGGGACATCATGGTCATGCATGTGAGACCAGTAATGTGTGAACCACATGGTTGGTGCATGTGTTACAATGCAACATGGGGAGCTGTATGCCAAATGCACACATGAAAACATGCCAGTCTATGTTCTTGGACATGGAGGGGGTGTGAGGGATGGGTGCTGCTGTCATGTACATGTATGGAGCACATGTGTGTGTGTCTGAGAAGTGTGTGTGTGACTTTGAAACGCCATGGATGCATGACACATGTCCGTGATGATGTGTAGATTCACTCATGCAGTGCGGTCACCGTTGTATGCACTGTGTCTATCCACTGTGTCTCTGGTGTTCAAGCCATGATGCATGACCCTCCAGTTATGTGTGTGCATGGGATCAGTGTGAGCCATGATGCATGTGAGTTTGAAGGCAACATTTTGGTTAATAGAGGCCCTTGTACATCTATACTGATGTTGATTGCAGGCGCCATGCCTGTTTCTGCATGTTTATTGCGTGCATTCACCCATGTGTTGTGGAGGGACAAGATGGAAGTGACGTTTGACACTGCCACTCATGTGTTATTGCTTCCTGTCTAGGGGAATATTGTACTGTACCCTGATGCTTGTGTTCTATGTCTCCCTCTACGCAGCGTCAAGTGAAGAAGAGGGCGGAGACAGCGCTGTGGAGCCAAGCGCTGGGGATGCCTCCACCGGGCTGCGACGCAAGGCCCAGCCACCCTCCCAGGACTTGCCATCATCCGGGAGCGAGGGGGGTGGTTCCGCGTCTGCCACTACCGCTGTGGCGGAAGTGCCGGGTGAGCCCCCATAGGGGCTTGCAATGGCGGAAGACGGTGCAGAGACATCCAGGTTGGTGGTCTCCACAAAGGAGGAGGAGCCCGCTACTGAGCCGCACATGGGGCCTGGTGGGGGTAGTACCACTGGTGCAAGTGGTGCAGTCCAGGGCCAGGGTCAGGAGGCAGCACAGGTCACCGCAGAGGGGCCTGTGCATGTCGCTGTCCTTGACCCTGTGACTGCACCACCTTGCACCAGCAGGGATGCCCCGTCCAGGCCCGTCCACAGGTAGGGGAGAGTGCCATGTCATCTGCCTCTCCACTACCTGCGGACGAGGGGTCCCATGAACGTATGGGCTCCGTCCTGATTGGTGTCGCGTTGTGCACGCGTGACATTCATGATGACGTGCGTGCTTCCTGGGCGGAGAACGCACGCCATCACGAACAGCAGCGTTGCGACGTGGCACTGTTGGGAGGGGCCCTGGTCGGTGGGTTCCTACATGTGACGCGCACTCTGGCGAACCTCTCCTCCTCTGTGGAGACTATGCGTCAGTCGTTCTTCCTGCTGTCTTCTGGCCCAGATTCCACCAGTGCCCCCTGTGGACCTGGCCTGACCAACACAGCCAGCTTGGTGGAGATCCTATCCCTGCCACAGTCGGGAGTCGGCAGTCCAGCAGGGGTGGACACCACAACTGGAGACCAGCTGATGGAGGATGTGCAGGCATCATCGGACAGGGCACATGGACAGCAGCATCAGCGGCAGGAACAGGCTCTTTGTGGGAGCAATGATGGCTCTGGGCCATCGACATCAGGGGGCAGGCATCGGCCAGAAGGCAGGAGGACCCTGGAATGGATGTGTCTTCCGTGTGGCTGCGGTTGGGCCAGCGTATTGGTGCGGAGCGGTGGCGGGCGGAAGAGGCATGGCTCACCATGGTCAGGGCAGAGTTCTCCATGTGTCAGGCATTGAGGCGGGCAGAGTGCCTCGAGGCCCGCCTTCAGCAAATAGGCAGGGAGTTCGATGATGCCCTGGCCGAAAACATCACTGAGTGAGCCGCAGGACTTGCCCGCCGCCATTTTAAATAGTTTATAGTGTTAGGTTTCCTTTTCTTTTTTTGGACTATGCCCCACACTTTTGTATATATTTTTTTTGTTAGGTAGGTTATTAGATAGGTTTCATTTATATCATAGGGCTCATGGACCCTTGAAAATTAGATTGTACATAGTTGGACGTTAGATTTATTTGGACATTTTAATTTCATTTCACCATGGATCAATGGATTTACCTTTTTTGCATTTCATTTGGATTTGGTTTGGTGTACACAGAGTTTTAGCCATTTTTCTTTTGGATTACTTTGGATTTTTTGAGGATTTGTTTATTTTTTATTTGGACATGCATTTCATTTCATGTTTGCAATTATTTTATCCTTTAATTACTTTAAATTGATTTTCATGTTAATACATTTTGATGTTTTACTTCAATGTGTGGGATTTGCTCATTGGGTTCATGCATGTCGACATGTGGGTTTACTCAATCAATGGCAACCAGCGTGTGTGCCTGTGTGATGGACATGTGTTGATGTACATAGTTGACTTTTGGTTTGTGTCATGAGATGGGCATGTCACTGCTGGGTGGGTGAGTGGGTGGGGGGACATGAGTGGGGGCCTGCTGGCAGGTGCCCCTCACTGCTGGGGGGTGGGGTGCTGGGGGACATGAGTGGGACATGAGTGGGGGCCTGCTGGCAGGTGCCCCTCACTGCTGGGGGGTGGGGGTTCTGGGGGACATGAGTGGGGGCCTGCTGGCAGGTGCCCCTCACTGCTGGGGGGTGGGGCTGCTGGGGGACATGAGTGGGACATAGTGGGGGCCTGCTGGCAGGTGCCCCTCACTGCTGGGGGGTGGGGGTGCTGGGGGACATGAGTGGGGGTCCGCTGGCAGGTGCCCCTCACTGCTGGGGGGTGCGGGTGCTGGGGGACATGAGTGGGGGCCTGCTGGAAGGTGCCCCTCACTGCTGGGGGTGGGGGTGCTGGGGGACATGAGTGGGACATGAGTGGGGGCCTGCTGGCAGGTGCCCCTCACTGCTGGGGGTTGGGGGTGCTGGGGGACATGAGTGGGGGCCTACTGGCAGGTGCCCCTCACTGCTGGGGGGTGGGGGTGCTCGGGGACATGAGTGGAGATCTGCTGGTAGGTGCCCCTCACAGCTGGGGGGTGGGGGTGCTGGGGGACATGAGTGGGGGCCTGCTGGCAGGTGCCCCTCACTGCTGGGGGGTGGGGGTGCTGGGGGACATGAGTGGGGACCTGCTGGCAGGTGTTCCTCACTGCTGGGGGGTGGGGGTGCTGGGGGACATGAGTGGAACATGAGTGTGGGCCTGCTGGCAGATGCCCCTCACTGCTGGGGAGTGGGAGTGCTGGGGGACATGAGTGGGGGCCTGCTGGCAGGTGCCCCTCACTGCTGGAGGGTGGGGGTGCTGGGGGACATGAGTGGGGGCCTGCTGACAGGTGCCCCTCACTGCTGGGGGTGAGGGTGCTGGGGACATGAGTTCGTGATCACTAGTGCAAGGTGACATGTGGCCTGGCTGGGGGCATGCCCATGGTGGATGGACTGCCTGTGGGACATGACCAGGGGTGCTGGGTAGTCCCCTGTAGTGTGGGTTGCCTGCAGGGTCCGTGGAGGGGGTAGAGGACACACCTGTGAGAACCCACACTGCCAATTGACATGTGGGACTCCCCGTGCACCTCCCTGGATACACATACCCCGCTCTGACAGCGAAAGCACGTGTGGAACTTCCCCCGTACCGCGTTATACACAAACCCTGCTCGCACAGGCCCAATCGCATGTGAAACTTCCCGCGCACCCCAGTAATCCACGTACCCGGCTCGCACAGGCCCAATCGCGTGTGATACTTCCTGCGCACCCCAGTAATCCACGTAGCCTGCACGCACAGGGCCTGCCGCATGTGAAACTTCCCGCGCACCCCCCAAATCCACGTACCCCGCATGCACAGGGCCAATCGCGTGTGAAACTTCCCGCGCACCCCAGTAATACACGTACCCCGCTCGCACTGGGCCAATCGCGTGTGAAACTTCATGCAAACCCCAGTAATCCACATACCCCACTCGCACAGGCCCAATCGCGTGTGAGACTACCCGCGCAGCAGGGTACGTGTATTCGGAGGGGTGTTCGGGGAGTTTTACAGGTATTTTCGTGGTTGTGAGCCTGCGCGCCATGTACGGGATTTGTGCGCTGTACATGGCGCACGGGGAGGGGTTGGGGGCATAAATGGCACTGCTGCAGGGTCGCTGTGCCACTCTGTGCCACGGCTGGTTTTGGATGTTAAAATCCATGAATACGCTGTGCGCGGAAATGGATTTTAGCGCATGCGGCTGGCGCAGAAAATCGCACGCGCACAGTGTGTGCAGCCGCGTGCACCACTTGTGCGCAGAATTCTATGAATTACCCAGTTAATCTATACATGTATGGTTTCACCACAGTTATCAGTAACTTTGGGGCAATCTATTAAAGATTAACATTATTGTATGGTACGTGGTTGTTTAGAAAGATGGCTTGCATTAGGGTGTAAAAAGTGTACATTGCGATAGACAAATACTGCAGGTATAAATTGGTGTGGCTATAAGATGTCTTGAATCAAACATAGGCTCAGAATGTGTTCAACATTTATTTTTTTACCAAATGCAGTTCAACTGGCATAGCTGTATACTATAAGAATAAAAACAGTTTGCAAAAATACAAAAAACAAAAGCAACCATTCTGTGTTTCGAAGGGTGGAGTCTTCTATATGACTCTTTTGGCATTGCAGATTTTGGTGGCAAGCTTCCTTCTCATCACTCTGCAGTACATAGCAGGCCAACTGTTGGCCTTGCACACAGACCTCAAACATTCTACAAAAAAAAGGATACATGAATATAAATGGACCTCTGAATAGGCACTCAGCCCCTACCTACAGAGCCACACCCATTCACACACCCATCCCCTCACACAGCATCCAGCTCTCCCAGACCACAGACTCAGCACCCATGGCCCAATTCATCATCCAGCCCACACACAAACATACAGCACCCAGGCATCTTAAATGCCCCACTTCTCCCCCAACTGCCCCCACCCTTCTCGCCAATGGCCTTCCACTCATTCTCCCCCAGTTCCCCCACCCATCTTATTTATTTATTTTAAATCGGTATTAATCACCACACCCCCTTAGCCCTCATAGCGTACAAATAAGCACAGATAAACATACAAAGGAGGAATCAGGGAAGAGAAGCCAAGAATCAGTAGGAGGAGTTGGACAATAATGGTTTTACATCCTTCTTGAATTTAACCAGAGAGGTAGAGGATCTAAGAGTAACACAGATACAATTCCACTCCAAGGGTGCCTGAATTTCAAAACATGACCCCCTGAATTTCTTCATTGTGAAACAGGGTTGATGTGGGACATTTGTGTTATTAGAGTGAAGTACTCTAGATGATTGTTGGAGGGAAATCCTATCCCTGAGGTACTGGGAGGCAGCAGAATTGAGACACTTGAAAGTTCAGGCAAGACTCTTGTGTTAAATTCTTCATTTTACAGGCAGCAAATTGAGTTCCCTCCAAAGTCAGACACGTGGTCCGTTCCAGCTAAGCTGTAAACAGCCCTTACAGCTCTATTTTGAGACGATTGCAGATGGGTCAATTTGGCTTGAGTTGTACCAGTAAGCAGGCTATTACAGTAGTCCAATCGGGAATTGACTAGAGCACTAGTCAGGAGGGATCTGTTTTTTAAAGTAAGGAAGGGTCTAATCTGATGAAGAACGCTGATTGCATCGGCACAGGAAGAGCGAATGTTGGAAACATGATGTTCCATGGACATTTTTGAGTCGAGAACGACACCAAGTGTTTTGACCTTAGAACTGACTGGAACCACCTCACCCCAAGGGTGAACTGAGAGTAGTTGGAATCGATGGACTTCAGTTGAGGGCCGGAGGCAATTACGAGCCACTCGGTTTTACTGTCATTCAATGCTAGGGCATTATGTGCATACAGGAAGGAATTTTGCTATAAATGTAGTCAATGGTCCTAGCATCCTCTTTATAACAACCAGTCAGCTCAATGAGCACTTGGGTGTCATCCGCGAAATTAGCATAGGCGACATCCAGGACATCCAGCATATCCAGGAATGCTTTGATGCAGATGTTAAAGTGGAAGGCGACAGGCAGGTGTCGTGTGGCACTCTGCATGATTGACTGATGGGAAGGGCTTCAGCCTAACCCATAGCAACCCTCGATGACCTGGGACCCAGAAAGGAGGTCTCTCCCAACTGCGCACCCACCCCTCCCACCAGCAAGCACACAATTTATCGGGTCATGCATACACTCACTGCCCCCCCACACAAACACAGCCACCCCCTGACATACACAGACCCCCCTCTTCTTCCCCAAATAACCCTTTCTGCCCCCTCACCTCGTCCCTAACTGCCCCACGTGTCTGCTCCCTTGACTAAATATCTCCCTCCCATGTGCACACACACACACAAAATCCCAGCACCCCCAAACACCCAGCCTACAAATACACAGTACCCAAGCTCCCATGCATAGACCCCAGTACACAAACTCAGAACCACCCCACCCAGCAGACAGCACCCAGCCCCCTTAATGCCCCCTGTTCTCAATTGTCCTCTTCTCCTCCACCCCTCATCTCCCCAGCTGCCCCCACCCTTCTCTTCAGCTGCTCAACCTCTTAAACTGCTTTGCCCTTCTCCTCAATTCCCCAGCCCTCTTATGCCCCCACCCTTCTCCCCAAGCTACCCCAACCCGTGTTCTGCCCCAAATGCCCCTCTTCACCAAATTCCCCCTTCTACCACACCCCTCTTCCTCCCTAACTATCACACCCCTTCTCTCTCTCACACACACAAAGATGTGCACATGCACAAACCCACAGGCAGCCCTGGCCCTCAGAGCACCATCTTACTAATGCCTTGGAAGCTGGGCGCCAAAGTTTAATATTCACAAAGAATTGCTGCTCTGTCTTAACAGCTCCTCAAAAGTTCCCCTCCTTAGTATTCCAGTGGCGTGTGTGCACTACCGGTTGGCACAAGAATATATCTATATATATATCCATGGCCGGCCTGAGACATGGGCAGTCTGTATGGGGTCCCAGGGCCCTGCTGTCAGAGGGGCCGTGCAATGTAAAAATGTCTGCCACAACCGATGTGCAGCTTCCATGTACGAAGATCGCGTGAGGCCATGGTGCCACCTCCCAACCTCCTGTGGCTCTCTCTCTCTCTCTCTCTAGAGAGAGAGAGAGACATCCATTCCCAGCGACCCATCCGATGTAGCAGGCCCTTTAATGAATGGTTATCACTTTCTTTCTTCAAGCAGTGCATTAAAGCAGGGTGATTTACAAATGATCGTTGGAGATGTTCATCATGTTTCTGTGTTAAGAAATGCAAATAGGTATTTGCATTCTGAACGCACACACAAGCACCAGTTAGCTGCCTAAATCTCCTCTCTCCCCCTGGTCAATTAAAATATAACAAACAGTTTTAAATTAGCTACATTATTTTCAGATATTCATATTAAACGCACCAAAAGTTAATATTTGGTAGAATGTGATGAACATAGCATATCATATATGAACCCTTGTTGAAAATGCATTTTAAGATCTCAAAGGGCATTTTTTGCATTTTGCTGAATTGTATTCTGGTATAGGTAGTCTCCCAGTCAAGAGGGGAAATAATACCACAATTGTACACTTTTTGCTTAACATGTTGCCATAATGAATTATATATTTGAAGAGGCACCGTATTATGGTATGTGTACATTTGAATGAATCTTTATAAAGCAGAGCATTGTTGAAAACCAGAAGTGGGTTGAGGAGGAGGACGGAAGAGAGGGCAAGCGAGTCCTTAATATTTGCCCAGGATGTGGCAGAAGAGGTTGCATTCTTGGAGACTGGTGCAGTTATTTTCCCTGATTGTGGCCATGTGCTGCTTTTCAGGGCACAAATAAAGGATACATGTGGGTGGACAGTGTCACCTTTTTCATAGGGCTGACACAACCACATGGGTGTTTATGAGGTCGGCAAGCTTGCTCAAGCATTTGGCTACCAGGATTTCATCCAATTGTCATGTTTCCAGTGCAGACACTTACCCACAAGATGCATATAATGATCAAAGCACATGCTCGTTTTGGGATTTTGTTTTCTAGGGAACATTTCACTACATATTGCTGGATTAAAAAGATGAGCACCTTTAATACTCGGCCAGCATATTTGATGACATGTCCTCTCTCAGGTTGTCTGTTGTTGATTACTTTTTTTGAAAGGCCAATGCTCTTTTGGCTGGTGTACTTTCTTCTAAGGGGAAAGGTCAGGTGAACTCAATGTGCATCTTTCACTTTAAGATATGTTCACTTACTGTGCGTATATTCTTAGGTGCCAGCTTTTGATTTTTGCTGTGGGGTCAAAGGTTCCCACACTGAGTGAAGCACGGGAGCCATACTCATCCCCATGTCAAAACACCACATTTTACAGCACATGCTGCTGCAGGAATAGGAAAGAAGACATTTGATTTGCAGGAAAGTGTCAACGTATAATATCTCTGCAGCAGTCTGCCAACCTACTCAGTCGCCTTTTCAACTTCTGCTATAGATCCCCATGCAATTCTACACCAGGCAAACAGTTTTGGCTAATCAAGGCTCAGGGGGTACATCAATGAGGCTACTGTCTCATTTTGTGGTGAGCAGCACTACTATTATTATTTTTTTTGACAGTCAAAATAATGCTTATCTGAAATGAAAGCCTATTGCTAATTTGAAGATGCCCAAATATACACAAAATAAAAACAATCGTGAAACTACTGCAAATACAGACGTTAGTTTCAATTAGCAAAACATAATCACCATATTTTTGCAATGCCTTCCACAGACAGTGTTTTTAAACCAAAGTTTCACAAGCCTTTTTGCAAACAGTATTTCTATGAATTACATCTGGGAAGAGATGTGTTCAACTTCCTGAATTGCAGACTGCTGGCAAATCCAGCCTAGGTATTCCGTGGCCTGCTACTTTAAAAATAGCGTCTCATTCCTGATATTGCCACATAGTTAAATATTAATATTGAAAATTCATACACTGGACATCACAGGGCCTCATTACAAGTGAGGCGGTAAGGGGTTAATGGCACTGGTAAAGGTGCGGGCACCGTTAACCCCGTACAGCCTCATAACGAGGTCCCCTCGCAGGACCTGCTCTGGACGTCTGGTCAGACGAGACGTCCTTTGTGGGTCCAGCATGCTAACAACCGGCCTGTCATTAACGGGCCCGTTGTTAGCATGCTCCCCATTCCCATTGAGCCCTATGGGGGCTCAAATGGGGATAGTCTGTTTTCCCTGAATGGGGAAATACCGGGCCTTCCAAAGTCGGAATGGCCCGGTATTTCCCCATTCAGGGACCACGGACCCAGACCCGAGTTTGGAGGCAGCCATGCCCTTATTAATTAGTGTATTTGTCTACTACCTTACGCAGGGCAATATGTTTTTAATTCAACTTCCCATTATATCTTTGAATACTAAATACTCCTTCTGTGATATCACTGATGGCACTTTTTATACAAATTAGGGGGGCCAATGCATCTTTTGCCGCCCATGGTGCCACAAATCCCAGGGCCAGCCCTGTACATATCTATTCTCCTTGTGTCGGCACCATCGGGCCAGGCTTTGCTGGGCTCTGTGCTCCCCAGTCATTACAAAAGCACTGCAAATAGAGATGAACATGTCGAAACTGGAATAATATATTTCCAATTTATAAACCACCTTTCTCAGCTAATGATGTCCTCGGCAATTTGTTCTTCCGTTTGTTTATTTCCGATATCGGCCCTCAGAACATTTACAGATGTGAAAGTGTGGAACATGTCCATCTGCTAATGAATACAGTCTGCTTCACATTGTACACGGGCTAGCTTGCACAGACCGTTGACCAGCAGCTGCACAATGCTCTCCGGGAATATTGCTAGTAATCAACCAGATTTTGTGCACTGGTGCACATTTTCATCAGGTGGGTCAATGGCATTGGGACGGGAGATGGGACAAGGGCTGCCGACCCTACCAAAAAATTCTGAATTGAAAGTGAATTGCTACTGGATTTTTCCAAAGATATAATTAGTCTTTAAATCCTCTTTGAATCCAGATAATCCAATTGTGCTTAGTGGATTGCATTTGGCTTACTTTTGGCTTAATGCACCTGAAATATGTTAATTAGCAATCCTCAATGAAATGCAATCCCTAAACAATCCAAGCAAACAATTGATTAAAAATTGAAACGGAATACAATACCCAAACAATCCTATAACAATTCAAAAGCAATGCAATATATTACACATTCTAACGCCAATTAGCAAGATTACATTGCAATTTGCCAAATCACATACCTCTTAAGCCTTCCACCACATGGTCGTTTTATGTCAAGGTTAATCAACCTTTTCCATGCTTGCAGATCCATATTCGACCAAATGACGATTCCCGACTCATTCTCAAGACACCGCTCATCTCTTCCTTTGGCCAGGATCTGCATCTTCTATTCCTGCCCCATTGAAGTTATGGTGCAATTCTGTCTCCGTGGCCTAAGGCGTGAGTGACTCAGTGCATTTAGGTGGAATCTGGTTGGTATGGTGCCTCCCAAACATTGTATTTTGCAGATGATTTTGGCTAGCATCTGCATCTTCTATTCCTGCCCCACTAACGTTACACTGCAATTCTCGTCTCTGTGACCCAAGGTGTGACTCAGTGCATTTAGATGGACTCTGGAATGGTGATCTCCCTGACAATGCATTTTGCAGACCAACTATTGCAGTTTGTGAGAATCCCAAAGGTGTCTCACCAGCTAGGCCCAGGAGATCTGTCGTCCAGGTGGCCAGGACGCAGTTATCACTATCGGAGCCAGTTAATGGGGTTTGACCAGTAGTAGAGGAGGATCACCTGGACGAGGGATCTTCGGGAAGTGGAAGTGGAGCACAGAGGGTTGAGATGTGGTATACCCTTCCTTTTAACACCTTTCTTTCAAACTACAAGAAACAGATGCCCCAGGAAAAGGGTGGTGTGAGGTGTCAGAGTGGTCATATAAGGGTTATGTCAAATCCTTTATACAATTGAAAGTCTCTGACCAATGGCCAGAGGAAAGCTAGAGGAAGGGAACCCTGCTTTCCGATAAAATTGTGAATAAGGCAAATGTGAACCCGACAGAGGTAAGCTGAGGGAAAGCTAGGAAAAAGAAAACCCTGCTTTCTGATGAAAATGAGAAATACATGAACTGTGTTAAAGAAGATTGTAGTGAATTCGACGGAGAGAGGCCCGAGTTGCAAGGAGTATCCGAGCCTGGTAGAGCAGAGGCATTGCTAGGGGGGGGCTGAGGGGGCTATAGGCCTGTGTCTTTTTCTTTTGGTTGTAGCCCAAAATAGAAGCACAGGAGCTACAACCAAAAGGCTAGCTAGCCCCGAGTCCCGACAGTCCCGACATTAGTGAAGCCCCAAATCTTTTCCAGACCTAGCAACACCCCTGGGCAAAGAGCAATGGCTGTGGTACAGGAGTACCGAAGAAACGCTTGTTTGTTTATTTGTTACTTTGAACTAGCAGGTCTTCTAAGGCAAGAGACATCCAGGAAAGAAACTTAGCCCATGTAGTTGCTGGCATCATTGAATTTGAACTGTGAAACTCAAGGCCAAGGAGTGTGCTGTGCTCTAGAGTCCCGCCTTGTCCCGTGCTACAAACATGGGTAAGGGAGACCGAGCCAAACCATCCTAATGTATAATTTTATTATTGAACACTTTTGTCTTTTCTGGTGAACATTATCCCACACACTTTTTCTAATTTAGCAGTAAGGAATTGGCAATCGTTTTTTTTTTTTAACTATAGGCCCTTTTAATTTGACAAGACGCCACTAGGACTGAATAATTATTTGATGGTCATAGCTTGCTCTCATCTTAGATTTAGGTTTAGATTAAGCGTGTATCTCACCCATTATAAAGTTCAATAAACACCCTTGATCTGTGATCGTGTGTGTCTGTCTTTACTGTTGCCACCATTAGTTCCTCACAAGATGCAGCCTCAAATTTAGGTTGCATTGCCATCTCCTGTGGCACTCAATGTGGCAAAAATGTCCTCCTCGCTTTCTTACCTCTGCTGGCTTCCCTTTCATTCCCAACTTAAATTTAATTTCCTCTGTCTTGTCTTTAAATTTCTTCATGACCTTGCTCCCCTTATCTCTCCTCTCTCCTATCATTCTACAACCCTTACCGATCCCTCTGTTCTGCCAACCTCTTCCTACTCTCTGTTCACCCGCCCCCATGTGCCTCTTCTCGCTTTCGCTCCTTTCAGCTCCTAACTCCCCTACATTGAAACTCCCTATCACTCTCTATCCACTCCATCCCCATCTTTTCCTCCTTCTGTGCTTCCTTGAAATCTCTTCTACTCCATTCCCCACCCTGAAACCTCTCTTTCTCTCTCCCCCATGTCTTCTTCTACTTACCTCTCCCTACCTACTTCTTTTCCTCTTACTCTCACCTGTTGTTTATCTTTACAGGCTAATTGCTCTACACACTGTTTTTTGGTTTGACTCATGTTTTATAAATTGCTTCTACTGTATAATCTTCTATGTATCTTGTTGTTACAGTGTGAAGCGCTTTGGAGTAAAGCGCTATACAAACACAATAAATACAATAAAATACAATGGCTTCAGGTCTACCTGTGTGCAGTGTGTGGTGGATCCCTCCTTCTGCCCCTTCTTCCCAAAATCCCCAACCCCTTCTCCAAATGCCCCTTCTACCTCAATTGTCCCCCTACATCCCCTTCTCTCAATTGCATCCCACCCTCCCCAACAGCCCCTTCTCCCTCAATTGCCCTCAGAGCCCCCTTCTACACAATTGCCTTCTTCCTCAACTGCCTCAACCCTCCTTCTTCTCCGTTTGCCCCCTTCACCGTCAACTGTGCAACCCTCCCTCTCCCCAAATTGCCACTTCTGCCTCAACTGCCTTCTACCCCCATCTACTGTCAACACAAACTGCCCCACCCTTCCCCAAGTGACCCTTTCTCATTCAAGTGGCCATTGCTTTTGTGCTTCTATACTGCCCCCTTCCACATGGCTGCACCTCTCCCTACCATATGCTCCAATTCTCCCCTTATCACCCCCATCAACCCTCCCCAACTACTTCCTCTTCTCACCCAACTGCCACTCCTTCTCCACTAACTGCCCCCTTCTTCGATGAAGGGCTGAAAACTCCAACCCAGAACCATTTTCTACTGTAAAGGGGCCGCTCTGTATTACACCGTAGTAGAGCCCTTTTATAAACGGCGAGCGGGATGCTATTTAGCAACAAAAGAGCCCGTTTTGCTGACCTGAATATAACCAGGGTTCAGAATGCAGTAAAACATGTCTGCCGAGTGTGCGTTTGAATCTGCTTTCAGTTTTAACCCTTTATTTTGTATCCAAACTGAAATGCGTGGGGAAAATGCACAAGATCCCCATTGCTGCACACAGCAACAGGACCTACCCCTCGATCCCCAAAGTAAACAAGCCCTTTTTTCTACCAAAATCGCTTTGCCATACATTGATGCACGTCTCCGAATTATCGCCGTAACTCCAAAACTCCACAAGGGCCGATCCCATTCATTTGTTAACTTTAGCAAGAGAGGAATTGAACACATTTTTTTGCTAGGGGAGCACACGTGGTGCCCATCCAAGCAGATACATCAGTCCCCTATCCTCACTAAATAAGCCTACGAGCAACACAAAACACTCCTCACACCCAGTTTCACCCAAATCCTCTTGCTTCAAACGTGTTTGCTCCAAGGCCCCATGATGGCTGCCATGATTGCAATGACCTTTCTTCTCTCCCAGGTAGAGGCAGCAGCAACATAAAAGAAAGACCTCAGTGTGACATTCAATTAGACAAAGATGAAAGACTCAGCATGTCCTATATGTATGCTTACTCTTTTATCTCTATTTGTGCTCAGCTGTTCCCTTTCTGCCCTTGGACTATTATCTGTGCATATGTCCAGACTGGAAATAAAAAATAAAGCTTAAATTGCCTTCTTATCTGGTCCAACAAATACATGCACACCAAGAGCTTTAGGTTTCCCCATGACATGGCCATCCATATCTGTTCTTTGCTGTGCATTCTGGGACTTGTAGTTTTTTGTTATCCCTTTATAAATATAGTCTCACAACGCAAAGAAAAATCAGGATTGCATGTCATACCCAAACCCATGCATAGGAAAACCATAGAGCTCAAAAAACCATAATTGTATTTTTCAAAGACCTCTAAGGCATTTTTAATTATATTTAGAGTTGGTTCAGGATGTATTTGTGATGTGGTTGTAAATCCTGTGACATAGTTTTGTTGTTTCAGTTGTAATTGTAAAGCACAATTCGGCTCACATTATAGGAGCACACGCTGAACTCAAAAGCATGACACTGCCAGTTGCTTGGGAATGCAGTATTGAAATGGTGAAGTGCCCAGTACTGTCAAATATGTAAAGGATGCTCAGGACAATGTATTATTATGAGGTCTAGGAATGTATCCACGTTTGGTTCATCCTCATCGAATGTTGTCCCAAGAAATGGAAGGGAACCAAGCGTGATGCACAGCAGCACTGAAAAGCAATGCTGGGGTACATGTACGGACATGCCAGCTCACACAGGACCTTAATAGTGCATATATGCTTTTCAGGACAATGTGTTCTTTTGAACCTAAGCGAATCTACCTAATACATTATGTGTTCAGAAGCTATGCAGGTTTTAGTTTTACATTTTGAAAGATGAGTCAGAGTTTCTTTCCTGCAAGCTGCTTCAGTTTTGCCTAGTGACACCATTAGCTGTTTTGTTTGAATTTGCTGTACAAATTCTGCTAGAGGCCAATGGCTATTTTGTATGTTTTTAGTTTGATCTGCTCTATTTCTGCATTGTTTTCTACGGAGTTGCTTTTTAGTAGGCATTCTTCATTGTCTGTTGGAGAAGAAAGGAAACTGTGTGTTGGGAGGTTGTGCAATGTATATGTTTGCACTGTGCATGAGTGTTTGAATATGACGATAGGTATATGTTTAAAAAAGGTGTGTGATCGTGGAATGAAATGATATTTCATTTATATTGTGCTCACACATAAGTGTTTCAGAACATGAGCAGACAGAGGGAGCAGAATAGGGGAGAACAAAACAATAATCTTACTAGGCCTAGTGACATTAAGATTGTGCAAGTGCATGGGAAAGGGAAAAAATGGGAATGTGCATGATAGGGGGGAGGAGTGTAAAGTGTGGATTAGAGTGGCGACAGAATAAAAAATAAGTGAAATAAATAAGTAAAGGTGATAAAAAGTGGTAGTGCAACTAGTAAGTGGCAAATGATTGGTTAGGTGGATAGAGTAAAATTTGATAAGTGCAGAAGAAAAGTGGGTGAGAGGAGTGTATGAGTATAGCTACAGATGCCAGTGCAAAGGGTGGCCTGCAGGCAGTGTAGGAGGGTGGAAATGTAATCATATACCTGGGTCCGAAGTACAGAGGGTGGCTAGGTGCACGGTGTCTGAGAAGAGAAGACAGATTAGCAGGGAAGAAGAGGGGCAAAGGCAGAAGCGAAAAGCAACATCTTGAGGTGCTTCCGGAACCAGAGATGGTTCTCCTTAAGTTTGCAGGTGGCAGGAAGGCTGTTCCAAAGGGAGGCCCCAGCTGAAGACAGAGATTAGTCTCTAGATTGTTTCTTTAAGAAATTCCTGATCCTGAGGGAGTTAGACATAGAGGAGCAAATGGGCTGTTACTTCAGTTTGGGAAGGATATAGTGGTATTTGTATGTTCATGTACTGGTGTTAAGATGACAATTCAAAGTGTACACCTGCTTAGATGCAATGAGAAAGAGTGAAGCATATGATGTTGGGTTCATACAACTCTGTAGCCTAGAATACAGCAGCACTGCACTGTCTGAGTAATAGTTAGAACAGTTTGACAATATTGCACTTACTTTGTTGGATGTGAACAGTAGGTTTCTTCTGGGTTGTATTTTGCACTTTAGATGCCACTGGCTTTCAGGAGAGTGTGCTTCACTGTAATTGTAAAAGAAGGATGTTAGTACATGTGTGTGTTACTGGCATAGTAAATGCACTTGGTGAACACATTATTTGAAGTTGGTGAAAGATTCCTTGGTAGGAAGAGTTAGTGTGTGTGTGTGTGTGTGTGTGAAATTGCACAGCTTTTTGTATGAATGCACTATTTACTTTGAAAATGGATCAGAGAAAATTGTAGTAGGGTGAGAAAAGGGTCAGAAAGATGGACAGATTGGAAAGTATTATGTTTCTGTGTGTGGAATCCCATTAACATGCAGTTTTCTTTTACTATGTGTATTGTAGACATGTTATAGCAGGTGTGTTAATGGGGGAAGTGGTTGTAAAAATGGCAATAGGAATGAAGAGAATAACAGTTTGCACATTACTATGGGTCATATGGGTAAAATAAAACCTTTAAAGTAGACAACGTTGTATGTGCCACGTGATGGTAGGAGATGGGACAAATGACAGTATGCTTATGGAGTAGGTCATGCAGGGTAAGTGGTATGTATCCTGTTCACAAGCATTTATAAAAGAGTTGCAAATGTAGTGTACAAAATATATGCATACCTGTAGTCTCTGTTGATTGATGTAGATGTGGATAAATCTGGTAGCAGATATGTTGGGGAGTTGTACAGTACTTTCTTCTGGAGGTGCTTTGCAATCACAGCAGACTTGTAGCCAGAGTGTTCAACAATAGATCTAAACTGCTGAAGTGTGATCATAGAGGTAGATGTAGAGGTCTTGGATATGATTGGTGGATGGCTGTGTGATTGTGTATGTGTAGTCAATGAGGGAGTGGTGCAGAGAGTGATGTGTTACGGGGCCGCAGACACCGAGGAAGTCCACGGACAGGGCGTGCCACATCTGGGGCTTCTCAGCATTCCTGGCATGGAAATGGGATTGGGGGATTATCCAATCAGGTGTTGAGGGTGTGATTCATAGGGAGAAAGGGTAATCCTTTTTTCATTGCTGTGTGTTGTGAAAATGGCTGCGGTTGGAGAGATGGAGAGAGTGAGTGTGTGGATGTAGAGAGATTGTTTTATGAAAAATCTGCAGATGTATGCAGAGATATGTGACATTTTTGCCAACCTGGGATTGGAGGGAGTGGAGGCTTTATGGTGTGATGTGCCAGGGAGAAATTTGCAAGGTGTATTTACACTTAGTAAAACTATGGCTGTTTTCAACAGTCCAGATATGCTGGTTATTAATTGTGGAGGAATGTTTGTTGGGTTATGTGAGTGCAATAATTTTACAGGGTCACCTGAAACAGTTTCTAAAGGCACTAATTCACCTCTTTCCATGTGCAAAGGTCATATTTTCCCAAATACCACCTAAGGGTGCATGAATGTGTCATAGTGTGTTTTTATTCCTCAACAAGACATAGGAAGGCATCTTTGTTAACCAAGGGATATCTTCTTTTATGTGTGTTGTTGGGATGTCATCAATCCCAAATGAGAACATTTTGGAGAACAGTGTAAGTTATTTTTTTTGCGATGCCATTACTTTGACAGATTGTGGGAATAAAATGTTTCTTAGTAATATTCAAAATGCAATTAGAAGGTTGTTGTAAAGTATTGAAGGGTGCATTTAGTAGGTCTTAATGTTAAATGTTAAATGTTAAAGGTATTTATATTGCGCACCATTACCAACAGAGTTGGTCCACAGGTGCTCTGGCGGATATGTAAAATAAGAAGGGGCGGGGTGGGTTAGTCGGGAGAAGAGGGAGTAGGAGGGTGAGAGATGGGGTGTGCTGTTGGCAGCTACAGCTCGGTGTGTACCGACCGTGCACAGTGCTCTGGTGTTATTATTGGACCGAGGCGAGACCACCTGTGCTGTTGGTGTTGTTTATGTGTTGTTAGTTTGTTGTTGATGTGGTGTCGTGAAGTGTGTGCAGTTTGCTGAGGGAGAGTAGGTTGTGTGAATTTTTGGGTCAGTTAGGTATACAGAGATTTGAAGGTAGGGTTAGTGGGATGAGAATCCTGGTTGTGGCACATCCTGTCCAGTTTAAAGTATATTACTACTGGTGGGTTTAGTTGCTACTATCCTTTCTTGACCCTCTGACTGTATAGGGTTTTAGCGCAGTGTACTCCCTGTTGTATTCTAATGAACTAGGTATAGTGGGATTGCTGTGTCTGTTCTCATCCTTAGGAATCGGAACAGGGATTGTAGTGTCCGATTTTCCCTACTATCTATGTGAATAGGCTGCTATAGCTTCAGGTGTGGTATAGAGCCCGATGCTATGGATGAGTCATTTAAGTGCTTCCATCTTTGTCTGTCTATGCATTCAGTCTTTAGTGCCCTCCTCTTGTGGGTATCTCTCATTATGTCGTACGGTATGTTGTGGAGTGCGTTCCTTGGATTCTGTTTGTATTTGGTTGCTTGGTGGGAACTGGGATCGGTATCTTCATTCATCGTTGCTTTAGCGGTGTGGGGATTCTTGTGACTGGTCTTCTAGTTACGTAGTGAAGAGCCAGGATTTGAGCAGTTTCCTGAATACTAGGTGGTTTCTTGTGTTCCATATATTCTTTTGTAAGTCATTCCAAGTTTTCGGTGCCTGGTGAGAGAAAGAGGATTGTATATTTCGGTTGAATGTTTGGACATTGACCTTGCATTTATTGAATTACAGTGGATTTTCTTGGTGTGGTTTTGTGTATTGGTTGTTCCTTGTTTTGGTTTGTAGTTGTTCAGAAGTGGTGTTTCTGTATTGATGTTGATTGGATGAAGAACAGCGACGGCTGCTTCTTCATTGAAGCGGTCCACTAGGTTGATAGCATGTCTTTTCATTTGGGATGTTTCTCCAGTGATGACAGTTGGTTGAAGATCAGCGAAGGGTTCTTCTTCAATGAATCGGTCTGTTAGGTTAATGGTAGGGTTGTTGGTTACCAGGGCTTCGTCGTCTTGTTTGGTATGTTGTGGATATGGATGGTGCCCCTCTGTTCTTGTAATGTATGGGGTAAGGGGGTTGGGGTCATCCCATTCTCCTATTGGGTTCTCCTGTCTTTATTCCGGGTGTTTCGTGGGATTCTTTGTAGGTATTGAGATTTCAGTGTTGTTGAGGTATCGAGGCTTTGTGGGAGTCACGAGGTAAGGTATAAAATATACACATTTTTCTCTCATATAGTTTGTTTTGGTGATAACCGTGTTAGGTGAAGTATTTCCTGTATTTGAGGCTTCTTCTACTGGGTGTTGTTGGCTTTGTGTGTCTGTGGCCATTGTTGCACATTCTTGTTCTCTTTCTCGGCATGCCTTTCTTGGTCGGGGCATTTTGGTTCATGGTGCAGTGATTGGCAGGGTAAATTGTCCTCTGTGATGTATTGTGCGAGCACAGTATTAATGTTTCCTTTAGTCTTGATATGCTTGGATGCTCTCAGGTTATGTCTGTCTTTCCAGTCGATGGGTCGGGTGTGTTTCCTATGGGAGCACTGTCAGTTGGTTTGGGGAGGTGGTTGTTTGGCTGTTGGCTGGTTTAGGGCTCAACTAATCTAAATAGCGATATATCTCAGGGTGTTGGGTCGATGTTGGGACTTGGGTTCACGGCATAGATGATCAACAATGGCAGGCAGTGCTAACGGTTCAATAGGAGTCTGGATGGCCAGGGGCCCGTGTTTCAAAACTTCTTCGGTGGTCGCTTGGGTAGCTGGTTTCGGGAACCCTTGGTATCTAGAGGAAGGTATAGTATTTAGGGGATAATAATACAGCACCCAAATATGATGTGATTGGACAGCTGGAGATGCCTGGATTCTGGTGGCAGGATAGGGTATGGATGTCTTGGTTTAGGTAGGTATGGTCGAAATCCTATTGATTGATGTACTTTAGGGATCAAAGCGCTGTCACCGAGTGAATCTTTCTGGATATTAATCAGGTTAGTCAATTGAGCAATTGAGTACAGTACTAACCACAACTAGATTTGGGAGTCAATTGAACAGTTGAGTACAGTACTAACCACAATTAGCTTGGGAGTCAGTTGATCAGTTGAGTACAGTACTAACCACAACTAGATTTGGGAGTCAATTGAGTCAATTGAACAGTTGAGTGCAGTACTAAACACAGCTAGATTTGAGAGCCCTGTATAGTGGTAGAGAGGCCTACGCCTAACAGAACAGTTGAGTACAATCCAAAACACAGCTAGATTTGAGAGTCAATTGAACAGTTGAGTGCAGTGCTAACCACAACTAGATTTGGAAGTCAATTGAACAGTTGAGTATAGTACTAAATGCAGCTAGATTTGAGAGTCCTGTATAGTGGGATAGAGGCCTACGCCTAACAGCACAATTGAGTACAATCCTAAACAAGCTAGATTTGAGAATCCTGTATAGTGGGAGAGAGGCCTACACCTAACAGAACAGTTGAATACAATCAATACAATCCTAAACACAGCTAGATTTGGGAGTCAATTGCACTCCAGTTGAGTGCAGTGCTAACTACAACTAGATTTGGGAGTCAGTTGAACAGTTGAGTACAGTACTAAACACAGCTAGATTTGAGAGTCCTTATAGTGGGAGAGAGGCCTACGCCTCACAGCACCATTGAGTACAATCTTAAACAAGCTACATTTGAGAATCCTGTATAGTGGGAGAGAGGCCTACGCCTAACAGAACAGTTGAGTACAATCCTAAACACAGCTAGGTTTGGGAGTTAATTGAACGGTAGATTACAGTACGAACCACAACTAGATTTCGGATTCAATTGAACAGTTGAGTACAGTAGTAAGCACTGCTAGATTTGAGAGTCCTGGATAGTGGGAGAGAGGCCTACACCTAACAGCACAATTGAGTACAATCCTAAACAAGCTAGAGTTAAGAATCCTGTATAGTGGGAGAGAGGCCTACTCCTAACAGAAAAGTTCAGTACAATCCTAAACACAGCTGGGTTTGGGAGTCAATTGAACAGTAGAGTACAGTACTAAACACAGCTAGATTTGAAAGTCCTGTATAGTGGCAGAGAGGTCTACGCCTAACAGAACAGTTGAGTACAATCCTAAACACAGCTAGGTTTGAGAGTCCTGTATAGTGGGAGAGAGGCCTACGCCTAACAGAACAGTTGAGTACAATCCTAAACACAGCTAGGTTTTGGAGTCAATTGAATAGTAGAGTACAGTACTAACCACAGCTAGATTTGTGAGGCCTGTATAGTGGGAGAGAGTCCTATGCCTAACAGCACAACTGATTACAGCCCTAAACACAACTAGGTTTTGGACAGTAGAGTACAGTATTAGACACAGCTATAAATGACTTTTTGTGAGTGAGGGGAGCAGTGGAAAATAATCACAGTGTTTTAGATATGCTTGCTAGGCGGCTAGGCTTCCATGGTAGAGTAATTGCTCTGTTCCCCAACCAGGCCACTCATGCCTTACTGGTCCTAGTAGTTGCTGGTTGATGGCTGGCTACTGACTTACCCTGCTGACATCAGGGCTGCCCTTGGAGGGTCACTTATGGCCGTTGAGCACTCCAATTCGGGGTTAGAAGGGCTCGACACAGGGCAGGGAATGCCCAATCAGGGGAGGTGGGCAGGGTGGGAGGTGGGAGGGAAGCACTAATCAGGAAACGGGTATCGGGGCAGAGACGTGATGATCAGGGGCATGGGGGCTCAAAGAGAGGTCACGTTGGTAAGGTGGAGGCCAACTGGGGTCTCAGCCAGGGGCTGCTTCACCTGTGGTCTTTTGGAAAATGATCACACTGGTGGGAAGCTAGTTGCTGGACCGGGGTGTAAGAGGATTCAATTCAGCACTACCGCTAAGTTAACGCCTAGTCTAGAATACTGAATGAAAACCCTTATTGATATATCTTTAGGTCCAGTTCATGCGTTCTGGATGACTACCCTTGTATAACACCCCTCTCTTGGAATCCCCCTGACCCCACTGAGCCAAGAATTAGTTCTGTTTTGCAAGTTTAAAAGGTTTATTTGATAAATTAAAATATAGATATCACACTTTATAATAAATTAATAATTGAATATCACACTTAATCTGATATGGTAAGAATTAACAACGGAGAATCTGGCACTAGCACACTTCTTTATAATGACTAATGAGTTGACATGAAATGGATAAGGTAGCACACTGGTACACAGGAACAAAAGTATACTGTGGTGGAGGATGCTTTATGTAATTCAAATGGATGTAAGGTTGAATAAAATTGCAATACAGAAAATACTCAATATGATTTCAACAGACAATGTAATCACTTTTCTCTGGCAATCCCTTCCCCCCCTTTTTATGCAATGGAAGGAATGGAAGGAAGCGCACAGTTCTCAGAAATGCAATCAACTGTAATTCAGTTCACCCCAGCAAGCTTAAACAACAGAAAACAGATAGGAGTTTTGAAATCACAGGCCCAAATTACTTTGATATGTGCTGGCAATGAATGAGAAATATGCTGGAAACGCTTTTAATTCACTTTTAAAGGTTCAGGATGAGTGGTATCTAGTTAATATTAGTCCAGGCTCACACTAGCAATGATGCAGGAATGATTATCAGGTCAAACGAATTTCTAGCAAATGGAAATCAGCAGCAGCAGTTTTTTTACATGTGAAGAAATTGCAAATCGCGGCAAAATTCGCGGGTGCGTGTTCCGCGATTGCGGTAAAACTATAAGGGGTAGGAATTCCTAGGAAAGCCACGATTCTAAGCTATCAGAGGAAAGTTACGGCAAGTCTCTAGCTCAAACGGTCGCGGAGATATGAGCAATTTAATAAAGGTCGTTTTTGGTTTTGTAAATTTTAAACGCACACTTTTTCAAAATGACAAGTGACAAATTTTTGCAGCTAGAATGACAGGTGACAGCTAGGAGGCAGTTCTACTTAGATTAAATAGATTGAATTAGATGAATTTAAACTAAGAGATGTGTTCTGAGCTTTGCTAAGTACTCACAAGAGATTTTGAACAGGAAAGCGGCTTTGTCATGATCTGGTCAACAGTCTGGTCAGGTCTTTCCAGGTTCTGCTCACAGCGCCTGGTCTGGTCTCTGCTAGGCACAGCACTGCGTTCCCTCGGGTCTGGTCTCTGCTAGGCACAGCACTGCTTTCTCCCTGGTCTGGGTTTTGAAGTCTCTAGTTTGGCTTTCAGGAGGTTGATGAATTTGAAGTCTGGATCTCTGGATGTTGTCTGGTCCAGCAAAGTGCGCTGCAGCAAATGTGATTGAAGGTCCCTACCTAAGTTTCAGTGGTCCATTTATATGTTCTCCAAGTGGGTGTGTGTGCAGCATCACTAGCCTTGCCCCTCTCACTCGCCATAGGTCACTTCCTCCTCTTCCCCTTGATTGGGGGAAGAAATGAAGTGTCATCATGATGAGGTCGGTTTATGATACAGAGACCCCACCCCTATCAACTTTACACACAATCTATATCTGACCTAAAAACATATTTGCACAGGTACACATTTGTTTACAATTACATATACATGGTGTGGCTGAATTTAGCCATGTCTATGTCCAAATCTGCTCATTCTAGGAGCTCGCATTCAAAGAGTGTACATAATTGACTTTTTAACTGCTTTTTCAATTTCCGACATGGACCCAACTTTACATACATGTGTGCAGGGGGTAGGGACATTAACTGATGAAGTTTCAGATTTTTAACATGCACACATTTATAGTAATATCCACTTTTCCGCTAAAACCCCCTTGAACATACCACCGGTTCCTACCACGTCTTAAACTGTGGGCAGAAAAATCACAAGAATTATGGTATCATTTATAAAATTTTCACATGTCCGCACCATGAGTTATTAATCTTTTTCTAAACCCATATCCTTGCTGCAGGGGTGTGTCTTTTCAGGTCACATGGTACAGAAACCAGTCTTTCCAGTTTCTGCCAAGCCAGCTTGCTTCTCACAGGCAGTGCCCCTCCCAGCTTCTCCAGGAGGAAGCCACTTTTTACGACGTCTGTAATAAAAACCTTTGCCTAAGTGAGGAGGGCTTTGTTCACTCTCTGGCAGAGCACAGGAAATTCAATTATCAGATAGGTGGCATATCCTTAGTGTGGGCAGCAAAAGGAAGGTTGGCCTGGGAACATAGTTGTGACTCAAATTTCACTCCTGATGAAGTTTAGTTGCTAGGCAAAATCAAGTTCCTTAAGCCAGACCTTCAGCTAACTTTTTGTTGCTTTTAAAATACTTGTAATTTTACACATGCAGCTAGAATGCTGATTCTAAGTGCAAAACTATGACATTTCAACAGTTACAAAGGCATGTGACACCAAGCATAGGTCACTCATTTAATTTAACATTTTCGATTTTGGTGGTTTTAAATCCAGTTTCAGTTAGGCTTAAGCTGCTGACTCCATAGCATTTTTGTTATAAGCATTGTTTTTGGGCTCTTCATTTCCCAGATTTTGTAGGCACACAAAACTCCATTCTGCCAAATGTCTGCTGGTGTTCAGTGAATATTTTGCACATGTTGCAAGGTTTGAAATAGGCATTTTGGCTTGCCTTCAGAAACACACAGAGTGGTTTTAAAACGCCGGCTTTTGAATAGTGGTGAGTACTGGTACTGCACCCATTTTTGGGATTTTCTTGGATTAATGCATTCAGACCTTTCTGTACACTGGTGGGTGGCAAGTTAGGTAACCATTTTGGTGTGCGCACAACTGCGCAGCTCTCCTGGATTCTGGGATGAAATGATGGGCGGCGACAGCGCATCCCCATCTTTACCCACTCCAATGATTTATTTTTGTTCTGGGGCAAAATGATGGGCAGCGACAGCTTAATCCCCACATTCACCCCGTCTAATGATTCCACATGGGTCAAAACCCTCCACAAGCCCCCCCGCCCGACTGCGCTTTGACTTGAGTCGAGGGGGAGTCGGTTGCAAGGGAGGTTTTGAACCCTGGCGCTGGTATGTCCACATTATCTTCTTCCAATTCTGTAGATGGCACAGTTCAGCATCTTCTTCTCCATCCGGTACTGATCGATCGGTTCTCATCGCCGGTCCTGATGGGAATATTGGGCGGTCCACTGGGCACCTTGCGTCTCTGCCTCCGGTCTCCGGATCGTCCTTCTTGGTCATCCTTCATGGTTTCATCTCTCCTAGGATGATAAAGCAAAAGCGGCAATACCTACTCATAGACGATTTTTTTTCCACCACTGTTGAGATAGTGGGGCAGCATATACATTTCATCATAACGAACCATTACATTCTTATTTTGAAAAAAAAACAGTATGACTAAGAGACAGTTTCATACAAATCACAGTATGTTAGAGACTAGATGTGGTATGTTTTATGATTGGAACTGAATTAGTCTGATACAGTACCCGCTAGGATTCCAGAGGATTCCTCCAGTCGTTGCAGAGTGTGCCTGGGATGGCAACATTTCAACTGGTTTATGTGGACCCACTTGTCTTCCCCCTCTGCCGAACCGCCTTTGGGGATGCGGATCTTGTAGGCCACAGGGGAGATCTTATCGACGATCTCAAAGGGTCCCTTCCATGTAGGCAAAAATTTGCGCTGCTTGGCCTGGTTCCTTTGGAAGTTGTATAGATAGACCCGGTCTCCCACCTGATATTCCTTCCTGGAAGTTTTCAGGTCATAATGGGTCTTCATGCTATCAGCCGATCTTTCTAGATTCCGCTGAGCATAAGCAAAAGCATGTTGGAGGTGTTTCCTTAAATTCTCTACATACTCATGGGTAGTGGAGGCATTTATCAGTGTCTGCTCTTGGGTCCTATAGAGCAAATGCTGAGGAAGCACCATCTTGCGCCCAGTCATCAACTCAAATGGTGACATTTTGGTTGCAGATGAAGGGGTAGATCTGATGGCCATTAGGACCAGAGGTAATCGGATATCCCAACTTGGCCCAGAATCTGCCACAAACTTCTTTAATATGCTCACAATTGTCCGGTTATATCTCTCTACTGCCCCAGAAGAAGCTGGTCTGTAAGCAATATGCAGCTTTCTCTTGACCCCCAGTATCTCCCACATCTTTGTCATTACTTCACTGGTGAAGTGGCTACCTCTGTCTGACTCAATCCTTTGAGGTAGACCAAAACGGGAAAAGATGTGGTTAATCATCAAGGCAGCTGCAGTTTCTGCCTTGCAATTTGGGGCTGGGAGACATTCCACCCACTTGGTAAACAAGCATGTCACGGTCAACATGTACTTATTCCCCCTAGCCGAGCGAATCACAGGGCCTACAAAGTCGATTTGTAAATCTGACCATGGCAGTGTCATTCCCCTCTTTTGTAAAGGCGCACGGTGTGTGAGGGATGATGGCTGAAATTGTGCACACACAAGACAACCCTTCAGGTACTGGTCGAGGTCCTGCCCCATGTGTGGCCAGTATGCAACCTCTCTTAAGATTTCCAATGTTGTGTGAAACCCCCTATGACCGGCGGTGGCCGCATCATGGGCGTGACTTAACATCAGGCTTCGGAATGAGGTAGGAACCACCCACTGATCGTGGCCAGCTTTGGATTTCCTTACCAACAAACCGTCTTGGATCCGGAACATTTTTGGACATTTCATCAACACTCTTAGGTCCTCTTTCCCAATGTAATCGGTATCCGTCAGGGGAAAGTTCTCAGGGTCCTCAAGGTGCTGGTAAAATTTACCAATTATTGGATCCCCCTTCTGAGCAGTAATCAAATCAGCATCAGGGGTCTCCTTACTCCATTGTGCAATTGAGAGGTCGTTGTGAGCATTTGTCTGGGACCTAGTGATGGCAGTGACCTGGATTTCCCCCAACAGGGACTCAATCTCAATTAGATTCCCTTGGATGGCTCCGGTTTTGGCCAGCTGATCAGCTAAGTCATTTCCAGTTTTGTCTGGTCCCTCTACTTTGGAATGACCCTTGATCTTTTTCCAGTAGATGGTCATCTCATTCGAGTTGACCAGATCATCAATGTTTTGGATCAACTTCCCATGTTTCAAGGGTTTGTTGTTAGCACATAACATGCCTCTGGTTTTCCAATTAACCAGGTGCTCCACGAACCCGTTCCGTACATAATCCGAATCTGTGATTATGACCAGTTCGTGGAGTTGATGCTGGACAGCAGTGAGGATGGCCTGATGCACAGCCATCAACTCTGCCACCTGACTACTTCGGGGACCAATTTTGTATCCAGCGGAGGGTTCTGGGGACTCATTCACCCATGCATTCCCTACGCCGGCCACCAGTTCTTTCTCCCCGTTGTTGTCGACATGGTAAGAGCATCCATCCACATACACAGTGGGCATTCCCACACACTTGTCTTCTTCAAAGACTTTGTGGGGGGAATTAAGGTATGCCTCCATGTTGTCCTTTATGTTTAGACTTTCGTCCTCGAGACAGTTTTCTCTGGCACAATCATGCAAGTCAGCCAGACCTTGCGCGAGGGGACTCTTCTTGTTTTGGCCATATCGGACCTCCACAGGAAAGCCTTGCATTGACAGAATCCAGGAAGTAATTCGGGAATTACTCACATTTCCGGCCCGGATTCTGTCACTCTGGAGATATTGCAGAGGCTGGTGTGGAGTCTCCACTATGATGTGTTCCCCCTGGATAAACGGGCGGTAATTCTTCAATGCCCACACCGTTGCCAGGAGTGCCTTCTCACAATCGTTGAATTTTTCCTCCACAGAGGATAAAGTTTTGCTCGCATAGGAGATTACTTTATTGACCTTGTCATGCTTTTGGTATAATACTGCCGTCAAGCACGTATTAGAGAACCCCGTCTCCAGGAAGAACTCCTTGTTTCTGACAGGGTAAGCTAGGCAAGGCGCTTGTGAGAGGCTTCTTTTGAGTTGTCTTACTGCCTCGGCTTGTTCTGGACCCCATTCCCACTTGACCCCCCCCTTCAGGAGATGAATCAGGGGTCTGGTGATCTCTGCGTAGCCCTCAATGAACTTTCTGCTGTAATTAGTCAGTCCAAGGAGGCTCCTTAATTCTCGCAGAGTTGTGGGGTCTTTCAGTTTCTGAAGTGCTTCCACTTTCTTTTCCTGGGGACAGAGACCGTGAGGAGTAATCTCATGCCCCAAGAAATTAACACGGGTTCTACACCACTGTGCTTTCTGAAAGGAAAGTTTGGCTCCGGCGGCCCTCAACTGTGTCAGAACATAACGGATCTCCGCTATGTGTTCCTCCACAGATGAACTTTTGATGAGGACATCATCTACATAAGCCAGGTTACCCCTTGCACCCAAGTCGGGCATGGCCTTATGTAGGAAAATGTTGAATTCATTGCCGGAGTTGAGGTATCCGAAGGGAGTCCGGGTCCATGTGTACTGCTGGCCCCCAAAGGTAAAAGCCAGTTTGTATTGGTCCTCCCTACTGACAGGCACGGTCCAGTATCCATTGGTCAGGTCTATTGCAGTGAATACTTGTGACCCCTGAATCTGGGCCAGCCCTTGGTCAATGTAGGGCAGAGGCCATCGGGAAGTATGGACCCGTTTGTTGAGCTCCCTAAGGTCGGCGCAGAGTCTCCACTGGCCGTTCGGCTTCAATATTCCCAGCACCGGATTATTGAAGGTGCTGTGGACTGGACGGATTATTCCCCGGGACTCAAGGTTCTTAATTATTTCAGTAAGGGACTCCATTGATGCGAGAGGCAAGCGATATTGCTTCACAAACACTGGAGTCATGCCAGGGTCCGTGGGGATTGTCGTGGTGTGGATGTCGGTGCGACCACAGTCATATGAGTCTACCGCAAAGAGATCTTGGAAGTCCAAGAAAACTTGTTTCAACTTTTGCTTTTGTTCCAGAGTCACACAGGCATCAGCTAGGTTGACTCTCTCTTCCACCATCTGCCTGAAGCCTGGAAAGACTTCTGGTTTGGCTATCTCCGCGGCCTCCTCCAGCTGGGTGGAGAAGTCCCTGGTCAGAGTGCTGATTTGGACCGGAGGCTTCAGGTGGGAAAGGCAGCCCTCATGGACTTGGAAAATCACCTCATCCCTCCTGAAGTCACACGTCACATCTTCCTTACCATAGGGGCAGGAAGTGTACACCAGGAAGTTCCCCCCATGCCGGGTAAAAATCCTGTCTGGTGTTGCGTTGTCATCACCGTCACTGTCAAAACAGTCCTTGGGGATTAGTCCTAACAGTTCATTTACAAGATCCATGGAGAAATGTCGGTCATCAACCGCCATTCCAATAATGGTGCCTGCGGCTAGAGTAATACTCTTTAAGTCGCTGTTATCCACCTCTATTGGAATGGTGTCATGTTCTATGTTGACTAATGGAGTCGGGTTTACCCCCAACCCTTGCTGTTGGAGAGAAGCATTTAGATGAATGTAAGCATCAGGGTTTTTCAACTCTTGTCCCCTTTTAACTTTCACTTCCAGGGAGAATTGTCGGGTCCTTTCTGGGATGGTGACTTCCTCTTTAACCTGAATTTCAACTGCATAAGGTAGCAATTGAGCTGACCTAAATGCTTTTTCTGGATCATCAAAGCCCATGGGATTATCCGCTAATCGGGACCAAGCTTTGAAGTTTATTAGGTCCAAACTAATGGCAAAGCGATTGAGAATGTCACTGCCTAAGTAAAAGGCGGCAGGGACGTCTCGCACGACCCAACAATTATGGACTATGCTCTTATTGCCAATGGAGATTTTGAGCATACACCTGCTTGGCAGGAGGTGTTTTGAATTGGGTGCTTCCAGGTCCATTTCCCATTTGTCTATCAGCTTGAAGGTGGGAATGGCTGGATCTTTTGGGAGTTGGCGGAACATGGCTTCGCTGATGAAGCTCTTACCGTTGTTCACACACACTCGAGCGAGAACAGAGTCCTTCCCATCCTTTAACTGAACAGGGATGAACAACTGCTCTCCAATTTGCTGAATCTCAGCCAGGCTTTGAGCTGATTTCACGTCTTTCTGGACTATAGGAGTGGGAGTTTCTGATTGTGGATTAGTATAGAATTTCAGAGTGTTTCCTTCCAGCGTGGAATACCACTTTAGACTGGAAGGAAGGTTGATTTTCAGAAATAGAGAGGACCCCCCATCACCAGTCTGTTGTCCTACTGCTATTACTGTCACGTCTGGAATTTGGTTGTTCTGGAAGTGAAATTCTACTTGGTCAGATTTTTGTTCAACCATGTGGCATGTGCCGTTTAAACTAACATGGTTGACGCTCTGTTTTAATTTTATGGGTCGGCTAGTCTGAGTCCAGAGGACCTTGTTTACGCAATCTATTAGGGGTGACAACCTTCTCAGGAGGTCATTCCCTAGTAAACAAGGGGTGCCCTCTGGGGTCACCACTATGACCGGGTGTTTCAACTTATGTCGCCCGATCTTAATGTCCAAGTCTGCAGTCCCCTCAACGGGAATTTCCTTCCCGTCAAAGTTCTGCAGTTGTCCAGGAAGAGAGGTGAGAGGAATTTGGTAATTCTCTCCCCTTCCTGCATTCAGTTCGTCAAAGGCCCTTCTGGACAGAAGGGTAGCTTGAGATCCAGTGTCCACCAGTGCCGAGATTGTACCCTGCCCCTGTACTTGTACCGGGGCATAATATCTTCCCTCCTTCTCCTCAAGGGGGCACAGATAATGTACATTTTTGGACAACTGGTGGGCTAACTTTCTGGTTTTGGACATCGCTAGCGAAGAGATTTGGGCAGAATTCTGTGGAGAGTCTTGGGAATCTGAAAGAAAAAGTTGGCAACTGGAGATCAGAGCCATTGTGGGTTCCCCTGGCTCCGTTTCTGGGCCGCCCCCCCCTTTTTGGAGGCAGTCCCCAGGATGGGTTTGAACCAGGGGATTTTCTTGCTGTTGGTTCTGGGCTGAGATGGTGGGCGGCGGTAGCTCAGTCTCCACATCTCCCCAGTCTGGATTTGCATCCCTAGGGACCCATTTTTCTTTGGGAGGAGTTCCCCCCTCTCTGAAGGAGAAGATCCTTTTCCCAGGATCCTCTGAGGATCCCTCTCCCTCAAATTGGAAGATCTGTACCTCCTCCTCAAACTGAGTCTGTTTGGGTTTTTTGTTTCTCCTACCCCCCCTCTGCTCCTTAGGAGGCAGACTTTCAGGGGCAAGAGATTTTGTTTCCGGTTCCTGGGTTTCCAGGGGCTGTTTACAAGTGAGGAAGGAAGCTTCCTCCAAGGCTTTACACCCCCCTTCCCCTTGTGCCTCCTCCCTGGGAACCGGTGAGTTATCGGGGTGCTGCCCCCGTCATTGTTCTGGAGCACCAGGTCCAGAGTTGGGTGCGTTCTGCGCTGGCACGCCGATCTGAGGGTTCTGCTGCGCCCTCAGTATATGACCCATATCCCGCGCCATGTTTTGAACCTGGCGCTCTAACTGGGAAACCCGCTCAGGCTGATACGGGGCCCTGTTTTCTCCCCTGGGCTGATCCCGGGAAGGGTAGCTGTCCCTCCTTTGGTAATACCCCGGGTTGGGAAGATTTGGGTACCCCTCCACCCTTGGCCTCCCCTCTCCCGGATTCAGTGGTCTGGGCTCAGGGAATTGAGGAAAGAAGGATGGATGATTTCGGGGTTGGAAGTCGGGTGGATATCTGGGGAAAAAGTTCTGCCCAGGGTTTGGTAAATTTCTGCCCTCCTGTGGGAAGTTTGGAGGGAAGTTCCCTGGGTTAGGTGCTTGGCTGGATCCCCCCCCTTGGGCTGGAGGAGTCCACACATAACCCAGGATGGGTCTGTTACCTTTGTAGCGAGGACTTACATAGTCAGGAGAGCGAGGGACCCCATTTGTGGGGCTGCCTCCCTGGCTCCCTGTCTGTGACTGGCCCGAGGACCTTCTGGGCCTAGCATTGTTCGGTGCAGGTAGGTTTTTAGGCCCCCCCATCTCCAAATCCAAAACGGGGGTGACCTTTACCTCTGCCACCTTGGCAGCAGCAGGGGTGCTGTTGGCTTTGGGGTTTTTCTGGGCATTGCTTTTATTTTCTATGGGCTTCTGCACCTCATAGATCCGGGTAGCCTGTTCAATGACCCAGTCTAAAGATCTTTTCTCGTGAAAATCCCTCACGAGCTGGGTCATGATATATTTGGGCAAGGCATGGAAAAACGTGTTGATAAAGTCACGGCTATCCGTGCGCACCCTTCTTGTGGTCTGTGCAAAAGCCCGCTTTAACTCCTGCACAAATTCTTGTGGGGCCTGATCCTCCCCACATTGCAAATTGTAGGCTGCCTTGCGAGCCTCTTGAGGATTTCTGTGAACAGAAAAATGTTTCAGGATGGCCGCCTTATAGGTGGACCATCTTAAATGATTTTGGTCCTCCAGCCCCGCAAAGAAACTGGAGTATTCCGGGGAGAAGGTCCACTTTACATATTGAATGCAGCTTTGGCTGTCCTTCAAATGGAAAGTCTCCATCATTTGTTCAAACAACTCTAAGTGCTCCCAAACAGAATACTTAGAGTTCTTATGGTAAGGCGTGATGACGCTCCTGATCGCCTTAATCTGCTTTAAGGGGTCCTTAAGCAAGGCTCTTTTTGCCTTATTGGCCTTTTTGGTTCGGGTAACCCTTGTCCATTCTTCGTCGGACTCAGAGGCACTGCTCCCAGAGGTTCCCGTCTGTTCTTCCAGGTTTTCCCGGATTCTGCGAGCCTGGGAATGGCTGGCAGAATGTGGGGACCTGGTCTCCTGTGTCCTGCGCAGTTCAGAGGAGTCTTCAGCTTCCTCCTTGCTGCCAGGATTTGATGGGTACCCCCTCCACTGACCTAACTGGGCAGAGGTTTTCAGGATGCCCTTAATGGGCCTACTCTCCTGGGGTTCCCCATTGAACTGTACTGTACTTGGGTGCCCATACCCGGATGCCCACCCCTCCATTCCTGAGTGGTACTGGCCTATGAGCCCCATACTCTTAGCTGGATAGTAATCTGCCATCCCTGTGGCCCTGTGCTCATGTGCGCCAGGGGACATGGGGGTGGTAGAGTCCAGGGACTGGGGAAGATGAAGGCCCCTGGTGTTAGGGCTCCTGCGGTTATGGTCAGGAGTCTCTCTTTCCCAGCGGACCTCATCTCTATCCGCCCCTGCTCCCTGTTGCAATGCAAGAGCCTGCATTTGTGCTTTCAGTTCCTCTGTTAAGGCCTTACTCGACTCTATCAGTTTCTCCTGCATCGCTACCTGCTGTTGGAGCCTATCATTGTGTTGACAGAGGGCCTCATTTTCCCTCTGTGCTTCCTGGTTGGTCCTGGAGAACTGGGCCAGTCTTTGCTGCAGGAGGGTTACCTCCTGAGCTGTGTCCCTATTGGCCTGCTCCTTTCTTGCTAGAGCATCCTCCACCCTTCTGGTGTGCTCTACCAAGTTCTGGTTTTCTTTTTGGAGGTCACCCAGCCCCTGGTGGGCCAGGTGATTTTCTTCCATTTTCCTTTTTAAATGGCAGACTTCCTGGCCTAAGGCGTCTCTTTCCTGACTAAGAGCCTGCATTTGTGCCGCCAGGTCGTCCCTTTGCCGTTGAAAGGCACCAGCTTTCTGGCGCTCCTCATCAAACTCCGCCTGGGTATCCAGGTCTTTCAGAATTAGTTTGTTGCTCTCCTCTTTCACTCTATCTAGATGACTTTGCAGGGTGGCTACCTGCTCCGTGCATGCCCTGTTAAAGTCTAACTGTTGCTCCAGCTTTTTCTGGCTTTGCAGTAGGGAGTCCAAACCTTCTTGGTGTTCCTTCTGCAAGGCCAGAAATCTGGTATCCTGTTCTGACTTTTCCTTTTGCAGCACATCCATATCCTCCTTTATTTTAGTAATGTACAGTCTGCTGTCATTTTCTGACTCCTGGCTCCTCTGCAGCCTCTGCTCAGAAGAGTCCAGATCAGATTGGACCTTCTGTAATGCCATCTGTTGCCTATTTTCCAGATTTTGGCTTTCAGCACATCTATCCTGCATGTCTCCCATATATAGGTACAGGTATGCTGCTATCCTGGCAATCTTATTGTGTTCCTCTTTGGCTTTAGGAGCCATATATAGTTCACTCAGGGCCACATGTAATGGACCCTGATCTCTCCATAAGTCTGACCCTGTTTCCGTGACCTGTTGCATGATGGCCTGCAACCAGACTGTTTGGTCCTGGTGAGTCCACTCACCTCTCACAAATAACTTCTGTAAGAAGTGCTCTCTGGCTATTTTCATGTCTACTAAGGCCGTCATTCTAGAGATTGGTCTCTGTCCTGACTTACAGAAGTTAGTAATTTATATTTGCAGAACAGAACTTTTCTTGGAGTGTCCCTTTTGAAGAATGCTTCACAGCGTAATGCAGCGTGGTGATCCGACTGGATGTATGTATCCCGTCAGTTAGCACACTGTATTAATCTGCACAAATGGTAAATCTAACCCAACGTCTCGGCTCGAGCCCCCAATTTGTAAGAGGATTCAATTCAGCACTACCGCTAAGTTAACGCCTAGTCTAGAATACTGAATGAAAACCCTTATTGATATATCTTTAGGTCCAGTTCATGCGTTCTGGATGACTACCCTTGTATAACACCCCTCTCTTGGAATCCCCCTGACCCCACTGAGCCAAGAATTAGTTCTGTTTTGCAAGTTTAAAAGGTTTATTTGATAAATTAAAATATAGATATCACACTTTATAATAAATTAATAATTGAATATCACACTTAATCTGATATGGTAAGAATTAACAACGGAGAATCTGGCACTAGCACACTTCTTTATAATGACTAATGAGTTGACATGAAATGGATAAGGTAGCACACTGGTACATAGGAACAAAAGTATACTGTGGTGGAGGATGCTTTATGTAATTCAAATGGATGTAAGGTTGAATAAAATTGCAATACAGAAAATACTCAATATGATTTCAACAGACAATGTAATCACTTTTCTCTGGCAATCCCTTCCCCCCCTTTTTATGCAATGGAAGGAATGGAAGGAAGCGCACAGTTCTCAGAAATGCAATCAACTGTAATTCAGTTCACCCCAGCAAGCTTAAACAACAGAAAACAGATAGGAGTTTTGAAATCACAGGCCCAAATTACTTTGATATGTGCTGGCAATGAATGAGAAATATGCTGGAAACGCTTTTAATTCACTTTTAAAGGTTCAGGATGAGTGGTATCTAGTTAATATTAGTCCAGGCTCACACTAGCAATGATGCAGGAATGATTATCAGGTCAAACGAATTTCTAGCAAATGGAAATCAGCAGCAGCAGTTTTTTTACATGTGAAGAAATTGCAAATCGCGGCAAAATTCGCGGGTGCGTGTTCCGCGATTGCGGTAAAACTATAAGGGGTAGGAATTCCTAGGAAAGCCACGATTCTAAGCTATCAGAGGAAAGTTACGGCAAGTCTCTAGCTCAAACGGTCGCGGAGATATGAGCAATTTAATAAAGGTCGTTTTTGGTTTTGTAAATTTTAAACGCACACTTTTTCAAAATGACAAGTGACAAATTTTTGCAGCTAGAATGACAGGTGACAGCTAGGAGGCAGTTCTACTTAGATTAAATAGATTGAATTAGATGAATTTAAACTAAGAGATGTGTTCTGAGCTTTGCTAAGTACTCACAAGAGATTTTGAACAGGAAAGCGGCTTTGTCATGATCTGGTCAACAGTCTGGTCAGGTCTTTCCGGGTTCTGCTCACAGCGCCTGGTCTGGTCTCTGCTAGGCACAGCACTGCGTTCCCTCGGGTCTGGTCTCTGCTAGGCACAGCACTGCTTTCTCCCTGGTCTGGGTTTTGAAGTCTCTAGTTTGGCTTTCAGGAGGTTGATGAATTTGAAGTCTGGATCTCTGGATGTTGTCTGGTCCAGCAAAGTGCGCTGCAGCAAATGTGATTGAAGGTCCCTACCTAAGTTTCAGTGGTCCATTTATATGTTCTCCAAGTGGGTGTGTGTGCAGCATCACTAGCCTTGCCCCTCTCACTCGCCATAGGTCACTTCCTCCTCTTCCCCTTGATTGGGGGAAGAAATGAAGTGTCATCATGATGAGGTCGGTTTATGATACAGAGACCCCACCCCTATCAACTTTACACACAATCTATATCTGACCTAAAAACATATTTGCACAGGTACACATTTGTTTACAATTACATATACATGGTGTGGCTGAATTTAGCCATGTCTATGTCCAAATCTGCTCATTCTAGGAGCTCGCATTCAAAGAGTGTACATAATTGACTTTTTAACTGCTTTTTCAATTTCCGACATGGACCCAACTTTACATACATGTGTGCAGGGGGTAGGGACATTAACTGATGAAGTTTCAGATTTTTAACATGCACACATTTATAGTAATATCCACTTTTCCGCTAAAACCCCCTTGAACATACCACCGGTTCCTACCACGTCTTAAACTGTGGGCAGAAAAATCACAAGAATTATGGTATCATTTATAAAATTTTCACATGTCCGCACCATGAGTTATTAATCTTTTTCTAAACCCATATCCTTGCTGCAGGGGTGTGTCTTTTCAGGTCACATGGTACAGAAACCAGTCTTTCCAGTTTCTGCCAAGCCAGCTTGCTTCTCACAGGCAGTGCCCCTCCCAGCTTCTCCAGGAGGAAGCCACTTTTTACGACGTCTGTAATAAAAACCTTTGCCTAAGTGAGGAGGGCTTTGTTCACTCTCTGGCAGAGCACAGGAAATTCAATTATCAGATAGGTGGCATATCCTTAGTGTGGGCAGCAAAAGGAAGGTTGGCCTGGGAACATAGTTGTGACTCAAATTTCACTCCTGATGAAGTTTAGTTGCTAGGCAAAATCAAGTTCCTTAAGCCAGACCTTCAGCTAACTTTTTGTTGCTTTTAAAATACTTGTAATTTTACACATGCAGCTAGAATGCTGATTCTAAGTGCAAAACTGTGACATTTCAACAGTTACAAAGGCATGTGACACCAAGCATAGGTCACTCATTTAATTTAACATTTTCGATTTTGGTGGTTTTAAATCCAGTTTCAGTTAGGCTTAAGCTGCTGACTCCATAGCATTTTTGTTATAAGCATTGTTTTTGGGCTCTTCATTTCCCAGATTTTGTAGGCACACAAAACTCCATTCTGCCAAATGTCTGCTGGTGTTCAGTGAATATTTTGCACATGTTGCAAGGTTTGAAATAGGCATTTTGGCTTGCCTTCAGAAACACACAGAGTGGTTTTAAAACGCCGGCTTTTGAATAGTGGTGAGTACTGGTACTGCACCCATTTTTGGGATTTTCTTGGATTAATGCATTCAGACCTTTCTGTACACTGGTGGGTGGCAAGTTAGGTAACCATTTTGGTGTGCGCACAACTGCGCAGCTCTCCTGGATTCTGGGATGAAATGATGGGCGGCGACAGCGCATCCCCATCTTTACCCACTCCAATGATTTATTTTTGTTCTGGGGCAAAATGATGGGCAGCGACAGCTTAATCCCCACATTCACCCCGTCTAATGATTCCACATGGGTCAAAACCCTCCACAAGCCCCCCCGCCCGACTGCGCTTTGACTTGAGTCGAGAGGGAGTCGGTTGCAAGGGAGGTTTTGAACCCTGGCGCTGGTATGTCCACATTATCTTCTTCCAATTCTGTAGATGGCACAGTTCAGCATCTTCTTCTCCATCCGGTACTGATCGATCGGTTCTCATCGCCGGTCCTGATGGGAATATTGGGCGGTCCACTGGGCACCTTGCGTCTCTGCCTCCGGTCTCCGGATCGTCCTTCTTGGTCATCCTTCATGGTTTCATCTCTCCTAGGATGATAAAGCAAAAGCGGCAATACCTACTCATAGACGATTTTTTTTCCACCACTGTTGAGATAGTGGGGCAGCATATACATTTCATCATAACGAACCATTACATTCTTATTTTGAAAAAAAAACAGTATGACTAAGAGACAGTTTCATACAAATCACAGTATGTTAGAGACTAGATGTGGTATGTTTTATGATTGGAACTGAATTAGTCTGATACAGTACCCGCTAGGATTCCAGAGGATTCCTCCAGTCGTTGCAGAGTGTGCCTGGGATGGCAACATTTCAACTGGTTTATGTGGACCCACTTGTCTTCCCCCTCTGCCGAACCGCCTTTGGGGATGCGGATCTTGTAGGCCACAGGGGAGATCTTATCGACGATCTCAAAGGGTCCCTTCCATGTAGGCAAAAATTTGCGCTGCTTGGCCTGGTTCCTTTGGAAGTTGTATAGATAGACCCGGTCTCCCACCTGATATTCCTTCCTGGAAGTTTTCAGGTCATAATGGGTCTTCATGCTATCAGCCGATCTTTCTAGATTCCGCTGAGCATAAGCAAAAGCATGTTGGAGGTGTTTCCTTAAATTCTCTACATACTCATGGGTAGTGGAGGCATTTATCAGTGTCTGCTCTTGGGTCCTATAGAGCAAATGCTGAGGAAGCACCATCTTGCGCCCAGTCATCAACTCAAATGGTGACATTTTGGTTGCAGATGAAGGGGTAGATCTGATGGCCATTAGGACCAGAGGTAATCGGATATCCCAACTTGGCCCAGAATCTGCCACAAACTTCTTTAATATGCTCACAATTGTCCGGTTATATCTCTCTACTGCCCCAGAAGAAGCTGGTCTGTAAGCAATATGCAGCTTTCTCTTGACCCCCAGTATCTCCCACATCTTTGTCATTACTTCACTGGTGAAGTGGCTACCTCTGTCTGACTCAATCCTTTGAGGTAGACCAAAACGGGAAAAGATGTGGTTAATCATCAAGGCAGCTGCAGTTTCTGCCTTGCAATTTGGGGCTGGGAGACATTCCACCCACTTGGTAAACAAGCATGTCACGGTCAACATGTACTTATTCCCCCTAGCCGAGCGAATCACAGGGCCTACAAAGTCGATTTGTAAATCTGACCATGGCAGTGTCATTCCCCTCTTTTGTAAAGGCGCACGGTGTGTGAGGGATGATGGCTGAAATTGTGCACACACAAGACAACCCTTCAGGTACTGGTCGAGGTCCTGCCCCATGTGTGGCCAGTATGCAACCTCTCTTAAGATTTCCAATGTTGTGTGAAACCCCCTATGACCGGCGGTGGCCGCATCATGGGCGTGACTTAACATCAGGCTTCGGAATGAGGTAGGAACCACCCACTGATCGTGGCCAGCTTTGGATTTCCTTACCAACAAACCGTCTTGGATCCGGAACATTTTTGGACATTTCATCAACACTCTTAGGTCCTCTTTCCCAATGTAATCGGTATCCGTCAGGGGAAAGTTCTCAGGGTCCTCAAGGTGCTGGTAAAATTTACCAATTATTGGATCCCCCTTCTGAGCAGTAATCAAATCAGCATCAGGGGTCTCCTTACTCCATTGTGCAATTGAGAGGTCGTTGTGAGCATTTGTCTGGGACCTAGTGATGGCAGTGACCTGGATTTCCCCCAACAGGGACTCAATCTCAATTAGATTCCCTTGGATGGCTCCGGTTTTGGCCAGCTGATCAGCTAAGTCATTTCCAGTTTTGTCTGGTCCCTCTACTTTGGAATGACCCTTGATCTTTTTCCAGTAGATGGTCATCTCATTCGAGTTGACCAGATCATCAATGTTTTGGATCAACTTCCCATGTTTCAAGGGTTTGTTGTTAGCACATAACATGCCTCTGGTTTTCCAATTAACCAGGTGCTCCACGAACCCGTTCCGTACATAATCCGAATCTGTGATTATGACCAGTTCGTGGAGTTGATGCTGGACAGCAGTGAGGATGGCCTGATGCACAGCCATCAACTCTGCCACCTGACTACTTCGGGGACCAATTTTGTATCCAGCGGAGGGTTCTGGGGACTCATTCACCCATGCATTCCCTACGCCGGCCACCAGTTCTTTCTCCCCGTTGTTGTCGACATGGTAAGAGCATCCATCCACATACACAGTGGGCATTCCCACACACTTGTCTTCTTCAAAGACTTTGTGGGGGGAATTAAGGTATGCCTCCATGTTGTCCTTTATGTTTAGACTTTCGTCCTCGAGACAGTTTTCTCTGGCACAATCATGCAAGTCAGCCAGACCTTGCGCGAGGGGACTCTTCTTGTTTTGGCCATATCGGACCTCCACAGGAAAGCCTTGCATTGACAGAATCCAGGAAGTAATTCGGGAATTACTCACATTTCCGGCCCGGATTCTGTCACTCTGGAGATATTGCAGAGGCTGGTGTGGAGTCTCCACTATGATGTGTTCCCCCTGGATAAACGGGCGGTAATTCTTCAATGCCCACACCGTTGCCAGGAGTGCCTTCTCACAATCGTTGAATTTTTCCTCCACAGAGGATAAAGTTTTGCTCGCATAGGAGATTACTTTATTGACCTTGTCATGCTTTTGGTATAATACTGCCGTCAAGCACGTATTAGAGAACCCCGTCTCCAGGAAGAACTCCTTGTTTCTGACAGGGTAAGCTAGGCAAGGCGCTTGTGAGAGGCTTCTTTTGAGTTGTCTTACTGCCTCGGCTTGTTCTGGACCCCATTCCCACTTGACCCCCCCCTTCAGGAGATGAATCAGGGGTCTGGTGATCTCTGCGTAGCCCTCAATGAACTTTCTGCTGTAATTAGTCAGTCCAAGGAGGCTCCTTAATTCTCGCAGAGTTGTGGGGTCTTTCAGTTTCTGAAGTGCTTCCACTTTCTTTTCCTGGGGACAGAGACCGTGAGGAGTAATCTCATGCCCCAAGAAATTAACACGGGTTCTACACCACTGTGCTTTCTGAAAGGAAAGTTTGGCTCCGGCGGCCCTCAACTGTGTCAGAACATAACGGATCTCCGCTATGTGTTCCTCCACAGATGAACTTTTGATGAGGACATCATCTACATAAGCCAGGTTACCCCTTGCACCCAAGTCGGGCATGGCCTTATGTAGGAAAATGTTGAATTCATTGCCGGAGTTGAGGTATCCGAAGGGAGTCCGGGTCCATGTGTACTGCTGGCCCCCAAAGGTAAAAGCCAGTTTGTATTGGTCCTCCCTACTGACAGGCACGGTCCAGTATCCATTGGTCAGGTCTATTGCAGTGAATACTTGTGACCCCTGAATCTGGGCCAGCCCTTGGTCAATGTAGGGCAGAGGCCATCGGGAAGTATGGACCCGTTTGTTGAGCTCCCTAAGGTCGGCGCAGAGTCTCCACTGGCCGTTCGGCTTCAATATTCCCAGCACCGGATTATTGAAGGTGCTGTGGACTGGACGGATTATTCCCCGGGACTCAAGGTTCTTAATTATTTCAGTAAGGGACTCCATTGATGCGAGAGGCAAGCGATATTGCTTCACAAACACTGGAGTCATGCCAGGGTCCGTGGGGATTGTCGTGGTGTGGATGTCGGTGCGACCACAGTCATATGAGTCTACCGCAAAGAGATCTTGGAAGTCCAAGAAAACTTGTTTCAACTTTTGCTTTTGTTCCAGAGTCACACAGGCATCAGCTAGGTTGACTCTCTCTTCCACCATCTGCCTGAAGCCTGGAAAGACTTCTGGTTTGGCTATCTCCGTGGCCTCCTCCAGCTGGGTGGAGAAGTCCCTGGTCAGAGTGCTGATTTGGACCGGAGGCTTCAGGTGGGAAAGGCAGCCCTCATGGACTTGGAAAATCACCTCATCCCTCCTGAAGTCACACGTCACATCTTCCTTACCATAGGGGCAGGAAGTGTACACCAGGAAGTTCCCCCCATGCCGGGTAAAAATCCTGTCTGGTGTTGCGTTGTCATCACCGTCACTGTCAAAACAGTCCTTGGGGATTAGTCCTAACAGTTCATTTACAAGATCCATGGAGAAATGTCGGTCATCAACCGCCATTCCAATAATGGTGCCTGCGGCTAGAGTAATACTCTTTAAGTCGCTGTTATCCACCTCTATTGGAATGGTGTCATGTTCTATGTTGACTAATGGAGTCGGGTTTACCCCCAACCCTTGCTGTTGGAGAGAAGCATTTAGATGAATGTAAGCATCAGGGTTTTTCAACTCTTGTCCCCTTTTAACTTTCACTTCCAGGGAGAATTGTCGGGTCCTTTCTGGGATGGTGACTTCCTCTTTAACCTGAATTTCAACTGCATAAGGTAGCAATTGAGCTGACCTAAATGCTTTTTCTGGATCATCAAAGCCCATGGGATTATCCGCTAATCGGGACCAAGCTTTGAAGTTTATTAGGTCCAAACTAATGGCAAAGCGATTGAGAATGTCACTGCCTAAGTAAAAGGCGGCAGGGACGTCTCGCACGACCCAACAATTATGGACTATGCTCTTATTGCCAATGGAGATTTTGAGCATACACCTGCTTGGCAGGAGGTGTTTTGAATTGGGTGCTTCCAGGTCCATTTCCCATTTGTCTATCAGCTTGAAGGTGGGAATGGCTGGATCTTTTGGGAGTTGGCGGAACATGGCTTCGCTGATGAAGCTCATACCGTTGTTCACACACACTCGAGCGAGAACAGAGTCCTTCCCATCCTTTAACTGAACAGGGATGAACAACTGCTCTCCAATTTGCTGAATCTCAGCCAGGCTTTGAGCTGATTTCACGTTTTTCTGGACTATAGGAGTGGGAGTTTCTGATTGTGGATTAGTATAGAATTTCAGAGTGTTTCCTTCCAGCGTGGAATACCACTTTAGACTGGAAGGAAGGTTGATTTTCAGAAATAGAGAGGACCCCCCATCACCAGTCTGTTGTCCTACTGCTATTACTGTCACGTCTGGAATTTGGTTGTTCTGGAAGTGAAATTCTACTTGGTCAGATTTTTGTTCAACCATGTGGCATGTGCCGTTTAAACTAACATGGTTGACGCTCTGTTTTAATTTTATGGGTCGGCTAGTCTGAGTCCAGAGGACCTTGTTTACGCAATCTATTAGGGGTGACAACCTTCTCAGGAGGTCATTCCCTAGTAAACAAGGGGTGCCCTCTGGGGTCACCACTATGACCGGGTGTTTCAACTTATGTCGCCCGATCTTAATGTCCAAGTCTGCAGTCCCCTCAACGGGAATTTCCTTCCCGTCAAAGTTCTGCAGTTGTCCAGGAAGAGAGGTGAGAGGAATTTGGTAATTCTCTCCCCTTCCTGCATTCAGTTCGTCAAAGGCCCTTCTGGACAGAAGGGTAGCTTGAGATCCAGTGTCCACCAGTGCCGAGATTGTACCCTGCCCCTGTACTTGTACCGGGGCATAATATCTTCCCTCCTTCTCCTCAAGGGGGCACAGATAATGTACATTTTTGGACAACTGGTGGGCTAACTTTCTGGTTTTGGACATCGCTAGCGAAGAGATTTGGGCAGAATTCTGTGGAGAGTCTTGGGAATCTGAAAGAAAAAGTTGGCAACTGGAGATCAGAGCCATTGTGGGTTCCCCTGGCTCCGTTTCTGGGCCGCCCCCCCCTTTTTGGAGGCAGTCCCCAGGATGGGTTTGAACCAGGGGATTTTCTTGCTGTTGGTTCTGGGCTGAGATGGTGGGCGGCGGTAGCTCAGTCTCCACATCTCCCCAGTCTGGATTTGCATCCCTAGGGACCCATTTTTCTTTGGGAGGAGTTCCGCCCTCTCTGAAGGAGAAGATCCTTTTCCCAGGATCCTCTGAGGATCCCTCTCCCTCAAATTGGAAGATCTGTACCTCCTCCTCAAACTGAGTCTGTTTGGGTTTTTTGTTTCTCCTACCCCCCCTCTGCTCCTTAGGAGGCAGACTTTCAGGGGCAAGAGATTTTGTTTCCGGTTCCTGGGTTTCCAGGGGCTGTTTACAAGTGAGGAAGGAAGCTTCCTCCAAGGCTTTACACCCCCCTTCCCCTTGTGCCTCCTCCCTGGGAACCGGTGAGTTATCGGGGTGCTGCCCCCGTCATTGTTCTGGAGCACCAGGTCCAGAGTTGGGTGCGTTCTGCGCTGGCACGCCGATCTGAGGGTTCTGCTGCGCCCTCAGTATATGACCCATATCCCGCGCCATGTTTTGAACCTGGCGCTCTAACTGGGAAACCCGCTCAGGCTGATACGGGGCCCTGTTTTCTCCCCTGGGCTGATCCCGGGAAGGGTAGCTGTCCCTCCTTTGGTAATACCCCGGGTTGGGAAGATTTGGGTACCCCTCCACCCTTGGCCTCCCCTCTCCCGGATTCAGTGGTCTGGGCTCAGGGAATTGAGGAAAGAAGGATGGATGATTTCGGGGTTGGAAGTCGGGTGGATATCTGGGGAAAAAGTTCTGCCCAGGGTTTGGTAAATTTCTGCCCTCCTGTGGGAAGTTTGGAGGGAAGTTCCCTGGGTTAGGTGCTTTGCTGGATCCCCCCCCTTGGGCTGGAGGAGTCCACACATAACCCAGGATGGGTCTGTTACCTTTGTAGCGAGGACTTACATAGTCAGGAGAGCGAGGGACCCCATTTGTGGGGCTGCCTCCCTGTCTCCCTGTCTGTGACTGGCCCGAGGACCTTCTGGGCCTAGCATTGTTCGGTGCAGGTAGGTTTTTAGGCCCCCCCATCTCCAAATCCAAAACGGGGGTGACCTTTACCTCTGCCACCTTGGCAGCAGCAGGGGTGCTGTTGGCTTTGGGGTTTTTCTGGGCATTGCTTTTATTTTCTATGGGCTTCTGCACCTCATCGATCCGGGTAGCCTGTTCAATGACCCAGTCTAAAGATCTTTTCTCGTGAAAATCCCTCACGAGCTGGGTCATGATATATTTGGGCAAGGCATGGAAAAACGTGTTGATAAAGTCACGGCTATCCGTGCGCACCCTTCTTGTGGTCTGTGCAAAAGCCCGCTTTAACTCCTGCACAAATTCTTGTGGGGCCTGATCCTCCCCACATTGCAAATTGTAGGCTGCCTTGCGAGCCTCTTGAGGATTTCTGTGAACAGAAAAATGTTTCAGGATGGCCGCCTTATAGGTGGACCATCTTAAATGATTTTGGTCCTCCAGCCCCGCAAAGAAACTGGAGTATTCCGGGGAGAAGGTCCACTTTACATATTGAATGCAGCTTTGGCTGTCCTTCAAATGGAAAGTCTCCATCATTTGTTCAAACAACTCTAAGTGCTCCCAAACAGAATACTTAGAGTTCTTATGGTAAGGCGTGATGACGCTCCTGATCGCCTTAATCTGCTTTAAGGGGTCCTTAAGCAAGGCTCTTTTTGCCTTATTGGCCTTTTTGGTTCGGGTAACCCTTGTCCATTCTTCGTCGGACTCAGAGGCACTGCTCCCAGAGGTTCCCGTCTGTTCTTCCAGGTTTTCCCGGATTCTGCGAGCCTGGGAATGGCTGGCAGAATGTGGGGACCTGGTCTCCTGTGTCCTGCGCAGTTCAGAGGAGTCTTCAGCTTCCTCCTTGCTGCCAGGATTTGATGGGTACCCCCTCCACTGACCTAACTGGGCAGAGGTTTTCAGGATGCCCTTAATGGGCCTACTCTCCTGGGGTTCCCCATTGAACTGTACTGTACTTGGGTGCCCATACCCGGATGCCCACCCCTCCATTCCTGAGTGGTACTGGCCTATGAGCCCCATACTCTTAGCTGGATAGTAATCTGCCATCCCTGTGGCCCTGTGCTCATGTGCGCCAGGGGACATGGGGGTGGTAGAGTCCAGGGACTGGGGAAGATGAAGGCCCCTGGTGTTAGGGCTCCTGCGGTTATGGTCAGGAGTCTCTCTTTCCCAGCGGACCTCATCTCTATCCGCCCCTGCTCCCTGTTGCAATGCAAGAGCCTGCATTTGTGCTTTCAGTTCCTCTGTTAAGGCCTTACTCGACTCTATCAGTTTCTCCTGCATCGCTACCTGCTGTTGGAGCCTATCATTGTGTTGACAGAGGGCCTCATTTTCCCTCTGTGCTTCCTGGTTGGTCCTGGAGAACTGGGCCAGTCTTTGCTGCAGGAGGGTTACCTCCTGAGCTGTGTCCCTATTGGCCTGCTCCTTTCTTGCTAGAGCATCCTCCACCCTTCTGGTGTGCTCTACCAAGTTCTGGTTTTCTTTTTGGAGGTCACCCAGCCCCTGGTGGGCCAGGTGATTTTCTTCCATTTTCCTTTTTAAATGGCAGACTTCCTGGCCTAAGGCGTCTCTTTCCTGACTAAGAGCCTGCATTTGTGCCGCCAGGTCGTCCCTTTGCCGTTGAAAGGCACCAGCTTTCTGGCGCTCCTCATCAAACTCCGCCTGGGTATCCAGGTCTTTCAGAATTAGTTTGTTGCTCTCCTCTTTCACTCTATCTAGATGACTTTGCAGGGTGGCTACCTGCTCCGTGCATGCCCTGTTAAAGTCTAACTGTTGCTCCAGCTTTTTCTGGCTTTGCAGTAGGGAGTCCAAACCTTCTTGGTGTTCCTTCTGCAAGGCCAGAAATCTGGTATCCTGTTCTGACTTTTCCTTTTGCAGCACATCCATATCCTCCTTTATTTTAGTAATGTACAGTCTGCTGTCATTTTCTGACTCCTGGCTCCTCTGCAGCCTCTGCTCAGAAGAGTCCAGATCAGATTGGACCTTCTGTAATGCCATCTGTTGCCTATTTGCCAGATTTTGGCTTTCAGCACATCTATCCTGCATGTCTCCCATATATAGGTACAGGTATGCTGCTATCCTGGCAATCTTATTGTGTTCCTCTTTGGCTTTAGGAGCCATATATAGTTCACTCAGGGCCACATGTAATGGACCCTGATCTCTCCATAAGTCTGACCCTGTTTCCGTGACCTGTTGCATGATGGCCTGCAACCAGACTGTTTGGTCCTGGTGAGTCCACTCACCTCTCACAAATAACTTCTGTAAGAAGTGCTCTCTGGCTATTTTCATGTCTACTAAGGCCGTCATTCTAGAGATTGGTCTCTGTCCTGACTTACAGAAGTTAGTAATTTATTTTTGCAGAACAGAACTTTTCTTGGAGTGTCCCTTTTGAAGAATGCTTCACAGCGTAATGCAGCGTGGTGATCCGACTGGATGTATGTATCCCGTCAGTTAGCACACTGTATTAATCTGCACAAATGGTAAATCTAACCCAACGTCTCGGCTCGAGCCCCCAATTTGTAAGAGGATTCAATTCAGCACTACCGCTAAGTTAACGCCTAGTCTAGAATACTGAATGAAAACCCTTATTGATATATCTTTAGGTCCAGTTCATGCGTTCTGGATGACTACCCTTGTATAACACCCCTCTCTTGGAATCCCCCTGACCCCACTGAGCCAAGAATTAGTTCTGTTTTGCAAGTTTAAAAGGTTTATTTGATAAATTAAAATATAGATATCACACTTTATAATAAATTAATAATTGAATATCACACTTAATCTGATATGGTAAGAATTAACAACGGAGAATCTGGCACTAGCACACTTCTTTATAATGACTAATGAGTTGACATGAAATGGATAAGGTAGCACACTGGTACACAGGAACAAAAGTATACTGTGGTGGAGGATGCTTTATGTAATTCAAATGGATGTAAGGTTGAATAAAATTGCAATACAGAAAATACTCAATATGATTTCAACAGACAATGTAATCACTTTTCTCTGGCAATCCCTTCCCCCCCTTTTTATGCAATGGAAGGAATGGAAGGAAGCGCACAGTTCTCAGAAATGCAATCAACTGTAATTCAGTTCACCCCAGCAAGCTTAAACAACAGAAAACAGATAGGAGTTTTGAAATCACAGGCCCAAATTACTTTGATATGTGCTGGCAATGAATGAGAAATATGCTGGAAACGCTTTTAATTCACTTTTAAAGGTTCAGGATGAGTGGTATCTAGTTAATATTAGTCCAGGCTCACACTAGCAATGATGCAGGAATGATTATCAGGTCAAACGAATTTCTAGCAAATGGAAATCAGCAGCAGCAGTTTTTTTACATGTGAAGAAATTGCAAATCGCGGCAAAATTCGCGGGTGCGTGTTCCGCGATTGCGGTAAAACTATAAGGGGTAGGAATTCCTAGGAAAGCCACGATTCTAAGCTATCAGAGGAAAGTTACGGCAAGTCTCTAGCTCAAACGGTCGCGGAGATATGAGCAATTTAATAAAGGTCGTTTTTGGTTTTGTAAATTTTAAACGCACACTTTTTCAAAATGACAAGTGACAAATTTTTGCAGCTAGAATGACAGGTGACAGCTAGGAGGCAGTTCTACTTAGATTAAATAGATTGAATTAGATGAATTTAAACTAAGAGATGTGTTCTGAGCTTTGCTAAGTACTCACAAGAGATTTTGAACAGGAAAGCGGCTTTGTCATGATCTGGTCAACAGTCTGGTCAGGTCTTTCCGGGTTCTGCTCACAGCGCCTGGTCTGGTCTCTGCTAGGCACAGCACTGCGTTCCCTCGGGTCTGGTCTCTGCTAGGCACAGCACTGCTTTCTCCCTGGTCTGGGTTTTGAAGTCTCTAGTTTGGCTTTCAGGAGGTTGATGAATTTGAAGTCTGGATCTCTGGATGTTGTCTGGTCCAGCAAAGTGCGCTGCAGCAAATGTGATTGAAGGTCCCTACCTAAGTTTCAGTGGTCCATTTATATGTTCTCCAAGTGGGTGTGTGTGCAGCATCACTAGCCTTGCCCCTCTCACTCGCCATAGGTCACTTCCTCCTCTTCCCCTTGATTGGGGGAAGAAATGAAGTGTCATCATGATGAGGTCGGTTTATGATACAGAGACCCCACCCCTATCAACTTTACACACAATCTATATCTGACCTAAAAACATATTTGCACAGGTACACATTTGTTTACAATTACATATACATGGTGTGGCTGAATTTAGCCATGTCTATGTCCAAATCTGCTCATTCTAGGAGCTCGCATTCAAAGAGTGTACATAATTGACTTTTTAACTGCTTTTTCAATTTCCGACATGGACCCAACTTTACATACATGTGTGCAGGGGGTAGGGACATTAACTGATGAAGTTTCAGATTTTTAACATGCACACATTTATAGTAATATCCACTTTTCCGCTAAAACCCCCTTGAACATACCACCGGTTCCTACCACGTCTTAAACTGTGGGCAGAAAAATCACAAGAATTATGGTATCATTTATAAGATTTTCACATGTCCGCACCATGAGTTATTAATCTTTTTCTAAACCCATATCCTTGCTGCAGGGGTGTGTCTTTTCAGGTCACATGGTACAGAAACCAGTCTTTCCAGTTTCTGCCAAGCCAGCTTGCTTCTCACAGGCAGTGCCCCTCCCAGCTTCTCCAGGAGGAAGCCACTTTTTACGACGTCTGTAATAAAAACCTTTGCCTAAGTGAGGAGGGCTTTGTTCACTCTCTGGCAGAGCACAGGAAATTCAATTATCAGATAGGTGGCATATCCTTAGTGTGGGCAGCAAAAGGAAGGTTGGCCTGGGAACATAGTTGTGACTCAAATTTCACTCCTGATGAAGTTTAGTTGCTAGGCAAAATCAAGTTCCTTAAGCCAGACCTTCAGCTAACTTTTTGTTGCTTTTAAAATACTTGTAATTTTACACATGCAGCTAGAATGCTGATTCTAAGTGCAAAACTATGACATTTCAACAGTTACAAAGGCATGTGACACCAAGCATAGGTCACTCATTTAATTTAACATTTTCGATTTTGGTGGTTTTAAATCCAGTTTCAGTTAGGCTTAAGCTGCTGACTCCATAGCATTTTTGTTATAAGCATTGTTTTTGGGCTCTTCATTTCCCAGATTTTGTAGGCACACAAAACTCCATTCTGCCAAATGTCTGCTGGTGTTCAGTGAATATTTTGCACATGTTGCAAGGTTTGAAATAGGCATTTTGGCTTGCCTTCAGAAACACACAGAGTGGTTTTAAAACGCCGGCTTTTGAATAGTGGTGAGTACTGGTACTGCACCCATTTTTGGGATTTTCTTGGATTAATGCATTCAGACCTTTCTGTACACTGGTGGGTGGCAAGTTAGGTAACCATTTTGGTGTGCGCACAACTGCGCAGCTCTCCTGGATTCTGGGATGAAATGATGGGCGGCGACAGCGCATCCCCATCTTTACCCACTCCAATGATTTATTTTTGTTCTGGGGCAAAATGATGGGCAGCGACAGCTTAATCCCCACATTCACCCCGTCTAATGATTCCACATGGGTCAAAACCCTCCACAGGGGAAACACGAGCAAAGTTGCCCAGTCAGGGGAGGTGGGTGGGATGGGAGGCGGGAGGGAAGCACAACTCAGGAAATGGGTGTCGGGAGGGAGATGCAATGTGCGCGGGGGCCTGGGGGAACAAGGAGAGGCCAAGTTAGTAAGGTGGAGGCCTTCTAGGGTCTCAGCCAGGGGCTGCCTCACCTGTGGTCCATTGGAAAATGACCACTCCAGTGGGAAGCTGGTTGCTGCACCGGGGAAACACAAGAAAAATTGCCCAATCGGAGGAGGTGGGCGTTTTGGGAGGCAGGAGGGAAACACAAATCAGGAAATGGATGTTGGGAGGGAGATGCGATGTACAGGGTCCTGGTGGCTCAAGGAGAGGCCAAGTTGGTAAGGTGGAGGCCAACTGGGGTCTCAGCCAGGGGCGCCTCACCTGTGGTCCGTAGAAAAAATCCAAAAAGCCCCCAAAAAATCAAAATAAATAAATAAATAACAAGGCTCTTTTCAAAGCCACCATCAAAGAGGAAATTGAGTACCCTGGTTGCAATGTCTGCCCCCACCCTCACAAATTGCATGATATGTCCATGGACACCGCGGTAGTCCGCGGATTGCATGTGCCACATCTGGGTCTTTTGAGGTTGGTAGGCATGGAAATGGGACTGTGGTGGTTAGGGGATTGGTCAATACATTTTCCTGGGTGTGGTGTGCAAGGAAAGACTATTGCAGGAGGTCTATTTGCTGAGAGGAGTGCAGTTGGCAAAGGCTATGGCTGTGTCTTTCAGGAGGCAGAGTGTATGGATTTTGGGGGACTCATGGATACATTGGTTGGAATTACATGCAGAACACTGTGGAGTGGCTGCACATCTTGGATTCCATCATGTAGATGTGCACTAGTACGGGGTGCGTAGAATGAAGTAGATGAATTTGGTTCCTCTTTGTGCCACTTTGGTGACGCTCTATCATCCAGACATTATTATTATTATTCATTGTGAAGGGATCAGTTTAGGATATGTTACTGGAATCTCACTGCAGTTTGCGATGAAAAAAGGAACATTTGTGATGTCATCTTTGATGTCATGGGTGTTAGCCTTAACAAAGCACAGTGCTGGCATGAGTTATGGTTGATAAGCTTACCATAACTGGTGAATTTTTGGTTTTTTTTGGTTTTACTTGTAACCATAGTATGAATAGGTTGTGGTTAGTGCAAAGTAACTGTAACGTCCCTGTCACAAAGGTTTTTGCACTGAATTTGCTAGGTTGTTCTTAGGGCAATGGAAGCATAAGGTCCCTTTACCAAAGTTTGTCCAGTGAATTTGACCAGAACCTTCCTGCAGTATAGTTTTTTCAATAAAGGGATACGTTTTTAGTAGCGCAACTTAAGCATAATGTCTCTTCAACAATGTATTTTGTTAGTGAATTTCATAGGTTTTTGGTAGGGCACTGTAACCAGAACCTTCCATTAGCATAGTGTTTTTAGTAAAGGTGATAGGTTTTTAGTACCGTAACTTAACCATAACGTGCCTTTAACAATGTTTTGTGTTACTGAATTTCATAGGTTTTTAGTAGGGTGCTGAAACGCGAACATTGCTGTAGCATAGAGTTCTCGGTAAAGGTGATAGTTTTTTAGTACCGTAATTTAACCATAACGTGCCTTTAACAATGTTTTGTGTTCATGAATTTCATAGGTTTTTAGTAGGGCACTGTAACGGGAACGTTGCTGTAGCATAGTGTTTTCAGTAAATGTAATAGGTTTCTAGTACCACAACTTAACCATAATGTGCATTTAACGATGTTTTTTTGGTAGTAAATGTCATAGGTTTTTAGTAGGGCACTTTAACGGGAACGTTGATCTAGCATAGTGTTTTCAATAAAGGTGATAGGTATTTAGAACTGCAACTTAACCATAACGGTAAGAATTTTTTGTCACTGATTCCTTGTCTGCCCTCATGACGAACTTGTGGGAAGGCCAAATTCCCCTGTCAATGTATCCATGTGTGTCACCCCTTCCCTTGCCTAATAGTGTCAGTGTATCTTAGAAATTAAAGATGTACATGTTCAGTGTTGGTGAGAGTGTGAGTGGTGTTCATTTTTGTATTAACATTACATGGTGAATCTGTGCCACACAGTACTGGCCGAGATAGCTACAGGTAAGCAATATGGAGGTTTCCTAGGGAGACTGCACCTGGCTGGCGTACGTGCAATCACAATTCAGGTATCCGTAGGACTGCAGTACTGGCTGCATGGTCACATCTTCTAATACACTTTTAATTACTTGTGGGAGCGCATGTTTATCCGTTATACAACTATGCCCATGCCTAGGGCATCCTCTGTGTGCTGGTAACAGCGCCCCTGTCACGAGCCCTATTGATTGATAGGGTAGGCTACCGCAATTCAAGTAGTCCTAACGACTACGTGGGTTGCTCTTCAAACATACCAATTCATCAGTGCACCATGCCTGGCTGTATGAGACCCACTGGGAAACATGGAACAGCAACCTCCAGTGTGTGGTGGGCGTGTTAAATGTCACAATAGTTCGATTGATGCGCTGCTTGTTTTCCATGACCCGTGAAACTGTTACACCGTCTCTTCACTGAACACTGTGACGGAAAGTGTCAAGGGTTCACCTGCTGGTCATAGAGTTGAACAAAACATTTAACTACAGGTGTGACAGTTTGTAGTGAGCCTGCAAAATGGCAAAGCTGGTGCAGCTTGATCACTAAAAGCAAGCAAACAGCAGATACATCGGAGTGCGAAGAATATCAGTGGTGGTTAAAAGGCTTTAGCGAAGAAGAAGCAAAGAGGATTCTCAGCCTCATCAAAACAACGGGAGACGAGCTGATTAGCTCAGACAAACCTGAAGCACTAATTAAACAGTTAGAGTGGAAGATACGTAGGGAGATCAAACTGAAACTTCATGCGACTACACTGGCACACTATTATAAAGCACAAAGGATTCCACGTGGATTAAGAGTGAACCTAGAGCCAACACTGTATAAGGAGAATCCGAATTTCATAAAGAAATGGAGACAGATCCTCAACAAGTGCTCGCTTGACCTCATCCTGCTGACAATTGAAGAACTCTCACATAGTTTGACATCCCTTGAAGAAGAAATTGACACTATCAAAAATACGTTGAGCAAGAGTTTTACGACAGACCAGCTGAAACAAGTATTGGACGATACCAACGAGAAACTAGCCAAGTATAAACAAGAACTGGAGACTAAGAAAGTTTGCAGGTTTAGACGCGACACTCAGGATTACAAGACATAGTATACACCTGGCAGGAATACTATGGTCAACGTCCAACTAGACCTTTACAACCTCGCATGCCAAGAACTGGACCTGTGAACACAGACGCCACCTCTTCAGAAGCTTCCAGCACAGAACTTGAAGTTATTACAGAAACTGGAGCATCCACACCTTCTATCTCAAGGGGTGAGGGGATTACACCCGCAATCGTTCCTTTTTTAGAAAAAGACCAACCCGACGTGGACAAGGGAAGAAAAAAATCAGAGAGGAAGAAGCAAACCGGGAAAAGGACATAGTCGTAAACATTTCATCTTATCAGTTGTCCCGTATGGAATTACAAGTCCTTCATAAGGGCCTCTCATTTGTACCTCACTACAATACTAGCCTACTGAGGGAAAAGATCGACTTTTTCAAATTGACGCGGAAATTAAAGCTGAAAGTTTTCTTCAATGATCTTGAGGAAGAAGAGAACACCATGGAACCCTCAAGATTCCTAGAATTAACACCTAAAAGTGTCTTCAATCCCCCGGTTAGCAACCATATGCTGCCGGTCTTTGAAAAAACAGTTCTCGACCAATTCAAGAAAATTTATTTTAGAACAAAGGAGAGAGGGATCTTCACTATGAATGAACGTCAAACCCTTAAAAAGCTACTCGATAATAATGAGATCATTTTCAAACCAGCAGACAAGGGAGGAACCCTAGTACTGATGGACAAAGTGAAATACATCTCAGAAATCGAACGACAACTGTTGGATCGATAAACTTATCAAGAGATTGACTACAATCCTATGGAACAAGTTAGAGACCTGATCAAGGAAGTATTGGATGAGGCTGAAGCAAGAGAGGTGATCTCCGAGAAGACACGTAGATTCCTAGAAAAGACACACCCCATTACTCCGATGATATATATTCTCCCGAAGATTCATAAAAGATTAACAGATCCCCCCGGCCGGCCATTATAGCGGCAACTGACAGCTTATTGGAGCCATTGGCAAAGTATTTGGATACAATTCTACAACCTCTCATACAAGAAACCCCGACCTACATCAAGGATACTACTCACGTTTTAACAAAACTGAAGGAGGTTGAATTTGTTAACACAAAGGATACCCTTTTTACTATGGATGTGAGATCTCTCTACACCAACATCGTACACGAGGCTGGACCAGAAGGAGTGGAATGGCTACTTCTAAGGAGCGATAACTGTCAAGGCGACAAACTATTTGTATTGACACTGCTCAAATTGGTGCTGATGAATAATGTAATTCGATTCAAAGACAAATTCTATCTTCAAGTTTCAGGGACCAGTATGGGGACCGCTATGACCCCAGCATATGCAAAGACATACATGTACCATCTGGAAGAAGAACACATACTAACATCTGCGAGGTGGTTACGTCATCTGACCATCTTTGTAAGATATATTGATGATGCGTTTGGCATCTGGTCAGGTCCAGATGATGAATTGAACAAATTCTTTTCCATGATGAATGCTATGCACTCGAGGATCAAATTCACTACTCAGACGAGCAAAGCACTGATCAACTTCTTGGATGTTGAAATCTACATTAAAGAAAACCGTCTGGAGACAAGAATTCATCCTCGGAGGATGATTGACAGCGTCCCTCTAAGCCAGTTCTTAAGTTATCGGAGGGATATTTCAGAAAGCACAGAATATCAGAGACAGTCAGCATCTTTACGTCATAAATTCAGAGAGAGAGGGTATAACTCCACCACACTATCACAAATTGAGGAGAAAGTGGCTACTATCAAGAGGGACACTTTGCTCACACCCAAGAACACCAAGAAAGATGATTCCATGGTGTATGTTACCACATACTCTGCACAGAGCAAGAAAATCAGGAGCATCATCTAAAGAAACTGGCCAATGTTGCAAATGGACCCATAGACACAACCACTCTTCCAACATCTTCCCATTATTGCCTACAGAAATAGCAATGCTTTAAGGAACAGTTTAGTCAGAGCGGATCTGTCTACGACTCAGAGGGCACAAATAAAGCACAAGGGAACTCAACCATGTCATAACTGTCAGCATTGCAGCAACATCATACCAGACAATATAATCTCGCACCCGCATACAGGCAAACCCATTACACTCAAACATTCGTGCACATGTGATTCTACAAATGTAGTCTATGCTCTCAAGTGCCCCTGCGGCTATTATTATGTGGGGATCACTACAAGAAAGGCAAAACTGTGCTGGACTGAGCATAAGTCCAACAGTCGGACTAAAAACCTTAGATCACCTGTGGCAATGCACTTTGTGGAAGCGAGACATTCAATTGCCCAATTGAAATGTATGATTTTAGAACAAGTAAAAATGGGTCCGAGAGGGGGAGATGTACAAAAGAGACTACTCCAGAAGGAGATTATTTGGATTGACCTGTTGGATTGTCTCAGCCCAAGGGGCATGAAATGTGAATTTGACCTAATGTGTTTTCTCTAATATATTCCATGTTGATCCTGTTTAGTGCTTTTAACAGTGTTTTTAACAGTGTAATGCCTACAAATAGCTTTTTGATACTTCTTGCTTCTGATAACAAGAGTTTGTAAGACTATTGATTCTCAATATACACCGGTCAGTGTGTGGGGCTTTCGATTGACCCCTGTATAAATAACCCAAGGGTCTTATTCAGGCTGTGATCCTGCAGAATGTGAACTGGTTTGGCACCAGGAGCCTTTAATTTTATTTTATTTTATTGCATAACTTTGTTACATAACTGGCCTGTTGTCTGGTGATGGAATGTGATTTTCACCCAGCTGTATAACTCATTCAAGAATGTGAACGGCATACCAGCCGGGAGTCAAGTTGAATCCTCTTTCAGATTCGAATAGGGAATATTGATTACTGTGAAGCCCATAACCCAAGCGGCATTGGAGAGTAGAGGTTGATGAAACTGAATAAAATTATAACAGCAGTTGATAACTAGAATGACAGTCTAGTAGGGTAAGATGCGGGCGGATGCCTCAGTATTGACCCCCCTGTGATGATTGTTATTCATTTGTAATCTAGCGGGAGGCAGGGGCACTAAGCAGTTTTTTACTGCCGTATTGCCCCTCCCCCGCTTCTCGCTCAATCCATGAATAATGTTGCCCTTATACGTCCAATATAATATACTTTTCCATCCAGCATTTCCACTAGACTTGGTCTAGCAGACCGAATTGTCTCATTACACTATATGGGGATATTAGTAATCAAGGCACGCTTACACGAACGCAGTGCGGCACAAACGCGCTTTCCCTTTCAGACCAGGGTTGGTATCTGAATACACTGCATGAGATTGAGAGTGCAGCGCATGCCCGTGCGCGTCCCTAGCAACAGTAGCTGTGGCGCGCACGCGCAGCATGGTGTTTGCACTCAGAAAACACCTCATTAATGTGGCTGCTACATACAGCCTGTGAACGGACCAACAAGACCGTTAGACAGTGCACGACTCATTAGTGCCATAATAAAAGACTAAATAGAAACACGATAATTTCAAATATTATGACCGCACCCGAGATACGGTGTCCCACACAAAGATGGCGCCCGCACAGGGACGTGCGTGCGCACCTGCTCCCATGGCAACCAATTTTGCTTGGGAGAGCCGTGCAGCGCGTTCTTGTGACGGGCTGCTTCGTTTGGCGTCCCGTGGGCAATTATTTCCAAGTAAGTTGCAAGGAAATGGAGGCATTTACCAATAGTCTACGATCACGATTGCTGAATCGTGATATATTATAGCCTCTGTGTGTAACTAGCACTGTTTTTGGAAATAGCTGTTAACAGCTCAAACTAAAGTTACAGACTCACACAGCCTCCTGGCTTGGGCGTGTATGAATTAATATCACCCCTTTTCTCTCCATGCCTCCAGTTGCCCATTTTTGGAGTCACAGCCTGACACTGCCATTGCACCCGGCGAGACATTTGGGTCTTTCGACCAGGTGACTTATTATGAATTACATTAATAGCACTCTAGAGCATGACTCTGTGCCTAGGATCTAACACTTACAAACTGTATGTTATGTCACTTTAACCATACAGGTGACCATGAATCACCTCTGCTTACCAAGAAAAGCAGGTTAGTGTATCTCCATTCATGAGAGTTACCTACCGAGTCTCTTAAACTTTATATAGATCTAATGAGTGTATCCTTATACCTTGTAGGAATTCCAACCAAATTTTGTTGAATCTAAAACATGTCCTGCCCTGAAGATAGATTTCCAATAATCCGAAACGTGTTGGCACTGATTACTTAATAGGAGTGTCTTTAGGAAACTTTTGAGCAGAGTGAATGTAATTTCTCAGAAGCAGGGAAAAACAAATGTGATAACCACCCTGCATATGAATTGTCTTATCAGTTTAGCTGAGATAAAGTGTACTTTACTTTTTGTTTTCTTTACCAAACACGGTTTGTTTAGAGGATTTTCTCAGCTCAATTGAAGTTCTATCCTTTGTTTTTGAATCGTAAATTGACTTGTATGAACTAATATGTGAATTGAATTAGTTTTCACACACTTAAAGGTAATAGTGTGGTGCACATTAAATCTGTTTATGTGTTGATATAACGACAATTGGGTCTGTCTCATACCTGTCTGCTCTCAGCCGGATTGATGCTTGTCTGTAGATTCACAGGTTAACAGTGCCTCATGACCCTGTTTTCTATTTGAACATTAGACAAAGTCAATTATGCCACTTTGAAGGCTGTTGAGATCAACCCTTGTAGAACGAATAATCCCAGGTGGGAGTTTTTGGTCTCTGCAAGGTGGAATTACCACTTGGGACTAGTTCCCGTTAGGAGTGCAGCATAGGGTTACCGGCTGGCAACAGTCGGTGTGTGTCTTGTTCTTCAGTATTTTGAACCTCCAGTGGCCTCGAGCTTCTCCCTGCTGCACCTGAAGTATTATATACTTAAATTACACACAGTACCCAAGACCCCTTGGGGTAATTTACCTACAGTGAATTTTACTTATAGCTTGGAGTGCCTCCCAACCCATTTTTCTTTTTTCAACAGCGCCCCTGTCACCAGCCTTATAGATTGATAGGGTAGGCTACCGCAATTCAAGTAGTCCTAACGACTACGTGGGTTGCTCCTCAAACATACCAATTTATCAGTGCACCATGCCTGGCTGTATGAGACCCACTGGAAAACATGGAACAGCAACCTCCAGTGTGTGGTGGGCGTGTTAAATGTCAGAATAGTTCGATTGATGCACTGCTTGTTTTCCTTGACCCGTGAAACAGACACACCGTCTCTTCACTGAACACTGTGACGGAAAGTGTCAAGGATTCACCTGCTGGTCATAGAGTTGAACAAAACATTTAACTACAGGTGTGACAGTTTGTAGTGATTCTTCAAAATGGCAAAGCTGGTGTGGCTTGGTCACTAAAAGCAAGCAAACAGCAGATAGATCGGAGCGCAAAGAATATCAGTGGTGGTTAAAAAAGTACTGTAGCCACATGAGTCTCGCTTAATAATTATCTTCCTTCTCCACGTATTGAAGCTATGTTTCTCGTCGTTATAAGCATTCTTGTATTTCACAATTCATTCATCTCTGTGCATTCTAGTCTTACGGCCAATGGCGTACCATGAACTGTCCGTACTGCATTTAACAAGAACTGCAATCGAAGCATAAGGGACCAGTGGGCAGGGTACTACCCTTCCAACAATGCAGTTGGGTACTTTCATGTACAGCATTCTCCACGTAGGGTGCGGCCAACAACAGGGACACTCCTGTAGGGCACCAGAGCTTCAAAACATCCTTGCAGACCATGTGCTCTGCTAATGACCCTTACCTGCCAAAGGGCACTTTACTGTACATGTATTGCGATGTGCTACTCTATATATGGAAGCTACTTGGAAGTTTTTGGGAACGGTCCATCCAGGAGCATGGCAATGACTGCTGGCTATTTCAGTAAGGGCCACCCAACATTTCCCTCTCTCTGAACGTCCCCTATATTATGCCTGTAGGTGCTGCCCCTTCCGTACTGGCCCTTGCCATCCGTTCCTTCTGTGGCATGTGTTACAAGACCAAAATAAATAGAAATCAACTGGAAAAGGAAAAAAGTTAACTAAAGAAAGCTCCTTTCAGAGTGGAACAATGGAAATGGCAATGAACAGATGCAGGGTGCCGCGCACCGTATACACTGCACAGATTGTGGGCTAAATAAAGCGAGGCACGGTACTGTGGAAAACACTGTAGTGGAATTAGGTAGAAAGGGCTCGCTGTAGAAAGAGATTTTGCACGTGTTGCAATGCGTTTTCAAGAGTTGAAGTGTGCAACACCTACCACAAAATGTCTTCCTCCACTTCCAAGAAGGTCAGCCGGGCAATTTGTATGGGGCATGCAGAAATTAGAATGCCAGGAATATTAAGAGGAACACTCTTTTTGTGGGGAAAACTCTTAGTCCCGTGAAACGTCATCTCCCCATTTGTAAAATACGACATTGGCACATGTCGTAAAAAGGCACAAATAGTATTCTTCACAATGTACCGTGCTTTCTCCATTTCCAGATCAAATGAAAAATAACGCAGTGACATCGGTCTCTGCTTAATGGGATAAGAAAATAGGCAAGAGATCGGAAACAGACGCATTACCTGTGCAAGTGGCTCCTTCAGCTCAAACGACACTGAAAATCGTGTAACATGTAGTGCAATTTGCCCACCGCAATGAAGAACAATAATGTCGTCATTATCGGGCGTCAACAATGTCTCACACAGACAAACCAAAATCAGTCACTTCATTGTAGGTATTCCATAGGAGTACAAATCCACATGATACAATCCAGCATGAGCAGCCACTGCACAGTGTTTTCCATTCACTTTCAATCAATGTATTTAGAACTCCCCCTAAAACCATATGCTGTGGCTCATGAAACACACGGCCATAACCGCACCCTCTGCATTTTGGTCGACAAATACACTGTGTACCACAGTCTGTGTACAATCCACACCCAGAAACCTTATTGACCAATCCCGTAGCGTCCTCCGGCCCAAATCTATGGCTGCCATCTGCAAAAGAGGCATATGTGACACATGCAACCCTACAACTATTGCGATGTCTGTAGACTTTTTGTGCTTCGCGTGCGCAGGAGTGGGGGGAATAAATTTCAAGCATGGTAGGGGACCTCGTTAATAGTGGCCATGGAAACGCCTTTTTTGTGTTTTGTAGTTCAGCTCACATTCTTACAATAGGGTCTTTAGTGCAGCCTTTAAATTGAAAAACAAAATTTCATTGCCACTGGTCGACAAAGAAATTCCATTAGCTTTGAAATGTGTGCTCATATCAAGAACCGATTTTGTTGATCTCATAGCAGCACTCAACCACTCACACATGCTTCTGTTGATTAGACCCCTTACAACCTCTGGCTGGCGACAATAATCATTGGAATAATCCCAAACTATTCGTGGTGGTATACATGAGAAAAGCACCTTGGCAGTGGGAAAAATGTGCTTCACTGCTTTAATCAACTTCTTCAGTTGATGGTACACACGAGAACAAGCCATGGAACCCAAATGCAACACTCCATACACTAGCGAAAGTGGCCACTCGTCGACATACTTCAAGCAGATCGCCGAAATTGCACATATCGCCACAGCATCACAATGCGTCCACTCGCTCCAAATTCAAATCGCAATGAAAGCTTCTTTCGACTGCATACTCGAACAGATCTTCCATCAAGGCATCACCGACTACCAAAACAGTGCGTCTCCCATCTCTGCCTGCCAACCTCACTGCACAGAGTAATAAAAAAAAATATGTTGCTGCCCTTTCCTGTGACGCACACCCTGAGGACCTGATTGGACAAATCCCACAGTCCATTTCCATTGGATAGCATGGTGCTTTCCCAAATCCTGCGAGTGCCGTCCTCCAGCAAAGCAAAGTAGTCCTTATTCCCTTTCCACTAATTTTTGTCCATCACTACCTCATTGGCTACTGGTAAATACTGACACACGCATCCACCAATGGCATTCACCACATTAGCATCTAACACTGCCACTTCTGTATAACATTTCATTTGTACCATTGCACAATAAGCCTCCAAGTGTCGTGTCATTGGAAAGCTCGGCCAGTGGAAAATTCAGTAAAAGAGTACAAGAATTGGGCATCAACATTCATCAACATGAGCACCCATAAGCACAAAGTGGAGGTTTGAAAGCTTTCCTTCAGTATGTGTACAACTCCATTTTAAGTGCCTGTGTGCATGCTGTCTGCCAGTGAGCATCTATTACGTTATTAAAAAGAATATTGTTTTTTCCCTGATCCATTACCGTCAAGTGGCACAGCAATTGTATATGATTGCAACGTTTACATTTACCCATATCACCTATAGTGATATTTACAGGAAGTCTCTTCTTTCCTTCTGACAATACTATGAATTTGGTTCCCCACTAACGCATGTCCTAGATAAATCGTAACAATAATGGCACCAAAAGCAGGACTGAATGTATGTTACCAACCTAAAGGTTCCTCCGAAAAGCCCACTGTCTACACAGCTGTGGATCTCTGTAGGCTACACTATTGCAACAGCCTCATTGTACATTCTGCCTGCTTGTACTCTCTGCCCTCTGCAACTCATCCAGAAGAAGACTGCACCCGCAGTGCTTGGCCGCAAGTCCACGGATCGTATGTTTGCGGGACTGAAATGTCTGCATTCAGTCCCAATAACTCTGAAGAATAATGTTAAAACCCTCTGCATTATGCACAAGACCTTCTGGGACCTGGTATGATATGATATGATAGTTTATTCATATAGCGCCTATACACAATGGGCCTCATTATGACCCAGGCGCTAATGGGTTAACAGCGACGTAAAAGGCTGAGGTGCCGTTAACCTATTAGCGCCTAATTACGAGGTCCCTTTGCGGGACCCGACCTTAACGGCTGGTTTTACCAGCCGTTAAAGTAGGGACCCGCAAAGGGACCTTGGTGCTAACTACGGTGCCGCAATTTGCGGCACCGTACTTAGCACCTTCCCCATTCCCATTGAGCCCTATGGGGCAAAAATGGGAATGGGGAAGGGCCATGGCAGCATGGGGAATTACCAGCCCGCCAACCTCGGAATGGGGTGGTAATTCCCCTTTCCGCCATGGCAGACACCGGCATGGGCCATGGTGCTAATAGCACCATGGTCCTCCACCTGGGTCGTAATGAGGCCCAATGTGTTAGACCTAGGACCTCAATACCTGCAACTCTCACTTCCTAAATAGGTCAGTGCTCAAGCTCTTCCCTCATTCGCCTCCAACTCTTTCAGGATCACTCGCTTCAGCAACCAATCAGTTGGTGTTACATCTCTTTCTTCAGCTGAGGGCCCCCTTTGCAACAGCCTCCCTGCCGCTCTGAAGCGTGAGGAGAACCCTCGCCAGTTCCGGAAGCACTCAAACCCTTTCTCTTTCCATCTGCTTTATCTCCTCCTATCCCCTGCTGACTTCCTAGCTGAAACTGATTCTGCACTGGTTACCTGGCCACCCTCTGATCTCAGGCCCATACAACCTCCCCCCAGCAGTCGCACCCCTGCACTGCTTTTTTGGCAAACCCCACAGTTGGGGACTGTTTTCTGCAACCCTAACAGTGCCACCACCACCTGATGGCAGCACTTATCCTTGTACTTGCCACCATCAGCACGTTTTTTTAACTTATTGTCATTGTTTCTTCTTCCCATGTACTGCACTTTCTCCTCCCCATCCCCATACACCTGGGCGATCTCAGTGAAACCTGCCCTAGTAGGTTTGTTGTCTCTGTCTCCCCTCTGTTCACCCTCCCTTGCCTCGGTGCACCTTCAAACACTTGTATATATGTGCAGTATAAATGGCATGTCATACAATATCACATCATATGATATTATACATACATTGTTTTCATGACAACAGGATGCCTGCCACTTACCTGGTACACTTCATAAAAAATAATTCCGCAGCAACCCCCCTTACCACAAACTTATGAAAAATCATCACAGAAAAGCAACACTCAGAGTATGTTAGCAACTCCCATACACATACAGTCCATGTATGCATCCAAACAGGATGCCTGCCCCTTACCTTGCACACTTCCACCATAGTCTTCCACATTTCTCTGTAAAAACAGACCTACTACCACAGGTTTTCCGTACCCACCACAACCGCAAACCTTATTGAGCCATCAGTTTGCCTGCACAGTTCCATTTCCATGACTACCATCCTGAAAAGGGCTGCATGTGGCACTTTTAATCTTGAAACTACCATGGAATCCGCGGAGGTATTGTATTAGGAGAGGTGTTCTTGGGGGAAGAAGTGTGAACAGGTTATGAGATTGGGTCTCTATTAGACCATCAAAAAAAGGTTTTTTTCATTTTTTCTATTTTTTTAATACGTGCTTACAAAGAGCTTTTTTTGGTTTTGCTCTTTATCTGACTTTTTCTTTCATTTGCCTCCTTACATTGTTAGAGGATTGTCTTCAACGCTCGTTGCACAGTGAAAAACAAAAAAAATTCCATTTGTATGGAACATTGCAAATTTCACTCATTCATGATGTCATAGTCAGTGGAGAACATTGCAGCAGTGGACATAAATTGAGACATGCTTCTGTTAATGAAACACCTTGCGACCTCTGGCTGGGGACAAATTACACCGGCATGGCCGCATTTTCCTCTTGATGGTATGCTTGAGAAAACCACTTTGGTAGTGGGACAATCTGTATCACTTCTTCCATCAACTTCTTTAGGCAATGGACCAAATGTCCACATGACATGTACCCCAAATGTACAGCTCCATAATGCAGTACGACAACATCAACAGTACCAACAAAGGCCACACATCTGCAAAGGTTAACCATACCGCCAAAAGTACCCTCATAGACAGTGCCCCAGAAAGCCTCCACTCCTTCCAATGCACAATTAGCAGCTATGCCTCTTTGCGCAGCATACTTGTACAGATTGTGTACAAAGGTGTTGCCCATTATTAGGACTGTGCGTGTCTCCATTGTTGCCTGCCACCCTCACTGCACAGACTGATGGGGGGAAATAGTACCGGCCCTTCCAGTGAGGCACACCCATGACACCTGATTGGCTAATTCCCACAGTTCCATTTACATGGCCACCATTCTTAAAAGGACAGGTTGTGGCATGTGCGCTTTCCCAGCTATAGTGAGGGTCGCCCCCCAGTAAAGCAGGGACAGTCAGCAGGGACTGTCCTTCATCCATTTCCACTGCAGCCATGCATCCAAGGCGATAGGCCCTCACCACAGAGAACATACCATAGTACACCCTATGTTTAAATGCTCATGTCATGGCCAAAGCACTTCCCATCTGCCATTGAGGGTGCTAGCTTTCACCATGGCCACCTATTTGCATTCATGGCTGCATAATGTTGCATTGGGTGTGCTGAACATCATGTAGGTGCCTGTGTAGATGGCCATATTTTACATGTGTGCTGCTGAGCACTTCCTTTCACGCTGCAATATCTTAAAGCACTTTGAAACACAAGGCTCTAACCACAGCTAATGCAAATTGTCCCATGAGGCTCCCTAGTGTGTAACAGGTGTAATGACTTACACCATGTGCTAATCTACGCATAGCAGCTCACTTCTGTTCTAGCAAGGCTACAATGTCCTCCACGACCATTGTGTAAAGGTCCCCACCTTTGAAGACATTCAGAGTTACAACTGCATTCCTGCATTAATTTTGTGGTAGCTGTGCTGAACACCTAGGCCTAGACACTTGGGTGCATGGCCTACAGCCTTCTGCCATGCACCCAACAGTCTAGGCCTTGCCCAGACCCACCACAACATAACAGAGCCATGTACACGAACATGTAGCCATGTGCCAGAATTGACAAAGACAACATAGGGACCAGAACTTCAGCCCAACCACTGCACCATAAAGCAGGGATGCAACCACACATGTTCCACTTATCACAATTCACAAACAAATCACAATGTTTGGCACCGCTACCCACTTTCATTCACAAACCATTGTATTAATGGCAAGCAAACAACAAATTCTTCAAAACATTGGTGCAGCTCCCAACACTGTAGTACGTGCATATAACCAATACTGCATAGTGCACGACAACACTTACTTATATGCGCAATGCACACTACCCAAGCACATATAAGACCCGTTTTAACTGTACCCTCTTCTGTATGGACACTATTCCAACAATGCACCTAGTGGACATACTGCTGGCACACCACTGTCTTCTTCTAATCAGATATGTCAGAGGAAGCACTTCTCACTCCCCCACCCTTTCCATCCCTTCTTTCCACCGCCTTTTGCCATACAGGAGGTTTGCCGCTGCATTGTCCTCGGATACATGCTGCCGTTATCGAAAAGTTATGACGCACATCACGTCACTGCACACTGCAGAGCAATCAACATTTTCACATCGCAGCTAACAGGGAAGTGGGACACCAGAGTGGAGCCAGTTATGACAACGTCAGTGGCCACACATTTACGTACAAGAGCCCCACCCATGCACACAATGCTTTAGAGCCTTGGTGCACACACACACCACAAGACGATCCTGCAATACACCATGGCAGCGTTTCCCCAGAACTTTGAGCCACAGCACACTTCCCTCCAGCCAACCACCGTCCGCATCCACAAGTTTTCTGCCAGCACAGTGTTCCATGAGCCAATGAGACTTCTGTCCGTGGAGCGAACAGGTAAATGGGTCCACGGAGCTGAGCCAGATATCACATTTATTTTAGATGTACATTTCAGTTATTTGCAACAAAAGTACTCGTCCAATTTCCACCAAACACACAAAAGCATGCTTTCTGAACCAAGCCCCCACTCCTGCCACAAGTTTGGTGCAAATCCGTCCAGCCGTTCGAGCTGTAGCCGTGCACAAAGTTTTCGCCCATTCAGTCTATGGAAAAATAAAAAAAATGGAGCCCCCCTATAACTCCCCCCCGCCTGCACGAAACCTCACCAAACATGGAGAATAAATTCAGAGCAGGCCATATACATTCTTTGCAAAGTTTGGTGAGGATTCCTCCAGGGGGAGCGAATTTATAAGCCGCCGAAAAAGTGGTCTTCCTATGGGTTTAGCAACTTAACCATAACTACACAGCCACTACCGCACATGTATATATAGATTTGCCTGTGTAGTTGTGCTATGGATTTCAGATGTGCTCGGTGAATCTCCTTGAGGCTTAAAGGTTTTTTGTTGTCATCCAATGAGTCTGATTTTCCCACCCAAACAAAGCCCAGAATATGAATATTAGGAGTGTCAATCATGGAGGCAAGTGTTGCATCCAGTCATAAAGCTTTATTCAACAGTAAGGCCACCTCACATGGCTGAGGGCGCAGAGGGGGGAGGGATTCTTTGAGGCTACAGGTCAACAATGTAAACACCAGTGTGCCAAGCCTCTAGCACTAGATGGACCCTCAACCCTTAATGGGCGCCACGGTACAGTTTCATAGTGGGGACACAAGTGTGACCTCAAGACAATTCCCTGTAAGAGTGGCTTTCAGTAGGTACACTCTCTGCTGAAAATAGAGCCCTATGGATGCTGCCAGAGCAGTAATGGGCCCCGCTGGCAAACCTATAGCGATTCCTGGTGTGTTGTAGTTACCAGAAACCTCTAAGGTGGTTGCGAGGCTCCTGCTTAGAGCTACAGTTGCCAAGTTAAAATAACAAGTGACTGCATGGAGAAGCCAGCGATCCTTAGTAAAACAAAGTATGTATGTGGACTGCCTGCTCATTGTACAGGACCGAATTGAATGTGCGTGTGCGTGTGCGTGTGCGTGTGCGTGTGCGCGCAAGGTAGGGGGGTGTGTGTGTGTGTGTGTGTGTGTGTGTGTGTGTGTGTTTTCTAACTTATCGCGCCCTTAAACACTTGTGTACGGGCGCAATATAAATACATTATTATGTCATATCATATGCTTGTAATGGTTTGAGAAGTCATAATTAAATAATAAAAATAGGCTACATTTTTAGCAGATTCAAAATAATGAATTGGGTAATATAGAATGCATGCTACATGGTGACCACCTAGGCGATGACTACCTCTAAGGAAGTATCTCTGCCTACTTCCCTTCATAATCAGGTGGGGGCGGGGTTGTACTCTGCACCATAGCTCAATGTTTTCTGGGAATACCAACATGTTTGAGGTATACCTGAAGCATAGAATACATCATATAAAACACTTTTTTCTTTTAATATTTTAATTGAGTTACTAATATAGGCCATGATAAACAACGGTCTTCTTGTGTTTATTTAATGCTATTTTTCTTCAATAAGTACCTGGTGAGGGTCAATCAGATTGTAACAATCCGATTGGCCCTCGCTAGGGCTTTACCTGACTGGGAATCCCTGTCCCCACTACATTCCTTCATGTCCCCGGCTAGGGGGTGTGCTAGCCACCGAGCCAAGGAGGAGGCTCGGAATGGGATAATCACTGCTCCGAGCCACCACACGGCTGGTGGCTGCTATCTTCCCCCGCCGGGGATCAAGGTAAGTGTTTTCCCTTCCCTCTGCCACCCCAATCCAAACAATCCCCTCATCGTCCTCCCAACTCCACTTACCTTCTTTTTGGTCCAATTCTGGAGCGGACGCACTGGGAACACTTCTGTCCCCAGTGCGTCTGCTCCCAATCCACATCAGGCTGTCATGGAAAGGAAGAAGGGACTACACGTACTCCCTTCTCTCCATTCCAGGGTGGCCATTTTCTTTGTTTACTTTTTTAATGAGCGCCATGGAAAGAGAGAAGGGACTACCTGTTGTCCCTTCTCCTGTTTCCATAGTGGCCAGTTTTTTCGTTCACTTTAAAAAAAAATAATCAATGGCCGCCATGGAAAGGGAAAACAGACTTTGTTTTCACTTCTCCGGCTGCCATTATTTTTACATTTATTTTCCGTTCCGAAACACCAGAGCATTTCGGTCTTATGGGCCAGGGTACTAATGGCAGCAATAAGCCCCTCGCTTGCGGCATTACCTGGCTCGGTAATGCCTCCGCGGTCTGGCCTTATTGCTTAGTTTAAGCATGAAAACACAGGATATACATTGTTAATCAAAGAAGATGAGGTTATTTTAGCACAATGAGGTGTTAAGATTAAAAAGAGGCATTATTTTTACCAATTAAAAAAGTAATGACAGAAGTGCCGGTTTAAGAATGAAGCTGTTACAATAATCTCCCCTGGACACCCTAAAACAGTGGTGTGCAACCTTTGGTTCTCCAGGTGTTTTGCTCTGCAACTTCCATCAGCCCTTGCCAGCAGAGTTAATGGTGAGGGCTCATGGGAATTGTAGTCAAGAACATCTGGAGAGCCCCAGGTTGCAGACCCCTGTCCTAAGATAAGGGCACCCGTGGGCACCCTGTTTCCCTTAAAACATCACATATGGCCTCACGTTTAATGAGGGGTTGCCAAAATGGCCCTTTGCTTGTGTCAAACAATAATCCTTTCATTGGAGCTGATGAAGAATGCATAAAGGGCCCCTCCCCCGCCCCCCTGCTTTATGCTGAACTCTAGGGTTCCTTGTTTTCCAGGACAATGTAACTCACGTTTCCAAAGTAACAGAACATGACGCTTAGCCTGGTACAAAACCCTGTAAATAAATAGGTAAATGATTAAAACTAGTATAAAATAGCGTAGCTGGATAAAAACGATTACCGCAAAATGATAAATGATTAATACCTACTGAGAAATTAGAGAATTTATTTTGGTCGAATTATTTTTAATAAGGTGGGGGGAGATCCCCACACACCCTCCCCTCAAATTCCCCTACCTTCACCTATACCCTTACCCCAACCTATATCTATACATTATTTAAAATGTACAAAAATACCTAACACATTCGACAAAATAAATTCGATCATTTCTCACTAGTTATTTGTGTATTCGATCATTTCTGCAGATACGAGGATAAAAATAGAAACACTTCAGGGCTCATCATATTTTTGTTTTTTAATATTAGCGAGTAATTTACTTAGGAAAATTAAAGTTCACAGCATAGGTTTCCATGATGCAGCTTGGCGTGCTGTGTTTAAATTACATAAGTCCATTACCCTCCGAAACTGCAGGATAACCAAATCCTAAAGAAGTATCCATTAAACTGTGATCCAGACAACACAATTGAAAGAAACGTCTAGGCAAAATAAGTGAAAAGTTCAGCACTTCCATTTAAAATCGCAGCACTCGCATGAAATTGTGGGCATTCGAGGTTTAAAAAGTAGGAAAAAAACGCGTGGACCCACAGCACAGCAGGAAGACTGCCGGGTACATCAGCCATCGGTTTTAGGTGCACGAGTCAAAAATGTTTCCGAAACACCGGGGGGCGTCCTTAAGAGAGGCATCCAATTTGTTCGTGGAATGAGAACCGAAACCATAAACCCCTCCCATTAGAGTTGGTAAGAGAATGGATTTCTGTTTTCAGCAGCTGTTCACGAAATCGCATTTCCTAAGGTAGGTTTTTAACGAAGGTTTGTGAACCGTCTCTCTAGAAGTTGGCTGTTAAATGCAGACACCCGAATCTTATTTCTTTAGGGTTTTGATATATTGTGGACCTAGCTCGAAGTGTCAGCAGCGTGCTTTATGCAGAGTCTTCGTCATATCGGGAGCATCTCGAACATGACGTGCTGCCCATTTATTTATTTATTTACAAGTTTTGATAAATGCAACACCATTGCTGTGCAACCACTTCAGAGTGCAGGGGAAGGTTATGATAACATGACTTCTGCACCGTAGTGGTATAAAGGCGAGTAGTGAATACATCACCGTCTCCAAACCAACAGTGATCCCAATCACAATGGTAAAACAGACCCAGTGACAAGCTATCCCCCCTTCACCTTTTGTGTTACCATGAAGTACTCTCAAGAGGGGTGTGAATGTGTTTCAGTAGTAACCCGAACAGCAAAGTATAGCAGTCCGAAATAAAGGGAATGTCCAATCAAAGTCCTTTAAAAATGTGTATACTCTTTAAATAAACACACCATCTGCAAGAAAACGAAATGGGAAAACTGTACATAACCCATCTATGGGTGAGAATTCCATGGTGAAAGGCAATTCAATGATCACAATACTCTTTTAAAAATCTGTGTTTCGTAAAAAAAAATGGTGCACAAGTGACCTAACCAGTCTCTAGGTTCCAAAATAGGCCAGAGGGGCATTAAGGTTCAATTGTACCTTCTCTTTTCAAAAATTAGTTTTATTAGTGTTTTTATTAGTGTTTCGCAACATCAATAGCACCTTACAGCAAAGCATAAGACACGAATAGCAAGAACAGCAACCCATGGGTAACACAGTGGCATTAGTGGGCTTTCCCCAATCTCTCAAGCTGCTCTTACATTTTATTTATTTTATTTATTTATATATTTATTACGCGCCGCAGCTCGCGAGCATCAGGGCGCGACAAGAACACGTAAGACGGAGTTCACAGGACTACATAAAGAAGAAAGGAGGACTCAGGGCAGTCCAGGCTGAAAAATGAGTTAATTACATCACAACTCTAACACAGTAACACACCCCAGTAGGCCCTGTTAGGCCCCGAGGTTAAGCAGTTCGGTCAGCTACCTTTCACAAGTAACATCAGGTACACTTCCACCTCCCTCCGGTCTCGGTCCAATTTACCACATGCAGTTTATGTAGGTCCCCAGGGAAAATACCAGACATATTCAGTTCATGTCTGAGAAGAAGCAATCAGGAAATGTACATACGGACCCCAGATATCTCTGGGTTTAGCCTGGGGATGTGACATCCTGCAGAGTTCCATCTCCATTTCGTTGCAATACAAAATATCTGCACACCACTGTTCCACCCTCAGGGATTGGGACCCGCCCCAAGCCATCGCCACACGCCTTATTGCCAGAACCAGTTGCAGTCCGACCAGTCTTCTTACCCCCTTTGGGATCAGGGTTTGTCCCAACAGTGCGGTCAGTGGATTCGGGTCCATACTTTCTCCCACTATCGCACTCAGAACTTCAAAAACTTTTTCCTAAAACAGCAGAAGTACTGGGCAGCACCGCGCCAGGTGGAGGAAGTCAGCCGGGGCTGTGCCACACCATGCACAGCTCTCCGAGGTGTCCAGGTAAAACCTATGTAGTGAAGTTGGTGTGTAGTAAAATTGATGCAGATATTTAAAATGGGTGAGTTTAAATTTGGAATTTATGGCCAGTCTCCTCGTTTCTCCACAGCAGTAGTTCCAGGTCTAATGTGATATTACACATCCCAGTGAGCTGTTCCATTTGATTCAGGAGGGACATGCACCCCGCCTTAGCAGCCATGAAAATACCATACAATGTAGATACCATCCTGCTCTCGTGAACCCTCACGAGCATTTTGGCCAGTATTGGGGCTGTTTCCTATTGCTGGTGAAAACACTTCTAGAGGTTTTAGATCCCCCTATCTCTCATCGCTTCCAGCGTTAGGAACTGCTGGTCGGGGAACAGGTCCCAAAAGCAGGTTATATTAGCCCGCTGCATACATGCTAAACAGTGTCTCTCGCTGGTCAGCTGAATCCCCAGTATGTAAGTCACTGGAAGGTTCTGGGAGTAGATAACCTCCCTTTAGCTTTTTTCTCAATGCAGACCCACGCTCTGAAGGTCAGCTCAACCATGTTAGTTACTCTGGAGGCTCAATCTGGTGCCGTCAGTATAACCAAACGCAGAATGAACAGGGATGCTAATGCCTTTTCCACTTCCACAAATCTCCTATCCATTTGGTTCACAAAAACGTAGAGAAAACTCTGCTTGGGCCACCTCATAGTACGTTTCAAAATCCGGGAGTGCCAGCCTCCCTCCCTCCCTCCCTCCCTCCAGTAGCACCGCCAGTTTCTCCCAGGAGATCTCCCATAGTGTCGCATGAGACTCAACTGATCCCTTATTTACCTAAACAAGGATGTCAATAGCCTTAGTCAAGTCATCTCGAAACACCTCATCGGACAGCCCTGCACACTTGAACACCCATGGTGGTCTCTCACCTACTCGATCCGGGACTTCCAGAGCCAACACCACCAAGCCAGGATCCGACAATGTGCGTGGTAGGATGGACACCTAAGAAACTCTTCCCACAGTTAAATTAGAAACCAAAAATAATCCATCCGGGAGGCTGAATTATGGACCAATGAGTAAAATGTGTTCCCTGCACTCCCAGGATGCCTGATCCTCCAAATATCTCCAAATATCTTTTACTTCCAATGCCCAGCACATATCCAGCGGTTTGCCTGTCCCCTTAGTTGATGAATTGCAGGGTCTCACTGTCCTATCTTGGTCAGGATCCACGACTGCATTAAAGCCCCTGCCCAAATGATCCCCCGGGCAACATTCTCTCCAGCTAGTAATCAATCCGCCCCAGGGACTCTACCATGTCTTGGTTGAGCCCATAGTAATTTATTAAAGTGGGTAGTCGACCCTGTATAGGGCTGTGCACCAAGAGGTTTCTCCCTTCCTGTTCTTTGATCAGAGAGTTCAGTGAGAACGCCATTGAGCCACGCAGGAGAATGCATACCCCCTAGAAAATGAGGGGTAGGAGGAGAAGTAATGGTGACATTCTCAGTCCTTTCCAAATTTCGATTCCGCTCCAGAGGTTAAGTGAGTCTCCTGGAGGAACACTACATCTATCTGGTGCCATTGCATATACAATAAAACTCTACAGGATTTGGGCGGGCAGTTCAGGCCCCTCACGTTCCACGTCATGTACCTAAGTGACTGAGCCATATTGCATCAATTATAACAGTATACCCTCCAAGACTTTAAAAGTTGTCAGTCGTGATGTTGTCCCAATCCTTAAACCAGTACAACAGAGTAGCCACCATAAACACAGTGAAACCCCATCAGTAACCCCCTCTTGTCCCCCCTTCACTCCCACCAGCAACCCCAACCTGGCAGTTATTCCCCATCCCTATAACCATAACAACTATTGTATGCTCACGCTTGGGGGCTTGACAGGGGCTAGCCAATCCGGGCAACCTATAACTGTGCTCAACCCCCATCTGTCAATGGTAATCAGATACACATAGCTCCACATCATACTAGACAACTAGTGCTCCTGTCGTGAAGCGTCTCTGCCCGGGACATTATTCTTTCAGCGACGTGGCGCTCTAGGTAAAGTTTCCAAAAAGGCATTTGACTCCTCCGGGGCATGATAAAGGAGCACTCATCCATCATGTTCCACTCTCAGCTTAGCCAGGTAGAGCATAGCATATTTCTTGTTCCTTTCTCTGATTCTCCCCTTGACGTCGATGAATGTTTTTATCTGAAAAGTCCAGAAACAATCGGACCAGGGAATTCCGATATGACAAGGGACCCTTTTCTCTGGCCCTCTGCAGCGCCAGGTCCCTGTCTCGATAGTTAAGCAGTTGGGTGATCAGCAGCCGAGACAGGGCACCTGGTACCGGTCTCCTACCACTTGGTATACAATGGGTTCTCTCTACTATGAACACCTCCGAGAACTATTCACCCCCCAGGTCCTCTTTCAGCAGGTTCTCTACCATACCTTCCATGTCCCGCTACAATACGCAGATTATTCCGCCGAGACCTAGATTCAAGATCATCTTGCTAATCAGTCAGCTCCTTAATTGTCTTCTTGATTGTGGCCAGGTCTCCCGTGGCTGTATTGTTGTCAACCTCAATTGTGAACACTCGGCCCTCCATTTTGCCCAGGCGCTTCCCATGCTTATCCAGGCAAACATGCATGTTATCTACTTCACATACAAGGGTGTCCATTTTGCCATCTAGTGATTGAATGCTTGCCTGTACTTGGACAATCGTCCTTTTAATGTCACCCAATGCACCCCCAGGATCCAGCACCCCAGCTTGCAAGGCCTCCTCTGTGGGGCACTCCCCCATTGTTGTTGTTTTGGCTGGGGTTGAGGCTTTGAAGTAAAGATTTGACTGTAGCTTTCCATATTCATGTGATTTGGACATACTGCTATTTTGTGTTCCTAGTTGATGTGAGACCAAGGCTTCTCAATGGTTCACATCCAAAGGCTTTCCTGAGAGCTGGGTGGTGCATGACCTCCGCTCAGCGTTTATACCCTTATCTAATATAATATGAGGTCCTGGGATGCTATGGTACTCCACACACCAAGTGTGGGTTTTGAGAGCCCGGGAGTGGGTCTGCTCTCAGAGACCCACCATGCGACTCGGTGTGCAGGTGCTAACCAACGCACACACCTCCAAGTCCTTACACCCCGCCTCCCCCAGCTGGTGCCTCTGTCCACCCTAGGACTGCCAGGTTTGATTGCCTGTCCCACTTCCTCCAGGCAGGTCTTTAGTATTCGATTCGACGTCCACTCATCCGCTCCTCTCTGATTTTGCTTCACCGGAGTGCACACATGCCAGGTCCACAACAACGTTAGCCCACTGATTACATGTCCCCAGCTGGGGCCACCACACCATACCAAGCCCTCTCCTGTCCCAGGGCACCACTCTGTCTACCTCTAGAGGGACTGAGAACAGTCAATACTGGAGTTCACAGCCACTCCATTGCACCGCAGCTTGAGAGCAACACCGAAAGGAGGTGACCGCCCTTCTCAGTCTGTCGCCCTCCAGAAGAGGGTCAGGGGCCCTGGGACATTGCACCCACCTTTAATCTCCTAATGCAGTGGGGTGGGGTGCATCGCAGATGCTTCTGCTCCTTCTCCTGGGCCGCTTGCGCTGTCTCAGCTCTCTCTCTTTAGTGGGCACATAGCCAGCCCCGATCATCAGCTCTGCATTGGTAGTGCGCGCTAAACCCGGTTCCCCACTAGGTCATAGATACACATTTCCATTGTCCATTGCGTGTAGGGCCCAGACTGCCCGCACATTCGATCCTCAGCCAAGTCGGAACCCAGCCAACCTGTGCTTTCTCTTCAACAGTGTTGGTGCTTCACCTCAGCCTGCCACGTCTCTTTTTTCTGATTGCCACAAATGCCTGTATCTTGACAACCAGAGCCCCCCCGGGTATCCAAAGTTTCTACATGTTGCTGTTAGGGTTGTTCGAACATACACAAACCAAATGGAGGTCACAGCAGTATGGATGAAGCAGGATTTAGACCGGATATGTTTAGGGTTGTGCTGGAGCTCACAGGCCTGCGGCCATCTTGATCAGGCTCTCTAGCGCCCCCACCTCAATAGTATCTTTTTGAAAATATGACAAGAGCAAACCTGGCTTCTTGGTGCTGTTTGCCTGGTTCTATGTGATTTGAGTGCAGCGATTGTGTTGTTCTAGAAAGGGAGCGATGCCAAGCAGGGATCGAACTGGAGCTTGTTGCCATTCGAAAGAATGCTTGAAGAAGGGCTGATCATGAAGGGCATATTGTGAGAGCCACTAGAGTCAGCCTGGCGATTGTTTCGAAAACAAAGATGCTGGTGACTGGATGCACATTTCGAGTCGGATGGTACAATGCATTATCCGATGACCGGGTCTTAATTGTCCACCAGAGTAGGTTCAGCTGGCGATGAAGATCATCTACAAAGATACTGTTGGGGTTATTGGAGAGTTGAAATACGCAGATGCAAGAAAGAGCTTTGTTGGGGTGGTCAGGAAGGGTCTCATGATTACGAGGAGTTCATGTTGTGTGGGCCATATTTATGACTATGGGTGGTGGTGAACTGTGCGCAAACACATATGTATCGAGGGTAGTTAATTATGGATAAGACAAATTACTTTTTAGTGTTACTGTTTGTTTAGAATTGATACATATTAGAGTTGCACGTGCATAAAAATGACAATGTTAAAACTGCAAACGTAACATGATGTTGTGACTTTCGTACTCTGGGGTACCCTTCCAAGCTTCCTCCTCACCTCTTTCTTCAGATGAGCTGTCTCGGGGCTCAGATCGTTCCTTTCGCATTGACTTCTTGCCTTCCTTGGTCTTCATTTCTTTGATCTTCTTCTCTTTTTTGACTGCAAATAAAGTCTGGCTCCCCCAGAGGCCACCTTGACTGGGATAGAAGCCCACGCCAACGGGAACCCCAGGAAGCCAGCCCCGAACCAGGGAAAAAACTTGATGCACCAAAAAACCCTGGGATTGAAGTATGAGGTTGCTTCTCAAAGAATGGTGTAGTGTGTCCAGGATCAGGTTCTGTGAAGAATGACATGATCCTCAGTGATCTCAGTAAAAGGTAACTGTCCAAAGTCTCTACAGTGTGTATATGTACACAGATGCGTTAGAAAGGTAAGTCCAACTCTCTGAGGTCTCTTCAGGTAGCGTTCCGAGGCAACACGCCACAGCAGAGTGGACCTCTACGGGAATGCCTCCACAGAGAGGCGTATGTCTCCGTTAGGAGCCGAAGCCTGGAACCGGCAAATACAGAAGAGAAAAGGGGAAAGCAGAAAATAAAGCTAGGTGGAGTAAGAGCTCCAAGACAGGTAAGGAATACAAGGATAGAAAATGAACACTAGCAGTCCGAATTAAAGAGCAGTTCAGACAGAGTGAAAGTCAGAGTAGAGAAATAGAGCGCGCAGACACGGACAGAAAAGAATAGTCAGAAAGGCAATCAAAAGCCGACAGCCCTGAACACAAGGAGTAGAATTGGAACAAAATGTAGCCCGAAGGGCGCAGGAAAGAAAGGCAGCACGAACGCGCAAGAGAGCGTAGTGCAAAAGACCGGCAGCAAAGCACCGGCTAAGAGTTCCATAGGATGGACACAGGGTAAACCAAGCACAAAGATCAGAACCAGAAGGACAGACAAAGGAAAGAAAGGTCAACTACTGGCTACTAACACAGCAGCAGACGAGGGACTGAAGAACATCCTAAGATGACGGATACAACGCTCTGTTCCTATGGGGTGGTATGTTGATATACCTCCGGTGGCCATCTTGGGTGAGGACTGTACCATTGCTATTGTTTGTGTAGGTTTCGGTATTGCTCTGTTCTGGTACTTCCAGCGACGCCACAGCTTCCAAGGTCTCTGCATGAACACTATCTACACGGGGTGCTCGAAAGTACATGAAAACTGGAGGATGGAACCGTTTTCAATGCAAACGCGGAGTGGGCCTTGTCCTGAGATCCCACGGTAAAGATGGAGTAACATTTATTAAACACACAAACACTGAAATATATAGGTCCGGAGTATAGCTCAGAGGCAACGTGTTTGTCTTAGAAGAAAGACAATGCATAGCAACACAAGTTCCAATCTCGGGCTCATGCTTAGAAACTGGTCTCTGGTATTAAGTGCATTAAGAAAGAACATTATGATTACAATTATGGAAGGGGGTTTTCATCACACAGGGAAACCTATGAAAGAAGCTTAAATAAGGACTTTATATAAATCTACATGCAGTGGGGTTTTGTGAGTTTATTCAGCTGTTGCAGGTAGCAACTAAACGATGCATTTTTTAGGCAGCTGGGTATTCTGTTTTTTCAGGCTTGAAGGAGGAAGAATGAGTCATCCGGTAAAAGGTCTGCTTGTGTACAGGACAAAGGTTTATGCTTTAACAGTTCCACAAGGAACACATGTAAACTTGCTCGCTCCATTGAAGTCGCGTAGGAGAGGTTGAACATTTGCTTGGGCTGGCAATAAAGATGGGGCCGAGGCCAGGGAGTCCATAAGTCGATTGGTTTCACAGGTTGAAACTGGAGGCCTGTACATGCTGGAGTAGTGGTCGCATAAATGAGTATGCCTTAAGAGAAACCAGGAGTTTAGGGCGGATGAAATCAAAATCTATAGTTCAAAGAAAAGCCTGTTTGTTCAGGCCTTCCTCGTATTGCTACAATATCCGAGCGGGCCATGTGCAAACCACACTTAAGGTTAAAGGCTGTAGGCCAGTTATGGCGAAGTAATGAATTATGTTGTATGTGAATGTTGTCACAACACACCATGAACCAATCCCCAGCAAAGGCGGACTTTGAATATGATCAGAAGATGGTCTTAAAGATTGTTGATGACCAATGAGGAAGAATTAATTTGTAAAAGATGGAAGTTCACTGTAAATATTTTGTACAATCATGTTTGAGGGGTCGGTGGTAATAAAATATCTGGGAGTGTTATACCTGTTGCTAAAATGAATACAAACGTAACAATGGATGTAGATCGTTGAGACTTGAGTTGGTTTGGTTCCATGGGACTATCCAACTGCTCCATGGATTTTTGTACAATAAACCTTGCTTTACATACTTCATATACAAAACGTGCACTCATTCTTCATGTGGTGGTCCCCAGTTGGGCTGAGGTAATTAGGGGTCTGCCCCTACAAATTTGGCAACCACAAAGGGACTCCAGTCTTTCAGAAACATAGGGGAGGATATGTCCACACCACTCGACTGCAGCAACTTACTACAGGGACCAGTCTTCCATGCGCAGTGAAAAAGAGAGGTCGGCAGATGCCATATTGGTTAAAGGTCCATCTGCTCCCCGGAGGCATGGTGCTATGGTCCAGCTGTGCAGGGTGACTTGATGGAGCACCACATCGTAGCACTTCAGGTCATGTAAGTGTAACTTTGGTGGTAAGGCAAGGAGGGAAACAGGGTTGTTTCTTTTCTAAGGGGTTTATGTAGGGGATGAATTGGAATTCAGGGGGTTGGCATTAGTTGAGGTTGCAGGGATTGTAAAAGTGGATAGTTTACAGAATGATTGAACTGTTCTGTGTTGTAAATCCATTCTACAGGCCCCAGCCACACTGGAGGCCACACCATTGATGCAATGTTCAGCTCCTCTGGACTCATCTCTGTGTCCAGCCCCATACCCCACATCTGGACAGACCACTCAGCCATGCGCTTCTCTGTCCGCAGATTGCCACCACCACCCAAAGCCCACCCTGTTCCCCCACATTATCAGAAATGCTAGAACAAGGTCAAGGTACTACCTGATCAGGCTGGTGCCCTGCTACGCACTCTCCTAGCACTCCCAACCTCAGGTAGACCCCTACCTATCGAATCCTTTGACTCCTGTCTTAACGACTCACTGCTCCCTCTTACCCCTGCAGCCTTGCTGCCATATGCAAAGGACCTACCCCCAATTGGTTCACACCCTACCTGAAGACATTTAAAACCACTCCCACGAGCGCAAATGGCGAGCATCAAAACCCCCTCATAGCAAGTCTGTGTTCGCCCAACATCACCGTACTTACAAATCTGAGACCCGAAAGGCCAAAAAAGCCTACTACAATAAAAGAAACCTGAACTCCCACAGCAGCAGAAAAGAGCTCTACACTATCATCTTAGAATTCTTCAAACCCTCCGGCAGCATTGCCCCGACCACCTCCTCTGCAACTCCCTCTCCCAACACTACCACAACACAGCACTGGACAGGATAGCCACCCTTAATGCCAAACTCTCCAACCTCAGCCCTGCCAAACACAAACTCCTCGAGATTCCAACATCCCTGCCCGTAGGGCCATCTTTCAACTCTTTCAAGCCCATCTCGAATGAGGAGTTCCTCAAACTACTGTCCAGCAGCAGACCCTCAATGTCCCCCCTTGACCCATGTCCTGCCTCTCTCCTCAAAACAATTTTCACCTCCACCTGTGGAGAACCAGGAGAACCTGTCAAACCTCTTCTGAAAAAAGTGTGTCTCAATCCCCTCCAACCAATCAATTATAGCCCCATCCCCGACACCTGATTTTTGGCAAAATTCATTGACCGGTCTGGTTACTCTCAGCTCAACCTTTTTGCAGAATCCAACAACCTAATAGAGCCCACCCAATCAGGCCTCTGGCTGTGCCATAGAACAGAAGCCACACTGATATCGATCTAGGATTACCTAAAAGTCTTGGCAGACTCTGAAGGATGTGCTGCGCTCGTTCTCCTTGATCTCTCAGCAGCTTTTGACACCATTAACCACTCAATCCTCCTTGACCGACTCCACTCCCTAGGAATCCGAGACTCAGCACTCAACTGGATTGCCTCATTCCTCAACAACAGGAAATAAATCACTTTCCTCCCCCCTTTCCTCTCCTCCACGCTCCCTGTGAACACCAGAGTACCCCAAGGCGCTTGCCTCTCACCTCTCCTTTTCAACCTCTAAATAACCCCTCTGTCAGGGATCATCTGCACAACCGCACCTGCTATAACTACGCTGACATCACCCAAATTATCCTGAGAATCCCCAAAATGAGCTCCGGTCCAGACACAACCTAGCAGCTTGCCTCAGAGATAGAGACCTATGGATGACAAGAAACCACCTTCTTCTTAATCCAAGGAAAACAGAGATCATGGCGTGTGGCAGCACAGATCTACTCCCGCAACCATTCCAATGGCCCCTTCTTCTGGCACTCCCACCCCCCTATCTCCAACACAATCAAAAACGTTGGCTGCACAATGGGCTCAGGTCTAACCCTGTCCTTGCAGATCAATAATGTATCCAAATCCTGTCACAACTACCTCAGGCTTATGAGTCACATCTTCCCTTACCTCACCTACCCCAACAGACTGGCTGCTATTATGTCCATTGTCATATCCAGACTGGACTATACAAACTCCAAAAGTTCAAAACACGGCCACCACACTCCTTCTTGCATTGGGATGAAGAGATCACATCTCGTCTGCTCTCCACACCCTTCACTAGCTCCCTGTTTGACTAAGGTCCACTTTCAGAATCCTATGCATCACCCACTGAGCAGTGCACAAGGCAAGCCCAGCATACCTTTAAGAGAAGGTTACACCCTACCTCCCAACACTTACCCTAAGGTCAAGCATGGCCCTCCTGCTAGTGATTCCAGCCTCCAATGCAGCCATGTTTGGAGGGTCCACCTACTGTACCGTGGCACTAACACTGTGTAAATCACTGCCTCCCACATTCTAAACAACCAGGACTACATGGCCTTCCGTAAAGCTTTGAAAACCTGGCTTTTCCCAAATCTATGTAATGGACGGGTCCGGGCCGCCAAGCCCTCCACCAATGGCCAGATTTCAGCTAGAATCATCTAGAAAGGGGCTATCTTGAAAAGTAGGAACAGTCGAGCCATGGAAGCCGGATATTAAGGCATGACCACAGAAAAGTAGGAACAGCTGGGGCACGGGAGCTGATACCAGCAGGCTCTGGCATAGGCAGCTGTGGGCTCTCCGCACACCAGCTCACCTACAAAGGCCTAGCAGCTGCCCTTGTGCCAACAAGTTGGCCATGCCCCTATGGTGCACTAAATCGCATTGCCCATTACTCCAAACCTAAGACTTGACTTCACTATAATCGTATGCTTTGACCAGGCAAGATCTCTGCCACCCAACCAGACATGCCCCTTTTTCTAAGTCCAGTAGACGTCGGTCTGTATATATCAACATGGTAGCTAGAGCTCAACAGCACCTATTATTAGGCTTAATCATTATCTTCCCGTAAGGAAGCACAGCACTATCACTCCAGCAGATGCCAACCACTGCTATACAAACCTATTGGCAGACCCCTGCGTACCACCACATTCCAAGAGCATAATAGCTCCTCTGACAGCTAAATGTGACTGGGCCCGCTCCTGTCAACGCTTTGCCATCTGGGAATTAAAACGCAAACCCACCATAGCGAACCCACTATCAGTCAACGACGTTTGGCCCTGTTTCCTTTTAACCCTGTTTCAAGCTCTTCCCATCTTGGAATCAACACACCGAGCCACTACTGCAGAGACTCATAACCCTTAAGTTCCTAACATTACAGTGGGTCATATCATGTCACCAATCGGGTACACAAGGCGGCAATGCTCAAGTCAGGTAACCCTGCCCTACTTGCGAATAAGGCCAAAAACTCCCACAATGATGCACTATAGCAACTATGCTTGATTGGACTCTCCTGAGAATCATGCAGTAACCACAAACGTATAATAGACAAAAAATCAGGATGAAGAGATCCGACAGAAAACAGAGAACTTCTGTGTGTGTGTATTTATTTTGCATCAACACAGAAAGTTTCGGGTGACTAGACAATTTATTTTACAGTTCTTTCGATAAGCACGAAAGATAAGTGAAATATAAACGGACAAGGTTGGTTATGGATAGTGGTAACACAGATAGGTGTCGACCTCAGGATTATTGAGGTCAAAACTTCATTCGGATGCACATTTTCCACAGATGGAGGGGGTATAACAACCCTATAAAGCAGGGAAACATGCGCCTGAGACTTGCATTGGTCCAAGGCATAGTTTACACATGGTGCACACAACAATATTTACATATAACATACACGAGGGGGGATGGTATAGTTGTGTCACAACTATCCCATCCCCCCTCGTGTATGTAAATATTGTTGTGTGCACCATGTGTAAACTATGCCTTGGACCAATGCAAGTCTCAGGTCGACACCTATCTGTGTTACCACTATCCATAACCAACCTTGTCCGTTTATATTTCACTTATCTTTCGTGCTTATCGAAAGAACTGTAAAATAAATTGTCTAGTCACCCGAAACTTTCTGTGTTGATGCAAAATAAATACACACACACAGACGTTCTCTGTTTTCTGTCAGATCTCTTCATCCTGATTTTTTGTCTATTATACATATACCCACCTGGGTAAATCAGGACCCCGCCAGGTGCCCTATAGTATATACGTAACCACAAACGTGTCAGGAATTACCCAGCCACCCGCCATAAACTATGACCAGGGACCCGGAAAATGGGCCCTCTAACACCTAAAACAGAGCCTCTGGAAATAGGACCGTCCAACCGGGCAAACACAAAATACTCTGCACCAGCCAAAGAATCTCTCTCAGAGATCCACTAATGCAAACCACCAGGACAGGCACAACCAGCTCATCGGGTTCCAGAAAGTAACCAAGAACTTGGGCCTCCTACCAGTAAACACAAACACTCACTCCTACCAATATGTTCATTCTCCACTTTACACCAACAAACAATAGAACGCAGCTATACCCCTTGATAAATTTCAGCCTAGCTACACACATACCTACACTACTCCTTGAACACCTCAACACTCTGTTAGAATGCAGTTATATACTGTGACAAAATCAGCATAGCTGCACACATAATCTCTTACACAGGACCCTTGTCAACCAGAATGCAGACTCAGGCCAACTACTTTGTTGCACACATTTCACTGATCTCTCAAAACCACTGCACCTAGCATTACAATGCGGCCACCTCTCTGCAAACCACACTGGCTGCACACATTCATAGTGCACCCAAGCACTGTATGCTACCTTACTCTATCCACTGACCTAGATTACGGTCCCCAAGTGCGTTCAACCCAGCGTGCTTAGAAATCATAAAAATGATATATAAAGCACTACACAAATGCACAACAACATACGAATAACATATATATTTCATTTACCTAGTTTATTATTTTAGAGGTGTGAGGGGGTGTCCTACCCGGCACCCCCACCAATGGGGTTGTCTTGATACCCTTTGGTGTGCTTGTCTGGTTGGCTGGAACCCTTACCTAAAGCTGGGGTGGTATCTTAAAGTAAGTCCAACAGTAGATACCTTTCTAAAGTATACGCTTGGAAGTCTTTGTGATGTATCAGCTGTGCGGGAGCAGCCCCCGCTTCGGTCTTCTTGGTTAGTCAAAGTAGTGAATGGGAAACTTACTGTAGTCAGGACAAGACTGTCTTGTAGTGAAGAAGATCATACTAGTGAAAAGAGAGAGAGAGAGAGAGAGAGAAGCGAGAGCAGCAGTGCTGTACTGGAAAGCATTGCACCCCTCCAATACTCGAGTGGTAGCGATATCTCAGGGATAATGGCCTGTTTTTTTGATAAGATGCTGTCTTTTGTGTATGAATGAAAAATAGAATTGAAGTAAATAGTGAAGTGAGGCAACTGCGGTATAGACAAGTACAGTGAGTGAGTGTGAAGCTCGACTAAGGGATTAGGTAATGGTAAAAAGGGAGTTCTTTGGGTGAAAATCTTTTATGCCACGGATTCGGCTCAGTATCAGGATTTTTTTAAACCATTTTTGTTTGTGTTAAACATGGGTTGAGGTATGGAGACTCTGTTGAATCATTTGTGCCAGGTGTTGCCCGGCTATAAGGTGAAGGTTTTAAAATATCATAGAGAATGGTTATGGCAAAGATGATCAATTCTTGGCCTATTGAGGGAATCTATGATACGGGAATACTGAAGAATGTGCATAACTTCTTGACTACAAAGCATAAGGGATCAAAATTAGAGAAGTGTCTACATTTTTTAGAGCTAGTCGCATGCCTGAAAAAGGTGGGAAGGGCCATAGTGTTAAAAACATGGAAGAGGGTCCAAAAAAGGAGGGTGCGGGAGATCCTCTTGCAACAATATGGGTGCTATCCTTCATCTTCCGCAGATGGGTATACAGACCCTGAGCTAATATCTCCATTTTTCCCAGCAGCTACTCCAGTGGCTACGAGAGGGACACAGGTAGCGCCTCTGTTAGCTGTGACTCCTAGAAATTGGGTTCTCGAAGGAAGTGGAAAGGTGACTCCTTTAATAGTTAGGGTTGCAGAGAGTTTACGGATGGAGAGCGGGAAGGGAGCAACTCCCTTAACTTGCTAGATTAGCAGATAGATTAAAAATGGAAGAGCAAGAGAGAGTGAGGCCGGCAGATAGAACCAGAGATAAAAGATTGAGAATGAGCGAGATAGAGGAGGTCAGGCTTTTTACTGCTAGTATTGAGGACAGGCTGTGGGAAGTGATGGAGATGCAGGAGCATGGAAAAATGAAAGAAGCACTGAGGCTAGCAGAGGACGAAATAGTATTTCTATGGCAACAAACAAATGAAGAGCAGGGAAAGGAGGCAAGAAAGAGAAAGGATGTAGAGGAAGGAAGGTGGAGGCATGGGTAGGTTCTTGTGAGCAGAGGCTTCGATAGGGGGGGCTGAGGGGGCTATAGCCCCAGGTCTTTTGGTTGTAGCCCCGGATAGAAGCTCAGGGGTTACAACAAAAAAGGCTAGCTAGCCCCCAGTTCAAACAGTCCCAAAATGAGTGTAGCCCCAGATCTTTTCCAGACGTAGCAACACCCCTGCTTGTGAGGCTTGTTAAATCAGTTGTCAGAATGGTTGATGTGGACATGCAGGAGGAGGACACTGCCACTGGTACAGGGGCTGAGCAGGGAGGATGGGAGATGGCATCCTATGTTAGTGTTGAGGATGCTTCCATGCCTTTAGAAGGGTAAGGAGATGGGAAAGCTGAGGTAGAAGATGATGAAGTGGAGTGGGATGTTGAGCACGGAGAGCAGAGTGTAGTCACCCTACCTCCCGCTCCAGTACCAGCCCTAGGAGATACACCATGGAATCATAGGATGGGCCGGGGTCCTTGCATGGCCGCAGTAAGTTGTAAGGGAGAGATGGGGACAGTTCCAGTTAAATTGGGTGTAACCCCGTTTTTGTTACTCCTGAAGGGTCAAGTAACGACGTATTATGTTCTGTGGTCACACATGGACCAGAATAACCTGATGAAGACACTCCCAGGATCAATGCAGGAGTGGGAAAGTGGATTTATGTATTGGAGAAACATACTGCCAGTGTCAAGTTGACCATTGGAGACATGAAAAGCCTTTTTGCGGCTCTGATAGTGGAGAGGTCAGATTAGCTTTGGAAAAAAGTGCGATATCTGGGCATTCAGCTAGACATGAACACCCATGATGGAGCAGCATTCAACAATTATAGGGCACAGGTCTGGGGGGCCCTGCGAATTATGTATCCGGATATGCCGTAAATAACAAGGGGGGTCCTGGGAGTCCCTCTGCCAGACATTAGTCCTGGTTACGAGAGCCTTACCCAGAGTCTTTAGCTCACTATCTTAAACAGAGGAGAAATATCCCAAACATATCAGTCTTTGTCCTGCCCTGGGCAGTACAGCACCAAAATGCTAGGCAATTCTCCTCTGAACAAGAGTACCAACAGCAAACCCAGATAAGTGTTTCGGTCTGGTTGGACCTCATCAGTAGGGTGGAGCTGTGCCTCTCTAAGAATAGTGAGCAAGGGGTCCACGTCTGGATTCCCCTAGTAACTTAGATTGAGACCCAAAGTTACTTAAAATATGCAAATAACAAGGGAGGTTCTGGAAGTCCCTCTGCCAGACATTATTCCTGGTTACAAGATCCTTACCTAGAGTCTTTAGCTCACTATCTTTCACAGAGGAGAAATATCCAAAACATATCAGTCTTTGTCCTGCCCTGGGGTAGTCCAGCACTGAAAAGCTAGGCCATTCTCCTCTGAACAAGAGTACCAAACCAACCCCAGACACGTGTTTTGGTCTGGTTGGACCTCATCAGTAGGGTGGAGCTGTGCCTCTCTTAGAATAATGAGCAAGGGGTCCACATCTGGATTCTCTTAGTGGCATAGGGTGAGACCCAAAGTAGCTTAAAATATGCAAATAACAAGGGGAGTCGTAGGAGTCCGATATTAACAAATACAATATTGGGCCTCATTACGAGGTAGGAGGTAGCCATGGTGCTATTATCACCATGGCTACCCCCTTACAGCATTCTGGGTCCGGGTTCCCGAAATAGGGACTTACTGTGTCATTCCAACCTTGGAGGACCCAGTAAGTCCCCATTCCGGGAACCATTCCCCATTCCCATTCGAGCCCCCATAGGGCTCAATGGGAATGGGGATGGAGCTAATAACGGTACCGCAATTTGTGGTACCATTATTAGCTCTGAAGTCCCTTAACAGGTCCCTTCCAACACGCCTGGTAAAACCAGGCGTTAGGGAAGGGCCCCGCTAAGGGACCTCGGAATAGGGTGGTAAGGGATTACTGGCACCAATGTCCTTACCGGTGCTGGTAATCCCTTACCACCTACCTCGTAATGAGGCCCAATGAAATTGAAGGATGATCCTGAAAGACACATCCAGTTAATTCAGGAAATGTGTAGAGCAGAGACAGGAGAAGGGTATGTTTAGAGTGTAGCGATCTTCTATTACATGCTAAAGAAAGGGCTCACTAAGGAAGTCCAGCATGATTCAGATAAGGTGCTAGAAATAGAGGCCAAGAGTTGGCCGGAGATTCAGGAGAAGACAAGAAAAAGAGAGTGAAAGTGTAACGCAGGCCCAGAAAGCAGAGGCTAAGCTCGCTCAAAAGAAATTGGTGAAGATTTGTCTAGAAGGGACAGTAATTATACATTGTAAGGAGGGACAGCATGGGCAATCAGGACAACAGGGACACAGTGAACCGGGTATGAAGCAGGGATGGATGGGTGGGTATGTTCCCAGTCCAAGGCCAATGAGGGGATTTACAAGTGGCATGGGAGGATTTCCACGAGGGTTCAGGTTCGAAGGAATGTGTACTTGATTTAATGGGCCAATGGGAAACAGGAGTGTTCTATGGGATTCAGTTCAGGTCATGTGGAAGGTTGGGACACTTTTCTTGAGATTCTCGTGAATGGTCACAGTACTTTAACATGGGAGCTCAACAGATGCATGCTTCGACCATGCCGAGTACCCCGGATTGTGTACAATCACAGCAGGTACAGGTTGAACAGAACCCAGCCACTGGGGTAGCACAGACCTTCGGAACCCCACTGACTATGCCAGCACAAGCATCAGTGCAGACATAGGACAAGAATCCTTTTCCCCAAGGAACAGTTATGCATTACGCTGGTGAAAGTGTTTTCGGTGGAAATACCTTTTCTCCCTCTGGTGCTAATATCTACCAGGAGTAGGACAGCCTACAGAGGTCTCTGATGTGTCCAGTCCTATCTGTTACCACCGATACAAAAGAGGAACCCCAGATAGGTGTGCAGGTAACTGACCAAACATTCTCATTCATGGTTGACACAGGGGTCTACACAATCTTGCATCAAGGAAGGTGAGCTCCCCTTGTCAGGCAAAATAGTGGACACACAGGAATTCTCTGGGGCTATCCCATCGATTGTTTGTATTGAAGATCTTCGTACCAAGGTGGTTAATCAAAATGTATCATCCCCTTTGTTGTGTTGTATGGACAACACAGCAAATCCTTTGGGAAGGAACATCCCGAGTACGTTGTGGACCAGCAATCCTCATGATGTGAGGCTGCTAAAGAGTGTTGTAGCAGTGAGGAAAAAATTGAAACCCAGTGCAATATTACCATGGGTAAAGCAGTACCCCATGTTTAAGGAAGTGGACAAAGGGATTCATGGGACCATTATGCCACTGTTGAAGCAAGGCATAATAAAACCTTCTGCGTCCAAATGCAAAACTGCTATCTACACTGTGGAGAAAGCAAATGAGTCCAGTTGGAGGATGGTCCAGGATTTGCGACCCCTAAATAATATTGCTGAGGTGGAATTTCCAGTGGTACTAAATCTTGCCACCACTCTTTGTAACATCCTTATTGGGTTGACCCACTTTATGATAATAGATTTAAAAAAAAGATTTTTTCTCTGTTCCCTTACACCCCGATTCTCAGTACCTCCCAGTGTTTACGTATCGTGGTCAGAGATTCAAGCTCACAAGGTTGGCCCAGGGGTACTGTGAATCTCTATTTTATTTTTAACAGGGTGGTGCAGATGGATGTAGGGAATTTACATATGTCAGTACCGTAATTCAGTACGTGGACAATCTATTAGTCTGTAGCACTTCAGAGGAGCAGTGTCAAGGAGACTATTACACTCCTCACTCTGCTCGCAGGAGAAGGGGTACAAAGTGGACTAAGAATATTTTCTTTTTAATCAAACATTTCATTGTTTTTTGAAAACATAAAAACATACAGCCTCGCGCAGCGAGGTAACGCTTATTTCCCTTTCCCGCCCAATAACAACTTCACACCATGGGTCCAATGCGATGGAGTCTCTAACACATCTTATTGCGTTTGTCGCACTAGTATCTCGTAATTCTAGTTTCCTGTGCATGTCTTTGGGTGCTGGCTCGGTCTACTGATGTTGATTACCTCTCAGTGTGCGTCTTCCCACTTTTGCCATATTTTCTGGGCTTTCTCAGGACGTCCCCTAGCTGTATAGACTCTTTTTTCCATTGCAATGCAGATGTCCACGTCTGTGGTCCATTGCGCGTAGCTCGGTGTTGTCTCAGAAGCCCCAGAGTTGTGCTATGTTTCTTTTGATTAGTGCAGTAGTGGTAGATAAAATCAGTTTTTCGTAACGTGATAGCTCGACTTCTTCTTCTATCCCCAACAGTAGATGTTTCGTGCTTCTGTGAATCGTCTTGCCCATGACCCTTGAGAGTTCATTGCAGCACTGCTGCCAGTATTGTTGAATTACAGTACATTCCCATAGCATGTGATAATAAGAGCCCTTTTCCCTTTTGCATCTCAGACAGGATGAGTCAGTGGTTTTGCCCCAGTTAAATAATGCTACCCTTGGGTAATACATTCTGTGCAATATCTTCAGTTGGATTAGTCTGAGCCTAGAAGAGATAGTTGATTCTCTGGGGAACATCAAAGCAGTTACCCATTCCTCTGGGAGTATGGCACCCACGTCCCTTTCCCATTTGGTTTTCAGACCGACAGTTCCCCAGTAGCAAAGGAGGTTATGGCATTGTACATGGTGGATGTAACTTTGTGCTTAATCATTTCCGGGAATAGGTTGCATTCTAGCGGGGCATAGTCAGGCATGTCAACCATTCAGGGAGATGGGCCTGTTGCACATGTTTAAGTTGCGTGTAGTGATACTGCTCATTTGGTGGGAGTGCGAAGACAGTGGATAAGTCTGTGAATGATATTATTTCGTTTTCTTTCACTACATCCCCAAATTTGGTAATGCCTAATTGGGCCTAAGAGTGCCATTTCGGTAGTTTATTCAGTTCCGGGAGGTGTTTATTGTTCCACAGTGGTTGTACTGGAGTTAGCTTTTTGTCCCAGCCTAAGTATTTGTGTGTATCTGTCCATATGCGAGTTATGTGTGCCATCATGGACGGGGTAGCAGACCGGACTTTTTTGCAGTAGAGGTGTTTCATAATGGGTCTTTCTTGTTGGTTGAGGGCTTGCGTTCTGTTATGCAGTAGTGTTCACTATTGCCATCTGGCTGGCCCAGTAGTAGGTTTGCAGGTGGGGAAGTCCAATTCCGCCTTCCCATATGGATCTTTGTAGTGTGGTGAGTGCCAAACGAGGGTGACTCCCATTCCATAGCAATTTCCTTAGTGTCTGGTCTATTTTGTGGAATTCACTGGGCGCTATAGGTAGTGGTGCGTTTTGTAATATGCAGAGAAAGCGGGGGAGCGCCAGCATCTTAAAAAGTGCAGCTCTACCTAATAGTGTTAATGGTAAGGACATCCAGTGACGGACGTCTTCCTTGAATCTCGCCGTTATTGGGTGTAGGTTCTTGGGCACATAGTCTGTTAGGTTATTCGTAATCTGTATGCCTAGATATTTGAATTGTTCCTTCTCCACATGGTAGGGGCACTCGTCTGGCACTGCGTTATCTGTTTCCTTCAATGGGAATAGTATGGACTTAGTCCAATTGACACGGAGACCGCTAAGCGCGCCCTATATAATTAGTAATCGCGTCACTGTGGCACAGGATTTGCGTGGGTCCTTCAAGTATATTAGCAGGTCATCAGTGTATAAGGATACCTTCTCCTCCCAGTCGTTCGACCACCTGAAGCCACTCCATGATTTTGTGGATCTTAATAGAATTGCTAAGGGTTCAATTGCTATAGCAAAGATCAAGGCTGATAGGGGGCAGCCTTGTCTCGTGCTTTTGCCTAATTGAAAAGGGTTTGAAACATGTCCATTCACCTTTGTTACCGCTTCTCGGAGGTTATATAACAGTTTGACCTAGCTCATAAAGAACGGTCCTATGCCCATGCGCTGCATAATTGCCCAAATTGCTTCACAGTAGACAGAGTCGAAGGCTTTTTCAAAATCTATGGCGAGTAGGGCCAGGGGATCCTGTATTTCGGGTAGGTTTTCTAACGCTGTATTCACTCTGTATATGTTCTGCCTAGTGGACCTCTGTGGCATGAATCTACACTGGTCCGGATGTACCAGTGTGTGTATGACTTGTTGCAGCCGGTTGGCTAATACCGTCGCCAGTATTTTTCGCCTCGCAGTTTATCAGAGAGATAGGTCTATAGGAACTGCACTTATCGGGTGGTTTATCTGCCTTGGGCAGAACTATTATCGTGGCTTTCCTTAAGTCTGGGGGGAGATAGCCCTGTGAGTGTGAGTGTTATAATAGGCATAGCAGGTGTGGGGAGATTACATTTGCGCCTATTTTCTTCCATATTTCGATGGGGAAGCCGTTCGGGCCTGGGGTCTCGCCCGATTGGAGTTCTGACATGGCTTGGGTTAGCTCTTCCTCAGTGATTTCTTGTTCTAATAAGTTAGACTGTTGTGCGTTTAGGGTGGGGAGGGTAATTTCCTCCAGGATGTCTGTCGAGGGTGGTGAGGGTGGTGCTTTGTATAGCTCAGCATAGTATTTTGCGAAGCCTTCCACTATATCTAGGTCTGTTACTAGTGGTTCTGGTTCTTCTGTAGTCAATTTCCTAATTTGAGTGAGGCCCAGGTCTCTACGTTCTAGCCATGCCAGTATTTTCCCGGATTTGTCCCCTGTTTCGTATATATCTTTGCCCTCATCGCTGTGTGTGCCTGTTTCGCATTGTCTAAAGCTATGTGTTGCAGTTGTGTCTGTGCTAATTGAAGTGTGCAGCGTGTTTCCGGTTGGACCTGGGTTAGGTGATCACCCTCTGCTTTTTGTACTTTTGCTTCGACTTCACGTATTGCTTTAAGGTGGTGTTTCTTGTGGGCTGTGGTACAGGCTATGATTTCACCTCTGAGCACTGTCTTGAACGCTTCCCATAGCGTCACCGGGCTATCTACAGAGTCGGTATTTATCTCAAAGTATGCTTCAGTAGTCTTTTGGATGTGTTCTGCTAGTTCTGGGAAACCTAGGTAGTAGCCGTTCAATTGCCAGTTGGGTGGGGGGGTCGATCTGTCGGTTTTAATCGATATTGTGAGTGGGGTGTGATCTGATATACCTCTGGGGAGTAGTTGTGCCTCACATGCTTCATGCATGTTATTTAGTGGTAGGAAAAAAAAGTCTAGCCTAGACAGTGAGGCGTGTGCTCCGGAGTGGTATGAGTATTCCCTTGTGTCGGGGTGTAGCGTCTTCCACACATCTTGTAGCCCCAGTGCATTAGTGAATGTAGCGAGTTTGGGGCCTACATCCGGGTTCCTGGATCTTACATGTGTTCTATCAAGGTCTACATTCATTACTTCGTTGAAGTCTCCTCCAATTAGTGTGAGGTCTGCAGGGTTGTTCGCGATTAGAGGCGTGATGTCATTGGTCAGGGGGGTTAATAAGTTAGGTGGTGCATATACAGCTATCATGGTTACAGTGCGTTCCCAGAGGGTCCCTGTCGTGTGTACAAATCTCCCTCCTGTGTCGTGTGTAATGGACACAGGCGCAAAGGGGAGTCTTTTGTGTATCAGGATTAGTACCCCTCGTGATCCCATGGTGAATCCGGCATGCAATGCTAGCTTGTAGTTAGTGCATCTCGATGGTGTACAATTTGTACTAGCCAGATGTGTCTCCGTAAGGAATGCCACGTCTGGGGAGCGCCGGTTCAATGATTGCATTACCAGTCGCCTTTTGATGCTGTTGCCGAGCCCGTTCACATTCCACGTCATCACTCGGATGGTTCTATTTTTATTCACATTGGTAACCCCTGCCATCTGAGTTGTGTATAGGTGATGTCAGTGTGAGTTGGACATCTGAGGGTGTTGTGCAGTTTTGCGCCATAGTTAAGGGCTTGCCGTGACTATGTGAAGAGTGGTTTCCCATTGAGACATGCTTGTACATTCTTGTTGTGTGATTTACTAGCAATAAGAGTATTACAGTGTGTGTGTTAGAAACGGTGTGATTCTTAACGTTATAACTTGTATCCCCCACCCCATACTCCACCCAACTTGAAGCATCTGTCGCCCCATAAAACAAACTAAACACTCTGCCAAAGCTAAACAGTTAACCCATTAATTAGTAACAATTACCCAACTTCCCTCCCTCTGCTCGTTCTCGATCTTAGCTTCCCGGTCTTCACTGGAAAGTCTTCTGGAGGGGAGGGGGTTCCCTTGGGGGGAGCCTTCCTTAGAGCTACTACCCCAGCGCCATATCTACGGGGTATACAAGTTAGGTTGCTTAATGTGGTAGCCCACCAGGGTTCCGAGCCGGTTGGACTTGCACCATTCCATGTTTCAGGTATCCATTGACTCGGGGGGGCCGTGGGTGGCCGTCAGTGTTCCATCTGATCAGCCACCGGGTCCATGGCGTCCATGTCAGGGGCATTTGGGTTTCTCCCGGGGGGGGGCCTCTCCGGCCCGGGTCGGGGCCTCCTCTCACATCTTTGTGGTCTTGCAGACCAGTCGCCTTCGATATTTGTTTCTGCCCACCTCCACGATTCTTGTGGATCCGTGAAGTGGATCGTAGAGCCTTTATAATAGATTTTGAGTTGGGCTGGGAACAGTAGCCCATATTTCACTTTCATGACGGCCAGTTGTCTCTTGAGTGACTCAAATGACTGCCTTGCTCGCTGTACCTCCCTGGTGTAGTCGGGATAGAATGCCACCCGGGATCCATTATGGGTGATCGTTCCTTTTGTGCAGGACATTTGGAGGAGTGCATCTCTGTCCCGATAATTAAGCAATTTAGCAATCACCCTTCGGGGAGGTGTGCCTGGGCGTGGTTTGCCCAATGGCATTCTGTGTGCCCTTTCCACTGAAAAAAAGTTTGAGAAGGAGTGGGGCGCAAAGATGTCCACTAGCCACTGTTCCAGTAACAATTCCATACTTTGCCCTTCATCTTCCTCCGGCCGTCCGAGTATGCGTACGTTGTTGCGGCGTGATCTGCCCTCACCTTCATCCACCCGGTTTTCTAGTGTTTTGAGGCGACTTAGAGCCTGTGTTAGTTGATGATTGATGCCTCTGATGTTGTCTTCTGTTCCAGAGATGCGCTGTTCCGCCTCCCCTGTATGGGCGGTGAGTTTCTGGAGATCATGTCGTAGAAAGGAAATGTCTGCAGCAATGCTGTCCATCTTGATCTCCATGGAGGAGCGTGAGGTGGCTATCGTGGCCATTACATCTCGCAGTGACAGGTTTTCTTCATCCCCTGGAGGGTTTGAGTGTGGCGTGTGACTTGCCAATGCCGAGGGGTTGGCGACCACGAATTGGTCCATGCTGCTCTGCATAGCTGTCTTCCGTTGTTGCTTGTCCTTGCCCATCGTGTTAGTAGCTTGGGTGCCTGGATTCTTGCCGATTGTTGTCTAGCAGGCCGGGTTAGGGTCACACCAGTCTGCGTGGCCGTGCTACACCACGCGCAGCAGCAGCAGGTCTCTAGGTTTGGCTCTTGCCTTTGTGCGCAGTGCCAGTGTGTGCAGGGTTTCCTCCCCCCCACCAGCTTAGTTCGTTGGGTGCCCCGCAGAGGCGCAGGCCTTGCTGTCTTTCGTTTTGCTTCGTGGCGGGGACCTGCGGAGCACTATTGTGGATGAGATTTGGTTGTTGTTTGGCAACGTGCTTGTGCCGCGGTTCTGATTTCTGGAAGCCGATGATTTGAGGGCTGGTCTTGTACCACCGTGACACAGGCCTGTTGTGTACAGTTGCTGCGGGTGAGGGGTCGTCCTTGGCAGGGGGCGAGTATTTGGTGGAATCTGTGGGCCAGGATAGTGGCAAATCAAGGCTGTCAGGGGTTTGGGTCCACTTCCTCCCCTTCTCTGAGACAGGTCCGTCTAGGTATATAGGGGTTCACCCATCCAGTTTATAAGGCAGGCTGTCGAGGTGGAAGTGGGGGGGACTTACATGTTTGCACCCCGAGCCGTGGACGCAGCCCTGCTCTCCTTCACCACCCAAGAACGGCCCGTTAGACTCCGCCTCAGGCAGCTTTCCTCCTCCACTCGGGTTGTTTCACTGCACAGGGCCACTGCACCAGGCGACCAGGCAATTCGTCCACGGCTGTAGGCCTCCGCAGGTCACCGTAGGAGCTGCCTCATCCACCGCTCTCTTGACCAGCGACGAGTATGTGTGCACTGTGTGTCTCCGGGTGTCACGGCGGTGGGGTCGAGGTGCCCCCGAGGCCCGAGCCGCCGCGCACAATGCGCCGCCAGGCAGGGCGCGTATCATGTGGTGTGTGACCTCCACGGTGAGTTACGCGGAGGTTGGTGTGTACCGGACTCCGGATTCTCTATATGGCCCCACAGGAGTTCGTTGGAGGCCACCCACAGTCCCTGGTCGGCTCAGCCCCTCCGGTGTCGAGTCGATGTCAGGCTGCGTCCGCCATTTTGGACTCATGCCTACAGGGCCACGGTCCTCTGCATCTCGTCGGATTTCTCTGCACTCCGACCAGGAGTCTGCTTCAAATTTGGTCGGCCGCCGCTCGGCACCCCCTGGGCTCAGTCGTTGTATTTTGGGGTTGTTAAACGCACGGAATCAGGATATTTTAACAGGATACTTTTGGCGCTTGGAGGAGCTCAGGCAGCTCACGTCCGCATCGCTTGCACGCTGGCCACGCCCCTGGACTAAGAATAATTTCAAGGGTCTTGTGGATGTGGAGTACCGGGTCAGACTGAAGAGACAATTGCCTTCTCATTACTCAGCGCAAGAGGCAGAACTAGTGGAAATCATAGATGCTCTGGAAATGAGTAAGGGGAAGTCAGACAGTGTTTATTCTGCACGTCACCTCCACCGTCCATCCTGGGATATCAAGATGGCAGAGAAGAGGGTTTAGGAGGTCTGATGGATGGCCTGTTCAGCATGCTGCACTGCTATCCTGGCTAAATGAAGTGTTAACTTTGCCAGCAGAGATAGATTTAATCAAATACACGTCCCATACTAAACACACTGATTTAATAGCTCTCAGAAATGAGGCAAAAGACAAGGCAGCGGAGGAAGAAACATATTTACCTTTTACAGATTCCGACAAAATGGAAACCGTGTCCCGATGATCCAGATAATAGAAATGCAAGAGAAAGTCCTGACAGAAGAACACGAGCTCTGAAAACATGGAGGATATGCTCTCTCACCTATAGATTTGCTTTGGAGACAGGAGGTGACAGGAGGTGACAGGGAAGGTAGTAATGCCTGTAGAGCTCCTTCTTTTGCTCTAGAGAAACTACATTACCTGTTGTATACTTCTCAATGACAAATTGCAGCAGAGCACCAGGACGACTGGTTTATCTTTAACTTTCAAGAGCAGGTAATTAGATTTGTAGGGAATTGTGTAGTGTGCAAGGAGATCAATCCCGGAAATACTATGAGGTCGGTGCGGAGGGTCTTGCCCAGGCCCTCTGATCCATTCAAGGAGCTCCACGTTGACTTTGTGGGCATGATCACGAGGGTCAGTAACTTCAGATATTTGATTGTTGTTGCTTGTCTATTCTACCGATGGCTTGAGGTTGGTCCATGTGTACATCCTGATGCTAAATCAGCAGCAAGGTTGCTAGCAATGGAGGTGCTTCCGCAGTGGGGAATTTGTGATGTTTTAAAATCTGATCATGGAACCCACTTCTTTAATGCCTTGTTCATTGTTAGGAACAAAGCATAGTTTGTGCTCGGTGTACCACCTGCATGCCAAGGGGATCATGGAGAGGCTCAATGCGGTCCCTAAGGCCATGCAGCCAAACTGTGTGCAGAAAAAAATAAATCCTGAAATGTGTGCCTACCACTGCCACTATTTTATTTACGCATCAGCCAGGGAGGGACCGCCAGGGAGGGACCATCACCTTGGCCCTCACAAAGTCATGACTGGGTGTAGGCTACATACACCTCTCTCACCTACATGCATGGTTTCAGATGCACACTAGACGCAGCATTCCTAGGAGAGGAGTTTAAGGAGTACCTTAGGGTGTTAACGAAAAGTGTTACGATTATATCTTCACGGTTTGTGTTCTCTCACCAACAGACAACAGGAGAAAATGGTGAGAGTAAAGACCTCATCTATGGAAAGAGCAGCCTTTTCATGGGCCACACCCAGTGATTTTCTTGACTCCGACTGCTGTGAAAGTGGGGGGCAAATAGAGATGGATACACCTGAGTGACACTTGTAGAGATACTGGCAGCCCTCACAGGAGAAGGGATAAAAGTTAAGTATGCCCTAAGGATTCACCGCTCATTTCAGTGCAAATGGGGGTGCGAATAGATATCTGGAATTTAAATCATATCTGGAATTTAAATAATTTTTTTTTAGGAAAGTAAATATTGAAGATTGTGAATTGTGATTGTGAATTGTGGTTTTCTTGGTTCTTGAGTCATCCTGTTTGTAGATCACAACTAGTGCAAATAAATTGTGTAATTTTGAGTCTGAAGAGAAAATGTTTAGAGTAAAAAGAAATGTTGATAATCTTTTTGATAATGACAATGATTAATTGGATCCCACAATGAATGCACACCGTTTTGCAGTGGACAACATATGGTATAGTGTTATGAGGAAGATGGGAAGAGAGAGATCCATAGGATATTGCTATATCTGCTCTCTTATCCCCGATGCTTCTGGCGTTCTTAGGGTATTTATCTTCAGTGAGGTAGAAGTAGCAGATGCACTATGTCAAGTGCACCTGGCCCTATGCAGGGTACGAGGTCAGTTTAAAGGACTGTCAATTACAGCATCAATCATACCAATTGATGATGATTGTTACATTTCTGGAGCTTTTGGTGGGGGTACCTGACTCCTCCTCTACACTCTTCTGACTCTTTGGATTCAGCTGGCTCTGATGCTGAACTGGATGTACAGTCCTCAATTCTGGCAGAGGTGAGTGCACCAATGGCTGGAGCAGTAAGGGCCGTGAGTCTGCAATGGGTCAGTTGCCTCCACAAAGCCAGTCATTGGTGGCCCCCCTGTCTGCAGAGGTTAAGGCTGCAAGGCCACCCTCCCATGTATTGGTTTATGGTCCTGGGACAGATGTCCAAGGGAGGGTTGCAGACCTGCAGTCAAGGACAAGGGCATCACAGCAAGGGCCATGCTCCCTTTCATCAGGCAGATTGTGTTGTATATAGGTTGTGCATTTGGATATTATCCAAATGCAATATCTGTTAGTGCATCTCTTGTTAGTGCAACATAGGCCAGCAATAGGGCTGAGCCATTCCATGGTAGAACTCCATGGTGTCATCTATTATGGAGTGCTATTGCTTTAGAATGTTGTTCTTTGACTGTTGTCAGTTGGACCCTGGACATGGCCTGTGTTGGGGGTCTCTCACTATGCTGCATGAAATAAAGACAATGAAGCTGTCTTAATATAATGATGTTGTCACTTGCCTTCATCTTTACAATGGCGACGAGGATGGGATGTAATTGAATATCCCTGTTGAAGGCGAGCAGACGCAGAGACCCCCGACCAACACGTAGCGTGAAGTGGCTGTGGTACGTTGGCTACAGGACCAGGATCTGGTGTTCCCGGTCCACAAGTATTCATGCCCTCTCCATGCCCACCGAGGATAAAATGGGCACCCTGGAAAAAGGGTTTTCTCCATTATGTTAAGGCCACATGTGGTAATGGCATGTCTGTTGAGCGTAAGGTTGCCATGTTAATGAATTTTTTGGGCTATGAAGGCCAGAGGATATATGACACATTACCTGATGTTAGTGAATTGGACATTGAGGAGGGAGCTAATGATTTTGACATTGCTTTAATGAAACTTGATAAACATTTTGAAGCTAAAACTAGCACAGTGTTGGAAAGATACCATTTTGGCATGAGATGCCAACATGAAGGAGAATCTGTTGAAGACTATATAACTGCGTTGAGACATTTATCTTTACATTGCAAATTTGGTAATGGGTTGGAAGAACATATAAGGGATCAGTTTATGATTCATTGTTCCAATGATAAGATACGGGAGGAGGTTTGGTTAAAAGACGATCCTAGTTTGGAGGAGGTTATTAGCATTGCAAAAAGGATTGAACATACATTGCAGTGCGTAGCAAAATTGTCTGTAAAAGAAAGTAAGCCGGTTGGACGAATCAAGGTGTTAAGGGTGGGTGATAAGAAGGGAGCATACCCCAAAGAAAAGAAGAAACAGAAAAAGAGACCCATTAGGCAAAATGAAAATACCCAAATTAAAGGTAGGGGGGCTGAACAAGCCAATAAAAGCGCCCAGAAAGATAATTCCCAGTTCAATGCAAAGAGGGAAGACGGGTTATGTTTTTTCGTTTTGGGAGTGCACAGCATGTATCTACATCTCCCATATGTCCTGGGAGGCGTGCCAATTGTAATATATAAAAGAAATGGGGTCATTTTGAAAATTGCTGTAAAAACTATCGGATAGGAGCAAGTAGTAAAGGAACACTTCTTATTGAAGAATATGATGGTCCCTCCTCAGAGGAGGCGGATATTTCTGAAAATGAAATTGTTACGGTGCATATGGTAAAATGTTTAGAAACTGATGAATGTGAGCATCCTTCAGCATGGATAGAGGTGAATGGTCGTTATGTTAAAATGCTTGCTGACTCATGTTCAAAGATCACGTTAATGTCCAAAATGGTTTTTGAAAATGTGATTGGTGGTGCCATTGAACAACTACGCCCATCCGATAAGACCCCAGGGGGATATAATGGTGACAGAATAGAGATTTTGGGGTGTTGTGATGCAGAATTCAAATTTAAAGGGAGGGTAACGCATGGAAGAATATATGTCACAGAGAGAGGAGAAACATTGTTGGGTTGGAGGGAACAAAGAGGGTTAAAAGTTAAGTTAGACCCCAATGGTGAAGAACAGGTTTTCAATGTAGTCTACCCTCCAGAGTCCAGTGGTAAGAGAGCCAAATGTGAAATGGTAACGAAATACCCCGAAGTGTTTTGTGAAAAGGTAGGATGCCTTAAGGGAATGGTTCACAAGATTGTGATAAAGGAAGGGAGTAAACCGATTGCGTCAAAGCTTAGGCCGTTACCGCTGTCAATGAGGAAAGCAGTACGGGATGAATTGGTAAAGCTGGAGGAGGGAGGTGTGTTGTATATAGGTTGTGCATTTGGATAATATCCAAATGCAATATCTGTTAGTGCATCTCTTGTTAGTGCAACATAGGCCAGCAATAGGGCTGAGCCATTCCATGGTAGAACTCCATTGTGTCATCTATTATAGAGTGCTATTGCTTTAGAATGTTGTTCTTTGACTGCTGTCAGTTGGACCCTGGACATGGCCTGTGTTGGGTGTCTCTCACTATGCTGCATGAAATAAAGACAATAAAGCTGTCTTAATATAATGATGTTGTCACTTGCCTTCATCTTGTGGGGGATGTGTGAAGGCTGGGCAGACAGAGTGGGAGCAGCAGATGTTGCGTTCCACACTCTAACAGGATGATGCCTTTCAGAGGTTGGCTGAGGGCATGGATAGGGTGGCCATTTCCATGATCCCCCCAGCAACACAGGTGGTGCAACACCTGCCGGTCATGCAGTCCATAAGCTGTTCCCACAAACTGCGCATAGAGAACAACATCAGGTGCCGACAACCAGATGTGCAGTGTCTACAAGGGGCTCAGTGCTTGAGAGCAAATGGTGAGTGATGTGAGGTTATCTTCCCACTTCCTGACCAGGATTAGGATGATATGGGGGGGATCCTATACCTGCCATAGACCTGGTCATCAGGCGTCCCAAAAAGGCTGGTCCGTGGGTGGAAGATACGGGCCCTGGCCATCCTCCTCCTCCGGTAGTGTCCCCGGATGATTTCTGCAAGGAATGGTGCATTCATCATGAATGTATCCATTTGTTTGGTGTGTCTTGTGTGCTTCATAGGGATTTGTGCTGCTTTTTCACCACCCGACGTTAACAGTTCAATACCATAAATATGTTTATTTTGCGCATGTATAGGCAGCCCAATTGCTTGACGGTGGAACGTCCCTCGGAACGCCCACATTTACTCTTGTTCTTCCTCATTCTGCTTGTTGCGGCCCCTAATTATGTGGCTGAATAGGCCCGGGCCACCTTCTTTTTGGAGTCTTGTGCAAGGAATTCATTGACTCGCAGAGATGTGGCTGACCGGCGCAGATTCCTCACCAGTCACAAGTAAGCCCTGTGCATTGCTTTCCATGAATCGCCGAATGGGTATATGCGCGCGATTTTTCACACACAAGTCTCTTTTTTACACCACAGAATATTACATGAATCACCCCCTATGTGTCTAAATGCCATAATAATAAGGTAGAAAAGACAAATCATAAGACAAAATTAAATCACAATTACCATTCCACAAAAACTTATTGACTTTCTTGATGGTAGTGAGTCTCTCATATTTTGTAACCTTCCCAATTTGGTTAATTTAATATGTATTTGTGGTATCCCCTGTTGCTCACACTTTTATATCAAGAACTGCAAAATAATTGCCACAGTGATTCTGAAAATATTGTGATTGTTTTCAGGATTGCTAAAACATGTTATGATGTCCACATGTTGTCTAATCAGAGCTGGGTAAAACTGCAATATGTAGGTGAAAACAGCATACAAGAATGTGTGCAATGTTAAAATGATGAGTAAAATAGAAGATGCAGTGTATTCCTTGTCTTTTGGCTCCGGTGCATCAACACATTGTTGCTTGTACCTATCTAAAAAGTTCCAGGATATCTGCAAATCCATTCAATCCTTATTAGATTTAAGAAATTCAATCTTTATTTCAAGTCTTTTCTTATTATTCCATAAACTCTTTTTATTTGCTCTTGTTTGCCGATCTTGTCTGCATGCATGGAACTTCTTTTGCTTCACTATCAGTAGATGCAGGAGGGGTTGAGGTTTCTCCGTTGTACTGTTTGATGGTGTGCAGATGCAGCCAGGCTCTCCTTCCTTGCAACTTAACAGTTGTGGAAGAAGATGCTTTCACCACGCGAGATCCCTCAAAATGGGGTTTATTCCAAGTCAGGACACATTTTTATATCAGCACCTGTCCCTGTATATAAGAGGGGTTATTTTAAAGGCTGTCTGGATCAGTTGGCTGGCTTTCTTCTTCAATCCTCTTCGACCCCTCCCTCTGGTTCTTGATCTGTTGAGAAATAAAAGAGACACTAGCTGTCATAGTTGCCAAATAATCATGCATCTAATCACCTAATGTCTTCGCTACACTGTGGGTATTCGTTTCTACCCTAGTTGGAGGAGCAATGAGTGTTCTCATTCGGCATCCAGTCACCAGCTCATGAGGAGTTCGGTGGTGATCTGAGCCAGGCTGATATTGCAATGCATATAGCGCAAGGGGCAAGGAATGTAACCACCCTTTCTTCAGAGTTATCTTAATCTTTGCTATCCTCTCTTTAAGGAGTCTGTTTAATCTCTCACAATACCCAATTGCCTGTGGGTGATGGGCAGAAGAGAACTTGTTTTTTAAAGTTAATAAAAGAGTTACTTGCTCAAACAGTTCATTTACAAAATATGATCCATTGTCAGATTGCAGCACTTCGCACACACCCCATCTTGGGAACACCTCACACACAAGGAACTTGGCAGCACATTCGGCATTTGGGAGCATACATGGACATGCTTTGATCCATCTAGAAAAGAAACATACCACTAAAAGCATGTCTGCAACATATCCACATAATCTATATGTAGATGCTGAAATAGGCCACTCGGTTTAGAGATTGCTATTCTCATTGTTCACAAAGTGTGCCCTGCAGTAAACGTCTGGCAGACAATCCAATTCACAATAAGCTGTACCACGTGTTCTATCAAAGTTGGTGAAATCCAATCTTTTGCAATCGTAGCAGCAAGAGAGTCGTATGTGCTGGGTAGTGAAGCTGTTCCAGTGCTAACCTCAATAGCTAGTGTCATAACTGGCTTTCTTGTGCTATCCTGCTTCCAGATCCCTTAGTGGGGGATAAAGACCTGTTTTCTCCATAATTATTGCTCCTCCTGTGAGGATCGACCTTGTATTTCAATTAACTGAACAAAAGACATCGGGGGTCATTCCGAGGTTGGAGGTAAGGGATTACCAGCGCCTGTAATGGTGCCTATGCCGGTAATCCCTTACCTCCGTATTCCGAGTACCCTTTGCGGGTCCCACTTTACCTCCTGCTTTTAGCAGGAGTAAATTACGGGACCCGCAAAGTGACCTTGGAGTAAATTACGGCACCGTAATTTATGGTGCCGTAATTTACTCCTTCCCCATTCCCATTGAGCCCTATGGGGCTGAAATGGGAATGAGGAAGGGCAAAAGGTGAATGGGGAATTTCCGGTCCCTCCAACCCTGGAATGGACCGGAAATTACTCCATTCACCATGGAGGAGTCGGAGCGGTATTGGAGGCAACCATGGAGTAATTTACTCCATGGTTACCTCCAACCTCGGAATGACCCCCATCATGTTAAAGCTTTCCGTTACCAACATGCATCGTCATGTCATTTGCTTAACACTTCTTACTTCAAAATCAGAAATATTTGGTAAATATGCAGCCTTTTTGACTCTTAAATCTGCGGCTTCATTCCCGCAAGAAATTACGTCTGTTCTTTTAGTATGTGCAGGTCAGTTTATGACTGCGATAGTCAAAGGGAGTTTTAATGTCTCAATAAGCTTATCCAATAGGGCTTCATGCTGCACTGGAGTGCCGTCGGTGTGGAGAAAGCACCTCCTTTTCCCTCTGCATCGACTCTTCCACCGGTCAACCAGTTTGCCTTCAGTCCACGGGGCACCTGCGGGGACTGGGCAGGAATTTTGTCAAAGTGGCACCTGCCGACCGATTCTTCTCACACATGTGTGTTTGTGTGCCAATCTCCACAGGAAGCTCCACAGTCTTCTGGCTAATGATGGATTCAATCAGGAGCCAGAGAGTCTAGATCTGGGCCTAGGTCGATTAGACCAGAACCATCTGCACCGCTATCAAAATGTGCTCTAGCACCTTGAAGCATCTCATGTGCTAAATGTAATTACCAATAATGATCTCAGACCCAAGTAACCAGACAGACTCAAAGAATATAGCAAAATACTACTTTAATATTAGCATAAAAATAAAGTAGGGCAACCTAGCCCCGACAAGCAGTCCTTTATGCACTCACAACCAAATGTGATTATACAAAGGTGTTATACCTCAATATATGTCATCTATGATTTCATTTTACATGGCAAACTGTAAAAACAGAGGGATTGGTTAAGGGATCATATGTACCTATAGAGTGTATACATGTTAATAACTTCACTGGCTGCCCCTTATCTATTAGGCATGCCTCAAACCACCTCTAAATCAGTATAATACTGATTAAGGTGGCAACAAATGGCAGCGGATTGGTCTTTGCAACATTGTATAACATGTCGATACATAGACCCTCTGATTGGATGGTATGCTTTCCCAACCTTGGACTTTCGGCTTGTTGGCAACACATAAGCAAAACAAAACTCAGGTGCATAGAGCAACATCAGACTACTTCCCACTTTCCCAATTAGTCCATCATCTCTCATCGGTCAGGCACCAAGCCAAGGTTTCACCTTTGTAGTTGACCTCGAAGCCTGGTCTCTCTTCTGGGACATTCAAGGAGTATAGGCGCACCATTATCTTTGTTTGGGCTTAATGAATAACCCTTGTTTTCGACTTCTGAATCAAGTGTGAGGAGACCACAAAGTTGTCCATCTCTGGCTTCTATTTACTACTATTTGATTCAATTGAACTGGGTGTCATTTCCCTTCTTGGCCTCTCGAGACTTGCTCCCTCCAACTTGCATAGGGTTTCTGCATCTTTAATTGTCTAATACTTGGCTCTTGCAGATGTTTTCTCATTTGCTTAATCTAATAGAAATATGTTTTATGTACATGACTTATCATTTTGACTCCTCTTGTGCCATGCAATTGTTCCTTGAAGTAGCATCTTTGGTCCCAGGCCAATAGACTACTCTTTATTCCTCACACAAAGCTGTTTTTCCAGCATCTCCTGACTCTGCAGCCCTGGTCTGTCTCTGAGGTAGCTTGATTGGGTTTAATATGAGTCTGACATCCATCTTTCTATCATGGCAGCTCTAGTCACGTTGTGTTTTCCTCTGCTTGTGTTTCTGCATATATACACTTATTAGTCAGCAAGTTACTTTATCTTATTTGCATATATGATGTCTTCATATTTGATTATGTTTCTCTTGTTACTTTAGTTGAATCTTTATTCTGTGAGTTTTTACATATAGTTTCAATGCCTCTCAGTATCATTCCTTCATGACGTCCTTCTTCTCTCAACAGATTTCACTCAAACTCCATGATATCCAATGGTGTGTGCAGACATCCTTCCACTCTCTCAGTGTGAGGGTACATTCAATATGGTTGTCTACGTGCGTGTCGTCTCTCATACACTCACTGCGGTATTGGGATGACACTGGGGTGTCCCAAATAGGGCACTTCTCAGTTTGACAGAGCTGAGGGGGGCGGGAGCTAGGGATGACATGTCCACCTGCTCCTCTACAGCCCAATAAATATATATCTCTCTATGTATATATTCTCAACATCATAAATGTGCAACAGAGAAAAATAACAACAGATGTTTCAAACATTTTAGGGCACATTGATGTAAACAGACAACGCTAAACGCATTAAGCTGCCATATTATAAATAAAATGCTAATGCATCACTAAAACCGACATCATGTTTAAAAGAACAGTGAATAAAGCAATATAATAATGCTGACCTATACACAAACTGCAGTGCAAGAATGTTAGATGCATGGCCATACAATTTAAATAGCCACGCATATGACGGCTGTGCAGCACTTATGTATATATGTATTCTATATTTTCTGCATACAAAATGTGTAAAAGGCAATAAGAGCAGTTGGTATTTAAACAGTTTAAATTGCATTGATGTAAGAAAATCACCATAAAACACTGTGCTGACACGGCATAATTAAAGTGAAAATGCATCGCTTAAACCAATGTACTATTTGGAAAAGCAACAGGTACAGTTCAGAACAGCACATAAAACTGCAATCAGATACATGATGGATATATCATAAGCCACAGTGAACATGTGAGCTGGATTCCTAAACAGTACCACGAAAATACATAGAGATAATTCCATCTATTATATAGCATCTTAAATCTTCATTCATCTCATAATCCAAAGATCCACAATTAAAGGAAAATGGAAAAGGCCACTTATAGAAAAGCGTGTAGTTCATTGCCCAGATTATGACCATGAGGCTGCAATGTGTCAAAGTGAAAAATCAATTTTGATTCAAGTTGACGTAATTTTACCGCACGGTTTCCCTTTCGGATATGTTCAGGTATATGGGCTAAGCCCAAAAAAGTCATGTTCTTCGGATCTCCACCATGTTTTTTCAGAAATGTGCTTAGCCAGAGAATATGCCTCATCATGGTTCTTGATTGCACGATAGTGTTGGAGTACCCAAAGTTTAAGACTGCAAATAGTAGAGCCAATGTAAGCCAATTTACGTGGACATAAAATAAGATACGCAACAAATTTGGTCAAACAGGTAAGTTCATGCTTGATTTGCCTTTTGATTCTTTACTAGTTTGCATAGTTTGCATTTCCTCCAACTATAAAAACCACTCGTCTATGATGTCATGTAAGCCAATTCGACATATTCATAGTTGGAGAATTGATCATGCTCAGTGATCATGCTCAGGCCACAACATATTTTATATTCATCACTTTTGAAAAAGTTACTAGGGGATGGCATCCCACCACCTTAACATTATCTCGATCAAGCCAATGTTTCTGTAGAATCTTCTTTACATTGCTCGCCTGTCTGCTATATATGGTAATAAATCTTTTACATTGGCCATTTTCCATTTTCCGAGTTTTGTATCCCTTGAGCAAATCAGTACGACTGAGCTTCCCGTACTTTATCAATAGCTTGAGTAATAACCAGCTTGGAGTAACTCCTGTTGTTAAAACGGTTACTCATCTTAGGTGATTCCTACAGAAAGTGCACTTCGCATGAGCAGTTTCGCTTTGCTCAAATGAACACTCGAAAAGGTATACTCTTAATAAGAGATTAAGGATGAAAACTCCTGGTATGTAGTATACTGTTAACACTGGTGGATTTCCTATATAATCGGCTCTCCAAATTACCATTGATTATTTCCAAACAAACATGTAAGAATTCGAGTTTTTGTGAGTTGATGGTCACAGTAAGTTGTAAATTCAGATTGTTATTGTTCGAGACAGAGACATATTCAGACAATTTCACTGGAGTTCCTCCCCAGATTAAAAACAGGTCATCAATATACCTGAAAAATACAACAACATCATCCAAATATTATCTTGTTCCTATGGCTAAGCTATGCATTCTTCCCACCGTCGCGCTCTGAAACGCTTGTGTATGAGCGCGATATAAATAAAATATCAATATCAATATCAATACCAACCTAAATACAAATGTATATTTGGTTTCTCATATCAATATCAATATCAATACCAACCTAAATACAGATGTATATTTGGTTTCTCAGGTCTGCTATTTCACCAGGCCCAGCCCAAAGTACACTACTACTTTTAATTAATCCTGCATATGTCATGTAGCCCTCATGGGCATTCGAGGTGTGCCAGTACTTTGCGTTTCCCATGGAAACATTCTGCCTATCACACGTCTTGTATTCATAGAATAGCTGACTCCTAAGAATGGTTTCCATACAGCCATATTCCACAGGCCTCGCTAGCACTCATAAGTTGTGTTTGCGACCAACTCTCCATGCACATTCACCCTAAAGTGTACCTTGCTGTGTACCAATGGCACAAGCTTTGTTACAGACCAGCCTTGTTACAGAGGTGTCTCACAATTCTGGCATCTATGCTTAACATAGCTGAGGAGTGCAGCCTAGATCCTGGGATTAGAAAGGACAACAATGAATTACTTAACCTGACCATTTGAGTCAAAGCCGGCAGAAGAAGCATGTCTTCAAGGAACAGATAAAAAGGTGATTTCAGCCAAAGGCCAGAGAAGCATGCCCAGTGCTTCACACAGACCCTGAAGCCAAGTTAGCACTCTAAGTCCCTCCAATTCTAAAATCCCGCAACAATGGTCCCTGCCAGCAATGATGTGAGAGACGTTGCAATGATTTTATACTTGCATCCAAATACTGAGGCAGTCCGACTGAGCACATTTGTTCAATGATTATAAAAAATGTAATATTAGGTTGAGTGTTGTGTAAAATGAAATGAGCACCAAGCCCAGTATGCATTATTTCCTTCAAGCATACATCCATTTTATCACAGGTATATTTCCAAAATATAACGATGTGTGGTATTTCTTATGCTCAGATAATTCTATTTGATTTTATGCGAAGCAGCCATGAGCTATCTTCCCCTTTCCATTTGTCACAAGGTAATTTTGAAAGCAAACCAAATGCTAAACTTCTATCATAAATTCAAATGGATATTTTACGTTTTGATAATGTGATTTGTTCAGTAACATTTGTGGAGTGTTTTTATTAGGAGCATAATGTAACCTGTGACAAATCTGACAGCCTTGTCACTTAATCCCTGGAAGGAAGCCTCGCTTACATGGCCAGGGAAAGGCAGAAACTTCCTGACTCTGACCCTGGGCTGGCTGTCTGCGGAGGACCACGTGGCAGAGTACCAGCTACAGGGACACAGGCAAAGACTGAGTCAAGGCAACGCTTCAGTCATAACTTTTAGTGACCACCATGTGCCAGTGCAACACTCCTCCATGGCTTATTGTAATAGATATGCTGATGTCCCAGGTATTTCTAGCCCTGAAACTCATTAAACCCCCCCCACATTATTTTGTTTTTGAGACGAGGAAGAGGGGTGGGGTAATGAGGATGATTATATACGGTAAGCCAACGCCGTGTTCTAGTCATTGGAAACTGTAGAGAAGGACTGGGACATTTAAAAAGGCTACAGGTGAACTTAACTGGAGAGATCGTGAAAGTCAGAGCTGGAGACGCACCTGACAGATGCTGACACTGTGGAGGACACCGAAGGCAAGCAGAATGCAGAGCACAGCACAGATGCCAATGGACACGGTGTGCAGAGGAGCCAGGTCAGGAAAAGTTCACTGATTTTCTGTTTCAGGCAGCTGGAGCTGCCAAACACAGAGGAAGGCAAAGTAGGAAGCAAGCAACTCACAAAGCGCACTGCTAGTCAATGGACTTGGAGTGCAGATGCCGGTGAAACATGAAGAATTCTGAAGCCATTGCACAGAGCCGGTATGCCCAGGGAGAGTGAGTGGGTTATTATGGTGCTTCTGGGCAAATGCCGTGCCTTGCGCACTAAAAGAGAGAACCTATGTAAAGACAGTGCAATCCTTACCAATATGAACATTGTTGAAAGAAAGCCGAAGTAAAGGCAGTGCAATTCTTTTTTTTTTTTTTAAATATGTTTATTTTTGAACAAGGCAGGAAAGCATTACATTCACTTGAGATCAACATTTGGTATGCATTATTACACAAGGGTATTACTCCCCCCCCCTGAGTTCATCGTGCAGTCAAGTCTCCTTCTTCTTGTTCCTGTCCCTGTGGGGCGGGCCAGCTCTCTAGGACCCTTTTGGCCAGCTGGGGTTTGTATGTTAATGCTGGGAAGTCTCGATCAAATTCGAGGACCGGGTTCCAAATGTTCTGGAAGCGGTGGAGAAGACCTGCTCTGGCCGCGGTCCCCTTCTCTGCGATGAGCACATCCCACAGCTTCACCCACCACAAGGATAGGAGTGGGCCCTCCGCCAATTTCCATGTGCGGGCCACCACTATTCTGCCTGCCAACAGGCAGTGGGACAACAGTTTAGCTTTGGGGCCTGTGCGTGGGTAAATCCCCGGGACCGGGGTGCCCAAGAGAATAAGTTCAGGCTCTAATTGGAGCGTAATGTGCGTGAGTTCTGCAATGACTGCCAGGCATTCTTTCCAGAAGTTTTGGGACAGGTCCACCACATGTGGAAGAAAGATCCTACTGAGCCGCATCGTCTACAGCAGGCCGGGTCCACTGAATGATTTATGTGGTGCAGTCTTAGAGGGGGGTAGTACCAGCGTAGTAAAGTTTTGTGGGCGCATTCTCTATTCATAACACAGGTGGATGCTGATTGGGAGCGAGTCCAAATGTCCACCCAGGCTTGGTCCTCTATAGGGTGTCCCAGGTCTGCCTCCCATTGTGCCATGGCCCGGGATTTGGAGGTGAGAAAGTCCTTTTGGGGTAGCTTATATACTGTTGAGATCTTACCTCGGAGTGGAAGGTTTTTGAGAGTAAGTTATATGGGTGTGGGAAGGCGGGTTGCCGCTCGGCGTGTCTGTGGGTGGGAGCACCAGTGCCGTAGTTGGAGGTAGCTGAACCTGTCCATCTCTTAAAGGTGGAACCTTTCTTTACATTGTTCGTAAGAGAGTGGTTGTCCTCCCTCGAAGAGTTGCCCTATAGACTCTAATCCACCCGCAATCCAGTTTTTTAAGTTTTTGAGAGCTGCCCCCGGAGTAAAAGCAGGGTTCAGAAAGACCGGAGATGAGGGGTTAAGTCCCCTTGGGATCTTCTTCAGCTTCAGTGTTTTATCCCATATGGCGATAGTATGCTTAGTGGTCAATAATAGCTCCTGCCATGGTCGTCTGGTTGCCGGTGGGATGTGGGGAAGAAAGCGTAGGGGAAGAGCTAGGTGCGATTGTTCCATGTCCACCCATCTAGGACGATTATTGATTATTTGCCATGCTTGGGTGCACGCTAGTGGGGCTGCTATCTGGTACTTCTGGAGGTCTGGGACCCACAGGCCGCCAAGTTTTGCTTTCCCCATCATCGAGTCTCTTGGTATTCTGGCCTTTTTCCCCCTCCAGATAAATTGCAGCATTTTCCTCTGTAAATTCCGAAGTGCAGGGGTCGGATCATCACCGGGAGGGCGGAACATGCATACAAAAATCTTGGGAGCAGGTTCATCTTGCATGCTGTGATCCTGCCATCAGGGAGATCTCCTGGGATGCCCAACGTTTCAGGTCGGTCTCTAGTTCTTGAAAGAGCGGAGGGAAGTTCATGCGGTAGACATCTGTCGGTTTGGCCGGAATCTGCACAACCAGGTAGTTGATAGCCTTCGTTTTCCACGGGATCGGGCACATTGCGATGAGGTCTTCTCGCTCTCTCAGTGAAATCTTTATTCCCAGCGCTGCTGATTTATTGAAGTTAATAGTGAAGCCCGTAATCTTACCATAGTTGCTTAGTTCGGTCAAGGCGTGTGCCAATGAATTGCGGGGGTCAGTGATAGTCAGAAGGACGTCACCCGCGTAGAGGGCCAGTTTATGGTGTGTGGGGCCAACCTGGAGCCCCTTAATGAAATGGTTCTGTCTGATCCGTTGGGCGAAGGGCTCCATGATCATGGCAAATAGGAGTGGGGACAGCGGACATCCCTGTCTTGTTCCGCAGGTCAGCGTGAAGGGGGACAAGAGATTGCCTTTGATTCTAAGTAGGATTCTGGGAACTTTATAGTTGGCTAGGATCATCTTGCGGAATTCCAGCCCAAATCCAAATGACTCTAGAGTAAGGCTCATAAATGTCCAATCAACCTTGTCAAACGCCTTGGTTGCGTCCAGTGCCATAAGCACCATCCCTCTTTCTCCACATGTGGCTAGATCCACTAAATTCAAAGCTCTGCGAATATTGTCCACCGTAGATCAGTTCTTCAGAAAGCTGCACTGGTCGGGCTGGATGATCTCTGGTAGGGGGTGGGCTAGCCGAGTCGCCAGAACCTTAGAGTAGATATTGGCGTCTATGTTGAGGAGGGCGATAGGTCTATAGGAGGCTGGACATCTCGGGTCGCCTCCAGGTTTGGGGAGCAAGACAGTGATTGACCCTTCCATGGAGGGGGTTATCACGTCAGTCTCTCTAAAGGAGTTGAACAGCTGGGCCAGTGGGGTGAGTAGTTGGTACTTTGAAAACCCTGTAGAACCTGGTTGTATAACCATCCGTACCTGGCGCACAAGATTTAAGTGATTTTATGTCCTCATCTACCTCCTCAGTGGAGATTGGTGCATCCAGGAGGTCTCTTGTAGAGTCTGGGATTCGAGGGAGGGCTGCTTTGCGAATGTATTCCCTTTGTTCACCCACATCCCGTGGTTGAGCAGTCATTATCTACTTCAGATGTTCAGCTGCCAAGCGTTGTTTGTCTTGTTCTGTGTATTGGATTCGACCATGCATGTCCCCGAGCCCAATAATCGTGTTGTTTTGTTTTGCTTTGGCTAGTTTGGCCACCAGTAGTTTATTTGCTTTATTGTTTTGGGCATAATAAAATTGCTTGGTCTTTGCCATATGGTGTGCTGTATGTTTGGCGTAGTGGGTCTCAACCTTTTTCTGTGCCGTGCGAATGGCTCGTTGAGTTCTTGGGGACCATCCTTTTTCTTTGTGAATTTGCTCCACTTTCTGGAGGTCGTCTTCGAGGGCCAAACGGGTTTGTCATCTGGCTTTGTGGAAGGCAACTCCCTGCGCTATTAATTCCCCCCTCACGACCGCTTTCATGGCATCCCAAGTGGTAGCGGGTGATGTGTCCGTTATGGGGTATTCCAGAAAGAAATTCTTGATCGTGGTGGCGATCGAGTCCCTAAGCGGCATTTCATTGAGAATTGGATCATAGAGTGTCCATCTACATCGGGCCGGGTGAGGAGGGTCCTGGGTTCGGATTTCCAAGGACACTGGCCATAGTCCGATAGAATCCGTGGGCCTATGGAGACCTCGTTGGTGAATGAGAGAATTCGAGTGGAGACCAAAAGGAGATCAATCCTAGAGAATGTTCTGTGGACGTGGGAGTAGAAAGAAAAATCTTTTTCTGCAGGGTGAAGAACCCTCCACGCGTCCACCACTTCCAGGTTCCTGAATAGTCATAGAATTGCTAAAGTTAGGTGAAGTCCCCGGATGATGGGGGGTGGGATTTGTCTATTGTAGGGTCCGGCACTCCATTGAAGTTGCCGCCGATGATAACTTGGCCTTCTAGAAAAGAGGGGAGAGTGGCGCATAGGGCTTCGTAGAAGGTGGCTTGAGCCGAATTGGGAGCATATATCGACACAAAGGAGTATAGTTCCCCAAGTAGTAGGCATTTCACCGCAACAAACCGGCCCTCCGGGCAAAGCTTTGTGTCTAGGATCTGGGGATTCACCCCCTTCCCGAAGAGAATGGCTGTGCCCCCTTTTTTGGAGTTTCCAGATGCAATAAATTGTTTTGGGAAGAGACGGGAGCGTAGACGTCCAAAATCAGCTGGTAGTAAGAGTGTTTCCTGCAGCATGGCTACAGCGAATCCTTCGTTTTGAAGTTTTTGCAATATTGACTTGCGTTTGGCTGGGGAGTTTAGACCTTGAACATTCAGTGAGACGAAAATCAGGATGGAGTGGTTTGGGGTGCTAGGCGAGGGAGTCGCTATGTCTGGAGGGGGCACGGGGAACAAGGTTGTGTCAGCCAGCATGTCGTGGGTATTGCGGATGCATGCTTCCCTGCTATTGAGATTTTCTACTTCTCCCAGCCTCTGTTCGGCGTCTGTTACTCTCTGGTTGGTGTTTTCCAATTTGGTAGACAGTTCCAACATGCATGATCTGAATTCTGATTTAATGTCTGCCATGAAGGCCTTGATATCGTTTTTCGTGGCGAGGGTACCTTTGTCTTCCGGGGCTTCTACAGAGGTGGAACCATTGGGGTTCCTGTTTTTTTAGATTTATCCATTGACATCAGCATTGTTGCAATGTCTGTGGTTTTGCCGGATTTGGTTTGTTTAGACATCACGTTCCCCCAGGCGAAACGGAGCTCCTGTATACCTCGGAGTTGAGGGGAGGATTGCTGCGATGCTTGGGGCCAGAGAGACACAGTGGTTAGATAGGGGGTTGCAGAAGGTGGGCCGGGGCGCCCCAGGAAGACGGAGGATCTCTTTGTGTGACCGGTAGGTAAGGGGAGTAGTTGTGTCTGGTTATCCCCTCCTGATTGCTGGTGGGAGCTTACCAGGCCCGTTCAGGACCCGATGTATAACTCCTAGTTTGTTTTCAAAAACTGTAGCTTGTCTCTCTCAGAAGCTGATGGGAGCTGCAGCAGGGGGAGAACGGGGGAGTCAGATTTGACCCTGCTTGAGCATAGGGTGGGGGCACTGGCGTCACAGCGGGGGCCCCCCTGCAGTTGGTGGTCCTTTCTGAAGGGGGGGTTGCAATGGGCCGCCAAGGATGGTGGTGGCCGCTGCCTGTAGTGGTGCGGTATGGAGAGGCACTGGTATAGCGCCGCCGATGTCCCCCCTGCCCCCGGCTCACCTTCTCTCCAGGCCAGGGCTTCTTCGTTTGTTCTCGGCACGGCAAGTCGCGTCTGAAATGGGATCTTCCCGGTCACTTTCTGGCCATCCGGTACGGCCGCAGGCAGGGCCACCGGGTTGCCCGCGGCAGGCTCTCCCTCCCCGGCCGCCCGTGGACCGAAATCAGCACCCTGCAGCCAGAGCCAGGGAAAGGGCCCACACACCTCGGCCAGGCCGCACGGGCCGCATCGAGATGTTGTGTCGGGGCCCGCAAGCAGGGCAGGGGGGAGGAGAGGGAGGCAATCCCCGGCGAGGAGAGTTGTATGTGGGGGCCGCTATAGTGGGGGAGATCGCAGAGGAGATCTCCCGGGAACAGGAGCTCCTCCCCCTCTCTACGCTGCTCCCCTGCGATCCTCTGGGCCCCTGTCCGCCATCTTGAAGGAAGGTGCGTGCGGAGAGATTAAAGCCTCGTATCTCCACGGCAGGACTTCAGAAGACTCCCGGAGCGCGGCCCCCGCTGCAGCAGGCTTTCAGCAAGCCTCGGTCATGTTATGGTCCATCGTGCCAGCCTAATATTGGCCCCAATTCGTCGCGGTAGCGGGCACCCCACGGAGGCTATCAAAGGAGCGACTGCATCGATGGCGCTCCAGGCCACGGCCCCGGCAGTGCAATTCTTAACGATACCTACATAGTTGAAAGAAAGAGCCTAAGTAAAGGCAGTGCAAAACTTACCGATACAAACATTGTTGAAAGGAATAGCCTTAAGTAACGCCAGTGCAATTATTACTGATACGAACATTGTTGAAAGAAAGAGCCTAAATAAAGACAGTACAATAATTACATACATTATTGAGAAAAAGAGCCTAAGTAAAGTCAGTGCTGTTATTACTGATACAAACATTGTTGAGGAAAAAGGTCTAACTAAAGGCCATGGAACTACTGCAAGTACGAACACTGTTGAGAGAAAGAGCCTAGCAAAGGAAGTGAAACTATTGCAGACACGAACATGGTTGAGGACACAAGCCTAAAGAAAGGCAGTGGAGTTAATGAGAAAGGGTCACTGACCCAATATTGGAGAAATGTTGGGAGAAGTTTTGTGAGCTGCATAAAAGAGAAACTAAACAGAGAGCAGAGAAGCCATGGCAGGTTAGTGAACCATGCAAACAATGATTCTGGGAATCACACACCCAAGCAAGAAAATGATGATACCCTGGCAAGCGAATAAACCAGTGATAAGAAGGTAAAGGATAAAAAGGGATGGTTCATACCTCCTTTCAGAAACAAGGAACAATACCCTGGCAGGTGATTATACCAGGAAAAGGAAGGAGGAAAGTGTGCAACGAAAAAGGGAAGACTCACAACCCTTTACGCATTCAAGAGAACTATGTTGTGATCTGTGCTGTGATTCAAGAGAACTGTGTGTTGATTACTTTTGAGGAGGCAAAATGGAACAGATTTCCCCCTTGAGAAATTTGGAACTGGGATGAAATCAAATTGAAACTGCGAGACAAGACAATATTAAATGTGAACCAGGGGGAAAGAGGAAAATTAACCACCCCCTTGTTTTGCCTTTTTGTGAATAGTAAGAGACCCATCAGTGGAGGACAAATTGAAGGAGTGAAAAGGGGAAGAGTCATTTTCCTTAAAGATGGTGACTTTATTTTGAAGAGTATCAGAAAATTAGTGGAAAAACCAGGCGACACATAGGGAAAAGGAAAAACGCAGTATTCAGAGTGGAACTATATTTCTTTTCTTTTCTGCACCTTAGAACTTTATGTTTGCAACGGTAAGAGGAAGCTATATGTCTATAGGTCAGAGTAATCCACATTTTCACCTTGTATTTAGTTTAGCGTGTAAGGATCAGCTTAGGGTTTTGGACACAGGCCAGAGGGCGCTTTATTTGTTAACATCCTGGCACGGCTGCTCCTTATTTGCTATAAGCCCGGGGAACCCCTCTTTCGGTTAGGGACAGATGGGATCTCTCCAACCCCCTTTTTCATTTATGATAAACTACCAAACATACCCGTTCTCCGAATGGGTTCTGTAGACAGACATGATAACACTGATCCTGCAGGTCGATGTTCCGATTCGCTTATCGCTTGATGTGTTTTACACCCGTCAGGTAAACTGCTCTGAGAATGGGCGTGTGTGGCTAGCTGGCACATCCCGGGGAAGATGTTGTGGGGAGGCAAGAGTTGGTGTTCTGCTGCATAGTGGGACCTTCTGTGCTCTCTCTCCCCACCTGTCGCATCACCTTGGCATGATGCAGTTCGTTCCAGTGCCCTGTGGTGCAAATATCTTGGAAACCGTGCATCCTAGGGCCTGGACCTCAAGTGTTATTCCTCATGATGGGACTGGCTGAGAAACAACAGTTTTTATTTCCGTTCCTGGTGAACATGGATTATGGCTTTGTCGGCAGGCACAATCTCACAAAAATTCTCTGGTAAAATAATTTCACCTGATGTAGCAAGCAAACATTTGTGTTTCCCTTCGTGGTGAACATGGTTTGTGACATTGTAAGGCTTGTTTAGAAACAACGTTTTTTCTTTCCCTTCCCCATGAACATGATTTACTGCTTTGTCCTCAGGCACCATCTTTCAAAAATCCTCTGGAAAAGTAATTTCACCTGATGCAGCAAACATTTGGAAAGTTGTGGAATGCTACCTGCCTTCATTTTCGCCTCTCAGGTCCATTCGCCTATCATACATGTTTCCCTTCCTGGTGAACATGGTTTATAACTTTGTTGGCAGGCCTTAAAGCCACAAACAAATGTTGACTTTTGTTGAAATCCAGGGAAAGGGATGTGTGTCCAAATCGCATGTAGGCAGTAATGTCCAGAGGGTCCTAACAGGTAAGTATGCACAATTTGGTGCAGATTGGTTAAACGGTGTGAATTATTAATTAATTTGGCATTTATATAGCGCTACGAACCCTCAGGTATCTGAGTATTACCCACGGTGTGTGGTTGGCTCTGCACGGATGTCAAAGCGAGCGCTCTACTCGCTGTGCCACTTGACCGGCTTTGTGGTCCAGTGGCACAGAGTCAGCCATCCCTTATAATTGTATAAGGGATAACGCTTCGCTAGGCCACAGAGCAACAAACTATTTTTGACTTTTGGTGAAAGCCAGGGAAAGGTGTGGGGTGGCCAAATGTCTTGTAGCCAGTATTGCCTGGAGGGTCCTAACAGGCAACTATGCAAAGAAAATTGCAGATTGGTCTGGAATTGTATAAGGAATAACACTTTGCCAAGCCACAAACCCACACATCCTACCACAAACCCACATACAAATTGTGACTTTTAGATATATATAGATAAAAGTTCAAAGTGAACATGAAACCCGTTACTGTGTGTGAGTCTTACTCTTGACCCCTTACAATATAAAAAGCGATTATTTGAACATGTTAATTGTTTAAAAAGATCAAGATTATAAAGGAAAGACAAATAAATAAATAAGTACCTTTTTAAGTAGCTACTTTTTAAAGAGAATGCACACCATTCTGTGTCTAAAAATGTCCTTTCTTTTTTGGAAAGGATCATTCTCACATTAAAACAATTATCATTTTCTTGTGCGGGCACCATGGAAGTGTTATTTGTTTTCATTCTGGCCACTGATTGGCTATTAGTGTTGCTGAACAGTTGGTAGTGGTTTGTCACAGTATGCAGAAACAATGACAATTAACAAAATATTGAAAATATCAGGCACAGTTGTGGACCCTACATCTTTTCCCTTACACAGCAGTCAGAACACCAGAACACGCCCCACTGAGATCATTTGTGAGCCCTCTTACTTAGCCACTAATATGGACAATGCGCAGAGTGTGATGGCAACATTTCTGCATGACACACACAATGACAATCTATGTGTACCCCCTACACATCTTCAAGGTAACTTAAGTCAGTGGCCTAGTTCAATAGAGATACAGTCACAAAGGTGAAACTTGGTTTTATGGAGAAGGAAGGAAAGGGGTGTAGAACAGTCCTATAGTCTGAAATGTCCTGGACGCAATCTGAAGTTTTCATATGTCTGTTTCCCAAGGCTAGGAACCTTTTCTACTCTTTCTTTCTTTTTATATAAGAAGGGCCAGATAGTAATTCCGAGAGCTGATAATATGGCATTTATTGGATACATGCCAGTACTAAAGCTAATAAATGCAGCGAATGTTCGACGGAGGGCCCGTCTGTGGAATTAATGTGGGGGGCACAGTAGAACAATATGATAAAAAACCTCCCAAACCCGAGCCATACTAGGATATCTTCCTGTGAAGGGGAGAGAGGATGTTCAGGGAATTGATCAAACCTCATGTTTCGTGTTTTGCTTTTCGCCTGAACTTAGGAACTGTTGCTCAAACTTCTCTTTCAGACCAACTTCTACAATAGAGGACCACAAAGAATGCTTTCCAGAGCCATGCTGCAGAGAAGAACCATGAGCACGCAGCCCACCGTTGACTCCCATGTTAAACTACATCTGCTTCGGGACCAACACCTGCTTTTCCCATGAGCTTGCAGTTGGCTTAAAGCCTGAGCAACAGTAATATCATGGTTAGATAAAACAACTATAGATGGACTTGGGTGATGATCCTGTTATCGCCTGAAGTCACTTTTGGATCCATGTGAGCCCTACTGCCACACTTGTCTGCAACACTATAGGTTAAGTAATCCTGAATGTTTCCACATAGAGACGTGGGGCCTCATTACGAGTTTGGAGTCAGCCATGCCCTTAACAAGGGCATGGCTGCTTCCAAACTCGGGTCCGGTTTCCCCATCCAGGGAACCCGGACCTGGTACATCCACATTCCCATTTGAGCCCCCATAAGGCTCAATGGGAATGGGGAGCATGCTAACAACGGGCCCGTTAATGACAGGCCCGTTGTTAGCATGTTGGGCCACTCAGCGTCCAGAGCGGGTCCCGCGGGTGGACCTCGTAATGAGGCGGTATGGGGTTAATGTAGCCGGCAGCTCTACCGGCGCCATTAACCCCATACCACAAGGGTCCTAATTAGGCCCTTGGAGTTTCACGAAATCGCAACACCTTCGTCTCTATATAAATGATATCATTTAAAGAGCTAAAAAGCATTTAAACAATTCCTCTGCATGTGTAGCCTGTTGACTCTCACTTAACATGCCCCAGTGTTGCCCAGGATGCTTGACAGGTATACATAGGTAAGCAAAGCATAATAGGGGGATCTCTATTTGCCTGTTTCGGGAATCCTACAAATCCCCTGTGCTGGCACTATGCCTTTCTTCCAATCTTCCAACATGTCCTAGCTCACACCAGTCAAATCTCGGCCGTTCCTGAATACATTCCTATGAAAAAAGATAGAAAGAGTTTGCACATTTAAACAATGCCCAATTTCCAGGGCTCACCTGGTAATGACATGCCCAGGGACTACCCAGCAGATTATTGTGCACATTGAGTAGGTGTTATAATGTATTTGTGTAGTCTCCCTTCCGGTGCATGATGATCAAACGCGATCCGTTCACAGAATGCAATGTGCAAACTATTTTGCATTCAAAGGCGTTATTAAAGTAGAGAGACATTACATTTTGATGGGGTATTTAATGTCTAACCCAAACAGCGAAAGATGTGCTTGCACTTTGCATCTATAAAGCTGAAATAATAAACGGTTAGAGGAAAATAGGAGGGTATAATTCTGGTAAATTGTCAATAATATTATTTCATATTAAGACATCTTGGTTTTGCGGATGAGCAGGACTCCAGGGGGCTTTAAAATATAACTAAGTCAAGCTATCAATGCATTGCATGTACATTATACACGCTGGATGCCACTGAGGGAAATCTTAGTTATGATCATATCTCAGCTGATCTCAGGAGGGTTTTCAAAAGCACAGTCCACAAGACTGTCCTTTTAATCTAGTCACACAAAATGGTTATTGGAATGGGACCTCAAGCTTGGCTTCTGGATTTCTCTGGGGGTCCAGCTGGTATAGAAAAACATGCCCGCTTTCTTTTATCTCCTTGCCTTCAGCTAATCAGCAATTGCATAACCAGCTGTTTGCAAGCTTCCCCACTGTGCCCTGTCAAAGGAAACAGTGCAATCTGTGTGCATTATTTACTTTAATGGTAGCGTTAAAAAGAGGACTGATTTTTAACAATGCAAAAAACATATTTCGGCTCGACGGATGTTTTGGACTACAAGTTGCATCAGCCTTTCCAGTACAGCCAAAGCCGAGACATCATGGAAGTTGTGGTCCAAAACTTCCGAACAGCTGTGCGCTGTAGACGCGAAAGCAAAAGGCAGCATGAGAATCCCCAGTAGAACTTTGGAAATGTTACTGAACATTTTGATCTTTTTACACCTACTAATGATTGGAGGAGAGCAGGGGACTTCAACTTGTTGCTCTTCGGAGGTTCTCAACGGTGACTCCCATTGTCCATCGACAACCAAAAAAGTGATGAGTGAAGTTTTCAAATAAATCTGAACCACTGCCAATGCACTGGGCAGTCTTCCACACCACCGTTTTTAAACCTGTCTGATCCACTGCAAAAGGCGTCCAGCCATATGCCAAATCTTTCAGGTACTGCCACCAAAGGTAGCAACCCAGCCCAAATTCCTAGGCCAGGTCCCCTCTGCACAGAAAGACAAGGAACCCCAGACATGTTTGGGCCTTGCTGAGCCTCTTCAGTGAGGTGCAGCTTGGTTTCCTATAGCTCAGCGAGAAAGGGTCCCAAATATGGGCATACCCTCTCTCGCGCAGTGTCACGCGCCCGGGCTGGTGCTTGTGGAATAGGTGGAGGCTGTGCTCCCATTGATGGCCACCACGTTGTTTCCACAGAACCGCTCTCCAGGGTCTGGTTCTGCTCTCCCCCCGGGCGGATGCCAGGAGCTACTTAGTCAGCATCCACCTGTCAACCCTTGCGTTGCAACCCATTAACCTTCTTGGTTTGCGTGACGCTAGTTTGCATTCCCTTGCGTTCGGCTTTCCGAACGCTTCTCTGCTTTCCGTGATTTCCTCCTGGGGTTTTCGCATCCTTTTCTCTTTGTTCACTCTGCAACATATTCCACCTCCTCTCTCGGAGCCACCGCATGCCCTGTTCTCGCTTTCTCTGCTTCACGGCTTCGCTTTTGGAGGCACACTTTCTCACCTTCCAGAGTCTGCTTCTCTCTCCCTTTTCCCCTGACGATCCTACTCTCGCTCACCAAGGCGCTCTCCTCTCCAGTGCTTCCTTTTGGACTCCTCTGCCACCCAAGTTCACTCGTGGCTTTCCGCAGTCACAACTTCTTCTCTGGTGCTCGGATCTCCTGCCTGGAGTGTATTCTCGTGCCATACCTTCCTGACTCCTCTTGTCTGCTCATACTCCAACCTGGGAACACTGCCCTCCAGGCAAGAACAGGAGTAAGCCTTTACCTTCTGGAGCCGTCTGGGACACATCTTCTCGTCTCTTCACTCAAGATAAGGACAGACCATTACCGCTCTGCCATTTCGTTCTTATATGCATTTCCAGGCTTTTTCCCCTCTCCTGGTTGCTCCGGTAAGAATCCATGTGCTCTCTAGCAGCATAAGCAGGCATAATGGCTTCCCTCCGAGGTAGACCCTACCTCACTACCTCAGACGGGGAAGAAGGAAGAAAACCCACAGCAGTACCAGCACTTCGGGTGTGGAGGAGGAACGGAAATCCAATTTGGGAGAAGAACCTGAGGAGATTGACAGTTTGCAAAGTCAGGTTATTCCAATGGCCACGGCGGAGCAAGTTCAGGATTTGGTGGCAGCAGTCCAGGGAGTAACTCAAGAGGTCCAGAACTTAAAGACAGAAAATACAGTATTGAGACAGCTCATCTCTACCAGAGAGCAGCATCCAGCAGAATTACCCTCAATGGCTCTTGCATCTGGGAAGTTCGACAGCTCCTCAACAAAGTTGAAGGAGTTTGTGGAAACATGCATGGTGCATTTCACTTTCAGGGCGAGTACGTATTCCTCAGAACATGCCCGAGTGGGGTACATGATTTCAAACATGGTTGGAAACGCCCTAGCCTGGGCCACACCATTGGTAACCAGATCCAGCCCAATGTTTTCATGATTTTGGGGGCTTTTTAACCCTGTTGAAACATATATTTGAACGGCCTGAGACTACTTACGTAGCATGTGTCAGGTTACCAGGGTACCAGGTATATTGGATATATGTCAGTGCACCAGGGACCTTCTCACGTACAGTACGACTTTCAAGGAGCTTGCTTCTGACGCTGGATGGCCAGAGGCAGCTCAATTTGCCATTTTCTGACAAGGACTGAAAAAGGAGATAAAGGACGAGTTAGCCAGAACTCCCCGTCCTAACACATTCTCTGAGTTGCTTTCCAGCGTACTACAGATCGAATACCGCCTCAATGAATGCAAGACGGAGAGAAGACTAATATGTGGCACCTGCTACCCAGCAGACCTGTCAGCGCCAACTCTCTCTCCGACATCCCAGCTCCCCAAGGAGGAACCCATGCAAGCAGGGTCGACGCATTGGCACTAATCAACTGTGGTACAGCGGGCAACTTTGTGCACACCATCTGTGCTGAGATGGTAGAGATACGCCGCCTAGAGAGAACTGAAGACCACAAGGTGGAAGGAGTGAATGGCCAACCCCTAAACTCCGGTCTAATCACTCACACCACTGATGACGTTCCAGTGTTCATACTCCAGCACTCAGAAGTGATTTACTTTGATATAATCCGTGCAGCACATTTTCCAGTAATCCTGGGAATCTCGTGGTTGCGTAAACACAACCCAACAATTGACTGGACAAAAACATACAGGAGTTCAACTCAGTCTTCTGCAAGCAGACTTGCCTACTGGAGGCCTGCTACAACAAGATGAAGACAGGGTCTGCCTCTACAGCCGAGTCCATTGGAGTACACTGTTTGCCCTTGGAGCTCACTGTATTCAATGAAGTATTCATTGAAAAGACTCCTCAAGACCTACCAATGCACCGACCGGAGGACTGCGCAATAGATCTGGTACCAGGAGCACTAATTCCATTCGGACAAATGTTCTCACTCTCCCTGGTTGAAAAGAAGGCACTTCGGGCTTACCTAAACGCAAATTTGCAGAATGGGCTCATCCAGGCTTCACGTTCCGCGGTGGGAGCCTCGCTTTTTTTCATCCCCAAACTAGGTTCCTTTGAACTCCGACCTTGCATTGACTATAGAGGACGAAACAAAGTCCCTATCCAAGACAACTATCCTATGCCTCTCATCAAGGATATCCTGGAGGCAGTGCAAGGAGCTACCATAATCTCCAAATTGGACTTGAGAAGCGCTCACCATCTCCTCAGAATACGTATGGGTGATCAGTGGAAAACAGCATTCAGGACCCCGTTTGGCCATTTTGAATACACCTGATAGACTCCCACGGACCCCATGCGCATAGTCTTCCCTGAGCACTATACCCCATGCGCCCCTAAGAACTATTGGTCTAAACCAACACTTTCCCATCACTGCAACTGTTGGGTGTCCTGACCCACGTTTAAGCTATCATGCCACAACATTTGGTGCTGTGGGCTTAGAAAATTCAAGATGGCGGAAAACCCACATGTGCGCCGAAATCCAGGAAAGCTGCGCAGTTTGTGCGCCCACCAAAATGGTTGCCTCACTTGCCACCCACCAGTGCGAGAATGAAAGGCCGGGTTGCCATGAGGGAAATGGGTTGCCAAAGGAAAAACAGTAGCGCCGGTTAGCTTCAAAGCGCTTTAAAACCACCATTGGACTACCCGCACAGTAGTCTGAAACCATTGGGAATGGCAATACTGATTGCCAAATGCAACCTAGAAGTGTGGGGAATTCATTTCTTAAATCCCAAAAATGGGTGCAGTACCAGTACTCACCACTATCCAAAAGCCGGCGTTTTAAAACCACTGTGTGTTTTTCTGAAGGCAAGTCAAAATGCCTATCTTCAAACATTGCAATATGTGCAAAATATTTACTGAACACCAGCAGACATTTGGCAGAATGGAGTTTTGTGTGCCTACAAAATCTGGGAAATGAAGAGCACAAAACAATGTATAACAAGACTGGCTGAGCTGTGGATTGCAGCAGTTTAAGTTGCACTGGATTTAAAGACACTAAAATCGAAAATGTTTAGATTAAATGAGTGACCTATGTTTGGTGTCACATGCCTTTGTAACTGTTGAAATGTCATAGTTTTGCACTTAGAATCAGCATTCTAGCTGCATGTGTAAAATTGCAAGTTAAGTTAAAAAGCAACAAAAATAACATGACAGTTAGCTGAAGGTCTGGCTTAAGGAACTTGATTTTGCTTGACAGCTAACCCCATCAGGAGTGAAACTTGAGTCACAACTGGGTTCCCAGGCCAATCTTCCTTTTGCTGCCCACACTAAGGATATGCCATCTATCTGATAATTGAATTACCTGTGCTCTGCAAGAGAGTGAACAATGCCACTCCCTTCACCCAGGCAGAGGGTTTATTGAGAGGATCATAAATGGCTTCCTCTTGAACAATGGGCCTTCCTGGACCCAAGCAAAGGTTTTATTACAGACGTCGTAAAAAGTGGCTTCCTCCTGAAGAAGCTGGGAGGGGCACTGCCTGTGAGAGCAAGCTGGCTTGGCAGAAACTGGAAAGACTGGTTTCTGTACCATGTGACCTGAAAAGACACACCCCTGTAGCCAGAATATGGTTTTATAAAAAGGTGAATAACTCATAGTGCGGACATGTGAACATTTTATAAATGATACCATAATTCTTGTGATTTTTCTGCCCACAGTTTAAGACGTGGTAGGAACCGGTGGTATGTTCAGGGGGGTGTCAGCGGAAAAGTGGATATTACTCTAAATGTGTGCATGTTAAAAATCTGAAACTTCATCAGTTAATGTCCCTACTCCCTGCACACATGTATGTAAAGTTGGGTCCATGTCAGAAATTGAAAAAGCAGTTAAAAAGTCAATTATGTACCATCTCTGAATGCAAGCTCCTAGAAAAAGCAGATTTGGACAGAGACATAGCTAAATTCAGCCACACCATGTATATGTAATTTCAAACAACTGTGTAACTCTGAAGTATGTATTTCGATCATATATAGATTTGGGTGCACAGATGACAGGGGAATGTCCCATCTGCAAGCCATAAAATGACATCACTCTGACTCACAGTTCATTCGCCAATCAAGCGGAGGAATGGAAGCTTGACCAATGACAAGTGAGAGGGGCAAGTCTAGTGATGCTGCACACACACCCACTGGGAGAACATATAAATGGACCACTGAAACTTAGATAGAGACCTACAATTCCATCTGCAGCGGGACGCTTTGCCAAAAATCCATACTTTACCTCCATCAACTTCCAGAAAGCCAAACTAGAGACTTCAATCTATCCAGAGCAGAGAGACCCAGAGAACCGGTGCCTAGCAGAGACCAGACCAGAGAGAAAGCAGTGCTGTACCCAGAGAGACCCAGACCAGACCCCTGTGAGCAGTTCCAGAGGCCAGGCGCTGTGAGCAGAACCCGGGAAGACCTGACCAGACTGAAGTCCGTAACCAAGTCGCTTTCCAGTTCAAAATCTCTTGTGAGTACTCAGCAAAACTCAGAACACATCTCTTAGTTAAAATCATATAATTCAATCCATTTTTAATCTAAGTAGAACTGCAGCTTCGCAATTGTGTTATCCTGCCATCATTTTTAAAGCTGAAAAAGTGTGCGTTTAAAATTTACAAAACCAAAAACGACCTCTATTAAATCGGTCATATCTCCGCAACCGTTTGGGCTAGAGACTTGCAGTAACTTTCCTCTGATAGCTTAGAATCGTGGCTTTCCTATGAACCTAGAACCGCATTCCTAACCCCTATAGTTTTACCGCAATCGCGGAACACGCATCCGCGAATTTTACCGCGATTTGCAAATTTCTTCACATGTAAAAACTGCTGCTGATTGCTTTCCATTTGCCAGAAATTCGTTTAACCTGCTAACTATCCCTGCATCATTGCTAGTGTGAGCCTGGACTAATATTAACTAGATACCACTCACCCTGAACCTCTGAAAGGGAATTAAAAGCGTTTCCAGCATATTTCTCATTCATTGCCAGCACATATCAAAGCAATTTGGGCCTGTGATTTCAAAACTCCTATCTGTTTTCTGTTGTCTAAGCTTGGGGGGGATTGAACTGATTACATTGATTGCATTTCTGAGAACTGTGTGCTTTCCTCCCTTGCATTGCATAAAGAGGGGGGGGGTGAATAGCCAGAGAAAAGTGATTACATTGTTTGGTTGAAATCATATTGAGTATTTTCTGTACTGCATTCATTGAATATTGCATCCACCTGAGCTTACATAAAGCATTCTTTACCACCTTCTACTTTTGTTCCTATTTACCAGTGTGCTACCTTATCCATTTCATGTCAACTCATTAGTGATTATAAGAAGTGTGCTAGTGCCAGATTCTCCGTTGTTGATCTTTATCATATCAGATTAAGTATGCTATTCAATTATTAATTTATTATAAAGTGTGATATATATATTTTAATTTATCAAATAAACCTTTTAAACTTGCAAAACAGAACTACTTCTTGGCTCAGTGGGGTCAGGGGGATTCCAAGAGAGGGGTGTTATATAGGGGTAGTCATCCAGAACGCATGAACTGGACCTAAAGATATATCAATAAGGGTTTTCATTCAGTATTCTAGACTAGGCGTTAACTTGGCTGTAGTGCTGAATTGAATCCTCTTACACAACCTTGGTCCCACTTCTCCATCACACGCGCGCAGATCCACCCCATTGCGCTCAATGGAAACATTTTTTTGAACTCTTGACTTTATGCTTTGAACAATGCTCCATGTATTGAACATACTAACTGCTACAATGCTGCTGGTCAACTTCTATGTCTTGTAAATCATTGATAATATGCAAATATATTGCCTCTATTTGTCCACGCCATCTACCTTGCCTATAGTGCACTGCATAGTGTGTACTGGCCTACATTGCCATCATTGAACTGTACTGTGTGTACTGGCCTACCTGCCTATATTGAATCGCATAGTGTGTATTGGCCTACCTGCCTATATTGAATCGCATAGTGTGTACTGGCCTACCTTGCCATCTTTGAGCTGTACAGTGTGTACTGGCCTACCTGCCTATAATGAACTGCATAGTATGTACGGGCCTACCTGCCTATATTGAATCGCATAGTGTGTACTGGCCTACCTTGCCATCATTGAACTGTACAGTGTGTACTGGCCTACCTGCCTATATTGAACTGCATAGTGTGTACTGGCCTACCTGCCTATATTGAATCGCATAGTGTGTACTGGCCTACCGTGACCACCCTGAACTCAGTAATGTGTATTAGCCTACCCTGCATATCCTGAACTACACATCCACCTGTCATTTGATTGTCGCATTTAGAACCCAGCTGCCCTGCCACTTGATAGTTACATTCAGTATCTAGTTGCACTGCCATCTGATTGTGGCTTTCAGCTCACACGCTTCACGCAGCCTATATCTGCCCTTCCATTTGATTATCACACTTCACCACACCCTACAGAATGTACCTACCAGGCATCTTTTCAGCACTGCTGAAAGTAATTTTCCACCTCATCCATTCATCCTGCTATCCAAGCTTTACCTCTAGCTCTGCCTCCATAGGCACCATTCCCCCCTCCATTATGCCTTATGTCTACCTTCTACCGCCTTCACTCACACCCATTTTGCCCAACCTCGCCACGCCATGTAGTCCATCCGCTAGAAATGCCAGATTACGCGCCAGACTACCTAAACCATATGAGCCTCGTGCTAGGGACTCCACCCAGTCTAAACTGACTAACCGGACCCCACCTATGCACCCGGGCACTCCACCAACCGTCCCTTGGATAGCCCCAAGCATAGCCCAACTAATACCACGACCAAGCATAAGGTTCACAATACAGCCACCATTCCCACCCACACTAAAACTACTTCCCCGCTCATAAGAGGCACCTTAATTAATGCACGATCTGTATTAGCCCATGCAACAGATATAGCAGACCTCATTCTAGCAGAAAAACTAGACTTTCTAGCCATCACTGAGTCCTGGCTCCAGGCAGCCGCTGGACCAGCTCTCTCGCTTGCTATCCCTGATGACTATACTATCCTCCGAGTAGGCAGAATAGAAAGCAGAGGCGGAGGGAGGCCTTGCCATAATTGCCAAAACACACCTCAACATTAGACTTGACACCACAAACAACCTCCCTTCATGCAAATCACTCACAGCTGAGCTGCCTACTGCCAACTCCCAAACCATCACCATTCATTTATTCTACAGAACTCCTGGACCCTTAGGGTCCTTCGTGGAAGACGTCACCACTATCCTCACCAACAACCTAAACAATACCTCCCAGAGCCTCATCTTAGGAGACTTTAACCCAGGCCTTAAAGACCCCAAAGACCCCCAGGCTAAGAATTAGGCTTTAGCCAAAGAGTGTCCTCCCCTTCCCACAACAAAGGGAGAACCCTTGACTGGGTAGCAGACCACAATTGTGTGGCCTCCATCACCGCCAACTCCACCAAACCATGGTCCGACCACCATCTCCTCACCTTCACCCGTGAAGCCTCAAGCCCCATCACCAATAATCCACTAGCCATAGCTATCCACTACGAGATCCAAGAAAACATCACAGTGGAAGAACTCATCCCCCTCAGTCTCCTGACTTTGAACCAACTCTCAGCTACCTCCAATCCTCAACACCTTGTAGAAGGTTAAGACAAAATCATGCGCTCAGCCTTAGACTCTATTGCACCGCTAAAACTGAGAAAATGCAAACCAAAAAACACCTGAACACTTGGTTCACTTGGTTCTCTACCCACTTAAAAGCTCTCAGATTAGAGAAATGTAAAAAGGAACAAATCTGGAGACAATCGCCCACAGACAACAACAAGCTGATCCTAAAATAATAATAAAAAAATAAAAAATAAAAAAACAAGCTGATCCTCAATAAAATAGCCTCCACCTACAAAAAAGAAATCATAATTGCTAAACAAGAATCATATAATCAGAGTATATCACAAGCCAAATCCAGTACTAAACAACTGTTTACCATTGTCAAAGAGCTGGAAACTCCTGTCCTAGTCCCAGACTCATGTGTGAAAGACAAACAATGGTGCACAAGTGTCCAAAATGCCCTCTCTAACAAAGTCGCAGGCCTACAAATCAAAATCAATAACAAGAAAGAATCCCTAACTAACTCTACTAACTCCACTAACACTCCCCAACCGCCTACACTCCAGAACCCTGTACCCAATCCACTCACCTGCTTCAGCTTCTCCAAAGTCTCCACATTAGAAGTGGAAAAAATCATCCTCAGCCTTAAACCGTCAAATTGCCAAGGCGACCCTTGCCCTTCACAAATCATTAAAGATGCGGCAAGAGAACTCTCACCATTCATTACCAAACTCATTAACGCCTCCTTCTCTTCAGGCATCATACCCAATAATCTCAAAGAGTCTTGGATTCTCCCTCTACTCAAAAAACCCTCTCTAGACCCTGCCATATCCACTTACTACAGACCCATCACCACCGTCCCCTTCCTGCTCAAAATATTAGATGAGACAGCCTATCTACAAATACAAAAATACCTTGAACTCAACCATCTTCTGGGAATCCGGCAATCAGGCTTTATACCCCAACATGGGACAGAAACTGTTCTCATCGATCTTATGGCTCAAATCGACATCCTGAGAGATAATGGGAAAACTGCCTTACTGCTTCTTCTAGACCTCTCTGTAGCATTTGATCTAGTAGACCACAAAATATTATGTAACCACTGGGACTCGGCAGCCCATTTCTCTCAAGAAGCCATCGATTGGATTGAGTCATTCCTGAGTAACAGATCTAAGCGTGTCTTATCCACTTCAGCATCCACTGACCCTGTCCCCATCACTTGTGGGGTCCCCCAGGGATCATGCGTCTCCCCCACACTGTACAATGTGTTCACAAAGCCCCTGTTTGATGATCTTGACGGTCTGGGTATCACCTACACTAATTACGCCGATGATACCCAGATCCTCATCCCGTTGATGGGAGATTATAGCAAGGATTTGGCATTGGTGAACAGGGTGTACCTCATCATCCAGGCATGGATGGCCTCCCACAGTCTGTGCCTGAATGATGACAAGACCGAACTCATCATCCTCGGATCCACCCCAAACCAAAACAAACTGCATCACAACTACACCAGTTTTACTAAAGATGGCAACTCTATCAAGGTAGCCAAGAAAGTGAAAACCCTAAAAATCTACCTATACTCTTCCCTCTCCTTCCACAAGCAGGTTAGCTCTATGGCCTCCTCTACAGCCTACACATGTAAGCTAATAAGAGCAGCCAAACCTTTCCTATCCACCCAGAGCTGCATTACCCTAGCCAGAGCCCTTGTATTATCAAAACTGAACTATTGTAACGCCCTTTACGTAGGAGCCAACAAATATGTTACAAATAAAATCCAGACTCTGCAAAACAATGCTCTCAGAGCAGCACTTAGCATCTCCAAGAGAGAACACATTTCCAACGCCAGGAGAGCCCATAATTGGCTCACTACTACTGACAAAGTCCTGCTCAAAGTAGCCTCCTTAACACACAAATGCCTCAACAACGCAGCCCCCCGCTATTTAGCCGACAGAATAAAAAGATACATCCCTAACAAGCCCACTAGAACCGCCAATGTAAACCTGCTTGCAGCTCCCAGGTTCAAACTAACCAAAACAGGCGGCAACAGCTTCCAGGTAAAAGCAGCCCAATACTGGAATTCACTGCCACCTTCCATAAAGACACCTCAAACCTACCCCCACTTTAGACGCAACTACATTCAGTGGATAAAGAACAATGACCAATAACTTACCTTGCCTTTGCAAATTATTTAAATAAGTGTACTTGTAAACTGTTTTGCACTGCATCTATCGCAACTGCCTTAACCCTGTACACTCTGTAAATTACTGTACAGCACTGTAACCAAGCTGAGAATATTTATTTAATCAAAAGAAGGGACATATACATATTTCTTCAACACAACATGTTACCCTCAATAATCTGAAACCTAATCACTCAGCCATTCAAACAAATATAGGCTGTGTAAAGTCTAATAAGTGACATCTATCCAACATTTAAAATATTATATTTTAAATCATTTGCTAAACAGCACAAGTATCAAAAAACATTTTGCTAAAAAAATGCATTACATCACATAAAAGATATACAATGTTTAAAAATTGTGATTTCACCACACATATTCAAGTTAGACAAATACTTGAAAACACACAACAGTAGCAAACTTAATTTGTCTTATTTCCTACTGTATACAACAACTTGGCCCGACTTATATAAGTTTCTGTCCTGGATGTTATTATTAACTGGACATTCTTCAGGGGCAGAAAATTGTCTTATGCTTCTCGTAGACTACTTTGTATGGTTCCGGTTTCTATAATTGGGGGTACATACAAAACATACAAATTACTACATTGGCATAATTGGTTCTTTTACTTAACCTAGCCAAACCTAATCACCATTAGGATGCATCAACTGTATACCTTATATAATACCAGTGCTTCAAACTTGTAACCAATGAATGTTATACAGGTTTATATGACAATCATAATTCTTGTCTTTCACCATTAACAGTGGTTTGGAGAGAGACAGCCCACCTCTTACCACATTCTCTACTGTCATCATCAAAAACATAGTGCTTGCTAATGTCTATTCTAATCATTGAGCACATATCTCTAGTCTGAAAGCCTAAATGAATAGACCAACACCAGTCTTGTAGGGCATCCCCTCACCTTAGTTCCAATACTGATTGTTCTCTCTTGTAGACACAGTATTTAGAATCTTTTTCCACCAGCATCAGGGTTATGTATTCACCATGAGGTGTACACTCTGTTAAAAAACACACAGAACACTCTATAAGTTCTTATTTTTGAGGTTACAGCCTACAAAAGAGGGGGAGGAGACCAAGGGAGAGAAAAACAATCCTACCTTCGTATCCCTCAGTTATAAAGTGTAGTTACTTCCTGGGTTCTACGGTCTTGTAATGGCGCTTCCCGAAACTAATTTCTACTCCACATTGTAGCCCTCTGTGGGAAAAACGGCTTCCCTATAATGGGAATATGACGACAAAAGCATATACCCTTAAATACTCAATATACACTAGGGCGAAATTATAAATTCTGGACCTCACATGTGCCCCTTGTAGGCACTCTAGCTTACCTCTTTCAATGCTGAAACACGGAATCCCATGGGTAGTTCGTTGTTAACCCGCTGGCACGTTACACAACGCGGGCCGTTCTATTCATATTGCGCACAGCGACCTAGCGCGCATAGATGACGTCATCGCGTCAGACGTAACGCGATGGCGTCATCGCGTCGCGCGACGCTGTCGCTGAAAGATGCGATGTTGCCATTAGTAACCCGCAACAATGACACTGGTCACCAAGGCTCTTGTAGGTTGTCACATTCATTTGAAAATGTGTCTTGATAGTAAATGCCACCAGACCATGCATGACACGACCGATAATATTAGATACACCCAAATAATTCATTTGATGTTGTGCCATTCAATATTTTCATTAAGTCCTATTACATGGCTATTAGTTAGAAATATCAATTTCTGTTCCAAATTCAACAATTTTCTATTAATATCTTCCTGTGTTTTCCCTTTTACTTTCTTAAGGATACACCATTCAAAATCCATAAAAGAATGGCCCTTCTCCTCAAAATGTTTCACCAGAGGGGCTTTCTCAACATGGTTTTTAAGACAACTCTTGTGTTCTATCATGCGTGTCTTGCATTTTCTGTTGGTCTTACCTATGTACAATAAGGCACACGGGCATCTAATCATATAGATCACATTATCAGTCTGACAATTAGTATGTTCCTTCATTTGCCATTCTGATTTAAAACCCAGATTCACAGAAGTCATTTTTTGTGTAAGGGGGCACATAATGCAATCACCACACGGATGATGTCCTACAATGCTGGGTAATCCCCATAATGTTCTCTGACTCACTTCAGTGCTCTGGGTTTTCTGCACATCGTTCCTCATTACTAAGTTGTGAATGTTGGTACTTTTCTTAAAAGCCACTAGAGGAGGTGGAATGGTCATTATCTTTTTCCAATTCTTATGGATGATATTCTTGACTTTGTAAGAAATATTGCTAAAGGTGTTTACAAATACTAATGGACTCTCTGTAGTGTCTCTAGTTTTCTTTTCAAACAAAGCTTCTCGATGATTATTAAACGCTCGTTTAGCGGATTGTTTAACAATCTTGGATGGGTACCCTCTTTCTGTAAGTTTGTTGATCAAAATGTTTGCCCCTTCTTCATAGTCTGACCTAGTACTACTATTGCGTTATAGGCGTAAAAATTGCCCGAAGGGCAGATTGTCACGCACATGTCTGGCATGATGACTGCCATAGTGCAGTAATGCATTCTTATCGGTACTTTTTACAAATGGTTTGACCCACAATTGATTGTCTCTTTGATAAATGGTCAAATCTAAATAATTAACTTCATTGGAACTCATAGATGCTGTGAATTTCAGGTACCTGTTTTGATTGTTCAGCCACACCACAAAATTATTCGCTTCTTCTACTGTTCCATGCCATACCATAAAGACATCATCAATATATCGCAACCACTGAGTTATTTGTTGTCTAAAAGGATTGACCCCAGAGTAAATGACGGTTTGTTCCACCATATCTACATAAAGATTTGCTAAATTAGGGGCCATTGCTGCACCCATGGCGGTGCCTTCCACCTGCATATAAAATTGGCCCATAAATTGAAAAAAGTTTTTAGTAAGAGCCATTTCGGCACACCATATAATGAAAGCATTACTAACCGGATGGTTATCCTCACGTTTAAGCAGGGTTTCCTACACTACTTCTAACGTGGCTCTTTGGGGAATGTTAGTGTATAATGATTGTATGTCTAGACAAATTAATACATCAGTAGTTGGGTCAAAAATAAGTCCTTCAATTTTTACAATAGCGTCTCTTGTGTCCTGCACATAGCTCTTCATTTTGTTGACAAAAGGACGTAGGTAACAATCTACATATTTGGACAATGGTACCAAAATGGAGTTAACGCCTGAAACAATCGGCCTACCCGGAGGTTTATCCTTGTTTTTATGGATTTTGGGCAAAATGTAAAATATCGGGATTCTCGCTGTTTCTCGGGTAAGGTAGTCACCTTCCTGTTTACTGATAAGCTGTTGGTCGACAGCTTTATCAACCTTTTCCCTAATCTGTTTGATAATACCGGGACTAGGGTCTTGTTCAATTTTGCGGTAACTGTTATTGTCTGCCAATAACCTATCACATTCATCCACATAATCTTTTTTGTTTAGAATAACAATGGCTCCGCCCTTGTCCGCCTGTCTAATCACTATTTTATCATCGTTACCCAGATTGCGTAGCATAGTAATTTCTGATTGGCTTAGGTGGAATTTTTAGGCGTGCCTTTCTTTTCTAATTTCTGTATCTCCTGGAGTACCTTTTTTTAAAAAACCAATGATTCCGGGGAATAAGTGTGCTGGGGAGGGCAAAAAGTAGATGGATGTCTCAAACCACTATAGTTGGTATAAATACTAGCTGGTTTGTCTTCAAAAAACTCTTTTAGATGTACCTTCTGCATAAAAGCATTAAATTCCAATCTAAACTCAAAAGGATTGTGATATTTCGACACCACAAAATTTAAACCTTTATTCAGGCACCGTTCCTCTTCTTTAGTAAGAATCTTACTAGATAAGTTCACTACCAGCCCCGGTAACTGCGTGTTTGCATTCGATCCGTTGACCAATCTTGCCGGCTGTTCCCTCTGCCTAAAAATACAATCATTATACACTAACATTCCCAAAAGAGCCACGTTAGAAGTAGTGGAGGAAACCCTGCTTAAACGTGAGGATAACCATCCGGTTAGTAATGCTTTCATTATATGGTGTGCCGAAATGGCTCTTACTAAAAACTTTTTTCAATTTATGGGCCAATTTTATATGCAGGTGGAAGGCACCGCCATGGGTGCAGCAATGGCCCCTAATTTAGCAAATCTTTATGTAGATATGGTGGAACAAACTGTCATTTACTCTGGGGTCAATCGTTTTAGACAACAAATAACTCAGTGGTTGCGATATATTGATGATGTCTTTATGGTATGGCATGGAACAGTAGAAGAAGCGAATAATTTTGTGGTGTGGCTGAACAATCAAAACAGGTACCTGAAATTCACAGCATCTATGAGTTCCAATGAAGTTAATTATTTAGATTTGACCATTTATCAAAGAGACAATCAACTGTGGGTCAAACCATTTGTAAAAAGTACCGATAAGAATGCATTACTGCACTATGGCAGTCATCATGCCAGACATGTGCGTGACAATCTGCCCTTCGGGCAATTTTTACGCCTATAACGCAATAGTAGTACTAGGTCAGACTATGAAGAAGGGGCAAACATTTTGATCAACAAACTTACAGAAAGAGGGTACCCATCCAAGATTGTTAAACAATCCGCTAAACGAGCGTTTAATAATCATCGAGAAGCTTTGTTTGAAAAGAAAACTAGAGACACTACAGAGAGTCCATTAGTATTTGTAAACACCTTTAGCAATATTTCTTACAGAGTCAAGAATATCATCCATAAGAATTGGAAAAAGATAATGACCATTCCACCTCCTCTAGTGGCTTTTAAGAAAAGTACCAACATTCGCAACTTAGTAATGAGGAACGATGTGCAGAAAACCCAGAGCACTGAAGTGAGACAGAGTACATTATGGGGATTACCCAGGATTGTAGGACATCATCCATGTGGTGATTGCATTATGTGCCCCCTTACACGAAAAATGACTTCTGTGAATCTGGGTCTAAAATCAGAATGGCAAATGAAGGAACATACTAATTGTCAGACTGATAATGTGATCTATATGATTAGATGCCCGTGTGCCTTATTGTACATAGGTAAGACCAACAAAAAATGCAAGACACGCATGATAGAACACAAGAGTTGTCTTAAAAACCATGTTGAGAAAGCCCCTCTGGTGAAACATTTTGAGGAGAAGGGCCATTCTTTTATGGATTTTGAATGGTGTATCCTTAAGAAAGTAAAAGGGAAAACACAGGAAGATATTAATAGAAAATTGTTGAATTTGGAACAGAAATTGATATTTCTAACTAACAGCCATGTAATAGGACTTAATGAAAATATTGAATGGCACAACATCAAATGAATTATTTGGGTGTATCTAATATTATCGGTCGTGTCATGCATGGTCTGGTGGCATTTCCTATCAAGACACATTTTCAAATGAATGTAACAACCTACAAGAGCCTTGGTGACCAGTGTCATTGTTGCGGGTTACTAATGGCAACGTCGCATCTTTCAGCGACGGCGTCGCGCGACGCGATGACGCCACCGCGTTACGTCTGACGCGATGACGTCATCTATGCACGCTAGGTCGCTGTGCGCAATATGAATAACGTAACGTGCCAGCGGGTTAACAACGAACTACCCATGGGATTCCGTGTTTCAGCATTGAAAGAGGTAAGCTAGAGTGCCTACAAGGGGCACATGTGAGGTCCAGAATTTATAATTTCGCCCTAGTGTATATTGAGTATTTAAGGGTATATGCTTTTGTCGTCATATTCCCATTATAGGGAAGCCGTTTTTCCCACAGAGGGCTACAATGTGGAGTAGAAATTAGTTTCGGGAAGCGCCATTACAAGACCGTAGAACCCAGGAAGTAACTACACTTTATAACTGAGGGATACGAAGGTAGGATTGTTTTTCTCTCCCTTGGTCTCCTCCCCCTCTTTTGTAGGCTGTAACCTCAAAAATAAAAACTTATAGAGTGTTCTGTGTGTTTTTCAACAGAGTGTACACCTCATGGTGAATACATAACCCTGATGCTGGTGGAAAAAGATTCTAAATACTGTGTCTACAAGAGAGAACAATCAGTATTGGAACTAAGGTGAGGGGATGCCCTACAAGACTGGTGTTGGTCTATTCATTTAGGCTTTCAGACTAGAGATATGTGCTCAATGATTAGAATAGACATTAGCAAGCACTATGTTTTTGATGATGTCAGTAGAGAATGTGGTAAGAGGTGGGCTGTCTCTCTCCAAACCACTGTTAATGGTGAAAGACAAGAATTATGATTGTCATGTAAACCTGTATAACATTCATTGGTTACAAGTTTGAAGCACTGGTATTATATAAGGTATATACTTGATGCATCCTAATGGTGATTAGGTTTGGCTAGGTTAAGTAAAAGAACCAATTATGCCAATGTAGTAATTTGTATGTTTTGTATGTACCCCCAATTATAGAAACCGGAACCATACAAAGTAGTCTACGAGAAGCACAAGACAATTTTCTGCCCCTGAAGATTGTCCAGTTAATAATAACATCCAGGACAGAAACTTATATAAGTCGGGCCAAGTTGTTGTATACAGTAGGAAATAAGACAAATTAAGTTTGCTACTGTTGTGTGTTTTCAAGTATTTGTCTAACTTGAATATGTGTGGCGAAATCACCATTTTTAAACATTGTATATCTTTTATGTGATGTAATGCATTTTTTAGCAAAATGTTTTTTGATACTTGTGCTATTTAGCAAATGAATTAAAATATAATATTTTAAATGTTGGATAGATGTCACTTATTAGACTTTACACAGCCTATATTTGTTTGAATGGCTGAGTTATTAGGTTTCAGATTATTGAGGGTAACATGTTGTGTTGAAGAAATATGTATATGTCCCTTCTTTTGATTAAATAAATAGTATATCCCCACTTGGTAGGAGGGGTATCACCGTAGTGTGGGGCAACCCACATATGTAATTATACCAAGCTGAGAATAACCTTGCTGCTCCTGCGCCCTCATACCCTCGGGTCTGGTGATGCAAAACAAATGAATAAACATAAACATAAACATAAACAAGGCAATGCCTTTCGGGTTAGTGAATGCACCAGCCTTTCGGGTTAGTGAATGCACCAGCCATTTTTCAGTGGTTCATGGACCAGTTGTTCTCAGATCTGCTTTACCACTCCACAATTGTCTCCCTGGATGACAACTTAGTATCCTCCTCAACACCACAAGAACACCAGGTACACCTGTGGGAAGTCCTACACCATTTGCAGTCCTCCCAACTACTCGTCAAACCGGAGAATTACTTGTTTAAAGTGGATTATATCCCATATTTGGGGTTCATCCTCTCTAAACAAGGGCTGATGATGGACCCCAGTAAAGCTTCAGCTATACTGGAATGGCCAACCCCAGCTTCTGTTAAGGATGTCCAGAGGTTCCTGGGACTTACCAACTTCTATCAAAAATTTATTCTGGACTTCTCAGAAGTGGTGTTGCCCATTACGAGTCTCCTAAAGAAAACTATGGCTCCGTTCCTGTGGTCAGAAGCTGCTGACAGGGATTGTGCCACCTTAAGGAATTAATTAGTTCAGCCCCAGTCTTGCGGCAACCGGACCAAACCAGTCCCTTTATCGTTGAAGCTGATTCATCATCTGCTGCCATAGGCACTGCATTATTACAAGAACACAATGGGCTTGAGCACCCAATTGCCTACCTGTCCAAGACTCTTACGTCCAGTCAAAAGAACTAATCGGTTATAGAAAAGGAGTTGCTGGCCATAGAGCTTGCTTGTGAAACATTTCGACAATTGCTCCAAGGAAGCACCCATCATTTTCATAAACGTACGGATCACAAGAACCGGCGAGTGCTTCAGCAGATGCTGTGTGTCAATTCCCACCAGGCAACATGGGCCAATTTTTTTTATCCAATATGACTTTTCTATCACTTTCCTTCCCTGCAGCCAGATCACCCTGGTGGATGCTTTTCACGCCGTGAGAATTTTGAGCAGTCTTTGAAATCAAAACCAGATCACCTCTTCCCAAGAAACCGTGTAGTCCCCCAGGGATCCACTTTCCTTCAGGGAGTTAAGGAAGCCACTGTCTGAAGACCACCTGTCTTTCCACCCAGCGCCTTGGACAGGGTGGAGAGGAAGAATGGTGTTTTTTTTTCATCAATCACCACTTGTTTATACCAGAAGGAAAACTCAGGTGGCAGGTACTGTCATCTAATGTTGGACCAACAGAACAGGGAATAGCTATTGACAACATTTATTTATTTATCAATACCAATAAATGGTCCATTTGTTGATTTCTAAAAACCTTTATTCACATATCAAAATTTCATAAAATATAAAATCAAACATTTTCACAAAAACAAATATCTTCATCTCACATTCATACTGATTCACTCCTACCACTCTTTCCACTTTTTGCTTTGTTATCACAGCATATGAGTCTTATTGTCTCCTGGCCTCCTTCATGGACGGCCTCCAATTACTTGTTTATACAGTGATCAAAAAAGTCCTCTATCCAATACTTTGATGGTACTGCCTGCGTGTTCCTAATCACACAGACTCATTCAAGAGAGGTTCTTCATGTTTAGATCAGGCTATTGGTTTCAAAATAGCTCACCTGTTATAACGTATTGTATACAAGGAGATATTTCTATCTGTAGCCACAAGGTGGCGCTCTGATAATGATCCTACAACAGGATCTTCTTCCTTCCACTTCAAGAGTCCGTCTGCATGCCGTGTCGCATTTGTCTTCCGGTGTCAGAATAGTAAGATCGCAGGACATCGAGGAAGGACTAGTACCCTGGAGCTCGTCCCACGTACATTTTTCTGGCCTGGGATGCGGGTCGATGTGGAAGACTATACCAAAGCTTGTCCAATCTGCCCTGGAGTAAACGCAGTTTCCAGAAGCCCATTAAATTACTAGAACAAGGTCCCATACCCCAGAGGCCCTGGAGTCACATCTCCACAGACTTTATTGTAGATCTTCCACCATCACAAGGCTGTACTTGCATCATGGTGACAGTGGACTTTTTCTCCAAATCGGTTCACTTTTCCCCCTTACCTGATGTGCCTTCTGCTTCTGAGATGGCAATGGTTTTTGTCAAGGACATATGGGCTGCCAGAAAATATAGTGTCAGACAGAGGCAGTCAATATACCTAAAAATTCTGGAAAGCACTATGTAACCATCTGTGCATCGAAAGGGCACTATCCTCTGGTTTTCATCCCAAAACCAACGGCCAGACAGAGCATTTGAATTGGACACTAGAACAGTACTTGCGTTGTTATACTACCATCAGCAAGACTATTGGGTCACTCTGCTACCCACAGCAGAATTATCTTACAATAACACCAAGCATTCTGCCACAGGAATCAGCCTGTTCTATTGTACCTACGGTCAACATCCCTGCAGCCTGTTCCTGGTTCCTGGTTCCCAGGCATCTTCAAACCTACCGTCTATTTAATCCACTCTCTCCAACCTTTTTGCTGCTCATAGGATCACCCAGCAGCTCCTTCGAGACAGCCAAAGAACATTCAAAACCCAGGTTGATCATCACCGCCAAGAATGCCCAGATTGGGTAGCGGGGTCTAAGGTCTGACTTTCCACTAAGTTTCTTCCGAGATGAGTGCGACCCTCCAAGTTGTCCCATCGGGTTCTTGGGGCCCTTTACAGTTCTGTCCAAGCACAATCCTGTTGCTTTTAAATACAGACTCCCCAAGACCTTGAGTCACATTCATCTGGTGCTCCATGCCTCTCTCCTTCGCCCGGTTGCGTTCGACCAGTCAGCACGACCCATACCCGTCAATCGGATGGACAAGTTCAACCTCCCAGCTGAGTATGAAGTTCTCAGATCTGTGACTCCCGTTACAGAGGGGGGCTATTGGAATATTTGGTCAGATGGAAAGTGTACCCATGCTCTGAGAATTCTTGGGAAACTTGGTCGTACGTTCATGCTCCCGGGCTTGTCAAAGGGTTCCATCATTTACCCCTGGGTAAACCAGGTTGGCACGGAAATGGGAGGGGGCATACCGTCACGCACCCAGGCTGGCGCTTGTGGAATAGGTGGTGGCTGCGCTCCCATTGATGGCCACCACATTGTTTCCACAGAACTGCTCCCCATGGTCTAGTTCTTCTCTCCCACCCGGCGGATACTGGGAGTTACTTAGTCAGCATCCACCTGTCAGCCCTTGCGTTGCAACCCATTACCCTTCTTGGTTTGTGTGACATTAGTTTGCTTTCCCTTGTGTTCGGCTTTCCAAACGCTGCTCTACTTTCCGTGATTTCCTCCCAGGGTTTTCACATCCTTTTCTCTTTGTTCACTCCGCGATGTGGTCCGCCTCCTCTCTCGGAGACGCTGCTTGCCCTGTTCTGCCTCTCTCTGCTTTCCGGCTTCGCTTCCAGCGGCACACTTTCTCACCCTCCAGAATCTGCTTCTCTCTCCCTTTTCCCCTGCCGCTCCTGCTCTCGCTCACCAAGTCCCTCCCCAGTGCCTCCTTCTGGACTCTTCTGCCTCCCAAGTTCACTCGTGGCTTTCCACAGTCACAACTTCTTCTCTGGTGCTTGGATCTCCCTCCTGGAGTTTATTCTCTTGCCATACCTTCCTGACTTGGCCTCTTATCTGCTCGTATTCCAACCTGGGAACACTGCCCTCCAGGCAAGACGAGGAGTAAGCCTTTACCTTCCGGAGCCATCTGTCTGGGACACTTCTTCTGGTCTCTTCACTCAAGACAAGGACAGACCATCTTCACTTGGCCATTTAGGTTTTCTTTTATGCCTTTCCTGGCTTTTTCCACTCTCCTGGATGTTTCGGGGAAGAAGCCATATGCTCTCTAGCTCCATAATCAGGCATACTGGCTTACCTCCGAGGTAGACCCTACCTCTACAAAAAAGGACTACCACAGAAGGGGAAGAAGGAAGAAAACCCACAGCAGTACCAGCACTTCAGTTGTGGAGGAGGAACAGGAATCCAGTTTGGGATAAGAACCCGAGAAGGTTGACACACAAGGAGACAAACAACAACCAAAAAAGTGATGGTTGGAAGGTTTACAATAAATCTTTGGGCATCCTTCCACACCAACATTTTTTAGCCCGTCTGCGGTCTCGTGCAAAAGGGATGTGACCCAGGAGTCTGGGCTGGACTGCCCCTTTGGGGGTGGGACCAAGCCTGATTTGAATATAGACTTAACCCCTTCTGTAATGGCTTGGCAGGTGAAGAATGGTGGTCTGGTCCCAGTGCATTACCAGAGGTTAAGATTTATCCTAAACCTTCCGCCATCACCTCGTGTGTTTTGCTATAGTCACCCAGACTGGTACGGGTATGTCCAGACGTGGGGCCCGTGCCTGCTGGGCCTCGATACCCAAGCTACTCCTCACTGATGAGGCCCAACAAGGCTGAAACATGTCTGGGGATGCTTGTGGTCTCGTGCAGAAGGGATGTGACCTAGCCATCGGGCTGGACTGCCCCTTTGAGGTGGGACCAAGCTTGATTAGCATATCGACGTTCATCTTCTGTACTGGCTTTGCAGGTGAAGAAAGATGGTATGGAGGGTTGCCCAGAGCAATACTAGTGGTGGAGATTTATTCTAAAACTTCCAGCCATCACAGCTTGTGTTTTGCTATAGTCACCCTGAGTGGTACAGATATGCCCAGACATGGGTCTTGTGCCTCTTGGGCCTAGAGACCTAAGCTACTCCACACTGATGAGGTCCAACAAGACTGAAACATGTCTGGGGATACTTGGGTTTCGTGCAGATGGGATGTGACCTAGCAGTTCAGGCTCCACAGCCCCTTTGTGGGTGGAGCCAAGCCTGATCTCCGTATGGACTTTCCCCTTCTGTAATGGCTTGGCAGGCAAAGAATGATGGTCTGGAGGGTTGCCAAGAGCAATGCCAGAGGTTAAGATTTATTCCAAAGCTTCCTTCCATCCATCACCTCTTGTGTTTAGCTATAGTCACCCCGAGTGATAGAGCTTTGCCCAGATGTGGGTCCTGTGACTGCTGTGCCTAGATACCCAAGCTAATGTTGGGAAGGGAACAGTCCTATCCCACCCCTCTAGGCACTTTAGGGTGAGTCAAGCCCCATTGGGTGATCTCTAATAGCCCAAGGGGGAGGCGGCTGGCCCAAATGACCCCCCACAATCATCATGTTATATGTGATTTAGACATAGGCCCTGATTCATGGAATTATTTGCGTGTAAAACAGGGATTTGCATGCCATTCTGCCTGCAAATCCCCATTCGTCAAACAGAGGGATTTGTGGGCAGAATGGCATGCAAATCCCCACTTTACACGCAAATAATTCCATGAATCAGGGCCATAGTGCGCACATATAAGTAGATGCCATTTTATAGCCATGGTCGAAGTATAAAGCCTGCATGGCCAAGCAGTATTCAGTGTGCTAAACACAGGCAGAAGGCTTGAAGAGGAGATCTGAATGCACCCAAGCGCTGATGAGAGAAGCCCATGATGCTGCTAACTTCCACAGAAACCCTACTTTTGATGCAAATGCATTTCCAATATGTTGCTCTAAGAAACAATGTCCCCTGCAAGGCCATGAGACAATGCTGGGTGACTTGGTGTATGTGTTATCACGGACAGGCCGAAGCTGGCCGCTGACGCCCACCCAGCCAACCACAAGTAACGGCCCCTGCCCCATTCCTAAGACCCCTGAATTCCGAGATAGTAGTTGACCCCAGACCACCGACCATAAACCAATCAACCATAAAAGATCTAAGAGTATGGTCCTCCCACCTTTAATCCACAAAGCATGATTTGTAATGCGAGGTACAGGGAGGGATAAATTATAGTTAAAAAATAAGGCTGGAAGCCTTTGAAGCAGAGAGACGAGATCTAGATGAGTGAAATGTGTGTGTGGGTTAGCATGACCTTGAGACTCCCCCTGTGCCAGCCTTTGAGCCTGCCAGGTGCACTGTATAATGATAGAGTAGAACTATTTACAAATGTAGCTAATTGTTTCTTCGGCCTTGGTTCCCTGGAGACGATGAGCCCAGCAGATCTCACGTGATGGAAGACAGACGGACTGGCCAGAGACCAGTGGCAACCCCTATGGAGTAGGCTGACCATGTATAGGGTTGCACCAACCAGCCATGTGGGTTTTCACTATATGTTGTAAGTGACTTCAATCCAGCATTCCAACCAAGTCAATGCTTAGTATGGGATGCCCAATGGAAGCCCTTATTTATATCTTTTTATGTCAAAGTTCTTCAAATCTGGATGATGAACCCTTATATAACGCCCCTCTCTTTGGATCTCCCCGACCTCTCTGAGCCAAGAAGTTGGTTTGTTTTGCAAATTAAAAGGTTTATTTGAAGTACTGAACAATATATATCACACTTTTATGAATAGAATAATATCTGAATAGCACACTTATGAATATGTACAGTGAGCAGTGATGGGTAATATTACAATATCAACAATCTCTTTAATCAGTTAGGAGTAGGAATAGAAAGGGTAAGGTAGCAGAGAATACTTTGTATGATTGAAGGAAATGCAATGATGGGAAAGAATGCAACACAGAAACAAACTTGATATGATATTAATCAAAAGATAATATGATCACTTTTTCCCCTGTTATTACTCACTCCCCCCAATATGCAATATGAAGAGATGGAAATGAGGGCACACAGGTTTCAGGAATACAATCAATAATGCAGTTCAATCCCAGTTCCCCCAGCAAGCTTAGAGAGAACAGGTATGATTTATAAAAAGGCAAAAATACTTTTGAATGTGATTGCAATGAATGGGACAATATGCTAAAATGATTTTAATTCACTAAAGCAGATTCAAGATAAGTGAGAGTTACTTTGGATTGGTTCAGGTCAACACGAGCATTGATTCATGAATGAGTATCAGATTGAAAACAAATTTCAGCAGTTGAAAACAAGAAACAGCTATTTTGACATGTGGTGAAATGGAGCTAAATTGCAATTTGTGGCAACTATTCCGCGTGCGGGAAACGCGATTACGGAAAAACTATAAGGAATTGGAATTTTGGGTTGGTTGGAAAGCTTAGGATCTTAGCGGTTCAAAAGTTACAGAGGTTTTAATCAAAGTAGATTTTTCAGAAACAAAGTCAAGATTTCAAAAATGACACATGCGCTTTAAAGATTAGGAATCAATATGGACTTATACTAAGGGCTATGAAACGACAAGATACCCAACGGGACAACCACCAGAAACAGGGCGCCTTCCACTCTGATTGTTGTGCATCAAGACACTTGAAAAATGTCAGCGCATAGATGATTATCGCTACAACTTATCAAGAATTATGAGGAGGAGAGGAGAATTTAGGATAGACAAAAGACGTTCTATAATGCAGTTCTGGACAGATTGAAATGGATGGAATAGTATTACTTTAAGCTAAGAGATTGGTTATGGACAGTTCTAAACTAGATACTCACTCCTATGGCCTTGGAATGGAGTGGGCCCCATCAAAGATCTGGTCAAGGGTTTGGCTGGGATTCTCTCTCGCCACCGGAAAGGTTCTGGTCTAAGCACTGCACTGCGGTCTGCGCTGTCTCTTGGACTGGATCTGACGGGTTCTGGATACAGCTCTGCTTTCTGGTTCTGGATTTGGGTACTAGCACAGGGTTCTTAGCTAGAAGCAGAACAGCTCAGCCAGGCTGTTGTATTTTGGTTAGGCCCCGTGGAAGTTAGGGGTTAGAATCAGGTTGCAAAAGATTCTGAGGCCTCTGAAAAAGGTTCAGCTTGTGGTTTAGGCCTCTCTGCTTCAAGGTTCTAGAGTTTGGTTCTAGAGCTTTGTTCTGGATATTGTCTGGATCTGGTCTGGATCTTCTTGCAGGGTGCTTCGCCAAGAAATCATTTGAGAAGTGGAAAGTGTCTGTCCTATCTGTCCTCAGAAGTCCCTATTTATGTATTTCCAAAGTGGGTGGGGAGGCTGATTGTTTATGCCCAACCCTCTAAAGATCTGATAGGTCAGAGGATTCCCTGTCCCCTGATTGGAGAAAGGAGCAGCGTGTCATCCTGTGTCATCATGTGTCATGTTTATGGTTTAGGGGAAAGACCCTCCCCTTTTCTCTGTACAGTATATCTTATTTTTCATAAAACACATATTTACAATATAGACAACTTGTTAATACTACATAAATTACATGACAGATTAACTAAGGTACATTTCTTTTCAACTCTCATCTTCCTAAGAGCTTTGGTTCAGAAATGACCACTTTTTGCGTTTTTGGTGGGTTTCTCACTATTATTCCTGCACCAATTTTTATCCATGCATGCACACCCCATCTGAGCACATTTGTGTTATTTTTCAGATTCCTGGCATAAACATAGTAGCTGTACAATGGAGGTCAGGATAAATAAATTCCAATTATTAGTATTGTTCCAAAGGGTATTTGTTTTTCAATGGAGCTTACTGGGTCAAAAAAAGGTCCAATGACATCTGGACCATAACAACTATAATGGTATGAAAAACGGAGTGGAAACCACCCCATAACACCCAGTGCTCAATGCTTGCCTCCTGCCTGAAGGCTAAATTTAGTACTGGAAGCTATATTCAATTGTTAGTTGAGTTAGATAATTCTTGAACATCGGCATAATCATTAAACTTGATTCTTTCAGAAAAAGTGATTTCAGCCACTTCATTTATCAAAATGTATACTCGGGTACTTGTGTTCAAATCACACAATACATTAGGCGTTTTCCCAATTCTTCTACAAAAAGTCACAGCTCTTGCCAATGCATTTCGGTGACTAGCACCATCCTCAGGGCTAAATTACAACATAAATCACATCACATAACACATGTGTATAGATTATGGATTATAAATGTTAAATGTACATACCAGCAAGGAGATTGGTTTCATCACATAAAAGAAATACAAAAGAGAAAAGTGCGATGTGAACGTTAGTGTCACTCTACGTGCAGACGTCGTTACCATTTATCTTTAGTAAACGTGTGAATTGAGCCGTGTGCGAATTCCATTACCTTAGCTGTCTCATAAATGTGTAAATGCCTCATAAAAGTAGATACATCAATGCAATGTCTCTGTTAAGAGAGGGAGAAAGACTATGAGCTCTCTAGCTTATTCAGCGACCTTAACAGCTTGAGTGGAATGCCGTGACTCGGCAGAACCTCTTACCTTGACTCTGCTTGCGAGTGAACTGCTTGTAGAACGGGCTGCAGCTGCGCGTACCTGTGCGTGGCCTAGTAACAATGTAACCATAGAGCTGATGGCACCGCCCGTCTTCCGGGATAGGACAAAGCATGCGTGCCTCCCGTTGAACCTCCGCACGTGAGAGTGGGGGCGGGACTATCTCCTTGGTAACCCTTCGTGACACTGTCACATGAGGCAATTAGTCTAAGTTCTCTCCGTGCTTCCTAAATGTCAGAGTTTTAAACTTCATGCATCTGTATTTAGAAAAGATATGCATCCCCACAGTGCTCACACCCCCGCCCACATTCAAACAGGCCGGGTTCTCCGGCATTCGAGCGTGTGTGGAGAGCAGAGGAGCCGCAAACTGACACATATCCAAGCGTCTATCACTGTGTATCACTCTAGTCCTATTCTTATATTGTATGAATAGTTATCGTGATGTTTCCAAGATTGCTTCAAGGAAAATATCTTTTCAATCAACGCGTCGGTACTTTTAACAATCTTAAAGAATAAATAATTATCTAGATCCGAGGTGGATCTGTTAGTACTTATTCACTTATCCTTCAACCGCTGTATCTAACAGACATCATACCAACAGGGCAAGGTAATTACATCCTAATGAAAACGAAAAACCATAATAGGGGCAAAAATCCAATTTGCATACAATCTAAACCAAACAGGTTATTCCACATTCTGTGTATACATTTCTTTAAAGAAAGCAAGCAAAGTTAATCTCTTCATTGAGTCCTTTCGGTGTAAGCGTTCCAAGGTGGTCTATCCAAAATGATTCTCTTTGATCAAGTCTTAAGTGAATAAGTCTTAAGCCTATTTTCACTGCGCACTTTCTGGTGATTTCCGGCAAGCAGCATGCTTTCCGGCAGCCATTATGATGTTTCTGCTGCCAGAAATGCACAGTGATGTTGCAGGGCTTGGATTAGTGGGTTAAGACATCCCACAATGTAATGATGTCAGTGATGACGCTGAACCTCCTTTTAAGCGTCTGCCTATAACCTTTCTTGACAGAACGTTCTTGGGCAGCAGAGTTCTTTGCTGGCACACCTACTTTTTGTAGAAATAAAACTTGTTATCCTTGCAAGAGTTTCTTGAGCCTTTTTCCCTAGCGGGTTGTATTTTTTCTAATGTGAGCGTTTAGGGGCGTGCTTTCACTACTCCTCACTGATGAGGCCCAACCTGGCTGAAACATGTCTGGGGATTCTTGTGGTCTCATGCAGAAAGAATGTGACCCAGCAGTTCTGGCTGGACTGCCCCTTTAAAGGTGGGACCAAGCCTAATTTGCATATGGACTTTCCCCTTCTGTAGTGGCTTGGCAGGCGAAGAACGATGGTCTGGAGGGTTACCCAGAGCAATGCCAGATGTTAAGATTTATTCTAAACCTTCCAGCCATCACCGCCTCTGTTTTCCATTGTTCCTCACCATTAAATACGTTTGGTAGTGTTGATGGAGGCTGCATTCTAAAACATCTGGCGAATCAAAATGTGCAGACCCCGGGCTTTGAGATAGGGCCAATGCCCCTTCCTTAGGAGGTAGAAGGAGTAGTCTTTCTCTGCAGTGCCCCAGGGAGGGACCCTTGGTGGTTCACAGGAGCCTTTTCCCCTGCTTCAGTGGACTAATGCATCCACTACACCGTGTGTTTGTCCTTGTGGTCACAGGTGCGAATCTCAAAAGGTCCACTCAGACTTTTATCCTTCCAAGGTCAACAAAATGAGTAAGTACCATTGAGTTGGGCAGCAATAAACATATTTGAACCTGCGATCTACCTGTTATGTTATGTTATGACATGTAGTCTTTCTCTGTAGTCCTCCATAGAGAAGCCCTTGCATTGATGGGTCAGAGGACGCCTTCCCTGGACGCATTCGCAACCATACTCTACACGGTCAGGGCAAGACTTAATGTGAAAACTAATTAAGCGCCAGGACCTCACATGTTTATGTGGAGGCTGTGCGGTATGGTGGTTCTACGTTTGTCAACACTTTATTTGTGCACTTGTTGATCTCTGTTTTTTTTTTTTTTTTTAATGAGGGCATCCCCCCTACCCCACCTTCTCACCTGCACCCCTGCCCATTCACCCCTCACCTCCCACCCGCTAACCCTATCCAGAGGTGGAAATGGAAAAAATGTGGGGGGATACCACAACACAAGGGCCTGCGACGACAGCCTTGCCTTTTACCGCCAGCTTTGGCACTGGTGTGTAATGCATAATGCTCGTTGTGTGTAATGCACAATGTTCGCTACATGTACAACTGAAAGGAATCAGTTGTACATGTACGAGTTTTGTGCATTACACACCAGTGCCAAAGCCGCGGTAAAAGTCAATGCTGCTGTCGCGTGCACTTTTTTTTTCTTTTTTTGTTTAAGTTTTCCAGCGCTCATGGGCTTGGGCGGCTGACTCTGGCCGGATCCCGAGATCCGGCTCCATATCTGGTGCCGGATCTCGGATCCGCCGAGAGCCGGTCCAATGACCAGCACTGACCCTATCCAAAAATTAATATATACCTCCCACTCCTCTATGTGCCTCGCGGGTGGTTCTACTCAGCTGTCAAAACAGTTTCGCGCTATGTCCCACTCCAAGTGCTGCACGCTACGTTCTGCGTCCCGCTCCTCTACGTCCTGACGTGACGATGAGGGATAGAAAAATCAAATGCAGCGGAAAGAAATGACGTGAATAAAAGCACAGAGTACAAGTAAGCTGCAATGACTGAAAGGTCCAAGGGCATCAAAAGACGTTGCCAACAATGATGGTTCCATCAACATGTTCGTGGCTTGGATTCATGTGGCTTAACCATATTTTGTAATAAACCCTGCCCCTCAACCCCCCCAAGATTTTCCACTGGCCGCTGCTTTTCTCTTACCCTTCCTCGCAGTCTTGACCTTTAACTTTTACTCCTTCTCTCACATGACATCTAATCCTACCCTTTTCCCCATATCACTAATTGTCTTTCTCGTGCTCAGCTTTTTTTCTGCTCTTTATATATGTTGCTCTCTAAAACTCGTGTTAGTTTGAACATCCAATGAAACATTTTTTAGTGCCATGACTGGTTTAAAGTTTTCATTTTTGAAAGACATTTATACACTTTGAAGGCCCTGCATTTGCATTGGATCATAGAAAACAAATACACCTGAAATGTGGGGACTGTAACTGTGAAATAAAAGACACGTTTAAAAAAAATCCTGTTAATGCACCACACTGGGTGTTAATGCAGCACCCTACTGAGTGTGGAGAGTTGGGTGTTAAAGCACCGCACTGCTGAGTGTGTAGGATTGGGTGTTAATGGACCACACTGCTGAGTGTGGAGGATCGGGTGTTAATGCACCACACTGCTGAGTGTGGAGGATTGGGTGTTAATGCAGCACTCTACTGAGTATGGAGGATTGGTGTTAATGTACCACACTGCTGATTGCGGAGGACTGGATGTTAATGCACCACACTCCTGAGTGTGGAAGATTGGGTGTTAATGCAGCAGTCTACTGAGTGTGGGAAATTGGTGTTAATGCACCATACTGTTGATTGCAGAGGATTGGGTGTTAATGCACCACACTCATGAGGGTGGAGTATTGGGTGCTAATGCAGCACCCTTCTGAGTGTGGAGGATTGGGTGTTAATGCACCACCACACTGCTGAGTGTGGAGGAGTGGGTGCTAATGCAGCACCCTACTGAGTGTGGAGTATTGGTTGTTAATGCACTACACTGCTAAGTGTGGGGGATTGTGTGTCAATGCACCACATTCATGATTGTGGAGGATTTAGTGCTAATGCAGCACCCTACTGAGTGTGAAGGATTGGGTGTTAATGCACCACAATGCTGAGTGTGGAGGATCGGTTGTTAATGCACCACACTGCTGATTGCGAAGGATTGGGTGTTAATGCACCACACTCCTGAGTGTGGGGGATTGGGTGCTAATGCACCACACTGCTGAGTGTGGAGGATCGGGTGTTAATATGGCACTCTACTGAGTGTGGAGGATTGGTGTTAATGTACCACACTGCTGATTGCGGAGGACTGGATGTTAATGCACCACACTCCTGAGTGTGGAGGATTGGGTGTTAATGCAGCACAATGCTGAGTGTGGAGGATTGGGTGTTAATGCAGCACTCTACTGAATGTCGGAAATTGGTGTTAATGCACCATACTGTTGATTGCAGAGGATTGGGTGTTAATGCACCACACCCATGAGTGTGGAGTATTGGGTGCTAATGCAGCACCCTTCTGAGTGTGGAGGATTGGGTGTTAATGCACCACCACACTGCTGAGTGTGGAGGAGTGGGTGCTAATGCAGCACCCTACTGAGTGTGGAGGATTGGTTGTTAATGCACCACACTGCTGAGTGTGGGGGATTGTGTGTGTGTAGGATTTGGTGCTAATGCAGCACCCTACTGAGTGTGAAGGATTGGGTGTTAATGCACCACAATGCTGTGTGTGGAGGATCGGTTGTTAATGCCCCACACTGCTGATTGCAGAGGATTGGGTGATAATGCAGCACCCTACTGAGTGTGGAGGATCGGTTGTTAATGCACCACACTGCTAAGTGTGGAGGATCGGGTGTTAATGCACCACACTGCTGAGTGTGGAGGATTGGGTGTTAATGCTGCACTCTACTGAGTGTGGGTGATTGGTGTTAATGCACCACACTGCTGAGTGTGGAGGATCTGGTGTTAATGCACCACAATGCTGAATGTGGAGGATTGGGTGTTAAAGCAGCACTCTACTGAGTGTGGAAAATTGGTGTTAATGCACCATACTGTTGATTGCAGAGGATTGGGTGTTAATGCACCACACTCATGAGTGTGGAGTATTGGGTGCTAATGCAGCACCCTTCTGAGTGTGGAGGGTTGGGTGTTAATGCATCACCACACTGCTGAGTGTGGAGGAGTGGGTACTAATGCAGCACCCTACTGAGTGTGGAGGATTGGTTGTTAATGCACCACACTGCTGAGTGTGGGGGAGTGTGTCTCAATGCACCAAATTCATGAGTGTGGAGGATTTGGTGCTAATGCAGCAACCTATTGAGTGTGAAGGATTGGGTGTTAATGCACCACAATGCTGAGTGTGGAGGATCGGTTGTTAATGCACCACACTGCTGATTGCGGAGGATTGGGTGTTAATCCACCACACTCCTGAGTGTGGGGGATTGGGTGTTAATGCAGCACCCTAATGAGTGTGAAGGATTGGGTGTTAATGCACCACACTGCTGAGTGTGGAGGATTGGGTGATAATGCAGCACCCTGCTGAGTGTGGAGGATTGGTTGTTAATGCAGCACACTCCTGAGTGTGGAGGATTGTGTGTTAATGCAGCACCCTACTGAGTGTGAAGGATTGGGTGTTAATGCACCACACTGCTGAGTCTGAAGGATTGGGTGCTAATGCAGCACCCTACTGAGTGTGGAGGATTGGTTGTTTATGCACCACACTGCTGAGTGTGGAGGATTGGGTGCTAATGCAGCACCCAACTGAGTGTGGAGGATTGGGTGTTAGTGCACCACATTACTGAGTGTGGAGGATCGGGTGCCAATGCACCACACTTATGAGTGTGGAGGGTTTGGTGCTAATACAGCACCCTACTAAGTGTGAAGGATTGGGTGTTAATGCACCACACTGCTGAGTATGGAGGATTGGGTGTTAATGCAGCACCCTACTGATTGTGAAGGAGTGGGTGTTAATGCACCACACTGCTGAGTTTGGAACATTGGGTGCTAATGTAGCACCCTACTGAGTGTGAAGGAGTGGGTGTTAGTGCACCACACTGCTGAGTGTGGAGGATTGGGTGCTAATGCTGCACCCTACTGAGTGTGGAGGATTGGGTGCAAATACAGCACCCTACCGAGTGTGGAGGATTGGTTGTTTATGCACCACCCTCCTGAGTGTGGAGGATTGGGTGTTATTGCAGCACTCTACTGAGTGTGAAGGGGTGGGTGTTAATGCACCACACTGCTGAGTGTGGAGGATTGGGTGCTAATGCAGCACCCTACTGAGTGTGGAGGATTGGGTGTTAATGCAGCACCCTACTGCATGTGAAGGAGTGGGTGTTAATGCACCACACTGCTGAGTGTGGAGGATTGGGTGCTAATGCAGCACCCTACTGAGTGTGGAGGATTGGGTGCTAATACAGAACCCTACTGAGTGTGGGGGGTTGGGTGTTTATGTACCACACTGCTGAGTGTGGAGGATTGAGTGCTAATGCAGCACCTTACTGAGTGTGCAGGATTGGGTGTTAATGCAGCACCGTAGTGAGTGTGAAGGAGTGGGTGTTAATGCACCACACTGCTGAGTGTGGAGGATTGGATGATGTTGAGTGTTGTTTCTTAGGCTGGAGCGCAAATGTGAGGGACCATCATCTATACCCAGCTCGGAGGCAGCCTGCACCCAGTTACTTTAAGAGAGTGGACCTTTGTGCATCATTTCAAAAGAGCAAACTTTCAAGATACACCTACTAGAAATAATGGCACTGCCTTCTCTTGTTGTAGTTGCATACCAAGGAATTCCAGCAAAATAGAAGTAAAGGTATGGCATTGTGGCAAAGGGGTCTGCAAAGGAACATCACAGGGGGTCTACAAGTCTTGAGCAACCTTATGGATCCCCCTGTAGGCAAACAGCCTAGTGAGAGTTATAGCTGACTCATGACTGGCAAGCAGCTCACGTGGATGAATGCCAGAGAATATGACATCTAAGCCAGGATTTCAGTATTTTACATTGTAAGCGTTTGAACGGAGCTATTACAAACTAAAGTATTCACATTTAAAGTAACCTTAAAAACGTGTTAGTAAACCATATAACTAACAATGCAGAATATAATGTATGTGGTACAACCCATAGACATTTGTCTTTAAAGGCTGCTGTAAAACTACTGGTTATTTTGTTTGTTTGTTTGTTTTATTTATTTGTATAGCGCTCCAAACCCAGAGGTAGAATGGCGCTTAAAGAAGACGGTTACATAATTGTGATATACAATTTTCAATATACAGCAATTTACAGAATATACAGACATAGTTAAACAGTGGGAGGTGTACGCACATATCTAGGTGGTGCTACAGTTTCAAATACAGCAGTTTGCAGAGATCACATATATGTTTAAGCAGAAGGGAGTGTAGCCAGATATTTGTGGTGCTACTCTTTGTTGAGGAGCCAACCGATAACATGTTTCCTGAAGATCTGGAAGGACTCAATAGTTTTAATGTTGAGTGGTAAGGTGTTCCAGAGTTGGGAGGCAAGTACTGTGAAGCTAGCCCCTCCGGCTCTTTTTAAGCGGAATCTGGGCACTGTCAAGCATAAAGTGTTGGAGGATCTAGTGGTTCTGGTGTCAGGTTTCCTGGTGAATTTGTTAGTTAGATATGGTGGGGCTAGGTGGTTTAAAACCTTGTATGTGAGGCAAATGGTTTTCAAATCAATTTGTTGATGTATGGAGAGCCATTTGCATGATTTCCTAGCAGAGGAGATGTGCTCACGCCTGGGGATGTTGAGTGTTGCACGTAGTGCGTTATTTTGAAGTACTTGTAATTTGTTAGTTATAGATTGGTTAGCACCTAGGTACAGGCTATTGCAATGGTCCAGTTTGGACTGTATGAGGGCTCTAGCAAGAGTGAGGCAGCTATTGGGTGATAGGAAGGGTCTGCTGGCCCTGATAAGCTTGCCGGTGTAGGCAGAGGCTGAGGCGATCATGTTGGTTTGTTTGGAGAGGTTGGAGTTGGCATCAAGGTAAAAGCCGAGCGTTTTCAAGCTTTTGGCAATAGGGATGGTGTGCCCATCGATAATTATATTGTTGTAGTTAGGATATCTGTAGCAGGCAAACTAACCCACTGAGATATGAAAAATGACAATTCAAATGGGTTCATCCTGTGGAGGCATGGAAACACTGTAGATGATCTTGCTTTGAAACGGAGTCTGCTGCAGAGTCTTTTGGATACTGATACTGCAGGACTCTAACTCTTTTTGCTCCAGGAACTGTGAAGACTCTCCAAGTCCTCTTTCTATCTCTGCTAATCCACCTCAAAATACCCAGGTTGCGGAGTCTGCTGCAGAGTCTTTTGGATACTGATACTGCAGAAATCTAACTCTTTTTGCTCCAGGAACTGTGAAGACTCTCCAAGTCCTCTTTCTATCTCTGCTAATCCACCTCAAAATACCCAGGAAGCCGCGGAGCGGCCGCGGAGTCTGCTGCAGAGTCTTTTGGTCTTTAGGCTCTGCAGGCTCCGTGGCGCCGCTCCACCTTACCTCCAGAAACCATTAAGAGACTTCCACAAAGAGAAAATCGCAGAGAGAAATCACTGTGTAATCACTGTGAACCCCTGCTCCGTGGTGAGTGGCATCACCTCACCCCTCCTTCCTTCCCCTCCCACCTACCCTTCCCACCACCCCACCTTCGAGAAAGTCTCTGACTGATGCACACAACTTGCAGCGCTCGATAAACACTGCACATTGACTTCATCTGGCCAATATTCTTTCCAGACGTAAACAAGAACAAACTCCCATAAGGCTTTGTCCTTCTCCGTTGGAACTCTGCCTGCTCGCCCCAATCCATATAAGAAACCCGTGCATCCGTCTCAACCCTTACCTGTGTGTTGTCGGAGCCCAGTCTCTCTGGCCCTGCGCGCCGGCTTCGATAAATCAGCTGCGCGAGGACAGGCGGCGTTTCTGCTCGATCGCTGAAATGCGACCCGCGTTGGCGGGCCCCTCCCACTGACAGTTCTTTCCCGGGCGAATTAGTCGCACGCCTGCCTGTGTCCTGACGTGCGGCTGTTTCCATCTCCCGCTGCACGACTGATCCCGGCGAGCCCTACGCCCCTGCGCGCCTGTCCCCTGCCGTCCTCTACCTCCGTGAGGTTTGTGGCGCTTGGTCTCCTGGGAACCTCATGAGAGACGCCGTCGTCTGAATCTCAGCTCCACACTGAAGCTCCTCGCTAGTGGTGCTCTGTGAGCACGTGATACGCTACGAAGTGCTCCAAGAAAATCCTTCAGAATCAGAAGAAACTCATTTCTGTGCAATAAAGAACTTTCTCTGCTCTGCCCTAAGTCCTCGCCTCATAGCAACAACATTATTAATAACTAACAGCACAGGAGATCTCGTTGCCACAACAGACCCATAAAACAACATCAACATAAGTGACTCCCTTGAGGTACTGAACTACAAACCAATGCAACTAACGCAGAGCAGGAGAATGCAGGGGCTTTCCCCCCTTTGATCCTGCGCACCCTACCCTATACCTCTGTGACACAGCAAATCATCCTCCGGTGACCACCCAACCCAATCAGAACAAAGGAGAGCCTATATTAAGCGCCGTAAAGCCTTTCCGACGATCCAACTGAACATCCTGGCCAGTCCAGTACCACCGGAAGCGCCCTTTTGAGCTCGCACTCACTAGAACACAGGAGACTGCGGGGGCCCACACCCCTTTGATCCTGTCATGTGCTATTTGAAGCACCCATTCGACCTCGAACCCACCGGAATACAGGAGACTGCAGGGGCTTACACCCCTTTGATCCTGTTCTGAGTCATTTGAAGCACCAGCACACAGGAGACTGCGGGGGCCTACACCCCTTTGATCCTGTTCCGAGTCATTTGAAGCACCTATTTGACTTCGAACCTACCGGAATACAGGAGACTGCGGGGGCCCACACCCCTTTGATCCTGTCCTGAGTCCTAGAACAGGGATACCCTGATCAATAACAACTCCTCCAGCCCTGAGCGAAGAGACCCACTTACTCTGAGATGCAAACTGGAACACTCTCTACAACAAAGTCTGCAAAAGCACCAGAAATGACAGAAAAACATCTATCTAATTCAATGCAAAAAAAACAGACCACGCGGCCAAACACAAGGCTCAGAGTAAAGCTTCATGCGGACCCCTCACAAACAACAATGGAACAGGCACTCAATAGAAGAACACAAACAAAAACCATACCGAAAATTGACCATTCGATACTACTCTGGAACCACAAACTCAAGAGAAAGAGATACAAAAACAGTCGGATGTTATGGAAAGGACCCTCTAAGAAAGTCTAAGTGAACCTTCACCTCAACCAGAATGTGAACAAATCAAAGACTTAGCTCAACCAAACCAAGGAAATACAAGCATTCAAGACTCACAAATCCCGGGCACATGGGACCAAATCGGATACCAGTCAACAACAGAAAATAATGTACAATCAAACCAATTAATTTGCAATTCTAATACAGAAGATATCAAGCTCATCCGAGCTAACAAACAAGCAGATATGACTCATATCAGATTATCTGCTTCCAGGAAACTTGGCTCTCCAATACCCCATGCTGCGATGGCTTTCTAGCCTTCCTCAGCCCAGCCTCAATAAGAACCAAAGGAAGACCCTCATCGGGGCTATTAACGCTAATTAAGATCGATCCCACATAGTCTATATTCCAGACAACAAATATCAACCCATGGATACAAAACACAGTCGTAAAAATTACGACAAAGAGTGGTCTAGACTGTGCAACATCGAAAACCAACCATGAAAGGAAAACTGCAATCATGGACTTATAATATTGGAATCCAGCGGCAATCAACAACGAAGCCTTCTTAGATGGCGTTTTTCTTACAGTTGATAACCCCATCCTGAAACACATAAGAATTAAGTTCATACTATGTGGAGACCTAAATTCACATCTATGGCAAAAAGATGGACAACGAATGCCAATCGAAAAACAAACAATCCACGCAAAAAAAATGGACCAAAGAAACCAACATTCGGAACCTACAACTCATCAACTATCCTAAAGACGAAACAGGCACGCCTCTTCCCACCTGGTCTCGAGGCAAATCATCTGGCATAATTGACTACATATATCTCTCCAAAGAACTTAGAGACGCAGTAGAAACAACAAGGATAATCGCAACAACAAAGAGCGACCACAATCAACTTGTCGTATACAGACAAGACATACCGCATCAACTTCAGCCCAACCGTCCAACTCCGCTCGAAGTCTGTACAGCTGGGAAAAAAACTCTGCATAACCCAACAAGCTACACTCCGACTCACAAGACAATTTATCCAAACTTCTCTACCTGACGACCAAAAACTAAATTATCAATGGCTACTTCAACCTCACTATAAAACAGCCAAACAGCAAACCTTACAGACTCACCAACATTCCTACAACAAGGAGCTTGCCGAAAGGAAAAGAGCACTGAGAAACACAGTGCGCCAATTGTCGACAAAAAAAAGATAAGGAGTCACTCGTCAAAATAAAAGCAGTTAAACAAACATACAGGATCTGGACAAAAAATCACAAGATGATGTTACTACAAGCAGACGCAGACGCAATCTTGGAAACCTACAAAAAACATAATCTCCGAGACCTATGGAATCTCCTGAACAATAACGCAGCACACCAACAGAAACTGACAGGAAATGTGACAGAACACCAATGGATCGAACATTATACAGAAATATACAAAGCTCAACCTGAAGCTGGAAGAAACTTACAAAGACAGAACGCAAAGTGGACAATAACCTGCAGTCATCAAGACATCTTTAAAATTATCCAAAAACTCAATATATCGCGTGCTCCAGGCCCTGACGGGACATCAAATGCAATGATAAAGAAAGATCCGCACTCGTAGGCCAATCTCGTGAGAAACATCATCATACTGAAGTGGGAGAATGGAGAAAACGGCTCCCAACAGTCCTGTCCCACCCTTGGCCTAGAGGATCACAGCCCAAACACCCACCAAGAGAGGAGTTCGCCCACATCCCAGCTGATCAAGTGCCTTGGTACAGAAACATACGGATGTGCCCACCCGCGTGCCCACCAGCCTGCCGTACCTTTGCCGGCGCCTGCGGCATGGAGGGGCTCGACTGAATCATCAAGCACTATGCCGACTCATCGTTAGAGATGCCATGACGACCCAGGCAGCAGACAGAATACCCGCGCAACATATACACTGGACATTCCCACACCAATCCGCACGAAGAACATACTCAGTGCTATGACATAGGTGACAGACATACCCACAGACGCGCATCTTTATTATTTTTCACTTAGGCTCCTTAAAATGCAGAAACGCAAGACGCACAACGAACTCATCTAAAAGCTTGCTTACGCTTCTCCTAAACCTATGTGCAACTACAGAAGAACCCAATGAAGACACGACAACATGGACAAAGCAATACGGCACCATAACCTAAAGCACCTGTGTACCAAACGGTTCCACCTATACACAAGGCCCAAGTAGGCCTCAAGCAAGAGTTTCCATGAACATTGCAATGAGTAAAAGTAAAGTCGCTGATCCCGCAGAATGAGCCCGGCTAAAGCAGACAGTCAAGGACACGATGTTGCTAACCCACATGCCACAAGCCGACATCAAGGTCGCCTCCCCAATTAAGTAAAGCGCACAGTGGAAAATACAACATTAATTGTGCAGAATTATGCCCCAAACACGGTCCCACCTCACGTGACCAAGCCGAACCTGACAGAGTGCCAGATCCGGGAGAAGAGAGAGACGCCTGGGTGCCCCGCTTCAAAGGCCAGACAGATACAGGCGAACGTCTCAAAGGACATCTGCAGCGGCGGGAGTAACCGGCCTTCCAGCATATGAATAAGTCTTACATTGTCTACGCATATCACTAGTGAAACATTGTTGCAAATGACAGGTGCATCGCGAGCTGGGAACAGCGATGGTCCCACACTGGGGAGCTTGCGCGTGGACCAATCAAAACATGGGGCTCCTATCACTGACGCCACTAGCCCTGACCAATCCTCAGGGGCTTCCATGTAACAATTTTCATGTATCAATTTGTAGGGACGACCCATGTATACCACCTGACTAACCCTCAACCACTAATAGAGCTCTCTATATGTGTGCTATACTAACCCTACCACTCGAGGAGCCAATCCAGAGTGACGATAGGTTTTTTGCTAACTTTCCCAGGTGACGCAAGTAGCGCGTCACTCTAAGGTAAAAAGGGCCTGCGAGCCCATGGTGAAGGGAGAGAGTGTCAGGACGGACGCGTACGTTCCTTAACCCATCCCTGCCGTTTGTTCAATAAACAGCAGAACCACCTTGCTTCTTGTGTGTGCCTCATACTCATTTTTGGGATACACGGGAGGAGTTGGGGCCTCCCTGCCCGGAGGTCCGCGGACGGCTCTGCCGGCCCCGGGAGAATTTCCCCCCGACAAGTTGGAGGCACTGCTGAGATCTGTTTGAGGTCAACTTTTATTTTTATTTTTCCGAGTGCCCCTGTTGCTTGGAGGCCCGGCGGCGCGGCCCCCTCTGCTGCTGCCCCCTTTTGAGGACTACAGGACCATCGCGGAACTGTGAGAAGACCGGACAGCGCAATCCGGATATTGCCTTTCGGGAGCCGGTTGAGAAGTATCCCGCCCGCGGTTGGCGAGTGTCCAGACGTGGTCCAGACGAGGGGAGGTGGCGAGCCGCTTGGAGGGGTGCACGCGGTCGGACAGCCCCACATCAGGAGCACTTGGTGAGTATGCCACACACAACAAACAATGTGAAATTGTGAGGGAGGGGGGAGGAATTGAATGCGGGAAGAGGGAGGTGTTATACAGGAGCGCGGCGAAGGTTGACAAATTAGCATTGACCATGAATGAATGGTAGCCGGACAAATGCGAGAGCAGTCCGCTACATTACGGGAAAGAGGGGGGCGGAGCACGAAAATATCACGTGCAGCCACTCGGAGACATTGATTGGTCTAGGTCGCGACCACGTGTAAGGGTGTGTGTGCATGCGCGGTTTCCTACGATTTGGTGATTATTGATCAATGAGTAGATGAGGATCCCTATTGATCGAGCGATAAACTCGATAGGTAGATGACGTTTCCCTGTAGGCGGTAGCTAGCTGGTTGCCTAATACGGAAGATAATTGGCTGGTTAAGCCCTCCTGTCGAGGGGCGTATCACACGCGAGGCGATGCAGCGTGCGCAGTCCGATTATATTGTTGATTACCTTGTTCCAGGTGTGACAGGAAGACAGCTGTGGGGATAATGGGAATAGATTGAAAATATATTTTAAGGTTTTGAAGAATGTATTAGCAGTTTGAAAAGGATCGGTGACGTCACCTATAGGGCTTTCTCATAGGATATTTCAAATAAAAGGCACATTTATTGTTTCAAAGGTGAAAGAGAGCGGAAGCGGAGGCGAACGGTACTGAATTGGCGAGGGGAGGGAAAGGAGGAGAAGGGGGCGTGGCTACGCACGGAGAACGCCGGCCACGGGAGGTACGAAGGGGAGGAGAAGAAATAAGTGGAGCGGGGGTATAGGAAAGTAATAAAGGAGCACGCAGCCGCAGGGGGCTGCGTGCGCTTCGGCCGCAGGGGGCCATAAAGGTGGGAAAGAGAGAAAAGAATATAAAAATGTGAAAGATATTAACTATTATTGGATTAACACCAGAGGCTATATATTATAGGGTGTAAGGAAGGTAACGAGTATCAACAAGGGGAGGGACAACGAGTGTAGGAGCCCTACCATGTCATACGGGACAGGATCGGGAGGGTGGGGGAACACTCTCACCACCCCGCTACAACACATATGCAAAACACTTTCGCCCCATAGAGAGAAACCTATCAAGTATAGCATTGAATGGACACAGGGGACGGACAACAAAATGACAACACAATGGCCACCTAACGGTAGTTTCGACCCATATACCCAACATTCGCTATTGACTCATTTACACAACACATACAAGGGGAAGAAGTTGACTAACCATGTCAAAGTGTTTAACTTATGGAGAATGTTCCAAGGGTCCCGACCAGGGCCAAACGGAATGTTTGTTATGAGTGGAACAGTGGAGGAAGAAAAGATAAAGGAAGAAGGGGAAAATGAGAGTGGAAATGAAAGGAGAACGGGGAATGGAGGAGTAGGAGAAGAGAAGAATAGCAATATAAGTGAAAAAGAAATAAAACGGGAACAGTCAGAAGATATACCCGTAGTGAAGGTGGTCAAACAGGAAGAAGGGGGGTTATATCCTCTAACAGAACTACGAGGAATGGTTGAATTAAGGGCGGCTGAAGGATACTCTAACCCGACATACAGCCCACCACCATATGCGGCTACAGGTACCTACACGGGAGGGGGACAAAGTGGCGCAGCAGGATCAGCCTGCACAAAAGGGCAGACAAGAGGAGGAGGGTACAGCGAGGAACAGATACCTGGAATAGGGCAGGATGAGTGGGTAGCTGCGCAGGTATTATTAAAATTACGAGGATCATTGACAGGAAAGGAGGAGGAGGTAGTGAGGAAAGCGGAAGAGGATGAAAGGAAGGGGAGTAAGGGGATAGGGGTAGAGAGAAAAATAAAGGGAGAAGAGCTATTAAGACAGAAGGAGGAGGTGTTGGAGGAGCGACTAGCAGAACTAAGAGATGAGCAGAACACACTGATCAAACAACTAGAAAGAGAGGAAAGAGAGAGCGCACGGAAGAGGAAAGAAAGCAAGGATGAGCTGGACAAAATAAGGGAACGAAATGAAGAGAAAAGGAGAGAGGCAGAAAGGGTGAAGACAGCAGCAGACAGAGAGTCAAGAGCAGCACTGCGCGACAAAAAAAGGGAAGAAGAAGAGGAAGAAGGAAAACTGGAAACATGTAGAAGGAAGTTGCTATCAGAAACGACAAGGAAATACGAAGAACGGAAAATGATAGAGGAAATACTAGAGAAAGAAAGGGCGAGATGGGAAAAACAGAAAGAGGAAGAAAGAGTAATGGAAAGAGCGGATATAAAAACATTAGAGGAATATATAAAGGAAAGAGCAGAAATTGGTAGAAGTAAAGGTGTAAGAAATGAAGGAGAGAGAGAAGGAAAATGGGGAGGAGGCGCAGTAAGTAAATACCTATACAGAGACCAGGAAGAAGCAACGACATCACAACAAAGGGGAACAACTGACAAAACAAGGAATGAAGAATTAGATCTAATAGACTTACGAACAGTAACAATAAAAGGGGAAAAGACGGAGTGGGGAGGGCTAGAAGGATTTTGTAGTGAGGAAGAAGAAGGGGGAGATAGCAGAAGGGAGAGTTTAGATAAACTATATATAACTAGGACAAACAGAGAATCGCCATGGATATGTAGGAGAATGGAAGAGGAGGATGGAAGTGAGGAGAATGATAAAGGGTCAGTAGTTAATGAGACACGTGCAGTTACACCGTCACACCCCCACCCAACATGCTCCACCACCCTACGCTCATTACGTACAACAGCACGGTCTAACTTAGCGCCCTTCCCGCGTGACCTGACCCCTTATGCAGGGAAACTTAGGGCCCTTCCTGGACGAAGGTTGAGAGAACACCCACACACGCCCATACTGGATAAAGTAAAAAATATAAGATACGGACGGGAGGGAGGTGAACAAGATAAATACGATATGAGAGAAACTGATGATGTAAACGTGAGAGAAGAGGAGGAGGGGTGTACAGATGCGATTGTGTGGGACCCAAAGGGCAAACAAGGATATAACTTGATGCCACTTCTGGAGAGGGGAGGGGTCAGACCACAATACGTCCCCTGGAAACATGCAGACAAAGAAAATATAAAGTGCAGACTCCCATCACTAAGTGGAGGTGCTGGTAAATGGATATACGAAATGGAAAAACACACTGCAGGACAGAAGTTGGCAGTGGGGGACGTAAAGGGATTGTTAATATCAATATTAGGGGATGCAGCAGATGATATCTGGAAGAGGGCGGGCTTTCCTGGGGTAACAATAACAAACACGTCACATGATGGGGCACCATTCGCGAACTGCAGACATGCATTATGGCAAGCTTTAAGGGTACAGTACCCAGACACATCAGACATAGGAGCAATTACTTCGCGCAAGATGAGGGACAATGAAGATCCTGTTGATTATATCCAGGAAATTCAAGAGAAATGGCGCATGGAAACTAGAGAGCCGTGGGACAAGACACCAGCAATATTTTACCACATACTAGTACAAGGACTCCCAGACGTAGTACAGAAACAACTGAAGAAAGTAGTGGGGATGGAAGCTAAAGCTTGGCCAGAGATACAGCTGACGATAGTGCATCATTGCAGAACATGGCAAGAGAAGGCAAGGCAAAAGGAAGAGGATAGGAAAGCGGAAGAGGCTAGATTAGTTCAGAAAAAACTGAATAAATATACAATGGAAGGTGCACTAATAACTACACCCCCAACAATGTCTCAAAGCCCCACACAAGTAGTGGCTGCACAGGACCCCACTCAAATCCAACAATCACTGACCATAGCACAACAACACTCGCCACTCCCACCATACACAACCAACATGAGTGGGACCGGGTATTATAACTACAGCAGGGGGCGGGGAGGAGTGTTGAGAGGAAGAGGATTTGGATATAACACACAACAGCAGGGGGGAGGGTTTAGAAACTACTACCCTACCGGACAACCAGTATATCAGGATAACACAGGAAATTTCCCATGGCAGAGTAGGGAGCCACCCGTGTGCTGGATATGTGGAATGGTAGGGCACATGTCACGAACATGTAGAGTGAGACCAAACACACAATATTGGAATGAGCAAGGGCAACAAGAGCTCACACAGGAACAACAGAACACCACACAACAGCAGACATTGCCAATGGGGAATGGCCAACAACACCTGGTACCTCAACCACAGACATATTCACCACAACAACAACAGATGGTGTCACCACAACAGCCCCAAACACAGCAAGTGCAACAACCTGCACAAATACAAAACAATATCGTATCTTCTACCAGCATACAACCGCAGCAAACACAACTGGGTAGGGTGACGGTTTTAGGACACAACCCTTACACGGGAAGTGGCCAATCGTTATACCCCCAATAGGACAGCCCACAGACGGCCTTGGTGTGTCCCATCCTGTCAGTAACACCCAATAGTGCGGAGGAGCCACGCATAGAGGTGACGATAGGTGACAAAAAATTATCATTCCTTGTTGACACTGGGGCAACCCGGTCATGCATAAGGGAGGGTAAATTTAAGATGTCAGGTGAAGCCATGAACACACAAGGGTTTTCTGGGGCTAGGGGATTGGTTCCTTTTACTGATAACGTTCCCTTATCAATAGGGGATTATGATATGTCAGTCCCACTATTGTACTCTAGGGCCTCACCAGTGAATATAATGGGAAGAGACATCATGAGCAGACTAAATATGACGATCTCCTTCACGGAGGATGGCATAATATGCTCAACCCCAGGAATTAACATGCTCACCGAGCGACAAATAATGCAAGCATACTGTGGACAGACAGTGGTTAGGGCCGAGCCAATGGATGGTGAACTATTCCAATATGGGACAGACATGGCAATTGCATGGTTGCCGGGAATTGAAGGAAAAGTTTGGAGAAGACCGGCAGCTTACTTGTTTAGACCTGAGACACCAACAAATGAACAAGAAGGAAAAGTGATTTCAGTGAGCATAGAGAGCATATTGGCAACTGCCGATTACATAACAGTACATGCCCAAGACAGAGAAGGAAGAGCATGGAGGGCGGTGATAGCTCTAGCAGAAGGGTGCAGACTAACCCAGGTGTCAGATGAGGAGCTGTTTTCAGAAGAAAAGGAAGAAGGTGAAATGGTGTTTTTTGCTGAGTGTGGAAATTTGGTTAAAAATAAATTACAAACAAGTAGCACAAAAAATGGCAATGGCACTTGAGGCACCCACATCCACCCCAGTCCCATTTTTTGAAGAAGATATGGCAAATGTACCTAAATCATTATGGACTACCAGTCCCTATGACGTGGGGTGCATAAAAAGCATTGGGGGAGTACGGATGAAATTGAAAAAGGGTGCAATACTACCCAGAGTAAAACAATACCCGCTGTCAAAAGAGGCAGATGAGGGCATATATGAAACAATTACAGCCCTCATAAACAATGGTATATTGGTCCCATCAGAATCACCATGTAACTCTGCCGTCTATCCAGTACGTAAGGCTAAAGGGGGTTCTTGGCGCTTCATACAGGATCTCAGGCCCTTGAACAACATAGTAGAAGCAGAGTACCCAATAGCAGCAAACCCGGCCACAATTTTGTGTGGTATTCCAGCAGAGGCATCGCGATTTACGGTGATAGACCTCAAAAATGCCTTTTTCTCAATACCCCTACACCCAGACTCACAAGACCTGACAAGCTTCACCTACAGGAACACAAAGTGGAAACACACCAGACTGCCGCAAGGTTACTGTGAGTCACCCTCAATATTTAACCGGGTAATACAGATGGACTTGGGTAATATTGACATGGAAAGTACAGTACTACAATATGTTGATGACATAATTATTTGTAGCACAAATGAGAGGAAATGCAGAGAAGACTCAGTAAAAATGTTGACGATATTGGCAGAAAAAGGGTATAAAGTAGACAAGGAAAAATTACAGTACTGTCAGGAACAGGTACTTTATATTGGCCAACTAATATCACAACACGGAAGAAAGATTGCACCACAAAGAGCACAGGCCATTTCAAAAACACCCCTACCACAAACAGTAAGGGAACTGCAACAGTTCCTAGGACTATGCAACTACTGCCGAGCATGGGTATTTGACTACAGCTCGTACATAGGGCCCCTGCTTGAGGGACTAAAAGAAGCTAACAGAGGGGGGAATAAGCTGGGGTGGACAATGGAAATGAGAGAAGCTTTTGATGAGCTAAAGGACGCAATATCCACTTCCCCGGTACTAGCCTCCCCAAACTATGAGCGCCAATTCTTCATATTTTCACATTGCGACTCAGCCGTGATGAAAGCAGTACTGGCCCAAAAAACAAGCATGGGTTACAAGCCAGTAGCATTCTACAGCGGCCATCTAGACCCTGTCATGTTAGGACATTTTCCTTGCGAACAAGGCCTCGCCGCAGCTGCTTTCGCGGTGGAGAAGGCATCAGCAATAACCATGGGGTGCCCAACCACTTTGTTTGTGGAACATGCACTATTTTCAATATTAAACAAGCCTAAGTCTACATTAACAACGCAAAGGGCGTCAGGGTATGAGATAATATTGTCCAGACCAGAATTATCAATAGTTAGATGCAACACGGTTAACCCTGCAAGGTTTATAGCAGAAGAAACTGAGGAGGGGGACTATGTACACGATTGCACACAGACAACTGAAATGTACTCATGTACCAGGAAAGTTGAGGAGAACACACTAGAGGGAGGTGAGCTTTTGTTCATTGATGGGTCATCAACAATTGACCAAACCGACGGGATTCGACGAACAGGGGCGGCTGTGGTGAAAATGACAGAAGTACCTGTGTGTGTGGCGATGAAATGTGTACAATTACCACAACATTACTCTGCTCAAGCAGCCAAATTGGTTGCACTGATCTTGGCGTTGAAGGAAAGCTTTGACAAGCGAGTGACCATATATTCTGACAGTGCATATGTCACATCCACTGTCCATTCAGGGTTGTCTAAATGGAGAAGAAGAGGTTTCAGGAGAGCTGACGGCACTCCAGTGCAACATGCTCTCTTGCTGGCTGAACTAATTGAAGTAATAAATGAACCCCAAGAGTTAGCTTTGGTCAAATGCGCGGCACATACTAATGGTGACGACCATGTCTCCAAAGGAAATGCGGCAGCAGACGCACATGCGAAGTATGCTGCGTACTTTGGTGAGATTTGGAACCCCCCTGAGTCAGAAAGAGGAAGAGGGAGGGGGATAGCAAGAGAGATGTTAATAAGAGAAGGGTACACCCACCTCCCAGCCACCCAGATAATGGAACTACAAGCAGCAGCACCAATGGCAGAAAAGGAGATATGGGTAAAAAGAGGATGTACAATGTCACCAACAGATGCCCTATGGCGCCAGGATAACAGTGGAAAGATGGTAATGCCACTGGCCCTATTGAACACCGCCCTGAGCCAATTACACCATCCAGCTCACACTGGCAAGGAAGTAATTGCAGCACGAATTAGGGAAGATTGGTTCTGCCCCGAGTTAAACTCCCATGTGACTAACTTCATCAGCAATTGTCTTACATGCCAACAGTTCACGGCCGGTCACATTCTGAAGGTGATAAAAGGTACTATACCCCGGCCAGAAGGACCCTTCCTACATATACATATTGACTATGTTGATATGATCAATGTATGTCAAGGAAATAGGTATATGATTGTAGTAGTATGCCCATTCTCCAGGTGGATTGAAGCAGGACCCTGCTCACACCCAGATGCATTTAGAGCAGCTAAGTTTCTGGTGAGGGAGGTTTTTCCCAGGTGGGGAGTGTGCGAGGTACTGCAGTCAGACAATGGCCCACATTTCGCCAACGAAATGTTCCAGCACATCACATCCCTCCTGAATATCAAGCATAAATTTGCATGTGCATACCACCCACAAGCCAACGGTGTATGTGAACGCCTGAATGGCCTATTGAAGGAGGCAATTGCAAAAATACAACAAACCACAAAAAAGAGTTGGCTATATTGCCTTCCACTAGCCCTATTTGAATTAAGGAACAGGCCAGGCTCCGACCACCACCTCACCCCTCATGAGGTGGTAACTGGATGCCAAATGCGCCTTCCTCTGACGCCAACATCAAGAGCATTTACTGACCACGAGAGCACCGCAGCCGTTCTTGGTGATGAAATGTACAAATATGTGTCTTCTTTGATTACTAGTGTTGTGTTTGTATCTCAACAGCTCGAGCGCACACGGGGCGGGTCTAAGAGCGACCAACAAGGAGAAGAGGACACACCGTGCAAAATAGCTAAAGGTGACCACGTGTTACTACGCAACTTTAATAGAAAGTGGAACAGCCCACGTTTCACTGGCCCCCACCTGGTAGAGGAAATATCAACAAGAGCAGTAAAGCTACAGGACAAACGCGCCTGGAACCATCTACACGACGTAAAGATCTGCAAACTCCAGACCCGCCCCAGCGCCACCGACAGGGTCGTTGAAAGAACAGCAACAGCGTCTCCCACAGATGAAGTGACTTTTTATACAACTAGCGACCCCCACCACCCCCCTGATCCCCCAGTGACAATTAACGACATTGAGAAGGACAATACCCACACATCCCACCCCATGGTCACAAGATCAAAGAGCAAAATAAACCCCGCCAGTTGAACCCTAAACCCCCCCCCGCCTGTATAGCCCAACTGAAGAACTTTTGAAGGACATTGGGCCTCATTACGACCTTGGCGGGGATCATGGTGCAATTTGCACCATGGTCCATGGCGCTAAGCTGCCAATACCGCCATGGAGGTTGGCGGATTTACCGCCCCATTCCGACCCAGGCGGAGCGGTAAATCCCCAATCCCCATTTTGCCCTTCCCCATTCCCATTCTTGCCCCATAGGGTATAATGGGAGTGGGGAAGGCGTTAATTACGCCACCGTAGATTACGGTGGCGTAATTAACAACAAGGTCCCTTACCGCCATGGATTTTTCCGCCTGCAAAAAGCAGGCGGAAAACTCTCCATTGCGGTAAGGAATCTCGTAGTAGGGCGGAGAGGTACGCCATGCATTACTCTGGCGTAATACCCTCTCCGCCAGGGTCGTAATGAGGCCCATTGTCTTACACATATACACATGTAAACACGTGATTGCTCTCTTTTCTTTTTCTCGCACATGCAGGTATCGCGTATTATTGTACTGTCAAGAATAATAAGAAATTAACAAAAGCTCACTGCCCAGGTGTAGATGTTACCCTCAGACTACAGCTACCCTGAAGAATTATCACATCAATTTGTCTATCATATAAAAAGGCCAAAGTACCTAAAAAGAAGGAAGGTACGTGTGTACTACACGGCATTCATCTTGGCCATTGAACAATCAATGCCCCACCTCTGCCCTTACTTGCCTGTCCTAAGAGATAGATCACTTAGAGTGGCGTGGGAACAGCTCTTCGCCTGGGCATTGAACGACCATCTGATAGGGAGGGCTTGAAAGGAACAACTAACATCAATAACGAGCATATTAAGAATTTTCAGGCGGGCAACTTTAACTTCGCAAGAATAAGCTGCCGGACTGCAGCAAGGTAAGAGCAACATGCCGGTGAGATTAGAATTTGTAATAAAAATGATAGGGATATTGGTAATCACCGGGTTCTTGGCTGCCTCTGTATGGCAGAATAGCTGCGCTATAAATATTTTGGCTGTACCCAAATCTAACATTATCCCACCCCGGCTGCAACAGGTGTTACGTCAGGTGGTACCAGACAAATTAGAGGAAAAGGAGGTAGAGTTAAATGCAGCACATACTCAGATGGTAAAGGTATTGATAGTTACATACAAGATTCAGCACACGTCTCAAACAACATGTGGTATCAACACATGACTAAAATAGGTAAACAGACAACGAAAGACAGCTGCTATGTGTGCTCATTGATCCCATGAGCGCTGCCCGGACATTTGTTGCCACAGAAATTGATGAAAAGACGGCACGATGTATAATGTACATAGCACTGTTCCAAACGAAAGGGAGGTTCCAAGGAACAACGGTGCAACTGGTGTGGAAAACACGAGATACATACCCTTACGAAAACAACTTCCTCAAGACATATTTGAGCTACCACAAGGCCAGTTTATCCACTGAAGCGTTCAGATATATAACTAGCGGCCCTGAAAAAGGAGACACAAAGAAAGTAACACTGCAGTACCTGCCATGTGATTGGTATGCCACTGAAGTACCTGGTAAACAAGGGTGTTGGGAGAGGCCACTAATAACAATAACAGGGAAATTGTACCTGGGCGACAAATGGGACATAGGTGTGGCTGGCAGCAATATGATAACAAGAGAAGATACGAAGAGCATTGCTGAACACAACCAAAGATGTTGGATGACTTGGGTCAAGTATGTACCAATGCTAACATGGTTAGAGGAAGATGAAGACCCTATAACAATACTGCCACTGACTGCACCCAAGGTATGCTACAAGCATAAAGGAGAAGTGGATGTGGGATATAACGCCAACTGTGCAAGTGTGATGGAGTTACCTGAGGGGAGAGCAGGAACAGCAGTAATAATGGACCATTACTGGGCCTGCGGAGAGAAGGCATACCACACACTGCCCCCTATGTGGAATGGCATATGCTCAATGGTACACGTCAATGTACCATCCCTAGTGGTGCCACAAAAACATGTGAATATAGCAAACTTTCCCAAGATGGATGAAGGAAACAAGAGAAAGAAAAGATCCGCACACACCGAAAAGGAGTCAGAAAATAAAGACAATAGCAACAACACTGTCTTGAATAGCAACAACACTGTCCTGAGCAGGAAAAGGAGACAAGGAGAACCCCTGACAGGAAATTATCTATGGGGACGATCAGAAACAGCACTATCTTCAATACCTCCAGAACACAGACTATTCAGCAGAGCAGCAATGTTCTTCTCTTCAATAATACATCCGGGTGTTCAGGCGTACGCAAATGCCAAATGGCTCCAGATAACAAGGTGGGAACTAATGATGACAATTAACTCTACAGTAAATGGATTCAACGCAATAAAAGAAGAACTGCGAGCAGTAAGGATGGTAGCACTACAGAATAGATATGTACTGGACCGCCTCACGGCAATGGAAGGAGGAGTTTGTGCAAAGATAGGACAATCATGCTGCACATTAATTCCTGCTAACGACGCTGACAATGGCACGCTAGCTGAAGCAGTATCACAACTGGCCCAGATGCATTCCAAGATGATGGACGAAAGTAAAGGTGTTAAGAAGGATGACAGCTGGTTTTCAATATTGTGGTCGTGGATGCCATCCTGGCTATCAGACGGACTAAAGATCATAGTTGGGTGCATTATCTTGGCTGGAGCTGCATTGATCTTAACAAGATTTTGGAAGGCCCGGAAAGCACGAACCACTGACGAAATGATAGAAATGGTTGGGATGCACCCATTAATGCCGGCAGATGACGGTCCTCACACAGGCATAATAATACAGGAAAGAGAGAAGCTGCGCAACCAGATCATTGCTAACCATTTAGACCCACCGTCCGTGAAGGTCGAAAATCCAAGAAATCCAAGGAGCTACGTAGGGAAGTGGGTATACTGCACCCCTGGAGGAGCTTGTCTATTCATGTATTGGTCATTTGAAGATCATGTTAACCACTATGGACATCTGGGAGGAATCACGAAAATATGGAGAGTGAGAGGTGATAATGAAAACGATAAGTTTGTGGTCGACAAGTCGACCAGAGGGGGGACTGAAGTGGGAGAATGGAGAAAACGGCTCCCAACAGTCCTGTCCCACCCTTGGCCTAGAGGATCACGGCCCAAACACCCACCAAGAGAGGAGTTCGCCCACATCCCAGCTGATCAAGTGCCTTTTTACAGAAACATACGGATGTGCCCACCCGCGTGCCCACCAGCCTGCCGTACCTTTGCCGGCGCCTGCGGCATGGAGGGGCTCGACTGAATCATCAAGCACTATGCCGACTCATCGTTAGAGATGCCATGACGACCCAGGCAGCAGACAGAATACCCGCGCAACATATACACTGGACATTCCCACACCAATCCGCACGAAGAACATACTCAGTGCTATGACATAGGTGACAGACATACCCACAGACGCGCATCTTTATTATTTTTCACTTAGGCTCCTTAAAATGCAGAAATGCAAGACGCACAACGAACTCATCTAAAAGCTTGCTTACGCTTCTCCTAAACCTATGTGCAACTACAGAAGAACCCAATGAAGACACGACAACATGGACAAAGCAATACGGCACCATAACCTAAAGCGCCTGTGTACCAAACGGTTCCACCTATACACAAGGCCCAAGTAGGCCTCAAGCAAGAGTTTCCATGAACATTGCAATGAGTAAAAGTAAAGTCGCTGATCCCGCAGAATGAGCCCGGCTAAAGCAGACAGTCAAGAACACGATGTTGCTAACTCACATGCCACAAGCCGACATCAAGGTCGCCTCCCCAATTAAGTAAAGCGCACAGTGGAAAATACAACATTAATTGTGCAGAATTATGCCCCAAACACGGTCCCACCTCACGTGACCAAGCCGAACCTGACAGAGTGCCAGATCCGGGAGAAGAGAGAGACGCCTGGGTGCCCCGCTTCAAAGGCCAGACAGATACAGGCGAACGTCTCAAAGGACATCTGCAGCGGCGGGAGTAACCGGCCTTCCAGCATATGAATAAGTCTTACATTGTCTACGCATATCACTAGTGAAACATTGTTGCAAATGACAGGTGCACCGCGAGCTGGGAACAGCGATGGTCCCACACTGGGGAGCTCGCGCGTGGACCAATCAAAACATGGGGCTCCTATCACTGACGCCACTAGCACCGACCAATCCTCAGGGGCTTCCATGTAACAATTTTCATGTATCAATTTGTAGGGACGACCCATGTATACCACCTGACTAACCCTCAACCACTAATAGAGCTCTCTATATGTGTGCTATACTAACCCTACCACTCGAGGAGCCAATCCAGAGTGACGATAGGTTTTTTGCTAACTTTCCCAGGTGACGCAAGTAGCGCGTCACTCTAAGGTAAAAAGGGCCTGCGAGCCCATGGTGAAGGGAGAGAGTGTCAGGACGGACGCGTACGTTCCTTGACCCATCCCTGCCGTTTGTTCAATAAACAGCAGAACCACCTTGCTTCTTGTGTGTGCCTCATACTCATTTTTGGGATACACGGGAGGAGTTGGGGCCTCCCTGCCCGGAGGTCCGCGGACGGCTCTGCCGGCCCCGGGAGAATTTCCCCCCGACAATACTTATAAACAAGCTCAACCAGATCCCTAAGTCATGGAAAACTGCAACCATTGTTCCCATCCACAAACAAGGTCCAAGTGACGACCGGACAAATTTCCGCCCAATTGCGCTACTGGACCCACTAGGAAAGCTGTTTGCTTCGATTCTCTTGAAAAAACTGAACCAATGGGCAACCCAAACAAAGCGTTTCGCTACAAGACAAACCAGCTTCACCCCAAACGTCGGGAATAACATCAACCTACTATTGCTAAACTTGATAAAACACGAAGCAATCAACAGCAAAACAAAAATCTATGTGGCATTTATAGACCTCCACATGGCCTTTGATGGGATATCCCGGCAAAAACTTTGGAACAAACTTGAAAAATGGGAATGTCCCAACGACATACTAGGGCCAATTAAACAACTGTATTCAAATACTTCCATAACAATAAGACTCACAAGAGAAGGCCATACAACATCAAAGATAAATGCCAAAAAAAGACTAAAACAAGGATGCCCCCTAGCAGCTCCATTGTACAATCTCTTCACTGCAGATATTGAGACTCACCTTCAACCTGATGCCCTCAAACCTCCGAAGATCAACTCAATACCGATTAAAATAATGACATACGCGGACGACATAATTTAACTAGACAAGACCCCATCAGGCCTACAACACAGCCTCAGTCAACTAAGCCTTTACATGAATCTTAACGAACTCACCATCAATAAAAAAAAAAAAAAATCATGCAATTGACGAGACCGCCCAACATCAACAGGAAACAACTGAAAATGTATCTCAACGAGAATCAGCTTGAAGAAGTAGCAACATTCAAATACTTGGGCATCCTCATAAACCAATACAAATCTGAAAAAGAGTGGACGTGGAAACTAGAACAACGAATTCAATCTCTGGCAAGACAAGGATGTGTGATCCAGCGAAAATTTGGGAAATATTCCTTCAAACCCATAACCGCATATTATAAGCAAAAGGTGATTCCGACAATAGTCTACGGAACAGAGGCAATGATACACGCAACAGACCATAGCTGGACAAAAATAGAAGCCCTCTTCTGGCGTAAGATTCTGCAACTGCCACCTGCATTCCCTATGCCTAGAATCAGGCACGAAATAGCCTTACAGTCCATCAGTTCAATAGTTCTATGGAAACAACTAGATTTATACCGAAAGCTCCTCACTGATGAAAAAACACCGGCAATCCAAATCTTGAGGTCCCACGATGGAACAATGAACAACACAATCCTTACTAAGTGGAAAGACAATTTAGAACAACTAATGCAATCAGAAGAAATCTCACACGTAATGCTCACGCTCCGCCCTCAGCACGCAAAAATAAAAATAATGAAAAACGACTGGATAAAAACGCTTGAGGAAAAAACAAAATACTCCCTCAACCTACAATGTGCGGCAGACATCACATCCATCAACGAATTACCAGCCTACCTGATCATCTTTCCTGACGCCAAAATGCGTGCAATATATTTGAAAGTCAGAACAAACACAATCCCAACACGCTACTACCTAGCCAAAACCAGACAAATTGCGCCATCAGAACACTTTTGCCGCTTCTGCTCAGACACTCAAAAATCTTAAACACTCTTTCACCTATTAATGGAATGCAAAGAACTCTCCGAACAAAGAACAAGATTTGGCAGCTACTACAAGGTCCGAGAACAAGCAATGGAGACAGAGGAGAGATGGATGGAGATGCTTAACGGCAGATCGCAAAAACGTATCTTGACAATATGTCAATTCCTACAAGAAATTCTTAACCTGGTCAAACCTGTTATAAGCTAAAAACAACTTTTTGAAAACTGGAGACAAATGAAAAGTTTAAAAATTAAACTACAACATTTAAAAAAAAAACAAAAAAAAAAAAAAACAATAAAGTTACCCAACATTGGCTTTGACTTCAAAAACACTGCAAAACTCATAAATACACATATTACATGGCCACAGTAGTGGCCATGTAGTTATGGTTAAGTTGCTGTTTCCATAGGAAGAACACTTTTTGGGCGGCTTATAACTTCGCTCTCCCTGGACGGATCCTCACCAAACTTTGCAAAAAAAGTAGTTGGGTCACTCTGAATTTTTGTGCACAGTTTGGTGAGGATTCGTCCAGGGGGGGGAAAGTTATAGGGGGGGTCCCAAAACTTTTTTTTTCCCATAGACATAATGGGAAAAAACTTTGCGCACCGCTACAGCCCGAACCGCTGGACGGATTTACACCAAATTTGCGGCAGGAGCGGCAGCCTGGTCCCAAAATCGTGCTTTTGTAAATTTGGTGTAAATCCGTCCAGTAGTTTTTTAAAAAATGACCAACATGTAAGGCAAAAAAATTCGTGATATCTGCGTTCGCTTCGCGGACGGACTTCCCTGTTCGCTCCGCGGACAGCACCCCGATTGGCCCGTGGGCTTGCGTCATGTCCGCGGACATGCGACGTGTTCGCTGATTGGACGGCGAGGGGCGTGGAGCGCGTCAGATTTTCTGTGGCGCCCGCCATCTTGTATTCGCAGTCAACCGCGTACAGCGAAGTGAAACGTGGATAAAAAATTGTATTTAGTGCCGTGTGTTGGTGTGTAAGAGTGTTTGGGGAGGGTGGGGGAGTACGAGATAGGTTCAATGCTTTGTTTTTTTATGTGCTAGACCTTTTTGTTGCGTTCGATTTGTCCGCGGAGAACACGGCTGTTCTGACATTTTGTAAATAAAGTAAATGGTGGGGTGTTTAGAGGACGGAGTATGTGTCATTTTTGTTCGCAAGGAAGGTAAAAATGAGCTATGATCACATCATATATGAAACATGTACGTAGCGGAAGATACAGGCTTAAAAGAGATGAATCCTTTCTGTGCATGAAGATAATCATTATGGTATCAGCACTTTGTCATAGTTTTAGTTTTTATTACTCTACCTTCCCTCTATATGCTCATATTTGTATACATTATAGTCACTCTCCATAGAGTGAATGGGAAAAAATGTTTGCTCGCGTCTACAGGCCAAACCGCTGGACGGATTTCCGCCAAATTTGGATCAGGATCAGCGGCTTGGTCCCAAAAACGTGCTTTTGCAAATTTGGTGAAAATTCGTCCAGTAGTTTTTTATTTTTAATGACCAAAAAGTAGGTTAAAAGGTTAAAAATAATTAGTGATATCTGTGTTCGGTTTGCGGATACACTTCCCTGTTCGCTCCGCGGAAAGTGTCCTGATTGGCCAATCATGTTGCGCGATGTTCGCGGACATGCAAAGTGTTTGCTGATTGGACGGCGTGGAGCGTGAAGCGTGTCAGATTTTTCGGTAGCGCCCGCCATATTGGATTCGTGGACGTCCCGGACAGCGCAGTGAAACTTTGTTGAAAATTTGTATTTTGTAGAGTGTGTTGGTGTGTAGGAGTGTTTGGGGAGGGTCGGAGTGTGTGAGATAGGATGAAAGTTGTGTTTTTTATGTGTTTGGCGTTCTTTTTGTGTTTGATTTGTTTGCGGACATCACGGGTGTTGTGAAATTTTCTAAATAAACTGACTAGGACTATTTTCTAAGGAGTGAAAATGTGTTCGTTTTGTTCGCAAGCAAAGTGAAACTGTTCTATGAACACTCGCGGTGTCCGGGGAGTGTTCATAGGTGGTGTACTGAGGACGCTGTCCGTATTGTTCTCTGTCAAGTTGAATGTGTTCTAAGAACACGCGCAGTGTCCTGAAATGTTCGCAAATAAACAAGATGGGGGTGTTCTAAAGACGTTTTTTGAGAACACTCCCAGTGTCCTGGAATGTTCGTAGGGGGTGTCCTGAGGACGCTGTCCGTATTGTTCTCTGTCTAGTTGAATGTGTCCTAAGAACACTCGCGGTGTCCTGAATTGTTCGCAAATAAACAAGATGGGGGTGTTCTGAAGACGTTTTTGAGAACACTCCCGGTGTCCTGGAATGTTCGTAGGGGGTGTCCTTAGGACGCTGTCCGTATTGTTCGTTGTTAAGTTGAAAGTGTTCTAAGAACTATCGCGTTGTTCTGAAATGTTCGTAGGGGGTGTCCTGAAAACGGTGTCTGTATTGTTCGCTGGCAATCTCAAAGTGTTCTAAGAACACTCATATTGTTCGCGGACATTAAAAGTTTCCCATAGATCATAGTTGAAATGTTTGGCTCTATGGATGTGATATGCTGCAGTGGTTGTTGCCAGGGCATAGAGTCTTGGGTGAATGGCCATTTGGCCATGCACCCAAGACTCTATGCCCTGGCAACAACCACCGGAGCATATCACATTCATATTTGTTTATAAGTTTGGGTGAAAAACAAATGTATAAGGAACAAAGGTATTAGATACTATGGATGTGATGTGCTGATATGGTTGTCCTTATTATTGTATACTTACTGTTTGGTCTAGTAATGGGAGTCCATGTTTTTTTTCTTCATTTCTGTGATAAAAGAAAATAGCATGTTAGTATTAGTATTTTGTAACGACTTATTACATTGTATAAGCAATATACTTTTATTTTTTTTCGACCCTCATATTTAGTAGAGTACAAATAAGAGTACTGTGCAATTTGCTCAGTTTCTGTATTTGTTGCTAAAATCATTGGGTCTGTGGGAGAAAAAAAAATCCATGTTGGATTTAAAAAAAAACCTTTTTCTGTTATGCTACAGTTTATTTGTTTTCAGTGTTCACTTGTTGTTTCTGGCTAATGCTTTGTACTTTGCTTTGTTGTATTTTTTTTGGAGCAGTAACAGATTCTTCTTTTGTTTTGATATTGTAAAATTTTGGAGCAGTTAGATACCAATTGGCATATTCTAACTGTCTAATTTTTAAATATATTTTAGTGGTTTTGATTTACCTATTTGGATATTGTTAAATTTTGGGACAGTTAGATACCAATTGGCGTATTCTAACTGTGTATTTTTTGGCCTAATTTAGTGGTATTCATTTATCTGATTAGTTGTTGTAGAATCTTTGAGCTGTTAGATAGCTTTTGGAGTATTCTAACAGTTTATATTATTTTAACACAAATTTATAATTTTCGGACAGTTAGATACCAATTGGCGTATTCTAACTGTGTATTTTTTGGCCTAATTTAGTGGTATTCATTTATCTGATTAGTTGTTGTAGAATCTTTGAGCTGTTAGATAGCTTTTGGAGTATTCTAACAGTTTATATTATTTTAACACAAATTTATAATTTTGGGACAGTTAGATACCAATTGGCGTATTCTAACTGTGTATTTTTTGGTCTAATTTAGTGGTATTCATTTATCTGATTAGTTGTTGTAGAATCTTTGAGCAGTTAGATAGATTTTGGAGTATTCTAACAGTTTATATTTTTGTAACGCAAATTTACTTAACGGTTTAAATACAGTTTATTTATCAAATTTTGGTTTTAAGAACATCAAATAAGCGTTTGTAAGATTTGCTGGTAATCTCTGCTTTAGAGTAATGGTACTATCATTACATTCAAACCATCCACATTTCTTTTTTATGTATGCAGTGTAGTGCCCTGAATTGGTTGTGGCTCCTGCGTGGTAGATTATACCTATTGTTGTGAAGGTTTTCTTACCAAGTGATATTTGACCATGTGTGAATCCAGTCAGCTTGCAGTTGTTTTTGGTACCATCTGCATTGTAACGTAGAAGCATTAGTATTACGTATTTACTACGTGTTTGTATTACTAACGTGGAGCGATTATCTGAATTGCAGGTAGAGCATAATCTACCATGGTTTGCATTTTGTACAAGTTGCTGAAATGGAATGGATTCACAATTTGGTATTGATATATATATGAAGCGTTCATTGGGGATTTCTTCTTGTGTTACATTGTTGCAGAGAGTGCATGTATGTTTCCACATGTATGAAATCTGAAAGATTTCATTTATAGGTATGTTTTTGTTTTCCAGTACTTGTAGTAAGTACATTAGAAATTCTTGTGGATCTTCCTGTGAGTTTATAGTGAATTTCACCATTCCAGCACAGTAGTCCAATTGTCGTCTTATTCCAAAAACACTATATGTGTTGTCAGGATTGTTTGCTGCATTTCTGTGAAGTACTAACAATTGCAAACACAATGGGTTTGTACTGTGTAAGTAAATGTTGTCAACAATTGGTGGTAATTGAAATAGAATATTCATTGCTACATTTGCATAGCAACTTACACCAACTATATTTGAGAATTTAAATGGTCCAGGTAGTTCTGTATCTAACTGCTTTTTTTGGAGTTTGTCTTCCTTCTTTAAAGAAGTACCTGGTTTACTTTCTCTAATTGATTCTTTTTTGTTTGTGGTACTTGATGGAGTATTAGTTTCTTTTACTCTCTTTGGAGGATTTCCAGTGACGTCCTGTTGCATTTCAGTTTGATTTAGTTTTCTTTTACAACATTTTAGTTTTTGTGGAACAGAATATGTGTTTAGATGGGGAGTGTATAGTGAGCGAAGTCTATTATATTCTAAAATGCAAGGAATATCAGCGTTTACTTTACTTGCATCAAAGTTGATTAGAAATAGACCGTCAAGTGTACGTAAGCGTGATAGTGCTACGTAGCTCATGCCTTCTTTAAAGACTGTGTTACCAATATCTATCATTGCTTTGTCTAGGGTAAGACCTTGTGATTTATGAATTGTGACTGCGTATGCAAGAGTTAGAGAAAATTGTTCTCTGCGTACATACATATCTTTGAAGAGAAGTAATCTAGCTGTTGAGCGTCCTATCCGTTTTACTTCTGAAAGTTTGTCAAAGGGTATATTGACAAACTGAATTTTGTTGTCACGTGGGTATGTTTGAAAGCCAACAACTGTACCCAGTGCTCCATTAACTAGTCCTTGGTCCACGTCAAGGTTATGTTTAAGCATTACTCTGCAATTTAAGGATAATTTTAACATCTTTTCTAAGCCTGCTGTGTTTGAGATTGATTTTTCTAAATTATTTAGTCTTGTTGTGGCTTGGTCACACATGGGTAGTGTCATACCATGTACATCTAGTTTGTCTGTGGCGCTAATTTCCATTATTGGTTGCATTTCTTTACTTAGCATGATTTCATTGAATTTGAAACAGCTTGCAAGAGTTGGCATTAAGGCCATACATTTGACATTTTTGTGGGCTAATTGTTCTATAACATCTGTAGCACATGCATTATCGCCATAAAGTGCATTAATGTGCCGGATTTTCAATGTTGTTTCTGCTTCTTTAGAAAGTATACCAACTCTCAAACTTTTTAAAATGTTGGCATAAGTGAGATCTGTAGATTGGCGCATGTTTTCTGTTAATTCTCTGTATTGGAAATGTTGCCAAAGGTTGACATTTCCAATGCTGCCAACAGTTTTACGGCAGAGTTTGTGCCCTAATGTTTTAAAAATAGGTTCACCTTTTACTGGTGTTAATTGAAGGAGATCTCCAAAAACAATAATGTGTTTTCCTGCAAAGAGCTCTTCATAGTCTGTTTTGAGTACTTCTTGTAATCTGAGGTGAATCAAAGCTAACATCAGGTTGGAGACCATGCTCACTTCATCTATTAGTAGCATTTTCATTTGTTTCAATACTCTGCGTAATTCCATTGCAGCTTCTGCATAAAGTTTGTAATAGTCTAATTTGTTCTGGTGTTCTACTGGTAATAGTAGTAATCGGTGTAATGTAACACCACCTATGTTGTAGGCAGCTAAACCTGTGGGGGCAGTGACAACAGCTGACAGTTTGTTGTTTGTCAATTGTTGAAGGAACTTACTAATGATTTTGATTAGGAATGTTTTGCCAGAACCAGCTTCACCACTGACGTACAGTAGTATAGGTTTATAATTATGGCAGGAACATTCTTTATTTTCATGTTTTACACCATGTGCAATTTGTTTTGTTACTTCTTGAAAAATGCTACTTTGTTCATTGTTTAGTTTTGATTGTAGTATAGTTAAGTCTTCCTTATCTTCATAGTGACACATGGTGTTTTCTACTTCTATCATAGCTAATTCTGCCTCATTTGTTATTAGTGGTTCTCCCAGTGGTTCTTGGCTTCCTGTTAACGAAGGTTGACTACTGTCAGGAGTATCCTTATCTAGTTGGGCTTGGAGTTCTTCTTCGTGTTGCTGTTAATTGTGCAACATTGTTTTGTACTGTGTAAAGTTTACATCAGTTATAGTGCTTTCATTTGCTTTGAAAGCATCCTCATATGAGTCATAGTTATCTAGTAATTGTTCTTCTTTTCTCCATGGTTTGAAGAGTTGTAGCAGGGACATGTAATATACTTCTTTATGTTGAGGGGTCTTCAATGACAATTTGATATGATTAATTAAATTTGGTTTAGTGAGTTTAACTAAGCTGCCTTCACAGTTTGTCACTCTATATTTACCTTTTTTTTCATCGGGTTTCATATTATTTTTGTATGTAATTTTGGGCTATTTGGTATAGACACATGTTTTCCAAAGTATTACTTCTGTTTGGGTAGTATGTGTCCAATAAATTGTTTTTTTTAAATGTCTTGGCTGTTGGGATCATGTTTGGCTATTGTTTCTATATCTTCATATGATTTTAGAACTCTTTTTCTAGATTTAGCTGGACCAAGACTTAGCCATACTATATTTGCAGATTTACCATATAATGAAGTACCAGTTAAACGATCAGCTGCTTCATAAGATCCACATTCTCTATGGGTGAGCATTTTTATGCCCAAGCTGTATAATTTCTTAGATACTGTTTTATCTGATGACAGGTCATTCCAGAGGTCTTGGAGCTCTGTCATATCGTGCAACTGCAGTAGAATTGTCTGCAATGTACTGCACATCTATGTTTGCATTCCATAAGTGGGCAATGATTGCATTATAATCATTGATATATTTTTCTTCTTCTTTTCTTTTTATGTAATATGTATTTTTAGGTGACTTTCCTTTAACAGTATGTCTAACTGAAGACATGAGGTTGTTTACTTGACCTGTATTTGTAACTGGTCTAGGGAAACCAAATCGGCATTTGGTGTAGTATTTGCCTTTGTTTTTGTATTTGCGACGACAATATTTTCCACATTTGTGTCTTTGAAATTGTAAAATTTGTGCACAAAGATCACTATTTGTGGCTTCTGATGGAATTTCACAAGTGACATATTTTTGAATAAACTGTAAAACAGTGGCATCACTGTCTTGACCAAATTTAGGAGCATCTTTAATCCATAAAAGCATGTGGATATGTGGTGCTCCTCTGGCTTGGTATTCTTTTCTCCAAAAGAAGTGTTGCACGTCTCCAAGGGGAGGAACAGTTTTATTACAAATAAAATGTAGCATAGCAATGAAGCGATGGTGAAAATATCTTGAAACATTAACAGGATCCAAAGAACAAAGTTCTCCAGGTGTTAGAATATCTATGTTTGTTTTGTTTTTATTTGATATGCGTAGGAAATCATGTAAATCTTCCCACGCATATTCTGCACAACTTAATGTAACAAACCAAGTGGGTGGGCCAAGGTTTCTGATCATGCAACGTACATCTCCATGACGTCGAAACCAGTACTCTTTAGTACCACGCATATTTGCTAATAGATTAGTAATATTTGATTGTAAAACCTCATCCTTTTGTTGCACTTTCTCTAATAATTGTGTAGCTGTCATATTTTGAAAGTGTGATCCTGATTTTAATATGTGTGCAACTCCGTAACATAAAGTTGCTAGTTCATTTTCAAAGAGTAGGTGGAATATGTATTCCACATTTTCTCTAAATCTGGGATCTTCAGAATACATCCGTAATGAGCGGTATTCTGAAGCTGATATTTGAATAGGTCTATCATCATACCTTCCTCCTTTGCCAGTAGGAAAGAGTAGAGGAAAAGCACGTGCTTCTATACTTTTTTCCCATATACTGATTGGCGATCCTTTTGTTTGACACATTTGGTAAGTTTCCAGTACATCTTGTACGGTGTCATTACAGTGCAAAGGATGAATTGTATACTGGTCTAAAGTATTTGATATTGTAGCAGGATCTAGTAGCTCAAATTGACCAGCTTCGTGTGTTCCTTGAATTATTTCAGTTGTATCTTTCAAGTTTTCCTCAATATTAATTTCTTTGTAATATTCATTATTCTCTTTAAGATATTGGAAGGCTTATCTAACTTTATATAAATCTACCAGCTGTTGCCATATTTTTTTGTCTTTTGTAGGTACTCCATTTACTAATATAATTAAAGATTGGTGCATTGGACGTTGCACTCCTAGAGTATGCACATTTTCTTTTAGATTTAATGGTAAATAAACTACTTTTCCACAAATGCCTTTTACCAATTCAGAGGGAGGTAATTTTGTTGTTTTTGGTTGAAGGCGTATTATTGCTTGAAATGGGTGTACTGTTTAAATTATGATGCTCTCATATAAATTAAGTTGTTGTAGAGGTTTTGGTACTGGGTATAATTCCAAATTATTTGTGATAGAACGTGAAGGAGTTTGGTTGTTGTCAAGTTTTGTAGTGCAATAACTGCAAAGTATTAAGGGCTCAGTTATTTCATGTTTGTTTTCTGCTACAAGGTAGAGAGCTAATTCAAATCATTTAGAATCTTCATTGTCTTCTATTTTGTATGATAGGTCCACAGTTTTTGTGTTACTTTTATAAAAAATTCTACGGCAACATACACATACATGGTTTGGTACTTCAGCTGATGTACTTTTAAATTTTAGTATTTCTTTTTTGTATGTGTTTAGCAAAAGGTTGCCATGTGTAGAATTGTTGCTTAATTGGTTTAAAGCTATTTCATTCTGTAAATGGCTTTCACTTCCAAAATATTTTTTCTGGATATAGTGAATTTCTTCAAGTAGGTCTTTTGCTGTACCATGTAGAAGGATGTTATTTAACTTTGCTAGTGCTAAAGCAGGACTTTTAGCATAGTACAGTTTATAGACTAGATTTCTTATAGTTGAATGATGTGTTGATATCCTTTTGATATCATGGAAAGTGGTTTTACAAGTAGGTCCTGTAATGCAGGCCAATGAATGTCCTTGTAGTCCTGTGTACTTGCGCACTGGACAGGTATCTATATTTTGCAGTAATTTAATTTTGATTTTGTCTTTGCTTTTTACATATTTATTGAGGAATTGGTGTAAAGATTTGAAACATTGTTTGGGAATGTTACACATTGACGTGCATGGCCATTTGTACACTAGACGTTCTTATTCAGTTGAATGGAGGGGTAATTCTAAGTTTTCAGGGCATATTTTTGTAAGGAGTACTTCTTGTTCCATTATGGTATTATTCACTTTTTCATAACCTCGACCACTGCTATTTATGGCAATTGTATTTCTTTGCTTTTGTTTGTACGCTTCTTCATTGAAATATGCTTCTGTGCTCGTAGTGTGATTCCATTCACCTCCGCAGATACTTAAGAAGTTGTTTCTGTTGACATTTCGCTTATTGAGAAGTTTTTTTTGTAATTTAGTTATTAGTTTTGTTAGTGGTTTCATTTTGTTTAACAATAAATTAAATAAATTTCTTTTGAGAAGAATTGCACTGTCCATCAATGCTTCTAAGATTAATTTCCTACGATAGGTTTTAAGCTTTGAACCTGATTTCTCTCCTGTTTTTATAAGATTTTGAAGGACTTTGTGACGGTATATTTTGGCTAAAATACTTTTCTTGGTATGCTTACTTTGCACTATATTAAAATTTGAAGAAGTAGTTTTATCTGTACTGATAGCTGATTTTCTGTTAATTGTTTTTTGGTTTGTTTTACATTTTGATAGAGGAAGCGAAGTTGTTGTACTTGAAACTTCTTGTGTTTCACTAAATGATTGTATTAGCTGTTTTGTTTCAACTTTTTTTACAAATTCTGCTAGAGATGGATGCTTATGTTGGACTCCTTTATTTTCATTTGCTCTAATTTTGCGCTGCTTTCTACGGAGTTGTCTTTTGGTAGGCATTCTTTAGGGTCTGTTGAAAAAAATAAAGAAGATATGGGTTGGGGTGTTCTGGAATGTATGTGTGCTGAGTGCATGAGTTTTTGAGTAAGATGATAAAGATGTATGTAATGGTGTGTGATTGTGTATTGGGAACTAAAACTAGTAGGGATAGGTATTCTTGAATTTATGTGTCACTAAACTGGGGTTCAGATGACAAAATAAAATAAGGTAGTGGTGTGGAAAAGTACAAATAGTAAATCTAATGTATACAATTAAAACAGTTGTTTGTTCTATAATATGAAAATTGTAGTGGTTCAGTTGGCTAATTTGTGTGTCCAAAAATAGAAATTTGTGGGCCATTCTGGTTGTAAATCGCTGTTTACGACATGGACATTTTTGGACAAAATGGTACTAAATCTCTATTTTAAGAAACCAAAATAGCTGGTATTAATCTTATAGTATATTCGATTAATAATATAAATATTATGGTGATATTTTACTTACTTTTTTCTTTTAAATTAACAGGTAACTTCTTAGTTTTTCTTTCTTCTTCGAAATCAGCTGCTTCTTTTCAGGAAACTGGTCTTCACTGCAACTGTAAAAGCTTCAAATTAGTAACTTTGTTTGTATATAGCACTGTTTTTAATTCAGATATTGATGTTTTTAATTGAAATCCTCAGTGCCTTCTGTAAAACCATTAAACTAATTTATTGACATAAGATACATTGCATTAGTTCAGTGTGTATGATATGTACTTAATGAAGAAATTGTATTGAATGACTAACTGTAGCAAACATAAAATATCTTTACTATGTCTTGTGAAATTTATAATATATAAGTGAATACCACTATTTCTGTAAGTAAACTGTTCTAGGTAATAGCGCCTCAATGTCATGTCTAATTTAAAGTAATTAAGTCAATAAATAAATAAAAACAAAAAATATGAAATTGTATAAGTATTTTTATAAAGGTTTAATCATAGATTGTGTTTGCATGCAATTGTGTTTGAATATATGTAGTGTATATATTTCATTTAGAAAATGTTAGTTTAACATGATTTGAGTGTGTGTTTAAAGAAAGTAAAAAGTATAAAGGTGTATAAGTGGTAGTTGATTTTAGGAAATTGAAAAAAGTACAGTAAATTCATTTAACAGATTTTATAAGGTAAAAGTCTGTTTGAAAATGTGTTCATCTACCATAGCTCTCAAGTGACACGCTTTTGGCGGGTGTCACACGCCTTGTAAAGGGCAGACTCACCCGCCAAGCCTCCTGGACGCCCATTCATTCCAATGGGCGTCTCACCCGCTAAAAACTAAATCGGGTGATTTCACCCGCCTGTAAAACAAAAATGGTTGAGAGCTATGTCATGTACTATACAGAAAATATGCATACCTGAAGTTTGTGTTCATGCATATGGATATGCGTGGAGCTGCAAGTAGAAATCTTGAAGACTTGTACAGTATTTGTGGTAGATGCTGCTTGCCAATGATATGACACTTGTACTCAGAGAGATTCAGAGTACATTTGCAGTGCTGATTTATGATGATGCAGTTAGATGTAGAGGTCTTGAATGTGATTTGTGCATGGTCATGTGATTTTTGAGGTACATCCAATCAGGGAATGGCAGAGAGAGTGTAGTGGAAATGGTAGAAGGGCTGTCCATGTTAGGATATGTCCGCGGACATGGCGGTAGTTCCAGGACATCAGGAGTTACATCCGGGGATTTTTGGGTTCAGAAGTCATGCAAATGAGAATAAGCACTGAAAGGGATTGGTCAGGAAAGTTTGGTGGGTGTGTTGTGCCAGGAGAGATTTTTTGAGATACTCTTTTTGCTGAGAGAACAAAAGATAGCTATGGCTGTGTGTTTCAGAAAACAGATTGTTTGGATTTTAGGAGATTCGTGGATACATTGGTTGAAGGTGCATGCAGAAAGCTGTTGAGTAGCTGTAGATCTTGGATTCCCACATGTGGAAGTACACTGGCATGGAGTACGTGGAATGAAGTGGTTGGACTTGCTACCTCTCTGTGCTACTTTGGAGACAGAGCAACATCCAGACATAATTGTAATTCATTGTGGAGGGAACAGTTTAGGGCATGTGACTGGAATTTTTTTGCAATTTGCTATGAAAGAAGGACTGAGGAAGGTTATGGACATGTTTCCTAATTCTCAAGTGATATTTTCACGGATTGCGCAGAGACAAATGTGGCTTCGTTCTTCTTCATTTGGTCCACAAATGGAAAAGCAAGGCGCAATGTTAATAAGGCTGTTTGTGGCTTTCTAAGAGATTTTGGCATGTCTTCTTTTCACAATGAAAATATTATGTTTTGTAGTACATACATTTTTCGCAGAGATGGAGTCCATCTTACTTATGCTGGCAATCAGATTTTTCTGAGAAATGTACAAAATGCATTGCGACCTTTTTTGGAATTACAACAACGATTTTGAAGTAGATGTTAAGCATTTGCAATTTTTGACTTACAAACACCCCCCAAAGGCTCTTTTCAGAGCCACCACTTCTTTCCAGAGAAAATTACAATGCTTGTGATGGAGTAGTAACCCAATTTTTTTAATGTTCGCGAACTGTCCGCGAACTTCTAAAAAATACAAAGAGCCCTGCTTCATTTATTTTCACTTCTATTTTTTTACTGGGAAAGGCGGCTCTGAAAAGAGCCTTATTTTTTTTTGATTTTTGTAATTTTGTATTTTTTTTGGTTTTTCAGACACAACACACTAGGAGAGGAGGGTAAAGGAGGGTAAAGGGGGGGACACCAACCACAGGGATAAGAAAGGGCGAGCTGAGAGAGGAAGATGTAGAGTGGGTTTTATTTGGGTAGTGAGCAGGTCTTCTCGTGCTCTGAGACGATAGTCTCAAAAGCACTCCGAAGTCGCTCCCCCCTGCAGAGTACTGTGTCACAGTACATACATACAACTGTGACCCTCGAAAGGTAAGGGTCATCAGCATTCTGTATGGCCTGTGAGGCAGGTTGAGAAAGACGCTGTCCCACAGAGGTGGTCCTTGTGGTGACAGGATCAGAAACAGAGGATGAAGTAGAGGAAATCAACCTGCTACGTTCTTCGCAAGGTACAACCCTGCGAATAGCCCCAGAGTGAAATGACCTCAGGTGTCGCTTCATAGTAGTGGTCCCAAAGCTGTAGTTAACGTGCTTCCCGCGACTGAGTATCATTTTGCACTCATTGCAGGTGACATGGTTCGTACGAGCCTTAGGACCATTCCCATGAATGGTAAATAACCGCCACACCCAAGACTCACGCCTAGTGTGGGTAGTAGGGATTTCCTCTACCTCATTCTCATCATCCTCTTCTTCCTCGTCCGCATCCTCACTCCTGTTCCCCTCTTCAGGCCCTTGGGGAGGTGGTGGTGGTGGAGGGGGTGGTGGTGGTGCTGAAGCAGGTGCAGCACCAAGTGGCAGTTGAGCAGCCAACGATGCCATGTCGATGATGGTGTAGTCTGCAGGTGGCAGCAAAAATCACTGTGTTCTGAAGAATAGCCAGAAACACAATGGGAATAAGCTCTTGGGCGTGGACTTTTATAGGGGTGCTTGTGCGCGGTCCGTGGACATGCGCACTGTGCGCGGACAGATCGAACCCAAAAAAAGGATCGGAAAGTTTCAAAACGTATATAGAAAGTCAAGATTGCTATGTGGGACTTGTGGCATGGTGAGATTTTATTGAAAAATATTATGGATTAACTGAAAATGTACTTTTAAATTGTTCGGGGACACGAACAGTGTCCGCATTTCAGGACACACGATGAGCGTGGGCGCGGTCATATGATCGCTTTGCGAACTAGTCTGCGAAGGAAGCGCCTGTCCGCAGGACACTAAGTGCACGGAGATTGGTTAGCGCATGCGCATTGATGTCCTACGGACACTGTTCGGGTTCTGAAGTAATTAAAAGTGCGTCACACGTGAAATGAATATTTCAGGACACCGCGTGTGTTCTTACAACAGTTTAAACTTGGTAGCGAACAGTAAGGACAGATATAATGTTCTTCAGGACACGTGTAATTTAGTTTATGTAGGAACATTTCAGGACACCAATTGTGTTCTTAGAACACTTTCAATTGGGTAGCGAACACTACGAACAGTTGTACTGTTGTTCTGACACATAATTTTCGTGTATTTAGGAACATTTCAGGACAGCAATTGTGTTCTTAGGACAGTTTTAAGTTGATAGCGAACATTAAGGAGAGATATCGTGTTCTTTAGAACACTTTAATTTTTTTTTTTTTGTTTACGAACATTTCAGGACACCACGTGTGTTCTTAGAACAGTTTCAACTTGCTAGCGAACAGTACGAACAGGTGTGGTGTTCTTTAGGACACCTCCATTTTCGTTTATGTATGAACATTTCAGAACACTCGCACTGTCCGCGGACACTTTTATTGTTTTAAAAAAAAAACGGAAACTGTTCACAATACAATATAAAAATTACATTTTATTTAACATATATTAATAATTTATGACAGAGAAGGTGAGGCAGAAACAGAAACAAAAACAGGAGAATTTGGGGTTTCAACATGATTGGTATTAGGTGAGGAAGGGATGGAAATCTCATCAAAACGTTTTGGATTATGGAGAGGGTTTGGGGATAATTGACTGGGATGTGGTGAGGAGGGCAAGTACATGTGGGGCAATGGTATGACGTTTTTGTTTTAAAATGATCTTCAACAAAAGTTTTTAAATTATTAAAATTGTTCAACAGTAAATCAATTTTTTCTTTTATGTTGTCAAGCGTGTTTTCCATAACAGCTTCTTCAGAGGTAGTTTCTATTTTGTTATGCTCTGTATAAAAAAAATATATATATGTTAAATGTATACAAAATAATAATATTTAAATGGTTTATATTATAAAGTGTTTACCATTAGTTTCACTATCTTGTGACATTTCTTCATGTGGGAAATTGTTCTCTAGCCATTCTAGAGTACTAGACATTTCTGTGAGAAAACAAAAGAAAAGATAATATAGTTTTTAATCTAATACAGAAAGTTTATAAATATATGAGTAACATGAAGTACACTTACTATTTCTGGTAAGATAAGTCCTATGCATTCAGTGGGTCTGGTCTTGTTCTCAGTTCTGTTGTGTCTGTGAGGTAATTATGTTGGAAGCCAATTTATGTTCTTGTGGTACATTCCATTTCCGAAAATTTTGCATTTAAATGAATGGTTAGTGTGTTACATATATGGGTTAGATTTCTTATGTATTACTAATTATAATGTGTTTGTGTGCTGCTTTATGAATTTGTTAAATGTTCTTATATTATGATATAACAATCAAACATACCCCCCCCCCCAAAGTTTTTAGGTAGTGGTACTGTTCTCCGAACATGTCCGCGAACATTAAATAATTTCGCGGACATCAAGTTCATAAGAAGAGATCTAGTCAGTTCCATATGACATGTATATAAGGTGAAAGTCATTATTGTTAAGTTGCGCTACTAAAAACCTATGAAATTCAGTGAAAAAAACGTTGTTAAAGGGACGTTATGGTTAAGTTGTGCTACTAAAAACCTATGAAATTCAGTGAAAAAAACTTTGCTAAAGGGACGTTATGGTTAATTTGCGCTACTAAAAACCTATGAAATTCAGTGAAAAAAACTTTGTTAAAGGGACGTTATGGTTCCAAGTAAAACCGAAAAACCCTTGAAATTCGGCAGTTATGGTAAGCTAAGCAACCATAACTCGCGCCACCACCGTGCACTGCTAAGCCTAACACCCAGGACATTAAAGATGACATCACAAATGCCATTGATGACATCACTGATGACATCACATGTGCATTTACCTTTCATGAAAAGTCTGTACAAGGGATTCTTAGTGTAATGTTAATAAAAAACGTGTCAAAGATTATTGGAATAAATATCAAGTGCTAATCAGTGCATTAAGCAATGCATTGATATAAATAGCATTCTATTATCAAGTTCCATCCAGTATACTAAGGTACTCATGTAGAAACATAGGCATTGTGGGCAGCATACACGATGGAGATGCAATATTCATAAGCTTACCATGTTGAATAGTGAAATAATAACTGTTTTCATATTACAATTTTGTGTACAGTGAAACTTGTGTTAAGTAGGTAATAAAACCCACTTACTACGTAATTGCATTATTATAGACAAATCACAGAGACAACACCACATACAAATATGAACATATACAAGTGAATTGAAGTAAGAAAAAAAAAACAGCAATAGTAGCAGAAAGTGTTCAAACCTAACTGAAAACCTTAATGCAGACAAATTATTGCTCTGTTTCAAAGCTGTTACTTACCCTATCTATATATATCACATGTTGTGTCTGGACCCTAAGGAAAATAGTGTGAGTACAACATATAAAAATATGAGTATATACAGGGAAAGTACAGTAATAAAAAAAACATCAAAACTATCAGAAAGTGCTGATAAATCTACTGATAATTTTAATGCACAAAAAGGATTGCTGTCTTTCAAGGTTGTGTCTTCCCCTATGTATATGTTTGATATGATATGACTGGACCATAAGGGAATTATTGTAAGATCATACTTGAAGGATAAGTCTACGAATATAGTACATTTACAATTTTTAGTTCCTGACTGTTACTGAAGAAAATCATGTGCCATAGATATGTCAGGAAAGGAAAAAAGGGGGAGTCAGACATGTGATGTCATCAGTGATGTCATCAATGACATTTGTGATGTCATCTTTAATGTCCTGGGTGTTAGGCTTAGCAGTGCACGGTGGTGGCGCGAGTTATGGTTGCTTAGCTTACCATAACTGCCGAATTTCAAGGGTGTTTCGGTTTTACTTGGAACCATAACGTCCCTTTAACAAAGTTTTTTTCACTGAATTTCATAGGTTTTTAGTAGCGCAAATTAACCATAACGTCCCTTTAACAAAGTTTTTTTCACTGAATTTCATAGGTTTTTAGTAGCACAACTTAACCATTACGTCCCTTTAACAAAGTTTTTTTCACTGATATATTATATAGTTTACCCCTGAAGCCTGGGCCCTGTTTATCTTCCTCTCTGCATAGTCAAAACCTCTCAATTGCTCTTAACATTGCTGCTTCACAGGCTATGTCATTAAGTGGGATGGGTGTGAAGACATGCTCCATGCTGGCCTGTACTTCCCCCTGGCTGTGGGCTACAAAGGAGAGGAGACAATCTATAGCTCAGGAAATACATTATGATGACAATTATGTGAAATTGGTACCCAGCGCCTAGAAACCATAGGCACATATTTGGTGCTGGTTCAGCAGCTAAGGATGGATCGGGCATCTGATTTAAATGTGCATATCAGGGGGAGGGGCGAGAACACAGACGGGTCGGTCCAGTGCTTACATTGCGCTTCAATACACAGATTTGGTTTTACACAAGGGACCATGCTACCCCTCCTGTAATATCAAAATGCTTCGCCCCACAAGACCAATGAAGCAATGGGATGATAATAATGGCGGCAGAGTTTTTATGCTTTGGGTCAAGCCTACGGATGCTCTGACATCACAATATTAGAACATGAACGCAAATAAGAATAATATTAAGGCAAAAGGAAATTAAAAGAAAACACAGGAATGCGGCAATGATTGAAAGCGAATCGAGACAGAAAGGACTTAAGCTTAAATCCGGGTCAGAATCTTTCGAATACATTTACGTTTCAAAACCAAGAAGAACACACTTTATTATTATTATTATTTTTTGTAAATGGTTCCTTTGAATGTCTTTTTTCAGGTAGAAAACATGTTTTTCAAAAAAAAAAAAAAAAAAAAACGTTTCACTCCCACAGTGTTTTCCTTCTTGTGTGGGCCGCCGATCCGTTTGCGCGTGCGCAGTGCGGAATGCACACATAGTGAGCGTTGCATGTGGGATTCTTCGTGTATAACCACACGTTTGAAACTAATAGGGGCGGGGGGGGGGGCAGGGGTAACGGGCGGCATGTGCATCCCCTGCAATGAAATAGTCGCCTGCCAACCTTCCTAACATTCATATGTACTGCGTCGTCTTTCTTTAATGTGTATGTGTTTATGTGGTGCCCAGATGCGAAGGGATAATGAGGGGTACAAATAAACAAATAAATACAAAAAAATACATTTGGAATCTTTTTTAAATGGCATCCACAATATTTAATATAACCAAAAAACACAAGAAGAGGAGGTGGGCAGGAGGGGCACGAGGTACCATTTTACGGACACCTCCCACTGATGCAAGAACACTGTGGTGGTGATAGGCACACTATAAATGCTTCTTAACATAAAATAAAATGATAATTTCATGATGCAGGTGTTGTCACCTGGTCCCCCAGAGTGGAACCCCTGTGAACATCCCAGTTCACCGAGAGCCCGTTCTTTCGCCGGCAGAAACCAGCCAGGAACCGATGGCGGCATCGTCTTAACACGCCGGCAAAATTGAGGAGCGCAGACATCACATTTGCCTTCCGAGGAATTTCTGGCGATTACTCCTTTTATTCAAATGGTAATGCATGGCCCTCCATCTGGCTGTCAGAATAATATGTAAATAACAGGGCGCAGGCTCGAGGAGATCACAGAGACTGTAATGACCTGACCAGAAGAAAAATGAGAGAAATATAAGGTGAGTGTCAAGTGATCTAATGCTGAGATGGTTATTAGAATCACAAAGAGAAAGAGTCTTATGCCTGAAAGCCAGTCTCTCTCTCGCTCTCTCTCTCTGTATATCTGTATATATGCATTTATTTATATATATATATATATATATATATTTATATATGTGTGTTTTATAGTGTGGTGATAGCCTCTCTACAGTTAAGGTGAGCCGGACTCCCATACGAGCCCCTTGCAATTATATTGTTAATAACGTTTGATTCGAGTGACAGATTTGACTGACATTTCGAAAGTGATTAGGAACTCCCAGCCCTCCCCCCCCCCGCAGACTGCAAAGTTTCGTAAAGATACGTTAAAAAATAAGAAAGTTATTAAGAAGCAGGGGAGTTGCTAGGTCTGGAAAAGACCCGGGGCTAAGCTGATGTCGGAACTGTTGAGACTGGGGGCTGGCTAGTCTTTTGGCTGTAGCTCCTGAGATTCTATCCGGGGCTGCAACCAAAAGATCAGGGGCTATAGCCCCCTTAGACCCTCCCTAGCAACGCCCCTGTTAAGAAGACACATTTTCTTTTTTCAAAGGTTGCAGCCTACTTCCCATTCATTTTTCCATAGACAAACAAGGTCATTTTTTTGACAAAGCGCACAGCCCAAACCACTGGACAGATTTAGACCAGGTCTGAAACACTTGGGCACGAAGCATTGACTCGTGATTCATTCCTGGTTTGGGGTTATTCCGTGAAGCAGGTTTTTAAATATTTGACAGAAAAAGTGGTGTCCCCTCCTCAAAAATAGCTAGCTAGCTATATCTTAGGGATTTTCCCATAACTGGGTGTTTTTAGACATGAAACAGCCCCATCGTGTTTTTCACTCCATTCGAGAGATATTTGCGGTTATAGCCAAGGATATTGGAAAATAATACGCAGGAAAAAAGCTATTTGCATGTCAAAAAACATGCAAATGCCATCAGGCTAGAGGTGGTGGTTGCTAGAGGGCACCAAGTGCAATTTTGGAGTTGAAGGGGGTCTAGGGATTGAGTTTGCAACACCGACCCATGAAGCGCGTGTCAGTTGAGGCTTTCGCTGCCACCTTCGCACCCCCCATCCTCATTCTGCTGACTCCCACCCTGACACTGCCCTCTCCATGCTCCACTCTGCTATATCTGATACTCTTGATATCCTTGCCCCTGTCATGAGAATCCGCCTGAAGCCTAAAGCCAAATGTAACTCCTGGTATGACTCGGAGCTCGTTACCCTTAAACGCAAGTGCAGGGTGGCAGAGAGGAAATGGCGTGCTTCATGTTCATCCTCTGACAAACTGGCCTGCCGCCTGCTCCAAAGGCAATACCGTCTCTCCGTTCTCTCCAAGAAGAGAGCCCTTATCCAAGCCCGCATCTCTGCGGCATCTAACAACTCGGACGAACTCTTTAAAATCTGCAAGGAGCTTGCCAACCCTGCTGCAGTCTCTACCTCTCCTATCCCCTCCCAGGCCCTCTGCACTGCACTTGCCTCTCACTTCATCTCTAAAACTCAGGACATCCTGTCCTCACTCTCCTCCTATCACCTCCCTCCCTCTCTTCCTGGCTCTTCCTCTGGCCCTTCTACAGCCACCCCTCCTCCCTCCTTCTCTGCCTTTCCCCTTTTCTCTGCTGATGAGGTTTCCAGACAAGTCCGATCTATGAAAGTCTCATCCAAACAGGTTCACCCCTGTTCCTCCAAAACTATCAAGGACCACATTGACGCCCTGGCTCCTGCCCTGGCTGACTTTTGCAACCACTCCTTCGCCTCTGGAGTCTTCCCATCCCCCCTTAAGCACTCCCTTGTGCATCCTCTTCTTAAGAAACCCTCTTCTGACCCCTCCTGCCCGGCTAACTATCGCCCAATCTCCATCACTCCCTTCCTGGGCAAGCTCCTGGAGAAACTGGCCATCTCCCAGCTTAACCTCCATGCTGAATCTGTTGGCAGTCTTCATGACCATCAATCTGGCTTCAGAGCTGCCAGAAGCATGGAAACTGCTCTCCTGAACATCCGTGAGGACCTACTCTTGAACCTTGACTCCAACACTCCGTGTGTTCTCATTCTGCTCGATCTCTCTTCTGCCTTTGACACTGTCAACCATGCCATCCTGCTCAACCGTCTCCGTGATAACCTGGGTATCACTGGTCAGGCTCTGGCGTGGCTGACCTCTTTCCTCTCCAATCGACCCTCTCAGGTCCAACTGGGGTCCTTCCTCTCTGACATCTTTTTCTCCACCTGTGGTGTCCCCCAGGGATCAAATCTCTCCCTGTGGCTATTCAACCAGTACCTGGCACTCCTTGCCCACCGCATCGCCGCTCTCTGCCCCAACTTTCAGTGCTATGCGGACGATACCCAGCTCATTTTCAGGCTACCCTCGGCCTCCTCCTCTCCTTCCCTCATCTCTGACTGTCTGTCGGCTATCCAGGAATAGTGTGCTGCCAATGACCTCTGCCTTAATGCCAGTAAGACTGAGATTCTACTCATCGGCACACCCACTCCCTCCTTCCCTGCAGCTCTCTGGCCGGCCTCTCTTGGCCCTCTTCCTGCACCTACCTGCACGGCAAAAAACCTCGGGGTTATCTTCGACTCCACACTCTCCTTCTCTCCTCATATATCTGACGTCTCTAAGAAGTCACACTACCAGCTGCACCTCCTCAGAGGTATTCTTCCCTTCCTCTCCTTCCCCCAGAAGCTCACTGTCTCACGAGCCCTGGTTCTCTCAAAGCTGGACTACTGTAACAGCCTCTATCTTAATCTGCCTGCCTCCACTCTCCGCCCTCTGCAACTCATCCAGAACAGAACTGCGAGACTTGTCCTTGGCCTTAAGCCCAGGGACCGTATCTCTCCAGGACTGAAGTCTCTACACTGGCTCCCAGTGGCTGCGAGGATAAAGTTCAAAACCCTCTGCATTGTCCACAAGGCCTTCTGGGGCCTGGGGCCTAAATACCTTCAACTCTCTCTTCCTAAATATCTTCATTCCCGAGACCTTCGCTCATCCGTCTCCAACTCCCTCTGGGTCAGCCACTTCTCGAAGCAACGAGCTGGGGGTAGATCTCTCTCCGCGGCAGGGGCCTCCTTCTGGAACAGCCTTCCTGCCTCCCTGAAACTTGAGGAGAACCATCTACCGTTCCGGAAGCACCTCAAAACCTTCCTCTTTGCTTCTGCTTTCTCTCTCCCTCTCCCCTGCTAATTCTTCGCTGAATCTGCACCAAATCTGCAACTGGGCCACTCTCGCCGCCCTCGGTCCTGGGCCCAGCCACTCTGCACTTGCACTGCCTCGCTGGCAACCCCTGCTCTGCGGGACTGTCTCTGTATCCCTACAGCCTCCGTTCCCAGCACTTGTCTGCACTTACCTTGCACTTGCCACCAGCTGGCCCTATTCATTTTATTATATATACTTACCTTGTACTGCACTTGCCCCTTCCCCTCCCCTTGCGCTTTGTCCCTTCCCCCTTCCCCTGCACTTGCGCGATCTGAATGACACCTGGCCTAGTAGGATCTTTGTCTGTCTTCCCCCGTCTCCCCCTCCCTGCCTCGTCGCGCCTTGAAACACTTGAAACGCTTGTGTATAGGCGCGTTACAAATGCCATATCATATCATATCATATCATATCAAAGCTTTCTGTAGCCTACGCTATAGTTGTGAATAGCTGACATCTCAAAGCAAGCTGAGTCACAGAAACAGTGTGTGTTGTGGGGGGCAAGAGAGAGGGCAGGGGAGATGAGGAGGCCATCTGGGGAGTGAGGAGAGCTGGCACAGATGAAGGGGGCACTTGGTGACAGACCAGAGGGACATGAAAGCATTTTTTAAACAATTTTTCTGATATGAAGGACTATGGATAGCCGAGGGAATGTATAGTTCAGTATCCGCAGTTACAGTTATTTTAAGATATGTTTACAACTATAGTGACCTCGGGGGTGACAAATCACTGGCCATGGCCAATGCTAGTGACACGATTGCCATCCAGGTCTCGCATCCATGAAGTAACCAGGACAGATCCTGCTTAGTTTCCAATTGAAGAAGGGGCCAACCTCTTTAGGCCATGTTGCCCAAAAAATGAGTCAAAGTTACAAGACCCTTTAGAGAAACGGGCCAGCCCATTCCTTGATTTGAAGCTAAGCAGGGTCAGTCCTGATTAATGTATGGATGGGCGACACAATGGGTATCCAAATTATTATTTGTTTTAAACCGTGCTACTGTCTGTCCTTGAAAATATTTGCACACAGAGACCATTTTTTGCCTTTTGCTGTACTGCATTCTGGTATTTGTAGTCTCCCAGTCAATAATAAAAGAAATTGATATTTTTATAGCAACAGTGGGATCACCATCCCTGCAGTAACTGGTACATAGCCTGCTTAGCTTCAAAGCAAGGAAGGGCCAGCCCCCTATGGGCATGTTACATAATAAATGAGCCCACCTTGCAAGACCACTTAGAGAAACATGGCCAAAGGGGGCTGGATCCTTCCTCGCTTTGGAACTAAGCATTGTCGATCGCGGTCACTGCATGGATGGGAGACAGTACACAGTCCCGAATGCCATTTGTTCTCATAGTTTTAAATAACTCATACTAGATGGCATCCACATTATTATTTTTTAAACCGTGCTACTGACAGTACTTGAATGTTTTGCACTCAGAGACCATTTTTTTTGCCTTTTGCTGAATTGCATTCTGGTATTTTTGGTCTCACAGTCAAGATGGGGGAAAAATGCCACAATTGTACATTTTATGTCTAACATAGTTCTATAAGGATTTATATATTTGAGTGCCACTATGGTATGTTTTCTTTTCAAGTTAGCTTTATAAAGCAGAGTATTGTTAAAAGCCAGACATGGGGGTGAGGAAGGCAAATGATGAGCCATGAGTATTTTCGCACGATGTGGCAAGAGAGTTTGCAAACCTGGACACTGGTGCAGTTAATTTTCCCTGATTGTGGCTGCTTTCCAGAGCACCAGTAAAGGACAAATATGGGTGGACAATGTAACTTTTTTCAGAGGGTGGACGCCCTCAGGTTTTTTTGAGGTTGGCAAGTTTGCATACCAGGATTTTACTCAGGTTGTCATGTTCCCAGTGCAGATGCTTACCCACAAGACCACAAGCACTCTAATTGGGATTTTGTTTTCCATGGATTATTTCACTACATATTGCTGAGTTTAAAAGGTGAGCACCTTTTATACATTGCCAGCATATTTATTGAAAGATTTCCTCTCCCAGGTTATGTTTGTGGTGTTCACTACTTTTTTTAAAAGTCCAATGCTATTTTGTCTTGTGCACTTTCTTCTAAGGAGAAGGTCAATTGGACTACATTCTGTATATTTCACTTTAAAATATATGGGGCCTCATTACAAGTTGTGCGGTCACCATGGCGCTATTAGCGCCATGGTTGCCGCCGGTATTTTAATGTGTCCGCCTTGGTGGATGGCGGAATTACCGGCCTACTCCAAGGTGAGCGGGGCCGGTAATTCCCCATTCACCAAGGCCCTTCCCCATTCCCATTTTTGCCCCCATAGCGCATAATGGGAATGGGGAAGGTGATAATTACAGTACCGCAATTTGCGGTACCGTAATTAGCACCGAGGTCCCTTTGCGGCACCCTACTTTAACGGCTGGTAAGACCAGCCGTTAAGGTCGGGTCCCGCAAAGGGAACTCGTAGTAAGGCGGTAAGGGTTTACCGGTACCGGTGGCCTTACAGGTACCGGTAAACCCTTACCGCCTACCGTGTAATGAGGCCCATGTTCACTTACTGTGCATATATTTATGGTTGCCCGCTTTTGATTTTCAGTATTTGGACAAAAGTACCTGGTTATATGTTATTCTTGCAGCTGATCATTTCTTACCCTTTTCCGTGCTGCTCAAATGTGGTTAGTTGGTGTTGTGCGATCACAACAGTCACCAAGAGACCAGCCATAAAACAAGGGGCTTGGAGAACGCTGCTTAACCAAAGCGTGTGATCCTGGGCAAATAATTTAATCTCACTGCATATTGAGTTAAAACAATGTGAGTTCTCAAAGCATTCAATCTTTTATAAGTAACAATGCCACTGTTAAAATAGGACTAAATCCATTTGTGATTGATGAATGTCTTTGAGCGATGGGTTGCAAGTGTTTGAAAATATAGAGTGGCCATGCCCACCGGCAATTGTCGGGTAGCGTTTTAAAATGGACCAATGATTATAAGGATTCCAAAGCATGGACAATGATTTCAATGAATCCAAAGCATGAACTAGTGATTCCAAAGATTTCAAAGCATGGGACAATGATTCCAAAGATTCCAAATATAAACCAATCATTCAAATAATGCCAGTTTATCGACCGAGGATTTGAATGATTCCAAAGCATTGACCACTGATTCCAATCATTCCAAATCATAGACTAATTATTTCAACGATTCTAGAGTGTGTACCAAAGATTCCAATGATCCTAAAGACGGACCACTGATTCTATGATTCCAAAGCACGGACCAATGATTCCAAAGCATGGACCAATGATTCCAAAGCTCATAATGGTCCCAAACAATGCATTGTTTAGTCCAACATGTATAAATCATGGACAAACTATTCCAAAGCATTGACCACTGATGCTAATGATTGCAAAGCACGGACAAAGCGTACAAATAAATCCAAAGCATGAATAAATGATTCCAATGATTTCAAAGATCCCAAAGCGTGGACAATGATTCCAATGATTTCAAAGCATGCAATCATGATGCCAATGATTTAAAAGCATGGACACATTATTCCAATGAGTTCAAATCATGGACTTGTGATTCCAAAGGTTCCAAGGCATGGGGCATTAATTCCTATGATTCCAAAGGATGGACCAATGATTTGAATATTTCCAAATCATGGTCCAATGGTTCCAAACATTCTAAAGCATGAACCAATGATGCCAATGCTTCTGCAAGATGGACAAATTGATTCCAAAGATTGTAACGCATGGAAAAAGTATTCTACAGCTTCCAAAGCATGGACCACTGATTGCAATCATTCAAAAGCCTGGACCAATAACTTAAACGATTCCACATAATGGCCAATGAGTCCAATGATTCGAAAGCACAGAGCAAGAATTCCACTTATTGAAAACCATGGACCATTGATTCCAATAAATGCAAAGCATGCACTCAATATTTTAATGATTCCAAAGCATTGACTAAAAATTTCAATGCATGGGCCAATGATCCCAATGATACTAAAGCATTGACGAATGATTGCAAAGATTGGACAAATCGTCCCAATTAATCCAAAGCATGAACCAGTGATTTCAAAACGTGGAACAATAATTCTAATCCTTCCAACTCATGGAGCAATCATTCTAAGGATTCCACATAATGGCCAATGATTCTAAAGATTCCAAAGCATGGTCCACTGAGTCCAATAATTACAAAGCATGGGTTAATTATTTAAATTATTCCAATGCATTTTCCGGTGATTCCAATGATTCCAAAGCTTGGACAAATGATTATAATGCACCCAAAGCCTACACTGAAGACTCCAAAACATGGGCCAATTTTTATGGAGCAAGGAGACCAAATATTCTAATGATTCCAAAGCGTGGACCAATGATCCAGCCCATGTTTATCTCATACAGAACTATCTGTGCATCCAATGACATACCTATCCCATGCAATACCAACTCATAATTAGGGGGCCTTTTAAAAACTAGTAAGCATTTAAAATATCACACATGTTTACTGTCCCCACCATTCTCATAATATGCCCATCCTGACAGAGACTATTGTACTTTGTCAGGATGGGCATACCTGTACTGGATCCAGGCACTTAGCTGAGGGGATTCTGCAGTCCTGTCAGTTATTTCTAAGCCCATGGTCAGTCACACTATATTATTGTAAAGATCCTGATGGCCAGGTCTGACTATGGGGCCTGCTGGTAGTCCCCTACAGTCCTGAGGATGACAGCGTCCAGATATGCCCTCTCCCATACCCACAGCCCCAAAGGTAGCAGGGATATGAATGTATTTGAGTAGCACAAACGCCAATATAAATAAGATCATTGACAAAGGGCACACTGCGGTTCTCATGCTGTTAGACTTGACAGCAGCCTTTGATTTAGTCAATCATTCACTGCTGAAAAAGAGACTGGGTGTGGTAGCCAATTCTTCGGATGATGCAACCACTTGGATCACATTTTCTCGGGGCCTCGTACAGTTAGAGTAGCAGTGGATGATTTGCATGCAATCCGAACGGATCTTGAGTGTGAGGTTCCACAGGGTGCATGCCTCTCACCCACACTGTTTAATGTATGTACCAGACCACTCTTCGATTTACTCGTTGGCATCGGCAACCCCTGATACCAATTTTGCTGATGATTCCCAAATCCTCTTAGAGTTATCAAATGTTTCCCAGACCCTCAATAAGATGTTTTCCATTATTGAAGTGTGGATGGGAACTAATTCCTTGCCGCTCAATGACAGCAAAATGGAGTTGCTCATAGATGGATCAGGACCACGCCTGAGTAAACTGGATACCAGATATGAGTACCTTGTTATTGCTGGCTGTCTTATCAAGGTTGCATCCTGTGTGCAAACCCTGGGAGTCTACTTCAACTCTGAGCTGCGCTGTTCCAATAATGTTGTTCTTCTTAGTTCCACATGTGTGTACATTAACAAACATCTGAGTCAAATCCATCCATATCTATCATTTGAACATAGAGCCCTACTAGCAATGACCTTAGAAATGCTAGGCTTGACTATTGTAATAGCCAGTTCACTCGCATTTCCAAGAAAAATCTGAACAAGTTGCACAGTTTATCACAATGGAGCAGCCACGGCTACTTATGGACTAGAAAGAACCGATCATGTCACATCACTCAGGCACGCCCTTCACTGGCTCCCTGCGATGTATCAAGTTCCATATAAGGTCATGTCTCTAATGGAGAAATGCATCTATGGTGGTGCTTCTGGCTATTTGAGTGTCCGGTTGCACGTGAAACCCATCAACGGTTTGCTCGAACAATGGCATTTTTTTATGCAAACTTGTCAAGTTTGGGGGTTACTGTTTTGACACCTGAATGCTTAAAACTTGGAATTACCTTCCGGCTGACATCAGGAATCTCCCTTGTACTAAGAAATTTTAAAAAAGATCTGAAAACCTTTATTTTTAATAAAGGTATTGATTGTGATCTTCCTTCCCCTTCTTCAGTCTTCATTTGTGTTGGTTTGTCTTGGTGTCCTGAGGCCCCTGGGTGTGCGGTGCCATATACAAAAATAAAAAATAAATAAATAAATGTGATGCCATTTCCTGTCATGACATCAGAGGTGTCAAAGGACATGTGTGATGTTATTTCCAACCCCCCTATATGTTGAGGGAAAGGACACCAATGTCCTGCTTTGTTGGCTTTCGTATGACAGTACTCACATTCGGCACTACCTCATCATGATTTTTGCAACACATGTACAAATTAACACACTAGGGCATGCTGTAGGTAGAAATTTAAAATGCCACCTACAAGTTGGTACTAGGGGCCCTATATTGGCCATGAGAATATCACACTTGTACTCCATCCCAAGGGAGTGGTGCCAAAATGGTGCTTCAACTAAGGTAGAACATCAGCCATGGTGGTCATTAGCAACATATCTGGGAACAGAGGTTTGACTCAGGGCTTCATTTGTGGGGGTGCTTCCGAGAGCTGAGCCACAGGGCTTATTTCTGAGCACCTGCACTTATTGTCTGAGTTAAATTATGATGTGGAAGTTTGTCAATGTTATTTATTTTTTAACTATTGTTCAGTCTTAGTCACATAGCAAGCAACAACAGTGTGAGCCAGGCGGGTGCTGTTATGCTAGATACCCAGTTACATGAACCTAGAAAAAGACAGTAAGGGGCACTTGAGCCGGTCATGCAAGCACACTGCTGCAGTCAGCCTATACGACATTGGTTCCGCTGCTACACTAATGTAATAACTGGCAACACAGCTGTAGCAGGGTGAATAGTTCAGACAGTTGTGGCTGGCAGACACAAAGCCACACATACTGCAACACCACAAATGCAGCCAGGCAGCCAGGGTACTAGATACAGCTCACTCGTTCAGTAGGCACTCTTACACACACAAACGTGCCAGTGTCAATTTGCACTCTGGCATTGCTGTGCTTCTGAAGGTGGGGGCACTTAGCAGGCACATGCAGAGGGCTTGGTAAATTGGGAACTTCCTCCTTTTCTTTTGGTGTGCAGTCAGCAAGGGATTCACCAATACGAAGGCAAGTGCCAGGCCACCAACTCACTCAGTCTTAAACCCACACCGGCAAACGACTGTGAATGGTGTTGGACAGCCATTAGTGTGGTTAGTGGTGTTAAGGGGCACTCAGCACAGAGAGAACAACAACAAGACAATGACCAGCCAACAGCAGCAGCAGAGAGGCAAAGGAAGGGAAAATCCAGGGGCAAAGAAGGGTGCCTTGCTGGGTGCCGACCTAAAGAAGAAAATCAGTGATAATTGTATCTGCTTTCCATCACTTTGTTACATTGAGAAAGCACTTTTGCTCTGTTTTCTGTGGTTAGAAAGTCAAAATGTTCCACTTGCCACCTACAGAATCAGAGGAAAGTGGTAACGAGCTTATGGCGAAAGAAGCTGTTAAACCTTTGAGGTCTCATTTCAAGACAAGATTACTGTCATGCTATATTGATTGGTATTTGCAAATCACACATCTGCCGTGGGTGGTGCACACATCGCCCCTTCAATGAGCAAGTGGGATTTGCAGCTGTAATCCCAATTAAGTTGTCACTGTGGGGAGCAGCAGCGGGTGGGAGTAGCAGTGGGCAGCGAACTGCAGCCCTTACGCGTTACAGCCGTGCTAGAAAAGCTTTGGGCTCTGGCACTTATTTATTTACAAATTAAGCACTGGCTTTGACTACATCTCCTAAAGACACATTGCCAAATGTAGATGACACTTTCAAACACAAAACGTGGAAAACGACTTTCTTGTGAAAGCCAGGCCTTAAGCACACCTCCTCTCCCCTCTTCTGGTCCCCCTAAGAAAAACTGCACCAACCCAGCACCTTTATCTGCATTTAATTGTAGATGGCTGTGGCCGGGGATAGGATCCGCCTATTTTAAGTGCTTGTTAACATGAGCCATACATAATCATTCTGACATCCGCCATTTTTGGATTTGAAGCTAAAATGGCTGCAAAATCCAGCACACTATTGATGTGCAAGGGCCCAATTTGGCCAGAGTTTTATTTATGTATTGTTTGCTTGTTAGGCGCTCATAAAATAAGAAAATACTGTTTCAAAATGCTCACAGGGTAAGGAGGGAGCGGGGTGGGAAATACATTAAAAACACAATATTTAAGAGCATAGGTGAAAAAGCAAGAGGGGACGAACCTACTATGCCTTGTGAGTATTCAGAACATGCAAGTGCAGCAAGGAAGAGGGACGGGAGGGTAAGTGCTGGGGAGCCACAGATGAAGTGCTATTAATTTGAAACTGTATTTAAAGGAATTTACTAACATATATATGTGTCCACGCTTTATATGGAAATGTCGTCCAAACCTAAACCAAGTTGTACTGTAAATGCATTACAAATTCTGGAGATGGTGTAGTCCCGGTCATTACATCATCAAATGGTAGGCGAGTGTGTGTTAAATTTGGTTGACTTGAAGATTTGTTTTCAAATTAAACGTTTATATGATTTAACAGAAGTCCGGTCTTGTCATTTGTCCCTTGAGAGACTGACTCTCCATCTAACCGGATTCAGTTCTGCGTCTCCTTAAATCCTCTTTGCGCCAGAGGAGCGCAGCTTAGCCACCAGAAAGACCCGGATGCACTTCAGAAAAAACAGATAACAAGTGGCATGATAAATGCGCTCGCTGCTGTCCAAAATAAATCACATTTTTCACATTAATAATCACTGCTCTGCTGTCCAAAATAAAACTCACATTTTTCATCTTGTTAATGATTTATATCTGGTCTGCCGATTTATTATGGAGACGTGTGTTACTCCCGGATCTAAAGATTGCTCTTTGCCCCGCAGAACAGACTGGCTTTGGATTTTCTTAACATACCGGCCGAGGGGGCGGATCTGTGCTCGTCCATAAGGAAAAGCAGGGAGATTCTGCGGCTACCTCCCGCCCATACTAAACCCTATTGCAACACCTGCCGTAATGTGTTGGACAGCCCTTCGCCACATCTCAATAGCAGAGAGCGTGCGGGTTAAACACTACCTCGACTAAAAAGGCCCTCTTTTCCCAAAGTCTTCTTGGAGGCGCAGTTACCTCCCTGACAGCTCCCACTGTGTTTAGGCATGTGTCACTGCTTGCATTGGAAATGTTCCATTGCCTCCAAAAACATGTTTGTTTGTTTGTTTGTTTGTTTATTTATTTATTTATTTATTTATTTATTTATTTATTCGTTTAATGTCATTAATAAAAATTGTTTCACGTAGAAATGTTGTATAAATGACATATTGGTGGCTGCAGCACTGCCATTGCTCAGTGCTTTGCATAGATATGATAGAATAGGTTAAACATTAAGCCGGCTGGTGGAGTGGAAAGAGCGAGAAACAGTAACTGGGTAGAGCACAGAGCGCACATTAAATGACATCTTCGGTAATTACAGTATTCACAGATATATGAAGGTATTGCTCTATGTTGATTTATTTACACAATATTCCAACAACTCCCTCCCCTTAACTTGTGTCTGCATAACCCCTTCCCCTGCCATGTATTCAAAATGTACAATCCAGTGGTTGTGGCGGGGGGCTTGGGGGGTGCGTATCTTTGGGGCAGGGTGGTAGCATTATAAAACTCTTGGGTTTCCACTTTTGAGAGGATTATTCTCAAGGGTTTTCTTGCAGCTGGTTACTGTTGCAAGGCCCTTAAGTTCTGGGGGTCAGCGGTATAGAGTTACAGTGAGGTAGACCCAGGAGGGTGAAGGTGTGAAAAGAGGCAACAGCACAGGGAGGACAGAGATGATGAGGTTGACAAGAGTTTGGGAGGATAATGTGCAAGGGAGTGAGTAGTGAGTGATCTATTCAGCAATGTTGAGAAGGTGAGTCCCAGGAGTTGGCTGGAGAAGTAATCTTGCCTGCTAAGGACAGGGTTGGCAATTAGCATTTTGGTCGAGTGAACGTTTTGGTGTGAACGGATTTTACGCATATTCAAGAGGTTAATTCTGGTGGAGCCGATGAAATCCTGAAGTTTCACTGTCAGAGAGAACCACAAGATTTCAGTTCTTGTGGATGGGTAAATACATCAGAGGGCAAGGATTCGGGGGAGGTGGAGAATGGGTATGACACTGGAGGCCGGGAGAAAGATTGCTTCGGTTTTAGAGGAGTTGATGGTGATGCAACGCAACACCATCCCATGATGGATAGCGATGGAAGAAGACACCACACAGGGTGAAGGAGAAGATGAAAGCATCATCAGTAAATAGATCAAATGGGACACCATAGAGAGAGAGGTGGTGTAGGGTGCAAAGGGACACGGAAGGCCCCCAAAGCAGAATCCGTAATGGTATAGGAGCGGCCCCATGAACCTTGGCTTCCAATCATGGCTGCAAACCTCATCACATGAGCTTCACATCATGCCCCTGGACTACCATTCACCCTGTAAACACTCAATCATTCAACCACACTAGCTCTGCAGTGAAAAGTCTATATTAAGGCCCTATAAAAGAATGAGCAATCATCCAATCCTTTCGTCTTGTACATGAGGCTCTTTATGGCATGCCCACGGGTTCCTCTCAAGTCTGTTTCAAACCTCGCCAGCAGGCTGAATGCCATAGACGGCAAACCGAAATGAGTTGCTCCTTCACCCTGAGAAATAACAATGTTTGTGGGTAGAACTCTTCACGCATAATGTCACTTTCCTTCCTCTGCCACTCTGCATTGAACCAGCTTGTTAGAAAGTTTCAGAGACATCTGAAAATCTATGTGTGCCAATCCAAATGCAAACTACATGCCACATGAAATCAGCCTGAATGGGGTGGAAATCTCCCATTTCTGATCTGAGTGGAACTCTAATCAGCCTGAAACCAGATGCTCCACTCCACCTATTGCTTGCATACCTCATGATAGCAGACCTCCTGGAATACTGGTGAGGACTGAAAATCTCACCATTCTGGTGCTAGGAAAGCTCTAACTTGCCTATAGCTGGCCTTTATTAAGTACTCATGTATTATGGGGACTGAAATAATTCCTGGTTGGGGTACAAGTGAATCTCTAATCCTCATAAAACCAGACTTTATGAATTACAGAGAGGATTGAAATTGTCCCGCCACGCCTTAACCAACGGGATTACAGACTTTATCCATCAGAGAGGTCATACATCCTCTCTGTTTGACACTAGACTCCAATCGCCTTGAAACTCGACTATCTGATTTAAGGGAGAGACCTGAACAGCTTCCAGGCAACCCCGCTTTGACCTTCCAATCGCCCATTTGCCACTTATCAACTTAAAGTGATTTGAAGCGGCTTCGACAACATCATGGCTATATAAGAAACCTGAAATTAAATCCATGTCCCAACATCTGGCTTAAGGACAACGTTTCTGAAAGAAGACCTTATTTAGCAACTCAAATTGAATGCAACATCTCAAAGAAAGGTGGTTAAAGCCTGAATCATCATATTTTCCAAACAGCAGTAATTAAAATATCTATCTTTATTATATTTATATACACGCCAAATGTTTTGTGTGGGTTTGTGGCAATGCCTTGTTCCTTATACAATATGACATTTGGACACCCTGCCCCTTTCCCCGGATTTCAGCACGTTCACACATGAGACGGTTGAAATCGGCGAAACATCAATGGGGTCGTAGAAGGACCGGTCACGACACGAGGAACAAAACTCGAGATCCCCATGGCTTCAAGCCCTTAGGATGCACGCCTTCAGAGATATTTGCAACGCAATGCACTGCAATGCACTGCAACAAACTGAGTTAGGAGACAGGTGGGGAGAGGGCACAGAAGGTCCCAGTATGCAACAGCACACCAACTCTCACCTCCCCCAACGTCTCCTCTGGGGGTATGTCAGCCAGCCACACGCACCCATTCTTAGTGCAGTTTACTTCAGGGTGCAAAGCACATCAAGCGATAATCAAATCAGAACAGCAACCCCCAGGATCAGTGTTATCATGTCTATCTACAGAACCGGTTCGTACGATGGGTCCTTCTGCTAGTTATTACTAATAGGAATAATAATGGTAACACGAATATCCAAATTATCGTTACTAATGATGAAAATATAATAATACAAACATTAATAACAGTGATATCTAGTGATCAGTGATATGCAACTGGCATATCATATACTGATCTAGCTCTCACTCTCTTCGAAATCTCTCGCTCTCTCTATCTCTCTTTCTCTATCTCTCTCTCTCTCTCTCTCTCTCTCTTGCTCTCTGTCTCTTTCTCTCTGTCTATGTCTCTATCTTTCTCTGTGGGGGAGAGTAACATTGTCAGATGCACATTTTCTAAAGCCACCCACCTACAGATGTTATTGACATCAGCTCAAATAGAGAAATAAATGATATTCTGAGGGGAGGGTGGCTTTTTATATGGTTAAACGTCAAATTAGAATGTCAGCAACAGAGACATCCTCCAATGTTGGGACCGGCCTTGTCTTTGGATATGCATTAGCATTGCAGGGGTCCTGCAAGAAAGTTGCCTTTACGCTGAGGGTGCATTGGGTGTAGAGGGTTTGGGAGAAGGACCAGGATAGGCTCTGTGGGAGGTGATCTGTTTCTGACAGAGCCTGCAAGGGGCCAGGCTACAGGGTCTACAAATGTGTTCTGTATTTTAGTAGCAGAAATACTATCTTTGTTGGAGCTCCAGCTCCCTACCAACATGGCCGTTGCAACCTCTGTCATGAGGCGTGGGTCGTGCAACATAAGAGTTTCACCCCCGGTTGCAGCTGATTGGTTCCCACGTTGCCTCTTTCCGGAATTATCTATGAGCTGGCAGGCAACCCTGGCTCCACACTAAGGGCCACCACTAAGGGCCTGGACAACCCCTCCCTGGGCCTGCAGTGAGTCCCCAACCCCTCGAGCTGAAGCTCAGTGTATACTTTATGGAATGGTCACAGGTGTTGACCAGCAGAAGGTAAGCCCCACTGGGCTAGTAGCAGAAATATTATCTTTGTCAGAGCTCCAGCTCCCAACCAACATGGCCGCTGCAACCTTCATGAGGATGCCTGGGTCCTGCAGCATAAGAGTTCACCCCCAATTGCAGCTGATTGGTTCCCGCGCTGCCTCTTACCCACAGTGTCTAGGAGATGGCAGGCTCCACCGGCTCCACACCAAGGGCCTCCACTAAGGGCCTGGACTACCCCTGTCTAGGCCTGTCCGGGCGCGGAGGGGCTATACACCCCAGCTTCTCTACCTTATCTCTTAAATGTTTATCCCTCTATTACCAATCCCATATCTCCAACCTTGCCCCATAAGGCTGGTAATAATGCTCTATGACTTATTCACACACCTGCCATTCTCTCCTCCCTCCCTTTGCCCCACTTTCCTCCGCCTGTTTATGATGTCCATGGCTGCCCTCAGCATCATGCCACCATGACCCTCGGTCGATCGCTGGTTGATCGGCCGCTTACAGTAACAAATATAGTACTATCGCCAACTACAACACTCTTGCACCCTCGTCCTGTACTTGGAGACTTTTTGTCTGAAAACCGATATGGTCCCTGCAGCCTCGTGCTGCACTTGGACCTTTTCCTTCTGAAATGTACTGTTGTGTCCCTGCAACCTCGTGCTGAATTTGGAACTTTTCCATCTGAAATTTACTGTTTTGTCCCTGCAGCTTCATGCTGCGTTTGGAACTTATCGTCTCTGCTTGCATTCCCAATGTAGCCCCTGTGACATGAGACGAGGCTTTGCCAGTTTGTGCACTCATTCATATGTTGCTATTACCTACCTTTTATTGCATACCTGATGTAGCCCCTGTAATATGAGGTGACGCTCTGCCAGTTTGTGTTTGCATGCCTATTTTGGCCCTTATGCCTGTCTGCATCCCTGAAGTGGCCCCCTTAACATGAGGGGAGGCTTTGTCAGTTTGTGATTGCATTCAAATGTTGCTATTACCTACCTTTACTTGCATACCTGATGTAGCCCCCCAGAACATGAGGTGAGGCTTTGCCAGTTTGTGATTGCATTCAAATGTTGCTATTACCTATCTTTGCTTGCATAACTGATGTACCCCCCATAACATGAGACGAGGCTTTGACAGTTTGTGTTTGCATGCCTATGTTGGCCCATATGCTTGACTGCATGCCTGAAGTGGCCCCCTTAACATGAGATGAGGCTTTGTCAGTTTGTGATTGCATTCAAATGTTGCAATTATCTACCTTTACTTGCATACCTGATGTAGCCCCCCGTAACATGAGGTGAGGCTTTGCCAGTTTGTGATTGCATTCAAATGTTGCTATTACCTATCTTTGCTTGCATAACTGATGTAGCCCCCATGCCCCGTAACATGAGGTGAGGCTTTCCCAGTTTGTGCATGCATTAAAATGTTGCTATTACCTACCTTTGCTTGCTTTACTGATGTAGCCCCCATCCCATTACATGAGGAGAGGCTTTGCCAGTTTGTGCATTCATTCAAGTGTTGCTATCACCTACCTTTGCTTGCATAACTGATGTAGCCCCTCACCCCCATTACATGAGGTGTTGTTTTGCCAGTTTGTGCATGCATTCAAATGTTGTTATTACCTACCTTTACTTGCATACCTGATGTAGCCCCCATAACATGAGGTGAGGCTTTGCCAGTTTGTGCATGCATTTAAATGTTTCTATTACCTCCCTTTACTTGCATACCTGATGTAGCCCCCATAACATGAGGTGAGGCCTTGCTAGTTTGTGCTCACATAACTATTTTGTCCTTTATGTTTGTGTGCATGCCTTAAGTAGCCCCCATTAACATGAGTTGATGTTTTGCCAGTCTGTATACACACACCTATTTTGACTGTGACCAATATGCTTGCTGTACTATCTGAAGTGTACTGTGCACTTTCTGTAACTAGCGCCTAGTGGACCTAGGGTTCTGTGCACTGATATAAATGTAAAAATAAATAAATAAATAAATAAATAATTATGAATCAATTATTAATTCATTATTGATCCACTGCTTATCAAATAAATACCACAAAAGAAATAACAAGTATAACATTAACGCACAGAGAGGGTACAGACCTGTTAACATTGAAGATCCCCAGACACCATGGTAAGCATCTATCCTTTCTAAAAAAAGGAAACAAAACCTGGGTTGAAGCAGATGGAAAGGGTTGGAAAGCCACAGAACCGCATCACCCAAATGCACCAACTCACACCCGGGGTTAAGCAGGACAGATTTGGGGATACAGAGGGTGTATCCAGCCTCGCAGCCTACCAAGGCCTGGCCATTCATCCTTTCCTGAAGAGGACCTCGTCCATGCACAATCTGCCTTATGTTCTCCTCAGACCACTGCAACTCAATGTGTAACATGTTGCAAACATGATGCAGTGCTGTGTCCGACAAAGTGGTCACTAGCCCACATAGACCCAACCGGATAATTGAAACAGAAAGGTGTGTGTGTGTGTGTGTGTGATATTGCCTTATTGTGTCACCATACCAAAGCAAGGAAAACAAATACAGTAAGTTCTTTAAAATATCCGCAGTGAGTCTTGATTCTGAGGCAATGTAAACCGCTGGGTTTACATTTAGTGCGTGGGAAGCTTAACAGAAAAACATACGAAAATTTAGCACAGTGAATATACATTGCACAGGCCACCACTGTACGGAAGAGATGACTGGAATTCGAAATGAGCTTTGCTACAGCTGTGCAGGGCACATGCATACATTGTCAGCGGGTATTTGGAATCCCCTACTGAACATATGCATTGGGAAAACACAGAGCACTTGCTATGTAGACAGCGGGCGTTCCCCCTTATCATGAGAGCGCTGCCAGCAATGGTGACTGGGGGACTCACATGACTCCTCCTCCAATTGGCCTTTTATTGAATTTCTGAGCCATACCGACTGATAAGGTCTATACATTGGCCAATGGGGGCAGTGCCACATCACTCCCCAAGGTCATAATATGTATTAACTGTCCAATAGTAATTCATAAGTCTGTGGGTTCTTAAAAACATCTTTAATAATTGTATTGGCTCAGATACTAGGTTAGAATCTCTGACAAATTAAAATATATTCTATCGAAGTTGACTAAATAGGCATGGTATCATCGTGTGCTAGGGGGATGGGGGATTTAAGTGTGCATGTAAGCCAAATGTAATGATTCAGAGGGTTCTATGATGATTCCTCGCAAAACCCTTTTGCTCGAATTGATTTGGTTTTTACTTACACATTTCACTGCAACAAAATTTGGGTACACCCCCACATACCCCTTTACATCCCCAGCTTTAATAAATACCTTTACACATTAATCTAACCCCCACTTACATTTGCGAAGAAATGTGTACAAAAAAAAATGAATAAATGGTTCTCAAACAAATGCGCCTGCAGACAAATGTTCTAGTATCATTCAGAGGATTTACATAAAGGTGTAGTGTGGGGTATTGTGGAGATTATATTTCAGTTTAAGTTTAGAAATAGGTTGTAAATGATAATTCACTTTGCATAAATAAGTGTAGGACCAGCTCAGATTCTCCAGCAAAGGGCACATTTATAAGAGCTTCTAATAGACTAGTATATCAGAAACCCTATATGAGTGGTGCTGGGTTAGTGACTTGTGCGTTATCACTAGGACAGGAAGTGATCATTACGCTGTGAGGTACATTTAAGGCCTAAGGCAGAACCCCTACAACAAAAACTGCATTTCAGCAGTCACCAAAAACGGCTGTGCTTTCGTCAGCTAAGCACCTGGGGGTGAGATTTGAACACAGCCACCCTAAGAATGCCTGCATTTTTTGCCCTTCAGGTGAATCCAGAAAAACATACTTAAATACAGAATGGCTCTGCACTGCTGTTCTGTCAATTTAAAAACTCAAGGCTGCACAAGAAAATGTCTTGCATTCCAGACTGCATCACACTGGTGCCTCCTTTCATTTACAACATCACACAGATTTGTCTATTTAAACACAACCCTTCCGTGTATTGCATATGAATACCATCAAATAAGGCACTGAACAGCATTGTTTTCATCAATTAAAGTCCATGAAAAGCAAAAGAATTCTGCTTTAAGTCCACACGGCTTGGATTGACTTTTTGAAATAAATCAACACACGCAAGTACTTCAAAGGAAAGATGCTCTCTCTTACATTGTGTCAATTACCAAGAAACTATTTTCAGCACATCTCTGTGTCCAGAAACTGACCAGATCTGGGAAGAGCCTTTCAGAAGTTACTGCAAAAGAAACCACATTTTGTGACAGTAACAGGAGAGAAAAAGAACACATGCAAGCCTGCTTTTGTAAAGCAGAAAAATGACATTTGTAAAATTAAATGTGAAACAAGACCACAGCTCGCACAGAAACCCTTGAGCAAGCCAAGCCTGGCAGGTACATTTGGCTGTGGGGGGTTGAGGACCGCCCACATCTGGGAAAAATGCACCCCATTGATTTGAAAGAGCTACTGTACACTATGACATTTGTTTCAGCACCCTAAATAAGCAACGATTCGATATTATGCAAGTATTTTATGTGATTTTAGGACAAGTAAAATGAGACTATGTGTGTCTTCCTGGCATGTGGTGCACTGGAATGGCAGTAAAAAGTAATTTCTCAGTGAAACATAAATGGGGTAAACAAACATTCGGGGAGAACATGCCGGATACTAGTATGCATATATGTAGCCATTTCCAGAATTGTAGATGTTATGTGCCTCCTGAAAACCGTGAAAATGTGCTGAAGGACGATGCAACATTGCACAGAATTGGCATTCAAACCGGTATATTCCTTGTAAAATATGGGATCTACCTATGTCATTTTTATGATGGTGACTATTCCAAATATGGAGTTTAGTTTCATAACTAATTTTTTGTGAAAAATAGGCTTGTGAGACAACGGGAGTCATAAAATTACACACTGATAAACTAAGGCCACTTCCCCTAAACCAATCAGCTCAGAGGGAGGTGGGCGCATCAGTAGCCTGACCTATCCCATGCAAGGGGGTACGTTCAGAGTACTTCCACCCATATTGTAAAAGTCCTCTGATGTCACCTTGCCTATATAAGCAGGACACAGGGAGACACAGGGATATTTAACATTCAAAATTCATGCTGCAAGATTCCAAGACTGCAGAATCCGGTCCAGAGGTAGCTGACCCAGATCCAGGCAGAACCACCTATCCAGAACCACCAATACAAAATCACCTATCCAGAACCTCATTCATCCCAATAATTCAGGGAGAAAGGAGAAAAGGCTGCTGACCCATTTAGGAGAATCCAGTGACCAGACCTTTTTGCCCAGCTGATTCATCCTGCTGTCCACAGTGACCAGACTTTGCCCAGCTGTTCTGATCCAAGAGAGCCCAGCCATCCCTGTGACCAGATCTCTTGACCCCACTGCCCACTGACCGGATCCTAGGCCTCACTGTCCAGAGACCCAGCTGGCTGTCCAAATTACCCAACTCAAGTGTATTTTGTAAGTATCAATATCACCCCACACCCTAAAACTGCATATCCTGCTCTTTTCTCTTGCATTTTGGTCAAATCCTGTAGAAACCCCATAAAAACCCTTGTCATTTCCCAAACTATTAGTATCCTCTGTTTACCCTTTCTCTAGAAGAATCTGTGTAGGTTCATGTTTTTTATCATCTTGCTTTTCCATTTTTACAAGTATTTATGTAAATCCTTAGTATTATTTGAAATAAATAAAATAATTTCCCTACAAGGAGGTGCGCAGCGCGAGCTGGTTAAAATTGCAAATTAACCCCCTTGCGTGCAGTGTCTTTATTTAATAATATAAACATTAAAATATAGGGCCTCATTACAACTCTGCCGGAGTTGCATTTTTACTGGCATCCGCAAATGGGCAAGAACCGGGTCATGCCGAGTTTGGTGGACCCGGTAATTGCCTGTTTGCGGGTGCCGGCAATAAGGGACTCCCCATCCCCATTCAGCCCCATAGGGCTGAATGGTATCCGACATGCTGTGCTCGTGGGTGCCGCTCTACCCGCCGGGTCAGACCTGGCGGGCTGACCCCGCAAACACACCTTAGTTCCCGGACCGCCATGCTTAGAATGAGGCCCATGGTCTTACTAGCTAATTTGCATCAAAAAACAAATTTGCCCATGTTGTGTGCTTTTCTCTAAAAAACGATTTGCCTTTTTCCCATAAAATCCCATATCATCATCCCATAAGAGTATTCCCTTTCCCTTAGTATCCTACCTGTTATGTGTCCTTTGTTCCCCATCACAAAAACTGATTTCTGATTTTGATTGCTAAGGCTATTTTCTTAGCTGTTTGCTTGTTTAAAGTCTGTGAAAACTAAAGTTTCCTTGCCTCTTTAGTGCAGCCTCCTGCATTTCTGTCTGACCTATCCTTCCGCAAATGTAGACTGACCTCAGAGTAACAAGTGCAATCCGCATATGCTTTTTTGCTAAATTTTAAGGTTTTAATTATTTTCCTCTTTGACCTCCCATTCTGGGGTGGTGGGACAGATTTAAAACTGATTTTGCCTCCTTGTTGCTGACTCCTTGCAAAAGCTTTCTATCCACACAGAATGTAGCAGGGATCTGGGGAAGTGCTGCAGGGGTAGAGCATGACATAAGTGCCATCCTTGATTGTGAGAAAGAGTGATTTCGTTTTCATTTCTGTGTAAAGTTGATGCCGCTGATGTTAGAAAGTTGAATTAATTGCATTATATTGCCACCACACTGGTGATTGCTGCCCTAAAATTTATTCTACTCTGATTTTTCTGTGAATTGTAAAAATAAATAAATATTTCTTTGTTACACACCGGCCTGGTTCATAGTCCACTGCGATACGGGGTGCTTGTTAAGGTGGGTGTGAGACGGGTTGGGTGCCTCTTTAAACCAGGGTTAAAATAAAATAAAAGGGCATGTTTATTGTGCGCCACCTTCAGTGTCAGTGGTAGAAGTCTCTGACCGAAGTGTGCCGTGGCATAAAACCTGTTACAACGCCCTGAAATTAAGATTGCTACTGGTGAATTGTGGAAGGAATGCTGGTACTACTGTTTTAACTCTCAATGTGGTCACAGTGTGTAAAAATAGGAACAAATGAATTCAACTCAAACTAGAACAGATAGTTAGGAAGGACTAGCAACCTACTGATGTCTGTACATGTAAGAACTGTAAAGATTTGACTAGGATTAGGTAATTTATGTCATAAATAAGATCATTCTTAGAGCTAGGCCCTTTGCAATATTCTTTAGAATCTTGGTATGATAAAGGATACAGAGAATGCAAAATAATCTACTTGAAAAGTCTTTCAAATTGTAATGTGACACCCATGGTGAAGCATATGCTGCCTAGTAATAATAAGACTACATTTTCTGGGGCTAAGAGAATTCAGGAACATCAGGCTTAGGATCATTTACTTAAGACAAGTACCTTCAAAGATCCAAATACTTTTAGGAGAATGGGGACATGTAGTGTATCGGATCATTCTAATGAAGCTGCTTCACTGCCTTATATTATTGGTTTCCCAGTGATATGACTATTATCATGTATTATGGCCATCAAGGAATACAGTGTCAACTGTATGTGATTCTGAAGATAGTCATGTGGTGTTAGCACAGAGTATAACTTTAGTTGAATTTGAGAAAGGGAGTGGAACAATTACATTACTTTTTAATGACAAGAACTCTTCCAGACTTGTGGGTACTCAGTATAATTCTTCCAGTTTCCCGCTTAATGATGTCTCTCTTCAATTATCAGGTACATTTCGTCTGACAAGATTTGAAGATTGAATAAGTGAACATATATTTATGTAGAATTAGAAATAGGGCTTCAGGGAAGGGCACTATTGAGCAACGTCTGAGCCTATCACTGGTCATCAGCAAGTACTATGAGGCCAAGAGAGGTTCATTCTATTTGACCTGTATGGACTTGTTGATGCCCTTCGATATGTTTTACCGCAAATGCTCTGGCCAACGTTTGGTGGATTGGGCATGGACAGTTATTAAGCATGATTATGCAATTATATGATCAAACCATAGCATTTGTGAGATTTGGTTAGAATGGTGAGAAAACAGGATTGTTTGATATGTCAGACAAAATACTGCCTGAGGCTTCCACCATCTAACCTCAGCTGCCCGAGGTGTTTGGCCGGGTTGGCTCCCCCACTGCCAAGCTTAGTTCATTGTGCATAGCACAACAAGTAGATACTCCAAACTGGCTGTAGCCCGCGGCCAGCGTCAGACGGGTCCCTGCCACACTTTTGCTATCACCTCTCTGCATCTCGTCCCTTTTTGTGGTACCCCGGTCACCTGCTGAGAGAAGTCTATAAGGCAATAAAGAGCATCTTACAAATTACTGGATAAAGGCAATGGAAATAAGAAGTGCAGTATTTTTCTCTTTTGCTGTAGACATGCTATGAAATCACCCCAACTTCCCTGCCCTGTAATTTTGTAAGCTTGATTCAAGAAAGCATGATGCCCTCATTCTTCTATCTGGACTTTCCTGGCAATGCTGTGGAGTGACAGACCCGAGTCTGTCTGTCTCAAATAAAGAGTCGATCAGCATGGGTGACTCAGACAGGTGGAAGGAATACAGGCACTGAAACTGATTCTGTAGAATGTATGCAAAATCCAACAAGAAGACCCTTGAAGGCCAAAAATTGCATGCATTTTTTGCTGTCCTTCTATTTTATTTTATTTGACTGCTTATAGCACGAACCTAGATCGTGAGCCACGGATCCCTTTACAACAGGACAGTACAATCATTAGGCTTTGCATTATATACCATAGGACAGCACTGTCAGTGAAGGGAGAGTTCCACAGGGTTTTAGAACACTAATGTTTTTCTTTACAAATTCCATAGGTCAATATGGATTCTGCTATGATAAATTGACTTGAAACGTCTATAAAAATGCATAATTTGACCACTTTTAGGAATAACATATGTGCTGGGTAAAACATGTGTTGTCCTGTTATCTATGTTGTTAGCGAAGTGGAAACGATGCATGGGTGCACATGACATGTGGAGTGGTGGTGTGGAATGCAAGCTAAGTCATGTGATGGCTTGCTGCCGGGAGCAAGGACAATTGTCAAATGTTTCTTCGCCTATTTTATGTAGGATCTTTGTACTGCCCTGGTCCCTTCTGACATGAAACTACTTCTAGCTCTATATCTGCTTTGTCACTTTACTTGAACACAGAAGCAATGAATTGACTCTGCAGCATTGTGTGTAGTTTACCATCATCAGCATCTAACAATTTGGTTGCACTATGCAGCTGTCCTTCCACCCATGTCAATTCCTCGCTCAGCTGTCCTGTCAATGTTTTACTCTGCCCTGCATTTAAATCATTAAGATCTCCCAATAAATCTCTCAGTTACTTGCCCCCAACTCCAGTGGCTTGCACCAAATGTATGTGCTTCAGGAGCTGCCCCACATTCTGGTGCAAAAGAAATACTTTCTTCGCAAGGATAGTGTTAGAAATCATGCCACCAAAGGCTAAATGCATTTGTATTATCCCTGGCCCGTAACAATTGAACTATTCCTGGATTGTGCAGTCGAACTGGTGCCATTTGGTTTCACTCAGCTGGTGCCCCAAGGTAGGTGCCCAGAGTTGCTATATTGCAGCACCCGTCCTGCTTCTTAAGTATGTATATTCTAGTACTGAAGGCAAGAGAGTGAGGAGACCTGTCCCACTGTGGGGCACTTTGATGCCATCAGAGTAGTCAAGCTCAGGAACAGCTAAAGGCAATACCTAGAGGTTGGTATGATGGTGGGAATAACCAAGTACAGAGGGCTGGTGAACCCATTGGCAGAGTGGAAGCACCTAGAACAATGAGTAGTTACAACTATGGGCACGTGAAAATAAATGTTGTTTATATGGTTAATGTTCCTAAGCTATCAAGAGGTGTTATCGAAGATGAGGATTTGTTGAGGAATACATGTGCTAATTGGTTGAGAACTAAAAGAGGGTGTTATTCCATTATCCAAGAGAGCATTGTGGACTGTAGTAGACACAGGGTATTTACAAATTCAAATTATGATTACATATGGTCATGTGGCAGGATTGTTATGCGATGGTAAGCTACATTATGCTCGCTCGTACATTTAGACCTCAGTTCCTCCATGTTACCTTTGCCTGAGGCCTCCCTCTGCACTCAGCTCCTCTGACATGCCCAAACCCCGCCTGTAGCAGATTAGACTGAGACCCCGGAACAAGACAAAGAGACACGTCTGACCTTCTCTTCCCTTTGCTCTCTACAAGTGTAGCATTAGCACCATATATGGTAGATAACAATAGATGTTTCTATCAATGCTGCGTATCCATATTACAACACAATGACCCACAAGGCTTAATCACAAGGTCACAAGTCAGATGTTGACAGATTATTGCCAAATGTCTGCAATGTCATACCAAGTACCACCCACCATTGTGATCTGATCTGCCTGCCGCGCCCGCCAGCCCCTCCTCTCCTGCTTTAAAGGGAGAGGAGGCAGACCGGCAGGCGAAGCCGCAGTCTGGCGAAGGCCGTTGGAAAAGGCTGACGCCGCTCTCTGCAGCTCCGCTGCGAGGGCCTCACGCCAGGAACCCCCCCAGGAACCACAGCTGCAGCCCCCACCCCGCCGCCATTGTGATGCACGCGGCCCGGCCCGCGGTGCACATGGAGGAGCAGAGCCCCTCCCACACAGCGCGACTCTGCACAGCTGATCCCAGCACAGCTGATCTGCCTGCCGCGCCCGCCAGCCCCTCCTCTCCTGCTTTAAAGGGAGAGGAGGCAGACCGGCAGGCGAAGCCGCAGTCTGGCGAAGGCCGTTGGAAAAGGCCGACGCCGCTCTTTGCAGCTCTCCGTAGCTCGACGACGCGCAAGGCGCTATTATGCTGTCCTACACAAGGTAAGGCCACTTGCCTTAATATCTGCATGTCCCACCCATCATGGGGGAAGGTCCTCCCTACTACTTTGCGCACAGTGCAGCGCAGCTTCAGGAACGCACGACTCCGGTCGCGCACCCGCCCCACTATCACCTACACCCCGAATATAGTAGACCGTAACCTAAAGGTAGGTCTCAGATGTTTGCCACCGTCACGCAGGCACAACTCTAACTTGACTTACCCGGATGACACTCTTGTGCCCCACAGGCCTGCCTGCGCCATGGCACCATTGTACACTGAAGCCATTCCACCTCATCTCCGCCTGAACTCATCAGACGCCCAAATCAAAATGCCCATTACTAACACTGTCGCGGAATTACCATCCACGCCTAGGCAAAGGGATGCTTACAAGCCTAATGTTGCTACTACTGTCTTTGCTGCACTTATACCTCATGTGGATTATGCACCGCCTGCTATGCCTAGTGATGCCCCCATGCCAAATGCTGATATTGTTGACACTGTTGATACTGCTGCCCTTATGCCCAATGTTGATTCTGCACTGCCTGCTATGCCTAGTGCTGCCCCCATGCCAAATGCTGATATTGTTGACACTGTTGATACTGCTGCCCTTATGCCCAATGTTGTTTCTGCATTGCCTGTTATGCCTAGTGTTGACACCACGACCAAGTGCAAAAACATATTACCTCCTATCCCTGACCCACCCACTACGCCCCCCAGACCACCCACTTCCATCACACCTCCAATGGTCCACACCCTTAGTTGCGCCCTGCTCAACGCTCGCTCCGTACCTGCCCACGCCCTCGACATCAACGACCTGATCATCAAGGACAATCTTGACCTCCTATTCCTTACAGAAACCTGGCTCAATGAAAGTTCAGGCCTGGCGCTATCTCTGGCTATTCCATCTGGCTACTCCATATTCAGGAAGGACCGCACCTCTCAGAGAGGTGGTGGCGTGGCCCTCATCGCCAGGGAAACCTTTGCTATTAGGGAAGTGGCAGGGCAACTTGACCACAATAGTGACTACCTCCCACTCAAAATTAATGTTTCTCCTAACTGCACCATAACTGTGCACATTGTCTACAGACCTCCGGGTCCTTGCACTGACTTCCATGACACCCTCATTTTCGCACTGTCCAATAACATCAAAAAGACTTCCCAGGTCATACTCTTGGGCGACTTCAACCTGGGGCTCAATGACCCTAAGGACCCCCATGCCAAAACCCTCAAGAACGCCCTATCCACCCTGGGCTTTGCGCAATCTATCTCTGACTCCACCCACATCAAAGGGCGCGCCCTCGACTGGATCAGTCAACATAGCTGCTCACTACTTGTCACGGAAAACACGCCCATCCCATGGTCTGACCACCATTACATCCAATTCAACCTTCGCACCAAAAAAGAGACCAACTCACCTCCCGCCCCGTGCCCAGCTACTCTCGCCAGGAGCTCCCGCCAGCTCACAGTCGAGAACTTAGCACCCTACCTCAGCAACCCGGCCTTGCAGGCCCCATTCTCCAACAACCCAGAAACCCTAGCCAACACATTCAAAGGAGTCATCACCCAAGCAGTTGACGCCGTCGCGCCACTGACCCTCAAAAAAGCCAAGAAAACCAAACACGCTAATTCATGGTTCTCCAAAGAACTCCTTGAACATCGTGCGCAGAAGAGGACTGCCCTCTCCTCCTGGAAAGCTAACCCATCTGAAACTACCATAAATGCGTTCAAAGCCATCTCTAAATCCTACAAAACCAACATCACCCTAGCTAAAGCTGCCTCCTTCAACGCTAGGATCTATGACGCCAAATCAAAAGAAATCTTCACCATGTTCAGGGAACTGGAAAAACCATCCTCTCCTCCTCCCGCTCTCATCAAAGATGACAACTGGTGCAATAGCATTCAATCCGCAATGCTAGACAAGCTTAACACTCTTCAAACTAAAATTCGTGGCCGCCAAAAAGCCCTTTCCCGCCTCATAGCTAACCTGCATAGTCAACCCACCATACCCTCCACCACTAATCCCTCTCCATCTTTCGACTTCAAAGATATTACTGAGCACGAGGTCATCGCCCTGCTCAAGTCCATCAAATCTTCCAACTGTAAGGGAGATGCTTGTCCAGCTAGTCTCATTAAAGACTCAGCACAGATCCTAGCTCCATTCCTCACAGCATTCATTAATTCATCCTTCCAGTCTGGCCACGTTCCAACTGGACTTAAGGAGGCCTGGGTACGCCCACTCCTCAAAAAACCCTTGCTGGACCCAACGATCCCAGGGAACTATCGACCTATCACCACTGTACCCTTCCTGCTGAAAATTCTGGACAAAGCAGCTTACCTGCAAGTCCAAAAGTTCCTTGAAGAAAACCGTCTCCTCGGCCTGCGGCAATCTGGCTTCCGCCCACGACACGGCACCGAAACGGCTCTCTTGGACTTAAAGAACCAAATGGACGATCTAAGAGATGCAGGGAAACCTGCTCTCCTTCTACTCCTGGATCTATCCGCCGCCTTTGACCTGGTGGACCACAACACCTTGTGCCACCATCTAGCTACCCAAGCTAACTTTTCCCCCAAAGCTTGCGAATGGATTACCTCCTTCCTCCAAGAAAGGGCCATGAAAGTCTTCTCTGACTCAGCCTGTGCCACCCCTAGCCACATCACCTGCGGTGTGCCTCAGGGCTCATGTATCGCGCCCACGCTTTACAACCTCTTCACGAGGCCACTGTTCAGCATCCTTGACTCCCTGGGCATCTCGTATACAAACTATGCGGATGACACCCAGGTCCTCATCCCACTCACAGGCGATTACATGGCAGATACTAAAACTCTTACCACCATCTACTCCACTATCCAATCATGGATGGCAGATAACTGGCTATGCCTCAATAGTGAAAAAACCGAACTCCTCCTCATAGGAGCACCTTCCACGCTGGGGAACCTCGGTGAACAGTACGCTTCCTTCACTATTGACAACATTCCCATCAAGGTCTCCAATCACGTGAAGACACTCGGAGTCTACCTAGACTCCGACCTGTCAATGGATAGACAGGTCAATGCCATTGCCTCCTCCTCAGCCTATTACTCTAAAGTCCTCAACGCTGCCAGACCTTTCCTGTCACGCCAGAATTGCCTCACCATTGCTAGGGCAATAATTGGGTCTAGGATGGACTACTGTAATGCCGTACTCGTTGGGACCTCCAATAAGAACCTGGCCAAACTTCAGCTAGTTCAAAATAATGCACTTAGGGCGGCCACAGGTACCGCGAGAAAAGACCACATCTCCGAAGTCAGAAGACAGGCACACTGGCTTCCAGTGAAAGAGAGGATTGTTTTCAAAACACTCGCCCTCACCCACAAATGCCTCCATGAACTTGCTCCACCCTACTTGACCCAAAGAATCACCAAGCACTCTGCCACCAGACCATTAAGAATGTGCTATTCCAACACGATTGTCACGCCCAAATCACGCAAGGTGCGCGCCGGTGGTGCCAGCTTTCCCACTCGGGCCGCCACCCATTGGAACGCACTGCCACCTCACATCAGAATGATTGAATCCCACCAAGCCTTCCACAAAGCTGTTAAAACCAAGCTCTTTGTATGAAACGTACCTGACTGCATTCTGTTACTGTATTACGAATATCATGCCTCACCTGCAACTATGCTTGTAATTGTGTATCCATAAGACCTCTGGTCTCATGCATATCTACTGAATTAAGAATCCAACACTTACTTGTAACAGCACCTCGATGTCCATGGGCTGCAAGTGCGCTATACAAATGTGAATAAATAAATAAATAAATTGTGAAAATGCTATAATATATTGGTGATTTGCTTATGATATTCTATATAACCTGTGCTCTGAGGGCGCTCACTTCAGAGCTCCGAGCGCCAACTGCCACCACTTGTCATCCTGTATTTTCCTGATCATCAGCTGATAATTTCTCTGTATGCTATTTATTTTCTATCTAATACAAGAAGCTTGGTTAATCCATCAGTCTGATATCTAGTCTTATTGCTGCAAGCTGAGGCTAAGGCCGAGGTGACCCTTGGGAAGGGGTCCGCATTGGCTACCACAGTACTTACTAAAGAGTTGATTGCAAGTGTGTTGTTGGGGATAGAGTACAGCTCTTACCCTACTACTGGTAGTAACATTGAATTGAGACCTAAACCTCCACGGAATCATAGTGCCCCTGATGATAGCGATGGTTGTCATGAGTCCTTCAGTGATCTGGCTCGTACTGATGCTCTCTTGTAGATGAGCAGGTAGATGCTTTCTCATGAGTTCCCACCACCTCGCTAGCGACATACTGGAACAGAAGGAGAAGAGCAGTAAATGGGACCGCTGTATCGTACCCATACCACATCAAGTGTATGAGAGATGTTATGCACTCAGACAGCCCTAGCCGATGTACCCTCGCACTGAAAACGTGGAAAGATTATACATGGAAGGATGCCAGCACACACATGTAGACATCATGGCTGTGTGTTAAGTGAAATCTGATGAGGGCAGAGTGATATCATAAAGAAGATATAAGAACCTATGCTGAAACGATATGAAAATACTTAAGAGTAACAATGTAACTGAAGCACAAAGAGAAACAGGTACCTAAAGCTAAAGTAATCTTGGAAACAAAGAAGATGAAATAACTTACTGAACAATAACTGTAAATAGGCAGCGACACAAGGTAGAAAGGAAACATATAGAGGCTTGCTAGAGAGGAATATATAACATGGCAAGGATGGCCATAATAGGAAAAGGAACGCTGGCTCATGTCGAATTCAACCATGCTACCTCATAGACAAACCAAGGCTGCAGAATCAGGACAAGCGGTAGAACAGCTCCGTGTGTAGAGCCGCCGATAATTTAAGGTTGGCCCAGAATTAAGGATGCTATTTTGAGGGATAAGCACAAAGCAAAAAGGGAGCTACATGGATCAGCTCTGAATGTGGGACATTCTTCATACATTGAATAAGAATAAAACATCTGTAACAGCCAAAATGCTGGATTAAAAGTGTACAAAGTTCATATGAGATAGAGTGAGCAACTCTCCAGAGGCCAAGAGGAGCAATAGCTTCCTGCATAATTAAATCAAATGGCAGTAAATAGAAGGCTGAGGGTGTGGCTTGGGCAGCCAAGGAGTAGGACGTGCTTCCTGAGCAGCTCCGGAGGATCTGAGATTTGATCTGTGAAAACTACCTACAAAAACGTGCTACTGGTTCCAGGATTGACTATACATGCATGGGAACGTGTGTTCTGCTCACTGTATAAAGACCGAGTGAATCATGTGTGGAATTGTGGAGGAATCGCTCGGCAATGAGGGTGTGAATAGATAGGCCGTGCCACGATAGACATATGAAGTGCTCGCTTGACATCAATGAGCAGAAAGCCGCGGTGAGAGGCGGTGGACTGTGCGACTGCTTGAAGAGTACTACAAGGGTGGAAGTACGATAAGGGTGGAAAAGACAGTTGGGGAGGCACGCGGATGCTGAATCAAGACAGCGAGGCATAACGGAGGCTGCAGAATGTCGGCACAAGGGGCCGTGAGCAAGAACAAGAATAAGCTACCCACAATGGATATTTTTGCCAAAACGCAACATTCTCCTACAGCCATCGCGCCCAAAGGCACGATGGCACCAGCGGAGGGCACCACAGTGGCTGAAAAACATCAGATTTTAGAGGCCATCACAGAGCTGAAAGACTCTTGGGGGGTTGCGATGTCAGACCTGCGCACTCCCCTGGAGGCTAAAATAGACGCAGTAGGCATAGAAGTCACCCGGCTGAGGCAAGATATCAGGGTGCTGGCGGAACGAACAAGCAGCCTGGAAGGTGCGGAGAAAACCAACACGGACACCAGCACTAACAACGCAAAGGAGATACATGTACTCAAACAACAGGTGGCTAACCTGGAGTCTCGAGCGGAGGAAGCAGAAGGGAGAGCGAGAAGGAAAAATATTCGCATGGTGGGCCTGCCGGAGGGTGAGGAGGGACAGGACCCGACAGACGACGTCGAGAACCTAATCCTACAAGGAATTGGGGCTGGAAAACTCTCGCAGGGATTCGCAGTGGAGCGTGCACATAGAGCCCTTATGAGGAAGCCGAGACCAGGGGCTCCTCCCTGGGCGATAATCGCCAAAATATTGAACTACAAAGACCGCGAGAAAAAACTGGAGTACTTCCGAAAAGGTGGAACAATCGAAAGAGCCTCGAGCACCATCACGGGGTATCCGGACTACACTATGTTGGTCCAGAGGCAATGGTACAGCTATGTGGCAATCAAAAGAAGGCTGCGTGCGGCTGGGATAAAATATATGCTTCTGTACCCTGCGAAATTGAAGGTGGTGCACAAGAGCAAAATGTATTTTTTTGACACTCCGGAAGAGCAGGGCTGCCCGGAACGAGACACGGAAGAGACCCAAGAGGGACACGATATGTGACTGGAATATGGTATGCATACTGTTAAGGCGTCGAGTGAGCACCCCAGGGGTGCCTAGATGAAAATTAAGGTTAATGGGCACGGCTGTAGGAGGCTGATATTTTGATAAAATACCGCTGACTGTAACGGACTTGAAGGACTGGAATATAGTAGCGTGTACATACATGCAAATTGTATAGCAATGTGTAGTTAACCCGAAGTGACATAGGAGCGGCAGGGCGAAAGCACCCTTCCCCCCGAATAATAGTTGTAGTAGTAGTAGGTTGGCCACTAGGGCGGCCTCACCCTGCAGAGCTTCGAGTACAGGCGAGAGCCAGAAAAAGCTAGATGCGGGGGAGCCTGAGATCTAGGGATGGAGCTGGGCAACAGTTGTGGGGAGTGATGTTGGGGAAGGGACGGGAGGCGGGAGGGAGGGGGAACGGGAAGTTTGGGGTGTTTTTGGTTAAAGGAAATTTAAAATGGGATGCGAGCCTATACAGATTGGATTGGAATTCAAAGTCAGACTGCACCTGGGGGAGGAGGAACAGAACTTGTACAGGCCATGGGGGACCTTAAGATACTTACATGGAACGTGCTGGGGCTCAACAGCTACTTAAAAAGGAACAAAGTTATGTTGAACCTGCGCAGGCAGAAAATAGATATTGCATTGCTGCAGGAAACCCACCTTACAGGAGAGAGGATGGACACGATTGCTGGGAAGTGGAAAGGAGTGTTGTTGGGCTCATCGTACTCTGCTTATGCGAGAGGAGTGCTTATTTGGGTGGCGCCACATGTCCCTTTTCAGCGATTGCAAGTGGTGGCTTAGACAGACAGGAGGATGGTTATACTGAGGGGACTGGTGGAGAACAGGCAGATAAGCATTGTTAACACGTATGCACCGAACCAGAACACAGCGGCGTACATTAGAACATTGTGTGCAAATTTGAGCGCATGCGTTGGAAGCGCGATGATCTGGGGAGGGGACTTCAACTGCGTATTGAACCCGAGGGTGGACAGATCGGATGGGAAGATGGATAGACCGGCCCCTGCAGCAAAAGCGTTACAGACATTGCTGGATGACTTTGGTTTGGAGGATGCATGGAGAGTGAGGCACCCCGAGGAAAGGCAATAGTCACATTATTCTGCCCCACAGCAGTTATCAACGAGGCTGGATTATGTCTTCACATCACCCAAAATGATAGCGGAGATCACTCAAATAGAGTACAAGGCCAGGGTCCTTTCGGACCACTCGCCCCTGATTCTCGCACGGCATCACTGCCCCCCGAGAGCGAGGATCCCGACATGGTGCATACGAGCGGAAGCGTTGCGAGACCACTTTTTTAGGGAGGACTTGAGGGAGGAGATTGTAAATTATTTTGAAACAAATACTGGGAGCGTGGATTCGGCGGGAACACTATGGGAGGCCTTTAAGGTTGTCATGAGGGGGGTAGCCAGAGCAAAATCCAAGGGCCTACAAGGTGGGGTTTTAGCCGAACTGCAGGAGACGGAAGAAAAATTAGAAGAGGCCTTAAGGGGCGGAGACGATACAGCAGAGAAGCTAGAATTGACACTTAGGCTACAGCAAAAATGTGCAGAATATTGGGAGAGATTGTGTAACCTTAATTATAAAAAATATGTAGAGAGACAGCATGCAGGAGGTGATAAACCGGGGAGACTTTTGGCATGGTTATATAAGAGTGAGACCCCCAGAATCACAATCAGGACTATAGAAAGAGAAGACGGTAGCGTAGAGGACACCCAGGAGGGAGTTAATCAAGCGTTTGTGGATTATTATAAGGTATTATACAGAGACGACGGGGAGAGTAGTCGCGCTATGATGGAAGAAACGCTTGAGGACATGGGTTTGCCCAAGATAAGCGAGGAGGAGAGAGAGGAACTAGATACCCCGATCACCTTGGAGGAATTAGGGGAGGTGGTGAGGCAGCTGTCTACTAGTAAAACCCCAGAGACAGATGGACTCCCAAGTGAGTTTTACAAAGTATACATGGAAGAGGTCCTCCCCCCACTGTTAGAGATGTTAAACGAAGCGTTCGAGATGGGACGCTTACCAGAGTCACTGAGAGAGGCCGTCATAATACTGCTCCCCAAACCTAATAAACCTGGGCACAGCTGCGGTTCTTATAGACCGTTGTCAATGCTGAATCAAGACAGCAAGATATTAACTGCTGTCTTAGCAAATAGACTGAAGAAGGTTATTGGCAAACTAATACACCCGGATCAAACAGGCTATGTCTCTCATAGAAACATTACCAATAATCATAGGCGACTCCAGAGAATCATTGAGTTTGGCAGAGAAAAAAGATGAGGAAATGGCAATTGTGTCTTTGGGTGCAATCAAGGCCTTTGACTCTGTTAAATGGCCATGGCTGCTTGCGGCCCTGAAGTACTACAGGTTAGGGTCTGGATATGTAAGGTGGGTGAAAATTTTATATAGCGAACCGCTGGCTAGAGTTAGGGCAGGATCTGTGATATCGGAAAGGTGGCAGCTCAGCAGGGGCACTAGACAGGGATGTCCGTGGTCTCCAATGCTCTACATACTGGCCCTGGAACCTCTAGCAATATATCTGAGGCAGCAATATGACACCATAGGCATCGAGGTGAAAGGGGAGCGGCATCTGATCTCCCTAAATGCAGATGACATGCTGCTGTACTTGCGATTCCCAGAAGAAAATCTCCATTACATCCTAGAAGTGCTGGAGAGATACGCTGTGCTGTCCGGTATAGCAGTGAACCCCCAGAAGTCCAGCATGTTCCCATTAGGGGGGTACATGGGGATTCCAGCAGAGCGACTACCTGTATTGCAAGTGCCGTCGGCGGTTAGCACATTTTGGTATCTGGGGATAGATATATACCACACCGTGGAGGAAGAGCATAGGTGCAACACAGAAGTAGCCATTAAAGAAATTGAGAAGTGCATGCAATTTTGGCCAAAGCTGCCCTTGGCGATGATGGGGCGGGGAGCAATGCTAAAGATAGTGGTCCTGCCAAGGCTCCTGCACTGCTTCGGGAACATACCGTACCTGATTCCTAAGAAGTTCTTCACCAAACTGTATAGCAAGTGTAGGGACTTTTTATGGCATGGCACGCGAAATAGAGTGGCGTTATGGAAGCTACAGAACTTCCATGACAAAGGAGGGATAAAACTGCCCAACTATGAGGTGTACTACGTGGCAAGCCAGTTACAGTATGTTGCCAAATGGCTCTCTGTATCCAGGGTGGAAATGGTGGGGCGCCCTAAAATGATGCTACTGGGGTGGAAGGTGTGGCGCAGGGCATGTTAAATGATGGAGAAGCCGTCCCCATGCTCACTGCAGATACCACTGGTTGCATTGACGGGGGCAGACGCGCAGCTACGAATGATACTCAGGAACCACTGGGAACCGGCTAGGGTGGCAACAATGGGTGATATTTGGCGGGAGGGCTCTAGTATTACTTTTGAGGGGCTGCGGGCAGAAACGGGGTTGTACGAGGGCCAGTATATTACGTATCATAGAATGGTATTTGTATTTGTATTTATTTATTTATAAAAGCAGCCAGGCCCAGGGGCATACGGGCACATAAGTTAGATCTGGTTACAGTTGCAATTGAAAGCAGTCAATAAGGGTTACATTACATTGCAGTTACAGGTGGGTACAAACTTAGTCATGCAAATGCATATATACATAGTCTAGTATAAGTACATTAATTACAAAAGTGTGCCAGTGACAGTCGATCATGCTGGGATCAGGTGGTTAGGCTGTCATAGAGTCCATGTTGTGAAGCCAACACTTCGTGTTATGTTTAAATAGGTTAAATGAGGGTTCTGCTCGCAAAAGCGCAGGTATTGTGTTCCATAATTTAGAGGCTTGTACAGGGAAGCTAGCACCACCCGAGTTATGAAGTTTAAATCTCGGTATGGACATAGTGTTAGCTTGTGCTGCTCTAAGTGGTCTTGAAGGAGTGTAAGGTGTAAGTTGGTTGGTGAGGTAGGCTGGTGCAAGGTTGGCCCTGGCTTTATGTGTAAGGGCCAGAGTTTTAAGGGATATTCTGTGCTTGACTGGAAGCCAACGTAGTTTGCGTCTGGTCTCCGAGATGTGCATCTTTTTGGGAATGTTGAGGGCAGCTCTGATGGCATTATTTTGAATTACTTGCAGTTTGTTGATATTTTTGTAGCTAGTGCCTAAGTAAAGGGCATTACAATAGTCTATCTTGGATAGGACTAATGCTCTAGCAAGAGTAATGCAATTGGGTGAGGAGATGAACGGCCTACATGCAGTGATCAGCTTACAGGTGTAAGCGGCTGATGATGCTACTGCATTAGTTTGTTTGGAGAAGGATAAGGTGGCATCGATGTAAACCCCAAGGGTTTTGGTGTTATTTGACACGGGGATGAGATTGCCATCTATGGTGAAGGATTTAAATGCGGGATTGAGATTTTTGAGTTTGGCGTGAGTGCCAAGGATGATCAACTCGGTTTTTTCGTCATTGAGACAGAGTCCATGATGTGCCATCCATGCTTGAATTACGGAGTAGATTTCATTAAGGGTTTTGCTGTCTGTTTCATAGTTCCCCGAGATAGGAATGAGTATCTGGGTGTCGTCCGCGTAATTGGTATACGTGACACCCAGATAGTCAAGGATATCAAAGAGGGGCTTTGTGAATATGTTATAGAGTGTCGGGGACACGCAAGAGCCTTGCGGGACTCCACAGGGTACTGGTGAATGTTCAGCAGAATCAGTGGGAGAGAAGACCCTCATGGTTCTGTTCGCCAAGAAGGAACTGATCCAGGCCGTGGCTGCGTCTGAGAAGTGTGCTGCAGTTTTCAAGTGGTGACAGAGTGTTTGATGGTTGACCAGTTCAAAAGCTGCTGACAGATAAGCAATAAGAGGAGTGCAAGTTTACCATTATCTTTCAGGATTTGGATCTGGGTAGTGAGATCTATTAATGCAGTTTCCGTACCGTGTCTCAGTCGGAAACCTGACTGCCTAAGTCCTAGGAGATTGTTTGATTCTAAGTAGGCCTGTATTTGTAAATAGGCTGCTCTATCCAGTATTTTTAATAAGAAAGGTACAGTTGTTATCGGTCTATAGTTAGACGGGTTGGCTGGATCAAGAGTAGGTTTTTTAAGGGGTGGGATGACCCACGCATCTTTTAGGTTATCAGGTACTACTCCAGTTTTGAAGGAGGCATTGATGAGGTTGGTTATGAATGGTGCCAGGTCGTGCGCAGCAGCTTTGATGATCGGGGCAGGGCAGGCATCACCTTGGCAATTTGAAGGTTTAAGTTTCCTGATGATGTTTTCTACTTCCCAGATTGAGAGGGGTGAGAAGCTGAAAGGTTTACAAGTTGACTTAAAGGTAGGTGATTTGTTAGGTAATTGTTTGTAGTCCGGGTCAGCAAGTAGCAGGGATTTTTTTGCGTTGATTTTAGATTGTAGGCGAGCTATTTTATCTAATAAAGCCTTCTGAATATTACTACACCATAGTGCATCTGTAACACATTTGTCTATGGGGGCAATGGGGGATTCTAGTTCTTTCAAAATCTTAAAGAGTTCCTTTGTGTTGGATTCCGCTTGTGTAATCCTTTTGTTATATGTGTCCTTTTTAGCAAGAAAGATGGCTTCTTTGTAACTAGAGGAGGCTAGGGTTAGCTCTGTCTTATTGGATGCTGTGGGATGTTTTTTCCAATGTGACTCTGCGGTTCTCTTAGCTTTGCGTAATTCTCTTAGCTGCGGCGTGAACCAGATGTTAAGGTGACGCTGTGGTTTGGGTTTCCGCAATTTTAGGGGGGCAATGGTGTTCAGTGCTTTAAGTATAGCCTGGTTGTAGATGACCACTGAGACTGTGGGGTCAGCCTCTGAGTCGATATTGTTCAGGATGGGGAGTAGTATGGGTAAGAGTTTGTCAGGTGTAATATCTTTCTTATTTCTCGTGCTGGTGGCTGGGGCGATGATAGGCGCCAGGTGAGGTGTATTGGCTTTGATAGAGAATGGTAATGAGGATTAAGAGAACATGGCCTGAAACTGTGTTGGAGGAAGAATCAGATGCCGCCATAGACATGATATACGACATAGCTGAGGGGGGTCATGGGATTTCCAGATTGTATGAAATGCTGATGTCTAAAGTGGGGAAGGAGGTCACGCAGTTGAGACTAGTTTGGAAAATGGAGGTTGGAGCCCCAATGGAAGACGGGATGTTGAAACGGGTGCAGGGGTTTCATAAGAAGGTGTCTAGAAACGCGAGGCTGAAACAGATTCAGCTGTACATAACGCATAGGGCATATATGACGCCTTGGAGGATATCGAGGTTTGAAAATGCAGGACGGCAAGCATGCCCCAAGTGTGATGAGGAGAACGCGGGCATGGTGCATATGTTCTGGTCATCCCCGATCATAGAATGTTTCTGGAGGGGAGTGAAAGGTAAACTGGAAGGAAAAGGGGTCAAGATTGTAGTGGATACAGTGTGGGCCTGTCTGCTGGGGGTTTCCCAAGACCACAGAAGCTCAGGCACGTGAGTAAGCTGAGGGATCTGGCTTATGTGCTTGCAAAGAGGAGGATTGCCATGGGATGGAAGACATGCCATGTGCCAGAGGTAGAGGTGTGGTGAAGAGATTTGCAAAATGGGCAGAAGCCGAAACCATGAAATGGCAAGAAGCAAGTAGCACAGGGGGGGAGGAGGAGACTGAGTCCCTGATGGCCTGGAAATCACTGATAGCCGAACTGTTTGGGTCATTAGATGACCCGGCGGAGCCTGTAGAAGAGGAGACCGAACCACAGGATGCGGAAATTGAAGGTTTAATGCAATAGACTCGTAGAGCGGGGTGGGATAAGGGAAGTAGTGGCTAGAAGTTAAGAAAGTGTAATTAAACTGTTGGAACATGCACTGTTTGTTTGGTTTGTATTGTTTGGTTGTGTTTATAACTCAATAAAATGTTTTTAAAAAAAGAAAATAGAAGGCTGAAATTGACTCTTCACGCGTGACTCAGAAGTCGAAAACAAGGGCTATTCATTAGAACCTCAGACATAAGATAGTGGTGTGCTCACACGCCCTTTAATGTTCCAGGACATTGAGCAGTCAAAGAGGTCAACTACAAAAGGAAGACTTTGGCTTATGGGCGACCTATGAGAGATGATGGACTAATTGGGAAAACGGGGAGTAGTGTGATGGGATTCAAACAAAGTCCAAGATTGGAATAGTATGCCAATCAGTGTGGTTGGGGGACAACCTAACATACAATGTTGCATAGACCAATCCACTTCAGTTTTGTCTGCTATAATCAGTACTATACTTATTTAGAGCTAGTCCAAAGTGTGCCCTACAGATAAAGGATAGCCAATAATGCACTAATCCTTATATGTTCTATAAGTAGATATTTTCCCTTAACCAATCCTTTCCCTCAATAGGTTGTGTTTGTTTCCACGTAGCATTACGTCCTAGATAATGCATATTGGGGTACAAGACCTCTATGTAATCAAGCTACTATGTGTGTGTGCATGCATCAGTCTGATGACTGTGAGATCGCCCTGCTTTATTAAAGAAGAATAAAGTAGTACTGTGCCTTATTCCTTTAGCCTGTCTGATTATTTGGTCTGACACCATTATTTGTAAGTTCATCTAGCACAAAAGACAATTCAAGGTGCTAGAGCGCACTGTCTTGCCCAATGTGTATGTACAGATCATCAAGGACAAAAGAAGTCAACCAGGATAAGGTTAACTTGGATGCTGTTGATTGACACCCAAGGGGTACTGTAGAGGTAACTCCTGAAACCATCATTGTACCACAAGTTCCTGGAACATTGCTGGTATCTCTTAACATTAGGAGGATGACACTTAATGTAATTTTGTCAAAGAACATCAGATGATGTGTTTCCAGGAAACCTGGACCACTGGGACTGAAGGTATGCAAGGCTTAACTTGCTATAATGTACCAATTGTAAACGGTAAGGTAGGTAGACCTGGTGCGGGACTAGTTATGTGGGATTCTTTATCTCTTACTACAATGTTGCAAATAATTGAGTTTCAGGGTTTCAGGGTCTTACAACACCAGGATGAATGCCTACTTTCCCCCTGTCTTCCTTCTACTTGCTTTACCACACTTCACAACACTAAGGGGGAATTACTCCCTTCCTCTGGCTTCTCTTTCACTTGGTTTCACAGTTCAGCAACTCCAGGGGGAATAATTCCCTTCCCCTGGCCTTTATTTCACTTGGAGGGTCCAGACCCAGGCTTCCCCATCTCTCAGCTTGGGCAGACTTGGTTTCCTCTACTGCCTTGTACTAACACGAAGAAGAGGGTATTTCTCGCTTTCTTTTGTCAGGGTTCCCAGACCCTTCTCTGATGGCTAATGTTTTCCTTAATACTACTGTGCTCAGGGAGCTTCCCACTGATGCATTCTTCTTTGAACTTTGGGTCACAGACCCCTCTATGGTGGCTAATGGGTTTCTCACTCCCACTGTGCTGAGGGTGATTCCCTCTGATGCTTATTTCTTGGAAATTCAGGTCCCAGACCCTGTGGAGCCTTCTTTAGCCCACCCATTGCCTTGGGGTTGTGGAGGAGAGTTTGGCAGTGAACCACTATGCGAGCCAACCCACTCTTGCTTCCCATTACCTTCTGAGACCTTCATGCACGGGGGTGGCTCTTTCCAAAATGGACGCCGTCTTCCTGCCCTCTGTTGGCAACTGTCCACTTCTTCTCCTTCGCTTCGGCAACCCCGCAGATGCTGCACTCCACATTCTCGGCACGGCTTAAGGACTGCTTGGTTCACGTACCCTTGGCGGTCCTGCCACTGTGCTGCCGTAGTCTGCCAGGGCACGCAGGTCATGGAGCTCCTAGAAATGCCTCCAGCTTCCTGCTCGTGTCTCCGGTTCTCGAGCTCCCACTCGTTTGAATCTCTCGAGTCTGACAGCTTCTTCGCTTGCTATCTCAGGACTGGTGCAACACATTCTGCCGTCCATCTTAGGTTTTTATGTCAATAGTTGTTTGGTAACCAATAGAATGATCACCCTTAGTTTTTGCTGCATTCCTCATTGCGCTTCACCTCCTCCTCGTCTCTGTAATAGTAATACCAGCCTCCAGTAGGTAGGCTGTACTTCTTAGTCTCAGTATGTGTTATGTTTCTCTGGCCCTACACATGTACATGGGGTGTACAAAATGTGTTGGGTTAGGAGGGGTCATTGGAAGGGGGTCATACTGCGTTCTCCCATGAGATCCTCTTGGCAGTGTACCACCCTCAGGGACACTTTCAGGTAGCGGCCTCACCTCCCTGGCCTCATGGGAAGGGGCTCCCCCAAAGGTAGAAGTGACGCCATCTAGGGATTCATCACATAGGGTTGCCACCACCAACCTGCATGCACTTGCAGCTAATTTCAGTCGTAACACACAGGGTCCTGACAACATAGCACTGCCAGTAGAACAACTGTACCAAGAGTGGTGCTAGTTTCCTAGGGCGTGTGGTTCTGATGCCTCATTAGGAAGGCATTCTCAGGTTCTCAGGGAACATTAATCCATACAAAAATAAATGCTCTGTGAGTGAAATAATAATATTAGCAGATTGTGGCCCACTTAACTATAGATCCTGGATCGGGACAGCATGTACAGATAACATTCAGCTAAACAAAAAACGAAATTCCATACCATGCAATAAACTACACTCTATTACAAGTTATATTTTTGTGATTTGGACCGCGAACCGCTGGCATTTTCATGGTCTCCAGGCAGATCTGAAAGGGAAGGGGGTTAGTTAGTGCGTTTGAGAGGGAAAAGCGCAAGGGAGCGTTGATGTGCTGTTGGCAGCTTCACTTCAGTAAAACCGGTCACTGTCTGCCGGTTTGTCATAGTTGATCGATGTTATGTGGTGTTTGATGCGTGGTTGTATGTAGGTGGTTTATATGCATTTTGTTTGTGGTAACAATCATTAAAGTACATCACACAAAACGTGCACACACCTCAAACAAAAAACAGAGACCAAACCAAGAACTGTTCTGCCAAACCTCAGACAGCTGGGACGCTATCCATTATTTTGGCTGTAGAGGCAAACAACTATAGCTAATGTATACAGAGGATGCTCACATTTCCACAGAGTGAAATTCCAGAAATATACAAAAATAAGGAATAATGATGCATGAATCTGATGAATATGTGTTCATGCGTATTTGCCGTCTTCCACTATCCATACCATTACATTTTTCTACATTAGATGTCGCTAAAGTGACACCTAGGAACACAAACCTATTTAAAGCCAGAGTGTGAGCAGTGCCTTATAAGTTATGGCAGGATTCTGCAACATTTGGCTCTCTGGATGTTTTCAGTTGAAACACCCATCACCGGTAACCAAACTAGTCAATGATGAAGAATCATGGGAGTCGTAGTCCAAAACCTCTGGAGAGCCAAAGTTGGCTGACCCCTGACTTAGAGAATTCGATCACATATCGAACATTCATGAAGGCTGCCACCAATCGCAGGTCATTTACAAAGTATGGCTCCAAAATGGCAAAGCATGTCCACGTCGTACTGGGGCTAAAAATAGGCAAATCGGTATTGTACAGTAAACTGCCTGAGTTATATCTGGAAGCACATTTTTGTAAAAATGTCTGGCAAAAGTTGCCTTTTAAAACTCCTTGGGAGTTTAACGTAGATTAAATCACCAGCTGCACAGAGGACTAAGTCATTCATCCGAACCATATTGCCCCAGAAAACCGAACCGCACTGGAATGTGGAGCTGGCCCCTAAGACCTTTCTCTTTCGACAGCGCAGTCCACGGTTCTGCCCATAATACCATATATGTTGAAATGCGGAGCTGCTGTCACTGAGAGTGATAGTATGCAACCACCTCCAAGGGATATATTTCCCGTGGAGGGGAATTCATGGGGGAGGGCAGTGAGCTGACACACACAACGTCTTCTGCCATGCATATTCGTTTTCAAATTAACTAGCCCTCCCCCATCCTCTCTAGCCCCCACCCCACCCCAACTTCCCATCTCCCTGACTGTTCTAAGTACAATTTTTATTTACAAAAATCAAACTGATATTTCTTTCATCTGGAAATGATCCATTCGCAATTATCTGCTGACAATAGGTACTGACCTATTTTTAATTAATGATTATGGGAGTCCACGACGTTTTAGATTTGCTCATGCAAAGCAGATAAGACAGTCTATTCTCCCCACCTCCACTGTAAGCCAAAGCGCTGCCGCTAGCACCCTCGTGCCATGGGTGGGAAAGTGCTAGGAGGCTACGCCACAAGCGCTAAGAAAAGTTGCATTCCACAATGTTTTTTTTTAATCAGCCTAGTAGCTGGTGTGAAAGCTATTGGAATTTCCTGCCTGCAGCAAACCTCAACCAGCCACATCCCTGATTCTAAGTGACATTTTTCATTTTTAGGCTTGCGGTGTGCTGAAGAGCACTGCAGGCGCCCATAATGTATGCCTTTGCCAAAGGCTCTCGAATATATGCAAAGTATTTGCTTGAAAATACAATTGTAGCAAGAGGCACACGGTTCTACTTCAAAACTGCTTCTGCTTTTATTGGGAGTCTGAACTTAATATCAGTGCCAGCAATCATAAAAGAAAAACGCCCCTTTCTTCCTCTGCAGACCTCACGCTGGCAGGCTCTCAGTTACTAGGCTGGGCAGTTCCTTTTCTGTCCGGGTTAAATGGTTTGCATAAGGCTGGACCACTTCTCTTATGCAGAAATGAGAAAGAAATAATGGCATGGAATGTTACAGAGAGGAATATTGTAGGGAGGGAGGAGCCATAAAGGGCTGGACTTAGACCATGCTTCAAATCGTTCAAATAAAGGAGTCAGTCGAACTATAGTACACCTCGGTCACGTGCTTCGAAAGGAATATTAAACTGAGGGGAGGGTGGTCTGGGAAGGGGTGTGGCCACGCTGTGCTGGCTATGGCCTAAAAGCCCTCCTTAGACAAGGTCCACCTGCCTGCCCAAAACCAAGAATACATCATGCAGCCCTGCAAACAGGAAAATTGGGCCACCCAGCATGGCCTCAGGGGGCCCTGTTGGCATCCAGAATGCATACTGTAAATACAACTCTGTCTTCCAACAAAACGGCTGTCTGTAAATAAATCAGGTTAGAAGCAATCCATCCAGTGACTGAATCACCTTCATTCTGTAAATAAATGGCCCAGGCCCTGTGCTCTTACTATCTCTTAAGTGTTCATGTAGGATTTGAACTCCCCTGCTGTGTGATTGCCCCGTGATAATCTGTAGGTAATAAACCCATTAACGGAAGGGTTTACAGTATGCACACATTCTCTAGTACAGGTCTTGTCAAAATAAAACAAATCACTTTAAATGTAGTTATGCGGGTTATATAAAGACCTCTAGGTGTTAACTTATCTTTGACATCTTCAGAAGGCCCTGAAATTACCCAGGAGAGGACCTCTGTGAAAGGGAAGGAGGGCAAATAGCTCCAATGTAGGCTACTTGGCGCTTAGCATAAAATCAAAGAGCATTTTGGAAAGCCAAGAACAAACACCAATAAATGATATATCCATGAGAGCAATTCAAGTCTGCAACCCTTCTAAGCATATAATGCACACTGGCCTTTCTGCTTAATTCATTTGTGATAACACTGTGACAGTAAAGGGATATCAAGCTGTCAATCTGATATCCAAGTTAACCTTTGGGAGCCATGTACTTGCTGTCCTGCTTTCCAGAGAGCCAAAGCTTTGCTGGGTGCTGCTTAAGGTGGACAGAGGGGTGCAAGTTAAAGGGAGGTTTTTTTGAGACTGCAGGATAGACCTGCTTCGCTAGGGGGCGGGGACTTGAAATTACCCATTTGTCCAAGCAATTGGATTGAACCACAAAGGCTTACATGGGAATTAAATTAACCTAAAATCAAAGTGGCATTAAATCAGAATGTACTAAGTGAAAACTGAAGCAAATGAAAACGGCTCAAGTCATGTCATGCCAAGGGACTTTTGATTCATTTTGAATGTCACCTTCAAATGGTTCAAACCATTAAAGGCAATGTGTAACTCCTTTAGAAATGTTTGACTCTGGTTCGAGCCTGTTCAACCCAAGCCTAGAATACACCCAGTGGTTATGAAGATTTGGTGCAAGCTGTTCAATATGCCCCTTTTTTGTGGTTTGCACGTTAAATGTGCACCTAAGGGTAATGGACACCCAAGCACGTCTAGGCCCCCAAAGTAACCCAGGTTTGCTAAGATTCTCTGAAATTATTAGATAAACACCACAATACTGTTGTATGGCTATGCTAGCAACCCTGATGTCACTGACACCCACTGGCTCTATTAGTGTTGTCTGATGGGCACTGTTCTCTCTGTGTCAGTGCAGAATGGTACATAAATAACCTAAAAGCAGTGTTTGTAGGGTGCATTTTCACCCTAGAGGGGTATCTTTACACTATTGACAGAAAACATGTTTATTTTTACCTAACTCAATGGTGCTCATTTTGTTGACCTAAGAAGGATGAAAGGCTGAGTGGACCTACTGAGATTCGTACCTGTGACCATAAAGTCAAACAAAGCACCTGTATTAGGGCTGCCCCACAAACACGGCTTGTGCACTGTCTCTAACAGTATGGTCTGGATATCTCTCTCCCTATGCCGGTCCTTTTTCTCATTGTATCCCCCTCTCCTTCTTTTCCTTTCCCTCTCTCCCAATCTCTTCCTCCCTCTTGCTTTCTTTTTCTCTTTGTCTGTATCTCTCTATCCAATACTCTGTCTCGCTTTCCTTCCATTTGTCCCTTTCTCTCCCTCTCCCTGTGTGTGTGTGTGTGTGTGTGTCTATCACTCCCTCTATCTCTCCTTCTTTGTGTGTGTCTCTCTATCCTTCTCACTCCTCCTCTGGAAGGTGTCTCTCTTTGCGTCAATGGTTCACTCTCGAGCCTTACCCTGTATTTCTCTCTCGATATCACATCCTCTTGAACCCTTATAGTCCTTTTAATTAAGGTAACACATCGTACGATGGATGGGATGAAGAATAACCTTCACACCAAACAAGAAGACTGACTCAGGAAGTTGGCAAAAATTCCGTTTTAATATCAATAATATAAAACAGGGACTACAAGGGACATCAGCGGATGTTGCACATCATGTTCTCAATGCATTTCATAAAAAACATTACTTTTATAGCATAAACTCGTCATACGTGATGTCATACTACATGGAAAACTACAAACCTTATGAAGGATTGTAATAGAGCTAAGGGGAACATCTAAGCATACTTTCTATATGGGATAGGATTGTGATTGCGTCTCTACAGTCAGGTGGGCAAATCATGCCCTCCCTTAGTCCAAGTCATCTTCAACAGTTATTAGCTACACAGCAGACCATTGGCTATCAAACTATGAGGTCCTTCGTTATATGGCCTTCTACAATTGGTTGGCACACTTGTACCCTTCTGGAACATTTGATTATCTATCAGCACATAAGCTAGTACCCCAGATGCTGGTGGGTGGACATGATCATACCTCCCCACCCAATTAGACCACCATCTCTCATCAATCATGTCATCTGTCATTCAGATTGTTTTTGAACTTGGCCTTGTATTTGCTTCTCTCGTGTAGGAATATAAGGGAGTGTGAGCGCATTGTTGTCAAGGTTCAGGCTTGCATGCCAACATCTACTTCCATCTTTGACTCACGTGATCAGAGACCATGAATCGGCATTTTATAGCATTTAATTGTCTTAAATGAAGAAACTTGGTTCTCATGGTGTTCTCTCTTTGCAACTTAACAAGTGATGATTTTGCTTCTCACGTTTTACTATTCTTTGAGAGCAGATAGCCAGTTCTTAGCTTCCCCAGCCCTTGATACCAGGCCAAGCAGTATCCCTTTGGTCCATCTTCGAGCTTCAGCGTATTGTTTGCTGTGAGACACACACACAGCTATCAATCATCCTATCTCCATGGGTTGAGTTTACTAAAATTATACCATTGAATGTCCAGATTCTACACATGTACATATATATTGATGGCACTGCCTGCAGTCTATTCACTATGTCTAGCCAGCCTTATGACTACTCACAGGCCGATTCATGGAATGAATGTGTGCTGAAATTTTAGGCGCAAGCGTGCAAAAGCGTGCGAATCGCAGCGCAAGTGCGAAAATCGCAGTGAAACACGCGCACAGTGATTCATGGAAGTCCATGCGCGTGTAAATCCCTGGATGTGTGCTAAAATTGTGCGTGGCGCATGATGGCGCACACGTCTCCAAACAGCATGCGCTAAGCGCACAGCGAAAGCGCACATAGCGCAGCACACAACAAAAATAGGCAGAACAGGGGGCGGAACACGCGGTATGAGGAACAACGCGTGAAAATGTGGGCGTCACGGGGAAAGTACAGGAGGCAAGTGCGCAGAACCCCCTCACGCGCGCCTACAACACGTATTCATGGAATCGAACGGGGCTAATTCGTGCACCAAAAAAGAAGCGCTAATCCGGAAACACGTACGCCAGCAGGAAGCAGGCGTACGTGGTCCCGCGCAGCATAAAAGTGCACGCAAACAACAAACAAGCTCAGACGCCAAGATGAATATACTGTTCCTAGCAGCAGTGGTCGTGGGATACCGCAGGAGGAGGAGGAGGATAGTCAGGCCCAGAATTTTTACACCCAGACCAGCCTTTTTGGGATGCCTGATGACCAGGTGTATGGGAGGTACAGGTTTCCACCTCACATAATACTCGACCTGGTGAGTGAGTGGGAGGATGACCTCACATCACCCACCCTGTGCTCCCAAGCACTCAGCCCCCTGGAGAAGGTCCTCAATGTACTGCACTTCTTGGCCACTAGATCATTTCAGCGGACAAGAGCTATAGTGGGGGGGGTGTCACAGGCCATGCAGTCACGCTGCCTACAACAGGTGTTGGCCATCATGACTGCACGCCCATCAGTCCGCAGGCACATATACCTGCCCAGAACACCTGCAGAAAGGCAGGCTGCCGTCCAGGATTTCTATGGGGTGGCACAATTCCCCAAAGTTCTAGGTGCCATTGATTGCACCCATGTGGCTCTACGTCCCCCCAGGGCATCTGAGCACATCTATAGAAACTGCAAGCACTGGCATTCCATCAACGTGCAGGTAGTATGTGATGCCAAGGGAATCATCACCTCAGTATATGCCAACTATCGAGGGTCCACCCACGACAGTTTCATTTACAGAATGTCAACCCTAAATCGGGACCTAGAAGCTGGGCGGCATGGCGATACATGGCTGCTTGGTGAGTATAAATGCCACTGCACATGCATGCATGTCAGATACTGAGTAATGTCATAACCCCACTAATGAAACCCATCACCACCTCACCAGGGGACAGTGCCTAGCCTCTGAGCACCCACATGATGACGCCAATTCGGAACCCCACCATGCCACCCGAGGTAAGATACAACACATCCCATATTGCAACCCGGGGCATAGTGGAGCGCACATTCGGAGTGCTCAAGTCACGCTTTCGCTCCCTTGACTGTTCTGGTGGGCAGCTGTTATACACTCCCCCAGTAGTGTGCAGGATCATAGTGGCAGCATGTGTCCTGCACAACGTTGCAACACGCCGGGCCCTGCCGGTGGCCATGGTGGTGCCCCCACATCCCCAAACACATGCACGCCCGCTGCGCATGGGAGGGGAAAGGGCACGTGGTGAGGCAGCCCCTACACAGCTGGTGGCTAATTACTTCACATAAAATCACACCCCTGTGGAGTGCACACAGCCCTGGCACATACCAGCTGACAATCAATGATGATGACATAAGGGACAGTCAACTGTCACAACCATACAAGCCTGAGATTGGTCACCTGGAAGTGCTACATTGTGTGCATCCCTACCTACCCAAACACCACCAATGCTGCGTCATCAAAAGACATACATCTATGTTGCTAAATTCATTACCCCCTTGCTAAATACAACATGAGGACAGCGCCATGTCACCCAACCCCTCCCCTGCTTCACCACCAAACACACCATGACATGTCATGCAATGTGAAAGCAAACAAAGCAATGCACAAGACCTGACACAAGTGTCACAAAGTACACTGTCCCTAATGGAAATTGCCCATTCACAATATGCTCCCAGTAATGTATAACTAACAGCACACATTACCAAATACTTACCACCAACACAATGCTGCAACACACCATGGAAAAATGCAAAAACATGACAGTACTAAGTTCAAGTAGTGGTAGTCTTACAACCTGAATACGCCAGCACATCGACCCCTTCCACCTGTAGAGTGTTGCTGCCACGCAAATGTCTCAGTGTACTGCATACAACATGAACTGCATCTGCAAAGTAGATGGCCTTGTGAAGACATGAGGAAGGAACCTGCAAATTAGGAGGAAGACATGGATGCACAAGCACATATCAATACACCATGCAGTGTACAATACAACAACAATATCCACTAAGGATGTCTACACAGTATTGACTACAGATTGCCCACACAGCTCATGGGAGCCTAATGTCACTGTGTAATTCACTGTCAGTTGGTCACACCTTTTACAAGCCCATGGAAACCGGAAGCAGGAGGGGTGTGTGTCGCACAAACCCAAGCATCTAACCCAAACTCAGGACAAGCCTGCATGTGCCCAGCCGGAATACAGTGGATGCCCACAGGAGCCACACAAGGCAACATACTGTAAAAAAAATCAAAAATGGGCATGTGGGGGCCAGAGGGTGTGGGGGAGTTCACCCAGGAGGTTCGAGGACAGGGTGCACACCAACACCCACCTGCGCGGATGTTGCAGAAAAAAAAATACCTCCTTGGGCTCATGGCCTGCACGGCTATGCCATTGTGGGAGAACTGCTGTCGCTCTGCTCATCCTCTGCTGCTGCATCAGGAGGTGGTGGCACTATGGGAAGCAGCCCACGCAAAGCCCTGGTAGGGTCCTCCATGGCAGCAAGCATGCGGGTCTGGAAGGTCTGATTCTGGAGGATTAAAGTGCGTAGATCCCCATGCAGCACATCACGGGTTGCCTGCATTTCTGCACACATGGCCTTGCGTGATGCCCGAATCTCCTCACGTGTTGCATGCAGCTCAGCTGAGAGCGAACGTGTGAGCTGCTCCAGCTAATGTTCTGCCCTTAAATTACTGGAAGCCTCAAGTTCAACCAGAGTCTGCCTGAGGTTATGTAGTTCTACCCTCAGGGCTTCCCTGTGGCCTTGGGACTCTATTGATATGGATTCGCGCAGAGTCTCCAGTGCCGCCCGTCGGTCCCTGTTGGACACCAACATGTCTTCCTTGTGTGATTGGCAAATGGAGTCTGTTGTCTGCTGGTGTTTCTCCATCTGCCTTTCAGGGGGGATAATGGAAGTGGCCACCCTCTCCATTGCCTGAGACCATCATTTCTAGTGATGGTGCCTGTTGGGTTGCCATACCGTACATGGAGTTTTCCCATACAGTATTGCCTGGTGGCGCATGGCCACTGCGTCGACGGGCACCACACCTATTTGGGGCAAGGCGATCTGCACCTTGCTGTGCTGGCACTGCCTGAGGCTGCGGGACTGCATTCCCCTCTGATCTGCTGGCCCAGGAACAGGATCAGATGCTGTGGAGTGTGACCCTGCATCCGTAACCGCCAAAGGCGGACCTACCGACACTGACATCCCCATAGAGGGTTCTACCCCTGGTGCAGGTGGGTTGGACAGAACAGAATTCCTGCCACAAACACTTACCTGCGACGGCACATAAGTCTCATCATCCGATTCAGCACCTGAATAGAGGTCTGGGAGGTGCACCCAGAGACACCCCTGGACTGTATGGTCTGCAGTAATATTGGGTTTTCACCCACCACCACACCACGTCCCCCACTGGTGCCCGGTCGTGCCTGAGATTCCTCCTGGGTCTGCACCATCTCCTCAACCTCAACAGCATCAAGTGCGTGATCACCTGCAAAAACATGAAAGACAACAAATGGAAACAGGCATGAGCACCATAGCACACACATATGCAGTGACAAGCCAGAAATCCAGTACATGATTTACACATGTCCCACATGACTATAACCCTGCCATGCATGCACTGTCAAAGAGTTGGAAGTGTAGTCAAAAAGGCAGACACTGGGAAGAGCAAGATGGAAAAGCAACACATTTGCAGCATGTTGGGTAGCACTGGGATCACACATCAGGCTGTGAGTGGCATGTCCAATACACATACATGACACATGCCACCACACAGATGTCATGTAGCATAGCCACGGTAAATTACAAAACTACAGCAATATGTCAGTGAATGACTACTGTCACACATCCATGTCACATCGACATGATGCGAAGATTAATGATGAATAGTGTTGCTAATATGCATGTGCCACACACTGAAACACATCCAGTGTCCAATAATACAGTCATTGTGGGCTGATCAATGGTTGGTCACTTTAACATTACAGGAAACATCTGTCATGTTCCAGATGCAAACAGGCCTTAATAAAAAATGTCTGCAGCCCAATACTCCATCGGCCTGAATGGTGTAATCATTAACATAACCAGGTAAAAATAGTGGCCCAGTGTGGGCTGTAAACAATGACCGAAGCATATCACATATGTTGCAATAGGCCAGAAAAATGCGTAGTAAAAATGGGAGAGTGGAAACAATCAGCCTGAATGAACACTTACAAAATCTGAACAATGTAGTTGCAAGATGACAGTTCAAGGTAAAGTGCAGTAATGTGGGCCTAATTGGCAACTGTGGGCAGAAGGGATACATCATACCCAAATCCAAGGCACGTGAATGTATGGGAGGAAGCAAATGGGTGACCCATAACACTCAGGAGTACACACCCTCACTTGGCACTCAATCAGAACCCTTCACCCAAACAACATACACATGGATTACACACACACGCACGGGCACTCAGCGGACAATGCGTCGTAATCAGGTAGATCTCCCACACCTTGGATCTGTTCCTCTGTGACGAAGGTCCCAGCAACAGACTCATGTTCAGTGAGTTCGTTGTCCTCTTGTGGCGACCCACTGCCAGTCACCAGAGTAGCGGCATGATTTGAGGCCAACTTGTTCTTTGCTCTGCGTTTCAGGTCATTCCACCGCTTGTAGCAATCATCAGCTGTGCGCCTCACGAATCCAAGGGCACTTATGCGGTACGCGATGGCCTGCCAGTGTGCCCTACGTTGACCAGGTGTGGTCTTGCACCCTGCAGTCACTAACATTTCGCGGCTATGTGCCAACACATAGCTCACAAATGCATCAAGTTGGGGTCATTAAAGCTAGGCTTCCTTGACGTGCTGGACTGTGTAGCCGTGTCTGGGGTCTCAGCCTGTAGTGCCAGAGCACCCTTCTTCCTCTTCTTCAAAGGTGGAGCAGAGCCTGAGTGGCTTGCGCCACTCTGGTCAGTAGGGGCAGAAGCGCAGGTGGACTGGGTACTGGGAGTGTGCGAATGCACAATGACCATAGGTCTTGATGCAGGCATTGGCTGAAGTGTGATGTTGGCAGGGGCAACGTAAGTTTGATGGACCAAGACCGACACTGTCCCGGCTGGGAGACTCAGAGCTGGGGTGCATAGAGCTGCAGCTGCCCCTGCAGCCTCCCCACCCTGTCTACTTGAGGCAGCAGATGACATTGCTGCCCCAGATCCACGTGGCCTGGTGACACCAACTTGCACCGGCACACGTGGATTAGACTTGCTGACCTGGAAGTCAGCCTGGGAGTCATCCAGTGCCGGGTCAGGTGGCACAATGGGCTGGTCCAACAAGGGCTGAGCTGGGATGGTGTCAGCCACATTTCCCTCAACCATGGGGGGGTGCATGGGTGTCCCTGATTGGTCCTCCACACATGGGGGTCTAGGGGCACCATGCAAATCATGGGCACGTCCCCTACCGCGCCCACCACGCCCACCTTTTGGAGGTCGGCCACCTTTGCCTCCCTTACCGCTTAGTCGCCTCCCAACCATGGCACTGATGTTGTTGTGCGTATGGGAGTTGCAGTAAACAATTGTCCTGAGCAATTGGGGGTGAAAGGGGTAGGGTACTAGATGGAATTCGTACCCTAGTGCTCTAGCAAGGCTGTCTGTGAACCCTGGGGGAAGATGACAGGTCACGCAACGCACAGGCTCCCCAAAAACAAAAAGTAACGTGCACGCAACCCCTCGTAGACCATGTGCGTGGAAAAATGAACCCGCACTACGCTGTGGCACCCAGAAACTCAAAAACAAGCGTACGCGTGTTACACGCAGCCTACAATGACCTCTGAAGGGGTACTTGACACACGGGGCAAGCACAGTTGGTAAATGCGTGCGTGACTCAGCGTCTGCCTGGAAAAAGAATGTGAAAAAAACACGCGTGTGCGCGTAGTCAACACCCTCGCCAAAAGAAGAACTGTATGCTGTCTGAGGAGACAGGACAAAAGAAGAAGTGAACGCTGTTTGAGGAAACAGGCCCAAAAAGAATAAAGAACGCTGTCAGAGGTAATAGGGAGTACGAACTTGAAACGCTGTGAAGTAATCGCGTGTGAACTGACAAGAAGTACAGAATTCACCCACTCGCTCTCCACAAAAAGCACGTACAAGGGAATGGGTCCTACACATACCTTTTAAAGCGGTCCACACGTACAGCGTCACTTACGTGTGTACGTGCTAAGGCCCTTTCCTCCAATTACACGATCTGACACTCGGACGTGCAGTTTTTGGATGTGTACGATGAACATGCACCCGTGTTGATGGAAACGCCCGCGTCACGTCACTTAGGCGCGTATGCCCTTTCCTCGGATTACACGCATCCACACGCGGATGTGCAGTTTTTTCACGTGCACTGAACCACTATGCCCACGTCATGAGGGAAACGGCCGCGCGAGTCACGTCACAGAAGCGCTTACGCACTAAGGGCTTTTGGTCCAATGAAACCACGTACGTGTGCTGACGCGCTTATGAGCGAAGGGCCTTTCCTCGAATTAAACGTTGACGTGCAAGATTTTCACGTGCCAAATCACTCCGTATCAAGCTGGCCACGCAACAACACACACAAGACCACGCTCCTGCCCAGAAGGCCGAATTACTGCCCCCAGAGCCCCGAGCATGCTCCCACCTGCCATCTGCTGCTGCCTGACTGCCTGCTGCCCACGTGCCCTGCTATTTGCTGCCTGCACATCAGCCAGGGGTGCAGTTGCTGTGACCACCCCTGCTGGAACCGAAGACTCCCAACTGGGATACGATCGCTCCACAGCCCAGCCCCAGGACCCAGTTGCCCACCCACTCCTGCCTCTGGGGTTGCCATGTCGGGCACAACACCATCTGGCACCACTGGCAACCCCCAGACAGAGAGGCAGAGGGCCACCAGCTTCAGTGCCAGGGAAGTTGGTGACGTGGTGGAGCAAGTCCTGGGGCAGTATGATGCCCTCTTTGGAAGTATGCGCGCCGACAACGAAGGACGGACCAGGATCTGGATGGACATCGTGACTGCCATCAACGCAGAGGGGGTGGCAGTCTGCGATTTACAACATGTCAAGAAACGCTGGAAGGACTTCAGGTCCAGGACCCTCAACAAGGCCCGGCGCCTCTTGAAGGCAGCGGGTGCCAAGGGGCGCCGGGGCCACCTGTCCGACCGCCAAATGAGGGTCCTGAAACACATATGCCCAGCGCTCCACATCCAGGTCCTTGAGAGGCAGACCCGTCTGGAGTCGAGCGGTAAGTGTACATGCATACTGATTGGATGCTGTGCGTGTGGTGGTGTGCCAGTAGTATGCAGGTTGCACATGTGTTTTCATAGGGCCATGTAGGGATGTGTATGAACATGGGCATGAGGCTGCCACATGTGAGTCCTCTTAGGTGTGAGACACATCAATGGTGTATGTGTTGGTAAGCATGCTGTGCAAATGCAGGTGTGGCAGCACACATGTTTGAATTTTTGTGTATGTACATTGGCATGGTTGTGGTGTCAAACATGGATGGTGGTTCCTGCTGCGTGTATCTGCACTGTGTACATGTGCATGTGTGTGTATTTGACAAGTGTGCAACTGTGATGTAACATGGATGCACGTGACACTGATAGGTAGAAGGCTGAATGCCAGATGTGACATGTATGGCGATCGCATCACTGCGACAGTTGGAGGAGATGTAGACATGCATGTAAGTGTGGTAGCGTGTGTGCATGTCTAGTGCACTCCCTGTGTTTCATGTGATGTCAGGCTCACCTTCGGCTGTTCATGCTTTTGTATGTGTATGGATGTTGCTGCCTGGTGCAATATTTCTGTGGAAATGCTCATGTGTGTGAGTTGAAATGACATGTGTGTCGTGGAGTGTGATGCCATGTCTGAAGTTTGACACTGCCACTCATGTTCAACTGTCATGTGTGTATCAGTCCATTGTACAGTGCCCTGATGTTTGTGTTTTATCTCTCCCTGTCTGCAGCGTCAACTGATGAAGAGGACGGAGAGGGTGCTGTGGAGCACAGCGGCAGGGATCGCACCACCAGCCGGAGACGCAAGGCCCGGCTCCCCTCCCAGATTGTCATCTCGTCGGGGAGTGAGGAGTCTGGTGCCGTGTCCCAGGCCGCAGCTGCCGAGTGTAGGTCCAAGAGGCAGAGGTCGGAGGTGGACTCCTCGGCAGCAGAAGGGGCAGCTGAGACCTCACAGGGTCCAACGGAGGAAGATGGCACAGAGTCATCCAGGTTGGTGGGGGGTTTGGTAAAGGAGGAGGCCGCGGAAGGGACACACACGGGGTCTGGAGGTGGGGATTCCACTGGTGCTAGTGGTGCAGTGCAGGGGCAGGGACAGGAGGTAGCACAGGCTGCCGCGGAGGTGCCTGTGTGTAATCCTGTCCCTGATCCTGTCACTGCATCATCTGGCACCAGCAGGGATGCCTACGTCCAGACCCGTTTTCAGGGAGGGGATGAGCGCACAACAACTGGCCTTCCTCTCCCTGCAGACGTGGCTATCCGGGAACGTGTTGAGCCTGTCCTGAGTTGGATAGCGTTGCGTCAACGGGGCATGCGAGGTGACCTGCAGTCCTTTCGTAGAGAGACGGCATGTCGTCTCGCATGCCTCTTTGAGCACGTTGACCTACTGGGATGGGTCACCAGTGCTGGATTCCTCCGTGTGCTGGACCTTCTTGCGACCCCCTCATCACCTGAAACCCCTACGCGCCAGTTGTCCTCCATGCCATCATCCCACCCATGTATCACCTGGGGACCCTGTGTAGCTGCCTCTTACCCAGCGGCCAGGCTAGTGGAGGACACGTCCCTGCCACAGTCGGGAGTCGGACGTCCAGCAGGGGTGGCCACCATGACAACTGCACCCCAGCCGGAGGAGGACGTGCAGGCAGCAAGAGCCAGGGCGCAGGCACAGGCACAGCAGCAGCAACATGGTGGGAGCAATTATGGCTCGGGGCCTTCAACATCGGAGGGGCAGGCATCGGCCATAGGGCAGGAGGACCCCGGATTTCAAGTGTCTTCCATGTGGCAGCGGTTGGGCCACGCCATAGATGCGAAGCGGCAGCAGGCGGAAAAGGCACGGCTCACAATCGTCAGGGCGGAGAACTCCATGCGGAGGGCCCAGAGGCGGGCCGAGTGCCTCGGGGCAATTCGCAGGGAGTTGGAGGTGAACATGTCATCGTCCCTGCGAACCCTCAGGGCCATGGAAGAGGACCGCCTCCAGGACATTGAGCGGGAGTTCGATGATGCCCTGGCGCGGGACATCAAAAAGTGAGCCATCGGACTAGCCCGCTGCCATTGTAAATAGTTAGATAGTTTTAGGTTTCCTTTCTGTTTTTGTTTATTTTGGGCCGCTTGGACAATGCACCACATTTTTGTATATAGTTCTTTATTAGTGTTTTTGTAGGTTTCATTTCATTTGTTGGGCTCATGGACCCTGGATTGGTGATTTGTACATAGTTGAACAGTGGATGTTTCTCGTTTTTATTTTAATTTCACCATGGCGCAATGGATTTCATATATTTTTTTTTTTCCTTGGATTTGCTTTGTTGGACTGAGACTTTGGACACATTTTCATTTGGATTTCTTTGGATTCTGATTTCATATTGTTTATATTTTTCCGGACATACTGCATTTTATTTCTTATTCCCATTATTGAGTGTTTTTTTTTCATTACATTCATGTTGTGTTCAATACATTTTTGTTTCATACTTCGATGTGTGGTATTCTCTCATTGGTTTCATGCATGTCATGATATGGGTTTTCACATTCACTTGCACCCATTGTGTGTGTGTGACGGACATGTGTTCATGTACATACTTGCCATTCGGGTTGTATCATGTAATGGCCATTTCTCTGTGGGTGGATGCAAAACTTGGTTGGGTCTTTGGGCTGGGGTGGCGTGGGGTGTGATGTGGGTGGCCTTGAGGCCCATGACTGAGGATCGTCATGACGTGGTTGCTGGGGGACATGAGTGGGACATGAGTGGGGGCCTGCTGGCAGGTGCTCCTGACTGCTGGGGGGTGGGGGTCCTGGGGGACATGAGTGGGGGCCTGCTGGCAGGTGCCCCTGACTTCTGGGGGGTGGGGGTGCTGGGGGACATGAGTGGGGGCCTGCTGGCAGGTGTCCCTCACTGCTGGGGGTGGGGGTGCTGGGGGACATGAGTGGGGGCCTGCTGGCATGTACCCCTTACTACTGGGGGGTGGGGGTGCTGGGAGACATGAGTGGGGACCTGCTGGCAGGTGCCCCTCACTGCTGGGGGGTGGGGGTGCTGGGGGACATGAGTGGGGGCCTGCTGGCCGGTGCACCTCACTGCTGGGGGGTGGGGGTGCTGGGGGACATGAGTGGGGGCCTGCTGGCAGGTGCCCCTGACTGCTGGGGGTTGGGGGTGCTGGGGGACATATGTGGGACATGAGTGGGGGCCTGCTGACAGGTGCCCCTCACTGCTGGGGGGTGGGGGTGCTGGGGGACATGTGTGGGACATGAGTGGGGGCCTACTGGCACGTGCCCCTGACTGCTGGGGGGTGGGGGCACTGGGGGACATGAGTGGGGGCCTGCTGGCAGGTGCCCCTGACTGCTGGGGGCTGGGGGTGCTGGGGGACATCAATGGGGGCCCGCTGGCAGGTGCCCCTGACTGCTGGGGGGTGGGGGTACTCGGGGACATGTGTGGGACATGAGTGGGGGCCTGCTGGCAGGTGCCCCTCACTGCTGGGGGGTGGGGGTGCTCGGGGACATGTGTGGGACATGAATGGAGGCCTGCTGGCAGGTGCCTCTCACTTCTGGGGGTTGGGGGTGCGGGGGGGACATGAGTTGGTGATCACTAGTGCAAGGTGACATGTGGCTTGGCTGGGGGGCATGACCATGGTGGATGGGATGCCTGTGGGATATGGCCAGGGGTGCAGGGTAGTCCCCTGTGGTGTGGGCTGCCTGCAGGGGCTGTGGAGATTGTAGAGGGAACACCTGGGAGGACCCACACTGCCAATTCACATGTAGGACTCCCCGCGCACCCCCGAAATTCACGTACCCCGCTCTGACAGCAAAATCGCGTGTGAAACTTCCTGCGAAGCCCAGTTATTCACGTACCCCACTCGCACAGGGCCTATCGCATGTGAAACTTCCCGCGCACCCCAGGAATACAAGTACCCCACTCGCACAGTGCATTTCACGTGTGAAACTTCCTGCGCACCCCCGAAATACACGTTCCCCGCTCCAATGGCGTGTGAAACTTCCCGCGCACCCCAGGAATACACGTACCCCACTCGCACAGGGCATTTCGCGTGTGAAAATTCCTGCGAACCCCTGCTTTACATGTACCCCGCTCCAATCGCGTGTGACACTCCCCGTGCAGCGGGGTCGGTGTATTTGTAGGGGTGCGCGGGGAGTTTTACAGGCGTTTTCGTGGTTGGGGCCTGTGCACCATGTATGGGATTTGTGCGCTATGCATGGCGCATGGGGAGGCGTTGGAGGCGTAACTGGCACTGCTGCAGGGTCGCTGCGCCACTCTGCGCCACGGCTGGTTTTGGAAGCTAAAATCCATTAATACGCTGTGTGCGGAAATGGATTTTAGCGCACGGGCTGGTGCAGAAATTTGCACGTGCACACTGTGCGCCAGCCGAGTGCGCCACTTGTGCGCTGAATTCTATGAATTACCCCCTCAGTCTACTTGCGTTATGGCATCCGTATAGTTATAAAATGAATTGCATTTTCTACAGTGTTTCTTTACAGGTGGAATCTTCATTCTGCACATGAAAGTTTTCTCGATTGCTTACTTCACCATCAGATTCTATAAGGTCTATGCATTCTCTTCTCTGGTCATCCTTCTCATTGGTCACTCTCATCTCGTGTGACATCACCAGCCTCTCTTGTTCACATCTTTACCCTTCTTTGTGCATCTCCCTCTGCAGACTGTCATCCTTCGGGATGAATCATGTATGGTCTTCACAGTGGTATAGGCACCATAGGTACCATTACTGGCATTGCGCATGTCACAATTTCCGGTTTCCAACATATAGGTGCAAAAGGGGCAGGACTCGCTGCAGAGGCATTCGGCTGCTCCTCTACATCCCCCCCCCCTGGTTGATTTATTGACCACTCCTTCACCAGTTTCCACATCTTGGTAATCTTTCATGAAAAAGTGCTTCTTAGGGGTCCAGATGTTCACTACTCCCTTCAGGGATTCTGCTGATTTTACATGTTCGTCAATACTCCAGGTCATGTGGCTAAATCCATCATCCCACATACTTCCTGTGGTTCCTTGGATGCAGGAACTTTGTTCTCTCTGGTGCTAAGATGCCGGCTTCTATATATTTTCTGATTTCTTCATCCGTCAATTCCTTGAGTCCAAACCCTGATTCGACATCAATCATAATCTTCATTCCTACAGCCTTTTTTGCTGTATTCTTGCACTGTTTGATTATTATCTTGATCACACAGAATCCAAACATCATTATCACCAGTACTGCTCCCAGCAATTTGACAATATTTTCCATCCATTGTGGAACCCACGCAAAGACAGATGCAAACCAGCTGTCATCTGCAATATCTTCGGTATCATCTAACATCTTGTTATACAACTTCATCAGCAACGTTATGTCCTCTGTCAAGGTCCCATTCTCGTCATCATGAGAAGGCATGAACATGCAACAAGATTCTCCGATTTTGGCACAAACATATCTGTTCTGAAGGGTCATCAGCCTTACAGCCCTCAATTCCGCATTGATCGCATTGAATCCCTTTATAGAAGTGTTGATCGTTTTCAGGAGCTCCCATCTGGTAATCTGTAACCATTGCGCATTGGCCATCATCTGGATCCCTGGCATGAAGATCGTCATGAAAATCGAAGCAGTCTTGCCGAATAGCCTATGCTCATACGGAATAGCATCAAACGTTTCTATTGATTTTGCTGAAAAGTAGTTCTCCCTCTTTGTTTGGTTGAGAAATTCAAGTGATCTCCTCCTTCTAAAATGGGCATCTGCTTTTGGGAATTCTCCAATGTTCATGTCGCTCTGGGGAATCACTAACACTGGAACATGAATAAGCACTATGGAACACATCCCTCCCCAACCCTTGCGCAGCTTCATGTAAGTTCTGCACCTACAGGCCCAGTAGTGATCCATTAGAACTAATGGCCCATCCCTCATACCTGGTACATCATAAATTTGGCCACACTGATGATTTACTCCAACTTTCCTTGTGCCATTGTTTCAGAAACACAGAGCTGTGCTGGCCACAGGTGCTATCTGTAGCAGTCCTCCTTTATCATCCACCCATGTCAGAAACTTAGCAATTATTGGCCAGTGGTGTTTGCATTTTTTCTCTGCAGTATCTATAACTGACTCATAATTTCCTGCTAGTGCTGATGCTTGCACACAATCAGATCTTCCGCCTATCCTTCTAGAGTCCTTCATTTGTAATTGACCTCTTTCCTTGCACCTCAGTATTTCTTCTTGATTCTTGCCTTGACAATTTAGCATATGGTTTTCTTCTCTTCTGATTCCTGCTTCATTTTTTCCAGGCTGTTCATATCTTATCACTGGAATACGTGTTTCTGACTTCTCTCTTGCACATAATTATCTTCTCTTGGGAATGTCTTTTCAGTTACCCATATCAAGGATGCTGTTCAACCCTGGAACTGTCCTCGTCTCTGGCAAAATACGAGATGCGTTCAGCAATTAACTTTCTGTACTGCTACATCTGTAGCTATAGATATCTTGGAAGTCCCCATAGCATACAGTATGAAAGCACAAACATAGCAACTCTCCTTGGAAGTTCTCTCTCTCACCATTTTCATGTGTCGTTACCACATGTTATTACCCAAATGAGCTGTACTGTCTAAATATGTGTTAATCCCATTATCATCTTCCTATGTACTTCTCTTTTGTCTTCCCCTTAAAATGTTAGCAGCCCATGGAAACAACTCTAAAGCAGCTCTGCTGTGAGCAGAAAACATTCAAGACCTTGGGCCTCATTACAAGTTTGGTGGTAGCCTTGCTGGTAAAACTAGAGATGCTAGTGATCAGATATGTCAAATAGTCATTTAATTCATTTTCTAGCAATTTTGCATGTCTCTGGGCATCACTCTTTCTCATTCATCTTCCTGTCACTAACTTGTGGGGTGTGAGGTGGTGGTCAGACCCGGGCTGATTTCTTAAGGAATACAGAGCTTGGGGAAGAAAATGTAGCCATCCCTTTTTCAGTGTCAATTTAAGCTTGGCAACTCTTTCCTTAAGGAGGCCATTGAGTCTCTCACATATCCTGTTCGCTTGCACGTGATAAGCAGAAGAAAATGTGTGCTTAATATTTAGAAATAATCCTATTTTTTCAAATACTTCATTAACAATATGTGACCCATTATCGGATCTCAACACCTCACACACTCCCCATTTAGGAAAGACTTCTTGTACTAAAAACTTAGCTGCGCAATTGGCATCAGGAAGTGTACAAGGACTTGCTTCAACCCACCTGGAGAAGGGACACACCACCATTCTATTAGAACACATTGCATTTTATGCAGTAAATTGCATCGTATGTCAAAAGTTTACTGCTGGGAATACACTGCGAACAATTACAGGCATAATTCCTCGATTGAATGGTCCTTTTCAGCATTTACATATCAATTATGTTGATATGCTGTAAGTATACCTGTATCCGTTTCACAATTGCACCATATAAACATAATTGATATGTAAATGCTGAAAATGACCATTCAATTGAGGAATTATGCCTCTAATTGTTCGCAGTATATTCCCAGCAGTAAACCTTTAACATACGGTGCAATTTACTGCATAAAATGCAACGTGTTCTAACAGGTTCGGTACAAACCAGTCTTCTGCAATTACTGCATCGAGACTCTCCCTAGTTACATGTGCGGGGTAGTGCAGCTGTTCAAGCGCTACCTTTAACAAAGATGCTGGCATCACTGGCTTTCCAGTACAGTCTTGTCGCCATAATGCTTCTGTGGGGGATAAAGAACACCCCCTTTATTTCCATAATTCCTGCTCTTCCTGCAGTCCACTTCCTTAAATCTCCATTAACTGAGCTCTTGGTAAATGATTAAATTCTTAATTTACTGCCATAATCGTAACTACTTTCTCCTTTACATTTGGAGTATCAAAACTTGAAATATCTGGTGAATATGCAACCCTTTTGGCCTCTGCTGCTTCATTTATGCATGAGATAAAGTCAGTTTGCTTAGTGTGTGCTGTGCGTTAACTATCGCTATGGCTACTGGGAGCTCTAGTGCCTTAATAAGCCTTTCCAACAAAGACGCGTGCAGCACTGGAGTGCCGTCTGCACGGAGGTAACCCCTCCTTTCCCAACATGCTAGCCCTGTGTGCCCTGTGTGTACGGTTCACATCAGTTAGGCAGATTCACTGTACACCATCACTTCCTGCCCTTCATGTTTCTTGAGTGCGACAATAAGTGCAACCAATTCACTGCTTGGCCTGAAAAGTGAGATATAGTCTTGCACTTGCCACAACCTCAAATTTTCCGTTTGGTCTATGCCTCACTACAACTGTGCCAGATTAAGATTTCAAAGAGCCATCAATAAAAAGAATCTCCCCTCCTGCCGGTGCATTTTCTAATGCACAGTATGTCATCGTGAAATTCCTCATAGTTCGTGCAATCATGCACATGCTTGCCCTCTGACAATGGCTCAGCCACAAAGGTGGCAGGGTTTGCTATTTTACACCTAACCATTTTAAGCGCTGGATTTGATATAATCACTTCACATACAGAAGCTCTTTGAGATATCAAGGTACCCTAATGTTTCTTTAAAATGGCAAACAAAGCATATCCACAAAAAGTGTCACAGAACAACCCATTACAATACTTGTAGATTTTTCAATTGCAAACACGGCGGCTGCCAATGACTGTTCACAAGGAAAGTGCATTTCCTAACCGGGTCTAAAATCCCACTATAATATGCCAAAGGTTTATACCCTAATGCAGTCCTCTGTGTAAGCACTGCTGTCATGGCAGTCCCATTAGTGTGTGAAAATAAGAAAGACTCCTCAGCATAATAGAGAATCCCGAAAACAGGAGCTGCACAAATTGCCTTTTTCAATTCTTCGAATCCTTCCTCCATTTCTTCAGTCCATTCTGTTCTCCTTATTCACCTGTGCTTGCTTCAAAGCCTGCAAAAAGGATCTTGTGTATGTATAACTGGCCTATGTACAACACGTCTTCTTGACAATGCTGTAGCTTCTCTTTGTCTACCTTGTATCCCTTGTCTGCTAGAATAGTCATCAATTGAATTGAGTCATGTCTACACACATCCTCAGTGGAGCTACAAATCAAAATGTCATCTACGTATTGTACCACCTTGCTTTTCAAATCAGTATTGCCTAGGTTCATCTGTAGGACTCTATCAAAGCTTGATGGAGACTCACAGTACCCTTGAGGCAGCCTAGTGTGTTTGAGGTGGGTATGGTGAAATGTAATTGAGGTCAAGTCTTGTGAGTCTTTATGCAACAAGACTGAGAAAAACACATTTTTCAAATCAATCACTGTGAAATATCGAGCTTCCACTTGAATACTGCATAGTATTGTCGCTGGATTAGGAAATAGAGGAAACTGTGCCTCTACAATCTCGTTAATCGGTCTCATATCTTGTATACATCTCCACGTCCCTCCCTTTGCTTTTTTCACAAGGTACAATGCAGTATTGCACAATGATTCTGACAGTACCAGAATACCCTGCTCCATTAGTGCTGAGATAGTCTCAGAAATGCCATCTGCCTCTCAAGACATTGGTTATTGTCTCACTCGAGGTAGATATGCTCCTGGTTTCAGCTTTATTTTCACCTCCCCTACTCCCTTTAGTAGGCCTACATCATAAAGGCCTTTAGTCTATAAAACGCTTGGCACTTTCTCCAAGTCTTCATCAAAAAATGATGGGCGCTGTCGCATTATCTCCATTCAATGTGGGATCTCCCTTTTCTCTATTCTGTTCCAATATGTAATGCTCATAAAGAACACCACTTCATTATCTGATGGATAATTTTTAAACATATCGTTGTCAGTGACGTCAGTCAATCTGCACCCTTCCCCAATGGCAATCACTGTTCTCCATGACCTACCCTCATCATCTGTTCCTTCAAGCATTGGTATTTCCCAATGTACTATGGCTGCATCTAATGTAGGGGGATAGTTTGTGCCCCCTCTTTGTCCATAGGTACCTGTGGTCTAAACAAACATTCATCAGGTATTCTCATAGTCTTTCTCACTAAACTAGATAGCCATTTTAACAGAATGCTCACGCCATAAAGAAACACTTTGGGTTCTACTGGCACACCTAACAGAGTCATTAGCTCTGTAAATGCCAATATAAACTCGCCCACATTCATAAAGTGTCTCCAGGGGTTCCCAACCTTTTATGCGCAAGGAGCAAAATGTGAAAATCAAATTAAATGGTGAGCAATATCAGTTCTTTGATGGAACATATCAGTGCTCAGTTGGTGGAAAAACAATGGTACAAACAAACAATCGCGGCCCCTGACTGAGGATAAAGTGTAACCTTGAATGTTAGTTACAGTATTCGTTATATCACACACAAACACTTTATAGGAGAAAAACAATTCATTTGAGTGTTGCTTATTCTTACAATTAATGTGTATGCTACCAGAGGTGGAAGAACACCCTTTCCCTGTGCAGTGTTTCTGTCCCTAGGTTAGAGGTGGTGAGCCGCCAATCTAATAGGAAAGGAGAGAAGATAGCTGTCCCTCTATCTACAATGTATACAATTTTGAGCACCTCTCATTAGTTAAAAGGAGCTGAACCAAGCATATTTTGCTTCCATGAACATTTAGTGGAGGAAGTATTTCCTTAAGGTACGGCGGCCATGAAATTATTTTATACACCTCCCAGGAAGTGTGTACATAGTATGCAGACCGAGTAGTAGTGTATCGTTCAGCCCAGCAGTAAAAAGATATATGCAAGCTAATTACTGTCAATCAAAATATAAAAGATATCTGAATATTGGTTTGCCAAAGGGTTGTATTCTATGGGATCTCCTATGACATATAGGTTAGGTACTCTAATTTGAATTGTTTTCTACTCTCTTAAACACCGAGTTGGAAGTAGCAAGGTAAACCAATTAAAGTTAAAATTAGATTTGAAATTGAATTTGAAGGTGAAGGAGAGAATATACTCTGCACTAGAAATCTTGTTCCGTATCCTGTGTGTCTTCAGGGATATTGTCCTTCCAGGTGGTTGACTGGTTTCAATGACGTGCTGACTTTAGTCATCTTCATCAGGACCTACAATTTCACTGCATCTGGTGAGATCGCCTTGTCCATCAGATATGGTGGCAGTTTCCACATCCAACCTAGGGGAAACAGTTAAAAAAAAAATGTTTGGCCATGGTCCAATATACATATATTTCTTTCACATGCAAGTTGCAATGAAGTTAAGTTTAAGTGAGATCATATGGATCTAGTGAAGCTCTGTCAGGGAACCCCGTGGGTATTCACACACCCTAGTGCTCTCATCTTTTTTACATCTCTTGAGTAGTATCCACAAATTAATGCAGTAAATGGTAATAACAAAGTTCTGTATTGTGAAAGTTACCTTCAGCCCTGATGTCCTAGAAATCCATCTGGATGCGGTTTCCTGCTACCTTCCGGATCTCTATTTATAATGAGACATGTCCCGGAGGTACTGATCAACAGCCAGTTTCCCTGAAAAAGAGAGGTGAAGTGGCCATTGATTCTTTGGCGCAATGCTGCAGTCTTGCAATTGCTTCATTAGTTAACGGTGGTGACTTGGTGAATTATGTTGCACACCAGTATAATCGGGAAGTGGGCTAAAGCGCCTGCAATACTACTTGATCTTAAAATTGCTTTGAAGTGAGGTCCCATGTCGTGGGATCCCGTGCAGTGGGATCCCAGAGACGGTATTGTGGGCCATACAGAGTGCGTGGCTTCAAAACTGTGTTCAGTGCAATAGTTACAGCATTGTGCTTTTCTATTCTGTTGTCCGATGGACGGCAAGGTCCTGAGAAAGGGAAATCACAGAATAATTCCGTAGACCCCATCGTTGTGTCTATCTTTTTGGCATACTGGGGTCATTTTGGCTTACCTTCAGTACGGGTGAATCCTGCCAGCGTGTCGGGCTGCAGCGGTCTGAGTCACGCTCCCATTCAAAATTGCGGTTGATAGGAGACGAGCTACTGCAATGTTTAAGACATCTTTTGTTTCTGTTACGGCTTCCTGCATGCAGTTGGCCATTTTGGAGTGTACATGGTTGCCTGTAAATAAAGCTAAATTGGGCAGTGATGCCAATTTTGGGCTGAACTGGTCCAAAAGCTCCTCACCCGTTGGTCACACATATTATTAATTATATTGCTTCGTAGACATGCTGCCTGCAAATGAAGCCAAATCGGACCAAAATGGTCCAGGAGTGCCTCATCTGTTGCTCACATGTAAACTTGGTCATATTGTTTTGTTGACATATTAATCTATACTTTGTTTAGTGTGGTTTGTGAAAATCACCAGTATGGTTTGGGAACCATAAATAGGTTATTATGTGTGTCTTGTAGTTTCCTGCATGATATGTGACGGACGGTGTGTCAGCATGTTGTGTGCCGTATTCCTGGCATGTCTCGGTGGTTATCCCAGATGGTGAAATCTAAACCCTCATGTGCAGTGATGAGCAGGTCCAGAAAATGGGTCTCTGTTTTGTAGCATCTATGCTGAATTTTAGATGCGTGTTGCAATTATTTAGCTACCGATGAAATGTCGCTAATTGATCTGATGTTCCTTGAAAGATGAGAATGATGTTGTCAATGTATCTTTGCCACATCATAATCTTCGTGCAGTGACGATTGGTTTGTGCATAGATGTGTTCTATTTAGAAGTGCTTGCCATATAGATTGGCCAACTTCGGGGCAAACGTAGCCCCATAGCTGTTCCTGACACGTTTGGAAGAAAGTATCTTCACATAGGCAATAGTTCCGAGTTAGAGCAATTTCCGCCAGGTGCGTGATGAAGCTGACATGTCCATTGCTGAGTCTGGGATCATTGGCCAGGCATCGATGTACCATCTCTATTGTTTCTATTTGAGGAACGCTTGTGTATAGGGCCTCCAAATCCATCCTGACCAACGACTGGGTTTCTGTGTCAAAATGAAGTGCGGTGAGTAAGGAGAGTATAGCCGTGGAGTCTTTCACATAGGACTTCATTTTCGGTATTTTGTCCCTAGGAATCAGTCTACATATTGGGACAGAGGCTCCAACATGGAATTGATCCCAGAGACTATTGGCCATCCCGGCAGAGGTGTTATTCCTTTATGCACTTTTGGCAGTTAGCTCAAATGCTGGGGCAGTTACGTGCTGAAGTGCATTCTGCCAGGCCGGAGACCAACGCCCTGAGGAGGGAATTGATAGTCGCTAAAGATTGCACTGACAAATTGAGCAGGCCACTTCTCCAACCACAGGCGGGACAGGCACCACTACATGGTAGCGTTTCATCAGTGCCAACATCATCAGCCAATCGTGTACAGTTAACCCTTCCTTGGGCAGTTCCTTTGGCCCCACCTGAACGATTCACGGGACATCCCAGGAAGTATGCAACATTTATGAACCAATGTCACCTTCATTTCTTTTGTAGGCCTGGGGCCTTCCCTAATGACCAGTCACGGGTAGCTTTCGTTCTATCTTATTTGAGTGGCAGTGCTGCGGACGGGTCTGTACCCTTTGTCAGTCAGGATGATCCTCTGCTACATGACTTCAGGGGTTTCCAGCAAGTGATGGAGAAGCTCTTTGCTCGTCGTACCCATGGACAGGCATTAGACAATGAACTTTTGTCCCTCCATCAAGGAAACTAAGACTTGGTGGTTGAAGCAGGGTGGCCTGAAGAGAAATAACCATGTTATTCCATCGGGGCCTACGAGGGGAGCTAAAAGACGTTCTTGATCAACTGGTTGATCTACCAAAAGACTGTGCAGAGTTTATTAATCTTGTTGTTCATCTAGATCATAGGTTGCAAGATGAAGAGCAGATCAGATCAGACTGGATACCTGCGCTATGTATGTTCGATCAAAGGTCAATGTCCCACGTGCAACAGAGAGTTTGGTGGAACCAATGCAGACCGGAGGGTTAAGGGCCCCTTTAACTAAGGCTGAAAGACAACAGAAGGCAGAAGCAGTTTTTATACTGCAGAAATTCAGGCCATTTCCTTAAAGAGTGTCCAGTAAAGATACCCAGGAGAACCGTAGGGGCCACTGAGAAAGAAGATGCTAACAAGGAGTCAGAAAACTTCCAAGCCCGACAAGTGTAGGAGTCCATTTGTCGAGCGATGAAAGTGAACTACAGACCTCCCATTTTGCATTGCCAGTGATCTTGATCAACCACCAGCAACCATCTTGGATGCATGCCGTTGAAGCATACATAGACAGGGGAGCAGTAGAAAACTATATGGACCAAGATCTCGCAGCAAAAATGTAGCTTCCCTTATGCCCTAAGTCAACCACTGAAATGGTCACCACTGTTGATGGTACGGAAATAGCTTCCGATCCAGTATCCCAATGCACAGCAGTCTTTACCCTTCTGTGCCTGGATGGACACCGGGAATCTATTGCTTTCGCCCTCATCAAGGCACCTCAGTTTCGGCTAATCTTAGGGATGCCGTGGTTGGTAGCTCACAATCCTCGAATAGATTGGCGTGCAAAGAAGTTGACCTTTTCCGAAAGTTGTGCTCTCACTTGTTATCAAAGAGAAAAGCAGCTAACAGATACAAGTACTTCTGCTCATGGAAAAGCGGCAATAATTCTGGGTGTAACCGGTACCCTACCAAGTGAATACCAGTTCTTTCAAGATTATTTTCAGAAAGAGCAAGCTAATACCTTACCGCTGCACAGGCTATATGACTGTCAGATCGACCGAGCACCCGGTGCACACATCCCTTGTGGTCGAATCTATGCACTTACTGAACCAGAAAACCAGCATTTGAAGTCCTATCTAGATCAATACCTTGCAAATGCTTTTATCCGCCCATCGAAGTCACCACCAGCCTCTCCTCTATTCTTGGTGCCAAAAAAGGAAGGAAATTTGAGGACTTGCATCGACTACCGTGCATTAAACCAAATCACTGTAAAGAACCGCTACCCCCTACCACTTATTCCAGAACTTTTAGATCAAGGCAAAGACACCCAAATCTATACTAAATTGGACCTTAGAGGAGCATACCATCTTGTTTGAGTAAAAAAAGGTAACGAATGGAAAACCGCCTTTCGTACAAAATATGGCCTATACGAATACCAGGTAACGCCCTTTGGGCTTTGCAATGCCCCCGTTGCATTCCAGTACTTCATGAACAATGTCTTAAGAGAATTCATCGACCTCTGTGCCCCAGTCTACATTGATGATATCCTAGTATATTCAGCTTCAAAACAGGACCATGTCAAGCATGTTCTCTCTGTTCTTGCAAAACTCTGCCAATATCAGCTATATGCCAAACTTGAAATGCTCATTTTATGTCACCGAAGTGGAGTTCCTCGGTTTCATCCTCACCCCAAAAGGAATCCCAATGGATGTGCACAAGGTAGATGCGATTCTTAATTGGCCATCGCCAAATTTGTTCAAGGGAATCCAAAGCATGTTGGGTTTTGCAAACTTTTACCACCGATTCGTCCCAGGGTTTTCTCAGATAGTGCATCCGATCACATAATTATTAAGAAAAAACAATAAGAAATTCCCATGGACATAAGAAGCAGAGAAGGCCTTCCAAGAACTCAAGGTGAGGTTCACTTCTGCCTCGATTCTACAACATCCTCGTCAAGATCTCCCTTACATGGTGGAAACGGATGCCTCAAGCATGGCATTAGAAGCTGTTCTCTCGCAAAGGGACCCTGAAACTGGTCAATTGCACTCTGTAGCCTTCTGTTCACATAAGTTCTCACTGCCTGAACTCAACTACGCTATGACGGACAAAGAACTTCTAGCCATCAAGTCAGCCTCTAAGGCCTGGTGACATTATCTCCTAGGTGCTAGGCATACAATCACTGTAATAACTGACCATCGAAACCTACAATACCTCAAAACAGCGAAGGCTCAATCTTCACGTCAACTACGCTGAGCCCTCTTCTTCGCGGAATACGATTACATGATCACATTTCGATCAGGAGTCAGAAACGCAAAGGCCGATGCCCTTAACCGTATGGGTATTGGTGAGAAGGTACACATGAGCCCCGATCCAGTGGCCATTATTCCAAGCAACAAACTCCTGGGATTTACAGCAACAATGACTCAGAGCGAACTGCAGGAGGAGATTCACCACTTGATGAGTCCTAAACTATTGCAAGAGTGGAGTACACAAGGAGAACACCATACAATTAAAGACCAACTACCATATTTCAGGAACCGTTTATTTCTGCCAAGTAAAGAATTACAAGAACAAGTCATCTCTGGCTATCATGACTCTTTATTTGAGGGTCATCCTGGAATTGCTAAAACTCTAGCCAAAGTAAAACAAAGCTACTGGTGGCCCACTTGGCGCAAGTACGTTATTCAATTCATCCTATCCTGCGGTGTGTGTGCACAAAATAAGTCACTGAAGCAAAAACCAGCTGTACTTCTTCGACCATTGGAAATCCTACCGGCACCCTGGCATACATTATCTCTCGATTTCATCACCAATTTACCACACAGTCAAGGATTCAACACCATTCTAGTGGCTGTGGACTTATTTTTAAAAATGGCACATTTTGTTCCTTTTAAAGGTCTTCCAAATGCGTCTAGCCTGGCAAAGGTATTTCTTGAACATATCGTACGGCTCCATGGGTTTCCTTCTGTACTGATCTCAGACCGAGGTACTCAATTCGTGTCCAACATCTGGAGGAAGTGCTGTTCTATGGCTCAAATCAATATACAATTATCCACTAGTCACCATCCTCAAACGGATGGCCAAACAGAAAGAACGAACCAAACAATCAAGCAATACCTACGCTGTATGCTACATAAAGCGCAAGGAAGTTGGAAGGACTTGTTATGGATAGCAGAATATGCCTAAAATAATTCTTTACACACTAGTACTGGGCAGACCCCTTTCTATACCATATACAGAAGACATCCACGCACTTCTAAACTAGATGTTCCTACTACCCTGGGAATGCCAGCAATTAAAACCTTACACATGATCATTTCTCAAACCTTCAAAAAGGCAGTCGAACATTTACTCCAAGCTAAGAACCGACAAAAGAAATTCACTGACCAGCCTCGTGCAAAGGCTCCCAATTACGAAGTTGGAGACGAAGTCTGGTTAGCATCAAAACATGTGCCCATAAAAGGATCCCAGACCTTTCGCCCACGATAACGAGGTCCTTTTACCATCAAATCTGTAATAAATCCAGTAGCTATTAAGCTAGCCTTACCATCCAATATGCAAATTCATCCTGTGTTCCACGTATCTCTTCTGAAACCTGTCCAACCTGGAACTCGTGTTACAGCACCACCAAAACCAGTAGTGATCAGTGGAGAACGGGAATTTGAGGTTAAAGACATCTTGGACTCAAAGTACATCAGATCTAAACTAGGCTATCTAGTAGATTGGAAGGGGTATGGCCCACAAGACAGAACATGGGAACCTTGTGAATATGTCCATGAACCACGCTTGATAAGACGGTTCCATCAAAATAATCCAACCAAACCAGGACCGGGCAGAAGAACTACCATGAGAGGGGCCTTGGGGGGGTGCTGTCATGATCCCTGCCCCTCACCCTCATAGGCAAGGCAATGGAGCCAGGCTACAATTCTACATTATGGCCTTAAAGGCCTTACCATCTCATCAAAGACTCTCCTGGAGTCAGTCCTGGCGCCTTTGGCGCTAGGCTCATACACAATGTGAGGATGACATGGGACCTGGACTTGGTAATTAACATTTGTGCAACATGGAGGTGCCCACATAGTTCGGTTCTATGAACCGTGCTATGCGGTCTAGTGTTTCGGGTGTGGTCAAGCCTTGGGATACCTGGGATACCTGAGCCTATATAAGCCATGCCCGGGCAGAGGAACACGCTTCGCGTTACTCTGCAGTTCTCATCGTGATGCTCACCATTCTCAGCTCAGTCTCCTCTCCTGAGTTCCTCGCCTGCCTTCCTGGAGCCGCGTACCTGAAAGAACAAGAACATCTTTAGCATGACACTTACCTGTGAGTAGATCCTGTTCGCAATCCATCGCTCTCCAGTGAACACTGCATCTCGACGCCGCCTCATCTCCGGAACGCCGCAACCTGGGAAGAAGAGAGCGAGAAAAGCATTAGTAAATGTTTCCATATTTCAATTGGGAAAACAGCAAGAACAATCAAACTCTTACCTGGGTTCGAGCCGCTCTTGGTCAGCAACCGTTCCGGAACCACACAATGACCTACAAAAGAGAGGAAACACAGGTCAGCACAGGAAAAGACAAATAGCGCCTCGCATTGCACATTTACTCACCGCCTCGTGCTCAACCCCAAGAAGCACGACAACACCAATAACCTCTTCCTGCACCTAGAGGAAGAAGATGAGACATTATCAAGGGACAAAAGAAAGAGAGAAGGACAGATTATCAAGACTGCAAAAAAAGCAAACTTACCTTAACAAACTAAAGTCACAGCAGGTCTGGACTCGAACAGGGCCCGCACCAGTGAAGCAAATAGGTTGCGACGCGCCCACACCAACAACGCACTCCTGCACCAATAAGCAGGACGGAAAGCACATCATACAAAAATCAAGGTGAGGAGAAGGCTTTTGGGGAAGGTTTGGTCCTCAAGGGAGGTGGGAGCCAAGCAACAAGAGACAGTAAGGTTAAACCTGATATTCCTGTATTGCAGGCCCAATACTCGGCCAAACAGATTCCAAAGGAGGGGTTTGAGAGCGCGAGTGGTCCAACCAGGGCTGAGTGGCATCCCCGTGGATATCAGGTAAGCGTTACATTTTGGGGACTATAGTTTAAAATGAAATATGATCAAAACAAAAATGATGGTTTTCAAGAAAAGGGTGAAACTTTGTAGCACGTTTTTTAAATGAATGTAGAGAAGAGGAGGTAGACTATTGAGCCCACTCTTCACAAAGAGTGGTGCTTGGGTCACTCATTGTAAGAAGACTGCTGAAAGGGTGTCATTATGGATAAGGGCTATTTAAAATTTTATTTCAAGTTTGGTTCATTCAAATTTGACAAGTGCCTGGAGGAATATAAGGCAAAGATCTGTTCCATCATTTTTTGTGGCAGCAAAATCTGAGGTGGTTCGAATTTGTCATGTTGTGGGAGGGTTACAAAATAAATTCCTGTGCCAAATAGCAGGTCTCTCTCCAGGTACACCTGATAACGCCTTATGAGCTAAATTGGTGGTGTTCAGTTTGAAAGTGTTGTCCCTGGTAAGATTTTTACCTTATTTCATGAATGTACATCTGGGATTTTCTGCTAATTATAAAGTGAATGTCAGCGTAAGTGTGATTGCAGCCTCCCAATGTAAAGAGATATACTTGTGGTACAGGAGTTGTACGGAACTGTTCATTTGGATATTGGGGTGGGATATAACTAAATTTGGCACATTAAGCCAATTCAAAATAGTTCTTAAACCAAGAGATTGTCTGAGGAGGCGAGAGGCAATTGTCCAAAATAAACATCAGATGCCCACTTTTGCCGAACATGCAGACTTACGTACACATATACAACAGCATGGAGAAATCTGTGAAATAAGATCCCCAGAATGCGGAAGGCTGATGCTAATGATACGTTTAAATTTACCCACTGCTCAATAAATAATGATGATGTGCAAGAAGAATCACAAAATGTGCCTGCAAAATGGGACTTCGATGAACATTTGGCTATTTTCCGTTAATTTGTCATTATTTCTCTGTTTTTCGTAACTGTGGACATGCATGGAAGCTATGTTTTATATAATTGATTGTAATGATAATGCTTTTATATATACCTTGTATGAATATGTCAAGGCTGCTTTTTTACAGTGGACTTGTTCTAATCGATGGAAATGTTATGAAATATGATACGCTTTTAAACTTTGCCAACTGTTAATGGAGACATATGATTGAATAAACATTAAGTCATTCTGGTCATTACATGGTAGGCTTTACAGACCACTTCACTGGGACTTTGGAGGTTACCTCCTAAAATGTTTTTTGGTATATAATGGCATATAGTGCAGCATATAGCACTAGGGGCCTGTAACATTGGTGAAAAAGTGGTTAGGGAAACATTTTTCTGAAGGATCTGGGGCCTCTTTTCTGACCCTCACCAGTAGCCTTTTAAAATGAATCACCCAGGGCAGCTGGCAAAGGGCACAGGCAAAGGGCACCTTCATTTAGGCGCTTACCATGCCTGTTTGCCTGTGGGCTCCAGACCTTCCGGATGCAACAGTCTCTGCAGCTACTTCAATGTAAAGGACGTTGTCACCGATACCCACGGTGTGGGTTTCTCAATTGAATGTTGCTGTGTTTTCCATTGCGATACTTGTATTTTCTTCCCTTTGGGTCCAGGGTGTGGGACTCAGTTGAATTTTGTTGCTGTGTGCACCTCCATACTTGCATTTTCTTCCCTTTGGGTCCAGGGTGTGGGACTCAGTTGAATTTTGTTGCTGTTTACACCTTGATACTTGCATTTTCTTCCCTTAGGGCCCAGGCTGTCAGTCTTACAATTGAATTTTGCTGCTGTTTTGCACTGCCATACTTGCATTTTCTACCCTTAGAGCCCAGGTTGTGGGTCTTACAATTGACTTTTGCAGAGAGTTGTTGTGCAGTGGACTGAGCATACCTTTGTTCCCTGTAATGAGTCTGCTTTAGTTCCCTTGAAATACCTTTCCTCCGAGCGGAGCGGGGCAGAGTGTGGCAGAGTGTTTTGTGCTTCTGTTGTTCACCCCATACAAAGAACAAGCCATGTGAATCCGCACGCGCGCACTGCAGAGTGCTTGTTGGGAAGAGGAACAAGAGTCGACAGCATTGTGAGTAATGCAGCACTTTGGTACAATTTAGTGTAACTGTTCACCTGCTGATTCTGTTTTAACTTACTTATGGTGTTTGGGTATACTTTAAAAACATTGATGCCACTGTAAAAGGAGCAGGCTAATCGACGGAGAGAGGGAGATCTCCAATGGTGAAACTAAAAACAAACAAGTCTCCACAATTACAAAAAGTCATGCAAATGCAAAAACGTGCACAATCATTAAAGTCGGACATTAGAGGGTTTTGTAGTGCAAAGAGCTCTCTCAAAATAACCGCCTCAAAATGTTCTGTGGAAAATGGGGTCCCCCAATCGAGTCTATCAACCACAAATGTGCCTAAAGATAATGATTTATTCTATCGCTCTTGAAATTTCTGATTGCACCATAGCGGCAGAGGTATTATTCCTTGAACGCAAAAATGAATGTGGGACACCAGCAAAAGAACAATCAGCATCTACAATGTGACAAAATTGCTGAGGACGATGCGGTATCCGAGGCGCCCCAAATACAAGAAAGCTTGCACACCATATCAGCACAAATCCACACTGGAGCCCAATGCTTATCAGCAACTCTAAAAACATTGCAAAGTGTATTTGTGTCTGATAACAATACTGTAGAAACCAATTTAATAAAAGAAGCAGCGTGTATGCATACTTTACCCTCATGCAGTGCCCCATGGAATTCGGCAAAAACCATGAGTATGTCACCAGCACAAGACACAAGCACAGACGTTGAAACACTGCAACTTAAAACTCCTTTAGAATCAACTGAGTTTTTAACACTTGAGCAAAGAATAAAATATATTAAAATATCCATATTTTCGTCAAATGTCCTTTTTAGGGCTGCCAATAATGCTCATAATAGAATGCCTGAACTCATAAAATGTAAATGATGTCCAACAATTTAACAACAGAGATGAGATCAAATTAAATTGATCATTCTAAAAATTTGAATTTTTCCCCCTACAACAGACTGTCACAACTTGATTCTGCAGTGCAGCAGAGGCTCGCAGACATACGTACACAATAGAACAAGTGTTCTTAATATCTTTTGTGACATCCAAGCCTTAGAAGATCTTCAATCTTCTGAAAGCACCCACGTTGAATTTGTTAGTGATCAAGATCTAAGTAAGGTCAGATTGTGGATTCAGTCTGCCATTTTTCTAAATACCAACTGGAAAGCAAGATTAGACATATATCATTTAGGTTGACTCTGTGCCTCGGCAAATAAACATTATTAAAGAGATAGTTTGTAACCACAGGGCCTGTGAGGAGACCCTCTCGGATTCTATCTTGAGAGTACTCTGCCTACAAGGCCCATTTGATACAATTTGGAGGGTGGACTCTGCACAGAAACCAAGAGCATCCTACACAAAAGTTTCCAGAACCCAAAACTCAAATGAAGGTACATCCTATAAATAACAATCCAACTTTGCTGATTGGACAACCTACAAGCTTGCCAGTTGGAAAACCAGTGGGTTTAAGCATTTATTACAAAAAGACAACCCTCTGATTGAGTTTGACATAATACTGTTACAAGAGACTTGGTTTGTTGAATCCCCTGTATGGGATGGATATTATGTCTCACTGTTAGCTGAAAAAAGTTCTGAATGGGGCAGAACCTCCCGGCAAGCCTTTTGGTAGCAGTAAAACAATATGTAGGTTTCACCTTGATGCCTGGGGCCACCCCCAACTGATTCACCCAATTGGTTAGAGTGAAAATGTCACATGGGGATTTCGCCATTCTTAATCGCTACTGGATTATCGCACACGCCTTCTTGCAAGGTGTTGAAAACATGTTGGATTTCATTACCAAGGATCCTGATGTCACCTTTGTTATGTTAGCAGGCAACCCTAATATAGATTGCCTATCTTCGAAGCCGACACTTACATTGTGATTACTTTACAAATGGCATACTTTGATACAAGAAAGACCATTCATTATGCAAAATGGTGTCCTTAAGGGAGACATTCCTCCAAAAGCCACGTGAAAAGAGGCCAACAGGCAGCTATCATAGATTACATCTTTGTTAAAATGAATATGTATGTATTTATTGACGGCTCCCAGGTGATAGAACAACTACATAGTGATCACGAATTGTTGTGTTCAGCTTGGAGCTGGACCTCTCTCCCCGTACGAAATATGTATTATGATGGCACACTCATGTTAAATGGAGGGAGGAATAGGTTCAGGTGGTCGTAAAAATATCAAAATAGGTCATGTGTCAAATGTGCTTGAAACCATGGACCATATATACTTATTTGGCCAGCTTCAGGATTTGATTGCAAGGATAAAATGTCTGAGACATCTCTCACTCTGTTAGGGCCGAGCAGACTTTCTGGGGATAATGTTTCTTCTCCCCAAACCCTGGAGCCTCATTGAATGTCCGAAGAGGTTGGACTAAAGTGGAAGCTGACTCCTAGGATTAGGTTGTCTCTGTGCATGTCGAGTCCATAATGCACAGACATTCTTACCGAACGGCATATATAGATATATAGATATATTCAATGAAAAAACTTTGTTAAAGGGACGTTATGATTAAATTGCAGTATTTAAATGCTATGAAATTCAATGAAAAAACTTTATTAAAGGGTCATTATGGTTCCAAGTGAAACCGAAAAACCCTAGAAATTCACCATTTATGGCAAGCTAAGCAACCATAAGTCGCTCCACCACCGTGCACTGTTAAGACAAACACCCAGTACATGAAAGATGACATCACAAAGATGACATCTGTGTGAGCAACATTTTTTTTCCGTTGCGTCTAGGGGAAAAACCACACATTTTGGGACTCCTTCCTATAACTTTGCCCTCCTGCACGAAACCTCACCAAACTTTGCAGAATCAGTCTGACGTGGCTATATACTTTTTTTGCAAAGTTCTGTGAGGATTCATCCAGGGGGCGCTGAGTTATAAACCACCCAAAAGGTGCTCTTCCTATGGTTTGAGCAACTTAACCATTACCACACGACCGCTACTGCAAGCCGCGTAATATATAGGAGCGCTTGCAATCTAACTAATCAGGAACATGGAGGGTGAGGGCTGCCTGTTTCATTCCTTTTTGTGATATAATGGGCTAGAATGAATGTAGTCTCACAATAATTTCTGCAACTAATGAGTTTTTACCACAAACATTTTACCGTATCTCCAGCCCAAAAATATTTTCACAGATTTTCACGCATTTGATTTGGCCTCTGGTTAATAGTGCTTTTCCATCTCTTTTGATAATATCTCATTATTACTTTTTACTGGGATGCATCCGATATTGAATGGCTGTTTTCCAGGATTATGCATCCACAGCTCAGCGGAGTAATGCCACAGCGTGGGAGAGCAGTGCCCTCCTACCTTATGTGGGCTGCTCCTTCATTTATCTTGATTCAGCCTGGTTAGTCGCCCTTTATTTACACACAGAGAATGGCATTGCAATCCATCCCTCCAGTCCCAATAACACATATATATTTATGATCTATAGATCAGCTTAAGGGAATTGGGAAAGTCATTTATCTAGCCAAAGTCTAATGAGCTGGATAAATACATTGCTTCCAGTCTGGGATGTATTTCATGAACCCTATGCTTGCATAGTAAATAAAAATGCACTAATACCATCTGTTTTTCACATTTCGAATATAAATTGGCATTTACTTTAATACTTGTACATCTTTACACATGTAGTAGTAAATGACAGTCATAATTGAATGGAAGAAAAATAAAAAAAATTTAAAAAAAAGAAATGCGTTAGGTCTTCCATCTATGGACAGCTAATGTATGTATACACATGCACATGTCGTCTAAAATATCACACAGAAATTGTGGGGTTATTATGAAGTAATAATTGTGTAATTTTGTTTCCAAAAGATTGCTCTGTGAACAAATATATATATTCACTGAAAAAACGTTGATAAAGGGATATTATAGTTAAGTTGCACTAATAAAAACCTATATAATTCAATGAAAAAAACATTTGTGATGTCATCTTTCATGTCCTGGGTGTTAGTCTTAAAAGTGCATGGTGGTGGCACGCGTTATGGTTGCGTAGCTTACCATAACTGGTGAATTTCTGGGTTTTTTGGTTTTACTTGTAACTATAATGTCCCTTTAAGAATGTTTTTTCATTGAATTGTATAGCTTTTCATTTCTGCAACTTACCTTTAACGTCCCTTTAACAATGTTTTTTCACTGAATTTCATGAGTTTTTATTAGTGCAGATCTGGGAAACGGCACCAAATGTATAAGCCTTTCAAATATTTTGGAACCCCCGGTAATTTTGTTCCTTTTGGCAAAACACTAGCAAACTTTGTAAAACCAGTTAGGGTCAGATCTTCCCTTCTGCACTTGCACATTCTAAATACTAACAAGGCGTAGTAGGGTCATCCTTTTTTACCTCCATTGTATTTAATATTTGTATACATTCATCTCATTCCCAAATCCCCCACTGTGGCCCTGTGGGCACTTTGATACAGAATACATTTGCTGTATAAGCACCTAACAAGCGAACAATAAATAAATAAATAAACAAGATCACAAAATGACATGCAGTTTCATTCAGTGACGCCAAAGTTAAGTTATAAGCCATCAAAAAACTGCTTTTCCCCAATCCTGTCATGCAAAAATATGTCTGAATGGCCACGAACATCTGAGATGTTCACGAACATTACAAGGCTGGTCCGAACTGTTTGCGAATTTCGAAGGTGGAAAACCAAAACATTTTTTTGCCTTTTTATGGCCATATGCCATCCCATGCTCACCAAATCTCTCCTACCCAGAGATTGTTTCATTAGTTTGACAAGTGAAATGTTTTTACCGCTATGTCTGCGAACAACAGGCGCTGTTCACTAATCCAACATGGCAACCATTTCAAAATATCTGACACAGTTCGTGTTTTTCACCACGCAGTCAGCGGGCGCGCCCGCGGACATCACAACGGACCCTGATTGGTCCAGAAGGGTGTCTACAGAGCGAATAGGGAAGTGAGTCCATGACCGAACCCAGACATCACAAATCTTTTTTTCTACTTTTTGTTGGGTTGAGCAATTAACAATAGCTACATGGCTGCTACCGCAGGTCGTGTAATATTCATTGAAAAAACTTTGTTAAAGGGACGCTATGGTTACAAGTAAAACCCCAGAAATGTGCCAGTATACACATTTATATAAGCAACCCTAACTCATGCCACAACCGTGCACTGCTAAGACTAACACCCAGGACATCAAAGATGACAGCACAAATGTCATTGATGACATCAGAGATGATATCACATATCTGTGCCACTTCTTTTTGTTCACTGACATAACTAGGCCATGTGGTTTTGTCCACTGATAGAGAACATTTAAAAATTCTAAAGGTGTTACATATGTAGACATTAACCTTGTTGTATGTTGTTAAGGCCCTTTCCTTAGGGTTTTGTCTCACCTCATGGTGCACATAAATGGGGAAATAACCAAGCCTCGAATACACATTTCATTTCTGTACATGATGATGAAGTCTAATGTTGTTGTCATTTTTTTGGTGGTTGCCTCCCTAGTGAAGCTTCCCTGTATGTGCCTCTGATTTTTATGCATTGTGTGTCTTCATATGTATTGTTTGTATACAAGTATGCAGTAAGTCTTCAATTTATAGCTATATAGTCCACAAATAACATTAGACAAACATCTGATAGGATTGATGTTATTACTTTACAGGCCAATATTACCAGATGAAAAATTCTGTACTTCTATGGTTTAATGCTCGAGCCATTGCCTTTATATATGAATATTGTTGTTCCTTTATTTACATCAACACTCCAAAATAATGTTTAGTTAAGATAAGCACATTTGTAATAGTTCATTGTAGATCTCCCGATCACCCCTGACATCTTGTCATCTTGTTGACAACATTATAAACACAACCACTTGTAAGGACTTTTCATCAAAATTAATTTCATAAGTGATGTCATCATTGATTTCATCAATGTCATGTGTCAATACTGTTAGGGAACTGTACTAAATCAAGTAATAGCTCACAAACAGCTCACCTTGGCAATCGATGACTCCAACTGGGAGAACGATAGCAGCTGTGAAGATTTCCCAGTGACAGCCCTGGCCACTCAGCCCAGGGTAATGTGACCCAGGAGAGCGGGCAGGACTCCCAGGGAAACCCTCAATGGGAAGAAAACCCTGGACGAAATCCCAGCTCGTGCAGATCAGGCTGATGGTGGAAGGTTGGACGTCTCTGACAGGAACCCCCGGGAATCACACAAGACACCTTGTCCGAAAAGGACTGAGGGAAAGTTCGGATCTGGAACCTGGCTGAGTAGGAAAGCTTCGGGCAAATCGGGAGAGTCTGGAAGGATAACAGGAGATGAGGACCAGGTAAAATATTCAAGTGAATCCTAGAGAAAGGGAACTTACTCAGATGGGGATCTGGCCGGAATGGCAGACAAATAAGATTGATTCGCAAAGCCGATTGAGAATGAAACCAGCGAAGGCTGAGGGGAGGATCTGAAGAGAGAAAGTAACACAGGGTAAGTAGGAACCGCAAACAACAGAGGGAAATGAGAGCATGGAGAGAGAGGATTCAGAAGCGAACTCACGGAGCGTCAAAGGCAGAGCGACGCGAAGCACTGGCCGCTTCGTTTTCGGATAAAGGAGCACGTGATCGGTCGTCCGCACGTCAAGGGAGCGTGCAACTACTAGACTGCTGCCAGCTGGTCGGGGAAATTCACCAGCTTCCATCTTAGGAATGTTAGGAATCAGAGCGCCGCACAATCGGGTCCGTGCCATAAAGACCACTTGCAGCGATGTGTAACAGTATGCCCCCTCCGTCGGGAGGGCGCCCCTGGTTTACCCGGATGAAGCAGGAAAAAACGCTGCACAAGACAGGGTGCGTGAACCCCAGAAGCTGGCTCCCAAGTTCTTTCAGCAGGAGAATAACCCTTCCAGTCAATCAGAAACTGCAATCGACCACGATGGAATCGTGAGTCACAGATAGCAGCTACCTCAAATTCAGGACCATTGTCAGTGAGAATCGGAGGAGGTAGAGAATCTCCATCGCGATAAAAACGATCCCGCACCACTGGCTTAATCTGAGACAGGTGGAAAACCGGGTGAATCCGAGACCAGGAAGCAGGTAAGGCAAGTCGGACAGCAGCCGTTCCAATCTTGGAGATGACTAGAAAGGGACCAAAGCACCTGGGATATAGCTTAGACGGGACCAAATGACGAGGAAGAAATCTGGAAGCCAACCAGGCCGAATCCCTGATGGTCAGTTCCTTAAAGTCTCGACGATGAAGATCAGCATACTTCTTTGCTCGATCCTGAGCTTTCTGTAGCGACTGCTTAGCCAGTCTCTGTCCCTCATGGATATCTGCAATCAGAGAATCCACACCCGGACAGGCAGAATCGGAGGGAGACACATTCGGAGCAAAGGAAGGGTGATAACCATAGGTACAAAAGAAGGGAGTGGACTGGAGAGCAGAATGTAAAGAATTGTTGTACGCAAATTCTGCGAGTGGGAGCAGTTCCACCCAATTGTCTTGAGCCGCAGAAATAAAGCACCGTAAGTATCCCTCGAGGGTTTGGTTCAATCGCTCAGTTTGACCATTCGTCTGGGGATGGTATCCAGACGAGAGGGCATGTTTAATACCCACAATGCGACAAACCTGTTGCCAAAAGAGAGAGGTGTACTGGGGACCTCTGTCCGACACAATTGTGTCTGGTAGACCATGGCGAGAAAACACCTCAGAGAGAAAAATGTTGGCCATGGAAGGAGCATTTGGTAATCTTCGCAAAGAAGTAAAGTGTGCTAACTTGGTGAAGTAATCGATTGTTACCATGATAGTAGTCATATTCGCTGATGGCGGTAGGTCAGATATGAAATCAGTGGAAATGATTTGCCAAGGACGGTCTGGTATGGGCATTCTTGCTAATAACCCTAACGGTGGTGAGTGAGGAGACTTGGCAAGAGCACAGATCTTACAGGCAGCAACATAGTCCCGGACATCAGATCTCATGGAAGGCCACCGGAAATGTCATTGGATGAGTTCCAATGTGGGAAGTACACCCCTATGTCCTGCAGCTCATGAGTCATGACAGATTTTTAACACCTCCAGTTGTAAAGAAGGAACGGGAATCAAAACTTGAGTACCATGAAAGTAGTATTCTGTTTCCTTGGAGAGATGATAGATGCCAGGTCTTCACAGAAAGTTTTATTAAGAGTGGTGGCTGTTCGTACCTCTTGCGGGAAATCAGTAAGTACTGCAATGAACCGAGCATTAGGAAACATCTTTTCTGGGCAAAAAGAAGAAGTTGGAGAATCCTTACGGGATAAAGCATCTGCTCTTAAATTCTGTCTGCCAGGCCAGTAAATAAATTCTATCCGAAAAGGTAAGAAGAAGTAAGCCCAACGTGCTTGTCTGCTGTTAGTGGTGTAAGCATTTTGAAGAACCTTGAGATTTTGGTGATCTGTACGCACCAAGACAGGAAAGGGTGAACCCAAAAGCAAATGTCTCCATTCCTCAAAGGCACGTTTGATAGCCATCAGTTCCTTCTCAAGTACTGAATAATTTATCTTAGCAGAATTAAATGTCTTGGATAAGTATGCCACCGGTCTTTCTTCACCTTGTTCTGATGACTGTAACAACACAGCTCCTAACGCATTCTGAGAAGCATCTGTCTCGACAATGAATTGTTTGGATTGGTCAGGGTTGATCAAAATGGTTGAGGAAGTAAACATTTCCTTCAAAATATCGAATGCCTTCTGAGCTGATTCATTCCAAACAAATGATACCCCTTTCTTGAGAAGTCGAGTGAAGGGAAGTATGATTTCTGAGAAGGAAGGAATACATTTACGATAAAAATTTGCGAACCCCAAAAACCTCTGTATGTCCTTTATCCCTGTTGGAATAGGCCAATCCACAACTGCGGATATCTTCTTGGGGTCCATGGAAATACCCTGGGAAGATAGGACAAATCCTAGATAGGTAACTTGTCTCTGATGGAATTCACACTTGGATGCCTTGCAGTAGAGATGGTTGGATTGCAAGCGTTCTAGCACAGTGTTAACATGATGAATATGTTCCTCTTGGTTGTTGGAGTAAACAAGGATATCGTCAGATAGATGATGACGAACCGGAACAATATGTCGGCAAATAGATGGTCCATGAATCTCTGAAATATCGCAGGAGCATTCACTAAGCCAAATGGCATTACGTGATATTCATAATGTCCAAAAGGAGTCCGGAATGCAGTCTTCCATCCGTCTCCGGGTGCAATACGAATAAGATGGTATGCACCACGAAGGTCCAACTTGGTATACCAAGAAGCCCCTCGAACAGCTTCAACAATGTCCGTGATGAGAGGCATGGGATATTTGTCAGTAGTGGTTATTTTGTTGAGACCACGATAATCAATACAGGGACGGAGCTCATCAGAGTCCTTTTTGGGGATAAAGAATAATGATGCCCCTGCAGGAGACACCGACTCAGAAATGAGACCATTCTGTAAATGGGTTTGAAGGTATTCTTTTAATGCCGACTTTTCTCTTTGAGAAAGAACGTACATGCGGCCAAAGGGAATGGGCTGATCGGGAAGCAGGTCTATGTGACAATCATCTCTTCGATGAGGTGGGAGATTAGGGAATTCAGGGTTTTCAAACACTGATCGGTAAGGCTCATGACAGTCAGGAATCTCAAGTTGACTGATGGAAGATACAGCCGGTTTGAGAGTCTCATCTGAAGGTATACGGATCCCCACTGATTCTTGAGAAAGACAATGATGGACACAATATTCTGATCCTAGAAAAAGGGTTCCAGCAGCCCAGTTTATGAATGGGTTATGTAGTCTCAGCCAAGGGAGTCCTAGAATAATGGGGTAATGGGCAGTTCTGATAACATCAAAAACCAGGGTTTCTTTATGACTCGATATCTTACAAGTGAGCGGAATGGTTTGCTCTTTAATGGGACCCAAACTCAGAGGGGTACCATCTACTCCCTGAATAGGAGTAACCAAAGTCTTTGGTACCTGAGAGATACCGTGTAATTTTGCCCACTCCACATCCACAAAGTTACCAGCTGCTCCACAGTCTATTAAGGCCGGAATACCTGGGATGACATTTTCTGGTAGCAGGATGGAAAGAGAAACTACCACCATGAACTGATTGCTGAGAGAGTTGTCAAGTGACATACTGGTCTGATACGGGGAAGAATGTTGCTGGGCACTTGCCGGTCTTCCCCTAACGGTAAGGCTTTGAAGTTTCCCGACTTGGGAATAGGAGAGCGACGAGGAGGAACTAAGTGACAGTCTTTCAAAACACGAGTAGAGGACCCACAGTACATACATAGTTTCAAAGATCTTCTCCTCTCCCTTTCAGTAGCTGAAATCGGTCCTCGAACGGTCCCAACTTGCATGGGTTCTTCAGTAGGAGACAGAGATTTCTGAATGGTTGAGGAATAATCCCACTGTGGTCGTGTTCCTTTCCCCTTTTTCTTTTCGCGTGTCCTTTCATGCATTCGGTAATCAATTTGCATGGTTAACGTGATCATATCAGCTAGATTAGCGGGACGAGGGACTTTAGAGACCTCGGCTTTTTAGTTCATCTGTGAGACCTCTCCGAAAAAGAGTGAGGAGACCTTCATCTGGCCAGCCTAGTTCAGAGGATAGTTGTTTAAACTGAGTGATATACCAAAGTAATTCTTTGTTTCCTTGTTTTAAATCGAGAAGTCTCTCTTGTGTGACAACCGAAATCTCCTTTCTTCCAAACATGGTTTTGAGGCTGTTAGTGAAGGCGGTGTAAGAATCAAGAATAACATTGTTGGAGGTAACTAAAGGAGTTGCCCAAGCTAACGCTGGACCAGAAAGGTGAGAAATAACATAGCCTACCTTATCTTTATCGGTAGGGAAAAAGCGAGGTTTGAATGTGAATTGGATGGTACAACTGTCAAGGAATTCTTTTAGTCTGTAGGGATCACTGTCGTACATAACGGAATGTAAGGACGACGGGGGAGTGTCTGAAAAGGCTCTAGCTACGTGATGTCGTAGTTGAGCATTATCCTGTTTCAAGGATTGTACCTCTAATGACATGGCCTGCATGGCCGCCATTAGCTGCTGCATTTGTTGTTCCATTTGGAATTCCGATTGCCAATATTCCTTCTGGCGTCGCTTACTGTCAATACTGTTAGGGAACTGTACTAAATCAAGTAATAGCTCACAAACAGCTCACCTTGGCAATCGATAACTCCAACTGGGAGAACAATAGCAGCTGTGAAGATTTCCCAGTGACAGCCCTGGCCACTCAGCCCAGGGTAATGTGACCCAGGAGAGCGGGCAGGACTCCCAGGGAAACCCTCAATGGGAAGAAAACCCTGGACGAAATCCCAGCTCGTGCAGATCAGGCTGATGGTGGAATGTTGGACGTCTCCGACAGGAACCCCTGGGAATCACACAAGACACCTTGTCCGAAAAGGACTGAGGGAAAGTTCGGATCTGGAACCTGGCTGAGTCGGAAAGCTTCGGGCAAATCGGGAGAGTCTGGAAGGATAACAGGAGATGAGGACCAGGTAAAATATTCAAGGGAATCCTAGAGAAAGGGAACTTACTCAGATGGGGATCTGGCCTGAATGGGAGACAAATAAGATTGATTCGCAAAGCCGATTGAGAATGAAACCAGCGAAGGCTGAGGGGAGGCTCTGAAGAGAGAAAGTAACACAGGGTAAGTAGGAACCGCAAACAACAGAGGGAAATGAGAGCATGGAGAGAGAGGATTCAGAAGCGAACTCACGGAGCGTCAAAGGCAGAAGCGACGCAAAGCACTGGCCACTTCGTTTCCGGATAAAGGATCACGTGATAGTCGTCCGCACGTCAAGGGAGCGTGCAACTACTAGACCGCTGCCAGCTGGTCGGGGAAATTCACCAGCTTCCATCTTAGGAATGTTAGGAATCAGAGCGCCGCACAAGCGGGTACGTGCCCATAAAGACCACTTGCGGCGATGTGTAACATCATGTGTGATGTCATCTTTGATGCCCTGGGTGTTAGTCTTAGCAGTGTAACGTGGTCGCAGGAGTTATTGGTGAATTTCTGGGGTTTGCAGCTTTTCTTACAAGCATAACATACCTTTAACAACTTTTTTCACTGAATTTGATAGGTTTTTATTAGTGCAACTTAACTATAACATTCCTTTAACAAAGCTTCTCAATGAATTTCATAGGTTTTTATTAGTGCATCTTGACCATATCATTCCTTTAACAAAGCTTTTTCTGTCTACTTAATAGATTTGTATTAGTACAACTTAACCATAACATCCCTTTAACAACATTTTTTCTCTACATTTCATAGGTTTTTACCAGTGCACCCTAATGTGCTGCAACTTCCTAATATCATACTTAACCCCAATATATCAGTATTTTCAGTCAGTCTAAAAAGTTTCAAGTACAAACTGAGCCATTCCCCACCTTCTAGCAACATTTGTAATACGTATAAGAAGTTTCTTCATCATTTTAGCATTGTTTCCTGTTCGCTGACATTTGCGAATGTCTGAAGTCACAGCTCACTTTTCAGACAGTGTCACATGAACACGCGCACGTAGTGTGATGACATGTCGGCAAATGCATCTGGGGTTCTTCAATGGGTTCGGGCTTGAACAGTAACAAACTGCATTTTCAGCTAATCTAGCAATTTTCAAGTTGAAAATGTACCCTTGCACATCTGCTAGACCTATTCTTACTGATTTTCCATCTGCAATCAAAGCGAAAGCACATGCTTGGAACAATATTAGCACAACTGCTATCTAACTTTAAAAATGGTATCAGCAATGGCCATCCTTCCTCCCCAGGAGTCACCAACACGACCACCACCACCTGGAGAGGCGCCACAATGGAAAAAGTGCAATTGTGCACAAAACAATCAAGAGGACCAGTAAGATGAGATAGAAGAAATGCCTACCTCCAGCAACCAGAGAGAATCATGGGTGTGGCCATTTTTTATCACCGTTGGGGATGTACCGAAGGCTAAGGCTACAAAGGTTAAATGCACTGAGTGCAACTCAGTCATGGACAACCTGGGCCATACTCCTACGGGGCCACCTCCATGCTCCGCCACACCAAATCCATCACCTGAGATGCTCTGAGAAAGGCTGTTCCTTTTTCAGGAAGCAGTAAGCTGTCTTCCTCTATCTCATCTTCAACCAATTACTGCCACCATACAGGCTACTCCTGTGGGGCAGAAGATCCCATCAGCTACCTTACAAGCCATAAAAGAGGCTGTTGATCCATATCTTTCCAAGACAACAGTACTCTGTATATACTGCAATGCACCACTATGCAGGGAGGAGCATTTTCAAAGTGATTTTGAGGCTGCAATCAAGGAGCATGAGAAACATTGTCCCTTACCTTACAATGAATGCACAAACAACATCTTTCCCTGTCCACCACCCTTGTATCTTCCACTGGTACCCCGTCGCTCCTTTCCCTCCCCCACCTAACTTCCTGGACTTTCTGGAAAAAACAAAAAAATGCAAAATCAAAAACACCAACAAAAAAAGCTTCCTTTGGAAACCACCTTTTACTGTTAAAAATAGAATTAAAACACATAATGTTATACACTCCATTAACTTTACATTTTTCAGTAAAGTAGTTAAACGTCCATTAGCATGTTATATTATGCTAAAGGTAATAATGGACAATTATACACTGGAGAAAAACATAAAACGACAGAAACAATTTGCGGCCCCAAATACGCTTCTCTAGCGTACAATAAGCACCATAATCCATGCACCTGTATAACAAACTGCGGTCTCCGCAGTCACCATTCCATCCCATGCATCATTGAAAGACCTGGATGGAACGTCCACACCGTTTCACAGGACAGCCCTTCTCCCCTTTTTACTTTTATATTTGTAGCACTCCCCCATTGCCTGCTTTCAAACAGTTACAGATCCATCCACCAATTACTTCCATCGACTCTATAAATAACCCTATCAACATATCATACTTCCACACACAAACTACCACTTAACAATGTTGTACAAATCTTTTGCATTTGCATTTCCCTCACTTATACAAAATAATTGTACACAGTGCTCCTATAAATGCACATATGCATTGTGCACTGAAAGAAGTGTATAAATAGAGAGGGCATTATGGATGTTGTAGGGCTCATGGAAGCCCATGAGGGAAGTGTCTAGAGATGACAAGGTGGGAGATCACTAGCTAACTGCTGGGGCATAGGAGTCCAAAGGTTGGGGTACATCTTAACCGTAACATCCCTTTAACAAAGTCTGTCAATTTAATAGGTTTTTAGATATCAAAATGTTTCATGATGTTACATCACTGTATATACGTTATTCATAATTCCTCTTTGAACATATAAACAAGAACTATAACTATAAACCTCATTTAACAAACATATTTTTTGCAATGCTTACTTATGTGTAAAAAAAGGTCTGTGAGCCCCTCTTCCGAGAACAAACATGGACAAATAACCTGTTCTTTGGGAACATGCCCACTCGGGAGGGTCTGCAACAACACTTTACCTCACTGTACCTTTCACAGAGGAGAAATATCTATTTCAGTCTTCGTACCACCCACAAGGAGAGTCTAGCACCAAAATGCTAAGCAATTCTCCTCTGAACAAGAGTACCAACAGCAACCCCAGACAGGTGCTTCGGCCTAGTCGGGCTTCATCACTGAGGAGAAGATGTGCTTCTCTAAGCAAAGTGAGCAAGGGGTCCACGTCTGGAGCACACTGGGTAACTTAGGGTGAAACCCAAAGTTCCTTAACATGTACAAAAAGGTCTGGGAGCCCCTCCACCGAGAACGAACACAGTCAAATAACCTGTTCGATAGGAAGGTGCCCACTCGTGAGAGTCTACATTCACGTTTTAGTTCACTGTACCTTACACAGAGGAAAAATATCCATCTGCATATCAGTCTTTGTCCCACTCACAAGGGCAGCCCCACACTGAAATTGTCAGGATTTCTGCCAGTGCTTGGTCTCTCTGGCAACATTGGCGGAGATGACATCCTCACGGGTTTTTTTTAACCCTTCAAGATGGCAGCGGGTTGGGTCGCTCTGCAGGAACTCTGGCAGCGTTTCAGCTTATTCCAAAATGGCACTCAGCAATCTCTTCGGCTCAGAGGACCCGGCATATAATGCAACAAAAAGGTGAGCGCCTTGCGTCGCTTAGATACTATAAACACTGACTATGTTTCCTAGCCCTACTCTCCCTGCTTGTCTTCTGTGTTTTCCCTGCCATTATGCCTCGCACTGCGCTCAGGGCCTCGACTCTCTTTTCAGTGCCGGCTTTTGCCTTCTTGCGGGAGAGTGGCTTTCTAACGCACTACCTCTTCATCAGTGCAATTAGGGAGGGCAGGAGAGGCGGGAGTCTTGTATTGTTTTATGCTTCCACTTTCACCTGTTGCTCAATTGGTAAGAAGCTAATTAGTGGAGAAGAGAAGGAAAATTGAACTGGGACAGTTCTATCAGTGCTTTCTGGGCAGGATCGTTCAAAGGCGCAATCACGCACGCGCCCAAGTGCTCTCGAGTGGCACTTGAGCCCAAGGTGATCCCCACTGCGCTCTCTTAATCAGGCTTCGCTAATGTAAACAATGCTCTTTTTCTTCTTTTAATGAGACAATATTCTGCAGAATAGGGGATGCTAACAATGGAGCAGCGCCTTTGATGTGATTCATTCTCACTTTTATTTTCTCATGGATGTTCTTTGCAGCAGGCTACAAGCCTTTCATCTCTACTTAATAAGAAAACAATGCACATTTGTTTGCGGAGAAGAGAGATCATTTTCAATACGTTTTCTTGAATCAACAAGTGGAAACAGGTAAATGCTTTTATGATCAAACAGATATTTCACTAAAAAGGCATTCCAGATGTGCAATTCTTTAATAAAAACTTGTGGATTCTACAACTAATATGGAAGTAAAATGCCCATTCACACGTGCAAAATTAGCATACACGAACACAATTCGCTGTTAATATAAGGCCACCAATGGGTGAATATTTTAAACCAAAAAAAGAGCGTGCTCATTCAAGTGCCCTTTAAACTCAGCATTAGAGCATTCAGCCATGTTCCATCTGAAATGGCTGGGAAACTGACAGGTCTTTAATGCACCACTGAAACATTACATGTGTAACTGAGTATGCGAGACTATTGGCCCTCATTACAACTCAGGCGGTAAGGGGTTTACGGCGCCGTAAACAGCGCCGACCCTTACCGCCTGAGTACGAGGTCCCTTAGCGCCATGGAGGACTTAACACCTGCTTTTAGCAGGTGTTAAAATCCATGGCGCTAAGGGACCATGGAGTTAATTACGCCACCGTAATTTACGGTGGCGTAATTAACGCCTTCCCCACTCCCATTATGCCCTATGGGGCAAAAATGGGAATGGGGAAGGGTAAATGGGACATGGGGATTTACCGCCCCACTCACCTCGGAATGGGGCGGTAAATCCCCATTCCGCCATGGCGTAAACATAGTTTACGCCATGGCGGTAAAGTCACAACTGGGTCGTAATGAGGCCCTATTATCTTTCTTTTCTTGAAAAGGTGATTTCTGAAAGCTGGGGTTAGGGAGTTTCGAATTTGGGTAGACACACACACTCTCTTACACACCTACAATATATGGCGAGGGTATTCACCCCATGGTTAAGGTGACATTTAGCATAATGTTGCACTGTTTTTCCATGGGTGAAAAAGGTGCATTCATTGCACAGCCTAAACTGCTGGATGGATTTGCTACAAGTTCGAAACAAGTTACAAATTGCACGCGAAGTTCTTCAAATATGGCTTTTGTTGCTTTGGTCCAATCAGTCCAATCGATATTTTTTTCAGCTGGAAACAGGGATGAGCACCAACATGTTATGATAGTAGCATATGCTGGGGAATTGCGGTCAGAGGAGATGCAGGTTTAGTTCACTGGGCCTCATTACGACCCTGGCGGAAATGGAAAAACGATGGCGGAAATGCAATACCGCCATCGAATACCGCTCGTTGCGATTATGACCCGTCACCGTAAAGTACGATGCCATTAGCGACACCGCAGTGAACGGCAACGCTAACTGCACCAAGTACGCGCACGCGCGCCTTGCAAAACCGGAATCAGCGCCATGGCGCAACGGTACGCGAATTCTGACCCTAGCGGACATGTACTGAACGCCATCAAGCACGGCGGAAAGTACCATTCCGCCATGGCGAGAAATACGGCATCGTGAACCAACCGTAAATGGCCCACTGAGTGCCTGTACTCCACTCCCTGGCCACATTGCACAACACCTGGCAGGCGCAATGTACTCACACTATGCAACCAGTGAAATCTACAAATCACCCATGCATGCCAACGTAGAAATGCATGCAGGGGCTCAAAGCGCCCCGTGAGTGGGCATCCATGTACGGCATGACACCATAGCCGTACTGATGCAGCACAGGCATGTGAAGGTAGAAGGACATCAAAATGAAAATCAAGAACACATGACACAAAACAACAGTAGTCCCCCATCGCTTGCCACCAGCGCAAGGCAACATCCAAAGCAGCATCCTGAGGGGGATAGCACCAGCCCTGTACTCTTGCCAGTAAACAAACCAACCATCAGCAGAAGCATGTACCACACAAGTTGGCAGAGTGACTGAGCAGCCAGGCCATCTCAAGAGGGGCCGATGGGAGCAGCAGGGCACAGATGGCACGAATACAGAAGCTTACCCAATGGACATGACCCCAGTCCCCCTCCAACAAACGCACGCAAACACAGGCACCTGTGACCAGCCACATTCTGAACATCCCATCATTCCACCAATCGACCTGGCTGACAGGCACCAGTTGGGCAAAAGCCAATCCCCCGTCCCTGAGCAGCACATCATGAAAACAGTCACAATGGCAGGCCCTATCCGTGACCATACTGTGCTACGTAGGCAAACGCTGCCAGTCCAGTACCACGCAACGCAACTCAGAATGCGGAACACAATGCAGATGAACTCACAATACATAGCGCCACAAATCGGAAATTGCTACATCACCTGCAAAGAATTACGCAACACGGCAAATATCGGAATACATTTTAAATGTACATCCAAATGAAACAGCAATTTGCACAATAACACCAAAACATCCATCATCACCGAGGGCTGCATCTGCAATAATTGACCATCTTCCACTTGTGTGACGCCCTGTACCATCATGGCACACAGGGCCTACATCAACGTCCCAAAAGGCAACATGGAAGCGGCAAGAACCGCAGGTCCGTCCCATGAGGCAGGCACTAGTCCAGCTGAAAGGCCGAAATGTTGCACCTAGCCACCAGTACAGCGTAAGGGCATGTGGCCCATTGGCGATCGTCCCATAAAATCGTAATGGTGCTCCACTGATTCACCCGAAGCTGCAGGTGTCGAGAGTAAAACCCATCTGGAGGAGTGGCGTACAGATGGCATCTGCAAAAGGGCAGGAGATACCTGTCACCCAAATGAAACACAAATGAACCGATTGCATTACGGGACTCATGATGCATTACAAACTTCATTCAACACACCAAATCCACACCCATATGCATGCTAGCCCACTCCAAAGGAATATACACACCCCGAAATCAGTATCGATTCATAACGAAATCAATCGAGGTAAATACACCATTGGCAACGTCGGTTACTGTGCATGCGTCCGTCAAGACAGAACCCATGACATGGGATTAGTAACGTGCATAGACACAAGTGTATGAAGGCGCGTCGAGACAGGGAGGATCCGACAAGGGCAGTTAGACGTAAGTCCCACTATGGCAGCCTTGCATCACATAGCGCAGGGGAAGTGGATCGATTCAAAAAACCCATGTACATGGCAGACCCTAAATGGAATCATCTGTCCATGCATCCATCCATCATTCCCTCATCCCGCAATGTAAACGCATGAATATTCACTCACATAATATTTGAAACTTCCATCGCGTCTGTGCGTAATGCAGTCTGCAAAAACCACTGTGCTCCTGGCCGGATCTGTAGTGTTGTGAAGCAAGATGGATTTGGGAACGTCCTGCCTTATCGTCCACTACGCTATTGCGCATCCCATTCAATTCATGTCATTCATTGCATGCTCGTTATGGGCCCTGTCCCAAGGACATTCTACAATAGAACGTTACATTTCCAGGCAGACCTGTGGGCGTCTCCTCACCGCTACTTCAAAACCAAAAATGCTGGCCTTTCGAATTCCTCACTTGCAACATTATGTCGAAAAGGCTTCTGTGTACGCTTGCATTCACAATTACATCAATGAAGTGCGGCTGTGTGTCATAATGCTAACTGGCTACAATCACAAATGGGACGCCACGCCCGGCGGTGAAGTACGTAACTGTGCTGCATGAGGGTCGGCCGTCGATCGAGCCCTACATACCACTGACTCTTGACAGGTATGTAAGCGGCTGCAATTATAGCATGTGTAACAATGGGAGCATAGCATGAAAATCAGTCAAAGTACATCACACTGCCATCGGGATTTGATACATGATTCCAATCCCAAGATGCCATGCGGCCAAATGCAGCGTTTCGTGCGGGACGTGCTCGGCCAGAAGGGATTGCAGCTGCCACAGATTAAATCAATCAGCACAGGTGGAGGCCATACAGGCCGACAGCACATATATAGCAGACCCAAACCCCTCCCACAACCACTCCCACTCCAAAATGCTACCGGCAGGACTAGCGATGTTGGGCCTGGGGGACCAGATAGCACTGCAAGTACTACAACTACAAGAAGACGACGAACAACAACAGCTACAACAACCGGCCGCACAGAGGAGACGCAGGAGGAGAAGGAGGAGAAGGAGGGCAAGGCAGGGTCAGCAAGGCCCACAAGCACTGCCACTACCACCACGCAGGCGGCCCGCAATCCCACGCCTCCGAGCCGATCCGTTCAACCTCACTGCTGAGCAGATCCACACCCTCTACCGTTTGGACCGGGACACCATAATCTCCATTGTGGACATGACACAGGCAGACCTCGTGAGCATGATAGATAGCCCAACCGCCATCCCACCCCTACTGAAGGTGGTGTCTGTACTCCACTTCCTGGCCACAGGCACATACCAGCACACAGTCGGACAGTTGCATGGCATTTCACAGCCACTGTTCTCACGGACACTCTTCCAAGTGCTCGATGCCCTCCTGAAGCACGCCGACGACCACATCACACTACCACGCACGGCCCAGGAGATTACCAACGCGAAAGTTGGATTCCATGCACTTGCCGGCATCCCGGGTTGCATTGGTGCCATCGATTGCACCCATGTTGAATTGGTTGTCCCACTTGCCATGGAGGTCCAGTACCGCAACCGGAAACAGTACCATTCCATAAATGTGCAAATGGTGTGTGACTCGAACAAGATCTTCACGCATTGTTGTACCAGATTCCCAGGATCCACCCATGATTCTATGGTCCTAAGGAACTCAAGAATACCCCGCTACATGGAGCGACACGTTGGGCACAGATCCTGGCTACTCGGTGAGTCTCATTCCATGCATGACATCGTGGGCCATTTGATGCGTCAATTATCTTGCAGGAAGGGGGGGGGGGGCCCACTTAGCACTATCATTCCACTGACACCCTTTATTTGTCTCATATAGGTGATGCCGGGTATCCACTGAGGAGATGGCTCCTTACACCAATACGGAACCCACAGAACCAGCATGAGGAGGAGTACAACCATGCCCACTCACGTACCCGTATAGTAATTGAGCAGGCATTCGGCCTACTGAAGGCTCGTTTCCGCTGCCTCAGCAGGTCTGGCGGGGCACTCATGTACAGCCATGAGAAGGTCTCTAAGATGGTAATGGTATGTGTCATGCTGCACAACATGTGCGTTCGTAGGAATGTGGCCATGCCCCCTGACGCTGGAATGCATGCACCTGATGATGGACATGATGATGGTGGGGATGTGGCGGCACCTGAGGGAGTCCATGAGGCACAGGATGGACGTGAAATCAGACAGAGCGTCATAGATGCATGCTTCTAACAACCACGCATGGTGCCTATTACATGGAAAGGGGACCTGTTGCACAGGCACTTTTTAGACTATACGCCTAAGAAGGAATCGTACGCAAATTAATGACCACGCATCTCATTAAATGTTAATGATGTAGTGTATTGCTCATGTGGAATGATCAAGTGACCCTATATACCCGCAACCCTGTGATGCCCACCTCACCCCCTCCACCCTCCTAACCTTCCCCCCCCCAACACCAGTGTCCATATATGCATGCTGTCCGTGGGTAGACGCTATTGCAAGCCCCCTCTACGGGTATCAGGGGCACCCCTGCCCGTGGAGCGCCGGTTCCTGGCAGATCTGCGTTGGGGGCTTCCCTGTACCGAACTTGCCACGGATGATGTCTCTGCCTGCTCGCGTCCATGTATGTCTCTGAGTGTTTGTGAGAGCTCTGTGAGCACACGGCGCACAGCGGCAAGTTCAGCACAAACGTCTTTGGACGTCGCATGCAGTTCCCCCCTCAGGCTCTCGGTGCTTTTCTCCATTTGTGCTCTCAGGCTCTCGGTGCTTTTCTCCATTTGTGCTCTCTGGCTCTCGGTGCTTCTCTCCATTTCTCCCCTAAGGCTCTCACTACTTTTCTCTATTTGTGCCCTGAGTGTCTCGGTGGATGTTTCCATGGCTGCCCTGGAACCCCCGCATTCATTTGCATGGTCCTTGAGTAGCGTGGCCACTTCCTGCTGTTGCTCGATCAGCAGGTCGAGGGACTGTTGCCTCTGCTGGGCCATGGACATTTGCGGTGGTGTGACAGGGGGGCTGCTCAACACATGTTGCCTTGGCACAGGACTTGTGGGGGTTGGCCAGTCGTCGTCTTCAGGGTGCCCCTGCGTGGTTTCGTCATGGTGTAGGGGATGGAACATGCAGGGGGATTGGGAGAGGTCATGGATGGTACCTACGTCGCCAGCACTGTTTTCCGTGTCGGAGCATGCTGGCATGACCGCTGTGTCACCTATGGTGCTGCTACCACCAGAAGCAGTGCCATCAGATACGTCCTTTGGGGGGACCTGTGGTGCTGGGGTTGTGGACTTGCTGGCTGCTGTGGTGCCTGTTGCAGTCCCCTCCAGTGTGCTGCCACTTGATTCCTGCTGCTGCCGTGTCTTGTCCTTGCACCTGAGGTGGAGGCTCTTGGGACGTTGGTCCTGGCCCTCTTTGCAGGCGTGCTGGTAGGGGTGTCGTGCAGCTCGTCGTTGGTATCGGACCCTGTGGTGGAGTATAGAGGGGCGAGCGTTAGTTATGGGTCTGTGGGATTTGGAATGGCAACGTATCACATGCATTGGGGTGGTACATGAGGGTGATTTGGGACTGGGCCTTGGAGGTGGTCTCATTTTCGTGTGGATTGAGGATGCATTCATTTGCCTGCCTGCAGTTAGGGGGTGCATGCTGCACATGTAGGGGTTGTTTATGGCATCTTGATTAATTTTTTTATTCATTCTGACTTTTAGAGGGCGCTGTCAGGGCAATGTATTGCACTATGGGCACACATGGTACTGCACATGTTCGTGCTTTGTGGATTTCGCATTGTTTCTCTTGGCCAACCTACCTGATTCTCCGGATGTCGGCACTCCTTTCTCCATCCCTCCGACTCCCTCTATGCTCTCCATTCAAATGGTGGAGGCGCAGATATCCTCCCAGGGGGTCAACTTGATGGGCGACTCTGATCCCCCCCCGGTAGCTGTGGCGATGTTCCTGTTCGCAGAAAGTATGCTGCGTACGCGGATCCGCAGGTCGTCCCACCGCTTGCGACATTGCTGTGGCGTGCGGGGTGTTGTCCCCACCGCACTTACGCGCTGTGCCACCAGGGCCCTTATGGCCTTCTTGTTGGCAAGGGCCGTCCTGGTCATTTGACTGGAGAAGACGACGGCGGCATTCTCCTGGAGGGTCTCGGTGAGCACGGTCAGTTCCTCTCGGGAGAAGTGGACCTGCCGCTTGCGATCACGCGCTTTCTTGGCTACCTTTCCCATATTTATTTTTTTAACTGGGGTTGCTAACGGGTTGGGATGTGTGTCAGGGTCGGATTTTTAATGGTTGTGTTGGGATTCGGATTTCATAGTTGTGCGGCGTGCTGTTTCCCGTTCCGGCCACATGCTTTTACTTCCGTTTCCGTATATTTACGGTGCACGTAATTTGCGGTGCCCGCTCATTACGGTGACCGCTCATTACGGTGACCGCTAAGATGGGTGGCGGTATTGCACCTGGTGCAGCGTACGGCGGCGGTAAGGGGCGTTTTGGGGTCATTTCCGCCATCGCAGCCTTTCCGATTCCGCCATGGCGTGAGGCTCGTGCCCGATGGGTCGTAATTAGCCGCACTTTGCTCCCTCGTGCAATGGCGGAAACGCTATGTACGCTATGGCGGTCCGGTTTGTTGATTTCCGCCAGGGTCGTAATGAGGCCCACTGTCTCTAGTGCAGGGGGAGTGCAGGTGCAGATTGCCTGGAGAAGCAGCATGTGAATGGGAGCAGGGTATGGGAAGTCCCTGGCCTCAAGCCCCACCCACATCCAGTGAGCCTGTGAAGAGTGATAATGGTGATCTAGAACGACCAGAAACAAAAAAAGGTTTAGAAAGAACGATCTGTGACGGCATGGAGCGGTCTTTCTAAATGGAACTGTCACGCCCCTGCCGCATACCAGTGCACGGAGGGGCCGACAGGCTGAGCGGGACGCGGAAGCAGAGTCATAGGAGAATGTGTACTTGTGTTGTGTGTATGTGTGTGTTTTTGTTTGGGGGTGTCTTGGGTGGGGAGGGATGGGGCGGGGCCTGAGAGAGGGATGTTCTGGTGGCAAAACTCCCTTCATGAGGTAACAGACCGGAGAAAATGGGGGTGGTGGGCGGATGGGGTAAAAACCCTTGAATGTTAAAAAAAAAAACGGGCGTAGAAAAGAAAGGCTGGCTTCAATGCCGGATGTTCGATCAACGGGAAAACTGTCTAATACAATTGGTCTTTTTCTCCTGAGACCTTTCTAATGAGGTCTTTTAACATAGAACACAATCACAATCTACCTGAGCCCAGGCAACAGCAACTCATGCTTCTGAAGATGGACCAGGGCCATCTTTCTGTGAGTAGTTTTCCACCTCACCTCTCCATCTGCTCCCCGTTCTCACCTGCCGCTGCTGGCTGCCCCAGGACCCACTCCCCATGTTTACTTCCTGTTGGTGCAGCTCGCCAGTCCCCTCATTCCTCTTGTTTCGTTTTCTATGAGTCCCCAGCACCTCTTTTGTGGGTTGCATGGGGAGAGTCCACTCACTCTTTGGTTTCATCTACTCCTAGGGGTACCCTTCCCTGTGTCGTTTTGTTGTGTTCCTTACCCTAGACCCCTCACACTTTCCCGCCACTGCTTGCGTCTATACATATCCTCCCCACACCTTCAGTAATGTGTGTTGATCAAGAAGGATTGTCAATGCAAAGGGAAGTACCAAAAGGGGACCCATTTCCCTGGAGACCACTGATACTGGGCAGGTTGACACAAACATGGAGATGCAAGTGGAAGCCAATGCTACTCCTCCGCCTGTGATCAGAGTCTTCCAAGCAACACTTCTAAGACCTGAAAATGCAGAACAGCAGCGTGTTGTAGCCAGACCAATGCCAACATGGCCTCCACTTGAGGGCTGCAGGTCAAACCTTAGCCAGGAACCATAATCCAATGTTTTCAGCAGGGACAACAATCACCTGCATGTCACATCTGCATTCCCTAAAAGACAACTCTGTGCTGGGGCGTCCTGGCAACAACTCGATTAGCACATGTTTACAGTCCCATAAGATGCAGCCCCCAATCAAACATCATGCAGCTACCCTCCCACATCCCCCCACCACCCCCAGCCCGTAATGCCACTCCAAGAAAGCCGCTGTGCTAAGCTTATTATGGATACAGAGTCTCGGGTCTGCTTCCGGCAATGTTACGACCCAGAAGAGCCAGGTCAGTGTGCTAGAGGAGTTTGCACATTGGCACAAAGATCACAGGGTGTATGACTGTGCGTGCTTGCTCCCTGCTAGCGTGTTTTGTCCACAGACCTCTTGTTGTGTTCTTTTGCCGAAACCGTGGTTTCCGTTGTAACAGCTATCATCACTGGGAAATGTTCATGCACGGCTGTACCAAAATTGTACAAAAAAAGGACTTTTCACATTGAGGAAGGCCCCAGGCCGGTCCGAGGGCCTAAATTTGCACTTCACCCTAGGCATGCAGACTATTGCAAACAGCTTTGACTGAACGCTGAGCGCCTTCCCTCCCCCTGCAGGCGAGAGGTTTGCTTAGTCCCGTCTGATGTTGCACCAGCCGCCCTGCATCCACCTCCTCCTGTGTCTCCTCCTAATACTCTAGAACATCTGCCTTTTGCATTCCTCCTCCTGCTACTCCAGAACATCTGCCTTTTGCATTCCTTCTCCTGCTGCTCAGAACATCTGCCTTTTGCATTCCTTCTCCTGCTGCCCTAGAACATCTGCCTGTTGCATTCCTTCTCCTGCTGCCCCAGAACATCTGCCTTTTGCATTCCTTCTCCTGCTGCCCCAGAACATCTGCTTTTGCATTCCTCCTCCTGCTGCCACAGAACATCTCCCTTTTGCATTCCTCCTCCTGCTGCCACAGAACATCTCCCTTTTGCATTCCTCCTCCTGCTGCTCAGAACATCTGCTTTTTGCATTCCTACTCCTGCTGGCTCAGAACATCTACCTTGTACATTCCTCCTCCTACTGCTCCAGAACATCTGCCTTTTGCATTCCTCTTCCTGCTGCCCTAGAACATCTGCCTTTTGCATTCCTCCTCCTGCTGTTCCAGAACATCTGCCTTTTTGCATTCCTCCTCCTGCTGACCCAGAACATCTGCCTTTTGCATTCCTACTCCTGCTGCTCCAGAACATCTACCTTGTACATTCCTCCTCCTACTGCTCCAGAACATCTGCCTTTTGCATTCCTCTTCCTGCTGCCCTAGAACATCTGCCTTTTGCATTCCTCCTCCTGCTGTTCCAGAACATCTTCCTTTTGCATTACTCCTCCTGCTGTCCCAGAATAGCTGCCCTCTGTATTCCTCTTCCTGCTAACCCAGAGCATCTGCTTTTTGCATTCCTCCTCCTGCTGGCTCAGAACATACGCCTTTTGCATTCCTCCTACTGCTGCCCCAGAACATCTGCCTTTTGCATTCCTCCTGCTGTCCCAGAACATCTGCCTTTTGCATTCCTCTTCCTGCTGCCCTAGAACATCTGCCTTTTGCATTCCTCCTCCTGCTGCTCCAGAATATTTGCCTTTTTGTATTCCTCCTCCTGCTGCCCCAGAACATCTGCCTTTTGCATTCCTCCTCCTGCTGCTCCAGAACATCTGCCTTTTGCATTCCTCCTCCTGCTGCCGCAGAACATCTGCCTTTTGCATTACTCCTCCTGCTGTCCCAGAATAGCTGCCTTCTGTATTCCTCCTCCTCCTCCAGAGCATCTGCTTTTTGCATTCCTCCTCCTGCTGGCTCAGAACATACGCCTTTTGCATTCGTCCTCCTGCTGCCCCAGAACATCTGTCTTTTGCATTCCTCCTGCTGTCCCAGAACATCTGCCTTTTGCCCTTTTGCATTCCTCCTCCTGCTGCCCCCGAACATCTACCTTGTACATTCCTCCTCCTGCTGCCCCCGAACATCTACCTTGTACATTCCTCCTCCTGCTGCTCCAGAACATCTGCCTTTTGCATTCCTCCTCCTGCTGGCTCAGAACATCTGCCTTTTGCATTCCTCCTCCTGCTGCTCCAGAACATCTGCCTTTTGCATTCCTCCTCCTGCTGCTCCAGAACATCTGCCTTTTGCATTCCTCCTCCTGCTAGCTCTCCATCTCTGCCCTGTCATTTCCCCCCTGCTGCTGCTCTATCTCCTCTTTTTCTTGGACCAAATCTGCTGACTCTCGCCACCTCTTCTCCTCCAATGCTACTGTTCTTTTCCTCTACATGTTCCTCTTCCTACCCTCACTGTTCCTGTTGATTCATTGGCAGCTCCCCATTTCTATGTTATGTCAAGACTTTCACATCCATGACCCCAGCTGAATTGACAGCTTCAGTCCCAAACGCCTGGGACTCCACGTGTTCCATGCTATCCGTTTTGGCAGGGGATGGCTTTAAGGCAAAGATTTTCACAAGGGTTTTGATTAATTCTATCAGAGAGGATTACTTTCTAGTTTGGTGCTGAAGAAAGGGATTTAAAATGGTAGCTATCAAAAAGGGCTTTATGAAGATTTTATCTGGGGGTGAAAGGAGGGAAGGGAAGCAAAGGAATTCAAAACAATCAGAAAGGGTTTGACAGAAGAATTCCTTTTATTTGTTTACTTTCTTTTTTCGGTTGAAAGCGGAAAAAAAGGGAAAGAGATACAGTTATTTATTTATTTGTGTGCTTATTTCTTTTTTATTTAAGTTTGTATGAAGTGCACACTGCAAAATTGATTCTTGCTAGCCTCTGAGAAGCGCATTGCGTATCCAGGGTTCTTGGGAAGAGGGTTAAGGGAGGGACAGGCTAGTTAGACTGTCTAGGATTGAGTGAAGAGCTATGCCTCTAGGTGTTTTTTTTTTTTCTTTTTTTTTTTAATGAAGCAGGGGGTTTATTGTTGAATGTACATAGCTAAGGAGTTCCAGAGAGATAGGGCCGCAACAGATGCTCGTTGGTCTCCTCTGTCATGGTATTGTGTAACTATAACTGGTGAATTACTATGCATTGGGGGTGTTTTCCACACTGAAAAGTGATGGGTGGAAAAGTTTGAATTAATCACTACCAGTGGCAATTTCTCTGGGATGCCTTCATTCCATTGACGTTTGTATTTGTATTTATTTGTATTGTATATAGCGCCTTAATCCAAGGCGCTGTACAGAGAACAGGGAACAGTTCAATAACATGGATAAGCACAAACAATAAGAAAACAATCATTCAAGCATTTTGAAAAAGATGAGACTTCAAAGACTAACGAAATAAAGAATATACAGAAATAGAATGAAGAGAGTTAGGGAGATTATTCCATTATAGAGGAGCTAGGACAGTATGATATTTGATATGGCATGTATAACACGCCTATACACAAGTGTTTCAAAGAGCGACGAGGCAAGGGAGGGGTTCAGCGGGCAGACATAGACAGCGATCTTACTAGGCCAGGTGACATTGAGATCGCACAAGTGCAGAGCATGGGGGAAAGGGAAAGTGCGGGTAAGGGGAGGGCGCAGTGCAATACGTAGTGCAATACGTAGGATCAACAATAAAAAAAAAAAAAAATAGATAAAACTTATAGGTAAAAGTGCGGCCAGTTAGAGGCAAGTGCAGGGGTAAGTGCAGTCATCAAGTGTCAAGAGCTGGTCGGGACTGTAGGGATACAGAAACAGCCCCCAAGTGCAGGATTGCCCGAGAGGCAGTGCAGGTGTGCAGCTGACGGGCGAGAGGACCTGGGCCCGAGATCAGAGGGTAGGAAGGTGACAAGTGCAGTTTCAGTCAGGTGTTCAGGACGGGAGAGGAGGAAACGAGATTGAGCACAAAGGAGGCAATGTGCCATCAAGAGAAATTGAGAGGAGGAGCGGAGGGAACGAGAAGGGTTATAGAAGGATATCAAGACAGAAAGATAGTCAGGAGCAAGTCCATAGAAGACGAGGTATCTCGGCCACCAGGGGGCACGCGGATGAGCTACCTTCTTGTGTAAGCTCTCCCCCTCGAGGGTCCGTAATGTGAGTTGAGCCCCCACATTACATCCCCCCCCGGAATACTCGCGGTGGAATAGACGTGGAAAGGCCCCCCCACCAACTTGCAGAAAACCCAAGCTAAATCGGACGTGTTTTGCGGGAGAAATCCTTCCTTGAAATCTCTCGCTGGCGAATGTGAGAAGGCCCAGTGAACGCGGGACCTGTGCTGCCTGCCGCTGTGAAGTCGCGGACGGACTCCCGCTCAGGGCAGCCCGACGAGTAAGTGTGCAGCACTCCACCCCCCTTCCCAGATATCCCCGAGGGACATCCTGCTGTGGCTAGCGACCTTCAGCATCAGCGGGAACAGGAGCCTGACACCATCGGCCCTGTGAGCCTTCCCCCAGAACTCCGCCGGGGCACCCGGAGCGCAATCCTGCCACAAGGCCGCTAGCCCCCATCGCTGAAGGCAACAACCCCGCGATGGGCCCCAGCTCTGGGCAGCACGGCGCAGGGACCTCAACCCCTGCCGTAGTACACTGAGACTTTGTCTCCGCTTGGGCCGCCGCACCCGCCTGCGAGATCATACCACTGGACACCCGGGGGAGCGTGCGCAACCCGCCCCCCCTAGGAAAAAATAAATAAAGAAAAATACTAAAAATAATAATAATAATAATAATAATAATGAAGAGAAACCACGTCACGGGGACCGGATGGCCCTGAACGCCTGGCACCATGTATTCCAAACCCCTGCATTATACCCCCTCCTGGGCTGGTCCTGGAAGCGTGAGGTTTGTGTACCATAAGTGAAATGGTCTCCCCCTCTCACACAAGTGGTATCCCAGGCCTTGGGTCAATAAACGTAGTGCAGCGGGAGGATAGAGGTGCGGCTTTCCCATGAACAGAGCCACTAAGGAGCACCACCCGAAAGTCTACACTCTCACAATCCGCAAGACCAGTCGTGTCCTCGCAAGTGTCCTAGACAACTGTGGTGTGCCCCAGCCCACCAACCAGAGAGCCTCCGGTGTAGGTCCTAACTAAAACCTCATACTACCAGCAACGCTCCATGAGCCCAACTAACCAGTGAATACTGTCCATCAAATAAACCGTGCACAGGAAGACGATTCCTTATACCAGCACCCCCTGTGGGGCATGTCCTCAGACGGGCCCCCCTGGGATGTGCCCTCCCACACTGCGGATCATCTACTGGACCTCATGGACGTCTCTCCGGCCATGTCAGGATTTGCACAAAGGTCTGGATTTTTGGACATCCCGATCTCCTACCAATCCACACTGCAACTAAGAGGGTAAGGCCCCTGACTACGGGGCGTGTGCCTCCTCCAACTTGGGACCCACTCTATGGACACTAAAAGTAAGCTTGCCAAGTATGTCTATGCCCCATTCTCCCGACTCCCCAGTGGAGAGTAACAATGTCCACTGAGGCCGCAGAGGCGGGGGCCGCCGCCACCAAAGGAGACATTGCTGCATTGCTGTCTGAGATGAAGAATCTTGGGACCAACTTAGGTGGTTAGATCGACAGGGTCACCCAGAGAATGGACAACTTCGAAGAGAGATTGGAGGTGTCGAGAACAATCAGGCCTCAATTGACACCTTTGAAACCCAAATAGACTTGAGAATTCGTAATATTGAAAGGAGGGAGGAGGAGATACGTCTAAAAATGGATGATTTGGAAAACAGAGAAAGAAGGAACAACCTCTGATTTTTTTGGAATCCCAGAGTCTGATGGAGAAACGGAAGACTCACTCAAAACCACAATACACACCAACATAAAAATTCTAATGGCAGACGAGGAGATAGACAAGCCCAAAACAGAACAGACCCATAGGGCGGGTGGGCCCCGGTGGACCTCGCTCTGTCCTTGCAAGATTCCACAGATACCAGGACAGGAACAGGATCCTAACCAAGGCCAGATCTGGAGACTCGCTCACGTTAGGTGGTGCCCAAATCACTATCTTCCAGGATCTGTCCTCGCTAACCCTGGCACTGAAGCACCTCTGCAGCCCCCTTACTAAGTGTCTCAAGGAACGGGGCACAAGATACAGGTGGGGATACCCCTTCTCCCTCACATTTGAACATGTTAGCACAAAGATAACCCTCCGGTCCAAACAAGAGATCAAGGATTGCATTGCGGACATTCTTGGAGCACCCCCGGGAGGGGGCGAATGGGATGAGCCGCCACAAGTGGGAATGCAATGGGAGCTTCAGGGCCCTAAGAGAAGATGGGTGAAAGGATCAAGGAAATATAGACGACCAAACAACATGCCAGAAAAGGGAAAATGAACGAGATCTGCATAAACCTCGCAAGCCAACTGATTGAAGCCTACGTCTGAAAAGTCTGAGAAGAGACACCCACAGCCGCAGGGCAATAGAATCACTGGCGGAACAATGGCTCCCAGCTGCAAAACTCCCTCCTGAAGTAGGGGGGAAATGAACATCTGAAGAATGGGCCGGGGGACGCACGTAACGTTACACCTTTGTTTTCTTTTCATGGTTAATGTTGCAATGTATGTTGTTGGGGGTTAGGGGGAGGAACAGGAGAGGGGGGCTCATTTATATGTTACGATTGTAGACTCGAATGTGACCGTGAGGTAACGGTCTCCGCTGGTGGTCCGGTACTGGACTGAACATTACCACCAAGTCCAAATCGGACGCCATCAAGGTGCTGAGAATGGCACACTTTCAGTTCTTGGGTTCGCTTGAACACCATCGACTCAGGGACAGGGGTTAGGGGGGGAAGGGGAATGAGAATCTCAAGAACAGTAGCACTAACATCTGAACGCACTTGCAACATCATTGACAGCGAAAGTCTGAAAAATCAAATATTGGTCTGGTCACCTGCAATGAGTGAACCTTCAAAGATGCCTCACAATGGCAATCCCTGATCATCATGGGCAAGGGTCTCGCTCAGGATCGGGACTATTAATGTGAAAGGCTTGAACTCACTGACCAAAAGATCCTTGGTCCACAGGGAATTTCACAGATCTAATATTGACATACTCCTCTTGCAGGAGACCAAATATGCTAAAGGTGAAGAGCGGAGCTTCCTGGGGAAGAGGAGAGGGCTGGAGGGGTTCAGCGGGCAGACATAGACAGCGATCTTACTAGGCCAGGTGACATTGAGATCGCACAAGTGCAGAGCATGGGGGAAAGGGAAAGTGCGGGTAGGGGGAGGGCGCAGTGCAATACGTAGTGCAATACGTAGGATCAACAATAAAAAAAAAAAAAAATAGATAAAACTTATAGGTAAAAGTGCGGCCAGTTAGAGGCAAGTGCAGGGGTAAGTGCAGTCATCAAGTGTCAAGAGCTGGTCGGGACTGTAGGGATACAGAAACAGCCCCCAAGTGCAGGATTGCCCGAGAGGCAGTGCAGGTGTGCAGCTGACGGGCGAGAGGACCTGGGCCCGAGATCAGAGGGTAGGAAGGTGACAAGTGCAGTTTCAGTCAGGTGTTCAGGACGGGAGAGGAGGAAACGAGATTGAGCACAAAGGAGGCAATGTGCCATCAAGAGAAATTGAGAGGAGGAGCGGAGGGAACGAGAAGGGTTATAGAAGGATATCAAGACAGAAAGATAGTCAGGAGCAAGTCCATAGAAGACGAGGTATCTCGGCCACCAGGGGGCACGCGGATGAGCTACCTTCTTGTGTAAGCTCTCCCCCTCGAGGGTCCGTAATGTGAGTTGAGCCCCCACATTACGTCCCCCCCCGGAATACTCGCGGTGGAATAGACGTGGAAAGGCCCCCCCACCAACTTGCAGAAAACCCAAGCTAAATCGGACGTGTTTTGCGGGAGAAATCCTTCCTTGAAATCTCTCGCTGGCGAATGTGAGAAGGCCCAGTGAACGCGGGACCTGTGCTGCCTGCCGCTGTGAAGTCGCGGACGGACTCCCGCTCAGGGCAGCCCGACGAGTAAGTGTGCAGCACTCCACCCCCCTTCCCAGATATCCCCGAGGGACATCCTGCTGTGGCTAGCGACCTTCAGCATCAGCGGGAACAGGAGCCTGACACCATCGGCCCTGTGAGCCTTCCCCCAGAACTCCGCCGGGGCACCCGGAGCGCAATCCTGCCACAAGGCCGCTAGCCCCCATCGCTGAAGGCAACAACCCCGCGATGGGCCCCAGCTCTGGGCAGCACGGCGCAGGGACCTCAACCCCTGCCGTAGTACACTGAGACTTTGTCTCCGCTTGGGCCGCCGCACCCGCCTGCGAGATCATACCACTGGACACCCGGGGGAGCGTGCGCAACCCGCCCCCCCTAGGAAAAAATAAATAAAGAAAAATACTAAAAATAATAATAATAATAATAATAATAATGAAGAGAAACCACGTCACGGGGACCGGATGGCCCTGAACGCCTGGCACCATGTATTCCAAACCCCTGCATTATACCCCCTCCTGGGCTGGTCCTGGAAGCGTGAGGTTTGTGTACCATAAGTGAAATGGTCTCCCCCTCTCACACAAGTGGTATCCCAGGCCTTGGGTCAATAAACGTAGTGCAGCGGGAGGATAGAGGTGCGGCTTTCCCATGAACAGAGCCACTAAGGAGCACCACCCGAAAGTCTACACTCTCACAATCCGCAAGACCAGTCGTGTCCTCGCAAGTGTCCTAGACAACTGTGGTGTGCCCCAGCCCACCAACCAGAGAGCCTCCGGTGTAGGTCCTAACTAAAACCTCATACTACCAGCAACGCTCCATGAGCCCAACTAACCAGTGAATACTGTCCATCAAATAAACCGTGCACAGGAAGACGATTCCTTATACCAGCACCCCCTGTGGGGCATGTCCTCAGACGGGCCCCCCTGGGATGTGCCCTCCCACACTGCGGATCATCTACTGGACCTCATGGACGTCTCTCCGGCCATGTCAGGATTTGCACAAAGGTCTGGATTTTTGGACATCCCGATCTCCTACCAATCCACACTGCAACTAAGAGGGTAAGGCCCCTGACTACGGGGCGTGTGCCTCCTCCAACTTGGGACCCACTCTATGGACACTAAAAGTAAGCTTGCCAAGTATGTCTATGCCCCATTCTCCCGACTCCCCAGTGGAGAGTAACAATGTCCACTGAGGCCGCAGAGGCGGGGGCCGCCGCCACCAAAGGAGACATTGCTGCATTGCTGTCTGAGATGAAGAATCTTGGGACCAACTTAGGTGGTTAGATCGACAGGGTCACCCAGAGAATGGACAACTTCGAAGAGAGATTGGAGGTGTCGAGAACAATCAGGCCTCAATTGACACCTTTGAAACCCAAATAGACTTGAGAATTCGTAATATTGAAAGGAGGGAGGAGGAGATACGTCTAAAAATGGATGATTTGGAAAACAGAGAAAGAAGGAACAACCTCTGATTTTTTTGGAATCCCAGAGTCTGATGGAGAAACGGAAGACTCACTCAAAACCACAATACACACCAACATAAAAATTCTAATGGCAGACGAGGAGATAGACAAGCCCAAAACAGAACAGACCCATAGGGCGGGTGGGCCCCGGTGGACCTCGCTCTGTCCTTGCAAGATTCCACAGATACCAGGACAGGAACAGGATCCTAACCAAGGCCAGATCTGGAGACTCGCTCACGTTAGGTGGTGCCCAAATCACTATCTTCCAGGATCTGTCCTCGCTAACCCTGGCACTGAAGCACCTCTGCAGCCCCCTTACTAAGTGTCTCAAGGAACGGGGCACAAGATACAGGTGGGGATACCCCTTCTCCCTCACATTTGAACATGTTAGCACAAAGATAACCCTCCGGTCCAAACAAGAGATCAAGGATTGCATTGCGGACATTCTTGGAGCACCCCCGGGAGGGGGCGAATGGGATGAGCCGCCACAAGTGGGAATGCAATGGGAGCTTCAGGGCCCTAAGAGAAGATGGGTGAAAGGATCAAGGAAATATAGACGACCAAACAACATGCCAGAAAAGGGAAAATGAACGAGATCTGCATAAACCTCGCAAGCCAACTGATTGAAGCCTACGTCTGAAAAGTCTGAGAAGAGACACCCACAGCCGCAGGGCAATAGAATCACTGGCGGAACAATGGCTCCCAGCTGCAAAACTCCCTCCTGAAGTAGGGGGGAAATGAACATCTGAAGAATGGGCCGGGGGACGCACGTAACGTTACACCTTTGTTTTCTTTTCATGGTTAATGTTGCAATGTATGTTGTTGGGGGTTAGGGGGAGGAACAGGAGAGGGGGGCTCATTTATATGTTACGATTGTAGACTCGAATGTGACCGTGAGGTAACGGTCTCCGCTGGTGGTCCGGTACTGGACTGAACATTACCACCAAGTCCAAATCGGACGCCATCAAGGTGCTGAGAATGGCACACTTTCAGTTCTTGGGTTCGCTTGAACACCATCGACTCAGGGACAGGGGTTAGGGGGGGAAGGGGAATGAGAATCTCAAGAACAGTAGCACTAACATCTGAACGCACTTGCAACATCATTGACAGCGAAAGTCTGAAAAATCAAATATTGGTCTGGTCACCTGCAATGAGTGAACCTTCAAAGATGCCTCACAATGGCAATCCCTGATCATCATGGGCAAGGGTCTCGCTCAGGATCGGGACTATTAATGTGAAAGGCTTGAACTCACTGACCAAAAGATCCTTGGTCCACAGGGAATTTCACAGATCTAATATTGACATACTCCTCTTGCAGGAGACCAAATATGCTAAAGGTGAAGAGCGGAGCTTCCTGGGGAAGAGGAGAGGGCTGGAGTTCTTTGGTTCGGGTCCACCCAGGAGAGGCGGTGTAGGAATCCTAATCAGGAAAGGAATCAAATTTGAACTGGACAAAACATGGTCTGACGTTGGGGGCCGTACTCTCCTCATAACCGGGAAAATAGCAAAAGTACAGGTAACTATTGCCTCTCTATATGCACCTAACACTGGACAGGCTGCATTTTTTGAGAAGATGATCCCTAAGATAATGTTGGAAGCCACAGGGTGTGTCTTCTTGGGGGGAGACTTTAATCAATGGGTCGATCCGAACAAAGACTGGAAACCGGGTAGACCTGAAACGAGACACCAATACAGGAGCGACGGCACTGAACTGGCTGCAATGATGGAACTTTATGACATGAAGGATGTGTGGAGAATTATGCACCCCACCGAAAGTGGTTACACCTTCTACTCAAACCCCCACCATACATTCACACGTATCGATTACACATACCTCACAAGTGACCTCACTACAGCTGCACAGCATTCAGACATCGTGCCGATAACGTGGGCCGACCACGACATGGTACTGGACGATTTCAAATGGGTGGATCTACCTCTTAGCAGAGGGCAGTGGCGGTGTAATGAGACTCTTTGGAAAGATCTGGTTTTCAAAGCTACCATGGAGACAGAAATCGATGAATACTTTAAAATGAATAATGATGGGGAGGTCGCCAAACAGATAATATGGGAAGCGGGGAAGGCCACATGGAGATGTATCTTGATAAGAGAGGGGTCCACCAAGAAAAGGGAGCGGAAGATCATAGAGCTAAAGTTACAGACTGAAATATGTCAATTAGAGGCGGAGATAAGGAAAGACCCAGGAGTAGACCTAGACAGAATGAAAATAGCCCAACAAAAAAGGGAGGAACTACGTTTGTTGGAGCATGGTCAAGTAGTACGCAAACTGCAGTTTCTGAAACAGAAATTTTATGAAAAAGGGGACAAGGCCGACGACCTATTAGCGACCAGGCTCAGAGAACAAAGAGCGGAGCGCAAGGTAAATGAAATACTTCAGGACCCCGTCCCTTCTACCCCGACCCTCTGTACCATCCACGAATCCTTTGCCAACTTCTATGAGAATCTATATACCTCTAAAATAATCCCAGGCCAGTTTGATATTACCGTGTACTTATCCCCGATCACCATGCCTACTATAACGCATGCAGAAACCGAGCTCCTTGATTCCCCAATTATTGAACATGAGGTCCAAGAGGCAATTAAAAGGTTGACGCTGGGCAAATCCCCAGGGGAGGATGGTTATACTGCAGGGTTCTATAAAACTTTTGCTAAGCAACTGACACCCTTCTTAAGCGGTACTATTTAATGAAATAATGGAGACAGGCGTAGCACCAGACTCCTTTTAAAAAGCATTGATAACAGTGATCCCTAAAGAGGTGAGAGGCCCTAAGTGTTGCGGATCATATCGCCCCATTTCCCTCCTCAATCTTGATGCCAAAATCTACGCTAGGGTACTAGCAGCCAGATTGGAAACATTAATTCCCCCCCTAATCCACCCAGACCAGGTCGGGTTTATACTAGGGAGACAGAGACTCCATGCGTAAAATGTTACATCTCATCCATGCGACCCATAACCTTCCCAACAACCCTGTTCTATTATCAATAGATGCGGAGAAGGCCTTTGATAGGGTTTAATGGCACTTTCTAGAAGCTATCCTGCAGAAGGTTGGAATAGGCCCCAGAACTAGAAAGGGAATACAAGCAATATACACGTCCCCAAAGGCAGCGATATTTGTTAATGGAGAATATTCCAGATGGTTTGAACTGAAACGTGGGACTAGACAGGGATGCCCCCTCTCTGCAATCCTGTTTGCACTTTCGTGAGAACCCCTGGCACAAAAGATCAGAGCGGACCCCTTGATAGAGGGGATGACACTAGGACCAACAGAATACAAGGTAGCTCTCTACGCAGACGTCATCCTTCTCCACATAACTAACTCCTTAGAATCTGTCCTGCAAGCCCTTAAACTAATGGCAGAATATGGCCAGTCCTCCGGCTTTAAAGTAAACAAGACCAAGTCCATTTTGTTCCCCCTTGAGGGAACTGTAGAGGAAAACGATGCCAGGTTTCTCCCGCTGGGCCTTAAGCTCGAACATGGTACATTACAATACCTGGGCATACAAATCACTAAAACCCTGAGCAACCCTTTTGATGCCAACTTTCCCCTACTCCTCCAGCGGTTCGCAGCCGATCTTAACAAATGGGAACAACTCACAATCTCATGGCTCGGCCGAGTTAATGCAGTTAAAATGGTATGTCTCCCCATTTTCTATATCCTTTCCAAATGCTCCCGGTGAAGATACCAAAAGGGTTCTTTATTGCAGCCAAAAAGCTCATGGTAAGATTCATATGGCAGGGGAAGAAAGCAAGAATTCCATACAATACGCTAACGCTCCACAAAGACAAGGGTGGGGTTGGGCTCCCCGATCTGTGGACCTATTATAAAGCCGCCCAGCTGTGCGTTCTGATCCCAAACTTTAGGGACCAGAAAAACCTCCAATTGGTCCAAATAGACAATCACTAGTTCTCCCAGCCACAGTATCGGAATGGCTATGGACCCCACACAAAAGGGTACAACGTAAAATCCAAGGCCATCCCATCTTGAGCACCATGTAGAGCATATGGCGCACAGGCAAGGAAATGCGCAGAATCACCACCTGGCCGTCCCCACTTAGTCACCTACGGTCACCCGGCATAAAGAACCATATACCTGACGTGGGTAGGTTTCAGGCGTGGTATGAGGCGGGTCTGGAGAGAGTGGGACAACTCCAGAAGAAAGCTCTGGTTATTACGCTACCAGACCTGACAGAGGCTTTGGGTATAGGCACCCTCTCCACATTCCTGTACATCCAACTGAAAGGGGTCTTATTGCAGGCGAAATGGAGAGATCAACTGAACAGAGACCTTACCCCATTTGAGAAACTTCTGGACTCTAAACCAGAGAGGAAAGGCTTCATATCTGTGATGCATCAGGAATTAATAGCGGCAGGTGACGGATCTACGGAAGCCCTACAATCAAGGTGGGAGAAAGACTTTGGGGAAGAGATACATCCTGACGTATGGGAAACAATGTGTAGAGTGGCCACCAAAACATCTATATCCAGCCAATACAAGCTTCATGCCATTAAACTCCTACATAGATGGCAATACGACCCCTTCAGACTCTCCAAAATGTCCCAAACTATGAGTCCAATATGCTGGAGAAAATGCGGGGAAATAGCCAACTACTGGCATATGTGGTGGGGTTGCCAGCGAATCAAGGTATTCTGGAATGAGGTCCTGGGGTGGATTAAAGAGATAGAAGGGATTCAAAGAGACGCTGACCCCTATTTGATTCTCTTTGGCCTGGAAAAAGACGAAGATGAATGGACCAGAGTGAAGGGCTTGACCCCCACCTGTTGCTAGCAGCCAGGGCTCTCCTGGTGATTAAATGGGAGTCTACGACGGTGGCCGGCAAAAACGAATGGATCAATCTGGCCATAAACATCTAACTAATGGAGACAATAACCGCCTCACTGCACGGCAAAGCCTCACAATGTGAAGCTCTATGGATGGACTTTAAAAACAAACATCTTGCAACAGACTCCGAGTCCCAATCGGACGACTCTGCCGGGTTATGATAAAAACACAATCCCAAACTGAAACCATGGGAAGCGATGTTGCAATAGGTGGCTACAGACCAATTAGACAATGGAAATGTGAATAAAACACTTTTGAAGTCCCTACGCTTGTATATCATACAACAGATGAGTGCTCAACCAAGGAAGGGACGGGGTAGGGGGGAAGGTTGGGTTCCTTAATTTGTGATGGACTTACCCCGATAAAAACAATCCAATATAGGTTGCAAATATATTTTGATATTATGTACATTGTCTTTCTCATACAACCATTTGATTGTATTGGTGTTATGTGTAACAGGTAGTCCATCTTGTTTGTTTACATTGTTAAAACCAATGAAGCCAAATTTAAAAAAAAGAAGACGAGGTATCAAAAATTAAGTTTCAGTTGAGAGTGAAAAGATAGTAAGCCAAGAGTAGCGAGGGGAGATGAGATGGAAACTCAGAAAGAAAGGAGACAAAGGAGACGGATAGATGAGTTACAAACAGATTTTAGAGGGGCAAGATGAGAAGTTGGAAGCCCTAAAAGAGAAGAGGAACAGTAGAAGAGTCAGAAAAGATCAAAGAAGAAATCAACAGTTTTGAAGCTTGAGTGTGAAATGGACAGGCTTTACGGATATTCTTTAGATGAAAGCAGAAAGCGTGCGATGTTAGGTTAAATGTGCTGAGAGAAGGATATCCTAGAGTTAAGATAGAGCCATAGATTTCAGGCCGTAGATGAGATCAGAAGCTGGGATGGGGGAAGGAAATGAATGGCAGAGGAGGAGGTGGAGGGAAAAGAGTGTTAGCGGGGAAAAAGAGAACCTCTGTGTTTCCAGCATTAAGTGTGAGATAGTGAGAAGACATCTTAGATTTGATGGCTGGAAGACAAGCAGAAAGAATGTTGTGAATCTCAAAGGAAAAATGAGAAAAGGAAAGGAAAAGTTGACTTTCATCAGCATAGAAGTGGTATGACAGAGCAGAGGAAGAAATAGCAGCAAGAGGAGAAGTGTAGAGAGAGAACAAAAAAGGGCCCGGACACTTGCAGAGCACCATGGGCAAGCAAAAAAGATTTAGATGATTTGCAGCCCATGATACAGAAAAGGTTCTTTGAGACAGATATGATTGAAACCAGAAAAGGACTGAGCCTGCGAAACCAAAGGAAGAAAGAGAAGCCCGTAGAAGGGAGTGGTCGACAGTGTTGAACTCAGCAGATAAGAACAGGAGAATAAGAAGAGATGAATGTTTAGAACAGCGTGCAGTAAGTAGTGAGTTCAAAACGGCGAGGAGAGCAGTTTCAGTGAAGTGATGAGGGTGAAAGCCTGACTGGAATTTTGAGAGAATAGAAGATTTAGAAACTTGATAGAAAAAAGAAAATATATCAACCGTTTGAGTAATTTAGAGAGATAGGGTAGCAGGAAAATGTGAGAAAAATGTGAAACAAGGAGTGGATCAGCAGTAGGTTTCTTTAAAATTGGGGTGATGGAAGCATGCTTAAAAGACAAGGGAAAAATTGAGATGAAGAGACAGATATGACAAAAGAGGTGAGGTAAGACGCCAAAGGAGCTTAGACTTTAAGAAGGAGTGCAGAAGGGATTGGGTTGGTAGGATAGGCAGTGGGGTGGCCTTTAGCCAATATAAGAGAAGTATCAGCATTGGAGATTGGTTGAAAGCAGGAAATCGAGGCAGAGGAAGCAGGAGTGAAAGAAGTTGTAAATTCAGGAGAGATGGACGCTTCAACGTCAGAATGAAGAGAGGCTACCTTAGAGTAGAAAAATTGTGCGAAGCCAGAGACTGAACAAGTAGAATTAGCAGCGTTGTCAGGTGTGGGAGGAGACAGAAGACGAGAACGAATTTGAAAAAAGAAACTTAGGGTGGGCAGGCTGTTTGTAGAAGATCAGAGAAATAGAGAGTTTTTCGTACTGCATAGTTCCTGTTTATAAAGATTTAGGGAACGTTTAACAGGGTGCATTATATGTCTAACCCCGATTGGTGTGCAATCAATATTGATTTGCATTTGGTTTTTACCCTTCTGAAATGGCCCAATAATATAAAAAATAAATGGAATCGAAGACATCCCTGAGAAATAGTCAGTGGTAATGATTAATTCAAAGCTTTTCCGCCCATCACTTTTCTGTGTTGCAAAGTCTATGAAAGCACGCGTATTTCGCCAATTATGATGTGTAAATTGGATGAAAGTTCTTTTTGAAGCAAGCCTTCCTTTTGTGACTCACCCTTCTGTGGCTGTGCTTTGAACTATTCTGTTCCCACCTTTGTAGTCCCAGTGTTAAGGGTGTTAAGGGTACTGTACACTTCCTAGAAGAATCCACATTATTCAGATTATCCAGATTATTATTCTAGCATGGACATTATGGACCAATGCTCACAAGATTTACCAAATTTCAGGATATAGCCAATAAAGTTTGAAATTTATTTTTCTTTTAGCTGCAAGAGTGTCTTTCCATGGTGTTAAGAGGTGTTTTAAAATACTTCAATCATAGGACTCCTTATAGGATTTGTTCAGGCATTATGGCTTTGAAATGGCCACAGCAATCAATTTTTATAAAAAAAGGTGATCGCCTCAATTCAGCAAGCTATTGGCCAATTGCTATGTTAGATGCTCCTGGCAAAATCTTTAATCGGATAGTACTTAGAGATCTCAATGCTTGGACCTTGGGTAAAAACAAAAGGCACCCGTCCCATGCTGGATCATTTATTTATTTTGGATATAGGTGAAAGTCTTTTAGAAGCAAATGCTGATGCGCCAAAATTAAGTATAAATCAAATAGCACGGTTATTATATGCGGATGATCATGTGTTATTATCCCAAACGCTGAGTGGTTTACAGAGATGAGTAGATACATTTAATATACGAAAAGACACAACCTCTCCATCAATGTGGAAAAGACTCAAATGGTTCAATGTGGTAGCCAAAGAAAGAAAAACTCAAATAGATTTGTGTGGTCTTTACAAGAACAGAAATTAGAGGTGGTATCATATTATAAATATTTGGGTATGTTAGTTAATGGTTATTGTGATGATAATCTATATTCTCACAATATAGATTCTAAATTAAGTAACTTGATTTCACAGGTGAAAATTCTACATTATAGGTATCAGAAATTCACGTGTAAGCACATTATGAACTTGTATCAACAAAAAGTGATACCAATAATAACATAAGCACATAAATTAAATTGCCTAAAGAGCGACAATTTTGTGATAAATTAGAGGCCCAATTTTGGAGGAAGATTTCAAATCTAGCTAATTCGATTGCAGTTACATTTATAAGCCAATTGACAGAAAATGAAATTTGGCAGATAATTTTTACAAACACCAAAAGGTCATCTAAAACAGCATTGGTGCATCATGTAAGTTCTGTTTTGCCTTATGTTCCTTCTGTGGCTATGTCGGTATAGTAATAAATGCATGTATGTTTTGGGGAAAAGTTAGGATTCTGTCGTGAAATCTTAAATAGGTTACGAAGCATTTTTGGATTAAGATTACAGAAGATTATGGCCAGATGAAGAAAACTAATGAAATAAGGCATCAAAAAATTGTATGATGTGCATGGATGAAGTAATTTTATATTGGAATTTTGGATGTTTATTTTAGATTTATTGTTTTAGGTGTGTATAGTAGGTATATATATATGTTGACTAATCAAATCTAAGGTTTTTAGTTAGGTATTCTGAGTAGAAAATGTGATACTTGTTTGTATTTTTAAGTGGTACATATATGTTCTTTAATTAAATGATTAGTGTATGTTGCTAAATGGCATTCATATGTTCATCAATGGAATGAATTTTGCATGCTATCTTAAGAAATGAAATATGTATGTAAGATGTAAGATGAAATAATTTTTATTTTGAAAAGTTGATTAAAAATATCAGCCAATCAAATAAAAAGAAAATAAATAAAAAAATGTATCATCTTACTAGGCCTTCTACACCCAGATGGGATAGATGCATCGTCTGACTTACATAATTCGCCCCAGCACGGCGTAACTACAATCGCCCCCGTCACACTCTCGGCCAGCACATCAGTCTCTCGTACAATGTGCTCAAGACAGGGCGCTGCTGTCCCCAACGGAGCAGATGTAACAGATGAGGAAGTGCATTGAAAATCCACATCTCCATAGTTGATATCACAAAGCGGGTGAATTACCTCATTGAAGAGTCAGAAGTTGGTGAATTGGGGCTAATAGAAGTATATACCGGGTCTTGCTGCTCTTTATTTACTCCAACTGGTTCTCTCCTGCATTCCATTTCCTGTAGTCGGGTAATGCACTCATCCAGTATATACGCCCATGAAGTGCAAACTATGTTCTTTAACTTCTTCTTTTAGGATTTCAAAAACCTTAACCCGAGAGTTCAACATAAATTGCAATGCCGCCAAAGAAGGTGCACTTACATTTTGGCTCCCTCTATTGACAGTGTATGGTGTACAAGGAGCAGAAGACTCTGGCAGAGTATCTGCCACTGGTAGTGAGGAGTCACTTTCGTTCAAACTGTTAATGGACATAAGTAACTCGGTGTGATTGACAATGGAGGAGATCCAATGGTGGAGCCAGCCGTCAAAGGAATGAGGAGGGTGCTCTGGTTGGATGAATTTGTCTGTATCTGGGCCTGCATCTCAACACGTTTTCCTGACCCCCTCCCATCAAAGTCAGAGTCACTGTCTCTCGGGTGGTCGCCCAAGCTGGCACTTCGAACACTAAAGAAGTCTGTAATGTTTCACTTGATGTTTGTGGATGTAACAGTGTAATCAAGGCGGGGAAGAAGTGGGGATCATTCTGAGGCTGCTGTAGGTGTGCCCTCCCTCTTGGGCTGGTACGATAGGGGTTGATTCCTGATCCATCAGCACCAGCTGCGTGGAGCATGCCAGACCCAGGTGAGTCTCTGCCACAGTGCATTACTTGCTACACAAATTACACATCTGTGCCCCACACATCAACCCTCTCACTGTGAATAGAGCAGCAGGGGCCCTCTAGCAGTCACTCCAAATACCAGCAGAGAGACACTATTATCTAACAAAATGTCAGGGACCACACTAGGAAAACGCAAATCCTCCAGAGCTCTCATCTTCTGAACGTGTGTCACCTGGTTTTACCCAGAAGAGACGTCCCAAAACCAAGTTACGTCTACAAAACCTTTTGGGTGTGCAGATTGGTCAGTTTAGGTGAACCATATACACATTCTATACCGGTTAGTTGTACTATTGGGTAGCCATATCTGGTGGCTCCTCCTGGGACCACCTCTACATTTAACAAATACAAAGTTGCAGGGTCATGGGGAAACTATGGGCTCCTGCAACGTATTATATTTTCATATTAAAGGTGACTCTGGATTGGGCAGAATGTGTCCTCCTAGAACTGGAACCCTGGACGGTTACCAGGCTGAGTGTACCTCTTCAGGGCAATGGGAATGAATATGGAGGTGCTGTGTGTTCCTCAATGTTGCCATCTCTGATCACCTAAGCCGGAGAGAGTGCATTCAGTTAATCGTGAGAAACACTTGTATCTTTCCACCTCTGGTTCGATGGGAACAGCTCCTCTATGTCTCCCTTGAGTGAATAGGCATTGTCCTGCTCTTTCAGGTCACATGTGTCTGGACCACGAAATGGAGCTCTCCTGCTTGAAATTATGAGGATTTTAGCCTGACTTTCTTGCAGGTGTCTTATTGTCTTGGTAACTGTAAATTTCTGTCTCCACTCATCCTTGGCTGGGGGTGTACCGTGTCTGCGCTGGAGGCTATTGTCTCCCATCCTATGGCTGCAGTGATCTTGTCAGCCCTTGTTAGTGGCAATAAGCATGTGCAAGATAGGTGTATGTATACTTGGCGTCTGGCGGTACTAGCTTTGGCAAAGAATATAGAGATATGTATAGAGTGCATCCATCATCTACCTGCGTGAGTCATAAGCATGTGTTTTGTGTCTATATGCAATAAAATACTGTATGTTTGTGTACCTTTGTGAGTGGATGCCTATGTACTTCATGTCTATGGGCACCTACATTGTGATGTCAATGATAATGTCAACTTTTTTGACTGATGACATCTCCATCTTCTCCACATCATCGAGTGGGCATGGTTTGAATGTCTGTCTGAGAGAGTAACGTTTCTCAACTCTGTGATAAATTGATGATGACGATGAAGGGCCTAAGTGAGATGCATCTGTCGTTTCACTGTCTTTGGGCTGAGAGTCGTGTGGGGGTCATCAGGGCCATACTTGGACCTCCGTCTTCAATCCCCCCCTTGGTTGACGAGTCAACCATACTACCTACACATACTACCTACTGTTCATGTGCAACTTCGGGAGCCAAACTTTTGTTATCCCTCCGAGATGTCCATGGTACTTTGCATGGCCGTCCAAGCTCCATGTTAGGTAACTGCTGTCTCCACTAGGGTTGCTGTAAACATCTAAGGGGAAAACAGGTATGTGTAAAGGCACCTAAGGAGCAAACCTGACACTTCTTAAACAAAAAAACTTGGGGGGCTCCTTTGCCTACGGAAGGTTTGGATTCACAGTACACTGGAGAATTCTAGGTTTATCACACTGTCAAGCCAATTCAAACAATGTCAGAGCGAAGTACATGGAAAATACAACCAGACTTCAATAATTATTCATTTAAAATACATACAATTTAATTTAAATAACAGGAAGAACTTTTTGTTAAAAACAAACACCTTAAAACGTACAAAGTGACCAGTGCTTCAACAAAGTGCTAAGTGCTAGTCACCAACGGACTGACAATGTGAAAGATTATACAATAGTTGTATCTCTCCTAGATACAACAATCACATTGGATATACAAATATATACATACACATCATTTCAGGGTTATTTAGACCTTGATTCTTAAGTACATGGAACCACACAAAATGCATAAACAGAGAATATTGGTGAAAAGTAAATCAATTGTTCTCTATTGTTGATGCCTTGGTCCAGAAGTACCTATAGTGCATCTCTCTCAGAGTCCTTGTACTCTCCTTGATACTTGACAATAGTAGCTGTCAATACTTGACAATAGTAACTGTCAATACCCTACATGTTTCATTCCTATAATAGATGAAGTTGATGTTAGGAACTTCTTCAGGGGAGCGAATGGGTCGGTGCAAAGGAGCACTTAATACCCAATTCGTGGTGGTAACAACAAGAGAAGCTTGAAACGTCGATACTGGCGTGATTGTGTGGGATCTTGAAGATAAAGTTCCAGGGGACAGTAAAGAGAGTAAGGTAAATGTCCTCGTAACCTTGTCTTGAATACAAGGGGTCAAATCCAGGCAAAACCTAAGTTAAAAAAGCAGTCCACATACTTATTAATAGGGGTCACTAAATGGGTACATCATGTATCATTTGAATAGTCAGATGTACAAAGGGGCTTACCGTCTGTTAATGTTGGTAACTGATCCTAAAGAGGCTGCATTAATTCTCAGTATAGCAGTCTCATCGTTCCCTAAAAGCATACAAAACACAGAGACACACAGTCCTATAAGCCCAACTGGTTATTCTTTAATATTGGGTTGAATAACCCTAAGGAGACACTTACTTGACAAGTGATTGGAAGTTGTACGAGATAGTAATCTTGTCATATTTATGTAAAGATGGATACAGGAAGCGTTGACCCGTATTAGTAATTGAGTCCTGTAATGTGAGCAATCACAGATTGAGTGATCTGATCTATAGGGTGATTCATTAAATAAGCTGCAAGGGTACTAATCGAGTACACGTTGGCAGAAGAATTAAATGACCTGGTCTACAAGAAGATTCATTAAGCATACTGCACGGATACTGATAGGGCGTTCATGAGCAGAAAAGGAGGAAGAAAGAAACCTTTGCTACTTTCCAAAGGTGCAAATTAGAAATGCATAGAGTCAATGGGCTTGTGCGTGTGTTAATGAAACTCGGTGGGTTAAAGCTATGAGTCTCTACACAAAAAGTGCAAAAGGAGGAATGTATAGAAAAAGTATGATATAAGAGTGGTACCCGAGCTTAATATAATCATGTGGCCGTATAAGGATGCGCTGGCTTACCTATCTGGCTCCTGCGGATCTAACGTGGGCCCGAAATGGCTGATACCTCTCTCTTCTGAATGCCGTGCAGAAGAAACCGTTACTATGGTAGCACAGTTCTTTATAAACAAATGGAGCGTATGAGGGCACTTGCGCTCAAGGCATAACGCTAGTCTTCAGCGAGTAAGGAAAGTGATCCCGCTCCTCATAGTTCCCAGTAAAGCGCATGCTTGTAAAACTGCATTAACTCCAAGAGGGGGGAGATAGTCAAGATAGACACTGGCACTGGGTAACATTAATGTTAATGATTTCCAGTTGTCTGATATTCGTACAAAGAGCACTGGCTCAAAAGAAGGGGGGAGAGGTTGTCAAAATAGACACTATCGCCGGGTGACATTAATGTTAATTATTCTCATTTGTCTAATATTAGTACAAAGTGCCGGATCATACGCGATTTTCGTAAAATAATTGTGAAAACCGTCACTACGGCTCACCGTCATGTAGTGAGTAATAAAATTGTACAACTGCGCATGCGTATGAGTTATAACGCTAATCTCAAATGAGGAGGAATGGGGAAGAACCCGTATCTTGGGGACATGGATCGAGGTGCATACCCAAATTGGAGTAACGAGTGCAATGCATGGAAAAGTTAGCCATGCCTCGGCACCATCAAAAATAACCAGTGAGCGGCAACAGAAAGAGGTTACAGTAAAACTACTGTGAACACACGAGCCTAGCTCTGGGGTAATGCCGATGCAGATAGAACACTGGTGAGTGTGGTACCTGGCTGTAAAGGGTACTAGAATACAGTGAACAGCAACAAGATAGCTGGATTGCAGGAAAGAATATGTTGAGCAATCTAAGGCTATCCACAATATGTGGTCTTAAATGCAAAGTGGGATGCGTTGTCTGGCAACAAGTAGTGCAGCGTCATCCTAGACTCTTAGTAGAGGAAAATGAATCCTGCTTCTAAATACTCTGGTGGAATAATAATATAGCCCGTCCCGGCCAAAAAATTATTACAAGACTCCACGGCCTCTGTTGAGTCGGAAGATGGCAAATTAATTAGAGTATAAAAGACAACAGAGGAGTAACCCAATGGTCACAGAAGAGAAGTACCAGAAATCTAATGCTTCAGTCTCAGTTCTACAGTCTCTTAATTAATGAATACGCTCCAGTCAATACTCTCATTCAGTCCCTGGGGGTAACCTTTTGTCAGGAAAATCATTTTTTTGTTCTCAATGTGTGCTTATCATTACTCGAGATGTTAGTCGGTCCAATTTTCAAAATCACTGTCCACCTTAGTTCTTCTGGTTTGTGTCCAAGACTGATAAAGTTGCCCACTAATGGGGCGGTTAAGGTCGTATTCCTTATGCAGCTTTTATGTTCTCCTATCCTTACTTTGACCTTTCTTTCTGTTTTACCAATATATAGTCTATTGCATGGACACCAAATAGCGTACACCACCATCATAGAATTACAATTAGTTAAAGTTCTTTGTACCACTAGGGTTGCACCATGATATGATGATATGATAAGATATGATATGGCATTTACAAATGTTTCAACCCATTCCAGACCCATTTCTCCCAATAATCACAGGTATTGAATGGAATCCTGAACACCGTTCCTGCCGGGAACAGAGGACACTGTGTCAGTTGTGATTTCAGTGAATTTTGTGTCTTTGTCTCTTCGTCTTCTTCAGTCTCCACATCTACCAGAAATGTCATCCCTATCGTCCTTTTAGTGGTCTTTATGCATTGTGAGATGGCTACTCCGATGACACAGAAGGCGAATAACACTAGTATCAATGCTCCCACTAATACTTTCAGTCCATTGGCCCTCCATGTTGGTATCTAGGAGAAGATGTATGACAACCAATCATCGTCCTTTCCTACAGTGTTTGTCTCTGCCTCCATCTTAGCATGCAGCTCTGTTAATTGGGTAATGGCCTCTGACAGGGTCCTATTCTCTTTATCATGAGCAGGAATGAACGTACAGCAAGAAGGCCCGATCTTGACGCACACGCCTACCTCTGTGACCGTCAGGAGGACTAGAACATATCTGTTCTGGAGGGCCATTAACCTTACTGCTCTCAACTCTTCCATGATAACGTTGACGCCTTTGACAATTGAATTTATCATCTGCATCAGCTCCCAATGAGTTATCTGAAGCCATTTCGCATTTGTGCTTCCTTGGACTGCTGGAACAATGGGTGTGAAGAACATTTCAGTGCTGGTGAGCAGTCTGTGTTCTGGTGGTATCACGGCAATGCCTCTTCCATTTTTTATAATGCGTAGTACCCTCTCTTCACTCTGGTCAGTTCTGCAGATCTCTTCTTCCTTTGATGAGCATCCATTTTAGAGAATTCGTCTACTTGTATGTCTTTCCCTGGCACTACTAATGCTGGTGTGATCAACTGTATGAGTGAGCATATTCCCCCCCAGTTGGGTGGTAGCTGCATATATGTATTCGACCTGCAGGTCCACTAGTGGTCCATAAGCACTGCGGTTCCAACCTTCATGCCTGGTATTTTTGAAATCTGCTTACTCCCTTTATTCTCTCCAACCTTTTCTGGACTGTCATTCTGGAAACATAAGGAAGGCCTCTCAAGTGATAGAATGGACATTGGTACTGCTTCTTTTTCCACCCATGTGAGCAGTTTCGCACTTCCTTCCCATTCCTTAAGGCAATTGTCATTTTCCATCTGCACTTTTTTCACTGGAACTTGCAGGAGCACGTGCTTTTCTCCCAGCCACTTCTTCTTTAGACCCATCTCTTGTGTAGACTCGTCCATATACTAGCATCTGCAGTCTCTCCCAGCATCCTGGCATTCCCGCCAACTCCCTCTGTCCTGTCTTAGGGCACTGTAATCCGGATGTATACTAATTGACCTTTTCACAATTAACCTCAGAAGAATTGGCCTCAGGAGAATTGACCTAATTTAAAAGTTCAATTAAGACATGTATGCAGAGGGAAACCCCCCTGCAAACCCCCACCCAATCAAAAAAAAACAGCAACGCACCAGCCAATCCCCTTATATTATTTATGATCCAAAACCAACCCAATACATATATAAAATAACTAACATAATATGAAGGTCAATTGTGTAGAAGGTCAATTAGGACCACTATAATTAGGTGAATTAGGGTAAAATGTCAATTGTAAAAGGTCAATTTGGGGAATACCCTGTAATTCCTTTTGTGTCACTACCTTTGCTTCTCCTTTGTGTGGCCCTTCAGTGATATATTCTATGATTTCTTTTGTACTACAGTAGTTCTCCATAATTTCTTGAGTCTTGATGTTACTATCTTCATCTGTCTTTCTGGACATCCACCTTAATGTGGCTTTCCTCCCTTGGAATCATCCTCTTGTTGTGCAGAGTGATAAATGCATGAGGCATTGTGCTCTGGCCCTTTGGAATATCAATTCCTATGAATGTCCTGGATGCACTCATGGTGTAGGGGATGAGAGAACATACATAACATCTCTCTCCCATGGTTTGCTTCCCTACCTTGGCCATGTGTTTGTACCACATGTTGTTGAAAATATGGGCCGAATCAGTTAGATATGAATGAACTGGGCTGAAATCTATGTCTGCACTGTCTAAGTCTCCTTACTTCTTTAGCAGTGCTTACCACCTGCCCAGATATGGCTTCTGTAACAGCGTGGATAGGGGTTACGTTAGTGGGGGTCAAAGCTTGTGCATGTGAAAATAAGATTCTTCGTAATACAAGGCGGGTAAAGAGGTAGAGACAGAAGAAAGCACAAAAGGTCATCACAATATTTTGAATTAGGCTTCCCATTTTGTGATTACCTAGGGTTCTCTTGCGATGCTCCACGGGTCTGTAAAGCTCACTTGAAAGGCCTCAAAAATGCATTATTATGATGTTAGTGTGTTAGGGTAAGCTCTGTGTCTATAATATTTTGCGAGTGTTGTATAAATCAATTGTTCCCAAACTATACGGATTCTAGAACAACTGAGTAAGACAATGGTGGATGGGTCTCTCTGGGTCAACTGTGGGTAGGTCTGGGCTACATAAATCGGAAAGGCATGGAAAAACATTTGAGAAGGAATCATCCGCTCTGATTCTGATTCCAGCACAAATCTAATAAAGTATCCTTGAAAGGACAGATGCAGATAGAGAACCATGTGCATAGGACATTCTGTACTTTCTCAATGAATACGTAAAGGAAAGATAGTGTGCCTAACCTATGTATGTGTATTGTCCTTCCCTAGATCTTTGGTCCTGGATCGAGATTGTCACTGTTGTGGTGCTTCTTCTTTGTCTTGTTCTCCTTGCATCAAATTTGTTCTGGTGTGTGGAGGTCTCACCTCACAGGGCTTAATGTCTCCAATGTAGTTCCAGACCTTCTTTCCACTTTCCTTTACTGTGTGATCTGTGACCTGTTCAACGACGTATGGCCCCTCAAACCTGGGCGTGTACCAGGGTCTGACAAAACTACGCAAAAAACAGTGTCCGTGGGATAAAGTAGTGGTGGCTTTAAGAGTCCCTTGTTCGTTTCTGGGGTGTTGTCTTCTTCGCTGTTCTTCAGCCTCTCCCCAAGTGCCGCCAGTTTCTGAGAAATAAAATAGGCACTAGCCATCAAAAATGCAATCTACTCATGAAACCAAAGTGGGCCGTAGCATCTCACCGTCACGTCGGAAGCAGATGCCTTTGTTGTTCTCTGAATCTGGACTGCAGTGCACCTTAACGTGCTCCATGTGCTCAATGTGCTATGGTCCTTTCCTCTGGCTTGCTTCTGAGGGACACGAAGACGCAAGCTTCTCTGGCAGCATCCTGGCAGCTTCTCCCCGGCAGCGTCTACTGTCCCTGTAGAGAGAGTGACCGCCATATACCTCCATACGCCAAGGCACTGAGGGGCATTGGGGAAAACTGGATGATTGGACCGTTTGAACGAGGCTGCAAAAACAAAGTGCGGTAGCGGGATCTAGTGGCATGTTGTTCTAGAAGTACAGTGCAAAGGGTACTGGGGCATCACTAGCTCTCTCTAGTGACTTTCATTGAGTGCAGGCAACACTCTGAAAAAAACTAGGAGTTACCCCTCCTTGACATTCCCAGGTGGTAGCTGGGAAAATGGAAAGGGAAAGCTGCAGTTCTCACGCACACCATTGCCCACGCCTTTTGCCCTTCCTTCACCTTTTAAACCACACTTGCTGGAGGTGGTCCTGGGGCTTTTTCCAGTGCTCCACAACATCAAGCACTCAAGGGGGTCAGGCTCCGGAAGGACTTGGAGTCGGTCTTGACCAGTCAGCCCGGCCCACCGAGAGGGCCACCATCATTGGAGTGAAGACCAGCTCTAAGACCAGGACCAAGACGGGGGAAGAAAACACAAGAGCAGCAAAATTGGGGAATCAGCATGCATCCACGCATGCATTTCATCAGCTACCATCAGATACCAATGCTGGCCACACATCAACTAACAAGGCCAGGGAAGAAATGTTTGCAAATGACTATAAAGTGGGCACTGAGAATGACCTCACAGCTCCCATTCCTCATATGTACTCCCCTTTAATGGGAATACTGTAGTTGTTCCAGTATACTTTTCCATTGAGAAAGAGGCGGCCGGTGCAAAACCAGCTATGGAACCAGCCGCCACCACAGAAGACTTGAGCAAGACTGGGGGGGAGAGGATTCTGCTACTTCAAAACATCAGGATACCCTTTACGGCCCTCCGTCATTTCCTCACAAATCCATCTATTCACCCCCACTTTAGTAGCAGGGCGTGCCATCGTCTCCTGTGAGGGTATGTGCCAAGCTGCCCTTGTCTCCCTCCCATTATCTACACTGGGATTCTCTGCTCCCTCTTCCAATCCTTCTGTCCCTCCTATCTTCCCAGGGCCTATAGGACATACAGGCTTTGCAGGTGTCGCAGGACAAACAGGACTGGGCGAAACAAAAGGACTATTTTAGGGATATCGAACTGTGTGGTGCCCAAAATCATAGTCACACTAAAGGAACACAGTTCTTTCGACTGGGACGGATTTCAAAGAGCCAGTTTGTCTGACTGCGCTTTCCAATTCGTCTCTGATGCACTGTGTTGTGCTAAAAAACTTGTGCTGGACCACCTAGGTCTGTGCATGCATTAACTGCCGTACAGATGAAGGGTACATTTTCTTTTAATGGGTCTTCTCTGTGTTGGCAGGTGCAGGTTTTGTCTAAAAACACGGAAGAGATTTCTTCAATGGGTTTCTCTCTGGAGGTTGTAGCTGGCTACGGAACGACCTGACCTAGTGCACAGCGCTACCTGCACAGGTCCAACTCTTTCCGAATAAGGACCCCAAGACTATAAACCCAGGGGTCCTCCTCTTTTAGGTGAACAACCTCCAGAGAGAAACCCATTGAAGAAATCTCTTGACAAACTGGCTCTTTGAAATCCGTCCCAGTCGAAAGAACTGTGTTCCTTTAGTGTGACCGCAGGACAAACAGGACCAACAGAACTACAGCCAGAGATTGGTACTTCAGACAGGTCGGTGCTGGAAGCACTGGAAAGTTCCACAAATCGATATTATTCAGAGAACTGCATGGGGCCAGCACAACTTACTGCCAATGCGCATGGTAAAGATAAAGAGCACGTTGAGAACTTGCAGCAACCAAGAAAGCCTATTGATCTCACTGGATGGAGGACATGGTCAGGGGGCTCAGAGTTTTACAGGGTGACTAGGAAAGGAGGCCTTGTGGGATCCGAAAAAACAAACTATAAACCAGCAGTTCCTAAGGGAGCTAATATTCGATCCCATGGACAATGTGGGGGGCTTAATGGGTTAAATAGAGGCCAATCACTGGAAGAATCTCAAACCAGCCGAAATCTGATTGGTCAAACAAAGAGGACTTCATGCTCCACCATTCCGTTCATCGCGGGGAGCTGGTCCCATTTTGATTCCCGTAGACAGGCCGGGCAAGTTAAGGAGGGAAATCCTAGAGCCCAATTTGCTCAATTTTAGGGATGAGCAGCCTGTACATAAGTTCATCAAAATCATTCTTAAACTCCTAAGGGGTAGAGCACCACAGTCATTGCAAGACACCCACAAATCTGTTGTGTTGGAAATTGGGACGCAGCCACAGAGTGGGGTAAATGATTGCCAGCAAGTTCATCTTCATGGTTGTAACTTGGGGGTCAACAATACACCCTTTGGGGTCACTACTATTTCTTTGGTTTGCCCAATGCTTGGGACCTTTCCAGATCCTGCTCTACCTGTAACCTCCAAACTGAGTCTAAGCGTGAGCTCACAGCCTCCACAAAGTGGGAATCAGTTGGTGTCTCCAAAGGAAGTGAGAAATGGACCAAAATGTGCCACAGTTAGTTGGATACTCAAGCAACACTATAAGCAAAAATGATTGTTCACTCAGTGTGAGGCCTACCAACACAGCCAAAAAAGGAGGAGAATCCAAGAAGCCACCCCTCCTAGTTCGAAAGTGTGAAGATGAGAAGGGACTTAAAGCCTCCCAAATAAAGAGCAGAGAGAGTAACAGACCTTTTGGCCGGTTGGAGACAAGGAAACATCATCTGCTGCTTCAAGGGTCAGACCATGGAAATAAGAACTCCTATAAGAGAGAATTGGTAAAAGTGGTGTCAGAGACCTTGGGAATCTATGATTTAACCTTTAAAAGCGTATTGGTAACGCAGATTCTCTCTGACTGTATGTTCTGTAGCTGCTGCAATGTTAGGTTTAGGATGGCAACATTTGCGAGCTGCCATATTGAACTGTGCGGATGAACTGGCATTTAGAGGTGCAGAAGTATACCAGGATGTGCAACACGACACAGGCCATTACATGATATTTGGCTCGTGCTGCTTTGTGACATCGCAGAGAGTCCACAATCATGTGTATACAAATTTGATAATGTGCAGATGAGGTTGGGTGGGTCCTTGCTATCAGGAAGTGTAATGGTTCTAGGTCAAGCAGCTTTGGAGGGCGTTTTGGCAAATCTACCATAATGTACGTTAACAACTAGAGCCAAAGACGCTGTATACGAGTGCATGGCGCACGTTCTGCCTTCTGGGCCCTAATGCTGGAAAGAGTACCACGTGCTCTGTGTGCATGGTATCTTGGAATGTGGCTGGCCTTAGAACAAGGCCAAAGGATCCTGAGGCTATGCTTTATTTAGATCAAATGGACATTCTGTTACTTCAGGAGACATGGGCTCAGGACACAATACATTCTGTGGGCCTTGAAGGCCACACATCCAGGGCTGAAGCGTCTGCTCGTGACAGGAGATGTGGCAGACTCTTTGATTTACTTTAATTTTAAAAGGTATAGTGCGCAAACCCTGGACCCATAGGCTTGAGGCCACAACAACAAAAAGAGAAACGAATCAGAGTCCTAGGAAAAGAGAACCAGGTAGGGAACAAGCCAAGAATTAAACAAATAGAACTGTTTTGAGTTTCTTTTTGAAAACTTCAGTCGACTTAATGCTCCTGAGTTACGGAGGGAGGCTATTCCATGCTCTAGAGGCTGCATTCTGTAATGCTGCCTTTGTGGCTTTGACCGTCCCGTATCTGGGGAAAATCAACTGGTCCGTATTGCTGGATCTCAAAGTTCCCGTACAACTTCTTTTTTTCAGTAGATCCTGCAGATATGCGGGCATCATACTTAGACGACATTTTTGTACAATTACTAGTAGCCGGAACAGAATACTCGACTCCACTGGGAGCAACTGCAAGCCACGTCTAGCCTCCGAAACATGGTCTCCCCAGGCAATTCTCATCACTACACGCACTGCACTGTTCTGTATTACCTGCAATCGGTTAATCTCAGCTTTGTTGATGCCATACAATAAACTACTGCAGTAATCGATTTTGGTACCCACAATAGCCCTTGCAATGGTCTCAGTATTCGCCTGAGTAATAAAAGGACAAAGAAGGGCCAAAACCTTGATATAATAAGCCGAGGAAGACACCAAGGTACGCACATGAGCCTTCATATTTAAATGTTGGTCAAAAACAACACCCAACGTCTTAACCTTCTTTTGGACCATTATTCCTGTGTCCTCAATTAGAAAGCTCTCATACGCTGGACCAAGTTTCCTAATCACTGCCAACAAGTAGCTTTATCTTATCTCTGTTCAAAGCCAAGGCATTTTGAACCATCCAGCCTTCTATAAGAGAGTATATTTTATTCAACTACCCTTCATAAACATCATGTATACCAGTAATTGGGATGACACACTGCGTGTCATCTGCGTAATTTGTCAACACCACCCTACTTTGCTCTAAAATAGCAAAGAAGGGTACGGTAAAGATGTTTTAAATACAGAGTGAAATGCATGAGCCCTGAGGGACGCCAAATTTCAGGATCATAGGCAAGGCCTCTGCCTCCTCATACTAGACTCTGCAATCCTGATTACTCAAAAATGAGGAGACCCAATCAGACGATGCACTTGAAAGATGTGTGACGTCCCTCAACCTGGTGACTATGATGGAATGATCCACCAGGTTGAAGGGCACATACAAATCCAACAGCATCATAATATAGGCACCATTATCCACACGTTCTAACAATCTAGCTTTAAGTTCAAACAGCGTGGTTTCTTTCCCAAATCCCGGCCTGAACCCATACTGATGACTATTGAGAATAGGGTCCTTGTTAAGATGTGCCGAAATTTGGAGATACGTCACCCGATCCAAGTTTTTAAGCAGGGACGGGGTATTTGTAATAGGTCTGTAATCTGAGGGTATTTCCACAGGTAGACCTGGCTTTTTAAGGAAGGGAGTGATCCATGCCTTTGTCAAACCCTGCGGCACTGAATTCTCTCTAAAGGAGGCATTAACAAATTTACAAATGGCATCCAACAAAATAGGAGAGCAAGCTTTCACGAAAACAGCCGAAAAAGGATTGCCTTTGCATTTGGTACTTTTTAACTGATCGACAATGATTGATAGTTCTTGAACCGTTATATCGGTAAAACTAAATTGTGTAATGAGAGGGCATCTAACATAATCCACCTTGGCTTCCACTGCTGATACCTTTGATGGAATCTCTCTTTTAGTGGCAATATCTGCCTTACTTTTACAAAGTTTGCACTGCATAGCATCCTGGATAGCTGAACACCAGCCAGCATCCTCAACAATAAGACCAGAATCTTGCGTTTGAGGCATTTCCTGCTCTTTAAGAATTTTCAAAAGCTCCTTCACATCAGATTGGGCCATCTGGATTCTCCTATTAAAAGTATTTTTTTGAGCCTCAACAGTAGCTGATTTGTAGCCCTTTGCCGCTCCTTTATAGCGTGCCAAAGTTGACAGAGAATTATTGGATTTCCGCTCATAGAAAAACTTAAAAGGTAGAATCTTTAAGTATCTTGAGTTACGGAAAGAACCACAAATTGCTGTTTCGTACTTCCGTACAAATTTTCTTTTTTAGGAGTGCTAGAGTATGAGAAATATTATCAAAAGTAGATGTGAGAAGATTTGAAATCTCCTCAACTGACTGAGTTATAAGAATTAGCAAAAACTGGACCTAGCAAAGTTTCAATACGCTCCACCGTTAGGTTCTTCAGGTTTCTGGCTACAGACACTTGAGTATAGGCTCCCTTCCGTATCACAGGGAATTCTGTGTGTATCACATAGTGCACAAAATAGTGTTCAGATGAAGGACAAGCCGAAACTAATAAATCTTTTGTAGCCATATTGAGTGTAGAAACCCATTTGAGGGTATGCCCTTACAATGAGTAGGAACGTCTCCAGCTCTGCTGCTAGCCATAACTTTAAATCCCCCAATATTAAAAAACACGTCTTAAGTTTCAAAAGAGGAAGAAGACAGTTAGATAAAATATTGGCAAAGTCATCTACAGCTGCAGGAGGTCTGAATATAAGGAGAACATTAATAGTGGATTCAGCATTGAGTCTTATTTTAACTAGTATCGACTCAGTCCCCTGAATGGGTTATCCTTTGACTTGCCATGCAGCGAGGTTAGATGTAAAAATCTATGCAAACCCCACTCCCTCTCCCACCACTCCTGTCATGTCGTAACATTCTGTAAACCTCTGAAATGGCTATACTATACGAGGGGCCAATGTATCATAGCCCCAAATCTCAGTAATAGCACAGATAGCAATAGCCATTTCGCCAATGTAAGTGGCTATTTCCACCGCATGATATGATATGATATGATAGATTATTTATATAGCGCCTATACACAATGTGTTTCAAAGTGCTTCACGATAAGTGAGGGTACAAGGGAAAATACAAAACATTCTTACAGGCCATGAACAACAAGAATGTGAAAAATAACTATCATATTTGGCCTAGCAACATTTCAGATAGTGCAAGTGCAAAGATACAAATAGGAAGGAAATGGGAAACAGACAGGTGACCACACTACTAGGCCTGACAACATTTCTGATAGAGCTGGAGAATTACACAATGTGAGGGAGAGGGGAGGAGAGGGGGGAGAGGAAACAAAACAAGTGACTATCGTACTAGGCCTGACAACATTTCAGATAGTGCTGGGGGGAAAAGGAGGAAAAACAAGTAAGGAGGGGGGTAGGAGATGAACAAAGTTACTATCATAGTAGGTCCAGGGACCATTCAGATAGAGTAAGTGCATAGAAAAGAGTAAGAGGGGGAGGAGAGAGAGAGAAGAGAACAGAGAATAAAACAGTGTAAAGAGCAGAGAAGCAGAGGGAAGTGCGGAAACAGTTGCAGAGGAAAGTGAGCCACATAATGTTGCGAGGGAACAACACAATAATGTAGGCAAGGATTCAGAAAGACAATTGGCACAGACTGATTCAGGGCCAACCTGAGTGGAAGATCCAGGGAAGGTCCAGCATGAGAGTTGAGGGGGGTGAAGCCCCAGAGTCAATGTGTGCAAAAAGTCAATCCAAGCGTTGGCAAAAGTCATTGATGGTGAACCCTTCGTGAATCAAGACAACTCCAGCAATGAAAATGGGGTGGGGGGCTGGACGAGAGGGGGGAGGGGGCACACAGCAACATCACAGGGGGACAGATCTGGGCTGGGGGGCACCAACAAGCATCAGGGGGGCAGAGGGGAGTTAGGGGCTCAGACAGCATCCCAGGTGCAGGCATCACGGGGGACGGGGGAGGCAGGGAACACAGACAGCATCACTGGGGGCAGGGGGAGTTGAGGGGGCACAGACAGCATCACGGGGCAGGGGGAGGAGGAGGGCACAGACAGCATCATGGGGAGGGGGGAGGTGGAGGGCACAGACAGCATCACAGGGGCAGGGGGAGGTGGGGGCACAAACAGCATCACAGGGGCAGGGGGATGAGGGGGGTACAGACAGCATCACAGGGGCACAGACAGGCTCACAGGGGGCAGGGGAGCAATAGGGCAGGGGGAGGTGCCAGGGAGACCCGGATGCACCCATTCCCATGGAGGGCCTACCGTGAGAGATGGCAGCATCCGAGGTTGAACCACAGACAAGGAATTAGTGTTTATGGGGAAAGAGTGGTGACTGAACAGATAAACCACAGGGGCCCAGGTAGCTCAAGGGCCCCCATGGAGGCGATGGCAGCTCAAAACCGGATAAGCCAGGGGCCAAAGCTGTGTAGACATCCATTAGTCTGAACACGGGGGTCGGGGGAGGGGAGGCATCCCCACTAAATCATACAGTTTTAACAGAGACCTGGTATTCAACATCATTAGCTTGAGGTCTAGGACAGGGATACACTTTGCATACTCACTTAATCTGAAGGAGCATCGCCTAGTGCACACCTAATGTTTTTGTGTATAAATATTAACAAATGCATGTTTTTTTTATTTTCTGTGCTGATTTTGTTGTGTCACAGTAGGAAAAAAAGGAGGGAGAGTAGGGAAATGTAGCCAAGTCTGCGGCTCAGTGGACTAATGCATCAACTACAGGGTCCTGTGTTTGATCTCATGGTCACAGGTTCATCTCGCCAGGTCCACTCAGCCCTTCATCCTTCTGAGGTCGATAAAATTTAAGTTGGGTAACAATAAACATCTGTTATTAGCGCCAAGAAGCCCCTTCGAGGGTGAAAATGCGCTTTACCACCTGTTATGTTAAGTTAATAGGGAAATTCTTTTCCGTATTCTGAATTTCAACAAGGATAGATCCACATTTCATCATCCACATTTTAGCAAAGGTTTGAATTTTAACTAGGGCCAAGGGGGCGAGACTCATGTGTGAGGCTCAAGCTGTGCCTAGCAGATGTCAGTATTATGGTACTCATAAAGCACATGCCATCTAATCGGATTTTGACCCTGCACAACAGGTGTTTATCATTCGAACCACACCACAGTTATGGACTAAATGCAATGATATGATATGATATGAAATGGCATATATAATGTGCCTATACACAAGTGTTTCAAGGCGCGGCGAGGCAAGGTGTCATTCAGATCGTGCAAGTGCGTGGGAAGGGGGTAGGGACAGTGCAGTACATGGGAATAGATAATAACAATAGGTAAGTAACGGCCAGCATGAGGCAAGTGCATGGGTAAATGCAGACAGCAGGTGTCATGAGCTGGTGTGGGGACTGTAGGGATACAGAAACAGTCCCCAAGTGAGGGGGTTGCCAGGCGGGCAGTGGAGGTGTGTGACGCTGGCAGGGCAGGGACCTGGGCCCGAGATCAGAGGGTGTCCAGGTACCCAGTGCAGTTCCGGTTACAGTCAGGAGGTCAGCAGAGGAGAGGAGGAGAAAAAGCAGAAGAAAAGAGAAAGGTTTTGAGGTGCTTCCGAAACCGGAGATGGTTCTCCTCAAGTTTAAGAGAGGCAGGGAGGCTGTTCCAGAGGGAGGCACCAGCCGAAGAAAGAGATCTCCCACAAACATGTTGCTTGGAGAAGCACTGACCTTGAGTGAGTTGGAGGCAGATGAGCAAAGAGCTCGAGAATGAAGATATTTAGGAAGAGAGAGTTGAAGGTATTGAGGTCCCAGGCCCCAGAAGGCCTTGTGGATGATGCAGAGGGTTTTGAACGTAATCCTCGCAGCCACTGGGAGCCAGCGCAGAGATTTCAGTCCTGGAGAGATACGATACCTGGGCTTGAGACAAAGGAGAAGTCTTGCAGTCCTGTTCTGGATAAGTTGCAGAGGGTGTAGAGTAGAAGCAGGCAGATTTAGAAAGAGGATGTTGCAATAGTGCAGCCTAGAGAGAACCAGAGCTGGAGACAGTGAGCTTCTGGGGCAAGGAGAGGAAAGGAAGAATGCCTCTGAGTAGGTGTAGCTGGTAGTGTGACTTCTTAGAGACATCAGAGATGTGAGGAGAGAAGGAGAGTGTGGAGTTTAAGATGACCCTGAGGTTTTTGGCCTTGAGGGTGGGAGCAGGAAGAGGGCCGAGAGAGGCCGGCCAGAGAGCTACAGGAAAGGAGGGAGCAGGTGTGCCAATGAGGAGAATCTCAGTCTTACTGGCATTAAGGCATAGGTCATTGGTGGCACACCACTCCTGGATAACAGACAGACAGTCAGAGATGCGGGAAGGAGAGGAGAAGGCAGAGGATATCCTGAAAATGAGCTGGGTGTCATCTGCATAGCACTGAAAGTTGGGACAGAGATGATATCAACTGGGCGGATCTACTTCTTAGCAGAGGTAAGTGGCGGTGTAATGAGACTCTTTGGAAAGATCTGGTTTTCAAAGCTACCATGGAGACAGAAATCGATGAATACTTTAAAATGAATAATGATGGGGAGGTCTCCAAACAGATAATATGGCAAGCGGGGAAGGCCACATGGAGAGGTATCTTGATAAGAGAGGGGTCCACCAAGAAAAGGGAGCGGAAGATCATAGAGCTAAGGTTACGGACTGAAATATGTCAATTAGAGGCGGAGATAAGGAAAGACCCAGGGGTAGACCTAGACAGAATGAAAATAGCCCAACAAAAAAGGGAGTAACTACGTTTGTTGGAGCATGGTCAAGTAGTACGCAAATTGCAGTTTCTGAAACAGAAATTTTATGAAAAAGGGGACAAGGCCGACGACCTATTAACGGCCAGGCTCAAAGAACAAAGAGCGGAGCGCAAGGTAAATGAAATACTTCAGGACCCCTCCCCTTCTACCCGACCCCCTGTGCCATCCCCGAATCCTTTGCCAACTTCTATGACAATCTATATACCTCTAAAATAATCCCAGGCCAGTTTGATATTACTGTGTACTTATCCCCGATCACCATGCCTACTATAACGCATGCAGAAACCGAGCTCCTTGATTCCCCAATTATTGAACATGAGGTCCAAGAGGCAATTAAAAGTTTGACGCTGGGCAAATCCCTGGGGGAGGATGGTTATACTGCAGGGTTCGATAAAACTTTTGCTAAGCAACTGACACCCTTCCTAACGGTACTATTTAATGAAATAATGGAGAAAGGCGTAGCACCAGACTCCTTTAGAAAAGCATTGATAACAGTGATCCCTAAAGAGGTGAGAGACCCTAAGTGTTGCGGATCGTATCGCCCCATTTCCCTCCTCAATCTTGATGCCAACATCTACGCTATGGTACTAGCAGCCAGATTGGAAACATTAATGCCCCACCTAATCCACCCAGACCAGGTTGGGTTTATACTAGGGAGACATCCGTAAAACGTTATATCTCATCCATGCGACCCATAACCTTCCCAACGACCCTGTTCTATTATCAATAGATGCAGAGAAGGCCTTTGATAGGGTGGAATGGGACTTTCTAGGAGCTGTCCTGCAGAAGGTTGGAATAGGCCCCAGAACTTGAAAGGGAATACAAGCAATATACACGTCCCCAAAGGCAGCGATATTTGTTAACGGAGAATATTCCAGATGGTTTGAACTGAAACGTGGGACTAGACAGGGATGCCCCCTCTCTGCAATCCTGTTTGCTCTTTCGTTAGAACCCCTGGCACAAAAGATCAGAGCGGACCACTTGATAGAGGGGATGACACTAGGACCAACAGAATACAAGGTAGCTCTCTAAGCAGACGACATCCTTCTCCACATAACTAACCCCTTAGAAGCTGTCCCGCAAGCCCTTAAACTAATGGCAGAATATGGCCAGTCCTCGGGCTTGAAAGTAAACAAGACCAAGTCCATTTTGTTCCCCCTTCAGGGAACTGTAGAGGAAAACGACACCAGGTTTCTTCCGCTGGGCCTTAAGCTCGAACATGCTACATTCCAATACCTGGGCATACAAATCACTAAAAACCTGAGCAATCTTTTTGATGCCAACTTTCCCTTACTCCTCCAGCGGTTCGCAGCCGATCTTAAAAAATAGGAAAAACTCACAATCTCATGGCTCGGCCGAGTTAATGCAGTTAAAATGGTATGTCTCCCCCGTTTTCTATATCCTTTCCAAATGCTCCCGGTGGAGATACCAAAAGGGTTCTTTATTGCAGCCAAAAAGCTCATGGTAACATTCATATGGCAGGGTAAGAAAGAAAGAATTCCATACAATACGCTAACGCTCCCCAAAGACAAGGGTGGGGTTGGGCTCCCAGATCAGTGGACCTATTATAAAGCTGCCTAGCTGCGCGTTCTGATCCCACATTTTAGGGACCAGAAAAACCTCCAATGGGTCCTAATAGACAACCACTATTTCTCCCCAGCCACAGTATCGGAATGGCTATGGACCCCACACAAAAGGGTACAACGAAAAATCCAAGGCCATCCCATCTTGAGCACCATATGGAGCATATGGCGCACAGGCAAGGAAATGCGCAGAATCACCACCTGGCCGTCCCCACTTAGTCACCTACGGTCACCCGGCATAAACAACCATATACCTGACGTGGGTAGGTTTCAGGCGTGGTATGAGGCGGGTCTGGAGAGAGTGGGACAACTCCAGAAGAAAGACGTGTTTATTACGCTACCAGACCTGACAGAGGCTTTGGGTACAGGCACCCTCTCCACATTCATGTACATCCAACTGAAAGGGGTGTTAACGCAGGCGAAATGGAGAGATCAACTGAACAGAGAGACCTTACCCCATTTCAGAAACTTCTGCACTCTAAATCGAAGAGGAAAGGCCTCATATGTGTGATGTATCAGGAATTAATAGCGGCAGGTGACAGATCTACGGAAGCCCTGCGATCAAGGTGGGAGAAAGACTTTGGGGAAGAGATACATCCTGACCTATGAGAAACAATGTGTAGAGCGGCCTCCAAAACATCTATATACAGCCAATACAAGCTTCATGCCATTAAACTCCTACATAGATGGCAATACGACCCCTCCAGACTCTCCAAAATGTCCCAAACTATGAGTCCAACATACTGGAGAAAATGCGGGGAAATAGCCAACTACTGGCATATGTGGTGGGGTTGCCAGCGAATCAAGGTATTCTGGAATGAGGTCCTGGGGTGGATTAAAGAGATAGAAGTGATTCAAAGAGACGCTGACCCCTATTTGATTCTCTTTGGCCTGGAAAAAGACGAAGATGAATGGACCAGATTGAAGGGCTTGACCCCCCACCTGTTGCTAGCAGCCAGGGCTCTCCTGGTGGTTAAATGGAAGTCTACAACGGTGCCCAGCAAAAACGAATGGATCAATCTGGCCACAAACATCTAACTAATGGAGACAATAACCGCCTCACTGCACGGCAAAGCCTCACAATGTGAAGCTCTATGGATGGACTTTAAAAACAAACATCTTGCAACAGACTCAGAGTCCCAATCGGACGACCCTGCTGGGTTATGATGAAAACACAATCCCAAACTGAAACCATGGGAAGCGATGTTGCAATAGGTGGCTACAGACCAATTAGACAATGGAAATGTGAATAAAACACTTTTGAAGGCCCTACGCTTATATATCATACAACAGATAAGTGCTCAACCAAGGAAGGGAGGGGGTAAGGGGGAGGGTTGGGTTCCTTAATTTGTGATGGACTTACCCTGATACAAACAATCCAATATAGGTTGCAAATATATTTTGATATAATGTAAATTGTCCTTCTCATACAACCATTTGATTGTAATGGTGTTATGTGTAACAGGTAGTCCATCTTGTTTGTTTACTTTGTTAAAACCAATAAAGCCAAATTTTTTTAAAAAGAAGACGAGGTTTCAAAAATTAAGTTTGAGTTGAGAGTGAAAAGATAGTGAGCCAAGAGTTGCGAGGGGAGATGAGATGGAAACTCAGAAAAAAGGAGACAAAGGAGACGGATAGATGAGTTACAAACAGATTTTAGAGGGGCAAGATGAGAAGTTGGAAGCCCTAAAAGAGCAGAGGAACAGTAGAAGAGTCAGAAAAAATCAAAGAAGAAATCAACAGTTTTGAAGCTTGAGTGTGAAATGGACAGGCTTTATGGATATTCTGTAGATGAAAGCAGAAAGCGTGTGATGTTAGGTTAAATGTGCTGAGAGAAGGGTATCCTAGAGTCAAGATAGAGCCATAGATTTCGGGCCATAGATGAGATCAGAAGTTGGGATGGGGGAAGGAAATAAATGGCAGAGGAGGAGGTGGAGGGAAAAGAGTGTTAGCGGGGAAAAAGAGAACCTCCGTTTTTCCAGCATTAAGTGTGAGATAGTGAGAAGACATCTTAGATTTGATGGCTAGAAGACAAGCAGAAAGAATGTTGTGAATCTCAAAGGAAAAATGAGAAAAGGAAAGGAAAAGTTGACTTTCATCAGCATAGAAGTGGTATGATAGAGCAGAGGAAGAAATAACAGCAGCAAGAGGAGAAGTGTAGAGAGAGAACAGAAATGGGCCCGGACACTAGCAGAGCACCATCGGCAAGCAAAAAAGATTTAGATGATTTGCCAGCCAGTGATACAGAAAAGGTTCTTTGAGACAGATATGATTGAAACCAGAAAAGGACTGAGCCTGCGAAACCAAAGGAAGAAAGAGAAGCCTGTAGAAGGGAGTGGTCGACGGTGTTGAACTCAGCAGATAAGAACAGGAGAATAAGAAGAGATGAATGTTTAGAACAGCGTGCAGTAAGTAGTGAGTTCAAAACAGCGAGGAGAGCAGTTTCAGTGAAGTGATGAGGGTGAAAACCAGACTGGAATTTTGAGAGAATAGAAGATTTAGAAACTTGAAAGAAAATAGAAAATATATCAACTGTTTGAGTAATTTAGAGTGATAGGGTAGCAGGGAAATATGAGAAAAATGTGAAACAAGGAGTGGATCAGCGGTAGGTTTCTTTAAAATTGGGGTGATGGAAGCATGCTTAAAAGACAAGGGAAGAGTTGAGATGAAGAGACAGATATGACAAAAGAGGTGAGGTAAGACGCCAAAGGAGCTTAGACTTTAAGAAGGAGTGCAGAAGGGATTGGGATGGTAGGATAGGAAGTGGGGTGGCCTTTAGCCAATGGAAGAGAAGTATCAGCATTGGAGATAGCTTGAAAGGCAGATAAATAGAGGCAGAGGAAGCAGGAGTGAAAGAAGTCGTAAGTTCAGGTGAGATGGACGCTCCAACGTCAGAATGAAGAGAGGCTACCTTAGAGTAGAAACATTGTGCGAAGCCAGAGGCTGAACAAGTAGAATTAGCAGAGTTGTCAGGTGTGGGAGGACACAGAAGACGAGAACGAATTTGAAAAAAGAAACTTAGGGTGGGCAGACTGTTTGTAGAAGATCAGAGAAAGAGACACTTTTTCGTACTGCATAGTTCCAGTTTATAAAGATGTTGGGAAAGTTTAACAGGGTGCATTATATGTCTAACCCCGTTTGGTGTGCAATCAATATTGATTTGCATTTGGTCTTTACCCTTCTGAAATGGCCCAATAATATAAAAAATAAATGGAATCAAAGACATCCCAGAGAAATTGTCAGTGGTAATGATTAATTCAAAGATTTTCCACCCATCACTTTTCAGTGTTGCAAAGTCTCCGAAAGTACGCGTATTTCGCCAATTATGATGTGTAAATTACACATCTAAACTGGATGAAAGTTCTTTTTGAAGGAAGCCTTCCTTTTGTGACTCACCCTTCTGTGGCTGTGCTTGGAACTATTCTGTTCCCACCTTTGTAGTCCCAGTGTTAAGGGTACTGTACACTTTCCTAGAAGAATCCACATTATTCAGATCATCCAGATTATTATTCTAGCATGGACATTATGGACCAATGCTCACAAGATTTACCAAATTTCAGGATATAGCCAATAAAGTTTGAACTTTATTTTTCTTTTAGCTGCAAGAGTGTCTTTCCATAGTGTTAAGAGGTCTTTTAAAATACTTCAATCATAGGACTCCTTATAGGATTTGTTCAGGCATTATGGCTTTGAAATGGGCACAACAATCAATTTTTATAAAAAAGCTGATCGCCTCAATCCAGCAAGCTATTGCCAATTGCTATGTCAGATGCTCCTGGCAAAATCTTTAATCGGATAGTACTTAGAGATCTCAATGCTTGGACCTTGGGTAAAAACAAAAGGCACCCGTCCCATGCTGGATCATTTATTTATTTTGGATATAGGTGAAAGTCTTTTAGAAGCAAATGCTGACGCGCCAAAATTAAGTATAAATCAAATAGCACGGTTGTTATATGCGGATGATCATGTGTTATTATCCCAAACGCTGAGTGGTTTACAGAGATCAGTAGATACATTTAGGGGCCAATTCATAGAATTCAGCGCACAAGTGGCGCACGCGGCTGGCGCACAGTGTGCGCGTGCGAATCCCTGCGCCAGCCGCATGCGCTAAAATCCATTTCCGCGCACAGCGTATTCATGGATTCCAGCCACCAAAACCAGCCGTGGCGCACAGTGGCGCAGCGACCCTGCAGCAGCGCCAGTTACGCCTCCAAGAACGCCTCTCGCGCAGGGAAAAGCCATCAAAATCCCCAACCCAGCGCAAAGGGCAGCAGCAAACGCAGAGCTGGGAGCGTGTATTCCAGGGGTGTGCGCGTGTTTCCATACGCAACTGGGCTGGGTACGTGTATTTCAGGGGTGCGCGAGAAAGTCAACACGCGATTGGCCTGGGTACGTGGATATTAGGGGTGCGCGAGAAAGTCTACACGCGATTGGCCTGGGTACGTGGATTTCAGGGGTGCGCGAGAAAGTCTACACGCGATTGGCCTGGGTACGTGGATATTAGGGGTGCGCGAGAAAGTCTACACGCGATTGGCCTGGGTACGTGGATTTCAGGGGTGCGCGAGAAAGTCTACACGCGATTGGCCTGGGTACGTGGATTTCAGGGGTGCGCGAGAAAGTCTACACGCGATTGGCCGCGAGAAAGTCTACACGCGATTGGCCTGGGTACGTGGATTCCAGGGGTGCGCGAGAAAGTCTACACGCGATGGGCCTGCGTACGTGGATTTCCGGGGCTCGCGGGTGGTTCCACACGCGAAAGGGCCTGTGCGAGTGGGGTAGTGTATTACGTGGGTGTGCGGGAAGTTCAAGACGTGAATTGGCAGTGTGGGTCCTCCCAGGTCTCCCCTCTACCCCCTCCACGACCTCTGCAGGCATCCCACACCACAGGGGACTACCCTGCACCCCATGTCATGTCCCGCAGGCAGCCCATCCACCATGGCCATGCCCCCCAGCCAAGCCACATGTCCCCTTGCACCCCCACCCCCCAGCACTGTGGGGCACCTGCCAGCAGGCCCCCACCCATGTCAAACTCCTGTTCCCCACCACCCCCACACCCCAGCACTGTGGGGCACCCTCCACCAGGCCCCCACCCATGTCTCCCAGCACCCCCACCCCCCAGCAGTGCAGGGGCAGCCTCCACCAGGCCCCCACCCATGTCTCCCACCACCCCCACCCCCCCAGCCACCAGGGGCACCCTCCACCAGGCCCCCACCCATGTCTCCCACCACCCCCACCCCCCAGCAGTGCAGGGGCAGCCTCCACCAGTCCCCCACCCATGTCTCCCACCACCCCCACACCCCAGCCACCAGGGGCAGCCTCCACCAGGCCCCCACCCATGTCCGACTCATGTCTCCCACCACCCCCACCCCCCAGCCACCAGGGGCACCCTCCACCAGGCCCCCACCCATGTCTCCCAGCACCCCCACCCCCCAGCAGTGCAGGGGCACCCTCCACCAGGCCCCCACCCATGTCTCCCAGCACCCCCACCCCCCAGCAGTGCAGGGGCAGCCTCCACCAGGCCCCCACCCATGTCTCCCACCACCCCCACACCCCAGCCACCAGGGGCAGCCTCCACCAGGCCCCCACCCATGTCCGACTCATGTCTCGCAACACCCCCAACATCCAACAATCCAGGGGCACCCTCCACCAGGCCCCCACCCATGTCTCCCAGCACCCCCACCCCCCAGCAGTGCAGGGGCACCCTCCACCAGGCCCCCACCCATGTCTCCCACCACCCCCACCCCCCAGCCACCAGGGGCACCCTCCACCAAGCCCCCACCCATGTCTCCCAGCACCCCCACCCCCCAGCAGTGCAGGGGCAGCCTCCACCAGGCCCCCACCCATGTCTCCCACCACCCCCACCCCCCAGCCACCAGGGGCACCCTCCACCAGGCCCCCACCCATGTCTCCCAGCACCCCCACCCCCCAGCAGTGCAGGGGCAGCCTCCACCAGGCCCCCACCCATGTCTCCCACCACCCCCACCCCCCAGCCACCAGGGGCAGCCTCAACCAGGCCCCCACCCATGTCTCCCACCACCCCCACACCCCAGCAGTGCAGGGGCAGCCTCCACCAGGCCCCCACCCATGTCCGACTCATGTCTCCCACCACCCCCACACCCCAGCCACCAGGGGCAGCCTCCACCAGGCCCCCACCCATGTCCGACTCATGTCTCCCACCACCCCCACCACCCAGCCACCAGGGGCACCCTCCACCAGGCCCCCACCCATGTCTCCCAGCACCCCCACCCCCCAGCAGTGCAGGGGCAGCCTCCACCTGGCCCCCACCCATGTCTCCCACCACCCCCACACCCCAGCCACCAGGGGCAGCCTCCACCAGGCCCCCACCCATGTCCGACTCATGTCTCCCACCACCCCCACCCCCCAGCCACCAGGGGCACCCTCCACCAGGCCCCCACCCATGTCTCCCAGCACCCCCACCCCCCAGCAGTGCAGGGGCACCCTCCACCAGGCCCCCACCCATGCCTCCCACCACCCCCACCCCCCAGCCACCAGGGGCACCCTCCACCAGGCCCCCACCCATGTCTCCCAGCACCCCCACCCCCCAGCAGTGCAGGGGCAGCCTCCACCAGGCCCCCACCCATGTCTCCCACCACCCCCCCCAGCCACCAGGGGCACCCTCCACCAGGCCCCCACCCATGTCTCCCAGCACCCCCACCCCCCAGCAGTGCAGGGGCAGCCTCCACCAGGCCCCCACCCATGTCTCCCACCACCCCCACCCCCCAGCCACCAGGGGCAGCCTCAACCAGGCCCCCACCCATGTCTCCCACCACCCCCACACCCCAGCAGTGCAGGGGCAGCCTCCACCAGGCCCCCACCCATGTCCGACTCATGTCTCCCACCACCCCCACACCCCAGCCACCAGGGGCAGCCTCCACCAGGCCCCCACCCATGTCCGACTCATGTCTCCCACCACCCCCACCCCCCAGCCACCAGGGGCACCCTCCACCAGGCCCCCACCCATGTCTCCCAGCACCCCCACCCCCCAGTCACCAGGGGCAGCCTCCACCAGGCCCCCACCCATGTCTCCCACCACCCCCACCCACCAGCCACCAGGGGCAGCCTCCACCAGGCCCCCACCCATGTCCGACTCATGTCTCCCACCACCCCCACCCCCCAGCACTGCGGGGCACGTGCCAGCAGGCCCCCACCCATGTCTCCCAGCACCCCCACCCCCACCCCCCAGCCACCAGGGGCAGCCCCCACCAGGCCCCATGTGCGCCTCAGTGGCGGACTCCTCCTCCTCTGTGGAAACCACCAACCTGGATGGCACCTTGCCATCTACCGCCGTAGCAGGCCCCTGTGGGGGCTCACCCACCCCTTCCGCTGCAGCCGTGGGGGCATCCCTGCCGCCTTGCTCCACAGCGCCGTCTACACCCTCTCCTTCACTAGCCGCTGCGTAGGGGTACTGTACAATGGTACCCTAGACAGGAAGCAATAGCAGATGAGTGCCACTGTCAAAGTACACTTCCATCATGTCACACCACAACACATGCGTCAGTCCAGGCAAAACACACACAGTGACAGTCATGCTGCGTGCCATGGACATTTCTATGCATGTCCAATGGACTCACGAATCATACAATGTAATGGGACTCACATGCATCATGGGTCATGCCTATCACATGCACACACTTCACCTCAGTCACATCCATCTGGCCCCGTACACCCCAATCACAGTGCATACAGGGATGACTAGGCTGCATCAGTGAATCAGTACATTGTCACAGACATGTGTCATGCATCCATGGCACTCACAAGTCACAGACATGCAGGTCAGGCACACAGACATGGATACCACATATGTATCTGGCATCAGCACCCATCCCTCGCCCCCACCCATGTCCAGGAACAGAGACTGCCATGCTGTCATGTGTGCAATCTGCACAGGGCTCCCCATGTTGCATTCAAACACATGCAACAACCATGCGGTTCACACATTACAGGTCGCACATGCATTAACATGATGTTCCTGCACACATACATGCGTACATGGCCTATGTCACACATGCAGGCAAGTATCAGACAACCAGCACACTGCAACATGCCCTGTCTCACACAGCAATGCTTGGCCACTTACCGCTCAACTCCAGACGGGTCTCCCTCTCAAGGACCTGGCTGTGGAGCGCTGGGTGTGCGCGTTCCAGGACCCTCAACTGGATGGAACTCATGCGGCCCCGGCCCCCCTCCACAAGGCGCCGGGCCTTCATGAGGGTCCTGGACCTCAAGTCCTCCCAGCGCTTCTTGACCTTCTGGATGGTGCGGGTTGCCACCCCCTCCGCGTCCTCTCCCGTCCTTCCCTGTTGGCGCGGGACGATCCGAAGAGGGCATCATACTGCCCCAGGACTTGCTCCACCAGGACACCAACTTCGGTGGCAGTGAAGCTGGTGCCCCTCTGCCCCTCTGGCCGGGGGTTGCCACTGGTGTCAGATGTGGATGTGCCCGACATGGCAACCCCAGGGGCAGGAGTGGGTGGCCAACTGGGTCCTGGGGCTGGGCTGTGAAGCGATGTCATTTGAGTCGGGACTCTTCTGTACCAGCAGGGGTGGACACAGCAACTGGACCCCTGCAGATGGCTGATGTGCAGGCACCAAATGGCAGGGCACGGTGGCAGCAGGCAGGCAGGCAGGCAGGCAGGCAGGCAGGCAGGCAGGCAGGCAGCAGCAGATGGTATGTGGGAGGCTGCTTGGGGCACTGGGGGCCAGTGAATTGGCCTTCTGGGCAGGAGCGTGGTCTTCCGTGTGTTTTCGCGTGGCCAACTTGATACGGAGTGATTAGGCACGTGAAAAATCTGCACGCAGCGTGTAATGCGCGTAAGCGCGCGTGAAAAACAGCACGTCCGCGTGTAATAGGAGGAAAGGACCCATGCATAAGCGTGCGCGCGTGAAAAAATGCACGTCCGCGTGTAATGCGTGTAATCAAACGTGAAAAAGTGCACGTCCGCATGTGACGTGACGCGCGCGTGCGTTTCCCTCAGCACGGGTTAAAGGTGAGCGGGCCCAGCAGTTCGCTGTACGTGCCTTTCGTGGAGACCGACGTGTGTTGCTGCTTCCAGTTGTTTCGCGCGCCATCTACTTCACAGCTCTCAAGGACGTATCTCTTCTTTTGGCGGGGGTATTGGCTACGCGTGTTTTTCTGCATCGCGCTAGTCAGATGGTGAGTCGCAAACGCTCCTTTTCCCACTGCGGGTACCCCTGTGTATCGCACCCATTTTCGATGTCATCGTAGCCTGCGTGTCCCACGCGTACGCGTTATTCGTGTTACTGGGTGCCACCGCGTACTGCGGGAGGTTTAATCCACGCACGTAGGCTGCAGGGTTGCGTGCACGGTTTTACTGCAGTTTTGGGGTGCCTGAGCGTTGCGTGACCCGTCAACACATCACCGGGGTCACATACAGCCTTGCAGGTGCAGGGGGGCTGTTAACATCTTGCTTCCCACCCCCTTCACCTCAATTGCCCAGGTCAATTGTGCTGTACACCTCCCATTGGCACCACTCCATCTGTGCCAGCACTATTACATCTGTGCCATGGTAGGGAGGCTACCAAAGGTGAGGGGCGCCTCAGCTGGGCGTCCTCCTCGTGGCGGGCGTGGTCGGGGACGTGGCGACCAGGGAGTAGGGGGACTCCAGGGTGTCCAGGGCAGCCACAGAGGGGGAAGAGGCAGGGGTGCGCACTTGAGCACAATGTTGTGCCATGTGTTGGTGCAGCCATGCCACCACCCCCTGTGGTTCAGGGGGATGCAGCTCCTGCATCTGGCACTGGCACCCGTATGACCCGGCAGTCCGTTTCATCGACTGCCACGGGCCCAAGGGTAGCGGTAGCTGCAGGTGCAGCTGTGGACACCGCCACCCAGGCTCAGGGTCTGCCAGCGCAGGCTGCGTTGGCACTTGAAGAGCCCTTGGTAGATCTCCAACAGGCCAGGGGGGAATCCATTGGGGCAGGCCGGGCTGCTCAGACCAAGACACGTGTCCCTGGGGCAGTCATGTCATCTGCTGCCCCGAACAGCCGGGTGTTGGCAAGTGCAGGGGCAGATGCACCCAACAGCACCCCGGTTGTGAGTCTGCCAACCAGGACCGTTGCGGTCAATGACCCTGCCACAGCTGATGTTGCTGCGCAGGGTCCATTAGTGGGCACCCAGCTGCCACTGACACAAGTCAGGCCTTTGGTCATCCCTCCACCTGCCACTCCCTCGGCTCAATCCACCCAACCCACTGGCCATACTGGTCAGGGCGGCATTAGCCAGCCAGGGTTTGCGCCACAGTCCAAGAGGAGGAAGGTTGCATCTGCAGCACAGGCTGGGACCCCACACACAGCCACGACCTCCTGCACGTCGAGGAAGAAGCCTTTCTGTAAGCAGGAACTGGACTTCCTCGTGGACTACGTGCGGGGACACAGCCGTGACATGCTAGTGGGTGCCAATAGTCAGACTACGGCTGCCCAACGTGACACCCACTGGAAGCATGTTGCGGAACATGTCAGTTCATTCGGCCATGAGGTGCGCACGGCGCAGGAGTGCAAAAAGCGCTGGAATGACATCAAGCGCAGCACTAAGGCCAAGCGTGCCTCAAATTACAACTTGACTCTGGTGACTGGCGGTGGGCCTGCACCAGAGGAGGAAGAACTCACTCCGCATGAGGCTCTCGTTGCGGAGTTCATACCACCAGAATTGGTCGAAGGTGTGGGAGAGATGCTGGACTTTGATGCCCAGTCCAGTGAGTGTTGATGCGTAGTTGTTGAGGACGTGTGTGTTTCACTTGTGGGATGTGTTGTGCATGATTGCTGCTACATGTGACGTGTACATGGTTCTGATGTGTAAGTAATGCAATGCCACCGTCATGCATGTCTCCTCTGCCTGCATGCGGGACTCCATGTGGCCATGCTCCCTTGCCCCTCCTCCGCCACTCTGCACCCCAGTTCCACCTTTGCACTGGTCTGCTACATTCTTGCCAATGTGTAGTTTCATGTTCATGTGTCCTGTGTAGATGCTAACTTCCAGCTTAGAAAGTGCCAGACATATGCCGTGTGGTACAGCCTTAGTACTCGATGCAGGGTATCCCACTTGTACTGTGCATGGGTCAGATGTCCCGCAGGGACATGAGTGCCCATTCATGCTCCATGTGCATTGCACGCATGCCCCTATGTGTCCTTGACTGGATGATCACTGTAATATGAGTCCTTGGTTACATACATTGCCTGCCATATTATCGGCCTCCCCATGTCAACTGTGGCTCAGTCCTGCGTTGCACACATGTTTAGGCTCTGACAATCTGTGTGGCTCACAGGCCTCAGCCTGTTCAATGGCCAATGACTCTGTCCAACTCTTGTCGTGTCTTCTTCACACGTGGCCGGCCTCCGGATCTTCCATCATGTGTCCTGCCCACTGTCCCAGCATCATTTGCAGTGTTGTAATTTAAATCACATTAAGCTGTTGATGCCAGTCAACACTGCTTGTCAATACACAGGTGTATGGTCAGCCTTTTGATACCATGCTAGGCATCCCTGCTTTGGTACTGGGGTGGAGGGGTGCTTGCCTTCTAGACATGGTACACATTGAATACACAATGCACGTGATGTCTGATTTTGACATTGCACTGCCTTCACATTTCCTGGCACACACCATGGAGTGCTTGTACATGTAGGTAGTGAGTGGCGTACACATTTTCTGCACTGCATAGACCCACTTCCATGCAAACTGCCACCTTTCAACAGGTCTGATCACAGAAGCTATTCTAAGTAGACCCAGCATGCATGCCAGGTCATATGTTGTGTGTCACATGTCTGCCGGATGCCTTTGCTGTCGGTGTCTGTGTGTGTGTGTTGTGTGCTTCTGACATGTGTAGTGACCTTTTCCTCTCTATTTTTCAGGTGATGACGCAATGGATGCAGAGGATGGTGTTGTCATGCCAGACACAGGGTTGGTAAGACCACATCAACCCGGCACTAGTGGGGGTCGTGGGGTGGTAGGCCACGAAAACCCCCAAGTGCTGCAGTCCATCCTGTCTCTGGCTGCCTATGAGTCCAGCCTTGATGACGACTCTGACGTCCATGTTGAGTTGGATGAGCATCAAGTCCATGTGTCAGGGGTGAGTGATTCTGATGTGGACACTCCTCTGTCTGCAACACCTGCACTGAGGGATCAGACAGTCTTGGTTCCTCCGCCCGTGGTGGATCGGGACGCAGGGTCACCCTCCACACCAGTCACTGATGTGCCTGGGACATCACGTCGACGGGGGCATGTAGTCGTGCAGCCGCAGGCGGTGCCAACACAGCGAGGACCCCCGGTTCTTGGGTCCCGCAGGGGTCAAGCCCGGCAACGCGGTCGCCGCGCGCAACCGCTGTATACTGAGTGGGAGCAAGACATGACTGCCAATTCAGAACGGCAGGGGGCAGCAATGGAGAACATCGCTGACAGCATGGAGCGTGTGGCCCGATCTGTGCTCCCCCCTGCTAGGCAGGTGCTTCTCCAGCAGCAGGCGGCACGGTCCACGGCCCGCTCACTCAGGCTGGTCATGGCGGCCTCAGACAGGGCACGCCAGGCTGAAATGTCGTCTCTGCGTCAAGCAATTGCTGCTCACGCAGAGGCGCACATGGATGCCCTGAGGGAGGAGTATGCCTCCCTCAGATCCACTCTGGGTGTCCTTATGATGTCCCAGAGGCAGCGGGCAGAGGAGAGGTTTGCACAGCTTGAGCGCACCATCTCGGCTGAGCTACAGGCTTGCCGGGAGGTGCAGCGGTTGTCCAGCCAGGCCTTGCAGGAGGAACTCCATGTTACACGTGCTACCTTGCAAGAGGAAGCACGTGTATCACGTGAGGTTCTGCATGCAGACCTATGTAACATCGCCACACAGAACCAGGCTCACCTGTCCGGCAGACTTGCTGCCGACGAGGGGCAAGCTGCGGCTAGGCATGGCCAGGCTACTGTGCCATGTCCTCCTTTCCAGGATGAGCCAGACTCGGACGACCATCTATCTCCCACATAGGTCGTGCTGTGAAGGCGTTGAGCCCATGGAGGTATTTTTTTTTGGCTCAGCATCATCGCATGTGGATGTTGAGCAGCACCCTGTACCTCCCCCCCTCCTGGGTGCCTCCCCTCCCCCCCGGGTCGTATGTGGCCATTTTTGATTTTTCTTTTAGTTTAGTTAGTTAAGTTTCAGTTTGATAGTTAGTTTAAATAGGTAATGTAGGTTTTCCATAGTTAGTGTAATTAGTTAATAGTTGAGTTAGTTTAAAATGTGTAGTCTATTGTGCTTACATGTGACAGTGCGGTGCCTTGTGGTTTTTGAAGGCATCCACTGTCTGTTCCAGCTGGGCCCTTCATGGTTGTCTTGTGTATGTGTTTGCTGCTTGGGTTCCTTGACTCACATATGCCACTCCTGCCTCCCTTATCCATGGGCTCGCAAGGATGGTTCGGTGTTACAGAATTTTACACAAGGGCTTTGGACTGTCATATCTGTGGCATGTCTGGTGCTTTTTGACTTGTGTTGACACCCCTAGTGGGGATGATTTAGGTGTAATTGTCCACTGTTCAGCTTTTGCTAGATGGGGCGTGTCATGATTAATGTGGACATTGATTGCTATGCATTGTGTATTATGTTTCATATCTTTCCTGTACACGTGCTTGTTGTAAATCATGCTGTAGATAGTGTTCCACACTTTGGAGGTGAAAGACGGACTGATGGTGTGATTTGTGATGTGACTCTCTGACATGGTCAAGTAATGAGATGCCTGATGAGACACACACAGATCACTTTGATGCATTAATCATGTGTTTCATGCACTTTCTGCAGGGGGATGAGGCACCAGAGCACCTTTGCCAGCAGACATGGCCCATTGGACGACCGAATTCCTGACCCGTTTGTTGGTGCCCACATGCACATGTGTGCACGAGCAGAGCCACAGTGATTGCAGACCCACATCCTAGAACTGCTGACATGTTCCAAGGAACTCCAGGCAAGGTGAGCATCACAGGGGGGCCACGAGACAGCAAAGCTTGCACCAGGCGAGTTGCACATACAGGCTTAGTCACAGCACTGAGGGTGAGCTTAGACAAATATTGGTGTTGAAGCACACAATGCAGCTCAGATGTGTTTGTGGACTGATGGCTGTTGATAGTAGGGTTGTCTGGGACACATGCGGGGGCAGTGGCACATACCCTGCGGTACACCAAGGTTCATTGAGGCACTTGTATCAACCATGTAGCCTTCCAAGACATGGCAAGGGGCAGCTCACAGGGACATACAGCAAGGGACATACTCGGGTGCAGTGCATGTCTATTCCACGTACTTCATGATAAATGCACTGGCAACTTTGTTTTGGTCATGGTGGTACGCAACTTGCTCTGTAGTCATGGCTTGCCATATGGGTCTGTCTGCTTACCCAGGGAACATTGCATGTTGTGTGAATTGTGACACATTGGTGTTCCATTTGCCACGCACCCACCAGCGGCTGACTTACTGCATTGACTGTGAATGACCCGTCACAGGGGTGATGTTATATATGGGTACGAAGCATGGAGCACAGATTGTCTGTTTGTAGAGTAGTTTGTTGTTATGGGGCATGTTTTGTGTTGTGTTTTTGTGTAATTGGCACGTACAGGTTGTTGACTGTGTCTCTCTTTGCAGCATTGCAGTGCTCCTGTAACCGGACCTGAGAGTGCGCAGGCAGGAGGCCAGCACTCAAAACCAGAGCTAAGTGTCTTGTTGTTTTTCTTACAAACTGCCCTGCATAGGCTTGCTGGGGAGTGTACTGATGCATGGATGTATGTGTGGTCCTATTTGGTATGTTTTTTACCCTAATCACCCGTGATCCTATGCAATTTTGAAACCTGTACCCTCTACCCGGTGTTCCTGCTTCCCATGCCTATCCAAGCAATGTTCTCTGACCCTCTTTCCCCACTGGGGTTGCGGATGCCTGTGTAAGCCCCGAACTTGCAGGCGCCAAAACCCTAGAGGGGGTGGTTGGTTCGTACCACTCCTGAGCCTGGACTACAGAAGGCCATGACAATGATGTCCAAGTTTGTTTGGATTGTGCAAGTGTTCATGCAGGTTGTACATTTTCGTGCATTCCCTAGTTTCATGTGTCATTCCTGCTCCCCTCACCTGCCACGCATTCCAGTCATCCAGTGTGTCTACACCTGTCCCGACTGCATATCCCTGAACCTCATTCCCCACCAGGATCTCAGGGTCCTGTGTGAGTTTGACCTTGCAGGCCCCCGGGACATGGTGTGGGTGGTTGTTTCATGAGACTCCGGCGCCTGTACAGGGGACCTGTGACAGTACACATCCATTCATGGTGCATCATCCAATGTCATGTACCACACATGTCTCACATCCTGTCGTGACATTGTTTTGCTGTGCTACCTTGGTTGTTGCATCATTGTCGTAGTACTTGGCCTTTGAGACGTACTGCTACGTCAAGTCATCTACTGGAGGGTGTTTGGGTTCCTTTTCATGCCTTGGATTATGTGCTTTTGGAAATGAGTGTGGATTCTGAGGGTTCAGGCATCTCTTTACACACAAGGTGGGAGATGGACACGAAGGGTAAAGGTGATCCTGTGGCCAGGTGGGAATGAGGGTTGGAGGCTCCATGACCCAGGTGCAGTTGTTCAGTGGGCATGGTCATTTGCGAGGGGGGGGGGGTTGTTGTTGATAGTTGCGTTGCCCTGCAGTGTGATGGGAACTCTGACATTGTAATGTTGTTGTCCTATGTACATGTTGTGTTCTGCTGATCAATGCCTGTTCATGTGTTGTGTTTTCCTTTCAGGTGCGAGGGGATAGTAGTGGTTTGACATGCTGGGGTGTACACATGGTGGATGTTCACATGTGATGTGTAGGGAACACTGATGGTCACTTGAGTGCACATGCATATGTGGAGTGCATGTCCTTGCAGAACCACACACTTGCACTCGGATCCACTCCATGTACTACCCCCCTTGCATATCCACGTGTACACTGTTTGCCTTCTGGTGCCCACTGTGTCCCGGCAGCACATGTTCTGTGACCGATTATGGTTCCAGTACATGCCTAATTTGATGTTTGATGTAGTCTGTCACTTAGAAGTGATGCTCAGGGTGTGCATCACACGCAATGGCTGTTCACTGTGCTGTGCGCTGAGCAGTGTGATGCAGGAGTAGGACACTGCACACATGAGCTGCAGTGTTGATTTTGCAATGCATAATGTGCATATAGACAGGCATTCATTGTGATGTTATGTCTACGACTGTTGTAATGCATTTGGAATCGACGTATTTTGGGTGGGACTTTTTGTTGGTCTGTCATTTCATCGGATTCCGGGTCAGGCATCATTGTCCGATGCCACTGTACATTTAGGACATGGCAATGTGTACCTTATCGTTACTGGGTCGGTGTATGGGTATTGCTTGCCATGTCATGTTGATGTTTGGGAGGGTTTGACTGACATGACAGTGATGGCCATGGCCTGTTTTGCAGGTGTGTGTGATGCACACCTTGCATGTCCAGGTCATCCGCTTCTCAGAGCAACTAGCTGGGGGTAGGTTTCTCTCCGCAGCAGGGCCCTCCCCCTCGAACAGACTTCCTGCCTGACTTGAACTTGAGGGGAACCATCTCCAGTTCTGGAAGCACCTCAAGACCTTCCTCTTTGCTTCTGCTTACTCTCTGCCTCTCCCTTGCAGGATTCTTCACTGGAACTGCACAGGAGCTGCAACTGGGACACTCTCACCAACCTCGGTCCCTGGGCCAGCCACTGTCCACTTGCACTGCCACCCTGGCAACCCCTGCACTGCGGGACTGTCTCTCTATACCTACAGCCCTCCCTTCACAGCACTTGTCTGCACTTACCTTTGCAGTTGCCACCAGGCGACCTATGTATTATTTTTTTGGCCTACTTCCCCTGTACTGGACTCCCCCCCACCCTTCCCCTTGCACTTTTCCCTTCACCCTACCCCTGCACTTGCACAATCTCAATGACACCTGGCCTAGTAGTACCGTTCTCTGTGTTCCCTTGTTCCCCCCCCACTGCCTCATTGTGCCTTGGAATACTTGTGTATGGCTCATGTCATGTCACATGTCATATGTGTGCATTTTGGTTGCACAGGATAGCTTGTGTTTAAGTAGCTAGGGATGCAGACGATGTGGCACTTCCATGGCAACTATCTCAGGGTGGTAGGGTTGTGACAGTTGACTGTCACTTTGTCATCATCGATTGTCACCTGGTATGTGCCAGGCCTGTGTGCACTCCGCAGGGGTGGGAGTTTAGGTGAAAAATGTGGCCACAAGCTGGGTCCGGGCTACCTCGCCACGTGCCCTGTCCCCTCCCATGGGCAGCGCCTGTGCCTGTGGTTGGGGATGTGGGGGCACCACCATGTCCACCGGGACGCCCTGCCGTGTTGCAACATTGTGCAGGACACATGCTGCCACAATGATCCTGCACACAACTGCTGGTGCATAGAGTAGTTGCCCACCAGAGCGGTCAAGGGAGCGGAAACGTGACTTGAGCACTCCGAATGTGCGCTCCACTATGCCCCTGGTTGCAATATGGGCAGCGTTGTATCTTACCTGGGGTGGTGTGGTGGGGTTCCGGATTGGCGTCATCATGTGGTTGCTCAGAGGGTAGGCACTGTCCCCTGGGGAGGTGATAATTGTTGAGATTATTAGGGTTGGTATATTTGTCTGTGTGTGACTTGCATGCATGTGCAAGGGCATTTGTACTCACCTAGGAGCCATGTGTCGCCATGCTGCCGAGCTTCCAGGGCCCGGCTCAGGGCGGACATTCTGTATATGAAACTGTCATGGGTGGAGCCAGGGTAGTTTGCATAGACAGAGGTGATGATTCCCTTTGCATCGCATACCACCTGTACATTGATGGAATGCCAGTGCTTGCGGTTTCGGTAGATGTGCTCAGTGGCCCTAGGTGGACGTAGGGCCACATGGGTGCAATCTATGGCACCGAGCACTTTGGGGAAGTGTGCCACCCTGAAAAAATCCAGGACAACGGCCTGCCTTTCTGCGGGTGTTCTGGGCATGTATATGTGCCTGCGGACTGAGGGGCGCGCTGTCATGATTGCCAGTACCTGGTGTAGGCAGCGTGACTGCGTGGCCTGTGAGACCCCCCCCACTATGGCAGTGGTCCGCTGAAATGACCCAGTGGCCAAAAAATGCAAGACATTGAGCAGCTTCTCCAAGGGGCTCAATGCTTGGGAGCAAAGGGTGGGGGATGTGAGGTCATCTTCCCACTCCCTGACCAGGTCTAGGATGATATGGGGTGGAAACCTATACCTGCCGTAGACCTGGTCGTCAGGCATCCCAAAAAGGCTTGTCCGTGGTGCAAAAATGCGTGCCCTGGCTATTCTCCTCCTCCTGCGGTGTCCCACAATCAGTGCAGCAACAAATGGGGCATTCATCGTCGCTGTATATACGCGTTTGTTGTTTGCGCGTCTTTTATGCTGTGCGCGGGCGCGGGACGCCTCCGTGTGGGCGGACTCGTTGGTTTCCCGTATTCGGGTGTCATTGCGTGTGATCGGAGGGGAGCGAGCGTACACGCGATTGGCCCGGGTACGTGTGTTTCGGGGTGCGCGGGTAGTTCCACACACGATTGGCCTGGGTACGTGTGTTTCGGGGTGCGCGGGTAGTTCCACACGTGATTGGCCTGGGTACGTGTGTTTCGGGGTGCGCGGGTAGTTCCACACGCCATTGGCCTGGGTACGTGTGTTTCGGGGTGCGCGGGTAGTTCCACACGCCATTGGCCTGGGTACGTGTGTTCCGGGGTGCGCGGGTAGTTCCACACGCCATTGGCCTGGGTACGTGTGTTCCGGGGTCCCGTGAACTTTCACACGCGATTGGTTGGAATCCACGTGTGTACTGTCATCACGTGCAATGAGGGATACTCCCTCGCACGTCACGTCACAGACGCGCTCACGCGCTGAGGGCCTTTGGTCCAATGAAAATGCGTATGCGTGCAGACGCGCTTACGCGCTAAGGGCCTTTCCTCGAATTACACGCTGACGTGCAGAATTTTCACGTGCCAAATCACTCCGTATCAAGCTGGCCACGCGTAAGCACACGGAAGACCACGCTCCTGCCCAGAAGGCCGAACTACTGCCCCCCAGAGCCCCGAGCACGCTCCCACCTGCCATCTGCTGCTGCCTGACTGCCTGCTGCCCACGTGCCTTGCCATTTGCTGCCTGCACATCAGCCAGGGGTGCTGTTGGTGTGACCACCCCTGCTGGAACCAAAGACTCCCGACTGGGATTCCATTGCTCCACAGCCCAGCCCCAGGACCCAGTTGCCCACCCACTCCTGCCTCTGGGGTTGTCATGTCGGGGCAAACTCCATCTGTGACCACTGACAACCCCCGGCCAGAGAGGCAGAGGGGCACCAGCTTCAGTGCCACCGAAGTTGGTGTCCTGGTGGAGCAAGTCCTGGGGCAGTATGATGCCCTCTTCGGAAGTTACCGCGCCGACAAAGAAGGACGGACTCGGATCTGGACTGACATCGTGACTGCCATCAACGCGGAGGGGGTGGCAGTCCGCGACTTCCAACATGTCAAGAAGCGCTGGGAGGACTTCAGGTCCAGGACCCTGAACAAGGCCCGGCGCCTCTTGAAGGCAGCGGATGCCAAGGGGCACCGGGGCCACTTGTCGGAAGAACAGATGAGGGTCCTGGAACGCATATCCCCAGCGCTCCACGTCCAGGTCCTTGAGAGGCAGACCCGTCTGGAGTCGAGCAGTGAGTGTACATGCATCCTGATTGTGAGCAGTGCGTGTGGTGATTGTTCAGTAGTGTGCAGGTTGCACATCTGTTTGTATGGGGTCGAGTATGGGTGCGGGTGTACAGGGCCGTGGGGCTGACACATGCGAGGGCTGTAATGTGTGAGACATGGATGGTGCCTGTGTGTGTGGGCTTGCATGCCAAATGCAGTTGTGTGGGCACACAAGTTTGTATGAATGTGTATGTGAGTAGACATGTCCGTGATGTCACGCATGTATGTTGTTTTCAGCTGCATGTATCAGCGCTGTGTACATGTGCATGTGTGTGTATTGTAAGAGGATTCAATTCAGCACTACAGCTAAGTTAACGCCTAGTCTAGAATACTGAATGAAAACCCTTATTGATATATCTTTAGGTCCAGTTCATGCGTTCTGGATGACTACCCCTATATAACACCCCTCTCTTGGAATCCCCCTGACCCCACTGAGCCAAGAAGTAGTTCTGTTTTGCAAGTTTAAAAGGTTTATTTGATAATTTAAAATCTATATATATATCACACTTTATAATAAATTAATAATTGAATAGCACACTTAATCTGATATGATAAAGATCAACAACGGAGAATCTGGCACGAGCACACTTCTTATAATCACTAATGAGTTGACATGAAATGGATAAGGTAGCACACTGGTAAATAGGAACAAAAGTAGAAGGTGGTAAAGAATGCTTTATGTAAGCTCAGGTGGATGCAATATTCAATGAATGCAGTACAGAAAATACTCAATATGATTTCAACAAAACAATGTAATCACTTTTCTCTGGCAATCCCCTCCCCCCCTTGATGCAATGCAAGGAAATGGAAGGAAGCACACAGTTCTCAGAAATGCAATCAACTGTAATTCAGTTCACCCCAGCAAGCTTAGACAACAGATAAGAGTTTTGAAAACACAGGCCCAAATTGCTTTGATATGTGCTGGCAATGAATGAGAAATATGCTGGAAACGCTTTTAATTCCCTTTCAGAGGTTCAGGGTGAGTGGTATCTAGTTAATATTAGTCCAGGCTCACACTAGCAATGATGCAGGGATAGTTAGCCGGTTAAACGAATTTCTGGCAAATGGAAAGCAAGCAGCAGCAGTTTTTACATGTGAAGAAATTTGCAAATCGCGGCAAAATTCGCGGATGCGTGTTCCGCGATTGCGGTAAAACTATAAGGGATAGGAATGCGGTTCTAGGTTCATAGGAAAGCCACGATTCTAAGCTATCAGAGGAAAGTTACTGCAAGTCTCTAGCCCAAACGGTCGCGGAGATATGAGCGATTTAATAGAGGTCGTTTTGGTTTTGCAAATTTTAAAAGCTCAAAATGACAAGTGACAAATTTTGCAGCTAGAATAACAGGTGACAGATTTGGATCTATCAGGCAGTTCTACTTAGGTTAAATAGATTGAATTAGATGAATTTAAACTAAGAGCTTTGGTTCTACACAGTTCTGCTGGGTACTCACACTATATTCTTGAATTAAATGGGCCTCGTCACGGATCTGGTCAGGGTTTTAGACTGGGCTCTGGTCTCTCTCTGGGCACAGCACTGCTTTCTCTCTGGGTACAGCACTGCTTTCTCTCTCTGGTCTGGTCTCTAGTTTGGCTTTCTGGAGGTTGATGAATTTGAAGTCTGGATCTCAGGATGTTGTATGGTCCAGCAGAGTGCGTTGCAGCAAATGGAATTGAAGGTCTCCACCTAAGTTTCAGTGGTCCATTTATATGTTCTGCAAGTGGGTGTGTGTGTTTGGTCATAACTAAACTCGCCCCTCTCACTTGTCATTGGTCAAGCTTTCATTCGTCCCCTGATTGGGGAACTAAGTTGTGTCAGAGTGATGTCAGCCATTTATGATCTCTTGAAGAACCTCCCTTATCATCTGTGCACCCAAATCTATATATGATCAAAATACATACTTCAGAGTTACACAGTTGTTTGAAATTACATATACATGGTGTGGCTGAATTTAGCCATGTCTCTGTCCAAATCTGCTCTTTCTAGGAGCTTGCATTCAAAAATGGCAACTTCTAGAACTTTTTCATGTGCTGAACAACATTGGATCTTCATTAAATTTTATACAACTGTTCCTCACATATCTACCCACATACCAATGCATTTTCGTTTGTCTAGCTGAAACAGGGAGTCTGTAATATTAATAAACAATGGGGTTTTGCCCCAGAATATCACACAAATTGGAGTTTGGACTTGAATTAAAGGTACATTTTTTAAATTAAGACTCTCAAAGTTATACATTTCTGTCATTTGATTACAAAGAGTTATCAGTGCTTTTGTAATATATATATTTTACTTCCAATTCAGTCCTCAGAGTGTTGAGGTCCGCCTCCAAGACTTGGGTGGGTCAGTCACAGATCTCTGCTGGCTGGCAGATCTTTGTTGACAGCAAACATTTCAGAATTAACATATTCCTTTCAGAGGAAAGGGTCCTTTGTGTGGTGTCTGGCAAGCTCACATCAGGAGGCCAGGGGGCCACTTTGCATTTAATTAACAGAACCCTGTTATTTCCTGGCTTCTTGTGTTGAGTTCTGAAGTGTCAAGAGTTCTCAAGACAGGCAACCCCTTTGAACCTTTGATGAAATAAGACCCCTTTTCTTTGCATTTAGACAGTCTTGCAAAACAGCTCTCCTGTCAGAGTTTAGACCGCTAGCGCCACCATCGGGATTTTGTGGTTACTGCATCCATCCTTGGGATTTTTTTAGGTTAATTCATTTCAGCAAGTGATATTATATGGAGTATATTGTCCATGTTCAGGACATGGCATTGGTGTGTTTCTGAAGTAAAGTAATTCTGTGCCCATGATTTTGCCATATTTGACATTCAAGAAAAATGAATTCCCAACAGTATGGGTTTGCTTTTGGCAATCAGCATTGCATCTCTGAACTCACAATATAGGCGAAATGGGATTTTCCTGTGCATTTTCTGGGGAGCTCTGGCCATTATGATGTTTTCAATGCCAGTACTGCACAGTTTTGAGGTAGGGCCCGGATGCATGGGTAAATACATCCCACAAGCCCCCCTTCTTGCGGTGGCCATCTGATCCTTCACTAATGGGACCCGCAAGATCTGGGATGTAGTTCTCATCTTCTTCCGATAAATGGCACAGTTCAGCATCTTTTCCTCCATCCGGTCGGATCGATCGGTTCTCCTCGCCGGTCCTGATGGGAGTATTGGGCGGTCCACTGGGCCCATTGGATCTTCGTTCCCGGTCTCCGGATCGTCCTTCTTGGTCATTCTTCACGGTTTCATCTCTCCTAGGATGATAAAGCAAAAGCGGCAATATCTACTCATAGACGATTTTTTCCACCACTGTTGAGAAAGTGGGGCAGCATATGCATTTTATCATAACGAAACATTACATTCTTATTTTGAAAAGAGAAGAAAAAAAAAACAGTATAACTAAGAGACAGTTTCATACAAATCACAGTATGTTAGAGACTAGATGTGGTATGTTTTATGATTGGAACTGAATTAGTCTGATACAGTACCCGCTAGGATTCCAGAGGATTCCTCCAGTTGTTGCAGAGTGTGCCTGGGATGGCAACATTTCAACTGGTTTATGTGGACCCACTTGTCTTCCCCCTCTGCCGAACCGCCTTTGGGGATGCGGATCTTGTAGGCCACAGGGGAGATCTTATCGACGATCTCAAAGGGTCCCTTCCATGTAGGCAAAAATGTGCGCTGCTTGGCCTGGTTCCTTTGGAAGTTGTATAGATAGACCCGGTCTCCCACCTGATATTCCTTCCTGGAAGTTTTCAGGTCATAATGGGTCTTCATGCTATCAGCCGATCTTTCTAGATTCCGCTGAGCATAAGCAAAAGCATGTTGGAGGTGTTTCCTTAAATTCTCTACATACTCATGAGTAGTGGAGGCATTTATCAGTGTCTGCTCTTGGGTCCTATAGAGCAAATGCTGAGGAAGCACCATCTTGCGCCCAGTCATCAACTCAAATGGTGACATTTTGTTTGCAGATGAAGGGGTAGATCTGATGGCCATTAGGACCAGAGGTAATCGGATATCCCAACTTGGCCCAGAATCTGCCACAAACTTCTTTAATATGCTCACAATTGTCCGGTTATATCTCTCTACTGCCCCAGAAGAAGCTGGCCGGTAAGCAATATGCAGCTTTCTCTTGACCCCCAGTATCTCCCACATCTTTGTCATTACTTCACTGGTGAAGTGGCTACCTCTGTCTGACTCAATCCTTTGAGGTAGACCAAAACGGGAAAAGATGTAGTTAATCATCAAGGCAGCTGCAGTTTCTGCCTTGCAATTTGGGGCTGGGAGACATTCCACTCACTTGGTAAACAAGCATGTCACAGTCAACATGTACTTATTCCCCCTAGCCGAGCGAATCACAGGGCCTACAAAGTCGATTTGTAAATCTGACCATGGCAGTGTCATCCCCCGCTTTTGGAGAGGCGCGCGGTGCGTGAGGGATGATGGCTGAAATTGTGCACACACAAGACAACCCTTCAGGTACTGGTCGAGGTCCTGCCCCATGTGTGGCCAGTATGCAACCTCTCTTAAGATTTCCAATGTTGTGTGAAACCCCCTGTGACCGGCAGTGGCCGCATCATGGGCGTGACTTAACATCAGGCTTCGGAATGAGGTAGGAACCACCCACTGATCGTGGCCAGCTTTGGATTTCCTTACCAACAAACCGTCTTGGATCCGGAACATTTTTGGACATTTCATCAACACTCTCAGGTCCTCTTTCCCAATGTAATCGGTATCCGTCAGGGGAAAGTTCTCAGGGTCCTCAAGGTGCTGGTAAAATTTACCAATTATTGGATCCCCCTTCTGAGCGGTGATCAAATCAGCATCAGGGGTCTCCTTACTCCATTGTGCCATTGAGAGGTCGTTGTGAGCATTTGTCTGGGACCTAGTGATAGCAGTGACCTGGATTTCCCCCAACAGGGACTCAATCTCAATTAGATCTCCTTGGATGGCCCCGGTTTTGGCCAGCTGATCAGCTAAGTCATTTCCAGTTTTGTCTGGTCCCTCTACTTTGGAATGACCCTTGATCTTTTTCCAATAGATGGTCATCTCGTTCGAGGTGACCAGATCATCAATGTTTTGGATCAACTTCCCATGTTTCAAGGGTTTGTTGTTAGCACATAACATGCCTCTGGTTTTCCAATTAACCAGGTGCTCCACGAACCCGTTCCGTACATAATCCGAATCTGTGATTATGACCAGTTCGTGGAGTTGATGCTGGACAGCAGTGAGGATGGCCTGATGCACAGCCATCAATTCTGCCACCTGACTACTTCGGGGACCAATTTTGTATCCAGCGGAGGGTTCTGGGGACTCATTCACCCATGCATTCCCTACGCCGGCCACCAGTTCTTTCTCCCCGTTGTTGTCAACATGGTAAGAGCATCCATCCACATAGACAGTGGGCATTCTCTCACACTTGTCTTCTTCAAAGACTTTGTGGGGGGAATTAAGGTATGCCTCCATGTTGTCCTTGATTTTTAGACTTTCGTCCTCGAGACAGTTTTCTCTGGCACAATCATGCAAGTCAGCCAGACCTTGCGCGAGGGGACTCTTCTTGTTTTGGCCATATCGGACCTCCACAGGAAAGCCTTGCATTGACAGAATCCAGGAAGTAATTCGGGAATTACTCACATTTCCGGCCCGGATTCTGTCACTTTGGAGATATTGCAGAGGCTGGTGTGGAGTCTCCACTATGATGTGTTCCCCCTGGATAAACGGGCGGTAATTCTTCAATGCCCACACCGTTGCCAGGAGTGCCTTCTCACAATCGTTGAATTTTTCCTCCACAGAGGATAAAGTTTTGCTCGCATAGGAGATTACTTTATTGACCTTGTCATGCTTTTGATATAATACTGCCGTCAAGCACGTATTAGAGAACCCCGTCTCCAGGAAGAACTCCTTGTTTCTGACAGGGTAAGCTAGGCAAGGCGCTTGTGAGAGGCTTCTCTTGAGTTGTCTTACTGCCTCGGCTTGTTCTGGACCCCATTCCCACTTGACCCCCCCCTTCAGGAGATGAATCAGGGGTCTGGTGATCTCGGCGTAGCCCTCAATGAACTTTCTGCTGTAATTAGTCAGTCCAAGGAGGCTCCTTAGTTCCCGCAGAGTTGTGGGGTCTTTCAGTTTCTGAAGTGCTTCCACTTTCTTTTCCTGGGGACAGAGACCCTGAGGAGTAATCTCATGCCCCAAGAAATTAACACGGGTTCTGCACCACTGTGCTTTTTGAAAGGAAAGTTTTGCTCCGGCGGCCCTCAACTGCGTCAGAACATAACGGATCTCCACTATGTGTTCCTCCACAGATGAACTTTTGATGAGGACATCATCTACATAAGCCAGGTTACCCCTCGCACCCAGGTCGGGCATGGCCTTATGTAGGAAAATGTTGAATTCATTGCCGGAGTTGAGGTATCCGAAGGGAGTCCGGGTCCATGTGTATTGCTGGCCCCCAAAGGTAAAAGCCAGCTTGTATTGGTCCTCCCTACTGACAGGCACAGTCCAGTATCCATTGGTCAGGTCTATTGCAGTGAATACCTGTGACCCCTGAATCTGGGCCAGCCCTTGGTCAATGTAGGGAAGAGGCCATCGGGAAGTATGGACCCGTTTGTTGAGCTCCCTGAGGTCGGCGCAGAGTCTCCACTGGCCGTTTGGCTTCAATATTCCAAGCACCGGATTATTGAAGGTGCTGTGGACTGGACAGATTATTCCCCGGGACTCAAGGTTCTTAATTATTTCAGTAAGGGACTCCATTGATGCGAGAGGCAAGTGATATTGCTTCACAAACACAGGAGTCATGCCAGGGTCCGTGGGGATTGTTGTTGTGTGGATGTCAGTGCGACCACAGTCATATGAGTCTACCACAAAGAGATCTTGGAAATCCAAGAAAACTTGTTTCAACTTTTGCTTTTGTTCCAGAGTCACACAGGCATCAGCTAGGTTGACTCTCTCTTCCACCATCTGCCTGTAGCCTGGAAAGACTTCTGGTTTGGCTATCTCCGCGGCCTCCTCCAGCTGGGTGGAGAAGTCCCTGGTCAGAGTGCTGATTTGGACCGGAGGCTTCAGGTGGGAAAGGCAGCCCTCATGGACTTGGAAAATCACCTCATCCCTCCTGAAGTCACACGTCACATCTTCCTTACCATAGGGGCAGGAAGTGTACACCAGGAAGTTCCCCCCATGCCGGGTGAAAATCCTGTCTGGTGTTGTATTGTCATCACTGTCACTGTCAAAACAGTCCTTGGGGATTGGTCCTAACAGTTCGTTACCTAAATCCATGGAAAAATGTCGGTCATCAACCGCCATTCCAATAATGGTGCCTGCGGCTAGAGTAATACTCTTTAAGTCGCTGTTATCCACCTCTATTGGAATGGTGTCCTGTTCTAGGTTGACTAATGGAGTTGGGTTTACCCCCAACCCTTGCTGTTGGAGAGAAGCATTTAGATGTATGTAAGCATCAGGGTTTTTCAACTCTTGTCCCCTTTTAACTTTCACTTCCAGGGAGAATTGTCGAGTCCTTTCTGGGATGGTGACTTCCTCTTTAACCTGAATTTCAACTGCATAAGGTAGCAATTGAGCTGACCTAAATGCTTTTTCTGGATCATCAAAGGTCATGGGATTATCCGCTAATCGGGACCAAGCTTTGAAGTTTATTAGGTCCAAACTAATGGCAAAGCGATTGAGAATGTCACTGCCTAAGTAAAAGGCGGCAGGGACGTCTCGCACGACCCAACAATTGTGGACTATGCTCTTGTTGCCAATGGAGATTTTGAGCATACACCTGCTTGGCAGGAGATGTTTTGAATTGGGTGCTTCCAGGTCCATTTCCCATTTGTCTATCAGTTTGAAGGTGGGAATGGCTGGATCTTTTGGGAGTTGGCGAAACATGGCTTCGCTGATGAAGCTCTTACCGTTGTTCACACACACTCGAGCGAGAACAGAGTCCTTCCCATCATTTAACTGAACAGGAATGAACAACTGCTCTCCAATTTGCTGAATATCAGCCAGGCTTTGAGCTGATTTCACATCTTTCTGGACTATAGGAGTGGGAGTTTCAGATTGTGGATTAGTATAGAATTTCAGAGTGTTTCCTTCCAGCGTGGAATACCACTTTAGACTGGAAGGAAGGTTGATTTTCAGAAATAGAGAGGACCCCCCATCACCAGTCTGTTGTCCTACTGCTATTACTGTCACGTCTGGAATTTGGTTGTTCTGGAAGTGAAATTCTACTTGGTCAGATTTTTGTTCAACCATGTGGCATGTGCCGTTTAAACTAACATGGTTGACACTCTGTTTTAATTTTATTGGTCGGCTAGTCTGGGTCCAGAGGACCTTGTTTACGCAATCTATTAGGGGTGACAACCTTCTCAGGAGGTCATTCCCTAGTAAACAAGGGGTGCCCTCTGGGGTCACAACTATGACCGGGTGTTTCAACTTGTGTCGCCCGATCTTTATGTCCAAGTCTGCCGTCCCCTCGACGGGAATTTCCTTCCCGTCAAAGTTCTGCAGTTGTCCAGGAAGAGAGGTGAGAGGAATTTGGTAATTCTCTCCCCTTCCTGCATTCAGTTCGTCAAAGGCCCTTCTGGACAGAAGGGTAGCTTGAGATCCAGTGTCCACCAGTGCCGAGATTGTACCCTGCCCCTGTACTTGTACCGGGGCATAATATCTTCCCTCCTTCTCCTCAAGGGGGCACAGATAATGTACATTTTTGGACAACTGGTGGGCTAATTTTCTGGTTTTGGACATCGCTAGCGAAGAGATTTGGGCAGAATTCTGTGGAGAGCCTTGGGAATCTGAAAGAAAAATTTTGCAACTGGTGATCAGAGCCATTGTGGGTTCCCCTGGCTCCGGTTCTGGGCCACCCCCCCCTTTTTGGAGGCAGTCACCAGGATGGGTTTGAACCAGGGGATTTTCTTGCTGTTGGTTCTGGGATGAGATGGTGGGCGGCGGTAGCTCAGTCTCCACATCTCCCCAGTCTGGATTTGCATCCCTAGGGACCCATTTTTCTTTGGGAGGAGTTCCCCCCTCTCTGAAGGAGAAGATCCTTTTCCCAGGATCCTCTGAGGATCCCTCTCCCTCAAATTGGAAGATCTGTACCTCCTCCTCAAACTGAGTCTGTTTGGGTCTTTTGTTTCTCCTACCCCCCCTCTGCTCCTTAGGAGGCAGACTTTCAGGGGCAAGAGATTTCGTTTCCGGTTCCTGGGTTTCCAGGGGCTGTTTACAAGTGAGGAAGGAAGCTTCCTCCAAGGCTTTACACCCCCCTTCCCTTTGTGCCTCCTCCCTGGGAACCGGTGAGTTATCGGGGTGCTGCCCCCGTCATTGTTCTGGAGCACCAGGTCCAGAGTTGGGTGCGTTCTGCGCCGGCACGCCCATCTGAGGGTTCTGCTGAGCCCTAAGTATGTGACCCAGATCCCGCGCCATGTTTTGAACCTAGCGCTCTAACTGGGAAACCCGCTCAGGCTGATACGGGGCCCTGTTTTCTTCCCTGGGCTGATCCCGGGAAGGGTAGCTGTCCCTTCTTTGGTAGTACCCCTGGTTGGGAAGATTTGGGTACCCCTCCACCCTTGGCCTCCCCTCTCCCGGATTCAGTGGTCTGGGCTCAGGGAATTGGGGAAAGAAGGATGGATGGTTTTGGGGTTGAAAGTCAGGTGGATATCTGGGGAAAAAGTTCTGCCCAGGGTTTGGTAAATTTCTGCCCTCCGGTGGGAAGTTTGGAGGGAAGTTCCCTGGGTTAGGTGCTTGGCTGGATCCCCCCCCTTGGGCTGGAGGAGTCCACACATAACCCAGGATGGGTCTGTTACCTTTGTAGCGAGGACTTACATAGTCAGGAGAGCGAGGGACCCCATTTGTGGGGCTGCCTCCCTGGCTCCCTGTCTGTGACTGGCCCGAGGACCTTCTGGGCCTAGCATTATTAGGTGCAGGTGGGTTTTTAGGCCCCCCCATCTCCAAATCCAAAACGGGGGTGACCTTTACCTCTGCCACCTTGGCAGCAGCAGGGGTGCTGTTGGCTTTGGGGTTTTTCTGGGCATTGCTTTTATTTTCTATGGGCTTCTGCACCTCATAGATCCGGGTAGCCTGTTCAATGACCCAGTCTAAAGATCTTTTCTCATGAAAATCCCTCACGAGCTGGGTCATGATATATTTGGGCAAGGCATGGAAAAACGTATTTATAAACTCTCTACTATCTGTGCGCACCCTTCTTGTGGTCTGTGCAAAAGCACGCTTTAACTCCTGCACAAATTCTTGTGGGGCCTGATCCTCCCCACATTGCAAATTGTAGGCTGCCTTGCGAGCCTCTTGAGGATTTCTGTGAACAGAAAAATGTTTCAGGATGGCCGCCTTATAGGTGGACCATCTTAAATGATTTTGGTCCTCCAGCCCCGCAAAGAAACTGGAGTATTCCGGGGAGAAGGTCCACTTTACATATTGAATGCAGCTTTGGCTGTCCTTCAAATGGAAAGTCTCCATCATTTGTTCAAACAACTCTAAGTGCTCCCAAACAGAATACTTAGCGTTCTTATGGTAAGGCGTGATGACGCTCCTGATCGCCTTAATCTGCTTTAAGGGGTCCTTAAGCAAGGCCCTTTTTGCCTTATTGGCCTTTTTGGTTCGGGTAACCCTTGTCCATTCTTCCTCGGACTCAGAGGCACTGCTCCCAGAGGTTCCCGTCTGTTCTTCCAGGTTTTCCCGGATTCTGCGAGCCTGGGAATGGCTGGCAGAATGTGGGGACCTGGTCTCCTGTGTCCTGCGCAGTTCATAGGAGTCTTCAGATTCCTCCTTGCTGCCAGGATTTGATGGGTACCCCCTCCACTGACCTAACTGGGCAGAGGTTTTCAGGATGCCCTTAATGGGCCTACTCTCCTGGGGTTCCCCACTGAACTGTACTGTACTTGGGTGCCCATACCCGGATGCCCACCCCTCCATTCCTGGATGGTACTGGCCTATGAGCCCCATGCTTCTGGCTGGATAGTAATCTGCCATCCCTGTGGCCCTGTGCTCATGTGCGCCAGGGGACATGGGGGTGGCAGAGTCCAGGGACTGAGAGGTATGAGGGCCTCTGGTACTAGGGCTCCTGAGGTTATGCTCCGGAGTTTCCATTTCCCAGCGAACCTCATCTCTATCCGCCCCTGCTCCCTGTTGCAATGCAAGAGCCTGCATTTGTGCCTTCAGTTCCTCAGTTAAGGCCTTACTCGACTCTATCAGTCTCTCCTGCATCGCTACCTGCTGTTGGAGCCTATCATTGTGCTGGCAGAGAGCTTCATTCTCTCTCTGTGTTTCCTGATTGGTCCTGGAGCACTGGGCCAGTCTTTGCTGCAGGAGGGTTACCTCCTGAGCTGTGTCCCTATTGGCCTGCTCCTTTCTTGCTAGAGCATCCTCCACCCTCCTGGTGTGCTCTAACAAGTTCTGGTGTTCTTTTTGGAGGTCACCCAGTCCCTGGTGGGCCAGGTGATTTTCTTCCATTTTCCTTTTTAAATGGCAGACTTCCTGGCCTATGGCGTCTCTTTCCTGACTAAGAGCCTGCATTTGTGCCGCCAGGTCGTCCCTCTGCCTTTGGAAGGTACCAGCTTTCTGGCGCTCCTGGTCAAACTCTGTCTGGGTATCCAGGTCTTTCAAAATCAGTTTATTGCTCTCTGCCTTCTCTCTATCTAGGTGGCTTTGCAGGGTGACTACCTGCTCAGCACATGCCCTATTGAAGTCTAGCTGTTGCTCCAGCTTTTTCTGGCTTTGCAGTAGGGAGTCCAAACCTTCTTGGTGTTCCTTCTGCAAGGCCAGAAATCTGGTATCCTGTTCTGACTTTTCCTTTTGCAGCACATCCATATCCTCCTTCATTTTAGTGATGTACAGTCTGCTGTCATTTTCTGACTCCTGGCTTCTGTGCAGCCTTTGCTCAGAAGAGTCCAGATCAGATTGGGCCTTCTCTAACGCCATCTGTTGCCTTTTTGCCAGATCATGGCCTTCAGCACATTTATTCTGTATGGCTCCCATATATAAATATAAATATGCCGCTATCCTAACAATCTTGTCGTGTTCATCTTTGGCCTTAGGAGCCATATATAGTTCACTCAGGGCCACATGTAATGGACCCTGATCTCTCCATAAGTCTGACCCTGTTTCAGCGACCTGTCGCGTGATGGCCTGCAACCAGGCATCCTGGCCCTGCTCAGCCCATTCACCTCTCACAAATAGTTTATGTAAGAAGTTCTCTCTGGCTATTTTCATATCTACCAAGGTCGTCATTCTAGAGATTGGTCTCTGTCCTGACTTACAGAAGTTAGTATTTTATTTTTGCAGAACAGAACTTTTCTTGGAGTGTCCCTTTTGAGGAATGCTTCACAGCGTAACACAGCGTGGTGATCCGACTGGATGTATGTATCCCCTCAGTTAGCACACTGTATTAAGCTGCAAAAATGGTAAATCTAACCCAACGTCTCGGCTCGAGCCCCCAATTTGTAAGAGGATTCAATTCAGCACTACAGCTAAGTTAACGCCTAGTCTAGAATACTGAATGAAAACCCTTATTGAAATATCTTTAGGTCCAGTTCATGCGTTCTGGATGACTACCCCTATATAACACCCCTCTCTTGGAATCCCCCTGACCCCACTGAGCCAAGAAGTAGTTCTGTTTTGCAAGTTTAAAAGTTTTATTTGATAATTTAAAATCTATATATATATCACACTTTATAATAAATTAATAATTGAATAGCACTCTTAATCTGATATGATAAAGATCAACAACGGAGAATCTGGCACGGGCACACTTCTTATAATCACTAATGAGTTGACATGAAATGGATAAGGTAGCACACTGGTAAATAGGAACAAAAGTAGAAGGTGGTAAAGAATGCTTTATGTAAGCTCAGGTGGATGCAATATTCAATGAATGCAGTACAGAAAATACTCAATATGATTTCAACAAAACAATGTAATCACTTTTCTCTGGCAATCCCCTCCCCCCCTTGATGCAATGCAAGGAAATGGAAGGAAGCACACAGTTCTCAGAAATGCAATCAACTGTAATTCAGTTCACCCCAGCAAGCTTAGACAACAGATAAGAGTTTTGAAAACACAGGCCCAAATTGCTTTGATATGTGCTGGCAATGAATGAGAAATATGCTGGAAACGCTTTTAATTCCCTTTCAGAGGTTCAGGGTGAGGGGTATCTAGTTAATATTAGTCCAGGCTCACACTAGCAATGATGCAGGGATAGTTAGCCGGTTAAACGAATTTCTGGCAAATGGAAAGCAAGCAGCAGCAGTTTTTACATGTGAAGAAATTTGCAAATCGCGGCAAAATTCGCGGATGCGTGTTCCGCGATTGGGGTAAAACTATAAGGGATAGTAATGCGGTTCTAGGATCATAGGAAAGCCACGATTCTAAGCTATCAGAGGAAAGTTACTGCAAGTCTCTAGCCCAAACGGTCGCGGAGATATGAGCGATTTAATAGAGGTCGTTTTGGTTTTGCAAATTTTAAAAGCTCAAAATGACAAGTGACAAATTTTGCAGCTAGAATAACAGGTGACAGATTTGGATCTATCAGGCAGTTCTACTTAGGTTAAATAGATTGAATTAGATGAATTTAAACTAAGAGCTTTGGTTCTACACAGTTCTGCTGGGTACTCACACTATATTCTTGAATTAAATGGGCCTCGTCACGGATCTGGTCAGGGTTTTAGACTGGGCTCTGGTCTCTCTCTGGGCACAGCACTGCTTTCTCTCTGGGTACAGCACTGCTTTCTCTCTCTGGTCTGGTCTCTAGTTTGGCTTTCTGGAGGTTGATGAATTTGAAGTCTGGATCTCAGGATGTTGTATGGTCCAGCAGAGTGCGTTGCAGCAAATGGAATTGAAGGTCTCCACCTAAGTTTCAGTGGTCCATTTATATGTTCTGCAAGTGGGCGTGTGTGTTTGGTCATAACTAAACTCGCCCCTCTCACTTGTCATTGGTCAAGCTTTCATTCGTCCCCTGATTGGGGAACTAAGTTGTGTCAGAGTGATGTCAGCCATTTATGATCTCTTGAAGAACCTCCCTTATCATCTGTGCACCCAAATCTATATATGATCAAAATACATACTTCAGAGTTACACAGTTGTTTGAAATTACATATACATGGTGTGGCTGAATTTAGCCATGTCTCTGTCCAAATCTGCTCTTTCTAGGAGCTTGCATTCAAAAATGGCAACTTCTAGAACTTTTTCATGTGCTGAACAACATTGGATCTTCATTAAATTTTATACAACTGTTCCTCACATATCTACCCACATACCAATGCATTTTCGTTTGTCTAGCTGAAACAGGGAGTCTGTAATTGTAATGCGGTTCTAGGTTCATAGGAAAGCCACGATTCTAAGCTATCAGAGGAAAGTTACTGCAAGTCTCTAGCCCAAACGGTCGCGGAGATATGAGCGATTTAATAGAGGTCGTTTTGGTTTTGCAAATTTTAAAAGCTCAAAATGACAAGTGACAAATTTTGCAGCTAGAATAACAGGTGACAGATTTGGATCTATCAGGCAGTTCTACTTAGGTTAAATAGATTGAATTAGATGAATTTAAACTAAGAGCTTTGGTTCTACACAGTTCTGCTGGGTACTCACACTATATTCTTGAATTAAATGGGCCTCGTCACGGATCTGGTCAGGGTTTTAGACTGGGCTCTGGTCTCTCTCTGGGCACAGCACTGCTTTCTCTCTGGGTACAGCACTGCTTTCTCTCTCTGGTCTGGTCTCTAGTTTGGCTTTCTGGAGGTTGATGAATTTGAAGTCTGGATCTCAGGATGTTGTATGGTCCAGCAGAGTGCGTTGCAGCAAATGGAATTGAAGGTCTCCACCTAAGTTTCAGTGGTCCATTTATATGTTCTGCAAGTGGGCGTGTGTGTTTGGTCATAACTAAACTCGCCCCTCTCACTTGTCATTGGTCAAGCTTTCATTCGTCCCCTGATTGGGGAACTAAGTTGTGTCAGAGTGATGTCAGCCATTTATGATCTCTTGAAGAACCTCCCTTATCATCTGTGCACCCAAATCTATATATGATCAAAATACATACTTCAGAGTTACACAGTTGTTTGAAATTACATATACATGGTGTGGCTGAATTTAGCCATGTCTCTGTCCAAATCTGCTCTTTCTAGGAGCTTGCATTCAAAAATGGCAACTTCTAGAACTTTTTCATGTGCTGAACAACATTGGATCTTCATTAAATTTTATACAACTGTTCCTCACATATCTACCCACATACCAATGCATTTTCGTTTGTCTAGCTGAAACAGGGAGTCTGTAATTGTAATGCGGTTCTAGGTTCATAGGAAAGCCACGATTCTAAGCTATCAGAGGAAAGTTACTGCAAGTCTCTAGCCCAAACGGTCGCAGAGATATGAGCGATTTAATAGAGGTCGTTTTGGTTTTGCAAATTTTAAAAGCTCAAAATGACAAGTGACAAATTTTGCAGCTAGAATAACAGGTGACAGATTTGGATCTATCAGGCAGTTCTACTTAGGTTAAATAGATTGAATTAGATGAATTTAAACTAAGAGCTTTGGTTCTACACAGTTCTGCTGGGTACTCACACTATATTCTTGAATTAAATGGGCCTCGTCACGGATCTGGTCAGGGTTTTAGACTGGGCTCTGGTCTCTCTCTGGGCACAGCACTGCTTTCTCTCTGGGTACAGCACTGCTTTCTCTCTCTGGTCTGGTCTCTAGTTTGGCTTTCTGGAGGTTGATGAATTTGAAGTCTGGATCTCAGGATGTTGTATGGTCCAGCAGAGTGCGTTGCAGCAAATGGAATTGAAGGTCTCCACCTAAGTTTCAGTGGTCCATTTATATGTTCTGCAAGTGGGCGTGTGTGTTTGGTCATAACTAAACTCGCCCCTCTCACTTGTCATTGGTCAAGCTTTCATTCGTCCCCTGATTGGGGAACTAAGTTGTGTCAGAGTGATGTCAGCCATTTATGATCTCTTGAAGAACCTCCCTTATCATCTGTGCACCCAAATCTATATATGATCAAAATACATACTTCAGAGTTACACAGTTGTTTGAAATTACATATACATGGTGTGGCTGAATTTAGCCATGTCTCTGTCCAAATCTGCTCTTTCTAGGAGCTTGCATTCAAAAATGGCAACTTCTAGAACTTTTTCATGTGCTGAACAACATTGGATCTTCATTAAATTTTATACAACTGTTCCTCACATATCTACCCACATACCAATGCATTTTCGTTTGTCTAGCTGAAACAGGGAGTCTGTAATATTAATAAACAATGGGGTTTTGCCCCAGAATATCACACAAATTGGAGTTTGGACTTGAATTAAAGGTACATTTTTTAAATTAAGACTCTCAAAGTTATACATTTCTGTCATTTGATTACAAAGAGTTATCAGTGCTTTTGTAATATATATATATTTTACTTCCAAATCAGTCCTCAGAGTGTTGAGGTCCGCCTCCAAGACTTGGGTGGGTCAGTCACAGATCTCTGCTGGCTGGCAGATCTTTGTTGACAGCAAACATTTCAGAATTAACATATTCCTTTCAGAGGAAAGGGTCCTTTGTGTGGTGTCTGGCAAGCTCACATCAGGAGGCCAGGGGGCCACTTTGCATTTAATTAACAGAACCCTGTTATTTCCTGGCTTCTTGTGTTGAGTTCTGAAGTGTCAAGAGTTCTCAAGACAGGCAACCCCTTTGAACCTTTGATGAAATAAGACCCCTTTTCTTTGCATTTAGACAGTCTTGCAAAACAGCTCTCCTGTCAGAGTTTAGACCGCTAGCGCCACCATCGGGATTTTGTGGTTACTGCATCCATCCTTGGGATTTTTTTAGGTTAATTCATTTCAGCAAGTGATATTATATGGAGTATATTGTCCATGTTCAGGACATGGCATTGGTGTGTTTCTGAAGTAAAGTAATTCTGTGCCCATGATTTTGCCATATTTGACATTCAAGAAAAATGAATTCCCAACAGTATGGGTTTGCTTTTGGCAATCAGCATTGCATCTCTGAACTCACAATATAGGCGAAATGGGATTTTCCTGTGCATTTTCTGGGGAGCTCTGGCCATTATGATGTTTTCAATGCCAGTACTGCACAGTTTTGAGGTAGGGCCCGGATGCATGGGTAAATACATCCCACAGTATTTGACAAGGGTGCAACAGTGATGCAACATGGATGCATGTGACAGCTTTAAGTGGAAGCCTGATGGGCAGATGTGACATGGATGCCCGTCTGAACACTGCGACACTTGCCAGATGTGTACACATGCATGCAAGTGTGGTGGTGTGTGTACATGTGTGGTGCACTTCCTGTGTTGCATGAAATGTCTGGCTCACCTTTGCCTGCTCATGCTGTTGTATGTGTATGGATGGTGTTGTAATGACATGTGTGTTGGGGATCGTGATGACATGTCTGAGGTTTGCCAATGCCACTCATGTACAACTGTCATGTGTGTATGTGTCCATTGTACAGTGCCCTGATGCGTGTGTTTTGTTTCTCCCTGTCTGCAGCGTCAACTGATGAAGAGGGCGGAGAAGGTGCTGTGGAGCACAGCGGCGGGGATCCCACCGCCAGCCGGGGACGCAAGGCCCGGCTCCCCTCCCATGTTGTCATCTCGTCGGGGAGTGAGGAGTCTGGTGCCGCGTCCCAGGCCGCAGCTGCCGGGGGGAGGTCCAAGAGGCGGAGGTTGCAGTTGGACTCCTCGGCAGCAGAAGGGGCAGCTGGGACCCCACAGGGCCCAACGGGGGAAGATGGCACAGAGTCATCCAGGTTGGTGGGGGGTTTGGTGGAGGAGGAGGCCGTGCAAGCACCGGAGACGGGGTCTGGGGGTGGGGATCCCACTGGTGCTAGTGGTGCAGTGCAGGACCAGGGACAGGAGGCAGCACAGGCCGCCGCGGAGGTGCCTGTGTGCAATCCTGTCCCTGATCCTGTCCCTGCATCATCTTGCACCAGCAGGGATGCCTATGTCCAGACCAGTTTTCAGGCAGGGGATGAGCTGACGTCAACTGGCCTTCCTCTGCCTGCGGACGTGGCTATCCAGGCCCGGGTTGAGCCTGTCCTGGCTGGTGTGGCGTTGCGTCAACAGGCCATGCGAGGTGACCTGCAGTCTTTTCATGAAGAGACTGCAGGTCATCTCGAATGGCTCGTTGACCACGTCAGCCTGCTGGGACAGGTCACCCAGGCCGGATTCCTCCGTCTGATGGGGCTTGCCACGACCCCCTCCTCAGCTGGACCCCCTACGCGCCAGTCGTACTCTGTGCCATCTTCCCACCCATCAGTCACCTGGGTGCCCTGTGGAGCTGCCTCTGACGGTGCGGCCAGGCTGGTGGAGGAGGCATCCCTGCCACAGTCGGGAGTCGGACGTCCAGCAGGGGTGGCCACGTCAACGACTGCACCCCAGCCGGCGGAGGATGTGCAGGCAGCAGGAGGCAGTGCAGGGGCAGAGGCACAGCAGCAGCAGCACCATGGTGGGAGCCATGAAGGCTCGGGGCCTTCGACATCGGAGGGGCAGGCATCGGCCGGAGGGCAGGAGGACCCAGGACAAAAAGTGTCTTCCGTGTGGCAGCGGTTGGGCCACGCCATAGATGCGGAGCGGCAGCGGGCGGAAGAGGCACGGCTCTCTATGGTCAGGGCGGAGAACTCCATGCAGAGGGCCCTGAGGCGGGTCGAGTGCCTCCAGGCAATCCGCAGGGCTTTGGAGGTGGACACGTCGACGGCCCTGCGGACCCTCGTGGCCATGGAGGAGGACCGCCTCCGGGACATTGAGGAGGAGTTCGATGATGCCCTGGCCCGGCACATCCATAAGTGAGCCGTGGAACTAGCCCGCTGCCCTTGTACATAGTTATGTAGGTAGTGTTAAGTTTCATTTTTGTTTTTATTTCATTTGGACCTTTTGGACATTGGCCACATTTTTGTATATAGTTTTTTTTATTAGTTAGTGTAGTTAGTTAGGTTTCCTTTATTTTGTTGGGATAATGGACCCTGGCTTCTTGCATTGTACATAGTTGTGGACTTGTACATACTTTCTTTTTTAACATACTCCATGGATCAATGGCTTATTATTTTTATTTCACATTGGATTTTGTTTGGTGGACATTGACTTTATACTACATTACTTTGGATTTCTATATTCTTTATTTTTTTGAGTTTTGAACGGACATGCTTCTTTTCATTTTTTTCCATTCACATTTCTGTTTCTTCATTTTTGTTTCTATTCATCTTTCCTTTAATACATTATTTTTTTGTTGAACTTCAATGTGTGGTATCTCATTGTTTTCATGCATTTCATGTTATGTGTTTTGAGAATCACTGACACCCATTGGGTGTATGTGAGGGACATGTGTTTGTTTTGGAACTTGCAATTGGTGTTCTGTGATGTAATTGCAAAATATGAGTGGGTGGATGCAATACTCGGGTGGGTGTTTTGCATTTGGGGGCTGACCATAGAGACCAGGGATCTGGACTGTGATGACATGTTGGGTGGGGAACATGAGTTGGACATGGGTGGGGGCCTGCTGGCAGGTGCCCCACAGTGCTGGGGGGTGGGGGTGGTGGGAGACATGAGTTGGACATGGGTGGGGGCCTGCTGGCAGGTGCCCCACAGTGCTGGGGGGTGGGGGTGGTGGGGAACATGAGTTGGACATGGGTGGGGGCCTGCTGGCAGGTGCCCCACAGTGCTGGGGGGTGGGAGACATGAGTTGGACATGGGTGGGGCCCTGCTGGCAGGTGCCCCACAGTGCTGGGGGGTGGGGGTGGTGGGGAACATGAGTTGGACATGGGTGGGGGCCTGCTGGCAGGTGCCCCACAGTGCTGGGGGGTGGGGGTGGTGGGAGACATGAGTTGGACATGGGTGGGGGCCTGCTGGCAGGTGCCCCACAGTGCTGGGGGGTGGGGGTGGTGGGAGACATGAGTTGGACATGGGTGGGGGCCTGCTGGCAGGTGCCCCACAGTGCTGGGGGGTGGGGGTGGTGGGAGACATGAGTTGGACATGGGTGGGTGCCTGCTGGCAGGTGCCCCACAGTGCTGGGGGGTGGGGGTGGTGGGAGACATGAGTTGGACATGGGTGGGGGCCTGCTGGCAGGTGCCCCACAGTGCTGGGGGGTGGGGGTGGTGGGAGACATGAGTTGGACATGGGTGGGGGCCTGCTGGCAGGTGCCCCACAGTGCTGGGGGGTGGGGGTGGTGGGAGACATGAGTTGGACATGGGTGGGGGCCTGCTGGCAGGTGCCCCACAGTGCTGGGGGGTGGGGGTGGTGGGAGACATGAGTTGGACATGGGTGGGGGCCTGCTGGCAGGTGCCCCACAGTGCTGGGGGGTGGGGGTGGTGGGGAATATGAGTTGGACATGGGTGGGGGCCTGCTGGCAGGTGCCCCACAGTGCTGGGGGGTGGGAGACATGAGTTGGACATGGGTGGGGGCCTGCTGGCAGGTGCCCCACAGTGCTAGGGGGTGGGGGTGGTGGGGAACATGAGTTGGACATGGGTGGGGGCCTGCTGGCAGGTGCCCCACAGTGCTGGGGGGTGGGGGTGGTGGGAGACATGAGTTGGACATGGGTGGGGGCCTGCTGGCAGGTGCCCCACAGTGCTGGGGGGTGGGAGACATGAGTTGGACATGGGTGGGGGCCTGCTGGCAGGTGCCCCACAGTGCTGGGGGGTGGGGGTGGTGGGGAACATGAGTTGGACATGGGTGGGGGCCTGCTGGCAGGTGCCCCACAGTGCTGGGGGGTGGGGGTGGTGGGAGACATGAGTTGGACATGGGTGGGGGCCTGCTGGCAGGTGCCCCACAGTGCTGGGGGGTGGGGGTGCTGGGAGACATGGGTGGGGGCCTGGTGGAGGGTGCCCCTGGTGGCTGGGGGGTGGGGGTGGTGGGAGACATGGGTGGGGGCCTGCTGGAGGCTGCCCCTGCACTGCTGGGGTGTGGGGGTGGTGGGAGACATGAGTCGGACATGGGTGGGGGCCTGGTGGAGGCTGCCCCTGGTGGCTGGTGGGTGGGGGTGGTGGGAGACATGGGTGGGGGCCTGGTGGAGGCTGCCCCTGGTGACTGGGGGGTGGGGGTGCTGGGAGACATGGGTGGGGGCCTGGTGGAAGGTGCCCCTGGTGGCTGGGGGGTGGGGGTTCTGGGAGACATGGGTGGGGGCCTGGTGGAGGCTGCCCCTGCACTGCTGGGGTGTGGGGGTGGTGGGAGACATGAGTCGGACATGGGTGGGGGCCTGGTGGAGGCTGCCCCTGGTGGCTGGTGGGTGGGGGTGGTGGGAGACATGGTTGGGGGCCTGGTGGAGGGTGCCCCTGGTGGCTGGGGGGTGGGGGTGCTGGGAGACATGGGTGGGGGCCTGCTGGAGGCTGCCCCTGGTGACTGGGGGCGTGGGGGTGGTGGGAGACATGGGTGGGGGCCTGGTGGAGGCTGCCCCTGGTGGCTGGGGGTGCAGAGGGACATGCGTTGGTGGGCAGTAGTGCTAGTTGATATGTGGGTTGGCTGGTGGGCATGGCCATGGTGGATGGGGTGCCTGCAGGACATGTGCTGGGTAGGCCCCTGTGGTGTGAGCCACCTGCAGGGGCAGTGGAGGGTGTAGAGGGTACACCTGGGAGGACCCACACGTGCAATTCACGTGTGCTGCTCCCCGCGCACCCCTGTAATACACATACCCCGCTCAATCGCGTGTGGAACTTCCCGCGCACCCCCGGAATACACGTACCCCGCTCAATCGTGTGTGGAACTTCCCGCGCACCCCTGAAATCCACGTACCCGGCCAAATCGCGTGTGGAACTTCCCGCGCACCCCTGAAATCCACGTACCCGGCCAAATCGCGTGTGGAACTTCCCGCGCACCCCCGAAATACACGTACCCCGCTCATTCGCGTGTGTAACTTCCCGCGCACCCCCGGAATACACGTACCTCGCTCAATCGCATATTTGACTTCCCGCGCACCCCCGAAATACACGTACCCCGCTCAATCGCGTGTGTAACTTCCCGCGCACCCCCGGAATACACGTACCTCGCTCAATCGCGTGTGTAACTTCACGCGCACCCAATACACGTACCCCGCTCAATCGCGTGTGGTACTTCCCGCGCACCCCCGGAATACACGTACCCCGCTCAATCGTGTGTGGAACTTCCCGCGCACCCCTGAAATCCACGTACCCGGCCAAATCGCGTGTGGAACTTCCCGCGCATCCCTGAAATCCACGTACCCGGCCAAATCGCGTGTGGAACTTCCCGCGCACCCCCGTAATACACGTACCCCGCTCATTCGCGTGTGTCACTTCCCGCGCACCCCCGGAATACACGTACCCCGCTCAATCGCGTATTTTACTTCCCGCGGCGACACTTTTTTGATGCGATGGGACTCTACCGCCTGCCTTCGTGTGGCGGCCGTGTTTCAGCTTGTGCGTGGCTTTGGCTGTGCGTGGGTTTGCCCTATTCCATTCCATGAGTACGTGTGGTTCGAGTGCGTGTGGGCGTTCCCTCTGCTTCCGTGCAGTACATCCCCAGTTATGCCCTTATTTTCGCGTGTTGTTCCCCATTCCGCGCGTTACGCCCCATGTCCCGCCCACTTTCTGGTGTGTGCGCTGAGGTTGTGCGCTTTCACTGTGCGCGTAGCGCACCGTCGCGCACGCCTTTCGCGATGTTGCAGTAACTTGTGCGCCATGCACGGGTTTGGCGCACATCCCGCGGTGAACACGCGCAGGGACTTCCATGAATCGCACGCGTGCGTGTGCGCCTGTTTTTTTCCGCTTGCGCATGCTTGCGCATGCTTGCGCCTAGATTTTCGGCGCACGTTTGTTCCATGAATCGGCCCCTTAATGAATATACGAAAAGACACAACCTCTCCATCAATGTGGAAAAGACTCAAATAGTTCAATGTGGTAGCCAAAGAAAGAAAAACTCAAATAGATTTGTGTGGTCTTTACAAGATAAGAAATTAGAGGTGGTATCACATTATAAATATTTGGGTATGTTAGTTAATGGTTATTGTGATGATAAACTATATTCTCACAATATAGATTCTAAGTTAAGTAACTTGATTTCACAGGTGAAAATTCTACATTATAGGTATCAGAAATTCACGTGTAAGCACATTATGAACTTGTATCAACAAAAAGTGATACCAATAATAACAAACGGCACAGAAATTAAATTGCCTAAAGAGTGACAATTTTGGGATAAATTAGAAGCCCAATTTTGGAGGAAGATTTCAAATCTAGCTAATTTGATTGCAGTTACATTTATTAGTCAATTGACAGAAAATGAAATTTGGCAGATAATTTTTACAAACACCAAAATGTCATCTAAGATAGCGTTGGTGCAATATGTAAGTTCTGTTTTGCCTTATGTTCCTAGTGTGGCTATGTCGGTATAGTAATAAATGCATGTATGTTTTGGGGAAAAGTTAGGATTCTGTAGTGAAATTTTAAATAGGTTACGAAGCATTTTTGGATTAAGATTACAGAAGATTATGGCCAGATGAAGAAAACTAATGAAATGAGGTGTCAAAAGATTGTATGATGTGCATGGATGAAGTCATTTATTATTGTAATTTTTGATGTTTATTTTAGATTTATTGTTTTAGGTGTGTACAGTAGGTATACATATGTTGACTAATCGAATCTAAGGTTTTTAGTTAGGTATTCTGAGTAGAAAATGTGATACTTTTTTGTATTTTTAAGTGGTATATATATGTTCTTTAATGAAATGATTAGTGTATGTTGCTAAATGGCATTCATATGTTCATTAATGGAATGAATTTTGCATGTTATCTTAAGAAATGAGATATGTATGTAAAATGTAAGATAAAATAATGTTTATTTTGAAAGGTTGATTAAAAATATCAGCCAATCAAATAAAAAGAAAATAAATAAAAACATGTATCATCTTACTACGCCTTCTACACCCAGATGGGATAGATGCATCGTCTGACTTACATCATTCTCCCCAGCAGGGCGTAACTACAATCGCCCCCGTCACACTCTCGGCCAGCACATCAGTCTCTCGTACAATGTGCTCAAGACAGGGCGCTGCTGTCCCCAATGGAGCAGATGTAACAGATGAGGAAGTGCATTGAAAATCCATGTCTCCATAGTTGATATCACAAAGCGGGTGAATTACCTAATTGAAGAGTCAGAAGGTGGTGAATTGGGGCTAATAGAAGTATATACCGGGTCTTGCTGCTCTTTATCTAATCCAACTGGATCGCTCCTGCATTCCATTTCCTGTAGTCGGGTAATGCACTCATCCAGTATATATGCCCACGAAGTGCAAACTATGTTCTTTAACTTCTTCTTTTAGGATTTCAAAAACTTTAACCAGAGAGTTCAACATAAATTGCAATGCCGCCAAAGAAGGTGCACTTACATTTTGGCTCCCTCTATTGATCGTGTATGGTGTACAAGGAGCAGAACACTCTGGCAGAGTATCTGCCACTGGTAGTGAGGAGTCACTTCGTCCAAACTTGCTAATGTACATAAGTAACTCGGTGTGATTGACAATGGAGGAGATCCAATGGTGGAGCCAGCCGTCAAAGGAATGGGGAGGGTGCTCTGTTGGATGAATTTGTCTGTATCTGGGGCTGCATCTCAACACGTTTTCCTGACCCCCTCCCAACAAAGTCGGAGTCACTGTCTCTTGGGTGGTCGCCCAAGCTGGCACTTCGAACACTAAAGAAGTCTGTAATGTTTCACTTGATGTTTGTGGACGTAACAGTGTAATCAAGGTGAGGAAGAAGTGGGGACCATTGTGTGGCTGATGTAGGTGATGTGCGCCCTCCCTCTTGGGCTGGTACGATAGGGGTTGATTCCTGATCCATCAGCACCAGCTGCGTGGAGCATGCCAGACCCAGGTGAGTCTCTGCCACAGCGCATTACTTGCTACACAAATTACACTTCTGTGCCCCACACTTCAACCCTCTCACTGTGAATAGAGCAGCAGGGGCCCTCTAGCAGTCACTCCAAATACCAGCAGAGAGACACTATTATCTAACAAAATGTCAGTGAACACACTAAGAAAACACAAATCCTCCAGAGCTCTCATTTTCTGAGCGTGTGTCACCTGGTTTTACCCAGAAGTGACGTCACAAAACCGAGTTACGTCCCCAAAACCTTTTGGGTGTGCAGATTGGTCAGTTTAGGTGAACCATATACACATTCTATACCGGTTAGTTGTACTATTGGGTAGCCATATCTGGTGGCTCCTCCTGGGACCACCTCTACATGTAACCAATACAAAGTTGCAGGGTCATCGGAAACTATTGGCTTCTGCAACGTATTATATTTTCATATTAAAGGTGACTCTGGATTGGGCAGAATGTGTCCTCCTAGAACTGGAACCCTGGATGGTTACCAGGCTGAGTGTACCTCTTCAGGGCAATGGGAATGAACATGGAGGTGCTGTGTGTTCCTCAATGATGCCATCTCTGATCACCTAAGCCGGAGAGAGTGCATTCAGTTATTCTTGAGAAACACTTGTATCTTACCACCTCTGGTTCAATTGGAACAGCTCCTCTATGTCTTCCTTGAGTGAATAGGCTTTGTCCTGCTCTTTCAGGTCACATGTGTCGAGACCACGAAATGGAGCTCTCCTGCTTGAAATTATGAGGATTTTAGCCTGACTTTCTTGCAGGGTCTTATTGTCTTGGTAACTGGAAATTCCTGTCTCCACTCATCCTTGGCTGGGGGTGTACCGGGTCTGCGCTGGAGGCCATTGTCTCCCTTCCTATGGCAGCAGCGATCTTGTCAGCCCTTCTATGTATTTGTCTCTCCTTCCTCCTTCTCTCTATATCTTCCCTATTTGTACTTATGGCTTCCCATGTTAGTGGCAATAAAGCATGTGCAAGATAGGTGTATGTATACTTGGCGTCTGGTGGTACTAGCTTTGGCGAAGAATATAGAGATATGTATAGAGTGTATCCATCATCTACCTGTGTGAGTCATAAGCATGTATTTTGTGTCTATATGCAAGAAACTACTGTATGTGTGTGTAGCTTTGTGAGTGGATGCCTATGTACTTCATGTCTATGGGCACCTACGTTGTGATGTCAATGATAATGTCAACTTTTTTGATTGATGACATCTCCATCTTCTCCACATCATCGAGTGGGCATGGTTTGAATGGCTGTCTGAGAGAGTAACGTTTCTCAACTCTGTGATACATTGATGATGACGATGAAGGGCCTAAGTGAGATGCATCTGTCGTTTCACTGTCTTTGGGCTGAGAGTCGTGTGGGGGTCATGAGGGCCATACTTGGACCTCCGTCTTCAATCCCCCCTTTGGTTGACGAGTCGACCATACTACCTACACATACTACCTACTGTTCATGTGCAACTTCGGGAGCCAAACCTTTGTTATCCCTCCGAGATGTCCATGGTACTTTGCATGGCTGTCCAAGCTCCATGTTAGATAACTGCTGTCTCCACTAGGGTTGCTGTAAACATCTAAGGGGAAAACAGGTATGTGTAAAGGCACCTAAGGAGCAAACCTGACACTTCTTAAAAAAAAAAACGTGGGGGGCTCCTTTGCCTACGGAAGGTTTGGATTCACAGTACACTGGAGAATTCTAGGTTTATCACACTGTCAAGCCAATTCAAACAATGTCCGAGCGAAGTACATGGAAAATACAACCAGACTTCAATAATTATTAATTTAAAATACATACAATTTAATTTAAATAATAGGGAGAACTTTTTGTTAAAAAGAAACACCTAAAAACGTACAAAGTGACCAGTGCTTCAACAAAGTGCTAAGTGCTAGTAACCAACGGACTGACAATGTGCAAAATTATACAATAGTTTTATCTCTCCTAGATACTACAATCACATTGGATAAACAAATATATACATACACATCATTTCAGGATTATTTAGACCTTGATTCTTAAGTACATGGAACCACACAAAATGCATAAACAGAGAATATTGGTGAAATGTAAATCAATTGTTCTCTATTGTTGATGCCTTGGTCCAGAAGTACATCTCTCTCAGACTCCTTGTACTCTCCTTGATACTTGACAATAGTAACTGTCAATACCCTACATTTTTCATTCCTATAATAGATGAAGTTGATGTTAGGAACTTCTTCAGGGGAGCGAATGGGTCGGTGCAAAGGAGCACTCAATACCCAATTTGTGGTGGTAACAACAAGAGAAGCTTGACACGTTGATACTGGCGTGACTGTGTGGGATCTTGAAGAGAAAGTCCCAGGGGACAGTAAAGAGAGTAAGGTAAATGTCCTCGTAACCTTGTCTTGAATACAAGGGGTCAAATCCAGGCCAAACCTAAGTTAAAAAAGCAGACCACATACTTATTAATAGGGGTCACTAAATGGGTACATCATGCATCATTCGAATAGTCAGATGTACAAAGGGGCTTACCGTCTGTTAATGTTGGTAACTGATCCTAAAGAGGCTGCATTCATTCTCAGTATAGCAGTTTCGTTGTTCCCTAAAAGCATACAAAACACAGAGACACACAGTCCTATAAGCCCAACTGGGAGACAGATTTGTTATTCTTTAATATTGAGTTGAATAACCCTAAGGAGACACTTACTTGACAAGTGATTGGAAGTTGTACGAGATAGTCATCTTGTCATATTTATGTAAAGATGGATACAGGAAGCGTTGACCCGGATTAGTAATGGAGTCCTGTAATGTGAGCAATCACAGATTCAGTGGTCTGATCTATAGGGTGATTCATTAAATAAGCTGCAAGGGTACTAATCGAGTGTACGTTGGCAGAAGGATTAAATGACCTGGTCTACAAGAAGATTCATTAAGCATACTGCACGGATACTGATAGGGCGTTCATGAGCAGAAAAGGAGGAAGAAAGAAACCATTGCTACTTTCCAAAGGTGCAAATTAAAAATGCATAGAGTCAATGGGCTTGTGTGTGTGTTAATGAAACTGTCAAAGACATGGCGTATGCGGCAGGTTAACGCTACGAGTCTCTACACAAAAAGTGCAAAAGGAGGAATATACAGAAAAAGTATGAAATAAGAGTGGTACCCGAGCTTAATATAATCATGTGGCCGTATAAGGATACGCTGGTTTACCTATCTGGCTCCTGCGGATCTAACGTGAGCCCGAAATGGCTGATACCTCTCTCTTCTGAATGCTGTGCAGAAGAAACCGTTACTATGGTAGCACGGTTCTTTATAAACAAAGAGAGCGCACGAGGGCGCATGCGCTCAAGGCATAACGCTAGTCTTCAGCGAGTAAGGAAAGTGATCCCGCTCCTCATAGTTCCGAGTAAAAGCGCATGCTTGTAAAACTGCATTAACTCCAAGAGGGGGGAGATAGTCAAGATAGACACTGGCACTGGGTAACATTAATGTTAATGATTACCAGTTGTCTGATATTCGTACAAAGAGCACTGGCTCAAAAGAAGGGGGGAGGGGTTGTCAAAATAGACACTATCGCCGGGTGACATTAATGTTAATTATTCCCATTTGTCTAATATTAGTACAAAGTGCCGGATCATACGCAATTGTCATAAAAAATGTGTGAAAACCGTCACTACGGCTCACCGTCATGTAGTGAGTAATAAAATTGTACAACTGCGCATGCGTATGAGTAATAACGCTAATCTCATATGAGGAGGAATGGGGAAGAACCTGTATCTTGGGGACATGGATCGAGGTGCATAGCCAAATTGGAGTAACGAGTGCAATGCATGGAACAGTTTGCCATGCCTCGGCACCGTCAAAAATAACCAGTGAGCGGCAAAAGAAAGAGGTTACAGTAAAACTACTGTGAACACACAAGCCTAGCTCTGGGGTAATGCTGACGCAGATAGAACACTAGTGAGTGTGGTACCTGGCTGTAAAGGGTACTTGAATACGGTGAATAGGCACAAGATAGCTGGATTGCAGGAAAGAATATGTCGAGCAATCTAAGGCTATCCACAATATGTGGTCTTAAATGCAAAGTGGGATGTGTTGTCTGGCAACAAGTAGTGCAGCGTCATCCTAGACTCTTAGTAGAGGAAAATTAATCCTGCTTCCAAATACTCTAGTGGAATAATAATATAGCCCGTCCCGGCCAAAAAATTATTACAAGACTCCACAGTCTCTGTTGAGTCAGAAGATGGCCAATTAATTAGTGTATAAAAGACAACAGGAGAGTAACCCAATGGTCACAGAACAGAAGTACCAGCAATCTAATGCTTCAGTCTTAGTTCTACAGTCTCTTAATTAATGAATACGCTCCAGTCAATGCTCTCATTCAGTCCCTGGGGGTAACCTTTTGTCAGGAAAATCATTTTTTGTTCTTGTACACTCAATATGTGCTTATCATTACTCGAGACGTTAGTCTGTCCAATTTTCAAAATCACTGTCCATCTTAGTTCTTCTGGTTTGTGTCCAAGACTGTTAAAGTGGCCCACTAATAGGGCGTTTAAGGTCTTATTCCATATGCAGCTTTTATGTTCTCCTATCCTTACTTTGACCTTTCTTTCTGTTTTACCAATATATAGTCTATTGCAGGGACACCAAATAGCGTACACCACCATCATAGAATTACAATTAGTTAAAGTTCTTTGTACCACTAGGGTTGCACCATGATATGATGATATGATAAGATATGATATGGCATTTACAAATGTTTCAACCCATTCCAGACCCATTTCTCCCAATAATCACAGGTATTGAATGGAAACTTGAACACCGTTCCTGCCGGGAAAAGAGGACACTGCGTCAGTTGTGATTTCAGTGAATTTTGTGTCTTTGTCTCTTCGTCTTCTTCAGTCTCCACATCTGCCAGAAATGTCATCCGTATCTCACTTTCAGTGGTCTTTCTGCATTGTGAGATGGCTACTCCGATGACACAGAAGGCGAATAACACTAGTATCAATGCTCCTACTAATACTTTCAGTCCATTGGCCCTCCATGTTGGTATCCAGGAGAAGATGTATGACAACCAATCATCGTCCTTTCCTACAGTGTTTGTCTCTGCCTCCATCGTAGCATGTAGCTCTGTTATTTGGGTAATGGCCTCTGTCAGGGTTCTATTCTCTTTATCATGAGCAGGAATGAACGTACAGCAAGAAGGCCCGATCTTGACGCACACGCCTTTCTGTGACCGTCAGGAGGACTAGAACATATCTGTTCTGGAGGGCCATTAACCTTACTGCTCTCAACTCTGGTCAGTTGTGCAGATCTCTTCTTCCTTTGATGAGCATCCATTTTAGGGAATCTGTCTACTTGTATGTCTTTCCCTGGCACTACTAATGCTGGTGTGATAAACTGTACGAGTGAGCATATTCCCCCACAGTTGGGTGGTAGCTGCATATATGCATTCGACCTGCAGGCCCACTAGTGGTCCATAAGCACTGCGGTTCCGACCCTCATGCCTGGTATTTTCGAAATCTGCTTACTCCCTTTATTCTCTCCAACCTTTTCTGGACTGTCATTCTGGAAACATAAGGAAGGACTCTCAAGTGATAGAATGGACATTGGTACTGCTTCTTTTTCCACCCATGTGAACAGTTTCGCACTTGCTTCCCATTCCTTGAGGCAATTGTCATTTTCCATCTGCACTTTTTACTCTGGAACTGTCAAGAGCACGTGCTTTTCTCCCAGCCACTTCTTCCTTAGACCCATCTGTTGTGTAGACTCGTCCATATACTAGCATCTGCAGTCTCTCCCAGCATCCTGGCATTCCTGCCAACTCCCTCTGTCCTGTCTTAGGGCACTGTAATCCGGATGTATACTAATTGACCTTTTCACAATTAACCTCAGAAGAATTGGCCTCAGGAGAATTGACCTAATTTAAAAGTTCAATTAAGACATGTATGCAGAGGGAAACCCCCACCCAATCCAAAAAAAAACAGCAACCCACCAGCCAATCCCCTTATATTATTTATAATCCAAAACCAACCCAATACATATATAAAATAACTAAAATAATATGAAGGTCAACTGTGTAGAAGGTCAATTAGGACCACTATAATTAGGTGAATTAGGGTAAAACGTCAATTGTAAAAGGTCAATTTGGGGAATACCCTGTAATTCCTTTTGTGTCACTACCTTTGCTTCTCCTTTGTGTGGCCCTTCAGTGATATATTCTATGATTTCTTTTGTACTACAGTAGTTCTCCATAATTTATTGAGTCTTGATGTTACTATCTTCATCTGTCTTTCTGGACATCCACCTTAATGTGGCTTTCCTCCCTTGGAATCATCCTCTTGTCGTGCAGAGTGATAAATGCATGAGGCATTGTGCTCTGGCCCTTTGGAATATCAATTGCTATGAATGTCCTGGATGCACTCTGGTGTAGGGGATGAGAGAACATATATAACATCTCTCTCCCATGGTTTGCTTCCCTACCTTGGCCATGTGTTTGTACCACATGTTGTTGAAAATATGGGCCGAATCAGTTAGATATGAATGAACCGGGCTGAAATCTATGTCTACACTGTCTAAGTCTCCTTACTTCTTTAGCAGTGCTTACCACCTGCCCAGATATGGCTTCTGTAACAGCGTGGATAAGGGTTACGTTAGTGGGGGTCAAAGCTTGTGCATGTGAAAATAAGATTCTTCGTAATACAAAGAGGGTAAAGAGGTAGAGACAGAAGAAAGCACAAAAGGTCATCACATTATTTTGAATTAGGCTTCCCATTTTGTGATTACCAAGGGTTCTCTTGCGATGCTCCACGGGTCTGTAAAGCTCACTTGAAAGGCCTCAAAAATGCATTATTATGATGTTAGTGTGTTAGGGTAAGCTCTGTGTCTATAATATTTTGCGAGTGTTGTATAAATCAATTGTTCCCAAACTATACGGATTCTCGAACAACTGAGTAAGACAATGGTGGATGGGTCTCTCTGGGTCAACTGTGGGTAGGTCTAGGCTACATAAATCAGAAAGGCATGGAAAAACATTTGAGAAGGAATCATCCGCTCTGATTCTGATTCCAGCACAAATCTAATAAAGTATTCGTGACAAGACAGATGCAGATAGAGAACCATATGCATAGAACAGTCTGTACTTTCTCAATGAATACCTAATGTAAAGGAAAGATAATGTGCCTAACCTAGGTGTGTGTATTGTCCTTCCCTAGCTCTTTGGTCCTGGATCGAGATTGTCACTGTTGTGGTGCTTCTTCTTTGTCTTGTTCTCCTTGCATCAAATTTGTTCTGGTGTGTGGAGGTCTCACCTCACAGGGCTTAATGTTTCCAATGTAGTTCCAGACCTTCTTGCCACTCTGCGTTACAGTGTGTTCTGTGACCTGTTCAACGACGTATGGCCCCTCAAACCTGGGCGTGTACCAGGGTCTGACAAAACTACGCAAAAAACAGTGTCCACGGGATAAAGTAGTGGTGGCTTTAAGAGTCCCTTGTTCGTTTCTGGGGTGTTGTCTTCTTCGCTGTTCTTCAGCCTCTCCCCCAGTGCCGGCAGCTGCTGAGAAATAAAATAGGCACTAGCCATCAAAAATGCAAAATACTCATGAAACCAAAGTGGGCCGTAGCATCTCACCATCACGTTGGAAGCAGATGCCTTTGTTGTTCTCTGACTCTGGACTGCAGTGCACCTTAACGTGCTCAATGTGCTCAATGTGCTATGGTCCTTTCCTCTAGGTTGCTTCTGAGGGACACAGACACGAAGACACAAGCTGCTTCTCTGGCAGCATCCTGGCAGTTTCTCCCCGGCAGCGTCTACTGTCCCATAAGAGAGAGTGACCGCCATATACCTCCATACGCCAAGGCACTGAGGGGCATTGGGGAACACTGGATGATTGGACCGTCTGAAAGAGGCTGCAAAAACAAAGTGCGGTAGCGGGATCTGGTGGCATGTTGTTCTAGAAGTACAGTGCAAAGGGTACTGGGGCATCACTAGCTCACTCTAGTGACTTTCATTGAGTGCAGGCAGCACTCTGAATAAAACTAGGAGTTACTCCTCCTTGACATTCCCAGGTGGTAGCTGGGAAAATGGAAAGGGAAAGCTGCAGTTCTCATGCACACCATTGCCCACGCCTTTTGCCCTTCCTTCACCTTTTAAACCAAACTTGCTGGAGGTGGTCCTGGGGCTTTTTTCAGTGCTCCACAACATCAAGCACTCAAGGGGGTCAGGCTCCGGAAAGACTTGGAGTCGGTCTTGACCAGTCAGCCCGGCCCCCCGAGAGGGCTGATGCAGGAGGCACAGAAGTGGGCCACCATCATTGGAGTGAAGACCAGCTCTAAGACCAGGACAAAGACGGGGGAAGAAAACACAAGAGCAGCAAAATTGGGGAATCAGCATGCATCCACGCATGCATTACATCAGCTACCATCAGCTACCAATGCTGGCCACACATCAACTAACAAGGCCAGGGAAGAAATGCTTGCAAATGACTATAAAGTGGGCACTGAGAAGTTGTACAGATAAGGGGGTACTAAATGACCTCACAGCTCCCATTCCCTCATATGTACTCCCCTTTAATGGGAATACTGTAGTTGTTCCAGTAAAGATTTCCACTGAGAAAAAGGCGGCCGGTGCAAAACCAGCTATGGAACCAGCCGCCACCACAGAAGACTTGAGCAAGACTGGTGGGGGGAGAGGATTCTGCTACTTCAACACATCAGGATACCCTTTATGGCCCTCTGTCATTTCCCCAGAAATCCATCTATTCACCCCCATTTTTAGTAGCAGGGCGTGCCATTGTCGCCTGTGAGGGTACGTGCCAAGCTGCTCTTGTCTCCCTCCCATTATCTACACTGGGATTCTACGCTCCCTCTTCCAATCCTTCTGTCCCTCCTATCTTCCCAGGGCCTATAGGACATACAGGCCTTGCAGGTGTCGCAGGACAAACAGGACCAACAGAACTACAGCCAGATATTGGTACTTCAGACAGGTCGGTGCTGGAAGCACTGGAAAGTTCAATAGATCGATATTTTTCAGAGAACTGCATGGGGCCAGCACAAATTATGCCAATGCGCAAGGTAAAGATGAAGAGCACATTGAGAACTTGCAGTAAATACAGTAATTGAACAAGCAACCAAGAAAGCCCATTGATCACACTGGATGGAGGACATGGTCAGGGGGCTCAGAGTTTTGCAGCATGACTAGCAAAGGAGGCCTTGTGGGGTCCAAAACAACAAACTATAAACCAGCAGTTCCTAAGGGAGCTAATATTCGATCCCATTGACAATGTGGGGGGCTTAATGGGTTAAATAGAGGCCAATCACTGGAAGAATCTCAAACCAGCCGAAATCTGATTGGTCAAACAAAGAGGACTTCATGCTCCACCATTCCGTTCATCGCAGGGAGCTGGTCCCATTTTGATTCCCGTGGACAGGCCAGGCAAGTTAAAGAGGGAAATCCTAGAGCCCAATTTGCTCAATTCTCCTGCCCTCAAGGAAGAAATAAAGACGACGCACAACCCATTAGTGTTGAACACCAAATCCCACGGGATGAAGAGGGCCAGAATACTAGAGCTCTGGCTAAATGACTTCACTTTATCAATGGATGACATCAAGGATGAGATCCGTAAGATGCAAGCCGGAAGTGTTAGGGATGAGCAGCCTGTACATAAGTGCATCAAAATCATTCTTAAACTCCTAAGGGGTAGAGCACCACAGTCATTGCAAGACACCCACAAATCTGTTGTGTTGGAAATTGGGACGCAGCCACAGAGCGGGGCAAATGATTGCCAGCAAGTTCATTTTCATGATTGTAACTTGGGGGTCAACAATACACCCTTTGGGGTCACTCCTATTTCTTTGGTTTTCCCAATGCTTGGGACCTTTCCAGATCCTGCTCTACCTGTAACCTCCAAACTGAGTCTAAGCGTGAGCTCACAGCCTCCACAAAGTGGGAAGCAGTTGGTGTCTCCAAAGGAAGTGAGAAATGGACCAAAAGTTCCACAGTTAGTTGGATACTCAGTGTGAGGCCTACCAACACAGCCAAAAAAGGAGGAGAATCCAGGAAGCCACCCCTCCTAGTTCGAAAGTGTGCAGATGAGAAGGGCCTTAAAGCCTCCCAAATAAAGAGCAGAGAGAGTAACAGACCTATTGGCCGGTTGGAGACAAGGAAACATCATCTGCTGCTCCAAGGGTCAGACCATGGAAATAAGAACTCCTATAAGAGAGAATTGGTAAAAGTGGTGTCAGAGACCTTGGGAATCTATGATTTAACCTTTAAAAGCATATTGGTAACGCAGATTCTCTCTGACTGTATGTTCTGTAGCTGCTGCAATGTTAGGTTTAGGATGGCAACATTTGCGAGCTGCCATATTGAACTGTGCGGATGAACTGGCATTTAGAGGTGCACAGGCCATTACATAATATTTGGCTCGTGCCGCTTTGTGACATCGCAGAGAGTCCACAATCATGTGTATACAAATATGATAATGTGCAGATGAGGTTGGGTGGGTCCTTGCTATCAGGAAGTGTAATGGTTCTAGGTCAAGCAGCTTTGGAGGACGTTTTGGCAAATCTACCATAATGTACGTTAACAACTAGAGCCAAAGACGCTGTATACGAGTGCATGGCGCACGTTCTGCCTTCTGGGCCCTAATGCTGGAAAGAGTACCACGTGCTCTGTGTGCATGATATCTTGGAATGTGGCTGGCCTTAGAACAAGGCCAAAGGATCCTGAGGCTATGCTTTATTTAGATCAAATGGACATTCTGTTACTTCAGGAGACATGGGCTCAGGACACAATACATTCCGTGGGCCTTGAAGGCCACACATCCAGGGCTGAAGCGTCTGCTCGTGACAGGAGATGTGGCAGACTCTTTAATTCACTTTACTTTTATAAGGTATAGTGCGCAAACCCTGGACCCATAGGCTTGAGGGCACAACAACATAAAGAGAAACGAATCAGTGTCCTAGGAAAAGAGAACCAGGTAGGGAACAAGCCAAGAATTAAACAAATAGAACTGTTTCGAGTTTCTTTTTGAAAACTTCAGTCGACTTAATGCTCCTGAGTTACGGAGGGAGGCTATTCCGTGCTCTAGCGGCTGCATTCTGAAATGCTGCCTTTGTGGCTTTGACCGTCCCACATCTGGGGAAAATCCACTGGTCCGTATTGCTGGATCTCAAAGTTCTTGTATAACTTCTTTTTTTCAGTAGATCCTGCAGATATGCGGGCATCATACCCAGACGACATTTTTGTACAATTACTAGTAGCCGGAACAGAATACTCGACTCCACTGGGAGCAAGTGCAAGCCACGTCTAGCCTCCGAGACATGGTCTCTCCAGGCAATTCTCATCACTACACGCACTGCACTGTTCTGTATTACCTGCAATCGGTTAATCTCAGCTTTGTTGATGCCATACAATAAACTACTGCAGTAATCGATTTTGGTACCCGCAATAGCCCTTGCAATGGTCTCAGTATTCGCCTGAGTAATAAAAGGACAAAGATGGGCCAAAACCTTGATATAATAAGCCGAGGAAGACACCAAGGTACGCACATGAGCCTTCATATTTAAATGTTGGTCAAAAACAACACCCAACGTCTTAACCTTCTTTTGGACCATTATTCCTGTGTCCTCAATTAGAAAGCTCTCATACGCTGGACCAAGTTTCCTAATCACTGCCAACAAGTAGCTTTATCTTCTCTCTGTTCAAAGCCAAGGCATTTTGAACCATCCAGCATTCTACAAGAGAGTATATTTTATTCAACTACCCTTCATAAACATCATGTATACCAGTAATTGGGATGACACACTGCGTGTCATCTGCGTAATTTGTCAACACCACCCTACTTTGCTCTAAAATAGCAAAGAAGGGTACGGTAAAGATGTTTTAAATACAGAGTGAAATGCATGAGCCCTGAGGGATGCCAAATTTCAGGATCATAGGCAAGGCCTCTGCCTCCTCATACTAGACTCTGCAATCCTGATTACTCAAAAATGAGGAGACCCAATCAGACGATGCACTTGAAAGATGTGTGACGTCCCTCAACCTGGTGACTATGATGGAATGATCCAGCAGGTTGAAGGGCACATACAAATCCAACAGCATCATAATAGAGGCACCATTATCCACACGTTCTAACAATCTAGCTTTAAGTTCAAACAGCGTGGTTTCTTTCCCAAATCCCGGCCTGAACCCATACTGATGACTATTGAGAATAGGGTCCTTGTTAAGATGTGCCGAAATTTGGAGATACGACACCCGATCCAAGTTTTTAAGCAGGAAAGGGGTATTTGTAATAGGTCTGTAATCTGAGGGTATTTCCACAGGTAGACCTGGCTTTTTAAGGAAGGGAGTGATCCATGCCTTTGTCAAACCCTGCGGCACCGAATTCTCTCTAAAGGAGGCATTAACAAATTTACAAATGGCATCCAACAAAATAGGAGAGCAAGCTTTCACGAAAACAGCCGAAAAAGGATTGCCTTTGCATTTGGTACTTTTTAACTGATCGACAATGATTGATAGTTCTTGAACCGTTATATCGGTAAAACTAAATTGTGGAATGAGAGGGCATCTAACATAATCCACCTTGGCTTCCACTGCTGATACCTTTGATGGAATCTCTCTTTTAGTGGCAATATCTGCCTTACTTTTACAAAGTTTGCACTGCATAGCATCCTGGATAGCTGAACACCAGCCAGCATCCTCAACAATAAGACCAGAATCTTGCGTTTGAGGCATTTCCTGCTCTTTAAGAATTTTCAAAAGCTCCTTCACATCAGATTGGGCCATCTGGATTCTCCTATTAAAAGTATTTTTTTGAGCCTCAACAGTAGCTGATTTGTAGCCCTTTGCCGCTCCTTTATAGCGTGCCAAAGTTGACAGAGAATTATTGGATTCGAACTCATAGAAAAACTTTAAGTATCTTGAGTTACGGAAAGAACCACAAATTGCTGTTTCGTACTTTCTTTTTTAAGAGTGCTAGAGTATGAGAAATATTATCAAAAGTAGATGTGAGAAGATTTGAAATCTCCTCAACTGACTGAGTTATAAGAATTAGCAAAAACTGGACCTAGCAAAGTTTCAATACGCTCCACCGTTAGGTTCTTCAGGTTTCTGGCTACAGACACTTGAGTATAGGCTCCCTTCCTTATCACAGGGAATTCTGAGTGTATCACAAAGTGCACAAAATAGTGTTCAGATGAAGGACAAGCCGAAACTAATAAATCTTTTGCAGCCATATTGAGTGTAGAAACCCATTTGAGGGTATGCCCTTACAATGAGTAGGAACGTCTCCAGCTCTGCTGCTAGCCATAACTTTAAATCACCCAATATTAAAAAACACGTCTTAAGTTTCAAAAGAGGAAGAAGACAGTTAGATAAAATATTGGCAAAGTCATCTACAGCAGCAGGAGGTCTGAATATAAGGAGAACATTAATAGTGGATTCAGCATTGAGTCATATTTTAACTAGTATCGACTCAGTCCCCTGAATGGGTTATCCTTTGACTTGCCATGCAGCGAGGTTAGATGTGAAAATCTATGCAAACCCCACTCCCTCTCCCACCACTCCTGTCATGTCGTAACATTCTGTAAACCTCTTAAATGGCTATACTATACGAGGGGCCAATGTATCATAGCCCCAAATCTCGGTAATAGCACAGATAGCAATAGCCATTTCGCCAATGTAAGTGGCTATTTCCACCGCATGATATGATATGATATGATAGATTATTTATATAGCGCCTATACACAATGTGTTTCAAAGTGCTTCACGATAAGTGAGGGTACAAGGGAAAATACAAAACATTCTTACAGGCCATGAACAACAAGAATGTGAAAAATAACTATCATATTCGGCCTAGCAACATTTCAGATAGTGCAAGTGCAAAGATACAAATAGGAAGGAAATGGGAAACAGACAGGTGACCACACTACTAGGCCTGACAACATTTCTGATAGAGCTGGAGAATTACACAAGGTGAAGGAGAGGGGAGGAGAGGGGAGGAGAGGGGGGAGAGGAAACAAAACAAGTGACTATCGTACTAGGCCTGACAACATTTCAGATAGTGCTGGGGGGGAAAAGGAGGAAAAACAAGTAAGGAGGGGGGTAGAAGATGAACAAAGTTACTATCATAGTAGGTCCAGGGACCATTCAGATAGAGTAGGTGCATAGAAAAGAGTAAGAGGGGGAGGAGAGAGAGAGAAGAGAACATAGAATAAAACAGTGTAAAGAGCAGAGAAGCAGAGGGAAGTGCGGAAACAGTTGCAGAGGAAAGTGAGCCACATAATGTTGCGAGGATTCAGAAAGACAATTGGCACAGACTGATTCAGGGCCAACCTGAGTGGAAGATCCAGGGAAGGTCCAGCATGAGAGTTGAGGGGGGTGAAGCCCCAGAGTCAATGTGTGCAAAAAGTCAATCCAAGCGTTGGCAAAAGTCATTGATGGTGAACCCTTCGTGAATCAAGACAACTCCAGCAATGAAAATGGGGTGGGGGGCTGGACGAGAGGGGGGAGGGGGCACACAGCAACATCACAGGGGGACAGATCTGGGCTGGGGGGCACCAACAAGCATCAGGGGGGCAGAGGGGAGTTAGGGACTCAGACAGCATCCCAGGTGCAGGCATCACGGGGGACGGGGGAGGCAGGGAACACAGACAGCATCACTGGGGGCAGGGGGAGTTGAGGGGGCACAGACAGCATCACGGGGCAGGGGGAGGAGGAGGGCACAGACAGCATCATGGGGAGGGGGGGAGGTGGAGGGCACAGACAGCATCACAGGGGCAGGGGGAGGTGGGGGCACAAACAGCATCACAGGGGCAGGGGGAGGAGGGGGGTACAGACAGCATCACAGGGGCACAGACAGGCTCACAGGGGGCAGGGGAGCAATAGGGCAGGGGGAGGTGCCAGGGAGACCCGGATGCACCCATTCCCATGGAGGGCCTACCGTGAGAGATGGCAGCATCCGAGGTTGAACCACAGACAAGGAATTAGTGTTTATGGGGAAAGAGTGGTGACTGAACAGATAAACCACAGGGGCCCAGGTAGCTCAAGGGCCCCCGTGGAGGCGATGGCAGCTCAAAACCGGATAAGCCAGGGGCCAAAGCTGTGTAGACATCCATTAGTCTGAACACGGGGGTCGGGGGAGGGGAGGCATCCCCACTAAATCATACAGTTTTAACAGAGACCTGGTATTCAACATCATTAGCTTGAGGTCTAGGACAGGGATACACTTTGCATACTCACTTAATCTGAAGGAGCATCGCCTAGTGCACACCTAATGTTTTTGTGTATAAATATTAACAAATGCATGTTTTTTTTATTTTCTGTGCTGATTTTGTTGTGTCACAGTAGGAAAAAAAGGAGGGAGAGTAGGGAAATGTAGCCAAGTCTGCGGCTCAGTGGACTAATGCATCAACTACAGGGTCCTGTGTTTGATCTCATGGTCACAGGTTCATCTCGCCAGGTCCACTCAGCCCTTCATCCTTCTGAGGTCGATAAAATTTAAGTTGGGTAACAATAAACATCTGTTATTAGCGCCAAGAAGCCCCTTCGAGGGTGAAAATGCGCTTTACCACCTGTTATGTTAAGTTAATAGGGAAATTCTTTTCCGTATTCTGAATTTCAACAAGGATAGATCCACATTTCATCATCCACATTTTAGCAAAGGTTTGAATTTTAACTAGGGCCAAGGGGGCGAGACTCATGTGTGAGGCTCAAGCTGTGCCTAGCAGATGTCAGTATTATGGTACTCATAAAGCACATGCCATCTAATCGGATTTTGACTCTGCACAACAGGTGTTTATCATTCGAACCACACCACAGTTATGGACTAAATGCAATGATATGATATGATATGAAATGGCATATATAATGTGCCTATACACAAGTGTTTTAAGGCGCGGCGAGGCAAGGTGTCATTCAGATCGTGCAAGTGCGTGGGAAGGGGGTAGGGACAGTGCAGTACATGGGAATAGATAATAACAATAGGTAAGTAACGGCCAGCATGAGGCAAGTGCATGGGTAAATGCAGACAGCAGGTGTCATGAGCTGGTGTGGGGACTGTAGGGATACAGAAACAGTCCCCAAGTGAGGGGGTTGCCAGGCGGGCAGTGGAGGTGTGTGACGCTGGCAGGGCAGGGACCTGGGCCCGAGATCAGAGGGTGTCCAGGTACCCAGTGCAGTTCCGGTTACAGTCAGGAGGTCAGCAGAGGAGAGGAGGAGAAAAAGCAGAAGAAAAGAGAAAGGTTTTGAGGTGCTTCCGAAACCGGAGATGGTTCTCCTCAAGTTTAAGAGAGGCAGGGAGGCTGTTCCAGAGGGAGGCACCAGCCGAAGAAAGAGATCTCCCACAAACATGTTGCTTGGAGAAGCACTGACCTTGAGTGAGTTGGAGGCAGATGAGCAAAGAGCTCGAGAATGAAGATATTTAGGAAGAGAGAGTTGAAGGTATTGAGGTCCCAGGCCCCAGAAGGCCTTGTGGATGATGCAGAGGGTTTTGAACGTAATCCTCGCAGCCACTGGGAGCCAGCGCAGAGATTTCAGTCCTGGAGAGATACGATACCTGGGCTTGAGGCAAAGGAGAAGTCTTGCAGTCCTGTTCTGGATAAGTTGCAGAGGGTGTAGAGTAGAAGCAGGCAGATTTAGAAAGAGGATGTTGCAATAGTGCAGCCTAGAGAGAACCAGAGCTGGAGACAGTGAGCTTCTGGGGCAAGGAGAGGAAAGGAAGAATGCCTCTGAGTAGGTGTAGCTGGTAGTGTGACTTCTTAGAGACATCAGAGATGTGAGGAGAGAAGGAGAGTGTGGAGTTTAAGATGACCCTGAGGTTTTTGGCCTTGAGGGTGGGAGCAGGAAGAGGGCCGAGAGAGGCCGGCCAGAGAGCTACAGGAAAGGAGGGAGCAGGTGTGCCAATGAGGAGAATCTCAGTCTTACTGGCATTAAGGCAGAGGTCATTGGTGGCACACCACTCCTGGATAACAGACAGACAGTCAGAGATGCGGGAAGGAGAGGAGAAGGCAGAGGATATCCTGAAAATGAGCTGGGTGTCATCTGCATAGCACTGAAAGTTGGGACAGAGATGATATCAACTGGGCGGATCTACTTCTTAGCAGAGGTAAGTGGCGGTGTAATGAGATTCTTTGGAAAGATCTGGTTTTCAAAGCTACCATGGAGACAGAAATCGATGAATACTTTAAAATGAATAATGATGGGGAGGTCTCCAAACAGATAATATGGCAAGCGGGGAAGGCCACATGGAGAGGTATCTTGATAAGAGAGGGGTCCACCAAGAAAAGGGAGCGGAAGATCATAGAGCTAAGGTTACGGACTGAAATATGTCAATTAGAGGCGGAGATAAGGAAAGACCCAGGGGTAGACCTAGACAGAATGAAAATAGCCCAACAAAAAAGGGAGGAACTACGTTTGTTGGAGCATGGTCAAGTAGTACGCAAATTGCAGTTTCTGAAACAGAAATTTTATGAAAAAGGGGACAAGGCCGACGACCTATTAACGGCCAGGCTCAGAGAACAAAGAGCGGAGCGCAAGGTAAATGAAATACTTCAGGACCCCTCCCCTTCTACCCGACCCCCTGTGCCATCCCCGAATCCTTTGCCAACTTCTATGACAATCTATATACCTCTAAAATAATCCCAGGCCAGTTTGATATTACTGTGTACTTATCCCCGATCACCATGCCTACTATAACGCATGCAGAAACCGAGCTCCTTGATTCCCCAATTATTGAACATGAGGTCCAAGAGGCAATTAAAAGTTTGACGCTGGGCAAATCCCTGGGGGAGGATGGTTATACTGCAGGATTCGATAAAACTTTTGCTAAGCAACTGACACCCTTCCTAACGGTACTATTTAATGAAATAATGGAGAAAGGCGTAGCACCAGACTCCTTTAGAAAAGCATTGATAACAGTGATCCCTAAAGAGGTGAGAGAACCTAAGTGTTGCGGATCGTATCGCCCCATTTCCCTCCTCAATCTTGATGCCAACATCTACGCTATGGTACTAGCAGCCAGATTGGAAACATTAATGCCCCACCTAATCCACCCAGACCAGGTTGGGTTTATACTAGGGAGACATCCGTAAAACGTTATATCTCATCCATGCGACCCATAACCTTCCCAACGACCCTGTTCTATTATCAATAGATGCAGAGAAGGCCTTTGATAGGGTGGAATGGGACTTTCTAGGAGCTGTCCTGCAGAAGGTTGGAATAGGCCCCAGAACTTGAAAGGGAATACAAGCAATATACACGTCCCCAAAGGCAGCGATATTTGTTAACAGAGAATATTCCAGATGGTTTGAACTGAAACGTGGGACTAGACAGGGATGCCCCCTCTCTGCAATCCTGTTTGCTCTTTCGTTAGAACCCCTGGCACAAAAGATCAGAGCGGACCCCTTGATAGAGGGGATGACACTAGGACCAACAGAATACAAGGTAGCTCTCTAAGCAGACGACATCCTTCTCCACATAACTAACCCCTTAGAAGCTGTCCCGCAAGCCCTTAAACTAATGGCAGAATATGGCCAGTCCTCGGGCTTGAAAGTAAACAAGACCAAGTCCATTTTGTTCCCCCTTCAGGGAACTGTAGAGGAAAACGACACCAGGTTTCTTCCACTGGGCCTTAAGCTCGAACATGCTACATTCCAATACCTGGGCATACAAATCACTAAAAACCTGAGCAATCTTTTTGATGCCAACTTTCCCTTACTCCTCCAGCGGTTCGCAGCCGATCTTAAAAAATAGGAAAAACTCACAATCTCATGGCTCGGCCGAGTTAATGCAGTTAAAATGGTATGTCCCCCCCGTTTTCTATATCCTTTCCAAATGCTCCCGGTCGAGATACCAAAAGGGTTCTTTATTGCAGCCAAAAAGCTCATGGTAACATTCATATGGCAGGGTAAGAAAGAAAGAATTCCATACAATACGCTAACGCTCCCCAAAGACAAGGGTGGGGTTGGGCTCCCCGATCAGTGGACCTATTATAAAGCCGCCTAGCTGCGCGTTCTGATCCCACATTTTAGGGACCAGAAAAACCTCCAATGGGTCCAAATAGACAACCACTATTTCTCCCCAGCCACAGTATCGGAATGGCTATGGACCCCACACAAAAGGGTACAACGAAAAATCCAAGGCCATCCCATCTTGAGCACCATATGGAGCATATGGCGCACAGGCAAGGAAATGCGCAGAATCACCACCTGGCCGTCCCCACTTAGTCACCTACGGTCACCCGGCATAAACAACCATATACCTGACGTGGGTAGGTTTCAGGCGTGGTATGAGGCGGGTCTGGAGAGAGTGGGACAACTCCAGAAGAAAGACGTGTTTATTACGCTACCAGACCTGACAGAGGCTTTGGGTACAGGCACCCTCTCCACATTCCTGTACATCCAACTGAAAGGGGTGTTAACGCAGGCGAAATGGAGAGATCAACTGAACAGAGAGACCTTACCCCATTTCAGAAACTTCTGGACTCTAAATCGAAGAGGAAAGGCCTCATATCTGTGATGTATCAGGAATTAATAGCGGCAGGTGACAGATCTACAGAAGCCCTGCGATCAAGGTGGGAGAAAGACTTTGGGGAAGAGATACATCCTGACCTATGAGAAACAATGTGTAGAGCGGCCTCCAAAACATCTATATACAGCCAATACAAGCTTCATGCCATTAAACTCCTACATAGATGGCAATACGACCCCTCCAGACTCTCCAAAATGTCCCAAACTATGAGTTCAATATGCTGGAGAAAATGCGGGGAAATAGCCAACTACTGGCATATGTGGTGGGGTTGCCAGCGAATCAAGGTATTCTGGAATGAGGTCCTGGGGTGGATTAAAGAGATAGAAGTGATTCAAAGAGACGCTGACCCCTATTTGATTCTCTTTGGCCTGGAAAAAGACGAAGATGAATGGACCAGATTGAAGGGCTTGACCCCCCACCTGTTGCTAGCAGCCAGGGCTCTCCTGGTGATTAAATGGAAGTCTACAACGGTGCCCAGCAAAAACGAATGGATCAATCTGGCCACAAACATCTAACTAATGGAGACAATAACCGCCTCACTGCACGGCAAAGCCTCACAATGTGAAGCTCTATGGATGGACTTTAAAAACAAACATCTTGCAACAGACTCAGAGTCCCAATCGGACGACCCTGCCGGGTTATGATGAAAACACAATCCCAAACTGAAACCATGGGAAGCGATGTTGCAATAGGTGGCTACAGACCAATTAGACAATGGAAATGTGAATAAAACACTTTTGAAGTCCCTACGCTTATATATCATACAACAGATGAGTGCTCAACCAAGGAAGGGAGGGGGTAAGGGGGAAGGTTGGGTTCCTTAATTTGTGATGGACTTACCCTGATACAAACAATCCAATATAGGTTGCAAATATATTTTGATATAATGTAAATTGTCCTTCTCATACAACCATTTGATTGTAATGGTGTTATGTGTAACAGGTAGTCCATCTTGTTTGTTTACTTTGTTAAAACCAATAAAGCCACATTTTTTTAAAAAGAAGACGAGGTATCAAAAATTAAGTTTGAGTTGAGAGTGAAAAGATAGTGAGCCAAGAGTTGCGAGGGGAGATGAGATGGAAACTCAGAAAGAAAGGAGACAAAGGAGACGGATAGATGAGTTACAAACAGATTTTAGAGGGGCAAGATGAGAAGTTGGAAGCCCTAAAAGCGCAGAGGAACAGTAGAAGAGTCAGAAAAAATCAAAGAAGAAATCAACAGTTTTGAAGCTTGAGTGTGAAATGGACAGGCTTTATGGATATTCTGTAGATGAAAGCAGAAAGCGTGTGATGTTAGGTTAAATGTGCTGAGAGAAGGGTATCCTAGAGTCAAGATAGAGCCATAGATTTCGGGCCATAGATGAGATCAGAAGTTGGGATGGGGGAAGGAAATAAATGGCAGAGGAGGAGGTGGAGGGAAAAGAGTGTTAGCGGGGAAAAAGAGAACCTCCGTTTTTCCAGCATTAAGTGTGAGATAGTGAGAAGACATCTTAGATTTGATGGCTAGAAGACAAGCAGAAAGAATGTTGTGAATCTCAAAGGAAAAATGAGAAAAGGAAAGGAAAAGTTGACTTTCATCAGCATAGAAGTGGTATGATAGAGCAGAGGAAGAAATAACAGCAGCAAGAGGAGAAGTGTAGAGAGAGAACAAAAATGGGCCCGGACACTAGCAGAGCACCATGGGCAAGGAAACATTTTTTTGATGATTTGCCAGCCAGTGATACAGAAAAGGTTCTTTGAGACAGATATGATTGAAACCAGAAAAGGACTGAGCCTGCGAAACCAAAGGAAGAAAGAGAAGCCTGTAGAAGGGAGTGGTCGACGGTGTTGAACTCAGCAGATAAGAACAGGAGAATAAGAAGAGATGAATGTTTAGAACAGCGTGCAGTAAGTAGTGAGTTCAAAACAGCGAGGAGAGCAGTTTCAGTGAAGTGATGAGGGTGAAAACCAGACTGGAATTTTGAGAGAATAGAAGATTTAGAAACTTGATAGAAAATAGAAAATATATCAACTGTTTGAGTAATTTAGAGAGATAGGGTAGCAGGGAAATATGAGAAAAATGTGAAACAAGCAGTGGATCAGCGGTAGGTTTCTTTAAAATTGGGGTGATGGAAGCATGCTTAAAAGACAAGGGAAGAGTTGAGATGAAGAGACAGATATGACAAAAGAGGTGAGGTAAGACGCCAAAGGAGCTTAGACTTTAAGAAGGAGTGCAGAAGGGATTGGGATGGTAGGATAGGAAGTGGGGTGGCCTTTAGCCAATGGAAGAGAAGTATCAGCATTGGAGATAGCTTGAAAGGCAGATAAATAGAGGCAGAGGAAGCAGGAGTGAAAGAAGTCGTAAGTTCAGGTGAGATGGACGCTCCAACGTCAGAATGAAGAGAGGCTACCTTAGAGTAGAAAAATTGTGCGAAGCCAGAGGCTGAACAAGTAGAATTAGCAGAGTTGTCAGGTGTGGGAGGACACAGAAGACGAGAACGAATTTGAAAAAAGAAACTTAGGGTGGGCAGACTGTTTGTAGAAGATCAGAGAAAGAGACACTTTTTCGTACTGCATAGTTCCAGTTTATAAAGATGTTGGGAAAGTTTAACAGGGTGCATTATATGTCTAACCCCGTTTGGTGTGCAATCAATATTGATTTGCATTTGGTCTTTACCCTTCTGAAATGGCCCAATAATATAAAAAATAAATGGAATCAAAGACATCCCAGAGAAATTGTCAGTGGTAATGATTAATTCAAAGCTTTTCCACCCATCACTTTTCAGTGTTGCAAAGTCTCCGAAAGTACGCGTATTTCGCCAATTATGATGTGTAAATTACACATCTAAACTGGATGAAAGTTCTTTTTGAAGGAAGCCTTCCTTTTGTGACTCACCCTTCTGTGGCTGTGCTTGGATCTATTCTGTTCCCACCTTTGTAGTCCCAGTGTTACGGGTACTGTACACTTTCCTAGAAGAATCCACATTATTCAGATTATCCAGATTATTATTCTAGCATGGACATTATGGACCAATGCTCACAAGATTTACCAAATTTCAGGATATAGCCAATAAAGTTTGAACTTTATTTTTCTTTTAGCTGCAAGAGTGTCTTTCCATAGTGTTAAGAGGTCTTTTAAAATACTTCAATCATAGGACTCCTTATAGGATTTGTTCAGGCATTATGGCTTTGAAATGGGCACAGCAATCAATTTTTATAAAAAAGCTGATCGCCTCAATCCAGCAAGCTATTGCCAATTGCTATGTCAGATGCTCCTGGCAAAATCTTTAATCAGATAGTACTTAGAGATCTCAATGCTTGGACCTTGGGTAAAAACAAAAGGCACCCGTCCCATGCTGGATCATTTATTTATTTTGGATATAGGTGAAAGTCTTTTAGAAGCAAATGCTGACGCGCCAAAATTAAGTATAAATCAAATAGCACGGTTATTATATGCGGATGATCATGTGTTATTATCCCAAACGCTGAGTGATTTACAGAGATCAGTAGATACATTTAATGAATATACGAAAAGACACAACCTCTCCATCAATGTGGAAAAGACTCAAATAGTTCAATGTGGTAGCCAAAGAAAGAAAAACTCTAATAGATTTGTGTGGTCTTTACAAGATAAGAAATTAGAGGTGGTATCACATTATAAATATTTGGGTATGTTAGTTAATGGTTATTGTGATGATAAACTATATTCTCACAATATAGATTCTAAGTTAAGTAACTTCATTTCACAGGTGAAAATTCTACATTATAGGTATCAGAAATTCATGTGTAAGCCCATTATGAACTTGTATCAACAAAAAGTGATACCAATAATAACAAACGGCACAGAAATTAAATTGCCTAAAGAGTGACAATTTTGGGATAAATTAGAAGCCCAATTTTGGAGGAAGATTTCAAATCTAGCTAATTTGATTGCAGTTACATTTATTAGTGATTGACAGAAAATGAAATTTGACAGATAATTTTTACAAACACCAAAATGTCATCTAAAACAGCGTTGGTGCAATATGTAAGTTCTGTTTTGCCTTATGTTCCTAGTGTGGCTATGTCGGTATAGTAATAAATGCATGTATGTTTTGGGGAAAAGTTAGGATTCTGTAGTGAAATTTTAAATAGGTTACGAAGCATTTTTGGATTAAGATTACAGAAGATTATGGCCAGATGAAGAAAACTAATGAAATGAGGTGTCAAAAGATTGTATGATGTGCATGGATGAAGTAATTTTATATTGTAATTTTTGATGTTTATTTTAGATTTATTGTTTTAGGTGTGTATAGTAGGTATACATATGTTGACTAATCGAATCTAAGGTTTTTAGTTAGGTATTCTGAGTAGAAAATGTGATACTTTTTTGTATTTTTAAGTGGTATATATATGTTCTTTAATGAAATGATTAGTGTATGTTGCTAAATGGCATTCATATGTTCATTAATGGAATGAATTTTGCATGTTATCTTAAGAAATGAGATATGTATGTAAAATGTAAGATAAAATAATGTTTATTTTGAAAGGTTGATTAAAAATATCAGCCAATCAAATAAAAAGAAAATAAATAAAAACATGTATCATCTTACTACGCCTTCTACACCCAGATGAGATAGATGCATCGTCTGACTTACATCATTCTCCCCAGCAGGGCGTAACTACAATCGCCCCCGTCACACTCTCGGCCAGCACATCAGTCTCTCGTACAATGTGCTCAAGACAGGGCGCTGCTGTCCCCAATGGAGCAGATGTAACAGATGAGGAAGTGCATTGAAAATCCATGGGCCTCATTACGACCCTGGCGGAGAGGGTATTACGCCAGCGTAATGCATGGCGTACCTCTCCGCCCTACTACGAGATTCCTTACCGCCATGGAGAGTTTTCCGCCTGCTTTTTGCAAGCGGAAAAATCCATGGCGGTAAGGGACCTTGTTGTTAATTACGCCACCGTAATCTACGGTGGCGTAATTAACGCCTTCCCCACTCCCATTATACCCTATGGGGCAAAAATGGGAATGGGAAAGGGCAAAATGGGGATTGGGGATTTACCGCTCCGCCTGGGTCGGAATGGGGCGGTAAATCCGCCAACCCCCATGGCGGTATTGGCCGATTAGCGCCATGGACCATGGTGCAAATTGCACCATGATCCCCGCCAAGGTCGTAATGAGGCCCCATGTCTCCATAGTTGATATCACAAAGCGGGTGAATTACCTAATTGAAGAGTCAGAAGGTGGTGAATTGGGGCTAATAGAAGTATATACCGGGTCTTGCTGCTCTTTATCTAATCCAACTGGATCGCTCCTGCATTCCATTCCTGTAGTCGGGTAATGCACTCATCCAGTATATACGCCCACGAAGTGCAAACTATGTTCTTTAACTTCTTCTTTTAGGATTTCAAAAACTTTAACCAGAGAATTCAACATAAATTGCAATGCCGCCAAAGAAGGTGCACTTACATTTTGGCTCCCTCTATTGATCGTGTATGGTGTACAAGGAGCAGAACACTCTGGCAGAGTATCTGCCACTGGTAGTGAGGAGTCACTTTCGTGCAAACTGCTAATGGACATAAGTAACTCGGTGTGATTGACAATGGAGGAGATCCAATGGTGGACCCAGCCGTCCAAGGAATGGGGAGGGTGCTCTGTTGGATGAATTTGTCTGTATCTGGGGCTGCATCTCAACACGTTTTCCTGACCCCCTCCCAACAAAGTCGGAGTCACTGTCTCTTGGGTGGTCGCCCAAGCTGGCACTTCGAACACTAAAGAAGTCTGTAATGTTTCACTTGATGTTTGTGGACGTAACAGTGTAATCAAGGTGAGGAAGAAGTGGGGACCATTGTGTGGCTGATGTAGGTGATGTGTGCCCTCCCTCTTGGGCTGGTACGATAGGGGTTGATTCCTGATCCATCAGCACCAGCTGCGTGGAGCATGCCAGACCCAGGTGAGTCTCTGCCACAGCGCATTACTTGCTACACAAATTACACATCTGTGCCCCACACTTCAACCCTCTCACTGTGAATAGAGCAGCAGGGGTCCTCTAGCAGTCACTCCAAATACCAGCAGAGAGACACTATTATCTAACAAAATGTCAGGGAACACACTAAGAAAACACAAATCCTCCAGAGCTCTCATTTTCTGAGCGTGTGTCACCTGGTTTTACCCAGAAGTGACGTCACAAAACCAAGTTACGTCCCCAAAACCTTTTGGGTGTGCAGATTGGTCAGTTTAGGTGAACCATATACACATTCTATACCGGTTAGTTGTACTATTGGGTAGCCATATCTGGTGGCTCCTCCTGGGACCACCTCTACATGTAACAAATACAAAGTTGCAGGGTCATCGGAAACTATTGGCTTCTGCAACGTATTATATTTTCATATTAAAGGTGACTCTGGATTGGGCAGAATGTGTCCTCCTAGAACTGGAACCCTGGATGGTTACCAGGCTGAGTGTACCTCTTCAGGGCAATGGGAATGAACATGGAGGTGCTGTGTGTTCCTCAATGTTGCCATCTCTGATCACCTAAGCCGGAGAGAGTGCATTCAGTTATTCTTGAGAAACACTTGTATCTTTCCACCTCTGGTTCAATTGGAACAGCTCCTCTATGTCTTCCTTGAGTGAATAGGCTTTGTCCTGCTCTTTCAGGTCACATGTGTCGAGACCACGAAATGGAGCTCTCCTGCTTGAAATTATGAGGATTTTAGCCTGACTTTCTTGCAGGGTCTTATTGTCTTGGTAACTGGAAATTCCTGTCTCCACTCATCCTTGGCTGGGGGTGTACCGTGTCTGCGCTGGAGGCCATTGTCTCCCTTCCTATGGCTGCAGCGATCTTGTCAGCGCTTCTATGTATTTGTCTCTCCTTCCTCCTTCTCTCTATATCTTCCCTATTTGTACTTATGGCTTCCCATGTTAGTGGCAATAAAGCATGTGCAAGATAGGTGTATGTATACTTGGCGTCTGGTGGTACTAGCTTTGGCGAAGAATATAGAGATATGTATAGAGTGTATCCATCATCTACCTGTCTGAGTCATAAGCATGTATTTTGTGTCTATATGCAAGAAACTACTGTATGTGTGTGTAACTTTGTGAGTGGATGCCTATGTACTTCATGTCTATGGGCACCTACGTTGTGATGTCAATGATATTGTCAACTTTTTTGATTGATGACATCTCCATCTTCTCCACATCATCGAGTGGGCATGGTTTGAATGGCTGTCTGAGAGAGTAACGTTTCTCAACTCTGTGATACATTGATGATGACGATGAAGGGCCTAAGTGAGATGCATCTGTCGTTTCACTGTCTTTGGGCTGAGAGTCGTGTGGGGGTCATGAGGGCCATACTTGGACCTCCGTCTTCAATCCCCCCTTTGGTTGACGAGTCAACCATACTACCTACACATACTACCTACTGTTCATGTGCAACTTCGGGAGCCAAACCTTTGTTATCCCTCCGAGATGTCCATGGTACTTTGCATGGCTGTCCAAGCTCCATGTTAGGTAACTGCTGTCTCCACTAGGGTTGCTGTAAACATCTAAGGGGAAAACAGGTATGTGTAAAGGCACCTAAGGACCAAACCTGACACTTCTTAAAAAAAAAAACTTGGGGGGGCTCCTTTGCCTACGGAAGGTTTGGATTCACAGTACACTGGAGAATTCTAGGTTTATCACACTGTCAAGCCAATTCAAACAATGTCAGAGCGAAGTACATGGAAAATACAACCAGACTTCAATAATTATTAATTTAAAATACATACAATTTAATTAAAATAATAGGAACAACTTTTTGTTAAAAAGAAACACCTAAAAACGTACAAAGTGACCAGTGCTTCAACAAAGTGCTAAGTGCTAGTAACCAACGGACTGACAATGTGCAAAATTATACAATAGTTTTATCTCTCCTAGATACTACAATCACATTGGATAAACAAATACATACATACACATCATTTCAGGATTATTTAGACCTTGATTCTTAAGTACATGGAACCACACAAAATGCATAAACAGAGAATATTGGTGAAATGTAAATCAATTGTTCTCTATTTTTGATGCCTTGGTCCAGAAGTACATCTCTCTCAGAGTCCTTGTACTCTCCTTGATACTTGACAATAGTAACTGTCAATACCCTACATGTTTCATTCCTATAATAGATGAAGTTGATGTTAGGAACTTCTTCAGGGGAGCGAATGGGTCGGTGCAAAGGAGCACTCAATACCCAATTTGTGGTGGTAACAACAAGAGAAGCTTGACACGTTGATACTGGCGTGACTGTGTGGGATCTTGAAGAGAAAGTCCCAGGGGACAGTAAAGAGAGTAAGGTAAATGTCCTCGTAACCTTGTCTTGAATACAAGGGGTCAAATCCAGGCCAAACCTAAGTTAAAAAAGCAGACCACATACTTATTAATAGGGGTCACTAAATGGGTACATCATGCATCATTCGAATAGTCAGATGTACAAAGGGGCTTACCGTCTGTTAATGTTGGTAACTGATCCTAAAGAGGCTGCATTCATTCTCAGTATAGCAGTTTCGTTGTTCCCTAAAAGCATACAAAACACAGAGACACACAGTCCTATAAGCCCAACTGGGAGACAGATTTGTTATTCTTTAATATTGAGTTGAATAACCCTAAGGAGACACTTACTTGACAAGTGATTGGAAGTTGTACGAGATAGTCATCTTGTCATATTTATGTAAAGATGGATACAGGAAGCGTTGACCCGGATTAGTAATGGAGTCCTGTAATGTGAGCAATCACAGATTCAGTGGTCTGATCTATAGGGTGATTCATTAAATAAGCTGCAAGGGTACTAATCGAGTGTACGTTGGCAGAAGGATTAAATGACCTGGTCTACAAGAAGATTCATTAAGCATTCTGCACGGATACTGATAGGGCGTTCATGAGCAGAAAAGGAGGAAGAAAGAAACCATTGCTACTTTCCAAAGGTGCAAATTAAAAATGCATAGAGTCAATGGGCTTGTGTGTGTGTTAATGAAACTGTCAAAGACATGGCGTATGCGGCAGGTTAACGCTACGAGTCTCTACACAAAAAGTGCAAAAGGAGGAATATACAGAAAAAGTATGAAATAAGAGTGGTACCCGAGCTTAATATAATCATGTGGCCGTATAAGGATGCGCTGGTTTACCTATCTGGCTCCTGCGGATCTAACGTGAGCCCGAAATGGCTGATACCTCTCTCTTCTGAATGCTGTGCAGAAGAAACCGTTACTATGGTAGCACGGTTCTTTATAAACAAAGAGAGCGCACGAGGGCGCATGCGCTCAAGGCATAACGCTAGTCTTCAGCGAGTAAGGAAAGTGATCCCGCTCCTCATAGTTCCGAGTAAAAGCGCATGCTTGTAAAACTGCATTAACTCCAAGAGGGGGGAGATAGTCAAGATAGACACTGGCACTGGGTAACATTAATGTTAATGATTACCAGTTGTCTGATATTCGTACAAAGAGCACTGGCTCAAAAGAAGGGGGCAGGGGTTGTCAAAATAGACACTATCGCCGGGTGACATTAATGTTAATTATTCCCATTTGTCTAATATTAGTACAAAGTGCCGGATCATACGCAATTGTCATAAAAAATTTGTGAAAACTGTCACTACGGCTCACCGTCATGTAGTGAGTAATAAAATTGTACAACTGCGCATGCGTATGAGTAATAACGCTAATCTCATATGAGGAGGAATGGGGAAGAACCTGTATCTTGGGGACATGGATCGAGGTGCATAGCCAAATTGGAGTAACGAGTGCAATGCATGGAACAGTTTGCCCTGCCTCGGCACCGTCAAAAATAACCAGTGAGCGGCAAAAGAAAGAGGTTACAGTAAAACTACTGTGAACACACAAGCCTAGCTCTGGGGTAATGCTGACGCAGATAGAACACTAGTGAGTGTGGTACCTGGCTGTAAAGGGTACTTGAATACGGTGAATAGGCACAAGATAGCTGGATTGCAGGAAAGAATATGTCGAGCAATCTAAGGCTATCCACAATATGTGGTCTTAAATGCAAAGTGGGATGTGTTGTCTGGCAACAAGTAGTGCAGCGTCATCCTAGACTCTTAGTAGAGGAAAATTAATCCTGCTTCCAAATACTCTAGTGGAATAATAATATAGCCCGTCCCGGCCAAAAAATTATTACAAGACTCCACAGTCTCTGTTGAGTCAGAAGATGGCCAATTAATTAGTGTATAAAAGACAACAGGAGAGTAACCCAATGGTCACAGAACAGAAGTACCAGCAATCTAATGCTTCAGTCTTAGTTCTACAGTCTCTTAATTAATGAATACGCTCCAGTCAATGCTCTCATTCAGTCCCTGGGGGTAACCTTTTGTCAGGAAAATCATTTTTTGTTCTTGTACACTCAATATGTGCTTATCATTACTCGAGACGTGAGTCTGTCCAATTTTCAAAATCACTGTCCATCTTAGTTCTTCTGGTTTGTGTCCAAGACTGTTAAAGTGGCCCACTAATGGGGCGTTTAAGGTCTTATTCCATATGCAGCTTTTATGTTCTCCTATCCTTACTTTGACCTTTCTTTCTGTTTTACCAATATATAGTCTATTGCAGGGACACCAAATAGCGTACACCACCATCATAGAATTACAATTAGTTAAAGTTCTTTGTACCACTAGGGTTGCACCATGATATGATGATATGATAAGATATGATATGGCATTTACAAATGTTTCAACCCATTCCAGACCCATTTCTCCCAATAATCACAGGTATTGAATGGAAACTTGAACACCGTTCCTGCCGGGAAAAGAGGACACTGCGTCAGTTGTGATTTCAGTGAATTTTGTGTCTTTGTCTCTTCGTCTTCTTCAGTCTCCACATCTGCCAGAAATGTCATCCGTATCTCACTTTCAGTGGTCTTTCTGCATTGTGAGATGGCTACTCCGATGACACAGAAGGCGAATAACACTAGTATCAATGCTCCTACTAATACTTTCAGTCCATTGGCCCTCCATGTTGGTATCCAGGAGAAGATGTATGACAACCAATCATCGTCCTTTCCTACAGTGTTTGTCTCTGCCTCCATCGTAGCATGTAGCTCTGTTATTTGGGTAATGGCCTCTGTCAGGGTTCTATTCTCTTTATCATGAGCAGGAATGAACGTACAGCAAGAAGGCCCGATCTTGACGCACACGCCTTTCTGTGACCGTCAGGAGGACTAGAACATATCTGTTCTGGAGGGCCATTAACCTTACTGCTCTCAACTCTGGTCAGTTGTGCAGATCTCTTCTTCCTTTGATGAGCATCCATTTTAGGGAATCTGTCTACTTGTATGTCTTTCCCTGGCACTACTAATGCTGGTGTGATAAACTGTACGAGTGAGCATATTCCCCCCCAGTTGGGTGGTAGCTGCATATATGCATTCGACCTGCAGGCCCACTAGTGGTCCATAAGCACTGCGGTTCCGACCCTCATGCCTGGTATTTTCGAAATCTGCTTACTCCCTTTATTCTCTCCAACCTTTTCTGGACTGTCATTCTGGAAACATAAGGAAGGACTCTCAAGTGATAGAATGGACATTGGTACTGCTTCTTTTTCCACCCATGTGAACAGTTTCGCACTTGCTTCCCATTCCTTGAGGCAATTGTAATTTTCCATCTGCACTTTTTACTCTGGAACTGTCAAGAGCACGTGCTTTTCTCCCAGCCACTTCTTCCTTAGACCCATCTGTTGTGTAGACTCGTCCATATACTAGCATCTGCAGTCTCTCCCAGCATCCTGGCATTCCCGCCAACTCCCTCTGTCCTGTCTTAGGGCACTGTAATCCGGATGTATACTAATTGACCTTTTCACAATTAACCTCAGAAGAATTGGCCTCAGGAGAATTGACCTAATTTAAAAGTTTAATTAAGACATGTATGCAGAGGGAAACCCCCCTGCAAACCCCCACCCAATCCAAAAAAAAACAGCAACCCACCAGCCAATCCCCTTTATATTATTTATAATCCAAAACCAACCCAATACATATATAAAATAACTAAAATAATATGAAGGTCAACTGTGTAGAAGGTCAATTAGGACCACTATAATTAGGTGAATTAGGGTAAAACGTCAATTGTAAAAGGTCAATTTGGGGAATACCCTGTAATTCCTTTTGTGTCACTACCTTTGCTTCTCCTTTGTGTGGCCCTTCAGTGATATATTCTATGATTTCTTTTGTACTACAGTAGTTCTCCATAATTTATTGAGTCTTGATGTTACTATCTTCATCTGTCTTTCTGGACATCCACCTTAATGTGGCTTTCCTCCCTTGGAATCATCCTCTTGTCGTGCAGAGTGATAAATGCATGAGGCATTGTGCTCTGGCCCTTTGGAATATCAATTGCTATGAATGTCCTGGATGCACTCTGGTGTAGGGGATGAGAGAACATATATAACATCTCTCTCCCATGGTTTGCTTCCCTACCTTGGCCATGTGTTTGTACCACATGTTGTTGAAAATATGGGCCGAATCAGTGAGATATGAATGAACCGGGCTGAAATCTATGTCTACACTGTCTAAGTCTCCTTACTTCTTTAGCAGTGCTTACCACCTGCCCAGATATGGCTTCTGTAACAGCGTGGATAGGGGTTACGTTAGTGGGGGTCAAAGCTTGTGCATGTGAAAATAAGATTCTTCGTAATACAAGGAGGGTAAAGAGGTAGAGACAGAAGAAAGCACAAAAGGTCATCACATTATTTTGAATTAGGCTTCCCATTTTGTGATTACCAAGGGTTCTCTTGCGATGCTCCACGGGTCTGTAAAGCTCACTTGAAAGGCCTCAAAAATGCATTATTATGATGTTAGTGTGTTAGGGTAAGCTCTGTGTCTATAATATTTTGCGAGTGTTGTATAAATCAATTGTTCCCAAACTATACGGATTCTCGAACAACTGAGTAAGACAATGGTGGATGGGTCTCTCTGGGTCAACTGTGGGTAGGTCTAGGCTACATAAATCAGAAAGGCATGGAAAAACATTTGAGAAGGAATCATCCGCTCTGATTCTGATTCCAGCACAAATCTAATAAAGTATTCGTGACAAGACAGATGCAGATAGAGAACCATGTGCATAGGACAGTCTGTACTTTCTCAATGAATACCTAATGTAAAGGAAAGATAATGTGCCTAACCTAGGTGTGTGTATTGTCCTTCCCTAGCTCTTTGGTCCTGGATCGAGATTGTCACTGTTGTGGTGCTTCTTCTTTGTCTTGTTCTCCTTGCATCAAATTTGTTCTGGTGTGTGGAGGTCTCACCTCACAGGGCTTAATGTTTCCAATGTAGTTCCAGACCTTCTTGCCACTCTGCGTTACAGTGTGTTCTGTGACCTGTTCAACGACGTATGGCCCCTCAAACCTGGGCGTGTACCAGGTTCTGACAAAACTACGCAAAAAACTGTGTCCACGGGATAAAGTAGTGGTGGCTTTAAGAGTCCCTTGTTCGTTTCTGGGCTGTTGTCTTCTTCGCTGTTCTTCAGCCTCTCCCCCAGTGCCGGCAGTTGCTGAGAAATAAAATAGGCACTAGCCATCAAAAATGCAAAATACTCATGAAACCAAAGTGGGCCGTAGCATCTCACCATCACGTCGGAAGCAGATGCCTTTGTTGTTCTCTGACTCTGGACTGCAGTGCACCTTAACGTGCTCAATGTGCTCAATGTGCTATGGTCCTTTCCTCTAGCTTGCTTCTGAGGGACACAGACACGAAGACACAAGCTGCTTCTCTGGCAGCATCCTGGCAGTTTCTCCCCGGCAGCGTCTACTGTCCCATAAGAGAGAGTGACCGCCATATACCTCCATACGCCAAGGCACTGAGGGGCATTGGGGAACACTGGATGATTGGACCGTCTGAAAGAGGCTGCAAAAACAAAGTGCGGTAGCGGGATCTGGTGGCATGTTGTTCTAGAAGTACAGTGCAAAGGGTACTGGGGCATCACTAGCTCACTCTAGTGACTTTCATTGAGTGCAGGCAGCACTCTGAATAAAACTAGGAGTTACTCCTCCTTGACATTCCCAGGTGGTAGCTGGGAAAATGGAAAGGGAAAGCTGCAGTTCTCATGCACACCATTGCCCACGCCTTTTGCCCTTCCTTCACCTTTTAAACCAAACTTGTTGGAGGTGGTGCTGGGGCTTTTTTCAGTGCTCCACAACATCAAGCACTCAAGGGGGTCAGGCTCCGGAAAGATTTGGAGTCGGTCTTGACCAGTCAGCCCGGCCCACCGAGAGGGCTGATGCAGGAGGCACAGAAGTGGGCCACCATCACTGGAGTGAAGACCAGCTCTAAGACCAGGACAAAGACGGGGGAAGAAAACATAAGAGCAGCAAAATTGGGGAATCAGCATGCATCCACGCATGCATTACATCAGCTACCATCAGCTACCAATGCTGGCCACACATCAACTAACAAGGCCAGGGAAGAAATGCTTGCAAATGACTATAAAGTGGGCACTGAGAAGTTGTACAGATAAGGGGGTACTAAATGACCTCACAGCTCCCATTCCCTCATATGTACTCCCCTTTAATGGGAATACTGTAGTTCCAGTAAAGTTTTCCACTGAGAAAAAGGCGGCCGGTGCAAAACCAGCTATGGAACCAGCCGCCACCACAGAAGACTTGAGCAAGACTGGTGGGGGGAGAGGATTCTGCTACTTCAACACATCAGGATATCCTTTACGGCCCTCTGTCATTTCCCCAGAAATCCATCTATTCACCCCCATTTTTAGTAGCAGGGCGTGCCATCGTCGCCTGTGAGGGTACGTGCCAAGCTGCTCTCGTCTCCCTCCCATTATCTACACTGGGATTCTACGCTCCCTCTTCCAATCCTTCTGTCCCTCCTATCTTCCCAGGGCCTATAGGACATACAGGCCTTGCAGGTGTCGCAGGACAAACAGGACCAACAGAACTACAGCCAGATATTGGTACTTCAGACAGGTCGGTGCTGGAAGCACTGGAAAGTTCAATAGATCGATATTTTTCAGAGAACTGCATGGGGCCAGCACAAATTATGCCAATGCGCATGGTAAAGATGAAGAGCACATTGAGAACTTGCAGTAAATACAGTAATTGAACAAGCAACCAAGAAAGCCCATTGATCACACTGGATGGAGGACATGGTCAGGGGGCTCAGAGTTTTGCAGCATGACTAGGAAAGGAGGCCTTGTGGGGTCCGAAACAACAAACTACAAACCAGCAGTTCCTAAGGGAGCTAATATTCGATCCCATTGACAATGTGGGGGGCTTAATGGGTTAAATAGAGGCCAATCACTGGAAGAATCTCAAACCAGCCGAAATCTGATTGGTCAAACAAAGAGGACTTCATGCTCCACCATTCCGTTCATCGCAGGGAGCTGGTCCCATTTTGATTCCCGTGGACAGGCCAGGCAAGTTAAAGAGGGAAATCCTAGAGCCCAATTTGCTCAATTCTCCTGCCCTCAAGGAGGAAATAAAGACGACGCACAACCCATTAGTGTTGAACACCAAATCCCACGGGATGAAGAGAGCCAGAATACTAGAGCTCTGGCTAAATGACTTCACTTTATCAATGGATGACATCAAGGATGAGATCCGTAAGATGCAAGCCGGAAGTGTTAGGGATGAGCAGCCTGTACATAAGTGCATCAAAATCATTCTTAAACTCCTAAGGGGTAGAGCACCACAGTCATTGCAAGACACCCACAAATCTGTTGTGTTGGAAATTGGGACGCAGCCACAGAGCGGGGCAAATGATTGCCAGCAAGTTCATTTTCATGTTTGTAACTTGGGGGTCAACAATACACCCTTTGGGGTCACTCCTATTTCTTTGGTTTTCCCAATGCTTGGGACCTTTCCAGATCCTGCTCTACCTGTAACCTCCAAACTGAGTCTAAGCGTGAGCTCACAGCCTCCACAAAGTGGGAAGCAGTTGGTGTCTCCAAAGGAAGTGAGAAATGGACCAAAAGTTCCACAGTTAGTTGGATACTCAGTGTGAGGCCTACCAACACAGCCAAAAAAGGAGGAGAATCCAGGAAGCCACCCCTCCTAGTTCGAAAGTGTGCAGATGAGAAGGGCCTTAAAGCCTCCCAAATAAAGAGCAGAGAGAGTAACAGACCTATTGGCCGGTTGGAGACAAGGAAACATCATCTGCTGCTCCAAGGGTCAGACCATGGAAATAAGAACTCCTATAAGAGAGAATTGGTAAAAGTGGTGTCAGAGACCTTGGGAATCTATGATTTAACCTTTAAAAGCATATTGGTAACGCAGATTCTCTCTGACTGTATGTTCTGTAGCTGCTGCAATGTTAGGTTTAGGATGGCAACATTTGCGAGCTGCCATATTGAACTGTGCGGATGAACTGGCATTTAGAGGTGCACAGGCCATTACATGATATTTGGCTCGTGCCGCTTTGTGACATCGCAGAGAGTCCACAATCATGTGTATACAAATATGATAATGTGCAGATGAGGTTGGGTGGGTCCTTGCTATCAGGAAGTGTAATGGTTCTAGGTCAAGCAGCTTTGGAGGACGTTTTGGCAAATCTACCATAATGTACGTTAACAACTAGAGCCAAAGACGCTGTATACGAGTGCATGGCGCACGTTCTGCCTTCTGGGCCCTAATGCTGGAAAGAGTACCACGTGCTCTGTGTGCATGGTATCTTGGAATGTGGCTGGCCTTAGAACAAGGCCAAAGGATCCTGAGGCTATGCTTTATTTAGATCAAATGGACGTTCTGTTACTTCAGGAGACATGGGCTCAGGACACAATACATTCCGTGGGCCTTGAAGGCCACACATCCAGGGCTGAAGCGTCTGCTCGTGACAGGAGATGTGGCAGACTCTTTAATTCACTTTACTTTCAAAAGGTATAGTGCGCAAACCCTGGACCCATAGGCTTGAGGGCACAACAACATAAAGAGAAACGAATCAGAGTCCTAGGAAAAGAGAACCAGGTAGGGAACAAGTAAAGAATTAAACAAATAGAACTGTTTTGAGTTTCTTTTTGAAAACTTCAGTCGACTTAATGCTCCTGAGTTACGGAGGGAGGCTATTCCATGCTCTAGTGGCTGCATTCTGAAATGCTGCCTTTGTGGCTTTGACCGTCCCACATCTGGGGAAAATCCACTGGTCCGTATTGCTGGATCTCAAAGTTCTTGTATAACTTCTTTTTTTCAGTAGATCCTGCAGATATGCGGGCATCATACCCAGACGACATTTTTGTACAATTACTAGTAGCCGGAACAGAATACTCGACTCCACTGGGAGCAAGTGCAAGCCACGTCTAGCCTCCGAGACATGGTCTCTCCAGGCAATTCTCATCACTACACGCACTGCACTGTTCTGTATTACCTGCAATCGGTTAATCTCAGCTTTGTTGATGCCATACAATAAACTACTGCAGTAATCGATTTTGGTACCCGCAATAGCCCTTGCAATGGTCTCAGTATTCGCCTGAGTAATAAAAGGACAAAGATGGGCCAAAACCTTGATATAATAAGCCGAGGAAGACACCAAGGTACGCACATGAGCCTTCATATTTAAATGTTGGTCAAAAACAACACCCAACGTCTTAACCTTCTTTTGGACCATTATTCCTGTGTCCTCAATTAGAAAGCTCTCATACGCTGGACCAAGTTTCCTAATCACTGCCAACAAGTAGCTTTATCTTCTCTCTGTTCAAAGCCAAGGCATTTTGAACCATCCAGCCTTCTACAAGAGAGTATATTTTATTCAACTACCCTTCATAAACATCATGTATACCAGTAATTGGGATGACACACTGCGTGTCATCTGCGTAATTTGTCAACACCACCCTACTTTGCTCTAAAATAGCAAAGAAGGGAACGGTAATGATGTTTTGAATACAGAGTGAAATGCATGAGCCCTGAGGGATGCCAAATTTCAGGATCATAGGCAAGGCCTCTGCCTCCTCATACTAGACTCTGCAATCCTGATTACTCAAAAATGAGGAGACCCAATCAGACGATGCACTTGAAAGATGTGTGACGTCCCTCAACCTGGTGACTATGATGGAATGATCCAGCAGGTTGAAGGGCACATACAAATCCAACAGCATCATAATAGAGGCACCATTATCCACACGTTCTAACAATCTAGCTTTAAGTTCAAACAGCGTGGTTTCTTTCCCAAATCCCGGCCTGAACCCATACTGATGACTATTGAGAATAGGGTCCTTGTTAAGATGTGCCGAAATTTGGAGATACGACACCCGATCCAAGTTTTTAAGCAGGAACGGGGTATTTGTAATAGGTCTGTAATCTGAGGGTATTTCCACAGGTAGACCTGGCTTTTTAAGGAAGGGAGTGATCCATGCCTTTGTCAAACCCTGCGGCACCGAATTCTCTCTAAAGGAGGCATTAGCAAATTTACAAATGGCATCCAACAAAATAGGAGAGCAAGCTTTGACGAAAACAGCCGAAAAAGGATTGCCTTTGCATTTGGTACTTTTTAACTGATCGACAATGATTGATAGTTCTTGAACCGTTATATCGGTAAAACTAAATTGTGGAATGAGAGGGCATCTAACATAATCCACCTTGGCTTCCACTGCTGATACCTTTGATGGAATCTCTCTTTTAGTGGCAATATCTGCCTTACTTTTACAAAGTTTGCACTGCATAGCATCCTGGATAGCTGAACACCAGCCAGCATCCTCAACAATAAGACCAGAATCTTGCGTTTGAGGCATTTACTGCTCTTTAAGAATTTTCAAAAGCTCCTTCACATCAGATTGGGCCATCTGGATTCTCCTATTAAAAGTATTTTTTTGAGCCTCAACAGTAGCTGATTTGTAGCCCTTTGCCGCTCCTTTATAGCGTGCCAAAGTTGACAGAGAATTATTGGATTCCCACTCATAGAAAAACTTTAAGTATCTTGAGTTACGGAAAGAACCACAAATTGCTGTTTCGTACTTTCTTTTTTAAGAGTGCTAGAGTATGAGAAATATTATCAAAAGTAGATGTGAGAAGATTTGAAATCTCCTCAACTGACTGAGTTATAAGAATTAGCAAAAACTGGACCTAGCAAAGTTTCAATACGCTCCACCGTTAGGTTCTTCAGGTTTCTGGCTACAGACACTTGAGTATAGGCTCCCTTCCTTATCACAGGGAATTCTGAGTGTATCACAAAGTGCACAAAATAGTGTTCAGATGAAGGACAAGCCGAAACTAATAAATCTTTTGCAGCCATATTGAGTGTAGAAACCCATTTGAGGCTATGCCCTTACAATGAGTAGGAACGTCTCCAGCTCTGCTGCTAGCCATAACTTTAAATCACCCAATATTAAAAAACACGTCTTAAGTTTCAAAAGAGGAAGAAGACAGTTAGATAAAATATTGGCAAAGTCATCTACAGCAGCAGGAGGTCTGAATATAAGGAGAACATTAATAGTGGATTCAGCATTGAGTCATATTTTAACTAGTATCGACTCAGTCCCCTGAATGGGTTATCCTTTGACTTGCCATGCAGCGAGGTTAGATGTAAAAATCTATGCAAACCCCACTCCCTCTCCCACCACTCCTGTCATGTCGTAACATTCTGTAAACCTCTTAAATGGCTATACTATACGAGGGGCCAATGTATCATAGCCCCAAATCTCGGTAATAGCACAGATAGCAATAGCCATTTCGCCAATGTAAGTGGCTATTTCCACCGCATGATATGATATGATATGATAGATTATTTATATAGCGCCTATACACAATGTGTTTCAAAGTGCTTCACGATAAGTGAGGGTACAAGGGAAAATACAAAACATTCTTACAGGCCATGAACAACAAGAATGTGAAAAATAACTATCATATTCGGCCTAGCAACATTTCAGATAGTGCAAGTGCAAAGATACAAATAGGAAGGAAATGGGAAACAGACAGGTGACCACACTACTAGGCCTGACAACATTTCTGATAGAGCTGGAGAATTACACAAGGTGAAGGAGAGGGGAGGAGAGGGGAGGAGAGGGGGGAGAGGAAACAAAACAAGTGACTATCGTACTAGGCCTGACAACATTTCAGATAGTGCTGGGGGGGAAAAGGAGGAAAAACAAGTAAGGAGGGGGGTAGAAGATGAACAAAGTTACTATCATAGTAGGTCCAGGGACCATTCAGATAGAGTAGGTGCATAGAAAAGAGTAAGAGGGGGAGGAGAGAGAGAGAAGAGAACATAGAATAAAACAGTGTAAAGAGCAGAGAAGCAGAGGGAAGTGCGGAAACAGTTGCAGAGGAAAGTGAGCCACATAATGTTGCGAGGGAACAACACAATAATGTAGGCAAGGATTCAGAAAGACAATTGGCACAGACTGATTCAGGGCCAACCTGAGTGGAAGATCCAGGGAAGGTCCAGCATGAGAGTTGAGGGGGGTGAAGCCCCAGAGTCAATGTGTGCAAAAAGTCAATCCAAGCGTTGGCAAAAGTCATTGATGGTGAACCCTTCGTGAATCAAGACAACTCCAGCAATGAAAATGGGGTGGGGGGCTGGACGAGAGGGGGGAGGGGGCACACAGCAACATCACAGGGGGACAGATCTGGGCTGGGGGGCACCAACAAGCATCAGGGGGGCAGAGGGGAGTTAGGGGCTCAGACAGCATCCCAGGTGCAGGCATCACGGGGGACGGGGGAGGCAGGGAACACAGACAGCATCACTGGGGGCAGGGGGAGTTGAGGGGGCACAGACAGCATCACGGGGCAGGGGGTGGAGGAGGGCACAGACAGCATCATGGGGAGGGGGGGAGGTGGAGGGCACAGACAGCATCACAGGGGCAGGGGGAGGTGGAGGCACAAACAGCATCACAGGGGCAGGGGGAGGAGGGGGGTACAGACAGCATCACAGGGGCACAGACAGGCTCACAGGGGGCAGGGGAGCAATAGGGCAGGGGGAGGTGCCAGGGAGACCCGGATGCACCCATTCCCATGGAGGGCCTACCGTGAGAGATGGCAGCATCCGAGGTTGAACCACAGACAAGGAATTAGTGTTTATGGGGAAAGAGTGGTGACTGAACAGATAAACCACAGGGGCCCAGGTAGCTCAAGGGCCCCCGTGGAGGCGATGGCAGCTCAAAACCGGATAAGCCAGGGGCCAAAGCTGTGTAGACATCCATTAGTCTGAACACGGGGGTCGGGGGAGGGGAGGCATCCCCACTAAATCATACAGTTTTAACAGAGACCTGGTATTCAACATCATTAGCTTGAGGTCTAGGACAGGGATACACTTTGCATACTCACTTAATCTGAAGGAGCATCGCCTAGTGCACACCTAATGTTTTTGTGTATAAATATTAACAAATGCATGTTTTTTTTATTTTCTGTGCTGATTTTGTTGTGTCACAGTAGGAAAAAAAGGAGGGAGAGTAGGGAAATGTAGCCAAGTCTGCGGCTCAGTGGACTAATGCATCAACTACAGGGTCCTGTGTTTGATCTCATGGTCACAGGTTCATCTCGCCAGGTCCACTCAGCCCTTCATCCTTCTGAGGTCGATAAAATTTAAGTTGGGTAACAATAAACATCTGTTATTAGCGCCAAGAAGCCCCTTCGAGGGTGAAAATGCGCTTTACCACCTGTTATGTTAAGTTAATAGGGAAATTCTTTTCCGTATTCTGAATTTCAACAAGGATAGATCCACATTTCATCATCCACATTTTAGCAAAGGTTTGAATTTTAACTAGGGCCAAGGGGGCGAGACTCATGTGTGAGGCTCAAGCTGTGCCTAGCAGATGTCAGTATTATGGTACTCATAAAGCACATGCCATCTAATCGGATTTTGACTCTGCACAACAGGTGTTTATCATTCGAACCACACCACAGTTATGGACTAAATGCAATGATATGATATGATATGAAATGGCATATATAATGTGCCTATACACAAGTGTTTTAAGGCGCGGCGAGGCAAGGTGTCATTCAGATCGTGCAAGTGCGTGGGAAGGGGGTAGGGACAGTGCAGTACATGGGAATAGATAATAACAATAGGTAAGTAACGGCCAGCATGAGGCAAGTGCATGGGTAAATGCAGACAGCAGGTGTCATGAGCTGGTGTGGGGACTGTAGGGATACAGAAACAGTCCCCAAGTGAGGGGGTTGCCAGGCGGGCAGTGGAGGTGTGTGACGCTGGCAGGGCAGGGACCTGGGCCCGAGATCAGAGGGTGTCCAGGTACCCAGTGCAGTTCCGGTTACAGTCAGGAGGTCAGCAGAGGAGAGGAGGAGAAAAAGCAGAAGAAAAGAGAAAGGTTTTGAGGTGCTTCCGAAACCGGAGATGGTTCTCCTCAAGTTTAAGAGAGGCAGGGAGGCTGTTCCAGAGGGAGGCACCAGCCGAAGAAAGAGATCTCCCACAAACATGTTGCTTGGAGAAGCACTGACCTTGAGTGAGTTGGAGGCAGATGAGCAAAGAGCTCGAGAATGAAGATATTTAGGAAGAGAGAGTTGAAGGTATTGAGGTCCCAGGCCCCAGAAGGCCTTGTGGATGATGCAGAGGGTTTTGAACGTAATCCTCGCAGCCACTGGGAGCCAGCGCAGAGATTTCAGTCCTGGAGAGATACGATACCTGGGCTTGAGGCAAAGGAGAAGTCTTGCAGTCCTGTTCTGGATAAGTTGCAGAGGGTGTAGAGTAGAAGCAGGCAGATTTAGAAAGAGGATGTTGCAATAGTGCAGCCTAGAGAGAACCAGAGCTGGAGACAGTGAGCTTCTGGGGCAAGGAGAGGAAAGGAAGAATGCCTCTGAGTAGGTGTAGCTAGTAGTGTGACTTCTTAGAGACATCAGAGATGTGAGGAGAGAAGGAGAGTGTGGAGTTTAAGATGACCCTGAGGTTTTTGGCCTTGAGGGTGGGAGCAGGAAGAGGGCCGAGAGAGGCCGGCCAGAGAGCTACAGGAAAGGAGGGAGCAGGTGTGCCAATGAGGAGAATCTCAGTCTTACTGGCATTAAGGCAGAGGTCATTGGTGGCACACCACTCCTGGATAACAGACAGACAGTCAGAGATGCGGGAAGGAGAGGAGAAGGCAGAGGATATCCTGAAAATGAGCTGGGTGTCATCTGCATAGCACTGAAAGTTGGGACAGAGATGATATCAACTGGGCGGATCTACTTCTTAGCAGAGGTAAGTGGCGGTGTAATGAGATTCTTTGGAAAGATCTGGTTTTCAAAGCTACCATGGAGACAGAAATCGATGAATACTTTAAAATGAATAATGATGGGGAGGTCTCCAAACAGATAATATGGCAAGCGGGGAAGGCCACATGGAGAGGTATCTTGATAAGAGAGGGGTCCACCAAGAAAAGGGAGCGGAAGATCATAGAGCTAAGGTTACGGACTGAAATATGTCAATTAGAGGCGGAGATAAGGAAAGACCCAGGGGTAGACCTAGACAGAATGAAAATAGCCCAACAAAAAAGGGAGGAACTACGTTTGTTGGAGCATGGTCAAGTAGTACGCAAATTGCAGTTTCTGAAACAGAAATTTTATGAAAAAGGGGACAAGGCCGACGACCTATTAACGGCCAGGCTCAGAGAACAAAGAGCGGAGCGCAAGGTAAATGAAATACTTCAGGACCCCTCCCCTTCTACCCGACCCCCTGTGCCATCCCCGAATCCTTTGCCAACTTTTATGACAATCTATATACCTCTAAAATAATCCCAGGCCAGTTTGATATTACTGTGTACTTATCCCCGATCACCATGCCTACTATAACGCATGCAGAAACCGAGCTCCTTGATTCCCCAATTATTGAACATGAGGTCCAAGAGGCAATTAAAAGTTTGACGCTGGGCAAATCCCTGGGGGAGGATGGTTATACTGCAGGATTCGATAAAACTTTTGCTAAGCAACTGACACCCTTCCTAACGGTACTATTTAATGAAATAATGGAGAAAGGCGTAGCACCAGACTCCTTTAGAAAAGCATTGATAACAGTGATCCCTAAAGAGGTGAGAGAACCTAAGTGTTGCGGATCGTATCGCCCCATTTTCCTCCTCAATCTTGATGCCAACATCTACGCTATGGTACTAGCAGCCAGATTGGAAACATTAATGCCCCACCTAATCCACCCAGACCAGGTTGGGTTTATACTAGGGAGACATCCGTAAAACGTTATATCTCATCCATGCGACCCATAACCTTCCCAACGACCCTGTTCTATTATCAATAGATGCAGAGAAGGCCTTTGATAGGGTGGAATGGGACTTTCTAGGAGCTGTCCTGCAGAAGGTTGGAATAGGCCCCAGAACTTGAAAGGGAATACAAGCAATATACACGTCCCCAAAGGCAGCGATATTTGTTAACAGAGAATATTCCAGATGGTTTGAACTGAAACGTGGGACTAGACAGGGATGCCCCCTCTCTGCAATCCTGTTTGCTCTTTCGTTAGAACCCCTGGCACAAAAGATCAGAGCGGACCCCTTGATAGAGGGGATGACACTAGGACCAACAGAATACAAGGTAGCTCTCTAAGCAGACGACATCCTTCTCCACATAACTAACCCCTTAGAAGCTGTCCCGCAAGCCCTTAAACTAATGGCAGAATATGGCCAGTCCTCGGGCTTGAAAGTAAACAAGACCAAGTCCATTTTGTTCCCCCTTCAGGGAACTGTAGAGGAAAACGACACCAGGTTTCTTCCACTGGGCCTTAAGCTCGAACATGCTACATTCCAATACCTGGGCATACAAATCACTAAAAACCTGAGCAATCTTTTTGATGCCAACTTTCCCTTACTCCTCCAGCGGTTCGCAGCCGATCTTAAAAAATAGGAAAAACTCACAATCTCATGGCTCGGCTGAGTTAATGCAGTTAAAATGGTATGTCCCCCCCGTTTTCTATATCCTTTCCAAATGCTCCCGGTGGAGATACCAAAAGGGTTCTTTATTGCAGCCAAAAAGCTCATGGTAACATTCATATGGCAGGGTAAGAAAGAAAGAATTCCATACAATACGCTAACGCTCCCCAAAGACAAGGGTGGGGTTGGGCTCCCCGATCAGTGGACCTATTATAAAGCCGCCTAGCTGCGCGTTCTGATCCCACATTTTAGGGACCAGAAAAACCTCCAATGGGTCCAAATAGACAACCACTATTTCTCCCCAGCCACAGTATCGGAATGGCTATGGACCCCACACAAAAGGGTACAAAGAAAAATCCAAGGCCATCCCATCTTGAGCACCATATGGAGCATATGGCGCACAGGCAAGGAAATGCGCAGAATCACCACCTGGCCGTCCCCACTTAGTCACCTACGGTCACCCGGCATAAACAACCATATACCTGACGTGGGTAGGTTTCAGGCGTGGTATGAGGCGGGTCTGGAGAGAGTGGGACAACTCCAGAAGAAAGACGTGTTTATTACGCTACCAGACCTGACAGAGGCTTTGGGTACAGGCACCCTCTCCACATTCCTGTACATCCAACTGAAAGGGGTGTTAACGCAGGCGAAATGGAGAGATCAACTGAACAGAGAGACCTTACCCCATTTCAGAAACTTCTGGACTCTAAATCGAAGAGGAAAGGCCTCATATCTGTGATGTATCAGGAATTAATAGCGGCAGGTGACAGATCTACGGAAGCCCTGCGATCAAGGTGGGAGAAAGACTTTGGGGAAGAGATACATCCTGACCTATGAGAAACAATGTGTAGAGCGGCCTCCAAAACATCTATATACAGCCAATACAAGCTTCATGCCATTAAACTCCTACATAGATGGCAATACGACCCCTCCAGACTCTCCAAAATGTCCCAAACTATGAGTTCAATATGCTGGAGAAAATGCGGGGAAATAGCCAACTACTGGCATATGTGGTGGGGTTGCCAGCGAATCAAGGTATTCTGGAATGAGGTCCTGGGGTGGATTAAAGAGATAGAAGTGATTCAAAGAGACGCTGACCCCTATTTGATTCTCTTTGGCCTGGAAAAAGACGAAGATGAATGGACCAGATTGAAGGGCTTGACCCCCCACCTGTTGCTAGCAGCCAGGGCTCTCCTGGTGATTAAATGGAAGTCTACAACGGTGCCCAGCAAAAACGAATGGATCAATCTGGCCACAAACATCTAACTAATGGAGACAATAACCGCCTCACTGCACGGCAAAGCCTCACAATGTGAAGCTCTATGGATGGACTTTAAAAACAAACATCTTGCAACAGACTCAGAGTCCCAATCGGACGACCCTGCCGGGTTATGATGAAAACACAATCCCAAACTGAAACCATGGGAAGCGATGTTGCAATAGGTGGCTACAGACCAATTAGACAATGGAAATGTGAATAAAACACTTTTGAAGTCCCTACGCTTATATATCATACAACAGATGAGTGCTCAACCAAGGAAGGGAGGGGGTAAGGGGGAAGGTTGGGTTCCTTAATTTGTGATGGACTTACCCTGATACAAACAATCCAATATAGGTTGCAAATATATTTTGATATAATGTAAATTGTCCTTCTCATACAACCATTTGATTGTAATGGTGTTATGTGTAACAGTTAGTCCATCTTGTTTGTTTACTTTGTTAAAACCAATAAAGCCACATTTTTTTAAAAAGAAGACGAGGTTTCAAAAATTAAGTTTGAGTTGAGAGTGAAAAGATAGTGAGCCAAGAGTTGCGAGGGGAGATGAGATGGAAACTCAGAAAGAAAGGAGACAAAGGAGACGGATAGATGAGTTACAAACAGATTTTAGAGGGGCAAGATGAGAAGTTGGAAGCCCTAAAAGAGCAGAGGAACAGTAGAAGAGTCAGAAAAAATCAAAGAAGAAATCAACAGTTTTGAAGCTTGAGTGTGAAATGGACAGGCTTTATGGATATTCTGTAGATGAAAGCAGAAAGCGTGTGATGTTAGGTTAAATGTGCTGAGAGAAGGGTATCCTAGAGTCAAGATAGAGCCATAGATTTCGGGCCATAGATGAGATCAGAAGTTGGGATGGGGGAAGGAAATAAATGGCAGAGGAGGAGGTGGAGGGAAAAGAGTGTTAGCGGGGAAAAAGAGAACCTCCGTTTTTCCAGCATTAAGTGTGAGATAGTGAGAAGACATCTTAGATTTGATGGCTAGAAGACAAGCAGAAAGAATGTTGTGAATCTCAAAGGAAAAATGAGAAAAGGAAAGGAAAAGTTGACTTTCATCAGCATAGAAGTGGTATGATAGAGCAGAGGAAGAAATAACAGCAGCAAGAGGAGAAGTGTAGAGAGAGAACAAAAATGGGCCTGGACACTAGCAGAGCACCATGGGCAAGGAAACATTTTTTTGATGATTTGCCAGCCAGTGATACAGAAAAGGTTCTTTGAGACAGATATGATTGAAACCAGAAAAGGACTGAGCCTGCGAAACCAAAGGAAGAAAGAGAAGCCTGTAGAAGGGAGTGGTCGACGGTGTTGAACTCAGCAGATAAGAACAGGAGAATAAGAAGAGATGAATGTTTAGAACAGCGTGCAGTAAGTAGTGAGTTCAAAACAGCGAGGAGAGCAGTTTCAGTGAAGTGATGAGGGTGAAAACCAGACTGGAATTTTGAGAGAATAGAAGATTTAGAAACTTGATAGAAAATAGAAAATATATCAACTGTTTGAGTAATTTAGAGAGATAGGGTAGCAGGGAAATATGAGAAAAATGTGAAACAAGCAGTGGATCAGCGGTAGGTTTCTTTAAAATTGGGGTGATGGAAGCATGCTTAAAAGACAAGGGAAGAGTTGAGATGAAGAGACAGATATGACAAAAGAGGTGAGGTAAGACGCCAAAGGAGCTTAGACTTTAAGAAGGAGTGCAGAAGGGATTGGGATGATAGGATAGGAAGTGGGGTGGCCTTTAGCCAATGGAAGAGAAGTATCAGCATTGGAGATAGCTTGAAAGGCAGATAAATAGAGGCAGAGGAAGCAGGAGTGAAAGAAGTCGTAAGTTCAGGTGAGATGGACGCTCCAACGTCAGAATGAAGAGAGGCTACCTTAGAGTAGAAAAATTGTGCGAAGCCAGAGGCTGAACAAGTAGAATTAGCAGAGTTGTCAGGTGTGGGAGGACACAGAAGACGAGAACGAATTTGAAAAAAGAAACTTAGGGTGGGCAGACTGTTTGTAGAAGATCAGAGAAAGAGACACTTTTTCGTACTGCATAGTTCCAGTTTATAAAGATGTTGGGAAAGTTTAACAGGGTGCATTATATGTCTAACCCCGTTTGGTGTGCAATCAATATTGATTTGCATTTGGTCTTTACCCTTCTGAAATGGCCCAATAATATAAAAAATAAATGGAATCAAAGACATCCCAGAGAAATTGTCAGTGGTAATGATTAATTCAAAGCATTTCCACCCATCACTTTTCAGTGTTGCAAAGTCTCCGAAAGTACGCATATTTCGCCAATTATGATGTGTAAATTACACATCTAAACTGGATGAAAGTTCTTTTTGAAGGAAGCCTTCCTTTTGTGACTCACCCTTCTGTGGCTGTGCTTGGAACTATTCTGTTCCCACCTTTGTAGTCCCAGTGTTACGGGTACTGTACACTTTCCTAGAAGAATCCGCATTATTCAGATTATCCAGATTATTATTCTAGCATGGACATTATGGACCAATGCTCACAAGATTTACCAAATTTCAGGATATAGCCAATAAAGTTTGAACTTTATTTTTCTTTTAGCTGCAAGAGTGTCTTTCCATAGTGTTAAGAGGTCTTTTAAAATACTTCAATCATAGGACTCCTTATAGGATTTGTTCAGGCATTATGGCTTTGAAATGGGCACAGCAATCAATTTTTATAAAAAAGCTGATCGCCTCAATCCAGCAAGCTATTGCCAATTGCTATGTCAGATGCTCCTGGCAAAATCTTTAATCAGATAGTACTTAGAGATCTCAATGCTTGGACCTTGGGTAAAAACAAAAGGCACCCGTCCCATGCTGGATCATTTATTTATTTTGGATATAGGTGAAAGTCTTTTAGAAGCAAATGCTGACGCGCCAAAATTAAGTATAAATCAAATAGCACGGTTATTATATGCGGATGATCATGTGTTATTATCCCAAACGCTGAGTGATTTACAGAGATCAGTAGATACATTTAATGAATATACGAAAAGACACAACCTCTCCATCAATGTGGAAAAGACTCAAATAGTTCAATGTGGTAGCCAAAGAAAGAAAAACTCTAATAGATTTGTGTGGTCTTTACAAGATAAGAAATTAGAGGTGGTATCACATTATAAATATTTGGGTATGTTAGTTAATGGTTATTGTGATGATAAACTATATTCTCACAATATAGATTCTAAGTTAAGTAACTTCATTTCACAGGTGAAAATTCTACATTATAGGTATCAGAAATTCATGTGTAAGCCCATTATGAACTTGTATCAACAAAAAGTGATACCAATAATAACAAACGGCACAGAAATTAAATTGCCTAAAGAGTGACAATTTTGGGATAAATTAGAAGCCCAATTTTGGAGGAAGATTTCAAATCTAGCTAATTTGATTGCAGTTACATTTATTAGTGATTGACAGAAAATGAAATTTGGCAGATATTTTTTACAAACACCAAAATGTCATCTAAAACAGCGTTGGTGCAATATATAAGTTCTGTTTTGCCTTATGTTCCTAGTGTGGCTATGTCGGTATAGTAATAAATGCATGTATGTTTTGGGGAAAAGTTAGGATTCTGTAGTGAAATTTTAAATAGGTTACGAAGCATTTTTGGATTAAGATTACAGAAGATTATGGCCAGATGAAGAAAACTAATGAAATGAGGTGTCAAAAGATTGTATGATGTGCATGGATGAAGTAATTTTATATTGTAATTTTTGATGTTTATTTTAGATTTATTGTTTTAGGTGTGTATAGTAGGTATACATATGTTGACTAATCGAATCTAAGGTTTTTAGTTAGGTATTCTGAGTAGAAAATGTGATACTTTTTTGTATTTTTAAGTGGTATATATATGTTCTTTAATGAAATGATTAGTGTATGTTGCTAAATGGCATTCATATGTTCATTAATGGAATGAATTTTGCATGTTATCTTAAGAAATGAGATATGTATGTAAAATGTAAGATAAAATTATGTTTATTTTGAAAGGTTGATTAAAAATATCAGCCAATCAAATAAAAAGAAAATAAATAAAAACATGTATCATCTTACTACGCCTTCTACACCCAGATGGGATAGATGCATCGTCTGACTTACATCATTCTCCCCAGCAGGGCGTAACTACAATCGCCCCCGTCACACTCTCGGCCAGCACATCAGTCTCTCGTACAATGTGCTCAAGACAGGGCGCTGCTGTCCCCAATGGAGCAGATGTAACAGATGAGGAAGTGCATTGAAAATCCATGGGCCTCATTACGACCCTGGCGGAGAGGGTATTACGCCAGCGTAATGCATGGCGTACCTCTCCGCCCTACTACGAGATTCCTTACCGCCATGGAGAGTTTTCCACCTGCTTTTTGCAAGTGGAAAAATCCATGGCGGTAAGGGACCTTGTTATTAATTACGCCACCGTAATCTACGGTGGCGTAATTAACGCCTTCCCCACTCCCATTATACCCTATGGGGCAAAAATGGGAATGGGGAAGGGCAAAATGGGGATTGGGGATTTACCGCTCCGCCTGGGTCGGAATGGGGCGGTAAATCCGCCAACCCCCATGGCGGTATTGGCCGATTAGCGCCATGGACCATGGTGCAAATTGCACCATGATCCCCGCCAAGGTCGTAATGAGGCCCCATGTCTCCATAGTTGATATCACAAAGCGGGTGAATTACCTAATTGAAGAGTCAGAAGGTGGTGAATTGGGGCTAATAGAAGTATATACCGGGTCTTGCTGCTCTTTATCTAATCCAACTGGATCGCTCCTGCATTCCATTCCTGTAGTCGGGTAATGCACTCATCCAGTATATACGCCCACGAAGTGCAAACTATGTTCTTTAACTTCTTCTTTTAGGATTTCAAAAACTTTAACCAGAGAATTCAACATAAATTGCAATGCCGCCAAAGAAGGTGCACTTACATTTTGGCTCCCTCTATTGATCGTGTATGGTGTACAAGGAGCAGAACACTCTGGCAGAGTATCTGCCACTGGTAGTGAGGAGTCACTTTCGTCCAAACTGCTAATGGACATAAGTAACTCGGTGTGATTGACAATGGAGGAGATCCAATGGTGGACCCAGCCGTCCAAGGAATGGGGAGGGTGCTCTGTTGGATGAATTTGTCTGTATCTGGGGCTGCATCTCAACACGTTTTCCTGACCCCCTCCCAACAAAGTCGGAGTCACTGTCTCTTGGGTGGTCGCCCAAGCTGGCACTTCGAACACTAAAGAAGTCTGTAATGTTTCACTTGATGTTTGTGGACGTAACAGTGTAATCAAGGTGAGGAAGAAGTGGGGACCATTGTGTGGCTGATGTAGGTGATGTGCGCCCTCCCTCTTGGGCTGGTACGATAGGGGTTGATTCCTGATCCATCAGCACCAGCTGCGTGGAGCATGCCAGACCCAGGTGAGTCTCTGCCACAGCGCATTACTTGCTACACAAATTACACATCTGTGCCCCACACTTCAACCCTCTCACTGTGAATAGAGCAGCAGGGGTCCTCTAGCAGTCACTCCAAATACCAGCAGAGAGACACTATTATCTAACAAAATGTCAGGGAACACACTAAGAAAACACAAATCCTCCAGAGCTCTCATTTTCTGAGCGTGTGTCACCTGGTTTTACCCAGAAGTGACGTCACAAAACCAAGTTACGTCCCCAAAACCTTTTGGGTGTGCAGATTGGTCAGTTTAGGTGAACCATATACACATTCTATACCGGTTAGTTGTACTATTGGGTAGCCATATCTGGTGGCTCCTCCTGGGACCACCTCTACATGTAACAAATACAAAGTTGCAGGGTCATCGGAAACTATTGGCTTCTGCAACGTATTATATTTTCATATTAAAGGTGACTCTGGATTGGGCAGAATGTGTCCTCCTAGAACTGGAACCCTGGATGGTTACCAGGCTGAGTGTACCTCTTCAGGGCAATGGGAATGAACATGGAGGTGCTGTGTGTTCCTCAATGTTGCCATCTCTGATCACCTAAGCCGGAGAGAGTGCATTCAGTTATTCTTGAGAAACACTTGTATCTTTCCACCTCTGGTTCAATTGGAACAGCTCCTCTATGTCTTCCTTGAGTGAATAGGCTTTGTCCTGCTCTTTCAGGTCACATGTGTCGAGACCACGAAATGGAGCTCTCCTGCTTGAAATTATGAGGATTTTAGCCTGACTTTCTTGCAGGGTCTTATTGTCTTGGTAACTGGAAATTCCTGTCTCCACTCATCCTTGGCTGGGGGTGTACCGTGTCTGCGCTGGAGGCCATTGTCTCCCTTCCTATGGCTGCAGCGATCTTGTCAGCGCTTCTATGTATTTGTCTCTCCTTCCTCCTTCTCTCTATATCTTCCCTATTTGTACTTATGGCTTCCCATGTTAGTGGCAATAAAGCATGTGCAAGATAGGTGTATGTATACTTGGCGTCTGGTGGTACTAGCTTTGGCGAAGAATATAGAGATATGTATAGAGTGTATCCATCATCTACCTGTGTGAGTCATAAGCATGTATTTTGTGTCTATATGCAAGAAACTACTGTATGTGTGTGTAACTTTGTGAGTGGATGCCTATGTACTTCATGTCTATGGGCACCTACGTTGTGATGTCAATGATATTGTCAACTTTTTTGATTGATGACATCTCCATCTTCTCCACATCATCGAGTGGGCATGGTTTGAATGGCTGTCTGAGAGAGTAACGTTTCTCAACTCTGTGATACATTGATGATGACGATGAAGGGCCTAAGTGAGATGCATCTGTCGTTTCACTGTCTTTGGGCTGAGAGTCGTGTGGGGGTCATGAGGGCCATACTTGGACCTCCGTCTTCAATCCCCCCTTTGGTTGACGAGTCGACCATACTACCTACACATACTACCTACTGTTCATGTGCAACTTCGGGAGCCAAACCTTTGTTATCCCTCCGAGATGTCCATGGTACTTTGCATGGCTGTCCAAGCTCCATGTTAGGTAACTGCTGTCTCCACTAGGGTTGCTGTAAACATCTAAGGGGAAAACAGGTATGTGTAAAGGCACCTAAGGACCAAACCTGACACTTCTTAAAAAAAAAAAACTTGGGGGGCTCCTTTGCCTACGGAAGGTTTGGATTCACAGTACACTGGAGAATTCTAGGTTTATCACACTGTCAAGCCAATTCAAACAATGTCAGAGCGAAGTACATGGAAAATACAACCAGACTTCAATAATTATTAATTTAAAATACATACAATTTAATTAAAATAATAGGAACAACTTTTTGTTAAAAAGAAACACCTAAAAACGTACAAAGTGACCAGTGCTTCAACAAAGTGCTAAGTGCTAGTAACCAACGGACTGACAATGTGCAAAATTATACAATAGTTTTATCTCTCCTAGATACTACAATCACATTGGATAAACAAATACATACATACACATCATTTCAGGATTATTTAGACCTTGATTCTTAAGTACATGGAACCACACAAAATGCATAAACAGAGAATATTGGTGAAATGTAAATCAATTGTTCTCTATTGTTGATGCCTTGGTCCAGAAGTACATCTCTCTCAGAGTCCTTGTACTCTCCTTGATACTTGACAATAGTAACTGTCAATACCCTACATGTTTCATTCCTATAATAGATGAAGTTGATGTTAGGAACTTCTTCAGGGGAGCGAATGGGTCGGTGCAAAGGAGCACTCAATACCCAATTTGTGGTGGTAACAACAAGAGAAGCTTGACACGTTGATACTGGCGTGACTGTGTGGGATCTTGAAGAGAAAGTCCCAGGGGACAGTAAAGAGAGTAAGGTAAATGTCCTCGTAACCTTGTCTTGAATACAAGGGGTCAAATCCAGGCCAAACCTAAGTTAAAAAAGCAGACCACATACTTATTAATAGGGGTCACTAAATGGGTACATCATGCATCATTCGAATAGTCAGATGTACAAAGGGGCTTACCGTCTGTTAATGTTGGTAACTGATCCTAAAGAGGCTGCATTCATTCTCAGTATAGCAGTTTCGTTGTTCCCTAAAAGCATACAAAACACAGAGACACACAGTCCTATAAGCCCAACTGGGAGACAGATTTGTTATTCTTTAATATTGAGTTGAATAACCCTAAGGAGACACTTACTTGACAAGTGATTGGAAGTTGTACGAGATAGTCATCTTGTCATATTTATGTAAAGATGGATACAGGAAGCGTTGACCCGGATTAGTAATGGAGTCCTGTAATGTGAGCAATCACAGATTCAGTGGTCTGATCTATAGGGTGATTCATTAAATAAGCTGCAAGGGTACTAATCGAGTGTACGTTTGCAGAAGGATTAAATGACCTGGTCTACAAGAAGATTCATTAAGCATACTGCACGGATACTGATAGGGCGTTCATGAGCAGAAAAGGAGGAAGAAAGAAACCATTGCTACTTTCCAAAGGTGCAAATTAAAAATGCATAGAGTCAATGGGCTTGTGTGTGTGTTAATGAAACTGTCAAAGACATGGCGTATGCGGCAGGTTAACGCTACGAGTCTCTACACAAAAAGTGCAAAAGGAGGAATATACAGAAAAAGTATGAAATAAGAGTGGTACCCGAGCTTAATATAATCATGTGGCCGTATAAGGATGCGCTGGTTTACCTATCTGGCTCCTGCGGATCTAACGTGAGCCCGAAATGGCTGATACCTCTCTCTTCTGAATGCTGTGCAGAAGAAACCGTTACTATGGTAGCACGGTTCTTTATAAACAAAGAGAGCGCACGAGGGCGCATGCGCTCAAGGCATAACGCTAGTCTTCAGCGAGTAAGGAAAGTGATCCCGCTCCTCATAGTTCCGAGTAAAAGCGCATGCTTGTAAAACTGCATTAACTCCAAGAGGGGGGAGATAGTCAAGATAGACACTGGCACTGGGTAACATTAATGTTAATGATTACCAGTTGTCTGATATTCGTACAAAGAGCACTGGCTCAAAAGAAGGGGGGAGGGGTTGTCAAAATAGACACTATCGCCGGGTGACATTAATGTTAATTATTCCCATTTGTCTAATATTAGTACAAAGTGCCGGATCATACGCAATTGTCATAAAAAATTTGTGAAAACCGTCACTACGGCTCACCGTCATGTAGTGAGTAATAAAATTGTACAACTGCGCATGCGTATGAGTAATAACGCTAATCTCATATGAGGAGGAATGGGGAAGAACCTGTATCTTGGGGACATGGATCGAGGTGCATAGCCAAATTGGAGTAACGAGTGCAATGCATGGAACAGTTTGCCATGCCTCGGCACCGTCAAAAATAACCAGTGAGCGGCAAAAGAAAGAGGTTACAGTAAAACTACTGTGAACACACAAGCCTAGCTCTGGGGTAATGCTGACGCAGATAGAACACTAGTGAGTGTGGTACCTGGCTGTAAAGGGTACTTGAATACGGTGAATAGGCACAAGATAGCTGGATTGCAGGAAAGAATATGTCGAGCAATCTAAGGCTATCCACAATATGTGGTCTTAAATGCAAAGTGGGATGTGTTGTCTGGCAACAAGTAGTGCAGCGTCATCCTAGACTCTTAGTAGAGGAAAATTAATCCTGCTTCCAAATACTCTAGTGGAATAATAATATAGCCCGTCCCGGCCAAAAAATTATTACAAGACTCCACAGTCTCTGTTGAGTCAGAAGATGGCCAATTAATTAGTGTATAAAAGACAACAGGAGAGTAACCCAATGGTCACAGAACAGAAGTACCAGCAATCTAATGCTTCAGTCTTAGTTCTACAGTCTCTTAATTAATGAATACGCTCCAGTCAATGCTCTCATTCAGTCCCTGGGGGTAACCTTTTGTCAGGAAAATCATTTTTTGTTCTTGTACACTCAATATGTGCTTATCATTACTCGAGACGTTAGTCTGTCCAATTTTCAAAATCACTGTCCATCTTAGTTCTTCTGGTTTGTGTCCAAGACTGTTAAAGTGGCCCACTAATGGGGCGTTTAAGGTCTTATTCCATATGCAGCTTTTATGTTCTCCTATCCTTACTTTGACCTTTCTTTCTGTTTTACCAATATATAGTCTATTGCAGGGACACCAAATAGCGTACACCACCATCATAGAATTACAATTAGTTAAAGTTCTTTGTACCACTAGGGTTGCACCATGATATGATGATATGATAAGATATGATATGGCATTTACAAATGTTTCAACCCATTCCAGACCCATTTCTCCCAATAATCACAGGTATTGAATGGAAACTTGAACACCGTTCCTGCCGGGAAAAGAGGACACTGCGTCAGTTGTGATTTCAGTGAATTTTGTGTCTTTGTCTCTTCGTCTTCTTCAGTCTCCACATCTGCCAGAAATGTCATCCGTATCTCACTTTCAGTGGTCTTTCTGCATTGTGAGATGGCTACTCCGATGACACAGAAGGCGAATAACACTAGTATCAATAATCCTACTAATACTTTCAGTCCATTGGCCCTCCATGTTGGTATCCAGGAGAAGATGTATGACAACCAATCATCGTCCTTTCCTACAGTGTTTGTCTCTGCCTCCATCGTAGCATGTAGCTCTGTTATTTGGGTAATGGCCTCTGTCAGGGTTCTATTCTCTTTATCATGAGCAGGAATGAACGTACAGCAAGAAGGCCCGATCTTGACGCACACGCCTTTCTGTGAACGTCAGGAGGACTAGAACATATCTGTTCTGGAGGGCCATTAACCTTACTGCTCTCAACTCTGGTCAGTTGTGCAGATCTCTTCTTCCTTTGATGAGCATCCATTTTAGGGAATCTGTCTACTTGTATGTCTTTCCCTGGCACTACTAATGCTGGTGTGATAAACTGTACGAGTGAGCATATTCCCCCCCAGTTGGGTGGTAGCTGCATATATGCATTCGACCTGCAGGCCCACTAGTGGTCCATAAGCACTGCGGTTCCGACCCTCATGCCTGGTATTTTCGAAATCTGCTTACTCCCTTTATTCTCTCCAACCTTTTCTGGACTGTCATTCTGGAAACATAAGGAAGGACTCTCAAGTGATAGAATGGACATTGGTACTGCTTCTTTTTCCACCCATGTGAACAGTTTCGCACTTGCTTCCCATTCCTTGAGGCAATTGTAATTTTCCATCTGCACTTTTTACTCTGGAACTGTCAAGAGCACGTGCTTTTCTCCCAGCCACTTCTTCCTTAGACCCATCTGTTGTGTAGACTCGTCCATATACTAGCATCTGCAGTCTCTCCCAGCATCCTGGCATTCCCGCCAACTCCCTCTGTCCTGTCTTAGGGCACTGTAATCCGGATGTATACTAATTGACCTTTTCACAATTAACCTCAGAAGAATTGGCCTCAGGAGAATTGACCTAATTTAAAAGTTCAATTAAGACATGTATGCAGAGGGAAACCCCCCTGCAAACCCCCACCCAATCCAAAAAAAAACAGCAACCCACCAGCCAATCCCCTTATATTATTTATAATCCAAAACCAACCCAATACATATATAAAATAACTAAAATAATATGAAGGTCAACTGTGTAGAAGGTCAATTAGGACCACTATAATTAGGTGAATTAGGGTAAAACATCAATTGTAAAAGGTCAATTTGGGGAATACCCTGTAATTCCTTTTGTGTCACTACCTTTGCTTCTCCTTTGTGTGGCCCTTCAGTGATATATTCTATGATTTCTTTTGTACTACAGTAGTTCTCCATAATTTATTGAGTCTTGATGTTACTATCTTCATCTGTCTTTCTGGACATCCACCTTAATGTGGCTTTCCTCCCTTGGAATCATCCTCTTGTCGTGCAGAGTGATAAATGCATGAGGCATTGTGCTCTGGCCCTTTGGAATATCAATTGCTATGAATGTCCTGGATGCACTCTGGTGTAGGGGATGAGAGAACATATATAACATCTCTCTCCCATGGTTTGCTTCCCTACCTTGGCCATGTGTTTGTACCACATGTTGTTGAAAATATGGGCCGAATCAGTTAGATATGAATGAACCGGGCTGAAATCTATGTCTACACTGTCTAAGTCTCCTTACTTCTTTAGCAGTGCTTACCACCTGCCCAGATATGGCTTCTGTAACAGCGTGGATAGGGGTTACGTTAGTGGGGGTCAAAGCTTGTGCATGTGAAAATAAGATTCTTCGTAATACAAGGAGGGTAAAGAGGTAGAGACAGAAGAAAGCACAAAAGGTCATCACATTATTTTGAATTAGGCTTCCCATTTTGTGATTACCAAGGGTTCTCTTGCGATGCTCCACGGGTCTGTAAAGCTCACTTGAAAGGCCTCAAAAATGCATTATTATGATGTTAGTGTGTTAGGGTAAGCTCTGTGTCTATAATATTTTGCGAGTGTTGTATAAATCAATTGTTCCCAAACTATACGGATTCTCGAACAACTGAGTAAGACAATGGTGGATGGGTCTCTCTGGGTCAACTGTGGGTAGGTCTAGGTTACATAAATCAGAAAGGCATGGAAAAACATTTGAGAAGGAATCATCCGCTCTGATTCTGATTCCAGCACAAATCTAATAAAGTATTCGTGACAAGACAGATGCAGATAGAGAACCATGTGCATAGGACAGTCTGTACTTTCTCAATGAATACCTAATGTAAAGGAAAGATAATGTGCCTAACCTAGGTGTGTGTATTGTCCTTCCCTAGCTCTTTGGTCCTGGATCGAGATTGTCACTGTTGTGGTGCTTCTTCTTTGTCTTGTTCTCCTTGCACCAAATTTGTTCTGGTGTGTGGAGGTCTCACCTCACAGGGCTTAATGTTTCCAATGTAGTTCCAGACCTTCTTGCCACTCTGCGTTACAGTGTGTTCTGTGACCTGTTCAACGACGTATGGCCCCTCAAACCTGGGCGTGTACCAGGTTCTGACAAAACTACGCAAAAAACTGTGTCCACGGGATAAAGTAGTGGTGGCTTTAAGAGTCCCTTGTTCGTTTCTGGGCTGTTGTCTTCTTCGCTGTTCTTCAGCCTCTCCCCCAGTGCCGGCAGTTGCTGAGAAATAAAATAGGCACTAGCCATCAAAAATGCAAAATACTCATGAAACCAAAGTGGGCCGTAGCATCTCACCATCACGTCGGAAGCAGATGCCTTTGTTGTTCTCTGACTCTGGACTGCAGTGCACCTTAACGTGCTCAATGTGCTCAATGTGCTATGGTCCTTTCCTCTAGCTTGCTTCTGAGGGACACAGACACGAAGACACAAGCTGCTTCTCTGGCAGCATCCTGGCAGTTTCTCCCCGGCAGCGTCTACTGTCCCATAAGAGAGAGTGACCGCCATATACCTCCATACGCCAAGGCACTGAGGGGCATTGGGGAACACTGGATGATTGGACCGTCTGAAAGAGGCTGCAAAAACAAAGTGCGGTAGCGGGATCTGGTGGCATGTTGTTCTAGAAGTACAGTGCAAAGGGTACTGGGGCATCACTAGCTCACTCTAGTGACTTTCATTGAGTGCAGGCAGCACTCTGAATAAAACTAGGAGTTACTCCTCCTTGACATTCCCAGGTGGTAGCTGGGAAAATGGAAAGGGAAAGCTGCAGTTCTCATGCACACCATTGCCCACGCCTTTTGCCCTTCCTTCACCTTTTAAACCAAACTTGTTGGAGGTGGTGCTGGGGCTTTTTTCAGTGCTCCACAACATCAAGCACTCAAGGGGGTCAGGCTCCGGAAAGATTTGGAGTCGGTCTTGACCAGTCAGCCCGGCCCACCGAGAGGGCTGATGCAGGAGGCACAGAAGTGGGCCACCATCACTGGAGTGAAGACCAGCTCTAAGACCAGGACAAAGACGGGGGAAGAAAACACAAGAGCAGCAAAATTGGGGAATCAGCATGCATCCACGCATGCATTACATCAGCTACCATCAGCTACCAATGCTGGCCACACATCAACTAACAAGGCCAGGGAAGAAATGCTTGCAAATGACTATAAAGTGGGCACTGAGAATTTGTACAGATAAGGGGGTACTAAATGACCTCACAGCTCCCATTCCCTCATATGTACTCCCCTTTAATGGGAATACTGTAGTTCCAGTAAAGTTTTCCACTGAGAAAAAGGCGGCCGGTGCAAAACCAGCTATGGAACCAGCCGCCACCACAGAAGACTTGAGCAAGACTGGTGGGGGGAGAGGATTCTGCTACTTCAACACATCAGGATACCCTTTACGGCCCTCTGTCATTTCCCCAGAAATCCATCTATTCACCCCCATTTTTAGTAGCAGGGCGTGCCATCGTCGCCTGTGAGGGTACGTGCCAAGCTGCTCTCGTCTCCCTCCCATTATCTACACTGGGATTCTACGCTCCCTCTTCCAATCCTTCTGTCCCTCCTATCTTCCCAGGGCCTATAGGACATACAGGCCTTGCAGGTGTCGCAGGACAAACAGGACCAACAGAACTACAGCCAGATATTGGTACTTCAGACAGGTCGGTGCTGGAAGCACTGGAAAGTTCAATAGATCGATATTTTTCAGAGAACTGCATGGGGCCAGCACAAATTATGCCAATGCGCATGGTAAAGATGAAGAGCACATTGAGAACTTGCAGTAAATACAGTAATTGAACAAGCAACCAAGAAAGCCCATTGATCACACTGGATGGAGGACATGGTCAGGGGGCTCAGAGTTTTGCAGCATGACTAGGAAAGGAGGCCTTGTGGGGTCCGAAACAACAAACTACAAACCAGCAGTTCCTAAGGGAGCTAATATTCGATCCCATTGACAATGTGGGGGGCTTAATGGGTTAAATAGAGGCCAATCACTGGAAGAATCTCAAACCAGCCGAAATCTGATTGGTCAAACAAAGAGGACTTCATGCTCCACCATTCCGTTCATCGCAGGGAGCTGGTCCCATTTTGATTCCCGTGGACAGGCCAGGCAAGTTAAAGAGGGAAATCCTAGAGCCCAATTTGCTCAATTCTCCTGCCCTCAAGGAGGAAATAAAGACGACGCACAACCCATTAGTGTTGAACACCAAATCCCACGGGATGAAGAGGGCCAGAATACTAGAGCTCTGGCTAAATGACTTCACTTTATCAATGGATGACATCAAGGATGAGATCCGTAAGATGCAAGCCGGAAGTGTTAGGGATGAGCAGCCTGTACATAAGTGCATCAAAATCATTCTTAAACTCCTAAGGGGTAGAGCACCACAGTCATTGCAAGACACCCACAAATCTGTTGTGTTGGAAATTGGGACGCAGCCACAGAGCGGGGCAAATGATTGCCAGCAAGTTCATTTTCATGTTTGTAACTTGGGGGTCAACAATACACCCTTTGGGGTCACTCCTATTTCTTTGGTTTTCCCAATGCTTGGGACCTTTCCAGATCCTGCTCTACCTGTAACCTCCAAACTGAGTCTAAGCGTGAGCTCACAGCCTCCACAAAGTGGGAAGCAGTTGGTGTCTCCAAAGGAAGTGAGAAATGGACCAAAAGTTCCACAGTTAGTTGGATACTCAGTGTGAGGCCTACCAACACAGCCAAAAAAGGAGGAGAATCCAGGAAGCCACCCCTCCTAGTTCGAAAGTGTGCAGATGAGAAGGGCCTTAAAGCCTCCCAAATAAAGAGCAGAGAGAGTAACAGACCTATTGGCCGGTTGGAGACAAGGAAACATCATCTGCTGCTCCAAGGGTCAGACCATGGAAATAAGAACTCGTATAAGAGAGAATTGGTAAAAGTGGTGTCAGAGACCTTGGGAATCTATGATTTAACCTTTAAAAGCATATTGGTAACGCAGATTCTCTCTGACTGTATGTTCTGTAGCTGCTGCAATGTTAGGTTTAGGATGGCAACATTTGCGAGCTGCCATATTGAACTGTGCGGATGAACTGGCATTTAGAGGTGCACAGGCCATTACATGATATTTGGCTCGTGCCGCTTTGTGACATCGCAGAGAGTCCACAATCATGTGTATACAAATATGATAATGTGCAGATGAGGTTGGGTGGGTCCTTGCTATCAGGAAGTGTAATGGTTCTAGGTCAAGCAGCTTTGGAGGACGTTTTGGCAAATCTACCATAATGTACGTTAACAACTAGAGCCAAAGACGCTGTATACGAGTGCATGGCGCACGTTCTGCCTTCTGGGCCCTAATGCTGGAAAGAGTACCACGTGCTCTGTGTGCATGGTATCTTGGAATGTGGCTGGCCTTAGAACAAGGCCAAAGGATCCTGAGGCTATGCTTTATTTAGATCAAATGGACGTTCTGTTACTTCAGGAGACATGGGCTCAGGACACAATACATTCCGTGGGCCTTGAAGGCCACACATCCAGGGCTGAAGCGTCTGCTCGTGACAGGAGATGTGGCAGACTCTTTAATTCACTTTACTTTCAAAAGGTATAGTGCGCAAACCCTGGACCCATAGGCTTGAGGGCACAACAACATAAAGAGAAACGAATCAGAGTCCTAGGAAAAGAGAACCAGGTAGGGAACAAGTAAAGAATTAAACAAATAGAACTGTTTTGAGTTTCTTTTTGAAAACTTCATTCGACTTAATGCTCCTGAGTTATGGAGGGAGGCTATTCCATGCTCTAGCGGCTGCATTCTGAAATGCCTTTGTGGCTTTGACCGTCCCACATCTGGGGAAAATCCACTGGTCTTGTATAACTTTTCAGTAGATCCTGCAGATATGCGGGCATCATACCCAGACGACATTTTTGTACAATTACTAGTAGCCGGAACAGAATACTCGACTCCACTGGGAGCAAGTGCAAGCCACGTCTAGCCTCCGAGACATGGTCTCTCCAGGCAATTCTCATCACTACACTCACTGCACTGTTCTGTATTACCTGCAATCGGTTAATCTCAGCTTTGTTGATGCCATACAATAAACTACTGCAGTAATCGATTTTGGTACCCGCAATAGCCCTTGCAATGGTCTCAGTATTCGCCTGAGTAATAAAAGGACAAAGATGGGCCAAAACCTTGATATAATAAGCCGAGGAAGACACCAAGGTACGCACATGAGCCTTCATATTTAAATGTTGGTCAAAAACAACACCCAACGTCTTAACCTTCTTTTGGACCATTATTCCTGTGTCCTCAATTAGAAAGCTCTCATACGCTGGACCAAGTTTCCTAATCACTGCCAACAAGTAGCTTTATCTTCTCTCTGTTCAAAGCCAAGGCATTTTGAACCATCCAGCCTTCTACAAGAGAGTATATTTTATTCAACTACCCTTCATAAACATCATGTATACCAGTAATTGGGATGACACACTGCGTGTCATCTGCGTAATTTGTCAACACCACCCTACTTTGCTCTAAAATAGCAAAGAAGGGTACGGTAAAGATGTTTTAAATACAGAGTGAAATGCATGAGCCCTGAGGGATGCCAAATTTCAGGATCATAGGCAAGGTCTCTGCCTCCTCATACTAGACTCTGCAATCCTGATTACTCAAAAATGAGGAGACCCAATCAGACGATGCACTTGAAAGATGTGTGACGTCCCTCAACCTGGTGACTATGATGGAATGATCCACCAGGTTGAAGGGCACATACAAATCCAACAGCATCATAATAGAGGCACCATTATCCACACGTTCTAACAATCTAGCTTTAAGTTCAAACAGCGTGGTTTCTTTCCCAAATCCCGGCCTGAACCCATACTGATGACTATTGAGAATAGGGTCCTTGTTAAGATGTGCCGAAATTTGGAGATACGACACCCGATCCAAGTTTTTAAGCAGGAACGGGGTATTTGTAATAGGTCTGTAATCTGAGGGTATTTCCACAGGTAGACCTGGCTTTTTAAGGAAGGGAGTGATCCATGCCTTTGTCAAACCCTGCGGCACCGAATTCTCTCTAAAGGAGGCATTAGCAAATTTACAAATGGCATCCAACAAAATAGGAGAGCAAGCTTTGACGAAAACAGCCAAAAAAGGATTGCCTTTGCATTTGGTACTTTTTAACTGATCGACAATGATTGATAGTTCTTGAACCGTTATATCGGTAAAACTAAATTGTGGAATGAGAGGGCATCTAACATAATCCACCTTGGCTTCCACTGCTGATACCTTTGATGTAATCTCTCTTTTAGTGGCAATATCTGCCTTACTTTTACAAAGTTTGCACTGCATAGCATCCTGGATAGCTGAACACCAGCCAGCATCCTCAACAATAAGACCAGAATCTTGCGTTTGAGGCATTTCCTGCTCTTTAAGAATTTTCAAAAGCTCCTTCACATCAGATTGGGCCATCTGGATTCTCCTATTAAAAGTATTTTTTTGAGCCTCAACAGTAGCTGATTTGTAGCCCTTTGCCGCTCCTTTATAGCGTGCCAAAGTTGACAGAGAATTATTGGATTCCCACTCATAGAAAAACTTAAAGGTAGAATCTTTAAGTATCTTGAGTTACGGAAAGAACCACAAATTGCTGTTTCGTACTTCCATACGAATTTTCTTTTTTAAGAGTGCTAGAGTATGAGAAATATTATCAAAAGTAGATGTGAGAAGATTTGAAATCTCTTCAACTGACTGAGTTATAAGAATTAGCAAAAACTGGACCTAGCAAAGTTTCAATACGCTCCACCGTTAGGTTCTTCAGGTTTCTGGCTACAGACACTTGAGTATAGGCTCCCTTCCTTATCACAGGGAATTCTGAGTGTATCACAAAGTGCACAAAATAGTGTTCAGATGAAGGACAAGCCGAAACTAATAAATCTTTTGCAGCCATATTGAGTGTAGAAACCCATTTGAGGGTATGCCCTTACAATGAGTAGGAACGTCTCCAGCTCTGCTGCTAGCCATAACTTTAAATCCCCCAATATTAAAAAACACGTCTTAAGTTTCAAAAGAGGAAGAAGACAGTTAGATAAAATATTGGCAAAGTCATCTACAGCTGCAGGAGGTCTGAATATAAGGAGAACATTAATAGTGGATTCCGCATTGAGTCATATTTTAACTAGTATCGACTCAGTCCCCTGAATGGGTTATCCTTTGACTTGCCATGCAGCGAGGTTAGATGTAAAAATCTATGCAAACCCCACTCCCTCTCCCACCACTCCTGTCATGTCGTAACATTCTGTAAACCTCTGAAATGGCTATACTATACGAGGGGCCAATGTATCATAGCCCCAAATCTCGGTAATAGCACAGATAGCAATAGCCATTTCGCCAATGTAAGTGGCTATTTCCACCGCATGATATGATATGATATGATAGATTATTTATATAGCGCCTATACACAATGTGTTTCAAAGTGCTTCACGATAAGTGAGGGTACAAGGGAAAATACAAAACATTCTTACAGGCCATGAACAACAAGAATGTGAAAAATAACTATCATATTCGGCCTAGCAACATTTCAGATAGTGCAAGTGCAAAGATACAAATAGGAAGGAAATGGGAAACACACAGGTGACCACACTACTAGGCCTGACAACATTTCTGATAGAGCTGGAGAATTACACAAGGTGAGGGAGAGGGGAGGAGAGGTGAGGAGAGGGGGGAGAGGAAACAAAACAAGTGACTATCGTACTAGGCCTGACAACATTTCAGATAGTGCTGGGGGGAAAAGGAGGAAAAACAAGTAAGGAGGGGGGTAGGAGATGAACAAAGTTACTATCATAGTAGGTCCAGGGACCATTCAGATAGAGTAAGTGCATAGAAAAGAGTAAGAGGGGGAGGAGAGAGAGAGAGGAGAACAGAGAATAAAACAGTGTAAAGAGCAGAGAAGCAGAGGGAAGTGCGGAAACAGTTGCAGAGGAAAGTGAGCCACATAATGTTGCTAAGGAACAACACAATAATGTAGGCAAGGATTCAGAAAGACAATTGGCACAGACTGATTCAGGGCCAACCTGAGTGGAAGATCCAGGGAAGGTCCAGCATGAGAGTTGAGGGGGGTGAAGCCCCAGAGTCAATGTGTGCAAAAAGTCAATCCAAGCGTTGGCAAAAGTCATTGATGGTGAATCAAGACAACTCCAGCAATGAAAATGGGGTGGGGGGCTGGACGAGAGGGGGGAGGGGGCACACAGCAACATCACAGGGGGACAGATATGGGTTGGGGGGCACCAACAAGCATCAGGGGGGCAGAGGGGAGTTAGGGGCTCAGACAGAATCCCAGGTGCAGGCATCACGGGGGACGGGGGAGGCAGGGAACACAGACAGCATCACTGGGGGCAGGGGGAGTTGAGGGGGCACAGACAGCATCACGGGGCAGGGGGAAGAGGAGGGCACAGACAGCATCATGGGGAGGGGGGGTGGAGGGCACAGACAGCATCACAGGGGCAGGGGGAGGTGGGGGCACAAACAGTATCACAGGGGCAGGGGGAGGAGGGGGGTACAGACAGCATCACAGGGGCACAGACAGGCTCACAGGGGCCAGGGGAGCAATAGGGCAGGGGGAGGTGCCAGGGAGACCCGGATGCACCCATTCCCATGGAGGGCCTACCGTGAGAGATGGCAGCATCCGAGGTTGAACCACAGACAAGGAATTAGTGTTTATGGGGAAAGAGTGGTGACTGAACAGATAAACCACAGCGGCCCAGGTAGCTCAAGGGCCCCCGTGGAGGCGATGGCAGCTTAAAACCGGATAAGCCAGGGGCCAAAGCTGTGTAGACATCCATTAGTCTGAACACGGGGGTCGGGGGAGGGGAGGCATCCCCACTAAATCATACAGTTTTAACAGAGACCTGGTATTCAACATCATTAGCTTGAGGTCTAGGACAGGGATACACTTTGCATACTCACTTAATCTGAAGGAGCATCGCCTAGTGCACACCTAATGTTTTTGTGTATAAATATTAACAAATGCATGTTTTTTTTTTTTTCTGTACTGATTTTGTTGTGTCACAGTAGGAAAAAAAGGAGGGAGAGTAGGGAAATGTAGCCAAGTCTGCGGCTCAGTGGACTAATGCATCAACTACAGGGTCCTGTGTTTGATCTCATGGTCACAGGTTCATCTCGCCAGGTCCACTCAGCCCTTCATCCTTCTGAGGTCGATAAAATTTAAGTTGGGTAACAATAAACATCTGTTATTAGCGCCAAGAAGCCCCTTCGAGGGTGAACATGCGCTTTACCACCTGTTATGTTAAGTTAATAGGGAAATTCTTTTCCGTATTCTGAATTTCAACAAGGATAGATCCACATTTCATCATCCACATTTTAGCAAAGGTTTGAATTTTAACTAGGGCCAAGGGTGCGAGACTCATGTGTGAGGCTCAAGCTGTGCCTAGCAGATGTCAGTATTATGGTACTCATAAAGCACATGCCATCTAATCGGATTTTGACCCTGCACAACAGGTGTTTATCATTCGAATCACACCACAGTTATGGACTAAATGCAATGATATGATATGATATGAAATGGCATATATAATGTGCCTATACACAAGTGTTTCAAGGCGCGGCGAGGCAAGGTGTCATTCAGATCGTGCAAGTGCGTGGGAAGGGGGTAGGGACAGTGCAGTACATGGGAATAGATAATAACAATAGGTAAGTAACGGCCAGCATGAGGCAAGTGCATGGGTAAATGCAGACAGCAGGTGTCATGAGCTGGTGTGGGGACTGTAGGGATACAGAAACAGTCCCCAAGTGAGGGGGTTGCCAGGCGGGCAGTGGAGGTGTGTGACGCTGGCAGGGGAGGGACCTGGGCCCGAGATCAGAGGGTGTCCAGGTACCCAGTGCAGTTCCGGTTACAGTCAGGAGGTCAGCAGAGGAGAGGAGGAGAAAAAGCAGAAGAAAAGAGAAAGGTTTTGAGGTGCTTCCGAAACCGGAGATGGTTCTCCTCAAGTTTAAGAGAGGCAGGGAGGCTGTTCCAGAGGGAGGCACCAGCCGAAGAAAGAGATCTCCCACAAACATGTTGCTTGGAGAAGCAACTGACCTTGAGTGAGTTGGAGGCGGATGAGCAAAGAGCTCGAGAAGGAAGATATTTAGGAAGAGAGAGTTGAAGGTATTGAGGTCCCAGGCCCCAGAAGGCCTTGTGGATGATGCAGAGGGTTTTGAATGTAATCCTCACAGCCACTGGGAGCCAGCGCAGAGATTTCAGTCCTGGAGAGATGCGATACCTGGGCTTGAGGCAAAGGAGAAGTCTTGCAGTCCTGTTCTCGATAAGTTGCAGAGGGTGCAGAGTAGAAGCAGGCAGATTTAGAAAGAGGATGTTGCAATAGTGCAGCCTAGAGAGAACCAGAGCTGGAGACAGTGAGCTTCTGGGGCAAGGAGAGGAAAGGAAGAATGCCTCTGAGTAGGTGTAGCTGGTAGTGTGACTTCTTAGAGACATCAGAGATGTGAGGAGAGAAGGAGAGTGTGGAGTTTAAGATGACCCTGAGGTTTTTGGCCTTGAGGGTGGGAGCAGGAAGAGGGCCGAGAGAGGCCGGCCAGAGAGCTACAGGAAAGGAGGGAGCAGGTGTGCCAATGAGGAGAATCTCAGTCTTACTGGCATTAAGGCAGAGGTCATTGGTGGCACACCACTCCTGGATAGCAGACAGACAGTCATAGATGAGGGAAGGAGAGGAGAAGGCAGAGGATATCCTGAAAATGAGCTGGGTGTCATCCGCATAGCACTGAAAGTTGGGACAGAGACCGGTGATGCGGTGGGCAAGGAGTGCCAGGTATTGGTTGAACAGCCAGGGAGAGAGGTTAGACCCCTTGGGGACACCACAGGTAGAGAAGAAGATAGCGGAGAGGTAGGACCCAAGTTGGACCTGGGAGGGTCAGTCAGAGAGGAAAGAAGTCAGCCATGCCAGAGCCTGGCCGGTGATACCCAGGTTATCACGGAGACAGTTGAGCAGGATGGCATGGTTGACAGTGTCAAAGGCAGAAGAGAGACAAGCAGAATGAGGATGCACGGGATGTTAGAGTCAAGGTTGGAGAGCAGGTCTTCACGGATGTTCAGGAGAGAAGTTTCCGTGCTTCGGCAGCCAGACTGATGGTCATGAAGACAACCAACAGATTCAGTGTGGAGATTAAGCTGAGAGATGGGCAGTTTCTCCAGGAGCTTGCCCAGGAAGGGAGTGATGGAGATTGGGTGATAGTTAGCCAGGCAAGAGGGGTCGCCAGAGGGTTTCTTAAGAAGAGGGTGTACAAGTGAGTGCTTCGGGGGAGATGGGAAGACTCTAGTGGCAAAGGAGTGATTGTAGAAATCAGCCAGGGCAGGAGCCAGGGAGTCGATGTGGTCCTTGATAGTTTAGGAGGAACAGGGGTGAACCTGTTTCAACGAGACTTTCATAGATCGTACTTGTCTAGAAACCTCGTCTGCGGAGAACAGGGGTAAGGCAGAGAAGGAGGGAGGAGAGGTGGCTGCAGAAGGGCCAGAGGAAGAGCTGGGAGTAGAGGGAGGGAGGGAATAGCAGGAGAGTGAGGACAGGATGTCCTGAGTTTTATGGATGAATTGAGAAGCCAGTGCCGTGCAGAGGGCCTGGGAAGGGACAGGAGAGGAAGAGACTGCGGCAGCATTGGCCAATTCCTTGCAGATTTTAAATAGTTCAGCCAAGTTGTTAGATGCCGCAGATACGCAGGCTTATATATGAGCTCTCTTCTTGGTTAGGACAGAGAGACGGTATTGCCTTTCGAACAGGCAGCAGGCCAGTTTGTCAGAGGATGTACATGAAGGAAGCCATTTCCTCTCGGCCACCCTGCACTTGCGTTTTAGGGTGACGAGGTCTGAGTCATATGAGGAGTTGCACTTGGCTTTGGGCTTCAGGCTGATTCTCATGACAGGGGCAAGGATATTGAGTATCAGATATAGCAGAGTGGACCATGGAGAGGGCTCTGTCAGGTTGAGAGTCAGCCAAAGGGGGATGGAGTGAAAAGGTGGCTGCAAAAGCCTCACCTGATACACGCTTCATGGGTCAGATAACCGAGAAGGTGGGTGGCAGTGATGGAAGTGGCTTGGCCTGAGGGAGGGTGAGGTGGAAGGAGAGGAGAAAGTGATCACTGCAGGAGAGAGGAGTGGAGAGAGGGACAGCAAGGGGAAGGTCTGAGGGGATCAGAACATCCAGAGTGTGCCCTGCAGAGTGAGGTGGGCCAGAGGGGGAAATAGTGAGTGAGAGAGAGTTGCAGAGGTCACGAAAGAGTCCAGAGGGTGGACAGGAGGCATCCAGGTGGATGTTGAATTCTCCAAGATGGAGGAGTTGAGTGGTTGAGGCCAGGAGTGAGGAGGAGAGGTCCTCCCACTCAGAGAGGAAGGAGGAGATCTGGCCAGGTGGCCGATAGATAGTAGCAACAGTAAGGGAATAGCTAGGGGAGAGAGAGAGCCTGCAGACAAGGCATTCAAAAGAGAAATAGGCCTGCGTAGGAGGGACAGAGGCAGGAACCCACTCGGGGAAGATCAGGGCTACACCCCCTCTGGTGCGGTTGGACATGGGCGTGGAGAGGATCTTGTAGCTATCAGGTAGGAGCGTGTCAAAGCTAGTGACAGAGCCAGCCGGAAATCATGTCTCGGTGAGACCGTGGACATCAAGGTCAAGTTCTTCCAGAAGGTGACAGATAACAGAGGAGTGATTGACAGCAGAGCAAGAGTTTAGAGCGGCGATATGTAGAAGGTTGCCATCCTTGAAGGACTTCCGAGGAGGGGTACAGATCAGAGGGAAACCCTTCGGAGGTGTAGAAGGAGCACGCGAGGGGGCAGAGAGGGAAGGAGAAGGCAAGGTAGCCAAGGACGAGGCAGAAGGGGGAGCCAAAGTAACTGCGGGAGGATGGCAGGGGACAGCAGGAGAAGAAAGGAAATTAATGAGGCACGGGAAGTGTCTATCAAAGAGGAGAAGGTTGGCCTGCGGGGCCTTAGACCAGGACGGTCCCATTCGAGTAAATATTAACGATGACCTAAGAGGAATGGAAGGAAGCCAGGAGGGCATCCCAACAGGTGCCACCATTAATGGGAATAGAGGAAAAAGGAGAGACCACAGAGACCATATGATGGATCCATAGGTCTGGTGAAGGAACGACAAAGAGCATATCGGTGAGAGTTTCCTTGGAGGAGGTACTGGTGTAGGTGTCAGCGATAGGGAGGTCTGGGTTGGAGACCAGGGTGCCCTTTTTAAACTTCTTCCTACCAGATTTAGTGAGGAGAGCAGGATAGTCAATAGAGAAGCAGTTAGAAAAGATAGGAGAGACAGAGAGCACCATAAAGTAGGTGGGAGAGGAGAGAGGTGGAAGGGAGAGGGGGAGACACTAGAGAAGGACACTAGAGTAGGCAGACAAGACAGCGAGAGGCAAGCAAGTTGAGCAATATGACAAGACGACAAGACTCAGGATTAAGAGCTCACAGAATGCACATTTTAAGACAGGAGAGAAGACACACCTATGTTTGAGAGTCCCGAATAGTGGAGAATAGGCCTAGGTTTCACAGTGCACTTTAAATACTTTTACAATTCAATTTTAAAACTGGCAAAAAACACACCTAATTTTGAGAGTCCTGAATAGTGGGGAAAAGGTCTAGGTTTCACAGTGCACTTTAAATACTTTCACAATTCAATTTGACACTGGTGAAAAACACACCTAAGTTTGAGAGTCCTGAATAGTGGGGAAAAGGCCTAGGTTTCACAGTGCACTTTAAATACTTTCCCAATTCAATTTTAAACTGGTGAAAAACACACTAGGTTTGAGAGTCCTGAATAGTGGGGAAAGGGCTTAGGTTTCACAGTGCACTTTAAATACTTCAACAATTACATTTTAAACTGGTGAATAACACACCTAAGTTTGAGAGTCCTGAATAGTGGGGAAAGGGCCTAGGTTTCACAGTGCACTTTCAATACACTCACAATTCAATTTTAAAACTGGTGAATAATACACCTAAGTTTGAGAGTCCTGAATAGTGGGGAAAAGGCCTAAGTTTCACAGTGCACTTTCAATACTTTCACAATTCAATTTTAAAACTGGCGAAAAACACACCTAAGTTTGAGAGTCCTGAATAGTGGTGAAAAGGTCTAGGTTTCACAGTGCACTTTAAATACTTTGTCAATTCAATTTTAAAAACTGGCGCAAACACAATAAAAAAATGGAGTCTGCTAATTGGGCAGGTTCGCAGGGTAGAGTAAGGTTCTGTACCTAGCACAGGCCACTCCAACCTTCCTAGGTTGCTTATGAATGACGGCTGGCCACTGGCTTCCCCTGCTGACACCTGCCGACACAATAGGGAACCGCCACAGTGGGAGCCGCCCTTTGCCTAGGGCCCTTAGCCGCAGGGGCTGCCAGGCAGAGGGCTGCTCTGGGAGGAGGATCTAAGAGGGTGGGTTCCCCATCAACGGGAGGAGGGCGGGTACAGGGAGGAGGGATCAGGGAAGCAGGAAGTGGGAGACGGGAGGGAATAGACGGCAGAGAGATCTCTCGAAGCGCGTCCATGACAGAACCATGAGGGTCTTTTCACCTACAGCTGCAGCAGACCCTATACCTATCACCTGTGGTGTGCCACAGGGCTATTGTGTCTCCCCCACACTGTACAACATATTTACCAACCCCCTTTTCGATGATCTGGATCATCTTGGTATCACCTATACAAACTATGCATATGATACCAAGATCCTCCTTCCGCTTTCAATAGATTACGGGAAGGGTTTGGCCTTGGTGAATGGGGTGTACATCATCATCCAGGCATGGATGGCCAGGCACGGACTATGCCTGAAGGATGATGAAACTGAACTTATCATTCTAGGCACTACTACCAGTTTAAAGAAACTAGTCCCCGCCTATTGTTCATTCACGATCGATGGCCACAACATCATTGTAGGACAGGAGGTTAAAACACTAGGCCTTTACCTGGACTCCACCCTCTCCTTCAACAGGCAGGTGAACTCTCTAGCCTCCTCTACAGCCTCCACGTGCAAATTGATTTGTGCAGCTAAACACTTCCGATCCGACACTAGTTGCTTGACCCTTGCCAGAGCCCTTATACTGTCCCACCTGGATTATTGTAATGCTCTCTAGCTTGGATCTTCCAAAGGCACCACTAGCAAACTACAAACTCTCCAAAACAATGCTCTTAGAGCAGCATTAGGCATCTCCAAAAGAGAGCATATTACAGTCCATTCCCAACTGAACCATTGGCTCCCTATTAAAGACAAATTCTCCTAAAAACTGCTTCTCTCACGCACAAATCCCTCAACAACGCTGCCCCCATCTATCTGATCGACAGATTTCATAGTCAGACTTCTCTGAGACCCATAAGATTGGCCTACAAAGACTGCCTCTCTGTACCCAACTTCAAACGTTCCACTATAGGGGGTAACAGCTTCCCAGTGAAAGCAGCTAAACTGTGGAACTCCCTTCCACCAACTCTCAGAATGGTCCTGCCCTTTTCGTTCTAAGGTCGTCTTACGGCTAAAAACATAGGCCTATGAACCATCTCCTAATTTGCCAGTTGTATATATTGTACTGCCTACTGCTCGTATTCACTGTGTATTTATTACCCATCTGTATATTCGTATATTTGTATAATTTCTTTACTGTGCTGTTGTAACTAAGCTTCGCAATCTCTTGTAAATGCTGCGCACTGTTACCTGAGGGTATGACCGCGCATTACAAATAATAAAACAAACAACAACAAACAAAGTAAATTACACCAAAATAAAAACAATTCAACAAAGAAATGCTGTGGAGCCTGCAAACAATGGTGCAGCCTTACCTCTACCTGGAAGGAGTGAGGAGGTCTCGTGGGTCACGGGACTAGGTCCCAGGCACACAATGGAAGGGCTGTGCTGCCCACTCAACGGGAGGAGGGTGGGCTGCAGGGAGGAGCGATCAGGGAAGCAGGAAGTGGGAGAGGGGAGGGGAATGGACGGCAGAGAGAACGCTCAAAGTGAGTAGACCAGCAAAGTAAATTACACCAAAACAAAATCAGTTCAACAAAGAAATGCTGTGGAGCCTGGAAAAAATGGTGCAGCCTTACCTCCACCAGGAAGGAGTGAGGAGGTCTCGTGGGTCGCGGGGACTAGGTCTAAGGAACACAATGGAAGGGCTGTGCTGCCCAATCAATGGGAGGAGGGCGGGCTGCAAGGAGGAGGGATCATGGAATCAGGAAGTGGGAGAGAGGAGGGGAATGGACGGCAGTGAGAGCGCTCGAAGCGCATAAATCAGCAAAGTAAATTACACCAAAACAAAAACAATTCAACAAAGAAATGCCGTAGAGCCCAGAAACAATGGTGCTGCCTTACCTCCGCCCGGAATGAAATATATCATTAGCATATTAATCCTACTAACATCCCAGGTCCCAATAATCTATTCTCTTACTAATATTCAATGCAACGCTCAATTACTTAATAGGATCTGCATGTCTTTGTCCTGTCTTTTTTGTTTGTCCCTTCATGTCAATGCTTAGCACCCTGATGCCTGAGGGCTTTTAGCGCTATAAAAATAAATAAAAAAAATAAAAAATGAGTCCATTGCTTATGAGTGCCAGACATTGGTGCATTGAGATAAAGTGGCCCATTTCATAAAATGTAAAGGCATTTGAGCTGTGCAAGGTTAACATTTCCATGGAAAATGTGGAATTAGATTTGTTTTGTGGTGAATACGTGACAGTGTTCAGATGCGAGTTGATTTATTTAGACTGGCTCCATTGATCATTTGTAGAGAAGGAAGAAATAGCTCTGGATGAATGTAACATTTTCCTTCCGCGCTACAGCTTGAATCTCGGTCAGAGGCACTTAGGAAATCATGTGCTATCTAATGGGCTGGTTTATCAAGAAGAGGTGACTTTATTGGCAGATGCTTCATACATTTATACAGGATTAGATATACGTGAAGGAGGAGGTACAGGGAGTTCCTGGGCAGACTGACACTCCTATGTCTTGGCGACAGTGCTGCAGGCTGACTGTCTTGTGGCTGTCTCTCTCTCTCTCTCTGTCCTGGCTTAGCAGTCATCAGAAAAGTTGAGCGACCTTATATGTAGTTAACCCCGGGTAGCACGACAAGCAGAAAGGCTGGGGAAGGACTTTGTGGGTTACTTCAAGGATGAGATGGGGAGTGGATGCAATAAGAATTCTCCTGTCCTGTCCAGTAGACGGAACGGGGGAATATCACCAGGTGAAGCGTTGAAGGGCTATCTTGGCCTTGTGGTTTGAGAATCCACTGATCCCAATAGATCTAGGTAATTAGGCAGTAATTGAGGAGTGTGTAATATGTAAAAGAAATATTTTACAGGCTGTTGTGAGATAGAAATATGTGTGTTATCTTAAAGTAATTCACAATCTATATTTTACATATTTTCGCATTTATGAAATGAGCTTTGGTTACGAAAAGAGGCGTATAGCTACCAAGATAGTGAAAGAAACATTCAAGGTAACAGATAACTGTGCAGTAGCCAGCCAGCACCAAATGTGCAGTTGAAGCGTATTACCAGAAAAGCTATTTACTGTGTGTGAGCTCTCTAATGAAATGCATTTTATTCATGTTCAAGGATAAATTACTGTAAAAAGCAGCACAATATAATTTAATGCATCTGTTTGTTAATTTTTCAGAATTTTAACCTTTCATAAAGCCACTAAAGGAAAGAACAAGTTAGCTTCAGCGTTCTCATAATGTGTCAAAATTACTGTGTTAGCAACAGGTGGTAAACTCATCTTACTGCAGGTGGTAGTTCACATTACCACATGTGATAAAATATAAGGTGAATTGATTATTGGGAATTCAGTTTTTCAGTAGTGCTATGTGTGTGTGTGAATATAAATATTTTGTGATGTGACATGATACATGTATTTTGAAACACAGCCAAAGGGGCATATTGTGGTATTGTAGATACTGCAAGCCAATAAGAGTACTAAGTCCAGTACTTGCTTACCATTAGTGACCCTGGTAAAATAGGCAGTGTTCTGAAGTTAGGTTCACTACTATACCAAAAATACCATTTTGCCACAAAGTACCAAAAATACCACTATGCTACAGAAATACCACAGGATATCAAAAATATAGCCAAAAAGATCTCTAACAATAGTCTCCCTCTTCCACTGGTAGAGTTAGGAATGTCGCTGGGTTTACAATTCTGCTTCTTACTCCCTTTATCGCTGGATTTGAGATGATTACCTCAAATCCAGAAGCTCTCTGTGTGGTCAACGTGCTCTTGGGTCGTTTGAGAATTGCAAAGAGGACAATCCTCAAATTCCTCAGTCATCTCGTGTGTCCAAAGTAACTTGCCATCCCCTCTCTGTGCTTCTCTGAGACTGCTTAGCAAAGATATCATGTATGTGCTAATGGCATAGCAAAAATCACAGGCTAAGTCCGGTGTACTAGTGACACAATTGCAAGGATGAAGGCATGTCACAGGAAGATGAGTGATACTAGCAGCTGATATAGGGCTAGTGGTGGCAGCATCATAGTCATGTAGCACACATCAGCCAAGAGCCGGTTGTACTGGGAGGGTCAATGCAATTGGTGCGTGTGTGAAGTATGTTATTTCATTGGGAGCAAACGAGATGCGGCAGGTGGACTAATAATCACAGAAGGTAGGTCATAGAATGCGTGCCAGGAGTAGACGTTAGAGTGAGTGAGCCCTCTTAGGTGGATAGACGCCATAGACATACATGCTCGGCATCCAAAATAACAATGTGGATAAGTCATTGTGGGGACGAATGCGGAACTCGGCGGATGACAGTGATAGCGAAAGAGAGTACTGTATGACGAATTGTATTTGGCGACGCTTAAGCAGAAAACACAAACACAACATTAGTCTTGTAGGTGCAAGCCGGTTAGTAGGTTAGCAATGTTTATGGTGAATTTATGGATGCTTCGTAGATCAGAGTTCACTTGTAACGAGGGTAATAGGGGTATGCGCACTCACCAGGGGATAGCCGATGCACCCCGAGGCAAACAGGGGCAAACTGGGCCTTTTCCAACTGGCCTTCTCCGGTGCTAGCCAGCTTCCAGCTTGCAGAGGTATTCAAGAATAAATACAGAACATGTTACTTAGCAACGCAGCACTTTACTACTACGAAGGTGGGCGGCCATTTTATCCCAGGCGGCGCTTTTCAAATAAGCTGCTGGAGGGCCGCAGGTAGACTACGTGGCCATACGGTGAGCAGCATGATTCATGTGCTTGCTCACCTTGTGAATGTATGGAGCATCAGATTGTGCGTAGGGGCCTCGCTGCTCCTGCAGCATTCGATACAGGTTGTGGCTGCATCCGTAGTGTGGTGGTGGTGGTGGGGGAGAGGGCTCCTGCCATTTACACTCTCCTGGGTGAATGGAAGGATGATGGGGCAAACAGGGCCTTTTCCAATGGGCCGTCTCTGGTGCGGGCCGGCTTCCAACAGCTGGCGGAAGTATGCAGGAACAAGTACAGAATACTTTGCTTAGCAACACAACGCTTTACTACTACGAAGGCTGGTGGCCATCTTAGCACAGGCAGCGCTTTTCAAATAAGCTGTTGGAGGGCTGCAGGTAGACTACGTGGCCATATGGTGAGCAGCACGATTCATAGGCTTGCTCATCTTGTGAATGGATGGTGCATCAGATGGTGCCTAGGGGCCTCGCTGCTCCTGCAGTATTCGATACAGGTCGCGGCTGCATCTGTAGTGTGATGGTGGTGGTGGGGGACAGGGCTGCACATTCTGCTCTCCTGGGTGAATGGAAGGATGATGTAATCATATATAGTACAATTCTACCATCCTAACTGGAAAAGCTCTATACATATAGGGCCTGCTCCATGTGGGATGCCAGGCAATTGGTCCATCTAATCTGTTCATCTCTGTCCACTTGGGTGCTGCTGGGCTTGTCATATGAGGTGCAGTTGGCCTAACAATGTATCGGCTACTTTCACAAACAATGTTATTTTATTGTTGCAACAGGTACCTGGCTGATACAGGGATGGGCTCAGGGGGAGCCGAGGTCACACTAACTCACACGCTTCACTCACTCCCAGATAGACAAGCAACTCCCATGGTCCTCCACTTTAGTTTTGGGCTATAATTTTGATGCTACCCTGCACCACGCAGCACAAATCACGTGACCCATTTCTGAAGGTGCAGTAGCCTTGCCTTCTGATCACAATGATCCATCAAGGGGTGTAAATGTTTTATGGTCGGTGATCTGGGTTTGGACGGGAGTCATGGGATGAAAGCATGGCAAAGCTGCATTTCTCCTGTGGGGACCATTGGGGGCAGGAGGGCGTTGCTATCTGTCCCATGGGATGGTACTGCCAAGAGGCACTTTGCTCCCTTCTCATGACCTTGCAGGGTGCATTCTTTCCCAGGCACGAGGGCCTGTAACTTTCTTAGAATAATGAAGGATTTTGTGGACTCTGTGAGATCTGGCCAGGGTGGGGGAGATGTTCACACTCATGCAAGGGATCTAATACTAACACACAAAATGATGTTCACACGCTTGGGCCTACTTCTAAGATGGCTGCCGCTTGGCAAGATGGTGTTTGCAACCATATCTGTTACATAGCTAGTAATGCATGCACTAAGGTGGTTGTGCACCCTCCGTTATGAGCACCACCCTCCCCCCTGTTCCCTGGATGTGCTCTCTTAGCGTTTATTTCTCATTCGGTATCGCCTAGGGGGTGGGAAGACCATCTCTCCTTCCCAACAAATGGAAAAGTCCTGTCCAGGAGTAAATAAAGGGAATGTCAAAATTACATATGGTAACTACTTTGTGAATTGAAATGTCCTATCCATGAGTGATTAAAGGGTATCTCAGAGTTAGGCGCAGTTCAGCACATGCCATGACAAGAAAGCTAGAAAATGATTACAATTTATTTTTCTTTTAATTTACTTTATTTGGAATTATCTTTTTTAGTTTTAATAGCAAATAATTTGCAACAAAATTATTTTGAATATTCAGTTTCAAAAAAATAAAAAAATAAGTGATGCTTTGAACAAAACACATTTACTATGGCAGATTATTTTGACACAATTGGGCCATAACATAGAGTAAGAGAGCGAGACACAGGCATACACTCAGACACACATCCAGAGATAAGTATTCAAATGCACGCAAACATAGCTGATGCCGCCACTGACGCTGGGATTGGGCAGTGTCTGGAGTTTGTCCCTTCTCTATATGATGCTAAAATACTGCAAAGACCCATGACCACAGGCTCTCCTAGGTGCCAACTGGCTCTGTTCTCCTATAAGAGACTTCAAAATCTAGTTCGATGAAGAAACGGCAGCCACACAAAAACTCTAGCGAGCCAACTAGCAACAATGAATCTACATCAACTAGTCAAAGGAGAAACCCACATGGCAGGACATACACTAGACAAAATCTTTGCCAAAATAAAAACTCATTAGCATGGCGCCACCAATCCAAATCCTCTGGAGCGACCACCCCATCATTCCCTTCATAATCACACTGGCCAATGCAATAAACAAGCAACAGGACAAGCCACTGATAATCATGAAAAGAAATTGGAGAACCATCAAGAACTCCAACCTAACAGAACTACTAGAACTCAGCAAACAACAAGCAACAACTATGGACGAAGCTGACCTGGACAAAAAAATAGATCTACTTCACAATTGGATCAAAACAACGATTGACGAGATCACCAAAAGAAAACCTTTTACCACTTCATGCAAAAGAGCAACAGCAAAATGGTTCACCCCACTACACAGCGCCTTGAAAAGAAAAAAACTGATTGCGAGAAAATTTCAAATTTCAACAACATACCCACTCACACAAAAAGGAAATACAAAAAGCAAAAAGGAAATACTATGACAACCGAATCTTCAAAGCACCAGATACCCAAAAAGAACTCTTTAAAACCATAAATGAAATAAAAAATCCACCTGGCTGCAACAACACACCAATACCATAAAGAAACTATGCAATGATCTAGCAGACCATTTAAAAAACAAAATCATTACCATCCAACAGACCATTCACAACAGACCATGCAAGCAGAAAATGGAACCCACACACCCCAAGGAGAAACACCCAAACAAACTCTGAAACGTCCCCCTTATGTAAGTGGAGACATTCGTCAAATGGGTAAATCAAAGCCACAAAACATGTTCCCCCGCGGATCCTGGCCCCCCGGACATTTACAAATCAATCCTCTCACAAGGAGCACCCATGGAATACCACAGGAATGTCTTCAACCTCTCAATCGCAACAGGAAAAATGCCACAATCCTTCAGATCAGCATAAATCAGGCCGGTCCTCAAAGATACAGCAGGAAACATAGAAGACCTCTCCAATTACAGACCCATCTCCAACATACCATACCCAGCTCAACTTCTCGAAACATACATATACAGAACAACTCAAGAATTCATAGAAGAGCACCACCTGCTAGACCAGGCACAAGTAGGCTTTAGACCGATGAGAGGAATGAAATCAGCACTTCTCTCAATATGGGATTACCTAAAGGCAAACGCAGATTCAGACAATAATACCGCTTTGATACCTCTAGATCTCTGCCACATTTGACACAGTTAACCACAACATCCTCATCAGAAGATTGGAAGACATTGTAATCACTGACCACGCCTTACTATGGATCAAATCCTTCCTATCCAACAGAACAGAGACCATATGGATCAAACCTTTCAAATCCAACCCAAGAAAATCATCATGCGGTATACCATAAGTATCAACCTACTCCCCGTTATTTTTCAACATCCACCTGTCTCAACTAATCAAGATCGTCAAAAGACATGGCCTCACCTGTTACAACTACGCTGACAATACACAAATAGTCTACAAAAGACATTCAAGAAAACAACAGAACATTAGAGAACTGTCTTCATGAAATATACAACTAGATGAATTCAAACTACCTCAAACTCAACCCAGGCAAAACTGAATTAATAATGATCATCACAAAAAACAGAGGAGAGAACCACTGCATCCCCTGGCCAATGGAACTCGGTACAACCCCAGCCCAATCGTCGATTGTAAAAAAACCTGGGAGTACTGATGGATAACAAACTTACTCTAGAGCCACAAATAGACGGTCTAATCAAGAAATGTTTCTTTCTCATGCGAGTGGTAAAAAGGATCCTACCATTCCTGCCATTCGCCAACAAAAACATCACTGTCATCGCTCTCGTCATGTCCAGAGTTGACTGCGCCAATAGCCTATATCTGGGCATTCCTGAATGACTTGTAAAAAAAACGACAATGCTTACATTATTCGGCGGCCAGACTGCTCCTCAAACTACCCCAAAGAGAACACATCACACCAGCGCTGAAAACACTACACTGGTTACCAATAAAACAGCAAATCAAGTTCAAATCAATGTGCATTACGCACAAAGCAATCCACGACCAAGGCGCAGAGTTCCTAAGAAACAAATTAAGACTGCATTTCCCAACAAGGACATTCAGATCGAGCAGCGACATCTGCTTGGAACCAACACCCTACAACTAAAGAAAATGTGGAGGTTCTTCTTTCTCTCACCTTGCCCCAAAAACCTGGAACGATCTACAAAAGAACATACGTAACAAAAGAAATTACCTCCTATTCAGAAAACTCCTCAAATCCTGGCTCTTCAACCCATAACTAGAAGAACGCCTATGGGGGCATATATGAAGTTGAAACAATGATTAGAGAAGAAACCAACCCTCCCAATCCCCCTATGCTACCGCCCATACAGAGAAGGTGAGGAAGAACAAGCTAAGGCATATCAACTTACCAACCGAGAGATAGATATGAAAGAACGATGCCAAGGAAAGATCACAGATGGATTGGGATGGAAGGGCAATGATGATATATAAATAACACCTTGGCCTACGAACTACACACAGGCAACCATGGACCACTGACAGGAAATAGATAGCAAGGGAGTGGGTGATTGCTAATTTACAGCACCAATACCAGAGTGGGCGACAAGACGCGCCCCTACCTATTACACTAAGTTCAAAACAACACAGCTGGGAACGTGCCACGCCATCACTCACAACAATTAGATGGACAGGAAAGAAAAGTGAAAATATGCCTACCTATAGGACAGGCGGATACATAGAACAAGAATTACAAGGACTAAGCATCATATAACCCACTAACCCTATGCTCAAATCTCTGCATACCTAACTCACACGTAAATCCACACAACCATCTTCTCGCTCAGCAAACCGCACGCACTTCACCACACTGCAACAACAAATAAACAACACATAAACCACACCAACAGCACACAAGGTCTCGCTTCGGTCCGATAGTCACACCAAAGCTCAGCGTACGGTGAAAACCGAACTGAAGCTGTCGACAGCACACCACTTTCTCACATTCCTATTCCCTTTTCACACACTAACCCATTCCCGCCTTCTTGTTTGCAGATCCGCCAGAGCGCCTGGGGACCAATTCCGTTGGTGATGGTGCGCGGTACAAATACCTTTAACATTAAAATGCCCTTTATACATTCCTGGATTAGCAGCCAAAAGCACAGTATGCATATGTGTTCTGTATAAACCAATGTGTGGGCAAACTAATGCTTACATTAGGCATAAGTAGATGCAATATATAGTTACTCCATCCCATCCCAAAGTAATCACACAATTTGCAGTACTTCTGCACACTTACTGCACAAGGCACCCCAACTCCATTTCGGCGTAAGTTAAGTGCACATATAAGTGTGCCAAGATGATGACTGCTTCTGAATACTCACAAAATGACATCCGTGTGGGCGGCAACCAATAACAAGGAGTTGCTCTGCCTTCCACTCCCCCCTCAGTGACGCTTTTGGAGAGGCCCACTTATGGAGCTCTCGTTCCCAACATTTCTATGTGCATCATTTACGCCTGTGTGGTTATTGCGCTCAACCTTTACGTGCTTGAAAATAACAAAATAAGCTTCTGTGCATCTTTTATTATTTTTAATTTTTTTTTACAACCACAAATATTATTGATTCCAGCGAAAAAAAAAGCCACAAAAGACCACATATCAAACAGTCATAAAAACAGTCATAAATAAACACAGAAGGAAAATGAATGAGAAGTGGCAAAAGCGCCACATCTTTCGTACAACACCCCCAAGAAACAGCCTATAAATACCATTAATACCATTACAGAGTAGGCACAGTTCCTCTTAAAAGCGAGTGTAAAAAATGTCACAACTGCCACAAAGACTGCCTGAATAGCGCATCGTTTCATCGCATCCAGAGAGGCACAGATGTTTCTTGCATTGAGCTGGGTCCACATCGGTCTGAGCCATTTGGACCTCCCGGATAAATATGGGGGGCAATCAGTGATCGAAGTGAGCGGGAACGGCCGGGAGTGGTGTTCCACTACATTCTCATTTTCTGTTTACCATTCCCCTACGTTTTACGACCATATTCACCATTCTACGTAGAGGATTTGTTGTAATAGGAGCCTTAGTTACTAGTCACTTAGACTATTGCAATGCCTTGGCCGCAAGACCTTGTCACATGTTGCACTATGCTTCTGCCTTCCGCCTTCCCCCTTCCGGCCGAGACCACAGTTCCACTACTTTTTTTTTGGTACACTTCTACCACTGGGGGCAATGGGAAATAAAATGCACTTCGCCCTCAGTCTTGCTGGGACAGAAAGGACGTAAAGATGAAAATAATGCTTGTCCCATTTGGCAGTAAATTGAGCAAGTGGCAAGATTCGTAGATTCCTAAACGAAACTTGGTAAGACTGCTGTTCAGCTTGTGACTTGAGTGGGTATAAAGTTGCGATTCCAGACCCCAATTTGTCTTGACTAATAAAAAGTTGCCAGCCTTCCTTCATAACAAGTGTCAATCATCTGTCCCCAAATCCAAGCTTTAAAATGGCTCTTGACACTACATTTTTACATTCTATCAAGCTTAGTGCATCTTATTCTATGTGCAAGTCACGCTCAAGCCTCGAAAATGTCCATGCACTTCCCACTGAATTGTTTTCTTTCACGATGTGTGTACAAGCAAGTATTTACCTTTTCATTTTTGATCAATGGGCAAAGGTGGGTAAAGTGACATTTAAGCTTTCTGCTGCCCCAGGGAAATCAAATGCATGTATCCGTCCGCTATGCTTTACCATGCTACCACCCCTCTCATGTGTTATCTGAAAGACGTAGGGCCTGATGCTCAAAGATTTGCACTGGAGCAAAGCAGAGATGCCTGTGAGCAGTTCTGAATAGCACTAGCTACCTTGCAGCTGGTCTACAAAGGCTAAAACTGTAGAAACATCTGGAGATGCCCGGTGCATCTCTGAGGTGCTCACGTGCAAAGGATGACTTACGGAAGTGAGAGCCACGGAAGGGTTCACAATGGCCCAATCAATACGTTCACAAAGAACGTCACTTCTGTCCCTTATACAGAAAGAAATAGGGCCTCATTACGAGTCCGGCGGTAGCCCTGCTGGTGCAACCAGCGTCTTCCCGGTTCCACCGGGAGATTACAAGTCTGGCGGCCCAGGAAGTCAGGCGCCAGTAAAATGTAAGTCCCCATTCCCATAGAGTCCCATAGGACTCGGAAGCACCGGCACTGTGGTTAACGGTGCCAGCGCTTCTGTGAACGGTTTGCCTACCGGGGCCGCTGCGTCGGGCAGGGTCAGACCTGTTGGGCACAGCAGCCCCGGCAGGCAGACTCCTAGTTTGCCAGTCTGGAAACAAGGATGTTGGTGACCTTACTGGCACCCTTGTTTCTGGACCAGCAAACTTGTAATGAGGCCATCTCCAGTTGAAGATTTAAGCAACTATCCATGCTCGATTGTAAAACATGGTTAACATAGAGTGGGGGTCTGTTACGTGATCTAACTCTTATCTATTTTCTTGGAGGCTCTGCACAAGAGGAGTATCACTCGGAGATGGCGCCAGCAAGGTCACTGCGGCTGTGGAATGCATGAGCTCCATGCCTCCAGCGATGGGAAACCATTTCTGCGAGAAGTACACGCCGTGCGTGCCTAACAAGCTGTAACCAGAACCGAAGGCCACGCTGACCCATGGCCAAATCAACATACATTACAAGAACTTGGACACTTTTACCGCTTGCCCACTGATTGCTTACATACCTTCGTCCCATACATGGTGCCGGATGCAGCCCGAGGGCACCCTTCTGTGACATAAGTAATGTATTGGGGAATGGATCAGCCACCTCAATTGTATATATAAGGATGTAAGCTGCCTGGAGGGGCAGAGCAGTCCACCCAGGCGGTTTGGATACGTGCTTTCATTATATGCAAATACCCTTCTACCTCTGGTCTCCGGTGTGCTTTATTGTGATGTGTTGCTGAGTGTGCAGTGAAGCAGGGCGGCTTGCAGGAGGGAGCAGGACGGACGTTCGGTAACATTTGGTGCTGAAACCCGGGAGCTCCCTTTTTTCGCCTATCACTGACACGGTCGCGGAGGCAACATCAAATACGGTAAGTGAAAAGAATGTTTTTCGCTGTACCTATTTATACCAATTTTTTTTTTGTGCAAAATAGCACTAAAATATAAAAAGTGGTATTTGTATTTTATTTAAAGTACAAGGGTGACTGAACTCGGAGACCTTGGGTCTCTGAGACATACACAGGGGTACCGCGGTCTGTCTGATAGGGTCAGCTGCCTCAGAGTACTATAATTTATGGTACAGGGTCAAAGGGCACTTACAGAGCCACAGTTTAAGTCAGAGCACATTAAAGTAGGGCTTGTGATACAGTCAGAGCACCGTTCAGGTGCAGGGTTAAAGCTGTAGTGACATAAAGCACTGTGCAGGGTCGAAAGCTTTCACTGTGGTAGGGTCATTAGGGACAGACGAAATAAGACAGATGGCGGACGCCAGTCCATTGACCAGGCGGGAAGAGGAGGCTAAAGAGGTTATTGAAGAATTTTTGAAGAAGAAAAAGGGGATGTGTATGTGGTCAGATATCGACAAACCCCCTAGAACGGTAGAAGATTTGATAAATGAATTACTATTTACAACGGGTAAAAAATATTACTGTAAAAACAAGATTCATGTGATAGTGACATGTCTCTGGAAGATGTATCGCATAACAAAAGGGGAAAAAGATGAGGTTACACGACAGAATGCACTGCTATGCGACATGAGGGAGGACCTCACATACGCCCGGCAAATGGCTAATACTCACTGTATGCAAATGTCGTCTACTATCGTGCTCAAGGCACAAGAATGTGAAGATATTAGACAACAGCTTACTGATTGTCAGGAGGAGCTAGAAATGCACAAAAATGCATTTGAGGTATACAGACAACAGCACCCAGACAAAGATGATTGGACATATCCGGTATTGCCCGTAAAAAATACGCAACCGGAGGAATATGTGAGCCCCCCACCCTATAATAAGGCAGTAAAAATGGCACCGATATCACTGCCTACTGGGGGGCCCTTTACGAAAACAGGGGTGGACGACACACCGACGGTGGATGAATTAAGGAATGAGCTAGATTTGGACAATATGAACTATAATAATGTGACGAAGGTGGTGTGGGACAGGATAAAAGAGGTTATTAATAAATGGGATGTGGTGCACAACATTGCGCGCAAAGACAGGGAAGTAGGGATACAAATGGAACAAGAACTTAAAAGGGCTGAGGACTCACGGGATTCACAAGAATGCCACCAAGGTAGACCACAGGACATTATGAAAATGTTAGCCCTCCTAAAAGAAATGCCACGGTATGGAGGGGCTGGCCCAATGGAATTATTCAGTGCATTACACTCAACATACAAAACACTGGATGCACACAGATTGGATAGGGGACAAGTAGTAAGGATATTAAAGGCAGTATGCAACCCATCACGGTTAATAATACCGGAGTTTTCTGACCTGGATGACAAAAACTTAGTAGAAGATGGGGCAAAGGGGGAAGGCACAAGATGGAGGGTAAGCTTAGGGCCCATCATGGCACTAATGAAAAAACACCACAGAATACTGGCATTCCCAAAACTAATGCAGGTATTAAAGATCGGGAGGGACCAAAGCCCATCTGATTTCGCGGATATGTTAACTCAGACATTAATGAGGGACCCAGGGACGGAAGAAAAGATGACCATTTGGCAGTTATTACCGGATGACATTACAAGGGTGGTGGAAGGGAAGGTAGATGTGGAAGACAAATTCAAATCGGTTCAGGGGTGGGCATATGTTTTGAACGCGGCAGATGACACATGGCTAGCGGTACGAAAGATAATTCCTGTGAGAGAATGCAAAGAGTGGGCAGAGGGCAAGTACATGGAGGAGCAGGAGTGGGACACCCTGACACCAATACGGAATGTTACATATGATACTGAAAGGTACAGCGAGGATTCAACGTTGTTTCGGGGTCGGGGTAGAGGAGGTAGAGGACGCGGGAGAGGTACAGCGGGTAAGGTGTTGTTCGACAGAAAGACAGGGGCTAAATTGTATCAAAATGCGGAAGGGGTGATAAGGCCCTGGGTCACATATTGGGAGCAACAACAGGAGATCAATGACATAAAGGAGAAGGCACAGAAATTAAGAGACCAAGTGACCAGTACAGGGGCAACACCAGTGGCTGCGGTGACTGGCTCTACCGGGTACTAGGACAGGGACAAACCAGCAGAGTTGGAGGCCGCAGTGATACCTCTAAGACAGGATAGATGGGGCCGCATGACGGCAGAAGGTTCTTTCTCCGCTGGTGGAGTCACACATAACGCGACCATATTGGTAGACAGTGGGGCGGCGCTAACTCTGACTAAAGGTGAATTCGTAGACACAAAATATTCCAAAATGACAAAAATGCAAGGATTGGGGGGGCCTATAATTACTTCCCCGATTAAAGAACTAAACATTTGCCTGAATGGGGTGTATATCGGCAAGCAGCAATGCGCCACAGGAGGGGTGGAGGACATTTTGGGGATTGACACACTGTTAAGGAAAGGGGCGGTAATTGACTTAGCAAATCTATGCCTCCGCCTTCAAAATACAGCAGGTATAGTACAGGTGATACCAATGGCTGTCGTCACAGCAACAACAAAGGGGGACACACATATCCTCACGCAAACAAATGGCATTTTAACAGAATGGGAGGAGAGGTTTCCCGATACGTGGGGAAAACACAAGCTAGATTTTGGGAGAACGCAGGATAATGTGGTATTGAAATTAACCAGCATCCCACGATATGTAAAACCCTATGGAATACCTCCAGAGGCGGCAGAACAAATAAACAATATACTGAAGGCTTTACAGGAGAGGGGGGCCATAACAGAACATTCAGGCTGGGTACCATTTGTATCGCCGGTATGGGCGGTAAAGAAACCAGATGATTCATTCCGTTTAACAATTGACTACCGCATAATAAACAAACACTTACAGTCCAGACCCCAGCTGGTAACCTCATTTCCAGAAATGATGGCAAAAATACAACCAGGTATGAAGGTTTTCAGTGTCTTAGATATCTCCAACGGATTCTACTCTCTCCCATTACATCAGGATTTACGGGAACTAACAGCATTTACGGTTGAAGGGGTGGTATATGTATGGAATGTATTACCGCAAGGACTCAGAGACAGCCCAACAATATTTCATGCTGCCATGAAAAGAATATTGCAGAGCATAACGTGCATGAAAAATGTCATTCAATATGTGGATGACGTATTGGTGTGTAGTGAGACAAAGGAACTACACGAGAGACACTTGGGGGAGGTAATAGGGGCGTTGCAAAAGGGGGGGCTCAAACTGAATGGGGGGAAAGCACAAATATGTCAACCAGAGGTACGATTTCTAGGGGTAACAATTTCAGGAAAAGGAAAAAGCATATGTAAAGACAGACTGCAACTAATAAATTCATTACCCCTCCCAACAGATCACACAGCACTACACAGGGCCATAGGGATCTTAGGATTTTCAAGGAACTTTACCCCCCTATTTGCTGAACACACGAAAATACTATATGACCTATTGCGGTCAGACAGATTTGATTGGACTGAGGAACACACTGAGGCTTTTCAGAAATTAAAGGGCTTATTGAATGGGGCTCCATCATTAGTAAGCCCAAATCCAGATATGCCCTTCTACATATGGCCAATTATATCGGAAAGTACGCAGGCTGCAATACTGACACAAAAATATGGGGATACTCATCATTTGGTGGCATGCAATTCATTGAACTATAAAATGACAGAATTGAAATACTCCAGATGCGAGAGACAGCTGTGCACACTGTACTGGGCAATCAACAAATTCCGATACATAACAGGAGGGGCTGCATGCATTATCAAAACTAACCACAAACCCCTACAGATGTTACTATCCTCGAAAATGTACCAGGGCAATGTCAGTACACAAAGGATAGGCAAATGGATAGCACTTCTGACCACAATTACACTACACTTTGAGGAAGGAGGAGAGAAATACATACCAGTAGACGGCATACAGATAGATGGCCCACACGAATGCAGGACAGAAACAGTGAACACTCTACACAACATATTCAGGGCGTGCGCACCGGATAAAGATATCGATGGGCCCACGTTCTTTTGTGATGGAAGCTCCACATATGTAGACAACAAATTACATGCAGCAGCAGCAGTAGTGCACAGGCAAAACGATCAGTGGCAGCACAACTCAATGGTGTTTGAAGGAAAAAGCGCACAATACGGCGAGCTCCAAGCGGTAGTACTGGCACTGAGGGTGATGGGGAAAATACCACGAGAAGTTGCAACAACGGTGGTAGTAGACTCAGACTATGTATTTAAAGGGCTCACCATATACTTGCAATGGTGGAGAGACCAACAATATCGGGGGACCGACGGCTCAGCTATAAAATTCGAGCAGGAATGGAAAGATATTGATGACCTATCGGGACAACACGACAGAATATGGGTCATCAAAACAAAGGCGCACAAAACCAAAGGAAGATGGGCGGAAGGAAACAACAGGGCAGATGCGGCAGCAAAATTGCCCATAAAAGAATACTCACGCACACCGCCACCCCCCATGGCGCCTTTGCAAGACAAAGAAGGGGACGAAGAAAGGGAGCAAGGAGAAGCGTGGGAAGAAGAATGGCCAGCACCACCCCCCCAGAACCAAACAGGGAAGAAGAATGGCCAGCGCCACCCCCCCCAGAACCAAACACAGAAGAAAATGAAAATTGGTATGTTTCACAAGGGGAGGGGGAAATGAAAATAACACTACGGAAAGGCAAGACAAAGGAACAAGCAGGAAGAGAAAGACTTCTGTCAGACCTACAGGAAGAAGACGACATACTGATGAAATTCATAAACGAAAACAGAAAGGATGAGGGGGTACAACGAAAAGATAGCACATGGTGGTACAAATCACATGGACACTGGGTAATAATACTGCCTACCATCCTAAGGAAAGATGTCTTACAATGGGCACATGGCTACTGGACACACGAAAGAGGAGAGAATGGATTATGAAGGCTAACAGCAATGGCCTGGTGGCCGACAATAAGGGAAGATTGGCGAGCACACGTGGCAAATTGTGTGACCTGCTGGAAGCGAGATAGAAGAGGAAAAGAGAAGATGGGACTGCTCCAACACGAACAACGAAGCACAGAAGCATGGCAACATATCCATCTAGATTACGTGGGTCCACTACCAAGAACAGCAAAGGGACACAGATACATATTGGTGATCATTGACACTTTTAGCAGATGGCCAGAGGCATTCCCTACCAGAAACTGCTCTGCCAAAACAACTGTGGACATTTTATTACAGGACATAATAGCAAGGTTTGGCATCCCATCTAGAATGACATCGGATAATGGTAGTCATTTTTCGGCTGAACTAACACGAACATTATGTACCAAACTACGCATAGAACAGAGATTTCACATCCCATATAGCCCGACGAGTGCCGGAATGGTGGAGAGATTGAACTTGGAAATTAAAAAGGAACTGTTCAAAATAATGGATGAAGAAGGATCACAATGGGACTTACTGCTTCCATTTGTACTACATGGATTACGATCAAGACAACACTCAGCTACCGGGTACTCGCCGTATGAAATACTGTTTGGGAGAAGCATGCCCAGCACTGAAAAGTTACTGCTGCCACTGACAACGGGGACACCAAAAGATTATGAAGTTCTAGATGCAGAATACATATCTTCATTAGTGAACAGACTACAGGGCATCCGTAAAATGACAATAGAAACACAGGCACAAACAGACATCGACACAGCAAGAAAACACAACAAAACAAGAAGGGAAATGGTGTTACACATAGGAGAGACTGTGATGCTACGCAATGAGTGTAGAACTGCAAAAAGTCAACCCAAATGGAAAGGGCCATATATAGTAACAGATAGAATAAGTAATGTAGTATATTGCATTGACCAGTGGGATAGCGAAGGCTTAGTAATGAGACATCTGAGCCAACTAAAAAGAGTGAAAAAAGGAAGAGAGTACATGGAGAGCAATGAGAACGAAAAAGGAAGGGAGAAGGGCGTAAAGAGAATGAGAGAAGCACGGACCATGACGAATACAGCAGAAGTATCTGGATAAATATCTCTTCTTTTTATCTTCCAGATGCGCCTGTACATATGGCCCATGTTCTCACTACTGTCGATCGCCGCAGCGAAATGGCGAATGAACGGCTACATCAACATTACCCAGGCGGTGGCTGATACTTTTAACATATCTAACTGTTGGTTGTGTTCACAATTCCCAACGCATGCACAACAAGGGACACCACTGGTGGCAGAACCATTTACTATGGAAAAATGGGTGGGGAACGTAAGGGCGGCTACCAAAATAGATGAAACTGGCCAGCCGGTACCAGCATTTACATTTCAAGAATCATTATCTGCACCATTTTGCATTAAATCTGGGGGTAGGGTAGGAGCAAAACTAGAGGATCGTGCGGTGGGGCAATACGAGCACTGTGCCAAAACACTCACGATAGACACAAGAAGTAGCATTGTGTATGGATTTAAAAGAGTGATATGTACCTGCTATTATGAAGATGGGCGCAGAGAGCAAAATGTCACTAGGTATGACATAGACGGGGAAATACTGGATGCAAGGGGACGCATAGTACCACCAGATGATTGTAGATGTAGGAACACAGGGAAAAATAATGAGACAAGCTATTTTGTGGGCATAGCAATATACAATGGGTTAATGTATAATGGAAATAGCCTCCAAGTACACTTATACACACCAGGGGTGTATTGGCTCTGTGGAGGGTGGGCATACAAAACTTTGCCCAAACAATGGGAAGGTGTCTGCACCATAGGACATTTGCGACCAAACGTGACAATGATGGTACTAAATAAAGGAATACACCGGACTAAAAGGGACAGCGGGGAGAACCCATTGGTAGTACGTAACACGGGGTTCCACCAATTCGTAAGAGTACTGATCCCCTCACTGGGGGTATATGAGTTAGAAAGGGCCATAGTGAACATATCCGCCTCATTGGAGCTCTTTGCTAATGCTACAGCAGACGCGTTAGGACACATGCAGAAAGAAATACATAGCATAGGGGCAACTGCTATGCAGAACAGAATGGCGCTTGATTTATTACTAGCTCACCGTGGAGGCGTGTGCGCAACTTTTAATAATTCATGCTGTGTGTATTTAGAGGAGGATGGCATTATAGCTAAAGACATCACAGTGATAAAACAACAGGCAAAAATATACCAACAAATTGCGTTAGACGGTAGTGGGGCAATCGACTGGTGGGGATGGTTAACAGGGCCTATGGGGGAACTGGGACATAAAATTGCAGTAGGCATCATGATCTTGGTGGTACTATTATTATGTATATATTGCATTATTACTGTTATAAAATGTATTGGTAAAAAGGGTATGGAAAGCACACAAATGCGAAATATTAGACAGCATTTATAGAAACATAAAAACAGGAAAAAGAGAAAAGTGGGCGTATGTTACGTGATCTAACTCTTATCTATTTTCTTGGAGGCTCTGCACAAGAGGAGTATCACTCGGAGATGGCGCCAGCAAGGTCACTGCGGCTGTGGAATGCATGAGCTCCATGCCTCCAGCGATGGGAAACCATTTCTGCGAGAAGTACACGCCGTGCGTGCCTAACAAGCTGTAACCAGAACCGAAGGCCACGCAGACCCATGGCCAAATCAACATACATTACAAGAACTTGGACACTTTTACCGCTTGCCCACTGATTGCTTACATACCTTCGTCCCATACATGGTGCCGGATGCAGCCCGAGGGCACCCTTCTGTGACATAAGTAATGTATTGGGGAATGGATCAGCCACCTCAATTGTATATATAAGGATGTAAGCTGCCTGGAGGGGCAGAGCAGTCCACCCAGGCGGTTTGGATACGTGCTTTCATTATATGCAAATACCCTTCTACCTCTGGTCTCCGGTGTGCTTTATTGTGATGTGTTGCTGAGTGTGCAGTGAAGCAGGGCGGCTTGCAGGAGGGAGCAGGACGGACGTTCGGTAACAGGGTCTAACAAGTCAAATCCTTCTTCCTCGGGGTGATAGAACAAGCGTATATGGATATTTTAACACACCTTTACCCGGTTCTACTCACACTTCACAGCAAATTGAGGTTGGTGGGCACCCACGTAACCGCTGCAGGGCACTGTAAGACCAGAGGAACCTTGAAAAACCAGAAGTAATTTGATATAACCTACCTAGGCCCCCACATCACCACCCAAAATAAAAACGACCAAAGGCCAGCCTAGTTGTTGGTAGTTGTTCCATCCGGCAGCGGATAACACAGGCATATGAGCTGGAACATCGTTGCACGTGATTGGCTTCCAGCAAATTAGATCCCCTGGATATACAACTTTGGTGATGTGAGAATTCGGAATAATTACACTCCGCCTTACAACTAGCTGCACATTGCAAACTGTGCTGTAGGGCAACAAAATCTAGCATGCTCCCCTCATCCTCACTTGCATACCTAAAGGAATCAGTGAGAATCCACCTATGCCTCCCAACAACCGCAATAAACTGTTACAGAATGCTGGCAAAACTACCTCTTATCCACCCCACTGCCCCTTTTGTAACAACTACAATGGGTTCTCCACAAAGCAAGAACTATGCATTTATATTTCATGGTGTTTGAATCACAGGTAGCCGAGACATGACAGCGCACCGTCTTCTAAGAATAACAATGATTCCATTAAATTCCAGAACAATGTAATGTATTCTTTATCTTTTTGACTCAAGACATAGGGATTCATTATGAGTCCGGTGGGAGTCATGCCAGTAAATACCGGCACAGATATCACCGGACTCATTTTTTTCAGCACCCAGCAAACAGCCCCGGCAGTCCCGGTAATTCCCTATTGCCGGGCGCCGGAAAATATTACTCCCCATTCCCATTCGAGTACCATTGGATTCAATGGGAATGGGGAGGATGGATGCACCAGCACCGTTAATAACGGTGCCGGTGCATCCCTCAAATTCTGCAAGCAAGTGCCATTCTGGCCACCAGTTCAGACCTGGCGTGCGGAAAGGCACCCGCTCCAAGACCTTGGAGTGTGTCTGTCCGGTAACAATGGTGCCGGTAGCTTGCCGGCACTGTTGTTACCAGACCGGCACACTCGTAATGAGGCCCATAGACCAGGAGGAAGCAGTGAATGTCAAGCTCTTATATTTCATCAAGTCCTTTGCCACTCTCTCAAACTGAAGACCTGTGGACAAGTTAAGCAACTTGATTTAATGTGCAGTGGTTAATATGGACTGCATCCCAAGTTTATCCCTCGGAATGAGTGCGAAAATAGGGAGAGATTTAAGAAGACCTAGAGTCTGACCGAGGGCGGGGCAGTGAGAAGTACATACAGCCCACTGTCAATGCATGATTTTTGGGGAGGCAGCGCTACATGGTGGTTCAAGATTGGGGTTTCGGTTTTAAAGGCCATCACACTTGAGAGGGAGTCCGAGTTATCCCACAAATTCCTGTACAGTGTGGCAAGAATGTGCAGAACTGGAGAAATGTTGGATTGTCAAAGGAGATGCCTACAGAGGAGAAGAAAAAGAGTTTTAATCTAGGCTCTATATATCATTGGCGAGGCCACATCCAAAGTACTGCCTCAGGATCTGGAGGCTACATTTCCCATACATTAGGATAAACACCGGCCAGAGGCAGACTAATCGAGACCCATGAAGACAGTCAATGCTCTACTCCAGAAACCCGCATAGAGAGATGCACGCATCTAAACCTCGATTGCCAGAAAGAGAGGTGTGAGGTACCATATGCTCCTCAGTTGAATGCAAGGAGTAGAGTGGAGAAGCAGATACATTTTGAGGCAAGTCTCTAGGACATGGGGTTATGAGGTAGGAATTATCAGTTGGGGGACTCAGTAGTAAGAACAAAATGGCTACAGAACAGTATTGGAAATGTATGGAAACAGCCTTCAAGTTAGAGCCATGAAGCAAAACCAGTAGAATTAAAATATGCATGAGGTGGGCACAGGAGGTTGACCTTAGAGTCAGAGGAAAGATGGAGCTGGTGAGCAAGTGGAATTTAGTGGCTTGCTGCATCCAAGACTGTGGTCAGCCTAGATGGGCTTGACATTACTTATCAGGCATCAGAATGTTTGTATAGGTTACTGAGGCAAATCTTTCCTTTCTTCTTTCTACAATTTGACCAAGCAATGCAGGCTGTAAGTTTGTTCACCTCAAGTATGTCAATATATTGCTCCTAGGAGCTGCAGTGCACTTAATACACGCTCTCCAGCATGTTCAAAACACAGAAGCCAGGCTGCTCCTCGGTCTTGGTCCTTGTGGCCACATAATGACCAGAATGGTATATTCAATTGCATCACACAATGGGGCTTGCAAGCCACACGTATAACTATCCAAACACAAGCTCCAATAAACAGCCATGCACCATGTTATGTCATGTTGATTTATACCACGGAACGCTGCCATTGGCATCGTCTCCAGATGCTCACGTGGCTCTGTAAGAAAAGTGTATATGGTTGGCTAGTGTGGGAGGGAGGGATAGGATAGAGGTTGTGGTCATCTGTCGATGTGTGCAGATCCAGGATTATCTGGCATCTGTGTGTTTGAGCTTTCTATGTGTGCTTTCTCATGTGCACGGGACGTGTTCCTTGAAGGCTGGCGTCCAGTGTCTGAGTTGTTTGTTGTCTGCCGGTATTGGGTTTGTAGTATGGTTAGACGGGGGGTGGGTACATTGTAAGTGATTTCAATCCGGCACACACCCAAGTCAAGCCCGGCATGTAGTGCACAATTGGAACCCTTATTTATTTTTGTCTATAAATTCAATATTCTGAACGATATACCACTCATATCACACGCTTCACCTGGAACCCCCCCGGTCACACTGAACCATGAATCAGGCTAGTTTGCAAAGGTATATATTTATTTATGTATTTAAGATTTAATCACAATATATTTAATAGGTAAACAACAATCACCAATGGGGTGACAGAACACTGAATAATATCTTTAATACACTAGGAATGAGTAATGAGCAAAACAAATGCAGCACAGAAAATAATATGTTTGTGTTGGTTCAGATCAGATAGCACTATGGTTAGAGGTTCCCCCTGCAAGACCCCTCAACCCCAATAGGCAATGTAAAGAGAAGGGAGGAGAGAGCAGGTATTCAGGAATAGCACAAATCAAACAGAATATCATTCCCACCTTTCCCCATCAAACACAAGAGAAAAATGGAACTGACTTTTCAGCTGTCAGAATGGCTTTAAATTCTTTTTAGAATTGACTGGGCAAAAGCACCAAATATGGTCAAAAATACTTAAATTGTTGTAAATTCCTATGGGAGCCGCTTTGGACAGTTGCACACAATCACAAGCAATGATTTAGTCCAAAGAAAACATTTGAAATCTTAAAGTCCAAGTTGGGAGCCGTTTAAAGCTATTTCACACGTGTAAAAACCTTTCAGAATTGTAATTTGCGGCAAACCTTTCCTTGCGCGATATTCATGATAACGGGACAATGGGTTCTATGGATAGCTACAGGTGTTATGTACAAGTAGGAGTTGAAATCTCGTTTCTATCACAATAACTGAGGGAGTTATAGAGATTTTTGTAAGAGTTGTTTTTGCGAGATAGGCGTGAGAATGGAAACAGAAATTCACTTTTGAAAATGACGAATGGGTTTGCTTACACTAGAGGATGACTATGAAAAAGCGAATGCCACAGAGGGATTTTACAGTAACGTGATCGGTGTAACCCGCCTACTGTGGAAACTCTACTTCTTCAGATGAGAAATGGGTCAGCGCAAAGATAGTTCTAACAATACTGGTTCTGAATGAAAGATAGGATGGGTTTGAGATAGGAATAAGACAATGCAAATATACTATGGACCACAGTTCTTCCTATTAATACTCACAGGATAAGTTATTAAATTGGACCATCAGCTCTGGTCATTGGATTGCATCTGGTCTAGGAAAGAAAGCACATCAGGCATGGTACTGGATCAGCTAGGCCGGTCGCCAGGTTTGCACAGGATCTGCCCTCCTAGTCTGTGGGTATTTAAATCAGCTGGATAGCGAGTTCCTCAGGCAAGCCTAGTGGTGGCAAGCCAGAGAATTTCAGGATACTGGTTAAAAAGGCCTTCTCACACCACACAGCGCTTCACTGGGTGGAGGGAATAACTTTGAGGATTTGGGCCTTGCTGAAATCAATAGTTCTCTATTGCTGGCAAGAGTCTTGGCCTCTGGATCTGGAAGAATATTAAAGCTGGATGTAGAATGGAGGATCAGAGTGCTTCGCCGGAATCAGGAAAGTGAGTGGATTGGTGAGTCCCTGTGTGTTGTCAGCTATCTCTATTTATGCTTTAAAATGACATCACAAAGTATGTGTATGGGCCAGATTAGCTAAGCTTGCCCCTGTGAGCAGGGATAGGAGCTGGGATAGGATCAAAAATGTATATCCGCCTTTCAATTTGAGTGATTGGATCAAGGCCGGGTGATGTCACATTTTATGGTTTGCTTTACAGTCTTCAGAGACCTCCCTTTAGCGACTGGTCTCAAAATCGGATTTTATACTAAATACACATTTCTACATTAGTCACCTTTATACAAATCACACACAAAGATGCCATATTTTATGTAGCATCTGTTCCTCCAATCCCCACAGCGGTGGGATCTTGTCTCAACTTCCTACAGAATGTATTCTGTTCGCTATGAACACAATTTCCAAATGTAATGCAAATTTCCACAAATGTGTGTGTTTAACATAGGGATTTGTGTGTAAGTTTTCACAATTCTGACATTAATGCATTTTGCATGAAACCACATATATTGCCAATTTCTGTCCAGAACATGTCACACAGTTCTACCGCCGCTTCACACGTGCAGCCAAAAATTAAATTAACAACTCTGTCCTTTTTATATTTTTCCCCACTTTGAATCACAAGTTATGAATCTTTTAAAAATTGTTCATTGTTCCTTCTTAACAGCAGATGGTCGCTTGGCTCCCCCGCATTTTTTCTCCTGGGAGTCCAGTGCATCCCCCTCCTTCGGGGAAGTTCCTTCCAGGAGAAATGTATGACCACCTTCACACCTCCACTTCCTGGGCTGAAAGTCTTGTCATTGTTCCTTCTCTTTCTGTAGACAAGAGTCTGTTCTAACCCGCAATTAGAATCTCCCAGTGAGTTTCTGCTGAGAGGAAGGCCCTCCTCATAGGAGAAAAACCTGCTTTTCCAGTTCTTGCAGCTCAGCCAGGCTAATTAACTTCTTAAATCCAGCAAAAACTAAATTTGTTGCATCAAACGTAAATACATTACTTTCTTAGCCTTCAAATCTGTGGGATAAAAAACACAACTAAAATCTGTATTCCTTTTTAGACAACAATCCTTTTCATTTTTGCTAATCCAGCAGACGTTTAGTTTTAGCTCACTTTAAAGTTTCATCAGTAACTCATCTGACAGCTGTCATTCAGGTGGCCCAGGGTACTGCACCCAGATTCTGACAGAAGCTGTCAGTTTACCGACAATCCAGTTTGTCTGATGAATGTTGCGCTCTTCACATTAGGACTTTGTATGTTCCCAATGCTTTAGATACATGAATTTTAGCACCAGTGTTGTGTTATAGGCATTTTGGAGTTTTTAGCAACAAAGCAAATGTCATTTGTAGGGACATTTGGGGGTTTCACTTGCAAAGTGATGCTTCTCTCTCTGCACTCTGTTTGCTGGTCATGGAGCCCACTGGCAAGTTTTCTGTAGTGTGTGCTCTATTTGATCCCACATGCACCATGGGTGGCAGGTTGTGCATCCATTCTTTTGTGTGTTGCAGGACGCGTTTTTTGTAGGTTTTTAGCACGCACAAGGGTTTTGTTGCCATTGTTGCTGTTTCTTTCACCATAACTGGCAGGGTGATGCATAGCGGAGTGGGTCAATACATCCCACAATATTTTGCTTGTTTTTGTGTGTTGTTTCACTTGCCCTCTGGGGCACTGTGTGTAGTGCATGAGAGGTGTGGAAATGAGAAGTGTGTGTGGTTAGTTGTTTTCAGGTGATCTCTTGGTGTCGAGTAGTTTTATTGTCAGTTCTTTATTCTTTATTGTTCTGTGTTTGCTTTGGTCTGGATGTGTGGTTTGTAGAGGTGCGTGCCGATGTTTATCTCGGTGAGAATCATGTCGTAGACCCATGATTAGTTTTGGCAATTCAGTGATACTGAAAGCGCTACCAATAAGGCAAATCTATTGTCATGGTAAGTGAAGATAGAAGAGAGAGATGAGAGGTGAGGAGGGACACACAGCATGTGGGTCTTGTTTGGTTAATCACGTATTTCGGTTGTATAGCACATTAAAACCACTTGTGTTAAAGCAAATGTCACTCAGACCTACTCTGCATATTAATGCACTTGCAAAAACAAGTTTGCTTGCATGAGTACTATTGCCACGATCAGCATTCACCTCTGCTGCACTTGCATGCATAGTATGAACCACACATTCCATGGCACGTTGCAAACATTACGCATTACAAGTTTGGCCTTCGTGCATCACACACACCCCACTTCTGTCAACTACAGGATTGTCCTAGTGACACATTTCCAGAATTCTTGCAGCACTACATGACCCTACGAATGGCAAATGCACACTACACAAGGGTGTGAAACATAATATGTAAGGGTCAACTGTTCTGCCATTTTTCAAATATTTTCCTGCACTGAATTGTCACCCCGGAATACTTCCTCCAAAACCTTGAATATATCTGTCACTAAAAAGCAAGAGAAATACACAACTATTTACGATTCCCTTGCCTCTGCGCTCAGAGATGAGGCAGTCGATCGCATGCAGTGCATGATCCATCCCTGCAGTGTCAATCCGCCAGCATGTTGGCCACAATTACACCACTGACATGTCTTATAAATACATTATGGAGGAGAACATATGTTTTACTCTTCAATGCCAGCTATATGTATGTGGCAGAACTAACATGTCATAAATAATTCTGCAAGCCCTGGACTCGTATCAAGTGCGTATTATGCATTCCAGCATACGATCAGCATTTCAAACAGTGTGTAAACATAAATATATGCGCGTCGAAAAAACATCATTTATTTATGGAGCAGAAATACCAACAACTGATTTTCAGCTTCTTGCCGTCAGAATGAGTTCAGCCACTTCACTTGTCAATGGAAATGCTTAAGTTATTAAGTATCCTCCAAATATGAATTATACAGATGCTAAGGTGAAATTCACAGGTAATAACAAGATATATTTCACTAGCATGGTTATGTTGCCCTGTTTACCAAAACCAGAGCAGGTGAGTGGATTTTGAAACTGAAGGACCCTGAGTGTGAAATTAACAAGGAATCAGAATGGATACGCACATTTTCCTAATGTGCTCCTGTTTGCCAGTTTTTGTAGGGGGGGGGGGGGGTGGGAGCAGTTTCTTATGATAGTTTGTGTACAGATAAACTGTAAATAAACATTGCAACCAAACAAAATCAGCAATGTGAACTCTGCACTAAAGGAAGTATTGAGTCCATGTGTTTTTAGCTATTCCTGGAAATGTTATTTGGCAATGAAGAAAGAACACTTCAATCATATGAGTTGTTGGATATCACCGACCTATGTAGCCCCCTGCACCTAGCATGAATTTGAAGTTAGGATCTGAGCTTGCAGGGACATGCTCCAGCAATATGGGTGGGGCCTGACTTATTTGCATGTGCCTAGTCTCTTCTGCTCTTCCGTAATAGCCAGATGCGCTCACATTGATGGCAGGGTCACCAGGCTGGATTTGCAGTGGTTGAGAAGTGTTAGCTCAAACCTTACTGCCAAATCTTTTTTGGTCTCTGACGGGTATCCCACAGTGGAAGTTAGGATATCCAAATGAGGACCCCTTTCCCACTGTGCCTAGGACCTCATCATGGGGATCCTTAAGCCTAGCCCCCACATTAATCACCTTCTGCGAAAGCAGAAGCAGCATGCTAGCATCCACAAAGGGCTCCTGCAAAGCCACAATATATTTTTGCTGCACTTCTACAATACACATCGAACGGGCAGGTCAGCAACGTCTGTGCTGAGAGCGACATTTGTGAATATTGTCCTTGTTTAACATCTAAATCAGCCATCTCGCCAACATATTTTGCCATTAGTTCTACACCTGTGTATCTCCAATAGACGCTCAGCACAGCCTTCCCAGAAGCAGTTTGTCATTTCACCCATAGGTGACTCCTTGCCAGGGGTGTAAGCACTTAAACACGCATGCCCAGGTCACAAGCACTCCTACGCACGTTGAGGAGGAGAATCTGCCACGGTTGTCTGTTCCAGCTGTGATTATAATGCCTTTATTCGCCACTCGCAACTGACACTAATAGAAAGGGTGTTCTGATAGAAATACTGTATTCCCGTTTTTGGTGCACTTTTCACGTATGTTCCCCTGGAAGATGCTTCACTATCATACACCCTTATGCCCAATTGCACCTCTTTGCAAACTCCAACTTGGTGTATTCCTTTCTTCTGTCAGTTGGGCATATCTATTGGACACTTTCTTAGGATTTCCTTATCTCTTTATGCACCTGGCGTTAGCTATATTTTTAGGGACCGTGTGTTTTATTTTTGACACTGATGTATTCACATGCGCCTTAATCATGCAATATATGGATGAGGAGGCACATAACCAACATGACATGTAAAGTTTTGTAACTGTAGCAGAGAGGTCTGTAATCTTTGTCTCTCCAGATGTTTTGGACTACAACTCCCATCATTCCTAACCAGCATAGTCAATAGCCAGATATCATAGGAATTGCAGTTCGAGACATCTGGAGTGCCAAAGGTTGCATCTCCCTGCTGTGGCATATGCTAGTTTGGCTTCTTTACATGGTGTAACGGTACAGAAACGATGACATTATTACTGATTTTGGATAAACCTGTGGTCGAATTACTGAAAATAATCTGCAAAAACACTGCCTGGGGCAATTATCGCCGCAAATGGAAGTCACATGTCTTATTGTTTGACTCCAAAACTCCCCAAAAGTTTTTTTTTTAATGTGTTTTCAAAATGGATTTGAATCACAGGTGCTTTCCATCAATGCAGCAAAAGGCATTTTTGCAGGGGTGAATGGATGGATGGGTGGAACGAGTAAAGCATTGGTCACTGACACCAAGGCAGCCTTCACTTTGCAAGTTCGATTCCCGTGGCAGGACCGATTTAGCTGCTCCTGCTTTCGAGGTCAATAAAACAAGCACCATTTCATAAGGGATAATAATATTTACACCTGTTATTACAGCGCTTGGGACCTGCAGGAGTCTGCTACATAAGGACACAACTTCATTGGGACAATAGAAGCAGGTGAAAAATCATCTTGGATCCCACCTTATCAGTACTTTGGACGTGTCATACAGACATTGGGCCTCATTACAATGTTGCCTATCCAGAAACAACGGTACCGGTAAGCTTGCCGATACCATTGTTACTGGACTGACAAACTAATAGTCCTGCTCGCAGGTGCCTTACTGCCCACCGGTCTGACTTGGCAGGCGTACCGGCACCCGCGAGCAGACCTCGACGGATGCACCGGCAACATTCATGAATGGTGCCGGTGCATCCGGCCGCCCCCATTCCCATTGTGTCCAATGGGACACAAATGGGAATGGGGAGTAATAATTACCAGCACTCGGCAATGGGGATTTACCGGGTCCGCCGGTGCCGTAATGCCCCGGTAAATCCCCATTGCATTGTGCCGGAAAAAAATGACTCCGGCGACAGCCGTGCCTGTATTCACCAGCACGGCTATCGCCAGAGTCATAATGAGGCCCATTTCCTTTTCTGTGTTAGCAGCAGGATTATACGCTACTGTACTCAATCCAATGCCACCCTCAAAATGAGGGCAGAAGAAATGTATTTAAACAAGCATAATACATGCAATGTGGAGAAAGAGTAATACAGCATGGGCCCGATTCATGGAATATTTGCCCGGTTCAAAGTGACTTTGCACTGCCGAAACAAACCCTGATTCATGGAACCGTGCAGAGTGTGTTTTTGCCGGGAAAAGTCCCGGCAAAGTCAGCGCATAGTCATTTTTGCAGTACAAAATGACTTTGCCCGGACTTTGCACGACAAAAATACACTTTGCACGGTTCCATGAATCAGGGTTTGTGCTGGCAGTGCAAAGTCACGTTTCAGTATTGCAAAGTCACTTTGAACCAGGCAAATATTCCATGAATCGGGCCCTTAGTGTTTAAATCTGGCTGAGTTACCACTAAGCCAGTGGTGTCCCTGTAATGGGGGTGGAGTCCTAGAATTACACCACGTGGTATTGGTAATCCCTGCCTGCGGTAATTCCAGTGACAAATCTGCCTTATAATGAGCCCCATGTTATACTATGCTGCCATGCTATATTTCTGGCACAGATGAAATCAGCAAGCAGACAGCGCCGCGTCCCTTCTAAGCGCTTCGGACCTAGATAGAGTAATAGTTGAAGGCGCAGCAGTGAAGATGACTTTCATGCTGAGGAGAGGTAATTTAAAAAGACAAAAAAATGCATCTGTTTCACTGGAATGTAATAGCGCCCTCTTTGTGCACACTTCACACACGTCTGAAATATTGATTGTTTAATGTCAATTGATGTGCGCCCGTCTGTGTGCGTGTGTTTGTGTGTGTGTGCGTTAGAAGGATTGTGTTTATGTTTTTCATCTTATGAGGTTTTTTTTGTTCAATGCCCTTTTATGAGATTTTCTGTTGCTATTTGTGGCTACAGCGGATGCATTTCCTATGCCCTATTGTTATGTACAGTAGGGTGTCCTGTTGTCTTGTAAAATCAGAGCGGATAGATCATAACAGTGACACTGGATTGATGGCCGTTGTTTCATTGGACTGTAAAATATTATTACAGTGTAATGCAAAAACTCCCAATGCCTTTAAAGAAACCGCATACACTCATCTCCTGCCTTTACAGGGCGAGGGGTTTTGAAGCGAAGATTACAGGTGTGCGATGAAGGTCACAGCACACAAAGGGTCTGATTCACAGAGCGTTTTCCAATGGGATTTTGCCATTATGAAACCCTTCTGTGAATCAGGCCCAAAGTATTATAAGCATACACCAATGGGATGGATTCTAAACAAGAGTTCATGGCTACAGCTAAATAGATGCTCAAACTGACAAAAGGATGAAATGTGTGTTGCGTTAAATGTACATACAAGGATAAGGTAGAAAGGTAGAGCAGCCGGCAGCGATTATGAACACTATCTGGAGGTGTCACTTTTAATCATCTAAGAAAAAAAAAAAAAAAAAAGCATGTTTTAGCATCCTTGCTTTAACCTTTGCTGACATTCTTGGAATTACTCGTTGAGACATTCCATGCCATAATGTTTATTTTGTATGCAGAGGCTAGACCATTTGGGCATCATTATGAGTTGGGCGGTATTCCAGCGATAAATCTGCTGGAATACCGGCCAACGGAATTACTGTTACCACCACTTGGTCTAGCGGAATTAGTCCATTGGACAGAATTACCACTGGCAGAATTCCCGCTGTGGTAATTCCACAATTTCTGCTGCTTTTTAATGGAAAGTGGGAGGATTCACCTGCAGCAGGATGCTGGAGGTAAATCCCCCACTCCAGGGCCATACTCGTAGTATGGCTGTGCAGGAAAACGGGCAGTTATTCCGTTATCGTCAATTTCTTTCTGCACCGCCATACTTGTAATGAGCCCTCCTATCGCAGGTGGACCCGCTCACTGGATAGAATGTAGCGAGACATGAAAATATTTAAGGGTATCTACCTTTTTAAATGGATGACCTACTAATATTCTCGGGTCACTTTGAGGACAGTTCAGAATCTACTTATCGCTCTTGGTTGCCAATGAATTCCGCATGGCTTGGCTCGACTTCCTTTGGTTTCATAATTTTGGTCCACGTCCTTCGCATAATGCAGCGTCTCTTTCTGCTTCGTGCTCTTTCGATGTAGGTGAAGTATAAGCGGTCGACTAGCTGCTATATAGAGTAGTGGTTTAGATATGCTGTTGGTGGAGCAAAATGAAGCACAAGGGGGGTGGAAACAGACATATAATACCGTTTGCAAATTTGTTAGACTTTGGGGGAGTTGAAACTGTGGCTCTGGACACAAAAACTCAGTCCTCAAGTGCTCCATGAGACTAGTTCTAGGGATTTGTCTAGGGATAACTTTGTCGGTGCACAGTGTACTTGAAAGACATGAGAACACCATTGAAATCTACAAAGAAGAAGTGGTTATTCCAAAATGGCCGCCAGGTCAGATATTTGGTGTTAATGTGTTTCTGAATGGTGTTACAGAGGCACTGTGAGATGGCAACCAGGAGTCTTTCCATGGGCCTGGCTTTATGTTTGTGGTCCTTACTTTACTCCAGTGTGTACGTCAGAGACCTCACCCTTGTGGTCCATGGGCTCCCTCACTCATCCTAAAGGCATCCACTTTGAAAGTTGAATCACTGCAGCGCCCCAGGGTTGCACCAGTTCACCCATCCTCCAAAAGCACTATGTTGCTGGACTTGCACCCAGCAGCCTGGAGCCAACACTATTACATGAATCTGTTTTGTTCCAGCTACAAGTTGTTGAGCGATTTGGTGCCCAGATCACTAGATGAAATGGGAGATAAGGGTAGCAACTGCTGCCCAGGGCCATACACATAGGAGAGGGAAGGCTGAGGAGGGTGGAGGGAAGCATTGGCAACTAGGCCACCTGTAGTACTAATAACAGCATCACACCACTATGGGAAATATGGATGCTTTTACACATCCCAGTTGTTGCAGGAGGGTGGTTGCCCACTTTTCTCCTGCAAATTTGGTCAGTTTGGCCCCACGCCACATGGACATCATCTTAGTCCTGGGGAAAGATGCCACAGTTTACAGACTGGGCTGCCATCTTACGTGACCGCTCGCCACAATGTGCCCTTAACTAGATGTTTCATCAGATAAAAACCATATTCTAGTTGGCCTTGAGTGTTAGCTAAAGTGAGATCCTTCAAATCATGTCCATGTGAGGTCATAGAAACTGTAAGTGGGGTACAGATGTGTGGCTTAGATAAAGGGTTTTGCACAGTGGTCGAAGTGTACGAAAAGAAGTAGTGGAACTGTGTTCCCTACTGGCCTGCACCGCTCCCCACAGACCCCATCGCCACCTGCCCCCCCCCCTGCACAATACAAAGTCCAAAACACATGCGTCTGCTTTTTAGGAGAACGTTAAGTGCAGTGTACTGTAAGTGCAAGTTTCATTTTTTTTTTTTTGTGTTTTATCATTTTTATTTTCACCAATAAAGTTTGCAATACAATTAGAAATAAACAAGCTTCAGAAAATTACAAACCTGGTCACAAGACTTGAGTCCAAAAGAGAAGAAAAAGAAGAAAAAAATCATCTCATAATGCATAACACAACATAAATAAGGAGAAAAAGTAGAAGAAGAGAGAAAATTGAAAAGAGAACAGAAAAGGAGAAGAGAATGAAACAGAAGAATATCGAACTGTATCATTTGGTAGTACAATTTATAAATAATCAATAAACACATCCCCACGTAACATGGCATGATCTTGGCTAGCATAAGAGCAAATCAGAATACATTTCAGGGTAATAGTGAAATTGGACAAAACACACCAGCATATTGAGTCACCATGAGACTTTAACCATGCATATTGAGAAAGATCCCCCATATGTCCATAAACTTTTCAGTCTCTCCTTTCAATTTGCAAATTGCCTTTTCATAGGTGGAGATTGTAAGCAACTCATCCATCCACTCATCGATGCAAAAAGAGGTTGACGACTTCTAAGCCCTAAGAATCATCTTTTTCGCAATCATACAGGCCCTAAGGAACCACATTCTCTTTCTAAAGTCAACATCTTCTAACAATGACACATCACCCAGTACTAAGAGAGACGCAACCATTGGAATGGTGCAGGACAACACCAAACCTAGTCTCTCACAAACTTCCTCCCAGAATACCTTAGTCTTGGGACAGAACCAGATCTGATGACTTAAGGTACCTCTTGCTTGTTTGCATTTCCAGCACAGATCATTTTCCAACAAGTGTCGCTTAAACAGGCGCACTGGCATCCAAAAGGCCCTAAATAGAAGCTTGGTTTGCGACACTCTTAAGCCCCAGTCCATGCTCACAAGCCTCATATTACCACAGCAACGCAGCCAGCATTTTTGGTCAATCACTTCACCCAGCTCCTCTGTCCAGGCATTCGCTGTCTCTAAGTTCCCCTTATGACACGTTCTCAGGACCTTGTACATAGTTGCGGCTGGGTGAGCAGCATGTTTGCATGTCTCTAAAGATGCCCAAGCTTTGCCCTGGACCGCCAATTGTGCAGGATCCATGTTTACGGAGATGATGCTCTTCAGATTTCTATACTCTGCGTAGGTGCATTCCGTTAGATCAAAGGTCCGGCAAAGTTTTGCAAACGGGATCCATTCCTCATCTTCAATTAGGTCTGCAATATATGGAATCCCTGCCAGGAACCATGCTGGCCAGAATAGCACTTTTCCATGTAGCTTCAAAGCTGGATTGAGCCAGATCGAAGCCTCCAGAAATAAGAAGGGATTGGTTCCAATACAGTTAGACAGGTCACGCCAGCACTCCTTCAAAAAAGCAGTCAGTAAGTTCAAGTTTCAACTTCTTCCTACACTTTTATTTTAAAACGGAACCATTCCGGAACGTTTCCTTTTTAAGATAAAAGTATAGGAACAATAAAACTAAATTAAAAGAAGTGGAGGAGCACCGCTCCCGCCCACTTCGACCACTGGTTTTGCATTGCATGCTTCTTGTGTGTCAACTAAAGGTTTCTCATAGTCTTTTTATTTCGGTTGTTTTATTGTTCTATTGATCTATATGCATCGATTGTGACATCATGGTAGCCAGAGTAATCTTATTCATTTTTCCATTATGAAGATTCATGAGAAAATGAAATTGAAAGGAAAGCCCCAGTTACAACAAAGTTGATCATCTCTTCCTAAAAGGATCCGGACAAACACTAGTCATCGACAAGTCGACGATAGAGTATATTTGGCGCGTTGATTGATATTTTGGAAGCAAACCGCTTAGGAATTAATCCGGGTTGGAAACACCGATTATTTGTACTCAACGATTGTTAAATGCTCTCGCAATGACCAGTGTGTGTGTCGGTGCCATAGTGTCTGGAGCACGACTCAGCAGGATTCTGAATCATGAAGCACAGTTGCATTATTAATGGCAGTCTGCGTGAGTATGCAAGGCAATCACAAAACCACTGCGATTGCATCAGAAAAATTAATGCAAATTTGAAATTGAAATATTTCAAACATCCTATGATTTGGTCTTTGTACATTGCAGTGTTACTGACTGGACTCCGGCTAATCTAATCAAAGGGAAACAATTTAAAATCTGCTACTCGAGCAAAAAATGCAAAGTCAACAGCATTCATCTTTAAGAAAGTTCCGTTAGCACCTGCTTACAGACAAGCTATACCATACTCAAGTAACTCCACTGGTTCTTCCAAATGTCTAATGTTCAACAGAATTATGTCTTTTTTTGTGAAAACACAAACTCTGTTCAGGAACTCTTTTTCGTTGTTCGTCCTGTGTTCATACACACATCATGTGTGTACTGTGTGTATACCTTTTTCCATCATGGAAGGTTTTTGGAGCCAAAAGTGTTCATAAAAATCGATTCCTGAATATTGTTATACAAATCAAATTCCCCTGGTAGAATCAACCCCCTGTTAGAATCAGCTCTACCTGAATTGTCCAGGCACCCACGTTTGCATGCTTGCGAGATCCCTCCCCATGCATACACACCACCACAAAGCCAGTTTGCGTAGCGTACGCGATATTTCGCCACTTAGCATCCACACTACTTGAAATGTTGGGGGATCAAGTCTATATAGCGGTCTGGGCCCCTGAGTAGCTCTCGTCCCGAAAATGTGAATTCACCAAGAAGCATTGGCACCTCATGGCCTACTCACGGAGCCGAATACAAGAAACATGTACGGGTTCAGGGACAACGTGAGAATTCCTGGGCCTGGATCCATGTACCACACCTGGGATTAGCAGCAATGCTCCTACGTCAAATGTGCATTCACCACATAGCTGAAGCACGACATGAAGATATTGTGGGCCCTGCAATACATGCAAGACGCATGGTCAATGCTTCTGCTTCAGAAGTGAAATCATACAGTGACCGTGGCACTAGAAGAACTGGCCAACCTAGGACTTTTCACGTTATGCGCTCCAGTGTGATAACTGTCAAGGACTGTGGGGTTTGGATTCTAGCCACCTTTCAAGTATCGCTATAAGCTGTTGAAAGACCGGTTTCCAAGTATCACCCCTGTTTCCATGGACAGTGTTTGTAGTGAGGTTCATGTTGTGAGATCTGGGGCTCCAAGAGATTTCAGGGGTCTAGAAATAACAGTTACTTTAATTCCCTGGCAGTATAGAAGCTCTTTAAAGACCCTGATCATTTGTGCTGTCATGCAGATCATTTGTACTGTCATGCACCATGCAGATCATTTGTGCCGTCATGCATGAGGTTATGATGCCATAGACAATACAAAGGTTTCTAGCTAACATTAACATAACAGGTATTTATAGAGCACATGTCCTCCGCAGTGGGTCGTGTTGGATCTTATAACACATGTTTATTGTTACAAAACTCCATGGTATTCATTTTATCCATCTTGGAAAGATACAGGGCTGAGGAGACCTGCTGGGTTTCAAACCAGTGACCATGAAAAGCTCTGATGTGGAGGCATTAGTCCACTTATCACAGACTCGGCTGCTTGATTTGCTTGGCGTTTTGCATTGTCATTTGAATGTTCCTTCATTTAAAGTTTTAACATGGAATGTGCCTGGTACTCTTATTGACGGAACCGTTCTTCCCAAATGGCGTGAAATAACAAGGTTTAGGTGTAATAACAACACTCATTGGGCCTCATTACGAGTTTGGAGGCAGCCATGCCCTTAACAAGGGCATGACTGCCTCCAAATTCGGGTCCTAGTCCCTGAATGGGAAAATATCGGCCATTCCGACTTTGGAGGGCCTGTTATTTCCCCATTCAGGGAAACCTGACCCGGACCTTCCCCATTCCCATTCGAGCCCCCATAGGGCTCAATGGGAATGGGGAGGGAGCTAACAATCTGTTGTTAGCTTCCTGGTCCCCTCGCAGGACCCGCAAAGGACGTCTGGTCTGACTAGACACCCAGAGCGGGTCCCTCAAGGGAACCACGTAATAGGGCGGAATGGGTTTAACGGCGCCGGCACCTTTACCGGCACTGTTAAACCCATTTCGCTGGGTCGTAATGAGGCCCATTATCTTAAATATATGACCATTTCAAAATGTGCACAAAGCAACATCAATGGGGATATAAAAGGGGCAATGAGACCGTATCCACACGCCATTATACCTCTTGCTAGCAGTGTTATTTGCCGCTATTGCTTTTCCAGACCTAACGTGAACGAGGGGCTGGGACAGAGCGTGGCTGAACATATTCCTGCCCAATAGAGCGGAGTAGAGGGGGCTGTTTCCTCTATTCTGGGTGGATTCAGGCAGGGCTGTCAGAAGATGTGGTGAGGCCCGGGACAAAACATTTGGTGATTTGGTGAGGCCCCCTTACAGTTATTTGCACTCGGCCAGCAGCGGCACATCCGCAAACAGGAGACTCGAGAAATCTACCCTTGAGTTTGTGTGCAGGATCCCAAATATGGTTTATTACTACAACTCCAAATCAACTACAGCAAAGTTAGATTGCTCTACTGAAGAAAGGTTCATGCCAAACTAACTTTTTTATCATATGAATAAATAAATATAAAATGGCATGAGCTCTCCACTGCACCACCTCCAATTCTCTGAGGGTCAGTCATGTTGGGTGTCCTGACCCACGTTTAAGCTACCCTGCTACAACATTTGGTGCTGTGGGCTTAGGAAATTCAAGATGGCGGAAAACCCACATGTGCGCCGAAATCCAGGAGAGCTGCGCAGTTGTGCACACACCAAAATGGTTACCTAACTTGCCACCCACCAGTGTAAAGAAAGGTCTTTGTTAACAAAATCCACTTTTACTGATGTCAAAAAGTCGCTGAAATCGTGACTCATTGGACCACTGTAAAGATTCAACCCTTTTTGTGGGGTTCCACATAACCATATTACTGTAAGAGCCCCATCAAAATAATGTTAAGCAAGGATTTACTACCATGTGAGAACCATCCTGTTTAGAATGCATTAATCCAAGAAAATCCCAAAGTTGCATGCAGTGCCAACAAAATCCTCTAGGCGGCACTAGCGGTCTAAACTCTGACTGGAGAATTGAGTGCATTTGCTGACAAAGGGATTTGACTCAGCTGACTTCAAAGGCTGCATTTTAATTAAAAAATTAGCCACATGCTGTTCCCAGAGGCCTGAAGCCTGGGAAACCCTCTCACCTCCAGAAGCTTCACCCCAGGAGGTAGAATCTCACATGACCTCTTGATTGATAGAAGGCAGACTGGCTGGGAGCTTCCCAGAGACCACACAAAGGACCCTTTCCTCTGAAAGGAATATGTAATTCTGAAATGTTTGCTGTCAACAAAGCCCTGCCTGCCCAGAGGACTGACCCACCCAAGTCTTGGAGGCGGACCTCAACACTCTGAGGATTGAATTGAAAGGAATATATATATTTTACAAAAACACTGATAACTCTTTGTAATCAAATGACAGAAATGTATAACTTTGAGAGCTTTAATTAAGAAAATGTACCTTTCATTCAAGGCCAAATTCGAATTTGTGTGATGTTCTGGGGCAAAACCCCATTGTTTATTAATATTACAGACTCCCTGTTTCAGCTAGACAAACGAAAATGCATTGGTATATGGGTAGATATGTGAGGAACAGTTGTATAAAATTTAATGAAGATCCAATGTTGTGCAGCACATGAATAAGTGCTAGAAGTGGCCGTTTTTGAATGCAAGCTCTGAGAATAAGCAGATTTGGACATAGACATGGCTAAATTCAGCCACACCATGTATATGTAATTTTAAACAAATGTGTACCTGTGCAAATATGTTTTTAGGTCAGATATAGATTGTGTGTAAAGTTGAAAGGGGTGGGTTCTCTGTATCATAAACAGACCTCATCATGATGACACTTCATTTCTTCCCCCAATCAAGGGGAAGAGGAGGAAGTGACCTATGGCGAGTAAGAGGGGCAAGGCTAGTGATGCGACACACACACCCACTTGGAGAACATATAAATGGACCACTGAAACTTAGGTAGGGACCTTCAATCCCAATTGCTGCAGCGCACTTTGCTGGACCAGACAACATCCAGAGATCCAGACTTCAAATTCATCAACCTCCTGAAAGCCAAACTAGAGACTTCAAAACCCTGACCAGAGATAAAGCAGTGCTGTGCCTAGCAGAGACCAGACCAGGCGCTGTGAGCAGAACCCGGAAAGACCTGACCAGACTGTTGACCAGATCGTGACAAAGCCGCTTTTCCGGTTCAAAATCTCTTGTGAGTACTCAGCCAAACTCAGAACACATCTCTTAGTTTAAATTCATCTAATTCAATCTATTTAATCTAAGTAGAACTGCCTCCTAGCTGTCACCTGTCATTCTAGCTGCAAAAATTTGTCACTTGTCATTTTGAAAAAGTGTGCGTTTAAAATTTACAAAACCAAAAACGACCTTTATTAAATCACTCATATCTCCGCAACCGTTTGGGCTAGAGACTTGCCGTAACTTTCCTCTGATACCTTAGAATCGTGGCTTTCCTAGGAACCTAGAACCGCATCCCTACCCCTTATAGTTTTACCGCAATCGCGGAACACGCATCCGCGAATTTTGCCGCGATTTGCAATTTCTTCACATGTAAAAAAAAAACTGCTGATGCTGATTTCCATTTGCTAGAAATTCGTTTGACCTGCTAACTATCCCTGCATCATTGCTAGTGTGAGCCTGGACTAATATTAACTAGATACCACTCATCCTGAACCTCTCAAGGGGAATTAAAAGCAAATTTAGCATATTTCTCATCCATTGCTAGTACCTATCAAAGAATTTGGGCCTGTGATTTCAAAACTCCTATCTGTTTTCTGTTGTTTAAGCTTGCTGGGGTGAACTGAATTACAGTTGATTGCATTTCTGAGAACTGTGTGCTTCCTTCCATTCCTTGCATTGCATAAAAAGGGGGGGAAGGGATTGCCAGAGAAAAGTGATTACCTTGTCTGTTGAAATCATATTGCGTATTTTCTGTACTGCATTCATTGAATATTGCATCCAACTGAGCTACATAAAGCATCCTCTACCACATTATACATTATTCCTATTTACCAGTGTGCTACCTTATCCATTTCATGTCAACTCAGTAGTCATTATAAAGAAGTGTGCTAGTGCCAGATTCTCCGTTGTTAATATTTACCATATCAGATTGAGTGTGATATTCAATTATTAATTTATTATAAAGTATATATATCTATTGTCTAATTTATCAAATAAACCTTTTAAACTTGCAAAACAGAACTCCTTCTTGGCTCAGTGGGGTCAGGGGGATTCCAAGAGAGGGGTGTTATACAAGGGTAGTCATCCAGAACGCATGAACTGGACCTAAAGATATATCAATAAGGGTTTTCATTCAGTATTATAGACTAGGCGTTAACTTGGCTGTAGTGCTGAATCGAATCCTCTTACAAATTGGGGGCTCGAGCCGAGACGTTGGGTTAGATTTACCATTTGTGCAGCTTAATACAGTGTGCTAGCTGACGGGATACATACATCCGGTCGGATCACCACGCTGCATTACGCTGTGAAGCATTCCTCAAAAGGGACACTCCAAGAAAAGTTCTGTTCTGCAAAAATAAATTACTAACTTCTGTAAGTCAGGACAGAGACCAATCTCTAGAATGACGGCCTTAGTAGACATGAAAATAGCCAGAGAGCACTTCTTACATAAGTTATTTGTGAGAGGTGAGTGGACTCACCAGGACCAAACAGTCTGGTTGCAGGCCATCATGCAACAGGTCACGGAAACAGGGTCAGACCTATGGAGAGATCAGGGTCCATTACATGAGGCCCTGAGTGAACTATATATGGCTCCTAAAGCCAAAGAGGAACACAATAAGATTGCCAGGATAGCAGCATACCTGTACCTATATATGGGAGACATGCAGGATAAATGTGCTGAAACCCAAAATCTGGCAAATAGGCAACAGATGGCGTTAGAGAAGGTCCAATCTGACCTGGTCTCTTCTGAGCAGAGGCTGCAGAGGAGCCAGGAGTCAGAAAATGACAGCAGACTGTACACCACTAAAATGAAGGAGGAGATGGATGTGCTGCAAAAGGAAAAGTCAGAACAGGATACCAGATTTCTGGCCTTGCAGAAGGAACACCAAGAAGGTCTGGACTCCCTACTGCAAAGCCAGAAAAAGCTGGAGCAACAGCTAGACTTCAATAGGGCATGTGCTGAGCAGGTAGTCACCCTGCAAGGCCACCTAGATAGAGTGAAGGCAGAGAGCAACAAACTAATTCTGAAAGACCTGGATACCCAGGCGGAGTTTGATGAGGAGCGCCAGAAAGCTGGTGCCTTTCAACGGCAAAGGGACGACCTGGCGGCACAAATGCAGGCTCTTAGTCAGGAAAGAGACGCCTTAGGCCAGGAAGTCTGCCATTTAAAAAGGAAAATGGAAGAAAATCACCTGGCCCACCAGGGGCTGGGTGACCTCCAAAAAGAAAACCAGAACTTGGTAGAGCACACCAGAAGGGTGGAGGATGCTCTAGCAAGAAAGGAGCAGGCCAATAGGGACACAGCTCAGGAGGTAACCCTCCTGCAGCAAAGGCTGGCCCAGTTCTCCAGGACCAACCAGGAAGCACAGAGGGAAAATGAGGCTCTCTGCCAGCACAATGATAGGCTCCAACAGCAGGTAGCGATGCAGGAGAGACTGATAGAGTCGAGTAAGGCCTTAACAGAGGAACTGAAAGCACAAATGCAGGCTCTTGCATTGCAACAGGGAGCAGGGGCGGATAGAGATGAGGTCCGTTGGGAAAGAGAGACTCCTGACCATAACCGCAGGAGCCCTAACACCAGGGGCCTTCATCTCCCCCAGTCCCTGGACTCTACCACCCCCATGTCCCCTGGCGCACATGAGCACAGGGCCACAGGGATGGCAGATTACTATCCAGCTAAGAGCATGGGGCTCATAGGCCAGTACCACCCAGGAATGGAGGGGTGGGCATCCGGGTATGGGCACCCAAGTACAGTACAGTTCAATGGGGAACCCCAGGAGAGTAGGCCCATTAAGGGCATCCTGAAAACCTCTGCCCAGTTAGGTCAGTGGAGGGGGTACCCATCAAATCCTGGCAGCAAGGAGGAATCTGAAGACTCCTCTGAACTGCGCAGGACACAGGAGACCAGGTCCCCACATTCTGCCAGCCATTCCCAGGCTCGCAGAATCCGGGAAAACCTGGAAGAACAGACGGGAACCTCTGGGAGCAGTGCCTCTGAGTCCGACGAAGAGTGGACAAGGGTTACCCGAACCAAAAAGGCCAATAAGGCAAAAAGGGCCTTGCTTAAGGACCCCTTAAAGCAGATTAAGGCGATCAGGAGCGTCATCACGCCTTACCATAAGAAGTCTAAGTATTCTGTTTGGGAGCACTTAGAGTTGTTTGAACAAATGATGGAGACTTTCCGTTTGAAGGACAGCCAAAGCTGCATTCAATATGTAAAGTGGACCTTCTCCCCGGAATACTCCAGTTTCTTTGCGGGGCTGGAGGACCAAAATCATTTAAGATGGTCCACCTATAAGGCGGCCATCCTGAAACATTTTTCTGTTCACAGAAATCCTCAAGAGGCTCGCAAGGCAGCCTACAATTTGCAATGTGGGGAGGATCAGGCCCCACAAGAATTTGTGCAGGAGTTAAAGCGGGCTTTTGCACAGACCACAAGAAGGGTGCGCACGGATAGCCGTGAATTCATCAACACGTTGTTCCATGCCTTGCCCAAATATATCATGACCCAGCTCGTGAGGGATTTTCACGAGAAAAGATCTTTAGACTGGGTCATTGAACAGGATACCCGGATCTATGAGGTGCAGAAGCCCATAGAAAATAAAAGCAACGCCCAGAAAAACCCCAAAGCCAACAGCACCCCTGCTGCTGCCAAGGTGGCAGAGGTAAAGGTCACCCCCGTTTTGGATTTGGAGATGGGGGGGCCTAAAAACCTACCTGCACCTAATAATGCTAGGCCCAGAAGGTCCTCGGGCCAGTCACAGACAGGGAGCCAGGGAGGCAGCCCCACAAATGGGGTCCCTCGCTCTCCTGACTATGTAAGTCCTCGCTACAAGGGTAACAGACCCATCCTGGGTTATGTGTGGACTCCTCCAGCCCAAGGGGGGGGATCCAGCCAAGCACCTAACCCAGGGAACTTCCCTCCAAACTTCCCACAGGAGGGCAGAAATTTACCAAACCCTGGGCAGAACTTTTTCCCCAGATATCCACCCGACTTCCAACCCCAAAATCATCCATCCTTCTTTCCTCAATTCCCTGAGCCCAGACCACTGAATCCGGGAGAGGGGAGGCCAAGGGTGGAGGGGTACCCAAATCTTCCCAACCCGGGGTATTACCAAAGAAGGGACAGCTACCCTTCCCGGGATCAGCCCAGGGGAGAAAACAGGGCCCCGTATCAGCCTGAGCGGGTTTCCCAGTTAGAGCGCCAGGTTCAAAACATGGCGCGGGATATGGGTCATATACTGAGGGCACAGCAGAACCCTCAGATCAGCATGCCGGCGCAGAACGCACCCAACTCTGGACCTGGTGCTCCAGAACAATGACGGGGTCAGCACCCCGATAACTCACCGGTTCCCAGGGAGGAGGCACAAGGGGAAGGGGGGTGTAAAGCCTTGGAGGAAGCTTCCTTCCTCACTTGTAAACAGCCCCTGGAAACCCAGGAACCGGAAACAAAATCTCTTGCCCCTGAAAGTCTGCCTCCTAAGGAGCAGAGGGGGGGTAGGAGAAACAAAAGACCCAAACAGACTCAGTTTGAGGAGGAGGTACAGATCTTCCAATTTGAGGGAGAAGGATCCTCAGAGGATCCTGGGAAAAGGATCTTCTCCTTCAGAGAGGGGGGAACTCCTCCCAAAGAAAAATGGGTCCCTAGGGATGCAAATCCAGACTGGGGAGATGTGGAGACTGAGCTACCGCCGCCCACCATCTCATCCCAGAACCAACAGCAAGAAAATCCCCTGGTTCAAACCCATCCTGGGGACTGCCTCCAAAAAGGGGGGGGCGGCCCAGAAACGGAGCCAGGGGAACCCACGATGGCTCTGATCTCCAGTTGCAAAATTTTTCTTTCAGATTCCCAAGACTCTCCACAGAATTCTGCCCAAATCCCTTCGCTAGCGATGTCCAAAACCAGAAAGTTAGCCCACCAGTTGTCCAAAAATGTACATTATCTGTGCCCCCTTGAGGAGAAGGAGGGAAGATATTATGCCCCGGTACAAGTACAGGGGCAGGGTACAATCTCAGCGCTGGTGGACACTGGATCTCAAGCTACCCTTCTGTCCAGAAGGGCCTTTGACGAACTGAATGCAGGAAGGGGAGAGAATTACCAAATTCCTCTCACCTCTCTTCCTGGACAACTACAGAACTTTGACGGGAAGGAAATTCCCGTTGAGGGGACTGCAGACTTGGACATTAAGATCGGGCGACATAAGTTGAAACACCCGGTCATAGTCGTGACCCCAGAGGGCACCCCTTGTTTACTAGGGAATGACCTCCTGAGAAGGTTGTCACCCCTAATAGATTGCGTAAACAAGGTCCTCTGGACCCAGACTAGCCGACCAATAAAATTAAAACAGAGTGTCAACCATGTTAGTTTAAACGGCACATGCCACATGGTTGAACAAAAATCTGACCAAGTAGAATTTCACTTCCAGAACAACCAAATTCCAGACGTGACAGTAATAGCAGTAGGACAACAGACTGGTGATGGGGGGTCCTCTCTATTTCTGAAAATCAACCTTCCTTCCAGTCTAAAGTGGTATTCCACGCTGGAAGGAAACACTCTGAAATTCTATACTAATCCACAATCAGAAACTCCCACTCCTATAGTCCAGAAAGATGTGAAATCAGCTCAGAGCCTGGCTGATATTCAGCAAATTGGAGAGCAGTTGTTCATCCCCGTTCAGTTAAATGATGGGAAGGACTCTGTTCTCGCTCGAGTGTGTGTGAACAACGGTAAGAGCTTCATCAGCGAAGCCATGTTCCGCCAACTCCCAAAAGATCCAGCCATTCCCACCTTCAAGCTGATAGACAAATGGGAAATGGACCTGGAAGCACCCAATTCAAAACATCTCCTGCCAAGCAGGTGTATGCTCAAAATCTCCATTGGCAATAAGAGCATAGTCCATAATTGTTGGGTCGTGCGAGACGTCACTGCCGCCTTTTACTTAGGCAGTGACATTCTCAATCGCTTTGCCATTAGTTTGGACCTAATAAACTTCAAAGCTTGGTCCCGATTAGCGGATAATCCCATGACCTTTGATGATCCAGAAAAAGCATTTAGGTCAGCTCAATTGCTACCTTATGCAGTTGAAATTCAGGTTAAAGAGGAAGTCACCATCCCAGAAAGGACCCGACAATTCTCCCTGGAAGTGAAAGTTAAAAGGGGACAAGAGTTGAAAAACCCTGATGCTTACATACATCTAAATGCTTCTCTCCAACAGCAAGGGTTGGGGGTAAACCCAACTCCATTAGTCAACATAGAACATGACACCATTCTAATAGAGGTGGATAACAGCGACTTAAAGAGTATTACTCTAGCCGCAGGCACCATTATTGGAATGGCGGTTGATGACCGACATTTCTCCATTGATCTTGTAAATGAACTGTTAGGACCCATCCCCAAGGACTGTTTTGACGGTGACAGTGATGACAACGCAACACCAGACAGGATTTTTACCCGGCATGGGGGGAACTTCCTGGTGTACACTTCCTGCCCCTATGGTAAGGAAGATGTGACGTGTGACTTCAGGAGGGATGAGGTGATTTTCCAAGTCCATGAGGGCTGCCTTTCCCACCTGAAGCCTCCGGTCCAAATCAGCACTCTGACCAGGGACTTCTCCACCCAGCTGGAGGAGGCCGCGGAGATAGCCAAACCAGAAGTCTTTCCAGGCTTCAGGCAGATGGTGGAAGAGAGAGTCAACCTAGCTGATGCCTGTGTGACTCTGGAACAAAAGCAAAAGTTGAAACAAGTTTTCTTGGATTTCCAAGATCTCTTTGCGGTAGACTCATATGACTGTGGTCGCACCGACATCCACACCACAACAATCCCCACGGACCCTGGCATGACTCCAGTGTTTGTGAAGCAATATCGCTTGCCTCTCGCATCAATGGAGTCCCTTACTGAAATAATTAAGAACCTTGAGTCCCGGGGAATAATCCGTCCAGTCCACAGCACCTTCAATAATCCGGTGCTGGGAATATTGAAGCCAAACGGCCAGTGGAGACTCTGCGCCGACCTTAGGGAGCTCAACAAACGGGTCCATACTTCCCGATGGCCTCTTCCCTACATTGACCAAGGGCTGGCCCAGATTCAGGGGTCACAGGTATTCACTGCAATAGACCTGACCAATGGATACTGGACCGTGCCTGTCAGTAGGGAGGACCAATACAAACTGGCTTTTACCTTTGGGGGCCAGCAGTACACATGGACCCGGACTCCCTTCGGATACCTCAACTCCGGCAATGAATTCAACATTTTTCTACACAAGGCCATGCCCGACTTGGGTGCAAGGGGTAACCTGGCTTATGTAGATGATGTCCTCATTAAAAGTTCATCTGTGGAGGAACACATAGCGGAGATCCGTTATGTTCTGACACAGTTGAGGGCCGCCGGAGCAAAACTTTCCTTTCAGAAAGCACAGTGGTGTAGAACCCGTGTTAACTTCTTGGGGCATGAGATTACTCCTCAGGGTCTCTGTCCCCAGGAAAAGAAAGTGGAAGCACTTCAGAAACTGAAAGACCCCACAACTCTGCGGGAACTAAGGAGCCTCCTTGGACTGACTAATTACAGCAGAAAGTTCATTGAGGGCTACGCAGAGATCACCAGACCCCTGATTCATCTCCTGAAGGGGGGGGTCAAGTGGGAATGGGGTCCAGAACAAGCCGAGGCAGTAAGACAACTCAAAAGAAGCCTCTCACAAGCGCCTTGCCTAGCTTACCCTGTCAGAAACAAGGAGTTCTTCCTGGAGACGGGGTTCTCTAATACGTGCTTGACGGCAGTATTATATCAAAAGCATGACAAGGTCAATAAAGTAATCTCCTATGCGAGCAAAACTTTATCCTCTGTGGAGGAAAAATTCAACGATTGTGAGAAGGCACTCCTGGCAACGGTGTGGGCATTGAAGAATTACCGCCCGTTTATCCAGGGGGAACACATCATAGTGGAGACTCCACACCAGCCTCTGCAATATCTCCAAAGTGACAGAATCCGGGCCGGAAATGTGAGTAATTCCCGAATTACTTCCTGGATTCTGTCAATGCAAGGCTTTCCTGTGGAGGTCCGATATGGCCAAAACAAGAAGAGTCCCCTCGCGCAAGGTCTGGCCGACTTGCATGATTGTGCCAGAGAAAACTGTCTCGAGGACGAAAGTCTAAAAATAAAGGACAACATGGAGGCATACCTTAATTCCCCCCACAAAGTCTTTGAAGAAGACAAGTGTGCGGGAATGCCCACTGTGTATGTGGATGGATGCTCTTACCATGTCGACAACAACGGGGAGAAAGAACTGGTGGCCGGCGTAGGGAATGCATGGGTGAATGAGTCCCCAGAACCCTCCGCTGGATACAAAATTGGTCCCCGAAGTAGTCAGGTGGCAGAATTGATGGCTGTGCATCAGGCCATCCTCACTGCTGTCCAGCATCAACTCCACGAACTGGTCATAATCACAGATTCGGATTATGTACGGAATGGGTTCGTGGAACACCTGGTTAATTGGAAAACCAGAGGCATGTTATGTGCTAACAACAAACCCTTGAAACATGGGAAGTTGATCCAAAACATTGATGATCTGGTCACCTCGAATGAGATGACCATCTATTGGAAAAAGATCAAGGGTCATTCCAAAGTAGAGGGACCAGACAAAACTGGAAATGACTTAGCTGATCAGCTGGCCAAAACCGGAGCCATCCAAGGGGATCTAATTGAGATTGAGTCCCTGTTGGGGGAAATCCAGGTCACTGCGATCACTAGGTCCCAGACAAATGCTCACAACGACCTCTCAATGGCACAATGGAGTAAGGAGACCCCTGATGCTGATTTGATCACCGCTCAGAAGGGGGATCCAATAATTGGTAAATTTTACCAGCACCTTGAGGACCCTGAGAACTTTCCCCTGACGGATACCGATTACATTGGGAAAGAGGACCTAAGAGTGTTGATGAAATGTCCAAAAATGTTCCGGATCCAAGACGGTTTGTTGGTAAGGAAATCCAAAGCTGGCCACGATCAGTGGGTGGTTCCTACCTCATTCCGAAGCCTGATGTTAAGTCACGCCCATGATGCGGCCACCGCCGGTCATAGGGGGTTTCACACAACATTGGAAATCTTAAGAGAGGTCGCATACTGGCCACACATGGGGCAGGACCTCGACCAGTACCTGAAGGGTTGCCTTGTGTGTGCACAATTTCAGCCATCATCCCTCACGCACCGGGCGCCTTTACAAAAGCGGGGGATGACACTGCCATGGTCAGATTTACAAATCGACTTTGTAGGCCCTGTGATTCGCTCGGCTAGGGGGAATAAGTACATGTTGACCGTGACATGCTTGTTTACCAAGTGGGTGGAATGTCTCCCAGCCCCAAATTGCAAGGCAGAAACTGCAGCTGCCTTGATGATTAACCACATCTTTTCCCGTTTTGGTCTACCTCAAAGGATTGAGTCAGACAGAGGTAGCCACTTCACCAGTGAAGTAATGACAAAGATGTGGGAGATACTGGGGGTCAAGAGAAAGCTGCATATTGCTTACAGACCAGCTTCTTCTGGGGCAGTAGAGAGATATAACCGGACAATTGTGAGCATATTAAAGAAGTTTGTGGCAGATTCTGGGCCAAGTTGGGATATCCGATTACCTCTGGTCCTAATGGCCATCAGATCTACCCCTTCATCCGCAACCAAAATGTCACCATTTGAGTTGATGACTGGGCGCAAGATGGTGCTTCCTCAGCATTTGCTCTACAGGACCCAAGAGCAGACCCTGATAAATGCCTCCACTACCCATGAGTATGTAGAGAATTTAAGGAAACACCTCCAACATGCTTTTGCTTATGCTCAGCGGAATCTAGAAAGATCGGCTGATAGCATGAAGACCCATTATGACCTGAAAACTTCCAGGAAGGAATATCAGGTGGGAGACCGGGTCTATCTATACAACTTCCAAAGGAACCAGGCCAAGCAGCGCAAATTTTTGCCTACATGGAAGGGACCCTTTGAGATCATCGATAAGATCTCCCCTGTGGCCTACAAGATCCGCATCCCCAAAGGCGGTTCAGCAGAGGGGGAAGACAAGTGGGTACACATAAACCAGTTGAAATGTTGCCATCCCAGGCACACTCTGCAACAACTGGAGGAATCCTCTGGAATCCTAGCAGGTACTGTATCAGATTAATTCAGTTCCAATCATAAAACATACCACATCTAGTCTCTAAAATATTGTGATTTACATGAAACTGTCTCTAGTGATACTGTTTTTTTTTTTTTCAAAATAAGAATGTAATGTTTCGTTATGGTGAAATGCATATGCCTCCCCACTATCTCAACAGTGGTGGAAAAAAATCGTCTATGAGTAGATATTGCCGCTTTTGCTTTATCATCCTAGGAGAGATGAAACCATGAAGGATGACCAAGAAGGACGATCCGGAGACCGGGAACGAAGACGCAACGGGCCCGGGGTACCGCCCAATCTTCCCATCAGGACCGGCGAGGAGAACTGATCGATCTGACCGGATAGAGAGGAAGATGCTGAACTGTGCCATCTACAGAAGAGGAAGAAGATTATGCGGACAGACCGGTGCATGGGTCAAAACCCTTGTGCACGCGACTCCCCATCGTCTCAAAGTCAAGGGACAGTCGCGTGGGGGGGACTTGTTGGGTGTCCTGACCCACGTTTAAGCTACCCTGCTACAACATTTGGTGCTGTGGGCTTAGGAAATTCAAGATGGCGGAAAACCCACATGTGCGCCGAAATCCAGGAGAGCTGCGCAGTTGTGCACACACCAAAATGGTTACCTAACTTGCCACCCACCAGTGTAAAGAAAGGTCTTTGTTAACAAAATCCACTTTTACTGATGTCAAAAAGTCGCTGAAATCGTGACTCATTGGACCACTGTAAAGATTCAACCCTTTTTGTGGGGTTCCACATAACCATATTACTGTAAGAGCCCCATCAAAATAATGTTAAGCAAGGATTTACTACCATGTGAGAACCATCCTGTTTAGAATGCATTAATCCAAGAAAATCCCAAAGTTGCATGCAGTGCCAACAAAATCCTCTAGGCGGCACTAGCGGTCTAAACTCTGACTGGAGAATTGAGTGCATTTGCTGACAAAGGGATTTGACTCAGCTGACTTCAAAGGCTGCATTTTAATTAAAAAATTAGCCACATGCTGTTCCCAGAGGCCTGAAGCCTGGGAAACCCTCTCACCTCCAGAAGCTTCACCCCAGGAGGTAGAATCTCACATGACCTCTTGATTGATAGAAGGCAGACTGGCTGGGAGCTTCCCAGAGACCACACAAAGGACCCTTTCCTCTGAAAGGAATATGTAATTCTGAAATGTTTGCTGTCAACAAAGCCCTGCCTGCCCAGAGGACTGACCCACCCAAGTCTTGGAGGCGGACCTCAACACTCTGAGGATTGGATTGAAAGGAATATATATATTTTACAAAAACACTGATAACTCTTTGTAATCAAATGACAGAAATGTATAACTTTGAGAGCTTTAATTAAGAAAATGTACCTTTCATTCAAGGCCAAATTCGAATTTGTGTGATGTTCTGGGGCAAAACCCCATTGTTTATTAATATTACAGACTCCCTGTTTCAGCTAGACAAACGAAAATGCATTGGTATATGGGTAGATATGTGAGGAACAGTTGTATAAAATTTAATGAAGATCCAATGTTGTGCAGCACATGAATAAGTGCTAGAAGTGGCCGTTTTTGAATGCAAGCTCTGAGAATAAGCAGATTTGGACATAGACATGGCTAAATTCAGCCACACCATGTATATGTAATTTTAAACAAATGTGTACCTGTGCAAATATGTTTTTAGGTCAGATATAGATTGTGTGTAAAGTTGAAAGGGGTGGGTTCTCTGTATCATAAACAGACCTCATCATGATGACACTTCATTTCTTCCCCCAATCAAGGGGAAGAGGAGGAAGTGACCTATGGCGAGTAAGAGGGGCAAGGCTAGTGATGCGACACACACACCCACTTGGAGAACATATAAATGGACCACTGAAACTTAGGTAGGGACCTTCAATCCCAATTGCTGCAGCGCACTTTGCTGGACCAGACAACATCCAGAGATCCAGACTTCAAATTCATCAACCTCCTGAAAGCCAAACTAGAGACTTCAAAACCCTGACCAGAGATAAAGCAGTGCTGTGCCTAGCAGAGACCAGACCAGGCGCTGTGAGCAGAACCCGGAAAGACCTGACCAGACTGTTGACCAGATCGTGACAAAGCCGCTTTTCCGGTTCAAAATCTCTTGTGAGTACTCAGCCAAACTCAGAACACATCTCTTAGTTTAAATTCATCTAATTCAATCTATTTAATCTAAGTAGAACTGCCTCCTAGCTGTCACCTGTCATTCTAGCTGCAAAAATTTGTCACTTGTCATTTTGAAAAAGTGTGCGTTTAAAATTTACAAAACCAAAAACGACCTTTATTAAATCACTCATATCTCCGCAACCGTTTGGGCTAGAGACTTGCCGTAACTTTCCTCTGATACCTTAGAATCGTGGCTTTCCTAGGAACCTAGAACCGCATCCCTACCCCTTATAGGTTTACCGCAATCGCGGAACACGCATCCGCGAATTTTGCCGCGATTTGCAATTTCTTCACATGTAAAAAAAAAACTGCTGATGCTGATTTCCATTTGCTAGAAATTCGTTTGACCTGCTAACTATCCCTGCATCATTGCTAGTGTGAGCCTGGACTAATATTAACTAGATACCACTCATCCTGAACCTCTCAAGGGGAATTAAAAGCAAATTTAGCATATTTCTCATCCATTGCTAGTACCTATCAAAGAATTTGGGCCTGTGATTTCAAAACTCCTATCTGTTTTCTGTTGTTTAAGCTTGCTGGGGTGAACTGAATTACAGTTGATTGCATTTCTGAGAACTGTGTGCTTCCTTCCATTCCTTGCATTGCATAAAAAGGGGGGGAAGGGATTGCCAGAGAAAAGTGATTACCTTGTCTGTTGAAATCATATTGCGTATTTTCTGTACTGCATTCATTGAATATTGCATCCAACTGAGCTACATAAAGCATCCTCTACCACATTATACATTATTCCTATTTACCAGTGTGCTACCTTATCCATTTCATGTCAACTCAGTAGTCATTATAAAGAAGTGTGCTAGTGCCAGATTCTCCGTTGTTAATATTTACCATATCAGATTGAGTGTGATATTCAATTATTAATTTATTATAAAGTATATATATCTATTGTCTAATTTATCAAATAAACCTTTTAAACTTGCAAAACAGAACTCCTTCTTGGCTCAGTGGGGTCAGGGGGATTCCAAGAGAGGGGTGTTATACAAGGGTAGTCATCCAGAACGCATGAACTGGACCTAAAGATATATCAATAAGGGTTTTCATTCAGTATTATAGACTAGGCGTTAACTTGGCTGTAGTGCTGAATCGAATCCTCTTACAGTCACTTTTCCAAGCAAAGAGTTGCGGGCAGATCTCTTTCTTCGGCTGGGTCCGCCCTCTGGAAACAGACTCCCTGACACGCTGAAACTTGAGGAGAACCATCTCCAGTTCCGGAAGCACCTCAAGACCTGTCTCTTTGCTTTTGCCTTCTCTCTTCCTCTCCCTTGCTGATCACCTGCCTGATCCATGCATTGGTCACCTGGTCAAGCTCTGAATTCGGGTCCAGGTCCCTGGCTGTCCTGTTGCAATCCCGCACTGCCTCTTGATTCCCCTGCACTTGTGGTCTGTATCTGTAACCCTACAGTCCCTGCACTTGCTCTTATTCTCCACCCGTTGGCTGCACTTATGAGTACCCACACTTGCCACCCTTTGGCTGCACTCTTATTTCTCCTTTGTTACTGCACTTCTGCATCCTACCCCACCCTCTGCATTTCTCCCCTCCCCCCTTGCCTGCTCTTGTGCGATCTGAATGACACAATGTCTAGTAAGATTTGTGTTTTGCCCTACTCTTTTGTTTCTCCCTCCTCGCCTTGTCGTGCCTAGAAACACTTTTGTACAGGCACTTTATAAATGCCATATCATATCATTAAGGAGCACACTGCCCCTGTGTGCGCATTAAAACACACATCATACACAGTGACAAATGATGTAAAGTGGAGGCTGGTACATTTCTCAACTTAAGAGGCTCAAATGTTTGTGCCAATTAGGCAGGATCAACAGAGCACAGTGAGGGAGCCCAAACCAAACAAGGGTTGCTTGAGGGGGGTTCCCACTCCCAAGAAAATGTTTAAAAGATTGGGTTAAAAGTATGCATTTTACAGCACTTTCTATGCAAAATTGGGTAGAAATCCATACAGTTTGCATTTGGTTTTGTATGGAAGCACATGGAAATTCCCAATAGTTGCAAATCACAAATTGTGCATAGGAACATTTTCCAATACATTTCATGCCGCCTTTCCACGCGAGATATGCTAGTATAAAAATATATTCATGCTGGTTGTTCTAATTATAAATGCCATGCCACAGAAAGTATATCCAGGCTGACTGTGTACCATAAGTGTTATTACTGGCTAGATTGGACTACATTAAATGTGGGCCAATTTAGCCATGGGAAAGGCACTTCTGTATTGGTATTAGCTGGCCATTGATAGTGCCAGTGCAAAATGGTTTGAGTACCTCAGCAGCTAATAATGCCTGGTAAATGCCTAATACTTATACACAAGCCAAAACTGTTGGCTTTGCCAATGCTTATTTTTAAAAGAACTTCAGCGAAAGACATGCAAGGTGTTTAAAAATTGAGTGGCCAAAGGCAGACCTGATTAAGACATTTTTATTACACCCGCTACGTGTTTACAACTCCAATGAAGTAATAAACTCTCAGAAGACTCCTTTGAGGAAACACTTGCAGGCACATTGAGGGCTAAGTTTGATGGCAAGGCATGTTTAAAGCTAGCTCAAAGAGTTCCAGTGAGGAGGTGTTTTGGATGGGGAGGGCAGGAACTGGGTGAGAATTGCCATAGCGATTAGCATGGCCATGAGAAGTCACTTCACTGTTAGCACCTGCATTCAATTCCATACATTTTTAGGTAATTGAAATCGTGATGTGGGGTTAGCACTTGCATGCTAGGGGGGTGATTAGAAGGGAAGTGGTGACATGAAACATCTCATTCTCACAGCAGTCTTTAAGTGTGACGTTTCAGAAATGAAGGCAAGAGGTAGCTGCTTGTTACATTGAAGCTTCACCAGAATAGTCTCATTCAAAATGCAGAAAGATGTTAGGTGCCCCCACACAAGGAAGTTTGCACCTTCCTCACAGCCTCTGACGTTAGCGCCTCTCCCTACATTTGAAGTGTTAGTCCCCTTTGCGCCCTGACATTTTAGCCTAGGTGCACCTCTGATGCCATGAACCCACCCCTTAATGAAGTGGCCCCCAGGGAGGCTACATTTAGGGGTGATGCTGAACACACACTCACAAAAAACACTTTCACCCATGCATTCATCCACCAGTTACACAACTCCATAGATGCATGTATAAATAAACCCGAACACAGCATTGACACAAACACCGACATGCACGCATGCATTCATACATACACATATACATACTAATTTAATTTAAATACACATATAAACTTTTAATTTAAAATAAAAAACACTTACCTTACCTCCATGCACAATTAAAAATCATCCACGCAGCCGACAGGTAGACATGCTGCCTGACAAGAGAGAACTCCTCTCCTGTCAGTCAGCGTGGTCATGCTGAGCAACGTGAATACACTGACTGACAAGAGAGAACTCCTCTCCCATCAATCAGCGCGATCACGCTGACAACATGAACACACTGACTGACAAGAGAGAACTCCTCTCCTGTCAGTCAGCGTGGTCATGCTGAGCAACATGAACACACTGGGCCTCATTACAAGTTATGCCGGCAGCCATGCCGCTATTGGCGGCATGGCTGCCAGCATAACCGCATCCGTGTCCTCGGAATGAGGACTTACCGGGCCATTCCGAGTTCGGGTGGCCCGGTAATTCCTCACTCGAGGACACGGACACGGTTCATCCCAATTCCCATTTCAGCCCCAATAGGGCTGAATGGGAATGGGGAGGGAGCTAATAACGGGGCTGTTAATTACGGGCCCGTTATTAGCTCCCTGGTCCCCTCGCGGGACCCGGTAAGTACGCCTGGTTTTCGCAGGCGTGCTTAACGTGTCCCGCGAGGGGACCTCGTAATCGGGCGGAACGGGGTTAACGGCTCCGGCACTCTTTACGGCGCCGTTAACCCCGTTCCGCCAGGGTCGTAATGAGGCCCACTGACTGACAAGAGAGAACTCCTCTCCCATCAATCAGTGTGATCATGCTGACAACATGAACACACTGACTGACATTAGAGAACTCCTCTCCTGTCAGTCATCGTGGTCATGCTGAGCAACGTGAACACACTGACTAACAAGCGAGAACTCTTCTCCCGTCAGTCAGTGTGGTCAGGCTGAGCAACGTGAACACACTGACTGACAAGAGAGAACACCTCTCCTGTCAGTCAGCGTGGTCACACTGAGCAACGTGAACACACTGACTGACAAGAGAGAACTCCTCTCCTGTCAGTCAGTGTGGTCAGGCTGAGCAACGTGAACACACTGACTGACAGGGGAGGAGTCCTCTCTTGTCATTCAGCATGTCCACGCTGTCAGCTGAATGACTGGAGGCAGCAGAGCTCACTTCTGAGCCCTGCTGTCTCCCATTATTTTGCTGTTTGTTGCAGAGCCAAACGGCTTCGCAACAAACAGCAAAATCATTGCAGGGGCAGAGAGCAGACACCACAGTCCCCCGTGTGAATAAAGAACACGGTAGACTGTGCTGCCTTCCACTTAGGAGAGGCAAGTGCGAGGCCCGGGACAGTTTGCCCCCCAGCACCTCCCTTGTGACGGCCCTGGACTCAGGACAATGGAGCGGCATCAGGATATAACAGGGCAGCTGGGTAAGGAATAAACACACTTTTTAGCAACCCAGTAGCGAAGTCTCTGCAGTCTGCACAGCTTGTGCCACTCAGGGCCTGATTCTGAACTTGTGGTAAATTTGTGGAAATAGGATATGCTCGTCTCCAGTTTCCAGCACCATCATTCTGCGATGGGTAGAAATATTGGAGGGAGATGACTTGGTTTCAAGCAGAAAAAGCTGGTAAAATCACATGTTGTGAGGGAAACATGGGCTCCAGTGACATTGGCAGGAGCTCCCGTGACCCTGCAGGAGCAGTGGTCTACCAAAGGGAAGGCACCCCGAATTTTTCGACCTTTTCTGGTAAGCGCACCTCCAAATTGTGCAAAACGGATTCTCCGCATCACAATATCCCAGCTATGATGCCTTGATGCCCTTGCTGTCCCTGCAACTGAAATCTGCTTTGGCGCTGTGTTTCCGGACGAAATTGCGACCGTGTGCATGCTTCCACCATTGCTCACCATGTGGAGTCCAGCACACTCAAAGATGGCCGCCCGCCACCCATTTGAGGCATCCTCTGCCTAATCCACCCAGCAGACGCTGCTGATTCCCGATTGGCTGGTGACTCTTATTCAGCTACCTATCGGGAGCCAGCAGGCAAAGCCGGCCCCCTCTCACCAAGGCCCAGTGAAACAAGGCTGACTCCTGTCCTAGCCTGTCCTCAGCCTTACTCGCCGTTCGCCTGGACACTATGCCCTTTTTCACCTCGCACTAATCCCTGCTTGTGATTACACAGCTGACTCTCCTCCTCGTGAACCTATGGACTAGCGCTGTCATCATCCTGAAAGTAAGACTAGTAACGTTATCAACTATTTCAGCGCTTCTGAATGCTATGCTTATTCCCACGAGCTTGCTACCTAGTATAGCTATATAAGTTGTCTGCTCTGTGCCTACTGCCCTACAAGCATTTATCTTGCCTGTTGAACCAGCTGACACACTATCTATCCTGATGTTGATAATGCCACCTTTACTATGCTAATATAATCACATACGCCACTTGACGAGCTGTAGCAACGTAGCAACGTGCTCCATGCACACGTCTGTACTAAGTCTGCACATCTATTACGAGCGTCCTGACTTTAATCAACTGAGCCGACTGCATATTTGAGCCCCTAGTCGCTACCTATTTACGGTTGCTCACCACCAAGTGATTGCACCATTTCAGTGCCTTATTTGCTTGCATTGCCTATGTCTGTTCTCATTGCCGCCCAGCCCATACCTTCCCATTGCATGACCACGGCACCGCTTTCATTTGCGGCTTTGTTCGCCTGTGCTTGCCTTGAAATTACTATGCTGCCAACCCCATGCTCGCTTTTGAAATGATTGAGCTCTTGCTTAGAACCGCAACGTGGACCCACTTGCTAGCTCCATGATATATACTACTCTCCCTGCCTGATACGCTCATTGTGTATTCCCTAATTTTCTGTGCCACACCTTGATCTATGCCTGCATATGTTGCACCGCTCCGCATAAGACATGTCCACATGATCTAAGCTAACTCCAGGGTACCTGCCTTACTCTGCCGTGCCTTTCAACTTGACATTTACCTGATCTGCCAATACTTGCTGCCAACACTAGAATGTCTTCTCTGCCTGAATTGTTGCACCGTTACAATTAGATTCTGCATTGTTCCCTGCCTAACATGCTAATGTATATGCAAGCTTTGGTATTTGCTTTGCCTGTGTACCCTGATCTGATGCACCCCCATTGCTTGACTGTGAATAAGTAGACTTAACCTGTTTTAAACTCATTAGCCTGCATTGCTCGTACAGAGCACGCACTGCCTAGCCAAATAGTGCCTGTAACGCTTACCTATAACTGCCTCACAGACCCGGTGGCCCTTTCCTCTCTAATCTCGGTAACATGCTACCACGTTGGTCCTCCCTAAGGTCACTGCTCTCCTCATTACAAGTACTACTCTCAGTGTGGTCAATTACCAGGTCGTCACACCTACCACCTCCCAATTTAGCTGCACCTAGCCCCTTGCACACCTCATCCATGGCCACCTCTCACAGATCTCCTGATACCTACCAAAGTACTGCACCTCAATACCACAACATCTACCTCAACGATCCGGCCCTATGGCTCGACTATTTCGCCAAAAAACCCTCACCCAACCAACCATGTCCTATCACTCTTAGAAACCTAAGATTAGGATCTAGACTTATGGGTAAGAAGGGACACCCCATGTACCCGAGCCCATACCTCAAAACTCATACGCACAGCCCGCCTCCACAAACGGCCACCTCACCCACGCCCCATCACCCTCAAACCATCACAGCTTCATCAAGCAACGTTGGTTTAATTAAAGCTGGCCTGATTAACGCAAGATCCCTAGCTGCGCACGCTCTGGACATTGCTGATCTTATCAAAACTCATGAACTCGACTTCATCGCCATCTCCGAGACCTGGCTGCACGCGGCTTCCGGCCCGGCACTCTCATTGGCCATCCCCACTGATTACTCCATCATCAGATGTGATCGCACCTCGAGAGGTGGAGGAATTGCTTACATCGCTCGAAACTCATTAGGACTTAGAACCATCCCAAGCACTAAGGTGGAAACTGCAGAGTGACTCTCTGTCAAGCTCGGACTCTCATCTAACCAAATGGCTACCATCCACCTAATATACAGACCCCCTGGTCCACCCACATCCTTTGTGGATGATATCTCTACGTTAGTACTCAACAATGCTAAATCCAAATCCCAAACCATCATTCTTGGCGACCTCAATCTAGGACACCAAGACCCTAATGATCCTGCGGCCCTTGACCTAGCCAATACCTTAACAGATTTAGGTTTCACTCACCACATACAGGAACCCACCTACATTAAAGGGCGGTCCCTTGACTGGCTTAGTGACACTAATTGCAATATTAGCATAATCTCCAACACCCCTGGCTTGTGGTCTGACCACCATGTCATCACTTTCAGCATCGAAGCAGCCCCACCACCCAGGCCTTTGGTCGCCCCAGCCACCCTCACTAGAAATAAAAAGAACATTACGACAGAAAAACTACTCCCCCTTATCCTTCCCACACTAAATAACTCTCCTGACACTTGCTCAGACCCCACCAACCTAGCCGACATGTATAACCAGTCACTGCTTGCAGCCATCGCCCCGCTCAAACTGAGGAAACCCAAACAACGAGCACACCTTAACTCGTGGTTTACTCCCCAGCTTAGAGTGTTACGCAAAGAGAAACGCACACAGCAGAGTCACGCTGGAGAAGTCATCACTCCGACGCCCACAAGGTCAGTCTTCTGATAGCCACCCTTAACTATAAAGAAGCTGTACTCCAAGCAAAAAAAGATTCTTATAATAACCGCATTATGTCAGCCCAGTCCAATACTAAGGAACTCTTTAATATCCTTAAGGAAATCGAGACATTTGCAGCCCCCCCTGACTCTTGCTCCAAAGACAATACTTGGTGCACCAATATTCAGTCAGCACTCCTGGGTAAAATTGCTACCCTCCAATCTAAAATCAGGGACAAACAGAAATCCCTACAGCTTGACCAACCACCGACCACACCTACACTTCAGACACATTTAACCTATCCGCATAAACCTTTCTCCTTCTCCCCACTCACTACTCTCGTAGTAGAAAACATCATAAACAATTGAAAACCTTCCAATTGCCAAGGCGACCCCTGCCCAGCACCTTATATCAAGGAAGCATCTCATGAGCTAGCCCCGTTCATTACAGCTTTCATAAATGCTTCTTTCAAGACGGGTATTGTCCCCGACAACCTAAAGGATGCATGGGTTATCCCACTCCTCAAAAAACCCTCCCTTGACCCTAATATCCCAACTAACTTCAGACCTATCACTACAGTCCCATTCCTGCTGAAGATCCTGGACCGCGCAGCCTACCTGCAGATTCAGGATTACCTCGAACTAAACAATCTCCTGGGCTTAAGACAATCAGGGTTCCGCCCTAAACATGGCACGGAGTCAGCTCTGATCGACTTGAAAACTCAGATGGAGGCACTAAAGGACAATGGGAAGCTAGCTCTTCTCCTTCTCCTCGATCTCTCCGCGGCTTTTGATCTGGTCAACCACCAAATACTCTGCCAGCATCTCAAATCCACAGCCCACTTCTCCGACTCTGCCAATGCCTGGATCCACTCATTCCTGAGCAATAGATCCATGAGGGTCTTCTCACCGCTGGCATCAGCGGATCCCTCCCTTATTCACTGTGGTGTTCCTCAAGTTCGTGTGTATCCCCTACGTTGTATAACGTATTCACCAAGCCCCTCTTCGATGTGCTTGACTATCTGGGTGTCTCCTACACTAACTACGCTGACGACACCCAGATACTCATCCCTACCACAGGAGACTAAACAGCTGACACCAAAGCCCTTAACGATGTTTACTTGGTCATCCAGGCCTAGATGGCACAGCACAAACTTTGCCTTAACGATGATAAGACTGAGCTCTTACTTTTAGGATCAAATCATCGGCTCAACAAACTAGACCAAACCTACAAGTCCTTCATTATTGACGGCAATGACATTAAAGTCTCCAAAGATACTAAGACGCTAGGGGTCTATCTTGACTCCTCGCTTTCTCTAAACAGACAAATAAATGCAGTTAGGTCAGCTTCGGCCTATACCTGCAAACTTATCACTGCCTGTAGACCCTTCCTAAACTCCACCAACTGTATCACACTCGCCAGAACTCTTGTTATGGCCAGAATCGACTACTGTAGTGCTCTCTACCTAGGGACCAGTCAGTCTAACCTTAATAAATTGCAAACTGTACAAAATAATGCCTTAAGGGCAGCCTTAAACATCCGGAGACGCTCTCATATCTCCTCCGTCAGCTCGGATTTACGCTGGCTCCCGGTAAAACAAAGAATTGCCCTGAAAACCCTAGCTTTGACTCACAAATGTCTGAGCAAAAACACCCCACCTTACCTGTCCGCTCGCTTCTCACGCTACATCTCCACTCGACCTGCCAGAGCAGCCCAAACTCACAGCCTCATCGTGCCTAGATGCAAACTCCAAAAAGCTGGTGGGGTGAGCTTCCCCGTCCTGGCCTCCAAACTCTGGAACACCTTGCCCACACCTATCAGAATTTAACCATCATTCCACTCCTTCAAGAACAATACTAAAACATGGCTTCTCTCCCAAGACTCATGAGACCTTGACACAGTCCAGACTCCATGTGGGGTACAGGACTGTATATACATTTTCTCTCTGCTCTGTCCCTGTATTATATGCTGTTAATGGTACCCCTCGGTACATGTATATATGCTGTATATTTTTGTAACTTACTGTAACAACTGCTTTTTGTAACATGTTTAAGAGTATGTGCCCGGTTGCCCCTGGGCCTGGTTTTTTGCGCTTTATAAATCAAATCAAATCAAATCAAATCAAATCAAATTGCGAGCATTTCTTAATAGACTGTCACTTTTCTAGTTTAAGAAAGTTTTCTTAAACTTTCATTAAACTAGAAAAGTGGTGCTGCAGGCTAAGAAATGCATTATTTATAAAGGGAAAAAGTGTGCAGTGGAGTTTAACAGTCCCCTCCATGTGGCTGCCCTGCATTCCTGATGGTTGCTAGAGCTGTTGTCAAGCCATACATTCGGCACATGCAAAAGCCAAAGCTTTCATGTCCCTCCACCACAATCTTTCTTTATCAGAATATGGTGTTTGTAAGGAAAGTGTTCTTCCATAATAGAGGAACAGTTTCAAACATATGTATGGACCTTAGAAACACCCCCTCTGTGTCTTGCATGCAACGATTTCCACCTCCATGCAGTAAGTCCCCCTGCAATTAGTAGGGAGTGAGTTTCATCAGTTTTGAACTCTGGTCTCGCCTCCCTGAATTACAGTGCAATGTCAAAGTCCATGGCTGGTGAGGCTAAGGACAAGCTGCTGGCATTCAGACAAAGGGCCTCATCACGACTTTGGCGGTAACCCTTAAATCCGGTGGTCGCGCTATTACCGCCGGATTTAAGGGTCCGCCAAATCAGGACTTCGGCGGATTTCGCCCCAGATCTTGGCTGGGGGGAAATCCACCGAAAATTTGCGCTATTAACGCCGGCAGGAAATCCGCCGGTGGTAAGTGTGCACATTTTCCCCAATGAGCCCAATGGGGAATGGGGCATTCCCGAATGGGCTCAATGGGGAATGGGGAATTACATTACCGCCAAAGTCGTGATCAGGCCCAAAGTCCGCAGCATTGCCCCGAGACAGGTGACTGATGACTGGTACCTAGGATTGCAGTGATTGTGTTGCGTTTAAGCCTTGACAAGTCTTCCTATCACATCCAGTGTTTTAAAATCATCCGCCTGTGTAGGTGTGGCCTGGTATTCCTTAACTGCATCGGTTTGGCAGAATATTGAGGATTCGTCTCATGGTTGGATTTAATGGGGGCCATTGGCTACATTTGGCTATAGCTGTAATTGTTCTGCATGTTAAATCTTCCATCAAAGAGACATAAGAGCTAGGGAGGGAGTTGGAACTTGGTTGGCCCTCGAGCTATCGGGCGTGTCTCACCCCGTGTTGTCAAAGCAGTGATGCCCAAGTGTAGCTGAGCATTCTTTGTCCAACAGCTTGACATTTGGATGGTTTTGTGCCAGAGACGCTCGTATGCTAACGTATGTTTTATTGTTTGAATTTTAATGACACAGTATTTGTTGCTAATTGTTGCTAATTTCTAGTTGTTTTATTTATCTTAACGCAATCCAATTAGGAGTTGCAACAGCGGATGTTGTGATGATTGGCTATTAGACTTAGGCCCTCATTACGTGTCCGGCGGGAACTGTGCCGGTAAAACCAGCAGGTAGACGCTGGACCCTAATGATTTACCGGCGCCTGACCTGCTGGAAACATCGAGGCATTACAACCCCAGCGTTCCGGTACGTCAGGGGCCCGTAAAATGTGTATCCCCATTCCCATACTATGGGAGTGGGGACCACGAAAGCACCGGCAACGTTAATAAATGTGCTGGTGCTTCCGTGAAAGTCTACAGGTGGGTGGCGTTCCATCTGGCAAGTCAGACAAGCCGGGCCAGAGGGCATCCGCCACACAGATTTGTACTTTGCTGGTCCGGAAACAACTGTGCCGGTAAGCTTACCAGCACCGTTCTTTCCAGACTGGCAAAGTAGTAATGAGGGCCGAAGAGTCGATAGTGTGCACTCGTTTACAGCTTTGGCCCACTACTGATCTACTGTTGTCTAATTCCCTCAGTGCTCCATCAGACCAATGTGGGCAAGAGAAAGGCACATCATGAGCTGAAAGAGAACATAGATAAACAGCCCAAAAATAATGTGGTATCCCTGAAAGGAAAGCAAAGTAATCAGACCCAATCCTTAATGGATGCTTACCTCCAGGAAATAGCTGATACATTGGAGGAAAATATCATTCATGTTGAGAAGGAATTAATGGCCACACAACAATGTTTGCCCTCACCCAACCGTCAGCGGGAGGTACTCCCCATATTACGGGAGACCAGCGGCAAGGGAGTGCGGGGGGAGCCCACTTGAACAGACGCAGATGTGGTTAAGAACATAGGGAGTGCACCTATCAGTCTAACCACAGATTCACTTGTGCATAATAACATCAACTCAGATGTTCACAGCAAGACAAATGTTAGAATAGAGATAGGCAGCCCCCAAGTAGAGGTCCTAACGGGGAAAACAGTAAGCCCAAAGGTGTCCAGAAGCAAAAGGGGTTCCAACAGGAGGGAAACAGAGCCTGCAAAGCTAAATCCTGCACAGGACAATAGCCCTGCATGTTTGGAAATATTATTATGTTATAGCACATTGAGGCCATACAAATGGTGAAAGAGCGCTACATAAATAACCAAATACAATACAATAAAATATAATTTAAAGAATTTTTTACAGTCAATCTGGGACATTTTCAAGAATTTTAAGAAAACACTTTACCTTTTTAAATGTCATGGATGGCCTGTGGAGACAGACCAAAAGCACAGGAGGGTCTGGCTTTTAGTGAGCAAGCTAGAAAGGCAAGTTAGCAACCTGTGCAGAACAGTGAATGGAATTTGGTCATCGCTTCCCAGCGCCTAGAGCTATGTTATGTTATTTTGCATTTATATAGCGCCTTATATACCATTGGTATGGTCTGAAGGCGCTGGTAGATTGAACGCCCTTGGGAACCGAAGTTCAGATCAGTAGAGAGAGTAGAGAGAGTCAAAAGGTGCGTGTGAGCACCGGGTATTTGTGCAGCTTGTGCAGTATTCGTTTAACAGCTGCTTCTTAGCGGTAGGTGTGGTGGTTGAGAGATCAGGAGTATGTGTTCGTTCTGGCAGGATTTATCCAGAGCGGATGTGGCTGCGTTAGGCCTGGGGAGAACGCCTGGCTGGGAGGGGTGTAACCAGCAGTGTTTACTTAGAGTGATGTGGAGTGAGCGGCGGATGTTGGTATGAGAACAGTTATACCGAATGGTGTCATAGTATCTCTGTGTTCTAGTTGAGTAGTGATGTAAAGGAGAGAATAAGCGTGGTGGTGTGATAGGATGGGTTATATGCTCTTTCAAACGTTCTCTGCATCCAAACCATACTATATACGTCACGCAATTCAATCTGCTTCAGTCCGTTCCATGCACTCGTATCCAGTCCATGCACCCCAGTCTGCTCCATACACTCTGGTCTGCTCCATGCACTCATGCATTCCAGCCCACCCCGCACGCTCCAGTCCACCCCGCGCCCTCCACTTCACTCTGCGTACTCCAATCTGCCCCACGCATGCACTCTTGTCTGCTCCACGCATGCACTCTTGTCTGCCCGACGCATGCACTCCTATCTAGCCCATGCTCTACTCATTCCGCAGCTCTACGTACTCCTCCATTCTACGCACTCATCAGTACTGGATGCAGTCTGTGCTCGTTTGTTCTACGTACTCGTCTGCTCTTTGCAACACAACCGTTCACTCTGGGCGCTCGTTCGCTCCAGGCATTCGTTAGCTCCAGGAACTCATCTGCTTTATGCCCTCACACGTATTATGCATTCACCTGTTTTATGCACTCACCCCCTCTATGCACTCATCCCCTCTATGCACTCATCCCCTCTACGCACTCATCCCCTCTATGCACTCATCCCCGCTACGCACTCATCCCTTCTACGCACTCATCCTCTCTACGCATTCATCTCCTCTATGCACCCCTAAGCTCCCCGCCCTCATCTCCTTCAAGCACTTGTGCATTTCATGCATTCAGCAGCAATATCCTGTTTTATATGTTAATCTCTACATTCATCTGTTCTGTACGCTCATTCTCTCTGTACACTCATCCTCTCTGTACACTCATCCTCTCGGTACACTCATCCGCTCCATACACTCATCTGCTCCATACACTCATCCGCTCTATCCACTCATCCGCTCTATCCATTCATCCGCTCTATACACTCATCCGCTCAGTACAGTCATCGTTCTATACACTTACCCGCTCTATACATTCGCCAGGTCTGTACATTCATCTGATCCACGCTCTACACACTTTCCGCATTTCCGTAATCATCCGCTATCCACACTCATGCGCTCTACATACTCATCCTCTCCACATACTCATCTGTTCTACACACTCATCTGGTTTACGCTCAATCGTTCTGCACATTCATCTGTTTTTCGCATTCCTGCGTTCTACTCGCTTCTCTGTATTTACACACTCATCCGTGTTGCACACTCACCCGCTCTGCACACCCAGCCGCTCTACACACTCCTCTGCTCAACATGTTCATTCATTCTATACACTCATCCGATCTACATATTCGTTCGATTTCCACACTCATTCAAACTATATAGTTATCTGTTCTTCCACTCATGCATTCTCCCACTCAGTGTATTCATATGTTCCATCTGCCTCATCCATTCTAACTATTTCATCCACGCCATTCACTTCGTTCACACCTCATGCATTCTGTCCATTTCAGGAGTTCAAATCTCTATACTCTTTCCGTATGATTTACTCTTATTAACCAATTTACTGCTTTGATCTACTTTATTTGTCTAATTCTGTTTGCCCTTCTAGTTTACATTAGGGGTTATTAGCTGTCAATTTCTTGCATCAGGTAGTTTGTTGGATTGGTGTTATTGAGTTGCTGTTAGTCTGTTTGGGTTAGTTTGGTACAGGTTGGTTTTCGGGGAAGAGCCAGGTTTTCAGCAGTTTGCGGAAAGACATTAAATCCTCAGTTAGGCGGATGTGGGGTGGGAGTAAGTTGCATAGCGTGGGGGCCAATGCTGAGAATGATGATCCTCCTAACCTGACTGAGTTTGTCTTTGGTATGACTAGGAGGCCAGCTGAGCTTGATCTTAGGGTGCGTGGGGGGTGATAGGGTTTTAGCTTGTCTTGAAGATATTGAGGTCCGGTTTTATGCAGTGCTCGATGGGAGATGCATAAGATTTTGAAAGACACCCTTCAGGCTACTGGAAGCCAGTGCAGCGTCTTAAGGGCTGGGGAGATGTGGTCTCTCGGGCCGAGCGCAAGTAGCAATTTGGCTGCCACGTTTTGTGCCCTTTGGAGTTTATTCAGTTGGTATGCGTGGACTCCGAGGTATAGGGGGTTTGCGTAGTCCAATCTTGATATAACGATTGATTGGACCGCGGGGAGTCTGTTGGGAAAGGAGAGATATGGAAAGATGCGCCTAAGGTTTTTAAGGTGGTAGTGGCAGGACTTTGAGACATTGTTGACTTGGCGCAAGAGTGTTAGGTCAGAGTTAAGGGTGCATCCAAGATTTTTCACTGAGTTGGAGGGGGTCGGTGAGTGGCCAATGGCGGATGGCCAGGGTAGTGGGTGCGGAAGAAGTTTGGAGTTGCCACATACCATGATTTACGTTTTGGAGGGGTTTAACAAGAGGTGGCATTGGGTCATCCAGAGTTCTATGTCAAGGAGGCAGGAGGCCAGGTCCGGTCGGGAGTTGGGTTTTGCGTCCAGGAGTTTTAGAATTAGTTCAGTGTCATCGGCGTAGTTGTAGCACAGGATGTTGTGTGAACGAATTATTGGTGGGAGGGTGATCAAGTAGAGATTGAACAGGATCAAACATCTAAGTACAGAATTACAAGGTGGAGTGGCAGATGGAAGAGTAGTTAGAATTACTCAGATGGAATATAACATCAACCCAGGTAGGAACATTTTACCCCCAGCAACTAATGTCAATATAGCTTAGATGTTGAGACTCCCACTGGCAGCTACCCCTTATGTGGGTATTTTAGTGGGGAAGTGCCCTTACCCGATTGCTCCACTGAACCCACGGTCTCCTTAATTAATAAGGCGGCCCATTGGATGAATACCCTTATACACGGGCCTTGTACTAACCCCAATTCCATCATTATGGCTGGGAGAGTTAAATGAGTGGATGTCATGGTGAAAAAAGAAAAAGGTGACTGTATTGATATGATCGGTTATTTATAACACACTTAATACCCAGAGGTTTCTAAGCAAGGACCCGGGGATCGAACCTGGGTTGCTCAGTGTCGTTTTGCTTCCAAGGCGAGCACGTTGCCCCTGAGCTATCCTTCCGAGACGTTGTCCTGTCATTTGTCTCACATCAAATTACTGCATTTGTAGGCAATTCTAAACTGGCGATTCCCTAGCAGAGCTTCCAACTCAGAATAGTTCCAGTTGCATAATGTTACCCAAAGGCAGTATGCAAGGGCAGCCTGGGTGTCCTCGGGCCATTATTAGCCAGTGGCATGCAGCAAAGTCACTTGCGGAAAAAAACCCTCTTGTGAAGCCGTAAATAATTCTTGAAAATGTGGTCAAATGTTATTATAAAAATCTGAAAAAGGCGGCCAATCAGACATTGCAGAACAGATTTGACCCTCTAATGTCATTAGAAGAGATTGACTGATACCTGCGGATGCCCACACATTAGGCACCAGGGCAGATGAGATTAAGATCGCAACACGGTGGACTGGGAACTAAAATAGGCCCTGGAAATAAAGTTCAAAGTGGCCCCATATGACACATTTTCAGCAAGCCCACTGCTTTTCCTATGAGAAAATTTGGAAATATCACACAAAAGAGGCCCAGGGTGCAGAGGCCCACTGGGAATCTCCAGAGTTCCCTGTAGGCCAGTCCACCCCTGGATTGCAACGACATCCATGGGTAGTGGTTGGTCGGCTGGTTCTGTGGCATCAAAGTACTCAAACAAGCTCTTGCTACTTTCTTGGAATATTGCAGGTGCTAGAGATAAACTAAATGCTCCCAGTATAAAATGTGCACTTGCTGAGGACACGATTATCCTCCTGCAAGAAACATGGGAAGGGGAGGACATCATTCGTCATGGCTATATGGCCTTCCAGCTCAGGGCAAACTAAGGGAAAGGTGGGCATCAAAATGGAGGCCTAGCTTCCTTCTTTAAATGTTTGCTTGATTGTGAGGTAATTGACCTGGGCAACCATCTGGAGGTCCCATTGCACATTTTTAAGGTACTACCTAAAATTGATAGCCCTATACACATCCTAAACATGTATAATAGCTCCTCATCAAACAGGATTTAGATTAGCCTGATAAAAATGGAAATTGAATATCTCATTAAATAAGCGCCCGTTAAAAACTTAATGATCATTGTTGCTGGTGATCTAAATTTAAAATTGGGCAACGGTCCAGCTGAGGGCTTGTTTGATCCAGTGGAGGTTCTGGTAATGGACACAAATGCTGGATCCCAGAATGTGTAGCGAAGGCCTCATTGGCTAATAGAAATGGGGCTTCTGTGTCTGAAAGGCAGATTTCCTGAGGATTTGCCCGGATCCATGACAGTCCGATAGGCAGTCCGACAATTGACTATTTCCTGGTGACCGTGAACATGTGTGGTTTAATAGAGAAATATTTAGTACATCCACATATATCACTGCCCTCAATTTGGTTTTGCAATGGGGGGGGGATGAGGTAATATGTAACACCGTCCAGCATGTGGTGGAGGTATCATGCTAGGATCACACCACTAAGAGATTGAAATGGGAGAAGTTGGCCAATCCCAATGTAAATATAGACAGTTTTTACACCTTGTTGAACAAGGAAGATAAGCCAGTGTTAATTGTCTCAACTTGCATGAAGCTTATGTATTTATTTATTTATTGGATATTTGTAAGGTACCTATACAACAAATGGTGTTTCAAGGCGCCACAAGACAAATAAAAGGGTGGGGGGCATGGGAGAAAATAACAATAATGGTCCTACTAGGCCTTGTGACATTTGGATCGTGCAAGTGGAGTAACAAGAAGAGCGAGGGAGAAAGGGTGGAGGGAGTTCCTGTCTGGGCGACATGTGAAGTGCAAGGAAGAGAGGGAGGTGCAGGGAAAGGGGAGAGAGTACAAGTGAAGGGGAGCTGGAGCAGAGGGAAAGAGGGCCAAAGGGGGTAGCAAAGTGTTAAGGGGAGGCCAGGAGGGCAAGTGCCAGAGATTGTAAAAGGTGCAGGGGAGAGGGTACACATGCTAAGTGTGATTAGGTGGGGAACTGGGACGGGGGGCCTGGTGCCCTTTAAAACACATAGGGAACCAGGCAGTTAGTCACTGCGACAGACGGGGGTGTTAGCAGGGGAGGGGTGAGGGAAGGAAGAAGATAAGAGGAGGGTCTTGAGGAGATTCCAGAATTTAGGGAGGTCTGGGTCATGCCTGACAGGGGCAGGGAGACCATTCCAGAGTGAGGCTCCTGTGGAGGAGAGAAATCTACCCCCAATCTTTGCTAATAGCATCTGATCTGCACAGAGTTGGAGCTAGAAGACCAAAGGGCACTATCATGGAGATATTTAGGGACAGAGAGTTGGAGGTAGCAGGGTTGCAGGCCCCAGAAAGCCCTCTGGATGATGCAGAGGGCCTTAAGTTTGATCCTAGCAGAAACAGGGAGCCAGTGGAGAGATTTTAGGGCCTGAGAGATGTGGCCCTTGGGCTTGAGGCCAAGGATAAGTCCTTCTGTTCTATTCTGGATTAACTGACGAGGGCAAAGGAAGTATAAAGGATGACTGAGAAAGAGGCTGTTGCCATAATCCAGACTAGAGAGGACCAGAGCCCTGGAGACATTGAGTTGCTGGGGGAAGGTGAGGAAAGGGAGAATGCCTCTGAGGAGGGGTAGCTGATAGTGGGCCTTCTTGGCAAGGTCTGCAATGTGGGGAGGACGGAGATAGAGGAGTCAAAGAGGACACCAAGGTGTTCTGCCTCACAGGAGGCAGGAAGTCATTTGCAAGCTTCTGGGCTGTGGCCAGCCCCATGTGGTTCTTTGCTTCTGGAGTGGCTGGCTTCCTTGTTCAGGCGTATTAAAAAAAAAATGGGGTTACACAAGTCTAACACTTCCACCAGTGACCCTCAACAAGAAAGAATAGGAATATCAAATAATGTGTCTTTCTGGAATTCTATACAATAACTGCTAGACTCATTAAGGGTTTATTTCAGGCACACTTCAGGGGATGACTACTCTGATTTTGTCTGTTGTTAACCACCTCATCTCAGCCTTTCATCCTTCTGAGGTCGATAAATGAGTGCCAACACAGGTTGGGTGATATTGTATGTATATTTTTTCCATATGAGCGCTTAAATATAAGTGCTATATAATAACACATCATTGTCATTTGGCCAGGGACGTGTGCTTGCATTCACAGTAATTTGGTAATATGAGCCCATACACATTGATCTTAACAATACATATGGTGATCCATTCTTGTATGAAATGTATATCACATTATAGTGATATCGTAACCATGTCTTTCGTAGTGAACTTAGGAACAATGCTATGTGAGGCCACGTCCTGTTTTGTCAAGGGTTGAAAGGTCGTGCTCCATTGCTTCCTGCTATATCACTTTGGGGTGGGGTCAAATTACATCACTTCCTGTGATATCATCAGAGGTCAAGGGTCATGTGATATCACTTCCGCTACCCGTGGCATTTTGGTGAAATGACGTCCCTGAGAGGAGGGTGGGGGAAGGGGACCCATAGAGGGCAGAAAGAGGTTATGAGGGAACTGGAGTCCCAATGAGAAGGATCTCAATCTTTTTGGCATTAAAGCAGAGATCATTGGCAGCACACCATGCCTGAACAGCAGGGTGATATTTGTGAAACATTCACCCTGAGTAGTACATTTTACTTGAAGACGGAAGAGACAAAGGATTGGTTTGAAGAAGGCTATAAGATAGCACAGACATATCTGTTGGGCCTATCCAAGGGGGGTGAAATGTCCAAGGGGAAGATAGCTCAGGCTAGAACCAATTACAAGAATACAATTAAGTGGTGGAAAGTGAATTATATCAAGTCGCATGAGACAAATTGGCATTGTCCAGCAAGGAGAAAAACTCAAAAAGGTTCTGGGAAGCAGTAAATAGTGGCCCAGCATATAGACAGAAGACAGACGTCTGGGTCAGAAACCACCATACCTGATAACAACTGGGTAGAACATTTCAATGCCGTTTACAAAAGAATTGGCAATGGGGTAGAGGAGCCAAGCTTTCTCACCCAGGATATTTTAAGTGATGAGACTAATGAACTTGGACCATCACATCTGAGGGGTACATTGCGCTTTACATACAATTAGGTAATAGGTGCCATCATGAATGTCAAGCACTATAGAGCCCATGAGGTGAATAGATTCTTAGCAGACTACTACCTAGATTGAATCAACATTTTGGGCCTAATCCTACCAAACTCTTCAATGCCATACTGCATACAAATCTAATTCCAGCTGATTGGAAAAGTGCACTTATTGTCCCTATTTTTAAAAAGAATGTAGGTAAAGCTCCCAATTGCACCGGCCAAACTCACTTCTATATGTACAATTTTTACACTTTTTGGTAGGTGTTTCCTGAAGCAAATAGTGGAATGGGTTGTATCACAAAATATTCTCACCTCGATCCAATTAGGATTTAGACCTCTTGTGGGAACAATGAACCAAGGACTGAATCTGTATCTAATGATAGCTCACTCGCTGTACATTAGATGGGAGCGTATATACCTGGCTTTCATGGACCTAAGCACTGCCTTTGACAAAGGTAATGGGAGAAGCTTTGGCTGGTTCTTAGGTCCTATGATTGGGCAGCAGCTATTATTGATATATTGATGACCCTGCACAATGATAACAAGGCCTGTATTTGGTCAGGTGATAAGGTGTTGTACTTGTATACATGGGAGTAGGAGGGGGGTGAAAATGGGTTGTTGTGGATTTTGTTGGGGGTTTATCTTGTAATGTATATGGTTGTTTCGTGAATTGTTTCATGTTAATGGAATTATTGGTTTATGGAGTGTCCAGATGTATATGGTTTTATGGTTTTGTACATAAATTGTTAAAATAAAAAGTTAAAAAAAATGTAAAAAAAGATATTGCATGCCTCATTTCCCTGTCCAATCAGGCGTTAGATATTTTCTTCTTTATATATTAATGATCTTTATAAATCGGCCATGCACCCAACAGTCGACCCCTTTAACAGTCTCACTTCCACGTAATGGCACCACCCATTCATCAGCTTGTAAGTAATGCGTTTGAAATGTGCTGCACACCCTTTTTTAACAGTTCACCACCATCTACGTACTGCACATTGCAAAAAGCATTAGTACCATCTGTGTCCTAAAGGTCTACGCCCTTGAATACATGTCCTATGGCCTACAGCCTTCGCCCATGCCCGCAACAGTCTACGCCTTCAACAGTCTCACTTGTACATATTGTCACTATCCATTCAGCAACTTGTAACTACTGACATTCCGAAATGCATTAGTGCCGTGTGTGTCCTACAGTCCTAGCGTTATGTGCCACTGCTACATAATTTCACCATCCATTCCACCATGTGATCAACTTCACCTATCCACATACATGGCACTACCACCAACACTACTACCCAACCTGTGCACTGCCATGTACATATACAGCATCAAACAACACCACTTACCATAATGTACAAATAAAACACTCTCTCCTGCCCCCCAGTGCACTTTAATTCACATACTGTAGCCATCCCCACTTCCATTCCTAAACTATAGTGCCACTGCCAAAGTAGCCACAATCGGTGCACAACACTAGACTACTGCAATCAATTCGCACACACTGCACTGTGCAAGCACCATGCACCCAACAGTTTACTCCTTCAACAGTATCACTTGTACATAATGGCACTATCCATTCACCAGCTTCTAACTACTGCGTATCAAATGTGCTGCACACCCTTTTTTTACAGGTCACCACCCTCTAGGTACTGCACATTGCAAAATTAATTAGTACCATCTGTGTCCCAAAGTTGTAGCCTCTTGAGTGCATGCCCTACAGGCTACCTCCTTCACCCATGCACCTATCAGTCTACGCCTTCGCCTTGAACAGTCTCACTTCTACGTAATGGCAGCATCCATTCACCAGCTTGTACTACTGCATGTTCCAAAATGCATTAGTGCTGTGAGTGTCCTAAAGTCCTAGCCTCTTGAGTGCATGGCCTATGGCCTTTGGCCATGCACCCAACAGTCTAGGCCTTCAACAGTCTCACTTCTACATAATGGCAACATCCATGCTCCAGCCTGTAGCTGCTACACACTCCGAATTGCATTAGTGCCGTGTGTGTCCTACAGTCCTACCCTCTTGCATGCATGGCCTATGTCCATGCACCCAACAGTGTGCACCTTCAACACTATCATTTCTATTCATAAGTGCACCACCCATTTGACCATGTGACCAACTTCACCTATCCACATGTATAGCACTACCGCCAGCACTACAACCCAACCTGCTCACCGCCATATACCTATACAGCAGCAAATAGCACCACTTAATAGCACAACCACCTGCGCTACCTTACAACCTATGTCATTTACGGAATGTTCCCCTTCTAAAGCATACATACCTGCCAGTACTCTCCACCGAAGTAGGTGTCCATAAAGAAGTGGTAACACACTGTATGGGGCCATTGCGGCACCTGCCTCCAGTCACCACACAAAGTACTCGCCTGTGTAGGTACCCGCCAGTTCAGACTGTACTCACGACCACTACAGACACTCCTCCGTCTTCTTCCATGTACACACATATTTCACATTAGCCACTTTTCACTCCCCCACCCGTTCCGTGCTGTCCATTTTCCACACCCTTCCGCCGCTGCACTGTCCTCCGAAGCACCATAGCGGCGTTTCCCAAAAAACATTGATGCATAGCACTCTTCCCTCCACAAAACCACTGGCCGCGTCCACTGTTCGTGGACAGCACAGCGTACCGCAGGCCAATGACACTGCGGTCCACAGAGCGAACAGGGAAATGGATTTGCGGAACGGACCCATATAGCACTAATTTTTTGGGACGTACATTTCAGTACTTCCCAAAGAAAGTAGTGGTAGGATTGCCACCAAACAAACAAAAGCACACTTTCTGACCCAAGCCACCGCTCCTGCCGCAAATTTGGCGAAAATCCATCCAACCGTTCGGCCTGTAGCCGTGCGCAAACTTTTTCCCCAAAAAATTTGGCACCCCCCTATAACTTTGCCCCCCCCCCCCACTAAACCTTGCCAAACTTTTTTATTGAATAATTGAAAGCCACCCATATACTTTTTTTTTCAAAGGGGGGAAGCGAATTTAGAAGCCGTCGTTAAAGTGTTCTTCCTGTGAGTTAAGCAACTTAACCATAACTACACGGCCGCTACCCCGGGCCGTGTAATATATATATATATATATGTATATATGATCATTGTTTATATGGTGTGCATACACAGATTGCCCCAAAGTTGGACTAACGTCCGAAATGAATCGGCAGACCTGATATTCACTGTGTCTGTTCTCCTTGGATGAGATTTACACATTAAACATCTGCTCTCTTAACATTATGGATTGATCTATATTTTTTTCAAATGAATAAGTTATGATTCACAAAGTTATGATTTTGAAGCTTACTTGAGCTCCAAGTGTGAGCATGCATCTTTCTGGAATAGTGTTTACAGAATTTCTTGTCATGATGTACATGGCCATACTGCCACTATTAATCGATTGGTGATGCTGCAGAACCCAGTGGTGGTAACGGTAAACACATTTGGTGATAAATGTGCAGATTTACTGCTGATTTGCCACCAAATTCATAAGGAGGTGTGATGGTTGGATAAATGAATGCTGCCGCCATGGAAAACAAGGGGTTATTGTTGTTACAAATCAACTTTTGGGATACCAGTGGTCCAGGGATGAATATCGGTTTCCAAACCATCAATCGGGCCCACACCTGTAGTACACCGGAAGGGATCTGAAAAGATTGGTAACAAAAATAAATTATAAACCTCCTTGTCCAATTTTGGTAACGTGTATGGATCGGCAGGCTTATCTCTGCAAGGTCGTTGATCATTGGTTAGTTGAAACACAGCGTACATACAAGTATTACCCAATGATAAAAGGGACTGTCCAGTCAAGGTTTTATAAAAATATCTACTTTATTATGACCACAACAAACAGTTCTAGCAGACTACAAAATACAACCCACCCAGTAAAGGAACACAGAGGACAGGCAGTTACACGAAAGAAAGGGAAGCACTCTGGATACTGGCAGGCGGGTAGTCAGTTAAGTAATCAGTCTTAACAGCTCAAGGTTATTTGGTTTCAGCACCAAGGGAGCAAGGGCTCGTAAATGGGCCATAACCACTATGTACCTGGTGCTTGAGATGATCTTGATGCTCAACAGTGTCGAGTTGGTTCCAGGATGCTTTGCAGCTCCTGCGACAGAGTTCAAGATGGGAGACAGTGGCGGGTATCAGGTGGCAGGCAGTTCGGCAAGCAAGGCTGGACTGATGGCTGCAGCTCGGGGTCAAGAATCACTGTCTCTGTGCTGGTTGGCGGATCTGGAATGCTGGTTGAGGCATCTTGGACGGCTTTAGTGACTGCAGCATGACAACAGTCAGTGTTGCAGCCCGTCGAGGGCTCGACTACCTCAAAAATGTCCTTAAAAGATGGACGTTGGTTGATGCTTGTTGTGGCACTCCTCCTAGCTTCTTCGCAGGGCTTGAGTCTTCCTTCGAGGCAAACGGCCCAAATCTGAGGAGAGTGTTTGCAGGCAGTGGTCTTGTCCTTTGTTCAGAGACTCTCTGGCACTTTCCACCTAGGAAGCTTGCTGGCAGAACCTAGCAGGGCATGCTATGTACTGGCTGGGTACTTGTTCTGGAGCTTCTGGACAGGTCCTCCGAGTCCGGTATCTCACTCTGTTCCCTTGTAGATGTTTAGGGGAGGGATCTTGCTTCCCTCTTGTAAATTCTGGCTTTCCTTCACTGGCAGAAGCTGTAAGGCAGACTGTACCTTGAGCCAGTGCCAAATTAGTCCTTCTTCTTACTCCTTCCGAACTCATCGGATGATTTGTAAATTGATGTGCTCAGCCCTCTTTTAAAGTCAAATGGGCCCCAGTAATTGGTGCACGCTAAGCCTACCTTAAGGAACCAATCCTGGGCCCCCACCAACAGTCTTCTGTTATGCGTGAGGTCATATCCAGAGTGCTTTGCAACAGGAAAGGTAAGGGGTGACCACATCTACTACTAAGTCCCCACCATCTTCATGTCTGTTTGGGATCAAAGTGTCTGGTTAATTGAGCTCTCTGTGACTCTTGATCAAAGTGCTGGTCTCCCTTCAAGTTTGTGGCGAGAACAGACTTCCTGTCTCCATTAATTCACATACTTCTTCCCTCTGAAAGGGGGGTCTCCCTGTGGGGATCGCCTACTGTAAATAGTTGTCCCAGGCATGCCATTCTCTGCCCTTCATACAGAGGAGTGGGAGCTAGCTTCAAATTGACACCTTGCATATCAAAGAGATGTTGGTGTTTCCTGCCCCTTGTGTTATGTGAACAAGCCCCTTCGAAGCCTGCTTCGATTAACTCTCATTAGTATGCGCTGCCACCACACAGAACTACAATTCAACAGGGCAGATCCATTGAGCCTTTGATATTTTCATTAGGCTCATCATGAACAGAGGATGGTGTTGCCTTCCCACTTCTTGAGATGCTTTGATTTACCCTTGGCTGTCACATTTCAGCTGAAAATAACAGGGAGGACTGTACATGTAGGCTGTGTCCCTCCCGGAGTACACTTGACTATGTGTCTGTTGTGCGGCGAGCATAGGAAAATATGTGCAGATTAGTCCCACACATTTTCTCAGATTGATCTCTCATCATTCCATTTCTTACAAAACTTCAAAAAAACCTTGGCGAGTGCACACTCCCTGTGCGGATAGTTAAATTCCTCACACTTGTCCTGGGTGTTGAAGTGGCAAATGTGAGACATTCCGTGATCATGCATGAAAGGCACACATGCATTTGTTGACATTCTGCTGAACGTTGTCAATATTGCAATGTGTGCTTGTGCCTATGACCCTAAAATGTAAGGTTGGCAACACAAGAAAAACAGTGTGGCACATTGTAAACTGCTCAAACTAACACCCAAGGTCAGTCTCCATGTGTTCAAAAGGTCAGCACCCATGGTATAATCAACGTCATTGACACTGACCAAGAAGTAGGATGAGCAAATAAGGGATTGCATTATGCTTGGCATCACACAACCTCAAATAGGTAATTGAGCCAGTTCAGCCAAATGATGCTCATGCCAGTGGATGATACAGACAAGAAAGACCTGGAGTCAGTGGATCCTGGAATCCCCAACTATCCACAAACTGTGAGATATATCAACAAAATGAAAAACAAAAAATAATTTAATATGTCTTCTATGAAGACATCCCATAAAATCACACACAGAGACACAAAATTCTTAGTTGCATGAATTCTAAATTGTATGACAACATAACTCAACATACATACACACACACACACACACACACACACATGCTTCTAGCACACACAACGTAATTCTTAGAGGAAAATAAACAATTATGGAGAGCACAGCACTAGCAAGATAAAAAAAACAATGTTCAACATTTTTCACATTAAGCATCAGCAATGCCAAGTCATAGGCATGCCCATGTCTAATTATGCACATTTGATAGCCACAGTCGAATGCCAACGCATGCCACTTTCAAATTCCTGAATGCCAACACATGCCTTCTCACTCTCCAAGCAGTCATGCCTGAACTCGAACTGCACAATTGCTGAACACAACTTCTTAAGGATGCTATGCCTACAGAGCCCTTTGCAGTGTCTTCCAAATATATATGTTCCCGTCATACCAATGACACACTTATACAAAAATACATTCCAGTGTACAGAAATCTTGCATTAAACCCTACGTTTTCTCGTTTTGCACTGTTTACCATGGCGAGCTTACTTTCATTTGTTCACTCTACCTAATCTGGCCAGTAAGTAGAGAGCATGCACTAAACTGCACACAAGAACATAGACATCCCGTATCCCTCTTCGCATGCACACACACACACACACACACACACAAACACACACACACACACACTGTACACATTTAAAAAAATACTTACGCAAAGCACCACCCCAACCACACTAAAGAATGTCCATTGTCCATAGGACACAAAAAGCATGAAACACTAACCTCAAAAAATCCACAGTCATACACCACAATCAAAACATTCAACAACACACATGCATCACAGTGCAATTCACAGTGCATAAAACAACAGAAACTTCACAACACGTGTAACATAACGATAGGGAGTTCTCACAGTCTTTTCTCTAGAATTACCTTACAGCCCTACCAAAGGCAAACATGCATAACCACATTTTATTTGCAATATGTGTGACTTCTGTTTGGAATCCACAAGACATAACATAAATAAACCAAAAATACACCTACATTATATGCTGCTGTGTCCCCAAAAAACACCTGAAAAATGTTGATTGGCAAATCAAAAGTAAAAAAATAAATAAAAGGTACAACACACATATTTATTAAGTAACATTCATGTATTTACACAACCACAATTTTCTTCACATCAAAATAAGAAATTCGCCTGCAAACCAGAGACCGGTAATATAGCCAGTGTACGGGTAAGATAGCTCAGTGGGTTGAGCACTAGCTGCTACGATCTGTGTGTGATCTGCAGGTCGCATGTTCAAATTCCGACAAGGCCAACTCAGCCATTCATCCATCGAGGTCGATAAATAAGTACCAACTTCAGCTGGGTGATATTGTAGGTAAATATGTACTCTTTAAAGCGCTTTGGCGAAAGTGCTATATGAATAAAACATCATCAACACAGGCAGAATCCACTTGCTGTTCTTGCCCCCACCCTTGTACAGTTAAAAGGAACCAACCCATCATCCAGCAAGTGCCCTGTGCAGTTTTCCATTAGCATTTGGAGCTTAGCAATGAAATGTTTAAGTGTGCGTAGGCATCAGTTCATAATGGCATAATGAATTAATTAGTTCTCAGCTCATAATTACATTTCTAGTGCAGAAACCCTAATTTAATGGATATCGACAATTGTAAAAGCCATATTCTAATCTGGGTCCCTCCCCACGTTCTAGTATGCTGATTGCTTATTTAATATCAGAACTCATTTGGGAAGTATACTTGTTTGTTTATTTGTTTGTTTGTTTATTTAGTATAGCGCGCAAAACTCAGCGGTAACAGGGCGCAACAGAGAACAGGAAGGTAAGATTACGTAAAAACGTAGTTACAGGATAAGGCACACATGAATATAAAGCATAGCATTACATTGCGTGAAATGTACATATATACATATAGTTAATTAATTACTTACATATTTAATGATGTACATAGAAGCAGTCAGGTTGAACAATGCATGGGCATGTGTGAGGGCAAGGTTAGTCATGGGGACCATTGGATCATAACCAGGTGAGGGTGTTTTGCCTGAAGCTGTAGTAGGATTGGTCTGTCCTGATGTTGAGTGGGAGGGCGTTCCAGTGTCGGGCTGCCAAGACAGGGAAACTACTGCAGCTGGATTTCTTTTGTCTGTATTTGGGTACCTGCAGGCAGTAAGAGCTAATCAATCTGGTGGGGCGGGTGGAGGTTTCTTTTTGCTATTCTGGCTGCGAGATAGGGGGGGCTGCATTGTTTAAGCATTTGAAAGTGAGTGATGCCGTTTTGAGTGAGATGCGGTCACAGATTTTGAGCCGTTTGTGTTCTCTCCTTTGTTGGAGATGTGTTCCTTGGAAGGTAGATTAACAGCTGTTCTGAGTGGATTATTTTGTAGTGTCTGTAGTTTATCGGTTATGTATTTGTTGGCTCCTAGGTACATGGCATTACAATAATCAAGTCTGGAGAGTATTAGGGCATTGGCGATGATGATGCAGCTAACTTGGGTGTGGAAAGCTCTGCTTGCCCTGATTAGCTTGCATGTGTAGGTGGTAGAGGATGCTAGTGAGTTAACTTGTTTTTTTAGTGGCATGGCTGAATCTAGATGAAAGCCTAACGTTTTCACTGTTTTGGCCACTGTGATGGTGTTGCCATCAATGTTGAAAGCCTTGTAGTTGGAGCTGAGTTTTTTAGATTGGTGTTGGATCCGAGGAGCAGGATTTCGGTTTTCTCATCATTCAGGCATAAGCCGTGTGTGGCCATCCATGCCTGAATGATGAGATATATTTTATTTACCAAGACCATATCTGAATCGAAGTTGCCCGAAAGGGGTATGAGGATCTGGGTGTCATCTGCATAATTAGTGTATGAGACACCCAGTCTGTCCAACTTGTCAAATAGGGGCTTGGTAAAGATGTTGTAGAGGGTGGGGGAGATGCAGGAGCCCTGGGGTACCCCGCAGGTGATTTTGATGGGGTCTGCTGAGGCTAGAGTGGAGAAGACCCTCATAGTTCGATTGTCCAAAAATGATTGGATCCAGGCTATGGCCTCTTTCGAGAAGTGGGCAGCCGAGGCCATGTGTTCGCACAGGACTGTGTGATACACCAGGTCGAACGCTGCCGACAGGTCGAGGAGGAGTAGCATGGCGGTGTTCCCCTTGTCGTTAATCTCGTTGATCTGGGTTTTAAGATCGATTAGGGCTGTCTCCGTACCGTTCTGTGGTCTGAAACCCGATTGGCGGGCACCTAGTAGTTTGTGAGTTTCAAGATATTGCTGGATTTGCAGGTATGCTACTCTGTCTTTTATCTTTAACAGGAACAGCACCGTGGTGATGGGCCTGTAATTGGTGGGAATAGCAGGGTCTAGGGTTTGCTTCTTGAGGAGAGGCAGAACCCAGGATTCTTTGAGGTTGCTTGGTATGGTGTTGGAAGAGAAGGATGCGTTGATCAGTTTGGTTATAAAGGGAGATAGGTCCCTGGCAGCATCCTTGATTATCTGGGGGGGGTGGGAGGGCGGTTGACGCCTTTGCAGTTGGATTGTTTAAGTGAGGCTATAACTCTTTCTGTTTCTGGGATAGCTATTTTAGTGAACCTGAAGAGATTCGGGCCTGGTGGGTTAGTTATATTAGCATGGTTACTGGGAGATGATTCATTAGTGGTGAGGGAGTCTTTTTTTTTCTATTTTTATTGCGATTTTAGTTTGGAGAGTTTTGATTTTATTAGTTAGGGCGTTATCTGGTGGGGGATGGGGGATTCTAGTTCCCTTAGTATAGCAAATAGTTCCCTGGTGTTAGAGCTGGATTTTTCGATTCTTTCATTGAAAAGGTTCTTTTTTGTGAGTAGGATTTCTTTTTTGTAGTTATTTGCGAAAAGTTTAAGTTGGGATTTGTTCTCTTCTGTAGGGGTATTGCGCCATTGAGTTTCTAGTTTCCTTTTACGCATTCTAAGTTCTTTCAGATGGGGGGGTGAACCAGGCGTTCAGGTGGGCTTGTTGTTTGCTCTTTTGCAGTTTAAGAGGGGCAATGATGTCTAGTCCTTTCTTTAGTCCTTTCTTCATGGCATTGTTGTAGTTTTCTACTAGACACTCTGGATTTAGGTTGTTGGGAAGAGCATTGAGGGTTGGCAGTAGTAGTGGTAGGAGGTTGCCAGGGGTTATATATTTTTTTGCTCTAGTGGGCAGTGGTGGTGCTATGATTTTTTCTTTCCTGTCTTCTTTATTGAGTGATAATGGGAAGTCAATGAGGTGATGGTCTGTCCAGTGTTGGGGAGAGGTTTTGGTGATGAAGGTGTTGCAGTTCAGGGTGGCGATCCAGTCCAAGGTCCTACCTTTATTGTGGGTAGGGGTAAGCACTCTTTGGATTAGGCCATGTTCAACTAGAATGTTGGCTATATCTTGTGCTGGTTTGTCATTGGGGTCATTTGACCCAAGGTGCAAGTTGCCTAGCAATAATATTTGGGAGGTGTCTTTTATGTTGTTGGCTAGGAGGCTGGATAGGTCTGCCTCGAATTAGTCAATGGGGCCAGGTGGCCTATATATTAGATAAATGGTTAAGATGCGGCAGTTGGAGATAGGCAATTTGGCTGTGAGGAGCTCGCAAGATTTGAGAGGCGATTGAGGCAGTGGTCTTAGCTCGAGGTTCTTATTATTTGGTTGTTTTCTGGGATGGCTATTGAAAGTGCTGGGCCTGCTGCTTCGTGTAGCCATGATTCGGTGATTGCTAGGAGGTCGAGGTTGTTTGTGGATAAGGTGTCTGCTATTTCTGTGGCATGGGCCACTAGAGATCTAGTGTTGATCAAGGCTAGTAGTAGTGTTGGGTGTTTCCTGGATTGTTAAAGGGATATGTTTAGGTTGTGTGGAGTTATAGCAGGGTGTAATTTGGTTAGGGCAGGTTTTAGGGTGTTGTGAGGTGGGTCTCTTGTTATGGTAGATGGGCTCGTAGAGGCAGGGTAGTCTGGCTCGAAGCCTGATGTTTCTTTCTGTGGTCAGACAAGGTGCATTTTCTGTAGGGTACATAGTTATGGCAGCAGTATAAATGGCAAGGTGTAATAAAGGTATGAGGAGGTAGAGTAGGGTGGGCATTTGGCTCTTGCTAAGGCACATTGTACGATTTTGATCTGGGATCAGCAACAGTAGTGTGGTGCGACTATTATATAGCAGGGCTATTCTGGCAGCAGCAATAGTAGAAGGGTGCAGCGACTAGCATCAGGTAAGGTCTAGAGGCTAGTATAGGCAGGGCTAATGTAGCAGCAGCAATAGTAGTCTGGTGCAACTAGAGTAAGGCAGCATCAGGTAAGACACAGCATTTGGTATAATGCAGGGCTAAAGTAGCAGCAGCAGTAATAGTCTGGTGCAAACTAGTATAAGGCAGCATCAGGTAAGACACATCAATTGGTATAATGCAGGGCTAATGCAGCAGCAGCAATAGTAGTCTGGTACAAACTAGTATAAGGCAGCATCAGGTAAGACACATCAATTGGTATAATGCAGGGCTAATGCAGCAGCAGCAATAGTAGTCTGGTACAAACTAGTATAAGGCAGCATCAGGTGAAACACAGCAGTTGGTATAATGCAAGGCTAATGTAGCAGCAACAATAGTAGTGTGGTGTAGCTAGTGTAAGGCAGGGCTGTTATGGCAGCAATGGTAGGATGGTGCAGTGGCTAGCATCTAGTGTAGGCATGATAGGCATAGCAGCCAGTGTTAGGCAGGGCTGGGGTAGCAGCAGCAATATTGTAGTGGTGCAGCGGTTAGCATCATGCAAGGTGCATCAATTATCAAGGGACATGGCTGGAGTATGGCAGCACTCATACATATCAGTAGCAGTGGTATGACATAGTGACTTGGCATTTGGTAAGATACAACAGCAAACAACTAGTGCAAGGCAGGACTAGTGTAGTAGTAACCCCAATAATGAGGTACAGCAATGAGGGTGCGGGTTGTGAGCCGGAAGTTAAGAGTATAGCAAATAAATGAGGGTCAAGTAATGAACAGTGTAGAGGTAGCACAGAGATAATGCGCTATGGTAGCGAAACAAGCGAGGTGCTGGCAGGTTAGTAATTAGGTGGAAGATGCTCAGGAGCAGTTGCCAAGGTCAAGGAGCATCTCGCTATACAGTCAACGGGCATTTACAACAATTACTGCATGCTACTTGTAACGGTCGACGCACAGGTCGGGAGTAATAGCACAGTACTCCAATATATATGTGTGTGACCGCGTGCTAGGTCTCTGCAAGCTTTTGTTACAAATTATAAAGCAATTGGCCTATTTTACCACTTTAAACAGAGCAGGTACTGGTAGGTATGTGTCGGCAATAATATGGGTCGGAACAAGTTTCCACAGAAGTACGGGCCGCCCAACAACCAACGGTGACACAGTTGTGGTTAGGATGCGAGCATCAACAGTCGAGTAACGCCGCAGAGAGGAGTTGAGACTGAAATGGACAAAGATGGCGGGCCGGCCATGAACGATAACAAGTGTGTGTCGGAGCAATGTTTGTGCGATAATGCAGTGTGTACAGGGTACTTCTATGTCATTAAACATCAAGATTGTAAGAGGATTCAATTCAGCACTACCGCCAAGTTAACGCCTAGTCTATAATACTGAATGAAAACCCTTATTGATATATCTTTAGGTCCAGTTCATGCGTTCTGGATGACTACCCTTGTATGACACCCCTCTCTTGGAATCCCCCTGACCCCACTGAGCCAAGAAGTAGTTCTGTTTTGCAAGTTTAAAAAGTTTATTTGATAAATTAAAATATAGATATCGCACTTTATAATAAATTAATAATTGAGTATTACACTTAATCTGATCTGATAAAGATTAGCAACGGAGAATCTGGCACTAGCACACTTCTTATAATCACTTAATGAGTTGGCATGAAATGGATAAGATAGCACACTGGTAAATAGGTACAACAGAAAAAGGTGGTAAAGAATGCTTTATGTAGTTCAAATGGATGTAATGTTGAATAAAATTGCAATACAGAAAATACTCAATATGATTTCAATAGACAATGTAATCACTTTTCTCTGGCAATCCCTCCCCCCTTTTTATGCAATGCAAGGAATGGAAGGAAGCACACAGTTCTCAGAAATGCAATCAATGTAATCAGTTCAATCCCCCCCAAGCTTAGACAGAAGTTTGAAAACACAGGTAAGAGTTTTGAAAACACAGGCCCAAATGCTTGGATATGTGCTGGCAATGAATGAGAAATATGCTGGAAACGCTTTTAATTCACTTTTGGAGGTTCAGGATGAGTGGTATCTAGTTAATATTAGTCCAGGCTCACACTAGCAATGATGCAGGAATGATTAGCAGGTTAAACGAATTTCTTGCAAATGAATTCAGTCAGCAGCAGTTTTTTTACATGTGAAGAAATTGCAAATCGCGGCAAAATTCGCGGATGCGTTTTCCGCGATTGCGGTAAAACTATAAGGAGTAGGAATGTGGTTCTAGGTTCCTTGGAAAGCCACGATTCTAAGCTATCAGAGGAAAGTTACGGCAAGTCTCTAGCTCAAACGGTTGCGGAGATATGAGCGATTTAATAAAGGTCGTTTTTGGTTTTGTAAATTTTAAACGCACACTTTTCAAAATGACAAGTGACAAATTTTTGCAGCTAGAATGACAGGTGACAGCTTTGGAGCTATCAGGCAGTTCTGCTTAGGTTAAATAGACTGAATTAGATGAATTTAAACTAAGAGATGTGTTCTGAGTGTTGCTAAGTACTCACAAGAGATTTTGAACCGGAAAGCGGCTTTGTCACGATCTGGTCAACAGTCTGGTCAGGTCTTTCCGGGTTCTGCTCACAGCGCCTGGTCTGGTCTCTGCTAGGCACAGCACTGCTTTCCCTCTGGTCTCTGCTCTCTGCTAGGCACAGCACTGCTTTCTCTCTCTGCTCTGGTCTCTTAGTACTGGATAGATTGATGAATTTGAAGTCTGGATCTCTGGATGTTGTATGGTCCAGCAGGGCTTTCAGCGGCAGATGAAATTGAATGTCTCTATGTGTCCTGACTCTCTGCTTTTTATCTGTTTCTTGAGAATGGGTGTGTATGTTGCATCACTAGACTTGCCCCTCTCACTCGCCATAGGTCAGCTTTCATTCGTCTCCTTGATTGGCGAACTGAACTGTGAGTCAGAGTGATGTCATTTTATGATCTCTTGAAACCACCTCCCTTATCATCTGTGCACCCAAATCTATATATGATCAAAATCCATACTTCAGAGTTACACAGTTGTTTGAAATTACATATACATGGTGTGGCTGAATTTAGCCATGTCTATGTCCAAATCTGCTCATTCTCGGAGCTCGCATTCAAAGAGTGTACATAATTGACTTTTTAACTGCTTTTTCAATTTCTGACATGGACCCAACTTTACATACATGTGTGCAGGGGGTAGGGACATTAACTGATGAAGTTTCAGATTTTTAACATGCACACATTTAGAGTAATATCCACTTTTCCGCTAAAACCCCCCTGAACATACCCCCAATTCCTACCACGTCTCAAACTGTGGGCAGAAAAATCACAAGAATTATGGTATCATTTATAAAATTTTCACATGTCCGCACTATGAGTTATCCACCTTTTTATAAAACCATATCCTTGCTGCAGGGGTGTGTCTTTTCAGGTCACATGGTACAGAAACCAGTCTTTCCAGTTTCTGCCAAGCCAGCTTGCTTCTCACAGGCAGTGCTCCTCCCAGCTTTTCCAGGAGGAAGCCACTTTTTACGACGTCTGTAATAAAAACCTTGGCCTAAGTGGAGAGGGCTTTGTTCACTCTCTGGCAGAGCACAGGAAATTCAATTATCAGATAGCTGGCATATCCTTAGTGTGGGCAGCAAAAGGAACATTGGCCTGGGAACACAGTTGTGACTCAAATTTCACTCCTGATGGGGGTTAGTTGCTAGGCAAAATCAAGTTCCTTAAGCCAGACCTTCAGCTAACTTTTTGTTGCTTTTAAAATACTTGTAATTTCACACATGCAGCTAGGATGCTGATTCTAAGTGCAAAACTATGACATTTCAACAGTTACAAAGGCATGTGACACCAAGCATAGGTCACTCATTTAATTTAACATTTTCGATTTTGGTGGTTTTAAATCCAGTTTCAGTTAGGCTTAAGCTGCTGACTCCATAGCATTTTTGTTATAAGCACTGTTTTTTGGCTCTTCATTTCCCAGATTTTGTAGGCACACAAAACTCCATCTGCCAAATGTCTGCTGGTGTTCAGTAAATATTTTGCACATGTGGCAATGTTTGAAAATAGTCATTTTGGCTTGCCTTCAGAAACACACAGAGTGGTTTTAAAACGCCGGCTTTTGGATAGTGGTGAGTACTGGTACTGCACCCATTTTTGGGATTTTCTTGGATTAATGCATTCAGACCTTTCTGTACACTGGTGGGTGGCAAGTTAGGTAACCATTTTGGTGTGCGCACAACTGCGCAGCTCTCCTGGATTTTGGGATGAAATGATGGGCGGCGACAGCGCATCCCCATCTTTACCCACTCCAATGATTTATTTTTGTTCTGGGGCAAAATGATGGGCAGCGACAGCTTAATCCCCACATTCACCCCGTCTAATGATTCCACATGGGTCAAAACCCTCCACAAGCCCCCCCGCCCGACTGCGCTTTGACTTGAGTCGAGGGGGAGTCGGTTGCAAGGGAGGTTTTGAACCCTGGCGCTGGTATGTCCACATTATCTTCTTCCTCTTCTGTAGATGGCACAGTTCGGCATCTTCTTCTCCATCCGGTACTGATCGATCGGTTCTCCTCGCCGGTCCTGATGGGAATATTGGGCGGTCCACTGGGCACCTCGGGTCTTCGTTCCCGGTCTCCGGATCGTCCTTCTTGGTCATTCTTCATGGTTTCATCTCTCCTAGGATGATAAAGCAAAAGCGGCAATATCTACTCATAAACGATTTTTTCCACCACTGTTGAGATAGTGGGGCAGCATATGCATTTCATCATAACGAAACATTACATTCTTATTTTGATAAAGACAGTATAACTAAGAGACAGTTTCATGCAAATCGCAATATTTTAGAGACTAAATGTGGTATGTTTTATGATTGGAACTGAATTAGTCTGATACAGTACCCGCTAGGATTCCAGAGGATTCCTCCAGTTGTTGCAGAGTGTGCCTGGGATGGCAACATTTCAACTGGTTTATGTGGACCCACTTGTCCTCCCCCTCTGCCGAACCGCCTTTGGGGATGTGGATCTTGTAGGCCACAGGGGAGATCTTATCGACGATCTCAAAGGGTCCCTTCCATGTAGGCAAAAATTTGCGCTGCTTGGCCTGGTTCCTTTGGAAATTGTATAGATAGACCCGGTCTCCCACCTGATATTCCTTCCTGGAAGTTTTCAGGTCATAATGGGTCTTCATGCTATCAGCCGATCTTTCTAGATTCCGCTGAGCATAAGCAAAAGCATGTTGGAGGTGTTTCCTTAAATTCTCTACATACTCATGAGTAGTGGAGGCATTTATCAGTGTCTGCTCTTGGGTCCTATAGAGCAAATGCTGAGGAAGCACCATCTTGCGCCCAGTCATCAACTCAAATGGTGACATTTTGGTTGCAGATGAAGGGGTAGATCTGATGGCCATTAGGACCAGAGGTAATCGGATATCCCAACTTGGCCCAGAATCTGCCACAAACTTCTTTAATATGCTCACAATTGTCCGGTTATATCTCTCTACTGCCCCAGAAGAAGCTGGTCTATAAGCAATATGCAGCTTTCTCTTGACCCCCAGTATCTCCCACATCTTTGTCATTACTTCACTGGTGAAGTGGCTACCTCTGTCTGACTCAATCCTTTGAGGTAGACCAAAACGGGAAAAGATGTGGTTAATCATCAAGGCAGCTGCAGTTTCTGCCTTGCAATTTGGGGCTGGGAGACATTCCACCCACTTGGTAAACAAGCATGTCACGGTCAACATGTACTTATTCCCCCTAGCCGAGCGAATCACAGGGCCTACAAAGTCGATTTGTAAATCTGACCATGGCAGTGTCATTCCCCTCTTTTGTAAAGGCGCACGGTGTGTGAGGGATGATGGCTGAAATTGTGCACACACAAGACAACCCTTCAAATACTGGTCGAGGTCCTGCCCCATGTGTGGCCAGTATGCAACCTCTCTTAAGATTTCCAATGTTGTGTGAAACCCCCTATGACCGGCGGTGGCCGCATCATGGGCGTGACTTAACATCAGGCTTCGGAATGAGGTAGGAACCACCCACTGATCATGGCCAGCTTTGGATTTCCTTACCAACAAACCGTCTTGGATCCGGAACATTTTTGGACATTTCATCAACACTCTTAGGTCCTCTTTCCCATTGTAATCGGTATCCGTCAGGGGAAAGTTCTCAGGGTCCTCAAGGTGCTGGTAAAATTTACCAATTATTGGATCCCCCTTCTGAGCGGTAATCAGATCAGCATCAGGGGTCTCCTTACTCCATTGTGCAATTGAAAGGTCGTTGTGAGCATTTGTCTGGGACCTAGTGATGGCAGTGACCTGGATTTCCCCCAACAGGGACTCAATCTCAATTAGATCCCCTTGGATGGCCCCGGTTTTGGCCAGCTGATCAGCTAAGTCATTTCCAGTTTTGTCTGGTCCCTCTACTTTGGAATGACCCTTGATCTTCTTCCAATAGATGGTCATCCCATTCGAGGTGACCAGATCATCAATGTTTTGGATCAACTTCCCATGTTTCAAGGGTTTGTTGTTAGCACATACCATGCCTCTGGTTTTCCAATTAACCAGGTGCTCCACGAACCCGTTCCGTACATAATCCGAATCTGTGATTATGACCAGTTCGTGGAGTTGATGCCGGACAGCAGTGAGGATGGCCTGATGCACAGCCATCAATTCTGCCACCTGACTACTTCGGGGACCAATTTTGTATCCAGCGGAGGGTTCTGGGGACTCATTCACCCATGCATTCCCTACGCCGGCCACCAGTTCTTTCTCCCCGTCGTTGTCAACATGGTCTGGACCCCATTCCCACTTGACCCCCCCCTTCAGGAGATGAATCAGGGGTCTGGTGATCTCTGCGTAGCCCTCAATGAACTTTCTGCTGTAATTAGTCAGTCCAAGGAGGCTCCTTAGTTCTCGCAGAGTTGTGGGGTCTTTCAGTTTCTGAAGTGCTTCCACTTTCTTTTCCTGGGGACAGAGACCCTGAGGAGTAATCTCATGCCCCAAGAAGTTAACACGGGTTCTACACCACTGTGCTTTCTGAAAGGAAAGTTTTGCTCCGGCGGCCCTCAACTGTGTTAGAACATAACGGATCTCCGCTATGTGTTCCTCCACAGATGAACTTTTAATGAGGACATCATCTACATAAGCCAGGTTACCCCTCGTACCCAAGTCGGGCATGGCCTTATGTAGGAAAATGTTGAATTCATTACCGGAGTTAAGGTATCCGAAGGGAGTCCGGGTCCATGTGTATTGCTGGCCCCCAAAGGTAAAAGCCAGTTTGTATTGGTCCTCCCTACTGACAGGCACAGTCCAGTATCCATTGGTCAGGTCTATTGCAGTGAATACCTGTGACCCCTGAATCTGGGCCAGCCCTTGGTCAATGTAGGGAAGAGGCCATCGGGAAGTATGGACCCGTTTGTTGAGCTCCCTAAGGTCGGCGCAGAGTCTCCACTGGCCGTTCGGCTTCAATATTCCCAGCACCGGATTATTGAAGGTGCTGTGGACTGGACGGATTATTCCCCGGGACTCAAGGTTCTTAATTATTTCAGTAAGGGACTCCATTGATGCGAGAGGCAAGCGATATTGCTTCACAAACACTGGAGTCATGCCAGGGTCCGTGGGGATTGTTGTTGTGTGGATGTCGGTGCGACCACAGTCATATGAGTCTACCGCAAAGAGATCTTGGAAATCCAAGAAAACTTGTTTCAACTTTTGCTTTTGTTCCAGAGTCACACAGGCATCAGCTAGGTTGACTCTCTCTTCCACCATTTGCCTGAAGCCTGGAAAGACTTCTGGTTTGGCTATCTCCGCGGCCTCCTCCAGCTGGGTGGAGAAGTCCCTGGTCAGAGTGCTGATTTGGACCGGAGGCTTCAGGTGGGAAAGGCAGCCCTCATGGACCTGGAAAATCACCTCATCCCTCCTGAAGTCACAAGTCACATCTTCCTTACCATAGGGGCAGGAAGTGTACACCAGGAAGTTCCCCCCATGCCGGGTAAAAATCCTGTCTGGTGTTGCGTTGTCATCACTGTCACTGTCAAAACAGTCCTTGGGGATGGGTCCTAACAGTTCATTTACAAGATCAATGGAGAAATGTCGGTCATCAACCGCCATTCCAATAATGGTGCCTGCGGCTAGAGTAATACTCTTTAAGTCGCTGTTATCCACCTCTATTAGAATGGTGTCATGTTCTATGTTGACTAATGGAGTTGGGTTTACCCCCAACCCTTGCTGTTGGAGAGAAGCATTTAGATGTATGTAAGCATCAGGGTTTTTCAACTCTTGTCCCCTTTTAACTTTCACTTCCAGGGAGAATTGTCGGGTCCTTTCTGGGATGGTGACTTCCTCTTTAACCTGAATTTCAACTGCATAAGGTAGCAATTGAGCTGACCTAAATGCTTTTTCTGGATCATCAAAGCCCATGGGATTATCCGCTAATCGGGACCAAGCTTTGAAGTTTATTAGGTCCAAACTAATGGCAAAGCGATTGAGAATGTCACTGCCTAAGTAAAAGGCGGCAGTGACGTCTCGCACGACCCAACAATTATGGACTATGCTCTTGTTGCCAATGGAGATTTTGAGCATACACCTGCTTGGCAGGAGATGTTTGGAGTCAGGTGCTTCCAGGTCCATTTCCCATTTGTCTATCAGTTTGAAGGTGGGAATGGCTGGATCTTTTGGGAGTTGGCGAAACATGGCTTCGCTGATGAAGCTCTTACCGTTGTTCACACACACTCGAGCGAGAACAGAGTCCTTCCCATCATTTAACTGAACAGGGATGAACAACTGCTCTCCAATTTGCTGAATATCAGCCAGGCTCTGAGCTGATTTCACATCTTTCTGGACTATAGGAGTGGGAGTTTCAGATTGTGGATTGGTATAGAATTTCAGAGTGTTTCCTTCCAGCGTGGAATACCACTTTAGACTGGAAGGAAGGTTGATTTTCAGAAATAGAGAGGACCCCCCATCACCAGTCTGTTGTCCTACTGCTATTACTGTCACGTCTGGAATTTGGTTGTTCTGGAAGTGAAATTCTACTTGGTCAGATTTTTGTTCAACCATGTGGCATGTGCCGTTTAAACTAACATGGTTGACACTCTGTTTTAATTTTATGGGTCGGCTAGTCTGAGTCCAGAGGACCTTGTTTACGCAGTCTATTAGGGGTGACAACCTTCTCAGGAGGTCATTCCCTAGTAAACAAGGGGTGCCCTCTGGGGTCACAACTATGACCGGGTGTTTCAACTTATGTCGCCCGATCTTAATGTCCAAGTCTGCCGTCCCCTCGACGGGAATTTCCTTCCCGTCAAAGTTCTGCAGTTGTCCAGGAAGAGAGGTGAGAGGAATTTGGTAATTCTCTCCCCTTCCTGCATTCAGTTCGTCAAAGGCCCTTCTGGACAGAAGGGTAGCTTGAGATCCAGTGTCCACCAGTGCCGAGATTGTACCCTGCCCCTGTACTTGTACCGGGGCATAATATCTTCCCTCCTTCTCCTCAAGGGGGCACAGATAATGTACATTTTTGGACAACTGGTGGGCTAATTTTCTGGTTTTGGACATCGCTAGCGAACTGATTTGGGCAGAATCTTGTGGAGAGCCTTGGGAATCTGAAAGAAAAATTTTGCAACTGGAGATCAGAGCCATTGTGGGTTCCCCTGGCTCCGTTTCTGGGCCGCCCCCCCCTTTTTGGAGGCAGTCACCAGGATGGGTTTGAACCAGGGGATTTTCTTGCTGTTGGTTCTGGGATGAGATGGTGGGCGGCGGTAGCTCAGTCTCCACATCTCCCCAGTCTGGATTTGCATCCCTAGGGACCCATTTTTCTTTGGGAGGAGTTCCCCCCTCTCTGAAGGAGAAGATCCTTTTCCCAGGATCCTCTGAGGATCCCTCTCCCTCAAATTGGAAGATCTGTACCTCCTCCTCAAACTGAGTCTGTTTGGGTCTTTTGTTTCTCCTACCCCCCCTCTGCTCCTTTGGGGGCAGACTTTCAGGGGCAAGAGATTTTGTTTCCGGTTCCTGGGTTTCCAGGGGCTGTTTACAAGTGAGGAAGGGAGCTTCCTCCAAGGCTTTACACCCCCCTTCCCCTTGTGCCTCCTCCCTGGGAACCGGTGAGTTATCGGGGTGCTGCCCCCGTCATTGTTCTGGAGCACCAGGTCCAGAGTTGGGTGCGTTCTGCGGCGGCATGCTGATCTGAGGGTTCTGCTGCGCCCTCAGTATATGACCCATATCCCGCGCCATGTTTTGAACCTGGCGCTCTAACTGGGAAACCCGCTCAGGCTGATACGGGGCCCTGTTTTCTCCCCTGGGCTGATCCCGGGAAGGGTAGCTGTCCCTCCTCTGGTAGTACCCCGGGTTGGGAAGATTTGGGTACCCCTCCACCCTTGGCCTCCCCTCTCCCGGATTCAGTGGTCTGGGTTCAGGGAATTGAGGAAAGAAGGATGGATGATTTTGGGGTTGGAAGTCGGGTGGATATCTGGGGTAAAAGTTCTGCCCAGGGTTTGGTAAATTTCTGCCCTCCTGTGGGAAGTTAGGAGGGAAGTTCCCTGGGTTAGGTGCTTGGCTGGATCCCCCCCCTTGGGCTGGAGGAGTCCACACATAACCCAGGATGGGTCTGTTACCTTTATAGCGAGGACTTACATAGTCAGGAGAGCGAGGGACCCCATTTGTGGGGCTGCCTCCCTGGCTCCCTGTCTGTGACTGGCCCGAGGACCTTCTGGGCCTAGCATTATTCGGTGCAGGTAGGTTTTTAGGCCCCCCCATCTCCAAATCCAAAACGGGGGTGACCTTTACCTCTGCCACCTTGGCAGCAGCAGGGGTGCTGTTGGCTTTGGGGTTTTTCTGGGCATTGCTTTTATTTTCTATGGGCTTCTGCACCTCATAGATGCGGGTAGCCTGTTCAATGACCCAGTCTAAAGGTCTTTTCTCGTGAAAATCCCTCACGAGCTGGGTCATGATATATTTGGGCAAGGCATGGAAAAACGTGTTGATGAATTCACGGCTATCCGGGCGCACCCTTCTTGTGGTCTGTGCAAAAGCCCGCTTTAACTCCTGCACAAATTCTTGTGGGGCCTGATCCTCCCCACATTGCAAATTGTAGGCTGCCTTGCGAGCCTCTTGAGGATTTCTGTGAACAGAAAAATGTTTCAGGATGGCCGCCTTATAGGTGGACCATCTTAAATGATTTTGGTCCTCCAGCCCCGCAAAGAAACTGGAGTATTCCGGGGAGAAGGTCCACTTTACATATTGAATGCAGCTTTGGCTGTCCTTCAAATGGAAAGTCTCCATCATTTGTTCAAACAACTCTAAGTGCTCCCAAACAGAATACTTAGAGTTCTTATGGTAAGGCGTGATGACGCTCCTGATCGCCTTAATCTGCTTTAAGGGGTCCTTAAGCAAGGCTCTTTTTGCCTTATTGGCCTTTTTGGTTCGGGTAACCCTTGTCCATTCTTCGTCGGACTCAGAGGCACTGCTCCCAGAGGTTCCCGTCTGTTCTTCCAGGTTTTCCCGGATTCTGCGAGCCTGGGAATGGCTGGCAGAATGTGGGGACCTGGTCTCCTGTGTCCTGCGCAGTTCAGAGGAGTCTTCAGATTCCTCCTTGCTGCCAGGATTTGATGGGTACCCCCTCCACTGACCTAACTGGGCAGAGGTTTTCAGGATGCCCTTAATGGGCCTACTCTCCTGGGGTTCCCCATTGAACTGTACTGTACTTGGGTGCCCATACCCGGATGCCCACCCCTCCATTCCTGAGTGGTACTGGCCTATGAGCCCCATACTCTTAGCTGGATAGTAATCTGCCATCCCTGTGGCCCTGTGCTCATGTGCGCCAGGGGACATGGGGGTGGTAGAGTCCAGGGACTGGGGAAGATGAAGGCCCCTGGTGTTAGGGCTCCTGCGGTTATGGTCAGGAGTCTCTCTTTCCCAGCGGACCTCATCTCTATCCGCCCCTGCTCCCTGTTGCAATGCAAGAGCCTGCATTTGTGCTTTCAGTTCCTCTGTTAAGGCCTTACTCGACTCTATCAGTTTCTCCTGCATCGCTACCTGCTGTTGGAGCCTATCATTGTGTTGACAGAGGGCCTCATTTTCCCTCTGTGCTTCCTGGTTGGTCCTGGAGAACTGGGCCAGTCTTTGCTGCAGGAGGCTTACCTCCTGAGCTGTGTCCCTATTGGCCTGCTCCTTTCTTGCTAGAGCATCCTCCACCCTTCTGGTGTGCTCTACCAAGTTCTGGTTTTCTTTTTGGAGGTCACCCAGCCCCTGGTGGGCCAGGTGATTTTCTTCCATTTTCCTTTTTAAATGGCAGACTTCCTGGCCTAAGGCGTCTCTTTCCTGACTAAGAGCCTGCATTTGTGCCGCCAGGTCGTCCCTTTGCCGTTGAAAGGCACCAGCTTTCTGGCGCTCCTCATCAAACTCCGCCTGGGTATCCAGGTCTTTCAGAATTAGTTTGTTGCTCTCCTCTTTCACTCTATCTAGATGACTTTGCAGGGTGGCTACCTGCTCCGTGCATGCCCTGTTAAAGTCTAACTGTTGCTCCAGCTTTTTCTGGCTTTGCAGTAGGGAGTCCAAACCTTCTTGGTGTTCCTTCTGCAAGGCCAGAAATCTAGTATCCTGTTCTGACTTTTCCTTTTGCAGCACCTCCATATCCTCCTTTATTTTAGTAATGTACAGTCTGCTGTCATTTTCTGACTCCTGGCTCCTCTGCAGCCTCTGCTCAGAAGAGACCAGGTCAGATTGGACCTTCTGTAATGCCATCTGTTGCCTATTTGCCAGATTTTGGCTTTCAGCACATCTATCCTGCATGTCTCCCATATATAGGTACAGGTATGCTGCTATCCTGGCAATCTTATTGTGTTCCTCTTTGGCTTTAGGAGCCATATATAGTTCACTCAGGGCCACATGTAAGGGACCCTGATCTCTATATATATCTGACCCTGTTTCAGTGACCTGTTGTGTGATGGCCTGCAACCACACATCCTGGCCCTGTTCGGTCCATTCACCTCTCACAAATAGCTTATGCAAGAGGTGCTCTCTGGCTATTTTCATGTCTACTAAGGCCGTCATTCTAGAGATTGGTCTCTGTCCTGACTTACAGAAGTTAGTAATTTATTTTTGCAGAACAGAACTTTTCTTGGAGTGTCCCTTTTGAGGAATGCTTCACAGCGTAATGCAGCGTGGTGATCCGACTGGATGTATGTATCCCGTCAGTTAGCACACTGCATTAATCTGCACAAATGGTAAATCTAACCCAACGTCTCGGCAACGAGCCCCCACTTTGTAAGAGGATTCAATTCAGCACTACCGCCAAGTTAACGCCTAGTCTATAATACTGAATGAAAACCCTTATTGATATATCTTTAGGTCCAGTTCATGCGTTCTGGATGACTACCCTTGTATGACACCCCTCTCTTGGAATCCCCCTGACCCCACTGAGCCAAGAAGTAGTTCTGTTTTGCAAGTTTAAAAAGTTTATTTGATAAATTAAAATATAGATATCGCACTTTATAATAAATTAATAATTGAGTATTACACTTAATCTGATCTGATAAAGATTAGCAACGGAGAATCTGGCACTAGCACACTTCTTATAATCACTTAATGAGTTGGCATGAAATGGATAAGATAGCACACTGGTAAATAGGTACAACAGAAAAAGGTGGTAAAGAATGCTTTATGTAGTTCAAATGGATGTAATGTTGAATAAAATTGCAATACAGAAAATACTCAATATGATTTCAATAGACAATGTAATCACTTTTCTCTGGCAATCCCTCCCCCCTTTTTATGCAATGCAAGGAATGGAAGGAAGCACACAGTTCTCAGAAATGCAATCAATGTAATCAGTTCAATCCCCCCCAAGCTTAGACAGAAGTTTGAAAACACAGGTAAGAGTTTTGAAAACACAGGCCCAAATGCTTGGATATGTGCTGGCAATGAATGAGAAATATGCTGGAAACGCTTTTAATTCACTTTTGGAGGTTCAGGATGAGTGGTATCTAGTTAATATTAGTCCAGGCTCACACTAGCAATGATGCAGGAATGATTAGCAGGTTAAACGAATTTCTTGCAAATGAATTCAGTCAGCAGCAGTTTTTTTACATGTGAAGAAATTGCAAATCGCGGCAAAATTCGCGGATGCGTTTTCCGCGATTGCGGTAAAACTATAAGGAGTAGGAATGTGGTTCTAGGTTCCTTGGAAAGCCACGATTCTAAGCTATCAGAGGAAAGTTACGGCAAGTCTCTAGCTCAAACGGTTGCGGAGATATGAGCGATTTAATAAAGGTCGTTTTTGGTTTTGTAAATTTTAAACGCACACTTTTCAAAATGACAAGTGACAAATTTTTGCAGCTAGAATGACAGGTGACAGCTTTGGAGCTATCAGGCAGTTCTGCTTAGGTTAAATAGACTGAATTAGATGAATTTAAACTAAGAGATGTGTTCTGAGTGTTGCTAAGTACTCACAAGAGATTTTGAACCGGAAAGCGGCTTTGTCACGATCTGGTCAACAGTCTGGTCAGGTCTTTCCGGGTTCTGCTCACAGCGCCTGGTCTGGTCTCTGCTAGGCACAGCACTGCTTTCCCTCTGGTCTCTGCTCTCTGCTAGGCACAGCACTGCTTTCTCTCTCTGCTCTGGTCTCTTAGTACTAGATAGATTGATGAATTTGAAGTCTGGATCTCTGGATGTTGTATGGTCCAGCAGGGCTTTCAGCGGCAGATGAAATTGAATGTCTCTATGTGTCCTGACTCTCTGCTTTTTATCTGTTTCTTGAGAATGGGTGTGTATGTTGCATCACTAGACTTGCCCCTCTCACTCGCCATAGGTCAGCTTTCATTCGTCTCCTTGATTGGCGAACTGAACTGTGAGTCAGAGTGATGTCATTTTATGATCTCTTGAAACCACCTCCCTTATCATCTGTGCACCCAAATCTATATATGATCAAAATCCATACTTCAGAGTTACACAGTTGTTTGAAATTACATATACATGGTGTGGCTGAATTTAGCCATGTCTATGTCCAAATCTGCTCATTCTCGGAGCTCGCATTCAAAGAGTGTACATAATTGACTTTTTAACTGCTTTTTCAATTTCTGACATGGACCCAACTTTACATACATGTGTGCAGGGGGTAGGGACATTAACTGATGAAGTTTCAGATTTTTAACATGCACACATTTAGAGTAATATCCACTTTTCCGCTAAAACCCCCCTGAACATACCCCCAATTCCTACCACGTCTCAAACTGTGGGCAGAAAAATCACAAGAATTATGGTATCATTTATAAAATTTTCACATGTCCGCACTATGAGTTATCCACCTTTTTATAAAACCATATCCTTGCTGCAGGGGTGTGTCTTTTCAGGTCACATGGTACAGAAACCAGTCTTTCCAGTTTCTGCCAAGCCAGCTTGCTTCTCACAGGCAGTGCTCCTCCCAGCTTTTCCAGGAGGAAGCCACTTTTTACGACGTCTGTAATAAAAACCTTGGCCTAAGTGGAGAGGGCTTTGTTCACTCTCTGGCAGAGCACAGGAAATTCAATTATCAGATAGCTGGCATATCCTTAGTGTGGGCAGCAAAAGGAACATTGGCCTGGGAACACAGTTGTGACTCAAATTTCACTCCTGATGGGGGTTAGTTGCTAGGCAAAATCAAGTTCCTTAAGCCAGACCTTCAGCTAACTTTTTGTTGCTTTTAAAATACTTGTAATTTCACACATGCAGCTAGGATGCTGATTCTAAGTGCAAAACTATGACATTTCAACAGTTACAAAGGCATGTGACACCAAGCATAGGTCACTCATTTAATTTAACATTTTCGATTTTGGTGGTTTTAAATCCAGTTTCAGTTAGGCTTAAGCTGCTGACTCCATAGCATTTTTGTTATAAGCACTGTTTTTTGGCTCTTCATTTCCCAGATTTTGTAGGCACACAAAACTCCATCTGCCAAATGTCTGCTGGTGTTCAGTAAATATTTTGCACATGTGGCAATGTTTGAAAATAGTCCTTTTGGCTTGCCTTCAGAAACACACAGAGTGGTTTTAAAACGCCGGCTTTTGGATAGTGGTGAGTACTGGTACTGCACCCATTTTTGGGATTTTCTTGGATTAATGCATTCAGACCTTTCTGTACACTGGTGGGTGGCAAGTTAGGTAACCATTTTGGTGTGCGCACAACTGCGCAGCTCTCCTGGATTTTGGGATGAAATGATGGGCGGCGACAGCGCATCCCCATCTTTACCCACTCCAATGATTTATTTTTGTTCTGGGGCAAAATGATGGGCAGCGACAGCTTAATCCCCACATTCACCCCGTCTAATGATTCCACATGGGTCAAAACCCTCCACAAGATGTCGTAACTTGACATTAAAAACAATTGCCATTGCTCCTATACATTGTTTTACACCCACATATATGGCATAATTTGATAACACTATGAAAACGTAATAAATAAATGATTACATTACAAATACACTGCCATTGATGAATGTCTTACAGTGGCTATAGTGACTATAAAAAGCTATCAATACAAATAAAGGTAAAAGTACACATACAAAGGCTAAAACAGAAACCATCATTGTCCCTATGCCAAGCACCACTAAAAAAGCTCGGGGGTGTTGAAAGGTCTGGAAAAGATCTGGGGCTACGCTAATGTTGAGACTATCAGGATTCAGGGAGGAGAGAGGAGGGGCTAGCTAACGTTTCGGTTGTAGCCCATGAGCTTCTATCCGGGGCTACAACCAAAAGACCTGGGGCTATGGCCCCTTATCCCCCACCCCGAGCAACGCCTCTGAAAAACATTCAAATTAGTTAAAATATATGACTACAGACGGAAGATAATTCATTACAGTTTGCCTCCCATAGCTCTTCAAAGGTAAAAATAAAGGGTCAGTTCCATTCCAAACTAGGGGAAGCTCAGCTTGGACTTGTGACTGCGGGCCAGATTTGCAGAGCGTTTTCCAATGGGACTGCACCATTATAAAACACTTCTGTCAATCAGGCCCATAGTCTTCTATGATTCAATTAAAAAAGAGATGAAGGCCCTCATTATAACTTTCATCATATGCTGCTGTTAAATCTAGCGGGATACCACCAAACGGTAGTACCATTCCCGCCACCTGGTCTGCTGGAATTACTATCAGATCATAAGTGGCGGGAAGTGTGGGAAATCCCCATTCCATGGAGGACGCCATGGGGGGATTGCCGGTATTACAGTCACTGGTAATACCGGTGCTGGTAATACCAGCTGTTTTTTTTCGATTGGGGTGCCTGACTTACCTTCAACTCTTGGCCGGAGGTAAATCAGGCACCCAGCCAGCAAACTCGGAGAATGCTGGTCCAAAAACATGCCGGCACACAGAATTACCGGCAGGTAAATCCAAATCCGGCATTCTTATAAGGAGGCCCTAGTAGGGGGGAAATATCGAAACTGACAAAAAAATAAATCATTGTTTCATTAGCCTTCTGAATGACTTCTGCCATTAGATTGCGAACAATTTGTGCCTTCCAGGGATGCTTATAAAATGGGCAAAGTAGAAGAAAGTGTTGCAGGCTTTCCATTTGATCACATCAATGTCTGCCTTTATTATCCATATAAAAATTCACATTTATTTCATTCATTTCATTTAGCTTTATTCAACTAAGTAGTCTTGTAGCTACGTATAACAACATTTCGAGCAATACAAAAACGAATGTATTCATTACATTAGAAACATTAAGTTAGCAGCGACACAGTTAAAACTCTATGGATAAACGGAGAACATACAATATGCTGTATCCTACGTAGACAAATTAATAATTCATCAAATTCAGTTCTAGTCGTTCACTAATTTAAACTGGACACACCACAAGTAATTACTAAATGATTCAGGTTTAAGAGGCGGACATGTTAACAACTATTTGATACAATAAAAAAGTCCATTATATAAATTTGCAGCCAGAGGTTGTCCATATTAAGTTGACGATGCTCAATGACAGTGGTTAAGTCATAGATCGTAACCTGAAAATTTCCAGGACTGGCAGTTCATATAGTATTTAGCTAGTTACAATACACATGATGAAACACTAAATCAGCTAGTTACAGCAGGCAATGTTCTCTCTTTGGGTATACTAGCAGTAGCCTTCTGATTCACAACATCTTTCCTCCTAACTGACCATGCTCTAAATAAAAATGTAGAAACTGCATACGTAACCACATCGCCGTTGCTTGATTTACATAATGCGATAGGGTCTGATAGTTGTCATTCGCCAGTGTGTAACATGAGGGGTTTTAAATATGCATGCCTCAGATGCCTATGTATTTGGCTAAAGGAACAAGAAGTGTGCAATACTCTTCTTGTTGTTCACACACACTGGGCAGATATCGGTATCACGTATTTGCCATGAGTATTCGAGCTCTGCCAATCGTAGTAGACTGAAGCAAAATCTCATATGTAATGAGCGTGTGAATTGTAGGCTTATCTGGTCTAGATATTTCTCGTATCCACAGTCTTCTTAATTGGCCAATATACTGCCAATTGTCGGGAGTGGTTAGTGTCTGCTAGTACCTGTTCCATTTTCAAAGCAGCGTGAGCCTTTTTGATCTCTAATTTTGAGTTGCCTGTAATACTCGTTGTTGCACCAGGTCTCTTCTAGACCTACCTCTATCAATGTTGGCATGACCTGTTTGCACCACGAAAAGATGTCCTCTCCTCTTGTGTTATCAGCTCAATCAAGGGCCAACCAGATCGTTCCACATCTGGCCGGAGCAACAAAGTGCCATTTTTGGGATCTTGTTAGAAGTTTCACATATTCAAAAGAAAAGAGGGGATGGCTGGAAGGTTTAAAATTACTCTTAACCTCTGACATCACTCTGGGCAACCTTCCAGACAGTCAATCTTTGCATGCCAATCCATTATAGATAGGGCACAGAACATATATAAATCATACTTGCTCCCACCCCGAAATGGGCCATCTGGTCCAAACTGCTTAGTTTGTACTCCTTACGCACAATCAGACAAGTAACCCCCGATATATTCCTCATTGGGTGTCATCAGTGAAAAAAGATATAATAACAAAGTACAGTCTACGAAATCTCCAATATCACAAAACAGCCATCTTGTGACCCAAACAGTAGATATATTCATTAATAGCCCTTGTTCAATTTACAATTAACATTTGGTGACCGTTGAGGGGTGTTGTAATTTAGCAAAAAAAGTACTACAAAAAGATCATGCTTTCCTTTGTTTTTCCAGCGACCAAAAAACATGTTTATGAGATCTGTATCTCTAATTTGCAACCTTCAAGTTTTAAGATTTCCCGCATACGTCTAGCCCTTATCCAAAACTGCTGCAGGCTGTAAAACCTTTTTGAAAAAACACTAGTCAAATTCAAATATTTGCATATTTAACTCAAAGGGCCTCATTACGACCCTTGCGGAAATCAACAGACCTGACCGCCATAGCGTAAATAGCGTTTCCGCCATTGCACGATGGAGCAAAGTGCGGCTAATTCCGACCCATCGGGCACAAGCATTACGCCATGGCGGAATCCGAAAGGCTGCGATGGCGGAAATGACCCCAAAACGCCCCTTACCGCCGTCGTACGCCGCACTAGGTGCAATTCCGCCACCCATCTTAGCGGTCACCGTAATGAGCGGGCACCGCAAATTACGGCCACCGTAAATATACGGAAACGGAAGTAAAAGCATGTAGCCGGAACGGGAAACAGCACGCCGCACAACTATAAAATGAGAATCCCAACACAACCATTAAAAATCCGACCCTGACACACATCCCAACCCGTTAGCAACTCCAGTTAAAAATATAAATATGGGAAAAGTAGCTAAGAAAGCGTGTGATCGCAAGCGGCAGGTCCACTTCTCCCATGAGGAACTGACCGTGCTCACAGAGACCCTCCAGGAGAATGCCGCCGTCGTCTTCTCCAGTCAAATGACCAGGACGGCCCTTGCCAACAAGAAGACCATATGGGCCTTGGTGGCACAGCACGTAAGTGCGGTGGGGACCGCACCCCGCACCCCACAGCAATGTCGAAAGCGATGGGACGACCTGCGGATACGCGTCCGCAGCATACTTTCTGCTAACAGAAACATTGCCACAGCTACCGGGGGAGGATCAGATTCGCCCATCAAGTTGACCCCCTGGGAGGAAATCTGTGCCTCCACCGTAGGAATGGAGAGCATAGAGGGAGTCGGAGGGATGGAGAAAGGAGTGCCGACATCCGGAGAATCAGGTAGGTTGGCCAAATGAAACAATGCCAAATCCACAAAGTACGAACATGTGCAGTACCATGTGTGCCCATAGTGCAATACATACTTTGGCCTGATAGCGCCCTCTAAAACTCAGAATAAATAAATAAATTAATTAAAATCCTAAAAACACCCCCTACATGTGCAGCATGCACCCCCAACTGCAGGCTGCCAAATAAAAGCATCATCAATGCACACAAAAATGAGACCACCTCCAAGGCCCAGTCCCAAATCACCCTCATGTACCACCCCAATGCATGTGATACATTGCCATTCCAATATCCACAGACCCATAACTAACGCTCGCCCTCCTTTACTCCACCACAGGGTCTGATTCAAACGACGAGCTGCAGGACACCCCTACCAGCACACCTGCAAAGAGGGCCAAGACCAACGTCCAAAGACCCTCCCTCCACCTCAGGTGCACGGATCAAGACACGGCAGCAGCAGGAATCAAGTGGCAGCACACTGGAGGGGACTGCAACCGGCACCCCAGCAGCCAGCATGTCCACAACACCAGCACCACAGGTCCCCCCAAAGGATGTATCAGATGGCACTGCTTCTGGTGGTAGCAGCACCATAGGTGACACAGCTGTCATGCCAGCATGCTCCGACACAGAAAACAGTGCTGGCGACGTAGGACCCATCCATGACCTGTCCCAATCCCCCTGTATGTTCCATCCCCTACACCATGAGGAACCCACGCAGGGGCACCCACAAGACGACGACTGGCCAACCCCCACAAGCCCTGTGCCAAGGCAACATGTGTTGAGCAGCCCCTCTGTCACACCACCGCAAATGTCCATGGCCCAGCAGAGGCAACATTCCCTCGACCAGCTGATCGAGCAACAGCAGCAAGTGGCTACGCTACTCAAGGAGCATGCAGATGATTGTGGGGGTTCTAGGGCAGCCATGGAAACATCCACTGAGACACTTAGGGCACAAATGGAGCGAAGTACAGAGACACTCAGGGCACAAATAGAGCAAAGTAGTGAGAGCCTGAGGGGAGAAATTGAGAGAAGCACCGAGATCCTGAGAGCACAAATGGAGAAAAGCACCGAGAGCCTGAGGGGGGAACTGCATGCGACGTCCAAAGACGTATGTGGAGAACTTTCCGCTGTGCGCCGTGTGCTCACTGAGCTCTCACAAACCCTCAGGGACATGCATGGACGCGAGCAGGCAGAGACATCATCCGTTGCAAGTTCCGTCCAGGGCAGCCCCCAACGTAGATCTGGCAGGAACCTGCGCTCCACGGGCAGGGGTGCCCCTGATACCCGGAGAGGGGGCTTGCAATAGCGTCTACCCACGGACAATATGCATATTTGGACACTGGTGTTCGGGGGAGAGTCAGGAGGGTGGAGGGGGTGTGTTGGGCTATTCTGGGTGGCGGGTCCATAGGGTGTATAAATCAATGCACATTAGCAATACAGTTCATCAATATCATCCAATGAGATGTGTGGACATTGATCTTTGCGTACGAGGCCTTCATAGGCGTACAGTCCACAATGTGCTTGTACTACACACATACACAGTGCCACAAGTCCCCTTTCCATTTAATAGGCACCATGCGTGGTTGCTAGAAGCATGCATCTATGATGCTCTGTCGGATTTCACGTGCATCCTGTGCCTCATGGACTCCTTGAGGTGCCGCCACATCCCCACCCTCATCATGACCATCTTCAGGTGCATGCAGTTCAGCGTCAGGGGGCATGGGCACATTTCTACTTACGCACATGTTGTGCAGCATGACACATGCCATGACCATCTTTGAAACCTTCTCATGGCTGTACATGAGTGCCCCGCCAGACCTGCTGAGGCAGCGGAAACGAGCCTTCAGTAGGCCGAATGCCTGTTCTATAACTACACGGGTACGTGAGTGGGCATGGTTGTACTCCTCCTCATGCTGGTTCTGTGGGTTCCGGATTGGTGTAAGGAGCCATCTCTTCAGTGGATACCCGGCATCACCTGTATGTGGCAAATAAAGGGTGTTAGTGGAATGAGAGTGCTATGTAGCCCCCCCCCCTTCCTGCAAGGTCATTGACGCATCAAATGGGCCACGATGTCATGCATGGAATGAGACACACCGAGTAGCCAGGATCTGTGCCCTACGTGTCGCTCCATGTAGCGTGGTATTCTTGTGTTCCTCAGGACCATAGAATCATGGGTAGATCCCGGAAATCGGGCACAACAATGTGTAAAGATCCTGTTGGAGTCACACACCATTTGCACATTGATTGAATGATATTGTTTCCGGTTGCGGTACTGGACCTCCATGGCATGTGGGACAACCAATTCAACATGGGTGCAGTCGATGGCACCAATGCAACCCGGGATGCCGCCAAGTGCATGGAATCCCACTTTTGCGTTGGTAATCTCCTGGTCCGTGCGTGGTAGTGTGATGTGGTCGTCAGCGTGCTTCAGGAGGGCATCGAGCACTTGGAAGAGTGTCCGTGAGAACAGTGCTGTGAAATGCCATGCAACTGTCCGACTGTGTGCTGGTAGGTGCCTGTGGCCAGGAAGTGGAGTACAGACACCACCTTCAGTAGGGGTGGGATGGCGGTTGGGCTATCTATCATGCTGACAAGGTCAGCGTGTGTCATGTCCACAATGGCGATTATGGTGTCCCGGTCCAAACGGTAGAGGGTGTGGATCTGCTCAGCACTGAGGTTGAACGGATTAGCTCGGAGGCGTGGGATTGCGGGCTGCCTGCGTGGTGGTAGTGGCAGTGCTTGTGGGCCTTGCTGACCCTGCCCTCCTTCTCCTGCGTCTCCTCTGTGCGGCCGGTTGTTGTAGCAGTTGGTGTTCGTCGTCTTCTTGTAGTTGTAGTACTTGCAGTGCTATCTGGTCCCCCAGGGCCAACATCGCTAGTCCTGCCGGTAGCATTTTGGAGTGGGTGTGGTTGTGGGAGGGGTTTGGGTGTGCTATTTATGTGCTGTCAGGCTGTATGGGCTCCACCTGTGCTGATTGATTGAACCTGTGGCAGCAGCAATCCCTTTTGGGCGAGCACGTCCCGCACGAAACGCTGCATTTGGCCGCATGGCATCTTGCAATTGCAATCATGTATCAAATCCCGATGGCAGTGTAATGTACTTTGAATGAATATTATGCTATGCTCCCATTGTAACACATACTATATTTGCAGTCGCGAACATCCTTGTGAAGGATCAGTGGAATGTAGGGCTCGATCGACGGCGGACCCTCATGCAGCACAGTAACGAACTTCACCGACGGGCGTGGCGTCCCATTTGTGATTGCAGCCAGTTAGCATTATCACACACAGCCGCACTACATAGATGTAATTGTTAATGCAAGCGTTCACAGAAGCCTTTTCGACGTAATGTTGCAAATGAGGAATTCGAAGGACAGCGCTTTTGGTTTTGAACTAGCGGCGAGGATACGCCCACAGGTCTGCCTGGAAATGTAACGTTCTATTGTTGAATGTCCTTGGGACAGGGCCCCTAACGAGCAAGCAATGAATGATATGAATTGAATGGGATGCGCAATAGCGTAGTGGACGATAAGGCAGGACGTTCCCAAATCCATGTTGCTTCACAACACTACAGATCCGGCCAGGAGCACAGTGGTTTTTGCAGACTGCATTACGCACAGACGCAATGGAAGTTTCAAATATTATGTGAGTGAATCTTCATGCGTTTTCATGGCGGGATGAGGGAATGTTGAATGGATGCATTGACAGTTGATTTGATTTGAATCTGCCATGTACATGGGTTTAATGAATCGATCCCCTTCCCCTGCGCTATGTGATGCAAAGCTGCCATAGTGGGACCAACGTCTATCTGCCCTTGTCGGATACTCCCTGTCTCGACGCGCCTTCATACACTTATGTCTATGCATGTTACTAATCCCATGTTATGGGTTCTGTCTTGACGGACGCATGCACAGTAACAGACGTTAGTAATGGTGTATTCACCTCGATTAATTTCGTTATGATTCGCTACTGATTTAGTGGTGTATATATTCCTTTGGAGTGGGCTAGCATGCATATGGGTGTGGATTTGGTGTGTTGAATGCAGTGTGTGATGCATCAGAAGTCCTGAAGGCCATACGGTTATTTTGTGTTTCATTTGGGTGACAGGTATCTCCTGCCCTTTTGCAGATGCCATCTGTACGCCACTCCTCCAGATGGGTTTTACTCTCGACACCTGCAGCTTCGGGTAAATCAGTGGAGCACCATTACGATCTTATAGGACGATCGCCAATGGGCCACATGCCCTTACGCAGTACTGGTGGCTAGGTGCAACATTTCAGCATTTCAGCTGGACTAGTGCCTACCTCATGGGACGGACCTGCGGTTCTAGGCGCTTCCATGTTGCCTTTTGGAACGTTAATGTAGGCCCTGTGTACCATGAAGGAACAGGGCGTCACACAAGTGGAAGCTGGTCAATTATTGCGGATGCAGCCCTCGGTGATGATGGATGTTTTGGTGTTAATGTGCAAATTGCTGTATGGCCTTTGTTATTTGGATGTGCATTAAAATTGTATTCCGATATTTGCCGTGTTGCGTTATTCTTTGCAGGTGATGTAGCAATTTCCGATTTGTGGCGCTATGTATTGTGAGATGATCTGCATTGTGTTCCGGCTTCTGAGTTGAGTTGCGTGGTACTGTACTGGCCGCGTTTGCCTACGTAGCACAGTATGGTCACGGATAGGGGCTGCCATTGTGACTGTTTTCATGATGTGCTGCTCAGGGGCGGGGGATTAGCTTTTGCCCAACTGGTGCCTGTCAGCCAGGTCGATTGGTGGAATGATGGGATTATCAGTATATGGCTGGTCACAGGTGCCTGTGTTTGCGTGCGTTTGTTGGAGGGAGACTGGGGTCATGTCCATTGGAATATCTTCTGTATTCGCCCTGCAGCTCCCATCGGCCCCTCTTGAGATGGCCTGGCTGCTCAGTCACTCTGCCAACTTGTGTGGTACATGCTTGTGCTGATGGTTGGTTTGTTTACTGGCAAGGGTACAGGGCTGGTGCAATCTCCCTCAGGGTACTGCTTTGGATGTTGCCTTACACTGGTGGCAAGCGATGGGGGACTACTGTTGTTTTGTGTCTTGTAATCTTAATGTTCATTTTGCTGTACTTGAACCTTCACATGCCTGTGCTGCATCGGTACGGCAATGGTGACATGCCGAATATGGATGGCCACTCACGAGGCACTTGGAGCCCCTGCATGCATTTCTACGTTGGCATGCATGGGTGACTTGTAGATTTCACTGGTTGCATGGTGTGGCTTCATTGCGCCTGCGAGGAGTTGTGCAATGTGGGCAGGGAGTGGAGTACAGGCACTCAGTAGGGCCATTTACGGTTGGTTCACGATGCCGTATTTCTCACCATGGCGGAATGGTACTTTCCGCCATGCTTGATGGTGTTCAGTACATGTCCGCTAGGGTCAGAATTCGCGTACCGTTGCGCCATGGCGGTAATTCCGGTTTTGCAGGGCACGCGTGCGCGTACTTGGTGCAGTTAGCGTTGCCGTTCACTGCGGTGTCGCTAATGGCATCGTACTTTACGGTGACGGGTCATAATCGCAACGAGCTGTATTCGATGGCGGTATTGCATTTCCGCCATCGTTTTTCCATTTCAGCAAGGGTCGTAATGAGGCCCAAAGAAACTATATCTAAAAATCAGACTGGTTTAGTAGGGCCAGATACCAAACAAATGCACGTGAATGTCGCGCAAAAACACGCTGCATCTGTAAACAATATGTTTGGAATAGGCACAAGCACATACAATATACACAGAATACTAGTAAGCACAATATGAAGACACAATATAAAAATAAGCATACATGCAGATGCATGCAAATAATGTACTTGGAGCATGGGTACACACTCCCACATTTGTTTATTTTTGTTTTGAATAGTGCCAACAACGATGCAGTCACATAATAGCACACACACACACACACACATACACTAAAATGCTGAGTGATTATAGCAAACAAATCTACATTTACGGATGACGCATGTACATTCTCACATTCATACGCTCATGGCAACTACAAATAATATGATCAGAATACGCATGTATGCAAACAATAGACAGCTAATATAATTTAGCACAATGCACGCTCCAGTATGTTTGTGATGTGGGTAAGTAGAGACAGTATGCTCAGAATGTACAGGTAAAGAAACAATATGCTTGAAATCTGTAATCACAGCCCCACACATACCCCACCCACACACATACCTCCAAACAAGCACAAAAACACTGTATATATGTGTTATTAACTGATCATGTGAAGTAGACAACAACCAACCAGATATTCACACACATGCTAGCCAATACTGATTATGCATGCACAATCACACACACAATGACCACCCAAATAGGTTTGGACATACTTTGATGCCCAAGCTAATTTGGGTGGGAATGTGGGCTATTGCGTATTCTGGTCCTCCAAGGAGCAAAATATCCAACAGCCCACATTCCCTCCCTCCCCCCAGTCATTTCCCACAACTCGAGAGATTGACGAAGAGTAGCCCACCCAATCAACAGACAGACTCAGGAAAAGCCACCCCACATGCAAATGTATGCACTCAAGAAAGCCCGGCCAGGTAACGCATTAAATTAAAGAATCAGACTAACCATGTCTCACCTACATTACTAGAGTCGCCCTATCATGCACCACTTCCTCAAATGTATCCCAATACCAGCTGTGCGCCCATTAAGTAGGCAACCACTCAGCAGGGAAAAGCACAATGGCTCCAACTAATCCCTGGCAAGTAATTAGGAACACACTAGGTACCACCAATCCTCTTACCTCAAAAAGACTTGTGGGAGGTTAGCCTCCATGCTTGAAGAGGAGGCAGGGCGAATCAACAGACCACAAGCAAGAATGTTGCACAGTACCTTTGAGCAGCAACTGAAGACACACTTCAGATGCTCTGTCAAAAATAATCGATGTACTAACCAAGTCCCGCTTTCCTGCTCCTCCAACATAACCAATGCCTCTAAACACGACTAGGGGCTAGCCACATTACACAAAGGCGCACCTATAACTAACCTAATTCTCTCACTCAACCAACTCTCTGAGACTCTGGAGATAACCTTAGAGGGAGAATATCCATGCGCATAGTCCATAAATCCATTGACACTACACATAAGCACAACAACACAATGCAATTGAACAGCCATCTGTGACTCTGGACCCTCTTATGGATACAAAGAACCAGTGCAGACAACCGTACCCCGACCCAGACCTCATATGACTCACACACTCAACACAAATACTAGCACACTTACGAGACACTGAGTCCTACCCTTACAATAACAGCAAGCGGGGCCTCTCAACAAACTCCCATGCACAAGACAGCTCACACAGATGCCAGTTTCTCATGACTTTGAACCTATCCTATCATCCTATCCTTACTAACACACCCCGCCCTCTTCTCTTGCAGAGCCACGTGAGCGCCTGGAGACTGCCCTTGGGTGGTAGCGGTGCACAGTATAATTCAACATAACATAACATGATGAATCCAATGGAGCCATCACTGATCTTCAGGGGGTGATCTCCTCCCATGTTGCCAGGGGACTGCAGCCGCTTCCTGAGCCTGACCCTGGAGGCGTCTATAAGATGGAGGATCACACAGAAGGAGAAGTCATGGCTTCATTCTATGAGACATGGTATGCCCCATTTGCCATTGAAGACAGTCCTCTCAAAACCAACCCCTTCATGGCCTACTGCCATAGGTCTACACCTTTCCCTATGGAGGATAAGAAAAACCTTTCCCAAAATCAGATGCTGAAATTACAAGACCGCCTTCTTCAAATCTGATTGTGCATCATCTAGAAATGATTTTCCATTTGGAACTATTTAAACTGAGTATCTGAGTCCTTTTTACCAACCAACAACAATGGACTTCTTTTCTCAGAATCACCCGAGTACTGGGCGAGGAAGAAGGAAAGAGAAGTACAGAGCAGAAGAATCCAAAAGCCCAATGAGTGATCTAGTTATTTTCCAAAAACACCTGTCCCTGGGACATTGAAAGGATGAAGGCAAAGTGATAGAGGCTGCTGTTGTCGAGAGAACGGTTCACCACTCTGCAAGGCTCATGATTTGGAGAAGCACAGACTGCTGTTGTGGAGCCAAAAGGCTCACCATTCAGGAAGAAGGCAGAAACTGGACACGATGCAGAAACCCAAGGAGCCATGGGATGACTCCTGGGCATTCACCAGCCAGGGAAAGCAGTACCTTACAAACAGGAGCCTGAACCAAAGCGGGCGTGCTGAAGCAAAGCCACGAGAGACACTGAAATGTTGAGAAAGCAGACACGAGAGGAAAGCAGGTGGTGCACCTTTACAAGTTGACTGCGAACAAGGCCGAATATGCCAGCAAGAGCCGGTGAGTAAATCCAAGGATAATGGGGACACCGGGGCATATCAGTGAGCATTCCAAATAAGAACAATAGTAAACAGAATGCAAGACAGAGAAAAGGCAAAGAGACTAATAGTGAAGTGAGAAAGTAAATTGCAAACAAGACCTCTATCAGTATGTGAATGTATGGAATGCAAATAAATGGGGAACCCAAATTAGATAATATATCAAGAGTATATATTAGACAACAAAGGGAAAGTGCAAAAGTGGCAAGAAGCATTGTGTGAAATAAGGAAACCTGGCAGGAGAGTGTACCATGCCATTAAAAAGCATGTGCATAAAAGAAGTATTGGCAGGAGAGTATACCATGAGATTATAAATGTGTGAATATAGAAGCCCTGGCAGGAGAGTATACCAGAAATACACAAGGGACAGAACTACTAGACAGGGTTAAGGATGACAAAGTGCACAAGCAATTTTTTACTTGGTTTAAATTCCCAAGATTTTTTGTTTATTTTATTCCAGCATAAATGCTATATCTAAAAGCATATTAAACATTACTTACAACACTATGGCCCATTCGTTTTACCATTCATTCACATTCATACAATTCTCATCAATCTTTCATTCCACAATTCATTTTTTTAGAAAAATGGTTTATAAAAAACAGTTGACATCTGCTATATCTCGATGTGATTATAATTCATTATAAACTATCCCCACACATTTGGGGTATCACAACAGTCTGTGTTCTCTTAACCGTTCTTACTTCTACCATTGGACAAGCTACACATCCTCCACATTTGTGATGGCCTATCACTGGGGGCAGTCCCCATTGGTTTAGTATTGTCTGGTTGTTTTTTGGCTCCACATATGTGTGTACCAATTTTTGCCCAAGATTTTGCATAAGTCTCTGTAAGTATTTTTTGCTCTCTTGAGATTATTTTTAACCAGTCTTGTTGGATAGCCCCTCTCCACCAGTCTGTCTTGTAACTGTTTTGAATGTTGCATAAATTCTTGGTTGGTACTGCAGTTGCGGCGTATTCTTAGAAACTACCCATATGGTAAGTAGTATCGCAAACCTGCAGGATGGAAGCTGGTGTAGTGCGTTTTGAAATACATTTTAAAGGGACAATGTCTAAACGTTAAGTTGGTCTGAATGAGCTTATATAACTAATTAAGCTCTTTATATTTATATTTTTACAGACTCACGTGCCTGTGAACCGAAAACAAGTCTGTGGAAAGAAGGGAAGCCTGGGCAATATAAACCACTTGCTCCAGTAAATATAAATCAACATTGCAATCCACGGCTGTTTCCATTTTTTTGAGTGAGTGACAGAGCCCTCTTTACATCTATGGGTAACAACCGTAATGTGCTAAAATATATAAACTATTTGGCTTTTATGATCTAATGAATTGGCTATAATAGATGGTAACAGATATATGCCTTAACTCTTTAGATCAGAGGACACTCATCCTCCAGATTCCAACCATGATGTATTGAAATTGAATACTACATCCCGAGATTCTAACTACGTTGTATTGAAATTGAATACTACATCCTGCCCCTCCTGACTCCATTGGATAGGAGGTGAGTGGGATGATAGTCTATAGCACACCATATTAATATGTAATCAAATAATTTGAAAAGGATTGACGATAGTGCACTATATTCATTTGGTGTTTTATGTATTTTTATAGATGGTGTGGCCCATGCCAATATTTGTGCTTGAAAAATGGCTTGTTTTGTCCTGAAGAAGGTTGCCGTACAGAGAGAGTACCAATGGTGATGCTCGCAGAGAGCAACTGAAACACGTGTCGACGTGGATCTGTGTGAATAAGAGAACACAGACTGTTGTGATACCCCAAATGTGTGGGGATAGTTTATAATGAATTATAATCACATCAAGATATAGCAGATGTCAACTGTTTTTTATAAACCATTTTTCTAAAAAATGAATTGTGGAATGAAAGATTGATGAGAATTGTATGAATGTGAATGAATGGTAAAACGAATGGGCCATAGTGTTGTAAGTAATGTTTAAGATGCTTTTAGATATAGCATTTATGCTGGAATAAAATAAACAAAAAATCTTGGGAATTTAAACCAAGTTAAAAATTGCTTGTGCACTTCGTCATCCTTAACCCTGTCTACTAGTTCAGTCCCTTGTGTATTTCTGATTGATTGACCTGTAGAACTAGGGACGTTAAAACAGGTACCCCTTTTATTTTGCAGGAGAGTATACCAGGCAATTACAAGTGTGTGTGAATATAAGAAGTCCTGGCAGAAGAGTATACCAGGCAATTACAAGTGCATGAGTACAGGAAATCCCAGCATGAGAGTATACCCAGCAATTGTAAGAGTGTGGATATCAGAAGTCCTGAAAAGAAATCTCAGAACTGTGTTGTTAGGAAGTCAAGGAGGACATTCCAGGTAGGAACATATAACAGGAATACTGAAAGACAGCTGTGTATATGTGGACAGTTTTTTCCGGAGGAAGCTTTTTGTAGAAAAAGACATCCAGGAAAAGGAGATCATCTTCTGGCAGTGTTTATCCTTAAGGAAAATGAAGCATCCTCTGTAACATGGACCTTTTCATCTTGTGAGAACTTTTTTTCTTTGTTGAAGAAACATTCAGAGGAAGGCAGTCACCCTCTGGAACAAGGACTCTACACTTAGAGAACTTTTGACCTGGTACCATTTTGTCTTCATTTACAAACTCTTTATTTCCCTTTTCACCTTGTAGTTTATAGTGTGAGGTTCAGAGAGACCTTTTCACAACCCTTTAATTTTCAATAAAAATAAAAGTATTTACCCAAAAACATGGCAAACTATGTGTCTGAATTTCATTCCTGATTCACAACATATGGTGTCAGCTGTGGAATTCTGATCCATCCGACACAAACCGGGGAACCCATCAGAATTCCGTGTGTGCATCTCTAATATCTTAATTGTGGCTCATCATCCAACAAATAGAAGCGGAAAACATTGCAGTACAACTAGCCCCACATGAAACTGTCTTTAGTATAAAACAAAGAATATTAATATGAGTTTGCTTTACCCATTACACACTGACGGCTCCTTTTTCATGGTCACCCTTTGTTAGACACTATTAGATAATCAGACTATGAAAAAAAAACAAATAGCAAGTTGAATCTAATAGTTAAGGCCAAAATACATCTTCCTCCAATACCTGCTCTAGGTATAACACCTTACCTTAGGAGTCCACCCCAGGACCCTACTAAGAAGGAAAATCTAGGGGAACACATTCCCAAGAAGACCGCAATCCTGATTTCTATCATTTCAAACTTGATATTAGCTTTGTGGGAGAGGGAGATACCAACACAAATCTTGAGATTGCTACCATAGAACATGTGTTAACCTAATTAACCTCCCACCAAATCCAAGCCAAAGAGTGGTTTCACAAAGAGTTGGAACAGATTTTTGGCTCGCAACAAAGACTTTATCACCACATGGGATACTGCAACCATACATGGAGGGGGAACATGTGGGAAATGTTTTACTCAACTTTGAAAGGTTGGCACATCAGTTCCATTGGAAGATGACTTCAAAACGTGTTATCTGGCTCCTCTGCTGAAAGGTGAGCTCCACAATTAATATCAGTTATTAAATCCCTAGGTAGAGCCACTTTTGATGAAATAAAACAAGGATTATTAAAACGAGAATCCAGGGAAAGCGGATCATCTTCTTGAATAAGGATTGCTTATCCTTAAGGAACCTTTGTGCTAAACAAGAATCCAGGGGAAAGGAAGCATCCTCTTGAACAATGTTCTTTTGATCTTGTGAGAACTTTTTTCTTTGTTGTAGAAATATCCAGAGGAAGGGAGTCACCCTCTGGAACAAGGACTCTTTATCCTTGGAGAACATTTGACTTGGAACCATTTATTCTTCACTTACAAACTCTTTTCCAAGCACCTAAGTCAAAATACATTTTGCTTTTCACCTTATAGTTTAATCTATAGTGTGAGGATTGGAATAGAACTTTTGGACACACGGACAGTTTTGATGTTGACATCTTGACACAGACAGATACTTAGTTTTGGTTTTAGGTAGGAAAAGGCGGAGTCCCTTTGCTCCCAACATTTTGACTAATTTGTGTCTAGGTTTCATTCCTGATTCACCACAATACACACAGATGCGATTAATGCACACACAAACACACACACAGAATGACCATATAAGCATCTCTTGACATACATGCAGATGCACCTAATACATGTATAAACACACAAAATGTTTGCCACACACACATACACATATAGATATAACAAAAAGACACATACACACACATACAGAGATACTATGGCACAGCACTGACAAATGCTTATGCAGCAACACACGCAAACATACACACACTGGCACATTAGGCACACACTCAACACTAGCAACCACATACACACACACACACACATACAGAGTCATCAACCGCACTGGGAAACATACACAAACATGCAAATACACTCAGCATTGACAAACACAGGCACATATGAGGCAATGCAAGGAAATGCACACCATACAGGGACACACACACACAAACACACAAACACATATGCACAGATGCACAATCATACACAAAAAGGGAAGTTAATAGGAAAACACCAGGTTTAAAAATAAAATAAGTTTGCTCCTTTTGGAAAAATCAACACTACAAGCACACATAAGCACCAAACGTAAAGTCTAAAGATGTTGAGAATGCCAATGTGACAGTACAAACAAAATCAATCCAAATCAGAAATGTCCCAAATAGAAACAAATCCAAAAGCACTAGACATTAAACTTTAACTCATATTACACCACTACCCTACAATGATTTATGTAATATATAGCTTTTACAGACGCTGTAGTTAAAGTGAGTCTTGAGAAGCTGTTCTGTTTTATACGTTAGGGTTTACTGGGTGGTTTAATGGACTTTGTTGAGACTGAGTTCTTGCAGCAACCTTAAGCTTAATAATGTATAGTCTAAATCCCAATGCATTTAGACTATATATGTGTATGCAGTGGATAGTATTAATATATTTATATATATTGAGGAGTTATGTATAGTATCTCTTAAATACATAACGTTTTGCATACTGGCATTGGCAGGAAAGTGTGGGGTAAAATATAGCCATTGAATGACAAAAATAAAGAGGCCAGGCCCATATTTAAGAGTGAAGCTTACTGGTGCTATCCGTTAGAAAATGCAGGCCAGTCCAAAACATTTTTCTGACTTAAGGACCAAGTGGCATGAACAGAAATGGGCCTCTTTCAACCATACCAAAATTAACATGTGCTCGAGTGAAGGAAAATGTGCTTGGAAACTTAAAAGTGCTTGATGTGCCCAAAGCATGGCAAAAGACAGGTGTGGCTGAAAATGCTGTTTTCCTAAATGCATGGAAAGCTACACTTTCTACTTAAAGTGACAGATAACAGCGTGTACATTATCTTCAATAAAGCACAATACTGTGATCCACAAATTTAAATTGAAGTCAAGCACTGTGCAATTGTCACAAATAAAAACACTTATTTTACGAGATTGCAATGACATTATTGAGAAGGAGAGGCCTACTTGTGGTAGAAGTGAACACTGGTGCTCTCTGTTAACTGGCCTATTTGGTGAAATTCTTGATGTACCTCGAGGTTAATATTGTGGAAGCAAAAACTATATGTTATGAAAAACAGGTTTAAATGTAATTTACTATAAAAATGGTTAAACACAATGGCATGCAAAACTTTCAAAAGGAAAAACCGTTGGTTGCTCTAAAGCTATACTCTGAGAAGCATGGATGCAGAACGGCATTTCCACTGAAATTAAACTGTGACCCATGACCTGATGTTTGGGGCACTCTAGGAGAAAGATGTCTGGTTTTCAATGAGTTGCTGATAACATGTCCTGCAGAAGTGGCCTAGGGGAAATTAGCATTAATCCTGAAGCAGAGTCCCTTTGAAGATTGAGGAAAGCTAAAATCAACATAGGTTCAAAGCCACATGCCCTGTAAGTGTATTTGGGAATCCAAATCTAAGAGTGAGGCTTGTGAGGCAGGGGTTTAATTAATAGAAGAATACATTTTGTTGCCTAAAGAGGGCAGTCTATATGCCACAAAGCTGTGTTAAAGGTGACATAAATCCCCTTTAAACCATGCTATTTTGGTTTGATAAACATAACAGAAGCCATTAAGAAAATTTGAATCAGGCCTTCCCATGATTCTGAGAGATTTGAAAGTTGGTGTGAGGGTGAAGGACAAAATTAACATTTGTATGCTGAAGTTTAATGTTTTTCACTAGTACGGTCTATGAGGAAATCAAGAAAAATGGTTACTCCACTCAGGAAGGGCATGCCGGGGTAAAATTAGTATGGTCTGTTTTGCCATAAAATATAGAACTCATACATATGCATCATCACAGGGTTATTTGAAAGACCCAGTGAGTTATTACAGTATGAGAGTTTTCAGAACAAAAGATCCTTGTCAATTTGAAATGATGTATCTATTCCCCTCCCTCAGCCTACATCATGAATATCTCTAAACTCCTGGTCCTATCAGCAGGCAGGTGGCGTTTTGGTGGAAGGTTAATGGAACAGGGTAGCCAATCCTGGCTGCTGGAATCATGATAAGGTTGCTGTGTCACTAGCCATATACAAAAGATGAGTTTGCATCAGAACTGGGCTTTTGTGAATTATTCCAGCAGAGAGCTGCTGCTGGACTCTTGCGAGGAACAACTAGCAGAGAGGCCTCAATCCTTGCATTGGAGACAGTGCCTGGGACATAGAGAAGCTAGCTGGGATGCATACCAGAGGAGCAGAAGGAGTCTGTGTGCAGGAGAAAATCCCTGACTGAAAGCCCTTGACCAGACCTGTGCTGTGCTCAGAGGAGCCCTGCTGTTTTCCCTGACCAAAGCATCCCATGTAAGTAGATATCCAAAAGCCATTAATTGTGTGGGGAACCACCTGTCTGTATTCCGTTCCATTAGTGGTCAAAGGGGGGGTGAAACTGGGTAGGCCCTTCGCACAATTTATTAAATCTTAACTAAACACATGTCCCCGTTATAATACCACCCCTCTGTTGAAATTGCATTGTGTTGAGAACAGCCTTAAACCTTTCCATTAAAGTGTGTGGATGGGGGAAACTGTGTAGATCCTTAGCACATTTGATTAAAGTAAATCAATTAATTGCCACATAGAAAATCACAGGATGAGGGTTGTTAGAATTCGAAACTAACAATAGCTCATGCCAAGTGTGTTAAAACTGGTATAGCCCATAAACACCTGGTTGACTGTCTCTGAAATCCTTGACTCCCAAATAGAAAGGGGGGTGTCAATCATCCCAAAAAGAAGTAATCCATAAAACACCACCTTTCAAGCCAGTGTGGAGGGTGTAAAATGAAATGCCCCATCCCATCTGCATGTGTGGTGCCAAACAAAATTGTTCTTTTGTTTTCATTTTTCTCTGACCTCAAACTATCAAGTCCTGCCTTTATGTTCAAGTGTGTTGAAAAACGATTTTCATTTGAATTCCTTTTTCCCAACCATGCCTTTTAAAATCAGCAGCAAAACAATGTTTCCATTTTGTCCTCACTCCCTGCATCTTGCCTTTCAATCAAAGGGGTCATACTAAATTGAGACCCGGAGGGTGGGAGTTGCTTGAAGAAAAGTATTGTTTCAAAGTAAGTCATTCCTGTGGACCCTGTATTAGATTGTGAATGTTATTGGTCGGTTAAATTGAAATTAAATCTGTGTAAATTGTTATTGCATGTTTCAAAATTTCACCTGTGTTGTTTTATATAATCGAGTCATAACTGTGATTCTGGCTGTTGCCACAGCATTGGTGGCTGTTGTTAGTTTGTTTGTCAAATCTTGATTTGTTAAATTAATAAATATATATTCTTAGTACACTGGCCTGGTTCCTCGTCCATTGGTGACACCAAGTATCTGTCAGGGTTGGGTGCGAGGCAGGTTGGAGGCTTCACCAAATTAAACCTAAAATAACTGTGCTTTATTGTGTGCCACCTTGCTTGGGGGGAAAGGAACTCCCTGAGTTGAGAGTGACTGCATAATAAACCATAACAAAAGCAAACTTTACAACCGCCATGCTTGACGTATAACAATATAATGCACGCTGGCAATTTCTAGAATTCATTATTGATGGATTCATTGCTCACAGCCCGCATAACGTGACCTATAGCAATGCAAATATTGTATGACATCATTGAAACTTAGAAAGAGCAAAACAAACTATAAATATAACTAGGCAAAGCCTAAGCACACATCATGTTTTGCCTTTTGCTTTTGTCTTATAAAAAGACGAGCAGCAATGCTGAAATGCTCTCCTATTATAATGCCTCTTTCACATGGCACGTCCTGTGCCTCTGTAACACTCCAGCGCTACCTTTTGGTAAATCATGTAATTTTCCATTGTGTCTCATTATTAAGTGTAATTTCACTTTGGTCTTCCTGTTTCTGAAAACCCTTTTTAGCTCAATTTCCTTCGAGAAGTCCTCCCTGGGTCTTCCTCCTAATTATGTGAATCGCCCTTCTTTGTGACACAAATGACTCCCCGTAATCTCCAAATGCATTAGGGATCTTCTGATACATGCACTCATCCCATTTTTCCATCACCCAGCACTCTTATGTTGGTTTGCTCTGACACTTCCACTGCTCTCCTAATCGCCACTAGTCCTGTACTCTGTGTTTTCCTCCTGCCTCTTGCCAGCCATGGATTTTTAACTTTGAATTTTCACCATGTTTAATCATGCATTCATTTAATTATTTAAGGTGTAAGCTTCATCTCAGAATTGGAAAGACTACAGATAGGAAACAGGAGATACACTGAAATGTACCCCAACTTGTAATGTTGTCATAAATGTTAGCAATGATTTTGATGAACAAATGTTCCATACTCGTTCTCATCACTCGCATTAAAGATGTGCAGGTTGTGACATGTTTTTCATTCCGTTTTGAAGTAAGCAATGCACACAGGGCCTCACTGCAGGGAGGTATGCATGAGTCTAATAAGGCAGAGGTGTTGACTATGCTGAGATCTTATAAAGGGACATACCAATAGCAGGAAGACCATAGAGGAAGCAGTGATATTTAAGGAATAGAATTCAGAAACCTGATGAAACAGTGTGTTCCCATGCAGCAAAGAAGAAGCTATAACCCTACGGCAATGCATTTGCAATTGCCTATTGAAAATGAAACATGCTTTGCCAAGAAGTATTGTTCAAAGGGCATATTGTTGTCTGGAGCAGTCCCATTGCTGGGCACTTTACACATCTTGACCAAGTCCTTCACTAGTAGCTAATACAGTAAACAGAGTGATGGTGGGGAAGACACTGCAAACAGCCAAGGAACCAAGGGATATACCACAGCACAGACTTCAAATACAAATTCAGGATGTACAGTTATATATACATATGTCCAGTCCACTGATGATGGAAGTTGGGGATCAGGGTGGGGGTCATGGTACTCCAAGACTCTGTGGCTCCCGCGTGGGAGAGAAGACAGTGCACGAGGGCGATCTTGAAAGCAGTCACTGTTGGAATGATCTTAACTTCATAGGCTAGGGGGTTCCAGTGATAGGCAACCAAATGTGTGTTGGGACAAATGAGAAAGACAGTACAGAATTGAAGGGGGTTGGTTAGGTTAAAAACCACTTGGGTTTATAGGGTGCGAGGTGTGAGAATGGGAAGTTAGAATCTACAAGGTGTTGGGGGGAGTCTAGCCCAGTGATTAGTCTAAAAGCAAAAAGATGGAATTTGACTATGGAGCAATTTTCTATGTATAGCCATCCTGCAAAACAGCAGTGTGCAGAGAGTGGGTGGGAGGGTGTATATGTTTTAGGTTGCAAAGTTCATTACCAGGTTCAGATGATATACGGATTAGAGAGGGTCCCAGAAGAGGGTTGGAACTGGAATCAAGCATTCCTAAAAGCAGGGTGGAGTCATGAGTACAGGCAGATTCAACATAAAATGGATCCCGAAGTTGAGGGTTAAAAGATATTGGATTACAAGGAGTAACTACACAATGGGACCAACTTCACAAAACTGCAACTCAGTGTTAGGCTGTCTTCCTCTGGGACTCAAACAAGACAATGCATGGTTACAACAAAAGCTGCTGGTTGCACTGAAGTCTCTAGCTTCAACAACAATATCTGGCTTCAAAAATACGTTTCTGGGTTCTTTAATTCTCAATTGCAGACTCCCTTCAAGGGATACATTCTCCATTGTCAGTCACTCAGTTGTGGGGGTCTGAGTGTGCCCACACTTCCTTCTAGGCTCTTCATTATGTAGATGTGGGGCCTCATCCTCGGCTCATGGGAGACCTCCTTCATCTGGGTCTCTGGGCCTGCATGGCAGTGGTGTTTTGGGGTGGGTGTGGCGGAATGAGCCCCAGAGATTACACGAGGAGCCTGCAGCTTCTTTCCAGGTCTAGCAAGGTTGCTTTATCAACCTTCCTGTCTCGCAGATCTGATTTTAATCCCCAATGCTCCATCTCCCAACATAGTCTGGTACATAAGAGGACATTTAGTACACCCGCTGGTGTTCCTTTCTCTTTCTCCTCGATTCTTCACCACACTCTTGAACATCCCTCCCATCACCAGTAAAACCATCAGTGTTAGGTTATGTTTGCCCATTCTTTGCTATGCTTCAGCCTTCTCTGTCTGTTCCTCCCTACTGCTCTCCAAATATCTGCACCTGCCGACTCTAGGGTAGCTTCAGATGCTCCTCTCGTAGCACCTCCAACCTCCTCCTGACTCTTCTGTACCTCCTCCTCCCTGCTTTTCCTCTTATTCCTCCTCACCACCTCCTTGTTCCTTCCACCTCCTCACCACTCCTCTTGATACTCCTCCACCCCACTTTGTTGTTCACCTTTGCCTCATCCTCACTCTACCTCGTGCCCTCCTTACTCTTCACCACCTCCAACCTTCTCTCCTTATCTCTAGCCACCTCCCTCCGGTATCATGTCTCCTCCTCATTCTATATGCATCTGTAGACTCCTCCAACACTCCATCATTTCCTCCAAATTCTTGCATTGCAACTCACAAGATCTGCACTCCTGAAGTCCCCTTCCTTGCTGTCTTGTGAGCTGGCCCTTATATAATGCCAGGCTTGAATGGCGTTTTCCTGATTATCTAGAGGTATCTCATGACCTATCTGTGTATGTTCAGTCTCTGGAATTCCTTGTAGTTCTGACCCTTGGGAGATGGCAAGTAGGCCAGCTGCCATCTTGAATACCTTCCTGGAATGTTCTCCCTGCTGAATGGCCTACATATACTGCACCTCCTCTCCCTGCATCTTTCTAGAGGGATCCTCCATTCTGGAGTTTGTTTTGGCCCTCCTCTGTGGCCAGCAGTCTGCGTGCTGTGAATTGCGTTTGGGGTGTTGGAATTCGAGGAAACAGCATCTCTTGCATGTGTTGTCTGGTGTTGGTGGCTCTCCCATTGGGTTAATAAAGGAAGTGGCTGCAGGGTACTCTCTCTCCATCATGCATATACCTGTGAGGGCGACATGAGTGCTTCCCTCTACTAAATGTTCTCCTCAGTGTTGTGAAGAAGTGGAGTCTTCTCTGTATGGGTGGCTGATTCAGACAGCTTCATTTTGTCCTTCTGTGAATTAAGTGGGGAGGGACATGATTTAATCACGACTGACCTCGTTGCGTTGGAAATCACTGTGGATTTCCGAGATAATCGTCATACCCTTGCTATCTCCAAATCCATAACTGCGTTTCCCAAATCCATTTTGGGTTTTTCCTTCCAGAGAAGAGAGGGATTACTGGAGCTGCAGTTCCTCTCTTCTGAGTTTTCTGGCAGAGTCTGGGTAACCTGGGTTAGAAACATGCTCTCTGGCATGATTTAATAGCTTTGGGGGCCTGCTTAGGGTTTCATCTAATCGTTCTCATCCTGCATCCATAGTTGACTTTCCCAGATTCAGTCTAGGTTTTCCATTTGGCAAAGAGGGCACATCTGTGAGTTGTAGTTTTTGAAAGAGGGGATAATCAAAATGATCTGGGTACGTGGAAGTATGTGATTTTAGTTAGTACTGATAGTCTTGTGGACCTGTGGATGTCATTACTGGCTTCCTGCTGTGATGAATGTGAGGTCACTGCATCACAGCGATGATGACTGTGGGGGTAAAATGAAATCTGATATGGGGATGGATCGTCCAGATGTCCAAGAGGTTAACTCAGGCAGCTGTATCAGTGGAGATGAGGAAGTGCTAAAGTTTCCAGTCACTGCCAAAGAGAACCACCAGACTGAGACTATTTCATGGTGGGGTCAGTGAGTCAGAGGACTGGATATAGGAGAGGGGCAAGGCATTGGAAGCTGAAATATCACTTCAGTTTGAGAGAAGCTGAGCGTGAAGCACCATCCAGAAGTCCACAGCACGTTGGCACTTAATGATGTGAGAGGACAGCCCAGGGCTGAAGTGGGGTTTTGGGGGTGGAGAAGAAGACAGAATGCAGAAGATGCTCGTCCCACAGTTTGTAGTGATGAGGGGGAGAGAGACAGGGAAGGATGGGGATGAGAACCTCTGTCGGCTCATGGAGCTCCTACCGTCCTGTGTGCAATGGCTCTGCTGCCAAAGACATGCTCAGAGTATACATGAACTTCGCCATCTTGCACACAAGGACATGATGCCATCTCATGCAAATGGCATGGCATGCAGTCCATGAATGCACGTGTCTGCTGTGAGAGTGACTTGGGAGCCCATCCCTCCAAAGCGTATACTTGCACATACTGCACACAACCACAGCAGAAAGAGGGGGTGCATAACCACCTTGAAATAGTTCAGAGTGAGCCCATTGTTCCCTCTGGGTTTGCCTTCCACCTTGAGGTGTACGTGCAAAGGATGCCAATATGACATTGGAATAGGTTGTTTAATGGCATATATCAGGCTATGGCACACACGCGCCGTGGCCTGTGGCCTGCACCATTTGTACTGGCATGCTGTTCACATATAATGGTGCAACCCCTACAAATTATAGCCCCATGTTCATTTGTCTTCCCTCACTCCGATCCCCCTCTATACCACCCTGCACAGATGTACCCCTTCTCTGTGCCCCTCGGTATCCTGCCCCGCTGTATACCTGTTCGGGTGTTACCTCTGTAAAGTGCTCTGTTATGTATCTGTACTGTTCTATACCTCTGTAAAGCACTGCGTTGCTTCTAGGAGCTAGGTCTACGCTCAATAAATACCAGAATAATAGTAATAATAATACACATGAAACACATGTGAAACGTATGTATATTCACAGCTCACACTTAGCTAGCTGCAAGTGTGCTATTTGCAGTTCCTAATAATATTGGTCCCACATTGCCCTAATGCCCTTTCTGACAAAGAAAAGATGAAAACAGAGCAAGCAGATGAAATATGAGCGGGGCTTTGCGTTCGGCTTACCGCCAATGCTCATTGACTTGCTCAGTGCTTCTGCTAGGCGCCTTCTGGGGCGAACGCTTCCTCTTCGTGTAGCATTGTTTCTCCGGAGATACAGTAGACTGACAGAAATACACAGCCTCATTTACCGAAGAATTCAGCAAGAAAGAAAGTAATTGAAAAATTATAACATAAGGCAGAATTATACAGGAGACTGAGAGCAGACAATGTGCAGACACTTAACAATAACGTATAGGTTCCGCCTCCCTCCTACCGCATTCATGGGTAATTGTACATGGAAAACAGCTGCGTGGGTGACTTATATTTTGGGCCCTGGCAAGAAAATTACCATTGTAATACTTTGGATGTGGGATATGCAAGCTTCATTCCGCTAATGTTCGGTGCTCATTATTAATTCTAAAAGCGTAAAAAAGTGACTTCACGAGGCAGTGGCATAACTATGTTATGTTATGTTACGGATCATTTATAAAGTGTAACATTTTTCATGTATACAGGCTTTTGTCGCAATGACTGTGATTTCCGTATGAAGGTGGCTCAGAAGGGGCATTGCATATGGCCATATTCCCACTGGACCTAGGTTTGTGCCACGTGTGCCTGTAGTGGTTGTGGGATTTCTTAAGGAGTAGCCTTGTTAGGTGGGATGGTTTGTGCAACCTGACCCAACGTGTGTGTGGGCATATGGGAGGAATTGGGCCGGAACAAGTCGGAGCTGCGCTTCTGCAAAAAACTGTCTTGCCAGAGTGCCGTTGGTTGCATATCGCCACTCAGCTGCACACATAGAGACGCAGTGTTTCTAGGCGTGCAGCTGAGCCATATGCAACGACTTCACAGACTGCACCTGAAAGTCATCAGTAGCTCAATAGCCCAAACTCAACAATGAAACCATCCAAACTCATGCTTTGCATGTATTTTACTGTCAGGGTGACTATTCTGATATACAAATACAGGGCAAAGTCCCAAAGTTTTTGTTTTCGGGGAAGCAATTCTCAAAAAGGGACGTTTATCAGGGAACAAAAATGGTGCGTCAAGCGCAGAGAATTGAAAACCCCTCGCTACTACGACATGGGGGATAGTAGAGATTGACCGATTGTCTTCACATACAACTTAAAAACACCATGAACATATCACCAAAATCCACATTGTGATGGAACTCATTGAAACTAGAGCGCAGTTAGAACAATCCAAGTGAGGAAAATATATAAATCTTACTTTATTAATAAATATTAGAAGCAGTATATATTCATACGGTAGTGCATCACGAAAAACACAAAATGCATCTGTCTATACAATAGGACATACAGTAGGGAGAGTGGAGATTTTATCAGTCCTCCTTTCACATTAGAAAAATTTGACTATAGCGTTTATGCTTAAACGCTATTAGAGAAAAAGAGTGTCGACATGTTTCGCCCAGAAATCAGATTGGACACGTTCTCAGGTATCCATTCAGGAATAAGTAAAATGGCCATCTTCAGGACAAAAAATGTCTTTATGATGCAGCTGATGTGTAGTTTAGATGAGACATCATGGATTTAATTCCACTGGGTCGGGTGTGCTGGAGTAGATGCAAAAATTCATCCGTCTCAGAATTATTTTACATACGTCTGGCGGCACACTGGCGGCACAAATTGTAGAAACTATGGCAAGGTTCACCACATCAGATGGTTTAGTCACTAGCGCCCTTTGGAGCACAAAATGGAGCACATGTGCGACGTCCGTGGGGGTCTGGCTCACAGAGGTGCCGAGATCAATTGTTCGCTTGGGATGCTGATATTTACGCCACCTTTCTGACACCCCTCCTTCCAAGCATATCTTTCAATTAATCTGGGACAGTCCTTCATGTAAATCCATCCCCTTCGAATCACAACTCCCTACACAAACACGGCGACGTCCCTCCGCCCAAGACACCCTGGTTGCTCCCACCACATGTAACACCCTGATAAAGAGGTCCATACTCCTTTGAAGTACTCGCATGCCCGCTTACCATCACAAGTATTACTTTCCATTAACTCTCTATTTCCCATAATACTCTCCTATTGTTTGAGCTAAGCATGGTTGATCCATTTTCAGCAAATCTCGAATATCCTGAATTTTGTCAGGTTGGACCGGAACATCTTACACTGCAGATGGAACCTGACCCAAACATGTTCTGGGTTTGAATGGGACACTGAATGACGTGTGGGGCAGAGGTGAGAAGAAACTGTTAGACATCTCTCTGGAAGGCATGAAGCGATGGGGTGGTGTGGGTCATGCAACGTTTGTTCTCATCCATGAAAATTCACCAGATTTGACACGCAGCTGAAGTCTATAACACCTAACACAAACAACATATTCAACCAGCCCACCCAACATGGAAAGCGGGTGCACTAAGGTTGGAGGACACAATGAATTGTGAACTACATATACTCATGCACATCAGCCAACACAGATTCTCACCTCCCCTCTCAACCTAGACAAAAAGAAATTGGGAGAAAACACTTTGGAATCAAGTACACACCGAACATGTCATAGTGAAATACACTAGATACTATAAAATAACACAACATCCAACTAGCTGCCACATGCTGGGAAAGGTTGGGAAGAACACAAATAATTGCACATGACAGCGTCGGAACACATCTTGAAGCAAGACACAACATCATTGACATGACATCAGCAACGTGATGCCCAATCACAAACCAATTCTACTCACACACCAAAACACTCAACAGCACACACGACTACCCTAACCGCTCCATCTGCCCCGTCTTTCATTATCACTATGACTAATTTGACTAATCTGCTCCACTGAGCACCTTCTGACCCTTTCTGTCTATCTAATGCTTACCTGCACAAACGCCGTGATACCTCTCGGTACGGGCGTTACACAAATGCATTAAATAAATACATCCATAAATAAATAAATAAGATCAAAAGATGACTTCAAGCAAAACATGTCATCCCATAAACTCTCAAACATACGCCAACTGAGGGAAACATGCAGCCAATTACTCCTCTGTATGTTAATGAGTCCCACGCCCTATCAAGGGCACAATTTCAAAGCCACATAGAGTTCTTCGTACTTGAATATTGTTTAAGGTGTCTGGATACCACTGCTGTGGCTAAAGTAAATAGAAGATGCAAAGATGAACAATATGGCCACACAAACTTCAACATCGCACACATTGAAGCAAATTATTATGCAGACCCTGTAGTTGGAGAATGTATATAGTACCGTGAAAGATATACAGGGTAATTCATAGAATTTCGCAGAAAAGTGTCGCAAGCGGCTGGCGCAGAGTGTCCGCGTGCGATTGTCTGCGCCAGGCACGTGCGATAAAACCGATTTCCGCGCACAGCGTATTCATGGATTTCATGCTCCCAAACCAGCCGTGGCGCAGAGTATCGCAGCGAGCCTGCAGCAGCGCCAGTAACGCCCCCAAGAACGCCCTCGCGCAAGGAAAAGCCATCAAAATCGCTAAATCATCGCAAAGGGCTGCGCTAACCCTGGACCAGTTCACAGGGCTGGCAAACAAGGAACGTAAAGCGGGCAACCTTCAAATCAGGATTACGCGGGAAGTTTTACACGCGATTAGCCAGGGTACGTGTATTACAGGGGTACGCGTGAAGTACAACACGCGATTGCCCAGGGAACGTGTATTACAGGGGTACGCGTGAAGTACAACACGCGATAGGCCAGGGAACGTGTATTACAGGGGTACGCGTGAAGTACAACACGCGATAGGCCAGGGAACGTGTATTACAGGGGTACGCGGGAATTATCACACGCGATTTGGCAGGTACGTGAATTACAGGGGTGCGCGTGAAGTACAACACGCGATTGCCCAGGGAACGTGTATTACAGGGGTACGCGTGAAGTAGAACACGCGATTGCCCAGGGAACGTGAATTACAGGGGTGCGCGTGAAGTACAACACGCGATTGCCCAGGGAACGTGTATTACAGGGGTACGCGTGAAGTACAACACGCGATAGGTCAGGGAACGTGTATTACAGGGGTACGCGGGAATTATCACACGCGATTTGGCAGGTACGTGAATTACAGGGGTGCGTGGGAATTATCACACGCGATTAGGCTGGGCGGGCCCTCACAGGTGTTCCCTGTACACCCTCCACGGCCCCTGCAGGCAGCCCACAAAACAGGGGACTACCCTGCACACCTGCTCATGGCTCCCACCACCCCCACCCCCCAGCCACCAGGGGCACTCACCACCAGTCCCCCACCCATGTCTCCCAACACCCCCACCCACCAGCCACCAGGGGCACCCTCCACCAGGCCCACAGCCATGACTCCCACCACCCCCACCCCCCAGCATTGCAGGGGCACCCACCACCAGTCCCCCACCCATGTCTCCCACCACCCCCACCCCCCAGCAGTGCAGGGGCACCCACCACCAGTCCCCCACCCATGTCTCACACCACCCCCACCCACCAGCACTGTGGGGAACCTGCCAGCAGGCCCCCACCCATGTCCAACCCATGTCTCGCACCACCCCCACCCATGTCTCGCACCACCCCCACCCACCAGCCACCAGGGGCACCCACCACCAGTCCCCCACCCATGTCTCCCAACACCCCCACCCACCAGCCACCAGGGGCACCCACCACCAGTCCCCCACCCATGTCTCCCAACACCCCCACCCACCAGCAGTGCAGGGGCACCCACCACCAGTCCCCCACCCATGTCTCCCAACACCCCCACCCCCCAGCAGTGCAGGGGCACCCACCACCAGTCCCCCACCCATGTCTCCCACCACCCCCAACCCCCAGCCACCAGGGGCACCCACCACCAGTCCCCCACCCATGTCTCCCAACACCCCCACCCACCAGCAGTGCAGGGGCACCCACCACCAGTCCCCCACCCATGTCTCCCAACACCCCCACCCCCCAGCAGTGCAGGGGCACCCACCACCAGTCCCCCACCCATGTCTCCCACCACCCCCAACCCCCAGCCACCAGGGGCACCCACCACCAGTCCCCCACCCATGTCTCCCACCACCCCCAACCCCCAGCCACCAGGGGCACCCACCACTATTCCCCCACCCATGTCTCCCAACACCCCCACCCACCAGCAGTGCAGGGGCACCCACCACCAGTCCCCCACCCATGTCTCCCACCACCCCCACCCCCCAGCCACCAGGGGCACCCACCACCAGTCCCCCACCCATGTCTCCCAACACCCCCACCCACCAGCAGTGCAGGGGCACCCTCCACCAGGCCCCCACCCATGTCTCCCACCACCCCCAACCCCCAGCACTGTGGGGAACCTGCCAGCAGGCCCCCACCCATGTCCAACCCATGTCTCCCACCACCCCCACCCCCCAGCAGTGCAGGGGCACCCACCACCAGTCCCCCACCCATGTCTCCCACCACCCCCAACCCCCAGCCACCAGGGGCACCCACCACCAGTCCCCCACCCATGTCTCCCACCATCCCCACCCCCCAGCAGTGCAGGGGCACCCACCACCAGTCCCCCACCCATGTCTCCCACCACCCCCACCCCCCAGCAGTGCAGGGGCACCCACCACCAGTCCCCCACCCATGTCTCACACCACCCCCACCCACCAGCACTGTGGGGAACCTGCCAGCAGGCCCCCACCCATGTCCAACCCATGTCTCGCACCACCCCCACCCACCAGCAGTGCAGGGGCACCCACCACCAGTCCCCCACCCATGTCTCCCACCACCCCCACCCCCCAGCCACCAGGGGCACCCACCACCAGTCCCCCACCCATGTCTCCCAACACCCCCACCCACCAGCAGTGCAGGGGCACCCACCACCAGTCCCCCACCCATGTCTCCCACCACCCCCACCCCCCAGCAGTGCAGGGGCACCCACCACCAGTCCCCCACCCATGTCTCACACCACCCCCACCCACCAGCACTGTGGGGAACCTGCCAGCAGGCCCCCACCCATGTCCAACCCATGTCTCGCACCACCCCCACCCACCAGCAGTGCAGGGGCACCCACCACCAGTCCCCCACCCATGTCTCGTACCACCCCCACCCATCAGCCACCAGGGGCACCCACCACCAGTCCCCCACCCATGTCTCCCAACACCCCCAACCCCCAGCCACCAGGGGCACCCACCACCAGTCCCCCACCCATGTCTCCCAACACCCCCACCCACCAGCAGTGCAGGGGCACCCACCACCAGTCCCCCACCCATGTCTCCCAACACCCCCACCCACCAGCAGTGCAGGGGCACCCACCACCAGTCCCCCACCCATGTCTCCCACCACCCCCAACCCCCAGCCACCAGGGGCACCCACCACCAGTCCCCCACCCATGTCTCCCAACACCCCCACCCACCAGCACTGTGGGGCACGTGGCCAGAAGGCAGTCAGGCAGCAGCAGATGGCAGGTGGGAGCGTGCTCAGGGCTCTGGGGGGCAGTAATTTGGCCTCCTGGCCAGGAGCGTGGTCTTCCGTGTGTGAACGCGTGGACAGCCTGATAGGGAGTGATTTTGCACGTGAAAATCCCACACGTCAGCGTGTGAATCGCGCGTAAACCCGTCACCAGCATATGCGCGTCTATAGTCACCTGCACGTGCAGGAAAATGTTGCGTGACACGTCCCAGTGTCAAAGCGTGTGATTGGTGAAAATGGATCTACACGCAGGAGTGACAAAGCGTGTGATTGGTGAAAATGGATCTACACGCAGGAGTGACAAAGCGTGTGATTGGTGAAAATGGATCTACACGCAGAAGTGACAAAGCGTGTGATAGGTGAAAATGGATCTACACGCAGAAGTGACAAAGCGTGTGATTGGTGAACATGGGCCAAGCACGTACACGCTGCGTAAGTGACGCTGTACGTGTGGGCCTGTATATAAGGTACGTGTAGAACACCATTTCCTTGTACGTGCTTTTCGTGGAGAGCGAGTGGGTGAATTCTGTACTTCTTGTCGTTTCACACGCGATTTACTTCACAGCGTTTCCAGTTCGTACTCCCTGTTACCTCTGACAGCTTTTTCTAATTTTTTCTCTTGTACTGGTTTACCTGGGCCTGTTCCCTCAAACAGTGTCCCCTTCTACTGTTGTCCTGTCTCCTCAGACAGCGTACACATCTTCTTTTGGCGGGGGTGTTGCCAACCAAACGCGCTCATTTTTCACGCTCTTTTACCTGGCAGACGGTGAGTCACGCACGTATCTAACTTCTGTGCTTGCCCCGTGTGTAGCCTACCCCTTCAGAGGTCATTCTAGGCTGCGTGTGACACGCATACGTTCATTCTTGTGTTACTGGGTGCCACAGCGTAGTGCAGGTTTTTCTTTCTGCACACGTGGTCTAGGAGGGGTTGCGTGCACGTCATCTCCCCTTTTTGGGCCTCCTGTGCGTTGCGTGACCCGTCATCTTTCCCCAGGGGTTACAATCAGCCGTGCTAGAGCACTAGGGTACAATTACCATCTGGTACCCAACCCCTTTGACCCCCAATTGCCCAGGACAATTGTCTACAGCCACTCCCATACGCACATTAATATCAGTGCCATGGCTGGGAGGCGAGGATTCCGTAAGGGTGGCAAAGGTGGAAGAGCCACAAGTGGTGGCCGTGGTGGATCCGGTAGGGGACGTGGTCGTAACTTGCAGGGTGAGCCTGTCCCCCCATGTGTGGAGGACCAGTCAAGGGCACCCATCATCCCCCCCCACCCCCCCTCCCCCCCTCCCGTTGAGGCTGATGTGGCTGACACCATCCATGCTCAGCCCTTGTTGGACCAGCCCATTGTGGCACCAGACCTGGCTGACTCCATGGCTGACTTCCAGGTCAGCAGGGCTACAACACGTGCGCTGGTGCACGTTGATGCTATCATGCCACGTGGATCTGGGGCAGCAAGGTCATCTGCTGCCCCAAGTAGGCAGGGCGGAGAGGCTGCAGGGGCAGCTGCGGCTCCATCCACCCCAGCTCTCACACACCCAGCCAGGACAGTGTCCGTCCTAGTCCATTCTGCTGAGATTCCCCATGACACCATTACACTTGAGCCAATGCCTGCACCAACTCCCATGCTGAGTGTGCAATCCCACACACCTGATACAGAGCCCACCAGGGCTCCTGCCCCTAGTGTCCAGAGCGGCGCAGGACACTCAGGATCACCACCACCTTCCAAGCGGAAGAGGAAGAGTGCTCGTCCGGCACAGGCTGATGCCCCAGACACGGCTACACAGTCCGGTCCGTCGAGGAAGCCCAGCTTCACGGATGACGAACTGAATGCACTTGTCCAGTATGTGTCCGGACATGATAACGAGATGGTCATTGTTGCAGGATCCAAGACCACACCTGCACAACGCCAGGCACACTGGCAGACCGTTGCAGACATCGTAAGTGCCCTTGGAATCGTGAGGCGCACAGCCAATGATTGCTACAAGCGCTGGAATGACCTAAAGCGCAGGGCAAAGAAGAAGCTGGCCTCAAGTCATGCCGCAACTCTAGTGACTGGAGGTGGGTCTCCAGTAGAAGACATGGAACTCACTCCACATGAGTCAGTCGCTGGGACCTACGTCACGGAGGAACAGATCCAAGGCGTGGGAGATCTGCCTGATTATGAGGCATTGTCCGGTGAGTGCACATGCATGTGTGTGTCATCCATGTGCATGGTGTGTGTGTGAGGGCATCTGTTTGTGTGCCAGGTGAGAGTGTGTGCACCTGAGTCGAATGGGTCAGCCATGTGCTTCATGCCATACATCCTGCGCAGCTGCATTTCGCCATTGCAGTATCCCTTCTGCCAACAGTAGACATCTAGCCCAACAGCACCCCAGTTGGCCTTGAAGTGTCACCTTGCCACAACATTGTTGCTTATTTTCCTATGTTCAATCAGACAGATTGTATGCATTCCACCACTTATACTAGGCATTCCTCAGTCCTCTAGTCACATGTATGGCATGGCCATGGTAAAGTGGAGTGACTTTGTTACCTGGATATCATATGTTCACACATGTCCCTGTGCAATTGGACCATATTGGACTGGCAGCTCCAGGTGATAAAGCAGACCTGTTTGAATTAGAAAAGCTATTGCATGTGGGAACTGGACAGAATGAATAAGTGCTGCCCTCCTCTCCATCTACACTCAATAGCAATGGCACATGCCATCTGTGTGATGGCATGTGTGTGTCACCTGGCAATCACAGGGCAATGTGTGATGCCACTGCCAGGCAGCATGCATGAAATGTGTTCATCTTCCATCTTTGTGTAATGAGTGTGTGCCATTTGCCTGCCCTTCATACGCAGTGAGTGTGCATGCATGGGAGGGTCTTAGTCATGTGGGACATGTGTCAAACAAGTACTGGTTCTCTTGCTTCTCAGCCCTCATTGTGTGCCATGGTGCTAATGCGGGTTTCCATTTCTTTGTCATTATGTCATTGCAGGGGAAGACGCACCTGATACTGCTGGGGTTGTGGAGATGGTGCAGAGCCAGGAGGGGTCCGAGGGCCGACCAACCACCAGTGAGGGACGTGGTGTGCTGGTGGGTGAAAACCCACAAGTGCTGCAGGTCGTGCTCTCAAGGGGTGCCTCTGGCTGCACCTCCCCCGAGCTGTACTCAGCTGTTGACTCGGATGATGAGACCTACGTGCCGTCGCAGGTGAGTGTTCCAGGGAGGGAATCTGTTCTGTCCCACCCACCTGCACCAGGGTCAGAACCCTCAATGGAGATGTCAGTGTTGGCAGCTAGGCCTTTGGTGGTTACGGATGCAGGGTCACACTCCGCGACATCTGATCCTGTTCCTGGGCCAGCAGATCAGAGGGGGAATGCAGTCCTGCAGCCTCAGGCAGTGCCGGCACAGCAAGGCGCAGTCCGCCTTGCCCCAGACAGGTGTGGTGCCCGCCGACGTGGTGGCCGTACGCCACCTGGCAATACCGCATGGGAGCAATCCATTTACGGTATGGCTACCCAACAGGCAGCATCATCCGAGATGATGGCTCAGGCCATGGATAGGGTGGCCACTTCCATTGTCCCCCCTGAAAGGCTGATGGAGCGACTAGAGCAGGCAACCAACTCCATCTGCCAGTCACACAGGGAGGACATGTTGGCGTCCAACAGGGACAGGCGGGCGGCACTGGCGACTCTGCAGGAGGCCATCTCCATAGAGTCCCAGGGCCACAGGGAAGCCCTGAGGCAGGAGCTACATCAACTCAGGACGACTCTTGTTGAGCTAGAGGCTTCAACACACCAAAGGACAGAACAGCAGCTGGAGCGTCTCACCCGTACGCTCTCAGCTGAGATGCAAGCAACGAGGGCGGAGGTCCGGGCATCCCGTGAGTTGTTGCATGGGGACCTCCGCACCCTCATCCTCCAGAACGAGACCTACCACACCCGCATGCTTGCAGCCATGGAGGAACAGAGTAGGGCCTTGCGTGGGCTGCCTCCCATAGTGCAACCACCTCCGGATGCAGCTGCACAGGGTGATAATAGCGACAGCACTGATACTCCCACAATAGGGTAGCCGTGTGGGCCATGAGCCCATGGAGGTGTTTTTTTTTTCCCAGGATCCACACAGGTGGTTTCTGGTGTGCACCCTGACCTCGGACCTCCTGGGTGGCCTCCCCAACCCCCCGGGCCCTTTAATGAGCATTTTTGATTTCTTTTTTTTTTTGTTTTTTGTTTTTTTTTCTTTATTTTTCCCAATTTTTTTGGGACAATTTGTTGGCTTCCGTGGTTCCTGTGGGCATACGCTGCATTGTGGCTGGGCACATGCAGGCTTGTCATGTATTAGGTTCAGATGCCTGGGTTTGAGTCACACACACCCCTCCTGCTTCCCGTTTCCATGGGCTTGCAAAGGGTGTGCCCAAGTGACATTGAAGTACATGGTGACATTGGACTCCCACTACATGTGTGGGTAGTCTAGTCAATACTGTGTATACATTCCTAGTGCATATTGCTGTTGTGTTGTACACTGCATGTTGCATTGATGTGTAACTCATCATCTGTGTCTGCCTCCCAATTTGCAGGTCCCTTCCTCATGTCTACACATGGCCCTCTAGTCTGGAGATGGGGTCCTTGTTGGCAGCAGTGCACCTACAACTCTACATGGCACCAACACTGTTCAGTTGGAAGTGGTGGGAGTGCAGGCATATCCAGGTGGTGAGACAACTGATTTATTACATTACTGAAGTCATGTTAATGGTAGTACGTGCTCAAGTTTGTTGTTGGTCCTGCATTACAGTGAGCATTTCAGGTGTAGGAAGTTTCAATTGGGGACACTGTACATCGCAACACTTGTCATGTTGTGGGGATTACTTTGTTTACCTGCACATAGCATGACATGGCACGGTGTGTTGTGTGGCGGTGCTGGGGATGGGTTGGGTGACATGGCACTGTCCACTTGTTGCATTTAGCAAGTGGGTATTCATTTTGGCTGCTTGAATGTGTTTCTTCACAAAACTGCATTGGTGTTGTGTGTGGGTAGGGATGCACACATTGTAACACTTCCAGGTGAACAATCTCAGGCTGATATGCTTTTCACGGTTGAATCTCCAGACATTCAGGATCAGTGTCAGGTTGAGTCATCATTGACTGTCAGATGGAATGTGCCAGGCCAGTGTGCACTCCACAGGGGAGTGAATATTATGTGAAGTAATTAGCCACTAGCTGTGTACGGGCTGCCTCCCCTCGTGCCCTTTCCCCTCCCATGCGCAGTGGCTGTGCATGTGGTTGGGGATGTGGGGCCACCACCATGTCCACGGGCAGGCCCCGGCGTGTTGCAACGTTGTGCAGGACACATGCTGCCACTATGATCCTGCACACTACTGGGGGAGCGTATAACAGCTGCCCGCCAGAATGGTCAAGGGAGCGAAAGCGTGACTTTAGCACTCCGAATGTGCGCTCCACTATGCCCCGGGTTGTAATGTGGGCTGTGTTATATCTTACCTCGGGTGGCGTGGTGGGGTTCCGAACTTGGCGTCATCATGTGGGGGCTGAGAGGGTAGGCACTGTCCCCTGTGGAGGTGGTGATTGGTATCATTGGTGGGGTTGTGACCTTGCTCAGTATCCAACATGCATGCATGTGCAGTGGCATACATACTCACCAAGAAGCCATGTATCGCCATGCCGCCCAGCATCTATGTCCCGGCATAGGGTGGACATTCGGTAAATGAAGCTGTCGTGGGTGGACCCGGGATAGTTGGCATATACTGAGGTGATGATTCCCTTGGCATTACATACTACCTGCACGTTGATGGAATGCCAGTGCTTGCGGTTCCTATAGATGTGCTCGGATGCCCTGGGGGGACGTAGAGCCACATGGGTGCAGTCGATGGCACCTAGCACTTTGGGGAATCGTGCCACACCGTAAAAATCCAGGGCGGCAGCATGCCTTTCAGCAGGTGTTCTGGGCAGGTATATGTGCCTGCGGACTGATGGGCATGCAGTGATGATGTCCAAGACCTGGTGTAGGCAGCGTGACTGGGTGGCCTGTGACACCCCACCCACTATGGCACTTGTCCGCTGAAATGATCCAGTGGCTAAGAAGTGCAGTACATTGAGGACCTTCTCCAGGGGGCTGAGTGCTTGGGAGCACAGGGTGGGTGATGTGAGGTCATCCTCCCACTCACTCACCAGGTCCAGTATTATGTGTGGTGGAAACCTGTACCTTCCATAAACCTGGTCATCAGGCATCCCGAAAAGGCTGGTTCTGGGTGTGAATATTCTGGCCCTGACTCTCCTCCTCCTCCTCCTTTGGTAGCCCACTGCCACTGCTGCTAGGAACGGTATGTTCATCCTGGCATCTGGCTTGTTATTTGAAAAGTGCGCAAATTAATGCTTTGCGCGTGTTCTAGGCGAGCGTGTGACCCGCGCACCCCTTGAATCTAGTTACCAGTCCAATAGCATGTGGAAATTCCCACGCAGCACGGGATACAGGTGCGCTGACGTACTTGCGTGTGTAAGTGCCCGCGCACCCCTGAAATACACGTACATAGGCCAATCGCGTGTACTCGCACTTTTGTCCAATTACACGCGATGACGCACCCCAGAAATACACGTACATAGGCCAATCGCGTGTACGCGCACTTTTGTCCAATTACACGCGATGACGCACCCCAGAAATACACGTACATAGGCCAATCGCGTGTACGCTTTGTCCAATTACACGCGATTACACTCTGACGTGCAGTATTTCCACGTGTGCTCCGTCATCACGTGCTGAGTGGGGAACACCCGTGCGGGTCACGTCAGACGCGCGTATGCGTGCTGACGCGCTTACGCGCTAAGGGCCTTTCCTCGGATTTCACGCTGACGTGCAGGATTTTCACGTGCCAAATCACTCCGTATCAAGCTGGCCACCCGAAAACACACGGAAGACCACGCTCCTGCCCAGAAGGCCGAGTTACTGCCCCCCAGTGCCCCGAGCAGCCTCCCACGTGCCATCTGCTGCTGCCTGCCTGCCTGCCTGCCTGCTGCCACCGTGCCCTGCCATTTGGTGCCTGCACATCAGCCATCTGCAGGGGTCCAGTTGCTGTGTCCACCCCTGCTGGAACTGAAGACTCCCGACTGGGATTACATCGCTCCACAGCCCAGCCCCAGGACCCAGTTGCCCACCCACACCTGCCTCTGGGGTTGCCATGTCGGGCACTTCCACATCTGGCACCAGTGGCAACCCCAGGCCAGAGGGGCAGAGGGGCACCAGCTTCACTGCCACCGAAGTTGGTGTCCTGGTGGAGCATGTCCTGGGGCAGTATGATGCCCTCTTTGGATCGTCCCGCGCCAGCAAGGAAGGACGGGAGAGGATCTGGGCCGACTGTGTGGTTGCCATCAACGCGGAGGGGGTGGCAACCCGCAACGTCCAGAAGATCAAGAAGCGCTGGGAGGACTTGAGGTCCAGGACCCTTGTGAAGGCCCGGCGCCTCGTGGAGGGGGGCCGGGGCCGCATGAGTTCCATCCAGAAGAGGGTCCTGGAACGCGTACGCCCAGCGCTCCACGCCCAGGTCCTTGAGAGGGAGGCCCGTCTGGAGTTGAGCGGTAAGTGTCCAAGCATTACTGTGTGAGACAGGGCATGTTGCGGTGTGCTGGTTCTATGATACTTGCCTGTATGTGTGCCATGGGCCATGTATGCATGTATGTGTGCAGGGACATCATGGTAATGCATGTGCGACCAGTGATGTGTGACCCACATGGTTGTTGCATGTGTTGAAATGCGGCATGGGGAGCCCTATGCAGATTTTAGACATGAGAGCATGCCAGTATCTGTACCTGGACATGGATGGGGGTGAAGGATGGGTGCTGATGCCAGGTACATATATGGTAGCCATGTCTGTGTGCCTGACCTGCGTGTCTGTGACTTGTGCATGCCATGGATGCATGACACATGTGTGTGACAATGCACAGATTCAGTGACGCACCCAACTTACCCTTGTTTCGACTGTGTTCGGTGTGTTTGGGGCCAGATGGATGTGACTGAGGTGAAGTGTGTGCATGTGATATGCATGAGCCATGATGCATGTGAGTTACATATCATTGAATGTTTCAAGAGTCCATTGGACATGCATGGAAATGTCCATGGCATGCACCATGCCTGTTACTGTGTGTGTTTTGCCTGGACTGACCCATGTGTTGTGGAGGGACATGATGGAAGTGTACTTTGACAGTGGTGCTCATCTGCTATTGCTTCCTGTCTAGGGGACCATTGTACAGTAGCCTGATGCTTGTGTCCTTTGTCTCCCTCTACGCAGCGGCTAGTGAAGAAGAGGGCGGAGATGGCGCTGTGGAGCAAGGCGGCGGGGATGCCCCCACGGCTGCAGCGGAAGGGGTGGGTGAGCCCCCACAGGGGCCTGCTACGGCGGGAGACGGTGAGGAGCCATCCAGGTTGGTGGTTTGCACAGAGGAGGAGGAGGCCGCCACTGGTGCACACATGGGGCCTGGTGGGAGCATCCCTGCTGGTGCAAGTGGTGCAGTCCAGGGCCAGGGGCAGGAGGAAGCACAGGTCACCGTGGAGGGGCCTGTGAATGTCGCTGTCCCTGACCCTGTGAGTGCACCACCATGCACCAGCAGGGATGCCCCGTCACAGGCCCGTCCGCAGGTAGAGGGGATGTCCATGTCACGTGACTCCCCTCCACCTGCGGACGTGGGAACCCCTGGCCGCGTGGAGAAGGTCCTGATTGGGGTCGCGATGCGCACGGCTGTGATTCGTGATGACGTGCGTGCTTCCCGGGAGGAGCACGCACGTCATCACGAAGTGCACCGTGCCGACGTGGCCCAATTGGGATCGGCCATGTTCGGGGGTTTCCTGCATGTGTTGGCCAATCTGACGGCCCTCTCCTCCTCTGTGCAGGCTATCCACCGGTCGTTCTCCTTGCCCTCTTCTGGCCCAGATGCCACCAGGGCCCCCTGTGGACCTGCCCCGACCAATGCAGCCAGCTCGGTGGGGATCCCATCCCTGCCACAGTTGGGAGTCGGAGGTCCAGCAGGGGTGGACAACACAGCAAGTGGACCCCAGCAGATGGAAGATGTGACAGCATCATCGGGCAGGGCACGTGCACGACGGCGTCGGTGGTTTCCATCAGCCTGGATGCCGTCGTGCTGGCAGAGGCAGTGGCGTCGGAGGCAGCAGCGGGCTCGACGTGGGAGGCATCATGGCTCAGGGCCATCAAGATCAGAGGGGCAGGCATCGGCAGGAGGGCAGGGCAACCCTGGGATGGTGGTGTCTTCCGTGTGGGAGGAGTTTGGCCAGCGGATAGGTGCCGAGCGGCAGCGGGCGGAAGAGGAGCGGCTCGCCATGGTCAGGGCGGAGTTCTCCATGCGTCGGGCATTGAGGCGGGCTGAGTGCCTCGAGGAAGCTCGCAGGGAGTTTGAGGTGGACATGGGGTTGTCCCTGCGAGACCTCGGGGACAGGACAGAGTCCTGCCTCCAGGACATCGACATGGAGTTCGATGATGCCCTGGCCAGCAACATCACCAAGTGAGCCGCAGGACTTGCCCGCTGCCTTTGTATATAGTTATTTAGTTAGTGCTAGGTTTCCTTTATTTATTTTTATTATTTTGGACCGCTCGGACAATGGCCACTTTTTTGTACATATATTTTTCATTAGTTAGTAGTAGGTTTCATTTATGGTGTTGGGCTCATGGACCCTGGAACATTCCTGTATATAGTTTGTTTTTTTGGGAGATACATTTTTTTAATTTCTTATTGTGTTCACCATGACGTAATGGTTTTTCATTAATTTCCTACTACATGATATTGCTTTGGACAAACATTATTTTTTTTAATTCCTTTGTATTTTTTGTTTCTCACTTTTGTTCTGGGACATGGACCATTTCTTTACTTAGCCACATAGTTGTATGTTTGATAAGTTAACTTATTTTTGGTATTTAATACATTTTTTATTTTTTCTTACACTTGTGTTATTTTCTCATTGGTTTCTTACATGTCATGATATGGGTTTTGACATTCACTTGCACCCATTGTGTATGTGTGTGTGACGGACATGTGTTCTTTTGCATACTTGCCATTGGGGTTGTGTCATGTGATTGCATTCACTATGTGGGTGGATGCAATCCTTGCCTGGGTGTTTGTGCTGGGTATGCTGGCCATTACTGCCATGATTGTGTATCGTCAGGACCTGGGGCCAGGGGGACATGTGTGGGGGCCTGCTGGCAGGTTCCCCACAGTGCTGGGGGTTGGGGGTGGTGGGAGACATGGGTTGGACATGGGTGGGGGCCTGCTGGCAGGTTCCCCACAGTGCTGGGGGTTGGGGGTGGTGGGAGACATGGGTGGGGGCCTGGTGGAGGGTGCCCCTGCACTGCTGGGGGGTGGGGGTGGTGGGAGACATGGGTGGGGGCCTGGTGGAGGGTGCCCCTGCACTGCTGGGGGGTGGGGGTGGTGGGAGACATGGGTTGGACATGGGTGGGGGCCTGCTGGCAGGTTCCCCACAGTGCTGGGGGTTGGGGGTGGTGGGAGACATGGGTGGGGGCCTGGTAGTGGGTGCCCCTGCACTGCTGGGGGGTGGGGGTGGTGGGAGACATGAGCAGGTGCCGTGGAGGGTGTACAGGTAATGCCTGGGAGCACACAGCCAAATCGCGTGTGGAACTTCCCGCGCACCCCTGGAATCCACGTACCCTGCCTAATCGCGTGTGGGACTTCCCGCGCACCCCTGAAATCCACGTACCCTGACTAATCGCGTGTGGTACTTCCCGCGCACCCCTGCAATCCACGTACCCGGCCAAATCGCGTGTGGAACTTCCCGGGCACCCCTGAAATCCACGTACCCGGCCATATCGCATGTGGAACTTCCCGCGCACCCCTGAAATCCACGTACCCTGACTGATCGCGTGTGGAACTTCCCGCGCACCCCTGAAATCCACGTACCCGGCCATATCGCGTGTGGAACTTCCCGCGCACCCCTGAAATCCACGTACCCTGACTGATCGCGTGTGGTACTTCCCGCGCACCCCTGGAATCCACGTACCCGGCCATATCGCGTGTGGAACTTCCCGCGCACCCCTGAAATCCACGTACCCGGCCATATCGCGTGTGGAACTTCCCGCGCACCCCTGAAATCCATGTACCCGGCCATATCGCGTGTGGTACTTCCCGCGCACCCCTGGAATCCACGTACCCGGCCATATCGCGTGTGGAACTTCCCGCGCACCCCTGTAATCCACGTACCCTGACTGATCGCGTGTGGTACTTCCCGCGCACCCCTGGAATCCACGTACCCGGCCATATCACGTGTGGAACTTCCCGCGCACCCCTGAAATCCACGTACCCGGCCATATCGCGTGTGGAACTTCCCGCGCACCCCTGAAATCCACGTACCCTGACTGATCGCGTGTGGTACTTCCCGCGCACCCCTGGAATCCACGTACCCGGCCATATCGCGTGTGGAACTTCCAGCGCACCCCTGAAATCCACGTACCCGGCCATATCGCGTGTGGTACTACCCGCGCACCCCTGGAATCCACGTACGCGGCCATATCGCGTGTGGAACTTCACGCGCACCCCTGAAATCCACGTACCCGGCCATATCGCGTGTGGAACTTCCCGCGCACCCCTGCAATCCACGTACCCGGCCATATCGCGTGTGGAACTTCACGCGCAACCCCTGAAATCCACGTACCCGGCCATATCGCGTGTGGAACTTCCCGCGCACCCCTGGAATCCACGTACCCTGACTGATCGCGTGTGGTACTTCCCGCGCACCCCTGGAATCCACGTACCCGGCCATATCGCGTGTAGAACTTCCCACGCACCCCTGCAATCCACGTACCCTGCCTAATCGCGTGTGGGACTTCCCGCGCACCCCTGAAATCCACGTACCCTGACTAATCGCGTGTGGGACTTCCCGCGCACCCCTGAAATCCACGTACCCTGACTAATCGCGTGTGGTACTTCCCGCGCACCCCTGCAATCCACGTACCCGGCCATATCGCGTGTGGAACTTCCCGCGCACCCCTGAAATCCACGTACCCTGACTAATCACGTGTGGTACTTCCCGCGCACCCCTGCAATCCACGTACCCGGCCATATCGCGTGTGGAACTTCCCGCGCACCCCTGAAATCCACGTACCCGGCCATATCGCGTGTGGAACTTCCCGCGCACCCCTGAAATCCACGTACCCTGACTGATCGCGTGTGGTACTTCCCGCGCACCCCTGGAATCCACGTACCCGGCCATATCGCGTGTGGAACTTCCCGCGCACGCCTGAAATCCACGTACCCGGCCATATCGCGTGTGGTACTTCCCGCGCACCCCTGGAATCCACGTACGCGGCCATATCGCGTGTGGAACTTCACGCGCACCCCTGAAATCCACGTACCCGGCCATATCGCGTGTGGAACTTCCCGCGCACCCCTGCAATCCACGTACCCGGCCATATCGCGTGTGGAACTTCACGCGCAACCCCTGAAATCCACGTACCCGGCCATATCGCGTGTGGAACTTCCCGCGCACCCCTGGAATCCACGTACCCTGACTGATCGCGTGTGGTACTTCCCGCGCACCCCTGGAATCCACGTACCCGGCCATATCGCGTGTGGAACTTCCCGCGCACCCCTGCAATCCACATACCCTGCCTAATCGCGTGTGGGACTTCCCGCGCACCCCTGAAATCCACGTACCCTGACTAATCGCGTGTGGGACTTCCCGCGCACCCCTGAAATCCACGTACCCTGACTAATCGCGTGTGGTACTTCCCGCGCACCCCTGCAATCCACGTACCCGGCCATATCGCGTGTGGAACTTCCCGCGCACCCCTGAAATCCACGTACCCGGCCATATCGCGTGTGGAACTTCCCGCGCACCCCTGCAATCCACGTACCCGGCCATATCGCGTGTGGAACTTCACGCGCAACCCCTGAAATCCACGTACCCGGCCATATCGCGTGTGGAACTTCCCGCGCACCCCTGGAATCCACGTACCCTGACTGATCGCGTGTGGTACTTCCCGCGCACCCCTGGAATCCACGTACCCGGCCATATCGCGTGTGGAACTTCCCACGCACCCCTGCAATCCACGTACCCTGCCTAATCGCGTGTGGGACTTCCCGCGCACCCCTGAAATCCACGTACCCTGACTAATCGCGTGTGGGACTTCCCGCGCACCCCTGAAATCCACGTACCCTGACTAATCGCGTGTGGTACTTCCCGCGCACCCCTGCAATCCACGTACCCGGCCATATCGCGTGTGGAACTTCCCGCGCACCCCTGAAATCCACGTACCCGGCCATATCGCGTGTGGAACTTCCCGCGCACCCCTGAAATCCACGTACCCGGCCATATCGCGTGTGGAACTTCCCGCGCACCCCGGTATACACGCACACGTTTCTTTTTTCTCTCAGCGCGTGTCTGTGTTTGTGGGTACCCCTTTGTACGTCATTTGTCCTGGAGGGCCACAGTATTGGACATTCATCATGGCTGTATATAGGTGCTATTTGTTGGCGCACCTTTTAGCGCACATTTCTTCCAGGCGCAGAGACGCTACCGCCTGCTTTCTTGTGGCGGTCGTGTTTGTGCCTGTGCGCTGGTTTGAGAGTGCGCTTTTTTGCCCTATTCTATTCCATGAATACGTGTTGTAGGCGAGCGTGTGGGCGTTCCGCGCACTTTTACCCTGTGCTTCCCCCGTGACGCCCACATTTTGGCAAGTTGTTCCCCATTCCGAGTGTTACGCCCCGTGTTCCGCCTACTTTTGTTGCGTGCGCCGCGCTATGTGCGATTTTCGCTGTGGCCTGTGCGATTTTCGCTGTGACCTGGCGCACGCCGTTAGATGGCCTCTGCGCCAACGTGCGCCGCGCACTTTCTTATCGCACATCCGATGGTTTTCTCGCGCACGGCCTTCCATGAATCGATGTGCGCTGCTTTTCGTGCGATTTTCGCACTTGCACTGCGATTTTCGCTATTCCACTGCGATTCGCACGTTTTTGGCCACTTGCGCCGCGCTAATTATTCCATGATTCGGCCAGATAATATGCATCTTTCAGCTTACAACTGAAAATACTTGTTGCATTTAAGCAAAGTGAAAATGGAGTATGTCGAAGAATACATATCCCCATTGTTAAAAATAATGTAAGCAGTCATTAGAATAATGCTTCCTTTCATGTATTCAACAAATGCCCTCATACAGAATGCAGCCAGCAATGAGAACAATGTCAACGTGTGAAACCATAGATTGAACCTTTATCTTAAAGCAAAGTCGGTGTGCTGTAGCAAACCGGCGGCCTATTTAAGCAGGTCCTACAGCGAGATTCTTGGAGCTAAATGTTCTGTGCTGGTCGGTGATGGAAGAAAGTGGTAACGGACTATTTACCATAGCTCTACTTTTTACGACCATATTCGCCATTCTATGTAGAGGATTTGTCCATTTGTGTCCCTGTGCAAGTGTAAAGTTGTAATCTACGTATTTAACTGTGTTTTTGCTTGTCTGGAGTATTATGCTTAGTCTGTGTTAATATTTGAATGTATATTTGAAACTTCAGTGTGGATTCACTATTGTATTGCTATCCTTCCCTTTTCTTTTGTGTAAATCTCTTTGAGGCGAATGTCTGGTATGGATATGCAGAGTGAGTGAAGATTGCATGAGTATTTTTCTTGAGGTATATGCATTGTTTTTCTTGTTTATGTACACTGAAGATTTTGATTGTATCCAAAATGTGTGCTTTGTAATAGATGTGTGTTTAATAGTTATTTTTATATTTGACATATTACATTTGGTATATGAAATTTTATAAATTCATTAATTAATTTTGTATAACTCTACTAAATGTATCATAGAATCTATTTGACAGGATATGAATTGAATTTGTTCATGTTCTACCCAATTGGGATCTGGTTCTTGTTCCGATACCTGATTATATGTTAATCTTCTTATCCTGATTATGTGTTAGTCTTGTTACCCTGCATTTCACTGTACAGAAGCATTCTAACCCCTGCCTTTTTGTACCCCTATATATACTGGTGCTAACCAGGTGCGACCAAAGGTTGACATACCGGGTGTCCCCTTTTCTCCTGTTTTTTGTAAGTTGTATTAGGAGCGTTATTTACCAGTCACTTAGACTATTGCAATGCCCCGGCCGCAAAACCTTGTCACATGTTGCAATATACTTCCACCTACTCTCTCCTCTGCCGAGACCACAGACCCACTACTTTTTTCAGTACACTTCTACCACTGGTGCTGGTCCAGTAGAGTAAATATTCCTTACAAACCAAAGTGTCTGGCATCATGCATCTGTATATCCTCCCCACACTGTGTGACCAACATTTCTTTGCAGTTGTTCCCTTTTTATTTTGTGTACTTACCGTGACTGTGCTAGTAACCTATCACTACATCTTGGAAAGAAGTTCAATTCCGTTTTAAGTTTCATACTCTAAATAATATGTAAATGATCTATGGGCATTTCTCCAATGGTGCATATTCCTAGCACATTTGTTTGGATCACAAATGAAGGTTGAAGAAACATTAGATCTCATTAAAATCTCTTCTTTCACATGGTTTCAAAATCAATGTATTAAGTTACCTTTTAAGGGCTGTGAGACTAACTTGTGTTGGTTTTGGATGTCTTACTTCTTATAACTTGCAGGATTATGTACTGGATTGATTGTTGTTTTTACAATTATTTTTGATTCATGCCACACCACTACAGCCAGGACCGAAATTTGTTTGTGTAATTTTAATAATGTATATGATTCTTACTGACTAGCTGTAACTGGCGTATCATATGGGGACCTGGCACTATCTATCACTCCCTCCCTCTCTCTCTTTCTCTCACTCTCTGTCTTGCTGGAACGTCTTTCTCTCTCTGTTGATCTTTGCCTCAATATGTGCCTCTCTCTCTCTTTCTACTTCTCTCTATCTCGCTCTTTCGGCCAGGAGCGCGTTTCATAGGGCCACAGCAGCTCTTGCTGATAGCAACACAAGCATGGGAAAACACAGATTGCATGAAACGTGTGGGATGGTGTTTTTCCTATGGTTAAAAGTAGAAGTCTTGCTGCAGTGATAGAGGCATCCACTGAGGTTGCCAGCATGCAAAAGTAAGCATTGCCTTGGTACTCACATAAGAAACACTGGTTGCAGTCTGAGTGTAGTCCATGAAGTGGAGACATTTTGAGAGACAAAATGTGGGTCAATCAAAGTTAGTAAGGAAACCATTTAATTGCACTAATGTTGTGAACTGGCTTTTTCATTTCTAATAATAATTTCCATTATATATTGTAGTCATAATAACAATATTGCACTTTTGTTAATGAGCAAAGCACATTATCAAAACCTAGAATTACCATATACATTATTTTTGAAAGAAAGCTATGTCCAAGATGGAAAGTCTAGTACACTTCAACTGTACTCTTTCGAAACACCCTAAAGAGAAAGAGGGATGAGTCAAATAACACCAGTGTGGTCTGAGATTAAAATGGCTTTGAGCATGCCCAGTCTTCCAAAGCACAGACACCCTTAGATACATCATGTGTGTGGGATTCTTGTTCTTGCAGCATGGTCCTTGAACAAGTGCTTTGGCATGAAACATGTGCGAAGAACACTTTAAATCATATGACTAAACAGAACTTTCTTAAATCAACAATAATGTGATTATGTCTCATTTCATAAATAAATTAGCACAGTGACAAACACAAGAAATGTGGATTTCTCAGATGTAAAAATATTAGTCTTTGAAATATTTTTCAAGTAACCCTCAATTTCCAGTGGCAATGTAGAGTAGAGATGTTCCACAAAGGTAAAATGACCACCATACATTGAAGTTCCTGCTCCATTTCCACTGTACCATTCATAAGCTTATTCCACTTGTCAAAATAAGCTCTATTGGTTCTCCACACCTAAAATAAATATAAAAAAGCATACAGTGTTATATACCTACTCATTAAAAAACATGTATTCCAGTGTTATATACCTACTCATTAAAAAAACATTTATTTTAAAAAATGGCAGGCTACAAGTAGATAATTATTTGATCCATCCACCCATCTATTGAAATATGACATGCTATGATATGGCATTTATAGCGCCCCTATACACAAGTGTTTCAAGCCGTGACGAGGCAAGGGAGGGGGAACAGAGAGAAGACAGAGACAACAAACTTTCTAGGCCAAGTGACATTGTGAACGTGAAAGTGCAGGGGAAGGGGGAAAGGGAAAGTGCGGAGGTTGGAGTAGGGGGCAACTCGGTCCCATAATAGGACATTACAAAATAAAAAAGGATGTAGTAATAAATTAGGAAAAAAGCCTACATAAATGTAAAACACACAGTGAGCCAATACATTTAATTAATATAATCTTCCCATCTGAAAGCTAGCAAAGTTAACAATATGGCACTTAAACCATGTGCCAAATATAACAAAAAGTCACTCTCCTTATTCTGGTGTTTATTGTCGGTCCATGGTCTACTGGTATAAAGCAATGCTGTACAACTACAGTCCAAACGCTGTCATCAAACCACAATTCATTCTCAGAAATGCTACAAAGATTTAAACCAATAGCTAATTTCATATTTGAAATTGTACCTGCAAAAAACACAAAATCGTATACATTTGAACATGATCCATTCCTACAAAGGTAAATAGTGGAATATGACATATTCCAGAATCAAACTTTTAAATAAATTACGGGGAACAAAACATATTGCATACATAAAAATTACACACTGGAAAACTGCATATCTTTACTTTGCTCAAAGATAACAGCTGAATATGCTGTAAAAAGATGTAAAAAGAAAGGATACAATGGCTGTAAGCTGACAATTACCCAATATGCTTCCAAGGAAACAAAATATCAAGATAACTGGCATGGCAGCTGGGCGGGAGCCCAGTGCTTCACTTCATGCAGGGTCCCAATGGACCCAGTCTTGGCGCCTATTGCACCAAGCTCATTTCAAAGTGGGCATGGCACACAGAACACCGAAGGCACATGCAGCAAGGTCGGGCAGGGCCCTATTATTACAGGGAAGGCACGTGCTAAAGACCGAAGGAGGAGAAAGGTGAGGCCACAGGGTGGGGCCTAAGTGGAGCGGCTGGGGCCAGGCTATATAAGCCGGCCCCACCCACAAACTGGCGCTTTACGTTAGTTTGCTGAGTGCAACGTAACACTTACCGCCGTTCAGAAGACTCTTACCTGATTCAGCACATGCACCTTCAGTCTCAGGAACCCTCCAGCACCTGCCTGGCTCAACACGTGCATCTCCAGTCTCTGGATACCTCAACCGTCTTACCAGAAATAGCCACACCATCGCAGGAAACTCCGCCATCTGCTCCAGACTCTGCAGTCGCTGCACATGCCTTGCCTGAAGCAACATCATCGCCGGAAGCACCGCCATCAGCTTCAACTCTGCAGCCACTGAGCACGCCTTACCTGAGGCCACACTATCGCTGGAAGCGCTGTCCTCTGCTCCCGACTCCGCCACAGCTGCCTTCATCCTACCTGTCTTCCGTAATCCTCTGCAGGTACCGCCCAGCATCCTAACCTGTTCCGAATTCCACCAACACAGGGCCTTCATCGGATGCAACGTCCACGCAGATCTTCATCTCCGGCAGCAGTAGGAGTCGAACACCACTCTCCGGCCATCACCGACCTGCCGCGCCTGCAAAGAGAATAAGAGACACAAGGTGAGCGGTCACATAGACTTTAACCCGCTAAAGCGGCACTTCTTACGAACTTGGTGCAGCTTCTGCTACTGCCTACTTACCAGTGGTGGGGGGGCATCTGGAGCAGACTCTTTTCTCCATCATGCGCTCCTGGGTCATCTTCATCACTACAGGGGAGAGAGAACAATATACCGTTATGAACAATATTCCTTGGGACAGTACTGTTACAAAAATACTAACAACAATTATTATCATAAAAGACTTACCGTCAAGACGGAATGGTCGCAGCCGGTCTGGACGGCCACAATTTGGACCAGTGACGCAACTAGGTTCATCTGTAGTGTCCCTGCTGAAGAAAAGCAGGACGGAGAGCTCATCCTTACATGCAAACAGGTGAGCTTGCATGGGTAAACTTCTACGCACTACATTTTGGCACAAAAGGGCAGCGGGGAACTACGACTCCACCACGCTTTCCTCACTGCCTCTCATCTTATCAGAGGAGCAGGTCCAGCCTTCCGGACCCACAGAAAGACAGCAGTTGGGGGAGAGAAGTGACCTGAGGGAGCCAACTCTGGGGAGGACTCCTACCGTGCCCCAACACCCCCGCAGAGTCCAGGTGAGCGTAACAGAACGGGAAGCGTCTCCGAATCTCTGCCTGGGCGTTATGAATACCTCTAAGACCGACCAATTGGCCCAATTGCTGGGGGATTTACGGGCTGAAGTGCATGCCTCCAGACAAGAGACAAACTCTTTAAGAAGGGACTTAATCATTGCTCGAGAACGAACCGACGACCTGGCAAGACAGGTGCTTCAATCTCACGCAGGGCAGGTCCCGTTACCTGGAATCGTGCCAAACCATGTGCCACCATCACCACCAGTTCAAGTGGTACTTCCAGGGCTGTACCACTGGCTCCACCAGAACGGTTTGCTGGCGACCCCAACAAATTTGCCTATTTATGAATCAGTGTCGGCTGCACTTTCTGTGCCATCCAGGTGCATTCGCGAACGATAGTTCTAGGGTGGCTTTTGTACTTTCGTATCTAGGAGGCAGTGCATCTGACTGGTCAATACCCTTGGTCAACCAGGATGACCCTGTGCTGCACAATTTTGGGTAATTCCAACAGGAATTGGAGAAGCTGTTTGCAAGGCACACCCAAGGACAGACCCTGGATAACAAACTGTTGTCTCTAAGACAGGGGAATCAGGATTTACTGACATATATAGCCATTTTCAATCGCCTGATTGCACAAACCAACTGGCCCGAGGAGAAAAGGACCACATTATTTTACTGAGGGTTACGTGGAGAACTAAAGGACGTGTCAGCCCAGGTGGTCAACCCTCCCGAAGCTTGTGCAGAATACATTAACCTAACTTTGCAACTGAATCACAGGTTACAAGACAGAAAGATGGATCGCACTAGGGTAGAAGGAAGATCAGTCTATATGAGATCCAGAGACAATCCAGGCAAGACCCACGAAACGACTGAACCTATGCAAATCGGGGGATTACGGGCTCCTATATCTAATGCAGAGAGAGAAAAACGGAGGCAGGAACAACTATGCTTATACTGTGGCAAGGCAGGGCATTTTCTTCGAGATTGCCCCACTAAACCTCCCAGGAAAACTGTGGGTGCGACGGAAAATACTGATAAGGAACAAGATACTGCTCCGGAAAACTCCAGTGCCCGACAAGGGTAGGGGTCCCCTTGTCGATCAAAAACCAGAAAGTAGTTCAGACCTCACATCTAGTCATTCCACTACTCAAAGCTCACCACCAGCAACCATCAAAGGTACACGCCTTGGAGGCATATATAGACAGTGGAGCAGTTGGTAACTATATTGATCAGGCCCTAGCCGCACAAATAGGCCTTCCTCTTTTTCTCTTTGGCATAAACCACAGGCTGAGAACGTAACTGCAGTGGATGGCTCACAACTATCATCTGGACCAGTAACGCATCACACTGAAAAAGTTATGCTGATATGTCAGGACGGCCATCGGGAAGACATCTCTTTTGATCTTATCGGGGAACCACAGTTCCAAATGATCTTAGCAATGCCGTGGCTAGAGGCCCATAACCCCAGAATTGACTGGAAACACGAGTGCGGACCTTTCCGCAATAATGCGCCAAAACTTGTCATCTGCAACAATCCAAAGGCAAGGCAAAACCTCTTCTGGCCCTTGCGGGTGCCTTGCTACCGGAATATTTGGACTATCAACATGTATTTCAGAGAGAACAGGCAAATACCCTGCCTCCACATAGGCCCTATGACTGCCAGATCAACCTGATACCCGGAGCTCAAATCCTGTGCAGCCGAATATATGCCCTGACGGAACAAGAAAATCAACATTTGTGAACCTATCTGGACCAGTACCTAGCCAACGGGTTTATTCCCCATCTAAGTCCCCTGCTTCCTCAGCGCTCTTCTTCGTACCCAAGAAGGAAGGTGACCTCAGAACGTGCATCGACTACAGGGCATTGAACCAAATAACGGTTAAGAACAGATACCCTCTGCAATCATCCCAGAATTACTAGACCAGGTAAAGAGCGCTCAAATCTACACAAAACTGGACCTACGGGGCGCCTACCACCTCGTACGAGTTAAAAGTGGTGACGAGTGGAAAGCAGCACTCCAGACCAAACACGGGCTCTCCAAATATCAGGTGATGCCCTTTGGGCTATGCAATTCACCAGCGGCTTTCCAGTTCTTTATGAACAATGTACTCCATGAACTACTGGATGTCTGTGTTCTTGTTTACATTGACGATATCTGAATCTATTCGCAGTCCAAGGAAGAACATGTTGGTCACATAAGAGCAGTGCTGGAAAAGCTCCATCAGCACCGATTGTTTGCTAAACTAGAAAAATGTTCCTTCCACGTCACAGAGGTCGAGTTGTTGGGCTTTATGCTTACTCCACGAGGAGTTCATATGGACACACGCAAGGTTGAAGCTATTCTTCGACGGCCTTCCACAACATCTATCAAAGGGGTTCAAAGTGTACTGGGCTTTGTTAATTTTTATAGACGATTCATACTACAATTCTCGCAAATCATCCATCTGATCACGTCTCGTCTAAAAAAGAACAAGAAATTATTTTGGTCAGCGGAGGCCAAGCACGCCTTCCAGGAATTAAAACAAGCCTTCACCTCAGCGCCTATACTTCGCCACCCTCGGCCTGATCTACCTTATGTGGTCGAAACTGACGCCTCCAGTATTGCCATGGGAGCAGTGTTATCACAAAGGGACCCTGAAACGGGGCAGCTTCATCCTATAGCATTCTGGTCCCGCACGTTTTCTGCACCTGAACGAAATTATACAATAACAGACAAGGAGCTCCTGGCAATCAAAGGAGCCTTCAAGACTTGGAGACATTACCTTTTGGGAGCTAAACACACAGTTACTGTTATTACCGATCACCATAATCTACAATCTTTGAAAACAGCCAAGGCACAATCCTCACGCCAACTCCGTTGGGCATTATTCTTTGCTGAATACGATTTTGTAATAACCTACCGGCCTGGAGTGTGCAACGGAAAGGCAGATGGCCTATCAAGAATGGGAGAGGACCAGGACACCTTTAACCCCTCCGACCCCATAGGCATTATCCCCGAGGAATGGATTCAACACCAGATAGCCGTTATTGCCTGCTGGGAAGAATAAAAAACTGGCCTCCAAGCTCAGATGGACCCGACCGCCCAAAAGGAGTGGGTAAGTAAGGGAGAACAATACTCCATCAGAAATAACCTCCTGTACTTCCAGGGAAGATTATATGTTCAGGACAAGGAATAACACACTAAGATTATAGCGAATTACCATGAGTCGTTGGTGGAAGGACACCCAGGGATCACCAAGACTAGAACCAAGATCCATAAGAATTATTGGTGGCCCTCTTGGAGGAAGGATGTGGCCCAGTTCATTACCATGTGCGGTGTCTGTGCACAGAATAAATCCCAAAAACAAAATCCTGCAGCGCTGTTGAGATCTCTGCAGGTTCCACCAACACCGTGGCATACATTATCTGTGGACTTCATGACCGATCTACCACCCTGTGAGGGGTTTAATACAATCCTGGTGTGGTAGACCTGTTCTCCAAAATGGCACATTTTATCCCACTGAAGGGACTTCCCACCGCAGCTACTTCGACCACAGTATTTTTAGAACAGATCGTCTGACTGCACGGTTTCCCATCCGTATTGGTCTCTGACAGAGGATCCCAATTTGTTTCAGCCTTTTGGAGAAGGTGGTGTAAACTAGCCCAAATTGACCTTCGGCTTTCTACCAGTCACCATCCCCAAACCGACGGTCAAACGGAGATGCATGTTACAGCAAACAGGGGACTCCTGGAAAAACATTACCTGGTTAAGTGAGTTCGCCTACAACAACTCAATTCACACCAGCACTGGGCAGACCCCTTTTACATAATGAACGGTCAGCACCCAAGGACGTCTTCCTTTGACCCCCTGTATGAGTTAAAGATGCCAGCAGTTACATAATTGCATAAAAGAATTACTCAATCTCTTAAAGAAGCCAGTGAAAACCTAAGGCAAGCCAATGAGCAGCAAAAGAAATGTGCAGACCGGCACAGGAGGGAGGCTCCACAATATCATGTCGGGGATAAGGTATGGTTGGCATCCAAAAACATTCCTTTAAAAGGCCATGATACTGGGGACCATATTCTATTAAGGCTGTCATAAATCCTGTGGCCATGAAATTGGATTTATCACCCAACATGCGAATCCACCCAGTTGTCACATCTCCCTTCTAAAGCCAGTGGAACAGGACACTCGAATTCCAACACCACTGGAACCGGAGATCATCACCGGTGAACTTGAATATGAAGTAAAGAACATTCTGGAGTCTAAGAAAATACGTTCAAAACTCTACTATTTCATCGATTGGTAGGGCTACGGCCCCCAGGATCGTACATGAGAACCCGCTGAATTTGCCCATGCCCCACGACTCATCAGACAATTCCACCAGAACAACCCCACTAAACCAGGACCGGAGGGAAGACCCACCATGAGAGGGGCCTTGAGGAGGAATGCTGTCATGGCCACTGGGCAGGAGCCCAGTGCTTCACTTCATGCATGGCGCCTATTGCACCAAGCTCATTTCAAAGTGTGCATGGCACACAGAACACAGAAGGCACATGCAGCAAGGCCGGGCAGGGCCCTATTATTACAGGGAAGGCACGTGCAGAAGACCAAAGGAGGAGAAAGGTGTGGCCACAGGGCGGGGCCTAAGGGGAGTGGCTGGGGCCAGGCTATATAAGCCAGCCCCACCCACATACTGGCACTTCGCGTTAGTTTGCTGAGTGCAGCGTAACGGTGTAAGCCGTTCAGAAGACTCTTACATGATCCCGCATGTGCGCCTTCAGTCTCTGGAATCCTCCCGCACCTACCTGCTCAACAAGTGCATCTCCAGTCTCTGGATACCTCGACCGTCTTACCAGGAATAGCCACACCATTGCAGGAAACATCGCCATCTGCTCCACTCTCTGCAGTCGCTGTGCACGCCTTACCTGAAGCCCACCATCGCCGGAAGCACCGCCATCAGCTTCCACTCTGCAGCCGCTGTGCATGCCTTACCTGAGGCCACACTATCGCTGGAAGCGCTGTCATCTGCTCCCGACTCCGCCGCAGCTGCCTTCATCCTACCTGTCTTCCGGAATCCTCTGTAGGTACTGCCCAGCATCCTTACCTGTTCTGAATTCCACCAACACGGGGCCTTCATCGGATACAACCTCCATGCGGATCTTCATCTCCGGCAGCAGTATGAGTCGAACACCGCTCTCCGGCCATCGCCGACCTGCCGCGCCTGCAAAAAGAATAAGAGACACAAGGTGAGCGGTCACATAGACTTTAATCCGCTAAAACGGCACTACTTACGAACTAGGTGCAGCTTCTGCAACTGCCTACTTACCAGTGGTGGGAGGCATCCGGAGCAGACTCGTTTCTCCATCACGCACTCCTGGGTCTTCTTAATCACTACAGGGGAGAGAGAACAATATATCGTTATGAACAATATTCCTTGGGACAGTACTGTTACAAGATTACGAACAACAATTATAATCATAAAAGACTTACCGTCAAGACGGAATGGTCGCAGCCAGTCTGGACCTCCACAATTTGCACCAGTGACACAACTAGGTCCATCCGTAGCACCCCTGTGGAAGAAAAGCAGGACGGAGAGCTCATCCTTACATGCAAACAGGGGAGCTTGCATGGGTAAACTTCTACGCACTACATTTTGGCACGAAAGGGCAGAGGGGAACTACGACTCCACCACGCTTTCCTCACTGCCTCTCATCTTATCACAGGAGCAGGTCCAGCCTTCCGGACCCACGGAAAGACAGCAGTTGGGGGAGAGAAGCGACCTGAGGGAGCCAACTCCGGGGAGTGCTCCAACCGTGCCCCAACGCCCCCACAGAGACCAGGTGAGTGTAACAATAACATAGCAGCAACACATTGCAAATCAATGTTTTTAATGTTTTCTTGGTAGGGTTCACCACCAAGCGGCAGTGAAATTGTAAGTAATAGATTGGTTAAAAGAAGGATAATCTAGAAATATGAAAAGCTCAAAATGTTATCTATTAATTTCTCAACTTAATTTTCATGTTCACTATAATTCATTAAATGAGTAATTTATTACACAGGTATTACTGAGCTGATCTCAAATCACAGGTAAGCACCCAAATTCCCTTTTGTAACATGACTGATACAGCACGTTTTTGATCCATTTATTTGTTTCATATCCATTTATTTTCAAATTTCATCATGGAAAGTGAGTACTTAACCTGTTGAAACACATATGGCGGTGCACATTTTCAAATGTTTCATCTGATGGAATTTGATCCAAGGTTTTGGCAAAAAACGCATGGTACAGTGCCCAATTGTCTATTTCGAGATAATTATAGGTCGATAGATTTTTCAGGCATTAAAATGTTACAGTATTAAACTGCTCCATTTAAGACTGCCAACCATTATTTGGATTGCAAAAAGAAAAGAAAAGACAGCACAGCAATAATACCATTACTTCAAAATAGTTAAAATGAACTAAAAAGGGATTTAAAGCAGAAAAGATTGCTTCAAACATTTTAATCAATTGCATATTAGAATTTTAAAGATTTAAAGCAAAACACTTTGGCATCTATCAATACGTTCTCCATAAAATGTTGAGTTTTTGGGACTCAGGTCCTCAATGTATGACTTTATTATATTGTTTTGTCTGACATATAATAGCAACAAGTGAAGCTTCTGAGAATAGGGAAGATGTGTTAGATTTTCCTTGCCCGGGAATTTAACTGAGCATGCTGCACTGCATTCAAAAGCTTTGGAGAAAATTTTGAAAGATCACTCAAAATCACCCTGGGCCCTTATAATGCAATGTAGGTTTTTGAATACACAACTGCAGAGCAAAATTGGAGAACAGACTAATGCTGTGAATCCAGGAAGATAATATTCAGTTAAAGGTTCAAGCATCCAATTACTAAATAAAAATGGGAATGGCTACCCACCTTCTGATAAACTCATTTTTAAAGCAGGAGTGAAGAGACCAGCAAATTTAACTGTGTAATAAAGGATTGCAGAGACGGTATTTGATTAACAATTCATGTACACTATTTCAAATGTATTTTTACTGTTGTCTTGTCATTGTCTCATGCCACTTGTATCCCATGCACATGAACTTGGCAATTGTGAAACCATGCCATGTTAAAGAGTATCCTTCCCTTTTTGTACTGTGAATGCAAAGAGGGTCTTGTCAGGGCTATGATCCTCCACACCTGGTTATTGCAACAGTGTTCAAACAGAAGCACCAAATGCCTAACCAAGTAGCTGTGGCTCATTCAAATTACAAACATCCACATAGTAAAAATCATACCTCGCTCATCTTCAGGATCGACCCTGGATAAGTGTGGAATGCAAGATAATCTTTATGGTCCTGTGCATCACCCTCAATGAATCATTTGGCATTCGACCTAAACATCTGTCTTTCATGGTTACTGCTCATCTTCCTTCAAGGAAGCCGATCGTCATTAAAAGGCTTGCTATGTATTGGCAAATTAAAGAAGTTGCCTGGTGGCAAACTACTTTCCTTTTTGGCCCCAAAATGTTAGAACAAATTTCTAGAAGACCATGGACATCAAAAGGGACATTTCCAAATCAGAAAAAATCTTAAAACGTGTTAGTTTGCCTAGTATTCTGGTGCATGCCTGACTCGACTATCAGGTGCCTCCTATAAACCATTGGTGTAACCTGATGACCAGTTTGTGAAGGTATATATATATTATTACATGGCCTGTGGTAGTGGCTGTTTAGTTATGGTTAATTTGCTCAATATTTGGGGGCATATAACTCCACCCCCCAAGCGAATACTCACAAATCCTCACGAAACTTTGCAAAAAGGTATATGGTCCCGTCAGATTGAATCTGCAAGGTTTGGTGAGGTTCAGTGCAGGAAGGGGCTAAGTTATAGAGAGACACCCAAAATGTGTGGTTTTTCCCATAGAAGCAATGGAAAAAAACATTTGCTCAAGGCTACAGCCCAAACCGCTGGATGGATGTTCACCAAATTTGCGTCAGGAGTGTCAGCTTGGTCCCGAAAGTGTTCTTTCGTAAATTTGGTGTAAATCCATTTCAAAGCTTTTTTTGAAAACTGTCAAAAAGTAGGTAAAAAACAATTAGTGATATCTGGGTTCGGTCTGCGATCCCTGTTTGCTGTTCGATCCAGTAGGCCTCCGATTGGTTCAGAGGGCAGCGTGATGTCTGCGTGAAGTGTTTCATTTTGGGGGAAAAGCCTGCCATGTTGGATCTGTAGAAACCCGCTGGTGTCCTTCAATAGCACGGTAAAAACATATGAAAAACACACCATTGCACTTGTCAAACTAATGAAACAATCTCTGGGGAGGGGAGGGCTGATGAGGATGGGATGGAATATGGCCATAAAAAGCCACAAAACAGGTGGTTTTTCATCTCCGATGTCTGCAAACAGTCTGGGGACAGCTCTGTGATGTTCAGGAACATCTCAGATGGCCAGGGACATCCATACATATTTTTGCATTACAGGGTTGGTGAAAAGCAGTTTTTGCATGGAATCTAACTTTGGCACCACTCAATGAAACGGTATCACATTATGTGATATCATTCAAGAATTGACCTTGAATGATTCTACAAATATTGGTGCTGTTTTGCCAAGAGAGAGCAAAATTAAAGGGTGTCCCAGAATATTTGAAAGGCTTATAGTTTGGGTGCTGTTTCATGAATCTGCACAAAAGTTTGCACAAATATTTGTTTGGTGGGATTCTGTGAAGTGGGGCAATATTAGAGGGGGGTTTCAACATTTTTAGATGGGTTATAACTTTGATGCCATTTGACGAATGTGCACAAAAGATTTTAGAAAGATTGTAGACCGAACCTTGAATTGTACTGCAAAGTCTGAATGGATTTTGTCAACTGGGGGCTAAGTTATATGACTATGTGACTATTTTGTGTACCTACATTATGACACTTTTCAAAAAATAAAACATGGATGGATTTGCAGGAAAGTTGTGCAAGGAGCATTGGCAAGGACTTGAAAGCATGGTTTTACAAATGTGTCCATGTTTTATTTTTTGAAAAGTGGCATAATTTAGGTACAAAAAATAGTGATATACATTTGGTGACTGAGGTATAGCCGGTGGCCATGGGCAGTGGCCAGATTGTACGTGTCATGGCCTTTGGATTGTCTGAGTCAAAGCCAATGACCATGACTCGGATAATCGGGCTACTGGCCATAACCATGAGGGACTGGAAATACGGTTAAAGTAGGCATGGTCCAAAGGGACTGGCTGTGTGGTGAAATTTTTCAAAATTGGGATAGGTTTGAATGGCAACATATTTTTGCCTGTGGCTAAAATTCTGTCTGTGTCTACAGCCCGAAGTGCGACACAGGATTGCATCAACAGATCTCTGCGACTAACAATGCATACACTTCGAGAGAATGCTGATCAGCAGGTAATTACCAAGCACGCTAAACTAGGTGCCCACGTGGTCACCAGGCCACCCCTTGAAATCATTAACCACCCTTAATTGTTACCATAGTGGGACAAGATGTTGGAATTGGATGGTAGACTCATTTCCACAACCTTGCAGCAATGACTGGCCCACAATCCACATGTCTTGAGAAATACCCTAGAGAGTAGACTCGCTTGTCGGCTGACTGCTAGCAATAAATTAGCATCAAGAATGGTTTTAAAGACTGCTTCATTGCGACAAGTTACTTATTGAATAACCCAGAGCTGAGGTGAACAGGGGTCACTCTCCTATTCGAAACCTAAAACATAAAGAAGGAAGGGCACCTTCACAAATGAACCCCACTACCAGCAGCAAGGAATGGATTTAAAGTACTAGGTGAAGCGCACTGATCTGCACATTCTACCCTCCTGCAATTATTTGATGATTGTGTACTCTGATTTGATTATTGGGTCATGCAGCGTGGCCAAACCCTAGATTTGAGTGGGAAGAAATAGTCTGCTTGCGGCTACAGCTGGAAGTGCTGTACTGAATTACAACAAACCTGTGCAAGGAGCGTCAGCAAAGACCTGAAAGCCTTGTTTTGCCAATCTGTTTTGTGTTTGATTTTTCCAAAGTGCCCAAATGTAAGCGCAGAATATAGTGATATTGGTTTGGTGCATGGACAATGTGCCTGGCCCTTAGCAGGGATGAATGCCTACTCAGACTTACTTATTGTGGCATGCAGCTTGGCCAAAGCTCTACGTTTAAATGGGGGAAAAGAATTGCTTGCATCTGCAGGCCGGAGTGTTTGACGGGATTGCAGCAAAGTTGCACAAGGAACTTCAGCAAGGACCTGAAAGGATGCTTTTGGATAGCTGCCCTGTGGTTGACTTTTTTGAAATTGTCAAAATGTAAGTACAAAAAATAGTGATATAACTTTTGTGCTGTCTGATTTGCCTATTGGGGTATGCGATGCTGATAACAACTCACATAAGTATGTGTTGCAAAAAATATGTTTGTTAAAGGAGGTTTATAGCAATTTCATATATGTTAATAGAGGAATTATTAATAACTTACATGCAGTGATGTAACATTATGAAACCTTTTCACTAATGAAAACATATTCAATTGACAGAAAAAACATTGTTAAAGGGACGTTACGGTTAAGATGTACCTGATTTTTGGGACTCCTCTCCCCCAGCAGTTAGCTAATGGCCTCCCATCTTGGCAACCCTTGGCATTTCCCTCCTGGGCCCCCATGAGCACTTGTCCATCTGTACTGCCCATTTTATTTATGCACTTCTGTAACTGCACAATGCATAGGTGCATTTATAGGAGGACTATGTAAACATTTTTTTACATAAGTATAGGAAATGTAGATGCAAAAGATTTGTAGAACATTGTTAAGTGGCAGTTGGTGGGTGGAAGTTTAATATGTTGATAGTCTTTATGTAGAGTTTATTTAAGTGATTGGTGGATACATGTGTGAATGGATTAAAGCAGTCAGCGAGGGAGTGTTACAAACATAAAAGTAAAAAGAGTAGAAGGGCTGTTTTCTGGGTTGCGTGCATGTGCAATCCGGGTTTTCTAATAAGGCATGGGCGAGACAGGGGAATCCAGAGACTGTGTAAGGTTATAAATGGCAATGGATTATGGTGTTTATTGTATACTAGAGAGAATAATTTTGGACAGAAATGTGTTTCTGTGTATTTTTTCTTTTTCTCTAGAATACAATTGTCCATTATTTCCATCAGCATAGTAGAAAATGCAAATGTGAATGTTGGAGAATCTTATTCGATATAACTACTTTACTGAAAAATGTAAAGTATATGGAGTCTATGTTTAGTTCTATAACTGTGAAAGGTGTTTTTCTATTTTATTTATTTTTTGTAGGTGAGGCCAGATAGTGAGGTGGGGATGTAAATGAAGGAACGGGCACCATCCACTGATATTGAGGTGGACAGGGTAAGATGTTGCATGAGTGTAAAATTTATGGTAGAGGGCAGTGATTTTCATGCTCCTTGATTACAGCCTCAAAAGCACTTCAAAATTGCTCCCCCTGCCGAGTGGTGTGTTGCAGTATATACAGAGTATTGTTGTTTTTGAAAGAGATGGATCAACAGCCTCTTGTATTGTTTCAAAGGTAGCTGGTGGGATTTTGTGTCCCACAGAAGTAGGCTGTGTGGTTACAGCATTGGTTTAGGAAGATGAGGAAGAAAGCCTATTACTTCCTAAGTAAGGAACAGCCTTTCTGAGAGCATTGCAGTGGTTGGAATTGGTGTGGTAGAGCATGGAGGTGGTCCAGTAGGAGTACTGTCCAGGTTGTCAGTGTATTTCACTTTAGTAGCTTTAGCCTTTGGTACATTTCCAACAGTGGTAAAGAACTGCAACATCCATGATTCTTTCTGGGTGCTAGAGGTGGGCACTTCTTCTATCTCATCTTCTTGGTCCTCTTCATTGTCTTTTGAAGTACTGCACGTCTTTCATTATGTAGGTCCTCCAGCTGGTGGTGGTGGTGGTGGCTCTTGGGGATGAGGGATGGCAATAGCTGATGACAATTTTAAGATAAATAGTTTTCCTAAAATTCTTCCAAGTATGTGCTGCATGCTAGATTGTTAATGGACATTAGTAAGAATAGGTGTAGGAGCTGTGCAAAGGTAGATTTTGAGCTTTAAAGTTTCTAGATGAGCTCAAAATACAGTTTCGAACTGTTCGCAAAGCACGGTCCCATTCGTGAAGTGCGGACGAGTTTGCGCCCATGTCATCATGCCACGCGCGAACACATGGTCATTTGACACGGTCCGGATAGTCCGCGATGAAGTCAGATGTTCGCGAACATCGGCGAACATCGGTGAACATAAAAGCATAGGAAAAAGTTGCAAAAAGTGCATAGAAGGGTTAAAATGATGCTAGAAAATGGGGAATGGCAGAGTTTTGAGGTGAATCTTTCTAGATTGGACAAAAAGATTGCTATTTTGGGGTAACTATGATATTAGCAAGTTGTAGCAAAAAAGAGTGCACAGGTAAAAACCCATGAAATTCACTAAATAACTTTGTTAAATGGACTTTACGGTTAAGTTGCACTAATAAGAACCCATGAAATGTAATTAAAAAACTTTGTTAATGGGACATTATGGTTAAGTTGTGCTAATATAGACCTATGAAATTCAATCAAAAATCTTTGTTAAAGGGACGTTATAGTTACAGGTAAAACAGAAACCCCCAAGAAATTTGCCAGTTATGGTAAGCCAAGCAACCATAACACCATAACTTGCACCACCACCGAGGCACTGCTAAGACAAACACCCAGTACATTAAAGATGACATCACAAATGTCATTGATGACATCACACATTCAAATAATGTTGATGAACAGTCCCTATGAGGGGTAGTGTTTATAATGTTGCTAACAAGATGCCAGGGGTGATCGGGAGATGTATCATAAAGTTCTTAATGTATTAAAGAATGTTCTCATCTAAAGAAAACATTATATTCGAGTATTGTTGTTAATACAGAACCTGAATCTAACTATACATACAAATTGGCAACGGTTGCGCTATGTACCAAACAAGTACAATCTTTTTTTGTCTGGTAATTTCCAATAGTAAAATCATAAATGCTACTTTATCAAAGTTTTGCGTAATGTTAAACATTGAATAAATAGCTAACAATTTCAAACTTATGACACATGTGTTAGTACATAAAATAGCTATAAAAAAACAAAATGCATACAAATCAGAGCCACATACAGGGAAACTAAAGTAAGGAAGACAGAAAAGACGGCAGCAAACAATGACAATTGATTGATTATCATGTACTCAAATGAATTGTGTATTTGAGGCCCGCTTATTGCCCCATGTATATTAAGTATGAGGAGAAATCAAACTATATATAGAAAGTACTTTAAAAAGATATAAGAAGGTTCATGTTTCTATACAGCAATTCTCCATTTGTAACATTCTCATTATCAGTAAAACGAAAAACCAGCATAAACATGTCAGTGAACAAAAACAAGTGGCCCAGATATGTGATGTCATTTGTGATGCCATATTTCATATGCTGGTTGTTTGTCTTAGCAGTGAACAGTGGTGGTGAGAGTTATGGTTGCTTAACTTACCATAACTGGCAAATTTCTGGGGGTTTTCGGTTTTACTTGTAAACCATAATGTCCATTTAACAAAGATTTTGCATTGAATTTCATGATTTTTTATTAGTGCAACTTAACCATGACATCCCTTTAACAAAGTTTTTTCATTGAAATTCATGGGTGTTTATTTGTGCATTAACCATAACGTCCCTTAAACAAAGTTTGTTTCATTGAATTTCATGGGTTTGTTTTAGTGCAACTTAACAATAACATCACTTTAACAAAAATGTTTGCAGTGAATATATATATATATATATTATATATATATATATATATATATATATATATATATATATATATATATATATATATATTCTGTATTTTTTTACAGCTGATGTTTGAATGAAAATGTATAGGCTGTATTGCTCCTGTGTAACATGAGCTGCTTTGTTTTCGACCTCTCTTTTTTCCCCCTTTCATCTTTTCAGCCCCTACAGCTTGGGGTAGTCTCGTGGGCTGGGAGGTTATAAATCTTCATGAAATAACTTAAGTTAAAAAGTGCATGATCTCTGCATTAACTCAGAGTTGTACATCATACGATCAGCTTTATGCCATCTAACTTCTTCTCATGTTGTACTAGAACATCTTTTAATCGGATCTAGTGTGTCTACATGCACTTGTGTTCTGCAATTGGGGGTGAGTGGCTGTTTGAGTGCTGCATAGGCATTTGTAAGACGCTAAGCATGATAGCCACCCCCCCAAATGCCTTAGAAGTTATTAGTCAATTTACCAAAGAAAAGAAGAGAATGATAAACTTCATCTTGTAATGCTCATCCTGGCAGATGTTGAGGTCCTTGCACAAGGGCACGCTCGAAATTAGCATCAGTGAAAATCAGACAAACATATGTAAGGACAATAACAGGGCAAGGGGGAGAGTATAGAAGGTTATAGCAATGTATTCGGAAAAGAAAAATGCATGGAGAAAAGTTCTAACTCATTGAACCAAGATTGGGAAATTGAGAGGATAGTCAGTCAGGAAAAAGAGGCTGGGAATACAAACTAGCAGTCGTGTTTTGGTGAAAAAATAATCATGTATTTCTTAAAGTGTTCAAGGTTTTTATTAACCAATATACACTATAAATAAAAAAAATAAAAAAATAATAATAAGGACACACACTCATGCAAGTGGCTTCTGGAGGTGCCGTCCAGGTGTACTGCAATAAATCAGTAACATGACCGTTTTTTCTTTCTGTTTATCACTAACTGCTTTGTGGACATTGTAATGGCCCGTTTTCATCGCATTAATGCTTGTGACCAGTTGTATTACTGATCTCGTATTACAGCCGTTTTGCCTCGATACTGTTTTGTTTCCATTCAGGGCTGGTGCAACATTAAAACACTTAAAAACTTCTCTCTAGGCCAACAGAGGGATACTATAACATACCATTGTATGGCTAAAGAAATCAAATGCAGCTTTATTGCCAGGGAGGAAAGAGTGCCAACATGGCACTTTATCTGAGACACCATACATGTATCTGGACAGCATCATTTAACAATTTACAACTCCTGAAAAGTGGTCACAATCGAGCACATACAAGGCATATTTAAAATATTCAATTAAACATAGAGATTTATTTGTGAGCTATGGGTAAAGGCTGGATCTCCACTAGGAATAAACTGCAAAATGGAGCAGTGTTTAATGGAGATGTTGGATTTAAAACGGATGTCAAAGATATACTGGGATCGTTTGGAAATACGTGCAGACGGCTTGAAATCACCTTTGATCCAATGGTTTCACTGCACTGTGCTTCTGTTGCAGATACCTTCATATTAGTCATCAAAGATCATCACCGTAGCAAACAAAAGTTACATTAAATTTCCAACTCTGATGACGTTGGTACTTTGTTTTTAAGCAAACTGCGTTAAGACGGCCTGGGAAGTCCCCAAATGTGCACAGAGGCTGTGGAACCAGATCAAACTAGACTCAATAACGGAAATAGGCAAGGTGAAAGGCAAATGCAGGTACAGCACACAAGAGTAAAAAGTCTCGAAGCTCTTGATTGATTCAATACAAACAATAGATTAAACACTCAAAAATCATAACTGCTGACATCACAATATAATCTCTCAATACAAAACCTACAGGCACTAGGGTTTGGTTAAGGGGATTGACTAAATATACATTCTATAAGTGTACAATATTTCATTAGGTTATGACAATTTGATGGCTCTGCCTGAGACCACCTCTAAATTTATAACAGTAAGAAGACACCATCTCTACAATAAGCTATTAGTTGGCATAATAAATAATGAGTGGCCTAACATCAGGAGTTTTGATTGGTTGGCTCTCTGCTGATCAACCTTGGACAACTGACAGGCCGTCAAGACATGAGCCAGACAGGAGTAGGTGGAGAGAGGTCCATAGACTGCTTTCCTTTTAATTAAAGAAAATATCATCCCTAATGTCTTGGCCATGAGCCAGGGCGACCATTTGTATTTGACCTTGTATGGTGTCTCATGTCTGGGTGTATTTGCATTGAGTATAGCAGGTGTCCTATCTTTGTTCTTTGCTAATGAGTAGACAGTTTTCTTCAGTTATGGGTCATGTGTGACGAGACAGTGTTTGGAATTATTACACCCTGCATTTATTCAATTTTTAGCTAGTATTGGTGCAATTATTATGTTTCCTTTTACCTCTAGGGACACTCTTGAGTTATTCTTCATGGACTATTGGCTTATGATTGCTCTGCATCTGGCTTGCAAAGAAGCATGGCTGTACTCTTAATTAGTCTAGGAACATATGGCTTGCATCTTGGGAATCTTTATATGGTGCTTTCTCTCTACCAGTTCTATTTTGCATTATTCATGGTAACTTTGCCTTGGACTGCTTAGCTACTGTCTGAGCACACAGATCTGTATTTGTTATTTCAGCATTTTGATTTCTCATGAAGCCTTTTGTTTACTTAGAAGCGTGTTGTGGCTTCCATTTTGGAAAAAGATGGCTGCCCATTATTGTTGTGTTTCTATGTTACTGAGCTATATTTGCATGTTGTTCATGTTGCATTCAGCTTAAAATATGGTTGGTTATTATTCTTCATGTCTTACGGATGCCATGTTAATATTATTCATGTATAACTGCATGTGTTATCTCGTATTCATGTTCTTCATATTGAGTGCAACTTTGCTTCATGTCTAATGCATGCACATGTATTGTCACAACGTTGGTTTCGTTCTTCTCATGCTATCTTCAGCTTTAGATTGTGCCCATCTCCTGCTGTACCTGTCTGTGATATGGGTGGTATAGTTGTTTTAAAGAGTAACATGTCTCACCTGTCCAATATTGAACTGGGTGAGTGTCAGAAGCTGTGTATGACACATATATATGAACAACTCCCCTGGCTCCTGGAACCTCAGCGTAGGCCCCAGTGAAGATAGGAGCCACTCTGCATTAGTCAGACCCCTGAAACAGCATAAGCAGGGCAGACAACATTAAAAGAGCACAAGGTCTATACAACAGGACATTCCCACCGGCCCTGAAATGAGAGCGCTCAAAAGACACACTACATAGCGCTGCCATAGCGGGGGCAACAGCAGCGTGCACAAGAGCCCGCACCAACCCACAATAACGCTAACCCCACCGCCAGCGCAAGCCTACACCAGGGACAACTAAAACCTCTGCGGTCTGGCTGTGATGTCCTCGAAGGGGGCGAGGGCCAAACAGCGCCAAACCACCATGGACACCTATACTACCGGAGAGGCCACAGGACCTGAAACCACAAACAAGACAGCCGCGGAGGTGCTGCCTGATCCCTCTGAAGCGACAGCCGAACCAAGCAACTCTCAGATCTTAGAGGCCATCAAGATGTTTCAAACAACAATGGAAATAAAATTGACGCAGTGGCCATAGATCTTGGTCTACTGCGACAGGACGTTCACTCCTTAGCCTGCAGGACTGAAACACTGGAAGTCCAGGTCCGAGAAAATACTGAGGCTAAAACACAGCTCCTAAAAGATGTGGATGTGCTGCAGCAAAGAGTGAAGAACCTGGAGGATAGGGCTGAGGAGGCTGGAGGCTGAAGGGCGGGCACGCCGGAATAACATCAGACTTTTGGGCTTGCCGGAGGGCATCGAAGGATATGACCCCACAAATGATGTGGAGAACCTCTTGCTACAGGAGATAGTAGCTGAGAAACTTTTGCAAGGCTTCACATTTGAAAGAGCCGACCGATCTCTCACCAAAAGGCCACCCCCTGCAACTCTGCCTTGACCGGTGATAGCAAAAGTGCTTCACTACAGGGACCGAGAGACTATTCTGGCTTTCTCAAGATCGGGAGGCCAAATCCAGAGGGACTCTGCAAAAATAGCTATTTACCTGGACTACACCTTGCAGGTCTAAATGAAGAGGGCACAATTCATCTACACCAAAGCCAGACTGAAAAAGCCAGACTGTGTTACATGCTCTTATACCCGGCTAGACTAAAGGTGATACATAACAACAAGGCCCTCCTGTTTGACACCTCGGCTGAGGCTCGAGAATGGATGGACGGAGAGCAGATCCCAGACGCTGAAGAGAAAGGGCGAAAGCCACAGTGAGTCGCATTACTAGAGGCTGCACACAGGACCTATAACCCACAAAAGCTCATGAACAAAATGACTGAAGTAAAGCGCAGCTGGAACGATTCCCTATAGAGCGATAACAAAGACGAACAACCCTCTACCCCCAGAAGTTATTGGGGTACATATACCCGCCCGTAGGGCACCAGGAGACCAATGTGCGGTCAAACAGAGCAGAAACGGGATAGTCATAATTGGGGAAACCTTGCTGGACCTGTTCTTAGATTGGGGTGTTTAAAGTTATTGGGGGGAGGGAAAGTGGGAGGTGGCACTAAAGTTGTGGACCTGAACGGGGAAACACCAAGACCACACAGAGCTTTCATAAATAGCACGTTGAAGGAACAGCCGCAGGAGATGCCATGCTCAAATGTCCAATCATTCATTACCCAAGGCTGACTAAATTAAAATTATGACATGGAACGTCAAAGGCATGAATAGCTTTGTCAAGCAACGTCGCATCCATGCATATTTAAAAAGGTGCAAGGTTGGGATCGCCATGCTCCAAGAGACCCACCTAAACGCTAAAAAACTTGAAGCAATAGCGAAGACCTGGCGGGGAACTTTAATAGGATCCTCTTAGTCCTCCTATGCTAGAGGGGTCCTGATCTGGATCAACCCGACCATCCCTGAAAGGGGCCCCTAGGGGTCCCTTACATCTATGGAAACAAAGCAAGTCACCACACACGATAGATACGCCAGACACGAGGTTGTATTCCCAAAGCTAGGGTTTATTGCAAAGCAAATAGTCTCAGTTGGCCAACTCGGGTTCACGCCCCGCGACGTGTGTCTATAGACCTCGAGGGACGCAAGAGAGTGAATTGCGTACATCAGTTACATATATACAAAATGCATATCATACAATCAGCTATGACATGTTTAACACCCCCCTTTATTGGGTTTCTTTGAACTCGGTGTGATGATGGACACTTTCAACAATTATGACACCTTCAAATATCTATTCTAGTAACAATATGCAATTTGCAAGTGCAGTGGCATGTTTCAGTTGTTGAACAGAACACAGTGCTTCTGTTCTTGGAAGCGAGCTACATACGGGGGAAGAGTCACATTCCAGACCCTGCTATCTATGAGGTGCTATTCGTGCCCTGGGAGCCGACACGCTCTACAGGGCTCAGTAGAGGGGGGCCGTAAGAAGAGCATAATTCAAGCCTTTAGCTGCTTTATTCTAACATATTCTACCATATAACGAGATTGGCTGACAGCTGCGAAATGATTAAATGCCCTGCAGCTCTGCTTCAAGGGACCCGGGCATTCCTTCCTTGCGCTGCCTATGTTGTGTTTCAACAAACTCTTGTTATCCTCGTGGCCCTGCGGCCTTGTCCTTTCACGTGCAGACAACAATGTTTTACAGTCGAGCAGTGTAAGCAGAAAATGTGCTGCGAAGCAATAAAAACAGAAAACAATGAGCAATGGTTAGAAAACAAAATGGCAATCCTTGTTACATCAAAATGGTCGTTCATTGGCACACTCAGAAACCTATATGTCTGTCATATCGTGCATGAGACGGTTGGCCCACGGCCACCAAAATACGTTTGCCATCAAATATGAGAGGTATCAATTTTTCTAGACTGACAAACCCTCCTTTGGCCGTATGCCAAACGTCTCATCCATTCATTGTATCCTCCTCTAATGACGATAAGTCTGAAGTACTTATGTCTGAATTTTGCATGCTATTGTAAGCATCATCATCTTCATTAATATCTATAGCCATCAATTATTTTACTGTTTTCATCTCATTTGTGTCTTGGTCAGCCCGACCATAAGTTTGTTTTCTTCTTGTCATCATATGCATACATCTCTTAGTACATCCTTCAGTTACCTCAGTGCAAACTATCGGTAGGCAGTGTATGCAACAACAGCACGTCATGAATATTCCAAACACCACTACTAATATCGAAATCAACTTCCATCCCCAAGAATGCAGTATTGCCCAAAACCAGGACTCTATTCCCCAGCCTCCTTCTCCAGTAGGGAGTTCAGAGCTTAGGACATGCATTTTCTTTATCGCTTCGAAGATTGTAGGGGAATAGTCATCTACAAATACACAAGACGCTGATCCCACTATTTTGCAAATTCCCACACGATCAACAAGGATCACATCGAGAGCCATTCTATTTTGCAGCGTCATTAACCTGATTCCTTTTTCTTCCAACGTCATGTTAAATAATATATCTGTCGTTGTGTTTATGGTATTTTTTAGTATTCTGGACAGCTGCCTTATGTTATAGGAGTTCACTATTTGGGACAAAAATTGAATGAATGTTTTTGCTACGTCAGTCGCTATCAGAACGCCTTCGCTACTCCTTTTGGCTCTAGATCTGGATAGTCTGGCCATGTCTGCTGTTTCTAAGAGGAACTCTCCTGGGAACAGTAGACCTAGGTAACATGTACCTCCCCAGTTTCTGGTCAACCAAGGATATGCTTTCTCTCCACATATAAAATAAACTGGATCTCCCACATATACTGGTTCTATTTCCCATTTTAATACCACTGTATTCATGCATCCAGTAAATGTTCTGACTGAATAGGAGCCTTTCTTTTTTAGACAAAAAGGGACAGTTCTTGGGTTATAATTCACTGTGTAAGAAGGGGGAACTGCATCTTTGTTCCCGTCTGTTCTTACACGAAACGTCATCACAGATGTTTTAACTGGTGGGGACAATCCATCTTGTCTATTTTGTCGTGTTATCTTTCGCGTACTTTTCCTCGTAGGCTCTGGGGTCATCACTTGTGCTTTATGGAATATGGAACAACCCACAGGCCTGCTAATTATTTTCTCAAACTCATTCATGTTTGTTCTGTCTAATTGACCCGCCCTACTCTTATTCCATTTCCCATAGAACATTGCACTTAAAGATGCACTACATGCAGAACTTAATGGTAATGGCTGTACATACCAACCTAATCCTTTCCTAGCATGCTGCGGTAAATGGGCACATACCCAGCAATTTGTTTTCTTTAGAATTGCATGTGTCATATTCATAATTAATAACAACGTATTGTTCCCAAACCCTTCCCTGTGTCTTTCTTCCATTGGGGACAGGGTATAAGTAATCACCTGAACCGGGCTTTCAGTAGTGGATATATTAACTATTGGTAAAAACATTCCCAATGGGTGTATCAATTTCACATACCATAATACTAGGGCTGTCGTTATTGGTGCTACCACACTCATAAAGCACATAATTGTTGTCAGTGCCAGCATACAATTCTTTTTACCATGCGTTTTTCTTAAGCTTACAGTTTTTACAATTAACTCATTCTCAGCAGCGGTGCAGGAGGAGGCTGAAACCGGTCTCGACATATTTCTCATTGTCCTTCTTCTTCCTTATTAGAGTTTGTCGTGGATATCTCTCTTCGTTGCACTTGCTCTGATGTCAATAAGTTCAGCGGAATTGTCACAGTTCAGTTCTGCCAGTGCTTTATAGCCTGGATTTTGCTTATTTGTTTTTAGGCAAGATCACTTGTCCTTTCTCATACTGCTCAGAGGACTTTTGATCAGTTATCTATTGCCTCAGTACCATGTGCACGCAGCTTGTCCGCTCTGGTTCCAGACACATGTACTTTTTATGATCGCACCGAGGAGCCGCGAGTCTTGAATTGTCCGACTTGCACAATTCTCACGCTTATCTCCTCTACACCTCTAGTTCCTTCTCCGTCCGTGAGCAGAACCAGAGTTTGACATAAACACCAAAGAACTGTGGATCACTTTGTCTTACGAGGCCGCAAATTATATCGCCTCACTCCTGGTATTGTGTGATCCGTGAACAGTGCCAGTGCACTTCCAGATTCAGGCTCAAAGTCAGCATGTGGCGCTACGGTAGGTGCTGGTGTGCGCCGCCCCAGTGATGCAGATTCGGTCTTTGGCGTGCTGGCAAGTGCTGGTGGGCGCCACAGGGGTACACGTTTAATTTATGATGGTATTTGCAAGGCAGATTTCGTGTCGGCCAACAGTGATGTAGATTCTGCTGGGCAACGTTGGGGCACTCTTTTCCTGCCCCCTTTTTGGCAATCGTCTCAGGCTTTGTTTCGAGTTTCACTTCTCGCTTGGGCAGATTTGGTGGCAGCCTACTGGCAACAGTGTCTTTCGTTTCTAGGACCGCTGTCTCTTCCCGGTCGTCTGGGTCAGGCAAGTCTTTCAGTGATTGGAATCTTTTTGGCATGGGTGGCATAGATCCATGACTTCCGTCCATCCACCCGTATCGCCGTCTGCGTTGCCAAGAGTACTTGATAGGGGCCGCGCCATCTGGGTGCTAACGATGACTTTCTTTCAAAAATTTTAAGCAGCACCCAGTCTCCTGGCTCCAGCGCGTGCCCCGGACCGGTGTATCTCACTGGTAAAGCCTCCTGCACCTGCTGATGAATCAAACACAATTTCTGCATTAAAAGGTCACGATAGGTACTAAGCACAAGATGTTCTACCTCTCTAAGTCGTTTAGGCTGAGGTGGACACCTAACATTTGCCGGCCTCCCCATTACGATTTCGTATGGGGAGAGCCCAGTTTTAGCCTGTACAGACGTACGCATGCATAATAGCGCTATTGGTAATGCATCCACCCAACTCAACTTGCATCCTGCACATATCTTGCTTATTTTTGACTTGAGAATCCCGTTGTGCCTCTCCACAAGACCGGCCGAACTCGGATGCCTTGAACTATGGAATCTCTTATCAATCTGAAGACCCGCACATATCTGTAACACCACTGCGCCCACAAAATGTGGGCCATTATCTGACCATAGGACACGGGGCAAGCCAAAACGGGAAAAAAATTCTTTAAGCATTACTTTTGCCATGCTCATTGCTGTGCAGTCTTTTAAGGGATATGCCTCCACCCACTTGCTGAATGCACAGATCACCACTAAGACATATTTCAAATTTTGGTATCTCTCCATCTCTATGAAATCAAAATGGATTACCTCAAAAGGCATAAAGGCCGGGCAAAACTGCCTATTGGAGTCACTGTTCCCTTTCCCACATTGTGTTGTAAACACGTGATACAGTTCTGTACTAACCTCTCTGCATTCCTCTTTATGTTTACATTCTGCCATACTGTAGATAGGTGCTGTATTATCTTTTTCACACAGATGTGAGAAGGGCTGTGGGCCATTGTGACCATTGCAGTCACACACGAATTTGGCAACATCCAGTTTCTAGTTCCCTTGTCCACCCAACAACCCTCCAGATCTAACTCAGCAGAGCCCTCTGCCCACCCTTGTATTTCATCGGCCGTAGCTTCGACCTGCATTTCTTTGACACTGGCAACTCCATTTTCTATCATACAGGGTACTTCCTCAGTCTGAACCGTCATCATTTTGGTATTTAAATCAGTGGCAGTTATTTTCGCAATTCTGTCTGCAAACGCGTTTCCCTCTCCTACTTTGCATGTTACCTTTTTGTCTTCCTCGCATTTCACTATTGCTAGGCGCTTTGGAAACGTGAGTGCAGACAGCAATCATAAAATCAAAGGGCCATATTGAATTCTGGCACCATGTGATGTCAAAAACCCTCTCTCAGCCCAGAGTCGACCAAAGTTATGAACCACCCCAAAAGCATACTGACTATCAGTATATATATTCACATTCAAATTTTCAGAAATCTCGCAGGCTCTGGTCAATGCTATTATCTCTGTGGCTTGTGGCGAGTTGTAGCGGATTCTTTTGCTTTCTACAACCCTCTCTAGTGTAGTGATAGAGTACGCGGCAGTTGTCGTGCCATCAGGTCATTTAAAACAAGAGCCGTCACAAAATAACTCTCCATCTGGCTCTTTTTGTGGGGTATCACTTAAATCAACTCTCCCCTTGGTTTCTTCCTCAGTGACCATTAAGCAATCATGGGGGGTGATTCATTCTCACCAATTTATTTTATGGGTAATGCCATTAATTCTGCAGGATTCAAAGCGCTACACCTCATAATTTGGATATGGGGTGCGAACAAGATAATCTCATATCTTGTCAATCTAGCAGAGGTGAGGTGTTGCGTCTGCGTTCTATTTAATAGAACGTCTATGGCATGTGGCACCATCAGAATTAAAGTATGCCCCAGTACCATCCCTTCTGTTTGTTTCACTGATGCAGAAGCTGCCGTGGCGGATCGCAAACATAGTGGTAGTGCGCGCTACAAGGTCCAGCGCAGAAGAAAAATAGCCGCATGGCCTATTTCTTCCACCTTGTTCTTGTGTCAAAACCGCCAATGCACATCCTTCACTTTCACACACAAACAGTCTAAAAACCTTCTCATAATTTGGTGTGCCCAAAACTGGAGCAAAACATAATGCAGTTTTCAATTGATCAAATGCTCTCTGACATTCCTCATCCCACTGTAGAGGCATACCGCATCCTTTCTAGTCAAATTCACCATCGGTTTCACAATTAACGCAAAATTACCGATCCATTGTCGGCAATATGAAGCCATGCCTATTATGGCTCTGACTCCTTTCTGTGTGTTTGGAATAGGCATACAAGAAATACTTTCTATGCGTTCTGGCGTTAGCCTTCTCCCTTCTTTCGAAAGTAGGTAGCCCAAATAAGCCACCTCCTTTCGATTATATTGAAATTTCTTCAAACTAGCTTTATGGCCATGTGCCGCTAGGTGTGACAGTAGTAATACAGTGCTTTCTTTACAAATCGCCTCTGTGTCAGCAGCTAATTATAGATTGTCTATGTATTGCAAGAGTACGCAACCCACTGGTAAGTCTAGCATGTCTAGCTGCTCTTTCAGTGCTCTACTGTAAATACTCGATTTTCCGTCTAACCTTGCGGAATCCACGTGAATGTAAATGATCGTCCGCCTAATGTGAACGTGAACAAATATCTGCTGTCCTTGTCCACCGGAATGCTAAAGAACGCATTTTTTAGATCAACTACACTAAAGTATTCTGCTGAAACAGGTATCATTGTCAATATTGTAGTGACATCTGGCACTAAAGGAAATTGTGGATCTATTACTTTGTTTAGCGCGCGCAAGTCAATTATGAAACGGTATGGTACTTCATTGCCTCCTTTTTTATAAACTGGAAGAATCGGGCTGTTGCATGTACTGCCTGTAATTTCTTCAATTACCCCTAATTTCACCAAATCTGTAACAATACTCTTCAATCCTTTCTCACCTTCAGCCGAAATTCTGTATTGGGGAATTTGCGGTAGTGTAACACCCTCTTTCAAAATGATCTTTACTGGCTCTATTTTCAAGCATCCTACATCGTTGTCATGCATTGCCCATATACAGGTTGGCACTTTACTTAGTTCTCCTGGTAAAGTTTCAGACATGAATTCTGACACAGGGGCATCTTGTGTCCAAATTGTTAGGAACACCCTGTCTGCCGTGCAATGTATAACAGAACCTAATTTTTTCAACAAATTTAATCCCAACAGGTTCGCCCCACAATTTTCTGTTAAAAGGAAAGGACAATGTTCAGTGAATGGTCCTATATTAACTGGGACAGGATGGGACACTGGGTTTATGACTGGTGTACCTGCGAACCCTACAGAAACATTCTTTTGCCCTGACAGTGGTATATTCGGAGCCAAGTGATGGTCTATTGAACACTTTTGCACTCCTGTATCTACAAGGAAGCGGTGCTCCTCATTCCCGACTCTCATTTCTACGTAGGGTCCTCTCTGATTCACGGGAATAGACACTGGTTCCGACAACTGTCCTGGGCTGTCCTATTGGGGAAATAACACATCGTCCGATGTGTAATCATTACTATTACTGTAATACGTGTTTGGCTGTGGATCGAAAATGTTCCCACTCTTCCCTCTATTTCCCCCACTCTGGTTTCCATACTGTTGGTTTTGCTGTCCCTGACTCTGGTTAGGGGCACTTTGGTTTTGGGCTTGGTTTTGATTATCTCCATTATTGTGGTACTGCTGCATACTTTTCCTATTTGGTCCATTTGCTCCTTGGTGCCCTCTATGCTGTCTCCTCTGACCACACCCATTTCTAATCTGCAGATGTGGACATTGCGCTCGCCAGTGTCCTTCCTCCTTACAATACGCACACTGATTTGGTCCCACTGCTCCCCCATGCATATTCGAATTACTCCTTCCTTGTGCATTCCCTCTCCCTCTATTATGTCCTACTACTTGCTGCAGTAGCACCTGTGTTTTCAGTAGGCATGCTTTCAAGTCTTCCCCCACCTGTTTTGACAACGATAATCCGTCCACCATCGCCTTCTGCCCCGGCGATGGTAACTGCTGCTGTTCATTATGTGACCCCTGCATTCCCTTCATATGTCTCTCAATATCCTGACCCCTGTACCCAGGTGCAGTAAACGTTTCGGCATAATCATTATCTAATTCATCTTTAAGTTCAAAAAGTCCATATACATGTTCTCTCACTTCTTCATCCCTCTCCCTACAGCGTGCTAATGAATTCAAATCCAACAATCGCTGCAGTGGTAATTTCCCAATTAACTGTTTCCATCGCGCCACCAAATATTCACCCATGCATTCCAGCACTACCTGTCTTTCGTTGCTTCTTCGGAAGTCATATATTGAAGCCAATGTTGTCGTCCCATCATTCCCGTCTATATACATCTCTGCCTGTTGCTGCAATTCTACCTTCCTTTCTTTGCTGATCGCACTGCGAGTTACTCTCATGCATCCACGTTGTTCAGTACTGCCTCTCGCCCCCGGGGTTTCAACTTCAACCCCGGGAGGGACGGACGGTACCGAGTCTGTATCTAAGGCGGGAGGTGCGGATGGGACAATGGGAACAGGGAGTGTTCTGCTGTGGGCCTGGTTGGCTAATAGGAAGTGTTACGTGCGCGGTCTGTGGCTGTGGGAGGGCTTGAGCTACAGGAGGGAGAGTTTGGGCTACGGGCGGGGTTTGGGCACTAGTTACTGACGTGTTTGGCCTCGCTTCTGATCTTGGGCCTTGTTTTGTATGGATCAATATGTTTTCTATCAATTCATCTGCCATGTGCAATTCTCGTTGTGGGTATATTTTTTCTATATTCAACGGGTCATGTCTACCTGACCTCCTTAGACTCTCAGTCCACTCCTCCTCTTCCTTTTCTTCTGCTACTTCACCTTTTGATTTATGCCTGCGCGCATGCTTCGCTCTACTTCTAAATTGGAGCATTGCTTCCCTTCTCCAGTCCTTAACGATATCAAATGCTGCAGGACGCGCTTTCTTTCTTATCAACACCCTTTCCAAGTTATCTATTCTCGCTATCTCAAAACTACCATTAATCGGCCACTGATGGTCTTGTTGCTTTCTGGTTTGCCTATGCCAAGTCTCACAGTATATTTTTGCACCCTCTCCATATTTCACATACATCTCATATGCCGGCGTTCCCACAGGTGGTGCAATTTGGCCATCTTCCAAAGACTGTCTACCACAGCGGAAAAACCCCACTAGGGTGGACAATACCCCAGGCATGTTTCAACCTTCCTCCTGGTTAATCAACCTTACCTAGGGCGTTTGATTTTGCAAAGTCAACTCTCAACCAATATCAGGATTACTTTGAATTGGGGAATGACTCACCTGATAAATCAATTTGTCCTTTCGGACACAAATCGTCTGTATACTGACGCAACCAATGACGTCGTGTCTGCGTTTCTTGGCTTCCGCCTCGTTTCGGGACCCTCGCCTCCTTGTTCTCTAGCCAGGTACGTCGATCAGGGATCAGATGTGTGCAGATCTGCAAAGGAATCTCTCATCACTTCTACAGGGCGCCCCCCAAACACCTCTTGATCCCGGCTCGATCGTCCCGTCCTCGCCGTTCTCCGCCTTGACTCAATTACAACGTATGCGATGGAACAAGCAGGGGAGGGTCCCTATTCGGGTGCCATCTTGAAAGGGGCCCCTAGGGGTCCCTTACGTCTATGGAAACAAGGCAAGTCACCACACACGATAGATACGCCAGACACGAGGTTGTATTCCCAAAGCTAGGGTTTATTGCAAAGCAAATAGTCTCAGTTGGCCAACTCGGTCTCACGCCCCGCAGCGTGTACCTATAGACCTCAAGGGACGCAAGAGAGTGAATTACGTACATAAGTTACATATATACAAAATGCATATCATACAATCAGCTATGACATGTTTGTTCGGCGGCCTCCTATCTTTTACTAATGTTTTTGTGTCCCCCTTTATTGGGTTTCTTTGAACTCGGTGTGATGATGGACACTTTCGACAATTATGACACCTTCAAATATCTATTCTAGTAACAATATGCAATTTGCAAGTGCAGAGGCATCTTTCAGTTGTTGAACAGAACACAGTGCTTCTGTTCTTGGAAGCGAGCTACATACAGGGGAAGAGTCACATTCCAGACCTTGCTATCTATGAGGTGCTATTCCTGTCCTGGGAGCTGACACGCTCTACAGGGCTCAGTAAAGGGGGGCCGTAAGAAGAGCATAATTCAAGCCTTTAGCTGCTTTATTTTAACATATTATACCATATAACGAGATTGGCTGGCAGCTGCGAAATGATTAAATGCCCTGCAGCTCTGCTTCAAGGCTACATTCGGGAGGGAGCCGGGCATTCCTTCCTTGCGCTGCCTACGTTGTGTTTCAACTAACTCTTGTTATCCTCGCAGCCCTGCGGCCTTGTCCTTTCACGTGCAGACAACAATGTTTTACAGTCGAGCAGTGTAAGCAGAAAATGTGCTGCGAAGCAATAAAAACAGAAAGCAATGAGCAATGGTTAGAAAACAAAATGGCGATCCTTGTTATATCAAAATGGTCGTTCATTGGCAAACTCGGAAACCTATATGTCTGTCATATCGTGCATGAGACGGTTGGCCCACGGCCACCAAAATACATTTGCCGTCAAATATGAGAGGTATACATTTTTCTAGACTAACATCCCCCTCAAATTAATAAGCACCAAAACGGACGATGAGGGCAGGATGGCGTTAGCACATGGCACCATAGAGGGAAAAGAGGTATGTCTAATTAGCACCTATGCACCTAACCATGACGCAACGGTCTTCTTTTGCTCACTATACTCACGGCTTAGCCCTTACAGAGAGAGCACCATGAAATGGGGGGTGAGACCACAACTGCACTCTTGACTCCCGATAGGACAGATCAGACAATAAGCACACCCGCCCATCCCCTCCTGGCAAAATATTAGCTACACTAACGCAACAGTTCCTACTCCAAGACCTGTGGAGGGAACAGCACCTGGAACAGCGGGATTACTCCTTTTACTCCCTGCCGCATGCAGTCCACACCAGGCTAGATTACATATTCGTGAGAAAAGAGCAACAAGCCATGTTTGGGGATGCGCACTACCTGCCCAGGGTGCTATCTGACCATTCTCCATTGGCAATTACTTGGGAGGTGTTCCCACCCAGGCCTCCGATGCCTACTTGGAGGCTCAGAAGCGAGGCTCTGCTTGACACAGCTTTCTGCGAGCAAATAAGAGAATGCACAGTGAAATACTCGCAGACGAACATAAACAGTATGCGACACATAGGTACGGTATGGGAGGCATACAAGGTGGTCATGAGGGGAGAAATTATCGCAACCGTGGGAGGTGCCCAGAGATCCATCATAGCCTCACTGTCACGCACTGAAAAAGAGCTGGGGATTTGGAGGGGAGAGCTAACTCAACCCCAGAACATCGGCAGAGGGAGATTGAGTTTAGACAAACCTGCCTAACACATTGGGAGACACTGGCGAAATGAAGTCACGCAAAACACATCGAGAGAAGCCACGCCCTAGGGGCTAAATTTGGGAAACTGTTAGCCTGGCTTTATAAGAGGGAAGCCTCCCAGACACCTATCTGTCACATTCGCAAACCAGATGGCACTACAGCACACACGCAAATGGAAATAAACTCAGTCTTCTCTGAGTTTTATCAAGACCTCTACTTCAGCTTCACATCCCCCATGGACATTGAAATAGTCGAATTCTAGGACATCAGTAAGCTACCCAAACTAGACACACAGATGGCAGAAGCCCTGGACAAGCCCATCACCCCTGAGGAGGTGCTGGCTACCATTAGATCCCTGCCGTCCGGGAAACCCCCGGGCACGGATGTCCTCCCGGGAGAGTTCTACAAGACATACGAGGAGACCCTAGCTCCATTACTAGCCCAAGTTTTTAATGAAGCATACGAAAATGGGTCCCTCCCAGAAACCATGAGGGAAGCCGTTATTATTCCCCTACTAAAACCCGGGAAGGACGGTGCGGAGTGCGGCTCGTAGAGGCCCCTCTCCATGTTAAACGTAAATAACAAGATCCTAACGGCCCTGCTGGTGAAGAGATTGCGTAGAGTAGTTCCCCTACTGATCCACCAGGACCAAACGGGCTACATGCCTGAGCGCTCCATCACAGAGAACCTGCGCAGGTTGCACCACGTCATATACAGCACTGAAAACAGGCCACAAAAATATGCAGTGGTGTCCCTAGATGCTACCAAAGCATTTGATTCAGTACGGTGGAAATGGCTGTATGCCACCATGATAAAAATGGGAATAGGGTCTTCCTTCTTGAAATGGACCCAGCTTGTATACACTAACCCCACTGCCAGGGTACGCATGAATAAAACATACTCCAACAGATGGTCTCTCCACAGGGGCATGCGCCCAGGATGCCCGCTATCCCCCATGTTATACATCATGGCCATTGAGCCTGTAGCAGCTTACCTGCGGCAGGAATATGGGGTTGGGGGCATAGAGATAGACGGCGTGACCCACCTCATCTCAATGTAGGCCGACAACACACTTTTATACCTACACAACCCTGAACACCTACTGCCATGTATCCTAGGGACTCTAGACGGATTCTACAGATATACGGGGATCCAGATTAACAAGGACAAGTCTTGCCTCTACCCTCTCGGTGCACTTTGCGGCAACAAAGCCGGATCCCTCCACCCCATGGCCCTTCAATGGAGGACAACCCCCTTCAGATACTTGGGAATTCCGATACATCGAAACCCGAAAAATGAACACATCCTCAATACGATAAGAGCCAAGGACGTCCTGGAGAAATCAATGGACTTCTGGGAGAAACTGTCGCTCTCGATGGCAGGGAGGGCTGGTCGCCTCAAAATGGTGGCGTTACCCCGGCTACCACACAATTTCACCAATGTCCCATTCAAAATCCCCCATCCATTCTTCAGGGAAATAAACAAGCTTTGCAGACGGTTCCTTTGGCAGGGAGGTAGACACATATTGGCGTTGAGAGACCCTATGAAAGGGGGGGCATGAAAATCCCCAATTTCGAACTATACTACTTGGCAAGTCAACTGAAACATGTAGTGAAGTGGATGGCAGACGAAACCACAACAGACACCCGACTCTTACAACCGGCTCTTTCTTGGCTGCTACTTAGGGACCTACTCTGGGTCCCGACTGGCGCACTACAAAACAGCCCATACCTGGTTAAGTGCTAGTAAGTAAGTTTGGAAATGTGCCTGCAGGACAGTGAGGGTGGACGACCCGTACTCTCCACAAATCCCCATTGCAGCAATCATGGCAAATAGACCCTGGGGAGAAATGGAAACGTGTAGCCAGTGGGAGCCCCACGGCGTGGCGATATTGGGGGACCTGATACATGAACAAGAGATCCTAACATTCGCTGAACTCAACGAGGCCACGGGACTGCCGACAGGGCAGTTTTTGCACCATAGATCAGTGGTGCGGAGAATGGTGGACAGATGGCCAGAAGTTACAAACCCGGAAACAGAGCACGAGGTCATCAAAACCATGCTAAACACAGCAGAAGGGGGTCATGAAGCCTCACGACTTTATGAGGCACTAATGGAGTAGACGACCTGAAACAAACTCAAATGCAGAGCGAAGTGGGAGAACGAACTGGGCCTAGAATTTGATGACAAGGATTGGGAGAAAATAGACCACAAAAAGATCTCCAGGAACGCCTGCTTGCAACTCAAACAGTTCTATATCACTAATAGAGCATACCTCACGCCAGAAGTTATCTCAAGGTTCGTGCGGGGGGTGAGTGCCAAGTATGCCCCTAATGTAACAAACCCAGGGCGGGAATGTCTCACATGTTCTGAGGATGTCCAGTGATATGAGCTTTCTGGACGCAAGCTGCAGCAAAGGTGGCAGGAGCAGGCATTGACATGGAGGTGCAAACACCAGCGGCTTGCATCTTAGGCAGATACAAACGAAGCAGGAAAAACAGACCTCTGAATAAGCTGAAGGACTTAATATACAAAACAGCGAAAAGACGCACAGCCATGGGATGGAAAAGCCCGAAAAACCCAAGCGTGGCACAGTGGTGGGGGGATCTCCTGAGGTGGGTGACAGCCGAAACCGGAGCATGGGAGACTGCACTACAAGAACAGAGGCTAGACACCAGTGGAGACCTGCACCAGTGGGTAGTGCTCACGGTGCTATTGCTCCATGCCAGCGCGGTGGACACTACCTCAGACGAAGCAGGCAGCTCGAAAGCTGGCACAACGGAGACTGATGGACAAACAGTGGTCTGGGGGGGAGGGGCGGGACGAAGGGGCAGGGAATTACAAATGAGCAAATTATGAACGTTGCACTGATAATGTTGTAAGTTTGGTTCAGATTGTTAGAACTAATAAAGACATTAAAAACAATATATATATGAACAACTCAGCAACTGGTTGCCCAGAAAAATGTCCACAAATGGCAACTCAAACATTCCAACAGAATGAGCCCAAAGAGTCTCTCTCCACGCTGCACTGCACACGTGGCGATCTAGTAGGACATAAGTGTGTTCTTTTGAGGGAGGAGATGAATAGCTACAGAATTTAATGAATGTAGGCTGGGTGTGGGTTGAGGAACTGTTGCAGTGGCGCTAGGGCCAACAGACCGTGCATTGGTTCCCACAAAACAAACTTTGATGCCAGGGAGAAGAATGGGAGGGGGAGTACCTCCAGCAGTGTCCAATGAAGGTAGGCTTATTGTAGGCTGAGGCACTGTTGCGGTGGAGCTACGCCAACAGACCATGTTCTAAGTCTGGCACTAAGTTTAGCTGATCCAGTGTAGTTGGCAGGGGCGAAGTAGAAGCTTGCTTCTGTGCTAAGGTCAAAATTGCCCCCAAACAGAGGGGATGGATGGATGGATGGATGGATGGATGGATGGATGGATGGATGGATGGATGGATGGATGGATGGATGGATGGATGGATGGATGGATGGATGGATGGATGGATGGATGGATGGATGGATGGATGGATGGATGGATGGATGGATGGATGGATGGATGGATGGATGGATGGATGGATGGATGGATGGATGGATGGATGGATGGGCAAATGATTCAATGAAATGAATACAGGAATCAATTTGAATTGACATTCCTAAAGGAATTTCGTAGTTCAAGGTTGAATGTGCTTAGGGTTCGGAGAAGATGAGGTTTGGTTTTCCCAGAAGATCATGATCGCCTTTGGTGTGAATGATGTGTGGCCGTTTTTTCTGTATCTGGGTCCTTGCACTGCAAAGCACTTTTTTTCTTTTTAGCTGTGACACATGCTCAAGAAATCAGGGATGGAAAATGCTTATGTCAGATGAGCGCAGAATGTATCCCTGGGTGCCGGATTGCATTTTGCGCCATACGCACATTACCACCGCTCTGGATACTCTTTTGGGTCATGCTTTTGATATTGAGAGCAGTTAGGTGCTGACAATTTAGGACAGCGAAATGGAAAGCCAATGCATCCTACCAACTATCCATCTTGCGGTTGTTTTCTAGACCAACTGAAGATGGGCGGTTTGAGATGTGACAGCTGTCAGTTGAGTGGATGGGAAAGGTTGGGTCTTGAGCTGATGGTGGTTCCACTAATCATGGCCAGTCATTGGGTTGATTATTAATAGGATCAACTACGGAATGTACAGGAGCAGGCAAAGGTAGTCGTCATATTAGCCATCCTTGGAGAGCTGAGACTCATGTTTGAGTCATGGATGATACCGGGGCCTCATTATGTGTTTAGACATAACTTAAATGATTATGAATTGGAGCCCCATAAGGAGGTAGTGCCTCCAGCAAATGCATAGAGGCATTACCACGAAAAGAATGAGACAGGCATTACCCATCTCCTTGTAGGTCATTCCGAAATGAAGTCTTTTGGGACTTCAGAGTAGGGACTAATTGCAACTCATAATCAGGTGGAGATTCGCCAGTTATCGCCAGTTATCACTCCTAATACCTCCAAACGAACTCGTACCAAGGCTCCATGTCTTGTTAAGTTGGTGCTTGGATCACTCCATCAGGATGAATGGAAGAGTTGGAATAGAGGAGAGGTTGGTCTTGCACGTGGATTCTATTCTCAATGCAAAATAAGCGCATGCGCGCTCTGCGTTGCGCCCCCATCTCTGTGAACTCGGCACTGTAGCCTCGGAAGCTCTTTATAGATTGCTAAAGAGTTCTGAGGACACATTCATCTACGGAAGGTGCAGCACACGTCTGCAACCCCTTCCATTTTTCACCACAGTAATCAGCTTAAAGGGGAACAAGCCTTCCTTGAGATTGATATTCATGTAATTTTTATACAAACATGATTATGCTGTCAAAATGAAATGTATAAATGCCCCATTCGGCGCATACACTGGAAGATGCTTTGAGGTGGTGGCGAGATGTAGATTTCTCTGCCCCGGAAACCCACACACATTGCGCAGAAGGATTATTCCATCTTACTGGGAGAGCGAGCAAAGGCACCACAATAGGGAAGGGAAAATGCATCATTATGACAATGTACATTATGGAGTCATTCGGCCGCATTTGCTGAACAGGCTCACGCAGCGGGGTGCAGATGATGAAACAAAGATGTGTGGCGGCCATGTGTGCCTACCGCTGGAGGACTGATGCAGTTTAATGTGAGAACAGCCAAAACATGTCCATGGGGGAGAGGTTATGTGGGTATAATTGCATGTATCCAGTGATGTATGTATATGCGTAAGTATGAATGCATGTATTTACGTATGTGCGCATGTTTGGCTTTTATAAGGCGTAAACGTGGTAGGTTATAAGGGGGGGCACACAGGAGGTCGCAGGGTGGATGCGGGTGTAGCAGAGGTTGCTGTAATGGGAATGGGGAGTAGGGTATCTGGTCTTTGCATCTAATGCCATTGCATCAAATTTGTTCCATTTAAAAACTTTGCATCTAATGCATTTTTTGAGGGGGAAAAGGGTTAATTTTATTTTAGGTGCATTATAAAGGTTAGAAAACGGGGTTGGGGGAGGTGGATGCCCAAAAAAAAATGAAAAAATGCATTACATGCAAAGTTTTTAGATGGAAAAAATGTGATGGAATGGCATTAGACGGAAAGACCATAAACTTGGGAGTAGAGATGAAATGGATTTCTGGAGGACTAGGGTCGAGAGGAACACACTGCAATTCGTAAGATGTTCTTTGAGGACTAGATTTGTAATTGTAATTGGTTAATTATAACACGCTTAATACCCAGCACTGATTGAAGTGTACCAAAAAAGTAGTGGAACTCTGACTCTGGGGGCGGACAGAGTACGGAGCAAAGGAGCAACGTGCAACACACTTTTAAATGGTTGCAATCATGCTGGTTGACAGCCAATAGAGTTGAAATAGATTTCAGTTTAGCTGTAACTGATATCTGCTGGTAAAGTGGAGACGTGTGCTTTACCTTCATAAAGAGCAGTTCTGGAATGGTGAAAATGTTTTCAAAAAGTAGTGGAGCTGTTAACAATAAAAAATGAAAGTAGTGGAACAGCGCTCCCGACCGTTCCCGCTCACTTCGACCACTGATACCCAGAGGTTTCTAAGTGTGGACACGGGTGTCGCTCTGCGTTTTCTTGCTTCCAAAGCGAGCACGTTGGCCCTGAGCTATCCTCCCGGCCCCAGTTCCTTCCTGAAGTGTAGGATGTAGTGGGTCTGTCTGCTCAGCATTGTTACCATGTTTCAGAGAGAGGGTACGTAGTTGGAAATGGCCTGTTTACTAGTGTTTTCCCTGGTGCAGATCTTTGCTTCTAGTCTGGTGATGGTGTGGATTCTCATGCTATTTTTCTAGCACATAAAGTCGTGTGTGTTATTGACTCCTCTAGTCATCCCGACAGAACGGACCTTCTAATTCAATATACCAAAAAATAAACATTATTAATTCAAACAATTGTTAAAAAAACATATACATACACAAATATTTAAAATTGGTGAAGGATGTACACTAATATCATCAAAGAACTGTAGTGATGAAAAATGTATAAAATGTATAAAAAGTCATATGCAAATCTCCTGATCTCACCCCCACATAATAGTACACGTAAAATACAATGCAGCCAGGAAACAATGCTTATAAAGCATACAATGCACACCATTCCATTGTCTGTCAGTAACAATGAATGCAGGTATACTGGGAGCCATCATAGTTGGGCACAGAAGGAGGAGGAGAATGCGGAGACCCTGGATTTTCCCAGGTCACACCATGCTGTTTTGGATTCCAGACAACCTGGTATATGCAAGGTACGGGTTCCCACCCATTGTCATACTAGAACTGGTCAGGGAGTGGGAACAAGACTTTGCACCGCCCCCACTATCTGCTCCCATGCCCTCATCTTTTTGGAAAAAGTACTGAGAGCACTCCATTTTATAGTCACGTGCTCCTTTCAGCACACCACTCCCATAGTTGATGGCATATCTCAGGCCACACAATCCTGCTGTCTGCATCAGGTGTTGGCTTGCATAACATCACGTGCAGGTGTGCGTGGGCAGGCCCCATGCTGTGCACACTGCAGAAAAGGCAGAGAGTGTGCCAGGAGTTCTATGCTGTTGCACACTTCCAAAGTCTACTTGGAGCAATTGATTGTACACATGTTGTGCTCTGCCCCCCCAATTGATGGAGCACATATACCACAACCGGAAGCACTGGCAGGTCATCTTTGATGCATACAGAGTCATCATGGAAATGTTCCTTGCAGAACACATGAGCGCTATATTTACCAACAGTCATCACTCTACCTGGCCCTGGCATCAGGGAAATATGGCAACACCTGGCTCATTGGTGAGTATGAACTGTCGCACACATGCATGCATTCATGTGACACACCGCACAACAGACCATGACAATAAATGCAATAACTACAATTTACACATTTGCAGGGGAAAGTGCCTCCCCGCTTTCAAGATACCTGTGCATGCCATTCAGGAATCCTGCCACACCAGTTGAGGTAAGATACAATGCAGAACATATAGCCACTAGGGGCATAGTGGAGAGCACATTCACTGTGCTTAAGTCACATTTACGCTCCCTTGACCACTCTGGTGGGGTATTGCTATATGCCACACCAGTAGTATGTAAAATCATTGTGGCAGCATGTGCCGTGCACAATGTTGGCCCACGTTGTGGCATACCAGTTGATATGCAGCAGGGACATCGCCCTAAGCCACATGAACCACCTTTGCCCTTGGTTGGCCAAAGGGCATAGGTAGTGGCTGCCCACAATCAGTGTGTGAAAACATACTTCTCATGAAAATTAGCCCCCATTGAGCACACATCCCTAGTGCCATTCAATGATGACTTGGGGGCAATCCTATGTGCCCATAACAACACCCTGAGGATGTGTGTCTGGGCGAGGCAAACCTGTGCGTGACTATAGCCATAAAATAAACTGCAACAAACAATGACACAGTCATAGAAACTGTAAACAACAGTGTCCGTGTTGCACACACAAAAGCACACATCACAAGCAACAAAATCCCTGATCACTTTCACATGGCCGCCAACAACAATAGTGCATGCAGACCCCCAACAACACACTGGAGAACGCAAGTGAGAAGGCACAGCACTAAATGAAAACCACTACCAACACCTGTGTGTGCCACCCTGGTCACCCTAAGTGTGACTCACAACAATATACTGCTTGAGTGGCCACCCCATCCCCTCACAGAAATGATGCCCACAATACACATCTACATCAAATTAGACATACAGAATGGTGATATTACTGGTTCACTACAAGAAAGATGAAGATCTTATCTCACATTGTTCCCCTTGTCAACCTGCTGCAGCTTTACCCTTGAATGCATCCTTCCTCCAATCTGTAGGCTTACAAACCTGCCTACTCTGCTGATGTGTTGCATGCAGGAATACCACAGCACTGTCCTCCAGAATATCATCAACTCTCTTCCCTTGCAGATTTCCTCAGTATACAAAAGCAACACAAGGTCCGAGCAGGTAACACACCCATGCACCAAATCACACTGCAACATATTCCCCCCTGAGTGGCATGCAACATATGCAAGCAATACCTCTCCACTCACCCATCACCAAGTGTCCCTGCACCTATGAAGCCAGAACCACTCACCTCAGTCCAAGGCAATAAGAATTCAACCCACACAGTGCCAGCCTCCCTGCCACCAGCGACACCACAACATGTGCTGCCCTGAGTGCCTCAAACATATCTGCACATGACACGGGTGCATGCACCAGCACCTCGAAGATGGGGAGGTCACGATGAGCCTCATCCCTAATGACCAGAGAGTCTCTATGTGCACTCAGTCATGTCGCTTCACGTTGCTGGGACAGTGTCTGCCTGTGTCCTTGTGGAGCTGTGTCCTTGTGGCTGAGAGTTCATTGTGCAGTGAAGCCCTCAGGCTCTCCATCTCATGCCGATTGGATTTACGAGATGACAACATCTCCCGCCTCAGACCTTAGGATCTGCATGCAGGGAGTCCTGCAGACACTTCAGATCAGCCTGTCACCATTGATGCTGGCCTCCACGTCCAGTCTGTGGGACAGACTTAAAGACCACTCAATTTTATGCTGTTGCACATCCCGGGCCGCTGGAGTGGAAATGTTCTCGGTCAGTCGATCCATACCCTCTGCAACATGACTCAACATATCGCCATGCAGGATGGCAGCACACAACATTTTCTGCTCCCACACTGTCTCTCCAGCATGCACACGTCCACCAGATGTGCAGGGCCCATGGAGTTGTGATGCAAGGGACCAGTCTCATTGGCTACAGGTCTGTCAGCCCCAGTACCTGACACCAGCTCATAGGAGGGAGCTATAACCACTGCCACTGTGTACATGGATCTCACCACTGACTGGCCTTGTAAAGACTGCTGCACAACTGCAGACTCAATGGCCCCATCCGGTCTGCGCATTGGGGCACTCACCTTCTCCCTCAGTGAGTCACCCACTTGTGGTTCGGCATCCGAAGAAGCAGGAGCTCAACAGATGATCACTTGTAGCCTCTTTGGATTTTCATGGCGAAGTTCACCACGGCCTCCACTGGTGGACTGAAGCACAAACTCCTCTTCTTCCTCCTCCTTCTCCTCTACATCTTCTGCATCATCACCTGCACAAGGACAGAAAATGATATTTTGAGTCATGTGTATCCTCAAACAAAATGCACATGTGCATAAGAGTGCATACAGAGGTAATACGGCTATTGACCCATACATCAGACAACATGACTTGTCAGACTGTGAGCAGTATGCCACAGATGTATGGCTTATGTCGAGATATCTACCCCCGTTAGTTGCCCATGCAGTTAGTGTGGACATAGCCGTACGTACAAATGTGGCATACTCCTGACTAACGGACCATAAAACAGCCATCAGAGTACACAACCCAGGGAGAAGTACTGCAAATGGTTCACCGTAATGCTGAAGGCCAGCACATGGCATCTATTATCCAATCAAATCCACATATATTACCAAGAACAAAACATGACAGCCATCGCAGGATTACATCTATGGACTTGAGAGCCATGTCATGTCGATATCCATATGAAGACTGTTCACACATTTCAGTACATTGCCACACATTCTGTATTCCGAAGGAAGGCAAAATCTGATGTACTTGCCAAAGTGTTCCAGTGGATGCATTGGGACCCGTCCCACATGCATTCCCTCACCATCTACTTACTCTCCATCTTCCCAACATGACAACCACTGTGAGATGTCTCTGAAATGTGACTTTGCACCTTGTTTTGGACAGCAAGGTCCATTGTGTCATTGTGCAGACCGCACTCAATGTACAGTAAATGGCATAATATGTGTGCAGCAATGATGAGTGTGCAGGCAAATACACAACCCTCACAGTCAAGGCCTCTCTGTCCTGGGCAAAATATGTGAATAGACATATGACTGTTAACGTCTGATGTGTCATGTCAATGAGGACACCAGGTCTACCAACTCCCCGTGTGTAATTGTACATGGGCGCAAGCCCCTGCTGTATGCCTAGCTGTCCATGCACATTGTGTGTTATGGAAGTGCCCTTCATCACATGACATTGTCATGTGACGTGTCATGCAATGACCGTCTATGAGTGAGTGACTGTCAGTCATATACCACACTGCTACAACATGGTATGCGCTGTCTGCAGGCCAGCACTTACTTGAGATGCTAATGCCAGCACTGTCAGTTGAATCATGGTCCTGGTCTGTTGGGCATGTATCACCCATGAGGCATGCATAATGGGGAGTTGGAAGTGTCACCGTAAAGACGGACCCCATACGACATGTCAAGAGCAGCTTTTATCATTCATACTGATAATGCCCATTCATGGACTGGGAATTTTCTATAGATGCAACAGTCTTTCCCTACATTCATGCATCCTGTATGGGTGATTTTGTTGGGGCATCAGTCCCTGTCTATGAGCAGCCTCCTACAAAGATGTGTCAGTATTGTTTACAGGCATGATCAGACTGATACCCAGCACTTCATCATCGACAAATCGCATGACACAAAGAGCAACATAGGCCTCATGCCACAACTGAGTGGGTGATGTTGCTGCCATGTCATTCCATATCAAACATAATCCACATATCAGCACAAGTATAATAATTTAATTAATAATAATAATAATAATTTGGCATTTATATAGCGCTACAAACCCTCAGGTATCTGAGCGCTGCTTATTATTACCCACGGTGTGTGGTGCTCAAGTATGTATGTTGCAAGGACACAGACAGGGCAATGTTTGTGTGAGTGGCATCAACAGTGATGCGAGCAACAATACATGTGTCAGTGATACATTTACTGATAACCACATACAGGCCTTACATGTCAAACTGGTGATACAAACTTGAACTGCTAAATCATATTTGCTATTGGAAAATGCTCATACATGACAGGCAAAGCAGACAGGCACACTCATTTGCATGACTGAACTCCATCACACTCATTTGCATGATTGAACTGCTGTGTATAGGCACGTTATAAATGCCATATCATATAATTTCACTGATGAATTGACTGGTGTGGGCCCTTGCAATTTACAAGTTCAGTTGCCTGAACATAACGCCTGCTACACAGGGCAGTGGTCTGTGTGCACTCATCCCCGGCAGGCTGGTCACACCACAGTTTGTCATTACAGTCAGCTTTGTAATGCATCCTGACAAGTCCTTATGTAACAGTAGGTGACTGTTCATACAAGCATCACGGCAGCAGATGATGTGCCTGGATGACATAATTTGCATGTACTTAATGTACAATGCAAAGAAACGGCCCCATTAATGTTGCAATGATTGATCCATGTTTGTTTGTTTGTTTGTTTGTTTTGTTGTGTATGAAGAATTCCAAGATGTGACACAGGTGTGCCTTGTGGGTGATGTGTGCATGTCAAGGGGGCGCATCATGGGCTCTTGCCATGTGCACATGTTTTTGACATTGCAAACCTGTATGCAAGTACTGGCACAGCTGTGTGGCCCAATATACAGTGATGTGAACTGTCATACAAATATGTGCCTTTATGTGCATATAAATCACATACAAACATTCCAAAGGGTGGTGATGGTACAGTTCTCTAAATTATGTAAATTGGATGCCAGAGGTGCAGAAGGTGAAGGATAAAGGAGGACAGAGAGCAGCATCTAACTTTCCCTACCATGCTCAAGTTCACTCAAGTGAAGCAATCTATGCCTGATACCAGGTAAGTTATTACCTCGTAAGATTCCATTACCTAGTTACAAGCAGCCGTTAAATAGCCAAGGGTGTAACTGTCTTGAGTTGAATAGAGTAATCTGAAGGCGCCTTAAATGATCCAATTCCTCTGGTGTCTCCCTCAAGATCCTGTGCAGGAATTTATCACCAAAAAGAAAAATGCAGCATGCGTTACTTGAAGGAAGTGACCTGCACAGCACCCCGAAGTGAGTGTATGCTAAACATTTCCATCTTCGTACCTTCATGCGCACAGCCAGTGATGCGTGTCGAACCCCTTAAATATCACTGTCATTGCTGTGAGACACGTTGGCACGCAGCATCCAGCACGTGGCACGTAACTTACATGCTAAAGGCCTTTACTCTGTTTTTGCACCAGAGTTCCTCCTGCCTTTGATTTTTATCTCCTCTGATCCTGCATTGCCTCAAACACTCCATGTCTGCTGCAGCCTGATTCAGAGTGAGTGCCTGCTTGCTACCAGCACTGTCTTGGAGTGCCAGCTGTCCTGCAATTGCCTGTACTGCTGTATTAGGCCCTTGACCAGCTCATATGTGATTTGGGACATCCACCTCTCCCTACCAACACCACCACAGCCCCACAGCAACTATCCAGGACCAGGCAAAAACTGTACTTGCCTCTAGGTTGTCATGTCAGGACCATCAACTTATTCAGGAGAGAGCGACACCCCCATGTCAGTGAGGCAGAGGGCTGCCAACGTCACCCCCACAAAGTTGGCATCCTGGTGGACTGGGTCCTGGTTGCATATGATGCCCTCTTCAACCCTGCAATGCAGCTGGGTCATTTCGCCCGTCAGCAGATCTGGGATGACATCACAGCTGCCATCAACGCGCAGGGGGTGGCAGACCATCCGATGAAGACCACAGGGAAGAGATGGAGGTGTACCGTGTGAGCTGCCACTTGTTTTCACAGAACAAGCTGCGGGTCCTCGAGAGGTTTTACCCAGACCATCACTCCAAGATCTGTGCATGGGGAAGATGCCTGGAAGCTGCTGTTGAGTACCCATGTGGAGCACTGCTCTACAGTGTATGTGTGGCAGGCATGAATGCAGGTGCCCCATTCTGCATGCAGAATGTGTGTAGGTGTGAGTGCAGCAGCATTCTGCCTCATGCCAATGGTGTGCATATGTGGTGGCAGACATTGCTTGCTGGCATATGTGTGGGTATTTGCAACATTTGTCCTCTGTGACGTGTTGAACTCAGGCACATCCTGTGTGAGATCATGGACCAAATAAAGGGACAGTATGAATGCAAGCATTGGTACATTGTGGCCATGTGAGGGGCATGCATGAAGGACACCTCCGTGTGTGATGCACCTGCATGTGAGTCCACACACACACATCTGCAGAGTGACAAATGTGCATGGATGTCTGTGAATGTCACGTTGGTACATTGACGTCTCAGGGACAGGGATGTGATATGTGTTCACACTGCATTTGAAACACAATTTAATGTGTGAACATTCAATATGTATGTGCTGGGCCACACAACATAAGAAGTTGACTCTCAGATATGTGTGCCGGAAAATGTGGGTTGCTTGCAGGTCAGGCTATCACGGATGCATATTGCTGACTGTAATTGGGTGGACAGGTGCCATGGTGCAGTTCCCATGACTATGGCTGCATGTCACACTTATGTCAGTATGGCATTGGTATGGTGGCATTTCATGATTTTGGTACTATGTGTCTGGCCACATGACAATGTGCTTGTTGACATGTCCTTGTGTCATAACATTGATTCATCATTGACACTACACTCATGTGCCAGTAGTCATGCAGATTGCATGGGTGCGCTTGTGTATGTGTGCTGTGGAAATCGATATAATATTGTAACCCCAATCGCATTGTTTAAATGTATGTTGGCCTACGCCAAGCTGTCTAAAGGATACTGTGTACATAGGTTCCGCGGCAAGGTCTTGACCTTAATGTATCGTGTAAGCCGCCATTTTGGATTTAGCCGCCATTTTAGGTATTCTTGCAGTGTGGAAGTCATCCCGAATCACAAAATGGAGGCCGTATGACATTTCGAGTAAGACTTCGGCCATGGTGACCTCCGCATACGTGAATGAATAATATGTCCGCAGGCTACCTGTTAGGGTCGTGAACTAAGACCCTGTCCTCTGTTTAACCTATGTGTAAATATGTAACCGTATCAGTGGAACTGATCTAATGTATGTAAATTGAGTGTTCGACCTGGCTACGAACCCTAGCCATGGTTCCAAGAATGGTTAACTTGCAAGAGGGCTGGCCAATATGGTACAAACTGTATAAAAACCAGAGCATCCCGATGTTCGGTCTCTCCCACTTTCAGTGCGAACCTAACGTTGAAGGTTCGTGTGTTAGTCAGAGAGCCGAATAGCTATTCGCATGTCAATTGACTTTGATAATTTGGTAACTTTGTAACTTTGAAATAAAGCGCTTTGTATGGTCCTTTGTAACCTGTGTTGGTGTGTTTCCATTTGGGCTTCCCGGCCTCATGTCAATTTCTCTGTTTCCACAGTTGGCGCCCGAATAGGGACCCTCAAGATTGATGCCGGATCATTGAAGGTTGACGCAGACTATCGAATCGGGATCGGACGGTGTGATTCTGCGGGCCCGACCGATCGAGACGCGATACCTCGGCAGCGCTGCACGATCCGATCCTTGGGCGATAGTCGTGCGGTCTGACACGGCATCTTGACGAGGGTCCAAATCCGAGGCGGGCAGATTTGCCGAAACCACCGAACGCAGGTAAAATTTGTTAGTTGAAGTCCTTTGTAAACCGTACGGTCCTCCTTAGGTTTGGTCAGGTGCAGTCGTGACCCGGCTCTTAATTTAACCCTGACAATTTGAATTTGGCGTATTGTATCTGCAGACACAATTATTGGACCAGGTAACACCAATTCTTTGAGAAATGCCTGGGAAATTGTCTAGCTGCTTTAGGGCTCTGTTCCGCAGCGATCGACAATCTTTGGAATTTAGCCGTCCGGCACCACAGGAGGGGTCGCCGGCGTGTACTATGTACTGTAAGTATGGCATTGGTAGTATTGTATTTAATGACATTTGGCACAGACAGACCAGAAATGCCTCCGAATTTCAGTGGCCAATCAATGGTAGTTTTGAGATCCCCCGTATTGAATACTTAGAGTCGATCTTGCTTAAAAAGAAGGCTAGGCCAGCAGCCTTCGATGTGTTACAAAATTGGAAAAAGGAAGCATTACAGCAGCTTAAAAGTAGGGATAAACATGCACGACGTCATAAAACGAATGCCGAAAAGGCATTGTTATATGACAAGGAAAAACGATTAGATGAAACCCAGAAAATGGACAGAGCTTTCTCGCTTGGAGTCCAGAAAATTTACCCCTCTAAAGATTTTCATGTTTCTGAGGAGTTTATTGAGAAAATACTAAACGAACGGAGGCCTGATTCTTCAGCGCCACCTCCGTATGCTCCCGTTGTGGGCGCTTTGCCCGTTCCCGCTATTGCCCCTGTCGCTATTCCTACTCTTCCTGCGCAGCCTATTGCCCCTAGTTCTTTGGTTGTCGCTCCTCCGTCTATTTCGTCTATTACATTACCTCTCCCCCCTGCACCCTTGTTAGGTTCACCTACACTTTCGATTCCGGGGAGTCCTGTGTTCACTAAATCAGATCCCGGTGCAGGGTCGAAAATTGTGACCCGTAGTACTGTTCCTGCGGGCAGGAAACAGGAGCTATTTGCTTGGGCTAAACATTGCATGGAAAAAGGTGATCAAACTGATGTACTTTCAACATTATCTAATTTGCACAATTTTCCCGAGAAAAACCTTTTTATTGAAGGACTGGGGATTCATTTAGGTATAATGTGGGGTAGATTACAGACTTCGGATCTCCCACAAGAGGTGAGAGATCTGAACGCTTTGGCACTCTCAAGGGATACCGAACAGAAAGTATATGGGCATGTTGATAGATTGTTTGAGTTTAGAAGGGATTTTGAAAGGTTACAAAATGAGGATGATGAGGACGATAGGATATATATGCAGAAACGGTTCCTTTCGTGCCGAAGATCAGCACCTGAGGAAGTACGGATTTGTACTAGAGATGCGATTCGATGGATCTCGGATTCATCGATACCGCCGGATGAGGTATATGACACGTATAGTCAATACACGGTGGAGATGCAAAGGAAGGTGATCCAAGTGATGGTACAGCACTTACAGGAGGAATGTATAAGGAAGAAGGTTTGTTGCCCCACAGAGTTATTAGGTATTTGTAAAAGAGCTTTTTCGCCCGACACTTCTACAGCTGCTTTAGCGCTCGATTTGGCCTTATTACTTAGTAAGCGGTCGGAGGTCCCAATATCTCAGTTGCCTATGAGAGAGGTCCCTCCTACCCTTGTCCCAAAAGTAGAAATCCCCGCCAACGCGGCGGCTGGTATTGCCGCGGTGGATATCCCTGCACATTACGTATCACAGTTTGTTCACGTCCCGTTCTCTCAACAGGAAGTGAACACGATTAGACAATCAGTCCCTGATATCAGGAAGAACCCGACAGGGTTTTATAAAGAAATAGAATCTGTTTTGCAGTCTTCTGTGTTCACCTTAAGTGACATGGATTTATTGTTTCCAGTGCTTTTGCCTGTATGGAAACAGGTACGAACAATAGATGATGTGCCGGGGTTAGGGGATACATGGGTGAATCTGACTAGAATAGATGGGGAACGACCAGCTGGTGAGAAACCACTCCAGGTGATACTCACTTTACCCGATAGAATAGTTGCCAAATTAAAAACTATAATCCCAGAAAAAAGGATTATTTGGGACAAGCTTACGGCCTGCGTCCAAGGAAAAACTGAAGGTACTACTGAATTCTTTAATAGATTCGAACAGGTGTTCTCCGACTTCAGTGGACAGGATTTAGGTACAGAGTCGGGGAAGAGGTTGTTTGTGGACAAATTTGTGCGTGGATTGTTGCCCGACATCCAGTCACAAATTATGTCCTCAGAGAGCGCTTGGCAGGCAAAATCTCAGTCAGAGGTCTTGCATATGGCTCAGTATTACGAGAATCGGGTTAATAACGAAAAAGAGAAAATCGAGAAAAGAAGGGGTGACCTAAAGACTAAGGTATTGTTGCAGCAAATTGTTAGAAACCCCAGAGGAGGTACGACACAAACTAGAGGTCAGTACATTCCAAGAGGAAATACTCCTCCAAATTCTATAAATATTAATCAGTGTGCTTATTGCCGCCAGGAAGGTCACTGGCGAGCACAGTGCCCTGCCCTCCGTCAGAGGTCAGGAGGCACATTCGGAGGTATGGGTAGGCGACCACGGGGCCGCCCTGGAGCAGGGGGCCCTAATAGGGGTCAGCTTCTACAAGATCCCCAGCAACCTTTTTCACGGGAAAATCAGACTCCGAGTATGGACTCGAGAAATATATTTGATCACCCTTCCGCCGCCTATCTTTCTGAGGAACTTCCCTTTGATGAAGTTCTCCCTTATTAGGATTGCCCGAAGCAGCGTTTGGAACCCTTACCTATTCCCGTTATTCAGAAGGGCCCCTATGTTGAATTATTGGTGGGGAATAGGAAACATCAGTTTTTGATCGACACTGGAGCACAGAAGTGTTCCATCGACCATTCGAGGGTTCCAAACATCCCACTGTCAGGGCAAACAAATGTTTCTATAGGGTTCTCTGGTATACCAACTGTTTGTCCGGTTTCTGCGCCGGTATCCGTTTCTTTGGGTCCTTTTACAGACCAGTGCCCTTTTCTTCTTACTTCAAACTGTGGAGAATATTTGCTAGGGTTGAATTTGTTGAAGAAACTGAATGCAGTGATCCATTGTTCCCCTGACGGAATAAGATTAACAGTTTCACCACAGCAACCCTTTAACTCCCAGTACTTGACCCGACCTCTACCTCCCGAATTTGACATTGTCCCAGAATGTTTGTGGGCAATAGACGACAATGATGTCGGGATATTGCACATCGATCCTGTTAAGATAGTATTGAAACATGGGGTTAAGCTACCGCGCATTCCGCAATATAAAATTTCGATCGAAGGTGAGCGCGCTCTGAAATGCATTGTCTCCGATTTTGTACATCGTGGAGTGATCGAAGAGATTACAGGTAGCTTATGTAATAGTCCGATCTTGCCGGTATATAAGAAAGGCGACAATGCAATTCCGTACCGGTTTATTATAGATCTTCGTGCTATTAACCGGGTAGTGGCCCCACAATTTCCAATCGTGCCTGATGTAACAACAATCTTAACAATGATCCCTGCTACGGCTACACACTTTAGTGTAGTAGATTTGAAAAACGCCTTCTTTAGTATTCGATACATGAGGAGAGCAGGTATTTGTTTGCGTTCACCTTGGGAGGACGCTCATTTACATTCACAAGGGCACCTCAAGGGTATACTGAAAGTCCTAGTATCTATAGTAGAGCCTTAAAGGAGCAGCTCGACACCCTTGAATTGCCACCTACTTGCACGCTGCTTCAATATGTAGACGATTTGCTCCTGGCTGCAGACTCTGAGAAAGCTTGTAAAGAAGGCACTATATTGTTGCTTGTTCATTTAGCTGAGAATGGTCACAAAGCTTCTCTTAAGAAATTTCAATATTGTTGCCAGGAGGTTGCCTATTTAGGCTACCTCCTGTCAAAGGAGGGGAGAAGATTGACACCTGAACGAATAAAACACATTTCTGGCATGTCTGTCCCAAAAACGCAGAAGGAAGTCAGAGCCCTGATAGGGATGGCGTCCTACTGTAGACTGTGGATCCCGAACTTTGCCCTAGTGGTAAAACCGATGTTGGCTTTGACGAAGAAGGGCATTTCTCTGCCACTGCCATGGGAATCGGAACATCAACGATCATTTGTGCTTCTCAAAGCCGCGCTGTGTTCAGCACCGGTTCTGGGTACACCAAATTACGATAAGGCCTTTGTGTTGTTTGTGCATGAATGTAATGGATGTGCTTTGTCTGTGTTAACGCAGGAACATGGAGGGAAGAATAGGCCGTGCGGCTATTATTCCTCCGCCCTCGAACCTGTTGCATGCGCTTTGCCGCGATGTCTGCGCGCTGTTGCTGCTGCCGCTGCGTCTGTAAAACAGAGTGAGGGGATGGTCCTAGGCCACGATTTGATTTTGATGGTACCTCACTCTGTTGACATTCTATTGAATAAAACTCAAACACAACACCTTACTTCTGCCCGGTTGACCAGGTACGAATTAGTTCTATTTGCTCCTCATATCCAAATTAAAAGGTGTTGTGTTCTCAATCCGGCCGAACTTTTGCCTCTCCCGCAAACTACTGCTTGCGGTGATAACGGATCACATGACTGCCTGTATGCCACCGAACAAGAAACGAAGGGCAGAATAGACCTCTCAGATACTCCTTTGGAGAATGCGGAAGGGGAGCTGTTTTGTGATGGCTCCTGCTTTAAACTTCCGAATGGCACATCTACAGCTGCTTATGCAGTTACTACTTTGAACAAGATTGTAGAAACTAAAAGGATTCCGCATAACTCTGCGCAGACCGCAGAGATTATAGCGTTGACCCGTGCTTGTGAGCTCTCCCAAGGGCATAGAGTTAACATTTATACGGATAGTCAGTACGCCTTTGGGGTGGCTCACAACTTCGGAAAACTGTGGTCGGAAAGAGGGTTCCTGACCTCACACGGGACCAAGATTCAGCATGGCCCCTTAATAGTACAACTACTCTCAGCACTCTCACTCCCTGAACAATTAGCGATCATGAAATGTGCAGCACATCGCAAGGTCATAGACGTTGTGGGCAAAGGAAATGCTTTTGCAGATTCGATAGCTAGACAAACAGCCACAGACCTTAGCACAGACATGTATACCTCAAGGGAAGTGAGAGATGGTTGTATAATGGATGAAGGCATTGGGTCTGTGCGAGACATTCAGACTGATGCCTCTGTTGAAGAATCTAGGAAGTGGGCTGAAGGCATGGGGAAATTGGATGACGAAGGGTGTTGGGTGGACGCATCTGACGGGAAATGGTTGCTTCCTGATTCTTATGTATTAGCAATGGTCACGATGGCACACGGTCCAACACATGTGTGTGCCCAGCAAATTGTGAAGATATTACAACAGGTTTGGGTGAATGACAAAATTTTGGAAACTGCGAAAAGATACGTTCAGAATTGCATGATTTGCCTGCAACACAATGTGGGTAAAGGGACAGTGACTCCAAGGGGAAGTTTCGGGCCCCCTCTGTCCCCTTTGAAATCATTCACCTTGATTTTATTGAAATGGAACGATGTAGTAACTTGAAATATGTTCTTGTTATCATTTGTGCTTTTAGCAAATGGGTCGAGGCTTTCCCTGTCAAAGATGCTACCGCCATGACGACCGCAAAGATCTTGGTAAAAGAGTTATTTCCTCGATTTGGGCTCCCGAGAATAATCTGGTCGGACAATAGCGCCCACTTCATCGCAGCCGTAATGTTGCAAATATGTGTTGCCTTAGGAATAGAGAAACGTTTCCATTCAGCTAGGCACCCTCAAAGTGCGGGGTTGGAAGAAAGACACAACGGTATTTTGAAAAACAAACTTGCAAAAACATGTGCCGATACTAAATTAAAATGGCCAGATGCTTTACCTATTGTATTGTTAGCTATGCGCACCACACCCCAGACTAGAACTGGGCTCTCTCCATTTGAGGTAGTAATGGGAAGGCCTGCTAATATCTGGGGTCTCCCTAAACCTAAAGCCCTGAGGGATGTGGAGAATGTATTGCTCATAGATTATTGTTATCAATTGACTAAAAACCTGTATTTCATTTACCACCAGGTGAATGCCGCCTTACCTGTACGGTTTACGGGCCCAGGACACGATATATTGCCAGGCAACTGGATTCTGGTGAAGGCCTACGAAAGGTCTTCCTGTCTCACGCCTCGCTGGCGGGGACCCTACCAGGTTTTGTTGGTCACCAGGACGGCAGTACGGGTGGCAGGCAAGAAGAATTGGATACATGCAACGCATGTGAAGAAGATCCCTCACCCGACGCCACACGTTACAGAAGAAACAGAACCCCTTGCTGATGCTACGATCTCTGACCTCGGAGTAGCAGGCAGCCCTGTGAGTGCGTCGGAGAAGTTCTCTGAGCCCGAGGAGCTCGGGGAGCCGTCCATTTTGTCTCCGCACTCTCTTGATCAATCACTTCCGGAAAATCTTGTTTCGAGTTCTGTGACTTCCGTCGCCACTGACGCGACGCTCCCCTCAGGGAGCGACGATACTTTGCTTTTGGATTCAGCAAACTTGGGTACCATCAGGTACAACCTTCGACCACGAAAATAGAATCGCCGCACGAGTGTCGTGCATTTGGAAGAAAACGGAGTGATTGAAGTACTATTGGTTTTTCCCTTTTTTGGAACAAAGAAAAGGAGGGTTCTGTTGGCTAGGGTTGAGAAGGACTAAGAAGTCGCGCGGCCGAAGTGCCGCCAGCAACGAACATTGGGGCCGTCGATCGGGACAACCATGATGCCTGCCGCCTTCACCACTGCTCCTCGTAATGAACTATTAGATAAGGAGGTGACCAATTCGAACAATGGACAATGTGCCTGGGCCCTGAAAACGTACTGTTGTGTTCTTGTTTTGATTATTGTTAGTTTTGCAACTGCTGCCATGGGACTTTGGTACTTTGAAGAAATCTATCCTTTGAAGCCTTTGTTACCGACCAAAATCGTACCAACTGTTTTGACTCCCTCTGTACACCTTCACACTCTGTCCCCTAGGGACTCTCGGCATAGACAGAAATATCATAATAACACTCTGATGATAGTGATGAATGCTACGCATGCTATTTTTAATAGGAGTAATTGTTGGATTTGTACTCACTTACCTCAACATGGGAACAAGGGACTGGGATGGTATATACATCCCTTACCTCTAACGACTTCCTGCTATGCCTCTCTTAGAGCACTCTTCTTTGGCCGATGGAATGATAGCATCTCAGGGAACTTCGATGGCACTAATCTGAATGAATTTGAGAAACGTGAATTGACTCCCCTGGGATGCTCGCTTTTCGCAAATAGGAGTAGACCTAATATCGCTTCTATTAGGCCGTCTGATAAACTTTCTTTCCCTTTTCAAAATCTAGTCTCTTTCAAGATGGCTCCGATAGGCAATAAGGATGCCATGCCTCCTACTTATTCTGTAAATCACAGTCCTGATTCTGTCCCTTTCTGTGTACAAAGAAATGGCACTAGGCCAATGGGAGATTTCGAGCCTTGTGTAAATATTGTAAATTTGACTGGGGAAAATAGGCCTTTGTATGTAGGGGGACCCGTTTATTTTGTTTGTGGGAGTTTAGCTTTTCCCTGGTTGCCCAAGGATTGGCAGGGGACTTGTTATTTAGGGATATTGTTACCAGGTGTATTTATAGCCAGTACCTTAGAGGTATCTAAGGCTCGCCCGCGACGGGATAATGATGGAGATACCCCTGGACAGGTATTCGGGGATATAGCCAAATCAGTAGTCCCCTTCTGGGGACAAATAGCAAATTCAGAAAACATTAGGGGATTAGCGAGGGTATTGGAGAAAACGATCAACCGGACCACGGACATACTTTACAATATGACCTTAGAGCAAAAGGCGATAAGATTGGTAGCACTTCAAAATCGAATGGCATTAGATGTCATTTTAGCTGAACGAGGTGGAGTATGTAAATTAGTGGGGTCCGCTTGCTGTGTTTTCGTACCAGATTCTTCACCAACAATATTTAAAGCAATTCAGAATTTACACACTCTTAGTTCTGAAGTCCATATCCCTGTAGGAGACTGGAGCCTTAGTACTTGGTTTTGGGATTCTCTACGATCTTGGGGGTGGAAGGTGCTTTCTGTTATTTTAGGTATTTTAGGGACTCTGTTATTTCTTTGCTGTTGTTTTCAATGCCTCCCGAGTATATGCGGAATGATGGGGGGATGTTGTGCCCAGGTAATGAGCGCAATAGGGCGTAAAATGTACACCCCGAAGACAGCATCTAAAGAATTCATGTTGCAAGAAGTTCTTATGAATAACTTTATGGCTATTGACATTTCACACAATGATGCGGAACCTATGGATGATAATACCTTCAAGTATTTTCAAAAGTATTAGGAAATTATGTTTTAGCACTTGGCATAGGCCAAAAGGAGGGTCTGTGGAAATCGATATAATATTGTAACCCCAATCGCATTGTTTAAATGTATGTTGGCCTACGCCAAGCTGTCTAAAGGATACTGTGTACATAGGTTCCGCGGCAAGGTCTTGACCTTAATGTATCGTGTAAGCCGCCATTTTGGATTTAGCCGCCATTTTAGGTATTCTTGCAGTGTGGAAGTCACCCCGAATCACAAAATGGAGGCCGTATGACATTTCGAGTAAGACTTCGGCCATGGTGACCTCCGCATACGTGAATGAATAATATGTCCGCAGGCTACCTGTTAGGGTCGTGAACTAAGACCCTGTCCTCTGTTTAACCTATGTGTAAATATGTAACCGTATCAGTGGAACTGATCTAATGTATATAAATTGAGTGTTCGACCTGGCTACGAACCCTAGCCATGGTTCCAAGAATGGTTAACTTGCAAGAGGGCTGGCCAATATGGTACAAACTGTATAAAAACCCGAGCATCCCGATGTTCGGTCTCTCCCACTTTCAGTGCGAACCTAACGTTGAAGGTTCGTGTGTTAGTCAGAGGGCCGAATAGCTATTCGCATGTCAATTGACTTTGATAACTTGGTAACTTTGTAACTTTGAAATAAAGCGCTTTGTATGGTCCTTTGTAACCTGTGTTGGTGTGTTTCCATTTGGGCTTCCCGGCCTCATGTCAATTTCTCTGTTTCCACAGTGCACTGTGTTTATCAGTTTCTGGTTGACACATGCTGCATGATTGGTATTGTTAATGGTGTGTGTGCCACACATGCATTGACCGCAATAACTGATGTCAATGTCCTTTGTCCCATTTTCCACAATTGCTGCAGCTCATGAAGAGGGCGGAGGCCGTGCTGTGGAGCTGAAGGTCAAGGTGCACACCCCAGGCAGCCGGCATTGACAACACCTCTTCGGAGGGAGAGTTGGCTAGGAGAGCACCAGTTTCATCAGGCAGAGCTGCTGGGGGTGAGTCCCAGGAGGTGGTTGTGGTGCGGGACTCCTCAGCGGCCAACGATGGGCCATCGAGGTTGGAAGCCTCTCGGGAGTCATCCAGAGAGATGGAGGTGGTGTATTGAGGAGCAAGCAACTGAAGGCCAGCAAACAGGGTCTGGTGGGGGCATCTCAGAGGGTGTTCATGCCCCGCCTCTGGACCAGGGGGACGAGGATGTGTGGTGCACAATGGAGGTTTCTGCTCAATCTCCTGTCCCTGGCCCATCTGCTGCGGCCGTGACAGCCTTTGTGGATGCCTCTACACAGACCATGTCTCCTCTTGTGCCCAGGAAGACCACCCCAGAATTGGTGCTGGCCCTGCTGGCTGGTCTGGCGAGGTGGACACAAATTATTTGTGATGCTGTGTCAGCTACTCATGAGGAGCTGGCACAGCATCCCAAGACAATGTGCCAATACCTTGTCCAGCTGGCAAGAGCACTGCTCTCTGGTGGTCTTTGTGCATTGGCACATTCAATTGACCCCTCCTCCACTTCCTCCTCTGTGCCCCAGTACTCCTCCAGGGAGCCTTCCTTGACGTATTCCATCATGGTCCCCTGTACGCCAAATCCCACCCACACCACCCAGTCTCGTGGTGAGTACGTCCCTGCCTCCGGTGGAAGTCCTACAAGCAACAAATGAGGTGGTCACTTTGCCTGCCCAGGTATTAACACAGAGACAGGCAGCAGTCGAACAGCTGGCACTTCAGGACAGTGCTGGCACTGTGCCCCCCTACATGTGTCATTCAGGTGGTGGGTGTACCTGCGCAGCTTGCACTCAGCCAGGTAGCAGCAGATAAGTAGTTTGCAGCGGTCTCCATGCAGGGCATATCTACACAGAGGGAATTGAGGTTAGACATGATTGGCATTTGGCAGAAGGAGAGGAAGCGGATCCATAATCTGGTGTGTGTATGGTCAACTTTCCATAGGCAGATGATGGCAGAGAGGCGGCCGGCTGGGGAGGCAAGGATTGCAAGTGCCAGGCCAGAGGTGTCAGAGAGGCGGGCAATGGGACGGGCTGCCATCCTGGAAGCAGCTTGCAGGGATGCAGAGGAGCAGGAGGAAATGCTGAATGTGACTCTGCCCTATGACTCACTTCTTTACTCCTTCTACAGTAGCTGTATCCCTCACAAGGCATAGACCCGCACCCAGACAGATCTGTAGTCACCCCCAACCTGGTCGCACATCATGCTTCACATCATCCACTGAAATGGAGGAGTCTGTGATTCTTTGTTATTTGGTCTGCATGTGCTCATTGTCCATCTTCATGACTCGCACTCTCAGACAGCCTTCACAACACCCAGCCCCATGCCATTTGGACTTGAGTTACTTGTGGGGGCTTTGCTACCCCTGAATGCCTCCTTCACTGACTTCCTTCATTCATTTGTACGGGCTACTATGCAGACACATATTGCATGTGACTCAGTACAGTCTGTGACTTCTCAGACTTGGGGACTCCACGGGCATTCACATACAGCACTTTGAGTCCATTGCAATGGCACATGGGCATAATGATACGTTTGTTGCATTGCATTTCATTACTATGTCACATGTACATGGTGGGGTCACAGTGTTGATGTTGCAATGCTATGCTGTCCTGTTGATGTGCAACTGATTGTGATGTACCAGTGATTCCTGTGATGAGCTCCAGACATGGATTCTGCAGCAGTGCTTCCAGTTGTTCAAGTTGGAGGGGGGGTATGTGGCCAGTGTTCTTCATGTTTACTACAGTCTGCTGCCATTTCGCTGAGTTGTTTGTCAACATTAGACTGTTAAGTATGCTGATTGGCAGGGCAGTCCTGGGGGTGGCAGACTGCAGGGGGATATGGGGGTGTACTGTCAGGGGGCTGTCTGGGGGTAGTGGCGGAGGCAAGGGGGCGGGTTGGTGGTGTCAGGACTTGAGTGGTCTTACTGGGGTAGTGGCGCAGGTGAAGGAGGCTGGTGAGTGGTGTCAGGAATTGAGGGGGATGCCTGGGGTAGTGGCGCAGATGAAGGGGGCTGGTGGGTAGTGTCAGGACTTGATGTGTCTGCCTGGGGTAGTGGCGAATGAGAGGTCGGCTGGTGGGTGGTGTCAAGATTTGAGGGGGCTGCCTGAGGGAGTGATGGAGGCGAGGGGGACTGGTGGGTGGTGCCAGGACTTGAGGGGCTTTCTGGGGTAGTGGCAGAGACAAGAGGGCTTGTGGGTGGTGTCAGGACTTGAGGGGGCTGCCTGGGGCAGTGGCTAAGGTGAGGGGGGCTAGTAGGTGGTGTCAGGTCTTGAGGGGGCTGCCTGGGGTAATGGTGGAGGCGAGAGGGGCAGGTGGGTGGTGTCGGGACTTGAGGGTGCTGCCTGCGGGTAGAGGTGGCAGCGAAGGGGCTTGCTGGGTGGTGTCAGGGCTAGAAGGGGCTGCTATGACTTAGGGGTATCTGGCAGCAGTTTGGATTCCTCGGGAGTAGGGGGAACCTTGCGTAGTTTCGCAGGGGTGCAGTTGTCACTTATGGTGGACCTCGTGCAGTTTCAAAGGGGTGCAGCCGTTCCTTATGGGGGCCTCACGCAGTTGCTCAGAGGTGCAGTCATTACTTATGGGGGACCTTGCGCAGTTTTGTAGGGGTGCAGCCGTTACTTATTGGGGGCCCAAGTGCAGTTTCCCAGGGTTGCAGCCATTACTTACTGGAGACCTTGCGCAGTTTCGCAGGGGTGCAGCCATTACTTAACGGGGACCTCACGCAGTTTAGCAGGGCTGCAGCCTTTACTTGCAGAAGACTGCGTGCAGTTTTGCAGGAGTGCAGCAATTACTTACAGCGGGCCTCGCGCAGTTTTGCAGGGGTGCAGCTGTTCCTTAAGGGAGACCTTTCACAGTTTTGCAGGGTTGTAGCCTTGGCTTTACGGGGGGGGGGGTGCATGTCGTTTCGCAGGTGTGCTGGATGGTGGGTCAGAGGTGGATGCAAAGGTTTGCGCAAAGATTGGTCCTTTGACAATGGTTTTGGTTTGTGTGGGGGCGTGTTGTGGTCGTTCCTGGCACAGCTCAGTTTGTTACGTTGCGCTTTGGATTCCATAAATAAGCTGAACGCGCAAACTCACTATCATGCACGTTTGAATGCAAAGTTATTGTACGCACAGAGTATTTTGCGTGGCCTTCGTGCTTTTTCTATAAATTGGACCCATAGTCTTGATTCGCTTCTAATTGCGCGAATAATTTAAAGAATACGTAATTGATATGAATCATCATACTAATTCACAACTTAATGGGTACCTGCAACAGTTATCTATGGTGACAGCTAACAGCTGATATGTAATATCTTCATCACTATCAATGTGACATTGAACAAAATAAACCTGGCTACCTCACGAATGCATACATACATGTTTGCTGGGCTCCTCTTGTGTTGTCTTTGCAGCCTTGCCAGTTTGTGGACTTTGAATAAAATTTCACTTTGATAGTGCCATTAGGTATCAGCGGTTAGGGGTCACCATGGATCACTGGTCCAGGTAGTTGTTAAACATAGAAATCTGTGGTCACTCCTGAGCTCCCAAGATGCTCTTTAACGCTCTTTGGTACTATTTGTCCCCCTCAGGGACGTCATCTCACCAAAACCAGGGGTAGCAGAAGTGACATCACATGACCCTTGACCTCTGATAACATCACATGAAGTGATGTAATTTGACCCCACCCCGAATCGACATCATATGAAGCGATGTAACGTGACCTTTCACCCCTTCACAAAACAGAAAATGGCATCACACAGCATTGTTTCTAAGTACACTACGAAAAATATGGTTACGATATCACTGTAAAGTGAGATGCATTTCATACAAGAATAGATCACCATATGTATCATTAATATCAGTGTGTATAGGCCTATATTACCAAACTACTGTGAATGCAAGCAGACATCCAAAGAACAAACGATAATGATGTGTTATTATATAGCATTTATGCTTAAGCGCTTCATATAGAACAAATATACATACATTACCCAACCTGTGTTGGTTCTCATTTATCAACCTCAGCAGGATGAAAGGCTGAGTTGATCATGCTGGGAGTCGAACCTGCAACTTGCAGATCACACAAACATTGCAGCAGCGAGCGCTCAACCCACTGAGCTATCTTACCGGCTATAGCTATCAGAAAACCAGCCACTCCAGAAATAAAGAGCCACATGCTGCTGGCCACAGCCTGAAAAGAAAAAAAGATGTGTTTTCCTTTTTTTTTTAGGGGTCGCAAGGGAGACCACAGGGGTCGCAGGTGTGACCCCTAAATGACGTCCCTGGTCCCCCTCCCCTTTTTCTCATAGGGGTGTTCACCATAAATGCAACAGACTTTCATTTTGAAACAATAACCTTCTATCAGAAAACACCCTAAATGGTTGTTCTATGTTTTGTTAATGTGCGTTGTTCAGTAAGACAAAAGTAACATCCCTATTAAAATTACTATACATACTGAAATGATCACAAAAAGTAGAAAATAACAAGTGCAGCTGTCGATCCTGCAGCCTGGTCCTCTTGCAATGTCTGGCAGATCTCCAGGACCCACTTCATAGCCAACACATGCCCCCCTCATCTCCCTGCATGGACAATGTGCCCAAAGTGGTGTGATGACATTCCTGCGGGACACACTCAATGACAATGAATTGCCTCCAAATGCAAGGCCAGTCTCCGCCACAGGGGAAGCCGCTGTTGCTGCTGCCTTCATTCTTCTTTTAACCATATAAAACACAAAGCCTCCTGACTTCCCTCCTCCCAGATCTGTGTGTTTTTCTCTGGTCAGGATGCTGTCAGCAACGACTGAAGAGGCTCTGGCAAATACTCAGCTTCCCCGACACAGAGAGACAGAGTCATAGAGTGAAACAGAGAGAGAAAAAAACATCAGTCAAGAGAGAAAGAATGCAAGCTCGGCAGGGGTGGACTGGGAAACGAAAGAGGCCCTTGGGTAATTTTCAAAGTGGCCCCACAATACACATTTACAACAAGCCCAGACTTTTCCTATGGGAAAATTTGAAAATAAAATAGGTTAGCACACAAAAGAGGCCCAGGGTGCAGAGGCCTACCAGGAAATCTCCAGAGTTCCCCATAGGCTGGTCCACCCCTGGAGCTCTGTAAGGAATATGCCAGGTACAGTTACTAGTGATACAATGTCATTGGCCCTCATTCCGAGTTAGGTAGTCCTCCTTACAGGCATGGCGTAAATAGCGTGTCTGTGCTGTCAGCAGTCCGCTAATAGAGGACTATTCTGACTTCGCGGGCACGTGCTTTACACCAGGCCGGTAAGCTAATTTGCGCCATGCCATAAAAGGCACCCAAAATGCCCTTACCGGCATCAATCATAGCGCAGATAACACTACCGACATCGTTCAATGCGCCATTAGCAGTGACTGTAAATAGCGGTGACCGCTAATAACGGTCACCGCTATTTACGGTCACCGCTAATAAGCGGAACCGGAAGTAGCGTCATCGCACAGGAATGGGAAGGAGAATGGCGGCCATCTTTAAAAACACAATCCATTGCCATCCTAACCACACAGGACCCTTGGGACTTTGCTGATCATTGGAAAAAGATACACCTCTAACACCACTATGCCCAAGGCCCTGAAGAAGGGAGCTGCCCGCCAGACTAAAGAAAGGTTCAGTGAGGACGAGCTGCAGATGCTGGTAGACACACTTCCGAAGCAGTCTGCCATAGTGTTCTCCAGCAACATGAAAAGAGAGTCAGTACTTCAGAAGAAAGAGACTTGGGCACTTGTTGCCCAGAAGGTCAGTGCTGTGGGGAACACCCCACGCACAAATAAAGACCGTTGCAAGCGCTGGGACGACCTGCGACTAAGGGTCAGAAACATCCTCTCAGTGAACCGCAGCCAGGCCATGGGAACAGGAGGAGGTCCCAGTTCCCTGATCAAGCTCACCCCATGGGAGGACATCTGCGCCAGCATGATAGGGATGGAAGGCATCGCAGGTGTTGGCGAGATGGAGTGTGGCACCACAACATCGGGCGATGGAGGTGAGTGTCCAAAGCAAACATTGCTATGCCAAATCTGATGAAAGTCAACCAATATGTCAGTTCAAACAGTCAAGCCATGGTCGCACACACACTCCCAGCAAAGTAGGCCGATGCATTACAGACACATGCAGATGTTTGGTGCAAGGCAATATTGTACATGAGACATACCACACAAAGATGTAAATGCCACGAGTCAGACAGCCTGCATGGGCAAAATACTATTCATGTCAGATAGCACAGCTCTTGGCCAACATGAGTGACACTGAAATATGCCTGCATAAACCACCCATGTATCAAAGAACATGCTCATCCAAACACAAATTCCTATTACCCCCAATTGTGTGGGTGAGCAATTGTCCTAATGTATGTATGATGCCTATCAATACATCACTCATGCCGTCCCTCTCTTCGACCCCCACAGGCACTGACCATGACAGCGATGGGCAGGACGCAACCCCTGCACAGGCCACACCCCAGAAGAGGTCCCGGGACAACAGCAACCACCCTTCAACCTCGAGGGGACAACACGGGGGGTGCCGTGTACCAACAAGCAAGCCACCCCAGGTACCCATCACACCAGTGACACCAAGGCCCGTAGAGGGCGAAGCACCACCATCACCACCACCACCCATTGGCTGTCCTGATGATACATGTGAGGCACCACACTCCGAGGAGTCGAGTTTGGCTGGGGAGGTGGTAGCTACGGCACCCCTGCCTGTGGAGGATACACAGGACGACATCTAGGTGCCCATGGAGGAGGATGTTTCTGAAGTGGTCCATACCCCAACTCCACCAGCATCCCCCCAAGTATCGTCACTCGATACAGAGCACGCCACCACCCCGGAGCAGTCTGGTCAGCAGCAGACGGAGGGACACTTCAGTCCAATTCACACAACTAGGGAGGCTGAGCAGGCTAGGCAGGACAGCCAGGGGCCGACTACCTCCACAGGTGCACCTGCAGGGCCACATCGGTCTGACCTGCTTACTGCACTTGTGCGGGAGCTTGTCCAGGACAACAGACTGGCCAGAGAGGAGTGGCATCAGGACTTAGCCGCTCAAGGCAGGTCCATCTTGGAGAGCACTGCCTCCATGGCAAAATCAATCTCTGACAACACCAGCCGCATCTGCAAGGAGGTCTCGGCCCTCCGGCAGGTGTTAGGCCGCATAGCGGATGCCATGGAGGCAGGGCATCCCGCTACACTATCACAGCAGGCAGCCACACCGTCTTCCTCCAGTTCTACTCGAACAAGCCCGCTCCGCAGGTCGGCACGTACCCTGCGCCAGCAAGACATACCGCCCCCTGGACCAGAGAGTGCCAATCAATGGACATGGCAGCCTCATGTAGGCTTTGGAGACTCAATGGGACTTGTGTGGGGGAGTTGGGGAGGGTGAGGGTGTGTAGGGGAGTTGTGGGGGGATGGGGAGGGGGTGAGGGTGTGTGGGGGAGCTGTGGGGGGTGGGAGGGTGAGGGTGGTGGAGGGATTCTGCACTTACATTTACATTGTTATAGTTAATACACCCATTGTGTAGAGCTGAGTGGACATTCTTCATTGCGCATGTGTCATTCATTCATTAACAGTGCATAGTGTACCCCCACACCCAGTGCCCTCTGTCCAACCATCACGCCACCCTCTGCTGCCATGTGTGTCAGAAATATTGTGCAATCACTGACTGGCGCACAGCACGTCCCTCCTGTGCATCGGCACCGCAATGATGTCCACCCACATCTTCTTCTTGCCCTTCATCATCACCAGGTGGTAGCAGTTCTATGTCAGGGGGCAGGGGCACGTTCCGGCGGATGCACATGTTGTGCAGCATGACACATGCCATGATGATCTAGGCCACCTTCTCATGGCTATAGAGGAGTGCCCCACCCGACCAGCTGAGTCAGTGAAATCGTGCCTTCAAAAGCTCAAAGGTCTGTTTGATGACCACACGGGTCGGGTATGGGAACGATTGTAGTCCTCCTCGTGCCTGTTCTGTGGGTTTCGGACAGGGGTGAGGAGCCACGGCTTCAAGGAATAGCCACTATCACCTGCATGAGAGGCAATAAAAGGTAAGTGTTAGTCAATCCATGATGGACAGCTGCACTAGTCACACATGCCTTCAGTTTATCGTTGCCCACATGCACATGTTCATGGATGTATTTACACCATCTCCAGCCCCTCAATGTGTCCTCTGGCATGGACTAATGGTGTGAGTTGCATCTTCAAGAAGGTACATGGTGGGCACTGACGTCTTGTTGCACATGCATCATGTACGCATGCAGCTGTGTTCGTGTCAGAATTGTGATGTGCTGTGTTCTGTGAGATTTACTTAGAGGGTGCGTTGGCAGTAGTCTGTGAAATATTGAGCAATCAGCACTGATCATTCCCACAGTGACATGTAGTACTCCTGTGGGTGTGCCGGCCCTGTGACAGACAGTTGATTCCCTAGTAGGTTCAGTTTGATGCACTCACAGGGATGCTTGTCCTGTGTGGTGATATGCTGGAGACAGCAACATAGTGCACATGCACTGTATGGTGCAGGACGACATTGCGGAGGGTGAGGGCCGCAGATGAGTGCTGGACGTGTTGTGGGATGTGGGGTGGTTTCCTGTTACTCATGCAATATAGGTATCAACCTTACTTCATTCCGATGGGATTTCTGTGTCATGTACCGTTTGTGATGCTTTGGGGCACAGTGTTCGGTGATGTGCACATTGTACAGTCACCACACCAATGACACCAGGGTGGTGTGTGCATCTCTCCCCCCATTTCAATGCCATGTGCCGGTCATGCAACTTACCAAGGAGCCAGGCACGTCGTCCAGCATGTCACTCCATGAAGCGTGGTAGCGTGGAGCTTCACAGGACCATAGAGTCATGAGTTGATCCGGGATATCGAGCACAACAATGTGTGATGATCTTGCTGGCGTCGCATACTATCTGCACATTGATGGAGTGGTATTGCTTGCGGTTGCGGTACACCAACTCCATGGCATGTGGGACCACCAACTCCACGTGGGTGCATTTGAGGGCACCTACACAATTTGGCATGCCTGCCAGTGCATGGAAGGCAACTTTTGTATCAAATATCTCCTGGGGAGTCCGTGGTAGGGATATGTAGTCCCTTGTGTGCTTGAGGAGGGCATCCAGCACTTGGTTCGGAATCTGAGAAAATAAGGGTTGTAATATGCCATGCATGTGCCCCACTGTGTGCTGGTAGATGCCTGTGGCAAGGAAGTGGAGCACAGACACTACCTTCAGTAGAGGGGGGATGGCGGTGCCTATTTCAATGAGGATCACTATGTCGTTGTGTATCAGGTCCACTATGGTGGTGATGGTGTCCCGGTCCATACGGTATAGGGTGTGGATCTGCTCAGGGGTTAGGTTGAAAGGACTGGCTCTGATGCGAGGGATTGGGGGCTGCCGGTGTGGTAACAGTGGCTGCACTGGTGGGGCATGCTGGGCCTGTCTCACCCTCCTTCTCCTCCTGCGTCTCCTCTGTGGTGCTACCTGTTGTTGTTGCTGTTGTGGCAATGCAAGCATGTCCTCCAGCTCCAGTAGTGCTACTACTATTGGAATCATCTTGGTGTGGGAGGGGGTGTGGTGTGTGTGTGTGCTCCTTTTGTACTGGCCCAGACTCCATTGCCTCCACCTGTGCTGATTGTGTGCACCTGTGGCAGTTGGGAACACTGCTCAAGGCATTTTACGGTAGTGTGGCGATGCCGGTATTTACGGCATGCCAATAAGCACTTTTTCCGCCTTCATGAAGCCGTTATTTGCATGTCCGCTTCACTTGTGATCTACTCCAGTTTACGGCATGCCGCTATTGCTGGCATGGAGGGTTGTGTGTCCGCGCCCAGACCGCTATTAACGGCACCGTACTTTACGATGCCGGTAATAGTGGTCAGGCTGGCCAGAATGGCCCGTAGCGGTAATCGATGCCGGTATTCCTTTACCGGCATCAGTGTTCCCTTAGCACCAACCTCGGAATGACCCCCTTTGTTTTTAAGTGAACAGAGGGTAACGGGCTGGTCTTGGAAGCAAGACCACTCAGTGCAACAGAAGTTCGAATCCCAGATCCGCACTTAGAAACCAAACTCAGGTTCTATATTAGGTATGTTATAAACAAACAAATAAATAGGTTGTTTAAGTGCAGTTTGAATGAATGGTGTCTTTAAAGAGTGATAATGTCAGTGCAAGGATGCCTTTGAAATTGTCGGAATAAACTGTATTGATTAATTCATGCATCTGTTTTAAATTGGGACATAACGCCATAAAAACGAGAACTCGAAATATGTATGCATTTCCTCTTTTCTCAAAGCTTAATTGCACCTGGCTTGGGTGATGCACGTGGCAGAATTCTTATTTCCCCATCACCGTGGCACATGCTATCATCAGTGCTTAAGAAAGATGTTGTCGAAAATGAGCCACGGAGGCAATCGGCTCCTTTTCAGTGTGACCAGCCTTCCTACATTGCTGTGGATCTGATGGTGCGGGTTCACACCACGTTCAGTGCTGGCTGATCGCAGTGTGTGTGTTAGGGCGCTGAATGGGGTGCCCCCTCGTTAGTCCTGCTCTGCTGCATCATTAACTCCAGGGACGCTGCCGTGGCTCATTCCTGACCCATTTTAGAAAGGTTAACCTCTTCCTTGTTACAATTGACAAGTCTTCAGAAATATCTCATTTAAAATAATGAGGTGAATTTTGTGCTCAATTTCAGCACCAGTCGTCTGTTACTAACCTTTGAAACTATGATTTTAAAAGACATTCCGAATCCTGCACGGGTTCTCAAAATGCAAATATTTTAGGGTGATGACTGTAGTTACATAAAGCATACTTTTCTGGGGGCGGGGTGCACGATTTCTGAGGGGCTATGCACAGGGAGATTGTGTATTTCCCATTATGATTTATTAATCAACTCGGTCTTTTTTATTTGCTTCTTCTATCATTCGGGTTATTAATTATTGTTATCAGTAATATTGTTTGTATTTTTAATTATTGTTAATATTGATAATAGTAATCACATAATTATTACTATTATTGGTACTATTTTCTATGATTAACTTTATTATACAGTGTATTGTTATCAGAATCATGGGGTCATGATGAGTTGGGTACTAGCAGTAAATATGGTGGTATATGGGTAGACAATTATTTTTTGGGAACGCCCAATTCAATGTTGGTTACTGATCTGGCTGAGGAGAAGCTCTGAAGACCGCCAACGGTATTCCAGGAATAGCACTGTAGGCAGCGGTATTTGGAAATACCCCTGGTTCCAATTTCTTCTATATTACAAGTTGAAAATCCACCCAAGCTAAAGCCATAAGTGCTCAAAAAATACATCCACCTAAAAGGAGGTGATAGTGACAAAAAAAGAGCCCACATTCAGGCAGAGTGTCCAGTGCATCCAATAACATGGATGAACTCTTCAAAATCTGGAGGGAACTTGCCAACCCGTCCGCAGAATCTTCTGCCACTACTCCTTCCCAAGACCTTTGTGATGCACTCAACTACCACTTCACTTCCAAAACACAGGACATACTGAACAGCCTTGTCACGCACTCTTTCAACACAACCCCACCCCACATTCACCCTCTTCCTTCCTCCTTCTTCTCTTTTGCTCCTGTCTCCTCTGAATAAGTCACTAGAGTTGTCAACTCCATGAAGGTCTCTTCCAAACAGGTTGCCACATGCTCTTCCAGCACCATCCAGGACAACATCTCCTCTCTGGCCACAGCTTTTGCTGATCTCTGTAAGCACTCCTTTGATACTGGTTCTTTTCCATCCTCCCTCAAGCACTCGCTTGTGCCTCCCCTTCTTAAAAAAGCATTGGCAAACCCTACCTGCACAGCCAACTACCACCCCATTTCAATCACCCTCTTCCAAGGGAAACTGCTCGAGACATTGGCCTTCCCCAACTCAATTCTCATACTGAACTTGTTGGCGGTCTAAATGACTACCGGTCTGTATTCTGAGCATCCAGAGGCACGGAAACTGCTCTTCTGAACTCCATGAAGAACTGCATTTATCCATGGATTCTAATTCCCCGGCTGTCCTCATCCTTCTTGATCTCTCTTCTGCATTTGATACAGTGAGCCATTCCATCCTCATAAAAAGGCTCCAGAATACCCTTAGTATCTCATAACGTGCGGTGGACTGGCTTACCTCCTTCCTAATTGACCGTTCCTCCAATACCATTCTCAGACAATTCTCCGCCCCTCTTCCTCTTCCACCTGTGGCGTCCCCAGGGCACCATTCTTTAACCCTGGCTCTTTAACATATAACTTTCTCTGCTGGTGCAGCCTCATTTCCGCCTTCTACTCCAACTACCAGTACTACACTGATGACACACAACTCTTCTTCAAACTTCCTACTGACACCCTTGCACCCTCCTTCATCCCTGACTGCCTCTCTGCCAACCAGGCCTGGTGCAATGCCAATGACCTCTGCCTCAATACCAGCAAAACAGAGATTTCCTCTATTGGGTCCCCTGCACCCTACTTCTTCCCTTCACTCTGGCCTTCCTCCATGGGATCCCCCCTTCCCCTTCCTCTGTAGCTAGGAATCTCTGAGTCATCTTTGACTCCTCCCTTTCCTTCATGCCTCATATTCAGGACATTGTCAAGAGGTCCCACTTTCAGCTCTTCCGTCTCAAAGGAACTCTGCCCTTCCTCACCTTCCCACAGAGACTCAATGTTACCCGTGCTCTGGTTCTCTCCAGGCTATACTATTGCAATAGCCTCCTCCTTAATCGTCCTTCAAGCACCCTGCAACCCCTCCAGCTAACCCATAATAGGGCATCAATACTTATCCTTGGCCTCAAGCCAAGGGACCGCCTCTATCCTGCCCTACAAAGCCTCAACTGGCTTCTGGTCTCAGCACGGATTAACATCAAATCCCTCTGTATCATCCACAAGGCTATCTGGGGCCAGGTTACACTCTATCTTCAACACTTCCTGACCAAATACTCCCCTTCTAGACTCCTGCGTTCCTCTGATACCAACTGCCTGCGTGTGAATCTGTTTGCTAAACAGAGAGCTGGTGGTCGATGACTTTCCTTGATGGGTTCCCTCTATGGAATAGCCCCCTCTCCCTCTGCTTCTTGAGCAGGACCTCCTTAACTTCCAGAAAAGCCTCAAGACCTTTCTCTTTACCTCTTCCTTGTCTTCCTCTCTCCCCTGCTAATCATACAATAGCGTGACTGATGTGCAGGGCCCTAATGTATCCTCGGGCCCCCGACCCCTGCATCTCTCATCCCTGCCGCTGTCTATTTACTGCACTTACTTAGGCTCACACTACCCACGGGAGGTTGCTCTTCCGTTCTTCTCTTCTTGGCACTTCACCTTTACACTTCTCCATGAGCAAAAGCACCTATCCTTTAGCCCCCTCCCCTCTGTCTGTACTATTCATTTAATTATATATATTTGTTGTAATTCATTCTCTACCTTCCCCTGTCCCCACCCTATTGCCCTGTGATCGCTTTGAAACAGTTTTGCTAATTGTATAAGCCCCTAACAAATGACCAATACATAAATAAAAAATAAATAGTGGCAATCAGAAAATAAATTAGGTACAAAACATTCTGTCAGTTGTCCAAAGAGTCAAATAAGTAAGGAATCAACCATTAAGACTCAAAGCCACATTGTATGGGCAGAACAGCCTGGCCCCTGAGCACTGCCTTTCCCCATACAAACAGTGGTGTATACATAGGCATTGTCAAATAACAACTTTCCAAGTATCAGCATCAGGTGCAGCCCATCCCCTGCACATGAATGCAAAAGGCCCATAGGAAGCCAAACGTCAGTAGAGACCAGCATACTGGGTTACTAAGTGCTGAACCAACAGTGTGATAGCTCCTCGTGCAGGTCAAAGGAGCCAGGCAGCAGGGCAGAAAGTGCACGAGGATATATGCCCCACAGAAGAAGAGGCAGGGCTACCCCATGTACCCCAGGCAACACTGACACCCTGCTCACTACTATCACTGAAGGTTACTGCCCACAAGCATGTATATCCACAAGACCAATATAAAGGACACACCCCACTGGGGAATGAGACCAGGAGAGTAATTGCAAGTAAAACAAGTTTATATAAGATATGAAATGCAAGCAGAGAACTCTTCTGCCCGAGAGAGCTCTGTCAAACAATACACAGGCAGCACATTATCAATCAAAATAACATCACAAGTGATGTCACTACATACAGTATGAAATAAATGTTTAAATTGGTAGGCCCACATGGCGCAGCATACGGTATAGGTGATGTCAGGCTGCAATTGGCTGCTGTGTTTGGGTGGATCGGCTGGCACGTGGGTCATCTGGGCTCATCTCTGCATTGTGAAGGTCGAATTTAGTTCATGAAGAGTTGCATTTCTAACTAATTTAAGCTAAACAACAATCATTGGCATACAAATTATGGTGGACAAAAACTATTGTGTGGATGGGGACCCTTTGTGAAGTATAGACAGATATATGGGCATTCTAACCCTTGAATTTTATGGGGGTTGGGTGGCACTGTGCCCCTCTCTCAGGTGCCTTATCTGTGGGGTTTGATCTATAATGTATGCTCCCTGGTGCTTCTCGACTCAAACGACTATACAGACAAATGTTAGTCTAGGAGAGAATATACCGCTGCACAGGATAACGTATATGGTGGGTACTCTGATGTGATTGTTGGGAGGGGTCATGCAGGCAGTTACCTTCAAAGAGAGTGGAGGGCAGAGGGGCAGTGGACCATGGCCTGGCAGGGAGGGGGTAGAGAGGGTATGAGCAGGTCAACTGAGATGAATGGGCACAGGGTTTGGAGTTTACCCTGGTCTCACACTCTGCAGTGAGCACATTCTATCAGCATTTGATACTAGCTAATTGCAACAATAAATGGCTGAATTTACATGAGAACAAGGCTCATGCTGAGCTGGCAGGGGGTGGAGGTGTCGTGGGCTGTCTGTACGCAGTGCTGGGGAAGGGAGAACTGACATCTCAGTGGAGTGGATCTGGGACTAGTAAAAGATGGGAGTTGGAAGGACACAAAATGGAGTCTCTAAACAAATACATACATTAGGTTATTGGCATACAGATTAATGTTATGTTGTGTGAATATGTACGGAGGGAGTTGGGGTGACTCCCCCCATTAGCTTACATGTGGTTTACCTGCTGTGGGAATGCTAAAGGGGTTGGGACAATGCCACCTCTCCCCCAGCATCACACTGTGATGCAATGACTGGGAAAGAATCACATTTCCATTGGAACATACACTGGTTACCCCAGAGACATGGCCCAAACAAATAGAACCTTAGAAGGACCATGGATACACCTATAGATGGATGTGCCATCCAAGTACGTCTGTCAATGACATAATGTGTCCTGTACTCCGAGCCTCCTCCCCCCACCAATGACCACACATTCTCATCACCTTTGTCCTAGTAAACATAAGAAATGCCAGTCACACCCATTGTCCCATCACTTGGGTGAGACAATGATTCCTTGGCACAAGGGACGCAGCCGTATGGATCTCACTACTGGCACACCTATAGCCTCATGGTTCTTGTAGTGTTAATGCACAACAAGGCAATATAATGGAATCAAATAAATGCTGAGTACCATTTTGACATCTGCAGACAGCCACCAATAATCCTTCCAAACAGCATGAGGATTATCATGTTAGAAGTGTGATCACATGACATAGGGTTGGAAAGTGAATATCCCATATGCTGCATTACATGTGGACAAGTAGAGTGACACATGTTGTTAAACAGGAAATCATACTGTGCCTCCTTTCAATATATATTGGCCTAAGCCTAGTCGCTCTGCGAAGAAAACTGTGTTGCAAAGTTCCGATTTTAGATCGACTTTGCTGCAATTTTAGGATCATCCGCCATTTTGATTTCTGTTCAAATGTGAGTCTGTGTTTTAAAATGGTGGACTGTGTTTCCAACCTATAACCGAGCCTTCCCAACCTTTTGAATCTAGTTAATGGTTATACTGTTCGAGGGCCGAATGTTTAGACTAGGTAATGAGACCTTGTCCCAAGCATGACTTGAAGTCTAAGGATTGTCTCCACTAACAAGCCTCATCCACGAACACACATTGAGGACAATGTAATGCAAATGTCAAACATGTACACTGGCAGAATTACATTGTAAAGGGATGTGCTAAGGCTTACTGCTAAATCCAGGAATACACTTTGTCATTGTAACTTGTTGGAAATGCAAACCTATGTAATCTATGTGCATATTATTGTATGAGCCATAAGTGAACTCGGCACAAACTCTAGACCACAGATTATTAACCTATAGAAGGGCTGGACAATATTACTGAACTGTATAAAAAGCCGAATGTCCAGATGTCCAGTACTCTCACTCTTCACTCTGATGGGCTGGTACTCTTTGTGATGCATTGAGAGCCAGATAGCTATCTGTATTTTCTGTTTCTTTGTAACTGTACAGTAGATTAAAAGATCTGTGAATCGCTATAGCCCGTGTTTGGTGTATTTCATTTTGTGGTACTCAGCCTCGATATTTCCTTGCTTTTACAGATGGCGCCCGAATAGGGACCCTCAAGATTGATGCCATCTCGTTGAAGTGTTGACGCGGCTATCGGACCGGGATCGGACGGTGAGAAAGCGGGCCCCTTCTTAGATAAGAAGCAATACCTCAACAGTACTGCACGACCTGATCCCTGGACTGTGAGCGCGCGGTCCGAGACAGCATCTTGATGAGGGACCATATATCGAGGCGGCCAGTTTTGCTGAAATCACCAACCACGAGGGTCCTTTGTTGTCCTTAGTTATCCGATCGGACCTCCTTTAGTTCTTTGATCAGGTGAGTCATGACCCAATTCTTAAGTATCCTGATAATTTGTTTTGGCGCATTGTTCTCGCGAGTACATTTATTGACCAGGAAACACCAGGAATCTGATAAGCCTGAGAAATTGTCTCCCTGCTTTAGGGCATTATTCCGCAGAGACAGACAATCCTTGGAATTTAGCCGTCCGGCGCCCCAGGAGGGGTCGCCGGCTTGTACTATGTACTGTAAGCATGGCATTGGTAGTGTAGTGTTTAATGATATTTTGCACAGACAAACTAGACATGCTTCCGAACTTCAGTGGCCAACCAATGGTAGTTTAGAAATTCCTTGTATTGAATATTTAGAGTCTATATTGTTAAAGAAAAAGGCTAGACATGCAGCATTCGATGTATGACAAAATTGGAAGAGGGAAGCTATGCAGCAACTTAAAAGTAGAGAGAAACATGCATGCCGTCACATGTCCAATGCCGAAAAAGCGTTGTTGTATGATCAAAGTAAACAGTCAGAGTCAGTTAGAAATATGGATAGGGCTTTTCAACTTGGTATTCAGAAAATGTATCTGTCTAAAGATTTTCATGTGTCTGATGAATTAATTGACAAACTTCTAAATGAACGAAGGCCTGGTGCCACTACGCCACCTCCGTATGTACCTATTCCTGCTGCTTTACCTCTTTCTGCTGTTGTTCTTCCTCCCGTAGTAATTCCTGCTCCTCCTATCGCTCCTCCTATTGCTCCTCCTCCTCGGGTTATTGTTCCTCCTCCTCTCGTTGCTCCTCCACTTGCACCTCCGCCTTTGCCTACTGTTACGGGTTTGGTAGATTTGCCTTCTGCACCAGTGATAGCACCCTTGTTACCGATTGTACGAGATTGGTCTACTCGTCCTCTTCCGAGTGATTCTCTTCCGCTTGTAGTTGATAAGGGAGTCGAATCAAAGATTGTAACTCACAATACTGTGTCTAAAGAGAGAAGGCGCAATTTGACTGCATGGGCTAGACAGTGCATGGAGAGGGGTGAACAATCTGATGTTTTTGCCGTACTCTCTAACCTAGAACATTTTCCTGAGAAAAATGTTTTTACCAAAGGACTGGGAATTCATTTTTGTGTAATATGGAACAGACTGGATGATGTAGGTCTCCCACAAGGGTTGAGAGATCTGAATGCTTTAGCATATTCAAGAGATACTGCGGAGAAAGTATATGAGCATGTCGAGAGGGTTTTTGAGTATAGAAGGGAGTTAGAAAATTTACGGAATGAAGAAATTGATGGTGATAGTTTGAACACTATTTTTGTACAGAAACTGTTCCTTCCTCTTTGTAAATCGATGAGTGAGGAAACAAGAATTTGCACAAAAGATGCGATTAGATGGATTTCAGACATGTCGATATCTCCCACAGAAGTATATGACACGTATAGCTAGTATACGCCAGAAATGCAGAGGAAAGTGATACAGGTTATGATAGAATACATGCAGGATGAATGTATAAAAAGAAAGATTTGTTGTCCCGCAGAATTGTTGAATATCTATAAGAGAGCTTTTTCATCTGACACTCCTTCAGCTGCTTTAGCACTCGATTTAGCTCTGTTGCTCAGTAAGCGTTCGGAGTTTCCTATCTCTCAGTTGCCTATGAGAGAGGATCCTCTGACATTTGTCCCAAAAGTTGAGGTTCCAGCTAATGTTGCAGCAGTAACTGCTGATTATCACATTCCTGCACAGTATGTATCACAGTTTGTTCACGTCCCGTTCTCAAGACAGGAAGTGAACACCATCAAACAATCCATCCCTAATATTAGAAGGAATCTGACAGGGTTCTATTAAGAGATAGAATCCGTTTTGCAGTCGTCAGTATTTACTCTGAGCGATGTAGACTTGTTATTTCCCGTGCTCCTACCCATTGATTTGTGGAAACAGATTAGGACAGTTAGGGGACACATGGTATAATATGGTTAGACAAGATAGAGATAGACCAGCTGGCGAGTTACCGATAGAATAGTGACAAAACTAAAAGCCATAAATCCTGAGAGAAGAATTATTTGGGACAAACTTACTGCTTGTGTCCAAGGGAGGTCTGAGGGTGCTACCGAATTCTTTAATCGGTTTGAACAAGTGTTTTCAGATTTCAGTGGACAAGATTTGATCACAGAGTCTGGAAAACGACTATTTGTAGACAGAATTGTGTGTGGATTGTTGCCTGACATCCAGTCGCAAATTCTGACTTCTGAGAGCGCTTGGCAAGTCTCAGTCTGAAGTATTGCATATGGCTCAGTACTATGAAAGCCGAGTCAATTATGAAAAAGAGAGGATCGAAAAGAAAAAGAGAGACCTGAAAACTAAAGTTCTATTGCAGCAAATTGTTCGAGGCCCTAGAGGGGGTAGTAGACAGTTTAGGGGACAGTATGCTCCACAGGGTAATGTGCCTTTGGGTCCTGTACACGCGAACCAATGTGCTTATTGCAGACAAGAGGGTCATTGGCGAGCACAATGCCCGATCCTCCAGCAGAGGTCGAATAACACATTTGGTACCATGGGTAGACGATCCAGAGGCCGCCCTGGGGCAGGGGGTCTTGGTAGAAGTCAGTTTTCTCAGAATTCACAACCTTTTTCACAGGATAATCAGTCTTCAAGTGTGGATAATAGAAACATTTTTGATCATCCTTCTACTCCATATCTCTCTGAAGATCTTCCTTTTGATGACATTTTGTTTCGCTAGGATTGCCCGAAGCAGAGTTTGGAACCAACGCCTATTCCTGTTAATCAGAAAGGTCCCTACGTTGAAATGATAGTGGGAAATAGGAAACATCTATTCTTGATAGATACAGGAGAGCAGAAGTGTTCCATTGACCATTCACGGGTTCCCAACATTCCACTGGCAGGGCAAACCAATGTTTCTCTAGGGTTTTCTGGTACACCAGTGGTTAGTCCGGTTTCTTCGCTGGTACTGATTACATTGGGTCCATTTACGGATCACCGTTCATTTCTTTTGACAACGAACTGTGGAGAGAATTTGTTGGGGTTGAATCTGTTGAAAGAATTAAATGTGGTAATTCATTGTTCTTCGGATGGAGTGCGTTTGAAGATTTCACCACAACAACTTTCTGTCACTCAGTTCCTGACTAGACCTTTGCCGCTGGAATTTTGTGATGTCCCAGAGTGTTTATAGCAATTGATGACAATGATGTCAGTGTTCTACAAATTTAGCCCGTTAAAATCATTTTGAAACACGGAGTAAAGTTGCCACGTATTCCTCAGTATCAGATTTCAGTTGATGGCGAGCAAGCTTTGAAGTGTATAGTTTCTGATTTTGTACACCGCGGGGTAATTGAGGAAATTGCAGGTAGTTTGTGTAATAGTCTGATTTTGCCTGTGTATAAGAAAGGCGATAATGCAATTCCTTTTCGTTTCATCATTGACTTGCGTGCTATCAATAAGATTGTTGCTCCACAATTTCCTATTGTGCCTGATGTGACGACGATACTAACCATGATCCTAGCTTCTGCTACTCACTTTAGTGTTGTAGACCTTAAGAATGCTTTCTTTAGCATTCCTATACTCAATGATAGCAGATACCTGTTCGCGTTTACCTTAGGGGGACGCTCGTTTACATTCACCTGTGCGCCACAAGGTTACACGGAAAGTCCGAGCATTTATAGTAGGGCTTTGAAAGAGCAGCTTGATACACTCGAGTTGCCTACCACTTGTACATTGCTTCAATATGTAGATGATCTTCTTTTAGCTGCTGACTCAGAAAGTGCCTGTAAGGAGGGCACTGTGTTGTTGCTTATTCACCTAGCAAAACATGGACATAAAGCTTCACTTAAAAAGTTTCAATATTGTCGACAGGAGGTCGCCTATTTAGGCTATCTCCTGTCAAAGGAGGGAAGAAGGTTGACGCCTGAACGGATGAAAATCATTTCTAGCATGTCTGTCCCAAATACACAAAAGGATGTCAGAGCCTTGATAGGAATGGCTTCTTACTGTAGGCAGTGGATCACAATGTTTTGCTAGTGATTAAACCAATGTTGGCTTTGACAAAGAAGGGCATTTCTTTGCCATTGCCGTGGAACTTGGAACACCAGAAATCATTTGATCTGCTCAAGACTGCACTGTGTTCAGCACCGGTTTTGGGCACACCAAATTATGAAAAACCCTACGAGTTGTATGTTCATGAACGTGATGATGCTTTGGCTGTATTAATGCAGGAACATGGAGGGAAGAATAGGCCGTGCAGCTACTTTTCTTCCGCCCTTGATCATGTTGCATTCACTTTGCCAAGGTGTTTGAGAGCTGTCGCTGCTGCTGCTGCGTCTGTAAAATAGAGCGAGGGTATGGTTCTAGGCCATGCTTTAACCTTGTTGGTACCTCACTCTGAAGATGTTCTATTAAACAGAACACAAACGCAACACCTCACCTCCGCACGATTAACGAGATACGAATTGATCTTGTTTGCACCGCACATTAAAATTCAGAGGTGTTGTGTATTGAATCCGGCCGAACTAATACCTTTCCTGCAAGATACTACTTGCAGTGACGAAGTGTCACATGACTGCCTCTACACCACAGAGCAAGAGACTAAAGGCAGGATCGACCTGAAAGATACTCCTTTGAACAATCCACAAGGGGAGCTGTTTTGTGATGGCTCCTGTTTCAAACATCCGGATGGTACATCCACGGCTGCTTATGCCATCACCCCATTAAGCACGATTGTGGAAACCAAGAGAATCACGCATAACCCTGCGCAGGCCGCAGAGATTATTGCATAAACTCGAGTTTGTGAACTTTCCGAAGGGTTTAGTGTAAACATATATACTGATAGTCAGTATGCTTTTGGGGTAGTTCACAACTTTGGTAGACTTTGGGCAGAACGAGGTTTCTTGACCTCGCATGGAACAAAGATTCAATATGGCTCCTTGATAGTGCGGTTACTTTCAGCGCTTGCACTTCCCACTCAGTTCGTGATCATGAAATGCGCAGCGCATCAGAAAATCATAAATGATGTAGGAAAAGGGAACGCTTTCAATGACCAGATAGCCAGTCAAACTGCCACCGATCTCTATTTGGAAATGTACACTGCAAGGGAAGCCAAAAATGTTGGTACCATAGACGAGGGTATTGAATCTGTAAAGAATATCCAAGCCGATGCCACGTTAGAAGAAACTAAGCAATGGGCTGAGGGTTTGGCGAGGTTGGATGATGACAGGTGTTGGGTGGCTAAGTTAGAGGGGAAATGGATGCTGCCAGACGCGTACATTACCATGATGGTCAAAATGGTTCCTGGGCCCACCCACATCTGTGCGAGGAAGGTTTCCAAAATGTTTGAAAAAGTCTGGGTGAACGATAAAATCTCGACAACAGCTTAACGTTTTGTCCAAAGTTGCATGATCTCTCTACAGCATAATAAGGGAAAGGGCACATCGACACCAAGGGGTAGTTTTGGTCTACCTTCTGTCCCCTTCGAAGTCATCCACTTTGATTTTATTGAAATGGAGCGTTGTAATAATTTTAAGTACGTCTTAGCAGTGGCGTAACACAAAATGTGGGGGCCCCCCTGCGAGCCATGCTGAGGGGGCCCCCCAACTCAGCAACAAATCACGGGTCGCGCCACACTCTGGGCTGGCCTAAATTATCACACTTGTGAAATACACACGAATGTGCTGTTGAAGGGGTATGCCACACTAGGAGAAAGATGTAAATATCTGTTTTAATGCAATATACAGCACTCTTTCTGAGAAAAATTGGCTAAAAAGCCAGAGTGTTTGCAATGGTTTTGTAGGGTAACACCAATCCAATACGTGCAAGTCACCAACAGTGCACAGGAACATTAATGCTTTGCTATTAAAAATGGCATGCCACAATGAAAACACGTCCAACTGGCTGCACAATGTAGACCAGTGTAGACACGTAACAACATTACAGTAAAGCATGGCAGGCCACATTTAGACATACCTAGCCGGGTTGCACCAAAATGCCAGTCGAAGCAATAACACTCATCAAGAAGAGAACACACATTCAAGCCCATGTCTCTGTAGCCTCTAACAACACGGCCAAACTCTTTAAAATCAGCAAGTAACTGGTCAATCCTGTTGCAGTTTTTACCTCTCCTGTTCCCTTGCAGGCCCTCTGTATGGCTCTGTTCTCTCACTTCTCAGCTGAAACTCAGGACATCCTGTCCCCCATCTCCTCTTCCTCTTCCTCTCTTGGCCCCCCCTTTGGCCAGCTCTACTTCTCTTACTCCTTTCTCCTCTTTCTCTCTGACAATACCTGATGAGGTTTCCAGACAAGTCTGATCTATGAAAGTGTAGTCCAAACAGGTGCTTCCCTGCTCCTCTAGAACCATCAAGGACCATATTGACACCCTCGCTCCAGCCTTGGCCGATTTCTGTAATCACTCTTTCACCACTGGAACGTTCCACTTTCCCCCTTAAGCACTCCCTTGTGCACCCACTCCTCAAGAAGCCGTCTGCCTTTCCTGCCTGCCTTGCAAAATATTTCCCAATCTCCATCACATCTTTCCTTGGCAAACTGGTGGAAAAAACTGGCCATCTTCCAGCTTACTCTCCACACTGAATCTGTTGGTTGTCTCCATGACCTTGGGCCTCATTCCGAGTCTGGCGCTAACCAATGGCGCTATTAGCACCTTGGTCGGCGCCGGACCCATACCGGCACCGCCCTGGTGGAATGGGAAATTACTGCCCTATTCCGAGTTGACCAGGGCGGTAATTTGCCATTCCCCAGGGCTCTTCCCCATTCCCAAATGAGCCCCCATAGGGCTCAATGGGAATGGGGAAATTGCAAATAACGGTGACCGTACTTTACGGTCACCGTTATTGGCTTAAAAGCCCCTTTGCACCCTCGTTCCTAACGCCTGCTAAAAGCAGGCGTTAAGGACGAGGGCGCAAAGCGAACTCGGAATGTGGCGGTAAGGGATTACCGGCACCGGTCTCGTTAACGGTGACCGGTATCCCTTACCGCCATACTCGGAATGAGGCCCCATCAGTCTGGCTTCAGAGCTGCCACAGGCATGGAAACTGTTCTCCTGAACTGTTCTCCTGAACACCCGTGAAGATCTGCTCTCTAATCTTGATTACAGCATTCCTTCTGTCCTCATCCTCCTCAATTTTTCATCTGCTTTCGACACTGTCAACCACGCCATCCTGATCAATCGACTCCATGTGAACCTGGGCATCACGGATCAGGCCTTGAGTGGCTGACCTCCTTCCTCTTGGACTGCCCCTCCCAAGTGCAACTTGGTCCCTTTCTCTCTGCCACATCTATCTATACCTGTGGCGTTCCCCAGGCTCTATCCTCTCACCCTGGTTTTTCAACCTCTTCTTGGGCCCTTTGGCCCGCCTGATCTCTACATTCTCCTCTTATGCAGATGACACTCGGCTTTCTTTCAGGCTCCCTCAGACGACTCTCCTCTCTCCCTCATTCCTGATTGTCTATCCGCGATTCAGGATTCGTGCGCATCCACCGATATCTCCCTTAATGCCAGTAAAATGGAGATCCTTCTCATTGGGACCCCTGCCCCTGCTTTCCCTCTCGCACTCTGGCTGCCCACCTTAAGCCCTCTTCCTTCGCCTTCCTGCGAGGCAAAAAACTTTGTTGTCATCTTTGACTCCACACTCTCTTTCTCTTCTCACATCTAGGACATTGCCAAGAAGTCCCACTACCAGCTTCTCCTCCTCAAAGGGACTCTTCCCTTTCTCACTTTCCCCCAGAAGCTCACTGTCTCCAGTGCCCTGGATTAATGCAACAGACTCGTTCTCAACCTGTCTTCCTCTACTCTCTGCCCCCTGCAACTAATCCAGAACAGGACTGTGAGACCTATCCTTGGCCTCAAGCCCAGGGATCATATCTCTACAGCCCTGAAATCTCTCTACTGGCTCCCGGTTGCTGCAAGGATCAGGTTCAAGACCCTTTGCATTGTCCACAAAGCTTTCTGGGCCCGGGCCCACACTACATCCAACGCTCTCTTCCAAAATACCTTCCTTCTCAAGCCCTTCGCTCAGCTACCTTCAACTCTCTAAGGGTTAGACGCCTCCCCAGGTAGAGAGTGGGGGGGCTAGATCTCTCTCCTATGCAAGTGCCTCCCTCTGGAAAGGCCTCCCTGCCCCTCTCAAACTTGAGCTGGACCAGCTGAAGATCCAAAAGTAGCTAAAAACATTCTTCTCCTCTGCTTTCTCTCTCTCCCTCCCTCCCCTGCTGGCCTACCTGACCTACCTGTCTGCTATACCGACTGGTTGCTGGGCTACCATTGCTGCACTGTTTTTCCCTCCCCTCTCCCTTGCACTTCCCCCCTCCCTTTCCCCTTGAACGTCTTGTTCTCTCACCTGCACGATCTGAATGATACAAGGCCTAGTAAGATCGTTTGTCTTGTCCTCCCTCTATCTTCCCTCCCATGTCTTGTCACGACTGGAAACACTTGTGTACAGGTGCATTATAAATGACTTATATCATTTAATCACAGATGCCCAGAAAAAAAATACAATGCCCCAGTAAGAAACAACTAATCTGGCAACACCCAAATTCCAGTCTAGCCAGGTAATTACACTTAGCAGGACTGCTCCATCAGAAATGCACATTTATAAACAAAAGTCATACCAAACTGGGGAATGACTAGACTGGCTGCACCAAAATGCCTCTCTAGCCACTTATACCACATGTCATGCCTGCTTAGTCTGGACATGGATAACCATTAAGATTTGATACACAGTACTGCCCCCCTCCCAGAAAGATTCCCTCACCCTCCCAACCCAACTTCCAAAATCATCTTCTTGGCCCAGAATTACCTGCACATCCCTCTTTGTCCCAGAGTTTATGTATGAGACTCCTTGACTCATAGGTAAGTACTGGGTTGAGGAAGAGTGGGACTAGGAGTAATGAAAAGTACAGGTAGCTAAGTCAGGCATTACCTCCATGTACCTCTACCTCATCCCAGTACTTGTGTTCGAGGCATAGTGCCTCATACACAAGTACTTTGACGAGGAAGAATAGGGCTAGGAGTAATGAAGATTAACAATAAGTAATCAAGCCATTAAACACAAGTAGTGGTGTAACACCATTGAGTTGACTGGGATTCAGCACTCCCCCCCCCTCCAAAATGTTGGGCTATGTTGACTCGACCTGGCTGACCTTCACAGCAGTTACCTGACAGAACAGAACAAATATGATAAACAGCACCTGGGTTCTGGGTTTCACTGTTAACAAGAGACCATCAATTACTAACATAAAGCATTTTAATGTTAGTGCCTGCATTCAAATCACAATATTTTAGGCAATTGAAACTGTGATGTGGGTTTAGTACTTGCATGCCAGGGGAGTGATTGGAAGGGTAAAGAGGGAACAGGAGACCACTCAATTCTCGCATCAGACCATAAGTGGGAGCTTTCAAACTTAAATGAGATAAACTGCTTGTAACATTGAAGCTGCACTACAATAGTTTCATTAAAATGTGTTAAGAAATTAGATGCCCCCACACAAACAAGTTTAACCCTCCCCCACTGCCCATAGAAGTTAGCGCCTCTTCCAACATTTGAATAGTTAGCCAACCGGAAATGTAGGTTTTGTTGCACCTCTGAACACAAGCACACACACCATTCACCAAATAAACACATGCACACCCAGCCATCCATACATTTAAGTGTGCACTCTTTCACCATAGAGGCACATCCAGGCAGCCACCCGTACATTTAATTGTGCACCCTTTCACCATACACTCACACATGCAGCCACCCGTACATTTAAGTGTACACCCTTTCACCATACAGGCACACACACCAGGCACCCACCCCTTCATTTAAGTGTGCACCCTTTCACCATGCAGGTACACCCAGGCAGTCACCTGTACATTTAAGTGTGCACCCTTTCAACATACACTCACACACGCACTCGTCATGGGGCTGAGGAGAGCCCTATTACTTCAAAAAGAAATAATTTCTTTTTGAAGTCACTTTGACGTCATGAAGAAATTATTTCTGATAAGGACCGAACCATAACAGAAATAATTTCTTTATGAATGCAGAGTGACTTCAAAAAGATACTGGGTCTCATTAGATGTTTGGCGGTAAAACCGGCAGGCTGCCACCAAACTTCTGACAAATGTCTGGTGCCCGCGAATGGGCAATTACCGGGCCATTATGGCCCTGCCAGACCCGGTAATTTCCCATTCGCGGGCGCTGGAACGGAATGCTCTCCATTCCCATTTGAGCCCCATCTGGCTCAATGGGAATGGGGAGGTCAGATGTACTAGGCACCATTATAAACAGTGCCGGTGCATCCGACATGCTGTGCTTGCGGGTGCCGCTCTGCCCACCAGGACAGACCTGGTGGGCAGAAAGGCACCCGTGAGCCCAACTCGTAGTTTGCCGGTCCAGGAAATACAGTACCGGAAAGCTTACCGGTACCGTAGTTCCTGGAACGGCAAACTTATAATGAGGCCCACTGTTTCTTTTTTAAGTCATAGGGCTTCCCCACCTCATGACATGGAGGCCTTCACCCTAAGGTCTTCCATTGCATGGGGTTGGGTATCCCTTGTACTTCAAAAAGAACGTTTATTTTTCTAGTCACTTGGCCTTCATAAAGAAATTATTTCTGTTACAGAAATTATTTCTTTATGAATGCAAAGTGAAATCAAAAAGAAACTATATATTTTTTTTTTTAATCTTTTCTTTTTCTTCAAGTGGGGCCCCCTCCCAGGACATGTGCTGGTGGGGCCCCCCGCAGCCCCTGTTACGCCAGTGCGTCTTAGTTGTTATTTGCGCCTTTAGTAAATGGGTTGAAGCCTTTCCTGTGAAAGATGCTACAGCAAAGACAACGGTGAAAACCATGCTTAAGGAATATTTTCCTAGGTTTGGTTTGCCAAGGGTCATCTGGTCAGACAATGGTCCACATTTTATCGCTGCTGCAATTCTGCAGATGTGCGCAGGATTACAGATCGATAAACGGTTCCATTCGGCTAAAATGCTCAGAGTGCTGGATTGGTAGAGAGACACAATGGAATTTTGAAGAACAAGCTCGCTAAGACGTGTGCCGGCACCAAATTGAAATGGCCGGACGCCTTACCGATAGTGTTACTATCAATGCGTACCACCCCACAGACTAAGACTGGGCTCTCCCCATATGAGGTGGTTATGGGTAGGCAAGCTAACATTTGCAATGCTCCAAAGCCTCGGCCCCTGAGGGATATTGAACATGTACTTCTTTCTGACTACTGTGACCAGTTAACTAAAAATCTGTATTTGATTTACCAACAGGTGCAAGAAGCCCTTCCAGTAAAATAGGAGGGGCCAGGTCACAACATCCGACCTGGGCAGTGGGTGCTCGTGAAAGCATTTGAACGAGCATCCTGTCTTGCAGTCCGCTGGAGAGGCCCACACCAAGTCCTCCTGGCCACACAGACTGCGGTTCGGGTGGAAGGAAAAATCACTGGATACATGCGTCGCACATCAAGAGGATTCCCTTCCCTTTGCCAGATGATACAGAAGATACGGAAAATCTTACCTACTCTGCTCCCAATGATCACTCAGCATTGAGCAGTACTGAGAGTGCTACAGAGACACTCCCTAAGCCCGTGGGGCCTGGGGAAACAGCTGCTTCATCTCCACACTCTCCTGCAGATCCTTTTTCACCATTGTTAGGTTCTGTTGGAAATTCATCACTTCCATCAGGAAGCAACGACACGTTGTTCGCAGGTCACACCGTACCAGGAGTCCCAAGGTACAATCTGCGTCCACGGAGCTAGACTTACTGCACGGTTCGGCTGTGCCAACAGGAAAATCATCGTAGGCCTTGTCTTTTGGCCCTGTCTTTTGCATACCAAGGAAAGTTTTCTGGCTAGGGATAGGGAAGGACTAAGAAAACGTGCGATCAGGAGATCGCCAGCAAATGAACTCCAGAGCTTTTCATTTTGAAGAAACAATGCCTGCTTTGGCCTCCACCCATAGGGAACAAACAAGTGACAGTGTGGCCAGTATAAACAATGGACGGTCAAATACATGGTCTCTTAAAACATGTTGTTTTCTTGTAATCATGTTAACCAGTTTCACAATAGTAATTGCTTTAGGATTTTGGTACATGGAAGAAGTACGTCCTCTTGAAACTCTTTTGCCCACCAAAAATGTACCCACTGTATCTACACCTTTCGTGTATCTGCACACTCTATCTCCTAGAGACTCTCAACACAGACTGAGTTACCACACTAACACACTACTACTCATAATGTATGCAACACATGCCATTTTGAAAAGGTCTAATTGCTGGGTCTGCTCTCATTTACCGCAACATGGGGACAAGGGGTTGGGCTGGTATATTCATCCTTTGCCTCTGACTACTACATTTTATGCTTCTTTAAGGGCACTATTCTTTGGCCGATGGAATGATAGCATCTCGGGGAACTTTGATGGAACAAATTTGAATGAATTTGAAAAACGAGTTCTAACGCCCCTGGGATGCTCACCTTTTGCAAATAGGAGCAAGCTTAATGTTGCTTCTATTAGGCTTTCTGATAGATTGTCTCGACCTTTTCAATCTCTGATCTCTTTCAAGATGGCTTCTATAGGCAATAGGGATGCCACGCTGTTAACCATCGTCCTGATTCACTTTCTTTCTGTATAAAGAGGGATGGTACTCAGTCAATGGGCGATTTCAAGGGTTGCACCAACGTTGCGAACTTGACCAGTGAGGACACACCTTTGTATGTAGGTGAACCTGTCTACTTCGTCTGCAGTAATGAAGCTTTCCCATGGCTACCTAGGGATTGGCAGGGAACCTGTTATTTAGGAATTCTGTTGCCAGGGGTATTCATAGCAAGCACCATAGAAATAGTGACTTTTCCTGCTCCACATGCATCCTATTTCTTCCATTGCAATGAAAAGGGTGCATATGGGGGATGCAGACAGACACCTGCACATTTGAGAGACAGCAGTTGACAAACTAAATCATCTCAGGAACAATATTGGGCCTTGAGTACTTTTTGCCCCAAAGATTGATTTTGAAACACTTTAAATTGACAGAAAATAATGCTGAAAAGCTCCAAGGTAATAACACTATCTGTATTCATGGAGAAATGTGCCTGCCGCACTGGATCTGTGCATCCGAGAAGGCTAAGGTCCCAAATGTTTCAAAAATGTAATTCTGCTAACCAGAGAACAAAGCCTGTGTTACACACATACCTTTTAAAATGACAAAGGACAAATAGTAGCATGTTGCCACATGTTCTGAATTGTTGCGAGTATGCAATGTACCTACTGTATGTCAAGTCAAGAAAATGTATTATTATTTCATTCAGTGTTTATAAAAACATGCTGAATTATACATAATATCTTACAGCGTAAATATGTCAAAAAGGAGTAGTTATTTTTCATTGGTTTGAATTACACCTGTCTTCAATTCAGCCTGATATTGTGATGATTTCAAGTTGACCAGAGTTTCACCTCAGAACAAATTATGGCCAATCTTTGGGAATATTTTCGAGGGGCCTCTTGAAAAATAAATTATAATTTCAATAGCCCAAGGTATGCAGTATGGAAGGAGATTGACATCTGCTGGTCTAAACCTGTTCCTTTTATTACTGAACTTCAACAACTAATTGTTCCTTTAAAAGTGGCCCCTTTTGAACTGTGCTTAGCAATAAAACTAGCCATCTGGTAAACTGATACAGGAGAACAGAGGAGGATTGTCATCTCATTTCAAATCACTCATTCACTGAACATATTACATAGGCGTGTCTGCATGAGTCATATGCTAAATACTGAGAAGATGTCCATAGGTCAAATGGAGGGCATGATTCAATATGTACATTATAAATAGAAAAAATGTGTCTCATAACTTTGAGACGGTGGTCAGTCATAATTTCGGAAAAAAATATTCGAAAGACAATAATGTCGAAACAATAATATCGAAAAAAAAATCTCTATTTTTTTAAAATCATATATTTATTTTGGGGTCCGGGAATTAAAAAAAAATGGGTAAAACCAAAAAAAATAAAAAAGAGGGGTAGGGGGGTAAACCCCCCATTTCGGATAAAATATGTAATTTAAAAAAAATGTGACTTTCTTTTCGATATTTTTTTTTCTCGATATTTTTACTTTCGTAATTTTTGTTTTCAAAATTATCACTATAAACCCTTTGAAACCATATCAGTAACAATCATGGGACTTTGTGCCATTTAAGGTTGAGTGTCTCCTCTTAATCTCACATCATAATAAAAAAAAACTTGTTATTATCCATACAATTTTGAATGACTATGCTATATATTCTTGTTGCATACCCTGTGAGGTTAGAAATCCTTATGTCATTATTGTGTCAGGTTTATATTGTAAAATGTGGAATGAAAACAAATTTGCAGTAAAAAGTATTAGAAGCAGATTGTGCCTCCACCTTTTTCTGGTCACAAATATAGAATTTATGACCATTCAAAGAAGAGTGGGGGTGTATATTGAAGGGGGTGCCTGACTATGATGCATGCCAATGAAAATATTGGGCCAAAAAGATAGCATGACATAATTATAATGTAAGCATGGGAACATTTTACACTTATGAAAATTGGAAGCACACAGGGGATAGGAGGCTGACTCTGCTAAATAAAGCACAAAGGAACACCACCTGTTTCTAAGGGATGGGTGGATCAATGAAAGAGAACAACTTAAGGGAACCTGCAGAAGGGTGGATTCCTGTTCCAAGGAGATGAGTCTTGTCAACAGGGGATCCTGAAGGGAGAGGAACATGAGGTAGTTCTGATTTCATGGAAGCACACGAAGAAGAGCCTGCCGCCCGAGACTTCCATGGAAACACTTGAGTATAAGCATTCCCCAGATTAAATACATCTGCTCTCTAGCCACCATTTTAGTTTTTCCTGTTAAATCTCAGAAGGAGGGAAGGTGATACCAAAATACATCGATTAAATCGGAAATATATAGTGCATTCTCACTGCATTTAAAATTAAGTGAGGTGTTCTTTCAATCCAACCCAAAACGTTTGAGCTGTGTGCGCAGTGATCAGTGATACAAGTAGCATTTTAGACAATCGGTGTGCAATTCTTTTTAAATTATATTCTCATTAACTTGTACACAAAGTGTTTTCACAGAAATAATTACCATAAAGCCATGATATGAAGATGTCCAGGTCATAGCCTAATGAAGATCTGCTTGATAATGGGCCTCATCACGAGTCTGGCGGTAACCCTTAAATGCGGCGGTAGCGCTATTACTGCTGCATTTAAGGGTCCGCCAGATCATGGACTTGGCGGATTTCCCCCCAGCTCTAAGCCGGGGGGGAAATCCGAGACAAATTTGCCAATTTTCGGTGCTATTACCGCGACGGGAAATCCACCGGCAGTAATAGCACAAATGTTCTCCATTGGGGGCAATGGGGAATGAGGAATTCCCGAATGGGCCCAATGGGGAATGGGCACTAACCGTTCCGCCAAACCCGTGATCCAGCGCTAATAGCGCCGGGGGGTATGGCGGTAGAGCTAATAGCGCCTGCGGTAATAACACCAGTGTTACCGTCCAACTCGTGATGAGGCCCAATGTGTGTTATGTGAGGGCCATTGCTATTTAATAAGGAATGGGAAATTAGAGTAAGTTTACTTGTCCCATTTCTACTCCTATAAAAATGATTTGAATTTAAATCCAGTGTACTGCTCATCCTTGAAAGTGCACAGTGGCACTTAGTAAGGTGAGACGGGAGGGACACTTAAACCATTTAACACCATTATGTTGTGTTCTGAACAAATACTATTGCATCCCAAATCAAGACCTGCAGATCATTGATGCATTTCATTATGAACTAACTTTAAACTGAACATACATAATGATAGCTCACAGCACAATATTTACCTGGGAATTGCGACACATGCAACAGTTCACTGATTCCAAAAATTGCTGCATTTATTGGGGAACGCCAAGTTCTGTGTAAATATATCGCTATACATATATTCCAACAGGTTCAGATGTAAAGAGTTTGACACAGTGGCTGATAAGTGGCAGAATTAATTCGAGAATACCTAATGCTTTCCAGAATTAGACCTATTGAGATGTCATTTAACTGGATATTTGTGTGTGAGAAATAGTGAGATTCAAGCAGGTGGGTTATTTTCATTTTTGTGTAGAAGCTGCCTGTGGTTGTGTAAGAGTGCTGTGACTTTCTTTATAAAGTTTAGGGACCACCTTTAATGTATGTATTTGAATACATTTGAGTTTCGGCCAAACTGCCTGCTTTTTGTAGAAATAATTGTGGGGTGGGACTATACACTAGGGGGCATAAGATCAGGTGCGCAACTGCTTTCTCAATAAGTTCCCAGATTAACGGGAAGCTTGTGATGGGTCTGTAGTTAGCTTGGTCCTTTAGGTAAAAGTAAGTTTGTTTATTTTTAAAAGTGGTCCTATGAGAGCTGTCTTCAGCACATCGGGGAATGCACCTTAAATGAGGGAAGCATTCACAATCATGCAGTGTGCATTGAGCACTGGACCTGTGAGCTGTTTAATAAGGGAGGGCAGGAGGGCGTCGTTGATCTAAGCTGTAGGTTTAAAGTGAATCAATGTGTCTGAGAGATTCTTAGGAGAGAGGGGGGTGAAGTCAGTCCAGAAGGACAGCTCCTGGGGGTGGATGGATAGCAGACTGCGTCTGGATGAGATGCATCAATGAGACATCTGATATTATGAGTTTGGTTAAAGAAGATGCTATTAATTCTTCTCTCTTGTGAAGGCAGCACTTCGGGGGCAGGCGTGGGCTTGGCGCAGTGTTTGACAACTTCAAATATGGCTTTGCTCCTGTTAGAGACTGTCTAGATTGGGGAGGAGTAGTAAGCAGGTTTTGTTTCAGAGATCGCATTTCTGAGTTTGGTGTGCACGGATTGAGGGTTGAGAGATCCTCTGAGCAGTCGTCCTCACACCTCCAACTTTCAAGGGATCTCATCAAACTTTTGTTGTCAGGGAGCTCAGATGTGTAACAGGTCGTGGACAATTTGACTTGGCCATGAACAGACTTTACGGACCTATAGGGTACACTAGTTCTTTTAAGAAGTGTCTGTTCTTATACTTTGGGTTAGGGTTTTGGATATTAGTTAAATTGTTAAGGTTTGTTTGATATATTAGTTGGCTGTAACTCTAAAACGAAAAATTTGATGATAACTTAAGCCTGAATATTAGTTTTTGTATAGTTTAGCACCCAAAAACTGGAACGCACTCCCTACCGCGCTAAGGAACGAAAAAGCTCATACCACGCCTTCCGCAAAGTACTCAAAACCACGCTGTTTAATTAACTCCACCCCAACTTACCCATCCTAGTGTATCTTCACAACTGTATGTAAATATGCAAAAAATGCTCTGCACTGTATCTATATATACTTCATGTACGCCTGTAACCAGTAAGATTGCTTTCCACGATGCCCCTGGGCAGATGTGCGCTATACAAATCCAAATGGATAAATAAATAAATAAATAAATAAATAAATAAATAAATACTGTTTTGATGATTTGTTGAAAAGAAAAGAAAGTGTTTAAAAAAAACAATAAAAATAACACACAACATCAGCATAAAGTAAAATGCTTACCTTGGTGCTTTCAATTTTGCGGGCATCACAGTCAAGATCTTGGATAGACAGCGCTAAATCATTTATATACAATAAAAACAAAATGATGCCAAAATGCAAACTTGCCTAACTCCCCATGTCATTTTGATTGCCTTGATACACGCCTTTAGGACCATAGCTCAGCTTTGCTGAATTGTTTCTATAAAGTTATTGCATCATGGTAAGCTAAGAAAGGGGGACTGCTTTGTCCTTTTAAATTTTCAATAGCATAGCCCTATCCACACTGTCGAAACCGGATTGAAAGTCAGCAAACATTAGATAAAGGGGCTTTTTCTTTTGAATGGTAAGTTTTTGTACTAAGGCAGTTAATAAAAAGCAATTCTCTATTTTATCTTTATTTTGTCTAAGCCCCCATGCAATCAAATTTGTTATTGGGCAGTGAACAGACACCTAATCTCCAAGTCTCTTGAGGAGGGCTTTGCCCTACACTTTGGCAAGCAAATCAATAAGTGAAATTGGGTGATAGTTCCCCAGGTTAATCTTATGGCCATGCTTAAAAATAGGAGCAATTTCAGCCATGGTCCAGGAACGTATAAAGTGCATTGTAAGGGTGCAGAAGTAGGCGTCTGACACAATGGTGGCATGGCAATTAGCAAAGATTTGTATTTATTATTTAACCAAAAATGAAGAGTAAACCTATCTCTCCCCAACTCTAAGAGAGGTTTCCCAGCCCCCAATAATGAACTAAGGAGACAGTCAGAATGTCCAAGTAAATGAAAAAAGTACACTGTTACGTCAAAATGCCTTTTTCTATCCCTCACACTTGTTACTAAAAAGAAAAGCATTGTGGATCGCCTACGTCTAGAAGAGTGGCTCCCTTATGCTGGACAATGAGCCACAGTTTCCAATGTAGGGGAGATTTTGCCTGTGAGAATAACTCCCTTTGCCAGGTCTCACTTCCTTTCTGAGGAAATAAACAAAGTTCCTGGCCAAATGACCCCCTCCATCCCAAGCCCTTCTCAGCTTGTAACAATTCTCATCTTTTCCAAATTCACAGTTCAGTATTATCAGGGGGGCGCACCTCTTCTCCCCCTGGCTTTCTTTGCACTTCAAAGTTCCCTAATTTTATATGAGTTACCAGTCTTATGGATGCGTGTTCCAGACGTGTGTATTTCTCTGCCTTGGAGCGTTAGAACTGGTACACTCTCAGCCGGCAGGCTCAGCAAAAGCCCACTTCCAAGGCCCCTGTCTGCTCCCTGTCCACTTCCGGAACGCTAATTGGGGTCCTCCCTGCACCTTAACCGCAATGATGCTGCCACCTCACTCCTCTAAGAAATCCGGACTGCCTTGACTTTGCCACCGCCAGAACTATGGGTTAGTTCCCTCCTTATGGACTCACTTCTACTGCCTTTGACTATCACTGTTCTTTCTGCTTGTTGCTCCCATGTTTTCATCCTGCTGCGCAGTGCTTCCTAAAACCCTTTGCTAACATCCAATTCCAAGATTGAAAAAGTCAAATCTTGCTGTTTTTGCTTTGTACTAAAAAGTCAAATCTTGCTGTTTTTGCTTTGTGCTAAAAAGTCAACTCTTGCTGTTTTTGCTTTGTGCTACAAAGTCATATCTTGCTGCCCATTGCGAAATTCTCTGTATTTTGCTTGTATACTGTTTCTTCTCTGTAACTTGCCAGCCGAGTGACCTCACCACTCTCTTTTGTCTCACACCTACCTGCCTTAGCCCCCCCAGTATCTCCATCCTCTCCTTACTTCCACCGCAATGGTGCTTTCTGTTTCTCCTATCTTCTCCAACTACTCCTCCATTGACTATCCTTCCCTTCTCACTAAGTCTGGTAGGAAGAAGTTTGAAAAGGATATCTTGGCCTCTAATCCTGGTCTTCCTATCGCTGACACCTACTCCAATGCTTCCGCCAGACAGACCCTTACCGACATCCTCTTTGTCGTTCCTTCACCAGATCTATGGACTCCTCATATGGTCTCTGTGCTCTGCCCTATCTCCTCCTCTCCCATTAAAGTGGCACTCGCTGGGAAGTTCTCATGGCTTCCTCCGACTCCTCTAAAGTCATCATTACTGTCTACCTAAATGGCACTGTCATGGTCTAAGGCCCTCAGGCCAATCTCCTCCTCTTTGATAGGCGCTTCCCTCACCTCATCAATTTCCTTTCTTCTCCTGCTGTCCCCTCCTCTCCCCCCTTGGCTACCTTGCCCTTGCTCTACTCCTCCTCCTCTGCCCCTCCGAGGGCTCTTTCTCCTCCACAGGGCATACCTCTGATCTGTAACCCTCCCCGGAAGGTGTTTAAGGCTGGCAACCTTCTTCATAATGCCACTCTCAACTCTCGCTCTGCCGTCAAACACTCCTCTGACATCTGCCACCTCCTTGAAGAACTAGCCCTTGATGTCCTTGGTCTTACTGAGACATGGTTCACGGCCAGCTCAGTCTCGAGCTTTGACACTCTCCTCTCTGATGGCTACAAGATCCTCTCAGCACCCAGATCCTCCCGGTCCGGTGGGGGGGTAGCCCTGATCTTTCCTGAGTGGATTCCTGCCTCTATCATTCCCACTCAGACCTACTTCTCTTTTGAAATTTTGAATTTAGGCTTTCTCTCTCGCCTATCCATTCTCTTACTGTGGTTACCATCTACCGGCCTCCTGGTCAAATCACCTAATTTCTCTCTGCGTGGACAGACCTCTCCTCCTCCCTCCTGGCCTCTACCACTCAACTCCTCCTCCTCAGTGACCTAAATATACATTTAGACTCTCCTTGCTCCTCCTCTGTACTCTTCTGTGAGCTCTGCGACTCCCTCTCCCTGTCCATCCTCCCGTCTGGCCTGACTCACTCTGCAGGGCACACACTCGATGTCTTGATCTCCTCTGACCTCCCCCTCTCCATCCCTCTGACCACTCCTCTCTTCTGGAGCGATCACTCCCTCCTCTCATCTCATCTCTCCCTCTCTTCCCCCCAAGCCAAGCCTACCCCAACACTGCCACCTACCTTCTCGGACACCCGGCCCATGAACCATGTGTCAGTTGAGGCTTTTGCCACCACTTTCTCTCCCCCCCTCCACCTTTGGCTGTCTCTCATCCTGATACAGCCCTGTCTCTGCTCTACTCTTCAATTTCTGATAGGCTTGATGCTCTTGCCCCTGTCATGAGGATCCGTTTGAAGTCCAAAGCCAAGTGCAATTCCTGGTATGACTCTGACCTAGCTACACTGTAGTAAGTGTAGCTACAATGTAGTAAGTGTAGGGCAGCTGAGAGGAAATGGAGGACTTCCTGTTCATCCGCTGACAAACTGGCCTGTCGCCTGCTACAAAGGCAATACCGACTCTCTGTCCTCAGCAAGAAGAGAGTCCACATTCAAGCTCGTGTCTCTGTGGCATCTAACAGCTCGGCCGAACTCTTTAAAATCTGCAAGGCACTGGCCGACCCTGCTGCAGTCTCTACCCCTCCTTTTGCCTCCCAGGTTCTTTGCAATGCCCTTGCCTCTCACTTCATTTAAAAAATCCAGGACATCCTGTCCACCCTCTCCACCCACACTCCTCCTCTTCCCTCTCCATCTGTGCTTGCTGACCCTCCTTTAGCCACCCTCCCCCATCATTCTCATCCTTTCCTCTTTTCACCCTAACGAGGTTGCTAGACAAGTCCGATCTATGAAAGCCTCTACAAAACAGGTTCATCCCTGTTCCTCTAAAACCATCAAGGACCACATTGACACCCTCGCTGCGGCTCTTGCTGATTTTTGCAACCACTCCTTTGCCTCTGGATTCTTCCCCTCCCCTCTGAAGTACTCCTGTGTGCATCCTCTTCTCAAGAAACCCACAGCTGATCCTTCTTGTCCAGCTAACTATCCCCCAATTTCCATTCCTCCCTTTCTTGGCAAACTCCTGGAAAAGTTGGCCATCTCTCAGCTTAACCTTCATTCCAATTCTGTTGGCTGTCTCCATGACCACCAGTCTGGCTTCAGAGCTGCCAAAAGCACGCAAACTGCTCGCCTAAACATCTGTGAAGATCTGCTCACCAACCTTGACTCTAACATTCCATCTGTCCTCATCCTCCTCGATCTCTCTTCTGACTTCGACATGGTCAACCATACTATCCTGCTCAACCGTCTCCATGAAAACCTGGTATCACTGATCAGGCTCTGATCAGGCTCTGATCAGGCTCTGACCTGGCTGACCTCTTTCCTCTCAGATCGACCCTCACAGGTCCAACTTGGGGCCTTCCTTTCATCTATCTTCCTCTCTACATGTGTTGTTCCCCAGTGGTCTAACCTCTCGCCCTGGCTTTTCAACCAATACCTGGCAACTCTCGCCCACTGCATTGCCATTTTCTACTCAAATTTCCAGTGCTAGGCTGATGACACTCAACTCATTTTCAAGCTGCCCTCTGCCACCTCCTATCCCTCTCTCATCTCTGATTGCCTGACTGCCATTCAAGATTGGTGTGCTGCCAATGATCTTTGTCTAAATGCCAGCAAGACAGAGATCCTCCTCATTGGCACACCTTCACCATCCTTTCCCCTCACTCTCTGGCCGGCCTCCCTTGGGCCTCCTCCTACCCCCACCTGCGAGGCTAAGAACCTCAGGGTCATCTTTGACTCCACCCTTTCCTTCTCCGCCTACATCTCTGAGGTCTCTAAAAAGTCAAATTTCCGACTGCACCTCTACAGAGGTACTCTGCCTTTCCTCTCCTTCCCCCAGAAGCTCATGGTATATCAAGCTCTGGTTCTCTCTAGCTTGGACTATTGTAACAACCTCTTTCTAAATCTACCTGCCTCTACTCTCCGCCATCTGCAACTAATCCAGAACAGGACTGCGAGACTTGTCCTTGGCCTCAAGCCCTGGGATCGTATCTCTCCAGCTCTGAAATCTCTCCACTGGCTCCCAGTGGATGCAAGGATTAAATTCAAAACCCTCTGCATTGTCCACAAGGCTTTCTGGGGCCTGGGTCCAAAATACCTTCTGCTATCCCTTCACAAATACCTCCTCTCTCGATGTTACGCTCACCTTGACCCCACAGGGGTGTCGATCGGACCCGGACAGCTGCGGTCTCCGTCAACGTGATGCGTAGTGCAGTGATGACTGTCTGGACTGGCCCACCTAGTCTTGTCTGCTGGACCCGAAGAAGTATTTTCCTGCAAGTGGAGACAGGGATTAGCCACCTGTGGGTTTTAGTGATGGCCTCCCAACTGTTCTCGCTCTCCCCCACTAATCACCTCCGATATCCCCTTAGTAACCTCACCTTATGTTTGTAAAAGATGAGCTCTCCATCCTGCGGGTCTTGCAGGGGCGCGTAGATACCAGTTACTTCACTGGTTTGAAGGCGTTGGGAGAGTTCCGGTAAGCATTGACTCTGAAGTCCCAGGCGGGATTGGTAAGTATCAAGTTCAAAGAGTTCAATGTGCCCGATGTTCACTCTTGTCCCCTTCCTTCCTTAAGTTGCAACTGAGTTCGTGAGAAGAAGGTCTCGTAGCTGCTGCTGGCATTCAGGTAAGAGTCTGTGTTACCCAACGCTGTACGGTAACTATTGCTGTAGGCATGCGGGCGTGGCAGAAGACTGGATGCTGGCTGCAGGCACGGTGAGAGTCACGTTGCTGGATGCAGAATAACACGAAGCATGTGCTGCTGTTCGGGCGTGGTTTAAATAGCCTCCAAAGTAGTCCCAGGAAAGAAGTTCCCCAGGACCACACCGAGTAAAAAATAGTCCCTGTAGTAAAATAGTCCCATCCAGGCCTCACGTTGGCTTGGATTTATTTGCAGCATGGTCTGCATGAGGTAAGTAATCTCTATGAGCCTGGCGCCTATGGGGCCAGGACTGATTTTTATTATGAGCCTGGTGCCTACAGTGCCAGGACCGAACCCAGACAGCCCCTAGCTGGGGCTGCTGGGGTTTTTGTAAATGTCTGGATGCCTGCTCCCGGGGCTGATGGGCTTGATCCGGATGCCCGGGGGTAGGCATCATGACAGCACTCCCCCCCAAGGCCCCTCCTAAATTTGTTCTTCCCCTTGGCCCTGGTTTGTCTGGGAAGTTCCAATGGAATTTCTTCACCAACCGAGGTGCATGAACGTGGTCACTAGGCTCCCATGACCTTTCCTGTGGTCCGTAACCTTTCCAGTCGATTAAATAAAAAAGTCTTGATTTAACCAACTTAGAGTCCAGGATATTCGTTACCTCGAATTCAGGTTCTCCATCTATTAGGATGGGGCAGGTGGTTTGGCAAGTCTTGTCCCGGGTTGAACTGGTTTCAGAAGTGAAACATGAAAGACAGGATGGATCCGCATATTAGAGGGTAATTCCAACTTGACGGCCACCGGGTTGATAATGGCCTTAATAGTGTAAGGTCTCAAATAACTAGGATTAAAAGTCTGAGTTCCTTTTAGAGGTATGTGTTTTGTAGCCAGCCAAACTTGATCCCCAATCTGATATCGTGGAGCATCGCTTCTATGTTGATCAGCATTTTTCTTATATTTCTCTTTCGCTTGTTTGAAATGTTCTGTTGCCTCCTTAAAGGCTTGTGTAATAGTAGAGTGTAAATGACTAACTCCAGGCATTTCTAAGTGCTGAGGCGAATCGAGTTCTGAGGTTCGAGGTTGATGTCCGTATATGGTATAGAAGGGGCTTTGTCCGGTTCCAGAATGTACTGAGTTATTGTATGCATATTTGGAAATCCATAAAATATCCTTCCAATTGCTTTCGGTCTGGTGCAGCATGCAACGTAGGTACTGTTCAAGGGTCTGGTTGGTCCTCTCTGTCTGACCATCAGTCTGGGGATGGTGACTGGTTGATAACCTCACATCGATTTGCGCCAATTGACAACATTTCTTCCAAAATTGTGAAATGAATTGACTGCCTCGGTCAGAGACCAATACGGAAGGAAATCAGTGTATTCGAACAATGTTTTCGAGGAACTCCTTGGCCAAAATTGAAGCAGAAGGTAATCCTTTTAAAGGAATAAAGTGGGCCATCTTGGAAAAAAGATCCACAATAACTAGGATGGTGTTAAATCCATTACATGGAGGTAGATCTGTAATAAAGTCTAAAGACAAGGTGTGCCATGGTGTAGGTGGAATATCCAAAGGTTGTAAAAGGCCAGCAGGCTTTTTCTTCTGGCTTTTGTTTTGGGCGCAAATGCCACAAGACATCACAAATGACTTTACCTCTTTTCGCCAAGTGGGCCACCAGAACTGTCTCTTAATTTTTGCTTCAGTTTTTGCGATACCTGGGTACCCTTCCATCAGGGTGTCATGGTAATTGCAGATGACTAGTTCTTGTATTTCCTTGTGTGGTAGAAATAGTTGTCCTTGATAGTAAGGTAGGTCATTGACGACTGAGTAGTCCGGGCCTTTCTTTACCCAGTCTTGCAGGGTTGCTGGATCGAAGAGTTGTTGGATTTTTGAATGAATATCTTCTAGTGTCTGTAGAGTAGTTATGGCAAGAATTCTTTGCTCTGGAATTATTGGCACCGGTTCCGGGTTTGCATATGCTTCTCCCATTCCTATTCGGGATAAGGCATCTGCTTTGCCATTTTTGCTGCCTGGTCGATAAGTGATCATGAAATCGAATTCGGCAAAGAACAATGCGCATCGAAGTTGTCGCGATGATTGGGCTTTGGCTGTTTTTAAATACTGCAGGTTCCGGTGATCAGTGATTACGGTAATGGTATGCCTGGCACCAAGAAGGTAGTGCCGCCAAGCCTTAAATGCAGATTTGATAGCTAATAGCTCTTTATCGGTCATCTGTAACGCTCACCTGATTCCCGTAGAGGCGCCGGTCTTGACTGGGCGTATACCGTATCTTCTAAGGTGATGTGTAACACACGGCTGGCTCTTTGGGCTGGACCCCTGTGCACTGTATGTCTGACTCGAAGGGTAAGGTGTCTGCAGATAGAAAATATGGGATTAATGAACTGGGTTATTGAATGTCTCTCTCTTCTTCCCTTTCTCTTCCCCTGTAGAACCCCAAAGGTTAATGCGCTCACCTTAGGTAAGTGAACGCCGTGCTCTCCATCTGCTTCGGAGCAGGGTGCTGAAACCAGTTTCTTCACTGGATAAGGGGAGCAGGCCTCTTGACTTCAGAGGACTGCTGTCCGTCGTTTACTTCACGAACGGTAAGTTTCGAGTAATTCAAATGTCTTTAAAAGTCTTTAGTAATGTTGTATCTTGTTTTGCAGGATTCCGGTGATGGCGAATGACGGGCTGAAGTGAGTTTTAAGATGGAGCCCATGTGATGAATAGAAGCGCCTGGAAGCACGTAAGTAAGCGCTTGCTGCCTGCTTCATGACGCGCTCTAACTGTCTTTTTCCTTTGCAGGTACAAGTTCGGAGCGGCTGAAGGGTGCCGGAATACCCACTGGGTTAGATGTGAAAGGAGTAATTGCACGTGAGTATTAAAGTTCCCCAAAGTCTTTAAACGCACCTTGTTTTATCTTTCAGATGCGGGATGCAGCGCCGAAGGCGTTTGTGACAGCCGATGGATCAGGTAAGTGGAGCGCTGTCACTGAAGACCGTAATGCTAACCTGTTCTTTCTTGTCTTTATAGGTGTTGCTGAAGACTGGATTCAGGATGGTAAGCCTTTTTCCTTAGGCCCAGGATCAGATGCAGAAGACACGATGAGCGTTCTGCTGCAGAGGATGCAGAATAACGCAAAGCAAGATTCATCCATCGGGTGTGGTTTAAATAGCCTCCTGTAGTGCTTAGGTCTCTCCTTCCACAGCCACGCCTAGGAAAGAAAAGAGTTCCTGCTTTCCAGAAGAGTTCCAGGGTTCTGAACCTAGGGAGTGGCTCCTGCCCCACCCAACAGGAAAAGTAGTCCCAAACAGAAGAGGATCAGAGGCTCAACTGGCAGGTAAGTAAGCAGCATGGTCTGCCGCAGGTAAGTCCACCCAAGCATTATGAGCCCGGCGCTTCCAGCGCTGGGACTGGGCACATTTATGAGCCTGGCACCACCGGCGCCAGGACAGGGTCCAAAAGGTCCCAATTGGGACCGGCTGGCGCTCGGAACCTGGGTTATGGGTCTGCTTCCAAGGGAGTTGGGCAAGTCCTGACCTCTTGGAAGCAGAGATCATGACATCATCGCATAGTTTAACTCAGGTGCTGAGAACTTTCTGGACCAAAACGCTACTGGGTGAAGTTGACCGGTTTCAGGATCCTTCTGGGACAGGACAGCTCCCGTGGCTAAACTGGATGCATCAGTTTCAACTATGTATGGAAGCTCAGGGCGTGGATGCTTTAAGACAGGTGCTGATGTGAATTTCGCTTTCAACTCTTGGAAGGCCTTTTCAGCCTCCTCGGTCCACAAGAAGCATTTGTTTTTTCACAAAAGTGCTGTGATGGGTTGTACAACATGGGAGAAGTCCGGAATGAATCTGCGGTAGAAATTAGCAAATCCGAGCATGCTTTGTACCCCTTTGACTGAACTGGGTGATGGGCACTTGAGAATTGCGTCCACCTTTCGAGAGTCCATTCGGACTCCCTTTGGAGTCAAGATAAATCCAAGAAATTCAACTTCCATAGCATGAAAAACACATTTTTCCAATCTTGCATATAACTTGTGCTGGTGTAGTTTCTCAAGGACTGCACGCACATGCTTAACATGGTCTGATTCTGAGGAGGAGTACACTAGAATATCATCTATGTATACGACGACACAGACGTCAATGAGTTCACGAAGGACATCGTTCATAAAATACTGGAAGGCTGCTGGTGCATTGCACAACCCGAAGGGCATCACCTGATATTCGAATAATCCGTACTTGATTCGAAAGGCAGTCTTCCATTCGTCGCCTTTCTTGACACGTACCACATGATATGCCCCTCGGAGATCTAACTTAGTGTAGATACAAGCATTCTTTACTTGTTCTAGTAATTCGGGGATCAGAGGCAATGGGTATCGGTTTTTTACCGTAACCTGATTCAATGCGCGGTAATCTATGCACGCTCTAAGGTCACCTTCCTTTTTTGGCACGAAGAATAAAGCTGAGGATGCAGGAGACTTGGAAGGACAAATAAAGCCATTAGCAAGGTATTGGTCCAAGTATTGCCGTAGGTGAAGATTTTCAGGTTCCGTGAGGGCGTAGATTCTACTGCATGGGGGTTGTGCACTGGGTAGGAGGTCGATTTGACAATCGTATGATCTGTGAGGAGGTAATGTATTGGCCTGTTCTTTTTGAAAAACATCCTGAAATTCTTGGTATTCCTGAGGTAACTGCACGATTGGGTTAACGACTGTAGCCAGGCCTTTGTTCAAAGTTTTCTCCGGGTAACAGGTGTGTGCACTATCCGGGAAGGTTATTCTCTTCTCTCGCCATTCTATACAAGGATTATGTGTTTCCAACCATGGCATCCCCAGTATTATCTGGAACTGTGGGGCTTTGATTAGATCAAACACAATAGTCTCTCGATGCCCATCTTGACTCCAAAGTGTCATCTCTGTAGTCGAATGAGTTACAGGCCCCGAGGCAATCTCAGTTCTATCAACTGTGGTGATGAAATCCAAAGTGGTCTTTTTGCAAAGAGGTAGATTCATCCTTGACACCAATTTGTGGTCCATATAGTTTCCTATGGCCCTGCTATCTATGTATGCCCTTACTGCGTGCATATGTGATGGCTGCCTAGGATCAAGTAGGACCATTGGGATGATCAGATGCAAGGTCTGAGTGTCCTTCTTTAAGCTCGGCAAGCAGACCTCTGCGCTTGTCGGGCGTGGTCGTTTCCCGAATCAGGCTCTATGTGGCTTTTATCAGCAACTCCAACCACCTTCTTGGGTGCTTTTGTAGGGCAATCCCGTACAAAATGTCCTGAACTTCCACAGTACAGACACCACTGCATCTGTCGTCTTCTTTCTCTTTCTTTTTGAGTTAAGGGTCCTTTAACCCACCCGATCTGCATAGGTTCAGATGCATCTGTTCCTTTGGGGGCAACCTTGGGTTTAACCAATACCTGATTCTCGAACTTAGCTCGATCAGCCTTTGGTTCTGGAGTCAGTGGTCTAGCTGGACCACTAAGTCTATAAATTCTGTGCAATCCTGGGGTGGGTTCACAACTTGAGCCAAGACGTCTTTGAGTTCTCCCCGAAGTCCACGATGAAACAATGTAATTCGTTTTTCCTCCGGCCACCCGGTTTCCACCACCAACCTATTGAAGATTGCAATATAGGTTAGCAGATCCTGGTTACCCTGTCGTAAGGATAATAGTTTGTTGTCCAGGGCTTGACCCTGTGAGTGTCTGGCAAATAGTTTTTCCATGCTCCTTTGAAAACCCTGAAAATCTCGGAGAAGAGGATCATCCTGGTTGACTAACGGAATGGACCAATCTGCTGTGCTGCCACTAAGATATGACAATACAAAGGCTACTTTGGCTTGGTCATTTGGAAAGGCTCCCGGTCTGCATAAAAAGTGCAAGCGGCATTGGTTCATAAACACGGCGAACCTTTTGGGGTCCCCAGCAAAGCGTTCGGGTGGAGCTAACGCAATATTTCCTGGTAAAACCACTTGCACAGGATTGCTTGATGAAACGGGGGTTGGGTTTCCCCCATATCCAGGTAGGGGTGTTTGCCCAGCTTGGTTTTGCAGTAGTTGCCTAGCCAGATCATCAGTGCGCTCCTTTGAGACAATCAGTTCTCTCCTGAGGGAATTAGTCGCTTGGCGAGCGGCATGTACTTCTGCCCTAAATTCCCCCAATGATTGGGCCTGTTGGTCGGTTTCCGAGGTTTCCATAACACCCGGGTGGGTATTTTTAGAAAGGCTTTGTGTTCTGTTACGCTCACCTGGACCCCACAGGGGTGTCGATCGGACCCGGACAGCTGCGGTCTCCGTCAATGTGATGCGTAGTGCAGAGATAACTGCCTGGACTGGCCCGCCTAGTCTTGTCTGCTGGACACGAAGAAGTATTTTCCTGCAAGTGGAGACAGGGATTAGCCACCTGTGGGTTTTAGTGATGGCCTCCCAACTGTTCTCGCTCTCCCCCACTAATCACCTCCGATATCCCCTTAGTAACCTCACCTTATGTTTGTAAAAGATGAGCTCTCCATCCTGCGTGTCTTGCAGGGGTGCGTAGATACCAGTTACTTCACTGGTTTGAAGGCGTTGGGAGAGTTCCGGTAAGCATTGACTCTGAAGTCCCAGGCGGGATTGGTAAGTATCAAGTTCAAAGAGTTCAATGTGCCCGATGTTCACTCTTGTCCCCTTCCTTCCTTAAGTTGCAACTGAGTTTGTGAGAAGAAGGTCTCGTAGCTGCTGCTGGCGTTCAGGTAAGAGTCTGTGTTACCCAACGCTATCCGGTAACTATTGTATGCGTTAACGTGTTGTTTTTCTCCCTCTTTACAGATGCGGCATATGAAGATATGGAGAATAATACCGCTGGTGGTAAATCAGGTAAGTCTATGGTGGTAAGAGGTATTTGTTGATTCCCTTGGCTCACCTTGTTATTCTTGTGCCCCTAGGTGCCGGAGTACGGCGAAGAAATGATGGAGACAGTGCCGGATCGAAAGATGCTGTGAGAACTGGTGAGTATGGCGCCGTGCTGGAGCTGGCGAAGCGACGCGTGCAGGACTGATGTACTTTCCAGGTCGGGAGATGAAATGAATCCGGAATCAGTTGAGGAATTTGAAATAAGTTCGTTTTCTATCCTTGTCCTTTTCTTCCTCTTTATTCTAGGAGTTCCGGATTCGAGGCGGGCGTGGCAGAAGACTGGATGCTGGCTGTAGGCACGCACGTGTGGCAGAAGACTGGATGCTCACTGCAGGCACGGTGAGAGTCACGCTGCTGGATGCAGAATAACACGAAGCATGTGCTGCTGTTCGGGCGTGGTTTAAATAGCCTCCAAAGTAGTCCCAGGAAAGATGTTCCCCAGGACCACACCCGAGTAAAAAATAGTCCCTGTAGTAAAATAGTCCCATCCAGGCCTCACGTTGGCTTGGATTTATTTGCAGCATGGTCTGCATGAGGTAAGTAATGTCTATGAGCCTGGCGCCTATGGCGCCAGGACTGATTTTTATTATGAGCCTGGTGCCTACGGCGCCAGGACCAAACCCAGATAGCCCCTACCTGGGGCTGCTGGGGTTTTTGTAAATGCCTGGATGCCTGCTCCCAGGGCTGATGGGCTTGATCCGGATGCCCGGGGGTAGGCATCATGACACTCGAGATCTTCGCTCCTCTACCTCCAACTCACTCAGGGTCAGTCGTTTTTCTAAGAAATGAGCTGCGGGTAGATCTCTGTCTTCGGCTGGGGCCTCCCTCTGGAACAGCCTCCCTGCCACTCTAAAACTTGAGGAGAACCATCTCCGGTTCCGGAAGCACCTCAAGCCCTTCCTCTTTTCTTCTGCCTTCGCTCCCCCTTTCCCCTGCTGATCTGTTCTCTCTTGGCACCGTGCACCTGGCCACCCTCTGTCTTTTGGGCCTAGGTACATGCTCATCCTGCCACCCTCCCGCACTGCCTCTGGGCCACCCCTTGCACTGGGGTCTGTATCTGTACCCATACAGCCCCCCCTTTTTCTTCCTGCACTTATCAGACCTACCCTGTCTGCTGCCTTAAACCTAGCACTTGCAAATTGCTGGCTGCATTATCACTGTTTGTTGCCTTTATTACTTATTTATTGTTATTTATCTGTTTCTCCTCTGCTTCGCACTTTCCACCTCTCCCCCCTTCCATGCACTTTTCCCCTCCCCCCTCTCCCATGCACTTGCGCGTTCTCAATGTCACTGGGCTTCGTAAGATCGCTGTTTAGTTCTCCCCTGTTCGCCTCCCTTGCCTTGTTGCGCTCTGAAACACTTGTGTACGAGCGCGATGGAAATAAAATATCAATCAATACACTATCCTGGCAGGTATTGTGGCTATGACGATGACTGGACTTGATCTTCACAAAAGGGTGCATATCCCAGACCGTGGGATACTTCTCTCTTGGTATTGTAGACCTGGTTCACTATCCTGCCCTTTGGCACCCCTTCCAACGCTCCAGTAGCCCTTGTACCTTTAGGGTCTCTAGAGTCTCAGCCAGTCGGTCTTGGGATTCTCTACCCTCTGTTTCTGGTGCCTGTAAGCTCCTTTTCCATTTTGCCAGCATGCTGTGCAATCTCTGCAGCACTTGCAGATCCTCAGCAGGTGCACTTCCTTATAACCGCGCAGTCCCTCAGCGTGGCTTGCCTGCATGTTCAATGCTCTGTTTTGCCGTATGGTCTTTCTCCGTCGGACCAGTAAATTCTTCTGTAGCCGCTCTGCTAATCCTCTAAGCCGAACGTTCCCCATGCCCGCTGTTCCTCCAGGGAGGGCCTCTCTCCCCTTCCTTATTTCCCGCTCTAGTTTTAGAAGGCTTTTGTCCAATCAGCTCATGACTGTTCATTCACATTCTCACAAGTGCTTTCTATGTTTCCTGGTCCCAGTACTGTTCCTTAGATCTTCAAATAAATCAATTGGTCTCTCCCCTCATTTCAGTACTTAAGGGATACACGCTATGTAAGGAGTCCACACTCTTCCTCATCCCAGTACTTCCTATATTGGTGGTATGATAAAATAACGTAGGAACACTAGGTAAAGTGTTGATGAAAGGGGGGTAGTAAGGTGTTTTAAGGTTTGGTGTTCTATGGGGATGCTATGTTCTCCCCAGATCATCACTAATTACATAGGGAGCGTCCCAACACATGAGATCCACCTGCTGAGTACCACCCCCAGGGGGACTGTCGGGTAGCGGCCTCACCACCCTAGCCTCATGGGAAGGGGCTCCCCCTAGGGGTGAAATGGTGACATCCGGGGATTTGTCACAGCATGATTTAACAGAAGGTTAAAAAAGGAACCCAAACCTAAAATTAATTCTGGAAACAATCTATTAGCATTTTATCAGTACTGCGAGTCTTTTCTGCTCTCTGAGTATCTGACACCTCTGCTTCTGACAAATAATTCACGTTCATTAAAACATCCTCCATCATAAAGTGCTTGATAGTGCATATACCAAAGAATGGGAGAGATATTAACTGCCTCGTTGCCTTGTTAATTTTTTTTACTGGACTCTAGCAACAATGCTAGTGACCTAGCAGTTTGGGATGGACTGCCCTTTTTGGGTGGGACCAAGCCTGTTTTCATATGGTCTTTCCCCTTTCTCTAATAGCTTGGCTTGGCAGGCTGGAACAATGGTTTGGAGGGTTGCCCAGAGCTGCACCAAAAGTTAAGATTAATTCTAAATTAATTCTTAAGATCTGCTCTCCAACCTTGACTCTAACACTCCCTCTGTCCTTATCGTACTTGATCTCTCCTCTGCTTTCAACACGGTCAACCATACCACCCTGCTCAACCATCTCTGTGACAACCTGGGCATCACTGATCAGGCTCTGGCCTGGCTGACCTCTTTCCTCTCTGATCGAACCTCCCAGGTTCAACTTGGGTCTTTCCTATCTTCTATCTCCCTTTCTACCTGTGGTGTTCGCCAGGGGTCTAACCTCTCGCCTTGGCTTTTCAACCAATACCTGGCAGCTCTCGCCTACTGCATTTCCTTGTTCTGCTTTAATTTCCAGTGCTATGCTGATGACACTCAACTCATTTTCAGCTTCCTTCAGCCACCTCCTCTCCTTCCCTCATCTCTGATTGACTAATCGCCATTCAAAATTGGTGTGCCGCCAATTACCTTTGTCTAAATGCCAACAAGACCGAGATCCTGCTCATTGGTACACCTGCACCATCCTTTCCCCTCACTCTCTGGCCTGCATCCCTTGGCCCACCTCCTACCCCTGCTTGCGAGGCCAAGAACCTTGGTGTCATCTTTGACTCCACACTCTCCTTCTCTGCACACATCTCTGACATCGCTAAAAAATCTAACTTCATACTACACCTCCTCAGAGGTACTCTGCCTTTCCTCACTTTGCTTCAGAAGCTTATTGTCTCCCAAGCTCTAATTCTCTCTAGGTTGGACTACTGTTTCAGCGTCTTTCTCCTCTTTCTAAATCCTCCTGCCTCCACTCTCCGCCCTCTTCAACGAATCCAGAATAGGACTGCAAGACTTGTCTTTGGCCTCAAGCCCTGGGATTGTATCTCTCCAGCTCTGAATTCCCTTCATTGGCTCCCAGTGGATGCAAGGATTAAATATAAAACCCTCTGCATTGTCCACAAGGCTTTCTGGGGCCTGGGTCCAAAATACCTTCAACTATCCCTCTGTAAATACCTCCCCTATCAAGCCCTTCGCTCCTCTACCTCTAACTCCCTCAGGGTCAGGCCTCCCTTTGGAACAGCCTCCCTGCCACCTTGAAACTTGAGGAGAACCACCTCCGGCTCTGGAAGCACCTCAAGACCTCCCTCTTCGCTTCTGCCTTTTCCACTCTTCTCCGCTGCTGATCTGTTTTCTCTCTCTGCACCGTTCACCTGGCCACCCTCTGTCCTTCGGGCACAGGTACCTGCTCACCCTGCCACCCTCCTGCACTGGGGTCTGTATCTGTACCCATACAGTCCCCCACCCACTTCTCTTCTGCACTTATCAGATACACCCTATCTGCTTAACCTAGCACTTGCCACTTGCTGACTGCACTACCACCTTTAATTATTTATTTTTATGTATTATTCTGCTCTCTCCTCTGTTCCGCACTTTCCTCTTTCCCTTCCATGCACTTTACTCCTTTTCCCCTTCCATGCACTTGCGCGTTCTCAATGTCACTGTGTCTAGTGAGATCGTTGTTTTTGTTCTCCCCAGTTCCGATCCCTTTGCCTGGTCGCTCTCTGAAACACTTGTGTACGAGCGTGATATAAATAAAATGTCATTTCATTTAAACCTCCCAGCCATTATCTTTTCTTTCGTCTAAACCACCCTGAGTGGGAAAGTTTGCCCAGACGTGGGTCCCGTGCCTGCTAGGCTCAGAGACCCAAGCTACTTCTTACTGATAGTGCCCATTGAGGCCAAAACATGTCTGCGGAATCTTGTGGTCTAGTGCAGAGCGAATGTGACCTAGCAGATAGGGCCGGACTGCCCCTTTTAGGGTGGGACCAAGCCTGTTGCATATAGGCTTTTTGGCTAATGCAGTAATAAAGCTTGACTGATTGATTGACATGGGGCCTCATTACACGGTAGGCGGTGGACCAAGGTGCTAATAGCACCTTGGTCCATGCCGGTAAAATACCGGCACCGCCTTGGTGGAAAGGGGAATTACCGCCCTATTCCAAGGTTGCCGGGGCGGTAATTCCCCCTTCCACCATTGCCCTTCCCCATTCCCATTCCCATTTTTGCCCCATAGGGCATAATGGGAATGGGGAAGGGGCTAATTACGGTACCGCAAATTTGCAGTGCCGTAATTAGCACCAAGGTCCCTTAGCGGGTTGGTTTTTAACGCCTGCTAAAAGCAGGCATTAAAGTACCAACCCGCTAAGGGACCTCGTAGTAAGGCGGTAAGGGTTAACGGTCACCGGTACCATAACCGGTGACCGTTAACCCTTACCGCCTACCGTGTAATGAGGCCCATGGTCTTTCCCCTTTCCGTAATAGCTTGGTAGTCGAAAGAACAATGGTTTGGAGCGTGGCCCAGAGATGCGCCAGAGGTTAAGATTAATTCTAAACCTTCCAGCCATCACCATTGTTTTTGTCTTTGGCAACAATAGATCAGAAGATCTCTTGTTATATTTTTCAATGTGCTATTTTTACTGTGGGGTATTTTTCAGCATTATTCTGTATATTGTCAAGCGGGCTCACAATGGTAGAAAGTGTCATTAGTGTCAGAGCGACAATAGGTAAGGTAAGCTGATGGCTGAATTGTTGTTGTTTAACTCAATTAGTGCACTCTTCTGTTAACTCTCTCCTTTTGAAAGACATTCCTCTCCTGATGTGTCTAGACTTGATAGACAGCAGAATTATAAATGTCAAACAAAATGGCAACAATGGGAAAATAGAACCTTTCATTGATCATAAACTATCATTTGGCTTCAGAGATGCTGACCTATAGTGGTATCAGAGATTAAAGGATTCCCCCAGTCTTTTCCAACTAGCAACGGAGAGACTATTGGTGGCGAGCCCTTTCCTAGGCCGGTCTTGCACTGGATCATTGAAAACGCACCTTGAAACTCTTGTGTATAGGCACGTTATAAATGCCATATCATATCATTTCATAGCAAAGGCCTCAAAAGTGACAACATACCAATGTTTTTGCCCCTCATTGAGGACGGTTGCCTTTGCAAAAGTAGACAAGATCAAATTGTTTCCGGGTGATGTAAAAGAATCTGTCTATGAGAAGGTCTTCAGTGATATCCGTAGAGTTGACATTGGAGGTCTTTACGAGCTTGGCAGTAGGGGTTTAACGGGGCCGGTAGAGCTGCCGGCCCCGTTAAACCCCTACCACCTCATTACGAGTTCCGCTCGCGGGACCCAGTAAGGACGCCTGGTAAAACCAGGCACGCTTAGCGGGTCCCAGGAGCGGGCCAGCATGCTAACAACGGGCCCGTTATTAACGTGCCCGTTGTTAGCATGATCCCCATTCCCATTGAGCCCTATGGGGGCTCGAATGGGAATGGGGATGCACAGGGTCTGGGTTCCCTGAATGCGGAAATACCGGGCCCTCCAAGGTCGGAATGGCCCGGTATTTCCCCATTCAGCGAACCCGGGCCCGGTACCCGGAATGGGGGTAGCCATGCCGCAAATAGCGGCATGGTTACCTCCTTCCGTGTTATGACCCCCATTGACTTAAGCCTGATTGATTCAACATGTGTTTTGCTACAGACATTACACTCAAGTAAATCTTCTGTATTAAGTAACTCACCCTCCTACCCCATCCTTTTTGTAAACCTCCCTCTTCCAGGTTTTAGTCATAGGTTTGCACTCCACACGGTGACAGACGTTGTCTATCTTCTGCTTGGGAGTGAGAGCGCCAACCTGATTTTCTCATCTATAGCCTTCAACCTCTGACTTTGTTCCAAACTCCTTTCCGAAATGTTTTAGTCTTCAGCTGGACAGAAATGCAATATCACTCGACAGGCTATATACAATGTCAGCATGACCCTTAAGCCACACTGCTATTTAATCCGTTCATACTACCTTGTCTACAGCTCTCCTGAGATGCAATAGCTTCTCTCCATACATGTATTTCCACCTTTCAATCATGGACTCAGAAGTCTATTAACTTTCCGAAAAGCCACACGCTACCAGTGATAACTCACTCAGGGACAACCTTTGATTGTGTTTGTTAATGCCAGAGAAGTGAGAAAACCAAAGGAGACAAACTCTTTGCAGGTTTTTGTGCATCTGCGCCATTTTTAAAATTATCCCCTACACTGAACGGGTAGCAGGGGTGGGAGGGAAATACACTTCCTGTGTGTCCCCAGCCCTTTGCATCACCATTTTGGTTTTGATGGAGAAGCAGGGGTTCCTTCTGATTGTGCCTACCCTTTTGCACTTGCAGAAGGAGTACTTAAGGGGCCACTGTCATGACAGCCACCAATAACAATCACAGTGGATGGAGATCTCTGTGAATTCAGTGTATGATGCAGTGCATGTAACAAAACGCCACAGTGCCTAAAATCCGGTCATACAGACAAGGGCCTCATTACAACCCTGGCGCTAATGGGTTAACGGCGCCGTAAAAGGCTGCAGTGCCGTTAACCCATTAGCAACTAATTACGAGGTCCCTTTGCGGGACCCGACCTTAACGGCTGGTCTAGACCAGCCGTTAAAGTAGGGACCTGCAAAGGGACATTCGCGGTAAGTATGGTACCGCAATTTGCAGTACCGCACTTAGCACCTTCGCCCTTCCCATTATGCCCTATGGGGCAAAAATGGGAATGGGGAAGGGCCATGGAGAAAAGGGGGAAATACCGCCCTGCCAACCTTGGAATGGGGCGGTATTTCCCCATTTCACCATGGCGGACACGTTACGATACCGGCATCAACCATGGTGCTAAATGCGCCATAGTTTAGCGCCGGTATCGTAATGAGGGCCAATGTCAAAAATCCATTGAAAAAGCAATGTAATTGAAAGAAGAGGCCAGACCACAGAAGATCAACCGTGAGTTTGTAAGCCTCACTGTTTACTTTGTTCTTACCTCCAGGGATTCAACCTAGATATAATAGGCCAAATTGTCTGGTAATATTCTATGGTATCTAGCTTTATCTGTTGAATTTAAACTTACGTTGTTGTTCGACCCTTCTCTTAACTACACGCGCAAGATGTCTTGGTACCTGGGAACTTTTCACACCTTCCTCAAGTCCAATACTGTTTCTAGGCACTAACATGCTAAAATGGGCCTCTAGAGTTCAATTTTATTGTATCTTTATTGTGCGCTCTTTTGGGACTGCAGGAAAAATGTAAACTTTCTTAACACCTTATAGGGCATGGTTAACACTATATAAATACATGTACATTGACTACACTATAGAGCAGATAATTTCACAAATAGAAGCGGCCATCTTCTTTAACGTAGCCTGGAGAAGGGTTTGCATGGACATTTGATGTGATCTTGTAACACAGTGTATAACCTCTGGTCCTAAATCCCTTTTCAGCAAATATAGCAAACACAGTATCATATGTATGATGTCTTCCCTTGTTGTAGCTTATGTTTTGATCATTCCTGTAGTTTCAGAGTGATGACAGAAATGACTTAAGTCAGAATGTTGTGTTCAGCATGATTGCTCTCTGATTTTCTTTCTGTTCATATGTTTGTCTGTTTCCCCACCTTTTCTTTTCTCTTCTATCACTGTACCTGTTGTACAATATTGTTGCATTACTTATGGTTCTAATATTGATGAATAAAATGGAAGCATACAAGAATACATCAATTTTAGGAAATATTTAAATTTGTAACAAGACAATGCCAAATCATGATAAAAAATGGGGTTAAATAAACATCCATCAGAATTTCATTCCATAGTTTAAGTGCAAGCATGTTAAAAAAAAAGTGTAACTGCAGGTTACCCTGGAGAATTATTTCAAAAGCAAACTTAAAAACAACAGGAAGCAAATTCAACGCAAACCCACAGCCCAAAGGCAGCGAGATGTGCTTCCATGAGAAGGTAAGATCGGAAAGGTCTAAACAAGGAATATGAACGGAATAATTTTGGACAGACTGCAAATGAGCAATAGAGTATTTAGGGTGACAGGATATAATGTTTAACAATAACTAAACAAAGACAGACGTATGGTTTTAAACAAAGCTATTTACCCTCAGAATTCAAGTAAGTTTCCTGACTATTCAATAACCATAAAGATGAGACCTTTGCAATTGAGATAATGGGGGTCATTACGACCCAGGCGGTAAGTACTCCAACTTTACCACCATGTTGTAAACTATGTTTACACCATGGTGGATGGCGGATTTACCGCCCCATTCCAAGGTGAGTGGGGCGGTAAATCCCCATTTCCCATTTTACCCTTCCCCATTCCCATTTTTGCCCAATAGGGCATAATGGGAGTGGGGAAGGTGCTAATTACGCTACCGTAAATTACCGTGGCGTAATTAGCACCAAGGCGGTTTAGCGCCATGGATTTTAACGGCTGCTAAAAGCAGCCGTTAAAATCGGAATCAGGCGTTAAGGGTTAACAACGGCGTTAACCCTTAACGCCTGAGTTGTAATGAGGCCCAATGTGTTCGGTGTTCACCAGAGGAAAGTGAAACTCCTATCTAAATTGCATTACATGATCAGTGAGACGGTGGAGATAATCAGATGGAAGAATGCCAATAGGAAGAGAAGCATGGGATTGAAAGTGTGTTTAGGGAGGCTGAGGAATACAACATGCTTACTCACTGGGATCACAGCTACAGAAAAACAAGTCAAAGATGTGCATGTAGAGATATACTGTAGCAGATGGAAAATAGAAAAAGATGTGAGCATCGTCAACATGGAAATATGCATGGAACCCAAGAAAGAAAGTGGAGTAATATATGATAGAAATAACAAAGGACAAATGATGAAGTTCGTGTGACATGTACATAACTTGTCCCCAGTAATGAATTGAAGGCATTAAAATCACCATCCTCTATTTTCCAAATTTTTCAAAGGGCAATTATTTTGTCATTCAGACTGACCTTTTTGTGGCATAAAGCAATGTTAGTATAATGCCGTTTAGGTTAGATAAAGGGTGGCAGGTCTATTAACCACGAGGCCTCTGCCCATAACCCAGCTTCTATAACAGGCTCCTGAAATAGACCTTCAGTTTCTAACCTGGCTTCTAAAATACACCTTTACAATTTAACTCAGCACCTAACCCAGCTTCTAAAACATACCTTTATATTTCAACTGTGTCCCTAACCTGGCTTCTAAAACATACCTTTACGTGCTGATTACACACAGCTTTCCTTCAAACTTCCTCTACTACCTCCTCTTCCTCCTCCCTCTTTCCTGATTGTATGACTGCTGTTCAGGCATGGTATGCAGCTAATGATCTCTGTCTTAGTGCCAGTAAGACTGAGACCCTTCTTATTGGGACACCTGCACTCGGTTTGCCACCTACCCTCTGGCCACCTTTCCTTGGGCCCTCTGGCCACCTTTCCTTGGGCCCTCGCCATCCAGTGAGGCCACGAATCTCAGAGGTATTACCCAAATTGGTCGTTTACAATTGTTCGAATGAACAATTGACCGAATTTAAAGGGTCACAATTGACCTTTTCACAATTGACCGAATATATATATATATATATATATATAATGGTTTGGTAATATATATATATGTATATATATATATATGGGTTTTGGGGGGTTTGGCGTTGGGTGGGGGATTGTGGGGGGTTTCCCCCCACATATATGGTACAATTGACCTTCACAATTCGGTCAATTGTGAAAAGGTCAATTGTCTTTCGAGCAGTTGTAAAACGGTCAATTCGTATACAACCATCTCAGAATCATCTTCAACTCCTCTCTCTCTCCTTTGCCCCTCACATCTTAGACCTTGCCAAGAATGCCCACTTTCAGCTTCATCTCCTAAGAGGCATTCCTCCTCTCCTAACCTTTCCCAGAAGCTGAAAGTCTCCAGAGCTCTGGTCATCTCCAGGCTGGACTATTGCAACAGCCTCTTGCTCAATTTGCCCCTTTCCTCCTCCTGCCCTTTCAACTAATCCACAATAGGGATGCAAGACTTATCCTTAACCTGAAGACAGGGACCGCATCTCTCCAGCCTGAAAACCTCTCCATTGGCTCCCGGTGGCCACGAGCGTCAAATTCAAGACCCTCTGCATCATCCACAAGGCTTTCTGGGGCCTAGGACCCTGGTATCTCCAACTCTCTCTCTCTAAATACTCACTGCCGAGCCCTCCTCTCTTCTAGCTCAAACTTTCTGCTGATCAAACACTTCTCCAAGCAGAGAGTGGGGGGTAGGTCTCTCTCTTTAGCTGGTGCCTCCCTTTAGAACAGCCTCTCTGCACCTCTCAGACTTGAGCTTGACCTCCTTAAATTCTGGAAACATCTTAAAACTATTATTTTCTTTACCTCTTTTCCTCTCATCCTCCCATGCTAATTTCCCCACTGCCGCTGAGACCGGCATCCTGGTCCTTCATGAATCATACAGGTTACCAGGCCCTCTGCCCAGTCGACATCAGCACCCATCCCCCTTAGCACTTCCCTCTGGGCCCACAGCTGGCTGGCTGTGCTCCTCCCCCCATTGGGACACCTCCGTCCTCGCACTTAGCCAGTGGCCTCCTCACCTAGCACCCCCTGGCACTTCCCCTCCTGGGCTCACGCTAGCACTTGCCCATACCTGTTGAATCTTCCTCTCCGATCTCTTCCCTTGAACCTGTACTTCTCATCACTGAACTTGCACGTCCTAATGTCACGAGGCCTAGTAGGAGCACAATTGTTGAATTATTTATTGCTTTTTTCAATTGTTTAATTTTTCTCCCCCTATTCCATCCCCACTTTTGTTTTGTGCCGCCTCAAAGCACCACTTGGTTGTATAGGCGCATAACAAATGCTCAATAAATAAATCATTGGCCAACACCGGAGGGGAAGTTAGTGTGGCCAAAGCAAAAAAAGGGCCTATTTGTATAGCGTAGTAGCTTTTATGCGATACAAAAGTGAACCAGTACATGTCATAAGGAGCCACTTTGGCCCAGAAAGCTCTCTGTATCACTCTATTAAAGGAGACATGGAGGTCCAGCAGGTAACACTGATCCTGCCCTTATCTGTTGTGTGGAAACACACATAGGGACATGATTTCACAAAGAATCACGTAAATTGAAACAACGCAAAGGTGTCACACTTCTTGGGGGCTGTGCAGCAATGCAAATGATATGCTGGCATTAAACCCACACAAATGGGTACTGGTAGTAAATGGCTCCATGGCAGGCACTGAGGTTTGAAGCTACCACCGCCGCCCTTGTGTTAAATGAATGCAGACACACACCTGAAAGGACTCTCATGTGCATTGCTTTTCTCCCTTCAAGTGTTAAGGTGCAGAGGGGTGAGTGGCTTTTCCTCACAAAGAAAAGGACAGACCACTTATGGATCATGATGCGCTTTTCCATGGAGGGAAATGCCACCCCCATCAAGGAAGCTGTGCAATTGTACAGCCAAATTCAAAATGCGGATTACAATGTATGCATCACAGATGCCCTCGTTTTTTTGTTTTGCCTTTCTGAAAAAAATTGCAACTATTTCCAACAAAATTCAAGGGGGTGAGCTAATACATCCTTCACTTTCTTCAAGTCCCAGTCACACACAAGAGAGCGCTATATATGACATTGATATCACAAGTTAATATGTGTGGGTCACCTGCATTGAATAAGATATGCTGACTTGATTAGCTACAAGTAGGTTTTATAAGATTACTGTCAACATGTCCCCTATTATTACATGGACGCAGTAGCGTCTATGTAGTTATGGTTAAGTTGGTGTTTCCATAGGAAGAGCACTTTTTGGGTGGCTTATAACTTCGCTCCCTCTGGACGGATCCTCACCAAACTTTGCAAAAAAAGTATATGGTCCACTCTGAATTTTTTTGCAAAATTTGGAGAGGTTTGGTCCAGGGGGGCAATGTTATAGGGGGGGTCCCAAAACTTTTGTTTTTTCCCATAGACATAATGGGAAAAAACTTTGCGCACGGCTACAGCCCGAACCGCTGGACGGATATACACCAAATTTGCGGCAGGAGCGGCGGCTTGGTCCAGAAAGCGTGCTTTTGCAAATTTGGTGTAAATCCGTCCAGTAGTTTTTTAAAAAATTACCAAAATGTAAGGCAAAACAAATTAGTGATATCTGTGTTCGCTTCGCGGACGGACTTCCCTCGGACATGCGACGTGTTCGCTGTTTGGGCGGCGTGGTGCGTGATGCGCGTCAGATTTTCTGTCACGCCCGCCATCTTGCATTTGCCGACGACCGCGGACAGCGCTGTGAAACTTGAATTAAAAATTGTATTTAGTGGCATGTGTTGGTGTGTAAGAGTGTTTGGGGAGGGTGGGGGAGTATGAGATAGGTTAAATGTTGTATTTTTTTTATGTGCTAGACGCTTTTGTTGTGTTCGATTTGTAGGCGGACAACACGGCTGTTCTGGAATGTTCGTAAATAAACAGAATGGATTCGGTGTGAAGTTGAAAGTGTTCTAAGAACACTTGTGGGGTCTTGGAATGTTAGCAGGGGGTGTCCTGGAGACGTTGTGTGTATTGTTCATTGGCAAGCTGAAAGTGTTCTAAGAACACTTGCGGTGTCCTGAAATGTTCGTACACAAAGAAAATGGGGGTGTCTTGAGGACGCTGTCCGTATTGTCCTCTGGCAAGTTGAATGTGTTCTAGGACCTTCCTTGTGTCCGCGGACATTAAAATGGTTGCAATGCTTGAATCTATGGGTGTGACATAGTCATATGCCATGCACCCAAGAGCCTATGCCCTAGCCAGAAGCTCTGCAGCATATCACAGTCATATGCCATGCACCCAAGAGTGTATGCCCTGGCCAGAAGAACCGCAGCATATCACACTCAGAGTGGCTTATAACTTTGGGTCAAAAACAAATTTATAAGGAACAATGTTATATGGGTGTGATATGCTGCGATGGTTGTATTTATGATGTTATACTTACTATTTGGTTTAGTAACGGGAGTCCATGTTTTTCTTGTTCATTTCTGTGATAAAAGAAAATAGCATGTTAGTATTAGTATTGTATAAAGAGTTATTACATTGTACAATCAACATTTTTTTCTTTTTTTTTTTACCCTCATATTTTGTCGATGACAAATGAGAGTACTGTGCAATTTTCTCAGTTTCTGTGTTTGTTGCTAAAATCATTGGGTCTGTGGGAGAAAAGAAATCCATGTTGGATTAAAAAAAAAAAAAAAATCTGTTATGCTACAGTTTATTTGTTTGTTTGTTTTCAGTGTTTACTTGTTGTTTCTGGCTAATGCTTTATACATTGGATTGTTCCAGTTTTTGGGAGCAGTAAAATATTAGGTATTTGTTTGGATATTGTACAGTTTTGGAGCAGTTAGATACCAGTAGGCGTATTCTAACTGTTTATTTTTTTATATAATTTCGTGGTATTGATTTATCTGTTTGAATATTTCTAAATTGTGGGACAGTTAGATACCAATTGGCGTATTCTAACTGTCTATTTTTTTATTTATTTGAGTAGTCCTAATTTATCTGATTAGTTGTTGTAGCATCTTTGGGCAGTTAGATAGCTTTTGGAATATTGTGATAGTTTATATTTTTTTACTACAAGTGTACTTAAGGTTTAAGTACAGTTTAGTTATCAAATTTTGGTTTTAAGAACATTAAATAAGCGTTTGTAAGATTTGCTGGTAATCTCTGCTTTAGAGTAATGGTACTATCATTACATTCAAACCATTCACATTTCTTTTTTATATATGCAGTGTAGTGTCCTGAGTTGGTTGTGGCTCCTGCGTGGTAGATGATACCTATTGTTGTGAAGGTTTTCCTACCAAGTGATATTTGACCACATGTGAATCCAGTCAGCTTGCAGTTGTTTTTGGTACCATCTGCATTGTAACGTAGAAGCATTAGTATTACGTATTTACTATGTGTTTGTATTACTAACGTGGAGCGATTATCTGAATTGCAGGTGGAACATAATCTATCGTGGTTTGAATTTTGTACAAGTTGCTGAAACGGAACAGATTCACAATTAGGTATTGATATATACACAAAGCGCTCATTGGGAATTTGTTCTTGTATCACATTGTTGCAGAGAGTGCATGTATGTTTCCACATGTATGAAATCTGGAAAATTTCATTTATAGGTATGTTTTTGTTTTCCAGTACTTGTAGTAAGTACATTAGAAATTCTTGTGGATCTTCCTGTGAGTTTATAGTGAATTTCACCATTCCAGCACAGTAGTCAAATTGTTGTCTTATTCCAAAAACACTATATGTGTTGTCAGGATTGTTTGCTGTATTTCTGTGAAGTACTAACATTTGCAAACACAATGGGTCTGCACTGTGTAAGTAAATGTTCTCAACAATTGGTGGTAATTGAAATAGAATATTCATTGCTACATTTGTGTAGCAACTTACACCAACTATATTTGAGAGTTTAAATGAACCATGTAGTTCTGTATCTGACTGCTTTTTTGGAGTTTGTCTTCCTTCTTTTAAGAAGTACCTGGTTTACTTTCCCTAATTGATTCTTTTTTGATTGTGGTACTTGATGAAGTTATAGTTTCTTTTACTCTTTTTGTAGGATTTGCAGTGACATCCTGTTGCATTTCTGTTTGATTTAGTTTTCTTTTAAAATATTTTCCTTTTTGTGGAACAGGATATGTTTGTAGATGGGGGGTGTATAGTGAACGAAGTCTATTGTATTCTAAAATGCAAGGAATATCAGCATTTATTTTACTTGCATCAAAGTTGATTAGAAATAGACCGTCAAGTGTACGTAAGCGTGATAGTGCTACGTAGCTCATGCTTTCTTTATAGACTGTGTTACCAATGTCTATCATTGCTTTGTCTAAGGTAAGACCTTGTGATTTATGAATGGTGACTGCGTATGCAAGAGTTACAGAAAATTGTTCTCTGCGTACATGCATGTCTTTGAAGAGAAGGAATCGAGCTGTTGAGCATCCTATTCTTTTAACTTCTGAAAGTTTGTCAAAGAGAATATTGACAAACTGAATTTTGTTGTGACGTGGGTATGTTTGAAAGCCAACAACTGTACCCAGTGCTGCATTAACTAGTCCTTGGTCTACGTCAAGGTTACGTTTCAGCATTACTCTGCAGTTTAAGGATAATTTTAATATCTTTTCCAAGCCTGCTGTGTTTGAGATTGATTTTTCTAAACTGTTTGGTCTTGCTGTGGCTTGGTCACACATGGCTAGTATCATTCCATGTACATCTAGTTTGCCTGTGGCGCTAATTTCCATTATTGGTTGCATTTCTTTACTTAACATGATTTCATTGAATTTGAAACAGCTTGCAAGAGTTGGCATTAAGGCCATACAATTGATATTTTTGCGGGCTAATTGTTCCATAACATCTGTAGCACATGTATAATCACCATAAAGTGCATGAATGTGCCGGTTTTCAATATTTCAATATTGCTTCTGCTTCTCTAGAAAGTATACCAACTCTGATACTTTTTAAGATGATGGCATAAGTGAGATCTGCAGATTAGCGCATGTTTTGTGTTCATTCTCTGTATTGGAAATGTTGCCAAAGGTTAACATTTCCAATGCTGCCAACAGTTTTACGACAGAGTTTGTGTCCTAATGTTTTAAAAATAGGCTCACCTTTTACAGGTGTCAATTGAAGAAGATCTCCGAAAACAATAATGTGTTTTCCTGCAAAGAGCTCTTCATAGTTTGTTTTGAGAACTTCCTGTAATCTGAGGTGAATCAAAGCCAACATTAGGTTGGACACCATGCTCACTTCATCTGTTAGTAGCATTTTCATTTGTTTTAATACTCTGCGTAGTTCCATTGCAGATTCTGCAGAAAGTTTGTAATAATCTAATTTGTTTTGGTGTTCTACTGGCAGGAGTAGTAATCGGTGTAAAGTGACACCACCTATGTTGTAGGCAGCTAAACCTGTGGGGGTAGTGACAATAGCTGACAGTTTGTTGTTTGTGAATTGTTGAAGGAACTTACTGATGATTTTGATTAGGAATGTTTTGCCAGAACCAGCTTCAGCACTGACATGCAATAGTATAGGTTTGTAATTTTGACTGGTGCATTCTTTGTTTTCATGTTGTACACCATGTGCAATTTCTTTTGTTACTTCTTGAAAAATGCTACGTTGCTCATTGTTTAGCTTTGATTCTAGTATAGTTAAGTCTTCTTTATCCTCATGCTGACACATGGTGTTTTGTACTTCTATCATAGCTAATTCTGCCTCATTTGTTATTAGTGGGTCTCCCAGTGGTTCTTGGCTTCCTGTGACAGATGGTTGACTACTGTCAGGAGTGTCCTTATCTAGTTGGGCCTGGAGTTCTTCTTCGTGTTGCTGTTCATTGTGCAACATTGTTTTGTACTGTGCAAAGTTTACATCAGTTATACTGCTTTCATTTGCTTTGAAAGCGTCTTCATATGAGTCATAGTTATCTAGTATGTAAGAGGATTCAATTCAGCACTACAGCCAAGTTAGCGCCTAGTCTAGAATACTGAATGAAAACCCTTATTGATATATCTTTAGGTCCAGTTCATGCGTTCTGGATGACTACCCTTGTATGACACCCCTCTCTTGGAATCCCCCTGACCCCACTGAGCCAAGAAGTAGTTCTGTTTTGCAAGTTTAAAAAGTTTATTTGATAAATTAAAATATAGATATCGTACTTTATAATAAATTAATAATTGAGTATTACACTTAATCTGATCTGATAAAGATTAGCAACGGAGAATCTGGCACTAGCACACTTCTTATAATCACTTAATGAGTTGGCATGAAATGGATAAGATAGCACACTGGTAAATAGGTACAACAGAAAAAGGTGGTAAAGAATGCTTTATGTAGTTCAAATGGATGTAACGTTGAATGAATGCAGTACAGAAAATACTCAATATGATTTCAACCAAACGATGTAATCACTTTTCCCTGGCTATTCACTCCCCCCTCCTTATGCAATGCAAGAAAATGGGAGGAAAGCACACAGTTCTCAGAAATGCGATCAATGTAATCAGTTCAATCCAGCAAGCTTAGACAACAGAAAACAGATAAGAGTTTTGAAAACACAGGCCCAAATGCTATGATATGTGCTGGCAATGAATGAGAAATATGCTAAATTTGCTTTTAATTCCCCTTCTAAGATTCAGGATGAGTGGTATCAAGTTAATATTAGTCCAGGCTCACTCTAGCAATGATGCAGGAATGATTAGCAGGTTAAACGAATTTCTTGCAAATGAAATCAGGCGGCAGCAGTTTTTTTGACATGTGAAGAAATTGCAAATCGCGGCAAAATTCGCGGATGCGTTTTCCGCGATTACAGAGGAACCGCGAGGACTATCTCTACCGTTTTGGGGTCCTAAGAAAGCCTGGGATCTCAGCTTCCAAATAAAAGTTATTGCAAGTCTCTAGCTCAAACGGTTGCGGAGATATGAGCAATTTAGTGAAGGTCGTTTTTGGTTTTGTAAATTTTAAAAGCTCAAAATGACAAGTGACAAATTCTTGCAGCTAGAATGACAGGTGACAGCTAGGAGCTATCAGGCAGTTCTGCTTAGGTTAAATAGATTGAATTAGATGAATTTAAACTAAGAGATTGGTTCTACACAGTTCTGCTGGGTACTCACACTATATTCTTGGATTAAATGGGCCTCATCACAGATCTGGTCAGGGTTTTAGACTGGACTCTGGTCTGGTCTGGTCTGGTCTTTCCGGGTTCTGCTCACAGCGCCTGGTCTGGTCTCTGCTAGGCACAGCACTGCTTTCCCTCTGGTCTCTTAGTACTGGATAGATTGATGAATTTGAAGTCAGGATCTCTGGATGTTGTATGGTCCAGCAGGGCTTCCAGCGGCATATGAAATTGAATGTCTCTATGTGTCCTGACTCTCTCCTTTTATCTGTTTCTTGAGAATGGGCGTGTGTGTTGCATCACTAGCCTTGCCCCTCTCACTCGCCATAGGTCAAATTTTCATTCCTTACTTGATTGGCGAACTGAAATGAAGTGTCATCATGATGTCATTTTATGATCTCTTGAAACCACCTCCCTTATCATCTGTGCACCCAAATCTATATATGATAAAAATACATACTTCAGAGTTACACAGTTGTTTGAAATTACATATACATGGTGTGGCTGAATTTAGCCATGTCTATGTCCAAATCTGCTCATTCTCGGAGCTCGCATTCAAAGAGTGCACATAATTGACTTTTTAACTGCTTTTTCAATTTCTGACATGGACCCAACTTTACATACATGTGTGCAGGGGGTAGGGACATTAACTGATGAAGTTTCAGATTTTTAACATGCACACATTTAGAGTAATATCCACTTTTCCGCTAAAACCCCCCTGAACATACCCCCAATTCCTACCACGTCTCAAACTGTGGGCAGAAAAATCACAAGAATTATGGTATCATTTATAAAATTTTCACATGTCCGCACTATGAGTTATCCACCTTTTTATAAAACCATATCCTTGCTGCAGGGGTGTGTCTTTTCAGGTCACATGGTACAGAAACCAGTCTTTCCAGTTTCTGCCAAGCCAGCTTGCTTCTCACAGGCAGTGCTCCTCCCAGCTTTTCCAGGAGGAAGCCACTTTTTACGACGTCTGTAATAAAAACCTTTTCCTGAGTGGAGAGGGCTTTGTTCACTCTCTGGCAGAGCACAGGAAATTCAATTAACAGATAGGTGGCATATCCTTAGTGGGGGCAGCAAAAGGAACATTGGCCTGGGAACATAGTTGTGACTCAAATTTCACTCCTGAAGGGGGTTAGTTGCTAGGCAAAATCAAGTTCCTTAAGCCAGGCTTTCAGCTAACTTTCATTTCTGTTCCCCATTTTTCTGCCTTCAAATAAACTAAACATTTTTACATATGCAGCTAGAATGCTGATTCTAAGTTTAAAACTATGACATTTAAACAATTACAAAGGCATGTGACACCAAACATAGGTCACTCATTTAATCTAAACATTTTCGATTTTGGTGGTTTTAAATCCAGTTTCAGTTAGGCTTAAGCTGCTGACTCCATAGCATTTTTGTTATAAGCATTGTTTTTGGGCTCTTCATTTCCCAGATTTTGTAGGCACACAAAACTCCATTCTGCCAAATTTCTGCTGGTGTTCAGTGAATATTTTGCACATGTTGCACTGTTAGAAATAGTCATTTTGGCTTGCCTTCAGAAACACACAGAGTGGTTTTAAAACGCCGGCTTTTGAATAGTGGTGAGTACTGGTATTTCACCCATTTTTGGGATTTAAGAAATGAATTCCCCACACTTCTAGGTTGCATTTGGCAATCAGCATTGCCATTCCCAATGGTTTCAAACTACTGTGCGGGTAGTCCAATGGTGGTTTTAAAGCGCTTTGAAGCTAACCTGCGCTACTGTTTTTCCTTTGGCAACCCATTTCCCTCATGGCAACCCGGCCTTTCATTCTCACACTGGTGGGTGGCAAGTGAGGCAACCATTTTGGTTTGCGCACAAACTGCGCAGCTCTCCTGGATTTCGGCGCACATGTGGGTTTTCCGCCATCTTGAATTTCCTAAGCCCACAGCACCAAATGTTGTGGCAGGATAGCTTAAACGTGGGTCAGGACACCCAACAGGTCCCCCCCACGCGACTGTCCCTTGATTTTGAGACGATGGGGAGTCGCGTGCACAAGGGTATTGACCCATGCACCGGTCTGTCCGCATAATCTTCTTCCTCTTCTGTAGATGGCACAGTTCAGCATCTTCTTCTCCATCCGGTCGGATCGATCGGTCCTCCTCGCCGGTCCTGATGGGTGTATTGGGCGGTCCACTGGGCCCGTTGCGTCTCTACTCCCGGTCTCCGGATCGTCCTTCTTGGTCATCCTTCATGGTTTCATCTCTCCTAGGATGATAAAGGAAGAGCGGCAATATCTACTCATAGACGTTTTTCCACCACTGTTGAGGTAGTGGGGTGGCATATGCATTTCATCATAACGAAACATTACATTCTTATTTTGAAAAAAACAGTATCACTAGAGACAGTTTCATGTAAATCACAATATTTTAGAGACTAGATGTGGTATGTTTTATGATTGGAACTGAATTAGTCTGATACAGTACCCGCTAGGATTCCAGAGGATTCCTCCAGTTGTTGCAGAGTGTGCCTGGGATGGCAACATTTCAACTGGTTTATGTGGACCCACTTGTCCTCCCCCTCTGCCGAACCGCCTTTGGGGATGTGGATCTTGTAGGCCACAGGGGAGATCTTATCGACGATCTCAAAGGGTCCCTTCCATGTAGGCAAAAATTTGCGCTGCTTGGCCTGGTTCCTTTGGAAGTTGTATAGATAGACCCGGTCTCCCACCTGATATTCCTTCCTGGAAGTTTTCAGGTCATAATGGGTCTTCATGCTATCAGCCGATCTTTCTAGATTCCGCTGAGCATAAGCAAAAGCATGTTGGAGGTGTTTCCTTAAATTCTCTACATACTCATGAGTAGTGGAGGCATTTATCAGTGTCTGCTCTTGGGTCCTGTAGAGCAAATGCTGAGGAAGCACCATCTTGCGCCCAGTCATCAACTCAAATGGTGACATTTTGGTTGCAGATGAAGGGGTAGATCTGATGGCCATTAGGACCAGAGGTAATCGGATATCCCAACTTGGCCCAGAATCTGCCACAAACTTCTTTAATATGCTCACAATTGTCCGGTTATATCTCTCTACTGCCCCAGAAGAAGCTGGTCTGTAAGCAATATGCAGCTTTCTCTTGACCCCCAGTATCTCCCACATCTTTGTCATTACTTCACTGGTGAAGTGGCTACCTCTGTCTGACTCAATCCTTTGAGGTAGACCAAAACGGGAAAAGATGTGGTTAATCATCAAGGCAGCAGCAGTTTCTGCCTTGCAATTTGGGGCTGGGAGACATTCCACCCACTTGGTAAACAAGCATGTCACGGTCAACATGTACTTATTCCCCCTAGCCGAGCGAATCACAGGGCCTACAAAGTCGATTTGTAGATCTGACCATGGCAGTGTCATTCCCCTCTTTTGTAAAGGCGCCCGGTGTGTGAGGGATGATGGCTGAAATTGTGCGCACACAAGGCAACCCTTCAGGTACTGGTCGAGGTCCTGCCCCATGTGTGGCCAGTATGCAACCTCTCTTAAGATTTCCAATGTTGTGTGAAACCCCCTATGACCGGCAGTGGCCGCATCATGGGCGTGACTTAACATCAGGCTTCGGAATGAGGTAGGAACCACCCACTGATCATGGCCAGCTTTGGATTTCCTTACCAACAAACCGTCTTGGATCCGGAACATTTTTGGACATTTCATCAACACTCTTAGGTCCTCTTTCCCAATGTAATCGGTATCCGTCAGGGGAAAGTTCTCAGGGTCCTCAAGGTGCTGGTAAAATTTACCAATTATTGGATCCCCCTTCTGAGCAGTAATCAAATCAGCATCAGGGGTCTCCTTACTCCATTGTGCAATTGAGAGGTCGTTGTGAGCATTTGTCTGGGACCTAGTGATAGCAGTGACCTGGATTTCCCCCAAAAGGGACTCAATCTCAATTAGATTCCCTTGGATGGCTCCGGTTTTGGCCAGCTGATCAGCTAAGTCATTTCCAGTTTTGTCTGGTCCCTCTACTTTGGAATGACCCTTGATCTTTTTCCAGTAGATGGTCATCTCATTCGAGTTGACCAGATCATCAATGTTTTGGATCAACTTCCCATGTTTCAAGGGTTTGTTGTTAGCACATAACATGCCTCTGGTTTTCCAATTAACCAGGTGTTCCACGAACCCGTTCCGTACATAATCCGAATCTGTGATTATGACCAGTTCGTGGAGTTGATGCTGGACAGCAGTGAGGATGGCCTGATGCACAGCCATCAATTCTGCCACCTGACTACTTCGGGGACCAATTTGGTATCCAGCGGAGGGTTCTGGGGACTCATTCACCCATGCATTCCCTACGCCGGCCACCAGTTCTTTCTCCCCGTTGTTGTCAACATGGTAAGAGCATCCATCCACATACACAGTGGGCATTCCCACACACTTGTCTTCTTCAAAGACTTTGTGGGGGGAATTAAGGTATGCCTCCATGTTGTCCTTGATTTTTAGACTTTCGTCCTCGAGACAGTTTTCTCTGGCACAATCATGCAAGTCAGCCAGACCTTGCGCGAGGGGACTCTTCTTGTTTTGGCCATATCTGACCTCCACAGGAAAGCCTTGCATTGACAGAATCCAGGAAGTAATTCGGGAATTACTCACATTTCCGGCCCGGATTCTGTCACTTTGGAGATATTGCAGAGGCTGGTGTGGAGTCTCCACGATGATATGTTCCCCCTGGATAAACGGGCGGTAATTCTTCAATGCCCACACCGTTGCCAGGAGTGCCTTCTCACAATCGTTGAATTTTTCCTCCACAGAGGATAAAGTTTTGCTCGCATAGGAGATTACTTTATTGACCTTGTCATGCTTTTGATATAATACTGCCGTCAAGCACGTATTAGAGAACCCCGTCTCCAGGAAGAACTCCTTGTTTCTGACAGGGTAAGCTAGGCAGGGCGCTTGTGAGAGGCTTCTTTTGAGTTGTTTTACTGCCTCGGCTTGTTCTGGACCCCATTCCCACTTGACCCCCCCCTTCAGGAGATGAATCAGGGGTCTGGTGATCTCTGCGTAGCCCTCAATGAACTTTCTGCTGTAATTAGTCAGTCCAAGGAGGCTCCTTAGTTCCCGCAGAGTTGTGGGGTCTTTCAGTTTCTGAAGTGCTTCCACTTTCTTTTCCTGGGGACAGAGACCCTGAGGAGTAATCTCATGCCCCAAGAAATTAACACGGGTTCTACACCACTGTGCTTTCTGAAAGGAAAGTTTTGCTCCGGCGGCCCTCAACTGTGTCAGAACATAACGGATCTCCGCTATGTGTTCCTCAACAGTTGAGCTTTTGATGAGGACATCATCTACATAAGCCAGGTTACCCCTTGCACCCAAGTCGGGCATGGCCTTATGTAGGAAAATGTTGAATTCATTACCGGAGTTAAGGTATCCGAAGGGAGTCCGGGTCCATGTGTACTGCTGGCCCCCAAAGGTAAAAGCCAGCTTGTATTGGTCCTCCCTACTGACAGGCACAGTCCAGTATCCATTGGTCAGGTCTATTGCAGTGAATACCTGTGACCCCTGAATCTGGGCCAGCCCTTGGTCAATGTAGGGCAGAGGCCATCGGGAAGTATGGACCCGTTTGTTGAGCTCCCTAAGGTCGGCGCAGAGTCTCCACTGGCCGTTTGGCTTCAATATTCCCAGCACCGGATTATTGAAGGTGCTATGGACTGGACGGATTATTCCCCGGGACTCAAGGTTCTTAATTATTTCAGTAAGGGACTCCATTGATGCGAGAGGCAAGCGATATTGCTTCACAAACACTGGAGTCATGCCAGGGTCCGTGGGGATTGTTGTTGTGTGGATGTCGGTACGACCACAGTCATATGAGTCTACCGCAAAGAGATCTTGGAAATCCAAGAAAACTTGTTTCAACTTTTGCTTTTGTTCCAGAGTCACACAGGCATCAGCTAGGTTGACTCTCTCTTCCACCATCTGCCTGAAGCCTGGAAAGACTTCTGGTTTGGCTATCTCCGCGGCCTCCTCCAGCTGGGTGGAGAAGTCCCTGGTCAGAGTGCTGATTTGGACCGGAGGCTTCAGGTGGGAAAGGCAGCCCTCATGGACTTGGAAAATCACCTCATCCCTCCTGAAGTCACACGTCACATCTTCCTTACCATAGGGGCAGGAAGTGTACACCAGGAAGTTCCCCCCATGCCGGGTGAAAATCCTGTCTGGTGTTGCGTTGTCATCACTGTCACTGTCAAAACAGTCCTTGGGGATGGGTCCTAACAGTTCATTTACAAGATCAATGGAGAAATGTCGGTCATCAACCGCTATTCCAATAATGGTGCCTGCGGCTAGAGTAATACTCTTTAAGTCGCTGTTATCCACCTCTATTAGAATGGTGTCATGTTCTATGTTGACTAATGGAGTTGGGTTTACCCCCAACCCTTGCTGTTGGAGAGAAGCATTTAGATGTATGTAAGCATCAGGGTTTTTCAACTCTTGTCCCCTTTTAACTTTCACTTCCAGGGAGAATTGTCGGGTCCTTTCTGGGATGGTGACTTCCTCTTTAACCTGAATTTCAACTGCATAAGGTAGCAATTGAGCTGATCTAAATGCTTTTTCTGGATCATCAAAGCCCATGGGATTATCCGCTAATCGGGACCAAGCTTTGAAGTTTATTAGGTCCAAACTAATGGCAAAGCGATTGAGAATGTCACTGCCTAAGTAAAAGGCGGCAGTGACGTCTCGCACGACCCAACAATTATGGACTATGCTCTTATTGCCAATGGAGATTTTGAGCATACACCTGCTTGGCAGGAGATGTTTTGAATTGGGTGCTTCCAGGTCCATTTCCCATTTGTCTATGAGTTTGAAGGTGGGAATGGCTGGATCTTTTGGGAGTTGGCGAAACATGGCTTCGCTGATGAAGCTCTTACCGTTGTTCACACACACTCGAGCGAGAACAGAGTCCTTCCCATCATTTAACTGAACAGGGATGAACAACTGCTCTCCAATTTGCTGAATATCAGCCAGGCTCTGAGCTGATTTCACATCTTTCTGGACTATAGGAGTGGGAGTTTCAGATTGTGGATTGGTATAGAATTTCAGAGTGTTTCCTTCCAGCGTGGAATACCACTTTAGACTGGAAGGAAGGTTGATTTTCAGAAATAGAGAGGACCCCCCATCACCAGTCTGTTGTCCTACTGCTATTACTGTCACGTCTGGAATTTGGTTGTTCTGGAAGTGAAATTCTACTTGGTCAGATTTTTGTTCAACCATGTGGCATGTGCCGTTTAAACTAACATGGTTGACACTCTGTTTTAATTTTATTGGTCGGCTAGTCTGGGTCCAGAGGACCTTGTTTACGCAATCTATTAGGGGTGACAACCTTCTCAGGAGGTCATTCCCTAGTAAACAAGGGGTGCCCTCTGGGGTCACAACTATGACCGGGTGTTTCAACTTATGTCGCCCGATCTTAATGTCCAAGTCTGCAGTCCCCTCAACGGGAATTTCCTTCCCGTCAAAGTTCTGTAGTTGTCCAGGAAGAGAGGTGAGAGGAATTTGATAATTCTCTCCCCTTCCTGCATTCAGTTCGTCAAAGGCCCTTCTGGACAGAAGGGTAGCTTGAGATCCAGTGTCCACCAGTGCCGAGATTGTACCCTGCCCCTGTACTTGTACCGGGGCATAATATCTTCCCTCCTCCTCCTCAAGGGGGCACAGATAATGTACATTTTTGGACAACTGGTGGGCTAATTTTCTGGTTTTGGACATCGCTAGCGAAGGGATTTGGGCAGAATCTTGTGGAGAGCCTTGGGAATCTGAAAGAAAAATTTTGCAACTGGAGATCAGAGCCATTGTGGGTTCCCCTGGCTCCGTTTCTGGGCCGCCCCCCCCTTTTTGGAGGCAGTCCCCAGGATGGGTTTGAACCAGGGGATTTTCTTGCTGTTGGTTCTGGGATGAGATGGTGGGCGGCGGTAGCTCAGTCTCCACATCTCCCCAGTCTGGATTTGCATCCCTAGGGACCCATTTTTCTTTGGGAGGAGTTCCCCCCTCTCTGAAGGAGAAGATCCTTTTCCCAGGATCCTCTGAGGATCCCTCTCCCTCAAATTGGAAGATCTGTACCTCCTCCTCAAACTGAGTCTGTTTGGGTCTTTTGTTTCTCCTACCCCCCCTCTGCTCCTTAGGAGGCAGACTTTCAGGGGCAGGAGATTTTGTTTCCGGTTCCTGGGTTTCCAGGGGCTGTTTACAAGTGAGGAAGGGAGCTTCCTCCAAGGCTTTACACCCCCCTTCCCCTTGTGCCTCCTCCCTGGGAACCGGTGAGTTATCGGGGTGCTGCCCCCGTCATTGTTCTGGAGCACCAGGTCCAGAGTTGGGTGCGTTCTGCGCCAGCATGCTGATCTGAGGGTTCTGCTGCGCCCTCAGTATATGACCCATATCCCGTGCCATGTTTTGAACCTGGCGCTCTAACTGGGACACCCGCTCTGGCTGATACGGGGCCCTGTTTTCTCCCCTGGGCTGATCCCGGGAAGGGTAGCTATCCCTCCTTTGGTAATACCCCGGGTTGGGAAGATTTGGGTACCCCTCCACCCTTGGCCTCCCCTCTCCCGGATTCAGTGGTCTGGGCTCAGGGAATTGAGGAAAGAAGGACGGATGATTTTGGGGTTGGAAGTCGGGTGGATATCTGGGGAAAAAGTTCTGCCCAGGGTTTGGTAAATTTCTGCCCTCCTGTGGGAAGTTTGGACGGAAGTTCCCTGGGTTAGGTGCTTGGCTGGATCCCCCCCCTTGGGCTGGAGGAGTCCACACATAACCCAGGATGGGTCGGTTACCTTTGTAGCGAGGACTTACATAGTCAGGAGAGCGAGGGACCCCATTTGTGGGGCTGCCTCCCTGGCTCCCTGTCTGTGACTGGCCCGAAGACCTTCTGGGCCTGGCATTATTCGGTGCAGGTAGGTTTTTAGGCCCCCCCATCTCCAAATCCAAAACGGGGGTGACCTTTACCTCTGCCACCTTGGCAGCAGCAGGGGTGCTGTTGGCTTTGGGGTTTTTCTGGGCATTGCTTTTATTTTCTATGGGCTTCTGCACCTCATAGATGCGGGTAGCCTGTTCAATGACCCAGTCTAAAGATCTTTTCTCGTGAAAATCCCTCACGAGCTGGGTCATGATATATTTGGGCAAGGCATGGAAAAACGTGTTGATAAAGTCACGGCTATCCGTGCGCACCCTTCTTGTGGTCTGTGCAAAAGCCCGCTTTAACTCCTGCACAAATTCTTGTGGGGCCTGATCCTCCCCACATTGCAAATTGTAGGCTGCCTTGCGAGCCTCTTGAGGATTTCTGTGAACAGAAAAATGTTTCAGGATGGCCGCCTTATAGGTGGACCATCTTAAATGATTTTGGTCCTCCAGCCCCGCAAAGAAACTGGAGTATTCCGGGGAGAAGGTCCACTTTACGTATTGAATGCAGCTTTGGCTGTCCTTCAAATGGAAAGTCTCCATCATTTGTTCAAACAACTCTAAGTGCTCCCAAACAGAATACTTAGAGTTCTTATGGTAAGGCGTGATGACGCTCCTGATCGCCTTAATCTGCTTTAAGGGGTCCTTAAGCAAGGCTCTTTTTGCCTTATTGGCCTTTTTGGTTCGGGTAACCCTTGTCCATTCTTCGTCGGACTCAGAGGCACTGCTCCCAGAGGTTCCCGTCTGTTCTTCCAGGTTTTCCCGGATTCTGCGAGCCTGGGAATGGCTGGCAGAATGTGGGGACCTGGTCTCCTGTGTCCTGCGCAGTTCAGAGGAGTCTTCAGATTCCTCCTTGCTGCCAGGATTTGATGGGTACCCCCTCCACTGACCTAACTGCGCAGAGGTTTTCAGGATGCCCTTAATGGGCCTACTCTCCTGGGGTTCCCCATTGAACTGTACTGTACTTGGGTGCCCATACCCGGATGCCCACCCCTCCATTCCTGAGTGGTACTGGCCTATGAGCCCCATACTCTTAGCTGGATAGTAATCTGCCATCCCTGTGGCCCTGTGCTCATGTGCGCCAGGGGACATGGGGGTGGTAGAGTCCAGGGACTGGGGAAGATGAAGGCCCCTGGTGTTAGGGCTCCTGCGGTTATGGTCAGGAGTCTCTCTTTCCCAGCGGACCTCATCTCTATCCGCCCCTGCTCCCTGTTGCAATGCAAGAGCCTGCATTTGTGCTTTCAGTTCCTCTGTTAAGGCCTTACTCGACTCTATCAGTCTCTCCTGCATCGCTACCTGCTGTTGGAGCCTATCATTGTGTTGACAGAGGGCCTCATTTTCCCTCTGTGCTTCCTGGTTGGTCCTGGAGAACTGGGCCAGTCTTTGCTGCAGGAGGGTTACCTCCTGGGCAATGTCCCTATTGGCCTGCTCCTTTCTTGCTAGAGCATCCTCCACCCTTCTGGTGTGCTCTACCAAGTTCTGGTTTTCTTTTTGGAGGTCACCCAGCCCCTGGTGGGCCAGGTGATTTTCTTCAATTTTCCTTTTTAAATGGCAGACTTCCTGGCCTAAGGCGTCCCTTTCCTGACTAAGAGCCTGCATTTGTGCCGCCAGGTCGTCCCTTTGCCTTTGGAAGGCACCAGCTTTCTGGCGTTCTTCATCAAACTCTGCCTGGGTATCCAGGTCTTTCAAGATCAGCTTGTTGCTCTCTACCTTCACTCTATCTAGATGACTTTGCAGGGTGGCTACCTGCTCCGTGCATGCCCTGTTAAAGTCTAACTGTTGCTCCAGCTTTTTCTGGCTTTGCAGTAGGGAGTCCAAACCTTCTTGGTGTTCCTTCTGCAAGGCCAGAAATCTAGTATCCTGTTCTGACTTTTCCTTTTGCAGCACCTCCATATCCTCCTTTATTTTAGTAATGTACAGTCTGCTGTCATTTTCTGACTCCTGGCTCCTCTGCAGCCTCTGCTCGGAAGAGACCAGGTCAGATTGGACCTTCTGTAATGCCATCTGTTGCCTATTTGCCAGATTTTGGCTTTCAGCACATCTATCCTGCATGTCTCCCATATATAGGTACAGGTATGCTGCTATCCTGGCAATCTTATTGTGTTCCTCTTTGGCTTTAGGAGCCATATATAGTTCACTCAGGGCCACATGTAAGGGACCCTGATCTCTATATATATCTGACCCTGTTTCAGTGACCTGTTGTGTGATGGCCTGCAACCACACATCCTGGCCCTGTTCGGTCCATTCACCTCTCACAAATAGCTTATGCAAGAGGTGCTCTCTGGCTATTTTCATGTCTACTAAGGCCGTCATTCTAGAGATTGGTCTCTGTCCTGACTTACAGAAGTTAGTAATTTATTTTTGCAGAACAGAACTTTTCTTGGAGTGTCCCTTTTGAGGAATGCTTCACAGCGTAATGCAGCGTGGTGATCCGACCGGATGTATGTATCCCGTCAGTTAGCACACTGTATTAAGCTGCACAAATGGTAAATCTAACCCAACATCCCGGACGAGCCCCCACTTTGTAAGAGGATTCAATTCAGCACTACAGCCAAGTTAGCGCCTAGTCTAGAATACTGAATGAAAACCCTTATTGATATATCTTTAGGTCCAGTTCATGCGTTCTGGATGACTACCCTTGTATGACACCCCTCTCTTGGAATCCCCCTGACCCCACTGAGCCAAGAAGTAGTTCTGTTTTGCAAGTTTAAAAAGTTTATTTGATAAATTAAAATATAGATATCGTACTTTATAATAAATTAATAATTGAGTATTACACTTAATCTGATCTGATAAAGATTAGCAACGGAGAATCTGGCACTAGCACACTTCTTATAATCACTTAATGAGTTGGCATGAAATGGATAAGATAGCACACTGGTAAATAGGTACAACAGAAAAAGGTGGTAAAGAATGCTTTATGTAGTTCAAATGGATGTAACGTTGAATGAATGCAGTACAGAAAATACTCAATATGATTTCAACCAAACGATGTAATCACTTTTCCCTGGCTATTCACTCCCCCCTCCTTATGCAATGCAAGAAAATGGGAGGAAAGCACACAGTTCTCAGAAATGCGATCAATGTAATCAGTTCAATCCAGCAAGCTTAGACAACAGAAAACAGATAAGAGTTTTGAAAACACAGGCCCAAATGCTATGATATGTGCTGGCAATGAATGAGAAATATGCTAAATTTGCTTTTAATTCCCCTTCTAAGATTCAGGATGAGTGGTATCAAGTTAATATTAGTCCAGGCTCACTCTAGCAATGATGCAGGAATGATTAGCAGGTTAAACGAATTTCTTGCAAATGAAATCAGGCGGCAGCAGTTTTTTTGACATGTGAAGAAATTGCAAATCGCGGCAAAATTCGCGGATGCGTTTTCCGCGTTTACAGAGGAACCGCGAGGACTATCTCTACCGTTTTGGGGTCCTAAGAAAGCCTGGGATCTCAGCTTCCAAATAAAAGTTATTGCAAGTCTCTAGCTCAAACGGTTGCGGAGATATGAGCAATTTAGTGAAGGTCGTTTTTGGTTTTGTAAATTTTAAAAGCTCAAAATGACAAGTGACAAATTCTTGCAGCTAGAATGACAGGTGACAGCTAGGAGCTATCAGGCAGTTCTGCTTAGGTTAAATAGATTGAATTAGATGAATTTAAACTAAGAGATTGGTTCTACACAGTTCTGCTGGGTACTCACACTATATTCTTGGATTAAATGGGCCTCATCACAGATCTGGTCAGGGTTTTAGACTGGACTCTGGTCTGGTCTGGTCTGGTCTTTCCGGGTTCTGCTCACAGCGCCTGGTCTGGTCTCTGCTAGGCACAGCACTGCTTTCCCTCTGGTCTCTTAGTACTGGATAGATTGATGAATTTGAAGTCAGGATCTCTGGATGTTGTATGGTCCAGCAGGGCTTCCAGCGGCATATGAAATTGAATGTCTCTATGTGTCCTGACTCTCTCCTTTTATCTGTTTCTTGAGAATGGGCGTGTGTGTTGCATCACTAGCCTTGCCCCTCTCACTCGCCATAGGTCAAATTTTCATTCCTTACTTGATTGGCGAACTGAAATGAAGTGTCATCATGATGTCATTTTATGATCTCTTGAAACCACCTCCCTTATCATCTGTGCACCCAAATCTATATATGATAAAAATACATACTTCAGAGTTACACAGTTGTTTGAAATTACATATACATGGTGTGGCTGAATTTAGCCATGTCTATGTCCAAATCTGCTCATTCTCGGAGCTCGCATTCAAAGAGTGCACATAATTGACTTTTTAACTGCTTTTTCAATTTCTGACATGGACCCAACTTTACATACATGTGTGCAGGGGGTAGGGACATTAACTGATGAAGTTTCAGATTTTTAACATGCACACATTTAGAGTAATATCCACTTTTCCGCTAAAACCCCCCTGAACATACCCCCAATTCCTACCACGTCTCAAACTGTGGGCAGAAAAATCACAAGAATTATGGTATCATTTATAAAATTTTCACATGTCCGCACTATGAGTTATCCACCTTTTTATAAAACCATATCCTTGCTGCAGGGGTGTGTCTTTTCAGGTCACATGGTACAGAAACCAGTCTTTCCAGTTTCTGCCAAGCCAGCTTGCTTCTCACAGGCAGTGCTCCTCCCAGCTTTTCCAGGAGGAAGCCACTTTTTACGACGTCTGTAATAAAAACCTTTTCCTGAGTGGAGAGGGCTTTGTTCACTCTCTGGCAGAGCACAGGAAATTCAATTAACAGATAGGTGGCATATCCTTAGTGGGGGCAGCAAAAGGAACATTGGCCTGGGAACATAGTTGTGACTCAAATTTCACTCCTGAAGGGGGTTAGTTGCTAGGCAAAATCAAGTTCCTTAAGCCAGGCTTTCAGCTAACTTTCATTTCTGTTCCCCATTTTTCTGCCTTCAAATAAACTAAACATTTTTACATATGCAGCTAGAATGCTGATTCTAAGTTTAAAACTATGACATTTAAACAATTACAAAGGCATGTGACACCAAACATAGGTCACTCATTTAATCTAAACATTTTCGATTTTGGTGGTTTTAAATCCAGTTTCAGTTAGGCTTAAGCTGCTGACTCCATAGCATTTTTGTTATAAGCATTGTTTTTGGGCTCTTCATTTCCCAGATTTTGTAGGCACACAAAACTCCATTCTGCCAAATTTCTGCTGGTGTTCAGTGAATATTTTGCACATGTTGCACTGTTAGAAATAGTCATTTTGGCTTGCCTTCAGAAACACACAGAGTGGTTTTAAAACGCCGGCTTTTGAATAGTGGTGAGTACTGGTATTTCACCCATTTTTGGGATTTAAGAAATGAATTCCCCACACTTCTAGGTTGCATTTGGCAATCAGCATTGCCATTCCCAATGGTTTCAAACTACTGTGCGGGTAGTCCAATGGTGGTTTTAAAGCGCTTTGAAGCTAACCTGCGCTACTGTTTTTCCTTTGGCAACCCATTTCCCTCATGGCAACCCGGCCTTTCATTCTCACACTGGTGGGTGGCAAGTGAGGCAACCATTTTGGTTTGCGCACAAACTGCGCAGCTCTCCTGGATTTCGGCGCACATGTGGGTTTTCCGCCATCTTGAATTTCCTAAGCCCACAGCACCAAATGTTGTGGCAGGATAGCTTAAACGTGGGTCAGGACACCCAACAAGTATTTCTTCTTCTTTTTCCCATGGTTTAAAGAGTTGTAGCAGGGACATGTAATATACTTCTTTATGTTGAGGAGTCTTTAATGACAATTTGATATGATTAATTAAATTTGGTTTGGTGAGTTTTACTAAGCTGCCTTCACAGTTTGTCACTTTGTATTTACGGTTTTGATCATCAGGTTTTATATTATTTTTGTATGTGTAGTTTTGGGCTATGTGGTATAGACTCATAGTTTCCAAAGTGGTACTCCTGTTTGGGTAGTATGTGTCCAATAAATTGTTTTTTTACAAATGTCTTGGCTGTTGGGATCATGTTTGGCTATTGTTTCTATATCTTCGTATGATTTTAGAACTCTTTTTCTAGATTTAGCTGGACCAAGACTTAGCCATACTATATTTGCAGATTTACCATACAATGCAGTACCAGTTAATCGATCAGCTGCTTCATAGGATCCACATTCTCTATGGGACAGCATTTTTATGCCCAAGCTGTATAATTTCTGAGACACTGTTTTATCTGATGACAGGTCATTCCAGAGGTCTTGGAGCTCTGTCTTTTCTGATTTGGTTAAGTATGCTGTGACATATTGTGCAACTGCAGTAGAATTGTCTGCAATGTACTGCACGTCTATGTTTGCATTCCATAAGTAGGCAATGATTGCATTGTAATCATTGATATATTTTTCTTCTTCTTTTCTTTTTATGCAATATGTATTTTTAGGTGACTTACCTTTCACACTATGTCTAACTGAAGACATGAGGTTGTTCACTTGACCTGTATTTGTGACTGGTCTAGGGAAACCAAATCGGCTTTTGGTGTAGTATTTCCCTTTGTTTTTGTATTTGCGACAACAATATTTGCCACATTTGTGTCTTTGGAATTGTAAAATGTTTGCATGAAGATCACTATTTGTGGATTCTGATGGAATTTCAATAAACTGTAAAACAGTGGCATCACTGTCTTGAACAAATTTAGGAGCATCTTTAATCCATAAAAGCATGTGGATATGTGGTGCTCCTCTGGCTTGGTATTCTTTTCTCCAAAAGAAGTGTTGCACTTCTCCAAGGGGAGGAACAGTTTAGTTACAAATAAAATGTAGCATAGCAATGAAGCGATGGTGAAAATATCGTGAAACATTAACAAGATCCTGTGAACAAAGTTCTCCAGGTGTTAGTATATCTATGTTTGTTTTGTTTTCGTTTGATATGCGTAGGAAAGCATGTAAATCTTCCCATGCATATTCTGCGCAACTTAATGTAACAAACCAAGTGGGTGGGCCAAGGTTTCTGATCATACAACGTACATCGCCATGACGTCGAAACCAGTACTCTTTAGTACCACGCATATTTGCTAATAGATTTGTAAGATTTGCTTGTAAAACCTCATCTTTTTGTTGAACTTTTTGTAATAATTGTGTAGCTGTCATATTTTGAAAGTGTGATCCTGATTTTAATATGTGTGCAACTCTGTAACATAAAGTTGCTAGTTCACTTTCAAAGAGTAGGTGGAATATGTATTCCACATTTTGTCGTAATGTGGGATCTTCAGAATACATTCGTAATGAGCAATATTCTGATGCTGATATCTATCATCGTATCTTCCTCCTTTGCCAGTAGGAAAGAGTAGAGGAAAAGCATGTGCTTCTATACTTTTTTCCCATATGCTGACTGGTGATCCTTTTGTTTGACGCATTTGGTACGTTTCCAGTGCATCTTCTATGGTGTCATTAGAGTGCAATGGATGAATTGTATAATGGTCTAAAGTGTTTGATATTGTTGCAGGATCTAGGAGCTCAAATTGACCAGCTTCTTGTGTCTGTTCAATTATTTCACATGTATCTTGCATGTTTTCTTCAATATTAACTTCTTTGTAATATTCATTGTTCTCTTTAAGATATTGTAGGGCTTCTCTAACTTTATTTAAATCTACCAGTTGTTGCCAAATATTTTTGTCTTTTGTAGGTACTCCATTTACCAAGATAATTAAAGATTGCTGCATTGGACGTTGCACTCCGAGAGTGTGCACATTTTCTTTTAAATCTAATGGTAAATACACTAGTTTTCCACAAATACCTTTCACTAATTCAGAGGGAGGTAATTTTGCAGTTTTTGGTTGAAGGCGTATTATTGCTTGAAATGGGTGCACTGTTTGAATTATGATGCTCTCATATAAATTAAGTTGTTGAAGGGGTTTTGGTAGTGGATACAATTCCAAGTTATTTGTGATAGCACGTGAAGGAGTTTGGTTGTTGTCAAGTTTTGTAGTGCAGTAAGTGCAAAGTATTATGGGGTCAGTTATTTCGTATTTGTTTTCTGCTATAAGGTAGAGAGCGAATTCAAACCATTTAGAATCTTCATTGTCTTCTATTTTCTATCATAGGTCTATAGTTTTTGTGCTACTTTTATATAAAGTTCTGCGGCAACATACACACACGTGGTTTGGTACTTCAAGGATTTTAGTATTTCTTTTTTTATGTCTGTAGTGAAAGGTTGCCATGTGCAGAATTGTTATGAAGTTGGTTGACAGCTAATTCATCGTGTAAGTGGGTTTCACTTCCAAAATATTTTGTCTGGATATAGTCGATTTCCTCTAGGATGTCTTTTGCTGTACCATGTAGAAGAATGTTATTTAAATTGGCTAGTACTAAAGCAGGACTTTTAGCATAGTACAGTTTATAAACTAGATTTCTTATACTTGCATGATGTGTTGATATCCTTTTGATATCATGGAAGGGTGTTTTGCAAGTAGGTCCTGTAATGCAGGCCAAGGAATGTCCTTGTAGACCTGTATACTTGCGTATTGGACAAGCATCCATATTTTGCAGTAGTTTCATTTTGATTGTGTCTTTGCTTTTCACATATTGATTGAGGAACTGGCGTAAAGACTTTTTTTTTGGGAATGTTACACATTGACGTGCATGGCCATTTGTACACTAGATGTTCTGATTCAGTTGAATGGAGGGGTAAATCTACGTTTTCAGGGCATATTTTTGTAAGGAGTTCTTCTTGTTCCATTATGGTATTATTAACTTTTTCATAACCTCGACCACTGCTACGTATGGCAATTGTATTTGTTTGCTTTTGTTTGTATGCTTCTTCATTAAAGTATGGTTCTGTGGTTGTAGTGTGACTCCATTCACCTCCACAGATATTTAAGAAGTTATTTCTGTTGACATTTCATTTGTTGAGAAGTCTTTTTTGTAATTTAGTTATTAGTTTTGTTAGTGGTTTCATTCTGTTTAACACTAAAATAAATAACTTTGTTTTGAGAAGAAGTGCACTGTCTATCAATGCTTCTAAGATGACTTTCCTACGATAGGTTTGAAGTCTTGAACCTGGTTTCTCTCCTGTTTTCATAAGATTTTGAAGGACTATGTGATGGAACATTTTGGCTAAAATACTTTTCTTGGTATGCTTACTTTGTACTACATCAAGATTTATAGAAGAAGTTTTATTTGTAGTGATAGTTGATTTTCTGTTAATTGTTTTTTGGATTGTTTTACTTTTTGATAGAGGAGGGAAAGTTTTTGTACTAGAAACTTCTTCTGTTTCACTACATGACTGTATTAGCTGTTGTGTCTCAACTTTTTTTACAAATTCTGCTATAGATGGATGTTTATGTTGGAGACTTTTCTTTTCATTTGCTCTACTTCTGCGTCCCTTTCTACGGAGTTGCTTTTTGGTAGGCATTCTTTAGGGTCTGTTGAAAAAAATACAGAAGGTATGGGTTGGGGTGTTCTGCAATGCATGTGTGGTGTGTGCATGAGTGTTTGAGTAAGGTGATAAAGATGTATGTAATGGTGTGTGATTGGGAAGTACAACTAGTAGGGATGGCTATTCTTGAATTAATGTGTTACTAAACTGGGGTTCAGATGACAGAAAAAAGTAAGCTAGTGGTGGGGAGAAGTATAAATAGTATATCTAAAGCTATACAATTAAAACAGTTGTTTTTTTCTACAACATCTAAATTCTAGCGGCTGAGTTGGGTAATTTGTGTGTCGAAAAATAGGAATTTGTGGGCCATTCTGCCAGTAAATCACTGTTTAAGACGGGGAGATTTTTGGTCAGAATGGTGCAGAATCTCTATTTTTAGGCACAGAAATAGCATGAATTAAGCTTACAGGGTGAGTAATAATTCAAATATTATGGTAACATTCTACTTACTTTTTTTTCTAAAATGAGCAGTTTGCTTCTTAGTTGTTCTTTGTAGTTCCAATTCGGCTGCTTCTTTTCAGGAGAATGGTCTTCACTGCAATTGTAAAAGAAAGAAATTAGTAATTTGGTTTGTATATAGCACTCTTTTTAATTTAGACATAGATTTTTTAAATTGAAATGCTCAGTGCCTTCCTTAAAACCATTAAAACTATTTTATGACTAACAGTAGGAAAGAAAATATCTTCACTATGGCTTGTTAAATTCATAATGTACCACTGTATACCACTATTCCTGCAACTAAGCTTTTCCACGTAATAATGAGTCCATGTCATAGCCTGCTTTTCCACGTAATAGTGAGTGAATGTCATAGCCTGCTTGTCCTATATAAATGTAATTATATAAACTAAAAAAAGTAAAACCAAATATGTGTTTGTACAAATATTATTCTTTGAGATTTGATCATAGAGTGTGCATGTCATTTTGTTTGATTATATGTAGTCTATATATTTTATTTGAAAAAGATGAGTTAAACATTATTTGCGTGTGTGTGTGTGTGTACGAAGAAATTAAACAGTATAAAGGTTTGTAAGTCACAGTTCATTTTAGTGTCGGGGGGAAATTCTCCCGGGGTCGGCTGGGCCGTCCGCGGACCTCCGGGCAGGGAGGCCCCAACTCCTCCCGTATATCCCAAAAAATTGAGTATGAGACACGCAAGAAGCAAGGTGGTTCTGCTGTTTATTAAACAAAACGGCAGGGATGGGTCAAGGATCGTATGCGTCCGTCCTGACACTCTCTCTCAATCGTGGGGCTCGCAGGCCCTTTTTATTTTAGTATGACGCGCTACTTGCGTCACCTGGGAAAGTTAGCAAAAAACCTATTGCCACTCTGGATTGGCTCCTCGAGTGGTAGGGTTAGTATAGCATACGTATAGAGAGCATTATTAGTGGTCGAGGGTTAGTCAGGTGGTATACTTGGGTTGTCCCTTCAATTTGATACACGAAAATTGTTACATGAAGACCCCTGAGGATTGGTCAATGTTAATGGCGTCAGTGACAAGAGCCCCATGTTCTGATTGGTCCACACACGAGCCCCCCAGTCTGGGACCATCGCTGTTCCCAGCTCGCGGTGCACCTGTCATTTGCAACAATGTTTCACTATGGGTATGTGCAGACAATGTGAGGATTTATTCATATGCTGGAAGGCCGACTACTCCCACCGCCGCAGATGTCCATTGAGACGCTTAATTGTATCGGCCTGTGTCTTGGAACGGGGGGATCCAGGCGCCTCCCTCCTCCTGGGCCTGGCACCCTGTCAGGTTCGGCTTGGTCACGTGAGGTGGGACCGTGGTTGAGGCAGAATTCTGCACAATTAATATTGCATTTTCCACTGTGTGCCTGGCTTAATTTGCAGGTGTGACCTTGGCGTCGGCTTGCGGCATGCGAGTTTGCAACATTGTGCCCTTGACTGTCTGCTTTCGCCGGGCTCATTCTGCAGGGTCAGCAACTGTACTCTTGCTCATTCAATGTTCATGGAAGCTCTTGCTTGCGGCCTACCTGGGCCTGGTGCATAGGTGGAGCCGTTTGATACACAGGCGCTTTAGGTTATGGTATCATATTGCTTTATCCCCAGTATCGTGTCTTTGTTATATTTCTCATTATGACGCATGGGTTTAGGAGAAGCGTGAGCAAGCTTTTTAGATGAGTTCATTGTGCGTCTTGCGTTTCTGCATTTTGAAAAGCCTATGTGAAAAATAATAAAGATGCGCGTCAGTGGGTGTGTCCGTCACCTACGTCATAGCACTGAGTATGTTCTTCGTGTGGATTGGTGTGGGAGTTTCCAGTATGCATGTTTGCACGGGTGTGCAGACCGTTGGCTAGGTCGTCATGGCATCTCTAACGATGTGTTGATTTAGTGCTGGATGGTTCAGTCGAGTCCATCCATGCCGCAGGCGTCGGCATGGGCAGGGCAGGCTGGTGGGCAGGCGGGTGGGCACGCGGGTGGGCACATCCGTATGTTCCTGTACCAGGGTATTTGGTCGTCTGGTAGATGGGCAAACTCCTCTCATGGCGGGTGCCTGGGCCGTGATCCTCTAGGCCAGGGGTGAGAGGGGATTTGTGGGAGCCTTTTGTTCCATTCTCCCACTTCAGTCCCCCCTCTGGTCGACTTGTCGACCACAAACATATCCTTTTCCTTATCTCCTCTCACTCTCCATATTTTAGTTACTCCTCCCAAATGTCCGTAGTGGTTAACATGGTCTTCAAATGACCAATACATATATACACAGGTTCCTCCAGGTGTGCAGTATACCCATTTCCCTATGTAGCTCCTTGGGTTTCTTGGGTTTTCGAGCTTCACAGATGGTGGGTCCAGGTGGTTGGTGATGATCTGGTTGCGCATCTTCTCTCTCTCTTTTATTATTGTGCCTGTGTGTTGGCCGTCATCTGCTGGCATCAAGGGGTGCATACCAACCATTTCGATCATCTCGTCTGTGGTGCGTGCCTTCCGGGCCTTCCAAAATCTTATTATGATCAGTGCAGCTCCAGCCAAAATAATGCATCCAACTATAATCTTCAGTCCATCTGACAGCCAAGATGGCATCCATGACCATAATATCGAAAACCAGCTGTCGTCCTTTTTCACACCTTTACTTTCATCCATCATTTTGGAGTGCATCTGGCCCAATTGTGACACTGCTTCTGTCAGTGTACCATTGTCAGCATCGTTAGCAGGAATGAATGTGCAGCATGATTGTCCTATCTTTGCGCAAACTCCTCCTTCCATTGCTGTGAGGAGGTCCAGTACATATCTGTTCTGTAGTGCTACCATCCTCACTGCTCGCAGTTCCTCTTTTATTGCGTTGAATCCATTTACTGTAGAATTAATTGTCATCATTAGTTCCCACCTAGTTATCTGGAGCCATTTTGCGTTTGCGTAAGCCTGTAGTCCCGGATGTATTATTGAGGAGAAGAACATTGCTGCTCTGCTGAAAAGTCTGTGTTGTGGCGGGATTGAAGTGAATGCTGTTTCCGACCTTCCCCATAGGTAATTTCCTGTCAGAGGTTCTCCTTGTCTTTTCTTTCTATTCAGGACAGTTTTGTTGCCGTTGTTTTGGTTCTCTGGCCCCTTCTGAGGGTGTACAGATCTCTTCTTCCTCTTGTTTCCTTCATCCATTTTGGGGAAGTTCGCCACATTCACATGTTTCTGGGGCACCACTAGTGATGGTACATTGACGTGTACCATTGTGCATATACCATTCCACAGAGAGGGCAGTGTGTGGTATGCCTTGTCTCCGCAGGCCCAGTAATGGTCCATTACCACTGCTGTTCCTGCTCCCCCCTCAGGTAACTCCGTCACTCTTGCACAGTTGGTGTTGTATTCCACGTCCACTTCTCCTTTATGTTGGTAGCATACCTTAGGCGCAGTCAGCGGCAGTATTGTTATTGGGTCTTCATCCTTCTCTATCCACGTTAGCATGGGTACGTACTTGACCCAAGTCATCCAACATCTGTCGTTGTGTTCAGCAATAGTTGTAGTATCCTCTCTCGTTACCATGTTGCTGCCAACCACTCCTATGTCCCATTTGTCACCTAGGTACACCTTCCCTGTTATTATTATCAGTGGTCTTTCCCAACATCCTTGTTTACCAGGAACTTCAGTAGCGTACCAATCACATGGTAGGTACTGTAGTGTTACTTTCTTTGTTTCTCCTTTTTCAGGGCCGCTTGTTATGTATCTGAATGCTTCAGCATGCAAACTGGCCTTGTGGTAACTCAAATATACCTTGAGGAAGTTGTTTTCGTACGGGTATGTGTCTCGCGTTTTCCATACCAGATGCACCGTGTTTCCTTGAAATCTCCCTTTCGTTTGGAACAGTGCCAGGTATATTATACATCGTGCTGTCTTTTCATCAATTTCCGTGGCAACGAAAGTTCGGGAAGCGCTCATGGCGTATGGAATCAATGAGCAGACGTAGCAGCTGTCTTCTGTTGTCTGCTTACCTATTTGAGTCATGTGTTGGTACCACATGTTGTTCGAGACGTGTGCTGAATCTTGTATGTAGTTGTCAATACCTTTATGGTCTGAGTATGTGCTGCGTTTAACTCTATTTTCCTTGTGTGGGATTTCGCTAGTACCACCTGACGTAACACCTGTTGCAGCCGGGGGTGGGGGTATATTAGGTTTGGGTACAGCCAAAATATTGATAGCACAAATGTTCTGCCATACAGAGGCAGCCAAGAACCCAGTGATCATCAAAATCCCTATAATTTTTATTACAGAGGCTAATCTCACCGGCATTTTGCTCTTACCTTGCTGCAGTCCGGCAGCTAATTCTTGCGACGTTAAAGTTGCCCGCCTGAAAATTCTCAATATGCTTGTTATTAGTGTTAGTTGTTGTTTTCAAGCTCTCCCTATCAGGTAGTCGTTCAGTGCCCAGGCGAAGAGCTGTTCCCACGCCAATCTAAGCGGTCTATCTCTTAGAACAGGCAAGTATGGGTGGAGGTGGGGCATTGATTGTTCTATGGCCAAGAGAAATGCTGTGTAGTAGACACGTACCCTCCTCCTTTTCAGGTATTTTGGCCTTTTTATGTGATAAACAAATTGGTGTGATAATTCTTCAGGGTAGTTATCGTCTGAGGGTAGCATCTACTCCTGGGCAGTGAACCTTGTTAGTTATCTGTTTTCTTAGCAGTACAATAATACACGGTGCCTGCATGTGCGAGAGAAAAAAAAGAATATTCAAGTGTTTACATGTGTATATGTGCAAGATAACATCCTTCAGTTGGGTTATTGCTGCAGTGGGAGGGACGTCGATAAGCAGAGGGTTTAGGGCTCAACTGGCGGAAGTCTCTTTACTCTTTGATCGTGTGACCATGGGGTGGGCGGTATGGGAATTACCCTTCTTTATTTCAGTAGTTTTCTCTGGGGAATCTGGGGGGTGGTAGGGTAGGGAGACACTTGGGCCGTTAGCTGTGGTATAAGTCTCTTCATCCATGGGTGATGCTGTTGCTGTTCTTCCAATGGCCCTGTCGGTGACGCTAGTGCGGGTCTGGAGTTTGCAGATCTTTACGTCGTGTAGGTGATTCCAGGCACGTTTGTCCTGTAGCTTTACTGCTCTCGTTGATACTTCCTCTACCAGGTGGGGGCCAGTGAAACGTGGGCTGTTCCACTTTCTGTTGAAATTGCGGAGTAGTACGCGGTCACCTTTAGCAATTTTGCACAGTTTTTCTTTTTCCAACTCTTTATCCGCGTCTTCTTGTTGATCACTCTTAGACCCGCCCCGCGTGTGCTCGAGCTGTTGAGACACAAACACTACACTAGTAATCAAAGAAGACACATATTGGTACATTTCATCACCAAGAACAGTTGCAGTATTTTCATAATCAGTGAATGCTCTTGATGTTGGCATCAGGGGAAGGCGCATTTGACGTCCGGTCACCACCTCGTGAGGGGTGAGGTGGTGGTCGGAGCCTGGTCTATTCCTCTGCTCAAATAGGGCTAGCGGAAGGCAATACAACCAACTCTTCTTTGTTGTTTGCTGTATTTTTGCAATTGCCTCCTTTAGTAGGCCATTCAGGCGTTCGCATAAACCGTTGGCCTGCGGGTGATATGCACATGCAAATTTATGCTTGATGTTCAGTAAGGATGTGATGTGCTGGAACATTTCATTGGCGAAATGTGGGCCATTATCTGACCGCAGTACCTCGCACACTCCCCACCTGGGGAAGACCTCCCTCACTAGAAATTTAGCTGCTCTGAATGCATCTGGGTGTGAGCAGGGCCCTGCTTCAATCCACCTGGAGAATGGGCATACTACTACAATGATATACCTATTTCCTTGACATACGTTGATCATATCAACATAGTCAATATGGATGTGTAAGAAGGGTCCCTCTGGCCGGGGTATAGTACCTTTTATCACCTTCAGCGTGTGACCGGCCGTGAACTGTTGACATGTGAGACAATTGCTGATAAAATTTGTCACATGGGAATTTAACTCGGGGCAGAACCAATCTTCCCTAATTCGTGCTGCAATGACCTCCTTGCCTGTGTGGGCTGGGTGGTGTAATTGGCTCAGGGCGGTGTTCAATAGTGCCAATGGCATTACCATCTTCCCAGTGTTACCCTGGCACCATAGTGCATCAGTTGGTGACATTGTAAATCCTCTTTTTACCCATATTACTTTTTCTGCCCTTGGTGCAGCCGCTTGTAACTCCATTATCTGTGTGGCTGGGAGATGGGTGTACCCTTCTCTTATCAACATCTCTTTAGCTATCCCCCTCCCTCTCCCTCTCTCTGACTCTGGGGGGTTCCATATCTCACCAAACTATGCAGCATACTTCGCATGTGCATCTGCTGCTGCATTTCCTTTTGAGATATGATCTTCTCCATTAGTGTGTGCGGTGCATTTGACCAAGGCTAATTCTTGGGGGTAATTTATTACTTCAATTAGTTCAGCCAACAAGAGAGCATGTTGCACTGGAGTGCCGTCAGCTCTCCTAAACCATCTTCTCCTCCATTTGGACAATCCTGAGTGGACAGTAGACGTGACATATGCGCTGTCAGAATATATGGTCACTCGTTTGTCAAAGCTTTCCTTCAACGCCAAGATCAGTGCAACTAATTCAGCTGCTTGAGAGAGTAATGCTGTGCTAATTGTACACATTTCATAGCCACACACACCGGTACCTCCGTCATTTTTACCACTGCTGCCTCAGTTCTCCTTATCCCATCACTTTGGTCAATTGTTGATGACCCATCAATGAACAAAAGCTCACCTCCATCTAGTGCGTTCTCTTCAACCTTTCTAGTACATGCGTACATTTCAGTAGTCTGCGTACAATCGTGTGCATAGTCTCCTTCCTCAAATACTTCTGCTATAAACCTTGCAGGGTTAACCGTGCTGCATCTAACAATTGATAATTCTGGTCTAGATAAGATGATCTCATAACCTGACGCCCTCTTCGTGGTTAGTGTGGACTTAGGCTTGTTCAATATTGCAAATAGTGCATGTTCCACAAATAGTGTGGTTGGGCACCCCATGGTTATTGCTGATGATTTCTCTACCGCAAAAGCAGCTGCGGCGAGACCTTGTTCGCAAGGGAAATGTCCTAACATCACAGGGTCCAAGTGGCTGCTGTAAAACGCTACTGGTTTTTAGCCCATGCTTGTTTTTTGAGCCAGCACTGCATTCATCACTGCTGAGTCGCAATGTGAAAATATAAAGAATTGTCATTCATAATCTGGGGTGGCCAGTACCGGGGCAGTTGATATTGCATCTTTCAGTTCATCAAAAGCCTCTTTCATTTGCATTGTCCACCCCAACTTTTTCTCCCCTTTGTTAGCTTCTTTTAATGCCTCAAGTAGGGGTCCTATGTATGAGCTGTAATCAAATACCCAGGCTCTACAGTAGTTGCACAGTCCCAGGAACTGCTGCAGTTCCCTCACTGTTTGTGGCAATGGCGTTTTGGAAATGGCCTGTGCTCTTTGTGGTGCGATCTTTCTTCCGTATTGGGATATGAGCTGACCAATGTAAAGTACCTGTTCCTGACAGTACTGTAATTTTTCCTTGTCTACCTTGTAACCCTTTTCAGCCAATATTGTCAGCATCTTCAATGAGTCCTCTCTGCATCTCCTTTCACTTGTGCTGCAAATTATTATGTCATCAACATACTGCAACACTGTGCTTTCCACTTCAATGTTACCCAAATCCATCTGTATTACTCTGTTGAAGATTGAGGGTGACTCGCAGTACCCTTGTGGCAATCTGGTGTGTTTCCACTTTGTGTTTCTGTAAGTGAAGCTTGTCAGATCTTGTGAGTCTGGGTGCAGGGGTATTGAGAAAAAGGCATTTTTGAGGTCTATCACTGTAAATCGTGATGCCTCTGCTGGAATGCCGCACAATATTGTGGCCGGGTTTGCTGCTATAGGGTATTCTGCTTCCACTCTGTTGTTCAAAGGCCTGAGGTCCTGTATGAAGCGCCAAGACCCCCCTTTAGCCTTGCGCACTGGGTATACAGCTGTGTTTCATGGTGATTCTGATGGGACCAATATGCCATTATTTATAAGGGCCGTTATTGTTTCATATATGCCCTCATCTGCCTCTTTTGATAGTGGGTACTGTTTCACTCTGGGGAGTATTGCGCCCTTTTTCAATTTTATTCTTACTCCCCCAATGCTTTTTATGCACCCCACGTCATAGGGACTAGTAGTCCATAATGATGTGGGTACTTTTGCCATATCCTCCTCAAAGAAGGGAACTGGGGTGGATGTGGGTGCCTCAAGTGCCATTGCAATTTTCTGTGCCACTTGTTTGTACGTCACTCTTAGCCATATTTCTACACTCATCATAAACACCATTTCACCTTCTTCCTTTTCTTCTGAGAAGAGCTCCTCATCTGACACCTGGGTGAGTCTACATCCTTCTGCCAGTGCTATCACTGCCCTCCATGCTCTTCCTTCTCTGTCTTGGGCATGTACTGCAATGTAATCAGCAGTTGCTATTATGTTCTCTATGTTCACTGAAATCACCTTTCCTTCTGGTTCATTGGCTGGTGTTTCTGGTCTAAACAAATAGGCTGCTGGCCTCCTCCAGATCTTTCCTTCTATCCCTGGCATCCATGCAAATGCCATGTCTGTCCCGTACTGGAACAGTTCGCCATCTACTGGCTCAGCCCGATTCACTGTCTGTCCACAGTATGCTTGCATAATTTGTCGTGCAGTGAGCATGTTAATTCCTGGAGTGGAGCAAATTATGCCGTCCTCCGTAAAGGAGATCGTCATATTCAACCTGCTCATTATGTCTCTCCCCAGTATATTTACTGGTGAGGCCCTAGAATACAAAAGTGGGACTGACATGTCATAATCCCCAATTGATAAGGGAATGTTATCAGTAAAGGGAACCAACCCCCTAGCCCCAGAGAATCCTTGTGTGTTCATGGCTTCACCTGACATCTTAAATTTACCTTCCCTTATGCAAGACCGGGTCGCCCCGGTGTCAACAAGGAATGATCATTTTTTGTCACCTATTGTTACCTCTATGCGTGGTTCCTCCGCACTATTAGGTGTTACCGACAGGATGGGACACACCAAGGCCATCTGTGGGCTGTCCTATTGAGGGTATAATGATTGACCACTTCCTGTGTAAGGGTTGTGTCCCAGGACCGTCACCCTACCCAGTTGTGTTTGCTGTAGTTGTGTATTGGTAGAGGTTATGTTATTGTCTTGGATTTGTGCAGGTTGCTGTACTTGCTGTACTTGAGGTTGTTGTGTTATCGCTACCTGTTATTGTGGCAGTGAATATGTCTGTGGTTGTTGTTGTGTTACTAGTTGTTGCTGTCCATTTCCCTGTTGCAATGTCTGCTGTTGCTGGATGCCCTGCAGTTCCTGTGTGTGCCCTTGTTGTCCCTGTTCACTCCATGATGGTGTGCCTGGTCTCACCCTACACGTGCGTGACATGTGCCCTACCAATCCACAAATCCAACACACCGGTGGTTCCCTGTTCTGCCATGGAAAGCTTCCTGTGTTGTCCTGGTATACTGGTTGCCCGGTGGGGTAGGAATTTCTAAGTCCTCTCACCTGCTGTTGGGTGTTATATCCGTATCCTCTCCCTCTCATTATTCCTCCCCTTCCCCTAGTGTAATTATAATACCCAGCTCCTGGCGTTGAGTATCCTCCTCCCATGTTAGTCGTGTATGGTTGGAGTGGCGGCAGCTGTTGTGTTACAGTCTGTGATGATTGTATTTGGAGGGATCTTGTGCAGCCACTACTTGTGTGGGGCTTTGAGTCATTGTTGCAGGTGTGGTTATTAGTGCGCCTTCCATCGTGTATTTAGTAAGTTTTTTCTGTACTAATTTAGCCTCTTCCATTTTTCTATCCTCTTCCTTTTGTTTCATTTTTTCTTGCCATGTCCTACAATGATGCACTATTGTCAGTTGTATTTCTGGCCATGATTTTGCTTCCATCCCCACTACTTTCTTCAGTTGTTTCTGAACTGCTTCTGGTATATGGTAAAATATTGCTGGTGTCTTGTCCCATTGTTCTCTAGTTTCCATGCGCCACTTCTCTTGAATTTCCTGGATATAATCAACAGGATCTTCATTCTCACACATCTTGCGCGAGGTAATTGCTCCTATGTCTGATGTGTCTGGGTACTGGACCCTCAGTAACTGCCATAATGCATGTCTGCAGTTTGCGAATGGTGCCCCATCGTGTGATGTGTTTGTTATTGTGACCCCGGGGAAGCCCGCTCTCTTCCAGATGTCATCCGCTGCATCCCCTAATATTGATATTAAAAGGCCCTTTACATCCCCCACTGCCAACTTCTGTCCTGCGGTGTGTTTTTCCATTTCATATATCCATTTACCCGCACCTCCACTTAATGATGGGAGCCTGCACTTTATATTCTCCTTGTCTGCATGCGTCCAGGGGACGTATTGTGGTCTAACCCCACCCCTCTCCAGAAGTTGCATTAGGTTGTGTCCTTGTTGGCCCTTTGGGTCCCACACAATAGAATCCGTACACCCCTCCTCTTCTTCTCTGTCTTCTACGTCGTCAATGTGGTCCACATTGCTCGTAACTTTTTCTCCTCCCTCTCTTCCCTTTCTTTTATCATTTCCTCTATTTAATGTGGGCTTGTGTATTCGTTCTCCCTGCCTGCGTCCAGGGAGGTCTCTAAGCCTACCTGCATAGGGTGTCAGTTCGTTTGGGAAGGGCGCGAGTTTAGATGGGCATGTTGCACGTAATGAGCGCGAGGAGGTGGAGCATGTAGGGCAGGATGGTGACGGTGTGGCTGCACGTGTCTGCCTTTCCGCTATTCCTTGCTCTTCCTCCTCACTTTCCTCCAGTTCTTCCTTTCTTCTGCAGATCCATGGTGATTCTCCGTTTGTCCGGGTGATGTATAATTTATCTAAGCTTTCCCTTTCACTGTCTCTCCCTTCCTTTTCTATCTCTTCTCCTTCTTCACTGCAAAAGTCCTCCATTAATGGCAACCCCCAATCTGTCTTTTTCCCCCTAATCGTTACTGTTTTTAAGTCTATTAGATCCGTTCCTCCATTGTCTTCCTTGGCAATTGCTCCCCTTGGTGCTGATGTTGTTGCTACTTCTGTGTCTCTGTATACGTACCTCCTTACTTCACTCCCCCCTCTCCTTCCTTCTCTTTCCCCTTCACTTTTCTGCTCTATTTCTCTACCAATTTCCTCTCTTTTCTTTTTCAATTCCTCCATTACTTCAATACTCATCTTTTCCATTATCCTTTCTTCTTCTTTCTTTCTTTCCCATTTCGCTCTTTCCCACTCTAATATACCCTCTATCATCCTTCTTTCTTTGTATTTCCTTGTAGTTTCTGATAGTAATCTCCTTCTCCATATTTCCATTTCCTTTTCTGTCATGATCTCTGCTTCCAAAAGGTCAGGGTTTTCCCAACTCCCTTGGAAGCAGATCCATAACCCAGGTTCCGAGTGCCAACCAGTCCCAATTGGGACCTTTTGGACCCAGTCCTGGCGCCAGTGGCACCAGGCTCATAAATATGCCCAGTCCGAGCGCTGGAAGCGCCGGGCTCATAATGCTTGGGTGGACTTACCTGCAGCAGACCATGCTGCTTACTTGCCTGCCAGTTGAGCCTCTGATCCTCTTCTGTTTGGAACTACTTTTCCTGTTGGGTGGGGCAGGAGCCACTCCCTAGATTCAGAACACTGGAACTCTTCTGGAAAGCAGGAACTCTTTTCTTACCTAGGCGTGGCTGTGGAAGGAGACACCTAAGCACTACAAGAGGCTATTTAAACCACACCCGATGGATGAATCTTGCTTTGCGTTATTCTGCATCCTCTGCAGCAGAACGCTCATCGTGTCTTCTGCATCTGATCCTGGGCCTAAGGGAAAAGGCTTACCATCCTGAAACCAGTCTTCAGCAACACCTATAAAGACAAGAAAGAACAGGTTAGCATTACGGTCTTCAGTGACAGCTCTTCACTTACCTGGTCCATCGGCTGTCACCAACGCCTCGCGCTGCATTCCGGCATCTGAAAGACAAAGGCTTACCTACTCTTCGTGCGCTCCGAAGGTCTTCACACTGCATTCCGGCATCTGAAAGACAAAAGCTTACCAACTCTTCGCACGCTCCGGAGGCCTTCGGCGCTGCATCCCGCATCTGAAAGACAAAACAAGGTGCGTTTAAAGACATTGGGGAACTTTAATACTCACGTGCCATTACTCCTTTCCACATCTAACCCAGTGGGTATTCCGGCACCCTGCAGCCGCTCCAAACTTGTACCTGCAAAATAACAAGACATCGTGAAGCAGGCAACAAGCGCTTACTTACGTGCTTCCAGGCGCTTCTATTCATCACACGGGCTCCATTTTCAACTCACTTCAGCCCGTCATCCGCCATCGCCGGAACCCTGCAAAACAAGAGACATCATTACTAAAGACTTTAAAGACATTAGGATTACTCGAAACTTACCGTTCGTGCAGTAAACGACGGACAGCAGTCCTCTGAAGTCAAGAGGCCTGCTCCCCTTATCCAGTGAAGAAACTGGTTACAGCACCCTGCCCCGAGGCAGATGGAGAGCACGGCGTTCACTTACCTAAGGTGAGAGCGTTAACCTTTGGGGTTCTACAGGAGAAGAGAAAGGGAAGAAGAGAGAGACATTCAATAACCCAGTTCCTTAATCCCATATTTTCTATCTGCAGGCATCTTACCCTTCGAGTCAGACATACAGTGCACAGAGGTCCAGCCCAAAGAGCCAGCCGTGTGTTACACATCACCTTTGAAGATACGGTATACGCCCAGTCAAGACCGGCGCCTCTACGGGAATCAGGTGAGCATTACATTTTCTTCTTCTTCTTCTTCCCTTTTCTTTTCACGCAGTGCTGCTCTTGATACCCTTTCTGCTACTGCCTTCACCCTTTCTGCTTCTCTCTTTTTCTCCTCAGTTCTTTCCCTCATTTTGTCCAACTCATCCTTGCTTTCTTTCCTTTTCCGTGCTCTCTCTCTTTCCTCTCTCTCGAGCTGCTTGATCAGTGTATTCTGCTCATCCCTTAATTCTGCTAATCGTTCTTCCAAAATCTCTTCCTTCTGTCGTAACAGCTCTTCCGCCTTTCTTTTCCCTTCGTCCCCTTTCCTTTCACTCTTCCTGGTGTCTTCCTCGTCCATTTTCCTAACTACCTCCTCCTCTTCTTCTGTTAATGAACCTCGTAATTTTAATAATACCTGCGCAGCTACCCACTCATCCTGTCCTATTCCTGCGATCCGTTCCTCGCCAATCCCCCCTTCCCCTGCGGGCATTTTCGTGCAGGCTGATCCCGTCGTGCTACTCTGCTCCCTACCTGTGTGGCTACCTGTGGCTGTATATGGTGGCGGCTGTATGCCGGGTTCGAGTACCCCTCAGCCGCCCTTAACTGAACCATGTCTCGTAGTTCTGTTAAAGGATATAACCCCCCTTCCTCCTTTTTCACCACCTTCGCTAGGGGTATATCGCCGTTCTGTTCCTTTTTTATTTCCTTTTCGCTTATGTTGTTACTCTTCTCTCCTCCCACTTCTCCGTTCCCCGTGTTCTGTGTGCCTTCACACTCTTTCTCCCCATTCTCTCCTTCCTCCTTAATCTTCTCTTCCTCCGTTGTTCCTCCCAAAATAAACATTCCGCTTGGTCCTGGTCGGGACCCTTGGAACATCCTCCATAAGTTAAACACCTCCACGTGGTGCGCCAACTTCTTCCCCTTGTATGTGTTATGAAGATGGTTTAATAGTGAATGTTGGATGTATGGATCGAAGCTACCATTAGGCGGCCATGGTGTCATCATTTTGTTGTCCGTCCCCTGTGTCCATTCTATGCTATACTTGATCAATTTCTCCCTATGGGGTAACAATGTTTTACATATGTGTTGTAGCGGGGTAGTGAGGGTGTTTCCCCACCCTCCCGATCCTGCCCCGTATGACATAGTAGCGCTTCACTTGTTATCCTTCCCCTATTTGGTAGCGGTTATCTTACTGACAGTTTACAATATACAGACTTATATCTTTTACCTGGCCCCGTAAATTTGGGGACTTGCGATAGTCTGCTAAGGAAAATTAGTAAAATATAGCATTTACAATTGTATATTCTTTTCTTTCTTTTCCTCCTTTACAGAACACCCTTACGGCCCCCTGCGGCCGAGGCACACGTAGCCCCCTGCGGCTGCGTACCCCTTGTGACGTTCTTATATAGCCGTCCCACTTTCACTTGCTCCTCCTCCCTCCTCTACACTTGCTGTGGCCGGCGTTCTCTGTGCGCAGCCACGTCCCCCTTTTCGCCTTCCCCCCGATCAACTCACTACCGTTTACCTCCGTTTCCACTCCCTTACCACAACTCTCTTCCCCACCACTCTCAAAAATCAAGATGCCTTGTGCTCGAGATATCCTATGCAAGCCCTACTGGTGACGTCACCGATCTCTTCAAACTACTGGTAAGTTCTTCATATGTTTTTAAAGTTCAAAATAAACTTGCAATCTACCCCCGTTAACCCCACAGCTGTCTTCCTGTCACGTCTGGAACAAGGTAATCAACAATATAATCGGACTGCGCACGCTGTGTCGCCTCGCGTGTGATACGCCCCTCGACAGGAGGGCTTAACCAGCCAATTATCTTCCGTATCGGGCAACCAGCTAGCTACCGCCTACAGGGAAACGTCATCTATCTATCGAGTTTCCTGCTCGATCAATAGGGATCCTCATCTACTCATTGATCAATAATTACCAAATCGTAGGAAACCGCGCACACACACACCCTTACACGTGGTCGCGACCTAGGCCAATCAGTGTCTCCAAGCGGCCGCACGTGATGTGTTTGTGCTCCGCCCCCATCTCTCCTGTAAAGTAGCGGACTGCTCTCGCACTTGTCCGGCTACCATTCATTTCATTGCCAACACTAATTTGTCAAACCTTCGCCGCGCACCTGTACAACACCTCCCGCCTCCCGTATTCAATTCCTCCCCCGTCCCTCACAATTTCACATTGCTTGTTGTGCGTGGCATACTCACCAAGTTCTCTTGATGCGGGGCCGCTCGACAGCGTGCACCCCTCCAAGCGGCTCGCCACCTCCCCTCGTCTGGACCACGTGTGGACACTCGCCAACCGCGGGCGGGATACTTCTCAACCGGCTCCCGAAGGCCAATATCCGGATTGCGCTGTCCAGTCTTCTCGCAGTTCCGCGATGGTCCTGTAGTCCTCAAAAGGGGGCAGCGGCAGAGGGGGCCAACTTGTCGGGGGGAAATTCTCCCGGGGTCGGCTGGGCCGTCCGCAGACCTCCGGGCAGGGAGGCCCCAACTCCTCCTGTATATCCCAAAAAATTGAGTGTGAGACACATGCAAGAAGCAAGGTGGTTCTGCTGTTTATTAAACAAAATGGCAGGGATGGGTCAAGGATCGTACGCGTCCGTCCTGACACTCTCTCTCAGTCGTGGGGCTCGCAGGCCCTTTTTACTTTAGTATGACACGCTACTTGCGTCACCTGGGAAAGTTAGCAAAAAACCTATTGCCACTCTGGATTGGCTCCTCGAGTGGTAGGGTTAGTATAGCATACGTATAGAGAGCATTATTAGTGGTCGAGGGTTAGTCAGGTGGTATACTTGGGTTGTCCCTTCAATTTGATACATGAAAATTGTTACATGAAGACCCCTGAGGATTGGTCAATGTTAATGGCGTCAGTGATAAGAGCCCCATGTTCTGATTGGTCCACACACGAGCCCCCCAGTCTGGGACCATCGCTGTTCCCAGCTTGCGGTGCACCTGTCATTTGCAACAATGTTTCACTATGGGTATGTGCAGACAATGTGAGGATTTATTCATATGCTGGAAGGCCGACTACTCCCACCGCCGCAGATGTCCATTGAGACGCTTAATTGTATCGGCCTGTGTCTTGGAACGGGGGGATCCAGGCGCCTCCCTCCTCCTGGGCCTGGCACCCTGTCAGGTTCGGCTTGGTCACGTGAGGTGGGACCGTGGTTGAGGCAGAATTCTGCACAATTAATATTGCATTTTCCACTGTGTGCCTGGCTTAATTTGCAGGTGTGACCTTGGCGTCGGCTTGCGGCATGCGAGTTTGCAACATTGTGCCCTTGACTGTCTGCTTTCGCCGGGCTCATTCTGCAGGGTCAGCAACTGTACTCTTGCTCATTCAATGTTCATGGAAGCTCTTGCTTGCGGCCTACCTGGGCCTGGTGCATAGGTGGAGCCGTTTGATACACAGGCGCTTTAGGTTATGGTATCATATTGCTTTATCCCCAGTATCGTGTCTTTGTTATATTTCTCATTATGATGCATGGGTTTAGGAGAAGCGTGAGCAAGCTTTTTAGATGAGTTCATTGTGCGTCTTGCGTTTCTGCATTTTGAAAAGCCTATGTGAAAAATAATAAAGATGCGCGTCAGTGGGTGTGTCCGTCACCTACGTCATAGCACTGAGTATGTTCTTCGTGTGGATTGGTGTGGGAGTTTCCAGTATGCATGTTTGCACGGGTGTGCAGACCGTTGGCTAGGTCGTCATGGCATCTCTAACGATGTGTTGATTTAGTGCTGGATGGTTCAGTCGAGTCCATCCATGCCGCAGGCGTCGGCATGGGCAGGGCAGGCTGGTGGGCAGGCGGGTGGGCACGCGGGTGGGCACATCCGTATGTTCCTGTACCAGGGTATTTGGTCGTCTGGTAGATGGGCAAACTCCTCTCATGGCGGGTGCCTGGGCCGTGATCCTCTAGGCCAGGGATGAGAGGGGATTCGTGGGAGCCTTTTGTTCCATTCTCCCACTTCATTAGGATAATGAAAAAATGATTGTAGATTCATTTTACAGATTATACAAGGTAAAAGTCGGTTAGAAAATGTGTTCATTTACTGTATAAAGAATATGCATACCTGTAGTTTGTGTTCATGCATATGGATATGGACAAAGCTGCAAGTAGAAATCTTGGAGATTTGTCTAGTATTTCTCGTAGATCGTGCTTGCCAATGGTATGAGACTTGTAGTCCGAGAGATTCACCGTACATTTGCAGTGCTGATCTATGATGATGCAGTTACATGTAGAGGTCGTGCATTTGATTGGTGGATGGTCATGTGATTTCTTAGCTACATCTATTGAGGGAATGGCACAGAGAGTGAAGTGGAAATGGTAGAAGGGCTGTCCATGTTACGATACGTTCGCTGACATGGTGGTAGTTCCAGGACACCGCGTATTACATCCGGGGAATTTGGGGTGGGGAGGCATTCAAATGAGATTGAATGTTGCAAGGGATTGGTCAGTAAAGTTTAGTGTGTTGTGCTAGGAGAGGTGTTCTCTGATATTCTTTTTGGTGAGAGAAGAACAGATTGCTATGGCTGAGTGTTTCAAAAAACAGATTGTGTGGATTTTGGGAGACTCGTGGATACATTGGTTGAAGTTGCATGCAGAAAGCTGTGGATTATCTATAGATCTTGGATTCCCACATGTGGAAGTGCACTGGCATGCAGTGCGTGGAATGAAGTGGCTGGACTTGCTACCTCTGTGTGCAACTTTGAAGATAGAGGAACATCCAGACATAATTGTAATTCATTGTGGAGGGAACATGTGTCTGGAATTTCTTTGCAATTTGCAATGAAAGAAGGACTTCAGAAGATCATGGATATGTTTCCAAACTCCAAAGTAATTTTTTCACGGATTGCGCAGAGACAAATGTGGCTTCGTTCTTTCTCATGTGGTCCACAAATGGAGAAAGCAAGGCGTAATGTCAATAAGGCTGTTTGTGCTTTCCTAAGAGATTTTGGCATCTTCTCTTTTCACAATGAAAATATTATGTTTCGTAGTACATACATTTTTCGCAGAGATGGAGTCCATCTTACTTATGCTGGCAATCAGATTTTTCTGAGAAATGTACAAAATGCATTGCAACCTTTTTTAGAAATGCAGCATCTATTTTGACGTAGGTGTTAAGTATTTATAATTTTTGACATACAAACACCTCCCAAAGGCTCTTTTCAGAGCCACCACTTCCTCCCAGAGAAAAAAGCAATGGTCACAATAGGGCAGCACCCCATTTTTTTTTATTTTCGCGAACTGTCCGTGGACTTTCAAGAAATAGAAAGGGCCCTGCATTCTTTATCGTTACTTCTATTTTTTAACTGTGAAAGGCGGCTCTGAAAAGAGCCTTATTTTGTTTTTGATTTTTGTTATTTTGTGTTCCTTGTCGTGACAGGATCAGAAACGGAGGATGAAGTAGAGGCAATCAACCTACTACGTTCTTCGCAAGGTACAACCTTGCGAATGGCCCCAGTGTGGAATAAGTTCAGGTGTCACTTCATGGTCGTAGTACCAAAGCTATACGAACCATGCCTCCCGCGACTGAGTACGTTGCAGGTGACACGGTTCGCACGAGCCTTAGGACCATTCCCATGAATGGTAAACAACCGCCACACCCAAGAATCACGCCGCGGGCGGCTAGTAGGGATTTCCTCTACCTCATTCTCGTCATCCTCTTCTTCCTCCTCTCTATCCTCACTCCTGTTCCCCTCTTCAGGCCCTTGGCGAAATGGTGGTGGTGGGGGGGTGGGGGTGGTGCTGAGGCAGATGTAGCACCATGTGGTAATAGTCGAGCCATGGATGTCATAGGGTTGGAGATGGAAATCTCAAAATCTGCAAAGTATGCAGCAAAATGCAGTGTGCTCTGTGGAATAGTCAGAAACACAATGAGAATGCGCTCGAGGGCGTGGTCTTATATAGGGGTGCTTGTGCGTGGGTCGCGGACATGCGCGCTGTCCGCAAGACAGATCGAACATCAAAAAAGGTTCAAAAAGTCACAAAAACTATGTGGAAAGTTAGGATTAGTATGTGGGATTTGTGGTATGGTGATTTTTTTATGAGAAATATTGTGGATTACTTGGAAATGTACTTTTAAACTGTTCGGGGACACAAACTGGTGGTCATTACGACCCAGGCGCTAATTGCGCCAACTTTACCACCATGGCGTAAACTATGTTTACGCCATGGTGGATGGCGGATTTACCACCCCATTCCAAGGTGAGTGGGGTGGTAAATCCCCATTTCCCATTTTCCCTTCCCCATTCCCATTTTTGCCCCATAGGGCATAATGGGAGTGGGGAAGGCGCTAATTACGCCACCGTAAATTACGGTGGCGTAATTAGCATCATGGCAGGTTAGCGCCATGGATTTTAACGGCTGCTCAGAGCACCCGTTAAAATCAGAATAGGCGTTAAGGGTTAACGACGGCGTTTACCCTTAACGCCTGGGTCGTAATGAGGCCCACAGTGTCCGCATTTAGAGCACGAGATGACCGTGGGCGCGGTCACATGATTGTTTTGTGAGCATGTTCGCTAAGGTAGGGGCCGTCCGCAGGACACCCAATGTACAGACATTGATTTGTGCATGCGTGTTGATGTTCTATGGACAGTGTTCGGGTCCTGAACTAATTAAAAGTGCGTCACATGTAAAACGGACAGTTACGGACAGCCGTTTGTTCTTAGCACAGTTTAATTTATTTGCTAACAATACGGACAGACATAGCGTTTCAAGCACACCTCCATTTTCGTTTATTTACGAACAATTCAGGACACCACGAGTGTTCTTAGAATAGTTTCTGCTTGCTAGCGAACACTACGAACAGGCATAGTGTTCTTTAGGACACCTCCATTTTCGTTTATTTACGAACATTTCAGGACACTACGAGAGTTCTTAGAACATTTTCAACTTGCATGAGAACATTACGGACAGATGTAGTGTCCTCAGGACAGTTATATTTTCATTTCTTTACGAACATTTCTGAACAACCGCGCTGTCCGTGGACACCTAAATTGGTTTCATCACAAAGAACTGAAGTAATTACAACAGAATATAAGAAAAGTAACTTTATTTCATATATATATACAATTATGACTGGGAAGGTGGGGCAGAAACGGAAACAAAAACAGGAGAATTAGGGATTTCTAGATAACTGGGATCAGGTGAAGAAGGGAAGGAAAGCTCATCGAACCGCTTTGGTCCATAGACAGGGTTTGGGGTTAACTGAGTGGGATAGGGTGAGGGGGGACAAGTGCAGGTTGGACAATGGTGTGCTGTTGGTAGTTTCACATGATTTTCCACAAAGTTTTTCAAATCCATAAAATTTTGCATAAGGTCGTCCATTTTTTGATTAATCTGTTGTAGAGTGATAACCTCTGATTGTTGTTGTGAGATGCTTAGAATTTTTGTATGGTCCGTAATAAAAAAAATGTATATGTTAAATGTATACAAAATAATATTTATTAATTGGTTTATATAGTAAAGTGTGTACCATTAGGTGGACTATCTTCTAACATTTCCTCTCGTGGGAAATGCTCCTCTAGTCAGTCGAGAGTACTACACATTTCTGTGAGAAAACAAAAAAGTAATATGTTTTTTTTTTCTAATATAGAAAGTTTGTAAATATATGAGTAAAAAGAAGTGCACTTACTATGTCTGGTGAGATATGTAATCAGTAGTCTATACGTCTGGTCTTGCTGTTGGTTGTGGAGCGTCTGTGAGGTAATTATGGTGGAAGCCACTTTATCTTCTTTTGGTATATTCCATTTTAAAACATATTGTATTTAAGTGAATGGTTAGTGTGTTACCTATATGGGTTACATTTTTTAAGTATTACTACATATACTATGTATGTGTGCTGTTTTGTGCATTTTTAAATGTTCCTATGTTATGGTATAACTATTACACATAGCCCCCCAGAGTTTTTAGGTGGTGGTACTGTTGTCCGAACATGTCTGTGGACCGTCAAATTCAATAGAAAGGGTTCAGTATGTTCCATATTATATGTACATAAAGTCAAAGTTATTATTGTTAAGTTGTGCTACTAAAAAACTATGAAATTCAGTAAAAACACTTTGTTAAAGGGACGTTATGGTTAAGTTGCGCTACTAAAAACCTATGAGATTCAGTGAAAAAACTTTGTTAAAGGGACTTTATGGTTAAGTTGCACTATGAAAAACCTATGAAATTCAGTAAAAAAAACATTGTTAAAGGGACGTTATGGTTCAAAGTAAAACCGAAAAACCCCTGAAATTCGGCAGTTATGGTAAGATAAGCAACCATAACTCGCGCCACCGTGCACTGCTAACACTAACACCCAGGACATCAAAGATGACATCACAAATGTCATTGATGACATCACATGTGCATTTACTTTTCATGAAAACTCTGTACAAGGGATTCTTATAATGCTGACCAAAAACTGTCAATGATCATTGGGATAAATATCATGAGCTAATTAGTGCATTAAGCAATGCATTGATATAAATAGCATTCTGTTATGAAGTTCTATACAGTATACTAAGCTACTCATGCAGAAACATAGGCATTGTGTGCAGCATAAATGATGAAGGTGCAATATTCATAATCTTGTCATGTTGAATAGTGAAATGATAACTGCTTTCTTATTAGAGTTTTGCGTACTGTGAAACATGTAATAAGTAGATAATAAAACCCACTTAATACATAATTATTACAGACAAAACACAAAGAGACAACAACACAAACAAATATGAGTATATACAGGGATAGTGAAGTAAACAAAAAAGCAGAAGTAGTAGCAGAAAGAGTTCATAACCTAACTGATTGTCTTTATGCAGAGAAACTATTGCTCTGTTTCAAAGCTGCTACTTACCATATGTATGTGTATCACATGATGTGACTGCATCCAAAGGAAAGGAGAGTGAGTACAATGTATACAAATATGAGCATATACAGGGAAGGCAGAGTAATAAAAATAAAACTATGAGAAAGTGCTGATAACCCTAATGATTATCTTCATGCACAGAAAGTATTGCTCTCTTTCAAGCCTGTGTCTTCCGCTATGTATATGTTTCATATGATGTGACTTGACCCTAAATCTACAAATATAGTACCTTTTCAATGTTTACTTCCTAACTGTTACTGAAGAAAACTATGTGGCCTAGATATGTCAGTAAAGGGAAAAAAGGGAGAGCCAGACATGTGATGTCATCAGTGATGTCATCAATGACATTTGTGATGTCATCTTTGATGTCCTGGGTGTTAGTGTTAGCAGTGCACGGTGGCGCGAGTTATGGTTGCTTATCTTACCATAACTGCCGAATTTCAGGGGTTTTTCGGTTTTACTTTGAACCATAACGTCCCTTTAACAACGTTTTTTACTCAATTTCATAGGTTTTTCGTAGTGCAACTTAACCATAACGTCCCTTTAACAACGTTTTTTTACTGATATACTATATACATATTTCCTTAAGGATGGTTGTGCATTGGGGACTGGCCATGAGCACAAACATCATTACACTTTTCATCTAAACAACTGCTCCACTTCTATGATTCTGTGAGGCTTCCAAATACAGAGATGCTCTCCTCATAAGGGAGAGGACGTATTTAATCCTCATCCAAATCCTGGGGCTGTCTGAATTACTAACGTTTTAGTGTGAGGGTAAGTGTTGTGAAAAATTGAATGAGAACAGTGTGCATTATGCACTTAGTGAGTTAAGCATGCAATCCTTTATCACAAACAGCTATAAAGGTATGTGGTCATTCGTTTAATCCCAAAATGATTTTCGTTTTTTTGTAAAGCAACCAGGAACCCTCATTGGTGCAATTTGCTATGCTTCCTTTTCGCCCTGGGCTATTTTGAAAGAGTACAATAGGAGTGCACCAAACTGTCCGTCTTGAATTGATAAACTTCTATCAGCAAATAATGTGAATGTTTTTTCTAAGTTTTGATCATTTTATTTGCTCATTAACACAAGTGCAATATCATTTTAGCACTACAATGTATACTGTAAGTCATCATTAGAAATAAACATTGGAACATGTTTTAAAAGAAGGGTTTACAATGTTAGTATAATTAAATTATGTATTCCAGTAGATTCTTTTGCTGAGAATGCACACCATGTTGTCTCTAAACATGTCCTTCTTTCTTAGAAATGGTTGTGCTCTAATTACAGCCAATGGTTTGTTTCTTCTGTGGGCAGCATGGCAATGTATTATTTTGCGTTCTGGCTACTGATTGGTTGGTGGTGCTGCTGATCGTATGCCTTAGTTACAGTAGGCACAAACACTAATAATGTACTAGAAATAGACAATAAGAAACACAGTTGTAGATACTGTAGCTCTGCTCACTTACAAGAGCGTTGAAAAACCACAGTACCCTCTGCAGAGTCTATTTGTGTCTTCCTCAACTCCTCTAAACAGGCCATGCGCTATCCGTGTGATGGGGACATTCCTGCAAGACAAACCTTGTCTCGAAATACTGGGCCAATCTCCATCTCATGAGATGTTTCTGTCACTGCTGCTGTCAACTACTTTTAACCTGAAAAACCAGAACAACTCCAACCCCCTTATCGGGATATCTGACAACTAGACTCTCACCCACAGTTAGGGAAATAGAGCATGGAGTGAGAAAAAGAGAAATAGGGACAGAGAGATGCACAAAGAAAAAGATAAGAGAGAGAGGGGGGAAGAGAGTGAGAGAATGGTATTTAATACACCAGGTACAGCTAGCAAGTAAACAATAGACATGACTTTGAATCTCTTTTGATTGTCATTTGATAATATTTTATTTATTATATGTCATGTTGCAAAAATATGTTCAATGTTTTTGCTCCAAAATACAGATATATCACAAATGGCTTGAGATGTGTTTGACTGCATTATGTGCAGCTTCTTCGGGACCTTTGTGTTGCTTTATTTCTATCACAATTGCTGTTTGTTAACCAGAATCTGTTGCTTCTGGATTGTAATCCAAACAACTGTAACTAAAGGAATTTGAATAAACATTATAGGTTTTAGAGATGTATGGAAGTGTGTTTATAGCATGTTTTTTTTTATAACGAGATATATTGTGCACGTTTTTATTTACTGTTTTTATAAATATGTACAAAGTTGTTTCAAGTGTAACACACTAAGTTAAACAAATACAAAAAATAACTGTAACACTTGTTCTGCTGTTTTTGGGTTTCCCTTGTAGTGGCTTATGCAGTTGCTGATTTAGTTGTAGAAAGTCATATTGCATCAGCATATGCAGTGCACGATGGGTTTGTGAGATGACCCGATACCAGATCAGTTGCCCACTTGGTTGTTAAACTAGAAATAGTGGTGTTTAGTTTTTCGTCAATGTTACTGGTCTAACTTTCTTACCCTCTTCAAACAGACTCCTGAGCATGGGTGTTAATCTTTGGATGATTTCCACCAGTGACATCTTGGCAATGCGATTCGGAGCCACTATGGTCAACCTACACTTTGATATTTGGATAAGTTCCTCACACACAGGAACAGACATTCCCATGACATTATTATCTCATAGAACATTCCATGTATCCCACCTACCACATGCCCTTACATTGGTCTGATCATCAGATCCTCCATTGCTCATGGCATCCTCTGATCAAATCCCGGTCCTCGAATCCCTCTCAGCAGCTTTATGATCTAACGTCTACCAATCGTGTTCCCTAGTAGGGTCTATCCAGCCGGAAATAACTCGTACCCTTGACACCTGGGGCCAGATTACAGAAAATGTGCACCGGTGCAAGTGCAAAGTTGCACGATATTAGCACTAGGGCAAAGTTTGCCCTATTTTTAAAAACAGTGACAGATACTAGAAAACGATTGCACCATCACAAGGGCAGTTTGACATATTAAAAGTACCAGGGCAGAAATTGCCCTAGTGCAAAAAAGATGCATTTTCACTACTTTATTGCACCAGGGCATACTGATGATGCCCAGGACGCCTTCAGTCTGACCAAACCAAGCACATCTTGAAGCGATCCCCATTGTCTCCAAGTAGGACAAGAATGGATGAGAGCAAATAACCTGTGCATTCATCTATGCAGAACTGGAATCCTCTCCTTTGCATCACCTCACCCTTCATCACTCTCCTCAATTGGCCCCTAATTCAAAGATACCCCACCTGCTGACCAAGCAGTCAAAGATCTTTGTATCAAACTTGACACTGACATTTCGGTCACTCCGCAGATACATTAGGTTTCCCAGAAGCCACAGTTTACATCTGAGCTCTGTAATGACACCCCCTACCTGCACTTGCCTCAGAAGATGAATCGCGTCAGAGCCTCGCTGATATCAACATTAGCCAACTGCAATCGTTGACTTTGCCCTTAACAAGTATAAAATCGATCAAATTGGACTTATTCAAGACAGGGCAGTCAAATTGGTTGTGTTCTAAATGTTTCGGACCATATCTGGATGCTGATCCTGTCCCCACGTCTTTTATAATGTGGTGCATTTCTTTAGCTCTTACCAAAAATTTCTTCGAGTTGGCAGGTGTTTTCTATCAACAAATAGAAGGAACCACCATGGGGCCACTATGGCCCCTAGCCTGGCAAACCTCTATGTCGAATTTTTCGAGAAACAGTTTGTTTTTGTGGTTAACCCCTTTAGTAATAACATCAAAGCCTGGTCACGTTACATTGACGATGTACTCGTGATATGGGAGGGCACACGCGAGACAGCTGCTGCTTTTTTGAACTGGCTTAATAACCTCAATAGACATCTTCAATTTACTCTGACCATTGAACAAGAGGCAACTAACTTTCTTGATTTGACCTTATATCATGAAAATGGCAAAATTAGAGTTAGGCCGTTTCACAAAGAGACTGAGAAGAATTCTCTCTTGCACTACCAGTCGCATCACATCAAACATCTGAGAGATAACTTGCCCTTCAGGCAATTTCTAAGGCTAAAACGGAATAGTTCCAGCAGAGAGTCTTATGAAAAAGAAGCCCAACACCTTAAAGCTAAACTTCTAAATAGAGGCTACCCTAAGAGACTCATTAAAAAGGCAGCTAAACGCGCCTTTAATAACAACAGATTAGCTTTACTGGAGGCTAAACCCAAAAAGAACTTGCTAGATAGAATAGTGTGTGTGAACACTTTCACCAATCACAGTCTAGCTATCCGCAAGATCATCTCCAAACAATGGAAAGTGCTTAAAACTACTAAATCTGACCCCGGTTTACCCCTCTTTGCATATATCAAATCTACCTCTATAGGGAATCGAGTTAGCCAAAGCAGATTCCGTAACCCTTCTGGCCAAAGACTAGTATCACTAGTCAATGGGGCCTTCCTCCAATCACAGGTCACTACCCCTGTGGACAATGTGTGGCATGCAAAACTACATCTAAATCCCATGAAGTCAACATAGGTCGCAATATAGTCTGGACTCAGAAATCTTTTTTGAATTGCAATACTGACCATGTAGTATACATGGTCACATGCCCTTGTGGTCTCCACTATATTGGAAAGACCAATCGTAAAAGCAAAATTCGAATTAATGAACATAAAAGTTGCATTAAGAATAAAACCCTGCAGGCACCGATGGTAAAACACTTTGTTGATAAAGCCCATGGTTTTGAAAATTTCAACTGGACAGTACTGTTGGTGGTTAGAGCTGATACCTTAGTAATCCAAAATTCGAAACTTTTACAGAAAGAATAACAGTTTATCTTCCAAACCCGTAGTGATCTTCACGGGTTAAATGATGCCATTGAATGGCACAAAATTAAATCAGCTTAGACAGTGTGTGTATACACTTTATGGTGCCCCTATGGATTATTGGTACCTTTGCCCCCCTTTTTTATAAAATCCTTTGGCAAGTATACCTCAGTTGCACGCTTTTCTGTTGACATTGGGTTCTCCTTGTTTTGAAATGCTATTTTTTACTTTTTTATCATGCAGTATTCTGCCTTTTCACCACTAGGGGTCTGAGCTCCAGTAACAGACCCAGTCTCTTTATAGACACTAACAAGGGACTTCTTTTTCTCCTGTTGCGACCACCCCATGATGGCCGACAACGTTGTGTTTTCCTCCCGCGGGCTGCCGAGATTAATCATTTAAACCACACGCGTACTTCTGCTTTGGGAGTAAGGGGCTGTATCAACACCACCTCTCAAGACTAAACCTCTTTGAGAAAACATCCTGCAAACCGCGGGATGCGCCAGACACGCATTTAATAAACGCGAGTGCAGGTAAGCACAGAGATGGGACAGGCACGCGATATACCTCACTGTAGAGACACCTGTTTCTCTCTTACAGTTCTTACTCGGTGTCATCCGGGTCAGTAGCTATTGGACGATTAGAATCAGTTCCCCGTTGTCATTTGGAAAAATAGATCGTTTTTTTACAAACTCCGCTTTCACTCTCTTTCTGCAGCGGACTCTGGCGCTTCTATCCCTCTCTAACTTCTATGGAGAGAAGTGAAAAGGATTTCGCCCTGACTGCATAGCCCGCCAGGATTATATTTATAATTCTTGGCGTTATATGCTTGACTTTAAGGTAAGAGACAGTTTACTCTATGTCTCCTCCCCTCTATTCCCCATTGCTACTTGAGTCATCACGGTACTAGGGGTTCTGTCTTCTGGTATTGAGACCTTTTTCAAGTGATTATAGTTATGATATTTTTGGAGAACTCTACCCCCACCTTGGGGGATATCTGTTAATTTTTTTATTAGTTTTTTTAAAATGTAAGTCGATACATGTTATATATAGATGTGAACACAGACTCATGATTGACAGTTAGCTTATGTAGGCTCTAAATAGTAGGTTTTGATATGATGTGAATGTATCTCCACAGAATTTGAATCTGCGAAGGGTGCACTTTGTGCTTGAAGACGGAACATTGTCCAGCTCTCCCCTATACTACTTCCGCCCTGATGCTAGGTATAAGATGTATTTGTTTTCTCTGACTACCAAGCATAATCAGATTTAATCTGTTTTCTCTGTAGTGAATATATAGATTTACAGAGCTCTTTTAAATGTTTTTCAGCAGCACCTTTTTGGGTTAAGCACTTTATAATTATGAAGTGTCGCAGTGAAGGCTAATAAGAAAGTGGCGGATCAAAATACTTCCTCCTGAAGAAAGTTCTCAAGAAATTACACAAACTGAAACATGTCGAGGCATACTACCAGGGATTAGATCTACTGGTCTGTGTATGTAGGTCTTCATTGACCAAGATTTTCCCTCTCCTGTATATACTACATCAATGTGTCAATAGGAGTTGTGTATCTAGTCTATTGAATGACTTGTGATGAATTGTTACAATCTAATTGTGAGCATTTGCTTGATGTCACTTGCACTTTATTTTTTACTAGGTTTTAACATCTGTAAGTTTTTTATGATGTTTTTTAATAATTATTAATAAAAGTTGTATATCGTGATAATATTCTGTTGCAGCTGATTACTTTTTGTCTACCTTGTGCTATTGTATTTTGTCGGACCCTATCAGCCTGGACTTACAATGCTACATCGGTTACCTATAGAATTCCGCATCACACTTAAAGTTCTATGCCTGACCCACTTTACACTCTAAAACGAAGGGCCCAGATAAATTGCCTCTTTCTTAGACCATACTTTGCCTCTAGTAGGGTCGGGTGCTCAGGAGAAAACCTTCTAACTATTATAAGGTTTAAGAAGTTTTGTCATGGAGGCAGGTCCTTTGTGGGGAGCGTGCATACATTCTGGAATGACCTTCCAGAGAAGAGAATAAGACTCAATGGGCCTTATTATGAGTTTGCCGGTCCGGGAACTATGGTACCATAGTTCCCAAACGGCAAACTACGAGTTGTGCTCACGGTGCCTTTCTGCCCACCAGGTCAAACATGGTGGGCAGAGCGGCACCCGCGAGCATAGCATGTCGGATGCACCGGCACCGTTGTAAGCAGTGCCGGTGCATCCGAACTCCCCATTCCCATTCCTATAGGGCGGAATGGGAATGGGGAGCATCTTTTTTCTGGTGCCCGCGAATGCGCAAATACCAGGTCCGGCGGGGCCGGAATGCCCCGGTAATTGCCCATTTCGTGGGCACCGGAAATTTTCAGAAGTTTGGCGGCAGCCTGCTAGTTTCACCGGCAAGGCTACCGCCAAACTTATAATGTGGGACAATGGGTCTACCTACGAGTTTGGCGGTATCTCGGAAGTAAATCAGCTGAGATTCCACCAAACTGTATTACTGTTACCCGCACTTGGTGTGACGGTATTACTGCTGGATTACAAGTGGCAGTAGGTGGTGTTAGTCCCCAGTAATTCCGCTGGCGGTAATATAACTGAATTCGCTGATTTTGGGCGGTAAGGTTGAGGAAATACCTCCAGCTTATTGCTATATTGCCGTTACCACCACTCAGTGCAGGTGTCATCAGGGGAAGCCAGCGGCCAGCCATCAACCAGCAACACCTAGTATGGTAGGAGTGGCCTGGGTGGGGAGTAGAGCATTTACTCTACCCTGGAAGCCCAGCCACTTACCAAACGCATCTAAATTACCATGAATAGTTTCCTCTACCTCCCTCTCTCCCACGCTGTCAAACCTCACTGTGTTTAGTCTTGCACTAAAATCTCACTGCGTTTAGCCTTGTACTTAAATTGCATTGTTAGGAGTAGGCCTCTCTCCCACTATATAGGGATCTCAAATCTAGCTGTGCTTAGCCTTGTACTTAAATTGCATTGCTAGGAGTAGGCCTATCTCCCACTATATAGGGATCTCAAATCTAGCTGTGCTTAGCCTTGTACTTAAATTGCATTGCTAGGAGTAGGCCTCTCTCCCACTATACAGGGATCTCCAATCTAGTTGCATTTAGCCTTGTACTTAAATTGCATTGTTACGAGTAGGCCTCTCTCCCACCAAATAGGGCTCTCAAATCTAGCTGTGTTTAGCCTTGGACTCAAATAAAACTGGGTTTAGTCTTGTCCTCAAATTGCACTGTTAGGAGTAGCCCTCTCTCCCACTATACAGGACTCTCAAATCTAGCTGTGTTTACCTTTGTACTTAAATTGCATAGTTAGGAGTAGGCCTCTCTCCCACTATACAGGGCTCTCAAACGTAGCTGTGTTTAGCCTTGGACTCAAACAACACTGTGTTTAGCTTTGTACTCAAATCCCAATGTGTCATACTGCATGGTGATACCTAGGCCTCTCTCCCACTATACAGAATCCTCTAATCTAGGTTTTGGCCCCACCTCTGTTTATTATACGCTGGTACCAGCTACAGTATGAAACCCAGGCCCATCGCTACAGGACTCTCAATTCTAGACCCGGACAAATAAGCAATCTCGCAGCCTACGGTACGTATAGCTCACACCACTAGTGTGGACACAGGCCGCAGGCACGACCAAACATCCATGCATGATAGAACACATCTATGGCTGAGCACATCCGGCCTAGTTTCACACATGGCTGCCCAGACTAAAACACCTGACGTCCCTCAACGCCTCTGCCACTAGCATACAGCGACCACCACCCGAAAGGAACCTGATATAGCTGGCCTCACATAGACTCTCTCAACAATAGCAATCTTTCTCTAACCCCCAAGAGAACCCACCCATGTATCTGACCTCTACTGGGCTGCTTAGTCGAGCCTTGCCAGCCAACCAAGTCTTAGAATGGCAACATGCACACACGCATCTAAACTAATCTCCCTAGAATCTTCAACCACATCGACTACGGTCACCAAGGGCGTTCCAACCAAGGTAAAAGCGCATTGAGGCCACACAAGTGGGGAAAGAGCGCTATATAAATAACCAAATACAATACAATAAAAGTGGCAGTGGCAGTGTGAGTTCCCATTTTTTTTACCCCATAGGATTCAATGGTCCATTTTCGGCTGTGGTAATTCTGCAGAAAATTAGCCAAATGTCAACTGATTTACCTCCAGCTCATAGCTGCAGATGAATCCTCCAATTTTCCGCCCACCTCGTAGTTGGGCAGTGCAGTGATGCAGCGGTATATGATAGTACCACTGCTTTTAACCCGCACCGCCCAACTCGTTATGAGGCCCAATGGATTTTCACTGCAAGTCTGTATCTAGTTCAAAGCCCAGGGAGCCTGAGAATGTGGCAAAACGGCACACCCCATATGGTTAGTTATATTTCCACCATTGCTGAAATGAATGAGACTAAATACCAAATAAAATAAAAATACACTACTGCAAAATGCACTACAACGGGCCTTGTTTCTGGTTCAGCCATGTGGGAATAAATGGCAGTAAAACGGTAATAACAGATTCTCTACCACTTTCCCGTGAGTTCCCCGCACTTCTGGATTCCAACTCCAGAGGTGAAGCAGAGGATTTACTTCAACGTAGATCCTGCATTTTACCTACAAACAGAATTACCTCATCAGTAAATCCACCAAAACCCCCATCCAATGGACTCAAAAAATGGGGACTAACCCCACACGTATCCATCTCGCGACCTTGCAGGAAATGTGCAGAGCTGAGTGACGTTAACGTTAAACGAGTTTGACAGTATTTCCTCCAGAACAACTTCTAAAGCTGGTATCCAGTCATTTTATTGCAAAGAAAACAGAGTGGTACAGAACAGAACGGACACAAAAACTAAAAAGAGTAAATAATTATATAAAGGGCAGTCTGTTAAGGGGTAAAATGGGTAGGGTTGGGGTTAGGGTGGATTTAAAAGGGTGGAAAAAATTGGAGCTTGGGGGCAGACCCTCCACCCCCAAATTAAAATAAAAAATGTGTGTTTTCGGTGTTGTTTACGCGATGAAATGTACCACTCTGTAATTGTGGTCGGTAAAATCACATTTAACCCCAACGCTTAATGAGGCCTAACGTTTGCCAAGGATGTGCATGGCAGCAATCATATTACAATGGCATCAGAAACAAGGATGGCCTCCACTGTAGCCAGGACCTCCAGCTGGGTGTGTGTGCTCCAAACTGTGCACGTAATTAGACACCATTATCTACATAGCGCCTGATTTTCATCCCGGCGTCCAATATAATCCAGTGAGCTGGAAATATTGTATTTTATCTTTTGTGCAAAAATACCTTTAAGATTATTCGCGTTACCTGCAGCGCGGGGTGGCGTCTTTGTTGCTAGGAATTGCGAAATTGTGTAATGCAATCTTTTTTTTGTTCTTCAAAAAAATTCTAGTAAAAAGGCGCCTTTTTTTATTTTTAACTGGCACTGCATCTGCCATCCCTGCGCACGCGGGACGATAACACGCATTCTGCGACGACCGCTGAACCTATACCAAAGTGTCATTCTGAATTGCGAGCAGGAGGACTAACAGGGAGCTATGCTCGGCGTCGAGAATATTGTGTTCGCCGTATAGTTATCACACACTCATTTCTGCGAGGCATGCTGCGTCTTGTACATGTCAGCCGAAACGACAGGAGCTCTCTTCAAAGACAGACGATGCGCCTCCCGCTGCGCCGGCAAGCAGACACTCAACTAGACGTGACTTCCAGCGCTAACAGGCACGGGCGGGGAGCGCGTGCGCCGGGGCCCGGAGCCGTATCCGCCGTAGCCGTATCCGCCGCTCCCCTCGCGCGGCCGGCGAGCTCGCGGACTCGCCTGACGAATGCGAGGCGACAGTGCCGCCCCTGAACTCCAGAAATAGCCTCTGTCTCAAGGAACCTCGCCGTGATTTGAATCCTTGCGAAAAGAGCACAGAAGTTATTAGTTCACTTTAGCTGCGAAGTGTTGGTCTAATGCAGGCCTGCACCCTGACAGAGCTCGAGGGCCTGCGGCGGGCCACGCTGCCTGCACGAGCTCTGGATGTGCAAAGGACCCATGTTCAGATCCATTCTCTCATGAATATTAATTGTGGAAAAGCTGTATGGTGACTGGATTGGGCCTTGGAAGCCCGCCACTGAGCACCCATGCTCCAATTGCTGTCGGTTGCTCAGAATACAACTTTACTAAGGGAAATGAGAACTAGCAGCTTTAACTTTATTCAAAAGTGTCTTCTATTTTAGCCAATAGCTTCTTTTTTTTTTTGTCAGGTGGGGAACAGAAGACACTAAAAGAGCGCTCAAGTTCCTACATTCCATGCGTGAGAAAGTCATCCAGTCCTATATTTTTTCCCTGGTGTTCTGGGATTTGCAGTCCTACATTTAAATTGCAAAAGACAAAACTACAAGTCCAAGGAAACAAAACAGAACATGACAGGATGAAGTGTTCTATGGAAATGGGACACTTGAGAGCCCCGTAAAACGCAATGGGGGTTATTTTTTCGCAGTAGGCATGATTAAGTTAATTATTCTCAATTCACCTCATTTTGGTGCATGCGTATGGCAGCATTGGGGAGCAGCCATAACGTGTCTGCCTCCATTTCCCACTTTTCCATAACAATGCGGGTTCATTAAAGCCAGCATGGATTTTCAAGATGGCGTAAACCCAATGGATTTCTCTAGAATCTACCTGATTTTACCACCTGGTAAAAGCGGACTTGTTTCATGGCCATCAATTTTAAACGCATCGCGCAATCGTTAGTTAATTGCAGGTCATATACACTTTTTTTCTTACCACGTAGTGAAAGCTAAAGGCAGAAATCGCCTTTGTGTTGCTCCTCACTTTTCCACTGCGTGGTGGAAATAAGAACGGTAGCACGGAGAGGGTCTATAGACATAAGTGCAAACAGAGGAAGTCTCCATCCATGCAATCAACCAGTGGCATCCAGAGGACCCACAATATGTGCTTAGGGGCCACTGTGTAAGGGTAGGGTGACCTGTCGTCCCAGTTTTGCCGGGACTGTATCGGTTTTTGGTGCTTTGTTCCCCTTTCTCAAGATGATGTTTCCATCGGAAACTGCAGTGGTCCCGGTTTTTGGCAGTCGGTCTTCATAGCTGGTAGGCAGAAGAAATTCACAGAAGAAATTCAGCAATTTACAACTTAAGATAGTGTTAGTTTGTGATAAATTCATTATGATATGTGTTTATTTGAACAGTAACACTTTAACCCCCTTCTTTTCTAACGGCTACTGAAGTGCAGTGCCTTGACAGCCACTTTCAAGAGTTAGTCCTACTTTTATTTTGCCCTGTCCCGGTTTGTCACTTTTTAAATCTGGTCACCCTATGTAAGGGTGATACTGGGTAGCACAGGGGAAGGGTGAGCCTGAGAAGAGGGGGGTGCAAGGCTCAGACCTATTGGAGTGGTCCAATCGGGAGAAGTTAGAGGGGGAAGAGCCAGGCCCGTCAGAGGATCAAGACTAGAGGAGTGCAAGATAGAAGACTTAACACCATTGGAGGGAGCAGTCGGGGAAGGGAATCCAACTTGTAAGCATAGTTTATGGCAGGGGCGTTGCTAGGGGGGGGCTAAGGGGGTTATAGCCCCTGATCTTTTGGTTGTAGCCCCGGATAGAATCTCAGAAGCTACAGCCAAAAGACTAGCTAGCCCCCAGTCCCAACAGTTCTGACATCAGCTTAGCCCCGGGTCTTTTCCAGACCTAGCAACTCCCCTGGTTTATGGAAAGAGGCGACAGCTCAGAGCATGGAAGGATGTGGCTACATAGCAACTCAGGAGGAGGTAGAGGGCGTGGTACCTCCAAACAGGCTCCAAGAGTTCCTGCAGATTGTGCAGCAGAATGCAAACCTTGAAGATGCAGAGGAGGAGTTAGTGTTCCACCAGCAGGCAGAGTTGGCCACACAGGTGCCGATGGGTGATGGGAGGAATGAGATGGTGGTGGTGAAGCAGAACATATTTATTTATTTATTTTATTTATTTGCATTTATAAAGCGCACAGAACTGCCCTGGGGCATCGTGGCGCTGTTACAGCAGACTTAGTCATGAACACAAGCATAGGAATGTGTTTACAGATGTAAACCGAGTTACCGAGTACATTTCACATTGGTAATAAACATTGAGCTTAAAGGTTATGCTATGCTGTGGTTACAGTGCAAGCATGAGAGTGCATGTGGAGGACTTTAGCGGAATAGGAGGGTTTTGAGGTTTTTACGGAAGGTATGGTATGATTTTTCGTTCCTTAGTGAGGTAGGTAAGGAGTTCCAGTTTTTAGGTGCGAGGTGTTGGAAGCTGGTTCCTCCCGCCCTGGATCTTTGAAACGTGGGGACATCAATCATGTTGGTGCGGTGAGCTCTGGTGGGTCTGATGGAGGCTTTCAGTGTGATTCTTTCTGCGAGATAGGGTGGGGCATCCAGGGATAGGCATCTATGTGTGATGGTCATGGCTTTGAAAAGTATGCGTTCCTTCACGGGTAGCCAGTGAGCATCTTTCCTTGCTTGCGAGATGTGTTCTCTTTTTGGAATGGACAGTGCTGCCCGGAGCGCATTGTTTTGCGTGATTTGGAGTTTTTTTAGGTTGTGGGCGGAGGTGCCTAGGAACAGGGCATTACAGTAGTCTAGTTTTGTACCTATAGTGGCTCTGGCGATGGACAGGCAGTTTTTAGCGGAGAGAAAAGGCTTGACAGCATTTATCACCTTGGTGGTAAGTGCTGAGGAAGAGGCTATGGCGTTGACCTGGCGAGACATAGATAGTGAGGCATCTAGGTGAACGCCTAGGGTTTTAACAGTCTTGGAGACTGAGATGGTGGAGTTGTCGATGTTGAAGGATTTGTATTGGGGGGGGAGTTTGTTTAGAATTTCATTGGTCCCTACTATGAGGATTTCAGTTTTGTCCCCGTTTAGGCAGAGGCCGTTGGCCGCCATCCAGGTTTGGATGGCTGTGTAGATTTTGGTTAATGCTGTCGCATCTTCTTCGTAGGTCCCAGTTAGAGGGAGTAGTACCTGCGTATCGTCTGCGTAGTTGGTGTACGCTATGTTACGACAGTCGAGGTCATTGAAGAGAGGAAGGGTGAATATATTGTAGAGAGTGGGGGCGGTGCAGGAGCCTTGTGGGACGCCGCAGTGGATGGTGGTAGGGGTTGCCGAGGCAGTGTCTGAGAAGACTTTCATGAGTCTGCCATTTAGGAATGAGGCCACCCATGCAATGGCTTCCGGGGAGAAGTGTGCTTCATTTTTTAGGTGCATGCCTAAGATATCGTGGTTGACAAGGTCAAAGGCGGCAGATAGATCCAGTAGGAGAAGGAGTGCCGGTTTGCCTTTATCCATAGTGTCTGCAAGCTGTATTTTCAGATCAAGTAGGGCTGACTCTGTTCCGTGACCTGGTCGGAAGCCTGACTGTCTTTTTCCTAGGATATGGTTGGTTTCGAGATAATCCTGGATTTGTGTGTAGGCCATTTTATCCAGAATCTTGAGCAGGAAAGGCACAGTGGTGATGGGCCTGTAGTTGGTGGCTACTTCAGGGTCGAGGGTGGTTTTTTTTAGAAGCGGGCGCACCCAGGCTTCTTTTAGACTGTCAGGGACAGTATTGGCTTTGAAAGAGGCATTAATGAATGATTTAAGGAAAGGGGCGAGTGTTTCAGTGCAGTCTTTGATCAGGCTGGCGGGGCAGGGATCTCCTTTACAATTGGATGGTTTGATCTTGTTCATTATCTCAATAACTTCGTGTTCTGTGACTTCCCTGAATTTGAACGGGGTAGTGGGGGCTTTGGTGGATGTGGTTCCCGAGCTAGGGGTGGGCATGTGGCTCGTGGTGGTGGGAGATTTGAGGTGCAGTGATAGGTTTTTGTGGTGCTCCTTAATTTTTGTTTGTAGGAGTTCAATTTTATTTAACAAGGCAGATTGTATGGAGTTGCACCAGATTTGGTCTTTAACAATGGGCCTCATTACGACCCTTGCGGAAATCCACAGACCGGACCGCGATGGCGTACATAGCGTTTCCGCCATTGCACGAGGGAGCAAAGTGCGGCTAATCACGACCCATCGGGCACGAGCCTCACGCCATGGCGGAATCGGAAAGTCCGCGATGGCGGAAATGACCCCAAAACGCCCCTTACCGCCGCCGTACGCTGCACCAGGTGCAATACCGCCACCCATCTTTGCGGTCACCGTAATGAGCGGTCACCGTAATGAGCGAACAACGCAAATTCCGGCAACCGTAAAAGTACGGAAACGGAAGTAAAAGCATGTAGCCGGAACGGGAAACAGCACGCCGCACACCTATAAAATGAGAATCCCAACACAACCATTAAAAATCCGACCCTGACACACAGCCCAACCCGTTAGCAACTCCAGTTAAAAACATAAAAATGGGAAAAGTAGCTAAGAAAGCGTGTGACCGCAAGCGGCAGGTCCAATTCTCCCGTGAGGAACTGACCGTGCTCACCGAGACCCTCCAGGAGAATGCCTCCGTCGTCTTCTCCAGTGAAATGACCAGGACGGCCCTTGCCAACAAGAAGGCCATATGGACCCTGGTGGGACAGCGCGTAAGTGCGGTGGGGACCGCACCCCGCACCCCCCAGCAATGTCGAAAGCGCTGGGACGACCTGCGGATCCGCGTCCGCAGCATACTCTCTGCGAACAGGAACATCGCCACAGCGACCGGGGGTGGATCAGATTCGCCCATCAAGTTGACCCCCTGGGAGGAAATCTGTGCCTCCACCATAGGAATCGAGAGCATAGAGGGAGTCGGAGGGATGGAGAAAGGAGTGCCGACATCCGGAGAATCAGGTAGGGTGGCCAAAACAAACAATGCCAAAGCCACTATGCACGACCATGTACAGTTCCATGTGTGCCCATAGTGCAATACATTAGCCCTGATAGCGCCCTCTAAAACAGACTAAAAAAATAAATTAATTAAGAACCTAAGGGAAACCCCCACATGTGCAGCAAGCACCCCCAACTGCAGGCAGCCCAATATAAGCTTCAGCATTGCACACAAAAAAGAGACCACCCCCAAGGCCCAGTCCCAATTCACCCTCATGTACCACCCCAATGCATGTGATACATTGCCATTCCAAATTACACCGACCCATAACTAACGCTCGCTCCCCCTTACTCCACCACAGGGTCCCAATCCAACGAGGAGCTGCAGGACACCCCTACCAGCACTCCTGCAAAGAGGGCCAAGACAAACGTCCAAAGCGCCTCCACCTCTGGTGCAAGGATCAAGAGACGACGGCAGCAGCAGGAATCAAGTGCCAGCACACCGGGGGGGACTGCAACAGGCACCCCAGCAGCCAGCATGTCCACAACACCAGCACCACAGTCCCCCCCAAAGGATGTATCAGATGGCAATGCTTCTGGTGGTAGCAGCACCATGGTTGACACTGCGTTCATGCCAGCATGCTCCGACACAGAAAACGGTGCTGGCGATGTAGGCCACATCCATGACCTGTCCCAATCCCCAAGTATGTCATATCCCCTACACCATGAGGGAAGCACGCAGGGGCACCCACAAGACGAGGACTGGCCAAGCCCCTCAAGTCCTGTGCCAAGGCAACACGTGTCGAGCAGCCCCTCTGTCACACCACCTCTAATTTCCATGGCCCAGCAGAGGCAAAAATCCCTCAACAAGCTGCTCGAGCAACAGCAGCAAGTGGCCACGATAATCAAGGATCATGCCAAAGAATGTGGGGGTTCAAGGGCATCCATGGAAACATGCACTGAGACACTTAGGGCACAAATACATCAAAGTAGTGAGAGCCTGAGGGGAGAAATGGAGAAAAGCACAGAGACCCTGAGGGGAGAAATTGAGAAAAGCACAGAGACCCTGAGGGGAGAAATGGAGAAAAGCACAGAGACCCTGAGGGGAGAAATTGAGAAAAGCACAGAGACCCTGCGGGGTGAACTGCATGCGACGTCAAAAGACGTATGTGCTGAACTTGCCGCTGTTCGCCGTGTGCTCACAGAGCTGTCACAAACACTCAGAGAGATGCATGGACGCGAGCAGGCAGAGACTTCATCCGTGGCAAGTTCGGTACAGGGCAGCCCCCAACGCAGATCTGCCAGGCACCGGCGCTCCACGGCCAGGGGTACCCCTGATACCCGTAGAGGGGGCTTGCAATAGCGTCTACCCACGAACTACATGCATATCTGGACACTGGTGTTGGGGGGGGGAAGGTTAGGAGGGTGGAGGGGGTGAGCTGGTCTTCACAGGGTTGCGGGTATATAGGGTCACTTGATCAATCCACATGAGCAATACAGTACAACATAAACATCTGATGAGAAGCGTGGTCATTTATTTGCGTACGATTAGTTCTTAGGCGTAAACCAAATAAAGTGCCTGTGCAACAGGTCCCCTTTCCATGTAATAGCAAAAAAGCGTGGTTGTTAGAAGCATGCATCAATGATGCCCTGTCTGATCTCACGTCCATCCTGTGCCTCATGGACTCCCTCAGGTGCCGCCACATCCCCACCATCATCAAGTCCATCATCATCAGGTGCATGCATTTCAGCGTCAGGTGGCATGGCCACATTCCTACGAACGCACATGTTGTGCAGCATGACACATACCATTACCATCTTAGAGACCTTCTCATGGCTGTACATGAGTGCCCCGCCAGACCTGCTGAGGCAGCGGAAACGAGCCTTCAGTAGGCCGAATGCCTGCTCTATTACAATACGGGTACGTGAGTGTGCATGGTTGTACTCCTCCTCATGCTGGTTCTGTGGGTTCCGTATTGGTGTCAGGAGCCATCTCTTCAGCGGATACCCGGCATCACCTATATGAGACAGATAAAGTGTGTCAGTGGAATGATAGTGCTAATTGGCCCCCCCCCCTTCCTGCAAGATAATTGACGCATCAAATGGGCCACGATGTCATGCATTGAATGAGACTCACCGAGTAGCCAGGATCTGTGCCCAGCGTGTCGCTCCATGTAGCGGGGTATTCTTGAGTTCCTTAGGACCATAGAATCATGGGTGGATCCTGGAAATCTGGCACAACAATGCGTGAAGATCTTGTTCGCGTCACACACCATTTGCACATTAATGGAATGGAACTGTTTCCGGTTGCGGTACTGGGCCTCCATGGGAAGTGGGACAACCAATTCAACATGGGTGCAATCGATGGCACCGATGCAACCCGGGATGCCGCCAAGTGCATGGAATCCAACTTTCGCGTTGGTGATCTCCTGGGCCGTGCGTGGCAGTGTGATGTGGTCGTCGGCGTGCTTCAAGAGGGCATCGAGCACTTGAAAGAGTGTCCGTGAGAACAGTGGCTGTGAAATGCCATGCAACTGTCCGACTGTGTGCTGGTATGTGCCTGTGGCCAGGAAGTGGAGTACAGACACCACCTTCAGTAGGGGTGGGATGGCGGTTGGGCTATCTATCATGCTCACGAGGTCTGCCTGTGTCATGTCCACAATGGAGATGATGGTTTGCCGGTCCAAACGGTAGAGGGTGTGGATCTGTTCAGCAGTGAGGTTGAACGGATCAGCACGGATGCGTTGGATTGCGGGCCGCCTGCGTGGTGGTAGTGGCTGTGCTGGTGGCCCTTGCTGCACCTGCCTTGCCATCCTCCTCCTCCTCCTTCTCCTCCGTCTCCCCTGTGCGGCCGGTTGTTGTACCTGTTGTAGTTCGTCGTCTTCTTCCAGTTGAAGTACTTGCAGTGCTATCTGCTCCCCCAGGGCCAACATCGCTAGTGCTGCCGGTCGCATTTTGGAGTGGTAGTGGTCGTGGGAGGTGCTTGGGTCTGCTATATATGTGCTGTCGGCCTGTATGGCTTCCACCTGTGCTGATTGAATGAATCTGTGGCAGTTGCAATCCATTCTGGGCGAGCACGTCCCGCCCGTAAGGCTGCATATGGCCGCATGGCATCTTGGGATTGCAGTCATGTATCAAATCCCGATGGCAGTGTGATGTACTTTGACAGGTTATATGGCTATGCTCACATTTTTACACATGCTGTATTTACTATCGCAGGCATACTTGTGGGGACTCAGTGGTATGTAGGGCTCGATCAACGGAGGACCCTCATGCAGCACAACTACGAACTTCACCGACGGGCGTGGCCTCCCAATCGTGATAGCAGCCAGTTAGCATTTTCACACACAGCCGCACTAGATTGATATATTAGTGGATGCAGGCGTTCACAGACGCGTTTTCGGGCGTAATGTTGCAAATTAGGAATTCGAAGGTCAGCGTTCGTGGTCTTGTAGTAGCGGCGGGGATACGCCCACAGGTCTTGCTGGAAATGTAACGTTCTATTGTAGAATGTCCTTGGGACAGGGCCCATAACGAGCAAGCAATGAATGATATTCATTGAATGGCATGCGCAATAGCGTAGTGGCCGATAAGGCAGGACGTTTTATAATCCATGTTGCCACACAACACTGAAGATCCTGCCAGGTGCACAGTGATTTTTGCAGACTGCATTACGCACAGACGCAATGGAAGCTTCTAATATTATGTGAGTGAATATACATGCAATTGCATGGCGGGATGAGGGAATGATGAATGGATGCAAGGAAACAGACGTTGGCAATGGTGTATTTACCCCTGTTGTCTACATAATGATTCGCTGCTACTTTAGGGGGGTATATGTTCCGTTGGAGTGGCCGTGCATGCATATGGGTGTGTATTCTGTGTGTGTCATGAGGTGTGTGATGCATCAGGAGTCCCGTTATGCATTCGGTTGATTTGTCTTTCTTTTGGGTGTCAGGTATCTCCTGCCCTTTTGCAGATGCCATCTGTACGCCACTCCTCCAGATGGATTTTACCCTCGACACCTGCAGCTTCGGGTGAATCAGTGGAGCACCATGACGATCTTATGGGACGATCGCCAATGGGCCACATGCCCTTACGCAGTACTGGTGGCTAGGTGTGACATTTCGGCCTTTCAGCTGGACTAGTGCCTGCCTCATGGGAGGGGGATTAGCTTTTTGCCAACTGGTGCCTGTCAGCCAGGTGGATTGGTGGGATGATGGGATTATCAGTATATGGATGGTCACAGGTGCCTGTGTTTGCGTGCGTTTGTTGGAGGGGACTGGGGTCATGTCCATTGGAATTGGATCTGTATTCGTGCCATCTGTGTCCTGCAGCTCCTGTCGGACCCTCTTGTGATGGCCTGGCTGCTCAGTTGCTCTGCCGACTTGTGTGGTACGTGCTTCTGCTGATGGTTGATTTTTTAACTGGCAAGAGTACAGGGCTGGTGCAATCTCCGTCAGGATACTGCTTTGGGGGTTGCCTTGCGCTGGTGGCAAGCGATGGGGGACTACTGTTGTATTGTGTCATGTATTCTTGCTTTTCATTTTGGTGTCCTTGTACCTTCACATGCCTGTGCTGCTTCAGTACGGCTATGGTGGCATGCCGTGCATGGATGGCCACTCACGGGGCGCTTTGAGCCCCTGCAAGCATTTCTACGTTGGCATGCATGGGTGAATTGTAGTTTTCACTGGTTGCATGGTGTGTGTACATTGCGCCTGCCAGGAGTTGTGCAATGTGGCCAGGGAGTGGAGTACAGGCACTCAGTGGGCCATTTACGGTTGGTTCACGATGCCGTATTTCTCGCCATGGCGGAATGGTACTTTCCGCCGTCCTTGATGGCGTTCAGTACATGTCCGCTAGGGTCGGAATTCGCGTACCATTGCGCCATGGCGGTGATTCCGGTTTTGCAGGGCGCGCGTGCGCGTACTTGGTGCAGTTAGCGTTGCCGTTCACTGCGGTGTCGCTAATGGCATCGTACTTTACGGTGACGGGTCATGATCGCAACGAGCGGTATTCGATGGCGGTATTGCATTTCCGCCATCGTTTTTCCATTTCCGCCAGGGTCGTAATGAGGCCCAATGTCTTGTGATTTGGTGGCCGGTGTGGTGAGTTCGTTGAAAATGGCGAAGAGTTCTTTGGATTCGGAGCTTGCATTAGCAATTCTTTCATTATAAGAGACTGATTTAGCTGTGATTATGGCTTTTTTGTATTGGGCAGTGATTTTTTTGTAGGAGGATAGGGTGGCTGGGGAAGGCGATTTCTGCCAGGAGTTTAGAGCTTTTCTTTTCTGTGAGCGGAGTTCTTTGAGTTCAGTGGAGAACCAGGTATTTGAGTGTTTGATAGTTTGGGCTTTTTTGGTCTGCAAGGGGGCAATGGCGTCAATGGCGGTGCTTATGGTGCTCTTGTAGATATCTGCTAATTCTGACGGGTCAGATGACTTGAGGTCTGTGGAGAGGATGTGAAGGTGGGGTGTAATTTTATCTTTAGTGAGATTTTTTGCACATCTTGCCAGTGCTGGGGGGATGGGGTTAGGTTTGTTTGTGTTAGATACGGCGGGAATAAAGAAGTGAATGAGGTGGTGATCTGACCAAGGAGTCGGGGTGATGGAGCTAATGTCGACGTGACAGTTGTGGTCAGCTATCCAGTCCAGGATACGGCCTTTGTTGTGTGTGGGTGAGGTTATTTTTTGGTCGAAGCCTAGTTCTTTTAAGGCTAGTGCAAGAGATTTAGCTGGCTTGTCCTTTTTGTCGTTATACCCCAGGTTAAGGTCACCTAGAAGGATGCTTTTGGAGGTGAGTTTTAGGTTTTCTGTTAGGCGGTGTACAAGGTTCTCATGGAACTCTGTTAGTGGGCCGGGCGGGCGGTAGACTAGGTTGAAGGTGATGGTGGAGTTAGGGGAGAGGGCAATTTTTATAGCTAGAGAGTCTATGGTGTCACCTAGATTGGAGGTGATTTGTCTGGCCTCGAGGTGATCTTTCAGGATGAAAGCTACCCCACCACCTACTGAGGAGAGGCGGTCTTGCCGAATAATGGCGTACCCCTGTGGGATAGTAAGGTTGAGGGCTGGCCCTGCAGCGCTGTGCAGCCATGTCTCGGTGATGGCTAAGATGTCGAGGTCCAAGCTAATTAGGAGTTCGTGAATTTCAATGGCATGGGCAGGGATGGATCTGGCGTTTATGAGGGCACACTGTAGGTTGTGTGTGTGTTGGGCAGAGGTAGGGGTGGTGTTGAGTGGTGTCGCCGGGATGGGGTGCGGCATGGTGGGTTTAGGTAAGGGTGTTTTGACTGTAAGGGATGGCGTGTTAGGCGTGTTAAGAGTGGTGGGAGGTGCTTGGTGGGTGAGTCTAGGGTATCTAGAACGGAGACCTAGGAGTTGGTTCCTGGTGTGGATGGGTCTAGTGTAGGAAGTTATGCTGGGTGGAGGATGACGTGCTGTGGGGATACTTTCAGTGAAGAATGATGGTAGGAAGTAGGTAGGAGGAATGTTGGAGAGGAATGCCAGTGGGGCAGCTGGTGAGGTGGTGGATTGTTGAGGCATGGCGAGGGTATCGTTCAATATGGCACAACTAGAATCAGAATGCAATGTGGGCAGCATAATCAAGGCACAGTATGCGACCATAAGGCACAACACAATAGTGTGGTCTAAATACGACCATAAGGCACAGCACAGTAGTGTCGTCTAGATACGACCATAGGGCACAACAAAGTAGAGTGGTCACTATGCGACCATAAGGCACAACAAAGTAGTGTGGTCACTATGCGACCATAAGGTACAACACAGTAGTGTGGTCACTATGCGACCATAAGGCACAACACAGTAGTGTGGTCTAAATACGACCATAAGGCACAACACAGTAGTGTGGTCTAAATACGACCATGAGGCACAACACAGTAGTGTAGTCACTATGCGACCATAAGGCACAGCAGAGTAGTGTAGTCTAAATACGACCATAAGGCGCAACACAGTAGTGTGGTCACTATGCGACCATAAGGCACAACAAAGTATTGTGGTCACTATGCGACCATAAGGTACAACACAGTAGTGTGGTCACTATGCGACCATAAGGCACAACACAGTAGTGTGGTCTAGATACGACCATAGGGCACAACAAAGTAGAGTGGTCACTATGCGACCATAAGGCACAACAAAGTAGTGTGGTCACTATGCGACCATAAGGTACAACACAGTAGTGTGGTCACTATGCGACCATAAGGCACAACACAGTAGTGTGGTCTAAATACGACCATAGGGCACAACACAGTAGTGTGGTCACTATGCGACCATAAGGCACAGCAGAGTAGTGTAGTCTAAATACGACCATAAGGCGCAACACAGTAGTGTGGTCACTATGCGACCATAAGGCACAACAAAGTAGTGTGGTCACTATGCGACCATAAGGTACAACACAGTAGTGTGGTCACTATGCGACCAGAAGGCACAACACAGTAGTGTAGTCTAAATACGACCATAGGGCACAACACAGTAGTGTGGTCACTATGCGACCATAAGGTACAACACAGTAGTGTGGTCACTATGCGACCATAAGGCACAACACAGTAGTGTGGTCTAGATAAGACCATAAGGCACAGCACAGTAGTGTGGTCTAGATACGACCATAGGGCACAACACAGTATATGACCAGAGGGTGTGTGACTGGTAGTAGTGACCATAGACCATCTGGGTAGAGGTGGCTAAAAGTACATGCGTGCAGTAATGTCCCGGTACTTGCAGGTACTTACAGTACGTTCTCCTATGCGAGAGGGTTCTGGTGGAGGGTGGGGTGTAGGTTGAGCCGAGTTGATGGCCACTCCGCCGCTCCCATGCGCGTAACAGGCGCAGAACAGGCCTTTGTATGGCCTTAGGATTGGCCGCCGGCGATTCCGCCTGCCGGCGGTTCTTTCAGATCAAATCGAGGTTCAGCCTCGATGTCGTGCCGCGATGCGCCCGGCATGGGCGAGTCAGGCACTTCTTCCGGACAGGGTCAGGCAGGCCTTGCACAGTGGCACGCTCCGTGCCTGGGTCCTGCTGTGGATCCTCTGCTGGGCTGTGGGGCTGGGGGGGCTCCTGCCCTCACCCCTCTGGGTGTATGGGAGTACCATACTCTATGCTTTGGTGTTATCACCCACATACAAAATGCAGATGAGTTTCTCATTGCTTCAGCATTACTCTTTGCCTACACAATGCATATGTGCCTAACAATACTTTGGTGTTCTCCCTACATTCAAAACATACCTCTGCCTAACACTGCTTTGGTTTTCCCCTCCACCTACAAAATGCACCTGCCGTTCTCACTGATTTGGCCGTCTCCTCCACCTATAAATCACAGGTGCCGCTAACACTGCTTCTCTCACACTGGTCCGGTGCACAGTTCCTCCATCCACAAATCACGTGTCCCCCACACCCCACACAATTCTACCCTAATTCCCTAACTCTATCTAGTTCTCAGTGGTACTTCTGAAACCCTTGTGTATGTAGCGCGATATAAGTAAAATATCATATCATATCACTGTCCCGTCATGCAGACTCTAATTAGACTACTACTTTCTCAATTTTCTGTTGGTCCTTCGTCTTAGATATCCAACCTGGAGAGTGTCACTCAGTTATCACTTTCTCCGTTTCCTGTGAGACATTTGACTCAACTTTTCAACATGTACCACCAGTACATTAGACATCTTTGTTGGTTTTCTGTGGGATATTTAGCCCATGCAGCAGTTCATTTGACCACTTTCTCAGTTTGCTGTGACTCCCTTTCCCAATATTTGCAACCTGTAGCAGCACATTCTGCAACAATGTTCTGTGTTCTCTGTCAGACCATTGATTCAGTTGCTCAATCAGCTTTGATTCATTCCACAACGACTTTCTCAGTTTGCTTTGGATTGGCTGACTCAGTTTCCCAAACATGCTGCATTGAATCCAGGAACACTGTCCAAACGGTACCTGCTAATGTGCTCCGACCTGTCTCTGTTATGCTGTGAGTTAGTCCTGTTCTGTTTCCCTGGCCATGAATGCATGCAGATGGAATGTTGATGTATGTATTATGGACAACTCGGAGGAATGTTGAGTGAGTGTGATGTGTGGGTGTTATATGAATGTCAGTTGGGGGCCTGAGCTTGATGTGAGAGGATGGCCGCTGGTGTCTCTTGTGCTACTTGATGTATGCCTATATCTACCTACCCATGTATCCTGTAAATACCTGCAAGTAACTGGAGATGTATACATGTACCGATGTGCAATAAAGCAACCTGGACTTACTGCTATGGCTCCATAGCTGGTCTGTGCGTGGAGATTGATCTTCACTGCAGGGTATTTACAACAGTCTCCTTCAGGAATACTGGTCAGCATTGATTCTCAGCCTTGGATTACGGTCTCCCGACCATTCAGTGTTCACTCTTTAATCCTCTTGTGACGTTGCAGGTTCTGGTTCTCTTGGTTAGCTTCTCTCAGTGTCTTCCTCTCTCTAGGGCTACCAGTCACATTTTACCAATGGGTCTTCACGGTGGTGTTGGCTATCGCACTTAGTTCTGCCTCGACAGTGACAGGGTTGACATACTACGAGGGCTCCACCTGCCTGTGCATTTGGACAGCCAGTCTTTGTTCCACCTCTCCTCACTGGCCTCTTACCTCACATACACAGCATGGCAGGTACTTGTAGCATGCTGCAAGTTGAAGACCCTTTCCTTTCCCTCCATGTTTTGAACACAAAGCCTTATCACAGAGCAGGCAACTAATCAGCTGAATTGAAGAAAGACTCAGGTTCTCTCTGCGGTTCCACACTGTGTAGAATATATCACAACATGAGGCAGGGCATTTGACTCAGAGAAGTTAGGGCAAAGTCCTGCCAAAAATAGGGTTTCTGTGGTTTCAGAATTTAGGCATAGATTGTTATCAATCATCGAGTCCTGTATTTCTATGTGGAAAGATAAAATGGCATGGTAGTCTGTGGCAGCCTTATCTCAATTGAAGGTTTCATGGAAGTCATCAGCATGTAGTTGTAATGGCATTGAAAAAGACCCAATCACCTCTATAAGACATGTATTTATTTTTGTATTTATTGTGTATTTCAAAAGGGCCTGTACAGCAAATGGTGTTTCAAGGTGCCACAAGTGCAAGCAGTGGGTGGGCCAGGCTCGGTAGGGATGCTCACCCCACCAGGCTAGTCGGGCGAAGGGCCCGGATGGTAAGTGCAGGTTAGAGAAGTGGGCATAATCAGGGAAACTGGGGTGATGAGGTAGACTGGGCGGGGAGGGCCTGGTGCCCAGTAGGACTCAGAAGGGACCAAGTAATGTGGGGTTTAATCCAAGGCCACAACAAATAGAGCCCCCATAAAAAAATCACACTATTAAGGCTGAATGTGGGGGTTTCTGCAAGTAACAAAAGGAAGTGCTATGTGAAAAAGGACTGTCATTACAAAAGAAAAAGTAGCCATTTAATTTGCAGTGGCAGAAGAAATTCAAAGGCCCCAAAGTTTAGCCATGTGTCAGACTTAGATAGAATTATGGAGATTAGTCATTTGTCATAACAGGTAGGACTGTGTAGGTTAGCCACATAGAAGAACTTAGCGAGTAGCCAAAGCACTAACTACCCAACTTCTACTTCCTCAAACACACCATCCAAGCACTACACATGCCCACTGGGCTAGCTAAAATATAGCCTAACATGCACCCAACACAAACAACACACACTTACAACAAACAAACACAGACTCTGGACCTTACCCGTACGGACACAACAAGCCAGTGCGCACAACCTTAAACACATGCCAATCCACACATAAAACACATATACACCCCAACATAACAAACTGTCACATAGAAACATCCCATGCATTGGACCTTACCCGTACAGATAAAACAAGGCAGTGCGCACAACCCTAAATACCAGCAATCTACACATTAAACACACAGACACACCCCAACACAACAAACAGTCACACAGGAAACTTCCTGGGCATTGGACCTTACCCGTACAGATACAACAAGACAGTGCACACAAACTACCATCTGCAAGCCAACAAACACAGACACCAGTTTCTCCTAGTTCTGGACCTATCCTATCAATCTTCCCTCACTAACCAACCCCATCCTCTTTCTTGCAGAGCCACAAGAGCATCTGGAGACTGCCCTTTGGTTGTATTGGTGTGTGGTATTAATCAACATAGCATAGCACAGCATAACATAACATGAAAAGCAGGGTTTTCAAACATAGACACTAAAATGGCTTTGCTTGTGAGTTTGCAGTTTGAAAGCAAGAGATGAGAAAAATGTTCCCATGCGAACATAAAGATGTTGGGGAAAAAAAACATAATGTGTGTTGACAAGATGTAATGTATATTATGCTTCACAGGCAAAATACCGGCATTCTAAAAGAAAAAGACACTTTGTTTCCATGGGTCACATGAAAATGTCATTTAGGCCAGAGGCAGACCCTTTTGCTTGTTGTTGGGCAGACTTCACAAAGGACACCCCTACTTCAACCCTGGCTCTTTTATCCCCCAGCTATTTACAACTGCAATAAAGTATGGCCTGCTAAGGGTGTTGAAAACAAACTTTCCCCAGAGTGCTTGTCTCTGAAGGCTAATTTGTGTGAATGGCAAAGGGTCTTGCCAGTGCACGACTAGAATGTGGGAAGAGCTGCAATCAAGAGAAGCTGAACTCTAAAATAAATGCAAGAAAAAAGGAGGGTTTTCAGATCGAAATGGTCGTCCACTACAGATAACAGGACAAGATGCTAGATGGCAGCAGGGCCTTGTGAAATCATAGGGCCGGCCTAGCTCATTATCTGCAGTGGGAGATCTCTGTATAGATGATGCCTCTCAGGTTTATGGCTGGCAGACTGCCAACTTCAAACAACAAAGATGCTAATAATAATACAGTCCAGGGCCTGGAGGAAGGGGAGCTTACATTTGCATAGCATGAAGATTTCCCATTAGTTTAAAAGGACAATCATAACTTTTGCATTTTTCTCAGCAACCACAAGTCATACTGCATTAATGTATGTGTACTTTGTAAGATAGGTCCCAGATGATTTTGTTGAAATAAAATTCATCCACCAGCGACTAAGGGAATTGTAATGGCAAGCTAAAATGTGTTCCTGGCTGACCTGAACATGTCCCGACATTAAGAGTTGGAGAACTGGTGGAGGTGTAACATTTGGTATGTGGAGAGTAAATTGCATGTTCCTAACTATTATGCTTGTATAAACAGCGGAAAATTGCCACAGGGCCGTGCAACATGGTGCAGATCCTGCTGTTGTGTTATTGATTTCTCGATTATCAGCTCAAGCGGAATATATATGTGTGTGTGTGTGTGTGTGTATATATATATATATATATATATATATATATAATATATTATGGCATTTACTAGTTAATTATGAAGTTTTTCCACATAACTACTTTTTGCCGAAAAGTTGACATAAAAAAGGGGATTTCAAATGGGAGCTGCCATATTTCTGCTCTAAACTCCTAAGCAGTCCTTAGAGAGAGGCTGGACTTGGGGGGAGAGAGAAGGGTAGATGTCCAATCCTGGTTGTGAGAATTCTTGCAGTGCACCGCCCAATATAGAAATCATGATGGTGTCATCACTGGTATATAAAGTGGATGCACTATGAGAGAAGGGGAGTGCTGCTAAAATGTACCATCTGACAGCCGAAAGAAACACCAAAGGAGACTGCCGAAATTGCATCTTCGTGGAGCTGTCTATTGCTGGGGATGCCTAAAAGCCATCTGGGCCCTATTGTGAAGAGCTGGGGACCATCCTTGAGAGTGGTGTGACCGGACCTATGCCCAGTCCTCAAAGAGGGTCCTGAATGCAGCTGGCTTTCCTGAACTTTAAACAGAGGTATTAAATGTACATGGAAATGAGCCATTTGAAACCAACAGTTGGAGGAGTCTGCTTACCTTAAATCATTTGCCTTTATAGTGGGTGGGGGGGGGGGGGCACTGTGTAGATACTTAGCCTATTTAACTAAAAATATTAATGTTATTAATTTCCAATTTGGCAGAACACAAGAGGGTGATTTTTGTTAAAATTCGAAATTAGCAAAGCTCTTTCCCAGTGTGTGCTGAAATTGGGTAATCCTATTGGTCCAGCTTCCCCCATAAAGGTCTTTAAGTGGAGTGGGGTCAGAAATCCAAAATTCCTAAAAATAATCCCAATCTTTCTGTCTGGCTTCCACAACACAGGTCTTTAGGTGGAGAGGGGTCTGAAAATCAAAATTCCTAAAAATCACACTGTTGTTTCTGATCAGCTTCTCCAACACAGGCCTTTAAGTTGAGGTGGGTTTGAAATCCCAAATTCCTAAAAAAAAATCCCAATCTTTCTGTCCAGCTTCTTCAACACATGCCTTTAAGTGGAGGGGGTCTGAAATCTAAAATTCCTAAATCATCCCAATTTTTCTGTCCAGCTTCCCAAACACAGACCAAAGTAGTGGGGAGTCTGAAAAAAACTGCTATTCACCCTGTGCCCAATGGAGTAAAGATACCCTGATGCGTATTCGATCAATGCACAGAAAAAAAGGACTCGATCATTGGAAAATTATATCAGCACATTGAAGACCTAAGATGTTTTGCTCTTACATGCTCAGATTATACTGATAATGAGGATCTCCGGGTGTTGATGAAGTTTTCCAATATGTTCTGGATCCAAGACAGTTTGTTAGTAAGGAGAGCTCTATCTGGCTGTGCGCAGTGGGTGGTACCTACCTAATTCCAGAGCCTGATGCTGAACCACACCCATGACGTGACCACTGCCACATAGGGGGTTTCACATGACATTAGAAAACTTTCACAAGGTTACCTACTGGCCACACATAGGCCAGGACCTCAACAATTACCTAAATTGATTTCTTGTGTGGGTTAAATTTCAACCTAGTTTACTTACACACAGAGCTCCCCTAAAAAAAGGGGAAATGACACTGCCATGGTCATATTTGCAAGTTGATTTCACCAGGCCAGTGATTCACTCCTCTAGAAGAAACAAGTACATGTTGACTGTGATATGCTTGTTCACAAAATGGGTAGAGTGTCTTCAAGCCCCGAATTGTAAGGCAGAGGCAGCTGCCGCACCAATGATCAACCGCATCTTCTCTTGTTTCGATCTCCCGCAAAGGATTGAGTTGACCCAAGAGAGTCATTTTACCAGTGAGGTGATGGCAAAGATGTGGCAGTTTCTGGGAGTAAAAAAAAACTCCACATTGCTTACTGCCGGCCTCAAGTGGGGGGGTAGAGAGATACAACATGACAATTGTGAGTTTCTTAAAGAAGTTTGTGGCAGACTCTGGACCCAGTTAGAACATCTGATTACCGCTTGTCCTGATGGCTATTAGGTCTACACCATCTTCTGCAACAAATATGTCTCCATTTGAACATATAACCGGATAAAAATGATGTTACCTCATCATCTGCTGAACAGGACTCAGGAGCAGACCCTGATAAATGTCTCCACTAATCATGGGTACATTGAAAATGTAAGGAAGCACCTCCAGCATGCTTTTGCTTATGCAGAGCACCATTTAGAAAAGTCAGCTGAAGGAATGAAGGCCTTTTATGATCTAAAGACCACAAGAAAGAGTATGAAGTAGGTGACGAGGTATACTTGTACAATGTTCAAAGGAATCAGACCAAGAAGCAGAACTTTCTTCCATCTTGGCATGGTGCCTTTGCAATTGTACATACAATATCACCTGTTGCCTACAAGGCTCGCATCCCAAAAGGAGAACAGACACAAGAAAAATCGGTTCACATCAATCAGTTGAAAAAGCTGTCATCCCAGACAAGCTTTATGACTGATTGAGAAGCCAAATTAAAGTCTATGAGAGGAATCGTCCGAAGAATGAAACCCATGGATGGAGAATTGTAACAGGTGAGTAGTTTAATTCATATTCTTTGGAAATGTTCAAAAAATGTGTGAATTGACGTTCTGAAATTTTGTGTCTAGTTCTATGTATTTTCTTTCCTCTTTCAAGAGGATGTTTGGAAAAGTTATGTCTATTTGTATGTAATATTTTTCTCTCGAAAGCAATGTCCATCTCCTGGGGAAATATGTTCTATTTGCTAGATAATTAAATTCCTACACTTCTATCCTGCAGGCAAGAAGGGGATCCTTAAAGAAGGAAGAAAGGGGGTGCTGGGCTATACCCGCAACCCCAAAAACGGAAGGGGAGGCTGGAGTGCATACTCCCTAATGAGGGAAATGGGGTCAGACGGGTTCCAACAGAAAGAAAAATATGGAAAAAAGGAATTTTGGATGTAAACCCCACTTTGCACTGCTCTGCTCCATGAAAGAATCATGGAAGTACCAGGGGCATGTGGAGTTTAATACAAGGCCCCAACAAACAAAACTGAAGGGCCCACTGGAAAAATGACCTGCCAAGATCCATTAAGGCAGACTGTAGGGGTTTCTGCAAGTAACACAAGGAAGTACTCTGTGATAAAGGCCTATCTGTAATTACAAAAGGAAAAGCGGCCTTACAATTCACAGTGGCAAAACAAATTCAAAGGCCCTTTCACATGAAAAGTAGGATTTTCAAACATAGACACCAAAATGGCTTTGCTTGTGCGTTTGCAACATACTCTTAAATGTTGCTTATAGTACGGGAACCTAGTCGCCCACTACGAATTGCAAAGCTGGTATTTGGAAGTTACAGAGTAATGTAGTATGTGTCTGTTCACTGGTTTGTAGGAATGTAGAGACCCCATGATGTCCATACCTAGTCATGAGAATGGAACTTAAATTACAGATAAAGGATGGACAGGGACCTACCAGCCACAACCCAGGATATTTTTAGACATATTTCACAGGACATGTCGAAACTCTTAATACATTGAAAAATGCCCATCCAAAGAAAATGGCTCAGGACATGTACATCGGTTTTAGCAATGCCTTGATGCATGGCCATATGGTTGGAGTGTGCTAGTTCAAATACTCTTCCGAGATGGGTAGTCGTTGATAATGAGTATTCCTGTCTCCCTTTACCTAGTATTCTCCTCTATATAACATTGTTTTCCATTGAGATAACTGGGTCAAAGACATTCCTCGACAAGGCATTATTTCTTTGGGATGCTGACAATTGTGGGGGAAAGGTAAGGTAATCCACTGAGGATGGAGGGGAGCTGGATGTGTGGACCCAAAACCATTGACACCCCTCTGGGATAGTATCCAAGCTTGAAGAATGTACCCAACTTCATGGCACTGAATAGAAAATCAGGAGTTCTTAGAATCTGTGGGGTATTTTGTGATGGGAAAAGTGATCATCTGAACAGATCCAGACTGTTGGAGTTATTCCATTTGATTCTCTCCTTACGCTTTATTAGAAGCAATGACATCAGAACTGTGGATATTCATGACATTGTTATGAATGCAACATCTATTGTTCATTTTCAGGGAGACCATACCCTGCACTACATCATTGCACACTGCCCAGCTTTATTAAAGATGAGGTATGAATCTTGTGTTATGGAGATTGATGAGCAGGGGGAAAGCCATCAAAAGGTTCGCCCTCATGATAGTTACAAATGGCCAGCACAGCAATCTCTTCCAGTGGCGGTGACTATGACATCCCTATAGCCTCATGGTAGGCACCCTAGCAGTGCTAAATTTACTTTGAGTAGAGGAGAGGGCACTTCTGACAGTGATAGACAGTCTCAGACTACAATTGTCATGATGCCTGCCCCCCGAAGACCAGACCAGGCCCAGCAGCCCCAGAAACAGGCATCATGCCACTTGGAGCATGCCCAAAAGCCCCAGTTAGGGGCTGTTTGGGTGCAGTCCTGGCGCCTATGGTGCCAGGCTCATAAAGATAAAGTCAGTCCTGGCTCTATGGGCGCCAGGCTCATTATTGATAACTTACCTGAAGCAGACCATGCTGCATACTCACCTGAGACAGACCATGCTGCATGAAGACTCAAGCCAAATGAGGCTTAGGAGGGACTATTTTACTGAAGGGACTATTTTGTTACTTGGGTGGGGCTGTGGAAGAATACTTACCTGGAACTTCTTCCAAGGCTATTTAAACTACGCCCGGACAGCCACACGTGCTTCGCATTATTCTGCTTGCTGCAGCGTAACGCTCACCGTGTTTTCAGCAGCTCCAGTCTTCAGCCACGCCCACTTCAGTCCTGGGACTCCTGAAACAAGAAGAAAAGAAGGATAAAGGTTAGAACAGGAGTTTTAACTTTAATCCTTACCTGAATCCTGATCCATCTCACCACGGAGCTGAAAGACAGAAGTCTTTGAAGCATTGCTTCGCATTCCTACGGCGCCGCGCTGAACTCACCTGCTTGGCGGTACTTCAGCATTCCATCACGCTCTCTCCATCTCGCGGCTGCCCTCCGACACCTAAGGAGACAAAGACAGCAAGGTGAGCAAGGGGACTCTCTAAGGCTATACAAGCTACCCCCAAGGACTTACCTGATTTACCACAGGGGGTACTCACCTCATCTCGGGTCGGCGCAGTCAACTCTGCTTCATCGCCGTACCCCGGCCCCTAAGGGGAGAAAGCAAAGACAATACAAGTTACCCCCACCCAAAACTTACCTGATTTACCACGGGGGTCTCACCTCATCTCGGGTCGGTGCAGTCAACTCTGCTTCATCGCCGTACCCCGGCCCCTAAGGGGAAAACCACAATAGACTTACCTGAATCTTACCAATTGCCATTTGGAAATCTTCAAGTGGATTAATCGGCAACCTGCAAGGAATCGGACAGAGTGAAGATCAGACAGTTGAACTCTTATGAACAATTGGACTTTAGAGTCAATATTGGAACTCACCAATTCCTCTACGCCAGTGAAGTAACTGGTCATCAACGCGCTCCTGCAGTCGACGCAGGATGGAGAGCTCATCCTTCCAAACCATCAGGTGAGACTAAGGAGGGGACATCAAGAGTGATCTGTGGGAAGACAACGGGAGTGGGGAAGGTGTGTTGACACTCAATTCCACGGGTGGTTAATTCCCCTTCTCCTTTGCAGAAGAATATTCCTGCGAGCCAGACGAACTAGGCTGAGCGGGCCAGTGCAGTCAGTCATCTCGGCGCTACACGTCACGCTGGTGGAAACAACAGCAGCCCAGTTCCGGTCGACGCCCCGTGGGAACCAGGTAAGCGTTACACAATGGAGTTTATGGTGGAGGGTTGAACTAGGCGGCTCAAAAGGTGGTGTTACTGAAGAGTAGTCCCATTGGGCTTGGCTTGCTAACATGTGCTCTAGCACCTTGAAGCATCTTTTGTGCTAGATGGAATTACAAATAATGATATCAGACCGAACAATCGGACAGACTCAAAATACTACTTTATTCCCATTTAATAATGCAGGGAGAACTGACAAGCATCGGACTGATGCATGCACACTCACAGAGTAGCTTGATTGCATAGAGGTCTTATACACCAATATGTGTCATCTATGATGTCATTCTATGTGGCAAATTATAAACCTATTGAGGAATGGGATTGGTTAAGGGAACATATCTACATATAGAACTTATACAAATTAATTCATCATTCTATCCCCCTTGTCTGTAGGACATGCCTTGAACTACCTCTAAAAACATATAGTACTGATTATAGCATACAAAATGACAGTGGATGTGTCTATGCAACATTGTATTTTAGGTTGCCACTTAACCCTACTGATTGGTTGGCATGCTATCCCAACCTTGGACTTTCAGCTCTTTAGCAGCACGTACGTGAAACAAAATGTAGGTGTTTGAATCCCATCAGACTACTCCCCATTTTCCCAATGAGTCCATCATCTCTCATCGGTCAGACATAAGCAACAGTCTGCCGTCTGTATTTGACCTTGCAGCCTGCTCACTGTCCTGGAACATTTGAGGGAGTGTGAGCACACCACTAACTTTGTCTGAGGCTCTAATGCATAACCCTTGTTTCGACTTCTGAGTCACATGTGACGAGACCACACATTTGTTCATTTCAGCTTCTTATTTACTGCTATTTGATTCAATTATGCAGAGTGCTGTTGCTCCTCCTGGTCTCTAGAGACTTGCTCACTCTACCTTGCATAGACTTCATACACTGTTAATTGTGCAATACTGTGGCCATTAAAGATGTTTTCTTCTTGTTTATCTAAGATAAATGTGTCCTTTGTTCGTCGCTTATCCTGGTTATCTCCCCCTGTGCCTTGCAATTATTCCTTAAAATAGCATCATTGATCCCAGGCCAACATAGCCTTCCTGTTGTTCTGCACACAGAACTTTCCAGCCTCTCCTGATTTGCAACCCTGATCTGTCTCTGAGGTAGCTTGGTTGAATTCGACATGAGACAACAACCATGTTCCTATCATGGCCGTCCTTGCCACGTTATATATTCCTCTATAGCAATCCTCTATATGTTTACATTTTACCTTGCGTTACTGCGTATTTACAGTTATCAACCAGTAAGTTACTTCATATTCTTTGTATTCATGATTACTTTAGTCTTAGATACATATTTCTCTTGTTGCTTTAGTTACATTGTTACTTCTTAAGTATTTTTAAATAATTTCAACATAGGTTTATATATCTTCTTCATGACATCACTCTGCCCTCATCAGATTTCACTTTAACGTTCCATGATGTCCATAGGTGCAGGCTAACATCCTTCCATGTGGCATCCTTCCACACTTTCAGTGTGAGGGTGCATTCTGTATGGATGTGCATAACATCTCTCATACACTCAATGCAGTGTAGGAACAATACAGGGGGTCCCATTTACTGCTCTTCTTCTACTGTTCCAATATGATGGCGGTGAGGTGGCAGGAACTAGTGAGAATGCATTCACCTGCTCCTCTTCAATCATATTCTCTTCTTCCATTCTCTTTATCTTTTCTTAAACATTTGCCTTCGTCTTCTCTTCAAACTGCTTTTTCATTGGAATCGAAATCTTTTTCACCCCCCTCATGTGAACTGCATTCTTTATATGTTCATCCACATGTCAGGTCATGTGACCTCACTCTGCAGATGGTGGAAAGAATATCCAACATCCTGCATTTGTTTTATGATCCTTGGGGTCAATATGGGCCAATACGATTTTACTTTTTCAAAGAATCTCTAAAAAGTATGTTTAAGCTCTGAAATTTTCTGCAAGTCCATACACTTCCTGTTAGTATTTTAAGGAGTGTCCAATGAATTCCAGTCCAAAAGAAATGTTGTTTAATCACACAGTGCTTTATCATCCTTCTTCTTGGTCACCGATCGAGTCTGCACATGCAGCAATTCTTCTTCTTGTGTTACTTCCCAGTCAGCGGATACTAGAGGCAGGGTCTCGTCTTTGTAGGTTGTTATGTTGCCCAAATGTAACAATGCTCTTCTTCCAGAAACCCTTACTGCTGTTGGGGAAACCTCCTCTATTTGATATGATCCATCGAATCTTGGCTCATGCCTTCTATCTGTAAAATGTTTGATTTGAATTTGATCTCAAACATACAACTTTGGTGGTGGCAATAATTCACTTGGATCAGTTACTGGGCTGTCCTCTTCCCTGTTCCTCAACCCCTGCCTTGATGCTTGACTTAATCTGAAATGAAAGAAACACTGGTAGTCATGCATGTCAACAAATCGTGCATCTCATCACCCAGAGTCTGCCCTACACTCTGGGAATCACTTCTAATTCTAGATGGAGGCTGAGGGGCGTCCTCATGCGGCGCCCTGTTACTAATTCATGGGGCATAAGGTGATGATCTGAACCTGGCTGATTTCGAAGGGCATACAAGGCTAGGGGCAGGCAATATAGCCATCCCTTTCTCAAAGTTAATCTGATCTTTACTATACTTTCCTTGAAGAGGCCGTCGAGCCACTCCTATATCCCATTTGCTTCTGGGTGCAAAGCAGAAGAAATCGTAGCCTTTATGTTTAACAAAAGCCCTATTTGTTTAAATAGCTCATTGACAAAATGTGGCCATTATCAGACCTTAATACTTCACACACACTCCATCTCAGAAATACCTTGCGCACTAAGAACTTTGCTGCGCCACGTGGCATCAGGATGTGTAAAAGGACCAGCTTCGATCCATTGAGAAAAGGGATATAGCACCACCAATAGATACCTATATCTGTTACATGTCTGCAGCATATCGATGTAGTCAATATGCAAATGCTGAAACAGGCCATTTTTGACAAGGTATTACTCCTCTGATTGTTCTTAGTGTATGCCCAGAAGTGAACCTCGGACACACAATCCAATTCACAATGAACTGTGCAATGTGTTCCAATAAATTGGGAACCAATCAGTCCTCTGCAATAGTGGCGGAAAGACTTTCTCTGGATATATGCGTGGGGTAATACAGCTGCTCAAGTGCCACTTTTAGTAACGCTGCTGGCATCACTGGATTTCCAGTGCTTTCCTGTCTCCATAGTGCTTCCTTGGGGGATAAAGAACACCCCCTACGTCTCCATAGCTGCTGCTCTTCTTGTGGGGCTCTACCCTGAATCTCTACCTGTTGCGTAATTGACAGCAAATTAAACCCCTCTCGTACCAGCATGCTTCTATTTAATGCTTCTTTCACATTTTCAGTTTTGAAACTCGACATTTCTGAGGAATACGCAACCCTTTTAGCTTCTAAAGCTGTGGCTTCATTCCAGCAAGAAATAAAGTCTGTTCATTTAGTATGTGCTGCAGATTTTATGACTGCTATGGTACTGGCAGTTGTAGTGCCCTAATGAGTCTATCCAATAAAGAACCATGTTGCACTAGAGTGCCGTCTGCACAGACATAACTCCTCCTTTTCCAACGTGACAGACCTGCGTTACGGTTGACGTCACATAGGCATAGTCACTGTACACCGCCACTTTCTGATCTTTGTGTTTCTCGAGCGCAATGATAACTGCTACCAATTCTGCTGCCTGTGCTGAAAAATGGGACGGTAGGCTTGGACTCATCACTGCTTCAAATTCACCATTTAATCTTACAACTGCAGATCCTGTATGCCTCTTCCCACTAGTCTGATCGATATTTGACAAGCCATCATTAAAAAGAATCTCCCCTCCTGCTAAAGCATTTTCTTTCACACGGGGAAATATCATCATGAAATTCAACATAGTTAGTACAATCGTGTACATGGTCACCGTCGTCAATAGGTTCAGCTACAAACGTGGCTGGGTTCACTATTATACATCTCTCAATTTTAATCGTTGGATTAGAAATCATTACTTCATATACAGATGCTCTTTATTTTGGTCAATTTACTTTTGGGTTTCTCTAAAATGGCAAATGAGGCGTGCTCCACATATATCGTCACTGCACAGCCCATAGTAATACTTGTGGACTTCTCAATCGAAAATGCAGCATCAGACAAAGATTGTTCACATGGAAAATGTCCTCTCATAACTGGATGTAAAATCCCACTGTAATACGCCAAAGGTTTATTTTTTTAATGCATTTATTTATGTATTTATAAAGCACTGATAGCCCGTGGGCATCGGGGCACAAACACTGACACAATCGACATAACCAATAAGACGGGATGGGCAGAACTAAAGGATCTGTGACAGGACGGGGCTAGTCAGTTGAAGAGAAAAGATTTAAAGGCTTTTCTAATGGATTTCGGATTAGGGTCAAGTCTGAGGGTTAATGGCAAGGTGTTCCAGAGCCTGGCTGCATTATATGGAAAAGATCTGCCAAGGCCATCCATGCATTTTATTGTGGGAGCCTGTATCAACCCTAAGCTAGAAGAGCAAAGGGATTTTGTAGGTTGGTGTGGAGGAGCCAGTGTTTTAAAATATTCCGGTGAAGAGCCAAAAAAGAGGTGCTGTTCCAGGGAGGCTGCTTTGAAACCAATACGTTCCCGGATCGGCAACCAGTGCAGGCTCATCCTGAGGTCTGAAATGTGTGATCTTCTGGAAGTAATGGTCACAATTCGAACTGCATTGTTTTGGGTCACCTGATATCTCGTAAGATTGGAAGAGGAAGCGCTTATGAGTAGGGAATTGCAATAGTCTAATCTAGCTAGAATGGTAGCACGTGCGATGGTGGCGCAGTGTCTCTTGGAAATGTATGGGCAGATGTTTATAAGGCAGTGTAGGTAGTCGTTGCAAGTGTGATTCACATAGGTAGTACGGTGTCTATATTTAAGGAAGCCTCCAACTGGACCCCTAAGTTTTTTACTTTTTGTTGATTTTTTATTACATTAGCTTTCAGAGGGACACTACTGTAGTCTGTGCTCAATTTGTCCTGGACCTGTTTGGATCAGAAGATCATTAGCTCTGTTTTGCTGCCGTTTAGGCACAGCTAGTTTTCAGATATCCACTATCAATGTGATCATAGATGTTAGACAAAATTCTGGAGTCTTTAGCGTAAATCCCAGTGAGTTCCAGGATGATTTGGGTGGCATCAGTGTTTATACCCTAGTGTTGTTCTTTGTGTGAGTACTGCTGACATCACTAATCCATTGGTGTGTGAAAACAAATAAAACTCTTCACTATAATTGGGAATTCCCAAAACTGGAGCTGTACAAATTGCTCTTGTTAATTATTCCTCAAATCCTTCCTCCATTTCTTCAGTCCATTCTATCTTTTCCTTACCAACTTGTGCTTTCTTAAGTGCTTGCAAAAGTGGTTTTGTGTATGTGCTGTAGTCAAACACCCATGCCCGACAATAATTTCATAAACCCAGAAATTGCTGCATTTGTCTCACTGTATTTGGCTTGGGTGTTTTCATGATAACCTCAGCTCTCTCAGGTGTCACTTTCTTTAATTCATGTGAAATTAACTGGCTTATGTACAACACCTCTGCCCAGCAATACTGTAATTTCTCTTTATCTACTTTGTATCCCTTGTCTGACAATGCAGTCATTAACTGAACAGAGTCCTGCCTACATTCGTCCTCTGTTTCACTGTACATCAATATGTCATATACCTACTGAATTATCACACTTTTGAGTTCAATATCACCTAAAACCATCTATTGAACCCTATTAAAAATCAACAGGGACTCATAGTACCCCTGAGGCAAACGAGTATGATTTAGTCTTTTTTGTCTGAACGTAAAGGAAGTAAGGTCTTGTGTGTCTTCGTGCAACGGGATCGAGAAAAACAATTTTTTCAAATCAGTCACTGTGAAATACTTAGCTTCAATTGGGATGCTACACAATATTGTTGCAGGGTTTGGAACTAAAGGAAATTCCGCTTCTACAATCTGATTAAGAGGGCGCAAGTCCTGGATAAATCTCCACAAACCCCATTTTGCTTTTTTTATCGGATACACTGCAGTATTGCATGGGGAATCCGATGGCACAAGGATTCCCTGTTTCATCAACACTGAGATAGTCTCAAATATGCCGTCATCAGTTGCTTGAGACATAGGTTACTATTTAGCTTGGGGTAAAATTTCTCCTGGCTTGAGTTTTGATTGAACCTCCCCTATTCCCTTTTGATTTAACCTCCCCTACTCCCTTTAATAGGCCAACATCATATGGGGCCGTAGTTCAAAGTAAACTTGGCACCTTTTCTATGTCTTCCTGAAAGAATGTTGGTATTTGCTGCATCATTGGCGTTCGCTGTGGGACTTCCCTTTTCTCAATCTTTATCCAATATGTTATTCTTATAAAAAACACTATCTCATCATCTATACGTTCATCTCTGAACATATCTTCATCTGTTATATCAGTTAATCTGTATCCCTTTCTCAAGAACTATTACCGTTCTCCATGCTCTGTCATCGTCATCTACTCCTTCAAGCATTGCTATTTCCCCTCGTGCTATATCTGCTTCCAATTCTATGGGAATAATCTGCCCTTTGTCCTCACCGATAGGTACTTGTGGTCTAAATAAAAATTCATCAGGTATCCTCACAATTTCCCTAGTAATCCAGGTAGCCCCGTTAATAAAATGCTCTCTCCACACATGAAGACTTACAGATCTAGAGCCACTTGTCCTGTAAATGCCAGTATAAACTCTCGTATGTTTAAATAGTGTATTCCTAGAGTGGAACACACTATACCTTGATCAGTGAATGAAATTGTCATATTAAGTTAAGTCATCAAATCTCTACCCAGAATGTTAACTGGCGTTTGTCGCGAATATAACAAGGGGAGAGACATGTCACATTTGCGTATAGAAACAGGTAATTTTTCAGTGAAAGAAACTAAATTTGTAGCTCCAGAGAACCCTTGAGCATTCATGGCAATACCTGACATTGGGTATTTTCCCTTCCAAGAGCGAGTCGCCCCAATGTCTAATGGAAAATAAAAAGATGTGCCTCCTATTGTCACATCGACCCTTGGTTCCTCTTGGGGATCTGGTGTTACTGATAGTACTGAACACATCAAGTCACCCTGTGAGCTGTCCTATTGAGGGTAAAAATGCATCTGTGTCCCTGTAAAATGATTCCACTGTCCCCTGCTGTTGTGCCTGCTGTGCTTGAGGCGCATGTGTCTGATAGGATGTGTGATCCTGGGCTAAGCCCTCTCATGTTTGTGTGCTGTATGGTGGTGGATGGCCTGTCCCCCCTCTTGAATTTTGTCAAATTTGTTGCATGTTTCCTTGGCTTCTAGATACATGTGCAATATGCCCTACTATCCCACAATTCGAGCACAATGGGGGTGGTCCTCTGGCAAACCCACCATTAAATCCTCCCTTAGTGTTCTGACTTCCACCCTCAGAACTTTGAAATCCACCTCCTCTTCCTCTAAATCCTCCACCTCTACCTTTTGTCAAAAACCCATGTCTACTTTGATCCACTGAGTGTACATTATTCACCTGTGATGCACACATTGTTTCTTGCTCCTCCTCCTTCTCCACTTGTCAAAACTCCTGCTTCTATGGCAAATTTTGACAATTTCTTCTGAACTAACTTGGCTTCCTCAACCTTCTTATTCTCATCTTTCTTTCTATTCTTCTCGTGTAACAATCAGCAATGACTCACAATAGCCAACTGTATCTCAGTCCACAGCTCCGCTTCCATTGCTACTTGTTTTTTCATTTGTACTTTTTTTGGCAATGCCTGACACAAAACATGATAGAATAATGTCACTGTTTTTTCTCAAGGCTCACGCATCTCAAGCTGCAATCTCTCTTGAATATCCTGGATATAATCAATACGGTCTTGATCTTCTTTCATTTTACGTGTCATAATTCCACCCATATCTGATGTATCAGGATTCTGTACCCTGAGAGCCCTCCAAACATCTGTCTTACAATTGATAAATGGAGCTCCATCATGCTCCATGTGTTGTGCTGTCACACTTGCATATCCTGCTCTTTTCCAAATGTCATCAGCTCTCTCTCTCCCAGAATAGCTGCCAGTAGACCTTTCATGTCCCCTATGGCCAACGTATTTCTCCCAGTCATTTTCTCTAATTTGTATATCCATTTCCCAGCCCCCAAAGTCAAAAGTCAAACTAGGTAACTTGCATTTTAAGTTGTCCTTATTGATCTGATGCAATGGATTATATTGTGGTCTTCACCTCCCTTCTCTAACAAGGGGAATTGTGTGAAGCCCATCCCACAACTGTATCCCATTATTCAGTTATTCAATGCAGGGGTAATCAACCCTATTTGTCTTCGTGCTGGTAACGACCTTAACCTACTCACATAGGGTGGGGATTCTCCTCTCGCACTACACAATCATCTTTGGGAAAGTTCGGGATATGGTATAGGATCTGTTGTTCTTTCCTTAGGGTATTCCAGATCTGACTATCTTACCTCCTTATCCAGATTTTGACTTCCCAAGGTGGTGCATGCATCCTCCCCTTCTATCTTGCGACCTGATTCCCTTTCTTTGGCTAACATTGGTACAACCCAACTGGTGTGACTATCATCCTCCTCTTCCCTATCTAAATCTAATCTACTCAAAGACATTGCTCTGCATTCATCAATTAACATGTTTTCCTCCTCATCCCGTGTTTTTGGTATCATGCATTGTCTGCCACTCCTCTGAGTCCCATACTCGCTGTTCTGCCTTATTTGCTGATATAACTTATCGATCCTCTCCCCAATACCTTCTGCATCATATCTTTCCTCTTCTTGTGCTACTTTAGGCATTTCTTGAGTCACTTCTTTTATTGGGAACATTTCCCTAATCATTTCCCATCACACCTGTATTTCTTCGCTCAGTCTTTTTCATTCCTTAAGCACGAGACTGGCCTCAAGATCTCGCTGCCTTCTATTCTGTTGTATTCCTTCTTGCACTTCCCATAGTTCTCTCGCATCGTTTCTTGGCCTCTCTTATTCTTGCTTTCGTGCTTCCCTTCTTACTTCTTATCTTCACCCTTCTTCTTCTCTGTAATCTTTTTTCCTTCACCCGTTGTGCCTCTTCTTCCTCTCTCTTTCTTTCTCTCCTACCTCTTTCTTCCTTTTCTTATTTGTGACTTTCATATTTAATTTGTTCCTCTGCCCGCTTTTCATCTTTCTCTTGTTCTTCTCTTTATATCTTTTCACACCGTTCCCTGCTTTCCCTTCCTTGCTCATCCTCCCTAAACCTCTTCTCGCTCGGGAGGATAGCTCAGCAGCAACGTGCTCGCCTTGGAGGAAAGACGACACAGAGCACCACAGGTTTGATCCCTGGGTCCGCGCTTAGAAACCTCTGGGTATTAAGCGCGTTATAAATAACCTATCATATCATATCCTTCTTTTCTTGATTGTCTTTGTCTTCCTTTTGCCTAACCTCCTCAACGTCTTTCCCATCTAATTTGAATAATATCTGTCCTACCATCCATTCGTTCTGTGCAAGCTTTACCTCATCAGCCCTATCCTTCTCTCCTTCCATCTCTTAATTTCCTTGTCTATTTCTGTTAGTAGCTTCGATATTTTGCCTCGTCCCTCTTTATCTAGTATGAACCTGCACGCGTCTTCCTTCTTTTTTACTCTCTTCTGGACTGTCATTGCTACTATAAGCGGGGGGTGCATATACTCCACCGCTGCTTTTTATTCTTTTACAGGTTAAAATCCTGTCTCTTCTGTATCTACATTCTTATTTTCAGGTGGAGTGAGAGGAGCCGAGGTCTCAATGCCCTCCCATTTATGCTGATTAAGCATCCACTCCTCTGGTGGTGGGTCCTCTTTCTCCTCTTGATACATCTTCCAGAGTTCTAAAACTGCAGGATTTTCTTTAATTTCTTTCCTGTGTATGCAGCGTGCACATATGAAGTAATGTGCTGTAATGCTGCCTTTGGCAATGATCCCCCTTGCAGGCATGGCATGATCATTTTATCAGCTGTGCCCTTTACAAATTCTGCACTAGACTGTTAGAGCTTGGCCGCATGTCTTGGTAATGTTTTACAAAGGTGCATAAGAGGAGAATCTTCCATAATGACAAGTCATAATTAACTCTCAATACTTACCAGATCGTTACCTTGTTATATTTAATATTTATTTTAATCTCTACTTATCTCAAAGTTTGTTGCTCACCACTTTTAATTACAAAAACTATTTTTTTCTTTCTGCTTTCATGTGCAGTGCCTGCCTCTGCAGCTGCTCCTTATTACCGGAGCCTGGATGCCCTGTAATCACTGCTGGAGCTATTTAATCATCTTCATGGAGTTATGCTGCCTGACTCACTAATGCAGACCTGATATGCAACGAAAATATAATTTCTGATGTGATGCTTTGTATCTTACATCATTGTCATTGGCCTGCCTTGCCTGGCAAAGGTGTTCTGACTGCATTCTGAATCACTCGAGCAGTCTCTGCCTTTGTTGCTGTTTTTTCGCTGCACTTAAATGGCCGCCGCATTTTCTAGAAAGGTCTGAGGCTGCTCTCCAGGCCTCCTCACCCTCATCTGGGCACCGATTGGCAACCTGGCTAGACAAATTGACCAACTGGGGACCGGCAGACTTGAGCTGGCCCCCATTCTCCAAGGTCCATGTGATTGTGTCCCCCGTTGCCTTTCTTTCTGCTTTCATGTGCAGTGCCTGCCTCGACAGCTGCTCCTAATCACCGGAGACTGGATGCCCTGTAATCACTGCTGGAGCTATTTAATCATCTGCATGGAGGTAGGCTGCCTGATTCACTAATGCAGACCTGATATGCAACACATGTTTTTTGAAAAACAAAATGAGTCTGATTTTAAAACGAAAATATAATTGCTGATGTGGTGCTTTATTTCTTACATCATTCTCATTGGCCTGCCTTGCCTGGCAATGGTGTTCTGACTGCATTCTTAATCACTCGAGCAGTCTCTGCCTTTGTTGCCATTTTTTCACAGCACTTTTCAAAATGTCTGCCGCATTTTCTGGGAAGATCTGAGGCTGCTCTCCAGGCCTCCTCAATCTCATCTGGCACTGATTGGCAACCTGGCCAGACAAATTGACCAACTGGGGATCGGCAGTCTTGAGCCGGCCCCCCTTCTTCAAGGCCCACTTCTAAGGCCCCTGTCAGCTTCCCTGACCGCTGATAGGCCACTAAATGAGACTCCTGTTTCTGCCACAGCCCAACCCTCCCTGAGGCTGCTACCCATGGATTATTGGACTACCATGACTCTCATACCACATTCAGCACGGGTTAGTTCCCTCCCTCTCATGTACTCACCTGAAGCTGTTTTCCATACTCACCTATACCATCTCACTCCCATCTTAATTCCCATAACCAAACTTGGATGTGTTTGCATTTAACTGGAAAGTCAAACTTCGGTGTGTTTTGCATTTAATTGGAAAGTCAGACTTGGGTGTGTTTTTACATTTAACTTTGCCCATTGATTGTAACCTGCTAGCCCAGTGACTGCTCTGTACTGCTTTACTTGCTTACTCCTCCCTCTGCCTCCTCTCCTCCCACTCATGACGCTTTCTGTTTCTCCCTATCAACTATCTAACTGCTTCTCTATCAACTATCCTTCTCTTATCACTAAGTCTGGAAAGAAGAAGTTTAAAAAGGATATATTGGCCTCAAACCCTGGTCAACCTGTTTCTGATACCTATACTAGCACCTCTTCCAGACAGAACCTCACTGACATCCTCTTTGTTGTTCCTTCGCCGGATCTATGGACACCCCATACGATATCTGCGCTCTGTCCTGTGTCCTCCTCTCTCATTAACAGTTGCACTTGCTGGGAAGTCCTCATGGCTTCATTCGACTCCTCCAGAGTCATCCTTAATGTCTACCTAAATGGCACTCTCATGGTCCAAGGTCCTCATGCCAATCTCCTCCTCTTCGATAGGTGGTTCCCTCGCCTCATCAACTTCCTTTCATCTCTGACTGTCCCCTCCTCTCGTTCCTTGGCTACCATCCCCACTGTTCCCTCCTCCTCTGCCCCTCTTCAGGCTACCTTCACAACTCTGCAGCGCGTACCTCTGATTTGTACCCCTCCTCGGAAGGTCTTTAAGGCCGGCAACCTTCTTCATATTGCCACTCTCAACTCTCGCACTGCTGTCAAACACTCCTCACACATCTGCCTCATACTTGAAGAATTGGACTTTGATGTTCTTGGCCTTACGGAGACATGGCTCACGGCCAGCTCTGTCACAAGCTTTGACACTCTCCTCCCTGATGGTTACAAGATCCTCTCCGCACCCAGATCCACCCGGCCCGGAAAGGGTGTAGCCCTGATCTCTCCCGAGTGGATTCCTGCCACTATCATTCCCACTTGCATTTACTCCTCTTTCGCATGTCTTGTCTGCAGGCTCTCAATCTCTCCTAGCCACTTTCTTACTGTTGCTACTCTCTACTGACCCCCTGGGCAAATCATCTCTTTTCTTTCTGAGTGGGCTGACCTCTCCTCCTCCCTCCTGACCTCTACCACTCAACTCCTCCTCCTTGGTGACCTCAACATCCACCCCAATTCCCCCTGTCCTTCATCTCTGCTCTTTCGCGACCTTTGCGATTCCCTCTCCTTCTCTATCCTCCCCTCTGGCCCAATGCACTCTGCAGGACACACACTCGATGTCCTAATCTCCTCTGGCCTCCCCCTCTCTCCTGGAGTGACCACTGCCTTCTCTCCTCTCATCTCTCACTCTCTTCCCCCGAAGCCAAGCTCACACCAACACTGCCACCTACCTTCTTGGACATCCAACCTATGAAGCGTGTGTCAGTTGAGGCTTTCGCTGCTACCTTCTCTACCCTCTCTCTGCCTATGGCTGACTCACACCCTGACACAACCCTATCCCTTTTCTACTCTTCCATTTCTGATAATCTTGATGCTCTTGCCCCTGTCATGGGCCGGTCATGAGGATCCGCTTGAAGTCCCACTTAAACGTAAGTGTAGGGTGGCTGAGAGGAAATGGAGGGCTTCTTGTTCATCCTCTGACAAACTGGCCTGTCGCCTGCTCCAAAGGCAATATCGACTCTCTGTCCGCACCAAGAAGAGAGTCCACATTCAAGCCTGTGTCTCTGCAGCATCTAACAACTCGGCTGAACTCTTCAAAATCTGCAAGGAGCTTGCCAACCCTGCTGCAGTCTCTACGCCTCCTCTTGCCTCCCAAGCTCTCTGCAATGACCTTGCCTCTCACTTTATCTCAAAAACCCAGGACATCTTGTCCACCCTCTCCCCCCTCCTATTCCCCCTCAGTCTGCGCTTGCTATCCCCCCTTTAACCATCCTGCCTCCCTCCTTCTCTTCCTTTCCTCTCTTCTCCCCTGATGAGGTCGCTAGAAGAGTTTGATCTATGAAAGTCTTGTCAAAACAGGTTCATCCTTGTTCCTCTAAAATCATCAAGGAACACATAAACACCCTCGCTCCGGCCCTTGCAGATTTTTGCAACCATTCCTTTGCTTCAGGATCCTTCCCCTCCCCTCTGAAACACTCCCTTGTGCATCCTCTTCTCAAGAAACCCACAGCTGATCCTTCCTGTCCAGCTCACTATCACCCAATCTCCATTACTCCCTTTCTGGGCAAACTCTTGGAAAAGCTGGCCATCTTTCAGCTTAACCTTCATTCTGACTCTGTTGGCTGTCTCCATGACCACCAATCTGGTTTCAGAGCAGCCAGAAGCACTGAAACTGCTCTGTGAAGATCTGCTCTCCAACCTTGACTCTAACATTCCCTCTGTCCTCATTCTACACAATCTCTCTTCTGCCTTCGACAAAGTCATCCATACCATCCTGCTCAACCATCTCTGTGAGAACCTGGGTATCACTGATAAGGCTCTGGCCTGGCTGACCTCTTTCCCCTCTGATCCTCCCTCACAGGTCCAACTGGGGTCCTTCCTATCCTCTATCTTCCTCTCTACCTGTGGTGTTCCCCAGGGGTCTAACCTCTCGCCCTGGCTTTTCAACCAATACCTGGCAACTCTCGCCCACTGCATTGCCATTCTATACTCAAATTTCCAATGCTATGCTGATGACATTCAACTCATTTTCAGGCTGCCCTCTGACACCTCCCCTCCCTCCCTCATCTCTGATTGCCTAACTGCCATTCAAGATTGGTATGCCGCCAATGATCTCTGTCTGAATGCCAGCAAGACAGAGATCCTCCTCATCAGCAACCCTTCTCCATCCTTTCCCCTCTCTCTCTGGCTGGCCTTGCTTGGCCCTCCTCCTATCCCCATTTGTGAGGCTAAGAACCTCAGGGTCATCTTTGACTCCACACTTTCCTTCTCTGCCCACATCTCTGAGGTCTCTAAAAAGTCAAACTTTCTACTGCACCTCCTCAGAGGTACTCTTCCTTTCCTCTCCTACCCCCAGAAGCTCACTGTCTCCCAAGCTCTGGTTCGCTCTAGGTTGGACTATTGTAACAACCTCCTTCTAAATCTACCTGCCTCTACTCTTCGCCCTCTGCAACTAACCCAGAACAGGACTGTGAGACTTGTCCTTGGCCATAAGCCCTGGGATCGTATCTCTCCAGCTCTGAAATCTCTCCATTGGCTCCCAGTGGATGCAAGGATTAAATTTAAAACCCTCTGCATTGTCCACAAGGCTTTCTGGGACCTCGGTCCAAAATACCTTTAGCTATCCCTCCGCAAACACCTCCCCTCTCGAACTCTTCGCTCCTCTACCTCTAACTCCCTCAGGGTCAGTCGTTTCTCAAGGAAACGAGCTGGGGGTAGATCTCTGTCTTCAGCCGGGGGCTCCCTCTGGAACAGCCTCCCTGCCACTCTAAAACTTGAGGATAACCATCTCTGGTTCCGGAAACACCTCAAGATCTTCACCTTAGCATCTGCCTTTGCTCCCCTTCTCCCTTGCTGATCTGCTCTCTCTTGGCACTGTGCACCTGGCCACCCTTTGTCCCCTTGGCCCAGGTACCTGCTCACCTTGCCACCCTTCTGCAGTGCCTCCCGGCCCCCCGTTGCACTGGGGACGGTATCTGTACCCATACAGTACCCCACCCCACTTTCTTCTTTTTATGCAGTTATCAGACTTACCAAGTTCTGCTGCCGTAAACATACCACTTGCCACTTGCTGGCTGCACTACCCCAGTGTATTGCTCCATTATCTATTTCATTTTGTATTTATTATTATTTATCTGTGTATCCTCTGCTCCGCACTTGCCACTCTCCCCCCTCCATGCACTTGTCCCCTTTCCCTTTCCCATGCACTTGCACGTTCTCAATGTCACTGGGCCTAGTAAGATTGTTGTTTTGTTCTCCCCTGTTCCCCTCCCATGCCTTGTCACGCTCTGAAACACCAGTGTACAAGTGCGATACAAATAAAATATCATATCATATCATATAAATATGAGCAAGCACCATTAATCACCGCTCAAACCTCTTTTGTCGCAACAGCCTATCTGTCTTCTGACTGGTGCCAATCGTTTACTACACTTAACTCAAAACAACTTCAATTCCACATTTCACAATGTATCACTTTTCAAAGCTTCATACATCAAATAATAATCAAAATAATAACACAGTACACATTGAAAACCCATGTGATCACAGAGGTATTCTTTGCACCCCCCCAATTGTTTTACCCTGTACAGAGTTTAAAATGTCACCCACCATGGACCGGACTGTGGGTATCCTCTCTCTTAATATTCTGAATGGAATTTGAAATGTCTTCTTCTTTCTCCCTTGAACTAGGGTTACCTAGGTGTTCCTTTATCCACAAAAAATCTCTGTTACCCAACTTATTTTCATAAAATATCACAATCCTGCCCCTTTATATTACCATTTCTCTTAGTCTACTTACATCTGTTTAATCGACTTGAGGCCTTCAGTATCGACACCTCCTCCAATCCGAGTACTTTGCAATCAGGACCCTTCCTCTTTTCCTTATACACTTCACATCTTGCTGCTATCATATCTTCTTTCGGTCTATTACACCATTTCTACGCAGATGACACTCAACAATTTCTTTCATTTTCTTGAATTTTCCTCCTTTTCCCCTGATATCCATGACACTCTTTCAGCTTGTCTTGTGGCTATTAAGTCTTGGATGTCTTCTCATTTTCTCACTCTTAACGCTAGGAAAACAGAGGTTCTATTATTTCCTGCTAATACAATTCCTGCTCATCCCCTGACTACATTTCTATCTATTCCACCCTCTAAGCTTTCAATCTCAACTACAGCTAGCAACCTTGGTCTGCACTTTGACTCAAATCTTTCTTTCCCTCACCATATCTCTCTAACTTCACATTCTTGCCATTTTCAACTTTACAACATCCGTAAAGCGCACCCATTTCTCATGTTTCAAGCGTCCAAACTTCTAATCTCCTCTCTGATTTTCTCTTGACTATTCTTCTGTTCTTCCACCCTGTTTGGTATTCCCAGCCCTCACCCGGCCCCTCTACACTCTGTCTTTAATTCTTCACTTCATCTATTATGTCTTCTTCCCTAACGTGACTCTATCTCCTCTTCTCTTGCAAAACTACCTTTTCACTCTCAAATTAAGTTTAACTTTCTTTGTCTTGTTATTAAATCTCTTTATAGTCTTGCTTCCAACTATCTTTCTGAACTCATATCTTTCTATACCCCATCACACTCTCTACGGTCTTCTGCACATTTTAGACTTTTGGTTCAACGTCCTCCCTGCACTCAGTCTCGTTTCCGATCTTTTGAACTTCTTGCTCCTCCCCACTGGAATGCTCTTCCACTCTCTCTCCGCTCTATTACTGTCTACTCTGTCTTCCGCGGTTCTCTCAAAAAACACTTACTTCTACACCCATGAGTGATTCTAATCTGCCCTCAACTGTCCATTCAATTTTATTGTACTGCGTTCTATTTTTTATTGTACAACCTTTTGACTTAAGGCGCTCGATAAAAGACCAATAAAACACAAATATAAATACAAATTTCCACTTCTGAGAAGTCACCCATACCCCTGACATCATTAAAATCATGTACACCTTTTGTTGTGCTTTCGAGGGTAGCTATTCAAATATTTCTCCTAGGCCCAAGATTGCAAGGCCTAGATTACTCTTTTGCTTAATCTTTACAATGTCCACAATAGCATCCATGATCTTTTCCCAGAACCGTTGTATCCGTGGGCACTCCCACCAGACATGACTCCATGACCCCTCCTCACTGCATTCCCTCCAACATTCCTTGGACACCTTCGGGAAGATCTTATGTAGCTTCAATAGAGTAAGGTGCCACTGAAACATCAGCTTTACCAATATTTCCTCTAGTTGGACAGACCTCATTAGCTTGGGGATAATATAGTTATACCCATGCTGCCTCGTCAATCAGCTGTCCCGCCGCTTCTTCCCATTGCCTCACATTACATCTGTACTCTGCCTCTTCGTTTTGTTTGATGTCCTTATAAATGGTCCCCAGGATATGTGTGTCCCCAGAATCTGATAGTAGTAGTTTGTAAAAGGGTTTTGGGCATGTTATTGCTGCCTCTTCTAGTGAAAAGTCTAGTTTGCACTGGTTGAAGGATTTGATCTCTCCCCTCTTGAACATATCACCTATTATGAGACATCCGCTTTTTTCCCATTTACTGAACTCTGACCCTCCCATTTGCAGAGAGAATTGAGGATTATGAAATATAGGGGCAGATGGTGATGGAAAGATGGTAAATCCTGCTCTGGTCACTCGTTCATCCCACAAGTCCCCCACTAGAGAACCAATCATACTGCGGTAGAGATTATGTGGTCTATCCCTCTTAGATTTCCAAAGTACAGCCTCAAAATGACCTCCCATGACTCCCATGACTGCCTCGTCCATTTGTCTCCACACCTTTTGCCTATCATCTTTTAAGCAGTCTCTAATTACCCAGGTCTGTGCTGCCAAGTAGTATGCCAGGATATCTGGTTCTCCCATCCCGCCCCTGTTTCTTGGCATGGTCATTACCCATCTTGCCACCCTAGGTTTTTTATTGTTCTAAATAAATGTCCCTATGTACCTTTGGACAGTTCGAAAAAAGGCCCTGGAGACTTTCATTGGTAACGTCATGAAGTAATATAAGATTTTTGGGAGAATAACAATCTATACCACATTAAACCTTTGTATCCATGATATTGTCAATGGACGCCATTCTTGTAGCATTTTTCTGATGTTTCCTAGTAGGGGAGAGTAGTTTTCTGTGGATAATGATTCAATATCTTTAGTGATATTGACCCCCAAGTATTTTATTGCCTTACCTACACAACTATATTGACTTTTAAGGTCCTGTTGTTTCCCCTCCGGTATTGTCAAATTCAGGGCCTCAGATTTATGAGTGTTCATTTTTAACCCTGCTACTGACACAAAATTAGATAATTCACTATTCAAGGCCCTAATAGACCTTTCCGGTTCTATGAGTGTCAAAAGCATATCATCAGCAAATGCAGCTACTTTATGGATCTTTCCTCCAAATGGGATTCCTACAATGTCTAGATTTTTCCTTATTGTGGCCAAGAGTGGTTCCAAATGAATCGCATATAACAATGGGTATAGAGGACACCCCTGTTTTTGTTCCTCTAAATACCCTACCAGGACCTGAAAGTTGTCCATTGATCATGAAATGTAGAATTGGGTTAGTATAGTTTGCCTTTATTATTGAGATTATTTTAGCCTTAAACCCCATTTTCTCCATAGTGGAAAATTGGACTCCTTCTCCACTCTATCAAAAGCTTTCTCTGCATCTAAAGCAATCAAGAGAGCTGGAAAGTTCTTTATATAAGCCTTTTCTATCAAATGTGTTATTCTTCTGGTGCTGTCTCCTGTCCGTCTACCCTGTATAAACCCAGATTGATCAGTACCAATGAGTTTCAGAAGAAAATGGTCCATCTTGGATGCCAATATTTTTGTATAGATCTTTGTGTCTAAATTAATTAGAGCAATAGGCCTATATGAGTTGCAACTTTCTGGATCTTTTGCTGGCTTCAGGAGCAAGACCACCTTAGCTTCTTCCATCGTTGGCGTTATTTTCCCTGCCTCCCCAAAATATTTGAACATCTGGACCACATGAGGACTTAACTGCTCCCTGAATGTTTTACAAAAAATCAGCCCTAAATTCATGTGGCCCTGGAAATGTATTATTTGTCAGTAACACTATGGCCCTATGGACCTCCTCCACTGTAATGTCTTGGTCTAGGTCCAGCTTGTCTTGCTATGATAGTACTGGGAGATCAGAACTCTCGAAATATTCTTTTAGTATGTTCTCTGGGGGGTGATCAGATTTATATAACTCTGAGCAATACTCTGAAAATTCTCTGGTTATCTCAGTTAACTCTGTATTCTACCCTCCTTTAAATGTAATTCTTGTTATGGTTCTGGCTTTCGCTTCCTTCCTTAACAACCTAGCCAGCAACCTGTCCGCCTTGTTTACCTTTACATAGTATTTCTGTTTAAGGTATACAATTGCATGTTCTGCTTCCCTTGTTTGCACAATTTCCAGTTGTCCCCTTGAGGCCCTAAATTCTCTTTGGGTTTCTCCACTAGCTCAGACCCCCATCTTGGACATGACTTGTTTCAATTTTTCCTCCAACTCTCTTTCCAAGAGTCTACTCTCTTTATCTCTTTGGGATTTCACTGAAATAATCTTCCCTCTAACCATGGATTTTGATCTGTATCTTCCAGATTATTATCTTGGAAGAATTCCTCTATGCCTGCTCTTATTTCATCCTTCAGTGTTTTGTCTTTAAATATATAAGTAGGGTATTTCTATTCCACAACCCGGGAAGTATGTCCTTCCTCTCCACTTTCAACATAATAGGGGCATGATCTGATAGTGCTATTGCACCCACCTCAATATCTACAACCATACCCATCATGCGCCGCAATACCCATATATAGTCTATCCTTGCGGAAGTCCTATGACCAGGAGAGAAAAACGTGTATCCTTTAGTGTCTCCCCTCTATTCTCTCCAGGTATCCACCAGTGAAAACCTGTCTATTTTCACAAACAGTTCTCTCGTGCTCCTGTCCGCCCCGGTTCCCAAGCTATATGAAAGTCTTCTGTAAATGTAATTTGTCCCTTAGCAAATCTTTCCAATTTAGCTAACCTCTGCTGGATGAACCCGTCTTGTCCTGGGTTAGGTGCATAGCTAGAGTATATTGTTTTCCCTTCACTGTAGTATCACTGACAGATATCTCCAACTGGAATCTTTTTCTTATTCTGTTACTGTGATTCTGAGGTTGGTTCGTAAGGCTATCAACACCCCTCCTTTTTTCATCCTCCGTTGGACATGAATATCTGACGATAACCCTGGAGTCTAATGTTGTGCTTGTCACTCATTTGCACATGTGTTTCCTGTAGAGTCCGGAGGCTGGTTTTTCCTTTGTAAAAATCTTTCCAATGTCTTCCTTTTCAGGGGGAGTTCAACCCATTCACTTTCAGTTACATAATATTCATGTTATTGATTCTAGCCATCTACTGGACTGTTCATAAAGCTATTTCCATACCGCTTTGATTCTTGATTGGGGACCCCCTCTCATTCCCTCACTTTCCCCTCCCCAGTCCCTCTCTCTTCCCTCCCCTCTCCCCTACTTCCCCTCCGCTCCCCCTCAGCCCCACATTGGGTGGACTCAACCAGCCTCTAGCTCCGCCTGATTCGCCCCCTCAGGGATTAAGCCGATACCCCAACCCAGCCCTACCAAATGCCTGCTCTCCCAATCCCACCATCCCCACCCCCCCAACACGCTGCTAAAACAATTACCCTCCTCAGGCTAACTTATCTAGACATTCTCTGGATCATATGTCTTCATTTTAGGTAGCTGTGAGGTCCTTCAGAGTTCTCTTAAAGTTCCTTCGCTTCACTGTGAACCATTCCCTAGTCTTCTTGGTTTTGAGTCCTTTCACTATGGGCTCACTATGTCCTGCCTCTTCTTCCTTTAGCCCAGTTATGTGTGCCCTTTCATTATAGTATGAAACACAATGTTGTCGGCCCTCCCATTCACATTACAGGCCAAAGGGGAATATCCAACGATATCTGATGTCCTTTTCACGAAGAAATCACAAAACTGGACCCATTTTCCACCCTTTTAAACAATGTTACTTGGGACAGGTCCTGAAAGAGTTGTAGCTCCGACCCGTTGTATTTGAGCTGTTTCAATTTTCTTGATGCCAGCAAGATCTCTTATTTCTGACCATAATCGTGCAGGGCCGCCAGGGCATTTCTTGGTCTAGCTCATGGCTCTCTCCTCAGCAGACCCACTCTGTGCACTCTTTCCAATTTCAGTTCGGTGTCCCCTTCCAGTTCTATTAGATCTACAAATATTTGCAGGATTGCTGCCTTGAGGTCTTTGTCGTGCACATCCTCAGTCATGCCTTTTAACCTAACATTCAATCTCATAGACCCATTATCAAGATCCTCTGTTTGAAGTCCCAGGTTGTGGGTAACGCTTTCTAGGCGTTCCAACAATTCGTCCTTTTTCCGGACATCATTTGCCAGTTCTTGGAACGCCGTCTTGTTCGTGTCCACTCTTTCCTCTAATTTTTTTCACATCTCCTTTTATCTCATGTTGCACTGTTGCCAGGTCCTCCCGGATCTTATCCAACTATACCTGAACAGTTCCTGCACTTTTATGCCCAAAGTCTTGAAAATATCATCTAAGAATGTCTAGCGTGACTGTCTGGTCTTGCCCAGGGTCTCCCTGAAGCCCCATGTATTCTTGTTTTTCTGGACTTCCTTCTCCCTCAGGCGGGGGTCCGTACCTTTTCTTCATAGCTTTTGAATGGTACCTTCCAGGGGTTTGTTAGTCACTTTGGCTAGATTCTGTACCTGTTTTCCTCTATTTCTTTACATCTTCAGTTTCTGCCCCTTAACACAAATGCTCTTCAGGCCTACACCTGTGTCAACCCTTTGTTTACTGAACAGGTGAGGGATCTCATGCACAGAAAATGTTCCTCAGTTGCTATGTTGTCTCAAATGTCTTTACCGTCTCTTCAACCTTAGGAGATCCAGGGAGCCCAGGGCTGTGTCAGGGCTTGTGGACCTTGATATCAAATGCTCTCAGCCCCCATAGCCTCATTCATCGCTTCTAGGGTCCTCCCCTTTAATCCACTGAGAGGTTCCCCCAGTACACACAGAAGGAGAGCGCCTCCCCCCTTATGTGCTCAGTCACCTCTCCTCTCTCCGGGTTGGGTCGCCTGTTATTCTCTATAGGTCCAGTCCCATAGGCCTCCGTACCGCTGCCTTTGAAGGGTGACGTTTCTGTTGGAGACGATCACCCAGCTTTATGCACCTCCCCTTCACTGTTATGCTGGGCTACCTCTGATCATTTTCCAAGCTTCCTTCTGGTGAGACAGGGGGCGGGGGAGCACGGAAGGCGCGTCTCCACCTTTCTCATCACGGCTCTGGGTCTTATCTCTCCCTCAATGCCCCACGGCCAATCTTGCTGGTGCTCCACCGCTCACCACACCTTTGGTCTTCACCCTCTTCCCTCATGCAGAGGATACCCACTCCTCAGGTGGTCCTCTCCAGCCTTGCTTCATCCCTGGTGCTCCGCCGCTCTCCTCACCATTGGGGTTCCCCATCTGTCTATGTGCGGCAGGCCCCCTCTCTTCAGGATGTCCTCTCCAGTGTCGCCTCATCTCTGTGGTGACCTCTCCCTCTTCTCCGGCTCCAATTACTCACCTGCACGGTTCCTGGGGCTGACTTTGCAGAAGTCTGCAGTGTCTTTAAGTGACTTCAAACCCTACTTGGCCTGCTCCTTTTCTTGTTGGAATCCGACCCAATCCTTCATTTCTTCAACCTATACCAGGATCATTTTGCACCGACAAAGTGCTCCTCACAATCCTTTCAAATCTTCGCACCCGGGGAGGGAATCACAACAAACATTCCTAGAATCTGTGTCAAGGGGCAGGAGAGCTTCAGTTAGGGTGCTCTCCTGTCGGTAGCCATTTTGGAATCCCTCTTTTACACTTTTAAGGTTCACTTGATTCTTTACTTTGTCATTTCTCCTCTAGGATTCATAAATTGTCTTCATTCAGTATTTCAGGGCTTTGTGCACACTTTCTTATGATGTCACCAGTCCATTTTCTTAGCTCTTTCTCATACTCCTTCAGGGATTTCCTCCTGCAGGCTGTCATCAACTCGAGGCTACATTCGATATGGTATCTTAATGAATACCGTCTTTCAAATGCTTGGTGCGGTATTGGTACAGTAGCTGGTGTTAGACAGGGCATGGTCTCATGTCTCCAATACAGGGGAGGTAGAGAGGTAGGATCTCCTGCAAATGTGTACATCTGCTCCTCTACAAATCTTAGTCTCCTTACATATGGCACGGGTATATCCCCTGTACTGCTCAATCGCGCTTGTGGTCACTCAGTATATGGTGTTGGTTCTGGTGTTTTTTCTTTATGGTCCTCCAGGTCTGACCATGTTACACCTTTTATACAGTTGATTCTTTTGAAAACCTGCATGCACCCTCTGTTTGCGCCCTCTCATTCTCTTGCCTATCTTTGTCTGACATCATTATGCCCCAACTCATATGGCTGTCATCCCTCTCTGCGTCATCGAAATCTAATCTGTTTAAAGACAACGTTGGGTACTCCTTTGTTATGACGTCATCTAACCTACCTTCAGTTCCCCTTAATAAGGATCCCTCTGTGTTCTTTTGTGTTTTATGACTGTCTTTATCCCTTATTTGCCTGTACAAATTCCCAAGCCTTTGCCCTATGTCTTCCGTGTCCTACCCATCAGCCCATGCTGATCTCAGCATTCCTTGTAGCTCCCTATGGGGCTGTTGTGACCCTCTTGCATCCTCCAATCGCCCTCGTGCATCAATCGGCAGTATCCCCCTATGACATAAACATTCTATCTCGTCATCTTTTAATCCCCTACTGCTGTTCATTTCTTCTTCTCGTCCCCTCATCTCCCTCAATTCACCTCCCTCTCACCTTCTTTGCAACCTACGTACTGAGTTTACGGCCTTTTAGGAAAGTGCTTATGTAATGGATGGATTCATAGAGAGTAATTCCAAATCCATATAACCGAACCAACTCAGTAAGTGGGCAAAGTACTGTTTTATTAACAATTATCTAAAACAGGGAGTTTACAACGAACATTAACGGACGTAGGTGTTATGCTCACCTGGTCTCTGCGGGGCCATTGGGGCACGGTTGCAGCCTTCCCTGGAAGTGGATCACCCTTGTCAGGCTTCTTCCCCTGCACATATGCTTCGGGCTGTGGCAATTGGTGACACTGCTCCTGTGTGGATGTATGAGATTGTGAGAAGGCTGATATGTTACTGCTGTCTCTCTCGAACCCTTCTTCCCAAAGTGTGGTGAGCATGCGCTGACCCATATAGTCTCACCTGTTCATTAATGATGATGAGCTCAGGAAACAAGGTAAGATGCTGAGGCTGGTAGCTGGAAACAAGGTAAGAGGCACTCAGGCGGTGGTGAGCGTTACGCTGCCATCAGGGCAGAACAACGTGAAGTGCTTGCATGAAGGCTGGGCAGGCTTATATAGTCTAGTTCTGGCCACGCCCATTAGCCTTGGTTCACCGGCCCCACCCTGCCACTCCTAAAGGATGCTGCACGTGTAATCCAGCTTACCCCAGTGGCCACACCCAAATAAAGGCACGTGGAGGTTCTTGCAGGGAAAATAAAGTACTTTGCACCAAATAAAGCATCTCATTTTTATATTTGTTCATGAGCCTAGCGCCGTCCATCTGGCCTTCCTATGCTGTATTGTCCCAAAGGGACAATTAAAAGTTGTGTCACCCCTTGCCCTCATCCTCTGATGGTGCCAGGTCTGTGTTTCTGGGCCGGTGGCCATGACAGCAGGCTCAGTATCTCAATGGTTTTTATATCAAAAATACATTGGAAGTGATGTCATACTACGTGGCAATAATGAAAATCTTATCAAGGGGCGGGAGTGGCTAAGGGGAACATCTAAGTATACTTTCTATAGGAACTAGGATTTCGATTGGCTGCCCACTATCAGGTGGACAACATATGCCTACTTCTAAAACATGTAATCTTCAGAAACATTACATACACAGTTTCTCATTTGTCTTCAAACTATAAGGTCCTTCATTCTATGCAATACTATCATTGGTTGCCACGCTTGTACCATGTCTGGAACATTCAGTTCATTAAGCAGCATGTAAGCCCAGACCCAGGTGCAAGGAGATGGGACATGGCACTACCTCCCCACCCAATTAGCCCAGTCTCTCTCATTGCCCATGACTTCTGCCATGAAGATTGTCTTTGTACTTGACTTTGCAAAGTATCCTTGTCTTTGAGAATGCACGGGAGATAGGGTACTCACTATCGTGTATAGGACTAGAAGTTCGAACTCTATTTTCATCCTTGGCTCACGTGAAAGGAGACCACGATTTAGTCCATTTTGCAGGTTTTAAATGATCTAAATGAATTAAATTTGGCATTCTTGTTGTTCTCTCTTTGCATTTTAACAAGGGATGATTCCTCCTCCGCACGTTTGCTCATTTCCAGAATAGAGAGCTGACCTTGGCCGCTTCAGTTTAGACTCCAGGCCAGACAACTTTGTCTTGCAGCTCCACGATTCTTCTTATTCTTGCTGCAACACAGTTTTCCCTTCCCTCTTCATAGGTCCTGGCTTACTAAATTCATGATACTGACGTCCAACTTCTATATAACGGCATCTTCACCTGCGTCTATTCACTGCGTATAGCCAGCTTCTATGATAACTGCGCTTCAGCATCTGTACATTTATTGAACGGCTGATTTTCTGCAGGACTTTATGCACAAGTAATCTTCTTCTTTGTATTTAAAATTTCATGTGATTCTTTACTTCATCATTAGTTTCTTTAGGATCTATACATTTTCTTCAGTCAGTATCTCGGGACATCATACATTTTTATGATGGCACTAACTTCTTTTCTTTGCTCCTTCTCATATTCCTTCAGGGAGTTCCTCCCTTAGGTTGTCATCACTTCAGGGATACATTTGGTAATGTTGTCTCAACGAGTATCTTCTTTTACAACACATGCTGCAGTATTGGCACAACGGCTGGTGTCAAACACGGCACAATCTCATGTCTATAACATATGGGTTAAAGGGGGGCAGGATCTCCTGCAGAGGTATATATCTGCTCTCATTCTTCGGGCTTATATCTCTTCTCATATCTTCTCTTCTAAACTTCCCTTTTCTTTCCTTGCCTAATATCTTCTTCATTGTTCCCTTTGCTTGCATTCTTCAGCCTTCTCTTCTTTGTATGCTATTTCCTCGTCCTTCTCTTTCTCTTTCTTTTCCCGCTCTTCTCTTTCCTCTCTTTCTCCTACCCCATCAATGCCCTTATCATCCATCTTATGTAATATTTGTCCTCCCATCCATTTATTCTGGTCTATCGGTATTCACTTAGCTTTATCTTTAATTTCTTTGTTTCTTTGCTTCTTCCTCTATTTCCATTTGTCTGTCTTGCCTGTGTTTTCTCTCATCACGCTGTTTACTTTCATTGCGTGTTGATATATCTTTGCATTCTCTGCTTTTACTCTCTTCTGCATTATCCTCACTGTTATAAGCGGGGGCGCAAACGTTGGATTAGCATACCCTGCTGTTGCATTTAATTCCTTTAAAGGGTAAAATCCCTTCTCCTCTGTATCTAATCTTTTTTCTTAAGGAGAGGAAAGGAGAACCAAAAGCATTTTATCCTCCCCTTCATGCTGATTGAGCATTCACTACCTCTCGGCTGGATCTTATTTCTCACTCTGGTACATCATCCATAATTCGAGCATGGCCAGCCTTTTCTGTAACTTTGTTCCCTTATATGTGACATGCAAATAAATTGTCATATGTCGGAATATGGTTTGTTTGTCATTCGTGTCTCGGACCCCTTGTGACTGATATTTCCTCATCTTTGCTGTGTATCTCGGCAATGTGCCACACAGATGTAAAAAAGGAGTAACCCTCATGATGACGAGTCAATTTCAATCGTCAATAATTACCCGTCCTTTTATTTGTTTCTTTATTCTATCAAACATACTGCACCGATCAATGAGCGCATGCACCATCAATCACTGTTTATAATCCCAAAAAGAGATATTTTAACTACTTACTTTTTTATTTCAAAATCTCTGCAATTATATTCTGTTTGCTCCTTTGTTTACACTTTCTATCAAGTTTTGTTATCTCATTCTTTTATTATTAGTATTTTAAGTGGCTCTTCTTTACTTGTATATTCATTTCCTTTCATTTTCACCCTCCTGATTGACGTCAATCTCTTGGTCCAAAAGTTCACCCATCGCCTTAATTTTTTACTATCATTTTATATGTATTAGTCTAAACGCAACAAAAGCTTAATATTGACATTTGTATAACCCCACACATGTGCACTTTTTCAATTTTACTGCGTATGCTATGCTTTTCTTTACTATTTTAGTAAATGTATCCCATCTCCGTTTCAATCCATTTTGAAGTCTGTAACGCACTCTTCTGCAGGCCTTGCCTCAGGAATCCTTAACACCCCCATATTCGGAGTCTTTACTTTAGTGCATACTCATCTGTCCCCTTGGAACCAGGAATCGGGATATCTATTTTTTCTCTTCATAATCTCTGAATAGATCCTGTTGCTTTGTATACATATTATTTACAACACAATCCCTCACGCTATTTTGCCACCTTCGTTGTTCTACTTACATCTGTGACTCAGCTCAACTCCCTCTGCGTCGACTCTCCCTCAACTGACCAGTTTGCATTCTGTCCACGGGGCACCTGCGGGGACAGGACAGGAATTTTATCAAAGGGGCAAGATCCCGTCAAATCTTCTTGCATGTGACTCTGCACACTGATCTCCACAGGGAGCTCTGTGGTCTTCTGGCTAATGGCGGGAGCAGCCATGCGCCCAGGGGCCTGGATCTGGTCTAGGTCAACGAGACCGTAACCCTCCGCACCGCTACCAAAATGTGCTCTAGCACCTTGAAGCATCTTTTGTGCAAGATGGAATTACAAATAATAATCTTCGACCAAATTTTCAGACAGACTCAAGGAATATGACAAAGTCATACTTTATTCTCATTTAATAAAGAACAGAGAACTGACAGGCAACAGACTGATGCATGCACACTCACACAGCAGCTTGATTACATAGAGGTCGTATAACCCAATATGCGTCATCTATGATGTCATTGTATGTGGAAAATTATAAAACCTACTGAGGGAAGGGATTGGTTAAGAGAACATATTTACACATAGAACATATACAAATGAATACATCAATGGCTTCCCCTTGTCCATAGAACATGCCTGAAACTACCTCAAAATACATATAGTACTGATTATAGCAGACAAGATGACAGCGGTTTGGCCTATGCAACAATGCATGTTAGGTTGCCTCTTAAACCTACTGATTGGTTGGCATGCTATCCGAACATTGGACTTTCGCCTCTTTAGCAGCACGTATGTGAAAAGAATCTTAGGTGTTTGAATCCCATCAGACTACTCCTGTTTTCCCAATTAGTCCATCATCTCTCATCAGTCGGCCATAAACCAAAGTCTTCCATCTGTAGTTAACCTTTCAGCCTGCTCACTGCCCTGGAACATTTGAGGGAGTGAGAGCACACCACTATCTCCGTATGAGGCTCTAATGAATAGCCCTTGTCTTCAACTCTGGGTCACATGTGAAGAGACCATGGGGGTAATTCATAGAATTTAGCACACAAGTGGCGCACGCGGCTGGCGCACAGTGTGCGCGTGCGAATGTCTGCGCCAGCCACGTGCGCTAAAATCCATTTCCGCGCACAGCGTATTCATGGATTTTCGCCTCCAAAACCAGCCGTGGCGCAGAGTGGCGCAGCGACCCTGCAGCAGTGCCAGTTACGCCTCCAAGAACCCCCCTAGCGCAGGGAAAAGCCATCAAAATCACCAATCCAGCGCAAAGGGCTGCGCTAACCCTGGGCCAGTTTACAGGGCTGCCAAACAGCAAACGCCAAGCGGGGAACGTGTATTACTGGGGTTCGTGTGAAGTTTCACACGCGAAAGGGCCTGTGCGAGTGGGGTACGTGTATAACTGGGGTTTGCGGGACGTTTCACATGCGATTTCAGCCTGGTACGTGTATTACGGGGGTTCGCAGGAAGTTTCACACGCGAAAGGGCCTGTGCGAGTGGGGTACGTGTATAACTGGGGTTTGCGGGAAGTTTCACACGTGATTTCAGCAGGGTACGTGTATTACGGGGGTTCGCAGGAAGTTTCACACGCGAAAGGGCCTGTGCGAGTGGGGTACGTGTATAACTGGGGTTCGCGGGAAGTTTCACATGCAATTTCAGCAGGGTACGCGTATTACGGGGGTTCGTGGGAAGTTTCACACGCGAAAGGGCCTGTGCGAGTGGGGTACGTGCATAACTGGAGTTCGCTGGAAGTTTCACACGCGATTTCAGCAGGGTACGTGTATTACGGGGGTTCGCGGGAAGTTTCACATGCGAAAGGGCCTGAGCGAGTGGGGTACGTGTATAACTGGGGTTCGCGGGAAGTTACACACGCGATTTCAGCAGGGTACGTGTATTACGGGGGTTCGCGGGAAGTTTCACACGCGAAAGGGCTTGTGCGAGTAGGGTGCGTGTACAACTGGGATTTGCGGGAAGTTTCACACGCGATTTCGGCAGGGTACATGTATTACGGGGTTTCGCGGGAAGTTTCACACACGAAAGGGCCTGTGCGAGTGGGGTACGTGTATAACTGGGGTTCGCAGGAAGTTTCACACGCGATTTTGCTGTCAGAGCAGGGTACGTGAATTTCAGGGGTGCGCGGTGAGTCCTACACGTGAATTGGCAGTGTGGGTCCTTCCAGGTGTTCCCTCTACACCCCCACGGCACCTGCAGGCAGCCCACACCACAGGGGACGACCTCCCACGCTTGGTCATGTCCCGCAGGCAGCCCATCCACCATGGGCATGCCCCCCAGCCAAGCCACATATCAGCTTGCACCCCCACCCCCAGCAGTGAGGGGTACCTGCCAGCAGGCCCCCCACATGTCCCCCTGCACCCCCGCCCCCCAGCAGTCAGGGGCACCTGCCAGCAGGCCCCCACTCATGTCCCACACATGTCCCCCTGCACCCCCACCCCCCAGCAGTCAGGGGCACCTGCCAGCAGGCCCCCACTCATGTCCCACTCATGACCCCCTGCACCCCCACCCCCCAGCAGTCAGGGGCACCTGCCAGCAGGCCCCCACTCATGTCCCCCTGCACCCCCACCCCCCAGCAGTCAGGGGCACCTGCCAGCAGGCCCCCACACATGTCCCCCTGCACCCCCACCCCCCAGCAGTCAGGGGCACCTGCCAGCAGGCCCCCACTCATGTCCCACTCATGACCCCCTGCACCTGAACCCCCAGCAGACAGGGGCACCTGCCAGCAGGCCCCCAATCATATCCCACTCATGACACCCTGCAGCCCCACCCCCCAGCAGTCTGGGGCACCTGCCAGCAGGCCCCCACTCATGTCACCCTGTACCCCCACCCCCCAGAAGTCAGGGGCACCTGCCAGCAGGCCCCCACACATGTCCCCCTGCACCCCCACCCCCCAGCAGTCAGCGGCACCTGCCAGCAGGCCCCCACTCATGTCCCACTCATGACCCCCTGCACCCCCACCCCCAGCAGTCAGGGGCACCTGCCAGCAGGCCCCCACTCATGTCCCACTCATGACCCCCTCACCCTCACCCCCCATCAGTCAGGGGCACCTGCCAGCAGGCCCCCACTCATGTCCCCCTGCACCCCCACCCCCCAGCGGTCAGGGGCACCTGCCAGCAGGCCCCCACACATGTCCGCCTGCACCCCAACCCCCCAGCAGTCAGGGACACCTGCAGCAGGCCCCCACACATGTCCCCCTGCACCCCCACCCCCAGCAGTCAGGGGCACCTGCCAGCAGGCCCCCCTCCTGTCCCACTCATGTCCCCCTGCACCCCCACCCCCCAGCAGTCAGGGGCACCTGCCAGCAGGCCCCCAGTCATGTCCCACACATGTCCCCCTGCACCCCCACCCCCCAGCAGTCAAGGGCACCTGCCAGCAGGCCCCCACACATGTCCCCCTGCAACCCCACCCCCCAGCAGTCAGGGGCACCTGCCAGCAGGCCCCCACTCATGTCCCACACATGTCCCCCTGCACCCCATCCTCCCAGCAGTCATGGGCACCTGCCAGCAGGCCCCCACACATGTCCCCCTGCACCCCCACCCCCCAGCAGTCAGGGGCACCTGCCAGCAGGCCCCCAATCATGTCCCACACATGTCCCCATGCACCCCCACCCCCCAGCAGTCAGGGGCACCTGCCAGCAGGCCCCCAATCATGTCCCACACATGTCCCCCTGCACCCCCACCCCCCAGCAGTCAGGGGCACCTGCCAGCAGGTCCCCAGTCATGTCCCACACATGTCCCCCTGCACCCCCACCCCCCAGCAGTCAAGGGCACCTGCCAGCAGGCCCCCACACATGTCCCCCTGCAACCCCACCCCCCAGCAGTCAGGGGCACCTGCCAGCAGGCCCCCACTCATGCCCCACACATGTCCCCCTGCACCCCATCCTCCCAGCAGTCATGGGCACCTGCCAGCAGGCCCCCACACATGTCCCCCTCCACCCCCACCCCCCAGCAGTCAGGGGCTCCTGCCAGCAGGCCCCCAATCATTTCCCACACATGTCCCCCTGCACCCCCACCCCCTAGCAGTCAGGGACACCTGCCAGCAGGCCCCCACACATGTTCCCCTGCACCCCCACCCCACAGCAGTCATGGACACCAGCCAGCAGGCCCCCACACATGTCCCCCCGACAGGTCATCACACTCCAGACCCATGCCCCTCATGGCCACCCAAATCCCACCCCAGTCCAAACACCCCACATTGAATTCCCAAAGTCATGAAAGAAAATACATAACCAGCATGGTCATGAATCAATGTCCCTCAGACCCACGCAATGGTGACACATGACTGTGAAAAGATCAACATTGTGACATGCACAAAACAAATGAGATAAGACCACATCAATAAAGTATATAATAAAAGTGTATTCAATAATTAACCAAATGAATTTAAAGAAATCACACAATAATGGAAATAATGAAGAAAAAGCTGCATGTCCAAAATATTAAAAGAAAATGTGTGAAAGCATAATCCAAATCAATCCAAAAGCAAATGGGTCCAAAGAGTCTATCCGTCCAACGAAATCCAAAGTGCAAAAATAAGACACATCCATTGATCCATGGTAAAAAACAAACTTAAATGAAGTGAAATCCAGTGTCGAACTATATACAAAGTACAAATCCAGGGTCCATGAGCCCAACCATTGAAAGGAAACCTACAAAAACCCTACCTAGTAAACAACTATATACAAAAAGGTGGGGCATTGTTCAAGCGCCCCAAATGAAATGAAAACCAAAAGGAAACCTAATACTAATTAACTATATACAATGGCAGTGGGCTAGTCCGACGGCTCGCTTCCTGATTTCCCGGGCCAGGGCATCATCGAACTCCTGCTCGATGTCCCGGCGGCGGCCATCTTCTAAGGCCCCGAGGGTTCGCAGGAGCGATGACATCCAGACCTCCAGGACCCTGCGAATTGCCTCGAGGCACTCGGCCCGCCTCAGAGCCCTTTGCATGGAGTTCTCCGCCCTGACCATCGTGAGCCGTGCCTCTTCCGCCCACTGCCGCTCCGCATCTATAGCATGGCCTAACCGCTGCCACATGGAAGACACTTCCCGTTCTGGGTCCTCCTGCCCTCCAACCGATGCCTGCCCCTCCGATGTCGAAGGCCCCGAGCCATCATGGCTTCCACCTTGCTGCTGCTGCTGTGCCTGTGCCCGTGCCCTAGCTCCTGCTGCCTGCACATCCTCCTCCGGGTGGGGTGCAGTTGTTGAGGTGGCCACCCCTGCTGGACGTCCGACTCCCGACTGTGGCAGGGATGCATCCTCCACCAGCCTGGCCGCACGGTCAGAGGCAGCTCCACAGGGTCCCCAGGTGATGCATGGGTGGGAAGATGGCACGGAGGACGACTGGCGCATAGGGGGTTCAGGTGAGTAGGGGGTCGAAGCAAGCTTCAGCAAATGGAGGAATCCGGCCTGGGTGACCTGTCCCAGTAGGCTGACGTGGTCAACGAGCCATTCGAGATGACATGCAGTCTCCCCATGTAAAGACTGCAGGTCACCTCGCATGTCCCGTTGACACAACGCCACCCCACCCAGGACAGGCTTAACCTGGTCCCGGATAGCCACGTCCGCAGGGAGAGGAAGGCCAGTTGTTGTAAGTGGAACCCCTCCCTGAAAATGGGTCTGGACGTAGGCATCCCTGCTGGTGCGGGATGATGCAGTCACAGGATCGGGGACAGGATTACACACAGGCACCTCCGCGGCGGCCTGTGCTGCCTCCTGTCCCTGCCCCGGCACTGCACCACTGGCACCAGTGGAATCCCCACCTCCAGACCCCGTCTCTGTCACTTGCGCGGCCTCCTCCTCCACCAAACCCCCCACCAACCTGGATGACTCCGTGCCATCTTCCTTCGTCGGACCCTGTGGGGTCTCAGCTACCCCTTCTGCTGCCGAGAAGTCCAACTCCGACCTCCGCCTCTTGGACCTACCCTCGGCAGCTGCGGCCTGGGATGCGGCACCAGACTCCTCACTCCCTGATTGGCTCACAACCTGGGAGGGGAGCCGGGCCTTGCGTCTCCGGCTGGTGGTGTGATCCCTGCCGCTGTGCTCCACAGCACCCTCTCCGCCCTCTTCATCAGTTGACGCTGCAGACAGGGAGAGATAGGAGACAGGCATCAGGACACTGTACAATGGACTGATACACACATGCCAGTTGCACATGAGTGGCAGTGTCAAACTTGAGACATGGCATCACAATCCCCAACACACATGGCATGTCAACTCACACACATGAGCAATTCCACAACCATATGGCAACAGCCAGCACCATCCATACACATACAACAGCATGAGCAGCCAAAGGTGAGCCAGACATCACATGAAACACAGGGAGTGCACTAGACATGCACACACGCCACCACACTTACATGCATGTGTACACCTCCACCAACTGTCGCAGTGATGAGATCGACATCCATGTCACATCTGGCAATCAGTCTTCTACATATCAGTGTCCCAAGCATCCATGTTGCATCACTGTTTCACCCTTGTGAAATACACACACAACACATGTACACAGTGCAGATACATGCAGCTGGAACCGACATCCATGTGTGACACCACAACCATGCCAACTTACATACACAGTCATTCAAACATGTGTGCTCACACATCTGCATTTGGCATGCAAGCTTACACACACATGCACCATCCATGTGTCTCACACATGAGAGGACTTGCATGTGTTAGCCTCATGGCCCTGTACACACACATCCATACATGGCCCTACAAAACCACATGTGCGACCTGCACACTACTGGCACACCAACACACGCACAGCTTACAATCAGTATGCATGTATACTTACCGCTCAACACCAGACGGGTCTGCATCTGAAGGACCTGGACGTGGAGCGCTGGGGATATGCGTTCCAGGACCCTCATTTGATGTTCCGACAGGTGGCCCCAGCGCACCTTAGCATCCGCTGCCTTCAAGAGGCGCGGGCCTTGTTGAGGGTCCTGGACCTGAAGTCCTTCCAGCTGTTCTTGACATGTTGGAATTTGCGGACTTCCACCCCCTCCGCGTTGATGGCAGTCACGATGTCCATCCAGATCCTGGTCCGTCCTTCTTTGTCGGCGCGCAAACTTCTGAAGAGGGCATCATACTGCCCCAGGACTTGCTCCACCAGGACACCAACTTCGGTGGCAGTGAAGCTGGTGGCCCTCTGCCTCTCTGGCTGGGGGTTGCCAGTGGTCTCAGATGGTGGTGTGCCTGACATGGCAACCCCAGAGACAGGTGTGGGTGGGCAACTGGGTCCTGGGGCTGGGCTGTGGAGCGATGGTATCCCAGTCGGGAGTCTTCAGTTCCAGCAGGGGTGGTCACAGCAACTGCACCCCTGGCTGATGTGCAGGCAGCAAATAGCAGGGCACGTGGGCAGCAGGCAGGCAGGCAGCAGCAGATGGCAGGTGGGATCGTGCTCAGGGCTCTTGGGGGCGGGAAAATGGCCTTCAGGGCAGGAGCGTGGTCTTCCGTGTGTTATCGCGTGGCCAGCTTGATACGGAGTGATTTGGCATGTGATAAAATTGCACGTCAGCATGTAATTCAAGGAAAGGCCCTTAGCGCATGAGCGCGTCAGCGCACGCACGCGATTCCTTTGGACCAAAGGCCCTTAGCACCTGAGCGTGTCAGCGCACGCACACAATTCCATTGGACCAAAGGCCCTTAGCGCGTATGCGCGTCTGTGACATATCGCGCACGGGCGTTGCCCTGGAAGGGCTTGAAGATCCCACATGGATTTCCATTGCTCTGTACGTGCTTTTCGTGGGGTGGGGTGCGTGTGTTTTCCAGGCGTTGGGGTTCACACGCTATTACTTCACAGCGGGTGAGTGTTGGCTACGCGTTCTTCTACACGCAAGCCAGACGGTGAGTGGTAGCCCGCTCGCCCAGGCCCAATCGCGTGTAATACTTCCCGCGCACCCCTGAAATACATGTACCCTGCTGAAATCGCGTGTAAAACTTCCTGCGCACTCCGTAATACACATACCCCGCTCACACAGGGCCCTTTCGCACGTGAGACTTCCCGCGAACCCCATAATACACGTACCCTGATGAAATGGCATGTGAGACTTCCCGCGCACCCTAGGAATATTGCCCCTGTGCGAGCGGGGTACGGGAACTTTTACATGCCATTTCAGCAGGGTACGTGTATTTCGGTGGTGCAGGGGAGTCCTACACGTGATTTGGCAGTGTTCCCTCCACACCCTCCACAGACCCTGCAGGCAGCCCACACCACAGGGGACTACCCTGCACCCCTGGTCATGTCCTGCAGGCAGCCCATCCACCATGGGCATGCTCCCCAGCCAAGCCACATGTCACCTTGCACTACTGATCAACAGCGCATGACCCCCTGCACCCCCACCCCCCAGCAGTGCAGGGCACCTGCCAGCAGGCCCCCACTCATGTCCCACTCATGACCCCCTGCACCCCCACCCCCCAGCAGTGCAGAGCACCTGCCAGCAGGCCCGCACGCATGACCCCCTGCACCCCCACACCCCAGCAGTGCAGGGCACCTGCCAGCAGGCCCCCACTCATGTCCCACTCATGACTCCCTGCACCCACACCCCCAGCAGTGCAGGGCACCTGCCAGCAGGCCCCCACTCATGTCCCACTCATGTCCCCCAGCACCCCCAACCCCCCATCATTGACAGGCACCTGCCAGCAGCAGGCCCTGACACATGTCCCCCAGCCAACACGTCATCACAATCCAGATCCCTGGCTCTTATGGCCACACAAATCCCACCCCACAGCACCCCAGTCCAAACACCCAACAAAGCTTTACATCCACTCCAAATTGAAATCCCCATTACATGATAGATCACAAATAAGCAGTATGTGTGTGAGTACAAGTCAGTCCGACCCACACAACGGCAACACATGACTGAGAAAACCCACATTGTGACATGCATGAAACCAATGAGAGAAGGCCACACATTGAAGTAAGAAACAAAAATGTATTCAAGTCAAAATGAAGGGAATGAAATAAAAACACACAATAATGCCAATAATAATGAAAATGCAGCATGTCCCAAAAAATGATAAATAAAAAAAATGAGAATCCAAATTAATCCAAATGAAAATGTGTCCAAAGTCACTGTCCAACAAAGCAAATCCAAAGGGAAAAAAAAGTGTAATATCCATTGCTCAATGGCGAAGAAAAATAAAGATGAAGGCGAAAAATCCACTGTAAAACTATGTACAAATAGCAAATCCAGGGTCCATGAGCCCAACGACATAAATGAAACCTACAATGAAACCTACCTAATTACTAACTATATACAAAAATGTGGGGCATAGTCCATGCGCCCTAAATGAAAGAAAAAAGAAATGAAACTTAACACTAATGAACTATATACAATGGCGGCGGGCAAGTCCAACGGCTCACTTGTTGATGTCATGGGCCAGGGCATCATCGAACTGCTGTTCAATGTCTTGGAGGCGGGCCTGTTCTCTGGCTCCGAGGTCTCGCAGATAACGCCATGTCCACCTCCAACTCCCTGCGAATTCCCCCGAGGCACTCAGCCCACCTCAGCGCCCTGCGCATGGAGTTCTCCGCCCTGACCATCGTGATCCGTACCTCCTCTGCCCGCCGCTGCTTCGAAACCAATCTGCTGGCTCAATCGCTGCCACACGGAAGACACTCCCATTCCAGGGTCCTACTGCCCTCCGGCTGATGCCTGCCCCTCTGATGTAGATTGCCCCGAGCCATGATGCCTCCCACGTTGAGCCTGCCGCTGCCTCCGACGCAACTGTCTCTGCCAGCACGACGGCATCCAGGCTGATGGAATCCACCGACGCCATCGTGCACGTGCCCTTCTCGATGATGCCGGCACATCCTCCATCTGCTGGGGTCCAGTTGCTGTGGTGTCCACCCCTGCTGGACCTCCGACTCCCGACTGTGGCAGGGATGGGATCCCCACCGAGCTGGCTGCGTTGGTCAGGGCAGGTCCACAGGCGGCCCTGGTGGCATCTGGGCCGGAAGACGGCATGGAGAATGACTGGCTCATAGTCTCCACAGAGGAGGAGAGGGCCGCCAGAGTGGCCGACACATGTACAAAACCCCCGACCATGGACACTGCCAACTGGGCCACGTTGGCACGCTGCTCTTCGTGATGACGTGCGTGCTCCCCCCGGGAAGCACGCACGTCATCACGAATGTCACGCGTGCGCAACGCGACACCAATCAGGACCTTCTCCATACGGCCAGGGGTCCCCTCATCCGCAGGTAGAGGAGTGTCAGATGACATGGACATCCACCCTACCTGCGGACGGGCCTGGGATGGGGCATCCCTGCTGGTGCATGGTGGTGCAGTCACAGGGTCAGGGACAGTGACATGCACAGGCCCCTCCGCGGCGACCTGTGCTGCCTCCTGCCCCTGGACTGCACCACTTGCACCAGTGGTACCACCCCCACCAGGCACCATGTGCGACTCAGTAGCGGCCTCCTCCTCCTCTGTGGAAACCACCAACCTGGTTTGCTCCACACCGTCTTCCGCCGTTGCAAGCACCAGTCCCCTCACTCCCGGACGATGGTAAATTCTGGGAGGGTGACTGGGCCTTGCGTCGCCGGCCAGTGGTGGCATCCCCGCCGCTTTGCTCCATAGCGCCGTGTCCGCCCTCTTCATCACTTGCTGCTGTGTAGAGGGAGACATAGAACACAAGCATCAGGGTACTGTACAATGGTCCTCTAGACAGGAAGCAATAGCAGATGAGTGGCACTCTCAAACATCATTTCCATCATGTCCCTCCACAACACATGGGTCAGTGCAGGCAAAACACATGCAGTAACAGGCATGGTGCATGCTATGAACATTAGCATACATGTCCAAGGGACTCTTGAAACATACAATGCTGGTTTGAAACTCACATGCATCATGGGTCATGCCTATCACATGCACACACTGCACCATAGTTTCATCCATCTGGCCTCGTACACCCCAGACACAGTGGATACAAGGATGAGTAGGCTGCATCAGTGAATCTGAACATTGTCACAGACATGTGTCATGCATCCATGGCATTTACAAGTCACAGACACGCAAGTCAGACACACAGACATGGACAACATACATGTCCATGACCGCAGCACCCATCTCTCACACCCCATCCATGTCCAATAACAGAGACAGGCATGCATTAATGTGTGCATTCCGCATGATGCTCCGCATGTTGCATTGTAACACATGCACCTACCATGTGGCTCACACATTACTGGTTTCACATGCATGACCATGATGTCCCTGCACACACAGATACGTACATGGCCTATGTCAGACATACAGGCAAGTATCAGACAACCATCACCCTGCAACATGCCCTGTCTCACACAGCAATGCTTGGCCACTTACCGCTCAACTCCGGACGGATCTGCCTCTGAAGGATCTGGGCGTGGAGCGCTGGGGCTACGCGTTCCAGGACTCTCATCTGGATGGTACTCATGCTGCCCCGGCCCCCCTCCATGAGGCGCCGGGCCTTTACGAGGGTCCTGGACCTCAAGTCCTCCCAGCGCTTCTTGACTTGCTTGATGTTGCGGGTTGCCACCCCCTCCGCGTTGATGGCAACCACAAAGTCGTCCCAGATCCTATCCTGTCCTTCCTTGTTGGCGCGTTATGTTCCGAAGAGGCCATCATAATGCCCCAGGACATGCTCCACCAGGACACCAACTTCCTTCTGACTGAAGCTGGTTGCCCTCTGCCCCTCTGGCTGGGGGTCGCCAGTGGTCTCAGATGGTGTTTGCCCCGACATGGCGACCCCCAAGGCAGGCATGGGTGGGCAACTGGGTCCTGGGGCTGGGCTGTGGAACGATGGTATCCCAGTCTGGAGTCTTCTGTTCCAGCAGGGATGGACACAGCAACTGGACCCCTGCAGATGGCTGATGTGCAGGCACCAAATAGCAGGGCACATGGGCAGCAGGCAGTCAGGCAGCAGCAGATGGCAGGTGGGAGCGTGCTCGGGGCTCTGGGGGGCAGGAAAATGGCCTTCAGGGCAGGAGCGTGGTCGTCCGTGTGTTTTCGCGTGGCCAGCTTGATACAGAGTGATTTGGCATGTGAAAAAATTGCACGTCAGCATGTAATTCGAGGAAAGGCCCTTAGCGCGTGAGCGCGTCAGCCATTTCATTGGACCAAAGGACCTTCGCGCGTAAGCGCTTCTGTGACGTGACGCGCAGGGGCGTGCGCGGGCGTTTCCCCCGTGATGTGGGCATAGTGGATTAGCACGCGTGCGAAAAAAATGCACGTCCCCGTGTGAATGCGTGTAATCCGAGGAAAGGGCCTACGCGCGTAAGTGACGTGACACGCGCGGGCGTTTCCCTCAGCATGGGTTAAAGGTGAGTGGGGCCAGCAGTTCGCTGTACGTGCCTTTCGTGGAGACCAACGTGTGTTGCTGCTTCGTGTTGTTTCGCGCGCCATCACAACTTCACAGCTATCAAGGACGTATCTCTTCTTTTGGCGGCGGTATTGGCTACGTGTGTTTTTCTGCATAGCGCTAGTCAGACGGTGAGTCACGCACGCTATTTTTCCCACTGCGGGTTCCCCTGTGTATCACACCATTTTTGATGTTATAGTAGCCTGCGTGTCCCACGCGTACGCGTCTTTCATGTTATTGGGTGCCACTGCATACTGCGGGAGGTTGATTCCATGCACGTTGGCTGCAGGGTTGCGTGCACGGTTTTCCAGCAGTTTTGGGGTACCTGAGTGTTGCGTGACCCGTCACTACATCACCGGGGTCACATACAGCCTTGCAGGTGCAGGGGGGCTGTTAACATCTTGCTTCCCACCCCCTTCACCCCAATTGCCCAGGTCACCGGGGAAGAGGCAGGGGTGCGCCACTTGAGCACTATGTCGTGCCATGTGTCGGTGCAGTCATGCCACCACCCCCTGTGGTTCCGGGAGATGCAGCTTCTGCATCTGGCACTGGCGCCCGTGTGACCTGGCAGTCTGTTCCATCGACTGCCATGGGCCCAAGGGTAGTGGTAGCTGCAGGTGCAGCTGTGGACACCGCCACCCAGGCTCAGGTTCTGCCAGCGCAGCCTGCGTTGGCACTTGAGGAGCCCTTGGAAGATTTCCAACCGGCCAGGAGGGAAACCGTAGGGGAACGCAGGGCTGCCCTGACCAAGACACGTGTCCCTGGGGCAGTTATGTCATCTGCTGCCCCCAAACAGCCGGGTGTTGGCAGTGCAGGGGCAGATGCACCCAACAACACCCCAGTTGTGAGTCTGCCAACCAGGACAGTTGCGGTCAATGACCCTGCCACAGTGGATGTTGCTGAGCAGGGTCCATTAGAGGGCACCCAGCTGCCACTGACAGAAGTCAGGCCTTTGCTCGTCCCTCCACCTGCCACTCCCTTGGCTCAATCCACCGAACCCACTGGCCATACTGGTCAGGGCGGCATTAGCCAGCCAGGGTCTGAGCCACAATCCAAGAGGAGGAAGGTTGCACCTGCAGCACAGGCTGGGACCTCACACACAGCCACGACCTCCTGCATGTCGAGGAAGAAGCCTTTCTGCAACCAGGAACTGGACTTTCTCGTGGGCTACGTGCGGGGCCACAGCCGTGACATGCTAGTGGGTGCCAATAGTCAGACTACGGCTGCCCAACGTGATACCCACTGGAAGCATGTTGCAGAACATGTCAGTGCATTCGGCCATGAGGTGCGCATGGCGCAAGAGTGAAAAAAGCATTGGAATGACATCAAATGCAGCGCTAAGGCTAAGCGTGCCTCAAATTACAACTTGACTCTGGTGACTGGCGGTGGGCCTGCACCAGAGGAGGAAGTCCTCACTCCGCATGAGTCACTTGTTGCAGAGTTCATACCATCTGAATCAGTCGAAGAAGTGGGAGAGATGCCGGACTTTGATGCCCAGTCCAGTGAGGTTGATGCATGTTTGTTGAGGACGTGTGTGTTTTACTTGTGTGATGTGTTGTGCATGATTGCCACTACATGTGACGTGTACATGTTTCGGATGTGCAAGTAATGCAATGCTTCCGTGATGCATGTTTGCTCTGCTGGATGGTGGACATGTGGAGCAGATGGGGACTGTCGGCATCAACACTATTGCACCCTACTCACATGCTGGTTACCAGTATGCCCCTCCGGTCCATGTCCCAGCTCACTGGCCCTTCTGCATGTAGCGTGGGGTGACATTCCTCTCAACCCAGGCACGATGTAATAGCATGACTGACATGCATGTGTCCTCTGCCTGCATGCGGGTACTCCATGTAGGTATGCTCCCTTGCCCCCGCACCACCCGCTCTGCACCCCAATTCCACTTTTGCACTGGTCTGCTTCAATATTGCCATTGGGTACTTCCCTGTTAATGCGTCCTGTGTACATGCTAACTTCCCGCAACCAATCTGCCAGACATATGCTGTGTGGTACAGCCTTAGTTCTTGATGCAGGGTATCTCACTTGTACTGTGCAGAGGTCAGATGCCCCGCAGGGACATGAGTGCCCATTCATGCTCAATGTGCATTGCACGCATGCCCCTATGTGTCCTCGACTGGATGATCACTGTAATACAAGTCCTGGGTGACATACATTGCATGGCATTTCATCAGCCTTCCCATGTCTACTGTGGCTCAGTACTGCATTGCACACATGTTTAGGGTCTGACAATCTGGGTGGGTCACAGGCCTCAGCCTGTTTAATGGCCAGTGACTCTGTCCAACTGGTGTAGTGTCCTCTTCACACGTGGGTGGCCTCCAGATGTTTCATCATGTGTCCTGCTTACTGTCCCATCATCATTTGCAGTGTTGTCACTTGACTCACATGAAGCTGTTGATGCTAGTCAACACTGCCTGTCAATGCACAGGTCTATGGTCAGCCTTTTGATAACATGCTAGGCATCCATGCTTTTGCACTTGGGTGGAGGGCTGCTTTGCTTGTAAATATGCTACCCATTGAATGCACATTGCACGTGATGCCTGAAGTTGACCTTGCACTGCCTTCACATTTTCTGACACACACCATGAAGTATTTGTACATGTAGGTAGTGAGTAACATACACATTTGCTGCACTGCATAGACCCACTTCAATGCAAACTGCCACCTTTCAACAGGTCTGATCACAGAAGCAATTCCAAGTTGACTCAGCATGCATGCCAGGTTCTATTTTGTGTGTCACATGTCTGCCTGATGTTGTCGGTGTGTGTGTGTGTGTGTTGTGTGCTTCGGACATGTGTAGTAAACCTTTTTTCTCTCTATTTGTCAGATGATGACGCAATGGAGCCGGAGGATGGTGTTGTCATGCCAGGCACAGGGTTGGTATCACTACATCAACCCGGCACAAGTGGGGGTCGTGGGGTGGCAGGCCACGAAAACCCCCAAGTGCTACAGGAAATCTTGTCTCTGGCTGCCTATAAGTCCAGCCCTGATGACGACTCTGACGTCCATGTCGAGTGGGATGAGCATCAGGTCCATGTGTCAGGGGTGAGTGATTCTGATGTGGACACTCCTCTGTCCGCGACACCTGCACTGAGGGGTCAGACAGTCTTGGAACCTCCGCCCGTAGTGGATCGGGACGCAGGGTCACCCTCCACACCAGTCACTGATGTGCCTGGAACATCACGTCGACGGGGGCATGTAGTCGTGCAGCCGCGGGCGGTGCCAACATGACGAGGACAACCGGTCCTTGGGTCCCGCAGGGGTCAAGCCCAGCAACGCGGTCGCGCGTGCAACCACTGTATACTGAGTGGGAGCAAGACATGACTGCCAATTCAGAACGGCAGGGGGCAGCAATGGAGAACATCTCTGAGAGCATGGAGCGTGTGGCCCGATCCGTGCTCCCCCCTGCTAGGCAGGTGCTTCTCCAGCAGCAGGCGGCACGGTCCACATACCACTCACTCAGGCTGGGCATGGCGGCCTCAGACAGGGCACGCCAGGCTGAAATGTCGTCTCTGCGTCAAGCAATTGCTGCTCATGCAGAGGCACACATGGAGGCCCTGGGGGAGGAGTATGCTTCCCTCAGATCCACTCTGGGTGTCCTTCTGATGTCCCAGAGGGAGCGGTCAGAAGAGAGGTCTGCACAGCATGAGCGTACCATCTCGGCTGAGCTACAGGCTTGCTGGGAGGTGCAGCGGTTGTCCAGCCAGGCCTTGCAGGAGGAACTCCGTGTTACATGTGCTACCTTGCAAGAGGAAGCACGTGTATCACGGGTGTTATTGCATGCAGACCTACAAGTCATCGCCACACAGAACCAGGCTAACCCGTCCGGCAGACTTGCTGCCGACTAGGGGCAAGCTGTGGCTAGGCGTGGCCAGGCTACTGTGCCACGTCCTCCTTTCCAGGATGAGCCAGACTCGGACGACCATCTATCTCCCACATAGGTCGGGCTGTGCAGGCGTTGAGCCCATGGAGGTTTTTTTTTTGGCTGAGCATCATTGCATGTGGGTGTTGAGCAGCACCCTGTACCTCCCCCCTCCTGGGTGCCCCCCCGGGTCGTATGTGGCCATTTTTGATTTTTCTTTTAGTTTAGTTAGTTAAGTTTCTGTTTGATAGTTAGTTTAATTAGGTAAAGTAGGTTTTTCGTAGTTAGTGTAATTAGTTAATATAGTTTAAAATTGCTTGTCTATTGTGCTCTCATGTGACAGTGTGGTGCTTTGTGGCTTTTGAAAGCATCCACTGTCTGTGCCAGCTGGGCCCTTCAGGCTTGTCTTGTGTATGTGTTTGCTGCTTGGGGTCCTTGACTCACATATGCCACTCCTGCTTCCCTTATCCATGGGCTCGCAAGGATGGTTTGGTGTAACAGCCTATTACACAAGGGCTTTGGACTGTCATATCTGTGGCATGTCTGCTGCTGTGGAACTTGTGTTAACACCCCTAGTGGGGATGATTGGGGTGTTATTGACCACTGTCTGCTTTTGCTAGATGGGGTGTTTCATGATTCATGTGCGCATTAATTGCTATGCATTGTGTAGTATGTTTCTTATCTTTACTGTACATGTGCTTGTTGCAATTCATGCCGTAGATAGTGTCTTCCACACTTTGGCTGTGAAAGACGGACTGTGGTGAGATTTCTGATGTACGTTTCTGACATGATCCAGTGATGTGATGTCTGAAGAGACACACACAGATGAATCTAATGCATTAATCATGTGTTTCATGCCCTTTCTGCAGGGGGCTGAGCCTCCAGACCACCTTTGCCAGCAAACATGGGCTATTGGACGTCGGGAATGTGGAACGGTTTGGTGGTGCCCACATGCACATGTGTGCGCAAGCAGAGGCACAGGGATTGCAATCATACATCCGAAAACTGCTGACGTGTTTCAAGGGACTCCAGGCAAGGTGAGCAGCACAGGGGGGCCACAACACAGCAAACCTTCCACCAGGCCAGTTGCACATGGATGCTTAGTAGCAGCACTGAGGGTGAGCTTGGACGAATATTGGTGTTGAATAGCACAATGCAGCTCAGATGTGTTGGTGGACTCATGGCTAGTTGATTGTAAGGTTGTCTGGAGCACCTTCAGGAGCAGTGGCACATTCCCTCCGGTCCACCATGGTCCATTGAGGCACTTGTATCACCCATGTATCATTCCGAGACATGGAAAGAAGCAGCTCACAGGGACAGACGGCAAGGGACAGACTCGGGTGCAGTGCATTTCATTTCCATGTAGAATTTGAAACATGCACTGCCTACTTTATTTGGGTCATGGTGGAGCATGACTTGTTTGGAAGTCATACCTTGCTATATGCATCTGTCTGCTTACCCAGGGAACATTGCATGTCGTGTGATTCGTGACACATTGGTGTTCCATTTGCCACGCACCCACCGGAGCCTGACTTACTGCATTGACTGTGTATGAACCATCACAGGGGTAATGTTACGTATGGGTACTAAGCATCCACACCTGATTGTCTGTTTGTAGAGTAGTTTGTTACTTTGGGGCATATTTGGTGGTGTGTTTGTGTGTTAGGGGCACGCACATATTTTTAACTGTGGCTCTCTTTGCAGCATTGAAGTGCTCATGTTACCGGACCTGAGAGTGCGCAGGCAGGAGGCCAGCACTCACCCCAGAGATAAGTTTCTCTTTGTCTTCCATTTCAGTGAATTGCTGCTATGTTTATGATGAACAAGTTTGGTATGATTGTGTATGTGTTAATGTGAGTACTACATTCTTTGCCATTCCCTACTTTCCTGTGGCAATCCTACTCCCCTCTCCTGCCCCTCATTCCGGTTATCCAGTATGCCAACGCCTGTCCCGACTCCCTATACCTGACCCTCCTTCCCCACCAGGGTCTCAGAGGCCTGTGTGAGTTTGACCTTGCAGCCACCCAGACCACGGTGGGGGTGGTTGGTTCATGCCACTCCTGCACCTGTACACGGGAGCAGTGACAGTACAAATCTGTTTGTGGTGCTTCATTCTATGTTATGTACCACACATGGTACACATCCTGTTGTGACATTGTTTTACTGTGCTACCTTGGTTGTTACGTAATTGTGGTAGTACTTGGCCTTTGTGAGGTACTGCTACTTCAAGTAATCTACTGGAGGCTGTTCTGGTTAGTTTTTTCTGCCTGCAGGCTTTTTGCTTGGCTTCTGTGTTGGCCTGCTTTGAGTTCTCTTGGATGTAGTGTTTTTGCAAATCAAGGTGGACTCTGAGGGTGCAGGCAACTTTTTACACACAAGGTGGGAGACTGTGACAAAGGTGAAGGTTGATCCTATGGGCAGGTGAAATTCAAGGATGAAGGCTCCATAACCCTGGTGCAGTTGTTCAGTGGGTCATGGTGATTTGTGATGGAGGGGTGGTACTTGGTTGGTGATAGTTGCCTTGCCCTGCAGTGTGATGGGCACCTGACATTGTAATTGTGGTATCCTATGTACATGATGTGTTCTGCTGATCAATGCCTGTTCATGTGTTGTGTTTACCTTTCAGGTGTGAGGGGATAGTTGTGGTTTGACATGCTGGGGTGTACACATGGTTAATGTTCACATGTGATGTGTATAGAACACTGATGGTCACTTGATTGCACATGCATATGTTGAGTGCATGTCCCTACTGACCCACACACTCGCACTATAATGCACTACATGTACAACCACCCTTCCATGTCCACGTGTACACTCTGTTTTCCTTCTGGTGCCCACTGTGTCCCTGCAGCACATGTCCTATGACCAATTGTGGATCCTGTACATGCCTAATTTGATTTTTGATGTGGTTTGTCGCTTAGATGTGATGCTCAGGGTGTGCATGACACGCAATGGCTGTTAACTGTGCTGTGCACTGAGCAGTGTGTTGCAGGAGGTGGACACGGCACACAGAAGCTGCAATGTTGATTTTTCAATGCACAATGTGCATGTAGACAGGCATTCATTGTTATGTTACAACCTTGACTTTTGGAATGCATTTGGGTATGACTTATTTTGGGTAGGAGGTTGTTGGTCAGTCATTTCATCTGATTCCATGTCAGGCATCATTGTCTGAGCCAATTTACATTTTTAACATGGCAATGTGTACCTTATTGGTACTGTGTTGGTGTATGGCTATTGCTTTCCATGTCATGTTGTGCTTTGGGAGGGTTTGAGTGACATACCAGTGATAGTCATGGCCTGTTTTGCAGGTGTGTGTGATTCACACCTTGCATGTGTGCCTTTTGGTCACACAGGATTGCTTGTGTTTAAGTAGCTATGGATGCACACAATGTGGCATTTCATGGCAGCAATCTCAGGATGGTAAGGTTGTGACAGTTGACTGTCTCTTTGTCATCATCGATTGTCACCTGGTATGTGCCAGGCCTGTGTGCGCTCCGCAGGGGTGGGAGTTTAGGTGAAAAATGTGTCCACAAGCTGGGTCCAGACATTCTGTATATGAAACTGTCATGGGTGGAGCCAGGGTAGTTTGCATAGACAGAGGTGATGATTCCCTTTGCATCGCATACCACCTGTACATTGATGGAATGCCAGTGCTTACGGTTTCGGTAGATGTGCTCAGTGGCCCTAGGTGGGCAGGGCCACATGGGTGCAATCTATGGCACTGAGCACTTTGGGGAAGTGTGCCACCCTGTAAAAGTCCAGGACAACGGCCTGCCTTTCTGTGGGTGTTCTGGGTATGTGCCTGCAGACTGAGAGGCGCGCTGCCATGATTGCCAAGACCTGGTGTAGGCAGCGTGACTGCGTGGCCTGTGAGACCCCCACCCCCACTATGGCAGTAGTCTGCTGAAATGACCCAGTGGCCAAAAAATGCAGGACATTGAGCACCTTCTCCAAGGGGCTCAATGCTTGGGAGCAAAGGGTGGGGGATCTAAGGTCATCTTCCCACTCCCTGACCAGGTCTAGGATGATACGGGGTGGAAACCTATACCTGCCATAGACCTGGTCGTCAGGCATCCCAAAAAGGCTTGTCCGTGGTGAAAAAATGCATGCCCTGGCTATTCTCCTCCTCCTGCGTGTCCCACGATCAGTGCTGCGACAAATGGGGCATTCATAGTAGCTGTATATACGTGTTTGTTGTTTGCGCGCACTTTTATACTGTCCGCGGGGATGTTTCCACCTGCCTTCGTGTGGCGGACGCATTTACGCCTGTGTGCGTCTTTTGCCGTGCGTGGGTTTCCCGTATTTGTATCCATGAATACGGGTTGTTCGCGTGCGTGTGGGCGTTCCGTGTAGTTCCCTGCAGTACTTCCCCAGTTACGCCTTCTTTTTCACGCGTTATTCCCCATTCCGCATGTTACGCCCACTGTTCCGCCTTACTTTGTTGTGTGCGCTGCGCTATGTGCGCTTTTGCTGTGCGCATAGCACACACCATTTGATGACGTGTGTGCCCGCGTGCGACATGCACTGATTTGGCGAACAACCAGTGGTAAACAAGCGCAGCACCTTCCTTGAATCGCATGCGTGCGCGTGCGCTTGCTTTCTCACGCTTGCGCCACCTTGCGCCTGCTTGCGCTGGGATTTTCAGCACACGTTTGTTCCATGAATCGGCCCCCATGAGTTTGTTCATTTCAACTTCTTATTTACTGCAATTTGATTAAATTATGCAGGGTGCCGTTGCTCCTCTTGGCCTCTAGACACTTGCTCACTCTACCTTGCATAGTCTTCATAGACTTTTAATTGTCCAATACTTTGGCTGTTGCAGATGTTTTCTTCTTCTCTATCTAAGAGAAATGTGCCCTTTGTTCATAGATTATCCTGGTTAACTCCCCTTGTGCCATGCAATTATTCCTTAAAATAGCATCCTTGATCCTAGGCCAACATAACCTTCCTGTTGTTCTGCACACTGGGTTTTCCAGCCTGTCCTGATTCTGCAACCTTGGTCTGTCTCTGCGGTAGCTTGGTTGAATTCGACATGAGCCAGCGTCGATTTTACTATCACGGCCGTCCTTGCCATGTTATATATTCCTTTATAGCAAGCCTATAAAGGTTTCCTTTCTGCCATGTGTTACAGTGTATTTACAGTTATCAACCAGTAAATTACTTCATCATCTTTGTATTCACGATTACTTTAGCCTTAGATGCATATTTCTCTTGGTGCCTCAGTTACATTGTTACCTCTTAAGTATTTTCATATTGTTTCAACATAGATTAATATTCCTTCTTCATGAAATCACTCTGCCCTCATCAGATTTCACTTTACGGTTCCATGATTGTCATAGGTGTGTGCTGACATCCTTCCATGCAGCATCCTTCCACACATTCAGTGTGAGGGTACATTCTGTATGGCTGTCTGAGTTCAAACCTCCTCTCATACACTCAATGCAGTATAGGAACAATACAGGGGATCCCATTTATTGCTCTTCTTCTACTGTTCCAATATGACGGTAGAGAGGGGGCAAGAACTAGTGAGAAAGCATCCACCTGCTCCTCTACAAACATGGTAGACCAGTGCAGAAAGCAGGGATCCTAGCCTTCTGTTTTTGATGATTAGCTGGAATACTCGGGGTCACTTGCAACATTTTGAGCAGGATGGTTTATTATTGGAATAATTCATCAAACGTTGGGGGCGATTGCTTCTGAAAGTCATGGTCTTGAATTATTGTCTTATTGGTGGAAATTAGGCATGGATCCTCCTGGCATTGCCAACCTAATCTCGGATAGTAAGTCCACCCACGTCCTAGCCCTATTGGCCTCTGCTCGCATTTAATTAAAACTGATCTTAATATATGGCCAGATGCACTTAACTGGCTGTTTCACTGGATCAGTGTGATGCAGTGTATTCTATCACCTTGGAGAGATAGTATTGTTGCCCCTGTACTTAAAAAAGGTTTCCCCACTGACCCATGAAATTACAGGTTACTGATGATGCTAGATGCCCAGGCTAAAGTATTCGCCAGGGTGTTTTTGGCAGAGTTGAAACAATGGACGGAGGCCAGAAATATGATTCCATTAAATCAAACAGGGTTTAGGAAGGGTCACATCACCATCAATGGCCTTACTTTAGTTAAAACTGTTCAGCAGGCATGGTTGATCCAAAGAAAATAGCAGTGTATTTGGCCTTTATAGGTTTTAGCGCAGTGTTCAACATAGTTGATAGGGAACGTTTGTGGATGAAACTGTGCAGTGGAATATGCCCTTCGGCCTACTAAAAATGATCATTCTCTTACATGATCAAACTAGAGTCAAGGTCCGATTGGATCAACATGGGGTAATCTCAGGCTGGATTACTACTCAAAAGGGGCTTAGGCAAGGATGCATACTTGCACCTACACTGTTTAAACTGTACTATCTGATTTGTGTGGCACAATTTCAGATTCTAATATCATTCCTCCTAACTTGGGCGCAACTCTCCTGCAGTGGCTGGCTTATGCACATGACCTGGCCCTGTTAGATCTTACACCAAGGGACCTGCAGGCAGCCTTGAGTATATTGAATTCATATTGCAATATCAACTCCTTGGGCCTCATTACGACCCAGACGGTAAGGGGTTTACGGCAGCGTAAACAGCGCCGACCCTTACCGCCTGATTACGAGGTCCCTTAGCGCCATGGAGTTTTTAACACCTGCTTTTAGCAGGTGTTAAAATCCATGGCGCTAAGGGACCATGGAGTTAATTACACCACCGTAATTTACGGTGGTGTAATTAACGCCTTCCCCACTCCCATTATGCCCTATGGGGCAAAAATGGGAATGGGGGAGAGTAAATGGGGATTGGGGACTTACCGTCCCGCCAAGGTCGGAATGGGGCGTTAAGTCCGCCAACCACCATGGCGTAAACGTAGTTTACGCCATGGTGGTAAAGTCACGGCCCAGGCGGTAACTTACCGCCTGGGTCGTAATGAGGCCCCTTAAAACTTAACATCTTAACAACCAAAATAAAGGTCTTTAGTCCTCACCAAACTAAAGGGAAGAGACTGAAATGAACATTGGAGGGGGAAGATATTGAGGTAGACTCTGAATATAGATACTTGGGGATTACTCAGACTCAAAACTTGGGGGAACCTTTCACCTGGAACAAATACAAATGAAGACCTCACAGGTATGGAGTGCACCTTGCTTTTTCTCTCACAAGGGGGGGACGACAGAGAAACTCTCAGGCCCAGGGAACATCAACCCCAATTTTTCTCTAACCAGACTATATGCCTGAGTTCCCATACCTGAAAGAGAGACTGAAAAGGTGAAACCAAGTCACTATCGAAATTCAAGGGCTCTGTCAGTTAGTGTGGGATTTTAGAAGAAGGAGGTCAGTGTTCCATGCTGGTGATGGGGGCTTACAGCAGTCACAAGAGCAAGGAGAGTGGAGTTTGGAGAAGGATCAAGGCGTGGAGAAGTGTAGTATCTAGAGGCGGAGACAACCCTGCAGAGGTTTGGTGAGTTTAAGAACTGGGTAAGGAGTTGAAAATATCAAGAGATTTTGTAAGGGAAGTTTAATTGGTGAGTGTGGATAAGGAGGAAGTGGGAGAGCTGCTGGAGAAGGTTTGACAGTTTAGGAGGAGTTTGGAGAGTTTAAGTAGGAGATAAAAATATTGTCAGAATAGGTAAGGTTATCAGAGCGAAGGAGAATGTCAGGGGTTTGTTGGAGGATGTTAACGTGTTGATAGATGAGTTTGGATAATTTAAGTAGGTTTTCAAGAACACAGAGGCAGGAGGTGGCCATATGATGGAGTTATTTGGTGAAAGAAGAGGGACCGATGCTAAGAGGTGATTGGTGATCATCTCAAGAAGGAGGCTGTCAATTTTCATGAGGACAGTGGTTAGGTGTCATTGGGGAAGAGGGAAGAGATTTTAAGGGAGGAAGTTGAGGAGATTTAAGAGGATGCTAGTAAACATCAGATAGAAGAGGTTAAGAACAATGCAAAGTAGGAGAGGTCGTTTGGAGAACATCAGAAGGAGGACATATGAAAGACTGAGAAAGATTTAGGGAAAACACCACAAAGGGGTGCTAGTAGGGAGTGAGAAGAGGTGTGAAGCCTTTCAGATAGAGATACTAAGAGATACTTAGCAGGTATTTGAAGAATGTCAGAAGGACAATGTTGGGGGATTGCACAGCAGTTGGGGGATATCAGGAGTAGGTGTTAAGAGAGATTGAGAAGAAGTGTGGAAACGATCAAATGTAGGTAGTAAAACAAAGAAAGAAGATTGTTGCCAAAATCCAGGAAAAGAGAACATAAAGTTACCCTAGGAAGATTTGGGAGAGCTGGTATGGCCCTAAGCAGGTATGAGAGGTGGGAGAAGGAACAGGACAGTGATTTGAGTACAGTAGGAGTAGAGATTACAACAAGATTGTGATAGGGCCATTTTGAAACACCAGTCACATTGAGAGGGGGACATCCGGTGCCTGCTCTTATTCAGGCTCCTCTCCCTCTAACTTGTAGAAGAGTCCCAAAGAAGACTGGCTGGATATATATGAAAAAAAGAGCTTGGCAAACTGTGAGCATGGCCAAAAGGAGCTGTACTGAAGAACGGTGTAGGAATGCAGGAACCCCTACCCCTCCGATATGAAAGACCAAATGGGAGCGACTCATTGGCACCTCTAGAAGGGTTTTCACTTCCAAGGAGAGAGTACATTTGTTGTTTTCATCTATACTTTGGAACATTACTCTTTGCCCATCATGCACTGAGAGATTTCATGTTGTTTTCATCCACCCTTGGGAACATTACTTTAGGTCCATCCTTTATAGAAAGAGTTTGTGTTTCTTTAATCAACTGTGGGTTTTTTTCTCCATTTCAATATACAACAAAGCCTGCAACATAGCACCTTTTTTGCGCTCTATTGGGTCAGGCCAAGAGCGCAAATAAGAATTTGCCAAGTGCAAAGGTTGTCTTGCACAGAGTGTTGTATGATGTAAGAATAAGAACAAAAATAATTCTCATAAGGGACATTCATCCGGGATCAAGGGAAGTCCTCAACCCAGTTTATCACTAAACTTGCACCAGATCCCTTAAACCTTCAGTTCCTAGCCAGCCCTGTAGGGCAATCGCTCTTTCTCTAGCATAGGTGTTGATCATGCTTTCCCATCCTTCATCAAGGGTAATATAATCCTAGGGCTTCTAATTTAGCAATAGTATTTTTCCCCATCATGGTAATCCTCCTAAACCAGATCTTGCCCCCACAGGCCACCTCCTCCAGACCATATCCTCCTCTCATTATGTATGTGTTACATGTCTCTGTATTATCATAACGTACTAAGAGTCAATCAGTATTCAGCACAAACTGGCATTTTATTTATTTATTGAGCATTTGTAAGGCGCTTTATACAACAGAATTGCTTTCCAAAGCATCAATCAACACTTTGCAACAATCAAGCTCATTAATAATAAAGTGTTCTATACATGTTAGGGATAGATGCCCTAACTGTTGAATTTCAGGTCATAATATGTGACACATTGCAAAGTGGCAAATGGTGTTTTGTAGCAATCAGCATTATGGGTCATAACATCGACCAAAGTTCTTTGTCATAAATATGACACACCTCTCTTTGACCAGATCTATGCTTTGAGTATTCACTTAAAAGGTCTGTTCCACGCTACAGGTTTTTAAGCGCTATTTAGAGCCTCATTGAGCGGACTTGGTTAAACTGCAGAACAGTGCATCCTCTGCATGTATGACAGAATCTCGCACGGTGTGGGCACTTCATGAGGACACCCCCAGATAGAGTTTCCTTCTGGGAATTCCTCACCCGGCATGGGATTGGAAAGTCTGTCTGCAAGACCAGTATTCGGATCCCCTTGAAGTGGCTCAATTTCTGTGGATTGCACTCCCTTTTTTGATGAGTGGATAAATCAGGGACAGTCCACAGAGCTCCATTATCGATGACAGAAGCCATGTTTATGAGAGCGGCCTCCATTGCAGATCTCTGTCGTGCACAGATGTGCGTCAGTGGGCTTCATTACGAGTCCAGCGGTAACCGAGCCGGAAAAACCAGCAGGTTACCGCCAGACTCGTATTACCATTCCACCTCCATGATTCCCAGAATTACCGGGGCATTACGACCCCGGTGACCCAGGAATTCCGGAGGTGGAATTGTGTAAGTCCCCATTCCCATGGAGTCCTATAGGACTCCATGGGGATGGGGACAATTTGAAACACTGGTTCCGTCTGTGACGGAGCCAGTGTTTCCATTTCCGCCTGCAAGCGGGTGGTGTTAAACCCGCCAGGTCAGACCTGGTGGGAGTGACACCTCCCGCCTGCAGGACTCGGAATCAGCCGGTCCGGAAAATACGGTGGTGGCGGTTTTACCACCACCGTTCTTCCCGGACCGACTGACTCATAATGAGGCCCAGTGTGAATTTATTTCTTGCATTGGTGAAAGGCAGGGATGGACTGGGAACCAAAAGAGGAAATAATTTTCAAAGTGGCCCCATATTAAACATTTTTAGAAAGCCCAACCCTTTCCCTATGAGAAATCTTTGAAATAAAATAGGTTACCACACTAAAGAGGGCCAGGGTGCAGAGGCCTCCCGGGAAATCTCCAAAGTTCCCAATTGGCCAGTCCAACCCTTGTTAAAGGCACTGGGCCTCATTATGAGTCAGCCGGTCCGGAAAGAACAGTGGTGGTAAAACCACCACCACTGTACTTTCCGGACCGGCTGATTCTGAGTCCTGCAGGCGGGAGGTGTCACTCCCGCCAGGTCTTACCTGGCGGGTTAAACACCACCCACTTGCAGGCGGAAATGGAAACACCGGCTCCGTCACAGACGGAACCAGTTTTTCCATTGTCCCCATCCCCATGGAGTCCTATGGGACACCATGGGAATGGGGACTTACACAATTCCGCCTCCGGTATTCTCGGGTCACCAGGGTGGTAATGCCCCGGTAATTCCGGGAATCACGGAGGCGGAATGGTAATACGAGTCCAGCGGTAACCTGCCGGTATTTCCGGCTCGGTTACTGCCGGACTCGTAATGAGGCCCACTGTAAAAGGCAAGGTAACCTGTGTCTGCCTGCATTCCTTTGCTGGATTCCTGTGCTGTTCACTGCTGCATGCAGTAAATGTTGAGATTCCGGCCAGGATTAAGCAGTCAGTTTCCTCCTGCGGATTCTCCCGCTTCTGTACAATGAGGCTGTTAGTGTCATGACTAACTCAATATTCTGTACTTATCGGTAGTCTTTGTCAATCAACTTCATTTGTCAGCTTGTAATCTCAACCAAACAGTTTTAATTGCAATCAGTGTTCTAAGGGATGTGTGCCCATTAGTCTTGTGTCTGTGGCCGGATAAATCAATATTAAATGCCAATCGCTGTTCTGTCTTGTATTTGTTCTGTTCAATCACTGTTCTGTGTTCATCATTGTTTGTATTCAAGGCTTGCCTGTTTTGTTTATTTCTTCGGCAACCAAACTGTGACACCTCCAGGCTGATCTCTTTCTGAGTAGTGTGGCGCAAAAGGCAGACCCTGCAATAAACAAAGAGAGTTGAGAGATAGAACCTCCTCTTTAGATTATTCCTATAGGTCAACAGTGACATGTTTTGTAAGAGTTAGACAAGAAACATAGTTTTAAAATTGTGCATAATAGGAACAGTAGCAAATTTACCTAGAAATGACAAAATAGGCCCTCTGTCGCCCACCTACATTTTTAATTAAGCATAAACCCCGAGCCGGGGGAGGGGGCATAACCACATCAGGAAATGCCCCAGGGCTCATAGTTACAGGCCAGTGAGCAACCATCTTGAAGAAAGATGGCTTCCAAGGAACAGGGAAAAGGGACTACATGTAGTCCCTTCTCCTTTTGCATGGTGGCCAGGATGCATCTGTGAGTGTCACAACAAAGCCTTTGTCGGGCTAGTTATGACCCAGCGAGGACCAATGAGCTCACTTGTTACAAGCTCATTGTACCTCGCCAGGTATTAATATGTTTTTTTATTTATTTATTATTTATTTTTGCATTTTTAAAGCACTCACACAGCCCGCAGGCATGGAGTTACTGTTACAGGAAGTGTTTTTGTTTTTTAGTAGCGTAATTGTTTTCTTTTCTTAGTTGCGTATTTATAAAGCGCTTAAATACCCAGAGGTTTCTAAGCACGCACCCGGGAATCGAACCTGTGTTGCTTCATGTTGTCTTGCTTCCAAGGCAACTGTGTTGCGGCTGAGCTGTACTCCCGGGACTCACTCAACCTCACTCAACTCCAGGTCCCAACTGACACTAGTTGGAATCTCCATGAGTGTTACAACATTACATTCCACATCCAGATCAATACTCCATACATATACATACACGTTAAGTTAAGCCCAGTGTAAATCACAACACATCTCCCCCCTTATATAATGAAATACAACAAGAGGAAGAAAACCGAGAGGGAAATCTAGAATGGATAAAGTACAACCAAAACAAAAAACCTATCCTTCCAAACTCCTTCTACCAAACCAAAACGCTCAGAGCACAGAGCTCAACCCCCTCTGAACCTTAGACTGCTACAACATAGCTACACCCCTACCAAAACATTACAACTGTTCTAGAGCTGGCCTAACACAGAACTCAACACCAGGGAACCACCTCACCATCCGACAACATCCAAAACCAACCAAACACACCACACAACCATCCTCCTTTGTCCACTATCGATGAAATATGCACAAAGCACCATTCAGGGTTCCAAACCCCACAATAACCTAAAGTCAGATACCACATCCCCCACACATGGCACACCACATGCCGGGAATGTACCTCCCCTACACACTTTGGAACCCAAGACTGCTGGGAATAAATATCCCTCACTATTATCTGGCACTACTAATGCCGGGAATCTCCTTCTCCCCAAACTATTTTTGACACCACTAATGTCGGGAATCTCCATCCCTCCGCAATGTTTGACATCACTAATGTCGGGAATCTCCATCCCCCCACAATGTTTGACATCACTAATGTCGGGAATCTCCATACCCCCACAATATTTGACACCACTAATGTTGGGAATCTACATCCCCCACAATATTTGACACGACTAATGTTGGGAATCTCCATCCCCCCACAATACTTGACATCACTAATGTCAGGAATCTCCATCCCCACTATCCTTTGGCACCATACACCAACTTTCCACACATCTCAACACACCACTAGGCAAATTGTGCATTAAACATTTGATAAACAAGAGTTAAACATCACTGAGTCCAATATGTTAAGCTAACAAAGTCCTTTCTGATGGTTTTCCTGTGGAAAGAAAATTAATTAGTACATACACATAGTGCAAAACAAGATATCAACTTCACATTTCACAACATCACCACATTTTTCCAAGCGAGTCACCCCGCTGTGCCAGAATTCTCCAAACATTACCACCTTGGCACCACTAATGTCGGAAATCTCCATCCCCACCAACCCAACCCCCCCAGTTTTAACACATCTTCTGTCTTTATGTGAAGAATTGTCAGCTAAACGTTTTCTTCTCTGTAATTTTAATGTCCATTTACAGGACATAAATAATCTATTAGCACAAGACTTTATGAATATGTTAGATATTTTAGGTTTCGGACAACGCTCTGCCAGGATTACTCATGCAGCAGGTCATTTATTAGATTTAGAGCTTGATGTTAATATCCATCTCTCAGACCTTGCAATTTCTCCAGTAATTTGGTCAGACCATGCTCTGATATCCTCCTCCTGCTCAATAAGGAGAGAATTAAAAACCCCAATAGTTAAACAGAAATGTAAATGTCCCAGGTACAAGCTTAATTTTATTTCTTTTAATGAATTCCAATCTCTTTATTCTTTTTTCCCCAGGGATGTTTTTTGACCCAAGCATGTGATGAGATTTTCCCCCATTTTTATGGTACAGGTAACTGGTGCCTGGATTCATTGGCGTCTGTAATACAGCAGCGAGTCAAGCCCATTTAATGAATACATGGTACAATTTAGGATTGGCTCAGCTAAAAATAGTGGGCCTCCAAATAGAAAGGCAGTGGATTTCTACTTGATCTGTAGTAGACAAATCAAACTCTGTGGTTGATATTGTCAAATATAAAAAGAAGACACTGCTAGCTTAGAAAAGATACTATTCCAATGGGATAGCGGAGGCTAATTCGAAATCATGTGAAGGTTGCAAAATATATCAAGAACGCACCTCTAGGGCCGACTCTATATAAGTATATTTGGTTATTAGTACCGAAGAGATTTCTAAGTGTGGACCCGGGATTCGAACCTCTGTTGCTCGATTTGGGGTTGTTTTACCGCGACTGAAAAATTTGCGTTGGAAATGACTTCATGAGAAATGTACGTAATACAATATTGTTTGTACATTTCCCATTCGGTCATCCAAGGTAAAACAACCCAAATCTATAGAAACCCTAACCCACAGCCCGACAACCCTACTTACCTTTCCTTCTGTCTCTCTGGTCCTTGCAACGGCAGTTCCCTTTCACTTCCGTGATCGGGTACCGATGCTGCAGGGTCCTTTCCTTTTTGTTTTTGGTCGGGTCGGCTGTAGGGGTGTTATAGTATAGTGAGCGCGGTGGTTATGCGGGACCCCCGCTCACTATACTGTATAATGACCCACACCACCAAATAGATACTACAAAATGTCATACGAACATTTAGTCAGTAGGACATTAGGTAGTATATATTTTAGGTAATTTGGTGGTGTAGGTCATTTAGATTCTGTCATTTTTACCAAATCCTGTTGCTCTCCAGCGTCTTGCTTCCAAGAGGAGCTTGTTGCCACTGAGCTATACTGCCCGTGGATATACCCCCCCCTCTCGTCACTATGTGATGAACTTGCATTGTTCTTTGTGTCCAAGATTCTCAAGTTACGCAAGTCAATCAGAGCTGAAGCCTGAACACATGCAAGTCTTGGTACAGTCCCGATAGAAAGACCTGGGTCTTCAAAATCTGTTTCATTCTTAACTAGTGCAGATTTAATTAAAAAGGGTCAGCAGTTTGAAAGCATCTGGTTCATCTTTAGATCTTTTAACACACAGTTATAAAAGACAACATTTCAGTGTTGGCGGAAGATGTAGCCAACATTATAAATGCTTCCCTTCAGGGAGGAATATTTCCAATTGTATTGATAATGTGCAGGTCACACCGCTTCTGAAAATAAAGCAGTTGGATCCTGAGGTCCCGACAAATTTTAGGCCCATATCAAGCATTCCCTTCCTGAACAAGATCATGTGTCACGGCTTCAGTTTCCAGGCTCAGGAGTGGCACGAACCAACCAACCCCTCCACTGTCTAGGTGCCTGCAAGTTGGAACTGACACAAGCCTCCGAGACCCTGTCAGGGAAAGAGGGTTAGGGTCTCGTTGGTTGGATGGGTTCCGTAGCAAGGGTAACCGGTAAAAGGACTAGGGCAAGGGAGGTGGACGGGTAGGGGGACATAGGGTAACACAATAAAACATGTACACATTCACTACATGCACTTTTCCCCACCACACCCCACAACAAGATTAGAAGCCAGAAAGAGACTTATCTCAAGGGGTGAGTGCTGGCCTTCTGCCTGCGCACTCTCAGGTCCTGACTCTGGAGCAATTTTAGTGCTGAAAAGAGAGTGGGAATTACCGTTCGTGCGTTACATCACACATCAAACTCTTAACATTCATGCTCACTCACAAAGGTTAACTGCACTCTTTTGGATACTCAAGGTGCAGCATGCTCAATATGTTAGGTGCACTGTTTTGCTCTGGCTATCTCCTGTACATGTGGATCTACGCCGCGCGTGGCTCCACTATAATGGCGGTCCCAAAAAGTCTGGAATATGGGCTGAAATATGTTATGACCCGTGTTATTAATCACACGAGTCACGTAATGACTTTTAAGCAAACCGTGTATTGTCTAACGCGTTTTCTTCCTGTAGAGTGGGTTACGGAATTAGTATGTTAATGCCATGCACTGCAGTGGCGGGGCGGGACCTCTGGACTCTGCGCGCGGTTCAAATAACTATGGCTCTGGTGGTCAAAGGAGTCGAACTTAGCTTTTGCTGGAGCAGGGGGACCTTGGAACTTCGGGCGGAGCCCCCTGCGCGTGCCCCTCATCACAGCTGTTAGGGACTTCAATCGCTTCTACAGCGGTGCACGCCTTCCCCCGAGTCAGCCTTGGCTTCCCAGTACAAGCGGTACTTATCTGTATATGCTGAGGGGCCCGGGTTGATGATGTTTGGGGCGTGGCCCCTTGTGCGCTTCCCCTTGCTTGGAGCTCCGGAGAACACGTCATCTCTTGTTGAGCTTCTGAGCACAAGCCCTGTGCTGTTGTTGTCCTTGCACGCATGCGCGCGCGTGCCCCGCCCGACGTGGGCTTCACAAAGGTGTTCTGGGCCCGGGGGTGCCTGGGAACTGTAGTTTGCAGGCTTCTTTGCCTGCAAAAAGGACATAGGAGTCTTCTGTAAGGCAGGATTCTTCCTGCAAACATGCATTTCTTTAATGTTCTGGTTGCCATTAATCTATGACCCCCTCCAGCAGCTGGTAAACCAGGTTGATGGCCTTGCCCCATGACATCATGGAAGCAGAAGCTGCCTCCCAACTGTCCAATCACTACAGAGACTTCAGTCTTATGTATTCAGGAGAGACATTTGGCGGTAAGAGATAGCGGTGACCCAGCAACTCTGAATCTCCTCGATTTCTCAGCCGCTTTCCACACATAATATACTGATTCAACACCAAATGTGCCCGATGCATACTTCTGGATTGCTGCTGGCTTGGTTGACATCTTATTGAGCGGACAGATGTCAGAGGGTACAACTAGGAAACTTCACATCTGCCACCAGATTGCTCACTTGCGGAGTGCTACATGGTTCAGCACTTTCATCCCTTCTTTTTAAAGTTTAGATTTCTCTTTTAGTGCAAATGATTGAAATTGTGGAGTTTGTCTGTCAGCTGATGGAACAGAGTTTCTATTGGATTTACATAACAGTCATTATACAGGCAGAAAAGTGGGAGAATGTCTAGGTGCTTCAAGGAAGTGAATGCAAGTTAACTTTCTAAGGGGTCATGGGGATAAAACATAAATATTATTATTGGTCGGAAGTCTGGGCGAGAATCCATTGCCATCATGTGTCCTTCCAGTTTAGGTATGCCTCCTGTTCCAGCAGAGGTAGTTGGAAGTGTGGGTGTGTTGATTGACAGTAAGCTGCCTTCGCCCCTCAGGTAGATTCTGATGTACAAAATGCCCAATTTCACTTGTATAATATAAACAGATGTGGATATTTGTTAGACTAAGATCAACAAAAGATGTATGCACAGGCAGTGCTCTGATCATGAATTCCATATGTTGCATTGATTTACCTGGGTGTTGCGGGAAAATGCATAGCTAAGTTTCAGCCTGTTCAAAACCGTGCAGTGCCAACAAGCTATGGGCTGGAAAAGTTTGAGTATTTTTCAGAGTCTATTAGGCTGGCTGAAGATTGAGGTCCAAATTCAAATGAGAGTCTTGACATTGATTTGTAACTTCATAACTTCATACAGGGATTGGCACCCAAATACCTGTCTTTGTATGCAAAGCCATATGTTCCCGCTCGAGTGCGTGGATCGAGTGGGAACAATTTACTGCAAGTAGCGACATTTACCACTAAACGTTTAGGAGGTAAAATGATTGGTACACAGGGCTATTGTCGTTTGAATGTTCTTCCAATCTCAATTCAAAGCAGTACCGCTGTGCAAAATTTTAAGCCCAACTTAAAAAAATAACTTGTCCTCTTATTTTTTTATTCCTTGACTATTAAGATGAATGGAAGACTATTAGGCACTGCCTGGGGCTGGTTATGTTTTATCAATATTGAAAGTCACCTCATATAAACGACTCCACGCTCATGTGAAACATGACATCAATGCAGAAACAAGGAACAAAAGTTTCCTAGTTAAGGAAACCAGCGTCCCCTGCACACTATCAACAAAAGGCTAAAAGCCTGTATAAGAGTTTTATAGGGTACAACTAGTAACCTAATAATTATTTACAAGAATTATTTTTCAGTTTCAGTAGTTTTCATTGCTTTGTTTAGCTCACAAAGCTATTCTTGAATCACCCAATTATTTCTTGACAACTCATCTGTTTATCAAACAAACAGTAATTTATTCATTTTATAACAACAAATCATAGATCACAATATAATGTGGCCCAACGCGTTTCGAGTATCAATTTTCACTCTTCATCAGGGGCAATGTGTTCTGTATTCTTAATAATAAGTATAAATCCTGAAGAAAAAAATGTATGAATTAAATTAAATTAATTTATCTAATATATGTATACATGTTTATACTTTAGAAACACAACAAGGTACTTTGTTGTCAGATAGTGGCACAAAAGAGTATATACAATTGACATCATTGCATATCTTTTAGTCTTTAAACCAGTTTCATTGCTCAAAAAAATGAAGTTGTCCAAAAGATCAATGTTTTCACAAATGCTGGGAGCCTATTAAGTTTGTAGACAAAAACACACCAATTGATTGGAAATATTAGTAGTTCCCCATTGTAAACCAAAGTGCAGAATGGTGTATAAAGATCCTGTTCTTTTTACATATTTCAATGTAAAAATTATATTTTGAAAATTACATTAGTGAAGCTTTCTAAACACCAGGAGTGAAAAACAAGTGTAGACTAGAGCATGAAGTTGAACTTACTCAACAATGTCATGTATGAAACCACCAGCAGTCATGTACGTCTTCTGTATGGAAGGGTTGTTATGTTCTGTAGACAAAAAGTCCAAAGAGTGAAAATTAACTAAAGAGTGGTGGCAGAGATACATCCTAAAAGGTAAGTGAGTCCTTAAAAAGTGGTGGCCAAGTAGCATACTTACAGTACAAATAGGTATCTGTATGGTGGTAGGATCTGGGGTTACTCCATCCGCACACGAATGCGGGATGGAAGCGAGTCGTGAATATATAGTCTCGAGTGACGACATCCGCGCAGGCGCGTGATGACGTCACCGCGACCATCCTGTCACGAAAAGTCGTGTAAAATGAATTTAGGGAATAGTAGTTTATTCCCCTAGTTCGGAATGATATATAAATGCATTAAAGTGGCGTCCTGCGCACAAACGCGGGAAGAAGCTACCGTAGCCATCATTCTCGCTGTCCTGCAGAAAGGCACTTGAGGATAACTAGACCAGCTAGACCAGCCAGTATGTAGAGATATGTGTATGTTATGTGAAAATTAACTAAAGAGTGGTGGCAGAGATACATCCTAAAAGGTAAATGAGTCCTTAAAAAGTGGTGGCCAAGTAGCATACTTACAGTACAAATAGGTATCTGTATGGTGGTAGGATCTGGGGATACTCCATCCGCACACGAATGCGGGATGGAAGCAAGTCGTGAATTTATAGTCGCGAGTGACGTCATCCGCGCATGCGCGTGATGACGTCACGCCGCGAGTTTGATCAATATTGAAAGTCACCTCATATAAACGACTTCACGCTCATGTGAAACATGACATCAATGCAGAAACAAATTAGCAATGATACCAGGTTATATTCCCTTTACAGTTCTCCAATCCCCCTAGCTCGGTGAGATGGGCCAGACAAGAGTGAAGACAGAGGGAAGCAGGGCCCAGCAGCCTGCCCCTTAACGCTCCTGACCTCATGCACATGGAGGCCACTGTAGAATTTCCTGACAATGCAACCCTGCAGAGCTCACTTCCTTGGTCCTAGCTCGAGGGTGAGGAGGTCCACATCTACTCATCCACAGCATGCGCCATCCTCTCAACTGCATCCAAGCCAAGTAAAGTGGGATGAAGAGGCTAAGAGCCCAGCAGGCTTTCCAGAGGAGGTATGCCTGCCACTCTTTTACCCTGGAGGGGAAGGGGCAGACAATAAACAATGTATTACTTGGATGGAATTCTTTGGGAGAATGTCAGGGACGTCATTTCACCAAACTGCCAGGGGTAACAGAAGTGATATCACATGACCCTTGACCTCTGATGACATCACAGGCAGTGATGTCTTTTGGCCCACCCCAAGTGACATAACAGGAAGTGATGGCACACGACCTTCGGATGCGTCTAACACCTGTGTTTCTAGGCACTCTCGTTTCCGCCAGATATAAGAACCGAGGCACAGAGGGAGGCATGATTTGTCCATGATCACACATTTGGGGAATGTCCTTTTTTTCCAGATTCGATGTGGTGTTTATTTGTAAAATATACATTATGCAGTACTGGTAACAGGGTAACCGGAATCAATAATGCAGGCTACAGTTAGTGTATGAAACATCTATAGATAAATGGACACAGATGTACTCGTTATCTGTGGCATTGATGTGTTAAACAAGCCAAAGAAACACTGACCTGGGGAGGCGTGTGCTGTCTGATTACCCGGGAACACAATGCTGCATGAGCAAGGCCTGAAAATTAAATAATTGACCAGGATTTAGTATCAACAAAATTCCTTGGTTCTAAATATATTTATGAGTCAGCTACCACTCCAATAGAAGAACCCTATTGTGCGGGTGTATGCTGAGGCCATCTGTGTCTGTGTGCATTTATCTTTAATTTATGTGACAAGCAACCACATGTTGTCTCCCACAACACAGAGCCGAACATAACACCTTAATGTCCTAGGCTTTGATACATAACTCTTCTTCAATATTTTTTAATGGGTTGAGGTGTGGGGAGGGAGGGCTGCACTTCCCTCAAGAATGGGGCTCAATGCATCTATAATTTTCAGAGCTCCATGTGCGAGATGTGTTATCAATGGCCCCCCCACTGGACCGGCCCGTGAATGAAGCTTCCGCAAAGCCCTTTCCAACAAGGAGTTTGAGCGGGGAGGGGTGGGTCACTCCAGGGCTCTCTCACTTCTGAGACTCCTTGTCCAGCGCTTATTTTCTTAAACAGTCTTGCACCAGAGAAGGTCCTGGTCGAGTTTGCGGCCCTTCTCAACCATGCACATCACACTTGAATGTTTTCTCAGTGAGCAGAGCCCAATCAGTGGTGCAGCACAAAATTTGGGACCTCCCTGTGAGCCATGCTGACCCTCCCCCCAAGCTCCTTAACAAAGCACAGGGCACGCCACACCCTGGACTAGCCACATGTGCATGATTCTTACGCCTCTGCAGGTCATACACTACTCCAAGTGAAAGAAGAAAATATGTTTTTAATCAAAGCTTAAATATAAATGTTTAACCTAGCCTAGAAAGAAGGGGGTGGTGCCTGCTTCCCAAATATACAAGCCACCAGTGGAAGCTGGTGAGTTGTTTTATTGGAGGGTGTAAATATTGCCACAAGTATGCAATTGCGAACGATCATAGCGAGGGGGCCCGAACTAACGAAAATGGGTTTGGGGGGTTGGCGTGATTCTTCACCCTCCCATGAGAAAATGTTTTGGATAATCGGTTAAAATGGTGCATTGCACAGCACACTTTCTGTGAACATTTGGGTAAAAGGCCAGACAGTTTGCAATCGGGTTTGTAGGGTGTAGAGTAACTCATGAAAAAATGTACAAAAGATGCAAGTCACCAAAAGTGCACCAGGGCATTTCCAATGCATTGCAATGCCGGTCCCTTCAATATATGCCAGTCACTATATGCCAGTATAAAAAAACATTTTAATGCTGGCTGTGCATATACATTTCCATGCTGGCTGCACCAACATATACCCATATAAGAACATACTCATGTTTGGTTTGAGATCTTTTTATGGTATCATTACTAGCACTAAGAACAAAGCTGGCTCTGCCAATACATGCCAGTACTCCTATATAAGACAATACTCCTGTTGATTTGGGCATTAATTTGACATGTCACAATAAGGGAATGTCCAAACGGGTTCCCATTTAAGCCAGTCTAGACCCATAATAGCACTTATCCTTGCTGCATCACAGATGCTCAGTTAATAAAAAGTCATGCTACAGTGAGAAATATACAGGCCGCTACAACAAAACGTCTGTTTTGTGAGGTAATACTATTTATCATGCTTGCTTTATCAAATATGTTGAGTAATAAATGTCATGCCGCAGTAAGCAATGGCTAGGCTGGCTGTAGGAAAATGTCAGTCTAGCCAGGTAATGACACACATGAACTTGGCTTTGCCCGAAAATACCAGTGAAACATGCAAAGTAAATAAAGGATGTGTAAGAAATGGTCTAGTGATCCCCTGGCTCCCAGGACCTTACAAACACACACACACATGCACACACAAACACACACACACACAGGCATCCCCTTTCACCCACCCATACATCTCTTCTCACATTAATTCACACAGCATTCACCACACAGGCATGCACCCACCCACCCAGAACATTCACACACACAATCACATTCATACCCACTCACCCACCAATCACTCGCACATACACCTTCTCTTACATATGCTCACATTGGCACCCACCCACCCAGAATGTTTACACACACACTCACATTCCTACTCACACACACACCATTCACTCCTCCATAAACCTCACGTACACTTGCACCACATTCTCCACACAGGAAAGCACCCACCCACCCAGAACATACAAACACACTATCCAACTCCTTCACCCACCACCCACTGATCCATACACCTTCTCTCATATCATCTCACACTGCATTTTCCACACAGACACGTACCCATCCAGAATATTGAAACACACTATGACATCCATACTCATTCACCCACCTGTCACTCACTCATAGACCTTCTCTTAAATCCACTCACACTGTATTCCCTACACAGGCAAACACCCAGACACCCACCCAGAACATTCAAACACAAACTAACTCAGTTCACTCACTCGTACACCTTCTCTTACATCCACTCTCACTGCATTATCTACACAGGCACACACCCACCCACCCGAAACATTCAAAAACACACTATCACATTCCTACTCATTCACCCACCAGTCACTGACCCGTAGCACATATATACATCTGACTTGCACTTCACACATGCAAAATACACATCACATTTATTTTTAAATAGCCTTCTTACCTGTTTTTACAGCTTCGCTTCATCGCTCCAGGCCACCCTCGGCTCCTCCGTGCTGCTCACAAACAGGAACCAGGAAGCTTGCAGATCTTCCTGGTACCTGTATATGAGTCGTGAGGAAGCTGGTGAATGGGTTGGAGCTAAACATGGCATGTGACCTGTGCCACAGGTCACAGTCAGCTCAACCACTACTGAGCACGTCCTTCTTGCGCTGCGCTGCAAACCCCAGCCCAGCCTTCACCCTGATGAGGGAGGATTGAGCCGAGGGCAGGGGTGGCAAGAGAGACTACAGTGGTCATGACTGCGACCCCTAGCAACCCCCAAATGAGGTCGTTGGAGAATGTCTGGCGGAAGGCTGAATGCCATAATTGAATCGACTGTGATGCGAAAGAGATTAACTTGGTTTAATGAAGAGCACTGGTAAGTAATTAGGACATTACACTTTCCACTATGCCTGACTGTACCATGCACATGTAAAGGAGCCGTGTTCATGGACTCATCACATATCACATTCCTTCAATAATCAGGGCTGTGTTCTGGGATGTTTTTGCCATTCTCGTGACACTCTCAGGTGATGCCAAATATTCTGCAGGGGGCCTGGGGAGAATTACCTTAAGGTGGTAATGGGCCGCCAGTGAGGCGGTTATTGCTATCAGTGTTCCAGGGTTTGTAGCCCTGGGAAACCAATGTCGTAGTGAAACCTTTTCAAGCGGCATTTCTTTTGCAATTTGAAAAGGCTGTCGTAGCAGTACGTGTTAGTTCTAGGAACACTACAATGCACGTACTGCTTCATTACTACAGAGCAACAGATCACCACTTTGGCCCAACTTGCTCTGTAGTAATGAATGGGAGGAATGTTTTAACAACAGTGTACCCGGCTCGCGATGCACGTAAGTGTGTCCACAGGAATACACTGTGGTATGGCTCGGAAACGAGCCAATCCACATGGAGTGTATCCCGTGGATTCGCTGCGCCGGGTACTCATTTAATGTATAAAACGCCATATCTTAAGTTTAACAATTGAAGAAAGGGAGGTGAGGCCCAATCCTAATCTAATGGCCTCAATCAGCGTGCCTTGGGATAATTCCAGCAGTTTTCACCAAAACGCCCCTTCGAGTTTAGTTAACCACGTATCATATTTGTCTTTATAGGCCCTAAATCCACACATCATACCTGATGCAAGTTTTTGTCGGTATGCCTAAATGACCCCAAGTAGAGAATATCCAGACGTCTTCAGGGAAAATACTATAATCATTGCCATCGTAGACAGCGTTTTTGATCTCCTACGATCAACAAGTTCAGTAGCGCCAGCTTTACCCATAACATCAACACCAATATATGTATATTGCACCAGACTGTCTCTCACACCTTCTGAGGTCTGTATTGTGCTCGAGTTCATTTGACCTACAGTAAAGCACATGTATTTCATCGTGTTCATGTTAATTACAAGATTGTTAGTCTTGGCGTATTCTAAAACGGCAGCAACACTTCTTCTCAGGCTCACAAAGGTACGAACAAAGATCATCACATCATCGGCATAAGCTAGCCAGGCTACAAGGCAATTCCCCACTTTAGGAGGGCAGTTATTAATAGTCTGCTGCACCTCATCAAGGTCTGCCAAAGAAAGATTGAACAGCATGGGCGCCAGGACACATCCTTGTTTCACTCCCGTACTAGTGGATATCTCACTAGAGAAATCGCCCGGGCTGTTCAATCTTACCTGTGCAGTCTTCCATGAATCCAGGATTTTTACTGAGATTATAATAGAGTTGTATAAGTGAGATGTATAGAAGCCCACTTCTTTCGTTAGAACAATGTTTGCCAACCCATCTGGGCACAGAGCTATAGATGGTTTCAATTTAAATATGAATTCATATAAACTATCATAATCGAATACTGGATTGGGTATCACAAATTGGTGGCTGAGCTTTCTTCACCTTTACATTTTTGTGCGATGTTATTGCACCAATCTGCTGCTCCCACAATATTAATGAGAGAGGCGTATTGTCCCCTTTTACCTGTATAAGTGCAAGCCAAAGTTTCTTCATGCCACCACTTAAGCAATAAGCCCTGAGCAGGGAGGGGCATTACCGCTTCAGGTAATGCCCCGGGGCCCAGTGTAACAGGCGTGTGGGGCTTATTGCTATTAATACTCCGACCCATAAGACCGGGGTACTAAAAGCAATTCCTTTTCAGTTGCCCGCCAAGGAAGGCGAAACTTAGTCCCTTCTCCCTTTCCATAGAGTCCATTAAAACGATTGAAGAAAAAGAAAGCAAAAATTGACCAACATGGAACGGGAGACTCAACTATACTTAGTCCCTTCTCCCTGTTCATGGTGGTGTGCCGTGGATCGGGAGCGGACATGAAGGGGACAGAAGTGCATATCCGCTCCCGATCAGGACCAGAATGAAAGTGGTAAGTGGAGCGGGCATGGGAGGGAGACGAATCTGAGGTGAAGGGGGTTTAGGCACTTACCTTTTACCCGACAAGGGAAGATTGTGACCTCCATCCCTGAGGGTGGCATGATTACCATCTGGTAATGCCCCCATTCTGAGCCTCCCCATTAGCTAGGAGGCTGCCATACCCCTCACTAACTACTAGTATTCAATATGGCATACAATCCTTGCCATTCTTTGTTTTTTATGTGAATCAATAGGACTTAACCCAATTATTATATGTGTTCTTTATTGATATGAATGTGCTGGAAACAAATTACTGGGTTATTGTATCTAACCTGAATTTGCTCATATAATGGTCCTCCTCAAAATCTTTTTTCTTTGTAACTCCATTCTTATTTCGATCCTAAGGAGGATAATTCCCTTTGCATCGCTGCCTGGATCCTAATACGTTCAGCGACTCAACTCCAGCATTTCATTAGAATGGCCATTGTTGTTGTAACAGGCCAGGTTACCCGGTACCAATGTGAACCAAATGTACACATATTCACATTACAGCTTGGATTCAAAATGCAAATGTTGGAGAGTCTGGATGAAAAATTACCATGAATGTTTCAAAACTTAAACCTGACTCTCTTTACTGTTGACTGACTGTTACAGGAGGCCTTTTGCCTAGTCTCCTTTTCTAAAGAACAAACATTTCCTTGTTTTTTTTATTAAAGAATAAAAACATGTGTACTGTCGTTTGATCTAAATAAAGTACTGCATGGACATTTACAATGTGATCATTTAATTCATGGGTGTAAAATAGATATATGTAGAGTGATAAGGGGTATAGGGGGTAGCGGTGGGCAAGGGTGTGTGGTACCGGTATGGGGACCTACATTAAAAGTAATAATCGAAGAAAAATTACTACGAAGGAAATTACCCATTAGTGATTTATTTTGATAAACCCTGCAGTCCAAAAACATATCACTTTAAGGTTATTAAGCGAGCTACAAGAACGTATAATGGTACAAATATTCCTAAGAAAAGAAAGAACATGAAAAAGAGGGGGGAAACTGGAATAGAAGAAGCATACAAAACAGAGGCAATAATAAGTCAACTTAACTAACTCAGTCATTTCCATAAAAGGCCACACACGAGTGAAAGAGGCATTTAACTCATTTGACCCTGCCTTTTGCAAAGAAGCCAGCTGGCATAGGTCAAAGTTTGAGATTCTCTTCCCATTACATTTCCAATAATAATACATTGATGGTTCATGCCCGATTCCTCTAGCTTCTAAGCAGCGTAAGAATCGATATTACTATAATTACCCAGTTGTATCGATTATAAGGGGGTGAAGGTCTGAGTCAACCAGACCAGGGTTTTGGACCGATGGTGCATAGCATCCTCTTGGTGAGAATGTTGTACGCAATCTCTAATAATTAATTAGTCGGTTTCAGGCAGATCACTGAAGAGAATCAAACCACTTTACATAGCGAATGGCTTCTGAAGAATTAGATTGTCTCACGTCCACAGTCCTCTCAACAAGCTACTAAAAAGGACCTTTAAGTAGCATGGGCCCCTAATCACCCTGATCCACAAGCACATCTCCAGCGGTCATTGTTAATCTGAGAATGAACTGTGTACAGCTTGACTGGATTGCAGTTAAACCAGTTCATCGTTTGCTCAATCCGCCTCATCTTCAGAGCAGGCCAATGTCTCAAATGTATGAAATATTTATCCCAAAGAACCCTGTTCAATGACAAGCTCTGACTGCGATGGCCATGAATCATGAGTTCTTTAAAGATGTCAGAAGCACGTGTGATTTTAGCAGCTGTCTTCATTGGAACTATCCTCAACTGGCCCACCAAACATTCAGAGACTCCACGAACAAGCTGTGTATCATTTTTAAGGATTTTGAGCATTCCATTTCCTAAAACAAACTCTCCCTTTAGTTTGTTAAGTTAACCATTGTAATATCCCTACAATCAAGTTCAATTTTGTTTTGATCTGATTTTTTCCTGATGGACCAATTAATTGTGTTCCCATCTATTTTTAGAGCGTAATTGGACCATAATTAGACCTGTGCTAAAATATGAATATTAAAGGCTTTGTTCTCAATGAATCAGGTGTATCATGCATATTGTGGTCAGAAAAGCTGATTCACTAGTTGCCAATTATCTATCGCCAACAAGTGTGGCCACTCTCACGCATCCAGTAACAGAACATGGTGGATCATCTGTAAAGAAAAGGGCCACCAATAAGCTCTTATCCATGGGACGCTGTGCTTCCCTTTGCAGTGGACATTCTTGATCCTTTTAGAGAGTAGTCAGGTTCTCTGAACATATGTAATGAATCAAAGAACCCTTTGATGATGGAACATGCACCAGAGTTGTTTCAGATATATACAAATTTAAGGAGTGACATCATTTTGTGCCCAAAATGCATGATGGAATGTGTGCCATCAGCCTTGCAGAAGTAATCAGTCAGTCAAAGTTCAGATTGGTTACAGTGTCTTATAAAATGCCCTTTGGATCCGTATTGGCAAGTAAATTGTAAATACAGGACCTGAATGTTCCCCAAAGGAATTAACACGTTTGTATATCTCCGGTAGGCAGTATTCTGAACATTTTATTGTTACGCATACATAAGAAAGATTGAGTTCAATGTGAGGAAGCATAATAAATTAAATCATACTGGTTTTACGATTGGCTATTGCCAGAGACCCTAGACAGGAGTTAAGCAAAAGTGTGGACAGTCAGAAACCTGGTCTTTTCACATTTGATGGCTGAATGAGTCTGAAAGGTGATCATTACCACAGGTGTTGCCTGTCAGACCCTTATGGAGATTTGTACCCACAACATCCGACTGTGGATATTCCACACCAGAGTGGAATCCAGCTCATAGCAAGATCAGATCAATTACTTGGGTGAAGAATTACAATTATATTGCACCTCTCCTAATGTACTGTACCCATATTGGAAGAAAAAACATGTGTGTATTTTCCCATCATTGAAAAAGGAGAGTGGATAAAATAATGGCCCTCATTACAACACCAGCGCTAAACCATGGCGCTATTAGCACCATGGTTGGTGCCGGTGTTGTAACGGGTCCGCCATGGTTCAATGGGGAATTACCACCCCATTCCAAGGTTGGCGGGGCGGTAATTCCCCATTGAACCATGGCCCTTCCCCTTTCCCATTTTCGCCCCTTAGGGCTCTATGGGAATGGGGAAGGCGCTAAATACGGTACCGCACATTTCTTGGTGTAGACCAGCCATTAAGGTCGGGTCCCGCAGCCTTTTACGGCGCCGTTAAGCCATTAGCGCCAGGGTCGTAATGAGGCCCAATGTCTCTCCACCAGCAATGAATGTTCATTATATCACTTTTTTCAACACTGGAGGTATCATATAGAGCCAATAAGAATGGCAGGGCAGTTTCTAGACAATATTGCACCCGCAGAAAAACACAACAATACCTGCCCCCTCCCCACTCATGTTTCTACTCTACTGTTACTCCACACTACACTGCCTCTCCAAAATCATTAGATCATTGTAAAAACACTGTTTTTACTTGCACTTAGAATAAATACTTGGACAATTTATGCAACAATATTACAAAGTGGAACGAATGTTCATTAACCCAGGTTTATGTTCATTGTTTAAATGACTGGCACTTGCCTAGATGCCGCTGCCACAAATGTGTCTATTGTTTCTGTGTAAACTATTTTTCAAACAATTTGCTTTCACTTGAAATTGTAGGTTGTATGTTCACATATTCTGGCAAAACCTCCTCTGTGCCCCTCTGTATCCTACCCCGCTGTATATCTGTTCTGTTGTTACCTATGAAAAGCCCTCTGTTATGCATCTGTACTGTTGTATACCTCTATAAAGCGCTACATAATGCATCTGTACTGTTGCATACCTCTGTAAAGCACTCTGTTGTGTATCTGTATTGTTGCATACTTCTGTAAAGCACTCTGTTGTGTATCTGTATTGTTGCATACTTCTGTAAAGCACTCTGTTGTGTATCTGTATTGTTGCATACTGCTGTAAAGTGCTTTGTTGCTTCTTAAAGCTTGGTCTGCACTCAATAAATATAATAATAATAATAATAATAATAATAATAATAATAATAATAATGATAATAATAATAATAATAATAATAATAAGATAGTAATGTGGGCAATTTTATTGTAACAATAGGCAAGTCATGAGGGTACTTGCCAATGTGATTTCAATACCAACAGTAGCAACAAAGAAACAATATTCACTATTCACAAGCCAGACTGTTGGCGTTGTTAATGCTTGTTTTCTATCTTTGCAGATACAATTGTTTCACAGTAAATAACACCCATATACACATGTAAAATTACTCCTTTGCACACCAACAAACAAAGCAAATCCCCTTAAGCACGTTCCTTCAGCCTTCAAAACCTCACTTTTTACAATTCCGGGCCCTTTTTCTAAAATATAAAGTACAGCAACAAACAATGGGTAACCATATTACATCTCCCTCCTACTTACTCAAACGTTTTGTTTTTGACTCCCAGTAAATAGCATCATTTAGCTAAGTGAATCCATGCCATCGGAACACATGCTATCCAGTCCTGGACTTTCCTGTGACAGATCAATGGATTCTGGGAATTATAGTCTTTTTTTGTTTCAACTGTTTAACTGTGACAAATTGGATTCTGCAAATGCAAGGGTGATTAGGGGTAGAAATGCCCACTCAGCCCTCACACACATACAAATCGCAGCCCAAAATGTCCATTTAAGGTTCTATACACATATATATATATATTTAATCTAACACACCATCTGCAATAGAACTATCCAGAAACACTGTACAAACCCCTCCCCTGTGGAAAACCAGAAAAAATTCAACATCCAAAGAAAGTAGCGCTATGAGCCTGAATACAGGGGTGAATTACCAGCCACAAAAAAGGATATGTCTTCGGGTGAACGAAGGTGCCGTAGTGACAGGATCTCTAAGGCACAAGTGGACCAAAGGGGCAGTTAGTGGTCAACAGTAACTTATTTCGGTTCTTTGGTGGGTTGAAAGTGTCAGACCTGGTTTCAAATGTTGATGTGAGCGGATTGAGATATGTTCGGGTACGGTGGATTGTGTGGGCCGAAGCAGCAAGCGGGCATCGAGCAGGAGTTAATGCAGTCACTCTGTGTGATTCAAAGGGGTGCTTTAAGCAATGCAGGTTGGAGTGTTCACCAGGATCTCTTCGAGGTGGGGATATGTCAAATCCAGTTGTACCCTCAGAGAAGGGTCGATGAGAAACGCTCCAGTGCTGCAATTCGGTCGGTGACGGTCATCAAATTTGTGATCAGGCTGTCCCATTGTGTGGGTGGGTGAAGCAGCCCGGCATCAAGCAATTGATTCAAGCCTAGATGCAGCACCGAGTTGGCTCGAGATGCTGATGATACAGTTTGAATGGGGGGAGGAGCGCAAAAGACAGCGCTGCCATATTCCCTCTGGTTCTATGGGCAGTGAAATTGGTGTGAACGTTTTGGTGCGGCAGAACAGGGAGCTTCAGCTGGTCTGATGTGATAGGTCATTTATAACACGCTTAATACCCAGAGGTTTCTAAGCGTGGACCCGGGTATCGAACCTGTGGTGCTCTCTGTCATCTTGCTTCCAAAGCGTGCATATTGCCCCTGAGCTATCTGTGAAGCCCACTCAGGGGAACTCAAGGACAAGGTGCTTCCATTCATGATCTGCTCTCCCACCTGTAGGAGATTCTGACGCAGAGTGGCAAATCCTGGTCCACAGCAAAAGCCACCAGTGGGAATGAGGCAAATCTCTCTTCTGCCTCGGGCTTCTCCTTCTTCAGCTCAATGGTTGAGGGCTTTGGAAAGTTGTGGGATGTTTTTACCCATGCATCCGAGCCCTACCTCAAACACTGTGCAGTACTGGCATTGAAAACATCATGATGGCCAGAGCTTCCCAGAAAATGCCTAGGGAAATGCATGAAGAATAGGCTGCCACCCATTTTTGCCGATGTTATGGGCACAGAAGGGCACTGCCTAAAAACCCCATTGGACTACCCACACAGTAGCCTGAAACCATTGGGAATGGCAATGCTGATTGCCAAAAGCAACCTAGAATTGTGGGGAATTCATTTCTTAAATCCCAAAAATTGGTGCATTACCAGTACTCACCACTATCCAAAAGCCGGCAGTTTAAAACCACACCAGATTTTACTTTTTTGTATAAAACTGAATAAATGAACCCAAAACAGGCCAAAGAAAGTCTTACTGAGAGGTGGATCCAACGTAAAGTTATATTCCGAAGTGACTTGAAGGTTATAACAAGACTAGCTGAGCTGTGGATTTCAGCAGTTTAAGTAAATTTGGACTGAAAGACACTAACAATCTAAATGTTTAATAGAAATGAGTGACTTATTTCTGAGTGTCACATAGGTTGCAATTGTTTAAATGTCATAGTTTTAAACTTAGAATCAGCATTCTAGCTGCATATGTAAAAAATTGTTAGTTTATTTGAATGCAGAAAACTGGGGAACAGAAATGACATGTAGCTAAAAACTGGCTTAAGGAACTGAATTCTGCCTGGCAACTACCCCCAGCAGGAGTGAAACTTGATTCACAGTAAACTTCCCAGGCCTGGCTTTTGCTGCTGGCCACACTAAGGATATGCCATCTCTCTGATAATTGAATTAAGGGGAGCCCCCACAGAATACAGGAGCTCTGAACAATGCAACCCCCTGACTCAGGCAAATGTTTTATTGGCGGGAGTCGTAAATGGAGCTTCCTCCTGGAAGGAAAGGGGAGGGGCACTGCCTGTGAGAGCAAGCTGGCTTGGCAGAACTGGAAAAACCAGAAATTCAACCTTGTGCTGGGGGGAAACCACACCCCTTTGGGGCCAGAACATAACTCTAAAAAGATGGATCATGCATAGAGCGGACTTGTGAAAATTTTATAAATGATACCATAATTCTTGTGATTTTTCTGCCCACATTTTAAGACGTGTGAGGACCCGGTGGTATGTTCCGGGGGGGTTTAGCGGAAAAGAGGATATTACTCTAAATGTATGCATGTTAAAAATCTGACACTTCATCAATTAATGTCCATACTCCTTGCGCACATGTGTGTAAATTTGGGTTAATGTCCGAAATTGCAAAATCAGTTAAAAAGTGCAAATGTTGCCATTTCTGAATGCAAGCCCCCAGGAAGAGCAGATTTGGACAGGGTATACCTCCTGTGATATGTGATGGGTGCGTGTAATTTTAAACAAATGTGTACCTGTGCAAATATGCTTTTTTTAATCAAATATAGATTGTGTGCAATTTGACAGGGGAGTGTCCTCTCTGCAAGCCATAAAATGACATCGCTCTGACTCACAGTTCCTTCCCCAATCAAGGGGAAGAGGAGGAAGTGGCCAATGGCAAGTGGAGAGGGGTAGGGTCTAGTGATGCTGCACACACACCCATTTTAAAAACAGATAAAAGCAGACAGACAGGACAGATAGGGACCTTCATTTCCATCTGCTGCGGGACGCTCTGCCGGAAAAATCCATACTTTACCTCCATCAACCTCCAGAAAGCCAACATAGAGACTTCAATCTATCCACCTTCAGAGACCAAGACTTTACTTCAGACTTTGTAGCAGAGAGGTCAACTACAAGCTAAATCCCTCTTTAGCAGGCCTCAAATCATTGCCACTATCACAGCCAGGCGAGCTGTTTGAATTCTTTGCAAGAACTCTTGCCATTTGCCAGAAAGCAGTGTTGTATCCAGAGAGAGACCAGCTGAACCGGAGACCGCTGTATCCGGACCCACAGACCTGATCAGAACCAGAGACCCAGACCAGCAGAGCAGAGCTGACCCAGACCGCTGTTAGCAGAACCAGAGAGCTGAACCGGAGTCCAGTCCAAAACCTGACCAGATCCGTGGCGAGGCATATTTTAAAATATATTGTGAGTACCTAGTAGAACTGCGCAGAACCAATCTCGTAGTTAAAATAATATAAGTCAATCTATTTTAATCTAACCAGAACTGTCTCCTAGAAGTTGTACCTTGTCATTTTGCAAAACTGTCACTTGTCACTTTGAACTTTAAAATTGCAAATCCGAAAAACAACCTTCACAAAATCGCTCATATCTCCGTGACCGTTTGTTTTAGAGACTTGCAGTAACTTTCATCTGGAAGCTGAGATCCTAGGCTGTCCTCGGACCCCAAAACGATATTGCTAGCCCTTGCAGTTCCTCTGTAATCGCGCCCGGCGCACTCGCGAATTTTACCGCGATTTGCAAATTCCTCCACGTGTGAAAACCGCAGCTTCCGTGCTTTCATTTGCCAGAAATTCGTTTAACCTGCTAATCATCTCTGAATCATTGCAAGAGTGAGCCTGGACTAATATTAACTAGATACCACTCACCCTGAACCTCTAGAGGGAATTAAAAGCATTTTAGCATATATTTTTCACTTAATTGCCAGCACATATAAAAGCATTTTGGGCCTGTGTTTCAAACTTCTGTAGTCTAAGCTTGCTGGGGTGAACTGAATTACATTGTGATTGTATACCTGAACTGTGTGCTTTTCCTTCCATTTCCTTGCATTGCATAAAAGGGGGGGGGGTGAATTGTCCAAGAAAGTGATTACATTGTCTTTTGCTGAAATCCTATCAAGTTATTTTCTGTACTGCATCTCATTCCACATTGCATCCATTGAAACCATAAAAGTATTGTTGCTATCTTATCCATTTCATGTCAACTCCTTAGTGATTATAAAGAAGTGTGCTAGTGCCAGATTCTCCGTTGTTAATCTTTATCATATCGGATTAAGTGTGATATTCAATTATTAATTTATTTTAAAGTGTGATATATGTATCTATTGTTTAAATTATCAAATAAACCTTTTAACTTGCAAAACAGAACTACTTCTTGGCTCAGTGGGGTCAGGGGGATTCCAACAGAGGGGTGTTATATAGGGGTAGTCATCCAGAACGCATGAACTGGACATAAAGATATATCAATAAGGGTTTTCATTCAGTATTCTAGACTAGGCGTTGACTTAGCTGTAGTGCTGAATTGAATCTTCTTACAAATTGGGGGCTCGTGCCGGACGTTTGGGTTAGATCTACCATTTGTGCAGATTAATACAGCGTGCCAGCTGACCAGATACACATATCCGGTCGGATCACCACGCTGTGTTACGCTGTAAAGCACTCCTCAAAGGAACGCTCTAATGAAAAGTTCTGTTTTGCAAAAATAAAATACAAACTTCTGTAAGTCAGGACAGAGACCAATCTCTAGAATGACGACCTTAGTAGACATGAAAATAGCCAGAGAGCACTTCTTACATAAGTTATTTGTGAGAGGTGAGTGGACTCACCAGGACCAAACAGTCTGGTTGCAGGCCATCACGCAACAGGTCACGGAAACAGAGTCAGATATATGGAGAGATCAGGGTCCCTTACATGTGGCCCTGAGTGAACTATATATGTCCTCTAAGGCCAAGGATGAGCACAACAAGATTGCCAGGGTAGCGGCATATTTATATTTACATATGGGAGCCATGCAGGACAAATGTGCTGAAGGCCAAGATTTGGCGAGTAGGCAACTGCTGGCATTACAGAAGGCCCAATCTGATCTGGACTCTTCTGAGCAGAGGCTGCAGAGGAGCCAGGAGTCAGAAAATGATAGTAGGCAGTATATCATTAAAATAAAAGAGGACATGGATATACTGCAACAGGAAAAGGCTGACCAGGATACTAGATTTCTGGCCCTGCAGAAGGAGCACCAAGACAGTTTGGACTCCTTACTGCAGAGCCAGAAAAAGCTGGAGCAACAAATAGACTGGAACAGGGCATGCACGGAGCAGGTAGCCACCCTGCAAAGTCATCTAGATAGAGTGAAGGTAGAGAGCAACAAGCTGATTTTGAAAGACCTGGATACCCAGGCAGAGTTTGATGAAGAACGCCAGAGCGCTGGTGCCTTTCAAAGGCAGAGGGACGACCTGGCGGCACAAATGCAGGCTCTTAGTCAGGAAAGAGACGCCTTAGGCCAGGAAGTCTGCCATTTAAAAAGAAAAATGGAAGAAAATCACCTGGCCCACCAGGGACTGGGTGACCTCCAAAAAGAACACCAGAACTTGTTAGAGCACACCAGGAGGGTGGAGGATGCTCTAGCAAGAAAGGAGCAGGCCAATAGGGACACAGCTCAGGAGGTAACCCTCCTGCAGCAAAGACTGGCCCAGTGCTCCAGGACCAATCAGGAAACACAGAGAGAGAATGAGGCTCTCTGCCAGCACAATGATAGACTCCAACAACAGGTAGCGATGCAGGAGAGACTGATAGAGTCTAGTAAGGCCTTAACTGAGGAACTGAAGGCGCAGGCTCTTGCATTGCAACAGGGAGCAGGGGCGGATAGAGATGAGGTTCGCTGGGAAAGAGAAACTCCTGAGCATAACCCCAGGAGCCCTAGTACCAGAGGCCTTTATCTCTCTCAGTCCCTGGACTCTGCCACCCCCATGTCCCCTGGCGCACATGAGCACCGGGCCACAGGGATGGCAGATTACTATCCAGCCAGAAGCATGGGTCTCATAGGCCAGTACCTCCCAGGAATGGAGGGGCGGGCATCCGGGTATGGGCACCCCAGCACAGTGCAATTTAATGGGGAACCCCAGGAGAGTAGGCCCATTAAGGGCATCCTGAAAACCTCTGCCCAGTTAGGTCAGTGGGGGGGGGGTAACCTATCAAATCCTGGCAGCAAGGAGGGATCTGAAGACTCCTCTGAGCGGTACAGGACACAGGAGACCAGGTCCCCACATTCTGCCAGCCATTCCCAGGCTCGCAGAATCCGGGAAAACCTGGAAGAACAGACGGGAACCTCTGGGAGCAGTGCCTCTGAATCAGAAGATGAATGGACCAGGGTTACCCGGACCAAAAGGGCCAATAAGACAAAAAGGGCCTTGCTTAAGGACCCCTTAAAGCAGATTAAGGCAATCAGGAGCGTTATCACGCCTTATCATAAGAATGCCAAGTATTCTGTTTGGGAGCACTTAGAGTTGTTTGAGCAAATGATGGAGACTTTCCATTTGAAGGACAGCCAAAGCTGTATTCAATATGTAAAGTGGACCTTCTCCCCGGAATACTCCAGTTTCTTTGCGGGGCTGGAGGACCAAAATCATTTAAGTTGGTCCACCTATAAGGCGGCCATCTTGAAAATAAATTCTACTCATAGAAATCCACAAGAGGCTCGCAAGGCAGCCTACAATTTACAATGTGGGGAGGATCAGGCCCCACAAGAATTTGTGCAGGAGTTAAAGCGTACTTTTGCACAGACCACAAGAAGGGTGCGCACGGATAGCAGAGAATTTATTAATACGTTTTTCCATGCCTTGCCCAAATACATAATGACCCAGCTCGTGAGGGATTTTCACGAGAAAAGATCTTTAGACTGGGTCATTGAACAGGCTACCTGGATCTATGAGGTGCAGAAACCGGTAGATAGCAAAAGTAATGCCCAGAAAAACCCCAAAGCCAACAGCATCCCTGCTGCTGCTAAGGTGGCAGAGGTAAAGGTCACCCCCGTTTTGGATTTGGAGATGGGGGGGCCTAAAAACCTACCTGCACCTAATAATCCTAAGCCCAGAAATCCCTCGGGACAGTCACAGGCAGGGAGTGAAAGAGGTAGTCCCCCCAATGGGGTCCCTCGCTCTCCTGACTATGTAAGTCCTCGCTACAAAGGTAACAGTCCAATCCTGGGTTATGTGTGGACTCCCCCAGCCCAAGGGGGGGATCCAACTGAGCACCGAACCCATGGAACTTCCCTCCCAACCTCTCACAGGAGGGCAGAAACTCACCAAACCCTGGGCAGAACTTCTTCCCCAGGTATCCACCCAACTTCCAACCCCAAAATCATCCATCCTTCTTTCCCCAATTCCCTGAGCCCAGACTACCTAATCCGGGAGAGGGGAGGCCAAGGGTGGAGGGGTACCAAAATCTTCCCAACCAGGGGTACTACCAAAGAAGGGATAGCTACCCTTCCCGGGATCAGCCCAGGGGAGAAAACAGGGCCCCGTATCAGCCTGAGCGGGTTTCCCAGTTAGAGCGCCAGGTTCAAAACATGGCGCGGGATCTGGGTCACATACTGAGGGCTCAGCAGAACCCTCAGATGGGCGTGCCGGCGCAGAACGCACCCAACTCTGGACCTGGTGCTCCAGAACAATGACGGGGGCAGCACCCCGATAACACACCGGTTCCCAGGGAGGAGGCACAAAGGGAAAGGGGGTGTAAAGCCTTGGAGGAAGCTTCCTTCCTCACTTGTAAACAGCCCCTGGAAACCCAGGAACCGGAAACAAAATCTCTTGCCCCTGAAAGTCTGCCTCCTAAGGAGCAGAGGGGGGGGTAGGAGAAACAAAAGACCCAAACAGACTCAGTTTGAGGAGGAGGTACAGATCTTCCAATTTGAGGGAGAGGGATCCTCAGAGGATCCTGGGAAAAGGATCTTCTCCTTCAGAGAGGGGGGAACTCCTCCCAAAGAAAAATGGGTCCCTAGGGATGCAAATCCAGACTGGGGAGATATGGAGACTGAGCTACCGCCGCCCATCATCTCATCCCAGAACCCACAATACCGAAATCCCCTGGTTCAAACCCATCCTGGTGACTGCCTCCAAAAGGGGGGGGGGCGGCCCAGAACCGGAGCCAGGGGAACCCACAATGGCTCTGATCTCCAGTTGCCAACTTTTTCTTTCAGATTCCCAAGGCTCTCCACATAATTCTGCCCAAATCTCTTCGCTAGCGATGTCCAAAACCAGAAAGTTAGCCCACCAGATGTCCAAAAATGTGCATTATCTGTGCCCCCTTGAGGAGAAGGAGGGAAGATACTATGCCCCGGTACAAGTACAGGGGCAGGGTACAATTTTGGCACTGGTGGACACTGGATCTCAAGCTACCCTTCTGTCCAGAAGGGCCTTTGACGAACTGAATGCAGGAAGGGGAGAGAATTACCAAATTCCTCTCACCTCTTTTCCTGGACAACTGCAGAACTTTGACGGGAAGGAAATTCCCGTTGAGGGGACTGCAGACTTGGACATTAAGATCGGGCGACACAAGGTGAAACACCCGGTCATAGTAGTGACTCCAGAGGGCACCCCTTGTTTACTGGGGAATGACCTCCTGAGAAGGTTGTCACCCCTAATAGATTGCGTAAACAAGGTCCTCTGGACCCAGACTAGCCGACCAATAAAATTAAAACAGAGTGTTAACCATGTTAGTTTAAACGGCACCTGCCACATGGTTGAACATAAATCTGACCAAGTAGAATTCCACTTCCAGAATAACCAAATTCCAGACGTGACAGTAATAGCAGTAGGACAACAGACTGGTGATGGGGGGTCCTCTCTATTTCTGAAAATCAACCTTCCTTCCAGTTTAAGGTGGTATTCCACACTGGAAGGAAACACCCTGAAATTCTTTACTAATCCACAATCAGAAACTCCCACTCCTATAGTCCAGAAAGATGTGAAATCAGCTCAGAGCCTGGCTGATATTCAGCAAATTGGAGAGCAGTTGTTCATCCCTGTTCAGGTAAATGATGGGAAGGACTCTGTTCTCGCTCGAGTGTATGTGAGCAACGGTAAGAGCTTCATCAGCGAAGCCATGTTCCGCCAACTCCCAAAAGATCCAGCCATTCCCACATTCAAACTGATAGACAAATGGGAAATGGACCTGGAAGCACCCAATTCCAAACATCTCCTGCCAAGCAGGTGTACGCTCAAAATCTCCATTGGCAACAAGAGCATAGTCCATAATTGTTGGGTCGTGCGAGACGTCACTGCCACCTTTTACTTAGGCAGTGACATTCTCAATCGCTTTGCCATTAGTTTGGACCTAATAAACTTCAAAGCTTGGTCCCGATTAGCGGATAATCCCATGGGCTTTGATGATCCAGAAAAAGCATTTAGGTCAGCTCAATTGCTACCTTATGCAGTTGAAATTCAGACTAAAGAGGAAGTCACCATCCCAGAAAGGACCCGACAATTCTCCCTGGAAGTGAAAGCTAAAAGAGGACAACATTTGAAAAACCCTGATGCTTACATACATCTAAACGCTTCTCTCCAACAGCAAGGGTTGGGGGTAAACCCAACTCCATTAGTCAACATAGAACATGACACCATTCTAATAGAGGTGGATAACAGCGACTTAAAGAGTATTACTCTAGCCGCAGGCACCATTATTGGAATGGCGGTTGATGACCGACATTTTTCCATTGATTTAGGTAACGAACTGTTAGGGCCAATCCCCAAGGACTGCGTTGACAGTGACAGTGAGGACCATACAACACCAGACAGGATTTTTACCCGGCATGGGGGGAACTTCCTGGTGTACACTTCCTGCCCCTATGGTAAGGAAGATGTGACTTGTGACTTCAGGAGGGATGAGGTGATTTTCCAGGTGCATGAGGGCTGCCTTTCCCACCTGAAGCCTCCGGTCCAAATCAGCACTCTGACCAGGGACTTCTCCACCCAGCTGGAGGAGGCCGCGGAGATAGCCAAACCAGAAGTCTTTCCAGGCTTCAGGCAGATGGTGGAAGAGAGAGTCAACCTAGCTGATGCCTGTGTGACTCTGGAACAAAAGCAAAAGTTGAAACAAGTTTTCTTGGATTTCCAAGATCTCTTTGCGGTAGACTCATATGACTGTGGTCGCACTGACATCCACACAACAACAATCCCACGGACCCTGGCATGACTCCTGTGTTTGTGAAGCAATATCGCTTGCCTCTCGCATCAATGGAGTCCCTTACTGAAATAATTAATAACCTTGAGTCCCGGGGAATAATCCGTCCAGTCCACAGCACCTTCAATAATCCGGTGCTGGGAATATTGAAGCCGAACGGCCAGTGGAGACTCTGCGCCGACCTCAGGGAGCTCAACAAACGGGTCCATACTTCCCGATGGCCTCTTCCCTACATTGACCAAGGGCTGGCCCAGATTCAGGGGTCACAGGTATTCACTGCAATAGACCTGACCAATGGATACGGGACCGTGCCTGTCAGCAGGGAGGACCAATACAAACTGGCTTTTACCTTTGGGGGCCAGCAGTATACATGGACCCGGACTCCCTTCGGATACCTTAACTCCGGCAATGAATTCAACATTTTCCTACATAAGGCCATGCCCGACCTGGGTGCAAGGGGTAACCTGGCTTATGTAGATGATGTCCTCATTAAAAGTTCATCTGTATAGGAACACATAGCGGAGATCCGTTATGTTCTGACACAGTTGAGGGCCGCCGGAGCAAAACCTTCCTTTCAGAAAGCACAGTGGTGTAGAACCCGTGTTAATTTCTTGGGGCATGAGATTACTCCTCAGGGTCTCTGTCCCCAGGAAAAGAAAGTGGAAGCACTTCAGAAACTGAAAGACCCCACAACTCTGCGGGAACTAAGAAGCTTCCTTGGACTGACTAATTACAGCAGAAAGTTCATTGAGGGCTACGCAGAGATCACCAGACCCCTGATTCATCTCCTGAAGGGGGGGGTCAAGTGGGAATGGGGTCCAGAACAAGCCGAGGCAGTAAGACAACTCAAAAGAAGCCTCTCACAAGCGCCCTGCCTAGCTTACCCTGTCATAAACAAGGAGTTCTTCCTGGAGACGGGGTTCTCTAATACGTGCTTGACGGCAGTATTATACCAAAAGCATGACAAGGTCAATAAAGTAATCTCCTATGCGAGCAAAACTTTATCCTCGGTGGAGGAAAAATTCAACGATTGTGAGAAGGCACTCCTGGCAACGGTGTGGGCATTGAAGAATTACCGCCCATTTATCCAGGGGGAACACATCATAGTGGAGACTCCACACCAGCCTCTGCAATATCTCCAAAGTGACAGAATCCGGGGCGGAAATGTGAGTAATTCCCAAATTACTTCCTGGATTCTGTCAATGCAAGGCTTTCCTGTGGAGGTCAGATATGGCCAAAACAAGAAGAGTCCCCTCGCGCAAGGTCTGGCTGACTTGCATGATTGTGCCAGAGAAAACTGTCTCGAGGACGAAAGTCTAAAAATCAAGGACAACATGGAGGCATACCTTAATTCCCCACACAAAGTCTTTGAAGAAGACAAGTGTGAGGGAATGCCCATTGTCTATGTGGATGGATGCTCTTACCATGTTGACAACAACGGGGAGAAAGAACTGGTGGCCGGCGTAGGGAATGCATGGGTGAATGAGTCCCCAGAACCCTCCGCTGGATACAAAATTGGTCCCCGAAGTAGTCAGGTGGCAGAATTGATGGCTGTGCATCAGGCCATCCTCACTGCTGTCCAGCATCAACTCCACGAACTGGTCATAATCACAGATTCGGATTATGTACGGAACGGGTTCGTGGAGCACCTGGTTAATTGGAAAACCAGAGGCATGTTATGTGCTAACAACAAACCCTTGAAACATGGGAAGTTGATCCAAAACATTGATGATCTGGTCACCTCGAAGGGAATGACCATCTATTGGAAGAAGATCAAGGGTCATTCCAAAGTAGAGGGACCAGACAAAACTGGAAATGACTTAGCTGATCAGCTGGCCAAAACCGGGGCCATCCAAGGGGATCTAATTGAGATTGAGTCCCTGTTGGGGGAAATCCAGGTCACTGCTATCACTAGGTCCCAGACAAATGCTCACAACGACCTTTCAATTGCACAATGGAGTAAGGAGACCCCTGATGCTGATTTGATTACTGCTCAGAAGGGGGATCCAATAATTGGTAAATTTTACCAGCACCTTGAGGACCCTGAGAACTTTCCCCTGACGGATACCGATTACATTGGGAAAGAGGACCTAAGAGTGTTGATGAAATGTCCAAAAATGTTCCGGATCCAAGACGGTTTGTTGGTAAGGAAATCCAAAGCTGGCCACGATCAGTGGGTGGTTCCTTCCTCATTCTGAAGCCTGATGTTAAGTCACGCCCCTGATGCGGCCACCGCCGGTCATAGGAGGTTTCACACAACATTGGAAATCTTAAGGGAGGTTGCATACTGGCCACACATGGGGCAGGACCTCGACCAATACTTGAAGGGGTGTCTTGTGTGTGCCCAATTTCAGCCATCATCCCTCACGCACTGTGCGCCTCTCCAAAAGAGGGGGATGGCACTGCCATGGTCAGATTTACAAATCGACTTTGTAGGCCCTGTGATTCGCTCTGCTAGGGGGAATAAGTACATGTTGACTGTGACATGCTTGTTTACCAAGTGGGTGGAATGTCTCCCAGCCCCGAACTGCAAGGCAGAAACGGCAGCTGCCTTGATGATTAACCACATCTTTTCCCGTTTTGGTCTACCTCAAAGGATTGAGTCAGACAGGGGTAGCCACTTCACCAGTGAAGTAATGACAAAGATGTGGGAGATACTGGGGGTCAAAAGGAAGTTGCATATTGCTTACCGGCCAGCTTCTTCTGGGGCAGTAGAGAGATATAACCGAACCATTGTGAGCATATTAAAGAAGTTTGTGGCAGATTCTGGGCCGAGTTGGGATATCCGATTACCTCTGGTCCTAATGGCCATCAGATCTACCCCTTCATCTGCAACCAAAATGTCACCATTTGAGTTGATGACTGGGCGCAAGATGGTGCTTCCGCAGCATTTGCTCTACAGGACCCAAGAGCAGACACTAATAAATGCCTCCACAACTCATGAGTATGTGGAGAATTTAAGGAAACACCTTCAACATGCTTTTACTTATGCTCAGCGGAATCTAGAAAGATCAGCTGATAGCATGAAGACCCACTATGACTTGAAAACTTCCAGGAAGGAATATCAGGTGCGGGACCGGGTCTATCTATACAACTTCCAAAGAAACCAGGCAAAACAGCGAAAATTTTTGCCTACATGGAAGGGACCCTTTGAGATTATAGACAAAATCTCCCCTGTGGCCTACAAGATCCGCATCCCCAAAGGCGGTTTGGCAGAGGGGGAAGACAAGTGGGTCCACATTAACCAGTTGAAGTGTTGCCATCCCAGGCACACTCTGCAACAACTGGAGGAATCCTCTGGAATCCTAGAGGGTACTGTCTCAGATTAATTCAGTTCTAACTTATAAGATCCTACATATCGCCTATCAAATTCGGAGTTTCTCAATGTGGGTGTGTTTGTTTTTGAATGCAAAAAGAAATGTGCCTGTTCATATGTTTTGACTATAAATTTATATGCCACCCCACTATATCAATGGTGGGGGAGAAATGTCCATGAATAGGTATTGCCGCTCTTCCTTTGTCGTCCTAGGAGAAGGAAAACCTGCAGGCTGGCCAAGGAGGATGATCCGGAGACCGGGAGCAGAGACGCAAGGGGCCCAGCGTACCGCTCCATATTTCCCATCAGGACCGGCGAGGAGAACCGATCGATCAGTACCGGATGGAGGAAAAGATGCTGAACTGTGCCATCTATTGGAAGAAGATGAGGAAACATCCCAGGTCTTGCGAGTCCCATCAGTGAAACAGAATGGCCATCGCAAGAGGGGGGCTTGTGGGATGTTTTTACCCATGCATCCGAGCCCTACCTCAAACACTGTGCAGTACTGGCATTGAAAACATCATGATGGCCAGAGCTTCCCAGAAAATGCCCAGGGAAATGCATGAAGAATAGGCTGCCACCCATTTTTGCCGATGTTATGGGCACAGAAGGGCACTGCCTAAAAACCCCATTGGACTACCCACACAGTAGCCTGAAACCATTGGGAATGGCAATGCTGATTGCCAAAAGCAATCTAGAATTGTGGGGAATTCAATTCTTAAATCCCAAAAATTGGTGCATTACCAGTACTCACCACTATCCAAAAGCCGGCAGTTTAAAACCACACCAGATTTTACTTTTTTGTATAAAACTGAATAAATGAACCCAAAACAGGCCAAAGAAAGACTTACTGAGAGGTGGATCCAATGTAAAGTTATATTCCGAAGTGACTTGAAGGTTATAACAAGACTAGCTGAGCTGTGGATTTCAGCAGTTTAAGTAAATTTGGACTGAAAGACACTAAAAATCTAAATGTTTAAAAGAAATGAGTGACCTATTTCTGAGTGTCACATAGGTTGCAATTGTTTAAATGTCATAGTTTTAAACTTAGAATCAGCATTCTAGCTGCATATGTAAAAAATTGTTAGTTTATTTGAATGCAGAAAACTGGGGAACAGAAATGACATGTAGCTAAAAACTGGCTTAAGGAACTGAATTCTGCCTGGCAACTACCCCCAGCAGGAGTGAAACTTGATTCACAGTAAACTTCCCAGGCCTAGCTTTTGCTGCTGGCCACACTAAGGATATGCCATCTCTCTGATAATTGAATTAAGGGGAGCCCCCACAGAATACAGGAGCTCTGAACAATGCAACCCCCTGACTCAGGCAAATGTTTTATTGGCGGGAGTCGTAAATGGAGCTTCCTCCTGGAAGGAAAGGGGAGGGGCACTGCCTGTGAGAGCAAGCTGGCTTGGCAGAACTGGAAAAACCAGAAATTCAACCTTGTGCTGGGGGGAAACCACACCCCTTTGGGGCCAGAACATAACTCTAAAAAGATGGATCATGCATAGAGCGGACTTGTGAAAATTTTATAAATGATACCATAATTCTTGTGATTTTTCTGCCCACATTTTAAGACGTGTGAGGACCCGGTGGTATGTTCCGGGGGGTTTTAGCGGAAAAGAGGATATTACTCTAAATGTATGCATGTTAAAAATCTGACACTTCATCAATTAATGTCCATACTCCTTGCGCACATGTGTGTAAATTTGGGTTAATGTCCGAAATTGCAAAATCAGTTAAAAAGTGCAAATGTTGCCATTTCTGAATGCAAGCCCCCAGGAAGAGCAGATTTGGACAGGGTATACCTCCTGTGATATGTGATGGGTGCGTGTAATTTTAAACAAATGTGTACCTGTGCAAATATGTTTTTTTTAATCAAATATAGATTGTGTGCAATTTGACAGGGGAGTGTCCTCTCTGCAAGCCATAAAATGACATCGCTCTGACTCACAGTTCCTTCCCCAATCAAGGGGAAGAGGAGGAAGTGGCCAATGGCAAGTGGAGAGGGGTAGGGTCTAGTGATGCTGCACACACACCCATTTTAAAAACAGATAAAAGCAGACAGACAGGACAGATAGGGACCTTCATTTCCATCTGCTGCGGGACGCTCTGCCGGAAAAATCCATACTTTACCTCCATCAACCTCCAGAAAGCCAACATAGAGACTTCAATCTATCCACCTTCAGAGACCAAGACTTTACTTCAGACTTTGTAGCAGAGAGGTCAACTACAAGCTAAATCCCTCTTTAGCAGGCCTCAAATCATTGCCACTATCACAGCCAGGTGAGCTGTTTGAATTCTTTGCAAGAACTCTTGCCATTTGCCAGAAAGCAGTGTTGTATCCAGAGAGAGACCAGCTGAACCGGAGACCGCTGTATCCGGACCCACAGACCTGATCAGAACCAGAGACCCAGACCAGACCAGCAGAGCAGAGCTGACCCAGACCGCTGTTAGCAGAACCAGAGAGCTGAACCGGAGTCCAGTCCAAAACCTGACCAGATCCGTGGCGAGGCATATTTTAAAATATATTGTGAGTACCTAGTAGAACTGCGCAGAACCAATCTCGTAGTTAAAATAATATAAGTCAATCTATTTTAATCTAACCAGAACTGTCTCCTAGAAGTTGTACCTTGTCATTTTGCAAAACTGTCACTTGTCACTTTGAACTTTAAAATTGCAAATCCGAAAAACAACCTTCACAAAATCGCTCATATCTCCGTGACCGTTTGTTTTAGAGACTTGCAGTAACTTTCATCTGGAAGCTGAGATCCTAGGCTGTCCTCGGACCCCAAAACGATATTGCTAGCCCTTGCAGTTCCTCTGTAATCGCGCCCGGCGCACTCGCGAATTTTACCGCGATTTGCAAATTCCTCCACGTGTGAAAACAGCAGCTTCCGTGCTTTCATTTGCCAGAAATTCGTTTAACCTGCTAATCATCTCTGAATCATTGCAAGAGTGAGCCTGGACTAATATTAACTAGATACCTCTAGAGGGAATTAAAAGCATTTTAGCATATATTTTTCACTTCATTGCCAGCACATATAAAAGCATTTTGGGCCTGTGTTTCAAACTTCTGTAGTCTAAGCTTGCTGGGGTGAACTGAATTACATTGTGATTGTATACCTGAACTGTGTGCTTTTCCTTCCATTTCCTTGCATTGCATAAAAGGGGGGGGTGAATTGTCCAAGAAAGTGATTACATTGTGTTTTGCTGAAATCCTATCAAGTTATTTTCTGTACTGCATCTCATTCCACATTGCATCCATTGAAACCATAAAAGTATTGTTGCTATCTTATCCATTTCATGTCAACTCCTTAGTGATTATAAAGAAGTGTGCTAGTGCCAGATTCTCCGTTGTTAATCTTTATCATATCGGATTAAGTGTGATATTCAATTATTAATTTATTATAAAGTTTGATATATATATCTATTGTTTAAATTATCAAATAAACCTTTTAACTTGCAAAACAGAACTACTTCTTGGCTCAGTGGGGTCAGGGGGATTCCAACAGAGGGGTGTTATATAGGGGTAGTCATCCAGAACGCATGAACTGGACATAAAGATATATCAATAAGGGTTTTCATTCAGTATTCTAGACTAGGCGTTGACTTAGCTGTAGTGCTGAATTGAATCCTCTTACAAAGTACAACTCTCCCAAAAGAGGTCAGTGAATCCTTCTCAGGTGTTGTTCCAGATTGAATCAAAGAAGTGGTGGGAAAACAGACTTAAGCCAGCCTGTCCTAGTGGCGTCAGATGTCCCTGTCTCTTTGTCTTTGCAGCCTTCTCATATTGTTTTTCTCTGCCTTTTCTGATACTAATATGTAGCCATCCTGTACAACAACCACATGGTAAGGAGTTTTAGCACCTGTTTGGAGCCTTTTGGAGTGATTTATATGTGTTTTTAATTTGATTTCCAATCTGTTTTTTTTAACAGATCTGCTCCTAGAGTGCCCTGGCTGTGTGGTCTAGTCCTTTGTTTGTTTCTGGCTTTATTCCTTTCTCCTCCCATCCCCCATTTCTTATGCACCGCTCCCCGGGCGGCCTTGCCCGGGCAGTCTGCCAAGGGCCCAAGCTAAGGGCGCCTTCACCAGGGCACCTGCCATCCCTGTTTGTCTGTTTGCCGGGTGGCCTTGCACTGCCAAGTGCCTCGCTATCCATCTACAGCACTTTCCAGATAAGGGATGTCTTCATTGAATCTTACTACTACTGTATTGTGCCACACCTGCATAGTTCTTCCCAATGTATTCCAACAGGGAGCTTGTTACATTAAATCTCACCACATTTTGAATGTCGCCTATTTTGGTGTCCCAAAAGTAGTGCACCCCCTTTTCAGTTATGCCTCTGTGTGGATTGCACCACATTTGAGTTTTGCTGTTACATAAGTTGGTTAGCACTGCTTTCGAATTTAGTAATACTAGAATTGAACTAAGTTAGTTAACATTGCTTTTGAATTTAGCAACACTAAATTGAACTGAGTTGCTTAACACTGCTTTTGAAGTCAGCCACAAAAGAATTGAAGGGAGTTGGTTATCGCTACTTTTGGATTTAGCCACAAAAGAATTGTAGCCTGCTGATTTTGAATTAATCCGCACTAGATTTGCAACTCGCTGCTTCTGAATTTAGCCACACTAGAATTCTAACATGCTGCTTTTGAATTCACCCGCACTTGAATTTCAACCGGCTTCTTTTGAATTTAGCCACACTAGAATTGTGCTCAATTAGTTAACTCTGCCTTTGAATTTAGCCACACTAGAACTGTAACCCTCTGCTGTTGAATATAGCCACACTGGAATTGCATTGAGTTAGTTAGGCTGCCTTTGAATTTAGTCACACTTGAATTGCAACCCTCTATTTTCCCGGCCCACGCCCACCCCTCCATAATAGGCTGTTGATCCTGGAAGCACAGTATTTAGCTAAGTGCTCCAGGGCAGCCTTGCCTGGGTACCTGGCAAAGGGCAAAAGGAAAACAGCACCTCCTTAGGGCACCTCCCTCGCCTTTTTGCCATGTTTACCCTGGGTACCCTGCAAAGCCATTCTACTGCAACAATCTGATAAGGTGGCAGGATCTTGGAGAACAGCCCTAGCTGTGTTTCTGAAATTGTGCCACTACATTAATATGACCATTTAACTTAACTGTTGTGCTACCATCTTGTTGAATCCAGGTGATCTCTGTAGTGTTCCACTTCTTTAAAACCTGTGGCTCTCTGAGGTTAGCTATTGTACTGAATCCAGGGGACCTCTTGCAATGTTTTTAAATTCAAATGTGCATTAGAATGTAGGTTTTGTTTTGAATTTTGCTGGATATTTGAGCTAGCCACTGCTTTTTATGTTAGCAAGACATTTGAGTTAGCCCCTGTTTTTAAAGTTTGTGTAGCCAAAGTATTGAAACCAGGCACATTTTAGAGTGTAGTCAATGGCCCTCATTACGTCCCTGGCTTTGGACCATGGTGCTAATAGCACCATGGTCCATGCCGGTAACTTACCGACTCCGCCATGGCGGAATGGGGAATTACCGCCCCATTCCGAGGTTGGCGGGGTGGTAATTCCCCATGCCGCCATGGCCCTTCCCCATTCCCATTTTTGCCCCATAGGGCTCAATGGAAATGGGGAAGGCGCTAAGTACGGTGCCGCAAATTGCGGCACCGTACTTAGCACCAAGGTCCCTTTGCGGGTTGGTTTTTAACACCTGCAAAAAGCAGGCGTTAAAATCTCCAACCCGCAAAGGGACCTCGTAATCAGGCGTTAAGGGGTTAACGGCGCCGCCACCTTTTACGGCACCGTTAACCCCTTAACGCCAGGGTTGTAATGAGGGCCAATGTATTTAATCTAGGTGAATTTTAGAGTGTAGGCAATATATTGAAACCAGGCACATTCTAGCGTATAGCCAATGTATTGAAGCTAAGTGAAATTTAGAAGGTAGCCAATGTACTGAATCTATTTGAATTTTAAAGTGTAGCCAATTCATTGAAACCTGTTGCATTCTAAAGTGTAGGGAAGTTATTGCCTCTAGGTGAATTTTAGAGTGTGGCCTATGTATTGAATATAGCTGAATTTGAGAGTGTAACCAATGTTTAATATTAGGTGCATTTTATATAGCCACTGTGTAGAATTTTCCCATGCTTTGAGTTCAAATTCAGCTGCATCTACACATCCAAGAAACCAGCCAGCACACACAGGTACTTAGACACACGTAGACACACTCCATACTTATGGAAACTAGTTGAAGGCACGGCCACCCGCCTGCATGCATCTGCTATCATACACTGTTCTAAGACACATTGCACAACACCTCTGCCATATGAATGCAGCTTTCCAACATGACAGAAATGTGCTCTAGCGGCACACATAATGATTCTCCTGCTCTCACATACTCTCCAGACTACTTCTCAGCACCCTTACACATGCCAGCTTGACATGGGTGGCTAGCAGGGATTGGCCACCCCTACCTGCCCTCATAATGGCTAAAATGCACACACACATTATAAACACCTTTGATGAATTTCCCATACCTGGACTTTGGTCCTTAAGGACGTTCCACCTACAGCACGTTGCGACCATACCAATGGCGAAAGGCGCTATACAAATGACATTTACAATACAATACAAAATAATCCCTGTTCTGACCCTTCTGACATCACACCCAAAGTACTTTGCTCCAGAGGAAGTGAAGGGGACAGGAAGGAGAGAGACCAGCAGAGAGAAACATAATGGTGGAAGTCTCCTTCCACTGACCAAATCCCTCCTGACTACCCTAACCCTGTCACCTTCCCTTCTCACTAGGTTGAAAAGTCTTTAGAATTGCAGCACCCTAGTGTGGTCCTTCTCCCTATGAATGGGTGTGCTCCTTTGATGCCTGGGCTCAGGGCAGCTGTCTGCTGTGCAGCTGTCCCTGGTGGAGTGTGTTACTTGTTCTCACAAAGGGATCAAAAAAGAGGCATAGCTACTCAGATTCCTGTCCTGTCACTTGGCAGGTTCAACCCATCTGGCCCAAATACACACCACCTTCCACAGCTGAGCTTGGCTCACAGTAGATGGCACATTTCTGACATCAAATTGGATGTGGTGAAATGATCAGGCATAGTTCCATACACTATGCCCTACCTCGGGTATAGCTTTATTCTCAGAGTTTATCCTGCCACCAGACACAAGGCTGTCACTGCAGCTGTCAAATTGGCAACTGTGACTTCTGAGCCTGCTCTGAGCCACTGGTAGAGGAGCTGCTGCCAATCAGAATACCTTTGCAGCAGGTCACAGACACACTCTATGCTTTTTGCATGGAATTATGAAAGGGTAATCTGATCAGCAGTTTACCCTTTCAAAGATGAAATTACTCACATAATTGCATATTTAATACAAATAAAAAAAGCCAGGGCTTCCACACCCATGCCAGATGGCAATTCCTCCCAGTAATCTCGTCTAGAGCACATGCTGTGTTACACAGCATTATGACACACCTGAAAACGCTCTGCGCCACCGGTTCAGTAGGCGCTGCAAATCAGGATACTGATGCAGCAGGGCACAGGTGCACACTATGCTTTTGGTATTGAGTTTATGAAAGGGGAATATGATCAGCAGATTACTGTTTCAGAGTTGGAATTACCTTCATCATTTTATTTGAGCAATAAGCCCGAAGCCGCATTATCGAAGGCCCCGGGGCAATACCTGACTCAGTAATGCCCCCGCAGCAAGGGGCATATTAATATATTGCTATTAGTACCCCAGTCAGCCTGCAAGATCGGGGTACTAATAGCATTGTTTTTCTGTTCCGAAACGCTGTAGCATTTCGGAACAGACAAATAAATAAAAAAATGTTAAAAAAATGGTTGCCAGGGAAGGGAAAACGGAGTCCGCTTTCCCTTTCCATGGTGGCCATCGGGAGCAGATGCGGTGGGGCAGAAGTGTTACCAGCATGTTCACTCTCGAAAAAGGACCAAAAAGAAGGTAAGTGGAGTTGGGAGGGCGGGGAGGGGATTGTTTGGATGGGGGAGGGAGAAAGCACTTACATGAATCCCCGGTGGGGGAGGATGGCAGCCTCCAGCCGTGTGGTGGCTCGGAGTGGGGATTACCCCATTCTGAGCCTCCTCATTGGCTGAGGGGCTGCCACACATCCCTCCTCCTACCGGGGATATGAAGGAAGTAGAAGATTCTAGGGATGCTGCATCAGGTAAATCCCCAGCGAGGGCCAATCAGATTGCGTGTAACATTCTGATTGTCTCTCGCCGGGTACTAATAATACAAATAAAAAAACAGGGTGTTCACCCCCTTGCCAGATGGCAATTCCTCACATTAACATACCAAAAAACAATAATTTTCGCAAGAAACTGCAGTGGTGTTCAGATGACATGGAGTCACTCAATTGATTGACTTAAAATTGCCTACAAATAAGAAAGTTAGCTGTTTACCTTCTACAATACCATAAATTAATGCCAATATCCCCTTTGCTTATATATTAAGCCTTTCTTTGACCATTTATTGGCCATTTAATTCTATGCTCCACTCCTGCCCACTCAACCGCTTACTCTGCAGACATTCTCTGGCCCTTTTGATTAAGCCAGCAAAACAAAATCCCTTTTTCGTCTACGATAAGCCTCCAACCCTCCATATGGAAGAATTATCACACTGCCACGGTTGTGTGGCTGTTTAAGAATGTTTAGTTTCACAAAGAGAAGCGATTCTGTGTGGTCAGAGAATTCTTTTTTTTTTAAACGGTGAGCAATGTATTAAGCCATTGGCTGTTTAATGGGGAGTAAATGAATTGGGGCAGGGCAGGATACAGTCCCTTGCCTCTGCCTGGTAGTTCTGCTACCTGTTAATAAAAGGCTTGTTTTGCTCCCAAGTGGGAGATTTAACAGGCCCTCCTTGATGCGCCATTCCCCTGTGCCCATCTGTGCCCAAAGGCGGTTGCCTGGTTTGCCCGCTGCTTGAAACAGCTGTGGAGAATGGGGGCTGTAATTCCGGTCTGAGGGGACTGGAAGGTGACATGGTCGGCCTCAGCAATGAATAGTTTTTTTTTTTCTATTTTCAATTGGGGCAAGGCTACAATGGAAACGGGATAAACACTATGGAGGTCATTATGACCTTGGCAGTAAGGGTTTAACGGTGCCAGTAAAGATGACGGAGTCGTCAACCCCTTACTGCCTCATTACGAGTTCTGCTCACGGGACCCGCTAAGGACGCCTGGTAAACCCAGGCGCCCTTAGCGGGTCCCGCGAGCAGACCATGGTGCTAACAACGGGCCTGTTATTAACAGGCCCGTTGTTAGAACCCTCCCCATTCCCATTGAGTCCTATGGGGGCTTGAATGGAAATGGGGATGGGTTCCTTGAATGAGGAATTACTGGGCCCTCCAAGGTCGGAATAGCCCGGTAATTCCTCATTCAAGGAAGCCGGACCCGGTACCCACTAATAGTGGCATGGTTACCTCCTACCTCATAATGACCCCCTATGTATTGCAATTAATGCCCATGGAACAAATAGTAAGCATTATATTTCTAGTGTGACATCCACCAGCACTAGAAATATAATTGTACTATGTCTTGCATGGACATGTCTCCTGCTAATATGATGGCTCAGGAGGATAGCTCGGGGGCTACATGCTCCCTTGGAAGCAAGAAGACACGGAGCACCACAGGTTCGATCCCTGTGTCCCCGCTTAGAAACCTCTGGGTATTAAGCGTGTTATAAATAACCAATCATATCATGTCATTTCAATAATAGAGTAAATGTTATTTGTAGCATGGGGGTGCAAGCACAACATTACTTGTTTGGTAGACTGGTTCAGAATAAAAGGCACAGTCAGTCCAGCTGGTATTTGTGACTGCCAGGTGCGAGCATCAGCTTACGCAGACCACAGAAGATGGGGCCTTATCCACCCATAATCCATTCATATTCTCTTTACTGCATCCCTGAAATGCTGACGTGCATAAGATGAAGCATCACTAAGTGTGGTTTCAGACAAGCGTGATAGCGTCAGCGATCGGACAGGCTGGCTGGCCTGTACAGCTAAGTGGATGGGCTGGGAGCATCGTGGCAGCGGGCAGCGCAGTGGTAGAGTGGGTGCGCACAACCCTGCCATGGACAGGGGAAGGGTGAGGCAGGCATAAGACTGACCCTGTCAGGGCGGCCATTTTAGCTGCCTTCTGCAGATTCGTTTTTATGTCTGCAACGTAGATCCCTCATTACATTCACACCCTTGCCACATTGTATAGGCCTCCTATGATTCTGCTGCAGCCTGTAAGTGATTTCAATCAGGCACTTCACCTAAGTCAATGCCTAGTGTGTATGCACAACTGAAATCCTTATTAGTTATTTGTGTCTATAAGTTATTTTATTCTGAACGTTGTACCACTTATATCACGTGTCTCTCTTTGAACCCCCCCACATCCCCCTCCAGTCACACTGAACCAGGAATCAGGCTGGTTTGCAAAGTTAAATATTTATTTATATATTCACAATATAATCACACTATTTTTAATGGGGAAACAATAATCACCAATGGGGTGATGTAACACTAAGCAATCTCTTTAATCACAAGGAGCAATGATGAGCAAAAACAATGCAGCACAGAAATAATACCTCTGGGGTTATATTCGAATCAAAATGCAATGTGGTTACTCTTTCCCCCTGCACACCCCTCAATCCCCCAATATGCAATATGAAGAAATAGAAAGAGAGAGAACAGTTTTCAGGAATGCAGAATTCAAACAAATGTCAATCCCAATCCCCCCACTCCCCCAGCAAACGCAAGAGAGAAACAGGAATTATTGGCAAACTGTCAAAATGGTTTAAAAGTTGGCTTTGAATGGGATAGGTAAAACACTAAATATGGTTTAAATGGCTGAAATTGTTTAAATTCTAATGGGAGCCGCTTTATATGGTTGTAGACAGACACTATCAATGATTTGACACCAATAAGTAATGTGCAAACTGAAATTGGAGGTCGGGTGCAATGAAAAGCTATTTTACACATTATAGATTTTGCCAAAATGAAAATTTGTGGCAAACTTTTCCGCGCGCTGTAATTGCGATTGCGGGAGGACTATACATTTGGAATGCGGTTCTTGGTTCTATGGAAAGCTTAGGATGTTAGCTACAAGCAGATGTTTAAATAAATTTCATTTCTAGCATGAACATTGAAGAAGGTCGTTTTTTCAGATAGAGGCAAATTGTTAAACAAGGATGCGCTTTTAAAAGACAAACAGGGTTTCTTTACACTAGGGGAGACTATGAAGAAGCAATTGCTACACGGAAGCTCAGCCACTTGATCAAGGCAACTGCCAGTCGATACGCTTGCCTTCTTCAGATGCAATATATCAGCGCAAAGATCATTTTAACAATATTATTACAGAAGAAATAATAGGGATGAGATAGAGAGTTCAGGCAGTTCAAAAATAATTCTAACAATGCATTTCTGAGTATAATAGAGGATGGGTTTAGATGGGATGACTATGGACAGTACATGGCTAGTGACAGTCCTATACTAAGGATACTCACTATATTGGTTTGAACAGAACCGTCAGGAATTCTGGTCCATCAAGATCAAGGATTCTGGTCAGAAATTCTGCTGGGCACACCGGACCGGCACAGGCTGCTGGGCACACCGGACTGGACAGGGTCTGCAATCAGCAAGGCATTCTGTTCACCTCACGAAAGGACTGGACAGGGTCTACAATGGCTCTCTGGTCACAGCACGACAAGGCACAAGATTGGTTTAATCTGCCCTTCTGGTTCTGAAGATAATGATTTAGAAGGCAGGCAGTATAGCACAGTTCTGGAAGTTAAGGCCCAGCTGAAAGTGGTTTAGCTATGCAGTGAGCCTTTCTGCTTCCAAAGTTCCTGGAGTCTGGAATCTGGAATATGGATAGTTTTCCTTCAGGGTGCTTTGCCAAGATCGAGTTGGTGGGTGGATCTCTGTGTCCTTCTAAGTCCTTAGCTGTCTCTATTTATGCATTTGATAAAGGGGTGTGTATGCTTAATTATCCTAAGTGCACCCCCTTGGCTGGCTATAGGCTAGAATCTCCCCTCTCCCTTGATTGGAGGAGAAAACAGGGTGTCACCATGATGATGTGGTTTTATGAGTCAGAGAATCCTCCCCTTGGCTTTTGAACATGAAATCTACTTTTAGTATAATACATATTTGCAATTTTACAAACTTTATAACAATAACATATCTAGATCACATATTTTGTGGAGCAGATGCTCTTCCAAGCCCCGTCGCGGTAGGATCTTGGGTCTGGATTTGACAGAATTTTGCACTTTTTGTCGGGGACACACTATCTAGTTTATCCAAAAATGTGTTTACATGTGCGCATTATATCTGGGCATAAGCGTGTGAAGTTTTATGCTTTTGACATAAGTACATTTGGTATAAAACCACAATTTCTACAGTTACGTCCCAGAACATAGCACAGAGTTCTGGCTCCTCTTAAAATGTGCAGTAACAATTTAGGTTCAGAAGTCCGGGGTTTACATATTTTTTCAATTGTCCACAGTCAATTTTCAGGCTTTTTAGAAATATACTTCCTGTCCATTGTAAATCAACAAAAGTTGTCTGTCCCCACCTCCTTTTATCTCCTGGCAGGTCTGAAGCAATCCGCCCCTTCCTTCTGGGAGAGGCCATTTTTGACACTTCTCAATCTGCATATGCTTTCAGCCAGAGAAAGTCCATTGTGCCCTTCCCAGAGCAGCCCAAGTGCTCATCCCCTGATCTAATTCTCACAAAGGTGTGATTTCCTGACCTTGGTGGGAAGCAGAAGGGAGCTGCCTTTTGTTGGGGGAAGTTGTGGAACTGGTTTGGTGTCTTTGAGTTCAGCTTAAATTCAATGTCATTTTATTACATTTTTCTTGGTTTAAAACAAAACTTTCAATTTTCAACAAGCAGCTAGAATTCTTATTCCAGCTTCTAAACCATGGAAATTAAATAAGTAACTCTTCATAACAGGTCCCTTAGTTTTCAGACATTTGATTTCAAGTTTAAACTTCTGATGCAAACTACTGACAGCTGTCATACAGGCGGCTGCTGGTACTGCGCCCATATTTTGACAGATTTCCCAGGCAGGCACACTTTTGCTGTGAATATTTTGATGACAGATTCCGCTTTTCATGACATTGTATGTGCATAATGATTTCTTAAATGAAGTGACGGGTAACACCCAGCAAGGATATTGGATGTTCTATGGTGTTTTGGACCGGCATTCTGTAGTTTCAGCAACCAAGAAAAAGGGATTTAAGAATAAGATTCCGGATTTCTTTCAGCAAGCACTGCTTTTCATGCAGTTTCCCTTTTTACTTGGCAGGCAGCCCAGTGACATGTTTCAGCATTGAGGTCTCCGTTCCACCACTGACAACAGGCAAGGTAGATTTGGCAGCCATCTTTTCGTGTTTTGTAGAGCACAATTTTCATAGGTTTTGGCGCGCCCATGGGTTTTGCGGCCATTTTGATAATTCTTGCACCACCAGGACACAGAGATGTCGCAATGGCAGAGCAGAAGTGGGTCAATGCATCCCACAAGCCCACCCTCACGGCTTGAATTTGACTGCCCTTCAAGGGGAAGTCGGGAGATTGGGATGTCATTCTTTCTGTTTGGTCCAAGTGGAAAATTTGTCTGCTTCTCCCATCAGTGGTGGATCGACAGGTTCTCCTTGCGGTTCCGGATGAGAGCATGAGCGATACCCCGGGCCGCTTGAGTCCATGGTTTCAGTCCTATGATGACAAATCATAGCATATTTGTGGGCATTTCCCCACCACTATGTAGTGGGGCAGATGCATACATTTGACATATAATTTACACTCTTTCCCGCTTATACTCATTACTGATTATAACAGATGGAATGGTTTTTACAGTTGGAATTATCTAGAGAGCTGGAATGTCCCCCTCTGGGTTTCCAGGTGAATCCTCTAGTTGCTGCAGACTATGCCTAGGATGGTAACACTTCAGCTGGTTGATGTGGACCCACTTATCTTCCCTTATCTTCCCCCTCTGCCAAACTGCCTTTGGAGATACAGATTTTGTAGGCGACTGGTGAGATTCTGTCAAAAATTTCAATAGGACCCAGCCAGCTAGGAAGACATTTGCACTGTTTGGCCTGGTTCCTTTGGAAATTCTACAAGTAGACCCGGTCCCCTACTTGGTATTCTTTTCTAGTTGTCTTAAGGTCATAGTGGGTCTTCATACTGTCTGCAGCTCTTTCTAGATTTTGCTGAGCATAGGCAAAAGCATGTTGAAGGTGTTTTCTCAGAAACTCAACATACTCATGAGTTGTGGAGGCATTGATCAAGGTCTGCTCTTGGGTTCTGTAGAGCAGATGCTGGGGAAGCACCATCCTTCGTCCAGTCATCAGCTCAAACGGCGACAATTTAATTGCAGAAGAAGGGGTAGATCTGATGGCCATCAGTACAAGAGGTCATCGAATGTCCCAACTTCGCCCAGAATCTGCCACAAACTTTTATTAATATGCTCACAATTGTCTTGTTGTATCTCTCAACTCCACCACTAGAGGCTAGCCGGTAGGCAATGTGTAATTTCCTTTTGACCCCAAGTATGTCCCACATCTTTGTCATCACTTCGATAGTGAAGTGGCTACCTCAGTCTGACTCGATCCTTTGGAGTAGTCCAAAACGCGAGAACATGTGGTTGATCATCAGGGCAGCTGCTGTTTCTGCCATGCAATTTGGGGCCGGGAGACATTCCACCCATTTAGTGAACAAGCATGTCATGGTCAACATGTACTTGTTCCCCCTAGAGGAGCGAATCACGGGCCTGATAAAATCGACTTGTAAATCTGACCAAGGCAGTGTCATCCGCCTCTTTTGGAGGGGTGCACGGTGTGTGAGGGATGTTGGCTGAAATGGTGCACACACAAGACACCCCTTCAAGTATTGGGCTAGGTCCTGCCCCATGTGTGGCCAGTATACAACCTCTCTTAATATTTCTAGTATCGTATGAAGCCCCTGATGACCGGCTGTGGCCGCATCATGGGCGTGACTTAGCAACAGGCTTCGGAATGAGGTGGGGACCATCCACTGGTTGTGGCCAGCCAGGGATCGCCTTACCAACAACCCGTCTTGGATTCAGAACTTTTTTTGGACATTTCATCAACACTCTGAGGTCCTTTTCCCTATGTAATCGGTATCTGTCAGGGGAAAGTTCTCCCGGTCCTCAATGTGATGATAAAACTTACCAATTATTGAATCCCCTTTTTGAGCCATAATCAAATCAGCATCTGGGGTCTCCTTACTCCATTGTGCAGTTGATAGTTCATTGTGAGCATTTGTCTGAGACCTAGTGGTAGCAGTGACCTGAATTTCCCCCAACAGGGACTCGATCTCAAGTAGATCCCCTTGGATGGCTCCGGTTTTAGCCTGCTGATCAGCTAGGTCATTTCCAGTTTTGTCTGGTCCCTCTACTTTAGAATGACCCTTGATCTTTTTCCAGTAGATGGTCATCCCATTCGAGGTGACCAGATCATTAATATTTTGGATTAATTTTCCATGTTTCAATGGTTTGTTATTAGCACATAGAATTCCTCTGGTTTTCCAGTTAACCAGGTGCTCCACAAACCCGTTCCGTACATAATCCAAATCTGTGATTATGACCAGTTTGTGGAGTTGGTGTTGGACAGCAACTCTGCCACTTGAATACTTCGGGGACTGATTTTGTACCCAGCGGAGGGTTCTGGGGCAAAAATTCACCCATGCATTCCCTACGCTGGCCACAAGTTCTTTTTCTCTGTTGTTGTCAACATGGTTGGAGCACCCATCCACATGGACAGTGGACATTCCCTCACACTTGTCTTCTTCATAGACTTTGTGTGGGGAATTAAGGTATGCCTCCATGTTGTCCTTGATTTTAAGACTTTCGTCCTCGAGACAGTTTTCTCTGGCACAATCATGCAAGTCAGCCAGACCTTGCACGAGGGGAATCTTCTTGTTTTGGCCATATGTGATCTCCACAGGAAAGCCTTGCATTGACAGAATCCAGGAAGTCATTTGGGAATTACTCACATTTCTGGCCCGGATTCTGTCACTTTGGAGATATTGCAGAGGCTGGAGTGGAGTCTCCACTATGATGTGTGCCCGCTGGATAAACGGGCGGTAATTCTTAAATGCACACACCGTCGCCAGGAGTGCCTTGTCACAATCGTTGAATTTTTCCTCCACAGAGGATAAAGTTTTACTCGCATAGGAGATTACTTTATTGACCTTGTCGTGCTTTTGATATAATACTGTAGTCAAGCAGGTATTTGAGGACCCTGTCTCCAAGAAGAACTCCTTGTTTTTGACAGGGTAAGCTAGGCAAGGCGCTTGTGAAAGGCTTCTTTTGAGTTGTCTTACTGCCTCGGCTTGTTCTGGACCCCACTCCCACTTGACCCCCCCTTCAAAAGATGGATCAGGGGTCTTGTGATCTCTGTGTAATCCTCAATTAACTTTCTACTGTAATTAGTTAGTCCAAGGAGGCTCCTTAGTTCCGGCAGAGTTGTGGGGTCTTTTAATTTCTGGAATGATTTCACTTTCTTTCCCTGGGCACAGAGACCCTGAGGAGTTATCTCATGCCCCAAGAAATTGACACAGGTTCTACACCACTGTGCCTTTTTAAAGGAGAGTTTTGCTTCAGCCGCCCTCAACTGCGTCAGAACATAACGGATCTCCACTATGTGTTCCTCCACAGTCGAGTTTTTGACTAGAACATCATCTACATAGGCCAGGTTACCCCTTTCACCCAAGTCGGGCATGGACTTGTAGAAAAATGTTTAATTAATTGCCGGGCCCATGTGTACTGCTGCCCCCGAAGGTGAAAGCCAGCTTGTATTGGTCCTCCCTACTGACAGGTACAGTCCAGTACTCATTGGTCAGGTCTATTGCAGTGAATACCTGTCACCCCTGGATCTGGGCCAGCCCTTGCTCAATGTGGGGAAGAAGCCATCGGGAAGTATGGACCCGTTTGTTGAGCTCCCTTAGGTCAGCACATAGTCTCCATTGGCCGTTTGGTTTCAAAATCCCCAGCTCCGGATTATTGAAGGTGCTGTGGACTGGATGAATTATCCCACGGGACTCAAGGTTCTTAATTATTTCAGTAAGGGACTCCAATGATGCGAGAGGCAAGCGATATTGCTTCACAAACACTGGAGGCATGCCAGGGTCTGTGGGAATTGTTGTTCTGTGGATGACGGTGCGACCACAGTCATATGATTCCACTGCAAAGAGATCTTGAAAATATAAGAAAACTTGTTTCAATTGTTGCTTCTGCTCCAGAGTCTCACAGGCATCAGCTAGGTTGACTCTCTCTTCAACCATCTGCCTGAAGCCTTGAAAGACTTCCAGTTTTGCTATCTCAGTGGCCTCCTCCAGCTGATTGAAGTCCCTGGTCACAGTGCTGATTTGGACTGGTGGCTTCAGGTGGGGAAGGCAGTCCTCACGGACTTGGAAGATCACCTCATCCCTCCTGAAGTCACAGGTCACATCTTCCTTACCATAAGGCCAGGAAGTGTACACCAGGAATTTCCCCCCATGCTGGGTGAAGATCCTGTCTGGTGTTGCGTCATCATCACTATCACTGTCAAAACAGTCTTTGGAGATTGGTCCTAACAGTTCATTACCTAAACCTATGGAAAAATGTCGGTCATCAACCGCCATTCCAATAATGATGCCGGTGGCCAGAGTGATTCTCTTTAAGTCACTGTTATCCACCTCTATTGGAATGGTGTTGTGTTCTATATTGACTAGTGGTTTTGGGTTTACCCCCAACCCTTGCTGTTGGAAGTGGGCATTAAGCAGAATATAGGCGTCAGGGTTTTTCGGTTTCTGTCCTCTTTTAACTTTCACTTCCAATGAGAATTGTCAGATCCATTCTGGGATGGTGACTTCCTCTCCAATCTGAATTTCAACTGCATAAGGCAGCAATTGAGCTGACCTAAATGCTTTCTCTGGGTCATCAAAGTCCATGGGATTACCTACTAATTGGGACCAGGCTTTGAAGTTTATCAGGTCCAAACTAATGGCAAAGGGATTGAGAATGTCACTGCCTAAGTATAATGCAGCAAGGACATCTCGCCCGACCCAACAATTATGGACTATGCTCTTGTTGCCTATAGAAATACTGAGCATACACCTGCTAGGCAGGAGATGTTTGGAATTGGGTGTTTCCAGGTCAATTTCCCATTTGTCTGTCAGTTTAAATGTGGGTATGGATGGATCTTTTGGGAGTTTGCAGAACATGGCTTCGCTGCTGAAGCTCTTACCGTTGTCACACACACTCAGTCGAGAACAGAGTCCTTCCCTTCATTTAACTGAATAGGGATGAACAACTGCTCTCCAATTTTCTGAATATCAGCCAGGCTATGAGCTGATTTTTCATCTTTCTGGACTATAGGAGTGGGATTTTCTGATGGTGAATTTGTAAAGAATTTCAGAGTGTTTCCTTCCAGTGTGGAAGGAAGGTTGATTTTCAGAAATAAAGAGGACCCCCATCACCAGTTTGTTGCTCTACAGCAATTTCTCTCACGTCTGGGATTTGGTTGTTCTGGAAGTGAAATTCTATTTGGTCAGGTTTTTGTTCAACCATGTGGCATGTGCGGTTTAAACTAACATGGTTGACACTATGTTTCAATTTTATTGGTCAGTTAGTCTGGGTCCATAAGTTGGTTAGCACTGCTTTCGAATTTAGTAATACTAGAATTGAACTAAGTTAGTTAACATTGCTTTTGAATTTAGCAACACTAAATTGAACTGAGTTGCTTAACACTGCTTTTGAAGTCAGCCACAAAAGAATTGAAGGGAGTTGGTTATCGCTACTTTTGGATTTAGCCACAAAAGAATTGTAGCCTGCTGATTTTGAATTAATCCGCACTAGATTTGCAACTCGCTGCTTCTGAATTTAGCCACACTAGAATTCTAACATGCTGCTTTTGAATTCACCCGCACTTGAATTTCAACCGGCTTCTTTTGAATTTAGCCACACTAGAATTGTGCTCAATTAGTTAACTCTGCCTTTGAATTTAGCCACACTAGAACTGTAACCCTCTGCTGTTGAATATAGCCACACTGGAATTGCATTGAGTTAGTTAGGCTGCCTTTGAATTTAGTCACACTTGAATTGCAACCCTCTATTTTCCCGGCCCACGCCCACCCCTCCATAATAGGCTGTTGATCCTGGAAGCACAGTATTTAGCTAAGTGCTCCAGGGCAGCCTTGCCTGGGTACCTGGCAAAGGGCAAAAGGAAAACAGCACCTCCTTAGGGCACCTCCCTCGCCTTTTTGCCATGTTTACCCTGGGTACCCTGCAAAGCCATTCTACTGCAACAATCTGATAAGGTGGCAGGATCTTGGAGAACAGCCCTAGCTGTGTTTCTGAAATTGTGCCACTACATTAATATGACCATTTAACTTAACTGTTGTGCTACCATCTTGTTGAATCCAGGTGATCTCTGTAGTGTTCCACTTCTTTAAAACCTGTGGCTCTCTGAGGTTAGCTATTGTACTGAATCCAGGGGACCTCTTGCAATGTTTTTAAATTCAAATGTGCATTAGAATGTAGGTTTTGTTTTGAATTTTGCTGGATATTTGAGCTAGCCACTGCTTTTTATGTTAGCAAGACATTTGAGTTAGCCCCTGTTTTTAAAGTTTGTGTAGCCAAAGTATTGAAACCAGGCACATTTTAGAGTGTAGTCAATGGCCCTCATTACGTCCCTGGCTTTGGACCATGGTGCTAATAGCACCATGGTCCATGCCGGTAACTTACCGACTCCGCCATGGCGGAATGGGGAATTACCGCCCCATTCCGAGGTTGGCGGGGTGGTAATTCCCCATGCCGCCATGGCCCTTCCCCATTCCCATTTTTGCCCCATAGGGCTCAATGGAAATGGGGAAGGCGCTAAGTACGGTGCCGCAAATTGCGGCACCGTACTTAGCACCAAGGTCCCTTTGCGGGTTGGTTTTTAACGCCTGCAAAAAGCAGGCGTTAAAATCTCCAACCCGCAAAGGGACCTCGTAATCAGGCGTTAAGGGGTTAACGGCGCCGCCACCTTTTACGGCACCGTTAACCCCTTAACGCCAGGGTTGTAATGAGGGCCAATGTATTTAATCTAGGTGAATTTTAGAGTGTAGGCAATATATTGAAACCAGGCACATTCTAGCGTATAGCCAATGTATTGAAGCTAAGTGAAATTTAGAAGGTAGCCAATGTACTGAATCTATTTGAATTTTAAAGTGTAGCCAATTCATTGAAACCTGTTGCATTCTAAAGTGTAGGGAAGTTATTGCCTCTAGGTGAATTTTAGAGTGTGGCCTATGTATTGAATATAGCTGAATTTGAGAGTGTAACCAATGTTTAATATTAGGTGCATTTTATATAGCCACTGTGTAGAATTTTCCCATGCTTTGAGTTCAAATTCAGCTGCATCTACACATCCAAGAAACCAGCCAGCACACACAGGTACTTAGACACACGTAGACACACTCCATACTTATGGAAACTAGTTGAAGGCACGGCCACCCGCCTGCATGCATCTGCTATCATACACTGCTCTAAGACACATTGCACAACACCTCTGCCATATGAATGCAGCTTTCCAACATGACAGAAATGTGCTCTAGCGGCACACATAATGATTCTCCTGCTCTCACATACTCTCCAGACTACTTCTCAGCACCCTTACACATGCCAGCTTGACATGGGTGGCTAGCAGGGATTGGCCACCCCTACCTGCCCTCATAATGGCTAAAATGCACACACACATTATAAACACCTTTGATGAATTTCCCATACCTGGACTTTGGTCCTTAAGGACGTTCCACCTACAGCACGTTGCGACCATACCAATGGCGAAAGGCGCTATACAAATGACATTTACAATACAATACAAAATAATCCCTGTTCTGACCCTTCTGACATCACACCCAAAGTACTTTGCTCCAGAGGAAGTGAAGGGGACAGGAAGGAGAGAGACCAGCAGAGAGAAACATAATGGTGGAAGTCTCCTTCCACTGACCAAATCCCTCCTGACTACCCTAACCCTGTCACCTTCCCTTCTCACTAGGTTGAAAAGTCTTTAGAATTGCAGCACCCTAGTGTGGTCCTTCTCCCTATGAATGGGTGTGCTCCTTTGATGCCTGGGCTCAGGGCAGCTGTCTGCTGTGCAGCTGTCCCTGGTGGAGTGTGTTACTTGTTCTCACAAAGGGATCAAAAAAGAGGCATAGCTACTCAGATTCCTGTCCTGTCACTTGGCAGGTTCAACCCATCTGGCCCAAATACACACCACCTTCCACAGCTGAGCTTGGCTCACAGTAGATGGCACATTTCTGACATCAAATTGGATGTGGTGAAATGATCAGGCATAGTTCCATACACTATGCCCTACCTCGGGTATAGCTTTATTCTCAGAGTTTATCCTGCCACCAGACACAAGGCTGTCACTGCAGCTGTCAAATTGGCAACTGTGACTTCTGAGCCTGCTCTGAGCCACTGGTAGAGGAGCTGCTGCCAATCAGAATACCTTTGCAGCAGGTCACAGACACACTCTATGCTTTTTGCATGGAATTATGAAAGGGTAATCTGATCAGCAGTTTACCCTTTCAAAGATGAAATTACTCACATAATTGCATATTTAATACAAATAAAAAAAGCCAGGGCTTCCACACCCATGCCAGATGGCAATTCCTCCCAGTAATCTCGTCTAGAGCACATGCTGTGTTACACAGCATTATGACACACCTGAAAACGCTCTGCGCCACCGGTTGAGTAGGCGCTGCAAATCAGGAGACTGATGCAGCAGGGCACAGGTGCACACTATGCTTTTGGTATTGAGTTTATGAAAGGGGAATATGATCAGCAGATTACTGTTTCAGAGTTGGAATTACCTTCATCATTTTATTTGAGCAATAAGCCCGAAGCCGCATTATCGAAGGCCCCGGGGCAATACCTGACTCAGTAATGCCCCCGCAGCAAGGGGCATATTAATATATTGTACCCCAGTCAGCCTGCAAGATCGGGGTACTAATAGCATTGTTTTTCTGTTCCGAAACGCTGTAGCATTTCGGAACAGACAAATAAATAAAAAAATGTTAAAAAAATGGTTGCCAGGGAAGGTAAAACGGAGTCCGCTTTCCCTTTCCATGGTGGCCATCGGGAGCAGATGCGGTGGGGCAGAAGTGTTACCAGCATGTTCACTCTCGAAAAAGGACCAAAAAGAAGGTAAGTGGAGTTGGGAGGGCGGGGAGGGGATTGTTTGGATGGGGGAGGGAGAAAGCACTTACATGAATCCCCGGTGGGGGAGGATGGCAGCCTCCAGCCGTGTGGTGGCTCGGAGTGGGGATTACCCCATTCTGAGCCTCCTCATTGGCTGAGGGGCTGCCACACATCCCTCCTCCTACCGGGGATATGAAGGAAGTAGAAGATTCTAGGGATGCTGCATCAGGTAAATCCCCAGCGAGGGCCAATCAGATTGCGTGTAACATTCTGATTGTCTCTCGCCGGGTACTAATAATACAAATAAAAAAACAGGGTGTTCACCCCCTTGCCAGATGGCAATTCCTCACATTAACATACCAAAAAACAATAATTTTCGCAAGAAACTGCAGTGGTGTTCAGATGACATGGAGTCACTCAATTGATTGACTTAAAATTGCCTACAAATAAGAAAGTTAGCTGTTTACCTTCTACAATACCATAAATTAATGCCAATATCCCCTTTGCTTATATATTAAGCCTTTCTTTGACCATTTAATTGGCCATTTAATTCTATGCTCCACTCCTGCCCACTCAACCGCTTACTCTGCAGACATTCTCTGGCCCTTTTGATTAAGCCAGCAAAACAAAATCCCTTTTTCGTCTACGATAAGCCTCCAACCCTCCATATGGAAGAATTATCACACTGCCACGGTTGTGTGGCTGTTTAAGAATGTTTAGTTTCACAAAGAGAAGCGATTCTGTGTGGTCAGAGAATTCTTTTTTTTTTAAACGGTGAGCAATGTATTAAGCCATTGGCTGTTTAATGGGGAGTAAATGAATTGGGGCAGGGCAGGATACAGTCCCTTGCCTCTGCCTGGTAGTTCTGCTACCTGTTAATAAAAGGCTTGTTTTGCTCCCAAGTGGGAGATTTAACAGGCCCTCCTTGATGCGCCATTCCCCTGTGCCCATCTGTGCCCAAAGGCGGTTGCCTGGTTTGCCCGCTGCTTGAAACAGCTGTGGAGAATGGGGGCTGTAATTCCGGTCTGAGGGGACTGGAAGGTGACATGGTCGGCCTCAGCAATGAATAGTTTTTTTTTTTCTATTTTCAATTGGGACAAGGCTACAATGGAAACGGGATAAACACTATGGAGGTCATTATGACCTTGGCAGTAAGGCTTTAACGGTGCCAGTAAAGATGACGGAGTCGTCAACCCCTTACTGCCTCATTACGAGTTCTGCTCACGGGACCCGCTAAGGACGCCTGGTAAACCCAGGCGCCCTTAGCGGGTCCCGCGAGCAGACCATGGTGCTAACAACGGGCCTGTTATTAACAGGCCCGTTGTTAGAACCCTCCCCATTCCCATTGAGTCCTATGGGGGCTTGAATGGAAATGGGGATGGGTTCCTTGAATGAGGAATTACTGGGCCCTCCAAGGTCGGAATAGCCCGGTAATTCCTCATTCAAGGAAGCCGGACCCGGTACCCGGTAAGGGGGTAGCTATGCCACTAATAGTGGCATGGTTACCTCCTACCTCATAATGACCCCCTATGTATTGCAATTAATGCCCATGGAACAAATAGTAAGCATTATATTTCTAGTGTGACATCCACCAGCACTAGAAATATAATTGTACTATGTCTTGCATGGACATGTCTCCTGCTAATATGATGGCTCAGGAGGATAGCTCGGGGGCTACATGCTCCCTTGGAAGCAAGAAGACACGGAGCACCACAGGTTCGATCCCTGTGTCCCCGCTTAGAAACCTCTGGGTATTAAGCGTGTTATAAATAACCAATCATATCATGTCATTTCAATAATAGAGTAAATGTTATTTGTAGCATGGGGGTGCAAGCACAACATTACTTGTTTGGTAGACTGGTTCAGAATAAAAGGCACAGTCAGTCCAGCTGGTATTTGTGACTGCCAGGTGCGAGCATCAGCTTACGCAGACCACAGAAGATGGGGCCTTATCCACCCATAATCCATTCATATTCTCTTTACTGCATCCCTGAAATGCTGACGTGCATAAGATGAAGCATCACTAAGTGTGGTTTCAGACAAGCGTGATAGCGTCAGCGATCGGACAGGCTGGCTGGCCTGTACAGCTAAGTGGATGGGCTGGGAGCATCGTGGCAGCGGGCAGCGCAGTGGTAGAGTGGGTGCGCACAACCCTGCCATGGACAGGGGAAGGGTGAGGCAGGCATAAGACTGACCCTGTCAGGGCGGCCCTTTTAGCTGCCTTCTGCAGATTCGTTTTTATGTCTGCAACGTAGATCCCTCATTACATTCACACCCTTGCCACATTGTATAGGCCTCCTATGATTCTGCTGCAGCCTGTAAGTGATTTCAATCAGGCACTTCACCTAAGTCAATGCCTAGTGTGTATGCACAACTGAAATCCTTATTAGTTATTTGTGTCTATAAGTTATTTTATTCTGAACGTTGTACCACTTATATCACGTGTCTCTCTTTGAACCCCCCCACATCCCCCTCCAGTCACACTGAACCAGGAATCAGGCTGGTTTGCAAAGTTAAATATTTATTTATATATTCACAATATAATCACACTATTTTTAATGGGGAAACAATAATCACCAATGGGGTGATGTAACACTAAGCAATCTCTTTAATCACAAGGAGCAATGATGAGCAAAAACAATGCAGCACAGAAATAATACCTCTGGGGTTATATTCGAATCAAAATGCAATGTGGTTACTCTTTCCCCCTGCACACCCCTCAATCCCCCAATATGCAATATGAAGAAATAGAAAGAGAGAGAACAGTTTTCAGGAATGCAGAATTCAAACAAATGTCAATCCCAATCCCCCCACTCCTCCAGCAAACGCAAGAGAGAAACAGGAATTATTGGCAAACTGTCAAAATGGTTTAAAAGTTGGCTTTGAATGGGATAGGTAAAACACTAAATATGGTTTAAATGGCTGAAATTGTTTAAATTCTAATGGGAGCCGCTTTATATGGTTGTAGACAGACACTATCAATGATTTGACACCAATAAGTAATGTGCAAACTGAAATTGGAGGTCGGGTGCAATGAAAAGCTATTTTACACATTATAGATTTGCCAAAATGAAAATTTGTGGCAAACTTTTCCGCGCGCTGTAATTGCGATTGCGGGAGGACTATACATTTGGAATGCGGTTCTTGGTTCTATGGAAAGCTTAGGATGTTAGCTACAAGCAGATGTTTAAATAAATTTCATTTCTAGCATGAACATTGAAGAAGGTCGTTTTTTCAGATAGAGGCAAATTGTTAAACAAGGATGCGCTTTTAAAAGACAAACAGGGTTTCTTTACACTAGGGGAGACTATGAAGAAGCAATTGCTACACGGAAGCTCAGCCACTTGATCAAGGCAACTGCCAGTCGATACGCTTGCCTTCTTCAGATGCAATATATCAGCGCAAAGATCATTTTAACAATATTATTACAGAAGAAATAATAGGGATGAGATAGAGAGTTCAGGCAGTTCAAAAATAATTCTAACAATGCATTTCTGAGTATAATAGAGGATGGGTTTAGATGGGATGACTATGGACAGTACATGGCTAGTGACAGTCCTATACTAAGGATACTCACTATATTGGTTTGAACAGAACCGTCAGGAATTCTGGTCCATCAAGATCAAGGATTCTGGTCAGAAATTCTGCTGGGCACACCGGACCGGCACAGGCTGCTGGGCACACCGGACTGGACAGGGTCTGCAATCAGCAAGGCATTCTGTTCACCTCACGAAAGGACTGGACAGGGTCTACAATGGCTCTCTGGTCACAGCACGACAAGGCACAAGATTGGTTTAATCTGCCCTTCTGGTTCTGAAGATAATGATTTAGAAGGCAGGCAGTATAGCACAGTTCTGGAAGTTAAGGCCCAGCTGAAAGTGGTTTAGCTATGCAGTGAGCCTTTCTGCTTCCAAAGTTCCTGGAGTCTGGAATCTGGAATATGGATAGTTTTCCTTCAGGGTGCTTTGCCAAGATCGAGTTGGTGGGTGGATCTCTGTGTCCTTCTAAGTCCTTAGCTGTCTCTATTTATGCATTTGATAAAGGGGTGTGTATGCTTAATTATCCTAAGTGCACCCCCTTGGCTGGCTATAGGCTAGAATCTCCCCTCTCCCTTGATTGGAGGAGAAAACAGGGTGTCACCATGATGATGTGGTTTTATGAGTCAGAGAATCCTCCCCTTGGCTTTTGAACATGAAATCTACTTTTAGTATAATACATATTTGCAATTTTACAAACTTTATAACAATAACATATCTAGATCACATATTTTGTGGAGCAGATGCTCTTCCAAGCCCCGTCGCGGTAGGATCTTGGGTCTGGATTTGACAGAATTTTGCACTTTTTGTCGGGGACACACTATCTAGTTTATCCAAAAATGTGTTTACATGTGCGCATTATATCTGGGCATAAGCGTGTGAAGTTTTATGCTTTTGACATAAGTACATTTGGTATAAAACCACAATTTCTACAGTTACGTCCCAGAACATAGCACAGAGTTCTGGCTCCTCTTAAAATGTGCAGTAACAATTTAGGTTCAGAAGTCCGGGGTTTACATATTTTTTCAATTGTCCACAGTCAATTTTCAGGCTTTTTAGAAATATACTTCCTGTCCATTGTAAATCAACAAAAGTTGTCTGTCCCCACCTCCTTTTATCTCCTGGCAGGTCTGAAGCAATCCGCCCCTTCCTTCTGGGAGAGGCCATTTTTGACACTTCTCAATCTGCATATGCTTTCAGCCAGAGAAAGTCCATTGTGCCCTTCCCAGAGCAGCCCAAGTGCTCATCCCCTGATCTAATTCTCACAAAGGTGTGATTTCCTGACCTTGGTGGGAAGCAGAAGGGAGCTGCCTTTTGTTGGGGGAAGTTGTGGAACTGGTTTGGTGTCTTTGAGTTCAGCTTAAATTCAATGTCATTTTATTACATTTTTCTTGGTTTAAAACAAAACTTTCAATTTTCAACAAGCAGCTAGAATTCTTATTCCAGCTTCTAAACCATGGAAATTAAATAAGTAACTCTTCATAACAGGTCCCTTAGTTTTCAGACATTTGATTTCAAGTTTAAACTTCTGATGCAAACTACTGACAGCTGTCATACAGGCGGCTGCTGGTACTGCGCCCATATTTTGACAGATTTCCCAGGCAGGCACACTTTTGCTGTGAATATTTTGATGACAGATTCCGCTTTTCATGACATTGTATGTGCATAATGATTTCTTAAATGAAGTGACGGGTAACACCCAGCAAGGATATTGGATGTTCTATGGTGTTTTGGACCGGCATTCTGTAGTTTCAGCAACCAAGAAAAAGGGATTTAAGAATAAGGTTCCGGATTTCTTTCAGCAAGCACTGCTTTTCATGCAGTTTCCCTTTTTACTTGGCAGGCAGCCCAGTGACATGTTTCAGCATTGAGGTCTCCGTTCCACCACTGACAACAGGCAAGGTAGATTTGGCAGCCATCTTTTCGTGTTTTGTAGAGCACAATTTTCATAGGTTTTGGCGCGCCCATGGGTTTTGCGGCCATTTTGATAATTCTTGCACCACCAGGACACAGAGATGTCGCAATGGCAGAGCAGAAGTGGGTCAATGCATCCCACAAGCCCACCCTCACGGCTTGAATTTGACTGCCCTTCAAGGGGAAGTCGGGAGATTGGGATGTCATTCTTTCTGTTTGGTCCAAGTGGAAAATTTGTCTGCTTCTCCCATCAGTGGTGGATCGACAGGTTCTCCTTGCGGTTCCGGATGAGAGTATGAGCGATACCCCGGGCCGCTTGAGTCCATGGTTTCAGTCCTATGATGACAAATCATAGCATATTTGTGGACATTTCCCCACCACTATGTAGTGGGGCAGATGCATACATTTGACATATAATTTACACTCTTTCCCGCTTATACTCATTACTGATTATAACAGATGGAATGGTTTTTACAGTTGGAATTATCTAGAGAGCTGGAATGTCCCCCTCTGGGTTTCCAGGTGAATCCTCTAGTTGCTGCAGACTATGCCTAGGATGGTAACACTTCAGCTGGTTGATGTGGACCCACTTATCTTCCCTTATCTTCCCCCTCTGCCAAACTGCCTTTGGAGATACAGATTTTGTAGGCGACTGGTGAGATTCTGTCAAAAATTTCAATAGGACCCAGCCAGCTAGGAAGACATTTGCACTGTTTGGCCTGGTTCCTTTGGAAATTCTACAAGTAGACCCGGTCCCCTACTTGGTATTCTTTTCTAGTTGTCTTAAGGTCATAGTGGGTCTTCATACTGTCTGCAGCTCTTTCTAGATTTTGCTGAGCATAGGCAAAAGCATGTTGAAGGTGTTTTCTCAGAAACTCAACATACTCATGAGTTGTGGAGGCATTGATCAAGGTCTGCTCTTGGGTTCTGTAGAGCAGATGCTGGGGAAGCACCATCCTTCGTCCAGTCATCAGCTCAAACGGCGACAATTTAATTGCAGAAGAAGGGGTAGATCTGATGGCCATCAGTACAAGAGGTCATCGAATGTCCCAACTTCGCCCAGAATCTGCCACAAACTTTTATTAATATGCTCACAATTGTCTTGTTGTATCTCTCAACTCCACCACTAGAGGCTAGCCGGTAGGCAATGTGTAATTTCCTTTTGACCCCAAGTATGTCCCACATCTTTGTCATCACTTCGATAGTGAAGTGGCTACCTCAGTCTGACTCGATCCTTTGGAGTAGTCCAAAACGCGAGAACATGTGGTTGATCATCAGGGCAGCTGCTGTTTCTGCCTTGCAATTTGGGGCCGGGAGACATTCCACCCATTTAGTGAACAAGCATGTCATGGTCAACATGTACTTGTTCCCCCTAGAGGAGCGAATCACGGGCCTGATAAAATCGACTTGTAAATCTGACCAAGGCAGTGTCATCCGCCTCTTTTGGAGGGGTGCACGGTGTGTGAGGGATGTTGGCTGAAATGGTGCACACACAAGACACCCCTTCAAGTATTGGGCTAGGTCCTGCCCCATGTGTGGCCAGTATACAACCTCTCTTAATATTTCTAGTATCGTATGAAGCCCCTGATGACCGGCTGTGGCCGCATCATGGGCGTGACTTAGCAACAGGCTTCGGAATGAGGTGGGGACCATCCACTGGTTGTGGCCAGCCAGGGATCGCCTTACCAACAACCCGTCTTGGATTCTGAACTTTTTTTGGACATTTCATCAACACTCTGAGGTCCTTTTCCCTATGTAATCGGTATCTGTCAGGGGAAAGTTCTCCCGGTCCTCAATGTGATGATAAAACTTACCAATTATTGAATCCCCTTTTTGAGCCATAATCAAATTAGCATCTGGGGTCTCCTTACTCCATTGTGCAGTTGATAGTTCATTGTGAGCATTTGTCTGAGACCTAGTGGTAGCAGTGACCTGAATTTCCCCCAACAGGGACTCGATCTCAAGTAGATCCCCTTGGATGGCTCCGGTTTTAGCCTGCTGATCAGCTAGGTCATTTCCAGTTTTGTCTGGTCCCTCTACTTTAGAATGACCCTTGATCTTTTTCCAGTAGATGGTCATCCCATTCGAGGTGACCAGATCATTAATATTTTGGATTAATTTTCCATGTTTCAATGGTTTGTTATTAGCACATAGAATTCCTCTGGTTTTCCAGTTAACCAGGTGCTCCACAAACCCGTTCCGTACATAATCCAAATCTGCGATTATGACCAGTTTGTGGAGTTGGTGTTGGACAGCAACTCTGCCACTTGAATACTTCGGGGACTGATTTTGTACCCAGCGGAGGGTTCTGGGGCAAAAATTCACCCATGCATTCCCTACGCTGGCCACAAGTTCTTTTTCTCTGTTGTTGTCAACATGGTTGGAGCACCCATCCACATGGACAGTGGACATTCCCTCACACTTGTCTTCTTCATAGACTTTGTGTGGGGAATTAAGGTATGCCTCCATGTTGTCCTTGATTTTAAGACTTTCGTCCTCGAGACAGTTTTCTCTGGCACAATCATGCAAGTCAGCCAGACCTTGCACGAGGGGAATCTTCTTGTTTTGGCCATATGTGATCTCCACAGGAAAGCCTTGCATTGACAGAATCCAGGAAGTCATTTGGGAATTACTCACATTTCTGGCCCGGATTCTGTCACTTTGGAGATATTGCAGAGGCTGGAGTGGAGTCTCCACTATGATGTGTGCCCGCTGGATAAACGGGCGGTAATTCTTAAATGCACACACCGTCGCCAGGAGTGCCTTGTCACAATCGTTGAATTTTTCCTCCACAGAGGATAAAGTTTTACTCGCATAGGAGATTACTTTATTGACCTTGTCGTGCTTTTGATATAATACTGTAGTCAAGCAGGTATTTGAGGACCCTGTCTCCAAGAAGAACTCCTTGTTTTTGACAGGGTAAGCTAGGCAAGGCGCTTGTGAAAGGCTTCTTTTAAGTTGTCTTACTGCCTCGGCTTGTTCTGGACCCCACTCCCACTTGACCCCCCCTTCAAAAGATGGATCAGGGGTCTTGTGATCTCTGTGTAATCCTCAATTAACTTTCTACTGTAATTAGTTAGTCCAAGGAGGCTCCTTAGTTCCCGCAGAGTTGTGGGGTCTTTTAATTTCTGGAATGATTTCACTTTCTTTCCCTGGGCACAGAGACCCTGAGGAGTTATCTCATGCCCCAAGAAATTGACACAGGTTCTACACCACTGTGCCTTTTTAAAGGAGAGTTTTGCTTCAGCCGCCCTCAACTGCGTCAGAACATAACGGATCTCCACTATGTGTTCCTCCACAGTCGAGTTTTTGACTAGAACATCATCTACATAGGCCAGGTTACCCCTTTCACCCAAGTCGGGCATGGACTTGTAGAAAAATGTTTAATTAATTGCCGGGCCCATGTGTACTGCTGCCCCCGAAGGTGAAAGCCAGCTTGTATTGGTCCTCCCTACTGACAGGTACAGTCCAGTACTCATTGGTCAGGTCTATTGCAGTGAATACCTGTCACCCCTGGATCTGGGCCAGCCCTTGCTCAATGTGGGGAAGAAGCCATCGGGAAGTATGGACCCGTTTGTTGAGCTCCCTTAGGTCAGCACATAGTCTCCATTGGCCGTTTGGTTTCAAAATCCCCAGCTCCGGATTATTGAAGGTGCTGTGGACTGGATGAATTATCCCACGGGACTCAAGGTTCTTAATTATTTCAGTAAGGGACTCCAATGATGCGAGAGGCAAGCGATATTGCTTCACAAACACTGGAGGCATGCCAGGGTCTGTGGGAATTGTTGTTCTGTGGATGACGGTGCGACCACAGTCATATGATTCCACTGCAAAGAGATCTTGAAAATATAAGAAAACTTGTTTCAATTGTTGCTTCTGCTCCAGAGTCTCACAGGCATCAGCTAGGTTGACTCTCTCTTCAACCATCTGCCTGAAGCCTTGAAAGACTTCCAGTTTTGCTATCTCAGTGGCCTCCTCCAGCTGATTGAAGTCCCTGGTCACAGTGCTGATTTGGACTGGTGGCTTCAGGTGGGGAAGGCAGTCCTCACGGACTTGGAAGATCACCTCATCCCTCCTGAAGTCACAGGTCACATCTTCCTTACCATAAGGCCAGGAAGTGTACACCAGGAATTTCCCCCCATGCTGGGTGAAGATCCTGTCTGGTGTTGCGTCATCATCACTATCACTGTCAAAACAGTCCTTGGAGATTGGTCCTAACAGTTCATTACCTAAACCTATGGAAAAATGTCGGTCATCAACCGCCATTCCAATAATGATGCCGGTGGCCAGATTGATTCTCTTTAAGTCACTGTTATCCACCTCTATTGGAATGGTGTTGTGTTCTATATTGACTAGTGGTTTTGGGTTTACCCCCAACCCTTGCTGTTGGAAGTGGGCATTAAGCAGAATATAGGCATCAGGGTTTTTCGGTTTCTGTCCTCTTTTAACTTTCACTTCCAATGAGAATTGTCAGATCCATTCTGGGATGGTGACTTCCTCTCCAATCTGAATTTCAACTGCATAAGGCAGCAATTGAGCTGACCTAAATGCTTTCTCTGGGTCATCAAATTCCATGGGATTACCTACTAATTGGGACCAGGCTTTGAAGTTTATCAGGTCCAAACTAATGGCAAAGGGATTGAGAATGTCACTGCCTAAGTATAATGCAGCAAGGACATCTCGCCCGACCCAACAATTATGGACTATGCTCTTGTTGCCTATAGAAATACTGAGCATACACCTGCTAGGCAGGAGATGTTTGGAATTGGGTGTTTCCAGGTCAATTTCCCATTTGTCTGTCAGTTTAAATGTGGGTATGGATGGATCTTTTGGGAGTTTGCAGAACATGGCTTCGCTGCTGAAGCTCTTACCGTTGTCACACACACTCAGTCGAGAACAGAGTCCTTCCCTTCATTTAACTGAATAGGGATGAACAACTGCTCTCCAATTTTCTGAATATCAGCCAGGCTATGAGCTGATTTTTCATCTTTCTGGACTATAGGAGTGGGATTTTCTGATGGTGAATTTGTAAAGAATTTCAGAGTGTTTCCTTCCAGTGTGGAAGGAAGGTTGATTTTCAGAAATAAAGAGGACCCCCATCACCAGTTTGTTGCTCTACAGCAATTTCTCTCACGTCTGGGATTTGGTTGTTCTGGAAGTGAAATTCTATTTGGTCAGGTTTTTGTTCAACCATGTGGCATGTGCGGTTTAAACTAACATGGTTGACACTATGTTTCAATTTTATTGGTCAGTTAGTCTGGGTCCATAAGTTGGTTAGCACTGCTTTCGAATTTAGTAATACTAGAATTGAACTAAGTTAGTTAACATTGCTTTTGAATTTAGCAACACTAAATTGAACTGAGTTGCTTAACACTGCTTTTGAAGTCAGCCACAAAAGAATTGAAGGGAGTTGGTTATCGCTACTTTTGGATTTAGCCACAAAAGAATTGTAGCCTGCTGATTTTGAATTAATCCGCACTAGATTTGCAACTCGCTGCTTCTGAATTTAGCCACACTAGAATTCTAACATGCTGCTTTTGAATTCACCCGCACTTGAATTTCAACCGGCTTCTTTTGAATTTAGCCACACTAGAATTGTGCTCAATTAGTTAACTCTGCCTTTGAATTTAGCCACACTAGAACTGTAACCCTCTGCTGTTGAATATAGCCACACTGGAATTGCATTGAGTTAGTTAGGCTGCCTTTGAATTTAGTCACACTTGAATTGCAACCCTCTATTTTCCCGGCCCACGCCCACCCCTCCATAATAGGCTGTTGATCCTGGAAGCACAGTATTTAGCTAAGTGCTCCAGGGCAGCCTTGCCTGGGTACCTGGCAAAGGGCAAAAGGAAAACAGCACCTCCTTAGGGCACCTCCCTCGCCTTTTTGCCATGTTTACCCTGGGTACCCTGCAAAGCCATTCTACTGCAACAATCTGATAAGGTGGCAGGATCTTGGAGAACAGCCCTAGCTGTGTTTCTGAAATTGTGCCACTACATTAATATGACCATTTAACTTAACTGTTGTGCTACCATCTTGTTGAATCCAGGTGATCTCTGTAGTGTTCCACTTCTTTAAAACCTGTGGCTCTCTGAGGTTAGCTATTGTACTGAATCCAGGGGACCTCTTGCAATGTTTTTAAATTCAAATGTGCATTAGAATGTAGGTTTTGTTTTGAATTTTGCTGGATATTTGAGCTAGCCACTGCTTTTTATGTTAGCAAGACATTTGAGTTAGCCCCTGTTTTTAAAGTTTGTGTAGCCAAAGTATTGAAACCAGGCACATTTTAGAGTGTAGTCAATGGCCCTCATTACGTCCCTGGCTTTGGACCATGGTGCTAATAGCACCATGGTCCATGCCGGTAACTTACCGACTCCGCCATGGCGGAATGGGGAATTACCGCCCCATTCCGAGGTTGGCGGGGTGGTAATTCCCCATGCCGCCATGGCCCTTCCCCATTCCCATTTTTGCCCCATAGGGCTCAATGGAAATGGGGAAGGCGCTAAGTACGGTGCCGCAAATTGCGGCACCGTACTTAGCACCAAGGTCCCTTTGCGGGTTGGTTTTTAACGCCTGCAAAAAGCAGGCGTTAAAATCTCCAACCCGCAAAGGGACCTCGTAATCAGGCGTTAAGGGGTTAACGGCGCCGCCACCTTTTACGGCACCGTTAACCCCTTAACGCCAGGGTTGTAATGAGGGCCAATGTATTTAATCTAGGTGAATTTTAGAGTGTAGGCAATATATTGAAACCAGGCACATTCTAGCGTATAGCCAATGTATTGAAGCTAAGTGAAATTTAGAAGGTAGCCAATGTACTGAATCTATTTGAATTTTAAAGTGTAGCCAATTCATTGAAACCTGTTGCATTCTAAAGTGTAGGGAAGTTATTGCCTCTAGGTGAATTTTAGAGTGTGGCCTATGTATTGAATATAGCTGAATTTGAGAGTGTAACCAATGTTTAATATTAGGTGCATTTTATATAGCCACTGTGTAGAATTTTCCCATGCTTTGAGTTCAAATTCAGCTGCATCTACACATCCAAGAAACCAGCCAGCACACACAGGTACTTAGACACACGTAGACACACTCCATACTTATGGAAACTAGTTGAAGGCACGGCCACCCGCCTGCATGCATCTGCTATCATACACTGCTCTAAGACACATTGCACAACACCTCTGCCATATGAATGCAGCTTTCCAACATGACAGAAATGTGCTCTAGCGGCACACATAATGATTCTCCTGCTCTCACATACTCTCCAGACTACTTCTCAGCACCCTTACACATGCCAGCTTGACATGGGTGGCTAGCAGGGATTGGCCACCCCTACCTGCCCTCATAATGGCTAAAATGCACACACACATTATAAACACCTTTGATGAATTTCCCATACCTGGACTTTGGTCCTTAAGGACGTTCCACCTACAGCACGTTGCGACCATACCAATGGCGAAAGGCGCTATACAAATGACATTTACAATACAATACAAAATAATCCCTGTTCTGACCCTTCTGACATCACACCCAAAGTACTTTGCTCCAGAGGAAGTGAAGGGGACAGGAAGGAGAGAGACCAGCAGAGAGAAACATAATGGTGGAAGTCTCCTTCCACTGACCAAATCCCTCCTGACTACCCTAACCCTGTCACCTTCCCTTCTCACTAGGTTGAAAAGTCTTTAGAATTGCAGCACCCTAGTGTGGTCCTTCTCCCTATGAATGGGTGTGCTCCTTTGATGCCTGGGCTCAGGGCAGCTGTCTGCTGTGCAGCTGTCCCTGGTGGAGTGTGTTACTTGTTCTCACAAAGGGATCAAAAAAGAGGCATAGCTACTCAGATTCCTGTCCTGTCACTTGGCAGGTTCAACCCATCTGGCCCAAATACACACCACCTTCCACAGCTGAGCTTGGCTCACAGTAGATGGCACATTTCTGACATCAAATTGGATGTGGTGAAATGATCAGGCATAGTTCCATACACTATGCCCTACCTCAGGTATAGCTTTATTCTCAGAGTTTATCCTGCCACCAGACACAAGGCTGTCACTGCAGCTGTCAAATTTGCAACTGTGACTTCTGAGCCTGCTCTGAGCCACTGGTAGAGGAGCTGCTGCCAATCAGAATACCTTTGCAGCAGGTCACAGACACACTCTATGCTTTTTGCATGGAATTATGAAAGGGTAATCTGATCAGCAGTTTACCCTTTCAAAGATGAAATTACTCACATAATTGCATATTTAATACAAATAAAAAAAGCCAGGGCTTCCACACCCATGCCAGATGGCAATTCCTCCCAGTAATCTCGTCCAGAGCACATGCTGTGTTACACAGCATTATGACACACCTGAAAACGCTCTGCGCCACCGGTTGAGTAGGCGCTGCAAATCAGGATACTGATGCAGCAGGGCACAAGTGCACACTATGCTTTTGGTATTGAGTTTATGAAAGGGGAATATGATCAGCAGATTACTGTTTCAGAGTTGGAATTACCTTCATCATTTTATTTGAGCAATAAGCCCGAAGCCGCATTATCGAAGGCCCCGGGGCAATACCTGACTCAGTAATGCCCCCGCAGCAAGGGGCATATTAATATATTGCTATTAGTACCCCAGTCAGCCTGCAAGATCGGGGTACTAATAGCATTGTTTTTCTGTTCCGAAATGCTGTAGCATTTCGGAACAGACAAATAAATAAAAAAATGTTAAAAAAATGGTTGCCAGGGAAGGGAAAACGGAGTCCGCTTTCCCTTTCCATGGTGGCCATCGGGAGCAGATGCGGTGGGGCAGAAGTGTTACCAGCATGTTCACTCTCGAAAAAGGACCAAAAAGAAGGTAAGTGGAGTTGGGAGGGCGGGGAGGGGATTGTTTGGATGGGGGAGGGAGAAAGCACTTACATGAATCCCCGGTGGGGGAGGATGGCAGCCTCCAGCCGTGTGGTGGCTCGGAGTGGGGATTACCCCATTCTGAGCCTCCTCATTGGCTGAGGGGCTGCCACACATCCCTCCTCCTACCGGGGATATGAAGGAAGTAGAAGATTCTAGGGATGCTGCATCAGGTAAATCCCCAGCGAGGGCCAATCAGATTGCGTGTAACATTCTGATTGTCTCTCGCCGGGTACTAATAATACAAATAAAAAAACAGGGTGTTCACCCCCTTGCCAGATGGCAATTCCTCACATTAACATACCAAAAAACAATAATTTTCGCAAGAAACTGCAGTGGTGTTCAGATGACATGGAGTCACTCAATTGATTGACTTAAAATTGCCTACAAATAAGAAAGTTAGCTGTTTACCTTCTACAATACCATAAATTAATGCCAATATCCCCTTTGCTTATATATTAAGCCTTTCTTTGACCATTTAATTGGCCATTTAATTCTATGCTCCACTCCTGCCCACTCAACCGCTTACTCTGCAGACATTCTCTGGCCCTTTTGATTAAGCCAGCAAAACAAAATCCCTTTTTCATCTACGATAAGCCTCCAACCCTCCATATGGAAGAATTATCACACTGCCACGGTTGTGTGGCTGTTTAAGAATGTTTAGTTTCACAAAGAGAAGCGATTCTGTGTGGTCAGAGAATTCTTTTTTTTTTAAACGGTGAGCAATGTATTAAGCCATTGGCTGTTTAATGGGGAGTAAATGAATTGGGGCAGGGCAGGATACAGTCCCTTGCCTCTGCCTGGTAGTTCTGCTACCTGTTAATAAAAGGCTTGTTTTGCTCCCAAGTGGGAGATTTAACAGGCCCTCCTTGATGCGCCATTCCCCTGTGCCCATCTGTGCCCAAAGGCGGTTGTCTGGTTTGCCCGCTGCTTGAAACAGCTGTGGAGAATGGGGGCTGTAATTCCGGTCTGAGGGGACTGGAAGGTGACATGGTCGGCCTCAGCAATGAATAGTTTTTTTTTTTCTATTTTCAATTGGGACAAGGCTACAATGGAAACGGGATAAACACTATGGAGGTCATTATGACCTTGGCAGTAAGGGTTTAACGGTGCCAGTAAAGATGACGGAGTCATCAACCCCTTACTGCCTCATTACGAGTTCTGCTCACGGGACCCGCTAAGGACGCCTGGTAAACCCAGGCGCCCTTAGCGGGTCCCGCGAGCAGACCATGGTGCTAACAACGGGCCTGTTATTAACAGGCCCGTTGTTAGAACCCTCCCCATTCCCATTGAGTCCTATGGGGGCTTGAATGGAAATGGGGATGGGTTCCTTGAATGAGGAATTACTGGGCCCTCCAAGGTCGGAATAGCCCGGTAATTCCTCATTCAAGGAAGCCGGACCCGGTACCCGGTAAGGGGGTAGCTATGCCACTAATAGTGGCATGGTTACCTCCTACCTCATAATGACCCCCTATGTATTGCAATTAATGCCCATGGAACAAATAGTAAGCATTATATTTCTAGTGTGACATCCACCAGCACTAGAAATATAATTGTACTATGTCTTGCATGGACATGTCTCCTGCTAATATGATGGCTCAGGAGGATAGCTCGGGGGCTACATGCTCCCTTGGAAGCAAGAAGACACGGAGCACCACAGGTTCGATCCCTGTGTCCCCGCTTAGAAACCTCTGGGTATTAAGCGTGTTATAAATAACCAATCATATCATGTCATTTCAATAATAGAGTAAATGTTATTTGTAGCATGGGGGTGCAAGCACAACATTACTTGTTTGGTAGACTGGTTCAGAATAAAAGGCACAGTCAGTCCAGCTGGTATTTGTGACTGCCAGGTGCGAGCATCAGCTTACGCAGACCACAGAAGATGGGGCCTTATCCACCCATAATCCATTCATATTCTCTTTACTGCATCCCTGAAATGCTGACGTGAATAAGATGAAGCATCACTAAGTGTGGTTTCAGACAAGCGTGATAGCGTCAGCGATCGGACAGGCTGGCTGGCCTGTACAGCTAAGTGGATGGGCTGGGAGCATCGTGGCAGCGGGCAGCGCAGTGGTAGAGTGGGTGCGCACAACCCTGCCATGGACAGGGGAAGGGTGAGGCAGGCATAAGACTGACCCTGTCAGGGCGGCCATTTTAGCTGCCTTCTGCAGATTCGTTTTTATGTCTGCAACGTAGATCCCTCATTACATTCACACCCTTGCCACATTGTATAGGCCTCCTATGATTCTGCTGCAGCCTGTAAGTGATTTCAATCAGGCACTTCACCTAAGTCAATGCCTAGTGTGTATGCACAACTGAAATCCTTATTAGTTATTTGTGTCTATTAGTTATTTTATTCTGAACGTTGTACCACTTATATCACGTGTCTCTCTTTGAACCCCCCCACATCCCCCTCCAGTCACACTGAACCAGGAATCAGGCTGGTTTGCAAAGTTAAATATTTATTTATATATTCACAATATAATCACACTATTTTTAATGGGGAAACAATAATCACCAATGGGGTGATGTAACACTAAGCAATCTCTTTAATCACAAGGAGCAATGATGAGCAAAAACAATGCAGCACAGAAATAATACCTCTGGGGTTATATTCGAATCAAAATGCAATGTGGTTACTCTTTCCCCCTGCACACCCCTCAATCCCCCAATATGCAATATGAAGAAATAGAAAGAGAGAGAACAGTTTTCAGGAATGCAGAATTCAAACAAATGTCAATCCCAATCCCCCCACTCCCCCAGCAAACGCAAGAGAGAAACAGGAATTATTGGCAAACTGTCAAAATGGTTTAAAAGTTGGCTTTGAATGGGATAGGTAAAACACTAAATATGGTTTAAATGGCTGAAATTGTTTAAATTCTAATGGGAGCCGCTTTATATGGTTGTAGACAGACACTATCAATGATTTGACACCAATAAGTAATGTGCAAACTGAAATTGGAGGTCGGGTGCAATGAAAAGCTATTTTACACATTATAGATTTTGCCAAAATGAAAATTTGTGGCAAACTTTTCCGCGAGCTGTATTTGAGATCGCGGGAGGACTATACATTTGGAATGCGGTTCTTGGTTCTATGGAAAGCTTAGGATGTTAGCTACAAGCAGATGTTTAAATAAATTTCATTTCTAGCATGAACATTGAAGAAGGTCGTTTTTTCAGATAGAGGCAAATTGTTAAACAAGGATGCGCTTTTAAAAGACAAACAGGGTTTCTTTACACTAGGGGAGACTATGAAGAAGCAATTGCTACACGGAAGCTCAGCCACTTGATCAAGGCAACTGCCAGTCGATACGCTTGCCTTCTTCAGATGCAATATATCAGCGCAAAGATCATTTTAACAATATTATTACAGAAGAAATAATAGGGATGAGATAGAGAGTTCAGGCAGTTCAAAAATAATTCTAACAATGCATTTCTGAGTATAATAGAGGATGGGTTTAGATGGGATGACTATGGACAGTACATGGCTAGTGACAGTCCTATACTAAGGATACTCACTATATTGGTTTGAACAGAACCGTCAGGAATTCTGGTCCATCAAGATCAAGGATTCTGGTCAGAAATTCTGCTGGGCACACCGGACCGGCACAGGCTGCTGGGCACACCGGACTGGACAGGGTCTGCAATCAGCAAGGCATTCTGTTCACCTCACGAAAGGACTGGACAGGGTCTACAATGGCTCTCTGGTCACAGCACGACAAGGCACAAGATTGGTTTAATCTGCCCTTCTGGTTCTGAAGATAATGATTTAGAAGGCAGGCAGTATAGCACAGTTCTGGAAGTTAAGGCCCAGCTGAAAGTGGTTTAGCTATGCAGTGAGCCTTTCTGCTTCCAAAGTTCCTGGAGTCTGGAATCTGGAATATGGATAGTTTTCCTTCAGGGTGCTTTGCCAAGATCGAGTTGGTGGGTGGATCTCTGTGTCCTTCTAAGTCCTTAGCTGTCTCTATTTATGCATTTGATAAAGGGGTGTGTATGCTTAATTATCCTAAGTGCACCCCCTTGGCTGGCTATAGGCTAGAATCTCCCCTCTCCCTTGATTGGAGGAGAAAACAGGGTGTCACCATGATGATGTGGTTTTATGAGTCAGAGAATCCTCCCCTTGGCTTTTGAACATGAAATCTACTTTTAGTATAATACATATTTGCAATTTTACAAACTTTATAACAATAACATATCTAGATCACATATTTTGTGGAGCAGATGCTCTTCCAAGCCCCGTCGCGGTAGGATCTTGGGTCTGGATTTGACAGAATTTTGCACTTTTTGTCGGGGACACACTATCTAGTTTATCCAAAAATGTGTTTACATGTGCGCATTATATCTGGGCATAAGCGTGTGAAGTTTTATGCTTTTGACATAAGTACATTTGGTATAAAACCACAATTTCTACAGTTACGTCCCAGAACATAGCACAGAGTTCTGGCTCCTCTTAAAATGTGCAGTAACAATTTAGGTTCAGAAGTCCGGGGTTTACATATTTTTTCAATTGTCCACAGTCAATTTTCAGGCTTTTTAGAAATATACTTCCTGTCCATTGTAAATCAACAAAAGTTGTCTGTCCCCACCTCCTTTTATCTCCTGGCAGGTCTGAAGCAATCCGCCCCTTCCTTCTGGGAGAGGCCATTTTTGACACTTCTCAATCTGCATATGCTTTCAGCCAGAGAAAGTCCATTGTGCCCTTCCCAGAGCAGCCCAAGTGCTCATCCCCTGATCTAATTCTCACAAAGGTGTGATTTCCTGACCTTGGTGGGAAGCAGAAGGGAGCTGCCTTTTGTTGGGGGAAGTTGTGGAACTGGTTTGGTGTCTTTGAGTTCAGCTTAAATTCAATGTCATTTTATTACATTTTTCTTGGTTTAAAACAAAACTTTCAATTTTCAACAAGCAGCTAGAATTCTTATTCCAGCTTCTAAACCATGGAAATTAAATAAGTAACTCTTCATAACAGGTCCCTTAGTTTTCAGACATTTGATTTCAAGTTTAAACTTCTGATGCAAACTACTGACAGCTGTCATACAGGCGGCTGCTGGTACTGCGCCCATATTTTGACAGATTTCCCAGGCAGGCACACTTTTGCTGTGAATATTTTGATGACAGATTCCGCTTTTCATGACATTGTATGTGCATAATGATTTCTTAAATGAAGTGACGGGTAACACCCAGCAAGGATATTGGATGTTCTATGGTGTTTTGGACCGGCATTCTGTAGTTTCAGCAACCAAGAAAAAGGGATTTAAGAATAAGATTCCGTATTTCTTTCAGCAAGCACTGCTTTTCATGCAGTTTCCCTTTTTACTTGGCAGGCAGCCCAGTGACATGTTTCAGCATTGAGGTCTCCGTTCCACCACTGACAACAGGCAAGGTAGATTTGGCAGCCATCTTTTCGTGTTTTGTAGAGCACAATTTTCATAGGTTTTGGCGCGCCCATGGGTTTTGCGGCCATTTTGATAATTCTTGCACCACCAGGACACAGAGATGTCGCAATGGCAGAGCAGAAGTGGGTCAATGCATCCCACAAGCCCACCCTCACGGCTTGAATTTGACTGCCCTTCAAGGGGAAGTCGGGAGATTGGGATGTCATTCTTTCTGTTTGGTCCAAGTGGAAAATTTGTCTGCTTCTCCCATCAGTGGTGGATCGACAGGTTCTCCTTGCGGTTCCAGATGAGAGTATGAGCGATACCCCAGGCCGCTTGAGTCCATGGTTTCAGTCCTATGATGACAAATCATAGCATATTTGTGGACATTTCCCCACCACTATGTAGTGGGGCAGATGCATACATTTGACATATAATTTACACTCTTTCCCGCTTATACTCATTACTGATTATAACAGATGGAATGGTTTTTACAGTTGGAATTATCTAGAGAGCTGGAATGTCCCCCTCTGGGTTTCCAGGTGAATCCTCTAGTTGCTGCAGACTATGCCTAGGATGGTAACACTTCAGCTGGTTGATGTGGACCCACTTATCTTCCCTTATCTTCCCCCTCTGCCAAACTGCCTTTGGAGATACAGATTTTGTAGGCGACTGGTGAGATTCTGTCAAAAATTTCAAGAGCACCCAGCCAGCTAGGAAGACATTTGCACTGTTTGGCCTGGTTCCTTTGGAAATTCTACAAGTAGACCCGGTCCCCTACTTGGTATTCTTTTCTAGTTGTCTTAAGGTCATAGTGGGTCTTCATACTGTCTGCAGCTCTTTCTAGATTTTGCTGAGCATAGGCAAAAGCATGTTGAAGGTGTTTTCTCAGAAACTCAACATACTCATGAGTTGTGGAGGCATTGATCAAGGTCTGCTCTTGGGTTCTGTAGAGCAGATGCTGGGGAAGCACCATCCTTCGTCCAGTCATCAGCTCAAACGGCGACAATTTAATTGCAGAAGAAGGGGTAGATCTGATGGCCATCAGTACAAGAGGTCATCGAATGTCCCAACTTCGCCCAGAATCTGCCACAAACTTTTATTAATATGCTCACAATTGTCTTGTTGTATCTCTCAACTCCACCACTAGAGGCTAGCCGGTAGGCAATGTGTAATTTCCTTTTGACCCCAAGTATGTCCCACATCTTTGTCATCACTTCGATAGTGAAGTGGCTACCTCAGTCTGACTCGATCCTTTGGAGTAGTCCAAAACGCGAGAACATGTGGTTGATCATCAGGGCAGCTGCTGTTTCTGCCTTGCAATTTGGGGCCGGGAGACAGTCCACCCATTTAGTGAACAAGCATGTCATGGTCAACATGTACTTGTTCCCCCTAGAGGAGCGAATCACGGGCCTGATAAAATCGACTTGTAAATCTGACCAAGGCAGTGTCATCCGCCTCTTTTGGAGGGGTGCACGGTGTGTGAGGGATGTTGGCTGAAATGGTGCACACACAAGACACCCCTTCAAGTATTGGGCTAGGTCCTGCCCCATGTGTGGCCAGTATACAACCTCTCTTAATATTTCTAGTATCGTATGAAGCCCCTGATGACCGGCTGTGGCCGCATCATGGGCGTGACTTAGCAAAAGGCTTCGGAATGAGGTGGGGACCATCCACTGGTTGTGGCCAGCCAGGGATCGCCTTACCAACAACCCGTCTTGGATTCTGAACTTTTTTTGGACATTTCATCAACACTCTGAGGTCCTTTTCCCTATGTAATCGGTATCTGTCAGGGGAAAGTTCTCCCGGTCCTCAATGTGATGATAAAACTTACCAATTATTGAATCCCCTTTTTGAGCCATAATCAAATCAGCATCTGGGGTCTCCTTACTCCATTGTGCAGTTGATAGTTCATTGTGAGCATTTGTCTGAGACCTAGTGGTAGCAGTGACCTGAATTTCCCCCAACAGGGACTCGATCTCAAGTAGATCCCCTTGGATGGCTCCGGTTTTAGCCTGCTGATCAGCTAGGTCATTTCCAGTTTTGTCTGGTCCCTCTACTTTAGAATGACCCTTGATCTTTTTCCAGTAGATGGTCATCCCATTCGAGGTGACCAGATCATCAATATTTTGGATTAATTTTCCATGTTTCAATGGTTTGTTATTAGCACATAGAATTCCTCTGGTTTTCCAGTTAACCAGGTGCTCCACAAACCCGTTCCGTACATAATCCAAATCTGTGATTATGACCAGTTTGTGGAGTTGGTGTTGGACAGCAACTCTGCCACTTGAATACTTCGGGGACTGATTTTGTACCCAGCGGAGGGTTCTGGGGCAAAAATTCACCCATGCATTCCCTACGCTGGCCACAAGTTCTTTTTCTCTGTTGTTGTCAACATGGTTGGAGCACCCATCCACATGGACAGTGGACATTCCCTCACACTTGTCTTCTTCATAGACTTTGTGTGGGGAATTAAGGTATGCCTCCATGTTGTCCTTGATTTTAAGACTTTCGTCCTCGAGACAGTTTTCTCTGGCACAATCATGCAAGTCAGCCAGACCTTGCACGAGGGGAATCTTCTTGTTTTGGCCATATGTGATCTCCACAGGAAAGCCTTGCATTGACAGAATCCAGGAAGTCATTTGGGAATTACTCACATTTCTGGCCCGGATTCTGTCACTTTGGAGATATTGCAGAGGCTGGAGTGGAGTCTCCACTATGATGTGTGCCCGCTGGATAAACGGGCGGTAATTCTTAAATGCACACACCGTCGCCAGGAGTGCCTTGTCACAATCGTTGAATTTTTCCTCCACAGAGGATAAAGTTTTACTCGCATAGGAGATTACTTTATTGACCTTGTCGTGCTTTTGATATAATACTGTAGTCAAGCAGGTATTTGAGGACCCTGTCTCCAAGAAGAACTCCTTGTTTTTGACAGGGTAAGCTAGGCAAGGCGCTTGTGAAAGGCTTCTTTTGAGTTGTCTTACTGCCTCGGCTTGTTCTGGACCCCACTCCCACTTGACCCCCCCCTTCAAAAGATGGATCAGGGGTCTTGTGATCTCTGTGTAATCCTCAATTAACTTTCTACTGTAATTAGTTAGTCCAAGGAGGCTCCTTAGTTCCCGCAGAGTTGTGGGGTCTTTTAATTTCTGGAATGATTTCACTTTCTTTCCCTGGGCACAGAGACCCTGAGGAGTTATCTCATGCCCCAAGAAATTGACACAGGTTCTACACCACTGTGCCTTTTTAAAGGAGAGTTTTGCTTCAGCCGCCCTCAACTGCGTCAGAACATAACGGATCTCCACTATGTGTTCCTCCACAGTCGAGTTTTTGACTAGAACATCATCTACATAGGCCAGGTTACCCCTTTCACCCAAGTCGGGCATGGACTTGTAGAAAAATGTTTAATTAATTGCCGGGCCCATGTGTACTGCTGCCCCCGAAGGTGAAAGCCAGCTTGTATTGGTCCTCCCTACTGACAGGTACAGTCCAGTACTCATTGGTCAGGTCTATTGCAGTGAATACCTGTCACCCCTGGATCTGGGCCAGCCCTTGCTCAATGTGGGGAAGAAGCCATCGGGAAGTATGGACCCGTTTGTTGAGCTCCCTTAGGTCAGCACATAGTCTCCATTGGCCGTTTGGTTTCAAAATCCCCAGCTCCGGATTATTGAAGGTGCTGTGGACTGGATGAATTATCCCACGGGACTCAAGGTTCTTAATTATTTCAGTAAGGGACTCCAATGATGCGAGAGGCAAGCGATATTGCTTCACAAACACTGGAGGCATGCCAGGGTCTGTGGGAATTGTTGTTCTGTGGATGACGGTGCGACCACAGTCATATGATTCCACTGCAAAGAGATCTTGAAAATATAAGAAAACTTGTTTCAATTGTTGCTTCTGCTCCAGAGTCTCACAGGCATCAGCTAGGTTGACTCTCTCTTCAACCATCTGCCTGAAGCCTTGAAAGACTTCCAGTTTTGCTATCTCAGTGGCCTCCTCCAGCTGATTGAAGTCCCTGGTCACAGTGCTGATTTGGACTGGTGGCTTCAGGTGGGGAAGGCAGTCCTCACGGACTTGGAAGATCACCTCATCCCTCCTGAAGTCACAGGTCACATCTTCCTTACCATAAGGCCAGGAAGTGTACACCAGGAATTTCCCCCCATGCTGGGTGAAGATCCTGTCTGGTGTTGCGTCATCATCACTATCACTGTCAAAACAGTCCTTGGAGATTGGTCCTAACAGTTCATTACCTAAACCTATGGAAAAATGTCGGTCATCAACCGCCATTCCAATAATGATGCCGGTGGCCAGAGTGATTCTCTTTAAGTCACTGTTATCCACCTCTATTGGAATGGTGTTGTGTTCTATATTGACTAGTGGTTTTGGGTTTACCCCCAACCCTTGCTGTTGGAAGTGGGCATTAAGCAGAATATAGGCGTCAGGGTTTTTCGGTTTCTGTCCTCTTTTAACTTTCACTTCCAATGAGAATTGTCAGATCCATTCTGGGATGGTGACTTCCTCTCCAATCTGAATTTCAACTGCATAAGGCAGCAATTGAGCTGACCTAAATGCTTTCTCTGGGTCATCAAAGTCCATGGGATTACCTACTAATTGGGACCAGGCTTTGAAGTTTATCAGGTCCAAACTAATGGCAAAGGGATTGAGAATGTCACTGCCTAAGTATAATGCAGCAAGGACATCTCGCCCGACCCAACAATTATGGACTATGCTCTTGTTGCCTATAGAAATACTGAGCATACACCTGCTAGGCAGGAGATGTTTGGAATTGGGTGTTTCCAGGTCAATTTCCCATTTGTCTGTCAGTTTAAATGTGGGTATGGATGGATCTTTTGGGAGTTTGCAGAACATGGCTTCGCTGCTGAAGCTCTTACCGTTGTCACACACACTCAGTCGAGAACAGAGTCCTTCCCTTCATTTAACTGAATAGGGATGAACAACTGCTCTCCAATTTTCTGAATATCAGCCAGGCTATGAGCTGATTTTTCATCTTTCTGGACTATAGGAGTGGGATTTTCTGATGGTGAATTTGTAAAGAATTTCAGAGTGTTTCCTTCCAGTGTGGAAGGAAGGTTGATTTTCAGAAATAAAGAGGACCCCCATCACCAGTTTGTTGCTCTACAGCAATTTCTCTCACGTCTGGGATTTGGTTGTTCTGGAAGTGAAATTCTATTTGGTCAGGTTTTTGTTCAACCATGTGGCATGTGCGGTTTAAACTAACATGGTTGACACTATGTTTCAATTTTATTGGTCAGTTAGTCTGGGTCCAGAGGACCTTGTTTGCACAATCTATGAGGGGAGACAACCTAAGCAGGATGTCATTCCCTAGTTAACAAGGGGTGCCCTCTGGAGTCACAACTATGACCGGGTGCTTCACCTTGTGTCACCCAATTTTAATGTCCAAATCCGCAATCCCCTCGACGGGAATTTCCTTCCCGTCGAAGTTCTGAAGTTGTCCAGGAAGAGGGTTGAGAGGAATTTGGTATTTCACCCCCCTTCCCGAGTTCAGTTGATCAAAGGCCCTTTTTGACAGAAGGGTAGCTTGGGATCCAGTGTCCACCACTGCCAAAATTGTACATTGCCCCTGTATTTGCACCGGGGCATACAATCTTCCCTCCTTCTCCTCAAGGGGGCAGAGATAATGTACATTTTTGGACAACTGGTGGGTTAGTTTCTTCGTTTTGGATACTGACAGAAAGGTGATTTGGGCAGGATTCTGTTTGGAGTCTTGGGTTTCTGAAAGAAAAAGGTGACAGCTAGATATGGGGGAAGTTTTGAGTTCCCCTGGTTCTGGGCTGCCCCCCCCGTTTTGGCAGCAGTCCCCAGGATGGATTTGAACCAGGGGATTTTCATGCTGGTGGGTCTGGGGTTTTATGATGGGCGGTGCTAACTCAGTCCCCACATCTACCCTGTCTGGATTTGGATCCTTTGGGACCCATTTTTCTTTGGGAGGGGTTCCCCCATCTCTGAAGGAGAACATCCTTCTCCCAGGATCCTCTGAGGATCCCTCTCCTTCAAACTGGAAGATTTGTACCTCCCCCTCAAAATGGGTCTTTTTGGTCTCTTTATTTCAACTACCCCCCCCTCTGCTCCTTGGGTTGCAGACTTTCGGGGGCAGGAGATCTTGGTTCCAGTTCCTGGGTTTCCAGGGGCTTTTTACAAGTGGGAAGGAAGCTTTCTCCAAGGCTTTACACCCCCCTTCCCCTTGTGCCTCCTCCCTGGGAACCGGTGGGTTGTTGGGGTTCTTCCCACATCATTGTTCTGGAGCACCAGGTCCTGGATTTGAGGCATTCTGCACCGCCATGCTCATCTGAGGGTTCTGTTGAGCCCTCAGCATGCGACCTGGTGCTCTAGTTGGGAAACCCGCTCTGACTGGTACGTGGTCTTCATGTCTCCCTTGGTCTGATCCCGGGAAGGGTAGCTATCCCTTCTCCCAAAATACCCCGGGTTAGGAAAGTTTGGATACCCCTCCACCCTTGGCCTCCCCTCTCACGGATTGGGCTGTCTGGGCTCAGGAAAGTAGGGAAAGAACGATGGGTTGTTTTGGGGGTTAAAGTTTGGCAGGTAGTTAGGAAGGAAATGTTGTCCCGTATTTGGGGTATTACTGCCCTCCTGGGGAAAGTGAGGAGGGAAGTTCCCTGGGTTACCTGCTGTCTGGTTGGATCCCCCCCCTTGGGCAGGAGCAGCCCTCACATAACCCAAGATGGGTCTATTGCCCTTGTAGCATGGGCTGATGTAGTCAGGGGAGTTAGGGGTCCCATTTGTGGTGTTACCTCCCTGGCTCCCTGTTTGTGATTGGCCTGAGGGCCTTCTGGGTTTGGGGTTGTTTTTATTCTGTGTGGGCAGGTTTTTAGGCCCCCCCATCTCCACATCTAAAATGGGGCAACCTTCACCTCCGCCACTTTAGCAGCAGCAGGGGTGTTGGTTGTTTTGGGGCTTTTGGGACTATTTTTGTTTTCCACTGGCTTTTGCACCTCATAAATGTGTGTGGCTTGTTCAATGACCCAGTTTAGTGATCTTTTCTCGTGAAAGTCCCTCACTAGCTGGTTCATGATATACTTAGGTAGAGCATGGAAGAAAGTGTTTACAAACTCTTTGCTGTCAGTGCGCACCATTCTAGTGGTCTGCGCAAAGGCATGTTTTAACTCTTGAACAAATTCTTGTGGGGCCTGATCTTCCCCACATTGCAAGTTATACGCCGCCTTGCGAGCCTCTTGCGGGTTCCTATGGATGGAAAGGTGTTTCAGGATAGCTGCCCTATAGGTGGACCATCTGGAATGATTCTGATCCTCCAGCCCTGCAAAGAAGCTGGAGTACTCAGGAGAAAATGGTCACATTACATATTGAATACAGCTTTGGCTGTACTTCAAATGGAAAGTTTCCATCATTTGTTCAAATAGCTCAAGGTGCTCCCAAACGGAATATTTCACATTCTTATGATAGGGCGTGATGACGCTCCTAATGGCTTTTATTTGTTTTAGGGGGATCCTTGAGCAAGGCCCTCCTGACCTTGTTGGCTTTCCTAGTTCGGGTGACCCTGGTCCACTCATCCTCTGACTCAGAGGCACTGCTACCAGAGGTGCCTGTCTGGTCTTCTAGGCTCTCCCGGATTCTGCGAGCTTGGGAATGGCTGGCAGAATGTGGGGGCCTAGTTTCTTGAGTCCTTTGGCACTCAGAAGAGTCTTCTGATTCTTCCTTGCTCCCAGGATTGGCTGAGTACCCCCCCCTACCTGTCCTAGGTGGGAAGAGGTTTTCAGGATGCCCTTAGTGGGCCTACCCTCATGCAGTGCCCCACTAAATTTTACCATCTGGTCTCTGGCTAAATTATATTTTTGTGGATATATTTCTCTGACCTTCCCCTCATTGGAGTCTCCCTGACAGAGAAGATGGCCCTAGCACTTGGGAACCCATACATAGATGCCCGCCCATCCATTCCTGGGAGGCGCTGATCTATGAGCCCCATATTTCCCATTGATTGAAGTCTGCCATCCCCGTGGCCCCTGGCTCATGTGCGCCAGTGGACATGGGGGTGGCAGAGTCCATGGAGTTCAAGAGATGAAAGTCTCTGGTACCAGAGTTCCTGAGGTCATGCTCAGGTGTTTCCCTCTCTCAGTGGACCTCATCGCTCTAAGCCCCTGCTCCCTGTTGCCATGCAAGAACCTGTCCCTTTTGCTCTTCTATCAAGGCCTTACTAGTCTCTATTAGTTGTTCCTGCATAGCTACCTGTCTGTGGATCCTGTCATTTTTCTCACAGAGAGCCTCATTGTCTCTCTGTGCTTCCCGGGTCATTTTTGGAATATTGGGCCAATTTTTGCTGCAGGAGGGTTACCTCCTGAGTCCTGTCCTTACTGGCCTGGTCCTTCTTGGCTAGAGCATCTTCCACCCTCCTAGCGTGCTCAAACAGTTTTCAGTGGTCTTTTTGGAGTTCACCCAGTCCCTGAAGGGCAAGGTGATTTTCTTCAATTTTGGCTTTTAAATAACTGACCTCCTGGCCTAACGTGTCCCTTTCCTGAATGACAGTCCCCTCTGTACAGCTAGGTCGTCCCTTTGTTTTTGGAGTGCACCAGCTTTCTGGTGCTCTTCATCAAATTCTGTCTGGGTGTCAAGGTCTTTCAGGATTAACTTATTATTTTCTTCTTTTTCTTGGTCTAGGCAGTTTTGCAGGGTGATTACCTGCTCTGTGCATGCTCTGTTAAAGGTTAACTGTTGTTCTAACTTTTGTTGGCTCTGTAGTAGAGAGTCCAAACTTTCTTGGCACTCTTTTTGCAGCGCCAGTTCTTTGGTATCCTGCTCTACCTTCTCTTGCTGCAGGATATCCAGATCTCTTTTTACTTTTACCAGGTACTGTCCGGTTTCATTCTCTGATTCTAGGCTCTTTTGTAGCCTTTCCTCTGCAGAGTCCAAATCAGTTTGGACTTTTTCTAATGATTGTAGTTGACTGTTTGCCAGATCTAGGTTTTCGGCATATTTCTCCTGTTGTGGAGGTACAGATATGCCGCTATTTTGGCAATTTTACTTTGCTCTTCTTTTACCTCAGGGGCCATATACAATTCACTAAGTGCCATGTGTAATGCACCCTGATCCTGTCATATATCTAATCCTGTGGCAGTGGCCTGTTCTTTGATTTGCTGCAACCAAACATTCTGATCCTGCTCTGTCCATTCACCCCTGACAAATAATTTGTGCAGTAGGTGTTCTTTTGCAATGTTAATTTCTACTGGGGTCGCCATTCCGGAAATATTAATTTCCTTTCCGACTTACAAGAGTTATTTTATTTTTGCAAAACAGACCAATTCCTTAGAGCATTCCTATTGAAGGGTGCTTTTCACAGTGTAACACAGTGTGGTAGCCCAACAGGGTTTATGTACCCCGTCAGTTAGCATGCTGTATTAAGCTGTCACAAGTGGTATGTCTAATTCAGAAATCCCAGACGAGCCCCCAATCTTGTAAGTGATTTCAATCCGGCACTTCACCTAAATCAATGCCTAGCGTGTAATGCACAACTGAAATCCTTATTAGTTATTTGTGTCTATAAGTTCTTTTATTCTGAACGATGTACCACTTATATCATGCCCCTCTTTTTGAACACCACCGGTCACACTGAACCAGGAATCAGGCTGGTTTGCAAAGTTAAATATTTATTTATATATTCACAACATAATCACACTATTTTAAATGGGGTACAATATTCACCAATGGGGTGATATCACACTAAGCAATCTCTTTAATCACAAGGAGCAATGATGAGCAAAAACAATGCAGCACAGAAATAATACTTCTGGGGTTGTATTCAAATCAAATAGCAGTGTGGTTACTCTTTCCCCCTGCACACCTCTCAATCCCCCCAAAATGCAATATGAAGAAATAGAAAGAGAGAGAACAGGTTTCAGGAATGCAGAATTCAAACAAATGTCAACCCCAATTTCCCCTCCAGCAAACACAAGAGAGAAACAGGAATGATTGGCAAACTGTCAAAATGCTTTTAAAGTTAGCTTTCAATGGGATAGGTAAAACACTAAATATGGTTTAAATGGCTGAAATTGTTTAACTTCTAATGGGAGCCGCTTTCTATTGTTGCAGACAAACACTGTCAATGATTTGACACCAATAAGCAATGTGCAAACTGAAATTCGAGGTTGGGTGCAATGAAAAGCTATTTTACACGCTATAGATTTTGCCAAAACAAAAATTTGCTGAAACTTTTCCGCGTGTGGTAATCACGATAGCGGGAGAACTATATATATGGAATGCGGTTCTTGGTTCTATGGAAAGCTTAGGATGTTAGCTACAAGCAGACGTTTAAATTCAATTTCTAGCATGAAAATTGAAGAAATTATGGACTTTTTCGTGGAGGTCATTTTTCCAGATAGAGGCAAATTGTAAAACAAGTATGCACTTATAAAAGACAAACAGGGTTTCTTTACGCTAGGGGAGACTATGAAGAAGCAATTGCTACACAGAAGCTCAGCCACTTGATCAAGGCAACTGCCAGCCGATACTCTTGCCTTCTTCAGATGCAATATATCAGCGCAAAGATAATTTTAACAATATTATTACATAAGAAATAATAGGGATGAGATAGAGATTTCAGGCAGTTCAAAAATAATTCTAACAATGCAGTTCTGAGTATAAGAGAGGATGGGTTTAGATAGGGATGACTATGAACAGTACATGGCTAGTGACAGTCCTATACTAAGGTTACTCACTATATAGGTTTGAACACAACTGTCAGGAATTCTGGTCCGTCAAGATCAAGGATTCTGGTCAGAAATTCTGCTGGGCACACCGCACTGGGACAGGCTGCTGGGCACACCGGATTGGACAAGGCGTTCTGGTCACCACGCGACAGGACTGGACAGGGTCTGCAATGGCTCTCTGGTCACAGCACGGCACAAGATTGGGTTTAATCTGCCCTTCTGGTTCTGAAGTTAATTATTTAGCAGGCAAGCAGTGCAGCACAGCCTGGCTGTTTCTTTTATTTCCCCTTTAAGTTGGTGGGATGGATTCTGGAAGTTAAGGCCCAGCTGAAAGTGGTTCAGCTATGCAATGAGCCTTTCTGCTTGCAAGGTTTCTGGAGTCTGGAGTCAGGAATATGGATAGTTCTCCTTCAGGGTGCTTTGCCAAGATCGGGATGGTGGGTGGATCTGTGTGTCCTTCTAAGTCCTCAACTGTCTCTATTTATGCATTTGATAAAGGGGTGTGTATGCTGAATTATCCTTAGGGCACCCACTTGGCTGGCTATAGGCTAGAATCTCCCCTTTCCCTTGATTGGAGCAGAAAACAGGGTGTCACCATGATGATGTGGTTTTATGAGTCAGAGAAACCTCCCCTTGGCTTTTGAACATGAAATCTACTTTTAGTATAATACATATTTACAATTTTACAAACTTTATAACAATGACATATCTAGATCACATATTTTGTGGAGCAGATGCTCTTCCAAGCCCCATCGTGGTAGGATCTTGGGTCTGGATTTGACAGAATTTCGCACTTTTTGTCCGGGACACAATATCTAGTTTGTCCATAAATTTGTACACATGTGTGCATTGTATCTAGGCATAAGCGTGTGAAGTTTTATGCTTTTGACATAAATACATTTGGTATAAAATCACAATTTCTACAGTTACGTCCCAGAGCATAGCACAGAGTTCTGGCTCCTCTTAAAATGTGCAGCAACAATTTAGGTTCAGAAGTCCGGTGTTTACATATTTTTTACAATTATCCACAGTCAATTATCAGTCTTTTTAGATATATACTTTCTGTCCATTGTGAATCAACAAAAGTTGTCTGTCCCCTCCTCCTTTTCCTCCTGGCAGGTCTGAAGAAATCCACCCCCTTCCTTCTGGGAGAGGCCATTTTTGACACTTCACAATCTGCATATGTTTTCAGCCAGAGAAAGTCTGTTGTGCCCTTCCCAGAGCAGCCCAAGTGCTCCTCCCCTGATCTAATTCTCACAAAGGTGTGATTTCCTGGCCTTGGTGGGAAGCAGAAGGGAGATGCCTTTTGTTGGGGGAAGCTGTGGAACTGGTTCGGTGGCTTTGAGTTCAGCTTAAATTCAATGTCATTTTATGATATTTTTCTTGGTTTAAAACAAAACTTGCAATTTTCAACAAGCAGCTAGAATTCCTATTGCAGCTTCAAAACCATGGAAATTAAATAGTTACATCCTAGGTTCCTCTTAATAATAGGTGTCTTAGTTTCCAGACATTTGATATCAATTGCACAAGTTTAAACTTCTGATGCAAACTACTGGCAACTGTCATACAGGCGCCCGCTGGTACTGCGCCCATATTTTGACAGATTTCCAAGACAGGCACACTTTTGCTGTGAATATTTTAATGACAGATTCCACTTTTCATGACATTGTATGTTCATAATGATTTCTTAAATGAAGTGACGGGTAACACCCAGCAAAGATAGTGGCTGTTTTATGGTGTTTTGCACCGCATTCTGTAGTTTCAGCAACCAAGAAAAAGGGATTTAAGAATAAGATTCTGGATTTCTTTCAGCAAGCACTGCTTTTCATGCAGTTTCCATTTTTACTTGGGGGGCAGCCCAGTGACATGTTTCATCAGTGAGGTCTCCATTCCACCATTGACAACAGGCAAGGTAGATTTGGCAGCCAGCTTTTCGTGTTTTGTAGAGTGCAATTTTCATAGGTTTTGGCGCGCCCAGGTGTTTTGCGGCCATTTTGATAATTCTTGCACCACCAGGACACAGGGATGTCGCAGGGCAGAGCAGAAGTGGGTCAATGCATCCCACAAGCCTCTGATTGTGCATGGTATAGATTTATAGGGAAAGGGAGGGGTCATTAAAGTGGGATAATGAACGACCTACAAGTTGTGGCCCAACATGCCCCAGGGTTAGCTGTGCTATACAAATGTATCAATAAATAAATACATAAATAAATAAATAAGACACAGCCAAGCGGCACAAGTTGAATAAAGGTCACTCTCCCAGGCAATACTGACCAATCTGGAGGTCAGTAAAGTTAGTAAGACATAGTAATAATAGCAGAAGAAGTTTTGGAGTTGTGGTGATGAAGTAAAAAATGTGAGTGTATAGGGAGAATAATGAAGTATCTAAGATTGGCTGAACGCAAACGTTTTTAAAATGCATTGAGTGCATTATCAGGTTTTCATGTTTTAGCTTTCAATTTGGTGCATTCCATTTGATATTGTCTGTCAAGTTGAAGGGGCTGTGAAAGATACCAAGTATTAGTGTCATGTTGAAGGAAATCTTGCTAGGAAATGGCATGACTGTTCATTGAATGCAGAGAAATGTGTTCTGCTTTTTGCCTGTCTGCTTCTGAAATCAGAATACTCAGAATGCAGTCAAAGGCTGTTGTTGACTGCTTATTGTCTGCATTGCCAGCAATCTGACTGGTTCAGATTGGGTCAATAATAACTTTTAAGTGCACATGTGTTTTATTCCCACTAAAAGGTTTAAAGCGCACCCTGTGTGGCCTCCCTGTTAATGACTTTTTTTTATTGTTTAATACATTACATTTCATTGGCAATATGAGGACCCTAAAACTGATCAAACAATCTGCAGGATGTTCCAACAAAGAAACAATGTTGGTGCAATCTGGAAATCTAAATGTCCTTTAAGTACGTTACATTATAAAACAATGCACACCTGTGCATTTCCAGGGCCGGCCTCGCACAACTGTCAGTGTGTTTTGGCTCGCCTCATGGTGCTTTATCAAGGCTGGTAAGAAAACCTTTCAGTTACTGTTGCTGTGATGGTACACTTTTTCTTTTTGTAAATGCGCAGATAACCTCTGCCCCAACAATAGTCCATTCAGCGTATCAATGAAATTGGTGGAGACGAAATATCTCTGAGATAAGACTCTCCGATAATTCAATGGTGTCATCTATCTCAATTAGTCAAAACATATCTTTACAAAGTGCAAATTATCTCAGCACTCCATTTTAGACCTGGTCACACCAGTCAAACATTAAATGCACGTGTACATAGATAGATAGATAGATAGATAGATAGATAGATAGATAGATAGATAGATAGATAGATAGACAGACAGATAGACAGATAGACAGACAGACAGACAGACAGACAGACAGACAGACAGACAGACAGATAGATAGATAGATAGATAGATAGATAGATAGATAGATAGATAGATAGATAGATAGATAGATAGATAGATAGATAGATAGATAGATAGATAGATAGATAGATATGTCGATTTAGGTCTCTTTGATTGGAATAAAATTGACATTTTGTTCAGAAATGCAGAGGGAGACCCCACCACCACTTCCCCCACCTATTCCCTTACCCCATCCCACATATATATTTAATTAAAATTGACCGAAATTACTAAAGAATTCGAACACAATAATGGATCAATTTCAGAAAAGGTCAATTGGGCCACAATCAAGTATGCTAATGCCATGAATGTCTAATGCGTGAACATCACTGAATGTCATATTCCCATCAGCATGGCCTGCCATCCATTCTAACTGCCAGGTCAGCAATACTGGTAGTGACAATCGCTGCACAAAAAAGAATGTCTAATGTTAAGTTACATTGATGACCACAATGCATCTGTGACATCATAGCATAATGAATGATATCACATGTCTCATCACTAATCCTAAAATGGAAATAACAGGTACATTTCTTGTACTGAAAATAATCTTGTTATTGGCTTACAGGCCTGATATATAGAAATTAAGAGATCTACGCTATCATGCGCCAATTGCAGCTAAAAGTCATCAATTAAACTAACAAATGTGATGTAAGTAAGAAACGTCAAGAGACGTCGATATCACTGAAAAATTACAATGAAATATTGATTACACCCTTAGACTAACATTGGAATGCTGGGGCCTGGCACGAGGGTGATTACAAACAGGAATGGACTGGGAAGCAAAAGAGGCCCTGGAAATGTAATAGGTTACCACACAAAAGTGGCCCAGGGTGCATAGGCCTACCAGGAAATCTCCAGAGTTCCCTATAGCCCAGTCCATCCCCCCGATTACAAAAAGGAAATGATGCCAATATTTTGGGCAAGGGGAACTTGGGGGGGACCCACAAAAATAAAAAAATAAAAATCTCGATAACTTTTTTCGTAATAGTGTACTCTTAAAAAAGGCACTCGTAAAAATGACTGGGGATGAAATGACATAGAACCGCATGCAGACAATGAAAATGGTGTAGAACATGTTTCTATAGATACTACCATGTGTAGTACTATTTTCTCAAACTGTATAGCTGCATTACCCTCCTCTTTACAAGACTGTGAGTTTGATACTGATGTACTGGCAAAAGGTGAAATATACTGCTAGTGAACAGTCTAGTGTAAATAGTGAATAATTAGTGCAATGGCTAGATGCAACTGCCTTCTACATCCTACAAAAGTAATGAGCAACATATTGTGAGACATGATGCCAAAGATACATGTGACACATGTGAAGTGCATAATTAATTAATAAAGTGCTTAAGTATTTGAAGAATAGAAAGATAATGACAGAGGGGGGACTGAAAACACTGTCATTGGTGATTAGTGTGAGTGTGACTATATTCCACCAACATGTTCAGTATGATGTAGGACGCCTAGGAGACAGTTGTCAACCTTTTGGATAGAAGGGGGGATGGCTGAGAAAACTGAAAATCATTAAGAAGAAAAACTCACAAGCCTAGACAGAATTATGCAACCTGAAAGAGTAAGCAAATAATATTAATAATAATAATAATAATAATGATGTCTGGTGTTTTATTAGAAATATTTTGTGAAGACATGTTGTTTTAGATACCTAAAGTATCACTTCTCTGTGTCTTTTTAGGCTACAACACTGCAAGTGCATTGATTCTATTAAAAGCTTCAACAAGCTTCATGATAATCCATTAGAAATGAAGATGTAAAAATCATCCGCATAGAACATATAGAATAGGGATGCTTTCTGATGAGTTATAACACTGAGGGTTGGTCGACGACATACATATACCAACATATATCTCACGTATATATTTACTTTCACGGCAACAAGGGGCTGTATTGCAGACTACCCTATATTAATCTAGAGATTGACTTTGTATAGTGAGCCAGTGCTATGGGCCTTGTTCTGTCCTTTTAGCAGCTGATATAATTCTGCCAGGTATTCTGTTCACAAAGTGCCAGTAATTATCATGTATTTTTATATAGCGCTGCACACCCATAGGTCCCAGAGCACTGAAATAACAGAAGACGTTATTATCCCACAGAGTGGTACTCATTTTATGGACCTCGGATGGATGAAAGGCTGAGTGGACCCTTCCGGGATTCAAACCTGCCACAGCAACCTGCACACAGATATCACGGGAGAACGCTTAGCTCGCTGTGCTATCTGACACTAGTTCCAAGATTACCAGTAGAAGTAATATTACTGCTACTGCAAGTAATAGCACATTTAGTAGCAAAGGAATAACAACCTGAACTACTAGCAGTACTGCAAAAAGTAGTAGTTCAACCAATAGCACCAGTATTACTCAAATAATTAGTTCTATTGGTAGTACTATCACCATGCCTAAAAACAGCAGTAGTATGAGTAGTAATAGTAGTATTATTTATATATGCACCAGGGTTATATGAGGTTTGCAGGGCCCTAAACTGCTGCAGTAAATGCCAGACTGCACTTTGTATACACAGCTCCACCTGATTACACAGCTCCGCCTGATTATTCAAAGGGACTCCCACATACTGCTGGTAGTTGCTGGGATTCATCTGGCATTTGCTGCACAGCCAAAAAGGACTTTGCAGTCCCATACCCGCTGCTGCCTGCCAAAGAAAACCCTACCTACTCAAGACATCAGGAAGCAGAAGAAAGGACACAAAGGACAGCAGCAAGGACCTTGAGCCTTCCTGGACAGGCTGTCTCTCAGTAAGACGTTTATATATAGTTTATAGCTTTTTAGGATCCTAAATGGGGGCGCCAGACAATCAGGGAGCTCGGAACGTGGGCTGAATCCTTTGGTATAAGCCTGCGTGAAAGGCTCCCCCATGACTGCTCGCCCCTACTCCTCTACCACCTTCCTCCCTCTCACCTCCTCCATATCGGCTTTATCACCTGCGAGTCACTACACGTGGGTGCTAAAAGCGATGCTAATATTTTTTTTCAAACATACCTTTATTCCATCATGCAACACCTTGTCGGGACAGGAGTATGTCTTCAGTGTTCTTCAGAATCAACTCTGAAGATTTCAACTCCGAAGACGGACTCCCGTGCAGATGCGACGCTGTAGGACGGAGTAAAGGTACGGTTGCCTTTTCTTATTTTACTTTAACGTTGCCTTTAGCACCCGTGAGTATTTACTCCTTTTATATTTTTAAATAACAATTTTTAGAAGGACTCATGTTATATTTTTAAAAGTTGTTTTAGTTACGTAGCTGCTCAGGTTTATAGGGTTATATTGTAAATAGTGTCTTGTGAATGGTGTCCGGTCAAATGGTCGAAAATAAAAGATCGAATGACTATTTGATCGAAAGTCAAATGGTCGGAAAAAAAATGGTCAAATTTGTTTATTTATTTATTTATATATTTTTTTAGTTTTGTTTGGTTAAAAAAAAAAAATATATAGAAAAAGGGGGGTTGCAGGGGGTTGCAGGGGGAACCACCCCATAAAAAAACATTAAAAAAAAAAAATCGACCATTTTTTCAACCATTTGACTCTCGATCAAATGGCATTCGATCATTTGGTTTTCGACCAAATGACCCACAACCCTTGTGAATCCCTCATTTTATACAGGACTTATCTGCTGGCGTACCGGAAGAACAAATATAAGTACTCCAAAGAACAACTAACGAACTGTACACCAGCATATTATGGTCCGCCTTTCCTTTTTTGTGCCAAGTTATTTTAACCTATTGCTTTCTCCCGTAGGGGTCGTGGGGAAATTCATCCTGCCCTAACCTTTATCTTTTCGTCCTTTGTCCACTTCAAATAGAGGCCCACCAAGGTGATCTGGATCTCAGGTAAACTGGTTGGACACAGATAAGAGGTGGGTCAAGTGTTAAAATAAATGATATAAAGGCATATTGGGCCCGCCTACACCTGTCTCCCAATAAGTGCCTGGCACGAACCTCCTGCTACACATGAGTGGAGTCTCAGTTAGATAGTTACTATGGAAGCCAGATAAAAGTGCATCTCCAAGCGTTTCTCCTGAAGATACTCACCAATCCAGATGACGACAACCCACTCAAGGACCTTTAAATAATGGGGTAGGAGAGAAACTGGGTGATAGTTTGCTTGGACATCTTACACTTGGACAGTTGTGTCAGCAGAGGGTTTCTTCAAAAGGTGTAGGACAGTTGCAAGTTAGAAGGAGACATGGTAGAGTCCAGCAGAGAGAAGTTAAAGAACTCAGAGCGATGTTGGCAGGTGATTGGGAATAAGTATAAGGCCATTTGCGGAGCAAATAGGTCCAAAGGAGCACAAGATGCAATGTCGCTTTGAAGGATGGTTGCTGATTTGTTTGGAGAGGTAAGAGTGAAGTAGGTGAGAGTAGAAGGGGTAGAAGAGAGATGGAGACAGAAGGAGAGTGGGATAGAGGGGAGGGTGCAAGAGTCTCATGAAGTTAGGGGTTGAACGTCAAAAGAGAGGGAGCAGGCAATACGTAATGGTGTGTGAGGTGTAAGCAAAGCTTGTAGCGTAGAAAAAGGTTTGTGGGGTGGTTGCAAATTGACGAGACTAGGCTTGTGAAATAGGAGGATTTGGCAGAGTACAGTGCAGATGCAAGAACATCAAGGAAGTTTGATTAGGCTAAGAGGAGGGTAAGGGTCAAGGATTTGTGCCAACACTGTAAGTCATGGCGCATGTTTGTTTTCAGGGTCTGGATCTCAGAGCTGATCTAGGGCTGAGGACAGGGAAGTTAAGGGGTGAATGTGCATGCAGGAAAATGTTGGACAAAGGGAGTCACAGATGCATAGTGAAATTAAGAAAAAGACTGGTCAATGGAAGAGGCATGAATTGGGGAGAGGAAAAGAAGAGAGATCCCTGCATTATGACAGTAAGTGGCAAGAGAGTTCAGCTTGAATGTCCCTTTGGTCATGGAAGAGAGGAGGGGAGGAGTCGAAGTTGGGGGGGCTGAGCTGTGAACTATTGAGCTATCAGAGGGAGAGGAATCATTGAAGAGGTCAGAGGAGCAGAGCAAGTAGAGTGAAAACAAGATCAACAGAGTTCTCATCATAGTGGAAAGGCTGGTCATGAAGAGAGTAGAGGGAGTGATCAGATAGGAGGGAGTTAAAATCAAGGCAGGTGGCTGCGGAGGGCTTGGGAATGTTAACGTCCCCCAGCCTGGTAATAGGGATGTCAGTGTGAAGTGACTCAAGGAGAAGGTTCATGACAAAGGTGATAGTGCCAAGGGTCGCTAGAGAGCCTGAACAGTGAAAGGAATAGGAGTGAGGGGTTACATAGTGGAGTATTCACAAGAGGAGGAGGTGTCAACTGAGAGGTCAGAGGAGGAGAGTGAACCCGCCTATGCCACCCTCCCAAGGGGTTGGGTGGGTGGGAGAAGTAAAAATGTCAGTGTGGAGAGTTACAAGTGTAGCAGAGCCATGCAGTGTGGTTCAGGTTACCTTGATAGCAAGAAGTGAAAGTTGAGATGTAGTTACTAGTATGTTCACTACTAATACTGGTAGAAGTAGTACTGCTTTTAGATGTACTGCAGTTATAGTAGTAGTACTAGTAGTAGTCATTAATTACTAACTACTTCTATTGGTGTCAGAGGTACTAGTACTGTACTACTACTATTTACTAAAAGTACTATTAGAAGTAGTAGCATAACTATAACTGCTACTGTCAGTAGTGCTGCTTTTTCTGATAGTAGTAGTACTGATGTTGTAATAGTACTATTAATAAATCTAATAGTAGCAACACTACCTCTGGTATTACTAGTGTTAGGTGAGATTAGTAAGTAAGTAAACTTGTTGGTTTCACGTCAATGAAACACAACTTGTTACTGTGCCCCTTTGCTGCTGTAATGGGTCTGCAGACTGCACCTCTTCCCCTCTTGTGTCACATTTTCTTTAAGGGCTTGAAAGCAGCTCACAAAATGGAGGACAACCGTAACACGAAAATGACTACAGAAATGTTGGAAATAAGACAAATGGAAATGTGTTTCGCTGGAAAATAGTCAAAAGGTAGAAAATTAGGAACAGCATATAATTTTTGTAAAAACTGAGTGTGCCCTTTAGGGGGTGGCATTGGTCCTTCTTTTCTTACCCCAAAGTACACGGCCTCTCCAGTGATCACATGAAATAAAACTATGTTTTAGATCTAGATGGGTTTTTCAGGGAAATATAGTGGCTAGTATTGATCTTGATTTTCGTTGAGACCTGATTTACCGAACTGGCCTCTGTTGGTTCCCCATAAGGTTCACTGTGTGTCCTTATGCACAGATATCTGCTGATTAGGCATCACAGGACCAGATTATATAATAATAATAATAATAATAATAATAATAATAATAATAATAATAATACATTTATTGTGAATTAGTTCAAATTTGAACTTTACACAAACAATACAGATACATAACTTAATACAAACATACAGTCAAAACATTAGATATAAAAGTTATATAAAATTGTATAAAAATTGTATAAAATTAGACATATATTTATAAATCAAACACAATGCAACACAGAGATAATACAGTGCAGGGGTAAAGTGTGGCACGTTCCATACATATCGTATACAGCCCAACACACAAAATACCTGACACAAATGAGCGCATACCACAAGCGCTGAGCACCAAGTGACAATCGTAATGGTCAAGCCTCGAACTTCAGACTAGGGGCTGGTTCCTGGAGGGACCGCTCAAGGTTCCCCTAAAGCCGGCTGGTTCGGTAATAAACTTTTAACTTTATCCCAAACCCTATATAGTGCCAGCTGTGTCGTACTTGAGTCCGAGTTTAAACAGTAATCCCAGAAGGACTCTCCCTTGATGGTCTCATAATTGTTTACCAATTTACCCAGCAAACACATATACAATGGACCCAAACGGGGGCACACAGTCAAGACGTGCCTGGTGGTTTCTAGGTGTTCTCCCTTCTCACAGATACGACAACACCTGTCCTTTGGTAAAATACCTAACCCTAGCCCAGTGACGGCTAATACCTGAAGCTGATTCGTCCGCAGCCTTAGCATAAATTGAGGTACCTCCGGATCTGTGCATAATAGCAGGTATGGTTGGGGCTTTCTGTATCTGTGGATTACATGCGTTACAGCTTCGTACCACTTCAAAGTCGACAGATGGATGTAGTTCTTCTTTGTTTTTCAGGGAAATCTAGTGGCTAGTATTGATCTTGATTTTCATTGAGACCTGATTTATCGAACTGGCCTCTGTTGGTTCCCCATAAGGTTCACTGTGTGTCCTTATGCACAGATATCTGCTGGTCAGGCATCACAGGACCAGATTATATAGCCTGGCTCCTTACCCTGGCTCGAAAATGATTCTCTGCCTGGTGAAATTTGAATGAATTAGAATACAGTTATTTGATTGACCTGTAATTTTAAATATTTAAATATATATTATATGGGCACCATATTTGGTTTGTATGCCAGTCACTCCGCCAGTTTCCAGCCTTATGGTGAAAAGTGGGACCTTTTTTTGAATGTGTTCAATATGGCGCTGCATACCTGACTGAGTTTTCAAGAGTGATCCCTACAATGATTCCGAAGAATGATGAATTTGGCTACAATTCTGTTTCCAAATGTGGCCCAGATTGCCACTTCCGTGCAGGTTTTAGCCTTTCATGTCTTATGCTTTTGATACATACAACTCTTGCAGGGATGTCTGGAGCAAGGCTTAAATCAGGCAGAACTGTATAATATATTACATCATGGACAGTTCACCAATAACAACATTAGTCGTTATTTTTTTTTTATTTCCAAATTATTCGGAATTAGCCCATGCTGGAATTACTTCAATTTCAGATTGTGCCAATTCAATTTCGTTGTGAGAATCATTTCATTAATCAGAACATTTTACAATCACACAGACTGCTTTTTAAAGCATTTTTTCGCATAATAAAGAGTCACTCATTGTTGGCCTATATTCAGCATTTCCAGAAAGGCTCTATAGATTGCTATGAATACCATACATCGACAGTGTTGTACATCAATGACATCATTGTATAGATATTGTGTGTGGAACAATAAACAAAGAGGGCCCGTCTCTTAAAAACCTTTTTTGAGGATAGTGATGGGATGCGCTATCATATCTCCCACACTTGTGCCAAAGGCAATTAACAGAATGCACAGAGGGCACATGAATGTGCATAGCACACATTTAGATAATGTGTTTCTCCTTCCATTTGCCCAATTGCACAAATAAAGGGGCACTTCTCTGCATTTTAATTTTCATCCTGAATTCAGAAATGGAATTTGATTTAAAATGTGCAGAAAACAAACACATTCCTCTGCAGCTGCTTTGAACATGTATATTTTTAAGTGTAACATTAGCATTGTAAACCGCTGATATCCCTCTCGAACTTCTAGCCATCAAGAAGAGATAGAAATGCTTTTTTAGTTGTAGTCATTTAGGTGGATCTAAAGCACCACCTATAAGCCCAAATAATTGCCCAAAATATTCTGCCCAAACTGCTTGGTCACATGCCTTTTGCACTAGACCACAAGCAAACTCCAGACTTCCCCTTTCGGGGTGGTTCCAAGCCTGATTTGCATATGGTCTTCCCCCTTCTGTAATGGCTTGGCAGGTGAAGAAGATGATCTGGAGTGTTCCCCAGAGCAACGGCCGAGGTTAGGATTTATTCAAAACCTTCCAGCCATCAACTCCTTTGTTTAAGTTCTATGTTTAACACTTTGGGCCTCATTACGAGTCTTGTGGTATGGCGAAAATGAGTCCGGAACGGTAATACCGCCATCGTTTATCGTACCGGCCCATTACGAATCTACATACCGGTATTACAGTCAACCGCATGGAGGCGCTGAAACCGTGCACTTCTGTACCGGCATGTGCGTGGCCATGCGCCCTTTGTGGCTGCAGTACCGGCATGCCGCAAACGGGAGGACATTACGAGTCACACGGACAGGCACTCATCGGCATCCAGATGGCGGTAATAAGGGTTACCACCATGCAGGTAGCCCCAGCATGGCGGATCACCCGTTAAAAGCAATCTGCTATGTTCCCAACTGCCACAGGTGCACACAATCAGCACAGGAGGAGGCAATGCAGCCTGGGCCAGCACAAAAGGAGCACACCCACACACCATACCCCTTCCTAGACCAGAATGATCCCACTTGCTCTTGCGATTTTGGAGCTGGAGGACATCCCTGCACTGCTACTCCATGAGCAGGCACTACATCAGGTACTACAGAGGAGGCGCAAGAGGAAATGGAGAGTGAGACTGGCCCAGCAAATACCACCAGTGCAAGCAGTGGTACAACGCAGGCAGCCACCAATCCCTTGCATAAGGGCCACTCCATTCAACTTGACTCCTGCACAGATCCACACCCTGTACCGCCTGGACAGGGACACCATCACCGCCATTGTGGATCTAATACACAATGACATAGTCAGCCTGATTGATATCTGTACCACCATCCCCCCTTTACTGAAGGTAGTGTATGTGCTACACTTCCAGGGCACAGACACCCACCAGCACAGTGTGGCAGCTGCATGGCATATCACAACCATGTTTCTCACGCATGCTGAACTAAGTGCTGGATGCCCTCCTGAAGCACGCAGGGAACTACATATCCCTACCACGGACTGGCCAGGAAGTGGGTGACACTAAAATAGGATTACATTCACTGGCGGGCATGCCACATTGCATCATTGCCCTCGACTGCACCCACGTGGAGTTGGTGGTCCTGCATGCCATGGAGGTGGTGTACCACAATCGCAAGCTATACCACTCATCAATGAGCAGATGATATGTGACGCCAGCAAGATGATCACACATTGCTGTGCCCGATTCCCAGCATCAACGCATGATGCAATGCGGCTGCCGAACTCCATGCTACCCTGCTACATGGAGCGACATGCTGCACGACGTGCCTGGTTGCTGGGTAAGTCTGCTCACAGGCCCATGGTAGTGTTTGAGTGGGGGTGAGACATGCATATGCTACTTGAGTGTGTTTGGGGGCATGGCGGAACATGCATATGCTATCTGTCCGTCCTCTGGCCCATGGGCGTGAATGTGGTGGTGACTGGACACTGTCCATGCTGGAAAACATTGCACGCCTAATCATCCCAACCTGAACATGACACTGACAATGCATGCCGACATACTCTGGCCGCACACCAATGTCAAAATGTCACACTCTGAAGCAGCGCCCTACCCACATCATGTCCACTGCACATCATCAGACCGTACCCACAGCACCACAGTGCACCAACATGCAGTCACAAAGCTTAATATACACGACCGCATCAAAGCACCTCACAGATCATGCATGCATGAGTGTGTACAATTAAATCCCGCTCTGGAAATCCACTGTCACTGGCCCTCCACCACAGGAACAATGCATACCACCATGGCGAAATGTGTAGATGAATGCCAACACAATAATCTACTTGTGACAAGACTGCTGGAAGTCCAACCTATCAAGTAGTCAACCTCACCTATATGATTGTGATTGGATTGGAAAACATCCACTGCACATAAGTACCAGCATGCAAGTGGACACCCTGCATCATCAAAAGAATGCATCGCTACACTTGTGTACAATAACACCAAAAACATTGTGGCATGATTACATGTGTGCAGACGTGTAGGGACATGTGAATGGCGTCACAAAATAACTGCAAACATGATACTCCAAACAACATGTGACATGGTGTACATCAGCCTATATCATCAAACACTGGCCTACATGAATCTGGTCACATCACCCGCCACACATCCCTCACATGTGAGTACATCAGGGTCCATCTCACTCCATCTGGGTGATTGGTGAGTCTGAAGTCAAGTCCTCTCAGTCCTGTATGTCACACATGCCCACCATCATGTTTTGGCAAGCTGTGAACAGGCCAGATAGTTGAACATAATTGTAGTCAATGGCTGCCATCAGAAATATCCTGCATATGAACATGAACAATGTACAGGCTGAGCACAGATGGAGTTGAAGAATTACCCTCACACATACCTTATTGTGCTCCCATGCAGGTGATGCAGGCTATCCCATGAAGCCGTGGCTCCTCAACCCTGTCAGAAACCCGCGGAACAGGCACAACGAGGACTACAATCGGGCTCATACACGTACCCCAGTCGTGATCGAGCACACCTTTGGCCTGTTGAAGGCACGGTTTCGCTGCCTCAGCAGGTCAGGTGGGGCACTCCTGTATGGGCCTGAGAAGGTAGGAAAGATCATAACAACATGTGCATCTGACGGAACGTACCTAAGCCGCCTGACATTGACCAGCAACCACCGGGTGAGGATGAAGATGATGATGGAGAAGAGGTTGCACATCAGCCAGGTGGCGATGCACATGAGGGACGTGCTGTGCGTCAGTCTGTGATAGAACAATTTTTCTAAAGCACATGGATGCAGAGGGTGCCATGGATGTGGGACTCTGGGCACTGGGTGTGGCGGTAGATGGACACTGTGCACTGTAAAGCAATAAATTCACAAACACCCAATTAGCAATGTCAGTCATGTGTTTTTTTGTACACAACGGGTGTATTAAACAAGTTTGTTTGTTTGTTTGTTTGTTTATTTATTTATATAGCGCTCTTGACCCAGGGGTATATGTGCGCTTTGAACATCAGGTTACAGACAACAATAGGGAACAATAGTACAACAGTAATGAGGCAAAAGTAAAGGTTGTCAAGCAGGCAGTTAGTGCATAGATGATAATAGGCAAACATAATAAGAAACATTTGTACATTAGGTATGCATACATACATGGTTGGTTATTTGTTGAGTAACCAAGTGATGACCTTAGTTCTGAAGGGTTGGAAGGTGGGTGTGGATTTGATATCCAGTGGAACGGTGTTCCAAAGTTGTGAGGCCAGAGCTAGGAAGCTGGATCCACCAGCTCTTTTGAGGGAGTATTTGGGCACCGTCAGTTGTAATGTGTTAGAGGATCTAGTGGTTCTGGTGTTCTGTCTTAATGTAAATTTGTTAGTGATATAGGGCGGGGCTAGGTGGTTAAGAGCTTTGTATGTGAGGCATAAGGTTTTTAGGTCTATTTTTTGTTGGATGGAGAGCCAATTGCATGTGATTCTTGTAGCAGAGATATGTTCTCTTCTGGGAATATTTAGGGCGGCACGGAGTGCGTTATTTTGTAAGACTTGCAATTTGTTGATTACTGTTTTGTTGGCACCTACATAGAGGCTATTACAGTAGTCCAATTTGGATTGAATGAGTGCTCTGGCTAAAGTGAGGCAGTTGTTAGGGGAGATCAATGGTCTGCAGGCCCTGATTAATTTACCAGTGTAGGCAGTGGCTGAGGCAGTCATATTAATTTGTTTGGCTAGGTTGGTATTCGTGTCTAAATAGAAACCGAGGGTTTTTACACTCTTGGCGATGGGTATGGTGTTACCGTCAATGGTAAAGCTGGTGTAGCTGGGACAGAGTATCCGGATGGTATTGGGTGAGCCGACAAGAAGCAGTTCAGTCTTATCATCATTCAGGCAGAGGCCATGTGTGGCCATTCATGCCTGAATGATGGAGAAGACTTCATTGATCCATTTGGCGTCTGCGTTGTAATTACCGGATAGGGTGAGGAGTATCTGGGTGTCATCTGCGTAGTTCGTGTAGGTGTCACCCAGATTGTCCAGCTTGTCGAATAGGGGCTTTGTAAATATATTGTACAAAGTAGGTGAGACACAGGATCCTTGTGGGACACCGCAAGTAATGGGAATAGGGTCAGCCGCTGCTAGGGGTGAGAAGACCCGCATGGTCCTGTTGTCCAGGAAGGATTGGATCCATGTGACCGCAGAGTGGGAGAAGTGTGCTGCCGATGACAAATGGTTGCACAGGATTTTGTGGTCGACCAGGTCAAAGGCAGCAGAGAGGTCGAGGAGAAGAAGAATTGCAGCCTTACCTTTATCTTTGAGTTCGTCTATCTGGCACTTGAGATCAACATGGGCCGTTTCTGTCCCGTGTTGTGGTCGAAAGCCAGATTGGCGAGTTCCTAGTAAATGGTTTGTCTCAAGGTAATCCTGGATTTGTAAATAGGCCCCTCTATCAAGAATTTTTAGTTAGAATGGGACGGTGGTAATGGGTCTATAATTCGTGGGTATGTCAGGGTCGAGAGTGTTTTTTTTAGTATTTTAGTAGTGGCAGGGCCCAGGATTGTTTCAGATTACTGGGGACCAAGTTATTGGAGAAAGACAGGTTTATTAATTTAGTAATGAAGGGGGAGAGATCCCTGGCTGCATCTTTTATGATCTGTGCGGGGCAACTATCCCCCTTGCAGTTCGAGGGTTTCAAAGATGCTATAATTTTCTGTACCCCCGGTATGGATACCTTTTTGAAGGTAAAGCCTGAGCTAGTGGCGGTAGGTGGAAGAGGGGTGGAACTGGAGGTAGGACCAGGAGTGAGTTGTTGTCGTTTGTTGTCAATTTTGGTTTGGAGCCCTGACATTTTGTTAGCAAGAGCATTCTGGATCCCTGTGCACCAAGGTTTATCCTTAGTGCAAGAGTCAGTGGGAGGAGTGGCATTTTCTAATTCCTTTAGGATGTTAAAGAGCTCCTTTGTGCTGGAGCTTGCCTGGGAGATCCTAGTGTTGAGAGATTCTTTCTTAGCGCGTGTAATCTCATTTTTGTAGAGAGTGGAGATATTAGTGAGATTAGTTCTGTTATTTACTGAAGGCACTGATTTCCAAGTGATATTTACAACGTGCATAGACCCTCCACCTCACACACACACACCCTCCCCTCTCCCCCAAAATCTCCCACATACCCCTCCCCCTTGAACAGCCCCACACACACCCTCCTTCCTCCCCTCAACACCCCCACACATCCCCTCCCCCTTCCCTCCAAAACCCCCGCACACCCCTTCACACTCCCCCCTATCCCCCAACACCCCCACACATGAAATGTCTCAATATGCAATTCCAGTCAACAACACATGCAGGGTGCCCCTGCTACTTCTGGTCCCTCTTCGGAGAAGTGGGTTGCATTCCAGTGTGTCGCATGCTGCACAGGGACCTGTGCACAGGGTTGGTCTGCATAGAGCTGGCACGTGTGGCATATGATGAGGTGGATGGCCGCTGCTCCATGTTGTCCGCTATTACGGCCAGGATCTGGGCCACTGCTGTGAAAACATCATGGACCCATTTGCAATGTATTGTTTTACAAGTTCATGCATTGCCTGTTGCCGGCCCTCCAACCGTGTCATGCGCCCCTCAATGTCCCGGATCGCGGTGGAGGTGGATGGTAGATTTGCTGCGGTGGCCAATACGGGGGTGTTCCCAGATGGGGACCACTCCGCATGTGTGCCCTCGCCTCCAGACTCAGGCTGAGGGGTGCCCTGTGGATTGACGTGTGGGTTGACCTGGGAGATGGGGTTTTCACGGCATCTCCATGCAGGGTGCCTCCCTCGTGGGTGTGCTCCTCATCATGCCCCTCTTCCTCATCGCCACTATGGGGAGCAGATGCAGCTATCTCCCCCACAGAATTCGTGGCAGCCGACTGTGTTCCCTCATGCTCCGAATCTACAGTTGTGGCCACGTCCTGTGTGACAGTTGATGCCTGGGGTGTGGCAGCAGGTGTTTGTTGGTCCTGTGCAGGTGGCTGTGAAGATGGTGGTGCACTGGTGTGTCCTTTGCGTGCCACTCAGACCATCCGACTGCCCCTGGACATCGATGGCCTGGCCCCATCATCCCTGGCCCTGGCCCTTTTGGCAGGTGTGTTGGCCTGGGCACCTGCTTCATGGTCATCACTGTCTACATCAGTGTCTGTGGGGGACAAAGAGAGGCAGGGCATCAGTGATGGTAGTACTTGCATCATGCATGCATTGGTATCTGTGCAGTTTGTGCCGCATGGCATTTTATGTACAGCACCTCTTGTTTTATTCACAGCACCCAATGTTGTTCTAGGTACAGCACCTCGTATTGTTCTGTGCACAGCACCTCATGGTGTTCTATGTACAGCATCTGGGTTTGTTTTATTCACAGCACCCCATGTGGTTCTAGGTACAGCACCTCTTGTTGTTTTATTCACAGCACCCAATGTTGTTCTAGGTACAGCACCTCTTATTGTTCTATGCACAGCATCTTCATGTTGCTCAATGTACAGCACCTCCTATTTTTTTTTTATTATTTAAAGTGTAGTATTTTAGTTTAATTTTAAACTTTTATCACACTTTTCCTTTTCAGTTTTATTCGTCTCTTTTCCTTTCGTTTCGTCGTAACTGTTTTTTTGCGTCCGTCACCTCCTAAGGTATATGTTTGTTTATTCACTTGATGTGTCCAGATGTTTGCAAGATTTCCTCTGCTAGTTCATCATCTTTTTCTTTGAGGATTTTATCCAAAAAGTTTATACCCGCACATGAGAATTGTGGATTGTGACCTTGAATAAAGTAGTCCCAACGTTCCTCATCGTTGCGTTGGGTTGTTTTTAACATATACCTTGATAACAAACGCTTTCTGTCCTTTGAAACGGCGATGCAGTTCATCATGAGATGCATCGGAGTCTCTAGTTGCCACTCTTTTTGACAGAACCTGCAGCGCCCTTCATTAATGCCTCTTCCTCCAGTTCTGTTTTTATATTCATTTGTTGGGTAGACTCCCAACCGGATTTTTAGTAGTGTTGCTCTATGTGTGTGTGATGGAAATTTTACTAGATACTCTGGAAGCATGTTTCTTTTTCTATGTTCGACTGCCATGGTGTTTATGTTCCTTAGCTTCATTTTGGCCTCTCTTGTTGCAATCCAGTCTTGTCTCATAAGCTTTTCTTTTACTTTGGTGGGATTTGTAATCAGTTCTTCTTTAGATGAGTCAATTTTTGTTAGTACTTGGGACCATTCTCTTTTCCAATGGTTAAGGTAGATTGAGCTTTTGTCTTCTCCTTTGGTTGCCAGTAGTTTATAGCTCTCGGCCGGACTGGTTTCACATATTTTTCTCAACAGGCATAATGATTTCCATTTCATTATGGCTTCAAGTGACTAGAGGCCCAGTTCCGCTCTTATAGCCACTATAGCACCTCCTATTCTATTCACAGCACCCCATGTTGTTCTATGTACAGCATCTCATGTTGTTCTCTGTACAGCACCCCATGTTGTTCTAGGTACAGCGCCTCATATTGTTCTATGCACAGCACCTCATGGTGTTCTATGTACAGCATCTGGGTTTGTTTTATTCACAGCACCCCATGTGGTTCTAGGTACAGTACCTCTTGTTGTTTTATTCACAGCACCCAATGTTGTTCTAGGTACAGCACCTCTTATTGTTCTATGCACAGCATCTTCATGTTGCTCAATGTACAGCACCTCCTATTCTATTCACAGCACCCCATGTTGTTCTATGTACAGCATCTCATGTTGTGTTGTTCTCTGTACAGCACCCCATGTTGTTCTAGGTACAGCGCCTCATATTGTTCTATGCACAGCACCTCATGTTGTTCTATGAACAGCACCTCGTTTTGTTTTATTCACAGCACCCCATGTGGTTCTAGGTACAGCACATCTTATTCTATTCACACCACCCCATGGCGTTTTATGTACAGCACCTCTTATTGTTCTATGCAGAGCATCTTCATGTTGCTCAATGTACAGCACCTCCTGTTCTATTCACAGCACCCCATGTTGCTCTAGGTACAGCACCTCTTATTGTTCTATGCACAGCATCTCATGTTGTTCTATGTACAGCACCACTTATTGTTCTATGTGCAGCACTTCATGTTGTTCTATCCAGGCAACTTCTGTTCTATTCACAGCACCCCACGTTGTTCTTTGCACAGCACCTCTTATTGTTCTATGCACAGCACCTCATGTTGTTCTATGCACAGCACATCATGTTGTTCTATGTACAGCACCTGGTATTGTTCTATGTGCAGCACTTCATGTTGTTCTATCCACAGCACCTCCTGTTCTATTCACAGAACCCCACGTTGTTCTAGGTACAGCACCTCTTGTTGTTCTATGCACAGCACCTCATGTTGAGGTGATCCAGGGACAATAAATGTTCTTTGTAAACAACCCTCTGACACCTAGGACCAGGTTACCTTGATCATCTTTCAAAATAGTAGAGTTTGATGGGAAACCAGGGTGATTAGGGCATGGAGAAAGGAGAACAACATTAAAAGAAAGGCTTAAAAAAATGTACGAGTTAAGACAATGAAGTTGCTATTAATGAGAGGCCCTTGCTTTCAGTGACAGAGCCAAGGCTCTGGGGTGATGGGGAGCGCAGGCCGCGGTGGCAGAAAGCGGTGGAAGGGGCAGAGGTTACGATGCTTGAGAGCTGGTGACATATGGGTCCATTTGTATTTTTAAATTAGTCCACACCAGACTGACACTCATAACCTCACGAGGACAACTTCCCCATAATTGTGCATAATTTGTTTGCTAAGCATGTGCTCAAATGAGCAAACGGCACACGTCTCCGCAAATACGAGGGTCCTCAGCAGCTGTTTATCCACATGAATTATGCAGAATTCGGGGCACATGTTCCTCGAATCACTGTCTCTGCTGAACCAATTTCCCTTTAAGTTTTGAGCCGTCCGAACTTGTATTACAATGAAAGAAAGTTACATATATCTGCGTAGCGCAGTTCCATGCCAAAAAAAAACGCCTTTCTCTACAGGACCAACAGACTTGACCCGTGTCTGGCTAGTCATTTGGTTAAACCCTTTGCCTTTCTATGGAATGTGGGGTACACTTAGAGCACCCCAAATTCCATATAAAGCAAAAGAGTTCGGCCAGAGCAGCCAGAGCCTGCATCGCCTTCCCATGTCACATCATTGCCTCCCCTTCCATCATCCCCTTCCTAAAAATCCTAACCCTGTATCACTTTCTCCTTCCTAATCCAACCACACCTCCTCCCTCCCTAGCCTTTATCTTGCTTCTTCCTCAACTATTTTCAAAAGCATTGTAACTTCTATTCACCTCCTCCCTTTGTGCTTTGCAAAGTACTTTAAGTCCCTCTGAGTAGGGGCAGAGTTGTACAAAAGTGCGCATAAATAAATAAATAAAAAACACCACCCTACCTTCCAGTCTACCTCCAGATATGGTCAACCCAATTGCATCCCGAAAATGAGAGGTTAGCCAGTATGTTATAGTCAACCCCTACAATTCATATGGTACATTATGTTAATTGGCATGTGTGTATCACAGGAGTGGTTTGTAGACCAGAACCTTGGTGTGTGGATGGAATAGTGCGAGGGCAAAGCGTGTCCTATGGGGTTCATAGTTGGTGTCATGTGAGACATACCCTGATCATGGCACCGAGTTTTCTTGTTGCTACATCGAATGCATGTGGTTGCATGTGGGTGCACAGCTACAACAGTTGTGGCAAAGTATGGTAATAGGATGAAGCCTCAGGGCGCATGGATGGGAGGTTGTGTGAATGGGGTGTGTCCTATGTGGGTCATGTCTGTTGTCACATGTGAGGGCCGTGGTCCTGTCTGATCATGGTGCAGAGTGTTTTTGTTGCTGCATCTAATACATGTGTTTGCGTATCTGCAACAGGCGTGGCCATATATGTGTGTAGGTCTAAATCTTGGCACGTTAATGGAAGGCTGCTTGGATGGAGTGTGTTCTTTGTGGGTCATGTTGATTGTGCTGGATTCCATGCGTGTGGGTACACATCTACAACAGGTGTGGCAATGTAAGGTTGTAGGCCGAAGCCTTGGCATAAGGTATATTTATTTGATTTATTGAACATTTGTATGGCGCCTATACAGCAGAAAGTGTTTCCAGGCACACAAAGACTAGGGGGAAGGGAACATAGGAGGATAAAAGCAACAATAAACAATAAAACTGGGCCGTGCAACATTCCGATCGTGCAAGTTCAGCAACAGGAAGTGTAGGGGGTCTGAAGGGGAAGGGTGAGGGGAAGGTAAGGGGAGGTGCAGGGGGATGCAGGATGGAGGGGGGCAAGGGCTGGGTAAGTGCTAGGGGAGGCCTGGGGGGCAATGCTAGCTGAGGCCTGGAGGCCAAGTGCTTTGGGGGACAGGGTGGAGGTCAGGGTGTGCAAAGAGAGGGGGGTGAACCAGACTCAGTAGTCTGATCATGGAAGGGTTTCCCAAACGCAAGTCCAGGGTGCTGAGGAAGACTGGTTGAGGGGGGACATGGCCCCTGTGCGAGTCAGAAGTGACTAGACAGCCAGGCGTATCAGCAGAGGCGCATTGGAAAGGAAGGGGGAGAGGGAAGGAGGAGGAGAAGAGGAAGGTCTTGAGAAGCTTCCGGAACTTAAGGAGATCCGGCTCAAGTCTGAGAGGTGCAGGGAGGCTGTTCCAGAGGAAGGCTCCTGCCGAGGAAAGACATCTACCCCCAATCTCTGCTTGGAGAAACGTCTGACCTGCAGAGTTAGAGCTGGTGTATGGTGATAACCTATCCTACGTGTATCAATATTGGTGGCATGTGTGATACTGACAGCACCGCGTTCTTGCTGCTACCTCTAATGTGTGCAGAGGTAGATGCGATCATGGAGGTCCAGCAGGACAGCTCCCGCAAGGAATATCTTGGTGGAAGAGGCAAGGTAGATGTCTGTGGACCTGACCAATGAAATACCAACTTAAATTCAAGTGCCTTTACAAAAATGTGAAAATAGTCAACTCATGCAAACGACTTATTCACCAATCGAGGGAACATCGCAAACACCCTGCGAGTATGCATCTTAGCTCCATACACTCAGCGCATTATTATGCCATTTTAACACATTCATCAGCCGACTTCAGCAGTATATCATCATTAAAACCAAATGGCACCTATGGGAAAAGGAGTTGCAACATGACAACCAGCAGTGAAGGACTAAAACTGGAGCAGACAACACACACTGTGCAAATGCAAAACTTGAAAGACGTTTCCATGACTACCGCTCAGCCTGCACACCCCCTACACTTGCAGGCAGTAAACCATAGTTCCAAGGTCCCATGTGCAGATGAAAAGACAGTGACAAAATACTACAGAATGCCACGTGCCCACAATATCGACCCTTCACATCACCAGCTGCAGACGCTTTCCGTGGATATGACCAATCACAAGCATTGATTAAATACACAAAGCATGAATATACCCTGTGCTTCCTGAAGAGCAAGCTCGATACAAAAGTGTGACAAAGTAACAAATAAATGCTAAAATCTGTAACATGCATAACACAAAATCGTGCCTGCGAGACTGAAAGTGCATAGACCGCAACACAGCACATGGAGCTGCAGCCAAGCAAGCAGACCAAATTCTACAGTTGCCCCAGTTCCCACTGGAGCTACGCAAGCCACCGGAACCATGCAAGCAACCAAAACCATGCAAGCCACCAGAACCATGCATGCCACCAGAGCCATGCAAGCCACCGGAACCATGTAAGCCACCGGAACCATGCAAGCCACCGCAGCAATGCAAACCACCTAACCATGAAAGCGACCAGAACTATTCAAGCAACCGAAACCATGCAGGCCACCGGAACCATGCAGGCCCCAGGAGCCATGGATGCTTCCGGACCCATACAAGCCACCAGAAGCATCCAAGCTACCGGAACTATCCAAGCAACCAAAACCATGCAGGCCACCGGAGCCATGCATCCTACCAGAACCATGCAAGCCACCAGAGCCATGCAAGCCACTGGAGCCATGCAAGCCACAGGAAGCATCCAAGCCACCGGAACCATGCAAGCAACCGGAGACATGCAAGTCACCGGAACCATGCAAGCCACCAGAGCCATGCAAGCCACCAGAACCATGAAGGCACCTATGGATGCACTTTCTGCCACTGAAAATCAATGCCCTGCACTCGTGTGGACAGTCATTATAGCCGTCACTGATCTGCAAACACACTTCAGTCTGAAAAAAACACCTGGACCTGTGACAACAGAGACAGGTATGCCCCACTCTGCCTTGAAGCTTGTAGAATACCCTTCCCCATCTGCCAATGGCTGCTCCACAGGGCATTCTACTTGGATCACATACAAGCATCACCACATCCCTCACACCTTCAGTGCACATGATGGTACCAGAACCACAAGCCAAATGGCACTACTTGACAATACCCTTGGAGGGCACTGAACCATTGCAATGCAAGACTGTAGCTCAGCCATCCAAGCCAAGATGCACTTGAAAGAATGTATGAACCGATGTCCATCAATGGTATAATTAGCAGTGGGCTCTGCACATTACCAAATCCCTCCTTGCATACCCACACTTCACTATGGATGAGGTACACCCACAAATTCGGCCACACCCAACAGACCTCCATAATAGCATCACAACGTTCCCACTCCGTTGCTATGGAGACAGAGGCCAGTGACACCAGGAAACCATCATAAAAAATCCCCCTTTAATGTGCTGTGACGCCCATGCCACAAACCATACACATTGATGGAAAGAGAAGCAGAACCTGTCGTTCCAAACCAGCATTAAAAAGCCTTGTTGAAGACAGCATACCCTCAACCAGCAAGTCTGAGGAAGTGGAGTAACAGAAGCAATGGGGCTCATTATGAGTCCTCCGGTATCCCACTGGTAATTCCAGAGGGATACTGGGGAAAAACTGTACCGTTCCTGCCACCCAATATTACGGGCGGCAGAGATGCCGGCAACTCCCCATTCCATGGAGTCCCTGCTAGTACGGGTGCCAGTGATTCAGGCATTTATCTGCCGGCAGAGGCCTGATCTACCAGCAGGTCAGACCTGCCGGTATAACAGAGTCCCTACCGACAAACTTTCAGTTTGACAGTTTGTAAAAGTGCCGTTATACGCTATTACCAGCACATTATATACGGACCGGCAAACTTGAAATGAACCCGTATGTGCGGTCATAGCACCCACAAAGGAGGAAACCATGTCAGACCCCTCTGTCACTGCCGATAACAAGCAAACGGGCCCTAAGACAATCAAAATGAATGCACAGCAACCATAGCACATACCACACCCATGCCTGGCACACACAACTCCACAAAGGCCCAGAGAGATGCATTCATGAGAAAAATGACATAATATAAACAAAAGAGGCTAAAATCAAAGAGGCAGAATGGGTTCACTTTAATCGTGGTGGAGGTATAGAGCCGTGACACAGCATCACCAGTCCAAACTCCAGAGTATAGGTGCTCTCAGAGTTAAGGAACCCCTCATCTCTGGAAAGATCATGTGATGATTAGTACTGTAGTTTTGCATGGTGTTTAGCTTCCTATAAGAAGGTCTAGATTTGTTTACAGTAGTCAATCACACCATAATTTCTGAAGCTGCCAGGGCAAAACAGAGGTAACTAGACTGCAACTGGCTACTAAGAACAAACTAGCATCATCAATGTCAAAGGTGTTGGGTTTTGTGAAAGCACCCCGCTACCTCCCTCTCGGCATGTATGTGCCGGAGGGACAGCCCGCAGTAAAGAGATTAGTGAGTTGGGGCTGCGCTAGGCTGCTCACTTTATTTTCTAAATGACTCCTTGATTTTAATTGCTATTGATTGAACTATTTTTAGGGTACTTCTATTTATTTAAATTTTAATTGTTGTTAGATGGGGGATTTGAATTGAGTGGGCTAACTTTCTTTGAGCAGCATACTGGAAGGAAAGACTTAGCAGTCTTTCTTCCATTTTTCTTGTTCCCGCAATCTCCACATCACTCTCCGCTTCCCATCTCTTGACATTTATGTGCTGGAGGGACCGCCCAGAGTAAAGAGATTAGGGAGTTGGTGCCGCACTGGGCCGCTCGCTTTATTTATGAAACTACTCCTTGATTTTAATTGCTACTGATTTCATTGTACTCATTTTTAGGCTCCTTCTATTTATTTAAATTAGAATTGTTGTTAGGTGGGGGTTTTGAATTGAGTGGGCTAACTTTCTTTGAGCAGCATATTGGAAGGAAAGATTTAGCAGTCTTTCTTCCATTCTTCTCGTTGATGCAGTCTCCATGTCACTTCCCGCTTCCTCCATCTCTGCATTTATGTGCCGGATGGGCCTGGCAGGCCACCCACCCTCGCGCTAAAGGCACGCTAAAGGCAAGGCCTTCTGGGCACAACTAGGCTGGTGAGGGATTGGGGGGCTGGCAGACTGAGCTCCCTTTGGAGCGATGGGCGTACTCTAGGTCTGCTTTGCTCTATCTTGCCCATAGAGATATGGGTGTCCCAAAAGATATGCTTATGGGTGTTATCCCCTCTAATCTGACACGTGCCATTCAAGATGTCAGTCAACTTCAGTGTCTCCTATTTAATACCTGCTTGATCCCTGCTCATGCTCACGAGTTGTATGAGCTGTGCATTGAAGCCGCTCCTGATCTCTGTTTCATAACTGAGTGATCGTTGTGTGACACATCTGGTCCTAATCTTATCCCAAGCCATGCCATTGGAATATGATATTCCACGTGTGGACAGAAATTCAGTTCATTCTGGAGGAGGCTTAGCAGTGGTCCATCGAACAACACAGTTCTCTGCTCTATTAACTTTGCAGCATGAAGTTCAAATGGAGGCTCTGTTTTTTGCGTGTCACTCTGTCATTCTCCCAAACCGCCTATGTGCTGCTGGTCTAGTGGCAACCCATTCCAGATGGGACTTTCTGCCCCCTGTTCTTAGATCTTGCTGCTAACCTCTGACAGCGGCACTCAGATTTGGGGATTTTAGGGGATTTTAATTTGCCATCTCTACAAATTTCGCCTGATAGGATGGATAGTGATTTTCAGTCCATGAAGAATTTAGACCTTTTGCAACATATCTCTGGCCCCACTCATGTATTGGGAAATAGGTTGGACCTGGTGTTCTCATCTCTGCCGTTGATCACTCCCTCTCCACCATATAAGGTTGTGTGGACGGATCATTTTGTTCTATCTTTTCATCTGAACTGCTCTTGTCCCCCTGCTCCCATTACCCAATCTTCTTCATTGAGGCGCAGATGGACTGATGTCTGTCCCTCTACTATGTCAGCTAAAGTCAAATCACTTTATAATGTGGAAAACACTAACTTGTCACAACTGGCTGTTGCTTTTATTACTTTGGCTGATTCCATAGCACCTATAAAACATCTTAATAACTGGACTCGTCCATCCGAGCCATGCTTTTCTCCTCACTTGGCAGAGCTCCGCCTCCTTTCGTAGGCAAGCTGAGAGAAAGCGGCGGGTACATTATTAGCTCCTGCTATGTTTAATCTTCATAAGATGATACGTACTTACCAACAGGCTATTATAGAAGTCAAACAATGTTACTTTTCTGGTCAAATTTCTCACGCCCTAAATTAACCTAGAGAACTCTTTAGGGTTGTCAGGTCGCTGTCAGTCGCCCCCTCTTCTTCTAACAGCACTCCTCCCAACCAGTCTCTGTGCAATGCTCTTTCTGATTTCTTCATTGAAAAAATCTATCTCATTCGTCAAACCATATCCATCACGGTATCCAGTCATGATGCACATAGTACTACTTTTATAGCAGCTTCGTTCAATCCCCTGAATTGGTCTACTTTCCGCCTGGTAGGCATTGAGGACATCATTTCAGCTACTAGAAAGCTCAAGTCAACGTCTCCTTTGGACCCCAACCCTCTTAGTTATGTTATGTTTCTTATATTATGGTCACTTGTAGAGCGTGTGGTCGCCCATAGCCATTGTGGCGCTGGAGAGGAAGGTAGCCGTGGACAGAAAAAACAAGCTAACACCAGAAATGCTGAGATATCAGAATAGATGGGTTTTTAAAGCTTTCCGAAAGAGCAGGTGATTAGACAGCGACTTCATAGATAGTGTTAGGGTATTCCACAACTGCGCTGCTGCAATCGAGAAGGCCCGACCCCCCACCCGAGTGAGGCGAAAAGAAGGCACGCAGAGCATGCCAGCAGCAGCTGACCATAGAGGGCAGTTCGGGACATAGCGCACAAACATAGCGCACAGATACTCAGCTCCCTGACAATAAAGAGCTTGGTGAACAATACATAGTGCTTTAAATTGAATGCGCTGGGCTACTGGGAGCCAGTGAAGAGACCGCAGTACGGGGGAAATATGAGCCCCATAGGGGGTACCTGTTGCCACCCTGGCTGCCAGATTCTGAAGATGTTGTAGTCAGCCTACCAACCCCTTACGCACAAGATAAAGGGAATTTCAGTAGTGCAGCCTACTCAGAATTGTGGCACTCATCACTGGGGGATGTAGTGTTGCAGGAATCAGGTGGAGCACCTTTTTTTAAATCTTCAACTGGAAATGCCCAGTCTGGCATACCGCTGATACCTGAGCAGCCATGGACAGAATGTCAGTCATAATCACCCCAAGATGTTTCACCTTGGTCGAGGGCACAGGGAGTAGGCCATGGGAAGAAGGTCAGAAGGAAGAAATATAAAGTGAGGGATCCGAAGGAGAACCCACCACCAACACCTCGGTTTTGTCCCCATTCAATTTTAACCAGTTGTGGCCCATCCACTCGCCTACGGCCGACAGGTGCTTATGTATTGCACGCGACTCCTCAGAATGATCAAGGTCAAGACGGATCAAAAGCTGGGTATCGTCGGCGTACAAATAGCACCTGACACCGAAGGAGCAGACGAGGCAAACCAACAAAAAGATATAAATGTTGAACAGAATGGGGGACAAAGCAGACCCCTGGGGGACAAAGCAGACCCCTGGGGAACACTGCAACTAAGGTGACAGGACTTAGATGTGAAAGGAGGAAGAGAGAGAGAGAGTTTGAGATCTATCAGACAGAAAGGAAATTAACCAGGCAGAGTACCTGAGCTGAAACACTGATCTGGCCCAGGCAGGAGAGCAGGGTGGCATGATCCACTGTATCGAAAGCCGCTGAAAGATCTAAAAGAATCAGGACTCCGACACCCCCCCTGTCAACCAGCCTGGCCATATTGTCCTGTACAGAGACAGGAACACTCTCCGTGCCCCTAGCTGAATGGAAACCAGACTGGGCTGGGTCAAGGAATCTGGAAGATTCAAGAAAAGAGGATAGAATAGGAGAGACTAGTGATTCCAGGATTTTCATCAGAAAAAGAAGAATAGAGATAGGCTGATAATTGGAAGGCAGAGCAAGGTCCAAAGAAGGTTTCTTCAGCAGGGGATGACATGGCAGCTTTAAGCTCAGAAGGGATAATCCCCAACTGGCAGGAGATGTTCACAGCAGCAATCTCACCTAAGAGATCAACTGAAATCTCCTTCATCACTGCCAGAGGCAGTGGTTCAGAAGGAGCGCAGGACTTGATCCTTTTCATATCGTTAAAGACCATATCCTCAGAAAATAGAGGGAAGGACAACCAACTGGGAGAAGAACTACTCATACTGTAATTAGGAGGCATACTGCAAGACATTGGGACTGCAATGTTAGCACAGATGGTCACAACCTTGTTAATAAAAAATCTCAGATAGGGAGTCACACAACTCCTGAGTAGGTCTAATGCTAGGGGTGCATTTAGTTGAAGAGGATAAGCACTTGATCACAGCAAATTGATTACCGCCCCATTCACCATAGTGCCATTCCTACTTAAAATCCTTGACAAAATAGCATACTTACAAATCCAACATTAACTTGAACACAACCACCTTCTAGGAGTCCGACAGTCAGGCTTCAGACCCCAACATGGAATAGAGACTGCGCTCATAGACCAAGGCACAAATAGATGAGCTGAGAGACGAGGGTAAGACGGCACTACTGTTGCTCCTTGATCTCTCAGCAGCATTCGGTCTGGTTGACCATAAGATCCTTTGTAACCACTTAAAGTCTGCAGCCCACTTCTCCCAAGAGGCAAATGACTGGATTCAGTCCTTTCTCAATAACAGAACAATGCGAGTCTTCTCCCCATTAGCAGCGGCTGACCCGATGCCTATTACTTGTGGTGTGCCACAGGGCTCTTGTGTTTCTCCTACTTTGTACAAGATCTTCACAAAGCACCTTTTCGATGATCTTGATGGTCTGGTTATCACCTACACAAACTATGCTGATTATACTCAGATCCTCATCCCGCTGACGGGGGATTATGAAAAGGATTTGGCCTTTGTAAATAGAGTGTACCTCATCATCAGGGCATGGATGGCCTCACATGGTCTATGCCTGAATGATGACAAAATGGAACTCCTCATCCTAGGCACAACATCTAATCTCATCAAACTAGGCCAGAACTATTCTTCGTTCGTAATTGATAATAACATCATCGCTGTGGCCAAGGAGGTTAAAACCCTTGGCTTTCATCTAGACTCCACACTAACCTTCAAAAAACAAGTAAGTGCTATGGCCTCCGCTAACTCCTACACCTTCAAATTAATCAGAGCAGCCAAACCTTTCCTCTCTCCTAACAACTGTATTACCTTAGCTAGAGCCTTGATCCTGTCCAAGTTGGACTATTGTAATGGTCTTTACGTAGGTAGCAATAAATACATTATGAACAAGATTCAAATCTTGCAAAATAATGCCTTAAGAGCAGCTTTAAGTCTCCCGAATAAAGCCCACATTTCAGATACTAGAAGATCTGTCAACTGGCTCTCTACGAAAGACAAGATCTTCCTCAAATCTGTCTCCCTGACCCAAAAATGTCTCCACCAATCTGCCCCTCAATACTTCATAGCGAGATTCACTAGACAAGTATCTTGCCGCCCTTCCAGAAAGGCTAACTCCAACCTTCTACTGGTGCCAAGATTTAAACGTACTATGACTGGGGGGAGTAGCTTTCCTGTCAAAGCAGCACAACACTGGAACCTCCTACCACCCTCCCTAAAGGAAAACCTTCCCTACCTACAATGTAGTTCCAATTTTATCCTTTGCATTAAGGAACATGACAATTAAGTTATATATCGCTGATCTCCTATGCTTCCCTGTATACTCTCGACTATAGTACAACATTTGTAAATCCTGTATATTCTATATAAATATGACTTATTGTATTCTGTTTAATGTTGATGATGTGTCCAGCACTGTAACCATAGCTGTACTCTATCTGCAGTGCCTTATGTAACCTAAGCTATACAATCCTCTTGTTGCTTTTGCGCCCTGCTACCTCTGGGTTAGGCGCGCAATACACATAATAAAACAAACAAATAATAAACAAACAAAGAGAGCCTTAGGCTGATTCAGAGCAGTCTCAATTTTACAGGCAAAGTAGAGTTTGTTTGCCATTAGGATAGCCATTGAGAAGGCTGATAGGCAAACCCTATATTGAAGCCTACCAGTAGGATCATATTTAGTACGCCATTTCCGTTCCAGCTGCCTCACCCTCAACCGGGCAGATTTCCACTGATCCGAGAACCAAGGTTAGGAAGAAAAACCTATGGGGTAGAAAATGGTGCAGTGGAGCAACTATGTCGGCTGCAGCCCAAAAAAGAGGTAGTTAGAACCAACAGAGACACCTTGGCCACATGAGCAATGAGAGAGCGACTGTTCAGCAATAATAAAGGCAGGGCAGACATAATAGAGTCGAATGATGGCAGCTGCTTCCCACCGGATAAGGAGTCTACAGACCGGACTGCTTGCCATCCAGGGGGAAAACACAAACATTCAGGAGCCAAGGAAAGGATATCACTCCTAGTGTAATAACGAGTTCCACCATCATCGGCCGTTGCACGGACGGGCACAGACGGGCTTGCCTTAAGGGCGTCTTCAGCGTGCTGACAGTGTGCTCGCTGCACCCGTCCACTGCGCGGGCGAGTAGTGTGGCACATAAATGCCAGCGCCCAGGGGGAGGCAGGCTGAGACCGCCCCCTCACCGAAATAGACAAAGGACTGCCTGCAAATGCGGTATCCTAAGTGAACAGAATCCCCACGTTAAGTAAAATCACTAGTTAGCAGACAGTGAATCACTAATACACACACACTGTTTAAAATATATCAACAATGTTTTAGCAGCAATAGGGTTAAAATAAATGCGGGAAACTGCTAGAGTGGCTTTAAAATGGCACGCTCATAGCCAGAGCAGCCTCACCTCTCAGCTGCCGCAGTGGACAATACGGCACATACATGCCGGCGTCCAGAGGGAGGAAGGTGTTATGCTTGAACTAAAATGGCGCTGGTGCGCAGTGTATTCTGGGAGCGCTCGGAGCCATGATGGATATTTACTTCATGCCGCAGTGAAAAGCTGCACACATTTTGCTGAGTGTTGAATTCACGGTGCTGAGAAAAACATGCTTTCCAAACCTGGTATGCGGTCAAGGACTTTTCTGCTGGGAAAGATAACTTTGTTATGGTTTGCTACTGTTCTCCGTGGAGCGTGTTTTTAGAGAAGGGAGGCACTCTGCTTCTTGGGGGTAGCTCTCGATTGAACCAGCTGGCAACCGACGGCTGCTCATCAACTGCGCAAGTGCAATTTCCAGAAGGTTCGAGAATTGACTCCCCTTTGTGGAGTGTGTATATATGCGGAAACCCGGAGGTGGTCAGGTGAGACTTCAGCCAGAGAAGGACGCTTACGTCCGGCACTCCTGTGAGCTGTGGTGCTCTCGGCCTGGCTGTTCCCGGGTCTTCCAGCCGCTTCTGGGCGAGATGAGGAATCCTGTTACGCTCACGGTGATGTATTTCCTTTTGAATTCTATGCTTCTTCTGTGATTTATGTCCATATTATTTTTGTGAATTATTTCTATGTACTTCTAAGCTTTGAATAAATAGCCGTATAAGAGCTGATTATCTTCTAAGAGTGTGTGGCTGTGAGTAATTGCATCTGTCTGAGTTCAAAGTATTTGCTCTGTAATTGCATTGGTGATTTATGTTTTTTTTTCTGTGCACTTTGGGGAGAGCAATACAGAAGGCTAAGACCACCCCCTCACCAAAATAGACAGAGGACTGCCCGCAAATGTGGCGTCCTAAGTGAACAGAATCCCTGCGTTAAGTAAACTCACTAGTTAGCAGACAGTGAATCACTAATACACACACACACACTGTTTAAAATATATGAAGGATGTTTTAGGAGCACTAGGGTTAAAAATAAAGAGCTGTGGGCCTGAGGTGTGAGCCAGTCTGCAGCATCAGTCCACATCGTTGTGTGGAAGCGCCAGGAAGTGCCTATTTTTGCTGTGAGACACCGCAGAGCGGTGAGCGGAGCTGTGAGCCTGAGGTGTGAGCCAGTCTGCAGCATCTGTCCACATCGTTGTGTGGAAGCGCCAGGAAGTGCCTATTTTTGCTGTGAGACACCGCGTAGCGGTGAGCAGAGCTGTGAGCCTGAGGTGTGAGCCAGTCTGCAGCATCAGTCCACATCGTTGTGTGGAAGCACCAGGAAGTGCCTATTTTTGCTGTGAGACACCGCGGAGCGGTGAGCGGAGCTGTGAGCCTGAGGTGTGAGCCAGTCTGCAGCATCAGTCCACATCGTTGTGTGGAAGCGCCAGGAAGTGCCTATTTTTGCTGTGAGACACCGCGGAGAGGTGAGCAGAGCTGTGAGCCTGAAGTGTGAGCAAGTCTGCAGCAGTCCGCTTCAGACGCGAAGCCAAAGCCGAATGGAGCCGGAGGTACGTCCCCCGAAAGCTTTGAAAAGTCCTAAAACTTTCCCTAAAACATCACACTCGGGAGGGAAACCAAGCCCGGGAAAAAGGAGGAGTAAGTCCGACTCAGCTCACAGACTGAGGACCACCCCGATGGCGTCCCCCTCTATCCTAGAGTTGTTACAAATGGCTCAGTTATCCCCCAAACAGGCCACAAGCTTGGCTGCGACAAATATTCAAGCACCGGAGGAGGAGCCTCCGACAAACATCAAACCAGGAAACGCTAACGTACCTGACTCGCGAGGGTAAGCGGAGGAGCCCGGAGAGGCGGCGGCAGCCCAGTCGGCGTCGCTGTCAGCGAAGACCGGGGAATAAAGAGCGGAGGAGCAGCTCCCGAACGCACAAGTGCCCGAGCCGGAGCCCGCGCCTGGGTCCGTCCCCGTTTGGAGGCGATCGGCCCACGGCGGCGAGAAAGACATGGAACCCGACATGGAACCAGAACCCGAACAACCCGATCGGGATCGCCTTGGAGAGTTCTCCCCACCCATACGAGACCCTGTTACAGAGGAGACACGCACAGAAGCCAGAAATCCCACTGCTGGCCACATAGATGCAAGTGGAAGTGGGGGAACGGTGACAGGGTTTGAAGAAATGACAACGGACAAACCCAAAAAAAAAGAAACCCAAACAAAGCGAAATACTTCTGAGGGGGAGAGAAAAGCCCCCGTGGTGGAAGGAAAAAGGGCGGCCAATCTGCTAGCTGGAACAGTAGGAACCGACCCCATGCCTAATGCGATATCCATTCAAGCTATGATGCACGAGACGGATCGTGACAGCGAGAAAACCGCGCAAGGCCGGGGTAACAATAGGGCAAGGTTACCCAACCTTGCTAGAGAAGTCAGAGACACTGTGATAATCGTCGATCCAGATAAAGACATAGATTCGGTTGAAGAGGACTCGGACAGTGAAAAACAAATGGAGGGTGAAACAGAAGATTCTAATAAAGAAACGGACGGTGAACAACTGAAAACCGGAGCTGGTCCTAAAAGAAAAAAAAGAGGTACATCGAATACCCCAGCAACAACCAGACCGCAATCAGGGAAAAAAAATGGCAAATACAAGATTGCCAAAAAACACCATGCTGGGGGATCAAAAAATAAGAAAACTTAACAAAAAAGGACTGCCAAATCCTCTGCTATCACGCCCATTAAAAGCTTTCTTTACACAGCAACATAAAAGAAAACAAAGCATTGATACGGAAGTATCAGACGCAGAGATGCTGGAAATAGCAATGCAATCCCAGCCCGCCCAAAAACAGAGGAAAACTGAACCTTCCAAAGTGGCGATAGACAAACAAGCCCGGTCAAACGGTTTTCAGCAGGAAAAAGCCACAATACCCATAAATGATCCACATATTGACAGTGGAAAAGCAAAGGGCCCAGAGACTCCGAAACCGGTCCCCTCGAGCACAATTGACAACCAGAGAGGGAGGAGCGGAACTCCCCAAACTCAAAATGCCCTTAATGGGGTTCCCCAAACTATAGAGGAGATCCTCGTCTCGGATGATGACCAGGAAGAAGAGGACTCAAAGGGGGCACAATCCGATGGGGGATTCAATCGTACGGACCGGGCCCAACAAGACAGAGAGGATCGTTTGGCCTGGACAAAGCCACATCTGCCCAGAAGGTTATCCTCGGTATCATCCCTGTCATTGACGAAATTTGGATCACCAAGATACCCCACAAACACCGATAGAAATCCAAGATTCACAGGGGAAGGTCCGGACATAAACTCATCAGTAAATCTGAAAAAACCGGATAACACCCAAGTCTCACTGAAAAAGAGACGACTTAGTGAAATTGCAGTGGCTCTACAAAATGAATCGCCAAATAAGAAACCAGAAATGATTGCCATCATGTCGGCCATGACCATTGTTCTAGCTCCCTTCTGCAAGCTGTATGAAACAATTAAAGAAAATGTACAAGACAATACAGCAATTCTTTCCAACATAATGGCAAAATTAGCCCAGATGGATTCCCGTCTACCAACAAACGCTGAAAATCCATTCAATCAGAAACCTCACTGGGAAAGGAAAATTGCAGCGCTGGAGAAAAAGATGGAGAACATGGAAAACCCGATCGGATTTAACCCAGTAAGACCGATAGAGGGACCACAGATTTTGCCAAATCGGAAAACAATGTGGGAAACCAAAATTGAAGCGCTCGAAAAAAAGATCGAGAGCTTGGAACTCTTGAATAAAAGGTCCTTAACAAGCCCATTGGCCTCCGAAGACGGGGGAGATGAGCCTGTGACACAGACAAATGAAAAAAAAGAAAACTGTGCTGATATTGACTAAAACAGAAGGGAGGCCACTGGCCAAAGCACAAAAAACGCAGCCACCGAAAAGTGATTTGATCGTAAAGAAAGTAAATCCAAAAAAGGATGTCAGCACGTCGGTCAAAGAAGACCTGAGGGTGCAGGGTTTTGGCGAATCCCTAGCGAGCAAAAATCGACAAGATTTGAGATCTAACGCAGAGGGGACCGGCCCCACGAAATCTCCAAGAACAATAGAGGAATTTCTAGGTTGTACCGACCTAATGAACATCTCTACTCACTCAGAAAAGGAGCTACTGGAACAAAAGGAATCCACCACAGTAGTGGGGGTGAAAAACCCCTCAGATCGATCAGAAGGTCACACAGCCAAGCCCAAAAGGGACAGGGAGCGACCAAGCCAGAGGGAAAAGAGCGTACCAAGCCTGCCAGCTTCACAAGGAGCGGGCAATCAAGCAACTCCGGAAAACGAGAAGCTTCAGACCTATGCGTCAAGAATAAGAAGAAGCCCTCCTCAGTCGAGAGATCACCGTGAAAGAGCAGATACTCAAAGAAGCCCGCGGAAGTACCGACCAGAAAAAAATTTATCGGAAAGTAGAAAGGAATCCAAAGAAGAGATACGAGTTTTTAAGCTGGAACAAAAGGAAGTGGAGAAAAACTTCTGCATTCTAAATAGACCAACAATACTTCAAAAAACAAAGAGAATGAGAACCTTGAAAAAGATCAGAACAGAGGACCTCCTGCTTGTTGAACCCTATCATAGGGAAAAGAAGGCAAAAGCATATCTACATTTAAAAGCAGTTGCCATCAAACTTATCGACGAGTCAGTCTACGAAGAATTCGACCAACTGGGCTATTCCCTGATGGAACATAAAAGCAATACGGACAGTCAAGCCCCTCAAGAGGGAAAGACGGAAAAGCCTAAACGCCAATACCACTATAGATCTAAAACAGAAGACCTATACCAGCAAATCCGAGGGTATAAGCCTCAGGAAAGGCAGGAGACGTATAGACGTCCATACCATCAAGGCAGAAACATACAAGGGCCCAGGGACCGGACGGAGAGAGATCACACAAATCAAAGGCATTACCAACGCACTAAAGATCAGTCCGACTGTACGGGGAATTCTACAAGCTACAACAAAGAAGAACAGAGATACGTCGGAGCCCACACCAGGTCAGATCGTGACCGTTCAGAGGACACGACAAATAGAGAGGTCCCGCATCAGGAAAAAATGGCAGACGAAAGACATCCGAAAGGCCCATGAAAGTGGCTAATGACAAACTGGTTGAAAAAGGACGGTAAATAGCAATGACCAGGGTTAGCTTGCCTCAGCGACTCCAGCGAAAATTTCCGCGATAAAAGCAGCGAGCAACCCGTAAAGGAATCCTATATTTTGGGCTCATGGAACACAAGAGGCCATATGCATCTCATGACACCCGGAGACGTCGATCTGGGTTCTTACGACATCCTGTGCCTACAAGAAACCTGGCTTGTCTATCAACCAGTGCTCGATGGGTTCTCGTGATGATCTCCCCCGCAGTCAAAGGCCTTTTAGGTAGACCGTCATCAGGTCTTCTAACTGCCATAAAAACAGGTACGGGACTGAGCGAACCAAAAAAGTGGAAACAGTCCTACGAAATGCTAGTCATCTTGACCTCGCAAATCCAGGGAAAAGCAGAGAGGGAAAATGGCTTTCAGAAGACAGTGGCCATAATAAACTGTTACTGGAATCCCCAGAGAATGTCAACCAAAACTTTCAGCGATAACATCTCTGAAACGATAGACCAGCTCTACGCAGAATTCGACAGAATAGAGCTCATCATATGCGGAGATCTGAACGCTAAATGTACTGAGGCTCTGGGTGACAAACAATGTGCTGCCGCGCAGCGGGGATGTCTCGATCCAACTATTGAAAGAGGCAAAGCCTGGAATGAAGCAATCAGCCAAAGAAATGTGCAAAATGTTGCCTCTTTGTTCCCCAATCAAACGAACAGTCCGACATGGGAATGCAACGGCGCCAAAGCAACGTTGGACTACATCTTCATTTCCAATGGCCTCATTCACGGGCTGACAGGCTTCAAGGTCCAAAAGACCATCCATAGTGACCACAATCTACTCCGCTGTACCTGGCGTACTACAATCATGAGATTGAAAACGTATGACTGGCCGATCAGGACAAACCTGCAACAGACCCGCCTTCGTCTAACGGAACAAGACATTGGGAAAATCAATCAGAGCTGGGAGAAGAGAGTCAGCGATCATGCCCGGAATGACAGGAAAGAAAGACCGAACTACTTACCCTTACTTCTTTCCTTCCAGGTGAAAGGCTCAAAGACATCGAAAAATCGCCTAGACAACAAACATACGTATGACAAAGCCTTAGTGGATAAAAGAAAAGTCGGCCGTCGACTGCTAAGAATAGCAAAGAAATCTAACGCTGATTGCGATTGGAAGAACTGGCGCATGGAAAACAAAAGCTATAATAACTGGCGTAAACAACACAGAGCCATACAATATCAAAATGACGCCGAAGCAATGATACAGAAATTACAAACCAAAAAATCGAGTGAATTCTGGAGGTTGATAAAAGAGATGAACGACACCCAGTCCGCCTCTATGTCTAACGCAGTAGCAGAATTGGATCCAATACTTTACTGCAGAATTTGAAGGTCCGACCACCGACACACTAACGACATAGCAGAACTTGGAGACATTGTGGCTCGACTTGTCAAATATTGAAGACATAGAGGCATTGATACGGAAATTGAAAACATCTAGAGCCCCGGGTCCGGATGGACTAACGAATATGGACTTAAAAATGTTTCCAGTTATAGACCTATCGCCCTCCTGGACATTCTAGGCAAACTTTACGCCACCCGCCTCCTTGTTCATTTTCGAACATGGGAAAAAGATAGTCAGGCTACAGATCGACTCCAAACAGGCTTTCAAAAGAATGGTTGCACCTCCATCAATCTCATGCTACTCAGCATCTTGAAAGCAAAAGTCAAAGAGGGAGCGCCCAAGGTTTACCTAGCTTTCGTGGACCTCTCCAAGGCGTTGACAAGATTGACAGACAAACTCTTTGGGCTAAGCTTCAAGGTTGGAACTGTCCTGCAAGTATACTGGACCCCATAAAAGCCCTCCATTCGAACACTAAAATAAGAGTCAAACTAAACCAACAGGGCGCGCTCTCAGAGGAGATAAATGTGAACCGAGGAGCTAAGCAGGGGTGCCCTCTGGCGCCGGCTCTGTTTACGGCATTCTTAGGCGATTATCAGCTCTCCGAAGAAAAATGTTGATCTTTTCCCCCTAAAATCGGGTAAACTGAGATCCCTCGGCTGCTTTACGCAGACGATATTATCATGATCGATCAGACGAAAGTGGGCCTTCAAAGAAAACTTTCCAATCTGGAGTCCTATATTGTGGAAAACAACCTTGAACTCAACAAAGCAAAGACTAAAGTTATGGTGTTTGAGAAAGTTCCCAGCAAAAATACGAAGAATCTAAAGATCTACATGGATAAGACCAACATTGAAATTGTAACGAGTTTCAAATACTTGGGGATACAAATGGACAGCTCTGGAGTAGAAAAGAGCCTCTTAAACCAACTATGGGAAAAAGCGAAAAGGTTAACGACCCAAATAAGAGCAGTGGACCGCAAATACGGAAAATTGTCCTTGATTCCGGCCATAACATTCTATAACGCAAAAGTGGTCCCAGCGTTGACGTACGGAACAGAGGCGGCGTTATACCTCCGGCGGAATACTTGGAACAAACTGGAAGGCGACCTGTGGAAAGCAGTCTTAGGTTTACCTAAATCCACTGCTATGCCGGCGATAAGGTGAGACTTGTGCCTCATATCATTAGTGTCAACGGTCGATCAAAGCGCTATGCGCTTGTACAGACGAATCATCATGTCAGACACGTTACCGATATACAACATCATTCGAGAAGAAACTGAATTAGGTAAATGTGAGGCCCTGAACAAATGGGTGAATGCCAGAAAGAATGACCTGGATAAAATCGAATGTATGGAGGAAGATCTGAAAGAAAATCCGGACCGAATTAAAAGAAAAATTGAAAACATGGACTGGATTTTGACAACAGAGAAAGCGGTGGGGAATAAACTTTTAAAACATCTACCCCGACTTTCAACAAGGGAAAAAAAAACTTGCAATACTGTGCAAAGTTCCCAAACAAGAAGCTGAGAAACTCGATTATGAGAGCCAGACTTAATCTCCTACCTAAGAGAGACATTATAACAATCAGAAGAGATGGTGTCGAGAAGCTCGGCCGATTATGTAAAGATGATCTAGTCATCGAGACTTTGAAGCACCTGGTGATAGAGTGCCCCAGCACGACAGAAAGTAGAAAGCTACACCTCCCCTCATTGGCTAAAAACCTGTGGATTTTTCAAACAGATGAACTATGGAACAGACTAATCTCTGGTGAGAACACAAGATGGAGCCAAGCCCTGGCCAAACTGATCGAACTCGTGTTTGATCAGATAAACAGTCTACAGCCTGAGGGTGGCCCGGTCTTGGGTTCTGATCCAGCGGAAAGATGACCTAACTCAGCCATGTCAGCGGTCTCTCTCCTGCGACTGAGGCCTGGCCAGCCCCCCCGGGGAGGTTTTTGCATGACCCTCCTTTTCTTGTTGCTACTAGCGGAACCAAGAAGGTTTTGATAAAACTTAGTGATAACTGAGTAAAGATCAAATAAATAAAAAATAAAAAAATACTGGAACTGGCAGAGTGGCTTTAAAATGGCACGCTCATATAATCAGAGCAGCCTCACCTCTCGGCTGCCGGAGTGGACAATAAGGCACATAAATCCTGGCGTCCAGAGGGAGGAAGACTAAAACAAATTATTTTTGGATATTGTACCACTAGTGGTTAGTGCTGTTAACCATTCTTTCACCTGTGCCTACATCCCTGCTGCCCTCAAGCATGCTATGGTTATTGCTCTCCTTATAATTTCTCATCTGACCCTCTGCTGTTATCCAACTATCGACCTTTTTCGTTGCTCCCCTATTTGATGAAATTGTTAAAATCAATAGTTACACCCATGCTAAGCTCTTTTTTGGAAAGGTTCACATTCTTTAATCCATTTCAGTCTGGCTTTTGGCCTGGTCAGGGAACTAAATCAGTTCTGGTGTCAGTTATAAATGATCTTGCAATGCTGGCTGACCAGGGTGGAGGAGGCATTCTGATACTATTGGATCTGTCAGCCGCCTTTGACACCAAAGATCACACTATTGTGTTGCTTAGGCTGTCGCGAGCATCTCTAGAGAAGTGCTGGACTAGTTTGGGTCCTTCTTGCCTGATCGGTCTCAAACTCTTTCCCTGCAGCCCTTTATGTCATCTTCCCATACACTTTCTTGTGGGGTCCCTCAAGGGTCGGCACCATCGCCCATTCTCTTTGACATATATGGTCAGCCCCTCACTCATCTTATCCAGTACTTTAGCCTGTGTTGTCATATGTATGCTGATGACACTCAGATCATTGGACAACCCGTCTGGAGCCGCTAATCCTAAGAACTGCCTGAAGGAAGTTGGGGACTGGAGGCCAAAATTTGGCTTAAATTGAATGGCAGAAAAACAGAGGTTGTAACTGTCTGACCTCCATCGGTCACCACCCTCTGGACACCTGCTTACAGGCCCCCATCCCTGAGCCCATTTCCAGCACCAACACCTATGGTTAAAAATCTAGGTGTTAAGATAATGGCTTCCCTGTCTGTGGAGTCAGAGGTCAGTGTAGTGTGTCAGCAAGGCCACTTCAAACTTCGAGTGTTACGCAACGTCCTCCCATTCTTCCCTACCCCAGTTTGGGCTCCAGTGGTGGCCTCACTGATCCTGAGTTCACTGTATTATTGCAATGCCCTCTACCCATCTCAACCTGCTTATCTTTTGGTCCGGCTGCAGGTCCTGCAAGACACTGCTGCTTAGGGAGTCCTGGAGCTTTCCTCCCGGGACCATATCACGGCATGAAGGCGCAGTCTTCACTGGCTTCCGGTGGCTCAGTGACTCGAGTTCAAGGCACTTTGCCTCTTTCATCGGACCTTAAATGACCAAGGTCCAGGCTACTAGCAGCATGAATTCCGACGCTATGTACCAGCACAGTCTTTACGCTCCTCCATGGATTTTCCGATATCTGTGCCAAGATTTAGCCGGGCCAGGATAGTATAAGTTAGGTAGAGCTTTCTCTGTCGCAGCTGCCTGATCTTGGCATAAGTTGCCTTTGAAAATTCAAGCTACTACGGATCTCCTGGCCTTCCTTCACAGTGTGAACACTGTCTTATTTCAATAATGTGATGGCTCCACTTCTGCCTCTCCCTCACTGGATCTATGATGCCTTCGGGTGCAAGTGCGCTTTATACTTTTCCATAACATAACATGACATAGGCTTTGAAAGACACTGTCATAATGGTACTCACCATTTATAGGATGGCAACATCTGCAAAATGGTGTTGGTGCCTGGGCATTTGATAGCAATATCAAAACTGTTGACTTTGCCCGTGCTTGTTTGTAACAGGTCATCAGTGCAAGGAACAGATTCAAGCTAAGCTAAGCTATTAATTCTAAAAAGACGACATAAAGTGTGTTGTTACTGCTTGATATAGCAAAATCAAATATATCTCAGGAGGATGTGATTTGGACAGGGAGAGACAGGTAGTTGGGGGGCGAGGGGGGTGATTACCATAGGAATTGACACGGCTATTGGAAGTCAACAGGCCGGGAGGATAGCTCAGGGGCAATGCACTCACCTTAGGAACAATATAATACTGTGCAGCATCAGTTCTATAGCCAGTCCTACGCTTAGAAGCTAGAGGAGTCTGACATGAAGCATGATGTAAATGAACAATAGTAATAATAATAGTGTGTGGGTAAATAACCGAAGAACACCCGACCCACAATTTGGGTCCCTTAAACACACCATTGCCTTCCTATCTCTACTGCAATGCAATCGTTTTGCTTAAGCACCACCAAATAGTAAATACGAAGGAGTTCTTAAATGCAACATATTGCAGCACCTCCCTGAACTTTCCAGAGTAAATCACAGCATGTTTCGGGGAATCAGAAAATAATAACTGTAACTGGGTGAGTATATAATGAAAGTCCAGGAGGCTGTTATTCGTTTCAACCCAATTGTGTTTATTCTAACGAGTTATTACTAATTATTACATAACATACACATAGCTACCAGCTCTGGGGTCATTTTGTATGGAATGACTGATTCAATAGTGTGTGAGTGCTAATCCCAAAACCACAGGGTTTAAGAGACAGAGTGAAAGGAGGTCATTGGGAATCTCAACGGTTTGTAATAGACACAACAAAGGGGGATTCCCTCTACAACACTGGCCAATCACCCCTTCTATATAGAATGACCCCAGGCCCATCCCTGGGGTGGGTGTTACCCAATAGATAGTAATTAGTTATGAATTACTAAACAGTTGTTACACATGTGTTTAATTATCTACCCATTAGTAAAAGGCTATTACACTTTTGTGGCATCTTAATTATACATTCAGTAATGCATTGTTAGTGCACCGTATTATAAGGCTTTGCTGACCCCTCAGTACATCCAGACAAACTCTCCTTCAAGATCACTACCTTCAAGAGGCTGTGAAGAACACAGCAGATAAAAGCTCTCTCCTTGACTTAGTTCTTGCTGCTGTTGCTCTCCACTTCCTTATGCCTCCAAACGCCACTGCTGGTTACATCAATTTGTAAAACGATTGGTCCTGCCAATGGGGGCTATAGGTCGTGGTGTGAACGTGGTTGACGATGGTTTTGCGGTTCAACATTGTAGAATTTAGAGAAATATATCAATGTTTCATCTTGTCCCTGAGCACCTGGGTTGGGATTCACAGTCCTGGAAGAAGTAAAGCAGCTGGTTTCCCGCATTCTACCATGTCAAACCTCAGTCGTACCATCGTCAACCACATTCAATTGCATTCGAGCCAACAGGACCTGCAGTGCTGCATTTGGCACTTCCTTGAAACTCTTCTAAGTGATGCTTTTGAGCCAGTTCACCACAGAACTGCTCCATCTGAGTGTATCACGTGCTCTGTGGAGGCCTTTGAAACAATATGCCTCAAACATCATCTCCAACCATCAGCATCTTCATCATCGACCCAAAGCTCAACCATTAAGCCGACCCAGTTAGCCACTTAAAACTGCATCCTTCGAATGCCACGTTGAACTGCAGCGAGCTTCATCTTGAAGCCGACTCAGAGCCTAGTTCCCTTTCTAAATCACTGTGACTCACCCCATCTGAACCTGGATAGACCTGCTCGTTCAACTTTAAACAGCCTAGGTCGACACTGCCAAACCACCAAGAACTGATCTCAGAATTGCTGGGGAACTATGTGATTAACACCCCAGAATAAGCAAGGCACACCAACCAGAGTCACTACATTCATGTACAATGTCAAGATTCAAGACTAATTGAAGATGCAGGCATTTGTCAACCTTCTGGTGAAAAATAGCTTCCAAAATGTCGTACCTGCTATGGCAGAGTTCCAGCCTCTATTATTGTAGTCCAAGTAAGGTAGTTCATCTGCTCTCAATACAGTATTTTAAATCATTGCAATAAGGCTACTTTTTTCATGTCATTTGGTGGTTTATGGTTGTGCTATTCCACTATTATAGCAAGTTAAAGAATTTCTCTGTATACTTTTCGTTGTGTCATTAAATTTCATTTCATTTACATATGGCTCTAGCAAGATATTTTCTCAGAAAAGAGATTCCTTTTTTTTAATTCATATATGCCTTCTTGAAGGGTTGATTTGACTCTATGGGCCTCATTACGAGTTTGGAGGTAGCCATGCTGTTCTTAGTGGCATGGCTACCCCCAAACTGGGTACCGGGTCCGGGTCCCAAAAATAGGGAATTAGCGGGCCATGCCGACTTTTTCAGGGCCGGTAATTCCCATTCTCGGGACCCGGTACATCCCCATTCCCATTTGAGCCCCCATAGGGCTCAATGGTAATGGGGAGGATGCTAACAATGGAACCGTTAATGATGGGTCCGTTGCTAGCATCCTGGTCTGCTCGTGGGTGGCGGTAAGACGTCTGGTCTGGACCAGATGTCCTTACCTCCAACCACGAGCAGACCCATAATGTGGCGGCCCATAATGAACGGTGCCTTACCGGCACCGTTCATTATGCGGCCGCCTACGTTGTAATGAGGCCCTATGTCTCTCTACACGTGTTTCACCACACTTATAATGCAGCTCCTCAGGAGAGAAAATATTGGTCTCAGCTTCTCAATACCTTAATGTTTATTGGTTGGGTGTTTGTCTTATATAGCATCACTGCAATTTTGTAATACTTATATAGTAGTTGTATCGGGCATATCATATGCCAATCTATCTCTCTCTCTCTTAGCAACCCGAACAGAGACAAACACAGATATCTTGCAGGAGGGGGTGCTGTGTCTTTTATGGTTGTAAATATATTGAGAACAACAGAAAAAGGGTTAATTGTAAAAGTAAGGTGGACACAGGTAGGTCTGCCAAGGTGCTGGGGTTCTGACAGACGTCCTTGAGAATCAGAGGTCATGCTGCAGGGTCTACAATTGTGTTTTTTATTTTCTGTTTTTTTTATTTATTAGTCCATGCTATTATAAATGTATGTGGTAAGAGGTTCTACCAGCCACTGTTGCAAAGCACTCTGATTATGACCTCACGCATACAGGTGATTGTTGGTGGCTTAACCTACACCAATTCCTGCAGTACACTTGCTCTTTTGAGCAGATCATCTGAAGGCTTCACCAGAAGCAGAAGGAAGAACTCATCATTGGACCCTGGCTGAAGGTACTGTCCGCCTTACATCTTCTTCCAGTGAAGGAAGTCCAGGACCTCCAAATGGAACCAAGATCCCTCCCCTAAAAATCTCCCAGGGAACAGAGTGAGATGCGGGATCCAGAAGACACTCCTGCAGCTCCAGAACTGGTACCCAGCCAGCACACAGTGTGCCCTACTAGTTTGTGCAGCAGGCTTCCTAGGTGGGCACTGCCAGAGAGTCTCTGAACCAAAGCAACGACAAGGCAGCTGCCTGCAACGCTCTCCTCAGCTTTGGACCGTCTGCCTTAAAGGATGACAAAATCCCGGTGAAGAAGCTAGGAGAAGTGAATCGACAAGCATCTACCAATGTCTGCCTTAAAGGACATTTTCGAACCACTCAAGCCTCTCGAGCTGCAACCGACTGCACCGCTGACTGTTGTTATGCCACAGTCAGTAAAGCTATCTGAGAAGCCTTGGCCAGTACTCCAGAACTGCCGACCAGCACTGAAACAATGATTCCTGACCTCGAGCCACCATGCAGGCGAGCCTGTAGCTGTCCGTCCACCTTCGCTCACCAAACTGACTGCCGCCTGATACCCGCAACTGTCTCTCATCTTGAACTCTGTCACAGAAGCTGCAGAGTGCCCTGAAACCAACTTGACACTGTGAGCACCAAGAACTCCTACAGGACATGGTACATTGTGGTTCTGTCCCCCTGGTCCTTCTCTGAAGGCCCTTATTGACATTGTATGACCCATTGCTCCCTTCGTTGAAATCAAGTATACCTTGTTTAAATCAAGTATCATTGAACTATTTTGATTAATTACTATACCGACTACCCTCCTGTCACTATCCAGAATGCATCCCGATTCCTTCTGTGAAACCGTCTCTGCACTGCATTTCTTTACAGGGTTTGTTGTATTTTGTAGTGTGCTAGAACCGTCTGTTGTGATAATAATGAAGTATATATTTTTTATGCAACCTTGACTGGACAGTCTCTTTTATCATTGGGTAATCATTGCATTTTCCCTGTTTTGCAACTAAGCAACGATCCACAAACCTTAGGAGATAAGTCTGCCTTTCCGTCCATGTTATCATAATTGGACAAGGTGGTTTATAATTTGCTTGTGTTTCCAAACTGTGTGGATCCCTTTTGGTGTATTAGTGGTGTGGGGCTGATTGATGTTTAGCAACCGATATTCATCCCTGGACCACTGGTGTCCCTGAAGTTGGTTCGTCACAGGTGATTTTGGCCTTTCTTTGCCAGTAGAGGCCTGATCTACTGTCAGGTCAGGCCTGCTGGTAGCTCAAAGCCCCCACCGGCAAACTTGAGTTTCCCGGGCCTGGTAAAAATGCAGGTGCCGGTATTACCAACAATTTTTTTGGGCATTTTTACTGAACACGGGGACTTCCTAATGAGGCCCATAGACATTGTAAAAGCTCTGTGCCCCAGTAAACAGGGCTCAGTAAACTTCTCTTTCCTTTGAGCCTCTGATGCCTCCCACATGGGGTGCAATTTCTGGGCAGAGTTTCTGGTCCAGATGCCTGTAATCTTTAGAAACGTTTACACTTGACCACATCATTTGCAAAATAGACATGTTTTTAAATATCTTAAATCAGGCGCTAACCCCAGGATTGGGCCTTAGGCCTTAGGCTTCTCTTGTACTATGATAACTCCAGGAAAGTGGGATATGATAGAATCCCCATCCTGTTCTAATTCACCTACCCATGAAAACCAACTGTTTCATAGGTCAGGCATTCAGACTTAAAATGATCAGCCAAGAGAATTAAGATGGTAGATGGACCTGAGCATGATACACTTGCTTCGCAATGCATTCCATGCAGCAGCAGTCACCAACAGCCACACCTCTGAGCCTTTCCCACTGCACACAGGCATACGGCAACGCTACCCTTTATCACTCCTGCTGTGCACGCTTGCTATCGAACCACTAGTTATGAAGCTGCATATGGATGCAGGATGGACGGGAATTCTGAAAGGAATGGTGGAGCATAGAGTCTCCCTTTATGCAGATGACGTCTTGTTGTATATTAGTGACTACCCACACTACCTGCCCAGAATCCGGGCTATCCTGTTCCAATCTAGACCAGATACAGGCTATTGTGTTAATGTTGTTGTTATGTTATAGTTTTTCACACCCCAAATAGAGCGTAGCGCAACCAACACCAGAAGGCAACTTGGTGCTAAAGCTGAACCAACAAGTCAAGTGGAAGAAATAAGAAGACCTAAAACAACAAAGTTTTAAGGGCCTTCCTAAATTGCAGGTGTGCTAAAACAATACGCAAAGTGATAGGAAGAGAGTTCCAAAGAGCAGCAGCTCAAATCGAAAAAAGAGTGATCACCAGTTCTAGCACGATGGACCCTGGGGATAGTCAAAAGAAAATGACCACTGGATTGTAAGGTGCGGGCAGGAACATACAGCCGAAACATTTGCTGTTAATACTCTGGGCCGATACCATAAAATGCCTGATGAACTAGGCACAGGGATTTAAAATGGAGAAGCCTGGTCACTGGCAGCCAATGAAGAGATCTTAGAACAGGAGAGATATGCTCACGGAAAAGGCTGCCGGTGGCAAAGCGGGCGGCCGAGTTCTGAAGAACCTGCAAATGCTGTATCAGATAATCTGGCTGAGCCAGATAGAGAGAGTTGCTGTAGTCGATTTTACTAAGGACTAGGGCAGAAACCACTGGGGTTCGCAGATGGACCTGAATAAATTGAAAGACCTTTCTAAGGATTTTCAGTTGGTAATGGCCTGCTTGACAAACCGCACCCTCCTGGGAGGCCACAGACAGAGAGGCAGCGAATTTAACACCCAGGTTCCTGACCGCAGGAACAGCAGCAGGAAAAAGGCCAAAGGAAGAAGGACAAAAAATGGGAGCCCATAGAGAAGAAGCAGAAGAGCAGCCCACCACAAGAACCTCAGTCTCATCTCAATTTAATTTAAACTAATTAACTAGGGCAAGTCCAAAGTCATGCCACTGTGGCCTGACATACCCTGGGACCGTGTCACACTATTCCGAATGCAAGCCCAGCATATCAAATATTTAGGGATTAATGTAAGCGCAGTGTCACATCCGCTCCCGCTAGGGGGCAGCTTACTCCCTCCAGGGGGCGGCTCACGTGGACTTTCTGGCACAGGTGGAGACGAATTCCATGCATTGCCTCTACCACCTCCAACATGGCGGTAGCAAGGAAAAGCAGCGCTCCAGCCTTCCGAATCCGAGAGTGTTGGATGACTCCACCCCTAACCTCGCAGAAAGGATTTCCTTCGGCGGCGTCTTCAGTCCAGCGCGTTGCTACTGTTTACAGAGGCCACGCACCGTGAGTTCGTAATTCTAGGATAGCTCTCTTTACCCTTCGAATAATCAGCTTGTCTGTAATCTTTCAACCTTCTCTCCCCTTTTCTTAGTATCAGACTCCTCTGTTCTTGGTCCTCTTCCCTACCAGCTCTCCACACGCTTACACCGAAGGCATTGGTTCTACACTCTGCAGTACGTATAGTTCCGTACCCCCCAGTATACAACATACTTTCATTCATTCCATCACTAACCTTTTTCCATCCTTCAGTCTCGGTAGCAAGGACAGGGAGTTACTTTCTACCACGCACTGAACAGAACACTACCTTCGTGCAAGCAGTCTTACATCCCCTCAACAGACATTCAGACTTAAAGGTATATCGCTCACCAGAATCCTACTTCAGCATTCTCTCCCTTTTTCTAAACACCACCTCGTTTCTCTCTTCAGGACACTTCGCGATCGCCAGTCCAATCGAAGTCACTCCCGGGGAATCAAGACTCACTCATCGCTTCTTTCGAGTTCCTGGCACAACAGGGTTTTCTCCCCCACAAGGGTTTCCCTGACTTCCCCTCCTCGAACTGGGTTTCTCCGGTGCGGGAAGAGGAGGTTAGGTGAGCTTTCCATTCTTCTCTACGAATTCCTACAGGACCAGGTTAGTGTTGTCTTGTTGTTTATCTGATATCTGCAGTAGGGACTGTGAACACCTATCCTTTGGGATAAAAGATACATAGATTGTTACAGCTAGCAACGCCCAATATTTTTTTTTCAAGACTATCTTAGCTTCACAGTCCTTATTGATAGAATCAGAGGATCCATTATGGACCAACAAATACAACAATTAATGGCAGCGGTTCAGTCCCTGTCATCCGAGGTTCAGCAATTGAAGTTAGAGAATACCAGCTTGAGGCAACAGGTGGGTAGAGCAGCCCATAGCTCGGAAGTACCTCCTGGCCCATTACCCACAGGACGTTTTGATGGCAATCCCCATGCAGTCAAGGAATTTCTGGAGTCCTGTTCGGTACAGTTCGCCTTTAAAGCAGCCTTTTTCCCAACAGATAGAGACAAGGTGGGCCATATGATTGCCCAAATGTCAGGGGCTGCGTTAGCTTGGGCCACTCCTTTGGTTACCAGTAACAATCCCATACTCGATTCCTACCCTGCTTTTTGTAACAGCATAAAGAGTATGTTTGGGAGACAGGAGATAACCAGTGCCTCACAGGAAAAGTTATTGGATTGTAAACAGGGTAGTCAGGATCTCCTTTCCTATATCACACGCTTTAAGCAACTAGCTTCTGACACGGCATGGGCCGATGAAGCTTTGATGACCATATTCCGAAGAGGACTTTCAGAGGATTTAAAGGACGAGGTGTCCCGAGCCCCACGTCCACATAACATGGCGGAATACATCTCACTGGTTATGCAGTTAGACTATAGACTGCAAGAAAGACAGAAGGAAAGAAAGAAAGGAAAGAGCAGACAAACCACCGAAGGTACCCTGTCTCCTATAAGACCAGTTCCTTCCGAGGAGCCGATGCAAATCGGGAATACGAGAGGCCCTTTATCCGTGGGTGAACGTACCAGAAGGCGTACTCAGGGTCTTTGTATGTATTGTGGTGAGGGCTCGCATTTGGTTAAGGAATGTCCCCATATTCCCCCTAGGAAGGCGGGAAACGCCAGCGCCTGACCGTAAGGGGAACGACGGTGCAGGGTTCCAGAGTTACTAGTTCCCTTCAAAGCATTCCCAGGGTTGAACAAGATTTATCCACAGAAAACCAAATGATAGTACTTGAAGTTACGCTAGCCTGGGGTAGCACAAGACTGGAAAACGTGCCCGCACTTATCGATAGCGGAGCCGCAGGAAATTTTTTAGATGACACATTTGCCACTAAACAGGGGATTCCAAAAGTACCCAAGGCATTAATGATCCCGGTTGTGAGTGTGGACGGTAGCCCTCTTACTTCCGGTCCCATAAAAGATCACACTTCTCCTCTCACGATGACAATAGCTGCACATCAAGAGATTCTGAAATTAGATTTAATCAAGACGGCACATTATCCTGTAATCTTAGGATTGCCATGGCTGAGATTACACAATCCCTTTATTAACTGGAGAGCTGGTACTCTTTTCTTGGGGTCAGAACATTGTGTTCACAACTGCCATAACTTAGTCGCCTCCACCTCCAAGAACAAGCACTCTCAAGAGACTTTTTGTGTTACAAATAAGATTCTTAACGAAGTAAACACTCTTCCTCAGGAATATCAGGAATTCCACCCGGTCTTTGCAAAGACAGAATTCACCGAATTACCACCTCACCGCAGAGATGACTGTGGTATAGATCTGGTTCCGAATAGTCCTCTCCCCTTTGGCCGAATGTACATATTGTCCGCCAAGGAAAAAGAGGCACTGAAAGAATATCTGAAGACAAATCTAGAAAATGGCTTAATCACGGAATCCACCTCTCCTGCAGCGGCATCACTCTTCTTTATTCCAAAGAAAAACACGTCCGAGTTACGTCCTTGCATTGACTTCAGAGGGTTAAATAAGATCACAGTGCCGGACAAGTATCCCATGCCGCTTATTCCGGATATCTTGGAAGCGCTTAGAGGAGCTAGATTTTACACTAAACTGGATCTACGCGGTGCTTATCACCTCATCCGCATAAGAAAAGGAGACGAATGGAAGACCGCCTTTCGGACACCATTCGGTCATTTCCAATATAGGGTAATGCCATTTGGATTAGCCAATGCCCCCGCAATATTCCAAAGGTTTATGGACCACATTTTTGCAGATATAGCCCTACATTTTGTCATTGTCTATTTAGATGACATTTTGGTATTTTCATCCACCCTGGCAGACCATGTCCTTCATGTTAAAGAAGTCTTACACAGACTACAGAAGAACCATCTCTTTTGTAAATTAGAGAAATGCGAATTCCATAAAAACAAAGTTGCATATCTAGGGTATATCCTGTCCGATCAAGGAGTCTCCATGGACCCCTCAAAGGTGTCAGCTATCCTTGATTGGCCAGCCCCCAAGTCAGTTAAAGAAATACAACCATTTCTTGGCTTCGCGAATTTCTACAGGCGCTTCATTCCTCATTTTTCTACCCTCACACATCCCATCACTCATCTCCTTAAGAAAGGGGTTGTATTTCGGTGGTCAAATGAAACACAAGAATCCTTTCAGGAGCTAAAAGCCCTATTTACTAAAGCTCCTATCTTGGCAATGCCGGATCAGCTTCACAGATTCATAGTGGAATCAGATGCCTCAGACCAGTGTATTGGAGCGGTTCTGTTACAACCGGACGACAGTGGGTTCGAAAGACCCATTGCTTACCTATCGAAAACTCTGTCTCCGGCAGAAGTAAATTACACGGTTCTCGAGAAAGAGTTGCTCGCGATCAAGAAGGCCTTTGAAGAATGGCGTCATTTACTTTTGGGAGCACTATTTCCTATTGAAATAAGAACCGATCATCACAACCTCCGAGCACTGCAATATGCCCAAACCAACAATAGTAGACAAGCTAGATGGGCGCATTTTTTTTCACCCTTCCGGGTTACATTCACTTTCATACCGGGCAAGACTAATCTCAAAGCAGATGCTTTATCCCGCAGTAATCCACGAAAAGGAGCTCCCTTTCAGTCTGAACCTATGTTTCCCAACCTGGTCACAGTGCAAATGGTCCATTCTTTTCTTCAAAAGGTAGCATTAAAGACAAGAAATCTGGACTTGGATCGGGACGATACCCTGCGAGAACTAGGACTTACTGCTGATCGGGGTCTTCTTTTCAAGGAAGACAAGATGTACCTTCCCGATCAAGAACTACAATTAGAAGCACTTCAAATGTGTCATGACTCCAAGGCAGCCGGGCATAGAGGTACTCTCAATACTACAGAACAAATTCAACGGCATTTCTGGTGGCCGACACTTCGCAAGGATGTAATGGACTATGTCGCGTCTTGTCCGGTGTGTCTACAAACCAAGACCCCAAGGATTTCTCCTATTGGCAAACTTATCCTTACCCAAATTCCTACGAAACCTTGGCAAATAATATCAACGGACTTTATCGTGGACCTACCTAGGTCAGAGGGTTGTAATACCATCATGGTGACAATAGACTCTTTGACCAAATTGGCGCATTTCGTCCCTCTCCCATCTGTTCCAACTGCACCTGTTATGGCCAGGGTATTCGTGGAACGCATTTTTTCACTCCACGGACTTCCGGAGGTCATTATCTCGGATCGAGGACCACAATACACGTCACAATACTGGAAACATGTTTGTCGTTTACTCGGGATATCAAGAGCGCTCAGTTCAGGATACCACCCTCAGACCAACGGCCAGACTGAACGTTTAAATCAAACCCTGGAAGCATATCTAAGATGTTATATATCAGTTTTACAAGATAATTGGAAGGCTTTATTGCCTATAGCAGAATTTGCTTATAATAATGCGGTTCATTCCACCATACGTGTTAGTCCTTTCTTTAGTACATTTGGATTCCATCCGGAGGTGTACCCATCAACTGTTCCCACGGATACTTCATATCCGGATTTAGACGTGTTAATAACCTCCATTCAACAAGGACATCGAAATGCACAGGAAGCTCTAAAGGATGCTCATGACCGCTACAAGATACAAGCCGACAAACATCGGAGTCCCACACCTTCCATTCAAGTTGGTGACAAGGTCTGGTTGTCGAGTAAATATCTCCCCAAAAGTTTGAAACCTTCAAAATTATCGCCGAGATACTTTGGACCCTTTTTGGTTCTTGAAAATAAAGGTCCGGCTGCTTTCAAGTTACGTCTCCCTTTTTCTTGGAAACGCATACACCCTACATTCCATGTTTCTCAGTTGAAGCCTGATGTACAATCCCGATTCCATGAGTCCAAGAAGGGAACTCCCCCTCCGGTCCTGACAAGTGAAGGTCCGGAATACGAAGTCCGCTCGATCTGTGATTCACGCTATAGAAGAGGGGTGCTACAGTTTCTTATAGACTGGAAGGGATATTCTCAGGCGGAACGTTCTTGGGAACCCGCTTCAGCGGTTCATGCTCCCCGTTTGGTTAGCAGATTTTACCGACTACATCCCGGTAAACCGGGTTTCGTCGCCCTTCGGAGGGGGCATACTGTCACATCCGCTCCCGCTAGGGGGCAGCTTACTCCCTCCAGGGGGCGGCTCACGTGGACTTTCTGGCACAGGTGGAGACGAATTCCATGCATTGCCTCTACCACCTCCAAAATGGCGGTAGCAAGGAAAAGCAGCGCTCCAGCCTTCCGAATCCGAGAGTGTTGGATGACTCCACCCCTAACCTCGCAGAAAGGATTTCCTTCGGCGGCGTCTTCAGTCCAGCGCGTTGCTACTGTTTACAGAGGCCACGCACCGTGAGTTCGTAATTCTAGGATAGCTCTCTTTACCCTTCGAATAATCAGCTTGTCTGTAATCTTTCAACCTTCTCTCCCCTTTTCTTAGTATCAGACTCCTCTGTTCTTGGTCCTCTTCCCTACCAGCTCTCCACACGCTTACACCGAAGGCATTGGTTCTACACTCTGCAGTACGTATAGTTCCGTACCCCCCAGTATACAACATACTTTCATTCATTCCATCACTAACCTTTTTCCATCCTTCAGTCTCGGCAGCAAGGACAGGGAGTTACTTTCTACCACGCACTGAACAGAACACTACCTTCGTGCAAGCAGTCTTACATCCCCTCTACAGACATTCAGACTTAAAGGTATATCGCTCACCAGAATCCTACTTCAGCATTCTCTCCCTTTTTCTAAACACCACCTCGTTTCTCTCTTCAGGACACTTCGCGATCGCCAGTCCAATCGAAGTCACTCCCGGGGAATCAAGACTCACTCATCGCTTCTTTCGAGTTCCTGGCACAACAGGGTTTTCTCCCCCATGAGGGTTTCCCTGACTTCCCCTCCTCGAACTGGGTTTCTCCGGTGCGGGAAGAGGAGGTTAGGTGAGCTTTCCATTCTTCTCTACGAATTCCTACAGGACCAGGTTAGTGTTGTCTTGTTGTTTATCTGATATCTGCAGTAGGGACTGTGAACACCTATCCTTTGGGATAAAAGATACATAGATTGTTACACGCAGATCTTACCACTCTGAGCGGCATAAACTATTCCACTGTAGAGCAGAAAATACATACTGACCTGGCAAGATGGCACTCAATTCCGCTCTCGCTTACCGGCAGTATTATGCTATTAAAATGAATTTGATGCCCAGAATAATTTTAGTGCCCACCATGATTCAAACGCCCCAACCCCTGCAGCGGCTGTATGCTGACCTGGATAAGGCAGCAGCAGAATTTATCTTGCAGGGCAAGAATGCGCACTTAAATAAATCTATTTTTCAGGCCTCGAAGACTAACAACAATACTTACCATTTATGGCTGCACAAGATTCCTGAGCCAAATGCTGGCTAAATGCCTCCGACACTACCAGCTGGAAGGAGAAGGAATGCAAGATATGAGCCTGTTTACACCACAGGAAATACTAGCCTTTCCGCCGAGCCCGCTCCCACACATGCTTAAGACTCATTCCATTGTAGGCCCTATCCTGGCGCAGTGGCACCATATGCGTGCCCTTACTGAATCATAGATCCGGGAAATCCCACCTTGGTTTAGCCTGAGAGTGCTGCCAACCTCAGGGGTTGTGACACAGCTACATAGTTGGCAAAATACCAACTCGTGTGCTGTAAGGTTAATGGATCTCTGCGATGAGCAGGTGATTTTGCCGTTCCTGACCACCAAGGGAATATTGGGCCTGGTGGCCGCAGACTGGCTGGTGTACCTCTCTATACACTCGATTGGGCCTAAACTTACTAGGGCAGAATCTAGAGGCAGGGAACCTACGGTATGCAAGGCAGAATATGCACGCAATACATCTGAGTTCCCTAGGCTCAGGACCTTCTATGACTTCTGTATACCACAAAACCTCAGCAGAAATGTTACGCTAGCAGAGATTTGGACTGACGACCTAGACATGCCACTTTGCACAGAGGACATTTATGATACCTTTGACACGTTTAGAAACGTGTCCTGCAATCTACGACAAAGGGAGATGCAGTACAAGATTATACTCAGGGCATGCTACACACCCTCTAAATTGCATTCTATGGGCCTTTCCCTATCCCCTCCTTGTTGGAAGACGTGTGGGGTGGGGGACTCTGCTGGCCATATCTTCTGGACATGCCCCATTATACAACCATTTTGAGGTTTTGTGCTGAGTCGCCAAAATTAGAAACTGTGGTGTTCCCTCAAGACCCATGGCATTGAATTTTGACCTCAACAGTGAGGAATAGCATGAAGATGCTCTAACTCGTGAGTTTGTACATGTCATTGTATTCTGTGCTAGAAAGGCCCGTTTGATAGGATGGAAGTTGTGAGCGGCACCTGATAAACAGAGATGGTTAGGCCTATTAGCCAGGAACTTTGATTTAGAAAAAGCTACTATCAACAAAGCGCTGTCTCTCTCTCGTGCTGATAAGTTTGGCGACTTAATGGACACTGTGCTGTTGGAAGTCAATCCCCTCAGTCCCCGTGCACCTATGCCAATGGGCAGTGGGACGGCGGCAGCCCTCGAAACACTGCCACACTCTTCATACGAGTGAGAGAGCTCTGCAGCCATATATAAATATACTAAGAAAGAGGGATATTTAATGATGAATGGTTAATGACACTTGTTGAAGGACAAACCTATGCATATTTATATCACCGTGCTCAGAGCACAAGTGGGGGTGGGACTGTCGTGGGTGGGGAGGGTTCTTCATGTTGATGCTGGCGATGATTTTGGTACTACTACTGTTGGGCTCACAGGATAGAAATGCTAGATTCTTGGCTGAAATGCCATAGGGTTACCAGACATTTGGTCGAAAAAAATTGGTCGACCAGACAAATGGTCGAACCAATTTGGTCGAAAACCAAATGGTTGACATTTTTTTTTTTTTCACCCCTTTTTTTGGGGGGCAGGTGGGTCCCCCCAAACCCTTTTTTTTTTCTAAAAACCCATTTTTTAAAAAAATGAAAACCCGAAAAATAAATATATAATTTCAAAAAATAAATCAAATTGTGTCGACCAAATGTCATTCGACCAGTTTTCAGTCGACCAAATGTCTGGACACCATGCCATAGGATATGATTTGTGATATTGCCTGTACTTTGCTGGTTCTGTTTTTTTCTTTGTTGTATGTTGCTCAACATCTCAATAAAAATATTACATTGAAAGCCAGAATCCAATTTAAATTAACGGTCTTCACCCATAAAGCTGTATAGGGTACCACCTATGAATAACTAAAGAAAAAAGAATTAATACCTACCAACCAGTTAAAACCTTAGGTTCAAGGAATGCTATGCTACTAAATTGCCCACGACCCAAATTAATGAAATCAAATGGGAAATCATTCCTGTATAACGCATCCTCCCTCTGGAATACACTTCCGTTGAATTTACACCTGGATTGTAACCTGGCTTCTTTGCAAAGGGGCTTGAAAACACATCTGTTTGAATAGTCATCAATATATCTTTATTATGCTTAGGGTTTCCTGCTTTAAGGGTTTATTCTTTTCTATCCCCGGGGTGTTTTTCCAGTGTTTTAAAAAATGATCACAATCTGTGTTAATCAATGTTTTCCCGTTGCCCACTTAACAAAATCGCAGATATCTCTTTTTCCAGTGAAAACACACAAATATTCTAGTATTGTTTCATTGCATGTATAAGTAGGGTAATGTGTCTCAGAGCAAGATGTTATGAACACTTTCCAGAGAATAAAGATGACTGTGCTAGTCCAGTAATATCTAACATTTCTACAAGTCAAAATTATTCTAGTAAATCATGCAATACTTTTTTAGGGACTCTTTGCCCATCCTTGCCTTTTCTTTTCTTCCCACGAAGACTTTCATTTGTGAAAATGGCCTTTCCACATTGTAGAGACTTCTAATTTAGAAGATAAAGCATAGTGTGATAAAAGGATTTGTCCGGGAGCACTCGTTTTGGTGGAGATAAGTATTATTTTGACTGTCAAAAGAAATAAACTCATGAATCAATTTAGATGCTAAGCTTTACATGAAAATACTGGCCAACAGACTGTCACAGGTCCTCCTGAAGCTATTACACCAAGACCAATCAGGTTTCGTCCCTAACAGACAAACACACGATAATATAAAGAGAATAATCCATCTGTTGGAAAAAGTAGAGATCACCCAATCCCTGGCAGTCCTCCTCGCACTTGACACAGAGAAGGTGTTTTACCGCGTCGAGTGGTCATTTCTCTTCCATATTCTGAGGCATATAGGTATGAGAGAACCATTTTTAGACATGATACGAGCCAACTACGTATCCCTAAGTATCCGCATAGCAGTAACCGGAGGGATAGCAGATAGAGCTCACATCGAGAGAGGGACCAAACAAGGATGCCTTCTCTCCCCGTTACTCTATGCAATCTATTTAGAACCCCTTCTAGCCAGAATAAGGGAATCACTGTGCATAAGAGGAATTGATATGGCAGGTCGTCCGCATAAAGTGTTGGCATACGCGGACAACATGTTGGTTGCATTGGCAGACCCAGACAAGTACATGCCATTCCTCCTGAGAGAGATAGAAACATTTGGATCTCTATCAGGTCTCAAGATCAATAGGCAAAAATCGGAAGTGTTGATATTGGCATGAGATAGGGGAGCACTGCAACAACAGGTTTCACTGCTTCAGTTGAAGGTAGCGGACACAGGGGTGAAATATCTGGGTATAATCCTGACCGACAGAATAGATAGGCTATATAAAGAGAATTACCCGCAACAGCTGGGAAAGATCAGACGAGGCGTAAAGAGATGGAACCCCATGCCGATCTCATGGTGGGGTCGGATGGCCTCGGTTAATATGACTGGCCCCCGACCCCACTGATTGCTGTATCTCTTCCAAGCTATACCGATAAAAATTCCTGCATCCTACTTTAAATCTATCTCCAAAATAATGACGGCATTCGTGTGGGGGAATAAGACCCCCAGAGTCGCCAGAGCAGTCCTCACCGCACCAACCTATAAGGGGGGTTGTGCCCTCCCTAACTTCTGCAAGTACTATGAGGTGGCACAACTATGGGTACTGAAAGAATGGATCACAGGGTCCTCACAGAAAATTTGGGCAGCGCAGGATAAGGCAGTAGCGACCGCCCACCTTGGGGAACTGATCTGGAAAGGGAAACACCATAGACATCTGAATTTTCAAATAAGCGACGTGATGAGAGCGACGTTAGAAGTCTGGTATAAAGCCAAAAAAGAGGGAATCCTGACACAAGCTCCGTCCCCCTTCATGCCAATGTTTGCTAACCCAGAATTCCCACCGGGGCTTGAAATGGGTGCATGCAGGAAATGGGCAGAGGCGGGCTGCATTAAGATAGGAGATATGTTCCACGAACAAGAGATCATATCGTTCGAAGACATGTGCTTTAAAATGTGTTGTTTTGACTGGGGATGAGCATGGCTCTCTCGCTTCACTCGGTGTGGGGACTTTTGTCCCCATAGTGAAAATCAAAATCTGGCACCCATGAATATACACACAGTAAGTGAAAATATCTTAAAGTGAAATATACAAATATAGTTCTCCTTAGAAGAAAGTGTGCAAGACAAAAGAGCATTGGACTTTAAAAAAAGTAATTAACACCAGAAAAATAACTGCAGAGCGGATATTTTCCAATAAATGAAAAGTACATATACAATAGTAAGGTATTCACACAAATATTTAAACCCTTAGAGTATCATATTGCGGAAACAGTTAACAATTGTGACATTATTCCCCCCAGCTTGACTTGCAGACTAACAATACCAGAATGCAATTCAGCAAATGGCAGAAAATGGCCTTTGAGTTTTGAAAGGCTTATAACAAAATGTAATGTGTGATGGGGTTACCTGTTCGTGTTTGACAAATGCAGGGTTCATCTATGATCTGATGAAAGTATTTAATTCTACCAAAAATAAACACTTTTTTGGGTTAAATATGAACATCTGAACATAATGTAGTTAGTCTAAAACTGTTCTGTGTGACATTGGCCTGGAGGACGGCATAGATTGAGGCAACTAACTTGTGCTTTCAAATGAAATGCCCATTTACATTTCTTCACACAGAAAGGTTACGAGTGTCTTGTCCAAAACAATGGTCCCTTAAATGAGTCATCATTTATAAATCGCTCCTAATTTTGAAACTCTACTTGAAGATGGGAAGTGACACTTATGGGGTCTGTAGCTTCTGATTGGCTGCTGAGTGCGGGTGCTCTAGATAGGCACAGGAGGTTGACAGGTGATCGTGACACTGTGGCCCTCATTCAAGTCTTGTAAATGGAAGCCTCACACAGCTTTCCTTTTAAAGCTGACGGCCAGTTGACACTTTGCAGCGCTCCTCCAGACAGATACACATACACATGTGGCCACAAACAAAGACACTGAAACATCCATGCTAAACAATTTTTTGTAAATACAATTATTTATCAGTAGTCAAGGGCAATTTTGAAGCATTTTAATCTATTTTAAGACGTGAATCGACAACCACAACAATGGCTCAAATTTCTCTACAATTCCTCAAAATAGCTCTTACCACATATGAATACAAATATATATATTTTTTTCATGTTTTCAAAGAAAAAGATGTAACATTGAATGTGCAGTGTTTTTGAATAAGGTCAGCGGACAGGTGGGGAAGCAATGGGAGAAAGCAAACAAGCATGCATGGTGGGAGTATGGCCCTGTTGCTATTATCTGCTCAGTCCCCTCTTCAGCCACCCCTTAACCCCCAAACTTCCTCCGATCCCTGCTCACACTAAAGCGCACCAATGTGATAGAGGAAACTGTGTTTTTCAGTTTAAACCTACGGGGGCACCTTTTCTTCTGGGGGTGTTTGTGCGGTATTTATCGGATTTCACAGAAAACAGGAAAGCCTAATTATGCTATACCACCTTAGGCTCAGTGTAATTTGTTTTGGTTTGTGTGTTTTATATTCCCAAACCCTGATACCTGTCACGTTTTCAGCATGTAATAAAACCATTTAAAATAAAAATAAAATAAAAAGATTACATTTAAAAAGGAAGGTAGATGGACCACGAATAGGTTTTTAAGAGTCTGATCTGTGTAGCTTTTTTCCAGCAATCCTTGAATTATGCTCCAGAGATTCGGATTTCAGACCTGCTGCATCCCAAGTCTCGAGTGCTAACGAGACCAGAAATACTTTTGCTTCTGTGCCATGATAATTGCTCAACGAAGAAAAAAGGGACTTGTGGTGAAGCAGTTTGTAGCACAGTAATGGATGGCAGGGGGCTCATTAGATATTCGCCAATGGCAACAGCTACAACCTCTTTATTCCTTTGCAATTCTTTTTCATAACTTTTATTTACAGTATTGGCATGTTATTTTTTCGATTTTTATCATATTTTAGGTCTTGTATTCTATGATTTTCTTCTGTTTAAACGTTATGTTGTATCTTTTTGTGTGAGGTCATCTGGGAGGTCAAGGAACATGTGAGGTCACTACTGCTAACACTTTCATTTTCGTGAAAAGACAGCTGTGTGAAGGTGTGATGATGCCCCCTGCCTGGTCTCTAGGGTGTGTGTTTGGGTGACGCAGTGAGCTGAGTACCACCATCCACTATATCATGTGGGACCCCGGGCTGCATGCAAAGCTTCCTCTGCTCTCTGTTATGGTGTTTAACTGGGGCAGCTTATGTATGATGTATAGAACCTTGCTGCAGTGATGACACCTTGTAGTTCTATGCTTTGTTATTAGAATGTTACTGTTTGAGTTAGTTCAGTTGATGCTGCTCTTTGAGATGGCTGGGGGTCTTTTGTATCCAGCTTTACCTAGCAAGCAATAAACCATATATACAATCTATTTGGAGTGGTTCTTTGCTTCAACATTTGGCGACGAGGATGGGATGGAAGCTGTGAGGGAGCAGTAACTGGATTCTGCCGGGCAGTAAGAAATACGAGACCCCCAGTCGTGAGCCTTGGTGGCGAGGAGCTGCCCTACGCCTGACCCGCACTATACGGGTAAAAGAGGCAAACCAGCGCACGTTTTGCCTACCTGGAGACGATCGCGGCAAGCTGCTGCTGCATTGGGGGTGGAGATCTCCGTGGGCTGCTTGGCGGTGCTCGGTCCCCAGAAATTGCCTGCAGTGCTGTCCTGCGGCGGGTTGTGACGACCCATGCTTGCCGCGTGGAGGGGGTGAGTGCCAAGTTCCTTCGCCGGCTCCGCTTTTGGGGAGGAGGTAGTCGGGAGCGGCGCGAGCTATAGCGCTGAGGAAGCGTGAAACCGAGCGTGGAGGAAGCTCAAGGAAAGCACCTGGCTCCGCAACACGTGACGAGGGGCCTTGCGAGTCTGAGCGTGGAGGAGACTTGAGGAAAGCATCCGACCCCGTGACGCGAGGCACGTCACGTGTGCGGACGTGAAGCCGTCAACTGCATCGTTCACATCGGCAGATACAGTGACGGGAGTCGCGCATTTGGATTGAATCGCGGGAGAGGGAGAAGCACCGGAAAGCCTGGAAAGCCTCGAGATACTGATACCCGCCTAGGGCCACAATGTGGAGGGCGGCAGCGTGCGTCGAAAGGAGCATCAGGATATAAGTGCAGCCAGGAATAAGTGTATCCAGGCAAGTTTGAATTGGTTAAATGAGACGTGATAGAGGTGTGCTCAAATTTAACGTGTCAGGGAATAAGTGCATCCAGCCAAGTGTGTGCACAACTTTTACGTGTCTGAGGGTCGTCTGACTAGTGTGTAGCTTTCTGGTGCACAAAAGGGCACCAATCAACCCATAAGCAACATGGCACTGTCTGGAATTCAAGGTCCGCAAATGTTTTTGCAGGCTCCTGGTCCTCCAAGAATCAAATGGGGGCCCTGGAAAAAGGGTTTTTTGCTCTACGTAAAAGCCACGTGTGGAGCAGGCATGTCAGTAGAAAGGAAGGTGTTGATGCTCATGCATCTCCTTGGATATGAGGGGCAGCGAATTTTTGAAACATTACCTGAATTGAGCGAACTGGATGTGGAAGAAGGTATGAATGATTTTGATACAGCATTGGCAAAACTGGACAAACATTTTGAATTAAAGATAAGCACCGTGTTGGAACGCTATCATTTTGGAATGAGATTTCAGCATGAGGGTGAGTCGGTTGAAGAATACATTACTGCCCTGAGACATTTGTCACTGAACTGCAAGTTTGGGGAAAAACTGGATGAACATATTAGAGACCAGTTCATGTTACACTGCTCTAATGACAAAATTAGGGAGGAAGTATGGCTGAAGGATGACCCCGATTTAGATGAAGTGGTGGGGATTGCAAAAAGAATTGAGCACACTTTGAAGTGTGTGGTGAAGCTTACTGTGAAAGAATCCAAAACTGTTCAACAGACTGAAGTCCTGAAAGTTGGTGATAGGAAAAGAGATGTGACTAAGGACCAAAAGAAAAGGAAAGGGAAAACGTCCAAACGGGGTGACATGTATCAAGGGAAGGGTGGCAATAATGTCCCAATAGCCAATAAGACCATGCAGAGGGAAAGTACACAAGGGGGAAAAAGGAGAGAGGAACGATTATGCTTTAGGTGTGGGAGCGCCCGTCACCTATCTAGCTCTCTGATATGTCCGGGGAGAAGAGCTTTGTGTAATAAGTGTAAACGATGGGGACATTTTGAAAACTGTTGTTCCAACTATAGTGTTGGGGCTGGGAGGAGTGTCATGATAGTCGAGGAGGTTGATGGACCCTCCTCAGATGAATATGAAGGTTCAGAAAATGAAATTGTTACCGTAAATATGGTCCAATGTTCGGAAATTGATGAAAGCGAACATCCTTCAGCTTGGGTGGAGGTGAACGGTTGCCAAGTTAAAATGTTGGCAGATTCATGTTCCAAAATTACCTTGATGTTGAGGGCCGTGTATGAAAATGTTGTTGGAGGTAGGATGGATGATTTAAGCCCGTCAGACAAAACTCCGGGGGGATATAGTGGCACCAGAATTGATGTTTTGGGATGTTGCCCGGCTACTTTCAAATTTAAAGACAGAATGACATGTGGTAAATTGTACATCACCAAGAAAGGTGAGACGTTGTTGGGATGGAAAGAGCAAAGGGGTCTATGCATTAAATTAGATCCTAACAGCAAAGAACAGGTGTTGAATGTAGAGAAAATATCTGTGGACTGCGGTATCGATGATGTTCCCAAGAGTTTGATTGGCAAATATCCCGAAGTGTTTAACAAAAGTGTTGGGTGCTTAAAAGGAATGGTTCATAAGATTGTTTTGAGGGATGGATGCAGGCCTGTGGCGGCAAAGCTTAGGCCATTGCCAGTGTCAATGCGTGATGCTGTGAGAGTGGAGTTGGAGAAATTAGAGAAAGCTGGCATCATTGAACCAGCAAAGGCGGTCGAATGGATTTCTCCTGTGGTGGTTGTGAAAAAGTCAGGCGGTTATTTGAGGATATGTATAGATTTAAGAGAATTAAATCGGTGTGTAGTAGCAGACCGACATCCTCTCCCGAATATGGGGGAACTTTTGACCAGAATAGGGAACGCCAAATATTTTGCCAAATTAGACCTGGCGAGTGCCTACCATCAAATCAATCTAGATATGGAATCACGGAAGCTGACGGCTTTCATTACATACGAAGGCATCTTCCAGTTTCGGCGTATGCCATTTGGTATCGGTTTTCCAGAAAGTCATGGATAGGTTATTCAAAGGCATCACAAACGTATGGTGTTTCCAGGATGATGTATTAGTTTGTGGGAATACTGAAGATGAGCTAAGAAGGAAACTGTGTACGGTTTTGGATATATTCAGGGCACAAGGTATTGCGTTGCGTAGTGAGAAATGTGTTTTTTCTACTCAAGTTGTAGAATATTTAGGACACGAGATATCGGAAGAAGGGTTAAAACCAAAAAAAACTTTGGTGGATGGTATAAAAAGATTGCAGTCTCTGAAGAATAAGGCAGAACTACGATCATTTTTGGGAACAATGGAGTTTTACCACCATTTCATAGAAAACTATGCGGATAGTGTGCACTCACTCAGAGCATTGTTGAGGAAAGGGGTGGAGTTTGTTTGGGATGAAGAATGTGAAAGAGAATTTGTTGAGATCAAATCCAAAATCGATATGGCCAAACCTTTGGCAATGTATAACACTAAGAAGAGGACGATTCTATCTGTTGATGCGAGTGAAACTGGCATCGGAGTAGTTATGTCTCACGCAGGAATTGGTGGGGGAGAGTCAGTTGTGTTGCACGCATCACGCATGTTGAGAGGCCCCGAACTAAACTATTCGGTGTTGGAAAAAGAGGCTTTGGCATGTCATTGGGGGATAGAAAAGCTGAGAAACTTCGTGTGGGGACAGGAATTTGTATTGAGAACGGACCACAAACCGTTGAAGGCTATTTTTGAAAGCAAAGGTTTGGACAAAGTGTCGAGAAGGGTTGCCTGTTGGGTGACAAGACTGCAATGTCACAAATTTAACATTGAAGTAGTTGCTGGCAAGGATAATATGCAGGCTGATCATGCATCCAGAGTAAGAGTAAAAGATAAGGACGATGAGGAAGGGTTAGAGGTAGATGAAAACATGGTTTTTGCCATGGTTGAAGGTGTGCTGCACAAAGAAGAATGGATTGAAGCATCTTTGTCTGATGAGATGTGGAAGCGCATAACAAGTTTTATTAGAGATGGCTGGCCGGAGAAAAGATTGTTATCTGGTGAAGAACGAGCTCTGTGGGAGGTGAGGGCTGAACTTTCGGTGAAAGATGGGCTAATATATCGTTGGGACAAACTTGTTGTTCCAGTATGCCTAAGGAAGAGACTGATAGCTATTGCTCATCAGGGTCATATAGGCATTTATAAGACCAAAGGGGTAATTAAGGCTGATTATTGGTGGCCAGGTATGGACCGCGAGATTGAGAAGACTGTAGGAGGATGCATAAATTGCATAAGGTCGGGAAAAGGGATATCTGCTGTGGTGCAACCCGTGAGAGTAGTTGAAAGTCCCAATGGTGTCTGGCAAAATCTGGCCATGGATGTTTTGGGCCCAGTGGATATGGGCAGAGGTCGAGGTAGGTTTGTGTTGGCCTTAGTGGATAGGTTCTCGCGGTGGACGGAGTTCAAAATATTGAGAGAAGTCACAGGTCACTCTGTTGTGGCATTTTTGGAAGAAATATTGGAGAGGGAAGGGTTGCCAAGGAGCGTGTTGACGGACAATGGTCCACAGTTCATGGGAGCATTCTTTCAGGAGTACATGTACAAATGTGGTGTCAAACATAAAAAGACGGCACTGTATTATCCTCAAGCCAATGGTATGATTGAAAGGGTCAACCACTGTATAATGGAAGGCATTAGGAATGCGGTTGCGAGTGGTCTTGACAGGAAGGTTGCGGTAAAAGAACGAATGAATGCTTTGCGGATGGCCCCAAATGCTGAGACAGGAGTCAGTCCTTCGAGTTGATGAGAGGACAGAGAGGCAGTACGATGTTGTCCCCGGCCTGGTTAGGTCGGGCAAGAGAGACTGATAATGTGGTGGAGGAGGTAAAAAGGAGTATGGATGAACGAAAAAAGAAGAAGGCAAGGAGATCAATGAGAGGTTTCCAAGAAAGAGAACAACGGTTGAGGTTGGTGATCTAGTCAGAATAAGGAAAGCGAAAGCGGTCATAAAGAGAAAGGGTGATCTGTTGTATTCAGAGCCTGTTAAAGTCGCACAGGTTTTTGATGGAGCTGTGAAGTTGGAGAGTGGACAAGTGTGGAGTTTGGCGAGAGTTGCAAGGGTAAGGGATAAAACCTGCTGAGGGTTGCATCGTTTAATCTCTCGCTGTGCAATGTAGGGTGTGCTGACCCGCATTATCCATATATGCTAATAGTGTGCGTATCTAAATCCAATAAAGTGTGAATAGGTTTTGTCATTGGATAAGGGAGGGGGGGGTGTTATGGTGGTTAACTGGGGCAGCTTATGTATGATGTATAGAACCTTGCTGCAGTGATGACACCTTGTAGTTCTATGCTTTGTTATTAGAATGTTACTGTTTGAGTTAGTTCAGTTGATGCTGCTCTTTGAGATGGCTGGGGGTCTTTTGTATCCAGCTTTACCTAGCAAGCAATAAACCATATATACAATCTATTTGGAGTGGTTCTTTGCTTCAAAATTCTCCCCTCCACCATTTGAGGCATGCCATAGGGGGCCAGCAGAATAGATCTACTACCACTGGCCCGTTAGCCGATCTGAACCAAGATTCACAGTTTAAAGATGTAGCATTTGTCTATGCGGACACGTGGAAGTGAGGGTTCTGAGGTGGGGTGCTGCCATTGTAAAGGCTTGGTCCACATAGCTATACCCAAAGCAAGTTCGTAAACACCCCTGACTGCCTTAAATCATTATGGTACAACCAATCCCAGCACCAAAGCATTAGCATCCTCAAGTGCAACTCATAGGTCTAAGCTGAGGGAACAGGCCCCTTTAAAAGCCCTGGCAGAGAAACAGATGATGTGGGCATTGGGAGTAGTAGACCAGCAAGCAAGCGGTGAAGCAGAGGAGTTTAAGGTGCTGTAGAAGCTGAAGACACAAAAGAGGTTCAAGGTGAAGGAGGATGCAGAGATGTATAAGGTGGTGTAGGTGTGGGAGGTGAAGGCATAGTAGGAGTTGTAGGTGCAGGGAAGGTGGAGGTGCATAGACAGATGAGGGAGCAGGAGAGATTGGAGGAGGTGACATCAAGGCGATGGGGGGAAAATAGATGTTGTGGATTGTGTGTGTCAAGGAGGATGAGTGCGTAATGGAGGTTGGAGGAGGTGAACTTAATGGAAAAGGGGAGAGTGAAAGAGAGGTTGGAGGAGGAGAACATCAAGGAGGAGGTGTGAATGCAATTGAGTTTAAATGAGGTGAAGAAGTGGAGGTAGGGAGTGGTAAACTAGCTGGAGAAAGGACGGCAGAGGCATTGGAAGGAGGAGAGAATGGTAAATGGGGACAGGAGAGGGAGGAGGAGGGGGTGCAAGGTCACTTGGATATCTAGTGATAATTGAAGCCAGACAGAGAGAAGTGGGAGGACATACAAGCATGTGTTGGAATGCCAAGGAAGTTAGTTCACAGCCAAATTAATGGCTAGAGGTGATATCTAGAAAAAGGCCCACTGTCTTGATTCAACAAGAAGGGAAATAAGATGGGGTTGGGTCATAGGATCAGGTACCTGAAACAGGGTGATGATCCGGAGCCTGACCAGGGACAAAGAGACTCTCCTGGTCTAACTCTCCTCTCTGAGGCACTGTAGAATTCACTGCAAAGAGCATAGATCCTCATCATGCATACCTGAAACAGCTGAGTGATGATAACTAGGCATAGACTACTGAGATCGGCCACCCAGTGACCAGGATATCAGTTGTTCACCAAAGACTGTGATTGATACCTGCAAGAGGCCCAGAGAGATATTTAGAAGAATATTTCAACTTCAGGAGACTTGTTTTTCCATTATGAACTCTGTTTTGAGTTGCCAAATCATGAACCTATTCCCAAATAAGCCTATCTGAGCTAAACCCCTGAGTTGTGGCTCTTGTTTAATGCATTTGGCTTAATGAAATGGGATAACTAACAAGTAGCAAAGTCCTTATTTAAAATGATTTTGTCAGACCTGAATGTACGCCTCAGGAGAGCTACACAGATCTACCCATATTTTCTTTCACCCCTCTTCAATACAGAGGACATTTGTCCATGCATGCATGGATCATATCAAAGAAAATTGCTAGTTTGCTAGTTTCTCTTCAGAAAAAGGTTGTTCGAATGTATATAAATGTCCCATTAAAAACACATAAGAAATGTACCCTGCAATGCTAGAAACCAAACTTTTCTTTGAAACAGGCACCTTTGTTTCTATTTTGTATATGGTAATCTCCATAATGTATTGCTAGATTCTGCCTCACTAGTTATTCACTGTCAATTGGTAATTGGCACATCCGCTCCCGCTAGGGGGCAGCTTACTCCCTCCAGGGGGCGGCTCACGTGGACTTTCTGGCACAGGTGGAGACGAATTCCATGCATTGCCTCTACCACCTCCAACATGGCGGTAGCAAGGAAAAGCAGCGCTCCAGCCTTCCGAATCCGAGAGTGTTGGATGACTCCACCCCTAACCTCGCAGAAAGGATTTCCTTCGGCGGCGTCTTCAGTCCAGCGCGTTGCTACTGTTTACAGAGGCCACGCACCGTGAGTTCGTAATTCTAGGATAGCTCTCTTTACCCTTCGAATAATCAGCTTGTCTGTAATCTTTCAACCTTCTCTCCCCTTTTCTTAGTATCAGACTCCTCTGTTCTTGGTCCTCTTCCCTACCAGCTCTCCACACGCTTACACCGAAGGCATTGGTTCTACACTCTGCAGTACGTATAGTTCCGTACCCCCCAGTATACAACATACTTTCATTCATTCCATCACTAACCTTTTTCCATCCTTCAGTCTCGGCAGCAAGGACAGGGAGTTACTTTCTACCACGCACTGAACAGAACACTACCTTCGTGCAAGCAGTCTTACATCCCCTCAACAGACATTCAGACTTAAAGGTATATCGCTCACCAGAATCCTACTTCAGCATTCTCTCCCTTTTTCTAAACACCACCTCGTTTCTCTCTTCAGGACACTTCGCGATCGCCAGTCCAATCGAAGTCACTCCCGGGGAATCAAGACTCACTCATCGCTTCTTTCGAGTTCCTGGCACAACAGGGTTTTCTCCCCCACGAGGGTTTCCCTGACTTCCCCTCCTCGAACTGAGTTTCTCCGGTGCGGGAAGAGGAGGTTAGGTGAGCTTTCCATTCTTCTCTACGAATTCCTACAGGACCAGGTTAGTGTTGTCTTGTTGTTTATCTGATATCTGCAGTAGGGACTGTGAACACCTATCCTTTGGGATAAAAGATACATAGATTGTTACAGCTAGCAACGCCCAATATTTTTTTTTCAAGACTATCTTAGCCTCACAGTCCTTATTGATAGAATCAGAGGATCCATTATGGACCAACAAATACAACAATTAATGGCAGCGGTTCAGTCCCTGTCATCCGAGGTTCAGCAATTGAAGTTAGAGAATACCAGCTTGAGGCAACAGGTGGGTAGAGCAGCCCATAGCTCGGAAGTACCTCCTGGCCCATTACCCACAGGACGTTTTGATGGCAATCCCCATGCAGTCAAGGAATTTCTGGAGTCATGTTCGGTACAGTTCGCCTTTAAAGCAGCCTTTTTCCCAACAGATAGAGACAAGGTGGGCCATATGATTGCCCAAATGTCAGGGGCTGCGTTAGCTTGGGCCACTCCTTTGGTTACCAGTAACAATCCCATACTCGATTCCTACCCTGCTTTTTGTAACAGCATAAAGAGTATGTTTGGGAGACAGGAGATAACCATTGCCTCACAGGAAAAGTTATTGGATTGTAAACAGGGTAGTCAGGATCTCCTTTCCTATATCACACGCTTTAAGCAACTAGCTTCTGACACGGCATGGGCCGATGAAGCTTTGATGACCATATTCCGAAGAGGACTTTCAGAGGATTTAAAGGACGAGGTGTCCCGAGCCCCACGTCCACATAACATGGCGGAATACATCTCACTGGTTATGCAGTTAGACTATAGACTGCAAGAAAGACAGAAGGAAAGAAAGAAAGGAAAGAGCAGACAAACCACCGAAGGTACCCTGTCGCCTATAAGACCAGTTCCTTCCGAGGAGCCGATGCAAATCGGGAATACGAGAGGCCCTTTATCCGTGGGTGAACGTACCAGAAGGCGTACTCAGGGTCTTTGTATGTATTGTGGTGAGGGCTCGCATTTGGTTAAGGAATGTCCCCATATTCCCCCTAGGAAGGCGGGAAACGCCAGCGCCCGACCGTAAGGGGAACGACGGTGCAGGGTTCCAGAGTTACTAGTTCCCTTCAAAGCATTCCCAGGGTTGAACAAGATTTATCCACAGAAAACCAAATGATAGTACTTGAAGTTACGCTAGCCTGGGGTAGCACAAGACTGGAAAACGTGCCCGCACTTATCGATAGCGGAGCCGCAGGAAATTTTTTAGATGACACATTTGCCACTAAACAGGGGATTCCAAAAGTACCCAAGGCATTAATGATCCCGGTTGAGAGTGTGGACGGTAGCCCTCTTACTTCCGGTCCCATAAAAGATCACACTTCTCCTCTCACGATGACAATAGCTGCACATCAAGAGATTCTGAAATTAGATTTAATCAAGACGGCACATTATCCTGTAATCTTAGGATTGCCATGGCTGAGATTACACAATCCCTTTATTAACTGGAGAGCTGGTACTCTTTTCTTAGGGTCAGAACATTGTGTTCACAACTGCCATAACTTAGTCGCCTCCACCTCCAAGAACAAGCACTCTCAAGAGTCTTTTTGTGTTACAAATAAGATTCTTAATGAAGTAAACACTCTTCCTCAGGAATATCAGGAATTCCACCCGGTCTTTGCAAAGACAGAATTCACCGAATTACCACCTCACCGCAGAGATGACTGTGGTATAGATCTGGTTCCGAATAGTCCTCTCCCCTTTGGCCGAATGTACATATTGTCCGCCAAGGAAAAAGAGGCACTGAAAGAATATCTGAAGACAAATCTAGAAAATGGCTTAAGCACGGAATCCACCTCTCCTGCAGCGGCATCACTCTTCTTTATTCCAAAGAAAAACACGTCCGAGTTACGTCCTTGCATTGACTTCAGAGGGTTAAATAAGATCACAGTGCCGGACAAGTATCCCATGCCGCTTATTCCGGATATCTTGGAAGCGCTTAGAGGAGCTAGATTTTACACTAAACTGGATCTACGCGGTGCTTATCACCTCATCCGCATAAGAAAAGGAGACGAATGGAAGACCGCCTTTCGGACACCATTCGGTCATTTCCAATATAGGGTAATGCCATTTGGATTAGCCAATGCCCCCGCAATATTCCAAAGGTTTATGGACCACATTTTTGCAGATATAGCCCTACATTTTGTCATTGTCTATTTAGATGACATTTTGGTATTTTCATCCACCCTGGCAGACCATGTCCTTCATGTTAAAGAAGTCTTACACAGACTACAGAAGAACCATCTCTTTTGTAAATTAGAGAAATGCGAATTCCATAAAAACAAAGTTGCATATCTAGGGTATATCCTGTCCGATCAAGGAGTCTCCATGGACCCCTCAAAGGTGTCAGCTATCCTTGATTGGCCAGCCCCCAAGTCAGTTAAAGAAATACAACGATTTCTTGGCTTCGCGAATTTCTACAGGCGCTTCATTCCTCATTTTTCTACCCTCACACATCCCATCACTCATCTCCTTAAGAAAGGGGTTGTATTTCGGTGGTCAAATGAAACACAAGAATCCTTTCAGGAGCTAAAAGCCCTATTTACTAAAGCTCCTATCTTGGCAATGCCGGATCAGCTTCACAGATTCATAGTGGAATCAGATGCCTCAGACCAGTGTATTGGAGCGGTTCTGTTACAACCGGACGACAGGGGGTTCGAAAGACCCATTGCTTACCTATCGAAGACTCTGTCTCCGGCAGAAGTAAATTACACGGTTCTCGGAAAGAGTTGCTCGCAATCAAGAAGGCCTTTGAAGAATGGCGTCATTTACTTTTGGGAGCACTATTTCCTATTGAAATAAGAACCGATCATCACAACCTCCGAGCACTGCAATATGCCCAAACCAACAATAGTAGACAAGCTAGATGGGCGCATTTTTTTTCACCCTTCCGGGTTACATTCACTTTCATACCGGGCAAGACTAATCTCAAAGCAGATGCTTTAGCCCGCAGTAATCCACGAAAAGGAGCTCCCTTTCAGTCTGAACCTATGTTTCCCAACCTGGTCACAGTGCAGATGGTCCATTCTTTTCTTCAAAAGGTAGCATTAAAGACAAGAAATCTGGACTTGGATCGGGACGATACCCTGCGAGAACTAGGACTTACTGCTGATCGGGGTCTTCTTTTCAAGGAAGACAAGATGTACCTTCCCGATCAAGAACTACAATTAGAAGCACTTCAAATGTGTCATGACTCCAAGGCAGCCGGGCATAGAGGTACTCTCAATACTACAGAACAAATTCAACGGCATTTCTGGTGGCCGACACTTCGCAAGGATGTAATGGACTATGTCGCGTCTTGTCCGGTGTGTCTACAAACCAAGACCCCAAGGATTTCTCCTATTGGCAAACTTATCCTTACCCAAATTCCTATGAAACCTTGGCAAATAATATCAACAGACTTTATCGTGGACCTACCTAGGTCAGAGGGTTGTAATACCATCATGGTGACAATAGACTCTTTGACCAAATTGGCGCATTTCGTCCCTCTCCCATCTGTTCCAACTGCACCTGTTATGGCCAGGGTATTCGTGGAACGCATTTTTTCACTCCACGGACTTCCGGAGGTCATTATCTCGGATCGAGGACCACAATACACGTCACAATACTGGAAACATGTTTGTCGTTTACTCGGGATATCAAGAGCGCTCAGTTCAGGATACCACCCTCAGACCAACGGCCAGACTGAACGTTTAAATCAAACCCTGGAAGCATATCTAAGATGTTATATATCAGTTTTACAAGATAATCGGAAGGCTTTATTGCCTATAGCAGAATTTGCTTATAATAATGCGGTTCATTCCACCATACGTGTTAGTCCTTTCTTTAGTACATTTGGATTCCATCCGGAGGTGTACCCATCAACTGTTCCCACGGATACTTCATATCCGGATTTAGATGGGTTAATAACCTCCATTCAACAAGGACATCGAAATGCACAGGAAGCTCTAAAGGATGCTCATGACCGCTACAAGATACAAGCCGACAAACATCGGAGTCCCACACCTTCCATTCAAGTTGGTGACAAGGTCTGGTTGTCGAGTAAATATCTCCCCAAAAGTTTGAAACCTTCAAAATTATCGCCGAGATACTTTGGACCCTTTTTGGTTCTTGAAAATAAAGGTCCGGCTGCTTTCAAGTTACGTCTCCCTTTTTCTTGGAAACGCATACACCCTACATTCCATGTTTCTCAGTTGAAGCCTGATGTACAATCCCGATTCCATGAGTCCAAGAAGGGAACTCCCCCTCCGGTCCTGACAAGTGAAGGTCCGGAATACGAAGTCCGCTCGATCTGTGATTCACGCTATAGAAGAGGGGTGCTACAGTTTCTTATAGACTGGAAGGGATATTCTCAGGCGGAACATTCTTGGGAACCCGCTTCAGCGGTTCATGCTCCCCGTTTGGTTAGCAGATTTTACCGACTACATCCCGGTAAACCGGGTTTTGTCGCCCTTCGGAGGGGGCATACTGTCACATCCGCTCCCGCTAGGGGGCAGCTTACTCACTCCAGGGGGCGGCTCACGTGGACTTTCTGGCACAGGTGGAGACGAATTCCATGCATTGCCTCTACCACCTCCAACATGGCGGTAGCAAGGAAAAGCAGCGCTCCAGCCTTCCGAATCCGAGAGTGTTGGATGACTCCACCCCTAACCTCGCAGAAAGGATTTCCTTCGGCGGCGTCTTCAGTCCAGCGCGTTGCTACTGTTTACAGAGGCCACGCACCGTGAGTTCGTAATTCTAGGATAGCTCTCTTTACCCTTCGAATAATCAGCTTGTCTGTAATCTTTCAACCTTCTCTCCCCTTTTCTTAGTATCAGACTCCTCTGTTCTTGGTCCTCTTCCCTACCAGCTCTCCACACGCTTACACCGAAGGCATTGGTTCTACACTCTGCAGTACGTATAGTTCCGTACCCCCCAGTATACAACATACTTTCATTCATTCCATCACTAACCTTTTTCCATCCTTCAGTCTCGGCAGCAAGGACAGGGAGTTACTTTCTACCACGCACTGAACAGAACACTACCTTCGTGCAAGCAGTCTTACATCCCCTCAACAGACATTCAGACTTAAAGGTATATCGCTCACCAGAATCCTACTTCAGCATTCTCTCCCTTTTTCTAAACACCACCTCGTTTCTCTCTTCAGGACACTTCGCGATCGCCAGTCCAATCGAAGTCACTCCCGGGGAATCAAGACTCACTCATCGCTTCTTTCGAGTTCCTGGCACAACAGGGTTTTCTCCCCCACAAGGGTTTCCCTGACTTCCCCTCCTCGAACTGGGTTTCTCCGGTGCGGGAAGAGGAGGTTAGGTGAGCTTTCCATTCTTCTCTACGAATTCCTACAGGACCAGGTTAGTGTTGTCTTGTTGTTTATCTGATATCTGCAGTAGGGACTGTGAACACCTATCCTTTGGGATAAAAGATACATAGATTGTTACAGTAATGCTACTTTTGGGCAATTCTGTGTAGGGGGGCGAGATACCACGCCCTGCTCTCTGTATGTGACTTCAAGTTAGATTACTGTTTGCAATAGCTCTCGGTGTGAGATGTTTTGAGAAAAGGCACCTGGAGAATAACATTCATGCGGTATCTGAACTACATTTATCTGGGAATGCACTAAAGTCAATCCAAACCTAGGGGTTTTGAATGAGTTCAAATGATCTGATCTGTTTCGAAATTAATCTCAAATTGATCCGAAAGATTTAAACCCTGATTTAAGCGGCTCAAAATGTACCTGAGTGCAAAATGTATACAATAATTTTAAAAAGAATACATTTACCTAATCAATTTGTTTCTGCAAGTAAGGGCAATCTATATTGCTTTACTATTTGTTTACATTTTCTTTAATGCCCCAACAAAAAGTAAATCTGCAGTTGAGCTATACAATAAAAATCATTAAGTTTATTGCAATTATTAATTTTTCTATTCTGTTAAATTTCTCATATCCTTTCAATTTCTGCAAGAAATGCCCATCTCTGCTGAATTTTGATCTGTTGTAAAATCCTGTCCATCTGTTCTGTCTGCCCGTTTTTATGCTTTGTCTGTCTGTTTTGTATGCCAACAGGTACTTCGACCCTTGGTCTTTTACAAGGCACACACTACACACAATAGAATAAAAGAAAAATGTATTATCCCATGATTTCAAATAGACATCATAGATCAAATTCGATTTATTTGAGTAATGGAATTTTGAAAATGAAAGACTTTATTAATGGCTATTTTATTTGAAAGAGTTCCAATTGGATTTTCCCTTGTTAGATTTATAAATTGGCCAGTCTTTCTTATATTTCCTACCAGAGGAAATTAAAAAGTAGAAGAAGAGGGAGCAAATTCAACTATGATTGTATGCACGTGTGATGATTGTTGAATTAACAGTGAGATATTAAACTAATATTATCTTACTGTCCATAATCATATCATCTTACCACAAGGATCATTTTGTAAGGATTTTTCAAATTTCAGATTTGATCGTTGACGTCTATTTGAAATCATAGCACAATAGGTTTTTTCTTTGACAATTGTACTGTAAGCCTGTCAAGACGTAAGTTACTGCGTAGACTAGAGTACCTCCATCCCCAAGTACCAGTCAGGGAGAGAAAGATCATTCGCTGACCGATTATTTAGGCCACAGGTGGCTGGAATAACAGCACTGGGTCCCCAGGTAGGCTGCAAGGGAAACAGAACAGGTTATAGGAACTATAAAACCAGTGCAAGATACAAGCAAAACAAGAAGAATCACACCTACCAAGGAGATGACTGGGAACAGGCACTGAAGTAAGGGAAGGCATCAGTACTATCTGGATACATGAAGTAATCCCCCCTATGTGCGGTGCAAGTAGGTGATTGTGTAATCCAGCAACCCAGGTGGTGGTTCCAGTGGAATGTAACCCAGGAGAACTGAAAGCGGGGAGGAACTGTGTCTGTCAGAGTGTAACAGCAGTAACTCCTGGCAGGGCGATTCGCGGATCCATATGGTACAAAGCAGTCCAAAAGAATATTGGTTAACCGAGGTCAAGAGCCAGGAAGTTCAAGGAACGAAGAGCAAGATACGAGGTAAATTCTACACACCGACCAGCTGAGAAGCGCTGAGCCCCGCGCTGGGCATTTACTTAAGGCCATTGCTGTCGAAACCGATCACGTAACTTCCTATGTGTCACATGATCGGACGGTAGCGTTGACAGTGAGTCCCTCAGTTTCCAAAGTAACCTCGATCGGATCTCAGCTGAAGCCGCCAGCAAAGTGTCCTCTGTGGGAATACCAGGCTCCTCCCATGATGATATGCATGACCGTACGAAGACAGCTTACTGTGTCCCTGCCAGGGTGGATACTGTCATACACGGCGGGCAAGCCAGCAATGTTGTTGGTTTTGTGTTGGGTGCGCAACAAAGCCTTACAGTAGACCAAGGGTGAAAAAATGTTTTGGCACACAAAACAGACAGACAGAGCATTAAAACAGACGGACAGAACATACAGAGTTTTAAAACAGACCAAAATTCAGTACAGATGAACATTTCTTCCTGAAATTGAAATGATCTATGGAATTTGACAGGGCGCAGAAAATAGAGAGAGCATAAAAACAGGCAGACAGCACAAACTAACAGAGTTTTAAAACAGATCAAAATTCAGCACAAATGTGAAATTCTTTCAGAAATGTTAACTATATATTTAATTTGACAGATAAGAATAATGTAATAATAGCAATGTACATATTGATTGTTCTTGTATAATTCAACAACATAATGGACTTTTTGATGGGACAAAAAGAAAAATGTAAACAGACACAAGGGCAACGTAGAATGCTCTTTCTAGTGGACACACATTGATTGATGTAAATGTATTAATTTTTCTTTGTGGTGTCTGCAGTAAAACACATGTAAACTTTATTGTATAGTGTATTAAATGGTTATGCACACCAACACACACTGGTCCATGTTAATCTTAATCAGTTTTGATAGGGGACTTCATCCTAAATTTGAGGTCTGTAAAGAAGCTTTGTTTTTTTTATTTTTTTCATGTGACTGGTTATCAGAACAGAGTGGGTAGATTTCACTGCAGAGCTCTGGATTAAGATATGTTATTGGTGTCAAGAGTGGGATTATACTGCCCAATTAGTTGCTGCAGCACTCATGCTCATGCATGTATGGCTATATCTGTGAATTACAAAGGTATATGAGGAATATGGACCAATAAATACTGTTTTAAGTAATAATGGCGAAGAAATATAAAAATGGCTGTCACGTTTTTCTTGATGATGATGGCCAAGTAGAGCACAGGATTGTCTTATGAACAGTTATTGATTTGGTAATTAGTCATCTTTTTTTATTGTTGTATTGTGAAGTGAACTACAGTCAACACATGCTTGGGGCTTGTTCATCAAGTGATCTTCAGGGCTATAACAATGAATTTTCCAAATCAAAGGCTCAGTCGTTATGAACATACTCCACAAACATAGGAAGATGTATCCCCAAATCAGTTGCAAAAATATATGCTGGTCGATTGGCTGTAAACTGCAGGAGCGGGGATTGTGCCTGCCGCATGTTACTATACTTGTGGGTCTTGCCAACTATTTTGACCCTGAAGATTGCTTGATAAAAAAGTGTGAACATTTCCAGGGCCGCTTTTGGTTGCCAGTCCACACCTGCGCTAATGTAGTCTACACTGGAGTAAAAATATAAAAAGGTGATAAGAACACTGCTGGATACTGCAAATCCAGAGAGAGGTGACAGCCTGGGGATGCCAGCAAGGGCAACCTGTAATGTGTGTGCGACAGAGCTGATATTTTATGTAATTATTTAAAGAAGTTTTTTACATTGCTGTAAGACCACCAACATAGGGACTGCTGCTTGTGGCCATCCTGAGTCTCGAGGCACATTTTAACTGAAAATGTTGAAAGGCCCTGATGCCATCCCTGATCACGAGGCAAGGTATAGCAGAAAGAATGCTTCTGGTACCATTGCTATAGGTTCTGGTGTGCAATGCACTGTTCCTGGGGCGAGCGCTAGGCAAGTGCAGCATGAGCAGCTGCACTTGGCCTCGCGCTCATGGGGCCCAGCACAGAGGCTGACCCTCTAGGAGAAAGATGGTCAGCCTCTGGGAATCAGCAGTGCTGGTATCTCGCAGAGCATAGTAGTTGTAATTGGGCGTGTTGATGCAACCCAATTGCCTCCCCCACAGTGCGTCCTGGAAAGGGGTGCTGGCCTCACAATTACTTCTTTATTATTAGGGCTGGAGGCAGTGCTTCTTTCCTTTGCATATGTTTAGGCATTTGGCAGTGATGGGTGGGACCTTTCCATTTGAAAGACACCTCACAGATTGTTACCAAGCCAATAGAGTTCCCGTCAGTTCCAAACGCCCAAACATGTGTAAAAGAGAAGAGAGCTCTCTTTTAAGCCTTAGTCAAGATGCCATGCTTTGCATTAGTTGATACATGTCTTTAACGCCATACACAACAGCAATCTGGAAGTTTGTGAGGGAGTTAATATTTATCCAAGTAATGTTACTAAAAAAAAATTGTAATCTCAAAGTAATTAAAGTAGTATTGTAAATAAAAAATCAATTTTTCAGGCGTCTATTATTTTGCATTATGGGATTTCTAGTTTTCCGGTCAGCATGTGGATTTTGAAGCTAATACAATATTCTTTTCTCTGAACATGTTTCACCATAAATGTACCTATTATAAGGTTAGCTTCATTTGAGATGTGTATTTTGCAAGTAAGCTATCAGATTTCGCATGTTTCCTATAGCCACACGTAAGATTATGCAGTCCTGTTTTTTCCCTTTGGATTCTGGGACTTGCAGTCTTTTTCTTACCTATTTGACATTTAGGTAAAAACCTACAAAGATTTCCTAGCATAAACAGGACTGGGTAGCTTTCTCACACATTTCCATGGGAAACTTGAGAGCTCTGCTCTATAAGACCGTTTTATTGTAGGTCTTGAAATCCAAAATGTAAATATTTGGAGCACGTGGAGTTTACAAGGCATGTTTTCAATTGCCTGAACTATAGAGTGTGCTACAATTCCAACTCCACTTTTTAACCACAGTGAGTGATCCTGGGAAAATAATGTAGTATAGAGGACTGGCGTCAGCAGAGCCATCATTAACTCAGTTCCCATTGTGCTACCAGTCACCAAAGTATCATTGCCATCCAGAGTACTGCGCCACAGGCGAGTGAGTGAAAATCTTTGCTATGCCCTGTTATGCTATGCTATTGAATCTTGTATAGCACATAGTCAAGCATAAAAACAGCAAGTGTCTATGTGCGTGTGTTGGGGTAAAGGGTCAGGTGGACAAGAAAGTCCCAATATACTCAGTGTGCCATAAACCAATATGCATGCAGCAAAGATAGCCATTGGGTTAATGCGCTTACTGCTGAGATCTATGTTTGAACTGCTGGCCACGGGTTCCAATCTCAAGTTTCTTCCTTCCAAGGTCAAGTTGGAGTGATGACATCACAGGAAGTGACATCATATGAAAACTAAGCGGCGAACAATTACTGTGCCGCACTTGGCACCATAATTCCTAGTGCTGGCCCTGGCGGTGCCGGTGTTTTTGTAGGCAGAGGTACAACTCTCATGTCATCAGAACGCACTAACAATATATTTTGCGATAGGACAGTCACGGTGAAAAACAACCATGTCAAGGAAGGAAAAAATTGCATCTACAGCTTACCACGTGGAATATTTTCAATTACCGCTGGAAAAACTCTGGCGTTAAAAACAGCCGAGCTAGTACTGCATTTAAAGCCGTTCCCAACACGACAAATGAAACAGAATAAATGTATACAGCAAGTTCGGCTTCCAGGGAACAGGGGGGAGAGCGGGGCACTTCTGCTGACGGTGACTTTCCCTGCTAGTGGCCTGTCTCTCGGAGGCAGCTGTCAATCACGGGCCATCTTCCGCTCCCACCGGAGTTCATTGTGCCCGCAGACAGTTGTGGAAAAACTGCTCTTAGGCGTCGGAGCGGCAGATGGAGTTTACCCGTCAATCATTGTCACTAATTATTAGCTTCTGTCACTCAGAGCGGGCCAACACATCCCCGCCTGATCCTCGGTGATTTGATCCGCAACGCCACCCCGGAGACAGCCGCCTCGCCCTTTCATTATGTGTCACACACACAGCGCTTTGCCGGGTCAGCCCCCGCGACTCCGTCCGTGTTCCGCCAGGACTGTTTTCCTCAGCCGCCGAGGAGTGTAGGAAGAAAGAAAGCTTTCGGGAGGATGTTTAGCCATGTTCAGTAAAATAGCAGCCACTCCACTCTGGGCCAGCATCTTCAAACTGGATGAAGGGGGATGCGCTAGCCTGCCTAATGGCTTTCACTGCGAGGCTAATCAGGGCCAGACTGGGGGCATTTTATTAAATCTCCACGTTTCTTTTAATGCGCCGCGGCCCCTTTAGCACTCATTAATTTCTAAATGTATTGCCGGAGCTGAAAGACACAGCCTCAAGGCCTACAGTAATATTAACTCTATGATCGTCTTAAAATGCCACGCACCTGTAGATTGCAGGTAAAAATTAACAGGCATAGACAGGTGAATGCACTCTTAATGTGCTGAGTTCCCCCATTTGGGAATTCAGAAACAGATTGAAAAAAGGTACATGCAGATCGTAGCAAACAGGTGTTTTACATATATATGTTTATGTAGTATGCATATGCTAATTATAGGGTGACCAGATTTCCAAAACGAAAAACCGGGACGATCAGCAACATAAAAGAGGGACTACGCCATCGCAGCCCACCAATTACCGCCCATCCCTCAACACGCCACCACAACCACCACCTAATCATATTTCCAGCACTTCTCCTTTCTGTATGTGATCTCATTTGTGCAGTTGTGTCTGTGAAATTGGCATGTTAATTCAAAACAAGCGTTTGCTATCATTGATATTACATGGCTTGCTCTACATTCATTTCAAAGCCAGTCTTTGTGGCCCAGTCAGTAAGTGTTGTGACTTGTACCTAAAAGGCTGGGGGTTTGAGCCAATCCTCCAACTTCATATTCTGGAAGTGTTGTGAAAAATAATTACAATTTTAATTACCGTAGCCACCCAAGCTTGCAAACCCCGGACGGGGTTTCTAAAATGAAAAAACTCCCAAGACCCCGGGACTGAGGGTGATGTCCCGGGAAAACCAGGACGTCTGGTCACCCTAGCTAAATAGCCACACGGTGGGAGACATACCCTCCAGGCGACATGGGAATGCAAAGGTCGCTCTTCAACTATAGACTACCTCTTTGTCTCGAGAAGCTTCCTCCCGTACGTAATTTCGTTTTAAGTAGTGAAAACCTCAAGCAGCGATCATCCCTCGCTGTATTTGGAATGGATGGCGACTGCATCTGGTGACAAACAAATGATGCCAGCGAATGTTTCGGTTTGCAATGGAGGCACTCGATTGAAGTTAACAAACTATGACGTCAGTAAACTCACAGCTGACTTCACACAAGAGGGAGCAAAAGTCGAATACACATCCCTCCTGGAAGCGTACCGTTTGAAGAACAGAGAGAGCACTGCATAATCTGGCAGTACTGCTCACTTATTTAATGTAGAACTTGTCAAAAAAAGAAAATATGTGAGAAAAATAGCACGAGTTGCAAAAAAAATGAAACATCCAAAGGATGAGGTCAACGCACAAGAAGAGAAAAAGAAGTAAAAACAATGGCTGCGATCCTACATATTTTCCTCATATCAGAAGGACGCAGAAGCCATGATTCTTGCGCTCTGTGGTCACGCATCCAAAGGCTTTTGGACAGTGATAAGATCAGTGGGATGTGTACCTACCTTTGACCAAACCAATCCTATAAGTGAACGACACTGGATTCCACACTTCGCTAAGACATATGCTGCAAACAAAAACGTTGAAACTGTGAAAAAAGGCCGCTCAAGGTTTCAAACACTGGGTATACTCTCTGGAAGCCAAAGACATTGAGGAGCAAATTAAAAGGTTAAATGGGTCATGTGCCCCTGGGCCGGATGGACTAACCAATGTTGCCTTAAAAGAACATCCGGAGGAATGGCCAACTTCATACACAACTTACTTATCCCGATCACAACTACACGACAAATACCAAGCTCTTGGAGGACGGCAACAATAGTCCCCATTTTCAAGAAAGGCGATCAAGAAAATCACCTTACTAGATGTGATCGGAATAATCTATGGTTCGATAATTTTGGAACAGAATTTGTCAAGGGCATTCGGACAGCGGCTAACAGCAGCTAACATTCTAATACTTTCTATGTTAAAAGGCTGCGTGAAAGAAAAAAAAGAAAAAATCTTCATAGCCTTTTATAGATCTGGTCCAGGCCTTTGATCGAATAAATCGTTGCAAATTGTGGAACAAACTTCAAATTCATAATTGGCCAGAACCACTAATGGCACCCATAGTAGCCATGCACTCTGCAACAACGATGCAAGTCGCTTAAATTAGGCTGCTTTCCTATCAAAGGAAATTCCGACTGATAAAATAGGGAAGCAGGGATGCCCACTGGCTTCAGCCTTATTTAATTTCTTCTTGGCCGACATGCAACAACTGAATCCTTCAATCAGATCATTCCCTCCAATGGTTGGAGAGATGCCTCTTCCGCCTCTACTTTATGCAGACGACTTGGTCTTGTTCGATCAAACACTTGTCAGCCTCCAACGTCAATTGAATGCCTTGCAATCTTACATCAAGAGCAATGACCTGGAAATAAACAAGGACAAATCCAAGATTTTAAGCTTTGGGAATTTAAACAAAGGTAAGAATCGACATACTTTGTTCCTGGATGGAGAAAAAAATAGAGCAAGTCCCCTATTTTAAATATTTGGGAATGTGGATCAGTGATGGTCAAACAGACATCCCAATGGTAAAGCACCTTAAAGGAAAAAGATGATCCTTAGCAAGTCAAGCCTGAGCTATAAAAAATAAATTTGTTTGCTTCTAAATCATGCCAATGATAAACTATTACAAGTCAAAAGTAACACCTTCTTTGACATATGGAGCCAAAGCCATGGTTCACATCCCAAAAAACATATGGCCATGACTTGAATGCCTGTTTTGCAAAAAGGCATTGGGTCTTTCACTCCCCACCCCAATTCAGATCAAATGTCACGAGCTGGGTTTATCATCTTTAAAGATCACAGTAGAATGGAATAAGCTAGCATTGTATAGGAAATGTTTAATCAATCCTTGTCTCCCAATTATGAAATTAATTCACAAAGAACTATCATCCCAAAATAACTTGATGTAAAATAAGTGGACCAAGGAAAACGTTGATTTACTGAATGAAAATGGGGTTACAGTCGAAACCTTATTATTCAATCAGCATAAAAAAGAAGCTAAAAAGTACGATTGGTAGGAAGTACTTCGTATCAATCGGTAGCACATTTGTCGATGGAGTCACGAAAATTGAACACTCTACCAAACTACCTTAGACAATTTCCTAATAGCACGTACAGGGACCAGTCCTTGAGAGCACGCCTCAACCTTATGCCAACGAACAAAATCTTGGCTATAAGAGGTTTAAGTGAATGGAATGACTGTTGTTTTTGTAAAGACGTTACTGTTGTAGAAACAGTGAAACACCTCCTGCAGCTTTGCCCGGCTTTATCAATTGAGCGCACTAAACACCTTGGTCAATTGATGTCAGAATACAGAACCTTGGAACCAGATGATTGGTGGACCATCTTGGTAAATGGTGATAAGACCAAGTACGTCTTGGAAGTAATGAAATTTTTTTTTATTCTGCTGAAAATGGTAATCGAATAAATGCAAATTCAACGCAACAACATCCATGAAATTCAGTGTGTTTTAAGAGCGACACCAGCCTTAACTTGGAGCCACCCTCCACCCCCTGATGTCATACATGATGTCATACATATGTGATCTCATCTCTGTGCACATGGGCTGAAGAGCCGTGGGCTTCAGAATTGAAGATGTCATTACTTATATCACCTATTGAATTTTAGATGGTGTTGTATTCAATTGGCTCCCCTTAACTGTGTACCTAGTAAAATGTTTCCAATTAATTTCAAAGGTTTTCTTACGCTGTATCTTATCCCGCCTGTAGTAGTAAACAACCATGGCCACTGGCCACTGGTATAATTGTAGTAATGTTGCCACAGTGGTGGCGACATTATGGTACAATTCCCTATTTTCCACACAGTGGGCCACTTTGTGGGCGCTTGCACCTTTCCACCAATTAGATTAAACGATTGTGGCTCATTAGGGCAAAAGACTGGCCAGTGTTTTTAAAAAAAATCTTTTCCTTTATGCTAAATGAGATTAATTTCCGTTGGAAATTCCCTGTGGAAATATTCCCAAATTAATCCATGCACTGGTAGTCCATTATCATGGGAATGTTTCTCTCAGGAACGCAAACGTGCTTTCGGAAATATGAAAATGCCTTTGCAATTACATTTCTTTTTAAGCCCCCCCCTCATAAATTTACATATGCACTCTCCCTCCTTTTTGGGTTTCCTCAAATCTCCCTGACGTCAATCTGCTCCTCCCCCTCCACAATTACCGTGTGTCGCTGGTTTCTTCCTGTGACACACTTCCGTTACGAGGGAGAAACTCGCACTTCACTCTCATGAATCTCGTGAGATTCCTGCTGCAGTAAGTCCAAAAGGATCTGCCTGCAAAGAGTCACTCTAGCCCTCTTCAAAGCGTCAAACTCACCATCTGGTCTTCTTTCACTCTCCCCATTTCTACACTGATGTGAAACCTCAATTATCCCTCCCTCCTCCAAATATCATTTTGAGCAATTTTCAGTTTCCCGTTCCAAGAGGATTATAGCAGGACTAGCTGGCATTGACATTGAACAAAAAAAAATGGTGCATTTCATTTCTGAAAAGCCTCAGTGCCCCATTGAATCATGGGAGACATACATGTTTTTTGGACCGGGGACCAACCTACTCTTTAAATGTTTTAAGAAACTTCTGGATGGATGTACACCAAAGGATATAAAGGAATATCTGCACTGCTCTGTACCTGCTGAAAGGCTGAACCTCTGTCACTATGGGGAGAATTAAACAGATTTTCTTCTACTCTTTACTAACTTTTTAATCAATAAAATGGTCAAACGTTTGCAAAAGTTAGTGGTTGGTTCACATGTCTCCCCTTAACTAAAGGGTGTGTTTTGCAACTGCCGCGCCCGGTATTAAATAAATATATAAATCCAATATATATATATATATATATATATATATATATATATATATATATATATATATATATACATTTATTTATTTATTTACTCGTCAAAAATCCTTCCAGCCGATTGGACTGTGTGATTGAGCAAACATTGAACATTTGACATGTTCCCTATTGGAAAAACAAAGCTAATATTGAAAAACACCCTTTCTTTTGAACTGTAACATGGTTTTGCACAACATTCTCCAGGTTTGGAAATCTTGTTTAGAAAGGTTTGTGCCGATCCATGCTAATGTTAAAAAGTAATTAGACATAGAATGTTCACATTTCCAATGGATGATCGTTTTCACCTTGACTATAGGGTGACTAGCGTCACCCTATAATGTTTATATATATATGTGTATATATTAGCAAAAAGTACTCGTTCTCCGACTGGGTTCTGTGGAGAGACATGATAACACTCTCATCAATTGTTGAAAATCAATGATCCTGTAGGTCGCTGTTCCGATTTGCTTATTGCGCTGCTGCATACTGGCCCGTACTGTGCTCTCTTCCCACCTGTCGCCTCACCTTGCATGATGCAGTTAGTTACGGTGCATTGTGGTGGAAATGTCCCAGAAACCATGCATTCTAGGGTTGAGGTTCGGTCCTTCTACGACCACATTGATGTTTTGCCTATTTCAGGCAACCGTCTCATGTGTGAAGGTGCTGAAATCCAGGGAAAGGTGTGGGGTGTCCAAACGTCATGTAGCCAGTAATGTCCAGAGGGCCCTGACAGGTAACTATGCAAAATGTGATGCAGATTGGTGAAACAGTGTGGAATTGTGTAAGGGACAAAGCTTCGCCAAGCCACAAACACATGAACACATTTAACTTTTTCTGAAATCCGGGAAAAGGGTTGGGGCCTGAAGAAAAAGGAAAGAGGACCCAAAAATTAGGGTGTCCGCATGTTATGTAGCCAGTAATGTCTGGACAGCTAAGTCTACACCCCTGTTCAAGATTCTATACAATGATGATAAACTACCCCCCGGTGGCAGAATAATCGGAAAATATAAACCATGCCTATTTTGCCATGGCAGTGGGGAGTTCACATACTTGTTAAAACCACTTCTGATTTGTAGAATACCAGTGTCATCCCTATGAGCTCAGACAGCTATGGCAGACTGCCTGGATTTCAGGCACCTTTCGATCTGCAGTCCAGTGAATGGGACAAAATGCAGGATGCCTGCCTCTAGTTGACTCTCTGGGGGGGGTCATGTTCTGCTTGCTAGGCCTGGTCCCTCCCTGCTGGAGACAGTGTTTGAGCCTGGCTTCAAAGAGCAAAGTCCTTAATAAAGGCCTGGCTCACACTAGGGGGCTGCACACCAGACAACATTTGTAGCTACAGGCAGGAGAAAGTGGCAGAATTAGGACAGCCAGGGAATACACCATCATACTTTTCTGTGTGCTTCTCTATCCTTCCTTTCCCCTCCACTGTATGCAGAACAAGGTACTCTTGGTATGACAAAACAAGGCAAGGAGCACTTGTCAAAAGGACAAGGATTTGATGCTTTGAAGTAGGCTTTCTTTCCTCCCTTCCCATTATGCATTTTGCCTTGCCTATACAAAAACCTCAGCCATTGAGTTATGAAGGAGTACTCCAAGGGACAGACAGGCTCTTTTCTCTACCGACTCCAGGGCACATTGGGGTGGACGCTGAGGATCAAGGTCTACCAATCTGCTTGCAAACCTGACAAGGGCTTGCCTTGCCCTTAAGCCCCTGCTGTGGGTGTACCAGCATCCTAAGAGGCAGAACAGCCATAATCCCTGCTTTCATCCCATCAAACCGATCAAACCGCATTCAAGCTGTGTTCATTGCATGCAAAGCAAACTGACGCACCAATGCTGCTTTGGCACTCTCTAACATTGGCCACCACTGTTTTGAATCCATCGAACCAGCTTTCAGTCCGATCGCACCAAGCAAAGCATGTAACCTGTTTGGCTCCAACAACCAGCTTGTCGCTGCAGACAATTCTGAACCGCCGCCTCTTAGAACATTGCATCGGACCACCAGGATCACAGCTTTGAACCGCCAGACCTTGACTCAAAACACCGGAGCATCACGTCACTCGTCGACCTGAACCAGAAGTTTACCAACCAAACCGACTCGACCTTTGAAAAAACCCTGGTGAGTTATCTGCACTGCATTTCTCGAATGGCACATCCAAACCACACCGAGTGCCTGCTACAAACGGACTCAATGCCAGCTTTCCACTTGAACCAGTATGACTCACTGCAATCAAATCTGGTTTGAACCACATATACAGCACCTCAAAGTCACGTTGACATTTTCGAACTGCCTAATATTGGAATAAGATACTTTCAAGTGGCCGCAAGCTGGTCCACCTTTTAGGAGTCTACAAACTGGTTAAGTCCTTTGTGCACCCTTTTCCAGCAAGCAATATCATTTTGAACACATTGTAGCATTTTGTGTCTGTTTATCTCCCTGAAGAACTATCCAGAGTGCCTATACAGGGCTGTTCTGCATCTTCTGTCCTCTTTTACATGGGTAGATTTTGATAGTGTTTTCAGTATTTAATTGAATAATTGGTTTGTTTAATTAAAGTATATATTTTTATGAAAGCTTGATTGGACATTCTTTTATTTCAGGAACTGTTGTACCTGATTGGGGTGCTATTGGCACACATCCACACCCCTTCCGAGAGTATAGCCTTCCCTCGGACCACATTGCCGCAAAAGCTGAAGGAGGTATAGCTTTCATCTGTGCCTGTTTTACCTTTATGATTGGGATCACTGTTGGTTTGTCGAAGCGTGGGGTCTGAGTAGGCGGCTTCGTCAATACACACAGTTGTACTCCTGCAGAGTAGAAGTCATTTTGTAGCAAAGGCCCCCATACACATTCATATTCATCCACATGTTCACATCTAATAATGTTTACCTTTTCATTCCTGGATTGTAACCGCAACACTTTACACCACATCTCGGCCATGGGCTGGGGGTCGCGCTTCCACGACTTCAAACTTTCTACCGCAGCAGCCAACACAACCCTCACAAACCTATCCCCCTTTTCATCCTGTTCACTTCTGTATGCGAGAGCAACCCATTTATCATTGGGTCTGGGGGCAGATCATTATCCTGCACCAAGATGGTTCTTTCCAAATCCTCTGTCCAGTATAACTTATGTATGGCATAGGTCCACAGCATATAACAGAGTGATCCTCAAACCTGTTACAGTGTCAGTATATGGCATTGTGTTTAAGGCCCAGCCGGTATAACGGCAACGGGAACCCAAGGCTCCTAATCACTATACATTGTTGGGTATATCTCAAATGGAGCCCATACCCAGTTCCTTCGATTATTGAGTTTTTTTTATTTCCTTCTGAGACCCAGTACTGTAGACGCTGATAAGGGTGTTAATTTCAAGAGCATAAGGATTACAGAGCCCTCACCCAGTCTCGCTTCTAGCATAGCTATCCTATTCTCCAGCAATTTGATAACTTATTCTTACATTTTATATACTTGAATTGCATCTTTCCCTTCTGTTCCCATACACCCTTAACTGTCAAGGCACCCGTCTTTGTCCAACTACATCAATAGAATTTCTTATTACTTTGCATTAGAGCCGGGTTTGCCCAGGGGGATGCCTCCTCATGCAGATATATGCTATTGTCCAAGTCCATCAGTGAGTTCCTCCGCACTGTGACAGTAGAGGATGCTGGTAAGGTACTAGCCCTTATGGGCAATTTGTCCATGCAGACTAACATCCAAGGCATACGGGGAACACAAGACCACTTTACTAAGCAAAGCTAGCCTGGGATGTTAACTCCCTCTTGAGACAGCCAGAGTCTCTAATCACTGAAGACATAGGCCCTGAATACGAGTTTGCTGGTATCCGGCAAACTGCACTTACTGTCTCCACTGCCTGATATCCTGGTATTACCAGGATATTACGGGTGCCGGAGTACCGATAAGTTCCCATTCCCATGGAGTTCCAGAAGACTCCATGGGGATGGTATATCTGGAATCAATGGCACCATTAGTAACATTGACAGTGAAACAGGCATTTGTTTTCTGGTTGGGGCCTGAACTCTCGACAGGTCAGGCCTCCCGGGAGATCCGTGGCCCCCATCGACAAACTTGAAGTGTGCCGGTATGGAAAAAATGCCATGGCCAGAATGACCAGCATTTCTTTAGCATTCATTCCGGACCGGCCCACTTGTAATGAGGCACATAGACTTGATGGCAAACTATGCTGGCTGGGATAACCTAACACCACCCTGTTTAACTTTCGTATTAAGTATCTAATATGGAAGTCTGGGGTATTTCCCCTCACCCCAGAGAAAAGAATCTGCTTTATTGTCTCTGCGGCATTTCCTGAAATGACTAAGAAAATGCTTGCACATCATAAATAAGCTTAGGGAAAACGTCATGTCCCACTTTAATCGACAGGTAGGAAAAATCTCTTCCAGACCATCTCAACGACCATCTCTAAAATGTCCTTGGCAGCCCGGGAAGGCTTCCAACTTCTCCATGTTTATCCTATACAGTGACATCTACTAGTCCCTCTTAATCAGGGACATCAGTGGGTCTCTGGCAACGACTGGGTCTTCAACTGAAGCGATCATGTTATCGGCATATAGAAGGACATTATAGGCGTGGAAGAGAATATGGGACTCATTTTGCAGTTAACTGCAATTAGCAGAGAGGGGACCTCAAGCATGTTGACCCTTACCTGCTGATACCAATGTTTGCATTAAACAATGCAAGCAATGCAAGAAAATCTGAGCTGGCCTGGGTTTCCATGCATTCTTGACACTTTATCATCCATGGGGGCAATTGACATTGATTCCATAGAAATCCAATACATTAACGTAGCTTCAAACCCAGATTCTGGCACGAAGGCAGAGCGGGTAGGGGTGACAGATTCGTAAATTTGAATCCGTGCCCCAGATCCACCATACAAGTAATTGAAAATGAGGCAGATCCTAAAAATGCATGCATACAAGTTTTACCCATGTGTTTTATGCATGCAAGAGTGTTTTATGGATTTATGCATGGAGCCTTGACATTTTAGTGGTATTGTTGTTACGGCTGGTGGTGGTGTGATTGCAGCCTCTAGAAGAGAAATGCAAACACATATGCTACATAGGGGCTGATTCATGGAAAGGTGCGCATTTCTCCCTCAAAGTCTGCACCGAGAATGACGTTGCGCTATCCTGCATGCATAATAAAAATGTGTGCTGACGTGTATTCATGGAATTTCCTGCGAAGAGTAAGCGTATAAGCAAATCGTGGCCGGAACACACCTGACACGCCCCCACACAGAGGAAAAAAAGCCAAAACAGCTACCTTTGTGTGCTCCCCAGGTGCGAATACATGCATATTTCAAACAGTGCGTGTGGTCTCCCACAAACACCTGCATCTCGGGGATCCTGTATGGGGTCCTCCGTTATTGTTACCGACAACATGCGCACAATGTATCATAACTCAGATAAAACTCTGAAAATCTGCGTGCAAACTCCTGTAAACCGTTCCTGCACCACACTACACTACGTACACGCACCACTAAATCCAACCTGCAAACTCACCTCTTTGTTGCAATTCCTATGTGCAAGTGTACTTACACCTGCCTTCGGGTGGCGGAGATATGGAGGGATTTGCATGGGCATTTCGCAGCAAGAGTTTGCACGGTCACATCAATGAATACGCTTTGTTGTGCGCATTTGTGGGCATGCTATGGACTGCATGCGGCCCATCCCTAGTAACGCCTACTTATTCCCTTCTCCTTCCCCATTTTCAAAGTTCCGCCCCCTACCCCGCCTTCTGTGCAGGCATCGCCCACACTCTGCGTGGTGTTGACACGGTTTTATAAAACAGTACACTTCATCCAGGCACTAGTTCCCCGACAATGAATGTGGCACAAAAGAAAAACGTTTTTAATCTTTAATAAACCACAGATTCGTTTTGAGTAGGCTGCCAACCCGTCTCGCACCCACCTTTACAAACACCCCGTGTCACAATGGACTAGAAACCATGCCAGTGTGTATCAATAAGATATTTATTAGTTTATGATTTAATGAAAAAGGAAATATATTCAAAATACAATTTTACAACAGTCACCAATGTTGGAGCAACACAGATGCAATGCTTCCTACAGAACAATGGGTTCAAAATCCTAGCACAGGTCAAATGGATATTTAATGACAATACAGGAAAAACGTTTTTAAAGCAAAGGACAGCAGTAAGGTTAGGCACTCCCCCTGCAACACTCACCCATAAACATCAGCTAACTTAGTTCCCTTTGAATGGAAGGCAATGGTAAGGAGTAAGCATAAAGTGAGAAAAATCGGATTTGGAATACAGCCCACCAGCCCAAGATGGGAAGTTAAAAAAATGTAAACCCGATTTTAGAGCAAAACGGCAAAATCAGATTTGGATGATTACTCGCACAGCAACTCATACCTGAGGTGGGACAGCTTGCAAAGAAATTTGTGTTGCTACACTTGAGGAGATAGGGAAGCCTGTAGATTACTAATCATCACACCAGGGAAACGTGAAAACAAGGTAGGAAAATCGGTTTTGGTTAAGAAAGCAAATGCAAAAGAGAAATACAATCGGCAAATGGAAATTTGTTTCACACAGGATTTGTAGTAGGTAGCTAAGGAAAAGGGCTTAGCTTTTAAAAATCGGAAATCGGTTTTTAAGGACAAGGACAGAGGCACATAACAGATAGGATTCTAGGCACAATGGATTGCTCTCAATCCGACTAAAGTTTTGGGTTTTTCAATGGGAGGGATGCAAATAGGAATTCGTAGGGAATGCATACAATACACAGACAAATTCGGTTTTCAGTGACAAGAGACTAATGACTATAGTTATTAAAGAAGGATACTAGGCACAAGGGGTTTAATTTCACATTTTAACCAACTTACACCGTGAATTTCCTTATAGGGGAATTCATTGATTTACTTCAAAATAATGCTAAGGATTTATACAGACAACTAGGAGATTTATCAAAGGAATATGCTAACATACACAGGCTAATACAGATTCTACTATGGGAAGGTGAATTAATTATACTGGCAATTTGGGACTTTCAATGGGATTTTCTATGGGATTTATGTTACAAAAGGAGAGGGGTATGCAATTTAGGACTGGGGTTATTTGTTGATTACAAAGTAAGCCTTGGTTTGGGATTCTGGAAAGTATGCTGGATCTCAGGACCCACTGTACGGCTAGGCAAGGGGTCTGGTCTCTTCACTCTCTTGGATGGAATCCTGGACAGCCAGGCTGGATCTCAGGACTCTCTGGACAGCTAGTCAATGGTCTGGTCTCTGCACTCTCTTGGATGTGATCTGTTAGGCAAGGGTCTGGTCTCTGCACTCTCTTGCATGGGATCAGCTGCCTCCTCTCCGTTCTCTTTCTCCTTTCTCCCTGGATTCTTGTGTGTGTGTGTCTTGTCTAGTATAGTTCCCATTATATAGCCCAAATGACATCATTCATTTTACAATCGGGAGGAAGTACCCTCGAAATACCCCTACCCTGGGATAGGAGAGCCTATTATTCTTCCCTCTGCCCTCATGGGTTCAAGGGGAGGGAGCATCATCTGTCTGTTTGGCATTTATGACAGTTCTTGGTTCGCTTGTCAAATTTTTAGCAAAACTGACTTATATATCGTAACTTCCAACTTATACTACACACCACCATAAGAAATAGATAGGCGGTTTCAGTGGGGTATAGGGCATTAGACAAGCCGGTCGGCAACACTGTGTGAGGTAGCATGGCCCCTTGGCACCTTTTGGTCATTTTCATAAAATGTATAGTAGTTATCACTCTGCAAATGATCAAGCCTATTCATAATGTACATCTCCATCTTTCCACAGACTGTCATATTTGTCCCATTTTTAAATCAGCCAGAAACTAGTCTTGACTGGCCATTTCAGTTTACAAAGTCCTGGCAACATGCACTTAGTCTCTAAAAATCCACATAGAAATCGCATGGAAAAATATAATTCAAAAAATATTTTTTATTCTAAGTGCTGGGGAAAAATGCCTAAAATGCATAGGCTTTTCAAGTGATGGGGACTTCGGTTTCGGCCTGTAAATGCACCCCACAGTGTCTCACGCAAGTCACACGACCGCTCGCAGAGACGTGCCGTGCATGCGTGAAGTCCACGCAAGTCAAGAAAAAGTGTCACGCAGTTGATTCCATGAATCGATTAACAGGATTACACAAGCAGTTTTGCGCAGAAAGTTCCTTATTTTCTGCGCAAGTAATACCATGAATCGGGCCCTATGTGTTTAAAAGTCACTGTAAATAAGTTTAAAGGTGACTTTACGTTTAACAGTAAATTGTTGTTTGTGTAATGCATTTAGGTGTGTTTTTTTTTTATAATGGGCACACTATGCTATGTTCCAGGAGGGTTTGTATTTCTACAGGGGAGCATTATTGAAGGGGGCGCCTCTGGACATGTTTCGTTGGGTGCACATGTTACTCCTTGGTGTGGTTGGACATGCCCCATGGTGCCTTTGTATGGGTGCATGTGAATTGTGTGTATAGTATTGTGCTTCAGTGCCCAATCTGTGTTCACATTTACGCAGCATTAGTAGCATTAGTAGCACTATTACACCACAGCTCTTTGGTTGCTATGTGAGACTATGAGTGACAGGTTTCTGATATATATGTGTCTTTTTGTTTCCTGTCTGTTTTCAGAGCAGACTGGTATGTGTTTGTGTGCAGGGGCAGCTGCAGGGGTTGTGTGCTGCGTATGGGTGGGGAATTGTGTTTGTTTGGTGCTGTGTATACTTGTTATAAGTGTACTGTTTATGCGTGGTGGGGGCAAGAGCAGAGTTATGATTGGATAACATGGCTGTGCCGTAGTTATGTTTGGGATTGTAGAATTGTTCTGTTGCAACCATAATATCCCTTTAAAAATCCTTCATCCATTGCCATTCCCAAAATTCCACTGATAATAACTTTCAACCCGTGTCATGATGCACCATGTACAATGCCAATGCCATACAGGTTGGCTACCCAAGAATTAAATTAACTGGAAGGTTTGACACACATCTGTCCAACTTTTCATTTATGATAGCACATCTGATATCACTTATGATATCAACTATGGCATCACTATAGTGACATATTGATATGATATGATAGGTTATTTATAATGCAGTTAATACCCAGAGGTTTCTAAGCACGGACCTGGGGATCGAACCTGTGTTGCTAGGTGTCATCTTGGTTTCCAGGTGGGGACGTTGCCCCTGAGCTATCCTCCAAGAGACAATTATGTGTGGACTATTTCAACACATGTGATAAACATATTCTCATCAAATCTGACATCACTTATTATATTGACTACGAGATCACAAAAAATCTAGCATGGTGCTGCTCTTATTCCGGAAAGCATTTTTGGGGTGACTGGTGAGTCACGTCAAGAAATCCAGGCAGCTGAAAGGTAACGAGAGGCATCTCCCCCCCACCATAGGAATGGGCCCACATGGTGTGGACTGCACCCATTCCCTTTCCCCCAGCAGACACATTTCCATGTAGCGGGCCACAACATATATAACTGAGAGATAACATTTCTCAAATAGGTACAGGAGCAGTGTAGGTTTATATATACTATGATGTTAACCATCCGTTCAGAGGGCTGGAACGGGCGGTAACAGCCAGGGGCTCGAGTTAAAGGAATGAGAGAAGCAAGGATTTTTAACAAGGACCCCGGGGGCACTACCACCTGTTTCTGCCCTTGGAACGGTCGTTAACGCTATTAGCCCCCATCCCATGGGCTGGGACGGGGCTAATTTAATTCTGTGAACGGGTTGCATCGCGGCATCCCATTCAAGGAACAAAAAGATGGTTCAAAGACGGCCACCATGGATAGGAACGGCGGGGGTCCACACTGAGCCTCTCTTTCCATCCATGGCGGCCTCACGTATAAACAAGACTAAGAGGAAGCAGCAGCGGCAAGGGCCGCCAACGCAATGAGGTAAGTGTAGAGGGGGGGATTAATTAAAAAGGGATCCGGGGAAGGGTTGGAAGAAGGTTGGCATGGGAAGCGGCTATCAGGTGGCTTGGAACGCAGGCTAACATTGGGAGGTTCAACCAACGTTCCTAGCCCCATGTTTGGCTGTCTCCCTTGCCGAGGGTTCTAATTAAAATTACCCTCTTTCCAAAAGTACTTTCGTAGCTACCCTGAGCTTATAAATTATACATGATATGATAGGTTATTTATAACGCGTTTAATACCCAGAGGTTTCTAAGCTCGGACCGGGGATCGAACCTGTGTTGCTCCGTGTTGTCTTGCTTCAAAGGCGAGCATGTTGGATCTACCCTCCCGAGAAACAGAAACAAATATTAAAGTGGAGAACCTGGCTTGTTTCGCTCTGGGGGTGCAGCGCATTCCCCAGCACGTGTGGCTGAGGCAGGGGGTGATACTGGTATCTGATGCAGAGAGCAGCTAAGATGGGAAATTACATCTCAGGTGGCCGAGTGTTAAGGACCCTGGAGGGACGTACGAATTCTTCCATTGTAGGTTTTGATTAGGTTCCAATTCCTCTGAGAGCATTCCTTGAACTGCACAGATGTTAGTGTGTTAGTGGAGTGGGGCTGCCTAAGAAGACATGTGACACGTGCATTTTTCTGAAACAATTCCATCATCTGAAACAATTCCATCCTCTCCCACCACCAGGGAGTTTGGCCTTTTATCACCTATGCCCAGGCACAGAAAAAAAGCAATATTTTTAAGTGTGAAATATATATGGGAATGTTATGCCTGCCTAATATGTTACGTTCATCTGGAAAGGACGTGTATGCATTTTATTTTCTAATTGTATTGGCTTTTATAAGCGCTAGTTGTTATTCATATAGCGTTAACACAGACTCGGGCAACAACAACCTACCAGCCCGAGCCAAGATGGACCAGACCAAAGGGCAGGCTTGCCTGAGGTGAGGGGTCGGGACTCTAGGGGGAAGAGTATCGATGGGCAGGGCCAGCTCAGGTGGCCGGGAGAAAATACGGTGATTACTCGTGGATTTTGACCATCTCCCTGCCCCATGTGAATGGCTGGCGCCTTTCTCGCAGGTGCTAATAACAATTCTCTCTGATTATTTTACACACGTGAACAAGGCGATGTAAGATAACCGCACCTGGCAGACATGTTGCACGGTACATTTCTGCAGCCTGTTTCACAGACAGGAGGCGGCAGGATTCTTTTTAAACAAGAGAAGCCTTTTTTGGGCCAGATGGGATGTAAATGCTTTATACATTTCTAAAGGCATGATGGCAAATACATGATTGGTGCCTGTGCTATGAAAGAGTCTTCTCACCTTGACCTGCTCGCCCTCATCTCAGCCTGCGGGTCAAGGAGAGTTGAGGGGTCAGGCAGTCAGGGCTTTATATAGCATGACAAGGGACAGAGGGTATTCCACCAAAGTTATGTTATGAAACTTTCACACTGCACCAAATCACCTCCATAGTAGTCTCAGAGTGCATAGGTGTTTCCAGAAGTTGGCATATCACGCCCCCTATTTAATCATGGTTACAGGAGTAAAACAACATCCTTTTTCTTCTGATCCAACATCACCTGCCACGCCTCATTATCCACGTTATGGGCCATGCTACCTTATCACAATCTTGGAAAATCTGAGGTTAGCAGCCTGGATCCCCCTCCTGCACATTTATTTATTTATTTATGCATTCAGCACTCCGGTTGTATAGACTTAACTCACCTGTACATGTTTGCCTCCACATATATACATTCTGCATATGCTGTACACTACCATTTATATAAACCCTGTAATCTTAATTTTATGTGTGCTTCTGTTCATATCAGTTGTACATACTCTGTAATTGTATACCATGTCTGTAACATGTCTTCAATAAGCCAAGCGCCTAGTTACATGTGGTTTCAGTGCGCTACATAAGCAAATAAACTAAACTAAACTAATTCATATAGTGCACCTAACCTGAAGGTATCTAGGCGCAATTCTTGAAGATCACAGTGATGTTACAATAAGCAAATACATTACATTACAATACAGTTACATTTTAGTTGACAAGCAGGCGTGTAATGTCAGTTTACGAGAGTGATACATAGCAGTTATTATACAGTCAGCAATCAACTTTAGGGGACACGTGATTGTAGAAGACAAAAGGCGATATTCCATGTCATCTGATTCATATGTCCTCTGATTCCATGTCCCCTATAGTTTACTGGCACTTTGGGCTTCTCCATTCCATAGGTTTAAATACTCCATAGGATTAGATACACCTGGGGTGTCACCTGCATACAAGCTCTACAGATATTCCCATGGTTTCCATATAGATATTTCTTTGAGGACGTCTGCACATTGGGACCCCGGCACAGCCATCCCTACACAGAGACCCAGCTACAAGTCTGCACCTTGGACCCAAACGGAGTGACTGATGCCACAGCCATGAATCTTCTGATCCAATTCCTAAGTCTGTCCAAAGCCGTGTATACGGTTCAATGTTACAAAACATTTTGAAAGTTAGGGTGAGTGTGGCGACCAATGACTTGAGCACCAAGCCCCGTGTGAATAATGTGTGTGCTTGGTGATTCAAGCATACAGTCCTTTCATCACAGTTGCCAATACATAGGCTGTGGCTTCTTAGGTTTGGATGTGGCTTCTCTGCCCGGCAGCACTCTCACCAAGGCAACGCAGCTCCCATGCAAAGGTGAATGCTCGGTCACATGGGCCGTTAAACCAGACTTGGAGGCACCCAATGCCTACATTACAGACCCCTGGGGTATTCATTAAGTAGTAACAGGGAAGTCCAAGAAAAATAGAAGTAGATCCCAGGAAAGAAATTCTTCTTTTTAGTCTAAAAACAATCTATCTCTCTATATATATATATATATTTGTATGTGAAAGTGTGTTTGTATGTTCGGGGTTGGCGCCAGCCCCATAAGAGTTGGTGGGATGACATTTTGGCACAAGCTTGGCATGACAGTCTGGGGTGTACTGAGGGTAGTGAAATCTGACCAACCCCACCCATTTGCTCTGCATGGGGCGGGGTCCGGCCTTGTGCCACCAGTATAGGTGATTTCGAGAGATTGATGATTTTGCAATTATTGGCGCCACCTCCACAACAGTTGGTGGGCTGTAATTGTAGCCCAAGGTCGGAATACCAGTCTAGGGCGTTCATGTCTATAGGAAAATTTGACCAACCTCACCCATTCGCCCTGCACAGACGAAGAGTGGGGTCTGGCCCTGTGCTATCAGTGTAGTCGATTCTGGAAGATTGCAGATTTTGTGATTTTTCAAAAATAGGCAGAATGGACACAATACAACATACAGAAGGCTATAGCAGACCCCCGCGTGCATGTCAGCTACAGGACGGGGCAATGCCAGGTGGCATGGTTAGTTATCTAATAAATCAAAGAAGGAGAACCAGCACAGAAGTAGCCAGTTTATTTTAAACCTGCATGATTACCAAATTCACTGAAGTGTCTGATATATGATGACATCACAATAAATGTATAGACCTTCAGCAAAAAATATACCATATATGGAAATAAATAGGGAATAAGGTATCAGTTATGGTCCGTCCGCCAAATCAAAATGAATTTCCTTCACAATGGACTTACCTCTGCTTGCGTAGAAGAAAGGTAAACACACATAAACCACAGTGGTGTGTTAAGATGACTGTGTGGAGCAGGGTATGCCGCGTTTTGCTCTCTAGATGCTTTGGACTATGGATCCCATGATCCCTCACTTTCGACTATAATGGCTGGGGCTGATGGGAGTTGTATTCCAAAGGTTCTGGAGAGCCAGAGGTTGCAGACCCCTGGTCTAGAGCGACATGTAAGAAGGACAGCTTCATTGCCAAAGGAAGAAGACCATTGGGATCTTGCAACATAAGTCCTAACATAAGGGGAGCAAATATACATTTTAATAAATGGGGTTCGAGCATTGAAATAAAGCATGCACATGTATGAAAATAATCTGATTAGTTTCAGGAGTTTGATTGGGCTAAAAGAATACACAACCGAGGACACCTATCTTGTTCCACGTTCCAAATGTGAAAGATTGGACTAAATCTGAGGGAAAGTTCTGTTTTTCCTGTTCATTATTCCATAAATAGCTCAAATGAAACAACGTTGACTTTGCCTAATGGTTGCCTGGTGATATGTAAACACAACATAAACTGCAGCAATTATAGTGCACATTTCTTACTCCATTGGTGCCCGGGGGCAAAACCTTATATAATGTAAGATCTTTTGTGAAATGAATTAGAAAATAGGACTTATGAGCAGCCAACGTGACCATCATTACAGGTTTCTTCCTCAGAGAATGGACAATGACCAGCATGTGTGCATGGTCTGAGAGCCATGTGTTAAAAACATGGCTACCTTTCAAATTGTCCCCACAAAATCTCTCAAAATTACCTGGAAATGTAATATTCGTTGATATATTATCAGAATTGGGAAAAAAAACTATAGGATTCAGTAAGGTCAATATTTTGCATGAAAAATAAGTTGACTGGGATACATTTTGATCCAAATGAAATGGTCAACAAAAAACGCGACGAGTAATTATTTGGCTGAAATAAATGAAAGTATGTAAATGACAGCAAGCAATTGGAAGGAAGCCATGAGTATCGCCAAACCTGTAGCAGATGGAGGGTATACACGTGAATTTCTGTTACCCTGATAAACTCCTCAGGTACCCCTTGCAACAAAGCAGCAGAGCTACAAGCGGGCGCGCTGGGGTCAGTGGAGGGAAGACTTGGTTTACAATGGAGGAATTAGGGAAGGAGCGTGGGGGCACAAGTCTACATGGACTCCTCTATTGTTGGTGGAGGGCACATGTATGCATGTTGCTGAATGGTGGTTTCCAGAACCGTGTATTAGGGCTCCATTGCAAGCTCTACTTGTGACCCTGAGACTCAGCTTGAGGTCAAGGACCCCAGGAGAGTGACCCAGAGCAATGGGGATCAAATGAATTCGAAGCACAGCCGATTAAAATGTCGTTATGTTTGATGCTTTGCATTTCAGGTAATTTGCATTCATCCAGTTGCTTACCTTCAGAGGAGATCTTGATTCTGTCAAGGATTTCACGAAGACAAAGGAGTATGGCATAACAGCAGCACAATTGTAAAATTGCACCCCATGGAGAGGCAATGGTATTACTGCACACTGAAATTGAGCGCTAGAAATCAAGATTGCACATTTAAAAAAGAGATGGTTTACAGTGATAGAACAACAAAATAATGTCTTTTTTTAAAATATCTTCTTTTGCCTTTCCTTTTCCTTCTCAGAAAGTGTTACACTCAGATTAAAACAAATGATTATTTTCTTCTATGAGCATCAAGGCAAGGTTAAAGTTTGTGTGCGGACCTTTGATTGGTGAACCTATATGTTTGTTAATGTATGCACAAACACTTATAATTAAAATAAAAATTAGAAAATAACAACCGCAATTACACACCCTGCAGCCTGGTCCTCCAGCCCATTACAAAGTCTGTCAGAACTCAGACTATTGGTGTACTCGTCACCCTCCACATATGAACATATATATGTGCCCTCAGTGTGATGATGAGATTTTTGCAGGACACACACAATGACAATGTGCATCTCCAAATTCTTATTTTATTTTTATTTATTTATTCATACTTTTTAAAGCGCACCTTATCCCAAGGGCATCGTGGCGCTGTTACAGATAATCTTGCTGGTTACAGAGGGAGGAAAGCATATTATTTACAAAGAATTTGCATTTAGTTACAGTTTGGGTTTTCTGCTTAGGTGTTACAAGGAGTTTGCATTTGATTTCATCCAGCGTAAGTAAGTATATGCGCTTGCAGGGTATGGATGTGGAAGGCAAGAGGCCAGTGTGTTGTGAGGTTAAGTGAGCGAGGTGGTTTTAAGGGATTTGCGGAAGGAGTATAGAGAGGGTTCTGCTCTGAGCGCATTAGGTAAAGCATTCCAGAGTTTGGGCGCTAAGTAGGGGAAGCCTATGCCACCTGCATAAGCTCTTTTTATGGGGGGGTTATCGTGCTGGCTTCTTTTAGGACGGGTAGAGATGTTCTTAGTTATAGTTTCTGATAGATATAACGTTGCAGAGAGATTGATACATTTGTGGGTAAGGGTGAGGATTTTGAAGTCGATCCTTTCCTTGATTGGGAGCCAATGGGTGTCCCGTCTGGCCTGTGTTATATGTTCATATTTGGGGATGTATAGGGCTGCGGTGAGCACATTGTTTTGAACTATTTGGAGCCTGTTGATGTTTTTAGTGGAGGTGCCTGCAAGAAGTCTACAGGGCGTTGCAATAGTCAAGTCTGGCACCTTTTGTGGCTCTAGCGATGGAGAGGCAGTTTTGGGTTGTAAGAAAGGGTTTAATAGCATACACGAGTTTGGTGGTGAGGGCCGAGGCAGATGAGATGGTGCTGACCTGTCTTGTCATCGAGAGTTTGGAGTCTAAATAGACTCCAAGGGTCTTGACTGCTGTGGAAACTGGTATGTTGGTGTTGTCAATGGTGAATTGGGTGTATATTTGGTTAAGTCTGGATAATATTTCCTTGGGGCCTAGGATAATGATCTCGGTTTTGTCCCCATTTAAGCAGAGACCCTTGATAGCCATCCAGGCTTGAATAGTGGCATATATCTGGAGAAGAGCTTCTGCGTCTTGGTTGTATTCACCAGTAAGGGGGAGGAGGACTTGAGTATCGTTGGCATAATTTGTGTATGTTATGCCGAGCGCGTCCAACATGTCGAAGAGTGGTTTGGGGAAGAGACTGTAGCGACTAGGTGCAGTGTAAGAGCCTTGTGGGACTCCAGAGTCGATGGTGGTGGGGGCTGCGTTGGCCTGGTCAGAGCACACTTTCATGACCCTTCATTGAAGGAACGAGGTTATCCAGGAGGTGGCCTCATTAGAGAAGTGGGCTGCGTTTGATAGATGGGAGGTCAGGATGTCATGGTCGACGAGGTTAAAAGTGGCGGAGAGATCAAGGAGGAGCAGGAGGGCGGGTTTGCCATTATCCATTATTTTGGTGATTTGGCTCTTAAGATCTAAAAGGGCGATTTCTGTGCCATGGCCCTTGCGGAAGTCTGATTGCGATGGATTCCAGGTAGTGTCGGATTTGGTTGTGGACAGCTTTATCAAGGATTTTTAGGAGAAATGGGATGGTAGTGATGGGGCAGTAGTTGTTGGGGCATGCATGGTCAATGGTGTTTTTTTTTTATGAGCGGGCAAACCCAGGCTTCTTTTAGGCTCTGTGGATCAATTCCGGAGGAGAATTACACATTGATGAATGCTGTGATTATGGGGATGGAGCGGTGCTCAGTTAAGTTTAGTTGTTATTTTTGAACTTCTGACTTTGGCATATGAGAGTATCTTGCGAGTAGGAGTGGTAGGGATAGAGAAGAGAATACAGTGATGGTCTGTCCATGGAAGGCTGAGATATTGGTAATGGATGTGGAGCAGTTGTGGTCTGCAATCCAGTCAATGGATCAGCCTTTGTAATGAGTAGGAGTATTGATTTTATGGTCAAACTCTATGTTGGAGAGTTCTTTGGCTAGTGAGGCGGCTGCTTTGTCCTTTTGGTCATGCAGGCCTAGGTTGAAATCTCAGAGCAGAATGGTTTTGATTGAGTTTCTTAGTTTATTCCCTATGGTCTGGAGGAGGTGCTTTTGAAAGTCTGGTGGTGAGCCTGGTAGCCAATAGGTGATTACTATGTTAATGGTACAGTTGGGGGAGAGTGTCAGTTTGGCAACGAGGAGATCAGCGTTGTTTTCCCCACTGTGAGTTGCAGAGTCTAATAGTAAGGGTGTCTTTGGAGATGAGAGCTACACCTCCACCTTTGGATGTCTTTCTGTCCTGTCTAGTATATATCCTTGAGGGAGAGCAAGGGCGATAGAGGGGCCAGATGATTCATGGAGCCAAGTTCCGGTGATGGCTAGTATCTCAAGATTTTTGGAGATGATGAGGTCGTTGATCTCAGGAGCATGGGCTGAGAGGGAGCGGGCTTTGATGAGTGCGCATTTAAGTTCGGAATAGGGCGATTGGAGTGGTTGGTGGTGGTGTGTGCTAGTGTTAGGGCCAGGGGAGGTGATGGCTCGGTAATTAGGTGGATGGTCCAATTTAGAGCTGGGTGTGGGGTATAGGAAGTGAGGATGTATGCTGGAGAACTGTTGTCTGGCATGGGGTGTGTGCATAGGCCGTGTGGAGGTGCGGGAGCTGAGTCTGAGGTTTCTGAAGTAGGTAGTAGCTGGGGTGCTACAGTGAATGATGTGCAGCTTGGTGCGTGCTCTGAGCCTGAGAAGCCTGTGAGGGATGAGGGTGAGGCCTTCCAGTTTGCTGGTCTGTAAGCTAAGTTGGGTGTTCTGTTGGGGGGTAGAGGTGGTTTGGCTGTAGGGTGGTTGAGGGCGGTGAGGGTGAGAGTTCTAAGTGAGTGAGGGACATACTTCTGATGGTCCAAAGGGCCAGTGTGAAGAGAGGAGGGTAGGGCGGGGTGTAGGGCACTGCGACGGGGGCGCTAGCAATCGGGTTCTGCAAGGATGCATTTGTGCTCTAAGGTGGCAGTGCTAAGTCAGGTGGTAGTGCGAATCCTTCTAGGTGGTTTCAGAATCCGTGAGCATAGCCAATAGGCTAGTCCAACACTTTATATTGGTACGATCAATTAGGCTAGTCAAACAGTAATAATCAGGTAGGCTAGACCCATATTAGGCAAATACCAGGCTGGTTCTTATCTATCTGAGGGGGTACCTCTATACCTGTTGCTCTACTTTTAATCATAAAAACAAAGAAATCCTCCCCCTTCATGAAATATGTGTTTTTTCCTTAGTTGCACAGTTTTCAGCAACAGCTGGGGTGGCTCTAGAAAGCATGCTAATGACAAGGCAAATCTTGCCTAAAATAAGAGAGAGAAAAGTATATCTAGAATTAGGCAGAAAGAGCAACAGAGGCAGTAGAACAGAAAGTAAAAAATACACAGAGGGGGAAGGAAAATGCTAGTTTGGCACATGATAAACCGGGAAAAGCTAGAATATATTAAATAGTAAAGGCGAGAGTGATGTGCCAGAGGGACGCTGCAATCGGTGTGTTTTCTGCTGGTTGTGATGGGGTAAAAGCTTCCAACTGAATCCTGCTGGTTAGGAATAAGTGAATCCAGCTCCAGTCATTCCATGTAACACCCATTTAATGTTACATGACCATTTAGTGTTTCGTTTAGGAGAATAGAGTGGTCAGCAGTGATGAACACCACAAAGAGATCTAGTGAGATCAACACAGGGTTTGGTCACATTGATTTGTCTGCTTGAGTGTTAGAGAGGATTAGTTCACTGTGAAAATCGGTTCAGATAGACCATTGTACTGATTGTAGTTTGTTTGTTTATTCACCAGAGATATTTGTGAACACAGAAGCCCACAAAGTGGCTTTGTAATTAAGCATTGTTATTGCCCTGATGAAGGCTGCTTGCACCGGGAGCATTTGAACTGTTGTTAGAGGTCGAAACACAGTGTTTCGACTCGTTATTGTGTATAAAAAGAAATGCACACATTGTTAAATTGGTATAGGTGTTGGAAGAACAACGACAAAATGGTTTTCCCTCAAGCAAAGGGGGATTAAAGGGAATTGAGATGCAAAATATATTTTTAATTACAATAGTGATCATAAATGAGATGTCTTTTCTTCTGTGTGGAGAATTTCAGATAGATTGTTTAGTATGTGTGCTCTTATGTACTGTATTACTCAGTTGAATAGATCTTTGTATGTCAATATATGTTACATATATAATTCCAATTGCTTAGTGTCTGACTAGGCCTGAGTTTTGTCTCGTTATGTAGGGTTATAAATGTGAAGAGCAAAGGGTGATAGGTCGCCTTCCCCTACCTAGAGACCCTGAGTCGCACAAAGTTATATCCAAGGTAGCCTCATATGATTTTCAGGTTACACATTCCACACCTAATTCACACGAGTATGTTATTTTTCGCTTTTCAATTTATTATTCAAAAAATGAGTATAAAAACAACACCTAAAAAATGTAAAAACAAACTGTGCTAATCACTTACAATCTAACTGGTGAAAGTTCACCAGGCCTTTCAGAATGACAAAGACCATAGTGAAAGGTAACGGGAAAGGACAGTATGTATTACTGTGAGTGTGTACACATATGCTTACATGGAAGAATCAAAGTTTATTGTGGTCTCCCAACTTCTAATGTGTGCCTCAAAGGTTTTTAACCAGAGTGAATGATCTAGTATTGTGTTTTTAGTTTATTAATCACTCTGTTTGAAATAACTTACATTAATATAGGGTAGCTGTGGGTTATTTAATAGACGTCAGCTATCCTTTTGTAATTTATTAAATATGAGAGGTAGGAATCGGCAAATACACAGGTTCCTATTAACACGTCGACATATGTTTCGGCCTTTTTGACTCATACGGGACTCTCTCTGGTGCCGTTGGTCTGGATGTTGATAATGGCCGTCTTCAGGACAGGGGCAGATTTGTACTTTTCCGTAATGAATACTTTCCCATTAGTAGAACATCTGAGAGTTTCTCAATTTCTTTGGGTCGTATATGGTGGTAATTGTCGGCAATTTCAATGGGTTCCTACAGGAATACCATACATTTCATTTCAGGCACTGTGTCTTTCGTGATTCGATCTTGGCGAGCTGGTGAACTAAAGAAGCTTCACTTGGCTCAATTCGCAATAGTGCTGGATTTAAAGTGGAGACACTTCCATTTATTGATGTTGATGCGCTGTGGCTTCGGCATGAGCCATAGTCCATGCGTTCCGAACCGAGGTCTTACTGATACGCCCTGTACAGTAAGACCTCGGTTCGGAACGCATGGACTATGGCTCATGCCGAAGCCACAGTGCATCAACATCAATAAATGGAAGTGTCTCCACTTTAAATCCAGCACTATTGCGAATTGAGCGAAGTGAAGCTTCTTTAGTTCACCAGCTCGCCAAGATCGAATCACGAAAGACACAGTGCCTGAAATGAAATGTATGGTATTCCTGTAGGAACCCATTGAAATTGCCGACAATTACCACCATATACGACCCAAAGAAATTGAGAAACTCTCAGATGTTCTACTAATGGGAAAGTATTCATTACGGAAAAGTACAAATCTGCCCCTGTCCTGAAGACAGCCATTATCAACATCCAGACCAACGGCACCAGAGAGAGTCCCGTATGAGTCAAAAAGGCCGAAACATATGTCGACGTGTTAATAGGAACCTGTGTATTTGCCGATTCCTACCTCTCATATTGAATAAATTACAAAAGGATAGCTGACGTCTATTAAATAACCCACAGCTACCCTATATTAATGTAAGTTATTTCAAACAGAGTGATTAATAAACTAAAAACACAATACTAGATCATTCACTCTGGTTAAAAACCTTTGAGGCACACATTAGAAGTTGGGAGACCACAATAAACTTTGATTCTTCCATGTAAGCATATGTGTACACACTCACAGTAATACATACTGTCCTTTCCCGTTACCTTTCACTATGGTCTTTGTCATTCTGAAAGGCCTGGTGAACTTTCACCAGTTAGATTGTAAGTGATTAGCACAGTTTGTTTTTACATTTTTTAGGTGTTGTTTTTATACTCATTTTTTGAATAATAAATTGAAAAGCGAAAAATAACATACTCGTGTGAATTAGGTGTGGAATGTGTAACCTGAAAATCATATGAGGCTACCTTGGATATAACTTTGTGCGACTCAGGGTCTCTAGGTAGGGGAAGGCGACCTATCACCCTTTGCTCTTCACATATCAGTCTCCCATTGATAGTGCCGCCCCCCCGATAACAAAAAACTGGGAGTACCCAATCTTATAACAATGGGTTATAAATGTGCAATATATGAGTTGTGTATAAATGTATTGCTAGAATGTTTTTAATATTGGTTAATAAAGATGCAGATTTATTTTGTATGCTATGAGTTATGGGTCGAATATAATACTTTTAAGGTACACTGGTCTATATGACAATAGAACCCTGACCAAAAGCTAGGGAGACATTAAGAGGACGAACATCTTACATGTCAGAAACTGGTCAATTGCTTTAGCTTTCCTAGCCATGCAGATGCCATTAGGCGACCAGAGGACATCTCTTTGTCTATCATGGTCGGGAGGATAGCTCAGGGAGGGCAAAGTGCTTGTCTTGGAAGCAAGGCAACACTAAGCGACATGGGTTCCATAGCCGGGTCCCGCGCTTAGCAGCTGGACTCTGACATGAAGTGCATTATAAAAGCCCAGTTTACATGCTTTAAGATCTAAAGATCTTCTGGGGATAGTGGATGGAATCTGTTGAACTTGACAACACAGTGAGCCTGGTGTTTTGGTTCGTGAAAGTGCAAAATAAAACAGGCATTGATAAAGCCAACAGTTTTGACTTTTGTGTAGGCATCGGATAGGCTTTTTCCAGACACCGCCATAATGCTACTGTCCTGCCATAGCTGGCCAGTAGTGTAGGAACCTGGACATATTATGCCACTGCACTGCAAGTAAAAAATCGAATGCCTATATAATAGTCGAAAATGTTGGCTATGCCAAGACTTGTTTTAACAGAAATTCAGTGCAAAGGAACATGTTAGGACACACATTGCTTATAAGGAAATGGCTGAAGGCACAGTCAGTTAAGACATTTTTGTTACACCAAGACTGGTTTACAGCTGCATTGAAGCCATTACCTTTCACCAGGAGACTGCCTAGAAAAAACAATGGCATGCCCTTAAAAGCACAGAACTAGCTAAAAGAAATCATGCAAAGCGGCGCTATGCTTGGAAATGGTCGAAGTCTAGCATGACCCAGGATGGTCAATGAGTGAATAAAAATTGAAGCAACAACCACAGGCTATGTGCCCCTCCTCAAATTTCATATCGCTCATATCTTTACTCTACATGCCACTAGATTTAGGTTTTAGGCAGAGCTACCGTCCCATTTTGTAGGCAAACCTTTAATTAGAAAGGGTGATGTAAGGAGTTTGTTTCAGACGCAGCTCAATGCTACCAGCCATCCTTTCAGACACCTGGCTGCATTGCTTCTTCACCATGACTGGACTGTACTAAGACAGATCAGGTGCAGGTAGGCATATGCAGATGTGCAGCAAATCAGTGTTTTGGGAATCGAGATGTGCTTTGTCCTCTGGCTAAACCTCCCGTGTCTTACCCCGCCTACATTTTGTAAATGGGCTGATTCAAACAATGAAATCGGCCTAAAGAAAATTCTTTTGTAAACCTGTTAATACAGTGAATGCAGTGGTTATTCCTGTATCCAAACAAAACCGTAACAGCCCATCAGTTAAGATGCAATCTCATTTCCATGTACGGGTTGCACCCTTGCAAGAACTAAAACATTCTAGCTCATATTCTGATATTTCAGAAATGGGTGAACCATGCCACTAGGCAATAGCTTCCATTTCCACTAGGTGGCAGAGAATGCTGCTTCCTGGGACAGCCATGACATGCAGTGATTGCCCCCAGAAAGAAACAACCATTGGCGGAATGTGCTGCTACGGGTCATACCTCATGCCTATCCTATCCAACTTGCAAGCAGGAAACCCACACTGGAAGTATTCCCCATGGGTTTATCTGTAGCACATGTACAGCTGCAATGAAGCCAATCCCTACTCATTCTGTCTTCCTCTTCCCATTCATCTTATTACAGCCTTATTACAACTGCAATGAAGCCATTAGCTCCTCGTCCTGTCTTCATCCTCCCAGGAATTTTACTGAGTAATGACTGGGACGAGGAAGACCTGGACCTGGTTTAATGAAGATTACTGCTAAGTATACAGGGTATTACCTCATCATCTTATCTTCCTCGTCCCAGGTGTTACTCAATACGGCTCCTGGGATGAGGAAGACTTGGGCCAGATTACAGAAACTTTGCAGCGGTGCAGGGGCAAAAATATTGGAAAAATATTGGGGCCTTGCGAGAAAACCTTTGCACTATGGCAAGTGCAATTTTGCATGATATTAGCACTGGGGAAACATTTCCTTGCGCGTTAAGATGGATTTCTAACCTCTGACCTGGTGGGCAGAAGTTTAGGCGGTCACCCTAGCTTAGTGGAACAGGGGAACCTTCTGGACAAAACAGACACATCTACGGTAGCTTGGCAGGTGGTCAAGACTAAGTCTCAGGATGAATGAGAGTGATTGGTAGACTGCACAAAGCACACACAGTAAAACTCCACAGAATATTCTTAGACAGATGTATATCAAAAAGACACTTATTATAGGCTGTTATAACAAAAACACGATTAAACCACAGTTATCAAGAAAACAAATACCTCACACGGTCATTCACTATGTAATATATAAACAAATTACATTTAGCCTAATGCTGATGAAAGGGGAGAAAATAACCACAACCTGCAACAGAAAGTTCAACACATATATCAGATTAGGCAGTTCATCATCAACAATCCCTAATTTATGTAGTCCAGCCCTACGAAGTGAGGAGCCTAGCGCTCAAAGTGTAGTTGTATGTTAACAATGCGCAGTTGTGCATAAAATGAAAAGTAGGTTCTCTTCAGGGGGCTGTAGCTGCTCAGGAAGGGACTTGAGGCAATGAAGAATAAGTTCCCATTCCTAGGGGAGAGTCTACCCTTGTGCAAAGAGCAACTTTAACAGTTGTTTAAAATAACTGGGGAGCACAGGCTATCCCAGCCAAGGTGAGTATTGTGGGATGTATTGACCCACTCTGTCATACTATGCAGCATCACTCTACTAGTTATGATGCAAGAAACAGCAACAATGATGCCAAAACTCGTGTGCACGAAAAAAACCTCCAAAACCACGTTCTTCAACACACAAAAAGATGGATTCACAACCTGCCACGCATGGTGCATGTGTGGTGGAATAGAGCACATACTGCAGAAAGTGTGCCAGTGGGCTCCCTGACAAGCAAACATAGAGTGCATAGGGAAAAGCAGCACTTTGCAAGTGAAACTCCAGAATTCACCTGTAAATGACATTTACTTTGTTGCTAAAAACTCCAAAATGCCTTTACACAACACTCAAAATCTTGCTTGCCACTAAAATTCAGTTAATCTAATGAAGCATTGTGAATGTACAAGGTCCTAAAATGTGAAGAGAAAAACATTTTCTCAGAAAAACTGGATTGCCTGTGGATGACAGCTCCTGTCAAAATCTGTGTGCAGCACACTGGGCTACCTGTGAATGACAGCCCTGTCAGATGGGCTCTCCTGATGAAACTTCAAAGTGATCCTAACTAAAAGTCTGCCGGATTAGCAAACATAAAAGGATTTGTTGCTGAAAAGAATACAGATCTCAGTTGTTTTTGATCCCACAGGTTTAAGGCTAAGAAAGTAACTTATCAATGTCATTTGATGCAACTAGTTTGGTTTGTGCTGGATTTTAAGAAATTAAGAATAAATTAGCCTGGCCGGGCCTACAAGGAGTGGAAAAACAGGTTTCTCCCAAGGGGAGGGAAATCTCTCAGCAGAAACTCACTGATAGATTATAATTGTGGGTTAGGCCAGACTTTCGTCTACAGCCAGGGAATGAACAATGGCATATCCTCCAGCCCAGGAAATGGACATGTGAAGGGGTCGTAAACTGCTCCTTAATGGAATTCCCCAAAGGAGGGGGCTAATCCTTTAGCTTCAGGGAGAGACAAAGGGCAGACCATTTGCTGCTAAGAATAAATAATGAACAATTTTTAGAGACTCATAACTTGTTATCCAAAGTGGTGAAAAATCTAAAAAGGACAGATTTGTTAGTCTAATTTTTGTCTGTACGTTTCAAGAGGTGGTGGAACTGTATAACATATTCGGGACAGGAATGGCAATATATATGGTTTTATGTGAAACTTTACACACACATCCCTATGGTAAACACACACATTTGTGGAAATTTGCAGAAAGGTTGTAAAATGTGTTCATGGTGAAATGGACACAATTCTGCAGAAAGGTCAAACAAGGTCTCTCAGCTGCGGGATTTTGATGAACTGTTACTACATGAAATATGGAATCTTTGTGTGTGATTTTTGTAGAGGTTACCAATGTATAAATAGGTATTTAGGACAAAATTTGATTTTTATACTAGTGGCTAGGGGAAGTTTCTAAGAATTGTTAAAGCCAAACCATAAATGTGACATCATCCGTCCTTGATCCAATCACTCAGATGCAAGGTGGAGATGAGGTCCTGATGCAATCCCAGTTCACAGGGGCCAGCTTAGTTAAACCGGCCCATACACCCATTTTTGTGATGTCATTTGAAAGGATAAATAGAGACAACTGACTCACTCACTCACGCACTCACTCTCCTGATTCCAGCGAAGCACTTTGTTCCAGCACTCAATATCCAGCCTTTAACATCCTTCCAGATCCAGATGCCAAGAAACTTGCCAAGCAGTAGCTGAACCATTTTCAGCAAGGCCTCAATCCTCAAACTTTTTCTCACAACCCAGTCAAGCGCTGTGGTGTGGGAAATCATCCTGAATTAGCATCCTGAAACTATCCGGCTTGCTACCATAAGGCTTGCCTGATGAACTCGCTATCCCACTGATTGAAATACCCAGAAACAAGAAGGGCAGATCCTGTGCAAATCCGGTGACCGGCCTAGCTGATCCAGACCCGCGCCTGATGTGCTGTCCTTCCTTGATAGAACCAATCCATTGACCAAAACCATGACTGTACAAAAATCTTAAATCCCAGTGGATTGTATTAATAGGATGCTAGAGAGCTATTGTATACCTTGCTTATCTTGTTCTACTCTAATCTCTGAATTATCCCTACATTCATAACCTGTAAAAGTGTCAACATCTTTAGTGCCATCTTCTTCTGTCTAGTTGCTAAAGCGCCCTTTTCATAGTCATCTTTATTTGTGTAACTCTGATCCATAAGTCCCACTTTGAGTCTTTGGACTGGTGCCGCCGGGGAAGGTGATGGGGATCTGTTACTGAAGTCATGAATGAGTCTCAGAGCTTACTGTGTCCCAACTTGGTTGCCTAGCCAAACGCTCTAGCTTTGAGTAAAAGCATAAGCCACATTTTCTGATTTAAACTGAAGTCCTTGTCCAAATGTGTCTTTATTTTTTGAAAAACACCTCTTACTAAAACCTCCATAACTCCCTGAGTTTGTAAGATAGAAGCGGAATTTCAACTCCCACTTGTACCTAACATCCTTAGCTATCCCTAGAACCCAAAACCAATTGACCTGTTATATCATAAATCGCATAAGGAAAGGTTTGCCGCGAATTGACATTTTGAAAAGTTTTCCACGTGTGAATTAGCTTTAAATTATTTCCCACTTTGACTTTGAGATTCCAATTGTTTTCTTTTGACTAAATCATTGCTGTTCTTTGCTTGCATCTGTTCAAAGCGGCTCCCCTGGGCATTTATAATAATTTAAGCATTTTTGACCACATTTGGTGTTTTTTCCCAGCCAATTTCAAAGCCATTTTGACAGTTGAAAAGTCAATTCCGTTTTTCTCTTGTGTTTAAAGGGGGAAGTTGGGAGTGATATTCTGTTTGATCTGTGTTATTCCTGAGTACCTGCTCTCTCCTCACATCTATTTAAATTGCCTAGTTGGGGGTTGAAGGTTGTTGCAGGGGGAACCTTTAACCATAGTGCTATCTGTTCTAAACCAATCTTTGCTGCAGTTGTTTTTGTGCTCATTACTTGATTCATAGTGCATTAAAGATAGTATTCAGTGTTCTGTCACCCCATTGGTGATTGTTGTTACCTATTAAAATATATTGTGATTTAAATTCTGAAATACATAAATAAATATTTACCTTTGCAAACTAGCCAGATTCCTGGTTCAGTGTGAACTCAGGGGCGTCTCAGGAGAAGGGTGTGATACGAGTGGTATATCGTTCGGAATATTGAACTTATAGATAAAAATAAATAAGGGTTTCATTTTACGCACTACATGCTGAGCGAGACTTAGGTGTGTGCCAGATTGAAATCACTTACAGTATCTTTTAAGGGATTCTCATGAGTAATAAGAGATGGATGTGCCAAGGGGCCACTGGTAAATTATGAAAGTACTCGCCGACACTCAACACAGTCCAGACCAAACTTTGGCAGTCTATCCCACTTTGCTTGTAGGTGTTAACCCTGCAGTTTCAGGACGCTCCGGCTCTCAGCAGCTGCAGGACAGGATGATCGTTTGTGGTGGAGTAGTAGCCTTTACTCAGCTCTCAAAGAAAGGAGAAGAATAGTTCTGGTTCAGCCTGTCTCAGAACACGGTAGGGCAGAGCTGCAGACACATACAGCAACGCAACACAAGGACCGCAAACGCTCGCTGCGTGGCACACTCATAAATTGTGACCCAGAGGAGCTAGGACAGCGTTTTGGTGAGTGTGGGCCCAGGACCACAAGCTAGCGATTCCCAAAGTCTCGATCCCCACCTCAGGACGGCAGTGTTCCTGCGCGATACCCTGGGCTCAGGCTGGACAGTTCACTGGATTGCTCAGGAACACTTCCGAAGCGGCTCTTTGCGAGGGTAGGTAGGAGGTTCCGAGAGTAGTTGTTCCCACTTCTTCAAATGGGCAAAGAGCCCTTCCAGGCCTTCTTGGGTTGATTCAAAAGCAGGGGTCCGATAGGACAACAGCAGCGTCAGGGTGCCAAACCTTCCTAGCACGTCACCGGCAGTTCCTCGAGTCTTCTCTCTCGTTAAGGATATTTGGCTCCTTATGAAATTTGGTGAGAACTTCAGTAGATCAGCCTAGAATCAGGGTCGGATTGGCCCCTCGGCCTCTCGGCCTGTGACTGCGCCGAAATCATCCCCAGATAGTGGGGTCTCGTTTCTGCCCATGCCTGAGACAGTTTGAAAAAAGAAATGGGAAAAAAAAGTAGTTGAAATAAAATTAAACACCTGCAAGGTGAATGATTTGCATGCATGATGTGCATGCGTCATTCACATGCTGCTGCAGCATGCAAAGTTGAGGGGCCGGGGCTGCCACCGGGCCGGCGGCTGTCACCGTGCTGCCACTCCAGGGGACACGGTGCCCCCTGGAGTGGCTGTCCTGTTGTATTTGTGATAAATATGTATTAGTGATATTAGTGATGAACAACCAATTTTAGAGTAGAATAAGCATTAATTTCAGACTATGTATTTTGCCTTTTGCAAGTTGCAGTAATAGCATGTTTTCTTTCTGCCATTGTTTCTGTTACGATCATCACAAGACATTCCATCTTGGTGTCCTCAGTCATTTCACAAAATCCTTGTGCCTAAAAGCTTCTGTACAGTGTACATATATTTGTACCATAGCACATCAAGTGGCCATTGACTTAATTGTGCCACAATGAATGCTTTGTTGTAATGTGTCTATCTTTCCCATCTCCCTGGCGTGCTGTTCAGGAAGTTTGTTTGCATGTATGAGGTAACGAGTGCTCAGAGTATGGGAAGTCCTATGAGTGTGCTGCTTTTCCCTATTTTACCAACCTCTGAAGCCTGAAAGTAGATGCATGCAGGCTTGACATGCGGCCAACTTTGCACCAGCCCTGCAGATGAACTTAACTGGTCTGCTGTTAAATCTCAGTTATCAGTTTAATGGTATCCACTACAGAATAATTGCTCATTTTACTATAGCTGATATGATAGCTCAGTGGGTTGAGTGCGCGCTGCTGTGATGTGTGTGTGATCTGCAGGTTTGAATCCCAGCAAGGCCATCTCAGCCTTTCATCCTTCTTAGGTTGATAAATGAGTACCAACACAGGTTGGGTGTTATTGTATGCATATTTGTTCTATAAAAAAGAGCTTAAGCGTAAGTGCTATACAATAACACATTATCATTTGACCTTGGATGTCTGCTTGCATTCACAGTAATTTGACAATATGGGTCTATACACACAGATATTAAGGATACATATGGTGATCCATTCTTGTATGAAATTTATATCACATTAATGAAATCATAACCATATTTTTCGTACTGTACTTAGGAAAAATGACATTTGATGGCACTTCCTGTTTTGTCAAGGGGTGAAAGGTTGTGTTTCATTGCTTCCCGGGATGTCACTTTGGGGTAGGGTCAAATGACATCACTTCCGATGTCATCAGAGGGCAAGGGTCATGAGGCGAGGCGTGGTCGGCTTTGTTGAGATGACGGGTGGGCCACTTTTTTTTGGGTGTCTGGGCCTATTTCCTGTCCCAGTCTGACCCAGCCTAGAATGGATGCAGAGCCCCTTCTCTTATCCAAGATTCGGTTTGCGCTCAAATCTCAGATAGCCAATGGAAGATCTGCTCTCTTGCATGGACGCCAGATGTGGGCCAATCATTCATGACTACCAGACATACTGGCACCAGTAGTCTGGATTGGGACCAGACAGTCCCAACCCTCTTCCTGGGCATTACGTGACATGCAGGAGCCCACGAAAGATGCAGTTTTCGCGGGACGCTGCCTGCCCAAATAAAGAATACCCGGATCTCTCGACCTGGGGGAAGGCAAAGGGATGAAATGGCCAAAGGACAGAACAAAAGACTTTGTGGCACAGCCATTCTCGGCACTGGCCACAGTCTTGGGCCAAACGCAGTAAATGCGGTGTGGTCCATAAAAATATAGTAAAGATACCTTAAAAGAAAACTGCACCAGTTCATCCTAGGCACACCTGTACAAACACCAACAAATCTTTAGAGGGTGGCTAGGGCCATAAAACAAAAGGACCCCTATGCACAGTACTGTAAGGTACTTGGCACATAGGTCAAAAGTTACCAAGAAATGACAACATAGTTGAAGACTAAGGGAAACATAGTTTCCCAGTACTGATAGCCAGAAGGACATGTCATTTTCCCCATAACGAATGAGCAAAAGCCCAGAGGAGTGCAACTGAAGTCTGTGCTCCACTGGAAAAAGTCTGGTTGGGTAAGCCAAACAAAAGCAAATTTGTGGGGTTGACAAATGGAGGGAAAATTACACCTAAGGGAAATCTTCCCTAACTCTCGCCCCTCCCAAACCTAAGGACAGTGGGACTTCATGCACCCCTGGGTGAGTCTCATGTTCAGGTTGACTAAACATTCTGGACAACCCATCAGCATTGCTATGTTGCACATCTGGCCTGTGCTCAATCGAGAAGTCAAACCCTTGCAGGCTTATGGATCACCTGAGCAACTTAAGGGCTTATGGTTAGTTTGCACAGTGAAGTGGGTCCCATAGAGGTAGGGCCTCAGCTTCCTTATGGCCCATGCGACAGAGAAACATTCTTTCACTACAGTGGACCACCTGGGCTTTCTGTCCTTAAGCTGGTGACTAATATATCCAATCTGGTGTTGCTTGCCTTTCTCATCTACCTGTGATGTTATGTTATGTTATGTTATGTTATGTTATGTTATGTTATGTTATGTTGGTTCATTTGTAAGGTGCCAAAGCCCGGAGGAATCCAGGAACCTGGATAGTACAGCACCTATCCCAGTGTCAGAGGCATCAGTCTGCACAATAAAAGCATGTTTGTAGTCAGGGGCCCTGAGGACAGGGGCCTGGCACAGAGAGCTTTCTTGGGTTTATTTGGAGTTGTCAGAGCAGTCAGAGGGGCAGCTATGGTGCCATAGTCTGCCATGAAGTTTCAATAGTACCCAATGAGACCTAAGAAGGCTCTCACCTGAGTTTGTGTAGTGGGGGTAGACCAGTCTTTTACTGCTTGTACCGTACTGGGTAGAGGTTGAATCCTCCCTCCACCTACTTCATGTCCAAGGTAGACTCCAGATCCTTGTCCAATGTGGCAGTTACTAGCCTTTATGGTCAGGTGAGCCATCTGAAGAGCCCGTAACACACTTCTAAGGTGTTTCACATGTTCTTCTCAGGTGGCATTGAAGACTGTTATATCATCCAGATATTTTAAGTGGAATTCATCCAACCCATTTAGGACATGATTCACAAGCCTGTGAAAAGTAGCAGGTGCATTCTTTAATCAAAGGGCATTACCCTAAGCTGGTAAAGACCATGTGGGGTTAGGAATGCTGTCTATTCCTTGGCAGGTTCTGCTAGGGCTATTTGCCAATACCCTGCATTGAGGTCAAATGTGCTGAGGTACTTGGAGGCACCCAAGGCATTCACCAGCTCATCAGTTCTAGGCAAGGTGTGAGCATCTGTCCTGGTGACAGCATTCAAAGATCTGTAGTCCACACAGAACCTCAGTTCAGAGGTACCTGCCTTTAGCACCAGAACCACAGGACTGGACCATAGACTACTGGAGGGTGCAATCACCCCAAGATCTAACATCTTGTTGGCCTCCGTCTTGATGTAAGATTTCACCTTATCTGACATCCTGTTCCCCCTACTTTTGATAGGTACACTGTCCCCTGTGTCAATTTCGTGTTTGCACCAAGGTATCAAACCAGGAGTCAGTGTGAACAAGGGGAAGAACTGCCTAAGCAAAGTTCTTACTTCGTCTTGCTGGGTAGGAGCCAGGTGAGGGGCCACATGGACACCCTCAATGGAGCCATTTGAAGGGCTTCCTTGGAACAAGTCAGGCAGAGGTTCAGCTTTATCTCCTTCTCTGTCTGAGGCCAAATGTAGTGCTGCTATTTCAACCCTAGGTATGAAAGTCTTCAGCCTATTTATGTGGAACCCTTTGGGGGCCTGACCAGGTCTCCTACAGTCCACTAAATAGTTTACCCCAACCAGCTGCTCCACAACTGTGTGAGGGCCTGACCATTTGTCCTGTATGGCTCTAGGCCTTACAGGACTTCTTGGCCTCGGGTGAAGTGAATAAGAGAAGCCTTCTGGTCATACCAATGTTTCACAAGAGCCTGACCTGCCTTCAACGTATCACTGGCCTGAGCCATCAGAAGGACAATCCTCTTCCTTAAACCCATCACACAGTCCATTACACTGGTAGTGATGGAAGGAGTAGGGGGCTCCCACCCTTCCTTGACTATGGCCAGTGGCCCCCTAACAGGGTGACCAAAAAGATGCTCAAAGGGCTGAAACCTACACCCTCCTTAGGTACCCCTCTGTAGGCAAAAAGTAAGCATGGCAACAGAAGATCCCATTTGCTCCTTTGAGGTTCTTCAAGAGCCCCACTCATGCTTTTGAGAGTTCTAATAAACCTCTCAACTAAGCCATTGGTTTGTGGGTGATAAGCCAATGGAAACTTATAAGTGACCCCACACTCTGTCCCTCCTTGGTCTGGCACAACTTTTTTAGGAAAGCCAACCCTAGTAAAAATGCCTAGCAATGCTTTTGCAACTGACGTGGCAGTCACAGTCTTCAATGGGGTGGCTTCAGGTTATCTGGTGGCATGGTCAACCTGCGCCAAGATAAACCTATTGCCAGAGGATGTCTGAGGGTCAAGGGGAGCAACAATGCCAATCCCTACCCTTTCAAATGGCACCCCCACCACAGGGGGTGGCACCAATGGAGCCTGGATTGTTGAAACACTTACCAGAAATCTGTCAAGTGGCACAACTCCTACAATGGCCTTCCACCTGGACCCCCATATTTGGCCAGTAGAAATGCACTGATAGACTCTGCTTGGTTCTCTTTCTCCCAAGGTGACCAGCTAGAGGAGCTTCATGCGCCAGTTGTAGGAGGAAGGGTCCACTTGAAGGGGGACCACCAACTTCCTATGGTCACCTTCAGTAGACTCTGTGGGCTCACTGTACAGAAGTCCACTTTCCCAATAAATCCTATGTTACCCAGGAGTTTCACCCTCAATCTGGGAACAGGCCTGTCTCCTTAGGCCTTCTAAAGATGGGCACTCACGCTGGCCCTTACTAAACTCTTCCCTATCAAGACCACCTTCAACCAATAAACTTTGGAGTTTGGGATGGTCATGTGGGTTAAGAACTTTAGCCAGCACCTCTTCCTCATCAGGTTTAGGTGCTTGGCCAACTACCTCCCCCTCAGTGGCAGGTGAGTTAGGGGGAATATTTTCTTTCCCTCTTCTGAGTTTCTTGATGCCCTTACCCTTGGGTTTCTCCTTTGGCTTTGGCTCAGCCTTGTGCTTAGACAGAGCAACCTTTGTTTGTGACCTTGTGCATGGTCTTTCTGCTGTGTCCCACATGAGACCTAAATCTCTGAGGTCATTTCCCAGCAGAACCTTTCCAGGGACTTGCCTCTGTACACTCATAGGTATGCTTACTACTGTACCATTAAAGGTTAGATTTAGAGACATTACTGGGAACTTGAGAGGGGGGAATCAGCTAACTTGGTGGGCATCAAGGGAGCTCTGGCAAGCTCTTCTTGGTTTACCAATGTGCAATTCACCACAGTTGTGCTGGCCCCACTATCTCCAAGGGCAGGAGTGTCAACTTCATTGATTATCAAGCTGTCCTTAAATTAGTACCCGGTTTCCCAACAAAGAGAATAAGGCTGCATAGCGATTGGTAAGATTCTGAGCATTACCTGATGGTAATCCCAAAGACGTTGCGGAGTGCATCTTGTGCCGGTCCTGACCATCATTTCCATAGAAAGTGAGAAGGCACAACTTGTAGTCCCTTTTCCGTTTTCCGTTCATTTCAATGGCCGCCATGGAAAGGGAGAAGAGACTACGTGTAGTCCCTTCTCCCGACCCCCAGCAGGCATTTTCTTTTTCTGCTGTTTCTCGACTCAAGAACAATTGCAATTAGTACCCCGGTACAACGTGCTCGGGCATTAATGGCAATATGACCCTCGGAGGGGGGCCATTACCAGTCTAATAATGCCCCCGGGGCTCCGTTAAGGCCCTTGCTTTTCTCTGGCTTCTAACTATGGCCCGGGGACATTACCAGACTGATAATGACCCCTATCCTCGGATCATATTGCCTAAGTAGTGCTTGGTATTATCTGGAATACTAGCATAAGCCTCTGAAACCATAGGCTCCCAGGAACCCAGGGATGCTAAGACTACTTCAGATTCTATCCCACTGGGGAAGGAGTCTGAAGAGAATGATGCCCCTCTGATAGTTTCTTCCTCCTCATATGAGGGGAAGACCAGACTCACAGAGTGGACCGCCAAGGTGTTTACCTTACATCTGTGGTCTCCCTTCATGTGGTTACTTGCTCCATGAGCCACAAAAGATCCACTGGGTCTTGGGACATAGAGAGGCTTACTCTAAACAGATTTATGCTTGGAAGGATGATTCCAACTATTTTGAACATTGTCATGTGACTTACCGTTGTTATGCTTTTTGTGGTCCTTATGGGAGGACGTTTTATCAGATCCCCCACCGTCCTTATCTTTGTGCTGTTTCCCCTCATCCTGCTTACCAGATTACCGGAAGCAGGCTTGTCCTTATTGGACACTCTGTGTGACACCCACACATCTGCTGCACTGGCTACCTTCTTTAGATCTATCTCCTTAGACTCAGCCAAGCTAAAATATGCTCAAGCATGACTAAACAAATCATACCCTCAAAGGTGGTGACCCTGTAACCTTCCACCCAGCCAGACAAGTTTTTCAAAGAATCAGTTACATGTGAGAACCAACTATTATCTTCTTTCTTTTTGTAATCTCTGAATCATTTAAAGTATTGGGCAGGAGTCTTCCCAAACTTTAAGACCAGAGTTTGCTTTCATTTCGCAAAGTCTTTTCTGTCAGCCTAAGACATTTCCATAATGGCACTGCAGCCAGAATGGGGTAGTCGACTGAGCAACCATGCAATCTTATCAGCATCCACAACTCCTTGCACTTCACATGCATACTCAAATGAAGTCAACCAATTCATGATGTCATTATTGTCATCATACAAACTAAGCAGAATATTTGGAACCGTGGAAGAGAGGAGGAACTAGGCCCATTACCAGATTCTCTAGAGGAGCCATTGGAAGCGTGTAACTTGGCAATCTCCGAATGGTGGTACCTGTCATTCTGTTTATCTGCTTTCTCTGGTTCTAACCTAGCCATGCAGCATTCAAGCTCCTTTCGCTTAAGCAGCAGCTCCTATCTTTTGAATTCAAGCAGGGTCTCATCCTCAAAGCCAGCAAAAGAAGCATGGGACATCCTGATCATCACCTTTCTCCTCGAAGAAGGCAGCCACAGTCCTGTCGGCACTAGCACCTTCTGCACTGTCATCATAGGGACAAGCTGTGATATGGCTTTCCTGCCATTCCATGATATTTTGGATAATTTCAGCCTTTGTGTCAGAGGCTATGAAGCCTGTTTCTGCACGGATCTTCCTTAGCGTTTCTGATTTCCCTCTTATTCACTCTCAACTGCCTTTCTGACTTCATTCAAACTGAATGACCTCTCTGACTCCATTCAAACTCACACATTCCCAAATCCCAAATAATACCTTTTTCCCTCTTCTCCCTTGGTTTTTCTGCATAGTGCAGTCAAATAAAATGTGTGCTCGGAAGCTCTCTGAAGCTGCATCCTTTCAAATATCCTGCACACCTGGGACATGGCATCCCTCCTTTAGGGAACAGTCCGGCCTTTAAAAAATATGGTGCCTGCAAACCCCTCTTTGATTTGCAGATGTCTGGTCCCCACAGAGATGCACTGCAGCCAAGTTGTGTGCAAGGAAACTCCCACAATCTCAGAAGGTCCTGAGATCACATTGAGGGTCACCAAATGTAGAAGAGTAAACCCAAAGCCCGATATGAAAAACAACTCCAAAAAGAGAGTGAATGCACATTGGTGGAAAAGCGAGTTTACTTACATGCAGACAGTCGGAAGGAGCTAGTCAGCTGCATGATGCTGAAAACTAACAATTCCTTGCCGTGCTCGACAAAGTTACAGTTTTTATACACACAATTAGAACATGTACATGATTACAAATACCAGTTACGCCAGCCCACAATTCACATTGGCTAACCAGGTATAAAGAAATCTTATCATCCCCTGCATTCTCTAATGCCATTGGATACATTTACTAAGCATAATCCCCTTTCCATATGGTGTAATTCTAATCAGTCATGACAATCTTGAAATATAATGAGTCTTATTAGCTCAAAACAATTCAACAGTTAACTTGCCCCTTTTGTCAGAGGAACTTTAACACAGTATGTGATGTGCATAGCCTCTATGCGGTTTCCTAAATTAGAGGGAGGAAAGAAAATAGTGACCATTCCTTTGAACCTCCTTATTGCCTCAGACAAGCTGTCGTCCCAAATTGCTCCATCTACATTCCTTCACGTCACCACATTGCGACTTCCATCTAAAATCGTATGGCCTCTAGCACATTGCCCTGCTTATCATCCTGAGACTCCAAATGGAACCATAAATCACTGATCAAACTATGTGCTTAATCACCCACTGTGTGTATTTATTGACTAACCCCAATTCAACCCTTGCATCCTAAGCAGACTCCCCTAGTCATTCCACAAGAGGACATCATGCTCTCAGTAAGATTACCCCTAGGTACCTACATACCCAATTGGCCATGAAATCCCAATCTAATAACAAGTAATTCCATCCTCTCCTCTGGTGACCACCTGCTTGCTAACGCCATCTGCCCAATGCAGTTTGCTTCCTCCCCCACTCCTTCACCTGGTCTTCCAAACTCCCAGAGCTAAAGAAAGTCAGCCTTTGCGAACCAAAGATTCTGTGTCCTACACAATTCCTAACTACGCAAGGACTGCAATCTGCAAAGGTCTTATGTGTATGCAGTAAAACTAACACCGCAATATTCCAACGGTATGGCCAACAAAATCATGTCGAATCCCCACATGTTCACTACATGGGATTACCACACCCCCTTACAATCGCTTTCTCTATTGTCAGACCTCCTTCTCTCACAAGCACATAGCTCCTCACCACTCGACTCTAGACGCTACGAAGTTACAAAGTTGGATTCTACACAATAACATTGTGCTCACACTATCGCCTATTGTGTTGCTACATAATGCAATATAATATGTATCCAAAAACTTAACACAAACTAACACTTATATCAATCCCTCTAACGACACTGAACATATGTTGATTGCAACATCGCCTTTAATCAAGCCACACAATAGACTAATACAACCTCTTTAGCGTAAACCTCTTTTCCCTGTTGTGGCATTGTACGTGCATCCCAACAAGATTACCAGTAAGTAATTGGGGCATTAACTCTCAGACTATTGCGTTTTCTAAATATCACTGGCAGGCCCTATATAGGACACCGTTTGATGTTACTGGTAGATAGAGCTAGTTCTAAGAAGCACCAGTAGGTTTTGTTTTGAGTGGAGTGAGGCAGGTAGTGGATGGCCATAGAGATTAGCATGGCCTTGGCATGTCAATGGGTAGGTAAATGAAGAAAATAGCATCTAAAAGCTGTGACCCTCGTCACATCCCAGCCCCCTCCTATGTGTTCTCCATTGCAATAAATTACACTTGTAGGTTGCTCTTTAGTGCCATTTAATAGCTATACCGGGCAGGAATGTTCTCATACTGGGTATTTCTTGGAGGGTACTATTGATTCAGGCATCTGTGAGGGTAATAAGGGACATGAGCCCTCCCACCCCACATACCATCCCCCCTTGAGGCAGGTGGCCAACCAGGGGAGATTAAGAGGGGGACACCAAATAAGGTTTTGCACACAGGCTATGATTTCCTTACTTTAGTCCTCCAAGTAACTGGGAGGTAACGGCCCTCATTAGGACCCAGGCGTTAAGGGGTTTACGGCGCCGTAAACGGCGCCGACACTTAACGCCTGATTCCAAGGTCCCTTTGCGGGATGGTTATTTTAACGCCTGCTTTTTGCAGGCGTTAAAACCCATGCCGCAAAGGGACCTTGGTGCTAATTACGCCACCGTAATTTACGGTGGCGTAATTAGCGCCTTTCCCCATTCCCATTATGCCCTTTGGGGTAAAAATGGGAATGGGGAAGGGTAAAATGGGAAATGGGGATTTACCGCCCCACTCACCTTGGAATGGGGCGGTAAATCCGCCATCCACCATGGTGTAAACATAGTTTACACCATGGTGGTAAGGGTACGACCCAGGCGGTAACTTACCGCCTGGGTCGTAATGAAGCCCAACATGTCTCAAATGGTTACAGGAGAAATACGGGTTGTACATATCTTTAAAATTATTCAGCTTTTTCAAAGTACTTTTTTAGTACCCTGAGCTTATCAAATATACAGAAACAAATATTAAAGTGGAGAACCTGGCTTGTTTTGCTCTGAGGGTCTAGCGCAATCCCCAGCACGTGTGGCTGAGGCAGGGGGTGATACTGGTATTTGATGCAGAGAGCAGGTAAAATGTGAAATTACATCTCAGGTGGCCGAGTGTTAAGGACCCTGGAGGGACGTACAAATTCTTCCATTGTAGGTTTTGATTAGGTTCCAGTTCCTCTGAGAGCATTCCTTGATCTGCACAGATGTTAGTGTGTTAGTGTAGTGGGGCTGCCTAAGAATACATGTGACACGTGCATTTTTTTTCTGAAAGCAATTCCATCCTCTCCCGCCCAGAGGGAGTTTGGCCTTTTATCACCTTTGCCCAGGCACAGAAGCGAAGCACTATTTTAAAGCGAAGAAACATGCAAGGAAATATGATCACAGCATAAGATGTCACGTTCTTTCAGACCATGTTTGCCTGTTTCTCTTTTTATTAGAATAATTTAATCGTATTGGATTTGTTACAGCAAAGCATGGAAAATTCCTCATAATTCTCTCTGATTATTTTAGCAACGGGAAGTTATGAGACTCCTACAACTGATAAACATGTTGAAAGGCACATTTCTGTACATTACCTCACGGAAAGGTGGAGGCAGGTGCTTAATGAAAGCCTGTAATGCTTCTTGGCGCTATGGCATCTCTGCACTATATTCATTTCTAAGCTACGAAGGCAACTTTAAATGTTGTGCTTGTCACCTAGGCATGGCCCACCTTCATTCTAGCCTGTGCAAGAAGGAGAGTGGGGGATTCAGCCAGCCAGGGCTTTTTGGAGTATGGAAAGCGAAAAATCTGCTGTGACAGAGAACATTCCTTCGGCGTCTTCAAATTATGAACACATAAAATAAAAGTAAGGTGTGTACAGTGGGAATAACACACAATATGCAGTTTGAATGTGTTACTTTTCTGTACTCATTTCCAGCAGTTCACTAAATAAGCATACAACTAGCAATGCGTCCTTAACAACGAGCAACACTGTGGGCCATTTTGATTAGCAGGTCGGGGGCCTCCGCACTTGCATTTTGTGGAAAAGATCCCACCCGTGCAATATTCCTCTTTTCTGCCATGCAGTGAAAAAGTGAGGAGAAAAATGAAGGCAATTCCGCCTTCACATTTCACTTTTCCACTACATTGCGGAAAAGTGTACATGCCTCCTGCAATTAACGATGGGATGCCTATGGAGTAGGTCTTCCTTTACCAGGTCAGAATTCAGGCAGATTCCACCGGAATACATGCCGTTTACGCCAGCTTGAAAACCATGCTGGCGTTAATGTCGCCCCATTTGTAAGTGGAGTGGGAAATGAGGATGGACACGGTGGCCCGATTCATGGAATATTTGCCCTGTTCAAAGTGAATTTGCACGGGTGAAAAGTGACTTTGTTCTGCCGAGTGGACCTACCGTGCCGAATCATGGAATATTTGCCCTGTACAAAGTGAATTTGCACTGGTGAAAAGTGACTTTGCTCTGCTGACACAAACACTGATTCATGGAACCATGCAAAGTGTATTTTTGCAGGGCAAAATCCAGGCAAAGTCAGCGCATAGTAATTTTTTGCACTGCAAAAATACACTTTGCACGGTTCCATGAATCAGTGTTTGTGTCAGCAGTGCAAAGACACTTTTCACCAGTGCAAATTCACTTTGAACAGGGCAAATATTCCATGATTCGGGCACGGTAGGTCCACTCTGCTCTCCAACTGCATCTTACAAATGTACACAAATGAGGTGGATTGGAATAAATGGTGGTAAACACATTTACTGCCATTTTGTTCCGACCCACCTCAGTGTTAAAATGATCCTCAATGAATTGTCCAGGAAAGATAATTCTGAATAAAGGTATCTGAAAAAACGAGTTATCCATTTTAATGACTGTGTCCCTCACTGCTGGTATTCTTTTTAAGGAGCTGTCTTTCATACTTTTTTGACTTTTGCAGCAGGCATTGTGATGCCACAACTCCACTGTGTAAGTTATCACAATTCAGTTGTGATATCATATTTCTATTACACAATAGTAAGGTTGTCTGTCACATCTAGAGTTGTTTATATATTGTTTTAGATGTGTACACATTTGTATACAGCTATTGAAAGCTTCAATCATGTGCGGATAGCTCAAGGGTTAAGTGCTTGCCTCTGACATAATTAAAGCATGTGATTAGCAAGTTTCAAGTTTTGCTAGGGCCCACTCTGGCCTTCTGCCAGTCAATAAATAGAGAATCATTACATTGCTCAATAATAATAGCTGTTGGTATCGTGCTTTAAACCTGCAGAAATTATGTGATTAAGCTATATAAAAACCTCACTTCACTGGTATTATTCAGTGCATTACAGCAATATGAATGCAAACGGTCTGGGAGCCCCTCTACCGAGAACAAACACAGCCAAATAACCTGTTCTCTGGGTAGGTTCCCACACAGGAGGGTCTGCAGCCACATGTTAGCTCACTGTACCTTTCACGAAGGAGAAATATCCATTTTCATATCAGTCCGGTCCCACCCATCATGGCAGCCCAGCACCGAAATGCTAGGCAATTCTCCTCTGAACAAGAATACCAGCAGCAACCCCAGACACGTGTTTTGGCCTAGTGGGGCCTCATCAGGGAAGTGAAGTTGTGCCTCTCTTAGCAGAGTCAGCAAGGGGTTGAGATCTGGATTACTCTGAGTTACTTAGTATGAAACATGTGTGCAAAAGGACTGGGGCCCAACTACTGAGAACAAACGCTGCCAAATAACCTGTTCTCTGGGTAGATTCCCACCCAGGAGGCTCTACACTGCATTTGAGCTCACTGCACCTTTCACAGAGCGGAAATATCCATTACAGAAATAGGGTGGAGTTTTGGCTACAGTTTTAATCTCAATCAAGGTAAAGAGGGTGGGATGAGAAGAGAAACTTATCTGCAGCAACTCAGACCCTGACGGGTTCAAATATACCTTTGCTTGTGGATTAATCTGCCAAATATTCCCAAGTGGGAATCACTAGGGAACTCGGTGATGGGTAGGGAACATTAATCATCATACTTAGAATAGTAATTACCAAAGAGGCTTTCTAGCAGTACATCTGGTGATAAGAGCATGTTGTTTAGTGCAGAAGGTACTTACAATGATCAGCAATTCTGTAAGACCTTCATAGGTCCATGGAGTATGAGATTCTAGGGAATACTAATAATAAAAATAGTAATAATTTCGCATTTATATAGCACTACAAACCCTTGGGTATCTGAGCACTGCTTATTATTTATTACCCATGGTGTGTGGGGCTCATTTATCAACCTCAGAGGGATGAAAGGCTGAGTTTGGCCCTGCTGGGATTTGAACCTGTGTTGGCAGGCTCTGCACAGATGTCAAAGTGTGCTCTACTCGCTGTGCCACGTGACCAGCTGCGCTGACTGGGTGTTTTCATTATTATTATTACGGTATTTATTGAGCAAAGACCTAGTTTCGGGAAGCAACTGAGCACTTTGCAATCCTAGGTGGAAGAACAGAGTGAACGAAGCAAAGAACAATTTAGCATGGAGCTAACAGTGAAGGGTGGGCCATTGGCAGCAAGGGAATAGATCATTGAGTCTCATGTAGGATGGGGAGTGCAGGGTGTGTGGACCTAAGTGTTAAGGAAGAGCCTGGCCTTGATCTCTTTCCTGAACTGTAGAAGTGATGGGGTAAGTCTGATGTTGGAGAGGAGGAGGTTTCAGAGTCTTGGAGTTCAGGCAGAAAAGTCCTGCCTTCTGGGTCTTTCCTTCCAACACTGTCGTAATGCAAGTCTGCACACTTCCTTACTTCTGGTGGATCGCTGGCCTCAGGAGATACTAAGAATCTCAGTGAGGTAGCTTAGAGACTTCAGATTGGCAGCCTTGTAGATGATGCAACCGGATTTGAAGATGATACTGGCTGGCAGTGGGAGCCAGTGCAGTTCGATGAGGGTAGGGGTGATGCGGTCGAATTTGAGAGTCCTTTAATGACTCTTGCGCAGCATGCAGAACACATTTCAGGGGGTGTCAGGGTAGTCTCTGGAAGGCCTTCCAAAAGAGCATTGCCATCAGTTATCCAGATAAGCATTCGACTGGGCCTTTTTACACATTACAATCCTGTAAATAGGATGCCTTTTATCTTTCTAGGTTTACCATGCACCAGTTGAGAGCAGAGTGCAATGCAAATGGCAAGTGACTTGATGGAAACCAGAAAACCTCTTTTGATCCTTATCTGCATGGATGCAATTGCAGGCCACGTAGGGGCAGTACAGACATTTTCTGTGTGCTTTACACGCCCATCCTGTCAGAAATAGCACCCAGTGAAAGGAGGCACGGTTTCTTTCTGTTCAACCTCTGCTGTGTTTTTGGTCTGTAGAGGCTGATGAAAATGATGAATTTTATAATGAATGCATATTTATTTTTCTAGCATTTTAGGATCATAGCAGTGTTAAGATGGAATATGTAAAATAAATGGGAAGTATTCTTTTAATAAACACATTATGCTCTTTAGTGAATGCTTGCTTGCATTTCACCAAAGTATTTTTCAGAGTTCCTGTGTTGTGTGCATTTATCATCAATGACAATGATGTGTTATTTATATAGGACATTCGCCAAAGCGCTGTACATAAAAGAGATATACATACAATTATCAACCAACCAAAGTTGAAACTCATTTATTGACCTCAGAAGGACAAAAGGGTGAGATGACCTTGCTCCAATTCGAACATTCAACCTACAGATCTCCCGGACATCGGAGCAAGCACTATTTAACAGGTGCATGATTCATCACGCTGTATCTAAGTGGTGTGTTTATACATATTAATGTGTGAGAGAAGATTTTTCACAAATGTAATGACTTGTTTGAAGCCAGATATCTTTGCTACACAACCGTTTTAGTTGTGTTCTATTCATTTTCAAGTTTAGTAATGTTCTGGTCGGCTTACACATACTATTTACACTCTTGCTAAGGCAACATATTTTGACTCTTACAATTTAATTTACACTCTAATTATTAAAACAGTGTGTACATTACTGCAACCTTAAAACCTTGTCTGGGGCACGGATGTGTATGCAATGTCTAGTTTAAACATCCATTAAACCTTAACATGCCATCAATGTTGTAAATGGTACTATAAATGGCCAGCAACATCACGGCCCTTGCTCCAGGGTGACTGGTTGTCATTACAGAAATAAGAGTGGTCAGAGCATCTTTCAAATCTTCAAATCTACACTTAAAACATTCAAAAATGGTCTCTCTAGTCAGTGCAAGCACTATTACAAAAGGAAAATGAAAGGGTTAAATGTGTAATGAAAAGGAAACTCACTTACTTTAGTGGTAATCCAGATAGGTAATTAATGTTTTACTCACTTGTGGAGGAGAAAACACATGTATACTCTTTAAAATCACATTTACTCTCAAAGGTTAAAAATAGGGAGTAAATTACTCTCACTTCAAAATCTTATCTGGAGCACTGATTGCCACTGTTCAGATGGGAGAGGACGAACACTTGGGCAGTGGATCTGAATTTTCTTCTGGGATAAGGGCTTGATTTTCTGCTGGAGAGAAAGTTGTTATCAGGACATTTGTGTCTTCTTTGCTATGTGCTGTTTGAATGCAGTGGCGTAACACAAAATGTGGGGGCCCCCCTGCGAGCCATGCTGAGGGGGCCCCCCCAACTTGGCAACAAATCACGGGTCCTGCCACACTCTGGGCCGGCCTAGATTATCACGCTTGCACACTACGCATGAAGGTGTTGCTGAAGGGGTATACTGCACACTGTACTAGGAGAAAGATATAAATATGTGTTGTAATGCAATATATAGAACACTTTCTGAGAAAAACTGGCTAAGAAAGCCAGAGTGTTGCCATTGTTTTGTAGGGTAACACCAATCCAATACATGCAAGTCACCAACAGTGCACAGGAACATTAATGCGTTGCTATTAAAAATGCCATAGCACATTGGAAACATGTCCCACTGGCTGCACAATGTAGACCAGTGTAGATGTTATAACATTACAGTAAAGCATGCCAGGCCACATATAGACATACCTAGACTGTTGCGCAAAAAAGCCAGTCGAAGCAGTAACACTCATCAAGAAAAGAGCACACATTGAAGCCCAGGTCTCTGCTGCCTCTAACAACACAGCCAAACTCTTTGAAATCTGCACGGAACTGGTCAATCCTGTTGCGGTCTCCACCTCTCTTGTTCCCTCCCAGGCCCTCTGTATGGCTCTGGCCTCTCACTTCTGTGCTAAAACTCAGGATATCCTGTCCACTATCTCCTCTTCCTCTCCCCTTCCTCTCTCGCCCCCCCCTTTGGCCATCTCTACCTCTCCTCCTCCTTTCTCCTCTTTCTCTCTGACAACACCTGACAAGATTTCTAGACAAGTCTGATCCATGAAAGTGCCGTCCAAACAGCTGCTCCCCTGCTCCTCCAGAACCATCAAGGACCATATTGACACCCTTGCTGCACCTTGGCCGGTTTCTGTAATCAGACTTTCATCACTGGAACGTTCCCCTCTCCCCTTAAGCACTCCCTTGTGCACCCACTCCTCAAGAAGCCGTCTCCCGATCCTACCTGTCCGGCAAACTATCGCCCAATCTCCATCACCCCTTTCCTGGGCAAACTCTTGGAAAAAAGCTGGCCATCTCCCAGCTTACTCTCCACATTGAATCTGTTAGTTGTCTCCATGACCATCAGTCTGGCTTCAGAGCTGCCAGAGGCACCGAAACTTCTCTCCTGAACACCTGTGAAAATCTGCTCTCTAACCCTGATTCCAGCATTCCTTCTGTCCTAATCGTCCTTGATCTTTCCTCTACTTTCGGCACAGTCAACCATGCCATCATCATCAATCGACTATGTGAGAACCTGGGCATCACGGATCAAGCCCTGGAGTGGCTGACCTCCTTCCCCTTGGACTGCCCCTCCCAGGTCCAACTTGGTCCCTTTCTTTCTGCCACCTCTCTCTCTACCTGTGGCATTCCCCAGGGCTCTATCCTCTCACCCTGGTTTTTCAATCTCTACTTGGCCCCTTTGGCCCACCTGATCTCTACCTTCTCCTCTAACTGTGTTATGGGGATGACTCTCAGATTTCCTTCAGGCTCCTCTCATCTCTTGCTCATTCCTGACTGTCTATCCGTGATTCAGGATTGGTGCACCTCCAACGATATCTACCTTAGTGCCATTAAGATGGAGATCTGTCTCATTGGGACCCCTGCCCCTGCTTTCCCTCTCTCACTCTGGCTGCCCACCTTGGGCCCTCTGCTTTCTCCTTCCTACAAGGCAAAAAACCTTTTTTCTCATCTTCGACTCCACTCTCTCTTTCTCTCCTAGCATCTCAGACATTGCCAAGAAGTCCCACTACCTACTAGCTGCTCCTCCTTGAAGGGACTCTTCCCTTTCTCACTTTCCCCCAGAAGCTCACTGTCTCCAGGGCCCTGTTTCTTTCTAGGCTGCACTACTGCAACAGCCTCTATCTCAAGCTGTCTTCCTCTACTCTCCGCCCTCTGTAACTATTCCAGAACAGGACAGTGAGACTTATCCTTGGCCACAAGCCCAGGGATCATATCTCTACAGCTCTGAAATCTCTCCACTGGCTCCCGGTTGTTGCAAGAATCAAGTTCAAGACCCTTTGCATTGTCCACAAGGCTTTCTGGGGTCTGGCCCACACTACATCCAACGCTCTCTTCCAAAATATCTTTTTTCTCGAGCCCTTCCCCGGCTACCTCCAACTCTCTAAGGGCTAGACGCTTCTTCAGGCAGAGAATGGGGGGTAGATCTCTCTCCTCTGCAGATTGCTCCCTCTGGAATGGCCTCCCTGTCCCTCTCAGACTTTAGCAGACCACCTGATGTTCTGGAAGCAGCTCAAAACTTTCCTCTTCTCCTCTGCTTTCGCTCTCTCCCTTCCCGGCTGATCTACCTGACCTACCTGTCTGCTGTACTGACCAGTTGCTTGGCTACCCTCAGAGTCTCACTGAGTCCAGGCTCTTTCTTGATCAGTCACCCTTGCACTGACCACCGGCCTACCACGCACTTAGGGACTGTAACTGTAACCCTACAGTCCCTTGTTCTCCTTGCACTACCGAGAGCCACAATGTCCTGGCTGCACTTACTCAGAGCATTACAGCCCTGTTTTCCCCTCCCTTCTTCCTTGGACTTCCCCCTCCAATTCCCGTTGCATTTCTCATTCTCGCACTTGCACGATTTGAATGACACAAGGCCTAGTAAGATCATTTGTCTTGTCCACCCTCTATCTTCACTCCATTGCTTGTCGCACCAAGAAACACATGTGTATAGACGGGTTATAATAGACTTATATCATATCATTTTATCACAGATTCTCAAAAAATATACAATGCTGCAGTAAGAAATGGCTAGACAGACAGCACCCAAATGCCAATCTAGCCAGGTAATTACACTTAGCAGGACTGCTTTATCAGAAATGCGCAGTTAAAAAAAAGTCATACCAAACTGAGGAATAACTAGACTGGGTGCACCAAAATGCCTCTCTAGCCACTAATACCACATATCATGCCTGCTTAGCCTGGACATGGACAACCATTATGATTTATCGCACAATCCCACCACCCACACATCCCCTCTCCCTCCCATGCCCTAGCCCAACCTCCAAAATCAGCTCCTTGGCCTAGAATTACCGTCACTTCCCTCTTCCTTGTCCCAGAGTTTACGTTTGAGGTTCCTTGCCTAATAGGTAAGTACTGGGATGAGATAGAGTGGGATTAGGAGTAATGAATATAGAGATAGCTAAGTCAGGCATTACCTGCATGTACCTCTACCTCATCCCAGTGCTTGTGTATGAGGCATATTCCCTCCTACACAAGTACTGCCTCATACACAAGTACAGGGACAAGTTAGAATAGGGCTAAGAGTAATGACGATTATCAATAAGTAATTAAGGCATTCAATACAAGTAGGGCCTAACAATATTCAGTTGACTGGGCTACAGCACTCACCCCCAGAAACTTTGGGCTATGTTGACTCAACCTGGCTGACCTTCAGAGCAGTTACCGGACAGAACAGGACAGAGATGTTAAATGGCACCTGGGTTTCGCTGTTAACAAGGGCACAGTAGTTACTAACGTAAAGCATTTCACTGTTACTACCTGCATCCAAATGCCACATTTTTTAGGCAATTGAAATTGTGATGTGGGTTTAGTACTTTCATGCCAGGGAAGTGATTGGAAGGGTAGAAAGAGAACAGGAGACAGTTCATTCTCACAACAGTTCATAAGTGGGTGCTTTCACACTTAAAGGAGAGAGCAAACTGCTTGCAACATTGAAGCTGCACTAGAATAGTCTCATTAAAATGCATAAAGAAGTCAGATGCCCCCACACAAATTAGTTTGTCTCCCCCCACCACCCGTGAAGTTAACACCTCTTTGAAAATTTGAAGGATCAGCCCCCCGAAATGTAGGTTTTGTTGTGCCCCTGAACACAAGCACAAACACCATTCACCATATACATGCATGCACGCCCAGCCATCCTTACATTTAAGTGAGCACTCTTTCACCATACAGGCACACCTAGGCAGCCATTCATACATTTAGTGTGCCCCCTTTCACCGTACATGCACACACGCACACCCAGTCACCCATACATTTGTGTGCACCCTTTCACCATACACTCACACAGGCAGCCACCTCCACATTTAAGTGTACACCCTTTCACAATACACTCACACACGTCATTGGGTTGAGGGGAGCCCTATTACTTAAAAAAGAAATTGGGCCTCAGAAAGTTTGCTGGTCTGGTAACAACGGTACCGGTAAGCTTGCCGGTACCATTGTTACTAGACCAGCAAACTACGAGTTCTGCTCCCGGGTGCCTTCCCGTCTGCCAGGTCTGACCTGGCGGGCATACCGGCACCCACGAGCAGAGCATGTCAGATGCACCGGCACCATTCACGAATGGTGCCGGTGCATCCGACCTCCCCATTCCCATTGAGCCCTATTGGGTTGAAATGGGAATGGGGAGCATTTTTTCCGGTACCCACGAATGGGCAATTACCGGGTCCGGCAGGGCCGTAATGACCCGGTAATTGCCCATTCACGGGTGCCGGAAAAAAGCGCAAGTTTGGCGGTAGCCTGCCGGTTTTACTGGCAAGGCTACCGCCAAACTTGTAATGAGGCTGATTGTTTCTTTTTGAAATCACTCTGGGCCTCATTACATGGTAGGCGGAGGACCAAGGTGCTATTAGCACTTTGGTCCATGCCGGTAAAATACCAGCACCGCCTTGGTGGAAAGGGGAATTACCGCCCTATTCCAAGGTTGGTGGGGCGGTAATTCCCCCTTTCCCCATTGCCCTTCCCCATTCCCATTTTTGCCCCATAGGGCTCTATGGGAATGGGGAAGGCGCTAATTACGGTGCCGCAAATTGCGGTACCGTAATTAGCACCCTGGTCCCTTTGCGGGTTGGTTTTTAACGCCTGCTAAACAGCAGGCGTTAAAGTACCTACCCGCAAAGGGACCTCGTAGTAAGGCAGTAAGGGTTAACGGTCACCGGTACCATTACCGGTGACCGTTAACCCTTACCGCCTTCCGTGTAATGAGGCCCTCTGACTTCATAAAGAAATTATTTCTGTTAAGGACCAAACCATAACGGAAATCATTTCTTTATGAAGGCAGAATGACTTCAAAAATAAACTATTTCTTTTTGAAGTCATAGGGCTCCCCCACCCCATGACATGGAGGCCTCCAGCCTGGGGTCTTCCATGTCATGGGGTAGGGGGAGCCCTCGGACTTCAAAAAGAAAGTTTCTTTTTGTAGTAATTCTGTCTTCATAGAGACATTATTTCTGTTACAGAAATAATGTCTTTATGAAGGCAACGTGATTTAAAAAAGAAGTTAAAAATAATATTTTGAAAAAAAAATCATTTTTTTCTCCAAGTGGGGCCCCCTCCCAGGCCTGTGCTAGCGGGGACCACCGCACCGTGGGGGCTTCGGGGGCCCCTGTTATGCCAGTGTTTAAATGTGAGGCTCCTTTGTCCTGTCCGCTGACCATCTTGCTCCCTTCACCTTCCCCAGGTCGAGCCGACCCGGGGCCTTCCTTATTTGGGCATGTACTTTCCCGCGAAACACAGATGCTTTCGCGGGCTTCTACAGGCTTTGTGTGTGCCTCCAGGATGTGGGCTGGGATGTCTGGTCCCAATACACATCCTGGGTGCCAGAGAGTCTAGTGTGGTATGAATGCCTGGGGCCACCGTGGTCCGTGATAGGTCCACGTATGGTGTGAGTGTTTTATGAGCGGATCTCCCATTGGGTCCCCTCCGTTTTGGCACGAAGGGAACCGTGGATAAGAGGGAACTGGAAACGCCACTACCATGTCGATCTCCTGAGTTCTCACGAACAAAGGAATACAGGAACCAAGTATCCTGCAACCACGAGGCTGAACCGAGGAATCGCTGGTGACCCACTGAAGGACTGCTCCTCTGCATGGCTGTCGCCCTGTGAAACCCTTTCTACCTCTGATCGAACCAGAAGGTCTGTACTGGTACTTCGACCCTTGGAATAGCGGGGACAGCTATTCTCGGCATCTTCACCATCTCCTGCACGTAAGCCTTCGGAAGTGTCTCTGGGCCATCCAGCAGACTGACCAGCCTACCCAGGAGTCTTGCTCTGTAACCGCCGCCAGGTTGTGTTGTCTTTCGAGTCCTTGTCACTCTCACACGATTCGTACACTTGGCATTCCCAGGTCTGAAGTGAGTAGTGTACATTTGGCTGAGATACATATGGCCGCTCCGTTGCCCTGCTGTGTTAACAAACTGCGGGTTCACTTCGTTTGGGACATCTTTAACTCAACTCTGCTGCTGCAGAATCTACACGACGACGAGATGTCCCCTGCTCCCCTGAACCCGCCAGCACTGAAACTGACGTGGAGAAGCCTGGGTCTGCTTGCATCGGGGACCGGTGAGTAGCATGGCTAGGAACTGGTCGCCCTCCTGCAGGAGCCCATAGCTTTTCCCCGCTGTGTCAAACAGCACGCCTTTCCGTACTCGCGCTCTGCTTCTGCCCACAGTGGAGGCTGCGCTTGAGTCGCGGAACTCTGTTCCTCTTCATTTGTGCACCAAACTGAACTGCCTGATTCCCTCGAAGAGACTCCCCTTTTTGCCCGTTGGCACCAGCGTGTGCAGGTACTTTTGAGCACAAGGCTCCACTCTTCGTAGGGCTTGGAGTTCCTTTTAGTTAGGTGCCTCTGAAGGCGGACTGGGTCTAATCATTATTTCGCACTGCCTGTTTTCCTCCCCTTCTAGGTGGACTACACATTTCGTGCATCTAACGCTTTAGACTCGTTTGTATTTGTATATATATTGTATTGGTTTGGTATGTGTTGGTTTACTAGAGTTTTATTGTGATTTCTCGCTACGGTCATTGTTGCAAAGGCCTTGGAATAAATGTGTATATATTTTTAATATAACACCTGCTTGGAGTAATTTGTAAGTGTCCTTGCTTTGGGTGCTCATTGCGGGCTTTCAGTCACCCTCACCCCTCTTGAGACCTAGTCTTGACCGCCGCGATCGCTACCCTGATTGGTCTGGCTTGTCCAGAGGTTACCCTGTTCCAAGTAATTAGGTTGGCCTTCTGAACTTCTGCGCCGCCAGGACAGAGTTCAGAAATCCGTCTTAACACTGCCCCTGCCAGGTCCAACTTGGTCCCTTTCTCTCTGCCACCTCTCTCTCTACCTGTGGCATTCCCCAGGGCTCTATCCTCTCACCCTGGTTTTTCAATCTCTACTTGGCCCCTTTGGCCCACCTGATCTCTACCTTCTCCTCTAACTGTGTTATGGGGATGACACTCAGATTTCCTTCAGGCTCCTCTCATCTCTTGCTCATTCCTGGCTGTCTATCCGTGATTCAGGATTGGTGCACCTCCAACGATATCTACCTTAGTGCCATTAAGATGGAGATCTGTCTCATTGGGACCCCTGCCCCTGCTTTCCCTCTCTCACTCTGGCCGCCCACCTTGGGCCCTCTGCTTTCTTCTTCCTGCGAGGCAAAAAAACCTTTTTTGTCATCTTTGACTCCACTCTCTCTTTCTCTCCTAGCATCTCAGACATTGCCAAGAAGTCCCACTACCTACTAGCTGCTCCTCCTCAAAGGGACTCTTCCCTTTCTCACTTTCCCCCAGAAGCTCACTGTCTCCAGAGCCCTGTTTCTCTCTAGGCTGCACTACTGCAACAGCCTCTATCTCAAGCTGTCTTCCTCTACTCTCCGCCCTCTGCAACTATTTCAGAACAGGACAGTGAGACGTATCCTTGGCCACAAGCCCAGGGATCATATCTCTACAGCTCTGAAATCTCTCCACTGGCTCCCGGTTGTTGCAAGAATCAAGTTCAAGACCCTTTGCATTGTCCACAAGGCTTTCTGGGGTCTGGCCCACACTACATCCAACGCTCTCTTCCAAAATATCTTTTTTCTCGAGCCCTTCCCCGGCTACCTCCAACTCTCTAAGGGCTAGACGCTTCTTCAGGCAGAGAATGGGGGTAGATCTCTCTCCTCTGCAGATTGCTCCCTCTGGAATGGCCTCCCTGTCCCTCTCAGACTTTAGCAGACCACCTGATGTTCTGGAAGCAGCTCAAAACTTTCCTCTTCTCCTCTGCTTTCGCTCTCTCCCTTCCCGGCTGATCTACCTGACCTACCTGTCTGCTGTATTGACCAGTTGCTTGGCTACCCTCAGAGTCTCACTGAGTCCAGGCTCTTTCTTGATCAGTCACCCTTGTACTGCCTCCGGCCTACCACGCACTTAGGGACTGTAACTGTAACCCTACAGTCCCTTGTTCTCCTTGCACTACCGAGAGCCTCAATGTCCTGGCTGCACTTACTCAGAGCATTACAGCCCTGTTTTCCCCTCCCTTCTTCCTTGGACTTCCCCCCTCCAATTCCCGTAGCATTTCTCATTCTCGCACTTGCACGATTTGAATGACACAAGGCCTAGTAAGATCATTTGTCTTGTCCACCCTCTATCTTCACTCCATTGCTTGTCGCACCAAGAAACACATGTGTATAGACGGGTTATAATAGACTTATATCATATCATTTTATCACAGATTCTCAAAAAATATACAATGCTGCAGTAAGAAATGGCTAGACTGACAGCACCCAAATGCCAATCTAGCCAGGTAATTACACTTAGCAGGACTGCTTTATCAGAAATGCGCAGTTAAAAAAAAGTCATCCCAAACTGAGGAATAACTAGACTGGGTGCACCAAAATGCCTCTCTAGCCACTAATACCACATATCATGCCTGCTTAGCCTGGACATGGACAACCATTATGATTTATCGCACAATCCCACCACCCACACATCCCCTCTCCCTCCCATGCCCTACCCCAACCTCCAAAATCAGCTCCTTGGCCCAGAATTACCGTCACTTCCCTCTTCCTTGTCCCAGAGTTTACGTTTGAGGTTCCTTGCCTAATAGGTAAGTACTGGGATGAGATAGAGTGGGATTAGGAGTAATGAATATAGAGATAGCTAAGTCAGGCATTACCTGCATGTACCTCTACCTCATCCCAGTGCTTGTGTATGAGGCATATTCCCTCCTACACAAGTACTGCCTCATACACAAGTACAGGGACAAGGTAGAATAGGGCTAAGAGTAATGATGATTATCAATAAGTAATTAAGGTATTGAATACAAGTAGGGGCCTAACAATATTCAGTCGACTGGGCTACAGCACTCACCCCCAGAAACTTTGGGCTATGTTGACTCAACCTGGCTGACCTTCAGAGCAGTTACCGGACAGAACAGGACAGGGATGTTAAATGGCACCTGGGTTTCGCTGTTAACAAGGGCCCAGTAGTTACTAACGTAAAGCATTTCACTGTTACTACCTGCATCCAAATGCCAATTTTTTTAGGCAATTGAAATTGTGATGTGGGTTTAGTACTTTCATGCCAGGAAAGTGATTGGAAGGGTAGAAAGAGAACAGGAGACTGTTCATTCTCACAACAGTTCATAAGTGGGTGCTTTCACACTTAAAGGAGAGAGTAAACTGCTTGCAACATTGAAGCTGCACTAGAATAGTCTCATTAAAATGCGTAAAGAAGTCAGATGCCCCCACACAAATAAGTTTGCCTCCCCCCACCACCCGTGAAGTTAACACCTCTTTGAAAATTTGAAGGATCAGCCCCCCGAAATGTAGGTTTTGTTGTGCCCCTGAACACAAGCACAAACACCATTCACCATATACATGCATGCACGCCCAGCCATCCTTACATTTAAGTGTGCACTCTTTCACCATACAGGCACACCTAGGCAGCCATTCATACATTTAGTGTGCCCCCTTTCACCGTACATGCACACACGCACACCCAGTCACCCATACATTTGTGTGCACCCTTTCACCATACACTCACACAGGCAGCCACCTCCACATTTAAGTGTACACCCTTTCACAATACACTCACACACGTCATTGGGTTGAGGGGAGCCCTGTTACTTAAAAAAGAAATTGGGCCTCAGAAAGTTTGCTGGTCTGGTAACAACGGTACCGGTAAGCTTGCCGGTACCGTTGTTACCAGACCAGCAAACTACGAGTTCTGGTCCCGGGTGCCTTCCCGTCTGCCAGGTCTGACCTGGCGGGCATACCGGCACCCGCGAGCAGAGCATGTTGGATGCACCGGCACCATTCACGAATGGTGCCGGTGCATCCGACCTCCCCATTCCCATTGAGCCCTATTGGGCTCAAATGGGAATGGGGAGCATTTTTTCCGGTACCCGCGAATGGGCAATTACCGTGTCCGGCAGGGCCGTAATGACCCGGTAATTGCCCATTCACGGGTGCCGGAAAAAAGCGCAAGTTTGGCGGTAGCCTGCCGGTTTTACTGGCAAGGCTACCGCCAAACTTGTAATGAGGCTGATTGTTTCTTTTTGAAATCACTCTGGGCCTCATTACATGGTAGGCGGAGGACCAAGGTGCTATTAGCACTTTGGTCCATGGCGGTAAAATACCGGCACCGCCTTGGTGGAAAGGGGAATTACCGCCCTATTCCAAGGTTGGCGTGGCGGTAATTCCCCCTTCCCCCATTCCCATTTTTGCCCCATAGGGCTCTATGGGAATGGCGCTAATTACGGTGCCGCAAATTGCGGTACCGTAATTAGCACCCTGGTCCCTTTGCGGGTTGGTTTTTAACGCCTGCTAAACAGCAGGCGTTAAAGTACCTACCCGCAAAGGGACCTCGTAGTAAGGCAGTAAGGGTTAACGGTCATCGGTACCATTACCGGTGACCGTTAACCCTTACCGCCTTCCGTGTAATGAGGCCCTCTGACTTCATAAAGAAATTACTTCTGTTAAGGACCAAACCATAACGGAAATCATTTCTTTATGAAGGCAGAATGACTTCAAAAATAAACTATTTCTTTATGAAGTCATAGGGCTCCCCCACCCCATGACATGGAGGCCTCCAGCCTGGGGTCTTCCATGTCATGGGGTAGGGGGAGCCCTCGGACTTCAAAAAGAAAGTTTCTTTTTGTAGTCATTCTGTCTTCATAAAGACATTATTTCTGTTACAGAAATAATGTCTTTATGAAGGCAACGTGATTTAAAAAAGAAGTTAAAAATAATATTTTGAAAAAAAAAAAAACATTTTTTTCTCCAAGTGGGGCCCCCTCCCAGGCCTGTGCTAGCGGGGACCCCCGCACCGTGGGGGCTGCGGGGGCCCCTGTTATGCCAGTGTTTAAATGTGAGGTGTCTATCGATGGTGAACCCAAGTGAATTGGTACAGGTGGCCAGCTGGGGTGTGAATTCCTTGAGGTTCATAGCAGAGAGCCAGGGCTGGATGCCAGGGTGTTCAGTGTTGTTAGCCAGCAGTTGGGATTCAGTCTTGGAGGGGTTGAGCTTCAGGTAAGCACTGGACATCCAGGACTGGATCAATGTGAGACAGGCCTCAGGCCTGTGGATGTCTTTGAAGGAGGATATCTTGAGGTAGATCTGCTTGTCATCTGTGTATTGGTGGGTGTGGATGTTGTGTGGAGCGAGAAGTGTCGGGGGGAAATTCTCCCGGGGCCGGCAGAACCGTCCGCGTACCTCCGGGCGGGGAGGCCCCAACTCCTCCCGTGTATCCCAAAAATGAGTATGAGGCACACACAAGAAGCAAGGTGGTTCTGCTGTTTATTGAACAAACGGCAGGGATGGGTCAAGGAACGTACGCGTCCGTCCTGACACTCTCTCATCTCACCATGGGCGCGCAGGCCCTTTTTACCTTAGTATGACGCGCTACTTGCGTCATCTGGGAAAGTTAGCAAAAAACCTATCGCCACTCTGGATTGGCTCCTCGAGTGGTAGGGTCAGTATAGCACACGTATAGAGAGCATTATTAGTGGATGAGGGTTAGTCAGGTGGTATACTTGGGTTGTCCCTACAAATTGATACATGAAAATTGTTACATGGAGGTCCCTGAGGATTGGTCAGTGTTAGTGGCGTCAGTGATATGAGCTCCATGTTCTGATTGGTCCACACACGAGCCCCCCAGTCTGGGACCATCGCTGTTCCCAGCTCGCGGTGCACCTGTCATTTGCAACATTGTTTCACTAGTGATATGTGTAGACAATGTAAGATTTATTCATATGCTAGAAGGCCGGTTACTCCCACCGCTGCAGATGTCCTTTGAGACGCTTGCTCGTATCTGCCTGGGCCTTTGAAGCTGGGTATCCAGGCATCCCTCTCTCCTCCCGGACCTGCCACTCTGTCAGGTTCGGCTTGGTCACGTGAGGTGGGACTGTGTTTGAGGCATAATTCTGCACAATTAATATTGTATTTTCCACTGTGCGCTTTGCTTAATTGGGGAGGCGACCTTGGTGTCAGCTTGTGGCATGCGAGTTAGCAACATCGTGCCCTTGACTGTCTGCTTTAGCCGGGCTCATTCTGCGGGATCAGCAACTTTACTCTTGCTCATTCAATGTTCATGGGAACTGTTGCTTGAGGCCTAGTTCATGGAGACTCTTGCTTGAGGCCTACTTGGGCCTGTGTATAGGTGGAGCCGTTTGGTGCCATATTGCTTTGTCCCCATTGTCGTGCCTTCATTAGACTTTTCGTTGTTTGCACATGGGTTTAGGAGAAGCGTAAGCAAGCTTTTAGATGAGTTCATTGTGCGTCTTGCGTTCCTGCATTTTAAGAAGCCTAAGTGAAAAATAATAAAGATGCGCGTCTGTGGGTGTGTTCGTCACCTACGTCATAGCACTGAGTATGTTCTTCATGCGGATTGGTGTGGGAATGTCCAGTGTGTATGCTGCACGAGTATTCTGTCCGCTGACTGAGTCGTCATGGCATCTCTAACGATGTGTTGAGGTAGTGCTAGATGGATCAGTCGAGTCCCTCCATGCCGCAGGCGTCGGCAAGGGTACGGCAGGCTGGCGGGCACGCGGGTGGGCACATCCGTATGTTCTTGTACCAGGGAACTTGGTCATCTGGGATATGGGCAAACTCCTCTCGTGGTGGGTGTCTGGGCCGTGATCCTCTAGGCCAAGGGTGGGAGATGATTGTTGGGAGCCGTTTCTTCCATTCTCCCACTTCAGTCCCCCTTCTGGTCGACTTGTCGACCACAAACACATCCTTTTCCTTATTCACTCTTACTCTCCATATTTTGGTTATTCCTCCCAAATGTCCATAGTGGTTAACATGATCCTCAAATGACCAATACATATATAGGCAAGCTCCTCCAGGTGTGCAGTATACCCACTTCCCTACGTAGCTCCTTGGGTTTCTTGGGTTTTCGAGCTTCACAGACGGTGGGTCTAGATGATTAGCGATGATCTGGTTGTGCAACTTTTCTCTTTCCTTTATTATTATACCTGTGTGAGGACCGTCATCTGCTGGCATCAAGGGGTGCATACCAACCATTTCTATCATTTCGTCAGTGGTTCGTGCTTTCCGGGCCTTCCAAAATCTCGTCAAGATCAGTGCAGCTCCAGCCAGGATAATGCATCCTACTATAATCTTCAGTCCGTCTGATAGCCAAGATGGCATCCACGACCATAATATTGAAAACCAGCTCTCATCCTTGTTTACACCTTTACTTTCATCCATCATCTTGGAATGCATCTGGGCCAGTTGTGATACTGCTTCTGTCAGTGTGCCATTGTCAGCGTTGTTAGCAGGAATGAATGTGCAGCATGATTGTCCTATCTTTGCGCAAACTCCTCCTTCCATTGCTGTGAGGAGGTCCAGTACATATCTGTTTTGTAGTGCTACCATCCTTACTGCTCACAGTTCTTCCTTTATTGCGTTGAATCCATTTACTGTAGAATTAATTGTCATCATTAGTTCCCACCTTGTTATCTGGAGCCATTTTGCATTTGCGTACGCCTGTAGTCCCGGATGTATGATCGAGGAGAAGAACATTGCTGCTCTGCTGAATAGTCTGTGTTCTGGAGGGATTGAAGAGAGTGCTGTTTCCGATCGTCCCCATAGATAATTTCCTGTCAGGGGTTCTCCTTGTCTCCTTTTCCTGTTCAGGACAGTGTTGTTGCTGCTGTCTTTATTTCCTGGCTCCTTTTCAGTGTGTGCAGATCATTTCTTTCTCTTGTTTCCTTCATCCATCTTGGGAAAGCTTTCCACATTCACATGTTTTTGGGGCACCACTAGTGATGGTACATTGACGTGTACCATTGAGCATATACCATTCCACACAGGGGGCAGTGTGTGGTATGCCTTGTCTCCGCAGGCCCAGTAATGGTCCATTATCACTGCTGTTCCTGCTCCCCCTCAGGTAACTCCGTCACACTTGCACAGTTGGTGTTGTGTCCCACATCAACTTCTCCTTTATGCTTGTAGCATACCTAAGGCGCAGTTAGTGGCAGTATTGTTATTGGGTCTTCATCTTCCTCTAACCATGTTAGCATGGGTACATACTTGACCCAAGTCATCCAACATCTTTCGTTGTGTTCGGCAATGCACTTGGTGTCTTCTCTCGTTATCATATTGCTGCCGGCCACACCTATGTCCCATTTGTCTCCCAGGTACACCTTCCCTGTTATATTATCAGTGGCCTTTCCCAACATCCTTGTTTACCAGGGACTTCAGTGGCATACCAATCACATGGCAGGTACTGCAGTGTTACTTTCTTTGTTTCTCCTTTTTCAGGGCCGCTAGTTATATATCTGAACGCTTCAGTGTGCAAACTAGCCTTGTGGTAACTCAAATAAATCTTGAGGAAGTTATTTTCGTACGGGTATGTGTCTCGTGTTTTCCATACCAGTTGCACCGTGGTCCCTTGGAACCTTCCTTTAGTTTGGAACAGTCCCATGTATATTATACATCGTGCCGTCTTCTCATCAATTTCTGTGGCAACAAATGTTCGGGAGGTGCTCATGGCGTATGGGATCAATGAGCAAACGTAGCAGCTGTCTTCTGTTGTCTGTTTGCCGATTTGGGTCATGTGCTGGTACCACAGGTTGTTCGAGACGTGTGCTGAATCTTGTATGTAGTTGTCAATACCTTTACGGTCTGAGTATGTGCTGCGTTTAACTCTATCTCCTATGTGTGTGATCTTTCTGGTACCACCTGACGTAACACCTGTTGCAGCCGGGGGTGGGGGCATGTTAGGTTTGGGAACAGCCAAAATATTGATAGCACAGCTATTCTGCCATACAAAGGCAGCCAAGAACCCGGTGATTATTAATATCCCTACCATTTTTATTACAGTTGCTAGTCTCACCGGCATTTTGCTCTTACCTTGCTGCTGTCCGGCAGCTAATTCTTGCGATGTTAAAGTTGCCTGCCTGAAAATTCTCAATATGCTTGTTACTATTGTTAGTTGTTGTTTTCAAGCCCTCCCTATCAGATAGTCGTTCAATGCCCAGGCGAAGAGCTGTTCCCACGCCAATCTAAGTGATCTATCTCTTAGGACAGGCAAGTAAGGGTGGAGGTGGGGCATTGATTGTTCTATGGCCAAGAGGAATGCCGTGTAGTAGACACGTACCCTCCTTCTTTTTAGGTACTCCGGCCTTTTTATGTGATAGACAAATTGGTGTGATAATTCTTCAGGGTAGTTGTCGTCTGAGGGTAGCATCTACTCCTGGGCAGTGAGTTTTGTTAGTTACTTATATTCTAGTCAGTACAATAATACGCGATACCTGCATGTGCGAGAGAAAGAGAAGAGAGCATTCAAGTGTTTACATGTGTATATGTGCAAGATAATGTCCTTCAATTGGGTTATACAGGCAGGGGGTTTAGGGCTCAGCTGGCAGGGGTTACTTTACTCTTTGATCGTGTGACCATGGGGTGGGCTGTGTGGGTATTGTCCTTCTCTATGTTGGTAATCGTCTCTGGGGGATTAGGGGGGTGGTGGGGGTCGTTAGCTGTATAAAAGGTCACTTCTTCTGTGGGAGATGCTGTCGCTGTTTTTCCAATGGCCCTGTCGGTGGCGCTGGGGTGGGTCTGGAGTTTGCAGATCTTTACGTCGTGTAGATGATTCCAGGCGCGTTTGTCCTGTAGCTTCACTGCTCTTGTTGATACTTCCTCTACCAGATGGCGGCCAGTGAAACGTGGGCTGTTCCACTTTCGTTTGAAGTTGCGCAGTAGCACGTGGTCACCTTTAGCAATTTTGCACAGTTTTACTTTTTCTCGTTCTTTGTCTTCGTTTTCTTGTTGGTCGCTCTTAGACCCGCCCCGCGTGCGCTCGAGCTGTTGAGATACAAACACAACACTAGTAATCAAAGAAGACACATATTGGTACATTTCATCTCCAAGAACAGTCGCAGTGCTTTTGTGGTCGGTGAATGCTCTTGATGTTGGCGTCAGAGGAAGGCGCTTTTGGCGTCCAGTTACCACCTCGTGGGGGGTGAGGTGATGGTCGGAGCCTGGTCTGTTCCTTAACTCAAATAGGGCTAGTGGAAGGCAATATAGCCAACTCTTCTTTGTAGTTTGCTGTATCTTTGCAATTGCCTCCTTTAGTAGGCCATTCAGGCGTTCACATACACCGTTGGCTTGTGGTTGGTATGCGCATGCAAATTTATGCTTGATGTTCAGGAGGGATGTGATGTGCTGGAACATTTCGTTGTCGAAATGCGGGCCATTGTCTGACCGCAGTACCTCGCACACTCCCCATCTGGGAAAGACTTCCCTCACCAGAAATTTAGCTGCTCTAAATGCATCTGGGTGTGAGCAGGGTCCTGCTTCAATCCACCTGGAGAATGGGCATACTACTACAATCATATACCTATTTCCTTGACATACGTTGATCATATCAACATAGTCAATATGTATGTGTAGGAAGGGTCCCTCTGGCCGGGGTATAGTACCTTTTATCACCTTCAGGGTGTGACCAGCCGTGAACTGTTGGCATGTGAGACAATTGGTGATGAAGTTTGTCACATGGGAGTTTAACTCGGGGCAGAACCAGTCTTCCCTAATTCGTGCTGCAATCACTTCCTTGCCTGTGTGAGCTGGGTGGTGTAATTGGCTCAGGGCGGTGTTCAATAGTGCCAATGGCATTACCATCTTCCCAGTGTTACCCTGGCGCCATAATGCATCAGTTGGTGACATTGTACATCCTCTTTTTACCCATGTCTCTTTTTCTGCCATTGGTGCCGCTGCTTGTAGTTCCATTATCTGGGTGGCTGGGAGATGGGTGTACCCTTCTCTTATTAACATCTCTTTGGCTATTCCCCTCCCTCTCCCTCTCTCTGACTCCGGGGGGTTCCAAATCTCACAGAAATATGCAGCATACTTTGCATGTGCGTCAGCTGCCGCATTTCCCTTTGAGACATGATCTTCTCCATTAGTGTGTGCGGTGCATTTGACCAAGGCTAACTCCTGGGGGTCATTTATTACTTCAATTAGTTCAGCCAGCAAGAGAGCATGCTGTACTGGAGTACCGTCAGCTCTCCTGAACCCTCTTCTTCTCCATTTGGACAGCCCAGAGTGGACAGTGGATGTGACATATGCACTGTCAGAATATATGGTCACTCGCTTGTTAAAGCTTTCCTTCAACGCCAAGATCAGTGCAACCAATTCGGCCGCTTGAGCGGAGTAATGTTGTGGTAATTGTACACATTTCATCACCACACACACAGGCACATCTGTCATTTTCACCACTGCTGCCCCCGTTCTTCGTATCTCGTCACTTTGGTCAATTGTTGATGAGACATCAATGAACAAGAGCTCACCACCCTCTAGTGCGTTCTCTTCAACTTTCCTAGTACATGAGTACATTTCAGTGGTCTGTGTACAGTCGTGTACATAGTCCCCCTCCTCAGTTTCTTCTGCTATAAACCTTGCAGGGTTAACCGTGTGGCATCTAACAATGGATAGTTCCGGTCTAGATAAGATGATCTCATACCCTGACGCCCTATGCGTTGTTAATGTAGACTTAGGCTTGTTCAATATTGCAAACAGTGCATGTTCCACAAACAGTGTGGTTGGGCACCCCATGGTTATTGCTGATGCCTTTTCCACCGCGAAAGCAGCTGCGGCGAGGCCTTGTTCGCAGGGAAAATTTCCTAACATGACAGGATCTAAGTGGCCGCTGTAAAATGCAACTGGTTTGTAGCCCATACTTGTTTTTTGTGCCAGTACTGCTTTCATCACGGCTAAGTCGCAATGTGAAAATATGAAGAATTGCCGTTCGTAATCTGGGGAGGCTAGTACCGGGGCAGTGGATATTGCATCCTTCAGTTCATCAAAAGCCTCTCTCATTTCCATGGTCCACCCCAACTTTTTCCCCCCTCTGTTAGCTTCTTTTAATCCTTCAAGTAGGGGCCCTATGTACGAGCTGTAGTCAAATACCCATGCCCTGCAGTAGTTGCATAGTCCTAGGAACTGTTGTAGTTCCCTTACTGTTTGTGGTAGGGGTGTTTTCGAAATGGCCTGTGCCCTTTGTGGTGCAATCTTTCTTCCGTGTTGGGATATGAGCTGACCAATATAAAGTACCTGTTCCTGACAGTACTGTAATTTTTCCTTGTCTACCTTGTAACCTTTCTCTGCCAGTATCGTCAGCATTTTGACTGAGTCTTCTCTGCATCTTCTCTCATTGGTGCAGCAAATAATTATGTCATCAACATATTGTAGTACTGTACTGTCCACTTCAATGTTACCCAAGTCCATCTGTATTACTCTGTTGAATATTGAGGGTGACTCGCAGTAACCTTGTGGCAGTCTGGTGTGTTTCCACTTTGTGTTTCTGTAAGTGAAGCTTGTCAGGTCTTGTGAATCTGGGTGTAGAGGTATTGATAAAAGGGCATTTTTGAGATCAATCACCGTAAATCGTGATGCTTCTGCTGGAATGCCGCACAGGATTGTGGCCGGGTTTGCTGCTATTGGGTATTCTGCCTCCACTATGTTGTTCAAGGGCCTGAGGTCCTGTATGAAGCGCCAAGACCCTCCTTTGGCCTTGCGCACTGGGTATACAGCAGTATTGCATGGTGATTCTGATGGGACCAATATGCCGTTGTTTATGAGGGCCGTTATTGTTTCATATATGCCCTCATCTGCCTCCTTTGATAGTGGGTATTGTTTCACTCTGGGTAGAATTGCACCCTTTTTCAATTTTATCCTCACTCCCCCAATGCTTTTTATGCACCCCACGTCATAGGGACTGGTGGTCCATAATGATGTAGGTACCTTTGCCATATCCTCTTCAAAGAATGGAACTGGGGTGGTCGTGGGTGCCTCAAGTGCCATTGCCATTTTCTGCGCCACTTGTTTGTAAGTTACTCTTAGCCAAATTTCCACACTCATCATGAACACCATTTCACCCTCTTCCTTTCCTTCTGAAAACAGCTCCTCATCTGACACCTGGGTGAGTCTACATCCTTCTGCTAGAGCTATCACCGCCCTCCATGCTCTTCCTTCTCTGTCTTGGGCATGTACTGCTATGTAATCAGCAGTTGCCAGTATGCTCTCTATGCTCACCGAAATCACTTTTCCTTCTTGTTCATTTGTTGGCGTCTCAGGTCTAAACAAGTAGGCTGCTGGCCTTCTCCAAACTATTCCTTCAATTCCTGGCATCCATGCAATTGCCATGTCTGTCCCGTATTGGAATAGTTCACCATCCATTGGCTCAGCCCTAACCACTGTCTGTCCACAGTATGCTTGCATTATTTGTCGTGCAGTGAGCATGTTAATTCCTGGGGTTGAGCATATTATGCCGTTCTCCGTAAAGGAGATCGTCATATTCAATCTGCTCATGATGTCTCTCCCCAGTATATTCACTGGTGAGGCCCTAGAGTACAATAGTGGAACTGACATGTCATAATCCCCTATTGATAAGGGAATGTTATCAGTAAAAGGAACCAATCCCCTAGCCCCAGAGAATCCTTGTGTGTTCATGGCTTCACCTGACATCCTAAATTTACCTTCCCTTATGCATGACCGGGTTGCCCCAGTGTCAACAAGGAATGATAATTTTTTGTCACCTATCGTCACCTCTATGCGTGGCTCCTCCGCACTATTAGGTGTTACTGACAGGATGGGACACACCAAGGCCGTCTGTGGGCTGTCCTATTGGGGGTATAACGATTGGCCACTTCCAGCGTAAGGGTTGTGTCCCAATACCGTCACCCTACCCAGTTGTGTTTGCTGTGGCTGTGTATTGGTAGAAGATACGATGTTATCTTGGATTTGTGCGGGTTGTTGCACATGCTGTGTTTGGGGCTGTTGTGGTAATGCCACCTGTTGTTGTTGAGGTGAATATGTCTGTGGCTGTGGTTTAGTTACCAGGTGTTGTTGTCCATTTTCCATTTGCAATGTCTGCTGTTGTTGGGTGCTCTGCTGTCCCTGTGTGAGCCCTTGTTGCCCCTGTTCATTCCAATATTGTGTGCCTGGTCTTACTCTACATGTGCGTGACATGTGCCCCACCAATCCACAGATCCAGCACACTGGTGGTTCCCTGCTCTGCCATGGAAAATTACCTGTGTTGTCCTGATATATTGGTTGTCCGGTTGGGTAGTAGTTTCTAAGTCCCCCCACCTGCTGTGGTGCGTTGTATCCATATCCTCTACCTCTCATCATCCCTCCCCGTCCCCTGTTGTAATTATAATACCCAGCTCCTGGTGTTGAGTGTCCCCCTCCCATGTTTGTTGTGTATGGTGGGAGTGGTGGCTGGTGTTGTGTTACAGCCTGTGGTGATTCAATTTGAGAGGGATCCTGTGCAGCCACTACTTGTGTGGGGCTTTGAATCATTGTTGCGGGTGTGGTTATTAATGCACCTTCCATTGTATATTTATTCAGTTTTTTCTGCATTAATTTAGCCTCTTCTGCTTTTCTATCCTCTTCCTTTTGTCTTACCTTCTCTTGCCATGTTCTACAATGATGTACTATCGTCAGTTGTATTTCAGGCCATGCTTTTGCTTCCATCCCCACTACTTTCTTCAGTTGCTTCTTTACTACGTCTTGGAGCCCTTGTACTAGTATGTGGTAAAATATTGCTGGTGTCTTGTCCCACGGTTCTCTAGTTTCCATGCGCCACTTCTCTTGAATTTCCTGGATATAATCAACAGGATCTTCATTGTCCCTCATCTTGCGCGAGGTAATTGCCCCTATGTCTGATGTGTCTGGGTACTGGACCCTTAGTGCCTGCCATAATGCATGTCTGCAGTTTGCGAATGGTGCCCCATCGTGTGACGTGTTTGTTATTGTTACCCCGGGGAAGCCTGCTCTCTTCCATATATCATCCGCTGCATCCCCCAATATTGATATTAGAACGCCCTTTACATCCCCCACTGCCAACTTCTGTCCTGCCGTGTGCTTTTCCATTTCATATATCCATTTACCCGCACCTCCACTTAGTGATGGGAGCCTGCACTTTATATTTTCTTTGTCTGCATGTTTCCAGGGGACGTATTGTGGTCTAACCCCTCCTCTCTCCAGAAGTGGCATCAAGTTGTGTCCTTGCTTGCCCTTTGTGTCCCACACAATCTCATCCGTACACCCCTCCTCCTCTTCTCTCTCTTCTACGTCGTCAATTTGCCCCATATCGCATGTATCTTGTTCGCCTCCCTCTCGTCCTTTTCTTATACTTTCCCCTTTACCTGATATGGGCGTGTGTAGTTGTTCTCTCAGCCTACGTCCACGGAGGTCCCTAAGTTTCCCTGCATAGGGGGTCAGGTCACGTGGGAAGGGTGCTAAGTTAGACCGTGCTGTCGCACGTAATGAGCGCATGGTAGTGGAGCATGTTGAGCGGGAGGGCGACGGTGTAACTGCACGTGTTTCCTTAACTACTGACCCTTGCTCATTCTCCTCACTTCCCTCCTCCTCTTCCTTCCTCCTACATATCCATGGTGATTCTCTGTTTGTCCTAGTTATATATAGTTTATCTAAACTCTCCCTTCTACTATCTCCCCCTCCCCTCTCAACCCCTTCTTCTTCCTCACTACAAAATCCTTCCATTAATGGCGACCCCCATTCCGTCCTTTTCCCTTTTATTGTTACTGTTTGTAAGTCAATTAGATCTAATCCTTCATTGTTTACTTTGCCAGCTGCTCCCCTTTGTTGTGATGTCGTTGCCACTTCTGTGTCTCTGTATAGGTACTTACTTAATTCACCTCCCCCCACTTTTCTTCTCTCTCTCCTTCATTTCTTATAACTATACCTCTATCAATTTCTGTTCTTTCCTTTATATATTCCTCCAACGATTTTATATCCATCTTTTCCATTATTCTTTCTTCCTCTTTCTGTTTTTCCCATCTCGCCCTTTCCTTCTCTAATATGCCCTCTATCATCCTTCGTTCTTCGTATTTCCTTGTCGTTTCTGATAGTAATTTTCTTCTACATATTTCCAATTTCTCTTCTTCCTCTTCTTCTTCCCTTTTTTTTTCGCGCAGTGCTGCTCTTGACCCCCTTTCTGCTGCTGCCTTTGCCCTTTCTGCTTCTCTCCTTTTCTCCTCATTCCGTTCCCTTATTTTGTCCAGCTCATCCTTGCTTTCTTTCCTTTTTCGTGCTCTTTCTCTTTCCTCCCTTTCGAGCTGCTTGATCAGTGTATTCTGCTCATCTCTTAGTTCTGCTAGTCCAGTGGTCTTCAAACTTTTTTGGCCAGGGCCCCCCTGAGCAAAATTTGGGCAGGTCGGGACCCCCCAGAAATGCCAAATGGACAGTATATATTGCGCGCCGTCACCTGCTCCCATCACAGTCGCTGGGCTCCCTCATCCCACTCCTACCCAGTCGCTGGTCGCTCCCCACCCCATCACACACCCTGGGCTCTCCCCACTCTGCTCCCAGCACTATCCCATGGTTCCCGCCCATTGTGCTCCCACCATAATCCCTGGGTTCCCCCATCCCGTTCCCAACAGTCTGAGGGCAAGTGGCGGCTGGTGATTTTTATTATTTTTTTTAATTTTTTTTTTTTAAATGGAGGGCATAACTATTTCTGCCCAAAATGCAATACCGACCGAGCATAGTGAGGGAGCTCGAACCAATAAGGGGAGGTTAGGGGGGTTTCCCCCTGTGAATTTTTTTAAATAATGGGTTAAAATGTTGCATTGTAGAGCATACTTTGAACAAAAAATGGGTAAATAGCCAAACAGTTTGCAATTGGTGCTGTGAGTCCAGGGGGCAGGCATTGATATTGATATTTATATTTTATTTCTATCGCGCTCGTACACAAGTGTTTCAGAGCACAAGGCAAGGGAGGGGAACAGAGGAGAAGAAAACAGCCATCTTACTAGGCCCAGTAACATTGAGAACGCACAAGTGCGAGGGGGAGGGGAAAAGTGCATTGAAGGGGGGAGAAGTGGAAAGTGCGAAGCACAGGAGAAACAGATAAATAACAATAAATAAATAAATAATAAAGGCAACAAACAGTGGTAGTGCAGCCAGCAATTTGCAAGTGCTACGTTTAAGGCAGCAGACATGGTAGGTCTGAGAAGTGCAGGAAGAAAGATGGTTCTCCTCAAGTTTTAGAGTGGCAGGGCGCTGTTCCAGAGGGAGGCCCCAGCCGAAGACAGAGATCTACCCCCAGCTTGTTTCTTTGATAAACGACTGACCCTGAGGGAGTTGGAGGTAGAGGAGTGAAGAGCTCGAGAGGGGAGGTATTTGCGGAGGGATAGCTGAAGGTATTTTAGACCCAGGCCCCAGAAAGCCTTGTGGACAATGCAGAGGGTTTTGAATGATAGATGTACAGTAAAAAGATACCATCGGTGTCCACTGGGCCCCACTGGTCCTAACGCAATCAACATGATTATGTGTGTATGCAAGGCGCTGCACATTCATACTGCAATCACTCTATCATTCACATGAGCATCCTTCACCATACACTCACTCATAACATAAGCATACACGCATCCATACACATGTTTAAATAAAAACAATGAACATAAGCGTACCTTCTGCATTGGCCTGCGTGTGGGTGCTGAAACGGCCTGCTCTGGCTGCTCTGTCCGTATGTGCAAGGAGGCGCAGGAGCTCCCCCTCAGACATACAGACATGCAGTGCCCCAGCCAGCATTTCCAATGAGCTATGCAATGCTGGCGAAGCAAAACGCCCCAGCACTTGCATGGCTCAGTGAGCATGTGCGGCTGGGGAAATAAACTAAACTGTCAAAGGGAAACTGTTTCCCTTTGACAGTTCAGCCAGCCCAGGAGCACTCCATTAGCTAGATAAAACAGTTGAGGGAGTGCTCACTGTTTCACTGGGCTGGCTCCTTAGCTCCTCCATAATGGGTGAGGGGCCACTGGGTGGGCGCCCCCTCGCCATTATGGATGAGCCGCCAGGCTCGGACAGGCCTATAGGGCAATGCCTGTATCAAAAATGTAAAATGCTAGTGTGGGCCAGTCAAAATGGGCCACCATTTTGGCCAATGTGGACCAGTTTGATGAGTTACTTAACTATGCAGTTAGTAATGTTGACCGTTGTTGCTGAATATATCACAATTTACTTACATTTTAACACAAAGCACCCCCTTGGGTACTATTGAAACAGTGGGCTTCATTAGAACTCCGGCGGTAGCTGTGCTGGTAAAACCGGCACGGCTGCCGCTGGAGTTGCATCCGCGTCCGGCACCCGCGAATGGGCAATTACCAGGTCATGCCGAGTTAGGCGGACATAATTGACCTTTCGTGGGTGCCGGTACCGGTAGATCCCCATTCCCATTGAGCCCTATAGGGCTCAATGGGAATGGGGGTCTCGGATGCACCGGCAACGTTCGTAACGGTGCCGGTGCAGCCAACAAAATGTGCTCGCGGGTGCCGCACGGCCTACCAGGTCAGACCTGGTGGGCTGGCAGGCACACGCAAGCACAACTCTTACTATGGCGGTACGGTAGCAACGGTGCCAGTAGCTTACCGGCACCGTTGTTACCATACAGCCATAGTTGTAATGATGCCCAGTCTGTGACTAAAGGAATGAATATCCATTTACAACTGTGGGTCACTTTTTCATTGTTGCCTGAGACAGTTTCATGCTTCAGCCCGACCATGTGAGCCACCCCTATCATTTCTACGAATCTAAAAAAAAAAAAAAATATTTGCTTTTTTTTAAAAAAAAATTTTTAAATTCATGATGAGATCTCAGGGCCCCCCAGGGATGCACCCGCGGACCCCTAGGGGGTCGCGACCCACAGTTTGAATACCGCTGTGCTAGTCGTTCTTCCAACACCTCTTCCTTCTGCCTTAACAGCTTTTCCCCCTTTATTTTCCCATCTACCCCTGTCCCGTTGCTCCTTCTGGTGTCATCCTCCTCCACTTTTCTCACTACCTCCTCCTCCTCTCCTGTTAATGAACCTCGTAATTTTAATAATACCTGCGCAGCTACCCACTCATCCTGCCCTATTCCAGGTATCTGTTCCTCGCCAGACCCTCCTCCTCCTGTCTGTTTTTTCGTGCAGGCTAATCCCGTCGTGCCACTCTGTCCCCTTCCTGTGTAGTTACCTGTAGCCGTATACGGTGGTGGGCTGTATGTCGGGTTCGAGTACCCTTCAGCCGCCCTTAATTCAACCATTTCTCGTAGTTCTGTTAGAGGATATAACCCCCCTCCCTCCGTTTTCACCACCTTCGCTATGGGTATATCTTCTGTCTGTTCCTTTTTTATTTCCTTTCCACTTATGTTGCTGCTCTTCTCTCCTTCCTCTCCTCCATTCCCCGTGTTCTGTGTGCTTTCACTCTCCTTTTCCCCATTCTCTCCTTCTTCCTTAATCTTTTCTTCCTCCATTGTTCCACCCATAACAAACATTCCGTTTGGTCCTGGTCGGGACCCTTGGAACATTCTCCATAAGTGAAACACCTCCACATGGTTTGTCAACTTCTTCCCCTTGTATGTGTTAGGCAGATGGGTCAATAGCGAATGTTGGATATACGGGTCGAAACTACCGTTAGGTGGCCATGGTGTCGTCATTTTGTTATCCGTCCCCTGTGTCCATTCAATGCTATACTTGATAAGTTTCTCTCTATGGGGCGATAATGTTTTACATATGTGTTGCAGCGGGGTAGTGAGAGTGTTCCCCCACCCTCCCGATCCTGTCCCATATGACATGGTAGCTCCTACACTCGTTGTCCCTCCCTTAGTTGATAGTCGTTACCTTTCTTACACTTTATAATGTATAACCTCTTGTGATAATCCAACAATAATGTATATCATTCACATTTGTATATTCTTTTCTCTCTTTCCCACCTTTACGGCCCACTGCGGCCGAGGTGCACGTAGCCCCCTGCGGCTGCGTGCCCCTTATTTACGTTCCTATACCGCCGCCCCACTTGCTCCTCCTCCCTCTTTTATACTTGCCGTGGCCGGCGTTCTCCGTGCGCAGCCACGCCCCCTTTTCCACCTTCCCCCCTGGCCAATTCAGTACCGTTTATCTCCGTTTCCGTACCTTGTATTCGATATATCCTATGAGAAAGCCCTACTGGTGACGTCACCGATTTTTCAAACTACTGGTAAATTCTTTAAAAGTTCAAAATATATTTGCAATCCACCCCCGTTAGCCCCACAGCTGTCTTCCTGTCACGCCTGGAACAAGGTAATCAACAATATAATCGGACTGCGCACACTGCGTCGTCTCGCGTGTGATACGCCCCTTGACAGGAGGGCTTAACCAGCCAATTATCTTCCGTATTGGGCAACCAGCTAGCTACCGCCTACAGGGAAATGTCATCTACCTATCGAGTTTCTTGCTCGATCAATAGGGATCCTCATCTACTCATTGATCAATAATCACCAAATCGTAGGAAACCGCGCACGCACACACACCCTTACACGTGGTCGCGACCTATGCCAATCAGTGTCTCCGAGCGGCCGCACGTGATGTTTTCATGCTCCGCCCCCTTCTCTCCCGTAACGTAGCAGACTGCTCTCGCACTTGTCCGGCTACCATTCATTCATTGCCAACACTAATTTGTCAAACCTTCGCCGCGCACCTGTGTAACACTTCCCGCCTCCCTCATTCAATTCCTCCCCCCTCCCTCACAATTTCACATTGTTTGTTGTGCGTGGCATACTCACCAAGTGCTCTTGATGCAGGGCCGCTCGACCGCGTGCACCCATCCAAGCGGCTCGCCACCTCCCCTCGTCTGGACCACGTCTGGACACTCGCCAACCGCGGGCGGGATACTTCTCAACCGGCTCCCGAAGGCCAATATCCGGATTGCGCTGTCCGGTCTTCTCGCAGTTCCGCGATGGTCCTGTAGTCCTCAAAAGGGGGCAGCGGCAGAGGGGGCCGCGCCGCCGGGCCTCCCAGCAACAGGGGCACTCGGAAAAATAAAAATAAAAGCAGACCTCAAACAGATCTCAGCAGTGCCTCCAACTTGTCGGGGGGAAATTCTCCCGGGGCCGGCAGAACCGTCCGCGGACCTCCGGGGGGGAGGCCCCAACTCCTCCCGTGTATCCCAAAAATGAGTATGAGGCACACATAAGAAGCAAGGTGGTTCTGCTGTTTATTGAACAAACGGCAGGGATGGGTCAAGGAACGTATGCGTCCGTCCTGACACTCTCTCATCTCACCATGGGCGCGCAGGCCCTTTTTACCTTAGTATGACGCGCTACTTGCGTCATCTGGGAAAGTTAGCAAAAAACCTATCGCCACTCTGGATTGGCTCCTCGAGTGGTAGGGTCAGTATAGCACACGTATAGAGAGCATTATTAGTGGATGAGGGTTAGTCAGGTGGTATACTTGGGTTGTCCCTACAAATTGATACATGAAAATTGTTCCATGGAGGTCCCTGAGGATTGGTCAGTGTTAGTGGCGTCAGTGATAAGAGCTCCATGTTCTGATTGGTCCACACACGAGCCCCCCAGTCTGGGACCATCGCTGTTCCCAGCTCGCGGTGCACCTGTCATTTGCAACATTGTTTCACTAGTGATATGTGTAGACAATGTAAGATTTATTCATATGCTAGAAGGCCGGTTACTCCCACCGCTGCAGATGTCCTTTGAGACGCTTGCTCGTATCTGCCTGGGCCTTTGAAGCTGGGTATCCAGGCATCCCTCTCTCCTCCCGGACCTGGCACTCTGTCAGGTTCGGCTTGGTCACGTGAGGTGGGACCGTGTTTGAGGCATAATTCTGCACAATTAATATTGTATTTTCCACTGTGCGCTTTGCTTAATTGGGGAGGCGACCTTGGTGTCAGCTTGTGGCATGCGAGTTAGCAACATCGTGCCCTTGACTGTCTGCTTTAGCCGGGCTCATTCTGCGGGATCAGCAACTTTACTCTTGCTCATTCAATGTTCATGGGAACGGTTGCTTGAAGCCTAGTTCATGGAGACTCTTGCTTGAGGCCTACTTGGGCCTGGTGTATAGGTGGAGCCGTTTGGTGCCATATTGCTTTGTCCCCATTGTCGTGCCTTCATTAGACTTTTTCGTTGTTTGCACATGGGTTTAGGAGAAGCGTAAGCAAGCTTTTAGATGAGTTCATTGTGCGTCTTGCGTTCCTGCATTTTAAGAAGCCTAAGTGAAAAATAATAAAGATGCGCGTCTGTGGGTGTGTTCGTCACCTACGTCATAGCACTGAGTATGTTCTTCGTGCGGATTGGTGTGGGAATGTCCAGTGTGTATGCTGCACGAGTATTCTGTCCGCTGACTGAGTCGTCATGGCATCTCTAACGATGTGTTGAGTAAGTGCTGGATGGATCAGTCGAGTCCCTCCATGCCGCAGGTGTCGGCAAGGGTACGGCAGGCTGGCGGGCACGCGGGTGGGCACATCCGTATGTTCTTGTACCAGGGCACTTGGTCATCTGGGATATGGGCAAACTCCTCTCGTGGTGGGTGTCTGGGCCGTGATCCTCTAGGCCAAGGGTGGTAGATGATTGTTGGGAGCCGTTTCTTCCATTCTCCCACTTCAGAAGGGTTCAGAGTGGTTCCATGTAAAGATTGAAGATCACGGGGGATATGATGGATTCTTGTAGGACTCCACATGTGATGGGTAGATTTGGTGATCTGGAAGAATCCATTTGTATGAACTGTTGGCAATTTGCAAAATAGGATTTTGACCTATCTTGCTGATCCCCATGTGGTGATGTAGATTGTTGGTGAGTGTCTGGTGATCTACTGTGTCGAATGCTGCTGAGAGGTCAAGGAGAACTATAAGGCATGGATGGCCATCATAGAGGATTTTAAGGGCATGGTCGATCACCTTGATGGTAGCCATTTCTGTGCTGCATCTGGGTCTGAAGCCAGATTGGAAGGACTGAAGGAGGTTATTGGCTTCAATATTTTGGAGGAGTTGCATAGCTAGGGCTTTCTCAAGGATCTTATCTCAGAGGGGAAGATGGGTGATGGGCAGTAGTTGCTGAGATCATCAGGGTCCAGTGTTTGTTTCTTATGAAGCGGGAGGATTTCTCTGATCTTGAGGGTCAAGGGGGAGGTGCCTTCAGTTAGGAAGCTGTAGATGATTGTCAGTTAAGGGAGGAATGCTTCAGGGTCTTCAGTACGGAAGCAGGGATGATGTTGTCCACATATGATGTGTCCTTGAGGAATGCTAAGGTAGCAGTGATGTCTTCTATAGTTAGTGTCTTGAAAGTTGTCCAGGTAGTTGTGGTTTAGCAAGATGGCATGTGCAGTGTGCTATCAGTTATGGCCTTCGTGTCTATGTTTTGGTGGATCATGTTGATCTTGTTGATGAAGAAAGAGTTGGTGGCAGTGAATTTTTCAATGGAGTGTGATGTGGGTGGGTCAGGCAGAGGGATGATGCAGTGCTTGATGGATTTGTAGAGGGCTCTGCTTTTCTTGTTGACCCGGGTTATGGTGTTTTGGTAGTAGATGGCCTTGGCGGTGTTGATCAATTGCCTGCGTGTAGCTTGGAGTTCCTTGAGCAGGGCGAGGTTGGATGCATTGCTGGATTTTTGCCAATTAGTTTCTTGTTTTCTTATGGTTCATTTGTTTAGTTCTTGAGTATACCAGGCTGCTGAAGATTTAGGCTTGAGGGTGCGCCATTTCACTGGGCATGGTGGTTGATGTTGTTTGTGAGGGTGGTGTTGCTTTCTTGGAGAAGCGAGTTGCCATAATGGTTCATCAGAGGTACTTCAGTCCATGTGAGGTGGAGTTTGGTGAGGTCTTCTGTGAGAGCCTCGCTGGGAGTTTCTTGAAGGATGTGAAGATTTGATTGCTTGGTTTGCAATGGGTTTGCTTGAGAGGTGTGGATGGTGTGACTGATTTCAAAGGGGATTGCCAGATGGTCCGACCAGTCAAATGGAATAGGAGAGCTGTGATGGAGGGTGAGCAGTGCAGTGATGATGACGTCGAGGATATTACTTTTCCTGTGAGTTGGTTCTTTCATGTGCTGTGTGAGGTTCTGTGATGAATCAACTTCTGGGCTACCAGTGGTACAAGGATGAATATCGGTTTCTAAACCACCATCAATCAGCCCTACACCACAAGGGATACAAACAGATTGGAATAACAAGCAATTTATGAACCTCCTTGTCCAATTTTGGTAAAATGGCCAGAACAGCAGGCTTACCTCCGAAAGGACGTGGATCTATGGTTTGTTCCAACACAGCGAAAATAAAATTATTACCCAATGATAAAAGGGACTGTTCCGTCAAGGTTGCATCAAAAATATCTACTTTATTTATTACACAAAAACAGCTCTAGCAATAATACGAAATACAACCCACCTTGCAAAGGAATGCAGAGTACAGACAGTTTCAAAGAAGGGAAAGGGATGCACAGGAGGGTAGTCGGTATGATTCATAACCACAATAGTTTAAGGCAGTGGTCTTCAAACTTTTGTGGCCTGGGACCCCCTGAGCAAAATGTGGGCAGCCAGGGCTCCTCCAAAAAAACACTAAATTAACAGTACGTCTAAATGGCTATGAACTATTGCACGCTGTCCCCGCACCCTACTCTTACTATAGTGCCTGGGCTCCCCCACCTGTTCCCATCACAGTCTCTCGGCTCCCTCATCCCACTCCTAACGCAGTCCCTGGGCTCACCCCGCCCGACCACAGACCCTGGGCTCTCCACACCCTGCTCCCACCAATGTCCCTGAGCTCTCCCGATCCTTTTCCCACCAATATGCCATAGCTCCCCCATCCTGCTCCCACCACAGTCCCTGGGCATGCCCCACCCCACTCCCAGCACAGTCTCAGGGACAGTGGTGGCTGGTGAATTTTTTAAGTGGCGGGGCAAATTGCTTTCTCCCAGATATGCCACAGCAACCGAGCGTAACTAGGGAGCCTGAGGCAATTAAAGGGGATTCGGGGGGGGTGGGGGAGGTTCTCCCACCAGGAAATATTTTTAAATTATGGGTTAAAATGTTGCATTTTAGAACATACTTTTAAAAGCATTGGGTAAAAAGCAAAACAGTTTTCAATTGGTGCTGGGGGGCATAGGGGGCAGGTTATTTACTGGACATCTATGATAGATGTCGAGTAAAAAGATATCATCTCTGTCCCCTGGGCCTCACAGCGTCTAACACACACACAATAAAAGTGATTATGTGTATGTGTGTATGCAAGGCGCTAGGGGGCACAGGGGGAAAGCATGGTCATTTTTAGTAAAATACCACTGTTGTCCCCTGGGCTCCACACCACCTCAGAAGAAGAGCTGAGCTTGGCAGGTGGCATTTTTAAAATGTCTTTGTTGTACAACCCCCCTTCCCCCCAACTTCCAAAATAACCTCCACGGACCAACGCAAGCAGAAACACATTCTCACCCCATTCACACAACAAGCTGATAGAGTTATCATTCACACCAATCATCATACACTCACTCATAACACAAGCATACACGCATCAATACACATAAATAAATAAAATATAAATGAAAATAAACATACTTTCTGCCCAGGTCCTGATGTTTTCTCCGTAGCGCTCCAGCTCCTGCATCGTGAATAGGAATCGGGAAGCAAAAGCTTCCTGGTTCCTGCACATGTGTGCAGGGGCCTGAGTGTGGGTGCTGATGCGCCCTGCTCTAGCCTGCCCTGTCTGTATGTTCGAGGAGGTTCAGGAGCTCCTCCTCATGCATACAGACATGCAGTTCTCCAGCCAGCATTTCCAATGAGCTATGCATGCCTGGCGAAGCAAAGCGTCACAAGCCTTGCATGGCTCATTGAGCATGTGTGGCTGGGGAACTGAACTGTCAAATCGAAACAGTGTTTCCCTTTGACAGTTCAGCCAGCCCAGGGGCACTCCCACAGCTGAAAAAAGCAGTTTCACTGGGCTGGCTCCAAAGCTCCTCCATAATGGGTGATGGGGCCACTGGGAGAATGCCCCCCCACCCATAATGGATAAGCAGCACCTGCCCTGGGATCTCGCAGCCCTGCTTTTTCTTTCCTCCATAAAAAAACCAATGGGTCTTCAAATTTCTCTTGGAGCCTTCAGAGAAGGATCAGGGGAGAGAACCACAATGCATCTTGTGCTGAAGTTGTTCTTGGTGCTCAAAAGGGTCGAGTCGGCTTCATGGCACTTTACAGCTTCCGTGACAGAGTTCAAGACGGGAGGCAGCTGTGGGTATCAGGCGGCAAGACATTTGGGTGACAGATCCTTGACGAATGGCTGCAGGCTGGCCTACACAGCGGCTTGGGGTCAGGAATCATTGTCTCAGTGCTTATCGGCACTTCTGAATCACTGGTTCAGAGGTCTCAGATGTCTTTAAGCGACTGCGGCGTAACAACAGTCAGCGTTGCAGTTGGTTGTAGCTCGAGGAACTCGGCTGGCTCAAAAATGTTCTTTAAGGCAGACGTTGGTAGATTCTTGTTGAGGCACTTCTCCCAGCTTCTTCAACAGGCTGTGTCATCCTTTAAGGTGGGTGGCCTAAAGATGAGGAGTGCGTTCCAGGTAGCTGCCTTGTCCTTGGTTTCGGGTTCAGAGACCTTCTGGCACTTCCTGCCTAGGAGGCTTGATTCAGAGGCTAGCAGGGCATGCTGTGTGCTTGCTGGATACCAGTTCTGGAACTGCTGGAGGGTCCTCTGGATTCAGTATCTTCCTCTGTTCCCTGGGAGATGTTTAGGGGCGGGATCTTGATTCCCTCTTTGGAGGTCCTGACCTTCCTTCACTGGCGGAAGATGTAAGGCAGACTGTACCTTCAGCCAGGGTCAATGATGAGTTCTTCTTTCTACTACTTGCAAATTCTTCAGATGATCTGCCAACAGAGGGTCTTAGCCCTTTTTCAAAGCCAAAATGGCCACAGTGATTGGTGTAGGCCAAGCCTACATTACTGAACCAGTCCTGGGGTCACCACCAAAAATCTCCTGTATTCATGAGGTCATAACCAGAGTGCTTTACAACAGGAACAGTAAAGGGGTGAAAACATTTGATATTAAGTCCCACCCATCTTCCTGTCGTTGTGGTTTAAAAAGTCTCTTTGGCTAACAGATCTTTCTTTGTTTTCTGATTAAAGCTGCTGGTCTCCCTTGAAGCTGCAGCAAGCCAAGACTCGCTGACTCCTGCAAACCAAATCCTCGTACCTTATGAATCTGTTCCCCCTGCGGGTTGGGCTACTGTAAACAGGCAGTCCCATACATGACAGTTCACTGTCATCGATACTGAGGACAGGAGCTGGCTTCAGGTTGGTACAGTTGCATATGAAAGGCTGTTGGGGGTACCTGTCTCCTTTGTTAACCTCTGTAGCCAGGCCCCATGTGGGCCTGTTTGAAGTACACTTTATTAATATGATAATCACTGCCACCAGCTGCAGGGCTCATCAAAGAGCAGGGCGAATCCATGGAGCTTTTGTTAATTAATCAGGCTGACCATGCTGGGGGAAGGTTTGGTCCTCCCCCTTCTGGAGATGCATCGTGTACTCCTGGCTGTCATATCCCAACTAAATATGACGGGGCAAACTGTTCCTGTAGGCTGTGTCCACCCAGAGTACACAGGTCTATGCATTAGTCGTGCTGTGAGCATACGAGAATGTGTGCGGATTATCCCCACACATTTTCCTGAGGTTGATCCACCATCTTCCATTTAATACAAAATGGCAAAAAAGCACAGGCGAGTAAACATCCACTGTGTGGATGGTTGAAATCCTCACAGGTTCAGTGTGTTGAGTAAGCAGAGGAGAACTTGGTTGTTGGGTTTCCAGGGATGTTGAATGTGGTGAGGAAGATGTTGCTGGCATGAGTGAGAGACATGGTGGTGACCAAGTCTGTGAAGTCGTCAATGAAGGAGGTGTTGGGCTTGGGTGGTCTGTAGATGTGATTAAAAGTGACTCTATCCATTGGGGAGAACGGGAATTGGCAGGATAGGTTTTAGAAAGAGCCAATGGTGGCGACATCCAGTTGTGTGCATGGCCATGATGCCTTGTGAATAATGGCGAGGCCTTCGACAATCTTGTTTGGACGGTCTCATTGTAGAATTCTGTAGCCATTGTGGGTGAGGACATCTAGGATGTCGGTCGGGGTAGATGTCATTCAGCTCTCAGTAATTAAGATGGCATCCAAGTCATGTGTGGTAATGAGGTTGGCGATGTCAGCTGCATGGTTGACTGCTGAGCGCACATTTGCGAGCATCAATTTTCGTGTAGAAGTGGATGACGGGGAGATGATGGAGTGTATGGTGCATGGGTGAGGTTGCGACTATGTAGGGTCCTTGATGTTGTTGATGAACAGCGTGGTTGGTGATGAGTAGTGATGGTAGGAATGGGCTGTTGGGAGAGAGAACTTAAATGCATACTTGAGTGAGCTTACCTGATGTTAGAGAAGCTGGGGTTCTGGGTCCTCCTGGTCTGAACAAGTCAAAACAATAATTGCCCTTTTCTTTGTCTGTCCTTCACTTCGGACGCCTTGGCCAGAGACGCCCTTGATCTAAGATTTAAAAACAGAAAGGAAGAGGCAGGGCTAAGAAGGTGGGTTGGGCTTAGGCCATGTGACCTAGATCCACTTGCACCTGCTCATCAACAAACAGAGTTTAAGATGAGTACACTCCAGTGCCTGTCATAGAGGTGATCCTAAGGGTGGCTCAGTGGTGGTAGTTGGTTGGGGCAGGAAACATGAACAACAAAGCAGCCTCAGGGGAACTTGTCAAACGTAGCCCAAATAGCTCAAACATAACCAAACCAGCACATGTAGGTGAGGGTAGAATGAGTCGGAGTCAGGTGGGTGAGGGTGGAGAGAGTGAGGGTTGGGGTAGAAAGAGTGGACATAGGGTAGGTGGATGGTAGTAGAGAGGCAGCCTCGGGATGAATAAACAAGATTACTGCTGAAGGCAGCCTAAAAATAGCCCAATTGTACACAGAATAGCCCAAAATAGCCCAATAAGGCAAATCACTACGCAACTGGGAAATGGAAAGCCTGGCTGACTTGCTTCTTACAAAGCTGCTGATTGGAGCAAATCTTGCTTGAGAGTTCCTCATTGAGAAGTAGGGTGGAGAAGTTTGGAAAAATACATTTTCGTGAGTTGGCCATTTCATGCAATGGCATTGCTGGTTGCTATGCTAACCAGATGTTCTCAGTTCAGAACCCCATTTCCCTCTCTCTCTTTTGTAACTATGGTTTCAGCAATGTTGTGGCTTGAGCCACAAAAATTCGACAAAACCAAAAGATTTGAGCCCTCTATTTGTTGAGAGTGAATGAGTGAGTTGAGTGTTTAAGTCTGAAAATATAAACAGCACACAGTGACAAATGTACTGTCTCTTGGGGCTGTATTTATTAAGAACCTTCATATGATACCCGCATGCAAGTACGTCTTTTGGCACGGACGACACATAACATTCTAATGAAATAAGAGTGATTTTCTACTAAGGGCTGATAGGGACTTGGACACATGGAGGCCCAGCATGACCTACCGTCTGGACACTTAGACAGTGAACCACCTCTAAAATATGGCGCAGCCAACAGACGCATCTCCATGACTTTCGAAGAGCTCTACCTGGGGAACATTGGGACATTTTCTCAGAAATGTAGCTATTAACTAAATCCACCAAGTATTTAAAGGCTAAGAAGATCAGCTTAAAAGTGATACCTTATGCCACTCGTAGACATAGACGATTTCTTGGCCACACTGAAATAATCCCTTTGGAGCTTATTAACGCCGTCTTGATCAGTAATGGCGACCACCACATACAAACATGTTGACCGTCATTTCAAGGCATCCCTCCAGCTTTCACCATCCATTCCTTTCCTTGGAACCCTGGGAAATCTCCTACAAAGTGGCTGAATGTCAACTGTGGGTGGTAACAAAGTATTTGCTATACTATGGCACTATTGGGTTGGCAACTGAGCACAAGAATTAGGCCAGCCACATCAATGTGTCATATCAAAGTAGTAGCAGGCAACAAGAAAAGCCAGGCCACCTTAAATCTTCAATAGATGGCAGCCAAGAGTGTAAGGTGCCCATCGACCACATTGAGGTATCTTTGACAGAATTCTTTACCATGATAAGGAAGGCTTCTTGCGATCACTCGCCCAACTCTACTCCTGGAACTGAGCACTTCCATGTGCCCACAATGATACTCAGATCACAACCGAGGGATTGAGTGATACAACCGCACTAGGATGACCTAAAGACACAGGGTGGGCCAAGAGAGAACCAATCTGGTAGCAAGTCCTGTGGCAGAATGCTGGTTTAAATAATTGTATTGAGAGGAAAAAGGTCCTCACATACTTGGTCAATCAGAGAGTGGATGTGGCTTTATTACAGGAGACACACTTGACTAAAGATGAATCTGATATGCTTTGCAAAGGTTGGGTGGGACTGGTGTTTTCATCAGCACATATGTCTCAGTCAAGGGGGTTTGCAATCATGCTGAGCAAAAATATTCCTGCAAATGTACTATCAGAAAAAACAGACAAGAAGTGGAGAGTGGTAATGCGTATTAGGGTACAGGAATTTGTTCAATGTTTTGTCAAGGTACCTACAGTCAGTGCCCAGTGTGAACGGAGTGCTTGGGGGGTTGGGGAGGGGGCTTTAACAAGGTGTTGGATCTTATTTGAGACAGAAGTGGAGAGTGCCAAGGGATGGTCAGAGTCAAAGGGCATTGAAGGCATCGTCTGTGAATTCAATATTTCCGATGTTTGGAGGTTGGAGAACCCCATGGCAAGACACTTTATATTCTACTTGGGGGCTCATAATGTCGATTCAAGAATAGATATGATGTTCACTTCAAGGGGCCAGACTCAGGAATTGGGGTTATCCATATTTCAGACCATGCACCAGTTTCTATTTTGGTTGCCCTGGTCTTTTACGTTAAGGAAGTCAAGCACTTGGAGATAGAACTCTTCGCTTCTGGCGATTAATGAAATTAAAGAAAAGACTATCAAGGAGGCAGTTATTCACGAAAACAAGCAGTAATGGGGTCACTGATGAAAGAATGATTTGGGAAGCTTTTAAATGCACCAGCAAGGTCTACAGATTGGTCTTTCCAGTAAAGCCAAGAGGGAAAAAAACAAATGAGACAGTGACTTTGAAAAAGGGAATTTAACTTTTGGGAAGGGAATGTGCTAGGAGAAATTTGTACACACAATGAGAAAACTGGTGGCTACAAAATATAACCTGAATAAAATATTTTCAGAAAATGTGGAAAATGCTCTATTTAAAACAAAGTGTGCTTACTACAATGATGTTGAGACGTGTAGACGTCTGTTAGCGCAACGACTGAGAAAGAATTCTAGTGAAAAAGCTATCAATGCAATCAGGAGACAGTCTGGATAAATTACCTACAACCCAGAACACAAGACTGATTTTTTTTTTTTTTTAGAAGCTTTATTCTAAGGAATATTTGTCCGATACAGACAGTATGAATAATTTCTTGTAAGGGCTGAAACTACATAAGCTAAGTAAGGAGTAGAAAGAGGACTTGAATAAAGACCTAACAACTGAGGAACTGATGAAAGCAACAAACAGAATGGATGTAGAGAAATCGCCTGCCCCTGATGGCTTCCAAATAGAATTGTATGATATTATGCCTATTGTGGTGTATGATGCAGTTAAAGAGATGTTGGAAATATCACTTAAAAATAATGAACTGCCGGCTACTTTGAGACATGCCGACATAAAACTGACACCTCAGACAGAAAGAATTGCCTTTACTCAGGGAGGTTTCAGGCCTATCAGTTTAATGAATACTGACTGCAAGGTTTTGTCAAAGCTGCAAGCGAGAAGGTCAGAAAGAATGTTACCAACAATTACAAACTACAATCAGGTTTTTGTGAAAGGAAGACGCACTGCAACAAACATGCATAGACTACTACTAACATTATCAGCAGGGAAACAATTGACGACACGCAGTCGCTGAAAAAGCCTTTGACCGGATAGATTGGAGCTTTCTTTTCAGGATAATGGAAGGATTGATTTTTGAGCAAGTCTTCTTGAAATGGGTTCAATTGATGTACCCAAACCCACAGCTTCTGTTACTAGGAATGGTCTTAAATCTAAGTCATTTCGCCTGGAATGAGGTACCAGACGGGGATGTCCACTAACACCAATGCTCTTTGCGATTGGTCTCGAGCATCTGGCAGAATGGGGAAGGGGCGATAGGAGTATTCAAGGCGTTAACTTTGTGGGAACAGATCATAAACGTCAGTTATTTACAGATTATATGCTATTGGTGCTACAGGACAAGAGATCAGAAAAGTGACAGTTTGGGGCAGCTCTCTGGGTACAGGATTAATTGGGCTTAATCTGAAGCAATGCTGATTACGGAATTCTGCCATAGAGAGGAAGTACAGCACTTTGGGGTCTGTTGGTGTCCCACTAAGGTGAAATATCTAGGAGTTTGGCTCACACAGAATCTGAAGGAAATGATGAAGGTGAATATGGCCTTGGCTTTATCTAGACTTTGGAGCGATGGTCAGCACTGAAGTTGAATTGAATTGATATTTTATTTCTATCGCGCTCATACACACGTGTTTCAGAGCGCGACAAGGGAGGGGAACAGGAGAGAAACAAAAAACGATCTTACTAGGCCTTTATGGGGTAAGGTGAATGCAATCAAGACCACCTATTCCCCAACAATTACATATTTATTTATTTATTTATTTTTGCATTTGTAAAGCGCCACGCAGCCCAGAGGCATCGGGGCGCTGTTGCAAGAAAATGACTTAGTTGCAGTGCAGGGAGGAGTAGATCGAGGGTGTGTTGTCAATGATCTCCCTATTTTGCAAAAAAAGAAGTGGTTTAAGGAACTAATTAAAAACATTGTATGGGACGCAAGACCTCCTAGACTTGCTATCTGGAAGCTACAACCAGCGGTCAGTAGAAGTGGTGTTGGTTTCCCCAACTTTGAACTTTATCAAGTGGTATTTCTGAGGATTCTTGTATTACCATTCCTGAATGATTCACCGGATGAAGGGTTAATATCTGAGTCCAATAGAATTTTTCCAATGGAGGCATGGGCTCTTTTTACAACAGTGACAAAATATTGTGACACCTCTGAACCAACAGAGTTTCTAAGGTGGTGCTGGAGAGCATCGTCGTGGAAACTAGGTGTAGATCCGTATCTGGTAGGGAAGGCGTCACTTTGGTTTCATCCTAAAATATCTGAAAACCTTAAGGTATGATACTGGCCATACTGGCATTTAGCTGGAGTTGAAGAACACATATTTTTTAATGGAAAGTGGATCGCTTTTGAGACATTGAAGAGCTTGAGAGACATGTATGAAGTTGGTCAGTATAGAATGACAACAAATGCTATTTCCAGACAGTGTAGAGCTGATAATGTGGATCTGCGGGGGGAAGATGTGGCAAGGTCATGCAGCCTCAATGGTGGAGTCTTTGCTCTGGAACTCGGAGTCCGAGAATACAGGATTGGTATCAGAATGGTGTCAGGCGCTAGGTCACGAAATTACTTTGGGTGGCTGGTCTGAGTGCTGTGAGAATATTGCGCTATGCTCTCTGAATTTGGGGGATAGAATCTGCCAGATCAAAATCCTTAATAGGGTCTTTTGTACACCTGCGAGAATGTTTGAGAGGGGAATGTTTCATTCGGAACTGTGCTTGGGTTGTAAACATGTTAATGTCCCGTTAGAAAATCTGTTGTGGGAATTATCCCAGATCTGCAAATTCTGGCAAGAAGTAAAGTGTTACGCACAGACCTGGGGCCTGAATCATGGAACCATTTATAATGGCGCAATCCCATTGGAAAATGTTCTGTGAATCAGGGTGCTGAAGTTTACATTTGAATCAGTTGTACTAGGTGCGAACGCATAACTGTATGATTTGTTGTTCACTCACAATTGTTTTTTGTTGAGAGTGACTATGGTGGCAAAAGAATTGATCTTACGAGGTTGGAAATCGATGATACCGGTTATAGGTCAAAGTATCGAATCAAAAGGATCGAATCACAAAAGGGTCGAATCAAAATGACCGAAGACAAAAAGTTCGAAAAAAATCTATTTTTTTTTTTACATTATTTTTGGGGGGGGGGTCCCCCCAACCCCTGTTTTTGTGGTAAAAACCACGTTTTTTACCTAAACGAAAACCCCAAAAAATATATAATTAAAAAAAATGTTCAAACCTTTTGTTTTTGATCCTGTTGACTCTCACCTTTTGCATTTGATCCTTTTGTATTCGATCCTTTAACCGGACACCGATGATACCACCTACTAGATTGGAATGGGTGCAGGAATTGTGAAGGATGTCTTTGATTGAGAGGGTGTTGTGGAAAACCTGTAACAAAGTGAACTTTTCTAATGTTTGGTCCTGTATTTTGGAGCTTGCCCTGTGACTAGGGGGCGGGGGTGGGAGGTGGGGTTAATTTTTGCTGCACTGTTTTAATTTCTGTTATGTATATTGTTGTACCCTGTATTTCTTTTAAATTAAAATATTTACAAGAAACAAAATACAAAAAATAAATAAAAGAACGCAGGTGCAAGTAATGCTCGCCCAGCGGCTCCATGCTTGCCCCACTTCACGCAGCCCCTTCCATGCTGCTCTCTGTGTTATTAGGGCAGGAACAGGGCATCCGATGGTGGAACACCACAGCAGGAATCGATGGAATTCTTTGCGACAACTCACTCCACACTGACACACTCACCAAGTGGTGGTTGCAAGAATCCAGTAGACTGTTCACCAGTGGCTTGCCACCACCCTTTTTCTCTGATGGACCTCTTTGGTTCTATCACGGGGGGCAAGGAGTGGTTGCCCAGCAGATTTTCATCACTCAAAGTCACTACGTCATCATGGAATTTGGCATCATGGGTCTGGCGCAGTTGCTAGGGCCAGGCATTGAAATTGCCTCAGTTGGAACAAGGATGAATGCAGTAATATTAACCACTTATGGGCGTCAGACAGAACTCTAGAGAAAAACAGTCATCGTGCTCCAGACACCATAGAATCCCTTCCTTCCATTTTTTTTTTTTCACTTAACTTCCTTTGATCCTCCTGCAACTTTGTCCATCTTCTGCCACTGCTACCGGACTACCATTCCCCTGTCATAGAAATTAAAAGGGGACTTTAAAGGGGCTCATTACAAGTTGGACGGTGCAGATAAAATGCAGTGGTATTACCGTATACTGCTGCATTACCGCAAGGCCCAACTATAACTTTGGTGGAAGGTTGTAGGATTCACCTCCAGCTATGAGCTGGAAGTAAATCCTCCAACTTCCAGCTAAATTTCAGCCGCCGTGGTAATTCCGACGGAATTGTCCCATTGATTCCTATGGACTCATAAAAAATGGGGATTTATACCACTACTTGTAGTCCGGCGGTAATAGCGCTCGACCAATTGGCGGTAATGGTAATACAGTTTGTTGGCATTTTATTAATTTATTTGCATATTTCATTTGTATAGCGTGCAAACAGCCAAGAGGGATCGAGGCACTGTTACAGGTACTTGTTGTTAGCCTTAGGTTTGACATACAATACTTCAGGGTAACAGAAGCAAGGCACAGGAGGTGTTACAGGTTAGGAGAATAGCTGTCATTTCTAGCACTTTTCGGAATGCACAATTCGATTATTCCTCTCTGAGTGGGGTGGGCGGTGGAGGGGTTACAATGTTTGCCTGCTAAGCTGGGGGAGCTGAAGCCACCGGCTTTGGTTTGTTTCACTTTTGGTAGGAGTAGGCGGTCAGTGTATGGTGTCCTTGTAGGTCTTGTAGAGTGGGCTTTGGCTAATTTCTGAGATAGGTATGAGGGCAGTGTTGGATAGGTATTTGTGGGTGATGGACAAAGTCTTGAAGAGGAAGTGATCGTGGACGTGTAGCCAGTGGGCCTCTCTTCTTGTTTCTGAGATGTGTTCTCTTTTAGGGATATTCTGGGCTGCTCGGACGGTGTAATTTTGAATTATTTGGAATTTGTGGATGTTTCTGGTGGAGGTCCCTGAAAAGAGACAATTGCAATAATCAATCCTCAAGCCGATGATTGCTCGGGCAACAGTTAAGCAGCTGTTTTTGGGGAGGAAGGGTCTAGCAGCATTTAAAACATTGTTGTCATAGGCTGCTGACTAGGCAATGCCATTCACTTGGTGGGACATGGTAAGGGAAGCATCAAGGTTTACCCCTAGGGTTTTTTACTGAAGCTGAGACAGGTATTGAGATGTTGTCAATCTAGAAGGCAGTGTAATGTTCATTGAGATTTTTTAGGGCACTGAGTGGTCCGACGAGTAGGATTTTAGTCTTGTTGCCGTTTAGGCACAGGTGGATTGCTGCCATCCATGACTGCATTAAGGAGTAGGTATTGTCGAGGGTGTTTGAATCGTCTGCATTGGTGCCTGTGAGTAGGAGAAGAATGTAGGGAATCGAGGATATCGAAAAGGCAGCTAGTAAATATGTTGTAAAGGGTCAGGGAAATGCATGGCCATTGTGGTACCCCATATAGGATGGGGACAGTGAGGCATTAGCATTTTCAGAGAATACCCTAATGACTCTTGCTTCCAGAAAGGATGTGATGCAGACAGTAGACATGGAGGAGAAGTTGGAAGAGGTGGTGAGGTGGTGGATGGGCCAATTTATCACCTAGATACCAGGAAACTCGTAATGAGCCCCTTTACTCTCTTTTCATTTCCCTAGGGGGCAATGTTGGTTTTTATTTTATTTTTGGTAAACTCATTCCCTCTTCAACAAGTTTACCTAAAAGGAAAAAATTGACCCAAAATAAAAAGAAATGCACCCTCACAATGAGATCATGTGATAATGGTACCAACACCTTTGGCAATGGGCAATCCAGGCTGATACGGCACTGCAACCCATGTTAGAGACCCTTCTATGATCTGAACTATTAACTCATGCTTCTGAGCCATTACCAGACGATACTGCCTGCTGCTACATGTGTCCTCTCCTAAATGAAACGGGTGAACTTCCACCTGACTCTGGGAAGCCGTGTTTTTTCCAGTGTGGCACTGAGGCTGTGGGCCTTTCTACCACCGTACCTAAGATGTCCTCTTAGTCACGATGAGGATGTCAAAGAATCCGATTAATGGTAACACGACTTTGCTTTGTTGATTTTACGTTATCAGTCAGTGGGTTGTATGAATTATCCCGCCAGTGTCATGTGGCGCGTAACAAGAATTCAAAATAAATACATTAAAAGATATTTTAATCACTAAGGTTTAATCAATGCTATTTCTGAAGTAGTCAACCTAATTGCCCAGACCGTTTCTGCATTCCTACTTAATTAATCTTCAATTCTTCCACCAAAGAGCATGTTTCAAAATGGCCGAACTGGCCGACAAGATCTGTGAAATGGAAGCCATTAACAAGATTACTGGGCAAGTCAGCGCAAAAATGCACTCTGAACATTTTCTTTAGTATGGAATTTATCATCAGGCAAGAACTGTTCCATCCTTCTGAACTGTGGCCTTGCTATTCACAAGTCATATGTTCTTTAAGCGCTGCTTCTGTAATAAGAACGAAGATAGGTTTTGTCGCCCTCGAAGACCATCTCTGCGGAGTGTGGCCACAACCGGGCTGATGCTGACAGTCGACTGTCACTACCACGGCGTGTACATTGTACATCACTTCATAACCTTTGACAAGGAGATCCACTAACAGCATTTGGTTGGGGAAACTTTTATAAAATATTACAATCAATTCAATTGCATGGACACGTTTGAACCTCCGAGTTCAACCTAGTGGAAAACACAATATTGCTTTATTGCATCAACTGTCTGGTCCTGTAGAGCTCATACAGAACTGCGCCGAAGTGCGGTCCGCGTCCTATTTACCCAGAGTTGGAGTAAGGAAAATAATATCTGATGGCAGAAAATGAAAAACCTACTAATAAGAATTAGGCTTTATTGAAAAGCCGAAACAATGAGATTAAGAAAATGGCTGCCATATTATAAAATCTATATTTCCCACTTTCCCTGACTTTGGAAGACCATTGGGTTTTTCTATTCTGTTATAAGGTGGGAGGAAATGTATTTCATGCAGAGAAATGCTCCTTCCTTCTCATATTTGCACTCAAATTTTGGCATTGAAATGCAGTTTTGAGGGCATTTTCCATTGAACTGATATTGGTTTCTTGAAAAGAGTTGAGCGCTTTGTGATTGAGAAGCAGGCCTAAGTGATACTGCCCTGGAGTGACAAGCAGGGCTCCACATCATGGAAAACGCAGTCTTTGCATTCAAGATACAGTTTGCACTTACTCCCCAGAAGCTAAACAGCCGGCCTTAAATGGAATTATATACACATGAAAGATTAATAAAAAATACAATATAAAGTCCATCAAACGTGGCTACGGATTTGCACCTATTTCATTCGTTTTTTTTTATTTCTTTATTTGTTCATCACACTGCATGGCAGCTGTGTCACAATGCTGGCCACTGGGCACAGAAAAGTGCAAAGGTCAGCACACTAGTGGGTTCGTTTTGGGTGTCTAGGGTAGGATCAACTTAATGAGATGTTAAGGTAGGCCAGTAGGTAAGGGATCCAAGAGTCGCACGTGCAAAAGATGCAGGCTTTATTCTGGTACTTACAGGTTCCCACAGGTAAGTAGTGGCACCGGACATAAGGGACATACCTGGCATGCACAAGCACAGGCTCTCTCTCAGCCACCGTCTCTCAGACTGTCATACATAGAACACTTAGCAGGTCACTCACACATAGGTTGACCAGATAAAAAAAAAAAAAATACGGGACATGCCAATGACATAGATGTAGGACTAAAGCAAGCACAAATAAAACGGTAGTCCTACTTCTATGTCGCTGGCCTGTTGCGGGTGTTGGGGAGGTGCTCACAGGCACACTCCTCTCATTGGTGGAGAGCGGCCGGGGAGGGGAAGGGAGAGGAAATGGGAGCATGAAGAGCATTCACGCGCAGGAAGAGTCGCGCCGGGCTCGATTTCAAGGTTTTGAATTCAGGTGCCAGCAAAAACCGGGACGGTAGCCATCCACCCTTCCAATGCCAAAACGGCGGACCTTCAAAAATGTTATTTTAACAAGGATTCAGTGCAAGGGAAATGTGCAGAGACACATATTATAGCACCACACAAGTAGCCCAATGCAACCCAAAATCGGCCTGCCTGCAGACATTTTTCTCCACATCTTGGAATACTATGTAGCCCAGTTGCGCATGGCCCACTATTTTTCAGGCTAATCAAAGTCACGGTGCCTCCCTCCTGAATCCATGAAACTCAATTAAATGAATGACCTGGGTGCTCCCAGGTCTCTCTGCTGTAGACGCACCACTGTAGGTGCATGCGACTTAAAACAAAGACAACTAAACTACAAGTCCCAGAATGCAAAGGAATATTGGCTGAAAATCCGGCTGGGAAACAATCTGCAGGTATGCAAATAGCACACAAGAAGAATTTCCCCTCGAGCTTAATCCTATTTCCCTTGAAAACTGATAGTGTGGATCGCCCTGCGTAAAAGAAACTGGCCAGGTTAGAAGAATTCGAACACATAGCACTCTTGTGCCCCAGTGCACAAGAGAACAAGTTTACACTGTCAAATCAGGAAGACCAGAATTACCTCATGGAACCAGTAACACTGCTAAATTTGTATTACATAAATGAATGATTAGCACTGTACTATAGAACAAAGACAACAGCTTTCAAACTGTCAGTGGCTGGCAATTCAGCCTGTGCCGCGTGACACCTTGAACCAGTCAAGCCATGTTTGCCAACAATGCTTTACATTCTTGCAGTAGGCATATGCCTAATCTAGAGACAAATAAACTACAAGACCCAGAATGCAAAGGAGTGTTGGTTTTGAAGCAAACACTGGCTCTAGGATGTTTTATCAAAATAAGACGAGCCGACACATATTGAATAGTATAAGGTATAGGTGACCTGGAAGGAGACTGCGCCTGATTCTTGCACACAAGACTTATTTTTTTGATTTTTGATTTTTGATTTTTTAGAAAAAATTGCCCTTAACGTTGCTGACACGTGTTTCGGTCCTCCAAAGACCTTTTTCAAATCAGGGCTATTGATTAGTCTTAATCATAATATAATCATACCAGAGACAAAAAATAAACACATAAACAATCACAAAGGTAGATGTGTGCATGTATCCAAAAATAAAGTAACGATTTGAGTATTGAGATTAGATCAGCAAAGAAAAATAAACATTTTTAGGTGAGAAGCATACACACAAAAGTACATAGATGTAAAAATAATAAAAATAAAAAGCCAGACAATAAATGGATGGGGAATGAGGGTAGGAGAGAAGGGGTGAGATTCAAAGAAAGATAAGTACAAAATCTCCATTAGTTGTTGTACACAATAAATTAATAAATCAAGCAATTTATAATGGTCATTGTATATCTCAGAAAATAAGTGGAAACATGTTACCTTATGGTCATGTAAAGGCCCCTGTCACATAATGTGAAAGATGAGCTTCCAAATGTTATTGGGATAAATCCCTGAAAAAGTAACAAAATTAAAAAAATTATAATATAATGAATAAACTCTTGTCTTACCCTAATATAAATCTCAAATAGTGAAAAATGCACTGAATATTAAGTTTCCAATTAACGTGTGTTCTTAAATATAGAGGATTATTAATTGAAGGCAAAATTACATGTGAAAAAAGTTTCTTCGCACTCCTAATAACTGTTGGTACGCTTACGCGTGTGAAAATATACGTGGAGAAACGTATTTCACGTATGAATACTCGCAAAGTAATCCCGCGTGAGAAAATATGATACAATGACAGGATCCTAGTGCCTTAATATTAACCGCGTGAAAATGTCAACGCGTGAAATCGTAATGCTGGCTTAACACGTATACTGAACTCGAAGCGCACAAACGCGTGCGCGATATTCCATTTTAAAGCGTAAAAGTACATCTATACAGGTATAATACGCATATTAGCGTGCGCGTGAAAAACTACTCTTATCTCATCTGACCGCGTGAAATTGTGATCGCGTAAAATCGTAATTATGGATAGAGACGTATTCTATACTGGATGCGCACGATCGCGTGCGCAATATTAATATTAACCGCGTGAAAATGTCAACGCGTGAAATCGTAATACTGGCTTAACACGTATACTGAACTCAAAGCGCACAAACGCGTGCGCGATATTCCATTTTAAAGCGTAAAAGTACATCTATACAGGTATAATACGCACATTCGCGTGCGCGTGAAAAACTACTCTTATCTCATCTGACCGCGTGAAATTGTGATCGCGTAAAATCGTAATTATGGATAGAGACATATTCTATACTGGATGCGCACGATCGCGTGCGCGATATTACATGTTAAAGCGTTAGAGTAGTTTTATACAGGTTGAGTATGCACATTCGCGTGAGCGTGAAATTCAAGAATCTTAGCGTGAAATCGTGGTAGTCGATTCGCACGCGTTCGCGTGCGCGGAAATCGCATGAGAGTGTGGATACGTGAAAATTCAGACGCTCTCTTACCTGCTGTTCAGATTAAGCGCGTACAATCGCAAAGTTGCTACAAGTCTCGAGGGGGCGCCATTATGCGTCCTCCCTGTTGTTTTATATGTTACTAAGGTAACCATTCTCATAGAATGTCCTTCCTTCATGTTTAGTCGCATGTTCCCTGGTGGCCATATTTTAATGGAGTGAAAATACCATAAAGGTATATGGTGAATGGCAAATTGTAAAGTAATATGTATTCAGATAAAGTCTGTACGTCATGGACTTATTGATATTATTATCAAAAAAGGCAGAGTGTATGAGTAGAATAATGTCTTAATAAAAACGGGCAATAATATGGAATAATGTAAATAGAATGGTAAGAATGTTACTCTTCATTATAGTTACCACATAGTTGTAACTATAAAAAGGACACCATTTCATTATCAGAATAAAGTCCATTTACTGTTGAATTGAATTTGCAGATCATTTTCGCCTCAGTTTGTCTGGGTCTCTTTTCTCTGTCATGACAATTTGATGGTACATCGAGGCTGACTCCTCCCTGACTCCTCCCTGAAGGTGTAATCAATGGTTTTCAGAGCCCATGTATGTTGAATTGAGGTATATAGTGCTTTCAAATCCATGGTTGTTAAAAGACAATCATGTTCCCAGTTCCAAGATTGTAGCTTAGTGATGACATCTGTAGTGTCCTTAAGGAATGCCTTTAGTTGAGCTGCCCTGAACATCGACTTGGCTACAATCTACCCATGGTTTCAGGAAATGTGGGACATGCACCATTTGCAAATATGCACATGAAAAAACTGATTGTTTCAAGGGCAGAAATAATAAGACTATAAAATCAAGCAATCTATAAACTGTAGGACGAAATATGTGGTTTATGCGATTGTATGTGTGTGCAAATTAGTATACATTGGAAGCACCATCAGGGAACTCAGGACTAGAGTACGTGAACATCTTGCTAAAATTGGAAGCCAGGATCCTAGACTGCCTCTTGCCTGTCATTGGCAAGAGAAACATCAACTGGATAACAAAGCAGACATTAAGTTCATTGGCCTTCAAAAAGTTACCCTTGGAAGACGTGGAGGTGACAGAGAAAAGAGACTCAGACAAACTGAGGCGAAAATGATCTGCAAATTCAATTCAACAGTACTTGGACTTAATTCTGATAATGAAATGGTGTCCTTTTTATAGTTACAACTATGTGGTAACTATAATGAAGAGTAACATTCTTACCATTCTATTTACATTATTCCATATTATTGCCCGTTTTTATTAAGACATTATTCTACTCATACACTCTGCCTTTTTTGATAATAATATCAATAAGTCCATGACGTACAGACTTTATCTGAATACATATTACTTTACAATTTGCCATTCACCATATACCTTTATGGTATTTTCACTCCATTACAATATGGCCACCAGGGAACATGCGACTAAACATGAAGGAAGGACATTCTATGAGAATGGTTACCTTAGTAACATATAAAACAACAGGGAGGACGCATAATGGCGCCCCCTCGAGACTTGTAGCAACTTTGCGATTGTACGCGCTTAATCTGAACAGCAGGTAAGAGAGCGTCTGAATTTTCACGTATCCACACTCTCATGCGATTTCCGCTCACGCGAACGCGTGAGAATCGACTACCACGATTTCACGCTAAGATTCTTGAATTTCACGCTCACGCGAATGTGCATACTCAACCTGTATAAAACCACTCTAACGCTTTAACATGTAATATCGTGCACGCGATCGTGCGCATCCAGTATAGAATATGTCTCTATCCATAATTACGATTTTACGCGATCACAATTTCACGCGGTCAGATGAGATAAGAGTAGTTTTTCACGCGCACGCTAATGTGCGTATTATACCTGTATAGATGTACTTTTACGCTTTAAAATGGAATATCGCGCACGCGTTTGTGCGCTTCGAGTTCAGTATACGTGTTAAGCCAGCATTACGATTTCACGCGTTGACATTTTCACGCGGTTAATATTAAGGCACTAGGATCCTGTCATTGTATCATATTTTCTCACGCGGGATTACTTTGCGAGTATTCATACGTGAAATACATTTCTCCACGTATATTTTCACACGCGTAAGCGTACCAACAGTTATTAGGAGTGCGAAGAAACTTTTTTCACATGTAATTTTGATTTCAATTAATAATCCTCTATATTTAAGAACACACGTTAATTGGAAACTTAATATTCAGTGCATTTTTCACTATTTGAGATTTATATTAGGGTAAGACAAGAGTTTATTCATTATATTATAATTTTTTTAATTTTGTTACTTTTTCAGGGATTTATCCCAATAACATTTGGAAGCTCATCTTTCACATTATGTGACAGGGGCCTTTACATGACCATAAGGTAACATGTTTCCACTTATTTTCTGAGATATACAATGACCATTATAAATTGCTTGATTTATTAATTTATTGTGTACAACAACTAATGGAGATTTTGTACTTATCTTTCTTTGAATCTCACCCCTTCTCTCCTACCCTCATTCCCCATCCATTTATTGTCTGGCTTTTTATTTTTATTATTTTTACATCTATGTACTTTTGTGTGTATGCTTCTCACCTAAAAATGTTTATTTTTCTTTGCTGATCTAATCTCAATACTCAAATCGTTACTTTATTTTTGGATACATGCACACATCTACCTTTGTGATTGTTTATGTGTTTATTTTTTGTCTCTGGTATGATTATATTATGATTAAGACTAATCAATAGCCCTGATTTGAAAAAGGTCTTTGGAGGACCGAAACACGTGTCAGCAAGGTTAAGGGCAATTTTTTCTAAAAAGTAAAAAATCAAAAATCAAAAAAATAAGTCTTGTGTGCAAGAATCAGGCGCAGTCTCCTTCCAGGTCACCTATACCTTATACTATTCAGCAAGGGGTCTTGTACTTGGCTAAACCCCCGACTTGGTGAGACGCGACTCTAAGGACCTATTGGACTACTTACATTTACGACATTCAGTTTTTTACCACTATCGGATGTCGCCAGTTTAGACCAAACCTTCCAAGCCAAGGGTTTTTTATCGACACATATTGAAGTCTGTAGAAATTTGGAAAAGAAACAGTAAAATCTATGAGTGTCACGGCTCAAATAAGTACTAAACCTTAAACAGGACGCCTATGTGCATAGAGCAATCAAACACATGTTGGTGTACAGGCACTAAAAGGGTGGACAATACATATTTAACGAGCAGTTAAGCTGATGTTCTTAAGATGTAGCTTCTGTCCATGGCTGAAGCTTGGATATATTTTTAGGAACTTACACACCAAATTCTTAGTGAAAGAGAAAGGGAGACATTCTATATGCACATTCAACATTTGCTGGGGATGCAGAACTGAAAGTCATACTGTGAGATGCACCAAAGGAATGGCACAGGCCTCTGGAAAAGCAAACCATCATATTCTGGAAGAGAACATCAAAATAGAGTCCTCTTCTGCCCATTCATGATCAACACTCTGTCATTGCAAAGTAGCTATCAGTGAGTCCTACCAAATTACAATGGAGGTTTTTGCAGAATTAACTAGTTTAAGGAACATATTGCTTATAAAGTAGCTAAAGGAACACTTGGCTAAGACATTTGTATTAAACAAGGAGCTGATTTACATATATTAAGCCATCACCTTTCAGAAGACTGCTACAAAGTGGCAACCACATAACAGCACATAGCTTGAGGTTACCACATAATAAAGCCAGTTTAAGGAAATCCAGGTATGTGTTTTGGGATTGTAGGGGTGGATCTTGTGTGGGTATGGTCATGGGAGTCAACAGACAATGAGTGTGCAAACTCCAAACAAAGCCCACAGGCTTTGTGTCCCTTCTTACATCCCATTGACCTCCTATCTGTACTCCTATGTCAATAGCTTGGCTTATAGATGTCACTAGAGCACTACTTAATAGCCAAAACTGAAAAGTTATCTTATCATGCATTTCTCGTACGAAATAGTAGGAGCAGAGGTGGAGACATGTTAAGTTATACATACACACACACAATTATCAGTCGCACATCAACAGTTCTACCAGTCATGCGTTAACACACTTAGGCCGTGCAATTATGCATAAGCACATACTAAGCTAATGCCCCTTAAAGAGTGACAAACTGCAAGACATCTGTTGCACCACACACATGCACTAAACACAGTGCACATAGGAAGGTCCGAACCATCTTTGCAACACTCTAAGCGTAATCCACAATGCTCAGCTATGGGTCGTTTTCTGTCGTGGCTGTGTGCATGTACTAAGCACAATGATGTGTAATTATGATTTGTTGTAGTATTTCATGATTTTCTGAATACACTGTGCGCTCAGCATTCTGTAAAGTACTGAAACATAGCATAAATAGCCTATTGCCATGCAGCTCTACCACAATATATTCTCCATCAAAGACATCCACAGACTCAATGCCTGGCTCTCTTGATCCATTCATGAATGCCTACCTGAAGCTCAACCTCTCCAAGATTGAATTCCTACTGCTGACCAACAACACTGAACACCCTGGCATCCAGATTTGGCACTCTGCTATGCACCTTGAGGGCTTCACACCCTCAAGCTGGTCACTTGTGCCAAATACCTTTCGTGCAACATCAACAGACACCTCTCCTTCAAACAGCCCATAACAAGGAAGACACACACTGCTTGGTACCAACTTTATCTCCAGCGGAATATCAAGCCCTTCATCCCAGAAAACAACTTCAGATCTGCTGTCCAAGCCTTGGTCCTCTCCCACGTGGGTGGTGGCAATGCCCTTTTAGAAGGCCTTCCAGTGACTATCCTCGAATGCCTGAGATGTGTCCTGCATGCTGCAGCGCAACTCATTAAAGGAATTCACAAATTCAATCACATCACACTGACCCTCATTGAACTGCACTGGCTTCCGCTGTAAGCCTGTATCATCTTCAACTCCTGCTGCAGGATCTACAATGCTGTCACGCTGAAGTCTGCAAGCTACCTCACTTGGAAACACAACATCTCTGGAGGCCTATGTTCCACCAGACGTAATGGCATGTCAAGACTTGAATATCACTGCTGCAGTTAGGAAATAACCAGAAGACAGGCCTTATTTGTCTATGACCCAAGAATCTGGACCCTCCTCCCCCTCAACATCAGACTTGCCCCCTCACCTTTACAGATCAGGAAGGTGCTCAATCCCCTCCTCTTCGAGGAATGGCTCCACCCTAACACCTCAGACCACACACCCTACATTCCCCGTCCTACCTGAGACTGGGTGATTTGAGCCCCACCATTTCCTCCCCTTGTTAATCATAGTTACCTTGCTGCCAATTGCCCATATTGTCCACACAATGTAACTAAAATATCTACAACAGACAAAAGCAAGGTGGGTGGCACTCTCTTTGACAGTTGGTGTATATGTACTTTAAAACACCCAAAAGGGTGTGCGAAGGACCAATCAAGACAGTGAGGCATCTGTTGGAGGCAGGCTAAACAACAAGCCCTTTGCAAACCTGTGCCAGTGACCTAATTGGTGATGTCATGTGGGATGTCAACAGCAATGTAATTTGTGATGCCGTTCATGTTTTGTTTTGTTTAGTTTAGTTTCATATTTATAAAGCGCTACAGGCCTGAAGGCCGCAGCGCACACATATAACAAAGAAACAGACAGACAACAATGCAAATAATAATGGGAGTATTGGAATTCAAAGAACAGCAGCCTCAGCCAGTGTCTTTATTGAACAGATAGGTTTTTAGACCCTTCTTGAAGTGTCCCAGCTGAATCAGAATACTGTACCACCCAGACTTCGAAGCAAGAACCACTGTATTTATTCAAAGCAAATCGTGGTTGAGCAAGAAGAAAATCATTGTTAGACCTTAGAATACAGCTCTAATGGGCATTCCTGATACAATTAGAAAGATATGAATGAGCATCTCCAGAACATTTATACACAATAGACACCGCCTTGTGCTGTATTCTCTGCTGCACCGGTAACCAATGGAATTTGTGACAGGCTTTATTGACATGATCCTGTTTTCGTTGGCCTGTTTTCTTTGGCTGCATTCTGCTCGGTCTGCCCCATTCTGGGTAACCTGAAGTTTCTTAAAATTAGCTTGTGTGGTACCAATCAGTAGACTATTACAATAGTGCAATTTTGCATTGATGATTGTTGATGCTATAAGTGCCCTATCTTTCTCTGACAAGTATGGATGAATTTTTCAGAAGAGTCTGATTGTGTAAGAACACACTGAACAAATATTGGATATATGTTTAGTACCTGAGAGTTGAGAGTCCAGATAAACTCCAAGAGTCTTCATATACTGAGCAACCTTAACTGAGCATCCAGCAATAGACAAGTGACTATAAGAAGAGTCCAACTTCTTCGGTCTGTGTGCAAAGCCTAAAATAAGTAACTCAGTTTTCCTGTTATTCAAGGCAAGAATATTTAGAGCAATTTAGAGCTGAATTGCTGAATAGATCCTGTTGATTTAATCAGACTCTTGGTGGTAGGTACCAGATAGTTGAAATAAGAGCTGCATGTCATCAGCATCATTTGTATACGACACACCTAACCCATCCAGTAAGTCGCAGAGTGACTTAGTGAATATATTAAATAGGAGGGGAGATAGGCAAGAGTCCTGGGGAACCCCACTTGTAAGAATGATTGGAGAAGAACTAAATTCATCTTTTTATACTCTTGAGTGTCGTGGACCTATGAAAGATTCAATCCATGCAACAGCTTTGTCTGAGCATCTAACTAGATTTTTCGGTCTGTCCTCCAACCAGCCTTGATCAACAAGATCAAAGGTGGCAAATAGATACAGCATCATTAATAAGTCAACCTGACCTTTATCAATGATATTGCCAAAGTTGGATTTTAAGGCCTATAATGCAGATTCTGTACAATGTTTCCTTCAAAAAAGCAATTGCCTGCAACCCAGTAAGTTATGATTTCAATGAATTAATATAGTTGAGAGTAGGCAACTCTATCCAATATTTTCAATAGGAAGCACACACTCGTTATAGACCTAAATGTATAGCAGGATCCAAGTTTTCTTTTTTAAGAAGAGGCAAAATCCATGATTCTTCCAAAGATCGGGATATTTTAGATTCCAGAAAGGAGATATTGATGATTTTAAATATTCATGGTAGTAGCTGGTTGTAGAACCTTTTAGAAGTTTAGCATGTGCTTAGAGGTGGTGTAATGAGGGGCTCATTGTTAAGGTGGAGAAGCTTCCAAAACCTGATGAATTTCAGTGGTTTTGTTGTATTAAACTGGTCCCTTAACGTCACTTCAACAAACGCGTTTTCACTGAATTTCCAGGTTTTTGTTGCATCGGATTGTTTCACCGTAAGAGTTTTTCAACTAAAGTGCTTCACTGCAATTCACTGCAATTCAAGAGTTTTGTTAAACTACACCTCCCCCTACTTGTAATTCTACCTTCTTTTTATCACAATATCACAACTGATGTCATACCCTTTGTTAACAATGTATGTTCTTACGCTATGCAACATGGGGTTCCCCCTTCTCAGACCACCATAATGGCCATCATTGGGGGTAATAGCTGATACATCAGTTTGACAGTGATAGTTAAAAAATCTCACCTTCGCTTCTTCACATAACAACATGCCAGGAAGTTATTTACTCTTTCTGCAACATAAGAAACAATTCTACAGAGTAGAGAACATACATCACAGAAACAGGATCCAAAATAAAAGGTAGCTTGTAACATAAACAAATACATTTAATATATATTTTTGCCCATCATATCAGTATTGAAACAAAGAAATGCATGTTTCCTTTACAAAAACAATCAAAGGATGTATGTACAGTGGAGTAAAAACCAACTCACTGGAAGGTACTACATTATCGTTACCATGACAATATATCAATTTTAAATTGAATGGGCTCATAATGGTTATTGTAACTGTGTTAGTACAGATCAACTTTCAAAACAGTGTATGAATTAACAAACTAAAAGATATTGCATTAAATGACACAGAGTAAAATAGATCTCTTTATAATGTATGTATTGATTATACTTCTGTGTACCTTTCAGGACACAGGTTTCAATTTCAGTATTGTCAAGATCTTGGAAAATTGTATAAGTGATGACACAGTTTAAAAAAAAAATCTCACATTATTTGTTTATGGTATTTGAAGAAATGATTACATAATTATTATTTTCATTATTAATTCAATATTACTGTTGATGATTACTGGACTTTTACTGTTACTATTTTTGCTAACATAAAAACATTTGTTTCAATTACTAATCAAGTCACTATAATAGGAACCATAAATATGGTAAACATACAAACATAACTTTGCATTTTTATTAGTAGTTTACACACAACAATTCCTGAAAATGTTTCAGACATGAAGGAGTTAGATTGTCTAGTCACTATCCAACCCTTTCAAAGAAAACTCTGACACTTTTAATTGCATAGGGCTGATTTACAAAAGTGATTTACAATGGTGCAATCCCATTGAGAAACACTTTGCAAATCAGGCCTATTGTGTCATACATTTTATAGAATACTAGATAGTCATAAGAACGCGCTACATTTATTTCTGACACCATTTCTTCCGTGCTATTGCATTCTATTTTAATAGAGAGTATAGGGCAAAAAGTACATATTATATACAAATATGTAATAGAACTACTTCTAAAAGCATGCATGTTTAACAGTTTTCTCTTACAAACTAGAAATATCTGCCTGTATAAACAATACTCGCTGCCGCTATATTTCTATTAAAAATGGTGTTCAAAAAATGCAACTTTAAGAACCAAGAACTTTTTTACATAAAAGTGTCATGAAAAATAGCTTAATGATCACTAATGTAAAAAAGTGTGTGTCCAAAACTGTGCCACGTGCACACATTAAAAACAAATCACTCCTTTTGTCAATTTTATACTGGTGAGATGTGCCTAAACATGAACATTTACTCTATGCATATATTTGAAATCTTACTCAGGTTTAACCTAAGAAATCTGCACCTCATGTTTGTTCTTAACAACTCAACACAGTATGTATCTATCAATAAATACAGACTGCTGAAAATCCACCCTACCCTTGTGGACACACAAATACAACCTGAATGTCAGTAGGAAGCATTAGTACAACTATTCATATGTATACCATGTTTTACATGAAAAAAGAGAAACAAAATATTGCAGAATCCTTTAGATGTATACAATAATTTCAAATGAGTTACATTTTCATTAAAAAAATCTTAACTGGAGACTAATTACATTTATAATTATAGTTAAAGTGTGTATTCACAATTTGGCCACATTCAGATGGACACCTTGATGTTTACATTAGTAGTTAAGCAATACACTAAGTAATACACAAGTAACGAGATGGGGAGCAGGTGCAAGTGGGTTTAGGTCACATGGCCTAAGCCCCGCCCAACTGGTGCCTTTCTGGTTGCCGCTCTTTTTCCCCACTTAGCAAGCCCGCCCACCCACCTGGTGCCTTCCTGGTTGCTGCTCTTTTTCCCTACTTAAGGAGCACTCCAGCCTCTTTTCCTTTGCAGATGGGGAGCAAATGCAAGTGGGTCTAGGACACTTGGTCTAAGCCCCGCCCACCAGGTGCCTTCCTGGTTCCTGCTCTTTTTCCACACTTAGCAAGCCGCACCCACCTGGTGCCTTCCTGGTTGCCACTCTGTTTTCCCTACTTAAGGAGCCCTCGAGCCTCTTTTCCTTTGCAGATGGGGAGCAGGTGTAAGTGGATTTAGGTCACCTGGCCTGAGCCCTGTCCACCTTCTTAGCCCTGCATCTTCCTTTCTGCTCTTAACTCCTAGATCAAAGGTGTCTCACGCACAGGCAGATGAAGAAAAGGGCAATTCCTGTTTGGACCGGTTCAGACCAGGAGGACCCGAAGACTTTATTTTCCCTGTATATGCTCATATTTCTATATGTTGTACTCACACTACTTTCCTTAGGGTCCAGTCACTTCATATGATGCATATACATACGGGAAGTAGCAGCCTTGACAGACAGCAATCAGTTCTCTGCATGAAGATAATCAGTTAGGTTATGAAAACTTTCTGGTCTGCTGCTTTTTTGCATACTGTACTTTCCCTGCATATACTCATAGTTGTATGCTTTGGAGTCTATGTTTTTTTTGTAGTAATACAATTAAGTAGTAAGTGGGGCTTTATTAGCTACTTATTACAAGTTTCACAGTATGTAAAACTGTAACCAAAAAGCATTTATTATTTTACTATCCAACATGCCAAAATTATGAATATTGCACCTCTATGATGTATGCTGCACACAATGCCTATGTTTCTACATGACTACATTCCTATACTGGACAGAACTCACTAATACAATGCTATTTATAGGAATGCATTGCTTAATGCACTACGTACCTCATGATATTTATTCTAATGACCCTTGACACTTTTTTGCAATCATTATAATACGAATCACTTGTGGATACTTTTCATGAAAAGTAAATGCACATGTCATGTCATCAGTGATGTCATCAATGACATTTTTGATGTCATCTTTGATGTCATGGGTGTTACTCTTAGCAGTGCATGGTGGTGGCACGAGTTATGGTTGCTTACCTTGCCATAACTGGCAATTCTTTTTTTTTTGGTTTTAACAATAATATGGATAGGTTGTTATTAGTGCAAAGTATCTATAATGTCCCTTTAAAAATGTTGTTGCACCGAATTTGACAGGTTTTTCTTAAGACAACTGAACCATAATGTCCCTTTAACAACGTTTTTTCACTGAATTTTATTGGTTTTTAGTAGCGCAACTTAACCATAACATCCCTTTAACAATGATTTTTCACTGACTTTCATAGCTTTTTACCAGGATACCCTTAGTTTGTGTAGACTTACCATGTAACATACTGAACCCCCTAGCAACATGCTGATAACTTGAGGGTCTGCGAACTGTGCGACTATCCGCGGACCTCGGATAGCATCCACACTGCCCAAAAGCTCAGTGGTTATCAAAGAAAAATTAAGTAGGTCAACAAACTCTATACTTAAGAAAGAACCAGTGCAATTGCATAGGGTATGCAACATAATGGAATGCCCCAATAACAAAAATAAACTGTGCTTCCAGCAGTATTACCTGAGTGCTGCTGTACACAGAAACTAAAAAGCAACTGTCAGCAGGACAACTACAAAGTACTGACAGCACAACTGAACTAAAAACTGGTAAGTGCACTACATTTGTTTCCTATAACTGCGCAGTTTGTTCACTGTGCAATACTAAAAAAATAATTTCTTTTTTACACAGAAATGACAAGCACCGTGGAGTGGCTTGAAGACAGTTTTCTCGGGATCAAATGAGTGAAGACAGTGACACTATTGGTACATACTGAGTTTTAAAAGTAAGACAATTAAACCACATTGCTTCACATGTACCTCACAAATATTTTTTTCTTTAACAGTACATACAGAAAATAAAGGGAATACCCCAGAACCAGTACATCAGCCACAAGTCTATGACCACATAGAACAGCCTACTAACAGTGCACAAAATCACCTACTGAGCATGGAAGAAAACATGGATCAATGAATGAAAAATGTTGCTGATTTAAAAGATTTTGTAAAAAGACATATCATGAACAATATTAAATATCACTGGCCCACCGGCACCTTCTCCCTGTCCCAGCCAACCATCCCCGCAAATTCCCTGTAACCAAAGACGTTACGATAAGACCTCAATCCCTTCCTCCCCTGATGCCCAACCTGAAGAAAAACCCAATTCCCCTGTATATGTCTCCATTTCTGCTACCCCTTCCCTTTCCTAACTATGTGTATTTTTGCGTGTAAATAAAGTTCTATATGTATACTGTTGCTGTGTGTGTGTATTTTCTTTTTTAAAAAGCCAGTTAAAAGTCAGCGGAGCACACAACTGTCTTGGATGTTCGCAATTAACCAAAATGGAGGCATCCTATGGACATCACACCTGTTTGTAGGTCCGCAAAGTTCTGATGCACCTTAAATTAGTTCGGGGAGCCCACTCCTATTCGGCGGACACCTGCGCACAGGCGTACCTCATCCCCTGAGTCCTGCAAACAATGCTCCCGTCATGCATGACTGGAAAAAATGGTGACATGCTTTATTAGGTTCAGGGATCCAACCCATGTCTGACGGACACCTGGATGCCTGCGCATCTCATCTGCATGGTCCTGCGAACATTGTCCCTTTCCGGCATGTCTGCAAAGTGATGACATACTTTTATTAGCTTGGGAAGCCCACTCATGTCTGGCGGATACCTGGGCACATGCGTATCCCACCTCCTGAGTCCTACAAACACAGCCCCTGTTCGGAACTCTCCGCCGCACGTGTGTCACACTTTTAATTAGTTTGAGGAGCCCAGCCCTGTCCGTAGGACACCTATGAATATGTGCACAACAGATCCCGCACAATATGTGTCCTATGGACAACCGTCCCATTCTCGAACATCCGCAACGTCACCATGAGCCCGCACCCATTCTGAGCATAGGCCCTTATCCACGAACAGGGTCCGGGTCCCCGGACACCAAAAATGCTTTTATGGGCAATCCAAGGTGTTTCACTGTGAAACTTCATTCTCGCAGCAGTCCCAGACCATGCCCCTGGCGATCTGGACACTTTTTGGAACTTTTTGAGCCCTTTTTGGTGTTCGAAATGTCCGTGGAGCACGCAACTGTCTGTGAAGCGCTCCCCAGCACCCCCATAACAGGCCACACCCCAGTGCTGCACCTCATTCTGTTTTTGGCTGTCCAACACAGAGCAATGCTCTGCTGCTGCAATTGCTTCCTGCTGAAATCTGCTGTTCTGTGCTTCTTTTGCTGCTGTGCCAGAACAGTGTTCCATATTGCACCTTGCTGGAATTGCTATCTGCTCAATTCTACTGTGCTGTACTACTTTTGGAGCTATGCTATACTAATGGCAACCATGGTTACTGCTGCTGGCACCTCAGCACCACCCCCAACCCCTCCACCACCACCACATTCCCAAGAGCCTGGGGAGGGGAACATGTGTGCTGATGTAGAGAAGAATCAAGAAGACGACGAGGATGAGGTAGTAGAAGTCCCCATTGCTGCCGGCCAGCGTGAGTCTTGGGTGTGTAGGTTGTTTACCACCGTTGGAGACATGCCCAAAGCTTGTGCAACAAAAGGTGCTCTGCACTGAGTGTGACATGGTGCTCAGTCATAGCAAACCTGACGTGTACAGCTACGGCACCACCTCCATGCTGATGCTCCAAATTCCCCATTCATATACAAAGATGTGCAATTTCACAGATACACTACCTCTTCCTGCCAAGAAATCCTTCTTCAAATTTAAATAATGTGTTCTCCAAGTGCAATTACTGTGTCATTAACACACATATGTACTAACTTCCTTCTTTCGCAATTGCAGTGATGACCACTATCCTAAAAGCCAGTGGTGTCTCAAGTGCGAAACAGAACCAACAAAAAAAACCTACTATTTGCATCCAACAAAGTAAGTGCAATACTGTCGTAGTGTTCTTCCTGTTACTCAGATAGTGCAGTGTTCTTGTATTGTAGGCTACACAATTGCATCAACCAAACAGCATTTGCTTCACTGTTACTGATTGCACCGCAGCAGGTGCACACTTTGTATTGTCATCTGTACGCCAGTATAGTAACACACAGATACGAGTACACCTTCCCAACCGGAAGTAGCAGCCCATTCCACAATCACACACCTCTATATGTATGCCTACCCTCATACTCAGACACTCATGCAGAGTGCACACATATACATTGCACAACCTCCCAACCCACGCTTTTCTTTTTTCTCCAACAGACACCAAAGAATGTCTACCAAAATGCAACTCTGTAGAAAGCAACGCAGAAATAGAGCACATCAAACAAAAAGCGTACAAAATAGCCAACTGCCTTTAGCAGAATGTGTACAAAAAGTTCAAACAGAACAGCTAATACAGTCACTATGCCAAACTGCAGGAGCTAACAGGAAAGAAACTGTAACTCCTCTTTCAAAATGTAAAAATAAAAAGAAATGTTTTAAGAAGATTGCAACTACCACTAGTGCTAACACTGCACCTACCAATGTTAATATAGCCACATGTAAGCATTCAAAAAAATAAATTTTACAAAACATTTTCCACCACAGAGTCCTTCAGAACCTTTTGAAAACAGGAGAGAAATCATGCTCAAGCCTTAAAACTTACTGCAGAAAACTGATCCTGGAAGCTCTCGTAGACAGTGCAATGCTCCTGAAAAGGAAAATCTTTATATTAACTATAAACAGAATGAAAACACTAACAAAATTAATTAGTAAACTACAACAACTACTTTGCAACAAATGCAATATCAGCAGAAATACCTTTGGAAACATCTGTGCAGTTGAGTGGAGTCACACCACCAGCACAGAACCATATTTCAATGAAGAGGCATACAAACAAGAGCAAACAAACCAAATTGCTATACATAGCAGTGGGCGAGGGTATGGAAAGGTAGACAATACCATTATGGAAGAAGTAACACTGTTTTCAAGAATATCCTCAGCAAAATTAGCATCAACCTCCAATCCACCGAACCAATACGCCCCATCTACAAATGGCCCTGCACATCAATGTGTAAAGTGCGCAAACAAACTTTCAAATCTTTGCAGCAGTTCCCCAATCAGTATGTGAAAGTCAGAGACAAAGTAAAAATTAAAATATTTCAAACTATGGACTCCTTCCAAGTGCCCAAATACACAGGACTACAAGGACATTCATTAGCCTGCATTTCTGGACCTGCTTGCAAAAGCACCTTCCACCATATAAAAATATTATCATCGCACTATTCTGCTGTAAGAAATCTCATTCACAAACTGTACTATGCAAAATATCCTGCTTTAGCACTGGACCATTTATATGACATTCTCCTACATGGCACAGCCAAATAACTGCTCGAAGAAATAGACCACATCCAAAGCAAATATTTTGAACCTGAAGAGCACTTTCAAAATCCAGTAACTTTAGCAAAGAATAGCGACACCCTTGCCTATGTCAACCTTCTATTACACACATACAAAAAAGAAATAGAAAAGTTTAAACGCACATCTGCTGAAGTACCAAACCAAGTATGGGTGTGTTGCAGCAGAACTTTGTATACAAAGAGCACCAAAACTGTAGATATAATGCACAAAATAGAAGACAATGAGGAATCCCAATGGTTCCAATTAGCTGCCTTATAGCAGAAAGCAAATACAAAATTACTAACCCCTAAAACTGTGCACATACTGCACTGCAAAACTTGACAATAGCGAAATGCCTTCACGGGCTATAAGTAATAACTTAAAAATATTCCCATTCCCAAAACCATTCCAACAGCTTAATTTATATGAGAACATTATAATCCATACAGTACACCCATTTCAAGCGATAATACGCCTTCAACCAAAAACAGCAAAGTTGCCTCCCTCTGAATTACTGAAAGGCATTTGTGGCAAAGTAGTTTATTTGCTATTAGATCTCAAAGAAAGTGCAGACATTCTAGAAGTACATCGGCCAATAGAGCAATCCTTGATTATCCTAGTGAATGGTGTACATACAAAAGACAAAATAATTTGGCAGCAACTAATAGACTTAAAGAAAGTTAGAGAAGCCCTGCAATATCTTAAAGACAACAAAGATTACTACAAAGAAATACACATTGAAGAAAACCTGAGAGAAACCACTGAAATAATACAGGATTTCTCAGCAACTGGACAATTTGAACTTCTAGATCCTACTGCAGCCTCCAATATTTTAGACCACTATACAATTCACCCACTGCACTCCAAGGACACCATAGACAATACACTAGAAACATATCAAATGCGACAAGCCAAAGGATCTCCAATCAGCATGTGGGAAAAAAGTGTAGAAGCACAAGCCTTTCCTCTACTCCTTTCTGCTGGAAAAGGTGGAAGGTGCGATGAAAGGTGCACACAAATAAAAACATCAGAATACTGCTATTTACGAATGTGTTCTGAAGAATCCTGATTTAGACAAAACATTGAATACATATTCCACCTCCGCTTTGAAAGTGAAATAGCAACTCTATGTTACGGAGTTCACACAGATTGAAAACGGGTTCCAATTTTCAAAACATGTCTGCTACGCAGCTACTTCAAAGGGTGCAAGAGAAAGATGTTTTACAGCCCAGTTACAAATCTCTTGACAAACATGCGTGGTACGAAAGTATACAGGTTCCGATGTCACGCAGATGTACGGTGTATGCTATGTAACCATGGCCCACCCAGATGATTTGTCACTTTAAGTTGTGCAGAGCATGCATGGGAAAACTTGCACAACTTCCTACGCATAGTCACAACAACAAAAGAGTACCCACATTACAACCAGCAGATATATGCACAGACATTGAGGAGGAGAGAGGGCCTTGACAAATTATACTGTACCGAAGGACACCAGAGGAGACGGTGGCATATTCACAGATGCCTTTGTTAGAGAGAGGGTGGTCGAGACCTCAGTATGTACCATGGAAACACATCAACAAGGAGAATGTGAAGTGTAGGTTACTATCATTGATCCCAGGGAAGTGGATTTATGAGATGGAGAAGATGACAGCTGGGCACAGGCTAGCAGTGGGTGATGTAAAGGGACTATTATTATCCATACTAGGAGATGCAGCTGATGACATATGGAAGAGGGTGGGGTTGCCGGGGTGACGACACAGAACCTAGATCATGATGGGGCGCCATTCGCAAACTGGAGGGTGGCGGTATGGCAAGCATTACGAACACAATACCCAGACACGTCAGACATTGGGGTGATTACGTCATGCAAAATGAGGGAAGATTAAGATCCTGTGAAGTACATTCAGGAGATTTAAGAGCTTTGGCACGTCAAAACACGAGAGCCTTGGGACAAAACAATAGCAATATTTATCACATCTTAGTGCAGAGACTACCAGAACCAGTACAGAGGAGTTTGAAGAAATTGGTGGGGATGGAAGCGAAGGGATGGCCAGAAATACAGGACACAATACTACACCACTGTAGATTGTGGCAGGACAAGGTTAAGCAAAACGCAGAAGATAGGAAGGCAGATGAAGCCAAGCTAGTGCAGCAGAAACTATTGAAGTATGCAATGGAAGGGGCAGTCATAACCAGTCCCACCCCACAAGCACAGCCACAGTGTCAGCAACCACAACAGTGTGCGCCGCCCATGGGAGGGGGTTACATGGGGCAGGGCAGCCCACAGCAGGGATTTTGGGGAAGGGGCGGTTTACCAAGGGGGCGTGGCTTTGGGCCACAGATGCATCATAATCAAGGAGGATTTTCAGGACGATTTCGGGGTTACAGGCAGCAGATGCAGCAAAACCAAGGGGCTTATTTTCAGGGGGTTTTCCAGGGCAGGGGAGGGAGCCACCCCATTGCTGGAACTGCAGGCAGCTAGGCCACATTGCAAAACATGCCGATTTAGAGGGACACATCAAAATATTGGGGATAGTAAGGCCTGCAGCCATATCAAGGAGGGTAAGAAGATTATTATAAGCAGGATCAACAGCCGCAATAGCAGATGCAAGGTTGGTATCAGCAAATGACACAAGCCCAACCAGGAGCAAATCCACAAGCCCCAGCACAGCCACAGCTACAGACACAGATGCCATCAGTGATGAGTGAGGAATGGTCTACCATGTCGAAGGCAGCCAGTATGTTGAGAAGAATGAGTATGGTGTATAGCCTACAGTGATGTGCAAAGTTGAGGAAGTTAGTAGCAAGGGTTGAGTCAATCGAATGGTGACTATGGAACCCCAATTTGAGAGTCCTGCGGAAAGGAGAGAGGAGATCCTATGGAAGACAAGTTACTCAAGAATTTTTGAATAGTGAGGGAGAACAGAAATAAGGTGGCATTTGGCAGGATTGTTGGAGTAAGCAGTTGGATTTTTATTAAAGTGGAAAAGATAGTTGCAACTCTGAAGCATGTGGGAAATTACCAGAGAGAGAGAAAGAAAGGTTAAATAGGCAATAGAGATAGGAACGGATGAGGGGCGGGGTCCAGTTCCTAGATGGTCTGCAGGACAAATGGGTCAGCTGGGGTGGAGGAGGGGTTGGCAGTTATGAGGATGGGAGCCTGTTCATCGGGAGAGGTATGTGCGAAGGAGCAAAAAAGGAGGTTGTGGTGATGGGCGGATTGGGGGAAGGAAGGAGGAGGGATGAGGAATAGGAGGATTGTGAGGGTGACATAGATGTTGCTGGTGTTAGAGGAGCCCTAGAAGGCAATGGCCTTGGCATAGCATCAGAGCATATAGTTGCGGAGCGATGCATTGTGAGCATGGCTTGTAATATGGAGGAGAGATTGTGAGAGTGGGAGCACAGAGTGTGGATTAGGTTGCTGAAGTAGGATGTTTTTCCAGAGTGCAGAGCCATTGTGAAGGAGAGGATGCCTTCTTGTAGCAAGTGGAAGTGGAGGAGAGTGGTATGTATCCCACCTATAGAAGTGACTTTGCATCAGGGTTTTTAGAAGGCATATCTGGTTGGTAATGTCTGGTGGGGAAGAGGGAGTAAAGGTACATGGTGGGTAGTGTGATGAAATGACTACTGGTCTGCATGAGTAGAGGGGGGATAAAATGGCTAAACCACCTACTCATTGTCACACTACTACCAACCAACAGTGATCGAAATGATAAGGTGAAACAAGCACAGTCAAGAGATATGCCTTCTTTGCTTTTTGTGGTTATGTGGGTCGAGGGCAGGGTATAATCTTAAGAGGGGTTTGAATGTGGTAACAGTAGTAACCCAAACAAACAGTACAAAGATTACAAAATAAAATAATGACCAATCAAGGTTCTATGAAAATGCAAATAATTAAACCACTAACACTAGCAAAAACCGACCCTGTGAAAAAACACAGAAAATGCAGAACATGTATGTAAAAGCACTCTGATTACTGGAGCTGTGGTGAATATGCAAGAAATAGAAGCAGTGTCAATGGAAAAGGACACAGTGTTCCCAAAGGTTTAACAGGGAGTTTAGGCTTCTAGACAGTACCTTATTCTCGGTCTTGGGTGGTTCAACAGACTTGAACCAGGACTCTAGGCACTGTCCTTGCAGGTCGAACCACATCTGAGTGTGGTGGGCTGTTTTGATCCAAACAGCGAGTATATATCGAGTCTGATTTGAAACAGAGCCCTGTGAGGTTTGTTGCATCATTCGAGCGGTGCATTTCAAAGAGCACACCAGGGTTGCTAAGATGGTCAAGCTGGTTCCTAAGACAATCCCGCACCTCCTGTGAGGTTCAAATGCTTCAAACACAGGCAATTTAGTTTGAGGACATTTTGAAGTGGCAAAGACAGGAGTCATGCTCCTTTGGGCTTATCGGGGGGGTTGGGTCCACCCTCAAAGAGGGTCTAGGGCAATATAAGTCCTTCCCAATATTCACTACCAGTCCTGGGAGCTTGGCTGGCATCTGCTGGGAATCCTTCCCTTCCAGTGAGGAGTCTGGTCCAGTTCAGACAGCAGAGTCAAGGTCTTGGTCCCTAGCAGTTACCACCCAATGTCCTAGGGATGGTTATGAGACAGATATTGCCTCTCTTTTGGATGCACTTTATCTTCACCTCACTTTTGGAGGACTTTGCAATGAACTGCATTTCCAATAGAGGTCCAATGAATTCTTATTGTCTCCCAGTGACTCCAAAATGAATTGGAGAAGCAGTGGGAAGCCCCTTCCTCATAAAAGTAAAGGGATACAGGTGATTGGACCAAAGCATGTCTGCTGTAAGTGCTCCAATCCCTGTTGCTGTGACAAGTCACCTTTGTGTTCTTGAATTATATTCAGAGTGTTTTGTTGTGCAGGAGATGGAGGGATAGAAAGGAAAGAGATGCCCACAGAAAAGCCGGATGGCAAAACCCATCTCAGTTCCCCTCTGTCTTCTCTGGCTACTCTAACTCGACCCCCTTCCCCAGACTGCAGCTTCAAAGGCTCTTTGATGTGCAACACCATGTTGTGGGGCTGGCCTTTGTTATTTGTGTACCTCTTTGAAGTATGGTTTCAATGTGATCTCCCAGTGAGAGCTCCTGAGCTTGATGGGAGGTGTTAACCTTCCTCCCAGAGAATCAAAGTATAGAAGTGGCTGCCTATTATTTCACTTGTTGAAGGGGATTCAGGCAGGATAGCAATAAATCCACACAGACTTTGCATAACTGATGTGGGCTCACAGGGTTGACGCTTGTATGATACCAATTTGAGGTGGCTGCACTAAATGTGTGACCTTATCAGTCACTATACCACAACCAGGTAGGGCTTGTTCTTAGAGCTTACCCTGCCTCCAGACTGATAGGGCCATAATTATGATATTTTGGAACAGAGGTGAAAAAGTAAAATGCATTCTCTGCCTGCAGTGACTTTGGGTCACAGCAGCTAGCAGGAATGGTTGAACATTGTTTTATCGAAGTTAAATACTTCACACAAACAGTTTGTGGTTTTTTACACAGGTTTCACCCCATACTCCCACCTTCAACCCTCCCACTCCAGCCCCCATCACTCACCCAATACCCCTTAACCTATATATATTTTTGGACTGTGCTTCCTATGATAGTACTCATGATAGTATTAACATTTGCTAAGCATGATTGCATGTGCTTGTTAAAGCAGAAAGAGCGAACACTTTTATGGTTTTAAAGGCATCCGTCTCTTTTACACAACCTTGTGCTAACTTATTATGACGACACAAGTGGACCGTGAGAGTTTTCGCAGAGAGCAGGCAGCTTGTCTGTTTAGTGAAGAACAACCCATCATTGACAACAGTAAATCTAAAGTAACCGCATCTGTGGTTTCTTCTAACAATGAAGTGAAGTTATTAAGGGAACTTGAAAAGGTGCAGAAACATGAGATCAGTAAATGGTGGGAAGAACATTAATTGCAGAATTATATTGATGTGTCAAGAGTTCCTCAAGGTTTACCCATTCTCACAACTCTATCGTTTGAAGAACAGGACCCTGCGATGTTGCAGGAATGGGGCGAAGCAAGCAATACATGTTCAGTGACCTTCCTGAATATCCTGATCAAATATGCACAAACGGACAGGCAAAAAGCATTGGTTAAAATTCAGGATATTGAGGATCAACTTGCTTCGATTGCCCCTAGTGAATAGGGAAACTCATCCGTAGCAACATGGAAAAGGGTTATATTTCTTTTGAGGACGACATAAAATTGAGAAAGCAACGTAAATTTCTCTGTGACAACGAGGATTACAAAAAAGGAAGAGTTTTGACATTTGCCAGATGCTTTGATACTTTACGGCGTAATCTAGCAGTTCCTCCTTCACCATTGCCTAATAAACATAAGCCTCAGACTCATCTTCAGACATTACGACTGCAGAAAGCAAAAGTGAGCAGCCCCAACGCAAGTTGAATTCTTTAGAAGAGATGAGACTGTTGGGGTTAGATGGCAGAAACAACAACAGCAAAAAGGCAAGAGGCAAAGGCAGAGGCAAAGCAATGGGGTACAGAGGAAGAATAAAACAAGGCAGGGGCAATGCCTCAAGCACCGCGGACACTGACGAATCCGAGAGGCTCACTCGATCTGGAGCAAACAAAACTCAATGATTGGTACAGATTCATTGGACATGTCGATAGTGAATGTGTCCACTTATACCTTTACCTCTGCAGAATCTAAGATACTTCACTTGCAGCTTAATTTCTGTCCCACTGCTTCCTACACTTATGTTGAGACCAGGATTGATGTTGACAAGTATATGAGAAAGGTCAGACTAAAAAAGTTTTTTGCCATGAACCCACCAAAAATAGGCCCAGTAGAAACTCAACATGGGCATACATCAGTGTCCCTTCATGACGTTATGGTTCTCACTGATCTCCTCCATCTGGAATCTGAAAGCCTTGATCCCTGTAATGTCGTAGATCCTGAGTGGGACTTAGCAGATGTCCAAACTAATTGGTCAGGAAAGAGTCAATTAAAACTCAAATCCAGGTTCAACCCCATCTTTAACCCTGGCGGTCATATTGAGTCTTTTCAGGATCTGGTTAGTGTTCATCTTAAGAGGATAAGAAAGACGAGAGTGTCTAACAAATACAATCTCAATCACCAAGAACAAGAGACTCTAATCAAGTTGTGTTCACTCCCGGATTGCATCATTAAGCACTCTGATAAAGGCACGAATATTGTGAACATGAATCGGCATGACTATATTAAGGAGGCCGAAAGACTGCTCACTGATCTAGCCTGTTATGCCGAACTTTAAAAGGATTCTACTGCAGACATGATCACCAAACTCGTCGAGTTTCTCAAAACATGGTTTGAGAAAGGCTTACTGGATGAAGACATGTGTACATTTTTGCATCCTAGATTTCCGGTAATGCTGACTATTTATTTTCTGCCCAAACTTCATAAGAACTTGACCAAACCTCTGGGCAGACTAATTGTCACCCTATGTGGAGCTCTGCTTGAAAATATTTGACTTTGATATCTTTTGTCACCACTTTGCCTTCATAGCTGAGGGATACAAAAGACTTTTTTGAATAAAATAGATGGCATCCCTTGGGAACCCACCTTTTTACTTGCTACTTTGGATGTGATCTCCCTTTATACATCCATCAAACACAAAAATAGTTTAAGAGCATGTGAGTATTTTTTACATACCAAATCTATACACTATTTGGAACATAGCGAAATGATCCTGGAAATGATAGGTTTGTGGTTAAACAACAACACCTTCCTTTTCAACAAAGAGATTTTTATTCAACTCCAGGGGACCGCTTTAGGTTCTACCTTTGCCCCCTCGTACGCCAAGCTAACAATGGGTTAGTGGGAGGAATTTGAGGTGTGGCACCCAAAAAACAGCAAATACACTGATAAGATTGCTCTTTGGCTGAGGTATATTGACTTGTTCGTCATCTGTGATGGAACTATGACAGAATGGCAGGAGTTTGTGAATATTTTGAATGTAAATCAGTTCAATCTACAATTTACTGAAAGTCACAGCAAGACTGCTATTGTATTTTTAGATATTCTTGTTACAGTGGCACAAGATGCGCTGGTCACACAACTGTATAGAAAACCGAGCAGGTCAAATGCACCTCTCTATGCCAAACGTAACCACCCTGTACCCCTTCATTGGTGCATACCTTATGGTGAATTTATTTGTATTCAGAGAAACTGCTCCAAAATTGAAAATTTTGACATTGAATTTGCATTTATGGCTCACAAATTCCATCTACATGGATATTGGAAGAAAATCCTGCAAAGAGCATACATGAAAGCCTGTGAGAAAGATAGAACATCACTTTTGATATCTAATCAAGCCGCTCAAACTGGATCAGTTTAACAAGACTCACGCCATATCTTGACCTATGGTAATGGTTCCAGTGCAATACGATGGATCATCAGTAGACACTGGCATGTGCTAAAATTGGATGAGCACTTGAATGGGATATTAGGTGAAAGAGTGAACATTACTTTTTGAAAATCTGCTTCACTCAAAGATAATCTTGTATCCAGTTATATGAGGCCTATGGCTATTTCACGGGCTGAAAGTTGGCTCAATACTCAAATTCCTGGGTTTTTCAAATGCACTAAATGCAAAGCATGCCAATAAGCTGCCAATATGACCAGTTTCCACCATCTCATTTTAGTTTCTGATATACCAATCACATCTAGAATCACTTGTGATACAGCCCATGTGGTTTAAATTCTTAGCTGCTCATGTGGTAAATGGTATGTGGGTAGTACCATAGCCCAACTAAAATTGAAGATCTTATATTCGTGCAATCAAAAATGTTGATCCTACCTATCCTATGGTGATACACTTTAAGACAGTTCACGACAGCAGATTGGAGGGCTTTGCATTTTTTGTAATACAAGAGGTGGCAATAGAGAACTCTCTTTGAGACAATGTGAGATCAAGTGCATTCTTGATTTTGAAACAAAAAAACCCAAAGGGCACAACCTTGGTGAGGAGCTTTATACTTTCTTGGGTACCTAAGATACTCATGACATTTTTTTTTTAGAGTATGTACATTGATCAGTCTCTTCTTTCATTCACCCTTTTCTACTCAGTTGTTGGTTTCAGAAACAATTTTGAACTAACCAATATTCCATCTACATTTTGGGATGTATTCATTTCTGTTTTCTTTCTGTTGGATGTTTCTGTTTCTGTTTTTCTGGTTCCCTCTTTTTTCTTTAGTCTTGATTTTCTATTATTAAGAAATAATTTTTCTTTTCTTATTCAATTTGCTTTTCTTGGGTCATTGTTATTTATGAATTAATTATCTTCAGTAACTTTATGCTCTTCCTTGCTTCCTATTGTGGGATATCATTTTCCACTTTTCTTTTATTTTTTTCTATTTCATTTGTCTTTTCTCGTTGAGGATGATTTTCTTAGTGTATTTAATATGGGTAGTATGCTATACTTGCCTTTGTATTGAATGTATTGATTGGGAAACTTTTTAACGTTGTGCTTGCCAACTTTGACAATTTTAGATAAAATCTCTGTGATGTCTGATATTATTGTGCACTATGCAGTTTATTTGATATACTTGTCTGCATATATTTTTCAGCACACACATTCTTGTGTGGTTATGTCCAAATTAGCTCAAATGTAAAGCTGGTTATTTTTATGAAGCACTATACACTTTATTTTATGTACTGTATTGCGACTTTTTGCACAAGCATTTTTATGCAGTTATGTTTACTTGCACATTTTTGCACAATCTGCTTTGTCATCCTATTTATATTCTCTTAACAGTTTTCATCTAATTCAGCTTTTTGTGTAACAAAATGACTTTTTTGCATTTTTTGGTCCTGTTGGAATGTAGTATTTGCTAAACCGAGCACAAATTATTGTATACATATACTATTGGTTCAGCACCATGCTGTTCATTGACTCGCTCCTGACCCATTTTGTTCAGATACATTGAGTCACTTCACACAAGCTGGTTCTTCAGGTACTAAAAAGAATCCGTTATTAGACTTTTTTTTTCCACATGGATGACATTGTGGTGGCATTTGGCATTAAGCACTTTATCTGCATATTTGCACTTGTTATGTTTCTAGCATAAATGCATTACGAGATGGGTTTTAGGGCTCATGTTAATTTCAAATTAGTGTAGTCAATTAGACACAATATCAAGTATCTTTTGTTTTACACAGCAGTACGTTTTTTTGGCAATATGGGTTCAGACACTGTGCGGAATGCATTTTAGCGAATGCTCGACATTTTGTTCAGAATCGTGCTTTTTAATTAATTTTATTAAGCTATGATCCATGTCTGTTTGCTTTTAATATATATATGGTATGTGTAACATTTGGTTTTACCGTCATAATTATGCCTTCCTTGCACTGTACAGGTTAGTTATTTACCCATTTCAAGATGTCTGCCTGGACTACTGATTCACAAATGCTTGTCCTCATTGTACGTTTACTATGTTTATTGTTTCTTAGAACCATAGAGTAAGAACTTCAGTTTTAAATACCCTGCTGTTCTGTAAACTCCACATTGTGATGAAGCAGCTGGACAGCCGTGAAACGCGCCAACTGCTAAGCACTCTCTCTTTTTTGTTTCACTGGACACGTCTTGCAGTAGCGGCTGTGGAGTTATGGTTAAATTGCTAAACCCATACAAAGAGCACTTTTTGGGCGGCTTATAACTTCACTCCCCCAGGACGAATCCTCACCAAACTTTGCAGAAAAAAAGTATATGGCTCGCTCAGAATTTTTTTGACAAGTTTGTTGAAGTTTCGTCAAGGGGGGCCAAAGTTATAGTGGGCTCCCAAAAATGTAGTTTTTTTCATAGATATAATGGAAAAACATTTTGCTCATGCCTACAGCCCAAAACGCTGAATGGATGGTCCCAAAAATGTGCTTTTGTAAATTTGGTGTAAATTTAGTGTAAATCCGTCCAGTATTTATTTTTAAATGACCAAAAAGTAGGTAAAAAATAATTAGTGATATCTGGCTCTGCTTCGCGGACCCATTCTCTGTTTCGTCCGCGGACAGGCATCTGATTGGCCTAGAGGGTGCCGTGATGTCTGCGGACATCGGAAGCACCGCCCTGATTGGATGGTGAAAAGCATGAAGTGTGTCTGATTTTTGGAACTGCCCGCCATGTTGGATTTGCGGACATTCCGGCAGTGTGCACGGAAACCGCAGTAGAAAAATATTAAAAAACACAATGATGCACTTGTCAAACTTATCAAACAATCTCATGGGAGGTGAGGGGTGATGAGGATGGGATGGGATATGGCTGTAAGAAACCAAAAAACAGGTGTTTTTCACCCCGAAAGTCTGCAAACAATCTGAATGTTTAACAATGTTTTTTCTGTGAATTTCGTAGGTTTTTATTAGTGCAACTTAACCATAATGTCCCAATAACAAAGTATTTTCAGTGAATATTTATCATATATATTCAGTAAAAAAACTTTAGTTGATGCTCCATTAAGGTGAACTAATTTGATGCAACGGAACTCTTGAACTTCAATATAAAACCTTTTGTTGAAGGGACATTGAGGTGCAGATTTAATGCCACAAAACCCACAAAATTCAGTAGGTGCTGGAAGCTACGCCACCTATGATGCCCCCATTGCGCAGCCCGTAAGCCCTCTGATGACATCACAAATGACATCACTGTTGATATGACATATGCCATCACTTGTGCCATCATGAGTGACATCACTGGTACAGCAGATCACGCATGCAAGAAAAAGAGACAACATTTAACAGGCGTGCTTCTGCATAGAAGGGTTGATTGAGGTGCAAAGCCTGGTTGGAGTTAGCAAATCAAAATACTGTATATATATATATACAACCAGGAAATTCATACACACAAGAGTAGCACTCCATTGACTGAGCTTTTACCTTTATCTCTCTGTTCTAAAAACATTCTCCTTTGCAAAGAACACATTAGGCAGTTATGACTTTGTGCCAGAACACAAAGGAACACAAAGGAATACAACATACATGGGAAGAAACAGTTTCTGAAATCATTGTATCTTCATATAATGGTCATCACTTCCCACATCCACTGAATTAAAGTTTATTCACTGGGTATTCCAAGATGGCCGGCAGCAGAGAGTAGACATGCCGACCGTGCTCTCGCGGACGCGTGCTAGATAAGGCGTCTCTACCACCCCGCTAGCACCACTGGAAAGGTACTGAGATGGCCCCTATAAAAGCAACAGACAACAAGCAGGCTGGGCCAAAAGGGGGAAGCAGAAAGCACCACAAAGGCACCGCGCCCCACACACAATGGCCTGCGCCACAAGCAGCGCCGGCCCTTGGCGGGGAGACAGTGAAAGAGGAATCCTGGCCAGCAATGAACACTGGAGCTGAGGTGGCTCTGCGAGCCCAAAAGGACCAGAAGATCTGGCCCTGTGAACAGGGGCACCTAGTGAATCCCCCACCTCGGAGTGGAGCAGGGGAAGGATGTTGTTCCCATAACTGAGGGACGTGCCCGCACCAGGATCTCGGAAGGGCCGGGGAACGAAGAGGAAGGGAGGAGGCGGTGAGTGCTGGACCCCAGAGACATCACCCGGGGCCGGAGGAGCCCCAGCTCGACGGGGATGCAGCAGCCCTCTGAGAAGAGCGCAAGAGGGGACAGGGGAGCCATTGCCCCTCACACATACTATCGAGTAGGCACCAGGGCCCGCATGGTCCTGACAAGGTAGGAGGCCACCACGGAACATGGCAGGGAGGAGGGGACCCAACAACCTGGACCCCGGGCCCTCTCCCCCAGGTGAACACTTCTAACTGCCCCCACCAGGAGGACTGGGTGAACGCTGCAACAGGGGTGAAGTTACAGAGGCAGAGAGGAGCAAACATTTCAAGAACACACCATCACCAAGCCCTGAGACCAGGGGGAACCCGGTACCTCGAGCAGACAACTGGATAAGCCTGATATCGGGCAGACCAAAGGTAGAGAAGGCCTGCAGCCCCTTCAAGGAGAGGCGAGAGGTGCCCAGCAGAGGGTGGAAGAGGACTGAGGAGACTGGAAAGGCAGAACTGCCCAAGAAGACCCAGAAGGAGGTGCAAAGCCTGGAGGAGTCCGATGGTAGTTGGAGGCAGGCAAAACCCCTCTCTGGAAAGCATGAGGAGTGCAGGTACAAGTAGTGGTGTCAAACAAGAGAGCATAGGACAATCCCCTCCTAGGGAACCTGTGGAGGCGGTCAGGGCCCATACCTGACAGGAAAGCCACGACCACTAAATGCAAGGGAAGAAGCGGGAAGGCAGTTCCAATCCCAGGTGATGCACCAGGCACACTCCCAACCATGTGGCTAACACAGGATGTCAGAGAAGTGCCCAAACACAGCCAGGAAGGGGCTACAGAGCACAGCACCCGAGCAGACATGGAAGGAGCGGCCCCAATGTCTAGGCAGGACTTCAGGGAGAAAATGCACGCTCTGCAGACCAGTTTAGCTAAAACATTCCAGGATCAATTTCAAATCATGTGAGCTGATCTGAACGTGGCCCTGGGGTAGATACGACAAGACATAGGCCAACTGGGGGAGAGGACGAACATCTTGGAAAGAGGGCTGCAAGAGGTGGACAAAGAAACAATGTCCAACAGTGAAGCCATAGAGCGCCTAGACGTGGCCACGCAGAATCTAGAGATCCAAATATATGACATGGAAAATAGGTCCCACAAAATTAACATAAGAGTGAAGATGCTTCCAGAGTTGGTGCCGGACAGGGAACTAAAAAAAGTGGCCCAGGCAATCTTTGCAGTAATCCTGGGAGAAGAGACTCCAGACTCCATAGAATTGGACCACATTCATAGGGTAGGGAGAATGGATAAAGCCCAGGGAGCAAGGCCAAGAGATGTCCTGGCGGCATTCACCAGATATGCCCAGAAAGAAGCAGTTTTACAGGCAGCAAGAAAGCAGGAACCAATAATGTATAAAGGACAACAAATAGCATTATTTCAGGACTTGGCTAACTGCACATTGATAAAGAGATGGCAAATGGGTCCAGTGCTTAACATGCTCAACGAACGAGGGATACGTTACAAATGGACATTCCCATTTGACCTCGTATTTGACTAGGAAGGAAGACAAAAGCGTATTAGCACAGTGCAGGAGGAGCCGCCCTCTTGCAATTGTATGGGTCCCAGTCAGAAGATGGATCACAGACCATGGATACCAGGTGAACACCACGCCATGGGAGTGGACAATGGTGGGCGAAAAGAAGAGAAGAAGCATGACATGGCGAGGACTTCCGCATAAACAGAGAGATGGGAAAACTTCTGGAGGAGCCGGCGAAGATGAACAAGGGGGATCCTAGGAACTAAGAAAAAGCGGTGGTGGACCTCTAAGAGTGGCAAAAAGGAAGGGGAAGGGTGAAGGTCATCACGGAATTAGAAAGGGGCATAATGCCGAGGAAGGTGAGAAGAAGAAGTGGAATCTGATCTCAGGGGGGGTGGTAGGGAGGGAGTGCAGGGAGGGTAGAAGGGACCAGCAGAGGCACAGAGGAAGGGTGAAGGAGAGGTGAATGGGGGGGGTGAAGGAAACACAAATGGCCAGTAAGTCCAGCTAAGGCAATCAGAAAGAAGGGCAGAATTACGAGAGGGGGGACTCCCATGGGCAGAAGACGATCCAACCTACACATTCAAGTGGGAGACACACAATGTAAGGGGTCTCAACACACCCTTGAAGAGGAAAGAATTTGAGAGGCTCACTAGAAAGGAGAGCATAGATGTCCTGGGTTTACAAGAGACGCACCTTCTGGTGAAGGACCAGGAGAGGCTAAAAATGAGGGGCTACAATCGAATCTTTCATGCTTCAGGGGGTGCTAAGAGAGGTGCGGTGGCATTAGCCATTAAAACACTATGGATTTTCGAGTAGGGGAAGTCTCCAGGGACAAGGGCGGCAGATATTTAATGGTGAGAGAAACGTACATGGAGGCTGAATGCACAATTGCAACTGTCTATGCACCACATGTGGGCCAGGACGCATTCCTAAGGGGTTTCATAGGAACACTGGAGGGCTTCGCGAGAGGGCACATAATCCTAATGGGAGACTTTAACCTGTCATGGCAGAGGGGAAAGAACAGATTGGCGAGGAATGTCCAGGGGGGGGACCCGAGGCCTCAGTTGAACTACAAGACAGGATAGAAGGGTCCGGACTGCGGGATGGATGGATGGGATTGACAGGGGACGGACGAGGTGCGGTACACCTTCCTCTCGAGCGTACAAGACCACGGAATCCAGAATGGATTATATATGAGTATCTGGACCCCTATTGGGCAAGGTGAGAGACGTGGAGCTGGGGCCACTTGGCATAGCAGACTATAAATTAGTCTCCATGACACTCAAGCTTCGGAGACAGAAGCATAGAGTCTGGAGATGGAAATGCCAAGGGGCACTCCTGAGGTACCCCATGATAAGGGAGGACATTGAGAGTAAAGTGAAAGAATGTTTTGTACTAAATAAAGACACAGAGAAGAGGGAATCCACTAGATGGGATGCGTTTAAGGCAACAATCAGAGGGGAGCTCATCACAGCAAAGGCCAGTAGAGACAAACAACTTAAGGCACTCAAGAAGCAACTAGAGGCTGAGGTGGAAGCTGCGAGGAGAGCAGTAGCAGAAACCCCCCCGAGAGAGGCCCAGAGGTCTTACAGACGTGTGATAGAACAGCTTGGGGTCCTGTGCACAAAACAAGCAGAGGGGGCATTGCTCTTTGTCCGACAGAGGTACTATGTGAAGGGCAACAAGGCAGACCCGTTGTTGGCACGACTCCTGAGCCTTAAACATCACAGCCTTAAAAGACGAGAAAGGAGGGCTCCTTACAAGCCTCGAGGACATGCACGAACTCCTGGCGGGATATTACGCAGAACTCTATGCTTTACAAGACCCCCAGACCCAACAACAGGAACACTTCCTTGAGAAGCGTAAGCTCCCCCAAATTAATAAGGATGCCCAAGAAGCCCTAAATCAACCTATAACAGAGGATGAGGTTAGAAGGGCAATGACGATATTGCCCCTAAATAAAGCTCCAGGGGCTGATGGCTATACGGCGGCCTTTTATAAAACATGCGCTGCCACTCTCATCCCTCACATGAAACGGCTCTTTAACTCCTTCAAAGACTCAGGTCGCATCACCCCACATTGGAGGAAGCCAAAGTGCCTCTGATCCCGAAACCCAATAAAGACCCCATGGAATGCAAATCATATAGGCCCATCGCCCTCATAAAAGTGGACGCAAAGATATTTACAAAGGTTCTGGCAAATAGGATGGACAAACACCTCCACAAACGTATTCACCCGGTTCAGGCGGGGTTCATATGGGGGAGGCAGACAGCTGATAACTGTCGGAGGGTGGCTCACCTGGTAGAAAAGGTAAGGAAGACGAACACTCCCATGGTCCTCCTAGCATTACATGCAGAAAAAGCATTTGACCAGGTGGAGTGGCCCTTCCTGTTCCGAGTCATGAAGGTGATGAACCTAGGGGGGAATTTCCTTAGAATGGGACAAGCCAACTATCAAGACCCGATGATGACCGATTTGAATATATGTGCCTAGCAGTGAATGGGGAGATGTCACGCCCTATACAATTGGGCAGGAGAACTAAGAAGCGGGTGTCCACTTTCCGCATTGCTATATGCAATAAATGTAGAACCCTTTCTTCAGTCAGTGCGAGAATTGAAGGAGATCAGGGGGATAACCTTTGGTGGGCAGGAGCACAAAGTGGCAGCCTTTGCGCAGATATGATGCTATCCCTAACGAGACCCCAGGGATCCATCAGGGCAGTTAGGACACTATTAAACAGGTTCCGGGAAGTGTCGTGCCTACGCATAAATATTACCAAATCGGAGCACATGAATCCCACATTAACAAAACAAGAATGGGAGGCCCTGAAAGAGTCCATCCCCGTTGTCTTGTCCCCAAGGGATATTAGATATTTAGGAATCTACCACAACCAGAATCTAACAGGATGGTACGCACGACCTACCCGCCTCTGTTAAAGGGAATTGCAGAGATGGAGGAACCTGAGAATATCATGGATAGGAAGGATAGCGACAGTGAAAATGGTAGTGCTCCCCAAATCCTGTATCTGTTCCAGGCGATACTGCAGGCAAATCCAGCAAGCTTTTTCAGCGACTTGAGGAAGGTGATAAGCGAGTTTATATGGGAAGGGAAAAGGCCGAGGCTAAACAGACGCCTACTCACAGCCCCTAAAAGGGAGGGAGGAATGGCCCTGTCAGATATTTGAATATATTACGAAGTAACGCAATTAAGAGTAATCAAGGAGTGGTTCCGTGGGGGGGAGCTCTCGGTGGCCATGGATCGAGCAGTGGCATGACATGACCTTAAAGAGGTACTTTGGCTCCCAAAATAGCATAAGCCTGCACACCTGTACGAAAGTTCCATTACAAAACTAGTAGCTGACCTATGTGACAGGGTGGTAAAAACAAAGGGAGAAAGGGGATCACAACCTTTCCCTCCTCATTCACTCCCATATTACAGAACGGCAATTTCACACTGGTAATGGAAAAGGACGCATTCAAGCATTGGAAGGAGGGAGGATGCAGGGTCCTTAGGGATATGCTTCAAGGGGAAGACGTCTGGTCCTTCGAAGAGTGCAAACGAGACTTTAAGGTGGGAGAGGGCGAGAGGTTGAGATATGCACAGCTGAGGTACTGGGTAATGAACCCAAATAATAAAAGGGCGGCCACCAGAGAAGCTATGGCTTTTTGAGAAATTTGTATTAACAAACGATGGTTCAAAAGGACTGATTTCCAACCTCTATAAAATATTGGAAGATGCCACCCCCAGAAGGAAATAGACATACATGCATCACTGGGAGGAAAGGATAGGGCAGGAGATTACGAAAGAGGCATGGGGTAAATTATGGAGGAAAATACCGAAACTGGCAAGAGCGTTGCAGTTGCAGGAAACCTGGTACAAAATCCTGTACGCGTGGCACTACACGCCGGCCCACCTGCACAAGATGTACCCGAACACCACTACAGAAAAGTGCTGGAGGGGCTCCGGTGGCACGGGCACAGAGGCACATATATGGTGGGAATGCCCCTGAATTAGTGTCCTTCTCGTGAGAAATGCAGCATGCACAAAGTCGGGCATTTGGGGCAGAGGGGCATATGCCCCCAGAACTTATCCTGCTAGGCCTTAGAGGACAAGGTGAAGCTCCAGAACCCATACATCGGGAGAAAGCAAGAATAGTCTTAAACCTGGCAGCAATGACCATTATAGCTCAGAGATGGAAGAGCACTATCATCCCCACGGTACAAGACTGGAAGTGTGGGAAACGATAGCCCTTGAATGGTCCACTTACGTTATGGACAACAATATACAGAACTTTGGGAGGGACTGGGGAGAGGTCTTGAACTTTCTGAAGGAGGACTTCCGAGCACAGTGGTGCCCCCAACACCTTAGACTGCTGGATATGGAATGAACTCAATGAGTCGACATCCGATGAGCTGGAGAAAACCCTCAACTGCAACCGGGGGGGGTTGTTATACAGGTTGTAGAAACAATAAAAAGAAGTTTCAAAAAAAAGTTTATTCACTGAACTTTAAGGGTTTTTGTAATACATCGGCCGTGGCCACTCTACATGTTGCACCAATATTTTTCTTTCAGCCCCACAAGCCATGACATTTGGCCGTGGCCTATGTACACGTTGCATAGTTTTTGCAGTCTCATTAGTCATGGCCGTCAGACGTGGCCTCTGTACATGTTGAACCAATACCTTTCTATTGGGCCCGCTAGCCATGGCCACTGACCATGTCACCCCATACATGTGTTACTAAACACACATTGTCCCCTCCCCAGTAGATGTAGGTGCTGTAGATGTTAAACTATTTTTGCCTAACTCCTCATTCCAGTGCAAATGTCACTGTAATCATTTCTGAAAACATAAATTCCTGCGCTAACGTGGCAGTTCGAAGATTCCTGGGACAAAGGTAAAATAATTTCGAAATTAAAATTCTTGCCAGGCCTCACAGGCACTCTAAATGTGACCCTCCTCTTTTTTGCAGGTACCCTCACTCCCCTTCCTTTTTCCATCCCTAACCCTATCCCATTCCCCCCTAGCACTCATCGCTTCATGCAACGCACATTTATTTCTGAGAATATCTTGTGGAGTTGTCACAGTAATATCGTGAAATGCCAGTGGTCTTGCCAAGATAAAACAAAAATGTTCTACCTGTAGCTGTCTCCCAACCCACCCCCAAATACCCAGGTTCACATGCTGTCTTATTTCCCACTCCTGACCTCTAGCCTAATGTTATTGCTATTGCTATTGGTATTTATATAGGGCCTACAGCCAGGAAATCTAAGCGCTGTCATTCAAAATACTCAGGATTCCCCTTGGAGTGACTAAATAAACAGAAGTGTTTTGGATGTCTTTGGGAAGTTGAGAATTGATTAGACTCTCTTGGGTCATGGGGGAGTTCATTTCAAAGCTTTATTGCCTCCTTTTTTTCTCCTGCAAATAGTGTTTTGAGCACTTCATTTTTGGCTTATCCTGGTATTATCATGAGAATTGCTCCCATCAAGCTAAAAAATGGTGGCTTTTCATTTCTAAAAAGTCTCTCAGCCTCTCTACTGCAAAGCACCAAAACAGATATTTTAAAATGTTTTAAGGAGCAGTCAAGGAAATTAAGTCTACACTTTTGCCTTAGTAGTTCCTTATCTGAGTCAAAGCTGCCCATCACTTTTTGCGCCACAGTTATTCAAAAGCTGCACTTTTTCTCTAGGGCGAAAATGATCGGAAGTAGGCTGAAACTTTGTTTATGAATTGTTCCCAAGATTTCCAGTTTGGGGGAGAGGGGGGTGGGTGGGTGGTCGTGACAAACCTTTTGTTTGGAAAATGTCATCAAAATACATCCAGCAATTTAAAATGTATTAGCCATAGAATTTTGGGGGGAAATGGCAACATTTTAATTTCTGAAGATCCTCTCAGCATCTCTGCTTCAAAGCACCATGGGAGATATATAAAGATTTTTGGAAGCAGGGGAGACCCCTTCTCCATAACTACTGGATGGATATACTCCAAGTCAATGCTTTGTGCCAATGTTTTTTTCTTATTTGGTCCAAATTCATCCAGCGTTTTTGTGATACAGCTCCCCACAAATCGCATGAAAGCTGCCCTATAATATATATATATATGTATATATATTTACTGCCCTACAAAGTTATTTTGTTGAAGTTAATTGACACAAAGTAATTCACTTTGATGAAACAACAGTATATGGTCAGGAATGTGCATGTGAATTTAGAACCTGCCCTCTGCTGCAGCAGAGCAAATGTATATACTATGCATTTAATAAAAGGTTAGTCTGATCAACAACCACCCTTTCAAAGATGTATTACCTGCATCGTTTTATTTATTAAAACTCAAAAATACTTGTGTTATTTCACCCTTATCAGATGTCAATACTTCACAGGTAGTGCAAGTTAAAGGAAGAGCAAACCACCAGGTTAAAATCAGAGAATGCCTGGTCAATAGAAAAGGTTTTGGGTGGAGCAATGGAGAGTAGGGGGAAAGGCTTTGGCAAGATAGGGGTCTGGTTTAATTATTTATTTGAATTTTGTTTAGCGCCGGCCTTACCCAGAAGATCTTGGGGTGCCTTACATGGCTCAAATATTGAAATGGTGGAGGTTGAAAAATGAAGTTACAAAAGGTTTTCAAGAAAGAATAGGATTGTTTGGATAGACAAATGATAGCAGTGGAGGGGCAGGGTTATGTGTGGGGAAACAGGAATGTATTGAGGCTTTTTCTGAAAGGGTATTACCCAAAATGACCTTTTACAATTGATCTTTTGCACAATTTACCTAATTATAGTGGTCCTAATTGACCTTCTGCACAATTGACCTTTATATTATTTTGAGGCTTATGTATATATGTATTGGGTTGGTTTTGGATTCAAATAATATATGGGGATTGTGTGGGGGATTGGAGGGGGTTTTGGATTGGGTAGGGGTTGTGAGGGGTTTCCCCCCACATATATGTCCTAATTGACCTTCTAAATTAGGTCAATTGTCCCGAGGTCAATTCTCCCGAGGTCAATTTTGAAAATGTCAATTCGTATACACCTTCTGAAAGTGGGGAGGGAGGATACAGTGCATATGTGAAGAGCAAGGGTGTTCCATGCCCTGGGTGCCCAGTGGGTAAATGCTTGTTCTTGTGTGCATGCGAGTTTGCAGAGTGTAATATGTAAAAGGTGTTGGCTGCTTTTTCTGGTGTTTGTGTGGGTGATGGATTTCAGTTTTCATGAAGGTAAGATGGAGTTTTGAGGTGGCTGGCTTTGAAAATAATGCAGGGTATGTGGAACCAGTGGAGTTGGGCAAGAGCGGGGGTGATGTGTGAAGGTTTGAGTAGGTGGAGGATGAGTCGGGCAGCTTCATTGTGTACGGCTTGTAGGTGGGCAGGGGTGCTTCTGGGGAGTCCAGCGAGGAGCATTTCCATAGTCCAGTTTAGAGAGAACCAGTGCTTGGACTGCGGTGAGGAAGTCGTCAGGAGGAAGGATGCATCTTATTTTGCATAGGAGAGGTAGTTGTCGATTGTATGTTTTGATGATAGCAGCTATCTGGTGTGTGAAGGAAAGATGGGGTTGATGGTGAAGCCAAGGGATTTAACAGGTGTGGAGGGGGCTATATGTGGGATGTCTGCGGCAAGTTCTTGAATCTGGAGGGTGTGGTTGGGTTTGTGCCTTGGGGGCTATGAGGAGGTAGTTTGTTTTGGAAGGGTTCAGTTTGGGGATGTGGGTGGCCATCCAATTGGTAATGGTGTAAAAACAGGTTTTGAGGGTGTGGAGTTGTGAAGGGGATGACATTTGGAAGTATATTTGTGTGTCATCTGCGTATTGGTGGGAATGTATGGTGTGTTTGCTAAGAGTCTGTCCAAGGGATTCAACATATAGGTAGAAGAGGAGTGGAGATAAGGAGGAGCCTTTCAGGGCCCCATACTTGCCTGGGGTGGGGTCTGATCAATAATGGGGCATGGAGATATATGTGTTCTGTCAGTGAGAAAGGAGGAGAACCAGTCGAGCACAGTGCCAGAGAGATTCAACCTGTGGGCTAGGATGTCTAGTAGAATGGTGTGGCTGATGGTGTCAAAGGCTGCAGTGAGGTTGTGGAGTACATTAAGCTGTTTGTCCTTTGTCTGTGATGCTGGGGACGTCATTGAGGATGTGAAGGGTACTGGTCTCAATGCTGTGTCCAGGTTGGAAGGGGCTGAGTAGGTTGTTTATGGGGATGTGTAGTTTCAGTTGGATAGTTACAAAGTGTTCCATGATTCTGGTAAGGTTTGGTAGGATAGTAACGGTGCAGTCGTTTTCATGGAGCATGGGTCTAAGAGATTGTTTTTGTGGAGGGGTGAGATTTGTCCCGTTTTGAGTGCAGTGGGGAGAGTACCATGTGAAAGACAGGAGTTGATGATGTTGAGCCAGTAGGGAGCTAGGGTGGTGGTGCAATTGGATGCAGCTTGAGGTGGGCATCCATCATCCAGGAAGTGTGCTGGCTTTGTTTTGGCAGTGATGAGGGTGTCAGCACCAAAGAGGTGGAAGGTGTCCAATGGATCGGAGTGTTTGGGAGTGGGGGTTGTGAGTGGGAGAGCTAAGGAGAGGTCTGTCCTGATGTTCTGTATTTTAGAGTTGAAGTAGGTCATGAGGGAGTTGCATACTGCAGTGGATGGAGGTGCAGATGGTGTGCATAGTGGTTTAGAGATGTACTCGATGATGTTGAACAGTATCTGGGTACGATTGGTGGTGGATTGGATTCCTTGGAAATAATGGGTGACTTTGGCATTGTGTATGGCTGTTTTATATGTGTTACGGCAGTGTCTCAGGAGTATTCTGGCTGAGGGGCATGAATTCTTTTGCCAGGCTCTTTCTAGGCATCTGGCTTCCTGCATGATCGAGAGTAGGGAACTGTTGAACCATGGCTTGTGGTGTTTTTGTAATTTGAGAGATGTAATTTGGTCGAGTGCTTGTGTGATGATGGTGTTGTATTGGTGGAGTAAAATGGTAGGATATGTGTGCGGGGCGTGATATGAGTGGTGCTAAAGCTATGTCTGTAATGTGTTTAGTTTGTCTGGCTGGATGGTGAAAGGGGATGCATGGCAGGTGGTGAGATTGTGTATGGTAGTGTGAGCATGATGGGGGTAGCAAAGTGGTCAGACCACAATACCCAGATTCGATTATCCACAAAGACATGATGTTTGCTTGCACTCAAAAGGTCCATGGTGTTGCCAGCAATGTTTGTGGGATAGGTGATGAGTTGTGTGAGGTCATAAGGGGTGAGTGGAGCAAGGATAATCTTTAGTATGGGATTGGTGTGTGGAAGGGAAATACTGGGGTTGAAGTCGCCATGGTAGATATTGTTGCAGGGGGAGTTGTGGTTTTTAGTAGTGAAGTCAGTCTAGTCGGGGTGGAAGTTGGGATTGTGCATAGGAGGGTGATAAATGAGGTGGTGAAAGGTGGGGAGTGGGTGCGATGGAGGGGAGCAAGTAATGGATAGTGCTTCAAAGGATGTGTATGTTGGTGGTGTGGGATTACTAAGTGTATATATGATGGCAATGCCACCACCTTGTTTGTGTGGGCGGTCTCTACGGTGGATGAGATAGTGCGGGGGAAGCATGTCAGGGATGATAGGTGTGTAGTGGGCTTTGAGCCATGTTTGTGTAAGGAAGAGTATGTCTGGGGAGCGTGTGATAATAAGTTCATTAATGTCATGCCGGTCCGATAGCACCGCAAGTAGAGTGCTCGCTTTGACATCTGTGCAGAGCCTGCTGACGCAGGTTCGAAGCCCGGCAGGGCCGAACTCAGCCTTTCGTCCTTCCGAGGTCGTGGATAATAATAAGCAGCACTCAGATGCATGAGGGTTCGTAGCGCTATATAAATGCTAAATTATTATTATGTGTGTGAGCAGGGTCAGAGTGGCAGTTGAGAAGAATGCAGGTGTATGCAATTAGTTGTTTTCACGGATTGCTGTGTTGGAGTTTGATTTGGATGTTGTTTGTGTGCTGTGTGTGAGGCATTCTTGTGGCAAACAGTGGCTAACAGGGAACACAGTAGAGAAGAATATAGCAGCAACCGTTAGCTCTGTCTTTCCTTAACAGCAGCCAACAGGGAACACAGAAGGAAATAGAGAAGGATATAGCAGCAACCATTAGCTCTGTCTTTCCTTAACAGCGGCCAACTGGGAACACAGAAGGAAATAGAGAAGGATATAGCAGCAACCCTTAGCTCTGTCTTCCCTCAGAAGGGGCCAACAAGGAACACAGATTGAAATGGAGAAGGATACAGCAGCAACCCTTAGCTCCGTCGTTCCTTAACAGCGGTCAATAGGGAACACAGAAGGAAATAGAGAAGGATATAACAGCAACCCTTAGCTCTGTCTTCCCTTTGCCATGGACGGCTGGGCGAATGGACACCCAAAGGACAGTGGTTGTGTACCCGGAAGTAACTTTGTCAGAGGTCACATGGGCAGTTCTTAGATCAATCCTGGAGGATTTTTGTAGGTCCCCTTGACCTCTACAGGCAGCCGCAAGCAGATGGAAAGAGTATTTCTGGTGGTGATGGGGTGAGCTCTGTGTTGCTCCCACTCCAGTTGAAGCCCAGATGAAGTAGGTTTAAATACATCTCTGTTGAGAGCAGAGATGGGAGCAAGCAAGAGAGGAGCAACGATGTAGAGGTGGAGAATGTAGTGGCCCAAAGGGGCAGGGTCAACAGTGTGACTGGAATGTGGTAGTGGGTTGCCCTATGAGTGGGTTTGCAGATTGTGGAGGGAGGTGATACAGTTGCTGGTGCATACGGGTATCAGCCAATGCAATATTATGCTTGGCCACTAGGTGTCACTAATACTCTAGCGTTCATTCCAATATGTTAGCTGCCACGCACTATTCTGGAATAAGACATGTTTTCCAAGTTGCTGAAATAAACAGAAAACGTGTGGATCACCAGTAATTCATGTATGCATATCACCATTATATACATAAAACAAGATGTTTTTATGCAGTGCTTTGTGCTGGCTTCTTCCCACTTCTTAGCGCTGTAATGTGTATTATTATTACCTACTTTAATGAGAATGATGAAAGGGGAGTTAGCCCTGATGAGTCTTGAACCTGTACCCTACAGGCTTGTCAAGCTGGGCCATTTGCTAAAAGGGCCGAGCTAATGTTAAAACACGTGAAAGAGGCCGAAGAGAGAACAACGGAAACAGAAATGGTAAGCATTTACCTCAGCTCAGTAGTTGCTCCCAAAAAAAATGATCTTTCGTGTTTTGGTGGAACATTCGCAGGCTGGCATGCGATAGTGGCCCTCATCAGCGCAAAATAAAGGTCGTTAGAGTGACGGACACGGGGGGCAGGGGGGGGGGGGAATCATCACTTATTAATGTCCGCTGGCGGGCTGACACTAAAGTGCTCCCCCAGTGTCAGATCGCCCCGCGCGTAATTCCTCTTTACTGCCCATGTCAGCGCGTGTCAGGGACCAGCCTGATAAAAGGCCCCCGCGCGCTGCAGCCCGCGACAGCTCCCAATCCCCAGAGAGTCTGGGGTTGCAACTGAGGCAACACTAAATAACTAAATAAATAAATAAATAAACAAAACCACCTCCGAGCCGCCCGGCCGAGCCGTGCCGTGGCCTCGGCGGAAAGTCAGCAAAGCTGATGGCCCTAATGCGTGATTCTGAGGCTGTCTGTCAGGCAGCAAGTGCGGGCCTTCAGCAGCAGCCGCGGCTGGCTGATTACCCGCGCAGTCACTCCGGCGGGCTATCAACATCGCAGCGTGGCGCGGCGCTGCCTGGCTGCTCCCCTGCCTTCCGGCAAAGGACCCCAGTAATGAGTCGCTGCGCCGTGACTGAGGCCGCCCTTCTGCTCTGCTGAGCCGCTTGCTGAGACCGACCGCGTGCGCCCTCATTATCATTTTATAGGTTTTTTTTATTTGTTCTTTTGTGTTCATTTTCTATCCGCTCTCTCCCCAGCCCCCCACGAGCGTTTGGTACATTAGAGTCAGAGTGCTTAGTGTTGCCACCGAGGCAGAGAGCAGATGCCGTGGTATAATAACCAACAGCACTGCTGCTCCGAGCTCATGTTGGAAATGCAAGGACGGCCACAGTGCAGGGCCTTCCAAGTTTTCCATGACGGGAATGGTGGTGTTTAGTTACCTGGTCGCCCAGCCGTGTACCAATAATCTCAGAGCATATCAAGAGCTACAGTTTAGACTTTACATTTGACCTTCCACCCAGGATTTACTGATTCACGGAATTTTTTTCAGGGTTCAAAGTGACTTTGCACTGCTGTAAAGTGACTCTGCACTGTCGACACAAGCCCTGATTCATGTCACTGTGCAAAGTGTATTTTTCAAGTGTAGTCATTTTGTACTGCAAAATTACTTTGTACTGACTTTGCACTGAAAAATACACTTTGCACAGTGCCATGAATCACGGTTTGTGTGGGCAGTGCAAAGTCACTTTGAATCGTGTAAATAATTCCACGAATCGGGTCCTCAGTCTACGTGGGCGGTGGAGCATTATATTTTGTCCTGTAATGTCCATTTTGCTGGACTTTCATTTCACTGTGCTTTTACTGGCCCACCTTGTCATTTGCAGTCTGTTTGATTTTTGTTCTTTTTCTGGCTGTTCTGTTTCTGTGTTATTTTGTCATCATATTTCTGTTATGTACCATTTCAGTAATACTAGTAAACTGCATTGGTTTAAAGCGCTATAGAAGCAACATACAATAAACAATATCTTTTCAGAACACCTATTCGCATCAATGTTATTGTTGTGTGCGTGGCTTCAGGGGGTGCAGTGCTCTAAGTTCCCCTTGTCATGTTTGAGAAGGCCAATCATGCATGTTTTTCCCTTAGAATTCTGGGACTTGTCATTTTTTCTTTCCCATTTTAAATTGAGGACTACTACAAGGCCCATAATTCCGAGAAAAAAGACAAGACTGGGTGGCTCCGCTCATCCCATTCCTTTGCCCTATATATGTTCTATGGGAAGGCGCCTTGAAACACTTGTGTATAGGCGGGTTATAAATATCATATCATATATCAAACCCATATGCCCCCCTGTTCTTCCTGCTGAAGCTGAGCCCATTCACCCTGTTCCATCGGCTCATCTTGTAAACATTTTCCTCTACCCTTCCCCGTTTCCACTGACTGTGGTAGGCCGGCCTGCAATGAAAGGGCATTGGTGGTATGGAGGAATACCACTCTGCAGCCTGGCAGTGGATCATATAGTGCCTAGAGACGGGTTTAACACACGGACAAGGGACAAAAGCCCTTTGATGTCCTCTTTGAATTTATGAATTAAAGCTGACCTCAGGGATCAAACTTGCAGTCCTCAGGTTTGTAGGCCGGAGACTTCACCACTACAAAATATAACTTGATGTAAAATAACAAACTAAAGGTGAAATATCCCATTTCGGTACTGCAAGTCCCAGGGAAAACATTTGTATTGGTTCTTGGAGTTTTAAACATGCCCACCTTTTAACGTTTTCAAAAACACTATTAGAAGAAAGTATCCTGTCTTGGTTTTGTGTGTGTGTTGATTTTATGAAAGGCAAATGCCATTCGTCCTGTTCAACGTGGATAGTTATGCAAAGCCAATTTAATGAAATGTGCAAATTTCACCTTGATATGCTCATTTCTGGCAACGTCACATCCCATTGCGTTTGTTGAGGAGTCCGCCACTTTAATTTGTAGGACTTGACCCCTGGTCCCTTCGTTTTAAATCCGCCACTGCCCTGTTTACGATAATCCCAGTCTGTTCTCTTAACTTGCGTCCTGAGCTGGCTCTGCGCCTAGGGAATTCTAGTCATCGGCCTAGGATACCACGAGCATGCAGGCCCTAGGTTGGGGAGAACAGGTTGGCCTGAAAGGAGAGAATGTGGGTCTAATGGCCGGGAGGAGGTCGCAAAAATGTCACTCTGCCTGTGACGCAATAAACCCTTGCGCCAGCTATACCTAAGAGTAAACCCTTCTGTTTTCCAAACCCATCCCCTTACAACAGACAAGCCAAGCCTTATTTCACGAACCATATATTAATTCATGGGTGTGAAATAAAACCCACAACGACAGTTTGTGCACATTTGGAAAGGGTGGAAGAGTTGACGGTCCCAAGGAAACGGTAAGTCGAAAGGAGGTGTATACCACTAAAATGCGATGTGAAGTGAGCCAGATGCAAATTGAAAATAAAGAACTGTACAGTGGATAGAAAGACAGTGGGCCTCATTACGACTTTGGCGGTGCTTTAATAAGGGCATGGCTGCCACCAAAACCGGGTCTGGGTCGGGGTCCGGGTTCCCCAAATGGGGAATTACCGGGCCATTCCGAGTTTGGAGGGCCCGGTAATTCCTCCTTCAGGGAACCATAGGGCTCAATGGGAATGGGTGCAGGGAGCTAACAACGGGCCGATTACGACCGGCCCGTTGTTAGCTCCCTGGTCCCCTCGCGGAACCCGTTAAGGACCTCTGGTAAAACCAGACGTCCACATCGGGTCCCGCTAGGGGACCTCGTAATGAGGCGGAATGCTTTAATGGGTTTGCATTCATTAGCGGCACCCATTAACCCATTCCGCCAATGATATAATGAGGCCCAGTGAGTCTCATTCTAACATTGCTGGTATCCTGGCAGTAGAGCCGGCAGGATACCGGCAAAGGTTACCGTTTCCCGCACCCGGCCTGGCGGCATTTTCTGCCGGATTACGGTGTGCCAGAGTGGCGGCGTTAATCCCCATTCACATGAGGGGATATTCCGTTATTACTGGCACCGGCAACATCGGTATCCGTAATGACGGCTTTTTGTTGCTGGTATTTCGTCTGCCTTACCTCCAATTTTTAGCTGGAGGTAACACATGTGCCCCACCGGCGAACCTGTAATCCGCCGGTCTGGTAAAGTGCCGGTATACATCAATACCAGCACTTTTTTACCGGACTGTCCGGCCTGGAATGAGGCCCATTGAATGCAAATGTTCAAAAGGCCCTTACATTGAAATCACTTAATGGGTATGGCAATGGGTAAAAAGAACAATGCAAAAGGGGAATACTGTCAAAGATCCATAAAACATTTAAATTACAAGACAGGAATTTCACAGTTGTCAACTGATCTAATGGCATCAGCGTTACCCAGGTCGGATGTCTGAAACCCCTGGTTCTCCAGATGTTTTGTACTGCAAATTTCTCATCCGCCCTTTGCAGCATGGTCAATTGTGAGTGATCATGGGAGAAGTAGTTCCTAACCTCTGAAAGGACATCAGGTTGCAGACCCGTAACCTACGTCCAGTCCCGGCTATTTAGCAAACCGCATGTTGTATGCTGAGACTTCATATTTATACCTCAACTATGTGTCTCGAAGCCCCATCTTGCAAAGCGCTTTTGGCCTTAAAGTCAGGAATTCATTAAAGTGACCCTTGTGGCGTAGCACGGGGTGCCAACCAAATGTGGAATTTGAATGAAAAGGGGAAATGATCAACTTTTGGAATGCTCGTGTCCCGTTTTTAATATCACCCTGGTTTAAGAGTGAAACTATTTCCGGAATTTAACATCACACCCATAAATAAAGCGTGCACACGTTTATAAATGAAATCAAATGAGTGCCAATCTACACATTGGCTCGGGTCATCAGAGGAGTCCATGTCGCAAGGAATGAAGGCACGGCTTTTCTAGGGGCCTAATTACATGTGTGCCACCATTAAATAGTCAGGGCCTGGAAATCAAGATGAAGGACAAAGTGAAGGGAGGCCATTCAATGAGGCTTGCGGGATGATAGCCGCTGTGACAACTGGCCTCTAAAGTGTTTATAGCTATCATCACCATACTGTGCTGTCCAGGATACCTGAAGCCTTGCTATTTTTAAATTTAGCACCGATACAGTGACTGTTTCACAAGTTTGCTAAATTCCAAAATGAGGTGGCACCACGGTAATGGGAAAGTAATTACCCATAACCCCCTTTCTCCATATCCGGCAGCCATCATCAGAGCAAGGCAAGGCGTGCTGGCAGTGAAGGGGAAGAGGAGAAGAGGGCAAGAGTCTTAGGACTTCCGGCGTCGAAAGAGCACATGCCTTGAGGCTACAGGATTCATTGACCAATCAGCATGAGTTGAAAGCACAGGTCACCTTTACAAATGGGAGCTGCCTCTAGAAAGAGAGTGGAGCAGTGATGGCATGGGTCTGCAAGCTTGGGCACCTTGCACATCGGTCAGGCGCATGACCAACTCATATAGGCAATAGTTTCCTGCATTCCATACACTCATATGGCTGGATTCAGGGAGTATTTTAATTTGTCCTCAGAATGCATTTAAGTGCTCAGATGTAATCCTTTTCTCAGTTTCTGCTATCTAAAGACCATAAACTCCACGCCCTCCTCTTTCTTGTAACAGTCCTCACAATCGCAATGTCGCTATCCATCACCCCAGTCCCCCTTTTAGTAATACCTTAAAAAATATCCTTCCCCTGGGGTATAAATATGGCACAAAATGTGGCCATCATCTAACTTGCCCTTCAACCATGCTAAACTATACCCTTGTGTGTTACTTGCCCTAGCTTACGCTGGTTGCTCTGCTTATCTAGGGTTAGGGGATAGTAGAGAAGAAACTTGCCCTATCGCTAGCCTTCTACCACACTCAACAAGAACAGTATGATTGTTCAGATGTATTTAAAAGGAACATTCCATAACCATCAGGGCATGTGTCGTCTGCCTTGCAAATGAAGTTCATATATTTTATTCATTTTCTTTGGCAATTTTTTTTTTTTAGAAAAAGGGGTGTTATCCCTTTTCAAAAGAAGTTGTTCAGTTTGTGTATTTGGGTTTAGTGAAAGACACACAACTGAGCAAGACTACTGTCAGATATTTCTAGGCAGAATTGTAGTTTTTCCATAATACAACCCCATGTGTTCCACAATATGTTTCCTCTTTCTTGGGCTCAAACTGTGGTTCAATCTGACTCCTTCCTGGGTTTGTTGGAAGGATCTATATGCGGCTTTTCACCATGTCACTGGTACATTTTTCTGAAAAGACCGGAAAGAGCCTACCTGTTTCAGTGGACAGATATAGGTACGCCACTTTCTTCAGGGTTTAAATTGCAGCACAATTCTGAGTGTTGCTTAAATCATTTTCAGCTGTGTATGTATGATCTTAAAAGGCACCCCACCTGTAAGGGAGAGATAAAGGGGTATGGGGTATGGAGAGAGATACATGACTCAATTAGATCTCTATGTCTCTAGAATTACCACAATACTGTGGCAAGCATAAAAAGAGAGAGTTATAGCTGCTTACCCTACTCTTTTGTTGAGATTTTCAGACAATAGTTCTATGGGGGGTGTGGTTTGAGTTGTTCGATGTCTTCTTCCTGGGTGCCCCAATTACTGGCATTCCATAGTACCTAGAATGATTGTCAATACATTACTAGGGTATTCATGGCATACGCGTGATTTCTTTCACATGTTTTCTAGTGTTCTTAATTTAATTCAAAGAGACATGCTCAAAGGACCGTGTCTCTAGATACTCATTAATAGATATATATATACGTAGAAAGTGAATCTCATAAACCTTTCCCACAGTGTGTAGCTGCTCAGTTATGTTTGGATGTCAACTATGGCATCGAGCAGCTTCGGGGATCGTAGTATCATAGTATAAAGGAGGAGCTCTCTTACATCTCATACAGCTGATTGGGAGCTTGTCTAACTCGGTCTGTTGTCCGGAGCGTTCAACAATGGATTCCACATCTGCTCCGTCCTGTTTGTTATTCATTTGTGCTATTTCCGGTGCGCATGCACAAGGGTGAAACGCTTGCTCTGCGTGCGCAAATGTTCTGTAATGCCTATACTACTGGGGTTATGCACTCTCAGAGGGATTATTATTTGGGCCGGAGGGGCTGCATTCGCATTAGGCACAGTTCAAACGTCCCACTATAATTTTATGTGGGTGTTGGCCAAAGTCAGTATCCAGATGTATGGATAGGGCTGCTCATGGATTGCTGTCTAGTATCATTCCTCAGAGCGATGTGTATTCCCCACATGGTCTCTTGTTGCACCATCCGGAGGGTGTGCTATGCGTTGGTATTCATAGTTGCTAAGTACAGATGACACGTTCTTAACTCATATCATATTGGAAGTGTGTTATAGTATTGGGCTGCTACTGGTGGGACTCTGACTTGCATTGTTGGTTTCATCCATATTCCTTGTGTAAAAATCTGCGGGATGGGTATTAGAGGGTGGCCAGTGTTTGCCAGCTTGTTGGTTCATTTAAGCTGATGGTGTCTGTCCTAAGCCTAAAGATCCACAGTTGTTCTCTTCTGTAGAGTAGGTTGTGCAGGTTCCCGCCTCTTCTAGGTACAGCTATTTTTTCAGTGATTGTTCAGGTTAGTTCATTTGGCCCATGTTGTTTTTCTATGCAGTATTCCACCATAGGTGCAGTCAATATTTTGGTTTGAATGCATGACCTGTGTTACGCCATTCTTGTTCTGATGGGTCGTGTGGTTATGCCCACATAGAGTTTTTGGCAAGGGCACGTTATCAAGTAGATGACATTATTGCTGTTGCAATTCGTTCTTTGGTTCCAGGGGTAATGCCACCCAATGTCAATGTTTAGAGACCTTTTGGTGGTGGCACAAGCATTACATCCACCACATGGCATGTGTCCAGTTGGTGGTATCTGGTTCCAGAGGGTGTTGGGTCTAGGCTCTGATTCTTTGTACATGTGGAACATCGAGTCGCGTAGGTTGTGTCTTCTTTTCATAACGAACCTCAGTGTTTCCAGGGTGGTATCCCCCACATTTAGAATTGCCCAGAGTTTTAGAACCTCTTTCTTGATTTAGTTAACCAGTGGTGAGAAACTCAGTACTGCTGTTATTTTTCCCTCTTGTTTATCACGTTAGGCGTGATTTTCCAGGGTGATATCCCGTGGGATGTTCCTTGCTCTTTTACGTGATGTTCTGACTAGGCGTTTGGGATATCCACGGGTCAGGAGCTTCGTGGCTAGTTGTTTTGATTGTTGCTCGTAGTCCACTACATTAGAGCAGTTCCTTCTGTAGCGAAGAAACTGCCCAAAGGGCAGATTCCTCCGCAGACTGGCTGGGTGATAGCTGTCGAAGGTCAGAAGAGAGTTTCTGTATGTAGGCTTGTTGAATACTGTGGTTGTGATCAGTTCATTCCTTATTTCAAGGTTTAGAGCCAAGAAGTGGATCGATACCCGGCTGTGTGTTTCTGTGAAGTTGAGGAAGGTGTTTTGCTCATTAAGCCATGACATGCAGGTTGCCAGTTCCTCTTCACTACCCTTAAATATCATCAATATATTGTCTATGTATCTTGACCATAGCTCGATCTTTTCCGTCCATGGGTTGTTTTCCCAGTAGATTTCTTTCTCTTGAATTCCGCGACATACAGATTGGCCAGGCTCGGTGCGAAGGTAGCGCCTATCGCTGTACCTGATGTTTGTTCGTAGAAAGAATCTTTGTAAATGAAATAGTTTTTTGTTAAAGCTATCTCTGCCAGTTGCATTATCAGCATAATAGGTGTGTTGATTGGTGGTTCAGTCTGTCTAAGAACTTGTTCTACTACTTTCAATGTTGCTATCTTTGGTATCCCTGTATATAAGAACTCAATGTCCAGAGTCACTAATAAATCCTGTGTGTAATTGAAAGAGCGTTTTTTTACTAGGTTGGGAACCGCAGTTGTATCTTGAGGTACGACCTCATTTTGGCCACTTCAGGTTTTAGAAAAAAGTTGACAAACTGTGACAGGGTTCCAAAATGGACCCTATTCCTGAAACGATTGGTCTTCCTGGGGGTGGTGTCTTTCCCTTATGCACCTTGGATAGAGCATAGGATGCTGGTTTCCTGGGTTTCTTAGAGTTGAGAAAATCATATTCCTTAGCACTAATTAGTTATTTGACAATGGATTCCTCCAAGGTGGGTTGGATCAGTCAGCGTATTTCTTCGCTTAGGTCATTTCCCAGTTGTCTGTAGCTGTTGTGGTCATTCAATAGATCCATGACCATCTTTCTGTAGTCTGTTGAGTCCATGATTACAGTTGCACCGCCTTTGTCTGTAGATTTGATTGTGATCAGATCATTTTCAGTAAGTGATTTGAGGGCTGTTATGGCTTGTTTGGAAAAATGCTTGTACCTCTCAGTGGTGTGTTTTTCTAACTCTTCAAGGCGTTTAATCAGGGCATTCTCGAAGGTTATCGATTCTGGGGTTATACCGTTTGGAGGTAGATAATATGTTGATTTATTATTTAGATTGGTTGCACATTTTTCTTCCATGGTGTTGATGGTGCTAAAGAATTATTTTAAGCAAATCTTTCTGACCCTCTGATCTCAATGCGTGTTTGGAATGGGTCATGGTCAGCGGTGGTGACAAATGAAAGTCCCTTTTCCAGCAGGATGATTTCATCGTGATTCAGGATATAGTTGGATAGGTTCATCACCAGCATATTGTTGGGAATCGATGTCTCGTTGTCCGGTATATGTTTTCTCCACTCGGTTGTGTCTTGCATCCCATGTCTATTTATAGTGGTGGTGCCGTCTGTGCCTGTCCTCGGCCTCTGCTCCGCCTCACTCAGGGGGATGGGTTCTGGTTCTGCCAATTGGCTTGTGCTTGCCATTGCCCTCTGCCTCTGTTTTTGGTCTTTCCTTGACCTCGTTGAAAAAAAAGGTTGGGTGGCAAAGGTTACCTCCTTATTGAATGTGTTGTTCAGTGAGCCATTTGAGCCAGCTGTGCTAGAACCACTTTTGCTGGAGCTCCCACTGGAAAATGTCCCGTTATTCGGTCTTGGATGATTATTCTGGATTCTGCTAAATCATAAATACTGAAGACTTTTTTGTGTGAAAAAATTGACTAGGGAGGTCTTCAGGTTGAAACCCTGAACAGTCCCAAACGTGTTTTGGTATAAATATGGCAACCACTCCCCTGACCTCCTGTTTTTTGGCTATGCTTCAACCTCTTGTGGCAATCAAGGGATCTGGTGGGCTTTGTCCTCGCAATCTCCCACCCCATCCGCAGGGCTTAGAAGGAGAGGGCCAGCTTCCCAGGTAAAGTACAACCCCTGAAACATGAGTTGGGCCAGGAGACTGTGTTTCGTGGAGCATGCCGGAATATCCTTGGTCTGGGCTAGCTGGATGGGCTAGTCCAGCAGTGCTATGCAAGTTGTTGCATAGATTGAGGAGTTGGAGGGAGACGCTGGAAGCCGGAGTCACTTCTTCTCATTTCAACGCAGTGATCGGCCAGCATTGATGAGAGGGTAGGACCATCCCACTGGTGTCTCGGCAGAAAGGCAGCCAGGAACATTTTATAATTTGGTGTTCTTTGGATGCTGTTATTGAGGGAACCTGTGTGCTTTTAGCTCCGATACAGGTACAAGAGAGCGACCAAAAGGAGGCGAAGGGAGACCCCCAATGAGTCCAGTGAGCCCTTCTGTCCTCACTTGGGGCATGAAGGAAGGGAATGTTTGAAGTTCAAGCTCAAATCCCTTATCAGGGAAATGCTTCTTGAAGTACATAATGCAGCTCAGAAGAATAGCAAAAGCCCTGGCAAGGGAGGGTCTCATCCTCTGACTCTACTCATTCTACAGAGGGTGAAGCCCCAAAGGTAAGATACCTGGACATATAGGCCATGGGCAAGATGTTTGAACATGTAGCCTCAAGGATGTAGTCCACAGATGTTGATCCCTCCTTCAGTCCCGGACACAATGTTATATAGACAGCTAAGAAAAGGTTCCCACTGATTGAAGACATTAGAGAAAAGGTTTTGTCTGAATCGAAGGAGCTGGACCGAATCTATATTGCCAGATTTATTGAAAAATTGCATCTTCTAAAAGATACGAGAATATGAGAGAGGTCACTCAGTAGAGGGTCTGGTAAAGATATACAAAACGAGTATTGTTCCCACCATATTATATGGTTTGGAGAGCTTCACTGATCAAGAAACCAGATGTCTTAAAAAACTTGAAGGGAAGCTCTGGAGACTTGCATTAGGCCTCCCTAAATCTACGCCAGTGGAGATTATTAACACGGAACTTGCATTAATATCACTGGGGACATTAAAAAAGATCAGGAGTGGGAAGCTGTATATAAAAATTGCTGAGTCAAAAGAAAACCCTAAATTGATGCTGTGAACTTTTGTGAGTCTACTTGATCCAGAGATGATACCAAGAGCACATAAAGAGTGGACAACTGATGTTCTAAGAATCTTTGAGGATATTGGACGTGATGTAAAACAACCTCGTAATGTGGCATTGGCATATAGAGAAATTAAAATAAAAGCATATATAAGGGATAAAAATGAAAGAATGGAGAACTCGGCGAGGAGACCATCACTCAACTTGTATACACACCAGAGCTTTCCTATAAATGTCCCGATCAGATATCTAACGAAATTGAAGAATTGGAAGGCTACAAGATTTGTGATGCAGCTCCATTTGGGATTTTTGCTGACTTTATCAAGAACAGGAGCGTGCAATAAGATACCCTATGAAGATAGAATGTGTAAAATATGCAACGAAATGGTAGAAACCCCAAGACATAGAACATCTATTTATTCAAGGCTGTGCCACACCAAGATATGCTTTTGAACACTGGAAAACGGGCCAGATGTGGGGACTGTTATTTTCTGGCGATAGCACTGTTTTGAATTTTAATATGTATTATATCTGGATGGAGGGTATCAAGAAAATTGAATAACAAAATTGTTTAGAAACAAAAGACGAAACATGGAAATGTTTGACAAGGGTTTTATATTATATAGGAATATAACGTTTGACTGATTAGAATCTTTGGATAATTGTGTAAGTTATGAATTGAGGTTGTATGGAAAGAAATTCTTTTATAGTGTTAAAAGGTTTGTTTTTCACCAAAACACTTAAAAAAAATTTCAAAACAGAGAGGAAGTGTTATTTCCTACCCCTCTTGAGACTGATTCCTTATTATCGAGCCTCAGCGGTCAACATTTCATGTCACCGGAGGTAGCACCTGGTTATGATGCGACCCATAAGAAGGTTAACTCTTCATTTAAGAAAATGTTTGCATCCTTACATTAATCATTGTGCTTGCCCACCTACACATACCGCTCCACTCAGGCTCTTTTCGGTTGACTTGTAGAAGCTCTAAGCTCATATTGCTGAGGGGCAGGAGTGTTCAGCACTCTTGGATACAAGGCACCACCATGGCAAATCCTGTCCGATTTAGCCTATGATGGAGTCCAGGCAGCTTCCATCTCCCTTGGCACAACAGTGGTTGTTATGGGATACATCCATATCAAGGACTGGCCAAGAGAAAATTCACAGAAGAATATGGCTCTCAGGATCCCCTTCCAGGATACTGAGCTGTTTGGGCACGAGCTTGAGGAAAAGGTACACCGAGTTCAAAAGCCGGAGAAACACTCAGGGACCCAGAGGAAAAGGAGGTTCCAGCTGGCGAAGCACATCCCTTCATCCTCATGTCAGTCCAGGTTCTCACACCCTTCCACTAGTGCACATCTGAGCTTCAGAAACAGCAACAAACCCCAGCTCAGAAGGTTAGAACAACGTCTTCTCCAAAGACCTCTTAGTCCTGACTGGCAGGGATCCCTGGTTAAGGAAGGATCTGTAAATTCAGGTGTACCTGGCACTCCTTCATCAAAGATCCCTGGGCACACAGCACTCTGAAGAAGGGTACAAAATGGCGTTTTCATTAACTCTTCCATAGGTAGTAATGGTGGAGATCTCCCAGGATACCCTGTGGAGAGCTTGTTTACAAGCCGAGATTCATAGTCTCCTGCAGAAGAAGGCAATCTTCCCAGTACCTTGGGCACCACAGGGTATCCCTACAAAATATCCCCACCAAAAATATTGCTGTACATATGGCCATTTGTCTCGCCATAGGCGATATTTAGGGGGGGATAATTTGTGGTTGCAGAGGTTGCGGGGGTGCCCCCGCACATTTTAAAATAATGCGGGAGTTGATGAGGTGTCCCCCGCAGGGTCCATGGGTCAATATCGCTGCATAAATATGGCGATATTTTTGTATCACAATATTATTCCAGGGATATTAACACATGGAAACCACCACAGGACCTGGGAGGCTTCTCCAGGGTTTTTCTGGTGTCCAAGACATCATGGGGATTCAAACTGGTTCTGAATCTAAATGGTGTGAACCTGTCTGTGCACAGCAGCTCCTTCAGGATGGAAACCCTTCAGAAAATAGTCCTGTTAATCTTGTCAGAGGACTAACTGGCTGGCATCGTTGGACCTCAACAATACACTCCTCGTCATTCCAAACCACCCAACCTGTCACAAGCTCCTACGTTTTGCAATGGCAGGTCTTCATTTTAATGTTATCATGCTATTGTCAGACTCAGGGCGGCCCCCAAAGTATTCACAAAGACCATGAGTCTGTTATCAGGAGGTAAAAGAAGGGGGCATCAGGGTCTCTTCAGTCCTGATAAAACAAGGATTCCTGATCAATCCGAAGTTTCAGCTGGAACCCGTCCAATATCTTCTGTTCATTGGAGTTCATTTTCATACCAACCTGGGGTGAGGGTGCCTTGCAGAAGTGAGAGCTACCAGAGTTATGCTGTAGTGCCACCTTAGAGAGACCCTGGTCAGATGTTGGTTACGTGTTTTGGGATTCAGGGCAGTAATTGTGCATCACCCCGTCTTTGGCCCCCTTCTGTGGCACCTACACCCGTTTTGCCAGCCGACACAGGATTTAGAGATGCGATCCAAGTGTCATCCAACGGGGTGAAGTCTCTTCAGTGGTGATATAATAAGAGTTGTCTCCACAGGGGGTTCCCCCTCCTATCCCCTTTATTGGCAGGGATCCCAACTGATGCCAGCACCGTACGTTGGGGGCAGTTCTATCGATCACAACTACGCAAGGGAAAAGATCTGCCAGAGCATCTCGGCAGTCTTCCAATTGGCGGGCACTTCTGGGGTTCTCCAATCAGATTATGTTCTGTCCAGTGACATTTCTGTCACATAACACAACATCCGTCTCCTACCTGAAGTGTCCTGGAGTATGGGGGGATCGACTTCCCTGGTAGTGGTCTTCTTGTCACTGGAAGCAGCTCATATCAGGGAGACCTCAACACCCTGGCTGACTCTTTCAGCAGAAATGTCTCTTTGGCTCAAGAGATGTCGATCAGGGTTTAGGGTGATTACATCGAATCTATTTGGTCGTAGGAGAATTGGTCAAATTATGTTTTGACAGGTTGATTTTGCCACATATATGTGCAGTGGGAGAACCCTGCGGCCCCCCCTAACCCCATACAATAATTATTTTCCTAAACCCATCCCCCACATGTATATGCTGCAAAATTCCTCAAAAAATCGGCAACAAATTCTCCGGCGAACAAATAGGCTGCGCACTACTAAACTACCAATCCCGTCGATCAGTCCTGAAGCATTCCAAATGATTGTCCATCATTACAGCTCACCCAAGGTGGACATGTTTTCCTCCCTTCTCAATGACAAACTCCTGAAGTTTCGGTCCAAGGCAGTGGAGGATGGGGCTGGGGCAGTTGACACCCTTTCTAATCCATGACCTCCCGGCATTCTTTACATGTTTCCTTCCATCCCTTTCTTTCCCAGGTTTCTGTGGTCAATCAGTACATCCAACAACATAGATCTCCTGGTCCCCCACCCCTTTACTGGACACACAACATGGTTCCCTCTTTTCTGTTCCTAGCAGTATCTCCCCCCTCTATTTCTGCCCATGTCTCCCCCGGCAACACTAACAGCAGACCGAACACCTCTCAACTGCTGGAAATGGGCAGTTTGGTCCTTGAAAGATGGGGCTAAAATGGCAGGTTCTGTCCTCTGCCGTATCTTTAGCTTTCCAGGGGTGTAAGAAGGCTTTCCCCCTTGTGGTCGTGTGATAGACACTGGAACACGTTTGCTGACTGCTGTGCCAGGGACAATCCGCTTCCTCTGGCTTGTGATCCTCAGACATTGGGAGATCTTTGCAAGATGGCGTCGCCTGGGCCCGGCAGTCTCCTCACTAAGAGCTCAGTAGGCAATTCTGTCAGCAGTAAATCTGCCAGAAATGGTAATTTGGCAGTGCGGGAAAAGTGGCGGTAACCAAATTATTTCCATATTCATCCCATGCGCCCTACACAATAAATACCTCATGGAACCCCCATGTCATATTTACATGGTAATTTAAAACATATTAGGTATTTAAAATATTCAAAATACCATGAGCCTGACTACAAGTTTGGCGGTAGTGGTTCTAGAATACGGATGTTGTACCACTTCAGTACCAAAACTCTTCATTTCGGCCAGTTTTTGTGTGGCAGTAATTACTGTCACAGAAAAGCATAACCACATGTGTTAACTACCACATGCAGTAATCACTGCATGCAAAAAATTACAAATCCCCATGGAGCCCCGTGGGACAACAAAATAGGGAATAACTGAGGGTACAAATGATTTGCAATCACCCAGATTTACAGATGAAATACCACCAAGCTCACGTTCAGGCTGCATGTTTTTACAGTTAGCACCATACTCCTAATGTACCCCTTGGTTTTAAAGCTGTCGTGGCCCACAGTCAATATATTTGTTTTATTTATTTATTTTTGTATTTCATTTGTAAAGCGCGCATACAACCCGGAGGCATTGAGGCACTGAATATAATATCATTATTACATTATATTAATATAGCGTGAACCTAGCTCAGAAGCGTCAGGGCGCTGTTCAGCAAGTTTGGGATAACATTAACAGGCACACCTCAAAACATAGATTACAAATGCGAAGCCTTCCTTATAGGAAATCGGGAAGTCTACATGTATTCCTGAATACACAGGCCTTAGCTACAGAGCCTCATGAAGCACCAGCATGACAACCCTTTAACATAAACAAAAGCCCTAAATGCAAGCTGTCGGCTTTCATATGCTGTCCTAAATGTCCTTGTGCTTTTATGTAAACCCTGTCTGTTCCTATTGTCATGTCAGGGGGAGCAGGGTCCTTTTAGCGATCCCTTATGAAGTGGTCTGCAATCCGCTCCCAAGGACAAAGAGCGCTTTGCTCTGTGCATAAATGCATGAATCAGAGGAAAGTGACAAGATGTCCGCGCGCTCGCTCATCCAAAAAGGCAGGTGGAGCGGGAGATGCGGCTGGCAAAATGGCGGGAACGCGGCAAAGGGGCCTTTGCGATATTTGTTGAGACTTGTGCAAAATAAAGTGTGAGGCCAACGTGATAACCACTCCACTACAGAAACTAGGCTGGTGCGAAATAAAGTAAATCAAAAGGGTTGCACTGACTTTGTGCAAGAAATTTGAATGAAGAGTTCGTTTTGTTTTTTCTTCAATCGGATTTAGTGTGCATTTGGCTGCATCCAGACGCCACAGGAAAAAGGTGGAACATGAGCAGAAAACAACAAATATTTGCATACATTTCCTGAATCGTTTGGTAGTTACTGGGACTGCATGGAATCGGGCTGTGTTTTAGCAGGCCTGCATGCAGGTTTCAGTAATGGGATTTTATCCCGCTATGGGTACTCAGCTACCAGAGCTCAGGTGTTTCTTCTCAGTGACAAATTAGAAGGATATTTCTTAAGTGAGGATCAACATGGAGTCAGGTTGCGATCAGCAGGGGCAGTGTGGGGGAAGGGGGCAAGGGTAGGACCGTGGTGGTCATTGCATCAATGGGATGCATTGAGTTTGCAAGTCAACGCATATTGTATAAATGGGCAGTATTGAGTACAGCAACGTATGCATAGTCGTCAGCCTATGCATATTAATAAAATGCGCTGTATTGTGTTCGTAACACATGCATAGCATCACTGAGCTGCAATCAGTTATCCGTTAAACATGTGTTGGGAAATGTTATGAGTTGGCCAAAATACCAGCCGTAGCCCCCTTTTCCATGAGCAAATGTGGCTTAGTTTGCCATCCTGTGGGACTTCGTGGCACGGATGAAATTGAGGACCTATGCATGCCCCGTTTTGTAGTCACTGATCATCGCAATCAATGCCACTGGCACTTCGCTTAATATATGCTCCTTAAATTATTTTGTTAGATTTTTCCTTAATACTAGTTCTGGAAAAGGAAAGAAAATACTCTTGGATTACAGTGAGGGGAGGGTGGGAGGCGAGGGGGTGCAGTGATGATGGGTGGTGGTGGTAGGTGCAGGAGCCATGACAGTCAAGTGTAAACAACATTGAGATAACATAAAATGTCACTCTCTTTTGTAGCGACGTCTTGATGTGTGCGTAAATCTCATAATAGACCTACCTGACAAGATATAACTGAGCAAAATGATTATGCTAGTAGCCATATTTTCCACATCCTGAATGTAAACCTTCAATTATCACTAGGCAAAGTAAATTGAGTATGATACAATCTTATATGGGCTTAAATTTACTATCAAGACTGAAAGGAAAACAGGGAAAGAAAATGCCGTATGCTCACCTGAATTAAGTCATTATTTTAACTGAATTAAGCCATTATTTATCCACAGTGTGTAGCTTTATGCAACCCACACATTTCTAAACACCCTCCATCCCTTTCCCTTTAAGGGACTATACTCAACCACTTGCCGCTGTGTCTGCAGCCATCTGACGACATTCGTTCATCGCGCCATAAAGTGCTCAAATTTAGAACAAAGACTAACCGAGGCAGAGTTTTTGTGAGTTTGCGAGTTCATCTCATAGTGTGGGGAACAGCAATGCGGTGTATGGCGTGTCGGGCAATGGCTTTTAGTTTGCCAGGGTTCAGAATCTGGGGAAATTATTTTAACTGGGTTCCAAATCAGGGGAAACCCAGACCAATTCCAGCACTGCTTATTACTCAGAGTAATGTTTCCCACATCATGGGCATATATATTTTTGGACTGGGAGACCAATTGCTGAAGAGGTACCAAAGCATGTCTCTGAGGTTCGAAGATTTTCAGGTGTGCGTGATCTATCCTAGCCAATTCTTTCACGATTCCTGGAGCCCCTTATAAAACAAAGCTTTATGGACATGGGTCGTGCCTGTAGATCAATATATTACTCAAATATATATTTTTGAACATGTGTATTAACTATTTTGTCAATTGAAGTCTGGGAATTGTAGTCTTTGTTAACTTCAAGGTCCTAGTCACCTGATACCAAATGATTCAGAACATGAAGGCCCAGAATAGGAAAGGCGGTGTGTACAGATGGCATGGAACCACCTGGTCATGCTTATTAACATGCCTGCTGCAGAATACAGGGTATGGAAGCGGTAGGTCAAAAGTCTGCAACCGAACAGAGACAGCGCAATCTTTCAGCTTTCTGAAATGGATAAAGTGTACACCATTGAATTGCCAAAGGGTTTAAAGGTTTTCATTGAAATATGAGTTCCTTGTTTTCCTGCTCTGAGATGGAATGCCCTCCTTAGGGGAATACTTGCTTGAGGTTTTTGGATTTTTGTTACTGTGACATGGCCGTGGCACGCCTCTGTTAGGACGGAGCCCGAACCCTAAAAGGGACCTGGGTGCTCGAGCGAGTGTCTGCAGGACCCCTCCCCACTCCTACTTACCTGATGCACAGTGGGCTTGTCGCAAGAACCGTGACTGCCAGAGCAGGGAGGAACACCGGAGGCAAGGACCACACCGCAGCGGACTGGGCAGCACCGCGGTGTCCAACGGGCATCAGCGAGGTGTCCAAGAGCAGGACAATGCCGCCGCAAGGAGGGCGGCAGCAGAGACTCTTCAGTCACCACAGTGTCCAGGAATGGAGCTCGCACAGGTGGAGGACAACTCACTAAACTACCAGATATTGGGCGTATTAAACCAATCCACTAAACCACAAGGATTTAGACGGGCCAAAGGCCTCCAGAGAGGCCTAAAATAGCCACTGGTCCCTGTGAGCCATTACCGGCTCCAAACCAGAAATGCAGTTAGGCTACCTGAAAAAGGGTGCAGGGGTTACAAGCCCCTACGAATTATCCCCAGCCCTTCCCATGGCAGACAGGCAAGTGATTGGACTGGGTAAGAATCCAATTCGGGGATGGGAGTTCTTTTTTTAAAAAAGTGTATTTGACTGGTTTAGTGTGGAATAGTTGAGTGAGGACAAGAGACGGAGGAGGATGTCCAAGAGACCAAAGGATGAGAATGTGGCAAGAGTGTGGACGCTATCCAAGAGAGGAGTCTGTGGGGTATTTGTGCATGGAAGTAACGAGTGGGTCAGGATGGCTTGTTGGTGTGAGAGAGAAAGAGTGACACCAGGCCGAAGAATGCCCAATCCCTAATTTCCTAAGAACAATAAATGGGGCTAGGAGAGAGAGTTAGGAGACCCCTAGAGAATCAAGCAGCCAACGCCTTAGGGAAGCAACACTTAGGGCCTCCTTACAAGTATGGCTTTTAGCGGCATGGCTACCACCATACCGGGTACCAGGTCGGGTTCCTTGAATGGGGAAATACCGGGCTATTCCATCCTTGGAGGTCCCGGTATTTCCCCATTCAAGGAACCCAGACCCGGTACAACCCCATTCCCATTTGAGCCCCCATAGGGCTAATTGGGAATGGGGAAGACGCTAACAACGGCCCATTAATGACAGGCCCGTTGTTAGCATCCTGGTCTGCTCGCGGGTGCCACTAAGGATGCCTGGTTTTACGAGGCATCCTTAGCAGGTCCGGTGAGCAGACTTCGCAATGAGGCGGTAGAGGGTGAACGGGGTCGGCAGCTCTACCGGCGCCGTTAACCCTCTACCACATTCCTCGTAATGAGGACCTCAGTCTTAAAAAAACAAGAGACAGTGGGTGTCACCTGTTGCTAACTACAAACCTTCCATCACGGACATCTGAGTTAGGGAGGAGGGAACGACCAGGGAAATTGTGAGTGAGAGAGACTGCTCTAGTGGCAACCCTCAACGTCTCTAAGAACTCGGTGAACCATACAGATTCCTTTTTAGGAACCTATAGCCATTACAACTGCTGTATCAAGTTCATTACACAACATTGGGCTACCAGACAGCACAAGCACCGTTATTTGTGCCGGACACCACATCACGTTACCCAAAATGACGCTGGTAATTCTGCCTCTGAAGGTGAGCTGTTCTATTAAGAATAACTTTCATAATGTGCCATGCCGAAAGTATAGTGCAGACATGTATCTATGCTGAGCCTGTGAGCAGCTGCCTTGTAGTTTGACAACATACAGAGTAACATGAGCATTCTAACAAACAGCCTGTTGAAAACGGCAAAGGACTGCCTTTAACCGTGGTCATTCCTGATCCAAATGATATAATTGTGTGCTCCCAAGACCTGATGGTAGGGTTACTAGCTAAATATATATTATGCCATCCCTAGGTTGCCGTTCCATCCACGTTACTAAAATTGGACAAGGAGGTCTTATAATTTATTTGTATTCCAATCTGTTCAGATCCCTTCTGCTGTACTCGAGGTGTGGGGTTGATTGATGTTCTAGAAACCAATATTCATCTCTGGACCACTGATGCCCCGGAAGTTAATTCGTTACACTACCAATCTGGATTCTGGCCACAGTGTAGCACAGAGCCTGCCACCATCAATCTATCAAAGATAATCTCAAACCCTGGACAAATGGGACCTCTGCTGACTCATCCTAAACAACCTCTACTATTGACCATGAGGTCCTCCTCTAAATTCTTGCCATGCACATGGGGTTTGATGCAACAGTTCTGTAGTGGTTCACCTACTTCCTCTCCAAAAGAATCCATCTCATCCAGATGGGTCCCAAGAGAGCCCAGCAACCCTCCGAGTTCGAGCCTGTCTTCTGTCATCTTCATGGAACCTCTGGGGGCGCCTTTCACAGACATCAAGGTACTCAATACACAAATGACAGGCAGGTTTAAGTTTAGGTGAATTGCATCAGTGACATTCATTGGTTCAAGCACTGCCTGTCCCTTTTCCAAGCCTGGGTGTCAAACGCCTACCTCAATATCAAGCCAAGGAAGACTGAATTCAGTCTACTCACAATGAACCATCAAGCATACTCATGTTGATAAATGGCTGATTGACATGAGGCTATATTAAAAGACATGCCCCGGTAACACAGAGCTAAACAAGTTCCTGCCCATACTTTAGTGCCACACAACGACTGACTACATTGCCAACCTGCTACTTTGTGATGTCAGCCTCCGAAACACCATCCAGGTGGCCAGATGACTCGATATCACAGGGATCACCACGTTTCCAACCCCGGGCTTTCACTTGATATAATCTTTCTAGAATTCTACAAACGGCACACTTATTATAGTGTAATGCAATGTAATGTAAAGTGGGCGTGTATACCTCATCTATGCAGTATTGCTGGCATAGTTGTGTGCGGCTCTGCAAGAAAAGAGGGGCCTCTGGGCGATGCCCATTCCCTGGTTGGGGAGCATCGGCTCATGTTTTCATGTGCCTTTTCATGTGCCCAACAGTTATCATCAGCCACTGACACAATACCTACTGGTGAACGGTACGTTCCAAAAACATGATGGCGTCTGGAGAAAATCTTAATGTCAATTCTGTATCATACCAGGGATATGATATGACATTTATAGCGCACCCATACACATGTGTTTCAAGGCGCAACAAGGCAAGGGGGGGGGGGGGGGGTACAAAGAGAGTATTAAACAACGATCTTACTAGGCAAAGTGGCATTGAGATTGCGCAAGTGCAGTGGAAAGGGGAAAAAGTGCCAGGGGAATGGGAAGAGGAGCAAGTGCAAGACATAGGTTCAAAACATTGAAAAACATAGGTTCAAAACATTGAAAAACATTGAAAAACAAGAAGTGTGGCCAGCAGGTGGCAGTGCAGGGGTTTAATGCAGAAACAAGTGTTAGATAAGTGCAGGGTTGCCAGGAGGCAGTGCAGGTGTGCAACTGGGAGTGCAGGTACCTGGGCCCGTGGTTCAGAGGATAGACAGGTAACCAGTGCAGTATCAGACAGAAGTATCAGACAATGTCACAATAACAAGCGTATTGCACTGGATTTCATCAATTCCAAATCTGTCCTCCACTTATAGACCAAAATCCACGCCCCAAGTATTCTCAGTGGACATAAAAAAAAAAACCTGACTGGTCTTTATTAAACCTAACTAAAAAAAATCAGTATCACCCAGAAAAAATGGAAGGGGCTTTGGTTGAGCGACATTAAGAAGGTCACAAGTTACAGACCACCAAACAGCTCAGAGCAATGACCATTTCTGTAATTGAAAATGCACAGGTAAATGCACTGATTTCTTTCAAGCATGTCCCAATGGCACGAACAGCACTGCACCTCTCTCTTCAACGTTATTACACCATGTCAAGGTCCCCAGCCATCACCCATCGCCCATCACCACGCTGGGGAGCTTTCACAGACCAACATCTAAAAAAACACATTTTATTTTAATCTTTGCAATAGCGAGTAACACAAATGTCTTCTGTTTTTAGTTTTAGTTTTTAACCTGCAATTTACTTCCTTGGAATTTTGTCCATTCACAGATAAACATCACTTTGGCACGCGGGCCATTGGCTCCATCGCCAACACTTCCTCAGTTATTTTGTTGACTGTCACAACGATCCGCAACCAAAGGTTGGCAGTGACGGAGCCTGCGATGGGGTCACGTTTGCCTTTTTCGGTAGCACTCCCAAAAGCTCCATTGAAGCTTTGAAGCAGTTCAGATTCTGCTAAGCTATGGGGCTAGTTCAAGAATTCGAAAATAGCTTATTATCACTTACCTGCCTTTACTTGTTAAAACGAATGATCACGCCTGCAAACAATTAATCCAGGGGACATTGAGCAGGTACCCAAGCTTATAGAGAACAATTAAATGAAAATGTGGACTGATATACTTTAGGACATGAGTGATCTAGATTTTCGTCAAGTGGGGAAATCAGCAGAGTATTTGGCATAGTCTAGAGTTCATGGAATTTGGAATGTTATTATTTACTTATTTATTTGTTTTGCTCTTGAACCGCAACATTCCGGGGGACTTGGGTGTAATTTATTTTGATTTATAAAGCACGCAAGCAGCCCGGTGGCATCGTGGCACTGTTACATAAATGACGACTTAGTTACAGGGAACTTACATAATGTGTTTGCATATTGACAATACATAGTACCAGTGAAGGCTAGTCAGTGTAATCATCGCTCTTACTATAACATAGCCATCCAATCATATCAAGACACCAGCAGGACATTTATTTGTGCATAATGTCTTCCAATGGCAAGCTAGGGCTCGAGCAACCTAGCTGGTCAATCCAATTAGACGACAGCAGGGAAAGGGGAAATGACTACGCGTGCTTGGCGAGGTGGCAGTGAGGCAATTAACCTTGCCAGTCGCTGATACAGGCTATAGATCACCCAGGGAACGTGGGGTGCGCCGGTATTTCTACCCCTTTAAAAGCCGCCTTAGGTATGATGAACGTGAACTAGTACTTTAATGTAAAACAACAGATGTAATACTGTTTCTAACATAGGTCACAACTAATTTATTATACATGGGATAAAGTACCCTCTACTGTATGCTGTTGATATATAGGGAGTCACAGGGGAGGTCCTTGACCAAATAGAGGAATAAGGCAGTTGCTTTATAAAGTCACAGAACTTGAAAGCATCTTGCAATGTATGGAAATAATACCTTTGAGGTACGTGATAAGGATATTGCCAGACCCTCTGGGGTTCTGTGACCAAAGTCCCAGTTCCTTTATAAGGCCATGGACCTCAGGGTGACTTGCAATATCAATTTTACATGGGGTAAGGGGCATTTTCTTCCTTTTCAAAAATAGCCACACACTGTCATACCCTTTAATACCTGTCCTCTTCCTTAATCTAAGGCACCTCCCAAGTCCCCCACGCCAGTAGTGGAGGCAGCTTTTGGTGCCGAAGGGTGGGAGGGGGCCGGAGTGGAGGCTAATCGGGCACCAGTGGGTGGCTGGGGGGATCACTGGGCACCAGGGGGTGGCCAGGGTGGCTGCTGCCCCCTCGGTTCGCCCGGCTCTGCCACTGCACCACTGCATCACACAACCATTCACCAACTTCATCTAGTCCAAAGCTTCGTTGGGTCTGGATACTGCCCCATAGAGCAACTCTGCACTGAATCGAGCTGTACTCTCCCGATTCCTGTCCTCATGCTTACCCATAACCCATTGCATCTGCATTCCCGCACCATATCCACTCCCCTCATACCAATTGTGTTTCTCTGCTGAATGTGTTTGTTCTCTTGCCTAAATCCCACTTTCCTACCACCTCCTCCCCAACCTTTCTCTTGGTTTGCACAGACTAAATGCTGGCGACACCCTGGGGGGGAGGGGCAGCGTATGCTACCTTTCATACAAGGCCAGGCGCCGTAAGACCACTATGGTGGTGACGGGTGCAGAGCACATTTCAGATAAAATAAGATAATGTTAATGTTAATGTTAAAGGATATTTATACCGTGCACTATCACCGCCGGAGTGGTCCCCTAGCGCTCTGAAAAAAAGGGGGTCGGTTGGAGTACGTTAGTAGTACAAAGTTTGGAGAAAATAAGATAACATTGGAGATCTTCCAGGGCTTAGTATATGTACGAATATGCACGAATATTAGTTGTTTGGACGAAAAAGCACTGATAAACATAATACACAGCGTGTGGTGTATTGCAGAAAAGATAGTTTAAGCAGGTTGATCAAATGCCTCCAAAAACCGCTGTGTGGTGTAAAATAAGTGTCAACATGCACATAGGTGATAGCCCTCCTGCGTTAAAGTCCAGCAGTGCACACATGCATGCACTACCATCAACAGTTCCTTATCAGTTAATGGCTGTAAAGGGTCACAGAGAGATATTTTATAAGAAAGGCATTCGAAAAGCAAGTCACTGCTTTCATTAGCTGGAATTGTGCCCTCTCCTGGCTCTGTCTGCAGGCATTGTGACAACACAACTCAACTGTAAAAAGTCGTTACAATTGTAGTAGTGATGTTTAGATTAAATAAAGAACCTATTGGGCGAGGAAACAGGCAGGCATAGCAAAACCCAGATGCACCAATAGCACTGTGGGAAATGGCGCGAGAGCCATGTGATCTTGGCCTATGGATAATCCTCAGTTTGAAGTTCCCAAAGGACCTCATTGTGGTTTCGAGGAATTACCAGCAGAGCTAATACCGCTGGCTGAAAATACCTCCATGTATGTAGTAGAATGTAAAATGGTCTTATATAGTGCACTTCTGCTATTGTGGTAGACTCGTTGCGCCTGATTTTGTAAGAAAAGGGGGACAGGGATGTTGTTAATATAAAAGAGGGGGAGGCAGTTGAAAGCCCTGTGGTATTGATGCCTGCAGGCCGAACGTACCTAAGCATCAAAGGTAGGTGTGATTGTAGGTAGAGGGTAAACACAGGGCCCAATTCATGGAACTTTCAGCATGGTTCAAAGCGACTTGCTCTCCTGAAAAGTAACTTTGCACTGCCGACACAAAGGGCCTCATTACGAGGTTGGAGGTAGTCATGGCGCTTCCATTTCAGCCCCTATAGGGCTCAATGGGAAGGGGGAAGGTTCTAATAACGGTACCGCAAATTGCGGTACCGTTATTAGCTCTGAAGTCCCTTAACGGGTCCCTTCCATAACGCCTAGTAAAACCAGGCGTTAAGGAAGGGACTCGCTAAGGGACCTCGTAGTAGGGCGGTAAGGGATTACCGGCACCGGTGCCCTTACTGGTGCCGGTAATCCCTTACCGCCAACCTCGTAATGAGGCCCAAACCCTGATTCATGGAACTGTGCAAAGTATATTTTTACAGTTCAAAGTCCGGGCAAAGTCAGTGCATAGTCATTTATGCAGTACAAAATGACTTTGCACTGACTTTGCACTGCAAAAATACACTTTGCACAGTTCCATGAATCAGGGTTTGTGTTGGCAGTGCAAAGTTACTTTTCAGCAGTGCAAAGTCACTTTGAACCATGCAAAATGTTCCATGAATCTGGCCCTTTACGGCTATGTGTCATCCAGATGAGAGAGACCAATTTTGGTCCATTGAAGTGAATGCTGTGAAGCCCTAGATACCCGCTAAGGCGAGGGTGTGTCCTTTGGCTAGAGAAGTGAGCAGTGGCCTTGCTTCCCCAGTGTGATGTGTGTGTAGTCAGCTTGCTGCTATGTGCAAGCACGCTGAGTTCTATGCAATTCTATGCAAAAGGGACGAGCATACTCGTCCTTAGCACTTAAGGGGTTAAGGAGGAGAGAGAAAAAGATGTGAATCAGTTAGTGGGGGAGCATACTGGTCCTTAGCACTTAAGGGGTTAAGGTGGAAGAGAGAAAAGGATGTGAATCGGTTAGTGGGGGAGCATACTGGTCCTTAGCACTTAAGGGGTTAAGGTGGAGAGAGAAAAGGATGTGAGTCGGTTAGTGGGGGAGCATACTGGTCCTTAGCACTTAAGGGGTTAAGGCAGAGAGAGAAAAGGATGTGAGTCGGTTAGTGGGGGAGCATACTGGTCCTTAGCACTTAAGGGGTTAAGGCGGAGAGAGAAAAGGATGTGAGTCGGTTAGTGGGGGAGCATACTGGGCCTTAGCTCTTAAGGGGTTAAGGTGGAGAGAGAAAAGGATGTGAGTCGGTTAGTAGGGGAAGTGATCTGCTTGTGTTGGAGGTATTTCTTCCTGATATGGTCCAGTGTTGAAATTTGGAAGACTGGAAAAACAGGCGGTAGATCTGTCATTGCCAGTCTTTCCAATTTCCTCAAAATTGGTGATGATTCCTTAGGTGCTTTAATGGCAGTGGCAATTCCGCTAATTGAGCTGCTTTTCAAAGGAAATGCTAGCTTTGGGAGTAGGAATTCTCATTTCAAAGCACTCACGTAATCCCTTAATACAGTGATGTTTTCTTATTACTTGTAGCTAGTGATGTCATAGATAGACTCTAATACGATGTGCGGGTCACTTTACTCCGTTTAACATTTCACAGTAAATTGAGCCGGAAACGAATGTCACCAACAAAAACATAAATGGTCAACAGAGCAATTGGACCATGATTGGCCCATGTCATTGCCCACAAAAAAGCCAATTCTGGCAGCATAATGGCCACCCTCCAAGGCAGGAACAAAACAGATTCCACAGAAAAAGGATCAGGTACAGAATGTCACCAACATAAAAAATAAATGGTCAGCAGGGCAGTTGGGACTATGATTGTCCCGTGCTATTGCCCTCAAAAGTTAATTCCGGCAGCATAATAGCCTCCCCTCCAAGGCAGAAAGGAAACCGCTTCAGGAAAAAGTGACATAGAGTACAGAGGCAATGGAAGGAGGGAGCCTACGCCATGCCATACCGGAAGTAGCAGGGCGTGGTGTGGCGAAGGGAAGCCGGTAGAGGTGAGAGAGTACCATTGTGGGCAACTGGATCCACAGAATGGAAATCTGTGCAAAGGTGACCCACAGAAAAGCGACCTTGCACCGTAGGAGGACAACTATGTACAGATCTTCGTACAGCTATTGCCGAATTTCTCATCTCAGAGGTCATGCGATTGACTTTGTGTGCCAATTAAGTCACTTTGGATGGAACAAGTTACTTGAGTTTGGTTTATGAAAAGAGAATACGAAAAGCATGCATTATTATTTTCTAATAATCCACCAAATGTAATACCTTATCATTAGCCAATGACCCTAAGAGTAAATCAGACAAGGGAGGTGGGGCGATCACATGTGTAGATCCTGAGCAGTTGACCACTTTACCTCCTGCATTTAGGTATCTGCAAATTTTTTCAATGTTAAATGCTATATTGACCTCTTTAGTTTGGTTCAACTTTAAATGTCTTTTTTCAATACCACTTACATTTTTGGTATTTCATAAAATTATTAAAGCGGTAGATGATGGATCCACATTTATATCTACAGGTAAGATACTATCTTAATTCATGAAAATGCTGAATCCAAATGTATATCTATAGGTAAGATACTATATTAATTCATGAGAATGATAGATACACATATATATCTACAGGTAAGATACTATCTTAATTCATGAGAATGTTGAATTCACATTTATATCTACAGGTAAGATACGATCTTAATTCATGGAATGATGAATCCAAATGTATACCTACAGGTGAGATACTATCTTAATTCATGAGAATGTTGAATTCACATTTATATCTACAGGTAAGATACTATATTAATTCATGAGAATGATGGATACACATGTATATCTACAGGTAAGATAGTATCTTAATTCATGAGAATGATGAATCCACATTTATATCTCCAGGTTAGATACTGTTGTAATTCATGAGGAATCATTTCATTCTTTCTTAAATGTATTCAAGATTGTACTCTATGGCTAGTATAGCATTACTGGCTACCGACTTGATTCGACAATAGACGGACAGATAATACAAAAAGGCAATACATTTAATATAGTGCATTTTCAACAAAAAGGCTGACCGATTAAAAACACAATGAATTTGAATATTTCACCCAGAGGTCCACCATGAGTTAAAAGTATGTAATGACCCATATTACAATCAAATTATTTCAAAGTTCATATCACCATAGACAGATTTCAATTTTTAAAAGATATTTCTTTGTACACTGTCATGCCTCGTGGTGGCAGCAAGTGTGGTGTTAGAATTATTTGTTGATTTACACCGTTTTTTGTTATCAAGCATTTTTTGTATTCCATGAACAGCCAACATTGACTTTAAATTATATTTTTCCCACTAATCCCAGTCTAAGGGACACATAAATATAAAATGTTGAACAGACTCAAGAGTCCACAGTTACAGTACGCTTCTTTGTTGCCGAATTCCAAGAGTTCACCAGTCAGTCCTCTTAGCAGAAGAGAACCTATTCTCAGAGAACTTGCATGCAATGATCCACTTAGGTTCATCTAAACTGAATACCCGGGATGGCTTTTTTGCATGAGGCATGAACACGCCAAACGAATGGTGAGGGAGAGCCATGTTCGTGATCAGGATCCCCCAGTGTTGCATTGGCACTGGATTGGACACCTCTACATTCCTTCTATAGCTCTTTAAAGTGATTAAACCACACATCTCTTCTAATATTACAGCTTATTAGTTCAATATCTGATTATGCACCAGTTGACGCAACCCTCCAAACCCTCCAAAGGCTGCTGTTCACAGTTTACCGCCCCATGAACCGTCTTTTCTATCTTTTGGCAGCTTATTGAGAGAGGGGTGGAGGCAGAAGAAGAAGGAGAGATAGAGAGGGGGAGCAAGGTTTGAGGGAAGGATGGAGAGAAGGAGAAAAGGAGAGAGGTTCAGATGAAGCGTGAGACAGACAAAGAGAAGGGGATAGAGGCAGAAAAGAGCAAGAGAGACACACCCACAGGAGAGATAGTAGTAGAGAGATAGAAGGACAGAGAGAGCGGGACACAGAAGGAGAGATGTAGTGAGACACACATAGATGGGGAGAGAGGGACAAAGTGAGGGAGACACACAGAGGGAAAGATAGAGAAAGCATGTGAGGGACAGATATAAACAGAGAGAGAGAGGGAGAGGCTGGGAGAGATACAGGAAGGGGGAGACCGAGGCAGTGAGACAGTGAGGGGGATAAGGAGAGAGAAAACCACATCATACTGATAGGGAGAGCACACATGTACCCGACTGCACTGAGAGAGCACTGACAGAGACAGTGAAAGTGAACCAGAGGACACTGACAAAGAGAGAGATGGAAACACGAGAGTGCATTTTACAGCGTGACACTTGCTCACAGAGAAAGGGAGACAGAGACTCAGAGTGAGACAGAGGGATACAGAGATAGAAGGGGGCAAAGAGAAAAAAGAGCATAGGGAGAGACGGAGAGAGAGAGAGAGAGAGAGCTTTACAGCAATGTATCCCCGCCACACCTGCATCAGCTGTGAACATGGGTAATGGGGGAGGTAAGAGGGGGGTGCAGGGCAAAATCTGCCTTGTCAATTGGCTTAAAAAAAAAGACTTGACCCGAAAGGAAACACGGTTGCTTTCAGTTTCATGGCAAATGATTTTTAAAACGCGTTGGGAATCTCTGCCACAATCCCAGCCTGTTGTATTTGCACGCAATGCCAAGTCTGCTGAGCTGGTCGTTACTATCTTCTTAAGTAGGTAGGAGGGCGTGTGAGACCAGAATTCCTGCATAAGGTTAGGCCTTCAATCACAAAGTGTATTTCTGGTTGAAATAACAGCCAGAATGCGAAAAGATGGATGCATTATTTTTGTTTCCATGATGTGATTTAAAAAGTCATTTGTGTGCTTATTTGCTCTTTGAGGGCAGTATTTCAGTATGTTTGCAAGCCATATCACTCCCCACAGCCAACCGTGACCTGCTCCTTATGGCCTCTAGACATTGCGCGTGCGCAGGAGCACTCACTAACGGGCCGCACAATTATTTAGACTGTTCCACCCAGCTTGAATCAGAGAAACAAGCAGCTAACTTTAAAGCTCTTTATTTGCAAACAATCGGAGGAGGAATATTTGTTTTTATTATTCATATTAGTATCTACTGTTTAAATGAAGTAAATAAATTAATAATAATTGGTGAACTTGCCGGTAGAGTGATTATCAACATTGTCTGATGTTTAATTGTGTTAATACATTTTATGGGCAGGTACTAATTTACCGAAAATAATTTAGAGTGGTATATTTCACTGAAAACCATAATACCCAAAAATACAGAAAATATCAAATAAATATATATATATAGTGTAGTGGCGTAAGGGCTTGAAATGGGTCGGGATGGGGTTGCAGTGGCATTATAAGGATAGAAAATCAAGGGATCTGGGGGGGCCCCAAATGAAAAAAATATATATATCAGTATTTTTGGGTATTTTGGTCAGGATGAAATGTACCAATCTGAATTTTCTGCGTTAAGATCACATATAACCCATTTTATGGCATAGTTTCTTGAATATTAAAAATACATTTAAGGACCCCTCCAGCCTCTTTTCCTTTGCAGAGGGGAGCAGGTGCAAGTGGACCTAGGTCACCTGGCCTAAGCCCCACCCACCTTCTTAACCCCGCTTCTTCCTTCTTGCTCTTAACTCTCAGATCGAGGGCGTCTCTTGCCCGGGCGTCTGAAACGAATGGCTGACGAAGAAAAGGGCAATTCCTGTTTGGACCTGTTCAGACCAGGAGGACCCAGTGCTGACCCCCTGCTCAGACAGCATGTAAGCATGCACCAACATGTGGTTACCCCCTCAGTCCCCACAGGCCATCCCCATGCCCTCTCTTCCCCCTGTGATGTTCCCTTGTGGCCCTTAACCTTCTCGCACACAGGTGTTGCCTGTTTTGCTTGATTCTTCTACCCTGCTCTCCCCCTCCCCCCTCCAGCCTACTTCTGCAGGAGTCTGTCCCGATAGATTCTGGTTTCACCATCACCGTCGTGTGGCCAATGCTGGATTTGACTTTTATGGACTTCATTGATTCACGGTGCGTCACCCTTTCTCAACTCTCATGCTGGACTTCCTTTCCATATTGTACTCCTGGTGGCCTTGAATCATGCTGTTCCCATCTTCATCTTGCATCCTGGCTTGCAACATTATGTGTTACTACTGACTTCTGCAATTTTATTTGCTCTACCCTCTTGCTTCTCCACTCTTTTTGATTGCTTACTCTCTGTACTACCCTCCTCTCCCTTTTCCTATCTCCTCTCCTCCTCCCCTTACTTTCTTGTATGCACTTACTCTATCAGAATTGTCCCTGAACCTAGTATGATAGCAACCTCGTCTATCTCCTCTCCCCACCCCATACTTGTATTTTTTACTCCCCCACCCCGCTGTAGCACTATCTTTAAATGTGGTCAGCCCTAGTACGATAGTTACTTATTTTGTTCCTCCCCTCCCTTTCTGCGCCCCTCTCCCTCACCTTTTGTTTTTCTCTGCTCTACCAGAAATGTTGTCAGGCCTAGTACGGTAGTCGCCTGTCTGTTTCCATTTCCTTCCCACTCTCCCCCTCCCTTCCTTATCTATGTCTTAGCTCGTGCACCATCTGAAATGTCATCAGGCAGAGTATGATAGTTAATTTCACATCCTTACTGTTCATGACCGGTAAGAATGTCATTGTATTTTCCCATGTTCCATCCCTTGCTTTGAAGCGCTTTGAAATACATTGTGTATAGGCGCTATATAAATAAACTATCATATCATATCCTGGTTTTCGAACATTCTAAATGAGTCATTTTTTAGGATAGATGCACAAATCAAAATGGGTAACGTAGATTAAACGTCAGTTTTATTTTAAATAAAATTGGAGTCAATTTCAGAAGGTGTGCACGAGCAGAGCAAACACAGATTAACTTGTGCATAATTAATTCAACAATTCACATCGTGTCAAAATGTTGGCAGGCTCAGATCTACGACAATTTGCTTATTTAGAACAATTAAATGCTCACAATAGAAACATTTTTTAATAACAATGTAATTTCCTGTTGATGAAGGAAGTCAACTGTGAGAAATCTTTGCCAAGTTCTACTACGTCTCAGTTTTTCTTTTTTAATGTGTTAATGGAATCGAGGTGGCAGAAATGTCTCCAATTGGCCCGGAGCAATTTTGGAGTGTGAAAGTTGTTCGCAATTTCCAAGACTCTGCGCCAGCTTATAAAATACACAGCCAATGTGTATGCATTTTTCGTGTGGCATCTCCATTCTAAGAGAGATGCTAATTTAAGACAGCAACCCAGGGGTGGGTGAAATGGGGTGCTTCTTTGCTCAATCTGGTTACTACACTTTTGTATGGTGGCATGGCCGGGCATTAACTGAGTACAGAGCATGCAAATTGGTCTATCAAGTCTCTTTTGTCACTAGCCACACTCAAACAGAAAGGTTAAGCAGACTGGTGCACTAACTATGACAGGGATCTGCCATCTTTGGCTCCACAGATCTTTTGGACTACACCTCCCATCAGCCCTCACCAGCAAAGTCAATGGTGACAAATCATGGTCGTAGTCCAAAACATCTGAAGAGCTAAAGGTTGTCAACCGCTGAACCATGACTGCTTTGGGATCTTGGGACCCAGATCCTTCTTCTCGAGAACCTTCATCAATCAGACAGAACACAACATGTCTGTCCTGATCGCTCACACAAAAATATGTGGAATGAGATGATGTGCCTTCTTATATAGAACTTCATGCCAGATTTCTCCCACTTCTAATTGCTGGATGGACAGGTGCTATTAGTACCCCATTTTATAGTACTCTATTTACTGACCTCAGAAGGATGTAAGGCTAAGTTGGCCCTGCTGTGGGGCTCAAGCATGCAAAGTGCAGGCTAGCACTTTAATTGCGTGCGTTCTACCTGTGCATTTTGCACACATGTGGAACTTTAAACCCAGGAGAGACATTGTACCTATATAGCTACGCCCCAAAGCATGCTTGGTCCATGCTGGTGCCTACCTGTTGCTATTGGTGTTGGACAAACTGCTGAGGCCTAGACAGGGGGCAGGCAGGCAAGGCCCCCACATAATCTGTAAGTTCTCACTCAGCAGTGTTATACGGGCATTTACAGATGTTATTGTGCAGGCTGAGCAGCAGGGGTTGGTCTCCGGCTCATCTGCGCATGTCATGAACCAGGAAGTTATCACTGCTTCCTTGTTACACTCTGAGGGGCGCGTGAGAGTCGGTGGCCTGAGGAACAGCTGAGGAGGCAGTGGTGTGTCCAGTCTGGAGGGAAGCAGGTAAGAAAAAAATCATTTTTGTTTGTGTGTATACATGTGTGCAAGGATTGTAAGCATGTGAATATATGTGTGCTTGCTTGTGAGGGTCTTTGTAAGTGCACGTGTGTCTGTAAGTATGCAAGAGGGTGTCTTTCGGTGCACGAGTATGAATGAAGGAATGCATTGTGAATGGTGTGCATGGATGTGAATACGTGTGCAAATGAGAATGTAGTGTGCATTTTCTGGGTTTGGTATATGTGCATGACTGGTGGGTGAGTTTGTATGAATGTTTTGTGTTTCTGTATGTATCTGTGTCTTTGCATCTAAGGCTGGGGCAAAGGGAGATCGGAGCATGAACATTTTCACAGGGTGATCATGGCATGTTATATTGTGTCTTTGGGCAAAACCTTCTTGAGTATTATCACCTGAAGTAAGGAATGGGGCTGGGGGATGTTACTACAATGAGGCTGGCTGGGTTCTACTGTGGCATGGAATGTTGTACTGCCATTAAGGGAAAAGCCAATATGATAAGTGGTCTCACATGGGGGCGGCTAAGGCATGTTTCCTTTCGGTGACATGGCATTTATTAATGGTGTGATGGTCAAATGAAACATGATGAGTGTTCTTACATGGGTGGGGGGCATTTATCCATCCAGCAAAGCCATGTTTTCTTACCTGTGGAATGCCATTCTTACTGGTGTAAGAGGGAAAATAAAACATGATCAGTGTTGGGGGAAGGGGAGGAATGGGTGCAGCCAACAAGGACATGCTTTCTTACTGTGGCATGACATTTCTTAGTGGTATTAAGGCAAAGCCAACAGGAATATGTTCTTTCGTGGGGGTGCCGGCATATATTGCCAGAGACAACATGGACACTTTTTAGTTACTGTATCATTACTAGCATTGAGCTTGTTCTTATATGGGAATACTGGTGCATATATGTGTAAATGTATGGGCACAATCAGTATGACAATGCTTTTAAAAGTACTGACATATAGTGGGCAAAGACATTATGAAAATGTGTTAAACAATGCACCTGTGCATCCTTGGTGACTTGGAAGCAAATGGTTTATGTGTCACGTCTTACCCAACACAATTGATTGTAAACTATGTGGCTTTTTCGCTAATTTGTCACAGAAAGTGTACTGTAAAATGCACCATTTTAACCCATTATTTCAAATAATATCTTGGTGGGAGATAACCCAAAGGTCCTATTGATTTCTCACCTCCCAGAATCACAAACTACCCCTAACAAGCACTTCTCTGCTCCCATAAAACATTCATGTAATGCTACTTTACATATTATTCTTATGTTACTCAAAGTATGTATATGTCTGCACGAGGTGGAAACCCTCTATGCTGACAGAATGATCACAGTCAAGTTGTTTCTTTGCCTAATCCTGGTCATTAGATTAGCGAGGGCAACTTGCGTTGTTCTGTATCACAGAACTCGCCAGCGGCTATCATCATGGAGGGGCAGTTCCAGAAGAAGTAATTCAGTGAAAGTTGCAGCTATCATTTGTGAATAATGAACTAAACTAAAGCTGTCATCTGCAACCTTTGGCTCGCCAGATGTTTTGGACTACAACTCCCATCATCCCTAGCAAGCAGAGTGTGCAGCGAGGCCTCATGGGAGTTGTAGTATGTTGAACCCTGTACTAAGTCGTCAAAGAGAGCCAAGGATATCATTATTAGAGAACTGGAGGACTCAAAGTAGTGCATCAGGAATTATCTGTTAGGATGTTAGTTAATGGGGAATTAGCATCTGAGTCCCAGAAATCAGGATATGCAACAAGAAAATAAGTTCTGTGAAAATGTATTGCAAAACCGTACTTTATGCCTTAATTGAGTTGAGCTTGCGCTCTCGTATGGAATTCAAAACACATTTCACTGTCGGTGCATATCAAAATCTGGTTTTGTTGCCAATTCGCTCCTGTTTCCGGAGCCGGCGGAGTGATTCCTCTCCCCTGCTTCAGAGACTGCTGCTTCCAGAGCATCCCCTTCCTTCAAGCCCAGGTCCTATCAGCAGCTCAAGGCAGGCACAGATGGCGGAAGCTCAAACTCTGTATCTTCCCGCCACCCACCGGGAGACATTGCCATCTCTCTTGCGATACGTCCCGCCGCTCGGCGAATGCTTGGCTAGGCCCTTGTAGAAGCAACAAACACCGGTTTGATTTTCCTTCATTTCCATCAAAAGGTTGCCAAGGATTGAATTAATTAAGGCTGTTTGAGTGTAACAAAATGATTCCTTGAAGAGGCTGGCAGAAAAGTTTGGGACTCATTACGAGATTGGTAGTAATTTCCTAGTATTTAAGTGGAATTATTACCATACTCTATTACCATTATTGCTATTCGTTCCCTTAAATTCACAACAGGATTACAATTGAGGTAATGGTGCTATAATTGCCCTTTTTTGGAGTCCATACAACTCCATTAGGGATTTACCACGGGCTGTTATTCTGTCAATTACATATGCACAGATTTTTGTCCTTGAAGTGGAGGACTTACCTCCGCCATTTTGCAGCGCTAAATCCTCCATTTCAAGGCCAAACCTATAATTTGGTGGTGCTGTAAATGTGGTGGTAAATCTGTTACCACCCAAAAAAGTGTCAATAACAGAATGACCACCACTTTTTTACCACACCACCGAACTTGTAATGAGGCCCTTTGGGAAGCTCCAAGAAAGTATGCAAACACGTTGCCCCTTCACTGATGTTTTGTCATGGCGGTGACCCCTGTGGCCCCTCGATCTCTTGCTGTGCTCCTGCTCTGGATTATGCTATATTCCCAACATGTCTTGTGTCCTTTCCCTTCCTCTATCTCTTCTCTGACATGTTTCCACCCTTTGTGTCACATAACGCTGTGCAATCCCAAAGGCCTGTGCTCTTCCTTAATCCTTCTCCTTCCTCTGCAATGCCGTCTGCCTTTTTCCTGCACACTTATTATAGAAACCTTGCACTGGTGCACGTCCAAATAGTGCTAATAGCACTAGGGCAAATATTGTCCATGTGCAAAAAACAGATCATGTCAATGCATTCTTGCACCAGGACTGTCCTTTGCCTACTCCTAGTTCTCTGCCCTTCAGGAAAAAGGAACTGTAAGTATATATGTTTGCACAGGGACATAGTGTGTATTGGCATTTCATGGATGCAAAGTTTCTGTGATATGGTCCATGTCTCCTGCCCTACTCTGGGTCCTTTCCCAACCCCGCTCAGTGTTCCGTGCTCCTCACCAGCCCCCTCTGAACCTTCCCACGCAGCTCTCTAACCACCCTGTTCACCTTACGGGATGAGAGGATAGCTCAGGGGCAGCGCGCTAGACATGGCACGGATGGATACCTGGTCCTGCGCTTAGAGGCTGGAGTCCGTCGCAAAGTGTGATATAAGAAACCAATTTCATTTATATTATGTGTTCATCAGTACTGCACTTCAACAGCATCTGTGTTGTTAGTTTGCAATTCGTATGCTAGGCTGTCCCCATGTCATACTTAAAATTAATATATATTTTTAAAACACAATTTATCATCGGGTGAGTGGTATCAAGGCGCAATACAAATTAAATATAGCAAGCACAATACACATACACACATAGGATCATATGCATTAAATTACAAAACCCTAAAAAGGGTTAAGACCGTAACATAACCAGCATAACAAGAATCCCCTAAAGAAAGTTATGTACGTTAAAGTTCAAATGTAGTGCTGCGGTAGTACTAACAGGTCTGCTATAACGGACGCATGTATGAATGCAGCCGTTACTGTACCAAACACAGACACTACTGATGCCAAAATGAGTTAGTTCAGCCTCCATCAGAAAAATAATTGCATACAGAAGTGGGTTGTCACTTATGCCCATGCAAGCCAGTCTGTATTGCAGTACCCTTTACATTGATTCAGGGTGCCAGTGGGCACTGGTGCACATTACCCCTTTGTGTTTACCCAAATACGTGTGGGTAATGTTTACTCCTCTGTATCCCTCCTCTATGAATCGTGGAATGTCTAAAGGATTACTGCTCGTTTAGGAAAGTATGTGTGTGGGTTTCAGATTAATAAAAAAGGAAATTTAGCGAGAAAAGGGGGAGAATACCGAGGAACCAGGACAGTAAGAGCAGGTGGCCGGGAGGTGGTGGATCAGTGCTGTCTGGAGTTCAGTAGGTGACACAATGGGCCTCATTATGAGTTTGGCGGTGCAGTAAACAAAAGTGTTGGAAACGGAACTGCCCCTTACACCGCACCACCATATCTCTTGTTTGGAGGTAATGGAGATGAAAATCCTCTAGTACTCTCCTGGATCTTTTTCTCCGGCATTACCGCCCAGAAGTCGAGGCTGTGTGGCAGGTGAAATTACCACCCATGGAAAATACTCCAAAACCCTAATGGATGCCATGGATGGGGGCTAACACGTTACTGCAACTTTTCATTTGCTGTGCTAAATGAGGTTTTCTGATGGGAATACCACCTTCATAGTCGTCCGGCAGGATATCTCTGCGGCAACCTGTTCGCCTTGGAAGCAAGATTACACGAAGCAACAATCCCGGGTCTATGCTTAGAAACCTCTTGATATTTAAGTGCGTTATAAATACGCAACTAAGACAAAAAAAATAAAAAAACAATTACGCAACCAAAACAAAAAAAAACAAAAAAATAATTCCTGTAACAGGCCTCGATGCCTGCGGACTGTGTGAGCGCTTTGAAAATGTAAATAAATAAATAGTAATGAGGCCTATTGTTCCTAAAGGGCAGGGTCTTCAGTTCTACCTTGAAGGGTAAGAGAGATGGGGCGTGTGTTTGGATCTTCCCTACACAGTCTTGCAGTAGTCCAGCTTAGAGCGAACCAGAGCTCTGGAGACAGTGAGCTTCTGGGGGAAGGAGAGCAAAGGAAGAATACTTCTGAGGAGGTGTAGCTGGTAGTGTGACTTCTTAGAGACGTCAGAGATGTAAAGATAGATGTAAGGATAGAAGTAAGGTGTGGAGTCGAAGATGCCCCGAGGTTTTTAGCCTCACAGGTGGGAGCAGGAAGAGGACCAAGAGAGGCCGGCCAGAGAGTGACAGGAAAGGAGGGAACAGGTTTGCCGATGAGGAGAATCTTGCTCTTACTGGTATTAAGGCAGAGATCAATGGCGGCACACCACTCCTGGATGGCGGACAGACAGTCAGAGATGAGAGAAGGAGAAGAGGTGGCGGAAGGGAGCCTGAAAATGAGTTGAGTGTCATCGGCATAGCACTGAAAGTTGGGGCAGAGAGAGGCAATGCAGTGGGTAAGAAGTGTCAGGTATTGGTTGAAAAGTCAGGGAGAGAGATTAGACCCCTGGGGAACACCAGAGGTAGAGATAGAGATAGAGGAGAGGAAGAACCCAAGTTGGACCTGGAAGTGTCGATCGGAGAGGAAGGAGGTCAGCCAAACCAAGGCCTGATCGGTGATACCCAGGTTATCAGGGAGATGGTTTACATTATTTAAGTTTATGAACATTGTAAAGTGTCTCTTTCTAAAGTGTGACAATGCTTGTGTCTAATGATCTCATTCAGTATATAATTTGGTCATAATAAGAATGGTACACTTCGCTTACTGAAAAAAGCAATTGATCAAAACCTAGAAAAAAGCTTATAAATGATGTCCTCGTAGAAGGTTATCATTCCAAGAGTGACATTCTGTTACTCTCATATTGTACTCTTTCAAAATGCCAATTTGAGAAAGGAATAGAGGGCAAATAACACCCATTTGGGGTCCTGCCTGCTTTGCATGAAATCAAATAACATATCGAATAGACAAGGAGGACAGCAGTTCTTTATATTTGGCAAATATGACTGTGATAAAAGGGTTGTATAGTTGAAAAGGGTTATAAGAACATAACGCATATTGGGCTTGGTGTGCTCATTTAATTTCTCACATCACCCCCTTTAAGATTAAAATGTGTGTAAAGATTGAAGCATATGCACTCATTCAGGCAGCATTAGGATGTGTGAATTGCATTTCTGCACTACCAGCCACTCAACTAGGATCCAGTGGCTGTCCAGAGATCATGTACCCTTTTCCCAGGCCTCAAGTTGAGGCTAGCCGTGAACATGCCCAACATCTCACAATGTGCGATTGAGAGATGTGCTTAATCTCCTTCATTTTCGAAATCGAGGTTGTTTCTGCACCCCTCGCTTCCACCATTGTGCAGCACAAGGCTGCACTTTCCAAGATGGCCGCCTTGCACCCGACCCTTGTACCAGCACCTAACTCCTGCCCAGGCTGGGTAGCCAGACTTCGGATTGGCTGCTTTGTGTGGCTTATGCACCTATGACGTGCCGGCAGGCGCAAGTCGGCCCACCGTCACGAAGGCCCAGGGAACCAAGGCCATTTCCTGTCCCTAGCCTGTCCACTGCCGTACACACCGTCAGCCAGACACCCTGGTCCTATCATTACCTAACTTCATTCCTGAAACACATCGCGGCTGCAACAATCTGATCTATCATAACCGTGCTTCCTATGACACCCTGCGGCATCCCAGCGCCGCTGCACCAACTATACTCAGGTACGCCTTGCACCATACTGCCTATGAGTTACTACGTGCCCCTGCTGAGATCTAGGGTCCGCGAGAGCTTGTATACGCCGGCTTATCCAGCCTGCAGCCTCTGCCGCCTGTAAGACCTCTGTAAATATATCATCAGTAAACTGCGGGTCTCTAACTTCCTTTGACATTGGTACTCAATGAGGCCCTTCTGTTTACCAAGATACCTATGAATTTATGTTCGCACTCGTATATATGATGCAAATCTAGACTACAAGACTATACATACATCAGCCGATCCATATTATACCCTGGTGCACCAATTATAAGGTCCGCGAGCCTACCAGCTCAATTCGGCAGCACAGCCTACTTTTCAGGCCATACCTAGAATATTGATTGTACTATATTATTATCATGTCGGAGTCACATCACCTTTGCCCTACTATTGCTGAGTGCAAACTGTGCATTACTGTCTACTGCCATGGACTCGCGAATGTAAGCTGCCTTCTACATACTCTGGATGGCCGCCCACGGGCACACACACACACTCAGGCAAGACTGCTGCACCCTTATCCGCTGTCACCTATTGAAGATCTGTCAGACTGACACAACTTGTATACACAACTAGCAAGAAAGTTATTGCATTGCGTGATGAGTCATATGATGTTGATTTTATTCTCGACCAATATTCTAATGTAATTACCATTGGCTTGTATGTCTGTTTTGCTTGATGAATGTCTTCAAGCGCCAAAGGCACTATACGAGCTTAATCGCGGTTTATCCCCGAGTGTTGCTAATTGTTCAGTAGTCCAATGATCTTCGCATGTACCCAGACTGTATTTCCACTTGCTTTCATGACTGCATTGTTTCATGAAGGTATCCAAACGCCAAAGTAACATACGTGCTTGCTCCCGTTTATTCCTGAGTGTTGCTAACTGTTCAGCAGTTCCATGATTTTCGCACGTATCTAGTCTGAACTATACCACTGCCAATCATGACTGCGTTGATTGATGATTGTATTTAAACGCCAAAGTAATATACACGCTCACACCTAGTGTATTCCTAAATGCTGCCAACTGTTTAGCTAGCCCATTATCATCCTATGTACCTAGACTGAATAACAAAGTTCGTTCTGATACCTTTTTGCACAACCTACTGTATCTGGCCGATCGAGTAATAGTAAAACAGCACTACATAGAACGTCAATCTAAGATGTACATCCTCTGGTTATCCGTGCTCTTTTGTGTCCCCCTACAAGCCTCAGTTTAGTAGACTGCAAACCTACTATTCCACCAGTGCCTATTCAAAAGCTGTTATCTAACATAGTAATGATCTTGGGGCGTGGCTAACCGCCATGTAGAGTGGACGCGTCTCCGGTGAGCTCCGCTCGAAGAACATCGATAAGCTGCTTTGCGGGACACTAAGCTACACTTGAACCCGTAGTAACATCGAGGGAGTGGCGGAAGCCTGCGGGAGGCCCCTGGACTTTTCACACAAGGAAATCGCAACCCTAAAAGACCTAAACGCGGCTTGCGAACAATGGCGTAATCTGAGACCAAGATGGCGGCCGCCTCCTGCTAAGCCCGTGGAGCCCCGCGCTGGCCTGGAGATCCGCGGAAGGGGCGGGCCCCCATCGCATGTAGGAGAGAAGAGCCTCTGGAGGACGATCGAAGGAGGCCTCGCCGCGTGCGAGACGGTCCCTGCGAGGGCAAATATAGCGCCCCCGCGGTGGGGTCTGACGGGGACTGAAGAGCGAACCGAGCCCGCCCTCTGAGGCGAGGAGAGAACACAGGCGTGCGGCCCTCCCGCCGGGGATCAGTAAACATGGCTGGCCTGGACAGATCTACGGGCAGAGGAGCCAAATCCAAGCAGCGACAGACCACCCTAGATGCGTATGCGGCCAACGAACACCCAGCCCCTGGGTGCCCCGAAGCAGCAACGGCTCACAGGGACCCGAGCCCCGCCGCGGCGCCGACCGAACCCAGCAACACCCAACTTATGGAGGCCATCACTTTGTTCCAAGCAACGATAGTGAACAAGATAGATGCCGTGGCCATCGACCTGGGGCTCCTGCGCCAAGACGTCCGCGCGCTGGCGGACAGGACCGAGACGTTGGAGGCCCAGGTACGAGAAAATACCGAAGCGAAGGCCCAACTCTTACACGACGTAGACGGCCTACGGCAGAGGGTCAAGAATCTGGAACACAGGGCGGAGGAGGCCGAAGGGAGGGCCCGCCGAAATAACATCCGGCTACTAGGCCTACCAGAAGGCATAGAGGGCTCAGACCCCTCTGACTACGTTGAAAATCTCCTACTACAAGAGATCGGAGCGGGGAAACTTTCACAGGGATTCACCATAGAAAGGGCCCACAGATCACTCGCTAAGAAACCGCCGCCGGGCAGCCCACCCAGGCCCATGATAGCGAAGGTGCTCAATTACAGAGACCGCGAGGTCATCCTGGCCTTCTCGCGCGCAGGAGGACAGATCCAGAGGAACTCGGCCAAGATTGCGATCTACCCTGATTACACGTTCCAGGTGCAGATGAACAGGGCCCAGTTCATATACACTAAGGCCAGATTGAAAGCGGCCGGGGTGAAATACATGCTCCTGTACCCCTCCAGACTAAAGGTGCTACACAACAACAGGGCCCTCCTGTTCGACACCCCAGCACTCGCTCGTGACTGGATGGACGAGCAACAACTGCCAGACATCGAAGATAAGAGGCGCAAGCAAAACTGAACCACCCATTGTAACTATAATGACAAGAGCTCCTTCATAGATGCACAACAATATGGAACCGCGCCCTACAAGCAACTGAACGGATCACACCACGCGGAACACCGAAGCACCTGCTCCCTCAACCCCCCGGAGTTTTATTCCTTTCTTAGGGTACGTTTACCCGCCCGTAGGGCACCCGACGGCCATGTTTGGCCCTAAGGAGCGGAAACGGGACAGTCATGACGGGGTTCCCTCCGTTGGACCAGTTTTTTTGTTTGGGAAGTTTATTAGGGGGGAGGGAATCGCAGAGGAGTTGCACCCATGTTGGGACTTTGAAAGGGAAACACCGAGACCCCGGGACATCCTTATCACAGATACATGGCCAACTAAATCCCCGCCCGAGACAGCGGGGGAACATTGGACCCAACCATGCTCATGGCCGGAACGATTAAAATAATGACGTGGAACGTCAGAGGCATGAACAGTTATGTGAAACAACGCAGGATACACACATACTTAAGGCGCTGTAAAGTCAGGATTGCCATGATCCAGGAAACACATCTCACAGAGGAGAAACTGAAAGCCCTGGCCAAGACATGGCGAGGGACCCTGATCGGATCCTCCTACTCTTCATACGCAAGGGGGGTTTTGATATGGATCGACCCGACTGTCCCCTTCAGAATAACGGACACCAAGACAGATGACGAAGGTAGGATGGCCCTGGTGCGGGGCACAGTTGAGGGGAGGGAGTTGTGCTTGGTTAGCACCTATGCCCCAAACCATGACGCCACCCCCTTCTTCCATTCCCTATACACCAGACTAGGCCCTCACGCAAATTCCATGGTGATCTGGGGCGGGGACCACAATTGCACTCTCGAACCGCTCAAGGATAGATCTGATGCCAAACACTCCCGCCCATCCCCCCCAGCCAAAGTATTGCTTAAACTAATGACTCAACTCTCGCTCTGCGATCTATGGAGGGAGCTGGGCCCGGAGAAGCGTGAGTACTCTTTCTACTCCCCACCACACAAAGTCTACACTAGGCTGGACTACATGCTGGTCAGTTGCGAGTGGCAGCCCACTTTTAGCAACGCACAGTACCTACCTAGGGTGCTGTCGGACCACTCCCCTTTAATGGTTACATGGGAGATGCACCCGCCCAGACCCCCGGTTCCCACGTGGAGACTACGAGCTGAGGCCCTGCTAGACGTAGCCTTCCGAGATCACATACAAGACAGCACTGACGAATACTGGAAGGTTAACCTAGGTAGCGTAGACAGCATTGGCACCGCATGGGAGGCATATAAGGTGGTCATGAGAGGGGATATGCTGATGGCGGTGGGGGGAGCCCAGAGAACCGTCGCGAACTCCCTGGCGGAGGCGGAGGGGAAACTGGGCGAGCTAGAAAGCAAAGCGGACGTGACTCCCGAGAGCCTACGAGAAATGATTCAACTGCGACAGGCCTGTCTGACCCACTGGGAGACACTCGGGAAACTGAGTTACGCTAAGCATGTTGAAAGGTCACACGCCCTAGGAGACAAACCTGGCAAACTCCTAGCCTGGTTATATAAAAGGGAGACCCCCAGCGCCCCTATTTGCCATGTGCGTAAACCCGACGGCAGCACTGCGCACACACAGGCAGAGATCAATGTGGTTTTCTCCGAGTATTATCGTGATCTCTACTCCCAGACCCCCCTTTCGTCGGCCACAGGTATCGAAGACGCCCTAGACTGCATACAGTTACCCAGACTAGATCCACAGATGGCGGAAGCCCTAGACGACCCCATTACACCTGACGAGGTAAAGGTTATAATCAGAACACTACCCTCGGGTAAAACACCAGGTATGGACGGCCTCCCCGGAGAATTTTATAAGACTTACGAAGAGACCCTCGCCCCTTTACTCGCACAGGTATACAACGAGGCTTTTGAGCGGGGCTCCCTCTCGGACTCCATGAGCGAGGCAATAATAATTCCTATACTAAAGCCTGGCAAAGATGGGATGGAGTGTGGAGCATATAGACCGCTCTCTATGCTGAATGTTGATAGTAAAATACTTGCGGCACTATTAGCAGGCAGACTGCGCAGAGCACTCCCCCTTCTGATCCACCAAGACCAGACAGGATACGTGCCAGGACGCTCCATCACCGAAAATTTACGTAGATTACATCATATCATACATAGCACCGAAGGGAAGCCCCAGAAGTACGCTGTGGCGTCCCTCGACGCCACTAAGGCCTTTGATTCGATCAGATGGGATTGGTTGTATGCCACCATGATCAAGATGGGGGTCGGTCCTGCCTTTCTTAAATGGACCCAATTGCTCTACACTCGCCCCACTGCTAGGGTCCGTACTAACAGGACCTACTCCGGTAAATGGCCCCTCCACAGAGGTACACGGCAAGGATGCCCCTTGTCCCCCATGCTCTACATCATAGCCGCAGAACCGGTGGCTGCGTACCTCCGACAAGAGTACGGAGACGGAGGCATCGAGCTAGATGGAGTATCACACCTCATCTCTATGTATGCAGATGACATGCTGCTCTACCTGCATGATCCCGAGCTCCGATTGCCCTACATCCTAGAGACACTGGACTGCTTCCACACACTTACGGGCATACAGATAAATAAAGACAAGTCCTGCCTCTACCCCCTAGCTGCTCTCCACAGAGAGGAGTACGGCTCCCTACCTCCGCTAGACCTCCAATGGCAAACCACGTCCTTTAGGTACCTGGGGATCACCATTCATCGCCACCCAAACACTGAACACATTCTCAATACGGTCAGGGCAAAGGACGCATTAGAGAAATCCATGGGGTTCTGGGGTAAGCTTCCACTCTCAATGGCCGGGCGAGCGGGTCTCCTCAAGATGGTGGCGCTCCCACGCCTACTGCACTGCTTTACCAACGTACCCTTTAACATTCCCTCTGCCTTCTTTAGGGATCTGTCCAAGCTCTGCAGGGGATTTCTGTGGCAGGGGGGCAGGCACAGGGTGGCGCTAGACATTCTTCAGAGGCCTTACGAGAGGGGAGGACTAAAAATCCCCAACTTTGAGCTGTACTTCCTGGCTAGCCAACTAAGGCATGTAATGCACTGGATGGCAGATGAGACCACTGCTGACACCCGACTCCTCCAGCCAGCCCTGCCGAGACTGCTACTCAGGGACCTACTCTGGGTCAGGAGGGGAAACATGCAAAGCCTCCCTTACCTGATCAAACTGGGAACTCAGCTCTGGAGACGGGCTTGTAGGGCAGTGGGGGTGGTGGACCCGTATTCCCCACAGATCCCCATTGCAGCTGTCATGGCAAATTCCTCATGGGGTCACGTGGATACACGCACGCTGTGGGAACCATATGGAGTAGCAGTACTTGGGGACCTTATCCAAGAACAAGAACTTGTGGCTTTCGGAGACCTCTGCGAATCTACTGGCCTGCCGCCGGGCCAGTTCCTGCTATATGGAGCAGTAATGACAGCCCTAAAAGAGAGATGGCCAGAAGCCCCCAATCGGTTCCAGGAAAACGAAGCTATTGAACTGTTGCTAAACGCTGCTGAAGGAGGCCACGAAACCTCCAGAATATACGAAACCCTCCTGCAGAGCACGACAAATGAGGTACTGAAATGCAAAGACAGATGGGAGAGCGCATTAGGGATCGAATTTGAGGACAAATCATGGGGGAAAATAACACACTATCATAAGGAAATCTCTAGGAATGCCCGCCTCCAACTCATACAACTATATGTCACCAACAGAGCCTACCTCACACCCGAAGTTATATCGAACTTCAAGGGAGCCACAATTCAAACATGCCCCAAATGTCACGAGCCCAGGGCGGGAATGACCCACATGTTTTGGAGCTGCCCGGCAGTCCAACAGTTCTGGAGCGGAGTAAGGGAAAAAATGGTGGCTGCCGAGATCGAGCTGGTGACCAATGAGCCGGCAGCCTGCATATTGGGAGACTACCGACGAACCAGCAAGAACAAGCCCCTAAATAAACTCAAGGACTTGGCATATATAACAGCAAAAAGACGCATTGCCATGAGCTGGAAGAGCGCAAGGGGACCGAACGAGGCCCTCTGGTGGAACGACCTCAAAAAATGGATAGCTGCTGAGACGGTGGCTTGGGAAACGGCAATCCAAACACAGAGACTGGATTCTAGCGCAGACTTGAACCGATGGGTGGCTCTAACGACACCATTACTCCACCCAGTGACACTGGATAGCACCCTGAACGGCCCAAGTGGTCCTGACGAAATATGTGCCTAAGACGTTCTTCTTTTGAGAGCTCTAATGGGGTCTCGGTGAGGGGGGGAGGGATGGGGTGGTTGGGATAGTTAAGACCTGTTGTTCAGGCTCACGAATCTTACACTGATTGACTACTGATTGATTTTTTTGTTGTTCCTATGTTGTAAAATCAATAAAGACATTTAAAAAAAAAAAAAAGTAATGATCTTGCCCTCCTCCCACACTTGAACGCACCCCAAAATCCTTGTTCATAAACAACTGCTAAACAACTCGAACCTCTATCTAAGACCCACACACGCCACCCTGCCATGTCAAACCACCGCCAGAAACACAAGGCTCCGCTCGAGACTAGCTAAACGATTTGAACCATTAGCCAGACCCTCATCTAACTCAGATCTGATGAGAAAAACCCCACATAACAAATACTCCTCAATTAGTGAAAGAATCCCACCTAGTTCTCTGCCCTCTCTCGCGTCGCTTAACCACACTCTGACCAAAGCCCAATTAGACGTACAGCCAACAGGAGGCTCCTTTAGTCCGTCACCCTTCGCATCACCAGATGGTCCATCTGCCGATCTCAAGGGTGCACTAATAAATGCCAGATCCCTGGTCGCACCCGCCACCGAGATGTTCGACCTTATCCAGGCCGAAAACTATGACTTTTGTGGCCATCACTGAATCTTGGCTACACACTGCTGCAGGTCCAGCCCTCATGTTAGCGATCCCCAATGAGGACACTATCCTAACAGCAGATAGAAGCGAAGCTCGTGGAGGACACATAGGCCTTATTGCCAAATCTAATCTATCTTTGAGACTAGCCCCGCTAGTTTGAATTGTTTGAATTTTTAATTGTTTGAAAGACAAACTTTGGTGCTCTCACAATCAGCAAGCATTAGCAATAAAGTCACCACTCTCCAAGATAAAATTGGCAAGAAAAAAGGCTACCCAACAGAATCAACTGCACCTAAAATCTCCCCATGCCACCACACAGTACCGTACGTCCCTCAATCTTTAGTTTCTCTAAAGTTGCTATCCTCGAGACTGAAAAAGTGATATTCTCCCTTAAACTCTCAAACTGTCAGGATGATCAATGTCCCGCCCAACTCATTTACGACATGGCTAGAGACTTGGCTCCTTTTATCTCAAAGCTCATCAACGCTTCATTCACCTCTGGCACTATCCCAAGCAACCTCAAAGAATCTTGAGTGCTCCCCTTTCTCAAAAAACAGACTCTAGACCCGGCTATACCTATGAACTACTGACCAATCACAACAGTGCCTTTTCTTCTGAAAATTATAGATAAGATGGCTTATCTACAAATGCAGATGTATTTGGAATCCAACCAACTCGAAGGTGCAAGACAATCTGGCTTTCGGACACAACATGGTACTGAAAAAGCCTTAATAGACCTTAAGTCCCAAATCGGCGAGCTTAGGGACAATAGGAAATCAGACTTACTGCTCCTCCTTGATCTATCAGCTGCATTTGACCTTGTGGAGCACAAGGTCTTATGCAGCCATCTGGACTCAGCTGCTCATTTCTCTAAAGAAGCGATAACATGGATACAATCATTTTTAAGTAATAGGACTATGAGAGTCTTTTCTCCCACAGCTGCAGCAGACTCCATCCCTATTACTTGTGGAGTGCCCCAGGGATCCTGCGTCTCACCCATATTATAGACTATATTCACCAAGCCCCTCTTTGATGATCTGGACCATCTTGGTATCACCTACACCAGTTATGCAGATGATACTCAGATTCTCCTACCACTTACGGGGGATTACGACAAGGATTGGGCCTGGGTGAACAGGGTATATCTCATCATCCAGGCATGGATGGCTGCTCATGGACTATGCCTTAATGATGACAAGACTGAGCGCATCATCCTGGGCACTACCTCAACCCTCAAAAAACTGGGACCTACATATTCTACCTTCAATATTGACAATAGCCCTATTTCAGGTCAATGCCATGGCTTCGGCCACCTCATATAATTGTAAATTAATCAGAGCAGGCAAACCCTTCCTTTCCAATAACAGCTGTATTACCCTCACCAGAGCTCTCATATTATCGAAGCTGGATTACTGTAACTCTCTGTATATAGGGGCCAATAAGCATATTATTAAGAGAATTCAAACCCTCCAGAACAACGCCCTGAGAGCGGCCCTCGGAATAGCTAGGAGAGAACACATTTCCGAGACCAGAAGACAAAACAACTGTTTATCCACCCACGACAAAATCCGCTGAAAACTGCCTCACCCACTCACAATGTCTGAATAATGCTGTGCCTTGCTATCTGAAAGAGAGATTCACCAGAAAATCTTCATTAAGACCCGCTAGAAAAGCCAGCAATAATTGCCTCACAATCCCAAGATTTAAACTTTCCAGAGTCAGGGGATGCAGCTTCCCGGTCAAGGCAGCACAATTCTGGAATGTCCTACCCCCGCATTGCGAGTGGATCAACCATACTCAAAGTTCAGACAGAACCGTATCAACTGGTACAAAGACAATGGGCCTCATTATAACAGTGGCGGCCACGGTATGAACGGTGACGGTAAGGCACCGGCATCGTTTATACCGGACCGCCACATTATGAGTTCTGCTCGCGGGTTCCTGACAGCCCACCAGGTGTTACCTGGCAGGATGTGTGGCACCCGTGAGTAGAACTCGTGATTGCACTGTTATCAACTGTGCCGGTACAACCATGCTCCCCACCCCCATTCTAACCTATGAGGCAGAATGGGGATTGGGAGCCCAGCATTACCGCCTCCTGCGAATGGGCAATTACTGGCCCACTCATCTCGTAATGGGCGGTTATTGCCCAGTTGCGGGAGGCGTTGCCCCATGCTCGTAATGAGGCACAATGACCAGTAATGTCACCATTCCACACCTTACTGTACTATAAATAGATCTCAATCTGTCTGAGAAGGCTGACCTCTCTGTTTGCCTCTTGAAGTATGATATTTATATTGCACATGCTATACCTTTTTTACTACTGACCTATCTGGACCGTCCTGATTCGCATTTTCTGAACTCTAACTAAGCTGTAAGATGTCTTATTCCAATGCGCCCTGTTACCCTCGGGTCTGATGCGCAATACAAATAAATAAACAAACAAACAAAAAGAGTTCTCTTATCTGCGCAACCCCAAAGGCTGATGTCTCTGGTACAGGGTATATCCTATATCCTCCATTGACAACAAATACATGTTTATTTAATGGAATTATTGTAATTGTCTTGTATTGCCTCACCTCATTCTCTCCAAAATACTGCTTGCCTGTTTCTGTCCACATGTAAGATTGTTTATCATTTGGTGTAACATCCATTTCCAATTTCTGTTTAATATGCCTTACCAATAAATAAATAGACATATAACTGCTGATTGCCCATGATGGCCATGATGACTCAGAGTAAGACGGTAGTATGTGCAGGAGCCTTTTGAATGGTCATCATTTAGGGTTGCCTACTATACAATCTGCTAACACTTTGATGATGATTTTCATTGGATTATTTTTCAATGCTGTACCAGTGCTGATAGTTCTACCAGAAGATATCTCCGACCCCTAAGTTTTAAGACCGAAACAAGGTTAAAGAGTTGTAACGCTATTGGAACATACCACACAATGAGAGTAAAATGTTCAGTTTAAAACAGGGCGAAACAAAGAAGAAATACTGGAATGGAGAGAGAGAAGACGTATAGCAGGAATTATTGCACTCTGTTACTGCATTCTCTGAAGTGGAACTGGCAACATTCTAATTAAGCAATAGGCCCTGAGCAGGGGCAGCATTACTACTTCAGGTAATGCCCCGGGGCCCATAGTTACGCCGCCATTATTAAGTCCATTTTCCCTTTCCATGGTGGCCATTCAAAAAATAGGGAAAAATGTAAAATGTAAACAAATAAAATGTCTGCCATGGAAAGGATAGAAGGGACTAGGTGTAGTTCCTTCTTTCTTTCCATGACGGCCTGTCGCGGATCGGGAGAGGACGTGCTGGTGACAGAAGTGTTCCCAACGCGTCTGCTCTCGAAATTAACAGAAAAGAAGGTAAGTGGGGTTGAGTGGGCAGGGAGAGAATTCTGTGGATGGGGTAGAGGGGAGGCGGGAGGCGGACAACACTTACCTTGTTCCCCAGCGGGGGAAGATGGCAGCCTTCAGCCGTGTGGTGGCTGGGAGCGGGGGATTACCACTGGTAATTCCCCCGTTCCGAGCCTCCTCATTGGCTGAGTGGCTGTCACACCCCCCAGCTGGGGACAGAAGCAGAAGGAATGTTGTGAACAGTGCTGAACGGCACTGGAGGTGAGTGATTCCCGGTCGGGTAATGTCCACACTGGAAACAATGGCGTACACTTTTACAAAGCACATAACACCTCGCTGGGTAGTAATTAAGCAATAATGCTGCATTCAAAGAGTTGTACCAGAGGGTAATAGTCTGCTGCCCAAGTTAACAGGTCCAAGAGCAGTGAGCGTGTAGCATTGCTGCAGCTGCCACAGGTAAAATACGTTGCACAGGTAAGTGCAATTGTAGTTCTGCTTTATTGGCCCTCGACCCTCCAAGCACGTGGGATGGGTACATGAGAAACACACTTAGATGGATAGTAAGATAACAGCAAACACTGGTTCCTTCACACCCTTTAGCCAGCTCTTCCTCCAACTGCCTCGACAAACTGTCCACCCTAAAACCACTGGAAGGGAACACTCCAGTCAACACAACCTTCCACGCCATGACCTGAGCCCAGTCCCATAACACCAAGACCAGACTACCACGTCTCTCGCCGTGTTACTGTTACAACAACCATGAGAACAAAACACCAACCAGGACCAGCACCCCAAAATCCCTTTGTCCCTCTAGTATTGCATTAGGAGGGGGTCATTATTGCTATGCGGACTCGGACAACCCAGCTAAAATCTTCCCCTCACTCTCAGAGCAGTGAGCTTGCAGCATGCAGGAAGTGGTCACAGTAGAATAGGTCATAAAACTGCAAAAGGCAACCCTGGTTCGAAGGATGTGTAAGGTGTCAACAAGTAGTTGGGAAGCAAAGGCAGTGTTAAGGGGGCAGTCATCCAGAGAAGGTAGCAGAGGGGAGAGGGAGGCCATGGAAATCAGCAAGAGGGAGTCACAGCGGGCAGACAGGATAGGTGTGGACGGTCACATGGCTGCTGTAGTTGGTGGGGAACACTCGACAGGGGTGGCGCAGAAGTAGGCAGTAATGGTAGCTGGGTCAAGTGAGCAGGCGAGAGGAAAGAGGCATGGAAAGAGCGTATATAGGACGGGCAAGGGTACAAAATGGCAGCCAGAGAAAAGGAGAAGCCAGCCAATGCGGACTTAGATCAGCCAATACATTTTAGTTACTCGCTCCCTGACTGGCTGGGACCATTCTGCAGAGTGATCACTTAGCAATATATACGAGGTGCTGGAGGGAGCTGAGTGGGGGGGATTACCAGCTGGTTTCAGCCCGTGGGCCCAAGTTACAGGCCTGAGCGAAGCGAGGTCCTTATTGCATGCCCTGGGCCGTAGCCAGCCAGTAAAGCCCTCCCATCATGGTACATGTAGCTATAACCTCTCTGGGCATGTATGGAGTTTGTACGTGAATTTAGCTCTGTTTTTCTTGTGCACACCAAATTCCCAAAAATTACACACACATTTTCCACCATGAATATAGATACAGAATCACATTTTTACGCCCAAGGCATCTGCGCTGGTGAAGCATGGCGTAAGGGACAAGAAGAGTAGTTAGGTGTAAGTGGGGCTGATGGGTGGCAGCGAGATGGATGCTATGGAGTGGTAGTCGAGGGGCACATGTGTGAAGTAGGGACTAAGCCGAGAGGTTAGCACAGCGGCAACGTCTAGGCCTTGGAAGCAAGACAACATGAAGCAACACAGGTCCGAGTTATAAATATGAAACTAAGACAACAAAAAAACAATTATGCAACTAAAAAAATAAAATCCTGTAACAGCACCACGAAGCCTGCGAGCTGTGTAAGCGGTTTAAAAATGCAAAATAAATAAATAAATAAGCAGGGGATAGTGCAGGGAAGGAGAGGGCAAACGAAATGACGGCATTGGCGACCTGCATGGAATCAAGCTTTTCCATTTAGTTAAGCTTGCAGACCTGGTCATCTGATGGGCTTGCACCTTTTTTCCCAGTTGTTAATAATGTATCTGTACTCAACGAATATTGTTTCATGCTTGATCTTAACTGTTGTGAGATTGTTACAGTGGATTGAGAGTAGAATAGCCAGCACTGCAGGCAACTTTGATCAGGACATATTTTAGGCACACATTGATATGATTGGTTATTTATAACGCGCACCCGGGGATCGAACCGGTTTTGACGAGACGAGCACGTTGGCCCTGAGCTATCCTCCCGAGATGCAAATTATTATGTGGGAAATATCCAGCATTCCTACAATGCCCAAGGAAGATGCTAACTCTGCCTGACTCACAGGGATCTGCATGACTCGCAGGTCTTTCTCCTGCCCTCTTATGAGGACACGCATACTACCACCCTTGGTGATCCTAGCAGAGGCAGGAAAACACTGACTTAGTTTTGGCAGAGTTAGATTGGTATTTGAATCTATGCATAATATTGACATGTTCAGGCAGTATGGTCCACGTTTTGTTAGAGTAGAACAGAGCATGAAAGAGAGAGAGGGGGAGAGAGAGAAATTATGAGAGCAAATTAGAGAGCAATAGAGGGGTGGGGGAGACATATTAAGAGAGACGTAGGGAGAGAGACTGCAAATGGAAGATAAGAAGAGGGTGTCAATGGGGAAAGATGGGGCGGGAAAGGAAGATTTTGTGAAAGGAGATGGGAGATAAGGAGAGGACGTATGAATACTGGCAGAAGAGAGAGAAACATAGATGGGGGACGAGAGGCAAAGGTAACAAGGGGAGATACAGGGAAACGTCCGCAGAGAAATAAGAAAATAACAGAGAATGGATCCGTGTGCCCAGTGCTCTAGATAAGATTTTGAAGTTGGAGTATTTTACTCCCTATCTTTGAAAGTTGGGATTAAAATGAGTTTTTCGTGAGTAAAAAATTAAGTTCTGTTCTCAATTGGAGTATTTTGTATCTGAGTCAAAATATATTTTAACAACAAAACACAAATGTTTTTGTGAAATACTTCTTTTGCCCAAAGTTATTCATGCACATCAAAAGATATTTTTCACCTCCTCTATAATTATAGTAGTTTCTTCCTGCTGTACTACGTGCACTACTGGTCCAAACATGTCCATGGAGCTGGTTGGGTGAAAGCAGGGCCACACGCTCCTATGGGTCCTTTTGCCATATTTTTCTTGAGTATTTTTACTCCCTATTTTTTGGGGGGGGGGGGCTATTTGCCTATTTTGATGGAGCAAAAGTGGCTGACATACCTCTTATCTGTAGGGCTGTCTCTGCCCATCATGATCAATGTTACCCTGTACAGCCGCCATCTGCAACCAGTGGCTCTTCAGATATTGACTATTACTCCAATAACCCCTTCACCATTGGCCGGAGCTGATGGGAGATGTTGGCCAACATATTTAGAGAGTCACCATTTACCCACTTTAACCGTTATCACTTACTGGTTTGGTTACAAATGTATTTAGACAGAGGGCCTAAAACATTTACTGAGTCATATAAGACCTAACCACTCTCCAATAGACTCTGGTTGACCTTGGAGCCTGCTTTAGTTTGAAGCTTATAGGTATATCAGAAATTGCCCTTCCCCTGCCACAATTTCAGAGAGAGTTGTGGATTGTCTCCTACATGCAACCGTGCTGCATCTTGTGACCTATTCATATTGCAGACCCTCATATGGTACTAAAATGGCTGCGTTAAGCAGATGAGTGGATGTTCTTAGGTTAATAGGTCTGAGAAACCTGTGACTTAAAGCTTCCAGAGGGAATCTGTTGTTCTGTCTGGAACTTCATCAAAAATAGGTCGTTGTGCTCATATTTGCTTCCTAACCTTTTTGGCTAACAGAAAACAGATTGTGGAGCTTGGCCCACTCTTTGCTTGCCCAACTAATATGGTGTACCCCAAGGGCCTTCTACGTCACCCACATTTATTATAATATGCATCATGCCTTTGCTACAACTATAGCATTTAATTTTTTATATATAGAGCATTAATCACATGGCATTGGTGTTGCACCCCAGTCCTACGCAATTGACACCCAGCTCTACATGAAAGGGAATTGTTAAATATATATATATATACATATATTATATATACATATATATATATATAATCAATGAAAAAACGTTGTTACGGGGACGTTATGGTTAAGTTGCAAAATTCCCTTTTAAAATTAAACATTTTCACTCTTAGTAAAAGCTGCGTTGACGCTAATTCCATCATTCATTTTGAAACCACTGTGATTAAAAAGGCCATGCTATGCCCAGGATCATCCATTGTGTCTCAGCAAAACCGGGCTTAATTCTGGAATGACAGCCCCTGTCAAAAGTAACTTTGAAAAAGTAACCAAGAACTCTTCTTGGCACCGGAAAGCTCACGTATTTCTCCACAATGTATCAAACACCAGCTGTCTTCAAAAGAACTTTATCTGAGCCTGGTCAGTTTCATATACCAGTGTTCAGATAAAACTCATGCATTCAAAGAAAAATGACTTTAGCTGCAAGGACATTGTGGAAATCTGAGTGAGCTGCCCAAAACCGAATTAAAGAAAGAAATGTCAGGTTGCACCATGTGCAAAAATAGGCTGCTTACAAAATAAGGAAAAACAAATACAGTACACTGGTAAATAAAAGTTTTACTTGTCTTTAGAAATATAAATGGGTTTGTTACTGGGGAGAATATATCACATGTGTTATTTGATGTAACAGGCTTATTGAATTCTGGATTTAAGGTCAAAAGTGCAAGCTGTTCAACCCAGGGTGGCTTGAGTTACCAAGTTGAAAAACAGGTTCTCTGCCAAAAGGGCTATCTCTCCCAGCAGATCCTGCCAACCACTGATAATTATAGGGTGGAGCAGACCTGCGTCAGGACAATGCGGTTCTCAGGGAAGGAAGCGGGATGTGTCAAACACCATAAAACTTCACTCAGGCTGAAGCAACCCCCTATCCTGCTTGAAAAGAAATGCCAGTTGGTGTCAGCTGGGAAGAAAAAAATGACAGACAATGAGAGTCATTACAAGGTTGCAGGTAAGGGGTTAACAGTGCCGGTAAAGGTGCCGGTGCCGTTAACCCCTTACCACTGCATTACGAGGTCCTTTAGCGAGGTCCTTTTACCAGGCGCCCTTAGTGGGAGCTGCTAAAGGACCAGCATGCTAACAAGAGGGCCCGTTACTAACGGGCCCGTTGTTAGCATGGTCCCCATTCCCATTGAGCCCTATGGGGGCTCGAATGCGAATGGGGATGGGTTCCCTGAATGGGGAAATACTGGGTCCTCCAAGGTTGGAATGGGCCGGTAATTACCCATTCAGGGAACCCAGACCCGGTATGCGGTAAGAGGGTAGCCATGGCGCTAGCAGCGCCATGGCTACATCCAACCTCGTAATGATCCCCCATGACTCCCATTTGTTCTTAAGACTATTTTACAAAGAACTTTAAAAGACTTGTATCTCAGCTGCCAAAATTGGTAAAAATGTGGAATTGTCATAGCGTAAAAGTGGAATTTTGGCCTGTATTTTAAAACTTGGTAGAATGTCTTGACACACTCTGAACAGAAATGGTGATATCTGTTGTATTGCAAGAAAAGCATCCATGTTGCAAACATAACATTTTGTACATACATCCCTGGAGATAGTTTGCATCGGTGTTGGGGAATTTTAAGCCAAATCTTTCATGTTTAAAATTACCAAAATGTATTAGAAAGGTCACACAGACTGGAGGTTTGGACTCATCTGTGCTGCACATAATATGTAACGTGTGTATAATTTGCCAAGAGATTGCAAGTAAAGAAATGTAGGTTTTTGGCAAAATCGGATTTTAAGTAAAGTAAATGTGGGTGTGTTGGGACATTGAAATCTTCACCTCATAAACCTGACATCATCCCCTTAGAAATCCAACCAGCAGAGAGCAAGGCAGAGATTACTACCCTTGCCCAATCCCATTGTTAGGGGCGTGGATAGTAAAGCCTGCCCCTGTCATATACTGTGATGATGTCACCTGGCATTATAAATAGGAGCCCCTGACAACACACAGGGACACACTGATTCCTGACTGATTCCTGATTTCCTGGCGGGTGTCCTGTCTGTTCCTGTCTTCTTGCAATTATCCATCTAGAATACAGATCCCAACCACAAGGCTAAACCTTGCTGATCCTGCTTCAGCTAGGCCTCCATTTTTAATTATGCCAATAACCAAAGGGAAGCTGTAGTGTTTTGGAAAAGCCTCCTGAATTTAACCTGGCTTCCTGCTCACTAAATGTAAACCTGCCATCCAGCTGATCTGTAGTATCCAGTAACCAGAAGTGCTCCCCGGTATTCACTCCAGGCCTGCTGATTTTGTCTGGCTATCCTGTGTTAGACCAAATCCGTGTGGTGATCCAGAGCGCTGACTGTCCAAAATCCAAACTAAAAGTGGACTGTGAGTATCAATAGGAACTATAGAAAACCATAGCAAATCTTGCCTTGCCTTGTCCTATCCCAATCCGTAACCATCCTATCCTTACCTTAATAACTTGTAACATTTTCAGAATCCTTATTGCAACCCTGTCATTGATTTCTAGTGCAAGCGCTATCTATTTAGTAATTCTTGTAATTTAAATCCAAAGCTATCAATCCTATTTCGAGTGATCAGACTTGTTGGGCCAAGGCGGGTGCTGGAGAACTAGTGTTGAACTCATGAATGAACCCTGGAGCTTGCTGTGTCCCTCTTTGGTATTCTAGTCTGAATGCTCTAGTATAGAGTAAAACTATTCTTGTCCAAATTGATTTTCTTTTCTGTTTTCACTACCCGATTTTACTAAAAACGCACCACATATCTCCCTCGGTTTAATAGCTAGAGACTTCATTTTACCTCCTGATTGTACCTAAGATATATATCTACACCACAACCAAAAGACCACACTCCAAATCAAATGAATTTCACCCGTTTTTATCAAAAACCGTTTGGTTAATTTCAGGCTGGAATGAGCATTTTTTCAAAGTTTTACACGTGTTATTTTTACTATCAATTGTTTTAAACCTTCCATTCATTTTCGAATTGTATGCTTTTGCTCAATCTATTGCTTATGATTGCTTGTAACTTTCCAGTGTTGCTCCCGTAGAGAATTTTACTTATTTAAGGATTTTTGAACACATTAATTGTTTTATTTAGCCATTTCCAAGTGTCATTTCAACATTACAAGGGTTTCAAATCCGTTTTTCTCTCTTGTTTGGGGAGGGAAGGTTGGATTCGAATTGTGTTTCTTATTCCTCCTTCCTGATGACCTGCTGCTTCCTTATATCTAGTTAGAATTGATTATTTGTGGGTTGAGGAATACTGCAGGGGGAAATCCTAACTTGAGTGCTATCTTTCTAAAAATTCAAACGTTTCTCTATTCTCTGGTGTTTTTTCTATCAGTGTTGCTAAAGGGTTAATTTAAGTGCATTGCCTGCATTCCTATTGTTATTGTCACCACATTGGTGATTGCTGCCCCATATATTAAAAAGTGTTTGATTTTCTTAAACTTTAAATAAATAAATAAATATTACCTTTACCAACCAGCCTGGTTCCTGGTCCACCGTGACCCGGGTATTTAAAAAGGGGTGTGATATGAGCAGTGTATCTCTCAAATATTGAACCTACATATATAACAAAATAAGCATTTCAGTTGTGCACTGCATACTAGGCTGAGACCAGGGTGTATCACCGGATTGAAATACTTAACAATCCATAGATGTTTACTAAGATATGACTTCATTGCGGACTTTCCGGACAGTGCCACGTGACCATATCCTGGCACGCGGCATGATAACATGTCCGAGAACCCGTCCGCACTTCACGATAAGATCAGTGCCTCGCCGATTGTTTGAACTGCATTTTCTACTGATCTAGAAACTTTCAACTTCAAAATGTCCCTTGCACAGCTCCAACACCTATTCCTACTCATTATCCATTATCAATCTAGTACACAGTACATACTTTTAGAAAAACTGCTATTTATCTTAAAATGGCATCAGCTATTGCCATCCCTCCTCCCCATAGAGCCACTACCACTGCTGTAATCTAGGAGCATAAGAAACACTGCCTCCTACCTTAGAAATAACACATGTGCAAATTATTGCCCTGTCCACCTGCCCCTCATATTAGTGTTTGGTGCCTCTTCCCTCATTTCCCTCCCCAACCTTCGTTCTTAGCTCTCCTGCCAAAAAAAAAGAATACATCCAAAAACAACAAAAGAAATGTTCCTTTAGGAACCACAGTTCACAGTTAAAAAATAGAACTACAAAAAATGTATAGACTCCATCTACTTTACATTTCTCAGTAAAGTACATAGACTCAATAAGATGTTCCAACATTTCCATTTGCATTTTGTGTTATGCTAATTGGAATATTGTGGCGTTCATCCCCGTTCCAGGGACTGGAATGGTGGATACCGGCACAGCAGCCCAAGTATTCAGCCCAAGAGAAGCGAGGATGGATAACGAGGTCTCTGGACCATTATCCCCCCATTCCAGCACCTGTAATGAGGGATGAAGGCTATGAGCGCCCTAGGTTCCCAAAGCGGAACCCGGGGTGCCAAAAAATGTTCCTTCCTACACCGGGACGCTTCAGGAATCCCGGTGTAGGAAGGAATATCCTTTTCCAAGATGGCCACCATGGAAAGGGAAGGTGGTGTTCCATACAGGGCCCCTCTTTGCTTTCCATGGCAGCTGCAGAAGGCGAGGAGAAAGCCCTATGAGCATATTAGTACAAGCACATTTTTCTTCCCTTTCAAACCTATCCCAATTTCGAACAACTTTCCCAAAAAGCCGGTCCAGGTGGACATGGCCACATTAACCCCATGTGTTGTCCCTCGTGGTCATAGCCAGTAGCCAGATTGTCTGGATCATGACCTTATTCCATGACGCAGAGAATCTGGCCACTGCCCATGGCTACCGGCTATACCTCAGTCACCAAAAAGGTATACCACTATTTTCTGTACCTACATTATGACACTTGTTCAAAAATAAAACACGGGCACATTTGCAAAACCATGCTTTCAGATCCTTGCCAATGCTCCTTCCACAGGTTTGCTGGAAATCCACATGTTTTTATTTTTTCAAAAGTATCAAATGTATGCACATACAATAGTCATATAACCTAGCCCCCACTTGACAAAAATCCATATAAACTTTATGAAAATATTTATATCTACATCTAAAATCTTTTTGCAAACTTTTGTGTAGATTCGTCAAATTGCACCACATTTATAAGCCTTTACAATATTTTGGGACCCCCCACTGTAATTTTGCCCCCCCTGACAAAATCCCACCAAACATTGCAAAAACATGTATATCTAGATCTATAATGTTTTTGCATACCTTTGTGTAGATACGTTAAATGGCACCCCATTTATAAGCCTTTAAAATGATTTGGGCCCCCCTCTAATTTTACCCCCTCTTGACAGAATCCCACCAAACTTTGAAAAAACATTTAAATCTAGATCTATGATCTATTTACAAACCTTTGTGTAGATTTGTCATATGGCACCACATTTATAAGCCTTTAAAAATAATTTGTGACCCCCTTTAATTTTGCCCCCTCTTTACACAATCCCACCAAACTTCGCAAAAGCATTTATACCTAGATATATTATCAGTACCCCAACTTAAGTTTAGATTTGTCAAATGGCACCTCATTTATAAGTCTTTATATTATTTTGGGACCCCCTCTCTAATTTCGCCCCCTCTTGACAGAATCCCACCAAACTTTGCAGACTCATTCGGAATCAAGTCAAGAATATACGTGCGTAATTTTATGCAGTTTATTAAGTGGTGCCAAAGTTATAAGCCATCCAAGAACTGCTTTTCACCAACCCTGTAATGCAGAGGTGTTCGCGAACCTCACAGGACTGTCTGCAAACATCTGTGAACTTTTGTGGAAAATAATGCCAGTTTTTTTACCACTTGCAGCCATACCCCATCCCATCCTCATCACCCCTCACCTCCCCAGAGATTATTTGATAAGTTTGACAAGTGCAAAGTTGTGTTTTCTTATATGTTTTTACCACGATGTCCGTGGACAGCGGCCGCTGTCCGCAAATCCAAGATGGTGGGCTCATCGAGAAAATGTGACGCATCTCATGCTTCACTCCAACCAATCAGCTAGCACGTCGCATGTCCGCTGACATAACGTAAGCGAATTGGCCAATTGGTGTCCTGTCCGCTGAGCGAAGAGATATTTGTGATGTCATCTTTGATGTCCTGGGTGTGAGTCTTAGCACTGCACGGTGGTGGTGTGAGTTATGGTTGCTTAGCCTACCATAACTGGTGAATTTCAGGGGTTTTTCGGTTTTACTTCAAACCATAACATCCCGTTTATAAAGTTTTTTGTATGAATTTCATAGGTTTTTATTAGAGCAACTTAACCATAACGTCCCTTTAAAAAAGTTTTTTTTTACTGATTTTCACAAGTTTTTAGTAGGGCAACTTAACCATAACGTCCCTTTAACGAAGTTTTTACTGAATTTCATAGTTTTTTAGTAGGGCAACTTAATCATAACATCCCTTTAACAACGTTTTTTTACTGAGTGTATTCATCATGTGAATTTGGGAGATATTTACTATGATTCCCTTACTTTATATACATGTAACACAGAACATACTGAACCCCCTCGCTAATGATATTTGAAGGGCACGGACTGAGCGCGTCTCCGCGGACGGGCGCGGACGAGATCAACACTACCCAAACAGTCAGGCGGTATCTGAAATTGTTCTATCATGCCATATAAAAAATGCACAAGTTTAAAAAGCAGCACATAAACCCATTATAAGTAGTAATAAATAGCTATTCGAACCTACACGTCTCACACATAACCCATCCATTTAAATACCATGCATAATGAAATGGATTATAACATAACAAAAAAAGATATGCCTCCAACGTAATTACCTCACAGAAACTGTACAGCTAGGAGCGACAGTAGACGAACACAACACAACGAATACAAATTACAAGAAAGTAGTAAGTTAACTTCATTTTTCTTATATGTTTGTATACTTTCTGTATGAGGTGCAGAACAAATAATGTATTTCAGTTGTTTTCACACAGAAATGTGCAGTACTTTGGAGTGGCTGGAGAATGTTCTGCATGGCGAAATGCCGAAGATAGCGATAATAATGGTACACACTTCTCTGCATAAGCAAATTAATAGTCAATACTTTATGGGTACTTAAAATATATATATATTTATTTTTAACAGACCAGGTACAAATTGAAGAAAGTCCACCAAAAGACACAGTGCAAGACATCTTGAAACACATAGAAGCCAAAGTGGACATGCTAAAAGAGAATTTTAATGGGTTAAGGCAATTTGTGGAGGACCATGTGAAAGGAAAAAGTAGATATCACTGTCCTACCTGTACGCGTCCCCTTCTCCATTTTCCAGTGAACTATCCCCAAACCCTCAAGAACAACATAAACGTTTTGATGAAACTTCCATCCCTTCATCCCCTCACAACCATCCTGTGGAAACCCCTAATTCCCCTATATTTGTTTCAGTGTCTGCTTCACCCTCTCTCTCTTATTTGCTGTATATGTGTTTCATAAAAAAACATGTTATGTTTGGCCTGTCCGTAATTAATAAAATATGGATGTTCTAAGGACAATACACCTACCCGTACCATTTGCAACCAAGAGGGAACTGTTCTTAGAACACACCAGCTGTCCAAGATGTCCGTAAATCAACAAAATGGGGGCGTCCTAAGGACATTATACCTCTCCGTACTGTTCACAACCAAGATGAAACTGTTCTTAGAACACACCTGGTGTCCGGGATGTCCATAAATTAACAAAATGGGAGTGTCCTTAGGACACTATACCTGTCCGTACCGTCCGCAGCCAAGATGGAACTGTGCGTGAACAGGCGTGGTGTCTGGCATGTCTGTAGTCAGACAAAATGGAGGTGTCCTAAGGACACTATACCTGGCCGTACAGTCAGCAGAACATCTACGCACGTGCGCACCACACCCGTAAGTCCTGCAAAAATTGCGCTGTCCGTAATTGTCCGTCTCACTTGTGTCGCACTTTTAATTAGTTTCACGACCCGAACACTTTCCGTAGAACACCTGTGCGCATGCGCACGACCGTTCCTGTTCATTTGGTGTCCTGCGGGCACCCATTTCCTTCACGGATGTGTTCACGACGTCAACATGTGACCGCACCCACGCTGAGCGTGTGTCCTAATTTGCGCACTTTGTCAGCTTCTGCAACATTTCAATAGAACTTATACAGACATGCCAAATTATTTTACAATACGAAATCACCATTTCACATGTCCCATACAATGGCCCTAGCTTTCAACATATTGTTTGGAACTTTTTGAATGCTTTTGAGTGATCGATATGGTCACGAGGCGCGCCCCTCCACCCCTAAAAAAGGCCACACCCCTGAGCTCATCTTCATTGTACTGCTGAGTATTGTAGATTGAGTTTTGCTGCTTTTAGTGCTCTAGCAGAGATTATCTCACCAACCCTAATGGCATCCATGGCTGCTGTTGCTACATCAGCCTCAGCACCACCACCTCCACCGCCACCACCTCCCCAAGGACCTGCAGAGGGAAATACGCGGAGGATATTGAGAGCAAGGAAGAAGAGGATGAAGAGAATGAGGTGGAGGAACTCCATACTACCAGCACTCGCCGGGAGTCGTGGGTGTGGCGGTTGTTTACCGTTTTTGGTAACGTACCAAAAGCATGTGCGAACCTGGTCACCTGTAAACAGTGCAAGTTGGTGCTGAGTTGTGGGAGACATGGTGCGTACAGCTTTGGTATGACAACCATGAAGCGACACCTAACTTCATTCCACGGTGCGGACATTCGCAAGGTGGTACCATGTAAAGAACGTAGTAGGTTGAGTTCCTCCGCAGCATCCTCTGTGTCCGATCCTCTCACCACAAGAGACACTCCTGTGGGAGAGCGCATCCCTGCAGTTGCCTCACAGGCCATTCGTGATGCTGTTGACCCTTACCTTTTGAGGGTCAAAATGTTGTGTATGTACTGCAACGCTGTACTCTGCAGGGGGGAGTGTCTTCGAAGTGCTTTTGAGACTACGGTCATGGAGCACCAGAAGAACTGCTACCTACCTAAATAAGGCCCACCTTACATCTTTCTCTCTCCACCTGCCCTTTCATATCCCCGTGGTTGGTATCCCGTCCTTACCCTCCTTTCCCCTCCTCTCCTAGTGTTTCGTTTGTAAAAAATCCAAAACAATATAAAACAACAAAGACCCGCCTTTCTCAGTTTAAAAATGGAACTATCAAGTAAACGGTGTAGGCCGCCGCGCATTTTTCAAAAAGTCTGCGGACAGTCCTAGGACACACACAATTTTAGGATGCTACCATAGCAAAACCAATGCACTTTTCTCTGGGAGTAAGTGGTGGCTCTGAAAAGAGCCTTTTGGTGGTGTTTTATGTGTTTGAAAAACTTGGATTTGTCAAAATGTAATGCAAAATAGGTGACTATAAATCCAAAAAAGCTTGCAATGCATTTTGTACATTTCGAAGAAAAATCTGATTGCCAGCATATGTAAGATGGACTCCATCTCTGCGAAAAATGAATGTGCTATGAAACATAATATTTTCATTGTGGAAAGAGGACATGCCAACATCTCTTAGAAAGGCACAAACAGCCTTATTGACATTGCGCCTCGCTTTCTCCATTTGTGGACCAAATAAAGCAGAACGCAGCCACATTTGTCTTTGTGCAATCCCAGAAAAAATTACTTGGCAATTTGGAAACATGTCCATGACCTTCCAAAGTCCTTCCTGTATTGCAAATTGCAAAGAAATTCCAGAGACATGCCCTAAACTGTTTCCTCCACAATGAAGGATAATTATATCAGGATGACGCTCTGTCTGTAAAGTAGCCCAGAGAAGTACCAAGTCCAGCCACTTCATTCCACGCACTCCATGCCAGTGCACTTTCACATGAGGGAATCCAAGATCTAAAGATATACCGTGACGTTCTGCATGCCCCTTCAACCAATGTATCCATGAGTCTCCCAAAATCCAGATAATCTGTTTTCAAGCACACACAGCCATAGCTGTCTGTTCTCCTCTCCGGAAAAAGACGTTCTCACTAAATCTCACCGTTCACAACACACCCACTAAACTTTACTGGCCAATCCCTAGCTCCGCTCATTCTCATTTGCATGCCTCTCCACCCAAGAATCCCCATATGTAATACGCGCTGCCTGCAGACTACCGCCATGTCCGCAGACATGTAGAGCATCTGAGCGTGACGACTGTACATTTAAATAGTATTCCCCTTTTCCCTTTTAAGGTGGGCTCTGAAAAGAGCCGTTTTTGGGGTTTTTTGCAGATGCCTGACAGACACCTGTTATTTTGTATTTTTTTTCTTCTTCTTAGTTTACTCCTACAATCATCACATAACCCTCTCCAAAGCAAGCCTTACATTCCAAAAGAACATGGCATTTCCCAAAAAAGATAAAGAAACACCATCTGCTTCAAAATAAGCTGTATTAATGGAATCAATGTTCTTGTGGCTGCAGAAAAACATACCAGCTCTTAACATGAAAGCACGCATGCCGCGATTCATTGCACTCCTACCAATACTTTGATCAGGACAAAAAACAGAACTGTTGTCCCATTTTGCTGTAGGGAGTAAACCAGAAAAAATTACTTTCGCAGTTGGAAAGATGTTAATGGCTACTTGAACCAACTGTTCCAAATCTCCCAACAAAGTAGGTGATCTCACGTAGCCCAAATGGCAAGCACCATAATGCAAAACTACCACATGGGGACTGTTCATCCTACACATATCTCTGCAAACTTGGAGAATTGCATCTACATTGCAATCAGTTGCAGCGCTCCACACCACCTCCACTCCTCTTACATCGAAATTGTTTGCCACATGCCTACATTCTGAATAGTGCTGTAAACCATGGACAAAAATATCTCCGAGCACCAACACCCTGACTGTCTCCACCTCTGCCATCTTCACTACACACACTCTCTTTCTACACAAATCAACAATGTCAACATCTGATTGGCTGATGCCTGCAGTCCCCTTTCCATGCTGGATTTGCTGCAAAACCCTTTATGTGGCACGCATTACCCGCGGACAAGCGGCACATAACTCTTAGCCAGCCCTTATACCCTTTCCACATCACTCGCAAATCCATTCCCTCATTGGACACAGCTAAGCAATCCCACAACCATCCACCAATCACATCCAATACCTATGCATCTAACTCCGTCATCAGAGTTCCGCACTTCAAATGTACTGTTGATCACTCTGAATACAAGTCTCATATCATTGCAAAGCACCTACTACAAAAACTACTGTGCAAGTGTCGAGGATTTCTACTTACAGCTCCATGGATACCCACATGCATGATTACAAAGTACAGGTATGCATATTTTATTCAGAGTACATGTGCAATCCTTATGATTCCATTTAAACAAATGAATGCCACTAAATCTGCATAGCCAATACATACATACCAACGCTCCCGCTTTAAGCGCGAGACTTCTGATTTTTCATTGAAATATAGCACTACTTCTTACTATCTCCCGCATAACCTATAGATATGTACCAACCCTCCTGATTTACGCGCGAAACTCGATTTTTCATTAAAAAATGTCACCATTTTTTACTGTCTTCTGCCTAAATTAATGCTACTTCCAATGCGATCGTATGAGAAAAATAAACGTTCCCGATTGCTGTGGTGACATCTCCCTCTCAGGTGCTCCCGATTTTTCGCATTCCTACTTATAATATGAAAGTATTCAAATTTTTCCCATCTACTATAATGACCACTTCCAAACCTCTCTGCTATGTACAACACAGCTGAAAAAAAGAAGGGAATTTCATGAACTTAAAATTGTACTAATTTGTGAAGCAGTTTCAACTAACATACTGCAAATAACATATAAAGGCTGCACGTAGTCAAATGAAATGCAAGCATACACTGTGTTGAGATATCAAACGAGAATACTTCCACAAAAGCTGGAAAATTAACGTGTACATTAACATCACAGCTTTAAACACACAAAATTACTAACTTCTTCCTTTTACAATTGCAGTGAAGACCACTCTCCTGAAAATCAACAGCATCTACCCTACAAACAACATATCCGAAGAAACCTGGTCATTCCACAAAAAAAGTAAGTACAATACTACCTTTATATTCTTACTGTTCCTCACAGAGACTGTATGGGTTATTTATGTAATTTGCGCACCAAAAAAAACCATCAATTTCTGAACCATTCTGCCCACAAATCCCCATTTATTAATCAAAGATTAACAGGCAGAATGGCACACAAAACCCAGTGTTTTTGGAACACAGATAACATACACAAGCCTTAGAATGTTAGTACTACAAAACAAATAGCTTTTTTAATTGTATACCATTACTTTTAATATTAATGCTTCTCCTCACCAACAGCTCACTTTCTACTCTCATCTGGAGCACAGTGTAGTAACATACAAAAATAGCCTTCCCAACTCGTTGTAACTGCCCAATGCACATTCACACACCACCACGAACATCTTCCCCATCAAACTCATACACGCATGCACACAGCACACATACATTGTAAAAGAGACCAACCCATACCTTCGTTTTTTTCAACAGACCCCAAAGAATGTCTACCAAAAAGCAAGTCTGTAGAAAGGAACGCAGAAATAGAGCAAATGAAAATAAAAGTATCCAAAGTTAGCATCCATCTCTACCAGAGTTTGTACGAAACATTGAAACAAAACTGCTAATGCGGTCATTTAGCGAAACAAAGGAAGCTTCAACTACAGAAACTTTGCCTCCTCTATCAAAATGTGGCACGAAACAGAAAATCTTTACAAGAATTTGGCTACCACTACTGCTAACACTGCTCCTATAAATCCTGATATACTAGCAAGAAACCATAGTAAAAAAAGTATTTTAGCACAAATGTTCCACCATAGAGTCCTTCAGAATCTAATAAGAAGAGGAGCGAAATCATCCTCAACCCTTAAAACCTACCGTAGAAAATTAATCCTAGAAGCTCTCGCAGACAGTACAATCCTTCTCAAAGGGAAGCTATTTATTTTAGTGTTAAACATTATGAAACCACTAACAAAACTAAGTACTAAACTACAAAAGAAACTTCTCAATAAACAGAATGTCAACAAAAATAACTTCTTAAATATTTGTGGAGGTGAATGGAGTCACACAACGACCACAGAATCATATTTTAATGAAGAAGCATACAAACAAAATCAAACAAACACAATTGCCATCCATAGCAGTGGACGAGGATATTAAAAAATCAATAATACCATCATGGAACAAGAAACACTGCTTACAAAAGTATCCCCAGAAAACTCAGAAGTACCTCTCAATTCGACTGAACCAGACCGTCCAGTGTATAAATGGCCGTGCACGTCAATGTGTAACATTCCTATCAAATCTTTCAAATCTTTACACCAGTTCCCCAATCAGTATGTGAAAGGTAAAGACAAAACCAAAATGAAAGTGCTGCAAAATATGGATACCTGTCCAGTGCGCAAATACACAGGACTACAAGGACATTCATTAGCCTGCATTTCAGGACCTATTTGCAAAAGCACCTTCCATGATATCAAAATGATATCAACACATCATTCAAATGTAAGAAATCTAGTGTATAAACTGCACTATGCTAAAAGTCCAGCTTTAGAACTAGCCAATTTAAATAACACTCTTCTGCATAATACACCCCAATACCTACAAGAAGAAATCTACCGTATCCAGAGAAAATATTTTGGAAGTGAAAGCCACTTACAAAATGCAATAGTTTTAGAACAGACTAGCAACAATTCTGCACATGGCAACCTTCTATTACACACATACAAAAAAGAAATACTAAAATGTAAAAGTACATCCGCTGAAGTACCAAACCATGTGTGTGTATGTTGCCACAGAATTGTTTACAAAAGTAACACAAATCTATCAATGTAACATACAAAATAGAAGACAATGAAGATTCCAAATGGTTTCAATTAGCTCTCTACCTTTTAGCAAAAAACAAATACGAAATAAGTGAACCCCTAATATGTTGCAGTTACTGCACTACAAAACTTGACAACAACCAAACTCCTTCACGTGCTATCACAAATAATTTGGAATTATTTCCTCTACCAAAACCCCTGCAACAACTTAATTTATATGAGAGCATCATAATTCAAACAGTACACCCATTCCAAGCAATAATATGCCTTCAACCAAAAACAGCTAAATTGCCTCCCTCTGAATTGGTGAAAGGCATTTGCGGCAAAGCAGTTTATTTACCATTAGATCTAAAAGAAAATGTGCACACTCTAGGAGGGCAACGTCCAATAGAGCTTTCTTTAATTGTCTTAGTAAATGGTGTACCAACAAAAGACAAAAACATTTGGCAACAACACGTGGACTTACATAAAGTTAGACAAGCCTTTCAATATCTGAAAGACAATAATGAATACTACAAAGAAATAAATATTGAAGAAAGCTTAAGGGAAACAACTGAAATAATTCAAGAGTCATCAGAAACTGGTCAATTTGAACCTCTGGATCCTGCTGCTGTATCCACTCTTTTGGACCATTATACAATTCATCCTTTGCACTCTAATGAGAGCATACATGATGCACTAGAAACTTACCAAATGCGACAAACCAAAGGGTCACCAATGAACAAATGGGAAAAAAGTATAGAAGCACGTGCTTTTCCACTACTATTTCCTACTGGCAAAGGAGGAAGAAACGATGATAGACCTACTCAGATAACAGCATCAGAATACTGCTTATAACGAATGTATTCTGAAGATCCCAGATTTAGACAAAATGTGGAATACATATTCCACCCACTCTTTGAAAGTGAACTAGCAACCCTATGTTACAGGGTTGCACACATATTGAAATCTGGAACCCACTTTCAAAATATGTCAGCTATGCAATTAATACAAAAAGTGCAAGAAAAAGATGAGGTTTTACAATCAAGCATAACAAACCTGTTTGCAAACATGCGTGGTACGAATGAATACTGGTTCTAATGGCACAGAGATGTACGTTGTATGATCAAAAACCTTGGACCACCCACTTGGGTTGTTACATTAAGTTGTGCAGAATATGCATGGGAAGATTTACATGATTTCCTACGCATATCAAACAACAACACAAGCAACATAGATATACTAACACCTGGAGAACTTTTCTCTCTAGGTCCTGTTAATGTTTCAAGATATTTCCACCATTGTTTCATTGCTATGCTGCACTTTATTTGCAATAAAACTGTTCCTCCCCTCGGAGAAGTGCAACTCTTCTTTTGGAGAAAAGAATGCCAAGCCAGAGGAGCACCACATATCCACATGCTTTTATGGATTAAAGGTGCACCTAAATTTGCTCAGGACAGTGATGCCACTGTTTTCCAGTTCATCCAAAAATGTGTCACTTGTGAAATCCCTTCGCAAAGGACACATAGTGACCTTCATGGACAAATTGTACAATTTCAAAGACACAAATGTGGCAAATATTGTTGTCGCAAATACAAAACCAAAGGGAAATACTACACCAAATGCCGCTTTGGTTTCCCTAGACCAGTTACAGAAACAGGTGAAGTGAACAACTTCAAGTCTTCAGTTCGACATAGTTTTAAAGGTAAATCACCTAAGAACATGTATTACATGAAAAGAACAGAAGAATCAAAATATATCAATGATTACAATGCAATCATTGCTCTCTTATGGAATGCAAACATAGATGTGCAGTACATTGCAGACAATTCCACTGCAGTTGCACTATATGTTACAGCCTACTTAACAAAAGCAGAAAAAACAGAGCTGCAAGACCTCTGGAATGACCTATCACCAGACATACTGCTTTGTATGGAAAATCTGAAAATATAGTATGGCTAAGTCTTGATCTTGCTAAATCTAGAAAATGAGTTCTCAAATCATATGAGGACATAGAAACAATAGCCAGAAATGATCCCAACAACCAAGACATTTAAAAAAAACAATTTACTAGACACATACTACCCGAACAGGAGTACCACTTTGGAAACCATGTGTCTATACCACATAGCCCAAAACTTTGTATAAAAAGATAATATAAATCCAGATGAAAGCAAAGGTAAATATAGAGTGACAGATTGTGAAGGCAGCTTAATGAAACTTACCAAACGAAGCTTAATTAATCATGTCAAATTGTCATTAAAAACTCCTCAATAGAAAAAAACTATATTACATGTCCCTGCTACAACTTTTTAAACCATGGAGAAAAGAGGAAGATATACTAGATAACTATGACTGCTATGAAGACGCTTTCAAAGCAAATGAAAGCGCTATCACCGATGTGAACTTTACGCAGTACAAAAAATGGTTGCACAATGAACAGCAACTCGAAGAAGAACTCCAGGCCCAACTAGATAAGGACACTTCCGACAGTAGTCAACCTTCTGTAACAGGAAGTCAAGAACCACTAGGACAGCCACTAATAGCAAATAAGGCAGAAGTAGCTATGACAGAAGTGGAAAACACCATGTGTCACTATGAAGAAGATACGGAAGACTTAACTGTACTACAATCAAAACTTAACAAAGACCAGCACACCATTTTTGAAGAAGTAACAAAAGAAATTGCACATGGTGTACAACACGAAAATAAAGAATGTACCTGCCAAAAATTACAAACCTATACTGCTGTACGTCAGTGGTGAAGCAGGTTCAGGCAAAACATTCTTAATCAAAATCATCAGCAAGTTCCTTCAACAATTGACAAACAACAAATTGTCAGCTGTTTTAACTGCCCCCACAGGTTTAGCTGCCTACAACATAGGCGTTGTCACTTTATACTGATTACTACTCCTTCCAGTAAAACACCAAAACAAATTAGACTATTACAAACTTTCTACAGAAGCTGCAATGAACTACGGAGAGTATTCAAACAAATGAAAATGCTACTAATAGATGAAGTGAGCATGGTCTCCAACCTTATGTTGGCATTGACTCATCTCAGATTGCAAGAAGTACTTCAAACAAACTACGAAGAACTCTTTGCAGGAAAACACATTATCGTTTTTGGAGATCTTCTACAATTGACACCAGTGAAAGGTGAACCTATTTTTAAAACCTTAGGACACAAACTCTGCCGTAAAACTGTTGGCAGCATAGGAAATGTCAACCTTTGGCAACATTTCCAATACAGAGAATTAACAGAAAACATGCCTCAATCTGCAGACCTCACTTACGCCAACATTTTAAAAAGTATTAGAATTGGTGTACTATCTCAAGAAGCACAAGCAATATTGAAAAACAGGCACATCCATGCACTTGATGGCGATAACGCATGTGCTACTGATGTTATGGAACAATTAGCGCACAAAAAAGTCAATTCTATGGCCTTAATGCCAACTGTTCAAAAAAGAAATGCAACTAATAATTGAAATTTTCTCCACAGACAAACTGGACGTACATGGTATGACACTACCCATGTGTCAGCAAGTCACAACAAGACTAAATACCTTAGAAAATTCAATCTCCAACACAGCTGGGTTGGAAAAAATATTCAAAGTATCCTTAAATTGTAGAGTAATGCTTAAACGTAACCTTGACGTGGAGCAAGGACTAGTTAAGGGGGCACTGAGTACAGTTTTTGGCTTTCAAACATACCCACGTGACAACAACATTCAGTTGGTCAATATTCTCTTTGACAAACTTTCAGAAGTAAAAAGGATAGGGCACTCAACAGCTCGATTCCTTCTCTTCAAAGACATGTATGTACGTAGTGAACAATTTTCTCAAACTCTTGCATATGCAGACACCATTCAAAAATCCTGAGCTCTTACCCTAGACAAACCATTGATAGATATTGGAAACACAGTCTTTAAAGAAGGCATGAGCTACATAGCACTATCACGCTTACGTACACTTGACAGTCTATTTCTAATCAACTTTGATGCAAGTAAATTCCTTGCATTTTAGAATACAATAGACTATGTTCACTGTACACCCCCCATCTGAAATCATATCCTGTTCCAAAAAAGGAAAACGTAAAAGAAAACTAATTCGAACAGAAATGCAACAGGATCTGACTGCAAATCCTTCAAAGAAAGCAAAAGAAGCTAATACTTCATAAATTACCACAAACAAAGAAGAACCTATTAGTGAAAGTAAATCAGGTACTTCTTCAAAGAAGGAACAGAAACTCTGAAAAAATCACTCGGACACAGAACTATCTGGTCCATTCAAATTTTCAAATGAAACTGGTGTAAGTTGCTACGCAAATGTAGCAATGAATATTCTATTTCAATTGCCACCAATTGTTAACAACATTTACTTACACAGTACAGACCAATTGTGTTTCAAATGTTAGTCCTTCATAGAAACGCAACAAATAATCCTGACAACACGCATAGTGTTCACGGAATAAGACAAGAATTGGACTACTGTGCTGGAATGGTGAGGTTCTCTATAAACTCATAAGAAGATCCACAAGAATGTCTACTGTACTTACTACAAGTACTCAAAAACAAAAACATACCTATGGAAACATACATGCACTCTCTGTAACAATGTGACACGAGCGATTTGTGTATGTATCCATACCTAATTGTGAATCCATTCAATTTCAGCAACTTCTACAAAATGTAAAGCATGGCAGATTATGTACTATCTGCAATTCAGATAATCGCTCCACCTTACTGATACAAACACATAGTAACTACATAATACTAATGCTTCTACGTTACAATGCAGATGGTACCAAAAACAACTGCAAGCTGACACACGGTCAAGTGTCACTTGGTAAGAAAACCTTCACAACAATAGGTATAATCTACCACAAAGGAGCCACAACCAATGCAGGTCACTACACTGCGTATATTAAAAAGAAATGTGGATGGTTTGAATGTAATGATAGTAGCATTAGTCTAAAGCAGAGATCACCAGCAAATCTTACAAACGTGTATTTAATCTTCTTAAATCCAAAATTTAATAACTAATGTGTGCTTCAACATTAACAAAAATTCAATTAAAATATTATAAACAGTTAGAATACGCCAAGATGTATCTAACTGCCCAAGATTGTATAACAACCACACAGATAAATGAATACCACTGATTTGTAACAAAAAATACACAGTTAGAATACCCCAACAGGTATCTAACTGTTTAAGAAATCTGCAACAAGCCAAATTACAGAACATTAATCAGAATCAACAAGTGAACACTCAAAGGAAACAAAGAAATAGTTTGTAGCATATCAAAGAAAGTTTTTTTTTTTAATCCAACAAGGATTATTTTTCCCCCAGACCCAATGATTTCAAAAACAAACACAGAAACAGAGCAAAATGCACAGTACACTGGTTTGTAAACTAAATATGAGGGTACAAAAAAGCTAAAATGTCTATTATACAATGTAATAAGGCTTTATAAAATACAAACACTAACATGCTCTTTTCTTTTATCACAGAAATTGAAAAATAATATTTCCTCCAAGTACTAAAGTCATGTTAGAAATATATTGAATCTCAACAAATTAAACAGTAAGTATAATGTCACACATTTCATACATATTAGAATCTATACGTGTGATCTATGGCTGTAATATGATGCAGTGGCTGTGGGCAGGGCCTAGAGTCTTGGATGTATAACCTACGGCCTACAACCTGCGGCCATGCAACCAAGACTGTAGGTCCTACCCACAACCACCGCAGCATATAAAAACCATGGTGGCCTATAACTTCACTGCGTATAACTTTGGTCTTGGGTGCATGGCCTGTGCCTTGGGCCATGCACCCAAGACTCTAGGTCCTGACCACAACCACTGCAGCATATCACACCCACTGTGACTTATAACTGCAGTGCTTACAACTTTTGTCTTGGGTGCATGGGCTTCGACTCTAGGACCTGGACACAACCAGTGCAGTATATGGAATCCATGTTAGCTTATAACTTCAGGGCTAATAACTTTGGTCTTGGGTGCATGGCCTTCAGCCATGCAGCCAACATCACTGCTTATAACTGCACTGCTTATAACTTTGGTCTTGTGTCCATGGCCTTCGACCATGTACCCAAGACTCTAGGTCCTGGACACAACCACCTCAGTATATATAACCCATGGTGGTTTATAACGTCAGTGCTTATAACTTCGGTCTTGGGTGCAAGGCCTTTGGCCTTTGGCCATGCACCCAAGACTCTAGGCCCTGGCCACAACTACCTGATAGATATTCAATTCTATGGGTGTGATATGCTGCAGTGGTTGTGGCCAGGGCCTAAAATCTTGGGTATATGGCCTACGGCCATGCACCCAAGACTCTAGGCCCTGGCCACAACCACAGCATCATATCAGAACCATGGTGGCTTATAACTCATTGTCACACCCATACAATGAAACATTTTAGCTGCGGCATATACTCAATTTGCACCCAAGACTCTACGCCCTGCCCACAACCACCTCATAGATATTCGATTCTATGGGTGTGATGTATGGGTGTGATATGCTGCGATGGTTGTGGCCAGGGCCTAGAGTCTTGGGTGTATGGCCTACGGCCTACGGCCTGCAGCCATGCACTGAAGACTCTAGGCCCTGGCCACAACCACTGCAGCATATCACACACATGGTGGCTTATAAGTCATTAGCACACCCATAGAATGAAACATTTTAACTGCAGCATATACTCAATTTGCAGCCAGGACTCTAGGCCCTGCCCACACCTACCAGATACATATTCGATTATATGGGTGTGATGTATGAATGTGATATGCTGCGGTGGTTGTGGGCAGGGCCTAGAGTCTTGGGTGTTTGGCCTACGGCCTACGGCGTGCGGCCATGCACCCAAAACTCTACATCCTGCCCACAACCACTGCACTATATAAAACCCATGGTGCCTTGTAACTGCAGTGCTTATAATTTTGTTCTTGGCATGCAGCCAAGACTCTAGGTCCTGACCACAGCATATCACACCCATGTGGCTTATAACTTCACTACGTATAAATTTGGTCTTGGGTGCATGGCACCTTCGGCCATGCACCCAAGACTCTAGGCACTCCCCACAACCACCTGATCGATATTCGATACTACGGGTGTATCAATAGCTGTGATATGCTGCAGTGGTTGTGGCCAGGGCCTAGAGTCTTGGGTGTATGGCCATAGGTATTCGAAAGTATGGATGTACAGTATATAAAACCCATGTATCCAAGACTCTAGGCCCTGGCCACAACCACCACAGCATATCACACCCATGGCAGCTTATAAGTCAGTACCACACCCATAGAAACAAAAATTTTAACTGCGGCATGTACTCAATTTTAATATTTGCTAACACCAAGCTTGTCCTTAGAACAGTTTCCACTTGCCTGCGCACAGCACGGAAGGAAGTACTATCCTTTAGAGACCCCTCATTTTCAGTAATTACAAACATCCCGGACTGGGCGGGCATGGCGAATACATCATTAGCACCTGCCACCTAAACAAATACAGTATTTCACCCATCTCTTACTCTCTGAACCTCCCCAAGCACTCTGACACACCAAAACACTCCCCGAAACAGCATTTCGCCTCTTGCGGCGCCACGCTGTCGGCAGATCCAAGATGTCGGGCACATCCAAACAATCTGACGCACATCACGCCTCACTCCAGCCAATCGGAGGACACATCGTGTGTCCACGGTCATGACGCGAGCCCCTTAGCCAATCGGAGTGACTGCGGAGCGGACATAGATATCACAAATTTTTTGAGACATACTTTTTGGTCGTTTTAAAGAAAACTGCTGGACGGATTCGCACCAAATTTACAAAAGCACGCTTTCGGGACCAAGGTCCCCCCCTGCCGCAAATTTGGTGAAAATCTGTCCAGCGGTTTGGGCTGTAGGCGTGCACAAAGTTTTTCCCCCATTCACTCTATGGGAAAAAAAGACATTTTGGGACCCCCCCTATAACTTTTCCCCCTGGACCAAACATCACCAATCTTAACAAAACAATTCAGAGTGGCCCATATACTTTACTTTTTTGCAAAGTTTGGTGAGGATTCGTCCAGGGGGAGCAAAGTTATAAGCCGCCCAAAAAAGTGCTCTTCCTATCGAAACAGCAACTTAACCATAACTACACAGCCACTACTGTGGCTGTGTAATATATATATATATATATATATATATACAACATTTTACAAAAGTTTCCATAACGTGGTTCCAGCGGGTGCTCCGTTTTAAGGTTTAATGGACAAACACCTTTCAACACTCCAACAAGCATCTCCCAAACAGAAGGCACTTTATAATGTCAACAACCTTTGTAGTGAGTTAATAGTACTGGAGCAATCGACCCAACTTGAATTAGCACCAATCTTTATTAGATAAAATCACATCATAGATAAAAGCGTCCAAATCAGCATGGACTTACATATTCAGCTTTAAAACTCTCTGCTTCACGACACGCGTTCCACCCCTTAGCAAGGACTTCTTCGGGCAAAGTATTACAATCTGCATTACCTGAGCCTTCCTCTCTTTCTACACTTTCAAGGAGACGTTACTATGCATGGTCATGTGACTACCCTTAGTGGGTTCCTTTGACTCGTTACCATAACAATGGGCATCTTGGACCTGTTTTTGCTGATATAGCTTCATATGCCTGTTACACATAATAAACAATTTGTGATTTGTTAATTGCACATAAATGAATGTCTTTATGTCTCCCCTATTCATATTTGTATATAATGTATGTAATAATAGCTTAACTTTCAACTCGAATACCAAGTGGCTGTATACCTATAAAGTAAAATTACCATCACAGTGTAATCCTGCGTGATTAGAGTTCCTGGCTCGCATATCTATGGAGGCCAATCCTGCATGCGATGGCACACTTATTCACTGACAATAGACGGTACTCATAGTATCTATCGGAATGCCCAATTATGATATTTGCGCAAAAGTCCAGCCCAAGTGAGCAATAATCTAATCACTATATATCTACCAACAACCACAATAAGTTAAAGTGCATCTGTACATGATAAAAACCATCTTTTCCACATTTAAACTTTAAAAACAACCTATACATTTTTCGACAGATCAATATTTAGATTTTTAGCATCACACGTGCAAAACCGCTTAATAGAAACATCCCCTAATATCAGAAGAACCTCTTTAGCATTTAAAGATAATTCTAATGGATTCAAAGTGACAATGCTTGAAAAAGTGACTAAGTCCTTGTCATTAAATGCAATCCTATTCCTATATTTACCTCAGATTGTACATTTTCTGGACACCCACCAAAATTACTCTCAGTGGGTAATTCTCTTTTTTAAAGTGCACAACATTGTTCTCTATATAGATTCATACTTGTTTGAATACAATATAAAGTGCTCTTGTGCTTTAATCATCAATCATTAAAAGTAGCTGACCTATTTTCATTCTTTAATCATTTATCAGATGTATAGCTATTTCTTCTCCAGTATTATGACCATTTGTTTTTTTGGTGTTCAAGGTTACAATTAATCTTGACTCTAATTTTCGCAATTTACATTCTCTATTCCCTTTCCTCTTATATATAGGGATATGTGCCAAGGCATATAATCTCATTAACGATACATCACTTTGATGTTTTTTCAAAAAAATGTACTGCCAATGGATAATAGGTATCATTGTTAAGTATGGCTCTATAATGCTGTAAAATGCGTATTTTTAGTTGACAGATAGGGGAGCCTATATACATTATCTTACAAGTGCAAGTTACGGCATAAACCACAAATTTAGTTAAACATGTTATTTTCTGTTTGATCTGCCAACATCTGTTATGCATAGTGCCATATCTGATTTCTTCTGTTTTTATAGCACAGGTACTCATTTTACAATTGTTACATTTGCGAAAACCCTTGTTCGATGTTTTTTGACTTAGCCAGTTATTTGTCTTATTCGCTGTTCTCAACATACTGGGTGAAATGTGATCTTTAAGAGATCTGGCTTTAGCAAAAGTAATAATTGGCCGTTGTCTATTGAAGCTTGTAGATATTTATCTGTTTGAAGAATTGGCCAATGTTTGCTTAGTATTTTTCTAATCTTAGTGGCCTGAGAATTGTACGTAGTGATACACCTTATCTCTTGTGTTTCGTTAGCTTTGTTCTTATTTCTAAGAAGCTCTTGTCTATCTCACATTTCTGTCTATTGGTATGCTTTGATTAGATTATCTCTCCCATAACCTCTTTCTACAAAACAGGCTCCAATTTTGCAAGCTTCTATATGAAAGACCTCATTCATCGAACAATTTCTCTTGGCTCTAACCATCTCCCCATGCGATATACTCGATTTGAGTTTCACCGGATGATGGCTGGTACCATGAAGTATGGAGCTGGAGGCTACTTGTTTCCTATGTAAAATACTGTTTATCTTGTTGTTATTGATAAACAGTTCCAGATCTAGGAACACAAGTTGATCTTGACTACTCACATGTGTAAGTTTAAGATTCATACTGTTGTCATAGAAACATATTGTGTTTTAGATAAAAGTGTTAGTTTATTGATCACCTTTTTTGGTGCGGAGAGGGGGGCAAGAATCTCTCACTAAATATGTGGATATAATGAATGACAACAGTATGAATCTTAAACTTACATATGTGTGTAGTTTAGATCAACTTGTGTTCCAAGATCTGGGACAGCCATAGTATGTTGTACTCTAGAATGTAAGGAATGTCAGCATTCACTTTGTTTGCATCAAAATTGACTAGGAATAGTCCTTCAAGTGTACGTAGACATGAAAGTGCCACGCAAAACATGCCTTCTTTAAAGACTGTGCTGCAATGTCAATCAACGCCTGATCTAGGGTTAGACCTTATGAATTGTCAATAGTGACTGCATATGCATATGCAAGAGACAGAGAAAATTGTTATCAGTGTACACACATGTCTTTGAAAATAAGGAATTGTGCTGTTGAACATCTTATGCTTTTAACTTCTGAAAGTTCTTCAAAGTGGATGTTGACAAACTGAATGTTGTTGTCACGTGGATATGTCTAGAAGCCAACAACTGTACCAATTTCCCCATTGACTAAGCCTTGCTCTACGTCAAAGTTACGTTACTCTGCAGTTTAGACACAATGTTAAAATTTTCTCCAATTCAGCTGTGTTGAAGATAGATTTTCTAAGCTATTTAGTCGTGCTGTTGCTTGTTGACACATAAGGAGTGTCATGCTGTGCACTTCCAGTTTGTCTGTGTGCTAATATGCAAATTGGTTGCATTTCTTTTTTTAACATTGTCTCGTTAAATTGACTACAGCTTGCTAGGGTCATTAAGGACATGCATTTTACATTTTTTTGTGATAATTGTTCCATGACATCAGGGGCCGATGTGTTACGTCCATATAGCTCATGGACGAGTCTACTATTTAAGATGGATTGTGCATCTTTAGAAAGAAGACCAGTTCTAATGCTTTTTAAAATGTTGTATAGGTGAAGTCAGCAGATGAAACACATGTTTTGAGTTAGTTCTCTGTATTGGAAATGTTGCCAGAGATTTACATTTCCTATGCTGCCAGGTGTGTTGCAGTACTATTTGTGTCCTAAGGTTTTAAAAATGGGTTGACCTTTCACTGGTGTTCACTGCAGGAGATCTCCAAAAACAATAATGTGTTTTCCTCCAAAAAGTTGTAGTCCGTTTTTAGGACTTCTTGCAATCTGAGGTGAATTAAAACCAACATATGGTTGGGAACCATGCTTACCTCATCTATTAGGAGCATTTTCATTTGTTTCTGAATTCTTCATACTTCAGTAGCAGCTTCTGCTGATCGTTTGTAGTATTCTAATTTGTTTTGGTGTTCGACTGAAAAGAGCAGTAGTCGTTGTAAATTAACACCTCCTATGTTGCAGGCAGCTAAACCTGTGAGGGCTGTTACAACAGCTGAAAGGTTGTTGTGTGTTAAGTTTTGTAGGAATGTGCTTTAATTAAGAGTGTTTTTCCAGAACCTGCTTCACCATTTACATAGAGGAGCAGAGGTTTATCATTTTGACAGATACAAGTTTTACTTTCATGTTTCAAACCATGTTCAATTTCTTGAGTCATTTCTAGGTAAATGGTAAATTCCTCATCATTTAGTTGTGATTTCAGCCCTGACAAGTCTTCTTCTGATTGTTTATATAGATGCAGGGCATTTTGTACTTCAGTCATGGCTATTCCTGCTTCATTTAGAATGAGTGGTTCTCCAAGTGCTTCTTGGCTTCCTGTAAGAGAATGTTTACTGCCCTCAGGAGTGTCTTCATCTAGTTGTGCTTGAAATTCTTCATCTTGTTGACGTTCATTGTACAACATTTGTATGTATTGCTTGAAATTGTCATTTGTTAAACTGCTTTCATGTGCACTGAATGCAGTTTCAACTGAGTCATGGTTACTTAATAATTCTTCTTCTTTTCTCCATGGTTTAAAAAGTTCCACTAGGGCCATGTAATAACGTTCTCTATGTTGAGGAGTTTGAAATTATAATGTTATATGATTAATTAGGCTGGGTTTGCTAAGTTTGACGAATCTTCCTAATAACACCATGGCTACCTCCTACCTCGTAATGAGGCCTTATGTGTTCAGATGTTCCATATAAGGCTGTGCCTGTTAAACAATCTGCAGTTTTGTGGCATCTGCATTCTATGTGGGAGAGCATTTTTATGCCAAAGCTGTAAATGTTTTGTGACTGTGCTTTGTCAGATGATATGTCATCCCAGTGGTCTTTTAGCTCTGTTGTCTCAGCTTTGATGAGATAGGGTTTGACATATCTTGCAACAGCAGTGGAATTGTGTGCAATATATTGTATAGCTAGAGGGTAATGATTGCATTGTAATCATTGATGTACTTTGAAGCTTTGTTGCCTTTAATGTTGTATGTGTTTTAGGTGATTTGCCTTTCACATTGTGTCTAACAGAAGACACCAAAATGTTTACTTGTCCTTTTGCTGAAACTAGTCTAGGGAAACCAAAGCAGCATTTAGTTTAGTATTTACCTTTGTTTTTATATCTACATTGGCAGTATTTGCCAACACTTATGTTTTTGGAAGCATTACATGTGTGTACATAGGTCAGTATGTGTGGTTTCTGAAGGGATGTCGCAGGATATGTGTTTGTGAATAAACTGCAAAGCAGTGGCATCACCATCATGACCAAATTTAGGAGCATCTTTTATCCACAAAAGCATGTGAATGGGTGGTACTCCTCTGGATTGATATTCTTTTCTCCAAAAGAAGTGTTCCTCTTCTCCGAGGGGAGGGGTACTTTTATTGCAGATTCCTTCTTTATTTTGGTTTGCTATGCGTAAGTAATCATGCAAGTCATCCCATGCATATTGTGCACAACTTAAAGTAACGAATCATGTCTGTGGGCTGAGGTTCCTTAGCATACAATGTACATCAGCATGAAGTCAGAACCAGTATTCTTTTGTACCACGCATATTTGCCAAGAGATTTGTGATACTTGACTGCAAAACTTCATCTTTTTAAACCGTTGGGTAGCAGACATGGTAAAATAGATAGAGGCTGTCCTTAATGTGTGTGCAACTCTATAACATAGAGTTGCTACTTCACTTTTGAACAGGAGGAGTAATATGTATTTTACATTTTGTCTAAATCTGGGGTCTTCAGAATACATTTGTAAAGAGTGATATTCTGATGCTGTTATTTGTGTGGATCTTTCATCATATCTTCCTCGTTTTCCTGTAGGAAAGAGTAGAGGAAAGGAATGTCCGTCTACACTTTTCACCCGTTTGCTGACTGGAGATCGTTTGTCTTGACGCATTTGTTATGTTTCTAAAGTCTATGGTGTCTTTGTAGTGTAGTGGGTGAATTGTATACTGGTCCAAAATATTGTCTGCAGTAATAGAATCTGCACATGTTCAAATTGGCCAGTTGATGATTAATCCTGAATTATTTGGGTGGTTTCTCTTAAGTTCTCTTCTATGTTCATATCTTTGTAGTATCCATTGTTTTCTTTTAGATATTGTAGGGCTTTTCTAACTTTGTTTAAGTCTACTAGTTGTCACCAAAATCTTTTGTCGGTACACCATTAACTAGGATACTCAAAGACGGCACTCCTTGAGTTTCTACATTTTCGTTAAGTTCTAATGGCAATCTACTACTTTGCCATGAATGCCGTTTAATAATTGGGAGGAGGCAATTTGGCTGTTTTGGGTTGAAGGTGTATTATAGCTTGAAATGGGTGTACTGTTTGGATTATAATGCTCTCATACAACTTAAGTTGTTGGAAAGCTTTTGGAAGTGGGAATATTTCCATGTTTTTAGTGACAGCATGTGATGGCATTTGGTTATTATCAAGCTTTGTATTGCAGTATGTGCAAAGTATTGAGGGGTCCAATTTTTTATTTATTTTCTGTTGTAAGATATAAAGCTAATTGGAACCATTGGGATTCCTCATTGTCCTCTATTTTGTAAGTCATATCTGCAATTTGTATGCTCTTTTTATAAAAAGTTCTGCGACAACAGATACATACTTGGCTTGGTATTTCAGCAGATGTGTTTTTGTTATTTCTTTTTGTATGTGTTTGTTAGAAGGTTGCTGTTTGTAAGGTTTTCTAAAGTTACAGAATTTTCTAAGTCATCTTCACTTCCAAGATATTTACTTTGGATCTGTTCTATTTGTTGAAGGAGTTCTTTGCTGTTCCATGTAGGAGAATTTTATTTAAATGTTGCAGTTGTAAAGCAGGGATTTTTGCATATTACAGTCTCTGCAAAAGATTTTGTATGGTAGAATGCTGTGTTCCTAAAAGTTTGATGTGGTGGAAGGTGCTTTTTCAAGCAGTTCCCAAAATGCAGGCTAACGAATGTCCTCGCAGTCCAGTGTAGTTGCTCACTGGACAGGAGTCCATGGTTTGTAAAGTTTTTATTCTAATTTTGTCTTTTACTTTCACATAGTGATTGAGGAATTGTCGTAAAGATTTGAAGGATTGTTGGCGTACGTTACACTTTGTAGACTGGATGGATTGGTTGGGTGAAAGGAACAGTTGGTTGCAAGTTTGTTGGGGACGTTTTTTTCGATAGGTTATCTTGTGCCATAATGGTGTTTTCTACAATTTCATACCCTCAGCCATTACTATGTATGGCAATTGTTTTTTTTTTTAATTCTTGTTTATAAGCCTCTTCAGTGAAATAGGGTTCTGTGCTGCTTGTGTGAATCCAATCACCTTCACAGATGTTTGAAAAGGTATCTTTGTTGACATTGCGCATGTTTAGAAGTACTTTTTTTAGATTACTGATTGATTTTGTTAGTGGTTTCATTCTGTTTAAAATTAATATCTAACTTTTTTTTCAGCAGAATTGCATTATCCATTAGAGCTTTGCGGATTAGTCTTCTGCAGTAATTTTTCAGGCTGTAGCTTGACTTTTCAGCTGTTTTCATAAGATTGTGAAGTACTCTACGGTGGAACATTTTTTGTAAAAAAGAAATTTTGGAATGCTTAACTGTGGCTACGTTGACATTGTTAGATATAGTGGTAGGGTCATTGGCAGTTTTCATTTTGTTTATATATTTTGTTTTATTTTTAGTTTTTGTAAGAGGGGCACTAGTCTTTTTAGTGGTTGCTGGTTTAGTGTTGTTTACTGATTGTATTAGCAGTTTTGTTTGAATATTTGCTATACATTCTGCTAGAGGTGGATGAGTATATGGCTTGCTTTTATTTGCATCTTAGTTTTCTACAGAGTTGCTCTTTAGTAGGCTTTCTGTTCCGACTGTTGGAAAAAAAGGAAAGTGTGGGTTTGAAAGTTGTGGAATCCATAAGGATGTATTGTGAATGAGTGTGTGAATATGATGGCAGAGATAAATAGAGGGCTGTGTGATTTTGTAATGGGTTGATAGTTGAGGTTGTGAAGCTTTTAAGAGTAGCAGTGTGTGTAGATGTGTGAAGGGCTTGGTAAATGAATAAGTAAGGACATTACAATGTTTTCAGGATAATAGTGGGTGTTATAATGATGGTGTTTAGGTGAGAATAGAAAGAGTGTACATGTTGAGGTGTAGTCAGTAAGAGTGAAATAAATGTTGTTGATTTGAAAGGGATTTTGTAGGCTATTATGAGGCTAAACTATACTGTACGAGTATCAGAAAGAATAATACTATAGGAATGCACGTACTTTGTAGGATGTGAACAGTAGTTTTCTTTTTGCTGTTGTCTTCCTGTAGGTTGTTGTTTCCTGCAATTGTGAAAGAAGAACATTTGTGGGTATATATGGTAATGGTGAATCATTATAGTACAAGAAGATATTTTTTATGAATGTTGGAGGAGTTTTTGGGAAGAAGAGTTAATAACATTGGGCCTCATTACGAGTATGGCCATAACCCTGGCAGTGATGAAAGCGGGTTGCCACCAAATTAGTAATAATTTTTCTTCACCTAACTTCCCAATGCCATCAGGACATTAGAAGTCCTGTTGGCCCGGAAAGTCAGGTGCCGGAAAATGTGAGTCCCTTTTCCTCCACGGGAATGGGGACATGGGAGCACTGGCACCATTGTTAAGGGGCTGGTGGTACCATGATAAGTATGCCTTACGAGGCCACAGCAAGAAAGTGTGACATTTTTATAGAAAATGGAAAATGGAAAATTCAGAGCATTTTTTGGGAGGCTGTACATGAAAGTATATACATGGTCTTGTGGGTTTATAGCAGCACTGTGTGTAACCTTTTTTATAAAAAAAAGAAATGGAGATGGAAAATATTTGTAGAACACTTTAAAATGGCACTTGCGTGAAATCTTCTTATGTTGTCAGTAAATGCATACTTGCCAATGTGATGCATTCCAATGTGTAGTTGCTTATTACATGTTGGTTCTTTTGTTTGTATTGTGGGAGTTGTGTTTGCACTTTTTGCATTAGAAAAGGTGCACTACAAGTCCCAAAATGCAGACAAAAATATACAAACCAAAAAGTACGTATATATTAGAAAGGAGAATGTTAGCAAGTATGCATGTGCCTCCAAGTTAATAAAATTGCACACATTGAATGTCATTTCAAAATGTTGCACAAATAATTTCCATTTGCTTTCATTTATTTTTAAAAAAATTACACAGAGTAGTGCTGTAAATGTATACATGCATTGATTAGTTTTACTTGAACTGGTGATTAAATAAATATTTTTAAACGCATTGCATTTTGCTATTTTTCATTCCATGTACATGCCTTGCTTCAGTAACTTACATGCAGTTTTTGTTTTGACTTTGCATTGTGGGAGTTCTAGTGTAACTTTCTTAGTTGGAGAAGTGGTATTAAAAGTGACAAAATGAATGAAAAAAATAATACTTGGTAGATTATAATGGGTCATATTGGCAAGTATGCATGTACTGTCAATATATTGAACTTTCACAAAGAACTTGTCATTTAAACGTGCTGTAGAAATATTTTAAATGTGATTTTCTTTTCTTTCACAAAAAGTCACAGACAGTGCTGCTGGGATTGCAAATATGCATGTTTAAACTGTTATGAAAATGTTAATTAAAAGAAAACTTTGTAAACACACAGCATTGTAAGTAACTGACACTTGATGTAAGGAGGTGGGACAAAAGATATCATTATTGACTAGGTTAATGTAAGGTAAGTGGCACGAACCCTGTTTATATGCATTTGTAAAAAGAGTTGGAAACATAATTTTAAAAATATGAGCATACCTGTACTTTGTCTTGATAGATGCAGATGTGGCTGAATCAGCAAATAGAACTCTTGGAGATTTCAATAGTAATTTTGATGCAAGTGCTTGTCAGTAACAGTAGACATGTACTCAGAGTTTAAAAGTACATCTGAAGTGTTGAACTAAGATGACAGAGTTAGATGTAGGGTTTTTGGATGTAATTGGTGGATGGGTGTGTGATGACTTAAAAGCAGCCAGTGAGGGAGTGCCACAAAGATTAAAGTGGAAAGGGAAGAAAGGCTGCTCTGTGTTACGGGTCCCCGGACAGCACGGTAGTTCGCGGACAGGGCATGCCACATCCAGGTCTTTTAAGGATGCCTGGCATAAAAAGAGAACTGTGGGGATTAGTCCATGAGGTGTTCTGGTTGTGGTTTATAGGAAGAACGGGTAGCAGTTCTTTTGATTGCTGTGTGTATGAAAGCTGGATGTGGCTATTGCTATCAGAAGGCTTACTGTGTGGATGGTGGGACATTCTTGGATGCTTAATTTGAAAAAGTACACAGAATTGTGTGGCATCTCTGGTAACATTGGATTAGACTCAGTGGTCTTCAAACTTTTTTGGCCAGGGCCCCCCTGAGCAAAATTTGGGCAGGTCGGGACCCCCCAGAAATGCCAAATGGACAGTATATATTGCGCGCCGTCACCTGCTCCCATCACAGTCGCTGGGCTCCCTCATCCCACTCCTACCCAGTCGCTGGTCTCTCCCCACCCCATCACACACCCTGGGCTCTCCCCACTCTGCTCCCACCACTATCCCATGGTTCCCGCCCATTGTGCTCCCACCATAATCCCTGGGTTCCCCCATCCCGTTCCCAACAGTCTGAGGGCAAGTGGCGGCTGGTGATTATTTTTTATTTTTTTTATTTTTTTAAGTGGAGGGCATAACTATTTCTGCCAAAAATGCAATACTGACCGAGAATAGTGAGGGAGCTCGAACCAATAAGGGGAGGTTAGGGGGGGTTTCCCCCTGTGAATTTTTTTAAATAATGGGTTAAAATGTTGCATTGTAGAGCATACTTTGAACAAAAAATGGGTAAATAGCCAAACAGTTTGCAATTGGTGCTGGGAGTCCAGGGGGCAGGCATTGATATTGATATTTATATTTTATTTCTATCGCGCTCGTACACAAGTGTTTCAGAGCACAAGGCAAGGGAGGGGAACAGAGGAGAAGAAAACAGCCATCTTACTAGGCCCAGTAACATTGAGAACGCACAAGTGCGAGGGGGAGGGGAAAAGTGCATTGAAGGGGGGAGAAGTGGAAAGTGCGAAGCAGAGGAGAAACAGATAAATAATAATAAATAAATAAATAATAAAGGCAACAAACAGTGGTAGTGCAGCCAGCAATTTGCAAGTGCTACGTTTAAGGCAGCAGACATGGTAGGTCTGAGAAGTGCAGGAAGAAAGATGGTTCTCCTCAAGTTTTAGAGTGGCAGGGCGCTGTTCCAGAGGGAGGCCCCAGCCGAAGACAGAGATCTACCCCCAGCTTGTTTCTTTGATAAACGACTGACCCTGAGGGAGTTGGAGGTAGAGGAGTGAAGAGCTCGAGAGGGGAGGTATTTGCGGAGGGATAGCTGAAGGTATTTTAGACCCAGGCCCCAGAAAGCCTTGTGGACAATGCAGAGGGTTTTGAATGATAGATGTCCAGTAAAAAGATACCATCGGTGTCCACTGGGCCCCACTGGTCCTAACGCAATCAACATGATTATGTGTGTATGCAAGGCGCTGCACATTCATACTGCAATCACTCTATCATTCACATGAGCATCCTTCACCATACACTCACTCATAACATAAGCATACACGCATCCATACACATGTTTAAATAAAAACAATGAACATAAGCGTACCTTCTGCATTGGCCTGCGTGTGGGTGCTGAAACGGCCTGCTCTGGCTGCTCTGTCCGTATGTGCAAGGAGGCGCAGGAGCTCCCCCTCAGACATACAGACATGCAGTGCCCCAGCCAGCATTTCCAATGAGCTATGCAATGCTGGCGAAGCAAAACGCCCCAGCACTTGCATGGCTCAGTGAGCATGTGCGGCTGGGGAACTAAACTAAACTGTCAAAGGGAAACTGTTTCCCTTTGACAGTTCAGCCAGCCCAGGAGCACTCCATTAGCTAGATAAAACAGTTGAGGGAGTGCTCACTGTTTCACTGGGCTGGCTCCTTAGCTCCTCCATAATGGGTGAGGGGCCACTGGGTGGGCGCCCCCTTGCCATTATGGATGAGCCGCCAGGCTCAGACAGGCCTATAGGGCAATGCCTGTATCAAAAATGTAAAATGCTAGTGTGGGCCAGTCAAAATGGGCCACCATTTTGGCCAATGTGGACCAGTTTGATGAGTTACTTAACTATGCAGTTAGTAATGTTGACCGTTGTTGCTGAATATATCACAATTTACTTACATTTTAACACAAAGCATCCCCTTGGGTACTATTGAAACAGTGGGCTTCATTAGAACTCTGGCGGTAGCTGTGCTGGTAAAACCGGCACGGCTGCCGCTGGAGTTGCATCCGCGTCCGGCACCCGCGAATGGGCAATTACCAGGTCATGCCGAGTTAGGCGGACATAATTGACCTTTCGTGGGTGCCGGTACCGGTAGATCCCCATTCCCATTGAGCCCTGTAGGGCTCAATGGGAATGGGGGGCTCGGATGCACCGGCAACGTTTGTAACGGTGCCGGTGCAGCCAACGAAATGTGCTCGCGGGTGCCGCACGGCCTACCAGGTCAGACCTGGTGGGCTGGCAGGCACACGCAAGCACAACTCTTACTATGGCGGTACGGTAGCAACGGTGCCAGTAGCTTACCGGCACCGTTGTTACCATACAGCCATAGTTGTAATGATGCCGTCTGTGACTAAAGGAATGAATATCCATTTACAACTGTGGGTCACTTTTTCATTGTTGCCTGAGACAGTTTCATGCTTCAGCCCGACCATGTGAGCCACCCCTATCATTTCTACGAATCTAAAAAAAAAAAAAACATTTGCTTTTTTTTAAAAAAAAAAAAAAATTTAAATTCATGATGAGATCTCAGGGCCCCCCAGGGATGCACCCGCGGACCCCTAGGGGGTCGCGACCCACAGTTTGAATACCGCTGGACTAGAGGGAGTGGAGATTTGTTTGTATACTGTGCCTGGGCAAAACTGATGAGTTTACTATCATTTTGCAAGCATGTGTAATTTTCAATGTCCAGATTTGATTGTTGTACATTGTGGAGGAAATAGTTTGGGCTAGGTTACTGCAATACCTTTGCAGATTGCATTGAAAGATATATTGCAAGGATTAATGGAACTATTTCCATGTGGAAAGATAGTTTATTTGTTTGTTTGTTTTATTATTTATAATGCGCATCATACCCGGGGGTAACAGGGCGCAGCAGTTACAAGTATATGCAAGGCTTAGTTACAACAGAAAAGATATAAAATCTACATAAAGGTTATTAATTACTAGAAGGTATATACAGAGGTACCTAATTACAGGCGTAGGATACAATAGGGTATATACAGATGATACAGACATTTTACAAAAGCAATATAAACAATGGTTGAAGGTTTGTATGGCTATAACCAGGTGGGGGGAGATAACTACAAGTATACAGGTGATGAGAAGGGCAGTTGTAATTACCACAGGGCAGCAAGTCGAGGGACGCAGGAAGGATACACTCCATACAGGCATAAGGTACCAGAGCAGTGAGTCCTAGCTGCTTGCTGAGCAGGAGTTATCATTTCATGGTCATTAGATTTCAGCCACATTTTCATAAATACATCCTAGGGCAATATGGAGATGTACCAATGTGTATTGTGCCCAACAAGAAGAATGAAGGAACCTTGTAAATAAAGGTGTATGTGCATTTTTTAATGGTGTTGGGATGGCATCTTCTGAAAATTAGAACATTATGATGGATGGTGCAAACACATTTTTGGAGTGATGGCATGACTTCTACTGATTTTGGAAATTGGATGTTTCTCCTAAACATTCAAAATGCACTCAGAAAGTTTATGTAAAAATGAAGAGCATTGCTAGTAGTTGTAGGAAATAAAAACCTAAAAAGCCCCGAAAAAATCAAAACTGAAGAAAACCGAATAAAGCTGCTTTTAACAGCCACCATTGTACAATACATTCTTTAAAGTAAGTGTAAACCTCCCCACACCCTTTAAATTAGGTGTTCTGACTGCAGACACCACGGTAGTCTACAGATGACACATGCCACCTCTGGATCGGGTCTTTTGAGGGGCTTTGCATGGAAATGGGACTGTGCAACCCAGGGGATTGGCCAATCAGGTTTCCTGCGTGTGGTTTACAATGAGAGAGGTTGGCAGAAGCTTTGTTTGCTGAGAGGACTGCAGATGTCTATGGCTATGGCTATGTCTTTCAAAAGGCAGAGTGTATGGATTTTGAGGGTCTCGTGGATCCATTGGCTGAAGGTGTATGCTGAGCATTGTGGAGTGGCTGAAAATCTTGGATTTTATGATTTTCATGTAGAATGGTATGGAGTGTGCGACATTAAGTGGGTGGACTTGTTTGCATTGTGTGTAAATATGGTCACACTAAAACATCCGGACATTATCATTGTTCATTGTGGAGGGAACAGTTGCGGGTGTGTGACTGGAATTTCATTGCAGTCAATGAAGGAGACATTCGGAAAGTTGAAGAAAATGTTCCCCAATTCAAGAATGATTTTTCTCAAATTGCCCAGAGACAGATGTGCATGCGCTCAAGTTCATTCAGTCCACAAATCAAGAAAGCGCGGTGCAGTGTCAATAAGGCTGTGAGTGCATTTTTGGTAGATGTTGTCATGACGTTGTTCCATAATGAAAATATTAAGGGGGTAATTCATAGAATTCAGCGCACAAGTGGTGCACGCGGCTGGCGCACAGTGTGCACGTGCGGCAGTCTGCACCAGCCTCGTGCACCAAAACACATTTCGGCGCACAGCGTATTAATGGATTTTAACATCCCTAAGCAGCCATGGCGCAGATTGGCGCTGCGACCCTGCAGCTGCGCCAGTTACGCCCCCAACCCCGCCCCGTGCGCCATAAACAGCGCACAAATCCAGTACATGGCGCACAGGCCAGTGGACCAGCATACAGCCCCCCAACCACAAAAATGTGTGTAAAACTCCCCGCACACCCCTCGGAATACACGTACCACGCTCGCGCTAGGCCAATCGCGTGTAAAACTCCCCGCGCACCCCTCGGAATACACATACCCCGCTCATTCGTGGGAAGTTTCACATGCAATAGGCCTTGGGCGAGCGGGGCACGTGTATTTCTGGGTTTCACGGGGAGTTTCACACGCGGTAGGCCCTGTGCGAGCGGGGTACATGTATTACTGGGGTTTGCGGGAAGTTACACACGTGATAGGCCTTGGGTGAGCGGTGCACGTGTATTACTGGGGTTCGCGGGGAGTTTCAAATGTGGTAGGCCCTGTGCGAGCAGGGTATGTGTATTACTGGGGTTCGCAGGAAGTTTCACATGCGATAGGCCTTGGGCGAGCGGGGCACGTGTATTACTGGGGTTCGCGGGGAGTTTCAAACGCGGTAGGCCCTGTGCGAGTGGGGTATGTGTATTACTGGGGTTCGCGGGAAGTTTCACACACGGTAGGCCCTGTGCGAGCGGGGTACGTGTATTACTGGGGTTCGCGGGAAGTTTCACACGCGGTAGGTCCTGTGCGAGCGGAGTACGTGTATTACTGAGGTTCGTGTGAAGTTTCACACGCGGTAGACCCTGTGTGAGCGGGGTATGTGTATTACTGGGGTTTGCGGGAAGTTTCACACATGATAGGCCTTGGGCGGGCAGAGCACGTGTATTTCTGGGGTGCCAAAATGAATTGGCAGTGTGTGCCCTCCCAGGTGTGACCTCACACCCCTCCCCAGGGCCTGCAGGCAGACCACAACACAGGGGAACACACTGCACCCCTGGCCATGCCCCACAGGCAGCCCATCCACCCTGGCGAAGCTCCCCAGCAGCCCACATGACACCACGCACAAGTGAGCACTGACTCATGTCCCCCCACCCACTCACCTACCCAGCAGTGAAGGGCACCTGCAAGCAGGCCTCCACTCATGTACCCCCACCCACCCACCCACCCAGCAGTGAAGGGCACCTGCCAGCATCCCCCCACTCATGTCCCCCACCCACCAACCCACCCAGCAGTAAAGGGCACCTGCCAGCAGGCCCCCACTCATGTCCCCTCACCCACTCACCCACCCAGCAGTGAAGGGCACCTGCCAGCAGGCCCCCACTCATGTCCCCCCACTCATCCAGCAGTGAAGAGCACCTGCCAGCAGGCCCCCACTCATGTCCCCCCACACACCCACCCACCCAGCAGTGAAGGGCACCTGCCAGCAGGCCCTCACTCATGTCCCCCCACCCACCCAGCAGTGAAGGGCACCTGCCAGCAGGCCCCCACTCATGTCCGGCCACCAACCCACCCACCCAGCAGTGAAGGGCACCTGCCAGCAGGCCCCCACTCATGTCCCCCCAAAAAGCACCCACCTAACAGTGAAGGGCACCTGCCAGCAGGCCCCCACTCATGTCCCCCCAACCCAGCAGTGAAGGGCACCTGCCAGCAGGCCCCCACTCATGTCCCCCACCCACTCACCCACCCAGCAGTGAAGGGAACCTGCCAGCAGGCCCCCACTCATGCCCCCCCACCCACTCACCCACCCAGCTGTGAAGGGCACCTGCCAGCAGGCCCCCACTCATGTCCCCTCAACCACCCACCCACCCATCCACCCAGCAGTGAAGGGCACCTGCCAGCAGGCCCCCACTCATGTCCCCCCACCCATCCACCCAGCAGCGAAGGGCACCTGCCAGCAGGCCCCCACTCATGTCCCCCCACCCACTCACCCACCCAGCAGTGAAGGCCACCTGCCAGCAGGCACCCACTTATGTCCCCCCCAACACATCAACATGACCCACAATCATGGGCCTCATGGCCACCCAAATCCCACTGCACACCACCCCTGCCCAAATAACCAACCAAGCATAACATACACCCCACATTGAAATGGCCATTACATGAAACAACCCAAATGGCAAGTATGTACATCAACACATGTCCGTCACATACACACAATGGGTGCCAGTGAATGTGAAAACCCACATCGTGACATGCATGAAACCAATGAGAGAATACCACATATTGAAGTACGGGAAAAAATGTATTGAACAAAAAATGTGGTGAAACAAATTTAAACACCAAACAATGGACATAAGGAAAACAATGCAGAATGTCACATAATGATAAAAAAAAGGAAATCAGAATCCAAAATATATGAAATCAAAAAGTCTCCCTCCAACAAAGCAAATCCAAACAGAAATGAAAAAGTAAAATCCATTGCTCCATGGAAAATGCCGACAAATCCACACTCCAACTATTTACAAGGATGAAATCCTGGGTCCATGAGCCCAACTGTCCAAATGAAACCTACAAAAATACACTAACTAATGAAGAACTATATACAAAAATGTGGGGCATTGTCCAAGTGCCCCAAAAAAAAATGAAAACAAAAATGAAACCTAACAGTAACTAACTAACTAACTATTTACAATGGCAGCGGGCTAGTCCGACGGCTCACTTATTGATGTCCCGGGACAGGGCATCATCAAACTCCCGCTCAATGTCCTGGAGGCGGTCCTCTTCCATGGCCCCGAGGGTTCACAGGGACGATGACATGTTGACCTCCAACTCCATGCGAATTGCCCCGAGGCACTCGGCCTGCCTCAGTGCACTCCGCATGGAGTTCTCCGCCCTGACCATTGTGAGCCGTGCCTCTTCCGCCCGCTGCCGCTCCGCATCTATGGCGTTGCCCAACCGCTGCCACATGGAAGACACTTGTAATCCTGGGTCCTCCTGCCCTCTGGCCGATGCCTGCCCCTCCGATGTTGAAGGCCTGAGCCATCATTGCTCCCACCATGTTGCTGCTGCTGCTGTGCCTGTGCCCTGGCTCTTGCTGCCTGCACATCCTCCTCCGGCTGGGGTGCAGTTGTCGTGGTGGCCACCCCTGCTGGACGTCCGACTCCTGACTGTGGCAGGGATGTGTCCTCCACCAGCCTGGCCGCTGGGTCAGAGGCAGCTCCACAGGGTACCCAGGTGATACATGGGTGGGAAGATGGCATGGAGGACGACTGGCGCGTAGGGGGTTCAGGTGAGGAGGGGGTCACAAGAAGGTCCAGCACACGGAGCTATCCAGCATTGGTGACCCCTCCCAGTAGGTCAATGCGGTCAAAGAGGCATCCGAGATGACGTGCAGTGTCTTCACGAAAACACTGCAGGTCACCTTGCATGCCCCGTTGACGCTATCCCAGCCAGGACAGGCTCAACCCGGTCCCGATAGCCACGTCCACAGGGAGAGGAAGGCCAGTTGTTGTGCAGCCATCCCCTCCCTGAAAACAGGTCTGGACGTAGGCATCCCTGCTGGTGCCGGATGATGCAGTCACAGGATCAGGGACAGGATTACACACAGGCACCTCTGCGGCGGCCTGTGCTGCCTCCTGTCCCTGCCCCTGCACTGCACCACTAGCACCAGTGGAATCCCCACCTCCAGACCCAGTGTGTGTCCCTTCCACGGCCTCCTCCTCCACCAAACCCCCCACCAACCTGGATGACTCCATGCCATCTTCCTCCGACGGGCCCTGTGGGGTCTCAGCTGCCCCTTCTGCTGCCGAGGAGTCCATCACCAACCTCGGCCTCTTGGACCTACCCTCGGCAGCTGCGGCCTAGGATGCGGCACCAGACTCCTCACTCCCCGACAAGATGACAATCTGGGAGGGGATCCCGGCATTGCGTCTCCAGCTGGTGGTGCGATCCCTGCCGCTTTGTTCCACAGCACCCTCTCCGCCCTCTTCATCAGTTGACGCTGCAGACAGGGAGAGATAGAACACAGGCATCAGGGCACTGTACAATGGACTGATACACACATTACAGTTGTACATGAGTGGCAGTGTCAAACTTCAGACATGGCATCACACTCCCTAACACACATGTCATTTCTACTCACACACATGAGCAATTCCACAGCAATATTGCACCAGGCAGCACCATCCATACACATACAACAGCATCAGCATCTGAAGGTGAGCCTGACGTTACATGAAACACGGGGAGTGCACAACACATGCACACACCCCAACACACCTACATGCATGTGTACATGTCCACCAACTGTCACAGTGATGAGATTGCCATCCATGTCACATCTGGCATTCAGCCTTCTACATGTCAGTGCCACATGTATCCATGTTGCATCACAGTTGCACACTTGTCAAATACACACACATGCACACAGTGCAGATACATGCAGCTGGAACCACCATCCATGTGTGACACCACAACCATGCCAACGTACATACACAGTAATGCAAACTTGTGTGCTCCCACACCTGCATTTGGCTTGCATGCTTACCGACACATACACCATCCATGTGTCTCACACATGAGAGGACTCACATGTGTCAGCCTCACGTCCCTGTACATACACATCCATACATGGCCCTACAAAAACACATGTATAACCTGCACACTACTGGACGTGGAGCGCTGGGCGTATGCGTTCCAGGACCCTCATTTGGTGGTCTGACAGCTGGCCCTGGCGCCCCTTGGCATCCGCTGCCTTCAAGAGGAGCTGGGCCTTGTCGAGGGTCCTGGACCTGAAGTCCTCCCAGCGCTTCCGGACATGTTTGATGTCGCGAACTGCCACCCCCTCCTCGATGTACATCCAGATCCTGGTCCGTCCTTCATTGTCGGCACGCAAACTTCCAAAGAGGGCATCATACTGCCCCAGGACTTGCTCCACCAGGACACCAACTTTCCTGGCACTGAAGCTGGTGGCCCTCTGCCTCTCTGGCTGGGGGTTGCCAGTGGTGCCAGATGGTGTTGTGCCCGACATGGCAACCCGAGAGGCAGGTGTGTGTGGGCAACTGGGTCCTGGGGCTGGGCTGTGGAGCGATGGTATCCAAGTCAGGAGTCTTCAGTTCCAGCAGGGGTGGTCACAGCAACTGCACCCCTGGCTGATGTGCAGGCAGCAAATAGCAGAGCATGTGGGCAGCAGGCAGGCAGGCAGCAGCAGATGGCAGGTGGGAGCGTGCGCGGGGCTCTGGGGGGCAGTAATTCGGCCTTCTGGGCAGGAGTGTGGTGTTCCGTGTGTTGTTGCGTGGCCAGCTTGATACTGAGTGATTTGGCACTTGAAAAAATGTGTGAAAGGTCGTTAGCGCGTAAGCGCGTCTGTGACGCGAAGCGCGGGTGCGTTTCCCTCGTAACGTGGGCATAGTGGTTCAGCGCACGTGTGAAAAAACTGCACGTCTGCGTGTGAATGTGTGTAATCCGAGGAAAGGGCCTACTCGCATAAGTGACGCGACACGCACAGGCTTTTCCCTCAGCACGGGTTAAAGGTGAGCGGGGCCAACAGTTCGCTGTACGGGCCTTTCGTGGAGACCGACGTGTGTTGCTACTTAGTGTTGTTTTGCGCACCATCACAACTTCACAGCGGATCAAGGACCTAGCTCTTCTTTTGGTGGGGGTTTTGGCTATGTGTGTTTTTCATTATCACGCTAGTCAGAAGGTGAGTCGCACACCTGTGTATCGCACCCGTTTTCGAGGTCATAGTAGCCTGCGTGTCCCACGCATACGCGTTTTTCGTGTTACTGGGTGCCAACGCGTATTGCGGGAGGTTGATTCCATGCACATAGGCAGCAGGGTTGCGTGCACGGTTTTACTGCAGTTTTGGGGTGCCTGAGCGTTGCGTGAACCATCACTACATCACCAGGGTCACATACAGCCTTGCAGGTACAGGGGGGCTGTTAACATATTGCATCCCACCCCCTTCACCCCAATTGCCCAGGACAATTGTAGTGTACACCTCCCATTGGCACTCCTCCATCTGTGCCGGCACTACTCCATCTGTGCCATGGTTGGGAGGCCAGCAAGGGAGAGGGGCGCCTCAGCTGGGTGTCCTCCTTGTGGTGGGCGTGGTCAGGGACGTGGCAGGGGTGAATGGGGAGTAGGGGGACTCCAGGGTGTCCAGGGTGCCCACAGAGGGGGAAGAGGCAGGGGTGTGCCACTTGAGCACGATGTTGTGCCATGTGTCGGTGCAGTCATGCCACCACCCCCTGTGGTTCTGGGAGATGAAGCTTCTGCATCTGGCACTGGCGCCCGTGTGACCCGGCAATCTGTTCCATTGACTGCCACGGGCCCAAGGGTAGTGATAGCTGCAGGTGCAGCTGTGGACACCACCACCCAGGCTCAGGGTCTGCCAGTGCAGCCTGCGCTGGCACTTGAAGAGCCCTTGGAAGATTTCCAACAGGCCAGGAGGGAAACCGTAGGGACACGCAGGGCTGCCCTGACCAAGACACGTGTCCCTGGGGCAGTTATGTCATCTGCCGCCCCGAACAGCGGGGTGTTGGCAAGTGCAGGGCAGATGCAGCCAACAACACCCCGGTTGTGAGTCTGCCAACCAGGACAGTTGCGGTCAATGACCCTGCCACAGCGGATGTTGCTGCGCAGGGTCCATTAGAGAGCACCCAGCTGCCACTGACACAAGTCAGGCCTTTGGTTGTCCCTCCACCTGCCACTCCCTTGGCTCAATCCACCAAACCCACTGTCCATACTGATCAGGACGGCATTAGCCAGCCAGGGTCTGCGCCACAATCCAAGAGGAGGAAGGTTGCACCTGCAGCACAGGCTGGAACCCCACACACAGCCACGAACTCCTGCACATCGAGGAAGAAGCCTTTCTGCAACCAGGAACTGGACTTCCTCGTGGACCACAGCCGTGACATGCTAGTGGGTGCTAATTGTCAGACTACGGCTGCCCATCGGGAACATGGGAGTGCATTCGGCCATGAGGTGCGCACAGCGCAAGAGTGCAAAAAGCGTTGGAATGACCTCAAACGCAGCGCTAAGGCTAAGCGTGCCTCAAATTACAACTTGACTCTAGTGACTGGCAGTGGGCCTGCACCAGAGGAGGAAGACCTCACTCTGCATGAGTTCATACCATCTGAATCGGTCGAAGGAGTGGGAGAGATGCTGGACTTTGATGCCCAGTCCAGTGAGTGTTGATGCGTGTTTGTTGAGGACGTGTGTGTGTTACTTGTGTGATGTGTTGTGCATGACTGCCACTACATGTCACATGTACATGGTTCTGATGTGCAAGTAATGCAATGCTTCCCTGATGCATGTCTGCTCTGCTCGATGGTGGACATGTGGAGCAGACGGGGTCTGTCCGCATCACCACTATTGCACCCTACTCACATGCTGGTTACCAGTATGCCCCTCCGGTCCATGTTCCAGCTCACTGGCCCTTCTGCATGTTGCGTGGGGTGACCTTCCTCTCAGCCCAGGGACAATGTCATAGCATGACTGATGTGCATGTGTCCTCTGCCTGCATGCGGGTACTCCATGTAGGCATGCTCCCTTGCCCCTCCACCCCCCGCTCTGCACCCCAATTCCACCTTTGCTCTGGTCTGCTTCAATATTGCCGTTGGTTACTTCCCTGTTCTTGCGTCCTGTGTACATGCTAACTTCCAGCGGCCAATCTGCCAGACATATGCTGTGTGGTACATCCTTAGTACTTGATGCAGGGTATCTCACTTGGACTGTGCAGAGGTCAGATGCCCCGCAGGGACATGAGTGCCCATTCATGCTCCATGTGCATTCAACGCATGCCCCTATGTGTCCTTGACTGGATGATCACTCTAATACAAGTCCTGGGTGACATACATTGCATGGCATTTCATCAGCCTTCCCATGTCCACTGTGGCTCAGTACTGCGTTGCACACATGTTTAGGGCCTGACCGTCTGTGTGGGTCACAGGCCTCAGCCTGTTTAATGGCCAATGACTCTGTCCAACTGGTGTAGTGTCTTCTTCACACATGGGTGTACTCCAGAGGTTTCATCATGTGTCCTGCTTACTGTTCCATCATCATTTGCTGTGTTGTCACTTGACTCACATGATGCTGTTGATGCTAGTCAACACTGTCTGTCAATACACAGGTCTATGTTCAGCCTTTTGATACCATGCTAGGCATCCCTGCATTTACCATGCTAGGCATCCCTGCATTTGCACTTGGGGGGAGGGGTGGTTTGCTTGTAGACATCCTACCCATTGAATGCACATTGCACGTGATGCCTGAAGTTGACCTTGCACTGCCTTCACATTTTCTGACACACAACATGAAGTTCTTGTACATGTAGATAGTGAGTAATGTACATATTTGCTGCACTGCATTGACCCACTTCAGTGCAAACTGACACCTTTCGACATGCCTAATCACAGAAGCAATTTCAAGTTGACCCAGCATGCATATCAGGTTCTATTTTGTGTGTGACATGTCTGCTTGATGTGTTTGGTGTCTGTGTGTGTTGTGTGCTTCTAACATGTGTAGTGACCATTTTTCTCGCTACTTTTCAGATGATGACGCAATGGAGCCAGAGGATGGTGTTGTCATGCCAGGCACAGGGTTGTTATCACTACAGCAACCCGGCACGAGTGGGGGTCGTGGGGTGGTAGGCCACAAAAACCCATATGTGCTACAGTCCATCTTGTCTGTGGCTGGCAATGAGTCCAGGGGGAGAAGCTTAGTGATTGTATATCAACCCACATGAGTGCCATTAACGTCCATGTCGAGTTGGATGAGCATCAGGTCCATATGTCAGGGGTGAGTGATTCTGATGTGGGCACTCCTCTGTCCGCGACACCTGCACTGAGGGGTCAGACAGTCTTGGAACCTCTGCCTGTGGTGGATCGGGACGCAGGGTCACCCTCCACACCAGTCACTGATGTGCCTGGGCCATCACGTCGACGGGGGCATGTAGTCGTGCAGCCGTGGGGGGTGCCAACATAACGAGGACACCCAGTCCTGGGGTCCCGCATGGGTCAAGCCCAGCAATGTGGTCACCGCGCGCAACCACAGTATACTGAGTGGGAGCAAGACATGACTACCAATTCTGAACGGCAGCGGGCAGCAATGGAGAACATCGCTGAGAGCATGGAGCATGTGGCCCAATCCGTGCTCCCCCTGCTAGTCAGGTGCTTCTCCAGCTGCAGGCGGCACGGTCCACGGCCCACTCTCTTAGGCTGGGCATGGCGTCCTCAGACAGGGCACGCCAGGCTGAATGTCGTCTCTGCGTAAAGCAATTGCTGCTCACGCAGAGGCACTCATGGAGGCCCTGAGGCAAGAGTATGCGTCCCCCAGATCCACTCTGGGTGTCCTTCTGATGTCCCAGAGGGAGCGGGCAGAGGAGAGGTTTGCGCAGCTTGAGCGTACCATCTCGGCTGAGCTACATGCTTGCCGGGAGGTGCAGCAGTTGTCCAGCCAGGCCTTGCAGGAGGAACTCTGTGTTACACATGCTACCTTGCAAGAGGAAGCACGTGTATCACAGGAGGTTCTGCATGCAGACCTATGTGTGATCACCGCACAGAACCAGGCTCACCCGTCCGGCAGACTTGCTACCGACGAGGGGCAAGCTGCAGCTAGGCGTGGTCAGGCTCCTGTGCCACGTCCTCCTTTCCAGGAAGAGCCAGACTCGGACGACAATCTATCTCCCACATAGGTCGGGCTGTGCAGGCGTTGAGCCCATGGAGGTTTTTTTTCCTCAACATCATCGCATTTAGGTGTTGACCAGCACCCTGTACCTCCCCTCTCCTGGGCCCCCCCCCCCCGGGTCATATGTGGCCATTTTTGATTTTTCTTTTAGTTTAGTTAGTTTAGTTTCAATTTGATAGTTAGTTTAAATAGGTAATGTAGGTTTTTCATAGTTAGTGTAATTAGTTAATATAGTTTAAAATTGTTTGTCTATTGTGCTTTCATGTGACGGCGTGGTGCTTTGTGGCTTTTGAGAGCATCCACTGTCTTTTCCAGCTGGGCCCTTCAAGCTTGTCTTGTGTATGTGTTTGCAGCTTGGGGTCCTTGACTCACATATGCCACTCCTGCTTCCCTTATCCATGGGCTCGCAAAGATGGTTCGGTGTAACAGCCTATTACACAAGGGCTCTGGACTGTCATATCTGTGGCATGTCTGCTGCTGTGAGACTTGTGTTAACACCCCTAGTGGGGATGATAGGAGTGTTATTGACCACTGTTCTTCATTCGCTAGATGGGGGGTTTCATGATTGATGTGTACATTCATTGTTTTTCATTGTGTAGTATGTTTATTATCTATACTGAACATGTGCTTGTTGCAATTCATGGTGTAGATGGTGTGATCAACAGTTTGCCTGTGAAAGACGGACTGATGGTGTGATTTGTGTTGTACGTCTCTGACATGGTCCAGTCATGTAATGCCTGAAGAGACACACACAGATGATTTTAAAGCATTAATCATGTTTTTCATGCCCTTACTGCAGGGGGATGAGCCTCCAGAGCAGCTTTGCCAGTAGACATGGGCCATTGGACATCTGCAAGCTGGGCACGTTTGGTTGTGACGACATGCGCATGCGTGTGCAAGCAGAGGCACAGGGATTGCGCTCATACATCCGAAAACCGCTGATGTATTTCAAGGGACTCCAGGCAAGGTGAGCAGCACAGGGGGGCCACAACGCAGCAGACCTTCCACCTGGCCAGTTGCACATGCATGCTTAGTGGCAGCACTGACAGTGAGCTTGGACAAATATTGGTGTTGAAGCACACGATACAGCTGAGATGCATTGGTGGACTAATGGCTAGTTGATGGGAAAGTTGTCTGGGGCACCTGCAGGGCCAGTGGCACATACCCTCTGGTCCACCATGATCCATTGAGGCACTTGAATTAGCCATGTAGCATTCCAAGACATGGTAAGAAGCAGCTCACAGGGACAGACAGCAAGGGACAGACTCGTGTGCAGTGCATTTCATTACCATGTAGAATTTGACACATGCACAACCTACTTTATTTGGGTCATGGTGGAACACGACTTGTTCTGTAGTCATACCTTGCTATATGCGTCTGGCTGCTTACCCAGGGAACATTGCATGTTGTGTGATTCGTGACACATTGGTCTTCCATTTGCAACGCACCCAGCGGTGCATGACTTCCTGCATTGACTGTGTATGAACCATCACAGGGTTAATGTTACGTATGGGTACGAAGCATCCACACCAGATTGTTTGTTTGTAGAGTATTTTGTTACTTTGGGGCATATATGGTGGTGTGTTTGTGTGTTATGGGCACACACAGATTAGTAACTGTGGCTCTCTTTGCAGCATGAAACTGCTCCTGTTACCGGACCTGAGAGTGCGCAGGCAGGAGGCCAGCACTCACCCCAGAGATAAGTTTCTCTTTGTCTTCCATTTGAGTAATTTGTTACTATGTGCATGATGATCCGGTTTGGTGTACTTGTGTATGTGTTAATGTGAGTAGTACAGTTTTGTGCATTTCCTACTTTCCCGTGTGAATCCTACTCCCCTCTCCTGCGCCTCATTCCGGTTATCCAGTATAGCAATGCCTGTCCCGACTGCATATCGCTGACCCTCCTTCCCCACCAGGGTCTCAGAGGCCTGTGTGAGTTTGACCTTGCAGGCACCCAGACCACGGTGGGGGTGGTTGGTTCGTGCCACTCCTGCACCTGTACACGGGAGCTGTGACAGTACACATCAGTTCATGGTGCATTATTCTGTGTTATGTACCACACATGGTACACATCCTGAGGTGACATTGTTTTACTGTGCTACCTTGGTTGTTACGTTGTGGTAGTACTTGGGCTTTGTGACGTACTGCTACTTCAAGTCATCTACTGGAGGCTCTTCTGGTTTGTTTTCCTGCCTGCAGGCTTTTTGCTTGGCTTCTGTGTTGGCCTGCTTTCAGTTCTCTTTGATTTGGTGTTATGGCAAGTCAAGGTGGCCTCTGAGGATGCTGGACACTTTTTACACACAAGGTGGGAGATGGTGACAAAGGGGAAGGGTGATCCTGTGGCCAGGTGAACTTCAAGGATGAAGGCTACATAACCCAGGTGCAGTTGTTCAGTGGGTCATGGTGATTTGTGAGGGGGGGGGGGGTTGTTGTTGACAGTTGCCTTGCCCTACAGTGTGATGCGCACCCTGACATTGTAATTGCGGTATCCTATGTACATGATGTATTCTGCTGATCAATGCCTGTTCATGTGTTGTGTTTAGCTTTCAGGTGTGAGGGAATAGTTGTGGCTTGACATGCTGGGGTGTACACATGGTGAATGTTCACATGTGATGTGTAGAGGAAACTGATGGTCACTTGATTGCACATGCATATATTGAGTGCATGTCCCTACTGACCCACACACTCGCACTATGATCCACTACATGTACAACCACCCTTCCATGTCCACATGTACACTCTGTTTGCCTTCTGGTGACCACTGTGTCCCTGCAGCACATGATCTATGACCAATTGTGGATCCTGTACATTCGTATTTTGTTTTTTGATGTAGTTTGTCGCTTAGATGTGATGCTTAGGATGTGCGTCACACACAATGGCTGTTCACTATGCTGTGCACTGAGCAGTGTGTTGCATGAGGTGGACACGGCACACAGAAGGTGCAGTGTTGATTTTGCTATGCACAATGTGCATTTAGGCAGGCATTCATTGTTATGTTACAACTACAACTGTTGGAATGCATTTGGGTATGACTTCTTTTGGGTGGGAGGTTGTTGGTCCGTCATTTCATCTGATTCCTTGTCAGGCATCATTGTCTGATGCCACTTTACATTTTTCACATGTCAATGTGTACCTTATTGGTACTGTGTTGGTGTATAGCTATTGCTTGCTATGTCCTGTTGTGGTTTGGGAGGGTTTGGGTGACATAACAGTGATAATCAAGGCCTGTTTTGCAGTTCAGTGCGATTCACACCTTGCATGTGTGTCTTCTGGTCACAAAGGATTGCTTATGTTTAAGTAGCTAGGGATGCACACAATGTGGTACTTCCATGGCAACATTCTCAACGTGGTAAGGTTGTGACAGTTGACTGTCTCTTTGTCATCATCGATTGTCACCTGGTATGTGCCAGGCCTGTGTGCACTCCGGAGGGGTGGGAGTTTAGGTGAAAAATGTGGCCACAAGCTGGGTCCGGGCTTCCTCGCCATGTGCCCTGTCCCCTCCCATGAGCAGCACCTGCGCCTGTGCTTGGGGATGTGGGGGCACCACCATGTCCACCGGAACGCCCTGCCGTGTTGCAACACTGTGCAGGACGCATGCTGCCACAACGATCCTGCACACTACTGGGGGTGCATAGAGTAGCTGGCCACCAGAGCGGTCAAGGGAGCGGAAGCGTGACTTGAGCACTCCGAATGTGCGCTCCACTGTGGCCCTGGTTGCAATATGGGCCGTGTTGTATCTTACCTGGGGTGGTGGGGTGGGGTTCCGTATTGGCGTAATCATGTGGTTGCTCAGAGGGTAGGCACTGTCCCCTGGAGAGGTGATGATGGTTGTGATTATTGGGGTTTGTGTATTTGTGTGTGTGTGACATGCATGCATGTGCACGGGCATTTGTACTCACCTAGGAGCCATGTGTTGCCATGCTGCCCAGCTTCCAGGGCCCGGCTCAGGGCGGACGTTCTGTATATGAAACTGTCATGGGTGGAGCCAGGGTAGTTTGCATAGACAGAGGTAATGATTCCCTTTGCATTGCATACCACCTGCACGTTGATGGAATGCCAGTGCTTGCGGTTTCGGTAGATGTGCTCAATAGCCCGAGGTGGACATAGGGCCACATGGGTGCAATCTATGGCACCAAGCACTTTGGGGAAGTGTGCAACCCTGTAAAAGTCCTGGACAACAGCCTGCCTTTCTGCAGGTGTTCTGGGCATGTATATGTGCCTGCGGACTGTGGGGCGTGCAGTGATGATTGCCAACACCTGGTGTAGGCAGCGTGACTGCATGGCCTATGAGATCCCCCCCACTATGGCAGTAGTCTGCTGAAATGACCCAGTGGCCAAAAAATGCAGGACATTGAGCACCTTCTCCAAGGGGCTCAATGCTTGGGAGCAGAGGGTGGGGGATGTAAGGTCATCTTTCCACTCCCTGACCATGTCTGGGATGATACGAGGTGGAAACCTATACCTGCCGTAGACCTGGTCGTCAGGCATCCCAAAAAGGCTTTTCCGGGGTGAAAAAATGCGGGCCCTGGCTATTCTCCTCCTCCTGCGGTGTCCCACAATCAGTGCTGCGACAAATGGGGAATTCATCGTAGCTGCATATACGTGTTTGTTGTTTGCGTGCACTTTTATACTGTGCGCGGGACGCTTCCTCCTGCCTTCGTGTGGCGGAAGCGTTGATGCCTGTGCGCGTCTTTTGCCGTGCGCGGGTTTCCCGCATTTGAATCCATGAATATGGGTTGTTCGCGTGCGTGTGGTCGTTCTGTGTAGTTCCCTGCAGTACTTCCCCAGTTACGCCTTCTTTTTCACGTGTTATTCCCCATTCCACATGTTACGCCCACTGTTCCGCCCACTTTTGTTGTGTTCGCCGCGCTATGTGCGCTTTCCCTGTGTGCGTAGCGCACGCCGTTTGATGATGTGTGCACCCACGTGTGCCATGCACGGATTTGGCACACAACCAGTGAAAAACACGGGCAGCGACTTCCTTGAATCGCACGCGTCATGAGCTTGCTTTCTCACGCTTGCGCCAGCTTGCGCTGGGATTTTCGGCGCACGTTTGTTCCATGAATCGAACCCTAAATTTGACATTGGCAACATTTTCCGCAGAGATGGAGTACATCTTACTGATGCAGGCAATCAAATTTCTCTGCAAAATATTCAGAATTCTTTGAAACAGTTTTTGTAAATATACAAAGCATTTTTCAGCAGGTGCAACAACAAAAAAATGGAAACACCAGGAATAGAAAATGTCTACTTTTTTGCATATTTAAAGACATTTTTAAGTTTAGTACAATGTTCTTTAGTTCGCTTTAAAAAGAAAAAGAAAATTATAAAAGCTAAAAATGCAAAAAAAGTTTCTTTTCAGAGCCACCATTTTCCCACGCAAAAGAGTGAAATGTTTTTGATGCCACCACCACAGACATTTTTATGATGTCCATGGACTACCGTGCTGTCCGCGGACTCCACAGGCTGCATAGGGGCCTGGGACATTTTTCATAAGTTCTGTTTTTAAACTGTGAAAGGTGGCTCCTAAAGGAACAATTATTTGTGTGTTGTTTGTGTTTTATATTATTTTGGGGCTTTTTGTTTGCAGGAGAGGCAAGGTATGGAAGGGGCACCAACCACAGGGACGAATGGACAAGTGGAGAGAGGAAGATGTTGGGTGGGCCTAAATCAGGTAGAGGGCAGTGTTTATCATGGCCGTGGCCTCGAAAGGACTCTGAAACTGCTCCCCCCTACAGAGCAGTGTGTTGCAGTACATACACAGTAATGTGACCCTCGAAAGGTAAGTGTCGATGGTGTTATGTTTGGCCTGCGTGGCTTCCGCTGGGAACCTCTTCCCCACAGGAGTACCTCTTGTGGCCACAGAAGCAGATGATGAAGATGAGGTAGAGGGCATCAGCCTACTCTTCCCTTTGAAAGGTACCACCTTTCTAACTGCTCCCTTGTGGTTTGACTTGAGGTGGTGCCATATGGAGGTTGTCCCATAGGAGTACAGACCCGGTTTTCCGCGACTGAGTACTCACTCAGTACATTGCCCCTTGTCTGCCTGAGCCTTTGGTACACCCCATACAGTGGTAAACAGCTGCCACACCCAAGACTCACAACGGGAGCTGGAGAGAGGGACGTCCTGTACCTCATCTTCATCTTTCTCTTGATCCTCCTCTATATCTCCATGCCTGTTCCCCTCTCCAGGCCCACCAGATGGTGGTGGTCGTGGTGGTTGGGGAGCGGAAGTGGCCATAACAGATGCCATTCTGGTCTCCAATACATTTTCTGCTAAGATTTGCATAGATAAACAACAGGTGCTTTCTCCTGGAGAGCCAGATTGAGGATGAGGAACAGTAATGGGTGGGTCCCTTCAGAGGGGCTGTCCAGGGACCGCGTGACTATCTGTGGACTATTGAGCCACAAATAGGGCTTAAAAAGATATAAAAAGTTGCCAGATCAACTAAGACACGGTCTAGGAGCTCTGCAAGTGTAAAGTTTCAGCTTGAACCACCCTAGTTTGGCCAAAAATGCAGTTTTAAACTTTACAGACACTGTTCGTGAACACCTCTGTCCGATGCGGGGGTGAGGTCACATGATGACGTCCCCGGACATGATGTCATCAATGAAAATTGTGACATCATCTTTGATGCCTTGGGTGTTAGTCTTAGCAGTGCACGGTAGTGGCGCGAGTTATGGTTGCTTGCCTTACCATAACTGGCACATTTCTGGTATTTTTTGATTTTACTTGTAACCATAACATTCCTTTAACAAAGTTTTTTCCCTGAATTTCATAGGTTTTTATTAGTGCAACTTAACCATAATGTCCCTTTAACAAGATTTGTCACTGAATTTCATATTAGTGCAACTTAACAATAACGTCCCTTTAACAAACTTTTTTCACTGAATATTCAGTGAAAATAACTTTGTTAAAGGGACGTTATGGTTTTTTTACTGAACTTCATAGGTTTTTATTAGCGCAACTTAACCATAATGTCCCTTTAACAAAGTTTTTTTCACTGAATTTCATAGGTTTATAGTAGTGCAACTTAACCATAACGTCCCTTTAACAATGTTTTTTTCACTGAATTTCATAGGCTTTTAGTAGCGCAACTTAACCATAACGTCCCTTTAACAAAGTTTTTTTCACTGAATTTCATAGGTTTGTAGTAGTGCAACTTAACCATAACGTCCCTTTAACAAAGTTTGTTTCACTGAATATAGATATAGATAATCTAAATGTTATAAAAGTTTACTAAGACTCCCTTAGCTTACATACATATAACATAGAAAATACTGACCCCTCCGCCCCGCTATCTTACATTATTGTATCATACAATAAAAATACCAAACATGTTCAATAAACACCACATAAATACATTACATTTAATAATAAATAAGAAGTGGAAACTGTATATGTAAGACACCAACCATCCACTGAAATAGCATTTCCAATATAATGGAATATACTAAAACAAAATAAACATGTCTCCAACAGAATTACCTCACAGAAACTGTGCAGCAAAAAGCAAGAGCATACCTACACAGCAGGTACACCAAAGGTTTGTAAGAAACTAGTAAGTTCACAATATTTATTTCATATATTTATAAATGTTCAGTATTACGTACACTAAAACTAATATTTTTATTTTTTTACACAGAAATGTCCAGTACTTTGGAATGGCTGGAAGAAAATTTCCCACGCGATGAAATGAGTGAAGACAGTGATTCTAATGGTAGACACAACTTTCCTCTATATAAGCCAATTAATAACCATTACTTTATGTGTAGTTAACATATATATTTTTTAACAGAACATACAGACAATAAGTGTAATATATCAAGATAAAAATTAGAAAATTCTCTTAAATGAATGGAACGAAAAATGAATATGTTAATGAAAAGTTTCAATTTTCTAAAACAGTTTATTGAGGACAACATTAAAGAAAATATTAAACATCACTGTCCCACATGTACCTGTTCCCCCTCTCCATGTTCCACCCAACTATCCCCAAACCCTCCCCAGCAAGAAAAACATTACGATGAGACTTCCATCCGTTCCTCCCCTCCCATACATCATGTCCAAATCCCTAATTCCCCTGTATTTGTTTCAGTTTCTGCTTCTCCCTCTCTTTCATAATTTTTATACTGTAAAACAATAATAACATTTTAAGTGTGTTCTTAGGATATGCCTGTGTCTTATTTTTTTTTTAAAGGTAGTTAGGGTGTCCGCGGTCAGCGCGAGTGTCCAGGGGTATCAGCAACCAACCAAAATGTGGGTGTCCTAAGGACACTATAGCTGTTCGTACTGTTCATAATTAGAATGGAGGTGTCCTTAGAACACACAAGATGTCCGCCTGTCCACAATTAACCAAAATGGGGTTGTCCTAAGGACAATATACCTGTTCGTACTTTTCGTAATTGAAATGGAGGTGTCCTTAGAACACACAAGATGTCCAGCTGTCCACAATCACCCAAAATGGGGGTGCTCTAAGAACACTCCCTGTTCGTAATGTCCGCCACCAGAATGAATATATCTGTAGAACACATATCCCGTCCACCTGTCCGCAAAGTTTTGATGCACATTTAATTTATTCAGGGACTTCAACACTGTTCGTAGAACACCTGCGCACATACACACCATACCCTTGGGTCCTACGAACATTGCGCCTGTCCGTAACTGTCCGCTGCATGTGTGTCGCACTTTTAATTAGTTCAGGGACCCAGACACTGTCCGTAGAAAACCTGTGCGCATGCGCACAACCGTCCCTGCGCATTTGGTGTCCTGCAGACAGCCGTCCCATTCGTGAACGTATCCGCAACATCATCATGTGACCGCATCAACGCTGAGTGTGTGTCCTCATTTGCGGACACTGTCCGGGGCCCCTTACATTTAAAAAGTGCTTTTTTGAGCACTCTTAAGTATTTTACAGTAAAAGTTCTCCATTGCACATGTCCCAGACAATGTCTCTGTGGATCTACATACTTTTTGGAACTTTTTGAGCCCTCTTGGTGTTCGATGTGTCCGCAACCAGCACGGGTGTCTGCAAAGTGTGACCCTACACCCCTATAAAATGCTGCACCCCAGAGCTGATCCTAATTCTGCTTTTGGATTTCCAAGATTTACAACATGACAATTGTGCAGGTTGCTGTTCTTGATTCCTAGTTCCTGGTTCCTGGTTATTAACCTTCCAGATGGCATCCCAAATTGCTTCTGCTGCTTCTGCCTCAGCATCAGCACCCCCACCCCTCCACCACCACCCCGTCCCCAAGGGCCTGCAGTGGGGAACAGGCGTGAAGATGCAGAGGAGAGGGATGAAGAGGATGAGGTAGTGGAAGTCCCTACTACTAGCATTCATCTTGAGTCTTGGGTGTGGCAGTTATTTAGCACCGTTGATGGAAAGTCAAAAGCTGATGCGAGCAAGGTGATCTGCACTCAGTGCCACATGGTGCTCAGTCGTGGCAATTCTGGTTCGTATAGCTATGGTACTACATCAATGAAGCGACACCTAAAGTCGTTTCACGATGGGGCTATTCGTAAGGTTGTACTTTGCGATAAACGTAGTAGGTTGAGATCCTCTGCAGCATCCTCCATTTCCGCTCCTGTCACCACAAAAGACACCCCTGTGGGACAGCGCATCCCTCCAGCTGCCTCACAGCCATCCATGATGCTGTTGATCCTTGCCGTTCGAAGGTTACAATATTGTTCATGTACTGCGATGCAGTACTCTGCAGGGGGGAGAACCTTTGGAGTGCTTTCGAGACTGCGGTCAATGAACATCAGAAGGTCTGCGACCTACCTCAATAAGGCCCACCCTACATCTTCCTCTCTCCACCTGTCCCATTCTTATACCTGTGGTTGGTGTCCTTTCCTTACCCTCCTTTCCCCTCCTTTCCTTGTGTGTCGTGTTTAAAAAAAAACAAAAAATATAAAACAACAAAAACAAAAAAAAACAAAGGCTCCTTTCAGAGTCGCCTTTCACAGTTTAAAAATAGAAGTGACAAATAAATAGTGCAGGGCCCGTGCATTTTTAGAGGTCCACGGACAGTGCAACGACATGTATTTTTTGGGAATACTGCCCTATAAGAACCATTGCAGGTTTCTATAGGGGGAAGTGGTGGCTCTGAAAAGAGCCTTTTTGTGGTGTTTTCTTGTGTTTCAAAAACTTCAAATAGTCAACACCTACTGCAAAATGGATTGCTGTAATTCCAAAAAATATCGCAATGCATTTTGTATATTTCACAGAAAAATCTGATTTCTGGCATAAGTAAGATGTACTCCATCTCTGTGTAAAATGTGTCTGCTACAAAACATAGGGCCTCATTATAACTTGTGCGGAATGGGTTTAACAGTGCCGTAATGGTGCTGGCGCCGTTAAACCCATTCCGCACAATTACGAGGTCCCCTCGTGGGACCCGCTCTGGACGTCTGGTTTTTCCAGACGTCCATAGCGGGTCCAGCGAGGGGACCACGGAGCTAACAAAAGGCCCGTTTGTAATGGGCCCATTGTTAGCTCCCTCCCCATTTCCATTGAGCCCTATGAGGGCTCGAATGGGAATGGGGAAGGACTGGGCCCGGGTTCCCTGAAGGAGGAAAGACCAGGCCCTCCATACTCGGAATGGCCCAGTATTTCCCCATTCAGGGAACCCGGACCCGGACACAATTTTTGGAGGCAGCCATGCCCTTGTTAAGGGCATGGCTGCCTCCAAAGTCATAATGAGGCCCATAATGTTTTCATTCTGAAAAGAGGACATACCAATATCTCTCAAAAAGGCACAAACAGCCTTGTTAACCTTTGCGCCTTGCTTTCTCCATTTGTGGAGCCCAAATGAAAAATAACGCAACCACATTTGTCTCTGCGCAATACGGGAAAGAATTACTCTGGAGTTTGGATACATGTCCATGACTTTCTCAAGTCCTACTTTCATTGCAAATTGCAAAGAGATTCCAGACACATGTCCTAAACTGTTCCCTCCACAATGAATAATAATAATGTCTGGATGACGCTCTGTCACCAAAGAAGCACAGGGAGGTACCAAATCCACCCACTTCATTCCATGCACTCCATGCCAGTGCACTTCCACATGAGAGAAACCAAGATATGCAGCCACTCCACAGCAATCTGCATGCACCTCCAACCAATTAATCCAAGAATCTCCCAAGATCCAGACAATCTGCTTTCTGAAACACACATCCATAGCTATCTGCTCTTCTCTCAGGAAAAAGACCTACTGACAAACTCTCTCCTTACAGAACACACACCCAGTAAACCTTCTTAACAAATCCCTTGCTCTGCTCAGTCTCATTTGCATGCCTCTCAACCCCAAAATCCCCGTATGTAATAAACAGTGTCCACAGACAAATCGAAAATCTGAACGTGCAGAATGACAATTTAAATATTGTGCCCCATTTCCCCTTTGAGGTTGGCTCTGAAAAGAACCTTTTTTTTGTTTTTTTTACAGATGCTTCAAAAACACCTTTCATTTTGTATTTTTTTTCCTTATTATTTTCCTCCAAAAATCTTCACATTATCTTCTCAAAATCCACCCTTATGTTCCAAAACAGCATGGCATTTCCCATAAAAGATAAAGAAATGGCATCTTCTTTAAAGTAAACAACATTACCAGAATCAATGTTCTCATTATTACAAAAGAACATACCAGCTCTAAGTATGAAAGCAAACATGCCTCAGTTGATTGCACACCTAGCAATATTTTGCTGAGGACAAAAAACAAAACTATTGTCCCATACTGCCCTAGGTAACAAAGCAGAAAAAATAACCTTGGCATTTGGAAGGACTTTCATGATTGCCTGAACCAAGTTTTGCAGATCTTGCAACAAAGTAGGGGCACTGACATAGCCCAAATGCACAGCACCACAGTGCAGGACAACTATATCTGGACTATTAAACCTAGCCATTTTGTGACAAACTTCCAAAATTGCCTGCAAATGAAAACCAGGCACAGTACTCCACACCACCTCCACTCCTTTTACATCAACATTCTTTGCCACATTCCTACATTAGCAAAACAGAAAGGTGATGGCTGGAAGGTTTTGAATTAATCATAACCATGGGCAAAGCTCTGGGCAACCCTCCAGACCATTGTTGACCATTGTTTTTCAGCCTGCCAAGCCATTACAGAAGGGGAAAAAACCATATGCAAATCAGGCTTAGTCCTACCCCAAAAGGGGCAGTCCAGCCCGAACTGCTAGGTCACATCCCTTCTGCACGAGACCACAATCATCCCCAGACATGTTTCAGCTTTGTTGGACATCATCAGTGAGGAATAGCTTGGGTCTCTAGGCCCAGCAGACTCGGGACCCACGTCTGGGCATACCCGTCCTACTCAGGGTGACTTTGGCAAAACAGAAAGGTGATGGCTGGAAGGTTTTGAATTAATCATGGAAGGTTGCCCAGAGCAATGCCAGTGGTTCAGATTAATTTAAAACCTTCCACCCATCACTTTTGTGCTTACTGTTTGTCTCACTATGTGAGAGAGGGTATGCCCAGACGTGGGTCCCTTGCTCGCTGCGCCATAGGGAACCAAGCTGCACACTGAGGAGGCCCAACAAGGCCGAAACATGTCTGGGGTTGCTTGTGTTTCTGTGCAGAGGTGACCAGGCCTAGCAGTTCGGGCTGGGCTGCTGCCATTGGTGGCAGTACCTGACTGATTTGCATATGGCTGGACCCCTTTTGCAAAGCCGCAGAAGGGCTAAAAAACTGTGGTGTGGATGGTTGCCCAGAACAATGCCAGTGGTTCAGATTAATTCAAAACCTTCCATCCATCATTTTTGTGCTTACATTCCTACATTAAGCATACTGCTCCAAACTATCAACAAACATATCTCCGAGCACCAACACCCTGACTTTCTCCACCTCTGCCATCATCACTACACACAGCCTCTTTCAACACAAACCACAACCTCAACATCTGATTGGCTGATCCATACAGTCCCTTTTCCATGCTCCATTTGCAGAAACCCCGGATGTGGCACGCCCAGTCCATGGACCACCACAGTGACCGCGGAGCACGTAACACTGGTGCAGACCCTTCAACCCTTTCCACTTCACTCTCTGAACCATTCCCTCATTGGCTACTGTTAAGCAGTCACACAATCATCCACCAATCACATCAAAGAGCCGGTCAAGTGGCACAGCGAGTAGAGCGCTCGCTTTGACCTCCGTAACACAGGTTTGAATCCCGGCGGGGCCAAACTCAGCCTTTCACCCTTCCAAGGTCGATAAATGAGCACCACACACCGTGGGTAATAATAAGCAGCGCTCAGACACCTGAGGGTTTGTAGTGCTATATAAATGCCTAATTATTATTATTATTATTATTATTATTATTATTACATCTAACTCTACCATCACAGATCAGCACTTTAGATGTATGATTTATCACTCTCAGTACAATTCAGCTGTGACTGCAAAGGACCTACAGCAACAGCTACTATAAAACTCCCCAAGACTTCTACTTGCAGATTCATGCACATCCACATGCAGGAACACAGACTACAGGTATGAATATTTTCTACACAGTACATGTACAGCTCTTCTCGGAATACAATATATCCCAACAGCATAGCTCAGCAGCAACCTGCGCACCTTGGAAGCAAGACGATGCGAAGCAACACAGGTTCGATCCCCGGGTCCTCGCTTAGAAACCTCTGGGTGTTTAAGCGCTTTATAAATACGCAACTAAAATAAAATAATTACACAACTTAAAAACAAAACAATTCCTGTAACAGTGCCTCGATGCCGGCGGGCTGTGTAAGCACTTTAAAAATGTAAACTAAAATAAATAAAAATATAAACAGAGTAACTGCCACTTACCCTGAAAAATTAACTTACTGTCCTTTCTTCTATCTGCTATGATGAAGTGTCAATTGCAAACATTTCTGCTCTCCAAACCTATCTAAAATAATATTAGTTCATATTATAAGATGGGAGAAATAACAGTATAATTATGAAAACAAAAAATAACAATGTCTACATTAACAAAAGTGTTATAAACACACATATTCACTAACTTTCTTTTACAATTGCAGTGAAGACCACTCTCCTGAAAAACAGCAGCGTCTCAAGTACAAACAAGGACTTAGAAGAAACCTACTCTTTCCATACAAAAAAGTAAGTACAATACTAGCATAATGTTCTAACTGTTACTCAAACACACTAGCATTTTAGTATTGTAGAATAAACAAGTGTATTAAGCCGTTACCATTAGATGTAGTATTAGTGCTTCCCCTTACCAGATCCATACTTTTTATTGTCTGAAGCCCAGTATAGTAACACACAAATACAAGAATATCCTTCCCAACTTGATGTAGCTGCCCATTGCACAATCACACACCTCCACAATCATCGTTACCATCATACTCAGACACTCATGCACAAAGCATGCATACACTGCACAACAGCCCAACCCACACTTTCTTTTTTTCTCCAACAGACACCAATGAATGCCTACCAAAAAGCAACTCCATAGAATAGAACACAGAAGTAGAGCAAATTCAAATATAAGTGTCCAAATTAAGCATCTATCTCTAGCAGATTTTGTACAAAAAGTTCAAACAAAACAGCTAATACAGTCATTAAGCGAAACAATAAAATCTTCCAGTACAAAAACTTTCCCTCCTCTATCAAAATGTAAAACGAAACAGAAAGTAATTTACAAGACTTCAGCTACCACTACTGCTAAAGCTGCACCTATAAATCTTGTTGTAGTGGCAAGTATGCATACCAAAAAAATATTTTACAAAAAATTATCCACCACAGAGTCCTTAAGAACCTTATAAAAACAGGAGAGAAATCATGCACAACCCTTAAAACCTACCGTAGAAAATGAATCCTAGAAGCTCTCATAGACAGTGCAATCCTTCTCAAAAGGAAGTTATTTATTTTAGTTTTAAACAGAATGACACCACTAACAAAACTAACCACTAAACTACAAAAAAGACTTCTCAATAAACAGAATATCAACGAAAATAGCTTCTTAAACATCTGTGGAGGTGAATGGAGTCACGCCACGACCACATAATCATATTTTAATGAAGAAGCATATAAACAAAAGCAAACAAACCCAATTGCCATACATAGCAGTGGACGAGGGTATGAAAAACATAATAACACCATTATGGAACAAGAAACTCTGCTCACAAAAATATCCCCAGAAAACTCAGTATCACCTCCCCAATCTACTGAACCAAAACATCCAATCCAATCTACAAATGGCCGTGCACATCAATGTGTAACATTGCCAAAAAATCTTTCAAATCTTTACGCCAGTTCCTCAATCAGTATGTAAAAAGCAAAGACAAAAGGACATTCATTAGCCTGCATTTCAGGACCAATTTGCCAAAGCACCTTCCATCATATCAAAATGATATCAACACATCATTCAACTATAAGAAATCTGGTCCAAAAACTCTACTATGCTAAAAGTCCTGCTTTAGCACTAGCCAATTTAAAAAACAATCTTCTACATGGTACAGCCAAACAACTACTTTTGGAATTGAAAGCCACTTACAAAATGCAATAGATGTACAATTACTGTTCAAATAGCAACCTTCTATTAAACACATACAAAAAATAAATACTAAAGTTTAAAAGTACCTCTGCTGAAGTACCAAACCATGTGTGTGTGTGTTGCCGCAGGACTTCTTATAAAAGTACCACAAAAACTAGACATATCGTACAAAATAGAAGACAATGAAGATTCCAAATGGTTCAAATTAGCTCTCTACCTTATAGCAGAAAACAAATACGACATTACTGACCCCTTAATACTTTGCAATTACTGCACTGCAAAACTTGACAACAACCAAACACCTTCAAGTGCTATCACAAATAACTATTATTATTCCCACTACCAAAACCCCTGCAACAACCGAATTTATATGAGAGCATCATAATTCAAACAGTGCACCCATTTCAAGCAATAATACGCCTCCAACCAAAAACAGCAAAATTACCTCCCTCTGAATTAGGGAAAGGCATTCGTGGCAAAGTAGTTTATTTACCATTAGATCTCAAAGAAAATGTGCACACTCTAGGAGTGCAACGGCCAATAGATCAGTCTTTAATTGTCTTAGTAAATGGCATACCTACAAAAGACAAATAAATGTTGGCAACAACTCGTGGACTTACATAAAGTTAGACAAGCCCTGCAATATCTAAAAAAAACAACAATGAATACTACAAAGAAATTAATATTGAAGAAAACCTGAGAGAAACCATTGAAATAATTCAAGAGTCACCAGAAACTGGTCAATTTGAACTTCTAAATCCTGCTACAGAATCCAATATTTTAGAACATTATACAATGCATCCTTTTCACTCTAAAGACACTATAGATGATGCACTGGAAACGTACCAAATGCGACAAGCCAAAGGATCTCCAATCAGCATATGGGAAAAAAGTATAGATGCACGGGCCTTTCCTCTACTCTTTCCTACTGGAAAAGGAGGAAGGTACAATGATAGACCCACACAAATAACATCATCAGAATATCGCTCTTTATGAATGTATTCTGATGACCCCAGATTCAGACAAAACGTGTAATACAGATTCCACCTTCTCTCTGAAAGTGAACTAGCAACCCTATGCTACGGAGTTGAACACACATTAAAATCAGGTACCCATTTTAAAAATATGGCAGCTATGCAATTATTACAAAAAGTGCAAGAAAAAGATGAGGTTTTAAATGCAAGTATTACAAATCTTTTAGCAAACATGCATGATAAAAAAGAATACTGGTTCCGACGTCACAGAGATGAACGCTGTATAAGAAACCTTGGTCCTCCCACTTGGTTTGTTACTTTAAGTTGAGCAGACTATGCATGGGAAGATTTACACTATTTCCTACGCATAGCAAACAAAAACAAAACAAACATAGATATAAAAACACCAGGAGAACTCTGCTCTCTAGATCCTGTAAAAGTATCAAGATATTTCCATCATCGCTTCATTGCTATGCTACACTTTATTTGTAATAAGACTGTTCCTCCCCTCGGAGAAGTTCAACACTTCTTTTGGAGAAAAGAATAACAAACATGCTATTATGCTATTATGCTATTATGGATTAAATTTGGTCAGGACAGCGACGCCACTGTTTTGCAGTTCATCCAAAAATGTGTCACTTGTGAAATCCCTTCACAAACAACACATAGTGACCTTACAATTTCAAAGACACAAATATGGGAAATATTGTTGTCGCAAATATTTTTAAAAAAGGGAAATAATACACCAAATGTCCCTTTGGTTTCCCTAGACCAGTTTCAGAAACAGGGCAAATAAACAACTTCATGTCTTCAGTCAGAGATAGTGTCAAAGGTAAATCACACATATTACATAAAAAGAACAGAAGAATCAAAATACATCAATGTTTATAATGCAATCATAGCCCTCCTATGGAATGCAAACATAGATGTGCAGTACATTGCAGACAATTCCACTGCAGTTGCACGATATGTCACAGCCTACTTAACCAAAGCAGAGAAAACAGAGCGTCAGGACCTCTGGGATGATATATCATCTGACAAAACACTATCACAGAAATTGTACAGCTTATGCATAGAAATGATCTCTCATAGAGAATATGGCTGCTATGAAGCAGCTGCAGACCATTTAACCGGTACTGTCATGTATGAAAAATCTGACAATATAGTATGTCTTGGTACTGCTAAATCTAGAAAAAGAGTTCTCAAATCACATGAGGACATAGAAAAAATAGCTAAAAATGATCCCAACAGCCAAGGCATTTTGAAAAAAAAATTACTAGACGCATACTACCCAAACAGGAGTACCACTTTGAAAACCATGTATCTCTACCATGCAGCCCAAAACTTCACATACAAAAATAATGTTAAACCAGATCAAATGAAAGGCAGATACAGAGTTCTAAATTGTGAAACTTACCAAACTTAGCTTAATTAATCATATTTAATGATATGATTAATAATAATTAATCATATCAAATTGTCATAAAAAACTCCTCAACATAAAGAACTGTATTACATGTCTCTGCTACAACTTTTTAAACCATGGAGAAAAGAAGAAAAGTTACTGGATATATATGACTCCTATGAAGAGGCTTTCAAAGCAAAGGAAAGCACTATAACAGATGTAAACCTTACACAGTACCAAACAATGTTGCTCAATGAGCAGCAACACGAAGAAGAACCCCAGGCCCAACTACAAGTGGACACTCCCTTCTGTGACAGGAAGCCAGGAACCACTTGGATAGTCACTAATAGCAAATGAGGCAGAATTAGCCATGATAGAAGTAGAAAACACCATGTGTCAGTATGAACAAGCTACAGAAGACTTTGCTGTACTGAAATCACAACTGAACAATGAGCAGCGTAGCATTTTCCAAGAAATAACAAAACAAATTGAACATGGTGTGGAACATGACAATAAAAACTGTACCTGCCAAGACTACAAACCTATACTGCTATACGTTAGTGGTGAAGCTGGTTCAGGCAAAACATTTGTAATCAAAATCATCAGCAAGTTCCTTCCACAATTGACAAACAACAAACAGTCAGCTGTTGTAACTGCCCCCACAGTTTTAGCTGCCTACAACATAGGCGTGTCACTTTACACCGATTACTACTCCTTCCAGTAGAACACCAAAACAAATTAGACTATTACAAACTTTCCACAGAAGCTGCAATGGAACTACGCAGAGTTTTCAGACAAATGGAAATGATGCTAATAGATGAAGTGACCAAGGTCTCCAACCTAATGTTGGCTTTGATTCACCTCAGATGACAAGAGGTCCTCAAAACAGACTACGAAGAGCTCTTTGGAGGAAGACACATTATTGTTTTCGGAGATCTTCAATTGACACCAATGAAAGCTGAACCTATCTTTAAAACCTTAGGGCACAAACTGTGTCATAAAACTCTTGGCAGCATAGGAAATGTCAGCCTTTGGCAACATTTCCAATACAGAGAATTAACAGAAAACATGCGCCAGTCTGTAGACCTCACATACGCCAACATTTTAAAAAGTATTGCAGTTGGTGTACTATGTCAAGAAGCACAATCAATATTAAAAACCAGGCACATCCATGCACTCTATGGCCATAACTCGTGTGCTATTGATGTCATGGAACAATTAGCACACAAAAATGTCAATTGTATGTCCTTAATGCAAACTCTTGCAAGCTGTTCAAAATTCAATGAAACAATGTTGAAAAATGAAATGCAACCAATAATTGATATTTGCTCCACAGATAAACTGGGCGTACATGGTATGACACTACCCATGGGTCAACAAGCCACAACAAGACTAAGGGGCTGATTCATGGATTTTTGTGCGCCATTCTGCCTGCAAATACATGTTTACGAAATGGGTAATGCGGGCAGAATGGAGCACAAATCCCCATTTTTCGATGCAAAAATTCCATGAATCAGCCCCTAAATACCTTAGAAAACTATATCTCCAATACAGCTGGTTTGGATAAAATATTAAAATTATCTTTAAACTGTAGAGTAATGCTTTAACGTAACCTTGACGTGGAGCAAGGACTAGATAATGGAGCACTTGATACAGTTGTTGGCTTCCAAACACACCCACGTGACAACAACATTCAATTTGTCAACATTCTCTTTCACAAACTATCAGAAGTTGAAAGGATAGGATGCTCAACAGCCCGCTTCCTTCTTTTGAAAGACATATATGTACGCAGAGAACAATTTTCACTAACTCTAGCATACGCAGTTACCATTCATAAATCACAAGGTCTTACCATAGATAAAGCATTAACAGATATTGGTAGCACAGTCTTTAAAGAAGGCATGAGCTATGTAGCACTATCACGCTTACGTACACTTGATGGGCTATCTCTAATCAACTTTGATGCAAGTAAAGTAAATTCAGATATTCCTTGCATTCTAGAATACAATAGGCTGCGTACACTCTACACCCCCATCTAAAAACCTATCCACAAAAAGCAAAACATTGTAAAAGAAAACTACTTCAAACTGAAAAATACAGGATATCACTGCAATTCCTCCAAAGAAAAAAAAAACTAATACTTCATCAAGTACCACAACCAAAGAAGAATCTACTGGTCAAAGTAACTCAACTACTTCTTCAAAGAAGCAACACACACTCCGAACAAATGGCTTCAACACAGAACTGTCAGGTCCATTCAAATTTTCAAATATAACTGCTGTAAATTTCTACGCAAATGTAGCAATAAATATTCTATTCCAATCGCCACCAATTATTGAGAACATTTGCTTACACATTACAGACCAATTGTGTTTGCAAATGTTAGTCCTTCATAGAAATGCAACCAACAATCCTGACAACACTTACAGTGTTTATGGAATAAGACAAGAATTGACTACTGTGCTGGAATTGTCAAATGTACTTACTACAAGTACTGGAAAACAAAACCATACCTATAAATGAAATCTTCCAGATTTCATACACGTGGAAACATACATGCACTCTCTGCAGCCATGTGGCACAGGAACAAGTCCCTAATGGACGCCTTGTGTATGTATCCATACCTAACTGTGAATCCATTCCATTTCAGCAACTTGTACAAAATGCAAACCATGGCAGATTATGTTCTACCTGCAATTCAGATAATTGCTCCACCTTACAAATACAGACACATAGTAAATATGTAATAGTAATACTTTTATGTTACAATGCAGATGGTACCAAAAACAATTGTAAACTGGCTGGATTCACACATGATCAAGTATCACTTGGTAAGAAAACCTTTGCAACAATAGGTATAATTTACCACGCAGGAACCACAACCAATGCAGGTCACTACACTGTATATATAAAAAAGAATTGTGAATGGTTCAAATGTAATGATAGCACCATTACTCTAAAGCATAGATTACCAGCAAATCTTGTAAACACTTACTTAATATTCTTAAAACCAAAATTTAATACATAATCTGTGTATGAACATAAGCAAAACTTCAACTTCAAAACTGTACACAGTTAGAATACACCAACATTTATCTAACTGGCCAAAGATTTTGCAACAAGCAAACAGATAAATAAATACCACTAAAATGTACCAAGAAATATACAGTTAGAATACGCCAACAGGTCTAACTGCCCAAGATTCTGCAACAAGCAAACAGATAAATAAATACCACTAAAATCAAACAAGAAATATACAGTTAGAATACACCAACAGGTATCTAACTGCCCCAAAAAGTCTGTAACAACCCAACAGATTGTCATGATGCATACCCCCGGGCATCCAAACCACGTCCATCAGCCCCGGGAGCAGGCATCATGTCGCCTTGAGAAAACCCAGCAACCCCTGCTAGGGGCTGTCTGGGTTCAGTCCTGGCGCCTATGGCGCCAGGCTCATATGGGACATCAGTCCTGGCCCCATAGGCGCCAGGCTCATAGGTGCACACTTACCTGATGCAGACCATGCTGCAAGAAGATCCAAGCCCATGTCAGGCCTGGAAGGGACTACTTTACCCTAGGGACTATTTTGTTACTCGGATGTGGTCGGGGAGGAATACCTACCTGGGACTACTTTGGAGGCTATTTAAACAATGCCCGAAGAGCAGCACACGCTTTGCGTTATTCTGCATCCAGCAGCGTAACGCTGATTGTGCCAGCAGCAGCATCCAGCCTTCTGCCACGCCTGCCTCGAACCTGCAGCACCTAGAAAGAAGGAAAGAAGCAAATGTTAGAACAAGAGTATTACCTGTTTCTTACCTGATTCCGGATTCATTGCATCTTCAAACCAGAGGAAAGACTTTGTTTTAAACACGTCGCATCGCCAGCAGCAGTGCCGCACCATACTCACCGTTCCACGCAGCATCTCTTCGATCCGGCGCTGTCTCCATCTTTACATCACCGAATCCCGGCACCTAAGGGGGACAAGAAACAACAAGGTGAGCAGAGAGAACAGACAGAGACAATCTCTTTAGCCGCCATATGCTTACCTGATTTTACCGCCGGAGGTATAATTCATCAGCACGCCACATCTTCTAATTCTGCACCTGTAAGATAAGGAGAAAGCAGCAAGTTTTACTCTTGGCATTATTTACCGGACAGTTTTGGGTAACACAGACTTTTTTCTGGGAGCGCTTTCAGCTGTCAATCTTCTTATTGGGTCAAAGCTGCAAGATAAAAGAGGAATTGGACAGGAGTGAATTCCAGACATTTTGAACTCTTACGAACTATATACTTACGGCTCTTCGCCAGGACCTTTTGGAGTCAGGATTCGTCTACAACTCTTCCAATATCTTCAGGCCAGTGAAGTAACTGGTCATCAACGCGCCTCTGCATGCTTCGCAGGATGGAGGGCTCATCCTTCAAGAATATAAGGTGAGATTGCTGAGGGCGCTTCAGAGGTGATTAGTGGGAAGAACAGTGGGGGGGCGCTATCACTTGAATCCACAAGTGGCTAAATCTATCTCTCCACTTGTAGGAGAATACTTCTACGGGCAAAGCAGACAAGATTAGGAGGGCAGATCCAGTCAGTCATCGCTGCACTATGCATCACGTGGGTGGAAGCCGCAGCAGTCCGGGTCCGACCGACGCCCCTGTGGGAGCCAGGTGAGCATAACAGAACGCAAAGCCTATGTACAAATCCCCACCCGGGCGTTATGGAAACCTCAGAAACCGACCAACTGGCACAACTATTGGGGGAACATAGGGCAGAAGTGCACTCCGCTCGCCAAGAGACTAATGCCCTCAGAAGAGAACTAATTGTATCAAAGGAGCGCACAGATGATCTCGCTAGACAACTGCTGCAAACTCAAACTGGACAAGCACCCCTACCTGGTTCCGGGGGAAACCCAGCTCCTGTGTTATCGAGTAACCCTGTGCAAATAAACCTACCAGGAAATATTCCATTAGCTCCACCTGAACGCTTTGCCGGAGATCCCAAAAGGTTCGCCGTGTTTATGAACCAATGCCGCTTGCACTCTTTTTATGCAAACCAGGAGCCTTCCCAAACGATCAAGCCAAGGTAGCCTTTGTATTATCATATCTCAGTGGCAGTGCAGCTGATTGGTCAGTTCCACTAGTTACTCAGGATGACCCAATTCTTCAGGATTTTCAGGGCTTTCAAACGAGCATGGAAAGACTATTTGCCCGGCACTTCCAAGGACAGGCCCTGGATAATTAACTTTTGTCTCCACGACAGGGTAACCAGGATCTGCTAACCTATATCGCAACCTTCAATAGATTGATAGTGGCAACCGGATGGCCTGAGGAAAAACAAATGACATTGATTCATCGTGGACTTCAGGGAGAACTTAAAGACGTCTTGGCTCAAGTTGTGAACCCACCTCAGGATTACGCAGAGTTTATAGACTAAGTGGTCCAGCTGGATCATCGACTCCAGAATAGAAAGGCTGATCGAGCTAAGTTCGAAAATCGGGTATTGGTTAAATCCAACGTTGCCCCCAAAGGAACAGATGCATCGGAACCTATGCAAATCGGGGGGGGTCAAAGGACCCTTAACTCGAAAGGAAAGGGAAAGAAGCAGACAGATGTAATTGTGTCTGTACTGTGGATCCTCGGGACATTTTCTACGGGATTGCCCTATAAAACCACCCAAGAAGGTGGTAGGAGTTGCTGATAAAAGTCCAAAAGAGCCTGATTCGGAAAATGACCACGCCCGACAAGCGTAGAGGTCCGCTTGCCGAGCTTAAAGAAGGACACTCAGACCTCGCATCTGATCATACCAATGGTCCTAATTGATCCTAGACAACCCTCACGTATGCACGCAGTAAGGGCATACATTGATAGCGGGGCCGTAGGGAACTATATGGACCACGAATTGGCTTCCAGGATGAATCTACCTCTCTGCCGAAAAACCACCTCAGATGTCATCACCACAGTCGATAGAACTGAAATAGCCTCTGGACCTGTAACTCATTCCACCGCAGAGATGACACTATTGGGTCAGTATGGGCATCGAGAGACTATTGTGTTTGATCTAATCAAAGCCCCACAGTTCCAAATAATACTGGGGATACCTTGGTTGGAAACACATAATCCTTGTATTGATTGGCGAGAGAAGAGAATAACCTTCCCTGATTGTGCACAAACCTGTTCCCCAAAGAAAAATCAGAACGCAGGCCTGGCCACAGTAACCACAGCAGTCATGCAACTACTTCCAGAATACCAAGAATTCCAGGATGTCTTCCAAAAGGAACAGGCAAACACCTTACCTCCTCACAGATCATACGATTGTCAAATCGATCTCATACCCGGTGCACAACCCCCTTGTCGCAGGATCTTTGCCCTTACGGAACCTGAGAACCTTCACCTACGACAATACTTAGACCAGTACCATGCCAATGGCTTTATTCGCCCTTCCAAGTCTCCTGTATCCTCAGCTTTGGTCTTCGTGCTAAAAAAGGAAGGTGACCTTAGAACGTGCATAGACTACCGCGCACTAAATCAGATTACGGTAAAAAACAGTACCCATTGCCTCTGATCCCTGAATTACTAGACCAAGTAAAGGATGCTTGTATCTACACTAAGTTAGATCTCCGAGGGTCATATCATCTGGTACGTGTAAAGAAAGGCGACGAATGGAAGACGGCCTTTCGCACCAAGTACGGTCTATTCGAGTATCAGGTGATGCCCTTCGGGTTGTGCAATGCACCAGCAGCCTTCCAGTATTTTATGAACGATGTCTTTCGTGAACTCATTGACGTCTGTGTTGTCGTATACATAGACGATAGCCTTGTGTACTCCTCCTCAGACTCAGACCATGTTAAGCACGTATGTGCAGTCCTTGAGAAACTACGCCAGCACAAGTTATATGCAAAATTGGAAAAATGTGTTTTTCATGTTACGGAAGTTGAATTCCTTGGATTTATCTTGACTCCAAAAGGAGTCCAAATGGACTCACGAAAAGGTGGACCCAATTCTCAAGTGGCCATCACCTAGTTCAGTTAAAGGGGTGCAAAGCATGCTCGGATTTGCTCATTTCTACCGCAGATTTATTCCGGACTTCTCACATGTTGTACATCCCATCACAGCACTTTTGCGAAAGAACAAACGTTTCTTGTGGACTGAAGAGGCTGAAAAGGCCTTCCAAGAGCTGAAAGCGAAATTCACGTCTGTGCCTGTCTTAAAGCATCCACGCCCAGAGCTTCCATACATAGTGGAAACTGATGCATCCAGTTTAGCCATGGGAGCTGTCCTGTCCCAGAAGGATCCTGAAACTGGTCAACTTCACCCAGTGGCATTTTGGTCCAAAAAGTTCTCGGCACCCGAGTTAAACTATGCGGTTACCGATAAAGAGTTATTAGCCATCAAATCCGCCTTTAAGGCTTGGCGACACTATCTTCTCAGTGCCAGGCATACCATTACTGTAATCACCGATCACTGGAACTTGCAGTATCTAAAAACAGCCAAAGCCCAATCATCGCGCCAACTTCGATGGGCATTAATCTTTGCCGAATTCGATTTTGTGATCACTTATCGACCAGGCTGTAAAAATGACAAGGCAGATGCCTTATCCCGAATAGGAATGGAAGAAGCATATGCGAACCCGGAGCCGGTGCCTATAATTTCTGAACAAAGAATTCTTGGCATAATTACTTTACAGACACTAGAAGAAATTCATTTAAAAATCCAACAACTCTTCAATCCAGCAGCTCTGCAGGACTGGGTAAAGAAAGGCCCGGATTACTCAGTCATCAATGACCTACCCTACTATCAAGGACGACTATTTCTACCACACAAGGAATTACAGGAAGTTGTCATCTCCAATTATCATGATTCCCTAATGGAAGGTCACCCAGGTATCTCAAAAACCAAAGCCAAAATTAAGAGACAATTCTGGTGGCCCACCTGGCGAAAAGATATAAAGTCATTTGTGATGTCTTGCTGCATTTGCGCCCAAAACAAGAGTCAGAAGAAAAAACCAGCTGGCCTTTTACAACCTTTGGATATTCCACCTACACCATGGCACACCTTATCTTTAGACTTTATTACTGATATACCTCCATTTAATGGATTTAACACCATTCTAGTTATCGTGGATCTTTTTTCCAAGATGGGCCACTTTATTTCTTTGAAGGGATTACCTTCTGCTTCAGTCCTGGGCAAGGAGTTCCTCGAAAACATCGTTCGAATACACAGGTTTCCTTCTGTATTGATCTCTGATTGAGGTAGTCAATTCATTTCACATTTTTGGAAGAAATGTTGCCAATTGGCGCAAATCGACGTAAGGTTATCAACCAGTCACCATCCCCAGACCGATGGTCAGACGGAGAGGACCAACCAGACCCTTGAACAGTACCTTCGTTGCATGCTTCAACAGACCGAAAGTAATTGGAAAGATATTTTATGGATTTCCGAATATGCATGCAATAACTCTGTACATTCAGGAACCGGACAAAGCCCCTTTTATACCATATATGGACACCACCCTCGAACCTCAGAACTCGATTCGCCTCAGCACTTAGAAATGCCTGCAGTTAGTCATTTGCATTCTACTATTACACAAGCCTTCAAAGAAGCGACAGAACATTTGAAGCAAGCAAAAGAGAAATACAAGAAAAATGCTGATCTACATAGAAGTGAAACGCCACAGTACCAAATTGGGGATCAGGTTTGGCTAGCTACAAAACACATGCCTCTGAAAGGAACTCAGACTTTTAATCCTAGATATTTGGGACCTTACACCATTAAGGCCATTATTAACCCGGTGGCCGTCAAACTGGAATTACCCTCAATATGCAAATTCATCCGGTCTTTCATGTTTCACTTTTAAAACCAGTTCAACCAGGAACAAGATTAACCAAACCACCAGATCCCATCTTGATATCTGAATTCGAGGTGAAAAACATCCTGGACTCCACGGTGGTTAAATCAAAACTTTTTTACTTAATCGATTGGAAAGGTTACGGGCCACAGGGAAGGCCATGGGAGCCTAGTGACCATGTTCATGCACCACAATTAGTGAAGAGATTCTATCAGGACTTCCCAGACAAACCAGGACCAAGGGGAGGAACGACTTTAGGAGGGGCCTTGAGGGGGAGTGCTGTCATGATGCATACCCACCGGGCATCCAAACCACGTCCATCAGCCCCGGGAGCAGGCATCATGTTGCCTTGATAAAACCCAGAAACCCCTCCTAGGGGCGGTCTGGGTTCAGTCCTGGCGCCTATTGTGCCAGGCTCATATGGGACATCAGTCCTGGCGCCATAGGCGTCAGGCTCATAGGTGCACACTTACCTGATGGAGACCATGCTGCAAGAATATCCAAGCCCATGTGAGGCCTGGAAGGGACTACTTTACCTTAGGGACTATTTTGTTACTCGGATGTGGTCGGGGAGGAATACCTACCTGGGACTACTTTGGAGGCTATTTAAACAATGCCCGAAGAGCAGCACACGCTTTGCGTTATTCTGCATCCAGCAGCGTAACGCTGATTGTGCCAGCAGCAGCATCCAGCCTTCTGCCACGCCTGCCTCGAACCTGCAGCACCTAGAAAGAAGGAAAGAAGCAAATGTTAGAACAAGAGTATATCCTGATTTCTTACCTGATTCCGGATTCATTGCATCTTCAAACCAGAGGAAAGACTTTGTTTTAAACACGTCGCATCGCCAGCAGCAGTGCCGCACCATACTCACCGTTCCACGCAGCATCTCTTCGATCCGGCGCTGTCTCCATCTTTACATCGCCGAATCCCGGCACCTAAGGGGGACAAGAAACAACAAGGTGAGCAGAGAGAACAGACAGAGACAATCTCTTTAGCCGCCATATGCTTACCTGATTTTACCGCCGGAGGTATAATTCATCAGCACGCCACATCTTCTAATTCTGCACCTGTAAGATAAGGAGAAAGCAGCAAGTTTTACTCTTGGCATTATTTACCGGACAGTTTTGGGTAACACAGACTTTTTTCCGGGAGCGCTTTCAGCTGTCAATCTTCTTATTGGGTCAAAGCTGCAAGATAAAAGAGGAATTGGACAGGAGTGAATTCCAGACATTTTGAACTCTTACAAACTATATACTTACGGCTCTTCGCCAGGACCTTTTGGAGTCAGGATTCATCTACAACTCTTCCAATATCTTCAGGCCAGTGAAGTAACTGGTCATCAATGCGCCCCTGCATGCTTCGCAGGATGGAGGGCTCATCCTTCAAGAATATAAGGTGAGATTGCTGAGGGTGCTTCAGAGGTGATTAGTGGGAAGGACAGTGGAGGGTTCTATCACTTGAATCCACAAGTGGCTAAATCTATCTCTCCACTTGTAGGAGAATACTTCTACGGGCAAAGCAGACAAGATTAGCAGGGCAGATCCAGTCAGTCATCGCTGCACTACGCATCACGTGGGTGGAGGCCGCAGCAGTCCGGGTCCGACCGACGCCCCTGTGGGAGCCAGGTGTGCCTAACACAGATAGATGAATAGCATATAAGTAGAAATAAACAATTAGAATACACCGACAGGTATCTAATTGCCCCAAAAATCTGCAACAAGCCAACAGATAGAAGATTAGCAAGAAACAAGAAATAAACAGTAAAACAATTAAAGAAATATATTGTACCACAACATAGAAGGTTTTTTTTTAATCCAGCATGGATTTATTTTTTTCACAGACCCAATGATTTAGAAAACAAACACAAAAACTGATCAAATTGCGCAGTACACTGGTTTGAACTATAGTACTTCTCTATTATGCAATGCAATAACTCATTATGAACTACTTACTCTAACATATGATCTTTTCTTTTAGCACAGAGATCGAAAAAGTATGTCTGGTCCAGTTACCCATGTCATGAATAAACGGCATACAACCACAAAAAACTCAACCAGTAAGCATAAAATAAATAGACTCACAAACACTGCAGTCGTTGTTACAAACTCTACAATCTTAACTGCATAGCTTAGCCAAAACTTCACATACAAACTCTACAAATGAAACAGTACACAAACTTTTAGGTTGTTGATATTTGATGCGTGTTTGATTCTATGGGTCTACACCCAAGACTCTAGGCCCTGGCCACAACCACTGCAGCATAACACACATATACTACCAAACATTTTGACTGTGGTATGTGGGCTGCTTATAGGGGATATTAATTACAATCAATGTTCTACTAAGAACCCAAAACCAACATCATACTAAAGTAAAATAGCCAGTAGTGCATTTATTATGTCCGCGGACAGCCACGAAGACCGTGGACATGGCAAACACATCAGGGCCACCTGCCACCTAAACAAATACAATATTTGACCCATCTCTTACTCCCCATCCCTCCCCAAGCACTTCTACACACCAACACACTCTCCAAAATTGCATTTTGCCTCTGTTCGCCGCTGCGCTCTCAGCGGATCCAAGATGGCGGGCACATTGAAACAATGTGACACACCTCACGCCTCAGGCGAACAGGGAAATGTGTCAGCGGAGCAGATATAGATATCACTAATTTTTTTGCCTTACATTTTGGTCATTTAAAACATAACTACTGGACGGATTTACACCAAATTAACAAAAGCACGCTTTCGATACTAAGCCGCCACTCCTGCTGCAAATTTGGTGGAAATCCGTCCAGCGGTTTGAGCTGTAGGCGTGCGCAAAGTATTTTTCCATTATGTCCATGGGAAAAAAATAAATGTTGGGACCCCCTATAACTTTGCCCCCCCTGGACCAAACCTCACCAAACTTGCAAAATGATTCAGAGTGGGCCAATATACATTTTTTGCAAAGTTTGGTGAGGATTCGTCCAGGGGGAGCAAAGTTATAAGCCGGCCAAAAAGTGCTCTTCCTATGGGTTTAGCAATTTAACCATAAATACAAAGCCACTACCGTGGCCTGTGTAATACCCCCTGCTAGAGAAATGCTGGGAGATATTTAGTGAGTAGATGGAGATGAATTTCTTTGAACTTCACTGCGGAAAATCTAAGGTGAAGCTTTTCAATGTTCCAGTTTGGAAGGGGTGCACACAAAGGCCATTCCACCTTTTCTGAACCCCCCCCCCCCCCATATCGTAGTCAATAAAATAAAAAAAATAGCTGTATTGTTGAAAAGAAATCTCGCTCTGAAGTCGAAATGCCAGATACATTACACAGGGGTCCTTTTCCATGTGGAGAGAGTGTGATCATTCCTATGTTATTTCCCACATGGGGGATGTGCCGCAGTAGCTGTGGGTATAGTTAAATCCCAGGCTTACTCCAGTAACAGCATCTATGCCAGTTTTGCAGCTGGAGAAATTCAACATCTCCAAATTGCAATTGATAAAAGGCAAGCAGCAGGAATCAGAATTGTCCTCTGGTGACTGGGGGAAGGAAACGGAGGGTAAGAGAAAAGTAAAGCGAGTGACAAAAGGGAGAATGGATGGGAAATTGAGAGAGGGAGAGCCAGAGTTAAGCGGGCTGGTGAGTATGAGCGAGCGAGGGAATAGAAAGGATTCACATTTCATTGGCTGTCCTTGTTTGTTTTCCTCCCTGTTAAAGATTTACCCAGGCGTTTCCAGTCCGGGAGGATAGCTCAGAGGCAATACGTTTGTCTTCGAAGTAAAACAAAGCATAACAACGCAATACCAATCTCGCGCGTTATGAAAGAACGATTATTTATGATGATTTTCACAATTGATACCATTTTCTCCAACCTATTTGATTTTTAAATTATCTTTACATTAGGTCTGGATGAATAGCTCGAGTGTTAAGAGCATACTTCTGACGTAGGGTCAGCCTGCACTTCTCCAGTCATCCTGCCATGGTTTATATATGCAGTACTATTAAATTGGATCATAATCTCACCTTTTGATTCAGCAGGGTCAAAGATTTGAGATATACACAGAAGCCTTCAGCAGGTGCATTTACAGACTGAGCGAGGATGCCTTCCATAACCTCAAGTTGGGTGACACTGCCTGCAAGACGGCAGAGAAGTTTAGTCAGAAGATATGGACTGTAGGGATAGACAAAGGGCCGATTCGTGGAATTTTTAGCATGGTTCCAAGTGACTTTGCACTGCTGAAAAGTGGCTTTGCACTGCCAACATAAACCCTGGTTCATGGAACTGTCCAAAGTGTATTTTTTCAGTGCAAAGTCAGTGCAAAAATCATTTTTGTAGTACAAGATGACTTTGCAGATTCACTTTTCAGCAGTGCAAAGTCACTTTGAACCGTGCAAAAAAATCCATGAATTGGACCCAATATGTTCTTTGCTAATTAGAAACACATTATGTTAAAACTGTTGATTTGATGTCATAATTCCTCGAAGCCTTTAGATAAAATAAATTCAGCAAAGTACATTGAGAAACACACCCAATACAACATATGGCACGGCACGCTGCCGCATCTTTCCGGCAGCTCCCCTTAAATGTTAAACTAGTTGCTATTTTAATCCATCTGTCCAATGGCATCACTAACAAGGCTATTAGCATAAAGTGATTTGGAGTTTGAAATGAAATATGTTTCAATTAGGTGTCGAATGCTCGAACCACTGATGATTGGCAAACACAAATGCAATCTTTAAAGAACTGATTACAACGAATTCCAATGACAATGAGGAACATAATTTGATGGCAAAGGGGAATTAGTTGCAGTGGTCACAACACATCATGGGCAAAGTAATCCGATCAGAACCAATACCTCCCGAATTTCAACAAGCTTCACCTGCCGAGTTAAAAAAAAAAAGTTCAATCTCGTTCATTAATATAAAAGATTGGAAACAAGAGGAGAACAGGTGAGGGCGCACAGACAAAAACACACAGGGCAGTTTCTCAAAACGTATATGCGTCTCATCACTGGCGCCAAAAAAAAGCACAGGCCAATTCTCAAAGGGCATCTGAATAAGCGCACCTATTCAGATGCCCTTTTACACCCCTTTGCGCGTTTATGCATTTCAGGGGGAATTTCTGTGTATTTTTTAAAAGTTAATCCCGAATTCACAAAAACGATGTACATTTCAATGCACAGAAATGAGGGTCATCCCCCTGCGATTATTGGGAACAATCGCAGGGGAGGGGCAAATCAAGGCAGGGTAATTTGTAAGAGAACGCCCTGTGTTGGCACAAGCCTTTCGGGGCAGGCTATTTTGTGGCACCACTGTGGCCGCATAGCCCCTTTTGGCACAGCCACAGTGATGTGACAGTCTACTGTGTGGCGCTCATTCGGCTCAACAGCTATTTAGGCGCAGTTGCTGACATTGAGGAGCTGTACCGAATTTCCCCTCGTGCTCAGGGGCGTCATTTCACCAAAATTCCAGGGGTAGCGGAAGTGACATCACACTGCCACGCCCCAAGAGTGACATCACAGTAAGTGATGTCATTTGACCATGACCACGTGACATCCCATGAAGTGATGTCATTTGACCACGCCTCCACGTGACCTCACAGGAAGTGGCATCATAAAGAATTATCCCTCAGTACACTAAGAAAAATATGGTTACAATATCACTGTATTGTGACATTTCATACAAGAATGGATCATCATATGTAGCAGTTTGTCAAGGTCCATGTTTCCACAGGCAGCGTATGAACCCAAATCCCCTCTTTATGTGGACCTCCCTGTTATTTCAACAGGACTATTGAGCGAAATCACATTCTGGGGGGACAGGGGCGGATAGGCGGGTATGGGGTTAGGGGAAAGGCAGGATAAAAGGGGAGAGGGCGAATCAGACCACAGTCCTTTAACAATAGCTAGGGACTGCATTCTAAGAAATCTGATTGGCCATCCAGCTCTCTATATTCCAATTCGTGTGCTAGGAAGAATTGTTCCTCATAAAGCTGTTAGAAATCTACACCAGGGAAAGGTGCACTTTGCAAATGCATAGTAATAAATGCACCACAAACACCATAAAATGTAGCATTGAGAGCATAGTTCAGAAAACATTCCCTGCATATCAGCTGCCTGGCCAAAAGTGCATACACTCCCATCAGCACCAATCAAAAAAGCACATGCTATCATTTTCAAGTAGAAAAGAGTTTGACAGAAATGATAAATGCAAACAGTAGTGGTTTCCTATATATTCCCAGGTTCGGAAGATAAGGGAACTGTGGAAAGGAGGGCATACAAAGTTGAGTTTCCCACCGACACTCACTGTTTGGTCATGTGGGGCACATCGACTAGAAGCGGCTCTCTCAGGTGTGTTGAACTCTGGTCCCCGAGGGCCCAGTCCCGCCAGGTTTGCAGGATAACCACTGGCTATCTAGATAATTCCCATTAAGGTTTTCTGTATTCAAATGTATCTTTTCTGGATAGTGGAAAAACATGGAGTGAGTTCTGAACCGAGGACTGGAGTTCTAGAATCCTGGTTGCTCAGTTTGATGCTGCATGGTTGGCTATTGAGGCCAATTGGCCTCATAGTGTCTTTCACCTCAGTCCCCCCTCTGGTAAAGCCCCCCAACCCGCGACTGCACCACCGTAGAAAGAGACGATGTGGCCACGTCTCTTTCCCCCGCTCTGTCCGCTCACGTTGCGCTGTGCTTTTTTTTGTCACTGTAGGGGCTTGTCCAGTGGGTTGCACAGAGCCTGGGGCTGCCTCAGCACGAGGGCAGCCTATGTAGTGTGTGCACACCGTGTGACACATGCTGCCACTGACAGCCCAGAGGAGTTTTTCCCAAGGGTTGCCATATGTGTCAGCAGCTTCAGAGCACACATGTTTCACCTGATTATATAGGCTGAGTAGTGTGGGTTCACTTTGCTTCTCTTACCAGATCCCTACCTAAGTAATAAATTACAGACAACTTATGTGTATGGAGAAATTGTGGGCCGTAGGCATTTTATTTTCTTACAGAAAATCCAACACAACAAAAATAATTACATAGCCATATGCTTTTGGGCACATTGTGTCCAGTTCCGAAGCAGCTCAAGGCTCCTTTTTATCCCTGAGCCTTCGTTCCTGGGCACATGCCGCCTACGACGTTTCTTGGACCGTGTACCGAAAGAGTACTCGGCGTTCCTTTCTTCTGCCTGTTCCTTCTTTTCTTGGACCGTGTACCGAAAGAGTACTCGGCGTTCTTACTTCCGCTTTGCTCCTTCTTTTATACCGTGTACCGAGAGAGTACTTGGCGTCCTGGCTGCTGCCTGCACCCCCACGTTTTTCTTTTAGGGTGGGTTGGGTGGCAACGTTTTTCGTTTCCCTTCTCCAGTTACCAAGAGCCTACCCGAGAGAGGTGAGCTCTTACCTGGTTTGTGCCGCCTCTCCTTTTCCCAGGCTTACTTATACCCCCCCCAGCCTTTTGTTCCTTCCTGGGGGCGGCCGGGTTACCCCCTGACCTCTTGCTTTTACAATTCGCACCTTCCCAGGTGCCGTTTCCTGCCCTTCCTGGGCTTTTGTTTCTTGTGGAGCCATTCGGACGCCCCTCCCTACGCTTTCGTGCCGTTTTCCCCCCACCCCGCGCCTAAACTCCCAGACCCTCTATCGTCCCGCATTTCATGCGGCCCGGGGCCTGGGTCATAGGCTGAGTAGTGTGGGTTCACTTTGCTTCTCTTACCAGATCCCTACCTAAGTAATAAATTACAGACAACTTATGTGTATGGAGAAATTGTAGGCCGTAGGCATTTTATTTTCTTACAGAAAATCCAACACAACAAAAATAATTACATAGCCATATGCTTTTGGGCACATTGTGTCCAGTTCCGAAGCAGCTCAAGGCTCCTTCTGAGTCCTTGTTATCCCTGAGCCTTCGTTCCTGGGCACATGCCGCCACACCTGAGTGGGTGTTCCTTACACCCGCTCAGGTCCCCTCCTAAAGCACCCTACCTACAGCCTCTCTCCTGGAGTGCCCTAAAAATGTTGTCGGAAAAAACCCCCATCCCATCCTTTGATAGGTGCACCCCATCCTGGTGAAACATGTCCGGGTTGTTCCGGTGTAAGCCATGTCTTGTGAAATGCAGCCCTGTACTCTTGCAGTACTTTTCTACCGATTTATTTAGTTTCTTTCTTGCTATCTCAATTGCGTGCCTCTTCTGTGCCCTATGCCAGATCCTTCTGGGTATTATCTTGACATAAAAATCTCTGTCTTCCACCAGCTGCGGGCTATGCTATGCAGTGACTCACAGATATTCCTTTGCAATTTACCCCTGTTCGTGCTCACCAGGTCGTTCCCCCCTAAATGTATAACCAGATACTCGGGGGGGTTCCCTGAAACCTATCAGGTCCGATAGCCTGTCGTGGATGTCCTCCCAGTGCATCCCCGGGAGGCCCCACCATGACGTAATTGTGTTCCTGAAATGTAATCCTTGCTTCACCTCTTCCAGCCACCTGCCTGCCCGGGTCACAAAAGAGTGCCCCACTATCCAGGCCGATTTGTAGGGTCCAACCTCTGTGGAAACGGGGGAAATAAGTGTCATATTAGTTCCTCCCTTATGTATTTCTTAAAACATTGTGACTTCCATCCTCCAATTCATCTCACCCCCTTTGCTCCCAGGCCCCCCGCCCACGCAGAGGTTGCTGCCCCTATCCTGAAAGAGAGCGTCCCAAACTCGGCTGGATCCCATCCCGCTTTTGCCACCGCTTGTTTTAATACCGCCTGAAACTGGTACCTACTGAGCGTGCTGCCGTCCCTATGGATCAATAACTGCCCGTCGACTTCTGGTCGCAGATCTAAGAATTCCCTGGTGATGCATCTGGGACAGTGGTCCTTTTCTCTGATGCAATTGAGATCTATCGCTCTCCCCTTCCCCATTTGGTCTGTCTTAGATTTCCTTAGTATTATCGACATCCCCTTGATACCCATACTAACGTCCTTTCTTGCCAGGCCGTCTCCTGCCACCGTATTCCTGGCCACCAGTTCCCCTATTCTGAAAGCCCGATAATAAGCTAGCGCAAATGCTGCCCTGAACAGCGCAGTTTCGTATGTGCTGCTCCATGTGTCTTGGAGCACTTTCAGTAAAATTATCAACTTCCCAAAATTAAACGGCCTTCTGCTATCTGGTTTTTTCCCTTCTAACTTCGCCCATCCCCTCATAGCGTATTTTATCTTATCGCTGACAGTCGGGTCCGGCATGCCCGCCACTTTTGTGGTATATGCCACCGCCGCCAGGTGCGCTGCTGCCCAGCTTTTCTTTTTACCTTTGGCAAATGCCCCTTCCAGAAATTCGCAGATTTTTTCCGTTGATATTTTTTCCACCTCCTTTACACCTGTTTCCAACAACACATCTTTTACATGCTTCTCATACTGCTTACCCATCTTGTATGTCAGGGCATTTCTGGTCAGCTTGTCGATGACCCTTTCTTTTTTCCGCTCTTCTCCCACCTCTTTTGAGTCGACCTTGAGGCCAACCATGCTTTCCTTTCTAGTGCCTCCAATGCGACCCATGCCTTCTGCGGCATGGGCGTTCTTTCCTTGTCGGCGTCCGGTCTCTGCTCCCTGAATCTCTCCCACTGAAAACGAGAGATTGCATCAGCCACCACATTTTCCTCCCCTGCGATATGCCTCGCCTTTATGCATGTATTTATTTTTAGGCTTTCCAGTGTGATTGCCCTCATCAATTCCAATACTATACTGCATGACGCACTTCCCTTGTTTAACACATGCACCACTGCCATGTTATCTGACCGTACCGCCAACTCCTTGTTGCCCAGCTCCTTCCCCCATGCACATAACGCGACCCATATCGGGAAGAGCTCCAGCAGCGTTATGTTTTTTGTCCATTTTGCTACTTGCCATGATTTCGGCCACTTGTCTGCACACCATTTTTTCCCCAGTATTGCTCCAAAACCAAAACCACCGGCTGCGTCAGTGAACAACACCCTTTTACCTTCCTCGTTCACTGGTGAGCGCCATATTACTGCCCCCTTGAAGTTTTTCAGAAAGTCTGCCCATACTTCTAGGTCTCTCTTGATTCCCCCTCCTAGCCTGACCCTGTGGTGCCCTTTGGTAGCACCTCTTGTTTTCAGCTCGATCCTTCTCTAGAACACCTTCCCCTGAGGTATGACTCTTCCTGCGAAGTTCAGTTTCGCAGCCAGCGCTTGCAATTCCCTCACTGTTGCTTTGGTTCTTCCTTGTAGTTCCTGTATTGTCTTGAGCAGCTCCGTCACTTTGTCCTCCGGGATCCGACACCTCCCCTTGTTCGAGTCGATCTCTATGCCTAGGAATTGGATAACCTGTGTTGGCCCCATCGTTTTCTCCTTCGCCAGAGGAATACCCCACTCGCTCGTTATTTCTACGAACTTTCCAGTGTTGCCTTGCACATATCCGCACCTTTGGGGCCGACAAATAAAAAATCATCTAGGTAATGCACCATCATGGACTCCCTCATCTCCTGTGCCACTGTCCATTGTAAGAATGAACTCACCCTCTCAAAATATGCGCACGAGATGGCACACCCCATTGGAAGGCATTTGTCGATGAAGTATTCCCCCTCCCAATGCATACATAACCATTTTTGTGATCTGCTGTTGACTGGCAACAGGCGAAATGCCGATTTAATGTCTGCTTTCACCATCCATGCCCATTCCCCTGCTTTTCTGACCAATTCCACTGCCTCATCGAAATCTGTATATGTTACTGTCGCTTCTCTCTGAGCGATGCCGTCGTTCACCGAGGCCCCCGGAGGGTAGGACAGATGGTGTATCAACCTGTATTCCCCCTCCTCTTTTTTAGGCACCAGCCCTAGCGGGGAGCATAAGAATTCTTCGAATGGTAGGGCCCTGAATGGGCCCTCCACCCTCCCCAGTTCTACTTCCTTCCTGATCTTACTGGTCACTATCTCCCTGTTTTCGATTGCTGATTTTAGATTCCTAAGAATGTCTTGTGCTCCTTGCCCGGTGAACGGGATGTTGAACCCTTCTCTAAAGTCTTGTCTGATTTGTTCTGCCGCTTCTTGGTTGGGATATTTCCGGAGCCACCTTTCCATCTTCTCGATTTTCACCGGCGTGGCCCCTTTCCTGCCCCAGTTTTCATTTCCGCGTCTCGTCTCTTCTGCCGCTTGGAGCTGCTGTGGTCACCCTTGCATCTCTCGCACTTGTGGCTGAATTTGCACCTCCATCCCCAGCTGCATGGAACTCCTTTTTGAAAGCTCCTGCATTGCCCTGATTCCTCTCAAGCCGTCCCCGTGCTCCCACTGCGCCCCCCCCCCCTGTGTTGTTGGGGGCAGGCTGCTCTGCCATCCTCTCTGCAGCCCGTAATTTCTGCTCCGAAAGCTCTGTTCCCTATTTCTGTCATAGCTGGAGTCGTACCTTCTGCCACTCAATCTATAATCTGTTTTGTAATCGTTCTGCCAGTACTGCCTCCTCTGCTGTCCCCCTGTGCTCCGCTCCTTGGAATCCCATTTTTCTTTTAGCACATTAAAAATGTAGAGGTTAAAGTTTTCCTCGTCCCAGCCCATGTCTGGAAAGCAGTCCATCTCCTTTCTGAACTCATGGTCATACTCCAGCCATGCATCCCCTCCAAACGCTGCGTGGACCTTCAGCACCCTCTGTTGATATGCCACTAACGCTACCCCGTCCTCCGGGAATTTTTGTAATATGATTGTCGACATTATTGTGAAGGCCGACATCCAATTATCAAAGTTCCTTACCACTGGCCCCTTTTTAAGTAAACTTTTTTCATCTTCTTTCATGTCTTCCAATGCTACATTCATCCCCCTCTTTTGACAGTCTAATAATGTAAATATATCGATCAATTATTTTCTCCAGATTTTTTCCTTTACTTTGTCATTTATGTACCAGGCCATCGCTTTCATTGACCTGCCCTGTGCGTCTTTACCCATGGTTGGCCTGCCATATTTCGTCATGAGTGGTGCCCCATTTTCTACTGCTGCCACCGGTGGAGCTGCCACCGGTGGTGTGGCCCCTGCCCCTATGTTTGGCCCTACCATCACACCTTGCGGTGTCGATACAATTGGCGCTCCTTGGGGCACCGGGACTACTGTTGTCCCTTGCGGTGCCGGGACCGGGACGTCCCTGGGCTCATCTGGTGCCCCCTGTGGGTAGGGACCGGGGCCTCTCTGGGTTCTACCCCTGCCCCCCTACCCCTCCCCGTTTTTCCTTGCTCACCACTCCTCTCCATTTTGCCCAAGCCTTTAGGTGATCCCTTTCTTCGTCTTCACTGCTGGACTCTTCTGATGAATTTCCCTGCCACTCTTCCCTGCTTTTCATCCCCCGTCTGCTCTTCTTGTCGTTGGTTCTGGGCGATTTACCCGAAACCGTGACGCAATTTTTTAACATTTTTACTATTTAATTCCCAACATTATTATTCACAGTACCTTTCTTTTTATCTTTCCTCTTTCTCTTGGTCGTTGCCTCCGTCTGTTCCTCTGTTTTTTTCGATTCCGCTCTCCCCCTCTTCTGTCCTTGTGGCACTACGTCTTCGCCTTCGCTGCTGCTGTGCTCTATGAACAGCAGAGGTGATGTTGCCTTCGCTCTTTCTTCTTTCTGCATTACTTCTCGCACCCATTGTGCTCCATACTCGTTCTCCGCCTTTCTTGCCCATTCTGAGAATTCTCGGGCCCTCTTCGCTCTTCCTTCCACCATCCTTCTCGTCTGAATTCTGTCGGTCGTGCTTCCGTTCGGCAACTGCAAAGAGTATCCTTCTCTCCCGCTCCGGTGTCGTTTTGTCCGCCGCGGTAGCCTCAATCGTCTAGAGAGGTAGAAAACGCGTGAGCCGGCAAGAGCTCAACTTCTAGAGGGGTAGAAAGCGTGTGAGCCCGCAAGAGCAAATGTTTTTCCTTTCCCTTCTCCAGGTACCAAGAGCCTACCCGAGAGAGGTGACCTCTTACCTGGTTTGTGCCGCCTCTCCTTTTCCCAGGCTTACTTATACCCCCCCCCGGCCTTCTGTTCCTTCCTGGGGGCGACCGGGTTACCCCCTGACCTCTTGCTGTTACAATTCGCACCTTCCCAGGTGCTGTTTCCTGCCCTTCCTGGGCTTTTGTTTCTTGTGGCGCCATTCGGACGCCCCTCCCTACGCTTTTGCGCCGTTTTCCCCCCACCCCGCGCCTAAACTCCCAGACCCTCTATTGTCCTGCATTTCTTGCGGCCCGGGGCCTGGGTCACACGCCCAGGGCCGCTGCCTCGGTACACACGCACGAGGAGCCATCTCCGTTACAGAGGAAATACCAGGAGTGAAAGTCAACCTTTCACTCAGAAGCAACTAGGCTGCCCATTCTAACTATTTATGTCTAGTGCGTGCATTCCACTATGTGTGGAAAATGCCATTTTTGCCACACAGAGGGAAGACATTCGCCCGGAGATAGCTCACTCTTACAAAATACATCAATAAATAAATATGATATTGAAATTGTTCTCCCATAACCCACTCGTGTTCACATCTGGTTTTTATATCTAAAGCATTTAATCCATCTATTTAGCCACTTTCTCCGCACTCCCAAATAAGGTACCTTTATAAGCTATTTCAGAGCACTTTAATGTCGCTTATAATGCACACTGGTTGGTAACAGTCTACTCTTGTCTCTACTCATTAGGCTTGGCTATGAAACATGGGAAACTGGAAACTGTGCATTCGTTAACATTTTCACACCGAAAAAAATAACATTGTCTTAAAGCTGCACACACAGATAATTTTGAAATTAAATCTGACTTAACTTGATAAGTGGATAGGGCCTGGGAGTCAGGACCCGGCCGCCAGGTGCAGAGTAATTGGCAGCAGGATTCAGCAAAGCGCTTTTCTTCCGGGCAGCAGCATGTTCCCTCATCACCCTGAGCGCCAGTCAGGTTAGATTTGGCGGGAGCTGGCCTGCTCTGCTCAGCGACGCCGTACCGAGCAGAGCTGCTCTGCTGCCGGTGTGATGTGCAAGAGAGTTAACTTGCCCCTGTTTACTGTGCAAATCTGTATTGCTTTATATGTAAACTATTGATGTTCAGCACTATACCTAAACCATTAAGCAAATAGATGCTACAAACCATAAAAAGAATAATTGGAAAAATGTAGGTGTGGTACTTGAATCTTCTTGTGAATTGAGAATGAGTGGTAAGGGGGCATGCTGGTCACATTGACCCGTTCACTTGTATTTTGATAATCATTTGTTGAAAGCCAGACATGTTGGTGAGGAGGGAAAATGAGAGGGCAAGTAAGTCATGAGTATTTCCCAACGATGTGGCAAGAGAGTTTGCAATCCTGGACACTGGTGTAGTTATTTGCCCTTGATTGTAGCTGATTTTTAAGGGCACAATTAAAGGGCACATGTGGGTGGAAAACATTATTTTTTCCGAGGACGGCCGCAACTTCTTTGGTTTGTTTGAGGTTGGCAAGCTTGCTCAAATATTTGGCTACCTAGATTTTATTATAGGTTGTCATGTTCCCAGTGCAGACGCTTACTCACAAGACCGCAAGCAGTGGTTTCATATTGGGAATTTGTTTTCAATACAGCATACCAAATGGATGACTGCATGCTGATGGGCACAGTAACCCGCGGACTGTGTGTCTAGTCGCGGATATCGGGTAGCATTCAAACTGCTGAAAAAGGCAGGGGTTCTCTTACATAGTGGTACCATTCAGCAATGACAAGGAACATATACAAAGAGCACCATGCACGTGCATTGCAAGGTAAAATGGAGTAGGTCTGCAAACTCTGTACTTGTGAAACAAGCAGAGCAAAGGCATAGGGTATGCACCATAATAGAATGCACCAACAAGCAAAATAACCATCATCATCATCAAACATACTTTCATTCTGCATTTTAAACTTTAAGTTATAAAATACAATTCGTACAAAAAGAATACAAATGTAAAAATATTCACAGTTGCTAAAAGAGATCCATACAATGGCACTATTTACAACATGATGGGCAAATAGGACCAGAAATTACAATACAAGGTACTATAGATACTGGACATCGCAATAAAAATGACGGCTGTTGTTTGTCAATGTTTGGCTATGATTCTACCAAGATATAGGTGCAGTAACTATAGGGGAGAGCAAAGCTCGCAGCCACCGAATCTCACTCACCCCTATCTATGTTGACAGGGCCATACTTAATAAACCTGCCTGTCAACAACCATGCCCGATGGATGAAACGTGCGGTGCCAGAAACTACATAGGGAAGGAAGCATTCTCTTAGGAATCGTAGAGCTGGCACTGCTTGGCGAATTCCTGTGTTGTACAGAATACATCACAGGTAAATTCATCTCAAACATTCTGTTTTTTTACATAGTAATAGGAAATGCAGCATATTTTCCGATCCAGAGCCACACATTGGGCACATCTCTGATTGAAACCCCTGCCACCTCCTAGTTAGACAAGCCACCGGAAGGGATCCAAGACTAAAGCGGATATAAAGAGATTTCTCAAAGGGCACAGGAGTGGAGTCGAGGTAAGTCTTGAACCCCCATTCTACTGAGGTATTAAGGTATTCCCCACCAAACTTCAGTTTTGTGGCATTGACTCTAAGTTTGTCGTACATTTGCTTTTTAACCTTGTTTCTTAGATCAGTCAAATTCCATACCGATGGTACCTGGGGTTCACTCCATAGCTCAGGCACGCCTAATTCTAGGAGACAGTCCATCATGTGTACTAACCACTTTAGGCTTTTCCCCCCTTCTGGCTCATTACATGTGACAACGTCGTCCTATATACTTCCAACTGTTCCCCATTCCAAATCCTGGCCCAGAACATAACTGCTCTATTCAATATCAGATCTGTGACCCTATTATCATCTAGTTCAAAGTGGACCTGGGCTGACGGTGCTGACACTGGTAGGAGTAATAATTTCTTTAGAAATTTGTTTTCACATACACATAGAACATGGAAATTAGTATGTCCACATAGTTCCAAGCCATACATGGCTGCTGGGACTGCTTGTTTGTTATAGAGTTCCAGGGCAGGAGAAACTGCTCCCCTTCCATGTTTAATAAAGAAGGACGAAATTCCACCACAATATTTGTTGAGAGATAATAATGATTTTTTTAACTTGTGGTTCCCAACTACCAGATTACTCAAACCACACTCCAAGGTAATCATAATGTGAAATAACATGTGCGTCCAACAATATTACCGCACTGCTGCTTTACATAGGAATGAAGAAGGAAGTGGCAGAGTAAGGACTGCAAAGTATTGAGAGCAGAACATCACTACAACGTGGTAAGTACACAAAGGTTTCTCCTATTATTGCACAACTTGTGTAGTGTACAATAGTAGAGAACCATGATGGTTTTTTTTGTACGCAGCAATGCCAAGCACTCTTGAATGATGGAAGAGAATTTCCCTCATGACGAAATGAGTAACGATAGTGGCCCCATTGATACGCACCACAGTATGAAAAGTAAGACAGTTAATATCTATTGCTTAATATACACCTAACAGATATTTTTATCTTTAAGATGACACACTGGAAATGAAAGGAATGCACCACAGGTAGCACCTCTTCCACAACACCTTACGGCCACAGGAAATTAAGGAATGGAATAATTGCTAAACAATTTTGCCGCCTTAAAAGATTTTGTACAAGGACATATGAAAAAAATAAAATACCACTGCCCAACCTGCACATGCAACCCTTCCCCATTTCCCAGTCCACCATCCCCACAAAATCCCTGTGATCAGAGATATTACAATGAGACCTCAATCGTTGGCTCCCCTCATGACGAACTTGTGCAAATCTCCTATTCCCCTGCGTATGTATTAATTTCTGCTAACTCTTCCCTTTCCTAATAGTGTCTATGTAGGTCTGATGGTGAAGGTGTAGAGGTAGAGTATTGCTGAGTGTATGAGTGGCTTTTCCTTTTATTTTAAAATTCCATTATAAGACTGTGGCGCACAGTACTGTCTGGGATAGCCGCAGTTAAGCAAAATGGAGGTTTCCTACGGACACGACACCTGCCCGGCGTATGCGCAATCGCAATGGAGGTATCCATATGACGCCAGTACTGGCCGCATGTCCGCATCTTGTGATGCACCTTTAATTAGTTGTTGGAGTGCACGTCTGTCCGTTCCACAGCTATGCACATTGGTATCTCATCCTCTGTGTCCTGGTAACACCGCCCCTGTCCAGCATGGTCAGAAAGAGTTGTGATGTACTTTCAGTAGGTTGAGGTGTCCACCCACGTCCTACGAACAGCTGTGCACATGAACATTACACTTTCTGTAGCCTACAAACACTCAGCTTGTACGAAAATGGTCGCCAGGCATGTGTCACACTTTTAATTAGTCCGGGGTGGCCAACCCTGTTCGTAGGACACCTATGCTAAGCGCACAAATTATTGCTGTTTTATTTATTGCTGTTTATTTTATTTATATTGCGTGCCAGACCCAAGGGTAGGAGGGCGCAGGAGCAGAAAGGTTATTCTCAGCTTGGTTACAGCTTGGTTACAGTGCTGTACAGTAATTTACAGTGAATGCATGGGTTAATACAGTTGCAATGGGAACAGTGATATACAGTTTACAAATATATACATATTTACATGGAAGCATGGAGTGTCAAGGCGAGTCAGTTATTGGGCGTTGTTCTTTAACCACTGAATGTAGTTACGTCTAAAGAGGGGATAGGTTTGGGGTGTCCTTAGAGTGAGAGGTAGGGAGTTCCAGTGTTGGGCTGCTTTCCCCTGGAAGCTGTTACAGCCCATTTTAGATCGATTGAACCTGGGAACTGTAAGCAGGTTGGCATTGGAGGTTCTGGTGGGCCTGTTGGGGAAGTATCTTTTTATTCTCTCAACTAAGTAGCGGGGGCAGCATTGTTGAGGCATTTGTGTGTTAAGGAAGCTACTTTGAGCCAGATTCTGTCAGTAGTGGTGAGCCAGTTATGAGATCTCCTGAAGTTGGAGATGTGTGCATTCTTGGGAATGCTAAGCGCTGCTCTGAGAGCATTCCGCCCAATACGCATCCTGCAGGCAGCCATCCCATTCGAGAACATTTGCAATGTTACTATGTGATCGCACTCAAGCGGCGCGTGTGCGCTTATTTGCCGGACATTATCCGGGCCCCACGACATAGGAAAAGTATTGTTTTCTGCAATGTAAGGATTGTTACTCTGAAAGTACACCCTTACAAACGTCCCACTCAGTGCCATTGTATATGCAACTATTTTTTGGAGTGATTTAGGCCTGCTTTCTGGTTCCAAGTGCTCCACAGCAGGCCTATAAAAGGCCACACCCCAGAGCTGACCCACATTCGGTTTTTGGTTTTCCTGAACAGAGCAGTGGTCCACATTGCTTTGTGCTGGAATTGCTTTCTGATCACTTTGGCTGTGCTATATTACCTTTGCAACTAATGTAAAACATGGCTGCTGCTACTGCCTCAAGGTCAGCAGCACCCACACCCTCACCCTCACCACCACATTCCGAAGGGGCTGGACAAGGAAACAGGCATGGTGATGTAGATAGGTATCAAGAGGAGAACAAGGATGAAGTAGAGCAAATCCCCATCGCCTACAGCCAGCATGAGTCCTGGGTGTGGAAACTGTTTACTAACATTAGAGATGTTCCAAAATCTCCTGCTAACCAGGTGAGATGCACTCAGTGCAACATAGTACTCAGTCACGTAAAACCTGGCTTGTACAGCTGTGGCACCACCTCCATGCGGCAACACCTCAAATCGAACCACAAAGCAGCAGTTCCGAGGGTAGTGCCCTTCGCACAAGGCAGTAGGTTACTTTCCTCTACAGCATCCTCCACATCTGCTCCTTCCACCACCAGGGACACTCCTGTGGGGCAGCAGATCCCGAAACCAGCCTTGCAGGCCATACGCACCACAGCAGATCAAAGGTCACTGGATTGTGAATGTGCCTCAATGCGGTACTCTGCAGTGGGGAGCAACTTCAAAGTGCTTGCGAGGCTTCAGTCCGGGAGCATGAGAATGACAGCCCCCTACCTAAGTGAGGCCCACCCAACATCTTCTTCTCTCCACTTGCCCTATCTTGTCCGTGTGGTTGGTGCCCCTTCCCTACCCTCCCTTCCCTTGCTTTCCTTCTGTGCCGTGTGTTACAAGAACAAGAAAAACACAAAACAACCAAAAAAGAGAAAAAGTTTAAAAAGGCTCTTTTCAGAGCCACCTTTCAGAGTTCAAAAATAGAATTGCCAATGAAAGGATGCAAGCCACCGCGCAGCCTATAAGCTTCGCCGACAGCACAGTAAATAATGTCAGGGGTGGCTCTGTCAAAAACATAGCACTAATTTCTGGTAGAAAGAGCTGGCTCTAGAAAGAGGCTGTTTGTGGTGTTTGTTTTTCTAAGGGTTAAAATGGGAAACACCTACTAGAAAAATGCCTGCTGTACTTGCAAAAAGGGCTGCAATGCATTTTGGATATTTCGCAGAAAAGCTCATTGCCAGCATCAGTAAGATGGACTCCATCTGTGGGTAAAATCTTCGTGTTACTAAATGTAATATTTTCATTGTGGAAGTAGGACATATCAGCATTGCTGAAAAAGGCATAAAGAGCTTTGTTGACATTGCACCTCGCTTTCTCCATTTGCGACCAAATGAAGAAGAACGCAGCCCCATCTGTCTCTGCACAATGCGAGAAAAAATTACTCAGGGGTTTGGAAACATATCCATGACCTGCACAAGTGCCTCATTTATCGCAAACTGCAGAGAAAATCTGGTGACATGTCCTAAACTGTTCCCTCCACAATTAAGAATAATAATGTCTGGATGATCGGGGCATCACCAAAGTGGCACAAAGAGGAACCAAATTCAGCCACTTCATTGCACGTACTCCAAACCAGTGCACATCCACATGATAGAATCCAAAATGTGCAGCCACTCCACAGTGTTCTGCATGCACTTTCAACCAATGTATCTAGGAGTCCCCCAAAATCCATACACTCTGCCTCCTGAACGACACAGCCATAACAATAGGCATCTGCATTCCTCTCTGCACCTTGGCAGTGGGAAAAACCTCCATCACTGCTTTCATCAAGTTCTTCATTCCATGGAGCATATGTGCACAAGTGATGTAACCCAAATGCAGGGCACCATAATGCACCGCTACAACGTGAACAGTACTGACAGTGGCCATATCTCTGCAAAGTGCAATCACAGCGTCAAACCTGCACACACGCACACTGTGCCACAAAGCCTCCACTCCTTCCAAATTAAAATTGCCAGCAATACCTCTTTCCTGGGCATACCTGTGCAGATCATGCACAAAGGCATCACCCACGATGAACACTGTGAGTCTCTCCATCTCTGCCAGCCTCACTACACAGAGCAATGGAAAAAGGTATTACTGCCTCTTTCTGTGAAGCACACCCTCAACACCTGATTGGATAATCCCCACAGTCCCATTTCCATGACAAGCATGCTGATAAGGGTAGGATGTGGCGCGTGCGATTCAACAACTACCGCAATGGCCACGCTCCAGTAAAGCAGGGGCAGTCCTTCTTCCCTTTCCACTACTCTTTTTCCAGCACTCCCTCATTGGGTACAGTTAAACTGTCACACATACATCTACCAATCACTTTCAAGACCTCTGCATCTAACACTATCATCTCCGTGTAACACTCCATATGTACTGTTAAACAATCAGAGTACAAGTCTCATGTGATTTAAAAGCACCTCCACTAGAAAGTACTGTGAAACTATCCAAGATTCCTTCATCCAGATTCATCCACATCAGCACCCATCACCACAATTTACAGGTTATTTGTTATTTGTTATACAGTACTTTTGCAACTCTGTTATAAGTGCCTCTGAACAGGATACCTGCCAATGAAACTCCATAACGTACTCAAAAAGCATATTGTAATTTCTCCTATCACATACCATCAAATGCCACTTGCAATGGTATGTGCTTTGAAAGTTTTCATTTACCCATATCAGCCATTCTTATATCCAAACAGTTACTCTCTTCTTTCCTTCTGTTAATTGTATGACATTTTTGTGCACTAACGCATCTGCTATAAAATTTGTAAAATTGTCACAGAAAAGGATCACTGTATGTGTCCTACCAACCTAAACCAAGAACATACATTGCATGCATAACAGGGTGCCTGCCACTTACCTTGCACACTTCGCAGAATGCAACATTACTTAGAAACACAAAAAAATGTATGTGTGCATTGAAAACAGTGCCAATCGTAAATGTGAATAAATAAATCCAACAACTGAAATGATTGCTCTACTCATGTACGAAGCATATATGTGCAGAAAAGTTAATGGAATTTCACACAAAAAATAATTTTCCTTTCCAAGCTGTACACCTTTCCAAAACTTTTTCTCACCCTTCTACAACTAGGACTAATCCATTTGCAAACTAAATACTCCTACACCATTATACGCACTTGCTAAAGTGCACATCATACGGCACACTTACAAATAAACCACTCACCCCGTTACCAACAATGCTGATGCTCCCAAGACCCCATTCAAATGCAAAGCCATCCAATTACAAACACACAATAAGTTTTACTGCCAACACATCCCCCTACCCATTTAAGTAAGGTGTTCTCCAAATGCAATCGGTATGCCATTAAACATACATATTTTCTTACTATCTTCTTTGACATTTGCAGTAACCACCTATGTCCTGAAAGCCAGTGGCGTGTCAACTTTAAAATGCAACTTAGAGTAAGCCTACTCTCGACAGACAACACAGTAAGTGCAATGGTAGCGTGGAGTTTCACCTCTTACTGAGAGAGTGCAGTGTTCTTGTATTTTAAGGTACACAATTGCATCAACCCACTGGGATTTGCTTGATTCTTACTCATTGCACCTCAACAGTTGCTCATTTAGTGTTATCATGTTGCTGCCATTATAGTAACTCCCAAATAGCAATATAGCGTTCCCACCCTACACTAACAGACCATTACACAATCACACACGTCTATCTATATTCCTACCCTCATATTCATCCTTTCATGTACAGCTGCACACATATACATCACAAAACGTGCACACCCACACTTTCCTTTTTTTCTCCAGCAGCTACTACAGAATGCTTACCAAAAAGGAACTCCGTAGAAAACAACGCACAAATAGATCAGCTCAACCAGTCAGTAATGAAAACGAAAGCACCTACCAGTAAGGTCAATGTAATGCATCTGTGAAAATGTAGAAATGAAAAGAAAGGTAGTAAAAAGAGTGTAACTCTCACTAGTGGTAATAGAGCATTTACAAATGCTAATGTCACCACAAGGAACCATTCCAAAAAATTAAATTTTACAAATAATGTTCCACCACACGTCCTTCAGAACCTTATGAGTTACCTTACTGCAGAAAAGTAATCCTGGAAGCTCTTGTAGACAGTGCAATGCTCCTGAAAGGAAAATGCGTTCTATTAATTTTAACAGATTGAAACCACTAACAAAATGAATTTGTAAACTACAACCACTACTTCAAACTAAACACGATATATGCATAGATCCCTTTTGCAACATCTGTAGAGGTGAGTGTAGTCACACCACCAGCACAGAGCCACACTTCCTTGAAGAATCACACAAACAAGAGCAAACAAACGAAATTGCCAAACATAGCACTGGATGAGGGTAGGAAAAGGTAGACAATACCATGATGGAAGAAGAAACACTGCTTTCACAAATATCCCCATCAAACTTAGATGCTACTCTCCATGGTATCGAACCAATATTCCCCATCTACAAATGGCCTTGCACATCAATATGTAAGGGTCGCCAGAACTCTATCAAGACTTTGCAGCAGTTCCTCAATCACCATGTGAAAGGCAACGACAAAGGAAAAAGGAAAATACTACAAACTATGAACTCCCTTCCAGTGCGCAAATACACAGGTCTATGAGGACATTCCTTAGCCTGCATTTCTGGACATGCTTGCAAAAGCACCTTCCACCATATCAAAATGTTAGCAACACACCATTGTAGTGTAAGAAATGTTGTTTACAAACTGTACTATGCAAAAAGTACTCAGACACAAAACTGTCTGGACCATTCACATTTTCCAATGCAAGTGGTATAAATTACTATGCAAATGTAGCAATCAATGGTGTATTGCAAATGCCAGCAATTGTTGTAAACATTTATTTAAATAGCTCAGACCAGTTGTGTTTACAAATGATAGTCGTGCACAGAAATGCAGCAAACAATCCTGAAAACAGTTACAGAGGGCCTCATCACGACTTTGGTCGCGCTATTACCGCCGGATTTAAGGGGCCGCCAAATCAGGACTTCGGCGGATTTCACCCCAGCTCTTGCCTGGGGGGAAATCCGCCGAAAATGTGCGCGGCGGTAAGAGCGCACATTTTCCCCATTGAGCCCAATGGGGAATGGGGCATTCCCGAATGGGCTCAATGGGGAATGAGTAATTACATTACCGCCGAACTCGTGATCTGGCGCTATTAGCGCCGGGGAGTTCGGCAGTAGGGCTAATACCGCTAGCGGTAATACCGCCAGCGTTACCACCGAAGTCGTGATCAGGCCCAGAGTCTCTTGAATAAGGCAGGAATTGGACTACTGTGCTGGACTGGTAAAATCACATTAAACAGACAAGGAGATCCACAGGAATTTGTAATGTACTAACTAAAAGTACCGGAAAGCAAAAATATACCCATAAATGAAATCTTTCAGATTTCCTACATGTGTTAATGTTAATGTTAAAGGATATTTGTAACGCACACCCTCACCACCGGAGGGGTCCCCTGGCGCTCTGACGGCTCTGAAAAAGGAAAAGGGGGGTGATTTAGTGGGAATAAGCTGGAAAAGTGCAAGAGAACAGTGATGTGCTTTTGGCGGCCACAACCCGATTAACTCCGTTGAATGGGCTTGGGGTGTTTTTCGGTCGTTAGTCATCATGTGCTGTCCCGCGAATCTATGTGTGGTTTGTTTTGTTGTTGCAGTGTAGTGAAGTTTGTGCATGCTTGTGGTTGTTTTTGGTTAAAGCTTGAGGAGTGTATGTAGAGGGGTGAAATTATTAGTGGATTGGTTAATTGGCATTGCTGTCTGGAAGCGAACCGCTAAACTTTCATATTCTCTCATGGTGGGGTGCGCGAGCATCTCTGCATCTTCATCCAGATCTGGGACCGGCCGACACTCACAGTCCCTTCTAAGCCTTATGCCTACTCACATTCATGTCCTTGTCCAAGTGCGGCCCAACGGTCCAACATGTCTGTATGTGGGGCAAGCAGGCGTTTGTGAGTCCCTCCAAATTTGGACTGGATAGCATTCCTAATCCAGCCGGTACTCGGCATCGGTTAACCAATGCTTCTCCATCCGTGTGTGGCAGAGGTCAGCATTCATCATCTTATCCAGCTGCTTATTCAGGCTACCGCTCACATCCCTTTCGAAGCATGGCATATGCCAGCGCTTGCATTCAGGTCCAGCCGCAGCACCTGTCATCATTCACAACCACATCCGGGCTCGGCCCATGCTGATGTCCCAAACTTAGTTCAAGTGTGGCAACTTTTAACATTCACACAACTCCATTCAAATATGATACCTGGTAGCGATTATGGAACCGGTGAGGTTGTAGGCTGGAGTTGGCTAGGGATGCTGATTCTCTACTCATGGGTTGTCGCTTGTGTCCTATTCGACCTAGCATCGTCTCTCTTGTTATAGTAGGAGTTTCCCTTAGTCGGTTCTGGATGTTTGTCCGTGTCATCCTAGATTCTGTTATCCTGTGATTTGTGTTTTCTGTTTTAGTGTTTAGTTTTTTCAATTTCAATCTGTGATGTTGAAGAGCCAAGTTTTTATTAGTTTTCTGAATTGTAGGTGGTCTTTGGTGTTTCTTATTTCTTTCTGGATGCTGTTCAAGGTTTTTACGGCTAGGTGGGAGGAGGAGCCCCTAGTTTTTTCTTAAGGTATGGTTTTTGTTCCAGGCAGATTTCGTTGCTTGATATGAGGAGACTCATTGGATTATGGATTGTTATTTTCTTTTGTAGAATGCAGCTCCCTGTGCGCTGATTGGCCTGTGTCTTATACACATTATTTTGAAGGTGACGCAATGCTTGACTGGGAGCCAATGCAGTGTTTCTAGTGCTGGAGTGATGTGGTTTCTTCTGGATAGTTTGAGGAGGAATCTGGCTGCTGTATTTTGGATGTGATGTAGTTTCTTCAGGAGGTATTCTGGCACCCCAAGATAGAGGCTGTTTGCGTAGTCGCTTCTTGACATGATGAGGGTGACGAGTGTGGGTGTTTTATTGGGTGAAGGAGAGGAAAGGTAAGATTCTTCTTGTTGAGTAAAGGAGGAAGAAGCATTTCTTGATTATTGCATTTATTTGTGGTTCTAAGGTTAGGGTGCTGTCCATCAGGATTCCCCGATGTTTTACTACCTTAGATGGTGTTGGTGTGGTTCCCATTTCCATTGGCCACGGAATGTAGCTGTTGCTTTCTTGGTTTTTCGATATAATCATGATTTCTGTCTTTGCTGGTTTGATTTTCAAGTTGTTGGCGTTCATCCAGTTGAAGACTTCTTTTAGACACTCGATTAGGGTTGAGTAATCGGCTTGAGTGTCTTCGATCTTGTAGATGATTTGAGTGTCGTCTGCGTAGTTGTAGCATGTAATTTTGTATTTTTTTGAAGATTCTGATTACTGGAGTCTGGTAGATGTTGAAGTACAGTGGTGATAGTGAGGACCCTTGTGGTACACCACAGTTGTTAACTCGTGGGGTGGATTTGTATGGTTTTATCCATACGGTTCCTGTTCTATCTGCTAGGAATAATTTAATCCAAAGGAGTTCCTATGTCTTCCAGTCTTTTGGTTAGGGTGTCATGGCTAACTGTGTCGAAGGCTGCAGAGAGGTGGGGCAGAATCAGAGCTGAGGTTGTGTTGGAGTCTGCATTTGTTTTTAGGTGGTCCCAGATTGATAGTAGAGGTGTTTCTATTCCTCTTGTGGGTCTGAAACTGACTTGTGCTTCATCTAGCAGGTGGTGTCTTTCTACATGGTCTTGGGTTAATTTGTATACATACGTTTCAAGGAGTTTTGCCGGGTAGGGAATGTTTGAAATTGGTCTGTAGTTGGAGAGGTCTTCCACGTCGCCACTTGTGTTTTTTAAAATCGGTTTGATATATGCAGATTTGAAGGATCTCGGTACAGTTCCTGTTATGAGTGAGAGATTTAGGAGGTTTCTGTAGTATTCTGACGGTGTTCCTTGTGCGAGGATTGATTTTTAAATGTCAGGGGGCAGAGGTCCATGGGTGATCCTGCTTTCTTGCTGTATGCCTCTGCTGATATTTCAGGAAAGTTTTGGAGTTTGTGCTGTGGCTCTGTGTTAGGTCCAGTTGGTTGAATGTTATGGTTGGTTGGTCTGTTTTGTATGGTTTGTCGGATGTCATTGATTTTGTTCTTGAAGTGGTCTGCCAAGTTGTTGCAAAGTTTCTCTGAGGGGGTTGGAGAGGTGTCGCAGCCAAGTGGGTTTCTCATTTCTTTAATGATGTTGAATATTTATTTTTGTGTGTTTGTGGCATTGGTGATTCTGTCATCATAATTCCTTCTCTTAGCCTTTTGTATTTCCTTCTTCTATGCGCGGATTTCTTTTTGGAAAACAATTTCCTTGTCTAGGTTGTATTCTTTCCTCCATTCCAGTTCCATCTTCTTCCTGTCCTTTTTCATGGTTCTTAGAAGTGGGGTGAACCATTTTTCCGTTGCCCTTTTTTTTGACGGCTTGAATGGCATTTCCAGGGCGATGTTTCCAATTGTGTCAGCAATCCATTTGTGCAGTAGATAAATTTGCATGAAGAACTTTTTGGCGATATCAAATCGAAGGACCACCGCGACCAAGATCACATACGGTTTCAAAAATGTCACATTGGTGTGTGAACACACGGAGACCAAGGGCCTCATTACGACCCTGGCGGTAAGTTACCGCCAGGGCCGTCACTTTACCGCCATGGCGTAAACTACGTTTACGCCATGGCGGTAAGGGGATTTACCGCCCCATTCCGACCTTGGCGGGGCGGTAAATCCCCAATCCCCATTTACCCTTCCCCATTCCCATTTTTGCCCCATAGGGCATAATGGGAGTGGGGAAGGCGTTAATTACGCCACCGTAAATTACGGTGGCGTAATTAACGCCAAGGTCCGTTTCCGCCATGGTTTTTTACACCCGCTAAAAGCAGGTGTAAAATCCGCCATGGCGGAAAGGGAACTCGGAATTGGCGGAAAGGGGTTGGCGCAGCTAACGCTGCCGCAAACCCCTTTCCGCCAGGGTCGTAATGAGGCCCCAAGAGTTCTTCGACTCTCTTAAAGGAACATTACACATATTATGTTTACTGCGCCACATGGACATTTATTGTGAGACAAGTTTCTCGATCAATAAATCCAAAAATGCCGGTTTTACAGTGATTCACAATTTTTCATTAATATTGGCCCTATGTGATTACACGTGTTTCGGCACCTTGCTGTGCCTTTCTCAAATCAGGGCATGTCTTTGGTTTCCATAACTCACGACGCGAGGCGCAAGAGAATCTAATTTTGAGGTGGGATTTAACCCATGACTTTGCCTTTTTTGGCAACCGTGCAGAATACATATGGAAACAATTCAAGGACATGCAGTTCCAAGCATCGATTGCAATCCAGTGTAATCACGTCTCGGGAGAAATCCAAGGAAGAAAAACAAGAGACTGCCCCAGATTGCACTTGAAGTAACTACTTCAGCAATACACAGGAAATCAACCAAGAGTCACAAGAAACCATTTTTGAAAAATAAATATATATGCTTACTTCATGAAGAACTACTGAATTAAAGTGGGGAAACACGTGTAGAGGGCAATAACTTTTTTTCGTTTTTGAATATGTACATCAAGTACAAATTTTCTGCAACAACAAGAAAAATAAAACATCTTTTGTGGAGCGCCTAGAAAACAGTGTTTGGAGTTTTTTCTTTGCAGTTTCGTTTCAAGCTGTCTAAAGCCTTGCGAGCAACCAAACACGCATGTAGGCAGCACCAACAAGATAGAGAATTTTCTAACCTCCAAAATGTCCCATTGCTCACCTGGTCCACTCCACATCAAGGCTGGCTTTCACATTGCAATGGTTCTAAGCTGTCCAATTAGTGAGTTTTGGGAGTTGGCATGTCTTTCTTCAAACCAGATGTTGAAGTCCCCCAAGATAATTAGATGTTAGTGCTTGATGGTTATGTTGGAGATGGCTTCTATTAAGTTATTGTGGTGCTGGAAATGCATCGGAGGGACTGGGGCTTGGTATCCTTGTCCTTTATTGCTTTTTATCATGTCTTCTGTGTTGTTTCCCACGCAGGGGTTCATGTGGGACTCTTGGCTGTGCGGCTCTTCCTGTATTTGGTTTGTTGAACAGAACCTTGGGATACCATTATGGCACCCATGTGTTGGAGTACGACCAGGTACTCCTAGTGTATGTTTTTGGGCACCTGTGTGTGGCCCATAGAGCAGAGTATGGGCTGCTGGGTGCTCCGTGCTGAATTGACAGGTGCCCTGAGCATCCTCCATTTTGGGATGCCCAGGCCGTGTCATTGGATTCAGTGGATTCCTGATGGAGACAAGATGGCCCCCATAGCCTCTTGCTTTCTATCGCCTGTTACCTTGTTTTCCCAAAGTCCTGCGAAGCCGTGCCTCTGTCCCTTCCCCCTGACTGGCTGTTGGATGGAAGTTCCATATATGGTATTTTATTTATTTATTTATTTTAATTTTTGTAACGCGCCAACATGCCCACAGGCCTCAGGGCGCACACAGAACAAAACAAGGACGAACACAACAGGCATGAAGACAGAAGGATAGAAGAGTCCGATTATTCCAAGTTGAAGAAGTGAGTCTTTATAGCACGTTTGAACACAGTATAGCTTTGGATCTGCCGTATCCTTGCTGGAAGTGTGTTCCAAAGAAGGGGACCCTGAGCATCAAGGGTAGTACCTCCAAATTTGGCTGCCCTGAATTTAGGATGTTTGAGAAAGATCGCAGAGGAAGAGCAAAGGTTCCTCACATTGGGTTTGGTGCTAATGCGGGATGACAGATAGATGGGGCTGCTTAGACTGAGGCATTTGTTGGTCATGGTAAGCATCTTATGTGTTATGCAGTGTTTGACTGGAAGCCAGTGGAGTTTTTTCCTGAAGGTGGAAATGTGTGTACAACGAGACTGATTGAAAATGTTACGCCCGGCATTATTCTGCGCCACTTTTAGAGATCGGATATTAGAGACTGAGGTGCCCGCTAAGAGACTGTTACAATAGTCCAATCTTGAATTAACCAGGGCAGTGGACAAAAGAGCATAGTTCTCTTCTGAGATGAATGGTCGAATATATCTTATTCTCTTGTTTATAAGACCACAGCTGGACTTAATGCTGGAAACATGAGATTTCATGGAGAGTTTTTCATCAAGAACTACTCCTAATGTCTTAACTTTCTTTTGAACGATAATGGTGTTGTTGGCTATGTGGAAACTGTCGTAGTTAGAATCAAGTTTAGCTCGAGTGTTTTTAGATGCCACGATAAGGAGTTCGGTCTTTTTATCGTTCAAGGCAAGAGAATTGCAGGCCATCCAATCTTGTATCTCTTTGTATATTTTGTTGATGGTTTCGGTGTCACTGCTATATGAGCCACTCAGCTGTATAACAACCTGAGTATCATCGGCGTAATTTGTATATTGCACTCCTAATTTGTTCAGGAGATCAAGAAGGGGCCGGATGTAAAGATTGAAGAGCAGCGGCGACAGACAGGAGCCCTGAGGAACTCCACAAGTCTGAGAGATTGCAGAGGATTGATTATCACCAACGCAAACCCTTACCATTCTGGGACCCAGAAAGGAAGCAATCTATTTGGATGCAATCGCAGAGCAGTTGGCGACCTCTCCCAGCCTTGACATCAGTAAGCTGTGATCAACCAGGACAAAGGCTGCAGAGAGGTCCAATAGCATGAGCAAAGCAGCTTGGTTTTTATCAGCTATGCTGGCAAGTGTAGATTTGAGATCCACTTAGATTGTGGGGAAGTCTTGGCCAGACTGACTGGAGCCTTCCCAATGACTGTATGTTGTGGGTATGCCCGTGGGGTGGAACCTGGGTGAATGGAGTAGATGACCAATATGCACTTCTTGTTATGGGTGTCTATTTTCTGGTATATGACACAAAGACTGAGACAGCCCTGCCCGAAACTGGTATGAATGCAGTGTGTAGTGCTGAATGGCTGGGTACTTATCCCAATACACATTCCTTGTTGTGAGTGTCTGAGAGGGAGGAGGATGGCCTGAATGCACTATTAGCCTGATTGGCTGCCTGACTGCTGAATGCTCTTCTGAGTGATTGGTTGCCTGAGTGTGACCCAACAGAATAAATGAGAGACAGAACATTATATCCGGGGGCCTCTGACTACTATAATTCATTCAGAAGCTGAAGTCGAAACTGATGCTTGATCTCGACCGCCGAGCCCCAAGAAGAAGGTTGACTGCTGTTACCTTCACCACAATCTGAAAGCTGTTGTGACGTCAAGACTGATCCAAGAGAGGACCTAGCTAGGAGACCTCTTCCCGAGCTACGAGGGACTATCATGCATCGCTAACCTTCACCAAAGCTCCCTGGAAGTCAGACCCTTGCCAGGCTGCTGACAGGAGATGGGGACCATCGAGGAGAATGAAGAGAAGCACAAAGGTTCTGTCCACCATCGTCGACCAGGGTTCACATGTTTACTATAACCGCTGGACGGCCGTTGAAGCTGTGTTGCCCAGAAGCACAAACCGCTTGACACCGAGCTGCCTACAACCGTAGCCACAACGTTCCACCTGATTAAGACACTTTTTATCCAAAGACATTCTCACCTGCACCGTCGACCATTTTGTCCAGTCGGAGAAAGTCGATGCCGCCGCTGCCACGCTGAGGAGCATCCGCTGATGGGTTTCCCGCCACCCAAAGCCTGCAGAGACGCCAGACATCTCGATGCCCTTGCTGGGCCAAACTGCTTCATAGACTATTTGCTGGAACGAACTATCATTGTCGAGGCGCCCCACATGCCTCATCTTCCATGACAGATCGTCGACGAGCACCGAAGCTGCTGCCTCGATGCCACTGTTCACTATTTCTTTGATGGATCTCAATGATCCGTGGCTCCTGTCTTAAAGGGAGCCACTCAAGAAGGGTCCGGTGTCGACCCGAAGTCGAAATATACTATTCCAGGTACATTGGGGTGGTAGACCTATTTTAGAAGGAAATAAGACTCATATTGAAAAATATAGGGACTGTGCTTGTTTTATATCTTTATTTACAGGTTTCCCAGGTGGGATGATACTTGAGAGCCAGCCTGCATCACCTCCTGAGAGATAGGCCTTTATTGCTCGCTCACGTTTTACCAAATAGAGAATCTTGGCTGGGGTCCTCTGTGCCTCTCCTCTGCCATATAGAAAGCATGAGTACAGACACCTCCTTCAGTCTTCACAGTTATCGACAAAGGTTGCATCGTATGTCAGTGGTCTATACACCAGAATGAATGTGATGTTGGTTTTGGGTTTGTTGATAGGTGTATGACCATGGTTTTGCAGTTGATGATGTTGAGAGATTCATCTGTTTTTATTTTCAGGTGTCCTTTGACTGCTATTGCAAGGCCTCCTCCTTTTTTATATTTCCTGTTTACCTGAAGGCATATGAAAATGGTTGGGAGGCAGCTTTGGAGAGTGATTTTGTAGTTGTCGTCCAGCCATGTTTCTGTGATAAATAGGATGTAGATGCCGTTGTCACAGAGAAGGTCAAAGATCTCTGTTGAGTGTTTTGGCATGGATCTTGCGTTTATTCGTATGCAGTGGAGTTTAAAGGAGTAGTTTGGTTTGGGATTTATTGTCAGTGTCGTCTTCTGATCAGTGTTAAGGTTTCCTTCCAGGTCGATATCTAGTTGAGGTGTTGGTACAGGTGCGTATTTTCTCGTCGAAAAGGTCTTCTAGGTTCAGTCTTGGGTTTTTGTTTTCATCAGGTTCTTCTTCAAAAAGCTGTGAGTGTCGGGTGGTAGTTGCTCTTGTTATGGTGATGTATGGTGTTATTGCGTCAATTATGTTTTTGTTATTTCTACCGTTGTCCGTTCTTCTGCTTGGTTGTGTTTGGTTGTCTACTGTTGTAGATTTGTGCATTGGGTTGGTTCGTTCTGATGACCGGTTGTTTGCGAGGTATGGCGCTAAGTAGAGGGATTTCTCTCTTCTCTCTGCATTGGTTCGGTTGTTGTTCATGTCTGTGAGAGTGTGTTCTGCAGTTGTAAGTCTTCAATGGTGTTCAGTTGTGTTTGTTCTTTCTGCTCTTTTTCTTTCCCTGGGTCCAGGTTATTTGCACAGCATTTTAGGCTTGAGAGTTTTTGGTGGTCTTTATATTGTTTTTGGTGCCAAGTTGGTTTGGATTTGGTCCAGCTGTCTTGTGATGTAGTACTGGGTGTTGGGATTTGACCGGGAAAAGGTTTTGGGTTTTTTCTGTAGGTGGTTTTGTCAGCTTATATTGCAGGCTTGTTCGGTCGATGTTTCGAGTAAGGTAGGAGAGGTTTGTTACGGTTATATTGTTGGGTATTTCTGTGGCTGACCTTAATGTGGAAACATACATGCACTCTAGACAATCATGTCATTCAGGAAGAAGTCCTTAACATATGCTTTATCTATGTATCTATACCTAACTGTGATTGCATTCCATTTGAGCAAGTGGTATAAAATGCAAACCATAGCATATTGTGTAGTGCTTGTGTAGGGCTTGCAATTCCGATAATCGTTCCACCTTACATATACAATCACATAGCCAATTTCAACATACAATGAAGATGGAAACAAAAATAACTGCAAGCTTACTACCTTCACACATGGACAAGTATCACGTGCCAACAAAACCTTCACAACAATAGTCATAATCTACCACACAGGCAACACAACCAGTTCAGGTCACTATACTTCATACATAAGAAAGCACTTACAATCTTTGAAGAAGTTGTAAAGGAATTCATTTTGTTTCATGATCGAGAGGCCCAAAAATCTCCTTGCCCAAAGGCACTAAAGTGCATAAGATGGCCCTGCCACCCATGCATGCGCAGCTATCACACACAGAGTGTGCCAACATACACCATTGCTGTCCATCGAGTTTGCTACTTCATTTCAGTGGCCATCAAAACAAATCAGAATCTGTGTATCATCTATTTACTATAAAACTGGAACTTATACTGATGTAACGACGGGCCAGGGTGAAAGAGATACAAGTGAATAGCTCAAGGGTAACATGTTTGTCTTGGGAGCTCGCCAACACTCTGTCATGGGTTCAAATCCTGGTCCCATGAACAGAGACTGACCTCTGGCATAAAGCGTGATATGAAAGCTCAATCTATTTAGAGCATACAAATAAGTTGTTGGTGTTTGGACAAAAAAGATCTCAGCAACAGCAGAGCCTTATCTCTGATACCCTCTGTGTGGAGGCGCCTCAGGAGGCTATCATATTCAACGATGTTGAAAGTCACAGAGAGATTTAATAAGAATCGGGCCCTGATACCACCATCATTCAAGAGTCTACGTAAATGATCTAGTATCGAAATCACCAACACCTCAGTCCTATGATCTAGTCTGAAACTTGTCTGCAGGGCTGGTGCAAGCAGTAGGCATGCTAGGTTGCTGACTAGTGTGCTGACTGACCACAAAAGTGATGGGTGGAAGGTTTCGAATGAGTCTAAACCACTGGCAATTGCTCTGGGCAACCTTGCACACCACAATTTTTTAGCCCGTCTGCACCATTGCAAAAGGGGACCAGCCATGTGCAAATCAGTCAGCAGCTGCCGCCACCAAAGGTAGCAGCCCAGCCCGAACTGCTAGGCCAGGTCCCCTCTGCACAGAAAACCAAGCAACCCCAGACATGTTTCGGCCTTGTTGGACCTCCTCAGTGAGGTGCAGCCTGGTTACCTGTGGCGCAGCGAGCAAGGGACCCACGTCTGGGCATACCCTCTCTCACAAGGAGAAACAAACTGACCAAAAAAGTGATGGGTGGAAGGTTTCGATTGAATCTAAACCACTGGCAATTGCTCTGGGCAACCTTCCACACCACCGTTTGTTAGCCCGTCTGCGCCATTGCAAAAGGGGACCAGCCATGTGCAAATCAGTCAGCAGCTGCCGCCACCGAAGGTAGCAGCCCAGCCCGAACTGCTAGGCCAGGTCCCCTCTGCACAGAAAACCAAGCAACCCCAGACATGTTTCGGCCTTGTTGGACCTCCTCAGTGAGGTGCAGCATGATTCCCTGTGGCGCAGCGAGCAAGGGACCCACGTCTGGGCATACCCTCTCTCACAAGGAGAAACAAACGGACCACAAAAGTGATGGGTGGAAGGTTTCAAATGAATCTAAACCACTGGCAATTGCTCTGGGCAACCTTCCACACCACCGTTTTTTAGCCCGTCTGCGCCATTGCAAAAGGGGACCAGCCATGTGCAAATCAGTCAGCAGCTGCCGCCACCAAAGGTAGCAGCCCAGCCCGAACTGCTAGGCCAGGTCCTCTCTGCACAGAAAACCAAGCAACCCCAGACATGTTTCGGCCTTGTTGGACCTCCTCAGTGAGGTGCAGCCTGGTTCCCTGTGGCGCAGCGAGCAAGGGACCCACGTCTGGGCATACTCTGTCTCACAAGGAGAAACAAACTGACCACAAAAGTGATGGGTGGAAGGTTTCGAATGAATCTAAACCACTGGCAATTGCTCTGGGCAACCTTCTACACCACCATTTTTTTAGCCCGTCAGTGCCATTGCAAAAGGGGACCAGCCATGTGCAAATCAGTCAGCAGCTGCTGCCACCGAAGGTAGCAGCCCAGCCCGAACTGCTAGGCCAGGTCCCCTCTGCACAGACAACCAAGCAACCCCAGACATGTTTCGGCCTTGTTGGACCTCCTCCGTGAGGTGCAGCCTGGTTCCCTGTGTCGCAGCGAGCAAGGGACCCACGTCTGGGCATACCCTCTCTCACAAGGAGAAACAAACTGACCACAAAAGTGATGGGTGGAAGGTTTCGAATGAATCTAAACCACTGGCAATTGCTCTGGGCAACCTTCCACACCACCGTTTTTTAGCCCTCCTGAGCAGGAGACACCAAAAAGCAGGTTTTTACACTCTGCTTTCATGACTTATAAAAGTGATGTAAACCAGTCTCAGCTGCATGATGTCCTCCTGCAATTAGGGGTGTCCTGCTCACATTTCTAGCAGTCTCTAACCTGGCAGTGGAGTTAGGGTTGTTGCCTATTGATACATGTTTTTGAGCAGCGCAGTGCATGGTCTGGCTCAAATAAAAGCTTGGAGGACTTCCAGAAAGAAATATTGATTAAACAATGTGGCCAGGACCAGGGCACTCATGCCAAGTAAGTCAAGGGTCATGGCAGAACCCTCTTGGAACTTATGTCGGCAGAGCATGGTCCCGGTGAAGTACACCACACAGATAGGAGACGAAAGCACTGAGATGGGTGGGTGTAGGGGCCTCATTAGACTTCAGCAACCAAAAGTGAAATGGCCTTATACATATAATCTCAGAATAGACCAGAATACGGTGTGCTTGCAAACATGTACCCTGAAGCGTTTTCATTAGCATGAACAACCTAATATATATAACGTTTTAAGCAATGCTGAAAGGGTTGCCTCTGAGAGCTGATCCCACAAATTATTTGTTGCAGCTTTTGATCTCAAGTAGATGTAATAGATATGTAGTCATGCAACTTCATGAATAAATAGACTTTAGTTTGGGCACGCATGCTATACGAAAGTTGAAATTCTTTGTATCTAGGTGAGCTCACGTCTGCAAGCATTATCTAACATTTCTTGGAACGTGAAAAATTAAAAGATGCCCAATTAATTTGTGATTTCTTGTGCTAACTTTCAAAGCAATACTGAACCGTACTGGTCAAGCCTTGATATCCTTGCCATAATATTTATATACAGTTCAGGTTAATTAATACAAAATAAGCATGCTGGCTGAGAACATGTGCATGTTGAAGGTAAATGCACAGCACTCAACCTGTCAACGTTTTATGTAGGTCTTTGGATGTTAAAATTCTGTACAAACATTTAACTTAAAGTGAAGAATATGAAACGAATTGAACATTTTGGAAAGTCATACTAGCAATTTGTTGGTGAAAAATATTCTGACCCTCCAAAATGATGTAAAATAACCACGCACAGCCAGAGCAGCTAATAAGAGACTGGGGGTGCCAGTGAACAAAGTGGACAATGATAGCACTTTGCATGCAGTACAGTTTACCTCCGAAGGGCCACACATGGTCCAGCCAAGCTGCACTGCGCTGCAGTTTTAGGACTTGCTCTTTGGCTGTCCCTTCAAACCTCCTGCGACAGGCTGAGATTGGCTAATGGGAATACCTAGGAGTTGTGTGTGTACGTGTTTGTGGAGGTGCGAGAGAGCGTGCTTGTGGAGGTGGGTGGGTGTGTGTGTGTGTGTGTGTGTGGAGGTGTCTGTTTTGGTGTGTGTGGAGGTGTGTGCAGAGGCATGTGTGCAGGTGAGTATTTGTTCTGCAGGTCAGCAACAGCTGTGCTTACCACCGCAACATTTTCACCTGGCCCTTCCACTCCCACACAAGTAAGTCCGGCAATTAGCTATTGACAAGTTAAAAAAAGCAGTCAAGTTTGCAAAGCGCACCCCCTGCACTTGCCCGTCTTCCTTGCCAGCAAATGGTAAGTGGTACAAACTGCTGATTGAGATAGAGGGGCATATGAAAGAAGCACCCCGCACATGCATGGGAAATAGCAAGATGCCTTGCCTTCAGTGCTCACGCTTTAACTGTTCTTTGCATGTGAAGTGTGCAAAGTCCTGGCTCTGACCATGCTGCATCTGTACTTGATTAGAAGAAAAACTAGCACTGTGTTTCACATGTTGTACCTGCACCAGTATCTGATGGAAGCTTGCTCTGATTGAATAAATGTACCTTTTTGAGTGAAGTGTGCACAGGCCCTTTCAAACCATTGCTCTGCCAATGCTGTACTTGTGCATATGTGTGAGGGTACTTACATTGCCCTTGGCATGCTGTTGTAGGGGAGTAGACCAAAGCTGACTACCCCTCCCCTCTGGTAATGGACAGGTGGACATTACCAGAGGGGCCCACTACTCTCCCTGGCCATCCCTCCAGGGTACAATATTATCAGACATGATCGCAACTCTAATCAGTCCAAAGGTGGTGGCATTGCCATTACCCACAAGAATGCGCTAAACTTCCACCTCTCCTCTGTGCATCACTTCTCCTCTATGGAAGCATTGACAGCCAAACTAGCCATCACCCCTAACCATTCCATCACCTTCCATTTACTCTGCCCGCCACCAGGACCACTATCCACCTTTGTTGAGGACCTCTCCTACATCATCACTCATAATACCAAAACCAAATCCCAAGCCTCAATACTTGGGGACTTTAACCTTGGCCTTACTGATCCTAATGACACTGCTGCCACGACTGTTGATAATATGCTTACGAATGCAGGATTCATACAGCTTATCAACCAGCCCACCCACGCTAAGGGCAGAACCCTCGACTGGCTAGCCTCCCATAATTGCCCCATCCATATCATCTCTAACCAACAGTATGTATGGACTGACCACAATTTAATTACGTTTAACATTCAGTCCAAACCTGCCAGCCTCTCTCCTACCATTGCACGGCTACTGCCACCCGCAATAAACGCGACATCACCTGTGACAGACTCCTCCCCCTCCTCCTTCCTGCTCTCAATGACCAGGGTCGTTCATGTTCCGACCCCACGGCTATGGTTGACACCTTTAACCTTGCTATGCAAAAAGCCTTAGACATCATCGCCCCATCTAAACTGAGAAAACCCAAACCTCAAGCCCACTTGAACTCCTGGTTCACACCCCAGCTCAGAACCCTGCGCAAAGAAAAACAAATTGCGGAATCACACTGGAAAAGTAACCAGTCCACAGCCAACAAATCGTGTCTCTTCCTGGCCACCCTTAACTACAAGGAAGCCATATTCCAGGCAAAAAAAGACACTTACAATAAACGTATCGAACAAGCCAACTCCAGCACTAAAGAATTGTTTAGAATCCTAAAAGAACTTGAAACTCCTGTCACTGCACCAGATACCTGCATCAAAGACAGCACGTGGTGCACCAAAATCCAAGAGGCTCTACTAGGTAAGATTGCCACTCTCCAAATCAAAATCAATAACAAACAAACAAGTCTACAATCCAACCCACAACCCAACCTCATCCCCACCCTTAACCACTCCACCCGAGATTCTCTGACTCCTTTCAGCTTCTCTCCACTTTCCATTTCCGAAGTGGAAAAGATCATCGCCAGCCTTAAACCGTCCAATTGCTAAGGCGACCTCTGCCCGGCTCATTATTAAGGAAACAGCTCATTACCTTGCGCCTTTCATCATTACGCTCATCAACTCTTCCTTTAGCTCTGGGATTGTACCTGACAATCTAAAGGATGCGTGGGTCATCCCCCTATTGAAAAAACCTACCCTGGACGCAAACATTCCCACAAACTACAGGCCAATCACCACGGTCCCGTTTTTACTAAAAATCGTCGACCGTGCAGCATATCTACAAATTCAAGATTTCCTTGAATCCAACAAACTTCTGGGTCTTAGGCAATCTGGGTTTCGGCCACGTCACGGCACTGAAACTGCCCTCATAGATCTAAAAACACAGATTGAAGATCTAAAAGACAAAGGCAAACTTGCCCTTTTACTCCTTTTGGACCTCTCGGCGGCTTTTGATCTTGTCAATCATGAAATTCTGTGCCACCACCTTAAATCAGCTGCACACTTTTCCGATAAAGCTACAACTTGGATTAGCTCCTTTTTAGACACTAGATCAATGCGCGTGTTCTCTCCACTAGCAGCCGCCCCACCTGCATCTGTCTCCTGTGGCGTGCCACAAGGATCTTGTGTTTCACCCACGTTGTATAACGTGTTCACCAAGCCCCTTTTTTCTATATCTTGCACTATCTGGGTGTCATCTACACCAATTACGCTGATGACACCCAGATACTAATCCCTATCTCAGGTGACCACACGGCTGACGCCCTCGCTATCAATGCCATCTACCAGGTCATCCAAGCGTGGATGGCTCAACACGGACTTTGTCTTAATGATCAAAAGACAGAGCTCCTCATTCTTGGTTCGCCACAAAAACTCACCAAACTCGACCCTGCGTTTAAGTCCTTCCTCATTGATGGGAATACTATCCCAACCGCCAAGGACACAAAAACCTTAGGGATCTACATTGACTCGACTCTATCCATGACCAGACAAACTAACTCAGTCTTATCCGCAGCAGCATATACCCGCAAGCTTATCACAGCCTGTCGCCCTTTTCTCTCTGCAACCAATTGTGTTACCTTGGCTAGGACCCTTGTATTATCCAAGATTGATTACTGCAATGCACTGTACCTAGGCACCAATCGCTGGAACCTAAACAAGTTACAAATTGTCCAAAACAATGCGATTAGAGCGGCCCTCAACATCCCCAGGTGCCAACACATTTCCGACACTAGACGCAACATTCACTGGCTCTCAATCCCACACCAAATCTCTCTGAAAACCTTGGCTCTTACCCACAAATGCCTTCACAACAAAGCTCCCTGTTACCTGGCCAACCGATTTGCCCTCCACAACTCCACCAGACCCTGCAGAATGGCTCATTCAAACTGCCTTGTCGTTCCACATTTCAATCTCCAAAGATCAGGTGGAACCATCTTCCCTATCATGGCTGCTAAATTATGGAGCACGCTTCCTAATGAGCTCAGAGCTGAACCTTCCTTCCCAAGATTCAAACATCTTACCAAAATCTGGCTTACCGCCCAAGACATCTAGCTCTGGGTTCTTTCCCTGACTGGTACGTAGCCGTACCCATGTATATACAATCTGTCTGTCCCCCACTGCTATTAGTACACCTGTTAATTCTGCATTATACCTGTAAACTTTGTAATTATACCTGTAAACTTTGTAATTATTATTCTATTCTGTCTTACTTATGTTGTAACTAAGTGATGCGCCCGGTTGCCCCTGAGCCTGGTGCGCTATACAAATAAAATGAATACAAATACAAATGTCAAAGCTGGTGTGGGGGTGCACTCCAATTTCGCTCTAATCTTCAACGTCTTGATGCCATTGTTAGTCACTTTCTATAGTGTTTTATGGTGCTCCCAGTTAGTAAAGTGCTACCTTTACAAGACTAGTGAGGCAACTGAGAGGTTCTCCGTATGAAGTCAACAGGGAACAAACTGCAGCACAGCAATGTGCAGAAAAGTGTCTACCCTTTTGCAAAACAATTACTTCAGTTACTTTAAATTTTGAGATTCGGGTAGGTTAATAAATGAGGAACACATTAATTCTTTGTGTTACATCAATATATTTTGTTTCAATAATGATGATAACATATTATTTCTGTACACATAAACAAATGATCTACTTCTTTTCAGGAAAATATATGTAGTAACATGATTGCTTTTCAAAAGAACAAATTCAATGCATTTGTTATAACATAAACATATTTCTTTCATAAAAAAGGAATCTTCCAATTTTTTATCTATAATCAAAAAAAGGTCCCAATAACTTGATAGGTAACTGTCACAACTCCTATGTGACTGAGAACGGATGTTGTATCCTATCCTTAACTACGCGTTCTGGCCGTGTCTCGCCCTTCTTCAGGTTTGTATATTGGGTTTGTAGGGATCAAATGTTCTGCAGAAAGATAAAATGAATATTCTTTATTAGTTTATATACTCCCTTTTCACCAAAATGCTCGTTCGTGATGTGCGCTAACTACTACTAATCTTCAGAATGGTCATGCGTCCAAACCGGAAGGTATTTAGTCAAAGGACTCGTGTTGAATACTGTAAAACATATACAGACATAACTTCAGTGCCTTGCTGAATACAATGTATCCTACCCCTGCTGTATATCTGTTCTGTTGTTACCTCTGAAAAACACTCCGTTATGTAACTGTATTGGTTTACACTTCTGTAAAGTGCTCCATTGATTCTCGAAGCTAGGTCCGCACTCAATAAATGGTATTAGATAAAGAGACCTTTTTTAAAAAAGCAAACAAAAAAAATGATTTAGACAGAATGTCCCTCAAACTCACCCCATTGTAAGAAGCGCACTGCTTCCCATCAAATCTGATATCTTACCTATTGTACGTTCTTTTTTTATCAAAAGAGCATTGTTCCTGCTGTTTATGAATAAATTAATAAATTAAATCTACATGGCCCTTGTAAATGATAACATCAGTAAATAAGAACTAACCTGCTGCAACTATTCAGAGGAGATACACACCGACTACACATTGAACCCCGAAGCAACAAATCGGCACGCAGTCCATGCCAGATGCTTATCCCAAAAAGCCACCTGAATGATCAAAAACGGATTACAACTCAGCCCAGGAAAAATGTAAATAAGGATCTGAACAGCTAAGACCATAGACACAATGGGCCTCATTCCGAGGCCGGCGGTATCCCTGCCGGTGCTTACAGCAGGTTGCTGCCAGACTCTGAATAATTTACAGATGCTTGACCTCCCGGTGCCACCGGCTCATTCCGAGTCCGGTGACTGGGAAGTCAGGCGCAAGTATGTTTGTAAATCCCCATTCCCAGAGAGTCCTATAGGACTTATTACAGTCCTATAGAACTCTCTGGGAGTGGGGACACGGGAGCACCGGCACCATTGCTAATGGTTCCAGTGCTCCTGTGAAAAGTCTACCTACCGTGACCGCTGCGCCCGGCAGAGTCAGACCTGTCGGACACAGCGGCCCCGGCAGGCAGACTTGCAGTTTGCCGGTCCAGAAACAAGGGTGCCGGTGAGGTTACCAACATCCTTGTTTCCGGACCTGCAAACTTATAATGAGGCCCAATGTCTTACCCAGAACAGAGGGGAGACTGCCCTTAGCAAAAAGAGCCATTCAAAAATATCAGACTTCTTACGGACCACTCCTTAGCCTTGGAACTACAGGTCAAAGCACTGTTCACAAACTTCTCTGTCCATGCCCTTAAGATCTTTCCAATGCATGATGCCTTACTTGTATTTGCAAAGTGAATCCTCATAGTCATCACACGTGTAGTACCAAGACTGGCCTACACCAACAGCATCCCAGACTGCCTTCTGAACCACCTCAAGAGAGCATATAATGCGGGAGACTGACAGAAAGCAGTAGCACATCACCCGGCATTACAGAGCTTTCACTGGCTTTCATTTAAATATAGGATCCAAGCCATACACAGCAGGGCACCACCAGTAGCCTCAGAGTGGTTCATCCTTTATGTCCCCGGCAGGATGCTATGATCAAGCAAGGCAGCCTTAGTGACAACCCCACGGTACCCCCAGCACTAACCTGGAACCCTTGTAGCCCTTTCAGCCCCTTACCTCGCACTTAGCTCATGGACCTTCCTTGCCTATCACTCTCTGCTTTCCCCTGGCTCTGTCCACCTGGCCTCCCCTGGCACTCACTTTTTCACAAGCCCTGCTGTCCTGACCAGCACTTGCCCCTCCCATGCACTCCTCTTTACTGCACTTGCACGATCCGAATATCACAAGGCCTAGTGGGATCATTTTAGTTTTGTCATCCATGTTTCCCCCACCCTCTTGCCTTGTTGTGCCTTGAAACGCATAGTATATAGACGTATTACAAATACCCAATAAATAAAATAACATTTTTAAAAACACCATGGGGTGAGATCCTCATCTGCTATTATTGCCACTAATCTGCTGAACGCCACGCCGTGCTAAATTTGCATGTACCATAACACCATCTATAAACTACATACACTTGTGTACAGGCGCGTTATAAATGCCATATCATATACTGAATACATGGACCTTTACAAGGCCATATAAAGAAAATAATGCCAAGACTTGCACCTCATGTGTGGCTGGGACTGATTCAAAGATCAGACATATACGAACACCTCAGTGCCAAGTCAATCCGGGGACAGAAAACATGTCCACATATACAGGATAATAACCCCCAGCTCGGATAACCCAGCATCACTACGCCCCCCAGATGCCCCACCCAATCCCAATAAAATTCAAATAGTTAGATAGTCAACCATAAGCTTGGGTGTCTTTGTGGTACTTTCTTTTTAAATGGACCTCACTCACAATCTCGGCCCTACGATAACATCCCCCAGCCCGGGCAGTGCAGTAATAGTAAGTGCACCAAGTTGCTAACCGGGTTCCAGAGACATTTTCAGACACGTAAAACATCATAAGAAGCAAAGAATATGTGCGTGCTCCTTCTTCAACTGGACCAACCTCATCACTGGACAACAGGATAACACACCTTCAGCAGGACACTTCAGCAGGAGAATAAAAGAATATGTGCGTGCTGCTTCTTCAACTGGACCAACCTCATCACTGGACAACAGGATAACACACCTTCACCAGGACACTTCAGCAGGAGAAGCAAAGAATATGTGCGTGCTGCTTCTTCAACTGGACCAACCTCATCACTGGACAACAGGATACGACACCTTCACCAGGACACTTCAGCAGGAGAAGCAAAGAATATGTGCGTGCTGCTTCTTCAACTGGACCAACCTCATCACTGGACAACAGGATAACACACCTTCAGCAGGACACTTCAGCAGGAGAAGCAAAGAATATGTGCATGCTGCTTCTTCAACTGGACCAACCTCATCACTGGACAACAGGATAACACACCTTCAGCAGGACACTTCAGCAGGAGAAGCAAAGAATATGTGCGTGCTGCTTCTTCAACTGGACCAACCTCATCACTGGACAACAGGATGACACACCTTCAGCAGGACACTTCAGCAGGAGAATAAAAGAATATGTGCGTGCTGCTTCTTCAACTGGACCAACCTCATCACTGGACAACAGGATAACACACCTTCACCAGGACACTTCAGCAGGAGAAGCAAAGAATATGTGCGTGCTGCTTCTTCAACTGGACCAACCTCATCACTGAACAACAGGATAACACACCTTCACCAGGACACTTCAGCAGGAGAAGCAAAGAATATGTGCGTGCTGCTTCTTCAACTGGACCAACCTCATCACTGGACAACAGGATAACACACCTTCACCAGGACACTTCAGCAGGAGAAGCAAAGAATATGTGCGTGCTGCTTCTTCAACTGGACCAACCTCATCACTGGACAACAGGATAACACACCTTCAGCAGGACACTTCAGCAGGAGAATAAAAGAATATGTGCGTGCTGCTTCTTCAACTGGACCAACCTCATCACTGGACAACAGGATAACACACCTTCACCAGGACACTTCAGCAGGAGAAGCAAAGAATATGTGCGTGCTGCTTCTTCAACTGGACCAACCTCATCACTGAACAACAGGATAACACACCTTCACCAGGACACTTCAGCAGGAGAAGCAAAGAATATGTGCGTGCTGCTTCTTCAACTGGACCAACCTCATTCCTGGACAACAGGATAACACACCTTCACCAGGACACTTCAGCAGGAGAAGCAAAGAATATGTGCGTGCTGCTTCTTCAACTGGACCAACCTCATCACTGAACAACAGGATAACACACCTTCACCAGGACACTTCAGCAGGAGAAGAAAAGAATATGTGTGTGCTGCTTCTTCAACTGGACCAACCTCATCACTGGACAATAGGATAACACACCTTCACCAGGACACTTCAGCAAGAGAAGCAAAGAATATGTGTGTGCTGCTTCTTCAACTGGACCAACCTCATCACTGGACAACAGGATACGACACCTTCACCAGGACACTTCAGCAAGGGGGCGCAAGACAGACTACCTTAAATCTTAGTGTAACAAAGAGAAATTACCTTTTGGCAATGATTACTCACATGATTGGATGAGACCCCTCATTATCATACAATAAGAAAGGAACAGCACATGCCGAATGGAAGGACGTGTTGGTTCGCGCACAAGTAGCCAAGCAGCCACGGACATGACTTGGAATAGCCAACTTTCCCCCATTCACGAACCAACTCATAGTACTCCTTCTCGCCCTCTTTTTCTATGTTCACAAAACAGCAAACCCACACACGCCAGCGAGTCCAGTGCTTGAACAAACCCCAATCTTGCAAGCACCATTCTACACTTTGCCAACCCTCCCGCCATCACAACATATCCTCCGCACCACTATTTGCTCTGCCTCCATTTTGAACCTGATATTGCTCCTGGATCAGAGATTAGTGGGATTTTGAAAACCATTGTGTACAGGCGCTATATAAATAAACTATCATATATCATTTATAATTCCAATATGTTTAGGATTAACCCGCTTGCCTGCAAAGGAAAGTCAAAGCTATCCCTACTTCTTGAAAAGAAGGACCCACATATCAATGTGTTTAATGTTCAATAAAATATGTCTAACAAACGTAAGCAATCCCCGGTCTCTTGACATGCAAGAAATACATATGCATGCCCGATGTACAGCGTCCCGGAGGAAATTGGCGACAGGTGGCATATGGCGCTTGCATTACATTTGGAGTAAAAAGCCAGTGGCTGTCACATGGCTCAAGGGGTTAATTTAGATCCACGCGCTCGATTAGCATTTTTGACTGGCAATAGAAAGGGTTTCAATATATTATGAGCTCAAATTGATTAGTACTCTGGAGGAGAGAAGCTACAACGTGCAATCGCAAAGCGGAAATTGAACCCATGAGAGCTGTCCTTGCAGGGGGATTGGATGGATTCAATCTTTAAATATGTATTTATTTATTTATTTATTTATTGTGTTATAGTCAAAAGAGTTTTCACAAATACACCAGTATCAAATACAAAAGATATAAAGGATACACGCTGTATATTTGAAATAGGAGACACAGCAGCTTAATTATCACATTTAAATATTTGACTAAAATCATCACTTACAAAATTAGGAAAAGAATCATTTGAATAACTTTCCGCTTGCAATTTGATCAAACCCAAAATCTTAAGAAATCTAAGTCCTTCGAATACCACGCACAGTTCGTGCCCAGATGCCAATCCTTCACAGAAGAGGGCAGACATCAGCCATTCCTCACGAGAGGAGTGTTATATCCGGAGGCTTGGGAGCGCACTGCAATCTATTAGGATGGATTCAATCGTTGGTCAGAAGTATAGAGCTGACACAGATGAGGGCTAGCAGGCACTCATTAGCACCTTGAATCCACGGCAAGAGAAGGGGCGCTCGCCACCCAGAGAGAGAGATCCGCATGGCTGCCGAGGAGAGCGGCTAGCGAACCCCGGTTTGAACAGGTGGAATAAATGTACTCAAAATATTGCAATTTCTCTGGCTCCAGCGTCCTAGAGGTTGCAGCAACAGTTCTGCAAGAGGGAAGAAAACAAACAGACCCAAAATAGGACAATTAAGTAAATGTCTCTTTATAAAACAGAAACACCGTTCCTCTCCCAGTTGTTAAGGATACGCCTATTACAATGGCTGCATATGTAATGCATGGACATTCAGGTCCCTATCTTCAAAGACACTAAATCAAGGGCATGCAACCTTTGGTGCTCCAGAGGTTTGGACAACTACTCCATCAGTCCTAGCCAGTGTAGCCAATGGTAAGGGATCATGGGAGTTGAAGTCCTAAACATCTGCAGAGCCGCATCCTGCAGACCGCTGCACTAAATGACAATTACTGAGGATGGCTCCTGAGGGGGTTGTAAATTGTAGATATTGTGGCTTGATGAAATCTGTGGGCACTCATGCTCGCCAAAATGGAGAACGAGAGAGCAAAAAGAATGAAAAAGACACGGATAGTTGAATAAGGAAAGCTTAATTGAAAAAGTACAGGGAAATAAATCTTCAGAATTTTTGGGGTACAGAATTGAGGAAAAGAGATGATTCTGGTGGTTTTGCACAGTCACACAAGGGGGCCTGAGCCCCTTTAGATAAGGAAAGGAGAAAACAGAATAACTGATTGGTGCACAGATTATAGCCAGGGCCTAAAACGTTCCATAAAACCCCACCTGCTCGCCTAAAGTGTGTTCTCTTCCTTTGCATCTAGACAGCGCCATGACGCCTTTAGTGACAGTGCGCTCTACAAATGCCGGATTGAGTCATTGATTGATTATTTGAGGATGGTAGAAATTAAGTCTGCTATGTTTCTAAATGAGCCTAAGCCCGGAAGGCACCTGTGGATAACAGAAGAACATTATACACGATTTTAAAAAAGGCTGAAAATCCACCTGCAGCCAGGAAAACCGGAGCAAGAGCTTTGAATGCAAGGGAAATGAATTGAACGGGTGTGCTATTACCCAACTGATTCTCATTAGTACACTGGGCCTCATTACAAGTTGGGCAGTAAGTGGTAAAACTGGCAGTAACTGAGTTAACACCAATTTTACCACTACAAATGATGACTTTTGTGTTTGAGTGGAGGATCTACCTCCAGCCAAACCCTGGGGCTAAATCTTCCCACTCAGTGCCCAAAAATCTGCAGATTTGGTGAAATTTCGGCTGCGATAATTCTGCAAAAAAGCCCCATTGGGTCCTATGGACCCGAAATAAATGGAGATTTACACTGCCACCACCACTTATGATCAAGCGGAAATTCCACCAGACCAAGTGGCGGTAACAGTTATTCATTTTCGGCAGATGTATCGTGGAATTACTGCCTAACTCGTAATGAGGCTCAGTGTACGTTTAGCAATTGCACACTGTAAAACCAGCACAGGTGAAAACAAACGCCAACTAATTAGTTGCTCATTTGAGTGTATTATTTTGTGGGGAATTTATATTTCACAATGTGCTTGAAACACCCTTTGCTGTATAGGCGCATTATAAATACCCAATAAATATAAAAATAAGGTAGCTGTGGGACACATTTCATTCCAGAAAACGTGGCACAAAGGTATCAGCAAACTTAGAAATGTACTTACACCCTAAGCAACATATCCGCGCATACATGTCTGATAATACAAAGCAGTCACCATCAAAACACCACTCTACCTAACTGAGAAACCCGCCAACTCCAGATGCCAGTGCACCATCAGATGCCACAACAATCATCGGAATAGGAACAGAAGGCAGGCCTTTTCCTGCTGGGCATCCTGTTTCCAATGACGTACGACTGGGCTCCTCCATCCTACACTTCATAAAGTTCCTGCACATCCTGTTCACAGAACATCTCCCCAGTTGATGAGTGCTCCACTCAACTCTACCTCTCACCCTCCAGAGCTCCCCCTCCACTGCTCTCCAAAGCCATGCCCAGTTCCTGCACCCCCTATGTAGAGTGCTCAGTCGCCTGCCAGCTAGCTTTGCACTTTGTAAATCCCATACATGCCCTACGAAAGCTGTGCCAACATTCCATCATTGAGGCGGGTGTGGTAGTGCTCCATCAGCTTCAATGTGCCAGCTAGGTCACCAGGAGTGAGGGAACCTTACCTGACTCATGGACTTGGTGGTCGCATGGTATAGTTGGATCTGTGGCTCAGTGGACTAATGCATCCAATACAGGGGCTTGTGTTTGACCTCATGGTCACAGGTTCGAATCCCGGCAGGTCCACTCAGCCCTTCAAATCTATGAAATTAGCACCATTAAGTTGGGTAACAATAAACATCTGTCAATAGCCCAAGATGAACATGCACTCTACAAATGCACCTGTTATGTGGATTGTGGAGCCTTCTTTAGAGCCATTCGAACCACACATATACAATTAAGCTTGTCCCCACAGAAGGAGAATAGCCCCCCAGCCTCGATCCAAATAGATGCCACAGGGTGAATATGTTGAAACGCCCATGATCCCGACCCCATCCTGTCTCTTGCAGTGGCAAGCATGACTTCAGTCTCTCTATAGCTTCTCAGCCAGTCCTTACTCGAGCGCAGCAGCCTCACTCCTAAGCTGCACACATTGGTTACTTCTAGACAACAGACTGTACTCGCTTATGAAGGAAAACATTTGGGAGCCTGGGATCAGGATGTTTTGCCATATGCCAAGTGCACACCCTCGAAAGCCTCCGTAAAGGCCAGCTCATCTAATACCAGTTAGGGCCTCAGAGTCATCCTATGGGCACGGCAGCGTCCATGAGTGTAGTTTTAGGGGAGGACATGGGTGTTTGCCCCCCCAACTTTCGTGGCACACCATTTTGTCCCTCTCATTACGCAAGGTCCCCTTTCCTTTAGATGGCATGCTTCTCCCGCCCAACATTTTAAACAGAGTTACTCCATTGGCAGCGTGGATGTCCTGGGGTGTAACTGTTGTCAATTTTGTTGGGTGGCATCCGTGTCTGGATGCCGATTGGAGAATTTCGGTGTATTCTGCAAGTGTGACCTTGGATCGGCCAGAAAAGGCTGGGAAAGTGGGTTCCTATCACAACTCAGGAGACTGGATTTCTGATCAATGGATCCAGATCAATAACATGATACGAGAGGGCCCTGCTGACGGGATCTTGACCTCAAGATCAATGCATACAGATCGATAAAATCGTGTTGTGCTGCTAGAAGACAGCCTCTGCTCCCAGGATCAGGACAGCCTCATCGGTATGCATAGATAGACAAAATGGTCTGCAGATTCGGCTTCCAGGCCAGAGGCGTTGCTGGGGGGTCGGGAGGGGGGGCTGACAGGGCTATAGGCCCGGGTCTTTTGGTTGTAGCCCCGGACAGAAGCTCAGGGGCTACAACCAAAAGGCTAGCTAGCCCCAAATCCCGACAGTCCCGACATTAGCATAGCCCTGGATCTTTTCCAGACTTAGCAACATCTGTTCCAGGCTCTTATAGTTATGAACAGAGGATGGAGCTTTGGCTTCTAGGAGCTTATATGTGTGAACAGTGGGTGAGAATCTATGACATTATATAACCGCTGGTGAGGGAGGAGGCGCCGCAATCTCTGTGAGCTTTCCATTCAACATTTACAGATATATTCTTTGTGGGTGAGTTAGGTAGAGTGCAACTTCTGTTTGCTGGATTTGGGATTTTTGATTAATCTATTTTACTCGATAACAAGATTAGTTTAGGGAGTGAGCTGCAGTCTCTTCTTCCTAGAAATGGGGTTTCTGTTCGAGGGGGTGGGTGGAGGTCACTGACAAAGTGAACAACCGTGGAAAGGCCCGTATTACCCAAATTGATCCAAAAAATGTGAACGAATGGTAGATTGACCGGATTCGGTCACTACCATTAGCCATTAGTTCTAATTTGTTTGATCAATTTGGGTCCAATGATACCGAACTTGAGAGATGTGACTGCAGGGGAGTCCCCTTCACCTCAGAGGTTGCAGGGTGTCCCCCGCATCCATAACATTGGCGGTGGGGGACAAAAATTGCTTGGGTCCCCATTTTTAATGAACAGTCAAAACGGGGGTCCGAGGAGTTACACTGTAGGCAGTCCACCCGCAAATGGTTTCGGGAAGGCAACCCACATCCTAAAGGACTAGATATGATTTAATTTTCCTGATATAGTTACACAATTTTTATTTAGTAATTCTTATTTGTGTTTTTTCAGATGTGCTAGCACTATTTAATTTGATTTCATGCATCTCAATGACTGAGATTTTTTCAGGTATGGACATTCTTTTTTGAGTGTGTTTTTTTGAGTGTGAGATTCATTATGGTATGGAATTTAGTTGATTCTTTTGGTTTGTTTACTTTTTCAGTTCCTCTAGGCAGGGCACAGTTGAGGCAAGTCTGTCACTAAATGTTATTTATTTACACAACTCTACACAGTTGATTGACACTATTCTAATTATATCTTTACAATTTTTCATTAAAATGATATATGATGTGATATTTTATTTATAGCACGCCTATACACAAGTGTTTCAGGGCGCATAGGGGCAGGGAGGGAAACAAGGGGGGACAAGATAACGATCTTACTAAGACCAGTGACATTAGGATTGCGCAAGTGCTGGGAGAAAGAAGGGGAAAAGGTGCCGGGGAAGGGGAGGAGGAGCAAGTGCAAGACATAGGATCAAAACAGTGAAAAAGGAAGTGTGGCCAGCAGGTTACAGTGCAGGGGTTAAGTGCAGACAGCAAGTGTTAGATAGTGCAAGTAGGTAGGGGTACTAGAGGGTTGCAGATACAGTGCCAAGTGCAGGGTTGTCAGGAGGCAGTGCAGGTGTGCAACTGGGAGGGCAGGGTCCCGGGCCCGTGGTTCAGAGGGGACCCAGGTAACCAGTGCAGTATTAGACAGTCGATCAGCAGGGAAGAGGAAAAGAGAAGGCAGAACAAAGAGGAAAGTCTTGAGCTGCTTCCGGAATTTGAGATGGTTCTGCTCAAGTTTCAGAGAGGCAGAGAGTCTGTTCCAGAAGGAGGCACCAGCCGAAGAGAGAGATCTGCCCCCAGCTCATGGCTTGGAAAAGTGACACGACCCTCAAGGAGTTGGAGGTGGGGGAGTGAAGAGCTTGAGTAGGAAGATACTTCGAAAGAGAAAGCTGGAGATATTTTGATCCCAGGCCCCAGAAGGCCTTGAGGGCAATGCAAAGGGTCTTGAACTTGATCCTTGCAGCCACTGGGAGCCAATGAAGAGATTTCAGTGCTGGCGAGATATGATCCATGGGCTTTAGGCCAAGGACAAGTCTCGCAGACTTGTCCTGGATGAGTTGCAGGGGACGGAGAGTGGAGGCGGGCAGATTTAAAAAGAGGCTGGTGCAGTAGTCCAGCCTAGAGAGAACCAGAGCTCTGGAGACAGTGAGCTTATGGGGGAAGATGAGGAAAGGGAGAATACCTCTGAGGAGGTGCCCTGATGAAGGATACATACATGAGAAATGCATTGGATTTATATTGCCCCTGTGTCTGTGATTTATCACAACGATCTAGCTAACCTTGGCGAGCATTTTGTGAATACTTTTCTGTTTCTTCATTAATGTTGCAGTAACCAAGAGTATACATATATGCATATACATTTTTGTTTTGTGAGATTCTTACCAGGATTCATCCAGCCTCTGGCAAAGTGTTGCCAGAGCAAGAGTTATTTGTATTTGTATGTATTCATTTTATATAGTGCTTTACGCCAAAGTGCTTTACATTACAACAACAGGAATACAATAGAAGCATGAGTTCTGAACATGAGTCAAATGATCGAAAACAGTATAAAGAACAATTTACTGAGAACTACGAATGATACAAAGTAGCGTAAAAGTAAGGATGAGTAGTAAGAGGCTGTCAAGAGAAAGGATGAAGAAGGTGAGATTTTAGGGAGGAGCGGAAGGAGGAGTAAGAGGGAATGGAACGGATAAGGAGAGGTAGAGAGTTCCAGTGTAGAGGGTCAAGGAGCTGAAAAGAACGGAAGCGGGAAGGGGCGCAAGGAGAAAGACGAACAGTAAGAAGGAAAAGGTCAGCAGAACGCATGGGGCAAGAAGGGGTGTAGAAAGAGAGAAGGGAGGGTAGGTAGGCAGGGGCAAGGTTATGAAGTGATTTAAAGACGAGGCAGAGGAAGTTGATAGAGGGATTTGAGGGGGTCAAGATGAGAGGCAGGAAGGCCAAACAGGAGAGCAGAACAGTAAAATAGGTGGGAAAGGATAAGGGATGAGATTAAGAGCTTAGTAGCATGGAAGGTGAAAGACGAATGAAGTTTGCGGACATTGAAGAGGTGATAGCGACAGGCTCGAAAGGTTAGGGAGATGTGGTGAGAGAATGAGAGGTTAGAGTTGAGGTGGAGGTCAAGATTGCAGGCAGAGTTTGAGAGGGGAAGACTGGAGGGGGGGAAGAGGATGAGAGGAGGGGGAGAGAGGGGAGGAAGTGTGTTGGCGGGAAAGAATAAGACTTCCGTCTTGTCAGTGTTAAGGGAGAGAAAGTGGGAAAACATCCAGTTTTTTATAGCAGTGAGGCAGGAGGAAAGTTTGAGGTGGTTATCAGGGGTGAAGGAGGCGAAAGAGAGGAAGAGCTGGGTATCATCAGCAAAGAAACCCTGACAAAGCAAATAAACCACCTTGATACAGAATTCTTCATATGTGTCATTTCTAACACTATTACAAAACAGTCACTTATTCAACATGAAAAGGTTGGAGACACTTGAAGACAGTGGGCCTCATTACAACCCTGGTGGTAGCCGTGCCTGTAAACCAGGCACAGCTGCCGCCGGAGTTGCATTTTTTCCGGTGCCCAGAAATGGGCAATTACCGGGTCATTACAGCCTTGTCAGACCCGGAATTTGCCCATTCCTGGGCGCCTTGAAAACATTCTTCCCCATTCCCATTTGAGCCCCATAGGGTCAATAGGAATGGGCAAGCCGGATGCACAGGCATCGTTATCAACGGTGCCTGTGCATCCGAATTGCTGTGCTCGCGGGTGCCATTCATTCTGCCAGGTCAGGCCTGGTGGAATGTAAGGCACCCGCGAGCACAACTCAGAGTTTACCGGTCCGGATTCAACGGTACCGGTAAACTTACCGGTACCGTTGTATCCGGAACGGCATACTCGTAATGAGGCCCGGTGAGTCAATTTCCTAATACTTTCCTGTGATCTGATAGCATGTTCCAAAGCTCGAAAGCCTCCAACCCAAAGAGGACCACCACCAAATGAGACTGATCTGGATTTGCTGCCCAATTGATTATCGATTGTGTATTTCCAGATCATCTATAGTGATTCATCTTGATGCAAAAGGGATCCCTGTTTATTGCATGCCGGCAATTACTTTCCTTTAATTTCTGCATGGTAAGCCATCTCACAATGCAGCTTGCCTCAGATATCTGTTCATATTTTCTTTACCACACATGATTCTGAGACCATGGTTATTTACACATTGTGAGTTGCTGTAATCTTCCATGGTGCAGCCAGAGATAAAAGCAATGCAGAGCTATGTAGAATTAAAATCTGGACATCAGTAGTTCCGCAACTTCACTGCACTGAAAGCATTTGTCAGCAAGCTACCATTTTGGAAATCTTTACCACAACGTTAAGTCTGGCATGTCCGTTTCTGTTAAAGAATTACCATAGTTATCATTGCTTTCGAATATCCATCGGTATTTAAAGGGCAAGCAGGAGTCTTTCCATCTCGTTTCCACAGAAGCAAGGTAAATGATCGTTCCTTCGCTGCTGAAGACAAACTGGGCCTCCCCTAATGGCATAGCCATCACTTAATTGCCAGCAGAGCCTGAGTGGGAGCTCCATTCCTCCTGCATACATTTGATGCTAGAGAGAGAGAGAGAGAGAGAGAGAGAGAGAAACAGAGAGAGAGAGAGAGAGAGAGAGAGAGACAGAGAGAGAGACAGTTCTTACAAGACTTGTGTAATTGGGAGATTAAGCATTAAACAATGACAGTGAAAAGCAGCATGCCCTTGTATTTATTCCTGCAGGCGATAACCACTCGCTGGCATGGATGTTTCCTGGCGAGATCTGTCGGCTATTGGTTGAAAACAGACTTGTCCATCTGGGAGAAGGCCCCAGGATTATCATCTGAGCAAGGTCTATTGTCCACCTTTATTGAGTGTCATAGAAATGTCCAACTGAACTCCTAAAATACATATAGGACGCACACAGACACAGGGTGTTTAGGGAGCAGAAAAGCAGTTTGAATGCATTTCATTCCAAATATTTGCAGAGACATCTGATGAATTTGCTCCGAAATAATGCAGACAAGCCTATACATTAAAGATGAGCCCACAAATTGGAAGCATCAGCACCTGGCCTATTACCTTATAGTGTTACAGCTGCTTGTTTGTTTAGGCTCCTGTCCAGTCCCTCAAGGAGGCATTCATGAAAAACAGTAAGTTCCCCAGCGTCACTGAGATGTTAACTAACATTAAAGCTTCTGAACAAGTAGGTCATTGGTATTATGATTTCTCAAATTTAGCAAGTACCTTCATAAGACCTGACCTCTTCATTCCCACAAATCCCTTTACGCCAGCAGGATGATCTTGATCTCTATTGACCAATCCACAGTTAGGCTGGCCCTAAATGCCGCTCGACGTGCTCCTTCTGTAAGCATGTTGTGGCAGCTGCACTGGCTGCCTGTAAAGTCTAGAGTGGAGTTCAAGATCTTGGGCCCTTAATGACACTGGGGCCCTCTATTTGAGAAATAAGCTGGTGCATTATCTACCTATGAGGTGTCTCCGCCAAGCCTCTCAAGTCTTGCTAAAAGTGCCACGACATCAGAGAGCTCGGCTTGGTGGCCATTCTTTTTCATTTCTTGCACCCACCCTTTGGAACAAGTTGCCAGCCTCATTGCATGATGTTGGAGAATATGACCAATTCCGCAAAGTCTTGAAAACCCATCATTTGTAATACGTGCATGCTGTGGCAGTATTCCTGGATTGTCTGTCCTTTTTAGCGCCTAGATGTTCTCGAGTCTTAGTCAGTGCTCTATAAATGTAATGCAATACAATATAAATACAACCCATATTGTTCCCAGCTTTAAATGATTCAATTCTCTGATGGATCTTAAAACACTGACAAGTGAACCAGTAAATCCTCGCGGGGGAGCTAGGCTTTGCTCTTCCTTTACTTTATAGTCACCCTCTTCCTCACTGAGTGGGCAGACCTCTCCTCTTCACTCCTTGCCTCTACCTCCCAACTTCTCCTCCTCGAAGACTTGAACATCCACCAGGATGCTACCAGCCCTCCTTAAGGACTCTATCACAACCTCTGACTTTCTCTCTTTCTCTCTCTCTCTCTATGCTTCCCTCTGGCCCGACTGACTCTGTAGGGTACACCCTGGATGCTCTGATCCCCTCAGACCTCCCCTTCTCTAACCCGCACACTACTCCTCTCTCTTGGACTGATCACTTCCTCCTTTTCTCCTACCTCTCTCCACCCCTCAGGCCAAGCTGACCCCAGCACTGCCACCTACCTTCTTGGTCATCCGACCCATGAAGCATGTGTCAGTTGTGGCTTTTGCCACTACTTTCTCTCCTCCTCCTGCACCTTTGGCTGACTCACACCCTGACACAGCCCTCTCTAACCTTCATCTCTATCTCTAACACTCTGGATGTCCTTTCCCCCATCATGAGGATCCGCTTGAAGCCCAAATCCAGGTCAACTCTTGGTATGATTCTCGCCGCCCTTAAATGCAAGTGTAGGGCGCAGCAGAGAGGATGTGGAGGGCCTCGGGTGCACAACCAGACAAACTGGCCTGCCACCAAAGGCAGTACAGACCCTTTGTCCTCTCTAAAAAGAGAGCCTACAACCAAGTGCATATCGCTTTCGGCATCTTAAAACACAGCTGAAGTTTTCAAAATCAGCAAAGAGCTGGTTTATCCGGCTGCAGTCTCTACCTCTCCTGTTCCCTCCCAGGCCCTCTGCATGTCCTTGCCTGCTCATTTCACTACTAAAATTCAGGACATCCTGTCCACCTTCTCTACCTCTACCTCCCCCACCACTCCTGGACTGTGTGAGGCCTTCTCTCCTCCTCATTTCCCCTATTCACCCCTGAGGATGTTTGTAGACAAATCCGATCATTGAAAGTCTCATCAAAGCAGGTTCTCCCCTGCTCATCCAGAACAATCAAGGACCACATCAACACCCTTGCCGATTTCAACAATCACTCCTTTGCAACTGGAACTTTCCCCTCCCCTTAAGCACTCTCTTGTAAAGAAGCCCTTGGCCGATCCTTCCCCTCCGGCTAACTATTGCCCAATCTCCATCAATTCTTTCCTGGGCAATCTCTTGGAAAAGCTGGCCATCCCACAGCTTAATCTACATAATGAATCTGGTGGTTGCCTCCATGACCACCTGTCTGACTTCAGAGCTGCCAGAAGCACATAAACTGCTCTCCTGAACACTCGTGAAGACTTGCTCTCTAATCTTGACTCTAATCTGCCTTCTGTCCTCATTCTCCTTGATCTATCCTCTGCTTTTGACATGGTCAACCATGCCATCCTGCTCAGTGGTCTCCGGGACAACCTTGGTATTACTGATTAGGCCCTGGCCTGGTTGACCTCCTTTCTCACCAAGCGACCCTCTCAGGTCCAACCGGGGTCTTTCCTCTCGTCTATCGCTCTCTCTACTTGTGGTGTACCCCAGGGGTCTTCCCTCTCTCCTTGGCTCTACAACCACTACCTGCCACCTCTGGCCCACTGCATCGCAGCTTTCTGCTCCAAATTTCAATGTTATGCGGCTGACACACAGCTCTCTTTCAGGCACCCTTCAGCCACCTCAGCTTCTTCTCTCATACCAGACTGTCTGGCTGCAATTCAGAAATGTTGTACCGCCAATTATCTCTGCCTTAATGCCAATAAGACTGAGATTCTCTTCATTTGGAGCCCTGCTACATCTTTTTCTCACTCTCTCTCTGGCCGACAACTCTGGACCCTCTTCCTGGTCCTTCCTGTAAGGCTAAGAACCTTGGTGTCATCTTCGACTCCACTTCTCCTTCTCTCCTCACATCTCTGACATCTCTAAGAAATCATACTATCAGCAGCTCCTCCTCAGAGGTATTCTTCCTTTTCTCACTTTCCCCCAGAAACTCATTGTCTCTAAAGGTCTGGTCCTATCTTGGCTGGTCTATTGCAACAACCTCTTTCTAAATCTTCTAGCCTCTACTCTTCGACCTTTATAACTTATCCAGAACCGGACTGCAACAGGTGTCCTTGGTCTCAAGCCCAGGGGTCGTATCTCTCCAGCTCTGAAATATCTTCACTGGCTCCCCGTAGCTGCAAGGATCAATTTCAAGACCCTACGCATTGTCCACAAGGCTTTCTGGGGCCTGGGACTGCTCTACCTCCAAGGTTCTCTTCCAAAGCATCATCCTTCTCGAGCTCTCCGCTCATCCACCTCCAACTCTCTGAGTGTCAAATGCTTCTCCAAGCAGAGAGTTGGGGCAGATCTATCTCCTCGGCTGGGGCCACCCTCTGCAAAAGCCTCCCCTCCTCTCTCAAACTTGAGCAGAACCACCTCTGGTTCCAGAAGTAACTCAAGACATTCCTTTTTGCTTCCACTTTTTTGTCTTCCTCTCCCCTGCTGATTCACCTGACTGCTCTGTGCACTGGTCACCTGGTCACCCTCTGAACTCGGGCCAAGGCTCCTGCATGTCCAGTTGCCCTCGCACTGCCTCTGGGCTCCAGAACCCTTAAGGGTTTATATCTGCAACCCTGCAGTCCCTTCTCTCTGCACCTATGAGCCACCCGCTGACTGTACTTGTGCGTTAACTGCGCATTTCCCTTCCCCTCCCCCTGGCACTTCTCCCCGTCCCTCTTCCCCGCACTCACATGATCTGAATGACACATGGCCTAGTAAGATCGTTATTTTGTCCTCCCTTGCCTCCCCCCTTGACTTGTCAGGCCCAGAAACACTTCTATACAGGCACGTTATAAATCCAACATCATATCATATCATATTTTAGTGTGGGCAATTTCTAGATTTTCTTACTTGTCAGCTAAATTACTACTACTGTGTTCGTAGTCGTTCACCGCTGGAGGCCCCAAGTTCCCTTTGTGTGACCCCTACGGATGAGAACCAAAATCCAAATTTTCTTCATAAGATTCAATTTGACAAGTTAGCATTTGGAATGCAACAAAAATATATCAGGAGCAACTGTTCTCATGGCATGCAAGGAATGTGAGCCTTATTCAAATAAACAATGATTTTATTTGCAAGTATCTTACTCCCAAAAAAGGAGATAGCAAAATGTAACTTTCATTACCAAAATTTAAAAAAAGGATATGTTTATACTTTATTCCATATGATAAAATAATTCCTAATTTGCTTTGCAACAGAACAAGTAAAGAAGAGGCCAGTGGGTGGAAAGGAAAGGGCAAAGATGCATCTTTTACACACATCACAAGTTACTCTAGATAAAGTTCTGAGTTTTAAAAAAAAGATCATTCTCATCCAGGTGTCACTGTTATATCACGGCTTCATCAGGCTTCAAATGTCATCCTTATGGTTCTATTCTCATCATGCTCCATTATGACAGAAGAATGCAGCCTATAAACCCATGTCTCAGAGGCAGCCATCACAACTGTTGCCTCCTAATGAAGCTGTGACATAACTGCACCACACAAAGAAGGTGATCAGACACAAAGGATGTTGAAACACAGAATGTAAGAACTGTGCTAAACAACAATATTTATTTAAATGGAGAATATTATATGCAGACAAAAGGAATTGCACATTATGTACCATAGCTAGCAAATCTCTTTACGGTGGAGTTTGTAACAAAACAGGCACTTTCAGCAACTACCAACAGGCTAGAGAAACATATATTGCTTTGGAGGAGATACTTTCAAATTTTTTCGTACATTTGACTGGAGATATGACGCAGCTAGATCAATATTCTAAATTACTCAATGACAATTGGAGGATCCAGATTGAATTGACGTGCACAGCCAATCAAAAATCAGTATACATTTTGATGTATTCATTTACATTACGGGCAAACTTGTAGAAAGTGCACGGAAGTGACTCAGTCTTCTATATGTCAAGCAGTCGTAGAGATAACATGCCCAGAAACATTCTCTCGGTGAAAGGATAAGGGCCAGAAGGAATTGCAGTGAAGCAGATGAATCTGAACATGAAACACTTAAGAGAGATTTATAGAATGAGGATATGACATGACGTCAGTAACCTCAATGAGTAACAAGTCTGGATCACTACAGAGATATAGGTTACTAAATCCGAAGTTAAAGTCAAGAGTCAAGAGGGGATGTCAGATATTCAAGGATTGCTCGGCATAAAGACATATCATTTATAAAATACTGAGGAAACACTGAAACATGCTGGTGTTATAGGGAGAAATCAAGGCGTACATCTAGGGTGCATGCCACTTATAAAAACAAGCAAGAGATATGACATGGGTACATGAAAGAGTGATGGCTGTTTTTAAATGTGGAACATGCACATGTGCCTTTATGTGATGGGAACATCTGTCAAATATGTCATGTATAAGCAAAGAAAATTGAGGTTAAAGAACTCATTGATTATGTACATGTGTGATCCACTGCATAATTTGTATTTGCAAAAGGTTCTACATGTGTAGTACCAAAAGATAACTACAGTCAAGAATAAAGAGCACCTATATGCTATTTGAAGTAGAAATGCTCAATATCCTGTTGCACAACATTACCAGAAAGAAGCAAGAAGCAAGCTTGGGGCAAATTGTGTTTTATGGCTTTAAAAATATTAGAACAGCTGGATGTGTTATTTATTTATTTTGTATTTATTTATAATGCGGCAAGACCCCACAGGCATCAGGGAGCACAAAAACACAGCAGTACAAACATACATGACCGGACAATGCAGACGTCTCAGAAGACCCTATAGCAAAACACCCTTCAGCTGAACAGCAGAGTTTTCAAGGATGTGTGGAATGAGAGCCGATCGGCTTCCGATCGAAACTCCAAAGGCCGGGAGTTTCAAAAGTTAGACGCCACAACTAGGAAAGACCCACCTAGACCATTTGCCCACCTAAATCTAGGGCAGCATATATAAGCAGAGTTGCTCGAATGTAAAGTCCTCTTTGGTTCTGTACTTCAAATATGCCGGGACTTTACCATCAAGGCACCATTGAACCACTGTAGCTGCCTTGAAATGAATTTGAGCTGTTACCGGGAGACAATGTATAGCCCTCCTGGGAGTAGAGACGTGGTCTCTCGAGAAACCCCATTGATAATGCATACAGCATCATTCTGCCGGACCTGAAGTTTGTCAAAACACTCTTTATTAGCACCCATTATGAGGGCATTGCAATAGGTTAGCCTCGAAAACAAATAATAGCTCGGGGTATGTTGATACAGTTTTCTTCTGAAAGAAAAGGTTTTATGTACCTGAGCAGCCTAAGGTAGTATTGGCAGTGTTTTGTCATCTGATTGACATGAGTCTCTGCACCGAGGGATAATTCCAGGTAGACACCCAAGGTTTTTACTTGCCCGAGTGTAGAAATGTTGCCATCCTCGATGCTAATACTGGAGTATCTGGAGTCTAGTTTAGCTTGAACTTGGGATGAGCCCGAAATCAAATGCTCTGTCTTACCGCCATTGAGGCACATCCAGTGGGTGGTCATCCAGTGTCAAATCACTCTCTAGACATGGGAAAGGTTTGCAGTGTCAGTGTCACACTCCCTGTCAAGCTTGAGTATTAGCTGCATATTTTCAGCATGGCTTGTAAAAAAACACTTCCTTCTTGGCGAGGAGATCACAGAGTGGCCTGATGTAGATGTTAAATAGTGTTGGAGATAGACCGCCCCCCCCCTGAGGTACACTGCAAAGAATAGGGACATTCCCTGAGTTGGTGTCGCCCCAGCGCACTGTAGACTTCTGATGAGATAGAAAGGAGTGCATTCAGTCAACTGCCTCCTGTGAGCAATTCCCTACGTTAACAAGGGTGTCCAAAAGTTGTTTGTGATTTAGGGTATCGCATGCAGCCGACAGGTCCAATAAAATCAGCAGCCCTGCATTCCCCTTGTCTAGAATCTCTAGCGTATGGGTCTGCAGGTCAAGTAGAGCATTCTCCGTACTTGGAATTTCAGGGTGGCCATTTTATCGACACTCTTCAGCAAGAAGTGGGAGTTAGTGATGGGCCTAAGGTTCATAGCTTCTTTTGGATTCAACCCCACTTTTCTCACTAGTGAGGTAGCAACGACTTCTTTAATGGCATCTGGAACATGATTGTGGTGAAATGAAGCGTTCGTTAATTGAACAAGAAAAGGTGAAAACACTTTTTTATTCCCTAGAATGAACTTAGGGAGTAAAATCCCCAAAACAAGAAGAAGCACCCATTGCACCCAGAGTTTCCTCCGTATCAACCACTGTGATGGATTTAAAGGCAACCTCTAACTGATTCTTCTTTTCTAGCGGCCTCTGACTACTGCTCAATAAGTTCCAGGAGAGTGTAGAAAAGGGGGATTACTAGCCACTAAATCCTTTTCAATGTTATCTTGCCTGATGGTAATTTTGTCTTTAAATGCTTGCTGAACCTTAACACAATCTTGGTTTGTTGGGATGATATATGATAGATGACAGGTGTGCATCCTGTTTTAAGTGCTTTCAACATTTCAAAGAGTGTTTTGGTATCACTTCCTGCATTGTTGATTTGCTCATTGAAATAATTCCTCTTTACCTTATATACACCCTAGTCTATATAAGTTCTCCAGATTTTTCCAGGTTACTTTACATATATCAGAGTTGGTTTTCTGCCACTTGGATTCTGAATTGTCTCTTTACCTTTTTTAGAGCAACAAGGTTAGGTGTAAACCACTCGTTGTGAACGGTATTTTCTCTAACATTTTTATTTTTTAAAGGGGCCACATGGTCTAACATCTGCATCATAAGAAAACTATATGCAGATACCAACAAATCAGGAGGGTCAAGGTCTCAGGTAGAACCCCTAAGGGGTTACATTTCAAATGAAGGATTTCTCAATTATCGCTGTCACCAGGAGAGTCAAAGGGGTGGAATGTTCTCTTGCCCAAAATAGCAACTCCTCCCCCATGGTCTTGTTCACAGTTTTTAAAATGATTAGCATATCCTTCAGGGGTACCCCAGGTGATCATAGGACCACGTGAGTCCATAAGCCAGGTCCCTGTCAGACATATGATGTTGATATTATGTATAATGTTGTCATGTATATCCATGGCATGTTTATTTAGAGATCTAATATTTAGAGGTGGAGCTTTAACAGAGTCACAGGGGGCGTATTTAAACTCAATTTACTTTGTATTCATTCCACAATGGTGGCTCTTAAAATAACCTTTTCTTTTTTTTTTTTTACTCTCTGTCGGGTCCGCAGACTATTATACTATCCGCAGACTAAATTGGCTAGAAAAGTTGCTATTCCTTGCTATATGTCAATTTAGGGCACATTTTGAGGAAAATAATTGTTTATCATGCATGCTTTTGAGAGAGGAGGACAAGTTCTCTGTTTCAATCCCTTCTACTTACTTATACTTGTAAGTGTAGGCATTAAACCCAGGGATAGACTGCTAGAAGTGTCAGGATGCTCGGCATACAAGTCGTTAAATTTGCCCTCTATACAAGGCATAATGGAAGTTTGTATGTCTTCTGTGGATAGTGACCTTGTGATCTTTATTTTCACATCCTGTGAGCCTCTGCCTTCATGGCAAACATCGCTGATGGTGCAGATGGTCTTAGACTGATGGACAGCCTCACAATTATATGTAGTGCCAAAAGCAAAAGAAGATCTACAAGACAGTTTAGAAGTATTTCAAAAGTGATTTTTTTGGGCCGGTACATAGGCATTAGTATATGATAATATCGATAAGCTTACCAACTCGGCAAACGCAGTCTTGTCTGCTGAGTCAGAGGGACTTTGTAGCACGTTATACTTAGCGAGTGGCTTATGTAAGATGGGGAGGTCAGCCTCCAGTTTAGCCAAGAGGAACTTGTTAACAATGGCCATTCATGCAGCCTTTTGAGCTGCCAGAAGAAGACTTAGTTCCCTAGGATAGCCCGTAATTTAAAAGGGATGGTCAGTGTGTTCCGGAATGGTCTATAAAGATGGCTGCAGACAGTCGCACTTAGAGAGTTAAGTGCAGCAGTGCACCTCCACACATTCCAATGCAAACCAGTGCAAACCAGCTTGAACACACCAGTGCAAACGCACCAGCAAGCAAATCAAGTAGCGGCCCCGCTGCTGGAAATTGTATTACCTCTAGCCAGCAAAAATGACAAGATAGGTAAATGTAAAGAGAACTTCCCAGCGCACACACGTGCAGTTGTTAATCCAACTACAAGGCAAACAGATCTAGGCAGTGTCATCCACAAAGGCTTAACAATGCTAACATGCATAAACCAGTTACAAACTGCACAAGTGATTCTGAAGCACAAATGTGCTTGCACTCAGTGATGAGCATGCAAACAGATAGATGTGGAGACAGAGAACACCAAAGAAGATGGTTGGAGGCCAAGTTCATCTTTGAACTTATTTCTAGAACAGATGGCCTGAACACAGACAATGAATTGGGTGTTTTCCTTAATTGAAACATATGTTTAGTGCAGAGGTTTGATGTAAAAAGACAAACTAATTAGCAGAAAGGGTGTAGGAACATTAATTCCATGGGCATTTCTCTTTAAATTGTCGTATTTCCAACAGATACCGTTATATGTCGCATACAATGGTAAACTTTGGGAGGAATCAATGCTGATTTTAAGTGGATTACTCACTCTGGTCATCTATTCGGTGGAGTGGACACTGAAAAGTATACAAATGGGTATCATGCCTAATTAAATAGCATGTGATTTTGGTGTCAGGACAGGGGCTGGGCACTGAGGAGAAAGAACAGTGCTATCCCCACAGACTATGATGTGTATTCGTAGCTATAAAAAGGCCATCCTAATTTGTAACTAATGGTATCAATTCCACTAGATTCCGATAAAGATCATATACTACGGATTGCTTTTTGCACCACAGATTTAATCAGGAAGGAATGGGCAACCTGGATAACTAATTTAGACAGCTTCTGTTAGGAGAAGCAGCCCATTACAAATACATAACAAATACGAAGGAGAGGGACCATCTATAGGCTTACCCGAATATGGGTAAACACATAGGGCCTCATTCCGAGTACGGCGCTAACCAATGGCGCTATTAACGCCTTGGTTGACGCCGTACCCGGACCGGCAGCGCCTTGGTGGATGGTGGAATTACCGCCCCATTGCAAGGTCGGCGGGGCGGTAATTCCCCATTCACCAAGGCTCTTCCCCATTCCCAAATGAGCCCCCATAGGGCTCAATGGGAATGGGGAAGATGCAAATAACGGTGACCGTTCATTACGGTCACCGTTATTGGCTTGGAGGCCCCTTTGCGCCCTCGACTTTAACACCTGCTCAAAGCAGGCGTTAAGGGCGAGGGCGCAAAGGGAACTCGGAGTATGGCGGTAAGGGATTACCGCCACCGGTCTCGTTACCGGTGGCCGCTATCCCTTACCGCCATACTCGGAATGAGGCCCATACTCTTCCAATATGAACAACAGCGAGACAACCAAATTATTTGTTTTCAGTTTGGTTTTGATGCTTTCATAATGGTAGCCTAATGCCCGTAAACTGATATACAAAACGGACGCATGATCCTCAATAATTAGTATCCTGTGGCAAAAGGGCAAGTTGGAGGATCAAAATAGTCAATATCGTAGAGATTAAGAGGACATTTCAAATGTATAGGAGGACGATAAATAAGACCTGGGCATATCCATTCAAGGAGAAACAGAAACCTTTTTAAACATGTCTGACATGGATCCAAACAGAATGTAGTCCATCTTCAATGTTTAGGTTTGCTTCGAATAAACTATTAATAAGGCTGCCAAACTTCCAGAAAACACTGTGGAGAAATAGTTTCCTCACATAGAGGCCAGCATTTATGCACTACACCTGCTTACCTTTGACTCTAACAATGTTATGAGTAATGCCAATGGGTGCAATGTATCAGACGTGAAGTGCCCATTTAGGGCAATATGTCAGAGACATATTTGTGATACTTATTACTTGAGAAAATCCCACATTGTATTTGCAAGGATCATGCAGCCATTAATCAAAAAAGTGCAAGTCCTTAAACCACAAGGAAAGACCATAAGTCATTGGGAGTTACGGAATCCTTTTTTAACAATAAGAACAGAATCTTTATCCAGCTATATACCATTTTTCTGGATGTATTACAGTGAATCACCGAGTTCAAGAAGCCCCTTAGAAACTGGAAAAGGACTTAACCCACTCATAAGGAAAATAAAAATAGGATTGACTCACTAATGCTTCGCCAGAACATGGAGAACAATTAGGTAAGCTCTCTCGTCATATCTGGACAGTACTTGCCTGTACATATATTTAAATGTGTTCCAATTGTACATGTTACCAATTAATGCACCACAGATTAGCATCCAGTAGAAGAAATAACCTGGGATATTGAGACCAACAAGGTGGGGAACTATCACTCAATTTCAGAATCAAAGTAAGGTATCAAAAGGTGCTTTATCACCATCACAGGTGGCACAGGGACGAGATAAAACACAGTGGTGAGGTACTACATATACATGATGTGCCTTACTTAATGACCAGTCCTGCCAGATCAGGGGCGTTGCTAGGGGGGGGGCTAAGGGGGCTATAGCCCCTGATCTTTTGGTTGTAGCCCCGGATAGAATCTCAGGAGCTACAGCCAAAAGATTAGCTAGCCCCCAGTCCCAACAGTTCCGACATCAGCTTAGCCCCGGGTCTTTTCCAGACCTAGCAACTCCCCTGTGCCAGATCAATGTTTCATGTATGTAACAAACAGTTTTTAGGTATGGTAGTGGAGTTTGTCTTGCGGCCCAACCCCTGTTTGGGACGAAAATAATTTACAACGAAACCAAACTGTAGTTTGGAACCATATCTCCTAAGTTTACGTAAAGTTGTATGAAACAGCCATGGGCTGAATAAACATTAAGAACGGACGCATGTCCATGGAACGTGCGTGAATATTTTGTGAAATAACTGTTGACCTGCACACTAGGAATCCCTTTTTGCTGATACTTCCAGTTTCCACTTTGATTTGACCCTGAGCAAGAGAGACCCATACAGGTGCGTGCTCCAATGCCCTCTGACGACCTTTGGAAATGAGATGGGAGCAGGTGCAGATGAACCCCGAACCGCTACAATATTGCTCAAAAGGGATTCAGCATTTTGGTTTATAGCTTATGATGAACAGAAGGCCGTTTGAGTGATACCCAAAAACTACCACTCATAACATGACAAGGAATCCCTCTGTCCTGTAAACAATATGGATGCTGTATCTGCTGGGTATACCAAAGCAACACTGCCACAGTTCCAGTTCACTTACAGAAATCACACATCCCTTTGCCAGTCCACCTACATGCATGGACATGCATAAAGATGGTGGAACCACTACTTCCCTCCCCTTACTCAGTCTATGAAGATCTACTTGGTCATATCACAAGACACGGACACTCCTCAGCACAGTGACCTTTGTCTGGAATTGTATGAACCACACATGTGCAGAAGGGCAAAAACGCTTAGATGAGACTGATTGGATCGCCACTCTAGAGAAAGCCTCCAATTACAAATTGACAATGCAGCTTCCTCCAACGGTCAGAAAGCTAAACGAGCTACAACCATTTTTAAGAAAGCACCCAAACAGAAAATTGCGATCAACTCTTCTTCGGGCAAGGCTGAACTTATTGCCATCAAATGAGATCCTAAACATAAGAGGAACATCATCATCCAATAGCTGTCACTCTTGCGAGGCACAGTCGAGCTCAGAGACGCTGTGGCATCTCTTATTATCTTGTCCTGGTACTAGGCATTGCAGGACACCGTACTTGACCTACCACTTGGATAAAGGTCACTTGGCTGAAGAAGAGCTGTAGTGGGTGCGTTTAATAGGGGGTCTTAGACCATCATGGGCAATAGCCGCGACAGAATTCTGGTTCTGATTTTCACTGGAGCTTAATGGAGCCTTTGCCTGAGACCATGATCTTAGCAAAAGTTCATGTGATCATTGTGTCACTTGTTTATTGTGTTTAAAACAAGCTTCTTCTTGTGTCCAAAAATCATATTTACTTTACTCTTATGGTTATTTTCAGTTTCATCTCTACTTTTTCTACTTCAAGACATCATTGTCTGTCACTTGGAAAAATCACTTCGGTGATTAAATCTCGTAAAAAAAAAGAATTAGGGCAAAACAATGCATTGTGCTATGTTACCGATTTAAACTCATGTTTATCTAAATTATAAATACACATCGATTTACACTACTCAAAAAGTGATGCCATTGGTAGATGTTAGGGTAGATCAGAGAGCTAAAGGCTTGTTTCGGAGGTCTGTGTGCAACTTGTTGTTCTAGGCGCAAATCCTTTCAAGGTGGGCACAGCCCTTTAACTTTGCGTGGTTGATAAATTGAGCAAAATAACTGAGTAATAACAATACCTATTGTTATATTGGTAAGACGCCAGCCATAAAATGGTACAATATATAAAACATGTGTAATTCACATGTTGAGCCATTAATTAAAACATGTTTAGAGTTTGAAAGGCCTTTGTTAGGTGTGGACCCAGAGGCAGGCAGAATCTTTACTAGGAGTCCACGGATGCCGAACTCGTGAAAGGCCTAACTCCTTCCCTTGCCCAAAAGAACGTACGGTCCACACAAGTAGCAAGGTACAACTGGGGTTTATTACAGCCAACAAACCACAGGGATCACATGCATGGAGGGAAGTCCAGGCACATCTCGCCGCATTCTGGCTCGCAGGTCAGTATTTTTGATGAGTGGTGTCACAACTTGCGTCATGTTCCGTGCCCTTCTCCAAAACCTAACTCCACTCTGGATAGGTTTGCTGAGTGGTAGTTCGCCAATAGGAGCCCATATAGAAGTTAGTTTATTGGACCGGGTTCCGTCAGGTGTTAGGCTTGAACCATCCCCGAAACTTGCTACAGACTAACTGTTACTGCGTACGGGACCCGTGATTGGTCAGTGATCCCAGCTACCCACCCGTAGGGCTATGAATTCTGATGGACACCTGTTCACAGTGCATGTGCAACTATGTGTTTGTGATGTGCAACAATGTGTCTGCGGCATAATCGTGTGTAAACCATTACTACCAATGAGAGCGCTCCGTTCCCCAATGCAGAACTGTAGCTTGAGTGTAACAAATTTGTTGCAACTATTGTCTGGTCCGTGGTTTACTCTTTCCAGTCATCCAATCTTGGCTCCTCATCTGCTCAGCCGGATCATGTGCTTGGAGACCATGTTTGTGAGCGCAGGAGCTCTGAATTATTCTGTATTTGTCAGAGAACTTGCCTCTCCTGCAGCCGGTGTTACTTCGGTCCAGGGTGAGGAATGTCACTTTCAACATTGTGACCTTGGCTGAGGCTTTGTTCCTGCTGCGGTAGTTCTGCTTCCAGAGCGTTCTGTGTGGCTTAAGGTTTCTCTAAAATGATCATGGCCTACTATATTTTCTAAGCCATGGTCTTGCTTCTACTGTGGGCATCTTCCATAGTATCCATAGGTTAGTGCGCCATGGCAGTCAAGTCCTTTGAGTGCTCCTGCCGTACCATGGGGTTATTGCATGTAAGCATCTGCAAGCATTTATACGAGCCCTTCTTGCTTCTTGTGCTCCTGCATTGCTCTGGCAAGCCTAATGGCAAAATTATAAATGTGCAGACAATATGTATATGTCACTGTCCTCTAACTCATAAACTGCATACGTGTGTTCTTCGTGTAATTGGGTATGTAGGTGTCCGAATGTGCGGATGGCACGTGTGCTTCATGTCTGACTTAGCTATGTCGTTGTGATGTCTCTAACGAGTTGAGGCATGGCTTTTCGACGCATTAGTCGATTTTGTCCATGTAGCTGTCTCCAGCTTCCTCTCGTGCTTTTTTGTCCACTCTGGGTAGTGTTTGTACCACTCCTGCATTGCAGGGTCTGGTGGAAGGGTATCTCTCATGGTAATTGTTCATTGTGGGAGCAGTGGGAATTGGTTTGAGTTCATGCGATCGGCGGCTATATTGTCTTTAGTGCTTCCGGTTAGAGGGTCTTCTGGGACGGGAGGTGCATTCTGACCTTCCCTCTTCACTTTGCTAATATCACAGACTTTGTGTGCACTCATTGAATACAGGCTGAATGAGAATGGCGGCAAGGCAGCACTTTATCTGTATAATTACTGCCAAACACGAACGCACTGCATTAAGGTCCAGGCGGGAGACCTTTACACATGACAATTCGTGAATGGAAACCCCAGCAAAGAATTGTTCATGACAACAACATCAGAACCAAATGATAGAGCACATATTCGAGTTATAGATCAATACAGACACTTAACTCATTGCAAGCATTCCTGGGAATAGGATTCCAGTGGGATGTAAAATCACTGCTCATTCAACAATGAAAGATATCAGAGCCCTGAGGAAGAGCCTTGCTTGAAACACATGTTGGCTCACTCTATAAGCATATTTGTGTTGCAAATTAAATTCAAGGATACGTTTCATATTCCTTTAATCAAACAATTGCGTATATCAGCTGGCGTTTTGTGCTGATAATCAGAAAATGTAAATGATTATTTCTTACCAAGTAACCCAATATAACCGCAAAGCAAAGAAAACTTGTTACCTTTACCAGCAAACTCGTTTACTGTTACTACCACTCAGTCCGGTGGCTATACCACCGAATTACAAGTGGTGGTAAGATGGTGTTGGCCTCCCTTTTTGAGGTTTTATTTGAGGTTGACTCTTAGTGAATGACGATCTGAATATACTTTGAAAATCTGTTAGGAAATAATTACATTTTTAAGAGTTTTGTTCAAGTGTTATACATTGATCCATGCTTGTGTTTCAATTGTAGTTCAATTAGGAAATATGAGGCTATGTTAGAATTATATTTCTAATGGCTTGTGCTGCACAAGTACCTGGACTATGAACTATATAGATTGTGGTACAACTGTCATCACACACTCATCCTATAAAATAAGCCTCACGTACCTCCATTCATCAATGAGCGGACAACATAGCCACTCGTGAGTGTTCTCTATACTGCTTCTCGCTTGGGCACTGCATAATGTATATTCCATAGCCTAATGACTGGTTCGCATGGATGAAACGAGCTTGCATGGGGTAGTGTTCGCTCAACCCCAAGCATCAGTAGCATATCGAACAAGCCCCACTCCTCCTATTGTGACTACTTTTTTCAGGGCACTAGCGTGACATTAGCAGCCAACGAGCATTGGTAGATCTGGAATAGAAGTGCACTGTCCCTTGCATCCTTAGCAGGATGTATCTGATTGGCAGTTTTATTTAGTTGCTCTATATATTGTCTTGTCTTTGTTATGTTATTTGTTGTCCTTGGAAGGCATGTATTTTGCACAGCGACTTGAAACTGTTTTCTTCTGATAATGAGGTGTGCTCACTAAATATTGTCACTACTACGACAACTATTATTACTACTATTATTATTATACTACTATTACTACTACTATGACAACAACTACTACTTCTACTATTACTACTTCTACTACTATTACTACTTCTACTACTATTACTACTACTGCTACTATTACTATTACTACAACAACTACTACTACTACTATTACTACTACTACTATGACAACTACTACTACTATTACTACTACTTTTACTACTATTACTACTACTATTACTGGACTGGATTGAGACCTTAACTCTGGCTGAAAGTAACAAACTCACGTCCCATCTCCCTCCAAAATTGAAAAAGTCAGACTGGCGAGAAACTTTATATTAAGAACTCGTCTCAATCTTTTGGACACGAATATGTAAAGACACAAATGAGAAAGAGACAATTCGCTATCTCTTCCTGTCATGTCCAGGCACCGAGTGGGTGAGGTCCCAATACATCAAGCACTTCTTCGTTCACCCTTTGCTGGCGGACAAGAAAACCTGGTGGTCCAAAATGATTAGTGGAGTCAAAGTTTCTTGGCAGACAGCAACTTTTAAAATTCTACAACATTTAATGGCAACCCTGACAACACTGTCAATGGCACCTCTACAAGGTACATAGTCTCAGGTGGCCTGAAATATCACCTACGAGTCAGCCAGCCAAAGAGAACTGCAGCTGACAGTGAAACTATTTATATTTATATAGGCTTGACCAGGATGACCAAGTTGTAAAAATCAATTATTTTGATTAAAACCAACAATAAAATAAAAAATTACTACTCCGACAACTACTGCTACTATTACTAATACTACTGCTATTACTACTACTATTACTACTACTACTACAACAACTACTACTACTATTACTACTATAACTACTACTATTATTACTACTATTACCACTACTACTACTACTATCACTACTACTACTATTACTACTGTCTTGCATCCCTGGAGTAACCCCATATGTATATTTTGGAACAAGCAGCCATCCTCACCAAGATATGGAATATTCGTCAGTTGGGTCTCCGTTGTTGCAGTGCCCAGGAAGGTCTGTCTAGCGCTGTCAGTATGCATGATAACAAACAATATGGGATTGTGGTGTCCTACTCAGTGTGCAAGGTATGGTACAAATGTTGTGGTGTATTTTCTTGTGTGCAAGGTGTGGTACAGTAGATGTGCTGTACCCTGCTCAGTGTGCAAGAAGTGGTACAGCAGACGTGTGTTGTCCTATGTAATGTGCAAAGTATAGTATAGTAGATGTGTTGTGTCCTGCTCAGTGTGTAAACTGTGGAGCAATAGATGTGTTATATCCTGCTCAATGTTAAAGGTATGGTGCAGATGACGTCTTGTGTCCTGCTCAGTGTGCAAGGTATGGTACAGAGAAGGTGCTGTGTCCTATTCAGTGTGCAAGGTATGCTACAGTAGATGTATTATATGCTGCTCGGTGTATAAGGTATAGTACAGTATGTGTTTTTGTTGTGTTTAGTGTGCAATGTATGATACAGAAGATGCCTTGTATGTTATTCAGTGTGCAAGCTACGGTACAGAGGATGTGATGTGTTCTATTCGGTGTGCAAGGTATTCTACAGTAGATGCATTATATCCTGCTTGTGTGCAAGGTATAGTACAGTAGGTGTGTTGTGTAATGTTCAGTATGTAAGGTATGATTCAGAAGATGTGCTGTGTCCTGCTCCGTATGCAAGGTATGGTACTGGAGGTGTGCTCTATCCTGCTTGGTGTGCAAGGAATGGTACAGAAGATGTGTTGTGTCCTATTCAGTGTGCAATGTATGGGGTACTAGATGTGGTGTATCCTTATCAGTGTGCAGGTTATCATACAGTAAATGTGCAGGGTCCTGCCCAGTGCGTGAGGTATGGTGCAGTAGATGTGCTGTATCCTGCCCTGTGTGCAAGGTATGGTGCAGAGGATGTGCGGCATCCTATTTAGTGTGCTAGGTAGGGCTATGCACTCGTCAAGCACTTAAATCTCCTTTGAGACGAAGTAATGCTCCTTGTACATAGATGGAACCCAGGAATTTCTAAATATTTATTGTACGATTACCCTATTTCCTCCCTCACACAATGCACCTTTGCAGCTAAGTGGACGGCAAAGCTTGACTTCATACACCATGGACACACATATAACACAAACGCACGTGCACATCATCTCTGCTATAAGATTGAAGCCAATTTTAAATGACAAAAATGTGAACTGTAGCATCCCACATAGCTCTTTATTGCCTTAAACACATCCCCCCTCAGTCCATAGTATTCCTCTGATGCACCCATCCACACCTCATTTAGATATGGATGACTACCAGGGTCCTGGCCACCATCGCTTAACTATAATTGCTGAAATTCACACACGCATAATAGCACCTCCCAAACCTTTCCCAAATTCTGGACTCCAGTCCGCCCGAGGGCATGCAACCAAATGTGTGTTGGGACCATACATATGGTGAAAGGCCTTATAACAAAATGACTAAATGAATGAATGAATGAATTAATGAATACATGAGATTGAAGGAAGATAAAGCGAATCATTACTGGAACATTCATACTCATCGCAGTGTTCAGATATGGACAATACGTCAAAAGAAAAACCCTGAGACGTTCTGCTATAGGAAGCTTTCTGAGAAGGGGACACTCTGCTATAGGAAGCACTCTTGAGATGGAGATTCAGCATCAAACCCAAAGCAGAGGTAAAGACAGTGAGATACAGATTGATGACCAAGGAAGTCAAGGGAGAGGTGTTAAGTATTGGATAATGTTGCCCTATGAGGAGAAAAGGACCAATCCAAATAAAAGAGAAAAAAACGGTTGTAAGGACCATAAGAGTAAACTAAAGCAGGAGAGGATTACAAGTTTGAAAAGTGCTATCTCAGAACTGCGTGACTTAACAAGAGTAGGTGCCCAAAATTACTTGAGCATAACCTTTTGAGTTGAATTGTCAAATATATCAGCCTACAGGAGAAGGAAGTAATTCTTCTGATTTGTATTGTTATACTAGTGGTAGGATCTGAGCAGCAGAGGCGTTGCTAGGGATGGGTGGGTTGAGGGGGCTATAGCCCCCGCACTTTTGGTTGTAACCCCAGATAGAAGCTCAGGGGCTACAACCAAAAGGTTATAGCTAGCCCCAGGTCCAGCCAATCCTTTTCCAGACCTAACAACACCCCTGCTGTGCAGGTTAGTTTGGACAGTGGACTGATTCTGTGTTGGACTTTCACTGATGACGGACGATCATCTTAGCTAGTTTTGTTACGTAGGGACGCCTTATAATATAGTGAAAGTTAGGAATTGCCCTTTTTGGTTTAATACAATTCTCAGTGAAATGGTTAACCAGAGTCTGTGTCCTCTTCTGGTTCGCCACATTTGGTGTCCTAGTATGTTCTTCATATTTCTCGCTACTGAATGTTTGTACAAGTTTATCATGGGTATGGCTCTTAGGGAGTTCTTCAACTGTACGGGAGTCCTTGCCCACAAAAGTGGAGTCTTTCCTGATGAGGTTCCATTACTCTACCCCTAAGGAGGGTATTGCAGAGAAGATTCACCTCCTTATCATAACAGGGAAAGGCTCCCCCTTGTGCAGTAGTGACAGCTTCCTGTAATTCATCACAGTATGCTACAGTAGATGTATTGTATCAAGCTCAGTGTGCAAGGTATAGTACATTTGGTGTGTCCTGTGCTGCTCAATGTGCAGGGTATGGTACAGTGGATGGGCTGTGTCCTTCTCAGTGTGCAAGGTATAGTACAGTAGGGGTGTTCATTCCTGCTGAGTGTGTAAGGTATGACATAGAAGGCGTGCGGTATCCTGCTCAGGAGCACAGTATAGTACAGTACAGATGTTGCATCCTGCTCAGTGTGCAAGGTGTGGTGCAGAAGATATGCTGTGTCCTATTTCGTGTGCAATGTGTGCTACAGTGGATCTGTTGTATCCTGCTCAGTGTGCACTATTTTAGCACATGAAGACTTCACGATCGGGAGCCCCATAACTTTTTTCTCTAGAGAGTTTTTTCTAGAGGAGAAAATATAAAGAAATGTTTGAAGTGTTATCGGTTCCTTTAGTCAAGTCGCTTCCATTATTTTTTAGAACATGATCGCCATATTGTGCGGTTAAGTCCACAATCTGTCCTGGTTTCTCCAGCAATTGGAGGTTTCCCCCTCCAATTTGAGACTTCATTTTGTGATCAGACACCTGTGTAGCAAAAGCGGTCTTTAAATCACTTTCGTCCACATGTGACCCCTCGTCCCTGGTCTCGGCACACGAACTAACAGCCTCAGTTGAAGCCTTTTTAATTAAGGTATACTCTCTCAATTCAAGTGTTTTATCAATTTTAGCCATCCAGATTACAATTGTATCAATCTGTTTTGTTTGCATAGTTTGTTTATTATCTAAAGTCTCAAAATGTTTCATTAGAGACACCATAGCAATATTTACTGTGTTCAATGTTACTTCAACCAGGGATCAGGTGTCCCACATGATTAGTTTTAGGAGTAAAATCCGTTTGTGGTTTTTGTGGGGTGGGCTGTACATATGATACAGAAAGATCTGATATTGTATGTAAGGAATGATCGAACATGCTATGCGACATGTTCGCAGTAACTCGTGGGCACGGCGGAACTTTAGCTATTGGTGAGAAACACACCAGAACCCCAACCGATTCATTAATCTGATCACTCACGCCTTAGCCACACGAAACATGTGGGGATGGTCAACATTCAACGTCTCTAACTCATGGTTTTTTGCAAACTCTTCATTGTTATTATGAGGTATTTCAATGATAATATCCTCAATAAGCGGTAACACAGAGGTTAAATGCTTAGGCATCTCAGTCGCCTTCAAAACCCCCTCCAGCGGCTCAGGCACCTCTACAACCTCAACAATTGGCATAGCACCAGAGACCAGTTGTGTATCAATAAGTGAAACATTTACTGATATTCGTAGCTGCACAGCACTGTCCGGAATAATAATGATATGATATGATATGATATGATAAGGCATTTGTAACGCGCCTATATACAAGTGTTTCAAGGCGCGACGAGGCAGGGGGGGAAACAAGGGGAGACAGACAACGATCTTACTAGGCCAGGTGTCATTCAGATCGCGCAAGTGCAAGGGTAGAGGGGAAGGGAAAAGTGCATGGGGGAAAGGGAGAGGGGAAAGTGCAGTACAGGGTTATTAGCATACAGCATACAGGATAAATAACAAGGGCCAGCTGGTGGCAAGTGCGAGGTAAGTGCAGACAAGTGCTGGGAAGGGGGGGCTGTATGGATACAGACACAGTCCCGTAGTGCAGGGGTTGCCGTGGAGGCAGTGCAGGGGAGAGTGGCTGGGCCGAGAACGGTGAATGGCCCAGTTTCAGATTCAGTGCAGTTTCAGTAGTATTAGCAGGGGAGAGGGGGAGAGAAAGCGGAGGCAACGAGGAAGGTTTTGAGGTGCTTCCGGAACCGGAGGTGGTTCTCCTCAAGTTTCAGGGAGGCAGGAAGGCTGTTCCAGAGGGAGGCCCCTGCAGTGGAAAGAGATCTGCCCCCAACTCGTTGTTTGGAGAAGCGGCTGACCCTGAGGGAGTTAGAGGCGGATGAGCGAAGAGCTCGAGAAGGAAGATATTTAGGAAGAGAGAGTTGAAGGTATTTTGGCCCAAGGCCCCAGACGGCCTTGTGGACAATGCAGAGGACTTGATTACAATGGGGGATTGATTACACTCTGACAGGGGCAAGCAGCCACTGTTGATTTCTTTCGACAGCAGCTCACTTGGGGAACAAAAATCACATATATTTGATCAGTTAAGTCTCTTTTCTACTACAAAAGACTAAACCCCCGTAAAATAAATGTCTGCTGGCTATAGTAGGAGAAGCTTTAGCAGGTGTTGGTTTAAGTGTCATAGAGGCTCGGGATACCAAGATGTTAACAGGCATGTCAGTAGTAAGGATGTACAATCCTCGAACCATAATAAATAAACCTACTAACTAGGCACAACAGAAGGCGTATACAGCTTTTAAGTCTTAACTAAATGTGTGAGACACGCCAACTCACCATAATCAGCCCTAACAGCCACAACAGTCCTTATCCAAAGCACTTTCCCAAATGCATGCGCACAAATGCACACGCACAGCTGTTATGTAGGATGCTGGGTAATGCTGGGATGGGCGAGAGGCGGGCTAGCAGTCCGTGTCAGCTCTCAGTGACACATAAAGTTTTAAACAGAAAGCACAAAGTCTCTATGACCACACTCGTTTTTTTCACAAAAGCACAAAGTCTGCAGAACCGTAGGCGAAGAACGTTGATTTCTAGCAGGGTGAGTCAGCTACAACAGCCCTTTTCCAAAGCACTTTCCCAAATGCGCGTGCAGATGTTTTCTTATTCTTCTATCTATGAGGAATGTGCCATATTCAGAGCTTATCCATCTAACTCTCTCTGTGCTCCCTGCTTATTCCTTGAAATAGCATTCTTTATTCTGGGCCAACCTTGACTCATCATCGGTTCTGCACACTCTCCTGATCTTGCAGCCTTAGTCTGTCTCTGAGGTAGCTTGGTTGTATCAGACATGAACCGGCCTCCATTTTCCTATCATGGCCGTCCTTGCCACGTTATATATTCCTCTATAGCAAGCTTCTATATGTTTCCTTTCTACCTTGCGTTACTGCATATTTACAGTTATTGATCAGTAAGTAACTTAATCTTCTTCATAGTCATAATGTACTTTAGTGCTTCAGTTACATCGTTACTCTTGGGTATTTTCATATCATTTCAGCATAGGTCCCACTAAGTGCGCAAGGGATGATGCAGTAGATGCGATATTTCCTAATCAGTGTGGATAGTATGGTACAGTAGATGTGTTGTGCTGCTCAGTGTGCAAGATATGGTACAGTAGTTTTGCTGTGTCCTGCTCAGTGTGCAAGGTATGGTACAGTAGATCTGGTATATCCTGCTCAGTGTGCAAGAGTATGGTACAGACAATGGGCTTCATTATGACTCCAGCGGTAGCCGTGCTGGTAGAAATGGTGAGGCTGCCACCAGAGTCATTTTTTTTCCAGTGCCCGGCAATGGGGACTTACCGGGGCATTACAGCCCCGGCGGTCACAGCAAATCCCCAATGCCGGGCACCCGAACAAATTACTCCCCATTCCCATTCTAGTCCCATTGGACTCAATGGGGAGGACGGATGCACCGGCACCATTCATGAATGGTGCCGGTGCATCCATCAAGGTCTGCGATGGGGTGCAGTTCTGCCCGCCAGGTCAGACCTGGCAGGCTGAAAGGCACCCGCTCGCAGAACTCGCAGTATGCCGGTCTGGTAACAATGGTGCCGGTAGTTTACCGGCACAGTTGTTACCGTACTGGCATACTTAGAATGAGGCCCAATGTGTTGTATCTTCCTCGGTGTGTAAGGTATGATAAAGAAGATGTGCTCTGTCCATCTCAGTGTACAAGGCATAGTACAGTAGATGTATTGTGTCCTGCTCAGCTTTCAATGTATGGTACATTAGATGTGCTGTGTCCTACTCAGTGTGCAAGGTATGTTAAGTAGATGTGATGTGTCCTGCTCAGTGTGCCTGGTAGGGTACAGTAGATGTGTTGTGTCCTGCCCAGTGCGCACGCTATGGTGAAGTAGAAGTGTTGTGTCCCCCTCAGTTTGCAAGGTATGGTACAGTGGATGTGTTGTATCCTGGTCAGTGTGCAAGCTATGGCACAGACACAGGTCCGGCTTTAACTGTGCCGCTAAAACTGGCAGGTTGCCGCAAGACTTGTAATTTTACTGGCACCTGCCATTCCGGTAACACCGGGGGATTCCAACCCGCCGGTCCGGGAAGTCAGAGACCGGTAAAATGTTGTGCCCCATTCCCATAAGGTCCCATAGAACTCTATGGCAGTGGGGGCCACGGAAGCACCAGCATCTTTATATTGTGCAAGGTATGGCACAGAAGATGTGCTGGGTACAGCTCAGTTTGGGAGGTATGGTACGAAAGATGTGCTTTGTCCTTCTCGGTGTGCAAGGAATCGTACATAACATGTGATGTGTCCTGCTCGATATGTGAGATATGGTACAGTAGATATCCTGCGTCCTTCTCAGGGTGCAAGGTATGGTGCAGCAGATGTGTTTTATCCTGCTCAGTGTGCGACGTATGATACAGGAGATGTACTGTATCCTGCTCAGTGTGCAAGGTATGGTAAAGTAGATATGGTGTGTCCTACTCAGTGTGCAGGCTATGGTACAGACAATTTATATCCTACTCAGTGTACGAGGTATGGTAGAGAGGATGTGCTGTAGCCTGTGCAGTGTGCATGGTATGGTACAGATAATGTGTTGTGCTACTCTGTGTGCAAGGTATGGTACAGAGGAAGTGCTGTGTGCTGCTCATTGTACAAAGTATGGTCCAGATGTGTTCTCTCCTCCTCAGTATGATAGGTATGGTGCTGAAGATGTGCTGTAACATGCTCATTCTGCAAGGTGTGGGACAGAAGATGTTCTGTATCCGTCGCATTGTCCAAGGTATGGTACGGAAGATGTGCTGTGTTCCGCTCAGTGTGGAAGGTATGGATGAAAGACGTGCTTTGTCCTGCTAATTGTGCAAGGGATAGTATGTAAGATGTCATGCGTCCTGCTAAGTATGGAAGTTATGGTATGCGTGAGGTGATGTGTCCTGATCACTGTGCAAGGAATCATACATACGATGTGTTCTGTTCTGCTCAGTGTGCAAAGTATGGCACACAAGATGTCCTGTGGCCTGCTCAGTGTGGAAGGTAAGGTACGGAAGATGTGCTCTAAACTTAGCAGTGTGCATGTTATGGTGTGCTGTGCCCTGCTCAGTGTGCAAGGCATGGTACAGTAGATGCATTGTATTCTGCTCAATGTGTGAGGTGTGGAACAGAAAATGTGTTGTATCCTTCTGAGTATGGAAGGTATAGTGCAGATGAAGTTGTGCAGTGTTATATTCAATGTGTATGGTGTGCTACAATAGATATGCTGTGTCATGCTCAGTGTGCAAGGTCTGGTACAGAGGATGTGAAGTGTCCTCCTCATTAAGCAAGGTATGGTACAGTTGATGTGTTCTATTCTGCTCAGCGTGCAAGATGTGGTACAGTGGATGTGTTGCGTCCTGCTCAGTGTGCAAGGTGCGGTTCTATAGATGTGCTGTGTCCAGTTCAGTGTGCAGGGTATGGTAAATAGATGTGGTGTATCCTGCTCAGTGTGCAAGGTGCGGTTCTATAGATGTGCTGAGTCCAGTTCAGTGTGCAGGGTATGGTAAATAGATGTGGTGTATCCTGCTCAGTGTGCAAGGTATGGTACAGATGATGTGCTGTGTCGTGTCCAGATTGCAAAGTGTGGTAGCGAGGATGTGCTGCATTCTGCTCAGTGTATAAGGGATGGTACAGAAGAGGTGCTGTGTCCTATTCAGTGTGTGAGGTATGGTACACTAGATGTGTTGTGTCCTGTTCAGTGTGCAAGATACAGCACAGTATTTGTGTTGTTTTGTCCTCAGTGTGCCAGGTATGGTATAGAACATGTGGTGTGTGCTGCTCAGTGTGAACGGTACGGTACAGTAGGTGTAGTTTGTCCTGCTCAGTGTGCAAGGTATGATAACGCAGATGCACTGTCTCCCCTCAGTGAGGAGGGATAGTACAGTAGATGTCTTGTTTCCTACTCACTGAGCAGTCTATGGTGCAGAAGGCGTGCTTTATCCTCCTCCGTGTAGGAGGCATGATATAGCATGTGGGCTATATCCTCCTCAGTGAGCGAGTTATAGTAGAGTAGGTGTGTTGTTTCGACCTTAGTGTGAAAGGTATGGTACAGAAGATGTGCTGTATCCTGCTCAGTGAGCAAGGTATAGTATAGTAGAGCTGTTGCATCATGCTCAGTGTGTTAGATATGGTAGAAAAGATGTGTCCTGCTCAATGTGTGTGGTGTGATACTAAAGATAGATCCCCTCATTTTGCTTGATTTCACATTGATCCCCAACTGCTGAATCCTTTTTGCTTATCCTAACTGACAAGGGGGTTTTGTTTTATCCTTACCCACTGAATCAGCTGTTTCCCCCATAGCTACTGCAGCATCGCCCTCTTCCCTCTGCCTTCCTAAACTTTTCTCTTAACTTTGAATAATGTATACACCAATTCCTGCTGTCTTCTATGGGGGATCCCTTCTAATACCTCTGTTTCTCCCTCCTCCCTCCTCCCCACACAGCCGACTCTACACATCCCACCTCCATGCTCCAGAATATTAGACCACACAGGAGATCGCAATCAATGAGATAACATCCCAATTGACCGTCCTGATGAAGGCCGATCGAGCAACAGCACATTTCCACTGCTCCAAAGGCCGAAACACAGTTGTGTTGACAACTCAACAGCCATACAGTGTTTATTTTCCACACTGATGGACTAAGCATGTATACTGTTATACGGCTCCCAGAAAATGTAAAGGAACCGTCCTACATTCAAACGAGTCACCTCTTGTAGATTGTCGAAGAATTCATGTTTGTAATGTATGTTTTATCATTTTACTGTGTTGCATTTTTTAATGTATATCTGCCACATCATGGGGATCATTTAATAAACCCTCAGAGAGTAAAAATAAGATATAAATCTACAGTGTAAGCACTTTGCAGAGTGGGGACAAGGAACAGGATGTCTATTTCTCCTGTGCATTTCCAGCATGGTTTTCTGACAGTATGTATTTTCAAGCTGCTGAAAAACCAATGGATTCCTATGGCATCCATCTCACTTTATCACACGGTGAAAGCCGGCAGATTCCATAGGTGTCCATTTTAAATGCCACCTGCAAAGCATAATTTGTAGGTGGCATTTACGCTTTATTCTAAAACAGATTGGAAACGGGAAAATTAAAGGGGATGTCGATTCTGTTTAACTGTGCATTTCCACTTGCATTGAGGGAACTTTTTACACTTAATTGCAAACAGACATTATCCCCCTCAGGTGCAATTTAGGAGTTATATAAAATGAAGACACTCTAGAAAGTGATGACGGGTGGTTTGTGCAGCGCGCACTCAAGTGTTGTCCAGTGATCATTTATCAAGGCTCCACTCACACGGTGGGGATTTGGTGAGTCGGGGGGGTGGGGTGCCTGGTGCCTCTGTGTACGACTTCTTGCAGCAATCCGTACCTTCAATTCAATAAAGAAAACCATGCTACTGTCACAAGCTCTGTAGTCATCATGGGGAAAGAGCGTCCAGTTGCGGATTCCAAACGAAACAAACAATTTAATGGCTGGAAGGTTTTGAATTCATCATAACCATTGTCATTGCTCTGGGCAACCTTCCATAACATTGTTTGTTTCCCCCCATCCCCCATCTGCACCTTTACAGAAAGGGACCCAGCGTCGGCATCTTGGTCTCGCCCTGTCACCAATGGAAACAGCCCAGCCAGAACGGCAAGGCCCTGTCCACTTTGCACAGGATGGAAAGCAACCGAGGATCTGCTCTGGACTTGGTAAGCATCATCAGAGCGGTTCAGCTTGGTTCCTTCCCTTTGACGGAGCAAGCCGGCCACCTACATACCCTCTCACTAAGACGATAAAAAAAATGTATTGGCTGGCATGTTAGTGATTCCTGGGCAGAGAGGGCTTTGCCTACCTGGAGGATGCCAACATTGGTGGCAGGCACCAGTCTGCTATGTGAATGCTTGGTGTATTCTGGCATGGCACCGTCTAGATGCAACATGATGGTTTGCAATTCCTAAAAAGCAATGTCAGTAACTATGTAGACTTCAAAACCTTACGTATGTATTTATTTATTTATTTAGGATTTATAAAGCGTGAACTATGGCCCGAGGGCATCTGGGCGCTGGGTGCATTCCTCCCTGCATGGGCAGAAAATGGAACGGCTTTTGAAGGTCCAAGTAGCGCACTAATGGCAAGCATCTGCAGCAATTAGATTTCCCTGAATGTGGGCAATGATCGCCATAACTGTGCATATTGGGTTCAATGTGAGTGCCGATAAGCATCACCTGTTTTTTTTTTTTTTTTTTTGTGTGTACGTGTCTGTGACTTCTTGGGCTCAAGCAACATCAGAGGTAAGTCAAGGTGCTTGCGCTGGCTGCTCGCATAGCCCAATAATTAAGTCTGCGTAGACCTACATATTCTGGTGTGAAAATATTATGCATGCAAGCAACACCGCTTGTTTAAGATCTTACATTAAAAACTGCAAATCAAGTACAAAGACAGACAAATTAAACAATGATTGTACAGCGAGAGCACATAAGCCTAAACCGCCCAGACACGGATGTGAGGGAATACAAGGGCATCCATTCAGGAGATACTACTCCAAATTTGGTTTTAACTTTGCATTCTGGCATGCTGCAGTCCTTGGTTTATAAGGGGGAATGAGGACCGACTACAAGTCCCAGCATGCAAAGGTAAAAAACAAGATTGCACTGGACTATCTCCAGAATGGAGTTTTAAATGTTTACCTTTGCACAATGCGCGTTCATTCCGACTAAAGGTTTTTAAAGTTGTAAACCATTTTAAGTCATAATAAAAAATAAATAAAAATAAATGTTTGAATGTGTTAAAGAGTTCTCCTTATGGGAAACTCTTATGTGATTTCCTCAACTCCGTGACTGCCTGGACGGCTCCAGAAAATGCACTGTGCGTGCAATCAGTGATGTACGCTCACTGCGTTTCACGGAGAGAGAACATCACTGATTGCAAGCACTCTGCTATCACAGAGCGCCCAATACGCAGCTAAGGAAATCACATGATAAAAGAAGCTCCCCGTAGCGCACTCCAGGTGTGCTTTTAATGCGCTAAGCAATTTAAGCACACACATTCCAGGGTTTCGTTTGTACAAATATGGACGTTTTGGATTATAAAGACTACAATAAGTCTGTTTTATAGAGTTTACCTTAAAATACACAAATAGCAGAAACCTGAAAACTTGTAATTCCTTATATAAACATGTTAAACTACAAGAATATCAGTGTCACTTTATTTTTCACAAACTGAAAGAACATGTGATCATTGACGTAAAGCACCCCTCCCCCTACCCCCCATGTGAAACTAGTAGATATTATAGGTGCAAACCAATCTTTAGACAAAGGCAGAACACTTGCTTTGACTAATACATATTTTCTCGTGCGTGCGCGTGCACGCATGCGTGTGTGTGTTTGTTTTTTCCTTAATTTATTTTTTGCCAGGTCTCGCTGTTCGTTATATTTTAAACTATACGTACTTAAGGCCATTAAAATGGAAATTAAACCAGTGCTTCAGTACGAATGGTCGTCCACCTCTACAGAGAGGATACGAAGAAACATTTCTTTGTCAAACCATTCCCGTTCAAACTACCCCGAAATAGCCCAAAAACCCACACACTTCCGTAATTTCCCTCAAAATTGGCTTTTAAGCACATACTTTCTCTCTTTGCATCCTGAGATATGTAGTTCCACTTTACCCATAGTAAAACTTGGACTACAAATCACAGAATATAAAGAAAAAACCAGGACTGGATAAGCACCTACAGATTGGAATGGGTCATGTTGGGAAGTATGTAAGTAGACCAGCTGGGCGGGGAAATAGCCCAATCTGGGAAACCTGTTCGGAACCGCCATCTAAATACAAAGGAAAAACCTTTTGTGAAGGAGACATCTTTCTGTTTTTCCTGGCAGCCACCTTTTTTTGGTTTTCTGAATGAGGGAAACTTTTTCGGCTCACAGCGTTTTGAGTTCAGAGCACAAACAACATTTCCCCATGAAGTAAATATGCCACAAAATGAGTCTGTCCTTAACTTGGTCTCCAGGCCTTTAATGCCTGATATAGCCTACTCAGGCAAGTTTCAATGTTAAATTCAGCCATTCAGAATGCTAGAATTATGAGCAACAATGGGCAGAATTTAGGAAGCCTTTCCTAGACTCGTGAGGTCTCCACGGTAAAGCTGTTTATCTCCACAGTGGCAGTATGAAGCCTTTCTGCTTATTTATTCAACTCTATATATGTCTACCCTCTTTTGCATGTCTTTTATGCAGTGTAGTTGCAAGAGGGTTTTGGGGAGGCCCAGGCCCCCCCTCTGAAATCCTGGGACCCACTGTCAACCCAACACAACCCAGGAGCTGAACAACAGTATGGTGTACCGTTGTGCAGAAATAGTGAACAGAGGCTGTCATAAGTCTTCATAAGCACTCGGCTTGACTCTCGGCCTCCCTCTGCAGCTAAGAACAGCCTATCCAATCAGAATGTAGCGCACAAAACTGCTAATCATGGGCATTAGTCACTGAATGGTTTTGTGCCTGTATTCTGATAGGAGAAGAGGTGCAGTGGGGTGTGGGTAGTTGGTGTGCACAAAAGCCTCTCTGCAGGAGAGCTTGTGATGTCACATATTCCCTTTCATAGGCACCCCCCCTCCACTTTTTTTTATGGCCCCCCTACTTTTGTCTTTGGTCCCCTCTGTGCCGGTCCTAAATTTTATTCCTGGTGACGCCACTGCTTTTATGTCCACATTATCAGCCACCTATGTCTTCATACGTCTTCATGTTGTGCAGCGCTCCATGTTTCTGTATCCCCCGCATTGTTGTTTCTTGTCACTCACATCTGGCACCTTAGTTACTCCTAACAATGGGCTATCCAGATTGTAGCCCTCAACATGCCATACTTAAGCGCAGCTCCCCTTGCTGCCATGTCATTCCCTGTGGGACAGCTCTTCTGACTGCACCAGCTCCCTTGCTTTCCTGGCTGTGCTAATAGCTGTGACAAATCAACTTCCAGGACACCAGTGGTCCAGGGATGAATATTAGTTTCTAAACCATCAATCAGCCCCACACCTCCAGTACATCAGAAAGATCTGAACAGATCATAAACACAAGCAAATTATAAACCTCCATGTCAAATTTTGGTAACGTGGATAGAACGGCAGGCTTATCTCCAGAAGGTCGTGGATCGTTGGTTAGTTGCAACATAGCGAAAATACAATTATTACCCAATGATAAAAGGTACTGTCCAGTCAAGGTTGCATAAACATATCTACTTTATTATTATCACCACAGACAGTTCTAGCACACTACAAAATACAACCCACCCTGTAAAGTAATGCAGAGGACAGACAGTTTCATTAAGGAAAAGGAATGAACTCTAGATACTTACAGGAGTGTAGTCTGTAAAGTAATTAATCGCAATAGTTCAAGGATACTTGGTTTCAACACAAAGGGAGCAATGGGTTGCAAAATGTCACTATGGGCCAGTGGAGAAGGACCAGGTGGACAGAACCACAATGTACCTTGTGCTTGTAGAGGCTCTTGGCACTCAACAGGGTTGATGTCAGTTACAGGGCTCTTTGCAGCTTCTGCGACAGACTTCAAGATGGGAAAAAGCTGCGGGTATCAGGCGGCAGTCAGTTCGGTGAGTGAGGCTGCACAGACAGCGGCAGCCTGGCCTGCATGGCGGCTCAGGATAAGGAATCTTTGTCTCAGTGCTGGTTGGTGGCTCTGAAACACTGGTCGAGGCATCTCAGATGGCGTTATCGACGGCGGCGTAACAACAGTCAGCAGTCAGTTGCAGCTAGAGGGGCTCGACTGGTTCGAAATTGTCCTTTAAGGTGGATGCTGACTGATGCTTGTCGATCCACTCCTAGCTTCTTCACTGGGCTCGTGTTGTCCTTAAGGCGGACAGTCCAAACCTAAGGAGAGCATTGCAGGCAACAGCCGTGTCCTTGGTTTGGTTCAGAGACTCTTTGTCACTTCCCCCCTAGGAAGCTTGCTTGCACAGCCTAGGAGGGCATGCTGTATGTTGGCTGGGTACCGGTTCTGGAGCTGCTGGAGGGTCCTCTGGATTCATTATCTGCCTCTGTTCCCTAAGTGTTTAAGGGAGCGATATTGCTTCCCTCTTTGTAAATCCGGGTCTTCCTTCACTGGTGGAAGCTATAAGGAAGACTGTACCTTCAGCAAGGGCCCAAATGAGTTATTTGTGTTACTCCTTGCAAAGTCTTCAGATGATCTTACCAAAAGAGCGGCTCAGCCCTCTTTTAAAGCCAAATGGGCTACAGTGATTGGTGTAGGCTAAGCCTACCTTAATGAACCAATCCTTGGTCCCCACCAACAATCTCCTGTATGCATGAGGTCATAACCAGAGTTCTTTGCAACAGAAAAGGTAAAGGGGTGAAAACATAATACTAAATCCCACCCATCTACCTATCTGTTGTGGATCAAAGGTTCTCTCTAGTTTATGGAGCCTTCTGTGGTTCCTGATTAAAGCTGCAGGTCTCCCTTGATGCAACGGTGAGAACAATCCACATACTCGTTCCTTCAGACTAGTGTCCCACTGCAGGGGGTGTCCTAGTGTAAATGCATAGTCCCAGATAAGGCAGGTCACTACCGTTGATATTGAGATGCTGGAGCTGGTTTTAGGTTGAAAGTGCATATGAAAGGTTGTTGGGGTTTCCTGTCTCTTTTTGTTAAACTCTGCAGCCAGGCCCCATATGGGCCTGTTTGAAATATAGTCTGTTAGTATGTTAATTATGTTAATTGCTGCCACCTTCTGCAGTCCTTACACAAAAGGACAGGGCGGATCCATGGAGCCTTTGATAGTTAATTAGGCTGGCCATGGTAGAAGGGAGGTTTTGCCTTCCCCCTTCCGAGATCCCTTGATGTACGGCTGTCATATCCCAACTAAATATGACAGGGGATAGCACCTGTAGTCTGTGTACACCCAGAGTACACAGGACTATGTGTATGTCGTGCAGTGAGCATAGGAACATGTCTGTGGATTAGTCCCACTCATTTCCGGAGGTTCATCTACCATCATTCAATTTATTTTAAAGTTTAAAAATTCCAGGCAAGAGCACACCCACTGTGCAGATGGTCGACTTCCTCACTATAACAGATTAGCCAGAGGGGCAATATCATCTCTTATGGGCCCTGAGTCCTGCTTAGCCAGCATTTCCTGAGGCTTGGGTGGCTAGTTTGGGTGTCCAGGTCAGTAAGAGCTGCATCCACAGGCTACTCCACTAAACTAGAACAATGTAAATCTGGGAGATGGGAGAATTGCAGACAAACTAGTGGCAAAGGGCCAAACATGAGGCGAAATGGCCCTCAACGTCAGGCAGACGGTCCTGGAAATGTCCTGCTGCTAGTTAAACGGCACAAGGGAAGCGAGGGTCCCTTGCCAAGGGCAGCAAGTGCATTACCGGCCCGGTCGGCCGGCTGCCGAGGGTCATATCACCATTAGCAACTGCGGTGCTTGTGCTAAAAGCCGCAATATATTAAAAGAAAAAAAGGGCACATCACTTACCTTCTGCCCGCCAACGTCAGTACTATGACAAGGAGTTTGTTTTTGATGTTGACCACACTGACGTAATCAATACTGAAAAAGGAGCCCTCCCAAAGAATTGGTGTCCCCGGACCGAAAGTATGTGAGTGCAGCTTCTTTTCATTTGTTGTAGCCTTTAGCACCCACACGTGCTTTTTCACGGGCGACGCTAGTTGTGCCATGGTGGGGTTTAGCCAGGGGGGAACTAGTGAGGCACAGGGCAAGGGGAACACCGGGGGTGGGGCTCAGAATGCAGGCTTATACCATACCGGCCTTCATTAGAGAAACAAAAACCCGGAGAATTACGTCACCCGAGCCCCACCTACAATCCCACAAAGCTCCACCCGCCAGCCATGCCCACACATTTATTTTTTCAAACGCGACCACCAAGAAACAGTCTGGATTTCTAGTTTTAAGAGTGTCTTAAACATATCTGCCTACATTAGAGCAACACAGTCTCATGGCCACTAAATGGCAGCAGAAGAACAGGGAGGGCAGAGTGGGGGTGGCAAGGCAAGAGTAGCTCTCTTGCCAGGCAGGCGAGGCTGAGGCACCCACCCATCGCCCTGCGAAACTCCGAGCATCAGAGAACAAGGGGCACGGGTGGTGGAAAGAGGTTTACCTCAGGATGCCAGGTATTTGCATTCAATACCGAGCCTCTTCTCATGCTCCAAGGTGATTGGCTACAGAAAGAACTATAGCAGCCAATCACATGCCGGCCTGGGCGGAATTTCTCGTATTGGCAGAAAACCCAGAGACTCCATGCTCTTCACCGGAGACCCAGAGGAAACCATTAAAACACGGAGCCTCCGAGCTAAACCCGGAGACTAGGGAGGTATGGCTTATACCAAGGAAAACATCCCATGTTTGGAGCTCCCAGAGTGGCTAGCGCCCACCCCACCCTGGGTGCTAATAGCTGATGTAAGCAATGGTAGAAAGTTCTAATATCACTATAGGCAGTCTGCCTATATCCTATACCCTATATCACTCATTATATGCATTCCCCAACTTCTAGTCTATATGGAAGATATGTGACCCATGCTGTCATATAATATAAGAATACATAATTACGTGCATATATGTAAAAAATATGTAAATGTCAGTGGTGGGAAGCAGTCATATTTAAATGGCCCCCACAAGCTACAATAGTGGCAGTGGGGGACATTTGCTTCAGGACAGTCTTTCACTTGGCTAGCCACGGTTCAGTAAACCGCCACTGCAGTGCATTAAGCCTACAAGCAGTATTAGGGCTTTAAACGATGGGAGTCTTTGCACAATAACACCCAAAGGCAGGGTATCATAGCAGTGGGCTCCAGTGCAATTACTTCGCGCGCTAGCAGGAAACGCTCATCTCCTGCAACAGGAAACAGTGGTAGAGCCGGAGAAGGGGAGGTCTGGAACAGACAAGGCTGTACAATGATTAATGCGCTGCCCCTACTGCTATAAAGAACCAGGTTCAAGTCTGTCATGGAGGACAAATTAAATATGATGGGTGGTCTCGGAAGAGTTCTCTGACACTGGTACAGCGCACCCGGGGCTAAGGTGGACACAGCTCGCCGGCACGCAGCCGGCACGCAGCCGGCACGCAGCGGGCAAGTAACACAGATGTACAGATCAGAGCAGATTTATAGCAGAGCATCCACAGCTTTAGGGGGGAAAATGGCAAATATTGATTTTTTATTTTTCATATCAACCACTCGCTGGCATCGCCCAGTCTCACGCGGTGCGGCGTGTCGGCTGATCGGCGTCCCATTACCACGCGCTTCCTTCAGAAAAAAAGATGTGGACGAATTGCAAGGTAGTTTGGGCACATACATCCATTCTGCATCATCCAGCCCTGCCTGGCCCTATGAGGGGTTTCGGGGTGGTTTAGGGATGCAGAGCATGGGCCATTGCCCTGTAGGACTTTATTCTACTACTGATGGCCAAGGCGGGCGTATGCCCTGGCACGTGTTCGACACAGGGATGCAGTGGTATGGTCACACATGCCTACCTGTGTACTTGCTGTAGAGAGATGGTCCCCTGGAAGCATGCGTGTTCTGGAGCTGAGAATCTTACACTTATCTGGGGGCTCTGTCTGTGCATCAATGAGAAGGGGAGAGCAACACTGCCATCTAGAGGACACGAGAAGGACAGAGCATGGAAGAACAATTTCAAACAGGTCTGAAAGATCCCTGGGTCAGATGCTTACAGCTGCAGACATTAAACAAGATTCTGTGGTAGCTTACTAAATGCTGGCGAGCGTGTGCAAATGACGAAATAAATGCATACTATCACGGCAAGTAAACTCTGTATGAGACACTGCATCTCAAAGAGAGCAGCCTTGCAAGGAAAATCCCCTTTTACTGTGATGCATTTTGAACAGATGTGCGCCTTGGAGTTTCACAGCAGGAACGAGGAAAACGTCACACAAACTCTGCAGGATCCACGTCTGCAGGTCAGACAAAAATGGGCAAATGGCGTGACTGCGACTTTTGAACAACTTCGACTTTTTGAGCATGTACAATTTCTCTAGACCTGCATTTCACCACAGTGTCATTCTAGTCGCTTTCTATATTTTTCGGCTTCGTTATCAGAAAATCCCGTTTGGAATATACATCATCACTAAGGATTTGTTGTTTGTAATTATGTGTGCTACTCACCAGGAAACGACAACCGGCAGATGCAGTAGCAGCTGGATGGCTTTCATGGAAACATTGACCCATGAAAGACGTAAAGTTAAAGAGTAGTTGGCAAAATGTAGTCATCCCATACTCACAATAGAAACTGTTAAAATGTCTCGAGTGAAAAGGGCACCTCAAGAATATATTTTTACTTGGCTGAAAGTATTTAATAAATGAAAATAATACAGGAACTGCAATGTGCAGTTCTTTAAGTGGGGTTGTAAATTGAGGGGGGCTCTCGTTAGAAGGTGTGGCTTAATTATGAGTGCTTAGGCCACGCCCCTAACAAGAGCACCCCCCCCCCCAACCCTTGCATTCAAGGAGCCATGGTTAAAGAAATGACTGCATGGGTCGCTGACCATCCCAGGCAACCTTTTAACCACACAGTCCTTGAATGCAATGGCTGCCTGCTCTTTATTTACGAAACAGAAGGAGGGCTGGGTTAGCCAGCAGGGGCGTTGCTAGGGGGGGCAAAGGGGGCTATAGCCCCTGATCTTTTGGTTGTAGCCCCGGATAGAATCTCAGGAGCTACAGCCAAAAGACTAGCTAGCCCCCAGTCCCAACAGTACTGACATCAGCTTAGCCCCGGGTCTTTTCCAGACCTAGCAACTCCCCTATTAGCCAGTCTCTCGTTTTGTTTCTGAGTAAAGAGCTAACATGCAGGTCGAAGCCCATTAACCCTTCCACCGCGTGTTAGCTCTTTTCTTTTTTCTAAACTGAAGTGCGGACACCTGCAAACAGCAGGTGTAACCGTGCAGTGTGGGTTGCCTAATAGCTCTGTACTCTGAAACAGGAGGAGCCATCACCCAGCATCAAGCCCTCACGCTGGCTGATGGCTATTTACTTGGAAACAAAAGGAGAGCTGGGAAGTCCAGCCTTCCTCATGTTTCAGAGTACAGAGCAGCATCAGCAGCAGGCAGCACTTTCATTCAAGGATCTCGTGATAAAGCATTGCACCACTTGGCCCCTTGAATGAAAAGGCTGCCTGCTGGGTGTGAGCTGGGGCACAATGGTGTCACACCTTTGGTGCACCCTGCCCCTTCTTTTGTTTAAAAGGAGTGGCTGGGCGCATCAAAGGTAATACTGCCAGTGCGCCCCAGCTCGACTAATTTTAGCAGCTCCCACCCCTTAGGGGAGGTGGGGGGGCTCTCGATAGGGGGCGTGGCCTAAGCACACCCATACTTAGGCCACTCCCCGAATGTGAGCCCCCCTCTTGATTTCTAATCCCACTTAAGGCACTGTCCCCCACCATAAGCCTAAAGCTCAGCCTATCCCAGAGGACTCTAATTCCAGCCCTTATGTATCACAGCAAATCGCATACATCTGCCTCTGAAGGATGAATGGAGGAAACACTAAGGGCCCGATTTACACCCATGTTTTAACATGGGAAAGCCCCATTGAAAACATGTTTGTAAATCAGACCCTAAGTGTGCAAGCATCAATACTTGTGCATTGTATGCTGCGCAAAACATCTTGACAGTATATGCACAACCCACTGAGATATTTCACTAGGATTTGGTCAGGCTGCACTGCCAATTGCTGGATAGTGGGGTTATTTAAATAAATAAATAAATAAATAAATAAATAAATAAATAAATGAATAATGGGCTGGCTTGTCCAGTAACTGTGGAGTCTCCAGTTGTTCCACGCCCCCGTTCCCCTTCTTAACGTACTTCGTTTTAAGTAGCGCATTTTTCACGGGTTGCCAGGGAATATAGCCTCGGTAATCCACACAAGATGTGTCTCTACAGCCTAGCCTAACACGCTAGTCATGTATGTAAAACAAGAATGTCAATTTCAACCGTGCGAAGGAACAGTGGACGGGACCATCTCCAACAGTAGTGCATGTCTTATTAAAATAAGAACCAATGTAAAAAAAATGTGTTTAGGAAAAAAACATTATTTAATAAAGCGTTTTCTTTTATTTAATGTACATGTTTAAAAATGTAACACCATGTGATAAAAAAAGCACACATAACTATTAACAAAAACACAGAAAAATGGCCGACACAATGTACAACTCTATATGCAAAATTCTTTAAAGATGTTTGTGCACTGGACTCAGGACAGCTATCAATTCCTTGAGACCGCTCTTCTAAAATGTGCAAAGACCAAAGCTCCAACGGAATGTCAGATGGCACAGCCATATTATCTTCATGTTCAAGTCTAGAGGCCGGCTTAATGAGTACATATGGCTAATGACGGTATGTTTAATGTTAGGGTGAGTGTTGTGAAAAATAAAATGAGCACTAATCTCAAAGTGAATTATGTGCATATTGACTCAGGCATACAACTCTTCTATCAGAGACATATTTGTCTAATATAAAGATCTATGGTCAGTCATTTCTATGTTCCCAAAATGCTCTTCGGATATATGCAAAGCAGCAATGAGCCCTCATAGGTGATATTTGTCACATTCTTTTTCGCAAAGGGGCATTTCGAAAAATTACCGTAGGAGTGTACGAGACCATCCAGCTTGGTTTGACAACCTTCTATTAGAAAATAAAAATATATATGGTCATTCAAGATTTTGATAATGTGCTTTGCTCAGTAAAACATGTGTAACAATCTTATGATTACAGCAATATATTCTGCAAATTAACAAAAAGCAATGTAACTTTTTAAAAAGAGTGTACAATGTTAGTATAATTTAATCATTTCCCTTTTTAGTAGCTTTTTTTGCCTGTCATACACATCATCTTGTCCTTCTTGGAAAGGTCCACCCACAAGGATTAAAATCTGTGCACACCACAGCAATGTTTAATTGTGCGTGCTGAAAAAAATCCCGTAGGACATAAGCAATGACAATGTATGTCTCCAAATACCAGGCCAGTGTCCACCTGAGGGGATGCCTCTGTTGTTGCAGCTCACATTCTACTTTTAGCCATAAAACCAACACCATCCCATTCATGCTGCTGTCAGCAACGACTTGGGGGAGGGAAGTCTGCACCTAGAAATCAGATTCTCGCCCACTGAGAGGGAGAAAGACAGACAGACAGAGAGTGCAGAAAGACAAAGAGAGAGCGCTAGAATGTCATATAATAACACAGTTACAGCTAGTATTATTTTAACCCCCTACAAGACAAACACAGCAACCTGTCATGATGCCTACCCCCGGAGCACCAGGCCAGGCCCAGCACCCCCGGAAGCAGGCATCACGCCCCCGGGTAAAAGCCCAGCGGCCCTTTATAGGGGCTCTTTGGACTCTGTCCTGGCGCCGTTGGCGCCAGGCTCATGTTGGGCATCAGTCCTAGCGCCATAGGCGCCAGGCTCATAAGGGGAAGTGTTTGGTGCACTTACCTGAAGCAGACCATGCTGCATGAAGAACCAAGCCAAATGAGGCTTAGGAGGGACTATTTATCTGAAGGATCTATTTTGTTACTTGGGTGGGGCTGTGGAAGAATACTCACCTGGAACTTCTTCCAAAGCTATTTAAGCCACGCCCGGACAGCCACACGTGCTTCGCGTTGTTCTGCATCCCAGCAGCTGAACGCTCACCGTGTCTGCTCCTGCACCTGGACTCCAGCCACGCCCGCCTCGAACCTGGAACACCTGTAAGGGAATAAGAGAAGAGAAAGGTGAAAACCAAGAACTTATTCAACCTTCTTACCTGCATCCGGAATCTTCACGCCAGCATTCCTGAAGGAAGACTTCCATTTAAAAGCACCGCGTTGCTCGCTGCAGCGCCGTGCTTCACTCACCTGTTCCCGAGACACCTCCCGGCTCCATCGCGGCTCTCAGCAGCGGTCGCCATATCTCTGCACCTAGGGGAGAGAAGGAGAGACAAAAGGTGAGCAAGGGAACACAAGAGGAAAGCCGAATTTTCAGCCATATTACTTACCGGCTTTTCTTGGTGAACCATTCCACATCTCGGGTCGGCGCCGCATCTTTGGCAGGTACCGCACCCCGGCCCCTATGGGGAAAGGACAAAAGACATTACTGGAGAATTATAAAGACATTTAGAGGGGTCGCCCTCATCGCTCAGAAAAGTCAAGTTGATGTGCCAGCGCCATTCTGAAAACCAGTGAAGTAACTGGACGAACGCGCGCCCCTGCACCAGAAGCAGGATGGAGAGTTCATCCTTCCAAACCATAAGGTGAGCTTAAACCGGGGGTTTTGGAGGAAGTCAGAGAAGAACGAAGGGAGAAAGGGGGGAGCAAGCACACTATTCAGCAGACAGTTAATCCCCTTTCTCATCTGCAGAAGGATATTCCTACGGGCCAGACAAGCAAGATTTGGGGGTCCTGTTCAATCGGTGGTCCGAATTCTGCGCATCACGCTTGAAGAGGCCACAGCAACCCAGACCAGACCAGCGCCTCCGTGGGGAACAGGTGAGCGCTACAGAACGCGAAGTCTTCCTACAAATTCCCACCCAGGCGCTATGGAAACTTCAGAGACTGACCAGTTGGCCCAACTACTGGGGGAATTACGGGCCGAAGTACACGCCGCTCGTCAAGAGACTAATGCTCTCAGGAGGGAAGTGATTGTAACAAAGGAAAGAGCTGATGACCTGGCTAGACAGCTTTTGCAAGGTCAAGCTGGACAAACTCCTTTACCCGGTTCCGGAGGGAACCCCGCTCCTGTGCTTTCCAGTAACCCGGTGCAGATTAATCTACCTGGAAACATGCCGCTGGGCCCACCCGAACGCTTTGCTGGGGACCCCAAACGATTCGCCGTATTCATGAATCAGTTTCGTTTGCATTTCCTGTGCAGACCTGGGGCCTTCCCTAATGACCAGACCAAGGTAGCCTTTGTATTGTCATATCTCAGCGGCAGTGCTGCCGATTGGTCAGTTCCACTGGTAACTCAAGATGACCCGATTCTTCGTGATTTTCAAGGATTTCAAGCAAGCATGGAAAGGTTATTTGCTCGTCACTCCCAGGGGCAGGCTCTAGATGACGAACTTCTATCTCTGCGATAGGGCAATCAAGACCTCCTTTCCTACATTGCAACCTTTAATAGACTAATTGTGGAAACTGGGTGGCCAGAGGATAAAAGAATCACGTTATTTTATCGAGGTCTACGCAGAGAACTTAAAGATGTCCTGGCCCAAGTTGTAAATCCGCCCCAAGAATGCTCAGAATATATAGACTTAGTGGTCCAATTGGATCACAGACTGCAAAACAGAAAAGCAGATCGGTCCAAGTTTGAGACCCGGGTGTTAGTCAAGACCCACGCTAACCTCAAGGGGCTGAAGCCTCTGAGCCAATGCAAATCGGAGGAGTTAAAGGACCTTTAACGCAAAAGGAACGTGAAAGAAGACGGCAGATGTACTTATGTCTTTATTGTGGATCCTCTGGACACTTTCTACGAGATTGTCCGGCAAGGCCGCCCAGGAAGGTGGTAGGAGCCGCTGATAAAATCCATGAAACCTCTGTATCGGGAAACGACCACACCCGACAAGCGTAGGGGTCCGCTTGCCGAGCTTGAAAACGAACTCTCAGACCTCGCATTTCACTGTGCCAATGGTCCTCGTAGATCCGGAACAGCCTAAGCGGTTGCATGCAATAAAGGCATACATCGATAGTGGGGCTATAGGAAACTACGTGGATCGTGAATTGGTCTCCAGGATTAACCTTCCCCTGCGTCCTAAAACCAGCAAACATGTCATCACCATAGTTGATGGAACCGAAGTTGCCTCGGGACCGGAAACACATTCCACAGCTGAGGTGACACTTGTAGGTCCGGACGGCCATCGGGAGGCAGTTGTGTTTGATGTAATCAAGGCTCCACTGTTTCAGGTTATTCTCGGAATCCCTTGGTTAGAGACACATAATCCTCGAATTGATTGGCGAGCGAAGAGAATAACCTTTCCGGAGTGTGCACGAACCTGCTACCCAGAAAATCTGAAGATCAGTCTAGCATCAGTAACCTCTGTCTCCATGCAACTACCTCCGGAATACCAAGACTTTCAGGACGTCTTCCAAAAGGAACAGGACAACACGTTACCTCCTCACAGATCGTACGATTGCCAAATCGATCTGGTGCCCGGTGCACAACCCCCTTGTAGCAGGATTTATGCCCTTACTGAGCCAGAGAATCTGCATTTGAGACAATATTTAGATCAATACCTAGCCAATGGTTTCATTCGCCCGTCAAAGTCTCCGGCATCCTCGGCTTTGTTCTTCGTGCCAAAAAAAGAAGGCGACCTTAGAACTTGTATCGATTACCGCGCATTGAACCAGATAACTGTTAAAAATCGTTACCCTCTGCCTTTGATCCCTGAACTCCTTGACCAGGTGAAGGACGCTTGCATATACACCAAGTTAGATCTCCGGGGGGCTTATCATCTGGTACGAGTAAAAGAAGGCGACGAATGGAAAATGGCCTTCCGTACAAAATATGGACTATTCGAATACCAGGTGATGCCTTTCGGGTTGTGCAACGCGCCTGCTGCCTTCCAATTCTTCTTGAACTATGTCCTTCGGGAACTCATCGATGTCTGTGTTGTCGTGTATATCGATGACATTCTGGTGTACTTCTCTTCGGAATCTGATCACAGAAAACAGGTCAGGGCCGTCCTTGAGAAATTGCGCCAGCACAAACTGTTTGCAAAGCTGGAAAAATGCGTTTTCCATACCACCGAGGTTGAGTTTCTTGGATTCATCCTGACACCTAAAGGGGTCCGAATGGACTCACGGAAAGTGGATGCCATCCTCAAATGGCCATCACCTAGTTCGGTGAAAGGTGTCCAAAGCATGCTTGGTTTTGCCAATTTTTATCGCAGGTTTATCCCGGAATTTTTCACGGGTGGTGCAACCCATCACTGCACTCTTGCGGAAGAATAAACGTTTTGAATGGACCGAGGAAGCTGAACAGGCCTTTCAGGAATTAAAAGCTAAATTTACGTCTGCACCTATTTTGAAACACCCGCGTCCTGATCTCTCATATATAGTCGAAACCAACGCATCCAGCTTAGCCATGGGAGCTGTCCTGTCTCAGAGAGACCCCGAAACCAACCAACTGCACCCCGTAGCATTTTGGTCCAGAAAGTTCTCGCCGCCGGAGATAAATTATGCAATCACCGATAAGGAATTATTAGCCATTAAGTCCGCCTTTAAGGCTTGGCGGTATTATCTTCTTGGCGCCAGGCATACCATCACCGTGATCACCGAAATTTACAATATTTAAAAACTGCCAAGGCTCAGTCTTCACGACAGCTCCGATGGGCTTTATTCTTTGCTGAGTTCGATTTTGTAATCACCTACCGTCCCGGCTGTAAGAATGGCAAAGCGGATGCGCTATCTCGAATTGGAATGGGAGAAATGGACACAAACTCAGAACCTGTGCCGATAATTCCTGAACAAAGAATCTTGGGGATAACCACTTTACAAACCCTTGAAGACATTCAAGCACGGGTAAAACTATTCCTGGACTCTTCAGCCTTGCAGGATTGGATCAAAAAGGGGTCTGCCTTTTCAATCAACGATGGCTTACCTTACTTCCAAGGACGTTTATTTTTGCCAGAAAAGGAATTGCAAGAACTGGTTATTTCCCGTCATCACGATACTCTGATGGAAGGACATCCTGGCATTGCCAAAACAGAGGAAAAAATTAAACGACAATTCTGGTGGCCGTCCTGGCGAAAGGATATTAAATCTTTCGTGATGTCCTGTGGAGTTTGCGCCCAAAACAAAGGTCAAAAAACAAAACCCGCTGGTCTTCTTCAACCCTTAGACATTTCACCAGCACCTTGGCACACCTTGTCACTAGATTTTATCACGGACCTGCCCTCTTGTAATGGATACAATACTATTCTGGTTGTAGTGGATTTATTTTCCAAGATGGCCCATTTTATTCCGTTGAAAGGATTACCTTCAGCTTTTGTTCTTGCCAAGGAATTCCTCGAAAATATCATCCGTCTGCATGGATTCCCGTCCATACTAATCTCCGATCAGGGAAGCCAGTTTATTTCTCATTTTTGGAAAAAGTGTTGTCAACTGGCACAAATCGACGTAAGACTCTCAACCAGCCACCACCCACAGACCGATGGTCAGACGGAGAGAACAAACCAGACCCTTGAACAATATCTACGATCTATGTTGCACCAATCGGAGGGTAATTGGAAGGATATTTTATGGGTGGCTGAATATGCATACAATAACTCCATACACTCTGGAACTGGTCAGAGCCCCTTTTATACCCTATATGGACATCACCCTCGTACTTCAGACTTGGACTCACCTTTGAGCCTCGAAATGCCCACAGTGGACCATTTGCATTCTACGGTTACTCAAGCCTTCAAGGATGCTACTGCACACTTACAACATGCGAAAGGGAAATACAAAAAGAATGCGGATCTGCATTGAAAGGAGGCGCCTCCATACCAAATAGGGGATCAAGTATGGTTGGCTACCAAACACTTATCGCTCAAGGGACCTCGGACTTTTAATCCAAGGTATTTAGGCCCTTACTCGATCAAAGCTATAATTAACCCAGTGGCAGTCAAGCTAGATCTACCAGCTAACATGCGGATTCACCCCGTTTTTCATGTGTCGCTTTTGAAACCAGTGCAACCAGGAACCAGATTAATAAAGCCACCAGAACCAATCCAGATAGATGGGGAGCCTGAATTCGAGGTGAAGAACATTTTGGACTCTAAGATTTCAAAATCAAAACTTTTCTATCTAATTGATTGGAAGGGGTACGGGCCTCAGGAAAGATCTTGGGAACCCAGCGACCACGTACATGCACCTCGGCTAGTAAAAAGGTTCCATCGGAATTTCCCGAACAAACCGAAACCTCCCGGGGAAACGACCTTGTGAGGGGCCTTGGGGGGAGGGCTGTCATGATGCCTACCCCCGGAGCACCAGGCCAGGCCCAGCACCCCCGGGAGCAGGCATCACGCCCCCGGGTAAAAGCCCAGCGGCCCTCTATAGGGGCTCTTTGGACTCTGTCTTGGCGCCGTTGGCGCTAGACTCATGTTGGACATCAGTCCTGGCGCCATAGGCGCCAGGCTCATAAGGGGAAGTGTTTGGTGCACTTACCTGAAGCAGACCATGCTGCACACTCACCTGATGCAGACCATGCTGCATGAAGAACCAAGCCAAATGAGGCTTAGGAGGGACTATTTTTCTGAAGGAACTATTTTGTTACTTGGGTGGGGCTGTGGAAGAATACTCACCTGGAACTTCTTCCAAAGCTATTTAAGCCACGCCCGGACAGCCACACGTGCTTCGCATTGTTCTGCATCCCAGCAGCTGAACGCTCACCCTGTCTGCTCCTGCACCTGGACTCCAGCCACGCCCGCCTCGAACCTGGAACACCTGTAAGGGAATAAGAGAAGAGAAAGGTGAAAACCAAGAACTTATTCAACCTTCTTACCTGCATCTGGAATCTTCACGCCAGACTTCCATTTAAAAGCACTGCGTTGCTTGCTGCAGCGCCGCGCTTCACTCACCTGTTCCCGAGACGCTGTTCGGCTCCATCGCGGCTCTCAGCACCGGTCGCCATATCTCTGCACCTAGAGGAGAGAAGAAGAGACAAAAGGTGAGCAAGGGAACACAGAGGAAAGCCGAATTTTCAGCCATATTACTTACCGGCTTTTCTTGGTGAACCATTCCACATCTCGGGTCGGCGCCGCATCTTTGGCAGGTACCGCACCCCGGCCCCTATGGGGAAAGGACAAAAGACATTACTGGAGAATTATAAAGACATTTAGAGGGGTCGCCCTCATCACTAACTCACCTGATTTTACCACCGGCAATTTAACCCCTCAACGCATCGCCTCTGTTCTGCACCTGAAAAAAAGGACAGAAAAAACAACATAAAAGGAGGCTCACACTTGAACTTTTGCATCTTCATACTTACGGCGTATCGCTCAGAAAAGTCAAGTGGATGTGCCAGCGCCATTCTGAAAACCAGTGAAGTAACTGGACGAACGCGTGCCCCTGCACCAGAAGCAGGATGGAGAGTTCATCCTTCCAAACCATAAGGTGAGCTTAAACCGGGGGTTTTGGAGGAAGTCAGAGAAGAACGAAGGGGGAAAGGGGGGAGCAAGCACACTATTCAGCCGACAGTTAATCCCCTTTCTCATCTGCAGAAGGATATTCCTACGGGCCAGACAAGCAAGATTTGGGGGTCCTGTTCAATCGGTGATCTGAATTCTGCGCATCACGCTTGAAGAGACCACAGCAACCCAGACCAGACCAGCGCCTCCGTGGGAGCCAGGTGAGCGATACACAACCATCTACTTTGTACAAGTGCCGTAATACCTCTGGGTCTGGGATCTATATCAAATGAAATAAATAAATAAATAAACAATCAACAAAAAACGAAATAACCATCCCAAATAAGGTAAAATTGATGGCTGACAAAAAGTTCAAGCTTTAAGTTTTTAAGAAACACAAGAACGTTGGGAATAGGCCTAGGATGGTGGGTATTTGGTTCCATAAATGTACAGCATTAGAAGAAAAGGTGCAGCACCTAGTATTGGCCTTATGGCACCTTGGCATTACCCGGGCATCCCTCCTCCTTATCCAGCCCTTACTATTTGAGCTACATCACACCCCCAGCCTGCTTAGTAAGGACTGTCACAAGGAGCAGTAGGGCTGAGAGTACCAGTCTGAACCTATTGGTAATCTAGGCGTTTCTAAGTACTTAAAATGGCTGCTCCTCGGCCCACAAATGCCCGCCAGGTCCTGCCTTAGTGACAGTGACGGCCTGGGTGAATTGGCACCCCCTCCCATCTCCGCACGTCCCTGGTCAAAAAGGGGAGGACTGGGGGGTTGCCGGTGAGCCACTTTTATTTTTCTATCTCTTCCCGCTCCGGCGCCTGGCAGTTAATCACTGGAATAGAGAGCTAATGCACCCTATTCCAATGGAAACCGCCTTGCTTCTGCCTCAGAGTGGGGAGGTATTCATCTCAATAGGGCGCATTTAATAGCAAAAGGGCGCCTGCTGTGCCTTCTCCCACTATGCCAACTCGGGGGAGCCCTTGAAATACTCCCTGAGCTGACGTGGTGGGAGGATAATGGTGCCCTGGGGCTGCAGGGCGCCCCGGGCGGTCGCCCAGACCGCCCTGCCCTAAGGCCAGCCCTGATGCCCTCAACAAGGTTCTATTCAACAAAAGTTCCGTTTTTAACTATGGACACCAGAGAAGGTTTAAATGAATTCTCCCTCTATAAAGAGCAGAGAGGTGGCACAGCGAAACCAGTTGGCTGAGGTTTGCCATCAAGCCGTGGCACAAATAATTGCTGTGACGTGAGCAAGATTTACAATTTAATGAAGACAGAACATTATTTTTTAAAGTTTTTTCTAGCTGGAAAATGTTACTTACTGGCAAGAAGTGCTTCTGCAGATATCTGAGGTTTCTGCAGTAAGAACATTACGCAGCTACCGCTTCCTTGGAAACTGAAAATGCATCTTTGCGGTGACTGGGAAAGGAGGGTCTGGTTAGGGCAGAGTTCTTTAAACCGATAGTAGACAGCACTGCTAATAGTATGTGCAAAGAAATACCACCCAGGTTCACAATAGTAGTATTTCTGTGACACTATTGTTACAGGTAAGGTAGGGTTAAACCCCAAATTTATGTGCACATTTTAATGATTCCTAGTGAAAGTTCCGAATGCCATAGTTTCGAATGGCAAAGTTTCGAAAAAAAATGCATCGAAAAAATGCATTTTTTTTAATGGGGTCCCCCCAATCCCCGTTTTTTTAGCCCTTAAAAAACACTATAGTAAAAAAAAAAGTTACCTAAAAAAAATGCATTTTTTCGATGCATTTATTTTTCTCGAAACTTTGGTATTCGAAACAATGCATTCGAAACAATGCCTGGATACCCATTTTAAGGGCAGGTTCTTTATAATGGGTATTTCCAGCCTTTTTCTTTGTTGTTCCGGTCAACCAGATCCACTCATTGAAAGACAACCTTGATATGTTGCACCTCTCTGCAATCTTGCCCTAAGCAGTCATGTTACTCAGAGTGCCACCATGGTATATTTGACAACCAAAGATGGTCTCTTTCTGTCCTACCTGCGTCCTAGGAATAGGGAATAATTCTCTCTGGCCATTTCCCATGTGCTCATGGAAGCATCAGGGGAACACCGGGCCCCTTTACGCCAGACTAGAGCAAAGCTTGCCCCAAGTCTACAATCGACTAAGCATCAGACTGAACTGCAAATCAGGAAAAGGATCTATGGGGCCTCATCACGAGTTCGGCAGTGCAGTAAAAAAACAGCAGTAAAGTGGTGGTAATTCTAGAATGTACTGCACCTCAGAATTCCAAACATGGAGGTAAAGTGGAGTATTCACTTCCAGCAAAAAGCTGGCAGTAGATCATTCACTTTGCCTGCAATAATCGTCGGATTTACCACACAGAATCACTGCTTGCGGTAAATCTGCCAGAAATCCCCATGGAGTCCTAAGGACAACAGAAATGAGGATTTGCACTGCCATACCACCACTCCTAATCCTGTGGGAATGCCACAGACGGAGTGCTTACAGCAGTACATTGTTTTGGTGTTTAATCGGCAGATGTACTGCCAAGATACTGCCAAATTGGTAATGAGGTGCTATGGGTAGGGACCCGAGGGAAACGTATTCATTGTCTCAGTGGCATCTTATTTTACTGGCGCACATGTCGATATTCTGGCAAAGTGTTTCACGCTTGGATTGGTTACGTTCTATCCAGACTGAGTGAGAATTCATTGGGCCTCATTATAGCCATGGCGGTCTGGGAACTACGGTACCGGTAAGCATGCCGGTACCGTAGTTCCCGGACCGCCATACTACGAGCTATGCTAGCGGGTGCCTGTCAGCCCACCAGGTCTGGTCTGGCGGGCAGAGTGGCACCCACGAGCGCAGCATGCACCGGCACCGTCATTGACGGTGCCTGTGCATCGACATCCCCATTCCCATTGAGCCCTATGGGACTCAAATGGGAATGGGGACTGACAGGCACCGCCACCCGGCAATGCAGGAATTACCGGGTCCAGCAATGTTGGAATAACCCAGTAATTCCTCATTGATGGGTGCTGGACAAAATGCAACACCGGTTTTACCAGCATGGCTGCCGCCAGAGTTGTAATAAGGGCCAATGAAAGGATTTACCAATTCCATGCAAAGTATTTAAACTTTTGAATGAGTGAAATAGCACCCAAGCAAGCTTTAAATAAAGCAAAAGCACTGGCTCACGCATGTTTTTCTCTCAATAGAGCTTCAAAGAAGTATAGCTTTGTCTAGACAGAAGCAGGGCACTAATTCTAAGTGAAATCAAAAAAGCTAGACATCATAGAATGATGTATGAATGATACAAAAAAGTGCATGGAAATCTGGGTAAATCCCCATTCTGGGTGGGACGCATTTCAAGAGAAACACGCCAATCAAACCTGAGACCACTTTGACACAGTCAAATATGTTCACATATCTCAATACTTCTGAGTGTTTACGTTCAAGTAAGCTTAAATGTCTGAGTTACAAAACAGTGTATAACCAAGCCAAAGGGCTGGGAGATCACCAACCAGAATTACCGTTACCGGCACTTGGACTGCTGGTAATAACGGCAGATTCCAAGTGCCAGTAAGGGTAAATTAATCCCCATTCGTGGGGCCTCATTAAGAGGTTGATGGTAACCCTGTAACACTGTTTCCGCCCCCTGAGATCCCAGTGCCACCAGGACATTATAAGTTCCGGCGGCCCGGGATCTCAGGCAGTGGAAATCATAAGTCCCCATTTCCATAGAGTCGCGCGGGACTCTTTGGGAGTGTTGAGACGGACGCCCTGGCACTGTTACTAACGGTACTGGTTCTTCCGTGACAACTGTGCCAACCGGAGTCACTGCGCCCGGCAGGTCAGACCCTGATGGGCGCAGAGGCCCCTGCAGGCACAGTTGTAGTGTGCCGGTACGGAATGGGTGCCGGTACATTACTACCAGCACCCTGAATTTAGGACCGGCAGACTTGTAATGAAGCCCGTAGTCTGCCGGTGTGGAATGGGTTCCGGAACGTTGCTACCGGCACCCTTAATTCCGGACCAGTAGATTTGTAATGAGGCCCATGGAGTCACATAGGAATCCATAGGGAGATTGCTGTTATTACCGGCACCGGTAATAACGGCTATTTTTTGCTGTGGGGGTGCCTGACTTACCTCCAGGTCTTGGCTGGAGGTAAATTAGGCACCACACCGGCCAACTCGGAGTATGCTGGTGCGGTATTGTGCCAGTAAACGGAATTACCGACACGTTAACACTTCACCAGCATATTCATAATGAGGCCCAAACTATATAAACTGAGAAAAAAACAAACGACCTAAAAGGGACAAATAAAAAAATGGAACCTGAAAATATCTGTGATTATTCCAAATGGCACCTTAAAAACCTACAGAAGTGATGGGGTACCTACCGGCTTAGTGACATAAAGGAACGGTGAGTACTGCCCAGGACATATGAAATCAAGAGGGCACTTCCTGCTTTAGAAAGCAGACTTGCACCAGAAGATGTGAGCTGTGCTCTGCTGGTTCATCTTACAATGCATGCCTTTCTGATGAGAGCCAAGATTTGACCTAATATGCCGCCAGTCGGTCAATGACAACAGACATTTCAATATCTCCAAGAGAGTTATACTATGGCACCAAGATTAGTGGCTGGATTCACCCTAGAAGACGGGGATGGGCCACAAAAGAAATGAGAAAGTCAGACAGGGACACAGTTTGGAAAGGCATGAAAAGTTTCTCTCATTATTAAGAGTGAAACATTTTCCAATGTCGAAATCGTAAAAAATAGATTGTTGATCATAGTGCATGATCAGTGGTGCAGTTTGGCACGTGAAGGCAAGGAGACAGCACAGGGCATATCTTTCCCTTTCATCCTTGCAAATCTACCAATCCAGAAATCACCTTCCTTAATTAGCTAAAAACACTGAAAGGTACCACATGCCACACAACATGAAATTGATCAGCTGTGCACCTGAGAGAAAATTGCTATGTTGACTACCGACACAAAAGCTAAATATCATTGAGGGTAGGGGGATTGCATCAATACGATAATAGGAGAACTGCGTAATCTGAGGCCCAGGAGTGTAGCATTAGCAAAATCTTCGGGGTAGCGGAAGTGACATCACATATCTAGTGCGCCTTTGCAGATGTTAGAGGAAGTGACATTGCCAGTCCTTGAACGTTCAGTCTAATACGTTCAAAACCTTGCAGAAGTGTACATAAAAGGACGGGTGAAGACCTTTTGTGGTCCAGGTTGTTCCCCTGACTGGCGCAGTCAACAGTTACTGTACCATAGGATGCAAGCCTTCAGGTCTGTGTTTGTACCTGCAGGAGGCGCTAGTGCACGAAAGTACCTCTGTGAGTGATAGAGACTCAGGAAACACTGGAAGTGGGGAGTTCCTGTCAAGAACGAACAATTCAGAAATGCTACGATTTCTGGCATATTCAAAACCCCTGGAATGTCTGCTAGACCCTCATTAATACCAGAAATCAGTTCATTAGGTTTTGTAAAAAAATCATTACATGTCTGGTGGTATCCCTCAGGGAAACCTGGCGGGATACCACCAGACGGAATTGCCGTTACTGGCATTTGGAATGTCGGAATTACTTGCAGATTCCAAATGCCAGTAAGCGTAGCTAATCCCTATTCAATGGAGCCCCATAGGAATCCATGAGGGGATTACTGGTATTACCGGCAGCGGTAATACTGGTGCCAGTAATATCGGCAGTTTTTTGCCAATGGGGTGCCTGACTTACCTCCAGCTCTTGGAGGGAGATAAATCAATCCCCCACCCGCAAACCTGGAGCGTACGATGCTGTAACGTGCCGGTATGCGGTAATACTGGCACATTATTGCTGCACTGGCACGCTTGTAATGATCCCTTCCCGTATTCGATACAAGTGTTAATTTCAGGTGAGGAAGCCCAGGATTCCTGAACCCTGATTGTTATTTGCTCAGGAATTGTGGGCCCCTTGCCCTGCCTTCATCAGATGAGGAATCTGCTTGCTCTTCTCTTTCATTTCCCCTTTCATTCGCCGCTCCCAGCTCGACATTAAAAATTCAACGTGCCCTTGTATCTGGCCCAAAAGAACAGAAACCGCTTGTTCTGCTCATTGTTTTTCAAAATTTAATTGTGAATCGTAAATGTTCATAAAAGATGCTGAAACTGCAAAACTGCACCATCTTTCATTTGTCCTGAGCGCAGGTATGGCGGGCGCTGTGCTAAGCAAGCTTCATCGGGGCGTGGAGCTGCAGCGCTTACAATCGAATTCCCTGCAGACCCCCTCCCAGGGTCACGCGTAACTCTGTTTCGCGCCCGTTCAATCAAACGCCAATTAATGAAAGTTTTTCATTTTTTGAAGATCTCAGGGTTTTTTTTTTTTTTTATCAGTAGAATATTCAAGTCCCTTACCTTTAAATGCAGCTTAACTCAGAAAGGCATTTGAAATATAAGTGCACTAAGCGATGTGAATATATTGGTTAAAAATCTATTCAACCTTTTACAACAGTACAAATATACATAAGTAATCAATTAGAGCAATGCAAAAAAGAAAAAAAAGAAGAAAAGAAAAATTCATGAATTCATATCTTGATAACCTAAGAATAAAGAACAAGAAAGAGAAATCCTACAGAAACTAACGAGAGGAAATGAACCCAAAAAAAGTAATCAATATTACAATTCGTGGACAATCATTATTGAATCAAAAAAAGAAGCAACCGCACTTACAATATGTGTGGGTGATCCTGACAAACAGTAATTCCACATGTGGTCCATTGATAAAAGGTAATCATGTGTACGCTTAAAAAACACTCTTTCCCTGAACTTCTTCAAGGCTTCCCAGATTAACAGCAAATGCTTAGTTGTTTCTCTCTGTTTCACATCTTTGCAAAATCTACAAAATACAGCCTCTTCTTTAACCAGACCATATCTAAACAGTGTTTCGTTTGTCCGTTTCAGTTTTAAGATATTAATATAAAGTGCACAATGAGCGCAGATCAAAGTGGTGGCGTACGGCCAGGCCATGGAGTTTTTCTTGGCAAACAGCTGTTCACCCTTAGAAGTAATGCTTCTTTATAAAACGTACCACTAATCTTCATTACCTGAAGTCCTCATCTTCCTCGTCACAGTACTTACTTACGGGTCTTGACTCCCATCCAGTCTCTCTACATTCGTTCTCCTTCTTCGTAGCACGTTGTTCCTTGGCCACAGCCCTCTTCTGGCATAAAGCCCTCCCTTACCTGGACCACTTCCTGTGCCATACCTACTGTACACGTATCATTCCCATATCCAGGAGAGGGCTTGGTTTGTGTAAGTACTGTGACGAGGAAGAGGGGTTGGGGCAATTATGTTTGTGGTGTGCACACGATAAGTTCTATGCCCTTAGATAAGATAAAATAACATGCATCATCACAGGTGCTGCAGTTGCAGGTTTCACGGTGATGTTGTTTTACAATGAATGTCTTGTCGTGGACATAAGGGTCAGGTATAAGCTAGCTATGCTGCATTTCATATACATTTTAATCATACCATTCTTCATGGATTCTTTTTTAAATGTATTTAGGGCTTGACATAGGGCAAGGCTGCAAATTGGTTTACCTCTAAGTGTTGCTGTATGGCCCTCATATGTCAACCAGGAAAACAGAAGGGAACAGGTGATAGCAAATACCAGGTGTTAGAAGAGCCACGGCTTTAAACGTTTAATAAAAGAAGGACAAAAAAAGGGAATTCGAGCTAGATTTGTGCATGAGGGTTATCAAGTGAACAGGGCCAGACTTTGACAATGTATTATCACTCTTGCATCAATGGTTAGTCTGGTTGATTTTGAACCGAGTGGTGTGGCTGAACAAAGTTCCTTCAGACGCCTACGGAATTATGTAAATTCTTACAATTGGATTTGGGCATGCTGAAAAATATATTTAAATATGGCTGCGTGGTTGCAGGTCTGGCTCCATGATGTGCCTCTGCAGGCAGCCTGACAGAATATTTAGGGTGCAGTAGATCTAACGTCTCTGTAGAGCCTGTTTGGTCTCAGATGTGCGATGCCCGTCTGTCCATCAGAAGTCCTGGCAGAGCTGCACTGTGTAAGGGGAGATATGCTGCGGGGGAAAAAACAGTCTGTAGCTTCCAGTTGCCCGCAGCAAAGGAGGATAGCACAAGGGCAACGCGCTGGCCTTGGAAGCAAGACTACGCAGAGCAGTAGAAACCGAACTCAGGTACGGTATTAAGTGCGTTATAAAAACCTATTAAATTAAAGCAAAATGCATAGCTATCCTACACGTTTCCAATAGCACCCACAAAGACCTATAGTGTGTTTCCACATATCCCTCGCTCACCATAAGACTCCACGCTGCAGAACTATTCTGAGTCTAAGCGGACCCTGGTTGGTGGTGTGGAGGGTATGTCTAGTGGTGTGTAGGCACTAAGTGTGGTAGTAGAATGTGTGGCCTGAGATACTGGAGGGCCTAGCTCTGGGTGGTGCATGGAGTCACTGAGTCGTGGCTTACCTTTCTGAAGACTGTGTGGCTAGCGTGCCCAAACCAACGAAGGGGCGGCCAGGGGAGGTTCTCCCCCCACTTTTTGTTTTTTAAATGATAGGTTAAAATGGTGCATAATACAGCACACTTTCTGTGAAACACTGGAGAAAAGCCAAACAATGTACAGTCCAATATGTACGGTAATTCCTGAAAACATCTAATGGATAAGTCAGTAATTGTGCACAGGAACATTTCCCAATGCATTTTCATGATGCCTTTACCCACAATATATACCAGTATTAAACACATTTTCACAGTGGCTGTGTCCATGGATTTCCATGCTGGCTACACCTATATATGCCTGTATTCCCATATAGGGACATACTCATATTTGCTCAGCGCTTAATGCCAGTAATGATACCATAAGAAAATGTGTCCAAACTGGCTCTACCAATATATGCCAGTACCCGTACATAAGAACATATTCATTTTGGCTTTGCCATTAAAATGTCATGCCACAATAAGGAAACATGCTGAAACTGGCTGATCCATGGCAGGCCACTCTTGACATTACCAGTTAACAAGCTGCACTGTGCTGACAAGCATCCGGCCCTAATGATCGCCTGACATGGCTACAATACGAACACACGGCTGCCAAATATTTGCACGGATAGAATCTGCAATAAACTGCTGCACAATTAAGAACCTGTGCACATGCAGTCCAATGCTTTAATCGCCACAATTACCTCAGACAGCAAATTAGTGTCAACTTGCTATTAAATTGAGACCATTGTGGGTACAATTAAGCAACTCTCCAAATGGTCTCCCAGCCATAGGAACAATCTCACTGGTGTATCCTACAGGCCACCATCATTGCCTTGACAAAGACTGTTCCTTTGGTAGAAACAACTGTTCTGTTCATAAATGTGGGTGATTCCTTTCAATAATTGTTAACTGCAACCTGTTAGACATACAGGCCCCATCAGCCAGATGGCAAACTTCAATTGAAAATGTGGATTTATCCAGCACCAACAGGCTAATAAAACATTGTCACAGTCATTCAGAAACGCTGCATGCGCAATGTTTCCTTTGGTTTTTCTTTGAACGGTTTTCCCCTCCCTGGGAACCTCGTGTATGCCCTTGCCAAGGCACATGCAGCGGGCGTAACGACCACCATATCATTCCACTGAACCTAAGCCCAGCGCAGGTCATAAACTAGTTCATCACCCGCCTTCCCTGCTTCTCACTCTTTACACATAACAACACTTATGTTTACTTCATCGTTGATGACCAGTAAAAAATGCCATGCCAGAGTAAGATCTTAGTAAGATATTATAGCTAGGCTGGCTGCATGGAAATACCCATCTAGCCATATAATAAAGATTATCATATCATGCTTGCTTTATTATAGATGCCCAGTAAAAACTGTCATGCCATAGTAAGAAATGGCTAAAATGATCGCATCACAATGCCAGTCTAGCCACATAGCAATACTCATGTTTGCCTTATCATGCATTTACAGCAAGCATGGTAAGTGTTATTACATTCCTTGACTGGAATTTTAGTGTACTAAGCCTAGCCATTTCTTATTGTGGCATGACATATTTTACAGATTATCTATCGCTAAAAAAAATATCATGTCACAGTAAGAAATCATGGCTAGAGTGATTGTAACAAAATTCCAGTCTAGCCACGTGATAGCATTCATCATGGAACATTGGGCAGACAGGAGCGACCTGGAAAGAACACCACATTAAGTCGCATAGCAAAATTTCCATCACAACAAATCTGCTGAGCAACCTGTTTTTCTGCTTCTATGATTTTAAGTAAAACTGCTTACCTTGCTCCAGTCCTGTCATTTAATATGGCATGGAGACTGGGGTCGTCCACCAGTTTGATAGGCCATGTGGACACACATCCTGCCTAGGGGACAAGAGACATGGAAGCAGCAGTGATGCTTATCCACAGTAAAGGAAGTGAGAGCTGTCTTGAATTTTAGCCAGTGAAGTCTATAAAGATGGGGTAAAAGGGGTACTGCCCCCCCTTCATAATGTCTGTGTCCCTTCTTGCTCCCTCCGCAGTCAGCGGCAGGAAGCCGAGCATAGGGCCGTGCAGCATGCAGAAACTGTAGCACCATACCGTGATGCATTCCCTTCTTGAATACTCTCACCAGCTGAAAGGTGTGCACATTGCAGCTAATGTGAACTGCTACAATGCCTACCTAATCCCCGCTAGCAGAAGGCGTCAACATTACAGGTGTGTTTAGGCTTTCTGTTATATGCTATATCTGCAAAGGTCCAGCTGGAGAGTGGGGTATGTCCGTAAGACAGGCAGACTGGATGCCGCAGACGCAGAGTTTCTAATCAAGAGTTAACCTGGTTGTTTAACGGTTCTAGGGCCAATCATGTTAATCATCCCAAAACGCTCCACTCCAGTTTGAAGAAACTGTTATGTTGATGTCTTTTCTATTATATGTTAATGTGTTATCTGATTCCCATTCCTTGTTCTACTGATGGAATCCTAGCTATTGATGACATCAGAGCAATCCTGAGCTGTGTGTTAGAATGTTATTCTTTGAGGAGTCAGTCTACTTGTGCAGATGGTTGGGGGTCTCTACTACCCAGCTTATCCCTACAAGCACTAAACCATTTGTTCAACTTGTTGTGCCCAGTCTATTGCTTTACATTGGCGACGAGGATGGGATGTGCTGCAAGAGGAAAGCAGCAGCTGGAGTGGGAGTAGTTATCCGGAGCTGAGGAGCTCGAGCTGGACTGAGACCTCCAACCGCCAGGCCTACGGGTGAGGAGCTGCCCCCCCCCGACCTGGCCTATGACGTTGGACTGAAGGGAAAGTGTGCTGAACCTTCTCTGAGCTTACCTTCTGGAGACCTGCAAGCAATATTGCGCATGTTTGGTTTTGATATCACATGGTGGAATTGTTAAGAGGAGAGCAGTGTTTTTACAGGAGGTGAGCGCTTATATTTTGAAACATTGGTTGCAGGTGGCAAGTCAGTGACATTCTGTTTTTCGCTTTTGGTGGATTGGTAGCTGATTTCGGAGAGCATTACAGACTTGGATTGGCACCATGGCTTTGTCCGGAATACCGGGTCCCCAGATGTTTTTACCGACCCCTGACCCCCGAGAATTAAATGGGGGCCCTGGAAAAAAGGTTTTCTCCATTATGTGAAAGCCACATGTGGCAATGGCATGTCAGTAGAAAGAAAGTTGGCTATGCTTATGCATCTTCTGGGGTATGAGGGGCAGCACATTTTTGAAACTTTACCTGAATTGAGCGAACTGGATGTTGAGGAAGCTATGAATGACTTTAATGCAGCAATGGCAAAACTGGATAAACATTTTGAACTAAAGATAAGTACTGTGTTGGAACGCTATCACTTTGGTATGAGATCTCAGCATGAGGGTGAAACTGTAGAGGAATACATCACTGCGCTTAGGCATTTATCGCTGAACTGCAAATTTGGTGTAAGTCTGGATGAACATATTAGAGATCAGTTCATGTTACATTGTGCCAATGACAGGATCAGAGAGGAAGTGTGGCTAAAAGATGACCCTTGCTTAGATGAAGTCATTGGGATTGCAAAAAGAATTGAGCATACTTTGAAATGTGTGGCAAAACTTGCTGTGAAAGAATCCAAAGCTGTCCAACAGGTTGAGGTCTTGAAAGTAGGTGACAAGAGGAAAGAAACCGCAAAAGACCAAAAGAAAAAGAAGGGCAAAACGGCCAAATCGACTGACATGTATCAAAGCAAGGGTGGTAATGGTAACCAAATAGCAAATAAATCTGTGCAAAAAGAAAATGTCCAAGTGGGAAAAAGGAGACAGGAGCGCCTGTGTTTTAGGTGTGGGAGTGCCCGCCACCTATCTAATTCTCTGATCTGCCCTGGAAGAAGAGCTATATGTAACATCTGTAAAAGATGGGGACATTTTGCAAATTGTTGTGCCAATTACAGTGTCGGTGCTGGGAGGAGCGTTATGTTGGTTGAGGAGCCAGATGGGCCATCCTCAGATGAATATGAAGGTTCAGAAAATGAAATTGTTACTGTGAATATGGTTCAATGTTCCAGAATGGATGAATGCAAGCATCCTTCAGCTTGGGTGGAAGTGAATGGTTGCCAAGTTAAAATGCTAGCGGACTCATGTTCCAAAATCACTTTGATGTCAAAGGCGGTGTATGAAAATGTGCTGGGAGGTAGGATGGATGATTTCAGTCCGTCAGACAAGACACCTGGGGGCTATAGTGGCAGTAAAATCGATGTGGTAGGATGTTGTCCTGCAACTTTTAAATTTAAAGACAGAGTTACGCACGGAAAAATATATATCACCAAGAAGGATGAGACGCTGTTGGGATGGAGAGAACAAAGGGACTATGTATTAAATTAGATCCCAATAGTAAAGAACAAGTGTTAAATGTAGAAAAACTATCCATGGACTGTAGTTTGGATGATAGTTCTAAAAGTTTCATTGCCAAGTATCCAGATGTGTTTAATAATAGCGTTGGGTGTTTGAAAGGGATGATTCACAAAATTGTGCTGAAGGAGTGTTCCAGGCCCGTGGCGGCAAAACTTAGACCGTTACTGATGTCATTGCGTGATGCTGTGAGAGTGGAGTTGGAGAAACTGGAGAAAGCTGGCATTATTGAACCAGCGAAGGCGGTTGAATGGATTTCCCCCGTGGTTGTTGCGAAAAAGTCCGGTGGGGATTTGAGAGTATGCATAGATCTAAGAGAATTGAATCGATGTGTGGTTGCTGACCGCCATCCCCTTCCAAATATGGGAGAACTTCTGTCTAGGATAGGAAATGCCAAATACTTTGCCAAATTGGATATGGCGAGCGCCTATCATCAGATTAACCTTGATGCCGAGTCACGAAAACTGACGGCTTTTATCACATACGAAGGCATTTACCAGTTTCGGCGCATGCCTTTCGGATTAATATCAGCTTCATCAGTTTTCCAAAAAGTCAGGGATGGATTATTCAAAGGTATTAACAATGTTTGGTGCTTCCAGGATGATGTGTTGGTTTGTGGCAGTACTGAAGAAGATTTAAAAAGGAAACTCAATAAGGTTTTAGAAATTTTCAGAACACGAGGAATTACCTTATGAAGTGAGAAATGTGTCTTTTCTACTCAAGTAGTAGAGTATTTAGGACACGAAATATCGGAGGAAGGTTTAAGACCCAAAAAAGTGTTGGTAGATGGAATTAAAAGAATGGAGTCTCCAAAGAATAAGGCAGAGTTACGTTCATTTTTGGGGACAATAGAGTTTTACCATCATTTCATTGAAAAATATGCGGATAAGGTTACCTTGCTGAGAGCATTGTTGAGAAAAGGAGTGGAATTTGTTTGGAATGCAGAGTGTGAAAAGGAATTTGTTGAGATTAAGTCTGAGATTGATATGGCAAAACCCTTAGCCATGTATGATACTAAAAAAAGACAATCTTGTCTGTTGATGCGAGTGAAACTGGTATTGGAGTGGTTATGTCGCAAGTGGGAATGGATGGTGCAGAATCCGTAGTGTTACATGCCTCGCGCATGTTGAGAGGTCCTGAATTGAACTACTCTGTTTTGGAAAAAGAGGCTTTGGCATGCCATTGGGGTATAGAAAAACGGAAAAACTTTGTGTGGGGTCAGGAATTTGTGTTAAGAACAGACCACAAGCCACTGAAGGCTATATTTGAAAGCAAAGGGTTGGACAAAGTTTCAAGGAGAGTTGCCTGTTGGGTGACAAGATTGCAATGTCACAAGTTTATCATTGAAGTGGTAGCCGGTAAGGACAATGTGCAGGCCGATCATGCATCTAGAGTAAGGATTAGTGATGAGGAAGATGAGAAGGAGTCTGTTGAAGTTGAAAGTATGGTATTTGCTACGGTGGAAGGTGTACTTCACAAAGAAGAATGGGTTGAAGCATTGTTGTCTGATGAAATGTGGAGGCGGATAACCAATTTTATCAAGGATGGTTGGCCAGAGAAAAGATTGTTATCTGGAGAAGAGCGGGCTTTGTGGGAGGTGAGAGAGGAATTATCTATGAAGAATGGTCTAATATATCGATGGGATAAGCTTGTTGTTCCAGTGTGTTTTAGAAAAAAACGAATTGCTATTGCGCATCAAGGCCATATTGGTACGTATAAAACCAAGGGAGTAATTAAGGCCGATTATTGGTGGCCGGGTATGGACCGCGAGATTGAGAAAACAGTGGGAGGATGTGTAGACTGCATAAAGTCAGGGAAGAGCATATCTGCTGTAGTGCAACCTGTGAAAGGAGTTGAAGGCCCGAAGGGTGTGTGGCAAGAACTTGCCATGGATATCTTAGGCCCAGTGGATATGGGCAGAGGTCGTGGTAGGTTTGTGTTGGCCATAGTAGATATGTTTTCAAGGTGGACGGAGTTCAAAATATTGAGAGAAGTCACGGGTCAATCTATTGAAGCATTTCTGGAAGAGATATTTGAGAGAGAGAGGGCTTGCCAAGGAATGTGTTGACGGACAACGGTCCACAGTTTACTGGAGGTTTCTTTCAAGAGTACATGTACAGATGTGGAATCAAGCATAAAAAGACTGCATTGTATTACCCTCAAGCCAATGGTATGATCGAGAGGGTCAACCGCTGTATAATGGAAGGTATTAGGAATGCCAATGCGTGTGAGTTGGACAGGAAAGTTGCGGTAAAGGAACGAATGTATGCGTTGCGGATGGCTCCTAATGCCGAAACAAGAGTGAGTCCATTTGAATTAATGAGAGAAAGGAGGAGTAACACGATGTTATCCCCAGCTTGGTTAGGCCGGGCCAGAGAAACGGATGAGGTGGTGGATGAAGTGAAAAGGAATATGGATGAACGAAAGAGGAAGTGTGCTGAGAAAGTTCATGAGAAATTTCCAAGAAAGAAGACTATAGTTGAAGTGGGCTATCTAGTTAGAATAAGGAAAGCTGTTATAAAGAAAAAGGGTGATCCGTTGAATTCGGGTCCGGTTAAGGTTGTACAAGTTTTTGACCGTTCTGTGAAATTGGAGAGTGGGTAGGTCTGGAGCCTGTCAAGGGTTGCGAAGGTGAGGAGGTAAAATTGCTGAGCAAACAGACGCCTTTTTCTCTATATAATGTCATCGTTCGAATTACATGTATTATAAATTGTTTTGTGTAAATAGAAATTTGGTATTCAGATAAGGGAGGGGGAGTGTTATGTTGATGTCTTTTCTATTATATGTTAATGTGTTATCTGATTCCCATTCCTTGTTCTACTGATGGAATCCTAGCTATTGATGACATCAGAGCAATCCTGAGCTTTGTGTTAGAATGTTATTCTTTGATGAGTCAGTCTACTTGTGCAGATGGTTGGGGGTCTCTACTACCCAGCTTATCCCTACAAGCAATAAACCATTTGTTCAACTTGTTGTGCCCAGTCTATTGCTTTACATAAACGTTGGCCTAGAATGTCGCGTATCCAGCTAGAATAGTTTACATGACGTTTTTATGGATATCTCTCCATGCCTGATTTTTCCAGCTTCTAAACACTACCTTCCCGAGTTTTGAACTTGGAACATGCACGCTAGCATAAGTCAGAATTGGGTGTTTCACTCTCTGGACTATCCACTTGCACACCAGTATGTGGTCATATGAACTGTGTATTTAAAAAGAAACATTACCTCTGCTCACCCCCTCTCCTGTCCAGTCCAATACTTTAATACAACATATAACAATGGTATTATCCCATGTGCAAGTGTGAAATTACATATCACTATTGCTTCTAAACACAGTAAAAGGTGGTAATGATAATAAATGTAACATGCAAGGCCATGGCATTATAAAAAGCTATTGGTATGCACATTTCAGGTGAAGTAGCTGGCAAAATAGCTCAGTGGGATAAGTGCTCACTGCTAAGATCTACAAGTTGCTGTTTAAAATGCAGACAATATCAACAACAGATTATTATAAATACCTAAATGTTAGCATCAATAATTATCAGCAAAAGCTCAAAATAATGTCAGTCTTGAATTAGTTTGAGTCGTATGCAACTTCAAATATGTATGTAAAGATGACAGTGCTTTTTATGGAGCTTTATTGGAACAAAAATCGAGATGTTAACTGATGTATAGAATTGTTTTCGGGTATATATAGTGCACACATAAACGTACAGGTGTGTGATGACAAATGTATGATACAGAACATTATTACATGCAATTATAAGCGGCTGCCTGAGTTTTGTCTGTGCTCCCCTGTGTTCAGCCCATAAATACAACTCCTAAAGACACCACTGAAATGAACAAAGTATGTTCTTCAAACTGGACAATAACAGAAGTCTCAAATGGTGGGGAAGGTGTGACGAGTATGAGGAGATTGACATCTATTCATTCCTAAATCGAAAGCTATGCTTCAAGATCAATGCATTTAAACTACACACTGGGTCTCATTACGAGTGTGGCGGTCCGGAAACAAGGGTGCTGGTAAGCTTAACCGCACCCTTGTTTCTGGACCACCACACTACGAGTCTGCCTGCAAGGGGCCGTTGCGCCTGGCAGGTCTGACCCTGCCGGGTGCAATGGCCCCTGCAGGCAGACTTGTCACGGAAGCAGCAGCACTGTCAGTGACAGTGACAGTGCTTCCGAGTCCACATTCCCTTGGAGTCCTACGGGACTCCAGGGGAACGCGACTTACAAAATCTGCTACCTGACTTCCTGCTCTGCCGGGACTTGTAATATCCTGGTGGCACCGGGAAGTCAGGTGGCCGATTCGGTGTTACAGGGTTGGCGGCAACCCAACGGTAGCAGTGGTGGGTTACCGTCAACATCGTAAAGACGCCCACTGTCTTTTACACTCTGATATTGATAGTAATGTCATACATGAACAGTCATGTGACTCATGCACCTACAATTTCTTGAAGCATTTCAGCAAAGTAATCATTTGATTTACATTGGCACGCCGTTAAGAAAGGAGATGTATTTCTTGGGGAGAACCTGGGCCACTCTGCCAATATGTGATTGGATTTGCTGGGAGACATATCATTATAATTGTTTTTTATAACTCACATAATACCAAACGGGTTTCTAAGCGCGTACCCAGGATTCGAACTTTGGTTGATCTGCATCATCTTGCTTCCAAGATGACCGCGTTGCCACTGAGGTATACTACCCATGGTGGGGAAGGGGCTAAGTGTATGAGTGGTGTAAATTAAACTCTCCAAACTTGCCTGCAGGTGTGACCTTCTATTATATGATTTAGGAGGCCCGCTTTAAACCTTCAAAACATCAATCTTAGCTGCAGCCTACCAGGTTTAAAGTGAGCCTTTCTGACTAAAGCAAATCACCTTATAATTGAGGGTCAGACCAGTGCAGCAAATTTAAGATGAAACCTTTTCTCCCTCAACCTGCCATCTCCTCACCCTGGTTTTCACACCTGAATAACTCTTTATTTGTCTACCTCATTTAGCATTAGCAGCACTATTCCCTTGTACTGTCTTTTATTTTCAGGAATGTGTCTTCCTCCTTTCCCCCTTGTGTTCATCCTCAAGGCCCTACTTCATCCTGCTTTTGTTGCAGAAAACTGTTATTTTCTTGCAGATCATGTGCAGTCATGAGCGTACCAGTTTCCTGCTTATGACCATCGCAAAGAAGACTTTATCAGTTGGAGGACATGTTTCATTGGGATCCTCTACTGAAAATGAAGAATTTAAAATGTTAAAAGACAAAGACGCCTCATCAGGTATGTTCCCATTCTCCTCAGCACCCCACACAGGAGACTTGTTTCCATACGATCCTGGCCCCATAAAGGACCATTGTGGTCATGGCATTCAGAACCCTGCGCTGCTGTACATTGATCCTAAGGCCAATGTGAGGCTAAGAACCTTGGTGTCATCTTTGACTCCACCGTTTCCTTCTCTCCTCACATATCTAACGTCTCTAAGAAGTCAAACTATCAGCTGCACCCCCTCAGAGGTATATTTCCTTTTCTCACTTTCCCCCAGAAGCTCACTGTCTCCAGAGCTCTAGTCCTCTCTAGGCTGAACTATTGCAACAGCCTCTTTCTAAATCTTCCTGCCTCTACTCTTCGACCTTTACAACTTATCCAGAACAGGACTGCAAGAATTGTCCTTGGCCTCAAGCCCAGGGATCGTATCTCTCCAGCTGTGAAATCTCTTCACTGGCTCCCTGTGGCTGCAAGGATCAACTTCAAGACTCTCTGCATCATCCACAAGACTTTCTGGGGCCTGGGACCACTCTACCTCCAACTTTCTCTTCCAAAACATCTTCCTTCTCAAGCCCTCTGCTCATCCACCTCCAACTCTGTGAGTGTCAGGTGCTTCTCTGAGCAGAGAGTTGGGGGCAGATCGATCTCCTCGGTTGGGGCCTCCCTCTGGAACAGCCTCCCTGCCTCTCTCAAAGTTGAGCTGAACCACCTCCCGTTCCAGAAGCAATTCAAGACCTTCCTTTTCGCTTCTGCTTTCTCTCTTCCTCTCCCCTGCTGATGCGCCTGACTGCTCCGCGCACTGGTCACCTGGTCACCCTCTGAACTCGGGTCCAGCCTCCTGCATGTCCAGGTGCCCTTGCACTGCCTCTGGGCTCCTCAGCACTTAAGGGTCTGTATCTGCAACCCTACAGTCCCTTCTCTCAGCACTTATGAGCCACCCACTGGCTGTACTTGTGAGTTTACAACACCGCACCTCCCCTCTGGCACTTCTCCCCTTCCCTCTTCCCTGTACTTGCGCAATCTGAATGGCACAAGGTCTTTTAAGATCGTTATTTTCTCCTCCCTTTGTTTCCCCCTCCTTGTCTTGTCACGCCTACAAACACTTGTGAGAAGGAACGTTATAAATGCCACATCGGCGCATATCAATGAACCTGGTACAGGGACTAATATTGGCATTCTTGCTGAGGTCCTGCAACAGCAGATTCAGGCCTGCGCAAAAAGGGCTTAGACCAGGACATTCTTTCCTGTGGGCAATCAGCCTTCAACACATCTTTGATTTCCTCTGCTCCGAAACAGTAAGTCTCGGCTCGTACAACACAAGATTCCTGTTCTCTGAAGGTGGGTCAGCCCCTGCGTGTGATTTGGGGCTGCCGAATTTGCCACCCGAGCCCCACAGAAACCCTTGCCTAGTTAGTCCTCCTCCATCACGCACAGTGCACACTTTACATGTGGTACAGGGGCGTACAAGTTGTGTGCCCTATACATCACCCTCATTACGCTATTAGCTTAAGCCAAGAGCTTAGCAGAGGCCCTTTGCTAAAGTGAATAACGTAAATACAATGGCAGGCTTTTGCACATTTCGCAATTATCTTAAGCAAATGGCTTATCCGGAGGTCTTTTATTTATTTATTACATTTGTATAGTGCACAGCAGCACTTGGGCATCGAGGCGCTGTTACTTGCGGGGAACTAAGTTACAGGGTAGGTACAGCTGGGAAAGGCATTTATACATGCGTTTATACATTTGATACATTGAAGTACTTAGTCGATTTATAAATACATGTGAACTTATCCAACTGAACAGATGATTATGGTGTGTATCAGGCAAAGAGCGTCTTTTGCATAAGTTAATAACGTAAGTACAGTGACTTAGGGTCGTTGCCCCACTGCCCTTGATGAACGCGCCGCCACTGGAACTTATATGTCAAAATAACTGTTGAGCCAAAGGTTTAATACCCTTGGTTTATGGTGACTAGCATTGTTCAACTTGACTTGATAGCAAAAAACTGGGACACTATGAACAGTCACAGTGGGTGTTCCACCTTTTTGATGCTCAATTTGGTGAAAGAGGCCAGGTGGAGTTCCAAGAAACAAAAGCCTAAAACATTTCAGGGAGATCGATGCAGCGGGGTGCCCGACGCCCTATTTTGACTATGAGCGCACACTGCCTTGGGGTAGGTGCAGACCTGGGTGCTCTGGATCCCAGTTTCCAGAGGGCACACATAATTGCTGAAGCATGTGGGGAAAAAGCCATTGCGAGTTGTCCATCTCATCCCTTTCCTAGTCCTAGAATGCAAATGACTTATTTTGAGAACTGATGCAAAAGTCAAAAATCCAGATGACAGCGGAGGAAGAGCAGACACCGGGAGACATTTATGCGGATTTCATGCCAAGATAGTTCATTAAAAGCGGACATCTCTGGACATATCCCGGAACACATGCTGCTCTAACAGCGGTAGCAGTGCCAATTTGAAAACTGATTTATACGTAGTCGCGCCCTTAGCCGCATAAATAACTCAAGAAAAACCGCTGCCATTAAAAAGCATGTTAGATGTGCTATAACCCATAATAAGAAAACACAGTTCTTCTAATTTTTTAGAATTCGAGATTTTCATCATGATTGCATAAACACGCCGCATTTTTGCCACCAGATTGCACGAACGGTTGATCCCATTTGCTCGTGTTTTATTTAGAATGCCTGCAGCGTTGCCGCTGCCCGGGTTCCTATCCGTCACGCGCATGTCACTCGGTAAACACTAACACGTACGTTGCCCAATTAGAAAAAGGAGGCCTGGTTGCTTACGTCCATCTACAACTGTATGTGTTTGACTGACGAGGCATGCGTGACTCCGCCAAACGCCCTCCATGCAAATGAGGGCGCGTGCGTCGCAATGGGGCGACGCCATTTTGTTCACGTTAGCAGAAAACGCACTATTAGATTGCTTTTACCGCCAATTGTCAAGTGTCCCTGTTCCATGTTATCTTTTTGAAAGTATTTGACCTTTGAGATGAACATGGCAGCAATTCGGTGACATGAAGAACCATGGCTAAAGACTGTTTTATATATATCTTTAAAATGTACATGGGATTAAGATAAAAATCGAATTTGTCAACTCACTGCTGTATTAAAGGTTAGGCGGTGATTTTAGTGAAGAATATTCACCTCACGCATTTTTCAGTGCAGATAAATCAGTCCAAGGAAATGTACCTACAATATACTCCTGAAAAAAGGTACAACTAGTATGTTTGGTAAAGGGGGTTATTTGTGTTGGGAGTATGGGGTCGGGGAATACTAGGGGCGAAGGCGTTTTTCCCCTGTATTTTGCTGGTGCACTAAATAAAAAAAAGGTGGCAATTTAAAAATGCAACATTCTGCACTAACAAAAGAGCAGCAAAGACACATGCACTCATCTTCTCTTTTTTCGCTCCCCTTCAACAACCATTTATTTTTTGATATATATAAAAATAGATATTTTAAATAATTAAATACTGTTTTGTGACATCTGAAGCCATGTTGTGAACCTGCACCAGTTAAAACGGTTGAATGCAATGACTTGTTTACTGTATAGCATTTGAAACCAAAGATATACATTTTGGAATCACTGTCTACAAAAAGGTGTTACTGTAGAATGTCTGATAAATTATAGACTTTCAAAACACAGAACTTGGACAAGTGTGATGTTTCTCCCCCTCGTACAGAAAAATATTGGCCTTGTTTTGCTATTGTTGGCGCCTAATTGGTACACGTGTGGAATACATCCAGAACACACAATACCTAATCCCCCGCACTAGCGTGAGAAGGGGGTTTAGATTCTATAAAAGACAAGGAGGCGAGTATTATGCATTCACAATCTTTACTCTGAACCACAGCAGTAAAGAATAAAAACTTTGTAAAACGATTTTTTTTCAAATAAACACAACGTTATGAACAATGCAATGGGAAACATCCCAGTCCAACATGGTGGGCAGGTCATGCCCCGGAGGTAGCCAATGGGCTGCGAGCCAGTCCCATATAGGACCATTCCTTTAGCAACTCCTCCTCTTTCTGTCGCTGATCCTTTTCACATTCCTCCTTGTCTTTTATAGAATCTAAACCCCCTTCTCACGCTAGTGTGGGGGATTAGGTATTCTATGGCAAGACAGGAGGCTCATATTATGCAAGTTCAAAGCCCTTGCATTACATCCACAGCCACATGAGCAATACGTTAATGATAAAACGTCTTAAAAGTTGACTCCCTTGACCAGTCAGCTGCTTTTAAAATCTGTTCCTAACACCCCCCAGAAAGGCTGCTTTAGAGGCCATAGCGCCCCGGACTGAGTGGGGACCAAAAGAGGACGTGTCAACCCCTGCCTCCTGCATAACCCACTTGATCCATCTGCCCAAAGTAGAAGGGGAGACTGGTTTATGGGGCTTCCTGTAGGAAATCAGCAGCTGAGAGGTATTCAGAGGCCTAAACACTTCAGTTTTAGACTCAAAACCTTTCAAACAGTTAACCACACATAGTTTACAATCTTCAGGTAAAGCAGGATAGAATATTGAGGAAGTCAAGCATTTAGTCCTTCATGAGATAAAGAAAGTACCCCCCTGAGGGGTGAACATCTTATTATCCACATCCAAAGCTCTGATATCAGACACCCTCTTAATAGACACTAGGCACAGTAACATTGCCAGTTTGGAAAATGACTGCTGCAAGGACAAAACCTCATTAGGAGGCCAGGACCGGAAGAGCTGAAGTACCATATTAACGTCCCAAAGAACTGAATACTTCGGTTTTGGTGGAACCTTAATACGAATGGATTTAAGGGCTCTACGCACCAAAAAGTGCCTACCCAAAGGTTCTCCTTTAACCAAAAGGTGACCCGCTGAAATAGCCGACCTAAAACCATTAACGGTCCTGTAAGCCTTCCCTTCCTTAAACAACTCCACTAGAAAATTAGCCACTTCTACCGGAGAGGCAGAAACGGGATTGAGGTGCCTAGCCACACACCAGCAAACCCAGCGGTTCCATTCTTAGGAATACCCAGACTTAGTAGAGGGTGCCCAGGAGTCCCTGATGATCGAGATAGAGTCTTGCAAAAGTCCTCTGAAGCACCAGGAAGAGCTGAAATCTTCCAAGCCATAAGGGCAAGGTGTCCCTGCAGGACCAACTCGTGAGGGTGACCCCCCGGATCCACCAGCAACTGGGGATCGAGAGGGAGAAGACGGGAAACATCTACCGCCAATTCCAGAAGGGCCGGGAACCAAACATGAGAGGGCCAAAAGGGGGTACCCAGAACCAGAGACACTGCTTGTCTGCGAACCTGAACCAGAACCCGAGCTATCATGGCAAAAGGAGGGAAGGCATACCCCAACTGACCCAACCAATCCTGCAAGAAAGCGTCGGTGGCCAGAGCCAACGGATCTGGTCACCAACTGTAAAACCTGGGAACCTGACAATTTAGTCTTGAGGCAAACAGATCTATCGCAAAGGGACCCCAGAGGGACGCTATCTGGGCAAAGAGGACCCTGTTCAAAATCCAATCGCTCCTGTCTTGCAGGTGTCTGGAGTTCCAATCTGCAACCTGGTTGCTGACTCCCGGGAGATTCTCCGCTTTCAAAAGAATATCCCTGTCGAGGCAAAAGTGCCAAAACTCTCTTGCCAAATCCGCCAGGGCTTTGGACTTGGTGCCCCCCAGATGATTGATGTACCTCACCGCAGAGATGTTTTCCATGCGGAGGAGAACACAACAATTCCCCTGATCCTTGAGAAGACTTCGAACAGCAAAAGACCCCGCTAACAACTCTAGACAATTGATATGTAGTTGTTTCTCTGACTCCGATCACTTCCCCCTGTGGAAACCTGACCCAATCTGGCTCCCCAACCCGCTCTGCTTGCATCTGACTCCAGAATGATGTCCGGAGATGGACCAAATATTGCTTTGCCATTCCAGGCCTCCATGTGCCTGAGCCACCACAGGAGTTCCAACCTGGCCTCGGGAGACAATTCCACCATCTGCAAGTAAGAGAGACACTTGCGCAAATGCTTTGTCTTCAGACGCTGTAGCGCTCTGTAATGTAGGGGAGCAGGGAAGATAGCTTGAATGGATGCCGACAGCATTCCCACAACCCTGGCTAACTGCCTGAGAGAGATCCTCCCTCTCATGAGGAGCAGACGAATCTCCTTATTTATCTTGGAAAGTCTGCTGTCCGGGAGAAGAAGGATGCAAAGCTTTGAATCTATATTGAAGCCCAGAAACTGGAGACATTGCGTAGGCTTCAATATGGATTTTTTTTTTACATTTATCACAAAACCTAGATCCTGTAAAAGGGTCACAGTGAATTTCAGATGAGAGCACAGAGTTTGATAATTCTGGGCTAGGAAAAGCATGTCATCCAGATAAATTATGATCCAAATCCCTCTGGATCTGAGGAGAGCCATCACAGGCCTCATGAGCTTGGTGAAACACCATGGGGCAGAGGACAGGCTGAACGGAAGGGATGCAAACTGCCACACCCGATCCCTCTATTGAAACTGAAGAAACTCCTGATGCGGGGGAAACACGGGAACCACTAGGTAAGCGTCCTTGAGGTCTAATTTGACCATCCAGTCCACCGGGAGAAGGGTGTCCCTGAGCAAATGAATCCCCTCCATCTTGAAGTGGTGGTATACCACAAAAGAGTTGAGGGCCTTTAAATTGATTACCGGTCGAATCCCCTGGTCCAGTTTCGGGACAAGGAAAATGGTACTCAGAAACTGAGAGGCCCTGTAAGAGGCCGGGACTGCAGCCCCCTTGGAGATGAGATTCCTGACCTCCACATCTATGAGGGACTGTTTGACCTCGTTGAACACCAAAGGAAGGGGATAAGACAACTGGCAAGGAGGGGCGTAAAATTCTATCTTTTAACCTTGAACAGTTTTTAACACCCAAGGATCCGAAGTGAGGGCCTCCTACTGCGGAAGAAACCTGGCTAGTCTGCCCCCTAGACTTTTGAGGGAAAAAACTTTTAACACCTGAGAAAGTACCTGATGCTCCTCTTGATCTTCCGGCGCCTCTGCCGGCACGTCCTCTCCAACTCGAGTTTTGTTGAGGGTAAAACTGGTTGTGTGGACCTCGAGCAGAGGATGGATGGTATGCGCCACGCGGCGCAAACTGGCGGGGACGGGAGGAGCCCTGGGTAAACCGGCCGTAGGAGTGGGCCCTACCTCGTCCAGCCTTGTTAAATACCTTTGGGGCAAATACCTTTTTTCTATTAGTCTGTGCTTTGTCTAACGCCATAAATGTGTGAACATATGCCGATAGAACCTTGAGGAAAGAATCCCCAAACAAATTACCTTAAGCCGAAGGGCCCCCTTCCCTCTCTGACATGTCCGCCAGTTTTGAATCCAACCTCATGAACAATGATTTTCTCCTTTCCTTACATATGGAGGCATTAGTGTTGGCGAGTAGGCAAACAGTGCGTTGGATCAACCCCCTCAATGCATTAACATCCACCGGGGTATTAGAGGACACAGCCTCTTCTGCCATTTCAAAAATCTGCGTGACTGGACCCAGGATGTCCAATAGTCTATCTTGACAGCTACACCACCCTTTGTCGACCCCCTTCTTGGGGTCTTTCCCCTTCTGGGAAAGAAAAGCCGCCATAGACTGGTCTATTTCTGGCGTTAAAGCCACCTTGTCGGCGAGCATAGGTCTGGGACACTCCGACCTTAACTTATTACGTTCCTCTTTGGGCATGGGGCGTCTGATCCCGAACTTGAGGAAAGAGGAAACTTCTTCAGAGGGTTGCCACTCGGCTGACCTGGGGTGCTGAATCAGGGCAGGATCAAAGAATGGGACCCCACTAACATCAAGAAGGGGACCCTCCTGAGGGCCAACCGAGGTCACTTCCTTTTTCCGCCTCTTAGGGGGCGAATCAGAATCATCAGAACTCTCTGAGGAGGAGACAGCAATAGGGGGCTCCACCGGCACAAAAGGCGTGGGGGCTGGCCAGGGGGTGGAAGAAGAGGTTGACGGGGCTATTCCCACCCGCGCTTTAGGTTTCTCCTAGGAGAAGACACAGGTGATATGGCCATGGGGGGACTGAGTTGTTCCTGGATATGTTTAGTTTTGGCCGTACACTTTTTAGGGGCCTGGGTTGCAGCAGATGGGGCAGCATCTTGGGAGGGATGAAAATCAGCAATGCGGGTAATTAACCTGTCAAAAGCTGATGCCAAGGTGTTATTCAAACCTGACAAGGTTGAGTCCAAAGAGGACTGGATAGCTAGTGCCACTAAAGGGTGGGGAAGACAGGCCTGATCCCCCATATTTTATCCCAACGTATCACTTTTTTTGGCAGTGCGTACTTGAGTGCTGGCATCTGCAGAGGAGGGAAGCACCCCCTTATCCATGACAGCACCAATTTTAACTCAGTAAAATATATATATATATATAAATTTGTATATTAATAAACAGCAGGTTCAATGCTGTACCAACACAAGCCGAGCAGGCTGAAACCCCACAATTCACGAGGGTGCAAAACCTTCAGGGAAGGGCCTCCCAGGCAGTACACAGGCAATGCCAGTGGTTTGGCAGACAAAATCATGCGAGCAGCGTGAGAGCACAAATGTGAACAAACCCCTTGTGACAACAAAAAACAATTTTAATAATAAATAGCATAAAATACAATGTAAATAATTAATTTCCACACATAAATTGACAAGGAGGATAGCAGGCTCGAACCACTAACCTTAGACAGAGCAACTGGCACGCTTACAGCGTGTACCAGAGCTCCGTGAGAAAAGGCGCGCTATCAGTCAGAAGATAAACTTCTTGACTCTGACTGACGTGCGCAACAATCAAACGAAAAATGCCTGGCCCTGAACAGGGATGCGCGTCTGAATGGAACGCTAAAGCGTTCGCAACAAAATATCCAGACAACACTTCACAGCATATGTAACTGGAGGAGTGACTTAGCTGTGGGACAGCAGCAAAGAAAGAGGAGGAGTTGCTAAAGGAATGGACCTATATGGGACTGGCTCACAGCCCATTGGCTACCTCAAGGGCATGACCTGCCCACCATGTTGGACTGGGATGTTTCCCATTGCATTGTTCATAACGTTGTGTTTATTAGAAAAAATTTAGTTTTACAAAGTTTTTATTCTTTGCTGATGTGTTCAGAGTAAAGATTGTGAATGCATAATATGAGCCTCCTGTCTTGCCATAGAATTGTTCTCGTCTCCTCGTGTCATGCAATGTACTGGGACCACCCCTTCAATTCTAACCCCCTACAACCAGCTTACATACACCAACACTTGCCAAAGCACCTTGGCACCACCGGCACACAATGCTCCGATTTGGGCCCAAATGCCTCTTTGACATCAACATCGACACGGACCACGTAGAAACAAATCCGCACAGAGTACCCAGGTACTTCCGAACTGCATGTATCAACACAGTAGCAAAGCTGTCTTCCATTTTCTCTTTTGATTCACAAACCTAGCCCACTCCTGTCTCTTCTGGATCTGCCAAAGTGCCCGGAGATGATACAAATGACCTGAGCATGTGGTATGAATTCCAATGACATAACATATCAATTAAAACACTAATTTGAGTTTGTTGTGCAAATCGTACATGATTTTTTTTACCGTCAAATAAACTGCAAAAACATTGATTCATGCTCTCACAACAATTCACTGTTAGGGCACAGCATAGGATGTTGTCCTGTGGTGGGGCCAAACAGCAGGCTTTTCTCCTGCAGTAATAATGAATTGCAGAGGAGAAGTAGACCAAAACATAAGCTAAAGTGTTTGCACCATGCCCTCATTCAAACCGCAGTGCTCGTAGGTATATGAGTCACTGGGCCTCATTATGAATGTGGCGGAAGGGCAACAGCGGCACCAGTAGTGCTACCGGCACCGTTGTTACTTCTCTGCCACATTACGAGTTCTGCTTGCGGGTGCCGGACTGCACTCCTGGTCTGACCAGGCATGCAAACCGGCACCCGCGAGCACAACTCATGATTGCACCGGCACCGTTATTAACGGTGCCGGTGCAACCATGCTCCCGACCCCCATTCTGCCCTATTGGGCAAAATGGGGATCAGGAGGCTGGCCATTCTGGCACCCGAAAATGGAAATTACCGGGTCCACCAAGGTCGGCATGACCCGGTTCTTGCCCATTCGCAGGTGCCAGAAAAATGCAACTCCGCCTGCAGCCGTGCCCCTAATAAGGGCACGGCTACCGCCAGAGTTGTAATGGGGCCCACTGACTTGGCACAACAGTTGCAACCGATCTGCTTCCTCTGATGGAATTGATGTGGTCATGCCCAAATCCACCTTTATATAGGACATGCATTGAGAGAGACCATTTATGATCATTGCGGATCTGAAGTCCTATGACAAGGACCCTCCCATTCATGGCGATTCTACGGTGACAAAACCTGGATCCAGTGTTTGTGCTGATGTATCCCCATTTGTCTGCCATCTGGAGTTGACCATGTGCCATTGCAAAGTAATGCTTGGGAAGCATATCTGGCTGAAGTTGTGTTGCACTACCAGTGGACCCTAACCAAAAAACTATAGGAGGTAACAAGACTATGGCGGGTGGCATCAATACACACACTGTGCATTAAGGCATATCGGCTCGGACTAGGGGGCCATTACTGGCTGTGTACAGCTCCCAAACAAGATATTAACACATTGGAAAATTAGTAGTTCCACTGCAGACAATGAAGTGGTGTAGGGACATCTATGAAAAAGAACAGGAGGCAAAGCACAACTTTACATTTAAAAATCAAAAAGTGAGTTGCAGTCAGTACACAGCTTCTGAAAAAGAAACATACAAATAAACGTGTGATGTTAGCAGCCCATCTAAAACAAGAGTATATGTCCAAAGTATATGACAAGGCACACAAAGAAATCTCTTCAGTTATAGTGAAGAATCCAGCAGCCTCTTGTTATTTTGGAGAACAGTCAATTTTGTTTTCTAAAGCACAACATTTTATTGGAACATGATAAACCAAATTGGACACTGCATTGCTTATATTTTCCTTCATAATGCTGAGAATCAGCTTTATATAAAGACAAATACAGCCAGCAATATTAAATATATAAATATGTATAGGAGTTGATTGCAAAGATGTTATAATGTTGCTCTGTTTAAAGTGTCAATTGCAATAGAGAAAATGATTGCAAAGGCGTTTTTTGTGACTGCAACCAACCTAAGCCTGGACAGCCAATGGCAGTCCCCCCCTAATACACCCCCTCTCCAGCCACAGCAACACAGCTATTGATGGAGCTAGTTTACTTCCCTTGAGAAAAGTGTGAACACTGGCTTTGAAGCAGACCATACAATTGTATGATCTTGCCTGGAGATGGGCCTCAGGATTCAGGCTTTGCAAACAAAACAAATGCTTCCCATTTACAACTGAGCTTATGCTAAAAACCCTTAAAAAGACAATTAAATTGCTCTGGGAAGTGATCTGCAATGGTCTCCTCTCAAATAATTAAATCTCTCCATCAGCCAAGAGAAGGAAGTTTGCACCTTTGGAGACTGAATGTCTGACAGCAGTGGAAACCAGATCCTGGAATCACTGATGCGGGCCGAACAGAGGCAAAAATGGCCCTGCCAGCAACTGAATTTTAAAGGAATTTTGCCATGACATCCAGTCTTCTCAGGAGTAATAAATGCCCATCTCTGAGCTCAAGGAAATTGGTAACAGATGTTAGGTTACTGGGCAGAGGAACAGGAGATACCATTTAATATTTGTTGAATGAGAAAAAAAAACTTTTGGGGAAATTACATATGGAATCATAATTTCATTTGTAACATTTGAAGGGAATGTCATTTATAAAAGAATATACTGGCAATACAAACTGAGGAATATTCAATTCAATGTATTCTGGAGGAGGTAGTGGATCTTGTCTCAAACTGGTTGGATAATTGTAGGGGGGCTTGGTAGTTCTGGGGGGAGTTGAACTCATTTTGTTTTTCTAAATCCAATCCCTACCCTGAGACTACTCGGTACCCTGCCCCCCCTAAAGGTCAAGTATGGAGAAAGATGGCTTGAGTCTCTGAAATCTGTTGGTCTAACCCGGCTGAACGGCTTTTGTGCAGAGAGATCTACAATTTCAGAGTACATGGGCAAGGGGTTCGAAACAGGTGATTTTAGATTATCTCTTTGTGGACAAGGCCCTTTTTCACATGTGTTTAAGCTTTAGGGTTCAACCAATTGAGCTTAGCGACCACGAGATGATCACAGCTGTGTTTCATTGGCCGTTGGAGAGGGAATCGGGAGTCAATCGTCCGCCACTATCTGTAAATCAGAGGCGGAATAGAATTTCCTGGAACCTCCTTAGGGCTGCCTTGGTGAATGGTAGAGCCAAGAGGATATTGGCTTCCAGTACTTTGAACTGGAAAATGTTTATTTTTAGTGTCAATCATTTAGATTCTTTTCTGATAGACCTCCTTGTTTACATTGTAAACAGACAAAAGATTGTTCCAGATAATCATGCTCATCAATTCAATCATATATTGTGGGTGCAAAAGAGGGAAAAGAGGGAGAGAATCAGGGTAATTGAGAGAAACTTTATTGACAATCCACTATCACGGCTAAAAGAAATAAAAAAAGAGAAACAACACTACTGCCAATGGTGTAAACTGTATAAAGGTAATCTATTACAGAATGACGAAGAATGTATGATGGACTCACTGTGTCAAACAACAACCTCAACATTCTGGCCCCTTATAAACCATTTAGGAAGAAACCAGTGGGACATATGGTTAAACCCCATTGGAGAACAGCAGTGGGTTTCTTTTTATCAGACTAAATTGTGACACAATGACACTTTTGAATCGTCTCCCCTCATTCGCCCGGCCCGAAGCTCAGATGATTGGAAATTACCAATAGATTTTGAGGAAATAGCTGAAATCATCAGGGGCATTAGTAGCTCTAGGGCACCAGAACCCAATAAAGTTTCTAACATGCTCTTCAGGAATGATCCAGCATCCTGGTCTACCATCTTGACTATCTACTTTAGACAGATGTTAAAAGATCAAATGCTGGCAAACTGCCTTTTCAATTCCCAATTATAAGCAGGGGACCAAAACAATCTATGCAATTACCGACCTATTTCTGTCTTGGATGTGGACAGTAAAGTTTTTGCATCATTATTGCTTAAACATTTAGATGCATGGGCGGTTAATTCAGGTCACATTAAAAATGGCAGGTGGGGTTTTGAAAAAATAACAGTACGATCCTCAATGGCCTTCTGATAAAATATGTTAAAGTACTTGCCATGAAGTGCACTGTACATGCATCGTATGTTGCACCTTTTGATCTAAGTTCTGCTTTTGACACTGCGATTAGGGTCCTTTTTATGGAAGAAGTTGGTTAGCTGGAAAATACCTATGGGTCTTCTGAGATTAATAATTGCTCTTCATGAACATTCTAAAATCAGGACTAAATTAAACAGAAGGGGTGAAACATCTGTACCCATTAACACAACACCTGGAGTTAGACAGGGGTGCATGTTGGCGCTGTGTCTTTTTAATCTATATATGTCTGACATTGGTGAAACCCTTGAGAAATCCGCATTTGCCTCCCCTAGTTTGAATAATCAGAGCATGACAGGGATCTCTGTTTGACGTCTCCCTACGAGGTTTGCAGAAATTGATTGATGCTTTTGTAAGTTACACTAAGTCAAATGATTTGATGATTAACTGTTCTAAGAGTAAGGTCATGATATTCTCAAACAAAAAGATTCAAATCACCCAACATTGGTGGGTGGAAGGTCAAAAAATTGAAGTGGTGGACTCGTTAGTCTATTTGGGGCTCCACATAGAGTCCAAACCCACAAAGTGACCAGTAAATAAAACCATGGGTCTCTGTTCCCAGCCGAAACAGGTGGATGGGAAGTATGGAATGTTTGCAATCCTCCCTTCACTGAAATTTAATGAGTGTAAAATAATTCCAAAAATATTTTACAGCATAGAAATACAGGACATCTCTGTGCTAGATCTTCTCCCCAAACTCGAGGCCCCTTTGTAAAGGAAACTTTTTGTACTCCAAACTCCCTTCTGGGGGTCATATTGAGATATGATCTGGGAATTCAATCACTTAAATCAAGGGGAATGTGGTGTTTTATTAACCCTTTAAATGCCAGCGACGAGCCGGCTCGTCGGTAAAAAACGCTCCAGGTTGCCACCGACGAGCCGGCTCGTCGGTGGCACTTAAGGGGTTAATGAGGGGGGAAATGCTGGCGGGTTTGGGCGGTGAATACCGCGATTTAAAAAAAAAAACATTGGCACTGGGGGGGAACCTCAATGGCACTTAAGAGGTTAATCTGTATCATAAGATCCTGACTGCAGATCATTCGACACTCTATGATGATGTTCGAGCCTCTGTGTCCCGTTCTTCCAAAATTGGCACTTTTATGTTCTGGAAAAAGTGTGAAGCGCTTCTCTCTGAAATACGTTTGTCTCATGCAGAGTTGATGAACAGGCCTCAGCACACAAAACACTGTTTGAGACTCTGGAACTGGAACCAAACTGTATAATCATTGCATTTGTTCTCATAGTTTGTATGCTTGAGTTTTGAACACAAGAAGCAAGAGTTGTGGCACCTTTCCTGACTATTTATCCAAGTAGATCAGTGAGAAATTAATTTCTTAGATTTCGGTGCAACATCATGCACACTAAGGAGATTATCCTTAGATACAATTTGATTAAACCCGGGGACACTAAATGCAGGGTTTGTGATGTTGCAAAAGTCAAATCCCTAAGACACATTATGTTTGAATGTCACTCCTTGCAATCCGTTCATCTAAGGTATTTCAGGAGAGATTATGCTCATAGATCCCTTTTTGATGAAGAGGTTGATTGGAACAGATGTGTGGGGTCCCGGTAACCTCAGATATAATTATATAATATCAGCTGTCGGTTTTTAAGAATTATAGATCTGAGTTAATTTTGGGTCTTTCATTTTTAAAATAATGTTTTAGAATTTTGTATAACTTTTTATGATGATGAATTGCTTTTATCAAAAATGTTTTACCAAAATGTTTACATTTTACTGTGTTTTTTATGCTGTGAATTGATTGTTACTGTTTAGGTTTTATTTTTGTCTTTTTTGTTAGTTGTTAAAAGTTGCATGTCAGCTGCATAACAAATTAATTTTAAAAAGAATGTTCGGGGTGAAAAGATTGATCAGCTGAATGCAACATGATATTTTTTGATGTGTGTTTCATTCTGTAAATTAAGTCAATGTGGATATTTTCATGCAGAAACGGTGCACGTCACTGAATCACATACCCGAGTGTTCTTGCGAGTGAGCCAATTTTTCTGTACTGGGAATGGAATTTGTGTGTAAAAGTATCAGAGGGTAAAACAAGAAAATCTATAGCACACCCACCATATATTGTGCCGAGATGAGAATCATATGTAGTGCTTCACCTAAGTGAGAGCAATCTAATGAACCGATTAATAACATGTTCGTATGTTAGTGATATGATGTTTCAGAAAATTTCAATTTATAAATGTAGAAATCTCCAAGATGACATCTTATCAAGTGGGAGGGAAACTGGGGTTGGAAGTCACTCTTATTAGTCAGTCCTGTTCTTTAATTTGCCCAATGAATTTGAAGGGGATGGTTTAGCATGATGACACTTTTGGAACACTGTCCAATCACACACACTGCCCACTCAGATTAGAAAAATGATACACACCTGTTAAGGGAGGGGTTACTAAACTATAAAAATTCATAACCAATATATTCTGTGGACTTACTCACTCACTCACTCACTCACTGGCTGACAGAAGCAGAATTGATAACAGAAAGGAGAATTACATAAATTGCCTTCTTTTGTACCCATTGTGGATTATTAGCAGTGCACCACAAGAGGGATCTACCTGGAAGTTATATCCCACGACTTCTTCAGTGGAAGACACTGCAGAAAGGACCGAATTCAGAAAGATGTATACCATGCTGTGGAGGGAAGCAGAGCCCATCTTGCTGACTGATACCCACTGTAAAGATGGATTTCTAAAATCAACCCAGTGGAGAAGATTTTAGGAGGCCACCCTAGTTATGGTGAACTGGGAAGAATTTAACCAAAACCCAATCAATGTATTGTCGGAGAGCAGCCAATGCATGATCGTAGGAGTGAGTGAGAGTGATCGAGGGCCCAAAATTAGTTCACCAATAATAACACACAATAGTGCAGCTTCGAAAGTGTGTATAGAAGAACAGTAATAATTTATTAGGCCTTTTAGAACACACTAAGAAATGAAACTAGCAGGTAGTACTACCACAAATATATACATTCACCAGTAGGTTCACTTACAATGCCTAAATCAATAATTTAACTAGGTAAGTAAATCAGATGCAAGTATAATGATTAGATTAGAATCAACCACAAGTACAATTCCCTTTACTTAAGAATTCCATCCCTAAGGTGTATGGGGTCTAGTGCCCAAAAGTCACAGGCTCCAACACAGGTTTCTCCAGGGAAGGTATTCTCTAAAAGGATGCAATGGGCTTGTGGTGGTAATTTTAAACCGTTCAGAGCTATTTAAAAGTGGAATAACTATTTACCAAAAGAAAAGTAAGTACTCTCTCTAGCTTCCAGTCCGACGGCTAGCCCATCGGTAGGATACTTGACTCAGGTATGACGACTAAAGGTAAGTAAAGAGGAAGGTAGAAGACAGAGGGCATTGCACCCAATTCTGTCCTATGGAAGACAGGATGGTAAAGGAACAGTTGTGTTGACTTAGCCCTCCGATAATGATTTTCTCAGGTAACATGATGGATTGTCTGGGGTCACTGGGGATGTGATCTTATGTCCTTTGTTCGTGTGAGTGGTGCCCAGGGGTTGCAGTACTTATTCCAGTCGGGTCCAACTTCAAGATGCAACACCAAAGGATGAAGAAATTGAGACTTTCTTGATGCAGAAACTTTCAGGATATTTCACGGGATGGAGGAAAGTGAGTTTTAGCAACGACGACCCTTTGCAGGCGTTGACAGCTGATCTTCCTGTTGTGGTCACAGACACAACTCTAGAATAGGTACCCTTGATGCTAGAAAGCTAACATTTTGGGAGATAGTGATTTATGATGCAAGCTGGTGACCACCAAAGTTCTGCGCCTGAACACGGAATGGAAAAATCTATGATGAGGTAGCCCATGAGTGAGCTGGTCAATCCATAGGGCAGTCCAATGACACTTCTGAAGGCTCTTGTGGAATGAAACCTCAAATAGGCATCAGTACTAGTTGGTCCACTAGTGTAAGGGCTAAAGCATCGATGAGGGTCTTCAGAGATATTGCAAAGGAGGAGGCTTCACCTGGCCAGTGACTGGAGAGGATGTTGGGACACTGCATATGTTGTCCTTGAATCCTCAGTGGGCTGCTCTTCATCATAGGATTCTTGGCTCCAACGTAGATCGGAAGAATGTCTGGAGGAGTCGTCCACTTATCCAGATTCTGGGGGCTGGAAGCAAGTCCAAACCCACCAATGGAGAGTATCTTCCACATTCAAACAGCCATTAATTGTTCAATCAGGGACAAATGCCCATTTCAAACCTGCCCAACGGCAGACTCTGTGGCACAAATAGATGTAGAATGGGACCAGACAGACCCAGACGCTCCCTTGTGCTCTCACACACACAAAGACTCAGTGGAAAGCAAAAGCAGCAGCTTTCCCTGGCAAGTGAATGACCTTATATGGGATTTTCTGATCTGTGAGGGTAGGAAGAAGGCCGAACTACAATGTAGCCAAAGAACAAGTGAAAAACCTTCTTAGGGTGCTAGCCACCTGTCGTAGCCATTTGCGGTAAATGTGAAACTAGTAAATTTCCCCACAACAATGAGCAAAAGGCAAGGGAAGTGAAGCTGAATGCTTTACATCCTATGAAAAAGTCAGGACAGGGTAAATAATCAGCAAAAAGAAGAGTGCCCCATTGAAATCAAACAGAGAAAGTCTTTCCTAACACCCACCTGGTCCTAGAGGGGGAGAATTGAACCATCCCTTCAGAGTATGGCTGGGTGGAATTGTAAGATTCCTTTCCACCAGCCGCGGAAGTAAAATCTGATCTGTTTGACCCAAATCCACCATTCCACAACCCCCACATATCATAAGAGGAGCGTGAAGTTTCTTGTGCTGCTGCGCAAACGCAACATCAATCGAAAAGAACAGCAGGAAGTTTCTCATGCCGCTGCATGATCCTACCACAAATAAAAAACCAACCGTGGCATGATAAACTCGTGCAAAGTTTCTCGTGCTGCAGCGCAAAACTAGTACGGATCAAAAAAACACATGCACAAAGTTTCTTGTGTTGCTGTGCAAAACTAGCGCAGATCAGGGAAAACTGCACAAAGTTTCTCATGTTGCTGTGTAAAACTAGGATGGATCGAAAAAGCACTGCACAAAGTTTATCGTATCACTGCTCGAAACTTGCACAAATAAAAAAAATGTGCAAAGTTTCTTGTGGCACTTCACAAAACTAAGACGGTTTGGAATAAAACACACAGAGATTCTTGTGTCGGTGTGCAAAACTAGCACAGATCGAAAGAAGACCTGTACGAAGTTTCTCATCCCTAGACACAAAATCAACATAAAAACAAAACACCATGCTCCACACGAAACGGCACAAAACTGGGCAAAATATTAGTGGCCGGGAGGCCACCAGGGGGCGCGCAGGACATGGCAGCCTGAGCGCAGTTCTCCCGCCGAAGCTATGATATGATATGATATGATAAGGCATTTGTAACGCACCTATACACAAGTGTTTCAAGGCGCGACGAGGCAGGGGGGGGAACAAGGGGAGACAGACAACGATCTTACTAGGCCAGGTGTCATTCAGATCGCGCAAGTGCAAGGGTAGAGGGGAAGGGAAAAGTGCATGGGGGAAAGGGAGAGGGGAAAGTGCAGTACAGGGTTATAAGCATACAGCATACAGGATAAATAACAAGGGCCAGCTGGTGGCAAGTGCGAGGTAAGTGCAGACAAGTGCTGGGAAGGGGGGCTGTATGGATACAGACACAGTCCCGTAGTGCAGGGGTTGCCGTGGAGGCAGTGCAGGGGAGAGTGGCTGGGCCGAGAACGGTGAATGGCCCAGTTGCAGATTCAGTGCAGTTTCAGTAGTATTAGCAGGGGAGAGGGGGAGAGAAAGCGGAGGCAAAGAGGAAGGTTTTGAGGTGCTTCCGGAACCGGAGGTGGTTCTCCTCAAGTTTCAGGGAGGTAGGAAGGCTGTTCCAGAGGGAGGCCCCTGCAGTGGAAAGAGATCTGCCCCCAACTCGTTGTTTGGAGAAGCGGCTGACCCTCAGGGAGTTGGAGGCGGATGAGCGAAGAGCTCGAGAAGGAAGATATTTAGGAAGAGAGAGTTGAAGGTATTTTGGCCCAAGGCCCCAGACGGCCTTGTGGACAATGCAGAGGGTTTTGAACTTGATCCTCGCAGTCACTGGGAGCCAGTGTAGTGATTTCAGCCCTGGAGAGATACGGTCCCTGGGCTTGAGGCCAAGGGCAAGTCTTGCAGTCCTGTTCTGGATGAGTTGCAAAGGGCGGAGAGTAGAGGCGGGCAGATTAAGATAGAGGCTGTTACAGTAGTCCAGCTTAGAGAGAACCAGGGCTCTAGAGACAGTGAGCTTCTGGGGGAAGGAGAGGGCCATCGAAGGGGATTGAGCCCCCCCTGAACCCCCCTGGCGACTACAAAGTGTCGTTTCGGCTGGCGGAACCCCCCGTGCCCCCTTGGCTCGAAGGAGCGGTCTTCAGGGGCAACGGAACAACGGAGAATGGGCCTCGCGGCCCGCGGAGATGGAGTGAGGAGCGGGCCTGGAGGGAGGATCCCTCGGTCGCGGCCCGAGGGAAGAGGCACTGCCTGGTGAGGCGGGGGGACTCCCGTTGGAGTGCCGTGCCCCCGCTGTCGGCCCATCGCCCATCACCGCAGGGGGGAACAAGTGCGGGGCACAATGGTCCCGGAGCAGTTTGCGGGCTCCGGCCGCCCCGCCCCCATCGGAGACACGAAGGAGGACGGGATCCTCGCACTACCCCGAGGCCCAGAGAGGTGACTTGTTGGCGGCGGGGCGTGTTGGGGATTTGCACCCCCCCACGCTTCACTTTTGCAGCAAACCCGGGGCGGCAGCGGCCCCGCGACCACGACCCCCCACCTAAAGCGGGCCCAGCAAATGCTGCGGAGAGCCCGCCCAGGGCTAAATCGACACATCCAGACCCAGGACGCAGCGGTCCTCGTGGGTGGAGCGCGGCCCCCCTCTGCAGAGGGGCATCGGGGCTATCGTGGCCCGCAGCCAGGGGGAGGACAAAATTCGGTGGCCCGCGGCTGGGATCCCGCAGGCTTTCATGCCACGACCCGCGTCCACGGAGCCCCCCCCTCCCAAGAGGCCGAGGATCCACACCACCTCTCCAGCACAGAGGAGTCGGAGGGAGAGAAGGCCTCACTTGGCGCTCGATCCCAGTGGGTGGAGGCCCCTGTGCTAGTTCGCAGGGCGTGTGCCCGCCCACAACCACCCAGGACTTGGCTGATCAAGGAGACAGACCCGGGTGTGTGGCCCCCACCAGGACCCGGTAGGGCATGTGCCCGCCCGCAGGCCTCTTCCCGCATATCGGGCCAGATTGGGGGGTGGCCCCACCTTTAATAAGGACAGAGCCCACGCACCGGAGAACCATAACAACTCAACCCCGGGTCAGCGCAGCACGACCCCAGGGGCCCACTGGGCCACGACGCACCAAGCAACTGGGGGGCAATAGACACCCTAGCCCCGAAAGAAGTCCCCACGATCATGCCCCTCAAGAGAACTGACACACACCTCCGGGGTCCTTTGCATCACCGCTCCCCCAGCCCGCCCTGATCTCGCAGGCTGCCCGCAACCCAGGTGAGAGGCCCCCGTCCTCAGTTGGTGGGGCGAGTGCCCGCCTGGAGGGCTGCCCCACCCCCCCGCAGGGGACAATCCATTGACCACAAACCCCACCGGAGCGACACACTACGGACTGGACCTGGGACGGCACAGCATTCGGCCCGCAGCGGACCCCGTGGCAGAGGATCAACGACACCCCATGAGCTGGAAGAAAGCTCTACAAACATTTCGCTTCCAAGAAACAGAGAAAACGATCGAGGTCCCTACGGTCTCCGGAGCCATGGCCCACACGGAACCCGCAGGCCAACCCGCAATGACGATGGAAAAGGGCTTTGCCTTCATCCTTTAGGAGATCAGAGAAATGAGATCCGACATTGCCCAGAAGTTCGAGAAACTGGACCAAAGGGTAGACAAATTTGAGGATAGAGTCCTACAAATGGAAAATTATCAATCGTCATCTACATCTCAGGAAATCCGATTCGACACACGGCTGGCGGCTCTGGAGAAGAGGGATGAAGAGAGATCCAGGATTATGGACGACTATGAAAACAGGGAAAGGCGGAACAATCTAAGGTTCTTTGGGATCCCAGAGACGGAGGGTGAGAGGGAGAGAGCTGACTCGAGTGGTGAGAGACATCATCACCCTCTTGTTTGCTGAGGAAATGACGACGGAACTCACGTTTGACCGGGTGCACAGGGCCGGGGCAAGATCAGGGGGCCCCAGAACGGTCCTGGCCCGCTTCCATTATTATACGGAGAAAGCCAAAGTTCAAGAGGCTGCGAGGAAGGCGGGGGCGATAACCTACAACAGTGCACAGATCGCCATTTTTCAAGACCTCTCAGCTTACACCCTAGCCAAACGGAGGATGTGCCGCCCTCTGACACAACAATTGAAAGAGAAGGGCGTCCGTTACAGATGGGGATATCCCTTCTCCCTGACCTTTGAATATTCAGGCCAACGCACAACGCTGGTAACGGAGGAAGACATTAAGGGCGCCATTCAAGATTATGTGGGCGAACCCGCCCCCCGGAGGGGACCAGTGGGTCGGAGGCGCTCAGCGGGGGCACCCCCGGGCAGCCGAACCCCAGAAGGAGAAAAACCGGCGCGAGGAAGTTCAAGAAATTGAACACACCACCAACACCAATGGAGGAAGACCGGGCCAACTCAGAGGGGTGACTCCAGCAACCCCACGCAGATCATTGGGACTAGAAACCAGAAGAACTCTGGAGACGCTTGGTTTGCTGCACCCCCTCGAACTGCAAGTATAAGGGGGCATAAGGGGGATCACAACTGTGGGAATTGAGAGAAGCATCAACCAGGGCCCGGGAGAGGGACCAAATTGAGAGGTTTGGGGGAGTGACGAGAGGGGAAAGGGGGGGCTCACGTTAGCAAGCTTTGGATCTGACACCTGGCCAGAGGGGAACCGGCTGGTGGTCCAGCCAACAATCCAGGAATGGAAAAACGAATTGGCTGGATGCCGGGGAGGGGGGTGAGGGTTTGTTTACAAGTTGGGGGTTCTAGGGCAGGGAAAGAGTTGGGGGGGATGTTGGGGAAACGTTTCAAAGAGATCCAAACAAGGAAACACAGTAAGCAGGGAGGGAGCGACCATGCGACACCGGTGACCAAGGGGAAAGGCGACAGCGATTATGGTTGACGACCGACCGGCCCTGGGGGTGGGAACCCTGAATGTACGGGGCTTGAACACCCCCACGAAAAGATCTATAATCAGCAGAGAGTTTAGGAGGGCTAAGCTGGACATACTGTTCGTGCAGGAAACACACTGGGCGAGGGGGAGGGAGCCCAGGTTGCGGGGGGCGGAATCGAGGAGACATTCTACGCTTCCCACAAAGGAAAGAAAAGAGGGGTCGCAATTCTGACCGCTATGGGGTTGGGTTTTGTGAAAGACTCTATCCTAAGGGACCCCGAAGGCTGCTACCTCTTCGTACGGGGCTCCCTACAGGGATCGCCCATAACCTTGGCAGTAGTATACGCCCCAAATGTGGGTCAAGCTCAATTCTGGGAGGGAGTGGGGGAAAGGCTGAAAACCTTTGTCCAGGGCCCATTGGTGGTGGGAGGCGATTTCAATATGGTCCTAGACACATCCAGAGATAGAGGACGGGTGGGTGCATCAAATCCCAGACCCGCTGGGGACGTCACGTCACGCTGCTTCCAAAGGGTGAATGATGACCTGAACTTAGTGGACACGCTACCCACCCCCCAAGCAGGGACCCCCTCTTTCTCGTACTACTCCTCCACCCACAAAGCCTTCTCCAGAATAGACTATATCCTTGCGGACAAGGTACTCCGACCACACATAGCGGGTTACAGGATAGACCCTGTCCCCTGGTCGGACCACGACTTGGTTAGGGTCACCTTGGCGGGGGACTGGTGCAGATGTAACGACGCTATTCTGAGAGACGAGGTCCATGCCCAGACTGTACTGGAGGCCATTACAGAATTCTTTGAGCTAAACGACAACGGGGAGGTGGGCACGCACACTCTCTGGGATGCCTTCAAGGCGACACTAAGAGGAGTGCTTATAAAAATAGGCTCCAGACAGAAGAGGGAAAGGGAGACCCAGGAAAGGGACCTGAGGGATAAAATAGCGCGCCTCCAACCGGGAGGCTCCCCGGTACAGACCCTAGAGCGAGATCGCATGGCCAACCTGGAGGACTACAGGCTCCAATTGAAAGACCTACTCCTCCACAAAACGGAGAAGAGCCTCCAAATGGTTAAACAGAAATACTACGAGAAGTGGGACAGAGCGGATAGGATCCTGGCCTAGAAATTAAGGGAGGTCCAGAGAAGCAGGATGGTGAAGGAGGTGAGGGACAGCGGGGGAACATTAGGTTATGACACCCCCCATATCAGCGAAGCCTTCCGTCAATACTATGAGACATTATATGCCTCCGAATATGACGGTGGTGATGCCCAAATCGAAGAGTTTCTCGACTCCATACAGATACCGTCCCTCTCACGGGAGCAGGCAGAGGGGCTGGAGGGTCGGGTGACCGAGGATGAGGTGGAGAAGGCGATCAGCGAGATGAAGGTGGGGACTTCCCCGGGGGAGGATGGCTTTTCGGTGTATTTCTATAAGAGATTTCAATCTACCCTGTCCCCATACCTGGCGAAAGTTTTCAATTCGGTATTGGAAGGGGGCACTCTCCCCGACACCATGATGGGAGCCATTATAGTGGTCCTTCCCAAGGAAGGTAAAGATCTGAGGGAGTGTTCGTCCTACTGACCCATATCATTGCTCAACATCGATGTCAAAATCTTGGCCAAGGTGGTGGGCAGGCGGATGGAGGGGATAATGCAGAAGCTAGTCCACGGGGACCAGGTGGGCTTCATAGGGAGCAGGCAGGGATCGGATAATATTTGCAAAATGATAGACTTGGTTCATTTCGCCCAAAATACAAACCTCGAGGCATGCATCCTGTCCCTGGACCCGGAAAAAGCCTTCGACAGAGTAGAATGGAGATACATGACCCTCCTCCTCCAACGAATGGGCTTTGGGACGCACATCCTGAGATGGGTTGCCGCCCTCTACAGAGCCCCTACTGCGAGGGTCCAGGTGAACGGAGTGCGGTCAGAATCCTTCCCTCTTACCCGAGGGACCAGACAGGGCTGCCCCTTTTCCCCCCTTCTGTATGTCCTCATGATAGAGGCTTTGGCTATAGCGGTTAGGTCCCACCCAGATATCAGGGGTATTGGAAGGGGGGAGGTGGAATTCAAGCTATCCCTGTTTGCAGACGATATCCTGGCGTACCTAGTGGACCCAAGCTCTTCGATCCCTTCCCTCCTGTCCCTGGTCAGCTCTTTCGGGAGGTTCTCAGGCCTGAAAATAAATACTGCCAAGTCAGTCCTCCTTCCGATGCGCCTGGTGGACCCGGTACTAGAACCCCTGACTAGGTTTCACGGGATAGCGGTGGGCAAGAACTCTATAAAATACCTGGGGGTTCTACCCACTAGGTATTTAACAAAACTAGGGTCTTCCAACTACGAACCCATGCTAACTGAGATTGCCTCTGACGTAAGGAGATGGGGAAGAATGATCCTCTCATGGTATGGTCGGATGACGGCAGTCAAAATGAACATACTGCCACGGCTCTTATACCTCTTTACAGCCCTCCCTACCCGGGTACCCGCTCAAACCTTTATAGATTTACACAAGGGTGTCCGAGACTTCATTTGGCAGGGGAAAACCCTGCGGATTGGTAGGGCCACCCTGACGCTCCGGAGGGAGGTTTTGGTCTCCCAGATTTCCAATTGTACTATCACGCAGCACAACTGCGGGTCCTCCTAGAACACATGAAGGAAGGTTTATGGACATATTGGTCATATCTGGAGGATATGGCTGTTCACCCCTTAAAAGTCTGTGACCTCCTGTGGGCCCCTCGCAGGTCTATCCCGAAACAAATATTGTCACACCCAACCCTGGGGGTTCTCTGGGACATCTGGAGGGAATGCCCCCGGACGGCGCATCTTTGTTCGTGGCCGTCCCCCATGACCTCCCTGTGGGGGCCCCCCCTGAAACTGGGCAGCAGGGGGTTTAGACAATCCCAGCGTTGGTCTGATGCGGGACTGGAATGGGCGGGCCAGCTGTTCAAGGAGGGAGAATTCTTGAGCTATGAGGACCTCCGGGAGGGACTGGGTGGTGGGAACCTCTCCATATTCGAATACCTCCGTCTCAAGGGCATCCTCAACGACCCTGCATGGGGCCCAAACCTGCGGAGACAACTAACGCCCTTCGAGAAACTCCTCGACTCAGTGACCTCCAGAAAGGGTGCGGTCTCCTGTATGTACACTGTCCTAAACACCCATGACCTCCAGGCTAGGCGAGGTTTCCGGGGCTTTTGGAATGATCTGGAGGGGGAGGAGATATCAGAGGATGCCTGGGCTCGCATTTTCAGGATATCGTTTCATGGCAATCTCTTCACCTCGGATATGGAACACAACTTTAAAATCCTGCAGGGGTGGCACAGGGACCCGGCAAAACTCTCGAAAATGTTCACAGGGGTATCACCTGAATGCCCGAGGGGCTGTGGCCAGATAGGGACTAGAGGTCACATGTGGTGGCTATGCCCGAAGGTGCAGACCTATTGGGAATTGGTGAGAGACTGGATAGCGGAGGTAACGGAGGACCCTCTACCCCTCAACCCGCTGACCATGCTGCTGGGCCTCCCCCCGGAGGAAGCGGAAATACACTGGTACCCAAGGATGTGGGAAACTATGTTGAGAGCAGGCAGAGTGGCCCTAGCCCAGAGGTGGAAGAGCCCGGAAACACCTTCCAAAGAAGATTGGACAAAAAAACGTAAGAACATGTTCTTGATGGACAAATTGACCGCCTTGGTGAATAAAGACTCATGCTCATTCCTCGCTGAATGGTACGGGGTCCAGCAGATATGGGAATGGGATGTTCACTAGCTTTGAGATCGTGCCCCCGGATGGTCGGGCATGATCACCGCTGTGAAGGTCAACACCCAGATGAGGGGTTCCCACGGCCCGGGGCGATGTCGGCTTCAAGCCAGTAACTGAATTGGTCACAATTTGCGGCGCTTCAAAGATCTAGGAAAAGAAGTAGAAGTTTGGTCTCTTTACTGCTGTTATGTTTTTATTGGGCACGGAGAGGAGGAGGGGGGTCACGAAAAGGGGGAGATGGGGGCTTTAGTTATGCCCCTTTTTCTGTTTTTTTTTTTTTCTTTTTTCTTTTTTCTTTCACAAAATGCTAATAAAAACCAAAGTTTAAAAAAAATAAAAAAATATTAGTGGCCGCAGAACCGCAATGCTGATTTCGCAGAACGGGCGGAAGTGGATTCCAGTGTAAAATTCTCAACTTTTTGCTTTGCAGGTGGAAATTTTGCCCACCCCTATCTAATAGGGTGCCCACCTGTCTGTGAGACAGCCAAAGGAAATTCTTATGTAAGTATAATATGAAGGGGAAACAATTTTGAAGGAAGCAATAATCTAAAGGGGAATAGATTATGGGGGTAATTCATAGAATTCGGCGCACAAGTGGCGCATGCGGCTGGCGCACAGAGTGCGGGTGCGGCAGTCTGTGCCAGCTGAGTGCAGCAAAACCCATTTCCACGCACAGCGTATTCATGGATTTCAACATCCATAACCAGCCGTGGCGCAGAGTGGCGCAGCGACCCTGCAGCAGTGCCAGTAACTCCCCCAAACCCGCCCGTGCACCAAAACCATCGCACAAATCCCCTACATGACGCAAAGGCCAGTGGACCAGCATACAGCCCCCCAACCACGAAAATGCGTGGAAAACTCCTTGCGTACCCCTCGGAATACACATACCCTGCTTGCGCTAGCAAAAACGCGTGGAAAACTCCCTGTGCACAACCTTCGGAATACACGTACCCCACTCGCACTATCGAAAACGCATGTAAAAATCCACGCACACCCCTCAGAATACACATAGTCCACTCGCACTATCCAAAATGAGTGTAAAAGTCAACGCACACCCCTCGGAATTCACATACCCTGCTAGCGCCAGTGAAAACACATGGAGAACTCCCCACACACCCCTCGGAATACACGTACCCCGCTCGCGCCAGTGAAAATGCATCTAAAAGTCCACGCGCACCCCTCGGAATACACGTAGTCCACCCGCACTATCGAAAACGCATGTAAAAGTCAACGCGCACCCCTCGGAATACACGTACCCCGCTCGCACCACCGAAAACGCATGGAAAACTCGCTGCGCACCCCTCGGAATACACATACCCTGATCACGCCAGCGAAAACACATGGAAAAGTCCACGCGCACCCGCAGAATACACGTACCGCATCCCATGAAGAGCACGTACAGAGCGATGGAAACTCACGTGGGACCTTCAACCCGTGGCGAGGGAAATACCCGCACGTGTTATGTCACAGACGCGTTTATGCGCTAAGGACCTTTCCTCGAATTACACGCTGATGTGTTATTTTTCACGTGCCAAATCACTCTGTATCAAGCTGGCCACGCAACAACACACGGAAGACCACGCTCCTGCCCAGAACGCTGAATTACTGCCCCCCAGATCCCCCAAGCAGCCTCCCATGAGCCATCTGCTGCTGCCTGCCTGCCTGCCTGCTGCCACCGTGCCCTGCCATTTGGTGCCTGCACATCTGCCATCTGCAGGGGTCCAGTTGCAGTGACCACCCCTGCTGGAACAGAAGACTCCCGACTGAAGTACCATCACTCCACAGCCCAGCCCCAGGACCCAGTTGCCCACCCACACCTGCCTCGGGGGTTGCCATGTCCCACACAACACCTTCCGGCACCAGTGGCAACCCCCAGCCAGAGAAGAAGAGGGCTACCAGCTTCAGTGAAAAGGAAGTTGGTATCCTGTTGGAGCAAGTTCTGGGGCATTAAGATGCCCTCTTCACACCATCGCGCGGTGACAAGGAAGGACGGAAGAGGATCTGGAAGGACATAGTGGGTGCCATCAACGCAGAGGGGGTGGTAGCCCGCGACATCAAACACGTCCAGAAGCGCTGGGAGGACTACAAGTCCAGGACCCTCAAGAAGGCCCAGCACCTCTTGGAAGCAGCGGATGCAGTGGGGCGCTGGGGCCAGCTTACCACCCAGCAGATGAGGGTCCTGGAGCGCATTCGCCGAGTGCTTCACCACCAGATCCTCAGGATGCAGGCCCATCTGGAGTTGAGCGGTTAGTGGCCATGCACTCACATTTAAAAAAAGGGAATGTTGCAGTGTGCTGGTAGTTAACTACTTGGCTGCATGTGTGACATGGATCATGTTTGGATGTGTGTGTGCAAGGACATGATAGTGCCGCATGTGAGTCCAGTCAGACGTGACCCACATGGATGGTGTATGTGTTACAATGCATCATGCGGAGCAGCATGCGGAACGCACACATGTATGCATGCCTGTGTCTGTAATTTGACATGTTTGGGGTGTGAGAGATGTGTGCTGCTGTCATGGACATGCATGATGTACATGTCTGTGTGTCTGAGTAGTGTGTGCACCATGGATGCATGACACATGTCCATGACGATGTGTTCATTCACTGATACAGCCTAGTCATCCTTGTATCCACTGTGTCTGGGGGTATACCGGGCCAAATGCATGACCCTATGGTGATGTGTGTGCATGTGACCAGCATGTCCCATGGTGCATGTGAGAATCAGCCCACCATTGGATGCAACTACCGTGCGTTGGACATGGATGCCAATGTATGTTACATGTGCCATGCCTGTTCCTGCATGTGTGTTGCCTGCACTGACCCATGTGTTGTCGAGAGACATGATGGAAGTGACGTTTCACAGTGCCACTCATGTGCCATTGCTTTGTGTCTAGGGGACTATAGATCAGTACCCTGATGCTTGTGTTCAATGTCTCCCTTTACACAGCGGCGAGTGAAGAAGAGGGCGGAGACGGCGCTGTGGAGGAAAGCGGCAGGGATGCCTCCACTGGCTGGCAAAGCAAGGCCCAGTCACCCTCCCAGGAAATGCCATAATCTGGGAGCGAGGGGACTGGTGCTGCGTCTGCCACTACGGCTGTAGTGGAATGGGCGGATAAGCCCCAACAGGGGCTTGCAATGGCGGAAGACGGTGTGGAGCCATCCATGTTGGTGCTGGGTATAAAGGAGGAGGAGGCCGCTACAGAGCCGTACATGGGGCCTGGTGGGGGTGGTACCACTGGTGCAAGTGGTGCAGTCCGGGGGCAGGGGCAGGAGACAGCACAGGTCACCGCGGAGGTACCTGTGCATGTCTCTGTCCCTGACACTGTGACTGCATCACCATGCACCAGCAGGGATGCCCCGTCCCAGGCCCGTCCGCAGGTAGGGGGGTCCACATCATCTGGCACTCCTCTACCTGTGGACAAGAGGACCCATGACCGGATGGAGTCCATCCTGATTGGTGTCGCGTTGCACACACGTGACATTCTGGATGACATGCGTGCTTCCTGGGGGGACCACGCACGTCATCACGAAGAGCTGTGTGCCAACGTGGCCCAGTTGGTAGGGTCCATGGTCAGGAGTTTCCTCCATGTGTCGGGCAGTCTTGCGGCCCTCTGCTCCTCTGTGCACACCATACGCCAGTCGTTCTCTGTGCTGTCTTCCGGCCCAGATGCCAGCAGGGCCCCTTGTGGATCTGCCCCAACCAACGAAGCCAGCCTGGTGAAGATCCCATCCCTGCCACAGTCGGGAGTCGGAGGTCCATCCAGCAGGGGTGGACACCCCACCAACTGGACCCGAGCAGATGGAGGATGTGCCAGCATCATCGGGCAGGGCACGTGCACGATGGCGCCGGTGGATTCCATCATCCCGGATGCCGTCGTGGTAGCAGAGGCAGTTGCGTCGCAGGCAGCGGCAGGCTCAGCATGGGAGGCATCATGGCTCGGGGACATCAACATCACAGGGGCAGGCATTGGCCGGAGGGCAGGAGGACCCTGGATTGGAAGTGTCTTCCGTGTGGCAGCAGTTGGGCCAGCGGATAGATGTGGAGCGGCGGCGGGCGGAGGAGGCACGGCTCACTATGGTCAGGGCAGAGAACTCCATGCGCAAGGCATTGAGGCGGGCTGAGTGCCTCGAGGCAACTCGCAGGGAGTTGGAACAGGCCATGACTGCATCCCTGCAAGACCTCAAGGCCAGGGAAGAAGCCTGCCTCCAGGACATCAACATGGAGTTCGATGATGCCCTGGCCCGGAACATCAACGAGTAAGCCATAGGACTTTCCCGCCGCCAATGTACATAGTTCATTAGTGTTAGGTTTCCTTTGTTTTTTCTTTTATTTTGGAGTTAATGGACATTGCTCCACTTCATGTATCTAGTTTTTTCGTCATAGGACTTTTTTGTAGGTTTCATTTGCTATGGGGATCATGGACCCTTTGGACCTGGATTGTAGATAGTTGAAGATTTGTACATACTTTCTTTTTCAATCTATCCATGGATCAATGGTTTTCTTTTATTTGAATTATTTATTTTTTATTGACATTAGCAATGGACCCCTTTTTTTATTCAACATGACGTTCATTTTCTTTTTCACAGGATTACGATTTTTTTTTGGTCTCATCTGTCACTGTATATTGATTTTCTAGTTTTATATCCTCTATGTTACTTCGTTATGTTTTTAATACATTTTTGTTAACTTCATGATTGGTGTTGTGTTCTATCATTGGTTTTGTGCATATCTCAATGAACATTGCCTCAGTCATGTGTTTACACTGTGTGGCTCAGTTGTGCATTCATTTATGGGCATGGTGGTTCTTTTAAGACTGTCATGGCATGGGTAATTTGGGAGTGGACACAGTGGATGGTTGCATGCTTGTACTGGGGGGAAGCGGAGATTGTGGTTGGCATTAGGGCCCTGGTTCTGTTTAGTCATGACATGTTGTTTGGTGTGCCATGAGTCGGGGCCTGCTGGCAGGTGCCTGTCACTGGTGGGTGGTGGGTGGGGGACATGAGTCGGGCCCTGCTGGAAGGTGCCCGTCACTGGTGGGGAGGACATGTGTTGGGGCTCACAAGTGCATGGTGCCTGTGGGCTGCCTGCAGGGCATGGTCAGGGTAGATGGGCTGCCTGCAGGGCATGGGGAGGAGGGAAAGGGCGCCCCCATTGATGGGCACCTGCCAGCAGGCCCCAATTCATGTCCCTCCAGCCGTTAACCACTGACGGGCACCTGCCAGCAGGCCCCGATTCATGACCCGCACCCACACACCCATCCACCAAGCCACCAGTGACGGGCACCTGCCAGCAGGCCCCGACTCATGTCCCACAGCCACCCGCCCACCCAACCACCCACCGACCCACCAGTGACGGGCACCTTCCAGCAGGCCCCGACTCATGTCCAGAAGTGATGGGCACCTGCCAGCAGGCCCTGACACGTGGCCCACCAAACAACATGTCCTAACAAAACAGACCCATGTCCCTAATGCCAACCCTAATCCCCCTTCCCCCCTCAGTACAAGCATGCAACCATCCACAGAACCCACTCCCAAATTACCCATGCCATGACAGTCTTAAAAGAACCACCATGCCCATGCAGGAATGCAAAACGGAACCAGACAGTGGCAACACATGACTGAGGCAATGTTCTTTGAGACATGCACAAAACCAATGATAGAACACAACACCAATCATGAAGTTAGAAAAAATGTATTTAAAAACATAATGAACTAACATAGAGGAAATGAAACTTGAAAAATCAATGTACATGGACAGATATTACCAAACAAAGATGTTAATACAATGAATAAAAAAAGAAATACGTCATGTTGAATAAAAAAGTGGTCCATTGCCAATGTCAATAGAACAAAATAATCCAAATAAAAGAAAACCATTGATCCATGGAAAAATTGAAAAAGAAAGTATGTCCAAGTCTGCAACTATATACAATGGAAGTCCAAATGGTCCATGATCCACAAACAAAAGGAAACCTGCAAAAAAGTCCTATGAAGAAAAAACTAGATACATGAAGTGGAGCAATGTCCATTAACTCCAAAATAAAAGAAAAAACAAAGGAAACCTAACACTAATGAACTATGTACATTGGCGGCGGGCAAGTCCAACGGCTCACTCGTTGATGTTCCGGGCCAGGGCATCATCGAACTCCATGTCGATGTCCCGGAGGCGGGCTGCTTCCCTGCCCTCGAGGTCTTGCAGGGATGCAGTCATGACCTGTTCCAACTCCCTGCGAGTTGCCTCGAGGCACTCAGACCACCTCAATGCCCTGTACATGGAGTTCTCCGCCCTGACCATAGTGAGCCGTGCCTCCTCCGCTCGCCGCCGCTCTGCATCTATCCGCTGGCCCAACCGCTACCACACGGAAGACACTCCCAATCCAGGGTCCTCCTGCCCTCGGCCGATGCCTGCCCCTGTGATGCTGAAGGCCCGAACCATCATGGCTCCCACCCTGAGCCTGCTGCTGCCGTGCATGTGCCCTGCTGGTCGATACCTGCACGTCCTCCTCTTGCTGGGGTCCAGTTGTTGGGGTGGCCACCCCTGCTGGACATCCGACTCCTGACTTTGGCAGGGATATGTCCTCCACCAGCCTGGCCACTAGTTCAGGGGCAGCTCTACAGGGTGCCCAGGTGATACTTGGGCAGGAAGATGGCACGGAGGATGACTGGCGCATAGGGAGTTCAGTTGAGGAGTGGGTGGCTAGAAGATCCAGGACACGGAGGATCCCAGCCTGGGTGACCTGTCCTAGTAGGCTGACGCGGTCAATGAGGTATTTGAAATTACGTGCATTGTCCTCATGAGAACCCTGCACGTCATCCCGAATACCACGTTGACACCAATGGAATGCCCCCCTCCAGGCCATGTGCGTGGGCCTACCACGGCCTCCTTCTCAACCAAGCTCCCCACCAACCTGGATGACTCTGTGCCATCTTCCTCCATAGGCCCCTGTGGGGGCTCAGCTGCCCCTACTGCTGCCGAGGAGTCCACCTCCAACCTCCGCCTCTTGGACCTTCCCTCGGCAGCTGCAGCCAGGGACGTGGCACCATACTCCTCACTCTTGGAAGAGATGACAACGTGGGAGGAGAGCTGGGCCTTGCGGCTCCGGCTGGCGGTGGTGGTATTCCTGCCTCTGTGCTCCACAGCACCGTCTCTGCACATGAGTGGCAGTGTCAAACTTCACAGATGCCATCACACTCCCCAACACTCATATCATTTGAACCCACACACATGTAGAATTTGACAGGAATCATGCAGCAGGCAGCAGCATCCATACGCACACAACAGCATGAACATCCGAAGGTTGGAATGATGTCACAAGCAACATGGGGAGTGCCGAACACATGCACACATGCCAACAAACAGACATGCATCTGTACATATCCACCATCTCTCACAGTGCAATCATCGGCAACTACGTCACATCTGCCAAAGGGGTTCAGACACGTCTGTGTCACATACATCCATGGCGTATCACAGTCGCACACATGTCAAACACACACACACACGTATGCCATGCACATACATGAAGGTGGAACCAGCAACCATGTGTCACACCACAACCATGCCATAGTAGATACACAGAAATGCTAACATGTGTGTATCCCCAGATGCATTTGTGCATCATGCATTTGAACACATACACCATTGATGTGCATCAAACATGACAGGACTCACAAGTAGCACGGTCATGTCCCTGCATATACACATCCATACATGGGCCTTTTCAGACATATGTCCAAGCTGCATACTCCTGGCACACCTCAACATGCACTGCGTCCAATAAGTATGCATGGACACTTACTGCTCAACCCCGGACTGCTCTGCCTCTCGAGGATCTGGCGGCAAAGCGCTGCGCGTATACATTCCAGGACCCTCATGTTGTCGGTGATAAGGTGGACCCGGCGCCTCACTGCACCTGCTGCTTCCAAGAGGCGCCGGGCCTTCCTGAGGGTCCTGGACCTGAAGTCCTCCCAGCGCTTCCGGACGTGTTATATGTTGCAGACTGCCACCCCCTCCACGTTGATGGCAGCCACGATGTCCTTCCAGATCCCCTCACATCCATCCTTGTCGGCGCGTCTTCTTCCTTAGAGGGCATCATAATGCCCCAGGACATGCTCCACCAGGATACCAACTTCTGCGGCACTGAAGCTGGTAGCCCTCTGCCTCTCTGGCTGGGGGTTGACAGTGGTGTCTGATGGTGTTTCCCCCGACATGGCAACCCCCGAGGCAGGTGTGGGCAACTGGGTCCTGGGGCTGGGCTGTGAAGCGATGGAACTTCAGTCGGGAGTCTTCTGTTCCAGCAGGGGTGGTCACAGCAACTGGACCCCTGCAGATGGCTGATGTGCAGGCACCAAATGGCAGGGCACGTGGACAGCAGGCAGGCAGGCAGCAGCAGATGGCAGGTGGGAGTCTGCTCGGGGCACTGGGGGGGGCAGGAAAATGGCCTTCTGGGCAGGAGCGTGGTCTTCCGTGTGTTGTCGCGTGGCCAGCTTGATCCAGAGTGATTTGGTATGTGAAAAAACAGCACCTCAGTGTGTAATTTGACGAAAGGCCCTTAGCGCGTAAGCGCGTATGTAACGAGATACGCGCGGGCAATTCCCTCTTCACGGGTGCATGGTATTTCGGCACGTGCAAAAAAAAACGTCTGTGTGTGGATGCATGTAATTCAAGGAAAGGCCCTTAGCACGTAAGTGATGTTATGCGTGTGGGTATTGCCTTTAGCACGGGTTAAAGGTGAGAGCGGGCCAGCAAAACACTGTATGTGCTGTTCGTGGAGACCGACGCATGTGTTTACTCTGCTGGAATCACACACGATTACTTCACAGCATCTGAAGTTCGTACCTCTTCTTTTGGTGGGGTGTTTTTTTTTCTACTCAAGGCAGGCTGTGAGTCACGTACGCTTTTTTCCCACTGTGGTTCCCCCTGTGCATGCGTACCGTTTAGAGGTCCTAGTAGCCCGCGTGTTCCATGTGTACGTGTTTTTTGTGTTCCTGGGTTCCACACCGTACTGCTGGAGGTAAAATTCACGCACGTGGGCTACCGGGGTCGCGTGCACATTTATTTTTCTCCAATTTCCTGTTCTTATATTGTTTTTTTTTTAAATTTTATTTTTTGAATGTTTTCTTTTTTTTGGGGGGGTGCCTGAGTGTTGCGTGACCCGTCATTTTTCCCCAGGATTCACAGACAGCCTTGCAGGGTCACTGGGGTACCTATTCCATCAAGTACCCTGTCCCCTTCTAGCCAATTGCCCAGGACAATTGTTGAGTGAACCTCCCACAGCCCATTTTCCATCGGTGCCATGGTTGGGAGGCCACCAAAGGTTAAGGGCGGCAAAGCTGGGCGTCCTCCCAGGGCTGGACGTGGTCGGCACGTGGGCGTGGAGACCAGTGAGGATGGGGAGTCCAGGGTGGCCAGGGTGGCTACAGGGGGGGAAGAGACAGGGGTGCCACCCCCTGTGGTTACTGGTGATGCAGCTGTTACATCATAACCTGGTGCCCTGTAAGAGGATTCAATCCAGCACTACAGCTAAGTCAACGCCTAGTCTAGAATACTGAATGAAACCCTTATTGATATATCGTTATGCCCAGTTCATAAGTTCTGGATGACTACCCCTATATAACACCCCTCTCTTAGAATCCCCCTGACCCCACTGAGTCAATAAGTAGGTTTGTTTTGCAAATTTAAAAGATTTATTTGATAAACAATTTATAGATATATCACACTTTTATAATGAATTAATAATTGAATATCACACTTAATCTGAGCAGTAATCAATAATGGATAGTCTGGCACTAGCACACTTGTGAATAGGAACAGAAGAATAAGGTGGTAGAGAATGCTTTATATAGGTTCAGATGGATGCAATGTTGAATGAAAATGCAATACAGAAAATACTCAATATGATTTCAACAAAACAATGTAATCACTTTTCTCTGGAAATCCACTCCCCCCCTTTATGCAATGCAAAGAAATGGAAGAAAAGCACACAGTTCTCAGAAATGCAATCAAATGTAATTCAGTTCACCCCAGCAAACTTAGACTACAGAAGTTTGAAACACAGGCCCAAAATGCTTTTAATGTGGTTTGCAAGGAAGTGAAAAATATGCTAAAATGCTTTTAATTCCCTCTAGAGGTTCAGGGTTAGTGATAGATACTTTGAATGAGTTCAGGATCACTTTAGCAATGATTCAGAGTAACTAGCAGGTTAAACGAATTTTTGGCAAAGGAAAGCAAGGAAGCTGCTGTTTTCACACGTGGCTGGATTTTTAACCAAATCGCGGTAAAATTCGCGAGTGCGAGAATTGTGATTACGGCAAAAGTATAAGGAGTAGCAAGTCTAAGCTTGTTTAAAAGCTGAGATCCTAAGCTCTTCAGAGGAAAGTTGAACCAAGTTCCTAGCACAAACAGTTCCAGAGTTATGAACGATTTTGTGAAGATTGTTTTTCGGATTTGAAATTTTAAAAGTTCAAAGCGACAGGTTACAGCTTGCAGCTAGAAAATGACAGGTGACAGCTTTGCAAAATGACAAGTGACAACTTCTAGGAGGCAGTTCTGGTTAGATTAAAATAGTTTGGATTAGATGGTTTTAACTAAGAGATTGGGTTCTGCACAGTTTTGGCAGATACTCACTCCTAATTTTTAGAATGACTGGGCCTCGTCTGGATCTGGTCAGCGGGTTTTCTTCACTCGCTACGGACGGTCTCTGCACACAGCGTCTGGGTCAGCTCTACTCTGCTGGTCTGGGTCTCTGGTTCTGATCAGGTCTGTGGGTCTGGATACAGCGGTCTCCGGTTCAGCTGGTCTCTCTCTGGATACAACACTGCTTTCTGGCAAATGGCAAGAGTTCTTGCAAAGAATTCAAACAGCTCGCCTGGCTGTGAATAGTTGCAATGATTTGAGGCCTGCTAAAGAGGGATTTAGCTTGTAGTTGACCTCTCTGCTACAAATTCTGAAGTAAAGTCTTGGTCTCTGAAGGTGGATAGATTGAAGTCTCTGTGTTGGCTCTCTGGAGGTTGATGGAGGTAAAGTATGGATTTTCCCGGCAGAGCGTCCCACAGCAGATAGAATAGAATGTCCTCTCTAGCTTCCAGCGGCTCTTTTTATGTCTTTTGAAAGTGGGTGTGTGTTCAGCATCACTAGCCAGCCCCTCTCTCAACTGGCCATTGGTCAAGCTTTCCTTTCTCTCTTGATTGGGGAAAAGAAGTGGAGTGTCAGAGCGATGTCATTTAATGGCTTGCAGAAAGGACACTCCCTGTTAAATTACACACAATCTATATTTGACCTAAAGACATATTTCATAGATACACAGTGGTTTGTAATTACATGCACCCATCACATATCACATGAGGTATACCCTGTTCCAATTCTGTCGTTTCTAGGAGCTTGGGTTAAAAAATGGCAACATATTTCACTTTTTGGTCGGGTTACCATTATTGGATTTGTCCCCGCATTTACACAAATGTTCGCAAAGCATGTGGGCATTAGGTGGTGGAGTGTCAGATTTTTAACATACATACATTTAGAGTAATATCCTCTTTTCCGCTAAAAACCCCCCTGAACATACCACCGGGTCCTAACACGTCTTCAAATGTGCACAGAAAAATCACAAGAATAATGATATCACTTATAACATTTTCACAAGTCCGCTCTATGAATGATCCATCTTTTTAGATTTATGTTCTGGCCCCAAAGGCGTATGGTTTCCCCCCAGCACAAGGTTGAATTTCTAGTTTTTCCAGTTCTGCCAAGCCAGCTTGCTCTCACAGGCAGTGCTCCTCCCCTTTCCTTCCAGGAGGAAGCCACTTTTACGACCCCCCCCCCAATAAAACATTTGCCTGAGTCAGGACAGGGCTTTGTTCAATTTCCTGCAGAGCCCAGGTAATTCAATCAGAGAAGTGTCATATCCCTTTTGGTGGGAACAGCAAAAGGCAGCTAGGCCTGGGAACACAGCTGTTGTGCAAGTCTCAACTCCTGTCGGGGGTAGCTGGTGGGCAAAATTCCCTCTCTTTTTAAGCCAGGCCTCAGCTAAATGTCTCTTTGGCTGCCAGTTTTCCTGTCCAAATCAAACTTCCAATTTTTACACATGCAGCTAGAATGCTGATTCTAAGTTTAAAACTCTGACATTTCAACAGTGACAAACTATGTGACACTCAAAAGTAGGTCACTCAGTTCTTTTAAACATTTAGATTTTTAGTGTCTTTCAGTCCAAATTTACTTAAACTGCTGAAATCCACAGCTCAGCCAGTTTTGTTATAAACCTTCAAGTCACTTCAGAATATAACTTTACATTGTATCCACCTCTCAGTAAGTCTTTCTTTGGCCTGCTTTGGGTTCATTTATTCAGTTTTACACAAAAGTCTGGTGGTTTGGGATTTAAGAAAATGAATTCCCCACACTTCTAGGTTGCTTTTGGCAATCAGCATTGCCATTCCCAATGGTTTCAGGCTACTGTGTGGGTAGTCCAATGGTGGTTTTAGGCAGTGCCCTTCTGTGCCCATAACATCGGCAAAAATGGGTGGCAGCCTATTCTTCATGCATTTCCCTGTGCATTTTCTGGGAAGCTCTGGCCATCATGATGTTTTTCATGCTAGTACTGCACAGTTTTTGTGGTAGGGCTCGGATGCATGGGTAAAACATCCCACAGCCCATATCACCCAACAGCAATTTACATCTGCTGTCACGGGCCCACCAGTGGTGGTAGCTGCAGGTGCAGCTGTGGACACCTCCACCCGGGCTCTGGGTCAGGCAGCGCATGTTGCATTGTGTGACAAGGACTCCCAGGACAATTTCCATCTTGTACGGAGGTTTGGCTCATGTGCGTCCACTGTGGCTGTGGCACACATATCTGGGGCAGTTATGACATCTGCTGCCCCAAGCAGCCGGGTGGTGGTAACTGCATGTGCAGATGCAGCCAACACTACCCCGGCAGTGACTCAGACCCAAGCCAGACCTTCTCTCCTCATACCAACACCCACTGCCTTCATCCAGTCCACCAGCGCCACTGCCCCCACTGATCAGGGCCACATTGTCACCTCAGCATCAGTACCACCGTCCAAAAGGAGGAAGCGTGCTCCTGCACAAGATGCTGGGACCCCAGACACGGCTCCGGCCTCCGGCACGTTAAGGAAGAAGCCTTTCTGCAATCAGGAACTGGACTTCCTTGTGGACTATGTGTCGGAACACAAATGCGATATGCTTGTGGGCCCACAGTGCCATACAACGCATCACCAGCGTTGGGTCCACTGGCAGCATGTTGCGGATGGTGTGACATCCATGGGATTCCAGGTGCACACAGCTCAGGACTGCTACAAGCGCTGGAATGATCTCAGATGCAGTGCTAAGTAAAACTGGGCCTCTCACTCAGCATGAGGAGATCGCTTCAGAGTTCATCCCTGAAGAACAAATCCGTGGAGTGGGAGAGAGGATGGATTATGATGCATCATCTGTTGAGTATTGATGCGTGTAACTCAATGACATGTTTGTTTGGCATGTGTGACCCGCCCAGCTACAACTTTCCTATCTTCAATCTCCCTCACCACCTGTGTTGGTCACCAGGGGTCTGACCTCTCGGCCCCAATTCATGGATAACAAGTGGCAGCTCTTGACCACTGCTTTATCATTCTTTTGTACGAGTTCCGGTGCTATGCTGATGACAACCAACTCATTTCCTGGCTGCCCTTGGCCACCTCTTGTCCCTCCCTTATTTCTGATAGCCTCATTGCCATTTGCTATTGGTGTACTACCAACGGTCTCTGTCGGAATGCCAGCAAGACTGGCATCCTCCTCATCGATACACCTTTGCCATACTTTGCCATCAATCTCTGGCCAGCCCCACTTGGCCCTCCTCCTGCCTCCATCTGCAAGGCCAAGAATCTCAAGGTCACCTTTGACTCAACACATCCCTTCTACACACACATTTGTGACGTATTTTAAGATGGATTAACTTCTTGCTCCACCTCCTCAAGGGTTCTGTGATATGATATGATATATGATATGATATGATATGACATGATATGATATGGTATTTATAATGCGCCTATACACAAGTGTTTCAAATGTGACGAATGTGCCTTTCCTAACATTCTCCTACTTGCTCACAGTCTGGCAAGCTCTGGTTTACTCAAGGTTGGGGTACTGTGACAGTCTTTTTCAATATTCGACCTGCCTCCACCCTCCACCACTGATCCAGTACAGGACTGCAAGACTTGTCCTTGGCCTCAAGCCTGGGATCCTATTTTTCCAGCTCTGTGACCCCTTCATCGGCTACCAGTGGATGCAAGGGTGTTACTTCGGACCCTCTGCATTGTGCACACGTTTTTTTTGGGACTGGATAGAAAATACCTTCAACAATCCCTCTACCAATTCCTACCCTCTTGAGTCCTTTGCTCCTCTACCCCACACTTCCTCAAGGTCAGTTGGTAATTGAATAAATAAGGTAGGAGCAGATCTGTGTGTACAGCTGGGAGTGCACTTTTGAACAGCCAACTCGCCACGTTGAATCTTGAAGAGAGATATATCTGCTTCTGGAAGCACCTCAACACCTTCCTACTTGCTCCTGCATTAGCCCCTCTTCTACCCAGCTGAACAGTTTCCTCTGTTGGCACTGTGCCCCTGCACACACTCTGTCCATCGGATCAGGTACCTGCTCACCCTGCCTCCCTGCTGCACTGCCTACAGTCCTCTCATATCAATGGGTCCAGTGCGTGTCCCCATACAGTCCAGCACTCTTTGTCTGCACTCATCAGATTTGCCCTGTCCAAATCATCTTGCACTTGCCACTTGCTGTCTGCACTACCTCTTTTTGAATGGACATTCTATCATTGGACTTAATTTTCCTTCTTTGGTCTCCTCTGTTTGGCACATTCCCCTTCTCCCCCTTCCTGGGTCTTCAACCCTTTATCTCTTCTCCATGCACTAGCGTGTTCTGTATGTCACTGTGCCCAGTATGATAGTTGTTTTGAATTCCTTTTCTCCCTTGTTCCCCTCTCTTTGCTTGTTTGCGTTCTGAGCCACTTGTGTATAAGTGCAATCTTGATGAGATGTCACATCATGTCATACGCATCCTTTGTCCTCGGTGCAGTGTGGCTCACTCTGAGTGTGCTGATGGCAGTGGCTCCCCATACACATATGTGCAGGATCATGTTACATGTGCATTCCATGTATGCCCCTAAGTGTCCTTGACCACCTGCTCATTGTTGTATTTGTCCAGGATGATCCAAGTGTCATCTCATTTGGATAGCCATGTCATGCTCACTGTAGGTCTGTGCGTCATCACGCACAACCTTGGCTGTGCACATCTGTATCATAGCCATGGCTCCCCCACTTACAGGCCCATGACCACTTTTCACTGGTGTTGTCTTCTACATGCATGGATGTACTATGGGTGGTTCCTCACCTCTCCCCATCATGTCCACTTCTCATCGGCTGTAGTGACATTTGACTGACGAAATGCAATAAACGCACACCGACACTGTCTGGCAATGCACAGTTCTGCGTGGAACATGTCATTGCCATGCAGTGCCTCCCTGCTATTGGCCAGAGGGCGGGTGTTTCACGGAAACCATGCTACCTGGTGCATGCCATTTGCACATGATGGCTGCAATTGCCGTCACAGTGCCATAATGTTTGAATATTGTCATCACTACGTACGTCTTGATGTTGTAAGTTGAGGGGCTACACATGCACTGCAACGCACACACCAATCCTGTTAAGTCCTTCAACGTGTAATCATGATGGTGCTGTGTGATGTTGACCTGACATGTATGTACCCATGTCCCTCCTCTCACAGTATGGAAATGCACTAGTGTAGGTGCCTCCAATGACACATGTACTGTGCATAGTTTATTGTAGTTGAGTGCTGTACATGAACATGCATGTTACATGTATCATGGTGTGTTCGGTTACATTTCTAGCTGTGTCTATTTGTGTGTTCACACATGCTTATGCTAGGTGCCAACTATTTGTTCCCATCTCTCATTTTGGCATTGGATATATGCCTTCTAGAGGTTGTGTGTGATGCAGGTGATGTGCAACATGCAATACATGTGTTGCATTCATGTTTTGCACACATCCTTTTCTGCTTTTGGGGTGGCCCTGCATTGCAATGCCACTGGATGCATGTTGGTGTTTGAGTTGCCTGTGATATGGCTGTTCCATTATTTGGCTGTCAATGTTGTGAATTGTATGTGTGTGGTATGTGCTACTGACATGCATGTTCTTGTTTCTTTTCTTTATGTTGCAGGTGAGGACACACTGGCGGCAGAGGATGAAGATGTCATCCCAGACACGGTGGTCCGTTCACATGACCAACCAAGCACCAGTGGTGGTCGTGGGGTGGCAGCCCACGAGAACCCACAGGTGCTCCAGGCCATCGTGTCCAAAGCTGACTCTGAGTCAGGCTCTGATGGATCCTCTGACCACTATCTTGAGCCGAATCTGCATCATGACGTGTTGTCGCCGGTAGGTGATCCTGTGTTGGATGGTCTTCTGTCTGCAACACCTGCAGTAGCGGGCCAGGCAGGGTTGGAATGTCCGCCTGTGGTGGTTACGGGTGCATGGTTATACTCGACAACAGTTGGCCATGTTCCTGTGGCATCAGGTCGATGGAGGGATGCAGTCCTGCAGCCGCGGGCGGCACCAACCCAGCAAGGACCACGGCTCCTTGGACCCAGCAGGTGTGGTGTCCGGCAACGCGGTGGCCGTGTGCCACCGAGGTCAACTGAGTGGGAGCGTTCCATGATTGCCATAGCACAGCAATAGGGGGGAGCAGTTGAGATGATTGCTCAAGATATGGAAAGTGTGGCCCATTCCATCCTCCCCTCTGTAAGGCAAATGGTGCTCCATCAGCGGGCTACGCAGTCCATGTGCCACTCACTCAGGTTGGGCATGGTGGCATATGGCAGGGTGCGCCGGGTTGAAATGGTGGCTCTGCTTGAAATACTTAATGCACAAGCAGAGGCACACCGTGAGGCCCTGAGGGTGGAAAAACAAGCCCTCTGATCTCCTCTAGCTGACCTCATGATGGATCAGAGTAGGCAGACTGAAGACAGGATGGTACAGCTTGAAAGAACCATCTCGGCTGAACTCCATGCAATCCGGGAGTACATCCATTTGTCATGTGAGGCCATGCAAGCAGAACTCCATCTCACACGGCAGTCCCTGCAGGAGGAAGCACGTGTGACACGTGAGGTAATGCATGCTGACCTCAGTCTCATTGCTCGCCATGACCTGGTTTACCAGACCCGTATACTTGCTGCCATTGAGGGGCAAGGCGCGGCTAGGCATGGTGAGTCAACTGCACCACGTCCACCTTCTGATTCAGATCCAGAGGGTGACAATGACAACCTATCTCCCACATAGGTCGGGTTGTGCAGGCGCTGAGCCCAGTGATGGTTTTATTTTTTACATCGACATCTACACATGTGGGTGTTGAGGTGCACCCTGTACCTCCCCCCTCCTGGGTGCGTCCCCACCCCCAGCTGTTTTTTTTCTAAAAATATTTTTGATTTTTCATCCAAATTGTATGGTTTTTGGTAAGTATTTTCATTTGTTTCTGATATTTTGTTGATTTCACTTTGTTTTTTTTCTGGTTTTCTTCAATTGTATTGATTTTGCTTTTCTTTCTTTCATTACTCTTTTCATTTTTTTATTTCAATTGATTATTTGATTTAATTTGTATTTTCTTAAGAATTCTTTTTTTTCAATTTTATTTTGTCTTTTGTGCATACATGTGACAGTGTGGTGCTTTGTGGCATCGGAAGGCATCCACTGTGTGTTCCAGCTGGGCCCATTCAGGCTTGTCTTGTGTATGTGTTTTGCTTGGGGTCCTGACACATATGCTACTCCTGCTTTCCATGGGCTCGCAAGGATGGCTCGGTGTAACAGCGGTGTCCAGTCATTTGGTCAAAGAAAAACTGGTCGAATGACATTTGGTCGACGCAATTTGGTCGAAAACCAAATGGTTGAATTTTTTTTTTTAATTATATATTTATTTTTCGGGTTTTCGTTTTTTAAAAAAAGGGTTTTTTTTAGAAAAAAAAGGGGGTTGGGGAGGCCCCCCCCCCCAAAAAAAAAAGTGAAAATAAAAAAAAAAAAATTCGACCATTTGGTTTTCGACCAAATTGGTTCGACCATTTGTCTGGTCGACCAATTTTTTTCGACCAAATGTCTGGTAACCTGTAACAGCATATCACACATGGGCATTGGGCGTCCGTCATATCTGTGGCCAGCTTGCAGTTCTACTTGTGTGTACATCCCTAGTGGGTATTCCATATGGTTTCTCCAATGCATGTCTGCACTTCACTTTGGTGAGTATTATGATGACTGTGCATTTCATCATGTTGCTTGAGATGTTTGTTATGTATTGACTGTCTATGTTGATGCACTTCCTGCTGTAGCTGGTACCATGCAGCCTTTGGCTGCATAGAGCACACTGATGGTGGGAGGGTCCATGTGCTGAGAATGTTGAATTGGGACAGTTTCCCCACAGTGATTTTGATATGCCACATGAAGGCTGCACGCTGAGTTACCCCTGTCACCACGCATTTCAACAACCACCCGTTCCTTGCTAGCACCACTTTGGACATTTCCCAGCACTAGCTGGTGTTTGGATGTGACATCTGAGTTATGATTACATTGTTCGTGATTTAAATTTCCTGTTTGTGTCCTGGACCTGAACCCCCACTCCCACTGTTTGCACTTGGCCCTTGTGACAATCCGGCCAACCAGGATGCTTGAGCCTGCCACCACTACCAAAGCCCAGAAAGGTGGCCCTGTCTAGACCTGTCCACATGCCTTCTCAGTCACTTGAATGCCCCCCTGTCTCCCCTTCCCCTGTCAGTGTCCCTCTGTCTCCCCCCTTCATCATCACATCCCCTACTCTCCTGCACCGTCAGCTTTCCCTCTGTCCCCTGTGTGTGCTTTCTTTCACAATCTTCCCCATTAGTCATTTGGAGCTTGGCCCCCTCCTCCCTTTTCGCCTCCCTCTCCCTCTCCACCACCCTTTAGCCTCCTCCTTGTACTCTGGCTGTCATTTTCAACCACTACCCCAATTTCCATCGGCCATGGTGATACGTGGGTGCTTGTTCTTTGCAGACATTTGCCCTTCTGCCTCCGTCCTTCCACACCCCACCTTCACCGTTTAAGTATAGTTTTGCCAGTTAATTTGATCAATTGTCCCTCCACCACTGATTACAGGTCATCTCTTCCCCCTCTCCCTTCTGTCGTTCTTCTCCCCCTCCTCAGCACTATCTTGATTCTTTGTAGACCCACCATAGTTTGTCACTTGTTTTGTTACTCTACTCACCTTTCCCTCCTCTTCCATCACTCACGTCCTTATGTGACTCCTGCACTGCGACTATTGCTGTCAGGCATAGGAATGCTGATGCTAGTTATGTCATCCAACATTCCCTCCCTAGACTCTCCCTTATTGGTCCAGGCACTTGTAATATGTACTTTGCTTTTCCAGTTCATTATCACACTGTGGACTGTTTGAAGGACATGTAGGAATGTACTGTTCTTCTCCCTTGTTCCCTCCCTCATTGATGTGCTTTGATGAAGTTTGTGTGTAGGTCATATTATGGATTTCTATGATTCAGAATGGGTCACTGTCTGCGATTGCCGATGCAGGGTACTCTCTACATGATATGCTCTGCTGGTCAATGGCTGATGCAATGTAGTGCTTTATTTTGAGGTGTCTTGGAATGGGTGTGGTTTGACACACACGGGGGCCATTGGTGCTAAGTTCACATGTGTTGTGTATGGGATACTTGCATTCACTTCATTTCACATGCATGTATTCTAGGCATGTCCATACGGACAAATACACTTAGGCAACACCCCACCAACTACATTGACACCATGCAAACGCGTGCACCCAGATTGCCTTCTCAAGCATGCTGTGTCACGATAATCCATGTTCACTTCCGAGTCATTGATCGTGTACATGCATGACAGGGTAATATTTGGTTGAATGCCATTTTTTTAAATGAGGCAGAAGGGTTTTCACCAATGCAATGCACACTCACTGTGCTGTGCAGTGTGCGGTTTTTGATATGGCAATTTGCAATTGTCCAATGTGCATGGCAACAGGTATTCTGACTTTTGTTGGTTGCACCGCTGGTGGCATGGATTTGTGCCACCGTTTTCAGGGTGTGAGGTTTTGGTCACTCCTTTCTTCCGATTCCATGTCAGGTATAATTGTCTGGTGCCTATTTACATTTCTCACATGGCACTTCATCATGACTATTGTGTCATGTGTTGTGCATATGGTTGGATGTTTTGCCGTTGCATACCATGGTATGGTGTGGCAGTCGGGGTTCAGGAGTGTTGGGAGGGTTTGGGTGGCATACCAGTCCTTTTATGCAAGGGGGGAGGGGGAAATGCCTTGCATGTGTTCCCTTTGGTCACATGGGATTAGTTGTGTTTAATTAGCTAGGGATGCACACAATGTGGCACTTTTGTGGACACATTCTCAGGGTGGTCAGGTAGTGACAGTTACTGTCCCTTTCTCATCATCGATTGTGACCTGGTATGTGCCAGGCCTATGTGCACTCCACAGGGGTTGGAGTTTAGGTGAACAATGTGGCCACAAGCTGGGTGCAGGCTGCCTTGCCACATGCCCTTTCCCCTCCCATGTGCAGCGGCCGTGTGTGTGGTTGTGGATGTGGGTCACCACCATGTCCACCGGTATGCCATGCCGTGTTGCAACGTTGTGCAGGACACATGCTGCCACAATGATCCTGCACACTACTGGGGGTGCATATAGTAGCTGTCCACCAGAGCGGTCAAGGGGGTGGAAGCATGACTTGAGCACTCTGGATGTGCGCTCCACTATGGCCCTGGTTGCAATATGGGCTGTGTTGTATCTTACCTGGGGTGGTGTGGTGGCATTCCGTATGGGCATCATCATGTAGGTGCTCAGAGGGTACGCACTGTCCCCTGGTAAGGTGATAATACTTGTCATTAGTTGGGCTTGTATATATGTCTGTGTGTGACATGTATGGATGTGCACAGGCATTTGTACTCACCTAGGAGCCATGTGTTGCCATGCTTCCAAGCTTCCAGGGCCCGACTCAGGGCAGACATTCTGAATATGAAACTATCATGCAAGATCCCAGGATAGTTTGCACCCTGCAGAAGTCCAGGACCACGGCCTGCCATTCTGCAGGTGTTCTGGGCATGTATATGTGCCTGCAGACTGAGAGGCGCACAGTGATGATTGCCAACACCTGGTGTAGGCAACGTGACTGCGTGGCCTGTGAGACACCCCCCACTATGGCAGTTGTCTGCTGAAATGACCCAGTGGCCAAAAACTGCAGTACATTGAGCTCCTTCTCCAAGGGGCTCAATGCTTGGGAGCACATAGTTCATCCTCCCACTCCCTGACCAGCTCTAGGATGATATGCAGAGGAAACCTATACCTGCCATAGACCTGGTCATCAGGGATCCCAAAAAGGCTGGTCCTGGGCCAAAAAATGCAGGGCCTGGCTATTCTCCTCCTCCTGCGGTATCCCACAATCACTGCTGTGAGGAACGGGACATTCATCGTAGCTCTATATGCTTTTTTGTTGTTTGCACGCACTTTTGTGCAGCGCGAGGGTGCTTCCGCCTGCTTTCATGTGGCAGACGTAAATGTGCGTGTGCGTGTGTTTTGACGTGCGCGGGTTTTCCCAATTCTATTCCATGAATACGTGTAGTTTGTGTGCGTGTGGGCGTTCTGTGTACTTCCCAGCAGTACTTCCCCAGTTACGCCCTTATTTTCACGCGTTGTTCCCCATTCCGCGTGTTCCGCCCCTTGTACCGCCCCCTTTTGGATGTGTGCGCTGACGTTGTGTGCTTTAGCTGTGCGCGTCGCGCACAGCATTTGGGATGTGGAAGTGACGTGTACACCGGTGTGCGCCACGTGCGTATTTGGCTCACATCCCGGAAAATACACGCGCAGAGCCTTCCATGAATCGCACGCATGTGATTTGCACGCGTGCGCTGGCTTTTTCATGCTTGCGCCAGCTTGCGCCATTGATTTCGGTGCACATTTATTCCATGAATTACCCCCTACATCTCAGCACTTTCTATTTGTGAAAGTACTGAGGGAAGGGGATAGACAGATTGGCTATACATCTTGAGAAATTAATAAATATTTCAGAAATGCTTGTGCTTCTGGAATTATAGATTTGATAGAATAGGTGTATGGTGTGTACTGGGAGATCCCTTGCAGCCTTCTCTTTGTAATGATCAAACACAGAAGAAATATTCTGGGAGTCAAAAGGATATATCACTGTGTACATACCTAGAAGGATAAGGTAATCAGAGTGATTTCTGGTTACAGAACCTAGCAGAATCATGTTATTAGTGCTGAACCACTCAAGACAAAAGGGATAGTGTTATTATATACCACCCATTTCCCACCTTTAAGTTGCCCATTGAAAATGAGGAATGTACAATTCTACACGGTAATGCAATAGAACCACCATTGAAGGGAATCTAGCAGACATACATTTTTATTTTGCAAGTGATTCACATATAGGAATGTTAAGTAGCTTGTCTTTTAATTTAGTTGTCTAGAACGCTGTTTGAAATGCTGACATGTCAACTGAGTATGGGGTATGGCTCAGACGTTTATATGAATTTTGAAGTAGAGAAACTTAAGGGCCTCATCACGAGTCTGGCGCTAACCCTTAAATGCGGCGGTAGCACTATTACTGCTGCATTTAAGGGACCGCCAGATCATGGGCTTGGCGGATTTGCCCCCAGCTCACAGCTGGGGGCAAATCTGCCATGATTTTGCTGATTTCAGGTGCTATTACTGATGGCGCTAATACCGCCGGTGGTAATTTTGGGCCCAATGGGGAATGGAGAATCCCTGAATGGGCCCAATGGGAAATAGGAACCAACCTTTCCGCCAAACCAGCGATCCGGCAGTAATAGCACCGGGGGGGTTGGCGGTAGTACTAATAGCACTAGCGGTAATGCCACTGGGGTTACCGCCCAACTCATGATGAGGCCCCTAGATAGCCAGAGATGTTCCAATTTAGTTTGGTTTCTTATAAAATGGTAATTTTATCCTGAACCATCATACACTGTTGAATGCATGGTGGATGTGCGTTCAGGATAAATCATATTGTACAAATAGTAATGTGTGTGCTTAAAACTCCAAATTCATGTAAACATAGCATACAAAAGTGATGCTAGCAGTATATTGATTATATTTGTTTGAAGTTAGAATTTCAAAGATGCATAATTTGTTTTTATTTAAATTGGTTCAATTATTTCTATTTTATTAATAAATAAACCTTATGTGCAGCCCTGTGTGTTTCTTGCCTCAAAGGGAGAGGGTTGGATGGAAACAATATTGTTAAATTGTGGGTCTCAGGTTAATAAAAGGAACTTTAGTAAATACATAGATATTGATTTGGGCTGGGTGAAAAATTCTCCTGAATTAGATTTCTCCCGATTAAACCATCCTACAGTGGCTGAGGGAAATAAAGGCTAGTATAAGTCTTCTCTTCCAACCTTTGTCTTTTCTTGTTTTAGACAGAACATACTATACTTTTTTTGTTAAATTTGTTATAGCAATAATGCCAGCCTTCTCGGGCCATTACCGGGTGGTAACGTCCATTGGCCCTCGTTAAAGGGCAGAGTAAGCATTAAAGTAGGCCATTGCTCCTCCCTGGTAGCAGCCCTTAGAATGTAGCATTATTGTTTAAGTATGGGGAACAATCAATGCTCTCCTATTGAAGAGGACATGAGCACTGAACAATCTATTAGTGGTAAATGCACACATGTAGCTTAAAGTGCACTGAAATAATGCATGTTGGCAATCAGTTATTAAATTACATCTTTTTTATATATTTTATTCTCCACAAAGTCCACGAAGGAAACCTCCACTACAATTATCATGAGGAAGCATTTGTAAATACTAATGAGGGAGAAATGGAAAGCATTGAAACGAAAATGAATACATTATGTACACAAATGTCTGATTTTAAAAATCAATCTGGTGAATTGTATTATGATGTAAAAAATCATGTAAATCCGTAATCTTGATTTTTAGTATACCACATGTACCTGTGACCCTTTTCCTGAACAATCACCCCAATCATTGCCAGAACATTCTTACAATAAACATTTTATGACATTTCTATCCCCAATTCTCCCAATTATGAAAACGTACAACCTCCAAATTTCCCTATTTATGTTTCCCACTCTGATTCCCCATTCCTTTCTTAATATAAATAATTATAAATGCAATCTCTATATGTTAGTCCGACAAATGTTTGTCTTTGTAAATATATAATGTAAATAAGAAAATATAATGTTCCAATCTTTCTAAAACTGTAATTTATTTTTTAAAACACCATTTTTATGTACGCAGACTATAAATATCTGTGTCTGCATATTTACATAACAGTGGCGTGGTACGGATATTTTGCTCTCTGTGAATGTACCTCATAGTCCATAGAGCGAACAACGCACTTTTAATTTGTCTGCGAACGTCGTTTTCCGGGTGCAGACACCAAGTGTGCATGCTACGTCACAGGTCATGTGGTAGTTCCCGGACATCTTGGTGTGGGCGCGGGAGTCCCAGGACGTCATCATGTGACCTCCCTGTGCAGCGCAACGACGTGCCTGTGATTGATGTCCATGCTTCACGGACATCTTTAAAATACAATTGTTGGCCCCTCTAGGGACTTTAAAGTTAAAACATTGCCCTCCCACACCTCCTAGCACCATTGCCAGTGCTTCTATAAACTGTTTACAACTTTTTATGCACTTTTTCCTGTACCGGATATCTGTGGCCTCCTAACTTCATTGCGGACATCCCCAGATATCATCATGTGACCTCCCCGTGAAGCACAATGACGTGCCTGTGATTGATATCCATGCTTCACGGACATCTTTAAAATACAATTTTTGGCCCCTCTAGGGACTTTAAAGTTAAAACTTTGCCCTTCCACACCTCCTAGCACCATTGCCAGTGCTTCTATAAACTGTTTACAACTTTATATGCACTTTTTTCCTGTACCAGATATCTGCGGTCTCCTAACATCATCGCGGACATCCCCGGCCAGATATTGTAACGTGACCATGCCCGGGCAGCATATGACGTGTCCACGATCGGTGTTTGCCCTTCCTGGACATCTTTAAATTCAATTTGTTACCACACTAGGGACTTTCAAGTTAAAACCCTGCCCTTCCACCACTCCCAATACAATTCTTACCTCATGCCTAAACATTTGACAACTGTTGAAGGCCTTATTTGGGTGTCGAAGTTTGCAGACAGGATGGCAGCCCACAGACATTTCCTCCAAGGGCACCGACCCATTTCTGTTAGTCATTCTCTACTTGACATAGCTTCATAGAACACCTGTTTCTACAGAGAGCAACAAAAACCTTACCATGGCATCTGCAATGGCTATCCCCAGGGGTCACTGCCAACACCACCTGGAGGACCTGGACAGGAGAACAGGGACACTGCAGCAGATGGCATGCAGGAGGAAAAGGAAGAAGAAGTTGTAGTCGAGGAAGTGCCTACTATGTCGGGTGGGCAGAAGGAGTCATTGGTGTGGAGGAATTTCACAACTGTTGGAAGGTGTCAAAGGCTCATGCTGCCCACGTGCACTGCACTGTGTGCAAAATTGTACTCAGTCATGGCCAAAAGGGGCAGTACTTCTTTTCTTTGGTACTAACTCCATGTGCCGAGACAACCACACCTTCCACCTGGCTGCCCTGAAAAAGAAGATTCCCTACTTAGGGAGTAGGATTACTTCAGCCACTACACCCTAATCGACCACTCCTCTCATCACTCAGGACACTGCAGTGGGGCCGTCCCACAGACGATACAGGAGGCTGTTGACCCGTACCTTTCATGGTCAACAGTACTTTGCATGTACTGTGATGCAATAATCTGCAGGGGGGGGGAATCCAAAGCTCCTTCGAGGCAGCAATGAAGGCACATGATAAGGATTGCCCCAACTTAGTTATTTTGCAGGCCCTACATCTTCCTTTGTCCACCTGTCCCTCCCTTATGGTGGTTGGTGCCCCTTCCCTCCCTGCTTTGCTCAGTCTTTCACTCTGCTGTCTATCATCACGCTCTCTGGTTGTTATGTTAAAGACTCCAAAATGATAAATGATATCTACCTTGAGATCCAAGGTTGGATAGCCGCCCACAGCCTTTGTCTAAACAATGACAAGACTGAACTTCGGATCATTGGTTCACAAGTTTGTCTTAACAATTTGGACAAATGCTACAAGTCCTTTAACATTGATGGGAACACCATCAAAGTTGCCAGCGAGGTCAAAACGCTAGGGGTTTAGTAAGATTCCACTTTATCTCTCAAAAAACAAGTTAGTATTACAGCCACAGCCACAGCCTATACTAACAAACTTAGAAATGCCTGCAAACCTTACTTATCGACCAACAGTTGCATTACGCTAGCCAGAGCACTGATCATCTCAAAGCTTTACTTTTGCAACACCCTTTTCCTAGGCTCCTTGGCACGGAACCTAAATAGACTAAAAATACTACAGAATAATGCCCTTAGATCGGCACTGAATATCCCATGCTATAATCACATCTCAGCCATCAGACGGGACACACAGTGGCTACCAGTGTGTGAGTGAATCACACTACGCCAACTAGTCATCACGCACAAATGCCTCTCAAATACGGCTCCAAAATACCTGACAGACAAATTCTCAAGGAACCATTCTGACAGACCTACTAAATCCTTCTATCTCAACTGACTCAATATCCCGAAATACAAATTGAAAACTGCAGCAGGCTCCAGTTTCCCTATGTTAGCTGCCAAATGCTGGAATTTACTTCTTCCAACCATTAGAATGGAACCATCCTTCTGGCTGTTAAGAGCCAAAGTAAAAGCATGGCTCCTCACTCAGTGCCCAGTGTAATTTAGCTATCATCAAAGATCCCACCTTGAATTACACAGCACACTCTATATAATTGTCTCTCTCTGTCTCACTAGGAATGTCTTGACTCTGATCTGTAACCCAAGTCAGCTGACGACTATTGTCCTCTAATTCTTCACTGCTACTGTATGTCACTACTTTGTGTACCCAGAATACTGGTTATTGTAAGTTTGTAATATTTTAATATTGTGTATTGTAATTATTTAACATGCTGTATATTCAAGCAAAAGCACCCAGATACCCTTGGGTTAGGCGCGCTATATAAGCAAATATACTAAACTAGCTAAACTAAAAGGTTCCTCATGGAACCTCCTTTCAAAATCTAAAAATGAATGAGAAAGAAAAATACTTGTATAGACTCCATCAACTTTATATCTGTACTTGAAGTAATAAGAGGCTATAAGAATATCTAACATTTTCATTAGCATTACATTTTATGCTAATGAAAATTGCAGACAAGTTGCAAAGAAAAGAAAATGGTGAAAGCAATATATTTCTGTTCCAACCCCTTTTCTCTGCCATATTAAATGTTAACATAAAGTGTAAAATGCGTAGGAAGTGTTTAGCCATTATTTACGGCTTTCATACTTCCCATTCATATTATACTACCGTCAAACAATGACTCACCCACCTTTTCCACAGTCATACAGTCTGCGGACAGTTTTACTGTCCGGACTTATCTGACTGAGAATTAACATTTGTAACATTTGTTAATGTACTCTATCTCATCAAAATATTTTCACTCCATCAAACTTTATGTTCTCATTGTGGAAAGATGCTATTCCTAAACTTTGTAAAAAAAAAAAAAAAAGAACATATACCTTTATTCACATTCTACCTGGCTTTTTCAATTTGTGGACAAAAAGTTTGAACCGTGCCACATGTGAAATAATAATCGACACAAGTGGAAACAGTTCCAATAGCCTTTTGAATGTATGCTTCATGGAAAACTGCAAGGATATTCTAGTCAGATACCCCAAACTATTACCTCCACAATATACTATAATGGTGTCTGGATGTTTAAACTGAACCATATTCTCACACAGCTGTAATAATGCCTTCCAGTTTAATCAACCCGCTCCATACCATGACACCTCCATTTCTTCTAATCAAGATTACCAGAGATGCAAAGCTGTTCTTTGTAAACCTTCAACCAATGCATCCATGAATCTCCCAGCATCCACACACTCTGCTTCTTCATAGCCATAACCATCCTTACACCACTTGACACAAGAAAGAAAACATTTGCTACCAAGTGCTCCTGTACATTTCAACTCCCCCTCCACAACCACAAAACCTCATTGGCTAATCCCCCGATATCTGCGGATGTTCGTGACTGTCCGTGATCTCTGCAATCCTCTTTCCATGAAGGGCATCCGTAAAAGACACAGAGTCTAGCGCTGAGTGTTTGGGATAGAGACTCTTTCCTGTTTTGCTACCTGACACTTTTGCTGGAGAAAGTTGGAGAAACTGGACTTTCATGAAAAAGCCAAGACTCACTGCGGAGCAGTCACAAAGTCGGGCACTAAGTCTCAGGGTCTTCGGCGTCTGCAGAGTCTGCAGGCTTTGCAGCGTTCTCAGTGTTTATGACGGCTTCAGTGATTCTGTGCTTCCAGCAACCTTAGCCCTTTTGGAGGGTGATGAATATCATGAGGTCAGATGCACATCTCCACTATTGAAGCTGCTGCAGAAGGTACTCTGTTTTACCCTATATAGTAATACCTCTCTTTTCCCCACTAATTGATCATCAGAAGGCATGTGAAGATTGGGGATTTTTGTACTCCGCATTGATCCCTCAAACCATGAAGTCCCGATTCCAAGAGAAGAGTTTGAAAATAGCACCAATTTGTCTAAAGTGAGAGAAACAAATCAACGCGGTTGAAGAGGCAGCAAACAATATAGTCAATAATCAGGATGCATTGCAGGGACTTCAGAAACAGATATCAGGGAAGAATAATGCAGTCGGAAAATTGACTGAGATCATGACTCCAATGGACAACTGAACAATGAAACATGGAAAGTGAACTGCCATTGGAGGCTCAGAAAAGGGATGAAGAGGAGAGATATACTTTCGCTATTCCGAGAGCGTGGCTCAAGATCTCAGCAAGGATCTCAAAGCATAAGTCCCTTAATAGAAGCGTGATATTGTCACCATTTAAAAAAGTTTAGAATTTATATCTTTTTGCCTCTGCGGACATGGAATTTGTATGTTTCCCTATAGACCAAAATGTACATGTTGCTGAGGTGGGATTAAAATCGAAAAGAGCCTTAAAGGCAATCTTTGCTGCTTCAAAAGAACTAGAGAAACAAGGTTGTTGGGTGTCCTGACCCACGTTTAAGCTATCATGCCACAACATTTGGTGCTGTGGGCTTAGAAAATTCAAGATGGCGGAAAACCCACATGTGCGCCGAAATCCAGGAAAGCTGCGCAGTTTGTGCGCACACTAAAATGGTTGCCTCACTTGCCACCCACCAGTGCGAGAATGAAAGGCCGGGTTGCCATGAGGGAAATGGGTTGCCAAAGGAAAAACAGTAGCGCCGGTTAGCTTCAAAGCGCTTTAAAACTACCATTGGACTACCCGCACAGTAGTCTGAAACCATTGGGAATGGAAATGCTGATTGCCAAATGCAACCTAGAATTGTGGGGAATTCATTTGTTAAATCCCAAAAATGGGTGCAGTACCAGTACTCACCACTATCCAAAAGCCGGCGTTTTAAAACCACCTTGTGTTTCTCTGAAGGCAGGCTCAAAATGCCTATTTTCAAACATTGCAATATGTGCAAAATATTCACTGAACACCAGCAGACATTTGGCAGAAAGGAGTTTTGTGTGCCTACAAAATCTGGGAAATGAAGAGCCCAGAACAATGCTTATAACAAAACTGCTATGCAGTCAGCAGTTTAAGTTGCACTGGATTTAAAGACACTAAAATCGAAAATGTTTAGATTAAATGAGTGACCTATGTTTGGTGTCACATGCCTTTGTAACTGTTGAAATGTCATAGTTTTGCACTTAGAATCAGCATTCTAGCTGCATGTGTAAAACTGCAAGTTAATTTAAAAAGCAACAAAAAAAAAACATGACAGTTAGCTAAAGTCTGGTTTAAGGAACTTGATTTTGCTTGACAGCTACCCCCATCAGGAGTGAAACTTGAGTCACAACTGTGGTCCCAGGACAATCTGCCTTTTGCTGGCCACACTAAGGATATGCCATCTATCTGATAATTGAATTACCTGTGCTCTACAGGAGCTCTGAACAAAGCCTATCTTGACTCAGGCAAAGGTTTTATTACAGCAGTCGTAAAAAGTGGCTTCCTCCTGAAACACAGGGGAGGGGCACTGCCTGTGAGAGCAAGCTGGCTTGGCAGAACTGGATAAACCAGTATTTCTACCTTGTGCTGAGAGGAAACCACACCCCTTTGGAGCCAGAACATAACTTTAAAAAGATGGATCATTCCTAGAGCGGACATGTGAAAATTTTATAAATGATACCATAATTCTTGTGATTTTTCTGCCCACAGTTTAAGAGGTTTTTAGAACCGGTGGTATGTTCAGGGGGGGTTTAGCGGAAAAGAGGATATTACTCTAAATGTGTGCATGTTAAAAATCTGAAACTTCATCAGTTAATGTCCATACTCCCTGCGCACATGTATGTAAAGTTGGGTCCATGTCAGAAATTGAAAAATCAGTTAAAAAGTCAATTATGTGCCATCTCTGAATGCAAGCTCCTAGAAAGAGCAGATTTGGACAGAGACATGGCTAAATTCAGCCACACCAGGTATATGTAATTTCAAGCAACTGTGTAACTGTGAAATATGTCTTTTATTATCAAATATAGAATGTGTGCAATCTGATAGGGGAGTGCCCTCTTGGCAAGCCATAAAATGACATCACCCTGACTCACAGTTCATTCGCCAATCAAGTGAGGGATGAAAGCTGGACCAATGATAAGTGAGAGGGGCGAGTTTAGTTATGACCAACACACCCACCCACTTGCAGAACATATAAATGGACCACTGAAACTTAGGTAGAGACCTTCAATTCCATTTGCTGCAACGCACTCTGCCGGACACTACATCATCCAGAGATCCATACTTTACCTCCATCAAACTCCAGAAAGCCAAACTAGAGACTTCAATCTATCCAGAGCAGAGAGAAAGCAGTGCTGTACCCAGAGAGACCCAGACCAGCAGAGAGAGCTGACCCAGATCCCTGTGAAGTGCAGAGACCAGACCAGACCAGAGTCCAGTTTAAAACCCTGACCAGATCCGTGACGAGGCCCATTTAATTCAAGAATATAGTGTGAGTACCCAGCAGAACTGTGTAGAACCAATCTCTTAGTTTAAATTCATCCAATTCAATCTATTTAACCTAAGTAGAACTGCCTGATAGATCCAAACCTGTCACCTGTCATTCTAGCTGCAAAAATGTGTCACTTGTCATTTTGAGCTTTTAAAATTTGCAAAACCAAAAACGACCTCTATTCAATCGGTCATAACTCTGTAACCGTTAGAGACTTGCAGTAACTTTTATCTGAAAGCTTAGAATCGTGGCTTTCCTATGGACCTAGAACCGCATTCCTATCCCTTATAGTTTTACCGCAATCGCGGAACACGCATCCGCGAATTTTGCCGCGATTTGCAAATTTCTTCACATGTAAAAACTGCTGCTGCTTGCCTTCCATTTGCCAGAAATTCGTTTAACCTGCTAACTATCCCTGCATCATTGCTAGTGTGAGCCTGGACTAATATTAACTAGATACCACTCACCCTGAACCTCTGAAAGGGAATTAAAAGCATTTCCAGCATATTTCTCATCCATTGCTAGCACATATCAAAGCATTTGCCTGTGTTTTAAACTTCTGTTGTCTAAGCTTGGGGGGGATTGAACTGATTACATTGATTGCATTTCTGAGAACTGTGTGCTTTCCTCCCATTTCCTTGCATTGCATAAAGAGGGGGGGAGTGAATAGCCAGAGAAAAGTGATTACATTGTTTGGTTGAAATCATATTGAGTATTTTCTGTACTGCATTCATTGAATATTGCATCCACCTGAGCTTACTTATAGCATTCTTCACCACCTTATTCTTTTGTTCCTATTTACCAGTGTGCTATCTTATCCATTTCATGTTAACTCATTACTGATTATAAAGAAGTGTGCTAGTGCCAGATTCTCCGTTGTTATCATATCAGATTAAGTGTGATATTCAATTATTAATTTATTATAAAGTGTGATATATATATATTTTAAATTATCAAATAAACCTTTTAAACTTGCAAAACAGAACTACTTCTTGGCTCAGTGGGGTCAGGGGGATTCCAAGAGAGGGGTGTTATATAGTGGTAGTCATCCAGAACGCATGAACTGGACCTAAAGATATATCAATAAGGGTTTTCATTCAGTATTCTAGACTAGGCGTTAACTTGGCTGTAGTGCTGAATTGAATCCTCTTACAAATTGGGGGCTCGAGCCGAGACGTTGGGTTAGATTTACCATTTGTGCAGCTTAATACAGTGTGCTAACTGACGGGATACATACATCCGGTCGGATCACCACGCTGCATTACGCTGTGAAGCATTCCTCAAAAGGGACACTCCAAGAAAAGTTCTGTTCTGCAAAAATAAAATACTAACTTCTGTAAGTCAGGACAGAGACCAATCTCTAGAATGATGACCTTGGTAGATATGAAAATAGCCAGAGAGCACTTCTTACATAAGTTATTTGTGAGAGGTGAGTGGACTCACCAGGACCAAACAGTCTGGTTGCAGGCCATCATGCAACAGGTCACGGAAACAGGGTCAGACTTATGGAGAGATCAGGGTCCATTACATGTGGCCCTGAGTGAACTATATATGGCTCCTAAGGCCAAAGATGAACACGACAAGATTGTTAGGATAGCGGCATATTTATATTTATATATGGGAGCCATACAGAATAAATGTGCTGAAGGCCATGATCTGGCAAAAAGGCAACAGATGGCGTTAGAGAAGGCCCAATCTGACCTGGTCTCTTCTGAGCAGAGGCTGCAGAGGAGCCAGGAGTCAGAAGATGATAGTAGGCAGCACATCATTAAAATAAAGAAGGATATGGATGTGCTGCAACAGGAAAAGGTAGAACAGGATACTAGATTTCTGGCCCTGCAGAAGGAGCACCAAGACAGTTTGGACTCCTTACTGCAGAGCCAGAAAAAGCTGGAGCAACAATTAGACTTTAACAGGGCATGCATGGAGCAGGTAGCCACCCTGCAAAGTCATCTAGATAGAGTGAAGGTAGAGAGCAACAAGCTGATCTTGAAAGACCTGGATACCCAGGCAGAGTTTGATGAAGAACGCCAGAAAGCTGGTGCCTTTCAAAGGCAGAGGGACGACCTGGCGGCACAAATGCAGACTCTTAGTCAGGAAAGAGACGCCTTAGGCCAGGAAGTCTGCCATTTAAAAAGGAAAATGGAAGAAAATCACCTGGCCCACCAGGGGCTGGGTGACCTCCAAAAAGAAAACCAGAACTTGGTAGAGCACACCAGAAGGGTGGAGGATGCTCTAGCAAGAAAGGAGCAGGCCAATAGGGACATTGCCCAGGAGGTAACCCTCCTGCAGCAAAGACTGGCCCAGTTCTCCAGGACCAACCAGGAAGCACAGAGGGAAAATGAGGCTCTCTGCCAGCACAATGAGAGGCTCCAGCAACAGGTAGCGATGCAGGAGAAACTGATAGAGTCGAGTAAGGCCTTAACAGAGGAACTGAAAGCACAAATGCAGGCTCTTGCATTGCAACAGGGAGCAGGGGCGGATAGAGATGAGGTCCGCTGGGAAAGAGAGACTCCTGACCATAACCGCAGGAGCCCTAACACCAGGGGCCTTCATCTCCCCCAGTCCCTGGACTCTACCACCCCCATGTCCCCTGGCGCACATGAGCACAGGGCCACAGGGATGGCAGATTACTATCCAGCTAAGAGTATGGGGCTCATAGGCCAGTACCACTCAGGAATGGAGGGGTGGGCATCCGGGTATGGGCACCCAAGTACAGTACAGTTCAATGGGGAACCCCAGGAGAGTAGGCCCATTAAGGGCATCCTGAAAACCTCTGCCCAGTTAGGTCAGTGGAGGGGGTACCCATCAAATCCTGGCAGCAAGGAGGAATCTGAAGACCCCTCTGAATTGCGCAGGACACAGGAGACCAGGTCCCCACATTCTGCCAGCCATTCCCAGGCTCGCAGAATCCAAGAAAACCTGGAAGAACAGACGGGAACCTCTGGGAGCAGTGCCTCTGAGTCCGAGGAAGAATGGACAAGGGTTACCCGAACCAAAAAGGCCAATAAGGCAAAAAGGGCCTTGCTTAAGGACCCCTTAAAGCAGATTAAGGCGATCAGGAGCGTCATCACGCCTTACCATAAGAACGCGAAGTATTCTGTTTGGGAGCACTTAGAGTTGTTTGAACAAATGATGGAGACTTTCCATTTGAAGGACAGCCAAAGCTGTATTCAATATGTAAAGTGGACCTTCTCCCCGGAATACTCCAGTTTCTTTGCGGGGCTGGAGGACCAAAATCATTTAAGATGGTCCACCTATAAGGCGGCCATCCTGAAACATTTTTCTGTTCACAGAAATCCTCAAGAGGCTCGCAAGGCAGCCTACAATTTGCAATGTGGGGAGGATCAGGCCCCACAAGAATTTGTGCAAGAACTAAAATGTGCTTTTGCGCAAACCACCAGAAGGGTGCGCACAGATAGTAGCGAGTTTATTAATACGTTTTTCCATGCCTTGCCCAAATATATCATGACCCAGCTCGTGAGGGATTTTCACGAGAAAAGATCTTTAGACTGGGTCATTGAACAGGCTACCCGGATCTATGAGGTGCAGAAGCCCATAGAAAATAAAAGCAATGCCCAGAAAACCCCCAAAGCCAACAGCACCCCTGCTGCTGCCAAGGTGGCAGAGGTAAAGGTCACCCCCGTTTTGGATTTGGAGATGGGGGGGCCTAAAAACCTACCTGCACCTAATAATGCTAGCCCCAGAAGGTCCTCGGGCCAGTCACAGACAGGGAGCCAGGGAGGCAGCCCCACAAATGGGGTCCCTCGCTCTCCTGACTATGTAAGTCCTCGCTACAAGGGAAATCGACCCATCCTGGGTTATGTGTGGACTCCTCCAGCCCAAGGGGGGGGATCCAGCCAAGCACCTAACCCAGGGAACTTCCCTCCAAACTTCCCACAGGAGGGCAGAAATTTACCAAACCCTGGGCAGAACTTTTTCCCCAGATATCCACCCGACTTTCAACCCCAAAACCATCCATCCTTCTTTCCCCAATTCCCTGAGCCCAGACCACTGAATCCGGGAGAGGGGAGGCCAAGGGTGGAGGGGTACCCAAATCTTCCCAACCAGGGGTACTACCAAAGAAGGGACAGCTACCCTTCCCGGGATCAGCCCAGGGGAGAAAACAGGGCCCCGTATCAGCCTGAGCGGGTTTCCCAGTTAGAGCGCCAGGTTCAAAACATGGCGTGGGATCTGGGTCACATACTGAGGGCTCAGCAGAACCCTCAGATGGGCGTGCCGGCGCAGAACGCACCCAACTCTGGACCTGGTGCTCCAGAACAATGACGGGGGCAGCACCCCGATAACTCACCGGTTCCCAGGGAGGAGGCACAAAGGGAAGGGGGGTGTAAAGCCTTGGAGGAAGCTTCCTTCCTCACTTGTAATCAGCCCCTGGAAACCCAGGAACCGGAAACGAAATCTCTTGCCCCTGAAAGTCTGCCTCCTAAGGAACAGAGGGGGGGTAGGAGAAACAAAAGACCCAAACAGACTCATTTTGAGGAGGAGGTACAGATCTTCCAATTTGAGGGAGAGGGATCCTCAGAGGATCCTGGGAAAAGGATCTTCTCCTTCAGAGAGGGGGGAACTCCTCCCAAAGAAAAATGGGTCCCTAGGGATGCAAATCCAGACTGGGGAGATGGGGAGACTGAGCTACCGCCGCCCACCATCTCATCCCAGAACCAACAGCAAGAAAATCCCCTGGTTCAAACCCATCCTGGTGACTGCCTCCAAAAAGGGGGGGGGCTGCCCAGAACCAGAGCCAGGGGAACCCACAATGGCTCTGATCTCCAGTTGCCAAATTTTTCTTTCAGATTCCCAAGGCTCTCCACAGAATTCTGCCCAAAATTCTTCTCTTGCCATGTCCAAAACCAGAAAATTAGCCCACCAGTTGTCCAAAAATGTACATTATCTGTGCCCCCTGGAGGAGAAGGAGGGAAGATATTATGCCCCGGTACAAGTACAGGGGCAGGGTACAATCTCGGCACTGGTGGACACTGGATCTCAAGCTACCCTTCTGTCCAGAAGGGCCTTTGACGAACTGAATGCAGGAAGGGGAGAGAATTACCAAATTCCTCTCACCTCTCTTCCTGGACAACTGCAGAACTTTGACGGGAAGGAAATTCCCGTTGAGGGGACTGCAGACTTGGACATTAAGATCGGGCGACATAAGTTGAAACACCCGGTCATAGTTGTGACCCCAGAGGGCACCCCTTGTTTACTAGGGAATGACCTCCTGAGAAGGTTGTCACCCCTAATAGACTGCGTAAACAAGGTCCTCTGGACTCAGACTAGCCGACCCATAAAATTAAAACAGAGTGTCAACCATGTTAGTTTAAACGGCACATGCCACATGGTTGAACAAAAATCTGACCAAGTAGAATTTCACTTCCAGAACAACCAAATTCCAGACGTGACAGTAATAGCAGTAGGACAACAGACTGGTGATGGGGGGTCCTCTCTATTTCTGAAAATCAACCTTCCTTCCAGTCTAAAGTGGTATTCCACGCTGGAAGGAAACACCCTGAAATTCTATACCAATCCACAATCAGAAACTCCCACTCCTATAGTCCAGAAAGATGTGAAATCAGCTCAGAGCCTGGCTGAGATTCAGCAAATTGGAGAGCAGTTGTTCATCCCTGTTCAGTTAAATGATGGGAAGGACTCTGTTCTCGCTCGAGTGTGTGTGAACAACGGTAAGAGCTTGATCAGCGAAGCCATGTTCTGCCAACTCCCAAAAGATCCAGCCATTCCCACCTTCAAACTGATAGACAAATGGGAAATGGACCTGGAAGCACCTGATTCCAAACATCTCCTGCCAAGCAGGTGTATGCTCAAAATCTCCATTGGCAACAAGAGCATAGTCCATAATTGTTGGGTCGTGCGAGACGTCCCTGCCGCCTTTTACTTAGGCAGTGACATTCTCAACCGCTTTGCCATTAGTTTGGACCTAATAAACTTCAAAACTTGGTCCCGATTAGCGGATAATCCCATGGGCTTTGATGATCCAGAAAAAGCATTTAGGTCAGCTCAATTGCTACCTTATGCAGTTGAAATTCAGGTTAAAGAGGAAGTCACCATCCCAGAAAGGACCCGACAATTCTCCCTGGAAGTGAAAGTTAAAAGGGGACAAGAGTTGAAAAACCCTGATTCTTACATACATCTAAATGCTTCTCTCCAACAGCAAGGGTTGGGGGTAAACCCAACACCATTAGTCAACATAGAACATGACACCATTCTAATAGAGGTGGATAACAGCGACTTAAAGAGTATTACTCTAGCCGCAGGCACCATTATTGGAATGGCGGTTGATGACCGACATTTCTCCATTGATCTTGTAAATGAACTGTTAGGACCAATCCCCAAGGACTGTGTTGACAGTGACAGTGAGGACAATACAACACCAGACAGGATCTTTACCCGGCATGGGGGGAACTTCCTGGTGTACACTTCCTGCCCCTATGGTAAGGAAGATGTGACGTGTGACTTCAGGAGGGATGAGGTGATTTTCCAAGTCCATGAGGGCTGCCTTTCCCACCTGAAGCCTCCGGTCCAAATCAGCACTCTGACCAGGGACTTCTCCACCCAGCTGGAGGAGGCCGCGGAAATAGCCAAACCAGAAGTCTTTCCAGGCTTCAGGCAGATGGTGGAAGAGAGAGTCAACCTAGCTGATGCCTGTGTGACTCTGGAACGAAAGCAAAAGTTGAAACAAGTTTTCTTGGATTTCCAAGATCTCTTTGCGGTAGACTCATATGACTGTGGTCGCACTGACATCCACACAACAACAATCCCCACGGACCCTGGCATGACTCCTGTGTTTGTGAAGCAATATCGCTTGCCTCTCGCATCAATGGAGTCCCTTACTGAAATAATTAAGAACCTTGAGTCCCGGGGAATAATCCGTCCAGTCCACAGCACCTTCAATAATCCGGTGCTGGGAATATTGAAGCCAAACGGCCAGTGGAGACTCTGCGCCGACCTCAGGGAGCTCAACAAACGGGTCCATACTTCCCGATGGCCTCTTCCCTACATTGACCAAGGGCTGGCCCAGATTCAGGGGTCACAGGTATTCACTGCAATAGACCTGACCAATGGATACTGGACCGTGCCTGTCAGTAGGGAGGACCAATACAAACTGGCTTTTACCTTTGGGGGCCAGCAGTACACCTGGACCCGGACTCCCTTCGGATACCTCAACTCCGGCAATGAATTCAACATTTTCCTACATAAGGCCATGCCCGACCTGGGTGCAAGGGGTAACCTGGCTTATGTAGATGATGTCCTCATCAAAAGTTCATCTGTGGAGGAACACATAGCGGAGATCCGTTATGTTCTGACACAGTTGAGGGCCGCCGGAGCAAAACTTTCCTTTCAGAAAGCACAGTGGTGTCGAACCCGTGTTAATTTCTTGGGGCATGAGATTACTCCTCAGGGTCTCTGTCCCCAGGAAAAGAAAGTGGAAGCACTTCAGAAACTGAAAGACCCCACAGCTCTGCGAGAACTAAGGAGCCTCCTTGGACTGACTAATTACAGCAGAAAGTTCATTGAGGGCTACGCAGAGATCACCAGACCCCTGATTCATCTCCTGAAGGGGGGGGTCAAGTGGGAATGGGGTCCAGAACAAGCCGAGGCAGTAAAACAACTCAAGAGAAGCCTCTCACAAGCGCCTTGCCTAGCTTACCCTGTCAGAAACAAGGAGTTCTTCCTGGAGACGGGGTTCTCTAATACGTGCTTGACGGCCGTATTATACCAAAAGCATGACAAGGTCAATAAAGTAATCTCCTATGCGAGCAAAACTTTATCCTCTGTGGAGGAAAAATTCAACGATTGTGAGAAGGCACTCCTGGCAACGGTGTGGGCATTGAAGAATTACCGCCCGTTTATCCAGGGGGAACACATCATAGTGGAGACTCCACACCAGCCTCTGCAATATCTCCAAAGTGACAGAATCCGGGCCGGAAATGTGAGTAATTCCCGAATTACTTCCTGGATTCTGTCAATGCAAGGCTTTCCTGTGGAGGTCAGATATGGCCAAAACAAGAAGAGTCCCCTCGCGCAAGGTCTGGCTGACTTGCATGATTGTGCCAGAGAAAACTGTCTCGAGGACGAAAGTCTAAAAATAAAGGACAACATGGAGGCATACCTTAATTCCCCCCACAAAGTCTTTGAAGAAGACAAGTGTGAGGGAATGCCCACTGTGTATGTGGATGGATGCTCTTACCATGTTGACAATGACGGGGAGAAAGAACTGGTGGCCGGCGTAGGGAATGCATGGGTGAATGAGTCCCCAGAACCCTCCGCTGGATACAAAATTGGTCCCCGAAGTAGTCAGGTGGCAGAATTGATGGCTGTGCATCAGGCCATCCTCACTGCTGTCCAGCATCAACTCCACGAACTGGTCATAATCACAGATTCGGATTATGTACGGAACGGGTTCGTGGAGCACCTGGTTAATTGGAAAACCAGAGGCATGTCCTGTGCTAACAACAAACCCTTGAAACATGGGAAGTTGATCCAAAACATTGATGATCTGGTCACATCGAATGGGATGACCATCTACTGGAAAAAGATCAAGGGTCATTCCAAAGTAGAGGGACCAGACAAAACTGGAAATGACTTAGCTGATCAGCTGGCCAAAACCGGGGCCATCCAAGGGGATCTAATTGAGATTGAGTCCCTGTTGGGGGAAATCCAGGTCACTGCTATCACTAGGTCCCAGACAAATGCTCACAACGACCTCTCAATGGCACAATGGAGTAAGGAGACCCCTGATGCTGATTTGATCACCGCTCAGAAGGGGGATCCAATAATTGGTAAATTTTACCAGCACCTTGAGGACCCTGAGAACTTTCCCCTGACGGATACCGATTACATTGGGAAAGAGGACCTAAGAGTGTTGATGAAATGTCCAAAAATGTTCCGGATCCAAGACTGTTTGTTGGTAAGGAAATCCAAAGCTGGCCATGATCAGTGGGTGGTTCCTACCTCATTCCGAAGCCTGATGTTAAGTCACGCCCATGATGCGGCCACTGCCGGTCACAGGGGGTTTCACACAACATTGGAAATCTTAAGAGAGGTTGCATACTGGCCACACATGGGGCAGGACCTCGACCAGTACCTGAAGGGTTGTCTTGTGTGTGCACAATTTCAGCCATCATCCCTCACGCACCGCGCGCCTCTCCAAAAGCGGGGGATGACACTGCCATGGTCAGATTTACAAATCGACTTTGTAGGCCCTGTGATTCGCTCGGCTAGGGGGAATAAGTACATGTTGACTGTGACATGCTTGTTTACCAAGTGGGTGGAGTGTCTCCCAGCCCCAAATTGCAAGGCAGAAACTGCAGCTGCCTTGATGATTAACCACATCTTTTCCCGTTTTGGTCTACCTCAAAGGATTGAGTCAGACAGAGGTAGCCACTTCACCAGTGAAGTAATGACAAAGATGTGGGAGATACTGGGGGTCAAGAGAAAGCTGCATATTGCTTACAGACCAGCTTCTTCTGGGGCAGTAGAGAGATATAACCGGACAATTGTGAGCATATTAAAGAAGTTTGTGGCAGATTCTGGGCCAAGTTGGGATATCCGATTACCTCTGGTCCTAATGGCCATCAGATCTACCCCTTCATCTGCAACCAAAATGTCACCATTTGAGTTGATGACTGGGCGCAAGATGGTGCTTCCTCAGCATTTGCTCTATAGGACCCAAGAGCAGACACTGATAAATGCCTCCACTACTCATGATTATGTAGAGAATTTAAGGAAACACCTCCAACATGCTTTTGCTTATGCTCAGCGGAATCTAGAAAGATCGGCTGATAGCATGAAGACCCATTATGACCTGAAAACTTCCAGGAAGGAATATCAGGTGGGAGACCGGGTCTATCTATACAACTTCCAAAGGAACCAGGCCAAGCAGCGCAAATTTTTGCCTACATGGAAGGGACCCTTTGAGATCGTCGATAAGATCTCCCCTGTGGCCTACAAGATCCGCATCCCCAAAGGCGGTTTGGCAGAAGGGGAAGACAAGTGGGTCCACATAAACCAGTTGAAGTGTTGCCATCCCAGGCACACTCTGCAACAACTGGAGGAATCCTCTGGAATCCTAGCGGGTACTGTCTCAGACTAATTCAGTTCCAATCATAAAACATACCACATCTAGTCCCTAAAATACTGTGATTTGCATGAAACTGTCTCTTAGTTATACTGTTTTTTTTTCTTCTCTTTTCAAAATAAGAATGTAATGTTTCGTTATGATAAAATGCATATGCTGCCCCACTATCTCAACAGTGGTGGAAAAACGTCTATGAGTAGGTATTGCCGCTCTTCCTTTGTCGTCCTAGGAGAAAGAAAACCTGAAGACGGGCCAAGGAGGGCGATCCGGAGACCGGGAACGAAGATCCAATGGGCCCAGTGGACCGCCCAATATTCACATCAGGACCGGCGAGGAGAACCGATCGATCAGTACCGGATGGAGAAGAAGATGCTGAACTGTGCCATCTACAGAAGAGGAAGAAGATTATGCGGACAGACCGGTGCATGGGTCAAAACCCTTGTGCACGCGACTCCCCATCGACTCAAATTCAAGGGGCAGTCACGTGGGGGGGGTTTGTTGGGTGTCCTGACCCACGTTTAAGCTATCATGCCACAACATTTGGTGCTGTGGGCTTAGAAAATTCAAGATGGCGGAAAACCCACATGTGCGCCGAAATCCAGGAAAGCTGCGCAGTTTGTGCGCACACTAAAATGGTTGCCTCACTTGCCACCCACCAGTGCGAGAATGAAAGGCCGGGTTGCCATGAGGGAAATGGGTTGCCAAAGGAAAAACAGTAGCGCCGGTTAGCTTCAAAGCGCTTTAAAACTACCATTGGACTACCCGCACAGTAGTCTGAAACCATTGGGAATGGAAATGCTGATTGCCAAATGCAACCTAGAATTGTGGGGAATTCATTTGTTAAATCCCAAAAATGGGTGCAGTACCAGTACTCACCACTATCCAAAAGCCGGCGTTTTAAAACCACCTTGTGTTTCTCTGAAGGCAGGCTCAAAATGCCTATTTTCAAACATTGCAATATGTGCAAAATATTCACTGAACACCAGCAGACATTTGGCAGAATGGAGTTTTGTGTGCCTACAAAATCTGGGAAATGAAGAGCCCAGAACAATGCTTATAACAAAACTGCTATGCAGTCAGCAGTTTAAGTTGCACTGGATTTAAAGACACTAAAATCGAAAATGTTTAGATTAAATGAGTGACCTATGTTTGGTGTCACATGCATTTGTAACTGTTGAAATGTCATAGTTTTGCACTTAGAATCAGCATTCTAGCTGCATGTGTAAAACTGCAAGTTAATTTAAAAAGCAACAAAAAAAAAAAAACATGACAGTTAGCTAAAGTCTGGTTTAAGGAACTTGATTTTGCTTGACAGCTACCCCCATCAGGAGTGAAACTTGAGTCACAACTGTGGTCCCAGGACAATCTGCCTTTTGCTGGCCACACTAAGGATATGCCATCTATCTGATAATTGAATTACCTGTGCTCTACAGGAGCTCTGAACAAAGCCTATCTTGACTCAGGCAAAGGTTTTATTACAGCAGTCGTAAAAAGTGGCTTCCTCCTGAAACACAGTGGAGGGGCACTGCCTGTGAGAGCAAGCTGGCTTGGCAGAACTGGATAAACCAGTATTTCTACCTTGTGCTGAGAGGAAACCACACCCCTTTGGAGCCAGAACATAACTTTAAAAAGATGGATCATTCCTAGAGCGGACATGTGAAAATTTTATAAATGATACCATAATTCTTGTGATTTTTCTGCCCACAGTTTAAGAGGTTTTTAGAACCGGTGGTATGTTCAGGGGGGGTTTAGCGGAAAAGAGGATATTACTCTAAATGTGTGCATGTTAAAAATCTGAAACTTCATCAGTTAATGTCCATACTCCCTGCGCACATGTATGTAAAGTTGGGTCCATGTCAGAAATTGAAAAATCAGTTAAAAAGTCAATTATGTGCCATCTCTGAATGCAAGCTCCTAGAAAGAGCAGATTTGGACAGAGACATGGCTAAATTCAGCCACACCAGGTATATGTAATTTCAAGCAACTGTGTAACTGTGAAATATGTCTTTTATTATCAAATATAGAATGTGTGCAATCTGACAGGGGAGTGCCCTCTTGGCAAGCCATAAAATGACATCACCCTGACTCACAGTTCATTCGCCAATCAAGTGAGGGATGAAAGCTGGACCAATGATAAGTGAGAGGGGCGAGTTTAGTTATGACCAACACACCTACCCACTTGCAGAACATATAAATGGACCACTGAAACTTAGGTAGAGACCTTCAATTCCATTTGCTGCAACGCACTCTGCCAGACACTACATCATCCAGAGATCCATACTTTACCTCCATCAAACTCCAGAAAGCCAAACTAGAGACTTCAATCTATCCAGAGCAGAGAGAAAGCAGTGCTGTACCCAGAGAGACCCAGACCAGCAGAGAGAGCTGACCCAGATCCCTGTGAAGTGCAGAGACCAGACCAGACCAGAGTCCAGTTTAAAACCCTGACCAGATCCGTGACGAGGCCCATTTAATTCAAGAATATAGTGTGAGTACCCAGCAGAACTGTGTAGAACCAATCTCTTAGTTTAAATTCATCCAATTCAATCTATTTAACCTAAGTAGAACTGCCTGATAGATCCAAACCTGTCACCTGTCATTCTAGCTGCAAAAATTTGTCACTTGTCATTTTGAGCTTTTAAAATTTGCAAAACCAAAAACGACCTCTATTCAATCGGTCATAACTCTGTAACCGTTAGAGACTTGCAGTAACTTTTATCTGAAAGCTTAGACTCGTGGCTTTCCTATGAACCTAGAACCGCATTCCTATCCCTTATAGTTTTACCGCAATCGCGGAACACGCATCCGCGAATTTTGCCGCGATTTGCACATTTCTTCACATGTAAAAACTGCTGCTGCTTGCCTTCAATTTGCCAGAAATTCGTTTAACCTGCTAACTATCCCTGCATCATTGCTAGTGTGAGCCTGGACTAATATTAACTAGATACCACTCACCCTGAACCTCTGAAAGGGAATTAAAAGCATTTCCAGCATATTTCTCATCCATTGCTAGCACATATCAAAGCATTTGCCTGTGTTTAAACTTCTGTTGTCTAAGCTTGGGGGGGATTGAACTGATTACATTGATTGCATTTCTGAGAACTGTGTGCTTTCCTCCCATTTCCTTGCATTGCATAAAGAGGGGGGGAGTGAATAGCCAGAGAAAAGTGATTACATTGTTTGGTTGAAATCATATTGAGTATTTTCTGTACTGCATTCATTGAATATTGCATCCACCTGAGCTTACTTATAGCATTCTTCACCACCTTATTCTTTTGTTCCTATTTACCAGTGTGCTATCTTATCCATTTCATGTTAACTCATTAGTGATTATAAAGAAGTGTGCTAGTGCCAGATTCTCGGTTGTTATCATATCAGATTAAGTGTGATATTCAATTATTAATTTATTATAAAGTGTGATATATATATATTTTAAATTATCAAATAAACCTTTTAAACTTGCAAAACAGAACTACTTCTTGGCTCAGTGGGGTCAGGGGGATTCCAAGAGAGGGGTGTTATATAGGGGTAGTCATCCAGAACGCATGAACTGGACCTAAAGATATATCAATAAGGGTTTTCATTCAGTATTCTAGACTAGGCGTTAACTTGGCTGTAGTGCTGAATTGAATCCTCTTACAAGGTCAGGAGCTATTCTCATCTTTAACGGAGAAGGAAACAAATGGCAGTCAGCCTTAATGGAGGGCTAATAAAGTGGTGAACCCAGTAAAATCACCAACAGTAGAGGAGTCCCAATTGGATTTGCAGAAGAATGAAAGCCAGGGAGAGCAACTACAAAATGTTCTATCCTACCTCCCTGAAAGTTTGACTCAAGTCCTCCAGAAATAAGGGGTGGGAGTACAAACTCTTTAGGCTCAATGAGTGTCAGCTGGTAAATTGGAACATGCAGGGCTCCTGTTCCTTTAAAACTAAAGTGATAAGGCAACAAACGTTTGGCAGCAATGCCATTATTCTTGTTCGGGAAACTTGGCTGGTTAATTCTATACAAATTGAGGGTTTCACAATATTTCACCAACCTGTGCAACAAAAAGCAAAAGGCAGGCCATCAGGGGGATTAATGACAGCAGTTAGAAATACCATAAGCAAAAAATCTGAACTCATCTTTAGTAATACAATGGGCCTTCGGACCTGTAAAATATTAATAAGATCAAACAAGCCAAGTTTCTACATCATTACAATCAACATGTATTGGAACCCCGCCTGTATCGATTTCCAAGCCTTTTTGATAATCCTGTCTTCCCTGTTAGGTAAGATCGAACTGGAATTCAGGGGCACCCAGATAATACTTGTGGGTGATTTTAACACCCATTGTGTCGAGATTATAAATAGGGAGGGAGGTTGGAGAACTCAGAGGTTCTCTGCCAGGGAAAGAAGGTGGTTGGAATTTCTGAATGATTGGATCCTCAAAATGACAAATGGATCTGTGGCGAGGGATCTTCCACCAGCGACAACTTGGCAGCAAGGTGATTCATCCTCCACAATGGACTACATTTTTCTTTCACCCGACTTGTTTTCGTGCTGTTCCTCATTGAAGGTTATGTATGGGGGCACAAATGATCATGCTTGATTGGAGTTGGTGCTTTCTGATATGACATTTACACCTATGGATAGACAGACTCAATAAATAACAGCCGCTAAAGGGAAAATTAGACTGACCAAATACAAAAATGTGGGGAATCGGCTAAATGAGAAACTAATAACTATCTCAGAAAAGGCCTTAGAAGAAAATTGTCACCCTCTAAAATTCATATAGTTTATATGGTCTACTAAGTCACCAAACCCAGTGAAAACAGGGAAGCAGGTCTCCCATTGTCATGCATTCGACGAGGAAACATGAGAGAGAAAAAGAACCATAAGACAATGGCTTAGAAAATTGGGGAAATCAATCTTGAATCCTGAGCTTTATAGAATAGAAGATAAGAAACTAGCAAGTGAGTATAAGCATTGGTCAACAGGGCAAAAAATGCTACGCCTCCAAAACGATGGCAAGATGATGTTGAGCGCAGTTTGCAAAAACAATTCGGGAAATTTTGGGCAATTATTCATCGACTAGAAGCACACCATAGCAGTGTCCAATGTAACCTAGTGTCCGATTCGAAGTGGATTGAATATCTTTCACATCATTTTGAAAACCCTTATACTAAAACTTTGAGAAAGTGTGTATACGGTCCTTGGCTGTTGAATTTTGATGAACATGAAATAGCGGAACTAATAATTAAATCATCTTCATCTAGAGCGGCCGGCCCAAATGGGTTGCCATACCAGGTCCTGAAAAATAATGTAGACCTTTGCTCTAGGTTACTAAATTGGCTCTTTAAGGACATCCTGAAAAGGAAAGTCTTCCTCCCCTTCCTGCAAAATAGCTATAGTTATCCCATTATTCAAGACGCGCGATCGGGTGAATCCAGCTAGTTATCGCTCTATCGCTGTCATTGATATAGAGAGCAAACTATTCATGAAACTGCTGTTGAAAGAACTGGAAATCTGGGCTGAAGACGTGCACCATCTGTCTAAACTCCACACAGGCTTTAGAAGAGGTCTCTCAACTGTCCTTAATGGGTTAGCTCTGAATGTTATTAGGGAGAAAGCCAGTGGAAAGGGAGATTCCCGATTGTATGGGCTTGGATAGACCTCTCCAAAGAATTTGATCAGGTAAATAGAGATTGCCTATGGAGTAAGTTGTCATGATGCGGGATTCCAGAACACATCTTGGCAATACTAGTAGAGCTCCATAGAGACACCACAATAGGAATAAGACTAGACCAGCAAGGCCAAATGTCAGAATGTATTAAGGTTGAAAGAGGAGTTAGACAAGGCTGTATGGGAGCCCCTCTTTTCTTTACCCTTTACTTGGCGGACATGGGAACATCTTTAGAGTCAGCAGAATTGGGCAGCCTCAAAAACTAATGATAGTAAAATCTGTTGGCTGGCCTATGCTGATGATGTTGTCTTACTAGATAAAACAGCAGTGGGGTTACAACGCCTATTAAATAAACTGGGAAACTATGCTAAGCTTAATGGACTCTCCATCAACCGAGAGAAATCAAAGGTTGTGGTCTTCAAACAAGCAAGAGGGGGGTGCTCCATTTGCAATGGTTATTGGATGGTCAAACAATACCAAGAGTGGAGGAAGTTGTTTACCTGGGCTATGTAGTGTACGCATCACCATCGAATGGGAAGGTGGAAATGGATGTAGATGGAAAAATTATGCTGTTGGTATCCCAAATGAAAAAAAGTCTTTGCAAAATATTGCACATTTTAATTAATCCCCTTAATCACATATTATGTGGCCAAAGTAGTCCCAGTGATCTTGTATGGGTTAAAGTATAAAGCCCTACTCTAGAAGACAAATTGGCAAAAATAGGAGGGATTAATTTGGAAGAGGGTCCTTAGTCTCCCACAAGGTCTTTCAACCCCTTGTCTAAGATATGAATTGGGGTTGAAATCTTTCGGATTCTTAGCAGATTGGAAGCTAGTTTCTCTCTTTCGGCTAATTAATACCTCACAACCACATACATTGTATGCAGATATTAAAGACCATCTTGAGCACTCTAAATCAGTTTTACTAACTGATCTGGATTCGAGGGTTAGTGAGATTTTCTTGAGAGCAGAAACATATTTTGAGACACTGGTTGTTAACCCTTTAAAAACTAAAAAAGCACTAGAACAGATTGAATGGATAAAAACAATTGAAGCCATGAGCAGTGCAGCCCTGGCAAATTCATTCTCAGTGCTAGATAAGATGCTGGGGAGTGTCCCAAGATATCTTTAAAAATTCTCTTATTGGAGGGCTAGACAACATGTCCTTAGGATTCATCTAAATCTAGTGCACAATGGAGCGGTTCTCTCCAAATGGGGGCTGAGGAGGCTGATCTAAAACTGTGTGCGATTTGTATGAACCCTGAGAAGCAGACATGAAAACACCTACTGATGGAGTGTGAGGGTACCTGGACCACAAGAGCAGCACTCCTTCAAATATTCATGGACAGATGTGATGGTATCCTAACAGAAATGTTTTGGGATAGACTGATCTGTGGCCACGAGACAGCCCTGATGATAAAAGTGATAGAGGTTCTTGGAAAAAAAACATTATTGCCTAATCACAACATTCCTTTCTCTCTATTTTTTCTTTTTTTCTTTCAATCTTTCCTGGGTTTTTGTTAAAGTCATGTGTCTTCTTTTTTGAAGATAGCATCTGCAAATAATGTATATTGTGTATTATCGCTGTGGTTTTATTTTATTTTTTTAAGATGTTTAATGGAGTTGAAGTAATTAATCTGAAATGGAATGGAACTACATTTTTGTAACCATATACAAATAAAAGAAAATGTTAAAAAAAGACCCAGATGGCATGTGCAGGTCCGCAGACTATTGTGGACGTCAGCAGACATCATCGCAGAGGGCAGCTCTTCTACCCTTCTTACTTTTAGCTATATAACACTCCCTCATTGGCTATGTTCAAACAGTCACACATGCATCCATCAATCACATCCAAAAACTCTACATGTAAACCTATCACCTCAATTCAACAATTCAGATGTATGTTGCAACTCTCAGAGTTCATTTCTGTCATTCAGGGCATCCTGCATGAAAAACGACTGTGAAATTGTCCCCAAGGTTTCTGTTTGCAGATTCAACAATATCTGCATTTAAGAAGACACAGTACAGGTATGCTTCTATTTTTAAAAGTAATATTTTTCACCACTTTTAAAGATACACATACATTGTCGCTGCCACACCCTGCAATAAGCATCTCAATAAGCATAGGCTCTTTTATAACCACTGCTATCAAATGCCATGTATTGCAACATTCTCCACCTGCTCACATTAAGTGGCAGTTACATGCACTGCCAACATATTGGACTTCTTCAGACTAACTGCCAAGTAACAGCGTTCTGCAAACCTTTTGCAACTGTATTTCCCTTACTTGTAAAAAAAAGTAACACATGGTTTAGCTCTAAATGCACATGTGGATTTCTTTATTTTCAACAAAATGCTCCTTAAAATAAACATTTTTAAAACAACAGCATTTTTCCTTACATATAAATGTAATATTTCTCAACCTTTGCTATCATATCTCTTATAGTGTCACCATTCTCCACCTGCTCACATCTGCTCACATCAACTAACACTTAATAGTGCCACACCAGTGTTTACCAACTGCATTAAAATGTTTGTAGTGCTGATGCACTTCTGTGCCTACACATTTCGTGAATTTCTTATCTAAATACAAATGAAAGTAGCCATTACTAAAACACATCACCTTTCCTTACATATATATTTACAGTGTTTTAAACCCAGTACTACCACATTTCATATAGTGGCAACATTTTCTACCTCATTAAAACAAGTACCAAATAAAACAGTGGCTACAATATTTTCCAGATCCATGTTCCTTACTTCAAAAACAAAGAAATGTGGTCTAAGTGCCAATGTATCTATACATCGTTTCCTTTTCAATACATTGGGCCTCATTACGAGTTTGGAGGTAGCCATGCCATTTTTACCGGCATGGCTACCCCAAACTCGAGTCCGGGTTCTGCAAAATGGGAATAACCGGGCAATTCCGACCTTTGCGGGTCCAGTAATTCCCATTTGCGGGACTCGGCCCCCGTACATCCCCATACACATTTGAGCCTCCATAGGGCTCAATGGGAATGGGGAGGATGGTAACAACGGACCCATTCGTAACGGGACCGTTGCTACCATCCTGTTCTGCTAGCGGGTGCCGCTCTGCACATCTGGTCTGACCAGGCGTAAATATCGGCCCACGTAATGTGGTGGTAGAGTGATAATGGCACAGGCAGCACTACCGGCGCCGTTATCACTCTACCGCCAGGGTGGTAATGAGGCCCATTGTTACTAAAACAATTAGGTTGGGCAGTGTTACCACCAGGCCACAGTTTGCCCTATTTTTTATAAACACTAGAACACATTATAAATCCATTGCACCACAACAAGTGCAGTTTCCATATTAAAAGCATCAGGACAAAAATGGCCCTACTGCGAAAAAACAACATTTTCCAAACATTTCTAAATCAAGGCAAACATTGCACTACTGATAATACCATTCGGTATTAGCCCTTGTGCAAACTTCCCCTGGTGCACACCAGTACAGCAGCCACTGTTTTCCTCATCACAGTATATTATTCCTACTTATTGAATAAGACCACCACTCCTCCACTCACTAACCCCAGTACTGTACAACACATTCTACTATCAATACTTTATCACCCATTCCCCATCAAATAAATATACTCATTTTATACAGCACCACTCAATTTCAATGTCATATTTACCCAAACCCATCACACCTATACAGCCTCTTACTCTTACAAACTTCCCAACAACACCTATCATCCAACTACACAATCACAGAGCAGTCTTTTTCATCCTTCTATATCAAATCACACACCTATCATTATTATGCAATAACACATGCATAAACATTCCACAACTTTCAATGACACACTTTCTTTTTTTTTTCCAACAGACACAACAGAATGCCTACTAAAATGCTAACAAACAACTCCGAAGAAAACAAAGAAAATATAGAGAACATCAAAATAAGAACAAGCCATATAGTCACCCATCACTAAAATAATGTATAGAAAACATTCAAACAGAACTGCGAATATTCTGAATGAAACTAAACCAGTCAGCGCTAAAAAAGCAAGCACCCCTTAGAAAAAAAAATATGCACAAATGTAACAAGACCTAAAAATGAACCTAACAGTACATCTACCAATGTTAACGTGGCCACAGTAAAACCTTCTATAAAGTCAATTTTACAAAAAATATTCCACTGTACAGTTCTTAGCAATCTCAGAAAAAAATCTTAGAAGTCACGTTCTATGCTTAAATATGACACCAGAACACTAATTCCCAAATATCTCACTGACCGTATACTAATATTGTAAACGTTATTGAAATGTAAACATTCTGAGGCTAGAAGTGGAAGGTCTGTCGATTGAGCAGGTTGATAATTTCGACTACCTGGGGTGAGATTTCAGGAGTCAGGCAGTTAGTGGCCCCATATTGTCCTTGTACATAAAACATGTAAGTGGTGCTATCTCCCCATCCTTGGACCTATATCAGAAGCAAGCCTTGCCTGCGGCATTGTATGGTTCAGAATTGTGGGGATACAGCGATGCTACGAAGTTGAGTACTTACGAACATCATTTTTTGAAAAATTGCTGTTGAACCTCGTAGTGCTCCTACGGATCTGGTTTATTTGTAGCTTCATAGTACTATGGCTGCTTGTCAGATTATCACTAAACCGGCCCTTTTTTGGGCCAGATTATGGAAACAATGTCAATAAATTCTGGGAGGCAATGCTTCATCTTCTGGCTTTGGAGGTTAGTAAGAGTTTAAAATGGGTGTTGCATGTCTAGGAAAACCCTCCAAAGCCTTAACACAATTAATTTATGGGAAAAACCCCACATCTCAACTCCAATTATGATTAAGAATTTGAAAAACAGGATACAACTGAGAGCCAGCGAATTAATGCCACCAATTTGAAGTTGGGCTCTGAATTTCCTGAGCTCAGGATGCAACCAGGATTTAAAAGTTATCTTGGTGGAATTTTTCCTCCACTTGAAAAATCTCTATGTTTGCATTTCAGACTAGGTATAATTCCTGTGGCTTCCGTTACCCAAAACTGGAGGGTATCGAACACAAGTTTGTGCCCATTGTATGGGGTTGGTAATGAGACAATACTAAATTTTCCGTTGATCTGTAACAAGACAATCCACCTGAGAATAATATACCTCTGACCTGTTTTGAGGGAGGTAGAGATTGGACATTCTGTTATGGTAATGAGATTCTTGAGCAAGTGTTTAAATCCCTGTGTAGTCTTTGTAACTGCCCATAAATGTAGGGCATGGTTGCTAAGAGTTAAGACCCTGAAACAGACAAGTTCGATTTTCACTAGGTGAGGCTGCAAGATTTTCTCTCCTTGCCATGCATTTCTAAATGTGCATATCTACATGGAGCCGTTGAGGGTTTTACAGACATTTTGTACAGAAGGGCTGGAGAACTGTCCTGTATTCCAGCACTTCTGAGCACTTGCACTTTAGAACAATTGATGTTTCCTTCTTTATTCTTCTTTCATGACATTCTATTCAGCTATATTTTGATTAATGTCTGAATAGTTAGTTTGAGGTATTATTGAATTAGATCTGTGCTAGGGTGTTTTTTAGTATATTCATATCCTCGTTTGCATGGACGTTTGTTTCCTATCTAGGTTATATCTCATCCTTTCCCATCAAATGTGTCCTCCCTATAAGGTATTAATATGATTGTCTTAAATGTGTAATATTAATGGGATGTCTTTTTTTTACAGAATTGTATTATAGTATTTTTATGGAGTTGCTGTTGTATTTTATATGTGCTTTTATGGAAGATCAGATGAAATAAAGCTGAAACTAATGACATCAAAATGTTAGCAAACCACCATTCCACTATGCACAAACCTTGTCCATAGATTGTACTATGGAAAACGCCCTGCTCTAGAACTGCAAAATTGAATAACATTCTAATACATATAACAGCCAAAGAACTCCTTCGACAAATAGAACACATCCAAAGAAAATATTTTGGAACTGAAGTTGACTTCCAAAATTGAGTTACTTTAGAAAACATTAGCAAACACCTCATAAGCACCAACCTCCTTACAATCACATACAAAAAAGAAACAGCAAAGTTTCAAAACACATCTGCTTAAATACCAGAAAAAGTATGTGTCTGTTGTGAGAGACCATTTTTTTTTATAAAGAAAAGAGTACAAAAATAGTAGTTAAACCTACAAAATACAGGACAATGAGGAATCCCAATGGTTTCAATTAACTTTATATCTAACAACAGAAAATAAATACAACATGACTGACCCCTCAATAGTTTGCATGTACTGAAATAAAAAGCTTGACAATAACTAATTGCCATCACAGGCTATCACTAACAACTTAGAAATCTTCCCACTTCCAAAAGCTCTCCAGCAACTTAACTTGTGTGAGAGCATCATAATGCAAACAGTACACCCATGTCAAGCTACAATACGCATGCAACCAAAATCAGACACATTTGCTCCATCCGAGTTACTATAAGGCATCTATGGCAAAGTAGTATGTTTGCCATTAGATTGAAAAGAAAATGTAAAGATCTCTAGGAGTAGGATGGCTAATAGAACAATATTTGATTGTACTAGTTAATGGTGTACCAACAAAAGACAAACAAATTTGGCAACAAATAGTTAATTTATAACAAAGTCAGACAAGTCATAGAATATCTTAAAGAAAACAATGAATACTACAGAGATATGAACATAGAAGAACACTTAAGAGAAACCACCCAAATAATTGAAGAGTCACCACAAACTGGCCAATTTGAACATGTGCATCCAGTTACGGCAGCCAAAATATTAGGCCAGTATACAATTAATCCATTACATTCCAAAGACACTGTAGAACATACATTAGAAACATATCAAATGTGTCATGCATAAGGATCTCCAATGAGTACATGGGAGAAAAGTGTAGAAGCAGGTTCTTGTCCTCTACTCTTTCTTACAGGAAAAGGAGGCAGATATGATGAAAGAGTCACACAAATTAGTGCATTAGAATATTGTTTTTATGAATGTATTCTGAAGACCCAAGATTGAGACAAAATGTAGTACATTTTCCATCTCCTCTTCAAATGCGAACTAGCAACTCTATGTTATGGAGTTGCACACACATTAAAAACAGGCTCTCATTTCTTAGACATGTCAGCTACCCAACTGCTTCAAAAGATAAAAGACAAAGATGAAGTTTTGCCGTCAGGTATCACAAATCTCTTGACAAACATGCATGGTAAAAAATAATGCTGATTCTGATGTCACGCTCACGTACGTTGTATGTTAAGGAACCTAAGCCAAGCCACTTGGTTTGTTACTTTAAGTTGTGCAGAATATGGATGGGATGACTTGCATGACTTCTTATGCACTACAAACCAAAATAAAGAGGGGATAGACATAAAAACACCTGGAGAACTCTGTTCTCTTGACCCTGTCAACGTTTCAAGATATTTTCACCATGGCTTCATTGCCGTGAAGTAGAACACTTGTATTGGAGTAGAGAATATCAATCCACAGCAGCACCACACACCCACATGCCTTTGTGGAAACAATTTGGTCATGACAGTGATGCCACTGTTTTACAATTTATTAAAAAATACATTACCTATGAATCCCTTCAGAAACCACACACAGTGACCAACCTACATAATTCATATGCTTCCAAAAACATAAGTGTGGCAAATACTGCCAACGTCAATATAAAAACAAAGGTAAATACTACACCAAATGTCGCTTTGGCTTCTCAAAACCAGTTTCCACCAAAGGATAAGTAAATACCTTGATGTCTTCTATTAGACACAGAGTAAAAGGGAAATCCCTTAAAACACATTCAACATTAAAAGAGGCCTCCAAGTACACCATTGATTACAGTACATTGCAGACAATTCCACTGTAGTTGCAAGATATGTCAAAGCTGAGAAGACAGAGCTAAAAGACCTCTGGGGTGACATTTCATCTGACAAAACCCCATCACAAAACATTTATAGCTTTGGTGTCAAAATGCTGTGACATAGAGAATGTGGGTCCTACGAAGCTGCAGATTGTTTCACAGGTACACCCTTATATGGAAAATCTGGAAACATTGGTTAATTCTTGGGCCAGCTTCATCATGAAAAAGGGTACTAAAATGCTACCAAGCGATAGAAACAATAGCCACAAATGATCCCAACAACCAGGACATTTTAAAAAACAATTTAATTGGTGCATACTATCCAACCAGAAGTGCTGCTTTGGAAAACATGTGCCTGTATGATATAGCCCAAATCCACACCTACAAAAACAATGTTATGCCAGATGAAATAACTGGCAAATATTCAGTCTCAACCTGTGTAGGAAGCCTTGTAAAACTTACCAAGCCCAGCTTAATTAATCATTTACAGTTATTGTTTAAATCTCTACAACATGGTCTAGAGTTAGACCTTGCAATTTGTGAATAGTGACTGCATATGCAAGCTATAGAGAAAACCGTTTTTTGCATATATACATGTCTTTGAAAATAAGGAAACGTGCTACTGTGCAGCCTACACTTTTACTTCTGCAAGTTTGTCAAAGTGGATGTTGGCGTCATCTGGAAATGTTTGGAAGCCAACCACTGTACCAATTAGTCCATTGAATAAAGATTGTTCTAAGTCAAGTTTACGTTTCAGAATTACTCTGCAGTTTAGACACAGAGAAAACAGATTATATAATACAGCTGTGTTGGAGATACATTTTACTAAGCTATTTAGCATTGCCTTATACCTGAGTAAGAGCTGTTAGGATTATTTTTGGCATTTCTATGAAGGACGCGCCTTTGCACACCCAAGTAGCTGAGCCATTTAAGTAAATGTTCCGAACAAGTGGTTGTAATTTGAAGAGAAGAATGATTGCTTCATTTGCATAGCAATTTACTCCAGTTGTGTTGCTGTATTTAAAAGGACCAGAGCATTGTGTGTCTGTATCTTTTGATGGGGCTGCAGTTGTTTTTTGAGAAGAGACATTTGACTCTTTGTCTTCTGATGGATGTACAGATGTTTTTGGACCATAGGGTTTTGAGGTTGTATTATTTGATAGAACAGCAGTTGCTCTTTGTTAGTTTAGTGGTATTTGTTTTCTGTGGTGCTGTCAAACCATCTACCAAATAACATGTCCCTATAGGATGCATAGCAAGCATTAAACAAGGGAAGGGGATGTATAGGCCATCCTAACCCCTTCTCTCTGCATTGTGGAAGGTGGAAACATACCCAACAATTGCTTTTGTTTAGTACCACCCAAGTATTGTTCATTATTCACCAGAATACCCCTCTCCATGCTCAAAATCAAGGGTAGGGAGAGAGAGAGAGAGAGAGAGAGAGAGAGAGAGAGAGAGAGAGAGAGAGAGAGAGAGTGTGTGTGTGTGTGTGTGTGTAGGTGTGTAGGTGTGGTAGGCATGGGCAACAGTATTCTGAGTGGATGTGAGGCCCACAAAACAGTCATCAATATTATCATGACACATGCAACAAGACCAATTATTACATATTTCTCTCGTGTTGACCAGGTGCTTGGACCTGACAATTTCTGTAGTAAACCCTTCCACTTCCCCATGCCTGTGCAGTCCAAAAAGGGGCATAGTTTCTCAGTGTCCGTTCAGAAGCCTCACTGATACAGGCTTTATAAGTTCATCCATTGGTGGCACCTGACCACGTGACTTAACTTGATTGAAGTTTTCTGTTCCCTGCCCCCCTCTACCTCCTTGCATATTTGGGGAGTATGAAGGGAACACCGTTGGTTTTTTTGTGAGTGCAACTGACAGCTACAGTTTCCTACCTTTAAGAAGTCCTTCCATACCTATTTCCTCAGACAAAGATTATAACTGGACACTCCAGGAACAGAATGATCCTCAAAGAGATAGTTTGTGTCTGTAGGGGATGAAAAGTCTGGCTGTTCAAAATCAGGGTTGGTATATTTTCTGTCACTGAAGGGTACGTACTGAGGGACATACTCTTCTAACAATCACCTACCCCCTCCTCTACCCAATTGCCATAGGGCAAAGGCAAGGGTACTCACTTCAGGTGTGCTGCATGCGTCCAATATTTCTTCCCTTCCACATGCACAGCCATATGAGTAGCCAGCAACACCTGTTAGGGTCCCGTTCAATGAGCTTCAAGGTTGGATTTTCACTGGAAGTCTTTCACCAAGACATAAGGCTTCATTACACGGTAGGCAGTAAGGGTAAATCCTTACCGCCTTACTACGAGGTCCCTTTGCGGGTTAGGTATTTTAACGCCTGCTTTTTGCAGGCGTTAAAAACCAACCCGCAAAGGGACCCAGGGAGCTAATTACGGTACCGCAATTTGCAGTGCTATAATTAGCGCCTTCCCCATTCCCATTATGCCCTATGGGAATGGGGAAGGGCGATGGTGGAAGGGGGAATTACCGCCCCTCCAACCTTGGAATGGGGCGGTAATTCCCCTTTCCACCAAGGCGGTGCCGGTATTTTACCGGCATGAACCATGGCGCTAATTGCGCCATGGTTCTCCGCCTACCGTGTAATGAGGCCCAGAGTCTCTCAGTAAAATGGTGTGGCCAGGACCCACTTATTTATCAGGCAGTGCTTCGCGAACCTGTTGGTGAATTAAATGCAAGTTTGAAAGAATAAGGGGGTTTTAGTGGTGAATCCTTCACACAACATACACAGGATTTCAGACATAAATCCTTGATGCATATGCATACACTGCATCTCACGCGATAAGAAACTGCAGATGGTAAGACACGTATCCTTTCCTGTCTCGTGTCCCTGGCCTTTGGCTATGCTGAGGAAGTCTAAAGAAACTTGCATTTTGCAGAAACCAGCACGTTTTAGGAACAACATGTTTTTATGAAAGAGGTTTGCATAGATTTTAAAGACACAGCTAACAAAAGTACGCGAAGTCGGATTTGTGAACAAAATGGCGTAGCTTAAGGCTAGCCTAAATATATACATTTTTACAGGACAAGCATTTGCAAACACAACTAGTCTGAGCCCTTTAAGTAAATGTTCTGAACAAGTGTTTGTAATTTGAAGAGAAGAATGGTTGCTTCATTTGCATAGCAATTTATCCCAGTTGTGTTGCTGAACTTAAATGGGCCAGAGAGGTGTGTGTCTGTATCTTTTGAAGGGCCTGCAGTTGTTTTTTGAGAAGAGACATTTGACTCTTTGTCTTATAATGAATGTGTAGAGGTTTTTGGACTAGAGAGTTTTGTGGTTGTATTATTTGATGGACCAGCAGTTGTTCTTTGTTGTTTTAGTGGTATTGCAGGGAGATCTGGTATAGTTTCTGTTTGTATTAGTTTACTTTTTAAAGTTTTTTTTTTTAGGTACAAGGTACATATCTAGATGGGGGTGTACAATGCTTGTAGCATGTTGAATTCTAGGATGCAAGGAATGCCTGCATTGACTTTATTTCCATCAAAGTTAACTAGGAATAGACATTGAGTGTACGGAGATGTGAAAGTGCTAAGTAACTCGTACCTTCTTTGAAGACTGTGCTGCCAATGTCATTCAATGCGTGAACTACAGTTAGATCTTGTGATTTGTGAATAGTGACAGCAATTGCAAGAGATAGAGAGAATTGTTCTCTTCATACGTTCATGACTTTGAAAAGAAGGAAACTTGCTATTTATTTAAGTTCTGCAAGTTTGTCAAAGTGGATGTTGAAATAGCTGAATATTTTTGTGATGTGGATATGTTTGGAAGCCAACAACTGTAACAATTGCTCAATTGACTAAACCGAGTTATACGTCAAGGTTATGTTTCAGAATTACTCTGCAGTTTAGACACAGAGTTAATAGCTTTTCTTATCCAGCTATGTTGGAGACACATTTTTCTAAGCTATTTGGTGGTGCTGTTGCTTGTTGACACATAAGCAGTGTCATGCCATGCACTTCTAGTTTGTGCAAACTGGTCTAGGAAAGCCAAAGCGACATTTGGTATAGTATTTACCTTCATTTTTACATATCGACGTCTACAGTATTTGCCACACTTGTGTTTTTGGAAGAGTATGATTTGTGCACTGCGAGAAACCAAAAGGTGTCTCACTTGCAAGTCCCTGGGGATCTCTCTCTCAAGTGGCCAAGGCATAGCCATCGCCTTTGGATCTAGACCCTGGGGCTGGACCAGTGCGGGAGGGTCGACTGGGTGAGGGATCTTCAGGGAGTGCGGGTGAGAAAACCGATGGTGAGAAGTGGTATCCTCCCCTTTCCCGTGCCCATACCCCATCCTATTGTATAGGATTCTCCAATGTTCCAACTCTGCCCCTTTCTACACAAACACTGGGCCAAGAAAGAGGAGGACTGAGAGTAAAGATGCTAACACCCGCATATCACATTGGACATGTCCTGTTAATAAGGTCAGGCAAAGCCAGGCACTTGACCTTAATCACATACATCTGATACCCATTACCACCTTCCACACAGATAACAGGAGGAACATGGAGACACACTCTGAGCAAGGTGGAACATAGGAAGGAGCAGATCTTCCGGGGCAAAGGTGACCCCACTATAGCAAGATGACCGATCAAGGGACCAGAGCAAGGGGTAGGGAAACCCTGAAGATCCCTGCAGCAGGTTGTTGCTTCTAGGAAACCGTGGAAGGATACGTGGAGAAAGCCAAATCCCAGACAAGAGAAGCCTGCATTGTGTTTCAAGGACGCCAGCGACCCTCCCGGGTGAAAAGCCTTAGAGAACACAAAGGAATGCGCACAACCGGTGATTTAGCGAAAGAGATGAAAGGCCGTTTTGTGTCAAGGAAACATTGAAGCCGCAACAGTGTATCTCCAAATTGATGAGTGCGCGCATGCTGATGAGACACGAAATAAAGCAACCTGTAGTGAACTTTAAAGTCAGCAGTAACTGTGAAGCCAGTGATACAGAGTAGCAGAGTGGTCCGGCAATAGAAAACATCCCACTCAAATGTCTCCATTAAATGTTTGATGTTTAGTTATAAAGCGACGAAGTGAACAAGCTCTGAAATACAAACAGGTCAAGATTAACCCCGGGGAAAGTTAAAATGTGATTGATTTAAGAGAAAGATTTCTTTGAACTTTTTTGTTTGTGTCATGAAACTACAAAGACCAAGAGACATGAGCAAATACCATAAGGGAGAGCTGAAGTGAAAGTTTCAATTGGTCCTGCGGATGGTCTGTGGAAACAGACTCGCACATTTATATTTTTTTATTTGAAAGGGCACTATGACTTTTTTATAAGTCTTTAACCTTTACAAAATGGACATTCACATTTTTCAAACAATCGTTTCCCAGATGATTCTCTTATTAAGTCGCATTTCATTTGTCCTTCTGTCTAAGACGTGTTTTCTCATTTTCGTTAATACATTTAAAACTTTGTCCAAGTAATTGACCAGAGCAATTATAAGTGGCGTCCTTTCCCCCTGCATGCAGACCTGCCACCAGTCATTGCTTTCACGTGTTCAAACTCCTTGAGGAACTCTCCCAGCATCACCGTTCTGTGAACAGTAAACGCCCTGCAGAATAATACTAGGTGTTTAAGTGTTTCTTTTTCAGTCTTCACCATGCATAATCTGTAGTCAGTATTCATTGTGCCATCCTTTCCTGGTATGGCTGATATTTCCAAGGTGGGATATATATTTAGACGAAATCCCATAAATTAATATCTAATGCAGTTGCTCAGGCATTTTATCAAATATTTTGAAAGGACATTATAAGGCCTACCAACAGCGATTCAGTGATGGCAGAATTTCACCCCACTTGTTTTTTCCTGGGTCCAGATCCAGTCCTGTCTCCAGAGTTTGGTCTTTATTGAATTCAGATTAGTTTGTACCTGATCCTTAGTCATGCCCAAATGTCTTAAGACTTTGCCACATGTTGTTCTCCTGTCTTGTAGGTCTTGTCCCGCTCTCATCATTCCCTCCTTTATTGTCCTGCTCTCATCATTCCCTCCTTTAATACTCTGAAACCTCATACTGGGACAACCAAAATGCAGTTACAGAATAAGATCAAGTTCTTCCAGATAACCTGCTTGTACAGAGAGATCAGGCATAGTTCTTGTTTTATCACTGATGCTGGCATACAGGTTGGAATTTTCAACACCTTTTTCCAGAAGTGTCCTTCTAAAGTGTCCCAGGTTTTCTCAGGAATTTTGCCAAACGCATCACCCCAAAGGTCACTGTCCGAACAGCCTTCATTTTGTAGAAGGTTATGGTCGGAATGATTTGGCATTTGCCAAAATTCTTTTCAATAAGTCTACCTTGATTAGTCAGCGTCTGCATTTTAGATGTCAGCATGTTCAGTTGCTGTACTTCTCTTGGGGACATACTTATGTCGCTCCCCAGGTATATGAATGATGTCACTTCCATTAAACTGACGTTCTCTATATACCATGCTCCATTATGCGACTTCCTTCCCCTTGCTGGTTGCATCGTCAGGCCCCTTGATTTGTTCACGTTGACTTTCGTCGTGTATGTATGAGTTCAGGGCATTTAGTTATCACTGTAATCCCACCGAGGTTTGGTCTATTAGGAACAAATCATCTGCATGCATCATGTGGTCAATAGCAGTCCCAACAATGTTACGGGGGAAGCTCCTAATTCTTTTCAGTGCAGCTGCGAGATCCAATAGGAAAAGGTTGAACAAAGATGGGGCCAATGGGCAGCCCTGTTTTAAACCTCACACTGGTGTTATTGAACGAGAAACCCAGGTCCACCTTTATCTGTAATTCCGTACCAGTGTGCAGGTCTTTAATTGCTTCCAATACATTCACCAATACGTTCCAGGGGCAGACCCATTTGGCCAAAATGTTCCATAGCATGTTTCAGTTTATTGAATCAAATGCCTGTAATAGATTGATGAAGGCCAGATACATCATCGCCTTATGGTGGCAAATGGGCCGCTTTTTTTTAGCAGGTTGACTATTGACTACGAACACATTCAATGATGTATTTATACCTCTTACGAAGCCTTACTGTATTTTGTCCAAACAAAACAAACTTGCCAAAAACCTTCCCCATCGCATCGAACAGGGCAATGGGGTGGTAATTCATGGGGTTTGTCCTGTTGCCCTACTTGAATATTGGGACCACTATAGATTTTTTCCAGGATGTCGGCACTTGCTTCAGTGAATTTACCCATTCCAATAGGATGCCCATAAATTTTGCCCAGACTTCCGGTTTCTCGTATGGCATTAGTCAAGCCATCAGGCCCTGGAGCTTTCGAGTTGCTGGCTTTTTTGAAGATGGTGTAGATGTATTCTTCCGTGGTATGGAAAGTCCATTCTAGTCCACCACTAAGGGTCACGGTAGGAACTCGTTCTTCTGGCTCATTAAAGACTTTCAAAAAGTGGGATATCCATGCCTCTTCCTCTAACGCATTAGTTTGCAGAGCAGCTGTTTGGGGATTTATTGAGTTTAGGCGTTTCCAACCGTCCCCTGTTTGATTTTTAGAGATTTTTTGCATCATTGACTCTGCGTCTTCTTGAATCATTTTATATTTATAAGCTTTTACCCAGCTTTTGTAGTTGTGTTCCTTGTTTTGATCAGGGCAGTTGATGTCATAAGATTTCCTGCTCTGATCCTTTTTATGTCATGTCTCATTTTCTTCCTCTCAGTGACGAGATCCCATTGGAATGAATGTTTGTGCTGGAAATCAGTCCTTTGGCCCACCTTCCTCTTTTCCACAAAGGCCATCAGTAGCGTTGGGTACTCCAAGCTTAAACCTTTCTGTCCATTCATTTTATGTGGGAATTCCTCAAAGTCATCGGTCAATTTCTTGATTCCTGCTGCGTCAATTTTTAGTCGATTACGCCATTGGTTAATTACCAGTGCTGAGGTGTAGTGTTCTTTAGGAGGCTGAGGGGCTCCAACAAAGGATAGCTTCATTATATTGTGATCACTCAAGAATGTCGGGATTACTTCAAGGGAGACCACCCATGGGAGGAGCTTTCTGAACACAAAGAAATAATAACCTCGAGAAGTCGCTTTGAAGTCGATGTTACACTGCAAGCAACTCTCTCATACAGCGTTCAGCTCAGTGAATACAGCATGGATCTACAGATTTCTCCATGCTCATTAACTTGAAAGTGGCTCTGCCCCCTCCCTCTTCAGTATTTACAAAAAGGGCAGACCGCGCGCTTCTGTGCGCGCGCTTCGAGAAGTCGCTCTGAAGTCGCTGTTACACTGCAAGCAACTGTCTCATACAGTGTTCAACTCAGTGAATACAGCGTGGATCTACAGATTTCTTTAAGCTCATTAACTTGAGTATGCACTGACTTTTTGAACTTTGGAGACACTTTATACCATTAGTTTAATTTTAACACAGATTGTGCTAAATATAACTCTAAATACACATATATTTTAATTTTTAGAAGTGGCTCCGCCCCCTCCCTCTTCAGTGTTTACAAAAAGGGCAGTCCGCGCGCTTCGAGAAGTCGCTTTGAAGTCGCTGTTACGCTGTTAAACTGATCAGCGGATCAGCGTGCAGCGCAGCGCAACGTGACTTCTCACCTTTTTGCTACACCTTACAGTGTTTTATACATCGGCATTACATTTCCCGAAGGAAAGAAATATTCTAAAGTGCCCCTTTAAACAGTGTATTGTAAGACATCTGAGATGTCGGGAAAAAGCAGATGTTATACTCTGAAGACTGCTATGCCGCAGTGCGTGATCATTACACGTGCTTCAGTTACGTTACAATCTTCGCCTTCAAAACCTTCTCCTTTGATTGCCATTAAAAGAAAAATCAGCAGGTATCCTATTTTGCAGCCTGACAAGAGACTGGCCTCTGAGAACTTGTGAGTTCTGCACATTGCGTACTCTTACTGACTGTGCAACTGGCCCTAATTCTAATAATGCAATGTTTTCTGAACTGCGATAATGTAATAATGTGACGCCAACATCTAATGCCGCCATTTCTGATGCATAAATTATGAATGAAATTATAGATGTACCGGATGATGCGACTATAGTGAATCTGGTCTCGCAAGTTAACACTACGGCTGTACCTCAGACATTGGCTGAGGACCTTAATTTTGTGGAACAAATAGGGGTGCACTGGAATGTTAAGGAAAATGAATTACATTATGGTAATGTTGACAGAACTAAAGCATCCCCCATGAAAACCCAAGCCGATTTAAATATGTCAGTAGAAATTACACTGCCGAATGAGCTGCCGATGTCTGATGTTGAAATAAGTCTCTATCAATCTCCGAGCTTATTTGCCCACACAGGCGATGTTTCAGTGGAAGGCGCTAGATCCTTTGCGTGGCCTATGCCTCGAAAGATCTCCGCGCCTCGTGTCTGTTCTGTCTCTTCTATACCTTGTGATGTTCCCCAGAAGGGTGACTCGTTGCTTGAAATTACTCTGAAAGCGATGAATATGACTATAATGTCAATAACTACATTATTTGATACACTTGAAGTGAAAATAACGAAACAAGAAAAAATATTGATGGTAGTATCAGGTGGATGAAGGCATGGGATGTGAGAAATGGTATGGAAGACATACATAATAGAGTGAATAAGATTCATTGCATACAAAATACTGATAATATTATGCCGGTTACTGGGATGAGATCTGGAAGAAGTCATGACATGCATGAAAAAGCCCTTCCTTTTTTCGAAAATGTAATACGTCAGGTAATACAAGAAACTGAGAAGCAATCAGCCCCTGGGCAGAATATAACACCATCTGAACCCAACTTATGTGCCAATTTAATAACCACGTACAATATGTCCGAAAAAAGAACAACTGAGCAGATTAGCATGACAAGAGATAAAGCTACTGATAAATTAAGTCAAAAAACGAGGAATCAGAGACATCTGACCTCTAAGAAGAGAGCAAATGACAAGCAGTTCGTTCAACGGCTGAAATCTTCTAAGACCATTGGATCTAACGCTGATAACAGAGCCATGAACAGATATAGCACCTAAGAAAACAGAGACAGGGAGACTCTCTTCAAAAGGTAATTATGGATGAGGATAATCCACCTCTTAATGACATAATCACTATGATTGAAAAGCCGATACAAACTCAGGCTCCCCAAGTAATCACTCAACAATTGGCGGAGGTGGTGACAGTAAAAATCCAACTAACTGACATACACCATCAGAGTGATGGGCTATTATTAAAAAGTAAATCCACCTTAAGCCCGAGTATTGCAAAAATTGCTAAAAATGATTGTAACAAATCCCCTTACTCTGATGAAATTCTGAAAGATGTAAGGCCGGAGATAAGGAGATCTATAGATCAATTTATGAAACTCAAAGATTTAAATTCTGTATCTAAGCAAGTAGTAGCTGAAACCATAGATACACAAGTAGAAAATCTGCCCTCAGCGACAAGAACACAATCTATGTGTGTTGCCAAAATATTGCATTCTTCTCAGCCGCTGAACAACACTCCCCCAAAGTTGGTTGAGAATTCTAGGAGTACCAAATTAGCTAACAACATGACCAGTAACCCTGATTATACTTCCCAAATCCTCCAAGCAGAGATTTATAGAGTTATAGATGGATATTTTCAATTCAAGCGAATTGGGGTGACTGGTGATGCAAGAGATAATGGTACTCAGAAGAGAACTGAGGTGCGTATGGAGACGTGTGATCTATATACTGGCGTAGTGAGTAACACTGGTAGGCCAGTCGAGCTGAAAACAAAAACAACCTCCCTTAAGGACTGGATCTGAATATGCATCATCGTTTTATTTTTAAATGCCGAGCTGCACCTTTCTCACAATATGATCTGTGTAGAGCCAGCATAATGGCAATTTTTAGTGATTTACCCTGTTTGGGTGATATTACATCAAGTGATGGGGCACAGGTCGAATTTATATATGATGATTGTCTTTCGGTTGTTAGATTATGGATAACCTCTAATGTGGTCCGCAATGTTTTGTGGCAAGCCCGATTGGAACGCTTTGCGCTGGGATTTTTATTGGCTATTGACCCTGCAAATTATGATGACAAAACAAAGTCCGGCTTTGACAATGCACGAAAAAAAGTTTACTCCCCGCCAAGCGATAAACTTATATAAAACAGATGAACATCAGCATTTCTATAATCCTTTAAATGAGATGACACAAAAGACTATACTACAGCCACAAAATCACAAGACTCCCCTATAACTGCCTCAGCAGCTAAATTTGGGAAAACATTCTATTGCTAGCTGGAATACTTGTGGACATTTGCATTTACTAAATGATTGTACAAGTCTAATGCCTTATAGCATAGTAATGCTACAGGAAACATGGCTGTCGACAACACCTACGTGAAATGGCTATGAAATTCTATTATCTCCTGCTATTAAAACGATAAAAGGAAGACCTGCCTCAGGGATGCTAGTGGCAGTTAAAAGTGGGAAGGGTTTTAAATTGTGACCTTGGGAAGTACCCAGTCCCTTCCTACAGATGGTTAAGATAAGGCATCCATATGGCATAACTGCTGTGATTAATGTTTATCATAATCCTATTGGATTGGCTGATACAAAAACATTTTGTGATTTTGAAGAGCTGCTAAATAAAATATCACTAGCCAGTGAAGTAAAACATATATTGATTGCAGGAGACTTGAATTTACATTGCCTGTCCACGGTGTCATCTAAGAAAAATGCTGCATCTACCAGATGGGAGAACATCATGAAAAATCGAATTTTATTAATGCTGAAAGGCTCTTTTAAAGGTGATACGCCAGCGCATTATACTTGGTGTAGGGGACCCTGTTAGTCTATAATTGACCATATGTTGATGTTAACACCTTCAGCCAAGTAACTAAATTTGAAGTGTTGTACCAAACTCATAGCGATCATGAGATCATGAAATGCTTACAGCATTTTGGAATGACAGAAGGTTAACTATTGATGATGGTATTCCAGGAATTACACCAGTGCTTACAGTTAATAACTCTAGAACTAGATTTAGATGGAATGCCTCTCGTTTGGAAAAACTTAATAGAGATATTGTGAGAGTGGGGCTAAACGCTGGTTGGACCAGGGAACCATATACTACTTCTCTGCAGACATATAAGGTGATGTCTGGTACTAACAGATGCAACCATCATGTCCCTAAGTATATGTTTGATAAAAAGGTGCAAGAGCGTAATGTTAATTTTCAGCTTTTTAGTGACAAAAAAAACTGGCCTTACTCTTGCCGATTGATATAAGATTTAAAGTTATTAAATCTCTAAAAAATAACTATAAGAATTGGACTAAGGTGCACAAAGCATGGCTGTATCAAAACCAGGGCGAAGTTATGTTGACAGCTATTGGCTCTAAGAATATATCTGAGATTTGGGCTCTATTGAATATCGCTAATCGGTTTAGTCAATCACTGGTACAAATAAATGGAGTATTGGAGTCTGACTGGTTAACATATTATACAGCCCTATATGCTAGCACGGATATGGAAACTCTGAGAATTATAAAAAAAATCTCCCTGTGCTGTAAATCAACTACCAATATCTGAAGATGTTTTAGACTTTATACGTAAATCAAGTGGTACAAGAGCTATTGGGCTAGATGGTCTTAATAACCATATGCTCAAAGAACATCCTAAGCTATGGGCAATCATTCTTTATAATGTTTTTTCTCTGGTCCTTAGCTCTGTCATGATACCAGAAACCTGGCGTAAATCTATTATAGTTCCGATTTTTCAAAAGGGCAATCGGTCATGTGCTTCTAACTATAGGGTGATTGTGCTTTTGGATGTTCCCAGGAAACATTTTGCGAGTTTCATCCTAAGAGACTTTAACAAATGGGCAATAAACAATTCTAAGAGAGATCTTTGTCAGACAGGGTGAATCGCTGGGTTGGGGACATCAGTGAACTTACTAACGATAACATCTATATACAATACAATCAAACTCAAAAACAACCTTTATATCTGGTGTTCGTTGACATGCGTGCAGCATATGACTCAGTCTCACGTGAACTATTGTTAGAAATGCTAAATCATGAGGAATGCCTCCATAAATTATTGCGCTAATTAATGCATTGTACTGTGATACAAGTATTCAAATTAGATTAAATTTAGAAGGTCTTTTGTCAACCTCTACAAAGACCAATAGAGGGCTTCGACAAAGGTGCATTCTTGCCTTGCTTTGTTTCTTTTTTTTATAGCAGATATTTACAAGAGTTTCAGTTATATTATATCAGATGCTCAGAAGTTGGCTACCAGAAAAATTCTGTCACTACTTTATGCCGATGATCTGGTGCTAATATCCAAGACACCGATCGAATTACAAAATCTACTAGATGCCCTGTCCATCTACATGAGTACAAATCTGCTATCAATCTAGACAAAACCAAAGTAATGGTATATAATCCAACTCTGAAATCAAATACTAAAAATATCAAATGGACAATACAAAATGAACAATTGGAGTGTGTTCAGCAATATACGTGTTAGGGGGGTAATATTCTCTGGTGCAAAGAGAGCAGCTCAACTGACCAATTGGAACAAAAAACTTGCCATGACAATTTCTCAGTCCAAGATTATTCAGGCAAAGTTTGGAAAATGTTCGATCTATCTGGTTTTGACATACTTCCGGCAAAAAGTGACGCCCATTCTGCTGTATGGAGCTGAAACATTGCCAGTTTTGCAGGAAGCTGTAGGGTGTAAATTTGAGTCAGAATTTGGGGAGAGAATTCTTGGTTTGCCGAATTGTGTACCAATTGCTTTAATTCGAAATGAGCTAAGGTTCATATCTATGTATGTATGCTATTTGTGCCATTTAATATCTTTTTGCAAGAAATGTCTTTTAGCTACAAAATCAGACATGCTTATAAGTGTCCTTGCCCAACATATTATTCTATCTAATGATAAGTTTCCTGAGAACTGGCGTAAAGTAGCCATAAATGCCTTAGCCCATGCCGATGTGTCACTGGAAACTCTCATTCAAAATCCTAATGAGGTCAAAACGAAGTTGTGCCAATGGGATTAGTCCAGAAATTGAGCCACATGCCTGTTATATAGAGACTTTGATGGTGCAGTATTTGTACATAAGAAATATAGTACACCATAACCATATCTGATAAAATGTCCATCTCCGCAAAATAGAGCAGAATTTCTGAGACTGAGGTTTAATTTATGGCCAACTCAGGAGGTATTGTTGAGACGTAAAATCATTCCAGCACAAGAACATGTCTGCCGATTTTGGAAGATCATAACACAAACGCAGACGTTACGTCATCTATTAGTGGAATGCACTGCCTTGTGTAATGAACTCCTTAAGTTCTTAAAACCAGCTGTAAAGGACCATAGAGACCTAAATCCTGAGGATTTATGGACAATGATTATTTGTGGGCTGTCTATTCGTTTGAGAATAGGCGCATTATGCTTTTTAAAGAATTTAAAAGAACTGATGACTCAGGATAATTAAGTATCTGATTAACAAGGATGATACATTTTACTATGATAAGTATGAAATTGAGTTCTGCTTGGACTTATCACTCGTTTTCTATTCTGTTTTGTCCCTTTCGTTTGTCTTTTTTGGTTTTATGATGTAAGTGGATGTAAAGAAAATGTTCTAATTTCTAATGTATTTTATGTTAATCTTGGTTTTTATGATTAATGATTGTAAAGTTGATTTACTTCAACCAATAACAATACATAAAAAAAAAACAAAGAAATAATCCAGCACCTTTAGGGAGCCTCCCCGCTCCCAAGTATGGCGGGCTGGGATGTCTCCCTTAGTTTGTCCATTCACTGGATATAGGTCACGGGACTCCAATTCTTCTGTTCATAGCCTACCTTTGCCCGATGCTGTGATCTTGTGGGCCGGTTCATCTGAGCCTGCAGCAAGATGGTCTCCCATGAAATCCCCACATATAACAATCAGTGGGTCTGGTAACAGAACCATTAGGTTGTCTAATAGTGACACAATCCCCTTGATGAATGCAGAGTTATCGATCCCCACTGAGTTCCAATAAACATGCATAGTATCAGCCATTCAGGCTTATTGGTCCCCAAACCTTAAATCAAGGTTACCTGCATGAATTGGTTTAAGTTCCAAGTTTCTGAGACATTGCATTGATTCATGCTTTATACAAGAGTTAAGAGTCTTGATGCTGGTCTTCTGTTTTGGCCTTTCGTGGCAGTGTTTAGAAGGGTGATAAATCCATCAAGAATGAATGGGGTTCTCAGCCTGATTTCCTGGAGGCTGACTAGGTCGTAGTCATCCCACCTAAGTTCTTCTTTGCCAATAGAGATAACCAAACCACTAGTATTCCAGCATCCTTTGACCCACTCTGTCGGTAACGGAAGTGGGGGGTTGCTAGGCTCCCCTTTTTTTACTACCAGTGCTTCTGCCATCCAGCACCAAGATTTTATCTTGTCCCCACTAGGAGTCCTGTTCTGGTGTGTGGTGGCTTTCCTTTCCGCTAAAACGGAGTTCTCCACAAAGATATGTAGGGGAGACATCACTCCGCCCTCCCCGTCAGCTCCTTTTCTCTTTACTGCTTGCTTTTGGGTTACTTTCCCATTTGGCTTTGCTTTCCTCTCGCCCTCTTCTGAGTGGAATCTGGTTGTTTTTCCTAGTTTCGGAGGGCGCACTTTCGCTCCCCCATTTGTAGCTGGTGCCATTATTTCCGATAGGGTATAACCCATAGCGGAGATGTGCGATGCTTCCTCAAATATAACATCTCTTATTAATTAATCTTCTAGATATATCACAACTTTATCCAGTCATTCCTCGCACGGGAAGGCCACTCCACCAATGTCATCTGTTGTTATCATTCTTAAATTCGGGATGCGATGGAGCATTTTCAAGACGTTTACTCTTTTCAGGGTCAGGCCATCATTTGTCACGGTGGTCTGTTCAAGATTAAGGCTTAGGTCTCAATTGTCACTTTTTCTGTGTCAGTTTCCCCCATGAAAGGGCCTTCTTACAATTCTAATTCCCTCCTGCTGGTTGTCAATGTTGATTGCGAAAGGAGGAGAATACATTTGATCCACTGATAGTGAAGGATTGGCCCTACAGCTTGTGTCTGACTGCCTTAGGTTCAATGAGGCTACAGATGAAGCTAGGGCTAAGCTCTTCTGTTCCAAAGTTCTGAACCCATTCAGAGCCATCATTTCAAATAGAGTTGAGCCTCTTTTTTTTAAAGAGGCGCTGGACTACTCATGCCCTCTCTCGGTAAGCATCATCTGCTACGCGTGAGGCAGTATCCAGGTTCAACTCCCTTTCTGACTCAACCGAGTATGTTGAGTAATCTTACATCCATTCCATAAGCACTTCCTCTCCCAAGGAGCATGCTACATGTGTACAAGGGAAATATTTGGCATTTCAAGCATCTTCCCTTTATCTTACTGAGATTTCCGCTCCAAGGAGTTGTTAACTCTTTCTGAGTTTAGGGAGGGTTAATTTCTTGAAGAATTGACGTGAGCTACTGGACTTGCCATAAGAGTGTTTTGCATGTTCTTCACAAGTTTTGGTTGGCCTGTCTGTCAGGCTTTTTGGGTTTTCTTTTAAGACCTTTTTTTGGGTTTTCAATTTTATAAATAGAGAGTAATCTGTGAAGGATTAAGATGGGAGAGCGACTGGAGGAGCCCATCCATTCGGAGGTTGGGCAAAATCTTTATCTGAAGCCTTGGTAAGATCTGCCTGTTCTACGAAGTCTTTTTCGTCATCACTCAGGATGACAACCTTAGGCTCGACTACCGTTTGTATGGTGTCAATTCTGACTTCAGGGCCTGCAATAGCCCCGACTCCCCTTCCTTGTTCGTAGCCTTGGGCACACCTGCAAATTGACTAATTTCATTTCTTGGTTCTAGGCCCTCCGAATCCTTTTCACGGACTCCAATGTATGTTCCTGGCCACTATCTGTCTGGGGGTTTAGAAGCTGACTTTGACCAGGATCGGGACTGTACTTGCTCCATTGGGCCGTCTGTGCTTCAGTTTCCTTTTTGCTGAAGCACGCGTCTCAACCTTTTTTCCTCAATAACTGGGTCTAATATATAATTTAGCATATTCATTGTATCTTCTTTATTCTGTCCAGTTTTCCTTGTACCGCTGTGATGAATCCTTCCACGAATATCATTTTGGAGTGTAGCATAGCAATTACAGTAGTTTGATTTTTTAAATGATCTTTAATTGCCTCATAATGTTTCATGAAGGGGGCCATTACCAATGATAGTGTGGCCACACTGCTGGCATTGATGGATGAATTACCATTGGCCTTGCTTGCTTATGCTTTTATCCCCCCTTTCTTCCAACACCGTAGTCGAGCTTGAATCAGTTTTGGGTCCAGTGAAGGGGGTTGGCCGACACAAGCTCCTCATCTCATGTTTCGGAAACTGACACAATCTGGCGCCTCTTCCTGCCTGTTGTCTCTCTTTTAGTTTGTGTTGAAGAGCACTCTCCAGGCCTCCCAGGGGTTCCAGTGGTCAGCCTTATAAGCTTTCCTCCTTGTTTTCTCCCTGCCGGTGGGGAGCATCTCCCTTTATAGTTGGTTTGGCATGGGCAGGTAGGTGCCTCCAGGGTGTTTCCCATAACGAGCAAGCTTCCCTCGAGTACCATATTGTCAGGCAAAGTCTCCGAATCTCTTCGCCCTCTTGAGTCTAGGGGCATGTTTGTAACAGTACTTGCATAGGGAGTTTATTATTTTTGCACATCTGATTCGGAGCTACCACTGGCTTCCATCACACTTCTTTCCAACAGGTTACAGCTTGCGAGTAGCGTAGAGTCTTCAACTTCCCCTGGTCCCTGTTCTTGGTATGGCCAGCCTTTGGACATACATTTCCAGTCCTTGGGGCCAGTATTCCTGTAATGGTATCTCATCGAATTTGGAGGGTTGGTTATACCGTAAGAGGGGGAGGTCAGCAGGGGTCTTGCCATATCTTTCCAGTTATGAGGCTGTGGAGGCAGTGAAAAGGATTGTTGGCATAAGGGCTGATGGCACAGCACAGTTTTGGCAGCCAAGTGTATTACAGTGTGTATTACTGGAAGGCTGGCGTAGTTGTGTTTTGGTGGTCACATTGCTGCAAGTCAAAATGGTAAAATGTTCCAGGTCCGTCTCCCCAGTTGCAGTACTCACCTCTTCCGGTGAAGGATTCCTCTCCGGATCTCCCAGCAGCAATCCACTGGGTATGGAATAGTCTGTAATTTCCATCACATCTTGGTGGATCAATTGGCTTAAATTGAGGGGGGCACCCAGTTAGAGCCCAGTGCAGCCCGGAAAGCAATAAAGCAGTACAGCAGCAACTGCAGGGAACTGCTCTCACTCTGCTCTCACTCCGCTTCACACCTCAAGTGAAGCAGAGTACTTGTAGGTTCCTTCTCTCCTACACAGAATAAACAGCAAAGCCAGACATGCGACCGTATGAACAGCACAGGGACCAGGGAACTGCTCTCACTCTGCTCTCAAATTCAGTATCACACATTCGACATCAGTGAAAGCTCTGAGCCCGACAGAGAGAGACCTGGAACATGAAATAAGTTAGGGGAAGGGAACCTCTAATGAATGTGAATAAAGCTTGGGCAAGGGAACCCCTCTGAGTACTGTGATTGTGAGGTCTGAGCCCGGCTGAGGGAGATCTACGTTGAATCAGGTACTTGTTGAGAGGTCCGAGCCCGACAGAGGGAGACCTATGTGAATATTTGTTGAATAGTGAAAGAACTTTTGGTGAACTTAAGTGACTTTAACATGGAAGAACAAGCGGGCCTCGATCAATGTTTTGAACTGCTTTTTTTTGGATAACTTGAGCCAGTGTGTCATCCTGTCTATGGGGTTTGCCTTACTCTATGCTTTTCAACATGGGGAGGAGAGCTGACTCAGCCATCTTGACCCTTCATGTTATAACACTGACTTTCCTTTGCATACACATTGGGGGTCATTACGACCTGGGAGCAAAGGGAGGCCGGGCACCGGTAATGACACCGGTGCCGGTAATCCCTTTGCGCCCTATTCCGAGGTCCCTTTGCAGGTCCCTCCGTTAACGCCTGGTTTTACCAGGCATTATGGACGGGACCTGCAAAGGGATACTGGGGTCAATAACGGTACCGCAATTTGTGGTACCGTTATTGACACCTTCCCCCTTCCCATTGAGCCCCATGGGGGCTCAAATGGGAATGGGGAATGGCTTTTCAAATGGGGACTTACCGGTCCCGCAAAGGACATAGACTGACTAGACCTGTGTTTTCTTTATTATTTCATTGTAGAGACGACTCCTATCATAGCTATAGGGCAAAGTAGGAGTTTTTCCAAACCCCAAGAATTTAATAAAGGTTTTGAAACTTGTAACTCTTGTGTCAGTTTCATACTTGTGATACCATGCCTCCCTTTCAGCACGTAGGTCACTTTGTGTGGTTTCTGAAGGGATGTCACAAGTAAAGCATTTTTCCATCAATTGTAAAACAGTGGTATCACTGTCATGGCCAAATTTAGGAGCATCTTTTAACCACAAAAGCATGTGAATGTGTGGTCCTCTTCTGGATTGATATTCTTTTCTCCAAAAGAAGTATTCCACTTCTCTGATTGGAGGAGTCGTTTTTTGCAGATGAAGAGCAGCATGGCAATGAAGCGATGGTGAATGTACCTTAGTACATTGACACGGTCAAGAGAACAGAGTTCTCCTGCTGTTATTATATCTATTCTGTCTTTATTTTGGTTGCAGAACGTAAGAAGTCATGCAAGTCATCCCATGTGTATGCTGCACAACAATTTAAAGTAACAAACCATGTGAGTGGGCCTAAGTTCCTTAGAATACAACGTACATCAGTGTGACATCCAATCAGTTCCAAGAGATTTAATCCAATCAGTTCTGAGAGATTTATGATCCTTTACTGCAAAACCTCATCTGTGTCTTTATCTTTTCAAGCAGTAGGGTAGCAGACATGTTTAAGAAATTAGAACCTGTTTTGAATGTGTGTGAAACTCCATAACATAGAGTTGCTAGTTCACTTTCGAAGAGGAGATGGAAAATGTATTCTACATTTGGTCTGAATATTGGGTCTTCAGAATACATTTGTAAAGAGAGATATTCAGAAGCACTAATTTGTGTGGATCTTTCATCATATCTTCCTCCTTTTCCTGTAGGAAAGGGTAGAGGAAAATAATGTGCTTCTATACTTTATTCCTATATGCTCATTGGGGATCATTTGGCTTGACGCATTTGATATGTTTCTAATGTATCTTCTATGGCGTCTTTGCAATCTAGTGGGTGAATTGTATACTGGTCTAAAATGTTGACTGCAGTAACATGATGTACACATTCAAATTGGCCAGTTTGTGGTGAATCTTGAATTATTCATGTTTCTGTCGTATTCCTTGTTTTGTTTGAGACATTGTAGGGCTTGTCTATCTTTGTTTAAGTTGACTAGTTGTTGCCAAATTCCTCTATATTTTGTTGGTATACCATTAACTAGTACAATCAAAGATTGATCCAGTGTTCTCCTAGAGTATCTATATTTTCTTTCAGATCTAATGGCAAATATACTACTTTGCCACAAATGAATCAAACATTGCTGGAAGTCGAAACTCGCATATTTCAACCTTTGAGGGTGATTAACAACCATGGTCCAGCATACCCTCTTGCAAAACGCTTTGATGAAGTACATGGGCTTTCCTAAAGACTAGGTAGTTGCTCCCTATTCTGATTGCCTTTGGTAATCCGTTCCATATTTGGGCACCTTTTACTAGAAATTATCTGCCTAGCCCATTTGAGAGCTTGAAAGATAGGCAGACAATCTGTCCCAGCGATTCAGATCTTAACGAGCGGACAGGTGTGTAGTGGCCTATCTATTCCCTCATGTCGGCAGGTAACAAGATAGTTATACAAAGACTCTTCACATGATGAACAATTATTGCCAATTAGATGAAGCAATGCCATATATCACTGATGGGCCACAGAAAAGAGACGTGAAGACTATAAAATTAAAGGAATTGCCCAAACCAGAAAAGGACAGAGACAACCAGAAGAAGTGGGCAGAGTGAAAAGAGGCGGTATCTATTTCTAGCAAGCATCAGAAACAAGCCTAGACCAAGTTCCACCAGAACATAGTTTATTCAGCAGTACCCAAATGTTCTTTGAGTCAGTGGTTCCAGCATTCCAGACATAATACAAACACAAAAAGGCTGCAGATTACCCGGCGGGAGCTGATGATGATAATTAACTCTACAGTGAATGGGTTCAAAGCCATAAAAGAGGAGCTCTGAGCAGTACGTTTGATTTCACTGCATAATAGATATGTTCTGAACCTGCTCACAACAATGGAAGGAGGAAGTTCTGCAAAAATTGGGAGTTCCTGTTGCACACTCACATCTGCCAACGACAAAGAAAATGGCACACTGTCCGAAGCTGTAAGCCAGCTATCCAAGATGCATGCCAAGATGGAGGAAGAAGCCAATGGGACTGGAAAGGGCCAGAGCTGGATAGCATACCTGTGGTCATGGATGCCATCATGGCTGTCATATGGGCTGAAAGTAATACTAGGAGCACTAATATTGGCAGGACATCTTGGAAGAATAACAAAGATATGGCAACCAAAAGCAACAGGTGTGAAATATGAGGATGTGGCCGACAGGTCGATCAGAAGGGGGACTGAAAAGAGGGTCCAAAGAATGCCCCTCATCACCCCCAGATTAATTTCATGATGAAGAGCCAGAAATGATCAAAGCCACCCATCTTACATCGGATGAATTTCGAGTACACCAATGACTGACAAGTACACAGAAAGGTATCCTCTCAGCTAGCCATACCCACCAAACCCTGTACACATCTTCACAGGTATAGAAGAAGAGATGGAGATCATGGACGGAAATACCCTTATGGACAGTCCCGACAGTGAAGCCACAATGCTGATGTCATGAGTGACACCACAACATAGCAGCGTTAGACATGAACCACATTCATAGTCCTGCACCGCACCACACAAACACACACTTGTATACATGAAGAACATGCTTACCCAGTTCTATAGCTAGAGGACAAATACATATAAATACAGTCAATGCTTTTATTATTTTTTGCACTAGCCAGATGCATTAACGCAGAATCTCAAGGCACAAGAGATCCTGAGCAAGCTTGCAGATGCTTATAACAATAATCGAGTGGATCCTGATAGACCCACCTATCACTAACCTATACGGAACCTAGCATAACATGGACAATGAAGAAACCGCATTATAAGAGTTAAAAAAATTACAGCCGGCCTCAAACCACGGAGCATGAGATGAGCAAAGCTGATTCAGGCTGCACAGAGAGCAAGACATGCACGACAGGCTCACAGCCAAGGTCAGAGATACGCAGACACATTCCAATCTCCAGATGACAAGGGGACCAGCTGTAGAGAAGCAGAATACACCCTCATAAATGTGAGCTGCAGAGCTCAAATTTGTGGTCTCTAAGCACGTGATACAGCCAAATGAGGCAATGGGCAGTCATTTGTGGTATAAAAGTGCAGCCGATCACAGCAAGCCAGATGTAAATGGCAACAAGTTTTGCAACATGAGGAGCACATTCTCATAGGAAAAGGTGGTACACACAAGTTACAATGCAGACACAAAATCGTTCATATCACCTTGAAGAGCTGTACAGAGGGCTGAGAACTTATCTGAGTGCCAGGCCTGGGGAGATCAGCTCTAACCAATCACATTTTACAATGCCGGGGGTGGATGGCAAAAAGTACCAACCAATGGTAAGCCCATTACTCTGCAACAATGTAAAAGATAGTTTCTTGGGGACAGGACAGGCCAGCCACCTGATGTGCGAGGACCAGTAGAATAACTTCTATGGGAGACTCCATAGGTAATAGCACTCTCGATACCCAATCCCTTGTGATGGTTTTTCAGGGAAGGGCTCAGGTGATGACAACATCCATGTACAAAACTATGCGGCACGCCATGGAGAGCTGAGACTTACCAGAGAATTCAATTTTTCTCATATTGATCCCTGTTGATTTTATGTGCAATAAACCGCAGTACAAACTTGCCATTGACTGAGTCCTCCGTTTATTCTGGGGAGGGTGTTGGGCCCTTGAAATCAGACTGACCCCCAGCCATACTCTGGCATACCTGGAGCCCCTCCGAACAAGTGAGACCCTAGTGACAAGGTGTTGCGCCTGCTTTATTTTCTTCTTTCCTGGCACTCCTGCTCTTAATGTGCTAGACCAGTTCTTTAGATACCTTTTTCGAAACGCTCTTCCAGCACAGCACAGCTGACAGAGTACACACTATTCCTATTTCACACGCTCCACGGAGCGAGCATTCAATGTCCTTCTTTCCAGTGCATTGACCCACAGCTGGCATGCCTTCTCTGCCCCGTGACAGAACTATAGATTTTACTGCCGAGGCCCAGGATCATTGTGGGGTCATATGTTTTCTTTGTTCTTCATAGCGCCAACATGGAAGCACTACACCCATCCACAAGAGGGCGGCCCAGGATATACCTGTGTTGCAGGCTGCTTCATTTCTTTTTTCATTATCCTTGATATGGGGCGCTTTGGGATGCCTGGGAACACTGCAGGGATTTGCCTGCCTGTTTTTTTTATAGCTCCGACATGTACTGATTTAGTATTCACTGCCACATTGCCCTGTATCATCCTGGCTTGGCGGCTTCATTGCTGGCTGGCCTGCTTGCAGGGGGTGGTGTGGTCCACACACTGCCCTCCGGCATCGGAATCTCATTGTGAGCGAGTGGGGCCTCTCCTTCCTTAGTTCCAACACAGAGCTCCAGGTACCTTCACCGCCGGGCAGCCCAGGCTCATCTTGTGTGCAGTGGGGCTTCCCTCTTCACAGCTCTGGGCTGAAGCAGCACCACAACACCCGTCCTTTGTTTATTTCAGGCGGCGCCGACGAGTGCCACTATGGGCCTCTCGGGAGTTGGGCCACCGGACTGGATCGGTAGATGAAGTGTGCCGCAGGCATAGTCCATGTACTTAGAAGTTCGCCCAGTAGCCTCTCTGTGGAAAATAGAACTTAGAAGTTTGCCCAGTACCCTATATGGGAAAGTTGCATTTAGAAGTTTGCATATTGAAAGAGCATATAACCATTCATACCACACCCCACGCTCTCTCTCTCCTTTACATCACCACTCAACTAGAACACAGAGATACTATGACACCATTCGGTATAACGCTTACTCCACATCATTCTATGTAAACACTGCTGGTCTCACACCCCCAGCCAGGCGTTTTCCTCAGGCCTAACGCAGCCACATCCGTTCCGGATAAATCCTGCCAGAACGAACCACCACACCTACCGATAAGAATCTGCTATTACACGTGTACCGCACGAGCTGCACACATATCCGGTGCACACACGCACCTTTTGACTCTCCCTACTCTCTCTACTGATCTGAACTTCGGTTCCCAAGGGCGTTCAACCTACCAGCGCCTTCAGACCATACCAATGGTATATAAGGCGCTATATAAGTGCAAAATAACAATAACAATAACAACAATAACATGTGGGGACAGGCAATCGCTTTTCCTTTCCCCCGGTGGGCATATGCCTTCCCGCGGGCGCAGGCACCAAGCTCCTTCTCTGCTTGGTGGGTGCCCCAGCACACATGCACCTATCTCTGTTTCCGGCAGGAGATGTCTTTATTATTCTTGGCGGCGGATGCCACAGGGGCTGCACCACACACAGGGGCTGCGGGATGACCCTACCTTGGCCGCACGAGCACCCTCTTCACAGAGGGCCCCAACCAGAGAGTATGCACCAACAGGGCTCTGGTCTCCCCTTTGTTCTTGTGGCTGCGGCCGCTCCATTTTCTTTCCTTGTTGCAGGAGGGCGATCGGGCCCTCACTGTCACTTCCCTCCTGCCAGTGGGACTTCTGCATCTCGCTGGGGGGCAGGCACTCTATTCCTTCTGAACGCAGCATATGTTAATTACCACCTGGCCTTCTTCCCCTCCTCTTAGGCAAATGGTGTTCCACCCACCCGGTGTCGGTGTCAAATGGAAGCGGCCACCCAGTTTCCCTTCTCCTTCTCTCCTTGCAGTGGATTCTGCAAGGGGGAGCTGCGGGCTGACTCTCCCCTAGCTGTACGAGCACCTTCTTCTCAGAGGGCCACGGCCAGGGAGGAATTGCCGGCAGGGCTCCCAGCATGATCTCCCCTCACCATCCCGACAGCGATGGATGCCGTTCCTCCTCCTTTCACACACGGCACAGCGATGGCTGCTGCCCACTGCATTCTTGCACCCAATGGGGGACAGCTCCCTCCCTCCTTCCTATATCAAAAAAAGAAAGAAAAGAAAACATAGGTACAGCGGGGACAGTGAGCCCCACAGGGGTTCTGCCTCATCACCATTGTTGTATGGGTGTCTGCTATGGGCATCCAGCAGGCCCCAGGCGTGCAATGGGTCATCAGCACCTTAGAGGGTTGCCAGGGGACACCTGCTCTTCAGTGGGTGCAGGGCAGGCCATACCCAAGAAAAAGCAGACACTTGCCACCTTGCTGGCTCAAGAGTCCCATGGCATCGTGGCTTGCACGCCCGTGCTCACACGGTCTGGGTCTGCATGCCTAAATACGATACAAACTCAGTCATTCCACTTTGGGAGTCTGCAGCTGTTTTGATGTACGGGGCAACACACTTGGGAGGGTCACACACCACATATAGGAAGAGTCCCCTTTCAATGTCCATGGTAGCACCTGAGTGAAGGCAGAGGCACGGATCGGGTGAAGAGCAGTAGAAGTTTAAGTTTGTTTGCTATTTGTGGTCCGAGGACAGAGGTAGGTGGGAAGTAATCGGTGTGAGGAGGCTGTGAGGAAGAGCAGCCAACAGATTGTGTTTAACGCAAGTTTACGCAGTTAGATTCAACCTGCATTCCTAGCAGCCTAATTAGTTGCTGAACTTGCCCTGGCTTCCAATGAATTATAATAAAGGCTTCCGGTTTTGTGGTATTTATTCTTCTGCCATTTCCATCTGTATTTATCTATATTTATTGCTGGACCTTTTTTTCTATGTTTATCCGCATTTATTTTTTGTCATATAAAAAGATAATTTAAAATGCAACCGATATTTTTCTGCATCTATTCTAATGAAAAAAGGATTTTATTGAAGCACGCATGCAGCCATATAGGAAAGAAATGCTAGCTCAATTGTTTCCACATCAGACGGTTGCTCCTGTGACTGCTGCTGTCTTCAGATACATGCTCTCAGCAATTTGAAGGCCTTTAATGCTATTTTTAAACAACTTTTACACTCTCCATGCTGCCAATCTGATATGCGATTGGCCTGTGATGGATGAGTGACATCATAGAAAACCAGACAGAAAGACCTGTTTTCCATTTTTCCCATTTTTATAAATAAATAAAGATAGCAGATTGATTTCCGTCTGTATTTATGTGTAAAAATCAGTAAAACAGAAAAGTGTAAGCCCTAATTATAATTTTCTCTTAAATACTACTCTAAATCAATGTACAAAACAATTCAGTGCACTGGCCATGCTCAAAATGAACTAGTTTGATAATGGCTCGTGTCTTATACACTATTGCTGTTTCCACCCTCAGTGTATCACCCCATGCAAAATTAAAACGGGGTTGTATCTTCAAGGGCCTCAACGTGTGGCTCGAAGTGGGAACACAGCCTCCAGCAACATGTGCTTAATGTAGTGAGTTGCATAACCTGCAGATGTACCAAAGGCTTTAAGAGGGTCGGGCTAGCCAGGGCAGAATCCTGGCAGTCTCTGACAAATGTCTCTGAGACGGGGCGCTGCCAGGACTCCCTAAAGTCCATGGTAGGCCCAACAGATGAGCCCAGGCCAAGGACTTCGTTCATGTGCGAGAACTTCGGGCTTTAGAGAAAATCAGCTTTTTTTCGTAATTGAGGCTCAGACCCCTCTTGCCTGGAGGGGCTGGTACCACAATTATGAAAGAAAAGGCAGGACTACTAAAAGCCAAGGCCTTTATTCTAAAGCCTCAACTCTTGCTCTGGCCTCCACCGAGCTTCCCTTTAACTAAGAAATGCAGCGATCACCCACGGGTAATTGCTGATTCTTAGTTAAAAGGTTACCAGGTGAGGGTCAGCACCACCCTTAATGAAGAAAAGGGGGGTCAACCCCCTGCACGCATCCCTTTAACTAAGATATTCAGGGATCAGAACCCTCTCCCCTGAGGTGTGAGGGTCATGATCCCTGCATCTCTTAGTTAAAGGAATGCCTTTTGGAGTCAGCACCACAATTAAGGTGGGAAAGGTGTGATGCTGACCCCCACCAGGCATCCCTTTAGCTTGGGGATGCAGGGATTATCTCAATTGTACCGCAGGTGAGAGGGTGATGATAGCTTCAAAGAGCTGCCTGGTGTGGGTCAACTGTCGGCCAATGGGCCATGCCCGCTTCTAGGCCACGCCACCCTAATGCGCACCGGTTCGATTTCTTATGCCACTTGAACCCCTGCATGTACATGAACTGTGTGGATTTGGCAGACTAGTCACCAGCAATTCCTTTAGAAGGATGGCGGTGGGGGGACATACTGCAGAAGGGAAGTGGGTAACTAATTTCTGCAAATGATGCATTGCCGTATTGTTGTGTATCTGTTCGGGCAGCCCCAGGCTTGATGGGAAATGGAGGAGGGTAGTAATGCAGCAAGCAGACATCAGCAGCCAAAGAGCCCCCTGGCTTCACCTTTGACTGTGGCCTCTCCCTGAAATCATACTTATCAAATGAGATGCAGACAGTCTCACCCCTCCACAGAATCAAGCTTTCATCCCCAGCACAGACTTTAGAACTATCTTCCATGTCCTGGGTGATGCCAACCTGCCAGGTGTCCTAGTTGCAACCAAGCATCTGCTGAAGGCTGTCCAACATGCAACAGTCTGTCTCACTGCAGAACTGAAGAAATTCACCCACATCGTGCCAACACATTTGGGAATCTTGTCTCGGGAGGATAGCTCAAGGGCAACGTGCTCGCCTCAGAAGCAGGAGGACACGGAGCAACATGGGTTTGATCCCCGGGTCCGTGCTTAGAAACCTCTGGGTATTAAGCATGTTATAAATAACATATCATATCATATCATATAAACTTCACCAATTACCCCATAGAGCCTGCATCTACCTCCTGAGGGACTGTACCACCTACAAAGCACTGATGTCAAAGCCACTGTCATACCTGCCATAGAAATGAACTATCTCAGGGGGCCAGAGGAGCCAACCCACCAGCAAGCTGCAACCCACGAAGTGCCCGATGCAGAATACTAGAATGCAGGCATTGCCCTGCTGCTCCCCCACACTCTGAGGCAGCACCCAACCAAGCATCACTAAAGCGCCCTCCTTCTGCGGTTTATGAAGAGGAATGGGAGACCCTGCTCTCCAAGGAATCGTGAGTCCGACCCATGATGGCAGGATGCCAGCAATGTTCCCTCCCTCCCTCACACCCCACCCTGTTCCTCCAATAGAATGCAGCTGCATCCTAGCCAGGTATAGCCATTATAATTCACCTCAATACATCCAGACCTATTTCCAAATCAGGGGGTTTCTTTTCTTATTTTTTATTAGTGCTATTGGCGTTAACAAAATAGAATAACATAAGTCATGCTTGCTAAGCAGGTACCACAAATACACCCCACAGGACCACGTTTTCCTCATTGATGCACATGCTGTTTGCATGGGAAGCAGTGCTCAGCTGTAGTGGCAGGTTCATGGTGGAGATTGAAAGGTGTAAGAGTATTTAGCATTTTTTTCATGCAGCATGGGTTTGGTGCATTGCTATAATGCGGTACAGCAAGACATGTGTTACCAGTGTGACATGGACATGTAAATGAAAACAGGCTATTCAGTCAAAAACGATTTCTACATTTAAAATGCAAATCATTTTTTTTCACAGTTAAAAGCATATTTCTCTTCTCCACCTGAAATTCCTCTGTTGCAGAAGACACATTTGAGGATTACTGAACTAACCTTATTAACAATAATAACGATTCTAACTCATTAATAATATAATGTGTTCTCCAGTGCAAAATGGGATGGAAAATGACAGGCTCTGAAAGTCATTTTAAACGCGCATCCAGATTTTTTTTTCTTTGCTTCTATCTGCGCTCTGTCCACAGTATTTGAAGGAAGCAAAGACTCGAATAAGCAGGAAATCAGTTTGGTTGCAGTTGCAATTGTATAAGCCAAGCCATTGTTAAAGAAAAGGAGGGTAGGACGTGATAGATTTTCATTGGTTGAACTTGTTTGGCAGGCTGTAACAGAGTTTTGCTAATGAATCTCGGGGAAAAAGAGAAGGAGAAGACATTTTACACAGCTGGGAGAAAGACCTGGCTGGTGGCTGGGGATTTTCCTGATTGAAAAAGCAGATCCCAGTGCACTGCTGCAGAGACTGGGAATTCCAGTCAATAAGCCCCGGTTTGAGTGACGGTAGATGCTCGTCCTTGCTGGGGTGATTTAAGAAGAATTCATTGAACCACTTCCAGAAGGCGACCAGCCGACGAACTTCACATGCTGGACAGGCCTGGTAATTATATTACAGAGTGTGGGGGCAGTGTGTATGTGTGCGAAACTATTCAGTCAGCATGGAAGAGGGAACTCCAGTGTTTTATCAACAGGTTTAATGTTGCGGTGTTCCTGAAATGTAAGCCTGAGGCCTCTCTAGTGATCACACGAACAAACTAAGCAAAAATAAGGGGTTCTGGATATTGGGGCCACATATAAAACAAAGGAATTATGCTCACCAGAAATACCACCAATAACGCATACCAACATAATGTATACCACTAAATGTACCTGTGTGCTGAAATAATGTGTATACTGTAGTACTATATACCAAATCTAATCTGAATGCAAAGAGTGATTATTACTGAATTATTTTCATTTTGGCGGTAAGAAAATACTGCTAGGCCCCAAATCTATACAAAATACCAAACAAAGGGAAATGCTAGGAGGCAAAGAAAGGCACCCCAGAAGAACCGGTAAACAGTGACAATTGAAATAACATGGCAAGGACAGCGGAAGTCACATATTGATGTTTTTCTTTGCTTGTTTGTTTTATGAAGCATTAACCCTGCACCGCAGGACGCAGAGCACTGTACAAGGTTCACAACTAATCCGAACACTATAATCAAAAGAAAAAGCTATTATAATGAGCAAAGTCTTTCATCATAAACCCTGTCACTGCCCAATCTCTCAATGAAGGACCTGCAAGATCATCCCAAAGTGCTAGAATCATATGCCCTGGCACTGATCCATATCACAATGGATAATCTGCAAGATAATTCCAAAGTGCTAGATTCATATGCCATGACACTGATCCATATCTCAATGAAGGGCCTTCAAGATTATTAAAAAATGCTAGAAGCATATGCCCTGGCACTGACCCATATCTCGGTGAAGGACCTGCAAGATTATTCCAAAGTGCTAAACTCATATGCCCTGGCACTGACCCATATCTAAATAGAAAATCTGCAAGATCGTTCCAAAGTGCTAGAATCATATTCCCTGGCACTGACCCATATCTCAATGAAGGACCTGCAAGTTTATTCCAAAGTGCTAGAAGCATATGCCCTGCCACTGACCTACATCTCAATGAAGGACATGCAAGATCGTTCCAAAGTGTTAACATCATATGTCCTGTCACTGACCCATATCTCAATGGAAAATCTGCAAGATCATTCCAAAGTGCTAGAAGCATATGCCCTGCCACTGACTTATATGTCAATGAAGGACATGCAAGATCATTCCAAAGTGTTAACATCATATGCCCTGGCACCGACCCATATCTCAATGGAAATTCTGCAAGATCGTTCCAAAGTGCTAGAAGCATAGGCCCTGGAACTGACCCATACCTCAATGGAAAATATGCAAGGTCATTCCAAAGGGCTAGAATCATATGCTCTGGCACTGACCCATATCTCAATGAAGGACCTGCAAGATCATTCCAAAGTGCTAGAATCATATGCCCTGGCACTGACCTATATCTCAATGAAGGACATGCAAGATCATTCCAAAGTGTTAACATCATATGTCCTGCCACTGACCCATATCTCAATGGAACATCTGCAAGATCATTCCAAAGTGCTAGAAGCATATGCCCTGGCACTGATCCATATATCAATGGAAATCTGTAAGGTATGATATGAAATGATAATAAGTCATTTATAACGCACCTGTACACAAGTGTTTCTAGGTGAGACAAGACAAGGATTGGAAGACAAAAAGAGGACCAAACAATGATCTTACTAGGCCTTGTGTCATTCAGATTTTGCAAGTGTGGAGGACGGGAGGGGGAGAAATGCCAGGGGATAAGGGCAGGGGAAAGTACAAAGGAATTCATAAGTGATGCCAGGGAGGTGGCTCATAAATGCAGACAGTCAGGGGACTGTAGGGTTGCAGATACAGTCCCTAAGTGGTTGGGAGGCCCAGAGCAGTGCAAAGGTAACTGGTTGTGCAGGAGCCTGGTCCCGTAGGATCAGTGGGTGGCCAGGTAACCAGTATGCACAGCAGACAGGGACATCAGCAAGGGAGAGGGAGAGAGAAATCAGAATTTAAAAGGAAGTTCTTGAGTTGCATCCTGGACCTTAGGTCGTCCTGCTCAAGTTTGAGAGAGGCGGGTAGGCTGTTCCAGAGGGAGGCTCCAGCTGAGGACAGAGATCTACCCCCCACTCTCTGTCTTGAGAAGCGTCTGACCCTGAGTTAGAGGTGGATGAGCAGGGGGCTCAAGAAGGAAGATGCCTAGGAAGGGAAAGTTCGATGGAGTGTGGTCCTTGGCCCCAGAAAGCCTTGTGGATGATGAAGGGAGTCTTCAACTTGATCCTTGCAGCCACAGCGAGCCAGTGGCGAGATTGCAGTGCTGGAGAGATATGATCCCTGTGCTTGAGAGCAAGGACAAGTCTTGCAGTTCTATTCTGAATTAGTTGTAGAGGATGAAGAGTAGAGGCAGGCTTATTTAGAAAGAGGTTGTTGCAGTAGTCCAGCCTAGAGAGGACCAGGGCTCTGAAGACAGTGAGTTTCTGGAGGAAAGTGAGAAAAGGAAAAATACCTCTGAGGAGGTGCAGCTGATAGTGTGACTTCTTAGAGATGTCAGAGATGTGAGGAGAGAAGGAGAGCGTGGCATCTAAGATGACATCAAAGTTCTTAGCCTCACAGAAAGGTGCTGGTAGAGGGGCCCAAGGTGGCAGCCAGAGTGAGAGAGGGAAGGCGAGAGCAGGTGGCCCAATGAGCTGGATCTCTGTCTTTCTGGCATTAAGGCAGACATTGTTGGAATCACACCATTCCATAATTACAGACAGACAGTCAGGTATGAGAGAAGGAGCAGAGGAGGCGGAGGGGAGCCTGAAGGAGAGCTGGGTGTCATCCGCATAACACTGAAAGTTAGAACAAAAGAGATGTGGTGGGCCAGAGGTGCAAGGTAGTGGTTAAAGAGCCAGGCAGGGACGTCATTTGGGGGTGGCCAGAGGTTGCAAGAGCGGCCGCTGGCGATTGGCCAGTGACCCCTTTCAATCTCTTGCGACCTCTGGTGTTGACCAATCAGAGGAGGAGGGGGCGTGGCCACAGCGTGCTGCGACGCTTGTGGCCTCCGTTTTGATTGTTGTTGCTGCACGTGAAACGTGTGTGGTGCACTTCTCGTCTCGCTTGGCGCTGCTGAGGCTGAGAGTTTTGTCCACAGGCAGGCTGGCTGCATCCACATCGATCCAGGAGGCCAGACTAGTGACCAGTGACTTCCGACTCGTCTCGAGGTGAGTGACTGAGACTGAGTCCAGCGGTCGCCTCGCCGTCGCCATCGCCGACTGATGGCAGGGCAGCACCAAATTCATTTTAATGACGTGCAAATATGTGTCAGCGGCGGCTTGCAAGCTGCCGCCGACACATATTTGCATGTTAGTAAAATGAATTTGGTGCCGACGCCGGAAGGCAGCACCTAATTAATTTTTACTAACGTGCATATGTGTCGGCGGCGGCTTGCAAGCTGCTGCCGACACATATTTGCACGTTAGTAAAATGAATTTGGTGCCGACGGCAGGCAGCACCTAATTCATTTTACCAATGTGCATATGTGTCGGCGGCGGCTTGCAAGCTTCCGCCGACACATATTTGCCCGTTAGTAAAATGAATTTGGAGCCGACGGCATCAGCATGCAGCACCTAATTCATTTTACTAACGTGCAAATATGTGCCGGCGGCGGCTTGCAAGCTGCTGCCGCCAGCACATATTTGCACGTTAGTAAAATGAATTTGGTGCCGACGGCAGTCTCTGACCAGTAAATAACCAGGTTCCACCGGTCATAGGCTTTGGCCACATGTTGCACATTTATTACTATCCAAGTTTGGGCCACTGTCCATGGCTGATGGAGCCCCCCCTTTCATTTAAATGTTAGTTCCCCTAGAAAATACCTGTTCTAACACAGACCTGTCATCTTCATGCTGCCCTCTATTAGCGGAGTAATCATTCCTGCAGAAATGCAGCGTTTGCCGATTACTAAAGTAAGGGGAAGACGCTTTAAAATGTTAACGTCTTCCTCATCACTCTTCCACACTCCAGGTAGCCCCCTCCTCCTTTTTTTGGTCCTCCCACCTGCCCCACCACTACGTAAATCTTCCCTGGCTCTCTCTTATTATTCACTTTCCCCCAACAGTTACTGTGACACATTCTCTTTCCCGAGCACATCCTGTAAGGGTCATACGGGGATCGGAGCTCACCACCCCCCTTGAAACTCTCCATTCACCTAGGTAGTCCTCGTTCCTCCTCCAAAACTCTACCCCAATGTGAAACCACCCCTTTTCCTCACCCAAATCTAATTTTAAGCCCACTTTTTTTCTGCTTTGCATGGGATTTCTGCAGGTATTGCTCACACCAAGTAAAAAGAAAAGCATCGCTTTTCTCTTCTGAAAAGATTTGGTGCTACCATTCACAATGGTAGATACATAAAGATTTTTTGGGACAAGAGGCACCCCTACTCTCCATCGAATTTTTTTAAAAAGTACTTGCCAGATTTATAGCCGTCAAAAAAGAAATATTTGCAACACTTGTGCCCAGCTTGTTTCTTACTTGTTGCAAATCTGTCCAGTGGTTTTCATGGTAGAGATGTTCGGTGGAAGCACCCTTTTCTCTTAGTGAAAAATGCCAACACCAGATTTTTTTCTTTGCTTATTAACTTTTGAACTGTTTGACAAATTGTCCCAAAAACTTCCAGTTTTGAGGGGGCGTGTACACCATTTTTTGGGGAAACAACATCTGATCTGTCTAGTGGGTTATAACTTATTAACAACGGAAGTTTGGTAAAAGTCAATGCTAATTGTTTTTTATCTTAACTATATATATGGTAGAAATCAGTGAGAATGCAACACCTCTTTCAGTTATCAGTTATTTTTGGGGTTTCTTTGAGATCAGGCTTTAGGGATCCGCTCCCACGTACCAAACATAGCAACAGGATTTGACCATGGTAATTTAATTTGTTGAAATTGGAAAGCTCAGGTTTCAGCACAGGTTTCCTGGTATTCCAGTTTGCAATTTGACAGTGGCCGATTTCTCATCCCAACCAATCCCACCTTTAGTTTTAGGCCAATTTAAGGAGGAGAGAGAAGCTAGAGAATTCATTGCCAGAACTGAGCAAGGGGCGCTGGCTTGACCTAAGAGCCAAACACAAGCCAGCACAGCAAAACACCCATAGCTGGCCTCCAGCCCCACCCTCTGCAACACAGAACCTATGCCTGGCCCCCAACCTATCCACCGCCTCACAAAATAAGACCCACACCTGGTATCTTTTCTCCCCACCAGAACACATTATATAAATGTTAATATTATAATTATTGATGACGTGACACTCCAGATTATAAACCCATGTAGGTGCGACTTTGCAGCACAGAATAAAATCACTGCTATGTGATCTTAATTTTAATAATTAAGGAAAATAAGGTACTGCATGATGGGTGGAAGGCGTAATTTGAGCCCTGGTTTCCTGGTTCCACAGTCTGCAATTTAGACAGCAGAGTAGACTTCTCTTATTCTATCTTCACTTTTAGAAACAACAAAACAGTTTCTGCTCATTTTTTATTCAAGGGCTAAACTAGTACACTGATCAAGAAATTTAGCTTTCAAAGCACCAGGAGGGCCATTACAACTCTGCCGGTCCAGAAATAATGTGCCGGTAATTCTGTTTACCGACATGTTTCCGGACTGGCAGAGTACAAGTTTGCCGGTGGGGTAGCCTGATTTACCTCCAGACAAGAGCTGGAGGTAAATCAGGCCCCCAACCTGCAAAACACAGCCGGTATTATTGGCACCGGCATAACCAGTGCCGGTAAAACTGATAATCCCCCCCATGGGGTCCTCTGGACTCCGTAGAACGGGAATTTAGCCACCATTGTAATTGCCTACTGGTAATTCCGGCATATCAGACACTAGCAATGTTAGCTCCGTTTGTCGGGAGGCCCCAAGTAGCATAATAGTGCAGCCTGACAAAACATACGAGAGATCATAATAGAAGCAAAAGTTCAGAAGACAAGTATACATCAGTTCACCAGAAGAAAAGGGGCAGAGACAGTTCCACAATGCAGTGGCATGCAGGAGAGGCACAGATCTCAGCAACAGTCACTCCATCTGCTGAGTTACCTTTCCGGATTTGTACTGCTATCTCATTTAACCCATTTTCCTTGCCCATCACCCACTGATCTCCTTCCACTTCACTTTATTTTCAATGCCCCCTTACAACCAACGTTCAGATCTCCATTCCCCTTTTGCTCTATACTTTAATCGTTAAGTCAGTCTCCTTATCTTACCCCACACTCAGGCAGCACCTAATTCATTTTACTAACGTTCAAATATGTGCCGGCGGCGGCTTGCATGCTGCTGCCGCCGGCACATATTTGCACGTTAGTAAAATGAATTTGGTGCTGCCAACTCTGGCAAAAATGTTTACTTCCTTTTTTGGATCTACCCCCTTTCCGATAGGTCTTAAATATTTTGCTGCTTCCGAATGGGCTTTGGCAATCTGTATAGTTGTCTCTAACAAGGGTTGAGGTTGCTGTAATATGCCCCATTGTAGAGAGACGGGAAGGGCAGTTATAAAACTGTTCCAATGCAAGGGTTTCTAAAATCTCTGGGAGGGTATTCTTTCCTAACCATTATGCCAGAATATTGTGTACTCTGCCTGCTAGTACTAGGGGATTTGCGTTAGTTAACATTTGAATGTCCTGAAATTTGCAGCTATGGTAGTTGGCCTAGGCTAGGGAGTTCCTCATAGAACGTGCCTCGACCACTAGGGAGAGTTTTGCGGAGCTCACCTCTCTAGGCTGACACAGGGGTGCCCCCATCATCCCTTTGGGAGAAGGGACTTTTCCGTGCAATTCATCACACTGCTTAAAAATATCCTGGTCCCCTCACTGTTTGGTCATCACTTACCCATCAGTACGAAGGTAAAAAACCTGGGAGTCATCTTTGATTCAGCCATGTCCATGAAACCACACATAATAAAGTGATGAGCAACAGTTTTTCCAGAAGTGACACTTCGCTTCTCAGTTCAGCACTTTTCCATTGTTTTGGTTACCTTGTTTGAATTGGACCTGGACTCACCTAAAGTGATATATGCTGGTGTCCAATGTATCTTGGTTGATAAATTGCTCAGAGTTCAAAATGCGGTCCTTTGTCAGGTCTGTGGTCTGCGTAAAAGGGACCATTTGACTAAAGCTCACCAGCCTTGACATTGGCTCTGAGTAAGTGACAACATTCAATTCTAACTGGCTTGTGCTGGCTATAAATGCATGAATAACATGTCACTGTGGCGTCTTATTAACAGCTACGAGAAGCTTCAGTCATTTATCATTAAGACATGCACAGTTAAAGCTTTCTTCAAAAGGCCAACAGTTGGTCGTGCATTTCTCCCTCGCTTGGAATGTTCCAAATCTAGGCTCACCACTTTCAGGAAACACCTTAAAACTTTCTTCTCTCTAACAGCCAGGTGTGTAGTGCCTGGAGACCTCCCAAGGTTTTGGTTGCACTATATAAGTGTTCTCACACGGGTGGACTGAGAACCTAAAGTGGCTCTGGAAATGTTGTTCAAGTGGCCCCTTATCACACTGTGCAAGTGAATTGGCATGGTGGACATTGTTGTCCCGAGGCTCTGCCTTTCTGGGTCTCTGCACCTCTGTCATGTATGGGCCACTGGAACACCAACTAGCACCCAGGCTCGGACTGGCCTATATGGCAATAGGGCAATGCCCGAAACAAAAATGTAAAATGCTTGTGTGGGCCACTTTGTTGGCCAATGTAGGCCACTTTGATGAGTTACTTCACAATGTGTCTAGTAGTTTTGACCATTGTTGCTGAATAAAAATTCTTGAAATTTCACAATTTGTATTACATTTGATCAAAAAAATCCCCTTTGGGTACTATTCAAACAGTCTGTTACAAAAGGAATGCATTGCCATTTGCTACTGTGGGCCACAATTTTATTTTGCTCAACACGATTTTATGCCCCAGTCCGACCCTGGTGTTACCCATTGTGGACAAATTGGGACTCTGACTTCCTCAACATAATTAGCCCCAGACAATATGTATTCATATTTCTGTATTTGCTTTCCCTTTGCAACACTTACTTCCCTATTTCACTTCACATACTACATATCCCATAATGCACCTTTTGCTAGTTCTTATTACCTTGCTATTCCTATGCAGCAGTCATGGAATTACAATCCCCTGAAGCCATAGAGATCAGTTCTTATTTCCCTTTCTCAGGTCCAGAGAGGGATGGGGCAGATTACCTTCAGGAGTGGTGCTCCAGGTGCTGCTAACGAGCATGCTTCAGCACAGTATGGGGTCAGTATTTATACACCTGCCTGTAGGAGCCCCTCGTCACTGTGTCCATGTGCCCCTTGCCCCTCGCCACTGTGTTCATGTGCCCTCCTGAGCCCAGCTCACAGCAACAGTTTATGCAAATTAAACTGCTTAAACTAACCACAGGCAGATGAAATCCAAGTCATTTGTGGCCTGCAGCCTATACATTTTGCAATGCATTTAACTAGAATTTTACATTGTGACACGACATTATGTAAACTGCTCCTTGCCCGAGCCACACACTCAGCCTGGGCCTGCTGCGGCCTACAGAGCTAGTTCCTAGAGATCCTAGGGCAATGGTGCATAACATGCGTCCCTCTGAGTCACAGAAGGTTAATGATGAATCGTTGCCGGGCCTGAAGTCAGTCTCTAGGTCTGTCATGTGCAAAGCATCTGTGGTCCAGTTTGTCGTTGCATGATGCATGCACCCCAGAACTCTAAAACTCTATTAAAAATTAATATGGTCTGGTGTTGCACAAATTAATCTTTCTGATATTTTGTTATTATTTTCAGACCTGCATATTCGTGTGGGAGTTCCTTCCTTTCTGTGTTCTCAACGCCAGCAAACAGTACCACCATTGAGCAGCTGACATCCAGCATTATCTGTGACCGCTGTGAGAGGTAAATGAACGTGAAGCAACATATTGAAAATGTACAGCATATGTTAATGATCTGATCTGTTAGTCCTTATCTATTTATCCATTGCAGCCTTGTCCTAGTTGTTTCAACACTAAAGATGGCTGTTTCTATTCCATTTAATCAGAGAATACCACAAAATTAACTTCAAACTGTATGACACTGAACGCATTATTCAATTCAGTTTTGATTGGGACCCACAGGTTTCCTTTTTTCTTAGGGGCAGAGTTTGAACAGGTTGCAACTGTTAATCTCTCAAATGTAAAGTATTACCCTGACAGATAAATACTTGAAATCACTGCTTAGGTATGTACTCAGTGCTCCAGATAAGATTTTGAAGTGGGACTATTGTATTCCCTATTTTGTAAACCTGGAAGTAAAATGATTTTTAGGCAGTAAAAATGTAAATCTAGTTCCCCACGGCAGTTTTTTGTAAGCAAGTAAAAATGCTTTCACTGAAAAACTGAAAGGGTTTTCTAATAATTATGTTGCACCTAGTTACTCATACACATTAAAAGATCATGTGCATGTCTACCGATCGAGCAGTAATAATAGTACTTTCTTCCTTTGCAACTACGTGCGCTACTTCTCCAAACATCCATGGAGCTGTGTGCGTGAAAGCAGGGGCTCAGGGTCCACAGTGTTTGTTTCCTATTTTTTGTTGGGAGTATTTGTAATCTGTTTTTCTTTTTGGGGAGTACTCGCTTATTTTTAGGGAGTACAGTGATAAACGTGTAAGCCAAAGCAATACATTTCAGATTTGTCTCCTCTTTGGTATTCAGCGGAAGGGGTCCTCCAAAGAAGAATGAAGCACAAAAGTGTCGGGAGGACACTGAGGAATCCATCATTTGCTTGAATAATAGCTTCTGATTTAGCAGTACTAAAGGAACGAACATGTCCACACCTACAGGAAAACCCAAGGATCCAAAACAGAGGTCAATCGTTGATATGTTTTCTCCAAAAGCAAGAGGAGCTGGCCCTACTCCAGGCTCTGATTCAAGCAAGCGGAAGAGGTCTGATGGTACCTCAAGTGGCAGTTCAAACACAGCTGCACATGTTGTCCAACCATCGGCCAGCACATCAACTCTTGCTGGCAGCGAAGCTGCTTCTTCAGGTGCAGACAGTGCATCTACATGTGCTGACATTGGTTCACTATCTTTGCATGCTGACTCTGTCTACAGCTCCACCTTCCTTGGCTAACATAGCATCTCCTTCATTTGTGGTGGCCACTGAAGGCTCTTGTTCATGTGCGAAATTGCTGTGATGGTTTCACGTGATGCTGATGACCTAAGCAACACTTCAACTTTCCTGGATAGCACTGAGTGCTCTTTCAACCCTGATGTTGAGGATTGTTCTTCCCGTATTGGCATGTTTGATGATCCCCCCACTGTTGCTTGCTCTCCCGACATTTCACTCCTCAGGGAGAGCACAGGCAGCTCTTGGTTGCAGAGCGATAACAGTATGCAGATGTGTCTAGCTGAGCAAAGCATTCCAAGAAGATCTCCAGCTCCCAATTTAGATGACAGTGTGGTGACTGATCTGTCACCAAATCCATGCAATGACCCGGTACAGCCTAAACTTCCTACATACCCTGTAACTGGTTCCTTGGTTGGAGTATTCAATTCTGAAAGATAAAGTATACTGTTTTGCATGCAGACATTTTGGTTATAATTATGGAGGAGGGGGGCGTGCACGTGGCAATGTTCCATTTGTTGACATTGGCTTCACTAAATGGGAAAAGACACGTTGTTCTTTAAAGATGCACTCAGATTCTGATAAGCATAAGTCTTCGGTTGTAGCTTGGGCAGACTTTAAGCGTGCACAACAGACTACAGGCCCTCAACAGTCAATTGTTTCAATGCTAGAAAAGGTTGGGGACCAAGAGATGGAAGAGAATCGTCAACATGTGCTGCAGTTACTTAAGGTTGTATGTCTTTTGGGTCATGAAGGACTTGCTTTCCGAGCCACAGACGAATCGCAAGACTTCCACAATAAGGGAAACTTCATAACAATATTGCGTTTGCTGTCTGATAATAATGAAATTCTTAAAGTAAAAATGGCTAGAAGATATGGGCACTACACATCTCCTGAGTATCACAATGACATGATCTCAGTTGTGGCAAATCTTGTACGTCAGAATATCGTTAGGAAAGTGACAAAGCACTTTGCAGTGTTGGTTGATGAAACCAAAGACATTTCACATAAAGAACAGATGAGCTTTGTGATCCGGTTTGTAGATCAAGATGGGAACATTCAGGAAAAAGCCATGGGATGTTACCACATGGAGAAGTTGGATGCCTCCAGTTTAGCTGCAGCCATTGACAAATATGTACGCAATGCTGGCCTTGACTAGAAGAACTGTGTGGCACAATGCTATGATGGGGCATCAGTTATGAGTGGCTGTTTCAATGGAGTGCAAGCGAAAATAAAAGAAATTGCTCCACAGGCAGTTTACATTCACTGTCATGCACATCGTCTAAACCTTGCGTTAGTGCAAACTATCACCAACATACAAACAGTGAAAGATTTTTTCTCAACTTTGCAGGCTGTGTATGTGTTCCTTTCACAAAGTTCTCCTCGACACAAACTCTTTGTAAAAGCTCAAACAGAAAGCGGTCTGGCAGTACAGGAATTAGAAAGACTTTGTGGCACTAGATGGTTTTATTGGTACGCTTGTGTTAAAAAAAATACAGGCTCGATTTGAAACCATTATAGTTGTTCTCATTGTAATAGAGTCATTGCAACAACATCACAAGCAGGCATGTTCAGAAGCCAGAGGACTTCTCCGAAATATGCAGTGTTTTGAGTTTTTGCTAACTTTGTTAAGTATGGAATCAATTCTGAAAAAGATTAGTGTGTTATCTGATGAACTTCAGAGAAAGAATCTTGATTTGCCAGATGCGAGTAACCTAATTCAAGGGACAAGAACTGCCCTTATCAACCTTCGACAAGAATGCCATTGGGTGAAAATCGTCAATGATGCAACGGAATTGGCAGAAAAATGTGGTATTGAAACAGTTGAAGACCATGACCACAGAGCTTTACCAGTAAGGCAGCACCAACTAAGCAGCAAACTAAAAGAATACCTTGTTGGTACTACTGTAGGGAAGAGGCCTGGACATTATGAGCACTCTGAGGATCGAATGCCACAGACTGAATGGATAAAGCAAGAGGTGTTTTTCTCCACCTTGGATAGGTTTGTAAGAGAGTTGGATGCTCGTTTTATAGATAACATGGGGCTTATCAAGGCTGCCGGCATGTTCAATCCAAGGCCTAAACATTTCTTGGAGGACTCATCTGCAGATGTTCTTGCTCGGCACTACCTAGGGCCCCAAGCAAATTATGATGAATTGCATTCAGGCCTTGACATTGCAAGGAGCTATTTATCTGACAAGACTTTAGCAGGTATTCACTCTGTCAGGTACTATCTCAATGAATATTCAAAAGGCTTTTCTGAGGTCCTAAACCTGTTGGATCTGGTTCTTGCATTGCCGATTACAACTGCAACAAATGAGAGGTTCTTCTCCTGTTTGAAAAGAGTTAAAAACTATTTGCGAAATAGATGTGGAGACAACAGACTTAGTGATTTGTTGGTAATGGCATGTGAACCTATGGAAGTTGAAGAGGTAAATTTAAGTGATGCCATTGACCGATTTGCTGACATGCGACACAGGAGGTATCCTCTGAAAACATGAACCATTATATTCTTTGACACTGTTAGATTATAGCTCAATTTTCCAGTTACTCTTTCTTTTCAAGTCACGCAGACCTAATCAGCACCACATAGTCTTCAAAACCATCGGCTACTCTTCTACACTACCAGCCTCTTCTCCTCATGAAGTCAGCCATGATACATCGCTCATGCACTACAACCAGTTTGTCTTATCTTCAAAACACTGCATGGTATGCTGTTGAATTTTGTCAACATCCTATTATTTACCAGTGAGCTAAGCAACAATGGACCATTACGTTAGAAACATCATGTGTGTCTTTAAAATGGCAGCATCTGCCACACTGCCAGCATCCTACAGATTTTCAGTCTAAGCAACAGCAAGACATTCAATTAGCATTTTCCTGTGAAGCCAGACAGGCACTACTTGTAGCACAGCCATAAGCATCTGTCAACTGCCAGTCTCTTAGAATTTGAGTAGCCTCCATCAGCATCTTCTTGACAAGTCAGCCAGAAGCTGCAGCACAGCTGGAGTTTTGTGTCATGAAAACATTTGCTATCCGATTCCCGCCTGGCCCTTCTTCATTTCCAGTCAATGAAGCAATGATGGGCCATCTAAACAGCAACTTCCTTTAAGCCAGTCACCAGCTGCTCCACAGCTACAGTTCTATCTTCACAATGCCAGCACTGTATCCTTGATTTGTAGTCAACCAAGCAATGATGAGACACACCCAGTCAGTGTCCTCTGTTAAAACCAGCCCGGCACCATCCGCATCACAGCCAGTATTATGTGACCTCACAACAGCACCTGCCATACTTGCAGCCTCTTCTCTGCCAAACACCTGCAGTACCACTACCAGAGTTCTGTCTTCTTGATCTGTTGCCATTGAACACTCACAGACCTCTCCTCTGGTTTCCGGTCACCTAAGCAACAACCTGCGTTCGAGTCAGAATCTTCACCTCACATGCCATTGAAACAGCAGCACCGGCACGTCTGTCAAGACACTGTTCTGCTCAATCTGGTAAGAAACTACATTTTAAGTCTTATGATCAGAGTGAAGGAAGAGCAACTGTTGGGCATTATCCCAAAATCTATATAATAGTACTAATTGTTGGAATGTGTACCATTGTGGAGAGGTGCGGGGTGTGGAGGACAATGAACATGTAGGAACAGAAACCTAGGCATATAAAGAGTGTTGGTGAGTGTGGGAGTAATGCAAAATGCAGCCTGGATTTTTTTCCCCCATAAAATATGGGGACAGGACTGATGAGGCTTTTGGTACTGAAGTTTGTATCACTCAGTAATGCACTGTATGCCTTGAACACATTTTGAACTAATCTTTTGGCAGCCAAAATAACACAAGAAGAAGAATCATTAAAAACTGAGGATGCCATACATGTTTTCTGGTGAAATATTCTCCCTCTGCCCATTTATCCTGGCTTTCCCCTATCCCCATGCCAGCCTGTCCGTCCCTGTCCCCCTAGAATGTGATTTCGCTCTGTAGTTCTGTTGAAATAACAGGGTAGATCCACATAAAGAGGGGATTGGGGTTCATACACTTCACGTGGCAACATGGACCTTGACACTGCTACATATGATGATCCATTCTTGTATGAAATGTCACAATACACTAATATCGTAACCATTTTTTTCTTAGTGCACTGAGGGATAATGCTTTATGAGGCCACTTCTGTGATCTCAAGGTGGGGGCGTGGTCAAATTACATCACTTCATGTGGGGTGTGGTCTAATGACATCACTTCCTGTGGGGGTGGCCAAATGATATCACTTCCTGTGATGTCACTCTTGGGGGCGTGGCACTGTGATGTCACTTCCGCTACCCCTGGCATTTTGGTGAAATTACGTCCCTGGAGCCAGGGAGAGGGTAGAGACCCCTGGGAGCACAACATGTAGAGAGAGAGATAGAAGAGAGTAAAGACCCAAGTTGGGCCTTGATCCGAGAGAAAGGAGGTCAACCAGATCAGGGCCTGACCAGAGATACCCAGGTTCTCAAATAGATGATTGAGCAGGATGGCATGGTTAACCGTATCGAAAGAGAATGAGGACAGAAGAAGGGTTAGAGTCTAGATTAGAGAGCAAGTCTTCACGGATGTTCAGGAGAGCAGTTTCCCTGCTTCTGGCTGCTCTGAAGTCAGACTGGTGGTCATGGAGACAATCAACATATTCAGTATGTAGATTAAACTGGGGGATGGCCAACTTTTCCAGGAGTTTGCCCAGGAAAGGAGTGATGGAGATTGGGTGGTAGTTTGCCAAAGATAAAGGATCGGCAGAGGGCTTCTTAGGGAGGGGGTGCACAAGGGAGTGCTTAAGGAGTGAGGGGAAGGTTCCAGTGGCAAAAGAGCGATTGCATACATTTGCCAAGGCTGGAACAAGGGTGTTGATGTGGTCCTTGATGGTTCTGGAGAAGAAGAGGGGCACCTGCTTTTACGAGACTTTCCTAGCTCAGACTTGTCTAGAAACCTTGTAATGAGTGAACAGGGAGAAGTAAGAGAAAGGAAGAGGAGATAAGGCCAGAGATGGACCTTTGATGTCAGAGTATGAACCTAATGCCCTCCAATTCTTCCCAGCCACCCTGCACTTGCGCTTAAGGGTGGCGATGTCAGAATCATAGCCAGCTTCAAACAGATCCTCGTGACAGGAGTAAGTACATCCAGAGTGTTAGAGACTGAGAGATGAAGGTTGGAAAGGGCTGTGTCAGAGTGTGAATCAGCCAAAGGTGTAGGAGGAGGAGAGAAAGTAGCTGTGAAAGCCTCCACTGACACACGTTTCATGGGCCAGATGACTGAGAAGGTGGGTAGCAGCCCCGAGATCATTCCAAAGTGCTAGAGTCATATGCCCTGGCTCTGACCCATATCTCAATAAAGGACCTGCAAGATTATTCCAAAGTGCTAGAAGCATATGCCCTGGTACTGACCCTTATCTCAATGAAGGACCTGCAAGATTATTCCAAAGTGCTAGAAGCATATGCCCTGGCTCTGAACCATATCTCAATGAAGGACCTGCAAGATTATTCCAAAGTGCTAGAAGCATATGCCCTGGCACTGACCCATATCTCAATGAAGGGCCTGCAAGATTATTCCAAAGTGCTAGAAGCATATGCCTTGGCACTGACCCATATCTCAATGAAGAACCTGCAAGATTATTCCAAAGTGCTAGAAACATATGCCCTGGCTCTGAACCATATCTCAATGAAGGACCTGCAAGATTATTCCAAAGTGCTAGAAGCATATGCCCTGGCACTGACCCTTATCTCAATGAAGGACCTGCAAGATTATTCCAAAGTGCTAGAAGCATATGCCCTGGCTCTGAACCATATTTCAATGAAGGACCTGCAAGATTATTCCAAAGTGCTAGAAGCATATGCCCTGGCACTGACCCTTATCTCAATGAAGGACCTGCAAGATTATTCCAAAGTGCTAGAAGCATATACCCTGGCTCTGAACCATATATCAATGAAGGATCTCCAAGATCATACCAAAGTTTTAACATCATATGCACTGGCATAGACACATATCTCAATGGAAAATCTGCAAGATCATTCAAAAGTGCTAGGATCGTATGCCCTGGCACTGGCCCATATCTCAATGAAAAATATTTAAGGTCATTCCAAAGTGTTAACACAATGTGCCCTGGCACTGACCCATATGTCAAAGGACATTCTGCAAGATCATTCCAAAGTGCTAGGATCATCTGCCCTGGCACTGACCCATATTCAATGACAAATCTGCAAGATCATTCCGAAATGCTTGCATCGGATGCCCTGGCACGGCAATAATATGCCAGTGAAGTGCCATTGTATGCACTGGCACACCCAGCATATGCATGTGATGTGGCATCACTTTCGTAGGTAGTGGCAGCTTAGGGTTTGGGAGTATCTGCTAATGCCCATTAAGTGCCCTCACATATTCTTCATAAGCATATTATATTATACGTCCTGGAACTGCCAATGAATGCCCAAATAATACCAGCCTATACCCATGAATTGCTGTTGTATGTTCTAGCTACGCAAGCGTACACCCATGGTGTGCCAACATAATATCATATGTGTGTCAGTTGCCATCATATCGCTTGGCACTGACACCTTATGGGCATGGAGGGGCGCGTGTACGCTTTACATATACACGCACACTTGCACACAAAGGCACTCACCAGCATCCACACACACGTACCCACTCACCTCGCCTTATCTAACTTCACCCAACTCCCCTAGCTCATCCCTCCCATCTCAGTCAACCTACTTGCATTGCTCATTCACCAAATCATAACACACACTCCTCCATAAAGATCTCTCATTTACTATTGGGGGAGTGTGTGTCTGTGCGTGCATTCTCACGCCGGAGTGTTCCCGCGCGCGCTTGTGCGTGCGTGCGCGTGCCTTGTTTAGCAGGAGCATCAGTATTTTATGTTCTTCTACTGAAGTGCGAGAGAATCACTCTCTTAATAGCTCAAAGTAGAGCAAGGGACAGAGCGCGTGCTGGCTAGAATGACCCAAGCACAATTGCTGCGCGCGTGCAAGTGCTTACCCAGGTCCCTGGCCATTGGTTGGATGAGCACCGGGCACGCGTGCAAGAGCAACGTTTTAGCTAGTACGAGCTACACCAATGCAGCATTTCCCCAAGTGTTTACACAAACTCGTGGGCGTCCAAGCACACTCGCATGCAAAGGCACTCCACGCACTCTCCCGCCGCTCACTGGCTTTATTCACACCCAGTCACACCCACAGACTAACCTCACAAAACTCGCTGCACTTATCACACTCATGCCACGCCCATTACTCGCTTCCCGTCATTGGCGAGTGTGTGTGTGAGTGGGCTAATAAGTGGTGTGAGTGCAATGAGTATGTGGAGTCACATAGACACGCTCGTGACCCTACTCACTTAATAATGGGTACACGGAATAAGTGGCGGCCACTCACTCATCCATTCTCCTTACTCGTTTGAGTGGGGGGTTAGAGAACGAGAAAGAGAGAAAGAAAAAAAGAGCAATAGAGAGAGGGAGAGAGAGAGAGAAATAGAGAGAGAGAGAGAGAGAAAGAACGAGAAAAAGAGAGAAACAGAGAGAGAGAAACAGAGAGAGAGAGAGAGAAACAGAGAGATAGGGGGAAGAGAAATAGAGAGCAACAGAGAGAAAGAGAAATAGAGAGAGAAAGAGGGATAGAGAGAGAGGAAAAAAAGAGGGAAATAGAGAGAGGGAAACAGAGAGAAACAGAAAGAGAGACAGAGGGAGAAAGAGGGAGATAGAGAAAGAGCGAGAGAGAGGGGGGAGAGAGAGAGAGCGAGAGAGAGAGAAGCCAGGTTTGAGTTAGCTATCATAAAAAAAACATGGGTGTGGACTGTAAAAGGATTTTAGGAGTTTTGAAGGTGAAGAAGTGCTGCCCCAATGCCGTCCAAAAGTAAAACTTCTTCAGGGCAAAGGCTATCTGCTTATGTAGCAAGCTAAAAGGCACATAAAGAGAAAAACAAAGGAAGGGGTTCACCTAAACATTTCAAATCGTGGTCACTTCAGAAGATGTGAAAAGTACACATACTCGCTGCAATTCTGAAGAACATGGTGGTAACTCAGACCGGTTTCAGGCTGCGAATCCCATTTTAAATAACTTGAAAATACATAAACATTTTTACTTGAATCTCTTTCCAGCTCATTTCTATGCTTCATGGTTTAGTGCCTCAGCCTTAGGACAGCAGCCCCTGAAATATCTCCAGCGCTCTAGAATTCAATACGCTTTATGTGCTGTGTAGACTGTGGATCTTATAGGGTGAAACAAATTCAATCAGGCTGGCTGGCGAGCGACTCAAGTCCAATATTCGGCTGACCAGCTTCCAGAGTTATAGCCCAGGCGCTTGAGAGCAAGCCAGGGTTATTAAGCAACACTATGAGGAAGACGAACCCCTGCACTGCTGTGTTCAAAAGGCTCGGGCCATGGTCGGCACCAAGTTCAGGCTCCTTCCCAGCCATGCTGCAGAAGATTCCCGTGAAGAAAGAGTGCAATAGATTGTAATTTGAGGATTTATTCAATTTTTCCATTTCTTCCATCTCTGTACTATTTAGAGAGGGATGTCATACAGTCCTGCCGTGAATGACATAGAAGACAGACTATGAAAGAATTGTGGTGCATTGTACACCTTCACTTGAAGTGGTGGAGGAGGGGTCAGGGCTTTAGGCTGTGCGCGATCCTTGTTTCGGTGACTCTACAATGGTTGCTACCAGGCCTTGATCCTGCTCTACTGCCCAAGGTGTGGGGGGGTCACTGTTGACACTGGATGCACCACATCTGCTGAATCCTCATGCAAGTTTGAAGGCACTCCAGTAGAGTGCGGGTCCTGACAGGTGCACTGGCAATGGAATGCCTTTGCCACAATAGCTTCAACTAAAGGTAGTGTCTGGTGGTGGGATGCATGGCTGGTTATCCATCTCTGCTAGACTATTGTGGCAACATTTAACCCATGGTAAAACACTGGCAGCATGCCGTGGGGAGCATCAGGGAGCAGTGCTCAGCCCTGATGGCCTTCAGGTGCCAGAGCACCAGTGGGGAGGACCACAGTGTTTCACTCCTCACCGGCAGTGGTGGAATCACCGGCAGTGGTGGAATATGACAGTGGTACGGTTTGATTCCCACAAGCTGGAATCTAGGGGGCATTACTGCCATTCCTTCCTTGCCATGGGCAGCACCTTATGGCCTTGTGTGAATTTGGTGGAACTCAGAATCTTTGGCCTGGACTTGCACTATTGTGTGATTGCGTAGGGGTTAAAGTATGGGGGTTTATCCCCCTATACGTTGTTTCTTTTGTTAATCAGTTCTCCACAGATGTCTGTTAGGGGGTTCTGTACTCAGACGTAGCTTAATCCCACTCTAATGGATGGATTGGCTCTTTCCAGATTCACTTTTTTCACTATGTCCCCAACCTTTCCTCCATCGAAAATATACTTATTTGTTCAATGTTCCTGTCTATTTGTCATTGCTTTATAGCCATATCCCTTCTTGAGCATCCCTCCTTGCGCCACTATGCTCCTTGGGGGGTAAACGCATGCTCTTTCAGCCTTACATTGTGGTTGCTCGTTGTTGGTAGTGGGTTCAGCTCGCTCCTGTTCACCGTTTTCATCTTCTGACCCACTAATTTACTCCTGGAGATCTCTCTTCCGAGCACTCTCTCCTCAAAGGTGCCGGTGTATTCGCCAGTAGATGCGGTGTGCGGTGGCTAGGATCATCTGCACACCCACTGCTCAGCTTTCACTGGGCTATTAAACCCACCCTACACTGACCTCTAAATGCCATCACCATCGTTACCTACATTGTAGATGATTCCTCGTGGCTGTCAAGAAGCCGCTCCAAAATTGATCGCATCTTGGATCCTCTGTTTCCAGGTGCCATGGGGTAATTCCATGGACTGGGGAAACTACAGGGTCTGCTGTGGCTTCTTCTGTTCCTTCACCAGTCTGTCATCAGGCACTCCGGGATGGTCCCACTTTTGAAATATAATCACAAGTACTGGACTAGTCCCTCTGGTCCATTTCACCACTAAGCCTCTCCAGCCCCAGTATTGGCCTCCAGAGGTGGCCCCTGCACCAATTCCAATGCTTTCTGCGCACGATGTGAGCTTCGCCTTTGACTTCAATGTCTCTGGCTTCCCAGATCAATGCTGTCCTAAATAATTACTTCTTCTCCATGAACATCTGGATAGGAGTCCATTCACCATTTCCTCCCGACACGTCTTGTGGGGTGTCCACCGTGCCAGCCCTAGTTCCTTCCTGTTGAGTCTAGGGGAACCCTGTCTATTTGGGGCTTCCCGAGATCTTTCTTTCCCGGCTCCAGAATGTCCAGAACACTGAGGACCACCTGCCTCTTCCTGCTCCATCTTGCACCGGCACATCTCCCACGCTAGCCAAATTACGCTGGCTTCCCATCCTCCAGGGGTTCCTATTAAAAGGTACCCGTCCAACTCACAGCTGCTCTTTCACTGCATTTAATGAACGGCTGCTCTGACACATTTTCTGACAGTCTTTTTTAGGAAAAGGTGAGGAGTTAGGTTATGTTTTCTTTATTTTAAAACATTTTTGGGTTTGTGGAAGAGGTGGGGGGGAAGAGGCAAATATGGGGGCATTGCCCTCCATAACAAACTGCTGCAAAAAATGTGGTAAAATGGCCGCTGTGAGTTGGGATCCGGGGTCATGTAAATCATACTATTGAAGATCCACTTGCTCGTCCATAGTGCCCTTTATGGCATTGGTCCTCCTTTTCTCATCTCTAAAGTAAGATAATTTGTTCCTGGTCCCTCTTGCGCTCCAGCAATTCCTCCCTGCCATATCTGCCACACTGTCATCTCCCTCACATAGAAGGTAGAACTTTCTGCACCTTGCATCCTCCTAAATGGATCACACTTCTCGCGGACACTGGGGCTATGGGCAATTTCCTTTCATTTCATCGAGCTTTGAAGATATTTTCTTTCCTGGGATGCCTGCCTTTCCGCCTCTGTGTCCCAACCATGGAGAAGATGTCATCCTCATTAATTCCCCTCATGCATTCCACAACCATCACAGATTTTTATTTTTACTTCTCTTTACTTGTTGGTCTGTCTGTATCCTCGTGCAACCTTTACACTCTTGTGTACCTCCACAGAGTCAAAGTGAACTTTGTGATTTTTCCAAAAATTAAAAAGTACCTAACGAGAGGTAGGATATGTGAGGAATCTAGATACTGTGCACTGTCATTGCTACTGACACCCCTAACATTGTTTGAACCTCGAGTACAACCCACGTTGACATCTCTTTGAGATTGCAAAGCGCAAAAAGAATTGCCCTCTCTGTGCATACTAAAAAAGACTATTAATTGTGTTCATCACTGGTAATAAAACTCACTGGCTTTCATGAGTGTTCTAAGTTGGCGTCCTGAGCTACACAGCAGAAGGGTCCTGAGCTACACTGTTCTAAGTGTACCCTTGATAGACAGTCCTTCCATCTGTATCCATGTTCCTGACAGGCCTCAATTTCTTCAAAGCCAGGAGGCCCCTACGTAAGGCCCACCACGTACGTACCTATGTACCGTACGTACGTACGTACGTACGTACGTACGTACGTAGGTAGGTACATAGGTAAATACGCAGGTACGTATGTACATACATATAAACATAATTGCTAAAGCAGTGCAGCATCTACTCCAAGCCTCTCTGGCAACGCTCTTACATTTTGGCCAGTGCTACCTTCGTGTTGGGAAAATAAACGAATCGAAACAGCTCTTCTTTCTACTTCTCCCAGGTGATGTGGCTTCATATGATGCAGAGAAGACCTTTGACTCAAACTACTGGGACCTCATGTCAGGGAAGGGGTGGGATTGATACATATTTCACAGCCCATTATAACTCTGTGACTGTTCAATTTTTAGATTTTTTGATACAGCCTAATTCTTTGATTTCATCCTGCTTCTAGAGATGTTAATAGTGCCCATGATGGCTTAAACAATCCTTGAAATGTGCAAAATGTTCAAATAAAAACAAATGTTCTGTATCGTGCATTCAAATGGTGCTCCAGTGAAGTTCATTTGTGTATCTTTTCAAGACCAGAAAAAGACAAAACCTTTTAAAAAGCATGATCCAGGAGGACAGGTACTTTCAGAGATTGTATTTTTTTTGGTGGAGTGTCTGACAAACTCTTAAACCTGCAGACTGTATGTTTGTTTGCCTTGGGTTTCCATTCTACATATCCCGCATTCCATTCGCCCTGGCCACAACACCACAACAACGAAACAAACCACACAAAATCTCGCCCCACAACACTTGGTGACCACCAAACCAAATGAAAATCACACCTACGCGCAGTGAACGGTTTATTCGAACTGAAGCTGGCAACAGCACATGAAAGCTGCTGTGCTCTTTTTCCCCCTCAATCCTACTAACCGCCCCCCTTCCTCTGTGCATTAAAGGTGCAGGTGGCAACAGTGCGTGGTTTAAGACCCTTTAAGATAACATAAAATGGCTGCATTAGCACTTTTCAAATCCAGTTACCACGGTGTCTGCCATTCTGTTCTCAGAATCGAAAAATAGAATGCAGGGGGCAAGGGCGGACTGGCCTATAGGGAACTCTGGAGATTTCCTGGTGGGCCTCTACACTCTGGGCCTCTTTTGTGTGGGTATTTCCAAATGTTTTCATAGGAAAAGCATTGGGCTTGCTGAAAATGTGTCACATGAGGCCACTTTGGACATTATTTCCAGGGCCTCTTTTGGTCCCCACTCATTATTTCCAGGGCCTCTTTTAGTTCACAGTCCACCCCTGGCAGGGGGTATCTCTACCTGTCCTCTTTCTCCAATATTAACTACCATCTTTTTTGTAGGCAAACTCATTTACTCCCAACTAGTTATAGTATAGTCTACAAGAAGTATTTCGAATTTCAAGATGGCTTCCAGATTGTAATGGAAGGAATTGTATGACTCCCTCTCCTAGAAAGTTCACTTGAGGGATGCATGCAAATTACCAACACAGCTGCTGGGCCTGAGTAACACAATATCAGACACGTGGGCAGCCTCGAACTTCCCAGGTAATTTGAATGGAGTTCTATTGCACTATAAGAATATGGCAAACCGAGTAGCCACATACATAAAATGGGCTGGAAGAGAATATGTGGATGGGACTCTAAGGTAACAGACCTTGGTTTTACTCCCTTTGAAGTAAGTGAAGCTCATCCGGGGAACGTATTGCTTTTAATCCTATGGTTGTGAGCTCAAAGCAGATCAAGGGTGCCTCTTAACTTGTATCTGTTTAATAAGGAGCCCCGGTCTGTGACGGGGCAAGAGGTCAGTGAAAGACCGGGGGAAGTGGCCCTACACATCTAGGCTGTCTGTGAATGATGTGCTTAAGATTTACATAGACTTGTAGGTATTCCCATCCTGATCTGCTTTAAAAGAAGAGGGAGTAAAATCAGCCTTCTCCCAAACACTGATTGCAAAATACTCAGACAGATGCCCAATTCTGATTTTCCCCCAATGCACTGAATTGTTGAGACTAAGGAGACTAAGGAGAAGAATACACAACTGCTGCAGCTGGGTAATTCTGACAATAGATTACAAATATGGGCATGATTCGCTATATTGATGAGGGTCACAATCTTTCTCTTCAAAATATTCCTTTACCCAAATCCCTGCGCTTATTTGAAAACCAACCAATCTTCACATTAATGTAATATTGAATGGCAGGTTTGCAACCATTAGTAAGGCTTGTAGGAAGCCGGGAACCTTGGGTACTGTCACCAGATCATACGCTGCGGCACAAACAGAGCACCTGATATACAGCCTTTTTGTTGCCAATTTGCAAGTCAGATCCAGCACGTGGCCCATAGGATACAGATGAGAACCACATATGTGAATGGAGCATCTTCAGAAGCATTCTGGACTGTAAGGATGATGACTATGGGAGCACATCCTACCAAACACAGTAGGAGAGAATAAAGAGAACTGGTCTCACACTGTTTGTGTAAATCAAATTAGGATTCCACTTGAGCTGGACCTTGGGTTGTGGTCGAATTCCTAGGTAGATATAGAAGAAAGGGGAGCCATATTGCTGTTGATGAGTGACAGACAGGATTGGACTGGCCAATAAGGCAAACCCAAAAGTACAGTACAACATGCTAGTGTGGGTCAATGTGTTTGGTTAAAGTGGACCAGTTGTTTGACAAATGTGTGAAATTGTAATGAGTTACGTCACTGGTGGTACTGAACAAATATTCTTTAAAATGCACTATATGCAACACATTTTACCAACAAAAAAACCTTGAAGATTAATCATACAGTCTGTCACAAAACAAATATTTTTGATTGATGCCTGCACCAATGTTATGCCCTGCCCGTCCTTGGCATCAAGGGAATCAGTACTACCTCCCCTGATGGCTGTATCATAATGGAGCAGTGATGGCTTTGGGCCAGATTGATCGGAATTCTGCAAAATAAATTCTCGCCAGAATCCATATGCACCCCTCACATATTTTAGTATCCTAAGACTGCTTAAAACAGTGCCCTGCTACTGAAGCCTGGATCCACACTGAAATCATGTGGGTCTGAGGTAAGACACTTACCCACAAGACCACTTGAGCGTCTAATCAGGATCTCTGTGAAATCACTTCTTAAGATTGTACTCTGCAGTCAATCAGGAATATTTAAGTACAGCTTTTTAGATTTAAAAGTTGTGCACTTGTTATACTTTGCTTGCAACATTTTCGGAAACCCTCCTCCTATGAGATATTTTCCAGGTGTTCATGATCAATCCTCCTAGAAGCAAAGGTTTATGTTGGGCAGAAGATGTGGGGTGTGAACATTACACCTCTCCTTACTTACCCCCCTTGTTGGTGGGATCCTACAGTAAAAAAAATCAGTCTCCAGCACTGTAACAAATGACATCTATAGACGAGCTATACTGGACCCAGGATTGCTATTTTCTAATTGTCAGTCAGTCAATGAAGATTTATTTAGTTAAAACGTCATCAAATCATGATGATCTTATGCCCGAAATACAATTCATCAATGTGGTTAAAACAGTTATAATAGCAGCTAGTCAATAAAACATTAATGAACACTAAATATATTACCAACAATGTTGGACACAAAGACCTACAGTACTCACGTTAATTAAAAAAGCAGACATTACAATATTATGTTGAAACCTACAATATTGTCTCACCTATTCCCCACTCAAGATATTAGTTGATTATCTCCCTTAGTGTTCTCGATTATTCTTCTTAAACTCCAAGATTTTTTGCAAACATTGGGAGTTTCCTCTTAGAGAACAAAACATCATTGGTTTGATAACAAAGAGACACGGCCTGTTGTACAGCCTGGATATTAAAATTCCTAAATACAGACAGGCGCCACCTTTTCCTTGATGTTATATAAATGGGGCAAAAGATTAAAAAGTGAATGTTGTCTTTGCTCACTAAAGCGCATCTATCACTTGAGCCAGATTTTCATTTCTAAGTATGTGCACCCAATGGCAGAACCCCAAGGCGAAATTTTATGAATAATATTTTGGCTTCGTTGTCGTCAACCTTTTCTAAGTATGTATCACGTCCCAATTGGTCGTTTCTCTCTAGATACATTGATATTAGGCCAGTTGAAGTAATCATGCCCAATTTACATGAATAATGCCACTCTTCATAGGCCCGTTTGATAAATGATTTGGTGGGAAACGAATTTGCTGATAGAACTTGGGTATAAGCCCAAAAACCCACCAAATCCAAATTAAGAACTAATTTAAGCACATAGTTCAGCCACGGGAACGTAGATGCTCTATTTTGACCGAACACATGTAATGTAAAGTAATTGGTTATTTATAATGTGCTTAATACCTAGAGGTTTCTAAGCGTGGCCCCGGGGTTCAATCCTGTGTTGTTCTGCGACATCCTGCACTGCAAAATACACTTTGCATGGTTCCATGAATCAGGGTTTGTGTCAGCAGTGCAAAGGCACTTTTCAGCAGTGCAAAGTCACTTTTTACCAGTGCAAATTCCCTTTGAACCGGGCAAATATTCCATGAATCGGACCCTTTTTTTGCACAGTGATGTAAATTGGTAGTGCAATAAAAATAAGAGAAATCCCTGGTGAATTGTGCTTGTGCCAGCCCTAAAAACTGCTTGGTGAATTATTGTCAGTTACCCAGCTTACTAAGCACTATAAAAAAAAACTTCCCATAAACTGTGGCACTGAAAGAATAGTTCAGGTGCAACGAGCTTGTGTGGGAAACAAGGCTACACTGACTACCATGGGTTTGATACCCAGGCCCGGTTCTGCGCTTATTGACGATATTTAAAACCAATTGACGAGATTTAAAACCAACATCAATTTCGAATTGTTTCTGGTGCTGAGGAAAGGTATGTGTATCTGTTACTGCCTTTGCAGGTACCTCGTATGACCTTCATCAGCTGACAAGTTTTGCCTGACCACGGAATGCGCTCACATCACGTTTGGTAATAATCAGTTATGTACTGTCTTTGTTGATCCAAAATAGATGTTGAAGAAATAAAAATAGGAGACCAGCCAAATCCTTAATAAGTTCACAAAAAAAGCTTCCCTGCAGTCCAGAGCCAAAAACAGCACTGGTCATTAACAAATGTTATTTTCAGCTTTCCTAATTCAGCCATTTTGCTCCACATTGTTTCGGCACCGTCAAAAAACAGCAGACCAGCAAATGCACAACACTCAGCAAACCAACCCCATCCAGGTATGTGTGATCAAGTAGGCTCTTTTGAACCAAACCCTTCTGAGAATTCTGGACGGTGTATATTGATGAAAATGATGAGCTTAGAGATTTCAGCGTACACGGGTTGCAGGTGACTTTGAGCCTCCTTCCAAGTTTGGTGGTATTTCGATGGTAAATCTGCCACAATACCGCCAAACAGAATTATTTTTACCACCACTTGATCCTGCGGATTTACATTACAAGTGGTGGTAGGCAGAGAAGGTACCCATTTTTGGAGTTCATAGGATTCCATGGGTTTTGGCAGGATTACGGCCGGCGGTAATACCGCCAGCGGTAGTTCCACCGATGTTGCCATTATTTGGCACTATGATGAAGGATTTACCTCTGCATTTTGCTGGACAGAAATCCTCCACCTTACTACCAAAGTTCTAGTGTGGTGATGCTGCAGTGTGGCGGTAATGCAGTGGTATTATCACCAGTTTTCTCTGCATCCCCGTACTCCTAATGGGGCCCAAAGTAAAACTGCAGGAGGAGTATATGGCAAGAGGCTCTAAGCCCTCTTTTAAATTCATACTAAATAAAGACTCAAAAACAAAAATCTAATTTTGCATTTTGTGATTTTCATTATACATCAGGTAAATAGTATATGAAAATGTAATCAAAGACTAATTTGCATCAGTCACGCAGAGATTAAGATAGCTCAGCAGGTTAAGTGCTTAATGCTGAGGTCAGCGTGTGATGATCTGCAGGTGGCAGGTTTGAATGCCAGCGGGGTTAGCTCAGCCTTTCATCCTTCCGAGGTCGATATAATGAGCACCAATTTCGATTGGCTATAAAATTAATTCTGATAAAATCACTGTATAAACAAAACATATTTTGCATTTATTTTCAAGTTAATCTGCTATATTAGAAACAAGTGTCTCAGCGGTGTCGCAGCTTTAAAAAATTTGAGCATAAACTTATCAACAGCAGTGAGGAAAGAGCTCTGAATTAGGCCCAGAAATGCGTTTGAAAGCTTTCAGCTTCACCTGTTCTTCGAGGATGACCTTTTCTGCCTAATTTTGTGATTTGGTTTCATCTGGTTTTTGGATCCTGCGTGCGGCTATAAAAAGCTCCCACCTCCTCATAACCCCATTAGGATGAAAGCTGAGGATTTTATTATTCATGTTTAATAGGGAGAAGCTAAAACTCCCCCAGGAAGGGTAAAAAGGTAGGGTTTTGATGTAGCAGACACTGAGAGGTTGTTACAGAGCTGCGCCTTCAGTAGACAGCTTGATAAGGGAGATGTCCTGGCTCAGACAGCGGTAGGAAAAAATCCTGATATTGTCAGTTTTACAAAATAAAAAGTAAATACTTTCCATACTTGTGGATGAAGCCCTTCTGATCAGCTCTTTAGTTTGCCGGCTAGCATGTCAGTATTTGGAAATTAGCAATGCCTTCTCTTTTCTTGCAGAAATAAAGGCTTGAAAACATTTATTTTTTGAATATTTATAATGTTTTGATCCTCTGGACAATTGATTCATTTCAATAGTATTAGCTGTTTTAAAAAAAAATCTATGTACTGTGTAACAAAGCACATTTTTGGATTAAAAGTACCAAGGTAAAAGAAATGGTGAAAGGCTCGATGTGCCCAGGTTCTTGGAGATGTACATTGCCATCGTGTTTGTTCTGCAGGAACGCTGCCATCACACTGTGGTGCAATTGGCTGTATGGCGGGAGGGAAGGTAGCCCATATTGGCACTGCACATTGTGCTGGGATTAAAAAAAGAAATGATTTAATGGTACTAACAATGAAATCTGGCTGTTTTTAAAATATTCTAATGATCCCTTCAATTATATGTTGTAGTCAAATTAAGAAATGTACGCTTGTATTACTGAGTCAATGAATGTATCAAAACCTAGAATAACCATTTAAATCACTTTCTGTTAGAAGATTATCATTCCAACATGGGCAATCTGGTTAACTACTATTCTAATATTCTACTCGTTCAAAATATTCCCATGAGATATGGGGAGAAGATAACCAATAGCACCAATGAAGACTGATGGCTGCTATTTTACAAAATTGAAGAGCATTTTAAGAACATAAGAATGGCTGCAGACCTTTATATTTGACAACTGTATGAATGATAAAAGGGATGAATGCGTCCATCACTAAGCACATTATACAATCCGGTCTTTGTGCTCATTTTCTTTTTTAACAACATCCACCATAACATTAACGTGTTTGTAACAATGACCTCTTTATACCAAATTCAGTCTGCATTAGATTTGGATGTGAGATTAAAATGGTAGAGCCATCTGGTTCTGGCTCTATTGGAGTTGTAGAGCTCAATAGAGCCAGAATTATGTTATGTTTTCTTGTACTTGAATAGCGTCTCCTGCCATAGTTTATGGCTTCAAAGCGCTTTGCCTGTCAGAGAGGCTAGGAAGTAGTAGGCTACATCATAAAGTAGTGGTACGGAGAAGCAAAGGCGGGTAGATGGTTGGCATGAGAGTTATAGGAGAGGAGTGTGCACAGACATCCTCAGAGGCCACCCGTAGAATCATGCAGAGTCCCACTGTAGTCTGATTCACCCAGCATACTGTATTGCAGCACGTGTATTTCCCTAGGTGGAGATGAATAGGCGAAGAACCTTCTTTTGCTCTTATTGGATGCCTGATTAAGAGAATGTTGGCAAGAGTGCCCATATATTCCTCAAGTCATTGCCCGGTGCCACGGGCAGGAGTTCCGCCACCACTGTCGCATAGGCCACGACAAAGGGATTTTGCATTTTATTCAGGTAATCAAAAAAGGCCAGACTATGTAGTGATTAGAAGCATTCCGAAAAGATCTTCCGAAAGAGAGAGCTATTAAGGAGTGTGAGAGGAAGCAAGATGGCGCACAGGAGGATTAACAAGAAGAATTTGTGAGGCTGAGGTGAATGTCACGTTTTCACAATACAACGGTAGGGGAGACACTGTAAATGCATGCAATGACATGAATCTACACGTTCCTTTGGTTGGATGCATAGTGACAGATCTGCAATGAGCTTTATTGCCATTTAAATATTTCAGGAGAGCAATTCAAGTATGCCCAGAATTTTCAGGCCCGAAAGAAAATATGCTCTCCACGCCAGTGCTATTGAGTGAATGCATGCGGTGTGTTACATGGATCAATGTGAGCTGTGGGACAACCAGGATCGTCATTTGGGGGTCACCTGCGAATCCTGAGGTCTCCCTGTGCTCTCCCTTGCTACCCTTTTTTTTTTTTTTTTACAAAATCGAAGCTCCTGGGCTGTGACCCTAAATAAGAAAGAATAGGAATAACAAATAATTTGTCTTTCTGGAATTCTATACTATAGTTGCTAGACTCATTAAAGGTTTATTTCAGGCACACTTCAGAGGGCGAGTCACTGATTTAGTCTGTTCTTAAACACCTCAATTCACAATGCAGACAAACACTTCCAAAAAGCATTTAAAGGAGAATAAGCATCCATCTCGGGCTATGTATTTTGCTTTTCGCAAGTTGATGTTATAGCATGTTTTTTTTCTGCCATTGTCTCTGTTATGATCATCAGAAGACATTACATCTCGGTGTCCTTGCTCACTTGACAAAATCCTTGTGCCTAAAAGCTTGTGTACAGTGTAGACATATTTGACCATAGCACATAAAGTGGCCCTTGATTTCACTATGCCACAATTAATGCTTTGTTGTAATGTGCCCATCTATCCTATGTCCATGGCATGCTGTTCAGGATGTTTGTTTGCATGTTTGAGGTAACAGGTGCCCAGAGTACGGGATGCTGCGTAAGTGCACTGCTTTCCCTGCGCTACTCTTAATTCTTTAATACACACTTATGAACCCTCCCAATGGTATGTATTTTGCCAACCTCTGAAGTCTGAAAAGTAGATCCACGCAGGCTTGACATGTGGTCAACCTTTTTCCAGACCTGCCGACAAACTGTTAAATAAAAAGAAAAGATCCCTGTTAGACCTGACCAACATAGCCAAGCTCTTCTAAAACTGCAGACAAATTGGTCTGCTGTTAAATCTCAGTTACCAGTTTAATGGTATCCACTTCAGAGTGTAATTTGCTTTCTGACTTTGAGAACATTCAAACATGTAATTGCTCATTTTACTATAGCCGGTGAGATATCTCAGTGGGTTGAGTGCTTGCTGCTGTGATTTATATGTTATCTGAAGGTTGCAGGTTCAATTCCCGGCAAGGCCAACTCAGCATTTCATCTTTCTGAGGTTGATAAATGAGTACCAACAGAGGCTGGGTGATATTGTATGTATATTTGTTCTATATAAAGTGCTTAAGTGCTAGATATTAACTTATCATTTGGCTTTGGATGTCTGCTTGCAGTCACAGTAATTTGGTAATATGGGCCTATACACACTGATATTAACAATACATATGGTGATCCATTCTTGAATGAAATGTACTTCACAGTGATATCATAACCATATTCTTAGTAGTTTACTTAGGAACAATTCTATGTGATGCCACTTCCTGTTTTGCCATGGGTGAAAGGTTGTGTTCCATCGCTTCCTATGTGATGTAACTTCAGGTGGGGTCAAATGACAGCACTTCTGGGGATGTCATCTGAGGTCATTGGTCATGTGATGTCACTTCCACTACCCCTGGCATTTTGGTGAAATGAAGTCCCTGTGGACAACCCATGGGCACACAAATCCCTGTAGTACCAGATGGCTTACCATTACTCTCCATACTAAGACCTGGGGGCAGCGGCATGTCACAGCATGTGGAGACACACTCAAATTAAGCAGCATACTTAAACACTTTTAGACATGACCAAACAAAATGGCAACATGGATTTCCTATCATAGAGCAATTTGGACTCATCTACGAAATTATGAGGTGAACATTATGTATTATTATAACATATATAGGATAATTACTTGTTAATTATTATAGACAAAACACAATATATAACACTTTCTGGTTCTTGCCTTAGAGCTACAAATACTAGAACCAAATACCCAACTTAATGCTAAAAAATGATTGTACTTGCAAGGATTCATGCTTCATCAGTGCAGCTGGTTCTGGAACTCTGGACTTGCAGATTGAACAGAGATCCCAACAGGGAGTGCTTATATCACTGAGCTATTTGCTTACCTGTGAATTGTCTGCACTGTGTGGCATTATAATGGCTAGGACAGGGCTGTTGGGCTTTTTATAGGAAGTAAAATAAGAGTACAAAAGGATGATACTACTAATCCTAAATGATCACTTAGTTGTGGGGAGCTGGGTCTGTGGCTCTGTGGACTAATGTATCCACTACAGAAATCGGTGTTTAACTTCATGGCCCTGGTTTTCAATTGCAGAAATCCACTCTGCAATTGATCCTTCTGAAGTCAAATCTGCTATGTGTTTATAACTTCGAGATATATCCTTGGGGTTGACCATGCACTCTAGACATGCACCTGCAATGTGTTTTCATATAGGAACTCTTAGCCTAATTGTGAAAGTAAATGGAACCCAGAAGTGTTCCCTAAAGTAAACTAATGGCGATAAGCTGTGCTGTTTCTTTTAAATGGCACAGGTGGTCACTGTAGGGAGAAAAGGAGACATTGGGGATCATTCCGAGGTTGGAGGTAAGGTACAAACCATGCCGGTAATCCTTTACCGGCATGGTTTTCCGCTCCACGCTATTCCGACCTCTCATACCGTAAATTACGGCACCGTAAACTACTATGCCGTAATTTACGGTCTTGGGTCGCGCGCGCGACCCACCATGCCGTAATTAACGGCATGGCGTAAACCGGAGCTGATTCCAAGTAAGTAGCACACGTAAATTACGGCATCCCCAAGGCCGTAAAGTACCTTACCGGCATGGAGTACATACAGGCATCTCAGAGAAGGAGTAAAGAACTCTGAGCAGTGGTTCCTAGAGCCACAGGTGCACACAATCAGCACAGGTGGACTCAATGCAGTCTGACACAGCATAAAAGGACCCCACCCACCCACCACACCCCCCCCCCCACACCAAGATGACACCAATAGTAGCAGCATTACCGGAGCCGGAGGCCCTGCATGCAAGGCAGCTACCACAACAATAGCAACAACAACCACCACAGCCATCACCAAAGAGGATACACAGGAGGAGAAGGAGGGTGCGACAGACCCGGCATGCCCTACCGGTGCAGCCACCATTACCACGCCGGCAGCCCCCAATCACTCGCATCAGAGCCTCCCCCTTCAACCTCACACCAGAGCAGATCCACACCCTGTACCGGCTTGACCAGGACACCATCACCACCATAGTGGACCTGACACATGACGACACAGTGAGCCACATAGAAATCCACCCCGCAATCCCCCCTCGACTCAGGGTAGTGTCTGTACTCAACTTCCTTGCCATAGGCACGTAGCAGCATACAGTGGGGCACATGCATGGCATACCACAGGCCATATCTTCACAGATACTCAAACAAGTGCTGGATGCCCTCCTGAAACACACAAGGGACTACATATCCCTACCCCGGACACCCCAGGAGATGTTGGATACATGAGTTGCCTACCATGCACTGGCAGGCATGCCAAATTGCATGGGTGCCCTCGACTGCACCCACGTGGAATTGAACTGTCCACATGTAATGGAGGTGGCGTATCGCAACTGCAAGCAATACCGCTCCATTGACGCCCAGATGGTATGAAATGCCAGTAAAGACATCACACATTGCGGTGCCCAATACCCCCGAACAAGAAATGACCCCCTGGTACTGCGAAACCCCACGCTACCACGCTAGATGGAGTTACATGCTGCACAACGTGCCTGGCTGCTTGGTGAGTCACCTGATTGGGCCATGGCAGCGCATTGGTGCTATGATTGGGGAGGATGAATACCCCAACTTGGTGGGAAAGGGCGGGGGTGCATACCACACCTGTATGGGAATGTTGACGCCAGTGCACAATGTGCACCCCACAGAACACAGTGCTCCAAGGCAATCGACATGGCACATTACTGCCTAACCTCACAGCGATGCCAGAATATACAAAACACAACACTACTCGTCCGACAGGTAACCTGGCCCAATAACACAACACAAGCACCACTCATCGGCGGACCACACACACCGTAAGGGCATCCTGCACCATGCACTGCATATGCACTATCTTCCAGCCTCCTGCATCCCACCACACAAGACAGACGTCCCTGGGAGTGCATAGAAGTGAGCCCAACAGGGATACCGAAGCGTGTCCCTGGTTCCGCACACCCATAGTAGTGGTGCAAGTCACCATGGTACTGATCAGTGCAGCAAGACGAGTATGCTACTGACTACAGTCAACACCCCCTGCCACCAAATCACACAGAACCCAACACATCAATGAATTCAGGCCAACACTGCTGCACGCATATACGGTGCACATGCAACAAGATGTGAGTGCACACAATAAGCCACCTTGAAGAAGCTACCCCCTCCATCATTCCATGGCACAGGACACGTAGCCGGGCCAGTAATGAGGTTGATGCAACCAGGGACATGTGTGTATGGCCAGGAATCACCAGCTGCCATGCAAGACTGCTTCAGTTCCCCACCATCAATGTACAAACACCTTCATTCCCCTTCCATGCAGGTGATGGTGGCTAACCTTGGAAGCCGTGGCTCAGGACCCCTATCCGCAACCCACAGAACAGGCATGAGGAGGACTACAATCGAGCCCATATCCATACACGGGTGGCCATAGAGCAGACATTTGGCCTGTTGAAGGCACTATTTTGTTGCCACAGCCGTTCGGGTGGAGCACTCAACAACAGCCACGAGAAGGTGGCCAAGATCACCATGGCATGTGTAAAGCTGCACAATGCGTGCATCCGTCGGAACGTGCCACTGCCCCCTGACCTGGAACTGCTACCACCAGATGATGATGAGGGGGTGGAGGAAGAAATGGCAGGACAGCATCACGGTGCAGGTGCACAGGAGGGATGTGCCGTGTGGCAATCATTGATTGGACAATATTTCTGACACTCAAGTCAGCTGAGGGTGTCAGGATGACAGGGCATCGGGCACTGGTTGTGGGGATACATGTACACCATGCACTGTGAGTCATTAGAAGACGCATGCACATTGAACAATGTCCACTCTGATATCTTTATGCACAACCGGTGTATTGTATTTGTAGGTTCCAACGTGAACAACAAAACCTCCACCCTCACCCCCTCCCCCCAACTCCCATACACACCCTCACCCCCCACCCCCCAACCCCCAACTCCCATACACACCCTCACCCCCCTCCCCCAACTCCCATACACACCCTCACCCCCCATCCCCCCAACTCCGCAACACTAGTCCCGTGTAGCACATTGAGTCCACATGTGCCAGCATTGCCTATTTATCCATGCTCCCAGGGCCCGGGGGGGGGCATGTTCCTGCGCCGCTGAGAACGCAGCGAGCGGCTCACCGGGCTTGCTGGGGTGGGGCGACTGGTAGAGGGGGTGTCCTCCTGCTGAGTCACATGGGTGGGATGTGCTGCCACAAGGGCATCTGCAATGCGTCCAAGTGCCTCACACACACGGTTGGTGCCTTCCGTGAACACCTGACGCATTTTCCTGAGCTCCTCCAGTAACTCCAACCTGCCCTGGCGGTTCTCCTCATTGAAGTCAGTAATGGGGGCAGTGAGCTGTCCTGCACGTAGTGCATCCTGGGATGGCGTATCATCCCTGCAGGGGATTGGGGCAACATGCCCTGACAGGGCCTCAAATGGGGTACTGGGCACGGGATCTGCGTCTCCCGGTGCATCGCCACGTGCACTTCGGACTGGTGTGTCACCCTCCCCTGAGTCACTGCATGACACCTGGGGGACATTGAAGGGCTCAGGTGTGTGTACAGTGGGGTAGTACTCCTCCTCAGACGCACCACAAATTGACAAGGGGCTGTCCACAATTTGCAGAGGGGCCGTGGCTGCCACCTCCCCAGAGATGCTGGAATCCTCTGACCTTGGTGTGGCGATATTAGCAGGTGCAGATGCAGTGAGGGATGGGGGTTGTGCAACCTCAATGGGCCTTGGAGGAGCTGTGGTGGTTCGGTCCTTCCTGGCCGGTACGCGATGGTCCCTGCCTTTGGCACTCGATGTGGTGGGACGGCTTTTCTCAGGCTCATCGCCCTCATGCTCACTGCCTGTGGGTGTAGAACAAAGGTACAACATGAGTGGTTGTGTGAGACGCTAATGTCATTAATGGCAGCATTCGCATTTCAGTCATTTTGGGTTGGTGGCATTTTGGGCGTTACTACATCACTGGATTCTACGCATGTGTTGGATATGTACGCAGGTGTTGGAGTCACTAATCCTGGCCAGGTCATGTGCAGTCTGACTCGCACACTGCCAAGCCTGCTGCACAGTGTGCTTATTGGGATGTGCTACTTACTGCACTATGGTTGGTGGGCATTCTGTGGTGGCATTTGTCCCTTGGTGGCAGTTGTCTTGCCATTATCAGGATGGGTGGAGGGCAGTATGACAAGGTGCATTGGACGGGGCATGGAGGTGTATTCTGCATGTATTTGCCATTGGCGGTGTTGACTTTGGACACTCACCTCCATCAGCAGACGATGGAGCCCCACACTCTATTTCGCCGACGCCCTCGATTGCTTCTGTGCCAATCAATGCAGCGCATGTCTCCTCCCATGGCTCTAGTTTCACTGGTGAACTTGGTCCACCTCCAGTTTGCAGTGCCTGGCTGCGATTGGCTGAGAGGATGCTCCGCACCCTCAACCGCAAGTCGTCCAACCTCTTGCGGCAGTCCCTGTGGGTGCGAGGGGTGGTGCCTACCGCGCTCACCCTTTGGGCAAGTTCTGCCCATATGTTTTTTTTGCAGGCCACTGCCTCTCTGCGCATGTCGCTGCTGAACACGACATCTGCGTGCTCCTCCAGGTGGCCCACCAGGGCCTGCAGCTCCTCAGGGCTGAAGCGGTGCTTGCGGAGGCGGTCCGCTGACTTCTTGGGTGCTTTGGGCATAGCTGGCGGTTGTGTAGGCCTTTTCCGAGGTTCAGGTTCGTCCCAAGGATGCTACCTGGAGAGGATGGCAATGGATTGTATTTTTAAAGATGGCCGCCGCGCTCCTTCCCGTTCCTGTGCGATGACGTAATTTCCGTATCCGTTATTTAGCGGTGACCATAATTTACGGATACCGTAAATTACAGTCACTGCTAATTACGGTCGGCAAAGCTTCGACGGCGGTGTTGTTAAGTACGTCTCGCTTCATGCCGGTAAGGGGTTTAACGGGCCCTTTAGCGGTATGCCGCTAGGGGATTTACCGGCATGGCGGAAAGCTCGTGCCCGCGAGGTCGGAATAGCCTGTAAACAGCAGCATGGTACCAGATCGGACTCGTTCTTTCCGCCATGCTGGTAAGAACTAATACTTACCTCCAACCTCGGAATGACCCCCATTGAGACTGCCTCAATGTAAATCTAGAGGTGCCAAAATAATGCAACGCTTTATTCATTAATAGTTAACCACTCCGTTGAGAAACGGCACCTGACAAATGGCACACAGCTTTCGACATATCAGCATATTGAATTGTATGGTGCATATCTATTTGACACTCCATTTAAAATAGAAATATCTCTAGTCATTTAAAGTGGTGCTTTGGCACACTAGAACCATCACTGTATTTGATGTGTTCCTCTAACGTCACAATGTATTTCAAAGAAAGGCAGAGGGGATATAATTTGACAAAAGTGTATTTTTTGTGAGAGGAGGAGCTCTACCCATTGTTATTAATACCATCATAGTTGCGCTTTTCGGGAAGGTTCTTCATGCAACATCTCAGGATCATCAGACATGAACAAAAAAGTATAAGCAAAAAAAACTCGATTTGATTTATTAACAAATACGGCTATTTCCAACTACAACGGGCCCCATGAGAACATCGAATGGAACCAGCCATCGGCATTTCTCCTGCTTCTTTCTCCATGGCAATCCACAAATTATGAAAGGCACCTATTACAAGGGTCAAGGACATGTTTGTGTAATTTGGGGGTGTACATGCAACAAGACAACCCAATTTTCTTGCACACGCCCCCTTCCATAGCTGTGAGCAAATGCCGAGCATATCTGTTCTGAAAGGTCATGACCCTGATTGACGCAATTCAGTCTTTATGGAATGAAGACCCTACTCCATTTGGTTCACCAACTGAAGCATCTCCCGCCTAGTTATCTGCAGACACTTGGCATTTGCTGCAGTCTGGATACCTGGTACCAGGAGGGAGGTAAACAATGTTTCTGTTTTGGTAAACAATTTGTACTGGTTTGGGATCACCTTCAATTTATCAGATGTGTCTTTGGACAAGTAATTAGATCTTTTCTGGTGACAAAGCCTTAGTGACTGGCGGGCACGCTTGTTGGGTGGGGGCATAGTTGTTTCTGGGGTGACACATTTATGACCACCAGATGGGCATCAGGGACTACCAGAACCACTGAGTGCAAGGTGGTAGGTGATTATATGCACCCCCATAATGGTGGGAGGTGTAGGTATGCATATTGTCCACACACCCAGTAGACATCTTTTAATGCTGCTTTGCCTTTGGTCAGGCCAGGGATGAAAAGTGTCTTGTTACAATGAATATTCATTCCAACAAGTATAATACCATTTCCTAGAAAGCAAAAGGAATAATCCACCGGCATCTGCACTTTTACTGGCTTCTCACTTTACTCGATCCATGTCAATTTTGGTACATAATTTCCCCATGCCCTGCCACATCGCTGATTGACTTGTGTCACTACATCCTCTGAGAACCCCAGTAAGCCCACACTGCACAGCTCACTACTCCTTCCACCCACCTGGAAAACAGCACTCCTTCCATTTTGAGCAAAGGTCTTACTTTTCAACTGGCTTGTTCTTCACTCTTGGCACACTCATCATCATCTCTGTTCATTTTTACTGCTTGGAGCGTGTGCCCTTGGAAAATACTTCGTATTGTGCGACCCTCTTCCTAGGTGTACTAAATGCTGGGCTATAGGAGTCAGCATTTCCTGAGGTATAAACAGCTTGGGTTGTTGAGGATTTCAGCTGATCGTCACACCCTGGGGTGCACAGAGAATTAGAACAGTTTAGACAAGTTATCAGGGTATGGATAGGATTACTTAGAAAATAGGGCAAAGACAAAGGGGTCAAGATGGAGTATGCTATCTGTTGTTATGGGATGGGGAAATACTCGCAATCAGTGCTGGAGTTTGGAATTAGGGACAGCCAACCAAATTCTGTACTCAAAAGATTCCGGTCACCAGATAATGGCCTCGCCTGGCAAAAGACATCTAGGCAAAGGTCTGGTCATGGTACAGAGACACCTCAGCTGGATGGAGCGGATAAGCGGGGCAAGCAGGCGGCAGTGGAGAATGGCAAATCAGGCTCAGCCACCTTTCCCCTTTCTCCCTGAAGTTAGTGGGATTTTGTTATGGGGTTTTAGTGCTGAACAGTGGTTCTGCCTGGATAGGAAGGCCTGGGTCAACTATCCCTTTTCTGGCAATGGGGTCTGAAAACTTGCAGAGTGAAGGTGAAATATCTGGATACGCAGGCGCTGGAAAGTTTAGAAGAGAGGATCCCGAGTTCTGTCAGGCTCCCTTTTTTATAAGGCATGGTGACATCATAGGATTATATGGTGGGGCAGGCGTAAACTAGGCACGTCTCTAACAACTGGATTGGACAGGGGTGATCGTTACTGCCTTCCTGTCAGCTGGTTGGACTTTTGGAGACATGACGTCAGCTTTATGATGTGGGTTTACTGTGTCCAGAACCTCCCACAGTTAATTTTGCCCCAACCCATGTTTGACATAAATGGCACATTGTTACAGTTGGGGCATTTTAACAAATTATATAGGCAGATTACATATTTTACGTAGAGCATGGTAGTCCAATTCTCACGTTTATCGACCTTTGTTTCACCCATCTAATTGTTTTTTGCGATTTTCAGTGATAAATATTCAACCTAAAATCTAAAATTCTATAACTTTATACTTGGGTATACATTATCATAAGGCATGTAAGTATTGAATTTCAGAGTGGCATCATGTACACCTTCCTTACAATATCCACTTCTCTGCCATTTTGGTTCCTGATATGGCACTGAAGGCTACCTCGTCGTGTTTAAAAACCACAAAAACTACATTTAAACTGTTAACTTTTTGCATTCCTGCGAAGCCCTGTTACAGAGATAAAAGTCTTAAAATGTTATTCATAAAATAGTCGTTGGAGGCAAATGGTCAGCATTGTTCACCATATACGGGCATAGCTTACAAGGCTGCTCTTGAGTTGGCTTTGAAGCTCCCGGTAGAAGTTGCGGGGACGTGTGATTTCCTATTTCACATGTCTGTGTCCCAGAATCTCTATTGTAAGAGGCCTCAGCCCAGACAAAAGTCTGATGAGCCTGGGCTGTTTAGTGCTTTTGGTCCATTCAAAGTTTTCCAAGGTAGCAATTAGCACTCATGTGTCTTAGAATCTATTGTGGCTCCTTATTTCGGGGGTTAGGCCTCTCCTGTGGTGAGCCAACTGTCCCTTAAGCCATGGCAGAAACCCTTTTTGGCTAGTTTTCGGAAGGCACCCCATGTCTTTATTTCTTATTTTATTTTATTTTTGTTCTGAATCAGGAGCAAGCTTGTTAAATAAAACATCCCATATATATTTACCAGCAAAAACCCCTTTACATAGTTAGGCAAGAGCAGGGCCTTATCCAACATACACTTTTAAAACAGGTATGTTTCTTATTTAAAAAAAATACATTTAACATGTGGTGAAGCCTGCAGGCATGTTCCTTTCAAAAGGGTCCATCTGAATTTCCCAAATTGTTCTGCAGCCCCAGTCAGTTGCTCTTTTGCAGCAATCTGTTTAAGCCACAGATCCACTGAAATTGACATAGGCCCAGAGAGCCTGGGTCTCTTTTACAGCATTGATGTTTGACATTTTGTAACTCAAAAGTCAAGCATTTTCCTGTGCGGCTGAAAGTAAGCTTCTTTTGATTTCTCAGATTTGGCCTGACATGGCCTGTCATTCAGGGATAATGCTGTTTTCTGCTGGAGCACAATCTGGATATGGGTGGGCATGGTAGGGCCTCATTGATAAAAGCAGCGTGATGTTGAACAGATGGAAATAGCATCAAAGCAGCATCATTTCAAATGTAAAATATTTCCCTTTTTCCAGGGGAAATGTTGTGCTAGCAGTGAAGCAGTGCTGCTTTTCCATTTTGTTCTTGGGTGCATGTAAGAAACACACTGGCAGGCTTTCTCAGTGTGCCCCTTGTTCCATCCTGCCCAAGAAATGTTTGGCAAGATGGTACAGCCATCCTTTTGTCGCTCCAAAACGCAGTTTGATGCAATGGTGCTCCAAGGAGCCAGCGCAGCCATTTTGCCGTTGACTACAGAAGCGCAGTTTGTTTATGGATGGGAATTTTGCTGAGTGGGTCAATGTAACCCACAGAGTGCACCCATCGCATGAGGTATCAAAGAGCATACATAGCAGCTCTCGTTTGACCTCACCCTCCCTACAACAAGAAGCAGTAAAAAAAACTACAAAAGGAAAACAACATATGCAGCATAACATATATATCACACATTGATTGTAGCGTTGAACCTGCAGAGGGGTAGAACAAAATAAAAACATGCAGAAAAATCCAAACGTTTCATCACAGTACAGGGGTTGATGAGGTGTAACATCATAATAAAATGTCCTGCAAAGAATACTGTTACATTATTCAGTAACAGTTTCATTCTTGAAAGAAGGTGGAGCAGTAACGGGTGCTTTCCGAACATTGGATAAGTGGACGCAGTACCGTAACTCATTTACAAAAAATGTGAATGGGGTGTCAAAGACTACTGTGAACGGGCCCTCGAAATGCTGATCGTTCAAGCATCAGATGAAATTCCTTATGAAAATCACTGCTGCACCTGTGTGTGGCTCTGGCCAGTCTCCTGATCACTCGACGATGACCCATCAACAAAGAGGACCTCCCCTTTTTCAAGTGCATCCTCCCTTGCTCATATTAAATCATCTTCAGGACCTCAGCATGTAGCACAATCATGCACTTCCTTACCTTGCTGAACAGGTATTTTTTTTTTTATTGATATAACTGAAATAAATCAGGTTTACAATATTCTTCCATACATTGAAAGAACCAAAGAAAATTAAAACAAAAGCCAATTGATCAAAGATTTCTTCTAACCATCAATTCAAAATATATACAATTAAAATAAGCAGAGCAAGTTCATTTCAGAGTCCTTACAATTCCCCTGTGAATTCATATAATGGCATTACATTTTGTCTATGCTTTTTTTTATATCAGAGTGTATTCTCCTCAAACAGTATACTTTAATTACAAAGCTAAATGAGAATTCATCATGAGAACCGTTTAAAAAAAAAATCCCCAGGTGGTAACGATCTTCAACATTACATATAATTTTCTTCATGTTTCTACCAACATTTAATCATTTTGAAGTTTCAGCTCATTTAAAAAGGCAATTGAAGCAATTCTCAAAGGAGTAATTTGACCACATAGTGTCTGGTGTGAGCAATCTGTACTCCTGCAAAATTGATTTAAAATGTTGTTCTCATTTCTGTCTGAGGAGTATACATTCAGTAAGTAAGTGTTGTGTGGTTTCTGGTTGATGACTAATCTTACAAAATCGACATACATTGTCTTCTACCAGTATCAATTTTCGTTTAGCTTTCAAGTTCCTCGTTTCCCATAGGTTGAATTGTATTCGCAAGAATTGTGTTCTATGTTTATGTGATAGTGACTTAAGCAAGTATGGTTCTACATCACCACTTTTTTTGTGTGAGAATGGGTTTTTGGGAAAATCACAATATCGCAAACATTTTTCCCTTGTGCATGACCAATCTCGCTGAAATATTTTAATTTTAACTCCATTTGTGTTTGTAAGTAAGTCGTCCAAAGAAACATCAGCATCAGCTAGGGCTTCGGTAACAACACCGCTCCATTCGACCATAAACTTATCATTTGTTGAGAAGACATACTCAGCTAATACATTGATCAGTTAGTTTGTTCCGGAAGCCAACATGCATTTCCTAAAAAGGGCTGCCACCTGCCATATGTAACGTGCATGTAGATATGTTAAGCCTACTTCAGTTCTAATCCAGGCCATTGGTAGCGATTTAGGCAGACCTAGAATACTTTTAAAGTATATGCTTTCAAAGCGCAGCCATATATTTTCAGATATGTAAGATTTGGTTTCAGATCCATAGAGTAGCACAGGGACCACTTTCTGCTTAAAGTAGGACAATGCAGGAGTGATAGAAAATTTACCATATTTGGCCTGAATAATCGATGCCTGAGATATCATCATATTTAGTTTGTTGTTAAGGCTTTGTAAATATGTGTTATTCTTTGGTCCGTCAATGATAACTCCCAAATAGGTGTACTGCAATACTACTTCTAGGGATTGTCCTTGTATGTGCCATTTCAGCATGTGTTTGTTTCTTTTAGGAGTACCTTTAACATTTGTATTACATATCATGACCTTTGTTTACTAAGGTTAATTGTTAGCATGTTTTCACTTACGTAGTTTGCAAGCGCGTCAAGCAGGTTTTGAAGGCCACGGGGAGTCTTTCAGATCAGTATCAAGTAATCTGCCTATAATAAAGCCACTAGAGCCTTACCAGCTAATCTTGGTGCATCAGTTGCAACTTCTTTAAAGGTTCTACAGATGTCCGAGATGAAAAAATTAAACAAGGTAGACGCGAGTATACACACTTGTCTTAATCCTCTAAAGCTCATGATGTTAGCAGCTAGCACACCTTGTAAATTGAGTCGCACTCTCAAGCTGGTATCAGAGTGTAACATTTCTATCAGGTTAACTAAGTATGTAGGGCACGTTTCACGAGTACGTTTCTCAAGCAGTTTAGATTGAACTACTGAGTCAAACGCCGCTCTGAAGTCAACAAATACAAAGTATAGTGGTTGCTTCATATAGACGTGATGTTGGATTACTGCAGTTAGTGTTAGCAGATTTATCGACGTCCCCATACCAGGTATAAACCCTGTTTGATACGGGTCTTGCTTATTATACATTGTAGCCTTATTATTGAAGTCTCATAGGACAAACCTACAAAAGATTTTCCCAGGAATATCAAAGAGGGCGATCGGTCTGTATTTAGAAGGTCAAGACCGATCGCCTCTTTTAAAGATTGGGACGACAACAGAGGATTTCCATGATAATGGAATACAGTTCGTTTTTATCACATGAGAAATAATATTGTACAGAATCCGAGCCCACCATACTGGGTATTGTTTCATCATACAGTTGGTGAGCCCATCTGGCCCTGGAGCTCTTGAATTTGAAGATTTTTGAATATACTCTAAAATCTCATCTTCAGATATTTGCAGATCACCAATATTCACATTTGATACTGAAAATGTGCTTTGATATGTATCAGGATCAGCATATAACTTTGTGTAGTAACGTACCCACATTGTTTCAGTTACTCCATTTATCTGAACAGGGTCTTGCTTCGAATGGTTTGCAGCATTAAGAAGACCCCAAATCTGAGCTGTATTTTTTGTCAACATAGCTTGGAGCATCATCTCTCCATCTGCTTGATAGAGAATACATCTGTGCGATCATTGCACACTGAAGAGCACATGCTGTATCATTCCTCATGTCATCAAGGAATGATTGCGCTATTCTTTTATTTCGACGCAACATCGTTTTCCGCTTCTGTACTTGTTCATCAAAAGCATGTTTAGGTGCAAAGTATGTGTGAGTTCTTGTTAATGAATGAATTATAAACATTTACAGGGTAACATTATAAGGTTCTTTAATCCATTGCATTTGTACCTGCTTCCCCAGCAATTCTCTATTCAAGTCACTAAGTTTTGTCTCAGTCCACCTGAATCAAGTCCTTGAGTTATTAATTGTAAGGGTAGCATCATATCTAAGCTGGTCATTCTTATTATTATCAACAATGAAATTAAAGTGCATAGTCAACATGTGGTGATCACTAGAGTTCTGGGGTATAATCTTAAATAAAGATACATTCTGAAACGTGGATCTATCAGTATACATATAGTCAATAGTTGAACTACTGTTTCCTCTATGCCAGGTTTCCTTTGACGGAATGTCACCCACAATTGCACCATTAAGCATCATCATATTGTGATCAGACATAAGACTATTCCATCTTTCAGAGATTGAGTTCTTCTTCACTTTGGGACAGTTCAAACATTGTAAATTTAAATCACCTACAAGTATCACATTAGTTATTTTTTTGTCATTTAAATCTCATTGAAAAAGGCTTCCAATTCCTGGAGAAGTAACTTGTCTGAGATACCAAGAGGATTACGATATATATTAATCAAGGCCAGACAACCACCAGGATATGAGACTTTGACAAGTTGCATGAATATGTTCGGGGCAGACCATGGAAAAATTGCAAGCCCTTTGCCTACTTTTATGGCAATGATTAGACCTGAGGATGGACGGCCTTTATGATTTGCTTTGGCTGCGTGAAAAATAATTTCATGGTTGTTCCACACAAAACACTCAACTAACCAAGTTTCCTGTAAGGCAATTATGTCACAGTCATTCAAATTGTTTTCACCTCCAGCAAGGCGATGTGCGTGTCCACATGTTTCCAGCTCACTAGACTTAATGTGCTATGATGTCGATTCAATTGTTATGATGCCATATCTGATATTCTGTTATATACAGTAGCTGGGTCTCTCCTCATCGCTTTTTGTATTTTTGTATTCTGTTTTTGATATGTTCTCAAAGCTCTAGCTGAAGGACCATCATTAATATCTTGAATCTGCCCAATATTCGTTAGTAAGGGCAGGGCTGTAGGGTCCACATCCAGCAAAAAGCCCATGGAAAATAGTTCCATCTTAGCTTGCTAGATGGTGTTCCTGACCAAATTAGAAGAAATCTGTAGGCGAACAATGTCCAGATTTTCAACATTAAGAAATTCAACCTGTTGGATATCTATTGAGGTGATTTCTCCAAGTTCCTCAATATCTCAAAAAATCACCATTACGCTTGTCCTATTAAGGTCATACGCTATATGAGGCGAAGGTCGACATTTAAGCATGAAACTGTGATAACATTTTGGGTCTAGGGCATGTCTTAGCTTCTTCGTAGGTCCAATTTATAATCGTTCCTTGCCCAACTGTTGGATCTGCTCAGACTTCGACTCATACTTTGGTAAGTGTCTATCATGGTTTGTGATAGTATTACAATTAAATGTTACCACTTTCTTCTCTACAGCTGTTTTTGTTAACAACTCTTGTCCCTGTTTCCATCTCAGATATTCATATACTGAATTTTGTATTGTCGCCCTAATATCTTTAAGAATATCTACAGGGGGCATCATTAGGAGCGACATAACTTGGTTTAACAGCATCTAGTGCTATATTACTCATAGGAATATTAGGAGGTGTTATAATTGGGGTTGGGTTGGATCGAATCTCTGCGGTAGGGGTATTAGGTGTTATTCCTTGTGATTGTTGACCTTTCCCATTTTATCAAGCAGAGACACCAGCTCGTTTAATGGGTTTTGATCCATGTGCTGAGCCACAATCAATGCCTCACTTGCCACCGGATGTCTGTGATGCCTTAAGTTGTTATATTTGGCACATAGACAGCCACAAAGTATAGGTCCTGTTTTCACGGTAGTTTGGTTCCGCTTTACAAACTGTTTAACAATTGATTGCATTACAAGAGGAGCCTGATTTTGGTTCTTAGTTTTTTTTTCTGGATGTTCATCTGTGCTCACTTATCCTTTGTGTGAGGACGTGTGTGAAACATGTTGTATACCAAAGTCTCAGTGTTCTGCTTGTTCGTAGCCACTTTGTCATCATCATTTTTAGTATGCTGTTCTATGTGTGAAACAACTATTTCTTTATTGCTAACCATAGCAAAGGCAGGTTTGTCTGTAGGGGTAAATGTGTCTAGGCATATGATCTCAGTAAAATCAGGTAATACTGATGTCATGTTTTTTTGAACTGCTGCTTCTCCTTCCACTCCTACAGCCAACGGATCTAAATCAGTAATTTTGCCAATCAACATAGTGTTATTTCCCACATTTCCATGTCTGATTGCTTAAGCATCTGGTAATTTTTTCCAGATTTTGCGTGATTTGCTCTAGCTGAACCAATTGAGATGTGATTTTAGTATCCAAAGACTCAAAGGCCCTCATTCCGAGTTAAGGGAAAGACAATGCCGGTAAAGGATTACCGGCATCGTCTACCGCTACGGGCTATTCTGACCAACCAGACCGCTATTAACGGCATTGTAAAGTAAGATGACGTAAATAGCGGTCTGGGCGCACGCGCGTGACACGCCATGCCGGCATTAACGGCATGCCGTAAACCGGAGAGGATCACAAGTGAGGCGGACATGCAAATAACAGCCTCATGAAGGCGGAAAAAGTGCATACCGGCATGGCGTAAATACCGGCATCGCCGACCAGGCGTAAAGAGCCCTGAGCAGTGCTTCCAACTGCCACAGGTGCACACAATCAGCACAGGTGGAGGCAATGGAGTCAGGGCCAGTATGAAAGGCGCACACCCACCCACCACACCCCCTCCCACACCAAGATGATACCAATAGTAGTAGCATTACTGGAGCTGGAGGCCCTGCTTGCAATGCCTCAACATGAAAAACAACAACAGCCCCCACCACAGAGGAGACGCAGGAGAAGGAGGGTGAGACAGGCCCAGCATGTCCCACCAGAGCAGCCACCGTTACCACCCTGGCAGCCCCCAATCCCTTGCATCAGAGCCAGTCCATTCAATCTAACCCCTGAGCAGATCCACACCCTGTACCGGCATGACCGGGACACCATCACCACCATAGTGGACCTGATACACGATGACATAGTGAGCCTCATAGAAATGCTCACTGCCATCCCCCCTCTACTGAAGGTAGTGTCTGTGCTCCACTTCCTCGCCACATGCACCTACCAGCACACAGTGGGGCACATGTATGGCATATCACAACCCTTATTTTCCCGGATTCTGAACCAAGTGCTGGATGCCCTCCTCAAGCACACAAGGGACTACATATCCCTACCACAGACTCCCCAGGAGATATTCAATACAAAAGTTCCCTCCCATGCACTGGCAGGCATGCCAAATTGTGTAGGTGCCCTCGACTACACCCACGTGGAGTTGGTGGTCCCGCATGCCATGGAGGTGGTGTATCGCAACCACAAGCAATACCACTCCATCAATGTACAGATGGTATGCAACGCCAGCAAGATCATCACACGTTGATGTGCCCGATATACCGGAGCAACTCATGACTCAATGGTCCTGTGGAACTCCACGCTACCACGCTACATGGAGCGACATGCTGGATGACGTGCCTGGCTGCTCGGTGAGTTGCCTGACTGGGCCATGGCAGTGCACCGGTGTCATGAGGTGGGTGGCTGCATACTCCACCTCGGTGGGAAGGGGGGGATGCATACTCCACCTGGGTGGGAAGGGGGGGAGGGTGCATACTCTACCCGGGTGGGAAGGGGGATGCATACTCCACCTGGATGGGAATGTTGATGTCAGTGCACGATGTGCACATCACCGAACCCTGTGCCCCAAAGCATCAGAAACAGAACATGACACCCAAATCCCGTAGTGATGAAGTAAGGCTGACACCTATCAATACATGACTAACAGGTAACCAGCCAACATCCCACAACACATTCACCACTCATCAGCAGCCCTCACCCACCGTAAGGCCATCCTGCACCATGCAGTGCATATGCACTATGTTACTGTCTCCATCACATCACCACATAGGACAATCATCCCTGGGAGTGCATTGAACTGAGCCAACCAGGTATTCCACAGTGTGTCACTGGTTTGGCACACCCATAGGAGTGCTGCATGTCACCATGGAAATGATCAGTGCAGAATGCCCAATATTGTACAGACTACAGCCAACGTTCCCTACTAGTAAATCTCACAGAACTCAACACATCACTAATTTCACTCCAACAGTGCTGTATGCATATATGATGCACGTGCAACAAGATGACATTGCACACCATGAATCATCTTGAGAACACATCCCACACCATTAGTCCATTGCACAGGACACATAGCCGGACCTGAAATGGGGTCAATGCATCCAGGGACATGTGCATGTGGGCACCAATTATCTGTAGCCATGTGAGACTGGTACAGTTGTCCAACATGAATGTGCGAACATTCACCTTCATTCCCCTCTCATGCAGGTGATGGTGGCTATCCCTTGAAGCCGTGGCTTCTGACTCCTGTCCGAAACCCACAGAAAAAGCACGAGGAGGACTACAATCGTTCCCATATCCGTACGCGTGTCGTAATTGAGCAGACCTTTGGCCTGTTGAAGGCTTGATTTCGCTGCCTCAGCCGGTTGGGTGGGGCACTCCTCTACAGACATGAGAAGGTGGCCAAGATCACCATGGCATGTGTAATGCTGCACAATATGTGCATCCGCCGGAACGTGCCCCTGCCTCGTGATATGGAACACCTACCACCTGATGAAGAAGAAGGGGATGATGAAGATGTGGCAGGACCACATCACGGTGGCGATGCACAGGAGGGACGTGCTGTGCACCAGTCAGTGATTGCACAATATTTCTGACTTACATGTCAGCAGAGGGTGACATGATGGTAGGACATAGGGCACTGGGTGTGGGGGTACATGTACACTATGCACTGTGCAAGATTAAATGTCCACTCTGGTTCTTTTTTCTACACAACCAGTGTATTGAAAGTAATAATATTAAAGTGAATAACAAACCCTCCACCACCCTCACCCCCCTCCCCCTCCCCCCAGAACTCCCCCACACACCCTTCCCCCCCTCTACCTCCCCCCACAACTCCCCCACACAAGTCCCATAGGGTCCACGGAGCCCACATGAGGCAGCCAGTAGAGTCACTCAGCGCTCCCGGAGCCAGGGGGAGGCATGTCCCGTTGCCGAAGCGCACGGACCGAACGGCGGAGCGGGCTGGTCTGTGTAGAGCTGCTTGTGGACGGTGTGGCCCCATGCTGAGGCTGTTGGGTGGGAAGAGCTGCCTCCAGAGCATCGGCGATGCGCCCAAGCACCTCGCAGAGGCGGTTTGTGTTGTCAGTGATGGACTGCCCCAGTGCCCTCAAATCCGCACGCCACTCCTCCCTGGCCTGCCGGTTGTCCTGCACAAATTCATGGATTAGGGCAGTGAGCTGGTCAGCCCGCTGTGCTCCTGTGGCTGCACCAGTGGCCATGCTTGGGATCGGGCTGCCATGTCTAGCCAGCTCATCTTCCCCGGGACAGTATATGGGACTGATATGTCCCTGTGTCTTTCTTGCCCAGACTGCTCAGGTGTGTTTGTATCACCAGTGTCACTCATGGATACCTGGGGGGTTGACAATTGTGCTGGGGTGTGGACTACTTCCACTGAGTCGTTCTCAATGGTGCCCCAGATGTCATTGGGGCTGTCCTAAACTGCGAGGGGGGCCGTGGCTGCCACCTCCCCAGCCACACTGGACTCCTCCGGCTGTGGCGTTGGGCAGGTGTCTGCAGGCAGTGCAGTGAGGGGTGGGGTTGGGGGTGGTGTGCCCTCCACGGGCCTTGCTGTTGCTGGTGGTATATGTCCCAGTGGTGGCTTCCTTGCTGGGAGACGCGCCCCCTGGCTTGGCCCCTGGATGTGGAGGGACGGTTGCTGTCCGGCTCCTCACTGTCATGCTCACTGCCTGTGGGGGTGAAAGAGAGGGACGGCATAGTGATGTTTGGATAGCCAGCATACATACATTGGTACGATTGCACATCCACACAATTGTGGGTAATAGGCATTTGTGTAGGGAACAGCACGTCATTCCATACATGGGTGGTAAATGCAGGCGTATGTCGGTGTCACTCATGTCAGCCAGGTACTGTGCTGTCTGACATGCACACTATTTAGATCATGGACGCTGTGTGCCTCATGGAATTTGCTACTTTGTGTGGTATGTGTCATGTACGTTACAGCCTTGCACCAGGCACCGGCTTGTGTCTTACTTGCTTTGGCATACTTTACAGGGAGTGTGTGTGTGGCCGACCATGGCGTCACTCTTTGGACAGACATTGCCATTGACTTTTATCACATTTGGTTTAGCAGTTTTTACTTTGGACACTCACCTCCATCAGCAGATGATGTGGTGCCACACTCCATCCCTCCGACCCCTTCTATGGATTCTGGCCCAATCATGCTCGCAAATGTTTCCTCCCATGGTGTGAGCTTAATTGGAAAACTTGGTCCTCCTCTGGTCTCCAAGGCCTGGACACGGTGCAAAAAGAATGTTCCGCACCCCCAGCCGCAGGTCATCCCACCTTTTGCGGCAATCCTTGACTGTGCGGGGGGGTGTTGCCCACTGGGCTGACCTTCTGGCATACTAGTGCCCAAATGTCCTGTTTTCGCAACACGGCCTCCCTCCTCATGTTGCTGCTGAACACTGTCCCAGCATGCTTGTGTAGGGTGTCTAAAAGCATCTGTAGCTCATCTTGGCTGAAGTGCTCCTTTCGGAGGCGGGCAGATCCCTTCTTGGGTGCTTTCAGCATTCCTGGGTGGTTATATGAACTTTCGAGTCAATCACTAGTGTTCCAGGGGTCCTGTGTGGTGAGAATGGCAATGGATTGTGTTTTTAAAGATGGCTGCCGTGCTCCTTCCCGTTCCTCTGCGATGACGCTATTTCCGGTTCTGCTATTTAACGGTGACTGTAAATAGCGATGACCGATATTTACAGTCACCGCTAATGCCGCTTTGGACTATGGCGGTAGTGTTATCTACGGTGCCCTTCATGCCGGTTAGGGCTTTTTGAGGCCCTTTTGCGGCACGGCGGTTGGTACCTTACTGGAATGGCTCAAAACTCATGCCCGCAAAGTCGTAATAGTCTGCTTTTAGCGGGCTGCTGCCAGCACGGACATGCTATTTGCGCCATGCCGGTAAGAGACGGTACTTACCTCCAAACTCGGAATGAGGGCCAAACAGCTTGAACAGAGACATAATTGATATATTTATTGCATTGAGTGTAATTTCTATCAATGGTGTATGAGAATTGTGACCGTTGTCGTTATCACCAAAGTTTTTAAAAGTCACCAGTACTTTTTTCATGCAGTGTTGGATATGCAAATGATGATGTTAGATCTTTAGAGACTTGTGTTTGTCGGTCAAACAAGCTAAGGGAGCCATATAGGCTACAATCCTGGTCTTTGGTTCTATTATTTGTGATCGGTGATTCACACACTATCGAACCGTCTTCAGATGTAGTAACATCAATGTCATTAGACTTGTCTTTATTTGTATTAGTCACAGTGGGAGGGACCATAATCTCAGTGTTATCAGTTGCGCCGCCCACCACCTGTATTGATGATTCAGGATTTATTGTTCCCTCGTGAATCGGGTTCTGCGTGGTTAGGTCAATCAGCGGGCCGGAATTGACCCCTTCTGCCCCTTGTTGGGTCACATAAATTTAAATTATGATAACAGTGTCTGAAATAGAAATGTTCACCCTCTCACTTGCCAGACTTTGTGCAGGTGTCACCAGATTAGTGTCATCAGTAAGGCCAAGGTGATTTCCAACATGCACAGAGGTTAAAGTATCTGGTTCACATCTCAGGATACAAAATCCACGTATGTCACCAGAAGATCCATGCCTTTCTGGTGTCAGAGTCGGTAGCCCTCCTAGTTTTTATTTCAGGGCAATGTTAGGTGAGGCTTTATGGGTAGAGGCCCTCATTACGACCCTGGCGCAAAGCGAAAAACAATGGCGGTAAACGATTACCGCCATCGTCTTCCGCTAGGGCCGATTACGACCCGTGACCGTAAACTACGATGACATTAGCGGCATCGTAGCTAACGCTGCCGCTGACTGCGCCAAGGGCGCGCGCACGCGAACATCCACACCGTACTTAGCGCCATGGCGGAAAGGTACGCGAATGCCGACCCAAGCGGACATGCCCCTAACGCCATCACCCAGCCCGTTAAGTACCTTACCGCCATGGTGCTAATTACGCCATCGCGAACCAACCGTAAAGGGCCATGTAAAGTGAATGCAGCTGTCACAGGTGCACAGAAACAGCACAGGTGAAGGCAATACAGACTCAGGAAGTACAAAAAGAGCACACACCACCCCTTCCCACACCCAGTCACCCTCCACAATGATACCAATAGGACTAGCAATGTTGGGGCTGGAGGACCTGATAGCAATGCGAGTGCTACAACAGCAACTACTACAACAACAACAACAACAACAACAACAACAACAACAGGCTGCACAGAGGAGACGCAGGAGGAGAAGGAGGGCAAGGCAGGCCCAGCAAGCCCCACCAGCACAGCCAGTGCCACCACGCAGGCAGCCCCCAATCCCACGCATCAGAGCCAGCCCATTCAACCTCACCGCTGAGCAGATCCACACCCTGTACCGACTGTACCGGGACACCATCACCACCATAGTGGACATGATAGGCAACGACATCGTCAGCATGATTGAAACACCCACTGCCACCCCCCCCCTACTGAAGGTAGTGTCTGTGCTCCACTTCCTGGCCACAGGCAGCTACCAGCACACAGTGGGGCACTTGCATGGCATATCACAACCATTATTCTCGCGTACACTGACGCAAGTGCTCGATGCCCTCCTCAAGCACACAGATGACCACATCTCATTACCACGGTCTGCCCAGGAGATTGCCAACACCAAAGTGGGTTTCCATGCACTGGCCGGAATACCTGGTTGCATTGGTGCTATTGACTGCACCCATGTTGAATTGGTGGTCCCACATGCCATGGAGGTACCGTACCACAACCGTAAACATTTCCACTCCATCAACGTGCAAATGGTCTGTGACTCCAACAGGAACATCACACATTGTTGTGCCAGATTCCCCGGATCAACCCATGATTCAATGGTCCTTCGGAACTTCACAATACCACGCTACATGGAGCGACATGCAGGCCCAAGATCCTACCTACTCGGTGAGTCGAATGTCATGAGCATGGAAATGCAAAGTGGGTGTTGAATGACGTACCAATGCATATTTCATCTGGCAGATACAGGGGGGTGATGCATACGTCACATGGGTGCAACTAGCAGTAGCCAGATCATTCCCTGTGGCAGCACTGACGTCAACAGAGTAGTGTACACATCATGCCTGACCTAATCATCCCAACATGTGAATGTAAGTGCATCCCAAAAACGACACAACCATCTGCAAGTGCATTGTGCGAATTGTGACCTCATTGACCCTAAAGAAAACCACCAACATGCACGTCACCATGCACCAACTACTGAAAGGCCTGTCCCCCACAACTGCGCACAAAGGAGGCACATGACAGACAGGAACATCAATGCACCACTACAAGACCCACAAACTGTCCCCATTGACACCAGTAATGCTCACTGGGGTCATAATGAGCCAGACATCAATGTTGCTATCATGTGAGCTTCATGCTCACAGGACACGTGCAAGGTCACATGAATGACGGCCTGAACGGACACAGTGGATGGCCACTCACAAGGCAATCGTCCCCCCTGCATTGTGTATTTTGCATGCAAAACAGTAAATGAGAGCCATGAACACATACTGGTTGCACAGTGTAAATCCATTACCACAACTCTAATTGGTGCACAGTAACAGTCGGAATCAAGGTATGGGTGTGCGTCATGTTCACAAATCAATCTCGTTCCTGACACATTCTTTTCTCACATTTTACAGGTGATGCGGGCTATCCCCTGAAGAGCTGGCTCCTCACACCAGTGCGGAACCCATCGAACCAGCATGAGGAGGACTACAACCGTGCCCATGCACGTACCCGTGTGGTGATAGAGCATGCTTTTGGCCTACTGAAGGCACGTTTCCGCTGCCTCAGCGGTCTGGCGGGGCACTCCTGTACCGCCATGAGAAGGTTGCAAAGATCGTCATGGCATGTGTCATGCTACACAATATGTGCATCAGACGAAACGTGCCTCTGCCCCCTGACGCAGAACCACAACCACCTGATGATGGGGATGATGATGATGGGGATGGGGCAGCACCTCAGGGAGGCAGCGATGCACAGGAGGGGCATATAATGCGTCAGAATGTCATTGACCGATACTTCTAGCACACACAGCGAGTGTGTAACATATGGATGGCACTTGGGGCACTGTGTGTGTCTGGTATGTCAACACTGTGGACTGTAAAACAATAAAGCACACATACGCAATGAGCAATGTCCACACATTTCGTTTGTGAGTAAAGACAAAGTGTATTGTTCTTCTGAATGGGTATAACAGAACCCCTCCCCCTCCCCCCTGAACACTCCAACACACCCAAATCCCCCCTCCCCCCTGAACACTCCCAACACACCCAAATCCCCCCTCCGCCTCCCCCTGAACACTCCAACACACCCAAATCCCCCCTCCCCCTCCCCCCTGAACACTCCAACACACCCAAATCCCCCCTCCCCCTCCCCCCTGAACACCCTGCAAACATGTGACAGTGCCCGTGGTGAAGTGTGTATGGTTTTGCACACTATTGACTGCCCCCTATCCCGGAACCTGGGGCCCCCCTGCCTGTGCTCCTCAGGGTCCTGGATGACCTGCGGATGGGAGTGGCTTGTGCTGAACTTGCAGCTGAGGATGTACCAGGCTGCTCAGTACGGCATGTGTCCACAATTGTCTGGATGAGCTGGCTCATCATCTGCCGCACTGCTGCAAGTTCGGTGCATATGTCCCTGCTGGCAGTTTGGATGGCAGTCCTGATGCCATCAGCACTCCTCTCAATGGCTGCACTGGCACTTCCACATTCTGCAACATGCTGCGTGAGGAGTGTGCCCAGTGCATCCTGCCTGTTGGCTATCTGCTCCAGCGACAGCTGGAATTCTGGCCCAATGGAGGGTGCCAATGGGGGACCAATGGGACTACTCCCATCTTCCACGACTCCCACTGGGCTTGGAGTTGCTGGCCATGAATTAGCTGGCGATGGGCCCTGGGTGTCATCTCCATGATGGCTGATTGGGGATAGGTGTGGTGAGTGTAGTTGCGTGTTGTGGTCAAGTCCAGTGTCATCCTCCACATCACTATCGGAGCAGGCAGCGATGGCTGCAGTCTCCCCAACAGTACTGCTCCCTGCTGACACATTGCCCTCAGTGGGCAACAGTGGGTGTTGTTGGGCTGCAGGCGCTGTCACGACCCCTTCCTCGGGGGACTTTGCTGCCCTGGCCTCTTCAGCCTGGCGTGGTTTCTGCCTGGGTCCAGCAGAGGTGGATGCATGGTTCCCTTCTCCCACTTTCTTGGCCTTCTTGGCTGGGGTGCTGGTGCTGTCGTCCCTGCCAGTGTCCGAATGCAAGCCTGTGGTGGAGCAGAGGAGGGTGACTGTTATTGATGGTTCAGCGGACATTGTGCAGGCATTGTGAAGAGTGTAATGGATAGATGGTGGAGTTAGTAGCCCGTGACATACAGGTTGCCTCCCTTGAGGTTCGGCTTTGCATGCAGGTGTGTGTCTGCCTACTGTACAGTGTACATGCTGCATGTGCGCAGGGTGTGGCTCATCTGCTGATGTGTTGCGTCTGCCATATATCTGGATATGTGGCATCTACCTGTGTCTCCAGATGTCGGGGCCCCTCTCTCCATCTCGCCGACACCTTCGATGCACTCAATGCCAATCAGAGAGGCACATGTCTCCTCCCATGGCTGCATCTTCAGTGGGGAGTCTGCTCCCCCGCCAGTTCCCAGGGCCAGGTTACGGTTGGCAGACATGATGCCCCGGACCCTGATCCGCAGGTCGTCCCACCTCTTGCGGCACTGTTTGGAGGTGCGTGGGGTGGTTCCAACAGCACTGACACATTGTGCCACAAGTTCCCACACCTCCTTTTTGCGGGCTATGGCTGTCCAGGTCATCTCAGTGGAGAAGACAACATCGGCCTTCTCCTGGAGCGTGTCTGCAAGCATTTGCAGTTCCTCACGACTGAAGCGCTCCTGCCGCTGCCTGTCACATGCCTTCTTGACAACTTTCGGCATGGTTGGGTGTGGAAATGGGTGGGTTATGGGAATGACAGGGTTTGAGGGTTGGTTGTGGTGTGGTTGGGTAGGATGGCAATGGATTGGCCCTCATTACGACCCAGGCGGTAAGTAAACGAAATTACCGCCATGGCGTAATGAGCGTTAACGCCATGGTCCGATGGTGATAAGAGCGCCATATTACGACCCATCGCGCACGAGCATTACGCCATGGCGGTAACGTAAACTACGCCATGCCGTAAACAGCCCTTACCGGCCTCGTTAACAGCGCAGGGTGACCTACTGCCACAAATCATTGCGCCGACCGTAGTCAGCGGTCACCGTAATTAGCGGTGACCGCAATTAGGCGGAACCGGAAATAGCGTAATCGCGGCGGAACGGGAAACAGCACAGTGGCCATCTTAAAAAACACATTCCATTGCCATCCTACCCAACCACACCACAACCAACCCTCAAACCCTGTCATTCCCATAACCCACCCATTTCCACACCCAACCATGCCGAAAGTTGTCAAGAAGGCATGTGACAGGCAGCGGCAGGAGCGCTTCAGTCGTGAGGAACTGCAAATCCTTGCAGACACGCTCCAGGAGAAGGCCGATGTTGTCTTCTCCACTGAGATGACCCGGACAGCCATAGCCCGCAAAAAGGAGGTGTGGGAACTTGTGGCACAATGTGTCAGTGCTGTTGGAACCACCCCACGCACCTCCAAACAGTGCCACAAGAGGTGGGACGACCTGCGGATCAGGGTCCGGGGCATCATGTCTGCCAACCGTAACCTGGCCCTGGGCACTGGCGGGGGAGCAGACTCCCCACTGAAGATGCAGCCATGGGAGGAGACATGTGCCTCTCTGATTGGCATTGAGTGCATCGAAGGTGTCGGCGAGATGGAGAGAGGGGCCCCGACATCTGGAGACACAGGTAGGTGCCACATATCCAGATATATGGCAGACGCAACACATCAGCAGATGAGCCACACCCTGCGCACATGCAGCATGTACACTGTACAGTAGGCAGACACACACCTGCATGCAAAGCCGAACCTCAAGAGAGGCAACCTGTATGTCACAGGCTACTAACTCCACCATCTATCCATTACACTCTTCACAATGCCTGCACAATGTCCGCTGAACCATCAATAACAGTCACCCTCCTCTGCTCCACCACAGGCTCGCATTCGGACACTGGCAGGGACGACAGCACCAGCACCCCAGCCAAGAAGGCCAAGAAAGTGGGAGGAGGGAACCATGCATCCACCTCTGCTGGACCCAGGCAGAAACCACGCCAGGCTGAAGAGGCCAGGGCAGCAAAGTCCCCCGAGGAAGGGGTCGTGACAGCGCCTGCAGCCCAACAACACCCACTGTTGCCCACTGAGGGCAATGTGTCAGCAGGGAGCAGTACTGTTGGGGAGACTGCAGCCATCGCTGCCTGCTCCGATAGTGATGTGGAGGATGACACTGGACTTGACCACAACACGCAACTACACTCACCACACCTATCCCCAATCAGCCATCATGGAGATGACACCCAGGGCCCATCGCCAGCTAATTCATGGCCAGCAACTCCAAGCCCAGTGGGAGTCGTGGAAGATGGGAGTAGTCCCATTGGTCCCCCATTGGCACCCTCCATTGGGCCAGAATTCCAGCTGTCGCTGGAGCAGATAGCCAACAGGCAGGATGCACTGGGCACACTCCTCACGCAGCATGTTGCAGAATGTGGAAGTGCCAGTGCAGCCATTGAGAGGAGTGCTGATGGCATCAGGACTGCCATCCAAACTGCCAGCAGGGACATATGCACCGAACTTGCAGCAGTGCGGCAGATGATGAGCCAGCTCATCCAGACAATTGTGGACACATGCCATACTGAGCAGCCTGGTACATCCTCAGCTGCAAGTTCAGCACAAGCCACTCCCATCCGCAGGTCATCCAGGACCCTGAGGAGCACAGGCAGGGGGGCCCCAGGTTCCGGGATAGGGGGCAGTCAATAGTGTGCAAAACCATACACACTTCACCACGGGCACTGTCACATGTTTGCAGGGTGTTCAGGGGGGAGGGGGAGGGGGGATTTGGGTGTGTTGGAGTGTTCAGGGGGGTGGGGGAGGGGGGATTTGGGTGTGTTGGAGTGTTCAGGGGGAGGGGGAGGGGGGATTTGGGTGTGTTGGAGTGTTCAGGGGGGAGGGGGAGGGGGGATTTGGGTGTGTTGGAGTGTTCAGGGGGGAGGGGGAGGGGTTCTGTTATACCCATTCAGAAGAACAATACACTTTGTCTTTACTCACAAACGAAATGTGTGGACATTGCTCATTGCGTATGTGTGCTTTATTGTTTTACAGTCCACAGTGTTGACATACCAGACACACACAGTGCCCCAAGTGCCATCCATATGTTACACATTCGCTGTGTGTGCTAGAAGTATCGGTCAATGACATTCTGACGCATTATATGCCCCTCCTGTGCATCGCTGCCTCCCTGAGGTGCTGCCCCATCATCATCCCCATCATCAGGTGGTTGTGGTTCTGCGTCAGGGGGCAGAGGCACGTTTCGTCTGATGCACATATTGTGTAGCATGACACATGCCATGACGATCTTTGCAACCTTCTCATGGCGGTACAGGAGTGCCCCGCCAGACCTGCTGAGGCAGCGGAAACGTGCCTTCAGTAGGCCAAAAGCATGCTCTATCACCACACGGGTACGTGCATGGGCACGGTTGTAGTCCTCCGCATGCTGGTTCGATGGGTTCCGCACTGGTGTGAGGAGCCAGCTCTTCAGGGGATAGCCCGCATCACCTGTAAAATGTGAGAAAAGAATGTGTCAGGAACGAGATTGATTTGTGAACATGACGCACACCCATACCTTGATTCCGACTGTTACTGTGCACCAATTAGAGTTGTGGTAATGGATTTACACTGTGCAACCAGTATGTGTTCATGGCTCTCATTTACTGTTTTGCATGCAAAATACACAATGCAGGGGGGACGATTGCCTTGTGAGTGGCCATCCACTGTGTCCGTTCAGGCCGTCATTCATGTGACCTTGCACGTGTCCTGTGAGCATGAAGCTCACATGATAGCAACATTGATGTCTGCCTCATTAAGACCCCAGTGAGCATTACTGGTGTCAATGGGGACAGTTTGTGGGTCTTGTAGTGGTGCATTGATGTTCCTGTCTGTCATGTGCCTCCTTTGTGCGCAGTTGTGGGGGACAGGCCTTTCAGTAGTTGGTGCATGGTGACATGCATGTTGGTGGTTTTCTTTAGGGTCAATGCGGTCACAATTCGCACAATGCACTTGCAGATGGTTGTGTCGTTTTTGGGATGCACTTACATTCACATGTTGGGATGATTAGGTCAGGCATGATGTGTACACTACTCTGTTGACGTCAGTGCTGCCACAGGGAATGATCTGGCTACTGCTAGTTGCACCCATGTGACGTATGCATCACCCCCCTGTATCTGCCAGATGAAATATGCATTGGTACGTCATTCAACACCCACTTTGCATTTCCATGCTCATGACATTCGACTCACCGAGTAGGTAGGATCTTGGGCCTGCATGTCGCTCCATGTAGCGTGGTATTGTGGAGTTCCGAAGGACCATTGAATCATGGGTTGATCCGGGGAATCTGGCACAACAATGTGTGATGTTCCTGTTGGAGTCACAGACCATTTGCACGTTGATGGAGTGGAAATGTTTACGGTTGCGGTACGGTACCTCCATGGCATGTGGGACCACCAATTCAACATGGGTGCAGTCAATGGCACCAATGCAACCATGTATGCCGGCCAGTGCATGGAAACCCACTTTGGTGTTGGCAATCTCCTGGGCAGACCGTGGTAATGAGATGTGGTCATCTGTGTGCTTGAGGAGGGCATCGAGCACTTGCGTCAGTGTACGCGAGAATAATGGTTGTGATATGCCATGCAAGTGCCCCACTGTGTGCTGGTAGCTGCCTGTGGCCAGGAAGTGGAGCACAGACACTACCTTCAGGTGGCAGGATGGCAGGGGTGGCAGTGGGTGTTTCAATCATGCTGACGATGTCATTGCCTATCATGTCCACTATGGTGGTGATGGTGTCCCGGTCCAGTCGGTACAGGGTGTGGATCTGCTCAGCGGTGAGGTTGAATGGGCTGGCTCTGATGCGTGGGATTGGGGGCTGCCTGCGTGGTGGCACTGGCTGTACTGGTGGGGCTTGCTGGGCCTGCCTTGCCCTCCTTCTCCTCCTGCGTCTCCTCTGTGCAGCCTGTTGTTGTTGTTGTTGTTGTAGTAGTTGCTGTTGTAGCACTCGCATTGCTATCAGGTCCTCCAGCCCCAACATTGCTAGTCCTATTGGTATCATTGTGGAGTGTGACTGGGTGTGGGAAGGGGTGGTGTGTGCTCTTTTTGTACTTCCTGAGTCTGTATTGCCTTCACCTGTGCTGTTTCTGTGCACCTGTGACAGCTGCATTCACTTTACATGGCCCTTTACGGTTGGTTCGCGATGGCGTAATTAGCACCATGGCGGTAAGGTACTTAACGGGCTGGGTGATGGCGTTAGGGGCATGTCCGCTTGGGTCGGCATTCGCGTACCTTTCCGCCATGGCGCTAAGTACGGTGTGGATGTTCGCGTGCGCGCGCCCTTGGCGCAGTCAGCGGCAGCGTTAGCTACGATGCCGCTAATGTCATCGTAGTTTATGGTCACGGGTCGTAATCGGCCCTAGCGGAAGACGATGGCGGTAATCGTTTACCGCCATCGTTTTTCGCTTTGCGCCAGGGTCGTAATGAGGGCCATTGTGTTTTTTAAGATGGCCGCTGTGCTGTTTCCCGTTCCGCCGCGATTACACTATTTCCGGTTCCGCCTAATTGCGGTCACCGCTAATTACGGTGACCGCTGACTACGGTCGGCGCAATGATGGGTGGCGGTAGGTCACCCTGCGCTGTTAACGAGGCCAGTAAGGGCTGTTTACGGCATGGCGTAGTTTACGTTACCGCCATGGCGTAATGCTCGTGCGCGATGGGTCGTAATATGGCGCTCTTATCGCCATCGGACCATGGCGTTAACGCTCATTACGCCATGGCGGTAATTTCGTTTACTTACCGCCTGGGTCGTAATGAGGGCCAGAGTCTTTTAGAAGCACAGACGCTCTTGTCACTTCTATGTTGGCCGGCATGCCGGATTTCAATGTGTATGTAGTGCCCTTCATTCAGCAGTGCGTTCTAAACAAAACAGAACCAGGCACTGCCCACACTGCAAATTTCACACACTGTAAGGGCTCTAGTAGCAATATCAACAAAGTTTGTCACTGTAACAAGTTCCACTGGATTTAAAAGCAGGGCACAATCTTCTCCTTATGTCAATTCAGTATTACTGAATATGGAATTAGAAGGGGTAGAATACAAGCCCTTCCGTGAGAAGCCGTGAACATCAAGCATCGGACGCCCTTTCTTCCAATGTGGGCTTCACCGGATTTAAGTATTCCTAATAATAACACTGTTGAAATTTGCAATCGGATAGGAGTACTGAGTATCCACAGAGGGCAGGTAAAGAAATTTTCAGGAAAATTGGGATTAAGGAGGATAAACCTCTGCAGTCTCCCACAATCTCCAGCAAACCTAACAGTTGGATTTTGGCTATCATTCAAAACATTCAAAGAGACCAAATGATCACTGCACCATTTTGAAAGTGAAAACAAGGTTTATTACAAGCAAAAAGGTCTCAGATGGTCCTGTAGAAACAAACTGACACAGAGCTCATCACGCCCCAAGAAGTTACAGGTTAAATAATTGAAAAGTTCAAATTAGCATACATAGGTTACAATGTTATGCTACCACCGTCATTGGCTACCACCAATAGAGCATGCTAATACCCCCCTATATACCTTGGGCCGATTGGCCACACCTTATCTAAGCCCATTCCCATGTTCATGTGACCCACAATATCATCACCATTAAATGGAGGTACGGGATTGGCTAATAAGTACATTGATACAATAATAAATTATATGAGGCCAACTCTGCTTTGATAAGACAATGGGCCTTCTCATTAACCCAGATTCCAAGGCACACACAAGCTGCACCCTGACCTTGTACTGAATTTATTGGCTTCACCTCTGCTCCTCCAATCCCAAATCACTGAATTTTCCCCCTTATCTCCTTCAGTTCTGTGGTACTCAGTAATGGCGTGACTAGGGCATCACTCTTGAGTCTGAATTTCAGGGATTTATTTGCTTTTAGTTATGTGTCTACGTGTAATTCAGATGGGATGACCACTCTGTGGGTGAGGGCAATAATGCTCTAAATCTAAATTATCCTGGTCTATTGGCATCACAAAACCTCATGCCCTATTCTCACGGATTTGTCCTTCAAGGATGGGCATCCCTATCTCTCCTCCCCACAGCTTACATTCCATTCCCACCGCATTCCAGCCCTGCAGCTGGATACAATTTGCATGTATATGTGCATCACGGGGACCTCTGACCTTGTCTTCTCTATTGGGGGATGGAAAAAGGGATTTATCTTGGGGCCGAGCTAAACGGAGCTGCATCTCCACATCAAGGCCCATGTGCTATTCTGTTAATTTATGTACTAGGCCTCAAAATCCGAAATGGGGCACTCCTGTCATGTTAACACACTGACATCGCTCCTGCAATACCTTTCTAACTCGATCTTCCACCTGCTTCAGCACTTTCCGTAAACATCACTGAAAAACAACTCTGTATATAACTCCTAAACACAGGGTCCAAAACACTGCCCTATCTGTAACCTCTACAACTGAAACATGTATATATTTGTTGCTCCTTCTGCGCTGCTATATGTGGGTCTCTAATATTTGTCAAAACTAACTATAACTGATAAGTGTGCCTTCTCACCCCGCTCACACTTTGGTACATGCAAACAGGTTTTTCTCAGCCTGAGCCGTTTTGTCTGGCTGAGACGCTGTACCTGCATCCAACTAAATAAGCACTAAATTAGCAACTGAAAGCGAGCTGTCCATGCACTTTAACTGCCTAATCTGTGCCTCATCCCATGACAATATAAAAGAGAATAGCAAAGTAAAACGTGTCTCCACACCTCCACAGTGATTTTAGGTGTAAAGAGAGGGCAGTTGTTTATCAGAATTACTACCTTAATTGGGATTCAGCATTTCACTTTGCCTGGTCCTCTGCATATTAAATTTGAAAATGCATCTTCAAAGTTAAAGCGCTCGTGTACAAATTTGATTTGAAAACATATGGAAAAATACTAGCACAACTTAATTGTAGTAAAGAAAAATAATAAATGTGAATAAATGGAGCTGAAAAAACTCAAAAACGAATATGGATAAAAACAGACGGAAATGCCAGAAACAAAAATACTGTAAAACCGGGAGCCTTAGTCATCATTTAAAGACATCCTACTATATACTGATATTTGCTTCATAATGTGTAATCTGTGAAAGCCATAGTTATAAACGGAATTCAGGAATGAGAGCAAGATCCCTTGCCAGTTTCCGTTTAAAAGGGGTTCCTTAAATGTGACTCAAGATTTTAATAACATGACAGTTCTGTTTGTAGACTTTCGTATCCTGCTTGTGCAATTGCATCATGTTCGCTGCAGAGTGAACAAGCAACCTCTTGCTGATGTTTTCAAAGCATCCCATGTCACATTATAAAAGGTTAATGTGCGTTGTTCAATGAGAAAAATTCAAAGATGTGAGATGTCCTGTTATCCATTACTGCCCTATCTTTGAATGTATATTAGGGGTAGAGACAAAGGTTTACATCATGCTTTTAGTAGAGAGCGATCCACTATGCTGGCTGGAGTAATGACAATTAAAAAAATAATAATCCATCCTCATACACACCCGGTGTATGTGGGGTAAGAAATGTAATCATTGATACCAGACAATAAAACCTCCAGTCATCCTCTAACCCCAGCGATGATGTAACATCTCCTGCAGCTAAACAGATGCAGTTAACAGATGATGCACTATTTCCCCCACCTGCTGAGGTAGAGTACAAGATATCATCACATTCAGGTCACCCCCTAAAATGAACTCCACTTTGGTGAATTCCTACAATTTATGAAGAAATTACAAAAGAAGTGTGTTTTGTCCCTTCTTGGGAACATATATACTGTAGCAAAAGAGACAATGACAAATTTCAAATTTTTGTCCAGTAGGAAAAGGTCCAGCCATAAGGACACATTTTTATGACTCAATATAGCCATATTTGCAAGCTTGGAGAAGACCTAGCATTGGAAACCAAAGGAAGCGTTTACGTCGAAGTTGTGATGGACCAGCCCTCGCCAAGTGGGTTTCTTGTAACCTCTTGGTCTTTTTAGGATTAATTAACCTGGCCATTTTATGAAGGAGAATTCAATGCTCGAATGATAAAAAGGTTAAAACCAGAGTATAGTTATATAGTTATAAATGAGACACCTATCATAGAGTCCTTGCTACTGATAAAGAAATCTGAAATTATCTGCATCAAGCCATGATTGTTCCTCCCTCGCCAATATCTTCCCTTTTCTCCTCCACATCTACGTCACCCCCAACCCAGTCAAGAATCACTAAATAAGAGATATCACCAAACCTCCCCATAGAGTTCATTCTCCCTGTTCCGCCCAGCTAGCTAGCATCAAGGAAACAATTCTCCATACTCCAGCATGATAGATTTTATGAAGATAGCTCTTCACTGCAAAGATATCAACTGACAACGTTTGTTTCTGAAACAAATAACATCAACTGATCAGCCTATCAAAATAAAAAAAATCAATCAAAATGTTCCATTCATTCATAAGGCTCCAAAGGTCCAGTGTTAGAGGCCTGTCTTGTAAATAAATCAGAACGATTCCTTGGGCAGTTCTCAGATCTGCCAGTTCATGGATTCCCCACACTATCCTTTCCTTTCCTAGGAGTCACCTGAGACTTGCTCCATTGCTTTGTTTTGCACAGGGTAGCTCTGCTTGGTCAATCCCCAGAGGCCTTAATCAATTCTCTACACAGATGAAGGGGGTCTGTGCGTACTGTGCCTGAAGAATCGACTGCAGGAAAATGTTGAACAAATCAGGACCTTGAAGCCTTTGCTTGGCTTGATTTCTTGTCTTTTCAGAAAAGCATGCATGGTCACATCTAGAAAAGATTGAACATTGCAACCTTCAATAGTCCTTGTCGGTCCAACTCCTGAGCTCCCTCTTTCAAGAATGGCATACAGAGATTGCTCGTGGGGGACCTATTTTCGAAGTCATCACACTTGGCAAGCAGTTGAGTGGAGAGCACTTGTAGAGTTGCCATTTCCTCTTGCATCTTATCAATGCAATTTCAGATGTCTCTGATTGCCTGCTCATTTATACCAAATCTTCTTCCCGGTGTCTTGAAATCCAGAGACATCGCCCCAAGACATTTTTCCATGTCTTCCTTGAAGGCTGCAAAGTCTTGCTTAATGTTCTTGCACAGATCATCCTGTCCAGTAGCTCATTCTTTCTTCGTCAATGTCACGGGGTAATGGTTCTCTGCCCCACTCCAGATTAGTTGGTCACGGGTTTCCCTGCTATCATTGCAGAAGATGCTTCGCATTGATTTGTTTGCTTCGATAAGGCCTCAGCGTCGTTTGGTGTTTTAAATGTGTTCATAGAACCATGCTGGGTATTTTGTGTGCATCTAGTCATATGTGCGCCAGAAGAGGCCTTGTCTAAGACCACCACATGCTGAATCTCAGCTTCCTAATGTCACATGATAGAGGCACCTTCAGCTTAAACCGAGCCCTGTGTCCGTTTGTTTGCACCATATGCTCATGAATTTCCCAACCTTGTAAAGTTGAGCCCTCCCAGGACCCGCACATGTCTCCACTGCATGTTCTCTTTGGATCTGTGTGCAATTATGCCCTTTTCGTGGCCGCCCCACCCAAACTTCACTACTCCACAGCTTGGCCACGTCACACACTTGTTAAACCTGGGATGGCTCAGATTCCGCTGATGGTGTTATGATATGATATGATGAGTTATTTATAACGCACCTGTACACAAATGTTTCTAGGAAAATTCCTCTGGAATATGAGTTGATCGAACCTGACAGGCCCAGTTTAAGCTTGTGGAGTTCCTGTGGAAAATGTGGTCATCGTAGCTTTTACAGTGCATGTGGTACCTAAGTGATTACAGCTCCTGACACTCCTCCTATGACTGGGCTCAGGCACAGCCTCCACCAGATGCTCACCATATGGCTGTCTGACATCGAGTGTCTGATCATCTCTGGGGAGCTGCCTACCAACACAGCTTCTCCAGATTCTCCCCACTATCTGTCCTCCCATTGTCCTCAGAGCTGTCAGGAGTGTGTCTTCAACACTCCAGAAAGCTATCAGGAGGATGCAAGGTGTGTGTTGGCAACTGGCAAGTTTCCTTCAGAATACCAGACTTCAGTCACTCTGCAGCATGTACAACCATATCTATCACACATTGCACGTGGGCATCAACCCTGGTGCATCTCCATGCAATACACCAAGTTGTGACTGGAACCTGGCCACCTACGCAATACGTGCAATGAAACTATATCCACTCTCTAATGTCCCACTGCACACTTTTGCTAACATCATCCACTGACTACTCAAGTTCTATGCACACAAGCCAACCAAGCCACTAACACATGGCATCGCAATCTCTCTAACAACAGACATCCAACAACAGAATACTACACCTCTACAACCAACTTACATACCACACATCCTAGCACCATTTCTATGTTGTTAAATTGCCAGTTACTTTTTCAATAATTTTTTCAAAAAAACGAATCAAAAATTGTTTAAAAAATATTTCACAGTTCCACCCTAAGCCCTCACTCTCCTATTATGTACTCCCTATTCCCCACCCCTCGATGAGTTTTTTCATTGAAAGATGTTAAGCAGAAAACTCGTTGAAAAATATACTGGCGATGTAACAACGTTGTACCCAAGCACCATAGGCAGATGAGGTCTTCTTTCTGCACACATAATCCTCAAGGCTCTTGACACAAAACAGATAGAAAAGCACCTACACCCAGAGATCGGGGTAGTTCTGGAATGCACACATCAATACAAGAGCAAAGCAATCTGGCAAAATTGCTCTCTCCCACTAACAAAACTCATCCTTCCAATGCAAATGGAAGGAGTGCATGGAATACACCATAAGAAACCACAGGAGTCCTTTAAGAAGCACTAGGACAAAAACATGCACGCAGCACCGGGCTATTCGTTTTAAACTGCTTCACGTTGTTAGCACTGTTCAAGAAGCAAGAGATTTAAGTACATAGAAGTTGAAGGATGTACATTCTCATGGTTAGGATCCATTCATACTGTTTTGGGCATCACTGAGCTGGACATACACATTTTACAATAACTATTTGCATAACAACAAAATATATCAAGAAAGGGAGGAACTGTTTTTTTAATAATTTTAGATTAAAGGACAGCTAAAAGACAGGGTGATATAGCATGCTTTAAGATGATTTGTTTGGAAGACAATGACAAAAATGTTTTTGGGAGAGTGAATTTGTCCAAAAAATCTTGTTTGCAAAACTTTTTGGGGAAAAAGATGGAAAGTAATGATTTAGAAAGGTGAATTATAAACAAGCACCTCGATTTAGGCAACACTAGTACAAAGTGACGCATATATTATGAAGAGGAACATTATTTAAGTGAAAAGAACCAGCAAACAAACTGCAAAAATAGAAAATAAGCCGAATTCGTGTTTGGCATTTGTTTAGCATAAAATAAATACATGAATGGGGCTGAGGAGAGGTGAAAAACAGCTAAATTTAAAGTTCCATTCATTTTTGGATAGAACAATCTTTAACCATTTATGTATGTGGGCATATATTAAAGCGGGCACATAGGGAAAAATTAAAATATATACTTTCCAAGCAGTGCGTCCATTTTATTAAAAGCAATATAGTTTCCAACAATTGATTTCAAACATTCTTTCAAAGATATTATTTTTCAAACAGAAAATCTCAACCATTTCATCTAGAGCCCTATAGTATATCTGTCCAGAAGCTCCAAAATACTCGGGACAAGAAAGATCTGGCACCTTTTGCAGACTTCAAGCACTGGATTAAAGTAGCAATAATAGCATCTGTAAAATGGGAAGTGACTCTTCAGGTGTGTCGTTTTTCTGCTCCTCTAATTGGGCAAGTTTTATCGTCCTGGTTTGAGAGTCTAGACACTTTCAATTTTCTGATTAAGGCTCACCATAAGGGATTCTGGAAAGTGATGTCTGATGGTGCTACCTCTAGGCAGTACAGGATATCAACGATAATGCTTTAAATGGTAAATATATATATAAAAAGGATCTTTAGGGAAAAAAGGAAGAATACATTTGTAAAGCATGTTAGTATCTACAATCTTAAAGGGATTCAGTAATACCCATATTTGTGTAATCTGATGGATAATACCTATCTTGTGATAGGCAGGGTTCATCAACGATAATGCTTTAAATAGTAAATATATATATAAAAATGATCTTTAGGGAAAAAAGGAAGAAAACATTTGTAAAGCATGTTAGTATCTACAATCTTAAGGGGATTCAGTAATACCCATATTTGTGTAATCTGATGGATAATACCTATCTTGTGAAACCTATGGAGCCTAGGACTTGGAAGCTGGTCCTGGAATTAAATCAAAATACCACAATAGTGAGGATTCACTTGTAGCTGGTCATTTTCACCCAAGAAATGTATGTCTCCCACGAATTACTAGTGTATTCAAGTTTTTTTTTTTAGACTCATACAGAGGGCCATTGGGAGTTTGGCGATAGGAGGAATTCTTTCACTATTTCCAAATTACCACTTAAATAACACCTGGCAAATACACGATTTTTATTACCTCAAGTGGTATTCAGGTGGAATATGGCTGAAGGTAAAATCTTCTTACAGATTTTAGCTAAAGTGTGCCTATTTTTTTCTCCACCTCAAAAGTCGAAGTAAAATTCCAAATAAGACACAAATATTTCTGAAGTATGTTTACTGTGCATAAGGGAAGCACAGGTTCTTCCTTTCAAAACAGTAACATAAGGTTTTTACAATGGACCAGGCTAAGGGGGTGAAAAGTTGGCATTGCCTGATGACCCCCTCTCAATTTACCCATTTATTTCATAAAAACATTAGTGATTACCCATTTCTGCATTAAAAAATGTGTAGTGGTGACATGAATCACTTCTGTACATTATCCATTACCACCATCACGTTGAGGTGAAAATTGGTAGAAAGAAAATGTTACAAAATATAAATTTCAAGGTGAACACTGGTGGTGGGAGTGGTATTGCTGGAATGCAGTAGTGGTATAACTAGCAATACCGCATCCACCAATTGTGAACTCTGAAATGAGAGGCACAATGCATACATCACGTCTTAATATTCATCACAACACAACCATTCAAATCTATAAATCAAATCGCTATTTCTTTATCTCCAAATCAACCAAGTACCTGTACATGTTTCGAGCATTTGGCTCTTCCTCTGTGAAACTCTACTTCTATTTAGAGATGTTAGTATTAAGTGAATTTTAGAATATAACATCGGAGCATACATGTCTCAATGATCAATTAAGTGTTACCACATAATACCGGTTTAGAGAACATACATTTCTCAATTGACAAAAACACCATTTCATTTGAGCATTATCTGTTCTAAATGGTTCATATCCCACACTGTGTATGTATACGCAAGTAGATGAAAGAGAAAAAAGAAAACACAAAATAAACATAAATTAACTCTTGCATCACATGATCACCTTCTTATTTATAGTATATCTTCCTGATTCTTATTTCTTTAATTAATTACTATCATTGTTTAAAAACATAAACCTAGATCATATCCTATGATCATATAACAATCACATTATCAATTTCCAAGTGTCCTCAAACATAATCAATTTGCACTCCCTTCATATAAGTCTTATAAATCAATCAGTAATTTATCTGTAGATAGATTTTCTTCTACATATTCTATTAATGTATTCCCTTCAGTCTTCTTTATTGTCTCTGTCTGAAGAAATTATCAATTGATACTATTTAATACCATTAAATAATTGCTTATATAGTCTCTATTAAAAATTACATTTGTCACAGATATAAACTGACCTTTTTGATCTGTTTCTACATGTATCACATGAGGGTAATTTCCCATTTTAATCAATATTTGTTCTTTCCAACCTATTTGTTTTTTCCTTTCTGGGCGGTTAGGAGAAAATATCATTCAGGTAAACTTCCTGTTAGGAAGTGGATTTACGATTTTTATAAAGTAATATTCAGAAGATAGAGGACGGAGCAATGAGTTGAATATGTATTTATTTATTGGGTTTTTATAATGCGCCTTTACACAAGTGTTTCAAGGCTCCACAAGACAAGAGGGCAGAGTAACAGGGATAACAAAAACAAAAACGGTCTTACTAGGTCTTGTGACATTCAGATTGTGAAAGTGCAGTGAACAGAAGTGCATGGGAGAGGGGACGGGGGCTGTGCCGGAGGGTTAAGGAAGTGCAAAGGGAGGCTAGGTGTACAGAGCCAGGAGAAAGAAGAGAGTATAGGGGGAGAAGTTCCACGTGCTAAGTGCAGGAACAGGGCTGGAAGGGCTCAAGGGGTGCAGGCCCAGCCAGGCTAGTGCAGGGGGAAGGAGCCTAGAAGGGCAAGTGCAGGTGGGGTGTGGGGGGGTCAGAGGAGACCAAGTCAGAGGAGACCAAGTGCATGGGTAGACTGGTCGGGGAGGGTCAGGTGCCTTTTAAGAATCAGAAGGAACCAGGCAGCCAATCAAGAGGCAGAGGGGGAACATTAGCAGGGGAGGGGGAAGAGAAAAGGAGGGTCTTATGCAGCTGTCAGAACTTAAGCAGATGCAGCTCAATTCTGAGAGGGCAGGTAGGCCATTCCAGAGGCAGTCACCTGCGGAGGAGGGACATCTACCCCCGACTCTCTGCTTGGAGAGGCATCTGATCTGCAGAGAGTAGGAGCTAGACAACCAAAGGGCTCTAGCAGGGAGGTATTTATGGAGAGAGAGTTGCCACAGAAAGCCTTGTGGATGATGTAGAGGGTTTTGAACATGATCTTCACAGCAACTGGGAGGCAGTGGAGAGATTTTGGGTCTGGAGAGATGCAGTCCCTTTGCTTGAGGCCAAGGTTAAGTCTTGCAGTCCTATTCTGGATTAGTTGAAGGGAGCAAAGGGAGGAGTTAGGCAGGTTAAGGAAGAGGCTGTTGCAGTAGTCCAACCAGGAGAGGACCAGAGCTCTGGAGACATTGAGTTTCTGGGGGATGGGGAGGAAAGGGAGAATGCCTCTGAGGAGGTGCAGCTGAAAATGGGCCTTCCTGGCAAGGTCCATAATGTGAGGAGAGAAGGAGAGCAAGGAGTTGAAGATGACACCAGGGTTTTCTGCCTCACAGGCAGGTGAGGGAAGGGGGCCCATGAAGGGTGGCCAGAGTGTAAGAGGGAATGTTATGACCCCCAGGAGCGCATCATACACACCCTCATACTGTAGTGGGGGAAGCGCACAAACATGGGCAAGGAATGGACAATCAGGGTTGCTGGCTGGCCTAGACACCTATTGACAATGTCAGCCCCCACCAAGATGGCCGCCAGGTTGGGACTCAGTCAGGAACTCAAGGCCCCCAGGTAGCCCATGCCTCAGTGACTCTGTTGGTCTAGTTTCACAGGGTGCATCCCAGGCCTATAAAACCACGCCCTGGGCCACAGCCTGTGCTTAACATTGTTTCTTCTGCTGTCCTCAGCAGCAGTGCAACGCTTACCGCTCCGCCCGATTCCTGTGCTGAAGTTACTCATCGGACTTCGCTGCAAGACCAGCATACTTTACAGACTCCTGTATTCGCTGGACATCAGCTGCTGATTCGCTCCTTTGAAATCGGCCTCTGCAACAAAAAGTATACATTAAGGAAGGTGCTCAGTTTCAGATTCACACCCTCATTGAACGCCCCGTGGAAACCCGCTTACCAGACACCACTGCCTCACATCCCTCTGCAGTTCCTCTGCTTGTGCTCTGGAGGCTTCTCAATGGAGTCCTCATCAGCCTCAGCAGTCAGGACACGGCTGCTGCAGGACTAACGACAAGAGACAAAAGAACATTATTATTGCGCAAACCATGCACCAGGCAACTCTACCATTAAAACATTGAAATGTGCTACCTTGCGCCCTGCAGCACAGCCATAGACACTTACAGATCCTAGCAAGAAGCATCACATGTGTCGCAGCTGGACTGGACCACAACCTGCCAGTGACAGAACTAGACCTGGTGCTTTCCTTGCACACATGGGTGCAGAGCTTCAACACAAGAGGTGAGCCAGTCTCCTTGCCAGCCGCAGACCCTGGGTATTGGAGAGGGGAGGTGGGGAAGAGTTTGGAATAGACACTAAAACTTCCCATTGTTTGCCCATAGGTTATCATCCTGACCACATTACAACCATTACAACCAGTGCTGAGGAACCTTATCAAACCACTCCCAACTGCACTGTGCGCAGGACTATTTTGGCCATTCCGCTGAGGGAGTGGTCTGGATCACGCATCCTACACCAGAAGGCCACACAACCAACAGCCGAAGACCAGGCGCTCTTGCAGGGCATCAGTTAAGCGTTACAGGGAAGGAGGGAGCTAGGGTCCCATTGAGAAGGATCTTAATCTTACTGGCATTAAGGCAGAGATTGTTAGCAGTGCACCAAGCCTGAATAGCAGACAGACAGTCAGGAATGAGGGAGGAAGAGGAGGAGGCAGAAGAGGAACGCTTGAGGGAGAGTTGCATAGAGCCTTGAGGGACACCATAGGTGAAAGTGAGATAGAGGAGAGAAAAGGACCCAGTTGAACCTGGGAAGGTCGTTCAGAGCGGATGGAAGTCAACCAATCCAGAGCCAGGTCTGTAATGCCTAGTGTGTCATGCATCTGATTTGTAAGGGTGGCATGATTTACCATATAAAAAGGCAGACAAAAGGTCTAGAAGGATGAGAATAGGAGAGTTGAAATTGGTATTAGAGAACAAGTCTGCACGGGTGTGCATGAGTGCAGTTTCCATGCCACTCACAGCTCTGAAGCCAGACTGGTGGTCGTGGAGAAAACCAACAGATTCAGTGGAGTGGATAAGCTAGAAGATGGCCAGCTTCTCCAAGAGTTTGCCCTGCAAGGGGATAATGGAGATAGGGTGGTAGTTAGCCCGACAGGAATGGTCGGAAGAAGGCTTTTTGAGGAGGTGGTGCACAAGGCAGTGCTTGAGGAGTGAAGGGAAGGATCCAGTGGCAAAGGAGTGATTGCAGAAATCAGCCAAGGTTGGAGCGAGGGGGACAATGTTATCCTTGATAGTTTTGGAGAAGCAGAGGAGCACCTGTTTGGATGAGATTTTCATAGAGCTGCCTTGTCTAGAAACCTAATCAGGTAATATGGAAGAGAAAGAGGAAAGTAGGACGGAAGTGTGGAGGGAGCCAAGGGAGGACTGAGAGTGTGCGAGGGAGAAGGGTGTGATGAAGAGGAGAGGGAGGAAAGGATGTCCAGAGTTTTAACAATGAAGTAAGAGGCCAGAGAAGTGCAGAAGGTCAGGGAAGGCAGAGGAGACATGGAGACTGCAGTAGGATTGGTGAGTTCCTTGCAGATTTTGAAATGTTCAACCATGTTAGGGGCCCCAGAGATGCAGGCTTGGAAATAGGCCCTCTTCTTTGAGCAGATGGAGAGTCTTTACTGTCTTTTGAGCAGGCTGCAGGTCAGTTTGTCAGCGGATGTGCTTGAAGCCTGTCACTTCCGCTCTGCTGCTCTGCACTTGCGTTTCAGAAATGCCAGGTCGGAGTCAAACCAGAGGTTGCACTTGCAGGCAGGTTTCATGCGTATCCTCATGGCAGGGGCAAGGATGTTCAGAGTGTTTGTGATAGAGAGTTGAAGGTTAGTGAGGGCTGTGTCAGAGTGAGAGTCAGCAGCAGGAGTAGAACGGGAGTGAAGGTGGCAGCAAAAACAGCAACTGACACTCACTTCATTGATTGAATGACAGAGAAAGAGACTGGCTGTGTGGGCGTGGGCTTAGCCGGGGGACCCAGAAAGTCCAGGTGAGAGGACAGGAGAGAACATTCAGACCATGAGAGAGGAGTAATGAGAGCGTTTGAGATGGGATGTCTGCAGAGATTAGCGCATCTAATGTATGTCTAGCTCAGTTCGTCGGACCGAGGGAAGAATGGAGAGGAAAGAGAGTCACAGAGCTTGTGAAAGAGTCCACAGAGGCTGCATCAGGGGAGTCAAGGTGAATATTGAAGTCTCCGAGGAGGAAAAGCTTGGAGGTGGAGACCAGGAAAAAAGAGGTGAGGCCAGCCCACTCTGAGAGGAAGATGGAGACCTGGCCAGGGGACTGAAATATATAAAGGGGCAAAAGGACCCTTTTTTTTGTGATTGGGGGCCTGACTCTGGAGGGTGGAAGAAGGATATCAGAACAATATGTAGAGTCAACGCTACCCCTTTTCCATACACGCACAGGAGGGGCATCTATAGTACAGTGTGGCTAAGTTAACATATAGCAGCACAGAGATCACAGGAAAATAGAAGTAAAACAAAGTTTAATTGTTAACTCAAAGAATTTTTTTTTAAAAAAGAGGCACAAGCCTGTATAACATGAATGGTAAAACATACATGTGAAACCAAGAATTGCATTGGTGGGTTAGTAGCAAAAAAGTGCAAATTCATGTACTGCTAAATGAGTAGCAGTACGTAATAATTGTCGACACATGTAATGGGTGTTTCTAGTTCGGATTTGACTTGAACACAACAGATATTGCGATGTGAAGGCAGATTTTCTGAGGGTGCCGAACTGTCATTAGGACACTGGTGTGAGTAGGGTGGACGGCTGATGAAGGGGCTTGGTTCACCTAAATCATTTGGGTGGCGTCTTTGAAGAAATTAATGGCTGAAGTCTGCTGTTGTTAGTACGGACGAGGATGTAGAGAAGGCAAGGGCTGGTCTCTGGCATGACTGAGTAGCGTCTGAGAGGAGTGGCTGGCTGTCTTTTGGAGAGGAGACATCGGTTTGAAGCTGTGTAAACCTTGTAGGTATCCCACGTGGAATCTTGGCACCTGGGATCTCTTGACCTGCTGCATTTCCATAATTCTGGCAGCACGCTGCGCATTATACAGCCAGCCACTCCTCTAAGACGCTACTCTGTCGCTCCAGAGACTTTTGGAATGTTTTTATAGAAAAGTTGAAACAAATTATGTTTAAGGTTTTTAGCTAAATTGATTTGCACATAGTTCTTCGATTCCTGTGTTTCGATTCCTGCCAGATGTATTGCTGTTTTAATTACTCTTGTTTTTATAAGCTAATATAGGCAATGAAATGAATGTCTGTTTGAATGAAGAAATAATTCATCAATTATTTGAAAGAAATCATGTCTCCCCTTTTGAGCTAAGATGTCCAAAAAGGATATGCAAGGTCACCTCCTCTGGTCATGTATGTTTTGATTGAAAGAGGAGAGTAGATGTTCAAATCACAATCATTTCATATACTCTATGCAACATACACAGCCTAAAGTGTTTTAGGATTATTCAACCAACCAACAATCCCAGGTTCATTCAATCCAAATGAGCAAGGAGCTGTGTTGGGCTAACGGAACGCATTAAAGGGGAAAAGGATTGTGGTTAGTTTAGATCCCGTGTGGTTTGGGGAAGCCTTTAACTCCCTCTCGTTGTACTTGAGTTCGTAAATGGAGTTTTCATTGGTTCCTTTTCAGAGGTCTGCCACCTGTGACTCTCTATATCTTTTGACTATGGCTCCCATGATCCCTCACCATTGATTATGTGGATTAGGGATTATTTGAATTGGAGCCCAAGCATTTGGGTAGCCAAAGGGTTCAGACCCCTTCTTTATTGCAATGATATTTGAACTTTCCCATTCATCTGTTGGGCCTTTTGAACCTGAGCCAGCTGATAACATAGGTCAGTGAGCGATACTATCCTGTATCTTTATGAACGGGTCACTTGTTTTATCTTGTATCAGTATTCTGGGGTGTGTATTCATCATGTACATGCATATTTTAAATTTTAAGAACTTTATTTGTAATGTGTTTCAGTGACTCAATTGGTTTTCGATAAGTCTTGTCCATCAATCAATAAATAAAAGGAACTAATGAAAGTTTACCGAGCCAAATCTAATGCTATTGCCCCCAAATGGTGCATGAATTTGGGGCGACATGGACCCCATTCCATTACAAATGAAGTAACATTAATGTATGCACGCTGTCTACTGCATGGGTCTGCAACCCTTGGCTCTCCAGATGTTTTGGAATACGACTCCCATCAGACCTCATTATTAACTATGCTGGCTAGTCTTGATAGCAATTGTAGTCCAATACATCTGGAGAGCTGGCGGTTGCAGACCTTTGGTCTAGTGCTATCCGAGGATGCCCTGCTTTACCCAATACATGTAAAATAGCCAACACTACGTAATAGATCTGATTTTCCTGAGTCCATCAAATCTATGGTTGTCGGTATAGAAGAAACCTCACTTCAATTCCCAAAATTGGATATGATGTGTAACAACATACAAGCGCAAAGTATTAAGCTTATCTACAGCAGAAATCACCTTGGCTACTTCTGGAAAATGGGGCTGCCAAAAAAAATTTCTTCCAGACAAGGTGGAGTGCATTAGTGAAGTGTATGATAAACTCTTATGACACACAAAAATACCTCGGTCTCACATTATATCACAGTGTTGTGTAACCACCATCGGGATGTGGGTACACGCCACGTCCCGGGTGAGTTATTGGAATATTGAGGAACATGATCTAGGGTTGATGGATTAGGGGATGATTTGGGAAATGAATACCAGTATTACCCTTCTCCTTTTAGAGAGGCAACCTGTGCGCCCTAGGAACCTAGGCAAAGGGAAACTGGGGACCAGTAAAAGCACTCATGTTGCCATTATTCCACCTGTGCTCCATGAACAGGTATCTTTTCTTCCCAGGTTAACATGTGGTTAAGGGTGGAAAATCCTCAAATGAATACATCTAAGTGTACTTGATCAGCACATGAACAGTGAGGAATACTCCTAATTTCGAAGGGAGAAGAATACGACCATCTGGAGAGGCCCGCCTCATCAGCTGCTTCAGGCAAATGAATAGGAAAGAGGAAACATTGGAACTGGAATAACCAATTGACATGTCATTTCAATTTCAATTATGGCTTCAGTGTTTTTTTTTTTTTATGGGGGCAGTGGGCTGTTGTCTTTGATTTGCCGTTAATGTTTTCTGTTAATATTTGTTATGAATTAAATGCAAATAAATATAAAAATAAAATAACTTGGGCTATTTGAGCTAATGAACTTTCATGTGAACCCGACACTTGCTTCTCGACTCACTAGCACAATCATGTCTTATAAGTGCCTTTGGTAATAATGAGGCTATATACACTGAGGTGGCGGGCTGACCGTGTTGGTAATGGCGCACTGCCCAAGTTAAGGGGCCGATCCAAGCAAGGTCCCCTAATGAGGACAGCGGTGCCATTGCCAACATGGTCAACCCGCCGCCTTGGGGCATATTGCCTTGAGCACCCACGAGTAACTAAGCGTGGGTGCTAAAGGCGATGATAACATTTAAAAAAAGGAAAAACTGAACTTTACTCTGTCCTGCGATGTAATTTTGGGACAGGAGTCCATCTTCAGTGTTGATTCTGAATCTGAATGACACTGAAGACGGACTCCTGTTCCTTATGCAACGTCGCAGTATGGAGTAAAGATAAGATTTTTTTTTTTTTTAACTTTAACTTCACCCTTAGCACCCAGTTGTCCACAGGTGCTAAGGGTGGTAAGGGGGTGGTGGAAGGAAGCAAGGTACGCCAGGGCGAGGGGCACACAGCGACGGGGGAGCTTGGAATGCAGGCTTATACCAAAGGATTCAGGCTGCGTTCCAAGCTCTCTGATTGGCAGGTGCCCCCACCAAGGGTGCTAATGTCAGGGAAAAGTTAGACCTTAAAAAGTCCCCTGATTTATGTGATCTAACTCGCAAATGAGAATTTGGACACGAGAGAAACCTTATGTTGATCAAAGGACTATGTCCACAGATCGGTAGGACTATTGATCACAGATCCACACCACAAGCACAGCTGGATTTTTGCATCATGTAGGTTAAATCTGTTATTGCTTGAGTTACAACAAAACGGGAAGTGAAATGAGGTCAATGCATTTGTGATGATTATGTGGTGGCAAACCTCCATGTACTTTATATCATCCTACCAGCTGTGTGCAAATCCCAGAAAATAAATTGTAATCCCACTGTTCCAGAATCAGGGGATTCGCCACTTTAAATGCTGTTATTCTGCTTACATTTATTTCAATCAATCACTCAAATCAGGTTTATTTCAGATTAGAAAAATCCATAAAAGTGCATCATAGCATATACCACGTGAACAATCATATCAATAACATAGGTATAAATATAACATAATACAATTCATAGAACTTGAAAATACACAAAGAATGAAATCACAAACCTGCATCTCCTTGCTGTCTCACATGCACTACTAAATCTCAAAAAGTACTCAATTGCTGCTCTGTGATGAGTAAAAGCAACCTTCTCTAAAAGTGGACACATTTAGCTCCCCTCATTGGATAATTTGATAACAGGCAAAACTGAACCACATGTTCCAGGCTATCTGGATCTCCAGTCCCACATTGAAATTGCATCGAACTTATGTCAGACTTTCCACACATGCCGATTATAATGCGCAATCTGAAATGGGTCAAAGGTTTCCTTGCTAACTACACTTGATAACTATTCCATGGGTGCCCACTCCAGGGAAATTGGCAAATATACTTCACTTATGTCATAGTGGGCTCAGGCTGTCCTCTAATTTCTCTGTGGTGTTCAAAGTACATCCATATTATCAATTTCTCACCATTGTCCAGGACAATGCTTGTATTTTCAAACCAGGAGATCCGTCCGAGGGCATCTAGGCTCTTCTGCATGGAGGTTAACCACAGAACTGTATGCATAGAAAGCGCCTCCTCTTTGATGTCCTATTTATACAAGAGACTGAGAATAGTAGGATTTACCCCAGGTGGAGAGCTGAAGGAATCAGGACAGTAAGTGAGGCCATGTTGCTTTTGTTATGAGACCTCTCTGAACAGGTAACTAAATTGTGTAACCTTTTTATTTGTGGCTCGGAAGGTCAGAGCTCATATTCAATTGGCTTGGAATCACCCACAGATTGTACCAGCACTTATTTCCTACCCTTCCTTGAAACTATGTTGGGACCCATGGGAAATGGTGTTACATTATTTTAGAATGTGTCAAAGAAATGCTTAGTGTATAAGAACCATTTGTGACCAAACCTACTAAATTAAGTAGCAAAGAACAGCTAAAAAAGTGTCCATGATATGATGAGCAATGTACGTTAAAATAAGGGAACTGATGGCAGCGCTAAAAGACCCCAGACCAAGTGATGCTGTTAACATTTCCACTTTTAAGAACAAATATAAGACACTAATTGAACAGAAAAATTGATTGTATGTAGTTTAATTTATTTATTTATAAAGTGCACCTAACCCTGGGGTAACTGGGCGCATGAGCCTGATACATGATACAAAATAGAATAGTCATAAAAGTAGAATACAGTGGCTGACAAGGGGTTACAGGTAGGCGGTGTACAGTTAATACAAAATACCTGCAGGAGTTGCCAGTGGTTACAATTAGTTTGGAAATGCGGAGTGGTTAGTCCTATCTGTGAGACGTATCTTTACTTTGGCTTTGAATAGCCAGAAAGATTGCTCAGTTCTGATTGTGAGCGGGAGGGACTTCCAGCATTTAGAGGCCAGCACAGGGGTACTGGCTCCTCCAGCAGTTTTTAGTTTAAACCTTGGTATGCTAAGGCAGTGTGAGTAGGCGGATCTGGTTGGTCTGGTGGGTCTGGTGGGTCTGGTGGGTTGATATCTAGTGAATTTGGCTGAAAGATATTTCGGTGCAGTGTTGGATAGACATTTGTGCGTGATAGCAAAGGTGCGGAGCAGGATTCTACCACGAATGGGGAGCCAATGGGTGTCCTGTCTGAAGCTTGAGATGTGGTGAGACCTTGGTATGTTCAGAGCTGCCCTCAAGGCATTATTCTGTAGGACCTGAAGTTTATTGAGATTTTGTTCAGATGAGCCTAAGAATAGAAAGTTACACTCCACAGGTGTAGAGGACAGGTGGGAAGCCCTACCAACTGCTTCACCCTCAAAAGGCTGCTGGTTGTCTTGGGAAGAAAATCTTTCAATAACCTCCTGACAAATGTAGAACCTTTTACATTTGATGAGCGATTGTTCACCCTAAGAAGCCAGCCAAAAGGTAATGTCATGCCCGGATAGAATTCCTATGAATTTTCTAAAGCAAGATTGACCTATTGGTGTACTGTATCTGCTTAATCTGTTTAATACCATTCTCACACATGGCAAAGCCCCAGAATCTTGTAAGACTGCTGAAGTGATGTGTATCTATAAAAATATGACTGACAATCCCCTGGAAACTAATGCACAATTTCCCTCCTAGATACAATGGGGAAAGTGCAAGGTAAAGTTTTGTTGGCATGGCTAGAGGACTGGAAAGAGTAATCAAATTGTATTACCCACTTACAAACAGCAGGGTTTCACATGGAAATAAGCACCACAGACCAGGTCTTTAGGCTGGTATTATTGAGTAACAAATATATTACCCGTTCAAAAGAATGTCTCCATTTGCTATTTGTGGAGATCAAACCCCCATTTAAGGGACTCATGAGAATAGGACTCTGGAAGACCCTCCCTAAGATTAATATTCCCCTTCCTTATTACAATTGAACATGTCTACTAAAACAATACAGCCTCTGTAAAATGGATCTGGATTGTGAATGCACTATCTCCTTTCTTCTTGAGAAGGGAGTTCACCAAGATTGTGTTCGAGCCCTGCCACTATTTCTCCTCCGCATACATAAGATTGCAGAGGGGATTCTGGCTATAGAAGCTGATGCAAAAACTCTGAAGTAGGATAATATGTTCTTTTGAAGGACACCCGTTTTTTTTTAATGAAAAAACTAAGAACAATGACTCCCAAATACTTATTGAATACTTATAAAATATTACTAATTTAAAATAGAATGTATAAGATCTCACAAGATTCTGATAAGATCCTTATTTAAGCAATAAGCACTGATCTGTAGCATTGCTGCTTCAGGTAATGCCCAGGGGCCCCTTAAAGCGAGCCTGCAGCATTACCTGAAATGGTACTGCCCCCCAAGCAAAGGGCTTATTATTATTAGTACTATGGCCTTATAGACCGGGGTACTAATATTGTCTTTTTTCAGTTGTGAAACGATTTAGCATTTAGCAATTGAAAAAAGAAAAGAAAAAATATATCCACCATGAAGCAGGATAAGTAGTGCTTTCTCACTTTATATGGCGGCCATTCAAAGTCGAAAAAAATAAACAAACAAGATGGCCACCATGATATAGGTAGATGGGACTACACGTAGTCCCCTTTCCCTTTCCATTGCAGCCATTGAAAAGTGAATAAAAAATAAGCAAGAAAGATAGCCACCCTGAAACGGGACTCACATGGTGGCCATTGCTGGGTCGGTGATGCGCCGGGAACATTAGTTCTCCCGGCAAAGGAGAATGACAGAGAAGTGTGGTAAATCCCCTGTTGCGAGCCTCCTCATGGCTGGGAGGCCTAAGCCATGCCCCCACTGGGTACTAATAGAAAATCAATAAGAAATGTATGTATATAAGAGTTGTCTTACCATGCAAGAAAATGTTGGCATTGAGCCCAATCTTGTAGCCATAAAATATCTTTTCTCAAGATCCCAGTATTTCAAAATAGTACCTCTGGCTCCAGTACTGAGATGCTGCATATAACAGCAGTTAGATTTGTGCACGTTCTGCAGTGAGAAGATAGAGACTTGCCAACGTTTCTTTTACTTATGCCCTGTTCTTGATCAAATTCGTAGTTGAAATCTGAAACCTTGTTTCAAGAAGTATGGCATTAGATCCCTGAGCCTATGACTTTGCAATTTCTAATTATCTTTCACAAGCATTGTTTAGGCAGAGTAGCTGTGTCATTGACAGTGCAATAGATATTTTAAAATGGATTAAAGATTATTAAGTTCAAATGTTGTCATTATATCTTTTAGATCACTTATAACGTGCATTTATTTTGTCTGTATGGTAAGTCTATATGATGTCCTGAGTTAAGGAGGCTTTATCTGTTCTCTCACGAAGAGCGCAGCTCACTATCTACGGGACCACTGGACCGAGCGTAGGACGCAACACAGCTCCACAGCCGACTCACACCAGCTCCAGACATCTGACGCAGACCGCAGATGCCCATCAATTCACTTGGACCTCAACCCAGACGCATAACTATCCGAACATGATGGACGCACTTCACCATCATGGCTCCAACTACAACGTATAGTCCTGAAAACCGTTCGGTACATTCAAGCAGTGCAGCTCCAACTTGTACAGCCACTGCAATACATCATTGAAGACACCGAACCAGAAACACCAGTCTTTGTGTCGACAAAACGATCGTATTGTGATTTCAAACAATACATGTAGCAAGCTTTCACTCTGCCTACTAACCCACAAAATAGCAGATATTTGTGTACTCAATGTTACATACCCTGAGTGCAATGGCACCCTTTTAAAAATATGTCTCGTTTTCAAAAATGTCTATTGTGCAAGTGTGAAATAAACCTTTTTTCGATATTTTCGCCGCCTTCAAGGTGTTTGTTTTCTCAAGCTAGCCATTACCTAGCTTCGCTGCAAATGTTGTGACCCCCTTTTCCCGCCTTGGGTCAGGGTAGCTTTTGACTCCATTTCCTTGTTTTTCCTGAGTTAAGGAGGCCTTCATGTTTGTGCAGAGAGAGGCCCAAAACACCATAGGTTGAGCAGCAAGTGTTACACGCAGGAAAGAAACACCCACTTCCTGATCATCAATAAATATGTTAGTATGGTATACCCAAAACAGACTTGCAAACTTGCAAAGAATGTATGTTGGCCCCCATTAGCATGTCTAATCCTCATGCAGACCATGGACATGATCTCTCCAGGTAATTGATTCAACATTAGTCCCGCGTAATCATAAGTGGTGTCTTGTTCATGCTTTAGACCATTTGAATATACGCCCCAAGTTCTTAATCCTAGCTACATTTGTTACAACACATTTTAAATGTTGATGACAAGTTCAAGTGATGTCATGTCATATGTTATTCATGTTCTTATATAATCATGGAAATTGTAATTTTGTAATCTTTTAGAGGGTGCGAAAAAAACATTGTTTAAAAAAAGGTTTTTACTTCAAAGTCACAGGTTCCAAACCACATAAGACAAATTAAGAAGTTCATATTTTCAAACTCTAAATATTTGTCACAAATAAAACAGGGAATAGTTGTTTTTTAAATGATAAAAAAGGCAAAAACATTGAAGTTTAGTTTTAAAACTAGTTATGTTATTCTTTTAATAACACACAGAAATAGTATGCACAGAATTTACTGGTACCAACATTTTGCAATTCGTATTTGTACATGTTCCTTCTTGTGTAATTAGAAATGCAAAACATTTTCTTCTAAAGGTCATATTACATATAGATTTTATGATGAGAAAAAGAGATGCAAACAGATCTTTATTGTGTTTTTGATGATTACATATTGAGAAACAGAGAATCTGATTTTAGCTGCAAAATGAATTTAATGTTTAAAGTGGAGCAACATGAGTTTGCCCCATTCTGCTATTCTAGCACAAACAGGTGCAATATTAATACCTTCCCGTTATAGCAAACTGAAAGTACTCTAAATCTAAAGTGTAGAGAAATCAACCAAATAGTTAAGATGGTGTATGGTCTAAGTAGCTATCAAGACAGCCATGCATCTTTCTGAATTGTGCATATAGTTGGGCAATATTGACAAAACACTTGGGGAGCTCTGGGGAATTCCTTGCCAACACCAACATCCAGATACGCCAATACACAGATGACACGCAGCTTTACTCTAAGATCCATTGTATTAACAGAATTCATTGACTCAAGCACTATCTGTCACTTCGTTCAGGCCTGGATGTCAAGTGCCTACCAGAGGCTCAACATGACGAGGATCAAATTAATTCTCCTAGGAAATCCTGCCAAGCAAGTCCAAGTCTAGGAATGGATGACTGCTGTGAACTCAGTGGATTCACACCTCAACTCTTGCCCACTGCAAAATCTCTCATCAACTCTGACTGGTCTTTCAAATCACACATTGCCAAGAAGAACCAAACATCATGGTACCATTTTGCAATCTTCTTCATAGTCAACAATTTCATCCCTGCCCCAAGTTTAAGAATGCGTGCCCAAGCTAGGGTCATCTCCCAACTGGATTGTGGTGACGCCCTTGTCTCAGGACAACCAAGTACCACCTTGTCCCCTTTGAAAAGCATCCAGCAGGCTGTAGCATGCCTCATAACAGGACTCAAAACATTTCACCATATCAACCCCATCCTCAAGCAGCTGCACTGTTTACCCCTTTTGCACGCATCATGTACAAGACAGTCTCCATCTCCTACAAAGCAGTTACAACCAAAACGCCACTTTACCTCTTCGAGAACTCACCATCTCTGTAGGAACTGCACATCACCAGAAGGCAAAACAATCACCAGGCTGAAAACAAAGAACTGTGTACAGAAACAAACACAGGAAACAGGCCTTTTCCTGCTACCCATAGTGTCTCTGTAAGTAGCTTGCAACTCAGATAAAACAAACTACCGTCATCCTATTCTTCTGGAAGAACCTGAAGACCTTACTCCATAAAGAATATCTCGCCAATCACTGATTGCTAACTATAACCCTTATTCTCCCAGTCTGGTTCTCCCCACCTTCACCTGTTCCCCCTATCCCAGCTCTTCTGTTACCCCTGCATTATTATGTACAGTGCTCTGTTGCTTCTCATTTAGGGTCATGCATTAAAATCCTATACATTCATACAAAACGTGTGAGACATTCAAGCTTCCAACATGCAGCCAAAGTGGATCTCCTGTATTGGCTAAGAGATCTCATTAATCCCCTGAGAGGTACATGCACTGTCACATGGTTCTTCTCAGAGGGAGAGAACAATGTTATAAGCATCTTTTCATTAATGTGCCTAATAGCAGAACTATTGCTGCTGGACAAAACACAGTGTGTGTGGCCTTCTTCGGAAAACAAATCCTTTGTGAAAAATAAACAAATGTTAGATTAACACATTTTATTAGCACATGGATGTAATTACTGATCTCCTCTGAGCCAATCAGAATGCTGTCAATTGAGTCAATAACAGAGCAGAAAGCACTTATCTTCAACCAAGGAATATTCCTTATACCATGAATAGTACGCATTGCATAGTTTTGTACTGCTTGTAGCTTAGCAACTGATTTCTTTATCATGCCCAAGTAAAGAGTCATACAATAGTGCAATCTTCAGAAGATGATTGCCTGGACTAGCATCTTCATGTGGCTATCATCAAATAGAATTCTACTTAGACTGATGTTATAAAGATGAAAATGAATGATTTTGTTACTGTGTCTACTTGTTGACCAAATGAGAGCTGATTGTCAAATAAAATCCCCATGTTCATAACCACACCCGTGGGTGATGGGATGTCCCTAAATCAGAAGGCCAAGGAAAGGGAGAGGAGGTTCAGCAAGATGTCTGTTTTGTCTCCATGTATTCACAGGAAGTTGTCTTACATCCTTTGATGTACTGCCCTTAGACAGTTCTCCATTGTATTGACCCATTCAGATCCCCTATGACGTCAACATGTATCTGGGTATCGTCTGTATGAAGCCGGCATTGAAGACCCCACCTTTCTATAATCTGAATCAAGGGTTACATGTAGATTTTAAATAAAAGAGGGCACAATGCTGATCCTTACGGGACCCCACATGGGAAATGATAGCTGTGTGAAAAGAAATGTTCCAGCTGTAAGCTCTGTTTCCTACCACTGAAAAAGTAGTCCAACCCGATGCTGATCCTGACACATTGATCACAGTTTTAAGGCATTGAATAGGCATATTGTGATCGACTGTATCCAACGCCACCAGTGTATCAAGGAGGATCAGTGTAGCATGGGGGCCTCTATCTATGAGTTCCAGTGACCTTTCTCTCACATGCAGTGCTGTTGTCTCTGTGCTGTCGGGAGGATGGAGGAGTGCTTGCAAGCCAGATTGTGCTTTGGCCAAAATGTAACCCTTTTCAAAGTATTGTGAGATTTTATGAAAGGGTGCCTCTCCTTCCATGATTTTGCTTAGCAAGGTGTGAGGGCTTAGAAATGAAAGCCGGACCCAATGTTGTTTTTGGTTAAAGACTTTTATTAAGATAAACGGGTTGGGAAAAAGTCTCTCTGACCCTGCTCGAAGAGGATTTCCCTACATAAAACCCAAAACTAAGGATTTTTCTTGATCAGGATGTCAGAAATCAAAAGCCGTCCTTGTCTCCAAATGTTCGATCCTGACCCTCACACTTCAAACTAAATAATAAGGTGAGAATGGAAATGTCTTTAATCTGGTATTTGCAAAAAGTGTTCATAAATGAAAATATAACGGCTCCAACATAAAAGTTCTTCAAGGTAACAGAACTTTGGTTCCAAAGGGTGGTTCTGTTCCCGTGGATTCTTCAATGGGATGGCAATGTCTCTTGTTCTAACAATTCTTTGTGTCTCTCCTTAGCACACAGCAATCCTGTTAAATACAAGGCAACTCAGCCTTGTGGTTTCCTTCTGTTAAAAAGTTCCTTCTTGGTCCAATCAAATACTGTCCTTTCTTGGGACTTCTCTGCAGGTTTTGAATTTGCCTGGTATACTCCCCTGCCAGGACCTCTTAAGCACGTCCAACTGCCTTGTATACTCTCCTGCCATGGCTTCTCATATACTTGCAATGTTCCTGGTTTACTGGCCTACCAGGATTTTTATTTTCATATATGTATAACAGTCTCTTTTTCACAATTGTATATCTTTTCCTCAATTCAGTATTTCTCGTGCTTTCAATGTTCACTTTCAGTTTTCCCCATATCGGCATTCCATGCACTCATACATTGTTAGGGGTTGCATTTGTATTCCACCTTTTTGACTCACCAACAATCTTCTTATCGTTTCGGTGTCTGAGCCCTTACAAAGTTCAGATTGTCTTTGCCATGGTTGCTGAAATGCCCCAGGGTCCCCACTTCGCTTGGGCAGACTCACTGGCTGTGTATGGCGTCTTCGATCCTGTTCACGCTTACAAGGCGCAGCTCTGCCGTTTGCCTTCCACTCTAAACTGACTGGACATCTCTCTGCTTTCTCCCACGCCTCTACTTCTGCACGCCTGCCCACCTTCAGGTCCCGGTGAGGCTAACACTGATTCCTCCAGCTGCTGAACCACCAGGAATCGTCTCCTGGTTCCTGGAGTTTCTGCAGCCTTGCTTGCTCTCACAACAATTCTTTCCCTCTTTGCTGGCAAGTCACAAGGCAGATGTGATGTCTTCTCCTGAGCTTCCTCTCATAGTTTGACTTCCATTTTTAAATATTCTGTGCACAAGTGCTCTCTCACAACAACTAGCACGCACTATGAGCCTGAGGATCCTGCTGCTCTGCATCATTTCCTTCATCCTCTTGGTCTCAGTACTTCAGCGGTTGTGGGAATTGGAGTCCACTGATATCAGGTGATGTGCAGTACTTGTAGAACCTCTCTCAATGATTCATATGAAGGATCATTGCTATATGAAGGGGAATTAGAACTGAAGATGGTTTTCTTGGAGCTTTTATTTTTTAAACCATGGATGGGAGTTTGGTTTGGTTTGGTCTAAAGGGTGTTGGGAAAGAGTATCTCTAGGGAGGAACAGATACATGGCAATAGGCCACTAGGATAGTGGATATAAAGGGGTCTTTCTCATGGACAAATGGTAGATACCCCGTCTCATCCAATGAAGCCATTACATTCCCCCGGTAGTGGTCTCCTCCCATGTGATCCTCCCTCATATAGCTTCCCCCTGGGCCAGGATTAGGAAGTGGCTGCCATCCCCTTTCTGCATGGGAGGAGGTCACTGCCAGGAAAACAGTGATGACAAAGATAAGGTTCATTTTTGCCTCAAAGTTTGCCTGCTCCACGGGATCGAGATATGCCTTCTTCAGTGGTGTAACGTGAGCTTTCTTTAATTTATGTGGATCGATACCTCTTTAAAATGAGGCATTAAAAATAATGGCTAAATCATATGCCAGCATGAAGATATGCTCATTCATAAATGTAGGTGAATGGTTATCAAAGGATGAGCCTGTTGCTCTTAATCCTTGTACTCTCCTTATACCATCAGCACTAGCAGCATAAGATCAAAGCACTTAAAAAAGAGGGCATCTATGACATGAGGAGTCCTCTGTGCTGGCATAGATTATGGGTTCCGTTGCAATGATCTTAGGAAACTCTATGATTTTAGTTGGAGAGAAGGGAACAATTCATCACAAAATCTTTGGATCAGAATAGTTTTATTTGTCGCTCGTGACAATGTAGTCAGTTCATGGTAGATTTTGAACAGCTCACTAGTGCTAGGGTCGGCCATTAAAATTCTCTCGCATAAATAGGCTTTCTTAGCTTGTTGTAAAGCCTTTTTGTAAATTCAGAGGATAATGTATTGGCACTAATTTGATTGAGGGGTCAATGCTTCCTCTAATTGGTGCCCCTGCCTTTGTAAATCCAAAATGGGTGCATGCTGGTGGGCCATTCTTTGAGTTAACCATATTGAGGTGCCCTAAAAACCATCTCTGCCTGCAAAGGCATCTGTCTGAAAGATAATATTAAGCATCTTCTGGTGCACTTTAACCAAATGTTTTTTCAGCCACCTTTTTTAACTAATACAACATACCAGTGCAGAGCCCTCAATTAAATCAACGTGTCCTAGAATGTTATGAATGGTTATTTATAACACACTTAACCCCCTAGAGATTTCTAAGCATAGACCCGAGATTCGAACCTGTGCTGCTCTGCATAGTTTTGCTTCCAAGTTGAGCGCGTTGCCACTGAGCTATACTACCCTACGTTTACCATACTCTTAACAACATGTAATTCAATGAATGGGGGCTGAGTAATAGTAAACTGTGATATATTGTCAAAAGCTGCTCTCAAAAACTGCAATTTTCTCTTTCTTGGCTTTGAAGCACTGCTACGCCAATCCAAATAAAGGTAAAATGGAGAAACTGTTCAAGGTTTCGATTCCACCTTTGGCAGAAGGTTCTGGAAAAATCTAAATTGGTTACTTTCAGGGAATGGTAGATAGGCATAAGAAAGGTGATGCACATGCTAACCAACTATGTTATGCATTTCAGATGTTTACTCGAGTCTGTTAGGGTTTACTAAAAAATATACCATAAATGGAATCCATAAAAAGAGTCATTTTAGGGAGATTGCCAACTCTGTAGACAGTCTGTAAAGCATATGTAGAAACTGCTATCCCACTCACATTCCTAGCCATCAAACAGCAATAGACATGTATATTTTTCTTTTTTTCGCATTCACAGTGACAGGCCTTTTAGGTCATTGCCAGTCAAGCATTAGTGTTGGGGGACTGCTCCTGGCAAGCGGGTTGGAAGGTGCAGCTTTTGTGCTGCTGCGCAGCCCCCCTGACATACGCGGGTCACCTTTGAGAGTATGAGAGCAAATGAAAAAAGCATCCTCTGTACTTTTTTCTTTGTGGTCATTTTTGAGAATGTGCCCTTAAATCTGCAATTAGTTAGCTCAGTTATATGAACAATGTCCTCATTGATCTTAATTGCCTTAACAAAAAAAACAGATTATTCCAGCGGGTCTTGAGCACACCTGTGTTTTAATATTAATGTATTAGTAAAGGAGAGTGTAAGACATACAGCAATGCAGCTTTTAATTTAAAAGAAACAACATTGTGAACTGAATGAAAAAAAAATGCGCTTTTTGTTGATGTTTTTCAGTTTTCTATCAGACTTGCCCCAGAGGAAGGCAAAAACAATGCCAGACAATGTTGCTTTTGGGGACACATTTTCTCATGGCTGCCAGCAGGAAACATCACCATGCAAGAGGATTTTTATTTTCGTACTGTAATTCTTCTCCTTCCCATTTACAAATACATTGCAGGGAGGACAGGGCAGAATACATTAGCATCTGATATCTGGCGACATGCTGTCTTCTCTGCCACCTCTAAGACTAAGAATAAGGAATGGCAGGTCATTGTTTGCTGAGAACATTTCATACATGGTTTGCTTTCTGAGATGTCCTAAAGAGAGAGAGAGAGAGAGAGAGAGAGAGAGAAAGAGAGAGAGAGTGAAAGGGTGTGTGTGTGTGTGTGTGTGTGTGTGTGTGTGTGTGTGCTCTTGTGGTGTCTCCTCATCCACAGAGCCCCCAAATGCCCCACACTGTCCCCTAAATCCACTACAAATATTTATCCCTAAAACATCCCAAATCTGTGGTGTTTTAAATGCTTAGTTTCACTGTGAGATGTTGTATTGTACCTATATATTCACCTACTTTCATCAATTGCATGCAAATCTGCCCATTAGCTAAATTAAATCAGTAGTTAAGGTGCACATCGCAGTTGCACACAATCACCGTGCTGCCCCTTGCCATGCATTATCCCATCAGGGAGTCCCGGCTTCTAAGCCAACACCACTTCGGATGCAGTGACTCTCTTCCGTTATTTAGCATAGGAAACTCAAAACCTCAACTCTCAGATTGCAAAGTGATGTTGGACTTTTGGATGACTAAGTACAGTGTTGGGAGAGGATGGTGGTTGAAGGATGGTGTCCACTTTGGGGAGAGGGGTTGTCAGTTGAATTATTCAAGGGTAGTGATGGGAGACAAGTGGTGATTGGTAGAAGGAAGCTAGGATGACTGTCGTGTAACACAAGGATCTTTCCAAATGGTTTTCAATACCTTTATTGGCAATATTTACCTTAGCTTACATGGGGAAGGGTGCTCAGGCAATCAGGTGCCCGGAAATGCGGCGAAAACACACAGTACATCTCCTGCATTTCTACATCCATCAAGGCACTTCCCTAAATGCTGCCACCTCAATGGCTCCATGTTGCCTCCTCATACCCCCACCATCTTCCACACTCCCAAGGCATCCTGTACCCTTTGTCACCCCTCTCCATCACTTCCCCCTTACTTGCTAGAACAGAGCTTTGTGCGCCAGTCCCGGCACTACTTCCCACACACAGTCACAGAAATAGAATGGCCATTTTGATTTTTAAAAATTTTCATGGCAGATTGGGCTCACACAATACACACAGAGCCCATCTCCATGTAATAAAAAACTATTTATACCCCAGACACTTGGACATAACCCCTGTGTGTGAATAGCAATCGCTTCCATATGTAGGGTGCATACCTGGCTGGTAATGCCATTGCCAAGGTTTTCGCTTACCTCGGGGCTGTCTAGGCTAGTGTTGCAGGCCGTTACCGGTCATGTATGCCCCCAACATGGGCGTGATAGCTATAATCACTAGTGTAGCCAAGAAAGATATGTTCCAGCTATATTCCCTCAAGCAAATGCAATTCTTGTCACCCCCTGGAAGATTTCAGAACAGTGATCAAGGCATTGGCTCTCTCAAATTTGGATGGGGTCCATGCTCTAGTCTGTTGTCTCCCAAAGTCTTCCACCACTAAAGCCGATTTTACCTTCAGGCAGCCTGAAAGATTGCAGTTTTGAAAAATTAAATAAAGACAAAGGACCATACCTGATTAATGCCTACTCGCTCCCAGTTGAGGGAATAACACAGTTTAGGGTGACCTAAGAGCAGAATGCAGTACATTGAGCCTCACCCCTGATATTCTCAAAGTTAACAAATTGAAATCTGCCAATTATGCATTCTCCTACTATGCCCCCAACTCTCTCCATGAAGATTTGGGGCCCTTCCCGTTCTTACTGCTTTTCCCGAGATCCTTAAAAATATCTTTTTGGGCAGATGTTAAATCTCTGCCTCAATTTTTTTTCTATACAATAGAATTCAAGGGCTTTACTTTCTTCTTCTACCCATTTTGGGATCTTATTGTAAATTGGTAATACTTCTATCAGTGCATTCCTTTGTTGTATGGCCAGAACCTGTTTGTTTGATTGTTTGTTTAAAAGAATTGTTCATTAGACAGTTGATGTATGGAAATATCAAAGAGTTACATTCATACATGTCAGAACTCTTTATAATCTTACAGATGTTAGGAGAAGAATTTGGCAGAAAAATATAAATGTTCCTCTGTAACACTTTCTCACTCCTCCAAGAATGTTAGTACTGTCATTAATCGGTGATTCATTCCTTAGCCCAAAGAACTCAGGCAGGTTTAGTTTCTAAAAAGTGGTATTGGCTCTTTTTTTTTTTTTTTTTTTTGTGTATAATTGTATTACAATTTTTACAAATTCTGTCCAAGTTTTTTTTTTTTTTTTTGTCCTTATTTCCTGTTTTCCTTTGGGACTGTCCTGGAATTTTCTGTTCCATGGAATGATTGAAAGCTTTCTGTTGTTATTTCTTTTTCGTCCAGCTTCAATTTTTCCAAGAAGGTCGCTGTGGCAACTGTCAAAGATGCAGAGTTGCCACACATTAGCATATTCCACCAGGTTTCTTCATTTGCCGTTTGATGCCGATCTTTGAGTGTTTTGAGATGGATAGTTCGCATGGTTGCCGTTCCTGCGCAGTGAAGAAGAAGGTGGCGTAGTGTTTCGGTTTCCCTCTGTTCACAATATCTACAGTTTTTGGTTGTCGACTGTTTTCTTCGAAAGAGAATCTCATTGGTTTTCAATATGTTTAGCCTTGCTCTCAAGAAAGTTGTTCTAAGTCGTTTGTCTGGAAACTTTTTTAGGTAATTTCTAACTTCATCTACTTTTTGGGTGTTCATAGTGTAATGTGTTGTGGTTGTGAGCTCTTCTGTTTTATCTAAGGTCTCAATCCAGTCTTGTATTTTCAATTTTTTCTTTACTTTTCCCGGGATCCGTTCTATTTCCCATTCAGAGCATCCAATTTTTTCCGCTTGTTCCAATAGTCTGCTGTACCAACTTGATAGTATTGGGTTTGTTTCACTCTTCATCTCTTGATATATTATCTCCAGTATTTTAGGACGCGGCTGCCTTCGTATTGGCTCTTTGGCGTTTGACACGGTCAACCATGCCATCCTGCTCAATCGGCTCCGTGATAATCTGCATATCACCGATCAGGCCCTGGCCTGACTGACCTCGTTCCTTTCTGATCAACCCTCCCTGGTCCAACTTACTCACTCTCTACCTGTGGTGTTCCCTGGGGGTCTGCCCACTCTCCCTGGCTGTTCACCCAATACCTGGCACCTCTCGCCCACCGCATTGCTGATCTCTGCTCCAACTTTCAGTGCTATGCAGATGACACTCAGCTCATTTTCAGGCTCCACTCTGCCACCTCTTCTCCTTCTCTCATCTCTGACTGTCTGTCTGCTATCCAGGAGTGGTGTGCTACCAACGATCTCTGCCAACATGCCAGTACGACAGAGATTCTCCTCATCAGCACACCTGCACCCTCCTTTCCTGTCACACTCTGGTCGGCCTCGCTTGGTCCTCTTCCTGCTCACACCTGTGAGGCTAAGAACCTCAGGGTCATCTTCGACTCCACACTCTCCTTTTCTCCTCACATCTCTGATGTCTCTAAGAAGTCATGTCTCTAAGAGGTATTCTTCTTTTCCTCTCCTTCCCCCAGAAGCTCACTGTCTATAGATCTCTGGTTCTCTCTAGGCCGGACTGCTGCAACAGCCTCTTTTAAATCTGCCTGCTTCTACTCTCCGCCCTCTGCAACTCATCCAGAACAGGACTGCAAGACTTGTCCTTGGCCTCAAACCCAGGGATCGTATCTCTCCGGCACGGAAATCTCTGTATTGGCTCCCAGTGGCTGCAAGTATTACATTCAAGACCCTCTGCACTGTCCACAAGGCCTTCTGGGGCCTGGGTCCTCAATACCTCAAACTCTCTCTTCGTAAATACCTTCCTACTCAAGCTCTTCACTCCTCCACCTCCAACTCCCTCAGCGACAGTTGCTTCTCCAAGCAACAAGTTGGTGGTAGATCTCTTTCTTCGGCTGGGGCTCCCTCTCGAACAGCCTGCCTGCCTCTCTGAAACTCTGTTACGGAGTACCTCAAGACCTTCCTCTTTGCTTCTGCCTTCTATATTCCTCTCCCCTGCTGATTTCCTGTCTGATACTACACTGGACACCTGGCTACCCTCTGATTATCGGCCCAGGTCCCTGCCCATCCAGTTGCACACCTGCACTGCCTCCTGGCAACCCTTGCACTTGGGTCTGTATCTGTAACCCTACAGTCCCCCCTACCTGCACTTTTTATCACCTGCCGTTTGCACTTACCCTTGCACCTGCCATCTGCTGGTCGCACACGCACTTCTTGTTATTGTTTTGTATTGTTTTGATCCCATGTACAGCACTGCCCCCGCTGCTTCCCCCTGGCACTTTTCCCCTCCCCTGCACTTGAGCGATCACAATGTCACTTGGACAAGTAAAATCGTTGTCTCTATCCTCCCTCTGTTCTCCCTTCCTTGCCTTGAAACACTTGTATATAGGCGCATTACAAATGCCATATCATATCAAGGGAACCACCTACGTGCTGAAGGGTCACCACAGAGCAATTTTCCACAAGTGCATGGCGAAGTGTATACCAAAAATGTTAAAAAGTTGGAAATCACTAACTTTTTGTTTTACATTGCTGTCACGCTAAATGTAAATAATATATGCTCATTATGCTTGGCAGGCAGTATTTACAATGGATTCCTATGAAAATTCCATGAAACGCTCATGCTGACCTAAAACAAAGTGATTTTGCAGGTGGACCGGCTAAAGAGGTGGACACCTACGTCCTTTCCATCTCCTGCAAATTGCTTGGAGCATAAACAAAAGATGTAAGCCATTGCCAGCTCATTTTCATGTCTTACTTTTACGCTCTGGCACTCTTACATGATTGTGTGCCTCTAAACAGGAATGGCCTGTGTCCATTCTACCTCTGGCCAAGGACAATGGAAAACTACAAACTAGGATATATATAAATATATATTCAGGGGAAAAACGTTGTTAAAGGAACGTTACAGTTAACTTGCTCTAATAAAAACCTATGAAATTCAGTGAAAAAACTTTGTTAAAGGGATATTATGGTTATAAGTAAAACAGAAACCCCTCCCCCAGATATTCACTAGTTATGGTAAGCTAAGCAACTCGCGCCACCACTGTGCTTTGCTAACACAAACACCCATGACATCAAAGACGACATCAAACATGTCATTTAAGACATCACTGATGACATCACATATTTAAATTTGTAGTTTTCCATTGTTCTAGGCCATGGGTAGCTTTTTACACTAAATTTCATAGGTTTTTACCAGTGCACCCTAATTTGCTAAAACTTCCTAATGTTATACTTGCCCTCAATGTAGCAGTATTTTCGGACAATCTCTAAAGTTCCACTATAAAACAGTGCCATTTCCCACCTTAAAGCAACTTTTTACAACGTTTTTTGTTCGCCGACATTCACGAACATCTAACATCATCTCGGACTTTCCAGACAGTGTCACATGACCATGCGCATGTATAGTGTGATGACGTGTTTGCGAACGAGTCTGCACTTTGCGCACAGGTCCGTGAATCGCGAACAGTTCAAAACTGCATTTTCAGCTGATCTACAATGTTTCAAGGTGAAAATGTATCCTAGCACAGCTCCTAGACCTATTGTTACTAATTTTCCATCTGCAATCCAGGGGAGAACACATGCTTGGAAGAATATTAGCACAACTGCTATTTAACTTTTAAAAAATGGCATCATCCATGGCCATTCCCCCTCACCAGGAGGCACCACCACCACCACCACCAGCTGGAGGGCCTAGACAACGGAAAACGTGCAATGATGCAGAAAAGAATCAAGAGGACCAGGAAGATAAGATAGAGGAAACGCCTACCTTCAGCACCCAGAGAGAATCATAGGTGTGGCGGTTCTTCACCACCGTTGGGGGTGTACCAAAGGCTAAGGCTACCAAGGTCAAATGCATTGAGTGCAACATTGTGCGGACAACCTGGGCAGTACTCCTAGTGAACCACCTCCATGTGCTGCCACAACAAATCCAACCACCGGGATGCACTGAGAAAGTTGGTTCCTTTCTCAGGAAGTAGTAGGCTGTCTTCCACTACCTCATCTTCCTCAACCAATACTGCCAACGCACAGGCTACTTCTGTGGGGCACAAAATCCCACCAGCTACCTTGAAAACTATAAAAGAGTCAGTTGAACCGTATCTTTTCAAGACAAAAGTACTCTGTATATACTGCAGCACACCACTCTGCAGGGAGGAGCAGTTTTGAAGCGCTTTCGAGGATGTAATCAAAGAGCAACACTGCCCCATACCTTAGATTTAATGCACGGCCAACATCTTCCCAAGTTCACCTGCCCATCCATATCTGTAGTTGGTGCCCCTTCACTTATTTCCCCCTCCCCCCCACCTTACTTCCTGGCTTCTCCAGCAAAACAAAAACAAAAAATTCAAAATCCCAAAAGACTCAAAAAAAAGGTTCTTTTATACAGAAAATAGGAGTAAAAAAATGAGCTTATAGATTCCATCTAGTTTACATTTTCCAGTGAAGTAGTTAAACTCAATAATATTCTCCAACAATCCTATTAGCATTTTCTACTATGCTAATGGAAATAATAGACAATTTTATACTAGAGAAAAAAAAAAGCCCAGAAACAATTTTCTGTCTCAAATACTTTTTTCTAGCATACAATAAGGACCAAAATCCATGGACCTTAATGACTATCCGAGGTCTCTGCAGTCCCCTCTCCAGGCCATGCATCATTAAAAAACCCAAATTGCACATGCACACCATTGCACAAGACAACCCTTCTACCCTTTTTTACTGTTATGTGTGTAACACTCCCTCATTGCCTGCTTTCAAACAGTCACACATCTATCCACTAATTAGTTCAGAAAACTTGATATATCACCCTATCACCACATTAAACTTCCACACCAACTGCCACTTAAGAATATTCTAGAAATCATTTGCATCTGAATTGTCCTTGCTTATCCCAAAACATTGTACCCACTGCTGCTATAAATGCACATATGTATTGTGCAGCCAGAGAAGTGCATGAAGGGAACGGGTAGTAGGGATTGCCAAGTGCTGTTAGGAGCCCAGAAGGAAAGTGGCAACAAATGCCAAGGTGGTAGGGCACTGGCTAATTGCTGGGGCAGAGAAGTCCAATGGATAGGGTACTCAGCCACCAGGCAGTAGATCTGCAAGGGCAGTACCGAAGCGGGGTGGAAGTGTACTGGTGTCAACTATATATAGGACCTGTGAGGTTCATGAGGGACCAGGCCACCATACTCAGTAGCTGTCGTATGAGTTATCAGGGAAGAGATTAAATAAAACAGGTAAAGGAAAGCAGAGTTTTTAAAAGTTTCCAAAACTTAAGGGAGTCCAGCTGAAGTATAAGAGGAGTAGGAAGGCTGTTCCAAACAGAGGCACAGACCAAAGACAGAGACATGCCTCCCGCTCTCTGTTTCAAAAAGCTTATGGCAAGCAGAGAATGAAGTTACAGGAGTGGAGGGCTCTGGCAGGGCAGTATTTAGGGAAACAAAGTATGACATATTGTACTCCCAGGACCAGAAAGCCTTGTCAATGATACAGAGGATCTTGAATGTCGTCCTTGCATCCACCAGAAGCCAATGTACACATTTTAAGGCTGCAGCGATGCGATGCCTGGGCTTGAGGCCAAAAAGAGTCTTGCAGCCCTATTTTAGATTGGCTGAAGGGGTGTTGACAGCAAAGGGGGATGATAAGGAAGAGGTTGTTGCAGTGATACGACATTCATTAATCGCCTGTGTTTTTTACAGCACTTTTTGATTAAATATTTTTGCTGAAAAAATCATTGTAAAATTTGGGGGGAGGGCATATAAGAGGAGGGATATGGGGGGGTGGTGTATAGGGAATAAATGAAAGGAGAGGGTGATATTCGGGGGGGGGCCCGCAAATAAAAAAAACGCAATTCAATGATTTGTTTTGGCAAACATTTTTGGGCAAAAAGTGCCACAAAAAATAAAACGGGCAAAGAATGAACATAGAACCGTTGCAGTAGTCCAGCACACAGAGGCCCAGGGCTCTAGAGACATTCAGCTTATGGGGGAAGGTGAGGAATGGTAGAATGCCTATACGGAGGTGAAGCTGAAAGTGGGCTTTCTTTACAAACTTCAAAATGTAACGACTAAAGGAGAGAGAGAACTCAAAGATGACCCCAAGGCTTTTGGCCTCACAGAATGGTGAGAGTAGACGGTCCAAAGAGGGCGGCCAGTGGCTAGGAGAATAACAGGGCACAAGTGCCGCAATAAGAAAGATCTCAATTTTACTGGCATTGAGACAGAGATTTTTAGCCGCACACAATGCCTCGATGGCGGTCAAACAATCAGGGATAAAAAACGAGGACAAGAAATTAGTTGAGGGAAGTTTAAAGAAAGCTGTGTGTCTTTAACATAACACTGGAAATGAGAAATGAAGAAGGACATCTGGTGAGCTAGAGGGACAAAATAGATATTGAAGAGACACAATCATAGGATAGAACCCTAGGGGACTCTGCAGGTAGACAGTGAGGTGGTGGAGTACAAACGGCCTAGTTGCAGCTGGGAAGGGTGGTTAGTGAGGAAAACCGGTCAGCCAGTCCAGTGCCCAGTCCATGATGCTAAAGGTATCATGTAACCATTTAATGAGGAAACAATGGTGGACCATGTGAAAGGCGGAGGACACATTAAGGATCAATATCCTCAATTGTACTACAATAATAAATACTATATATGCTTCCATTATATCATTCCACTATAATACAAATACTATATACTCCCCCTGCAATACCTATAATTACTAAACACATACTACTATAGTGTGTGTGGCCCGCGGCCACAACCACCACAATATAATTAAAATTAAACCCTGGCCTGTAGCAGGAACAAATAATAAGGATGTGCTGGGCCATACGTATACTTACTTAGCTGTAAAATATAAGTGGATGAAGTTGAAAAATAGGCAGGGCATTCTTGAGATTTGGAGAAAGGTTGAGGATTTGGATGATGTTCCTGAGGACCCTACAGGGAGAGTATTTGTAATACCAGTACCCTGTGTCACCCCCACACCTTGCGTAACCCCTGCATCCTGTTATACACCTACAACCCCCACCGGGGTGTTATCCCATGCAAGCAGCTTGAGGTTATATTAATCCCCAGTATGTGCCCCATGCAGCCTTACGACAGAGAGCCCATACCACCTATGAAAAGGTACTGCAGCCCTCAGCAGTATGCCACGTTCGACCCATTCGTGGTGGCAACTGAGAACAGGAAAAAGAGGCATGTATTGCTACATGCCAACCCTGAGTACACTCCCAAGGGAATTCAATCCCAAATAGGTAAGTATAGCAAGTAGAGTATAGTATAGCACTACTGGCAGTTAAAGGTCTTGATGTCTAATAATTTCTTAGTTTCAAGAATTAGAGTAATAAGTTTAGGGGGAGTCAGAATCAATGGCTAGCTCCAGGCTTAATGGTAATTTCACCAAATGTTAGTGTGTGTGAGCGTGAACCACTCAATTTCATTCAAAAGTCTGCAGTTATACAGATCAACATTATGCATGAGACCAATTTCATGACACAAGCTTTTGCAAAAGTAAAAAGTACCCTCTGTGGGTTATTTTAATCAATTAGGTTTCACAATTCTTTGTGAGTGTTTTTTCAAACAAAAAAGATAAAAGTAACACAGAGTAAGTTCACATCACAGGCTTTGTATCACAGAATTTCAATTATAAAGCTAAAACAACGATTTTTGCTCATAACATAACATAACATTAAGGGCGTGGCGTCTGCCTTTCTTTGGTTTGAGAACAGTGTGACGTCCCGTGTCAATAGGTAGTTCTTGGAGACATACAGATGTAGGACACTTTCTTCAACCTCTTAACATATGATTGCAATGTCCACTTTTGATCATAATAACAAAAATAAAGTTCTTTGGATTAAGGTCACCAATCCCAAATAGCATCAGGGTTTTTAGTGTATTGCCAACGCATTTTGGACTTTGCAGCAGTCCATCTTCAGGGCCAATAATACTACTTGTTCCAAAATTATATATGTTCACGGCTTCAGTTTCCTAAAGCAAAAATGTAGAAAATAACCAACTATTACTGCTATTTACCTGACTCAATGTCAACAGTTCAAAATATAAAAAATTACACATAACCCACCTCAATTCTAGTACTGGTAGGATCCCTACTTCCAGTCTTTGGGCACACCCTTGTGTTTGGATGTGACTGCGCACATAACAACTGTTGTGTGATGGTTTCCACCTCATGCAGACTCACTCAGAAGAAAACTTCTAGAGCAAAGGCAGAGAGAAGTGTGCATTTAATAAATGCTTCTTGGGAGATTTAGTCTTATGCTAAAAAAACTTTGTGTGCAAGGATGACCAAAGTCATCCATCCTACCATCCTTAGTTATTGGTTCCCCCATATACACTCTATCAAGATGGTAACTCTAGTCAAACCTAAAATAAAATAACCTCATGAGGCAAGTAGCAGTGGGCCACTGACTCACTGACCTCCTGGCAGTATAACAACCTTTTCTCCTTTTTTTAATAGAAGTTATGGCTCTTACCTCTATGAAAGAAACGAGCATCGACAGGGAATGCTCTGGCGTCCGGCATGAGAGTGACGCTCTCCCGTCTGTGTATTCGTATTTGACTGCTGCTTGTGTCCCTGTGCGCATGTGCCGTGCGGGCAGCGCGAATCCCAGGGCCGGGCCGCTCCACACCCACGCATGCGCAAAAGGAACGCTACAATTGTCTCGATGCGTATGTGCAGAGAGAGAAACGGGAGTCCCAGGGTCGGGCTGCCTCACCCCCGTGCATGCGCATGTTGAGACATACAGACCCCAGGCTCGGGATGCTGCTGTCCCACGCACGCGCGTCTGTGCTCCTTGGCGTACCCACACAGGGAAGAAGTGTATGAGGAACGCGCATGCGTTCATATATGTCTTTGAGTATGGATAAAGTAGAATTCAAGTGACTTATCACTGACCGGACCTCAGTGGAACCAGATGACCATGCAGGGACATAAAAGTATGTATAGCATTCCCAATAGCTGAATGCCTGATTTATATATAGCTCTGAAATGAAGCAGATATACAAATGAGAGCATGTTACTGGTCCCCCTAGATGACGTCTGCTAGGGTCTCCATGTCCCCGATGCTATGCTCGAGAAGGGGATGCCTGTTTACCCTACATATTGTCAAAAGAAGTAGGGGAAAGGGGTATATCATTAAATCTGATTGGTATTAGTATGGAATTTACCTATTTTTAGCAAGGATTCATGTTACCTGGGCCTCTGTCTGGGTGAGTGGGGGTGATGCAGACCAAAGTCTGCTCGGGTCCCCATCTGTCCCAAGTTGTGGTCCCAAGGTGGCAAAACCCTGCATTTACACACTGCAACCACTCTATGGTTGCAACCATTTGTAGACGTACCATGTCCGTAATAGACTCTGGGGCTCCCTATCTTTTCTAGGGTATATTGTGCTCTGATCTTACGCATGTCTCTCTAGAGATGTTCTTTCTATGTACCTGCTACTATGATTGATAAATGTACATATCCTATAAGTCTCTGTTGTCATGTTAGCTTAAAACATCCAAAGGGTGTTGGAAGACATTCACATTCTAGAGCAAAGAGTGGCATTGTTGTATATCCCACCTCTAGGATTTGGACAACACCCTTCTAACACCAGATACATCTCAAGACCAAATGATGTCCATCTTTGGTTAATTTCTGACCTGTTCACCATGGACCTCAGATCAAAATCTGTCTTTGCATTCGATTTAGGTATCAGATATTCAAGTAGAATGCATCTTGAATCAAAGTAAACTCCACCTTTAAGTACATCAAACATAGCACATCAAATCAAATTCTATATTCATGCCTCTAGGGCTAAGACAGTCAAGTGTATCAATCCACCTTATTTCCCTCTGGTGTAAGGTTCGTGCAACATCTCCACCCCTAGGGTCAAGTGTCACTTGCTCCAGTATTACCCATTTGATTTGTGCTATGGAGTGTCTGGCTTCTGCAAAGTGCATTGCGACTGGTGATTTCTGACTCTTCATTCTAATGTTCGATTTGTGCTCTGACCACCGTATCTTAGCTTTTCTAGTGGTCATGCCTATATAGAATAGCCCACAAGGGCACTTGGGCCCATAGATGACATTAGATGAATCACATGTGCAGGAATGTTTAAGGGGGATGGTTTTCCCTGTATGTGGGTGTCTGATGGTATTTCCTTTTAGCATGTTGCTGCAATGCTGGCAGTTAAGACATGGAACAGTGCCCTTGAATGTGGGTGTTCCGGTGCTTGTGGTGGTTATGTCTGCTCTGATCAAGCTGTTGCGTAGAGACTTTTTGTTCCAATATGCAAACGTCGGAATTTTTGGGAATAGTTGTTGGAGCTTTGGATCCATTTGTAACATATGCCAGTGTTTCTGAATAATCCTTTTTATTCTCTTACTCTGGGTTGAATGTGTTGTCACATATACCAGCTTTTGTTGATCTTGGACAGGTCTAGGTGTCAGGAGAGTTTCCCTTTGAATCAGGTTCACTTTCTCTTTAACTCCAGATATTACGTTTCTGTCGTATCCCCTTTCAATGAATTTGGTTTGTAGGGCAGATGAGTGTCTGGAGTATTCTGTGGCTTCCGAGATATTCCTTCTGTACCGTGGAAACTGGCTTAGCGGTACACTGTCTAATGTTCTTTGTGGGTGAAAGCTTGTGGCTAGGATTAAGCTATTCCTGTCTGTCTTCTTGGTGAAGATACGTGTTTCCAACTTCCCATCCTTTACATAAACTTCAACATCCAGAAAGTGGATTTCAGATTCACTAGTGGATGTCGTAAAATTAATTCTTGGATTCATCAGGTCCATCATGGCAAAAAACTGTTGAAGCTCATCCTTCGGGCCCATCCAGATCCCGAAGATGTCATCAATACATCGTATATAAAGTGACAAGTGTCGTGACCACCTCGGGGATGTCAGTACATTCTCATATTCCAAAAAGAACATAAATATGTTGGCATAGCATGGGGCCATGGCCGCTCTCATACTGGTTCCTGAGGTCGCAAAAAATATCGCTCTCCAAACTTGAAAAAGTTATTAATTAGGACCAATTTCAACAAGGTCAAAACAAACACCCGGTCTGCTTTGCAGTCTGCTGTTCTTAACAACATCCATTCCACCGCTTCTAAGCCTGTTTCATGGGTGATATTAGTATAGAGGGATGTGACGTCCATAGTGAAAAGGACGTCACAACATTCTATGAATTGAACATCTTGTAGTTTCGGTAGAAAGTTAGTTGAGTCCTTCAGGTAAGTCTCTGTACTTTGGATCAATGGTTGCAGGATCCGGTCGTGATATTGTGCTAGAGGCTCCAAAATGCTGTTTGTTGCTGCAATGATTAGTGGTTTCAATAGTCTCTTATGGATTTTGGGCAATATGTACAGGACGGGCGTGATTGGATATTTATTGTTTAGAAATGAGTGTGTTTTCTCGGAAATCTTCCCCATCTCTTCTGCTTCATTGAGAGTTTCCTCAATCAGTGTCATAATCTGGTTGGTAGGGTTAAAGTGTATTTCCCTGTAAGTTTCTGTGTCTGCCAATTGCCTCTCAATTTCCTCCAAGTAATCACTTTTGTCCATTAGGACGAGTGCGCCCCCCTTGTCCGCTGGTCTGACAATTATTGTCTGGTTGTCTAGTAGGTTCTTCAGGGTTTGTCTCTCCCATGTGGAGAAATTACCATATCCAGTGCTCTTGAATTGAAGTTTTTTGAAGTCTTGGAGAATCGTTTTTTCAAAAGTAGATAGAATATGGTTCTGGACCGGTGGATTAAAGTGACTTTTTGGGTTAAGTTCGAGAAACTCTGTCGAATCATTAGGAACTTGATCCTCTTCGAGGTCATCAAAGAATACCTTTAATTTCATTTTTCTCAGAAGTCTGAAAAAGTCAATTTTTTCCTTCAGCAATGTGCTGTTACTCTGTGGAACAAATGATAGACCCATCTGGAGCACGCGAAGTTCCAGACGGGTCAAAGTGTATGATGATATGTTGATCACTAGGTCTTGAGGTCCGGTCAGTGATAAGTCACTGGAATTGTACTTGATCCATACTCAAAGACATATATGAACGCATGCGCGTTCCTCATACACTTCTTCCCAGTGTGGGTACGCCAAGGAACACAGACACGCGTGCGTGGGAGAGCAGCATCCCAAGCCCGGGGGCCGTACGTCTCAACATGCGCATGCGCGGGGATGAGGCAGCCCGACCCTGGGACTCGCGCTTCTCGCCCTGCGCATGCGTGTCGAGACAATTGTAGTGTTCCTTGTGCGCATTCGCAGGTATGCGCACAGGGACACAAGCAGCAGTCAAATATGAATACACGGATGGGAGAGCGTCACTCTCATGCCGGACGCCAGAGCATTCCCTGTCGATGCTCGTCTCTTTCATAGAGGTAAGAGCCATAACTTCTATTCAAAAAAGGAGAAAAGGTTGTTATACTGCCAGGAGGTCAGTGAGTCAGTGGCCCACTGCTACTTGCCTCATGAGGTTATTTTATTTTAGGTTTGACTAGAGTTACCATCTTGAGCGGCAACCAATAACTAAGGATGGTAGGATGGATGACTTTGGTCATCCTTGCACACAAAGGTTTTAAAATGTAATTAGGGGTTATGTTATTTGCATCCAGAATCTCCCCAGAAGCATTTATTAAATTCACACTTCTCTCTGCCTTTACTCTAGAAGTTTTCTTCTGAGTGAGTCTGCACGAGGTCTGCATGAGGTGGAAACCATCGCACAACAGTTGTTATGTGCACAGTCACATCCAAACACAAGGGTGTGCCCAAAGACTGGAAGTAGAGATCCTACCAGTACTAGAATTGAGGTGGGTTATGTGTATTTTTTTATATTTTGAACTGTTGACATTGAGTCAGGTAAATAGCACTAATAGTTGGTTATTTTCTACATTTTTGCTTTAGGAAACTGAAGTCGTAAACATATATAATTTTGGAACAAGTAGTATTATTGGCCCTGAAGATGGACTGTTGCAAAGTCCGAAACGCGTTAGCAATACACTAAAAACCCTGATGCTATTTGGGATTGGTGACCTTAAACCAAAGAACTTTATTTTTGTTATTACGATCAAAAGTGGACATTGCAATCATATGTTAAGAGGTTGAAGAAAGTGTCCTACATCTATGTCTATGTCTCCAAGAACTACCTATTGACACGAGACGTCACACTGTTCTCAAACCAAAGAAAGGCAGACGCCACGCCCTTAATGTTATGTTATGTTCTAAGCAAAAATTGTTGTTTTAGCTTTATAATTGAAATTATGTGATACAAAGCCTGTGATGTGAAATTGCTCTGTGTTACTTTTTTCTTTTTTGTTTGAAAAAACACTCACAAAGAATTGCGCAACCTAATTGATTAAATCAACCCACAGCTGGCCATTGATTCTGACTCCCCCAAAACTTAGGACTCTAATTCTTGAAACTAAGAAATTTTAGACATCAAGACCTTTAACTGCCAGTAGTGGGGTTCTCCCCGAACTCCATCTACTTGCTATACTTACCTATTTGGGATTGAATTCCCTTGGGCGTGCACTGAGGGTTGGCAGGTAGCAATACATGCCTCTTTTTCCAGTTTCTTCACCAGTACCGAGGGGCCCCGTGACATCTGCCCCGGTGCACATGAAGCTTTATTACAGGACATCAGCAATAAACAAAAACTCTTTGTTTGAAGGACTAAAGACTCCAAATCTAACTTCAGTAGTGCCTCCCCGCCCACCTTCTGGCAACTGAGAACACGGCACAGAGAGACTTAGAAACAGTGCTTCGAAGGACAAAGGCAGAACTTACGCGAGTAGCACTAGAATGGGGATAAGGGCGAAGTGCGCCAATAGGTACTGATGAATGGAGAGTGGGTGATATCTTATTTCAAATTAATGAGCCTGTGACTAGGGACATACATGTTGATAGCTGCAATGGTGAGTGGGATCAAGAGTTATTACAATAAGTGGATAGTACAGATTATGAGTCAATTTGATCAGATATAGACGGAGGAGTAACAGAGGAGGAGGAATGTGGAACATATGAGGAACAGGGAGAAGAGATGCCACTCACGGTAACACCAAGAGTAGAGTTTGTGGGGTCCAAGACTCAGAGCACAACCAGGCAGCATAGCAGTGGTAAAGGGGAGGGAAAGTAACCAGCTAAAAAGGTGGGAATGCAGCTTCCATTGTTACATAAAGGTCCCAGAAGTGTACAGTACGTACCCTGGCCACACATGGATAAAACCTATTATTAGGAGCCAAGCAGAAGAGATTCTGAAAAAAGCCAGTTACCCAGGGGTACGATTGGGTGATGACAATCATGATGGAGTACATTTGAATGATTGTCAGGCAAAGTTATTGGCTGCCTTAAGGGCAGCCTACCCCGACACATCAGAAATACATTCATTTTGGAACGCATGATGAAAGAAGACGAAGACGCAGCCCAATATATTATTCAAATTCATGAGATGTGGAGGGCAAAGAAAGGGCAATCATGGGACATGAATATAACAATAGTTTGTCATATGTTAAAGAACAGACTCCCAAAGAAGGTACAGAAAGATTTGGACAAAGTGGGGATTAAAGCTAAGGGATGGGCAGAGATTCAGACAATTATTCTAGACCATTGTAGGCAATAGAAGGAGAAGTAAAAGGAAGTGTTGGTAAACATGCAGAAGGCTGAAGCAAAGTTAGTGCAGAAAAAATTAGCAAAGCTGAGTATAGAATGAGCAGTATAGAACCTGGTAGAAACGAGAATGACAACGGAGTGGACAGAAGGGTACTAAGGCTATACTACTGATCACCAAGGTTATCAGGGAGGTTTTCAGCAAGGGAGATGGGGGTTTCAAGGAGTATGAGGGAGTAGAGGAGGAGCACTTGGAGGGATGGGGCAGTGATTTGGGGGACAGGGACCGTGTTGGTCATGTGGGAGAATGTCGGAACAGGAAAGCGTATTCCTATGATTCTCACGTTTAGCCCAGTGGAGCAGCGGCCTGATTACATATCAACAGCAGTACAGAATGATGCCTTCAAGTGCCCCGTATGTATTTATTTGTTTATTTATTGTGCATTTGTAAGGTGCTTATAGATCAAGTAAATTGTGTTTCAAAGTGTAGGTGCCCCTGCAGGGCCAACATTCCCAGTCTCAATATCAAGTGCCAGTACCACAACAGATGCAACCGGCAGTGCCCAATAATGCACCACTCTATGTGCAGCAACAGACACAACAGCCAGTACCACAATTATGGGACAAAAATGCTTTGCCACTTGGCACATTGGCACAGTGTTATGTTATATTAAGGAAATGTATTAAGCGCACGGTCACCAGATGATATCATGGCTCTAGAGACGGAGAACAGTAGACCATCAGCCAGTCAGCAACAATAATATAGAACAGGTATGTTTTTAAAGCCTTTCTAAAGGCCCAATGGGTTGAGAAATGTTTTACTGGCAGCGGGAGATCGTTCATGGTTGTGCAGCAGCCACTGAGAAAGCTCAACCTCCAATGCAGGAACGGCTGTAAAATGGCACACATAGCAAGCCTGTCAAGGCTGAACTCAGTGAGCGATTTGGAAGATAGCGTGTAAATTTAGTCCTGAGTTATTCAGCCCCTTGATTGTGAAGTGCCCGATGTACAAGACACAGTGTATTGAACTCAATGCACTGATCCACAGGAAGCTAGTGTAGAGATCGTAAGACTGGCGAAATATGAGCCCGATAGGGTGAGCCTGTTGCCACCCATGCAGCAAGATTTTGAAGGCACTGAAGCCACTGGACTATGCCCTTAGGTTGAGCCAAGTAAAGGGCATTGCAGTAGTCCGGCAGCTTAAAACCATAGCTGCAACCACTGGTGGACGGAGGGTGGCCGGGAGCAGATGAAGCACCTTTCTCAATACTTTGAGATGAAAATGGCCAGTTTTGTAACCTGCAGACACCTGTGCATCCATAGAGAGAGAGGCCAACAAAACCACTCCCAAGTACTTCACCTTAGCCGCCGAACAGGAAGAGGGTCAAGAGAAGAAGGCCAGAAAGAAGACATCCAGACTGACTCATCAGGGGGAGAACCAACCACCAGCACTTGTCTTCTCTCCATTCAGTTTCAGCCAATTGTGGTTCATCCAGTCACCCATGGCCGTCAGACACTGATTGAGGCATGATGACATCTCAGCCTGATCAAGATCTAAACGGATCTGAGTGTCATCAGCATAAGAATAGCACCTGACGCCAAACGAACGGATGATACACAGTAATGGCTAAATATAGATGTTGAAGAGAATGGTAGACAAGGTGGAGCCCTGCGGCACCCCACAGCCAAGATGGCAAGAACTAGAAAAGAAAGGAGAAACAGAAAGGATTTGAGTTCTATCAGCCAGGAATGGCGAGAACCAGGCCAACACTTGGCCGGAGATACCAACCTGCACCAGGCAGCCTATCATGCTTGGGTGGTTGACAGTTTCAAAAGCCACCAACAAGATCTAATAAAATCAGGCAACCCACCCCCCCCCCCCCACCAGCGTCCACCAGCCTGGCCATGTCATCCTGGACAGAGACCAAAACACTCTCAGTACCCCTGCCAGCCCTAAAGCATGATTGAGCAGGGTCAAGAAGCTCTGATGACTCCAGAAAGGAGGATAAAAGGGGTGTTAATACACCTACCTGTGCAGGACAGCGGGGGCTAAGGGGGCGGAACAGAACAAATGAATCAGACTTTGGAACAATATTTACGGTGCTTTTCCAATGCTTCTCAGTCCAACTGCGCAGAACATTTGGATCTAGCAGAGGTGGCCTATAACAACTAAGTACACTCTGCCACCGGAATGAGTCCCTTCTTTTGTTCCTCAGGCCTTCATCCCAAGTTGATTCCATTTCATCCTGTTCCTTCCAGCACAGTTCCTTCTGCGGATCAGATGGTTTCAGACATCCAGAAGAATCATGTCCAGGTCACTGGTGCCATTGCTAAAGCACGTGAGAGTATGAAATCAAAGGCTGATAAGAGAAGGAGTCGTGAGCCTGTATTCCAGGTTGGGGATATGGTGTGGCTTTCCTCCAAGAATTTGCCGGTACACAATCTCCCTGCTAAGCTTGCACCTCGTTTTCTTGGGCCTTTCCGGGTGATCAGACGGATTTCCGCTGTGGCATTCAAATTGGATCTACCTCAGTCTTGGCGGATTCACCCCGTTTTTCATGTATCCCTATTTAAACCGTTTCGGTCTGATCTGTATGGTCGTTTGCATTCCCGACCCGCTGCTATTGATGTTGGGGGTACTCCGGAATTCGAGGTGCAAGAGATCTGTGACTCCCATTTCTTTTGGGGTAGACTCCAGTTTTTGGTAGACTGGAAGGGTGACCCCGCTTGTGATCATACTTGGGAACCCTGTGGGAATGTACATGCTCCTCGTCTGATACAGGGGTTTTTCCATAGGAATCCCTGTAAACCGGGTGCCCCGGGTCCTTCTGGAGGGGAGCATAGTGTTAATACACCTACCTGTGCAGGACAGTGGGGGCAAAGTAGGCGGGCTCGTCCATGGCGGTTGTACCCCCCCCTTATGGTGTGGAGATGGCGCACCTTTCTGGGCTCAATTTCTCAGCGGAGTTCTTCTGTCCAGACCCGTGCAGGGCACGGGTGCCATCCGCACAACCAGGTTGAACGAGCTTGTGTTCCGAGCCTCGTTCTCGCAATGGCACCCATTCGTGCATGCGCTTCCGCATTGCGTTCCAAGCCTCGCTTTCATGCCGGATCACTATTTAAGCGATCCAGTTATTTTACTCACCGCGTCTCAACACGGTTTGGTTTCCTTACGCTGCGCTCACCCACTACCTTGTTGCCTTAGGTTCTTGTTGGGTTTCCAGTTAGGTGTGTGGTCCTGGGGTTAGGTTCTTGCTTGCCTTACCTTGTGCTGGTTCCTGTTTCATTCCTTCCTCCCTGCCTTCCTTCCTCTTTTCCTTGCCCTTGTTCCTGCTCAGTCTGTGTTCTATTGGTTCCCTTTGCAGTTGCTTCCCCTGCACTAGTTCCCTTCCAGTCTTGCCTGTGCTTGCCTGCTTTTGCTTGGGTACCTGTGGTCCTGGTTCTCACCCGCCTTCTGCTGTGAAGAACCCCTTACCACCTGCCTGCCTTGCTACCTTGGACATTCTACTTACCTGCATTGCTGTCTTGGAACACTTTAACACCGTCTGCCAGTTAACATCTACAACCTTCCCTATCATTGCTTGCACTGTTCTGGCGCCACGTCAATATAAGGGAAGAGTCATCCATGGCGTCACGAGCAAGCCCCTGTTCAATCCTGTGTTTTCAGGATGGATCCGGGGTCGGTTCTTTGCACCACATTTCTTCGCTAAGTGGATATCAGCGCCTGCTATCTGCCAACGTCTATCACGACCTGGCTACCCCAGTACGCAAGACTCCTGGAGAAACAGGTACGCATCATCCACGGGACGCACAATTTAACAGATTGAGACGCCTTACGTCCAGTTCTGATACTGAGATGGAGGAATCTCAGGATCTTCGTGATGAGATCAGAGCATTAAGAGCTGAGATGGCGACATTACGGCAGGACAATCTTAGTCTCCATCAGATGGTTGTGCAAGGGGCCACTGCCAACCCACAAGGTGAGACACCCATGGCACATACTGTACCCATGAAGTTTGATGGAGATCCTAGACGAGTGGCTGAATTTTGTAACCATTGTAGGATACATTTCCTGTTCTGGTCATCGCATTTCACTCAAGAAAAGGCTAAGATTGGCTACATCTTAGGAACTTAACTGGGAAACTCTGGCATGGGCTGCTCCTTTGGTATCTGCTAACAGTCCCATTCTTAGTGATTTTGTGGCATTTGAAAAGGCATTTTTGGAGGTGTTTCAGTCCCCCAATTTGGCGGCCACAGCACAGAATCAGTTGGTGGACTTAAAACAAGGATCTAGTGATATTATCACTTATATCAGTCGATTCCGTCAATTGGCAACTGATTCACAATGGTCCGAGTAACTCAAAAGACTTTGTTCAGGCGGTGTTTGAGAGAGGAATACAAGGACGAATTACTTCACATTCCTGAACCAGATACATTGCAGTTACTTCAGGAGCATGTCCTACGCATTGATCATCGTTTGGCTGAACGAAGAGGCGAGAGACGTCGACTGGAGAGAGTCTTTCCCAGATCTCTTTCTCAGACAGGTGGAGTATCAAGCAGCCCAGAGATGGTTTCTGAACCTATGCAGTTAGGGGCACTTAGAGGACCATTATCGGAGGCCGAGAAGAAACGCAGGAGAGATCTTCGTCTTTGTTTGTATTGTGGTGCCGCTGGACATTTTCTCGGTACCTGTCCTTTGCGACCACTCAGGAAGTCGGAAAACTAATAGGCCTGTCATGTTTGTGGAAGGCAGTGACAGGCCCTTCATCCTTTTCAGTCCTTCCAGGTCCTATGACGACTCATCCACCCATGCAACCGGTAGCCCTCATGGCCCTACAGATCGTGGTTACCTGGCAAGGCAACTCAGTTACTGTGTTGGGTCTTTTGTATTGTGGAGCCTCAGGCAATTATGTAGACTTCGAATTTACCAGTAGCAATGGGATACCCTTGTTTGATAAGGGTAGTGCTACTCTGGTTGAAGTAATCGATGGAACTCCTTTGGCCTCCGGTCCGGTTCGTCAACATACTGGGATCCTACAGCTTCAGATTGCAGAACACCGTGAATTGATTTCTCTTGATGTGATTAAATCACCTTCATACCCAATACTCTTGGGGTTACCATGGCTGTTACATCACAATCCCATTGTAAATTGGGCATCCCGTACCCTGACTTTTGCTTCTGATCGTTGTGGTGAGGAGTGTTGTGCCTCCAGACCTAGTACAAGATTCTCTACCAACGCTACTCAGACGGAAGGAGTGGGTACCCTCCGAGTATGTTCTTTGTCTTCTGTGCCTTCCGACTATGACGATCACCATGAGGTCTTTTCTAAACCTGGTACCATCCCCTTGCCACCTCACTGAGCCTTTGATTGTGCCATAGAACTACTGCCGGATGCAGTAATTCCTCCTGGGAAATTGTATTTTTTATCTCCTCACGAAAGAGAGGTTTTTCAGGAATACCTGTATGGCTGTCTCCGTAAAGGATATATAACACCCTCCAAGTCACCTGCGGGATTCCCATTATTGTTCATGAAAAAGAAGGAGGGCACCTTACGGCCTTGTGTGGATTATAGGCAACTGAATGACATCACATGGAAGGATCGATATCCGCTGCCCTTTATACGTAACATCATGGAATCTTTGTGTAATGGCGGTATATTTTCGAAATTGGATCTACGAGGGGCATACCATTTAGTACAGATTAAAACCGACGATGAATTGAAGACGGCCTTTAAGACTCCAGCAGGGCACTTTGAATACTGTGTAATGCCGTTTGGGCTGTGTAATTCCCCGTCCATTTTCCAACGCTTCATGGATGACATTTTCTCGGATGTGATTAGAGTATTTGTATGGGTATATCTTGATGATATATTGATATTTTCCAAGGAGAAAGAGGAGCAGAAACGTCATGTGAAGGAGGTTCTTGGTCGATTACATTAAAACCATTTATATGCCAAGGCCGAGAAATGTCTTTTTCATCAGGGGAGCATTGAACTTCTTGGGTATGTCATCAGTGAGTCCGGAATACACATGGATCCAGCCAAGATACGGGCCATCCAGGAGTGGAGACAGCCACATGACTTGAAGTCTCTTCAACGTTTCTTAGGATTCGCTAACTTTTACTGACGCTTCATACCCAGCTTTTCAGAGTTAACTACTCCTTTGTCCAACCTGACTAGCAGTAAGACACCATTTGTATGGAACCCAGCAGCGACCAGTGCTTTCAAACAACTCAAGGAGGCTTACAGCACTTCCCCGATTTTACATCATCCTGATGAGAACAGGGCATTTATTGTGGAGGCAGACGCGTCCGACTTCCCCGTTGGGGCTGTTCTACTTCAAGAAGATCTGCAGTGTAAGTTGGAAATTCCTGTTGCCTATTACTCTCGAAAGCTAACATCTATCAACGGGGGTTGATCACTATAAATATTTAGGCATAGCATGGGGCCATGGCGGCTCCCATGCGGGTTCCTGAGGTTTGTAAAATATATCGCTCTCCAAACTTGAAAAAGTTATTCATTAGGACCAATTTCAACAAGTTAAAAACAAACACCCGGTCTGCTTTGCAGTCTGCTGGTCTTAACAACATCCATTCCACCGCTTCTAAGCCTGTTACATGGGTGATATTAGTATAGAGGGATGTGACGTCCATGGTGAAAAGGACGTCACGACATTCTATGAATTGAACATCTTGTAGTTTCTGGAGAAAGTTAGTTGAGTCCTTCAGGTAAGTCTCTGTACTTTGGATCAATGGTTGCAGGATCCGGTCTAGATATTGTGCTAGAGGCTCCAAAATGCTGTTTGTTGCTGCGATGATTGGGTGCCGTGGTGGTTTCAATAGTCTCTTATGGATTTTGTGACAATATGTACAGGACGGGCGTGATTGGATATTTATTGTTTAGAAATGTGTGTGTTTTCTCGGAAATCTTCTCCATCTCTTCTGCTTCATCGAGAATTTCCTCAATCAGTGTCATAATCTTGTTGGTACGGTTAAAGTGTATTTCCCTGTAAGTTTCTGTGTCCGCCAATTGCCTCTCAATTTCCTCCAAGTAATCACTTTTGTCCATTAGGACGAGTGCGCCCCCCTTGTCCGCTGGTTTGAAAATGATTGTCTGGTTGTCTAGAAGGTTCTTCAGGGTTTGTCCCTCCCATGTGGAGAAATTACCATATCCACTGCTCTTGAATTGAAGTTTTTCAAAAGTAGATAGAATATGGTTCTGGACCGGTGGATTAAAGTGACTTTTTGGGTTCAGTTCGAGAAACTCTGTCGAATCATTAGGATCTTGATCCTCTTCGAGGTCATCAAAGAATACCTTTAATTTCATTTTTCTCACAAGTCTTAAAAAGTCAATTTTTTCCTTCAGCAATGTGCTGTTACTCTGTGGAACAAATGATAGACCCTTCTGGAGCACCGAAGTTCCAGACGTGTCGAAGTGTATGATGATATGTTGATCACTAGGTCTTGAGGTCCGGTCAGTGATAAGTCACTGGAATTGTACTTGATCCATACTCAAAGACATATATGAACGCATGCGCGTTCCTCATACACTTCTTCCCTGTGTGGGTACGCCAAGGAACACAAGCGCGCGTGCGCGGGAGAGCAGCATCCCGAGCCTGGGGTCCGTATGTCTCAACATGCGTATGCGCGGGGGTGAGGCGGCCCGACCCTGGGACTCGCGCTTCTCGCCCTGCGCATGCGCGTCGAGACAATTGTAGTGTTCCTTGTGCGCATGCGCAGATGTGCGCACAGGGACACAAGCAGCAAGCAAATACGAATACACAAACGGGAGAGCGTCACTTTCATGCCGGACGCCAGAGCATTCCCTGTCGATGCTCGTCTCTTTCATAGAGATAAGAGCCATAACTTCTATTCAAAAAAGGAGAAAAGGTTGTCATACTGCCAGGAGGTCAGTGAGTCAGTGGACCACTGCTACTTGCCTTATGAGGTTATTTTATTTTAGGTTTGACTAGAGTTACCATCTTGATAGAGTGTATATGGGGGAACCAATAACTAAGGATGGTAGGATGGATGACTTTGGTCATCCTTGCACACAAAGTTTTTTTAGCATAAGAAAAAAATGTAATTAGGGGTTATGTTATGTGCATCCAGAATCTCCCCGGAAGCATTTATTAAATCCACACTTCTCTTTGGCTTTACTCTAGAAGTGTTCTTCTGAGGGAGTCTGAATGAGGTCTGCATGAGGTGGAAACCATCGCACAACAGTTGTTATGTTCGCAGTCACATCCAAACACAAGGGTGTGCCCAAAGACTGGAAGTAGAGATCCTACAAGTACTAGAATTGAGGTGGGTTATGTATCATTTTTTATATTTTGAACTGTTGACATTGAGTCAGGTAAATAGCACTAATAGTTGGTTATTTTCTACATTTTTGCTTTAGGAAACTGAAGTCGTGAACATATATCATTTTGGAACAAGTAGTATTATTAGCCCTGAAGATGGACTGTTGCAAAGTCCAAAACGCGTTGGCAATACACTAAAAACCCTGATGCTATTTGGGTTTGGTGACCTTAAACCAAAGAACTTTATTTTTGTTATTACGATCAAAAGTGGACATTGCAATCATATGTTAAGAGGTTAAAGAAAGTGTCCTACATCTATGTCTATGTCTCCAAGAACTACCTATTGACACGGGACGTCACACTGTTCTCAAACCAAAAAAAGGTAGGTGCCACGCCCTTAATGTTATGTTATGGTCTAAGCAAAAATCGTTGTTTTAGCTTTATAATTGAAATTATGTGATACAAAGCCTGTGATGTGAACTTGCTCTGTGTTACTTTTTTCTTTTTTGTTTGAAAAAACACTCATAAAGAATTGTGCAACCTAATTGTTTAAAATAACCCACAGATGGCCATTGATTCTGACTCCCCCTAAACTTAGTACTCTAATTCTTCAAACTAAGAAATTATTAGACATCAAGACCTTTAACTGCCAGTGGTGGGGTTCTCCCCGAACTCCATCTACTTGTTATACTTACCTATTTGGGATTGAATTCCCTTGGGAGTGCACTGAGGGTTGGCAGGTAGCAATACATGCCTCTTTTTCCAGTTTCTTTAACAGTCCTGAGTGGCCCCGTGACATCTGCCGCGGTGCACATGAGGCTTTATTACAGGACATCAGCAATAAACAAAAACTCTTTGTTTGAAGGACTAAAGACTCCAAATCTAACTTCAGTAGTGCCTCCCCGCCCACCGTCTGGCAACTGAGAACAAGGCACAGAGAGACTTAGAAACAATGCTTCAAAGGACAAAGTCAGAACTTACGCGAGTAGCACTAGAACAGGCATAAGGGCGAAGTGCTCCAATAGGTACTGATGAATGGAGAATGGGTGATATCTTATTTCAAATTAATGGGCCTGTGACTGGGACATACATGTTGATGGCTGCAATGGTGAGTGGGATCAAGAGGTATTACAATAAGTGGATAGTATAGATTATGAGTCAATTTGATCAGATATAGACAGAGATGTAACAGAGGAGGAGGAATGTGGAACATATGAAGAACAGGGAGAAGAGATGCCACCCAGGGTAACACCAAGAGTAGAGTTTGTGGGGTCCAAGATTCAGAGCACAAGCAGGCAGCATAGCAGTGGTGAATGAGAATAAAGGGGAAGGAAAGTAACCAGCTAAGCAGGTGGGAATGCATCTTCCATTGTTATATAAAGGTCCCAGAAGTGTGCAGTACGTACCCTGGCCACACATGGATAAAACCTATTATTAGGAGCCAAGCAGAAGAGATTTTGAAAAAAGCCAGTTACCCAGGGGTACGATTGGGTGATGATAATCATGATGGAGTACATTTTAATGATTGTCAGGCAAACTTATTGGCTGCCTTAAGGGCAGCCTACCCCAACACATCAGAAATACATTCATTTTGCCACGCATTATGAAAGACGACGAAGACGCAGCACAATATATAATTCAAATTCAGGAGATGTGGAGGGCAAAGAAAGGGCATCCATGGGACATGAATATATCAATAGTTTGTCATATGTTAAAGAACAGACTCCCAAAGAAGGTACAGAAAGATTTGGACAAAGTGGGGATTAAAGCTAAGGGATGGGCAGAGATTCAGACAATTATTCTACACCATTGTAGGCAATAGAAGGAGAAGGAAAAGGAACTGTTGGTAAACATGCAGAAGGCTGAAGCAAAGTTAGCGCAGAAGAAATTAGCAAAGCTGAGTATAGAATGAGCAGTATAGAACCTGGTAGAAACGAGAATGACAACAGAGTGGACAGAAGGATATCAAGGATATACTACTGATCACCAAGGTTATCAGGGAGGTTATCAGCGAGGGAGAGGGGGATTCCAAGGAGTATGAGGTAGTAGAGGAGGAGCACTTGGAGGGATGGGGCAGTGATTTGGGGGACAGGGACCGTGTTGGTCATGTGGGAGAATGTCGGAACAGGAAAGCGTATTCCTATGATCCTCACGTTTAGCCCAGTGGAGCAGCTGCCTGATTACATATCAACAGCAGTACAGAATGATGCCTTCAAGTGCCCCGTATGTATTTATTTGTTTATTTATTGTGCATTTGTAAGGTGCTTATATATCAAGTAAATTGTGTTTCAAAGTGTAGGTGCCCCTGCAGGGCCAACATTCCCAGTCTCAATATCAAGTGCCAGTACCACAACAGATGCAACCGCCAGTGCCCAATAATGCACCACTGTATGTGCAACAACAGACACAACAACCAGTACCACAATTACGGGACAAAAATGCTTTACCAATTGGCACATTGGCACAGTGTTATGTTATATTAAGGAAATGTATTAAGTGCACGGTCACCAGATGGTATCATGGCTCTAGAGAGGGAGAACAGTAGACCATCAGCCAGTCAGCAACAATAATATAGAACAGGTATATTTTGAAAGCCTTTCTAAAGGACCAATGGGTTGAGAAATGTTTTGCTGCCAGCGGGAGATCGTTCATGGTTGTGCAGCAGCCACTGAGAAAGCTCGACCTCCGATGCAGGAACGGCTGTAAAATGGCACACATAGCAAGCCTGTCTAGGCTGAACGCAGTGAGCGATTTGGAAGATAGCGGGTAAATTTAGTCCTGAGTTATTCAGCCCCTTGATTGTGAAGTGCCTGATGTACAATACACAGTGTATTGAACTCAATGCACTGATCCACAGGAAGCTAGTGTAGAGATCGTAAGACTGCCGAAATATGAGCCCCATAGGGTGAGCCTGTTACCACCCATGCAGCAATATTTTGAAGGCACTGAAGCCACTGGACTATGCCCTTAGGTTGAGCCAAGTAAAGGGCATTGCAGTAGTCCGGCAGCTTAAAACCATAGCTGCAACCACTGGTGGACGGAGGGTGGCCGGGGGCAGATGAAGCACCTTTCTCAATAGTTTGAGATGAAAATGGCCAGTTTTGTAACCTGCAGACACCTGTGCATCCATAGAGAGAGAGGCCAACAAAACCACTCCCAAGTACTTCACCTTAGCCGCCGAACAGGAAGAGGGTCAAGAGAAGAAGGCCAGAAAGAAGACATCCAGACTGACGCATCAGGGGGAGAACCAACCACCAGCACTTGTCTTCTCTCCATTCAGTTTCAGCCAATTGTGGTTCATCCAGTCACCCATGGCCGTCAGACACTGATTGAGGCATGATGACATCTCAGCCTGATCAAGCTCTAAACGGATCTGAGAGTCATCAGCATACGAATAGCACCTGACGCCAAACGAACGGATGATACACAGTAATGGCTAAATATAGATGTTGAAGAGAATGGGAGACAAGGTGGAGCCCTGCGGCACCCCACAGCCAAGATGGCAAGAACTAGAAAAGAAAGGAGAAACAGAAAGGATTTGAGTTCTATCAGCCAGGAATGGCGAGAACCAGGCCAACACTTGGCCGGAGATGCCAACCTGCACCAGGCAGGCCATCATGCTTGGGTGGGCGACAGTGTTGAAAGCCACCAACAAGATCTAATAAAATCAGGCGACCCACCCCCCCACCAGCATCCACCAGCCTGGCCATGTCATCCTGGACAGAGACCAGAACACTCTCAGTACCCCTGCCAGCCCTAAAGCATGATTGAGCAGGGTCAAGAAGCCCTGATAACTCCAGAAAGGAGGATAAAAGAGGTGTTAATACACCTACCTGTGCAGGACAGTGGGGGCCAAGGGGGCGGAACAGAACAAACTAATCAGACTTTGGAACAATATTTACGGTGCTTTTCCAATGCTTCTCAGTCCAACTGCGCATAACATTTGGATCTAGCAGAGGTGGCCTATAACAACTCAGTACACTCTGCCACCGGAATGAGTCCCTTCTTTTGTTCCTCAGGCCTTCAATCCCAAGTTGATTCCATTTCATCCTGTTCCTTCCAGCACAGTTCCTTCTTCGGATCAGATGGTTGCAGACATCCAGAAGAATCAGGTCCAGGTCACTGGTGCCCTTGCTAAAGCACGTGAGAGTATGAAATCACAGGCTGATAAGAGAAGGAGTCGTGAGCTTGTATTCCAGGTTGGGGATATGGTGTGGCTTTCCTCCAAGAATTTGCCGGTACACAATCTCCCTGCTAAGCTTGCACCTCGTTTTCTTGGGCCTTTCCGGGTGATCAGATGGATTTCAACTGTGGCATTCAAATTGGATCTACCTCAGTCTAGGCTGATTCACCACGTTTTTCATGTATCCTTATTTAAACCGTTTCGGTCTGATTTCGTATGGTCGTTCGCATTCCCGACCTGCGGCTATTGATGTTGGGGAACTCTGGAATTCGAGGTGCAAGAGATCTGTGACTCCCGTTTCTTTTGGGGTAGACTCCAGTTTTTGGTAGACTGGAAGGGTTATCCCGCTTGTGATCGTACTTGGGAACCCTGTGGGAATGTACATGCTCCTCGTCTGATACGGGAGTTTTTCCTTAGGAATCCCTGGAAACCGGTTGCCCCGGGTCCTTCTGGAGGGGAGCATATTGTTAATACACCTACCTGTGCAGGACAGTGGGGGCCAAGGGGGCGGGCTCATCCATGGCGGTTGTACCCCCGCCTTAGGTTGTGGAGACCGCTTCCCTTTCTGGGCTCACTTTCTCGGCGGAGTTCTTCTGTCCAGACCCATGCAGGGCACGGGTGCCCTCCGCACAACCAGGTTGAACAAGCTTGTGTTCCAAGCCTGGTTTTCGCGATGGCACCCGTTCGTGCATGCGCTTCCGCATTGCGTTCCAAGCCTCGCTTTCATGCAGGATCACTTTTTAAGCGATCCAGTTCTGTTATTCAACACGTCTCAACTCGGTTTGGTTTCCTTCCAGTGCGCTCACCCACTACCTTGTTGCCTTATGTTCTTGTTGGGTTTCCTGTTAGGTGCCTGGTCCTGGGGTTAGGTTCTTTCTTGCCTTACCTTGTGCTGGTTCCTTTTCCATTCCTTCCTCCCTGCCTTCCTTCCTCTGTTCCTTGCCCTTGTTCCTGCTCAGTCTGTGTTCTATTGGTTCCCTTTGCAGTTGCTTCCCCTGCGCTAGTTCACTTCCAGTCTTGCCTGTGCTTGCCTGCTTTTGCTTGGGTACCTGTGGTCCTGGTTCTCACCCGCCTTCTGCTGTGAAGAACCCCTTACCATCTGCCTGCCTTGCTACCTTGGACATTCTACTTACATGCATTGCTGTCTTGGAACACTTTATACCACCGTCTGCCAGTTAACATTTACGACATTACCTATCAGTGCTTGCACTGTTCTGGCGCCACGTTAATATAAGGGAAGAGTCATCCGTGGCGTCAGGAGCAGGCTCCTGTTCAATCCTGTGTTTTCAGGACGGATCCGGGGTCGGTTCTTTGCACCACATTTCTTCGCTAAGTGGATTTCATCGCCTGCTATCTGCCAACGCCTATCATGACCTGGCTACCCCAGTACGCAAGACTCCTGGAGAAACAGGTACGCATCGTCCACGGGACGCACAACTTAACAAGAGGAGAGACCAAAGACTCTAAGAGCTTCATAAGAAAGGGCAGTAAAGAAATAGGCCGAAGGTTAGATCAATCAGCAGTGTACAGGGGCAAGTGTGGTGGGTGGTAACCCCTTCCTATTCCAGGGTTGACCACATATCCAGATTAGGACAGTCCACAGAGAGCCCTGACATGCCCAGTCATGTCAATCACTGCCGACCCGGAAGAGAAACCCAGGTAGATGTAGAGATAGGCAACAAATCAATTGTATTTATGGTTGACATACGTGCAACCAAATCATGCATAAAAGAAAGGTGCTTCCCCTTATCAGGAAAGGTAATGGACACGCAGGGATTCTCTGGATCAATACAATCGGTTCCATTTACAGAAGACTCACCCATCAAGGTAGGTACTAAGGATGTTAGCTCTGCTATTGTTTTCATCTGAAACACCAGTGATCTTGTTAGGCAGGGACCTACTCACCAAGTTAGAGATGATGATCTCATTCAGGGAAGGAGGATTAGTGTGTTCCACACCAGGAATTTGTCATTCTATGGTTATGGCAACACCAGCATCGCACAGTGATGGTGCTACTTGAGGAATACCTTTGCACCAGGATTTGTTTATGCTGCAGTGACCGTGGTGTTCAGTTGGTGGGTGCTGGAAATCAGAAACAAACCATAAAGAGTACCATCTGAATTTTTGTTTAGACCAGCAGTACCCCAACATCAAGCCCCAGGTACCATTATAACGTTGGTTACCATTATCACGCTAGATTTGGAAGCAGTGCTGATTGCTGCCTACAAGGTAGTGCCAACAGGGATTGACAAAGATGGAGATGAGTTGGATACAATTTTGTGCATTGACCCGGCACAACCACTGACTGGGGTGTCAGACGGACAACAGTTTGAAGATGCTGATAAGGATGGTGAAATGATACCCGAGGTTTGTATTCTGTGTAACATAATGATCCATTTTAGGAATGTCCCTTGCCCTATACGTATTGCAGTACTGGGAAAAGATCATGAAGTACTGTTGTGAGTGGTTTGCTAACACAAGAGGAGGGATGTATAAACCCTTGCTTGTATAAAACAGTGGTCCTGTCAGGCAAAATTAACCTTAAATTAACATGTTAATGATTGACTGTCCTCCATGACATACACGGGGGAAGAGCTCAATTAGACCCAAATCATAAGAAGCATTTGAAAAAATAGATAATTTTATTTCATAAGTAAATTGATAAAAAAACATATTAAATTTGTTATGACCCATAATGCATATTGGGTCCTACTCAATAAAATACTGTGCATACAAAAAAACATGCTACATTTGTGATAGCTCATAATACACGCTCAAGCTGTCCAATATACTAGAGAAATTGTAAATTTAAAAATGAACCTACTTTAGTAGTGGCCCATGAAACCCACTTAATCTTTTCAATAAGTAGCAAAAGACATGTCAGCTTGAGATACTGTTGGAGCCTTAAAGGGAACCTAAAAGTAGGGTCCATGTTCCACAGTAACAGTTGGGAAGACAGAACGCCGAACTCGGGTGAAGGAGATCACGCGAGTTGGGAGGGCTGATGTTCACAAGTGTATCTGTTGAAAACTAATTCGAACAATGCATTGGTGCCATTCAATCAGTTGTCACAAAATAGCACAGTTCAAAATTGTAAGAGTACTAAATAGCAGGTTAATTCAAACCGTATAGGTAAATCATTCAAATAAATCTTGTGTTAGTAACATTTAGACAGGAGAACACAGTGTAATGCCGAGGGGGTGCTGTATGTCAACTACGCTAGCCTAGGGACCACTTAATTTATTATAATGGAAAAGGTCAACCTAGCAATATATATGGCATAGCAACAGTAGTTTCGACGGGAAAGTTCTTCTAACTGGACTCCAGTTGATACCTGTCTTCATCAGGACAGTACTATCTCTTGTGTGTTGAATACGTCATACAAGTGAGTTCAAATTACACACCAAAACATTAAGATGAATATAGGGCAAGCCGAAATTGTCAGCCCTGTAAGAAAAAGGAAAAAGAAAAAAGAAACAAATAGCTACATTAGAATTGGATCCAAGGAGAAACTACACAGTCAAGCTTGCTCCGGTCACAATAGTGTACAGGAGCATACGTGTGGAAAGGGAAAGTAATCATAATTATTACCATATTCTCAACCATAGATGGCTTGAATTAATGTTATGCAATTGCTTCCAGTAACATAGCAGCCAAATGCTATGCAGACCCCAACGTAGTAGGTCTTTGGAGACATAAGCCAAGGACATTTTTTACAATTGGGAAACAATTCCCTAATTACCAATTGTGAAATGATTTGGCCAGTTGCACTCAAAAGGCTTATTAGCCTGGCCAGGAATGGCCATAGGTTTAAAATATTTGAGAACTCACCAATTGTGGATGCTCAAATCCCACCCCCCATTGATGGCTCGCAGGAGAACATCGTGAATGGATATATCCTCTTAGAGAAAGATTTAGTCCTCCAGAATTATAATACGAGGAATATAATCATGCCGTGTTGAATTTGTGGGCCTAAATTCCAAAAAGACAGACCAAGAACATATTCAGTCAGTGGCCATAATGAGCACATAAGCATCTATTGTAAAGCAGGAAGCTCGTCTTTAAAGTTAAAATAGAAATTAAAGCTAGCAATTCAAAAGTGAGAAAAGTGGTACCAGCGAGTGCGCAATATAATTGGTTAAGCTGTACTCATTTCTAAGAGTAAACGCTTTGCAGGTACACGCATTCTCTCAGCATTAGAACTTTTAGAATTAAAGAAATTCTCATATTTCCTTAAGGCCGTGGCCGTGCCTGATGGTTGTAAAAGATGTTATGATGTAAGGGTTAGCAGTCTCTTATAAAGACTATTTCTCAACTGCCATACAGCTGATCCAAACGCCTAAGAGCATATAGAAACAGAAGCTTGCTTTCACTCACCGCAGTATTTGGATGGGCCTTCTCCTCTCGGGAAAGTGTTCCAAACTTTCAGCCTCACCTAGCCCAGTCGCAAACCCGCATTTTGTTCAGCTGATTGCAGGCGGAGCTAGGGCGGCATTACGTATCACATGAAATGTTACTGGTACACTAGACCATCACACGGAACTGCGTCAATGTCAATGGTTCCAGTCTAAGTGTGCCTAACTGTCGCAGGAACAAATAATAAGGATGTGCTGGGCCATGTGTATACTTAATTAGCTGCAAAATGTAAGGGGATGCAGTTGGAAAATAGGCAGGGCATTCTTGAGCTTTGGAGAATGGTTGAGGATTTGGAGGATGTCCCTGAGGATCTTACAGGGAGAGTACTTGTAATACCAGTACCCTGTGTCATCCCCACACCTTGTATAACCCCTGCATCCTGCTATACACCTCCAACCCTCACAGGGGTGTTATCCCATGCAAGCAGCTTGAGGTTATATTAGTTCTGAGAATGTGCCCCATGGAGCCTTACGACAGAGAGCCTGTACCACCTATGAAAAGGTACTGTAGCCCTCAGCAGAATGCCACGTGTGACCCATACATGGTGGCAACTGAGAACAGGGTAGAGAGAGACTTAGAAACAGTGTTTCAAAGGACAGAGGCAGAACTTACGCGAGTAGCACTAGAATGGAAATGAGGGCGAAGCGCGCCAATTGGTACTGATGAATGGAGAGTGAGTGATATCTTATTTCAAATTAATAGGCCTGAGATTAGGGACATACATGTTGATGGCTGCAATGGTGAGTGGGATCAAGAAGTATTATAACAAGTGGATAGTATAGATTATGAGTCGATTTGATCAGATATAGACAGAGGAGACACAGAGGAGTAGGAATGTGGAACATATGAGGAACTGGGAGAAGAGATGCCACTCAGGGTAACACCAAGAGTAGAGTTGGTGGGGTCCAAGACTCAGAGCACAACCAAGCAGCATGGCAGTGGTGAATGAGAATAAAGGGGAGAGAAGGTAACCAGCTAAACAGGTGGCAATGCAGCTTCCATTGTTACATAAAGGTCCTAGAAGTGCACAGTACGTACCCTGGCCACACATGGATAGAACCAATTATTAGGAGACCAAGCAGATGAGTTTTCGAAAAAAGCAGGTTACCCAGGGGTACAATTGGGTGATGATAATGGAGTACATTTTAATGATTGTCAGGCAAAGGTATTGGCTGCCTTAAGGGTAGCCTACCCTGACACATCAGAAATACATTCATTTTGGCATGTAGGATGAAAGAAAACGAAGATGCAGCACAATATATAATTCAAATTCAGGAGATGTGGAGGGAAAAGAAAGGGCAACCATGGGACATGAATATAGCAATAGTTTGTCAATTGTTAACCTTATTAGTGCCAAGGACGAGGTATCTCGTCCTTGGAATTCCCTTCCTGTTGCCAAGGACGAGATACCTCATCCTTTTCGGCACTCTGTTTTGTGCGATCCCTGCAAAGCAGGGATCGCACAAAACTGTAATCCAACCCCAAGGGATCGCACAAAACTGTAATCCAACCCCCTGTTACGCTCCCCTGCTATCCACGTGGACGCCCTTATGCCCTGGTTGCCGGATTCACCCTGGACGTTCCCAATTCTGGACGATGCCTTCTGTGACGGTCGGGCCTGGAAACACAGGAGGACTGGACTTAGGAACAGACTTTGTTTCCTCCCACCAGCCCCCTGGATTCGACCTGATGGCCCACTTCTCACCTTGTTATGATGTCTGGCATGTTTTCCGTCCTGCCTTCTGTGAAGGAGCACGTAGTCTTCTGCGGGTTGAAGCGTCCGAGTTAACATCACTGGTGCTAACCCATTCAAGTGTTTTTAAGAAGGTAAGTCTGGTTATAGCAGTCTTTAAATGTCCTTGCTTTCCTTTCTTGAATAATAATGTCTTTTCTTGTTTGTTTCCCCTTAGGTGCACAGAGGTTCGGTGGATGCGCTACTTGGATCAGGCTCCTGCCAGGATGATGGACACAGGAGCGTATGATGGATGGTAGGTTAAGCATGAAGTACGGCGCGGTAATGTCTTTTCTTGCTAAACTGTATTCTTTATTCCTTTTCAGGTCGCAATGGTCTTTCTGGGCGTGTGAAGATTTCCCGAGTGGAACCAGTCAAGAAATGCCCAGCCAGGTGAGGATTTTGTGATTACTGCCGTGAATGCGGTGAGTAATCTGTTTAACGTTGACCTTCTTTCTCTCTCCCTCCAGGTGCTTCGTTCCGGTGCGAGCGTGGTGTCCTGATGATGTTGCCAACTGGATGGAAGACCGCGAGCAGCAGGAATTGACAGATGGAAAGTTGCAGGTAAGCAGTGACTGCTAATGATGTTCTGTTGTCTCCTTGGCAGGTCCGCTATTCAAGGATCGCCGGGTGCTGGTCTCTGAACACGATGAGTGTCACGCTGCTGGCTACAGAATAACGCGAAGCACGTTCTGTAGCTTGGGTGCGGTTTATATAGCCCTCTGTAAAGTAGTCCAGGCTACCACCCCCTAAAACACTGCACCGCACAGTCTGGTTCCTAGGAACTAGACTGTATGAGTACCTCCATGTTGGCTGCAGGCCTTCACAGGAAAAGTAGTCCCTTCAAGGTAAAGTTCCAATCTGAACATGAGCCTGGCGCCAAAGACGCCAGGACTGACTCCAGGAGAGTCTATGATGATAATGCAAGGCTCTTGAGGAACCAAATGTACACTGAGTCCTGACCCTACCTGGCATGTGACTATGCCAGTGGGGTTCTAGGTCACGGGGCATGACAGCACTCCCCCCCCAAGGCCCCTCCTAAGGTGATTCTCCTGCCTGGTCCAGGCTTGTCTGGAAAGTTTCGATGAAACGTTCTAATTAAACGTGGTGCATGAATGTTCTCACTGGGTTCCCAAGATCTGTCTTGAGGGCCGTAACCCTTCCAATCGACTAGATAGTATAGTTTGGATCTGGTATATTTGGAATCCAGGATTTCTTTCACTTCGAATTCGAGTTCTCCAGCGATCATTATAGGTTCAGGTGGTGGTTTGACTCGTGTACCGGGTTGTACTGGTTTTAGCAGTGAGACGTGGAATACTGGGTGAATTTGCATGTTGGCTGGTAATGCTAGTTTAACTGCTGCTGGGTTGATGATGGCTTGAACAGGATAAAATCCCAAATAGCGAGGGAGAAAAGTCTGGGTTCCTTTTAGTGGTATGTACTTTGCGGCTAGCCTAACTCTGTCTCCTACTTGATAGTCAGGGGCCTTTTTCCGATGCTGCTCAGCAAACCTTTTTTGCTTATTTTTGGTTTGGATTAACTGTTCTGTTGCCTTTTTAAAGGCTTGAGTGATGTTTGCATGAAGAGTCTTTACAGCCATCATTTCTATACTAGGATGGCTGTCTAGTTCGGAAGTACATGGATGTCTGCCGTAGAGGGTGTAGAAAGGTGTCTGACCAGTACTGGAATGCAATGAATTGTTGTAAGCATATTCGGCTATCCATAATAGGTCTCTCCAGGTTCCTTCGACTTGGTGCAGCAGGCATCGTAGGTATTATTTGAGAGTCTGGTTGGCCCTCTCTGTTTGACCATCCGTTTGGGGGTATTGGTGGTGGATAGCCGGATGTCGATGCGAGCCATAGCGCAGCACTTTTTCCAGAAGTTAGATACGAATTGGCTGCCTCGATCAGAGACCAGGACTGAGCGGAATCCATGCAGTTTGATAATGTTTTCCAAAAACACCTTTGCTAGATGGGATGCATCCGGAAAGCCTTTGAAAGGGATAAAGTGTGCCATTTTAGAAAATAAGTCCACTACTACTAAAATGGTATTGAACCCTTGGCTGGGAGGTAGATCGGTAATGAAGTTGAGAGAAAGTGTGTGTCATGGTGCCGGAGGTATTTCTAATGGTTGCAGGAGGCCAGCTGGTTTTTGCTTCAATGACTTGTTTTGTGCACACACCCCACATGACTGAACGTATTGGATGACGTCTCAACGCCAAGTGAGCCACAAATAATTGCATTTCACTTTGGCTAGGGTTTTGGCAATTCCGGGATGACCCTCCATCAAAGAATCGTGATAGTGCGAAATGATTTGTTGTTGTAGTTCGGTTTTAGGCAGGTACAGGCGTTCATCAAAATATGGCAATTGATTTTTAACGGTGTATTGTTTTCCTTTGGTATGCCATTCCAGTAACTCGTTCGGGGTTATTTCACGTTGGATTATGTTTCTAAGCTCAGTTTGTGTTAAAGCTGTGGTGAGGCCTAAAAGTTTGTCCTAAGGTATAATGGCCACTGGATCTGGGGTTGCATATTCTTTTTCATCGATGCCCATGTGAGATAGTGTGTCAGCTTTCCCGTTTCTTACGCCTGGTCGATAAGTGATTACGTAGTCATACTTGGCGTAGAAAAGGGCCCATCGTAATTGGCGTGAGGATTGTGCTTTTGCTGTTTTTAAATATTGTAAGTTCCGGTGGTCTGCAATTACAGTGAATGTATGCCTGGCCCCCAAGAGATAATGTCGCCATGCCTTGAAGGTGGATTTTATAGCAAGCAGTTCCTTAATTGAGTTCAGGAGGTGTGAATTTTCACGACCAGAAGGCCATGGGGTGCAATTGGCCAGTTTCAGGGTCTTTCTGAGAAAAAAACGCCCCCATATCCATGCTGGAAGCATCTGTTTCCACGATGTAAGGGAGATCCGGAAGAGGGTGTCGTAAAATCGGGGCTGAGGTGAACCTTTCCTTAAGTTCTTGGAAGGCATTTTCAGCGTCTTCTGTCCACATGAATTTGTTATTGTTTTTTCACAGAAGTAACGTGATCGGATGCACAATCTGAGAGAAGTCTGGAATGAATTGACGGTAGAAGTTTGCAAATCCCAGCATGCTCTGGACTCCTTTTAACGAGGTCGGAGAGGGCCATTTAAGAATGGCATCCACCTTGTGTGCATCCATTCGAATGCCTTTCGGAGTAAGAACGAAACCAAGAAATTCTACTTTGGTTACGTGGAAAAAACATTTTTCAAGTTTTGCGTATAGTCGATGTTGGCGCAGTTTGGCAAGGACAGCATGGACGTGCTTGACATGGTCTTGTTTTGAGGTTGAATGCACTAGGATGTCGTCTGTGTAGACCAGGGCGCAAACATTGATCAACTCCCTAAGGACGTCGTTCATAAAATATTGGAATGCCGCTGGGGCATTGCAAAGCCCGAAAGGCAATACCTGGTACTCAAACAACCCATATTTAGTATGAAAGGCCATTTTCCATTCATCCCCTTTTTTTAACTCAGACCAGGTCGTACGCTCCTCTGAGGTCTAACTTAGTATAAATCTGGGCATCTTTGACTTGATCCAGCATCTCGGGAATAAGGGGCAGGGGCTAACGTTTTTTCACTGTGATCTGGTTCAGGGCACGATAGTCAATACAGGTTCTCAAGTCCCCTTCCTTTTTTGATACGAAGAATAAGGGACTGGCTGCCGGTGATTTGGATGGGCGAATGAACCCATTTGCCAAGTACTGGTCCAGAGAGGACTTTAGATGCTTGTTTTCTGGTTCTGTGAGCGCATAGATTCTGCCACAAGGGATCTGTGCACCAGGTATGAGGTCAATCTGACAGTCATAGGACCTATGTGGTGGTAGTGTATTAGCTTGTTCCTTCTGGAACACATCCTGGAAATCTTAATATTCTTCAGGTAGAGTACTGGTTGCGCCAAGTGTAGATATGCCAATTCTAGGACTCGTAGGAACCTTGAAACTGGACTTGTTTTCTTGGAAATAACAGGTGGAAGCGCAATCACAAGGAAAAGTCAATTTTCTTGCCCGCCAATCTATCCGAGGGTTATGAGCAACTAACCATGGCATCCCTAATATTAGCTGAAACTGAGGCGCCTTGATGAGATCAAAGGAAATTGATTCCCGGGGTCCGTCCTGGCACAGCAGGGTTGTTCCTGCTGTTCATTGGGTTACTGGTCCGGAAGCAATTTCAGTCCCATCCACTGGGGTTACCTTTTCTGTGTCCGGCTTAACATTTAAGGGAAGCCCCATCCATGCGGCCAGGTCTCGATCAATATAACTCCCAACTGCTCCGCTGTCTATGTAAGCTTCAACGGAATGCATCCTTGAAGGTTGTTGGTGATTGATTAGGATCACTGGTATTGCAAAATGTGAGGACGGTGTAACACTCACCTAGTATCCACGGGGACGTCACTCAGCCTGTTCTGACTTCTTACGACCTCGAACCCTTCCCTGGAGTCTACTCGACTGGAGACTGGGCCTGAATGACAGGATTGGTAGAGTTTAACTCCCTATTGTCTCTGGGTGCTTAAACCCCTTCTTCCCCGGGGTTCAACCCTTCCCTATGATCCACAGCTCACCTTGTTTTCTTGGAAACTGTGCTCTCTGTCCTGCTTTGAGCGTGGGGGCATGTTGATTGATGTGGGCTTGTTGCTGCCTAGTTACTTCACTGGCAAGAGTCTGACAGGTAAGTATAATGAGTCTTTTGAACAGTTCTCTAAGTTCCTTTCCTCCCTCGATGATGGCCGGCGTCTGGGGATGGTGACGTGCTGCTGAGATAAGTAGCGCTGAAGGTGAGTGAGAGCGCAATGCGTGATTTGACCCTTTCGTATTTGTATTGAACTGAGTTCTTTTTCTGTGTCTTTTAGGTGCCGCAACGTTTTCAGCGTGGACGCCAGTTATGAAGAAGAAATGTGGTGAGTATGCGCGGTATGCAGCGCCTCTAGATGTTTCCACGCTAACCTGGAGTGTCTTTTCCCTCTTGCAGATGGATGAGAAGTTCTGGATACAGAGTTCCCCCAGAGCGGCTGGGATTCAGGTAAACTTTTGAAGCTCGTACAGTCTTTAAAAATAAGCGAAGATTTGCTGAATGCTTACTAATGCCTTTTTCTGTTCTTTTCCCTTTTCCTTAGGAAGCGGTGTGCCGGGATGGGAATGACACCGCCGAAGATGCCCACAGAACAGAAGGAGCGATGAATGATGGGCAGAAGCGCCGCAAGGTAAGGCTGTTCCTAACAGTGTTCTTGTTCTTGCAGGAGCTGAGCGCAGAAGAAAGATGCAGGCCTACTGGAGACCGATCCGAACACAATGAGTGTCACGCTGCAGGTGCAGAAAAAAACAAAGCATGTTTCTCAGCCTGGGCGTGGCTTAAATAGTCTCTGGGTATCCCAGGTGTCTCTGGGCTGAACCAGACCCACAAGACTAGACTGCACATGCAGTTCTGGAAACCGAAATATGTGGGGGCATCCATCTTGTCCCCATCAATGCACTACAAGTCCAATCCCCAATGTTATCCTATGGGAGTGAGTGAGTCTGTTGCCACAAGCGCCAAGTCTGACTCCAAGTGGGTCTTTGGAGGGATGGAGAGGCCCTTGAGGGCCATGTAGGTGATAGTGGCCTGGCTCCAGCCTGACATCTTGGAGGGCTGGGGACACGAGGGGCAGGAATCATGACAGCCGGTGGCTCATTCTTCTCACTCGACAAACTGACCTCTACTTTTGTCGAGCTAGGCAGTTTTGCAACTCCTTACTCTCATCCTATTCTGTAGCTCCCACAATTCGCTTAGGGGGTTTTATTGGACAGTCTTTTAGGAAATGCCCCGATTGTCCGCAGTACAAACATACTGCTGTTGTCTTCTCTTGTCTCTTTCAGCTTTTGTTAACGGTGTTCGTATTCCCCCAATTTGCATTGGCTCCGTGGTATTCCCTGACGTGTGCGGAGTAGCATCCTTGGTTCGTAGATACACGGCCTGTGTGTCTGATCTGGACCAATCTGCTTTCTGATCTTGTAGTCGATGATCTAGTTGCACTACCAGATTGATAAATTCACTACATTCTCTAGGTGGATCAACTACCTGAGCCAAGACGTCCTTTAATTCCCCTCAAAGGCCTCGGTGAAACACTGTGCTTCTCTTGTCTTCAGGCCACCTGGTTTGGGCCACTAACCTATTGAACGTTACTATGTATGTTAGTAAGTCCTGATTCCCCTGCCGGAGTGATAAGAGTTTGTTGTCTACAGCTTGTTCATGGGTGTGTCGAGCAAAGAGCTTTTCCATTTCTCTTTGGAAGCCCCCAAAGTCACGTAGTAACGGATCATCATAGCTCACAAGCAGCACTGACCAATCTGCTGCGCTACCACTCAGATATGACAAAATAAATGCTACTCGTGCCTGGTCGTTAGGGAATGCGCCTGGTCTGCAGAGGAAGTGAAGGTGACATTGATTCATAAATGCAGCATACTTCCTTGGATCACCTGAAAACCTTGCTGGCGGTGCTAACGGTATTGTTCCGGGTAAGGCTATTTGCACTGGAGCGGCAGACGACGTGGTTGCCTGTGCCGGTGGATTTGTCCTGGGTAATGCAGCTTGTCCGGCCTGTGATTGTAGTAATTGCCTACTGATTTCTTTGGTGCGATCCTTGGTGACGACAAGGTCCCTTCGCAGGTTATTAGTCTCTTGTCTAGCCGAATGCACTTCGCCACGTAATTGTCCTAATAACTGAGCCAGTTGGTCCATTTCTGAAGTCTCTATGGTGCCCAGGTGGATAATGTTATGAGGCTTCGTGTTCTGTTACACTCACCTGGTATCCACGGGGACGCCCTTATGCCCTGGTTGCCGGATTCACCCTGGATGTTCTCAATTCTGGACAATGCCTTCTGTGGCGGTCAGGCCTGAAAACACAGGAGGACTGGATTTAGGAACAGACTTCGTTTCCTCCCACCAGCCCCCTGGATTCGACCTGATGGCCCACTGCACACCTTGTTATGATGTCTGGCGTGCTCTCTGTCCTGCCTTCTGTGCAGGGGCGTATAGTCTTCTGCCGGTTGAAGGGACCGAGTTAACTTCACTGGTGCTATCCCATTCAAGTGTCTTTAAGAAGGTAAGTCTGGTTATAGCAGTCTTTAAATGTCCTTGCTTTCCTTTCTTGAATAATAATGTCATTTCTTGTTTGTTTCACCTTAGGTGCACAGAGGTTTGGTGGGTGTGCTACTTGGATCAGGCTCCTGCCAGGATGATGGACACAGGAGCGTATGATGGATGGTAGGTTAAGCATGAAGTGCGGCGCGGTAATGTCTTTTCTTGCTAACCTGTATTCTTTATTCCTTTTCAGGTCACGATGGTCTTTCTGGGCGTGTGAAGATTTCCGGAGCGGAACCAGTCAAGAAATGCCCAGCCAGGTGAGGATTTTGTGATTACTGCCGTGAATGCCGTGAGTAACCTGTTTAACGTTGTCCTTCTTTCTCTCTCCCTCCAGGTGCTTCGTTCCGGTGCGAGCGTGGTGTCCAGATGATGCTGCCAACTGGATGGAAGACCACGAGCAGCAGGAATTGACGGATGGAAAGTTGCAGGTAAGCAGAGACTGCTAATTGTGTTCTTTTGTTTCCTCTGCAGGTCCGCTATTCAAGGATCGCCGGGTGCTGGTCTCTCGCGAAGCACGTTCTGTAGCTTGGGTGCTCTGTAAAGTAGTCCAGGTAAAGTAGTCCAGGCTACCACACCCTAAAACACTGCACCGCACAGTCTGGTTCCTAGGAACTAGACTTTATGGGTGCCTCCATGTTGGCTGCAGGCCTTCACAGGAAAAGTAGTCCCTTCAAGGTAAAGTTCCAATCTGAACATGAGGCTGGCGCCAGGACTGACTCCAGGAGAGTCTATGTTGATAATGCAAGCCTTATGGGGCTCCAAATGAACCCTGAGTCCTGACCCTACCTGGCATGTGACCATGCCAGTGGGGTTCTGGGTCACGGGTCGTAAGACCCCCGGGCTATGTGAGGGAGAGGACCCCTTCACTGCCCGGGGGTTGGATTACCTTCAATTTCATTGCTGGCATTGACACCCTAGGCCCAAATCTGTAGGTTGCCCACATGAACAAAATGTGCTGGGCCGAAAGGCTTGGGGTTACCAAAGTGTAACCCTTTTCCTTTTGCTCCCCCGGAAGGTGCACCCACACATGTGAGGTACCGTTTTCATCGGGACACCTGTGGAAACGCAGGACGGCAGGCCATGTGTTGGTGGCGGCGGGTTTCGGTGAGTGAGCCGAGTGAAATGTGTGGAAAATGTGTTTTTTTTTGCCGGATTTCGGACTTTGCCGGGGTTTCTGGGTAATACATTCTGGGCCGATTTGCACAAGTCAGACCTCTGTGGATTTCCACAGGTTTTCTCTTTTCAGAAATGCATGGGGTTACCTGTTTTCCTTGGTGGCTTGGACACCCGACGCCGATATCTGTATGGTGTGCCCGTCTGGAAAAAGTGTGAAATTCAGCTGTCAGAAAAGACTTGGGGTTACCTGTGTTTTAGGCTTTCCCCCTGGTGCCCAGATAAGTGCACCCACACATGTGAGGTACCGTTTTCATCGGAACTCCTGTGGGAACGTGGACTTTGCCGGGTGTCTGGGTAATAAATTGTGGGCCGATTTGCGCAAGTCAGACCTCTGCGGATTGCCACGGGTGTCCTCTTTTCAGAAATGCATGGGGTTACCTGTTTTCCTTGGTGGCTTGGACACCCGACGCCGATATCTGTATGGTGTGCCCGTCTGGAAAAAGTGTGAAATTCAGCTGTCAGAAAAGACTTGGGGTTACCTGTGTTTTAGGCTTTCCCCTTGGTGCCCAGGTAAGTGCACCCACACATGTGAGGTACCGTTTTCATCGGAACTCCTGTGGGAACGTGGAGTTTGCCGGGGTGTCTGGGTAATAAATTGTGGGCCGATTTGCGCAAGTCAGACCTCTGCGGATTGCCACGGGTGTCCTCTTTTCATAAATGCATGGGGTTCCCTGTCTTCCTTGGTGGCTTGGACACCCTAGGCCCATATCTGTATGGTGTGCCTGTCTGGAAAAATCGTGAAATTCAGATGTCTGAAAAGACTTGGGGTTAGGGGTGTGTTCGGCTTTCCCCTTGGCGCCAAGGTAGGTGCACACACACATGTGAGGTACCGTTTTCATCAGTACACGTGTGGAAACGTGAGAAGGTATAACATTTGTTGTATTTGTGTGGTTTTCATAACGTTTTGACCCATTTGCTGGTGCCCTTTGTCACACAACCCTCTCATTTCCCAAATGTGCCCTACATTTAGTCACTGCTTTAGGCACCATACACTTTTGTAACCTGCACAAGTCACCTACCCTTGAAAAGGTCTGCCAGTGCTCTTTCAAAAAAATGTATGCTTGCCATTCCTCACCACATTGGTTTTCCTGATTTACATATGCTAAGCACGTCTGCTGTTCAGGTCGTAAGCATAAAACTCCTGTGTACCATGGCTCAGTGTTTGGCTTGTGGTAGTGCTTGTTTTATAAAACACTACAAAAAATGTGTGCTTTCCTAACTGCAAGAGTTGGGGGAATGGAGCGGAGCATTGCTTTTCTCAAAATTCATAGATGCCGTTGCAGTACCAAGCCAACCATGTCCACCACATACCTTTTTTTCGGTCATTTTCCCACTTTTTCCCCAATCTATGGCATTTTCCCTACCTAGTTGTTGCCTGACCTGCGCAAATCACCCCTTCCTAAACTTGGAATTTTGTCTACTTTTCAGAAATGTATGCCTTTCTGTCCTCCAATTCGGCTTCCCTAACCTTTTCTTCCATTCCGTCCATGCATGTCCAATTGGCAAAAATGGCCAAAATCGCCTACCTCTCACAAAACGGTTGATAACCACATCAAAATATTTTTTTTTCGTTTCCCCTCAACCTGTTCTTGAAAGCCAGGAAATTGGGGAATCCAGCACAGCAAACCATTTGTTGCTATCTCTTACAAGGAAAAAAGCACAGGCTTCTTTGCACATCATTTTATTTGCATGTTTTGAAAAAACACATCATTTTCGCCCTTTTTGCTAATTTTCTCTCACCACCCCTACAACAACCTAGGATTCCTGGATGGCGTTATGACCGCGTACATGTGGGAAAAAAAGGGTCCAAATTTGGCCCGATATCTCATGTAATAAAAAAGTTACAAGGCACTGAATGGCGACATACTGAAATCACCAAAAAAGGCCTTGGCACTGGGGGGAAAAAACAGTTAAAGGGTTAAAGAACGGACTCCCAACAGAGGTACAGAAAGATTTGGATAAAGTGCGGAATAAAGCTAAGGGATGGGCAGAGATTCAGACAGTTATTCTACACCATTGTAGGCGACAGAAGGAGAAGGAAAAGGAAGTGTTGGGTAACATGCAGAAGGCTGAAGCAAAGTTAGTGCAGAAGAAATGAGCAAAGCTGAGTATAGAATGAACCGTATAGAACCTGGTAGAAACGAGAATGACACCGGAGTAGACAGAAGGGTACCAAGCCTATACTACTGATAACCAAGGTTATCAGGGAGCTTATCAGCGAGGGACAGGGGGATTTCAAGGAGGATGAGGGGGTAGAGGAGGAGGACTTGGAGGAATGGGGCAGTGATTCGAGGGATAGGAACCGTGTTGGTCATGTGGGAGAATGGGCCATTTCACGCGTGAATGTAGGTACAGGAAAGCATATTCATATGATCCTTGCACTTAGCCCAGAAGAGCAGCAGCCCGATTGCATATCAACAGCAGTACAGAATGATGCCTCCAAGTGCCCCTTATGTATGTATTTGTTTATTTATTGTGCATTTGTAAGGTGCTTATACATCAAGTAAATTGTGTTTCAATACGTAGGTGTCTCAGCAGGGCCAACATTCCCAGTCTCAATACCAGTACCACAACAGATGCAACCCCCAATTCCCAATAATGCACCACTGAATGTGCAGCAACAGACACAACAGCCAGTACTACAATTATGGGACAGAAATGCTTTGCCGCTTGGCACAGTGGCACAGTGTTAAGTTATGGTAAGGAAATGTATTAAGAGCACGGTCACCCGGAGGTATTATACATCCAGAGAGGCAGAACAGTAGACCATCAGCCAATCAGCGACAATAATCTAGAACAGGTATGTTTTTAAAGCCTTTTTAAAGGCCTAATGAGTTGAGAAATGTTTTACTGCCAGCGGGAGATCGTTCCATGGTTGTGCAGCGGCCACCGAGAAAGCTCGACCTCCAAAGCGGGAACAGTAATAAAATGGCACACATAGCAAGCCTGCCCAGGCTGAACACAGTGAGTGATTTGGAAGATAGTGGGTAAATTTAGTCAGCCCCTTCATTGTGAAGTGCATGATGTACATTGCACAGCACCTTGAAATCAATGCGCTGAGCCACAGGAAGCCAGGGCAGAGATCGTAAGACTGGCGAAATATGAGCCCCATAGGGTGAGCCCGTTGCCACCCATGCAGCGAGATTTTGAAGGCACGAGAGCCACCTGAACTATGCCCTTAGGTTGAGCCAAGTAAAGGGCATTGCAGTAGTCCAGGCGGATTAAAACCATAGCTGCAACCACTGGTGTACGGAGGATGGCCGGGAGCAGGTGAAGCACCTTTCTCAATACTTTGAGATGAAAATGGCTGGATTTGCAAACTGCAGACACCTGCGCATCCATAGAAAGAAAGAGGCCAAAAATAACATTCCCAAGTTCTTCACCTTAGCCACCGGAACAGAAAGCGGACCAAGAGAAGAAGGCCAAAATGAAGACACTCATAGGGGTGGATCAGGGGGAGAACCTACCACCAGCACCTCTGTATTGTCTCCATTCAGTTTCAGCCAATTGTCGTTCATCCAGTCACCCACGGCCATCAGGCACTGATAGAGGCATGATGATATCTCAGCCTGATCAAGATTTAAACGGATCAGGATCTCAGTGTCATCGGCATAATAATAGCACCTGATGCCGAAGGAACGGATGAGACACACTTATGGCTAAATATAGATGTTGAAGAGAATGGGAGACAAGGCAGAGCCCTGCGTCACCCCACAGCCAAGATGGCAAGAACTAGAAAAGAAAGGAGAAAGAGAAAGGATTTGAGTTCTATCGGCCAGGAATTGATAGAACCAGGCCAACACTTGGCTAGAGATATCAATCTGCGCCAGGCAGGCCACCAGGATGGGGTGGTTGACAGTTTCGAAATCCACTGACAAGATCTAATAAAATCAGGGCTGCCACCTCCACACCTGCGTCCACCAACCTGGCCATGTCATCCTGGATCAAGACCAGAACACTCTCAGTACCCCAGCCAGTCCTAAATCATGATTGAGCGGGGTCAAGAAGCTCTGATGACTCCAGAAAGGAGGATAAAAAATGAGAGAGCAAAAACTCTAAGAGCTTCATAAGAAACGGCAGTAAAGAAATAGGCCGAAGGTTAGATCAATCAGCAGTGTACAGGGGCAAGTGTGGTGGGTGGTAACCCCTTCCTATTCCAGGGTCGACCACATATCCAGAATGGGACAGTCCAAAGTGAGCCCTGACATGCCCAGTCATGTCAATCACTGCCGACGGAAGAGAAACCCAGGTAGGTGTGGAGATAGGCAACAAATCAATTTTATTTATGTTTGACACAGGTGCAATCAAATCATGCATGAAATAAGGGTGCCTCCCCTTATCAGGAAAGGTAATGGACTCGAAAGGGTTCTCTGGATCAATAAAATCGGTTCCATTTACAGAAGACTCACCCATCAAGGTAGGTACTAAGGGAGTGTTAGCTCTGCTATTGTTTTCATCTGAAACACCAGTGAACTTGTTAGGCAGGGACCTACTCATCAAGTTAAAGATGATGATCTCATTCACGGAAGGAGGGTTAGTGTGTTTCACACCAGGAATTTGTCATGCTATGGTTATGGGACCACCAGCATCACACAGTTATGGTGCTACTAGAGGAATATCTTTGCACCAGGATTTTTTTATGCTGCAGTGACTGTGGTGTTCAGTTGCGTGCTGAGCACGCAACCATGAAGAATACCATCTGAATTTTTGTTTAGACCAGCAGTCCCCCAACATCAAGCCCCAGGTACCATTATAATGCTGTGTACCATTATCACGCTAGACTTGGAAAGGGTGCTGATTGCTGACTACAAGGTAGTGCTACCAGGGATTGACAAAGATGGAGATGAGTGGCATACAATTTTGTGCATTGACCCAGCAAAACCAGTGAGTGGGGTATCAGATGGAGAGCTGTTTGAAGATGCTGATAATGATGTTGAAATGATACCGGAGGTTTGTATTCTATGTCACATAATAATAATAATTTCATTATGAGATAGTCCAAAATCTGTATTTTACACAAACAAATCAGATCAAATAAATAGAATATCACATAGATTAATCAATTAATAAAGTAGGAATATAATTAGATGTGTAAAATAGATACAAAGATGAGAATAATCATACATAACAGTACAATTCAGTTCAGCAGAATAACTAACAGAAAACTTAATCTGTGTAGACTCCTTTACATATCTCCTCTGTAGATTTCACAGTAAATAATACATAGGGGGTTATTCCGAGACTGGAGGTAGCCATGGAGCTATTTGCACCATGGCTGCCTCCAATACTGGGTCCGGCACCGGTCTTGTTCAATGGGGATTTACCGGTGTATTCTGACCCTGGAGGGACAAGTAAGTCCCCATTGAACAAACCATTCCCCATTCGAGCCCCCATAGGGCTCAATGGGAATGGGGAGGGCGCTAATAACGGGCTTGCGAATAGCAAGTCCGTTATTAGCGGCCTGGTCCATTAGCGGGACCCGTAAGTATTGTAGAAGCTGAGTTCCCAGCAGTACCAAATCCCACCATGATCCTTTGCAATATACTTACTGAAGCCACACATTTTACTGTCATTGATTTGAAAAATATGTTCTTCTCCATTCCATTGTATCCTGATGTGTTTGACCATTGAGGGTAAAGGTTTCAACACACCAGACTTCTTCAGGGGTATTGTGAGTCCCTCAGCATTTTTCACAGAGTACTCCACATGGATTTGGGTAATATACACATTCTGTGATTCAGTATGTAGATGACCTTCTAGTGTGCAGCACAACAAAATACCTATGTAGAGCAGATTCAATAACACTCCTAACACTGCTTGCAGTCAAAGGATACAAAGGGGATAAGGAAAACATGCAATGTTGTCCCAACAGTTGTTGGGTTTGTTTAACTATTTTAGTGAATGGTTTTTTAACTATTCTAGTTACAAAATGCCTCTGATGTGGGGACCTAAGGAGGTACAAAAAACAAAAGGAACTCTCACATGGACAGGTGATATGATTACCTGCTTACAGAAAAATAAAAATGCCATAAGTAATGCACCAGTACTAGTAACCCCACAACCTACAGGAGTATGTTAACGAATGAGTGGTAAATTGTACTACTTGTCATCTTTGCAGTACAGGACAAATTCTTAGTAAATTGTGTGGCACATTGCACTGTCCAACTGGCCCTTTCCAGGAACTCCACATTGATTACGTTGACATGTTAAACAGGTGTTGTAATTATTGTTACCTTATTGTTGTGGTTTGTCCATTTTCCTGTCGGATTAATGTCGGCAGTTGCGCACAACCAGATGCTAAATCGGTGGCTACATTCCTGGTATGCCAGGTTTTTCATCGATGGGGGATATGTGAGGTCCTAAAGTCTGATAATGGAATTCACTTTTTTAATGAGTTGTTCAAAGAAATTGCATCCATATTCGGGATACAGCACAAACTGTAATTGAATTAGCACCCCAGGCCAACAGGATTGCTGAAGAATTGAATGGATTGGTGAAAACTGAGATGTCTACTATGTTAGGGAGGAATTGGCTGCATTGTCTCCCTCTGGCTTTGTTTAGTCTAAGAACGCAGCCAAGCCAAGATCACCACGTGTCCCCCCACGAGATACTGACGGGGAGAAGAATGCATGCACATCTCACACCTACACACACAGCATCAGACGCTCACAGGTGCAGCAGGAGTGTTGGTGGTGAAGCTTCAAGGGTATTTCAGGGAGCAAAAAAAAAAGTATTAAGATATTGTCTAAATAGATTGCTCGTAGAAGAGAAGACATAGCTGAGGCATCAGCAGTGGATCCAATGAACTTACCACCACTGCAACTGTATACCAGGAACCAGATTTTTGTACGGAACTTTGTCCTGCCCTGAAATTATCAACATTTTCAGGTCCCGTATACAGCGCTCTTTTTGTACGATACTATGGTTATTTTAAATGGTTGTTGCATAGAATGGGGGGTATGGGAATGTCACAGATTAACCGTTGCAGATGACACAAATAAGGAGGGAAACTGAGACAGAGATAGAGATAGATTATAATCAGCACAGGAACTTGATATTGGATACTGTGGTGGATGTGCACTACCCTGAGATGTACAGCATGTGGTATAATCATATGCGCAAGGTAGGTAGGGCAAGATCAAATGAGAGCTGCAATGCATGCTCTCTGATACATCACGCGACATGTGGACCCAAGTTGTTTATACCTCAATAAATGATGCCTCTTATAGCCCATTGTTTAGTACACCTGACCCTCTGCAGAGTGCAAAGCCTTTTCCAGGGGCACACAGTCAAAGCGGTAATTATGGACAAAGATGATGAAGAGTGTGCCAAGAAGAAAGAACAAGCCTGTTGCAAAATAAGACCATTCCTAAAAATGGAAGGAACACTGTTTTCTAATAACAGGTGGGTGGGAGGAGTAGTGAGCTGTGCAGAAACAACTAAGACCCCACCTAAAAAGCATGCCCGCAGTTCAAGTTACTTGTCCAAATAGTCATCTGATAAATTTTGTACCAGAACAGAACATTCTTTTCCTATCTCCTGGTACCCGGTGTCCAGACTGCAGCAAATGCCAAGTGACTGCAGATCACCAGGTGGGAGAGGCTTCAGATGGTGAACCAAACGGAGCAGGCTCTTAATTCCATAAAGACGAATTATGGGCAATCATGCTCATGACCCTCCAGAACAGATACATTCTGGATTTGCTGAAGGCTATGGAAGGTGGCGTGTGCAAGAAAATTGGTTTGTCTTGTTGCAGGTACAGCCCCCAAAAATGACACAGACAATGGGTCCTTGACCCATGCAATAGGGGCTCTTCCTAATTTGAGGATTCAATGTTCTCATGGGCCCCATCTGTGGTGGCTGGAGATTGCAGTAAAGTTATTGGTTCTTACTGTAGTTTTTCTTCTCGTGTTTTTTTGTTCATGTCAGATGATCCTGAGATGTTGCACGAAGAGCGTGACTATGATGGAGTAGAGCTCCTCCTCTCACAAAACACAAGTACACCCACACTGATAGATGGCTTGTGGTTGTAAGACCAAGGATGGTGAGAATAGAACAGGTTGTTGGGGCCCCTGGTACCTTGACCACACACCCACCTGACCCCTAGCACTATGTAGAGCACTGGGTTGACTTAGCAGGAGATGGGGGCTGTTGCTTTATGACGAGCACTCCAGAAGAATATGCTAGACGGGGAAGTTTACGTCATATGTGTAGGGTGTGGGTACCCATGGATGATCACTATAGAAGGAAGGAGGCAGCATGGTTAGTTAATGGAGTATTAACTTAAGGCGGCAATGTTGTGATGCACTTACAGTGTCCCAGCCAGGCAAAATGGTACAGGCTGAGAAAAAACTATTATCACGTGTCACAGTGTCAGGGGTGAGTTCTACACTGCAGAAGGCACATGTATCACTTGTGGTTAGTTTTGACACATACCCACATATAGCAACACAGAAGGAGCAACACATATATTAACATTGCCATTACAGAGGTTATAGCTAGGACAGTGTTATAGGCCATGTGCTTTGGAGTTGCATGCAAAGTTATGTTTATTATTGAAGTGCGAGGAAAGAGCTGAAGCAGGTAGAATATGCAGGTGTGCTGCCATATTGGATTTTAAGGCCCAGTACACAAATGAATAGAGTAGAAGGCATGTATTGATGTGGCTTTGTTTAGCTCAGCCCCAAGATCAATCCCCTTTCCATCCCCAGGAGAGAAGCTGAGGTCAGAGGCACCCATGGTGCACAGATACGGGCTAATTGTATCCAGTTGCAGGGCCTGAATGCAGTTGAAATGGAATGTTAGCTGTGGGGAGGACAGAGAATAGGACATGAAGTGTGGTATCAGGCTAGGCAACTATTTAGAGCACTACTGCCCTCACACATAGAGCGGTGATCCCATTTGAATTACAAGTAGATGCACAACCAAAAGCAAATAAATCCCTGAAATTCAGACTCAAGAGTGATGCCCATTACTGGGCACCTGAGATCTGAAGGGGATATGGGAGGCAGTGTCTGGAATGTTCCATGATTTGGCATAGGAGAAAGAGAGGGGATGCCAATAAATTCAGTACATGGTCGGGGGTGCAGCTTGTGCTCGCTGCAGTGTCTTGTACAATTAGAGGGCCCATTGTCTTTTTAAAGCTGCATTGGCCTCGCCAGTTTTACTTTAAACGTGTCTGGATCAAAGGGGTGCACATCCTGTGACAGTCAATATTTGTTACTATAACAATTCACTTATTAGCCAATCCCATAGCTGGATTTAATGGCGATGATGTAGTGGGCCATATAAATAGGGGAACGGGTTTAGATAAGATGTGGACAATCAGTCCATGTTCTATAGGAGGTAGCCAATAAAGGTGGTGGTATAACATTGTAACCTATGTATGCTGATTTGCAATTTTCCACTATATAACCTATACATTCGTGGGACGTGACAAGCTCTGTGTGAGTTCAGTTCTACAGGACTGTCTGAGACCTTTTTGCATGTAATAAACCTTGTTTTCCTTTACAAAACAGTGCAGTGAACATTTGGTCTCTTGGATGATTTTTACTGCACAGGTTTATGGTTACTATTCTCCTTACAAATGTCCCAAGACCCTTCCCTGACCAGAATGCAGTGCAACCAGTAATATCCCCCTGAGGAAACCCTGACAAGCAAAGAAAATGCATTTTTAATGTAGTATTTGCATATGCAAAGAATCTAAAAACATTTAAATTCTAATGGAGTATCTTTTGCCGTACACAGCACTTTACATAGTTGAAGTCAGGCAAATAAAACACCCATGCCTTTAGTTATGTAAAGTATAGTGAAAGGCATTAGGAAGACCACGGGGGAAGTCACGCCCTTAAAGAAGCCTTAGGTATGCTAGAAATTACAAAACATGAGGCTCCCTGAGAGTTCTTCACTCCTCCATCTGACTGTCTCAGGCTCAGGCAGGGGCAGAATGCTGGCCTTGCCCTCTGCCTGACAGAATAATAGGCAGGAGCAGAGTGAAAGGTGTCTCCTGACCCTCTTCTTCCAATATAATGACTTTGCAGGAAAAGGAAGAAGCCCAAAGAGAAATTATCACTGCTGCGGCCCGCTGTGAGAAACCTGAATTTGTATCACCTGCTAGTCCCCAGAGATCTGTCATCCAGGTGGCCAGGAAATGGCCATCGCTTTTGGATCTAGTTCCTGGGAGTGGACCAGTGCCTGAGGATCACCTGGATGAGGGTCTTTGGGGAGTGGAAGTGGGACACCGGAGGGTAAGTTGCAGTATCCCCTTCCCTATAATACCTTTTCCCCATTATACGAGGTAGGATACCTAGGCACTCAACCCCTACCCCCTTTCCTGACAGGAACACTTTCTCATAGACAGTCCACTGTGATCGACAATGGACTAACACCAGAGCCATATGCTTGACATGTCCCAACAACATGGTCAGGCAAGGTCAGGCAATTACGGATTATTACACACACCTGACTTCCATCACACAGATATAAGACTGAGCACGAAGGCACTCTCTAAGCGAGGGAAAACACATGAGGAGGCAGCAGTACAAAGATGGCCGTGCAATAAAAAACTGGCGAGACCAGAGGGGGTCGCAAGGAGGGAAGTACCTTTGACCTCTAAAGACTGTTACTTTCATGAGCCTTGGAAAGTAAGAAACCAAAGACCAGGAACGAAGGCTGATCAAACCTGCACAGTGTGTGGGAGGTGCCTGAGGCTCTGCCGCGTCGTTAACCCAGGTGGGGAGGAGCGACTGCCACTGTGGTACTGTCCTAGCTCCTACAACATAGCAGTATCAGAACAGACAGCACAGCCGGTGAGCTGGAGAGACTGATACGAAACCAGCTTGTGTTTTCAACCGAGGTTGCAAGCGGCAACTTTGTATAAAGAGAGCAGTGTGAGGCATTGGAAATGAGCGAAGCAAATATAATTGAAAACCAACAGAAGTAATTGAACTTTGGGAGGCGAAGCAAAGATACCATACACAGAGTGGTTCGGTGCCACGTGAGTGCTCATTTGAAAGTATCTGTTAGGTATCCAACTGATACTGAGTGTGAATAAAAGGAATATTGAGATCGAAGTGGTCATGCAACGGGTGAAGCTAAACCCCATGCACATTCAAAAGTCTTCAATAGTTTCATGTACATCACAATTGGTCCGAGCTTGGCTGAGGGAGACTGATCAAGCCGGATCTGAGCCCGGCTGAGGAGCATCCGGGGTAAACCGTGAGTCACCGAGAACTAATTAATTGACATAATTAATTGACATTGGTGTAAAAGGGATGTGAGACCGGCTGAGGAGGATCCGGGGTGAACAGTGAGTCACCCAAGAAAGAATTCTCTGATATTGTTGAAAAAGGGACCTGAGCCCAGAAGAGGGAGATCCGACCTGGGACTTTTGAGTTAAAAGGGTCTGAGCCCGGCTGAGGGGCATCCAGGGGGAACACTCAACTTGAATACAGGTGAAAGGAGAAGAATGTTTACTTATTATTTTTTGTACCGCAGGCCCTCTGAGTCAAGAGACTGGCAAGAAGTAAAGATACTTGGACACAGAAAGTCCTGAACTGTGGAAATTGGCTTGTATCCTCATGCTGAAGAAGCCAGAGTGTGTGCTTTGCTCGAGTGACCAGCCTTTCCCCGTGGTGAAAATGTGGGGAAGGGAGGCCAACAGCCCGAGCATCCTGACATATCATTTTGTGAACACTTCTTTCTTTTTCATGACCATTACGCCCACATTATTTGTAAATTAGTGGTAAGGAATGGCAATAGTATTTTTTAGTATTCACCCTTTTTATTTGACAAGACTCCACTAGGACTGTATTATTATTATTTGATGGTCGTATCTTGTTCCTATCTGTAGATTTAGGTTTAGTTAGGCGTTTATCACACCCTTGCGAAAGTTCAATAAACACCCTGTGGTCACTCTTACTATTACCACAATGTGCTCCCTACACCACACAGGTACGCTTATAAAATAATTATCATGTTATGAATGTTTGTGTGTGAGAGAGATTTTGTATTTTTAAAGTGTGCCTGTGTGAGTGACAGAGTGTATTTGCATGAATGAAGTGTTCTGGTGAGTGCCATGTTCATGATTGAGTGAAGCTGTTTGGGGCATTACTGCTTGTGTGTATGTATGTATGAATGTGTATATATGCATGAGCAAAGTGACCTGGTGGGTGTCATGTGTATGACTGAGAGATGCTGTTTGGGTGCTGACTGCAGGTGCGCATTTGTGTGTTTGAATGTTTGTATGTGTGAGTGAAGTGTTCTGCTAGGCACTGCGTAAATGAATCACTCACACAGCACCATCAGAACACTTACTTAGGCAGGTGCATAATGTTCATATACACATGCACACACGCAGTGACGCTTCCACACACCTTCTGTCAATCATTCAGTGTTTGGGAGAAGCTGTTTGGGACGTTTGCAGTAAGACTTTCCACCACTGTCTTATTGAAGCGAATACCCGTCCTTGCAAATATGCTAGTGCCTTTTCAACCAATGGGAAAGGAAAGAAAGAGATCTTGGAGGGGTCCCCTCATCTTTCTCTCTTATTACTCTTTCAAACAAGGGTCTCTGATACACTAGATGGGGCTTTCCCAAAAAGATTGGACCCTTCCATTCTACACTTCAGAAAGCTACTGAAGACCCTAATCTTCAAAGAACGTCTTGGAAATCGCTGATCGCTCCACTCAACCCTACTGCTCCCCTTCTAGAGCTCCCCTATTTCACTTTCTCTGCTATTGCTGCACCCTGCGCTCCATTGATTCCCAGCTAGGTTCACACTTTATGAAACCCATTGAAAATAAACGTAAAAGTCTTTGACTCATCATTTGCATAAACAGCTGTTCCTCAGAACCCGTGCATATGAAGGTTTGCCGATTTTGTATTTATTAGAGGGAAGTAGTTGGGTGAGCTTCCCAAAAGCCTGCTGTTATGCACAACTCGCTACAGATCTGGGATCAGCTTGTAATTCAAAAGCTCGAATCTCACGAAGGCCAGCTCAGCCCTTCATCCTTCTGAGGTTGACAAATTGAATGCCAGTTGCCTGGGTAACCTATTGTTACAGCGCTTAGGAGAGGGAGGAAAGTGGCATGACAAGCTGTATAAAAATGTGATGTTATTATTTCTAGTGGTATTGTAAACATGCATAGATTTCACAAAATGTCACGAGGGAGCCAGAGAGAAATTATTACACAACTCTGCAAGTGGTGGCCTGGTGAATTTGTGTCCCCACCAAAATTGCCAGACTGTAAATAAGTCTGTCATCCCTGCCTGTCATCAGGTGGCCAGATCTGTGTCTCTGGCAGAGGTGAAACCTGAAAGGAAGAATGGTGAGCTGGGAAGACCTACAGAGGACATACAAGGAAACAATGAGCTGAGGCGAGCTGGACACAGCCTGGAAGACAGTTGCTTTGCTAAGTGGCCGGTTCCATGCTGGAGGGGTGCTCATTCTGTGAAAGAACCAAAAGCAGCCTGACCCAGGAGTAGGATCTCGTGAAAGCTGGCAGAAGCGGATGTAGCGGGCAATGCAGAGGGGCAGGAGGAGTGAGAGGCAAGAGCTGGAGCACGAGGAAGCTGCGAGATTGCACCAGTTCACAGACGATGCTGAGATACGAGGATAAGCCCAGAAGAGTCACACTCTTTGTGTTTGGCAGTCATCGCTTTGCACCAAAGCACAAGTGCCACTGAGAGCGAGAAGCATAACCCGCAGGAGGTCATATAGGTAGTGAGGGCTCAGAAACTGAAGCTTGTGACATTGAGAGAACCACAGTAATATACAAATATATGCTAGAATGTAATTTCTCTAATGTTATGTATGGTATCAGATCCCCTTGTGGTATGTTTTATGTGGGTCTTACTAAAGGAAAGGTTAAATTGAGGTGGACAGAACATATGTTCGCACTTGTCAATCGCATTCACCAGTGGCGCAAAGTTTTGGCACAGCACACCATACTATAGCACCGATGAGATTGGTCATTCTAGACCAAGTGAAATGTCCAAGACGCTGTGGCAATTTGACCACCTTGCTTCGTCAGAAAGAAATATTCTGGATAGAGCACCTGGAGGCCCTAAGTCCAAAAGTCATGACTCTTGAATTTGATTTGACATGTTTTTTGTGAAGAATTATTTACTCATGTAATTAACTAGTAAATATTACAATGTTGTGGTCTTCCCTTTTTTCTGACATCTTATAAAGGGAATATGGATAAAATAGGTAAACTAATTGCATGTACTTTCATTGTTTAAGGATTGTTTGTAAATCATATTAGACACAGCCTGAAGAGTTATCCTAAACCAATCCAAGGTGGCGAACGGACTCATCATGAGTTCATTATCATTGAACCACAGGGGGACGAGTCTTGATGAGCCATGTGAGCTCTGAATGAGTTCAGTGGAGATGAATATTAGCCTGCAACGAGGAAGGTATTTCTCTGTTTTTTTATTTTTATTTTATTAACCAACAGGTGGGTCTGTCAGTGGCAGTGGGCTTTATTTGGAAATTGGTCCCAGGACTGAGGTAATTATTGTAATTCGATAGAAGAGACATGATGCGAATAATTTCCTGTTGCGGACATTGTGCAATTGGACCGAGGAGTTTGGGTGTTATCTAGAATGACACGGATTGTGTCTCATTGTAAGATGGCCATGGATGCTTCATTGGATTCCGTGACTGTCTCGAGTAGCATGACGGGGCATCAAATGTGGCAAGGCAGTCACTTGACAACTCTCATTCAGTACATAATGCCGCTACAGGATGGGAGGCTGTTCATGCACCCGCCTCCCTCTTCCTGTATCGTGGATATGCGAATATGTGTCAAGGTAAGATGTGGGCCAATGAGCTTCGGTTTAGTATTCATAACAGGGGTGTACTGTGATGCCTTTTGGTTATAAATTACCATTAAGTGGGCATCTTTTCTTCATTTTTCGAAGGATCTATTGGACAGTGAGGGACTGATCCATTGTTGATAGAGAGAACTACAACAATAAATGTTACAATATATTTCAATTTGGTGAAGTGGACTGATAATTAGGTGATAAACAGTGAGAAGGTATACCTGAAAATGTGCTGTTTTTGTTTTCAGCATTGGCTATTGGACGAGTTCAGAAAGGAGAAAGGTCACTCGTTGGAATATATGTTAATTGATGTGATTGGTGTCTTTGACTTAGTTACACATAATGACAGATATTTTGATTACATAATATTGTATATATGTTTTTTTACAGCTCTCCATTTGGTGATTATTCCGTTAGTTGAAGAACAGACAGTTTAGTGCTTAAACCACAGAAACATTCTGTACAGAATGGAGTATGGTTTTGTAATTTGATTATAATCTCTTTATATTTTTATTAGATTACTGAAAAAGATAACAGTCACACCTGTCAAAGGAGCTGTGGGTCTCGAAACGCATAATGGATATGGGAGTTCTTCAATAGAAAACCATTTTTTGTTGATGTAACGTTGCTCCAATATAGTACAGAATTGTTATCTCAGTAAATCCATGTGCACTGTTTTTTAATACAGTTTTGTTATATAAAGTTGTTGAAAATATTGAGAAACATAAATGATGCTTTCTTCCATTCAAATTGGATTATAAGAGTACTTTATTCGAAGGGAATATTTATTGGCATTTATTAACAAAAGTAAAATGTTAGCATTCATTATTATATGTCTATAATTGTGACTATGTTTGTATAAATCTATTTATTAAAAACAGAAAGATAACCTCAAAGAGGTACTGCTTCCTAAGGAGTGACTATGCAATTTATCAGTGGTACTAATAAGCTATGATAATTAGTATTTTTGCTCTGTAGCAAGGCACCTGAAATAATATTAATTAGTCCCCGGCGCGCGAATGCTACGGGAAACACTGAATGTGGATTGGCTCAATAGCGAGCCTTATCACAGTGTAATCCCTTTTACGCAACGGCGCGCATCTCGCGCCGGTTCCCTTACCTTATTCACTTGCCATGATCTGCCGCCATTTCCTCCGACGAACGCTTGCATAATCAGAAAGCTCGGGCCAGCGAACTCAAGCTTCCCCAATTGCCAGCACTTGCTTCAAAACGTAATCAACTCCTTTCCCTTAGACTATTCAACCTTTTCAGGTTGTGTGCACACCGCGTTAATGTCGACCATTTTCAAAATCATTACTACGGATCAACTTGGGCCCAAAATGGCACCCTATTGATCCATAGTAATGAATTAGTATGCACGTTCCAGTCTTTCTAGAACTAAGACGTACTGCACCTGCTGCCTTTTCAAACAGCACATACAAATGCAGATTACAAAAAAAACCACCTTTAGTATCCTTGAGCTTTAAACCCAGGAATAGTAATGGCAATAAGCCCCTCGACGTGAGCCATTGCCTCCTAAGGTAATGCCCCCGGGGCCTTCGTAAACTATGGGGCCGGGGGGCATTACCGCCTAAGGTAAGGGCCCGCCGGCTCAGGGCTCATTACCATAATATCATAATATATTTTGTAGAATTGAATAATCATAAAAATAATGTACAGACAAGCTAAACATATGAAGGTCAGAGCATTGGGTATTTTCTATAGGAATTGCAGTACAGCCACTTCCTTTTGGAAGTGATGGTTCTGGTGGTGAGGTGTGGCACGTGATGCTGAGAGGCCTCATGAGAAGCAAAGTACATTTTAAGCTAGGATTTGCAGCCCAACCTCTCACCTACACAGCCTGAGTCTGTGAGAGAGATGACCAAGATAAAACAAATGTTTTATTGGAGCGATATAACCCGAGGTGATGGGCCGACCCTGCCTACACTGCAGGTTATATCACCATTAGCACTTGGGAAAAAGGACACGCAGATGCTAATCAAAGTCATGGTTCTGACAGAAGAAGCATGTGGCATTGGGAAAACGTAAAATGGCCAAAGAGAACTGCATGCTGGGAGTTCCAATTCAGCCACTAGACAGCCTGGCACAACAGGTATTGAAAGGGAGAAAGAAAAGCAAAGAGAGCATGTTATACTTCTAACACTACACAAGACAATAAGTGGGGCCAGGGAGAAGCCTCAAAGATAGTTGAAAGTGTTTAATTTGATTTTGTGTGTAGTGTTATATTGGGAAACTCGCCTTAACATGGGGAGGTCTCCCAAACCCCCAATTAAGGTGCCACACAACTAATCTGTTATTTTGGTTCAGGCTATCCCTGTCTATGACACATATAGAGCCACATCCCTCCCCCTGTGCCACAATGAGCCAGGAAATAGGCCAGGGTAAAGGAAAAATATATCTTTATTAAAGAATAGTTTCAATGAATATTCACACTAAATAATTACACACACCACCTTCTTTATGGCAGAACACAAAGCTTCAATACAAAATGCACTGTTTGGATCTCAGGTACACAGAACACAGGCCAAATAATCCAACAAACCCCTTTTATGTCAAAATGTAAACAACACCATGGAAGTTTTTAAATCAAAACAGACTTTTGATACTATTTTGGATTGATAGAACCTGTCTTCCTTTTTCAATCCAAAGCAATACAAAGGGCCTCATTATAAGTTTGCCGGTCCGGTAACAACGGTACCAGTAAGCTTGCCGGTACCATTGTTACCAGACCGGCAAACTACAAGTTTTGTTTGCAGGTACCTTCCCGCCCGCCAGGTCGCACCTGGTGGGCGTACCGTCACCCGCGAGCAGAGCATGTTGGATGCACCGGCACCATTCTGAATGGTGCCGATGCATCCGACCTCCCTATTTCCATTGAGCCCTATGGGAATGGGGAGCATTTTTTTCTGGCACCCGCGAATGGGCAATTACTGGCTCTGGCGAGCCGTAATGACCCGGTAATTGCCCATTCAAGGGTGCCAGAAAAAATCAGCTACCGCCAAACTTGTAATGATGCCCAAAATCTTGCTACTATCAGGGTTGCTTTCCCACTCTCAGGAAAGAGTGTGCATTTTTGAATTAGTAATTACAATTTGTTTAATTTAACACAGAACTTCTCTACCTGGCACCAAAAAACCCAACGTCAGTTACATTCAGCACCCCTCTGCTTAAAGGCTAGGTCTGGGGAGTGATGGTAGTGATGAATTTCGTTTTTAGGCAAGGACACCCCCCCTTTAGGGAATTCCGGGGTAGACAAGGAAAACCCCTTCCCTTTAGGGAATTCTGGGGTGGACAAGGAAAATAAGTGTACCCAATTACTTTACGCTAAGAAAGAGGGCAGAGGTTACAAACTCCCGCAAGCGCCCCCTGCATCAATCTATATGGGAGTTGATTAAATTATTATTCAGTAAAATATGCTTCGGGTCTACTCAGTTGGCCCGCCCACTCACTATTAAGGGGAAGATATTAGGTCAAGCAGATCCTCCACACACATGGCTCTGATGGACAAGCTACTGTGAGAAACCGGAAGGTGTCTCCCTAACTAGTCCCCAGGGATTTGTCATCCAGGTGGCCAGGACGCAGCCATCGCTGTAGGATCTAGTTCCTGGGGGTGGACCAGTGAGGGAGGATCATCTGGATGGGGGGTCCTTGTGGAGTGCGAGTGGGACACTGATGGGCAAGACATGGTATCCCATTTCTTTTTACACCTTTTTCCTACACTACCATGCAGGATATTCCAAAACACTGCCCCCCTTTTTTCCACACGAACACTTTCGTCCAACACAAAAGACAACAGACTAACACCAGAGCCGTTTACCTGACATGTCCCAATAAAAGGATCAGGCAATTGACCAGAATCGCACACACTTGATGGCCATTTCCATTCCCCATAGGGATAAAAGGTGGAGCACGAGAGCACACTACGAGCAAGGCAGACCGCACGACGTGAGTGCTAACTCAGCACGGCAGGCCAAAAGGAAGCAAAGATGGCAAATATCGAAAGGGTGACAAGGAGAGAAGTGACCTTACCCTTTCCTATCAAAACCTGTGAAACCTCCGCAGATGGAAACATAAGACTATGAACAAATGCCAGCGTGTGTTGCAGAAGATGTCAATGGTACACAAGACCCTCCTTCGCTGAAAACCAAGCCAGCGAGAGGCGCTTGTCTCAGTGGTACCAACCTTGACTCGAAGGAGAAGAAAGCCAAGCAGTTCATCACAGCCTGTGAGTGGTGGGGGAGTCAAATTTTGAACGAAAAGTAGCAAATCGATAAATTGAACTTTGGAAAGTGTAAAAGAACTATTGCAAAAGTGGGTGAAAAAGCCTGCAACAGAGGTGTCCGGCACCACGTGGGTGTTCACACAGGAAACTCTAGGCAATTACACAAAGGTAGAGACTACAGTAACCAGAAGGCCTTGGGAAGAGGCGAAGAGAGGTCAAAGTGGTCATACAGAGGTCTTGTAAAATCCTCTGTACCATTGAAAGTCTTTGAGTGACAGATGATTGTGAGAAGGGAAGTGAATCCTGCATGGTGAAATTAGTAATGAACTTTGTTTTATAAAATTGGCTAGAGTGAACCTGGAGGAGGGATGCTAACAAGAAAGGAAAAAGTCTAAAGTCCCATAGTGAACTAGTTGGTAAAAGTTGGCGAGAATGAGCCGTCCGAGGGAAGCTGACCACCAAGGGCAAAGCCCAATAAACTGTTTGAAACAGCATTGAAGATTTGGGAAAGCAAGACCAGGGGAAGTTAATTGCCCCCCTTGTCAGTTGGGTCCCAGCCAAGCCGAGGGAGATCCAGGGGTGAAAAGTCTTCACCCAAAGTTCATTGAGAAAAGGAACTGTTTAGTTGTTTTGTGAAATACTACTGGTGAGGGGTCTGCACCTGGAAGAGGGCGACCCAAGAGTGAAGCAGTCACCCAAAGTTTATGTGGAACAGAACTCTGTGTTTGTTTGTCGAATGAATGAAGCCCTTGAGGGAAAGAGACTTTTATGGAAAGGAGACTTAACCGTCAAAGAACCTGATAGCAGATACAGAACTTTTGGCTTGTGCTGAGAAGGCTCGAGTGTGTGCTGAAAATGTTGTGAAGGGAGACCCCTGGCAATCACATCCTTACTTACTATTTGTGAACAGTTCATTCTTTATTGAAAACCCTATCCCACACTCTTTCTGTAGTTAGTTGTTAGGAATTTGCAATAGTTTTTTTTTAGTATAGGCCTTTTTATTCGGACACAACGCCACAAGGACTGCCTTATTTTCAATTGATGGTTGACACTTGGTCCCATCTTAGATTTAGGTTTATATTAGATGTTTTTCCACTCTGTATTTACAGTTTAATAAATACCCTTGAACTGTGATCACTTGTGTCTGTCTTTACTGTTGCCACCCTGAGTTCCTTACACTACCTACATTGGAAATCTCTGTTTTTGGTGATCAGGAAAGCCAGCATCATGTCAGGACCCTCTCTTGTGGAAGCACAGGGCTCTGCTCAGGTATTTCAGTCAAAGATGGTGTCCAGTCATTTTTTCGAGTACAAAAGTTTCGAAAAGGCAAACTTTCGAATCTTTTTTTTCGAAATACAAAACTTTCGAATGACAATTTATTCTAAAATAATTTGAAAGTTTGCCTTTCGAAACTTGGGTTAGGGTTAGGGTTGGGGCTTGGGTTAGGGTTGGGGGTGGGAGGGTGGCGTGGGGGTTAGGGGGGTTGGGGGGGAACACCCCCAATATACACTAAAACCTTAAAACATTAGATGGAGCTGTCTAGTGCTGAAATCACAGGGCTGGACAGCTCCATGTAATGTTTCAAAGTAAAAAAAAAAGGCATTTTAATGCCAATATACACAAATAACTTTGAAATGTAACATGGAGCTGTCCAGACCTGTAATTTCAGCGCTGGACAGCTCCATGTAACGTTTCAACGTTACAAAGAAAACAGCATTGAAATGCTACTAATAACATGTAAAAGTGCATTTCAATTGAAACCAATCCATTACTATTGTCGACGGATTGGTTTCGAAAGAAATGCACATTTGCATGTTAAAAATAGTATGTTGAGACTTTTGTTTGCAAAACGTTTGTTTCGAAACTTTTGTTTTTCGAATCTTTTGATTTGAAACTTTGACCATGAACCGTCAAAGATAGCCACCAGCATCCATCCCTCTATTTGGCTGTCCCTGTTCATAGGACCCTGTCAGCTTGTAGACTTTTTCGAGTAGCTGTCTCCCAGGCAAAGTTAATCTTACAGCAATCTTCAATAATTCAAACCCAGGTAGAATCAGGCAGTCTTTCCAGATGATTTCAGGCAGTTCACCTTTCTGTCATTGTGTGAGGCCTTTTTACCCTCTAAGCCACTCCTCCAAAATATTAAAGTTAGAAAGTGACAGTATATTGGTTCTGAATTTTCATTGGACATTTACAGTGTTCGACCTCCCTTCACATCCAGCCCACCTCTCTGGACAAGACCCTTGGAGTTATGAAGTTGAATATATGTGAAGGATGAACCAATGCACCAGAGTTTACATTTACTTTTTTTTTGCACTGAAAACGTCTTGCATTAAATAATGGTGTTTTACAAATAAACATAACAACATATTTATTTGTGGGTTCCTCTACTCATGCCATACTTATTAAGATGACTCCCATCTCGGCAGGATATTGCAGTTTCACATACCAATTATTCGCACTTTACACAACAATTATAATAATTACCAAACTGAAATCAATATCACCGGCTCGTAAGAAGCTTTTAAATATACTTGTCCCAATTCTGTAAGTATCACAGTTCAAACGTTAATGGGCAAAATGTCATTCCTAATTTAAACATATGGTCACATAGTTACAGACATAAGATTCTGAGTTTCATTTCTTGTCCAAGGTTTCACTTCTCTTGAAACATATGTCTCAGGTACTGCAGCCTCGTTTTTGACTTAAGCCTGGAGTAAAACTATTAGCCTTTCTTCTCCCAATAATAATGGTCATTGTATTGCTTATATCAGAGAGCAGGCCCTCATAAAATCCCTTGCTGGTCACCAGAGTGTTCTGAATAGAACTGACTCTTACAGTCATGCCTCTAGCAACAGACAATTATATTGGTGAAGGTTCCATTTCTTTGAGCACATGAGGCTTTATGTGTATTCGTAATATACTTGCATAGGACCAACAATGTTGCTTTACCATGATGATTTGTTCATTTTGGCATGGGAAGTTCTAACTACATGAGTTTATTACTTCAGCTGCATCACATGCAAGGTCCAATCAGAAAATACATTTCTCTTTATTTGCAAGCAGCCTTTTTAATGTGGCAGATGAAAGGAAAATTCTTCTGTTCATTTTGGCATTCACAATGGGAGTCATTACGACCTGGGCGAAAAGGGATACCGGACACCGGTAATGACACTGGTGCCGGTAATCCCTTTGCGCCCTATTCCGAGGTCCCTTTGCGGGTCCTCCCTTATGGACAGGACCCGCAAAGGGATACCGGGGCCAATAACGGTACCGCAATTTGCAGTACTGTTATTTCCGCCTTCCCCCTTAGCCCTATGGGGGCTCAAATGGGAATGGGGAATGGCTCTGGTGAATGGGGAATTACCGGTCCCGCCGACCTCGGACTGGACCGGTAATGACTCCCTTCACCAGACCACAGTCGGACCGATTTTGGAGGCAGCCATGGTGCTAATAGCGCCATGGCTACAACCAAACTCGGAATGAGGGCCAATGTGCTTTTCCAATTTATTTCTGCAGTCTAGTTTTATTTTTCGCATATTCCTTGTGTCAACTGCAGAAATACACACCGTTTGAATTCACTAGGCACCTTGGTTGTGTTAAAGTTTGGAGGCTGGCTTTTCATTCTAGTATTGTGTCCTTCCATGGCAAGAATGTATTTCAGCGTATTTGGGCCCAACATGGCCTTTCCATTAATTTGATCCTGGGGCTGCCACTAAACCCCACATGTGGCTGTAACACTTCACAAGACAAAGTGTGTGGCATTGAGAAGACAAAAGTGTAATGTAATGAACTGTCATTTGCAAGTTAGAGTTCATTCACTATGCAAGCTGGTTTAAGAGGCACAGAGAAAGAGAAATGAACCAAGTAAGCTGGGGGAGGGAAGAAAAATCACTGTGCAATGCAGTGCAATAGTTGGTAAGAGAATAGAGAGACATTAAGCTTGAACTGTGAAACATGGTGATAGGTAGACATGCGGCACAAGAAACATTATGAGAAGTGAGAAAGACGTAATCCATTGCAGAAGCAGTACGAACTGTGAAACATGGTGATAGCCATACGGCACAAGAGACACGGGGCCTCATTACAACTCAGGCGTTAAGGGTTAACGCCAACGTTAACCCTTAACGCCTGATTCTGATTTTAACGCCTGCTTTTAGCAGGCGTTAAAATCCATGGCGCTAAACCGCCATGGTGCTAATTACGCCGCCGTAATTTACGCCGGCGTAATTAGCGCCTTCCCCACTCCCATTATGCCCTATGGGGCAAAAATGGGAATGGGGAAGGGAAAATGGGAAATGGGGATTTACCGCCCCACTCACCTTGGAATGGGGCGGTAAATCCGCCATCCACCATGGTGTAAACAGAGTTTACACCATGGTGGTAAAGTTGGTGCACTTAGCACCAAGGTTGTAATGAGGCCCACTGTGAGAAAGAAAGTTCAGCAATGCAGAAGCAGCGTAAACTGTGAACATGGTGATAAGTAGCTATGCAGCACAAGAGACACTAAGAAAAAAGGGAACAATATTATCCATGTGCAGATGCAGCATGACCTGTGAAGAACGGCAATAGACAGCTATGTGGATCAAGAGATGCTAAGAGAAAAGCGTAAGAGAGTACCCAAAGTAGAAGCAGCTTTAACTGTGAGACATTGTGAAAGCTATCCCTGAAAATGACATTCAGAGAGCAGAGAAAGTTATGCAGTGCAGACGCAGTGAGAACTGTGAAAACTGGTGATAGCTAGCCATGCAGCACAAGAGACGCAAAGAGAAAGGAGAAAGACATCATCCAATGTAGAAGCAGCTTGAACTGTGAAACATGGTGACAGATATCCATGCAGCGCGCGTTACATTCAGAGAAAAGAGAAAGTTATACAGTGCAGAAGCAGCGTGAGCTGTGAAACATGATGATAGCTAGGCATGCGGCACAAGAGAGGCTAAGAATAAAGTGAACAATATTATCCAATGCAGAAGCAGCATGACCAGAGAAACATGGCGATAGCCAGCCATAGTAAGGGCCAGCTGAGTGAAAGATTCAGGAATGGAAAATAAGTAACCAGAGTCCTAAGGAGAAACAATCTTCATACTCACTGTAGCCTGAAGTCAATGAAAAGTTATGTTTTATATATATATATATATATATATATATATATATATATATACATTAGATGTGTGATGCCATCCTTGGCAGCAGACCACCACAATCAATAGGAAATTTCATCTGAACGGAATGAGCTCATCGGTGCAGAGCAACAAAAGAAAATATAACTGCCAAAGAAACAAGCCAGAAATTACACAAATTTAAAAGCACTTAGAGCATGTGGTTTATAAAGTTCTTCTACTTAGAGTGGTAACCAGAACATATTTATTTACATCTGAATAAAAAGCTCTCTAGAGGAACAACTAGTCCCTGCTTAAGCTGCAAAGAAGCAACCTTCCTACACAAGAGAAGACAAAGAAGACTGACACAGGAGGAAAAAGTAAAAGCTGCATGAAATCTTAATTTATAAGAACCATGGTAGCATAATAGGCCAAAGAAAGTTGCACAGGAGACTTGTGTGGTACAAATGCAAGTTCAGCGCTGTAAAAAGGTGTGAACTTACCAGCTGCAGGAAAGGGGGCTTCCTTGATAGCCACAAAGGAACTTGAACTAGGCTGGAGAATGCCCTAAATAACAGTGTCTCACATTAAAGAAACATAGATAATAAAGATGGAATGCAGGTAAGTACATCAAATTTAGCATTAGGCTGAATCACGGTAAACAGGCCTCCAAGCGTGCTTTTTCAGAAACGTTTGCTCACTTCAGTAACTTGTTAAAAGCCTCTGTAGCTAATAGCATATCGCAAATACCACAATCGCACGGTAGGAAGCAAACAATGTTTGTTATTTTCGAGGTCATAAACCAGAGCACACGGGTCCCACTGAAAGGAAATTAATGCACAACCATTTTAGAATTTAGCATATTTAATTTATGAAGCCTGATCTACTGACGCTTTCAGAAAGCCCATGGTGGTTTCAAATTGCCCCTGACTACATTTCTGCCTGGGAAGATGAGTGCTTAGTGTGTTTAATGTGCTACATTTCCACAGTAGCTTGTTCTTGGTTCAAGGCTCTGATAGTGTCATGGTAGAAGACTTTGGGGGTCATTACGAATACGGCGGTAGGGGATTAACGGCACCGGTAAGGATGCCGGTGCCATTAACCCCCTACCGCTGCATTCCGAGGTCCCTCAGCGGGTCCCACTAGGGCCGGCTGGTTTCAGCTCCTTCCCCATTCCCATTGAGCCCTATAGAGGCTCGAATGGGAATGGGGAATGGTTTTCAGAATGGGGACTTACCGGGTCCGCAAGGGTCAGAATGTCCCGGCAAGTCCTCATTCCGACACCACGGACCCGGACACGGGTCTGGAGGCAGCCATGGTGCTATTAGATGAATAAAGTCCTGCTGGTCATCTCAAATGTTTCAATGAATTGGCACTATGATATGGGAGTTGGGGTTGGATTGTGACATCACAGGAGAGAACCAGGGGTGGTTTGGTAAGGTCTGCAGGACCCAATCATAGAGAGTAATGTATGCCCCTCTATAGGGGTTTGTTATGTAATCACCAATCAGTTATTTGTGAGGAGATTTTTACGTTGAAATGTGACTAACGTTAACAAGCCTAGATGATTATAAAAGCTTTTGATTTAGGGGCGTTTCTTTGACAGTGCCTTTTGATGCAGTTCTGTTCAGCGTTCTGTTTGAATATTGCTGTCCCTGTTGCGTCTGAGGCCCTGAATAAAACTGTGTTACTTCTTGCCTTGCGTACACTCCTTTTTGGCCACTTATGTAATTTTTTACTGGTGAGTTCCAAGGCAACCCCCTGAACATTTGTGGAGGCCCCAGTGAGATTCATCAGCTTTCCTGGCCAAGGGTGGAGATTCCAGCCGTGCTCCTGGAGGAGTGCGGGATAGCGCCTGCTGACCAGTTCAAAGAGCTCAAATATCGAGGAGGCCTGCAGACACTGGGTTCCTGGAGGTCCGCCAGGTCAGGGCGCTGCCTTCGCTCTCACGGGGTAACCAGCCTTTAAAGGGAGACTCCAAGAGTTGAAAAGGATACCCGAGTGTACCTGTACATGAACACGCAAGGAACGGGTGGGATTATTTTTATGGTGTATAGGACGCACCCTCAAGAAGTGGAGTGTGATTTGCAATAGTAGGCTTATATTTTATGTCCACTTATTCGATCGGGATTAAGTGGGCGGTGGCAGATCTGCATTAGAGCAGAGGATTGCATAGTAAATGCCGGACTTTGTTAGATGAGAGTTGCGTGTACTGCAGGCAATTGGTATAGTTGCATAATTTTTATATTTATTTGGGGTTAAAAAGTTCAAACAAGAGAAGAAAAAAGCATATGTGTTAGTGTTTTGTGAGTATGGAGCAGTTTGTCACAGTACAGTGAAAGTTTTCGCTGTTTTCTGTTTATTGTGCCTGTGTAGATTACAGAAGGGCCAGAGCCAAACTACCATGTAAATATCGAAAGAGCTGTGTAGCACATACAGGGGGTGCAGTCGAACAAAGGGAGGAGTAACCACACTCAGTGTACTAACATAGGGCATTGTTGTTAAGGTGGTGGGCCTGTGGAGAAGGCCATTGTGTGTAAGAGTGGAACGAGAGGTGTGAGAGGGTGGAGCCTGTGGAGAGAGCGAGTGTGAATGAAAGAGGGTGAACGAGTTAAGTGGTAAGTATAAGATTGAGTGAGTGGACGTGTATTAACAAGGATACAAGAGTTTAAGGTTTAAATAAGGTGGGATAAGAAGAAAAGGGGGAGTGAAGAGTACTCTAACAATTAGGAACAGGGTGTGATAATGTCGTCCTACTGGATGGACACACTCCATGATCAGATGTGCAAAATTTTGCCCCAATATCTCGATATGGGCAAACGACACTGTGGGGAAGTGTGTTAGGAAAGATTTCGTAATTGTAGGTAATTTTCCTTCCATGTGGCAACCCCTAAACTTTTTGCTGTTGTTTTTCACCTTGTTCTTGACTTTGCCAGAGAAGTGCAGCCTTCTGCCGCACTCCTCTGGGCTTTCGCTCTTTTCTTACGGGGAAACTGACATGCCCTTAAGACAGTCAGTACCGGGGAACGCTGTTTCCCGTAGTTTCTTTTATCATGTTGCGGCTTTAGTGCAACATGACACAAGAGGGCACTGTAAGCTAAGTTACAGCTCTCTTGGGTCTCTAGCCTTCTACAGGCCCTAGATACTCGTTTAGGATTGTATTTGATCGGTGCAAGTACTTCAGGGACGGGACTGGTGGCAGCGATCGTTTCTTTGTATTTTGAGCTCCTTTTGGCGTTCTAAGCACGTTTTCTTTGCTTAACCCAAAATGGTGGCCTGGCTCCCAAAATGGCCAGACCACGAGGCTCCTTTGTCCTGTCCGCTGTCCGTCTTGCTCCCTTCACCTTCCCCAGGTCGAGCCGACCCGGGGCCTTCCTTATTTGGGCATGTACTTTCCCGCGAAACACGGATGCTTTCGCTGGCTTCTACATGCCGTGTGTGTGCCTCCAGGGTGTGGGCTGGGATGTCTGGTCCCAATACACATCCTGGGTGCCAGAGAGTCTAGGGTGGTGTGAATGCCTGGGACCACCGTGGTCCGTGATTGGTCCACGAATGGTGTGTGTGTTGATGAGCGGATCTCCCATTGGGTCCCCTCCGTTTTGGCGCGAAGGGAACCGTGGATAAGAGGGGGCTGGAAACACCACTACCATGTCGATCTCCTGAGTTCTCACGAACGAAGGAATACAGGAGCCAAGTATCCTGCAACCAAGAGGCTGGACCGAGGAATCGCTGGTGACCCGCTGAAGGACTCCTCCTTTGCACTGCTGTCGTCCTGTGAAACCCTTTCCTCCTTTGATCTAACCAGAAGGCCTGTACTGGTGCTTCGACCTTTGGAATAGCAGGAACAGCTATTCCCGGCAACTTCATCATCTCCTGCCAGTAAGCCTTCGGAAGCGTCTCTGGGCCATCCAGTTGACTGACCAGCTTACACGGGAGTCCTGCTCTGTAACCGCCGCCAGGTTGTGTAGTATCTCGAGTCCTTGTCACTCTCCCACGCTTCGTACACTTGGCGTTCCCAGGTCTGAAGGGAGGAGTGTACATTTGGCTCAGATACACACGGCCGCTCCGTTGTCCTGCTGCGGCAACAAACTGTGCAGGTTTATTCGATTGGGACGTCTTTTTGCTCTACACGACAACGAGGCATTCCCGGCTCTTCTGAACCTGCCAGCTGCTGAAACTGGCGTGGAGAAGCCTGGGTCTGCTTGCATCGGGGACCGGTGAGTAGCATAGCTAGGATCTGGTCGCCCTCCTGCAGGAGCCCATTGCTTTTCCCCGCTGTGTAAAACAGCACCCTTTTGTCCGTACTCGCGCTCTACTTCTGCCCACTGCGGAGGCTGCGCTTGAGTCGCGGAACCTGTTCTTCTTCTGTTGTGCACTAACCCGAACTGCCTGACTTCCTCCGAAGAGCTTCCCCTTTTGCCCGTTGGCACCAGCGCGTGCAGGTACTTTGAGCACAAGGCTCCACTCTTCGCAGGGCTCGGACTTCCATCTAGTTAGGTGCCTCTGAAGGCGAACTGAGTCTAAAGCATTATCGCACTGCCTGTTTTCCTTCCCTTTTAGGTGGACTACACATTTCGTGCATATAACGCTTGCGACTGTCGTATTTGTATATATATTGTGTTGATATGGTATGTGTTGGTTTAATATTGTGATATTGTGATTTTCTCGCTACGGTCATTGTTTTAAAGGCCTTAAAATAAATGTGTATATATTTTTATATAACAACTGTTTGGAGTAGTTTGTAAGTGATCTTGCTTTGTGTGCTCATTGTGGGCTTTCAGTCACCCTCAACCCTCTTGAGACCTAGTCTTGACCGCCGCGATCGCTACCTTGATTGGTCTGGCTCGTCCAGAGGTTACCCGTTCCAAGTAATTAGGTTGGCCTTCTGAACTTCTGCGCCACCAGGACAGAGTTCAGAAATCCGTCTTAACAAATTGGTGTACAGCGGTGGGATACGACTGAAGGTATCCAGTATTGCGCACGAACTAAGGCATTTCAGGTTATTCCAACCAGGACACGTAGTGAATTGTTGTAGTATAACTTTAAAAAGGCCATAGTCCTATCTAACAGTATGGAAACAAATACCTTGTTAACTTTAAATGCTTCCAAATCAGAAACTTTGAAGAAGATGTGTGCGGAGAGAGGTGTTTCCTCTCAAGGCACGAAATTGGAAATGATCCAAAGAATTGTGGCGTGGCAAGAAGCGCAGCTTGACGCTATAACTTCTGAGGACAGTGCGGAAGGTGGTGGGGCTGCTCTCACTGGTAGAGCCGACGGTTCTGCCACCGCACTGATCCATCGCGACCACGAGGACAGGGAGGACGAGATGTCTAATGTTTCCTCTGCCAGTGCTGATGGGGAGGCTATGCTTGAATTCAAGAAGCAAGAGCTGCGGTTTAGGCAGCAGGAGCTTGAATTCAGCATAGCCAAACTAAAAATCGAACAGGCAGAAAAACAAAAAGACAGGAATCATAAGTTGGAACTGGCCAAGCTTCAGGTTGCAAATGGGCCCAAGGGTCCTGGACATGGGTCTGGGGCCTCCTCTCATCCACGGTTTCCGAAAGATCTGCTCAGTGTGTATGAAGAACGGAATGACATTATGGACTGGCTGAATGCGTTTGAGTATGCATGCGAAGTTCAACAAGTTGACAATGCTGATAAGATTGCATGGTTACTCAGCAGACTGCCCCATTCTGGCTGTAGTGCCATTATGGAAATGTCGAAGGCTGAGCGAGCTGATTTCGCAATGTTAAAGCAAACTCTCATTTTAAAGTTTGGGAAGACTCCGGCCCAATATTTGAAACGTTTCAGAGAGTATAAGAAAAAGGAAGGTGGTACTTGGGTATCTTATGTCACTGAATCCTTGAAAAACTTAACTGGCTGGGTCGAAGGTTATAAGGTTTCTACCTTCGAAGGCATGATAAATCTTGTCATGCTGGAACACATTTTTGCTTCTTCTTCCCCAGAGCTTAAGCAGCATTTGGCCGATTCGAAGGAGATAGATCCTAAGAAGCTGGCCATTGCAGCAGACTTATGGGTGTCACATCGAGTGTCCCATAAGGACAAAACTCATCCTGGTAAGCAGGAGGAAGGGAAAAAGTCCAAAGATATGGAGGGTGGAGAATCTGCTAAATCTTCTTCCCATAAGGGCCACAAAAAGAAAAACAAGGGTAAGACACAAGAGAACTCACAGGGTAGTGGAGGTCAGCCTCCGAAACAGAACTCTGGTTACAATAAGCCTCCCTATGTAAACAGACCCAATGGATCTTGTTTTGCTTGTGGAGCAACTGACCACGTGAAGGGGGATCCCCGTTGTAAGGTTAGACCTTTGGGGGTCCACTCCGCTAATCTGGCCTTCTCCTCCTACGAGGAAGAAGAGATTACAGGAGCATCCTTCTCCTCAGACTCATTTCCCAGCGGAATAGAGGCTGAGGTAGTTTTAGTGTCCCTGGGTTCCTGGGAGCCTAAAGTCGCAGAGGCTTATACTAGGATTTCGGATAATACCAAGCACTACTTTAAAGACAGTGTGCTGATCAATTGAGTAGATACTCCAGCTCTTAGGGATAGTGGGTGCAGTCGCACTGTAGTGGATTCTACCTTGGTAGACTCAGAGGAAGTTGCCAGAGCTACTCTGATGCCCACTAAGTTGGCTGACGGCCCCCTCCGTATGTTTCCCGTAATACCTGTAAATCTTACTTTAAATGGTACAGCAGTCAGGATTCCAGTGAGCATTCAGAGAAACGTCCCGGGAAAGGTCTTGTTAGGTAATGATCTCAGAGCTTTAGGGCTCGTAGGAGACACTGCCGAAAGACCCTACACACGGTCTCAAGCACGGGCAGCATTGGCCAAGTCCAATACGCCGCCCCAGCCGAAGGGGAAACCCAAGGCGAAAGGAGTCGACAAGTCACGACGAGGGAAAGAGAATATTCCCCCGAGCTCGCCTACCACTGCGGTGGAGGAAGTTGGGCAATTGCCCGGGCCTGACGAGGAGGTGGCGATGCCTGAAATATTCGACCCCAACGATCATCCTGAACTAAAAGACTTGTTAGTTGAAGGAGGTCCTGATAGGGATGAATTCAGTAAAGGCCAACGTGAGTGCCCATCTCTGGAAGGCCTAAGGAGACAGGCCTGCTCCCAGCTTGAGGGTGAACCTCCTGGGACGCATAGGATTTATTGGGAAGGTGGACTCCTGTATAGTGAGCCCACAGAGTCTACAGAAGGAGACCATAGGAGGTTGGTGGTTCCCCTTGCTGTTAGGCCCTTCCTCCTGCAGTTGGCGCATGAAGTTCCCCTTGCTGGTCACCTTGGTATGAAGAGGACCAAGCAAAGGTTATCCATGCACTTCTAATGGCCCAAGATGGGGGTGCAAGTAGAAAGTCACTGCAGGAGTTGTGCCTCCTGCCAGTTGTCTGGTAAGGTTGGCGTGACAATCCAAGCTCTGTTGGTACCGCTCCCAGTTGTGGGGGTACCATTTGAAAGGGTAGGGATCGACATCGTTGGTCCCCTTCACCCGCAAACATCCTCGGGCAAAAGGTTTATCCTGGTGCTGGTCGACCATGCAACCAAGTATCCTGAGGCCATCCCATTGAAAACTGTAACTGCCAAGTCAGTTGCAAAAGCTTTACTCGGCATATTTACTAGGGTTGGCTTCCCTAAAGAAGTTGTGTCAGATCGTGGCAGCAACTTTATGTCGAAGTATATGCAGGCTATGTGGAAATAATGTGGGGTCACCTACAAGTTCTCTTCTGCATACCACCCCCAGACCAATGGTCTGGTGGAACGTTTCAACAGAACGTTAAAAAGCATGATTGGGGCTCTGGAGGAACCTCAGAGAAGAAAATGGGATCTTCTTTTACCATGCTTACTGTTTGCCTACCGAGAGGTACCACAGGAGGGTGTTGGCTTCAGCCCCTTCGAACTTCTGTTCGGTCATCCCTTACGGGGACCCTTAGCCATCGTCAAGGAGGGATGGGAGATGCCCACTCTCCCTGTTACTACCAACGTAGTTGATTATGTGCTAGGGCTCAGAAAACGGATGGTACTTCTGATGGGCTTGGCTAGTGATAAATTGAAGGCAGGACAAGCGGTGGTGAAACATTGGTACGACCAGAAAGCTTCCCTCATCAACTTTACACCTGGTCAGCAAGTCCTGATCATGAATCCCATAAGGCCTCGAGCTTTACAGGATAAATGGTCAGGCCCTTACACAGTGGTGGAGCCCCTGGGTGAGGTTAACTATTTAGTGGACCTTGGAAGGCCTGGTCAGGCTCCAAAAGTGTTTCACGTGAATAGGCTGAAGGCTTTCATCCCAAGAGTCGAAATCGCAGCACTGCTACTGGCTTCAGACGTTGAGGAAGAGGAGTCTGAACCTCTCCCCGACCTGTTCCAAAGCGGTCCTTCAGATAGCTCCTTTGAGGGTGTCCGAGTGGCCCCTCACCTGACTTCTGATCAGCAGGCTGAGGTGAAAAGTGTGCTTAGGCAGTTTTCCCCCCTGTTTTCACAGTCGCCTGGTTTGACACCTTGGTGCAAACATAACATTGACACAGGAGACAGTGTACCTACCAAAAGTAGGGGATACAGGATGTCAGACAAAGTACGGTCTTATATTAAGACCGAGGTCAACAAGATGTTAGACCTTGGGGTGATTGAACCCTCTAGCAGTCCTTGGTCCAGCCCTGTGGTGTTGGTTCCAAAGGCAGGCACTTCTGAATTGAGGTTCTGCGTGGATTACAGGGCTCTGAATGCTGTCACCAAGACAGATGCACACCCCTTGCCTCGAACAGATGAGCTGGTGGATACTTTGGGTGCCTCCAAGTACCTCAGCACGTTTGACCTCACTGCTGGCTATTGGCAAATAGCTTTAGCAGAACATGCCAAGGAGAAGACAGCATTTTCTACTCCAGACGGCCTTTACCAATTCCGGGTAATGCCGTTCGGGTTGAAGAATGCACCTGCCACTTTCCAGAGGCTTGTGAATCATGTGTTGAATGGGTTGGACGAATTCTGTCTTGCATATCTGGACGATATAGCAGTTTTCAGTGCCACCTGGGAAGACCATGTGAAACACCTCGGGATTGTGCTCCAGGCTCTTCAGAAAGCACACCTGACCATAAAGGCTAGTAAATGCCAGATTGGACAAGGCTCAGTGGTTTACCTTGGACATGAAGTAGGTGGAGGGAGGATACAGCCTCTTCCCAGTAAAGTACAAGCAGTACAAGACTGGCCTACCCCCACTACGCAAACCCAAGTGAGAGCCTTCTTAGGACTCACGGGGTATTACCGCAATTTTGTGGCAGACTATGGCACCATAGCTGCCCCTCAGACTGCCCTCACAACTCCGAAGAAACCCAAAAAGGTAACTTGGACCGACGAGTGTGAGAAGGCCTTCAATGGCTTAAAAGACTCCTTGTGCCAGGCCCCTGTCCTCAGGTCCCCTGATTATCAAAGACCTTTTATCGTGCAGACGGACGCCTCTGACACTGGGATAGGAGCTGTACTATCGCAAGTAGATGAGAAGGGTAAGGAACACCCTATCGGTTTTATTAGTCGCCAGCTTAAAGACAGAGAGCTCAGATGGTCCACGGTAGAGAAAGAATGTTTCTCTGTTGTGTGGGCCCTAAGGAAGCTGAGGCCCTACCTCTATGGGACCCACTTCACTGGGCAAACTGACCATAAGCTGTTAAAGTGGCTAATGAACATGAAGGGGGAGAATCCAAAGTTGCTTAGGTGGTCCATAAGTCTACAAGGCTTCGACTTCACTATTGAGCATAGGCCAGGTGTCCAACATAGCAATGCTGATGGGTTGTCCAGAATGTTTAACCGACCTGAACAAGAGACTCATCCAGGGGTGGATTAGTTCCCCCTGTCCATAGTCTGGGAGGGGCGAGTGTTAGGAAAGATTTCGTAATTGTAGGTAATTTTCCTTCCATGTGGCAACCCCTAAACTTTTTGCTGTTGTTTTTCACCTTGTTCTTGACTTTGCCAGAGAAGTGCAGCCTTCTGCCGCACTCCTCTGGGCTTTTGCTCTTTTCTTACGGGGAAACTGACATGCCCTTAAGACAGTCAGTACTGGGGAATGCTGTTTCCCGTAGTTTCTTTTATCATGTTGCGGCTTTAGTGCAACATGACACAAGAGGGCACTGTAAGCTAAGTTACAGCTCTCTTGGGTCTCTAGCCTTCTACAGGCCCTAGATACTCGTTTAGGATTGTATTTGATTGGTGCAAGTACTTCAGGGACGGGACAGGTGGCAGCGATCGTTTCTTTGTATTTTGAGCTCCTTTTGGCGTTCTAAGCAAGTTTTCTTTGCTTAACCCAAAATGGTGGCCTGGCTCCCAAAATGGCCAGACCACGAGGCTCCTTTGTCCTGTCCGCTGTCCGTCTTGCTCCCTTCACCTTCCCCAGGTCGAGCCGACCCGGGGCCTTCCTTATTTGGGCATGTACTTTCCCGCGAAACACGGATGCTTTCGCAGGCTTCTACATGCCGTGTGTGTGCCTCCAGGGTGTGGGCTGGGATGTCTGGTCCCAATACACATCCTGGGTGCCAGAGAGTCTAGGGTGGTGTGAATGCCTGGGACCACCGTGGTCCGTGATTGGTCCACGAATGGTGTGTGTGTTGATGAGCGGATCTCCCATTGGGTCCCCTCCGTTTTGGCGCGAAGGGAACCGTGGATAAGAGGGGGCTGGAAACACCACTACCATGTCGATCTCCTGAGTTCTCACGAACGAAGGAATACAGGAGCCAAGTATCCTGCAACCAAGAGGCTGGACCGAGGAATCGCTGGTGACCTGCTGAAGGACTCCTCCTTTGCACTGCTGTCGTCCTGTGAAACCCTTTCCTCCTTTGATCTAACCAGAAGGCCTGTACTGGTGCTTCGACCTTTGGAATAGCAGGAACAGCTATTCCCGGCAACTTCATCATCTCCTGCCAGTAAGCCTTCGGAAGCGTCTCTGGGCCATCCAGTTGACTGACCAGCTTACACGGGAGTCCTGCTCTGTAACCGCCGCCAGGTTGTGTAGTATCTCGAGTCCTTGTCACTCTCCCACGCTTCGTACACTTGGCGTTCCCAGGTCTGAAGGGAGGAGTGTACATTTGGCTCAGATACACACGGCCGCTCCGTTGTCCTGCTGCGGCAACAAACTGTGCAGGTTTCTTCGATTGCGACGTCTTTTTGCTCTACACGACAACGAGGCATTCCCGGCTCTTCTGAACCTGCCAGCTGCTGAAACTGACGTGGAGAAGCCTGGGTCTGCTTGCATCGGGGACCGGTGAGTAGCATAGCTAGGATCTGGTCGCCCTCCTGCAGGAGCCCATTGCTTTTCCCCGCTGTGTAAAACAGCACCCTTTTGTCCGTACTCGCGCTCTGCTTCTGCCCACTGCGGAGGCTGCGCTTGAGTCGCAGAACCTGTTCTTCTTCTGTTGTGCACTAACCCGAACTGCCTGACTTCCTCCGAAGAGCTTCCCCTTTTGCCCGTTGGCACCAGCGCGTGCAGGTACTTTGAGCACAAGGCTCCACTCTTCGCAGGGCTCGGACTTCCATCTAGTTAGGTGCCTCTGAAGGCGAACTGAGTCTAAAGCATTATCGCACTGCCTGTTTTCCTTCCCTTTTAGGTGGACTACACATTTCGTGCATATAACGCTTGCGACTGTCGTATTTGTATATATATTGTGTTGATATGGTATGTGTTGGTTTAATATTGTGATATTGTGATTTTCTCGCTACGGTCATTGTTTTAAAGGCCTTAAAATAAATGTGTATATATTTTTATATAACAACTGTTTGGAGTAGTTTGTAAGTGATCTTGCTTTGTGTGCTCATTGCGGGCTTTCAGTCACCCTCACCCCTCTTGAGACCTAGTCTTGACTGCCGCGATCGCTACCTTGATTGGTCTGGCTCGTCCAGAGGTTACCCTGTTCCAAGTAATTAGGTTGGCCTTCTGAACTTCTGCGCCACCAGGACAGAGTTCAGAAATCCGTCTTAACAAAGTGTAATCAGGAATGGCCCGAATAGGGAACATTCAGTAAAAGCATTATCGACAGTATGTACTCATACCTGTCAGCTACCTATAAAGGAGCCAAGCTCAAAAAGAGGCAGAACATTCGAGTGCTCTAGAAGTTGTACAAAGAAAAGAAAAAAGAGATGGAGAAGGGAGACGGGGAGGAGGAAAAAGGGAGTACGGGGAGTACGCCACCACCTTCCTATGCAATGTACCCACTGTTGAAACCAGCTGCAGAATAGACACATTGTAGGTGGGTAGCTCAAGATAAGGAGGGAACAAACAAAAAGAGAGATGAATGCGAACATAACTCTGGGAATAAGGATAAGAAAGGGAAAAATAAATATTTGGTGGGCATTAAAACGAGCACAAAGCAGCAACTTGACTCAGTGTTCAGGGAAGAACAAAAACCAACGGAAAGGGAGATGGAGAAAAAAGGGAAACAAGGAAAGACACGAGACGAGCAGGGATGGACAGCAAGAGGCATACACATTTTAAATTGATAAATGGGGAGAGGACATAGATGACAGCAAGGTAGAAACAACAAATGGTGATCACACTGTATCCACTGGGAGGACAGCAGTGATAGCGATCATAGGGATGACGAATTTGACAGATGCAATTTAACCAATGAAATCAGGGGACGGAGAAGAGACGAAAGGGAATAATTGGGGAACTGATGTGTCGATAAAAAAGAGACATCAAAAGCATGGGTAAACTAATGCACTCTGGAAAATGGCATAAAGGCATTCGAGAAGGTCAAAGAAAGCATTGACAATGACGCAAGGCCTTCTTAGAAGGAACAACTCTGTGAGGCACAGTGACTGGTTCCACCAGGCTCCAAGAACCAGGACAACTGGATGCAGGGTTGTCTAGCACCAGGCCTCAAGTGCCGGATCGATGTCAAGTTTTCAGGAAACCCCTCACTCATATTCTTGAGATTCATTTGCATACAATGATTCTCAATGTAGGCACATTTTTATTCTCATGAATATTAATGAGAGATAGCCTGAAAACCTGTTAGGATTCCCATTGGAACATCTAAGCATGAGACCCTCTATGGTAATGTGGAACCGTGGTGTCTTACTGAGCTGTCTCGGGCAACAAAACAACGCTCATATTTGCCAACATCAATCGAAGAGAGAGAGAGAGAGAGAAAGAGAGAGAGAGAGAGAGAGAGAGAGAGAGAGAGAGAGAGAGAGAGAGAGAGAGAGAAGAGAGAGAGAAGAGAGAGAGAGAGAGAGAGTGTGTGTGTTTGTGTGTGAAACAATAGCTCGTTATAATAGTATCACCTAAGTTTAAATGTGCTTGCATAATACACAATGCCACAGAATACATCTCCACAAGAATAAAGAGAAAAGGACAATTAAAAACTGTATTGTCTAGAAAACAGAAGAAAAGAAAGATAAGCATCTTTTGACATAGTTGTTTAAACAAGTTCTCTGCCTGCATGATTAGCATTCTGTGCACTGTGTTGTTGAGGCTTGGTAATTTGTTGTGTTACTAAATAGCTGCAGTGTTCTAGAAAACTAAAAGAGCCGGCATGTTCATTTCAAAATCAATACCGTCATGGCCTTCAATAGAAAAATTAAATTATAGTCCCTTTATTTACATTTTTTTCTTCACCAGTGCCATGAAAAAGATCCTCGGCTGGGCCTGATCAATGCTGCGGACTGGAGCTATGGCAGCCGGCATGAAGCTGTAAAAAGATTAATGTACATTTTTTTACAAGAAATTAGTAGCTTAATGAAGTGGATAAAAACGCTGTCACATATTTTATTGGATCTCAATTGCCTGGTGGTGGAGGTAAGTGCCGAACACATAATGACATAATGAGTCATGACTGGAGCTACGAGGCTAATTTGCCCTTAACTGACACAAAACCAGGGAATTAACATCACAGTAGCTTCCAGCCAGCAAAAGACACATTATTTCATTTTACGGCGAGGATTTTAACAAAACTGTTAACTGTAGAAATATTGATCTATTCTTCTGCGAAATGATGAAATTAGAATCCCGGGGAAAGTACATCTTAAATTAGTGCTTTGACACTGACGTTTCTTTTCACGGTGCTAGCTGTAATGGGCGCAGGGCAGGCTACAGGGGGAGTTTAGAGGTGACTGCTTCCGACCCTTCGAAAGCCTCCCATCCAGACACAGTTGTTGGGGTTGAGGTTGGGGGGAGAAATGTCTTCATCAATAGAAATGCCAAGTTGCTAGATACATTATTAGCAACTGCTCCCCCTTTATTAGGAATTATTGCCTTCATCCGTAGACCTTGCAAAAACAAATACAATCCGAAAAAGGCACAATTAATTGCATCCATTCAATTACAACGTAGACATGTTTACATTACAACATTGATGTCTCAATGGTGAATGGTGAACAGTGAAGAGATTGTCGGAAGGATAGCACAGGGACAACGTGCTCGCCTGGGAAGAAAGATGACAAGGAGCAAAAGAGGTTCGATCCCAGGTTCGAGAAACCTCTGGGTATTAAGGACGTTATAAATATCATATATAACTAGGCTATAATTCCTTCGTAAACCAAAAACGTGATGTGTGGAAGCTTTTGAATACATCTTAATCACTGAGAATACTCTGGGTAACCTTCCTTAGCCCGTCTGCGCCAGTGAAAAAGGGGTCCTGCCATATGCAAATCAGTCAGGTACTGCCACCAATGGCAGCAGCCCAGCCCGAGCTTCTAGGTCAGGTCCCTCTGCACAGAAACACAAGTAACCCCAGACACGTTTCGGGCCTTGTTGTGCCTCATCAGTGAGCTGAGGCTTGGTTCCCCCTTTCTGTAAGGGCTTGGCAGGCGAAGAACGATGGTCTGGAGGGTTGCCCAGAGTGATGCCAGAGGTTAAGAATAGTTCAAAACCTTCCAGCCATCACCACTTTTGTTTTGCTATAATTCCTTTATTGACAGACTGCACTGGGTGCTATGATAACGGTGAAACAGGCAAGTTAATAGGCTTAAAAATAGCGAGGGTGTTTAACGCAGGTGGCACGCCATTACCACCTGATAAGGCCTGCCAATGGAGGGATTATTGTCATTAATGCTCCAGGGTTTATATTGTTATGTAAAGTCTGCTACAAGATCAACCGGATTATTTCTTGCAAATTAAGTTGAGTTTGCCACTTTTATTTTTCATATAAAAATAAATTACAAAAGTCACCTGCTAGTCCGACAGTGAAATACTACTGCAAGAGCAGGGTTCAATCTTCACTGTTCTTCCTGGTATTAATTGACCAGCAATACACCAATGAGATTTCAGCACTTAGATAATGCACAGCTGCCTAACTTGCAATCACTAATGTAAATCCCTTTCTGAACATAGTCAAGTATGCTAGCTTCACCCATTGTACCAGAGTGTGGTGTGCACAGTAACGGGGCATTATTTTATCCTAATCTGTGCTGCTGCTGTCCGGGGCTGGGCGACTGATGACATTTTACAGCACCAGTACTTATTATTCATTGCGACACCTTGCAAATGTTTTCCTCCGATGGACAGCCCTCAGCAAGGGAGAAGTGACTTAGCAAGGAAGTAAACAGAATGAGTCGATGTTGAAGTAAGAGACAGTTAGAGGATCAGGGACTAGTGTGCAGATGATACGCATGGATCTCTGTTGTATGTCTTTTTTTGCTGCGTGCTTGACACCAGAGCATGTGTACATTCACTTGTTTCGAGCGTAGGCTACTTGCCCATCAACAAGGTTTGCATGCTACTTTTGATGGCCTATCTGCCCACACCCTCCTCATCCCATATGGATACGATTTCATTTTGTTGAGTAACTTAGATGGTTGTTGTGGCTGTTTCAGAGATTGTGGTGTTCCCTTCCGGTCTGTCTCATCCTGTGATCATTGCCAGGTTGACAAATATGTAGCATTAGAGGTGGGTTATAATAGTCCCTGATCTTTCAGTGCCAACATCCAAATGTTTGTTGTGTGAATCTGATATGCAGGAATTTTCATTATCATGCATGTGAATTAGAACAGCTCTGTTTATGTTTTTTAAACACCCTTCAATATGAAAAATAGATTTTTTTCTATTTCTAATTTTGAAACTTTAGTTTGTAAAATGTCCTTGAAAATGCGTTAGAATGAGAAAGGCAGAAGCTCTAGCTTAGTTATTTGGTTCACTTTCAAACTGAGCTGCTTTTGAATTATGTACTAGAATTAACTCACCGTGGCCTCCCAGTTCTGATAGGGCTTCGTGAAAATGCACATGACTTTCTTACTCTCTGAGGCTGTAACCTCTACAGACCTCTCGCCCAGATTCCCATCCCTTTCTCACTGCTAGGATTCCTTGGTGTGCACATGTAACCGTAACAAGAGCAAACACTGTCATTTTTTGCGACTGTATGCATTTTAGAGGTTTCCAGTTCTCAAATAAACTGAAAATGACACAAAAATGTTACCTTTAAGAAAATTAAAGTAATTAAATGACAATATATATTTACTTAATTCGACATTTGCTTAAAAAATGTATTCATGTAAATATTACATCTGATTATATAAATATCACCTCTAAGTTGTATGACTATTGTAAGGGAGGAAGGGTCTCCCAGGCCCCCCTTCATTCCTATTAAACGCACATGATATGCTCATTCCGTGGTTGACAAGGCGCCTCTGGGCAAGGTGTGCGGTACCCATTGAATGACACATAACTGTGTATGGCCTGCAGGCCACAATACTCCATTTTGTTTAGTTACTGACTCCATTTTCTGCTAGGCCACATGTAAACGCTGAATGCCAGCATGGCCCTCTCCCCTTCCTTCTCCATGCACAGCCAGCATGCCAACCCCCACCTCCTCCCTACTGCCGTCTCTGTGGCTGTCCTGTTCTCACGGAAGCTTGGGCGCGAAAAGTAACAAACGAAACGGTGTATCTTTCATCTCCCTTTTACATCACTGCCCTGTGTGTGACCGGGCCGAAGCCTGGTCCTGGAAAAAAACATCCTTCTGAACAAACCTGCCTCTGCACCAACAGACCCCTCCTAAAGAAATGTAGACTACAAGCCCCCTAAAACCACATTCTTTTGATGTAACTGTTGCATGCACCTCCCCGTGTGACACTCCAGTTCACCCCCCTTGCACTAATCCCATGTGGCCATATATTCTTCTTGTACTAACAAATGGTAAAACACCCCTGGTAGATCTAAGGAGATACTTGATAAATGTGTTATTGAAGTACTGTGTTAGATAAAGCACCTGCACCCATGTACCCCTTCTTTTTATTGTCCAGGTTAAAAGTTTACTGACATGTATTACATGACAAGATTTATAAATAATGATCAGATATGTGTGGCCAAAAGGGCAAATGTTTGATAGTTTAAATCACAGCAACGTGGTCATCGCCTGACCCTGCACCCCTCCAGATGAGCCCAACTGACCTGCGTGATCCACAATGTTACAATTTTGGACTAACCAATCTGGGAGCACCATCCATATGTACTGTATACTGACCATCTCCCTTTGTCCAATGAATACTAATGAATGTATCCCCTATGGCACATCTAATAGATGACGCGTTTTTGTAATATAACATGTACTTTCTTTTGTTTGGGCAGAGAGCTCTCGGAGTAAGCAGAGTCCTCTGCGTGTCCCATTTTATTTTAAATAAAGACTTGTCTTTTACCTCACCCGCACTTGGTCCTGGTCTCATTCCCTACTGGGGTGTGTCCATTAGCATCTCTTATTTGGTTATTGTATTGTATTTGTGGGGAATGCCAGCTTTCATTTGGTGACCCAGAGACGTGATAGAGTTATTTCGTCCATTTTGGCACGAGATGTCCACCGGCCACAGCGGCGAGATCCAGGGCGCGCCACTGTCAAGGCTGCCAACCTACAGCAACTGGTACCCTTAGACGTGCACACATTAGGCCAGAAGGTTCCACGGGTCCCGGCTTTGCAAATACCCATTCATACCGCTCACCGGAGCCGGGTGTGGCCATTGAGTGTGGGGTGGCACCTTGACAGACCGGGTCCGGAGGCTCTCAGATCAAGACGGACACATGAGTATCAAGTGTGGGAGACCCTAAAAGAAGGTGGGAGGGAAAGACGGGAAGGGAGTGAGATAGAGGTGTGTTGAGGATATGAGGGCAGGATAAAAAAAAAGGGGACTTTTCATTTGCAGCAAGGGGCTTTTCTTTACTGCCTTTTTCTTTCGCATATGGCCATTAGGTGTTTATAAAGAGGATAAGAGATGAAAAGAGGTACGAGAACCTAGCTCCAAGATAGGGTAGAAGGCGGCGCTCCATAGTACTATTACAACTAGTACAGGGATCGAATGATGTCAAAGTTAACAGAGTAAGAGTCATGTGTAAGGAAAAGACTCAGAATAGTTTTTTAGAAATGCTTTTTATTTTTTCCTTCACCATTTCTTATATATTAGAGGGTGGTCCACGAGGAACCAGTCTGGATCACATTCAGAGAGGCGATGAATTATACTTCAAAGTTTTTCCCGAAGTATTATTTGGAACAATGTTTTTAACACACATGAACACTTTTTGGGGTCCACCTTTTTTCAGTGTGGAGGTTGGTTCTTGCTCTGGTGCCAGTTAATGGATGACCTCAAAGAGCGATATTCACAGAAGATTCCTCATACTATATGGGGGCTTCTGTCCTTAGGCGTGGGGTGTATGGGACTTCTGCCCATTTCTGGGTTGGCTGTTTTGTTTCAGAAGAACTTTGGGCCACATTTCAGAGAGGAACTATTTTTTCTTCTTTTATTGACCTTCATAGGAAGTGTGTGGTGCCCGAGTTACAAATCACTCGTTGATGGTTCAAAAAAACAAACAAAGTGTTCGTAAAAAATAAATAAAAACAAGGAACATCATCCATAGTACAGTGTTTGTATGGTCTAGTTCACGGGGTATCCCTGGTTGACTTCTGGGATATCCTTGGTTAAAAGGTGGTCGACCGGTTTCGATGATGGCTATTTATCATCTTCAGGACCATTATTTTAGCTTGTCTCAGGGAGATCAAGGGTAGCTGAGGGGCACGGCCAACCCAGAAATGGGCAGCAGTCCCCTACACCCCACGCCTAAGGACAGAAGCCCCCATATAGTATGAGGAATCTTCTGTGAATATCCCACGAGGAGCCAGGACAGGGACAAGGTTCTTGGGCAAATAGTGATAAGGGGGAATAGGGGACCCCAGGCAGGCAGGGTATATGTTTTAAGGTTCATGGATGATGTTTTGTTCAATGTTGAATGACCTGTGTCGCGTCTGTCCGATTAAGTGCTATATGTCACGTGGCCATTGTCCTGTTAAATTTTGGTGCGGTAATGAGAAAGTGGGATAATTGAAAATCTAAGAAAAGGTATTTTGGTGAACAGCATTGCAATAATTTAGATGGAAAAAGGTTATTGTGTTTAAAAGATTGGTTGAACTTCAAATTAGATTGTCCATATTAGCATACATACACTAGAGGGAACAATTAAGGCACGATGGGGGCAGAAATGCCACTTATGCATATATGTCAAAGTTTACCAGGGTACAGCGAAAAAAGTAAGAAATACCACAAAGAGTGTCGCACAGAAATAAAAAAGAAAGGTATGCCACAGGTCTGGCCTGAAGGTGGGTCATTTGATAAGTCAATGTTGTACATGGTAGCAACATATTTGATCATTAAGTATAAGGGCAAACAGCTCCAGAACAGAATGGAAATATTGGACTTGTGGAGATTATTTGAAGAAGTACCCCTAATTAAGAGTAAGGTTCAAGGTATGTCTCCCCAGGCAATAAATAACAGCGAGGGGGAGAGTAAGGAAAAACCAACCGAGCATGTACGACTATACCCAATGTTAACAAAACCTTCATAGCAACCCCGTGTACGTATCAAAGCCAAACACACCCCTGTGTCACAAGCAACAGTCCCAGCCCAACCCCTGTACGATCCAAAAGGCTTGTTCGGACAGATGTGCACACCTCCGTTAAACTTAGACTTAGAAACACGATTAACTGTGACACAAACAGAATTAACATGACTCAGAGGATTATGAGAACAAAGCACACCTACACAAGGGGGCGACCTGACACCGTCGCCCCAAACACCCGACACCTCAGCAACATACTGGGGGAGAAGTGGAAAAAGGGGGAGATTCTATTTCGAATTAATGACATCCCCACCAGAATAATACATGTAGATCAGGTGAGGAACAGGTGAGCCCGGAGCAAGAGGGTGTTTTATCTGAAAGAGAGGATGAATATTGGAGTGACCTAGATGAAGACGAGGAAGGAAACAAAGCAGATGAGGTGGGGGGGTGTCAAGAGGAGTGTCACTCATGACCTCGTCACATGGTGAGAAAGGAAATGGGGAGGAGTGGCAAGAGAGATTAAGAAATGGGACCGGAAAGAGGCCTGTAACAGGGAAAAAAGGAGTAAAGGTGAGTATGGGATGGGGGAAGAGCAAGTTACAGATGACATTGATACACAAGGGGGAGGGAAGGCCACATTATGTCCCGTGGGTGCAGATGGACAAAGCGAACTTACTGAAGACATTGCCTCCACTTTCAGGGAGGACGAGTAAGTGGATATATGCATTTGAGAAAAATACCACCGGGTCCCCCTAGCCATTGGCGATGTTAAGAGTCTGTTGGTTTCTGCAGTAGGCGATCGGGTGAACACTGTGTGAGCAAAGGCAGGGTTCCCTGGGTAATGCTGGATTGTGACCACCATGAAGGGGCATCATTTAACACTGTGAGGGCTCGACTGTGAGACGCACTGAGGGATATATTCTCTGAGCCCCCTGATTTGCAGTCGGTTATGCAGTGTACTATGGGGGAGGACGAAGATGCTTCAGCTTACATTCTTCGGATGCAGGACATGTGAAGAGCAGAGACAGGCACAGCTGGGGATCAATCCACCTCCCTTTTTTATTTCATAATCAAGAGAGGCCTCCCAAAGGAAGTTCAGAAGGCACTTGATAAAATTGCTGAGATGGACACCAAAGGCTGGCCCGAAATACAGAGCATCATAGTAAACCACTGCAGGAGGATCAAAGAGAGGGAAAAGGAGATAGGACAGAAAAGGTTGAGGGACAAAGCCAAATTAGTACAAACAAAATTGGTGTAGGTCGCAGCAGTAGTCACTACCCTCCCCGCAGAGCGGCTGGTAGACGGGGAGGAGGGGCCAATAGCAATACAGGCAAGAATGGCAAGAAGAAGGGCAGCAAACCGACAGGAGCAATGGGCCAGCGAGGAGCTGTATGGAGGGCCACAATAGCAAGGAAGGGGCAGAAGAGGAGGAAGAGGTGGGTACAGAGGGTCAAGAGGGGGGAGGGAGGACAGGGGCTTAGAGGAGGAGGGCAAGGAACATGTTGGAATTGTGGTAGGTGTGGCCATTTTTCAAGAGTGTGTCGAAGCCACCTCATGACACCTTACCAGAATTAACAGTACGGCCACCCCCACCACAGTAGCCGCTATGGCTTGCCCATGGGTGGATTTAGACGCAAAGAACAAGTAGATCCCCAGTACACATACGAACAAAGAGCACCCCCGCAAGGCATACAGCAAGACCCACCCTCACAGAGTCATATGACACCAACACGCAGCAACCCATTTGCCACCACAGCGAACGTGCAACAGCACCATTCAGGGGAACAGCAGTAGTGGGAGACAATGGGGGTCATTACGAGGTTGGAGGTAATGTAAAAACGATGCCGGTAAAGGATTACCGATATTGCAGCATACCACTCTGGGCTATTCCGACCTAAGAACCCGGTATTAGAGGCACCATTAATAACGGTGCCGCTAATAACAGCAAGGACGGGGGCATGCAGCCCTTCAGGCCGGCAATACTAGGATGCCGCTAACAGGAGGACATCACAAGTCAGGTGGACATGCAAATACCAGCATCATGAAGGCGCTAATACGGGATACCGGCATGCTGGCAATACCGGCATCGCGAAGCACCCGTAAACTTCTATGTGCAGTGTTTCCAACTGCCACAACTGCCACTGGTGCACACAATTAGCACAGGTGGAGGCAATGGAGTCTGGGCCAGCACAAAAGGAGCACACCCACACACCACACCCCTTCCCACACCAAAATGATACCACTAGTAGTAGCAATACTAGAGATGGAGGACATGCTTGCATTGCTACACCAGCAACAACAACAACAGCAGGCACCACAGAGGAGACGCAGGAGGAGAAGGAGGGTGAGACAGGCCCAGCAAGTCCCACCAGTGCAGGCAGAGGCACCACATAGGCACCACATAGGCACCCACCAGTCCTTCACATCAGAGCCAGTCCATTCAACCTAACCCCTGAGCAGATTCACACCCTGTACCGGCTGGACCGGTACACCATCACCACCATAGTGGACAGGATAAACGTCGACAGTGTCAGCCTGATTGAAATCCACACTGCCATCCCCCTCTACTGAAGGTAGTGTCTGTGCACCACTTCCTGGCCACAGGTACCTACCATCACACAGTGTGCCAGCTGCATGGCATATCACAACCTCTCCTTCCATGCATGCTGACCCAAGTGATGGATGCCCTCCTGAAGCACAACCACATAGCCCTACCACGGACTGGCCAGGAGCTCGCTGACACTAAAGTTGGCTTACATGCAGTGGCAGGCATTGCCAATTGCATCAGTGACCTCTACTGCACCAATGCTAAATTGGTGGTCCTACATGCCATAGAGTATGAGTACCAAAATCGCAAGCAATACCACTTCATCAATGTGCAGATGGTATGTGACTCCAGTAAGATCACCACACATTGTTGTGGCCGATATCCCGGATCCACACATGATGCCATGGTGCTGCGGAATTCCTTGCTACCCCGCTACATGGAGCGACATGCTGGACGACGTGCCTGGCTACTCGGTAAGTTGCCTGACAGGCCCATGGCAGTGCAGTTGGGAGGGGATGAATAGTCCATCTGAGTGTGATTGGGGGTGAGTGGAGACAGCACATACAGCATAACACTGTGGCCCTACATTTATTCCCACCTGAACGAGACCCAACAATGCCTTACATTAGACCAGTGGTTCACAGCAATGACGATACGCCATATTTAGAAGCAGGCCACATTCCTCAACATGTCCCCTGCACATCAACTGAGTATTCCCTCTGCAACACAATCCAGCAACATGCAGTTTCTATGCCTAACGCACATGAATGCAGCAAAGCACAATACAGGACATCTGCAAGACCATGCAAGTGAACACCCTGCAACATCTGGACTACACAATCCACACCTGCAGACCATTGTCCAGCACACATTGCGACAAATGTACCTGTTTGCATACATCCAGGGACATGTGCACGTGAACACCAAATAGCTGCAGCCATGACAGTGATTACTACTGGTGTAATGCCACAAATTGAGTCACACATACCTCATTGTGCCCCCATGCAGGTGATGGTGGCTATATCTTGAATCCGTGGCTCCTCACCCCTGTTCGGATCCCGCGACCAGGCTCGAAAATGAGTACAATCGGGTTCATATCCGTACCTGTGTTGTGATCGAGCAGACCCTCAGCATGTCTGGTGGAGTACTCCTTTACAGGCCTGAGAAGGTAGACAAGATCACCATGGTCTGGGCTATACTGCTCAACATTTGCATCCGCTGCAACTTACCCCTGCCACCTGACATTGACCAGCAACCACTGGGTGAAGATGATGAAGGATAAGAGTAGTACATCAGCCATGTGCCAATGCCCATGAGAGATGTGCTGTGCGCCAATCAGTGATGGACATTTACGTTTGATGCACTGTGATGAAGAGGGTGAATCAATTCACACTCGCTGTGGACTGGGTTCGGGGGACTCTGGGCAGTGTACACTGTTTGGCATTAGATTCTGACACACTCAATAAGCAATGTCCAGTCATGTTATATGTTTCCAAATGAGATGTAATTATCAATAAAACTATTTACATAGATGAACAGCCCACCCACGATGCAACTGAGTCTATTTGTTGCGGATTGGGCCACCTCTCCTGGGTCACTAGTGGGTGGTGACTGAGGAGCATCACCATTGCTGGCCGTTGGTGTACCCTCCGGGTCCACATGAGCTGGCTGCAATGGTGCAGGGGTTGTTTGGTCTGTGGGCTTGGGAGCCGGTGTGCCTTGTGGTAGGTGTGCAGTGATGGCACCCAATTTCCCAGGCCGGTGCACATTCCCATGCATCGGGGGTGGATGCTCCTCAGGTCCTATGTCCTGTGACCCCTGTTTACAGCTGTGGCATAGGGATGGTGGTTTTCATCCACCCGGCCCTTGACGTGGACGGCCTGGTTCCATCATCTTCCCCTCTGCTTCTGCCTGGTGCTGTTGGCTTTGTTTCTGCGGTGGGCCTGTCATCGCTGTCTGATACTGTGCCTGTGTGGGATGGAGAGGCAGGGCATGAGTCATGGGTGTAGGTACATATATTGATCTAAGTACATTTTGGGTCCTGTGCATTGCTGTCTGCATGTTGGAGGGGCAGACGTGGTGCTTACAGGTGTTTGGTGCATGCAGTTTGCTTGGGGGATTACGGGTGTGTCGTGGATTACGTGCGGTGTACATGCCTCTGGTTGTGCGTGCCATGTGATGTGTCTCTAGTGCTTTGGTGTACAGTTGGTGGTGGAGATGTCTGCACCATGCAGTGGGATGTGACACTGGTGGGGCCTGCTTCTCTGCAGTGCTGCATGTGTGTGTCTGCATGCTGATGGTACTTGGATTTGGAATTGGACACTGGTGGTTTGTGTCAGTGGGGTTGGTTGCATGTGTCCGTGACAGGGGTGTGGCATTTCTGTTGGGCAGTCATTAGGTGGGTGGTGATGGGCAATGTACTTGCTGTCATCAACTTGCTATTCGGACTCCTCCATTGGATTTGGGTTGGTTGTGTGTGTTCACTTTTGTGTAGTGCCAACGCTCACCCACCTTCGTCAGCCGATGATGTCACTCCTGTCTCAGCATGCCTCACCCCTTCAATGGCCTCCATGTGTATCAGGGAGCAGCACGTTTCCTCCCACCCTGCTAGTTTGATGGGCGTGGATGGTTCGCTTCCTGTTGCCTTGGCCTGCTGACGGTTGGTAGTCAGTATGTTGCGGACACGCAGCCGCAGGTCATCCCACCTTTTCCGGCATTCTTTTATATTTCATGTGGTTGTCCCCACTGTGGACACCTTCTCGGCCACCTCCTCCCAGATCTGTTTCTACTTCCTTTGTGTCTCACGGTGCAGGTCTGTGCTGAACACCACCAGGGACGTCATTTCACCAAAATGCCAGGGGTAGCGGAAGTGACATCATATGACCCTTGACCTCTGATGACATCACAGGAAGTGATGTCATGTTATTCCACACCGCAGTGATATCACGGGAAGCAATGGAACACGACCTTTCACCCCTTGACAAAACAGGAAGTGGTATCACGTAGCATTGTTCCCAAGTACAGTATGAAAAATATGGTTACAATATCACTATAATGTGATATACATTTCATACAAGAATGGATCGCCATATCTATTGTTAAGATCAGTGTGTATAGGTCTATATTACCAAATTAATGTGAATGCAAGCAGACGTCCATGGTCAAATGATAATGATGTGTTATTATATAGCACTTACGCTTCGGCGCTTTATATAGAATACATACAATATCACCCAAACTGTGTTGGTTCTCATTTATCGACCTCAAAAGGATGAAAGGCTGATTTGAGGTGTTTAAGAACAGACTAAATCAGTGACTCACCCTCTGAAGTGTGCCTGAAATAAACCTTTAATGAGTCTAAAAATTATTGTATAGAATTCCAGAAAAACAAATTATTTGGTATTTCTATTCTTTCTTATTTGGTGTCACTGCTGAAAGTGTTAGACTTTTGAAACCTTTTTTTTTTTTAAGAAGCCCAACAATAAAACCAGCCACTCCAGAAGCAAAGTGCACAGCCCATGAGCTTTCATTAAAAAAGAAATGAGAAAAAAAGGAGTTTTTTTTCTTCTTTTTAGGGGTTGCAAGGGAGACCACAGGAGTATCAAGGGAGACAACAGGGGTCGCAGCTGTGACCCCTGGCGACCCCTAAATGACGTCCCTGAACACCACATCTGCATGCTGGGCCATGGTGTCAGCCAGCATGTTTAGCTCCTCGTCGCAGAAACGTTGTTTGTGCAGACGAGGTGTGCCTTTGAGGGTGGACTGTGTCATTTTCTGGCAGGCTGGGATCTCGGTTTAGGATTTCAGTGCCTGTAGCCATGGGATTGCAATGGATTGTGATTTGCAAGATGGCTAACGTGCGCTTTCCCATTCTGGCACGATGACGTTACTTCCGGTTCCGCTAATACCGTATCCATTGATGCAGGTAATGCTGTCTGCGCTTTCCATGATGCCGCTAAGGGCCATTTTTGGGACTTTAGCGGCATGCCGGTAATGTTGTTACCAGCATGGCGCAAAGCTCATGCACGCAAACTCGTAATTGCCCGCTATTAGCAGCCTCTTTACTACACGGACACGGTATTTGCTCCATGCCGGTAAGGACTGTTACTTACCTCCAACCTCGTAATGACCCCCAATGTTTTTAACAATCATGAAACTAGGAGACACCCAGCATAGGACAGCCCACAGAGAACACTTGTGTGTCCAGTACTATCAACGACCCTTCGCACAGACGAGGAACCACTGGTGGGGGCGGAGATAGGAAACAAACAATTCATTTTTATGGTGGTCTCGGGAGCGGAGAAAACGTGTCTAAAAGAAGGCCGGTTTCTGCTTTCGAATAGAAAAGTGGAGATGCAGGGATTTTCTGGGGCGGTGATTGAGGTTCCATATGCTGAAGATTTGGATGTAATGGTAGGGGGGAAAAAAGTGCGAGCACCCCTGCTCTACTATGAAAACTCGCCAATAAACTTGTTGGGGAGGGACCTCCTCAGCAAGCTTAATATGACAATATCCTTCACAGAAAGAGGCATAGTGTGTTCAACACTAGGAATATGCGCCATGAGGGCCATGTTGCTTATACACTCACAAGCCAATTAACTAACAATATGTGGGATACCCGTTGACCCAGACATGTTTGTACAGGGGATACAGGCATTGCCGAGAGTAGTACCAGAGATAACGCGCCAATACTGGCGAGTGCCATCGGAATTTGTATTTCGCCCAGTGGCCACTCCAGTGGTAGTGCCAGGGTCGATAGTGTCCATAGATCTGTACGGCGTGAAGTATCCGCATGATAAATTGCGGTAATAGGAATGGACATACATGGGTGTGAGTGGTGGACAGTGATGTTCTTAGACCCCAATATAGTGCTGCACAACATGTCAGACGAGGAGCTGTTTACTGACAATGACACTGATGGAGGAATAATAATGGAGATTTCAATTCCATGCGAAATAATGATCCAACATAGACAAGTGATGACACCCCTCATGGCCATTTTCAGTACACTGCTGGCATTTTTCAATGAAGACATGCAAAAGGTACCATCCTTACTATGGACAACAGGGCCCCACGACGTGGGCCTACTGCAGGATGTGGCCCCCATTAAGATCAAGCTTAAGCCTGGTGTAATATTACCCCGTGTAAAGCAGTACCCACTATATATAGAGGCAGAGGAGGGGATAAAAGAAATGATACATGCCCTATTAGAGCAAGGGATTATTGTACCATCAAACTCACCATATAACACTTGTAGTTATCCAATCAAAAAAGCAAACGGCGGGGCTTGGAGGATGATACAGGACTTAAGGACTCTTAATGATATCATACAGAAGGAATTCCCACTTGTCCCAAACCCTGCATCCATTTTGTGCAGCATCCCAAAGTCAGCGACATGCTTCACAGTGGTGGACTTGAAAAATGCATTTTTCTCGGTACCACTGGACCCAGAGTCGCAATATTTAACAGCATTTACCCTGTGGGGAACGAGGTATGAGCATTGCAGATTGCCCAGGGATATTGTGAAAGCCAATGTATTTTTAACAGGATACTGCATGAAAACCTTGGAAATATTGACACAAAGTGTACCATTATTCAATATAAAGATGATGTGCTAATTTGCGGAGAGAATGAGAAAGAGTGCAGACATGACTCAATAATACTGTTCACCATGCTAGCCCACAAGGGGTACAAAGTAGATAAACAAAAATTGTAGTACTGCCTAAATGAGGTGTTGTATTTGGGACAGTTCATATCAAAAGATGGCAAGTGAATAACACCAGATGGGCAGCAGAGGTGCGCGCAGTAAGCAAACCAAACACGGTAAAGGAAATGCAAAAACTTCTGGGCATGAGCAATTACTGCCGCGCCTGGATATCAGACTTCGCGGCATACACAAAACCCCTACAACATTGATTTGGACCCCAGAAATGAGCACAGCTTTTGACACACTTAAAGAATTGATTTCAACAGAACAGCACCCGTCCTAGCGACACCTGACTATGACCGCGAGTTCTACCTGTTCTCACACTGTAATGGAATGCTGATGACAGCAGTGCAGACACAAGAAACCTCCCTAAGGCACAAACCTCTAGCATACTACAGCAGACCACTTTATGCAGTAATGCAAGGGCACTTTGCATGCAAACAGGTTCTTGCTGCTGCGTTCGCGATTGAGAAAAGCACCACAATTGTAATGGGATGCTCAGTGACCCTGTTCGTTGAGCATTCACGGTTTGCTATACTTGAAAGAGCAAAATCCACACTGACGACACAGAGAGCAACAGGATATGAGATCATTCAGTCCAGTGCAAACATACACACATAGGGCCTCATTACCGCATTCTGGGTCCGTGTTCCCGAAATAGGGACTTGCCGGGTCATTCCAACCTTGGAGAACCCGGTAAATCCCCATTCCGGGAACCATTCCCCATTCCCATTCGAGCCCCCATAGGGCTCAATGGGAATGGGGATGGAGCTAATAACGGTACCACAATTTGCGGTACCGGTATTAGTTCTGAAGTCCCCTAACGGGTCCCTTCCTTGACGCCTGGTAAAACCAGGCATCAAGGAAGGGACCCGCTAAGGGACCTCGGAATCGGGTGGTAAGGGATTACCGGCACCGGTGCCCTTACCGGTGCCGGTAATCCCTTACCGCCTACCGCGTAATGAGGCCCATAGTGCGGTGCAAAACAGTAAATCCAGCGACCTTCCTTACTGAGTGCTGCACTGTAGAAGATGTGCAAAGCCATGACTGTGCACCATACAGGGGGAGGATGATGACATTCCCAAAGCAAACGAGAATGCCCTGGAGGAAGGAGAAGTATACTTTGTGGACGGATCAGCGTCAATAAACTCAGAGACAGGAGAAAAACACATAGGGGCAGCAGTAGTACGTTTGGAAGATGGGGAATATGACATAACAGTACAAAAGAGGTTACCACCACACTTTTCGGCACAAGCAGCTGAGCTAGTAGCACTAATTGAAGCATTGCACACAGCAAAGAAGTGTGCAGTTACCATTTACACAGACTCAGCTTACATGACCACAACAGTGCACTGAGGGTTGTGACATTGGGGAAGGAGAGGGTTCAGGAGAGCAAATGGGTGCCCAGTACAACATGCTGAACTTTTGAAAGAGCTCATAGAAGCATTAACACAGCCAACAATAGTGGCTCTGGTTAAGTGCCAAGCCCACACAAACAGCGATGATGTCATCTCCTTAGGCAACGCGGCAGCCTACCTTGGAAAGGAAGCGCAAGGAGAATTCCTAATAAAAGGAAATGCAGAAGAAGAAAGTGGTGAAAGGTACACCTCAATTTCAGTTTCACAAATAATAGATCTACAAAAAAGGGCACCATTGGAGGAACAAGAGTTATGGGCAAAAAGAGAGTGCACTCAGTCGCTCACTGACCTCCTCTGGCGGCAAAATTGCACAGGGAAGGTAGTGATGCCAGTGGAATTATTAGAGGTCGCAATCCAACAATTGCACTTCCCCACACATACAGCAAAACAACACACAGCAGCAGACATTCCAGAAAATTGGTTTGTGCCAGGATTGCAGGAGCACGTAGCAAAGCTAGTGATAGAATGTACAACATGTCAAACATACAACTCCGGAATGACTCTACGAACATTGAGAGGAACATTGCCCCACCCCACTGGACCATTCCGTGAACTGCACATTGACTATGCATACATGGGAGAAAGGTGCAATGGGGCACGATATCTGATTGTGGTGGTCTGCCCCTTCTCGTGTTGGGTGGAAGCAGGCTTTTTCGCCCCCCCGGATGCAAAATGTGCGGCAACATTTCTAGTGAGGGAAGTATTTCCCCGGTGAGGGATTTGTCACATCATCCATTCCGACAACCGGACGCATTTCATCAATTACTTATTTAAAGCACTAGCTGCGATGCTGGGAATTACACACAAACCTTGTTCGATTTATGACCTGCAAGCTAACATTGTGGAAAAAATCAACAGTCTCCTTAAGAACATGTTGTCTAAATTATGTCACACCCTAAAGAAAAACTGGGTGTACTGCTTGCCGTTGGCCCTATTTGAATTGAGGAACCAGCCTAGCAAAGACCCCCACTTGTCACCCCGCGAGATAGAGACAGGGAGGTGCATGCATACCCCAAAATCACCCCTGAGAAGAATGTCAGATGAACATAGAACAGCCATAGTACTAGGAGAGGAGTTCCAAGATTACCTAAGAAAACTGACTAGAGCAGCCAGGATAATTGCAAAACAAATAGCCCCACCCTTCACCCGAGAAAGTGAAAGTGACACAGTAACTCCGGCAAGAGATAGCCCAAATGTCCAACTAATGCCTGGGGAGACGTAATATGAGCGCAACTTTGTACGGCGATGGAATGCTCCACGATTTCACGGCCTCTATGAAGTAATATATTGTACACCCACTGTGGTGAAAGTAAAGGAGCTGAAATACTGGATTCATCTGTCAGACGTGCACAAAGCACATTACAGTTTTACAACAGAGGAGGAAGGAAATGTTGAGGAAATAACAACGAAGACATAGCACCAATGACGATAAAAGGAGGTTATATGGTGTTACTGCAACAAGGGAAATACAAAATGATGAAAAGAAACAGTGAGTTCTAAATACATATGTGGAAAAAGGTGCACATAATAAAGAGGATCAAATGTTTATAAAATTGAAGAAGGTCGACAAAAAATGCAAAATACAAAGGGAAGCAATAGTATGATTTGCATGTCTCTAAACTACCCCCCTCCTCTTTCACTCTCTTTTCTCCCTCTGTTCTTCTCCTGTACTCTTTCAGTATCTTTTTCTCTCGTTTTGTGCTCGGTTCTCTTTGAGTTTTATTTCTTCTGGTTAATAAAGATATAAATGATTATTGAACAAATGCATTTGTGAAAAGATATTGAACCTGAAAGATGTGTGTGTAAACTTAACCCAATTGTATCTCACTCTGTAGGCACAGAAATGGCAGAAACGGGGGCCCTCAATGCCAGCGATTCTACTAATAGATAGCAATAGGCGAAATGTTAGGAATATTAGTGCTACTAGAATGTACTCTGAGTGCAGAATGTGTTCTTCCGCAATTCTATTTTTTACACTATTGTTTGGTTTAGTATTGTATTGGGCAATATCTATGGATATGAAAGAGGGCAGGAGGAGTAAACCTGATACAAGAAGGGGCCCTCTTGGTATGGGATGGTTTTAAGCTAATCTGGGCTCACAATGTCGCCACAAACCTCACCACCCTGCACAAGAATAAAACTGTCAGAGCCCCACTCATAAACTATTCCATAGCGGACTATGAAAATGATTTTAATGTGTACGACATGAATGACCCCAACCCTTATACCTCCACACTGCCATATGATGATCTCTATGCAACCACACAAACTACCTCAGACAGCGATTATGTAAATATTGAAAACCAGACCCCCTCCCTGGCCAAGGGAAATTGGTGGGGCAACAGAGTGATCGGTGGGGAGCGGAGGTAATGACTGGAATATTCCCAATAAAATACCAGGAATTAGTAGAAATCCAAAGTGGTCCAGGGGGAGCAGGAGGCAGACAAGGGGGGTGAGACGGAAAAGGTATGACGAATATCATGGTTTAAGTTTGGACACAATAGAAGATCCACGACAGCAACATCAGTCCAACACATGGTATGCAGACATGAGCACAATGGCAAAGCAGACTACCAACAAAAGCTGCTATGTGTTTAATACAGCATGCCTCAGGAACACCTAAAGTGTTGTTGCCTCAAGAGACACCTACTGCGGAAGCCCAGTGTCTGGTTCATCTTGCACTGTGTAGGATAAAAAGCACCTATCAAGCGCACACCATTTCACTGCAAATGCTGCAAAACAAAAAGACCTGCTAGCAGAAGCCGCAAGGAGTTGTCTGCCTGAAGGAACCTTTCTTTGTAATAAAAGGGACAATGTTTTTTGACAAGTGGCAGGAAGAACAAGTAACATGTAAAGCAGAGGCACTGCGAGGACTGTCAGACGAGAAGCTACAATTGATCAAGAGCACATGCACCCAGATCTGGTCTGAGCATATCACCAAACTAACGTGGGTTACAGCTCTCAAGGAACCGATCAAGGTACAATGAGAAATAACATATGAACTGTGCTTCCATGGAGAAGGGAAGGTGCCCCTGGGCACAAACAAGAACTGTAGCAAAACTGTCATAATTCCGGACATGAAAAAAGGAACAGCAACTTTAATGGACACTTACTGGGTATGAGGCAAACAGGTTTTTTTGCACCTTCCACAGACAGAGAGGGGCGTATGCGCCCTGGCAACGCTGCACTCAGCCCTGATGGTGATACCAGAAAGCCGCATCCAAAGGGAGAGGGTGCCAGCAAAGATGTCCCAGGAACCTCTGTGAAAAACTGAAGAACTCCCTGCGTAAAATGTTTTATCCAAAGAGCAGCTGCAAAGCACAGTATCACGAAAGCGGAGGTCATCAAACTATATCTCCGCAGCATCCTTTGAACTTTTGGCGCAAAACCCCGATAAATTCAAGCTCTTCACGTCATCCGAGACTATCTTCATGTCCCTCGCCCCAAGCATTCAAGCTCGAGCAAATGCAAAATGGCTTCAGATCACCCGCTGGGAACTCATGTAGCTGGCCAATGACACAGAAGAATGATTCAATGTCATCAAGGTGGAACTAAGAGCCCTGCGGCTGATGACCATGCAGAACCGCTATGTCCTAGGCCTAATAACTGCAATGGACATTGGTGTTTGCCAAAAAATCGGGAGCGCATGTTGCACTTTCGTACCCTCTGCCTACGCAAACAATGGGACACTATCACATGTGATAGCAGCAGTGCATAACCTCGGCGAAAGAATGAAGAAAGAAGGAGGAGTGCAGCCCAGTACGTTGTTCGACAACCTGTTTGAGTGGGTCCCGTAATGGCTTGGAATTACCGTGAAGCTACTGATACCTATCAACATCTTTTTTTCTCCTAATTTTTTGTGTGTGCCAATTGGGTTTTAGGTGCTGTGCAAAATCTATACCTGGTACACAAAGAAACGGTTCTTTAGGAGAAAAAATATATCTGCGGATTGGAGTCAAATCAAATGGTTGTTGAAGCTTTATGGTAATCACAAAGGAAAAACAAGATAATGAGCTGATCTGGCCATCAGGAAGAACACCCTAGCCGTGGCGGGGCGCCTGTCCCTAGACAGCGGATGGTGCAACGCCTATCTAAGAGGTATAGGTCAAGAGGCTGTCACTGACTCGGTACAATGTGTGCCGTTTGCTGCGATTGGATCATAATCGGTGTTGAGAAAACAGCCAAAAAGGCAACCACCAAAAGTGAAGGTCTCTACGAGAGTGTGATTAGATATCGTAGAATAGACCGGGCTACATCAACTAACATGTGGTAGTTGGGGTCATTGGAATTTTCTCTAAATGTTTAATCACCCTAATGGCTCCTTTTATCTGCATGTTGGTGGTTGTCAAAACAAGGAAGAAAAAAACAAAGAACAAAACTTCTTTTAAAAACACAAATCCTAATACTATGGGGCTTGCTAAAAAGAGGGCTCACTGTCTGTGAGTCTGATTATTTTACACTGTGCCCCCTGTCCGTTTCGGGAGTATCTGTTTGTGTTGTGGTGGAGCTATACCTGGTATGGTCTACCAGTTTCGATGGTGTTCTGTCAATCAGACTATCTTCTTCAGGATGACACTTCTTCCAATGTAAATCTATTAGGTCTTCCTGCTGGTTTCTGAATCGGGCAGCATCGGCAGGCTGCTTTTAATCCTGGCTTCATCAACAGGATCCTCCAGATGGATTTAGGAAACGTACACCTTGATAGCACAGTGATTCAGTACTTAGACGACATTCTGGTGTGCAGCGACACAGAAGAACAGTGCAGAAAAGATTCCATACAGTTGATGATAGTTTCAGCAGATAAGAGCATAGTCTTTCGCACATTCACAGCAAAATGCGATGTGCTTTTGCAAAGTGCTGTTCGTGTGCTGTGAATGTGCGAAAGACTACGTTCTTTCTGCCAAAACTGTCATCAACTGTATAGAATCTTTTCTGCACTGTTCTGGGTGAGGTTGGAAAGTTTGGCATTAAGGGTAGCCATCCTGTCTAGTGCTGTGTCATGGAAGTGTTGGTAGAGGGAGGTAGAGAGCGTTTGCAAGGATGTGGTCGGGGCAATGGTGCAGGGGGGCTTCACAAATTCCAAGATGATTCTCTGTAGCTCTTTGCTGCTGCTGAGGCAGTTCAGGATTCTTTTGTTGTAGTATGCTTTGCTGGCCTCTCGGATCTGTAGTTACGGTGTTTGTGGGTGAACACAGACTTGCTAATAGGGGTTTTGAATGCTTGCCACTTGCGCTCGAAGGAGCGATTATGGGGGTTGAAAGTCTTCAGGTGGGGCATAAACCATTTGGCGGAAGTTCCTTTCTGGGTAGCAGCAGGGCGGTGGGGGGGAGAATATGGAGTGAGTCATTGAGCCAGGAGTCAAAGGGTTCGATAGGTAGGGGTCTATCTGAATTCGGGGGTGCCTGGATTGTGCATAGCAGGGCTTCAGCCAGGTCGGGTAGTACCATTTATTTATTTTATTTATTTATTTATTTTAATTCTTGATAACGTGCCAAAATAGCCCAAAGGCCTCACGGCACACAAAAAACAAAAAAGACAATACTAAGCAGCCAGTTGAAAGCGGACATCTCAGGGGGAACTATGAAATGAAGATTTAAGGAGCATTGAAGAGATGGGACTTCAGATTTTTCTTGAACTGAGTCAGTGAGGACGAGCTCTTAAGATGGAGAGGAAGGAAAACGGGGCTGTGTGAGCATGGCTTGCTCAGTGGACCTAAGTGAACGGCCGGGGACGTAGCGATGAATACACTGGGTCAGGTAGATGGGTGCAGAGCCAATCAAACATTTGAAGGTAAGAGTGAGTATCTTAAAGGATACTCTATGCTTGATTGGCAGCCAGTGCAATTTCTTCCTGGCATCAGTAATAGAAGAGTGGCTGGCCAGGCCTAGCACAGCTCGGCCTGCACCGTTTTGGGTTGTCTGGAGAGCAGTGATATTAGCAGCAGAAGCATTTGCTAGGAGACTGTTACAATAGTCTAACCTAGAATTAACCAGGGCCGTTGCTAGAAGAGACATATTGCTGACAGAGAGAAACGGCCGCAACGCAAAGAGTTGCTTGTTAATCCAACAACAGGATGCCCTGGTTTTAGCAACATGTTGGCGCATTGGGAGCTCAGCATCAATAGTGACGCCCAGAGTCTTAACGCTGCGTGCCAGTGGAATGGATACATTGGCAATGGCAAATTAGTCGCATTCCTTAGAAAGGTTTTTTAACATGTGGCTTGAATCTGCTATGAGAAGCTCAGTTTTATCGGCATTGAGAGCCATAACATTCGTACTCATCCATGAATGGATGACAGAGTAGATAGCAGAGATGGCCTTGGAATCTGTAGGGTAGGAACCAGACAACTCAAGGACGACCTGGGTGTCTTCCGCGTAGTTGCTATAAAGGACACCCAGATCGTCGAGCATGCGAAGCAGGGGGAGAATATAGATGTTGCACAAGGTCGGGGATAGGGATGAACCCTGGGGGACACCACGTGTGAGCAAAGAGGGTACAGAGGAGGCATTTTGAATGACGACCCGAGCATTTTGAGGTCCAAGAAAAGAGACTAGCCATTGTGTGGAGCGATTAGAGCAGCCCACAAGGGATTGTAGCCTAGGTGCCAAGAGTGAGTGGTCGACTAAGTCGAACGCCACGGAGAGATCCAACAACATCAGGAGTGCAGGATGACCCTGATCGATGATGGAAGCAAGATTTGATTTTAAATCCAACATAGCCGTTTCAGTGCCGTGAAAGGCACGATAACCTGACTGACGAGGCCCCAGAATGGTATTATCATCAATAAATTTCTGTAACTGAAGATAGGCGACATGACCTTGTTCCAGCATCTGTGTTCATGTGGTGGGACAGGGCAGGCCTTGGGTGGAAGGTGCGGTGTGCGAACAGAGAAAGGTAAGGCTGAGTGGTCTGTCCAGATGAGGGGTTTGGTGCTGGACGCAGAGAAGAGGTCAGAGGAGCTGAAGATTGCATCAAGGGTGTGGACTGCACTGTGGGTGGGACATGTGGTATGCCGGGAAAGGTTTAGTGCCTCTAGACAGTCTACCAGGGGTTGGGTCATAGAGTTCTTGGGCACATCAGACCACATATGAAAGTCCACCAGTAGTGTGAGTGCATGGTGGCTGACCAAAGTGGTAGTTAGAGAGTCGCAAATACTGTTGCCAAACAATGTCTGTCATATTCAGGTAGGCTGTAGATGAGTAGAAAGCTGTGTGAGAGTCTGGGCAGCAGTGAGAGTCTGACAAGAAAGGATCTGCATTTGGCTCTGCTGGGTTTCGGTGAGTGAGATGGAGATATGAGGTTTGGGAAGGATGGCTATTCCACCACCTCTGGAAGGTCTTTTGTGGGAAATGAGCGAGAAGTCGGGTGGGAAAGCCTTGTTAGCGACTGGTTTGAAATCATCTGTGAACCATGTTTCAGTGATGAAGATGAGATCAGGATTGTCGGAGGAAAGGAGGTCAAAGATGCTGTGTCTGTTTTTGGCCATGGAGTAGGCATTGAATAGGAGGCATGTGATGGTTCCTCTAATGCTTGTGGTCGGATGAGCTTGGCTGGACTGACTGGCCGGTGGGGAGGTCTTGGTCGCAGTGGGAGTGTGGGGGGTGGACGGTAAGGTCAGAGCAGTTGAATGACTGAAACTGACTGAGGGGTAGTGGTTATTTGGGTCTGGGATACTGTTAGAGGGGGTGGTGAGTGAGTGGGGTGGGTCAGGAGCGGGAAGAGTTGGAAGAGTGAGCAGACGGTGGCCGGTTTGCAGGAGTTTGAAGGAGGTATATTGGGGGTAGGGAGATGGGTGGTGCCGGTGTGGTGTGCAGGTTCTGGCTAGCTGATGAACTGGGTACGAGTCCGGAGGGAGGTAGAGGTGAAGATGTGGTAGGCTGGATGTCATGTTCAAAGAGGGAGAGTCAGGGTGGCTAGCAGGGAGGTTGTGGCAGCTGGGCTGGGGAAGGAGGGGAGGGTGGACCGATGCAGGCGAGGTGAGGCAAGGCAAGAAAGGTCCAGTGTGAGTGCCGCTCTTTGTTTCTGAGTTTTGTGCATTTGGATGCAGGAGGTGTGTGTGTGTGAGAGTGTAGGGGGCCGGAGGGGAAGAGGCCTGAAGCAATAGTTTTGGAAAGAGCAAGGCGTGCCATCCTGAGAGAGCGGAACTTGGTGGTGGCGGGCGGTCTGGAGACGGAAGGTGAGGAGATGCCGCAGAGGAGGGTGGGCATGTGTGCGGCGGGTCAGGCATAGCAGGTGATGGGGTAGGGGGGTCTGACTGGGTGGAGTTTGGGGTGGGGGTGGTGTGAGTGAGTTGGGGCCACCCAAGGGGACACCAGGTTTTCATGGGATGGAAGCTGAGGGTGAGGTGGTGTGTGTTGGAGGTGGAAAGGAGGGAGGGTGTGTGTATCAGTGGAGAGATGGGGTTAGTGGTGTGATGCAAAGCTCCCCACATATGAGTGTTTGAAATGGAGTGATGTCCGGGGGTCCATGGGGTTCTGGCTAAGGCAGGGATGGATGAGGGTGGGGGGCGGATCTGGGAGGGGAATTCCTGCGACGAGGTGCAGATGATGCAGTGGTGTTGGTGAGGTTGTGTTGTTTGGAGCACCAGAGCGCTCCTCTTGCTTGGGAATTGGATGTTGCTCATGTGTAGAAGTGGGAGAGTGGGGGTCATTCTCAACAGTTGACCGGAAGCAGAGGGTGGACTTTAGGGGAGGATGTGCAGATGTGTATGGGAGCAGGGTAGGGGAGGGGCAATTCTTGGTGCACCAGATAGCTGCCCTGGTCTGAGATTTGGATGGTGTGTGGTGGGTGGAGGAAGGCTGTAAAGGGTCGGGGTGTAAGAGGATTCCAGTGCCGGGTTTCAAGATAGGGAGGTGTTGTGACGTGTAGCCGGGGTTTGTGAATGAAGAAGCTAGAATGGAGGTGGTGGGCCGGGTGCTTTTTAGTTTGCCAGAGGGTTTCCCTTGTTTGTGGGCTGGGATGTGTGTGGTGAATGGCTTTGTGTTGGAGTGATGCTCTGGGTGAGTGTGGTGTGGATGGACGTGGGTTGGGATGCATCTGGTCAATGGCTATATGTGGGAGTGATCCTCTGGCACAACAGTAAAGGCAATAACACCTAGATTTGGGATACTCAGAGGAGGGAGAAACGCCTAAAGTGGGGCACACCAGTAACTGCAATACACCTCAGTTTGGGACTCCTGGATAGTGGGAAAGTGCGCTTAGATGTGGGAAAAATAGCTGGATGATAAGGAAAAAACACCTAAAATGTGGGCACAGCAGTAAATGCAGTAGCACCTAGATTTGGGAGGTATGGATAGTGGGAGAAAACACCAGAAATGGGCACCCAACAGTAAATGCAATCGCACCTAGATTCGGGCACCTGGATACTGGGGGAAAGAAAATGGGGGTACAACAATAAATGCAATAACATCTAGATTCGGGCACCTGGATAGTGGGAGAAATGGCCAAAAATTGGGGCACAACAGCAAATGCAATAGCATCTAGATTCGGGCCCCTGCATAGTGTGAGAAAATTACTATAATGGGGCACAACAGAAAATGCAGCAAGACCTTGATTCAGGAGACCTGGATAATTGGAGAAAGCGCCTAAAATGGTTCACAGCAGTGAACGAAATAACACTTAGATCCGGGACACCTGGATAGTGGGAGAAAATGCCTAACATGGGGGCACAACAGTAAACGCAATCACACCTAGATTTGGGCACCTGGATAGTGAGAGAAAATGCCTAAATGGGGTCACAACAGTAAATGCAATAACACCTAGATTTGGGACACCTGGATAGTGGGAGAAAGCACTGTAATGGGGTCACAACAGTAAATGCAGTAACACCTAGTTTTGGGACACTTGGATAGTGGGAGAAAGCACCTATAATGGGGCACAACAGTGAATGCAAAAACACCTAGTTTGGGATACTCGGTAGAGGGAGAAAATACCTAAAATGGGGCACAACAGCGAATGCAATAACACCTAGATTTGGGGCACCTGGATAGAGGGAGAACGTGCCTAGAATGATGGCACAACAGTAAATGCAGTAATGCCTAGTTTTGGAGCACCTGGATAGTGGAGAACATGCCTGACATGGGTACAGCAGCAGGCAGAGGGCAAATTGTCATACATGCAGACAATGGTTACTTAGAACAGTTTGCTTGCCTGTGAAATGTGGCTGACTAGCACAAAATAAACGTGAGGCTAACTCACTTACAAGGCGCACCCCTCTGGGCTATGTGTATAAGACTGCAAGATAGTGGGTAATAAGATTGGCGGGGCAATTTGCTAGGGTGTACAGTATTGGCTGTGTCCTCTGCCCTAGCCGCACTTACTCTGTTAGGTGATGCTGTTTGACGGCTGCCGGCATCACAGGCTAACACGGTTAGGAGCTGCTCCTTCAAGAGCTGATTTTTGCCTCTGGGGCCTTAGCCGGAGGGGCTACCAGGGCAGGAGGGCTGCCCCACGGTGTCAGCTACAAAGAGCACAACTGTCCAATCAGGAGACAGGGAGGGTTGGGAGGCGGGGAAAGGATGGGGACTACGAAGAGGGCTCAGGCTGAACCACTGGTTACACTGCTATCAGTGTTGCTAGTATTAGGAAAATGGAGTTAAAACACACTAAGCACAGGTTGTTTGGTGGAAATAAATGTATATGTTCACACGAGGAGGTTGCAGATGGAAGTGCACACCAGTCCTCAAACCACAGCTGCTAAACACACAGTGATTCAGCCAAGAGGCACAACGGTCCAATCAGGGGATGGGGGAGGGGAGGTAGGCGGGGAAAGGATAGGGAATAAAAAGAGGGCTCGTGGCTGAAGCACCAGTGTCTCAGCTATCAGCGTAGCTAGGATTTGCAAAATGGTGTTAAAAACACACTAAAAACAAATTGGATGGTTAAAATAAACATACCTGTTCACACGAGTAGGCCGCAGAGGGAAGTGAGAGAGCCACGTTGAATAAGGGTGAACAAGGACAGCCGACCCAGCGCTTTAAGATGAGGTAGCAATACTTTGAGATAAATGGGGATGCAGAAGATACTCCAACATCAATAATCAAAACGACTCAGGAAGTTGGCAAAGTTGACTGTTTTGATATCAATTACCTAAAACAGGGAATACAACGGATGTCTCATAGCATGGTCTCTCAATGCATTTAATAAAAAACCACTATTTATATAACAAAATCTTGTCACTGATGACGTTAACCTATGTATTTGCTGACGTCATCCTACGTGGCAAACTACAAACACCTAGTGGCAAATGTGATAGGCTTAACAAGAACATCTAAGTATACGCTCCATACTAATCTAAGAAATTATAGGCTCTTCAACATCAGGTGGGACTACTAAACCCGTCCCTACGACAAGTCACTATGAACGTCACTAAATACAAAACGTCCCATTGGTTATACAAACTATAGGGCCGTTAATTATGTAGCCCCCAACAATTGGTTGGCACTCTTACATCCGTCAGCACTTTTCCACCCACATTAGCAGCATGCAGGCTGGACATCCAGGTGCTGGTGAGCTGGTCATAACCACTGCTTCCCACCAATTTGCAGATCATCTATCATCACCTCAGTGGTCTGCACGTCAATTAAGGCTTTGAACTTGGCCTTGGAAATGTTCTTTGCTCTGGAGAATTCAGGGGAGAAGAGGCACGCTCTGCCTTTCTGTGTAAGTGTGGTTCTTCATGTTTGTCCAGTTTCATCCCTCCATGTGACTGAAGACCAAAAATTTGAGTTCTGGTGTATTTAAAATGCTATTATTTGATTAACCTCTGACATCTTCCTTGTTTTTGTCCATGTCTTCTGAATAGGAGTTTCATTCTTTCACACGATTGTAACTAATGTCTGCTCATCCCTGTCCGATAAGACCTTGGCTTCTTGGGGCTGATCCAGCCTCAGCTTTCTGAGATTTACTTCTGTAATTCAATTGTTTTTCAACTGCGACACACTGGAAAAAAGGCCTTCTTCTCTGGTCTAGCTCTGCTATAACACGTAGTGGAAACATCCATTCTTTACATGCTCCTGTATATGTATATGTTGGTGCTTGCCGCAATCTATTCACTAAATAGCTAGTTTAAAGAATACTTTGTCTGCTTGCGTTTCTTTGCATCTGTACATGTGTAAAATAACTTGATATCTTCATCATTTCTGTAGCATAAGCTTTTCAATCTCGAACCCGAGATGTCACATATCTTTGATACTTTCTTGATGCCTTATAGACTATCTTCAGTTTTGTGTCTCTGCATCTATACCAGGTGCCTCAGTATTATTTTGCATGACCTCACCAATCTGCTCTTTTGCTCTATTTTCATGCGTCTTCTGGGATTTCATTCAAATGGCCATCATACGGTCTTGTATGCAGGTATGGCTTTCTTAATGGGAACCTTGCTTCCTGGATTCTCCTTGGTATTGGTATTTTCACTGGTACTGAACTTGTTTAACACCCTGGTTCCCAACATATATTCAATATGGCGATATGCTTGAGGTGGGGGCACTTGGCTCCTTCTCTACGCTCCCCCCGTCTGGGTGATTCATTGACCACTCTCCCATCATCCTTCACATCTAGACATCTTTTACTGAGGAAATGTTTCTTTGTGACCCATATCTTGATGACTCCTTTCAGGCAACCAACATATTTCACATGCTCATCCTTATTCCAAGTCATGAGCATGCACTGGCCACTTGGACTGCAATAGATACATTTTCCCACATACTTCTTATGGTTCTTTTGATACAGGAATTTCATTCCCTCGGGTGCATGGATGCTTGTCTTCACGAAATCTCTGATTTCTTCGTCTGTCAACTCGTTAGTGTTCCATCCTGACTCAACCTCAATCATGATCTTCATCCCTATGGCTTTATTTGCAGTCTTCTTGCATTGTGAGATTATTATCCTAATCACACAGAATCCAAGCAATACCATCACTATTAGGGCTCCAAGGAATTTAAACATACCTGCCATCCATTGTGGAACCCAAGAAAAGAGCGATCCAAACCAGCTATCATATGCAATGTCCTCCACTTCATCCACCATTTGAACATGCAACTTAGTCAGCATCTCTATGGCCTCTGTCAAGGTGCCATTTTCGTCATCATGAGAAGGTATAAATGTGCAAAATGATTCTCCAATTTTTGCACAAGCACCTCCATCCATAGCTGTGATCATGTCTAGGACGTATCTGTTCTGGAGAGTCATCAGTCATATGGCTCTCAGCTCTTCCGTGATTGCATTGAATCCCTTTATGGTACTGTTGATTGTCTGCAACAACTCCCATCTGGTGATCTTCAGCCATTTAGTATTTGCTAAAGTCTGAATCCTTGCCATGAAGATCAACGTGAATATCGATGAAGTCTGTCTGAACAATCTGTGCTCATATGGGATGGAATCAAAGGCGTCTATTGACTTGGCTGAAAAATAGTTCTCTCTCTTCATTCTACTTATCAGCTCTACAGATCTCTTCTTCCTCGGGTGAGCGTCTGCTTTAGGAAAGCTGTCAATCTTTAAGTCACCTTTAGGAATCACCAACGCTGGAACATGAACATTTACTATGGAACATCATCCTCCCCAGCCCTTGGGCAGCTTCATGTAAGCTCTGAATTCACACGCCCATTATTGATCCGTTATCACTGCTGTTGCAATGCTCATTCCTGGTACATCAAAGATTCAACCACAGTTTTGGTGTTCTCCAACTTCTCTTGTGCCATTGTTTCATAAGCACAGCTTTGCACTTTCCAAAGGCACTATCTGCAAAGGACTTCCTTTATCTTCGACCCATGTCAGTAGTTTGGCAAGTCTCGGCCATAGAGGCTTGCATCCATTCTGCACTATATCAATGGTTGGTTGATAGGAAGCAATGACTTCCCAGGCTCTGCAGATGACTACTCCTTCTTCCCATCCATCTGGTGAAAGCACTGATCCACAAATGTGCATCTGACCTCTGTTCTTCCATCTACAAATTTCTTCAGCAGATTTTCTTGGACTTTCCAGTCTTCTGTTTACCCCCCATCTGATTCCAGCTCCTTTTACTCCAGGTTTTCATATCTGATCATGTGATTCTTAGTATGAGTTCTTAACCTAGGGTTTGTGCCTTGGACATAATCATCTTCTTCTGGATCCATCCATTCAGTTGCCCATTTGAAGTAAGCTGTTCGGCCCATGAACTGACCCCGTGTACGACAGAGTGCTATGTGCTAGAGACAATGTGCTGTCTGGACGTCTATTTCAATAGCTATGAAGATCTCTGTGAAGAGTGCACATACAAAGCATTCCTCCTTTGAAGCCCTCCTTCCTACTTCTTTCATATGCTGATACCATATGTTATTCCCCAAGTATGCTGTACTATCCAGGTAATCATTTAATTCATGATCATCCTCCCTAGCACTCCTCTTAGGTCTCTTTGTTTTCTTATGAGCTCCTAAAATCATCTCATGAAGTATGTCAGCATGATTCATTCTTACTGGACCAATTACAGAAAAGTTGGTCAGTGGACTTGGTGTTTTTACATGGACTGCTTGCATAGGAGAAAGTTCCAAAAGCCTCATCCTATTAACATAATATGAAGGCATAAAAGAGTCCTGCATAATCCCCAATATGTGACCTTCCTCCAAAAGGAAACCTAGATTTATCTATCACAGGACTAGGTGCCTTTGAACGTACCTCTAGAGTTGGGACAATTACATAAGGTCTTGGTTGCCTGGTAGTTGCCACATCTGTACCCTCCTTCTGCATAGGAAGATACACAGGGATCCTTGCTTTATTTGGATCCAAATGGTAAGCAGCACATACTATGAGTGAAATAAGAATCACAATAAACAAGATTCACATATAGATAACATATAGATAGGCCCACTTCATACAGCAGTAGCTTCTTGCTCGTCATTGTGGCCTCTCATTATTACCAACATTATTGTTACTGTCAATATTACCCATTCTTTTTTAAGGAAGGAAATTTATTTGGGTAATATCATGCAATACTCTGGCAATATCTTGATTTTCTCAACAAGCTCTTCAAACAGCTGGCTGATTACAGGACGATTAACAGGGCTCCTGATGTATAAAAAAGAGTTGTCCTTTCGCCAAACAAAATGTGAATGTGTTTTCAGCCAGAAGTAGCAGACTATAGGCAGTAGGCTCTGCATCTCTTCCTCCAAAAGACTAATTCAGGATGTTCTCAGCGTTCTCTCTGAATATAGATTAACCTGTTCGATTATATCACGTAGCAATTCATTAAGTGCCACTGTATTCCACTCCACGGATCTCTCAAGAAAGTGCCCCTTAGATTTCTTGATAAGGTACACTGACATATTACATGGTGACTCAGACTTCACTAAAATGCCTTGTTCCATCATGACGGATATCGATTTGAAAATACCTTTGTCTGCCTCTCGAGACATGGGATACTGTTGTGCTCGAGGTAAAATTGCTCCTGGTTTCAGTTTAATCTTAACTTCTCCAGCCCCTTTCAATAGGCCTACGTCACAAGGGCCTGTAGTCCATAATGAAGCTCGCACCTTTGCCATATCTTCATCAAAAAACTCGGGATGCTTCAATGCACAAATCGCGTACACCAATTACGTGGATGATTAACAAATACTCATCCCAATCACTGGATGCTACGATACAGACTCAAAACACTTAACATAATCTACCTGCCCATCCAGGCTTCGATGGCACAGAATAAATTGTGTCTTAATGATGATAAAACTGAGCTGACTCTAATTGGAAACAAAACTAAATTAAAGAACCTCCCACAAGCCAACGAAATAAAAACCCTTGGCGTCTACATTGACTCTTCCCTCACCCCAAATAGACAGGTCAACGCTATAGTCTCCTCTACTACATACACAGCTAAAGTGATTAGAGCCAGGAGACCTTTCCTTACCCCTGACAACTCCATCACCCTGGCCAGAGCATTAATACTCTCCAGGACTGACTACTGCAACTCATTATTTGCTGAAACCAGTAATAGAAATATTAAAAAGCTACAAATTGTGCAAAACAACACAATCAGAGCGGCAATGAATATCCCTATCAATGAACACATCTTGTCCCCAAGGAGGAGCATCCATTGGCTCCCAGTCCATGACAGGATCAAATTAAAAATTCTCACACTCACACAGAAATGTGTCTCCAAAAAAGCGCCAGCCTATCTCAGTAACCTGATTAGCAAAACCCAGTCCAGCAGACCCACTCGGTCCTATTACACTAACCTACTCACCACCCCTAGATTTAGAAGACAGAAAGCGGGAGGCTCAAGCTTTCCGGTGATCGCACCCAAACTATGGAACACTCTTCCCACGCAACTAAGAAATGACACATCTTTCTGGTCTTTTAGAAAAAAACTAAAAACCTTACTTTTAAGCTTGGATCTTCCCTCACAGACACTGTTACAGTTGCTATCATCACCCCCCATGGCCACCAGCACAAGCTCCTCAACCATTGTACCTGTAACCATCTTCTGAATGTATGCCTGCAGATGTAACAAATCGTACTTTGTTAATTGTGTGTAAATGTACGTGTTATGTAAGACCAACACATATTTATAACCATCTTCTTAAGTTCTAGAGCCTAGATGCCTTTGGGCTTTGCCTGCTTTACCAATGTACAAATAAATAAATGAATGCTAGCATCATCTTTTGAGGAACCTCGCATTCTATTACTCTTACCCAATAAGTAATACTCATTTCAAATACTACTTCGTCATCTGACGGATGGTCTCTAAACATATCCTCGTCAGTGACGTCAGTCAATCTATAACCCTCCCCAATGGCAATCACTGTGCTCCATCGTCTGCCTTCATAATCAACTACATAAGCATAGCCAGTTCCCCCTGTACTATAGTTGCTTTTAATTCTAAGGGAAAGATGTGTCCTCCCTCTTCATCCATAGGTATCCTTGGCCTAAATAAAAACTCATCAGGTATCCCAACTGTTTTACCCACTAAACCTGGTAGCCATGTTAACAAAATGCATACCCCATAGGGAAAAACCTTTGGTTCAAGCGGTACTCCTCGTATGGCCATTTGTCCTGTAAATGCCATAATAAATTCACTCACGTTTAAATTATTAATTCCTGGCATTGAACAGACTATGCCTTCATCAGTAAATGAAATCGTCATTAAATCTCCAATACAGGTGTCTATCTCGAATATAATAATGGTACAGACATATCACATTCTCCTATAGAGACTAGCAATTTTTCAGTAAAAGGAATTCTACTTGTAGCTCCTGTGAAACCTTGAGCATTAATTACATTTCCAGATTATATACCTTTCCCCTCTCGTATACATGAGTGTGTTGCCCCCGTGTCTACTAAAAAGAAAAAGATTTGTCCCCTATAGTGACATCAACCCTCGGTTCCTCTGAGGATTGGGGGTCACTGATAGCACTGAACACATCAAGTCTCCCAGTGACCTGTCCGATTGTGGGTGCATGCTTATTCCCGGGCCTGTGAAAGTGATCCCTGCCTTGACAGTGACACCCCCTATCCTAGGAGTCATTAACTGTCCTGTGCATGTGCCCTGTTGTATCTGCATGGGTGAATGCTGTGACTGCCCTTGCGGCAGATTCTTCACTGTCTGCATCGTTTGTAAACCTTGCTGCATTCTCGGTGCTTGTGTTTGCTGCACTGTCTGATTTTGGGCAAACCCCTCTCCACTTTCTTGAGTGTATGCAGGCGGGTATGTGGTCCCCTTCTTGAGAATTGCCCATTTTGCACAAACCCTTGACTTCCACACATGCATGCAATGTGTCCTGTCATTTCACATGTCCAACATACAGGAGGTCTCCTAATTTGCCGTCCCTGCATGCCTTGATTATTGTTCTGTATGTTTTGAAATCTACTTTGATTATTCTGGAAATGTTCCTGATTATTCTGGAAGCCTCTGCCTCGGAAGCATCCCCTTCCCTGTGGTATGAATGCATTATTACCTTGACCGAACTGCCTTTGGTTATTCACCTGTGGCAAGCCTGTTGCTTGCTGTGAACCTGACCCTTCTTTGCTAGTCAACATCGCCCCTTCTATGGTGTATTTTGAAATTTATTTCTGCACTAATTTCGCTTCTTCTCCTTTCCTAGCATCATCTTTCTTTAGATTTTTCTCCTGCAATAATCTGCAATAGTGCACAATGGGCAGCTGTATCTCCGACCATGGTTTCACTTCCATACCTACTAACTTCTTGAGCTGGTTCTGCACTGGGTCTGGCAGCCCTTGGCATAGTATATGATAAAACACAGGTATAGATTTCCCCCACGGTTCACGCATTTCCAAAGATCACTGCTCTTGGAAATTTTTAATGTAAACAAGAGGATCCTCCCCTTCCTGCATCTTCCTTGCCATTATAGCTCCCATATCTGATGTACCTGGATATAGCATTCTAAGCGCTTTCCAAACTGCTGCTCTACAGTTATTAAATTGCGCTCTGTCATGAGCCGTGTTCTGCATAGTGACACTCGGGTATCCTGCTCTCGACCAAACATTGTCTGCTCTCTCCCCAAGGATAGACCTTTAATGTCTCCTATAGCTAATGTGTTTCCTCCTGTCATTTTTTCTAACTCATCTATCCATTTCCCAGCACTGGAAGTTAAACTCAGAGGTTATCCTTATCCATCTGTGGCCATGGTATTTATTGTGTTCCGGCTCCTCCTTTTTCTAACAAAGGAAACTCTGATATCCCAACCTCACATTCGTCCCCATCATCTGCCTGTTCATAGCAGGTACAATGGTTCCACACAGCCTTCTTCCTGGTAGCGATCTTACCCTGCTTGCATAAGGTGGCAAGTCCCCCCTCTCACTATGGGATTGCCCTCTACGTTGATCTAGTCGCACCAGAGACTCTGGGTAGATCTAAATCTGACCATCTCACTTCTTTGTCCATCGGAGAACATCCTTCAGGACCACATGCGTTATCTCCCTCCTCCCCACAGAAGGTTTCTCTGTCCTCATCTGACATATCCTGTCCCCAACTTGTATGGCTTCCCTCCTCTTCATCTCGTTAATCTGTCTAAAGACAACTCCTTAGGCTCAAAACTACTTGAGCCTCCCTCTCTGTTATACAACAATCGTTTTTACCCTTTCCTTTCATTTTTTTCTTAGTCTCATATCATGATAGACTTTATCATTCACGTCCCCAATGCTTCTAGAGTCAAACTCATCCTCTAGCTTTGCGCTAGACGGACCTGGAATCAGTTCATGTACTGGGAAGAATTCTTCTATATCCTCCCATGCTAATAATGGATTAGGATCCATTAATTCCTTTTCTACACGCTCAATGTCGCATGCTCTCTGCCTTCTCTTTCATTCTATTTCATCATCGAGTTTTCTTTGTTTCCTTGCTTCTTCTATTACCCTTTCTTCTTCTGTTTTTTTCATTTCTCTTCTCTCATTTGCCCTCCTTATTTCTTCATCTCTACATCTTTGTATTCTATTATCCTTTCATTTCTGTTCTTCCTCTTCCTCTCTTTTTCTTTCTATCCTTTTTTGTTCTTCGATTACCCTCTGGCTGTAGTCATATTTTCTTTGCTCTTCTGTCCTTTCCTGCTTTTTCAGTTGTTCATCTTGATACAACTGTTCCCGTCTTTGTCTATCTTTCTTTTTCGCCCCATCCTTTATCAATTGTTGCTCTCTGTCTCTCTCTCTTTTGTCTCATTCACCTTGATCTTCCTTTTGCCTTACATCCTCGATGCTCTTCCCATTAGGTTTGAGCAAATTTTGACCACCCATCCATTCGTTCTGTAGGAGCACTTCTTCATCAGCCTCATCTTTTTATCCCTTCCATCTCTTTATTTCTCTTCCTATATCTAAGGATGTACTTGGTCGATCACTTCTCTCTTTGTCCTGTCTTTCTTTGTCCCTTGGGACTTTAGAGATAACCTCTCTTGCAGGAATCCTCTCTGCACCTTAGTCGCTGTTATGCGCAGGTGACTCATATGCCAGATTACTGTACCCTGTCGCTGCCTTAAATTCTTTCAATGGGTACACTCTGTCATCTTTTGTATTATCGCTGTTTACTTCAGACATGGCAGGCGAGCAGAAGGCTCCTCGGCCACCTCTTTTCATGTTAAGTATCCAATCTTTAGGAGGCAGCTCTTCCCTTTCCTCCTGGTACATTTTCCAGAGCTCTAAGCTCGCAAACCTTTTGTCTAACATTTTTTCCTGTGTATGCTCCGTGCAAGTATGTCGTAATGTGTTGCAAAACTGCTTTTGATAGTGATCCCCATTGTGACCATGCATGAACATCTTGTCTGCCATGCCCTTAACCCTTTCCGGACGATATTGTTTAAGCTTGGGTGTGTGTTTTGTTAACTGTTTGCATAGATGTACAAGCAGAGTAAATCCTCCATTTTGACTCGTCACACCTGACTATCAATGCTCACCTTCACACTTCGCATTTTTTCAAAAATACGTTTCAGAAAAATAATACAATATGAGCATGCACCAATCGTCGCAGCTCCAAACCCTTTATATCACATTTTTATTTCAATCTATTTATCCAATAAACACCATCAATTCAACTACAGAAATAAATAATTAACTCTCAAGTCTCGCGTTTTCCTTTTCATGTTTCTTAATTTGTCTATTACTTTTTCACTACATATATATTTATACAACACATAAAACAAACTCACAAACTCACAAACTCGGCCGGCCCATCTATAACAGCCTACATATCCTCAAGACTATGGGCCTCATTACGACTTTGGAGGTAGCCATGCCCTTAATAAGGGCATGACTGCCTCCAAAATCGTGTCCGGTCCGGGTTCCCTGAATGGGGAAATACCGGGCCATTCCGACTTTGGAGGGGCCAGTATTTCCTCCTTCAGGGAACCCAGACCCAGTCCTTCCCCATTCCCATTCAAGCCCCTATAGGGCTCAATGGGAATGGGGAGGGAGCTAACAACGGGCCGGCCTGTTGTTAGCTCCCTGGTCCCCTCGCGGGACCCGCTATGGACGTCTGGGAAAACCAGACATCCAGAGCGGGTACCGCGAAGGAACCTCGTAATAGGGCGGAATGGGATTAGCAGTGCCGGCACCATTACCGGCGCTGTTAATCTCATTCCGCCCACCTCATAATGAGGCCCTATATCTTCACTCCCAATCTTCGTGACAACCCTAAAAAACACTCCTACGGAATTTGAATCATTCTCTTCAGACATTCTTTAAACATGTCCATTGCCTATGTCATCCGCTAATGGGACTCTAGGTACGGTTCCTTCTGATACGTGCTATGACGCAGGACACTGGGCCTCATTACACGGTAGGCGGTAGGGATTTAACCTTACCGGTAATGGAATACCGGTAAAGCTAAATCCCCATCCAAATTATGACCTTGCTCACTGCTATTTGCGGCACCGCTAAGTACGGTGCCACTAATAGCGGCCAGTCTGCGGGCGCGCGACCCTCGCGTCCGTAATTTACGCCTTGCCGCTATTAGCACATCATCACAAGCCAGGCGGACGTGCCAATAGCGGCATGGAAAAGCACCCAAAACCCCTTACCGGTATGCCGATAATACCGCCATCACGAAGCACCCGTTAAAAGAACTGTGCAGTGTTACCACCTGCCACAGGTGGCCACAATCAGCACAGGTGGAGGCAATGGAGACTGTGGCTGCTCAAAAGGAGCACACCACACCCCTTCCCACACCAAGATGGTTCCAATACTAGCAGCATTACATGGCCTGGAGGACCTGATTGCAGCGCAGCTGCAACAACAACAGGCAGCACAGAGGAGATGCAGGAGGAGGAGGAGGGCAAGACAGGCACAGCAAGCACCACCACGGCACCTAATCATACCACAGAGGCACCCACCAATTCCCAGGATCAGAGCCAGTCCATTTAACCTAACACCTGAGCAGATACACACCCTGTACCGTCTGGACCGGGATACCATCACCATCATCGTGGACATGATACACCACGACATTGTGAGCCTCATAGACATCAGAACTGCCATCCCCCCTCTACTGAAGGTGGGAACTGTGCTCCACTTCCTGGCCACAGGCACCTACCAGCATACAGTGGGGCGTATGCATGGCATCTCCCAACCAGTATTCTCACGCACACTGAACCAGGTACTCGATGCCCTCCTGAAGAATGCACCCGAACACATATAGATGCCACAGACTGCCCAGGAGATTGCAAACACCAAAGTCGGTTTCTATTCACTGGCAGGCATCCCAAGTTGCATCAGGGCCATCAACTGTACACATGTGGAATTGGTCGTCCCACATCACAATGAAGTAGTGTACCGAAACAGGAAGCAATTCCACTCCATCAATGTCCAAATGGTATGCAACGCCAACAAGATAATCACACATTGCTGTGCCAGATTTCCCGGATCAACCCATGATTCCATGGTCCTGCGGAACTCAACTATCCCCCGCTACATGGAGTGACAAACGGGACAACGTTCGTGGATACTTGGTGAGGAGCAGGCCAAGCACATGGCAGTGTGCTTGGGGGGGGGGAATAGATACTCCAACTGGGTGTGCTTGGGGGGGGAGAGATAGATACTCCAACTGGGTGTGCTTGGGGGGGAGAGATAGATACTCCAACTGGGTGTGCGTATGGGGGGAGAGATAGATACCCCAACTGGGTGTGCTTGGGGGGGAGAGATAGATACTCCAACTGGGTGTAGCCTGTAGTCCGTCGTCCAAATGCACATACAGATGTAAGCCAATGTGCATCTGGGAGGGCCGCAACGTACTTGAGATGAACGGACATGCAAGTATATGCTACACAACACAGATGACAATCCAAGCCTAGAAACATCAAAAATCAAACCACATCCACACTGCACAACAGTCCCGGTTTAGGTGCATTATGAGCCTCATAGACATCAGAACTGCCATCCCCCCTCTACTGAAGGTGGGGACTGTGCTCCACTTCCTGGCCACAGGCACCTACCAGCATACAGTGGGGCAGATGCATGGCATCTCCCAACCAGTATTCTCACGCACACTGAACCAGGTACTCGATGCCCTCCTGAAGAATGCACCCAAACACATATAGATGCCACAGACTGCCCAGGAGATTGCAAACACCAAAGTCGGTTTCTATTCACTGGCAGGCATCCCAAGTTGCATCGGGGCCATCGACTGTACACATGTGGAATTGGTCGTCCCACATCACAATGAAGTAGTGTACCGAAACAGGAAGCAATTCCACTCCATCAATGTCCAAATGGTCCAAAAGCCAATGTGCATCTGGGAGGGCCGCAACGTACTTGAGATGAACGGACATGCAAGTATATGCTACACAACACAGATGACAATCCAAGCCTAGAAACATGAAAATCAAACCACATCCACACTGCACAACATTCCACGGCACAAAATACACAAATGCCATCCATGCCGTCAACATAGTCATGCTGAATTCGTCGAGCACGACATCAACAATGCAATGTGCCCTTCAATGCATGCTAAGGGATACCCCCTAGTCATAGCAATGCACCACAAACCCATAGCACCACTGAAGGGATGCCTCTCAGCATGGCAACGTCAATGTTGGAAGGGCAGTACACCACCAGTGTGGTACCAAATCTGCCTGGGCACAGGGACACCTAAGACCTGGCCTCACACAGGACATGTCAATTACTGTTGGAGGCATTAATGGGGCATGTCTACTTGCAGGGTTGAGCCCACCTTTGCACGTTGCAATTACACAGACCATTTGCATGTATGCTGTTGATTGTGTACTTGAATCTCAATGCCAAGTCAATGTTTGTGAAATGAACAGGCCACACTTGAGGTGGACAGTAACAGGACCCGATACCTTCACCATATAGGTGATGCCGGCTATCCCCTGAAGAGGTGGCTCCTCACACCTGTACGGAACCCACAGAACAGGCACGAAGAGGAATACAATTGTGCTCACACCCGTACCCCCATCGTGATCGAGCAGACTTTTGGACTTTTGAAGTCCCGGTTTAGGTGCATTAGCAGGTCTAGTGGCGCTCTCCTGTAAGGCCATGACAAGGTGGCCAAGATCACCATGGCATGTGTCATGCTGCACAATATGTGTATCAGACGGAATGTGCCACTGCCCCTGAGGTTGAAATAGAAGCACCTGATGAGGATGATGATGGTGATGGGGATGGAGGTGAAGGGGATGCAGGTCATGCAAGAGGGGATGGCCAGGAGGGACGTGCTGTGAGACTGCATCTGATCAACCAAATATTCTGAGTAACATGTTCTCGTACTGTCCCCTGGATATGGCTAGTAATGCACTGGTGTCTGTTTGTGAGCTCACAATGGACCCTGGCGTCAATAAAGTACACATACACAATGAAGGAGTCCAGGCCTGTGTTTTGCTCAAACACCAGTGTATTTATGAACTTAAACAGGAAAATGTGTATGTCGCCAAACATCTCACCACCCTTCCCCCCCATCACACCCTAAAACTGGCCAGTTCAATGGCAGTGTCGGGCTCTGGTGGTGTGGCTGGTGTGCATTGTGATGCAGGCAGGTGAACAGATGGAGGCACCGGGGGGCTACTGAAAGCTCCCATGGTCTCATCACCAGTGAAGTTGGAGCCAGGTGTGTGTGGTGGTGATGGCTGGGGTGTTCCAGGGGGCTTGGGGTGTGCATGCCCAGGTCGAATTCTGTTGGGTCCTCCACATCAGATAATGGAGCAGTGGCTGCCGCTTCTCTCGCCGAACTGGCAGCAGCTGATGGTGGTCCCTCAGTGGCTGTGATCGGTGGTGGTGAGTGGACCTCCGGAGTTGGCTTTGGTGTGGCCTTGGCAGTGGCGCTCGACCGATGTTTGAGACTATGCAAATGGAGACTTGTGCCTTTTCCCCTGGATGTTGTGGGGGTGTCCTCTGTGGGCTGTGACCTTTTTTTCTTCTGCGCAGGGGGTGCCTGGGATGCATTCCCACCATCGCCACTGTCTGTATGTGACCCTGTCGGGGACAAGAAGGGGGATGGCATTGGTTACGGTTCGATGTACTTAATGCAGGATACATAATCAATGCAGTTGTGGGCATTTGGACTTCATTGTGAAAGATGCAGGTGATGTGTCAGTTCAGTGGCTCATCCATGCAGTGTTGTGTGTGGCACTTGGCTCTGTTGATGTGTGCATGTGTGTGTGTTTGGGTCTGGCACTTACATGGGCAGGGTGGGATGCATGTGTGGCTGTTTGGCCATCCATGAGGTGATTCTGGGCTGACATTTGCGGGGACCAGTAGATTCACATTGCATGCTTTCATTGGTATACTTACCTCCATCCGAAGTGCCTGCCACGCCATGCTCCATCCTCCCGACTCCCTCGATGCATTTGACTCCTATGAGGTTGGCACATGTCTCCTCCCATTCTTTTAATTTAATTGGCAACCCCGATCCACCTGCTGTGGCAATGTTGTGATTTTCTGCCAAGATCATTCTGACCCGGAGTCTAAGGTCATCCCATCTTTTCCGGCACTCACGTACATTGCGGGTGCTTTTGCCCACAGCAATTACTTTCAGTGCCACCTCCTCCCAGATTGAGTGTCTCCCGCCGCATGTCGTTTGCGAAGACCACTGCAGCATTTTCAGATAGGGTCTGTGTCAGCATTAGTAGCTCCTTAGTCGAAAACTTTTCTTTCCGCTGGTGTCAGTTGTGTTTTTGAGAGCCTTGGGCATGGTAAGGGTGTTCCAGATATTTTCCAACAGCAAAGTACTACAAACAGGTCCAGGTGGCAGAGGATGGCAATGGATTGTGTTTTTAAAGAGGGCCGTTGTGCTCTTTTCCGTTCCTGTACGATGACCCTGTTTCCGGTTCCGCTATTTAACGGTCGCCACTATTAGCGGTGACCGCTATTTGCATGGTGCGTCAAGGCGGAGATGCTATCTGCACTGGCATCGAAGCCGGTAAGGGACTATTGGGGGAGTTTAGCGGCATGGCAGTTGGGGCATTACCGGCATGGCGCAATGCTCGTGTCCGCGTACTCGTAATGGTACGCTATTAGCACCCTCATGCGAGGGCGGACAAGTTAAGGGTGCCATGCTGGTAATTAGCGATTTTTAGCACGCAATGTGTAATGAGGCCCACTGGGTTTATTCTACTGTGACATTCTGCATCTCACAGTTTCTCAATTACTTGGCTCCTCTCCTCAAGTCAATTACTTAATAACTCGACGCTCATCGTCTCGAGTTGTTTACCTCGAATCTCCCTCCGTTACTCGTTTCCCCTTATCACTCTCCACTCACAGCCCATTCACAATTTTGCCACCTCACTCAATTTTTACTCACCATTCGCTTTTTCAACTTCCGACTCTCGGTTTCGACGCCTCTTCAAACAGCCTCTTCAACTTTCCATCTGCTCAGCTTCCTGTGGAATTTCAGAGGGGGATTTTGCCTGAGAACAAGGGACCCATCTAACCTATGCTTGCCAGTCTTATTTTAAACTAATATCCGCTATCTACAGGGAGCTTCACGTCCTTTCAGCCGAATGGCAAAGGACATCCGATATTGCTGAGACCCCAAAGCTTACTAGGTTGTCGGTTCTTTAACCATCATCTCTCTGCTACCACATGAACCGGGAGAGCCGACCGAGCCCTTTAAGACGAGGTCACAATACTTTCAGATGAATGGAGATGCAGAAGATACTCAAACATCCATAATCAAAACGACTCAGGAAGTTGACAAAGTTGACTATTTTAATATCAGTTATCTAAAACAGGGAGTACAACGGACATCAACGGCCGTCTCATAGCATGGTCTCTCAATGCATTTCATAAAAAGCATTCTTTATATAACAAAAACTTGTCCCTGATGACTTTAACCTACGTATTTGCTGACGCCATCCTACATGGCAAACACCTAGTGGCAAATGTGATAGGCTTAAGGAGAACATCTAAGTATACGCTCCATACTAATCTAAGAAATTATAGGCTCTTTAACATCAGGTGGGTCTAATAAACCCGTCCCTCAAACAAGTCACTACAAAAGTCACTAAATACACAACGTCCCATTGGTTATACAACCTAAGTTATGCGTCCCCTACAATTGGTTGGCAATCTTACATCCGTCAGTACTTTTCCACCCACGTTAGCAGCACACAGGCGGGACTTCCAGGTGCTGGTGAGCTGGTCATAACCATAGCTTCCCAGACATAGCTTCTAAACAGATTTGATGTATAATATTTGATGTATATCATTGTGAGGATTCCACTGGAGGAGTAGAAGCAGGACAGAATATATGCTTAATAAACTTTACCCAATCACCCAAAAACCAAAAGTGTAACTCTAAGGAATAATCAGCTTTGTTTATGGCAAAAAAAAACAATCAAAATGCACAAACAAGTTATAGCATCATGGCATCCTGTCCCTTGCAGGCTTAAGCTCTAAACTTTGAAACAGACTCCATTGTGAATATGACCTGAACTGTCCTATCACAAACTCAAAGCTTAGCTGTTGTCTACTGCCTTCTAAGAGGTTTGCCTGTTTTTCTCCTCACTTCCTTTATTTGAATTCTGTGATATTGTCTCATCTAGAAATGGGTTGTCTTAATGTGATCTGATGTGGATTAGTTCCACCTTGCGTCTCGAAGCAGCTGTACCACAATTTGTGGTCTACACCCTTTCAAGATGAATAAATGAAAGGAAATCATTAGAAACAGAATGGAAAGCACTTTTCCCCCTTCCCTCTGTCTAGAATAAATGTATAAACCATCTCCTTGTAGACCTGGAGGGTACTACTGGCATGACAAAGGGAACATCTCTATCTAAATCCTTGTATCAGAAAACCTATGATCTTGCAGCAAGCGGAAGTCTGCAGCATCAGGTTAAGGAATGCTCTGGCAAGGCAACACCATTACAAGAAGAAGTTGTGACACACGTCAAACTAATCACTGGCCTCTTAAATACAAAACAACAGCCCGTGATGGGAGAAAGACGAGGAGCAACAGAGAATGCAGAACAAGAAGCAACTTCATAACCGAGAATAGTGACAATATGGCAGCCATCTTAGGGAGGAACTCCTCTAGCAGCAAGCAACACACAATCTGGACTGCCTCTACAGCAACCACCATATAGAAACATTCCCACAAAGCTTTTGTGCTACTCAGTATGTTCTGAACAGCGCATTTGACTCAGCAATCACAGAGCCTGACCAATTCCTTAAACCCAGTAAAGTCATACCACTCCCAACATAGCCCCAAAACCCTATATGTCTTGCTGGTCCTTCATCAACAGCATGATATGTATAAAGGTAGACCCGAACAATCAGATTTATAAAAATAGTGAATATATATCACCTTAATAACTCTGAAAAGTGCATTCTTAAAAGTAGGAGAAAGCAGATGAAAATAATGACTGTTTAATCAGAAAGCAAAAGAATCACCAACCATTTGCCCACAAACAATGTAACAGTAGTGTGCTTTCTCCAGCCACCAGCAGGCTACAGAAGGGATCCCAAACATAGAGACCTCTGGAGCGCTTGGGCAGGGGGAGTTTCACCGCTAGTGACGAGGGTTATAGATGGAGCCACCACTGAAGGGAATGCCATAGAGAAAGAGGTTCCGGCTCGTCAAAACAAGCATTGCTAATTTGTCTTTAACTAGTGTACAGAACTTAAGATAGTGGGGTTCATTACAAGTTGGCCAATGCAGTAATAACGTCCCTGTATTAATGTACACCGGCATGTTACTGCACGGCCATCGGTAAAAATCGCCCGTAATGCCGTCGCCTGTAATACTGTCAGAATCCCAAAAGCATGGGGATCAACACTGTCTACCACCACTCGTAATCCAGTGGACATACTACCGAAACAAGTGACGGTAATGGTAATACAGTTTGCTGGTAAACTGGCGGCTTTACCGCCAGAATACTGCCACATTTCTAATGAGCTCCAGTGGCTTAAAGTGACTCGCCCCCGATGTGTTATACTTCAGGAACTTGTTTTAAACATTAACCTTAATACATAAGCAACTTCTTGTAGTTTGTAGTAACAAAGACAAGTATATAAATTGCAAGTGCAGTACCTTAATGAATAATGGGATCTGTCCCATTGTAAGAAGGCAGAGTTACACATTTATGTCATGTAGGATTTTGCATATTGTGACAGGGTCAGGATTAGGACCTGGTCAGAATGGAACAAGGACCCATCCTAGAAGTGGGCAGAGGGAGTAGGGAGGGCATTCCATATGCCTCACTCACGTGCCATGAATGCTACCAGTTGTAAAACCCTCTGGGCCTCATTAGGAGTTTGGCGGTACAGTAACAATGGTGCCGGTAAGGCACCAACACCGTTGCTATCGCACCGCCAAACTCCGGGTTGTGCTCGCGGGTTCCTTCTATTCCACCAGGTCTGCCCTGGCGGAATGGAAGGCACCCGCGAGCACAACTCGTGGATGCACCGGCACCGTTAAGAACGTTGCTGGTGCATTCATGCTCCCCATTCCCATTCCGCCCTATGCGGCGGAATGTGGATGGGGGTGCATTCACACCGGCACTCGCAAATGGGCAATTACCGGTCCACCGAACTCGGAATGGACCGGTAATTGCCAATTCGCGGGTGCGGTGTCGGATGCGAGTTTGGCTGTAGCCGTGCCTGTCATATGGGCACGGCTACCGCCAAGCTCCTAACGAAGTCCTCTGTCCCTTGATGCCTCCCAGTACTGTTTCTGGCCAGTGCTCTCTCTTTTATGTTTAGGACAACAACTCCAGGAAGGCACCTGAGTGCAACCGAGAAAACCCAGATAGGAGCCAGGAGAATGAAATCAAGAACTGAAAAGAATGGACTGGAAATGTCCTTGCCAAACAGAAATGAGACACCCAACACCTAACTTGCCAACCCCAAATGGATCCCAGACGAATGGTGGAGTACCAGAAAACAAACTACCCAAATCAAATTTCAAACAAAACTCACCAGCATAAGAGGAAAATCACAAGCAGCAAAAGGAAATTCCAGACCCACAGCGAGTAGAGAGACCATCAGAGGCCGCGCACAAAACCGTGCTGGAAAAGGGAAAGGGGCTTAGAGTTTTCTTTAAAACATTTCACCTGTGTGACCCAGGCCCTGGGGAAATGGCAGCACAGATTGACCATCAGAGTCAGGTGAGCAATGGAGCCAATGGAGGGGGGTTTAAAGGCAGGAGACAAACAGTATATAACGAGAGTAAATGAAAGAGAGAGTGTGGATTGAAGGGGTGAGGTGAGGTCAGTAGGTGAGGAGGTTGATAGAGATATCAGGTGGAGGACAGACGGACGATCAGTGTTAGTAGCAGAATTGGAGCAGAGTGAAGGTGAGGTGTTAGTGTGATAAAGTGGTAGGAGTTGTGTGTGTGTAGCGTAGTGTGCGGAGGGGTATAAAAGGTGAGTTTGAAAGGAGAGTGAAGAGAGAGCAAGAGGGAGAGAGAACGTGAAGAGGGATTCCGAGAGAGGGAGAGTGATAGAGATGTTGTGGTATTGAACCAAAACATCCAACCATTTTACATCAAATTTAACCAAAATTATAGATCTGGGTGGGGTTAGGGTCTAAATTAAGGTGGGGAGAATGCGGGGAGGGAGTGGGGGATCTTCCCTTGCATATATTGGTGCAGAAATGGGTTAAAAGAAAAAAAAACAATGTTATGGGACTTGCAGTAAAGGTTTGATGTTTTGAGGTTGATCTGAGCTTGTACAGTAAGAGGGGTCTGAGAGAGTGCAAGGCAGTAGCATGAGCAGAGGTGTGAGTGGAGTGATGAAGAAAAGCAGGCGGTGAAGGTAGTTGCAGAGAGTGGCTGTGAGAGTGTGGTAAGGCAAGGGCACAAAGGTGTAGAAAGGGGAATGTGTGTGGCAGAGAGATGAGAGAGAGGTGAGGGAGGTCATTGGAGACTGGTGGGCAGGGCACAATATGCCTAGGAGTTTATATCCCAGGGAGAGTGAGCAGGGCACTGTATCCCTGGAAGGGAGAGCAGGCACAAAATATCCAGGAGAAGCATAGTGAGGAGGGGAGGAGTAGTAGAGAGAAGTGGGGCAGAGCGAGAGGTGAGAGAAGGGCTGTAGTGAGAGGTGAGGAGAGGGGCGTAATGGGAGGAAAGGAGAGTGGTGCAGTGTAAGGAGAGGAGTAGGAGAAAGGGTGAAGACTGGAGGGACATAATATGAGAGGGAGAGAGAAGGGGAGAGGGGACATGTTTAGTAAATCAGGAAAGGGAGGACAGAGTAGTAGTGAGACCAAGGAAAAGGGGAGAGAGAGAGGGGGAGAGAGAGAGAGAGAGAGAGAGAGAGAGACAGAGAGAGAGAGAGAGAGAGAGAGAGAGAGAGAGAGAGAGAGAAAGAGAGCGAGAGAGAGAGGATCAGAATGTCTGTTATAGATATGATAGATACCTCACTCATAGCCATCCAGCTACTAGATAGTAGGGGTTACAAATCTCTAGTGGCGATAATCATGGGGATTAGGGTAGTCTGGGTTAGGGTGGAGGGAGCCCATGGAAGCCACGAGAGGCGGCACAGCCCTTAGAGTGACGCCACCTTAACCTACCCAGAATACCAAAACAGATGTTCCAATAGTTTATTACAAACCGTTGAACTTTTCTTGGAATCCTGTGAGATATTAAGTCCATCTATGAGAGTTTACGCCTAATAGGCAAGCATTGACATAGCCAATCGTTTTAGTGTTTGCAGTTATTTACTGCATTGTACAATTACGGGTAAAAATGCAACAAATAACTGGCCTCTACCTAGCTAGTAATTACAAACATGTCTGTAAATTACTGCTTGTAGACCAATAACATTAGTAATAGACATAGAAGAAAGAATTATTGTCACCACAGTGCAAGTAGGTCTTTTTTTACATGTATTACTAATGTTACATGTCAGCAAATATGATGTTTGGAAATTGTAAAGTATGCATTATGAACTAGGGTGGTGGGGACAGGGGAGAGCTAAAGTAGAATTGAGAGCTAAGGTAGGAGATAGTATGCAGGGATGAGCATGGCAAGCATGCATGAGCTACGATTGGTGGGGGTAGGCAGAGTTGAGCTAGGGTGGGTTGTTGGGGGGAATACGAGGTGAGGTAGGGTGGGGTGGGCTGGATATGATAGGGTCGGTGGGCGGAGAGGTAGCAATGGTGGGGGTAGAGTGAGGTGGGGATGGGTGAACAGAGATTGGATAGTGTAAGGGTAATGGGTAGAGTGTGGGAGTGCAGGGTAGAGAGCGTTATGGTTTAGATGAGTGAGGAAGGGTAGGGGTACAGAGGGGTGTGGAAAGGTGGGTGGGGGTAAAGGGTGTGAGGAAGGGTGAGTGGGGCTTGTAAGGTGTGCAGAAAGGGCGGGTATGGATTGGGGTGTATGTGTCATTTGGGGTAGAGTGGGTGTAGAAGGTTGGTGTTCAGGGTAGAGGGTATGTGGAAGGTTGATGGGTGAGGATTGAGGCGGGTGTGGGAGAATGAGTGGGCTAGAGAGGAGTTGGGAAGAGTGGGGTAGAGAGGAGTGGGTGGAGGTAGATGTAGAGAGGGGTGAGGAAAGGTCAGTTGGGTTGAGGAGGGTGGGGAAAGCTGGTTGGGGTAATGGAGCGAGGAAGAGTTGATGGGTGACGGTAAAATGGGGTGAGGAAGGGTGGATTGGGGTACAGTGGGGTGGGGCGGGGGTAGGCAAGGTTGAGGTACATTGAAGGCAGGGGATAGAGTGTGGGCAGGGGGTAGACTGGTTCTGGGGGTATAAGAGGGGCTGGGGTAGAATGGTGCAGGTTAGAGTTGGAATTGAGAGTGGGGGTGGTAGCCAGAGTGTGGTAGTGGTGAGGAGCATAGTGGAGTGGAGTACGGTGGCATGGATTGTGTAATGTGGAATGTGGTGTGTGAAGTTGTGGGGAAATGATGGTGTGGTGTGGAAGTGTGGAGTGGTAAAGTGGTGTTGTTGGGGCAGTGGTGGGGCTGGTGGAGTGGTGTCGGATTTGCAGTGATGGGGTTGGTGGGGTTGTGTGGAGTGGTTGGTGGGGTGAGGTGAGCAATTTCCAGAGGTTTAAGATTAAATCTAAACCTTCCAGCCATCAACTCTTTGTTTTTGCTTTGTCACCCCGAGTGAGACAGGTATGCCCAGACATGGGTCCGGTGCCTGCTGGGTCTAGAGTCTCAAGCTACTCCTTACTGATGACTCCCAATGTACCCAAAATATGTCTGGGGATGCTTGTGGTCTCGTGCATAAGGGATGTGTTCATTCTGGTCTGCCCCATTGGCGGGAGGCACCAAGCCAGATTTTCATACAGTCTTTCCCCTCACCTGTAATGGCTTGGCAGGTGAAGAACGATGGTCTATAAGGTTTCCCAGAGCAATTGCAAGGGGTTTAAGATTAATTCTAAACCTTCCAGCCATCACCTCTTTGTTTTGCTTTGTCACCCCGAGTGGGACGGGTATGCCCAGACATGGGTCTCATGCCTGCTGGGCCTAGAGTCCCAAGCTACTCATCACAGATGATGCCCAATGAGGCTGAAATATGTCTGTGGGTGGTTGTGGTCTCATACAGACGGGATGTGACCTAGCAGTTCGGTCTGGTCTACCCCATTGGTAAAGAATGATGGTTTGTAGGGTGTATCTGTCTCTCCTTGAAGTTGTGTGGTACAGTTCTCAGGTCAGTGATTTAAGAGTGATGCTAAATTTGGGGGGACTCTAACAAAGGAGCATTGCCTGAATGTTGGGTATGTCTTGAATAGTGATGAGCATGGTCTGAAGGGGTTTGCTGCCTGGCTCAAACAGTACACCACTAGACCTTACAAATATATACTTTAGGTCACTGAGCATGGTTTCAGATGGTATTGTTTGCATCTAGACTAAATATCGTACATTCATTTCTCTGGGGTTTGTAAATGAATTACTCCCTCCTTCAGTATATAAAGAATTCAATCAGTGGGTAAATAAGTCACCCTCATTCTGTATATAAATCACTTTTGAGAAAGGAAAGAGTGACACATAGCACGTATGTGGCGTTCTGGCAATAGGCATAAAATCAAAATGCATTTTAAGAACATACGGATGACAACATGTTTTATTTGAAATGTGGCTATGCTGGTGATTCAAGCGTGAAACCATCCTGAACACCCTGAGTTCTCTGGTCTTTTCATTTGTCACAACACTCACCCTCACAGTAAAATTTCTGCAAACCACATTTCACATATACTCATTTGGACAACATTATGTGAGGCATGGGCTGTTCTGTTGGAGTGGAAGAAAACATCTAATTTCCTTAAATGCCTCAAAGAGCTTTTAAATCAATCACTGAGTCCCCCTCATTTACCATGAGTGTCATGAGGCACATTTCAGACATTAAAAATTGCATGGGGCTTCTTATGGGTGATAGAGGGATAGAATATTTAGTGGTGTGGGAGGGGGAAGGCTACATAGAGGCAGAACCCACGGTCCACAGACGTACATACTTATGGAGTATAATGTCTGTGCCATAAGGGAGTTTGCACTTTGTGCTTCAGCAATAGGTGGTGAGGAATTAACACTGGCAATGAAGTACAGCTTCGGAAAGAGCAGCAGCTAGGAACACCCTTGCGGCAGTAGATTGTCTGCTCTTATTCACTGGTCACTATGAGAGTAGCAGAAAGAGGGAGCACTTTTCTGGCAACACCAGCTGCAGACAATAAATGAATGTGCAGCTTTTACTTGGGCCATTTAATGCCCTAAATGTTGCCAGACGAGCTGAGAGACAAAGGGCGTCTGCTCCTACTTGATCTCTCAGCCGCATTTGATCTGTTTGATCATAAGGTCCTCTGCATACACCTTGATTCAGCTGCCCACTTTTCCCAGGAAGCCATTAGATGGATTGAATCCTTCCTGAGCGAGAGAACAATGAGTGTTCTCCCCATCGGCAGCTACTGACCCGACCCCTATTCTGTGTGGTGTTCCTCAGGGCTCATGTGTCTCGCCAACTCTCTACAATATTTTCACCAAGCCCTCGTTCGATGATCTGGACCTTCTGGGTGTCACCTACACGAATTATGAGACGACACTCAGATTCTCCTCCCGCTTTCTGGGGATCATAGTAAGGACACAGAGTTGGTGAACAAGGTATATCTTATCATCCAAGCATGGATGGCCACTCATGGCCTATGCTTGAACGATGATAAGACTGAGTTGTTGATATTGGGTTCTCAGGCCAACATCAAAACACTAGGACAGGAGTTGCCTCATTTAATATCGATGGGAATCCCATTAAAGTCTCCAAGGAGGTAAAAACCGTTAGCTTCTTCTTGGACTCTACACTGTCTTTTGACAAACAAAAACCTTAAACTCATCCACGGCCTACACCTGCAAGCTGCTAAGAGCAGGCAAACCTTTCCTCTCAGATGATAGTTGTCTGACTCTGGCCAGAGCCTTAATACTTTCCAAGCTGGCAGAATTGCTTGCGTTTGAATTTATTTTAAATCTTTTAGGCTGGGGCAGAAAAGTCTCAGGTGTTTCAAGGTCTCGATCTGTAGACCACACAGGTGGCACTTTTCGTTCTCTTACTTGTCCCCATAGCTTTGTAAGGTGGTTTTGGTGTGGAGTACATTCAGCCGAAATCTCAAGAACAAATCCCTCTGCTTGTTGTTGGGAAATCTTTTCAGGTAACCAGGAGTAACATTTGGTAATCTGAATGATTTTTTTGATTTTTTTTTTTAAAGTTGTTTTGTGTTGCGGAATTTGATCTTCTTTGTTCCCTTTCGCGCCAATCATCGGCCCACAAGATTTTAGATAGGATTTCAGTTGAAGTGCCTACATTCTGTAGGATGGCTTTGCAATGATCCCTCCACAAGTTCAACACCCACTAATTCATACCAGAGTCTTTTGTCTTGATCACACTCACGTGAAACTGCGGAGGGCTATTTGTCATGTTCACAATGCCTTCCATGCTACCCTCACGTACAGGGATAGAAGGCCTAACTCGTGTCAGATGATTGCAATGGGGGTTGCTTTAGGGGGATGCAATATTCCTTTCCAGAAAAATCCTTCAAGATAGTCCCATATTTCCCAGCGAAGGCCGAGACAAGCCTCTGCCCCATAAGTGAGTGCTGAAGTCACATTTGATTGTAATAGGTTATGACTGGTTGGATGAACATTTTCCAAACCTACGATCAATCATATTCCCTGAAGTGTTTGGCTATCCTCTTTAGGCAATCAATTCATGGTGTTTCACCTATGTTGGCACTTAAGGTTATCCCAAGATATTTGATCTCATTTTATGGGTGCAATCATTTCCCATTTAGTAAACAACTTTCCCCTTTTTTCTTTCTGCCCTTTTGGGCTCCAAGTACCACTATTTCTAATTTGCATTTATCATAAGGCAGTTTTTGTTTACATAGTTCTGTAGGATGATTAGATTTCTTTGTAGAACGATTTGCATCTGATCTAAGAGCACTAATTCGTCCCCATACAGGAAGCCTATTTCTGTTCCATTTTATTTTTATTTGCATTTTTTTAAAGCGCTCACACAGCCTGTGGGCTTCGCGGTGCTGCTGCAGGAATTGTTTTTTAGTTGCGTAATTGTTTTTTAGTTGCGTAATTGTTTTTAGTGCGTATTTAAACGTGCTTAAATACCCAGAGGTTTCTAAGCGCGGGCCGGGGATCGAACCTGTGTTGTTTCCTGTCGTCTTGCTTCCCAGGCGAACATGTTGCCACTGAGACATCCTTCGGGGACCCACACATTTATCTTAGTGTGGAAGCTAGTTTTGTCAGCCAGTTCTTTCTTCTTGTCTTCACTGAAAAAGTTGAATAAGACAGGAGCGAGGGGACAGACTTGTTTTAATCCCTTTGAGGTGGTGATTTTTCTAGTCAAGTTACCCTGCTGGTCCACCTTGATCTGCATGGATGTCCCGGAGTATAGGTCTTTGATAGCTAGGAGCGGGTCTTTTGGGCATCCTCATGATTTTAACTTCTGCCACAATAATTCTCGATCTATACTGTCGAATGCTTGTTCCAGGTCTATGCATGGTAGTTATATTTTCCCTTTGCTCCTTGTGCTACGCCATTTCAATAGACTGATCAACAATAGGTTTAGGCTGCATCCCACCTCCTTAATGAAGCCAGTTTGTCGGCTATCAAAACTCTTTGATGAGAGCACCCACTCATTTAGATGCCACAAGAGAATAATCGCTAAGATTTTCCCCACAACGTCCAGAAGGGCGATTGGCCTGTAGTTTGTTGGTGACATTCGGTCTCCCTTTTTAAATATAGGAACCACCTCTGCCGCTTTCCCAGACATAGGGATTTTTCCCTTTAAAACTATTCTGCGAAAGAGGACTTGGCAGAAGTCAGCCCATGCTTTTGGGGCAGCTTTTAGTATGGCATTGGAGACCATCAGGGTCAGGGGCTTGCGGCCAGCTTGCTTTTCTAATTAACATTGGAATTTCGTCTCTGTCAAATTCGATTTCCCATCTCTGCCCAGTCGGTTCCTTGTTAGTTTGCTAATCGGTTTCATTGCCTCAAACAGTTTCCCAAAATGCTTTACCCAGTTGTCCTCTGATATGGGATTTAGTTGGTATGGGCATGCAGAAGGCACATATGATTTGTAGTATACTGATGTCATCACTGTGAGCTCAGAAAGCTATAGGAGGCTCTGTGGATTTCAGGCACCTCCCTGTCGACATTCCAGTAAGTGAAACACAGTGCAAGATGCATGCCTCTTTTGACTCTAAGGGAGAAAAGGAAACCACCTCTGTGCCATGCCTATGATCTCACAATTGGAGATGGTCTGTGATTCTGGCTTCAAAGAGCCAAATCCAAAACAAAGTCCTGTCTCACATTAGGATGCTGCACATCTGAACGCCTTTGAAGCTTCAGGTTGAGAAAGGGGTGGAGTTAGGATAGCCAGCAAATACATGTCGGACGGATGAAAGGTTCCAACATCTTACTTTTCTGTGGGATTTTCTCTCCTTCCTGATCCTTCGACTTCCTGTGTAACAAGGCATTGTGGGTATGTCATCAGGAGGCAGGGGGCACTTGTCACAAAGAGGGGGAGTCTCTCACTCTTTCCTTAATTCACCTTTGGACTATCGAGGACTTAAGGTAGAATTAATTTGGACCTCCTACGTGAGCGTTGATCTTTCCAAAGCCCTCAGCCATTGAGGTGAAGACAGAGTGCTGTGAGGCAGAGACCGGCTCTTCTCCATACTCTCTACAAGGGCACTTTTGGGGTGACGCTTGCAGAGGACCAACGCCTACCACTTTGTTAAAAATCTCAGTAAGACACTAGAATAGAGACTGAGAAGGATCCACCTTGTCCTAGAGCATCCCAAAGTTGGTTTCACAGCATCCTGGCAGCCAGAACAGCCAGGATCCCTGTTTTCATTGCATCACCTGGCTGGCTGAGATGGGGGGGGGGGGGGAGATGCATACTTCACCTGGCTGAGATGGGGGGAGAGATGCATACTTCACCTGGCTGAGATGGGGGGGAGATGCATACTTCACCTGGCTGAGATGGGGGGGGGGATGCATACTTCACCTGGCTGAGATGGGGAGTGGAGAGATGCATACTTCACCTTGCTCAGATGGGGGGGGAGGGAGATCCATACTTCACCAGGAAGAGATTAGGTGAGAGAATGGACTATGCCCATACTCCAAAGCAGGCCAGACTGGACCTGACACCTGACACCTAAATGCAAGACGTAAGCTGCACAACAATGACAACGAGGCAGTACTGCAACCATTCCATACCCATCCACATGTACACGGCACATAAGCAGACCATAGCCCCTGCAACACAATGGGCCTCATTACACGGACGGCGGTAAGGGTTAACAGTCACCGTTAATGGTACCGGTGACCGTTAACCCTTACCGCCTTACTACGAGGTCCCTTTGCGGGTTGGAGACTTTAACGCCTGCTTTTTGCAGGCGTTAAAAACCAACCCGCAAAGGGACCAGGGTGCTAATTGCGGTACCGCAATGTGCGGCACCGTAATTAGCGCCTTCCCCATTCCCATAGAGCCCTATGGGGCAAAAATGGGAATGGGGAAGGGCAATGGGGGAAAGGGGAATTACCGCCCCGCCAACCTTGGAATAGGGCGGTAATTCCCCTTTCCACCAAGGCGGTGCCGGTATTTTACCGGCATGGACCAAGGTGCTAACAGCACCTTGGTCCTCCGCCTACCGTGTAATGAGGCCCAATGCAGCGACATGCAGTTAGTATGGCCAATGCAAATGACCGAAGAACAGCATCACAACGGACATGTGTCCATTAGTGTGTACAAAGGAACCACATGAGGACAAAATACAGAATTTCACTCGTACACTACCACAGAGGTGCAGCATACCAGCATGGGGACATCAAGCGTGGAATGGCAGATCATCAAGAGTCTGGCTTCAACGGTGACAGGATCAAAGCATGCGATTAACTACACATCACCTAGATCATGGAAACAACTGCCGTGGGCAACCACAGTGCATGAACACTCAGAAGGAATAGGACACCTCTGCGTCCACTATATGATGCTACACACACCTGTCGATCATGTGACTTCACACATTGCAGTTACTTTGAGTAGCTCAATTCATGCAGGTATATGTGGATGAGAACAGGAAATCAATGCATGCTTTTGTGTCATAGGTACAGGTTCCATTTGATGAAATCACTTACACATAACCATTGTTGCACCCATGCAGGTGATGCTGGCTATTCCTTGAAGAGGTGGCTCCTTACCCCTGTCCGGAACCCGCAGAACAGGCATGAAGAGGACTACAATCGTGCACATACCCATACCTGTGTGGTGATCGAGCAGACATTTGGCCTTTTGAAGGCACGGTTTCGCTGCCTCAGCAGGTCGGGTGGGGCACTCCTGTACGGGCATGAGAAGGTGGCCAAGATCATCATGGCATGTGTCATGCTGCACAATATGTGCATCAGACGGAACATGCCTCTGCCACCTGACGTTGAACTGCAACCGCCTGACGAGGGGGATGAGGAGGGAGGAGATGGGGCTGCACATCAGGCAGGTGGCAATGCACAGGAGGGATGTGCTGTGCGCCAGAATTTGATAAACCAATGTTTCTAATACACATGGATGCGGAGGGTGCCATGGAGGTGGGACTCAGGGCACTGGTTATGTGGGGGACATGGACACTGTGCACTGTTCACCAATAAAGCACACGTACACAATAAGCAATGTCTAGTCATATGAATTCTCTTGACACAACGGGTGTATTGAACATTAAGAATATTGAATGTACCCAAACCCTCTACCCCACACACCCTCTCCCACACACCCTCCCCCCACAACTCCCCCACTCACCCTCTCCCCCTTCCCATACCCCCAACACTCCCCCACTCACCCTCTCCCCACTCCCCCTCCCCCACAACTCCCCCACTCGCCCTCTCCCCTCGCCCCCCACCTCCTCAACTCCCCCACACAAGGTGTGCACTTCCATGCACCATCAGTCTGCAATAGTTCGGAATGGCAGGCTGCACCTACATCTCATGTCCACTGCCAGCATCGGGTGGCCCCATGTCCGACCTGCGCAAGTTCTGCGCAGACCTACGCAGGGGGCTGGTCTGTGTGGAGCTGGCATTCAAGGAGGTGCCTGGTTGGTCAATCACCTGTGCGGGATGCAGGGCCTCCCAGGGGTCCGCCATGCGTGTGAGGACCTGCCTCACAGCCGCCAATTCATTGCATATGCGTGTGGAACTTGATTCAATAGCAACTTTGAGGGACGCTGCATATTCCCGGAACTCCTCCCTCGCCTGGGCACCTTCACTGATGTGCTGGGTCACTAGTGCTGTCAGCTCCTCCTGTTGCTGTTGGATGACTGTGATACCCTCTTTCTTGTCCTTGACACCGGTGGATGTCGAAGCAGCATGCAACAAGGGTGCTGCATCATGCATGCTCCCCGTGGGGCTGAAGCTCATTGGCCATGACTCAACAGCAGACAGCTCATGGCTGCTGGCATTGTATGTGCTGGGTGGGGAGAGGTGGGGTGACTGCTGTGGGCTTGTTGCAGCAGGTGTTCTGGGTGCCAGACTGTGTGCATCATCATCCGACACGGGTGCCGTGGCAGCTGCTTCTCCGACTGTACTGCTGGCAGTGGACACAGAGCCTTCAGCCACTGGCTCCTGTGTGGTGGTGGCTGGTGTGTGTGCTGTGGTGGTGGCCCTTTTGCACATCGGTGAAGTAGCTTCCTGTGTTGGTTTGGGCTTGTGTGCAAGTCCAGGTTTCACTGTGCCCCTTGATGTTGAGGGCCTGTTTGCTCCCTCCGTGCCCTTGGCCTTCTTCACTGGTGTTGTGGGCTGCTCCGTGGGGTCCTGAGCCTCACTGTCAGATTGTGTGCCTGTGGGGGACCAAGAGAAGATCAGCATTGTCGGAATAGAAACACTATTATGCCTCCTATTGTAATAATTGTATGTGTATTGGCCTACGCCAAGTTTTCTAAACATCATGTGCGATCAAACTCCACGGCAAGGTCTTGACCTTAGAGAAACTAATGTAAGCCTCCATCTTCGATTGAGCCACCATTTTAGGTTCTCTTGTTATGTAGAAGTCACCCTGAACATCAAAATGGAGGCCAAATGACATTCTGAGTAAGATTCTGGCCGTCGTGGTCTCCGTACAACTGAATAATTAATATGCCTGCAGGCCACTTGTCGGGGTCGCGAATAGAGACCTTGTCCTACTGTTGACCTATATGTAAATGTACTACTTATATCAGCAAAACTAATCGAAATGCATATATTAAAGGATTGACCTGGCAAGGAGCCCTAAGACCAGAATTAAATATTTCGCAGAATGGTTAACCCGCAAAGGGGTTGGCCAAGGGCTAGACAAATTGTATAAAAGGCCCGGGTATTCCAATATGCGGTCTCTCACTAACACATCGAACCCTCGTTGAAGTTCGTTATGTTATACTGAGAGCCGAATAGCTATCCGTTTGTCAATTGACTTGGTAACTGTTGTAGCTTGAAATAAAGCACTTGTATGTTTCTTTGTAACCTGTGTTGGTGTGTTTCTTTTTGGGCTTCCCGGCCTCATATTATTTTTCTGTTTTCACAGTTGGCACCCGAATAGGGACCCTCAAGATTGATGCCGGATCATTGAAGGATTGACGCAGACTATCGAACCGGGATCGGACGGTGTGATACTGCGGGCCCGACCGAACGAGGCGCGATACCTCGGCAGCGCTGCACGATCCGATCCTTGGACGATAGTCGTGTGGTCTGACACGGCATCTTGACGAGGGTCCATTTTTGAGGCGGGCAGATTTGTCGAAACCACCAAACACAAGGTAAAATTCGTTAGGTAAGTTCTTTGGTAAACCGTACGGTCCTCCTTAGGTTTGGTCAGGTGTAGTTGTGACCCGACTCTTAATTTAACCCTGACAATTTGAATTTGGCGTATTGTATCTGCAGACACAATTATTGACCAGGTAATACCAATTTTTTGTGAAATGCCTGGCAAATTGTCTAGCTGCTTTAGGGCTCTGTTCCGCAGCGATCAACAATCTTTGGAATTTAGCCGCCCGGCACCACAGGAGGGGTCGCCTGCGTGTACTATGAACTGTAAGCATGGCATTGGAAGTATAGTATTTAATGATATTTGGCACAGGCAAACCAGACATACCTCAGAATTTCAGTGGCCAATCAATGGAAGTTCCGAGATCCCCCATATTGAATACCTAGAATCAGTCTTGCTAAAGAAGAAGGCCAGACCTGCAGCATTTGATGTTTTGCAGAATTGGAAAAAAGAAGTGTTGCAGCAGCTTAAAAGTAGGGATAAACATGCACGCCGTCATAAAACAAATGCCGAAAAGGCATTGTTATATGATAAGGAAAAACATTCAGAGTCAGTCAAGAATATGGATAGGGCTTTCTCACTCGGTATCCAGAAAATCTATCCCTCTAAAGATTTTCATGTTTCCGAAGAATTTATTGATAAATTGTTAAACGAACGCAGGCCTGGTGCCTCTGCGCCACCTCCGTATGATCCTCTCCCTGGTGCTCTGCCCATTCCTGCCGTTATTCCTGCTGTTAGTTCTGTTCCCCCTGTACAACCTATTGTTCCTATTCCTCTAGTTGTTGTTCCTCCACCTACTCTACCACCCCTTCCCCTTGCGCCGATAGTCGCACCTCCATTGAATTTGCCCGCACCTCCGCTCCCGGGTGGTTCTGTACTGACTGAAGTTGATCAGGGTGCAGGGTCAAAGATTGTTACTCGAAATACTGTCTCTGCAGAAAAGAAACGGGAATTATTTGCATGGGCTAAGCATTGTATGGAGAGAGGTGATCAGGCTGACGTTTTCTCCACATTATCAAATATGGGCAATTTTCCCGAGAAAAATGTTTTATTGAAGGTTTGGGGACTCATTTATGTGTAATGTGGGGTAGATTACATAATACGGATCTCCCACAAGGGTTGAGGGATCTAAATACTTTAGCGCTTTAGAGGGACACTGAAGAGAAAGTACATGGTCATGTTGAGAGGTTATTTGAGTATAGGAGGGACTTAGAAAGATTACGGGATGAGGATGGTGAAGACGACAGTATGTATGTACAGAAACGGTTCCTTCCGTGTCGTAAATCGGCATCTGAGGAAGTACGAATTTGTACCAAAGATGCGCTTCGATGGATCTCTGATTCATCGATACCGCCGGATGAAGTATATGACACGTAGGAAGGTGATTCAGGTAATGGTACAGTACCTGCAGGATGAATGTGTAAGGAAGAAGGTTAGTTGTCCTATAGAGTTGTTGGGTATTTGTAAGAGGGCTTTTTCGCCCGACACTTCTTCGGCTGCCTTAGCGCTCGACCTGGCTCTGTTGCTTATTAAGCGATCGGAATTACCTATATCTCAGTTGCCAATGAGAGAGTTTCTTCCGACATTTGTCCCAAAGGTTGAGATTCCCGCTAACGTTGGGACAGGTGCACCCGTGGTAGACATCCCTGCACATTATGTATCGCGATTTGTTCATGTTTTGATTTACGCGACAGGAAGTGAACACTATTAGACAATCAATTCCCGATATTAGGAAAAATCTGACAGGATTCTACAAAGAGATAGAGTCCGTTTTACAATCTTCTGTGTTCACTCTAAGTGATATTGACTTGCTATTCCCTGTACTCCTGCCCGTAGATTTATGGAAGCAGGTTCGAACAATAGACGATGTGCCAGGGTTGGGAGATACGTGGGCTAACATAACTAGGTTTGATGGGGAAAGACCAGCTGGTGAGAAACCACCTCAGGTAATACTCACTTTGCCTGATAAAGGCAGGCCAAGGATCCCAATTTATAGTCCCGAACAAAGTGAGGGCTCATAAGAAGGGCACCCAGGCTCATAACACCCTCATTTGTTAAGCAGCTCTGGCTAATGATGCTAGTAGCATCCAACTTGTCACGCTCTGAAACACTTGTGTACGAGCGCGATAGAAATAAAATATCAATATCAACTTCAGGACTGACTATTGATTACTGATCCAAAATAGTAATGAAAGAAAAGGAAAATCCATTCAGGAATGGCTGCTGAGCAATAGGTGCTCGGGGGCCTATGTTCATCGTTCTGTTTCGCACATCTGTCCCTGATGTGGTGCAGAAGGGAAGCACCAGCAGCAGCTAACTCAAGGGAATGAAACACTAGCAAAGAGGAAGATGGGAGGTGGGGCGAATGCAGGCCAATAGAGGAGAGGCGGACCATAATGAGCAGTGGTCGAAGTGGGTGCGAGCAGTTGGGAGCGGTGCTCCTCTACTTTTTATTTTTAGGTATTACTGTTCCTATACTTTTACTTAAAAAAAAATATTCTGGAATGATTTTGTTGTAAAATAAAAGTATAGGAAGAATTTGAAACTTGGAGTGAACATTCCCTTAAACAGTAGGTGTGTTTGTTTGGGGGTTTGAATTGCGCATGAGAGTGGCATGGCGATTGGGTTTGTGAGGAGCGGCGGCAGGTCAGCAGGGAACATAGTTCCACTACTTCTTTGCCTACACTTTGACCACTGATAATGAGGGGATGATGGGCAGGGGAAAAGCAGCACCACAGCTGGAAATGAATAGCCCTTGGCTGACTATTGCTTAAAGACACACATTCCTGATTGGCCCAGAGGAATCCGACATTCTATTCCAAGAGCTAATACCTATTTACAAACTGTGCCAGAACTCCTTTCTCTGCCCAGATTTGAAATCCTATGCTTAAAAATGTATTTTTTTCAGATGTTGTTTATAGATGAAACAAGGCCTTGAGAATGTATTGTCAACATATATTTTGGTTAATGTATGGCTTCTTCCCTAAGCGGATACCCCTGCTCTACTGCCCCCTGGCATAACAGACCCACCCCACAATTCAATCGCAAAAAACAGGCTGTTTGATCAAAACTCAGATTTGTTTAAATGATTTACTCAAAGGTGGTCCCCAAACCTTATGTAGGGGAAGTGACCACAATATTACAATCGCAGGCAGCTTGTCCATAAAAGCAAAACTAACCTGCCTGCTTGCATCCCAAAAACACCCATTTACATGATCAAATCTCTATATGTTAGTTCTTAGTCCCTATACCATAGCTTTCTTGATTTAAAACCATCTCTAAATTGCACATATATGTACAAATGAATCAAAACGTTGCTTTACCCGATAACACCAAAACATGCTAGAATCAAAGGACTGTTACGTGTCTCACATTTCCCATGCAAACATGATGCTATGGATTAATGGCATGTATGTGTACTTTAAAGTAAGTGTATCATGAATTGCATTAGGATTGAGCAGGTTTTAATTACGGAAGCAGTGTTATCGATTCAGAATACAAAACATGTCTGCTCACCCACCCAACCTTTGAGAATGGTTATAGGATTTTATTAAACAGGTATAAGTGCCCCTCCCCTTTTATTTTGCAGATTGAATCCCACTGGCGCAAGATTATTTTTCAATACTATGTACTAAAGAAGGGATGGCATGGAAATTCACGTTTGCATATTTTTCACGGGAGTAGAAATCACACAATTAAACTTGCTCTCATTTCTCAATCTAGCTATGACCTTCACAGAACACACATTATCAAGCATATTGTTGGGATGCACGTACAGCGTCCCAGCCCGGCAAAAGGTTCAGGTTGAGGAAAACCTATTAGAATGCAACATCAGAAGAGCAGAGTGAAGTTTGTGCAACAGACAGTGCATATTTTGTTTTAGTTAGGTTTCATGCACATTAGATACGCACGTATAGCAACACAGAAAGAGCAACAAATGTATTAATGTGGTTACAGAAATCATAGATAGGGCAGCATTAAAGTCTGGTGCTTAGATGATGTACTGTAGTGACTTAGGATAGCGTGATGTGCAGGAAGGATTTAAATAAGCGAAGATGGAGCCAGTAAGGCAGTGTGGTAGAAACGAGGTTGGTATGGTAACTTGGCAGAAGTGTCACCATTTTCGATGTTAAGGCCTAGCACATGATGAACAGAAGTGAATTGAGGCCTTGGTGTGGTGCTGCGGCTCTGGTGGTTTAGCTCCAAAAACAAATGCCCTTTTCCCGTTCGCCAGGAGAGAAGCCGAGGACAGAGAACCTGAATGTGGTGAGAACGGATTGTAAGTTGGTAGAAGAACAGGAAATGTGCACCCTTTGAATGACACATTCATGAGAATAGGGCATGAGTTTCTGTGATGCCAATGAGCCAGGGGAAGATTTAGAACACTACTGCCCTGACCCCCCGGGAGGACACCCCATATGAACTACCCTTAGAAACACAATTTAAGCAAACAAATCCTAGCATGTTCTATAGGTGGTAGCCAAAGAGGGGGATGGGATTATGTTCTACACATTATTATGCATAATACTATTAACTTGCAGAATCTGAGCTAAATAAGCTGTAACCCTTTGAGAGAAGGTAAGCTCTGTGCCAGTTCGGTTCAACGGGAACTTCTGAGGCCCTTTTGCATGTAATAAACCTTGTTTTTTTTTGCAAAAAGGTGCAGTGATTATTTCACCTTCTGGATTGTTTTTATCACTCGGTTTTTGGGCTATGATCCTTTGAATTTGGTGGCCCTGACGTGATCCCAGATACTCCGTGCATTCCTGGGGTGCAGCGCACATCTACTTTGGCCAGCTCCCTGTGCACGATCTGAAACGGTTTTCTGGTGACGTGTCGACCAGATGGTCTGCCTGCTCCTTGGAGTGAGATGCTGCTCACAGATTGTCCAGGCCATTGACGAGACCCAGAGAACTTCTAGATGTAAGTGCAGCTTTGTCGGTGTGTGTATGCGTGTATTGAGGTGTTGGTGAGTGTGTGCATGGTATAGACCATGTGGCAATGTATATATATATGTAGTGGTGGCCAGAGGGATCTTCTCTGTGAGAGAAAAGATGACGTCATGATGTAATTGCATGAATAGATCCCGAATAGAGAGATAACGGGACCTCCTCCAATAGGGAGGAAAGGCAGCACTGCATGTAAAATAAGAAGTGAAGTCCAATTATATGGAGGAGTTAGGAGACCTCCACTCAGCACAAGGGAGTGTGAGGAGATAAATTCCCTCTTCTCGAGGCAATGGGAAAGAGGAAGGGTCTACAGTATTGTGTAAAAAAGTGTGATAATGTGTGGTAGACCTGATATCCCTTTCCCCAGCGTAATGGGGCGTAAGGAGGTAAATGCCTTTGCCTCAAAGTAGAGATTGAGGAAGGCTCCAATGCGTTGTGTATATGTTTGAGTTTTATTGATTTGTGATATATGGTGTCGTGATGCTGGAAATGCATCGGAGGGACAGGGCCTCCGTATCCTTGTCCTTTACTGCCTTTTTATCATGTGTTCTGTGGTGTTTTCCGTGTAGGAGTTCATGTGGGACTCCTGGCGGTGCAGCTCTCTCTCTTTTGGTTTGGTGAACAGACCCATGGGATACCCTTATGTGTGGGGGTACAACCCTGTGCCCCTAGTGTATGTTTTTGGGCACCTGTGGGTGGCCCACAGAGCAGGGTATGGGCTGGTGGCAGCTCCATGCTGAATTTGACAGGTGCGCTGAGTATCCTCCATTTTGGGATACCCAGGCCCTGCCATTGGAATCAGTTGATTCCTGATGGAAAACAAGATGGCCCCTGTGGCCTCTTGCTTTCTATTGCCGATTACCTTGTTTTCCCAAAGGCCTGGGAAGCCCTGACTCTGTCCCTTCCCCCTGACTGGCTGTTGGGTGGAAGTTCCATATATGGTGTTGTTGGGAAGTCCAGACTGACTGGAGCCTTCCCAGTGACTGTATGTTGTGGGTACGCCCTGTGGGTGGGGCCTAGGTGAATGAAGTGTGTGACCAATATGCACTTCTTGTTGTGGCTGTCTGCTTTCTGGTATGAGAGACAAAGGCTGAGACAGCCCTGCCCGAAACTGGCCTGAATGCAGTGTGTAGTGTTGAATGGCTGGATACTTGTCCCAATCCACATTCCTTGTTGTGAGTGTCTGAGAGGGAGGAGGATGGCCTGAATGCAATGTGTGCCTGATTGGCTGACTGACTGCATGAATGCCCTTCTGTATGATTGGCTGCTGAGTGACCCAGCAGTGTGGATGAGAGACAAGATAGTATATCTGGGGACCTCTTACCACTGGAAATTGTTCAGAAGCTGTGTCTACACTTGAAGAGTAACTGGAACTGCTGATCCTCGACACCCAGCTGGAAGAAGAAGACTTGCTGTTGCATTTGCTTTGACCTAATCTGAAAGCTGCCGAATTCGTCGAAGACTGATCCGAGAGAGGACCTGGTAAGGCATCCTCTTCCCGTGCTCCGAGGGACCATCGAGCACCGCTACCCTTTGCCGAAGCTCCCTGGAAGTCAGACCCTCGAAAGGCTGCCGACCCGAGACGGGACCGCTGAGGAGAACAAAGCAAAGCACCCGGACTTCTCCGCTGTCGAAGTCTATTGCCATCGACCAGGGTTCGCAGGTTTGTGTAACCGCTGGAGGCCCGTAGAAGTTGTGGGGACCACTTGATGCTGTGCCGCCGACGAACGGAGCCGCCCCCTCCTTTGCCTAAGAACATTTGAATCGAAGGACTCCCTTGTCCGCAACATCGACCGCTTTGTCCCGCCGGAAAAAGTCGAGGATGACCAACGCGGCGAGGAGAATCCGCCGGTGGGTTTCCCGCCACCTGAAGGCCACAAAGACTTTGACGACTCGACACCTTTGTTGGGCCACAGTTCTTCTGAAACTCTTTGCGGTCCTGAACAATCCATCGCCGAGGTGCCCCGCACACCTCATCCTCACAGGACGTCACTGACGAGCACCGCCTGGATCGACGTCGTGGTCTCAGCACCATTGGACATCTCATCACCGCCGTCGACGACAAGTTCACCATCTTCGATGCCTCTCGATGATCCATGGCTCCTGCTTTAAAGGGAGTCACTCAAGAAGGATCCTTCGACGCGTCTTCGAAGAACTCTACTCCACCAGGTACATTGGGGGGGTAAAACCTTAATAGGAGGAAGTAAGGCTATTGAACAATATATGGACTGGGCTTGTGCTATATATCTTTATTTTACAGGTTGCCCAGGTGGGGGGATCTCCGCACAGAACTGTGTCTAGTGGTAGGGGCCAGAAATCTGCCTATTGTTTCAACCATCTTGCGTTCCTTCCTATCTCTATGGCTGGTTTCCTCGTTATTGATCTGTGTGACATTTTAACCGTACAGTTGATGCACTTTAATGAGATTTGATAACATTGGTGGTGCCACTTTAGAATTGTATATATTCATCATTGTTGATTTCCGAGTACAAAGTGCGTTATTGTGATTGTGTACATACCTTTGAATATTAATTATATAAAGACTGTGTTTTCAGTAATACAGTGTGTGGACATTCCTTTGTGGGGGTTCGGGGACTGCACTGTACTTAAGAACCAGCCCGCATCACCTCCTGAGAAGCTAGGCCTTGATTGCTCGTCCATTGCTACCGAATAGAGAATCTTGGCTGGGGTCCTCTGTGCCTCTCCCCTACCATATAGAGAGCAGAAGTACAGATACCCCCCTCCAGTCTTTACACTGGTGGCAGTGGTGGGATGCTTATGGTTTTAAGAATCAGTGTATAACCGTGCCACTTACAAAATATCTGCACTTTATTAAATTAAGGTTTGGTTGTGTACAAAATAACTGCATTACAAGCAATGGAGTCTATTGCCAATGGTAAATTGACTAGGATGAGCTTAGAGGCTCTCCAGAGTGCTTGTGAAGCCAGGGAGTTAGACTTTGTGGATAAGTCTAGGGCTGAGCTGATAGCTGCCCTGGTGGACTACCAGACGGATGGTGAAACTCTTGATGAGGGGGGCTGCAACCAATGAGGACTCTGCCCCTGGGGGTTCTACTGAATCTGTTTCTGGGAATGCCACCATTCCTGCTGCCTCTGTTCCGAACCCCAGCAATTCCTTGGAGCTTGAGTTATTAAGAATGAAATTGGCCTTTGAATATCGCAAGTTGGAAATAGATGATGAGCTTAAGAAGGAGGAGTTGGCTCAACAAGTGGAGCTCAAGAATAGGGATCTTGAACTCAAAAATAAGGACCTTGAACTCAAGAACCAGGTCAGAGAATCCAGCTAGAGAAAGCTAGAGTGGAGACTTCAGCAAAACCCAGTGAGAGTGTCAGGTCCCCAGCAACTACATTTATGAAAGATTTGGTTGGTGTGTTTGTGGAGGGTTCTGATATCCTCCAATGGATTGAAGCATTTGAAATGGCTTGTGCAATTCATGAGGTTGACAAAAGAGATTGGGCTAAGTGTTTGTTAAGCAGAGTGCGTCAGACTGGGTATGACTGTATTCTGAAGCTGAGTGTGGAAGAAAGGGATCAGTATGAGTGTATGAAATCTGCTTTGATTGCCAAGTTTGGCAAGACACCTACCCAATACCTTAACAGGTTCAGGGATTTTAAGAAAAGAGAGAATGTGTCTTGGGTTGACTGGGTGAGTGCTGTGCACATTAACATGATGGGGTGGATTGATGGTTACAAGGTGAAAACTTTTGTTGAATTATCCCACCTGTTGTTTTTTGAGCATTTTTCTGAAGCCTGTTCACCGGAGCTGCGTCAGTATGTTGCTGACCAGAACATTTTGGATCCCTTTAAGCTGGCTAGGCTGGCTGACAGTCACAGTTGGGTAAACCTAAACCCTCCTCTCCTAAAACCCAAAAATCTAGTGAGGATAAGTCATCTGTGGGTGGGAATAAGAGTAGTGGTCCACCTGCTGCAAAGCAGGCTCCCAGTGGTTCCAGTACCGTACCCCGCACTCCTGGCACTTGTTGGGATTGTGGGGCTCTGGATCACAAAAGGGGTGACTCCAAGTGTAAAGGTAAGGCACTTGGAGTACAGGCTGTCAGCCTGACCTACCCTTACCCCATGTCTGAGGTGGAGGCCACTGTCCTCCCCTCCTCTACAGGAATCACATTTGGTGCTCCTGTAGAGATTTCCTTAGTGTCCCTTGGGGCCTGGGACAAGTACGCAGAAGTACTGGCGACTATCCCACAGAACACCCTGTTAATGACTCCAATCAAGCATTCCCACTAGGTCAGTGCCTTGTCTGGGATTGCTCAAGGGAAGCCCTTATTTATATATTTTTATGACACGTTATACTCTGGATGATAAACCCTTATATAACGCCCCTCTCTTAGAATCCCCCTGGCCCCACTGAGCCAAGAAGTAGCTTTGTTTTGCAAATTGAAAAGGTTTATTTGAAAAATTAAACAATAGATATATATCACACTTTATAATAAATTAATATTTGATATCACACTTAGACATATGACAGTGATCAGCAATGGATGATGTTATACTAGCACACTGGTTTAATTACTTAGGAGTAGTATAGAGGATAAGGTAGCTGAGAATGCTTTATATGGTACAAGGAAATGCAAGGTGGAAAAGAAGCAACACAGGGATAAACTTGGTATGATTTCAGCAAAAGATAATAGAATCACTTTTTCTCTGACAATTCACTCCCCCCCTATGCAATGTAAGGAGATGGAAGTAACACACACAGTCTTCAGGAATACGATCACAGTACAATATGAATTCAGTTCCCCCCTAGCAAGCTTAGAGAAACAGGGATGATTTTAAACACAGGCAAAGTACTTTAGAGGTGGTATGCAAAGAAGGGAAAAATATGCTAAAAATTATTTTAATTCCCTCTAGAGGTTCAGGGTGAGTGAGAGATACTTTAAATCAGTTCAGGCCAGCCCTATCAATGATTCAGGGATGGTTACCAGGTTGAAAACAGAATTCCGTAATGGAAGCAAAGGACAAACGTTTTTACACGTGGCTGGAATGAAGCAAAATGTCAAATTGCGGTAATTTAGTCGTGTGCGTCAAGCACAATTACGAAGGAACTATAAGGAGTAGCAAGTCGGTCTAGGGCTTGTTGGGAAGTTTAGAATCTCAGCTTTAAAATAAAAGTTAAATCACGCTTCTATCACAAACGGTTCAAGAGATACGGACGATTTTGTGAAGGTAGATTCTCAAAATAAAAGTCAAGCTCAGAATGACAGATGACAGTTTTGCAGCTTTGAATCAAAAGGAGGGACACGATTTCTATAATGCAGTTCTCAATAGGTTAAAATAGTTTGAATTAGATTATTTTAAACTAAGAGATTGGTTTTGCACAGTTCTGGCTGAGTACTCACACTATATTTTGGACAGGCATGCGACTTTGTCACGGATCGGGTCAGGATTGGCTGCGGTTCTCTCGCCACTTGGTACTGGTTCTGCGCACAGCGATCTGGGTCAGCTCTCAGCACTGCACTGTTCTGGTCTCTCTAGATCTCTGGTCTCTGGAGATTGATAGATTTGAAGTCTGGAGTCTCCCCCCAAAGCGTCCCGCAAGAAAGTGGAAAGTGAATGTCCCTGCCTGGGTTCCACTGGCTCTTTTTATGTCTTTTGAAAATGGGTGTGGATGCTAACTTTCTTTGCCCAACCCACTCACGATTTGATAGGACAAGGATTTCTCTTTGACCTGATTTGAGAAGGGAACAGTGAGTCAGAGTGATGAGGTAGGTTTATGGTCAGAGGATCCTCCCCTTGTCAAATTGCACACAAATCTATTTCTGACCCAAATACCCATTTATCTATGTACCATTTTTCTAATATTATATGTCCAGTTAACATATTTTCTGTAGCACCAAACCATCCGATCCCTGTCTTTGTAAGATGTCGTGTCCACTTTTTACAGAATTCTGCCCTTTTCATCCAGATAACGACCTCTAAACTTTTCCAGATTTTACACAAACATGCACAAGGGATATGGGCATCAGATGATAAAGTGTCAGATTTGTAACATACAGACATTTGGAGTAATACCTTATTTTCCACTACTACCCCCAAGAACATACCATAGAGTCCTGATACCTCTTAAAATGTGCACAGAAAAATTACAAGAATTATGATATTATTTATATAATTTTTACAAGTCCTCACTATGAATTATCCATCTTTTTAAAATTATGCTCTGGCCCCAAAGGGGTGTGGTTTTCCAAAGCACATGGTGGAATTTCTGGTTTGTCCACTTCCCCCAAGTTCAGCTTTCTCACAGATGCAGTGCCCCTCCCCGTTTCCTTCCAAGAGGAAGCCATTTACGACCCCCCTAATTTAACATTTGCCTGGGCCAAGGAAGGCTCATTGTTTAGTTTCCTGCAGTCCCCAGGTGCCACTCCCCTAATTCAATCAGAGAGGTGTCATCTCCTTTTGGCAGGGGCAGCAGAATGCAGCCAGGCCTGGGAACACAGCTGCTGATCAAGTTTCAACTCCTGTCGGTGGTAGTTGTCAGGCAGAATTCAATCTCTTTAAACCAGGCTTCAGCTAAATGTCACTTTGGTTCCCAGTTTTCTACATTCAAACCAAACCTGCAATTTTTACACATGCAGCTAGAACACTGATTCTAAGTTCAAAACTATGACATTTAACAATTGCAACCTATGCGACACTCAAAAGTAGGCCACTCATTTATTCTAAACATTTCGATTTTAGTGGCTTTAAACTCAAATTCACTTAAGCTGCTGACATCCCCAGCTATTTTCAATACATACATTAGACAATTACTTCCTTCAAGTCATTTCAGAATATAGTTTTACATTGTATCCACCTCTTAGTAAGTCTTTCTTTGGCCTGGTTTGGTTCATTTGTTCAGTTTTACACAAGTGTCTGGTGGTTTTAAAACGCCAGCTTTCTGGTAGTGGTGAGCACCAGTATTGCACCTATTTTTGACATTAATAACAACAGATTTTGAACAGCACCATATTCCTTAGCACTGATTTCGCTCATGGCGCTTCTGGCCCCTCACGCTCACACTGGTGGGTGGCAGGTCAGGCGGCCGTTTTGGTGTGTGCACAAACTGCACGGTTCTCCTGGATTCTGGCGCAAATGTGGGCTTTTCCACCATCTTGGATTTCCTAAGCCCACAGCACAAATGGTGTAGCCTAATAACTTGAACGTGGGTCAAGACACCCAACAACCCGTAGATTTTTGAGAAGTGTCCTCCTGAATGGCCAGCCTTCTACTGGTTTGAGAGGCACTGGGGCAAGAATGACAGTGGTGGACAGGACCCTGCTCAAGCCAGAGGACTATGTAGGTGCTCCTCTGAGAACCACCAGGTTAGCTGGTGGGCTTCCCAAAGTATCGCCTGTAACCTTAGTCACATTCATAATCGGAGACAAGACGGCAAAGCTTCCTGTCCTGGTTCAGGACAATGTCCCTGCTAACATTCTGTTAGGTAATGATCTAGTAGATTTGGGATTGATCTCGGATGGTCTTCCCATGACTGCTGCTGTGGTCACTAGGTAACAGGTGACCCCGGGTCTGGCTGTGAGTCAGGTACCCGAGCCAAAGCCGCGGCCTAAGGCAAGAAGAAGGAAGACCAAGAAGGCAACCTCTGTGGAGGAATCCCCTTCTCTTCCTGCTGTTCCTACAGCACCCATCGGGATATATGCTCCGGACGGGCTGGGTCCAGTGGTAAACCCCGTCTCAACTCCTGTGGGAGAAGAGCCAGAAGACTCTCCTGTGGGAGAGATTCTCAACCCGGTGGATCATCCCGATCTTCAATGCTTGTTAGCTGAAGGGGGACCCTCCCGGGCAGACTTCTGTAAGGGACAGAGAGAGTGCCAATCTCTCGAGGGTCTGAGGAAACAGGCCCTGTCCCAGGCACAAGGAGAAGTGCCTTGGACCTTCCGGATATATTGGGAGGGTGAGCTCCTTGTTAGTGAGCCCACTAAGCCTGAACCTGGTGCCCTCAAGAGGTTGGTGGTACCCCTGGTTTACCGGCCCTTCCTACTGCAGTTGGCACATGAGGTGCCCTTGGCTGGTCATCTTGGTACCAAGAAGACTAAGCAGAGGCTCTCTGCCCATTTCTACTGGCCCCGGATGTGAGTAGAAGTGGAGTCACACTGCAGGACCTGCCCAACTTGTCAGTTGTCTGGCAAGACTGGAGGCAGTGTCATTGCCCCACTGCAGCCATTGCCAGTGGTTGGCACACCATTTGAGAGGGTGGGCATTGACATTGTCGGTCCCCTGGACCCTCCCACTTCAGGTGGACATCGGTTCATCCTGGTTTTGGTAGATCATGCCACCAGGTACCCTGAGGCTATACCCCTTCGGACTGTAACTGCCAAGGTGGTTGCCCGGGCTCTCCTGGGCATTTTCACCTGTGTTGGATTCCCCAAGGAGGTTGTCTCTGACAGAGGATCCAACTTCATGTCTAGTTACATGAAGATCATGTGGAAAGAGTGCGGAGTAGCCTATAAGTTCTCCACCTCTTACCACCCCCAGACCAATGGTCCGGTTGAGAGATTTAATAAAACTCTCAAGGGCATGATAGGTGCTTTGGAAGAGCCCCTAAGGAGGAAATGGGATCTCCTCCTGCCATGCCTGCCTTTTGCTTACAGAGAGGTACCTCAAGAGGGTGTTGGTTTCAGCCCCTTTGAGTTACTCTTTGGACATCCCGTGAGGGGGCCCCTTGCCTTGATCAGAGAAGGTTTGGAAGCCACCCCTCCAGGTCCCGCCAAGCAAGTGGGGGACTATGTGTTAGGCCTCAGACGGAGGATGACACAGATGATGGGTCAGGCAACAGCGAATCTCAAGGCCAGCCAGGAATTGAACAAATACTGGCATGACCTTAAAGCATCGCAAGTGGATTGGACTCCAGGACAGGAGGTCCTCTTGATGGAGCCTACCAAGCCTCGGCATTGGCAGATAAATGGACTGGACCCTTCAGGATAATCTCCAAGATGGGCGAGGTCAATTATCTGGTTGACATGGGAATCCCAGGGGTAGCCCCTCAGGTATTCCATGTTAATCGGCTCAAGCCTTTCCACAGGGAGCAGAAGTCTCATGTCTCTTGCTAGCTTGTCCCCAAGGCAAGTTCCCAGGCAGGTACCAAGGATTGGAGGTTCTGTGGGGACTACCGAGGAGTCAATGCCGTCACCAAAACTGACACGGACCCATTAACCCGGGCTGATGAGCTCGTGGACACCATAGGTGCTGCCAAATTTGTGAGCACCTTCTACCTCACTTCAGGCTATTGGCAAATAGCTCTGTCGGACCATGCCAAGGAAAAGACGGCATTCTCAACACCAGAGGGACTCTACCAGTTTAGGGTCATGCCTTTTGGGTTGACGAATGCCCCTGCCACCTTCCAGAGATTTGTCAACCATGCGCTCAGTGGGCTGGAAGCCTTTTGTGTGGCTTATTTAGATGACATTGCCATCTACAGTTCCACTTGGGAAGAGCATTTGACACATCTGGGTAAGGTGTTGCAGGCCTTGAAAAGGGCTAACCTCACTATCAAGGTCAACAAGTGCCAGATAGCTCAGGGGAAAGTCACATATCTTGGTCATGAGGTAGGAGGGTGTCAAATCCAACCTCTCCCCAGTAAGGTACGGGATGTACAGGACTGGGAGACTCCCACTACTCAAACCCAGGTGAGTGCCTTTTTGGGCCTCACTGGGTATTTTCGCAATTTCATGGCGGACTATGGAACCATAGCTGCACCACTGACAGCTCTGACTTCCCCCAAACAACCTAGGAAGGTTAATTGGACGGAAGACTGTCAGAGGGCCTTTGATGGCTTGAAAGAAAGTCTGTGTGGGACACCTGTGTTGTGTGCGCCTGACTAAAGCCGACCCTTTATGGTCCAGACGGATGCCTGCGACACCGGAATTGGAACTGTCTTGTCCCAGTTAGATGACAAAGGGAGGGAACATCCTATCATCTTCATCAGTAGACAACTCAAGGATACAGAACTTAGGTGGGCTACTGTTGAGAAGGAGTGTTTCAGTATAGTTTGGAGCCTTAGGTGTTTTAGGCCCTACCTTACGGGGTCTACCTTCAAGGTCCAAACAGATCATAAGCCCCTGAAGTGGCTTATGCAGATGAAGGGTAAAAACCCGAAACTGCTCAGGTGGTCCATTAGCCTGCAAGGGCTAGACTTCACCATAGAGCACAGACCAGGGAAGAGTCACGATAATGCAGATGGCCTTTCCAGAAGGTATGTTGACCATCTGGATGAGGGTGTCTATCCCGTGGGAGATTAGGCACCCTCCACCTCAGTCTGGGGGGGGGGCGACTGTGATGCTGGAAAAGCATCGGAGGGACAGGGCCTCCGTATCCTTGTCCTTTACTGCCTTTTTATCGTGTGTTCTGTCGTGTTTTCCACGCAGGAGTTCATGTGGGACTCCTGGCGGTGCAGCTCTCTCTCTTTTGGTTTGGTGAACAGACCCATGGGATACCCTTACAGCACCCATGGGTGGGGGTACAACCCTGTGCCCCTAGTGTATGTTTTTGGGCACCTGTGGGTGGCCCGCAGAGCAGGGTATGGGCTGGTGGCAGCTGCATGCTGAATTTGACAGGTGTGCTGAGTATCCTCCATTTTGGGATACCCATGCCCAGCCATTGGAATCAGTTGATTCCTGATGGAAAACAAGATGGCCCCTCTGGCCTCTTGCTTTCTATTGCCGATTACCTTGTTTTCCCAAAGGCCTGGGAAGCCCTGACTCTGTCCCTTCCCCCTGACTGGCTGTTGGGTGGAAGTTCCATATATGGTGTTGTTGTGAAGTCCAGTCCAGACTGACTGGAGCCTTCCCAGTGACTGTATGTTGTGGGTACACCCTGTGAGTGGGACCTGTGTGAATGGAGTGTGTGACCAATATGCACTTCTTGTTGTGGCTGTCTGCTTTCTGGTATGAGAGACAAAGACTGAGACAGCCCTGCCCGAAACTGGCCTGAATGCAGTGTCTAGTGTTGGATGGCTGGGTACTTGTCCCAATCCACATTCCTTGTTGTGAATGTCTGAGAGGGAGGAGGATGGCCTGAATGCACTGTGTGCCTGATTGGCTGACTGACTGCATGAATGCCCTTCTGTATGATTGGCTGCTGAGAGTGACCCAGCCGTGTGGATGAGAGACAAGATAGTATATCTGGGGACCTCTCACCACTGGAAATTGTTTAGAAGCTGTGTCGACACTTGAAGAGTAACTGAAACTGCTGATCTTCGGCACCCAGCTGGAAGAAGAAGTCTTGCTGTTGCATTTGCTTCGGCCTAATCTGAAAGCTGCTGAATTTGTTGAAGACTGATCCGAGAGAGGACCTGGTATGGCACCCTCTTCCCGTGCTCCGAGGGACCATAGAGCACCGATAACCTTCGCCGAAGCTCCCTGGAAGTCAGACCATCGAAAGGCTGCCGACCCGAGACGGGACTGCTGAGGAGGTCGAAGCAAAGCACCCGGACTTCGCCGCTGTCGAAGTCTATTGCCATCGACCAGGGTTCGCAGGTTTATGTAACCGCTGGAGGCCCGTCGAAGTTGTGTTGCCCAGCCGTGGGGACCACTTGACGCCGTGCCGCCGACGACCGGAGCCACCCGCTCCTTTGCCTAAGAACATTTGAATCGAAGAACTCCCTTGTCTGCAACGTTGACCGCTTTGTCCCCCCGGAGAAAGTCGAGGACGACCAATGCGCCGAGGGGAATCCGCCGGTGGGTTTCCTGCCACCTGAATGCCACAAAGACTTCGACAACTCGACGCCCTTGTTGGGCCACAGTTCTTCTGAAACTCTTTGCGGTCCTGAACAATCCATCGCAGAGGTGCCCCGCACACCTCATCCTCGCAGGACGTCGCTGATGAGCACCGCCTGGATCGACGCCGTGGTCTCGGCACCCTTGAACTTCTCATCAGCGCCGTTGACGACAAGTTCACCATCTTCGACGCCTCTCGACGTTCCGTGGCTCCTTCTTTAAAGGGAGTCACTCAAGAAGGATCCTTTGAGGCGTCTTCGAAGAACTCTACTCCACCAGGTACATTGGGGGGTAAAACATTAATAGGAGGAAGTAAGGCTATTGAACAATATATGGACTGGGCTTGTGCTATATATCTTTATTTTACAGGTTGCCCAGGTAAGGGGATCACCGCACAGAACTGTGTCTAGTGGTAGGGGCCAGAAATCTGCCTATTGTTTCAACCACCTTGCGTTCCTTCCTAGCTCTATGGCTGGTTTTGCCCTCCTTCTGGTGCCTGGTATCCAAACTGCAGCCAATGTAAAGTGGCTGCAGATAACTAGATATGAGATGCTTCATATTGCGAACCAGACAGAGCAGGGCCTCAATTCAATAAGAAGTGAGTTGAGAGCAATTAGGCTCATGACTCTCCAGAACTGATATGTTCTGAATTTACTCACAGCTATGGAAGAGGACATCTGCAAGACAATTGGACTGTCTTGCTTCACGTACACACCCCCAAATGATGCAGACAATGAATCGTTACACCCATGTCATAGGGACCCTTCACAGTTTGAGAATTCCGATGGAGAAGGAAGCTGGAGTGAATGCAGATGATTGGTTTGACTCCATGTTTTCGTGGGCCCCATCATGGTCAGAGATAGCTGTAAAAATGCTGGATCCCATCATAGTAATTTTGCTCGTAATTTCTTGTTTGTGTCAGGTGATCCTGAGGTGATGCACAAAGACTTTGCCGTGGAGGGCCATAATGATAATTTCAATAAGGGTGGGTAAAACTCCTCCTCTCACAAAACATAAGTACACACAGACCGATAGGTGGGATGGGATTGTCAGGCCAATAATGTTAAAACAGCGCTGCATTTGGAACCCCTGGGGACGGTGACCACACCCCCATCAGACCTAGAGAATTATATTGAGTGTTGGGCCAATTTAGCAGGAGATGGAGGGTGCTATTTTATGAATGGCACTCTGGAAGAATATGCCTGAGGGGGCGGTGGGGTGGAGTTTGCTTCACGTGTGTAGAACATGGGTACCTAAGGATGATGAGTGTAGAAGGAAGGAGAAGTGTTAGTTAATGGAGTATTAACTAAAGGGGGAATGGTGGAATGCAAGTACAGTGTCCCAGCCAGGCAAAAAGGTTCAGGTTGAGGAAAACCTATTAGGATGCAACATCAGAAGGAGCAAAGTGAGGTTTCCACCACAGACAGTGCATATGTTGTTTTAGTTAGGTTTGATACATATTAGATATGCACATATAGCAACACAGAAAGAGCAACCAATGCATAATGTTGGGGTTGCAGAGTTCATAGATAGGACAGCATTATAGGCTGGTGCTTAGTAGATGTACTGTATTGATGTAGGATAGCGTGATGTGCAGGAAGGACTGAAATAAGCAGAAGATGGAGTCAGAAAGGCAGTGTGACAGAAGTGAGGTTGGTGTGCTAACTTGGCAGAAGTGTCACCATTTTTTACGTTAAAACCTAGCGCACAATGAACAAAAGAGAATAGAGGCCTTGGTGTGGATTTGTGGCTGTGGTAGTTTAGCTCCAAAAACAAATGCCCTTTTCCAGTTCCCCAGGAGAGAAGCCGAGGTCAGAGACACTCATGATTCGCAGACAAGCATTAATTGGATGCAGCTGTGGGGACTGAACGTGGTGTGAACAGAATATTAGTTGGAAGAAGAGCAGGAAGGTGTGTGCCCTTTGATGGTCAAATTCATAAGAATAGGGCACAAGGTTCTGCGATGCCAATGAGCTGGTTGAAGATTTAGAGCACTACTGCCCTTACCCTGGGGCAAACACTCCCCATGAATAACACCTAGATATGCAATTTAAGCAAACAAATATGTTAAATTCAGACATAGGTGCGGTGACCTGGTCACATTATTCCTGGGCACCTGTGGCGGGAGGGGGAGCCTTGTCTGGAACATCTTGTGATTTGGGACAGGAGGAGCGGATAGTGATGCCAATAAATTTAGTACAAGGTCAGGGGTACAGCTTGTGTGAGCCATGGCATTTGGGTTAATGAGAACATCTATTGTTTTATCAATGCAGAGTTGCCCTCACCAAGTTACTTTGATCACATCTGGAACAGTAGGGTACACATCACATGATGGTCTCAAATTACGAATGTATTGATAAGAAAAGACCAATCAGATAATTGGGTTTGACAGTGAAGATGCAGGGGACCATATGTTTAGGAGAATGTAGGTAGCATAGATGTGGCCAATCGTCCAAAGGGACTATAGGGGGGATTAGCATGTTCCATAGGTGGTAGCCAATGTGGGTGGATGGATTATGCTGTACTCATTATTGTGCCTGGTAGTGATAGCTTGTGAAATTTCCACTATATAAGCTGCAAACCTTTGAGATAAGATGAGCTCCATGTAAGTTTGGTACTACGGGACCATCTGAGGGATTCTAACATTCTGCTCTCCCAAGGAGTTTCCAAAAATGATGGGCTTTTGTCAGGGAAATCTGGTCAACTTGAAGTCAGCACAATATCAGGCTGAATTGAACATGTGTTACTAAAACTAATACAAAAGAACAACTGCTTTTCAAAATAGTTACACTATCACATGTAATAGGTGTATGTTTGGATTCCTACAATATTGGCGTTTTATACATAGGTTAGACATTTGTAACGTTCACCTGATATCCACGGGGACGCCACTCAGTCTGGTTGGATCACTACCGACCTTGAACCCTCTCCCTTGGACTCTTGTTCGGCCGAGGACCGGGTCTGAAAATACAGGAATTTGGGTTTATTTTGTTGTCTCTTCCTGCCTGGAGCCCACCTCCCTTGTGGACCCAACTTCCCCCCTACTGCTCTCCTCACCTTGCTTTATTGTATGGTGTGCTCTCCGTCCTGCTTCTCTTTGCAGGGGTGCGTTGTTGGATGGGCGCATCGCAACATAGTTGCCTCACTGGTGCAGGCCCTCTGAGTCCAGACCTGCTGCGACTTCAGTTTGTCCAGGTAAGACTGCTGGTTTGGCAGTTTTGTCCTTTACTTTGCAATTTCCCCTATTAATGTCTCTCCTTCTAACTTGGGTGCAAGAAGAGTTCTAGTGGTGTCGTGCTGCTTGGAGCTGCGCACGAGATGGTGAGTGAAAGCGTGATGCACGGCGCTATGTGCTTTTTCTTATACTGACCTGTTTGTTCTCTCTTCCTTGCAGGCTGCTGCGATGTCCCCGAAAGGATGCTGCTGAGAAGATGGAGCGCGGTGAGTAAAGCATAGCCTGCACCGCCTTCTTGATCTTTTGTGTACTAATCAGTGTTTCTTCTCTCTTGCAGGTCGTTCTTATGGCCCGAAGTGGACGTGGGGCGAGGGCGATTTAAACCCAGGTAAGCGTGCAATATTTTGGCTATTTCCAGTATTGGAGAATAAACCCTTACTAATGCTGTTTTTCGTTCTCTTTCTTCCCAGGTTGCAGCTTCTTCAAGATCACGGGAACGTCGCCGAGATGGAAGATTCTCAGGACCCAGGAATGCAGGACAGGAGCAGGATTCACTCACAGGTAAGTGTAGACTAACAATGTTCTTGTTCTTGCAGTTAACCGGCTCCGGAATGCTGGTGAAGATCTGAGCTGAATGTGGTGAGCGTCACGCTGGCAAGTGCAGACTAACGCGAAGCGTGTTTCTCAGGCTCGGTGTGGCTTATATAGCTCCCAGGTATCCCAGGTACCCCTAGGTCAAACCACACCTAAGAGAGTAGACCGCATAGCTTGGTTATAGGACTGAGCTATGTGGGGGCATCCAGGTTGTGCCAAAGGCTATTGCCAAGCACAGTTCTCAAGTTCTTTGCTTCACCTATAAGCCTGGCACCAAAGGCGCCAGGACTGGCTCCAAGAGAGCCTTGGGTGAGATGGTGAGGCCTTTGAGGCCATGATGGAAGTTCGTGGCGCAGCCCAAATGGCTTGCCTATTAGGGCCAGGGGCAGGGGTCATGACACATTTCAGGAGAATTCCTATGTTCTGTGGGATCCTAGAACGATTAGAGATGTAGTCCACTCATTATAGATTTATGCCATTAGGTCTTTATTATCACTGAGGGTGTCAACACGTGTTTCGACCACTCAAGGTTCTTTATCAAGGCTTTGGTCATCATCCATTATACATTGTTTGTTCACATATTGGTAGAATGTCATATCCAAAAACAAGTGTGAAAAGTGCACAGTGATTTTGTGAAAGGTGTATGTAGTGACATGTGCAAAAGTTTGAAAAAGAGGGAGGGGTTGTTTGTGACATTTATTCATCAAGAGCACAAATTTGTCAGCCCATTATCAACATGTGGTATATTCAGTAAAATATTTTGGGTGATTGGTGTATGCGTTGCATACAAGTTATAGTAATACATATGGTAAAGCACAAGAGACATAGTAACACCAGGGAAGGAAAGGAATAGGAGAATGTGGTTCTATACTGAGTTTTGAAATTAAAATTAAGTTCATTTTGAATGGATTGTGGTAATGATGTGGGCTTACCAAGTGTGATTTATTCCTGTACATTGGGTTGATATGTATAAAGCGCCAATATTGTAGGAATCCAAAAACACACCTACAGATCCCTCACTTGCGGTACAAGAACACTGCCCTAATGCATTCTTGCAGCCGGCGTATAAGGATAAGTTTGGCGCGGTAGCCAAATGTTCCTGGTGCTCTCACCCTTCTTCTATATCATATGTAATATCCAGCATATTTTTATAAACTTTTTACAATAATTGGGATGTTGTCGGAAAAATGAATACACTCTCGCATTAGAGAAAACAAATACAGCAATGGTTCGTTTTGAGTTCATTCTTCAGGTACAGCAGGGAAACCGCTCTTCAAAATGAAGATTTATGTAACACGTGCCATGTTCCATTTCTGATATTCAGTTCCATGATTGGGAGGGAATAAAGCAGTATCTGTTTATAATGTAATGCTGCTCTGTATCTCACCAATACTTTGCGATAATATTGCTGTTGATCATATTGTTCAATAGCAGCAGGCACTGTTCTCCATGAATACAGAGTGTTTTTACCGTGGAGCATAAATGCATGTTTTGCTGTCAAACTCAGTCTTTTGGGCAAAAGGTACTCCAGGCTCAATAGTGTTCATGACATGGTTTAGTTTATGGCACTATTCGTACCATGTGTTGAGCGCTGTCTTTGAGGATGAGGGGGCAGGTGAATACCTGCATCCCACAAGTGCAACCTATTCATAACAATGAAAGAACTTTGAAGTAAGTGAAGCAGTGAAGCAGGAAAAGGAAATATTCAGGCACTTTTCACTTTGATTTCTGGCAGTGTTCATTTGCCTTTGATTCTCCCCACAGTTTTAGGTTTTAATTTCATTAGGTGCAAAATGGAGCACATATTGTGATGATGGTATCGCACCAGCTGGGCTGTGTCAGCAACTGGCTCGGGAGTGCTTACGTCCCACCCACCCCCACTTGAGGAGGTTGCTTGAAGAAGTCAGCACTCTGCTGTGATGCTCCAATGTGAAAAGGATGCTACAGTAAGAGCCTGTCAAATGTGTCACCTGGGGAAGCAGAGTACTTACATTTAAACAATGATTGACTTGGCAGCAACAAACAGAGGCAGAGGATCACTGCCTGCAGAGGCGATACCCATACCCTATGATGAAGTAACTGCAGTGCTCATTTTTTAGATGGCCCACGCCACAATAATTAGCATCTCTTAAAAATTCAAATATCTTCTGAAATGAGATGGAAAATGCATCTAATGGGGCAAAGGAAAGTGTAATAGCCGATCAGCCTTCTTAGCTCAGAGGAAGTGGGGCTGAGAGCACACTGGGCTCATAGCCCCATCCATGAGCACTTTTCAATGCTATTAGCCAGCTCCCTCCCAAAATAAATTTGAAGCTGGCTCTGCAGTTGCTCACCAAAGGACTTCCAATCACTTCCAAAACTGGCTATGAGGCAATTCCACACGGGTTCCATTGGGTTCCTTTTGCGCAGCGCACTTTTTAAGTCTTATGTCTGCTGGCGGTTTCTTCTGAAAGGATGTTTATGTTTTCATTTTGGAAATGCCTCTCGCACCTCAGCCCCGATGGCTGCCACATTTTTTTTCTCTGTATAATCGGGTGGAGTCCACTCTCCATCATCCCTTACTTTGATACTCCTGGATAATCTATATCTCCTCCCCCACCTCTGCACAAGCCTCAACACCCATGGAAATGTGTGCAATCATAAACCCAGAGAAGCTCAGCTACGACAACTGTCTTGTTCAACTCACCCCCAACTCCCTGAGGCCCTATATCACCCATCTGCACAAACCATAATGCCCCATCCATGGGTCTATGCCTGTCCCTGTGCCTTACTTCCAAGACTGTAGGCCCTGGCCACAACCACCGCAGCATGTCACACACATGGATACACCTGTAGCATTGCGTTTCAATTGGCAAGTTATGGGGAGTGCGTGCAGTCTTGGGTGCATGGCTGAAGGCCATGCACCCAAGACCAAAGTTATAAGTACTAGACGTGGAAGCCACTGCACACCCATCCCATGTAAGATCTATGGACATACAGCTAGGAGTGAAGCCTCTGGCCAGAAGCACTGAAGGATAACACACCTATAGTAAAACCCCCACTACCACACATCACTGAGGTGGTTGTGGAGAGACCCTGCCCTCTTGGGTGCATGGCCAAAGGCCATGCACCCAATAACACAGCTATAATTTCTTCATGATGTATTTCCTATGCCCACCTTGTACGCACAGAAAATGAGGGGTCCAATAAGGGCAGTATTTCAGTCCATGCAGTGGACAGGAAACTTCTAACTGTTGAAAGCACATGCGTAGTGGTAGGCAACATTGAAATTGACAACATGCCGTGATTGCATTACTTTTCCCCGATGGCTATTTACACGGCCACGGTAGTGGCCATGTAGTTATGGTTAAGTTGCTGTTTCCATAGGAAGAGCACTTTTTGGGCGGCTTATAACTTCGATCCCCCTGGACGAATCCTCACCAAACTTTGCAAAAAATATGGCCCACTCTGAATCTTTTTGCAAAGTTTGGTGATGTTTGGATGTTTGGTGCAGGGGGGGCAAAGTTATAGGGGGGGTCCCAAAACGTTTTTTTTTTCCCCATAGACTGAATGGGGGAAAACTTTGCGCACGGCTACAGGCGAAACCGCTGGACGGATTTGCACCAAATTTGAGGCAGTGGCAGGGGCTTGGGCGTGAAAGCGTGCTTTTGCAAATTTTGTGCCAATCCATCCAGTAATTCCCTTAAAAACGATCAAAAAGTATGTCTCTAAAAATTAGTGATATCTATGTCCGCTCCGCGGTCACACTTCCCTGTTCGCTCCGTGGAGAACATTGCAATTGGCTATTCCGTGGCGTACTGCCCGCGACCATGTTGCGCTTTCACTGATTGGTTATGGCACATCGTGAAGTGCGTCGTAATCTTTCGATACATCCGCCATGTTTACTTCGTTTTCTGTTGAACGCGAACATCGGCGCTAACATACGTAAACGAAGAAGGCACCAATGCACTTAGAATACTTATGGAACACTGTTTTGAAAGGTGAGCGTTAATGAGACATGGTAGTAGAAAGTCAAACATTGAAGTATTCTTGTTAGCACTGGCATACAGTACAGTGGGACTTGCTACTCATTGTACGACATGAATTTACTTCGTCCATTTTACAATCCATAAACAACATTACTGCAGTCAGAGTGGCGGGAATCTGAGGCAGCCACCTGCTCTATTTCGTACACACAGCCCTTCTGCACGTGTACGCCAGTAGCGGTTCTCATAAATAGACGCTCATATGTTGTTGCAAAATGAGAATGTATTTGCATTCGGAGTGAAGGCCACTGCATTTTCTCTTTTCAACACGAGCTCAGTACGGCCGCATATTTGTCGACACCCATAAGGGTCCTGTGTTTTTTAACCTTGAAATACAGGGAAAGAGTAGAAAGAATGTTCCAGCTTTCTGCGCCTTCGATTTATTTTTCCATTTATGGACATTGCACATTGTCGCCGTCCCTAGGATCCCACTACATTTCCTCCTATTGAATAAATGTTTTACTGAAAATGTTATGTAGTACAACTGTGGTTTATCCAAAGGTTGTTTATTCATACATCTTTTAAATCCTCCTCAGATACTTTCTTCCCTATTGTGATTGTCACGGATTACAGATGCCAAGTGATGAGTTTTTTAACCGTCAAATGCAACTGTTTATAACCGGCTGTCTCAGCATTATAATTCACTGGGATGATCGTGTGGGCCCTTTGCGTCCTTACGCTGCTGTCACTATAAGAAGTAACATTCATTCCTTTCTGGTGCTGTAGATCACAGCGGTTGATGTCGTCTTGCACATCAATGTGGGAGGAAAATGACTATTGTAGCGGAAACGTTTGCTTTCTGTGTGTGGAAAAAAACAACGTGACCTTTAACATTGTCAATATCGACCAAAGAGACAAACTTAATACTTCTATGGAAAAGCGAATAGTGCTATCTTTTCGCACAGTTCATTGTGAAACCAAACTACTTTACTACTTGCATAAGGCGATGATTTCGCTCACTTTATTGTGAAATAAAACTACTGGGCACATTTTTAAATGTTAGTCTTTTCTTTACAAATTTACTCTCTGTTTGCACAATGTTGAATGCTACGTTGCAGGTCGTAATGTGTTCTTTTGTAGGTACTACATCACGGCACGTACGTCCATATGGACGCATTTGTTTAAGCTGCCAAAGAACGTTATGTAGAAAGGTACTCCATACCACCTGCATTGGCTACGGGAGGGTCTGGCCCATCTCATATGCATTAGTGCCGTCAGGCCAATTTCTGTCACCGTCAGCCCAATTTCTGTCACCCAGATGCCCTATGCACAGAAATGTTTGTACAATAATATAGGGTTACACCCTCCCAATACACATATCTTCACACCTTTCCACCTGTGTCCCTTACAAAATTTTGTGTCGAAAGGTGAGTGGCAATGGTGTTGCATCCAGTATTTCTGACGTCATTGTGCTTCGCATCACAGAGTTTGTTTGGTATTTTATGTCAACGTAAGTACAGTACTCCTTTGCTGTGTTTATGCACAGTTTTACAGAAAAAAATTAGTACAACACATGTATGTAAAGGTCAATGACAACGACTGAAAAGCTTTGTGTTGTGCATGTGATAGTCTTTTCATATTTACCGGTACAGCTTCCGTCTCTGAGGGGTAGCCTCTATGTATGGGTAGTGCCCACATTGTCGGGGATATGGCTACTGGCCTTTACTGCAAGGGAGAGATCATTGCATTGAGGTGGCCATGTCCACCAGGGACTGCTTTTCTGGTAAAAGTCTTGCTCATAACCACATATTTATCAAGGAACACAAATGTGGTGCTGCCATAACAGTAACAGTTTCTTTTTTGCTTTCTGCAGCCTGCAACGGAAAGCGAAGAAGGCTTTCTATCCAATGCCCCTCTTCCCTTTGTATGGTGGCCATCTTGAAAAAGGATTTGTTTTCTTCAGCCAGGAACGCCGGAGGCGTTCTGGTTGAAGACAAAAAATCCTCTTTCTTGGTACAACGAATTACTGCTGTAAAATCTCGATTGCCAATGGCATTCATCCCCCACTCTTTGGGGAGGAATGGGGTGAATGACCCAGAAACGTCGGTATGCACTCTTGCTTATATTGTGTTGCACACTTGCATTGTGGAGTTCTGTGGTGGAAATTTTGCAGTTAGAAGTTCTTACAACAATACCCAATGTATTTTTGCACTATCAACCAGTCACACATGTCATTCTGAAGTGTGTATGACTGTTCGAACACGCCCCCATGCTATACGTCAGCATATGACAATGTGGAATTCTTTGAAAGGTGGGCAGTTACTTCAAATGTTCCTTTACAGTCGTCTGCTTACGTGTTACTATTGGAACCCTGATAAATGTAGTTGAACATTTTTCTTACAGTAATGTTATGATGCATTTATACTACTAAAAACCTATGGCATTCAGTTAAAATAAAATTATTACAGGGAGGTTATGGTTACGTTGCCCTCCCAAAAACCTGTAAAATTCACTACAAAAAAAATGTTGTTGAGGGGCGTTAGGGTTAAGTTGCCCTACGAAAAACCTGTGCACTTCACTAAAGAAAAATGTTCGCCCTCCCCATTGTGGTGCAAATTAAAAACGAAAAACCCCTGAAATTCGCCAGTTATGGGAGACTGAGCGCCCTTACTTGCCATCGCCACTGTACACTGCTAATAGTGACACCCAGAACATGAAAGCTGTCCTCTGAAATGTCACTGATGACATCACTGACGACATCACGTTTAGCCTATTTGTTTTCGTTGCCTGCCATATATATATATATATATATGTACATTCAGTAAAAAAATCTTTGTTAAAGGGATGTTATACTTCACAGTGAAACCAAAAAACACTGCACATTCCCCCATTATGGTAAGCTAAGCAACCATAACTGCCCGCACCACTGCGCACTGCTAACACTAACATCCAGGACAAGAAAGATGACATCACAAATGTCATTGCATGCAGGCGACCCAATAGAACATAAGTGCTTACCTTCGTGGGCCCCTGCAGGCAATTTGCTTTTTTTTTTTAAACGAAGGTGACTGCATTTTTTTGCTGATGTTAAACAAATGAATTGCTATGAATTCAGCATGACGTTTACATAAGGTGGAAGATGGTAGATTCCATTACAATTCATTGTCAATGCATTCCGCAATCGTAAACTGGGGGAGGCATTTGCATAATTCCAAACATAGCGGAAAAGTGAACTGCAAAGTTTTAATCTTTACTTTTTCTAAATGCAGCTGCAGTTATGAAACCAAGAAACCAGCCAGCACACGCGGGTACGTAGACACACTCTGTGCTTATGCAAGATAGCCAAAGGCACGGCCACCCACCCGCACGCATCTGCTGTCCTATACTGCTTCAAGACACATTGCACAGCACCTCTGCCATATGAATGGAGCTTTCCATCATGTTAGAAATGTGCTCTAGCGGCACACATAATGATTCTCCTGCTCTCGCATACTCTCCAGACTACCTCTCAGCGCCCATACACATGCCAGCTCGGCATGGGTGGCTAGCAGGGACCTACCTGCACCTACCGATCTTTGTATTGGCTAAAATGCACACACGCATTCTTAACTCCACTAACGAATCTCCCACACCTGCACTGTACAAATGTCAATTACATCACAATTACATTGCAAAACTGGTGGAGAGGATTACAATTGCACACGGGGGACTGTTTTTGCATGAGTGTGCCAACATGACGAGTCCCCTTGTGTAATATCCAAATTGGGGAAAAGGACCCCATTGTGCCTTATTTGTCAGCATTAGAAGCCATTAGACGTATCTGAGTTTGCAATGTTTGCTACTAAAAAAAGCTTCCCTCATAATATGGCTCCATATAAATGAACACTAATAGTGACAATTCCACTGTTGAACATCACAACGTTTATCTCTTGACTTACTCAGGGCAACATTTTCCATGTCATTTCCCATGATCCCTCGAGTATCAAAGATTCATGTCACTCTGTGTGACATCATTTTCTATGATGTCGCTTTCATGGGCAAATTATGTGCCCCCACCTACTCCCCCTTATTCCCCTTCGCTCCCGCCCCCTCCACCACATCTCTTGCCGCACAGGGCCTTGCAAGTCCTAGAACCTGCCCTTGTCTGCGTTGCTGTACCCTGTCCATGTAAATGTGGGGTAAGGAAGGGAAGCCACACCCTGGCAAGGAAAAGACAGCGTGGCCAAAGAAAATATCACTTTCATTACATCACCTAAGAGCAAATAAAAACAACTTTCCAGGATCCATCCCAATTGAACGTCCTTTCGCCTATGGTGGAGTAGCCATGTATGAATAACTTTGCTTGCGTCTGCTCACAATTCCATGGCAAGCACGGACAATGTATTATGGCTTATATATTTAGACTTCAAGGAAAGCGGGGCCGATGGGTCAGGGCAGTTAACAAAGGAGTGAGAAAACACGCAGTATCGGGAGATGCTCTTCAGCGTTTTTTTCTGCTAATATTAGATTTTAGAAAACTGGAAAAGATTGCGAACGTGACGGCATATAGACTTTTCTCAAACTACCTGGAGGCTGAGAGCCTTTAAGATGGGGTGCGCTTCATGTCTGTGCCACATACTTTGACTCCCTGCATTGTATGCTGATGCCACCCATCAAGATGGGTATGCTTCATGTCTGTGCCACACAACTTGACTCTCTGCATTACATGCTACCACCCCCCCCCCCATCTAAAAGGGGTCAGGCTAACTGTACTGTTGTGTTCCTTACTAGCACTTCTATAATTAAGACCTCTCACAAGCACTTTGTAACCAAGTAAGCCTTCTTAACAGTGCCACGATGCCCGAGGGCAGTTATGCGCTGTACAAATACAAATAAATAAATAAATAAATAAAAATTCATTGTATAAGCTACAGCTGATCTTATTTTTGTTTTGCAAATGTTCAAGAAAATCAGGTGGAATCGTAAGAAAATGCATTTTATCTTAATATGAAAGTGTAAACGGCCTTCAGGTGCAGGGGTTGTGGGGTGAATAACTCTGACTCCCTGGTTAGTAGCTTGAATCCAAAACGCTGTGCAAGAAGTGCAACTGAATGCTTCTGAAATTATTGGCTATCGGATACAGAGGCATGCCATGAGCGAAGGCATACAGATTTGCACACGTTACAATACTGCCATCTAGTGACGAAAGAGTATTTTAAAGGTTAACAGCAACCAAAGTAAGGTTAAAAAAGAATCCATGCGTATACTTGCAGTGAAGCCACAACCTCGTGTCGCCTTACAAGATTACGAATAGGTTAACGCGATTGTGAAGGCAATGTACAGAAATGTGCCATACATGTTTCCTTACTTATTACCAAGATATAAAGTTTAGGGAAAATTGGTAAGGACTGAGTTTTCCTTCTACATATTTAAACAAAAAGTCAAACAATTATAGATTTGTTTTTAAAGCACCTACGAAACGCATCATGATAAAATGGGGCACAGTTGAAACCATGTGCCCAAATCGTGGACGAATTGTATGCACTGAATGGCCTGTATATGCGTGAGGTGCTTGATGAACATTCAAGTAGCGAGTGTACCATGTCAACGTGGGCGGGTGCTAAAAGGGGACGACGTCCCCTTGCTTTTCTTTTTCGAGGCAACCCGTTATCACTCCCTTACTTTATGGGACCCAGAATACAGTTCCAGGACATATTTTTAAATACTTTTTCCTAATCTCATCACAACGGGGGACTCGACCCTGCACCCTGCTGACATCGGGACATTACAACATTGTGCTGAGCTATCTTTCAGGTGCTGGAAAGGTATTATGGGATTATGTACAGAAACACGATACTCAGAATCTTCGGCAAAACAATCACGCTAAAAAGTTTGAGGTAGGATGACCTGGCACTGGTTGAACCGTATCACAAAAAATCAACAGCAAAAGCTTACCCACATATAAAAGCGTCATTCGTGATTAAAGACCTTGAAGACATCCCTCGAGAACTACATAAATCTGGAATCAGGATACTAAACTGGTCAGAGACCAACAGTGAAGCACAAAGGGAGAGAGAAACAATTAGAAGCCCGTACCCGAAACCTCGAGACCTCTTAGATCCGAAGAGACGGGACTACGAGACCCTGACTCGCACCCCGTGTTGGAGAAAACAGAAGCGAGTATCTCCGCCAAATCGACATCAAACCTCAAACTACGAAAGAATTAACTTGGAAAACCGAAGGGAGTACGCACTGCACGAAACACCCAGGCAAATTCTGAGGAGAGAACGAGTCCGTGAATCCACTTCTCACGCGGAGGGAAGAGAAACTGAAACAAGAGAGGGAAAAGAAAAGATGAAGGAGCAAAAGTGTCAGAAATCCTCCCCTACTCCTCCCCGCGACCCGAATGCGTCAGAAAAACCGAAGCCCCAGAATTCCATCCAACAAAGAACCAGCGCGCCTCTTGGATTCCAGGACAGCCAAAGCATAAGGAACCAACTGTGGTCCTGGCTACCGAAAGCCCTTCTCAAACCATTACAAAAATAGCAACCAGCAGGGCTTAAACTGCTGCCTCGAGACAACATGGACAAAGCTAACGAAATTACCCTAAAACTGGGTTCTTGGAACACGTGTGGGTTCAAAGACTTAACACAAAAAGGAGGAATCAACTTAGGGCAGTTCGACATCTTGGCCCTACAAGAAACCTGGCTCACGGAGGTACCGTCTTTGGACGGTTTTGAAATTGTTCTCTCCCCGGCAGTGAAAAGCCGCTTGGGCAGGCCATCGTCTGGAATTCTATTAGCGGTTCGTGCAGGGAGAGGAATCAGCATTACAAAAGTCCTGGAATCATCCAAACACCATCTGGTAGCGTCCTTGGAATGGGCAATCCCCCTTGCGTCAAAAATACAAGCAAAAGAAGACCCCCAGAAGGCCAAGCTCGCAGTGATTATTGTATACTGGAATTCCTTAGTAATCTCCGACGCAAAGTTCCTCAAACTGATCGAAAAATCTATAGACACCCTATTTGTGGAGGAAAACACAGTTCACATAATAATTTGTGGAGACTTAAACGCCAATTGTCAGACCCGAAGGGAATGGTCAAGAGAGTCTATAAGGAAGAGCACAAAGGAAGAAAGAGGAGCCCAATGGAACGATCTCATGGCTTCAAGAGGATTCAGCAATATGGCCAAGGACTTTCCCGCTACAAATAGACCTCCGACGTGGGAAAGAATGAAAAAGTCTGCGACAATAGACTACATCTTCACATCGGCAGAAATGCAGAAAGTGATGTCCTCATTCGAGGTGATTAAAACAGAAGCAAGCGACCATAACTTATTACAAGCGACGTGGAACTCCAGCTGCAAAGACAAAAGCAGGATGAGGCACATGGTCGAAAGTAACAATCAAGGAACTCGCCTAAGGCTAACTGAAGAAAGAATCGACCAACTAACTTCGAAATACTCTTTCTGCAACTCAACAATAGATTACCATCCCCTGCTAAGCCCTTTCAAAATCAGCTTGAACAAGAAACGGGGAACTGACTCGTCCAAATCGCACCAATTTGACAAACAGGTGGCGGCTAGAAGGGCCATAATACGAAAGTTAAAAAGGTGGACGAAAAGGAACAACTTGAAAGCACTGCAAGAAGAACTGAAAGCAGAAACGAAAAAATATAAAGCCTGGATAAAAAACCATCGAATAAATTTGTATCAAAAAGACTCCGAAACAATGTTGAAAAAAGGGGCGGGAAAAGATGCTAGAGATTTTTGGAAACTGCTAAACCAAGTGTGCACGTCAAACTCAAATACCCCTTGTAACGCAGTAAGCGAAGAAAATTGGACAACGCACTTCACTGATCTGTTTCGAGCACCATCAAAGGCGAACCCTACAAACCATGAGGAAACCGAAACTGAGTGGATTGACGTGTCCGATAAAGAAGACATCCATGACCTGTTGAGAAAACTCAAAGCTTCCAGAGCACCTGGACCTGATGGGATCACAAACACCGATCTGAAAACATACTCCGAAAACTGGGTGCCTTTCATAAGCCTGGTGCTCAGTAAATGTTCAAACACCAGATCCATCCCGAGGTCCTGGACCTCAGCAATAGTGGTTCCCATCTACAAAAAAGGCGCAAAGTCGGATCCTCACAACTACAGGCCAATTGCCCTGTTGGACACAATTGGGAAAATATACGGCTCCCTGCTCCTAAAGAGATTTCAAAACTGGGCAAAGAGCGCCCCCTGCGCGGATCCATTTCAAGCAGGATTAAAAAAAAAAACTAACGGCCACAGTTAACATCATGCTACTTAGCATAACCAAAAGTAAGACTCTGCAAGGATCCTCGAGAACTTTTCTCGCTTTCATTGACCTATCGCAAGCATTCGATATGGTGGATAGAGAAATGCTATGGGAGAAGTTAAAAACATGGGACTGTCCCCCGAACATCCTCGCTCCAATAAAAGCTCTCCACAAAGGAACAACCATGAGGGTCAAACTAGATCAACAGGGCCTACTCTCGGAAGAGATCTCAACCAACCGAGGAGTGAAACAGGGGTGCCCGCTGGCCCCCAAATTATTCATTGCTTTCCTGGGTGACATAAAAGAAGCAAGCAAGAATACTCGATCGTTTCCTCCGAAAATTGGTAACACACCAGTTTTGCGACTGCTATACGCCGATGACATCACCCTGTTGGACAGAACAGAAATCGGTCTTCAGAGACAAATGAACGATCTAGCAGAGTTTATCAACCAGGCCAACTTAATCATAAACAAAGCAAAAACAAAAGTGCTGATACTGGGAAAAAAAAACAAAAGAGCGAAAGATTTCAACTGGAATCTTGAAAAAGTCAATGTGGAAACAGTAAAAACCTTCAGATACCTGGGTGTAATAATAGACAGCACTCCCACAGAATCAGCGATGCAAAAAGAACTCTGGAAGAAAGTGCGATCCCTGACCTCCCAAGCCAGAGTGCTGGATAAGAAATTTGGTCGCTTCTCTCTGATCCCGACAATAACATTCTATAAAGCCAAAGTTGTCCCGGCCCTGACATACAGAGCAGCTGCGATGCCATCGGTTCCAAACACAATTTGGAAAAAACTCGAGGGTTACTTTTGGAAATCAGTACTAAATCTGCCAAAATCAACCCAGATGGAGGCAATAAGATGAGAACTAGGCCTCGTCTCACTAAGCACGACAGTGGAATTGGCAAGTGTATCCTTGTTCAGGAAAACAATCCTTCCCGACGCGCCACCTCTTTACAAACTAATTGACTTGGAGATCAAGTCAGGCGCGTGCAGTATGATTCGGAATTGGGCTGAACAAATAAAATCAAAGCTGAGCCAAATTGCATGTACAAACGAAGACCTCATCACGAATCCAAATAAGATTAAAAAAAAATTGGAAGAGGCTGACTGGATCAACACCGAAGAGATAGTCAAGATCCAAAGAAGCTAAATGAGACAACCCAGTTACTCCGAAGATTCCCAAACAAATCAATGAGACATTTTCTTCTAAGAGCTCGTTTAAACCTGCTACACACAAACGAGATTCTGTTTGCAAGAGGTTACTCGACCTCTAAAAGTTGCCGTCTATGTAAAGCTGACTCTGAAACAGTAAGACATTTGTTACTGGTATGTCCAGTGATGCGTCAGCTTCGTTTTCTATATCTTCACCCGCTCATCGAACTGTACACCGAAAGTGAAGAGGAAACATGGTGGAACCGCCTAATCAGTGATCAAAAAACAAACTGGTCTATCGCAACTGCAAAAATTCTACAGAATGCCCTACTGCAGTGCACACAGAGTACGCCACCGATCGCAATTATCTAACCAGAGGAAACCGAGATCTTTTTGTTAAATCCAGATTTTGGATAAATACAAATAAAAAAAATAAAAAAATTAAAAAAAATTAAAAAAAATTATGTACTTCAATAAATTGCTTGGGACACAAAACCCATTGCCAAGCAGCCAAAACACCTAGCTTGATGGAGATCTGCTTATGAACGCTGTAGAGTCAGACTTGTTAGCAGGCAATGGGAGGGGTGGGTCTGTGGGTCTGTGGCTGGCCATGTTCTTTAAGCGGTTCAAATAGAGGATGGTGAAGGGGAGGCTGAATGAAGGTGCATGCTGAGTGGGACAATGGCACACTAATGGTAGTCATTTAAATCCGTTTTCTTACATTGTGTTTTCATTAAGTCTTACTAGAACTGCTGTAAAACACAATGTGGCAGGGTATAGTGGAGGAAAGGAAGGACCCAGTTATGGGGTTTGAATGGGGGTGACAGTGAGTATGGAGGGTGTGGGCAATAAAGGGGGCGGGGCAGAGGGAAAATAGTTCCAACACTGTCAGAGAAGCATCCATAAAGTCAATATTGATTGCATTATACTTATTCAGTGTTTTGTAATACTCCACATTTTATAAAGGTTAGTTCAGAGGGACCTTGGGTATGGTGGGAAGGGGGAGGAAGAAAGAAGGGCATATGTAGAGGTTGTAACCCTCGAAGGGATTGTCAAGGAGGAGAACAGGCATCAGAGCTTCAAAGCACTCACAGTGACGAGTGAACAGCATATTCATATCTTAATAAAAATCACATTATTTTCCTCAATATTAATAGTCTGTAAATTGAGGGTGTGTGTGGCTTGTTCGTTGTGCTGGACCGTAGGGCTCGTTTGTGGCGTGCATTTGGAGAAATACTTGGAGAGGGGCTCTAGTCGAGGGACCACACAAGTGGATAGCGTCCGCCCACTTTTTTAAGAGGGTGGGCACTGTCCCCCGTTTAAGAAATTAAATACATAAACAATAACAACAGGCTGCAGAGCTGCGCTGGGTTTCAAACCCTGGATGGGAATTGAACACTGGTCTCATGGCATACTTAACCGCAAGACCATAGTAACAATTTCTCTGTACAGCTGGACTCAATTATGATTGTTCACCTCTTGCCTCACTGACCGTTATGATGTCTTATTACTACCACTCTTCTCATCCTCCCGTCCCTATGTGTCCTAGAGGGTCCTGCCGGTGTACACCCTGTCCACACTAGATTTTGACCTGTACCAGAGCCCATTTCAAGCCCTTATACGCTCACATGTCCTTCTACAAGCACACATTTTACAGACACTTCCATTCACAGATCAGGAACATCTCAGCTGCTCCTCTTTATGCCCTTGCCTATGGAAACGCAGCTCTGACCATTTGTGTCCATGAACTCCACAGGACAGGTTTACCACACTTGGTGCAGCTAGGTTTGCACTGGTTAGCACATGTGGAGCCCTGACGGCCTTTACATATGTTCACCATTCAAGTCACTTGTTCATTGTTGTTTGCTGTTTGTTCTCTCCTTCAGAATGCATTGCATGACTTTTTTCCGTTACTTGTTGTTCTAATCCAGCACTGTGAGTGACTGCACGGTATGTGTATATACATTGTGGAACATGCATGTGGTACATCGTCCCCTCCCGCCAGCTTCTGCACATCTGTTGTCCCTGTAGGTGTTGGTGGTGCACCCTATGATCCTCAGTCACTTCGTGGGAATGTCTAGCCCAGGGTGTGTGATCTGTTGTAGGGTGTGGCAACATTTGGAGATTGATGTCATGTCCATGTACTGTCCCAAACAAAGGTATGGTGGGTGGTGCAGAGTCTGGAGTAGCATTTCGATGGATTTCTTTGCGTGGATGTTGCAAACATGGGCCTCTTTCTGGTATACATGATATGATATGGCATTTCTAACTAGCCTGTACACAAGTGTTTCTAGGTGCAAGCCATGGTGTGTTGTGCATGTTGTTTTTGTGATGCAGAGCAGAGAAATGCCCTTTCACAGGTGGCCTTTGTTTCCCAGTCTGCTGTTCTCTCTCACCCCCTATTGTCCTTCATCAACCCCAACATGAGCTATTTTTCAGTCAATGTGCCTGCAAGGCTCTCAGACCATGATATTTTTTCTTCTTTTTTTCTCTCTCTCCTTCATTCATCACTCTGTCCTGTCTCCTTCTGTCATCCTTCACATCAGCTCCCACACTTGTACGTCCACTACAAAGACCTTCACCTCCTGATGTGGTGTCCCTTTCCCTCCCCTACGTCCATGGGTGACCCAAAGGCACAGGTGCCACCTGACGGTGGCTGTACAGAACCTCTAAGCCTGCAATCAATGGCCCGACTTGTGATGTATCCCAGGACTGACTGACACATGTTTCCAGTGTGCATGTAGTGCTGTGTTTGAAATTTGTTTGGTTCACTGGCAGTGATTGTTTGGTCAATGACTTTTGATGCTGTTGGATTGGTAGTTGCTCATGCTCTGTCGTTTGGACTTCCGGTCGTTAACACTGGGTGGTCAATGGCGGTCATGTTGCCTGCTTCCATACGGAAGATGTGTAGGCAGTCCAGTTGGTTTACTTTCATGCAATGCATGTCTTTTCAAGCTTACAATGTTGTTTGAGGTGCAATGCTGTGGATGCAAAACAGGTGGGTACTTTGTACAGTTAAGTTCCAGGCACTCAGGGGGGCACATGTGGTGTCGTTGGTGGCAGGGGGGTTTTTACTGTGTGGGGTGTTTTTCATTGCATTGGCAGGAGGTGAGAAGGTCCAGCTGCATGGGTGCAGGGACTCATGGGGATTGGCGACTGGCAAGTCATTGCTTGCCTGTTTGTATTTGTCATGCCTACCACATGGTATCCCATTCACTCACATGTTCATGGTGTGTCTACCCATGCTGGCAGTCCACTCCTGGCGCTTTGGCACTGTATGGGGTTGCACTCCCCAGACTACTTCACACCCAATACAGCATGACAGGACATGTTGGGCATGCCCTGTATGTCCGACCACAACAGGGTGGATGTCCCACCCATGGTCACCAGACACACGCCATAAGCTTGACGTTGTTTGCATTGGCAATGCGTACAATGCACTGTGCCCCTGTACCTATTTTAAGTTGCTGCTCCTTTCAGTTGCATGCTCATTGTTGCACGTTCAGTCCAGTCCCTCTGTGCTCTGCCTTCCCTTCCTCTTGCCTGCTGCCTGCTCCCTTTTGTGTGCCAGTAACCTTGCCCTCCATTTCTCATAAATTTTTCTTGTCTGCTTGTCTATTTTCTGCCTGTTGCCTCTGTGGCCTGCCTTCCTCTATGAGTGCTGCCTGTTTGCCCAGCTGCCTTCTCCCGGATCCTGTCTTCACTGCAATTGCTGAGTGTTAGAGAGATTCATTATTTTTATGCTTCATCTCCTCTCCTAGTGAGACCCCCAGCACTACTTTCTGGACTTCCTGGCTGAGTGGAGCCTTTTTCCACTCATTCATTCTAATGTGCTCTATTTTTTGGAACTCTGTTCTCTGTATTTTACCTTTACAATAGAGTTTACTTTCCTCCAAAAGCTCTTTTAAAGCATCTGTGTTTAACTTTTGCAGCACACAGCTCCTTATGGGCAATGTTGCTGGGAACCCTTTGGGTTCTCCTTTGAGACAGGACACAAGCTGCCATGATGATGAGCATTCTACTGGTGGGGCATGTAGAAATATAGTGCCATAATGGTCAAGGAAGCGGAAACGTGACTTGAACACCCACAATGTGCACTCCAATATGCCCCTAGAGGCTATATGTGCTGCATTGTACCTTACCTCGGTTGGTGTGGCAGGAGGCCTGAATGGCATGAGCAGGAATAGTGAAAGCTGTCCCTGCAACTGTTTAGATGGTTGTTATTGCCATTGATTGTCATGGGCAGTTGTTCACTGTGTCACATTACTGCATGCATGACAGTTGATACTCACCTCGAAGCCAGCAGTTGCCAAAGGTTCCTGATGCCAGGGGCCGGTAGAGTGGTGACCGGCGGTAGATGTAACTGTCATATGTGCTTCCGGGGAAATTGGTGTTGACTTTCATGATGACTCCTTTTCCACCACAGAAGTGACTGGAAACATTGATGGAATGGCAATGCTTCCATTTGTGGTATATGAGCTCCATCATTCGGGGGGGGTGGAGAGAGGCTGTAGCGCTACACGCATGCAATCGATGACTGAGTACACATTGGAAGTGTGCTACTGCATAGAATTCCTGGCAAACTCTCAGACTTTCCTGCAGTGTGCATGGCATGCATATGTGCCTATTGAATGTATACACCATGCACTCCTTTAGTCAAAAAGGTTTTGTTTCTAAATAGTAAACATAAATAGAATTTTGACCATGTGATATGATTAAAGGTGCAGGGGAGACAAAACACAACCCACGCATGTGATACAGGCCAAAACCTGGTGTAAACACTGGGATTGCACGGCCTGAGATATGCACCCTACAATGGCAGTCGTGTGCTGGAAGGATCCTATGGCAATGAAATGTGGGCTATCAGCCCCTTCTCCAGGGGAGTGAGGGTATCGGAGTGGGTGATGCAAGGTCATCTCGCACTCCCTGACCAGGTCTAGTATAACATGGGGGGAAACTTGTACCTTGCATATACCTGGTCGACTGGCATCCCAAACAGCATGGTGCGTGTTGAGAATATCCAGGGCCTCAGCAACCTCCTCCTCCTTCTGTGTCCATGTATTTTGACTCCCCGTATACCTGCATCCTGACTGACCAACATTGGAATTATGTGCATTGCATACTTTATACGCGTAGGATCCTTTGCGCGTTGTACTTTTCGTCTCCTATCATGTGGTGGTTAGATCACAAGGTTTGCGTGTGACCTTTCCCAATGTGCAGTTGAGAGTAGAAATCCATGAATTCAGTTGGGTTTGTGCTTGGATGGGTGTGTTATTTCCTTGTGTGGCCTGTCTCTCAACACGCCCACATTATTCCTTGTTCTTCCTCATTTTGTTGGGGGAATAGGGAATATGTATGTTCCGCCCCCTATTTATTTTGTTGCATAGGCCCATCCCACACTTTGCGTGGAGTGTCACACACAGCACTCGACTGCACACACAGATGTGACGGGCCCGCCCAAAGCCACGGTAATGCACGCAAAGTCTGTTCCATAAATCTCTGAATTGAGTTTTGCGCACTGATTGTTTTCAAGGTGACCATTAAACCAAACTTAATGTGTATGGCTTCATCTCTCTTTGTATCCCATCCCAGGTTTTCATTTGCTAATGAACATTTTCCATTTAAAAACACATGGAAAAATACTGGTTGCACAGAGCTAAAACGAAATGCAGATAACTACAGATAAAATGACAAGGAATTAAACATGTATAAAGCAATTGGAAAGATAAATGTGACAAAATAAATATCATAAAACTGAGAGCCTTCAACATGTGGAAAGCACAGCCATTCATGCTTATCTCCAGCTAGCTTATGCCTAGGGCAATCATGCTAAACCCTGCTATAGCCTCATGTGATAGGCAAAGCCTCACACATCCAAGTGGTCCCATCACCTGGAAGGTGATGCCCTATGCATGGCCATTTCTTGAAAGAATGCTTCAAAGCAAACAGATTGGTTTACAGGTCAAAGAGTAGCCATGCGTCTTTCTAGTGGATGAGACATACAGAATAGGTTACACACAAATTGCTACTAGGTGAAGCAGTGATGTAATGGTCTCCACCACCAGGACTTCCCAGAATCATAAAGCTAGGATCTTGCAGGAATGGGAGGAGGCTGAAGGCATATTTGTATAATACATTCCTCTCTAACAGGAGATAAAGGAGCATTTGCTTTGAATAATAAATAGATTGAAGATTACAAAATTATGAAAATAAGCAAAAAAACAAAGAAGTTTACAGAAAGACATACGTTCAATAAAGAGCACGTTTAACCATATATGTAATCTGTTATTATACATGTTCCTAAATTCCCCTATCAACAAAGAGGAGGCAGCCTTGACTGTGAAGGATGCAGAAGGTGGTTTACGTTTAGTAATTCTGCATGTAGTGGAACACCAGAAGAAGATGCTAATAACAGACAGGCAAGAGCAAAGTGGTATGGAAAAAGAAGTTGGGACGAGGCAGATTGTAGGGCATAAAGGTTTACAACATCCAAACCAGGGACGCCACGGAGTGTTTCTCCTGACAAGGAGAAAACACATCTCAGCTAAAATGTTTCAATCTTCAAGCTACCTCACTATGCTTTAGTAGTTAAAAAAAAACCTGCAGGTCTCCAGATGTTTTGAAATACATCTCCCATGATCCCTCATCATTGACTATGCTGGCATTGGCTGATGGGAGTTGTAGTCCAAAACAACTAGACAGCCAAAGGATGCAGACTGTTGAAGTAGAGGATCTTCATGTGTCTCTGCTTAAACAGTGGTAGAAGTGTGCCAAAAAATGTAGTGGAAGTGTGACTCCGGTGGGAGTGGGTTAGATGGGAGAGCACAAGGTGCAGCAAATGTTTCAAGGAATTGTGGAGGGGCCAGGTTGGCAGTCAAGTGGGTAGCACAGGCAAAAGAAGAAAGTCCTCTGTATTAATTTTCATGTGCTTCTTGTAGCCGGTCAGTCAGTTGGAACATTTATATATGACCTTGTGAAAGCAAGTGCATCTACTTGCAGAGCTTGACTCTGCTGGGACCCATGCTTCACACCTACCTGCACATCAGCTGCTTCAACAGGGGCCTGCCACTAGACACACCTGTCATCAATAGAATGTGGCCATGTATTACAAAGCCCGGACCCCAAGGCTGAGACTCTCTTATCTCCTCTGGTCTGAAAGAATCTGAGTGTTGAAAAGGCTGTGGCCCCTTAGGCTTCCCACAGGAGTGCATTACTGTAGTCCACGTGACTAGTCTCTGTGGCTCCTACTATAACCGCACACGTGTCCGGTGCATGAAGGGGAACATCCCATGTAGCCCCCCAACGCTAAAATAAAACCCTGTGGAAATGGCCTGGACCTCTATCAACTGTAACACCTAAGCATTTAACCTGAGAAAGTCTGACAAGTGTTGCAAAAATCAGGGGGCGATGGGGTGTTGCGAGAGATCATTTCTTAGTGCTAGCAGCACCTCCTCCGGCTTCTGATTGTTATAATGAAGCCAGATAGAGTTCCTCCAGGCTGAGGTGTCATTCAGGCTTTGTGAATGTACAGTGACACATATTTCTGTTTAGCTGGAACTGCTGTAGAGTGGTAAAATTAAAAGGCAGCTTTTAACTTAAAAAAGAACCATTCCTGAATGGTGAAAATAGTTGTAAAAAGAAGTGGAACTGTTAACAGTAAAATAAAAGTAGTGGTACAAAGCTCCTAATAACTCCCACTCACTTCGACCACTGTACTTGAACATCCTTACTAGTGGACATGAAAATGAAATTGAGGTCTTTGTAGAAGCATTTATTTGCTTTAATATATACTGCATTTAGACCAACTTTACAGATTATTCCTTCAGTCCATTCAACCAGTGGTATGAACATTTGTTGGAATGGTTTCATCCATCCCAATGGAGATGCACTTGATCTCCAGGTATACCCCATGATGCAATTTATGACAAGATGAGTCAGGAGCAATGACGAATTTGCACTACAAGCAGTCACTGATTGTGAGGCCATCAGAAAAAAGTGGATGGAATCAGGATTATGGAGGTGAACCAATATATTCAGAGTGGAATTTGCTCTCATCGTTATGATGATGATGAATCTCTGAATATGCTTTACAAAGCATTCACAAACTCCCCCCAGCGTCTCCAGGTAGACCAAATATATCAGGGTGGGACTCGCTCCTGGGACCTTAGTGTAAAGATGAGAATTCTTTTCACGAGACCTTGGGTCTACAGTGGGCTGAATGAATATCCATTTGAAAGACACAAGGGATGCCATCAATTTGGTTTAAGGTCAGTCTTTTATGCAAGAGTGTGATTGGCAATTAACTATGTATAATGTAGCCTTCAGTACAAGCAATTATGGTAGTTGTGACATGATTGATATTTATTTAGTATGTGCTTAAAGAATGAACAATGCATAAAATGAGAATAAGAGATCTGTACAAAGCATAAATAGACCAATAGGCAATAAAGGAACCCAATGCAGTCACTGGAAACAGTACATCCCAGGATAAATCGTGTAACATAAATAACAAGAACTTAAAAGAGTGACATTAATATGAATTCAAGTAAAAAAAGAAAAGGCCAAAGCCAAGTGTTAAGTACTTCCTGAAACAAAAGAAAATTAGGGATAATGCAAAGAGAAGGAGGAAGCCATTTCTAAAAAGTGTTTTCAGAGCCAGGACTGTCCTGAAGGAGGAGCACTTTGAGACAAAGCTGTTCAATCCTCCGGAGCCCTCCCGGCACCCTCCAGAGATGTCTGTTCTGTCGGGCAGGTTGCTGGGAAAGTCTACATCTACGGCTTTATGTGATAAGTGCATTACCTTGAATTCCAGACGAGCCAGAAGGGGTTACACAGCAGTTTTTTTTTTCAGTGCCAGTGCAATACGGTCAACTTTCAGCAAACCCACCAAGACTGAGTTCCCAGAATCAATTCTGGGAAGAACTTGGGATTGCGCCAAGACATGTGTGAGCACATGGAGCGGGGAAGAACCAAAGGCAAACCCAAGACTTTGCATAATCAGCCAAAGAGGGCGTAACCCCTGTAGAGAAATCCAGCCATACAGGTATTCAGCTTCAAAAAACTAGCTAAGATGAGGTAGGGCAAGACCTCTACCAACATTCTTCAGAATCCAACCAATAGCTATTGCATTTTAGTGCAATTATGTTTCATTTATGGGACATTTCTACAGCCAGATCCTTGGCACAGCCATGGGGAGCGGCTTTGCACTTTGCTCTTGAAATGTATTCATTGCTGCCTTTGAAACAGCCAACATATTTGGTAATAGCCTTAATTGGATACTTTGATGCATTAATTGGAGAGTCCCCTTGGCATCAATTTATGGGCTTTTTCATTTTTGCTAAATCAGTGAATCCTGGCCTCAAATTCTGAATAACAGAGAGTTAGGACCCTCGATCTTTGTATATGTTACTGGGATAGCACCATTTTTAATAATCTGAATACCAAGCATTGGCAATGCCACCAGTTATAGCTTTTGTGTAGTCATGGGAAAGACGTTTGCCAGGCACTGTCAAAGTGGTATTAACAGACCATCGATGGTAGCAGCTGCAAAGTGGTGTGAATACCTGGGCATATAATAGGAGTGCCTGGCAAATGCCTAATACTTATATGTTATGTTATGTGTTATGTTATGTGTTATGTTATTTGGCATTTATATATCGCTCTTTATATCACTTGTATGACCTCAAAGCGCTGGTAGGTTGAACGCCCTCAGGGACCGCAGTCCAGGTCAGTAGAGCGAGACAGTGTCGTAGGGTGCGTGGGTGCACCAGTTATGTGTGCAGCTGATGTAATTGCCAGATGGTAGCTGCATCCTAGCGATAGGTGGAGAAGATATCAGTTGAATGTGTGCAGTCTGGTGGGTGGACACCCAGACTGGGTTCTGGCTGTGTTAGGCCTGTAGGATGCTTATGTGAGCAGCTAGGCCAGAATGTAATGGGATAGCTGTTTTTTTATTAGAGTGATGGGCTGTTCATGTGGTAATGTTTGTAAGTGAACAGCTAGGCTGAATTGATCAGGGGTATAGCTGCATTCTAATTGTGTAATGGTGTAGAGTATAGAGTAAGCATAATGATATGGGATGGGAGTGTTTGCACAATCCTGGCTAGGTCTGGCACAGGCTAATGTTCACAATTCTAACCAAGTGTGGCATTGCTAACAGTCACAATCATGGCTTGGTCTGGCACAGGCTAATGTTCACAACTCCAACCAAGTGTGGCACTGCCAACAATCACAATCCCGACTAGATGTGATGTATGCCAAGTTCACAGTTCTTACTAAGTGCGGCATTGCTAACAATCACAATCCTGTCTAGAAGCAATGTATGCTAAAGTTCACAGTTCTTACTAAGTGTGGCATTGCTAACAATCACAATCCTGTCTAGATGTGATGTATGCTAAAGTTCACATTTCTTACTAAGTGTGGCATTGCTAACAGTCACAATCCTGTCTGGGTCTGGCGCAGGCTAAAGTTCACACTTCTTACTAAGTGTGGCATTGCTAACAATCACAATCCCGTCTAGATGCGACGCATGCCAAAGTTCACAGTTCTTACTAAGTGTGGCATTGCTAACAGTCACAATCCTGTCTGGGTCTGGCGCAGGCTAATGTTCACACTTCTTCCTAAGTGTGGCATTGCAAGCAATCACAATTCCATCTAGATGCGACGCATGGCAAAGTTCACACTTCCTACCAAGTGTTGCATTGCTAACAATCACAATCCCGTCTAGATGCGACGCATGCCAAAGTTCACAGTTCTTACGAAGTGTGGCATTGCTAACAATCACAATCCTGTCTAGATGCGATGCATGCCAAAGTTCACAGTTCTTATGAAGTGTGGCATTGCTAACAGTCACAATCATGTCTGGGTCTGGCACAGGCTAAAGTTCACAACTCCAAACAAGTATGGCACTGCCAACAATCACAATCCTGTCTAGATGCGATGTATGTTAAGGTTCACATTTCTTACAAAGTGTGGCTTTGCTAACAATCACTATCCTGTCTGGGTCCGGCGCAGGCTAAGGTTCATAACTCTCTCTAAATGTTGGACTACTTAATAAACACAATTCTTAGTTAGAACATCACAATTCTATCTAGATGTGATGCAGGCTATTGTTCACAATTATAAATAGGTGTGGCATTGCTTACATTCACAGTTATGACGTAGGTAAAGTTGAGTGGCAGGGTTTTCCGGCGTAGAGTAATTGCTCTACTCCCCACCCACCCATTGAACTTGGATAAACTGAGCTGTGCAAATACTTGGCTGGGGGCACTGCAGGCTGGGCACCTTGAAGTTGGGGCAGCCAAGCTGACTGATTAAGTTGGTGGGCACACAATCAGTATGCTGTAGATGGGGAAACCCAGACCCAAGGTGGATCAGCAGAATAGTGGTGAAGGGCCAACAAAGGGGGCGGGGGGGCAGGAGCAAATAGCTGAAGCAGAAAACTCAGTCAGTAGGAGATGGACCGAAGGCAGACCCGCCTGAAGAGTGGCCATGGGGAAACTAAAGAGGCAATTCAAGATTCTAGGAACTCACTTGAGGGAAAGGTGCAGACTAACAGTGGAGCTATCCCGGGTAAGAGCAGACCTGAAGATGGGGGCGAGAGTATCCAAAGTAGAAAGAAGAGTGGGTTGACAGAATACACAGTCACTCCGCTACATGCAAGAATTGAGGCATTAGAAGCTACTACGAGAGCGATGTAGGTCAATTTGTGCTGCGTTCTGAGATTTCTATGCTACTTTATATGAGAAAAGGAAGGGTTAGATGTCCGGCTAGCAGCTCAATGGATAGAGGAGGCTGATTGTATGGTATTGGATGATCAACAGCAGGAACAGTTGGGCGGGCAGGTGGATAAGCAGGAGGTCGTGGGAGCGACTGGGAGCCTCTCTCGAGGTAAGACTGCAGGGACAAATGGGATTAAGATGAAAGTGAATGGGGAGTATGTGGATATCCTAGCAATTTTTCAGGAGGCCAAGGAGAGTGGTAAGGAATTTCCAGAATCCATGCTGGATGCACTGGTAATAATTGTCCAAGGAAGGGCAGGATCCTGCAGAGTGGGCGTCCTAATCGACCTTTATCCATGATTAATGTGGATGTTAAAATTATGTGTAAAGTATTGGCGGGTCTTCTGACTCCTTTATGCAGAATCTGGGTCACTATGATCAGACTGGATTTATCCCAGTGAGATCACAATGAATATCTACCGACAGCTACTTCTGATCCTAGATAAGCGCAGACAAACTGAGGAGAGGCTAGCAGTAATCAGTCTAGACTTGCACCAGCCATTCAACTCAAGTCTCCTGGGAATTTCAGTAAAATGGTCTTGAGGTCCGCTTCATTGAATGGGTGAAGCTGTTTGGGGACTTGATCTTCAGGGTGCAGGTTAACGGGGTGTTTTCTCCCATGTGGCGGGCAGGAAGGGGGCCATGGCAGGGGTGTCCGCTCTCTCCTCCAATATTTGCGCTGGTCATTGAACCCATAGGTACGGTTTATCAATACAGCCATGAGAAAATGGGACTGTAATTTGGGGAGTGCGGGGAGGGGGGTTTACCAACCACTGTATATCCATGTATGCAGACGATTTGTACTATTGTACAAAAGAACCCTGAGGCAACTCTAGTCAGGCTATGAACATGGTTGAAAAGTTTGGAGAGCTATCTGGATTAGTTGTTAGTAAATCTAAGTCAGTCATTTATGCGCTACCTACCATTTCTTTGATGGGGCAGATGGCCTTTGTGAAGATGATTATGTTGCCCAGATTATTGTAGGTTTTTAAGTGATGCTGATGGTTTTGAAGACTGCCGGTTTTCCATCGCTATACAGCACCGTATCTATGTTGCTATGGAAGGGGGGACCCTGAGGATTGCTTTGGGTACTTGACAATTGCCGGAAGGTAAAAGGGGTATTGGAGTGCCAGACTTTAAGAGTGTATTATTGGACTGCCACTCAGCAGCACACACAGTAAATTGGTTAGTCCAGCCGAATAAGGATCACAATATTGTTTGATTATGAAGGAGTCGAAACCGTACCGGGTCCTGCTTGGTGTGCCGGAGAGGTAACGCGGGAGTCGCCTTACTCCGTGAGTACTGTCATTCGGCTATGGTGGAAGGCCACTGTGAGGGTGGCACAGAGGTTTCCCTTTTTAACAGTTGCGTCATTGAGTTGTAGCAGATTAAGACGAATGACGCTTGGGAATGAGGAGGCGGCAATTGGGGAGGGGACATCGACAATTTGTATATGTATGGGACAGGGCCATCACATACAGAGTTTAGGACTGTCCCCACCCCCCGCCCACCTGAAACTTTGCCACGCTGATGGCTGAAGTAAGAGAAACCGAGGACCCATGGCATGAACATAAACCTTAAGCGACTAGTAGAGGGGCGGGGGAATGAGTGTTTCGGACCGGTATGCGGCCAAAGGGGATGAATGTGATACTGCAACTGGAGAGCGGAGACTTAAATGGGAAACTGATGTGGGGGAACAGTTCTTAGATAGCGAGTGGACTAGGGTACTTGAACACGCAAAGCAGGTCTCCAGAAAAGTTACATTTCAGTGGATACAATACAAAACCGAGCAATGAGAATACATGACGCCAGTCAGAATGGCTAAAATGGGTGTTGGACCGGACCCGAATTGTTGGGAGATGCATAGGATTTTTTTACATTTATTTTATTTACTTTTTACATATGTGGTGGGGATGCGACCGGGTGGTGGGCTTTTGGGATACTGTGCTCGAATTGCTCGGCTTACTCGCAGTTCAAGTTAAACTCCTGGTCAAACATTGCTCGTTAGGGCTACTGCCTCAAGGGAAGGGCAGACGGGGAAAACGGTGGCAATTGCCCCTGGGGTTATTGCTAGCCAAGAGGTCGATTGCTATGGCGTGGAAGACACACAGTGGTCCCAGGATAGGATATTGGCGTAAGGCATTGTACAAATGAGTGAGGGTTGAAGTGGATTTAAGTGACCAAGTGCATCCAGTGGGAGGAACTGAGTTGCAATATACAGTGAGGCATGAGATTTGGGACACATTGGAGATAAACTCGGATTTGTCACCACCTTAGGGTGGAAAGTGGAATAGAATAACGTTATTGATCATGCAATAAGGAGGGGCGTGGAAAGCGAGCGGGGACGATACCAGTATGCATGGTTGGGGGGCTGTTAGTTGTTATGATTGCCGTAGTCGGAATTGATGTGTATGGACAAAGTGATATCACATGCCATGTGTCTATACTCAGATGTTGAATGTACAAGTTTAAGAATACAAATACATTTTTAAAAAAACATTTATTGTACTGCATTTAGTGACCTACAGTATAAATATTTTGATGCTTTAACGCACACGTCTTTTTAAGAGGTTGGAGAAAGTCTTTGGAATAGAATGATTATTGCTGATATGTACTCTTTGTAGGGTTTTAAATAATATTTTTGATGCAGTTTAGTGAGAATTGCCATTTGACAGGACTTTCTGAGCACTATATGAACATGGCTGGATTTATGAGAAATTATATGTTTTTTATTATGAGATTCGTATATTGTATGATCAGATGTTTATCCCATTTTATTCAAATGTTGTGCTGTTTTTATACACAAGCCAAAACTGTTGGCTTTGCCAATACTTGTTTTTAACAGGACTCAGAGAAGGACACATACTCCTTATTAGTCAAGTGGCTGAAGGCAGACCTGGTTAAGATGTTTTTATTAAACCAGTGTCTCTTTTTCAAGTCTAAGTAAGTCATTAACTCTCAGCCGTCTGCTTTGAAAAAACACTTGCAGACACTTCCAGCACAAAGTATGATGGTAAGACTGGATAAAAATAGCTCAAAGAGATCCAAGGAAGATGTGTTTTGAGTGGGGAGGGGCAGGAAGTGGGTGGGAATGACCATAGGAATAAGCATGGCCAGTCAATGGGTGGGTAAATAGCCAAACAACACCTAGAAGCTTTGTGTCCCTCCTCATATGCCATTTCACCCTACTGGTAATCTAATGCAATAATGTAATCTTATAAATGGCGCTAAAGCGCCACCTAATAGCCAAATAAGGCAATCTGCTCTTTGGGCAAATCCTGAGATTTATGAATGAATTTACAAGGAAAGCATGTTACTTAAGCCATAGAATGTCATGCAGACCTTACCGGGTGGTAAGCGGCTTGCTGACAAGTGAAAATTCCCGAATGAAGCTAGGGCATTTATTAAGATCACAGGGTTCAGTGCCACCCTGGAAATCCTACATTAGAGGGCACAGCATGAGAAAAGAAGCATGTAGAGAGCACAAGTCAGTTCTCACATAGAAACAAACAACACTCCAAGTTGGGCCACACAGAAATGGTGAGAGGAACGGCCTGAATATTGACCCCATTTCCTTAGGTGGCCCATGTGCAGGAGAGCAGCAAAACAGATTGGTGCAGATGGAGGGAAGATCATGTCAGGTAAATGTTGGGGAAGCGTGATGTCAAAGGATGCAGCTGGGGCTTAGTGGTGGAGCTGCACAGAGCAAGAGAGCCTGTACAGAGGCAATGATAAAAACATGTGATGTCATACACAATGTCATATGTGTTGTCATCTGTGATGTCATACGTGTGCTCATGGTCTGCAGAACAGGAGGCTTAGAGTTAACCTGACATCTCTTCCCACACATGCCAAATTTCAAATGTTTTGTTGTGTTAAACAGGAATAGAACACTTAAACCATTAATCTAACAAATGGGTCTAAAGCAATGTAGACCCACCTGAGTCTGTCTCTTGATGGCTGATACACCATTGAAAGCCTGGACAATACTCACCTATTTGTGATGTGCTCTTAAACTAAGGCATGATCTGTGCATTTTATGACGTAATTGGATTTTTTTTCTTTTAATCTGCGTGTCCTAATATTTGCATCTTTGTTCTTGTTTTCAAATGTTTTTACGGACAATATTATTTTGTATCCCTTGTTGTTGTACTTTGGTGTTATTTATATGAATTTACTTTGATGGACATATTTTCCTAATAATGTTCTTTGACTGGGTGTTAAACCTTCACTCAACATCACTTCAACAAAAGTTGCTTTCACTATTTTTTAAGGGTTTTGTTATGCCATAACTCACCCCACCTAAACGTTATTCTTTTCATATGTTTCTAAGCTATGCACCATAGGATTTTTTCCCAATTACAAGACTTTTTCACTGGTCATGGCCTTTCACCGGTGGGCGCTTTGCAATAACTAGATACTGGGACAAAAATGTGCAATACATTTGCTATGTTTCAGCAGACATATTTTAAAAAGGGTTTATTGTGTCTCTCCTCTTTTATCCAGCAAGATATTCTTTGAGATTTACCTGTGAGAAAATCTTATGAGACTAATAGTTTTCCCATTTCTCATGATACCACCTCTGGTGAGAAATCAAGGTTGGCAGCATTATGCCCCTCTATTTAAGCTAGCTTCATGTCAATACATGATTAAGTCTCATGAGAAAATGTAAACACAGTAATATCAGCACACATCTTTACTTTACCCTTGATGCACACTTACTGTGGCTCAAGGGAAAGCAAACATGATAGTGTTCTTACGTGGCTAGACTGGCTTGCATTAAATGGAGGCCAGTCTAGCCACATATTAACACTTATGTTTGCTTTACCCTTCATGCACAGTTACTGTGCATAAAGGGAAAAGAAACCATGATAAGCGCTGTCTGTGGCCAACAGTCAATGTAGGAAATGCTTATGGTGTTTGCTTTACCCTTTATGCAAAGGAACTGTGCATTTAAGGAAAAGCAAGCATCATAAGCATTTTTACCTGGGTAGATTATCCTACTGTTACGCTCACCTGGTCTCTGCGGAGGCATTGGGGCACGGTTGCAGCCCTCCCTGGACTTGAATCACCTCCCTTCAGTCCTCTCCCTCAGTAGAAAAGCTGTGAGCTGTAGTACATGGTGAGACTGCTCCTTTGAATTATGGAAGATAAGCTCTCCGTCCTGATACTTCTGGCAGGGGCGCGTTGAATGGGATCTAGTTCCTTTACTGATCCCTGATAAGGATTAGTCCAGTCGCGACTATGCTTCTCCTTAAGATTGGTAAGTCTTTCTTGAGCTCTTGTGATGCTGTTCGTTCTGTTTAATGTTTTTATATGTTACTCCTAATTATGCCCACAATAATGTCTCTCTTCTGTTTTCTTCCCTTAGATGGAAACGCAGCCTAGATGCAGCTGTGAGACGTCAGACGCGGCCGGAGGGAAGATGGAGGCTACCGCAATGTTCGACAGCAGGTAAGCAAAGGTTTAAGGTAAAGTGCGAGGTATGGTGAAGCTCAACATTAAACTGACTGTTTTTTCAATGTCTAACCTGGTCTTCTGTTTCTCCTTGCAGGCGCTGCTGTCGACAATGGAGCGTGTCGTGCTGTGGTGCCAAGATGAAGATATCGGCGTTCCAGAAAGTGCAAAGATGAATACTTGGCTCGCCGAAGAGATGTACTGGTAAGAACAGCTTCCCCCAGTTGGTAAGTATGCTGGCAGGAAGCAGGATGTCCAGGAAGCAGGATCTTCAAAGGTAAGTCTGACCTCAGGCGACGGTGAGCGCTACGCTGCTTGCAAGTGCAGAATAACGCGAAGCACTGGCCTTCAGGATGAGCAGCTTATATAGCTGAGCTTCGCACACCCACCAGGTTCAGCCTGCCTGCCACACCCGAAGACAATCCATTAGCAGCCACATCCAAGAATACACTTGGGGCTGCTTAATGAATAGAATGTTCAGGTCAATGCATTCTGCTAATGGATGGAATGTTCAAGGTTAATGCATCTGATTAATGGATGGAAAGTTCAAGGTTAATGCATCTGGAATGCTATGTCTATAATAAAGGCTTTTGGTGTCAAATGGATGTTCTTGTTTACCTTTGTTCATGAGCCTGCAGCCAAAGGCACTAGGACAGTGTCCACCCAGGTCTCCTGTGCATGCTACCCCTGCATGCCTGTGTCCCTGACTTCATGACCATGACAGCACCCCCCCTCAAGGCCCCTCTCAAGGGCGGTTTTCCTTCCGGTCTTGGTTGGGTGGGATTATTGTGATGGAACTGTCTGATTAAACGTGGAGCATGGACGTGTTCACTTGGTTCCTAAATTCGGTCTTGTGGTCCATAACCTTTCCAGTCAATTAGGTAATACAATTTTGATCGAAACCACCTTGGAATCCAGGATGGATTTGACTTCATATTCTGGTTCTCCATCTATTACTTTGGGTTCTGGCGGAGAACTAAGCTGTGTATTGGGTTTCATTGGTTTGAGGAGGGAGAAATAAAATACGGGGTGAATTTTCATGTGAGATGGTAACTCCAATTTCATGGTGACAGGATTGATTATGGACTTTATAGTATAGGGGCCCAGGTATCTTGGGCGGAAAGCTCTTGGCCCCTTCAGGGGAATATATTTGGATGCTAACCACACCCTTTTGCCAATTTGGTAGGCGGGCGCTTCCTTCCGATGTCGATCAGCAAACAGTTTTTGTCTTTCGTTAGCCTTGATCAGAAGTTCTGTCGCCTCCTTAAAAACGTGAGTGATGGTTTTATGCAAGTTTTTTATGGCTGGCATTTCCAGGGTATCGGGTGGATCAAATACTGATGTCCTCGGATGTCTTCCGTGCACAGTATAGAATGGAGTTTGCCCTGTGCTTGTGTGAACTGAGTTGTTGTATGCATACTCAGCTATCCGGAGTATATTATTCCAAGAGTCCTCGGACTGTTGCAACATACACCTGAGATATTGCACTAAAGTTTGGTTGGTTCTTTCAGTTTGTCCATCAGTTTGAGGGTGATGGCTTGTGGACAACAGAAGATCGATCTTGGCAATCGTACAACACTTTCTCCAAAAGGCAGAAACAAATTGAGTTCCGCAATCAGACACTAATATTGATGGAAATCCATGCAATCAATCAATTTGCTCTAGAGACACAGAAGCGAGAGTTGACGCAGTTGGGAGTCCCTTCAGAGGGATGAAATGGGCCATTTTGGAGAATAAATCCACAATGACTAATATGGTGTTGTATCCCTTGCAGGGAGGAAGATCCGTGATGAAGTCCATCGACAGGGTATGCCAAGGTGCCGGCTGTACTGTTATGGGATGTAGTAAGCCAGCAGGGTTCTGTTTCTGAGACTTGTGTTGTGCACAGACTCCGCAGGTTTCAATAAATTGAGTGATGTCCTTTTGCCAGGTTGGCCATAAGTAGTTTTGTTTTAGCTTAGCCTGAGTTTTGGCTATTCCTGGGTGTCCTTACACTAATGAATCGTGGTAATTTGTGATGATTTGCTTTTGCAGTTCTTGGTCTTGGACATATAATCATCCTTGGAAATACGGTAGATTGTCTTTGATGGTGTACTGGTCACCTTTTAACAGCCATTCCTGTTGTGTTGATTGATCCATCAGTGATTGCAAACTGCTTCTTTGGTCATCCACACACGTGGTGGCAGCTATTCTGGTTTGAATCCTTTCCTCAGGAATTATGGCGACGGGGTCAGATGTTGTAAAAGCCTCTTTCACTCATGCGTGATAGAGCATCTGCTTTCCCATTGCGTTCTCCAGGTCTATAAGTGATAATAAAATCGTATTCCGCGAAGAAGAGAGCCCAACGCAGTTGACGCGAGGATTGTGCTTTGGTGGTTTTTAAGTACTGCAAATTACGATGGTCCATGATGACAGTGACTGTGGGCCTCATTACGACCCTGGCGGTAAGTTCCGTAAATTACCGCCATGGCGTAAATTACGTTAACGCCGAGTAGCGAAGACGTAAATAGCACCTAATTCTGACCCATCGGGCACGTGCATTACGCCATGGCGGTAATGTAAAGTACGCCATGGCGCTAATGGCCCAAAAACGGCCCTTACCGCCATCGCACACCGTCCATGGAGCACTACCGCCACGCACACCATAGCGGTAACCGTACTTAGCGGTCACCGCAATTAGCGGTCACCGTAAATAGGCGGAAGCGGAAACAGCGCCATCGCGCAGGAACGGGAAATGGCATGGCGGCCATCTTTAAAAACACAATCCATCGCCATCCTCCACTACCATACCTCATCCGGACCCCATAACCATCCACACCCATCACCCACTACAAAACCACATCCAACATGCCCAAAGTTCTTAAAAAGGCATGTGACCGGCAGCGCCAAGACCGCTTCACGAAGGAGGAACTGAACATGCTGGCAGAGACCCTGCAAGAGAATGCGGAAGTCGTATTCTCGCCACAGATGACAAGGGCGGCTATCATCAAGAAGAAGGCGATATGGGCCCTAGTGGCACAGCGAGTGAGCGCAGTGGATGCCGCACCCCGCACAGTCCAGCAGTGCCGGAAGCGCTGGGATGATCTGAGGCTCCGTGTCCGTAGCATCATTTCTGCAAACCGCAACCTAGCCATGTCAACAGGCGGAGGCTCCGAATCACCTATCAAGCTCCAGGCGTGGGAGGAAATATGCGCATCCACCATAGGGATGGAGAGCATTGAAGGTGTTGGAGCCATGGAGAGAGGAGTGCCGACCCCAGGAGACGCAGGTAGGTGGCCAGAGCTATGCATGCCACACTCAACAAAGCCCCACCGTGCGAAGTACCCAGTCGCCCCATAGTGCTCATGCAACACATCGACAGGTGAACGTGCACAGACACATCCCAACACCACCCTGCAAACAAGCAGCATGCACACCCTAACTGCTGGAACACACATAGCACCATGCTACCTCCACACAAAAGCCACCAAACATGAATGAAATGCACTGCATGCACCGACTGTATAGATGTCATCCCCCAAAGCACGTCCAATGTCCGCAGACCCATCAATAACACATTCCTCCTTTGTCCCACCACAGATTCCGACACAGAGCCCCAGGAAGAGGGCAACACCGCATCCTGTTCCTCCAGAATGGCCAGGCCGCAGGCATCCACCCCAGCCGTCCGGAAGGGAAGCGACCGGCAGCCACCAACCCTGCCTGGGGTAGAGGACAGGCAAGTGCCAGCCCCCACTACCGCTGACACAGACACACCAGCAGCAGCAGACATGCCACTAGTTGTGGCCACTGAGGGGACAGGCTCTGTCGCAAGCAGCACCCTTGGGGAGATTGCAGCCATAGCGGCAGACTCTGACAGCGGGCCAGGCAGCATTGAGGACATAGAAGTTGAAGGGCCCACTGCCCATCCACATTCCCCCGTAATTTCCCTAAGCCCCCTGCAGGCGGATGCCACACAGGGGCAGTTTGACTCTGACGAATGGCCAGCCACCCCATCCCCCCAGCCTGAGGTGGGCATCGCACCGCAGATGCAAATGGCACTGGCCATAGGCCAGCAGAACCAGCAGGCACTAGAGGACATTGCAACACGGCAGCAACAACTAAGTGACCTCCTCAATGCACATGTGACACAGTGTGGCGGGGCAATGGATGCCATGGAGCGGTCAGCTGACCGTGTCACAGCCGCCATAGAGAACTGCACAAGGAGCATATGCACTGAGCTAGCGGCTGTGCGCAATGAACTCAGTGAACTTGTGCACACCATCAGGGACATGCGACCGGATGTGGGGCGTGGAGCCTCATCAACCACCAGCTCAGCACAGAGCAGCCCCGTCCGTAGATCTGGGCGCACTCTCCGCAGCACGGCCAGGGGTGCCCCAGGGGCCATGGGAGGGGATACACATCCTTGACTTGCCTGTTCAGCAGGACTACTCCGCACCTTGTAGCACGGACACTACTGCACCATTGTTGGGGTGTTCAGGGGGGAGGTGGGAGGGGGTTGGGGGTGTGTTGGGGTGTTCAGGGGGGAGGTGGGAGGGGGTTGGGGGTGTGTTGGGGTGTTCAGGGGGGAGGTGGGAGGGGGTTGGGGGTGTGTTGGGGTGTTCAGGGGGGAGGTGGGAGGGGGTTGGGGGTGTGTTGGGGTGTTCAGGGGGGAGGTGGGAGGGGGGAGGGGGTGTGTCACAAGATTTCACTGTTGCAATACACATTAATCATTACCACAAACCAAATGTGTTGACATCTTTATTGCGTCCATGTGTTACATTGTTGTAGAGTCCACAGTGTGCATGGCCCATACACACACAGTGCGCCGAGTGCCGTCTCCATGTGACACGCATACGCTGTGTGTGCTAGAAGCATTGGTCAATGAGAGTCTGACGCATGACACGCCCCTCCTGTGCATCGCTGCCTCCTTGAGGTGGTGCCCCATCCCCACCCTCATCATCCTCATCGTCAGGTGGTAGCAATTCTACGTCAGGGGGCAGGGGCACATTTCTTCTGACGCACATATTGTGTAGCATGACACATGCCATGACGACCTTTGCAACCTTCTCATGCCGGTACAGGAGTGCCCCGCCAGACCTGCTGATGCAGCGGAAACGTGCCTTCAGTAGGCCAAAAGCTTGCTCGATCACTACACGCGTACGGGAATGGGCACGGTTGTAGTCCTCCTCATGCTGGTTCTGTGGGTTTCGGACTGGTGTAAGGAGCCACCTCTTCAGGGGATAGCCTGCATCACCTGTATGTGGGCAAGAATGTATGCGTCAGGGATGTGCTTGAGAGATGTACATGAAATGCCAACATGAATTGCATTGAACATTGATATTGCACCAGTTTCATCTGTGCTACTGGTTTCACACCGTGCAACCGCTATATTGTTATTGTTTTTGTCATTTTGCACTCATATAGCGCCTTATATACCATTGGTATGGTCTGAAGGCGCTGGTAGGTTGCACATCCTTGGGAACCGAAGTTCAGATAAGTAGAGAGAGTAGGGAGAGTCAAAAGGTGCGTGTGAGCACCGGGTATGTGTGCAGCTCGTGCGGTACTTGTGTAATAGCTGCTTCTTAGCGGTAGATGTGGTGGTTGAGTGATCAGGATTATGTGTTCGTTCTGGCAGGATTTATCCAGGACGGATGTGGCTGCGTTAGGCCTGAGGAAAACGCCTAGCTGGTGGTGTGAAAACAGCAGTGTCTACATAGATTGATGTGGAGTAAGCAGTGTCCGCATGTGAACAATTATACCGAATGGTGTCATAGTATCTCTGTGTTCTAGTTGAGTGGTGATGTAAAGGAGAGAGTAAGCGTGGTGTTGTGATTTGATGGGTTATATGCTCTTTCAATGAGCACATTAATTAATGCAACTTTTCCCAGAGAGGGTACCGGGCAAACTACATTATTCATTCTCCCACGAGAGGCAAATGGGCGGTTTACTAAATACTATTTTCCATGGAGAGGATATTGGGCACACTTCTAAATAGAGTTTTCCACAGAGAGGCAACTGGTCGCACTTGTAATATCAATATTCCAGAAAGGCTATAGGGAGCATTTCTAAATTCAGTTATCTAGAGGCCATTGGGTACATTTCTCGGTGCAACTTTATGGAGCGTCTATTGGATATACCTCTATAATCGACTTACACAGAGTGTGCCACATGTCTCACATGTGCCGCTTTTGAATTCCAAGGCACGAGGTATGCAGGGGTGACATGTGCCTTGTGAGTGCCAATCCACTGTGACCGTTCAGGCTGTTACTGTAGGTGACCTGGCACGTGTCCCGTGAGGGTTGCATTCACATGATAGCGGCAATGCAGTCTGCCTCATCATTACCCCAGTGAACAAGACTGTTGCCCATGGGGACAGTCTGTGGGCCTTGCTGTCTGTGTTTTGGTGCATTGTTGTTCCAGTCCATCATGTGCCTCCTTTGGGCACAGTCATGGGGAACAGGCCTTTCAGTAGGAGCTGTTGGTGACGTGCATGGACGTGCATTTCTATGGAGTGTATGTGGTCACGGTATGGTCAATGCACTTGTAGGTGGTCGTGTCAGGGTTGGGTGACACCTTCATTGACATGTCAGGTCTTCTTAGGTCAGGCCTCATGTATGCAGGTGTCAGGTGACGTGAGTGCTGCCTCAGGGTGTGTTGTGGCTAATGCTAGTCACAGCCAGTTGGAGTATGCATCATTCCCCCCCCCCCTTCCCGCCAGTTGGAGTATGCATCATTCCCCCCCCCCTTCCCGCCAGTTGGAGTATGCATCATTCCCCCCCCCCTTCCCGCCAGTTGGAGTATGCATCATTCCCCCCCCCCCTTCCGCCAGTTGGAGTATGCATCATTCCCCCCCCCCCTTCCCGCCAGTTGGAGTATGCATCATTCCCCCCCCCCTTCCCGCCAGTTGGAGTATGCATCATTCCCCCCCCCCCTTCCGCCAGTTGGAGTATGCATCATTCCCCCCCCCCTTCCCGCCAGTTGGAGTATGCATCATTCCCCCCCCCCTTCCCGCCAGTTGGAGTATGCATCATTCCCCCCCCCCCTTCCGCCAGTTGGAGTATGCATCATTCCCCCCCCCCCTTCCGCCAGTTGGAGTATGCATCATTCCCCCCCCTGCATTGGTATGTCAATTACCCACCCACTTCACATTTCAATGCCCATGACATTGGACTCACCGAGTAGCCAGGTTCTGGGCCCTGCCTGTTGCTCCATGTAGCGTGGTAATGTTGAGTTCCTCAGGACCATTGAATCATGGGTTGATCCGGGGAATCGGGCACAACAATGTGTGAAGATCCTGTTGGAGTCACAGACCATTTGCACGTTGATTGAGTGGAATTGTTTGCGGTTCCGGTACGGTACCTCCTGGGCACGTGGAACCGTCAATTCCACATGGGTGCAGTCGATGGCACCGATGCAACCAGGTATGCCAGCTAGTGCATGGAAACCCACTTTGGTGTTGCCAATCTCCTGGGCAGTCCGTGGTAGTGAGATGTGGTCATCTGTGTGCTTGAGGAGTGCATCCAGCACTTGCGTCAGTGTACGCGAAAACGATGGTTGTGATATGCCATGCAAGTGCCCTACTGTGTGCTGGTAGGTGCCTGTGGCCAGGAAGTGGAGCACGGACACTACCTTCAGTAGGGGGGGGGTGGCGGTGGGTGTTTCAATCATGCTGGCGATGTCGTTGTGAATCATGTCCACGATGGTGGTGATGGTGTCCCGGTCCAGTCGATACAGGGTGTGGATCTGCTCAGCGGTGAGGTTGAATGGGTTGGGTCTGACGCGTGGGATTGGGGGCTGCCTGCGTGGTAGCACTGGCTGTGCTGGTGGGGCATGCTGGCCCTGCCTTGCCCTCCTTCTCCTCCTGCGTCTCCTCTGTGCAGCCTGTTGTTGTTGTTGTAGTTGTTGTAGTAGTTGTTGTTGTTGTTGTAGTTGCTGTTGTAGCAATCGCATTGCTGTCAGGTCCTCCAGCCCCAACATTGCTAGTCCTATCGGTTGCATTGTGGTGTGTGGCTGGGTGTGGGCAGGGGTGGGGTGTGCTCTTTTTGTGCTTCCTGTCTGTATTGCCTTCACCTGTGCTGTTTCTGTGCACCTGTGGCAGCTGCATTCACTTAACATGTCCCTTTGCGGTTGATTCGCGATGGCGTTGTTAGCGCCATGGCGGTAAGGTACTTTACGGGCTGGGTGATGGCGTAAGGTGCATGTCCGCTTGGGTCGGCATTCGCGTACCTTACCGCCATGGCGCTAGTTACGGTGTGGGAGGTCGCGTGCACGCGCCCTTGGCGCAGTTAGCGGAAGCGTTGACTACGATGCCGCTAATGGCATCGTAGTTAACGGTCAGGGGTCGTAATCGGCCCTAGCGGAATACGATGGCGGTAATCGTTTACCGCCATCGTTTTACGCTTAGCGCCAGGGTCGTAATGAGGCCCTGTATGTCATGCCCCTAGAAGGTAATGTCTCCAGGCCTTGAATGCTTCTTTAATTGCCAGTAATTCCTTATCTGTGATTTCATAGTTCAACTCTGGAACAGAACATTTGTGGAACCAGAATGCAACTGGGTGTAGTTGTCCTGTCTTAGGGTCTCGTTTTGACAATACTGCTCCCATGGCGATTTTTGAAGCATCTGTCTCAACTATGTAAGGTAGGTCTGGTCGTTAATGTCGAAGGACTAATGCTGTAGTGAATGCTAGTTTCAACTTCTGGAAGGCTTCTTCAGCTTCTGTCAACCAAAGGAACTTTTGATTTTTTTTTAACAAGCAGGTAATTGGATGTACAATTTGTGAAAACCCAGGTATAAACCAACGGTAAAAGTTGGCGAACCTGAGCACGCTTTGCACTCCTTTAGTGGATTTTGGTGAGGGCCATTGTAGGATTGCATCCACCTTTCGTGTATCCATATATACGCCTTGTGGTGTGAGCATGAAACCGAGAAACTCAACCTCGGTTACATGGAAAAAACATTTTTCCAAATTGGCATACAATTGGTGTTGTTGAAGCTTCTCTAAGACTGCCCGGACATGGCCAACATGTTCTTCCATGGAGTTTGAGTAGATAAGAATGTCGTCATTGTAAACAAGAGCGCAAACGTCCAGTAGTTCACGAAGTACATCATTCATAAAGAATTGGAACACCGCGGGGGGCATTGCATAGCCCGAAGGGCATGACCTGGTATTCAAAGAGGCCGTTTTCCACTTGTCTACCTCTTTTACTCTTACAAGATGGTATGCTCCTCTTAAATCCAGTTTAGTTGGGCATGTTTCACTTGGTCCAGGAGCTCCGGTATAAGCGGTAAAGGATATCAATTTTTTACTGTGATCTGATTGATGGCTCTATAGTCGATGCAAGTTCTTAAGTCCCCCTCCTTTTTCGGCATGAAGAATAAGGGCGAGGAGGCAGGTGACTTGGACGCGCGAAGGAAACCGTTCGCCAGGTACTGATCCAGGTAAGTTCTAAGATGCTGATTTTCCTGTTCTGTCAGAGCGTAAATTCGGCTGCAAGGGATCTGGGCTCCGGGTACAAGATCTATTTGACAATTGTAGGGTCTGTGTGAGGGCAGAATGTTGGCTTGCTCTTTTTTGAAGACATCCTGGTAATCTTGGTATTCAAGTGGTAAGGAGCTGGTGCGGCCCAACACGATTCCTTTCTTCTGTTTCAGATTGGGGTCATCTTTTTTGTAACATGTGTTGGCACAATCATGAGGAAATGTCAGAATTTGTTTTCGCCAGTCGATCCTAGGATTGTGGGTCTCCAGCCAGGGCATTCCCAATATCATCTGGAACTGAGGACCACTGATGAGATCAAAAGTAATTTCTTCTTGATGCCCGTCCTGACATAAAAGCTTGACCTTCTCGGGGTAGATTGTCACCGGGCCGGATGATAGCTGAGAACCATCCACAGCAGTGACGTTTTCCGATTTCTGCTTCTGTCGGAGAGGAAGACCTATTCGGAGAGCCAAATCTTGGTCAATGTAGTTACCAACAGATCCACAATCAATATATGCTTCCAAGGCATTTATTTTTAATGGTTGCTTGTGATTCACCAAAAGCACTGGAAGGACTAGATGTGAGGTCTGTATGGATTCCTTTCTGCTTTGGTAAGGGGGCTTCTTAATCCACCAAGTTGGATTGGCTCAGACTGTTCATGTGGTTTAGTCTGATTCTCACAAGGTTGTACGTAAACTGACTGTCCCTCTGATGTAGCTCGATCCATTTTCCGATTCTGCAACCTATGATCGAGTTGCACCATCCGGTCTATGTAGCCCGCACACCTCTCAGGGGAATCACCACTTGCGCCAACCCATCCTTAAGTTCTCCACGTAACCCTCGGTAAAAGAGTGTAGTCCTCTTCTTTTCTGGCCAGTTGGTCTGGGCTATGAGACGATTGAAGGTTGCAATATATGTTAATAGATCTTGATTCCCTTGTCTGAGTGATACCAACTCATTGTCCAGAGCTTGTCCTTGTGTAGGGCGGGCAAACAATTTCTCCATCTAATGTTGGAAATTTCCAAAGTTCCGGAGTAAAGGGTCATCTTGATTTACCAGAGGTATAGACCAGTCCGCCGCACTACCTCCTAAATATGAGAGTATAAACGCCAATTTGGCTTGGTCATTAGGAAAGGCTCCTGGTCTGCAGAAGAAATGAAGACGACATTGATTCATAAATACAGCGAACTTGTTTGGGTCGCCGATGAAGCGTTCAGGAGGGGCTAGAGGCACTGCTCCTGGAAGAACCACCTGAACCGGTGTAGATTGTTGTGGTGTGGAAAAATAAGATGATTGGTTCATTCCAGGCAGTGGAACCTGACCTGCTTGTGCTTGTAGCATTTGTCTTGCCAATTCTTCAGTTCTTTCTCGAGTTTGTAAGTGATTTATATCCGGCACTCACCTGAGTCAACGCCTAGCGTGTAATGCACAACTGAAATCCTTATTTATTTTTGTCTAAAAGTTCTTTTATTCTGAACGATGTACCACTCATATCACGGCCCTCTCCTGGAACCCCCCCCCCCCCCCCGGTCACACTGAACCAGGAATCAGGCTGGTTTTCAAAGTTAAAATATTTATTTATGTAGTTACAAATTAATCACACTATGTTTAATGGGTATACAATAATCACCAATGGGGTGATGTAACATTAATCAATCTCTTTAATGCACAAGGAGCAGTAGTGAGCAAAACAATTCAGCACAGAAATAATACTTTTGTGTATGTGTTCAGAATAAATAGCAGTGTGAATACTATTTCTCCCTGCACACCCCTCAACCCACCAATGGGCAATGTAAAGAGATAGGAGGAGAGAGCAGGTATTCAGGAATGGCAGAATTCAAACACAATATCAATCCCCCTTTCCCCCCAGCCACACAAGAGAAAAACAGAATTGATTGGCAAGCTGTCAAACTGGTTTTTAAAGTTATCTAGAGAATGGATTGGGTAAAACACTAAATATGGGCTAAATTGCTGAAATTGTTTAAATTCTTATGGGAGCCGCTTTGGATAGTTGCACCTAAACACTAGCAATGATTTAATACTAAGAAACATTGTGAAATCTGAAAATTGAGGTCGGAAGCAATCAAAAGCTGTTTTACACGTGTCAGAAATTCCATAAACGAAAATTCGCAGAAAACTGTGCGCGATAATCGCGATTACGGGAGAACTATATGGATTCAGATGCAAATTAAAGCTGTGGATGTTAGTTACAAGCAGAAGTTGGAATTTTGTTTCTAGCATAAAAACTGAAGAAGTTATGGACGTTTTATTAGAGGTCGTTTTTTCAAGATAGGCGCAAGAATGGGAAGCAGGAATGCACTTTAAAATGACAAAAGGATTTCTTACAATAGATGATGACTATGAATAAATGAATACCACACAAGAACACAGCCACTTGATCAGGGCGATTGCTTGCAGTGGAGCTCGCCTAATTCAGATGAGAAAAGATCAGTGCAGAGATAGTTTTAGCAATACTAACACAGGAGGAAAGATAGAAGGGATAGGATAGAGAGTTCAAGCAATTCAAAAAGATTTCTAACAATGCAGGTTCTGAAGACAAGATAGGATGGCTTTAAGATAGGGATTGGACTAAGCCAGGCTCATAGGCTAGTGACACAGTTCTATTCTATAGATACTCACTAGATCTGTTTTGAAACAGAACCGTCAGTATTCTGGTCAGGGATTCTGATCAGGGATTCTGGTCAGGACAGACAGCTGGGCACACCGGATTGGACTGGCTCGGGTCTGCAATGACCCTGGTCACAGCTCGGCACAGGACTGGATTGGATCTCTTGGTTCTGATGATAATTATTTTCAGCAGGCAAGCAGTACAGCACAGCCCGGCTGTATTTTGATGCTCCCCTTAGGTTTCTGGGGTTGGTTCTGGTTCTGGAAATGTAAGGCCTAGCTGAAAATGGTTCAGCTATGCAATGGGCCTTTCTGCTTTGCCAAGTTTCTGGAGTCTGGAGCAAGGAAGATGGAGGGTTCTGCTGCAGGGTGCTCCGCCAGCAATCTGTTAGTGGGTAAAACTGTTTGTCTTTTTTGAGTGCTGAGCTGTCTCTATTCATGCTTATGATAAAGGGGGTGTGTGTGCTGGTTTAGCCTAAGCACGCCCCTTTGACAGGGATAGGTCAGGATCTCCTCTATGCCTTGATAGGTGGAGAAAAACAGGGTGCAATCTTGAAGATGTGGGTTTATGAGGCCTAGAGTCCACCCCTAGCCTCTTGAACATAAAATCTACTTTTGGTACAATACATATTTCCATGTGTGCAACCTCTATAGCAATCATATAAACAAATTACATATTTTGTGTAGCAGATACTCCTCCAAACCCCGTCGCTGTAAGATCTTGTGTCTGCTCTTTACAGAGTTTTGCCCTTTTCATCCAGAACACAATGTCCAATTTAGGAGCAAATTGCTACAAATGTGCGCATTGAACATGGGCATAAGTGTATGAAGTTTCATGCTTCTATCGAAAATACATTTAGTGTAATATCACATTTTCTGCCATTTCTTCCCAGAACATGCCACAGAGTTCTGGCGCCTTTTAAAATGTGCAGCCAATATTTACATTAACAATGCTGTTATTTTCGTGTTTTTGACAATTTTACACAGTAAGTTAACAGTCTTTTTAAAATGTGTCTTTGGTCTTTGTTAAGCAACAAATGGTTGTTTGTCTCCGCCTCCTTCTATCTCCATGCAGCTCAGAAGCAGTCTCCTCCCAGTTCCTCCTGGGCAGTGGCCATTTACGACCCTTCACACTTGGTAGTTCCTTTGGCTGGAGGATGCCCATTGTCTCCTTCCCCCTGCAGACCAAATTCTTCCCCACCCTATAATCATCACTTAGGTGTGATTTCCTGGTGGAAAGACCAGAAGGGAGAGGCCTTGCTTCTGTGGGGGAAGCTGTTATACTGGTTTGGTTGCTTCAAGCCACGCTTAAATTCAAATGTTATTCTGTTGCATTTTTCCTTTGCTTAAAACAAACTTATAATTTCAAAACAAGCAGCTAGAACACTTATTCCAAATTCTAAACGATGGGATTAAACAGTTACACCATAGGTTACTCTCAGTAACAAGCCACTTAGTTTTCAAACATTTGATTTCAGTTTGACCAGTTTTAAAGTTTAGCATGCAGGCTTCTGACAGCTGTCAGTCAGGCGGCTGAGGGTACTGCACCCAGATTTTGACAGATTCCACAGGCAGGCAACTTTTGCTGTGGATGTTTCTTTGACAAATTCAGCTTTTCAGGACATTGTAAGTTTACAATGATTTCTTGAACTAAGTGATTTGTAGCACGCAGCAAGAATATTGGATGTTTGAGGCTGTTTTGTACTGGCATTCTGCAGTTTCAGCAACCAAGAAAAAAGGGTTTAAAAGCAAGATTTTGGATTTCTTTCAGCAAAGCACTGCTTTTCCCTCTGTGCTCCATTTTTACTTGTTGTGAAGCCCAGTGACCTGTTTCAGGAGTAAGATCTCTGTTCCACCACTGACAACATGCAGGGTAGATTTGGCAGCCATCTTTTTGTGTTGTAAAGCGCGATATTCAGAGGTTTTGGCGCGCACAATGGTTTTGCGGCCATTTTGATATTTCTGGCACCATCAGAACACAAGGATGCCGCATGGCACAGCAAAAGTGGGTCAAGACATCCCACAGAGCTACCCCTCACGACTTGAGGTTGACCACCCGTCAAGGGGGAGTCAGGAGATTGGGATGTTCTTTCTTTCTTTTTGGTCCAGATGGAGAAAGTCGTCTGCTTCTCCCATCAGTGATGGATCGACAGTTTCTCCTCGCCGGTTCTGGATGGGAGTATGGAGCGATACTCTGGGCCCCTTGGGTCTTTCCTCCCGGTCCCTGAGTGGTCCTCCTTGGTGCTTGGAATCCTTGGTTTCAGTACTATGAGACAGAGCATGGTTATGGACATTTCCCCACCACTGTTCATGTAGTAGGGCAGATGCATACATTTGACATACAATTGACAATATCCCCCGCCTGTATTTGCTAATGATTTTAACAGGTGGAATGGTTTTAACAGTTGGAATTTTCTAGGGGGCCGGAATGTCCCACTCTGGGTTTCCGATAGGCTCCTCTATTTGCCACAGAGTATGCCTGGGATGGCAACTCTTCAGCTGGTTGATGTGGACCCACTTGTCTTCCCCTTCTGCCAAAATGCCCATGGGGATGCGGATTTTGTAGGCGACTGGTGAGATTCTGTCTACAATTTCGAAAGGACCCCGCCAAGTAGGGAGGAATTTGCACTGTTTGGCTTGGGTCCTTTGGAAATTGTACAAGTAGACCCGGTCTCCTACTTGGTAATCTTTTTTAGTTGTCTTAAGGTCATAGTGGGTCTTCATACTGTCTGCAGATCTTTCTAGATTCCGCTGAGCATAGGCAAAAGCATGTTGAAGGTGTTTTCTCAGATTCTCAACATACTCATGAGTTGTGGAGGCATTTATCAAGGTCTGCTCTTGGGTACTGTAGAGCAGATGCTGGGGAAGCACCATTCTTCATCCAGTCATCAGCTCAAACAGGGACATTTTTGTTGCAAAAGACCGGGTAGATCTGATGGCCATCAGGACAAGAGGTAGTCGAATGTCCCAACTTGGCCCCGAATCTGCCACAAACTTTTTTAATATGCTCACAATTGTCTTGTATCTCTCAACTCCACCACTAGAGGCTTGCCGGTAGGCAATGTGTAGTTTCCTTTTGACCCCGAGTATCTCCCACATCTTTGTCATCACTTCGCTAGTGAAGTGGCTACCTCGGTCTGACTCAATCCTTTGTTGTAGTCCAACACTCATTTAGTGAACAAGCATGTCACGGTCAACATGTACTTGTTCCCCCTAGAGGAGTGAATCATGGGCCCGATAAAATCGACTTGTAAATCTGACAAGGCAGTGTCATCCCCTTCTTTTGGAGGGGAAACATTTTGGCTGAAATTGTGCACACACAATACACCCCTTCAAGTATTGGTCGACGTCCTGCCCCATGTGTGGCCAGTATGCAACCTCTCGCAAGATTTCTAGTGTCGTATGAAACTCATGATGACCGGCTATGACTGCATCATGGGCGTGACTTAGCATCAGGCTTCGGAATGAGGTGGGGACCACCCACTGGTCATGGCCAGCTATGGATCTCCTCACCAACAAACCGTCTTGGATTCAGAAAATTTTTGGACATTTGATCAACACTCTGAGGTCCTCTTTTCCTATGTAATCGGTATCCATCAGGGGAAAGTTCTCAGGGTCCAAAATCTGTTGATAAAACTTACCAATTATTGGATCCCCTTTATGAGCCGTAATCATATCAGCAACTGGAGTCTCCTTACCCCATTGTGCAGTTGAGAGTTTATTGTGAGCATTTGTCTGGGACCTAGTGATAGCAGTGACCTGGATTTCCCCCAACAGGGACTCGATCTCAAGTAGATCCCCTTGGATGGCTCCAGTTTTGGCCAGCTGATCAGCTAGGTCATTCCCAGTTTTGTCTGGTCCCTCTACTTTAGAATGACCCTTGATCTTTTTCCAGTAGATGGTCATCCCATTCGAGGTGACCAGATCCTCAATATTTCATATTAATTTCCCATATTTCAATGGTTTATTATTAGCACATAGCATGCCTCTGGTTTTTCAGTTAACCAGGTGCTCTACGAACCCTTTCCGAACATCATCCAAATCAGTTATTATGACCAGTTCGTGGAGTTGGTGTTGGACAGCAGTGAGGATGGCTTGATGCACAGCCATCAGCTCTGCCACTTGGCTATTTCGGGGACCGATTTTGTACCCAGCGGAGGGTTCTGGGCATCATTCACCCATGCATTCCCTACGCCAGCCACAAGTTATTTACCACCATTGTTGTCAACATGGTAGGAGCATACATCCACATAGACAGTGGGCATTCCCTCACACTGGTCCTCTTCATAGACTTTGTGTGGGGAATTAAGGTATGCCTCCATGTTGTCCTTGATTTTAAGACTTTCGTCCTCGAGACAGTTTTCTCTGGCACAATCATGCAAGTCAGCCAGACCTTGCGCGAGGGGATTCTTCTTATTTTGGCCATATATGACCTCCACAGGAAAGCCTTGCATTGACAGAATCCAGGAAGTAATTCAGGAATTACTCACATTTCCTGCCCGGATTCTGTCACTCTGAAGATATTGCAGAGGCTGGTGTGGAGTCTCCACTATGATGTGTTCCCCCTGGATAAATGGACGGTAATTCTTCAATGCCCACACTGTTGCCAGGAGTGCTTTCTCACAATCGTTGAATTTTTCCTCCACAGAGCATAGTCTTACTCGCATAGGAGATTACTTTATTAACCTTGTCATGCTTTTGATATAATACTGCAGTCAAGCATGTATTTGAAAACTCTGTCTCCAAGAAGAACTCCTTGTTTTTGACAGGGTAAGCTAGGCAAGGCGCTTGTGAGTGGCTTCTTTTGAGTTGTCTTACTGCCTCGGCTTGTTCTGGACCCCACTCCCACTTGACCGCCCCCCTTCAAAAGATGAATCAGAGGTCTTGTGTTCTCTGCGTAGTCCTCAGTGAACTTTCTGCTATAATTAGTTAGTCCAAGGAGGCTTCTTAGTTCCCGCAGAGTTGTGGGGTCTTTTATTTTCTGGAGGGCTTCCACTTTCTTTTCCTGGGGACAGAGACCCTGAGGAGTTATCTCATGCCCTAAGAAATTAACACGGGTTCTGCAGCACTGTGCCTTTTGAAAGGAGAGTTTTGCTCCGGCAGCCCTCAACTGTGTCAGGACATAACGCATCTCCGCTATGTGTTCCTCCACAGTTGAGCTTTTGACTAGAACATCGTCCACATAGGCCAGGTTACCCCTTTCAACCAGGTCGGGCATGGCCTTATGTAGAAAGATGTTAAATTAATTGCCGGAGTTGATGTATCCAAAGTGTACTGCTGCCCCCGAAGGTAAAGGCCAGCTTGTATTGGTCCTCCCTACTGACAGGTACAGTCCAGTACCCATTGGTCAGGTCTATTGCAGTGAATACCTTTGACCCCTGTATCTGGGCCAGCCCTTGGTCAATGTAGGGAAGAGGCCATCGGGAAGTATGTACCCGTTTGTTGAGCTCCCTTAGGTCAGCACAGAGTCTCCACTGGCCGTTTGGTTTCAAAATCCCCAGCACTGGATTATTGAAGGTGCAGTGGACTGGACGAATTACCCCATGGGACTCAAGGTTCTTAATTATTTCAGTAAGGGACTCCATTGATGCGAGAGGCAAGTGATATGGCTTCACAACCACTAGAGTCATGTCAGGGTCCATGGGAATTGTTGTTGTGTGGATGTCGGTGCGACCACAGTCATATGAGTCCACCGCAAACAGATCTTGAAAATCCAAGAAAACTTGTTTCAACTTTTGCTTTTGTTCCAGAGTCACACAGGCATCAGCTAGGTTGACTCTCTCTTCAACCATCTGCCTGAAGCCTGGAAAGACTTCCGGTTTGGCTATCTCAGTGGCCTCCTCCAGTTGGGTGGAGAAGTCCCTGGTCAAAGTGTTGATTTGGACTAATGGCTTCAGGTGGGGAAGGCAGTCCTTGTGGACTTGAAAGATCACCTCATCCCTCCTGAAATCACAGGTCACATCTTCCTTACCATAAGGGCAGGAAGAGTACACCAGAAAATTCCCCCCATGCCGGGTGAAGAGCCTGTCTGGTGTTTTGTCATCATCCCTATCACGGTCAAAACAGTCCTTGGGGAATGGTCCTAACAGTTCATTACCTAGATCTATGGAAAAATGTTGGTCATCAACAACCATTCCAATAATGGTGCCTGCGCCCAGAGTGATACTCTTTAGGTCGCTGTTATCCACCTCTCTTAGAATGGTGTCGTGTTCTATGTTGACTAGTGGTGTTGGGTTTACCCCCAACCCTTGCTGTTGGAAATTAGCATTGAGATGGACATAGGCGTCAGGGTTTTTCAGTTTCTGTCCTCTTTTAATTTTCACTTTCAGTGAGAATTGTCAGGTCCGTTCTGGGATGGTCACTTCCTCTCCAATCTGAATTTCAACTGCATATGGCAGCAGTTGAGCTGACCAAAATGCTTTCTCTGGGTCATCAAAGTCCATGGGAATACCCGCTAATCGGGACCTAGCTTTGAAGTTTATTAGGTCCAAACTAATGGCAAAGCGATTGAGATTGAGAATGTCACTGCCTAAATAAAATGTAGCAGGGACATCTTGCACAACCCAACAATTATGGACTATGCTCTTGTTGCCTATGGAAATTTTGAGCATACACCTAGGCAGGAGATGTTTGGAATTGGGTGTTTCCAGGTACATTTCCCATCTGTCTAACAGTTTAAATATGGGAATGGCTGGATCTTTTGGGATTTTGCAGAACATGGCCTCGCTGATGAAGCTCTTACCGTTGTTCACACACTCGGGCGAGAACAGAGTCCTTCCCCTCATTTAACTGAATCGGGATGAACAACTGCTCTCCAATTTTCTGAATATCAGCCAGGCTTTGAGCTGATTTCTCATCCTTTTGGACTATAGGAATGGGTTTTTCTGATTGTGAATTTGTATAGAATTTCAGAGTGTTTCTTTCCAGTGTGGAATGCCACCTTAGACTTTCAGGAAGGTTGATTTTCAGAAATAGAGAGAACTCCCCATCACCAGTTTGTTGTCCTACTGCAATTACTGTCACGTCTGGGATTTGATTATTCTGGAAGGGAAATTCTATTTGGTCAGGTTTTTGTTCAACCATGTGGCATGTGCCATTTAAACTAACATGGTTGACACTCTGTTTCAATTTATTGGTCAGTTAGTCTGGGTCCAGAGGACCTTGTTTACACAATCTATGAGGGGAGACAATCTGCGCAGGATGTCATTCCCTAGTAAACAAGGTGTGCCCTCTGGAGTCACAACTATGACCGGGTGCTTCACCTTGTGTCGCCCAATTTTAATGTCCAAATCCGCAGTCCCCTCGACGGGAATTTCCTTCCCGTCGAAGTTCTGAAGTTGTCCAGGAAGAGGGGTGAGTGGAATTTGGTATTTCTCCCCCCTTCCCGAATTCAGTTGATCAAAGGCCCTTTTTGACAGAAGGGTGGCTTGGGATCTAGAGTCCACCAGTGCCAAAATTGTACATTGCCCCTGTATTTGGACCGGGGAATAAAATCTTCCCTCCTTTTCCTCAAAGGGGCAAAGATAATGCACATTTTTGGCAAACTGGTGGGTTAATTTCCTTGCTTTGGATACCGACAGAGAGGTGATTTGGGCATGATTCTTTTTGGGACCTTGGGAATCTGTAAGAAAAAGGGGACAGCTAGATATGGGGGAAGTTTTGGGTTCCCCTGGTTCGGATTCTGGGCTGCCCCCCCCTTTTTGGAGGCAGTCACCAGAATGGGTTTGAACCAGGGGATTTTCATGCTGGTCATTCTGGGTACTGATGATGGGCGGTTCTAACTCAGTCCCCACATCTACCCAGTCTGGATTTGGATCCTTTGGGACCCATTTTTCTTTGGGAGGAGTTCCCCCATCCTTTTCCCAGGATCCTCTGAGGATCCCTCTCGTTTAAACTGGAGGATTTGCACCTCCTCCACAAAATGGGTCTTTTTAGGCTCTTTATCTCTCCTACCCTCCCCCCCCCTCTGTTCCATGGGTTGCAGACTTTCGGGGGCAGGAGATTTTGGTTCCGGTTCCTGGGTTTCCAGGGGCTTTTCACAAGGGGGAAGGAAGCTTCCTCCAAGGCTTTACACCCCGCTTCCCCTTGTTCCTCCTCCATGGGAAATGGTGGGTTGTCAGGGTTCTTCCCCTGACATTGTTCTGGAGCACCAGACCCTGGATTTGAGGCATTCTGAGCTGCCATGCTCATCTGAGGGTTCTGTTGAGCCCTCAGCATGCAACCCAGATCCTGTGCCATGTTCTGGACCTGGCGCTCTAGTTGGGACACCCGTTCTGGCTGGGTTGATCCCGGAAGGGTAACTATCCCTTCTCGTAAAATACCCCTGGTTAGGGAAGTTTGAGTACCCCTCCACCCTTGGCCTCCCCTCTCCTGGATTGGGCTGTCTGGGCTCAGGAAAGTGGGGAAAGAAGGATGAGTTGTTTTGGGGGTTGAAGCTTGGTGGGTACCTGGGAAAGAAATTTGGTCCGGCATTAGGGGGATTACTGCCCTCCTGGGGAAAGTGAGGAGGGACGTTCCCTGGGTTTCCTGCTGTCTGGTTGGTCGCCCCCCCCTTGGGCTGGAGGATACCACACATAACCCAGGATGGGTCTATTTCCCTTGTAGCGTGGGCTGATGTAGTCAGGGGAGTTAGGGGTCCCATTTGTGGGGTTACCTCCCTGGCTCCCTGTTTGGGATTGGCCTGAGGGCCTTCTGGGTTTGGGGTTGTTTGGATTCTGTGCGGGAAGGTTTTTAGGCCCCCCCCATCTCCAGATCTAAAATGGGGGCAACCTTCGCCTCCACCACCTTAGCAGCAGCAGGGGTGTTGGTTGTTTTGGGGCTTTTGCTACTATTTTTATTTTCCAATGGCTTCTGCACTTCATAGATGCGTGTTGCTTGTTCAATGACCCAGTCTAGTGATCCTTTCTCATGAAAGTCCCTTACTAGCTGGGTCATAATATACTTATGGAGAGCATGAAAGAAGGTGTTCACAAATTCTTTACTGTCAGTGCGCACTCTTCTAGTAGTCTGCGCAAAGGCACGTTTCAACTCCTGAACAAATTCTTGTGGGGCCTGGTCTTCCCCACATTGTAAGTTATAGGCTGCCTTGCGGGCCTCTTGAGGGTTTCCTCTGAATGGAAACAATTTTCAGGAAGGCCGCCCTATATGTGGACCACCTAGAATGGTTCTGATCCTCCAGCCCCGCAAAGAAGCTGTACTCAGGAGAAAATGTCCACTTTACATACTGAATACAGCTTTGGCTGTCCTTCAGATGGAAAGTCTCCATCATTTGTTCAAATAACTCAAGGTGCTCCCAAACCGAATATTTAGCATCCTTGTGGTAGGGCGTGATGACGCTCCTAATAGCTTTTATTTGTTTCAGGGGATCCTTGAGTAAAGCCCTCTTGACTTTGTTGGCTTTTTTAGTTTGGGTCACCCTGGTCCATTCATCCTCTGACTCAGAGGCACTGCTACCATAGGTGGATGTCTGGTCTTCTAGACTCTCCCGGATTCTGCGAGCTTGGGAATGGCTGGCAGAATGTGGGGGCCTAGTTTCTAGGGACCTGTGGCACTCAGAAGAGTTTTCTAACTCTTCCATGCTCCGTGGATTGGCTTAGTACCCCCCCCACTGTCCTAGCTGGGAAGAGGTTTTTAGTATGCTCTTAGTGGGCCTACTCTCATGGAATTCCCCACCAAATTTTACCGTCTGATCTCTGGGTAAGTTATATTTCTGAGGATCCATTTCTCTGATTCTCCCCTCACTGTAGCCTCCTGTTCAGAGAAGATGGCCCTAGCACTTGGGAACCTGTACATAGATGCTCGCCAGTCCATTTCTGGGAGGCGCTGACCTATTATCCCCATATTCCCCTCTGGGTTGAAGTCTGCCATCCCCGTGGCCCTTGGTTCATGTGAGCCAGTGGACATGGGGGTGGCAGAGTCCATGGATTTCAAAGGATTACATTCTCTGGTGCCAGGGTTCCTGAGGTTATGCTCAGGGGTTTCCCGCTCCCATCTGACCTCATCTCTCTCAACCCCTACTCCCTGATGGCAGGCAAGAATCTGACCCTTTGTTCTTCTATTAAGGCCTTACTGGTCTCTATTAGTTGTTCCTGCATGGCTATTTGTCTATGGAGCCTGTCATTTTTCTCACAGAGAGCCTCATTGACTCTCTGTGCTTCCTGTCTGATTTGGGAGTATTGGGCCAATTTTTACTGCAGGAGACTCACCTCCTGAGTTCTGTCCTTACTGGCCTGGTCATTCTTTGCCAGAGAATCTTCCACCCTCCTGGTGTGCTCTAACAGCTTTTCATAGTCCATTTTCAGTTCACCCAGTGCCTGAAGGGCCAGGTGATTTTCTTCCACCTTGGTTTTTAAATAGTTGACTTCCTGGCCTAAGGCCTCCCTTTCCTGAATTAGAGTACCCCTCTGGGCAGCCAGGTCGTCCCTTTGTTTTTTGAATGCATCAGCTTTCTGGCGCTCTTCATCAAATTCTGTTTGGGATTCAAGGTCTTTAAGAATTAATGTATTATTTTGTTCTTTTAATTGGTCTATCTGGTCTTGTAAGACGACCATCTGTTCTGCGCAAACTCTTTTAAAAGTTAATTGTTGCACCAGTTTTTGTTGGCTCTGTTTTAAAGAGTCCAACCTTTCTTGACACTCTTCTTGCAGCGCCAGTAATTTGGTATCTTGTTCTACCCTCTCTTGCTTCAGGAGATCCAGATCTTCTCTTACTTTTGTCAGGTACTGTCTGGTTTCACTCTCTGATACTTGGCTCTTTTGTAGCCTTTGCTCTGCAGAGCCCAGATCAGTTTGGGTCTTCTCTAATGATTGTACTTGCCTTTTTGCCAGGTCTAGGTTTTCGGCATATTTTTCCTGTATTGCTCCAATGTAGAGGTACAGATATTTTGGGTATTTTACATTGGGTATTTTACATTGCTCTTCTTTTACCCTTGGAGCCATATACAGTTCACTAAGTGCCTGATGTAATGGACCACGATCCTGCCAAATATCTAATTCTGTGGCTGTGACTTGTTTGATTTCCTGCAGCCAAATATTCTCATCCTGCTCAACCCATTCACCCCTGACAAACAATTTGTGCAGTAGGTGTTCTTTTGCCATATTAGTTTCCACTGGGGTCGCCATTCTGGAAATATTAATTTCCTTCTGACTTATCTCAGGGTTATTTTTACCTTTGCAAAACAGGCCCAACTCCTTTGAGTGTTTCAATTGAAGGGTGTTTTTACAATGTAGCACAGTGTGGAAGCCCAACAAGGTGTATGTACCCTGTCAGTTAGCACGCTGTACTAGACTGTCACAAGTGGTATGTCTAATTCAGAAATCTCGTGGCAAGCCCCCAATCTGTAAGTGATGTCAATCCGGCACTCACCTAAGTCAACGCCTAGCGTGTAATGCACAACTGAAATCCTTATTTATTTTTGTCTAAAAGTTATTTTATTCTGAACGATGTACCACTCATATCACGCCCCTCTCCTGGAACCCCTCCCCCTGGTCACACTGAACCATGAATCAGGCCGGTTTGCAAAGTTAAAATATGTATTGATGTAGTTACAAATTAATCACACTATGTTTAATGGGTATACAATAATCACCAATGGGGTGATGCAACACTAAGAAATCTCTTTAATGCACAAGGAGCAATAGTGAGCAAAACAATTCAGCACAGAAATAATACTTTTGTGTGTGTGTTCAGAACAAATAGCAGTGTGGTTACTATTTCCCCGTGCACACCCCTCAACCCCCCAATAGCAATCTAAAGAGTTAGGAGGAGAGAGCAGGTATTCAGGAATGGCAGAATTCAAACACAATATCAATCCCACTTTTCCCCCCAGCCACACAAGAGAAAAACAGAATTGACTGGCAAGCTGTCAAACTGGTTTTTAAAGTTATCTAGAGAATGGATTGGGTAAAACACTAAATATGGGCTAAATTGCTGAAATTGTTTAAATTATTATGGGAGCCGCTTTGGATAGTTGCACCTAAACACTAGCAATGATTTAATACTAAGAAACAATGTGAAATCTGAAAATTGAGGTCGGAAGAAATCAAAAGCTGTTTTACACAAGTCGGAAATTCCCTAAACGAAAATTTGCTGCAAACTTTTCCGTGCGCGATAATCGCGATTACAGGAGAACTATATGGATTTAGATGCGAATTAAAGCTGTGGATGTTAGCTACAAGCAGAAGTTGAAATTTTGTTTATAGCATAAAAACTGAAGAAGTTATGGACGTTTTAGTGGAGGTCATTTTTTCGAGATAGGCGCAAGAATGGGAAGCTGGAATGTACTTTAAAATGACAAAAAGGATTTCTTTCACTAGAGGATCACTATGAATAAACGAATACCACACAAGAACACAGCCACTTGATCAGGGCGACTGCTTGCAGTGGAGCTTGCCTACTTCAGATGAGAAAAGATCAGCGCAGAGATAGTGTCATGATTCCTGCCCCTCATGTCCCCAGCCCTCCAAGATGTCAGGCTGGAGCCAGGCCACGATCACCTATATGGCCCTCAAGGGTCTCTCCATCCCTCCAAAGATCCACTTGGAGTCCGACTTGGCGCTTGTGGCACCAGACTCACTCCCATAGGATAACATTGGGGGTGGGACTTGTAGTGCATTGATGGGGATAAGATGGATGCCCACACATATTTCGGTTGCAAGAACTGCATGTACAGTCTAGTCTTTTGGGTGTGGTTCAGCCTAGAGACACCTGGGATACCCAGAGACTATTTAAGCCACGCCCAGGCCAAGATACATGCTTTGTGTTTTCTGCACCTGCAGCGTGACACTCACCGTGGTCGGATCGGTCTCCAGCAGGCCTGCATCTTTCTTCTGCGCTCAGCTCCTGCAAGAACAAGAACACCGTTAGGAACATACTTACCTTGCGGCGCTTCTGCCCATCATTCATCACTACTTCTGTTCTGCGGGCATCTTCGGCAGTGTCATTCCCATCCCGGCACGCCGCTTCTTAAGGAAAAGGGAAAAGAACAGAAAAAGGCATTAGTAAGCATTCAGCAAATCTTCGCTTATTTTTAAAGACTGTACAAACTTCAAACGCTTACCTGAATCCCAGCCGCTCTGGGGGGAACTCTGTCGCCGGAACTTCTCATCCATCTGCAAGAGGGAAAACACACTCCAGGTTAGCGTGGAAGCATCTAGAGGCGCTGCATACCGCGCTTACTCACCGCATTTCTTCTTCATAACCAGCATCCACGCTGAAAATGTTGCGGCACCTAAAAGACACAGAAAAAGTACTCAGTTCAATACAAATACGAAAGGGTTGCATTGCGCATCATGCTCTCACTCACCTTCTGCGCTACTCATCTCAGCAGTACGTCGCCATCCCCGGACGCCGGCCATCAACTAAGGAAGGAAAGGAACGAAGTTAGAGAACTGTTCAAAAGACTCAATATACTTACCTGTCAGACTCATGACAGTGAAGTACCTAGGCAGCAAGGAGCCCGCATCAATCAACGCGCCACTGCGCTGAAAGCAGGACAGAGAGCACACTTTCCAAGAAAACAAGGTGAGCTGTGGATCAAAGGGAAGGGTTGGACCCCGGGGAAGAAGAGGTTCAAGCACACAGAGACAATAGGGAGTTAAACTCTACCAATCCTGTGTTTCAGGCCCAGTCTCCAGTCGAGTAGACTCCAGGGAAGGGTTTGAGGTCGTGAGAGGTCAGAACAGGCTGAGTGACGTCCCCGTGGATACCAGGTGAGCGTTACAGATAGTTTTAGCAATACTAACACAGGAGGAAAGATAGAAGGGATAGGATAGAGAGTTCAAGCAATTCAAAAAGATTTCTAACAATGCAGGTTCTGATGACAAGATAGGATGGCTTTAAGATAGGGATTGGACTAAGCCAGGCTCATAGGCTAGTGACACAGTTCTATTCTATAGATACTCACTAGATATGTTTTGAAACGGAACGTCAGGAATTCTGGTCAGGGATTCTGGTCAGGACAGACAGCTGGGCACACCGGATTGGACTGGGTCTGTTCACAGCATGGCACAGGACTGGGTTGGGTGTGCAATTGCTCTGGTCACAGCTCGGCACAGGACTGGATTAGATCTCTTAGTTAGGATGATAATTATTTTCAGCAGGCAAGCAGTACAGCACAGCCCGGCTGTATTTTGATGCTCCCTTAGGTTTCTGGAGTTGGTTCTGGAAATTTAAGGCCTATCTGAAAATATTTCAGCTATGCCATGGGCCTCTCTGCTTTGCCAAGTTTCTGGAGTCTGGAGCAAGGAAGATGGATTGTCTGCTGCAGGGTGTTCCGCCAGCAATCGGTTAGTGAGTGAATCTGTCTGTCTTTTTTTAGTGCAGAGCTGTCTCTATTTATGCTTATGATAAAGGGTGTGTGTGTGCTGATTTAGCCTAAGCGTGCCCCTTTGACAGGGATAGGTCAGGATCTCCTCTCTGCCTTGATAGAAGGAGAAAAACAGGGTGTCATCTTGATGATGTGGGTTTATGAAGCCTAGAGTCCACCCCTAGCCTCTTGAACACAAAATCTACTTTTGGTACAATACATATTTCCATGTGTGCAACCTCTATAACAATCATACAGATTACATATTTTGTGTAGCAGATACTCCTCCAAACCCCGTTGCTGTAAGATCTTGTGTCTGCTTTTTACAGAGTTTTGCCCTTTTCATCCGGAACACAATGTCCAATTTAGGAGCAAATTGCTACAAATGTGCGCATTGAACATGGGCATAAGTATATGAAGTTTCATGCTTCTATCAAAAATACATTTTGTGTAATATCACATTTCCGCCGTTTCTTCCCAGAACATGTCACAGAGTTCTGGCGCCTTTTAAAATGTGCAGCCAATATTTACATTAACAATGCTGTTATTTTTGCGTTTTTGATAATTTTACACAGTAAGTTATCAGTCTTTTTAAAATGTGTCTATGGTCTTGGTTGTTTGTCTCCGCCTCCTTCTATCTCCCTGCAGTTCAGAAGCAGTCTCCTCCCAATTCCTCCTGGGCAGAGGCCATTTACGACCCTTCACACTTGGCAGTTCCTTTGGCTGGAGGATGTCCATAGTCTCCTTCCCCCTGCAGACCAAATTCTTCCCCCACCCTATAATCATCCCTTAGGTGTGATTTCCTGGTGGAGAGAGCAGAAGGGAGAGGCCTTGCCTCTGTGGGGGAAGCTGTTATACTGGTTTGGCTGCTTTTAGCCACGCTTAAATTCAAATGTTATTCTGTTGCATTTTTCCTTTGCTTAAAACAAACTTGTAATTTCAAAACAAGCAGCTCGAACACTTATTCCAGATTCTAAACCATGGGATTAAACAGTTACAACATAGGTTACTATCAGTAACAGCCCACTTAGTTTTCAAACATTTGATTTCAGTTTTACCAGTTTTAAAGTTTATCATGCAGGCTTCTGACAGCTGTCATTCAGGCGGCCGAGGGTACTGTGCCCAGATTTTGACAGATTCCACAGGCAGGCAACTTTTGCTGTGGATGTTTCTTTGAGAAATTCAGCTTTTCAGGACATTGTAAGTTCACAATGATTTCTTGAACTAAGTGAATTGTAGCACCCAGCAAGAATATTGGATGTTTGAGGGTGTTTAGTACAGGCATTCTGCAGTTTCAGCAACCAAGAAAAAAGGATTTAAAAGCAAGATTTTGGATTTCTTTCAGCAGTGCACTGCTTTCCCCTCTGTGCTCCATTTTTACTTGTTGTGAAGCCCAGTGACATGTTTCAGGAGTGAGATCTCTGTTCCACCACTGACAACATGCATGGTAGATTTGGCAGCCATATTTTTGTGTTGTAAAGCGCGATTTTCAGAGGTTTTGGCACGCACAAGGGTTTTGCGGCCATTTTGATATTTCTGACACCATCAGAACACAGGATTGCCGCACGGCAAAGCAAAAGTGGGTCAAGACATCCCACAAGTTACAATAAGATCCCTCCATAATGTATTGGTTTCCTGTCTTGAAGCAAGTACTTCAGCCCGTAATTCCCCTAGTACGAGGGCTAACTGATCTGTTTCTGAAGTTTCCATAACGCCCAGGCAGAGAGTATTAGAGGCTTTGCGTTCTGTTATGCTCACCTGGTCTCTGCGCAGGCGTTGGGGCACGGTTGTAGCCCTCCATGGACTTGAATGATCTCCCTTCAGGCCTCTCCCCCAGTAGAAAAGCTGTGAGCGGTGGTAATAAGGAGAGACTGCTCCTGTGAATTATGGAAGATAAGCTCTCCATCCTGCTACTTCTGGCAGGGGTGCATCAAATTGGATCTAGTTCCTTCACTGATCCCTGATAAGGATTAGTCAAGTCTTGCTGCGACTATGCGTCTCCTTAAGTTTGGTAAGTCTTTCTTGAGCTCTTGTGATGCTGTTCGTTCTGTTTAATGTTGTTATATGTTGCTCCTAATTATGCCTACAATAATGTCTCTCTTCTGTTTTCTTCACTTAGATCAGTGGTCTTCAAACCTTTTTGGCCTGGGCCCCCCCTGAGCAAAGTATGGGTAGGCCGGGCCCCCCCAAAAGTGCCAGATGGATAGTATGTAGAAATCGCTATGAACCTTTGCGTGCCGTTACCGCACCCTACTCCCAGTACAGACCCTGGGCTCTGCCCAGCCTACTCCCACCACTATCCCAGTGCTGCCGCCCATTCTGCTCCCACCACAGTTCCATAACACAAACAAACACACATCCATACACATTTAAATAAAAAATAAATCGCCATAAACGTACCTTCTGCAGGGGCCTGCGCGTGGTTTCTAAAATGCCCCGCTCCAGGTAGCTCTGCCCATATGTGCGAGGAGGCGCAGGATCACCCCCTCGCACATACATACATGCAGTGCCGCAGCCAGCATTTCCAATGAGCTATGCAAGGCTGGCGAAGCAAAACACCCCCAGCGTTGCATGGCTCAGTGATCATGTGCGGAATGAAGTGTCAAAGGCAAACAGTGTTTCCCTTTGACAGTTCAGCCAGCCCAGGAGCACTCCCTCAGCTGGAAAAAAATAGCTGAGGGAGTGCTCAGTGTTTCACTGGGCTGGCTGTTTGGCTCCTCCATAATGGGTGAGCTGGCCAGTGAGTGGACGGCCCCTCAACCATTATGGATGAGCCGGCAGGCTTGGACTGGCCTATAGGGTGATGACCGTACCAAAACTGCAAAATGCTAGTGTAGGCCAGTCAAAATGGGCCACTTTTTTTGGTCAATGTGGGCCAGTTTGAGGAGTTACTTCACTATACAGCTAGTAGTTTTGACCATTGTTGCTGAATAAATATTCTTTAAATATTCTTTAAATATCACCATTTGTTTACATTTGAACAAAAAACAACCCCTTGAATATCCATTTGCAACTGCTGGCCATTTTTTCATTGCTGCCTAAGACCGTTTTATGGTCCAGTCTGATCATATGAGCTGCCCCTTCCCATTTCCTCCCATCTAAAAAAAAAAAAAAAGAATTTTTTTTTTTTACATTTCATGCTGGGCTCTGACACCCCCCCTGGGAGGCGGCCGCACACCCCTGGGGGGGTGCGCCCCACAGTTTGAAGACCTCTGCCTTAGATGAAAATGCGGCCTAGATGCCGCTGTGAGACGTCAGACGCTGCCGGAGGGAAGATGAAGGCTACCGCAATGTTCGACAGCAGGTAAGCGAAGGTTTAAGGTAAAGTGTGAGGTATGCGAAACGCAACCTTAAACTGACTGTTTTTTTTATGTCTAACCTTGTCTTCTGTTTCTCCTTGCAGGTGCTGCTGTCGACAATGGAGCGTGTCAGGCTGTGGTGCCAAGATGAAGATTTCGGCGTTCCGGAAAGTGTAAAGATGAATACTTGGCTCACCGAAGAGATATACTGTTAAGAACAGCTTCCCCCAGTTGGTAAGTATGCTGGCAGGAAGCAGGATGCCCAGGAAGCAGGATCTTCAAAGGTAAGTCTGACCTCAGGCGACGGTGAGTGTTACGCTGCTTGCAAGTGCAGAATAACACGAAGCACTGGCCTTAAGGATGAGCAGCTTATATAGCTGAGCTTCTGAAGCCACGCCCACCAAGTTCAGCCTGCCTGCCACACACAAAGGCAATCCATTAGCAGCCACACCCAAGAATACACTTGGAGCTGCTTAATGAATAGAATTTTCAGGTTAATGCATTCTGCTTAATGGATGGAATGTTCAAGGTTAATGCATCTGGAGTGCTATGTCCATAATAAAGGATTTTGGTGTCAAATGGATGTTCTTGTTTACCTTTGTTCATGAGCCTGGCACCAAAGGCGCCAGGAGAGTGTCCACCCAGGTCTCCTGTACATGCTACCCCTGCACACCTGTGCTCCTGACTTCATGACCATGACACCTACACTGAATGTGGGCTAGTCTAGCCAGGTACTAACACTTATGTTTGCTTTACCCTTGATGCACAGTTACAGTTCATAAAGGATAAAGCCAACATGATAAGTGTTATTACATGGCTATACTGTCCTACATTAGTGATGCCAGTCTGCATACACTTTCTTAATGTGGCATGCCATTTTTTACTTGGCATCAAGGGCAATATAAATGAAGGCCTTGTTGTGGAGCTGCAGCTCTGTTTAGGTCAGTTCCAAGGCCAATCCCTTTTCCGCTCCCCAGGAGAGAAGCCGGGGATAGAGACACCCGTGGTGCACAAACGCTAATTGTATCCAGCTGCAGGGCCTGAACATGATGTGAACACAATATTAGCTGCGGGGTGAGCAGGTAGGGATGCACCCATTGATGGACAAATTCATAAGGATAGGGCCTGAGGTGTTGTGATACCAAGAGGCCAAGTGAGGATTTAGAGCACTACTGCCCTCCTCAATGAGCTGTCCTCCCATTTGAATTATAAGTGGACATTCAACTAAAGCATATAAAAATCTGGCATTCGAACTCAAGAGCTGTGCCCTGGTCACGTCATTACTGGTCACCCTTGGTTTAACAGAGATAAGGAGGAAGCCGTATCTGGAACGTTTCATGATTTGGGATATGAGGAGCAGAGGTGATTGCAATAAATTTAGTACAAGGTCGGGGTGCAGCTTGTGTGCTCCGTGGCATCTGGGATAATGCAAAGGCCTATTGTCTTATTAAAGCAGAGTTGGGCTTGCCAGTTTACTTTGATCGTGTCTGGATCCGCGGGGTATACATCATGTAACGGTCACAATTTATTTGTGTGTCAATATTTTAGTGACCAATACCATACCTGGATTCAATAGTGACGATTTAGTGGGCCACATGTGTAGGAGACCCGGTTTAGATAAGGTGTGACCAATCAGTCCAGGGACTATAGGGAGTATTAGCATGTTCTATCGGTGGTAGTCAAAGAGGGTGGTGGAATAACATGGTAAACTATGTATGCAAAATGTGTGGTTTTCCGCTAAATAACCTGTAATCTCTTGGGGTGTGATGAGCTCTGTGTCAGTTGGGTTCTGCAGGACCGTCTGAAACCTTTTTGCATGTAATAAACCTTGTTTTCCCTTGCAAATTCGTGAAGTGATCTTTTGGTCTCTGATTATTTTTACCGTTTGGGTTTTGTGCTGCTATTCTCTTTACAGACGTGGGACAGGGAGTCCAAAGAGAAGGCAGGAGCAGTAGAAGAGACGAGAAAGGATAATAGAGGAGATTTGCAGCTTTGAAGCATGACATTCATGACAAGGCTGGGCTTTATGAATGTTAAAAAGATGAACCCTACAAGAGCGGGAAAGAGATGAGATGTGCAAAGCGAAGGAAAGGGAGGAATCCAAGTGCACACAGAGATTACGAGCAGATAGAGAAATAGGAGACAGAACCAGGAGGCAAGGTAGACTGAATAGTTGATGCAGGGAAGAAAAGAACCTCTGTCTTAGAAGAGTTAAGAAAGAGATAGTGGTCAGCCATCCAAGATTGGATGGCCAGAAGACACAAAGTCAAGGTAGTGTGGATGGAGGAAATGAAAGCGGAAAAGGATAGAAAATGCTGAGTGTTATCAGCATAGAAATGGTCGAGACAGACCAAAGGATGATTTATGGGGGCGAGAGGGCAGGTCTAGAGAGAGAGAAGAGAAAATGGCCCAGAACCGAACCTTGGGGGTCACCTGGGAAAAAGAGGGAGAGTAGTGAAGAATTTGCAAGCCCAAAAAACAGAGTATATGCAGTTAGACAAGTAGGACTGAAACCAGTTCAGAATTGCCCCATGGAACCCAAGAAAGGAGAGGGTGAAAAGAAGAATGGAGTGGTCTACATTATTGAAGGTGGCTGACAAATCAAGAAGGATCAGGAGAGAGGAGCCTTTTGCATAGTGTGCACTAAGAAGTGAGTCACAGATAGAGAGCAAAGTGGTCTCTGTGGAGTGGTAGGAACAGAAACTGGATTGAAAGCAAGGAAGAATGGAGGTAGAGGTAATAAAAGAAGAGACTTGAGAATAGACAAGGTGTTCCAAGAGGTTAGAAAGATAAGAAAGAAGGAATACAAGACAGAAATTCGAAGGGAGAGAAGGATCAGGTGAATGTCTTTTAAGGATAGAGGGAATAATAGCATGCTTAAACAAAGAAGATGAAAAGATGCAGACAAGAGAGGGAGAGTGTTAAGAAAGGAAGAAGGCATGCTATGGTAAAAGGGAAAGTGTACCTAGTTGTACTGTGAACAACTCTGAATCTAGCAATGTGTATATAATACCCAAGTCTTGTGTATATATGTAAAACCCAGGAACGTCAATGAGGAAAAACAGTATTACCAATCTAAGAAAAGGGATGTGGGGTAAACACTTAAGACCTCCTTATAACTGAAAGGAAAGTCGGCAAACTCTTTACCCACTATGCTCTTACAGATACTGACAGCGCTAAACCCACGTAGCGGGCAAGCAAGGACAGATTCTGTGAACTGACAATCTGTAGAATACTGAATAAGGAAATTATAAACAGTACTCACGAGGACCGGAAAGACCACTTGAATGTCAGTGATGTCACGAACCCTGTAGATCAAACAGGGACCCAGAACGCTGTAAAAGCAAAGGGTTAAAGATAACAAAATACGTAAACCCTAGAAAAAGGCAAGTCTGAATAGTGATAATAAATCGTGAGGATAACTGAAAGGGGAACACACTGGAACTTGTAACAACAACCCCACACCTAATAATCAATGGGAAATGAATGCAGAAGTGCAATGGAAAACATGGAGTGGAATCTCAATAAAGTAGGATCGGGAGCAGGGAAAATGATATCACCAAAAGGAAACCTTTCCCACACAATCCAAGGAGAAAACTGGGCTGCATCAAATAGTAAAGTACAGAGAAAGGCTGCCTGCAGACAGAAGAAGATAGAAAGGGAAATTCAGAAAGCATAAATCAAACAAGCACATAAATCCGAAATCCAGGACAGGGGAACAAGATACAGGAACTGGTGACTGGGCACTAAGCTAGGAACAGGAACTAGGTACAAGGTAAGGAACTAGGAACAAGGAACTGGAACTAGGTACTAGGCACAGAAACTAAGTACAGGAAATCGGGACTAGTCGCAACAGGAACACTGCTACAATGACCAGCGCCGGACTGAAGCACACTGAGGCTTTTAAAGCTGCTTCACGAGCACACCCCTCAGGCGTGCCGCCTGCTGCACCTGCAGCCACAGGTGTTGCCTATCTTCCTCCCAGCGTTGTGCTGCAAGGGAGGAGATGGTGCAGTGAGCCAGGCATTCTGGGAAGCAGGAGGTGAAACAGTGAGCCAAGGCATTCTGGGAAACATAGTCATTTGATTTAAATAGCATGCTGGCTGCCAAAAACCAGGAAAGGATCCGGAAGGGAAGTGACTGGGAAAACAAGGCTCCAACGCTCCCAATTCATCGGAACACCGCAGCACAGGTCCCGAAGGAAACGTCCAGCAAGGAACAAACCCCAGAACACGCCCCCAAGTGGCGGGGACGGGAACGAAGGGAGCGAGAACGGGAGCGAAGAGAGCGAGCCGTGACAGAGAGGGAGAGGGAAAAGTGCAGTATGATAAGGCAGTAGAGAACGGATAGGCTTTGGAAATAAGAGAGGATGGAATAGGATCAGAGGGGGCGGAAGTGGGATGGGCTCTAGACAGAAGAAGAGCGGTGTCCGATTTGGAGAGTGGGTGAAATGAGGACATACAATCAGACTGAAAAGGGGTAGAAAAGGCAAAGCAGAAGAAGGAGTAATCGTGGTGTGCAAGAGGGACACCTTAAAGGAAAAGTGTAAAGACAAATCAGTAGCTGAAAGGGATGAGGAAAGAGCCAGATTGGAAGAAGGCAGAGAGAGAATACGAGTCAATGTTTAAGAGAGGTGACGGGGTGAGAGGAGTCAGAGCTGAGGAGATCAGAGTAGTCAGATTCAGATTGGGACTTACTCCAGCAATGCTCGGTGTGGCGAAGGGTACATCACAGAAAGCGAAGCTGTGCCATGAGCCATGTTTGTGGAGGTTTGTAGGTGGGAGAAAAAGGATGGGCAGGAAAACGCAAGTCAAGAGTAGAAGATACAATGAAGGAAAGAGAGGAAAAATCAGACAGAGACGCAAAGTGACAGTGACAGATAAGAAGGGAGGTATAGGAAAAAATGAAGGAAGAATCATTAGAAGAGCAGAGATCATGACGATAGTACTTGCAGGGATGAAAGGGAAGACACAGAGGGGACACAAAGAGAGGGAATAATCAAAAAGAAGAGAAGATGATGGTCCGAGGAATACACGGAAAAGGCAAAGACAGAAGTGGTAGATAACATTGAGGAGAAGATAATGTCAAGATGAGCGCGAGATGTATGGGAATGAGGGGCATAGATGAGGAAGATGTGATAAGAATAGAGGATAGGAAATAAATGAGCAGAGGAGTGGGTAGAAGAAAGGTGAAGAGAAGAGTAAGGTGAACTGACATATTTCAGTTTGGTCCATTTTCAAAGCTGAACAACAGAGAATCCTCAGAACCCACTTCTTTTCACTCACACCCACCCAAACACATAATCTCTTAACAAAATAAGATTAAATATTTTGCCTCTTAAACAGTACGTCTCGGTAGCAAAGCGTAACATGAATAAAACGGCACATACTCAGAGGCGTAGACAGGTTAGGGCCTGAGTGGGCAATGCGCACCCAACATCTATTACAGATGTTAATGTCACTGCCGTGGGCCCAACTACATTAGCTTCACGCCCCACTTGTAAGACAATCCTGGCTACGCCTCTGCACATAGTACTCACTTAACCTACTGTACAAATAGACCATCGGACGTCAGCAGATTAAATAGTTTACGTCAATATGCCATGCCCACCAAACCATCATACACGCTTTACCTAACAACAGATGCTGTAACATTAAACTCCTTGCACTCACACAAACCTTTCAAAAATATGATATAATGAAAACATCACGTTACATCATTGACCTTGTAATGTACAAAACCCCTAAGCAGGGTAAAGGCAATCCTACATAAGATCCATTGTAAAAACCATTAGCAAACAAAACCTAGACCCAAAGAATTGAGTTCTGACACTTACATTTATTAACGTACATGTCTTTACAGAAACAACTGTCACGCTGCAGCAGAACCATCTTCTGGAAACCCAAACTCCAAGCTCAGAACTAGAATGGCAGCCGCCCGCCACCCATCTTGAGGCGATACCCAAGAAAATGAACAGGCTGCCTGAGCAAGAGAGAGTGCTTGAGAAGGAGAGAACCATACACAGAAAGCATCAACAACTTTCCAGTAATTAGAAAGACAAAAAGATGCAAACCTTAATAGAAATTAATTTATGTGGTACTTCTTAAGTACAGAACTACAAAATAGTTTTAGTACAATAAACATAGCAAAAATGTTGTGAATAAAAAGAGGCACTCACATTAGTAACTGATTACTAAGCAGTATCACTAAAGTAAACTAGATACAGCCTAAGGGTTCTACCACTAGCCTTTGCTATTAAAATCAACAGAGCAAGTGCTTGCTAAGACTAAACAAGAAGTAAAGCTAGTAACTCAACCACACAAGCCTATTCGTAACATAAATATGTTTAGCAGTTAGTATAAGTGTAAATAAATGTAACATCCAATTATAGCTTGGTTATATAAGTAGCCACAGCTTCAAGTCACTGGAGTACACACACGATCACAGTCGTCTTCCTCAAGAGAATAAAGAGGCAAACCACAACTGGCCCTAAGCTGCTGAGAGCCATAATCCTAGGTGACAGAAGGGAGAAGCCTGAGAGACAAGTTGACATTTCTGGTAAATGAAGCCATTGATGAAGTGCACAACTACTGGGAATGTGACTCACAAGTCAGGCCATGAAAATGTGACATTATTATTCACCACCAAAAAGTACTAACAGACAATAACTATGTAACACGTTAAATTAAATAATAATTTTAAAAAGATAACATAAAATATATTGTCAATTCATAACAGAACCACTAGCAAAACGCAAGCATTGCACATGCAGCAAAAAATAAAAAAGGAGTCAAACACAAAAGGAAAAAAAAGCACAAACAGAGGTCTAGAATTAAATCATCCCTGTGAATTAACACATTGCCTGGCCGAAACAAAATAATATGATTAAAACATGCAAACATACTCTGTTAGAAGAGAATATTAACTGTGTTAGCAAGTAAGACTTTACTGGGAATCCTCAACTGCATTACTGAAATTGGATAACTTTATAAGAAACGTGCACCACATTACCAAATTGCACCATATTGCACCATATCACCAAACTCAGCGTATCTCTGTACCTTCATCTGATTTTATGTACCGGTAACTAAGCTGAGCATATCCTTGTCTGCTTGCGCCCTGATACTCCAGGGTATGGCGCGCCATACAAATAATAAACTAAACTAAATGCGGTATAACCATAGCCTAATAACAAAAATAAATATTAACTGCATATGTACATTTGTTTATGTTCTGCTGCTCATCTGCACCATGGCCAAACTGACATGGATAGTAACTTATATGAAGGTGCTGTGGACTGAAAAACGTTGTTACTAGCAATAGATGGTTATGTTTTTCTTGGACATTCACAGAAAGTAAGTAGGGGGTTATTGGGGTATTGTTTGCTTTTTTTGCAATCAAGATTTGCTGTAACTCCTTTTAGGGTCCAACAAAGTAGACCTCAAGGGGAATGACGGGGCCAATTACAGCAGACTCCCTCCCACAGGCGAATTTTGGAGGCGTTAAATAGCTGGAGTGGGAATGCACGCATGATAATAAGATGCAGCTGAACTAGAAAATGGTGGTTTAAGAGATTATGAGTGGTCCTGAATATGAACATTAAACAATCCAAAGAAATACATGTCTTCCATGATCGCTGACCAATTAGGAGCTCTTGGCAGACCATATATATTTATAAAAATCATTATGCTAGCCAAAATAATGTTTTACTTTGAAAATGGGAATCCGCTGTTGCCATCATTGTTGAGAGATTGATTGCAGAGGCGTCGCGTCCTCCAGCCTGAAGCAAATTCCAGAACCGAAGGGCACAACTGGCAAGATCTCCTCATTTAACTGCCAAGAACAAGGCCAGTGAAAACAAGAGTGCTCGCACAGCTGCAGAGTGTGTGCCTCTGGGCTGGCTTCAATGTTAATTAAGTGCACAACTCCAGTGAACTGACCATGCAAGGCCGGGGGTGCTTCGCCTCCACAGTATTGTGTAGCCCATTTGGCTTGTGGCTGGGGTCTTGCAGGTCGAAATGGGTGTCAGCGTTCTCCTGTGCCTCCCTGCACATCTGTGTGTCCTGGTGAGTTGAAATGATAGCCCTCTAGCTACACTGCACATGTTAGGAACCAGGAAACCCTTTTCCTTTCTGTGTGAGCTGGAGGGCTCATGTGGGAGTGTGTGGCAGATGTCTCCAGCTTGAGCCCAGTCAAGTACGTAAGAAGAAAACAAGCAGTATTTGTGTGTGTGTGGGTAGGAATGTATGCATGCTACGTGTGAATGCGATGGGTTGCATGATTGTCACTGAGATGGGTGCATTGTGTATATTGTGGTGTTTGGATGTGCCCGTGGATGTGTGAGCATGTGATTGAAAGTGCAGTGTGGATGTTGAAGAGTTTTGGTGCAAGTGTAAGTGAAAGAGAGAGCAGCGTGACTGAGTATGTTGTTATCCTGCATGCATGAGAACGTGTATTTGTGTGTTTGGGCTGAGGGAGTGAGCGCACCTGATTTTGGTACAGACCGTATTCACACATACACTGGCAAAGCATTTTTACTTGCATTCTGAGTAAAAAGAACATGACGAGGTGTATTATGCTGTGGGAGTAGGATGGTTAGTGCAGCCACTATGGGCATGCACACTGGAAGGGCAGTTTTACTAGCATTATGGTCAAAAGGAAAATGGTGCTTGTTCTTACATCAAGAGGGTCTATATTAGTGAAGCCTTTATGGATGTTTTCCTAAAGTTTCAACACATGTTTTACCATTATTAGGTGCAAAGGCAACATTACGAGTGTTCTTACATGTTTTCAGAAGAGTCACCTAGTGATCAATAGCCAGACAAACATATCAACTAAAGGTAAAGTGATTTTTATTAGGGGAAGCAACAAAATAATAAAGGGGTGTGAAATAAGGTGTGCACTCTTCTTAAAATCACAAAGTTCAAAGTAAATACCCAGCATTCAATACAGGCAGCCCTACAGATAAGGGGTGTATCGGCCACTTGTACTCCCTAAAAATAGGCAAATACACTCCAAAAATAAAAATATAGAGTTCAAATACTCACAACTAAAATTAGGAAATAGACACGGTGGATCTTGAGCCCCTGCTTTCACCCACAAAGCTCCAGGATATGTTTGGACCAGTAGTGCACATAGTACCACAGGAAGAAATGACCAATCTTACTTGCTTACCAGAAGCAATACACATGTATCTTTTAATGTGTACGAGTAACATGGTGCAAAGGAATACGCATTTCAAAAACTTTCTGGTTTTCAGTTAAAACATAGTTTTACTCACTTATAAAATACTCACGTTTGTAATTGGACTTATGTTTTCCCTAAGAAATTGTTTTACTCCCAACTTTAATAAATGGGGAGTAAAATACTCCCACTTCAAAATCTTACCTGGAGCACAGATTACATGTATCTCCCCTGGTTTGTCATTCTTTCAGGTTTTGGGGAGTCTGCACCCTACTTCTTGCAGGACCACCTAGCATGACAAAATGTCTGTGGGCTTAGTGGACCCACACCATGCTTCTCCACTTAGCGTGGTCTCTTTGGCTTGTCAGGTAGGCCTAGGTTTGGGTGAGTGGCAGGCTGGGTAGAGAAAGGAGAAAAGATCTAGCAGACCCCTTCTGCTTAAGTGTCCGTGTTAAGGGCAGTGTTCTAAAGTCCAACTAAAGGCTTCATAAAACGGGATCTGTGCAGTACAAACTTCCACTCTTAGTATAAGGCTGTACCACCTGAGAACATTTGGTAGTGTAGACAGAGCAGCCAGGCTTATCATAGGAGGGAGAGAAGTCTGTAGGACAGTACAAAGAACGTATAGCATACATATGGTTCAAAAGTAATATTGTAAAAGTAAAGGTTTATTTTAAATATAAGTAGGCTAAGAAAATTCTTAGGGTAACTACTTTGTCATAAACCTTAAACACAATATAAAAACCCAACACAATGTTTATGGTATGCAAACCAAAGTATAAACATTATTTAGAAGAACAATCAGTAATTCAAGGTAAGTCAGACCTAGCATTACACATTAAGAAAAGCAAACACCTGTTCATGGGAGTAAAACCACATGAGTTACTTTTAGATTACTATGAGTAATTCAAGGGCAGTAGACCATAATGGTCATAAGATCAGTGTTATTCAATAGCAAGAATACAACAGTTATAACAACAGTGTTGCAGGTGAACACCTTGCAACATTTGAAACGTATTCTACTTTTTTTGATTTTTTATTGAATTGGTTGAATTAAATCAACCTTTCAAATTTTTTCACATCATTAAAATCAAAACAGCAATACAAAAACAATATAAAAGCAAAAATATGTGAGTTACAATATTCACAAAATAAAATAGTCACAAGATACCCAAAAATGACAAAAATAAACTCCATATAATGGTACAAAATACGCAGCTAAAAACATTCGAAAAGTCAACAAAACAAGTCAACACAGTACGGAAGAAGTGTGCCAAACTCAGTATGCCATTTTTAGGGCAGTGAACACAATAGTGGCTAGACACAATAATTATTTGTCAGATACAGAGATATAATTCCCAATTTCCAAATGCAAACTTTGCAAAAAATGTACTGCTGCTATTTGAATCGGAAGATAAGAACTGTTCAATATCACTGACCAGCATTGCTCCATTTCTAAACTACCTAAATATTTGCAATGTCTTGTGAAGTGTGTGCTTCTGGCAGCCCCCAAATCCGGACATTGAGTTATCAAGTGTTTCAACGTTTCTTGCATTTCTACATTTCCACAAAAACGACAGTAGTTTTCTTGCACTGGTAGTAGCTTACGTTTCATTAGAAGGGGTCTGGTAGGCCAGATATTAAAGCGTAATCGCAGAATTGCAGAACAATATTTTACTGAAGGCACTCTATTAAGATATACTGGAAGACACTGCATTTTTTTTTGGAGGGAAGCTCTGTAAATCCCCATCTACACAGAGCAGACACAATTCACACGTCTTGAACCAATCCATATTGTAAATTTGGACTTTCGCCTTATCTGGGTTATTGATCAACATGTCGACCATAACGTCTGCATTGGTCAAGATAGTATAAACAGCAATAGTCCAAAGCAAGCTACACTTATGTCTAGTTGTAAACATGTACACAGCTAATTCCTTTAAGATCACATTATTTCCTGTTGATATTAAACATTTCCTAAATAATGAACACAGTCACCAATTATATAGAGCTTGGAGTGAGATCAGACCCAACTCATAGCTAAGCCAGGAACATGGAAAATGGAACGGATAACGGTAAAGATAGAACCTTTTTCCAAAATGTTGCCTCCTATTTATCAAATGTAAGTTTAGAATTTACAGGGTTTCCAAACTATACAAGAGCCTCGACACTGCTTTCTGGTTCCAGTAGGACCAACCAAGTCTAATGGAGAATTTCCCATACCTATGCATAATTATCCTGGTTTGCCATATTGCAGTGTCTCATTTCTTCTCTGCTTGCTCCAGATGTGCTTTCGGTTGGCTTGTGTCTTTAAAAATCATGCCCAAATAGATATGTTGTGGGTATATATTTAACTTCGTCAGACTTATGGACCATGCGAATTTGTTCTTTCCATTTCTTTCAGGTGAGTAAAGAATTATTTGAGTTTTATTTGTATTAAGCTTTAATTTGTTAGACACTATATAGTCCTTAAAGGCTGTCAGAAGGTTCTGAAGGCCCCTCTGCGTTTTTGAAATGAGTAGCATATCATCAGCGTACATCAGAGTGTTAAACAAAGGGGGGTCTGGGAGTCTCTCTACCAGCACAAACACAGCCCAATGACCTGTTCTTGGGTGAATAACCCATGGGAGAGACTCTACCAAGTCTTTAGCTCACTGTCCCTTTCACAGAGAAGAAATGTCCCTGCATATCAGTCTTTGTCCTGCCCTGGGGCAGTCCAGCAGAGAAATGCTAGGCAATTCTCCTCTGAACAAGAGTACCAGAGCAACCCCATACACGTGTTTCAACCTTTTTGGGCATCATCAGTGAGGTGAAGCTGTGCCTCTCTAAAAACAGTGAGCAAGGGGTCCACGTCTGGATCGCCCTGGTAACTTAGGGTGAGACCCAAAGTTAATCTATGCAAAACAAAGGGGGGTCTGGGAGTCTTTCTACCAGCACGAACACAGCCCAATGACTTGTTCTTGGGCAAATAACTCCTGGGAGAGACTCTACCAAGTCTTTAGCTCACTGTCCCTTTCACAGAGAAGAAATTTCCCTGCATATCAGTCTTTGTCCTGCCCAGGGGCAGTCCAGCACCGAAACGATAGGCAATTCTTCTCTGAACAAGAGTACCAACAGCAACCCCATACACACGTGTTTCAGCCTTGTTGGGCATCATCAGTGAGGTGAAGCTGTGCCTCTCTAAGAACAGTGAGCAAGGGGTCCACTTCTGGATTGCCCTGGTAACTTAGGGTGAGACCAAAAGTTAATTTATGCAAAACAAAGGGGGGTCTGGGAGTCTCTCTACCAGCATAAACACAGCCGAATGAGCTGTTCTTGGGTGAATAACCCCTGGGTGAGACACTAACAAGTCTTTAGCTCACTTGCTGATTATTAATTTTTGGAGAGTCAAAGATCACCTTCTGAAAAATATATCTCGTATCATAGATGATATAATTGAAAATGGAAGATGCTAATAAGCAACCTTGCTTCAGCCCACGTGCTGTCGGTATTGGAGATGATAACGCCCCGCCCAGAGACAGACGAACATTAATCAAATTATCCGAGTGCAAGGCAAGAGTAATCTCAAACAAAGTTGCTGGACAATGATCATGCCTCATCTTATCGAAAAGGAGCACCCGTGAGACAGAGCCAAATGCAGAGTAAAAGTCAACAAAAGCCAAGTACAACGCTTGCTTAGTGTCTTGACAGTGAGCTTTAATAGCGTTTAAGGATGTTAGGTTCATCTGAGTGCCCTTCCCCGCAATGAACCCTGTCTGCTGTGGATCTCGCAGATCATTGGTCAAAGTCCACTCATTAAAATCGTGCAGTACAATTTTCGAAAAAATCTTCCCTGGGGAATCGAAAAGCGCAATGGGTCGATAGTTCTGTGCCAGATTTCTATCCCCGTTTTTAAAAATTGGGATGATGACTGAAGATTGCCACGATGAGGGAATAGATTGTGACGTCACCACTGTCTGGAAGATGTGATCTAGAATGCAAGCCCACTCAACTGGATTGCTTTTGAGAATAGCATTTGAGATACCATCCGGACTGACCGCCCTATATGAGCTAGCCTTTTTGATAATTTCTTCAATGCCTGCTGTCGTAAACTTGAGATGCCACCTATCCACTGGCCGTTGCAAATATTTCAGTTTATCAAATTTAGTGTCAGCCTAGAGAACAGTATAGTATGCAACCCACTGATGTTCATTGACCGCATTTAGCTGAGCGTCAGCTTGTCTGTTAATCAGCTGATTACCAAGAAGGTGCCACATCTCAGCCGAATTCCTGGCAATCATTGCATTTGCCATTTGTTCACTATCTCGTTGAAATATGATTGATTTGTTACTCTTTACCCAGTTTTTATACCGGGTTTTAGCACATTTGAATTCTTGCCAATGACTACTTCTCTGTGATGCTAGAATAGTTTGTTTTATCTGCCTAAATTCTTTCTGTTTATCTTGTATTACCTGATTAAAGGCATGTCTGTGTTTTGTATGCATCTACCCAAGCGATTGAGTTTCTGTACACATTTTAAACTGCCAGTGTCTGCTCTGCAATTGTTACTTTAACCAGTTGGGGGTGAATATTTTCAGACGCCCAGGGTGTGATGGAAAGCCCCATTTGAAAATTGACAGCCACGAGAAGGCCCGATGAGGGTCTACCCCTGGTTATCAAAGCTGGTAAAAGAGCATGATAACCATTCCATATTGGAGCAGTAGTTAACCATGTTTCTTGCAGGGCCATTATGTGGTAATGGAAGGGCAAATTCCTAATAGAAGTTTGGAGATGTGTATGCCCTCTCGTGCTCCAACTGGCAATTTTTAAAACCTGTTGATTGTCTGTCGTTACTGGTTAATTTCTCGGGGCAAATTGCATTCCTAAAATACCTGTGGAATTTGCCTGAGCGCTAGGGTATATGTTGGGTTTAGGAATTAGCCCCTTGGTCTGGTTTGGTAGGCATTTTGGATCCTGTGGCAACAGAAAGCCCATCTCAAACAAAGACATTTTCGCCTGCCAAATGGTATTCGCAACAACCCCTGATGGAATCCATAATCTGACAACGGAACAGGACACATCAGATATAAACTCAATCTGATCTATGTCTCTTGAAGTCACGTCTTGTAGCTCAGCCACTTCTCTGAAGATATTTAAAACACTACATCTATTGAGATCATATGCCGGGAAATTCCCTTCTCTACATTTTAAAATAAAAGAAGAGAACGTTGAGTTCAGCAACTGTGGAGGTATCTGTGGATTACTGGAGGTCTGGTCGCTACTCAAGCTATTCAATCGTGACTTGCCTACAGGTGTATGCTGAATAGTCTGCATCATCCCTTCATTCATATATGTGTCTTGCTTTTTATGTAGCAATGTGGCAGAATTGCACTCAGGGTGTATGTCAATGGCATCTGGACTTGGTGTGTCAATAGTGTTTTTTGGTCTTTTAAGCGAGGAAGACGTTCCAACAGGTGTGCATCTACCGCTTGTTTTAATTGGGATATAGCCACTTGGCTCTGTTCTTTATGTACTAGAGAAGGAGGAGGTTGAGTCGGCTTAAAGGTAACGCTTTTCTCACAAGGCACTTTGTTTGCAAAAGCATGATGACACGACTCTGTCTGAGCAATTGTCTCTACAAGGGTATCCAAGGGCAAATATTCAAGTATTTTATTTTTTGTGGTACGTCCTGTGGTAAATCAGACTCATTTGCAAGATCAATAGTAGGAAGTATGTCCCTTTGGGGTGTTTTCACAACATCTGCCACAGTTACCCGGACTGGCAGCTGAGTATGTTCTGATTGTGCCAAAGGGACATAGCCTCCTATCGCTTTGAAGAAGGCATTAAGAGTACTCTCAACGCCTCTTCGGGCTGGCCGGTTCTTGGATTTTTCCATGATTGACAAATGACTTTGAACCTGTTGTCGTAGTGGTCTTTTACCCCTAGATCCTAGAATGTACCACCTCGTTGTAGCGAGATCATTAGGATCCTCTTGTCCGATAGGCAAACCTTCTGGGATTACCTGAGGAGCGCCCACATGCAAACCGTTATTATCCAATTGATCTTCAATTGGTCGAATGATATCAATGAACGGTGGTGAATGTTCAATTACCTCAGGTCTAGCAAGGCTGGAGGGGCCAGTATTTTGTTGTGGGGACACATGCCTAGTGGGTACTTGCTCACTCTTATTGCCACAAATAATAACCGAGTCCTCCAAAACAGATGGTTGAGTAGGGTGTGGCTGATATTCCGCCGTGGGCAACTGATTTTGTCTTTGTGTCCCATAGCACTACCTCCTCCAATTGTATTGCTTGTTTGTTTGTTAAGTTTGTCATTCATGAGTTCAAATAATTTTTGTAGGCTTAAAACCGAGGTATTAATAGCAGTAAGAGCCAATTCCGTCATACTAGAGTTTACAGGTGGAGGAACATATGTAATTTGCTTCATAGCCCTCGGCGTGGGAAGTGCAAAGGTCGCGATGGAGGAGGCCGAGTTTGAAAATGAAAATGAGTCATGTGGTACTTCCTCAAGCGGAGTTCGATGCCCTTGGCTACGCATTGAAATAGGAGATTCACACCGGCTTGCATATATGGATATGCCAGTGCTATCCTCACTCAGACTTAAGCATGCGATGGGTGAAATACTCGGTAATAAGCTATTGCTGAATTTTCTTTTAACATTTCTAGCTTTTAAGGAGGCTAGTATGGTTTGGTACGAAATGGTACATTTAGTATGAACACATGCCATAGACAAGCTGGACTTCGCCTGTTCCAAGACTACAGGCGTAGTGAGAGTCTCAGCCTGGCATCTGCCTGCATCTGTTTTTGGTGGAGTATGAGCAGGGGTGGACTGGCCTATAGGGTACTCTGGCGATTTCCCGGTGGGCCTGTACACTCTGGGCCTATTTTGTGTGGTATTTCCAAATGTTCACATAGGAAAAGCAGTGGGCTTGCTGAAAATGTGTCATATGGGGCCACTTTGAACATTATTTCCAGGGCCTGTTTTGGTCCCCAGTCCACCCCCGGGTATGAGAACCTATTTCGCTTCGAGGTTTTAGAGGCAAGGCAGGGGTATGCAAGTTACTGTGAGGAGCACCTGTAAACCTTGGGGAAAGAGTGAACGGGGGAAGTTGGGACTTAAACATTTGCGGAATGGCGCATGGTACACATGGTAGTTCAATATTATCAGGCATGTTAGTTTTGAGTGAATAAGCGACAAACACCATGGGCAAAGATCAAGCAGTTCAACTGCCAAAGAGACAAACAAACTGTTACCTTTAACACTAAAGGTTAAAGTAAAAGTAACCGTCACAGAGATGTTTTACACCACCACCGGTAATTGAAAGACCTACAAAGAGGAAAACCACTTGCCGCGACTTGCGGCGAAGCGGCAAAGCGGTACTTATATGTGTACTTGCGTGCGCGCCGATTTTATGGGAAGCCAACCCCTGTCATTCCTGGGCGGGACTAGTATGACTGTCAATCGTGGTCAGTTCACTGTAAAAGTAACAATCAAAGTGATCAGTATCACAAACGTGGGCAGGGCCACCAACGTGACGCATGACTCGAATCACCTGCAACAATTTGATAGGAGGCTTGAATGGAGACTCCGGCAGGAAAAGTCAATCCAAAGTCCACGAGTCCACAAGGACAAGCGGCAAAGCGGTACTTAAACGTGTACTTGCTCATGCGCTTATTCTACTTTAAGAATTGATACAGTTAACAATTAGATTACTTTTTAGAACACAGCTCAAAGATAAGATAGTAATGTAACTAATACACTTTTCAGAATAGTGAAATCCAATTCTAGGATCAGTATCAACCCAGAACTACAATTAGGATAACCTTAAGTTGTACAAGGTGGGTAAAACCTATTTGGTAATAAACTATTACAGTTATACCAATGATGTTTTTCAGATAAATAGAACACAGGCTAAGGTGAGCAATAACTCCAAACACTATTTTAGAAATGCACTCAAGCAGTTCAAGGTAAGAAAAGTCTCAGTAAAGACTGTTTTAGAAATGGTCTACAGCAGATCAGGGAAAGCAAAACCCAATGATACACTTTGAGAATGGCACAAGGTGAGTAAGGCCCAGTTGGTGAACATATACAATTATACAATTATACTTTTACAGTTATAATAAAGTGAAACCAACTATGTTACTTTTTGGAAGAGTGGAATACAATTCACAAGCAAGTAAAGTAACCTCACATACTGGCAGAACACATTCACAGGTTAGAAAAATAACCTTCTATACATTGTGTAGAGTGGCAGGATACATTCACAAGTAAGTACGAACTTGTGTAACTCAACCTATTACAAGGATACCGTTACCAAACCAGCTCATTTACAAGTAAGTACTTCAATTTCAAGGCAAAGAGCCAAGTGGCGTAGGACCTTCCCTATTCTTGGTTCATGAGTGTTCTCAGAGGGAGAATGGGGACAGTGGTGCTATAGTGGCCAACTTTAGGCAGGGTCTGGACAGGCACGGGATGCAGAAAAGTCAGAATTCTAAAGGAGGCCTTTCCCAACAAGTAGGTACAGACTTCAGGGCTAGCAGAAAGGGTCCAAGGGATAAGGTGGCCTGCTCTTCTGTGGATCTCATGCAGTGGGTTTAATGGAACAGTGTCTATAAGCACCTCGGTGGGCTACCCAACTCTCATCTGAGTGTTCCTGTCCCTGTGATGGGGAATGTGATCTGTTAGTCGAGTCAGTGTTTTCTTTTAGTAGACCTGGGGATTATGGGAGATTTAGTCTTCCTGCTCCTTTTCCATAGGGTGATCTGGGTTTGCGAACATATTCCCTGGTGGTTTATCAACCCTGTGGAAGCATTCTCCATGGGAGTCTCCTTCCCAAATCCCCAGTTACCCTTTCCGAATCCGGTCCAAGTTTTCCCTTTGAACAAGTGGGGAATTATGGAAGTTGTAGTCGTATTTTCTCATCTTTTCACCGATGACATGGTTAAGTAACGATGGCATTCCCTCGGGTGAAGCAGTTCATATCCAGTCAGCCATTTGACCATTCCATGCTCTGAGAAGTGGGTGCTGTGGGGGTGGGTGGAATGACTTTAATGTCACACTGCTAAGCACTGCTGAATTCCAGCAGGGGCCTCGTCACATCTCTCCTCTCCTATGATTGCATCTCCCTATGTGAGGTCATGTTCAGGGTCATCGCGTCATATCCCCTCGGAGTCTTCCCTTTGGGTACTCCCCATTGGGCATTTTAGTAACTCTGGAGCAAGTATTATCTCCCGCTGCTCCGAAGGAGCCATTGTCCCCGCCCTGATCACCTCCCACTGGTGACACCTGTATCATTCAATCCAGACGTCAGGTGACATAGGCCACCTCGAATAGATAATTTCCTTCATTTGTATTTGGTTTTCTGGAAGTTTCTCCTCTGGATGGTTGTCCCTCCGATGCTTGGCCACCCCAGCCCTTCCCCCACTGATATTTGGATCTGTCGGTCACATGCAGACTTTCTCCCTTGCTGCTGATTTTCTGGGGTTAAGCTGCCATTTCCTTCATGACCCGTATCATCGCCCATCCCGGCCCTTCTCGGCTAGCTTGTACTTGTACTCCGTCAGGTCTTCTGGGTTCTCCTGCATTGGATCCTTGCCGGTGTTCTGGCCCTTCCCAACAGCCCATTGGGCCATGAGCTAACTTTCCAAGCATTCCCTTTGATCCCCATCTCCATGCCTATCCTAACTCATCATCTCTCCATGGTTCTTCTAGTAGAATTGAGTGACCACCTCTGCCGAGATGGTAGCATTTTGTTGAGATTTGTCATAGTTATGGCTTATCGAAGGGTTGCAAGCCGCTGCTCCCAGCATCTCCTCAAACTTTCTTCAGGCTCCTGCATTCTTTGCTATGGCACTCCAGCTCCACTGTCTCCCTCTGGTTTCTGTTAGGAGGGCTGTCAGGCCTTTCGGGGGGATATTGGCCCTTAGTTCCGCCATGTGGGCCTTGCCACTTTAGGGTTGGCCTGAAAAAATTGCAACGGCTTCTCCCTTCTGGTCTTCAGGTTCCAGTAAGATGGGTTGCACAGCACCAGGATCAGTGTCCCTGTATTACCTTCTGCCCAGTTGCAGTCATACCATCAAATATCCTCTGGCAATGGGTGACATTCCATAAAACCCTGTAATGATCTCCACTCTCTTGCCTGTGTCTAGGAGAACCCAGTCCAATGCTGGTACTTCTAAAATAACAAGTTAAAAGGTTTATCAGGCTGCCCAAGGATGACTTCCGGCTTCTAAGGTCATGCAGGCAAATAACTGTCCCTTCTGACCCTCTCTTCTTTGGTCGATCATCATCAAAACAGTCTCCAGCTTCTTCCAGTGAAGTAGACTCCATGGGCCTCATTACACGGATGGCGGTAAGGGTTTACTGGTACCGGTAAGGGTACCAGTGCCGGTAAACCCTTACCGCCTTACTACGAGGTCCCTTTGTGGGACCCTACCTTAACGGCTGGTTTTACCAGCCATTAAGGACGGGACCCGCAAAGGGACTTTGGAGGTAATTACGGTACCGCAATTTGTGGTACCGTAATTACCGCCGTCCCCATTCCCATTGAGCCCTATGGGGGAAAAAATGGGAATGGGGAAGTGCCAAGGTGAATGGGGAATTACCGCCCCCACACACCTTGGAATAGGGCGGTAATTCCGCCATTCACCATGGTGGATTCTGTAAAATACCGGCGGCAACCATGGCGCTAATAGTGTCATGGTTACCGCCGTCCGTGTAATGAGGCCCCATGAATGGGATCACTACGGTCAGAGTCCAGCACCTGGTGGTGGGAATAGAGCGAAATGGACAGACCTGACTTTAGCATCCCTGATATCTTGGCCTCTCTCTTCTTGGGTTTGCTACTTGGGTGAGGGGGGGTGGGGGAGTCTGGGCTGATCCAGGGGATCTTGGGTGTTGATCCCACAATGACATCATCCATCAGGATGAATGCCGAGGGGCGGATCAATGACCAGACACACACATCAACTAAAGACAAAGTGATGTTTGACATGTTTGACATTGTTAACAAAATGTTGAAGGGGAGTGAAATAGGTTGTGCACGCTTTTTAGAATTGCAGGGTCCAAAGTAAATGTCCAAAGTAAATATCCAAAGTTTGTTACAGCGATCTCCCCTGCATTGTCCTGCTGGCACGCTTTGGGAACCCTCACCCACTTCTTGCCAGGAACGACTGGAACAACAAAGGTTCCCCCCACCCTCTTTCTTCAACCCTCTGGATCCTTCCCAATGTCTTCCCGCTTTCTCTTCATCCCTTGTGGCCCCTCCCTTCCTTCTTCATACCTTTGGGTCTAAACTCCCGATCCTGACCCTGCTGTTCAACAGCGACCTCCCCAACTGACCACCTTCCAACTCAAACTCAAATTTCACCCAGGGATGTGGTGCCCTGCTCACCTGCAAGGGATATTATGCCCTGCTCACCACCAAGGGATATTATGCCCTGATTGCCTCCAAGGAATACGGTGCCCAGCTCACCTCCAAGGGATGTTGTGCCCTGCCCACCTCCAGGGGATATGGTGCCCTGCTCATCTCCAAGGGATATGCTGCCCTGCTCATCTTCAAGGGAGATGGCGCCCTGCTCACCTCCAAGGGAGATGGTGCCCTGATCACTCTCCGAGGGATATGGTGCCCTACTCACCTCCAAGTAATATGATGCCCTGCTCACCTCCAAGGGATATGGTGCCCTACTCACCTCCAAGTGATATGATGTCCTGCTCACCTCCAAGGGATATGGTGCCCTACTCACCTCCAAGTGATATGATGCCCTGCTCACCTCCAAGGGAGATGGTGCCCTACTCACCTCCAAGTGATATGATGCCCTGCTCACCTCCAAGGGAGATGGTGCCCTACTCACCTCCAAGTGATATGATGCCCTGCTCACCTCCAAGGGAGATGGTGCCCTACTCACCTCCAAGTGATATGATGCCCTGCTCACCTCCAAGGAATATGGTGCCCTACTCACCTCCAAGTGATATGATGCCCTGCTCACCTCCAAGGAATATGGTGCCCTACTACCCTCCAAGTGATATGATGTCCTGCTCACCACCAAGGGAGATGGTGCCCTACTCACCTCCAATGGATATGATGCATGCACACCTCCAAGGGATATGGTGCCCTACTCACCTCCAAGTGAAATGATGTCCTGCTCACCTCCAAGGGATATGGTGCCCTACTCACCTCCAAGGGATATGATGCCCTGCTCATCTCCAAGGGAGATGGTGCCCAACTCACCTTCAAGTGATATGATGCCCTGCTCACCTCCAAGGGAGATGGTGCCCTACTCACCTCCAAGTGATATGATGCCCTGCTCACCTCCAAGGGATATGGTGCCCTACTCACCTCCAAGTGATATGATGCCCTGTTCACCTCCAAGGGAGATGGTGCCCTACTCACCTCCAATGGATATGATGCATGCACACCTCCAAGGGATATGGTGCCCTACTCACCTCCAAGTGAAATGATGTCCTGCTCACCTCCAAGGGATATGGTGCCCTACTCACCTCCAAGGGATATGATGCCCTGCTCATCTCCAAGGGAGATGGTGCCCAACTCACCTTCAAGGGATATGATGCCATGCTCACCTCCAAGGGAGATGGTGCCCTACTCACCTCCAAGTGATATGATGCCCTACTCACCTCCAAGGAATATGGTGCCCTACTCACCTCCAAGTGATATGATGCCCTGCTCACCTCCAAGTGATATGGTGCCCTACTCACCTCCAAGGGAGATGGTGCCCTGCTCACCTCCAAGGGACATAATGCTGTGCTCACCTTCAAGGGACATGATGCCATGCTCACCTTCAAAGTTGGGGCGGTGTGAGAGCTTGGACTAGAAGGTCAGGGATAGCTTGAGAGGAGAAGATCCAGTAAGTATAATTCGCTGACTTGGCTGAGTCCAGAGCAGGAGTAAGAGCAAGGAAGGATTCTTTCGAAGAAGCAAGGAGAGTGGGGTTTGCACCAGCAGCGCAGTTCGAAGTACATGGTTACTCTTAGCTGTTGTATGACTTTGGAAATAGGCACGGGCCACATGGAGTAAAGGAGTGACGACCGGAGAGACCAAGGATGACAAACTCGAGAAGTGGCAATTAAAAGGAGCAATACATTATCACATTTCATGAAAACAAAATATCACAAAACCTGAACATTATTTAACTTCAAACGCATATGAAAAAATACACAAAATAAATTAAATAGTGAATTTTCAGGTACACTATTATAGTAAAATATATTTTTGTTCTGAAATTTCTAAAAACGTGTACAAATCTCCGATCCTTCGAAGATTTCGGTAGTTTTAATAAAAGCAAGATTTTCAATGTTAACCACTGGGTGGCGCTCGAGGCTCATAGATTCTTCATACCACGTTAACAAAAGTCACAAGCAAGCAAAAAAAAAAAAAAACAACAAACCAATTTAACAGAACAGTATTGTCAGCAAAAACCAGGAAGAACTTGCTGGTGTTGTCAACCAGTCAAAATAAATAAAAAATGAAACTGTAAACAGTAATGAAACAAAGCAAAATCATGTTATCAAACAGGACATCAGGTGAAATAACTAATCACTAGGTTACCTAATATTCCAGTCACCACCGCCCCTGCTGCCGCTTGTCTATCCTAATCTTCCTATCCTATGCTGGAAATATTTTGCAACTTCTGTTTCACATCCACTTTTGAAATTTGATAGGGCCAGTGCTGAACAAACATTCAATTAAAATAAATGAACTACATTCCTGCTCATCATGTAGGCCCATGTGACCCAATGATATGCTCCACCCCTTTCATATGTGCATATGTAAAAGGCAGCATGGTTCCGTCAAGCAAAGCACATGGTAGCTCGTTTGCCAGTGTATTTCAGGTGCATGTTTTCATTTATGTGGATGTAAATAAAAAGTGCTTAGATGCCCATGGGCTTTGTACGCTATAAATGCAAAAACATACGAATTAATCACTAACACTTTTAAAGATACTTGTGCAATGTTAGCAGCAATATGTCACATTTTATTTTAGAGGAAATTAAGTCATTGAGAATGTTAGGCATAATCCTCTGCAGTACCCTTAGGGAACACTACAGACAATTAAGTCCACAAGTGGTAGTGCAATTTCGCCTTTGGTACAAGCCTGTACTACACAGTTATAGTGGTAGCAGTAGTGGAGCAGCCAGACTTATCTCAAGAGCAAATGAGCAGTAATAGGGATTACACAAAGGACTTCAATTACTGTGACTTAAACACTGACTCACGGTTTCGGTTAAAAAAATATAAGTACATTTATTTTTAAACCTTCTGTTCATAAAACACTTCACTTCTATTAAACAAAACCACACTCTAAATATACTACACACAATCAAAGCCGTTGATTCAGGTCAATTCAAGGTAAGTACATTAGGATTTGAGAGACCGGTGTTGTGAAACAAAAGACGTTACCGGGGGTTAAGAAACGCTCACTTTTTGACAGTAATGACAGTTCGGTCTTAGGAAAGAAAAGCGTACCCGCGGGAAGAAATGTAACCGTAGTCAAACACACTTAGGACATTGAATAAAAACCAGGGAAAAGGGGATAAAAATTCTAGGCAATACTTTTGTCAAGACACTAGAATCAGAGGACCTGTTCAAAAATACAGATAAAGTCAATAGGCCTGCCCCAGTGTCAAATGGAGCAGGGTTCTGTTGTCGAGGATCACACAATCAGAACAGTTTGAGATTAACGTTGCCAGGAGTACTTGGATATTGTCAAAGGGAAGCAAAAGTTTAAGAGGGAAGGAAGAAAGGACAAGCCTTCGGAAAGGAAAAGGGCTCACCCCGATTCCTTGAGGTCAGACAGAGAGAACAACACAGTACCTTATTCAAATGAAGAAAGCTGGTGCTACTGCAGTTATTCCTGGTAGTTCCTGCAGGCTCACGGTTCCTGGAGCTTCAGTCGTGGGGACAAGAAGGAGCACGTCTGGAGTGATCTGCACTACCCAGGGATGAGGCCAGCAGCAGCAAAGCAATGGTGAATAAAAGGTGCACTCCTTTAAAACAGGAGAGGGCTCTTCTGATGGCTATCCGGACTACTACAGCTTTGTGCAGTGATTTCGACCCAGAAGAGAATTCTCTGGCTGTAGAAGGTGAGCTGGTTGATCTCACCAGGCATAAGGGAAAAAGACTCCGGACTGGATCTTCTCTGTCGTTGAAGGGTAGATAGCTCAGGACTGCAGCAGGGCTTCACCGGGACTCGGTAGTTGCAGCAGCCGTCTTCTCTGCTTCTCTTCGGTTCTTGCAGTTCCAGTGGCGACTCTGACTTCCAGCCCAAGAGTCCTGCCTTTTATGCCAAAATCCCCCATTCACACAGCCTGGCTGTCAATCACACAGCAGGGGGGTTGTCCAGCCCCGACAACCACCACAGCCAATGGACAGAAAGTGCGACTTGGGTCTCCAAGGAGACCCTGTGCAGGGGGTTACTAAACCCCTCCCTCACATTCAGCCCACCTAGACACCCAGACGCCAAAGGAGGGCTTCTTCGCAGAGACCTGCCAAAGGTCGGCGAACAAAGAAGGCAAACCTGGTTTGGCGCGAAAAGTAAAACACAAGAAGGATGTTAACAAAAAGAAATGATGATTAAAGACGACTGGAGCCAAAAGAAAATGTATTTGGTCAAGGGGGTTTATGTTCGAGGCTAATACAATAGCCTAAAACAGTACCACGTTTATATAGTATAATCGCGGTGAAAAGTTAGGGTAGATACCACTGCCACCAGCCAAGTCTTAGTGTTAAGGGAGCAAAACAAGGCTCCAGGATGGACAAACAAAAAGAGATCAGAGTTAACCCTTTCCAATACTCCATGTAAGGTGGGGTGTACTGGGTCTGTAGGTTAAATGACAACATAAAGTAAATGGCAACTTTACCTGTTTCTGGGGGACAGTAGTCAGCCCCAGAAAAATTGAGTCAGTGGGAAGTCTTAGCGACAACCCTGTGTTACTGCACTAAAGGTGCTGTGTAACACACACAAAAAGTGGGACTCATGGAGTGGTGTAGCTCCAGAGCCCAAGATCACACAAACAGTAGAAATACACATGGCAAAACACATGTAAGAGTGGGAAAAAGGCTCTCACTCTTACCAGGTGGAAAAAATAAACCCCAGAAATCCAGCAAAGCTGCTGAAGGACTCACTAGGTAAGGAAAATTAGCCATAAATGAGAATTCTCCCTAACAGAGAGGGAAATGTGGACGGACAACTTTTACAAAAAATGCATGCAAATTGTGATGATGTTTGTATGCAGTGGAGCTAATTTTCATGGAGTGGAGTAAACATATTGCTTAAAAGGCATGCTAAAACATTTTTGGCATTAATTTTACTACACAACACATTTTTATACATTTATATATGGCAGAAATGGGACCTTTAACGGACATACTCTTTCGGCCACCACCATCCTTTCCACCATAGAAATGCACAGGAATTTACCACAGCGTGACATTCTGGTATACATGGTGTGGGTTCCTATAGAATCCACCTCCTTTGAACACCAGCAAAAAGCCGTGGGATTTCATAGGAATCCCTTGTCAATGCTGCCTTCCATGCGTAAACGGCAGGCAGCATTTTGCTCAATATGCACCATAAAGTACAAAACGAAGGCCTAGAGGCGACTGTGCCTGCTTTTTAGCCCAACCTTTGCACTTTGTAGTGGAAATGATGGAAAATTCACAGCAGGGGGCCTGCTTATGCATGAGTGCAAACACACCAGGGCCCCGCTGTTCAATTTACAAGCATTTATTTTCAAAATAGCCTCCAATGTCTTTACCATAGTAGCACCCCCTTTCAGACTCCTGGTGATATGTAAAACCTCTCAACAGCCCTCTCACACTCCAGGCATCCTATATACCTCGCAGTGGGACTCGCCGACTCGAAGTGCTTCCTCGTTCCATTCTCAGGCTCTTTGAAAATTCTAGACATCTGCCAGCCTTCCCAGAACCACTCTCTGAGTCCAAATGATTACCTCAGATTCTCAGTAGCACTCTTAGGAAGGCTCTAGACACCGCCTAGAGTCACAGAAGGTTTTGCAAATGGCAGCCTTCCTTCATGGGCGGCAGGAACTGGGACTCAGAGGCTGTCTGCTTTGTCTTTGCAACGCAGCAGCTCAACCCTCCTGTCTCAATTACCAGATGACGACTCACTCTCTTCCAGGAATCATGCTCTTCTTATACTCCTCCTCTTATGCCAGGCTTGGCAAGGAAGCTCCATCCACTTTCGTCTGAATTTCATTGGCTCTGGGATTTTAAGCTCTGCCCCTTTTGTTCTCATCTCCCTCTGCTCTCCTGCTCCTATCACATAAGCAGGGAAGGCCTGGGCCTTTAAACCCGGTTGGTCATGTCTGACCACTCTTCCCTGTTGTTGTAGCCAAATATTGGAATGCTATGACCCTGGAGCTAAGAATAGACGCATCCCTCTGGTCCTTCCGTAGAAGACTCAAAACTTGGCTCTTCAGCCAAGACATTGAGAATTGAATCCTAACCTATCACTGAGCAGAAGGCACCCCCAACGAATATGCTAGGAATGTACATTTGAAGTGTCGCAACCTATGTATGTATTTCCTGTATCTTGACCTGTGGAAATCAAAATAATATTGTACCTCTAATCGCATTGTTTAAATGTATGTTGGCCTACGCCAAGCTGTCTAAAAAACATCGTGTACATAGGTTCCGCGGCAAGGTCCTGACCTTAATGTATTGTGCAAATCGCCATCTTGGATTAAGCCGCCATTTTAGGTACTCTTGCAGTGTGGAAGTCACCCTGAACAACAAAATGGAGGCCGAATGACATTTCGAGTGGGATTCTGGCCGTTGTGACCTCCGCACACGTGAATAAATAATATGTCCGCAGGCCACTTGTTAGGGTCGCGAACTAAGACCTTGTCCTCTCTCTGACCCATGTGTAAATGAACAACTGTATCAGCGGAACTGATCAAATTGCATATATTATGGGATTGACCTGGCTACGAACCCTAGGTTTGGTTTCAAGAATGGTTAACTTGCCAGAGGGTTGGCCAATGCCGGACAAAAAAGTATAAAAACCCAAGTATCCCGATGTTCGGTCTCTCACACTAACACAGCGAACTACGTTGATGGTTCGTTCTGTTAATCTGAGGGCCGAATAGCTATCCGTATGTCAATTGACTTTTGGTAACTTTGTAACTTTGAAATAAAGCGCTTTGTATGTCCTTTGTAACCTGTGTTGGTGTGTTTCCTTTTGGGCTTCCCGGCCTCATTTCAATTTTTCTGTTTCCACAGTCCAAGAATGTAATGTAACTAAGTGTGCAATGTAAACGTTTTCTTGAGCATAAGCACCCAGGTGCCTAAGGGTTAGGAGTGCTCTATAAATGTAAAAATAAATAAATACATTATGGATTGCAGAAGGTCTGCATGGAAAATGCCATCCCTCGTAGGTCTTTTTCCGGCTCTCTTTCATGGGAAGGCTGGATAGCTCACTTGCTGAAACTGCGTCTCATAGTGTTACGAGGCCGATGCATTTTGAAGACGTGTAAAATATACATGAACCAGGGGAGACTTTGCACACCCATTTGGCATAACACATCTGAGCAGGCAGCTCTATAAGGCTCTAGGGCCTCACTCGTCCACAGTTTCAACCGAAACGGGAGAGGTCCAAGGCCTGCTTCAGAAATGATTCCTTGGATCCCAAGCTCCAGGTGCGGTGTAGGTGCGCTCATAGGAAGACCAGGAAAGGGTTTGATTATGTTTAATTCCCTTCTTCCTAGAGATGAGAGATTACAGCCACCTCTGATTTCAGCACCATACAGAGCCGCTGCCAATGCTTTTGCTCTGTATGCTGCCAATGTCTGAAGTATAGCCGTACCTCTGTACCGTTTGGAGAAGACATTGAGATGTCACTTTCTGGGTGAAAAGGTTGCTGAAATGCCAATTTTGAGGTAACTCATCACTTTTAATTTCTGATGCTGTGGGTGCGTACTTACCCAGAATCGCTAGCATTGTTTATGGTGAAGCATCTACTTAACACTTGTGATCTGCAGTGTGATATATCAGTCTCGGTTGTATCATGAAGTTTCTGGGGCTCACCAGATTCGGTTTAATATACTTGTAGACTATGTGTAAGATGTCCAGGACTCAAAACAAATATGAAAAATTACTTTCATGGTTATTCAGGTAGGGCGCCCCCCTTCACAATTTATGGGGAGGCTGCTCCTACAGTAGGCCAGGTGGGGAAGCCGCTTAAAAATGTAGAACTTGAGAATCAGTGGGATGCAAGCCTCCTTTCATGTGCAAGGATATCCCACTCACCCGGCTCAGGAGGATAGCTCAGGGGCAACATGCTCGCATGGGAAGCAAGATGACACAGAGTAACACAGGTTCGATCCCCGGGTCCGCGCTTAGATCCCTCTGGGTATTAAGCGTGCTATAAATAACCAATCATATCATATAACTGTGATTTTATTTGACATTCCAGATGCCTATACCGGGCCCAGGCACCAGTTCCCAAGTTGTCACGCCAGGCATCCTTGCAATGACACTGGGGTGTGCACGATGCTGCGAAGTAGTGTGCTCCAGAGACAAGAGTACAATGAGGGTAATTCTTTATTACTCTTGCGTCCAGGTTCTCTCCCTACTTTCCAACGTCTTGGGACAGATTACATAGAATTACCTTACTGGGAATGATGTGACCTCATATGCCAGGTGACTCAAAGTAAAAAAAAAAACAATTTAAAAAGAAGGTTGTGCTTTACTATCTCCTTGCCAAAAAAAAAACCGTCTGGAGGAAGCATCCAGGGAACAGTGCTCACAGAAGACAATGGGAGTAGGCCACGTGGCCAGTCCACGTTCCCGATGAAGAGCACTTGCCTTTGGAAGGCAACCAATTCTGCCTTAGATCTGGTGGAATATCAGGAACAGGAACCCTGTGCAAAGCGCTTTGGCCGCCCCGAGTCCACGTCAAACACTACCACCAGTAATAGAAATATTGCCTGACCTGCAAGAAGGTCTTGTCCAATATACACTACCACCGGTAATAGAAATATTGCCTGACCTGCAAGAAGGTCTTGTCCAATATACACTACCACCGGTAATAGAAATATTGCCTGACCTGCAAGAAGGTCTTGTCCAATATACACTACCACCGGTAATAGAAATATTGCCTGACCTGCAAGAAGGTCTTGTCCAATATACACTACCACCGGTAATAGAAATATTGCCTGACCTGCAAGAAGGTCTTGTCCAATACAGACATAACTTTAAAATCGTAGAGACATCCAAAGTATGAAGAACGTCTTCGGGTGGAGAATGAGGTGTCCAAGGTTAAGATAGAGGTAGATAGATTTCTTTGTTCAGGGAGCGAGTGGCTGAGGGAGTGAGCATTAAGAGCATATGTCTACAATAAGAGGAGCTGGAGGTGGGCAAGTGTTCGATTCTCCTGCAGGTTGCCTCTTACCTTTATTCTTACAAGGAGGCAAATGGAGTACCAGAACGTGGGTAATAACGACTTTTATCACTATCACCTGTTAGTAAGCACTCTGAAACTAGTTCCTTGGGTATAGAGGTGCTATAAAAAACACCACAAGTATTCATAAAAGAGACAGTACCTTGGGGTTGGGGGTCTCTTAGCTTGGTACAATCAGACACAACTTTAGGAATGAATGAAAAACTGTAGGACTCCTTACAGGAGAGAGAGCCTGCAATTCTCAGACGCCAGGCAAAAGAGAGCGCAACTAAAATAGCAGTTGTCCAGGAGAGGCAGCCAAGCTCGCTGGAAACCTGGGCTCAAAAGAATTCCTCATGCCATGATATAGAACCAAAGTTGAGTCCGACTGTGGGAGGGGATCTCTAGATTTCTTGAGGGGGGGCAGGGCGATACATGCAAAGCAGTCCATCGAAGTGGCACTGAATGGCTTCCTTCTGCAAAGGTGAAACACCCGCGCTTTCACATAGCCTGCCCTTGCCGACGGATAACTCTTGCATGAATCAATATGTATGCCAGTGCTCGCCAATCATGACATAAAAGACATTGGCCCTCATCACGAGTTTGCCAGTAACAGGCCGGTGCTATCGGTGGTTTACCGGCACACTAACCTTACCGTTACTGGCATACAATATCCCAGGGTTTACTGGGATATTACGGGTGCCTGCAATCCCAGTCCATGGAGTCCAACAGTCCACAGAAGGCGTGTGTCCCTATCACCGGCACCGCAGGCACCAGCGCCGGTGATAGCGGCAATTCTCTGCCAGTATGGGCCTGCAGTCCTGGCAGGGCAGGCCTGCCTGTAGTTTACTGCCCCTGTCTGCAGATACAGAGCGAGCCGGTCTGGAAAAATGCCAGAGCCGGTAATACCAGCATTATTCCCACAATTATTTCCAGGCGGGCTTACTCCTAATGAGGGCCATTGACTACGGAAGCAGTTCAAGGGTTCACATTCGTTTTCAGGGTGCAATGACAGAAGCCTAGCCATTTGCTTTAGTACTGTTGCTTGGATGAATGCTTCTGGGCACACACATAGGGCATCAGTACACATTTGGCGGTATTATCTTAGCTACTTTAGCATTAGCAACCTACCATTACTGCATTTGGCAATGGTAATTCACTGCTCACAATAGGGTTGTTATTCCCCATTATGGAGACCTATTGGACTCCATTGGGGATAGGAAGAATTACCTTATGCAGTAATTTAACCTGTATCATTACTGCAGCTTTTCATCGACGTATTACCATTATTTCAAAGCAGGCAACTTTTTGGTTTTTTTTTAGGGAAACAAAGTCCATGATTTTGCAGAGAGGTAAAATGGGCTGTATTCCGAAATGCCTCCTGTTTTACCATTACTGTGTAACTTGTAGTAAGGCCCTTAATCTAGATGTTTACCCCAATAATTCCCTTGTGAACACAGGTAACCTACTCAGGTGCCATGATCTCCACTTGAGTAATGGCTAAGAGGATGTCTTTCTTCCAGGAGAGATCCATGGAACACTTCAGTAATACTTCTCTTACCAAAGTAGCGCCGAGTTCAGGCGACCAGAATCAGGGATGAATGTACGCTCCGCCGGAGCTTCTGTAGAACTTTGGGAATCCAAGCCATCCAAGGGCAGGAGTGGGAGAACGTGTTTTACCTTTCTCCATCCAAGACCTGTAAGGGTAGCATTTTGCATTCTGTCTCATAGCAAATAAATAAATGTGCCAGTGGGCCGATCGAGAGGGAGAGAGCGCCCACTACTGGTTGAAGCATAACATTGCATTGTGTTTTTCTGTATTTACCGGTACCAGCTTAACACGCAAGCTCCTGCTCCCCACTCCGAAGAATGGGAGCAATGGCCTTCAGTACTAACCTTTATGTGCAGGTTTATCTCCTGTGCCAATCAAATGCTATTGGGTTGTCCAATTCCAGGCCTCGAGAGCCGGATCCATGTTGGGTTTTCAGGATACCCCTCATTAATATTCATGAGCTACATTTGCATAGAATGATTCTAAATGTATACACATTTTTCCTCATGAATATTAATGAGGGATATCCTGAACACTCGTCAGGATCCTGGCTCTCGAGGCCTGAAGTTGGACATGGTCTAAAGCACCCATTATGGGACCTAGGTGATGGTAATGACTTGTAAAAGTTACTCCTGGAGGGTGCTCCTGCAGAGACCATTTATATAGACCTTGTAATAGCAAGGAAGTCTTCCAAAGTTTGTTCTGAGGGTATTGATGTTAAGCCCATTTTCTGGACAGTTGAAACACCATTTACCCATGCTCAGATATTACAATGAAAGAGAACAAGAACACACTGGAACCAGCACTGGCCATCCTCGTCAACTGCGCTTCTACATGCAGTAAACTACCAAAAGACCTCAAGAAAACCAGTATGGTGCTTCTTCTGGGGGGAAAAAAGGAAACAGATGGCCCCAAAATACATGCCAATTTTCGTTTATCCATTAACAACCACTTCATGTTAAAGATACTGGAGAAAGGTGGCAACTAAAGTGCTCATGGACTATTGTGAAAAAGTGCATCTATTAAATCATTTCCGATCAGGATTCCGCACAGCCTGCAGGCTCGGCTGTATATGAAGGCGGCACTGTCGGCTATGGCAGATTGCAGTTGTATACCTGAGCGGCCTACCCACAGCATTCAATACCATCAACCACTTTGTCCTGCTGCAAAGACTTCAGCGCTCTCTAGGCATTCAGGGAATGACAACAAAACGGATCTCATTGAACCCCGGGATCTGGGCTGATGCTTCCTGCCATGCTGCGGTTTCTGCCACTGACCATTTATGAAGGTCCCTCAACCACCCTTCAACTACTGGACCATTCTGTGCTTTCCATCCCATTGCAAACCTACGCTTTGCTAAAATGGATGCTAGGTCTTTCTATTTGCTTACATGTCTTGCATGTTTTGGTCTCGGAAAAATCCCCAGCAAGCACGCTTTGGGCGTGATCGTCTATACTTATACCCCCACCCTTATCTAGGACCTCAGCCACCCCCTGCCAGTATCTGTGTATGTCTGCACAGGCCCAGAACATATGTATCAGGTCTGCGTTGGGTAGGTTACATTTTGGGCAGGCTTGGTCACCTGCAGTGCCAAATTTTGCAATTTTCCTCGGGGTTAAATATGCTCTGTGAGTGACATATAGTTGCATCAATTGTAGTTTAGCGTTTGTGGACACTCTCTTGTGATGCCCCATGGAACCGTTCCAGGAGGCATCCAAAAGCTGCTCCTGCAAGTCTGCCTTCCAACTTTGTCTAATGTGTAGAGGATTGCAATCGGGCTTCGCTATCAATAGCTCATATAAGCGTGACACCGTGTTTCTGCCTTCAGAAATATCAAAGAGTGTTTCTATTAATGCATCTTCAACCAATACTCTCTCTGATCCGGGCCACTTAATTTTTATTCCATGAAGAAGCGAAGCGTGAATCGTATTTTGCCCTTCCCATATTCATAAATCTGAAACAACCTCACTGAAGGCCATTGTCCCTTCCTTAATATGGAGCACACTGTAGCCAGCCCGTTGGGCTCCCAGTATTTCCTTACATTCAGCCTTAATTGCACTTCTTCAATTTGTATGGTTACCAGCGGGATCTGGGGGGAGTAGGGCTTTTCCTTGCCCAGCAGGCGGCAGGCCCTTGCCACATCGTCATGTCCAGTCTCAGCAACAGAGACCTGGGGTCTCGTGACATCGTGGTCCACACTATCCTTTTTTTTTTAAAACAGCGTGCATGTCAATTGCAGTAACGCAGCCTCATGTGTCTAAACTGAATATGTGGTGAACTGCAATTGGCTTGCTACAAAATATCTCTTAAAATCCGGCACCTTTATCCCTCCTTGGTCGTGTGGTCTGTGCAGATTCTCTAACGACAGTCTACATCTCTTATTATGCTATAGGAAACTCTGCCAAGTGTCGTTCAGCGTCTTAAAGAAGTTTCTGGGTATGTTATATGGGACATTTGTTAAGTAATGTAACAGCCTTATAAGCACCACCATTTTCAAGAATATGGCCCGCCCCTTAAGTGGAAGTGGTAACTTGCCCCAAAACTTCATGGAATTCTCTATTTTATTTACCGCCTTCACCGTATTCTGTACATGCTATACTGTAGGGTTGTGGAAGATGTCTACCCCCAGATATCTAAACGTGTCCATTTCCCATTGGATCGGTAACACTGGTACCGCTGCCAGGGGCCTAATTCTATATCCTACCGGGGTGAATAAACACGACATCTGGGCATTTATTGTGATCCAAATCAGGTCGGCATAGCGCTCAAACACTTCTAATACGTATTGGAGGTTAGTCTCTGGTTGCTGTAGATAAAGAAGCATATCATCCGCATATAGGGAAATCAGGTGTGTACTACGCCGTATGTTGATGCCTGCCTCGTGGTAGTCTCTACGTAAGTATACCCCCAGTGGTTCCAAGGCTAATATAAATAACATGGGGGACCAAGGACACCCCTGTCTCGTCCCTTTGCTTAATGTTAATGTGCGCAATATAGAAGTAATTAGCACTTGCCTCTTCTGCTTAGACTGCCAGACTGTCCTGATGAGAATGGAACTAAGCCTAGGAGGCCTCTCCTGTCCCCCAGTAGATAAAAGAGTCTAGGAGGTGCTCTCGGGCCAAGCCCAAGCCCAGAGGGAAAAAAAAACCTTAAGGAAAAACCTTGTGTAGTTCTTTCTTTCCCTTCAGTGATGAAGACTTGCAGATGAAGTCCCAGTGGTTTCAGAGCAATGACAATCCAACAGAGCTTGATGTGGGAATGCAGTCTGCAGTCAGAAGGTGTGTCAAGTAAAGTATAAGGACAGATAGGAAGGGCTTGATGTAAAGGAAATTCAGAGAAATGAAGAAGGTTGAAACGAAATTCGTTCCTGAGCAAGGAAAGCTCAGTAGATTAGCAGCAGAATGAGGAGGAGCCCTGCCGCAGCGTACTACCGGTAGCTGCAGAGGAATCCGCCTGACCGGAGCAACATGGCAATGAGCTGCGCATAGCAGCAAAACCGCGGGGAACCCGCAGACAAAGTGATGCCAGCCGTGAAAATTGTAAAGCACGCGTGGCAAGCAAAAATGAACACAGCGGCTCGAAATGGAATTAAAGCCGCCTGAACAAAACAGACACACAGATATAAACAAGGCGGCTCACAAAATAGGCACTGGAGCCCACAGCCAACAGAACCCACAGCCAACAGAACCCACAGTCGGAGTAACGACTACAAGGAAAGGAAACACATAAGTGTAGAATGAGGAAATCAGGAAGGCTTACCAAGCGAATGTGAAAACTAGTGTTCCTTATGAAGGAAACGCCCGCTCTTGCTGCCCTCTAGTGGTATGACTAGAAAGATAACATTTGCTAATGCAACCCAGTTGCCACCATCTTGAGAAGTTGTGCAACTTATATGAAGGCTTTCTGCGCCAGCGCTGCCAGAGTGATCAGGAGGCTAGGTTTCTCCTAACACATAGACTGCCTGATCCTGATGGGTGTCTAGTCAAATGGTCGACACAATTTGGTCGACAGGACAAATGATCGAATTTTTTTTTTAGTTATATATATATATATATATTTTTTAGGTTTTCGTTTAGGAAAAAAAAGGGTTTTTTAGCAAAAAAAAAGGCGGTTGAGGGGGGACCCCCTCCAAAAAATAAAAGAATGTGAAAAAACAAAAAGAAAAAATTCGATCATTTGACCTGTCGACCATTTAGATTCGACCAGTTGACCTACAACCATCCCGATGTACTAATTTATGAATTACATGTTTCAGCCTATTGGCCATCAGTGCCGTCAGTATTTTCCCATCTTGATTGAAGCTGCATAACAAAAGCAACATGACTATGATAGATTCTCTCAATGTCGGCAGCAGAATGCCCTTTTTCAATGATTCGTTTAGCATAGCCAACAATAAAGATTGCCCACGCTTACAGCTCAGGAAAGTCTTCATTCTATTAAGTAAGAGCTAGAATGCACTATTAGAGGGTTGCCGTCAGGTAAAGCTCCAGGGGAAGATGTCCATAAAGAGTTCATTACAGAGATTGCTCCCCCATTCTATGACAAGACAGGAGGCTCGCATTATGCTTTACTTTCTTTATTACTGCCATAATTAGCTTTTCAAATTAACTTTTAAAACAACAAATCTTTGTAATGTTTTTCTGAAATTTCTGAAAAAGACAGGAGGCTCACATTATGCTTTACTTTCTTTATTACTGCCATAATTAGCTTTTCAAATTAACTCTGTAATGAACTCTTTATGGACATCTTCCCCTGGAGCTTTACCTGACGGCAACCCTCTAATAGTGCATTCTAGCTCTTACTTAGTTATGGGGGCTTCCAGCATGTCTACCGCCTAAGCATCTAGCTTGGGAAGATCTATCAACCCTAAAGCATCTTCTATCGCTGACTCTAGGACATCTGACGTCTCCTCATACAATACTTTGTAAAAATCATAGGAACACTCATTTATATCCTGTTATGACTCACAAATCTCCCCATTCGTGGTTGTGATTGCTCGGATCATGCTTCGTTCAGCCTCGCTCTTGTATAACCAAGCTAGCAAACCTCCTGGTTTGTCCCCTTCAGCGTGCTGCCATTGCATGTACTTTCTGTAACTCAACTTACCCAATATATCCCAGTGTGCTAAGCATTCATGCCACAGGGCGACGGCCTCCTGGGCGTTCACGCTAGGTGGGTCACTCAGGCTGTTTATGGCTTCTAATTTTGCTTCCGCCTTGCTTAAGTCTGTCACTATTGTGGCTTGAACCCCATTCGCTTTGGAGATTGCAGTCCCCCTTATCACTACTTTAAAGGCTTCCCATAGCATACCCGCTGATGCTGCGCTGCCTGTATTAAACTTAAAATATTCCTGCACCTCTTTCCTTAACTGTTCCCAAAATGCTTCATCCCGTAAAGACTCCCTTCTAAGACTCCACGTCGGGATTCATGCTCTCGTGGGGGAGACTCGCCATGTGATCACCAGCGGGGTGTGATCTGACAATACTCGTGTCTTGTATTCTGCCTTGCCGAATTCGCCCAGAGTGTCGTCTCTGGTAAAAAGATAATTCAATCTTGTGTACAGGGCTTGGGCAGAGGTATAATGCGAGTATCCACGTGTCTGTGGGTTTATATTCTGCCATATATCTGAGTGTTTGAAGGCTTGTAGTAGTGTGCCCAGGGCTTTGGCGGAGGGGGCAGGGCACGTGAATAGATCATCGGATCTATCTAGTGTTGGGTTCAGCGTACAATTAAAGTCCCCTCCCCATATTAACGTGCCATCGCTATATGGATTTGTCATCGAGTAGAGCATGCGGAAATAAGCAGTGGTATCTTGGTTCGGTGCATATATGTGTTTACAATGCAAAATTCTCAGTGTTCAACCCAAACCATCAGTACAATCATTCTACCTTCTTTGTCCTGGAACGTGTAAAGCCCTCTCAAAGGAACCGATGGTGCCACCCAAAACAACATGCCCCTAGCATAAGCCGAATATGGTGAGCCCAACGTCGTACCCCTCCATTTCTGAGCGAGACCTGTCTGTTTCTCCTTTATAAGGTGTGTTTTCTGCAAGAGTGCAATATCAATTTTCTGGTGCTTTAAGTATGTCATAATCCTGTTACATTTAATGTAGCTATTGGGGCCCCTTATGTTCCAGGTTACTATGTTAAGTTTCCCCATTGCATTGAAAGGTTCTGACATGTACCCCCAGTCCCACTGCCAAAGTCAATACATTCCATTCAGTTCCATAGGTACAGCAGCATGTACTTCTGTTTGGCCGCTCGCAGTCTCCTCTTGAATGCTCTGTAGCTCATGCATTGCTTTTGGATCTGCAAGGTGTAGTCCGGCTAGGCCGTTATCGTGGCTGACGCTCGTTGGATCATCCCCCCTTTCCGAAAATGCTCCAGGATCTTTTCCCTATCACGATAGTTCAGAAAATGACCTATTATTGGCCTTGGTGGGGCTCCCGGCGGTGGCTTCCTCATTAAAGACCTTAGTGCTCTTTCCACTGTGAAGCCTTAACTAAGAGCGCCTCTGTCAATTTCTTGCTGCAGCATAGACTCCACGTATTTTGTCCGGTTTGCTCCTTCTTCCCCCTCTGGGAGCCCAATGATTCTGACATTATTGCATCTGGCTCCGCATCCTCAGCTCTGTCCTCCAGATTGCGCACTTGTTGTCGCAGGACCCTGACTACTTTCCGTGGTGTCCTTAAGGTCACTTGTATTAGCAGCTACTGACTTTTCCAGTGTTCGGGTACGTTCAGAGAGTGCCTTTACGTTTTGTCTGAGCAAATTTATTTCAATGCTGCTGGCGTCTATTTTAGCGTCCAGTGTCTCCTTCAGAGACACTATTGCCACTAGGATCTGTTGATCTTCCGTGAGCTTCTGCTCCATTTGGGGTGCTGCGGTTGCTTGGGCTAGGCTCTCTACTGGGTGCAATGACTTGGTGCATGCTTCCAATGTGAGCTGTTTTCCTTTTCTCTTTTGGTTCTTGGACGCCATGACTTATCTTTTTCAAGTGTCTCCTACTTCGTCATGTTATGTGCGTTAGACTGGCGTGGCAATTCTGTTACTTCTCAGTCTATAGTTGTAGGCTAACTTGACCCCATTTCACCTCTTCCTTCCTGCACTACCGTGGCAGCTTCGCGACCTGTGTCTTCACTCCAAATCTTGGGCTTGTCAACCTGGTGTAACTGCAGTGCAGCGGCCCTGCCACATATTGTCCTGAGGCGAACAGGCTGGTAATTCCTCTGCAGGACAACGCTCCATAATATTCTCCTTGGCGTGCTCACCCAAAGTGCTAGTCCACCGCAACTTTGTTCGAAGCAGGGCCCAGACTAGATTGGATACCTCCAGCAAGTTTGGCTGCTGCGTAGGATCATTCCATCTGCTCCGTCTCGCTCTGGCCTGCAGGCAGGCAACCAGGGTTCTTGTTCTGCTCAGGGATTTGTGACAGACTTACTGCAGTCTTTCCAACCCTCAGGTGATGGGCCCGACTCCCGGTGCCTCTATCCTTAGTGTCTGGTGTATTCTGCGCCAGGCTCCTGCAGGAGTGCGGAGTACTTGCTCCCGGCTTATGATTTCTCTCGTTACTCCTCCCATGAGTCTCGCTGCGGGCCACCTGTGGTCTATTCAACTCTCTGTTAATGGGCCTGAATACTGGTGACTCGTACCAAACCTTAGTGTCTGGTACGTCCTGCGCCGAGCCGCTGCTAGTGTGCAGAATGTGTATTCCCTGTTATAGGATTGCTCCCATTTGTAGTCACTGTTCTGGACACTCCACTGTTCTCACGCCCACTTCTAGGTATATGTTGTTGCTCTATGTGAGCGGCATAACCTGGGCAGAGTTATGTTTTAGCTCTTATGTGTATTCCTTGTTGCACAGGTGCTTATTTAGACTCCTTTGTTTGTCCCCTTAAGTTCTGATCAGGCTCCTGTCTTTAGCCGGGCAAAATACTATTTCCCCATCTGATTATTAACATTGCTCTCCTGTTACCCACGTAATCTACTGGGAATAATGTTTTTATTAGGTTGGCCCAGTAGTATGTGCTTCCTCGTGCGTGTTTCCATACTATGATCCTTCCGTGGTGATATCCCTGCGCTCTCCGCATACGCTGGTTCTTAAAGCTGCTAATGGTATGCACCGGGTGTTTCAGGTACACCGTTGCAGGCCTATTATGTGTCTGCAGGCTTCTCTCCTCTCCTTGCTCTCCCGTAGCCCAGCTTCTGCTTCGGTCTGTTCCCCCACTGCAGCCAAGGTCTCTCTGTGCTCCGTCTGAGGCCCGTGCTTACGGTGCATCTCTGTGGCCCGCACCCACGATGGTCTGTCTCTTTGTCAGGGCTAGATGATGAAGTGCAGCATGGGTCTCCAGTCTCGTCGATCACTTCTGCTGGCCTCAACAGTCACTGTATTCTTCGCCTCTCACCTCCACCACAGTGCCATTGGTTGCACGCATCTGTGTTCTGCAGCTGCTACCGCACTTACACGGCGGGGTTTCCCTGCAGTGCGGGTCTAGTTGTTGAGCCTTAGACTCTGGTTACTCCACCGCTCAAGAGGCTGTGCCGCCCTGCACTTGGCTGGATTGCAGACAGCCTCTTCCGGCTCTGCCATCTTGGTATTCTTACTGACATCCTCTTTATCGTTCCCTCGCCAGATCGATGCACTCTTCATGTGGTCTCTGTAATTTCTCCTTTCTCCTATTCTCCCATTAATGGTGGCATCCGCTGCGAGGCCCTCCTTGCCCCATTCAACTCTTCTAAGGTCATCATTAATGTCTACCTGAATGGTACAGTCTTGGTCCAAAGCCCTTAGGCCAACCTCCTTCTCGTTGATAGATGCTTCCCACCACTCATCAATTTCCTTTCATCTACTGCTGTCCCTTCTCTCCTCTCCTCTGCTTCCCTGCTTCCCCCCACTGCCTCCACCTTGGCTCCCTTGCCTTCTCCCGCTTCCACTCCTGCCCCACCTCAGGCTCTTTCTACAACTCCTTCCTCACTTCAGCGGGGCGCACCTCTGTTCTGTACCCCTCCCCGGAAGTCCTTCAAGGACGGCAACCTTCTCCACATTTCCACTCTAAACTCTTGCTCAGCCGTCAAACACTCATCTGACATCTGCTGCCTCCTGGAAGATCTTGGCCTTGATGTCCTCTGTCTCACCGAGGCATGGTTCACGGCCAGCTCTGTCACAAGTTTTGACACTCTACTCCCTGATGGCTACAAGATCATTGCTGCACCCAGAACCACCCCGTCCAGAGGGGGTGTAGCCCTGATCTTCCCTGAGTGGATTCTTGCCACTGACATTCCTATGTAGACTTACTCTCCTCTTTCGAAAGCCTTGTCTGCAGACTCTCTCTCTCTCCTGGCCACACTCTTACTGTCGTTACCATCTATTGGTCTCCAGGTCAGACCACCTCTTTCCTTTCTGAGTGGGCAGAACCTCTCCTCTTCGCTCCTGGCCTCTTCCACTCAACTCCTCCTTCTTGGCGACTTCAATATCCATCTTGATGCACCCTGTCCCTCTTCTGTACTCTTTTGTGACCTCTGCGATTCTCTCTCTCTCTCTCTCTACCCCACTGGCCAAGCCAACTCCAACTCTACCACCTACCTTCTCGGTCATCCCATCCATGAAATGTGTGTCAGTTGAGGCATTCGCTACCACTTTCGCTCCCCCTCCTCGGGCTGACTCACACCCTGACACAGTCCTTTCCATGCTACTCTTCTATCTCTAATAATCTGGATGTTCCTGCCCCTGTCATGAAGATCCGCCTGAAGTCCATAGCCAAGTGCAACGCCTGGTTTCATTCTGACCTAACCACCCTTAAGCGCGAGTATAGGATGGCTTAGAGGAAATGGCAGACTTCTTGTAAATCCTCTGACAAACTGGCCCGTCGCCTGCTCCAGAGGCTTTACTGGCTCCTGATCTGAACTAAGAAGAGAGCCCACATCCAAGCCTGATTCTCTGCGGCCTCCAACTTCTCGGCCGAATTCTTTAAAATCTGCAAGGAGCTGGCCAACCCTACTGCAGTCTCTACCTCTCCTGTCGCCTCCCAGGCCCTTAGCATGGCCCTTGCCTCTCATTTCATCTAAAAGAACAAGACATCCTTTCCACCCTCCCGTAGTCTCCCACTCCCCCCTTCTCTCTCCTCTACCTACGGCCCTCCTTCATCTGCCCCCTCTCCCACTTTCTCTTCATTTCCTCTTTTCTACCCTGACAAGGTTACTAGATGAGTCCAATCTATGAAAGTCTCGTCAAAACAGGTTCTTCCCTGTTTATTCAAAACCATCAAGGACAACATTGACACCCTTGCTCCTGATCTGGCCGATTCTGTAACCACTCCCTTCACCTCTGGAGCCTTCCCTTACCCTCCCCTCTGAAGCACTCTCCTGTGCATCCTCTTCTCAAGAAATCCTCAGCCGACCCTTTATGCCTGGCTAACCATCACCCGAATTCCACTACTTTCCTGGGTAAACTCCTGGGAAAGGTGGCCATCTCCCAGCTTAATCTTCAGACCAATTATGTTGGTTGTCTGCATGATCATCAGTCAGGCTTCAAAGCTGCCACAAGCAAGGAAACTGCTCTCCTGAACAACCGTGAAGACCTACTCTCCAACTTCGACTCTAACATTCCCTCTGTCCTCATCCTACTCGACCTCTCTTCTGCCTTTGACACGGTAAACCATGCCATCCTGCTCAACCATCTCTGTGATAACCTGGGTATCACTGATCAGGCCCTGGCCTGGCTGACCTCTTTCCTCTCTGATCGACCCTCCCAGGTCCAACTTGGGTCTTTCCTTTCCTCTATCTACTCTCTGCCTGTGATGTTTCCCAGGGGTCTACGCTCTCTCCCTGGCTTTTCAACCAATACCTGGCACACCTCGTATTGCCACTTTCTGCCCTAACTTTCAATGTTATGCAGATGACATTCAGCTCATTTCCCGGCTCCCCTCTGCCACCTCTTCCCCTTCTCTCATCGCATACTGTCTATCTGCTATCCGTGAGTTGTGCACAACCAATGATCTCTGCCTTAATTCCAGTAAGTCAGAGATTCTCCTCATCGGCACCCTCCTTTCCTGTCCCTCTCTGGCCGGCCTCCCTTGGCCCTCCCCCTGCCTCTACCTGCGAAGCTAAGAACCTCTGGGTCGTCCTCGACTCAGCACTTTCCTTTTCTCCTCATATCTCTGACGTCTCTAAGAAGTCTAACTACCAAATGCACCTCCTCAGAGGTATTCTTCCTTTCCTCTCCTTCCCCCAGAAGCTCACTGTCTACCGAGCCATGGTTCTTTCTAAGCTGGATTACTGCAACAGCCTCTTCCTAAATCTGCCTGCTTCTACCCTCCGCCCCCTCTGCAAATCATCCAGAACAGAACTGCAAGACTTGTCCTCAAGCCCTGGGAACGTATCTCTCCAGCCCTGAAATATCAATGGCTCCCAGTGGCTGCAGGGATTACATTTAAGACTCTTTGCATTGTCCATAAGGCTTTTTGGGGCCTGGGGCCTGGATCCACACTACCTTCAATGCTCCCTCCATAAATACCCTCAGGGTCAGTCGCTTCTACAAGCAACGAGTTGGGGGTAGATGTCTTTGCTCGGCTGGGGCTTCCCTCTGGAACAGCCTCCCTGCCTCTCTGAAACTTGAGGAAAACCATCTCCGGTTCCAGACGCACCTCAAGACCTTCCTCTTTGCCTCTGCCTTCGCTCTTCCTCTCCCCTGCTGATCTGCCCGGCACCGCACTCCTGGTTACCCTATGTTTTTCGGGCCCAGGTAACTGCCCACCCACACTGCCTCCTGGCAGCCCAGCATTTGGGTCTGTATCTGTTACCCTACAGTCCCCCTACTTGCACTTATCAGACACCCCTCGTCTGCGCCTTTACCTTGTACTTGCCATCTCACTGGCGACGCTACCAGGTTTTTGTTGTTTTATCCATTGCTCAGCACTTTTCCACCTCTCCCCTCTCCCTTGCACTTCCCTCCTTCCCTCTCTCATGCACTTGCATGTTCTCAATGTCACTGGGCCTAGTAAGATCGCTGTTTTGTTCCCCTCTTGTTCCCTTCCCCCGTCGCGCTCTGAATCACTTGTGTATGAGCGCGATACAAATAACATAACATATCATAACCACCTACGTCTGGACACAGCGAAATCAGAGATCATGTACGACGACAGCGCCTCTCCTCCTCCCCTCCAATTGAGTGGCTTCCATGCATGGGCCTCAGCCCTACGCATGTCAATGATGGCGAAAACCTAGACATCCTTTTTGACTGCAAACTCTCATTTAGCAGGCAGATCCGGGAACATTCTAAAGCATGCCACATGGGCCTGCATTTGCGTAAGCAGATTCCGCCATTCTTGAGCATGTACCACAAAGTGCAAGTTCCTAGTCCTGTGGTATTAGCTAGCCTGGTCTATGGCAACAGCTTGCACCTGGGCCGCCACAAAAACTTTCTCAACTTCCATCAACTGATTAAAACACAAAGAACTCCATTCAAGTCATGTCTCACAGGAGACTATGTTGGAATGGTCTCCAGTTGCTTTCTGGTATAAGGACATGCTTCAGGATTCCTCTGCCAACCACAGTGTTTTGTTTATTCTGAAGATTTGATGTTGGGCGTGACATCCGATAATTTGCCATCCTGTGGCTAGAGAAAAGCACCCAGCTCTATGGAAGTAGGAGTAGCATGCACAATGAGCTTTGACAAGGCGGGGGATCCTGGTAGGGCATAACAAAGCCGGAAACAAACACTGGCTAATTAGCTTGATCATTCGGCAAAACTCAAGGAAAACCATCAGCGATTCTTGCTCCCGAGCTGTCCCGGGAGGATAGCTCAGGGGCAACGTGCTCCCCTTGGAAGCAAGACGTCACAGAGCAACACAGGTTCGATCCTCGGCTCAGCGCTCAGCGCTTGGAAACCTGGGTATAAAATGCATTCTAAATAACCTATCAATTGGTTTGCGGGAGACACAAGCTTGCAGATTATCAATATTGATTGTTTCCAACTCCGGCTGAAGGGAGTTCAGAATGTTGGATTTAGAAACATTGGGTTTATGCCCAGAGTTAAGCTGTTAGAGTTTACATGTGATGAAGTGAGTACCACATGATGCAGCTATTTTTAGTTTCTCTGATATGTATAGAAACAACCTGAGGATAATTGTATATCAGATGCGTTGTTTGGTGTTACAATCTTTTAGCTATGTCATCGATTAAGAACGATTGTGGCCTTGGCTGTGATTTAGACACAGGTGACAGACAGACTTAGGAACCGCTAAGGTAAAATGAATGTCAAAAAAGGGGCGAGTACGAACTCATCTGCAAGACAAGAAAGGGCAACCCCAGATGAATGACTGGAGACAATGATGGTCCTGGGAAGGTATCCCCCCTGTACCCTCCCTGAGTATGCTACCCAACTTCCCTATACCCCCTCCTCCCCAAAACAAGAGACGCTGAAACATATGGACATGGCAAGGAGACAGTTACTGTTACTCGTTATTTGTTGTTTGTTATATTGTTAAGGCTAAACCGAAAAGCATTGTAAAAGAGTATGCACAAGACGCATTTGCAAATCTTGTAAGTGATATTACTGAAAATGCCAATAAACAAATTTAAAAATAAATAAAGTAAACGCGTGGATTAGTAGCATGATAAACTGTAGCTTTAATACTCTTGGAGTGGAATACCAAGCATTACTCAGATAGAGCATGGAAATATCACAACAGACAAAAGACTCTCTACCTCTCACGGTTGTGTCAACATCCGAGACAGTTTATATCAGAAGAATTCAGTGGTGGTTCAATTACCTGATTCACACTATAGATTGAAATATTTGTAATGCATAATAGTTGGTCAATGTGTAAGCGATTTGGGCTTAATGATGTTTTTCAAGAAATAATTGTACACAATGTGAAGGTGTGCAATGAGTTAGTAATGAAGAATGTATGATAATTGTGCTCAATGTAAAGATGGACAATGTGGCATGAGTTACCGATGAAGAATCTTATGATTAGATGGGCAATCATACAATGTGTGCAGGATATGAAGGCGCAATACTATTCAAGTAGGGTTAATGAAACATCCGATGTGAACAGCAATAGATTACTGAGACTTACTTTATCATTTTATATGCATTGTTGATGTTAAACAACTAAAGTATTCTAAAAGTAGAACACAGTATGTGTTCTCTCCGTTTGCACTGATGAAGGTCCATGAATGAGCCAGAAGGACTGAAACATGTAGAGCCTGTTTTTGTTTATAGGGTGGTCAAGGCATTATATGATGCTGACATGTTTTGAGTGTTACTGGAGTCCTCTGTATTTAGAGAACGACACATGGGAATAGTGATGCTATTTGTAGCATACGTGTGTTTTTAACATATTAGATTAATTTTGTTTGGTATATGGGAACATTCAAGGCACTTTGTTAAAAACGATTCTTTTTGAATTATTTTTCTTTCCTGAGATGTGCTTTGCATAATTTTAACAATGTAGATTGTGGGGCTCATTACGAGTTTGCCAGTATTCTGGCGGTAACTCCGTTGGAATACCGGCAAATGGAATTACTGATATTGTCACTTGGTCAGGTGGTATTACCTCCAGGAGTAACAGCAACAGATTACAAGTGGTGGTTTGGCAGTGTAAATCCCCATTTTATGGAGTCTGCAGGTATTGCCTCGGGCGGTATTCATTTTGGAGGTAAAGTGGACGAGTTACCTCCACACTGAAGTTGGAAGTTACTTCTCCACTTTTACTTCCAAAAATCAGTGATTGGTTTTCATCGAGATATACTTTATGTGGTCCAAGATTTCAATAAAAAATAAACTTGAAAAAAAAACATACTGCATTGCACTGGAGGGCACAGGGGCCAGACATTAAAAATACATCCCACAGTATGTAAACATGTCCAAACTGGCTGAACCAAAATGCCAGTCTAGCAATAATATATTAACACTTATCATGCTTGCTTTATCAAAGATGCCCAATACACAATCTCATGCCAAAGTAAGAATAACACCACTGATCATGCTTGATTTACCAAAGATGCCTGGTTGCATAAAAATGCCAGTCTTGCTTAGTAATAACACTTATCATGCTTACTTTATCAAGCTGCCCAATACAACATGTCATACCACAATCCGAAATGGCAAGAGTGACTGCACCAAAATGCCAGTCTAGATCCATAATAGCAATTATCATTCTTGCTTTATCATCCAGGCCCAATAAAAAATGCCATGCCTGCCCTCTGGTGCGCCAGCGCCTCGCATTCAGACATAATCACATTAATTATGAATGTCATTATGTGTGAGTGTGTGGCAATAGGGGTCCAGGGAGCAGATGTCTGTCAGGCGCTGGGGTCCCACGGTACAGCCATGACCTTTTTACTGGGCATAAATACCCAGTAAAAACTGTCATTCCTGCCCACTGGGACCCCAATCGCCTCGCAGGCACACAATCAATTGTGTGCGTGTGAGGTGCTACAAGGCATCGATCACAGATGCTCATTAATAAGTGCATGCCTTCCACCTGGGCCTTCCAGCACCTCACATGCACAGATAATCAATTATGTGTGCATGTGAGGTGCTGGAGGGCTTAGGGGTAAAAATATGCCATACCTGCCCCCTGGACCTCAGTGCCTCACACATGCACACAAAGTGATTATATGTGTATGCAAGGTGCTGGGGGGCCCAAAGGGCAGGCATGGTCCTTTTCTACCAGACATCGATCATAGATGTCCAGTGGAAAAATACCACCCCTGTTCCATGGGCCCCACAACGCCTAACAGACGCACACAATCAACATGATTATGTGCGTTTGCAAGTCGCTGGGGGATGCAAGGGGAGAGGCATAGTGCTTTTTACTAGGCACCTATCATAGATGTCCAGTAATAAAATACGATTCTTGTCCCTTGGGCCACACAGTGCCTCACAGACGAATACAATCAACATGATTATGTGTGTATGGGAGGCGCCGGGGGGCTCTGGGCAAAAGAATGCTATTTTTGACTGGACATCTATGACAGATGTCCAGTAAAAACATATCATTGGTGTCCCCTGGTTCCCACAGCGCCTCAGAAGAAGCGCTGATTTTGGCTGGTGGGGAGGGGGACTGTGCAACAAAGGCATTCGTCAAAATCAGCTCCACGGACCATAAACACACACACACACACACATTCACACGAGCACCCATCATCATCCACTCACTCATAACACAAGCATACACGCATCCATACACATATTTAAATAATAAATAAATGTACCTTCTGTCCCGTTCCTGACATCTCCTCCCCATCGCTCCAGCTCCTGTGTAGCATGAACAGGAATCAGGAAGCAATAGTTTCCTGGTTCTTGCCCAAACGCGTAGGGTCCTGAGCGTGGGTAACGAAACACCCCACTTCAGCATGCTCTGCCTGTATGTGCAAGTAGGTGCATGAGCCCAGCATTTCCAGTGAGCTAAGTAAGGCTGGGGAAGCAAAATGCCCCATAGCCTTCCATAGCTCATTAAGCATGCGCGGCTGGGGAACTGAACTGTCAAAGGGAAACCGTGTTTCTCTTTGATAGTTCAGTCATTCCAGGACCCCCAGCCCCTAGCTTGAAACAGCAGCTGAGGGAGCGCTCAGTGTTTCACTGGGCTGGCTCGTCCATAATAAGTGAGGGGGCCCGTGGGTCAATGGATGAACCGCCACTGTTTTTCCCCATAATGGATTAAAAGAGCTGGTGAATGAGATATCAACCCCGGAAAATGAGATCGATTGAATTTTCTTGAGGTATTTTGAAGAAGAAAAAAACTATTTTATGCAAGAAGCGTGGTACACGTGCAAATAAGTAGCTGGTGAATAAGCAGCCAACTTCAGCTTTTGAATAACATGATGTTGACAGAGAAACTAACTTCAGCAAAGTATGAGCTTCCATGCTTTGGGGCAGAGGGGTGGCGCCAGGCGTGGCATGAGAGTTCGGAAGTGAAGCATCCTGGTGGTCCCAAGAGTAGCACCGCATTCAAAGAAAGAGTGCTGCCGCCTTGCCCCATTCAGTTGCCTGTCAGTGCGCTTGTGACCCCCGCCTGCTCCGTGCGTGGGGTCTCACGAAATTGCAATGGAATTGCCGTTAGTTGGCAGCTATGCGAGAGCTGAAGACTAATCTGCGGCTGAAGCAGAAACACCCAAATGTTGCCTTACATGTTGGTATGGGCTTCCAAAGCAGAACCTTCTGGGCCTTTCCTTGAAAACCATTGCCAAGTCATTTTCCATGCATGAGTCCTTCTTCCAGTCTCATTTGGAGCCTTGGGAAATAGTCTGACACCGGGACCTAATTCTGCTGACGGTGGGAAGGTATGCCCATGGGAGCATTCAATCTACTACTGGATTTATCAGTGACAGGACCAGCCACTGGCTTGGGAGGGCTCAAGCCCACCCAATTTGAGGAATCTGAGGGTAGAAGGCAGCACTCTGCAGTGACTCTCAGCCCAGAACACCAATAGTAGAGGGTGCCACAGCAAGAGCCTGTCAAATATCTCACCTCTCTGAGCAGTGTTAAGTTTAACCAATCATTAACAGTCAGCACCAAAAGACATGCAGAGGAAAGAAGCCGGCCCTACCTATATCAATTCGCTGCACCCCCACCATGGTGAAGCCAAACACTTAACTGCTCTGCTAGCTTTTAGATGACCCAGCCGTCCCGATGACTAGCATCTCTCTGTGAAACTAAATATCCTCCGACTTTGAGTGAAAGGAGGATCCTGTAGGAAAAAGGAAGGCCTAATAGATATTCAGTCACCTGGTCTCAGGGGAATAGGGGATGATGGCACAGTGGGTTAACAAACCGAACCTACTGAAGCAGTCAAATGTTGCTGGTGAAATGCTAATATAGGTTTCCTTGCTAGGCTAGAGGCTGTAATCACCTGATCACCTTGAGAAGTTGCCAGATTGAATTGCCAGCACAAATATTATATCAACACAGACCCCCCTATGCTTCACCTTCTTTCCTAAACTTTGGCAGGATATTTGGGAGCAGAGAGACAGCTTTTGCAAGAGGGTTACCATGGCTACAGTGCACAGAGCGAAGGCACAACTAATAGTGAGCATGCAGATACTCACAAGGGTGTTGGGTTATCACTCATAGCCCCACCTATAACCTGCTTTTAAAAACTGTCCTCCAGCCCCCGCACCCCTTCACAAACTCTGCCACTGGCTCCGCCTAGAGAGATTGTTAAGAACCTGGCCCATCCCTGCTGCAGCAGGTCTGTGAAGACAGACAAAACTCAGGATGTGCAGTGAGAGAGGTTCCTTAAAGAGGAGCGCAGAGGGAGGAAGAGAGCCTTGTTTAAAGAGGTATGATATATCAAGTTTATGTGGAATGACTCTCAGAATGTAGGTATTCTCTAGTATGTAAGTGATGGGGAGAGGGAGAAGCATTAAGAGGTAATCAGGTAACAAGGTGTGATTTGGTCCAATACCTATAAGGCCAATCCCATTCAAGTATGGCTTTTTAGTCAACACACCGGTATTTTTATGCAAACACCCATGATGGAAAAAACACAAGTTCAAGTCACGGCGTGCAAAGTGCTGTTGGTTGAAAAATCAGGGCTGGACATATGTGATCCCCTCTTGACATGAGGATGTTTGGCAGGGTGTTTGGCGGCATGTTCTACTGATCTAGGAACTTTCAACTTCAAAATGTCTCTACTCATTATCCATTAGCAATCTAGTACATCGTACATACTTGGAAGAATTTTTGCAAAACTGCTATTTATCTTACAAATGGCATCAGTTAATGCCATCCCTTCTCCCCAAGAACCACCATGACTGCTGTAATCAAGGCACATGAGAAACACTGCCCCCTACCTCTGGAAATAACACACACGCAACATTTTCCCCTTTCCACCTAGCGCCCTCTATCTTAGTGTTTGGTGCCTCTTCCCTCTTTTCCCTCCCCACCTTTCGTTCTAAGCTCTCCTGCCAAAAGAAAAAATACATCTGAAAAACAACAAAAGAAATGTTCCTTTAGGAACCACCTTTCACAGCGTTCCCCTTGGAAACAAGACCATGCAGAGCAATATAGGTACTATATAGGTACTCGCTCTGGGTATTATGCCTGTTATAAATAACCAATTACAATTGCAATATACATCTGTGCGGGCTTAGTAATAATTCAGTGAACAGAAGCTATATCATCAGGTAGAGCGGATCTACCTGGGAAGTTCTGCTTCTTTTTTTTTGACGATGATATCATCATCCCATTTATCCGGCTCTTCCTGTGGAATTTCTCCCTCTTCATGTTCATCCACAGGAGCATCCTGAGAACTCATGATATGGGTCACCCACCGAGCCTCCCATTAATAGGGGTTTTCCAAAGACAATGTGGATCTTGCCCTGGTTGGTGCAGGAGGTCACTTGCATGCGTGGCAGCGCTGCTGTTGAGTGTGAGCCACTGAAGCACCGTCTAGACAAAGTTGAGAGAGACCGGCTTCTTTGTTTAGGAACTGAGAGCGGAATGTTCTGCCAAGACTAAGCCCTCTCCTCTGAAACTCTGCCAGGATATTTTGCATAGACTGCATAAGTGTGCGTTGAAATGGGTCATCTGTATCTGGTGGTTCCATGCGTGCCTGGCAAATTGGACTCTCCTTGGGTAGCTTTAGGCCTATGGTCCTCTACATCTTCTTAGAAAATGATGTTTGGCAGTTCTATCATCTCCTTTATTGGGGAGAGATTGGTGATGTTAATCCCTGATGGTTGTGGTGATCTGTCTTTTGTCATGGACAAGCAATTGTCCTTCAACAAGCTGTGCTGACGTAGGCAACCGTTTGCTCCTGTTCAAGGTCTTAGCCGCGTGTGGTGCCATACTCGTAGATGGGTGGGATGGTGATGCATGCTCAATCATGGGCAATGCCGAGTATGCAGACATTGACTTACCAGTCGACAGTTTGATGGTCTTCGTTAACATTTTGTCAGCATGCTTCAACGACAGGATAGCCGTCGACGAGCCCATCGACAATGGCTGGGCCGCTGGTTTGGTGGTCAGAGACTGGATCAACAATCTTTCTGTGGGTGAGCCTTGAGCCGCAGATGCACCTGTCGTGGATGCACCATAGTGGAACTAATACATGAAGATTTAGTGAGCCTGATCAATATCCACACTGCCATACCCCCTCTGCTGAAGGTGGTGTCTGTGCTCTTGTCAGGTCTCAGGCAAGTGTAAGGGTGGTGGCAGGGGTGGTGACCCCTGTGGTGGGCTTTCGAGGGAGGTGGGAGGCATCCAACAAGGTTCTCCAGACGTGTTCTACACCCCTTTTGCAGGGTGCAAGGCCAGGGGTGGAGAACAGCCAGGAAACTACATCACCCAGCAGCCCGTGCGCAGCACGCGACTGCTGGGGTGAAGACAGCCATGACCCTGAACGCACCCGCACAGGCGCGAGCCACACCCATCGAGCGCTGCTCGCAATCCTGACCGACACCGAAAGCAGATGTGTTCCTCCTGTGTTCCTGCCGGCAAGCCTCACCGGGGCACCAGCCCGCCTGCAAATACACCCCAGGCCCCGCGTACACTACAGAGATAAGTAGCGCAGCTTGATTACTTCACGCAGCGGTTAACTGCATGCAAGGGATTCACCCAGCTAACACTAACAGTTCGAAAACTGGAGCCGCAAACAAAATGAAACTGATTCCTTGGGCTAACTCATTAACCCTGCATGGGTAGTTCCTATAAAACTCTCTGCATGCATCTTGGGGGCACTTAGTTGTCAGAACTCTGTAGAACTCTGTAAGGCGGTAGCTAGGCACGGATAGCCAGAACTCTGGACATTAACCCATTAATGGGAAAAACTATGTACGTGCACCCGTTCTTTCAGTGAAAACTAAGCTGGAGGACAGTGTGTAAACCAGTTACGCAAAATGGCCAGAAGCCAAAGAACTCGCACCAAAGACGAAGCTAAGTCTTATGTTTTATTTCTGTTGCGGGGGCACGTCCTAACATGGGGGCAATGTGAGGATCTGTTCCAATTGCATCGTGATTTACCTAACCAATGCCTTGCATGAAGTAATGCGGGGTAAAGCCTGTGCTTATCTGAAGTAATGTGAGAAATGTTTAGGGGCACTTTTCTTTGATCAAACTATTGCGTGCAGGTAGCATACGCACTATTGCTGCATTGGCACAAAGCATTCTGGTTGGGGCTCCAGCACAAAGGCTCCTAGACACTAGGCATATTGTGATTGTGAAGTATGCAAAAGTGACTGGTTGGAGAACCCATGGTCAGAAGCAGGAACCAAGGAGCATGTTACTCTGATCTTCCCCTACATGTCCATAACTCCTTCCTACTCCTCTTTCCGGTGCTCCTACAACCCCCTCAACGGACCCTAACCCTCTTTCCCCAAAGGGTCGCGGTAGCCTGCGGTAGTACTAACCCAGGCCCCAACACCTAACAGAGAGGCAGGTGTTTGTGCTGCCTCTGCGCCAGGAGAATAAGATTCGAAGCTGTGACAGCTCCACTTCCTGACCACAGGCACCTACCAGCACACAGTGGACCAGCTGAATGGCATCTCGCAACCATGTTTCTCCGGTGTGCTAAACCAAGTGCTGGATGCACTCCTGAAGCACGCAAGGGCCCACATATCCCTACCACGGACCGAACAGGTAAATGACACAAAAATAGCATTTCATCCACTGGCATGCCCAATGTCATCAGTGCCCTTGACTGCACCCACGTGGAGTTGGTAGTCCTGCATGCCTTGGAGGTGGTGTATCGCTATCGGAAGCAATACCACTCCATCAATGTGCAGATGGTGTGTGATGCCAGCAAGATGATAACACATTGCTGTGACAGATTCCCAGGATCCACGCATGATGCAATGGTGCTGCGGAACTCCTCGCTACCCCGCTATATGGAACGAGATGCTGTGCGATGTGCCTGGCTGCTGGGTGAGTCTGCCCTCTGGGCCATGGGAGTGCATTTGGGGGGAGAGGTACATGCATATGCAACCTGTCTGCCCTCTGGGCCATGGGATTGTCCTCAATGGGGTGTCTGGACACTGTCCATGTTGGTAAACACTGTGCCCATAATCATTCAAATAAGATGCATGACACAGAAAATGGAGGCTGACATACTCTGGCCGCACACCAATCTGTAAATGTCAGACTCACAATCAGCGCACACCCCTGAACTTGTCCACTGGACATAACCTGACCGTACACACAGCACCACAATGCACAATCATGCAGTCACAAAGTTGTATACACATGACAGCATCAAAGCACATCGCATGACATGCATCCATGAGTGTGCAGTATGAATTCCTACTCAGGGAAATCCCCTGTCACCGCCCCTCCCTGATAATAACACTGTATGACACCATGGCAATATGAGCAGATTAATACAAACGTGAAAACACATGTGACAGGGATGGCTCAAATTGGACCCATGCAGTATTGAACAACACCTACATGGGTGTGATTGGTGCGGGAATCACCCACAGCACATGAGTACCAGCATGCAAGTCGACATCCTGCATCATCCAAGGAACACATACCTACATTGGGGGACACTACCAAGAATCACATTGTGCCATTGTGACTGGTGTGAACACGTTGAGGGACACGTGCATGGCATAAACAATCATCCAAAAGCATAACAGACTGAACAAGCTGTATCACGTCAGGCATCATCCTAATGCATCAAACATTGCCCAACATGCAGTTGGTCTCATCCCCTGCCACACAGTCCTCAAATGTGAGTACATCATGGACCTTGTCACACCATCTGGGTGGTTGGTGATTCCAACGTGAAGGCCCCTAAGTCGTGTACGTCACCCATGACCAGCACCATGGATTCCCAAGTTGTATACAGGGCAAATATACTGCATATGAGAATGAACGATGTACAGGCTAAGCAAAAATGGAATTGAAGAAATACCCTTACACATACCTTATTGTGCTCCCATGCAGTTGATGCTGGCTATCCTCTGAAGCCGTGGCTCCTCACCCGTCAGGAATCCACAGAACAGGCATTAAGAGGACTTTAATTGTGCCCATGCACGCTCTTGTGTGGTCATAGAGCAGACCTTTAGCCTGTTGAAGGCACAGTTTCGCTGCCTCAGCATGTTGGGTGGCACACTCATTTATGGTCCTGAGAAATGGGGTAGATCATCATGGTATGTGCCATGCTGCACAACATGTGCATCTGGCGGAACGTTCCTCTGCCACACAACATGGACCAGCCACCACCAGGTGAAGAAGAAGATGAGGAAGGAGAAGATGTTGCACATCGGCCAGGTCGCGATGCACATGACGGACGTGCTGAGCGCCAATCAGTGATGGACCATAGTTTCTGATGCACTGGGATGCATAGGATGATATGGATGTGGGAGTCTGGGCACTGAGATAGGGGGAATATGGACATTGGGTTTTGGGAGGAATTTGCACTGTACACTGTCATGCAATAAATTGACACACGCAAGAAGCAATGTCCAGGCATGTGAATTATTTTGTATTGAACAGTTATTTGCTACATGAATAAACCCTCCACCCCCCAACAACCCCACACACCAAATTCCCCAGCCCCAAAGACCCCCACACACACTCTACACCCACCCCCAACACCCACACACAACAAGTGCACATCATGTGTCCAGATGCAGACAGTTAACTCAGGCAGAGTACCCCTGCTACTGCTGCCAACTTCCCAATGGAGGAGGTTGCAAGTCTGTGCGCTGCATGCTGCGCAGCGGCCTGCACAGAGGGCTAGTCTGTGTAGAGCCAACAGGCATGGTAGTAGACTAAGTGAATGGACGTGGCTCGGTTGCCACAGGATGCAGCTGCTCCATGGTGTTGGCCATCCTCTCCAGTATCTGGGCAACAGAAGCAAAGCACTCATGGATCCGCTTTGAATTTTCATTTACTACCTTGATGATGGCCTCAGTGTTCTCTCGCATTGCCCGCTGTGTTGCCTCCCCATCAGCAATATATTCCTTTACAAGGGCATGCATCGACTCCTGACGGCCCTCCATCCTCGACAAACGTCCCTCGAGGTTCCATATTGTGAGGGTAGTGGATGTTTCATTGGCGGGTGTGAACGTGCGCAGGACCAGGCTGTACTCTGGTGGAGACCACTCCTCCTGGCTGCCCTGGCCTTCAGGTTCATGCTGAGGGGTGACCTGTGGTGTGTCCTGCGGGCTGGGCGTTTGTCCACCATCCCCCAACATGCTGCCTTCTTCATGGGTGACCTCCTCATGCCCCTCGTCCTCATCCGCACTATGTTGTGCGGATGCAGCAACCTCCCAAACTGAACTTGTGGCTGCTCACTGCGTGCCATCATGGTCGCTTGCCACGGATGTGGGCTCATCCTGGGAGATGTGTGTTTCCAGGGGGGCAAAGGCAGGTGTTTGTTGGACCGGTGGAGGGGCTTGTGCAGCCGGTTGGGCACTGGTGAGCCCCTTGGCTCATCCTTGTGGCCCTGGACGTGGATGGCCTTGTGCTGTCATCCTGACCCTTAGATCTCTTGGCAGGTGTCCTGGGCTGTGGCGCTGCATGATCCTAATCGCTGTCTGCATCGGTGCCTGTGGGGGGCAGAGAGGCAGGGCATCAGTGATGGGAGTACTTGCATCATGCATACATTGGTGTTTGTGCAGTTTGGGCCTTGTGGTTCGTTGCATGCTTGTTGGCGTGGTGGACAGGGTGCTTGCAAGATTGGGCGGGGGTAGTATTGGCATCCCTCAGGTGTAATCATGTTTTCCATGGTGTCTCCTGTAAGGCCAACAGGTGTGTTGTGAGTTGCGTGTTGTGTGTGATGTGATTTCTATTTGTGTATTGGGTAGATGAGCCGCATGCAGCATGCGTTTTGATGTGACAGCGGTGGGTCCAGCTTCTCGAAAGGGATGTAGGGATGTGTGTATGATGGGCCATGTATTTGCACTCATCTGGTTCACATTTGTTGGCCTACGTTTTACTTTGGATGTCATTTGTTTGTGGGGACTTGTGTGGTGCGCAAAGGGTCACTCACCTTCTTCAGCCGATGAAGGACTCCATACTCCGCTCCACCAACTCCTTCAATGGCCTCCATGTCGATGGTGGAGCTACAGGTCTCTTCCCACCTCGGCAGCTTTATTGTAGAGTATGGACCGCTGCCTGTATACTGCCCCTGGCTGCGGTTGGGTGAAAGGATGTTTCGTACTCGCAGGCGCAGGTCATCCCACCGCTTCCTGCTGTCCTTTACTGACCGTGCGATGGTTCCAACTGCACTCACATTTCTAGCAGTCTCCTCCCACATTCTTTTCTTCTGTAACTGTGCTGGACGGCGCAGGTCTGCACTGAAAACTACATCAGCCTGCTCCACTAACGTATCAGCAAGCATATTCAGCTCGTCATCGCTGAAACGCGGTTTTTGCATATGTGCTGCGCCTTTCTTTGTGACTTTGTGTCCACCAGTAGGGATTGGGAAGTTGGTTGCTCAGGTACTGTCTGCAGAGGATTGCAATGGATTGTGTTTTTAGAGATGGCCGCCGGTGCATTTCCTGTTCCGGCGTGATGACATTACTTCTGGTGCCAGGGGTTTGGCGGTACTTTACCGGCATGCCGGTGCATCCGTTACCAGCATGCAGGGATGCGTGTGCATGCAGACTCGTAATTGTACGCTGTTTGCAGCGTGGTTAGAGCACAGACATTTTCTTACTGTTTTTTACTGCCAACCTCGTAATGAGGCCCAATGTCTTTGATGCAGAGTTTCCGTCATCGAGGAGTGGCTTACCTTGGTTGAGTGCTTCTCGGCACTAGACGGACCCCCTCTTACGGTTCACCTCTGGAAATAGTCTTACGATGGGCTTTGATTTTATTCTAGAAGAATCTTCCCTGCTTATGTCAGCCATGGCCACTAAGAGCCAGGTGAAGACTAGTCGGTTGATGTTTTCTGACTCAAGAAAAGCAATTAGTAGCTAAAAAGCACAACAGTTGGTAGATTAAGTGTATAACTTGCAAACAAATCTGTAGATTGTTGAAAAAAAGCAGACAGAAAAATAAGTATTTTTATTGAAAGAATGTTCAGAGCTCTGAGGATTCCTTCATCACTAGAATGCAGTGAAAAATCTGAAGATGGCATCCTGGGGTGGAGATAAAGCCCTGCCACCTCATTGGTTAGGGGCAAAAAAGGCCAAAATGAGTTGGAGAGGCTGCAAAAAGGAATCCATGTGAATCCATGAAAGATATCAGCGCTGGAGAACAAGAAAATACCTAGTCAGCTGCTGGGCTTACCTTACCGGAACAGCCGTTGAAGGACTGCCCGTCCCATCTGCACGTCTTCAGCGTGCTGCTGATGTAGGCAGTAATGCCTGCTAAAGTTGTGAGGCACTGCCCATGTTGCCGCCTGGCAAATTTCTTTGATGGGCACTCTGGACCAGAGAGCCACTGAGGCAGCTCTGGTCCTTGTAGAATGTCCTCTAGCCGCTGTTTGCAGAGGCCTGTTGGCCTTTGTGTGGCAGAAGGAAATCGTAGAGGATATCCATCTTGCTACACCTTCTTTTGAGATGCCTTTTCCCTTGTTTGAGGGGCCAAAGGCGACAATGAGCTGTTTTGTTGCTCTAAATGATTTTGTCCTGTCCAGACAATATTTTAACACCCTTTTCATGTCCAGCGAGCGTAGGGCTCTCTCCGCTGGGGAAGTGACGTTTTGAAAGAATGTAGGAAGAGTTATGGGTGCATTCTTGTGAAACTCCGAAGGCACTTTCGGGATGAAGTGAGCATTGGTGGATAGGATTTCCTTGTCCTTCGCGAATCAGAGATACAGAGGGTCCACCGCCAAAGCCTGTAGCTAGGAAACATGACTAAAGGATGTAACAGCGACTAAGAATGCCACTTTCCAGGTCCCAAATTTGATGTGTGCTGTTGATAGAGGTTCTAAAGGAGTCTTCATGAGACCGGCCAGGACGAGATTTAGGCTCAACGGAGGTATGACAAAGCCCTTTTAGGAAGTGTTTGAGTAGCCAGTCGCTGTAGAGCGGAGGCGATCCTCTTTTTCTTGTGAATCTATAGATTGCTGCCAAGTGCACCTTTGTAGAGGAGATCGCTAGACCTTCTTTCGTCAATTTGAGAAGGTAGGGAAGAACCTGTTGAGGTTTTATTGTCCGTGGTTGAAGGTTGGGCTGCTGCGCAAACCATGTACAGAACCTCTTCCATTTGTGGTTGTAGGACAGGTTAGTGAACGGAGCCCTGGCTGCAGCTAGAATGCACTGTCAGTCTTGCAGGATGTTTAAGTGGCCAAATTCAGCGTGATCAGGAGCCACGCAGTTAATTTGAGGGAGCCCGGGTCGTGATGTAGGATCATCCTGCGATATGAGATTGGTGTGAGATCCTAGATGGATTGGATTGTCCACCGTCAGTTGAAGGAGGTCCGAGAACCAGGTTTGTCTGGGCCAGTATGGTGCTACCAGGATGATTTTGCAGTGATATTTGTGCATCATCTGGATTGCTTTCCTGATGAGAGGGAACATATGGAATGCATATGCAAACATGGGAACGAGAATGTGTCCCCGGGATGAGGAATCCTGCTGGCGAATTTCTTGCACTGCTTGTTGCTCCGAGTGGCAAAGAGGTCCAGAGGAGGATGACCCCATGTCGAGAAGATTTTGGATACTTGGTTGTTGTGTAGTTGCCATTCGTGGGACTGCGAAGAATCCCTGCTGAGGATGTCCACTTGTTTGTTGTGTATCCCCGGGAGGTGGAAGACAAAATGGTATGTGCTTCTTGGGACAGGTTGTTTGACTGCATTCTGCCTTGTTTTCGCAGATAAAACATCATTGTTGGTTGTCCGTGAGGAATCACACCACTGAATTCTTGATTAGTGGGAGGAAAGGGCCCAATGTACTTCAGGCAGCTCCAGCACATTTATGTGGAGGATGGATTCTGCTGGGGTCCATAGGCCTTTGTCTTGGTGCTTGTATAGGTGAGCTCCCCACCCTACCAGGGAGGCGTTGGTCACGGTTGTGAGATGGTATGGGTATGTCCACCATTTCAGTGCATATGACAGAGTCGGAGTGATGGTAATTTTGTCTGACCAGACCTGTGTGTTTGGGACCATCTGGTAGCTAGAAACGTTTGTACTGGCTGCATCTTTAGCCTGCAGTAGGGGACTAGCGGGATGCATGACAATATGGTCCCTGGGAGAGCCATGTATTTGTGCACCGTGATTAGCTTGTTTGGAGTGAAAGAATTTGTCAGGGTTATCAATTTTTTCACTCTGTCTGATGAGGGTTTGATGAAGCTTTGCTCCGTGAGGAATTGAGCGCCCAGGAACACCAACATTTTTGAAGGAACTGTGCAAGATGTGGTGTTATTTATTGCAAATCCCAATTGTTGGAGAAGAGCTTCTGTTTGTCCCAGAGAAACCATGGTTTACTGATATGCTAGGCATTTTGAGAACGTCCGGGGGGGCTGATTGGGGGGCTGATTGGAGGCCGAATGGAAGTACTCAAAACAACTAATGGCTATCACCGACCTTGAATCTGAGATACATTTGGTGTCTTGGATGTATCGGGATGTGAAAATACACATCTTTGAGGTATAACGCTACCAGATATTTGTGGGGTTGTATTGCCTTTATGACATCCTGAAGTTTCATCACTGTGAACTTTTGCATTGTGATGTTTTTGTTTAGCTTTCCTAAATCCAGGATTGGACGCCACTTCCCATCTTGTTTCTTGACAACGAAGTAAATGGAGTATACTCCTCTTCCCTTTGCCGAATGAGGAACTCTTTCGATTGCCTGTTTCTTTAACATTTGACGCACTTCCGGTTATAGAATTGGAAGGTGCGGGTGTGATACCTTTATGGGAGTAACACAATCTTTGCGCGTTTGAATTCCAACAAGTTGTCACGACTGTGCCACTGGCGCACCAATTGGCACCCATCGTGGTCTATGTGGGACTCATTAATCTGCGTAATACTCCCTGGACAATACCTATTCATATTATTGTCTTTACTTTCTGTTTGCAAGGCTTTGGAACTTTCTTATTTACTTTTACAAACTACATGTCCCATAATGCACCTTGTGGCAATTATCATTCCCTGGCTATTCCTATGCAGCAGTTCTAGCACTACAATCCCCAGAAGCCTTAGAGAACAGTGCAGCATTTGCTTTCCCAGGACTAGAGAGGGAGGAGGCCAATTACATTCAGGTGTGCTGCTCTGGGTGCTGCTAATTATCATGCTTCAGCACAGGGCAGTTCAGTATTTAAGCAGTTGCCTGCAAGAGCACAGGTCTCTTGAATTGAGCTTGGTTCCAGCCCTTTGTTGCCTTGTTCCCAGTGGCGTAACACAAAATATGGGGGCCCCCCTGCGAGCCATGCTGAGGGGGCCCCCCAACTCGGCAACAAATCACGGGTTGCGCCACACTCTGGGCCGGCCTAGACTGTCACGCTTGCACAATACGCATGAACGTGCTGCTGAAGGGGTATGCCGCACACTGCACTGGGAAAAAGATATAAATATGTGTTTTAATGCAATATACAGCACACTTTCTGAGATAAATTGGCTATAAAGCCAGAGTGTTTGCAATTGTTTTGTAGGGTAACACAATCCAATACATGCAAGTCACCAACAGTGCACAGGAACACTAATGCTTCCAACTGGCTGCACAATGTAGACCAGTGTAAACACGTAATAACATTATAGTACAGAATGCAAGGCCACATTTAGACATACCTAGACTGTTTTCAGCAAAATGCCAGTCAAAGCAATAACACTCATCAAGAAGAGAGCACACAATAAAGCATGTGTCTCCATGGCCTCGAACAACACGGCCAAACTCTTTAAAATCTGCAAGGAACTGGTCAATCCTGTTGTGGTCTATACCTCTTCTGTTCCCTCCCATGCCCTCTGTACAGCTCTGGCCTCTCATTTCTCTGCTAAATCTCAGGACATCCTGTCCTCTATGTCCTCTTCCTCTCTCGGCCCATTTTGGCCATCTCTTCTCTCCTCCTCCTTTTTCCTCTTTCTCTCTGACAACACCTGATGAGGTTTCTAGACAAGTCCGATCTATGAAAGTGTTGTCCAAACAGGTGCTCCGCTGCTCCTCCAGAACCATCAAAGCCCATATTGACACCCTCGCTCCAGCCTTGGCCGATTTCTGTAATCACTCTTTCGCCACTGCAATGTTCCCCTCTCCCTTTGAGCACTCCCTTGTGCACCCACTCCTCAAGAAGCAGTCTGCTGATCCTACCTGCCCGGAAAACTATCGCTCAATCTCCACCTTTCCTGAGCAAACTCTTGGAAAAGCTTGCCATCTCCCAGCTTACTCTCCACACTGAATCTGTTGGTTGTCTCCATGACCATCAGTCTGGCTTCAGAGCTGCCAGAGGCATGGAAACTGCTCTCCTTAACACCCGTGCTGCTCTCTAACCTTGATTCCAGCATTCCTTCTATTCTCATCCTTCATCTTTCTTCTGCTTTCGACAGGGTCAACATCGCCATCCTGATCAATCGACTCTGTGAGAACCTGGGCATCCAGATCAGACCCTAGAGTGACTGACCTACTTCCACTTGGACCGCCACTCTGCTCCCAGGTCGATCGTGGTCCCATTCTCTCTGCCACCTCTCTCTACCTGTGGCATTCCCCAGGGCTCTATCCTCTCACGCTGGTTTTTCAACCTCTACTTGGCCACTTTGGCCTCCCTGATCTCTACCTTCTCCTCTAACTTTCATTGTTGTGCGGATGACTCAGCTTTCCTTCAGGCTCCCCTCATCCTCCTCTCCTCTCTTGCTCATTCCTGACTGTCTATCCACGATTCAGGATTGGTGCGCCTCCAACGATCTCTGCCTTAATGCCAGTAAGACAGAGATCCTTCTCATTGGGACCCTTGCCACTGCGTTTCCTCTCTCACTATAGCAAACCACCTTGGGCCCTCTTCCTTTTCCTTCCTGCGAGGCAAAAAACCTTGCTGTCATCTTCAACGCCACACTCTCTTTCTCTCCTAACATCTCGGACATCACCAAGAAGTCCCACTACAAGCTGCTCCTCCTCAAAGGGACTCTTCCCTTTCTCACTCTCCACCAGAAGCTCACTGTCTCTAGGCTGGACTACTGCAACAGCCACTTTCTCAATCTGTCTTCCTCTAGTCTCCGTCATCTGCAAATAATCCAGAACAGGACTGCAAGACTTAGCCTTGGCCTCAAGCCCTGGGATTGTATTTCTCCAGCCCTGAAATCTCTCCACTGGCTGCAAGGATCAAGTTCAAGAACCTTTGCATTGCCCACAAGGCTTTCTGGGGCCAGTGCCCACACTAAATCCAATGCTCTCTTCCAAAATACCTTCTTTCTCTAACCCTTCACTCAGCTACCTCCAACTCTCTAAGGCTTAGACATTTCTCCAGGCAGAGAGTGGGGGTAGACCTCTCTCCTCTGCTGGTGCCTCCAACTGGAATGGCCTCCCTGCCCCACTCAAACTTGAGGCGGACAACCTGAAGCTTCGGAAGCAGCTAAAAGCTTTCCTCTTCTCTGCTGCTTTCGCTCTCTCTCCCCCCCTGCTGACCTACCTGACCTACCTGTCCGCTGTACTGACTGGCTGCTTGGCTACCCTCAGAGTCTCTCTGAGTCCAGGCTCTTTCTTGATTGGTCACCCTTGCACTGCCTCCGGGCCTACCATGCACTTAGGGGCTGTAACTGTAACCCTGCAGTCCATTGTTCTCCTTGCTCTGCCCTGGCTGCACTTACTGAGAGCATTGCTGCCCTGTTTTCCCCTCCCCTCTCACTTGCACTTCCCTACTCCCTTTTCCCTTGCACTTCTCGTTCTTACAATGACACAAGGCCTAGTGAGATCGTTTGTCTTGTCCTCCCTCTATCATCCCTCCCTTGTGTACACTTTTGTACAGGCGCGTTATAAATGACTTGAATCACATCATATCATTTTATCACAGATGCCCAGAAAAATATACAACGCCGCAGTAAGAAATGGCTAGACTGGCAGCACCCAAATGCCAATCTAGCCAGGTAATTAAAGTTAGCAGGACTACTTTATCAGAAATGTCCAGTTAAAAGAAAGTCATACCAAACTGAGCAATGACTAGACTGGCTGCATCAAAATGCCTCTCTAGCCACTAATTCCACATATCATGCCTGCTTAGCCTGGACATGGACAACCATTATGATTTATCACACAATCCTGCCCCCCCCCCACACATCCACTCTCCCTCCCACCCACTACCCCAACCTCCACAGTCAGCTCCTTGGCCCAGAATTACCTCTGCGTCCCTCTTCCTTGTCCCAGAGCTTACGTATGAGGCTCCTTGTCTCATAGGTAAGTACTGGGATGAGGAACAGTGGGACTAGGAGTGATGAAGATTACAGGTAGCTAAATCAGGCATTACCTCCATGTACCTCTACCTCTTCCCAGTACTTGTGTATGAGGCAGAGTGCCTCAAACACACGTACTGCCTCATATATAAGTACTGGGACGAGGAAGAATAGGGCTAGGAGTAAGCAAGGCATTAAACACAAGTAGTAGCGCAACACCATTGAGTTGACTGGGCTTCAGCACTACCCCCCCTGACATTTTGGGCTATATTGATTCAACTTGGCTAACCTTTAGAGCAGTTGCCAGACCGAACAGGACACAGATTTTAAACGGCACCTGGTTTTTGCTGTTAACACGAACCCAGCAATTACCAACGTAAAGCATTGCACTGTTAGTACCTGCATTCAAATGCCACATTGTTTAGGCAATTGAAATCGTGATGTGGGTTTAGTACTTGCATGCCAGGGGAGTGATTGGAGGGGTAGAGAGGGAACAGGAGACTTATAGGAGAGAGTTAACTGCTTGTAACATTGAATCTGCACTAGAATAGTCTCATTAAAATGTGTAAATAATTTGGATGTGCCCACACAAATAAGTTTCCCCCTCCCCACCGCATGTGAAGTTAGCGCCTCTCCCAACATTTGAAGGGTTAGCCCCCCCGAAATGAAGGTTTTGTTGTGCCCCTGTACACAAGCACACACACCATTCACCTTATACACACCCAGTCATCCACACATTTAAGTGTGCACCCTTTCACCATACACTCACACAGGTAGCCACCTATACATTTAAGTGTGCACCCTTTCACCATGCAGGCACACCTACACAGCCACCCATACATTTAAGTGTGCACCCTTTCACCATACACACACAGGCAGCCAGCTATACATTTGAGTATGCACCCTTTCACCATAGACTCATACACGCACACCTCATGGAGTTGAGGGGGGGGCCCTATTACTTCAAAAAGAAATTGGGGCTCATTACGGGTCCAGCGGTAACCGTGCCGGTGCTACCGGCGGGTTGCCGCCGGACCCATAAAAAATTACTATGGCCTGACTTCCCAGTGCCACCGTGCTATTTCAAGTCCGGCGGCTGGGAAATCAGGTGCCGGTAATTTCGTTAAACCCCAGACTCCACGGGAATGGGGACAAAGAAGCACCTGCACCATTGTTAACGGTGCCGTTGCTTCCGTGACAGATCTGCCTACCGTGGCTGCTGTGCCTGGCAGGGTCAGACCTGTCGGGCACGGCAGCCCCACCAAGCAGACCCGTAATATGCCGGTCTGGAAACAACAGTGCCTGTAAGCTTACCAGCACCGTTGTTTCCAGACCGGCATGGTCAGAACGAGCCCCATTGTTTCTTATTTAAGTCACTATAACTTCATTAAGAAATTATTTCAGTTAAGGACCGAACCATAATCAAAGTAATTCCTTTATGATGGCTGAGTGGCTTCAAAAACAAACAATTTCTTTTTGAAGGCATAGAGCTACCCCCCCACCCCATGACATGGAGGCCTCCAGCCTAGGGTCTTCCATGTCATGGGGTACGGGGCCCTCAGACTTAAAAAAGAAAGTTTCTTTTTGTAGTCACTCTGCCTTCATAAAGAAATTATTTCTGTTACAGAAATGTTCTTTATGAATGCAGAGTGAATTTCAAAAGAAACTTTTTTTTTTTTACTGGGGCCCCCTCCCAGCCATGTGCTGGTGGGGCCCCCCACACCGCGGGCCCCTGTTACGCCAGTGCTTGTTCCTTGGAGAATTGCTGTGTCCTGTTACTTCCAGTTCCTGCTCCTATGCCAGAGCCCTGTGCTTCCTACCTTGCAGCCCTGCTATTCAGCCTTCTCTCCCCTGCCTTCTGCCATACACCTCTGAGATTCCCATACTGAAGCCCTGCTTCCCTGCTTGCAGCCCTCTATTCCTGGCTACAGCCCCCTTGCTCTCATCCTTGCTTGCAGCCCACTGTTCCCTGGCTACAGCCCACTTGCTCTCATCCTTGCTTACAGCCCCTCGGTTCCCTGTCTGCAGCCCCTTGCTCGCTACCATCAATTATCTTGTTCCCTGCCGTGTGCTGTGCCCATTGCCTACGTTAACTGTCCTTAGCTTCTTTGACTCTTCTGTCCTCGCCCTTTTCTTCCACTCCATTAGTACGGTTTCCTTGTTTTCTCTCTGCAGGCTTACTCTTGTTGTTCCAGTCGAGTTTCTGTTCTTGATAAGTGTTCTATTTCCAGTCTCCATCCCCTGCACTTTGATTCTAGGTTTCTGCCTTTCTTTTGTCCTGGTTCTCTGTCCTGAACCTTGCTCTCTTTGACTGCCTTTCTTTTTTCCCCTGGATATTTCTGTTCTTATCTTCACTTGTGCTTTATGTCATTCCTATGTTCAGAATTTGCCTGCTGGATTTCCAGCAGGCAATCTCTGCCCCTTCCCTTGTCGCGTTTCAGTGTTCAATGACTTTGTGTCATTGTTAACAATGTACTGGGTCCTGTTTCAGGAGGCAGTCATTGTTCGGTTCCTGCTGGACCCATACAGGCTTCAGTTTTGTGAGTACTGTTACCTTGTTCGTGTCTTAGGGTTCAGACACCCACTGCTGTTGCTCCTTTCCATGAGCATTCAGAGTGGGCTCCTGTAATAGCAATCTGCTCAGAAGGCTGGAGTTTCCCTGGTTCCGTGGGACACTCTTCCCCCATTCTGCATACACCCCAAGAGGGAACCAAACGTGTTTGTTATATTTGTATTACCTGCCCCTTTTTGTGCACAGCCTATGTTGCCTATCCTCTCTTGTCTGCAGGACTCCTTGTACTCCGCTTCTTGTGTGCCGTTCTCCCTTTGGCTTTGTGGCCACGCCTCTACTTTCAGACCCTTCCTGACACAAGTGGCCATGCTGGATGGCATCTAGCACCTATCTGTCTTGTGTAATTGTCACGTGTTGCGATAAAACTCCACATTTACACCCCCACCTGTGTGCTCCTGAGGAAGTCATTGTTGGGCCTTGTTCTGTCTACCTCTATGAGAGGTGGCTGATCTGCGTTTGCCCTGTCCCTTGAGATACTCCCTGCTACGCTGGGAGGACTGGTCATTTCTCTTGTATCCCAGAGGGTAATATCCGGATCTTCTGTAATTTTGTTGTCTCTTGCGGACGAGAATCTAGAATTACCTGAGGCTCCTTGAATGGAATGAATAGACCTTCTTCCCTGTAAGGTTGTTAAGGGATCTAGCAGTAACAGAGTCTGCTTTCATTGTTTTGAGCGCCTCATCAATCTTGTCATCAAACAGGTTTTCTCTTTCCAACGGCATGTCGACCACCCTATGTTGCACCTCCTGCTGAAAATAGGTGCAAATTAGCCATCCTTGTCTTCTGAGGACTACCCCATTGCCAATTTCTTTGAATCGCGTTTCAGCTGAGTCTACAGTGATGTTAATGCTGTGGTTAGCGGCTTCCTCACCTTCATGTACCAGCATCATGGCCGCTTACCTCTGTTGCTCTGGCAAGTGTTCTAATATAAAAGCAAACAATGCCACATTTCTCATTTCTACTGCAAGGGCATTGGCTGCTTTGACTGTTGTTGCTCCGATGGTGAGCCCTTTTTTTACCAAAGGCATACATTTTTATGCCTTCCTTGTCTGGGGGAGTGGTGCATTTGTGCTGCATATGAGCCTTGCGACCTGCTGACTCTGGAGAGGGTTGTGAGGTCAGACATTTTGATGTTGTATCCGGTGCCTTACATTTTTTTTATCCAGTCTTCCTATAAGTGCCGACCCAGAATGATGTTTTAGAGTAGGAAAGCCCTCCTGCAAAACATGATCTAGGATGGGTCTAGAAAACACAGCCTTACTGCACTTAGTCATGTGGTCAAAAAGAAAACAGTCCTTCTTTTCTTCTGCAGGGGTTAAACCAAACTCCTGGCATGCCTTAGATACCATGGAGTGGAAAGCCCCAATGTCATCAGGAGTCGACGGTTGAGCAGGACTACCCTGTATATATTCGTCCAGGTCATCCATGTCCCACCTATCAGCTCTGCGAGGAGATGAAGAGGTGTTGGAGTTTGTGTCCCTTGGACCAGTGTCTTGGTCTGCATCTACTAGGTCTCCCTCTTCTTGTTCGCATATACATAGACTATATCCTTGTGGAGGTGGTGGTCTAGGAGGCAACTGGACTCTTGGACGTTTGTCTTGGTCAATGGAGGAATGCCCTGGATCCCTTTGCTGCTGCTGCCTTGGTGTACCCTGGTCCTTTTTGCATGTATGAACTGCCTGTGGCTGCAGAGGTGGAAGCCTTGCATTGAGCTGTGCCTATAGTGATTGTAACGTGGAAAGCACTTGCAGGGAGAGCAAGGATTTCGGGTTTAGTAGGGGGTATTGTGGAGTCATACCTCCCATTCCGTAGTTGTTGATTGTAGAGCAGGTGTTTTGTATTCATAGAGGTCTTTCACCTCCTCTTAATGGTAGGCGACCAGATGGTTTGTCCTGAATATGAGGCTGGGACGTGCCTTCCTCAGGAACCAAACTCCTGGTACGCCTTAGATACCAAGGAGTGGAAAGCCCCAATGTCATCAGGAGTCGACGGTTGAGCAGGACTACCCTGTATATATTTGTCCAGGTCATCCATGTCCCACCTATCAGTTCTGCGAGGAGATGAAGAGGTGTTGGAGCTTGTGTCCCTTGGACCAGTGTCTTGGTCTGCATCTACTAGGTCTCCCTCTTCTTGTTCGCATATACGTAGACTATATCCTTGTGGAGGGGGTGGTCTAGGAGGCCATTGGACTCTTGGATGTTTGTCTTGGTCCATGGAGGAATGCCCTGGATCCCTTTGTTGCTGCTGACCTGGTGTACCCTGGTCCTTTTTGCATATATGAACTGCCTGTGGCTGCAGAGGTGGAAGCCTGGCATTGAGTTGTGCCAATAGTGATTGTAACGTGGAAAGCACTTGCAGGGAGAGCAAGGATTCCGGGTTTAGAAGGGGGTATTGTGGAGTCATACCTCCCATTCCATAGGTGTTGATTGTAGAGCAGGTGTTTTGTATTCTTAGAGGTCTTTCACTTCCTCTTAATGGTAGGCGACCAGAGGGTTTGTCCTGAATATGAGGCTGGGATGTGCCTTCCTCAGGATCGGAGTACATGAACCCCTGGGCACTCTTCTGCTGGAGGCTCGAAATCTGAAGTGAGATCTCATACGGTTAGATCTCATCTGGCATGATGTCTGGATAGCTTATAGGAGAGACTCCTAGAGGAATATGTCCATGCTCTACCGGGTCCCTTGTCAGGGTTTTTAGTATTCCTTTGGTGGATGATTTACTGTCCTGTATAGGGAATTCTGTGGTTTCTGTTGTGATACTGGTTTCAGGGGTTAAGGCAGTGCAGTCTTACTCCTGGACGATTTGTGTTTTTTGGAGTAGATGTCAACACCGATTTGGTCAGAGGGTGCTTCGTGGACAACTCTTGTCCAGGAGGAGGATTTGCGATATTCCTAGGACGAATAGAGTTTCTTCTTTGCACAAGAACACTGGGCTTCATGGATGACTTGAATTTGTGTTTGTCCGTCATCAGAGAGGAGCTTCTCGATGAGTCAGACGTGGTTTTACTTGATGGGCTGGGACTTTATCCCTCGGTTTTTCCGATGGCGTCTTCGTCGATGGGACCTTGGACGAGGGCTTAGACCCAGTATGGGACCCCTAACCACTGCTTTGTGTTCTTTTTAATAGGAGAGGGGTGTTTGGCCTTATCGTGGTGTGGCCGATTTTGGCTCACCTGTTTTTCCGCCAACGGTTCTTCAGACTTGGACCTGTGACCTGATGGTGCCCTCTTGTCAGAGGGAGTGGTAGCTATCCCACTCCTTGACAAACCCACTTCTGATGGCAGGTATTCTCCTTCATTAAGCCAAATGAGGCAACGGTTTCTATCCTTAAGGGTTTTTTGGGAAAAACCCTGGCAGATCTCACATTCCTCCAGGGAATGGTTAGGCAGTAAAGACAATCTGCATGCCTGTCATCTTTGTACACCTTTGTTTTAGGCCACAAGTGTCAAAAGGCCTGAACAAGGACCTTTTCGGTCCAGAGGTCTCCATGGTCATAAACGAGACCGTGGATGAGTTGTCGGTTGCTCCGGTTGGAGAATATGTTAAAGAAAAATGTATTTTGTGTGAAACAAAACTTTATCTCAGGAGAGAATAACTCGAGGAATCCCACCAGCTCAAAAGATGATTGGAATCTGAGGGGAAGCTGCAGGGGCAGAGCTATACACTCGACATCATATTGGTGGGGACCAAAGCACCCATAACGACATCAATGGAACACTCAAGGTGTCAAGTTTTTCCATAGGAAAATTACTAAATCAAAGTAACTGGGGATTCCCAGCCTGATGACAGGGAATATTCAGAGCATGTGAATCCATGAAAGATCCATGGAAAAATCTATGGATTCCACACTTCAAGCTAACCTGCATATAAGACAAAAAGCCCTTCAACCAACAGGCCTGGAATACCCTGCCCTCCCACACTCACACCATCCTTTCCATCCTCATCTTCTGCAAAATACGCAATACTTCCATCTCCTCCCCCCACCTAATCCAAACAAACTTCGTACCATGCCATCCTTTGTCTATCCTGATCGATCTATACTGTTGTGAAAAATGTTTAACATCTTGTTGAACTGTGTAAAGTGCGCTGAGATCCTCTTGGTAGGGCCAGTGCTGCATACTAGTTTAAATAAATCACTGGGGCCCTGTTTGTTTAGCTTTATTGGAGCAGAGAGCATTTAAAGGCATTGCCCATATGCAACATTTTAGTCCATATATATGATGCTGAAAATCCCTTAACTGCATAAGAACATAAAAGAAAAAAAACAAGCTAAAAATGTTGGTTAACATTACAAAGATTGAATTGGGAGCGGAACAATCCTCTTCCACCTCAAGGCTCTGTACCCAGGACAAAAAAAAGAGAAAATAAGCCCTTGATTCTTGATCACTAGGTCCACAATGACACTTCCCTTGATCTTCTGCTGGGCTCATCACCCATATAGCTATAACACTGTTTAATATCAGCTAAATAATGCTCGGTGTTATGAATAATAGTCAGCTGGGGCTGAACGAGGTCATAGGAAAAAGGATTACTAACATTATTTGACATATCCAGATATGCAGTAACAGAGGTTATTACTGGACTTGCATGCTAAAACCCCATCTTTTATACTATCTCTCCCGAGATCCGTCCAATTTTGTCAAGAAAAAAGAACAAAGCCTCTTCACCAACTCACTAGCTTTCTTTTCGTGCATTTGAACCGCATAAAATTCAACACCAGTTGACGCAAATTAATTTCCTTAACCAAAATATGCTCAAGTTGTTCCGTAGTCCAGATTTGCTTCAGAATGCACAATCATGTTGTTGTTTTTGCCACCTCAAAGAAAACATTTGATAAAAAATGATTCAGCCTAAGATCATCATTGCCCTGGAGGCCCCAAACTTCACAATATATATTGTCTGCAGTACTAGTAGTGAATGCTTTCACTTTTAGCGCTGGTCAAATAAAATTTCATATTGGTACTTTTCTTTCTGCTCACTTGCATGATTTCTGGAGTTTAGTAGTAAAAGTAGTTGGATTATTTGAGGTAAAGTCTAAATTGCACTCAAAAGAAGGAAGTGTTACATATTCTACGCGGAATGACAGCGCTGGTTCATCCGCAGCGTTCACACGAAGAAGAGCACACACTCAAGCTCCCCCTCTGGAATTGATACAGGTTGCCATGGTGCTTGTTTGCACGTCGGCGCGTCTCGTGTCAGCTGACACCTTGCAGGCGTAAGGCACGTGCAACTAAACCACGTCCCTCTGTACTTTAAAGCCCCGCTACTCGTACAGCTCTCTGCTGCTAATTGTAGCGTTACCCTCCTTGCGGTTACGTTCTGTATCCCCTTCTGACTTTCAGTCAGTGCTCTATTTTTGATCTTCTGGTTCCTGACGCTTGGCTATTCAATTTGGACTGCATTTGGATACTCCTTGGGTTTGGTTACGCCCGCTCTTTTACTGACCCGGAATCCCTCATGGACTGCCTGCCTTTTTCCTCAGTGACTTCCTGGTACTACGGTCCACTAAGGTAATTGGTTGTCCTCTGTTCTCATTCACGGCCTCTTTCTGGTTCCTGAGGCCATTTAATTTGCTGCTATCCTGAACTGTTCATACTAGTTAAACCCACTCTGCTGGATTTCACTGTTATCCTTTACTTTGGAACTTGGTTTCTACATCCTCTGGGACTTCAACATTCTACAGTGAACTACTCACCAAGTGCATATTGACGCTTTTCGGTACATGCACCAACCCGTCACTAGTGCGTCCCTCGTGCCGCCCGGGTTACTCTCCTGTACTAACCTACCTTTTTATTATTTTGTCCTTTTGTTGTTTTCCCTCTATTTGGACTTCATTCAATCCTGCCAGTTTTCCCTTCAGGTTAATCCTATAGCAGAGTCCACTCCTCAAACCCTATCTAGCATTGGTTGGCGGTGTGTGTTCTCCCCGCTCTTTTAGGTGATTGGCAATTCTGCCTGTTCAGGTTGAACCAGCAGAAGGGCACATCGCAGAAAAGAGCCCCTCCTTGAGGAAGCCTGAATCTTAGAATTCAGGGGGTGTCGGGTTACCAGAGGCCGTCTTGCGAATATCTGTGGAAACTACCATCTCGAAGGTCGCCTATATACAAGCAGTGATCAATTACAGGAGCGGTGAGTAACAGGAAGCTGCGAGTCAGAATTCATGAACAGAACATTTTGCGAACCTCAACAGTCAGGATCCAAAACTTCCGTTTGCCGCCCATTGGCAAACTCAGCATCAATCAGACCATCGTCAGGACATCAGGTTCATTGGACTACAACATATCAAGCAACATGCAAGAGGAGGTGACAGACAGTTCATTCTGCGATAGCAAGAGGCCTGTATGATATGTAAATTACGCTGTTTGAAACTGGGACTCAACCAAGAACACAAACTTAATGTATTCTTATAGATCTCATTGCTTGTCACTCGTGTTTATCTGTTCTGAATGCCATTTCACACCTTTTTGGGCTTATGTAACTCAGCATATGCATGTCTGGGCTGCGAAACCAAGTTATCTGGTTTCTGGCATGTGGATGGGAAAGAAACATGATAATAGATATATTTCAAATCTACATGTCTTGATGTTTTCAGGGCTTCTATCCCAACAGCACTATACCAATTTGGGGATCTCACTCAGACACAGGTTTGTCACGAATTCCATATGAAACAAGGAATCGGCACTTTCAGTTGTCAAACCACTCTAATAAACAGCACCAGCGATTACAGCACTAAGTCTACCAGCTTAATCAATATGTATCAACTAGCCAACTTTCATGCAATGACACACTCACAAACACTATAGGAATCGCATGGAGTGTTTCTATGGCAACCCGTGTAGATCACGTGACTCATCAAGTGATTTTGAGGAGATTTGCATATTAGTTATGGGCTGAAGGCAACTGCGCCCCCTACTCTCACAGCCGAATGGCATCCGCACTCTGCATTCAAGCAGGCAACAATGGACAGGCGCAACCAAGCGATAACTTGGTGAGTTGCTATTAACTTGATCTCATAAGCCGCCAACTAATACGTACGGCGACATGAAGAAGTTGTTCACAAAGTAGTTGAGGACAAGTAGTCCTGCTCCACAATTTACTCATCAACCAAACTATCACTTTTTACAGATGATTCAGAACCAGTCACCAGCCTATTCAGCCATACCTATTCATGCAAATAACTCTATTGATCATCATAGCGATCTTTCACCTGCTGAAATTGCACTTCAATAAACCTCTCTCATCTGGCAGGTAAGGCATGACAGATTGTGCCTTTTCAATGTATTTACTACACTCACCCTCAGCAGCTTCCACGCATATACAAAGTCATAGTGTTTTCCAAGACATAACATCTGAACACAACGCATATATATCCCGGAGTTTGCACTTTAAATATATTGTATATTCTATCCACTTTCCAGGCAATTTATGAGTTAATCAAAGGAGTCAGATTTTTGATGTCAAGTGACGCCTTTCGAGTTCTACGCTAATTCTTTTCACTCCCCGGCATACCAATGCCGGTACCTACCTCCAGTTTTTGAACCAAGGTTGTTAAATGATCTCTGTGGTCTGGGTGAAATTACCAACTTTATTTCCAAGACGTTGGAATTTATAATTAGAGTAACTTTGACAAACAATACATACATAGCACTTATGCTTACGACTTCGTTTTTTTTACGAGTGATAGACACTTGAGTCAGTATATACTTGATGGTGTAGTTGCATTTGAATCATCTTCCACTATAAGACAGCTTTAAAGCATATCAAGACTTTATTGGAGTTTAATGGATAAACTGTGCACATATATAATGATGAACCTAATAATCTTTCCATTCTCTCTTCCCATGTTTTTCTCTCCCCTCCCCCCTTTTTTCTTCTCCTCCTCCCCGCTTATCTTCGTCCATGTGCATATGCATGTGGAATATAACTGTCATTTTGGCATAAAATGTTTTCAGTTCCATACCCTGATGATGACCCCAGAGGGTTAAAACACATGTTGGCGGCAGCTTTTTTGTAAACTTGTGCTTTTGGAGCATGTCAATTTGTGGTTACATACTAACAATGCAAACAGCAGCCTTTGAGTCAGACTAATGACCACCATACTTTCTTTGTGTGTTACTTGAGGTTACACCAAGTCTTTTGGAGTTGGCAATTTTAGGTTTATGCAGTTACTCTTGTGTGTTACATGAAAGTACACTAAGTTTTTGGAGCACGCAAAAATCAGCAAATGTAACAAATTTATACTTTTGTGTCACAATATCATAGTGTGTTAAAATGAGTTTACTTAACAGCAAGTTTGTGAGGTGAACATAATTACTTACAACCTTTCCGAACAAACCAAGCCATTTGGCATGTCTTACACAACTGGTTTTCTATCCTATTTGATAGTGAACGCGGAATGTGAGGTTACACATTGTTTTCTGGTTTAGTTTCAGGTGACTGTGAGAAGTCACCTATTTTTCCTCACTACTGCAGCACACTTCCCCATTCTTCATTCAACTGCACTTATGAGTGGTTGCGCACATCCAGTATAAGGTTTCTCACCCACAAGTCTTGCAACCAAAAGAATCCGATAATTTGGAAAGAGCCATTTCTGTCTGCCATGATTACTGCGTCATCAGCAAAGAGAAGTAATGGAGTTAGGCAATTAAGTATTTTTGGAACACCAGGTGTTACTTTGGTCATGGTTGTGTACAAAGAATTGCTACAGAATATAAATTATAATGGGGCAAGGACACAGTCCTGCCGCATTACCCAGGTGACCATGAAAGATCTTGTTCTCGGGCCACCTGCTTCAAATCTCACTCATTCCAGGTCTGCTTTCAATTCCTGAGCGATAGTGATTTGGGCCATTTGCTTGCCCAGTTGTTTGCTCCAGCATGAAGCCAGTTGAAGGCATCTCATGCAGCCAAGCAAAGGGCATACCCAGAATGCAAGAAGCCATCAGAACTAGAATGTGCTGAAACCACCTGGCAGGAAGCCAATTTCATATCCTGCACCCTTCTCTGCAGTGGGGAAAATGTTCCTGGTGCTTGCATCCCATCGTAAACTGATGATGTCCTGATCGGTGAGACAAGATTGGCCGACAAGCCTAATTTGCAAACAAAATCCAAAAGAAGTCCGTCCGTCCGTCCGTCCGTCCGTCCGTCCATATCTGGGTAAACGTGTACTGTACCCCACACCCACTCATCCCCAATTATGTTAATGAGCTATTGGAGCCATAAGCGTTGTAAAAAAAACGAATGGCAGTACTCTGTATTGGAAATTGTGGCCTGCCAGACAATATCAAATTTCATGTGCATTGTTGCAACTCATATGTGTAAATATGTACCCTTCAGATCCACAGAACTAGTGCACATCAGAGCAGGCATAAATAACCATTTTGACTTTTTCTAGTGGAAGGTGGAGGAAGGAAAGATCTAATACTGTCTGCAGGCCAGATTGGCTCTTCTTAGGGACAGTAAAGAGGCAAGAGTAAAATCCAACTTCTTCATTCATGAAGAGCCCTGATAGCAGGTTGTTCATCCCTAGAAAAAGATGTTTAACCCACTTGAAGGAGGTATGGGTAAACGGTAACCTCAACAGAGATGACCAGGAATCCTCTGAAATGAAACACCAGTTGTGATAGTACAAGAGGATGAGTGGGTCTGGACGTAAGCTTCATTGTTTATTTGCCTCAACAGAGGTGGTGTAGCATAAGCCCTTTGTGGCAGCTTTGTCTGCTTGGGGATCTATCTGGCTGATGGTTTTTTTACTGTCACAAAAAAAACCTGAAACCTTACATTACTGGATATTGATTTTGTAGAAAATGTGGTTGTGGATTGGCCAATAATCATGTTGAATCACAAGTGACAAGGAACAAGTAACTTACCTGCAACTGTTCTCCAGCATGGGTCTGGCATGGATTTACATGCTCGTGAATATTCCCCGTCGTCAGGCTGGGAATCCTCGGTAAAAGAAAAAACAGTTTCACTTTTGTTTATGAACGGTCTTTCTCCTATAAACCAATCACTGAGCTTGGGGTCATACTGCCCCCCAGCCAATGAGTGCCCTCTCCCTAAGCCCCTCCTCTGGCAGCCACCTTCACACTTGTTAGCACATAAAGTGGCAGTAGAACCAAGAGAAGAGTCGCAGAGGGGCAGGCAGGAGAGTTCGCATGTGAATCCATGCCAGACCCATTCTGGAGAACAACAGTTACAGGTAAGTAACTTGTTCCTTCTCCAGCATGGAGTCTGGCATGGATTAACATGCTCATGAATAAAGAATACACAGCAGTACATAATTACACAACCACGGCAGGTGGCAAGGCTCAACAGAAGTAACAATCTCTTACTGACTCACCAGGTTCACCTTCAAGCGAACAGGTTGCAACTCGGGCTCCTCCCTGGAATCTCTGTCGACGCAGTAGAACTTTGTGAAGGCGTGCGTCGACCTCCACGTAGCAACCCTACGAATGTCCAGCAGGGGCACACCAGACAGGAACGCCGTCGCAGCGATCACTCTAGTAGAGTGGGCTCTCAGACAGACAGGCAGCAGTCGGTTTGCCAACCAGTGACAATGAGTGAGGCAGCCAAAGAGCCACTTGGAAATGGAAGCCTTGTACCGGGCCTTCCCATAGTTCACAGGGTCAAAGTTCACAAAAAGCTGAGTCTTCCGGAAACACTTCGGGAGCGCCACATAAAACTGTAGCGCTCGAGCCACATCCAGCAATGCAAAGTCCTCTCAGCCGGCGACAAAGGCGTCGGAAAAATCACAGGCAACACCAAGTGTTCGTTGAGATGAAATTCCGACGGGACCTTGGGCATGAAGGAGGGTTGACTCAGAAGCACCACCCTCATCTCATGGAAAGTCAAATAAGGCTGCTTGCAGGATAGGGCCTGGATCTCACCTACTCTTCTGGCAGAGGTGATGGCCATGAGGAAAGCGGTCTTCCAAGACAGAAGCTGAATGCATAGGCTCGAATGTAGGTCCCATGAGCAGAGGCAATACCCCGTTGAGTTCCCATGCCAAAGCCCTCACCGGCAGGAATGGAACAGTCCATTGATGAACTCCTTGACTAAAAGGTGGGACCAAAGGGAAGACAGTCCTGGAGATCAGGTGTAGCGGGAGACAGCCGCCAGGTGTACCTTGATGCAGGCGTGGGCAAGCCCCAATTTCACCAATGACAACAAGTACTGGAGAACTTGGGGGGGGAGAGTTAATCTTCTGCGACCGGCACCAAGTGACAAAACGCTTCTATTTGTGTCCGTAGCACTTCAAAGTCCACAACACTCTGGCCCTGGCGAGGACCTCTCTGCAGTCCGCCAGCAGTTCATAACCACCAAACTCTCGTTGCAGGAGCCAGACCTTCAGGTTCAGTGATCTGCGACCGCTGGTAGCTTGACTCGAGGTGACGCTGACATGCTGAGAAGGTCCAGGTACCAGATCTGCCTCGGTTACGCTGGTGCAATAAGGATTATCCTGCACCGGTACAGTTAGAGTTGACTGATGACTCATAGCAGTAGTGGTAATGGGAGGGAGTGAACACGTATAGAAACAGGCCTTCCCAAGGACAGTAGATTGCGGCCCCCATGCTACCCGGCTGGAGAAACCTGCTGGCGAACCTCCGGACCTTTGTGTTCGCAGTCATCGCAAACAGATAAATCTCAGGATTTCCCCACTGGAGAAAAAGTTTGTCCACTTGATTATGCTGAAGCTCACTCGTGACAAGAGCACAGCTCTCTGCTGCGAGTGTCAGCGAGGTGTTCTTTACTCCTGCCAGGTGAAATAGAATGAGGAACATCCCCCTGAGCGACGGCCCAGTGCCACAAATAATGCTTATCTTTGGACAGTGCTGGGGATCTGGTGCCCCCACACTTCCGGATATAAAACATTGTGGTGGTATTGTCAGTGAAGACGCTCACTCTTGGCAAAGCCATGGCAGATCTCACAATCTTCTTCCTTGTGTGTCGGGTGTAGACTACAGGCAAAACATTCCACAAACCGCAGCTGGTGCACAGCTTGAAGAGGGAAGCTCTGTCCTTCTCCTCCAACATGATCCAGTCTGGTGTAGGCCTGATGGACTTCTGGAAGCTTCCAACAAGAAATACTCAATGATTTCTGCCCTTGAGGGGCGATGAAAGATTTAAAAAAAACAGGACCCCGTTAATCGGAAGGATAAACGATGGAGCACACAGGCTCGATTGAACGGAAAACACAGAAAAACACTGAAAGCTTGAAGAGCGAAACGCGAGGACTCCCAACACTTGAATGTGCGATAAAAATCTGAAGATGGCTGCCAGAGGAGGGGCTTAGGGAGAGGGCAGTCATTAGCTGAGGGTAGGAAAGACAGTTTATAAACGAAAGTGAAAATGTTTTTTCTTTTACAGAGGATTCCCAGCCTGACGATGGGGAATATTCACAAGAATGTGAATCGATGCGAGACCCCATGCTGGAGAACACCCATGTCTTACAGTCTGAACAGAATGTGGATTTGTCCACAATTGCTTAGCCATCGTTAATACGTGCTTTTGAAAAGCAACCCCCAACTTTTCCTGATACTGGACAGATAGAACTCCCATATGTATCGTGGGTTCAATGGAAGTTTCTTCTGGCACAGGAAGACCTACAAATTACTCAACTCTCCACACGCTACCACAAAAGGCCTTGGATGACAGTGAAATGTCATTATCAGTGTCGGCTGTAATATCTTCTGCACCGACCGGGGTCGAAGTGGAAAAGCCTGAGATAGGAGCACCCGATACATCAGTTTCATTAGCGAATGCAACACATCTTGCACCAGAATCAGACGATGGCAAAAGGAAATGGAGGGTTTGTATCTACTTGTGTGACCGGGCAAGTGTGTCTTTCAAGGGAGGAGGTATCACAGGAGGTCGAAAAGGTTGTGATTGCAACTTTAACCGCCTTTAAGTTTTTTGAAGTAGCCCATTTCATCATAGCTCATTTGCATATGAAACCTTTAGAAAAATCTGTCATCTCTGGAAGTGATTGACATCGGTGTCCAGGTAGCTATAGTAATCGTGTACATGTAGGATGCCTATGAGGAGGTGCACCAATTGATGTGTACCTCATTGAAAAAGATTGTATAGGGTAGGAGGTTGTCCACAAAGTAGTCATTGGGGACTAGTACACCTCACAGAGGGCTCCTTGCTAACAGTAGGGTTCAGTGGGTAATGAAATTTGAGGCAGGCATTGAGAAGAACACAGGGAAGCACCTGAAGAAATGAAACTGGGTGAGTATACCTCCAACACCACTTCATTTTATGGGAGAAGCAGGGAGGCATACTGAAGGCGGCGCTGAGTGCAAAGAATCCCACCAGGCGTAGCCCATTAAATGAGGAATGCTCAGTGCAATAGCCAGTGAAAGGTCAGAGAGCCTAGTAGATTTGACACTCGGGCGTCATCTCAGGTCCACTATACTGTGTACTAGACCCCAACAGGATCTCGGTGCAAGCCCCTGTAAAAGCATTTAATCTGCCAAAGAAAATCAAATTGAACTTACCTGTGAACATCCTCTTTTGTTGTTGACAAAGTCATTGATAAACTGTGGAGGCCTATGGAAGAAGTATTTGTGAAAGTCTTCAGAACAATACACACAGTGAAAAGGTATGACAATGCAAAGTCGACCCAGATACGATCACTGCATGCTGAAAACCCCATTACACCAGACATGAAATAATAGGTGCAGCTGGTGAGGGAAATCATTAAACTTAGGGGGAAAATATGCAAAAAAATGCAATCCAGTCTCATCAAGGAGGAGAAAGGGACTGATGGATGTTGCTCGTGGGTGGAGACAGCAGGGCTAGCCACACCTCACGGCACAATCAAATTTACAGAAGAAATGTATTTTGCAAAAAGGCTTCACTCCCGTCCCCTAGGACAGACTCCCAGAAGTAGTAGTGCATCATTTGTATAGCGTGTTTCCCCATTAGTATGGTCACAACACACTGTAGGTTGAATACCCTCAGGGGACTGGAGTCCGGGTATGGGAAGAAGGTTGAGGCAGTGCCAGTATGCGTGTGTGCATATTGGCAAGTGCTTATGATGAGGGGTGGCTAATTCCCGGCAAGCCACCCATGTCGAGCTGGCATGTGGAGACAAGTGGTGTAGCAGGGGTAAGAGCGGGATATAAGTTATGTGGGCATCTACATATCAAATTTTTGTCGTGAACGGTAGCTACATTCTTATGGCATAGGTGTTGTGTGAAATGTCTTCAAGTGGTGTATGATGGCTGATGCATGCGTGCGTGCCTTCAGCTAGTTTCCCTATGCATGGAGAGCAAGAAGTTAAATGCATGGTCTACATTCGAAGCAGTAACCCAGAATTAGTATGATGGCTAAACTCTAAATCAACGTGCTTTAATATAGGGCTACATTCGATATGCTCCTAGAGTCAGTGTGAAGGTTACCATCAAAAATGTTTCTAGATTCAACATCTGGCTATATTCTACATTCTTCAAGATTCCAAGCTTAGCTAGCATTCTTAATTTTGGCTCGATTCAGTGTCCAATGCAGATTGTACAATTAGATTAGATTCCATAAAGAACTATTCTGCGTTCGCCTAATTCAGTGCTACGGATATATTCCGAGTTCAGCTGGAAATAATATAGTGGCTGCATTCTGCAAGGATCTGGAATGAAGTGATGGCACTTTACATGGCCATCTAGTGTCAATACACTGGCTTTGGTGGGGTGGTAAGTGGTCTAGAGGGAAAGGATGAAGAAAAGGGCATTGGCATAAAGTGGAATTGGGACATAGCCAGGGGAATACCCACTGTGCTGTGTCTCTATTGCCACAATTGCCTTCTGAAACTTAATCTCACGAGTAAGTAAACCCCTTGTTAACAAGATCTAGAACTTGCCGCAAGGGGATGCTTGGGCGATGTGGGGTGCATTTAAAGGCCCCAAACAGAAGTCCCTTTGACCTGAACAGCAGCATTTAAACACTGCAACCAAAAAGGGCCCTGCTTTGCTTTCCTGGTCACATGAATGCAAGATGTTAAACCCTGCAACCCTCCAAAAACGGTGTGGCTTTTTCTTTATGTAAAATTAAAAACCATGGGGAAAAGGGCCTACCTGTCATTATCAATGGACCAGCAGCAATGTAATTCAACCAAGAAGGAGGAATGGCAGAATCCTGCGACATGGAAAACAGGAGTTTTAAACATTAAAAGCCTGCACAGGTATTTGCAAATAAAAACGGCTTTAAAAAGCCACAATGGAAAAAGATACCGCTGCTCACAGAGAAATGTCAGGAAATCAAAACCTAATGTCTGGGGGTGGCCAAAGCTAGTTTAAAAAAAAATGTTTTTAAATGATTTAGTTTGTTACAAACTTTTCATTTATTAATATTTACAATTGGAATTTCTTAAATTAAACAAAAAGATGAAGATTTAGACGTTAACAATAAACTATATTAAACAAGTAGAATAAATATCACGCAAAAAATAAAGAGAAATCTTTCCTACTGTCAATCTGAGGGCACACAAGGTGGCTAGTCATCAGGAGCTTCCCTTCTGCTCCGTTGATGGTCTGCCGCCTAGTCCCAAAACATTCTGTAGGAATTGCACTATCGTAAAGATTTATTTGTTTTCTCGACCATTCATTATTAATGACCATCGCATATCTTTGTCCATCCGTTGAGCCGATATATTAAAATATTTGCCAAAAATCTGCCCTTTATGCATTAGTTCTGAGCATATCATTAGTAAGTGGTGAATTGTTTCTGGGACTTCGTTGTTTTTGCAAAAGCGCTAGTATCTATCTGTTTTTTGGAATTTGCCATGTCGTTGCCAGTTTTTCTCTTGTAGGTAAGTTGTTTAGTCAGGGAATAGTTCCATGTATTTTGGGATTTCATTTAGAGCTTGTGTGTCCAATTGACATTGGAGATTTCTGGAATACAGAGTTTTTGCATAGCAGGTTCTGATACAATCGTATTTGTAAGTTTGATTGTTGCATGCTGGGGTCTGTTCATAAGTGTTTCGTCGTCCTTTAGATATCGAAGTAATTATTCTTTCATTGTCCGCAGAACTGTGTCGTTCATAGTGTTTGGATTGTCTTTCCGAATTTCTATAGCTGGTATTTCATTTTTTATCAAAAGTTTTCTCTGGAGGTCTAATTGCTTCCATATCACTATTGAAGATAGCAATTGTGTTGCGACTTCATAGCGAATTCTGGGCTTTGGATATGAATCAGGCAGTCTTAGGATCTTCCTCCAAAACATTGCTTCGAGTTTCGTCCAGATTTTGGGTTGTGAATGGATCATTGCGTCACTACCATATGTGATTACCGGGTATACTTTCTGTCTATAGAAAGATATGATAGGCTTGAATCAAAATGTGCCATATTTCCGATGTAGGACACATCCTTGTCTGGCTAGCAATTGAGTTTTCCTTTCCAGAGTGTTAAACCATTGCTTTTCAATTTTCGACTGGTTTAATACGATGCCAAGGTATTTGAAAGGTGACACTTCTTCCAGACAGATTTCATCAATGGTCAATTTCAATGGAACTTGCTTCTTGAAGGGAAATTTGACTAGAGCCATGACTTTGGTGTTGATACACAATTCATTAGCCTTCATATAGCCCACATAAGGTGTAAACTATGTTGTAAACCTGAGATGGTTTTGAACAATAGAATAATATCATCGGCGTAGAACAATGCAGGGACTGAGATGGAGTTCAGTTTTGGAGGGTTTAGAGCCAAGTTATTTAGATGTTCTTCGCAGTCTGCTGTGTATAAATTATATAAAGTAGCAGCCAAAGGGCATCCCTGTTTTAGACCTTTCGTTGTATTTATCAAGGGGGTAGTTGTGCCATTCTTTGAAAGTCTTACTGCAAATGTGGTGTTCGAGTATAATAACTTTATTGGTTCGAAGATCTCCGTCGGCCAGTTCCATGCCGATAATTTTTCCCACAGCTTTGTTCTCAATATGGAATCAAATGCCATATGTAGATCTATGAAAGCTGCATAAATTACTGTTTTCTTTTCTATGGCTTCGTTCTTAATCAGGTTCATTATGAGGAGGTTTATGTTTGTACTAACATTAGGCGTGAAACCAGTTTGCCTCGCTGCAAACTTGCTTTGTTTTCGTGGCCCATTTCTTGAATTTTTTGAGGAGTAATGCGGCAACATTTTTACCTAATGGGTCCAGTAATAAGATTGGTCTGAAGTTCTGAGGATTATTTTGTGCACCTTGTTTGTATATTGGGACAATAGTCGCCGAAATTCGCTGATCGCCACGATGGAGGAATTTTGTTAATTTTATTCATGGTTTCTAGTAGTTGTGTCATAAAGACAATCCATAACTCAGCATTTTGTTTTAGAATTGCGTTTGAAAGACCATCAGGTCCCGGGGCTCGTGAGGTGTTCAGTTTGTTGAAAACCTGGATTAGTTCTTCTTTGTCATAACGAATTTTCCACGTTTTACTCAGGGTCTGTACGGCAACAGGCGTGGCAATAGGAAACTCGTTATATATATTTGTGAAATGGTCTATCCAGTTTTGTTTGGTTACATTTGCTATCTGAAGTTGTTGGTTGTCATTATTGTTTAAGAGATTCCACAACAGCCTTGAATTGTGGTTCTTATATGACTTCATGATGGCTTCTGCATCGTCTTGTAACAATGTTGCCCGATAACATTTTCTGCAGTTAACATACGCGTGTTTTAATTTTTTCTTCTGTAAACTAGTTGAAATTCCATTAGTTTGTTTTAAGGTGCGTATGGCCTTGCGCATCTCTATTTTTTCTGTGCAAGTACAAGATTGTAGTAATGGTTGTGTAACTTCATTTTGTTCCTCTTTGGTTTTAGAAAAGGAATTAGGAAGGTTTCATTATTGAGTTGGTCTGTATCTGGCATTGATGGTGATTGGATGCAATTTGTAAGTTCTTATTTGTTCGTAGGTCAGGCACAATCTACAATCTTTACCAATGACTTCTGTCTGTGTACATGGATCTATCTTCCTAGGTTGGGCCAGGCCGGAACCTTTGACTATTACTTGATGATGATCACTTCTTGTCGTAGGCTTGCTTAGAGTTTCTATGATGGATTCCATTAGTCCTGCTGACATGTATACATAGGGCAAAAGTATCTATCAGAGCACACCTAATTACTCAAAAACTAAATAACTATTTAGAGAGATTTTATTACAATTCTGGGTGCTGGGGAGGAATACACGCCCTGACACTGGAGCATGTGTTAAACAGAAAACAAAAAGTGTCTAAACTTAAAGACACTCCCGTCCCCTGCACACCTTACAAGCTGAAATAAATCAGTCAAATTTCATAACATTTGCACTTTTATAAAAAAAAAGGTATCAACTGACTTCCAATATGGCCAGCATGAAAAACAAATCAAACTCGATTTATGTGTACATAATTATTTAATGTATTCTCTCTATTTAATGTGTTTAGTTTGTCCAAACTTTTAATGATATGTGAGATGTCCTCTAATTGTATATATATCTATACTTGCAGATATTTTTGCTCCTGAAGAAGGGGATAGTCCCCGAAACGCGCAGAGCTTGAAGCTGCAGTTCAAAATTGGGAGCTTATTTCTTTGTCTGGTTTGATTTGTTTTTCATGCTGGCCATATTGGAAGTCAGTTGATATCTTTTTTCTGTACTTTTATGAAGATATTTTGTTACCTATGTTCTAAATTGACAATTCTTTCTATATATAAAAGTGCAAATGTTATGAAATTTGACTGATTTATTTCAGCTTGTAAGGTGTGCAGGGGACGGGAGTGTCTTTAAGTTTAGACACTTTTTGTTTTATGTATACATAGGGCCTCATTACACAGAATGCGGTAAGGGTTTACCGGTAAGGACACCAGTACCAGTAAACCCTTACCGCCTTACTACGAGGTCCCTTTGCGTGACCGGACCTCAACGGCTGGTTTTACCAGCCGTTAAGGAACGGACCCGCAAAGGGACCTTTGTGCTAATTGCGGTACCGCGATTTGCGGTACCGTAATTAGCTCCTTCCCCATTCCCATTGAGCCCTATGGGGGGGAAGAATGGGGGAAGTGCCTTGGTGAATGGGAATTACCGCCCCCACTCACCTTGGAGTAGGGCGGTAATTCCGCCATGCACCAAGGCGGACACAGTAAAATACCGGCGGCAACCGTTACCACATACCGTGTAATGAGGCCCATACTCTATTATAGCTGTTGCTTTACCACTGGCCCATGTAGGTAAGTTTCTAGTCATATGATCTTTGGCTTGTTCCATTTGTTTGAAATTCCGGATGAAGATTTCTTTCTGCCACTTTTTTGCACACGTTGACAGCTCGGCATGCTCCATTCGTTGGCCAAGCTTGTCGTATAGGTGTATGTTTAAGTCTTCACATATAATGAATTTGGCATGCTGGTGCCATTCGTTGGCCAAGCTTGTCGTATAGGTGTATGTTTAAGTCTTCACATATAATGAATTTGGCATGCTGGTGTTCTGCGATGGTTTCATCTATGGTTAAAAAAACTCTAGAAATATATTATCATTCAGACTTGCCGGATTCCAATATATTCATAATGGATATAAGTCGATCACGTTTGTTCTTGCCAGTGGATTGAATTTGGACTATGGTGTTTTGTGTCCACGGGTTAAGGTTTTTACTACTTACGATTGTCCATTGCGGTAAAATTTTGATTAGTGTCAAGAGGCCTGCTGCTGGTCTGCCGCAAGTTCCTTTTATTGCAGGGTTCAAAAAGGTAATAAAGCCATCGCAGTTTGGTGGTTTCATCAGCCAAATTTCTTGTAGGCAGACTATGTTTATTGTTTCTAAGTCCTTAGCCGGCTGGTTGAATAGATGGCCATTACCCCTTGTGTTCCAAGTACATAGCGACCATTGAAATTAATTTGTTGTTGGTGGTTATGATACAGATGATATGTCTTGAGTGGTATTATGTGACACTTTCTTCACGATAGAACGGGCAATTCTCACTACTTCGGAAGGAATTGTTTTCTGGAATGGGTACTGGTGGTTCATGCTGCATGGGTGGCATGTAGTGTGGATCATATCTTGCATATTTCCATCGCTCAGTTTCTAGGTTCCCAGTTAGTGATGGGTTGGTATATTTCTTCTGCTTGTTCGATGTCTCAGGTATTGTCTCTGGTTCAGCTTGGTTACAGCTAAATCCCAGGTTTAATAGGACTTTGGTTTGTGAAAGTATGTTTTCCATTGTGGGCCGATCCCAAGGTTACAGTAACACTGTCAAGTTGAGTATGGTCCTGAAATGTTATAAGTTTAATATCTCGAGACGAGATAATTTCAGGTAAGGCATTGCCTGTAACAATAGGAGAATATTGGTTCGGTTCAATATCAGCCCCTCATTTTTGCCAGTTTGGTTTTCTATCCGTAGGATATGTTAAGTTCGATCAGGTATTGGATTGATGAACTCAGCGAGGAAGATCCGATTGTCGGTGGATTCTGTCTCATCTTTGTTGTTGTCGTACTTTCCGATCATAGTCAGGTCGGGCGCTTTTTCATTGTGACTTCTTGAGGTATCTTTGTGGGATTCTCGAGTGGTCTAGGTGACCATGAAGTATCATCAGATTCTTCGCCAGCAGAGTGTTCATTGATTGAGGAGATTTCATCTATCATAGATTCATCTGAAACGTCCTCACATGTAAGATCGAAGCTCTGATGTGTAGTTGCTGCGTATTCATCTACAATAACTAGGCTAGAGTCATTTAATGAGATGTTATCATCGTTACCGACCTCTTCATGTTGGTCTGTATGCGTGGTAAGGTTTAATAGGTCATCTACGGTGACTGAAATGTCCTCATTAGTGACATTAGGGATTGTAGGCATCTGTCTTGGAATTTTTCTTGCTGATGGAATTAAGTTGAATTTCTTTACTCGGTCTTCAGAGTCTGTGGCTTGAATCGTTGAATGTCTCACTGGTTGATTTATTGTACGTAGGAAAGCTCTTGAGCCCTTTTGTTTGACAGCTGCAGGTTTCATTTTTTTTTTTTTTTATTGGCGGCTTTCCTGTTTGTGTTTGTAGATTTGATTCCTGGCGTGAAGATTTGAAAAATCTCCGTTCCTGATTGAGCTTCCTTGTTTGACTTTTGAGGTAGTATGGTGGGTTCCAGAATTGAGAAGTTATCAATACCACCGGTTTGAGATTGTGGTTCTATTGTCGGGACAGGCATGGTGGGTAAGGTTGTTGCGTCTGTTGTCATTCTGACGCAGGCCTCTGGCTGGTTCTGTTGTTCTTGCGTCACTTGCATCCAAGCCATGACTTTGGTCGTGAGTCTGTTTCGCTCTTCTCTGTCTCCTCTTGGAATCTTTGGGGATGCCTATTTGTCCTTTGCAAAGTTTGTGTCTTTGCTGGCGTTGATTCTTGGAATTTCCTTTCCTTAATTATAGTCATGGGTGGCAAATTCTGGGTTGCCATTGGAGTGGAGGTAACTTCTGGATGTCTAGTTAATGCAGTGTCACCAAATATTGCCTTCCGTTTTTCCACACTATTCATTATTGATTCAATCTCTGTAATGGCGAGTGATAGTCTGGCAGTTTTGGAATTCCTTTTTGCTGGCTGGTCAGTGTGTGGATCTTTACTTTGTGCTGTGTTAGCATGAGTATTCAGCCATTTTAGCTTTGGAAGTCTCGCCTGTTCTTTTTTGGATGTTATTCGCTGCAGGTTTTGTGGTAATGGGCATTGAGGAGTCGTGATGAGTGAGACTTGATTGAGTCTCGTAATTGAGCGTTCTACTGGTTGTTGATTGGTAGATGGAGTAAAAGGTTCCATATCGTAGAGATCTAAGTTCTCTTTGTCTACGTGTGTGGAATCGGCCTGGGTAACCTCTACTGGTAGCAGAGGTTGGAGCTCTTGCAGTTCTGTATGTGTAGCCGGGAATAGTTTCTCGTGTGGTGCTTGAGGCACAGGCGGGGCCAGCTGGCCTTGTCCATTTACAGAAACATTATAGTGGGGTAAGGGATTGACAGCCATCTGGGACTTAGACTCTTCAGTTCTAGTCTCTGTAAAGCCGTCCTTGTTGCTGGTTAAGTTACCCAAGAACACACCAAACCCAGTTTTGATCTTCTGTGGAAGTCGTTAGTCTCGGAAGGGAGTCAGCTTCTATCTCAGGGGCATCTAGTGGTCCTTGTTCCGGGAGATCAGTGACAGGTTCTATGTGTTGTCGCAACTGATCATTGGACTCGTTCATCATATGGTCTCACACTGAAGGGACTGTCATGATGCTCCTTATAATTAAGTCCCTCTGCCTTCATTGAGTTAGAGGGTGCTCCTTTGTTTTTCTTGGTTAAGGTCTGTTCCATAGTCAGATGTTTCAGTTCGTTCACAGTGGGGGGCGGGAGAGGCCGGCCCCAACTTACAACGTAATCTTGTCTTCGGCCCAACAATGTTTTTGTGTGTTTTGGTTGTCATGATGTCAATTGATTACTAAGCGTACCCCGCTGGCTTCTTTCCACCACGCAGGTAATTGGGTACACCTCCGGACACCACAATTGTTTAATAGAAGTTATGGAGAGTACTGATCGCAGAGATCACTGGGGGGAGTCCCTACAGTCTCAGCGTCAGATCTCTTGTCGCTCTGAAAACGGCTGGTTGTTTAAGTAACGTGCGAGATCAAAGGGCACTTGCCCCACAGTCTCTCAAATGCTGATCATAAATCACCATCAAATCACGTTGTTAGATGGAAACAGCCTCTTGGCTTATAGCAAGTTCAAGAGTAACTGGGCACTTGGTTGGAGAGCGTGCAAGATCAAAGAGCAGTTGCCCCGCAGTCTCTCACACACCGATCATGTGTCGCCCTAGGATCAGGTTGTACACTGGAAACAGCCATTTGGCTGATACGCAAGATCAAAGTAACAGGTCTGCAATTTGTCGCACGTTTGGTATAGTTCCCGCTGCTAGTCGTTTGGTTACTAATTCGCTAGTCTCCGGACTAAGCCTGTCATGCAGGGTGTAGTGTTGGCAAACCTCTGGGTCAGGTGATTTCAGTACACACTGGGGATCAAATGGTGGAAAGCACCAATACCCATGTTGCCACAGAGAAAGAAAGATCCAGAGAGGAGCATACAATGTGTTGAAATGTATAAAGTAAAATATACTCGGAGGTGATTTGTCCAATATTTGGCTGGGTAGATACAGTTCAAGCGGGATAAAGGATAATGGATACAATGGTCATACCAGAAAAGGAAGGATCGTAGATTGGAAACAACCACTTACTTTTGAGCATAGTCCAATGGTAAGTCGCGGGAAGCCGTAAATGGTCACAAGGGGCCGCAGAGCCCAAAGACTCTGCGACCGACTCCGCGTAAAAGATAGATTTTAAACTGCTGCAGGCTGGATAATAATAGTTGCAGAAAGGGGACTGAAAATTTAGTCATAGGTGATGGAAATTGAAGGCAGTCACAGGCAGACGAGCTGGAAACAAGTTGAAGCAGATGCAGACCCAAAGCCTCTGCAACCCACAAAACTCCTGTAAACATGTGAAGAGACACTTCAGGAAAAACTCGTTCTGGCCGAATTATAAACTTCCCAATAAAATGCCCTGCCTCCAGCTGGATGTTGCACCATCCAGCCAACAACCCTGCAATAAAATGTGATGCTGCTGGAGGCATCAAACCTCCCTATTTTGCAGACTGGCTGGCAGGAGAGCATAGATTTCAAAAGGCAATCCTTAGCTAAGGTATGACAAAAAAAAAAAAGAGCCCACACCACTTCAAAGAGCCCACACTAATTTGAAAGAGACTTATGGTCACCGGCGAGCCCAGAAGACAGATGATTGTGGGGGATGTTGAGCAGACACACACAAACACAATTAATAGTAAAAGACTTATCATTTCAGGCATTTTGTGTAGCCATCAGACAGAGTACTGATTTCAATTTAATGCCACTGTCCAGGCAATTTCCAGGCGGTTTGGGGGATATAAATTGCATTTACCTGGGACTCTGGGAACTGTAATGGCCAGTTATACTAGGTTTCTGGCTGATCTGGACATGTGACAAAGGTAAAAGTTTGTGAAAAGATAGAAAATGAAATTGGGAATATGCTTGATGACTTGCATATTCATAACAGTTGTACATTTTAGGACTGTGGCATATGCCCATGCAACATTGTACAGATTTGGCAACCAGCTCTTCTAATTCCCCATGGTTAGCTGAAACCGAATATTTGTTTCATATGGCAGTGGCAAGTACAATTATGAAGTTATGATACATAACTAATTTGGGGAAAAGACAGATGGTGCTCCAAAATCCCTAATCCAATCCTGACGGGGGGGGGGGGGGGGTGGAGAGAGAGAAAGAGAAACTGTCCAATCCTGGCGGCCGGGATTATTGAAGGATGCATCCCCTAGATTGTAAAATTAGTGATGTCATTTCTATATAAGGGGGACGGTACTAGGACAGAGAAACAAAAACCAGGGAAGACAGAAAAAGGACGACGGAGATACAGCTGGCTTTCCTGAATCTTAAACAAAGGCTTGCTGTGCAAGTAACAAAAACACAGCCCTAAATTGCATAAACCCTTCAATTTTTGTAGCAGTGCATCCAATATTGCCCAATTGAAAACCCCAAATTGCCAGTGCAGTCCAGCCATCTCTCCATAGAAGAATCTCATTTGCCTGTGTATGTTAGCATATCTCCTTTGAAAAACCCCTCAGTTGACTGAGTAAATCTTTAGTATTTTTGTAAGGAAATCAATTAATTCCCCCATTGAATTTCACGGATCGGGATTGTTGAAATTCAAAACAAACCATCCTGGTCTAGTGTTTTTATTTAATTGCCATAGTCATTAATATGTTGCCTGAAAAGAATTATTCCTATTGTGAGCTGAAAACCGAATTTGTCCGTGTCTAAATTATGCCCTGCTAAGCAAATTTTCATTTACCAGTGTCATTCCCATTTGCATCTGTCGTATTAGACTCAAACCGTTGCTCCCATTGATCAGAGCCTGACTGTCACTTGACAGCCCCAGCAAATTTAGTGAGCTTTGGAATTTCATTTTTCGAAATTTTTCTTTTCACCTTTGAAAAATACTTTCCCCTATTCTATCCTTCTTCCTCTATCACATCCTGATCACTGATTCAAATTATACTCCTTTATTTTTGACTTTTACATCTCATGTGTTGCCTGTATTACAATTGTATTTCCCGATTTGCTAACTAGTCTGTTTAGAAGCCCAATTTACCCTTTAGTGTAATCAGCCCAAAGTACCCTTGTGTGCTGTCCCATAGCAGTAGTACTGAATCATTGAAAAACCATTTTCCATTGTTGCAGGCGTGGAGTGCTTAACTGTTAGTGCTATCACTATGTGGTAAATTATGTTTCTATTCTGACAATAAATAACAGAATCGACTAATAGTATACCTTAACCTGTTGATTTTGTAGAGAGTATTGCATTTTGTGTTGCCACAACATTAGTGGCTGTGCAATTAGTTGATTTTACTTTTTCATTAAATAATAAATATCTTACTGATACACACCAGCCTGGTTCCTAGTCCATTGTGATACAGGGTGTTTGTTGAGGTTGGGTGCAAGACTGGTTGGAGTCCTATGATATATGATATGCTATTTGTAACGCGCCTATACACAGGTGTTTCAAGGCGCGACAAGGCAGGGAGGGGAGGAACAGGGGAGACAGACAACGATCCTACTAGGCCAGGTGTCATTCAGACCGCGCAAGTGCAGAGGTGGGTGAGGGGGAAAAGTGCAAGGGGAAGGGGAGGGGGGGGGGGAAGTGCAGTACAAGGTAAGTGGCGTAAAGTAATAAATAAATATGGCCAGCTGGTGGTAAGTGCAGAACAAGTGCTGGGGAGGGGGAGGGGGGGGCTGTAGGGATACAGAGACAGTCCCTCAGTGCAGAGGGGTTCCAGGGCATCAGTGCAAGCGGAGAGTGGCTGGGCCCAGGACCGAGGCCGTTTAGAGAGGTCCAGTTGCAGGATCAGTGCAGTTTCAGTGAAGAATATTAGCTGTTCAGCAGAGGAGAGGGAGAGAGAAAGCAGAAGCAAAGAGGAAGGTTTTGAGGTGCTTCCGGAACCGGAGATGGTTCTCCTCGAGTTTCAGGAAGGCTGTTCCAGAGGGAGGCCCCTGCCGCGTAGAGAGATCTACCCCCAGCTCGTTGCTTCGAGAAGCGGCTGACCCTGAGGGAGTTGGAGGCGGATGAGCGAAGGGCTCGGGAAGGAAGATATTTGGGGAAGAGAGAGTTGAAGGTATTTAGGACCCAGGCCCCAGAAGGCCTTGTGGACAATGCAGAGGGTTTTGAACTTTATCCTCGCAGCCACTGGGAGCCAGTGTAGAGATTTCAGTCCTGGAGAGATACGATCCCTGGGCTTGAGGCCAAGGACAAGTCTCGCAGTTCTGTTCTGGATGAGTTGCAGAGGGCGGAGAGTGGAGGCAGGCAGATTAAGATAGAGGCTGTTACAGTAATCCAGCTTCGAGAGAACCAGGGCTCAGGAGACGGTGAGCTTCTGGGGGAAGGAGAGGAAGGGAAGAATACCTCTGAGGAGGTGCAGCTGGTAGTGTGACCTCTTGGCGACGTCAGAAATATGAGGAGAGAAGGAGAGTGTGGAGTCGAAGATGACCAAGGTTTTTTGCCTTGCAGGTAGGAGCAGGGAGGGGGCCAAGGGAGGCAGGCCAGAGAGCTGCAGGAAAGGAGGGAGTGGGAGTACCGATGAGTAGAATCTCAGTCTTACTGGCATTAAGGCAGAGGTCATTGGCGGAACACCATTCTTGGATAGCAGACAGACAGTCAGAGATGAGGGAAGGAGAGGGGGAGGCTGAGGGTAGCCTGAAAATGAGCTGGGTATCGTCCGCATAGCACTGGAAATTAGGGCAGAGAGCGGCGATGCGGTGGGCAAGGAGTGCCAGATACTGGTTGAACAGCCAGGGAGAGAGATTAGATCCCTGGGGGACACCACAGGTGGAGAAAAAGATGTCGGAGAGGAAGGACCCCAGTTGGACCTGGGAGGGTCGATTTGAAAGGAAAGAGGTCAGCCACAGCAGTGCCTGACCAGTGATACCCAGGTTTTCCCGGAGACGGTTGAGCAGGATGGCATGGTTGACAGTGTCAAAGGCAGAGGAGAGATCGAGCAGAATGAGAACACACGGAGTGTTGGAATCGAGGTTCAAGAGCAGGTCTTCACGGATGTTCAGGAGAGCAGTTTCCGTGCTTCTGGCAGCTCTGAAGCCAGATTGATGGTCATGAAGACTACCAACAGATTCAGCATGGAGGTTAAGCTGGGAGATGGCCAGTTTCTCCAGGAGCTTGCCCAGGAAGGGAGTGATGGAGATAGGGCGATAGTTAGCCGGGCAGGAGGGGTCGGAAGAGGGTTTCTTGAGAAGAGGGTGCACAAGGGAGTGCTTGAGGGGGGAAGGGAAGACTCCAGAGGCGAAGGAGTGGTTGCAAAAGTCAGCCAGGGCAGGAGCCAGGGAGTCGATGTGGTCCTTGATTCAAAAGAATTCGTAGTGCATGAAAAATAAAAAGCGTTTTATTGTGCATCACATCCATTGTAGGGGAAGGACTTCCCTAGCTGGTCTGTGCAATGTAATAAACCGTGACAAAGTGGGGGCTCGTCCGGTATTGAGAAAAGTATTTTCACCTGTGGCAGTGCAGCACAGCAGACTACCCACCGAAGGTATTGTTAAATTTAGTGAATAGAAAGCTGGGTTGCATTGTAAAGGCACCATCCAAAAACTTGTACTCTAGGTATCAGGCCTGTGTCTCAATATAACAGTGCAAGCATAAACTAGGTGGGAGCAGGTTGCCCTTGCATAGACTACCCACCAGGTGCAGAACACTTTTCATAATGTGCACCATGGAAATTAACAGGTTTATGGTCATTGCATCAAATTCCTTGCATCTAAAAGCATTTGCATCAAATTATTTCCATCAACAAAATTTGCATCAAATGCATTTTCTTTTTTTCTTGGGGCGGGAGGGGCACACTCCCCTCCCCCCAAACACCGGTTTTTACCTTTTAAAATCCGCCTGAACAAAAACGTGCCCTCTCGCGCCCCCCCCCCCCACCTCCCAAACATGCATTTGATGCACATTCTTTTAGATGGAAAACAAAAAATGGATGGAATGGCCTTAGATGCAATGACCAGATACCAATTAAAATGGCTAGGAAGCACATTCTATCCTAATTGTTCCTTAAAGGGGAATGGGCAGAGCAGGGCCATAAGGCCTGGCAATCTAGAATGATGCAACAGGTAACCTCTACGAATCTGGATGGATGGCAGGACAGTGGCCCGTTACATGAAGCCCTGACCAATTTCTATATGATGCAAACCACCAAAGGGGAGCAAACTAAAATGGTCCAACTCACTGCCTACATTTACTTCCACATGATAGTTATGGAAGAAAGGTACCAGGAGAGCGTAACCTCTGGGCAGAATCAATCTGAGTTATTGGAGCAAGTAAAGGGGGGGGGGGGGGGGTTCTTAATTCCAAGTTAGAATTAAGAACCATCATTCAGCAGTTGGAGGAGTTGGCAGTTCAGCAACAAACTAATTGAGAGCGAGAATCACAATTCTCTGCACTAAAGGAAGAGTGCCAAGAAGGGTTGAGAACCTCAAAGAGAGTCAGCTAAAACTGAATTAAGTGATGCACAATAGACTGTTTAGAGGATATGGGCACTTTTCAAAACCAGATTAAAAAGATGAGAATAACCGGTTGAATATTAAAGAGGTCCACTCCCAAGACGAATTTGACCAGGATCACCAGAAGTTGAACGCTATGAGACAGCAGAGCGATCACCTTAGTGAACAGAATAGCCTGCTGTGTTAGGAAACAGATGCCCTGTGTCAGGAAGTGTGCCAGTTGAAGGCAGACCTGGAGAAAGGAGAGCCAAGTCTTCAGGAATTGACTGACCTAAAATTAGGAGAATGAAAAAATTAATGGGGCAAATAAGACAAATAGAATGTGACCTAGAGCAGAGAATACAGACCACAAATGTGTACAGTGAGCTTAGTCTCCTGCAACAGAAACGGTCTGAGTATTCCCAGAAAATACAAGAAGCACAGAAAGAAAATGAGGCCCTTTGTGATGAGAAGGAACAAGTTACTTACCTGTAACTATTGTTCTCCAGCATGGGTCTGGCATGGATTCACATGCTCATGAATATTCCCCGACGTCAGGCTGGGAATCCTCAGTAAAGAAAAAATCAGTATTAGTTTCGTTTCTGATCTGTCTTTCGTAGTAGTAACCAATCACTGATCTCTGCGTCATACTGACCACAGCCAATGACTGCCCTCTACCTAAGCCCCGCCTCTGGCAGCCATCTTCAGATTTGGTAGCACGTGAAGTGGCAGTATGACCAAGTGAAGACCCGCAGAGGGGTAGGCGGGAGGGTTCGCATGTGAATCCATGCCAGACCCATGCTGGAGAACAACAGTTACAGGTAAGTAACTTGTTCCTTCTCCAGCATGGGGTCTGGCATGGATTCACATGCTCATGAATAAAGAATACATAGCAGTACACACATGCACAACCACGGGAGGTGGCAAAGGCTCAACATTAAGCATTACATCAAACTCAACATTAAGCAATTCTTACCTCCTCACCAGGCTCGCCTTAGGCGAACAGGTTGCGCAGCACTGCTTGGCCGACCCTGGACTCCTCCCTGGAATCCCGATCGACGCAGTAAAATTTCGTGAAGGTGTGCGTCGACCTCCACGTAGCAGCCCTGCATATGTCCAGCAGGGGCACACCAGAAAGGAACGCCGTGGTAGCTGCGATCGCTCTGGTGGAATGGGCTCTCGGACGGCCAGGCAGCGGTCGGTTTGCCAACCGATGACAGTACATGATACAGCCGGAGAGCCATCTGGAAATGGAGGCCTTTGAGAGAGCCTTCCCCTGATTGACAGGTCCAAAGTTCACATAAAGTTGTGACGTCTTCCGAAAACACTTTGTGCTGTCCACGTAGAACTTCAGCGCTCTAGCCACATCCAGCGAGTGCAAAGTCCTTTCGGCCGGCAACGAAGGCGACGGGAAGAAAACAGGCAACACCAAGGGTTCGTTGAGGTGGAAGTCCGACGGCACCTTGGGCATGAAGGGGGGGGGGGGGGGTGCGTCCTGAGCACTACCCTCGTGAAAAGTCAAGTACGGGGGCTTGCAGGAAAGGGCCTGGATCTCTCCCAATCGTCGTGCGGAGATGATGGCCACAAGAAATGCTGTTTTCCACGACAAGAACTTCAACAGAGCCGAGTGCAGAGGCTCGAACGGAGGTCCCATGAGCTTGGTCAGCACCACGTTGAGCTCCCACGCCGGGGCCGGAGCCTTCACCGGCGGGAACGATCTGAACAGTCCCTTCATGAATTCTTTCACCAGACGATGAGACCACAAAGACGTCCGCCCGTGGTTCTGGTGTATCAGGAGATCGCAGCAAGATGAATCTTGATGGACGCGTGCACCAGTCCAGCCTTGGCCAGAGCCAGAAGGTACGGCAGTACCTGGGGAGCCGTAATCCATAGAGGGTTAATCGTCTGTGCCTGGCACCAGACAGAGAACCTCTTCCATTTGTGTCCATAGCATTTAAGAGTTGAGGACGCCCTGGCCTTTGCAAGAACCTCTCTGCAGTCGGCCGGTATGTCGTATCCTCCAAACTCTAACGCTGCAGGAGCCAGGCCTGCAAGTTCAGCGACTTCGGGTCGTGATGGAGGATGGCGCCTCCTTCCCTGGAGAGAAGATCCGTGTCCACTGGCAGCTTGATTGACGGGGACGCTGACAAGTCCAGAAGGTCCGGGAACCATATCTGCCTCGGCCACGCAGGTGCGACGAGGATCATCCTGCACCGTGACCTTTTGAGCTGGTTGATGAGCCGGATCAGCAATGGCAATGGAGGGAACGCGTATAGAAACAGGCCCTCCTAGGGGAACGAGAAAGCATCGCCCATGCTCCTCGGCTGGGGAAACCTGCTGGCGAACCTCCGGCACTTGGAGTTCGTCGCCGTCGCGAACAGATCGATCTGGGGAGTGCCCCACCATCGGAAGAGGCGGTCCACTAGATCCTGTCGTAGTTCCCACTCGTGGCACGAGCGCAGCTCTCTGCTGAGCGAGTCAGCGATGGAGTTATTTATCCCTGCCAGATGAAACGGCACCAGAAACATCCCTTGGGCGACGGCCCAATGCCACAGATCCTGCACCTCCTTGGACAGGGCTGGGGGATCTGGTACCGCCCTGCTTCCTGATGTAGAACATGGTGGTAGTGTTGTCGGTGAAGATCCTCACCACCTTGCCCTTGAGGGACGGTAGGAAGGACCCGAGGGCCCAAAACACTGCACGGAGCTCCAGGACGTTGAAATGGAGGGACTTCTCCGTCGGAAGCCAAAGGCCTCTCGCGTGCAGATTTTCGGTGTGCGCTCCCCACCCTTCCAGGGCGGCATCCGTGGTCACTGTCTCCTGGTGGCCGGGGGTCCGGAAGTCCATGCCCGCCATCAGATGCGCGCGGGTGCCCCACCACCGGATCGCTCGTCGGAAACTCTCGTCGAGTGTGATCCTCTCCTCGAAGCTGCCCGTCGTCTGGATCCAACGCGCGTCCAGGAACTCCTGTAACGGGCGCATCCGAAGCCTGCACAGGCGGATGAGATAAATGCAAGAAGACATCATTCCGAGGAGGGATTTGATGGACCTCACCCTGGCCGCGTCCGCAACCAGCATCCGCTGCACCTTGCCCAAGATGGCCCTCGTCCTTTCCTCCGACGGAGAGGCCAGAAGTGACACGGTCGAGCTTCGCTCCCAGAAACAGTGCGTCTTGCGCGGGCACCAAGTGGTACTTGGTGTAGTTTATGGAGAATCCCAGGTCTGTGAGTAGTTGGACGGTCCTTGCCGTGTGCTCCACGGCGAGCTCCTTCGTCTTTGCATGGATGAGCCAGTCGTCCAGGTATGGGTAGACGTGGATCCCCTCTCGGCGCAGCTGCGCCGCCACCGGTGCGAGGCACTTGGTGAACACCCTGGGTGCCGACCTCAAACCGAAGGGAAGGGCTTTGAACTGGTATTGACGCCCTTGGACCACGAACCTGAGAAACTTTCGGTGTCCCTTTAGGATGGGAATATGGAAGTAGGCATCCTCCAAATCCAACGACGACAGGAAATCGCCCTCCTCCAGTTGACCCAGGACATGTTAGAGGGTGACCATCCGGAACTTCTGTGCCTTGATGAATTTGTTCAGTCGTCGTAGGTCCAGGATGGGACGCCATCCTCCCGTCTTCTTCTTCACGAGGAAGTAACTTGAGTAAACTCCAGAGCCCCGAAGCCTCTTTGGGACGAGCTCGATGGCGCCCTGCTTGAGCATCGCCTTTACCTCCAAGAGAAGTTGAGGGATGTGGTGTTCTTTCCTGGCCACAGGGGGGACGTGCGAGCACCTCTTTAGAAACTCGAGCGCGTGACCCTGAGCTAGGGCGTCCAGCACCCAACGGTCAGTGGAGATGGACTCCCACACGCTGACGAAGCTCGCCAGCCGGCCTCCCACCGGGGTGCTTCGGTGGGGGCCCGACCCCACGGCCGGTTCAGTCCTGCTTCGACGAGGCTTTGCCGCCTTGTCCTCCTTGGCGACGACGGCGGGGTCTGCCTGACTTGCCTCATCCCCTGTAAGCTTCCTGTGACGACGAACGGGCCGCTTGACGGTAGGTGGAAAATCCACCGCTGGAACCTTTGGAGGCACCCGGTTTGCCTCCGCCGCTGCGAAAGGGCGGCCGCCGTTGCTGGAGAACCCCAAGAGCCCGGGCTGTCTCCGTGTCCGCCTTGATGGCTTGAAGGGAATCGTCCACTGTTTTCCCAAACAGGTTGTTTCCGTCGAACGGCATGTCCAAGACTCTGGTCTGCACGTCCTGACGGAAGTCAGTAGCCTTGAGCCATCCACGCCGCCTAAGGCACACGCCGTTGCCCAACTGGCGAAATCCAGTGTCAGCGATGTCCGTCGCAATCGTAATGGTGTGGTCCGACGCCACCTCTCCTTCCTCAAGATCTCTAGGGCTTCCGCCCTCTTGTCGTCTGGTAGGAAGTCCAGGAGGGGGGCCAGTTTGTACCACAACTCCCTGTCATAGAGGGCTACGATAGCCAAGGCATTGGCCGCCTTAATCGTCGTCGAGATGACTCTGCGTCCCATCGTGTCTAATTTCTTTCCCTCGCCGTCCGGCGGGGAGGTCGACATAGAGGCCGCGTCCCCCCGCTTTCTTCCTGGCCGCCGCGGAGACGACCGAGTCCAGGGTCGGCTGTGCCTGAAGGCACAAGGGGGCCACGTCCGGGACCCGGTACTTCTTCTCGTACCGATCCCTTCTAGTTGGCGTCATGGATGGGTTCTTGAGGAGGGCGAGGCCCTCATCCCAAATATAGTCCAATAGAGGTACAGCGAGGACCGTCTTCCTCTTGGCCTTGCGCCGTTGATAAAGGAAACCTTCTGTCATGATCACTGCTTCCAAGGAGCCAGGACCAGCCCAACATCCTTGGAAGCAGGCCCCTAACCCTAGGCACCAGCCGGTCCCCACTGGGACCTTTTGGACCTTGTCCTGGCGCCGGAGGCACCAGGCTCATCAAAACCATCGGTCCCGGCACTGGAAGCGCCAGGGTCATAATAGGTGTGAAGATGCTTGGGTGGACTTACCTGCAGCAGACCATGCTGCTTACTTACCAGCCACTTAGAAGCCATCTGTGAACAGGAACTACTTTCTTACCTGGGTGGGGCAGCTCCACTCCCTGGATACAGCACTGGAACTCTTCTGGAAACTGGAACTCTTTTCTTACCTAGGCGGGGCCGTGGAAGAAGACACCTCATCACTCCAAGGCTATTTAAACCACACCCAATAGATGAAGCGTGCTTCGCGTTATTCTGCATCTGCAGCAGAACGCTCACCGAGTCTGCTCCGGCCTTTCTTCTTCCGATCCTGAACCTGCAAGAATCCTACTTACCATTTCTGGATCCAGACAACATCAGCACCTGCAAAGAACAGAAAGAACAGGTTAGCAAGGCGAACTTTACACGCAGTGCTTTCTTACCTGATCCATCGGCTGCGGCCGTTTCTTCACGCCGCATCTCCACCTGCTAAGACAAAAGCATTGCCATACTTACCGGCACGCTGTGAATTCCGGATTTCTTCGTTCTGCCTCGCCGCCTGTGAAGACAAAGTATTGTCAAAAACGTACTGGCATTCCGCGAACTCCGGCGCTGCAAACTAACATCTGAAAGACAAAAGAAAAGACATTAAGCAGGTATTTACTTACGTCCATCACGCTCGTCGCAATAAAACGCCTGCGAATACTCTGGCGTCTCTTTAACACGAACTAAGCTGCAAGGAAAGAGACAGTTCGAGCGCTTGCCATACTTACGAACTTCCAGGCGCTTCACTTCATCTTCCATCTCAAGAACCCTGCAATACATAAGGGAAAAGCATTATACAGAGTCTTCAATATTAACGTGCCTCGCATTTAAAGACTATAAAGACAAAAGGTGTCCAGAAACTCACCGCTCGTGCAGATAACGACGGTAACCATCCTCTGAATTCAAGAGGCCTATGTTTCACCAGTGAAGGAACTGGCAACGGCACCATGCACCAGACGCAGATGGAGAGCCCAGCATTCACCTATATAAGGTGAGCACGTTGACCTGGGGGCTCTACGGAAAAGCTGGGAAGAGAGAGAGAGAGAGAGACATTAAACAACCCAGACCATTAACCCCCATATTCTTTCACCTGCAGAAACCTCACTCTTCGAGTCCGACACACAGTGCGAAGAGGTTCGACCCCAGAAGCCAATCGAGTCCTGCACATCACTTTGAGTCACAGACACCTTCCTGCCAAGACCAGCGCCTCCGTGGGAATCAGGTGAGCATTACACCTTCCTTCTTCTCTTCCGGGCAGAGCTGGAAAAGCTCGGATTCCCTGGCGATCATGGAGTGAAACGACCCAATCTCGTCGGGCGGGGAAGCCCGGGTGGGAGGTGACGACGGGAGATCCTCGTCGTAAACTTCGTTGTCTGTACCAGTCGCGGCCGTGTCAGTCCCCGTATCATCCCCACATGTCGTGGACGGGGAGGAGGGCTGAACAGGGCGCGATGGCTGAAAAGGAGGTGGAGGATGAATCCTTCTTCCCTTAGGGGGAGGGCTCCCAGAAGGGCCTGGCTCCGGGTCCCCCGTTGGGAGCGGTTCCTCCGTTGGTGGTAACGGCAGTCTCGTCCTTATCTCCGAGCACAAGGACTGAATAGCCAACAAAATGGCCACCGAGTTGTCTTGCGGCACTGGTTGAGGGGAGTCCGACGGGCAGTCAGGAGCCCCGTCGGCGCCCTCGACGTTCTCATCGTCTCGTATGTCGGGGTCCCTCCCAACCGGCTGGTCTTCTTCCACACCAACGCCGTGGCTTAAGACTTCGATCAGCTCCTCCTCAGAGGTTGAGGCCAAATCCACGACGACCTCCTGCCCCCCCTTTTTCTTCTCCGTCAGAGGTTTCACGGGGGTCCTGTCGATGGGCATGAAAGAGGACTCCCTCCGCGGTGGCAGGGAGACTCTGGGCCCCGAGGTCGCCACCACTGGTGTAGCCTTCACAGGCTGAGACAGGGCCGCCGCGACTGTCTCGATAGAGGCCTTGGCCGGGTGGATTAAGGCTTTCACCACCTTAGGTGCGCTCACCGCCTTCTCCTTGGGGGGAGGGTCACCACCTCGCTCCCCCTCCGATGGTGCCTTCGAGCTCGACCGGGGTCTCTCCAGGAGCTTCGCCGGGTGCTCGGCCTTCCTCTTACCCGAGCCAGAGTGTTGGCTCGTGGTTGATGGCGCCGGGGAGGATGCGCCATACCTGGCGCCCGTAGAGCCCGACCGTTCGGCACTCCCGGTGCCAGCGGACTCGCGGTGCTTGGCCTTCTGTTGGACCCCCGTCGCCGGGGCGCCCTCAAAGGTCTTAGAAGACCGCTCAGACGACGACTTCTTCTCACCTGACGGGCTCTTTCCTTCCAACCAGTTGGCGAGACGTTGATGGCGGTCCTTCATGGTCCGCTCCGACATATTGCCGCAAAACGCACAGTCCTTCTCCACGTGCGTCTTGTCCTCATGTAGGCAGTAAAGGCAAAAGGGAGTGTTCCTCCTCCTTAAAGACATTCTGAAGCTGGCATTCCGGGCGTCGAGCTTCCCTTCTCCTGGGCCATGTCCGAGATGGGCCTGAGAAACTTCTGGAGTCCTCCAAAAGCGTGGCTCGACGAAATCTTCACCCTTGAGGGGCGTAGACGAATCCGACACGGGTCCCCGTTAATCGGATGAAGAGACGGTGGAGCTTGAGGCTCTTTGACCGAAAAAAAAGAGAATTTTTCTAAGAAAAAAACATGAAAAAAGCACTAACGCTCAAGAGCAATAGCACGAGGATCCCAACACTTGAACATGCGGTAAAAATCTGAAGATGGCTGCCAGAGGCGGGACTTAGGTAGAGGGCAGTCATTGGCTGTGGTCAGTATGACGCAGAGATCAGTGATTGGTTACTACTACGAAAGACATATCAGAAACGAAACTGATACTGATTCTTTCTTTACTGAGGATTCCCAGCCTGACGACGGGGAATATTCATGAGCATGTGAATCCATGCCAGACCCCATGCTGGAGAACAGGGGACTCTGTGACCAAGTAGTAGCACAAGGTAAGGTCACAGAAGCCAGTCAAGTCATGATAGCAGAGCACAAAGCTCAGGCCTTTGCATACTACCAAGAAATAGGGGCTGAGAAAGAGAAATTAGAGTGAGTAGAAAAAGAACAGGCTAGATATAAATCAGGCCTTCAGGAACCCCGAGCAGTTAAGGTGTGTGATGCCCGCTGTATCCGGGGCTTCAAACCTATTTACCAACTGGCATGCGCAAGTCGCTGCTAACTTTGTGCTGATGAGTTCACAAGAACAAGGAAATATGAGGCAGTTTGACTTAAGTAGGCCCAGCATGACCAAGCCGGAATGCCAGCCACCATCAGAGAATGATGGACGTGCATCACAGCTTAGGTTCAAAAAAAGTTTGCCAAATTTATCTGACCAGGATGACTCCTTAGAAGAGAAGATCAGGGAGCTAGACTGGCTGAGACATCAGCTACAAAGGGATCATCTGACAAAGGGACCATCTGGTCCACTTTGAGGATAAAGGAGAGTGAGTTTAGGCCCCAAAAGAGCATCCTGAAAACCTCAACCCGTTCAGGGAGGTGGGGGATTTCTCCACCAATCCCAGAAGGAGGTGAGAGTCAGATGGGTCCTCCCCACCCCCCAATGCGAAAGAGGGAGTCCAAGGGAAGGGACCCAGAGAGCCCACAATACAACAGGGGAGAAGAGACCAGGCCCCATCATTCTGGAAGAGACTCCCAATCTCAAAGAATCAGTGAGCGCATAGACAATAGGGACGGGACCACAAATAGCAGCAGTTCTGAGTCTGAGGGCAAATGGACTCAGGTGCAGCGGAAGAAGGCTGCCAAACAAAAGAGAACTCTGGTAAAAGACCGTATTCGACAAATAAAAGCCATTAGAAACTTTATGACCCTTTACCATAAAAATGCCAAGTACTCAGTCTGGGAGCATCTGGAGCTATATGACCAGATGACGACATCATTTGGCATAAAAAATGACCAGAATTCTATGGAACTTGCCAAGTGGACATTCTCCCCAGAATATTTCAGCTTCTTTGCTGAGCTGGAGGAGCAGAATAATTTAAGATGGTCTACCTACAAGACGGCCACCTTGAAGCACTTCTCTCTGCACCGGAACCCGCAGGAGGCACACAAGGCAGCCTACAACCTGCAGTGGGGAGAAGATCAGGCACCAAGAGCCTGAGTTGAAGCAGGCATTTGCCTAAATCGCTTGACGGGTGCGCACAAACAGTATTAACACCCATTTCCATGACCTCACCAAGTACATAATGACAACTGTTTAGGGACTTCCACAAAAAAAGGGCCCTGGACTGGGTAACAGAGCAAGCTATGCGGTCCAAAAGCAAGTGGAAAATAAGAATTCCCCCAAAAATCCCAAACCAGCCAACACCCCTGCTGCTGCCAAAGTGGTGGAGGTGAAGAACACCTCCATTTTGGACCTAGAAATGGGGGTGCCTAAAAATACACCTCCCGCTAACAAATCAACTGAGAGGCAGAGCAGACCCTCTAACCAGTGCCAAGTGGGTGGTAGCCAGGCAGGATAACCTGACTCTGCCACCTACATTATCCCGAGGTACAAGGGGAACAGGCCCATCTTGGGGTACGTGTGGACTCCCCTGGCCACAGAGGAGGGGGGGGGGGGGTAGTTTGAAGGGGGGGAAATGTGCAGAATCCAACCAGGTAAGTACCACCCAGGAAATTGTCCTCCCAACTTCCCTCCAAATTTCCCATAGAACTTCCCTCAGGAAGGCAGTAATCTTCCACCTTCCCGTTTAGGTTTCTTCCCTAGGTACCCTCCAAACCCCAACTTCCAGAATAATCCTCCTTCAACTCCTCGTTTTAAGGAGTCTAGACCCCCAAATCAGGGAGAAGGGAGGCCAAGGATGGAGGGCTACCAGGAAAACCCTCCATATCCAAGCTACTCGGGGAGAAGGGACAGCTACCCGTCCCGAGAGCAGCAAAGATTTGACCCAAGACCCCCGTATCAGCCAGAGAGGGTGTCACAACTGGAGCGCCAGGTCCTAGAGCTTGACTCAAGACCTGAGTCGCATGTGGAGGGCACCGCAGGGCCCTCAAATGAACATGGCTGCCCAGACCAGCTCAAACCTAGGGTCTGGCACCCCAGAACAATGACAGGGAGAGAACCCTGACAATCAACAGGTTCCAGAGGAGGCGGCTCAGGAGGAAGGGGGACAAGGCCCTAGAGGAAGCTTCCTTCCTCACCCGTGAAAGGCCCCTAGAAACCTCTGAACCTGAACCGAAATCTCCTACCACTGAAAAACTGCAACCTACGGAACAGAGGGTAATAGGAGAAACCAAGTGATCAAGAATACTCATTTTGTGGAGGAAGTCTGCGTCCTCCAATTTGAAGGGGGAAGAATCCCCTTGGGGATTCTGCGAAGAAAGTCTTCTCGTTCAAGGATGGGGGGATTCCTCCCAAAGAAAAATGGGGCCCAAAAGACCCTAACATAGACTGGGTAAGTATGGGGACTGACCTAGAACCACCCATCCCTGAACCCCAGGAATGTCATCCCGAGAACTCAAATAAAAGAGGGTTCCACCCCCCAAACCGGTTCAAGTGACTGCAGGAAAAGGGGGACAGCACAGAATCAGGGGAAGACAGGGATTCCCTAATCTCAGTATGCCAAATTTTCTTCACAGATTCCCGAACTCCGACAGAGAATTGCCCAAGGTCCCACAGTGTCAGAGTTCAAAATAAAGAAGTTAACCGCCCCGCTGGCTCAAAATGCCCATTTCCTTTGTCCACTGGAAGAGAAAGAAGTCAGGTTTAATGCCCCAGTCAGGGAGGTTGCATTTTCAACGCAGTTGGATACAGGATCCCAAGCCACCCTTCTATCAAAAAGGGCATTCGATCAACTCAATGCAGGAAGGGGGGAGGGAAGGCTGGGGGAGTCACCAAATTCCCTTCACACCTCTTCCTGGACAACTCCACAACTTCAACGGAAATGACATTCCCATCGAGGGGACTGCAAATCTAGAGATCAAAATGGGGCAACACAAGGTGAAACACCAGGTTAAAGTTGTTACTCCTTCGGAGGTTGTCACCCCTAATAGACTGTGTGAACAAGGTCCCCTGGACACAGACTAACTGGCCAATAACATTAAAACAGAGCACAACCTATGTAAGCTTAAATGGCACATACCATATGGTTGAGCAACGGTCTGACAAAAATAGAGTTTCACTTGAGGAACAATCGGGTCCCTGACAAACATAATTACTGCATGAGAACAAACTGGTGATGGGAACCCTTCTCCATTCTTAAAAATCAACCTTCCTCCCAGTTTCAAGTGGCATTCCACACTGGAAGGAAATACCCTGAAATGTTATACTGATCCACAATTTGAAAACCCAAACCCCATGATAACAGTTGAACAGCCAGCTCAAAGCTTGGCTGATACTCAGAAAAAGTGTGAACAGCTGTTCATTCCCATTCAGGTAAATTAGGCAGTCGAGGGGGGAGCATGTTTTCGCCAGAGTATGACGGAAGTCAGTAGCCTTGAGCCATCCACGCCGCCTAAGGCACACGCCGTTGCCCAACTGGCGAAATCCAGTGTCAGCGATGTCCGTCGCAATCGTAATGGTGTGGTCCGACGCCACCTCTCCTTCCTGCAAGATCTCTAGGGCTTCCGCCCTCTTGTCGTCTGGTAGGAAGTCCAGGAGGGGGGCCAGTTTGTACCACAACTCCCTGTCATAGAGGGCTACGATAGCCAAGGCATTGGCCGCCTTAATCGTCGTCGAGATGACTCTGCGTCCCATCGTGTCTAATTTCTTTCCCTCGCCGTCCGGCAGGGAGGTCGACAGAGGCCGCGTCCCCCCGCTTTCTTCCTGGCCGCCGCGGAGACGACCGAGTCCAGGGTCGGCTGTGCCTGAAGGCACAAGGGGGCCACGTCCGGGACCCGGTACTTCTTCTCGTACCGATCCCTTCTAGTTGGCGTCATGGATGGGTTCTTGAGGAGGGCGAGGCCCTCATCCCAAATATAGTCCAATAGAGGTACAGCGAGGACCGTCTTCCTCTTGGCCTTGCGCCGTTGATAAAGGAAACCTTCTGTCATGATCACTGCTTCCAAGGAGCCAGGACCAGCCCAACATCCTTGGAAGCAGGCCCCTAACCCTAGGCACCAGCCGGTCCCCACTGGGACCTTTTGGACCTTGTCCTGGCGCCGGAGGCACCAGGCTCATCAAAACCATCGGTCCCGGCACTGGAAGCGCCAGGGTCATAATAGGTGTGAAGATGCTTGGGTGGACTTACCTGCAGCAGACCATGCTGCTTACTTACCAGCCACTTAGAAGCCATCTGTGAACAGGAACTACTTTCTTACCTGGGTGGGGCAGCTCCACTCCCTGGATACAGCACTGGAACTCTTCTGGAAACTGGAACTCTTTTCTTACCTAGGCGGGGCCGTGGAAGAAGACACCTCATCACTCCAAGGCTATTTAAACCACACCCGATAGATGAAGCGTGCTTCGCGTTATTCTGCATCTGCAGCAGAACGCTCACCGAGTCTGCTCCGGCCTTTCTTCTTCCGATCCTGAACCTGCAAGAATCCTACTTACCATTTCTGGATCCAGACAACATCAGCACCTGCAAAGAACAGAAAGAACAGGTTAGCAAGGCGAACTTTACACGCAGTGCTTTCTTACCTGATCCATCGGCTGCGGCCGTTTCTTCACGCCGCATCTCCACCTGCTAAGACAAAAGCATTGCCATACTTACCGGCACGCTGTGCATTCCGGATTTCTTCGTTCTGCCTCGCCGCCTGTGAAGACAAAGTATTGTCAAAAACGTACTGGCATTCCGCGAACTCCGGCGCTGCAAACTAACATCTGAAAGACAAAAGAAAAGACATTAAGCAGGTATTTACTTACGTCCATCACGCTCGTCGCAATAAAACGCCTGCGAATACTCTGGCGTCTCTTTAACACGAACTAAGCTGCAAGGAAAGAGACAGTTCGAGCGCTTGCCATACTTAAGAACTTCCAGGCGCTTCACTTCATCTTCCATCTCAAGAACCCTGCAATACATAAGGGAAAAGCATTATACAGAGTCTTCAATATTAACGTGCCTCGCATTTAAAGACTATAAAGACAAAAGGTGTCCAGAAACTCACCGCTCGTGCAGATAACGACGGTAACCATCCTCTGAATTCAAGAGGCCTATGTTTCACCAGTGAAGGAACTGGCAACGGCACCATGCACCAGACGCAGATGGAGAGCCCAGCATTCACCTATATAAGGTGAGCACGTTGACCTGGGGGCTCTACGGAAAAGCTGGGAAGAGAGAGAGAGAGAGAGAGAGAGACATTAAACAACCCAGACCATTAACCCCCATATTCTTTCACCTGCAGAAACCTCACTCTTCGAGTCCGACACACAGTGCGAAGAGGTTCGACCCCAGAAGCCAATCGAGTCCTGCACATCACTTTGAGTCACAGACACCTTCCTGCCAAGACCAGCGCCTCCGTGGGAATCAGGTGAGCATTACACCTTCCTTCTTCTCTTCCGGGCAGAGCTGGAAAAGCTCGGATTCCCTGGCGATCATGGAGTGAAACGACCCAATCTCGTCGGGCGGGGAAGCCCGGGTGGGAGGTGACGACGGGAGATCCTCGTCGTAAACCTCGTTGTCTGTACCAGTCGCGGCCGTGTCAGTCCCCGTATCATCCCCACATGTCGTGGACGGGGAGGAGGGCTGAACAGGGCGCGATGGCTGAAAAGGAGGTGGAGGATGAATCCTTCTTCCCTTAGGGGGAGGGCTCCCAGAAGGGCCTGGCTCCGGGTCCCCCGTTGGGAGCGGTTCCTCCGTTGGTGGTAACGGCAGTCTCGTCCTTATCTCCGAGCACAAGGACTGAATAGCCAACAAAATGGCCACCGAGTTGTCTTGCGGCACTGGTTGAGGGGAGTCCGACGGGCAGTCAGGAGCCCCGTCGGCGCCCTCGACGTTCTCATCGTCTCGTATGTCGGGGTCCCTCCCAACCGGCTGGTCTTCTTCCACACCAACGCCGTGGCTTAAGACTTCGATCAGCTCCTCCTCAGAGGTTGAGGCCAAATCCACGACGACCTCCTGCCCCCCCTTTTTCTTCTCCGTCAGAGGTTTCACGGGGGTCCTGTCGATGGGCATGAAAGAGGACTCCCTCCGCGGTGGCAGGGAGACTCTGGGCCCCGAGGTCGCCACCACTGGTGTAGCCTTCACAGGCTGAGACAGGGCCGCCGCGACTGTCTCGATAGAGGCCTTGGCCGGGTGGATTAAGGCTTTCACCACCTTAGGTGCGCTCACCGCCTTCTCCTTGGGGGGGAGGGTCACCACCTCGCTCCCCCTCCGATGGTGCCTTCGAGCTCGACCGGGGTCTCTCCAGGAGCTTCGCCGGGTGCTCGGCCTTCCTCTTACCCGAGCCAGAGTGTTGGCTCGTGGTTGATGGCGCCGGGGAGGATGCGCCATACCTGGCGCCCGTAGAGCCCGACCGTTCGGCACTCCCGGTGCCAGCGGACTCGCGGTGCTTGGCCTTCTGTTGGACCCCCGTCGCCGGGGCGCCCTCAAAGGTCTTAGAAGACCGCTCAGACGACGACTTCTTCTCACCTGACGGGCTCTTTCCTTCCAACCAGTTGGCGAGACGTTGATGGCGGTCCTTCATGGTCCACTCCGACATATTGCCGCAAAACGCACAGTCCTTCTCCACGTGCGTCTTGTCCTCATGTAGGCAGTAAAGGCAAAAGGGAGTGTTCCTCCTCCTTAAAGACATTCTGAAGCTGGCATTCCGGGCGTCGAGCTTCCCTTCTCCTGGGCCATGTCCGAGATGGGCCTGAGAAACTTCTGGAGTCCTCCAAAAGCGTGGCTCGACGAAATCTTCACCCTTGAGGGGCGTAGACGAATCCGACACGGGTCCCCGTTAATCGGATGAAGAGACGGTGGAGCTTGAGGCTCTTTGACCGAAAAAAAAGAGAATTTTTCTAAGAAAAAAACATGAAAAAAGCACTAACGCTCAAGAGCAATAGCACGAGGATCCCAACACTTGAACATGCGGTAAAAATCTGAAGATGGCTGCCAGAGGCGGGACTTAGGTAGAGGGCAGTCATTGGCTGTGGTCAGTATGACGCAGAGATCAGTGATTGGTTACTACTACGAAAGACATATCAGAAACGAAACTGATACTGATTCTTTCTTTACTGAGGATTCCCAGCCTGACGACGGGGAATATTCATGAGCATGTGAATCCATGCCAGACCCCATGCTGGAGAACAGGGGACTCTGTGACCAAGTAGTAGCACAAGGTAAGGTCACAGAAGCCAGTCAAGTCATGATAGCAGAGCACAAAGCTCAGGCCTTTGCATACTACCAAGAAATAGGGGCTGAGAAAGAGAAATTAGAGTGAGTAGAAAAAGAACAGGCTAGATATAAATCAGGCCTTCAGGAACCCCGAGCAGTTAAGGTGTGTGATGCCCGCTGTATCCGGGGCTTCAAACCTATTTACCAACTGGCATGCGCAAGTCGCTGCTAACTTTGTGCTGATGAGTTCACAAGAACAAGGAAATATGAGGCAGTTTGACTTAAGTAGGCCCAGCATGACCAAGCCGGAATGCCAGCCACCATCAGAGAATGATGGACGTGCATCACAGCTTAGGTTCAAAAAAAAGTTTGCCAAATTTATCTGACCAGGATGACTCCTTAGAAGAGAAGATCAGGGAGCTAGACTGGCTGAGACATCAGCTACAAAGGGATCATCTGACAAAGGGACCATCTGGTCCACTTTGAGGATAAAGGAGAGTGAGTTTAGGCCCCAAAAGAGCATCCTGAAAACCTCAACCCGTTCAGGGAGGTGGGGGATTTCTCCACCAATCCCAGAAGGAGGTGAGAGTCAGATGGGTCCTCCCCACCCCCCAATGCGAAAGAGGGAGTCCAAGGGAAGGGACCCAGAGAGCCCACAATACAACAGGGGAGAAGAGACCAGGCCCCATCATTCTGGAAGAGACTCCCAATCTCAAAGAATCAGTGAGCGCATAGACAATAGGGACGGGACCACAAATAGCAGCAGTTCTGAGTCTGAGGGCAAATGGACTCAGGTGCAGCGGAAGAAGGCTGCCAAACAAAAGAGAACTCTGGTAAAAGACCGTATTCGACAAATAAAAGCCATTAGAAACTTTATGACCCTTTACCATAAAAATGCCAAGTACTCAGTCTGGGAGCATCTGGAGCTATATGACCAGATGACGACATCATTTGGCATAAAAAATGACCAGAATTCTATGGAACTTGCCAAGTGGACATTCTCCCCAGAATATTTCAGCTTCTTTGCTGAGCTGGAGGAGCAGAATAATTTAAGATGGTCTACCTACAAGACGGCCACCTTGAAGCACTTCTCTCTGCACCGGAACCCGCAGGAGGCACACAAGGCAGCCTACAACCTGCAGTGGGGAGAAGATCAGGCACCAAGAGCCTGAGTTGAAGCAGGCATTTGCCTAAATCGCTTGACGGGTGCGCACAAACAGTATTAACACCCATTTCCATGACCTCACCAAGTACATAATGACAACTGTTTAGGGACTTCCACAAAAAAAGGGCCCTGGACTGGGTAACAGAGCAAGCTATGCGGTCCAAAAGCAAGTGGAAAATAAGAATTCCCCCAAAAATCCCAAACCAGCCAACACCCCTGCTGCTGCCAAAGTGGTGGAGGTGAAGAACACCTCCATTTTGGACCTAGAAATGGGGGTGCCTAAAAATACACCTCCCGCTAACAAATCAACTGAGAGGCAGAGCAGACCCTCTAACCAGTGCCAAGTGGGTGGTAGCCAGGCAGGATAACCTGACTCTGCCACCTACATTATCCCGAGGTACAAGGGGAACAGGCCCATCTTGGGGTACGTGTGGACTCCCCTGGCCACAGAGGAGGGGGGGGGGGGTAGTTTGAAGGGGGGGAAATGTGCAGAATCCAACCAGGTAAGTACCACCCAGGAAATTGTCCTCCCAACTTCCCTCCAAATTTCCCATAGAACTTCCCTCAGGAAGGCAGTAATCTTCCACCTTCCCGTTTAGGTTTCTTCCCTAGGTACCCTCCAAACCCCAACTTCCAGAATAATCCTCCTTCAACTCCTCGTTTTAAGGAGTCTAGACCCCCAAATCAGGGAGAAGGGAGGCCAAGGATGGAGGGCTACCAGGAAAACCCTCCATATCCAAGCTACTCGGGGAGAAGGGACAGCTACCCGTCCCGAGAGCAGCAAAGATTTGACCCAAGACCCCCGTATCAGCCAGAGAGGGTGTCACAACTGGAGCGCCAGGTCCTAGAGCTTGACTCAAGACCTGAGTCGCATGTGGAGGGCACCGCAGGGCCCTCAAATGAACATGGCTGCCCAGACCAGCTCAAACCTAGGGTCTGGCACCCCAGAACAATGACAGGGAGAGAACCCTGACAATCAACAGGTTCCAGAGGAGGCGGCTCAGGAGGAAGGGGGACAAGGCCCTAGAGGAAGCTTCCTTCCTCACCCGTGAAAGGCCCCTAGAAACCTCTGAACCTGAACCGAAATCTCCTACCACTGAAAAACTGCAACCTACGGAACAGAGGGTAATAGGAGAAACCAAGTGATCAAGAATACTCATTTTGTGGAGGAAGTCTGCGTCCTCCAATTTGAAGGGGGAAGAATCCCCTTGGGGATTCTGCGAAGAAAGTCTTCTCGTTCAAGGATGGGGGGATTCCTCCCAAAGAAAAATGGGGCCCAAAAGACCCTAACATAGACTGGGTAAGTATGGGGACTGACCTAGAACCACCCATCCCTGAACCCCAGGAATGTCATCCCGAGAACTCAAATAAAAGAGGGTTCCACCCCCCAAACCGGTTCAAGTGACTGCAGGAAAAGGGGGACAGCACAGAATCAGGGGAAGACAGGGATTCCCTAATCTCAGTATGCCAAATTTTCTTCACAGATTCCCGAACTCCGACAGAGAATTGCCCAAGGTCCCACAGTGTCAGAGTTCAAAATAAAGAAGTTAACCGCCCCGCTGGCTCAAAATGCCCATTTCCTTTGTCCACTGGAAGAGAAAGAAGTCAGGTTTAATGCCCCAGTCAGGGAGGTTGCATTTTCAACGCAGTTGGATACAGGATCCCAAGCCACCCTTCTATCAAAAAGGGCATTCGATCAACTCAATGCAGGAAGGGGGGAGGGAAGGCTGGGGGAGTCACCAAATTCCCTTCACACCTCTTCCTGGACAACTCCACAACTTCAACGGAAATGACATTCCCATCGAGGGGACTGCAAATCTAGAGATCAAAATGGGGCAACACAAGGTGAAACACCAGGTTAAAGTTGTTACTCCTTCGGAGGTTGTCACCCCTAATAGACTGTGTGAACAAGGTCCCCTGGACACAGACTAACTGGCCAATAACATTAAAACAGAGCACAACCTATGTAAGCTTAAATGGCACATACCATATGGTTGAGCAACGGTCTGACAAAAATAGAGTTTCACTTGAGGAACAATCGGGTCCCTGACAAACATAATTACTGCATGAGAACAAACTGGTGATGGGAACCCTTCTCCATTCTTAAAAATCAACCTTCCTCCCAGTTTCAAGTGGCATTCCACACTGGAAGGAAATACCCTGAAATGTTATACTGATCCACAATTTGAAAACCCAAACCCCATGATAACAGTTGAACAGCCAGCTCAAAGCTTGGCTGATACTCAGAAAAAGTGTGAACAGCTGTTCATTCCCATTCAGGTAAATTAGGCAGTCGAGGGGGGAGCATGTTTTCGCCAGAGTATGCCTGAATAAGGGAAAAACTTAATCAGCGAAGCGTTGTTCAGGAAATTCCAAAAGGATCAGACCATTCCCACATTTAAACTGATTGATAAGTGGGAAATGGGCCTGGAAACTACCCATTACAAACATCTCCTACCTAGCAGGTGCATGATAAAAGCATAGAGCATAATTGTTGGTTTGTGCGAATGTCCCCTCTTCCTTCTACTTGGACAGTGACAAAATTTATTTGGACCTCAACAATTACAAAGTCTGGTCCCGACTGGCGGGTAACCCCATGGGCTTAGACAATCCAGAAAAGGCATTTCAGTCAGCGTAATTGCTACTGCATACAGTGGAAGTTCAAACTGGAGAAGAGGTCACCATCCCAGGACTGGCCCGACAATATTTTATCCCCCTAAAAATTAAGAGGACAGAACCTCCAAAACCCGGACACTTATGTGAATTGAAATCATCTCCAACAGCAGGGGTTGTATTTGAACCCAACACCATTAGTTCACTTAGAACACAACATCATTCCATTATTGGTGAATAACAGCGACCCTAGGACTATCACTCTAGGCGGAGAGATCTTTATTTTCAATGGCGGTTGATGCCCAACATTTCTCCATTGACTTGGGGAATAAAATCATGGGACAGACCGCCCCAATGACTGCTACAACGGACGATGACTTACCACCAGAACTGATTTTTAACCCGGCAAAGGGGTAATTTCTTGGTGAACTCTTCCTGCCCTTATCAGGAGGGGGGTGGGGATGAAGGGGGGGTGGGGGGGGGGTAGAGGGGTGACATCAGGAAGGATGAGGTCATACTGCCTCTCCTTCCTGAAACCTCCTGTCCAGGCCAACACCATAACCAGAGATCTCTCCATGCAGCTGGAGGATCCCACGTAGATTGCAAAACCTGAGGTCTTTCCAGGCTTCAGGCAGATGGTTGAGGAACAGATCAACCTCGCAGATGCCTGCGAGACCAAGCAACAGACGCTGAAGCAGGCATTTCTGGATTTTCAAGAAATCTTTGCCGTTGCCCTGTACGACTGGTCACACCGAGATACATTCTACATCCATACTCACGGACCATGGGATGACTCCTGTATTCATGAAGCAATATCGATTGCCTCTCGCATCCATAGATTCACTCAGTGAGATCATAAAGAACGTAGAGTCCCTTGGGATAATTTGTCCAGTCCACAGTACCTTTAATAATCCAGTCCTGGGGATACTGAAACCCAATGGTGACTGTGCGCAGACCTTAGGGAGTTGAACAAACTGGTCCCCATGTCCCGATGGCCTCCTCCCTACATTGACCAGGGACTGGCCCAGATCCAAGGGTCAAAGGTGTATACCGCCATTGACCTGACCAATGGATACTGGACATTACCCGTGAGTAGGGAAGACCAGTACAAGCTGGCCTTTACCTTCGGGGGGGGTAGCAGTACACGTGGACCAAAACCCCCCCTTTATAAACTCCAGCAATGAATTTAACATATTTCTGCACAAGGCCATGCCTGACGTGGGTGAAAGGGGAAACCTGGCCTACGTGGATGAATTAAAAGCTCAGCCGTGGAAGAACATATAGCGGAAATTCGCTATGTTCTGAGCCAATTGAAGGAAGCCGGAGTGAAAATGTCCTTCCAGAAGGTACAGTGGTGCAAAACCCATGTGAACTTCTTAGGGCATGAAATCACCCCTGAGGGTCTCTGTCCCCAGGCTAGAAAGGTGGAAGCCTTACTAAACTTGAAAGACCCCGCTACGTTGCATGAACCAAGAAGCCTTCTTGGACTAATTACAGTAGAAAGTTCATAGAAGACTACACAGCGGTCACAAGACCATTAGTCCATTTACTAAAGGCCAGAGGCAAGTGAGAGTGGGGTCCAGAGCACGCCGAGGCAGTAAAACTGAAGAGAAGCCTCTCACAAGCATCTTGTTTAGCTTATCCTGTCAAAAACAAGGAGTTCTTGGAGACGTGGTTCTCAAATACTTCCTTGACTGCAGTATTCGACTAGAAGCATGACAAGGTCAATAAGGTAACTTTATCCTCCGTGGAGGAAAAATTCAACAATTGTGAGAAGGCACTCCTGGCAATGGTGTGGCATTGAAAAATTACTGCTGTTTATCCAGGAGGAGCACATCATCGTCGAGACTCCTGACCAGCCTTTGTAATATCTCCAAAGTGACAGAATCCGGGCAGGGAATGTAAGTAATTCCAGAATTACTTCCTGGATTCTGCCCATGCAGGGCTTTCCTGTGGAGATCAGATATGGCCAAAACAAGAAGAGACCCCTAGTGCAAGTTTTGGCTGACCTGCATCTGCATGATTGTGCTTAGGAAAACTGTCTCGAGGACGAAAGTCTAAAAACAAAAAGACAACATGGAGGCATACCAGACTTCCCCGCACAAAGTCTATGAGGAAGACATGTGCCAGGGGATGCCCACAGTTTGTGTGGATAGGTTCTCCAACCATGTTGATAGCAGGGAAAAGGAACTGGTGCCGGCATTGGGAATGCCTGAGTGAATGATGCCCCAGTGCCCTCCGCTGGGTACAAGATTGGTCCCCAAATTAGTCAGGTGGTGGAGTTGATGGCAGTCCATGAGACCATCCTCAAAGCCGTGCAACACGGACTCCACAAACTGGTCATAATCACTGATTCGGATGTCAGGAATGGGTTTGTAGAGCACCTGATCAAATGGAAAAACCAGAGGCATGCTACGTGCGAATAATAAACCCCTTAAGCATGACAAACGAATACAATCCATTGATCTGGTCACCACTAATGAGAACGATCTACTGAAAGAAGATCAAGGGCCATTCCAGAATAGAGAGACCAGACAAAACCGGAAATTACCTAACCAGTTGGCCAAAACCAGAGCCATCCATGGGGATCTCCTCAAGATAGAGTCCCTGTTGGGGCAAATCCAGGTTGCTACTGTCACCAGGTCCCAAACACTTGCCCAAAATGAACTCTCAACTGCCCAGTGGAGGAAGGAGACCCCAGATGTTGATTTGATCATGGCACAAAAGGGGGATCCGATTATTGGGAAATGTGTCATGATGCCTGCCCCTGGGAAGCCAGACCAGGCCCAGCAACCCCGGAAGCAGGCATCATGCCATTTGAAGCATGCCCAAAAACCCCAGTTAGGGGCTGTTTGGGTGCAGTCCTGGCACCATAGGCGCCAGGCTCATTACAGAAAACTTACCTAATGCAGACCATGCAGCATACTCACCTGGTGCAGACCATTCTGCACGAAGCCACAAGCCAAATGGGGCTTAGGAGGGACTATTTTACCTAACGGACTACTTTTTTCTCGGGTGGGGGCTGTGTAAGAATACTTACCTGGGACTTCTTCCTAGGCTATTTAAACCACACCCGGACAGCCACACGTGCTTTGCGTTATTCTGCATTCAGCAGCGTAACGCTCACCGTGCCGCCAGCATCTTCCAGTCTTCAGCCACGCCCGCTTCAGTCCTGGACCACCTGGAAACGAAAAGAAAGAAGGAAAAGAGGTTCAAACTTGAAACCTTACCTGTATTCTTGATCCATCGCGCCGTCGATCTTGAAGGAGTCATCGCACGCGCATCGTCACGCACCTTGCAGCGCCGCACTGTACTCACCATCCAGTGCAGCTTTTCATCACTCCATCACAGACTCTGCATTTCCACACCGCTCTCTGATAGCTAAGGGGACAAGAAAAGCCAGGTGAGAACGGGAATGCAAAAGGGCAATACAAACTACCCCCAACGACTTACCTGATTTACCGCAGGGGGTACTCACCTCATATCGGGTCGGCGCAATTAACTCTGCATCATCGCCATACCCCGGCCCCTAAGGGGAAAACCACTATAGACTTACCTGACTCACCAACTGCCCTTTGGACTCTTCGTGGTGGTTAAGTCGGCAACCTACAAGGAATCGGAAAGAGTGAAGATCAGACATTTGAACTCTTACAAACTATTGGATCCTAGAGTCAATACTGGAACTCACCAATTCCTCCACGCCAGTGAAGTAACTGGTCGTCTACACGCCCCTGCGCTCGATGCAGGATGGAGAGCCCACCTTTCTAAACCATCAGGTGAAAACAAGAGGGAACATCGGGAGTGGTCAGTGGGCAGACAACGGAAGTGGAAGGGGGGGGGGGTAAACGCTCGAATTACGGGAGGTTAATTCCCCTTCTCCTTTGCAGAAAAATATTCATACGAGCCGACAAACGAAGTAAGTGGGGGTGTCCAGTCAGTCATCTCGGCTCTACGTGGCACCAGGCCAGTCTAGCTCGATGTCCCCATGGGAACCAGGTGAGCATAACAAAATGTTCTCATGACATTGAAGACCCAGTGAATTTAACTCTAACTGAAACCAATTACATTGGGAAAGAGGATCTCTGGGTGTTGATGAAGTTTCCCAAAATGTTCCGAATCCAAGACGGTTTGTTGGCCAGGAGAGCCATCTCTGGAGTGACCAGTGGGTGGTCCCAACCTCATCCCAAAGCTTGATGCTAAGTCACGCCCATGACGCAGCCACAGCTGGTCATTGGGGGGTTTCATACTACTTTGGAAATCTTGCGAGAGGTTGCACACTGGCCACACATGGGGCAGGACCTCGACCAATACTTGAAGGGGTGTCTTATGTGTGCACAATTTCAGCCATGTTCACTCACACACCAAGCTCCCGTCCAGAAAAGGGTGGTGGTGGGGGGGGGGGCACTACCTTGGTCAGATTTACAAGTACATTTAATCAGGCCCATGAGTCACTCCTCTAGAGGAAACCAGTACATGTTAACAGTAACATGCTTGTTTACCAAATGGGTGGAATGTCTCCCGGCCCCAAATTGCAAGGCAGAAACAGCAGCTGCCCTAATGATCAACCACATCTCGCGTTTCGGCCTTACCCAAAAGGATGGAATCGGACTGAGGTAGACCCTTCACCAGCGAGGTGATGACAAAGATGTGGGCGATACTTGGGTAAAGCAAAAACTCCACATTGCTCATCGCCCAGCCTCTAGTGGGGGAGTTGAGCGGTACAATAAAACAATTGTGAGCATCCTAAAGAAGTTGGTGGCGGTCTCTGGGCCTAGTTAGGACAGACTACTGCTCGTCCAGATGGCCATCAGGTCTACACCATCTTCTACAACCAAAATTTCTCCATTCATGCTAATGACTGGACGAAAAATTGTGCTACCCCAGCATCTGCTCTACAGAACACAAGATCAGACCCTGATTAACGGGTCCACGACACATGAATATATTGAGAATCTGAGAAAACACCTTCAGCACACTTTTGCGTACGCTCAACAGAATCTGGGGGGGCAGAGGGGATGAAAACACTACGATTTAAAGACCACTAAAAAAGAATATCAAATAGGAGAATGCGTCTACTTGTACAATTTTCAGAGGAACCAGACCAAGGAGCGAAATTCCTTCCCTCCTGGCGCATGGTCGCATTGAAAAATCTCACGTCGCCTATAAGATCTGCATACCCAAGGGAGAACAGACAGAAGAAAAATGGGTCCACATCAATCAGTTGAAAAGCTGTCATCCCAGACATGCTTTGCAACTGATTGATGAGCCAAATTAAAGTAGAGCAGAGGAACCATCTGAAGAATTAAAAGGATGAAAAATCAGGCATAAATATTTAGATACATATACGACTAGAGGTTGTAAATTCTAGTAAATCATTCAGGAAAAATGTGTGTAAAAAGTACTGTAACTTTTCTTTATCTTCTATTAGAGAATTAAGATCCTTAAATTCCAGTCTGCAGATGAGAACCCCGGGGAACCTGGAAGGGAAGGAAGAAAAGGGGTGCTGTGCCACACCATCCAACCCAAAGATGGAAGGGGAGGCTGGAGTGCCCACTCCTAAAAGAAAAGGGGGTGCCATACCCCCAACCCAGAGACAGAAGGGGATACTGGAGTGCCCCCTCCCTGATGTAGGAAAATTACCCCAAAGGAAACCCCACTCTGCCCTGCTCTTCCCCAACAAAGAGTCATGCAAAAGCATGGGGGGTGCATTTAAAGGCCCCAAACATTAGTCCCTTTACACCTGAATAGCAGCATTTAAACACTGCAACCAAAAACGGCCTGGCTTTTTCTTTTTATGTAAAATTAAAGGACAATGGGGAAAGGGGCCTACCTGTCATTATCAATGGAACAGCAGCAATGTCATTCATACAAGAAGGAGGAATCACAGAATCCTGTGACCTGGAAAACAGGATTTTTAAACATTAAAAGCAAAAACGGCCTGCACATGTATTTGCAAACAAATACGGCTTTAAAAAGCCACAATGGAAAAAGATACCACTGCTCAGAGAAGGGTCAGGAAAGCAAAACCTGATGTGTGGGTGTGACCAAAGCAATTGTATATGATGTTTCCCAAACAAAACTCCTGTAAACATGTGAAGAGACATACTTACTTCAGGAAAAACCTGTTGTGGCCGAGTTCTAAACTTCACAATGAAATGCCAAATTCCTGCTGGATGTTGCACCTGCCAGCCAACAACCCTGCAATAAAATGTGATGCAGTTGGAGGTGTCAAACTACTGGCTGGCAGGAGAGCAGAGATTTCTAAAGAAGGCAATCCTTGGCTAAGGCATGAAAATACAAGTGTGAGCCCTTGCTGCCTCCACTTCAAAGAGCCCACACTAATTTCAAAGAGACATTATAAAAAATAAATAAAAAGAGCTCTGGTCACAGGCAAACAGTTAGACAGATGGCTGTGGGGGATGAAGCAGCCCTCCCACATGTTGAGCTGAGACACTCACAATTAATAGCAAAAGACAGTTTTCATTTTAGGCATTTTGCGCAGCCATCAGACCGAGGATTGATTTCAGGTTAATGCCACTGTCCATGCAATTTCCAGGCAGTTTTGGGGAATATAAATTGCATTTACCTGGGACTCTGGGGACTGTAATGGCCAGATAGACTAGGTTTCTGGCAGATCTGGACATGTGACAAATGTTAAAAGTTAGTGAAAAAATGGAAAATGAAATTAGAAATATGCTTGATGACTTGCATATTCATAACTGTTGTACATTTTAGGAAAACAGCAAAAATGTGTCACATGGCCATGCTACATTGTACGGATTTGGCGATCGTCTCATTGCATTCCCCATGGTCAGCTCAAACCGAATATATGTTTCATATGGGAGTGGCTAGTACAATTATGAAGTTTTGATACATAACTAGTTTTTGCCAAAAAGTTGTAATGAGAACAAAGGATGGTAATAAAGGGGAAAAGACAGATGGTGCTCCAAAATCCCCAATCCAATCCAGACAGGGGGTGGAGAAAAAGAGAGAAACTGTCCAATCCTGGCAGTCGGGATTATTGAAGGGTACTTCCCTTATATTTTAAAATGATTTAGGTCATTTCTGCTACATAAGGGGGGCTGTACTAGGACAGACAAAAAAAACAGGGAAGACAGAAAAAGGAGGAAGGAGAGAAGGCTGCTGAAACTTACCATCTTTGAGAGTGCAGTGCCAGACCCTTGCCCTTTCTTTCCAGGGTGTCCTGAGATGCAGCAGGCTTTTCTGAACTTAAGTAGCAAAAATCCAGCCCTAAACGGCATAAACCCTTCAATTTTTGTAGCAGTGCATCAAATATTTCCCCAAATTGCCAGTGTAGTCCAACCATCTCCCCCATAGAAGAACCTCTTGTTTGCCTGTGTGTGTTAGTCAACGGAGGTTTTTTTTTCAAAGGAGATGTGCGGTGTAAATCCTTAGTATTTTTTAGGTAAATCAATTAATTCCCCCCATTGAATTTCACGGATCAGGATTGTTGAAATTTGAAACCAACCATTCTGGTGTTTTTATTTGTCATAGTCTTTAAAGTGTTGCCTCAAAAGAATTATTCTCATTGTGAGCTGAAAACCAAATATGTCCCTGTGTCTAAATTATGTCCTGCTAAGCGAATTTTCATTTGCCAGTGTCATTCCTATTTGCATCTGCCCCATTAGAACCCAAACCGTTGCCCCCATTGCGAGTAATCCCTTTGCCCAAAGCCTACCTGTTAGCAGCCCCCGTCATTTTCACTAAAAAACGATTTTCCTGTGTGCCTTTCTCATTGTTGGAAGCGGGCGTGTCCTCTCCAGCCCCAGCAAAGTTATTGATTTCAATGTTTTTTTTCTAAAAATGTCTTTTCATCCTTTAAAAAGCGTTTCTTCTAGAATAGTCCCCTTCCTCCATCAGATCCTGAGTACAGATTTTGAATTGGTTTTCCTTCATTTTTCATTGCTCAGAGCTTGCCGGTCACTTCACAGCCCCAGCAAATTTAGTGAGCTTTGCAATTTCGTTTTTTCTAAATAGTTTTCACCTTTAAAAAAAATCTGTTTCCCTATTCTATCCTTCCCCCATCATACCCCGATCACGGATTCGAATTATAATCCTTTATGTTTTACTTTTACTTCTCATGTGTTGCCTGTATTAAAATTGGATTTCCTATGTGTGCTAGCTAGTCTGTTTTCAAGCCCAATTTGTCCTTTAGTGTAAGCAGCCCCAAGTAACTGTGTGCATAGCAGTAGTATTGAATCATTGAAAATCCATTTTTCCATTGTTGCAGTGCTTAACTGTTGGTGCTAACACTTTGTGGTAAAATGTTATTTTTCTGTTCTACCATATTTAAAAAAAAAAAAGGAATCGAGTGTAATAGTATTTGTTAACCTGGTGGTTTTGTAGAGATTACTGCATTTTGTGTTGCCAAAAAATTTGTGGCTATGCAGTTGGTTGATTTTCCTCTTTCATTAAATAAATATCCTGATACACAATGGCCTGGTTCCTAGTCCATTGTGACGCGGGGTGTTTGTGGAGATTGGGTCCGAGTCGGGTTGGAGGCCTACTCAAAAGAATCTGTAGTGTATTAAAAATAAAAAGCGTTTTATTGTGCGCCACACCCGCTGTAGGGGAAGGACTTCCCTAGCAGGCGTGTGCCGTGTAATAAACTGACAGCGATGATACTGGGGCTTCATATAAGGGAGCGAAGTGATTGACCCATTGGGAAGCAGTAATACAAGTATCTGGCGAAAACAAATTGTTTTGCGGGCAAGAGACCGCCCACAGGGCTCCGATCATCTGACATGGCTGCACCTTCAAGTGAATGCTAGCACTTAATGCAGTAAATTCATTTTTTCAGGATGGTTCCATCTTTGAATGCTTCCTTGTTGCCATTATTTTTGATTGTCTGTCTAGAACAGCAGTATTTAACACCTACTGAAGGTTTCAAATTTAGTGTTTCGATCTTTGTCAAACCAACCTGCTATAAACTTTGATTTCGCCTAAATTTCCTCAAGCGATCACTCGTTTCTTTGGAACATGCATGCTAAGCATTCTTTACTAACATATGGTACAACTACATTGGAGCCATTTCCATGTTTGAAGGCCATAAGATTCTTTTGATTATTATCCAAAGGGGTTTTCTTTCCTAAATATGAACTGTTTTTAGCCCTTCATTCTCGGGTGTCTAATCTGCCAAATGCAGTTTAAGAGGATGAGTTTGTATTTTCTCAATTCCAAAACCGACTTGACGCAAGTTCAGTATGTAGCCCTTTTGTATTGCTTTTTTACCTGGTCGATTGTTTAAATCCATTTGCTACTCTTCTGAATATGGAGTGCAATTTTGTCTGGTCTTGGATAGAAGTAACCTCAGATGTTTTCAGCTTTCCTAAAGACAAAGAACATCTATTAGATGAAGTAGCCTTCTCTCTCCCAACTGCTGTAGTGGGTATCATGCTAACCTCAGGGTTCATCCGAAGGTGCTGTCCACGCTCTTGTCAGCTATTCTAAGGTGTAAGCATTTTGTTAGAAATTCTTCAAACTCAAGAGTCTTTATTTAGTTACATTTACACCTCCGATTCTTGTTCTATTAAGAACTCCTCAGAAGTTATTCCTTATGTGTCATTTCAACACCATCTATACTCTTTGCAGAGTACAACTTACTTGGCACCCGTGCTTTTGCCTGTTCAAGCTGCCAACCTTTGATGAGTCATTTCAGCACCATAGGCCCTCACAGTACTCTGGGCATCATGTGCCGTTTTGGCACCATGAAGGTCTTCGGTGATATTTTCCTCTTCTGCACTATGTTTGCTATCACCAGGTTGCCTTTCAATCCTGTGCAATTTATGGGGCACCTGTACCGTTCCTCTAGCATTTTAGGGTTACTGTTACAAGCCCCAAAAGAATTCCTGACTAAAAAGACGGTTGGCTGTATACATGGTGTTGAGTCACCAATACATGCGCTGAATTTGTCTTGGTGTCTTGTTTAACTGAACACTCGAAGGCTCTTTAATCAGTTTTGTTTGTCCTCAAACCATGTTTATGTTCATAGGCATCGAGGAGGCTTTATTGGAGCACGCTGTAGGCAATATCTTGTATAGACCAGAGGTCATAACCAGATGAGCATCCTTACTGCCCATACCTTATTTGAGGCTCTTAGAAAACCATGCCTCAACAAGTAGTATCCAGCTGAGACTCCATTTTGACTTACAGATCCTCAGAGTGAGTTGTTAATCCTGCACAAAGTCCACAGAACTAACAACCCATATATTGAACCATCATGGTTCCTTTTGAGTTCAATAGGTCTAAATGATCAACAAAAGCTCAATTTGCTTTCTACATTTTCCTGTGGAAGAACTTTGTTAATCAATTTACATGAGTCCAGGCTTACATGATGGGCAACATTTAAAGGGAGCCTTTTTCATTACGCCAACACACTGAAGACAAAGGAGTTAAAGAAACAAAATACCATTCATTATCTGACACATCCTGCCTCTGCACCACTGCAGAAATAGACCAGGCAACACAATCTCATCAAAAGCTTCAAAATCGTTTTTTTGTCTTCTCCACTCCAACTTAGGGCCAATACCTGAACAATCCGAGGAAGGTGCTCAATAAGAGGCTGGTGTCAGAAGCAAGTACACTTCCTGTAATGATCCAACTAGGAGGATTGTTCTCATTAATGGTGTTCAGAATGAGGTGCTAACCCAGAGTTACATCTTCAAGTTCACTCGACCTTTCTAGTTGCAAGGCTGGCACAACAGTCAAGGCAACAAGCTCAATAAGGGAAGCGGTGTGAGAAGGTACAATGATCATCAACGTGCAATTCAGGAAGTGATTTACGATACATTGCAGTCATGTAATTTGATGTGCTCCTCACATTTATACACTTTTGGGAGCGGAAATCTTTTAGGTGGGACCATAGACACTGGCTCTTCCTAAATGTGGGTCATATAGGCTCCATCGCGAGTACTCTATATATTCACCAAATCATAAATCGATACCAACACCACAAGTCTGTAGCATATTCACCCAATTACTTTCTTTATGGACTTCAGGGTTTTAAATTTAAATAATTTGCAATCTGGGCAGTTTGTTTACTCATGATCACAGACTATTGGACATAGTGTTCGTCAACCCCACAGGTATCCGACTACATCCCAAACAGAAATTGTGTCTGGTTCATGGGCCCAGAACCCCTCCATCTAAAAAACCATAAAGTTTGCAAAACTAATTTTACATGCTCCAAGCGCCTTGGCCCAGTTTTATTTGTGGACCCAGATCACTTCGCAGATGTTATGCTATTACTGGTCCAGAAGCCAAACATCACTCCCCACAGGTAGCCATGTTAAAATACAAAACAAGTCTTCCTCCTTTCAACGGTTCAGCCGAATACTGGAGAAGAAGCCATTTGAAGATGGCATCCACTCAGCAGTCGAAGATGCAAGGATTTTACTTCCTGCTAGCAGTTAGTTGTACACCAATCTTAACGCCCATTTTGAGAATTTGTAAACACCTTGCAACATTCTGGACTAATCCCCAGATGGCAGTGTAAGACTTCCACTACCAAAAATGTAAATCGTAAGGGCACTTAAGGTTTCAATGAAAGTCCCATTATCGAAACATTTTAAAAACATTAAAAAAAATGTTTTTTTTTTTTAAAAAAAAAAAAGGAAAAAAAAAATTGGACTTCAAGACACTGGTGATTAAAATATTAGCAATTCATTTACACTTGCCGCTATGGATTGGTGCAAAACTTAGCCTACATGCACCATTTTAGGAGGTTGGCCACTGAACATATGCCAGAGTTAGTTGAGAAAAGCACATAAGAAAATCCCATAGCATATCCAATAGCCAAGATACGTAATCATAACTTCCATTTAAATAGCAAATGGAAATAACCATGAACTGTAGCAAATATTTTATTAATGCCCTTGTTATACAGAGTTCAGTGAAAAAAATATAATAAAGCATCTTTTTTTGGCTGAGATATCTATTTGAAAATACGAAGCCACTCAAAACATCAATAGCCAATCTTTTGCAGAGAGCACTCGGAGGCAGTCACGCAGTTAGGCATATAGTTTTTTTTTATATACAAACATCATACAGTGGCACTTATGTACTCAAGTCGTCCAGCAGATTAGGGGCATAAAATGACAACTGGAAAAGGTGCTTCACTGAAACAGTAACAGGGGGAACTTATCCTTCCCAGCACGGCCATTTATGCCCGAATCCCTAACGGCTTCACATTGAGTCAAACGATGATAAATAGGGGGCACTTAGAATGTAGACTGAACTGCTTTTGGAAGGTGCACCAATTAGTGGATTAATGATCATAGCAATCGACTGGAGGTCCGTACCATTTTAAAAACAAGGGAACAAAAGGCAGGAATGGGGATATGAAATGCATCAAAACTAAACGGATTTACAAGGTTTTAAAACATTGCAGGGGAAATGCATCAGTCTTTTTTTTTTATGAACTGGTCATAAATACTGCAAGCAACTGAAATTATACAGCAAAAATGAAGGTAATGTTATGGGATCCTGGGTGTTTTCCGAATACATATTCCAATCACAGAAGGGCAGTTTTACTCAATGACATTTTTGGTCATCCATTAAAACAAGGCAGCTGGAAATAAGTCTGTTAAGGTTGAAGCCACAAAGAACACAAATCAAAGCAAACTTCCTGATGATTTAGTGAATAATCCCAATAAAAATGTTTTTCCAAGGGCACAAAGTTCTGCTGAATGAAACCATTGCTGCGCCTTCACTTGCCTTGAGTGCAATGTAGAAAGCAGCCTCTAGTCCAATGCACAGTTCAGTGTCAAACCATGCAAACGTAGTCACGTGTCACATCCGAGTTGCCGCTTCTCAGGCAACACACACCAAGAGGAAGCTTCACGTGACTGGAAAGGTACAAATGAACCTTCTTGGAATGTTGTGAACTACTGAATCATAATCAGCAGGCACAATGTGTTGGAGCCTCAAAAATAAAAAAGTGACTGTTGAATGCAAGCACACATTTCCATGTAAATCAACATGAAGGGCTTGCAAGCTGCGAACTGTGCTCAAGATGCACCTCTTCTGATCTTTACAGGAACACTACTGCAGCTTTTAACCTCAAGCCAAATTACACTGAAAGCACGGACTGCATAAAAAAGATGACAGGTGAAGGCCCAATTAGTAATCAGGAATTCATACTCCATAATCTTCAAGTGTGTTCATAGCTTGATGACACAGGTTGTGGAAATGAGTCAGATGTTGAACATGTAGTGAGTTTATCCACTGGAGTCAGCACCAGAACTGCAACTTCTGAAATTCACACCTTGTGCACATCATGTTTCCGACTTTGGATTCAAGTTGGCAACTGTTCACCCAGTTCAAGCCTAAACTGCATTGGCAGGTGTGCCATTCTGAGTCACTGCATTTAAATTTGGGGTATTTGCTTGATGACTCAAGGTTCTGTGGGAAGCCAACCCTACTTCAAACACTTCATGAATAGCTTTACGGAAACAGTGAAAATTGTAGTCTATCAAACCTGTCAAAAAAGAAAACAAAATGTATTAGTTATAACAAAAAAAAAAAAAAGCAAAGCACCACATGACAGAACCAGATATATACATAATGCCTCCACTTAATCTTAAAGCCAGAGCCAGCAAATCGCCCGGAGGGCAGTAAAAGCTCTTTTCACAAAGCCATGCATGAACCCACTGTGGCAGGAAATGGCCCCTTCCATGACTAGACACACGCCGCCAGCACACCCCTCCCCCCATTATCCGAACCGATCCCGAACTTCAAGCAAGCACTGAGGGGGGCTTCCATTACAATTAAAACTGATGCTTAACAAGCGGTCATAACAAAAGCTAAACATATGGTTCAACAAACGATCGTAATAAAAACTACAAATGTGCCAAACATTAGTACAGGTAATGAAGGAAAAGTAATACAAGTACAGGACGATCCGGGAAATTACTCTTAGACTCAAGAACTACGCATCCAGAGAGACAAAAAAAAAACGAATTCAATCATCATGCCACCCAATAGACGATCCACTTTGGAAAGTCATCTGAAGCTCTGCGTAAAGAGGCCGCCAGGGCAGCACTGACAGTTCTGCCTGCCTGCTTGCTATTGCTTGATGTCTTTAACTGAGACAGCAAGACACGCCAAAACAGAGACAAGCCAGGCAAGATGCAGTCGCTGGATGCACGGAATAAAGAGGCAGCAGTGGAAAATCATTAAATGTTTGGTTACTTTGTAGCACAGGCAACAACCGATCTGCTAGTTGCAATACAAGCTAGCAAGGTCTATGCCCTTGCTGCTTGCCACAACCTGTCGCTTGCACGGGGCTCCACATGGGCAAGAGTGCATAACAGATTTGTTTACAGGCAGACTGGTGAGATTTTAAACAAAATAAAAATCTACTTTGCACCACTTTGATGGCCTTTAATCTCGACAGAATATAAAAATACAGCTTCTAATTTGGGAAGCCTTTCAGAACTTTAATACACTACTTAGTTTGTCATAAAAGCATATTATTCAACTCAATCCTATCTGCTGCAAGGCGGCTCAGTGCTTGTAACCTGGCCATCATGCTCAACTAGATATTTAAATAAAACATTTAAAAAAAAAAAAAAAAACACACTGCTGGGCAACCACCCCTCTACACAAAGCGGTAACCTCTGTTGCTTGGAAAATCAAATAATGTTTTGGACCCTCGCCTCCCCTCACTCCCCCATGGAATCAAGAGAATTCCCGTCACCTGCCAGTGCCTTTCTGCCTCATTGGTGCCCCAGAGTGGAGGGACAGAAGGCACCAGCACCATGTGAGAAGTATAACAAAACGAGTTTCCATAACACATACACATTGTGTACGAGTCACAACTAGTGCATAGGCAAAATTAAAACAAATGACTATTCTAGGTTAGTCGTTGGCTCCTTTACTACACTCGCCCACTCATATTTGAAGCCAATATTAACAACCCCTCCCCCACACTAAAATAAATCAACCAAAGTATATATTTAATTACTTGGAATAGAGCTGTGCCTCCCCTACCCCAGTCACCAAATGTTGCCTCCCACATTATCTTCTAACCGCTAACAGGTTACATGGGCAAAACACTAATGCAATTTTTTCCCCCCTCATTCCCCCCCAAATAACCTTCCACTCCAGGGATATTTCCCCCCGCCCCCCCAAAATGCAGTTGGACCAAATCTGGCAGAGATAGAATATATTTGGGAAAGATTTTATTGTATTGTGCTACATAGGATGGAAAACTACCAAGCATTTCACTTCATTATTTTAAAGGAAAAAGTTTGCTCCAATTCTAGAATCAACCACTTATCCCAATGTGTAGTCATGCAGCCATTAATGTTGAAGTGATTAGTGTGGCAAGACCAGTATTCTTCAAAGAAAGGTGATCTAGAGACTGAAGTTGGAGCCGCAGACAGCAGGGATCTAATCAATGCTTCAGCATTTATCACTTCACCCTGGGTAAATCCCGTCTGTTCACGCCTACATTCTAAATATGGATTTTTTTTATTTTAATCACACAAGAACCGTACAAAGGACTCTAGTACCATTACAGTTTCCCAGCGCCTTATGCATCAAAACCTGGTTTCTGTAATATGGTGCACATCTCGCTGTTACATGTACATCACTTCACGTTCAGGCTGCTCCTACTACATTAAATGTTACTTGGAAAGTGCTTTACCGCTACTCTGAGTTAGAGGTCTACTGTACCAAAGATTTTTTTTTAAAGCTGAATCTTTGCATATGCTTTTATGGAACTTTGAGAGACGGCAACCAAACACTTCCAGGGGTCAAACCATGCTTTACGTAGCAAATTAGACACGTATACTGTCAGTTGTGTTACAGGCTCTGTATTCTGATGGCATCATGAATTTTGACGGTAGTTTGCTTTGGTTTAATTGTCAATACTGAGGATCTCTTAGCCACAGCCAACTTCTGTTGCTCTTACATTAAATGGAGAACTGCTTCCGAACTAGGATGGTATTACTAGAGTTTGTAAAGGAAAGTGGGAAATGTACATGCAAACAGATCACTCATTAAAAGATAGCAGAATTGCACCATTTTATTTCATTTCCTGGGCAAGCTCCTGGAGAAACTGGCCATCTCCCAGCTTAACCTCCATGCTGAATCTGTTGGTAATCTTCATGACCATCAATCCGGCTTCAGAGCGGCCAGAAGCACGGAAACTGCTCTCCTGAACATCCGTGAGGACCTGCTCCTGAACCTCGATTCCAACACTCCCTGTGTTCTCATTCTGCTCGATCTCTCCTCTGCCTTTGACACTGTCAACCATGCCATCCTGCTCAACTGTCTCCGTGATAACCTGGGTATCACTGGTCAGGCTCTGGCATGGCGGACCTCTTTCCTTTCCGGTCGACCCTCCCAGGTCCAAATGGGCTCCTTCCTCTCTGACATCTTTTTCTCCACCTGTGGTGTCCCCCAGGGATCCAACCTCTCTCCCTGGCTTTTCAACCAGTATCTGGCACTCCTTGCCCACCGCATCGCCGCTCTCTGCCCCTACTTCCAGTGCTATGCAGACGATACCCAGCTCATTTTCAGGCTACCCTCGGCCTCCTCCTCGCCTTCCCTCATCTCCGACTGTCTGTCTGCTATCCAGGAATGGTGTGCCGCCAATGACCTCTGCCTCAACGCCAGTAAGACTGAGATTCTACTCATCGGCACACCCACTCCCTCCTTCCCTGCAGCTCTCTGGCCGGCCTCCCTTGGCCCCCTTCCTGCAAGGCTAAAAACCTCGGGGTCATCTTCGACTCCACACTCTCCTTCTCTCCTCATATATCTGACGTCTAAGAAGTCACACTACCAGCTGCACCTCCTCAGAGGTATTCTTCCCTTCCTCTCCTTCCCCCAGAAGCTCACTGTCTCCCGAGCCCTGGTTCTCTCAAGGCTGGACTACTGTAACAGCCTCTATCTTAATCTGCCTGCCTCCACTCTCCGCCCTCTGCAACTTATCCAGAACAGAACTGCGAGACTTGTCCTTGGCCTCAAGCCCAGGGACCGTATCTCTCCAGGACTGAAATCCCTTCACTGGCTCCCAGTGGCTGCGAGGATTAAGTTCAAAACCCTCTGCATTGTCCACAAGGCCTTCTGGGGCCTAAATACCTTCAACTCTCTCTTCCTAAATATCTTCCCTCACGAGCCCTTCGCTCATCCGTCTCCAACTCCCTCATGGTCAGCCGCTTCTCGAAGCAACGAGCTGGGGGTAGATCTCTCTCCGCAGCTGGGGCCTCCCTCTGGAACAGCCTTCCTGCCTCCCTGAAACTTGAGGAGAACCATCTCCGGTTCCGGAAGCACCTCAAAACCTTCCTCTTCGCTTCTGCCTTCTCTCTCCCTCTCCCCTGCTAAACCTGCTTAACTCCCCACTGAATTCAGCACTAAACCTGCATCTGGGCCACTCTCAGCAACCTCGGTCCAGGGCCCAGCCACTCTCCACTTGCACTGCCTCCCTGGCTCCCCCTGTACTGTGGGACTGTCACTGTATCCCTACAGCCCCCTTCCCAGCACTTGCTCTGCACTTACCTCGCACTTGCTACTAGCTGGCCCTTTTTATTTATTATTTATTATTTTTACGCTACTTACCTTGTACTGCACTTTCCCCCCCACCTCCTCCCCCTGCACTTTCTCCTTAACTCTGCACTTGCGCGATCTGAATGACACCTGGCCTAGTAGGATCGTTTGTCTGTCTTCCCCTTGTTTCCCTCCCTCCCTGCCTCGTCGCGCCTTGAAACACTTGTGTATAGGCGCGTTACAAATACCATATCATATCATAAAAACACATTTTAATTACAGCACAGCTTGATCAGGACGTTAATCAGTGCTTTTAAACTAATTTTCACATTCTCAGTAAATGCAGTGGTTAATTCCACCCACCAAAAAAAGTTTTTCACAAATATCAGATGATCGTTGGAGCGTTTGGCATATGACATGCAGGTCTACATCAGTCTGTTTTCATACATTTATACTAAACATAGAAGAGGGTCATATTTTGTTAACTACACATACCCTGCCAAGCCAACAAAGGAAGCCTAATATTTGGAGAGAAAAATAAAACAACAAGAATTCAAAATGTTCTTGATAAGAGGGATCTCGTCCCCAGCACATAGGGCAAGTCCCAATATCCAATTTATGAAGATAATCTGCAGACCATGATTCTCTTCTGGTTTATGTTCCAGCGGTGTTAAATAAACCCAAAAATAGTCTTCTGGCATTTATTTTTATGGTCATTATACTCCTATTTATATTACCCTCTCAGTCGCCAACCTGGGACAAACCAGATCAAACGCTTACCAAACATAACTGGGAGCATAGGTCTAAACGCAACTGTAAATTTAACAAGATTTGCAATCAATACGCAGACCTAGTTAACGGGAACTGGGGCACCAGATATCTGGGGTTCAAGAAGAGCAGCATTGCATTCCTTTAACAGTTTATATTAAAGATTCGATCAGTTTTAAATTCATATGGTATGCAACTCTCATCCAGTATTTGGTTCAGAACGTAACACTCAACTAAACCTTAAGTTGGCAACATTAATAGTGTATAGGAACAAAACTTGCCTCTATAATGTTCTTTCTGATGGATGACCTTTCATGTATTACTCATCTTTGATAATCCTATCCACAGGAAGGAATCCATTAGAAATAACTAGATTCCAGCATAATGCTCATATCCTCTACATAATTGCTCACTGAGGTCATCTTCAGAGTCTATTTTATGCTATCTTGTGCTTTTCTCGAGATATGTTTTCTGTATATCCCATCAGTTAGGAAACTGAAGAGGATTAAACAATTCTAGAGCTTACAATGCTTTCCTTTTACAATAATAAGGTATGGATACATATTACAATAATGTGGTAGATTACAAAGACCTTTGTAACAGAAATACAAGAGCTTTCGCCACAAAGTGTGAGAGTGATCAACCTATAGTGGACATATAGGGTTTCCAGCAAGTAGGACCAACCTCTCACTGGTAAGAGTGATTGAGCAGTACACTGGTATAAAAAAAAAAAAAAAAAAAAAAAAAAAAAAAAAAAAGAACACATCACTGTCAAGTGAGAATAGGTAAAAGATTAGGCAGATAAAGTACGTGGAAAACACAGACAACAAGCATTACTTATCCAGTAATCTTCTGTGGCTTGTATCTGCTTAGAATCACATGCAAGCCGCCATCTAGTGGTTAGTTTCACAAATTACAATAGAGCATCAACAGAAGCGTTCGCATCACTATCTTACTCTGTGTGCAGGTACGGATGATGTCCACCCCCACCCCGCGAACCTCCATGCGCAGACGTAATCCAATTGCATTTTCTGATATGACCAGATGTACTGTACAAGAGCACAGATTTTCAGCTTCCACCTCGGTATGCTGGGCAGGCACCCTTGATAAGCAGAAACAAGCCACAGAAAGAAGATACTGGGGAAATGATTTCAGCCTCTGAAGCTTGTGAATCTCCTTAGATTTGCAGTCTTTGCATAGACTAGCTTGCCATACCTGGTGGTGGGTTTTTGGCTGGGGATCCTGTGGGGTGGTGGTTGGGTTAATAAAAAAATCACTATGGTTGATATATGTTCAAGGAAGGAGGAAAGCTTTTGTATGCCAGGTCCTTTAGTGAAGCCTTGTGCGTTGGCTCAAAGGGAGGACCCATTTGTTTTTAAATGTCTGTATGTAGATCCCAGGCAGTGTCTGCACGGCTGGTGGGTGTTGAGATGGATTTCTGAACTCTGACCTGGTGAGCAGAGCTTCAGAAGGCCAGCCTAGTTTCTTGGAACAGGGTAACCTTCTGGACAAGCCATACCAAACAAGGTAGCATTGGCGGCGGTGAAGACTAGGTCTCAGGAGGGATGAGGGTGATCGAAAACCAACAATGAGCACACAGTAAACGAAACCACAAATTACTCAGTCAAAAATAGATGAACAAGTTACTTACCAACTGGTAACGTTCTTTCGATTGGATGTTCCTCCAACGTATTCCTCATCTTAGATGTATTCCATCCAGCTTTAGCTCCTTCAGAAAGTTTCTCAGCAGAGGGTGCTGTGCGTCGATGTAGTCGAGTCGATGGTCCCTCGAAGGCCTCCGTCAAGGGTGATGTCATCAGGTATACAAGTAGCACACGCGGTGCCCATTGGCCTCCGTTCTGTTTTCCCCCCACACTTGTTCTACTGTGTAGATTGTACCGGTAGTCCGGTATTAGCCTTGCGAGAGTTGAAGTAGCAATAACCCGGAAAATCTACAGAGGGGTAGGATGGGAGGGCGATGAGGAATACGTTGGAGGAACATCCAATCGAAAGAACGTTACTAGCTGTAAGTAACTTGTTCTTCGAATGGATTGTGTCCTCCAACGTATTCCTCATCTTAGATAGACTCCCAAAGCAGTATGGAAAATTCTCTGGAGGAGAGAGTAGATTTTTGATATGCCTATATGTCTAAATTAGGGCTGTACCGAATAGCCTATTTAGTATTCGGCCGAATACCGAATAGTTTGTCAACTATTCGGCCGAAGCCGAATATGAAGCCGAATAGTTGCTTTATTTAATAAATCATGTTGCAAACTTCAAAAAACACACTTATTAAAAAACGAATAAAGCACCCTTTTAAATGCATTCTATACTTTTATTTCTCCTCATTGTAATTAATGTAGCATCTTTATTTAAAGCATAAAAGCCAGAAATAAAGCAGATTTAAACAAAATGAAGGGACCAAATGTAGAGAGGATTGTTGCATATTCCGTGGCAGTTAAAGTAGGAGGCTTCACAAATGCAAAAGGACTGCCTTTGTGAATCAGATGCATTGCATTCTCTATCCAGTTGCAAAGTCGATGTGGTCGAGTTTCGAAACTTCTTTGCAGCTCACATAGAAATGTATAAAATGGTTCATGTCGGCTCATGCAGGACACAAGTCAGAGGAAATCTGAAATGCGTGAACTCTATCTCACAACTATTCACCCCACCCAAACAAATGCTGCTCACTTTTCACTTATCTTAGCCACTCCTTCTCGCCAATACACAAACATTTGCAACTTATCATTCCTGATAAAATATCAGATAATGTTAAACTCAGGACTCAAGTAGTTAAAAAAAGAATAAGGGGGACTATGACGTACGCAATGGGAAGTGAAATGACAGGAACTGAAAGTATCTATGCACATTTCTTTCAGTTTGTCTTTTCCAACTGAAAAAAGTGCACATTGCATATAAACATTTGCCAAAAGAAAGATTTTCCTGTATTGTTGCAGGCTAGGCATAAAAGATGAGCACCTTTTATGTCTAAGAATCTAACAAAACATGCCCTAAAGAGCAGATTACAATAGAAGATATTTTTCAGCTGTGTGATAGCAATTTGTCTGGTCTAATTCTATTCAGTTTTGCAAACTGAAGTCTATATTTGCCTTTTGAGTTCATGTTGCATTGGATTCAAATGAGAATGTCAAATTATTCGGCAAGAGCCGAATAGCAAGAAACTATTCGGCCGGAGCCCAATAGCTTTATTTCAGCCAGAATCCGGCCGAATACTTACTCAAAGCCGAAGTTCGGTACACCCCTAGTCTAAATATAGTACTGCTTTACCAGAATTCAGCTCCTTAGACTGGGAAGCATCCAGACTATAGAATTTTGAAAAAGTATGCAGCGATTACCAAGTTGCTGCTTCACAAATGGATTTTATGGGAACACCTCTTTGAAGGGCTTTCGAAGAGGCGATGCCTCTAGTGGAATGGGGCCTTAAGCCTTCTGGCGGGTCTTTCTCCGCCAATCTGTAGCATTCTAAAATGCAAAGTACAATCCAACGTGATAGGTTTGTTTTGATACCGATTGGCTTAATTTCCTTCTGGCGTAGCCAATGAAAAGTTGATTATCCACTCCAAGTTTGGAAAGCCTAGAAATGTAAAAGCTTAGAGCTCTTCTCGGGTCCAACCTGTGCAATCGTTCCTCTTCCTTACTAGGATTGGGTGGAGGATAGAATGCGGGTAGAACAATTTTCTGATTTAAATACCACTCTGTCCCTATGGAACACAGTATAGGGTGGCCCAGAAGACAATGCCTGCAATTCGCTCACTCTTCTTGCAGGTGTTAAAGCAACTAGGAAAGCAGTTTTCCATGTTAGTAATCTTAATGGACAAGTGTGCAAGGGGTTAAAAGGGGCACACATTAAGAATTTTAGAGCCAGATTAAGATACCAAATTGGTACTTGGAAAGGGTAAGGAGGAAACACATTGGTGAGTCCTTTTAAGAATTGTACTATTAAAGGAATTTTGAAATAGGAGCATTCTTCTGACGAGCGCTTGAAAATGAAAGCGCTGCAAGATAATCTTTAATGGTTCCAACATTTAGACCTCTATGTGCTAGGGACAAGAGGAAGGACAGTACTTCCAGAATAGAACATAGAAAAGGATCAACTTTCTTTTCTCTGCACAAGTTGCAAAACTTTTTCCAATGGCAACGGTATAGAGATTTTGTTGCTGGCCTTCTTGCTGAAAGCAACACCTCCATGACGTCATCTGGAAGGTCCCAATCCTTGTATCTCAGCCTTTGAAATACCAAGCGTGAAGGTCGAGAATCTTGACCTCTGGATGGAGAACCTGGCCCTCCATTTGTGAGAGAAGGTCCTCTCTCTCAGGAAGACGTAACGGGGGACAGAGGGACATGTCTAGAAGGTCTGTGTACCACGTTCTCCTGGCCCAATCCAGGGCAATTAGGATCATGAGTTTCCGAACCATCTCAGTCTCCTGATGACCTGAGGAATGACGGGAATTGGAGGGAACGCGTATAATAGTGGGAAGTTCCACTCCACCACGAACGTGTCCCCCAGGGCTCCTCTTTGGGGAAATTCCCTTGAGCAATGTTTTCCTCTGACAGAAGGTAGAAAAGCCTTCAGCGCTAGTCTGATTGCTCTCAGCTCTAAAAGGTTGCTGTGTAGTTTGGACTCCGATGGGAGACCAACGACCGACGATTGTCAGATCGTTGGCATGAGCTCCCCACCCCATGAGTGAGGCGTCCGTCACTACTGTATTCTCCGGCCATGGTGCCAAAACTGTTCTCCTTTTAGGATATTCTCTGTGCAAGTCCACCACAGAAGTCCACCACAGAAGATCCTGCCGAACCGTGTTTGGAATCTGAAGAAAATCCATCATTTGACCTGAAAACTGGGACCATTGAGTCTTTAGAGCCCATTGAAGGGATCTCATCCTCATTCGTGCCTCTGGCACTAGGAAGATGCAGGATGCCAAGAGGCAGAGCAACCTTAAGTCGTAGGCTTGGAGATTTTGGCCATTTTGCAATTTTAAAACCATCTGAAGAATGTCTTGAGCCCTCGACTTGGGAGGCGAGCTCTTTCCCAAAGATGTGTCTAACACAGCCCCTATGTACTGGAGCTGTTAGGAAGATGTCATTTGTGACTTCTTGAAACTGAGGGAGAAGCCCAGTCTGTGGAGGAAGTGGCAGGTGACTTTCAGATGATCCAGTGCTTATTCGGCAGAATGTGCCCTGATCAACCAATCGTACAGGTAGGGGTTGACGTGAATTCCCCCTCTGAGGTGCGCTGCCACCACTACCATTAACTTTGTGAAGACCCTCGGACGGAGGTCAAACCGAATAGCAGAACTCGAAACTGATAGTGAGTTGCCAACTATGAACCTCAGGTATTTTCTGTGCTTGAGATGAATTGGCACATGAAAATAAGCATCCTGGAGGTCCAATGACACCAACCAATCCTGAAGTTGAAGGGCCTGAAGGATCTGAGAAAGAGTAACCATCTTGAACTTGTCCTTCCTGAGGAGCTTGTTCAGCCTCCAAGTCCAAGATGGGTCTCAGTCCTCAGTACTTTTTGGGGATCAAAAAGCAAGGAGAGTACCATCCCTTGTTCTTCTCCGCTACAGGTACTAGCTCTATAGCACCTTTCTCCAGCAGGGTTAGAACTTTCGGCTGTATGAGCGGGTCTGAAAACTTCAAAAAGGGTGTCTCCCGGGTGGATTGCTTTGAGGTTGCATTTGAAAAGCAAGGCAGTAACCATGGGCTATTATTTCTAGAGCCCAAACATCTGAAGTAATGGCTCGCTATTCTTGCAGATGCTGTAACAGTCTGCTTTCCCACAGGTGTCTTGGTTTTGTAGCGGTTGCTGCGGCCGCTGATGGCAAAGAGGCTGCAGCTGGAGCTGGCTTTGCACATTTTCCTCACCCACCGCGAGTGGCCTCTCTCTGGCCCCTTTGACTGGTCATTCCTCTCGCCTTTCCATATGAGGAGTAGTAACAATAGGATCGTCCCCTCCACGATTGACTGGTGCACAAAAAGGCTGAGGTTGCCTAATAGCAGCTCCTAAAGACTTGGCAGCTGCCTTTGAGGTCTGCAACCTCTCAAGGCTCTCGTCAGCCTTGTTGCCAAAAGGGTGAGACCCGTCAAAAGGCATGTTCAGAAGACGGTTCTGCACGTCTGGTGCGAAGCCAGACTTCCGTAACCACGCAAATCTGCGCATTACCGCACTAGTGCCCATGGACCTGCTCACACTATCCGTAGTGTCCAAACCATATTGAAGGGATTCCTGCATGGCCTCCTTTCTATCTTTAACAATGGCTAGGAATCCTTCCCTTTCATCCCCTTCTGATATGTGCTTCCGCCACCATTGCAATGCACTCCCACAGAGTACGAAAATGTTGCCAAGGCACATGTGGAGTTGGCTGATTTTAACGCCATACTCCCAGCTGAAAATACCTTGCGTGCCCAACCATCCACACGCTTGTCGTCCCTATCCAGAGGGATATAAGGGTACGCCATTTTATTTGAAGCTGTGGCTGCCTGGACCACCAGACTCTCGGGAGTGGGGTGTTTAGACAGATAGCCGGGGTCGCTACTGGAAGGGCGGTATTTTGAAGTAAGGGATTTATTCACTGGAGAATAGAATCCGGAGTCTCCCAATTTTTGTCCACCCTATTTTGCAAGGCTTCATGGAAGGGTAGGATTGGATCTTCGGTGGGACCATGATCCAATATATCGGTCAGATCATCCTGGATCAATTGGGTTGGTGGTCTAGCCCATCCTAAATAAAAATCGACCACTTCTGTCATTAGTTGACGGTATGAGGGACTGGCATGCTCCCCTGGTTCTGGCCTGCCAAAATCTGTTTCAGGCGATATATCAATGCCACTTGCATTATGTAAGGTTTCCACCAGGTGCCTCATCCTGCTTTCCTCAGAAATCAGGCATTCTGGGACATTTGAGGTACCATATTCCAGTCCAAAAGCAACATTCTCATCAGATCTCTCCTGTTCTTCAAATATTGAAGTCAAGGATTTGAAAAATTCCTTCCTTGGAAGAGGTTTAAAACCTTTTTCTGGGAGAGGTGGGTGGGGTGTATTAGTGGAACCTGAAGGCATTACAGCCTTTGCAGCCTTCTCTTTTTCTGGTTGAGTTGGCTGACCCGGAGCCTTTGGAACCTTTGGCACAGAAGGCTTCGGGGTCGGCGAAATAGTGGTAGTCGATGGAGGTGGTAGTCGATGGAGCCGGCGTCCAGGCGCTCTTCGAAGACGTGCTCTTCGAGGTGCGTCGGGTTTCAGACGGCGTAGGTGACCCGTCGACTCGACCAGTCTTTCTCTACGGCGTCCTGGAAGGTTCCCAATCCTTCCTCCTTCGATCTCCCGGGCACGAGGGCGAGCGAGTGGGAATGATCACGCTCCCAGCCAGCTTCCGAATAAGGCGTGGACCGAGGCTTCGCTTTTTCCAAACACCTCCATCATTTTTACCCTGAATGCTTCCCACTCTTCAGAGGAAGAATGTTTTGTGGGGCATTTCATCCTTTTTGGGGATTCGTCCAAGGACGAGGTGCAAGGGGACATGTGGCGTCTTTTTTTTTCATCGGAGACGAAGGGCGATGGGAATCGCTTCGGGACCTGGACCGATCTCTTTCGCGTCGAGGAGACTTCTCACAGGACCTCGACTCGACGCTAGAGGCTTTCCGGTCAGATTTACGACCTACCTGCAGTTTTCCCTTCCTCTCTTGCAAGGCCTTCCCCGCCATCGCCTGACACTTCGTACAGGCCTCCATGTCGTGGCCTTCCCCGAGACCCAGACATTCTCGATGCAGGTCCGTGATGGACATTTTTGAACCGCAAGATTTACACTTTTTGAAACCCGATCACGGGGTCGGAGTCGATGGCGAGGACAAAGAATATTCTTCAGTATTTATTGCGTCACAGAACTCGAGGCAAGCCAAATCTCTGAAGCAACATGTACCGTGGAAAAAACAGAACTGAGGCCAACGGGTGCCGCACATGCTACTTTTATACCCGATGACGTCACCCTCGATGGAGGCCTTCGAGGGACCACCGACTCGATGACATCAACGCACAGCGCCCTCTGCCGAGAAAAGATTTCCGAAGCAGCTAAAGCTGGATGGAATACATCTAAGATGAGGAATACGTTGGAGGACACAATCCATTCGAAATACATTAAAGGCCTTTTAAGTCAACCACAAAGTAATTATTCAGCAGTAATAACAAAACCAACACAACACTAATCTAGCAAACATATATACATTAAGCAATGGCCTAAAGGAATGGCACATAGTATTGATCCACAACCTACAAAGAAAGGGGTCACACAGTGCAAATGTCATTTAGGCGTCCTTCACAATTCAAACCCTAACTAAGAGGCAGTCCAGTCCCTAAGATGAGTGGAGCCTTGAGCTCGAAAGTACTTCGGTACTGGTGCACGCGATTGTGCGTTTAGAGTCAAAACAGGGTCCCTTCAAGGGGCTGTAGCGACTCCAAAAGGTGGCCGAGGCAGTGAAGAATAAGTTCCCACTATTTGAGGAGGCTCTCCCCAAGAGGGCAGAAATGGATCCAAGTGTGGCCCACAGTGGACGCTCATGTGTAAAAATGGATGGAAGCGCTAGGGGCCACCGGTAAGGGTTGCAAGTACTCACCGATCTCGGCGCGCTCCAGACAAAACTTCGGCTGTTGAGTCCACTTCGGTCACAGGTTCAAATCCTGCAGTAGCGCGGCTCTGTGGCTTTCAGAGGCTCCGTTCCAGGGATGATTCCATGGCGGGGCAGTGGCGATTTCTCCACACCCGATGAAGGGATCAGGCCAATTCCGCTGCAAGACTGAGGGCACAGGGGGTGGGGGGGCCCAGCAGCAAGGCACCCACAAAGTTAGTCACCACACCTGGGCGACACTGACCGCATATGTTTGGGTTCAGGCGTACTCTCCCAATTCCAGACCTAGGAATTCTAGGTGTACAAAACTCGGCGGGAGAGTGCCTTATACTCCGAGCTTACAGTCTCCAAAATCTCAAGCGTCAACTCGAGACGGTGGCAGTTCCAGGGCAAAGGTTCTGTACAAGCTGGTCAGTTCACTGAGTGGTCCACAAACACTTCCGAAAAGGCTTGCTTACAGGTTAAGTTGGAGGTGCCGAGAATAGTTGGTCCGACTATTCCAATGGGTCTAAGCGCCATGGCAGGCCTTCTAGGTTCGATCAGAAACAGGGGGTTCGATGGGACAACAGCGGGCTCAGGTTGCCAAACCTTCCAGCGGGTCACCAGCAGTCCCATGGATCGGCTTTGTTGATGCAGGATACTTGGCTCCTTTACTAAGTGTGGTGTAAACGCAGAAGATCGACCAGGAATGGGTGTAAAATGCCTTCTCTTATACAAAATCTCCTTCGTTCCAAAACAAAGAAACCAAAGCGAGATCTGCTCACATACAGCCCTCCCAGACGAGGACCAATCGAGGACCACGGAGGTCCCAGTCATCCTGGCACCCAGGGCGTGTATTGTAACTCGATGGCTCCAGCTGACATCCTGGAGGCACACACAGACACACACAAGGCATGCAGAACCCTGCGAAAGCTTCGGTTTGCGAAGGGGTCGGCATGACTGAATAAGGAATTTCCAGGGTATGCTCGACATGGGGAAGTCAACGGGACAATATCAAAGGACAGAACAAAAGGACCTTGTGGCATGGCCATTTTAGGCTCTGGACAGTATCCTGGGCCAAAAGCAGTAAATGCGGTATGGACCATTGAAAAGAGTTGAAAATACTCAAAATGTAACAGCTGCCACCAGCTCCATCCAATGCACATCTGTACATTCACAAAAAAAATCCTTTGAGGGTGTCTATGGCCTTAAAAATGAAAGACCCCAGCGCACTGTACTCGAAGGTACATATAAAATGGTGTTAAGAACTTGCAACAAAGTGAAAGACTAAAGGAAATAAAGCTTCCCAGTACCAATTGTCTTAAGGCCATGTCAGTTTTCCACATAACAAAATGAGCAAAAGCCCAGCGGAGTACAGAAGAAGGCTGAGCTCCACTGGCAAAAGTCAGGCTAGGATGGTCAGACAACAGTAAAAAGGTAGGGGGTTGACAACTGGAGGAAAAATTACCCATAAATGGAAATCTGGCCATTAATCTTACCTGTCAATTCACCTTAGGCAACCTGATGTCTGTGTGAACCCCGATAGCTATGTAACCCTATTGTCATTTCAATCAGATAAGCTATTGTTTATATCACCTGTCGACTAGTACTATGTAACCAGATAAGCTTCACTGTAACCGTGTAACCTATGCCGTGATGCCCCCGGGATTGGGGGTATGATCAAATACAATAAATAAAATAAACCAGATTGATAACAAAGGAGTTGGGATAGCAGCACTCTTGCCATTGAATTGATCATTTCCAGAAATGCTCTTAGGAACTTGGATTGGCTTTGAATGAAAAACCAGAACAAACAGGGGGGTTCATATCAAATAAAAATACAAGAGTGGGTAAAAAGGTCTCACTCTCTACAGGATAAAAATTAAAAGTCCTAAAGTCCAGCAAAAGAGCTGGGGGTCTCTAAGGTAGAAGAGAATTAGCACATTTCTGAGACTTCTCCCTAACACTCCTGCTCTATCTAATGTCTTTAATGCCATCCTTATGATGGGGTTTACCCCGGACTCCTCGCGCAAATTGACCCGATTAACAAAAAAGGAGGCTGGGACCTCACTAGATGTTGTGGGAACGCTATTGGTGGCAAGATCATTTTGAACAATCTTCAAGGTTGGGTGGATAGTAACATAACAGACTTGCAGGCCGGTTCAAGAAGAACAGGTGCACTGGATCAGTGTCTGACATGGTGTGTTAATCCAAAAGTATAGTTATTTGGAAAGTTACATATGTGGCATTCTTACCAGGTTACTCACCGCAGTGACCACCTTACTCCTAAGTCCATAGTCCCCTTTCCTCCATACTTGTGGAACATCTCTCCGTCCTGTGGGGCGGGACTGGGGCACTTTGTAAAAAGCATCCACATTTTTTTCAAAAATGTGTCCCAACTCTTTCCTGCGCGGGGCCCGGCATGCGGCCGTAACCTTGCCCACCTTGGCTCCGCCCCACGCATTGCCCATCAGTCCTTTTCTATCGCAGGGTCCAATACCCATTAGCAATAACAGAGGAACCTTATTAGAGGGGACGGCGGGCGGGCGTTTGGAGGAAAGGGGACTATGGACTAGGAGTAAGGTGGTCACTACGGTGAGTAACCTGGTAATACTCCTACGTCCCGTCCCCTTTCCTCCATACTTGTGGGTGATTCCCAAGCACTCCTTACAGGAACTATGGGTGGATGGAAATACCCCTTACTGAAACAGGTCCTTTAGCACAGCCCGGCCAAACTGAGCGTCAGCTCTAGAGCTCATATCGAGGCAGTAATGCTTACAGAAAGCAGATGGGGAGGCCCAAGTAGCTGCCTTAGTGATGGACTCCCAGGGAACATATTTCTGAAAAGCAACCGCGGCTGCTTTTCCTCGCACCAGGTGTGCATGGATACCTTTAGGAGGTTTCAGCTTTTGGACGGTGAAAGACTCCGTGATACAGGCAGCAATCCATCTGGAAATAGATGCCTTAGACGCCGGCCTGCCCTGAAGGTTACCGAAGGTCACAAAAAGTTGAGAAGAGCTCCGAAGCTCAGAAGTCCTGTCCAGGTAGAACTTAAGAGCTCTTCGGACGTCAAGACAGTGTAGAACCCTTTCAGCCTCCGAGGCAGGGTTCGGAAAAAAGACCGGAAGGGAGATCGACTGATTCAGATGGAATTCGGTCACTACCTTCGGTAGGAAAGCCGGGTTTGTCCGAAGGTCCTTGTGCAAGACCAAGAAAGGATGCTCCACCGACAATGCCTGGAGCTCACACACTCTCCTAGCTGACGTAACGGCGACCAGAAAGGACACATTCCAGGACACGTACTTGAGGTCAACCGTAGCCACTGGCTCAAAGGGTTTATGGCACAGCGCCGTCAGGACTACCATTTAGGTCCCAAGGCGGGTGCGGACTACGAACCGGAGGGTAGAGGCGTGTCAAGCCAGCAAAATGTCTCTTCACCACCGAGTTAGAGAATAAGAACACAGGTCTGTAGAAAGGTAATCGGAAACCGCTGAGAGAGAAGTCCTGCAAGACAGAACATGAATCCCAGATTCTGCTAGGGAGGATACGTAGGACAGCACCGTGTCAATCTATGCCACCCTCCGATCCAACTCTTTCTCCAAACACCAATGACAGAACCTGAGCCATTTACTCTTGTATTGAGATCAGGTCGAGGGTTTGCTGGCTGCCTGGATAATGCGCATGTTATCCGCAGACAAACTCAAATGCTCTAAAGACTTGAACTCAGGCACATGCCGCCAAGCTGAGCGATTGTGGGGAAGGGTGACACATCTGTTCCCCTTGGTGAAGAAGATCTGGAGTTACTGGTAACCTGATCGGCGGACACACTGACAGGTGTTGAAGTTCTGAGAACCCAAAACCTGGCCGGCCACCACGGGGCTATCAGTAGAAGAGAACAGTTCACAGAGTTCTTCAGCTTCCAAATTGCTCGATGAACTAGGGGCAGAGGCGGGAAGGCTTCAGCTCATGTTGTGCCATGGAATCTCAAGAGCATCCCCCAGAGAGGAGGCTCCCAGCCCCCCTCATGAGGCGTACTGAGGAAGCTTCTTGTTTACCGCCGTGGTGAAGAGGTCCACCTCCGGTGTGCCCCAATGCGAGAAAATCCATGAGAGGACCTCCGCCTTCAACTCCCACTCGTAGCTGACCACTGTCTGCCGGCTGAGGGCATCGCTGTGACATTCAGCTGGCCCGGTATGTGCACTGCAAGCAGCCAGACCCCATGAAGCACGGCCCACTCCCAAATCTGGATGGACAGGTCCACGAGAGGGGGAAACTTTGTTCCCCCTTGCTTGTTTATGTAATACATTGTTACCACATTGTCCGTTCTTAAGCGGACCACCTTGATGAAAATAAACGGTCTGAACGCCTTGAGTGCCAGAAAGATCGCCAGAAGCTCCAAATGATTTATGTGCAGGAGCTTGTCCCGAGGCGACCAGAGGTCCGAGACCTGAAGATCTAATATCGCACCCCACCCCAAAAGGGAGGAGTCCGTCATGATCGTTACCATGGGGGCTGCGTCCTGAAACCCCGCACCCGACAGGTTGCTGAGAAATGACCACCAGTCCAGGTCCACTCTCATGGAATCCGGAATCATTATCCGCTTGAAATCCGGGTCCACAGCCTGACGCCAGTAACTCTGAAGAGCTATCTGGGTCCGCCTCATTTTGAGAAGCAAGAGGAAGAGCCAGTACACATGAGGCCATGAGGCCCAGTAGCCTCTGGAGCCACCAGGCCGACATGCTCTCCGACTGCGCAAACATCGGACGCGTGGCCAACAGATCTGCCATTCTGTCCCCGGTCAGATACACTCGGCAGTCAACCGTGTTCCAACGAAAACCCAGTAAAGTCAGTTCCTGCGAGACAGTCATGGAGGATTTCCGCCAGTTCACCGACAGCCCGAGATGGAACAGGAGCTGAAGGAGAGACTGGAGGTTGCCCGCTGCTGCCAACGGACAAGGGCTGCGTAAGAGCCAGTCGTCCAAATAGGGATGCACATGGATAGCCTGGAGACGAAGATAGGCCGCAATCACAGACATCTTCATGAAGACACAGGGCGCCGAGCTGAGGCCGAAAGGAAGCACCCGAAACTGGAAGTGCTCCTCTCCCAAAGAGAAGCGGAGGGATCTCCTGTGTGGATTCCAAATCAGGATATGGAATACCCATCCTGAAGATCCACCACGTTGAGCCAATCGCCCATCTGCAAAGAGGAGCGAATCTGGCCGGGCGTGATCTTGAACTTCTCTTGGGGTAGGAAAAGATTGAACTGGGAAAGGTCTAGGATGGTGCGCAGGCCAGCCGGGTTGGGTTTGGGCACCGTAAACAGCCGGGAGTAAAAGCTCTCCCCTCGCTATCCAAGGGGAACGGGTTCCACAGCTCTTAGGTGCAGAAGTTTCTGAACCTCTGCCTTGAAGGAGGGTGAGCCCGACAGCTGAAAAGGAGGGTTGAGGGGTGGGATAGGGGGTAAAGATAAGCGGAAGCCCGCTCGAGCGACTGACAAGACCCATCTGTCTTCTGTGATGGTCTGCCACGACTCCCAATGAGACGCAATGCGACCTCCCACCAGGGTCTCGTGCGAGCACGGCAAAAGCCTCATCGGTGGCAGTGCCACCTGAACCTGATGAGGCGGAGGAGCAGGAGAAAAACTGCGTACGCCGTCGTCTACGGCGGTTATTCCCCGCATGAATATCCACTGTGTGAGATTTGCGGTCGAGGAAGCCCCTAAAACCAGAGGAAGGTCGACTTTGAGACAACGGTCTCTGGGATTTGAAAGGAGCTTTAACCAGAAGAGACAATGATTTAGCCGTCTGAGTGCTATCCTTGGTTTTGGTGAGCTCTGCATCAGTAGAAGAGTGAAAAAGCTCCTTACAATCGAATGGAAGGTCCAGCACCTTGTCTTGCACTTCCTTCGAAAATTAGTGGCATGCAGCCATGCTTGCCGTGAGGTATCAACCCCAAGCATCAGGCCCCGAGCCGAGGTGTCTACGTGATGAGCTGCAGCCTCCAGGAGATCCTGAGCCAAGACCCTGGCATTGGAAAGGCCACCTCTGAAATCTTCCAACCTCGACTGGAATGTGCTCCTCAAACTCCGACAGACCCTTCCACATCCGCATGTTAGCTCCCGCCAAAATCAATTCTACATTGGCCTTCCTGAGCTGCAAGGCCGAATTGGCAAAGATATTCCTCCCTAGGGAGTCCAGGAGCTTGTCCTCCTTTCCCAAGACCTGAGTAGCCGTCGCGGAAGAGGATGCTGCAGGTCTGGATTGCAACGTAGCCACAGCCACCACTGTGGAGGAGGGAGGCGGACAAGGCCACTTCTTCCGAAGAATGCAGCCTGTACCCTGCGTCAATCTTTTTATTGACAAAAGGGAGACAAGGTGAACTCCCCAGAAAGCACACCATCCTGCGGAGCGGGTGCGTCGGGCACCGGAACATCTAAGAAACTCATGTCCAGTACCCGGTCATGAAAAGCTTTGATAGAGCGGGGAAGATCCTCGTTGTCCTGAGGGTCATCTGACAGGTCAGGATCCTGTTGAGCCGTGTCTGGCACTGCCTTGTCCACTGGGGACAATGGTGGCAAAGGCGGAAGAGCAGGGGGAGGCACCACAGACAAGGGAGGTGCCAGCGGAACCACCGGGGGAACAGGTGGAGCCGGAGGAGCAGGTGGACATATCTCCTTGAAAAGCCCTTTGAAATATTTCCTCATGGGGTTGGTGCGCATAAGCGCTTGAAATTTACCGAAAAAGGCACCCTCAGGAGATTGTTTCGGAACCTGAGGAGGCCTCTCATGAGGTGGACAAATCCAGGGACGTAACGGAGAAGGGTGCCACACCGGCCCCTCCACCGACGGATCCACATAAATCAAAGGAGCTGCCCAGCGAGCCACGAAACATTGTGCAGAAGAGGCATCCGGGCGTTACAATCATAAACCGGCCGGTAAGGATGCGCACAAGGGACCTTAGGTTCACCCAAAGGACCGAACCCTACACCAGGGGCCGATGGCATAGTTGTAGGGGTAGCACCTAAAATGGCGCTGTGGTCGTGGCGGGAACGGCCGCCATTTTGTCCTCATCTGGGGGAACTGCGGCACGTGAGGAAGTGAGGCAGGGGTCCCCGTCGATGGGTCAGGGGTCTTAATTTTAGCCTTAACGTAAGGAACCTCGGCAGAGCCGGTACTATGAGGCCTGGAATGTTTCTGCGACATACCAACCGCGCCTTCGAAGGAAGGGCCTCGGCACTGCCGGTAAAAGAAGAACCTTTCTTCTTTGCCACCTCAACAGATCTGGTGTCACCACAAGAGCGGGAACAGTGGGCAACCACTTTGAGCGACAGGGCCTTGCCTGGTCCATCAGAACCGTTGGTAGCCTTAGCCTCTGTACGAGGGACCTCGGACATAGGCCCGGTAAAAGCCTCATCGGCACAGGCCTCGAACATCCGTTCGGTAACCACAAGCCCAGCCAAGGCCTCGGGGCGCACCCCGGTTTTGTTTGAGGGAAGCCGAAAGAGGCCTCAGAGCAAGCTCCGGTACCCCATGACTCAGAGTCTACAAACAGCCCCCACAGGAGGGGCCTCGGAGCTTACGGAGACCCTCAGAGAAAACTCTGGTAGAATTATTAGGCCCGACATGCACCTCAGGATGAACCCCAGTAACAGAGCGATCAACACCCCTCCCGGCCCGAGAGGAACCTGGGAAGGTATGCCCTGGTCAGGGTGCTCTGAAAAGTAAAGAACTTACCGGGCGTTTCTTCTTCTCCGGACCCGAACACTCTAAACCAAGGATGGGGATCCGCCCTTGCGAAGCGACGGTGACACGAACAGTCTGGAAAATCTAGTTTAAAAGACAGACTAGTAAACGAACGCTAGCGAGAGCCAGCGAGGAAAACAGGGAAGAAAATCTTCCAAGGATGCAAGTGCGTCCGGCCCCTATCGTGCAGAGAAAAGGACTGATGGGCGATGCACGGGGCGGAGCCAAGGTGGGCAGGGTTACGACCACGTGCCGGGCCCCACGCAGGAAAGAGAGGAGGGACACATTTTTAAAAAAAAATGTGGATGCTTTTTACAAAGTGCTCCGGTCCCGTCCCACAGGAAGGAGAGATGTCCTACAAGTATGGAGGAAAGGGGACGGGACGTAGGAGTACTAGATTTAAAAACTGCCTTTGACTCAGTTTCAAGTGGAACCCTGTGGCAAATCTTATTAACCCAGGCAGCCCAGTGTAATACCATTTTTATTTTAACCCAATTGTACTCCAACACAAATGCTTGTGTTTGTTATGGACTGGTTGGTGAGACAAACAATCAGTTTTAAGTCGTCAGACAGGTCTGTGTCCTAGGCCCACTCCTCTCTAATATTTGTATTCAAGAGATAATTGATGCACTTCCGAGCAGGTGCCAGGACTGCCCAAAATTTGCCTCTTGTAAACTGTTATGCAGACGATGCGGTTTTAATTTTCACTACTCCACTAGGTCTATAAAAATCAATTTTCCTGGCTAAATGCACCAAGCTTCGACTAAGTTGGAATGTTGGTAAAACTAAGTTGATGGTGTTTAGCCCTCACTTCTCCAAGCACAAGCTGGTCCAGTTAAGAGGAGATGCTCTAATCAAACAAGTGGACCACTTTGACTATCTTGGGGTGAGGTTTCAGGAGTATCCTGGTTGGGCGGCTCACACTAAAAAGGCAGCAATCAACTTGGAAAAATTAAGAGGAGCCATCAGGTCCTACCTTTTCCGCCATGGTAGTGGCGCTGTGTCTCCGGCCTTGGATTTATAAAGTAAGCAGGTTCTGCCAGCTGCATTATATGGTTCAGAGGTTTGGGGTTCTGTGAAGGCTGGACAACTTAATATTTAAAAAAAACATTTTAAAACAACTATTGTTGCTCCTTATAAGCGCTCCCTCAGCACCTACCCACCGTGAGTATATTATACATATAGGTTAATTGGCTATGTTCAACCCAGCATTCTTTTGGATAAGGGTTTGGCATCAACCAGGGTAAGAAAAGTGCAGGCAGGCGCGGTTATAACTTAGGTCTTTGAACAGAGGCAAAATCTAAATGGGTTGTTCATATTAAGAACACGTTGCAAGATCTGGGCATAAGCGAGTTATTGATTAATCCAAGGGGTAGATGCCATTCAGTTGTATCCAAAGATGAAAACTCTGCTAAGGAGACAGCTAGGGAACAACTTTTTGCAAACGCTGCCAAGTACAAAATGGGCTGTGAATATATTGTCCACAAAAGCGGCCAGGCTTTAAGTTTAGATTAGATTGTTGCAGTAGCTGTTCCGACTCATGTTTGGTGTAACACAATGTCTGGGATCTGCGCCATGTGTGGGAATGCAAGGGAAACTCTGTTGCACTAGTTCGTTTTATGTGAAAAGTCACTGGAGGTTGAGACTTTCATCGTCTCCCCCTGTGACACTTGAAACCGCAGGACGTGGCTGTTGAGAAAGAAGGCGCATATCTAATTATCGGGAAAATTGTGTTTTAGTAGGGCTGCGAGCGCCGCTCACCTTGTATTTATTTGTAACCTTTGTTCTTTATACACTGATCATTGAAGAATGTTTATAATGTGTACGGTTTGTTTTTGAAACTTGTATTCTTTTGTAAACTTGAAGGTATTTTAAAGAATAAAAGTATTTTAGATGAAGTCTTATTTTCTTCCAAGGCTTCACAAACAGACGTTAAAGCTTTATCAACTCTTCTGGCTGGAGTCCTGCAACACTGTAGCTGCTGGAGCACCTCCTTCCTCCTCAACGGCCTGCACTATAGTAGCAGCTAGACTTCGCTGGAGTCCATTCTGCGCACTCCGCTCTGAGTGTTTTGTATGATATACCCATCTGATGCCCAACCCGCTGCTGTCCTGTCCTTAATCATGAAAAGGCCCTTCTGAACTGCAACCAAGGCCCCCTTCGGCTTGCCTGCTATCCCTCACGTGGAGCAGTTGCTCTGTGATCCGATTCATAAGATGGTCGCTGCCTCTCCCATGTAATTTGTTTACTCAGGTTGCCTAGCAACTTTCCTCTACAATGCCCCTATTGGCCGTTGGGTCCGGCATAAGCCGCCCTCACTCGCCTATGGCCCCCAGAGCACAAGGCCTCTCCTGTCCGTGCCCGTCAGGGGCTTAAGGGGCACAAACCACTGCCCGTCAGTGACTCTGCTGCGACATTGCAGCAACGTTCCCAGTCCATTTGACCAGACTGCCCGAAGGAGTGGTTCCCTGACACACAGACGTCCGACATCGAGGGTAAGCCCACATTCCCAAGCATCGATCAACCAAGTGAGTCGACATCCAGCAGTGGGTAAACTTACATTGTTTTACTCGCCTGGTGATGGGAAATTCCCCCCAAACTGTTGCGTGCTGTACCACGCTCTGTGTTACCTTTAAACCATAATCTGTATGCTCTCCAAACACTGAATGCGTCCTCACTAGTATATCAAGATTATGTGTCTGACATCCGATGCCCTGCCTAGTATCTAGTCACCTTAGCTTTCTAGCCACTTGGTATCAAGGTCTGTTATATACTGAACCAGTATAACTTTACGTTATGATAACCCTCGGCCTTAGAGGTTACTGAATACTGCTGCCTATAATTCATCATACCTGCATTTCTCTTAGAATCCAACCTATTCCAGTGTCTACCTATAGTCTCTGTTCCAAAACACTACGGGGTTCCATTAGCCACACCTTATGATTTTGTCAGTCAAGTGGCACAGCGAGTAGAGCGCTCGCTTTGACACCCGTGCAGAGCATGCCGACGCAGGTTCGAATCCCGGCAGGGCCAAACTCAGCCTTTCATCCTTCTGAGGCCGATAAATGAGCACCACACACCGTGGGTAATAAGCAGCACTCGGATACCTGAATGTTCGTAGCGCTATATAAAAGCTGAATTATTATTATTAAATTATTATTTTATTCAAAATGTGCCCTATTGTTATGTACATATTACCTGTTTTCCAACAGTCATGTAATCTCGAACTATGAATAACTAGGATTGTGCCCAAAAGTACCCATCTTCTCAAAACAATCGCCAACATTCGATCACCATGCATTGTTGAACTATACCCTGCTATGCACACATTATGCCACATGCATCAGATTAAGTCCAGTACTTACTTTACTGTCTTGCTGTGCCGTTATATGTTCTGACACCCCTAGCTCCCCTTCCCTATACACAAACCTCGCTTCCATAAGTGCTACTTGTCTTCCACTCCACTATTAGCAACTGCCCGTCCACTATTGATCCCAATGGTCAACTTTCGAGCTGTCACCCATACCTTGATACCTTTCGACAACTCCATTGCATCCAGCAAGGCCTTCCCACCCCTTGCACCCACAGTCAACCGCCCAGACTCAATACAGCAGACCTGGAGAGTAAGAACTTTCCTCTCACTCCTAATCAGTGGATACAACACTGCCACAAAGCCGACCCCAAACATAAGACTTGGCTCTCGTACCAATCTTAAGGGCACCCCTTGGATTAAGATCCCATCGCCCAAATCCATTTCAGTTAACCATAACGTCCTCACCACGAACAACAATGTCCCATTACAGGCCCCTGAACTTACTTTCCCAAGTCTGTCTTTGGTAGTGGAGACCCCTCACATCAAAAGGAGCCCTGATCAATGCTAGATCCCCAATTGCTCACGCATTCGATATAGCAGACCTTATCTCAGAATAAACTTGATTTCTTTTAGCACTTACGGAAACATGGCTTCACCCAGCGGCAGGACCCCCCCCCCCCTCATTCTAGCTCTACCTGATAACTACACAATCATTAAAGCTGACAGAACTAGCAGAGGCGGTGGGGTCGCATTCATCTCCAAAAAGCAACTTGGCCTTAGAGATTGTGCCAGCCATCCATTCCCTTTTAGTGAACTCCTACCCATCAAACTTCCATTATCTGCTGTCCACACTCTACTCATCCACCTCATATATAGACTACCCGGCCCAATGTCCTCCTTCGAAGAAGACATTCCTCTCCTCCTCACCCAAAACACTAAACCTAGCTCCCAAATCATGGGACTAGGTGATCTGAACCTGGGCCCCCACGATACCAAAGACCCTAATACCACCACCATAGAAAGCTCTTACTGAAGTAAGCTTCCTACAACGCATATCTGAACCTACTCACTGAAAAGGCAGAACTCTTGATTGGAAAGCTGACCTAAACTAATATAAAAATCGTCACTAACTCCATGTGCATGGTCTGATCACCAAGTTATATCTTTCGAGATCTGTGAACCCAGTTCCACACCACCCAATGGTCAACTAAACCCTTCCCACATCACCTTGGCGAACATACTCCCACAGATGCAGCCTATTACCAACCCCTACAATAACCTAGAAAAGGACCCAGCAAACCTGGTGGACATTTACAACCAGAACCTTCTCCAAGCTCTTGATCAAATAGCTCCATTCAAATTGAGAAAAGCCAACCCTCCATCACATCTGAACAAATGGTTCTCACTAGACTTGACAGCTCTGTTGAGGGGAAAAGAAACCTTGGTCCAGATTAAGGATAACTTTAACAAAGCCTCTAAGCCCTCTAAAGATGCCATCCTGAAAACTTAGAGACACCTTCAACAATAGAATTCAAATTGCCAAGTCCAGCTCCAAGGAGCTCTTCAAAGTACTAGAGACACCAATTAACCCCCCAGATTCATGCAACAAAGATGCCCTATGGTGTGCTAATAGCCAAAAGGCAATTCTTGACCAAATAGCAGTATTACAACAAAAAAACAAAAAAAGTGAAGCTAAAAAAACTAAGCCTAGCGTCTAATGCCAAACCTATCGCACAACATTCCTCTCCGTCCAACCCCTGCAGCCCATTTGAATTTTCACTGGTCACCAACATAGAAGTTGAATCCATAATTTCTAGCCTAAAACCAAGGAGACTCCTGTCCAGTGTCAATCATAAAAGTGGGGGCATGCCTCATCCAAAAACCTAACCTTGACCCAAACATTTCAACTAACTACAGACCTATAACAAGTCTTGGGAGGATAGATCAGGGGCAACATGCTCTCCTTGGAAGCAAGACGACATTGAGCAATACAAGTTAGATCCCTGGGTCCGCAATTAGAAACCTCTGGGTATTAAGTGAGTTATAAATAACCTACATCATATAACAACTGTCCCTTTCCTTTTCTGCTGAAGATTCTGGATAAAGCTGCCTAGATCCAAATTCAAAACCATCTTGAGACCAACAACCTGCTTGGCCTCTGGCAATCCGGATTTAGACCAAGACATGGTACTGAGATAGCCCTCATCCAGATGGATGAAGCAAAAGACAATGGAAATCCCTACTTACTCCTACTACTGGACCTATCGGCAGCGTTCGATTTAGTGGACCATAACATCTTAACTACTTACCTGCACACTGCAGCCTCCTTTTTCCCCCAAAGCAGCGGCATGGGTCCAATCCTTCCTCTCAGACAGAACTAGGAGGGATTTCCCCCCCCCTACAGCCTCAGCAGAACCCCCCCAATCACTTGTGGAGTCCAGCAAGGCTCTTGCGTCTCAACCTTAAATATATTCACTAAGCTCTTGTTCGACCTACTATATGACATGGGTATCCTTATACAAACTATGCGGACGATAGGCAAATTCTCATTATGCTCTCAGGCTTGTATGACAAAGACTCCAAAAACTCTAAACTCCTAAATGAAATGTATCTTACATTTCAGGCATGGATGGCTGAACATGGTCTGCGTCTTAATGCTGATACGACGGAGCTACTGCTCACTGGCTCCAGGCAACGCCTCAGCAAGTTAGATCCCCCCCCCCCCCCCCATTACACCTCCTTCAACATTGACCGAAACAATATCAAAGTGTCCAATAATGCAAAAACACTAGGTGTGCCTGGATTCCACCTTATCCCTCTCCAAGCATCAGCAAACACCTCCAAAAGACCCTTCCTGTCCCCCTCAAGCTGTATCACTCTGGCTAGAGCACTTGTACTTTCTAAATTCGATTACTGCAACACTCTCTACCGAGGCACCAGCCAACGCAATTTGAATAAGCTACAAGTGTTGCAAAATAATCCCCTCAGATCTGCACTAAACATTCCTCGCTCCAACCACCTCACAAGCGAGACGAAAAACTAATAGGCTTCCAATACAGGACCGGATCACTTTTAGAACCCTGATGATTACCCACAAATGTCCATCAAACTCGGCACCTAAATACTTGTTTGACTAATTCTCCAGAAAGGAATCATCTAGACCTACCAAAGCTAACTTCCTTCACTGCCTCAACATTTAAAAATTCAAACTGCACAAAGCAGGCGTGTCTAATTTCCCAGAACTAGCGGCTAGAATCTGGAACTCTCTGCCCACTGCTTTAAGAGTCGAACCATCCTTCACAGTCTTCAGATACAAAGTAAAATCATGACTTGCCGTCCAGCTGAATTAGAACTTCTCTTCTCTGACCTCAAACACACGTTCTCACCATATATTTATGTCTATCCCACCTACTCGTAAAGAACATATGCCTTGCTTTGTAACACTAGGCACTCTCCTTGCCTGCTCCTAGACAGATTATATGTGTTTAGAAATCTGTATATAACTGAATGTAATTCATAACTAACTTGTCTTGTTGGTATGCTGTATAGAACCTGTGTATAGAAATCTGTATATTATTTACAGTAATGTGTAACTTTCTATGAATGCATCTTTATTTTTTCCTATGCTGTAACAAAAACTTTAATGCAAGCAAAAGTGCCCAAATATCAACAGGTTCGGCACATTATACAAGCAAATAAACTAAACTTTTTTATCCTGAATATTAGGGAGATTACGCCCAGACAGTTCTTCGCCCTTTTGGTATCTATCACATGTGTTGGTTTTCCCACTGTGACGAGGGAGTTCACTCGTGAGGCACTCTTGTTTTTCATGTAACTACTGTGATCAGGGAGATGACTCCCGACTAATACTCTACTCTTTTGGCTCATTGGACCCCACCCTGCTTTCCCCGCAACTCCCATTAACTGTACCTTTACTGCAGAGAGCTACCGCTTCTTCCCGCAGTCTCAGGTCGGTGTTGGTTCTGCAAGCATTCAGCACTTATTCCTGCTTTCCTCTTCTTTGATCTATGCGGCTCCACAGAGTCAGTGTGTTTTATGGACCACCTCGAAGAGGCCATGCCACCGCTGGATTCTCCCTGCTTCTGCAGAGTGTTTTATCCTGTCTCACATAGTTTCCTGCAGCTTCTCCTTTCAAGACAGACTGTCTCTAGAGCTTTGGGCAGAGCATGTTTGAAATTCCTAGGCCCTGAAGGACAGATGCCAGCTTCCCTCACTTCTTTTCCTGCTCTCAAACTCCTCTAGTCCTTCCTCTGTCTTTACTTTATATTGCTGGGACCCCCCCACCCCCAACATAGCATCAATGTTTGTTGACAATGCCTCTGAAGTTAAAGAAATCCATGTGGATTGGCACATAGATTTTCCATGGACTATCCGATCCATTTACCCCAAGAAAACTATGGCAACAGTCATTTAAAGACATTTGTTTAATTATTTTTTATTATTTGAATGTTTTACATTTTCAAGAACAAGTAATAAACAGTAATTTCAATGCAATACTCTTCCATAATACAGAAGTAAAAAGCACACAAAACTACAATTCAACTAATCCATATATTATAAATAGAAGCCCATCCCATCAAACAGACAAACAAAAACAACAAAGACAAAAAAAAAATATATATATATATATATATATATATATCTGCGTAATGGAATTTGATTGGATCTGCTTATCAGTGATGTCATCAATGACATTTTTGATGTCATCTTTAATGTCCTGGGTGTTAGGCTTAGCAGTGCACAGTGGTGGCGCGAGTTATGGTTGCTTAGCTTACCATAACTGCCGAATTTCAAGGGTTTTTCGGTTTTACTTGGAACCATAACGTCCCTTTAACAAAGTTTTTTTCACTGAATTTCATAGGTTTTTAGTACCACAACTTAACCATAATATCCCTGACATGTAACATAGAACATACTAACCCCCTCGTAGTGATTTTCATGTCCGCGGACTACCGCCATGTCCGCGGACACATCGAATATCTGAGCGTTGTGAATGCAAAATTTAAATAGTGTGCCCCATTTCCCCTTTGAAGTTCGCTCTGAAAAGAGCCTTTTTTTTTTAACATGCTTGACAGACCTGTTATTTTATATTTTTTTTCTTATTTTTTTTTTTTCTTACTTTACTCCTAAAATCTTCACAACCTTCCCCCAGAGCAACCCTTACATTCCAAAATAAAAAGGCATTTCCGGTAAAACAAATAAATGCCATCTTCTTTAAAATTAACAGCATTACTGGCATCAATATTCTCATTGTTACAGAAGAACATACCTGGCACGCCGGCCTTGTCTCCTTAAGAGACAGCGTCAGTGTCACGTGGTTGGAACACGTGACGCGTGCCGTAAGGGGGAGGGAGTTCGGATCGTCAGTAAGAAGTTGTATGCTGAATAAAGAAGACGTGTTCCAGAACTCTCGGTGTGCCTGTCCTTATTGTGTAGGCCCATCCGGGTTTAACAACTGGCGACGAGACGTCTCCTCAGGCCGCCGAGTCCTCCTCCTCCTCGCCTCTGGCGCCCATCCTGCTCCGCAGCCCACGCCATACACCGCCGGCCCGCAAGCGCCTGCGTCCTCCTCCGCATCTGCTGCTCCGCGCCGATCCCGGCCCTGCTCTCAGCACACGCCCACGCGGCTCCGCACCAAGGACGCGTGTTATAAAAACGCACAAACAATTTTGCACTGCACGTGCTCCCAGCTCTAAGCATGAAGGCACACATGCCTCGGTTGATGACACACCTAGCAATGTTTTCACTATTGTCCCATATTGCCCTAGTTAGTAATCCAGAAAGAATTATTTTTGCATTTGGAAGGATCTTCATTACGGCTTCAACCAAGCGTTCCAAATCAGCCAACAAAGAAGGGGCACCGACGTTGCCCAAATGGAAAGCACCATAGTGCAAAACTACCACATGCGGACTGTTCATCGTGGCCATATCCTCACAAACTTGTACAATTCCCTGTAAATTGCAATCAGGCACATTGCTCCACACCACCTCCACTCCTTTCACATCAAAGTTCTTTTCAACATGACTGCATCGAGCGTACTGTTGTAAACCATGCACGAACATATCTCCAAGCACCAACACCCTGACTTTCTCTACTTCTGCCATCTTCATCACACAGTCTCTTTCAACACAAATCCACAACCTCGATTGGCTAAAACCTCTCCAAACTTTGCAAAAAATGTCACAGTGGGCCATATACTTTTTTTGCAAAGTTTGGTGAGGATTCATCCAGAGGACCAGGTAGTTCTGTATCTGATTTTTTTTTTGTTTGTCTTCCTTCTTTGATGAAGTACCTGGTTTACTTTCCCAAATGGGTTCTTTTATGTTTGTGGTACTTGATGAAGTTTTCGTTTTTTACTCTTTGGAGGATTTGCAGTGACATCCTGTTTTCTTTTACAACGTTTTACTTTTTGTGGTACAGAATGTGTTTAGATAGGGGGGTGTATAGTGAGCGAAGTCTATTGTATTCTAAAATGCAAGGAATATCACTGTTTACTTTACTTGCATCAAAGTTGATTAGGAATAGACAGTCAAGTGTACGTAAGCGTGATAGTGCTACGTAACTCATGCCTTCTTTGAATACTGTTACCAATGTCTATCATTGCTTTGTCTAGGGTAAGACCTTGTGATTTATGAATTGTGACTGCGTATGCCAGAGTTAGAGAACATTTTTCTCTGCGTACATACATGTCTTTGAATAGAAGGAATCGAGCTGTTGAGCGTCCTATCCTTTTTACTTCTGAAGGTTTGTCAAAGAGAATATTGTCTAACTGAATTGTTTTGTCACGTGGGTATGTTTGAAAGCCAACAACTGTACCGAGTGCTCCATTAACTAGTCCTTGGTCCACGTCAAGGTTACGTTTAAGCATTACTCTGCAATTTTAGGACAATTTTATATCTTTTCCAATCCTGCTGTGTTTGAGATTGATTTTTCTAAACTATTTAGTCTTGTTGTGGCTTGGTCACACATGGGTAGTGTCATACCATGTACATCTAGTTTGTCTGTGGCACTAATTTCCATTATTGGTTGCATTTCTTTACTTAACATTATTTAATTGAATTTGAAACAGCTTGCAAGAGTTGGCATTAAGGCCATACAATTGACATTTTTGTGGGCTAATTGTTCCATAACATCTGTAGCACATGCATTATCACCATAAAGTGCATGAATGTGCCGGGTTTTCAATATTACTTCTGCTTCTTTAGAAAGTATACCAACTGATACTTTTTAAGATGTTGGCATAAGTGAGATCTGCAGATTGCGGCATGTTTTCTGTTAATTCTCTTTATTGGAAATGTTGCCAAAGGTTGATATTTCCAATGCTGCCAACAGTTTTACCGCAGAGTTTGTGTCCTAATGTTTTAAAAATAGGCTTACCTTTTACTGTTGTCAATTGAAGAAGATCTCCGAAAACAATGTGTTATCCTGCAAAGAGCTCTTCATAGTTTGTTTTGAGTACTTCTTGTAATCTGAGGTGAATCAAAGCCAACATTAGGTTGGACACCATGCTCACTTCATCTATTAGAAGCATTTTCATTTGTTTCAATACTCTGCGTAGTTCCATTGCAGCTTCTGTAGAAAGTTTGTAATAGTCTAATTTGTTTTGGTGTTCTACTGGCAGGAGTAGTAATCGGTGTAAAGTGACACCACCTATGTTGTAGGCAGCTAAACCTGTGGGAGCAGTGACAATAGCTAACAGTTTGTTGTTGTTTGTCAATTGTTGAAGGAATTTACTGATGATTTTGATTAGGAATGTTTTGCCAGAACCAGCTTCACCGCTGACGTACAATAGTATAGGTTTGTAATTTTAGCAGGTGCATTCTTTGTTTTCATGTTGTACACCATGTGGAATTTCTTTTGTTAATTCTTGAAAAATGCTACGTTGCTCATCGTTTACTTTTGATTGTTATATAGTTCAGTCTTCTTTATCTTCATACTGACACATGGTGTTTTCTACTTCTATTATAGCTAATTCTGCCTCATTTGTTATTAGTGGCTCTCCCAGTGGTTCTTTGCTTCCTGTTACAGAAGGTTGACTACTGTCAGGAGTGTCCTTATCTAGTTGGGCCTGGAGTAGTTCTTAGTGTTGCTGTTCATTGTGCAACATTGTTTTGTACTGTGTAAAGTTTACATCAGTTATAGTGCTTTAATTTGCTTTGAAAGAGTCTTCATACGAGTCATAGTTATCTAGTATTTCTTTTCTCCATGTTTAAAGAGTTGTAGCAGGGACATGTAATATACTTCATGTTGAGGAGTCTTTAATGACAATTTGATATGATTCATTAAATTTGGTTTTGTGAGTTTTACTAAGCTGCCTTCACAGTTTGTCACTCTGTATTTACCTTTTTTTCAATCAGGTTTTATATTATTTTTGTATGTGTAGTTTTGGGCTATGTGGTATAGACACATGGTTTCCAAAGTGGTATTCCTGTTTGGGTAGTATGTGTCCAATAAATTGTTTTTTAAAATGTCTTGACTGTTGGGATCATGTTTGGCTATTGTTTCTATATCTTCGTATGATTTTAGAACTCTTTCTAGATTTAGCTGGACCAAGACTTAGCCATACTATATTTTCAGATTTACCATACAGTGCAGTACCAGTTAAACAATCAGCTGCTTCATAGGATCCACATTCTCTATGGGACAGCATTTTATGCCCAAGCTGTATAATTTTTTAGACACTGTATTATCTGATGACATGTCATTCCAGAGATCTTGCAGCTCTGTCTTTTCTGCTTTGGTTAAGTATGCTGTGACATATCGTGCAACTGCAGTAGAATTGTCTGCAACGTACTGCACATCTATGTTTGCATTCCATAAGTGGGCAATGATTACATTGTAATCATTGATATATTTTTCTTCTTTTCTTTTGATGTAATATGTATTTTTAGGTGACTTACCTTTAACACTATGTCTAACTGAAGACATGAGGTTGTTCACTTGACCTGTATTTGTAACTGGTCTAGGGAAACCAAATCGGCATTTGGTGTAGTATTTTCCTTTGTTTTTGTATTTGCGACGACAATATTTGCCACATTTGTGTCTTTGAAATTGTAAAATGTGTGCATGAAGATCACTATTTTTGGATTCCGATGGAATTTCACAAGTGACATTTTTCAATAAACTGTAAAACAGTGGCATCACTGTCTTGACCAAATTTAGGAGCATCTTTAATCCATAAAAGCATGTGGATATGTGGTGCTCCTCTGGCTTGGTATTCTTTTCTCCAAAAGTGTTGCACTTCTCCAAGGGGAGAAACAGTTTTATTACAAATAAAATGTAGCATAGCAATGAAGCGATGGTGAAAATATCTTGAAACATTAACAGGATCCAGAGAACAAAGTTCTCCAGGTTTATAGTAGATCTATGTTTTGTTTTTGTTTGATATGCGTAGGAAATCATGCAAATCTTCCATGCATATTCTGCACAACTTAATGTAACAAACCAAGTGGGTGGGCCAAGGTTTCTGATCATACAACGGACAGCTCCGTGACGTCGAAACCAGTACTCTTTAGTACCATGCATATTTGCTAATAGATTTGTAATATTTGATTGTAAAACCTCATCTTTTTGTTGCACTTTTTGTAATAACTGTAGCTGTCATATTTTGAAAGTGTGATCCTGATTTTAAGATGTGTGCAACTCCGTAACAAAGTTGCTAGTTCACTTTCAAAGAGTAGGTGGAATATGTATTCCACATTGTCTAAATCTGATATCTTCAGAATACATCCGTAATGAGCGGTATTCTGATGCTGATTTTGAATAGGTCTATCATACCTTCCTCCTTTGCCTGTAGGAAAAGGTAGAGGAAAAGCACGTGCTTCTATACTTTTTTCCCATATGCTGATTGGTGATCCTTTTGTTTGACGCATGGTACGTTTCCAGTGCATCTTCTATGGTGTCATTAGAGTGCAATGGATGAATTGTATAATGGTCTAAAGTGTTTGATATTGTAGCAGGATCTAGGAGTTCAAGTTGACCAGCTTCTTGTCTCTCTGGAATTATTTCAGTTGTATTATTCAAGTTTTCTTCAATATTAATTTCTTTGTAATATTCATTATTCTCTTTACGATATTACAAGGCTTCTCCAACGTTCTGTATATCTACCAGCTGTTGCCAATTTGTTTTGTCTTTTGTAGGTACTCCATTTACCAAGATAATTAAAGATTGTTGCATTGGACGTTGCACTCCTAGTTTTAGATATAATGGTAAATGCACTACTTTTCCACGAATACCTTTCACTAATTCAGAGGGAGGTAATTTTGTAGTTTTTGGTTGAAGGCGTATTATTGCTTGAAATGGGTGCACTGTTTGAATTATGATGCTCACATATAAATTAAGTTGTTGAAGGGGTTTTGGTAGTGGATATAATTCCAAATTATTTGTTATAGCACGTGAAGGAGTTTGGTTGTTAAGTTTTGTAGTGCAGTAACTACAAAGTATTATGGGGTCAGTTATTTCGTATTTGTTTTCTGCAATAAGGTAGAGAGCTAATTCAAACCATTTAGAATCTATAGGTCTACAGTTTTTGTGTTACTTTTTATAAAAGTTCTGCGGAACATACACACACATGGTTTGGTACTTCAGCTGATGTACCATTAAATTTTAATATTTCTTTTTTGTATGTGTGTAGTAAAAGGTTGCCATGTGTAGAATTGTTACTAATTTGGTTTACAGCCATTTCATTCTGTAAGTGGGTTTCAATTCCAAATTTTTTTTCTGGCTATAGTCGATTTCTTCTAGTAGGTCTTTTGCTGTACCATGTAGAAGAATGTTACTTAAAATTGGCTGGTGCTAAAGCAGGACTTTTAGCATAGTACAGTTTATAAACTAGATTTCTTATAGTTGAATGATGTGTTGATATCCTTTTGATATCATGGAAAGTGGTTTTGCAACTAGGTCCTGTAATGCAGGCCAATGAATGTCCTTGTAGTCCTGTGTACTTGCGTACTGGACAGGTATCCATATTTTGCAGTAGTTCAATTTTGATTTGGTCTTTGCTTTTCACATATTGATTGAGGAATTGGCGTAAAGACTTGAAAAATTGTTTGGGAATGTTACACATTGACGTGCATGGCCATTTGTACACTAGATGTTCTGATTCAGTTGAATGTAGGGGTAATTCTAAGTTTTCAGGACATTTTTGTAAGGAGTACTTCTTGGTCCATTATGGTATTAACTTTTTCATAACCTCGACCACTGCTATGTATGGCAATTGTATTTGTTTGCTTTTGTTTGTACGCTTCTTCATTAAAGTATGGTTCTGTGCTCGTAGTGTGACTCCATTCACATCCGCAGATACTTAAGAAGTTCTTTCTGTTGACATTTCGTTTATTGAGAAGTCTTTTTTGTAATTTAGTTATTAGTTTTGTTGGTGGTTTCATTTTGTTTAACACTAAAATAAATAACTTTCTTTTGAGAAGAATTGAACTGTCTATCAACACTTCTAAGATTAATTTCCTACGATAGGTTTTAAGCGTTGAACCTGGTTTCTCTCCTGTTTTATAAGATTTTGAAGGACCTTGTGACGGAACATTTTGGCTAAAATAATTTTCTTGGTATGCTTACTTTGAACTATATCAAGATTTAAAGAAGCAGTTTTATCTGTAGTGATAGCTGATTTTCTACTAATTGTTTTTTGGTTTACATTTTGATAGAGGAGGCACAGTTTTTCTACTTGAAATTTCTTTTGTTTCACTAAATGACTATTAGCTGTTTTGTTTCAACTTTTTTTTACAAATTATGATAGAGATAGATGCTTATGTTGGACACTTATTTTCATTTGCTCTACTTCTGCGTTGCTTTCTACGGACTTGATTTTTGGTAGGCATTCTTTACGGTCGGTTGAAAAAAATAAAGAAGGTATGGGCTGGGGTGTTCTGCAATGTATGTGTGCTGTGTGCATGAGTGAGTAAGATGATGTAATGGTGTGCGATTGTGCATTGGGAACTACAACTGGTAGGGATGGGTATTCTTGAATTAATGTGTTACTAAACTGGGGTTCAGATGACAGAAAAAAGTAAGCTAGTGGTAGTAAGCTAGTGGTGTGGAGAAGTATAAATAGTATATCTAATGCTATACAATTAAAACAGTTGTTTGTTCTATAACATCTAAATTCTAGCAGTTGGGCAATTTGTGTGTCGAAAAATAGGAATTTGTGGGCCATTCTGGCTGTAAATCGCCGTTTAAGACATGGGGATTTTTGGACAGAATGGTGCAGAAACTCTATTTTTAGGCACAGAAACAGCATGAATTAACCTTACAGTGTGTTTGAGTAATAATACAAATATTATGGTGATAATTCTACTTACTTTTTTTCTAAAATGAGCAGGTTACTTCTTAGTTCTTTGTACTTCAAATTCGGTTGCTTCTTTTCAGTAAAATGGGCTTCACTGCAATTGTAAAAGAAACAAATTAGTAATTTTGTTTGTACATAGCACCGTTTTTAATTTAGACTGATTTTTTTTAATGTAAATCCTCAGCGCCTTCCTCAAAACAATTAAAGCCATCTTATTTACATAAGATACGTCGCACCAGTTGAATACATGATATGTTCTGAATGAACTAATTGTATTGCAATAACTATAGCAAACAAAATATCTTTACTAGGTCTTGTGAAATTCATAATGTACCACTGAATACCATTATTCCTGTAACTAAGCTCTTCCAAGTAATAGTGCCTCAATGTCATGGGCTGCTTGTCCTATATAAATGTAAGTAATTAAATAAAGAAATTAAAAAAATTATGTAATTATACAAGTATTATTGTTTGAGATTTGAACATATAGTCAAACAAAATTGCATGCACACTCTATGTAGTTCATTTCAAAAATGTTAGTTTAACATGATTTGAGTGTGTATAAATTAGTATAAAGATTTGTGACAGTTGATTTTAGGAGATTGAAAAAAGACATTCATTTTACAGACTATACAAGCTAAAAGTCAGAAAATGTGTTCATGTACTGTACAGAAAACATGCATACCTGTAGTTTGTGTTCATGCATGGAGCTGCAAGTAGAAATCTTGGAGACTTGTACAGTATTTCTTGTAGATTGTGCTTGCCAATGATAGGACACTTGTACTCAGAGAGATTCACAGTACATTTGCAGTGCTGATCTATGATGATGCAGTTAGATGTAGAGGTCTTGAATGCGATTGGTGGATGGTCATGTGACTTCTTAACTACAGTTTAGTGGGTGTGTTGTGCCAGAGAGAGTTTTTCAGATACTCCTTTTGCTGAGAGAAGAACAGATCGCAATGGCTGTTTCTCTCAGAAAACAGATTGTTTGAATTTTGGGAGACTCGTGGATACACTGGTTGAAGGTGCATGCAGAAACCTGTGGAGTAGCTGTAAATCTTGGATTCCCACACATGGAAGTACATTGGCATGGAGTACGTGGAATGAAGTGGTTGGACTGGTTACCTCGCTGTGCTACTTTGGAGACAGAGCAACATCCAGATATAATTATAATTCATTGTGGAGGGAACAGTTTAGGACATGTGTCTGGAATTTCTTTGCAATTTGCAATGAAAGAAGGACTTGGGAAGGTCATGGACATGTTTCCAAATTCTCAAGTAATTTTTTCACGGATAGCGCAGAGACAAATGTGGCTTTGTTCTTCATTTGGTCCACAAATGGAGAAAGCAAGGCGCAATGTCAATAAGGCTGTGTGTGCCTTTCTAATAGATTTTGGCATGTCCTCTTTTCAAAATGAAAATATTATGTTTCGTAGTACATACATTTTTCGCAGAGATGGAGTACATCTAACTTATGCTGGCAATCAGATATTTCTAAGAAACATACAAAATGCATTGTGACCTTTTTTAGAATGACAGCATCCATTTTGAAGAAGGTGTTGAGTATTTATAATTTTTGAAACACAAACACCTCCCAAAGGCTATTTTCAGAGCCACCACTTCCTCCCAGAGAAAATTGCAATGGTTTTGATAGGGTAGCACCCCAAAATCTTAGATGTTCGCGGACTTCTAAAAAAATACAAAGGGCCCTGCTTCATTTATTTTCACTTCTATTTTTTAACTGTGAAAGGCGGCTCTGAAAAGAGCCTTACATTTTTTGGTTTTTTATACACGACACTAGGAGATGAGTGGAAAGGAGGGAAAAGGGGGGACACCAACCACAGGGATAAGAAAGGGCGAGCTGAGCGATGAAGATGTAGAGTGGGTTTTATTTGGGTAGTGAGCAGGTCTTCTCGTGCTCTGAGACGATAGTCTCAAAAGCACTAAGAAGTCGCTCCCCCGTGCAGAGTACTGTGTCGCAGTACATACACACAACTGTGACCCTCGAAAGGTAAGGGTCATCAGCATTATGTATGGCCTGTGAGGCAGCTTGAGGAAGACGCTGTCCTACAGAGGTGTTCCTTGTGGTGACAGGACAGAAACAGGATGAAGTAGAGGAAATCAACCTACTACGCTCCTCGCAAGGTACATCCTTGCGAATGGCCCCAGAGTGAAATGACCTTTGGTGTTGCTTCATGGTAGTGGTCCCAAAGCTGTACGAACCATGCCTCCCGCGACTGAGCACTCATTGCAGGTGACTCGGTTCGCACGAGCCTTAGGACCATCCCCATGAATGGTAAATAACCGCCACACCCAAGACTCACGCCGAGTGCGGGTAGTAGGGATTTCCTCATTCTCGTCATCCTCTTCTTCCTCCTCTGCATCCTCACTCCTGTTCCCCTCTTCAGGCCCTTGGGGAGGTGGTGGGGGTGGTGCTGAAGCAGGTGCAGCACCAGGTGGCAGTAGTGCAGCCATGGATGCCATCTCGATGGTGTAATCTGCAAGTTGCAGGAAAAATAGCTGTGCTCTAAAGAATAGCCAGAAACACAATGAGAATAAGCTCTATGGCGTGGTCTTTTATAAGGGTGCTTGTACGCGGTTCGCGGACATGCGCGATGCCTGCGGACAGATCGAACACAAAAAAAGGTTCAAAAACTTTCAAAAAGTATGTAGAAACTCAGGATTAGTATGTGGGACTTGTGCTATGGTACGTTTTTATTGACAAATATTGTGCATTACTTGAAAATGTACTTTTAAATTGTTCGGGGACACGAACAGTGTCCGCATTCAGAACACGCGATCAGCATGGGCGCGGTCATATGTTCGCGAAGGAAGCGGCTGTCTGCAGGAAACCAAATGCACGGACATTGGTTTGCGCATGCACGTTGATGTTCTACGGACACTGTTCGGGTCCTGAAGTAATTAAAAGTGTCACATGTCTAACAGTTACGGACAACCGTTTGTTCTTAGAACAGTTTAACTTCCTTGCGAACAATACGGACAGACATAGCGTCCTCAGGACACCTCCATTTTTGTTTATTTACGAACATTTCAGAACACCGCGTGTGTTCTAAGAACAGTTCCAACTTGCTAACGAACATTATGGACATGTATAGTGTTCTTCAGGACACCTCCATTTTCGTTTCTTTACGAACATTTCAGAACACCGAGTGTGTTCTAGACAGTTTCAACTTGCTAGCGAACAGTACGGACTGGTATACTGTACTTCAGGACGCCATTTTAATTTATTTACGAACATTTCAGAACAACCGCGCTGTCTGCGGACACCTAAATTGTTTTGGTTTTTTTAAACTGAAACTAATTCCAACACAATATAAAAATTTTACTTGAACATATATTAACAATTCATGAAGATGAGGCAGAAACGGAAACAAAAACAGGAGAATTAGGGGTTTCAACATGATTGGTATCAGGTGAAGAAGGGATGGAAGTCTCATCACAACGATTTGGGTTATGGAGAGGGTTTGGGGATAATTGACTGGGATATGGTGAGGGGGACAAGTACATGTGGGACAATGGTATGAGGTTTTTGTTTTAAAATGCTCCTCAACAAAAGTTTTAAAATTGGTCAACAATGTATCCATTTTTTCTTTTATGCTGTCAAGAGTGTTATCCGTAACAGTTTCTTCAGAGGTATTTTCTATTTTGGTATGCTCTGTACAAAAAAAAAAAAAAAAAAATTATATATATATTAAATGTATATAAAATAATTAATTGGTTTATATTGTAAAGTGTGTACCATTAGTTTCACTATCTTCTGACATTTCCTCATGTGGGAAATGCTCCTCTAGCCATTCCAGAGTACTAGACATTTCTGTGAGAAAAAAAAAGATAATATATATTTTTTTAATCTAATACAGAAAGTTTATAAATATAGGAGTAAAATTAAGTACATTTACTATTTCAGGTAAGATTTGTTCTGAGTACTCTGTAGGTCTGGTCTTGCTCTTAGTTGTGGAGTGTCTGAGGTAATTTGTTGGAAGCAAATTTATCTTTTGGTATATCCCATTTTAGAACATATTGTATTTAAATGAATGGTTAGTGTGTTATATATGGGTTACATTTCTTATGCATTATGTGTGCTGCTTTGTGAATTTTTCAAATATTACTCCGTTATGATATAACAATTAAACATACCCTCCCAGAGTTTTTAGGTGGTGGTACTGTTGTCCGAACATGTCCGCGGACATCAAAAAAGTTCGGACATCAAATTCAGTAGAAGGGGTTCAGTATGTTCCATATTACATGTACATAAAGTGAAAGTTATTATTGTTAAGGTGTGCTACTAAAAACCTATGAAATTCAGTGAAAAAAAACTTTGTTAAAGGGAAGTTATGGTTCCAAGTAAAACCGAAAAACCCTTGAAATTCGCCAGTTATGGTAAGCAAAGCAACCATAACTCGCGCCACCACCGTGCACTGCTAAGCCTAACACCCAGGACATCAAAGATGACATCACAAATGTCATTGATGACATCACATGTACATTTACCTTTCATGAAAAGTCTGTAAAAGGGATTCTTAGTGTAATGTTAATAAAAAAAGTGTCAAAGATTATTGGAATAAATATCAAGTGCTAATCAGTGCATTAAGCTATGCATTGATCTAAATAGCATTCTATTATTAACTTCAATCCAGTATACTAATGTACTCATGTAGAAACATGTGAAGCATACATGATGGCGGTGCAATATTCATAAGCTTGCCATGTTGAATAGTGAAATGATAACGTGTTCATAACCTAACTGATTACCTTCATGCAGAGAAATGATTGCTTCGTTTCAAAGCTGTTATATATATATATATATATATATATATATATCACATGATGTGTCTGGACCCCAAGTAAAATAGTGAGTACAACAAAAATATTAGCGTATACAGGGAAAGTACAGTAATAAAAAAACATCAACACTATCAGAAGGTGCTGATAACTCTACTGATAATTTTAATGCACAAAAAGGATTGCTGTCTTTCAAGGTTGTGTCTTCCCCTATGTATGTTTCATATGATATGACTAGACCATAAGGGAATTAGAACATACTTGAAGGATAAGTCTACAAATATAGTACATTTACAATTTTTAGTTCCTGACTGCTACTGAAGAAAATCATGTGGCCTAGCTAGGTCAGGAAAGGAAAAAAGGGGGCAGACATGTGATGTCATCAGTGATGTCATGACATTTGTGATGTCATCTTTGATGTCCTGGGTGTTAGGCTTAGCAGTGCACGGTGGTGGCGTGAGTTATGGTTGCTTAGCTTACCATAACTGGTAAATTTCAAGGGTTTTTCGGTTTTACTTGGAACCATAACGTCCCTTTAACAAAGTTTTTTGACTGATATGACAATGCATTACTTACCGTAAAAGCATTTCTGATGGTTGTATCTGCTTAGATTCACATGCTGTGCATAGGTCAGACATCCAGTGGTCACTGCGGAGTATTGCATTTTGTTTTTCGTAGTCGAAAAGGGACGTCGACAAGGCGTGTCTGAAATACTATCCCTATAGTGACGTGCGTTGTACTCACAATCCCTCACGCGTCGAGGTCCCTCTGTTTGTATTTTTCTTCCCTGAGGGAGCCTTCTAGACGTGAGTGAGTACAGAAAAGAGAGCTATAAAAGGAAGTCTATGTTCCTTCCATCCGAGCGGGGAGGAAGAGTGGGCGCATGCGAGTCTAAGCAGATACAACCATCAGAAATGCTTTTACTGTAAGTAATGCATTGTCTTCTGACGTTTGTTAATCTGCTTAGAATCGCATGCTGTGCATAGACTAGCGAGCAGTACCCGGAGTTGGCGGTGGGTTATGAGAAGGAACAGTAGAGAAAAGATGTCTTAATACTGCCTGTCCCACCTGGGAGTCAGATCTCGAGTGTGCATCTAGACAGTGTTTTGTAAAGGTGTGCACAGAACTCCAGGTAGCCGCTTTGCAGATGGACTCAAGGGGAACATTTGCAATGAATGCTATGGACGCCCCCGTGCCTCGAGTAGAGTGTGCTCTTGGCTTAAAGGGCAGTTCTCTCTTAGCAAGAGTATAGCAGAGAGTGATGCATTGAACAATCCATCTAGAAATAGTGGACTTTGAAACTGCATCCCCTTCTCTTCCTGCTGCCACCGAGACGAAGAACTGATTAGTCTTCCTTAGTGGTCTGGTCCTTTCCATGTAGAACATGACCGCTCACATCTAGTGTGTGTAGAGTTTTTTTCTCCCAAGTTGGAAGGATTTTGAAAGAACGTTGGCAGTTCTATAGACTGGTTTACGTGGAATTTCGAGATGAATTTCGGAGCAAACCTTGGGTGCGTGCGTAGAACCACCTTATCTCTGTGAACTGTAACGAAGGGGTCTAGAACAGAAAGAGCCTGTAGTTCACTTACTCTCCTGATGGAGGTGATAGCTATTAGAAAAGCAGTCTTAAGAGTGAGGTGTTTAAGAGATGCTTTGTGCATGGGTTCGAATGGTGAGCCCATGAGTCTGGTAAGTACCACGTTAAGGTCCCATCCGGGAGCTGGGTCAGCTATCGGGGGGTGTATTCTCTTTACTCCCTCCATGAAGGCCTTTATAACAGGGATCTTCCACCACGACACTTTGAGTTGGGAAGTGGTGCATGCAGAAAGTGCCGCTAGGTGGACTTTAATGGAATTGAACACTAGACCTGAATCCAATAAGTGGGTCAGGTATAGAACAATATGTGTGGGAGAGCAGTCAATCGGGTTGATGCTTTTTTTCTCTGCACCAGATGACAAATCTCTTCCACTTGCTAGAATAGCAGTGGCGAGTGTTAGGTTTTCTGGCTTCCCTGAGGATGTCCATGCAGCTCTGCGGGAGCTGTAGATGTCCGAATTCTATGATCTCAGGAGCCAAGCTGCTAAGTTCATGTTCTGGGGGCATGGATGCAGAGTCCTGCCCTTGTCTGGTGACAGCATGTTGTACGGGCAGGGGAGTTTCACTGGGGGAGATAGAGACATCTCCATCAAGTGAGCGAACCATGGCTGTCGGGCCCACATTGGGGCCGCCAGTATCATGGTCACTTGTTCCTGGTGCATCTTGTGCACCACCTTGTTGAGAAGGGGAGTCGGGGGGGAAAAGCGTAAACAAATTTCCCTGACCATTGCATCGACAGACCGTTCCCCTTGGATTGGTTCTGGGGGTACCTGGAGGCGTAACTTTGGCATTGTGAGTTCTCCAGGGTTGCGAACAGGTCTATTTCTGGGAATCCCCATTGTGTGAAGACGAAGACGATGTCTTCGTGCAGTCGCTATTCGTACTCTTCGGGCAGGGGGAAATCTCTGCTGAGTTTGTCTGCCAGCAGATTGAGTTCCCCTGGTACATGTTGTGACAGTAGGAACATGTTTTGTTTGAGAGCCCACTTCCATATATTTTGGGCCAGTTTGGACAGTCCTGGAGAGTGGGTGCCCCCCTGCTTGTTGATGTAGTACATGGCTGTGGTGCTGTCTGTAAGGACCAACACAGTCTTGCCTTGTAGGTGTTCCTGGAAGGCTTTTAGCGCCTTGAACACAGCTAGTAGCTCCAGTAGATTTATGTGTTTGGAAGCTACGTTCGGAGTCCACACTCCGTGAGCAGTCTGATGGGATAGGTGAGCCCCCCATCCTGTGATGGATGCGTCTGGTTAGAGTGGCTTCCGCCGCGGGTGTGGCAAAGGTTTTCCCCTCTTTCCAGGTTTTCCTTTGTCCACCACCGTAGCGAGAGAACCAAGGCCTGCGAGACCACCACTAGATCGTCCCATAGTCCGCTGGCCTGACACCACTGGCTGTTGAGCCACTCTTGCATAGAGCGCAGGCGCGCGTGAGGTACTAAATAAATACACGACGCCATCATGCCTAGCAAGCGCATTGCTTTGCGTACCGTCACCTCTCGACCGGTCACATATTGAGGGATCTGAAACAGCATGTTTTGGACCCTCTCGGAGGGGAAGACGAGGCCGCCCTTTGTTTGAAATAGAGCCCCTAGGAATTGTTTGATTTGGCTGGGGTCTAAGCTGGACTTCTTTTCGTTGATGGAGAAGCCCAACTGGAACAAAAGGTCTACAGTCTTTTGGGTATTGGAGAAGCAGGTTTCGTAAGAATCCCCTGTTATGAGCCAGTCGTCGAGGTAAGGGTAAACTGGGATGGACAACCTGCGCAGGTGGGCTGCTGCCACTGCCAGTACCTTCATGAATACACTTGGTGCGGATGCTATGCCGAAGGGTAGCACTTTGAACTGGTAGTGGTTGCCCTCTATCATGAACCTGAGGTATCTTCTGTGCGCTGGCAACATTAAAATATGAAAGTATGCATCTTTCATGTCCAATGTTGTCATGTAACCTCCCTGTGATAGCAGTGGGATCACTTCCTGTAAGGTCACCATACGAAACTTCTGGGGTTTGATAAACCTGTTCGCTGGGCGCAGATCTAATACAGGGCGCATGGTTAGATCCTTTTTGGGTACAAGGAAGTACACTGAATAAATACCTTCCGTTACCGGAGATAGAGGCACGACCTCTATGGCTCCTTTTTCCAGCAGTAGTTGTACTTCTTGGAGAAGGATGGCAAGGTGTTCTGGTGTCATGCGTCGTCCCCTCGGGGTTCTGTATGTTGGGGAGCTGTTGAATTCGATGCAGTATCCGTGGGCTACGGTGGAAAGTACCCAGCGGTCTGACGTTATTCCCTCCCATGCTGGAAGAAAGGATGTTATCCGGCCCCCGACCGGTGTTGCAGGGGAGGGGACGCGAATCTTCGCGTCACTTGTTGTTGTTGGGGGCTTGGGAGCCTCTGGGGGTGGACCCCCGACCTCTCCCTTTGCCACGGCGCTGGCCTCTTTGGCTGTACTGGCCACTATTGGTCTGGTAATTGGTGGCAGGTTACTGTTGCTGCTGATTCTGCTGTTGGCGTTGGCCACTAAAAAAGCGTTTGTTGCCATAGCTGCGTCTGGTAGTGGGCTTAGAGATCTGGTCAAGAGTTTTGATAGTATCAAACTCTTTTCTTAGCCATCTCCAGAGCCTCATCAACCGCTTTCCCGAAGAGGTTTGAGTCCTCAACAGGTTTATTTATTAAAAAGACGCCTGTGTCTCCGGTTTGAACCCTGAGGTGCGCAGCCATACATGGCGTTTTAGGAGTATTCCCTGAACCAGGGAACGTCCCGCTGTCTCTGCAGCATCCAGAGAGTTCTTTACAATACTCTGGTTGACCTGGGTTCCTTCGCCAATAGTTGATAGCAGGCGTGTACATAGTGGTTCCGGCGCCTCTTCGGCGTCTTTGCGCAGTTTGGCCCACTGCGCGTCCGCATAGCTAGCTAGCAAAGAATTGTTGTTGGCAATTCTTGCCGAAAAGGCAGCCGAGGATGTGACTCTCTTTGCAAGGGCATATAACCTCTTGCCCTCCTTGTCAGGTGGTGCCTCGCTGGTGGACAGCGGCACCCCTGCCCTCTTCCTTGTATTAGTTACTACAAGGGAATCCGGAATGGAATGTCCCCTGATGTACAGCGGGTCTGAGGGTGAAGGAGTGAAACGTTTTTCAATTCTTGGATTAACTCCTCTGATTAGTGCGGGTGTGGATAGCGAAGGGATGATTCTTCTCTTCACTGAAGCGAGGAGGGGAATGGTCTTGCTGACCGGGGGTTTCTCCTTGATTACTCTTTCCACAAAGTCTATTTCAGGAGAGATCTCCCCAGTGTCCAGTTCGAAATGTGCTGCTGCTCTGCGCAACAGGGCATTGAATGTGGGCTGATCGTCAATGGGAGACGTGTTTCTAACAGGTGATTTGTCAGGAGGATTTAGGTTTAGGACATCAGTGTCCGAATATACTGATGGGGATTGCCAGGGATGAGAAGGTCCTTCTTCTGGATTTTCTCCGAAGCCTTCTCCTACCATGTCTGGGCTGTCTTCCAGACCTTACCCCTGGTTCTGTCCCTCTTCATCGTCCACAAATTCATCCTCCTCTTCCAAGTATTGTTCCTCACCAGTGAGGTCATACACATTAGGGAAATCTGAGGCTGTGTCCTGCTAGGGATAGCCTAGTCTCGGATATTTGGCCCTGGGGTCCTCCTGAGGCCCTTCTCTTGTCTTCTTGGGAGTGGGAGGGTTCTGGGTCTTCATAAACCTCTCCATGCAGAGATGGAGCCTTTCCATGGTTTCATGGGGTAACCCGGAGCGGTCTAGCGGGGGAAAATTAGTGTCATCTAGCTGAAAACGGCTCGACCTCTCCCATAACGTCGAGGAAAGTGTCCCGTCGCCTTCCGAAAAGCCTTCCGGTGTGCTGGGGGTCCCCCCCGACTGAAGGGGGTAGTCCCTGTCTTTCTTCGGGCTTTTTCGGCGTGTCTTTTGACCTTTGCGTAACGCTCGACGTGTCTTTCGGCGTACGCTTCTGGGCGTCGGCTACAATGATCCTCGCCAAGCTCTCTGCGACTCGTTTGTCAGCGGAGGGCTGTGGTTTCGACATTACGGGTGTCGATCGTTCTACGGCGGCGTGCGCTCTGCTGGTGCGCGCCGTCCGATGGTTTGGGGGCGGTGCCCTTATTTGCCGAAAGCCCAGTCGCTGGTCGCGGCTGCGGTTGCGAGAGGGGCTTCAAACCTGAACGGTCCGAGGAGGCCGCCGGTGGAACCTGCGTCTCCTTGGGCGCTGATGCTTTTAGTCTTCGACGAAGAAAAGCCATGGGTTGTGTGCTTATGTGTGGTATCATGTGCGTCAGTGTCGCCGGGGTGTTAATTCCCATAAGCAGGGCGTGAGCCGAGCCCGTCGGGGCCAGGGACAGACGACGAAGAGCGCTCTTTAGCGGGGTCTACGACTTCCGTAGCGGAGGTCGTGTTATCACGTTCCTCGTCACTGTCGGTGGTAGCAGCGGCGGGTGAAGAATCGGCCTTCGACATAGCGTAGGCCGCCCACCTCTTGACCCTACGGTCTTTTAGAGTCTTTGGCTTAAGAAGCCGTGCGACCCTCCTCTTTGTGATCGAGGGGCAAGCAGCGGTTACACCGTGAATGCTTGTCCTTCCAAGTAAACTTGACCTCGCAACGCGGGCAAAACCTAAAGGGTGTCCTCTCCATAGCTGAGGCAATAAATCGTGATAACGACCCCAAGGGAAAGGAAGGGGAAAAGGAAAGGCATTCTCAGAAAAGAACCAGAGATGTCCCACGACCCCACTCTCCCTACTGTATTTGGCCTGCGAGGCCAGGCCACGTGTTCGGCAACGCCGAAGGATCTCCTCCGCTCGTCCCCTCCGTCGAAGATCTTGCTCGGCGGAGACAGCTTCACAACTGCGTTGAGGGAGGGATCGATGTGTTATATATTAAATAGGAAAAACGACCAAAGGTCGAGGAGATGAAATCTGCAATGTCTCTCGAGGAGCTCCGCGTAAAGGCGACCAGTAGCTGGGCGGAAAAAAACTATCTGAGGGACCTCGACGCGTGAGGGATTGTGGGTACAACGCACGTCACTATAGGGATAGTATTTCAGACACGCCTTGTCGACGTCCCTTTTCGACTACGAAAAACAAAATGCAATACTCGCAGTGACCACTGGATGTCGGACCTATGCACAGCATGTGATTCTAAGCAGATTAACAAACATCAGAAATATATATATACACACAAACACAAAATTAGATGTGTTTTTGCGCTAAAATATTTGCGGTACACATCCCGCGATGAAGGGACGTAACGTTTGTAACACTATCCGCGACTTGTAGTGTACCCAAAATCTTTCACGCATCGAGGTCACTCTAGTTGTGTTTTTTCTGCCGTGAGGGAGCCTTATGACTAACGTGAGTGAGTACAGATTGAGAGATATAATAAGAGGTCTATGTTCCTGCTACTCTGAGCAGGGAGGAAGGGTGGGCGCATGTGAATCTAAGCAGATAAATTCATAAGAAAGCTATTACGGCGAGTAATGCATGTCTTCTGATGCTTGCGAATCTGCTTAGAGTCACATGCTGTGCATAGACTAGCGAGCAGTAATCAGAGTTGGAGGTGGGGGTGTGAGAAGGAACAGTAGTAAAGAGATATCTTAGTACCGCTTGTCCAACCTGAGCATCTGACCTAGAGCGAGTTTCTAGGTAGTATTGTAAAGGTGTCTATAACTCCTGGTTGCTGCTTTGCAAATGGACTCAAGAGGAACATTTGCAATGAATGCTATGAAAGCCCCAGTGCCCTGAGTAGTGTGTGCTCTAGGCTTGAAGGGCAGATCACATTTAGCAAAAGTGTAGCAGAGTGTGATGCAGTTTACAATCCACTTTTATCCATTTATTTTTAATTCTTATAATGCGCTGCATGCCCGTGGGCTTCAGAGCGCACAAAAGACAAAGACATGACCGCACAACAAAGAAGCCACTAGGAGCTAGAAGGGGGTCATAAAAAATTACTCCATGATAAAAAGGTGAGTTTATGGATTTTTTTTAATACAAGGTAGTTTTGAATCTGTCATAGCCCAGCCGGTAGGGCGTTCGAGTAGAGGACCCTGAACGTCAAGAGTGGTGCCACAAAATTTAGCAGTCTTAAATCTGGGGGGAGCAAGGACGGTAGCAGAGTAGGAGCAAAGATTTCTTCCATTGCTCTTGATGTGAATGCGTTCAGACAGGCAGATGGGGCTGCTGAAAAAGGCATTTATGTGTCGTAGTGAGCATTTTGTGTGTAATGAGATGTTTAACATGAAGCCAATGAAGCTTCCTCCTGAAGATGGAGATGTGGGAACGGCGAGATTGATTGAAAATGGTCCATATAGCATTGTTCTTTGCCACTTTTAAGGACTGAATATTTGCAGCAGTAGTGCCAGAAAGTAGGCCATTACAAAAGTCTAGTCTGGAGTTTCAGTGCCGTAGACAGAAGTGCGCAGTTTTCAGTTGTAATAAATGGATGGATGTAATTTATACGCTTATTGATCAGTCTGCAGCTGGACCTGATGTTAGAGACATGCAGGTTCATGGATAATTTGTCATCTAAAACAACTCCCAAAGTTGTTACCTTCATTTGGACAGTAATAATGTTATCCGCAATAGGGAAATGGGAGTAGTTCGCATCCTCCAAGAACACCCGGAGTAAACTAGATACTATCATTAGTTTGGTCTTGTTTAAAGCTAGTGAGTTATAAGGCATCCAATCCTGGATGGCTTTGTAGATGTTATTGATGGAATCAACATCATTTCTATACTGACTGCTTAGCTGGATGACGACATGTGTGTCGTCTGTGTAGTTAGTATACTGAACACCTAGCTTGTTCAACAGGTCCAGAAGAGGTCGAAAATACAAGTTGAAAAGTAATGGCGACAGGCAGGAGCCTTGTGGGACACCACAGGTTTGAGAGATAGGAGTGGAGTGATGACACCAACCATAACCATGCGAGGGCCCAAGAAGGAGGCAATCCATTTTGATGCCATCGAGGAACAATTTGCGACCTCTCCGAGCCTTGTCACTTGTAAGCTGTGATCAACCAGAACAAAAGCTGCAGAGAGGTCAAGTAGCATTAATAATGCGGCCGTCAGCGATGCCCGCCAGGGTGTACTTAAGGTCGAGCATGGCTGTTTGTTCAATGCTGAGCCCTATACCCAGAATGTCGAGTGCTGAGGATCTTGTGTTCTTCAACATGAGCCTGGAGTTATTTATATGCTAGCTTGTCTAGCATTTTCAATATGAAAGGCATGTTGGTTATTGGCCTACAATTATCTTTGTTGGTGGGGTCTAGATTTTCTTTTTTCAGCAAGGGTGTTATCTAGGTAGATTTAAGCGCATCTGGTACCACGCCTTCATCAAAAGATAAATCAACTTAGTGATCCAGGGTACTAGCAAGTCAGTCGATTCTTTAAAGAGTTTTGTTGGACAGTCGTCACCAGGGCAGGCGGTAGCTTTAAGATCTTGTATAACTTTAAGCACTTCCTTTTCAAAATAGTGGAAAAAAGGAGAATTCGGGTATTCCACTTTGGGTGTCATTGGGATGTGTGATATTTTTAGAGGGAGATGGCTGTGTTACATTGGTAAGGGCTTGATTGAATTTTTCCTAATGGGATTCAATTTTAGAAAGGAGAGCATTGTGGCGGTCTTGGCACCATTAGAGTCTTTGGTGGTTGTGTTATTGGAAGGCGGAGGCTGATCCTGAAAGTCATTAAGATTTTAAACAGGTCACCGACACTGGATTGAGTGTTCGTGATTCTGTTATTATAATGTGTGGCTTTGGCATTAGTGATACGTTTTTTGTATTCATACGTGGATTTTTTGTAGGCATCTAGTGTGTTATTGTTATGGTTCTTGGTTCTTTCTCCAGGATCTTTCAAGAGCCCTTTTGTTTTGTCTAGCCCTAACGATATCGTCTGAGAACCAGGTATTTTTGGTAACTTCAGACTTGATAGTTTTCATTTTCATGGGTGAGAGTTCATTCACAGCTTGTTTGATAGAGTGAGTCAAATGGTTAACTGAGGCGTAAGAGTCTGCTAAGTTAGATATAGGTTGTAGCTGGGATGCTACTAGGGATGAGAATTTAGAGGATGTGATGTTTTTCAGATTACAAGTCAGTTTCCGCAAGCGCAGATAGGTGTTGAGTTTAGGTGGAGAACCTGGTAGTGAGATTTTTGCCTGAATAAAATGATCAGACCATATACATGGTGTAACCAAGATGTCGGAAATAGTAGCTTTTTGTGAGATAAGCCAGTCGAGTGTGTGTCCGCCTTTTTGTGTGGGAGATTTAATCCACTGAGTTACTTTGAGATGGCCGACCTAAAGACAGGGTCTCCTTGTCTACCTGCTGCAACAGAAAAACTGAGGTCTTTCTTAATGGTCTTGTTTTTTCCTGCCCTGCGCACATCATGTGTGTGTAGGCTTATTTCTGCGACGTTAGTGGGGTTCTGGAAGCAGGTGGCTAGTTCAATTGATTGGTTCCCATGGAACCTTGAAATTAATGTAGGCGTAAACCTCGGGTGAGGGCGCAAAACCACCTTATCTTTGTGACAAATTGGTCTTGAACTGAAAGGGCCTGCAATTCAATGACTTCTTATTGAGGTGACTGCCACTAGGAAGGCAGTCTTGTAAGTGAGAGCCTTAAGGTTAGCCTTATGCATAGGTTCAAAGGAGATCCCATTAGTCTAGTTAATACCACATTTAGGTCCCATCCAGGAGCTGGGTTTGAAATTGGGGGATGAAGTCTTAACCCCTTCCATAAATGCCTTGATCACTGGGATCTTACACCACAACACCTTTTTGGGACGTAGTGTATGCTGAAAGTGCAGCCAGGTGGACCTTCAGAGAATTAAAAACCAGACCCGAGTCCAGTAGATGAGTCAGGTATACGACAATGTGGGACGGAGAGCATTCAACAGGATTGATGCCCTTAGAATGGCATCAGATAAAGCATTTCCATTTATTGGAACAGCAATGTCTGGTATTAGGCTTTGCCTCTTTAAGGATGTTCATGCATCGGAGGAAGTTGGAGGTGCCCACACTATGACCTCAGGAGCCAGGCCGAAAAGCTGAGTTTGCAGGCAAGGATGGAGAGTCATCCCCCTTGTCTTGTTAGAGCATGTTGTATGGGCAAGGTAGCTTCATCGGAGGAGAGATTGACGTCGCCATCAGATGGGAGAACCAGGGTTGGCGGGCCCACCAGAATCATTGTGACGGGATCCTGGTGCATCTTGTGCACTATCTTGTTGAGAAGGGGAGTCGGGGGGTAGAGGGAAGTCTCTGCTGAGCATATCTGCCAAAAGATTTGAGTTCCCCTGGAACGTGTTGAGACAGGAGGGACCTCACGTGTTTGAGAGCCCACTTTCAAATGTTCTGGGACAGTTTGGATATCCCAGGAGTGTGTGCATCCCCGTTTGTTCAGGTAATACATGGCCGCGGTGCAGTCCGTGAGGACCAGTACTGTCTTCTCCTGTAGTTGTGTCTGAAAAGCCTTTAGGGCCTTGAACACTGACAACTCCACCAGGTTTATGTGGTTGCATGCTACTGCTGGGGACCAAACGCTGTGCGCCGTGCGATGAAGGTAAGCTGCCCCCACCCTATCAGTCCGTAGTGAGAGTGGCTTCTACTGCGGGGGTGATGAAGGTCTTCCCCCTTCAAGAGGTTCTCCCTTTCCCACCACTGCAGAGAGAATGAGGGCTGCCGAGACAACCACTAGATCGTCCCATTGTCAGCTGGCCTGACATGATTGACTGTTGAGCCGATCTTGCATGGGGCACAAGCGCAAACGTGCATGTGGGACTAAGTAAATGCAGGAGGCCATCATCCCCAACAGTGGCATGGCTTTGCGTAGTCACCTAGTGACCGGCTACATAAGGAGGGATTTGGAACAGCTTATTTTGAACCCTCTATTTGGAGGGGAAGACTAGGCAGTTTTCTGTTCGAATTGGAGCTCCCAGAAATTGTTTGACTTGGCTGGGGGTCTAGACTGGACGACTTCTAGTTTATTGAGAATCCCAGACTGAAGAGTAGCTCTACTGTCTTTTGGGTGTTTGATAGGCATTTTCTGTGCAAATCCCTTGTTATTAGCCAGTTGTCAAGGTAAGGATAGACTGAACCGACTGCCTGCGCAGGTGAGCCGCTACTACCGCCATTAACTTTCTAAATGCCCTTGGGGCTGAGGCAATGCCGAAGGGAAGGACCTTGAACTGATAGTTTGTCCTCCATCATGAACCTTCGGTATTTTCTGTGCACTGGCAGCATTGAAATATGAAAGTATGCTGTGTTAGTAGAGGGATTCCCTCTTGCAGTGTTGTCATTCGAAACTTTTGTGGTTTGACAAATTTGTTTGCTCTGCGCAAGTCTAGCACAGGGCGCATGGTGAGATCCTTTCTGGGTACAAGGAAGTGCACTGAATAAATACCCTAGTTTACCTGTATAACGGGGACGACTGCGATCGCGCCCTTTTCTTGCAGGATCTCGACCTCTTGTAGTAGGACCTTCAGATGTTCTGGAGACAATCGTCTGGATGTTGATGGCCGGTATCGAGGGGGTTGGCTGAACTCTATACAGTAACCGTCGGTGACCGTCTTGAGCAGCCAATGGTCTGTGATAATTCCCTCCCATGCATGGGAGAATGAGGTTATCCACCCCCCCCCCCCCCAACCAGGGAGGCATGGGAGGGGACACAGATTGGAAAGTCATTTTTGATTTGGGGCCGGGGAGCCTCTTGGGTGGCGACTCTACCCCTTCCTTTGCCAGAGTGCTGTCCTATTGGCTGATATTAGCTTGTGGCAGCTGCCCCTTGTCCTGAGGAGCATGATGTATTTCCCGTTCCGTACTGATCGTGGGGGGAATGTGGGAAAGATTGTCCCCAAAAGTATTGGCGAGAGCTACCCCCCCCCCTCGCTGCCGATAGGGTGCTAGGCAGAATTGCATGCAGCAAGAGTGGAGTTCTCTCAAGCAGGTTGGCACACTACCTTAGTATGAAGAAACAAATGCAGCTAAATTTGTTGGTTCCGGGCAGTCCCTGCAGATCTCACTGTTCCTGAGCCTCAGTCGTGGGGACAAGAGGGACGACATATGTGGGGGGGGGGGGGGGAATGGAGTCGCTTCAGTTCGAGTAGCTGTTATTCAAGCACACAAGCTGGTATCCTTCCCCCCCCTGGTTAATCTTAACCAGCTTCGAGAATGGTATCCAAGTGGCTTACGAGTTGATTGGTCCCACCAACTCAAACGGAGAAGTCGTCCTTGAAGGGGCTTCTCTGTCAAGATGAACTTGGCAATTCGGACCTGCAGCAGGGCTTCACCGGGCAAACCAATGGTCCACGAGTTGCAGCAGCTGTCCTCTTCCAGCTAGTCTTCGGTTTTCGTTTCAGTGGTCGACTGCTTTCCAGTCCAAGAGACTCGCCTTTAAACATTTTCTCCCATTCATTCTAGCCTAGCTGCCACTCACCTAGCAGGGTGGCTGTCCTTGCCGGACAGTCAGCCAGCCAATCACGCCAGAGTGCATTTGGGTCTCCTAGGAGACCAAGTACAGGGAGCTTCGGGCACATGGCTCACTTCCTGCCCGCCCTAGACACTCCGACGCCAGAGGCGGTCTTCAGTCCTGAAGCCCGCCAAAGGTATACGAACAAAGGGACCAAACCTGGTTTGGCGGGAAAGACCTTTCCAAAGACAAATGGCGAAAAAAAAAGACCAGGACCTGTTTAAAGAAAGGGGCTTAAGGTGCCATCTTGAAAAACATGGCTCCTGTGATTTTTAGCTAGCTGTGTTGGCGGTCGGGAAAATCATGGTAGCTGTTGTAAAACCACTGCCACCAGCCTTTTCAACAGGAAAGGGTAGCATTTGACTGCTACACGAGTAGACAGACACAGGGGATACCATGTAATCCCTCCAGTACTCCATTGTAAGATGGCGTGTGCTGGGTCTATACATTTGGAAAGACTAGTAAAGTCAATTTCACTTTACATTCTCTGGGAAATAATAGTTTATCCCAGAGAAGGTATTTAAACTTCGGGAAGTCTAACACATATGAAAAGATGATGCATATGGAGTTCTCAAAACTCCATAATCAAAGAACACAAGTGTAAAACACATCAAAACACATCAATGAGTGGGGAAAAAGGCTCACACTCTTTCCAGGTAAAAAAATAAAGTCCTCAAAAATCCAAAGTTGCTGGGGGTCTCTAAGGTGAAGGGAATTGCCACATTTATGAGAATTATCCCTAACATTGGGCCTCTGTTATCTGGCTTAGTGACTTTAAGGTTTCATGTTCTTTCTTTGCACTCCAATGCCTCATCCATCGCCTTTCCAAACCAGGTTAGATTCTTCCACTGGCTTGTTAATGAGGGATGCCTAGGTTTCCGGTTTAAATCCTGAATTTCTTAACCAGGCATGCTTTTTCAACAAGGTACCTTGGGCCAGTGTTCGTCCCGCTGTCTCTGCAGCATCCAGGGTGTTTTCATTAACCTGCCTCCCCTCCAACAGAACCGCCGGCAGGCGTGATTGTGTTGGCTCTGGGAATTCCTGCAGGCCCTCCTGGAGCATATTCCACTGGAAGTCGCTGTAACTAGCCAACAATGTGGCATTAGCTATCCTGGTGGAATAGGCTGCTGCAATAGGCTTCCCTAGGGAATACAATTTCTTCCAATCCTTATCCGGCGGTGCCTTGGCCGTAGACAAGGTTACTTCTTCCTAGTTGTTGGAGGGCCGAAAGAGTTCGACTCGTGGGTTTACAGCCCTTGTTTGTGAAGGAGTCGGCAAAGAGGGGGCGATGCGCCGTTTGATGGATTTTAACAGAGGTATCGCCTGACTTGATGGTGGTTTTTCTTTCACGATGATCTCTAAGAAGTTGGTGTCTTGCACCGCCTCTTGAGTGGCAATATCTGAAAGTGTTCAGCTGCTATTTTTTTTTTTTTTTTTTTTTTTTTTTTTAAGGATAGCATTGAATGACATATGGTCATTGATGGGAGAGGCTTGTCTTATAGGAGGTGAAGTGGGAGCATCCAAGGACAGTGTGTCTGGATCAGGGGGGAGCAGGGTGTATATATATCACCTAATTGGAGCATTCTGCAGGCAGTAAATTGAAAGTGCACAAATTATAAAGTTAAAAAAATTAAAACACTGTAGATAAATATAGGTTTGACACAAGCCCATCCTGGACACATTGTAATTTTAACCACAAAGCTACAAAAGAAAAGCTGAGGACACAAAGTATCCTTCCCGCACTGTGTGCAGCATTAAAAATTCAAGAAATCCACTATAGGAGACAGTCTCCCAATACTAATAGCTTTTAGGGACTGATCAATTTCCCCCTAAGAATGAGCAAAAAACAAGGGAGGTAAAGCAGAGGGCTTTGCTTTCCGACTCCCAGAGGCAAGCAGTAGGAAACCGAAAGGGTGCCACATACAGGTGGTTTATGGGAGAAAAGCAGCAAAAAGAAAACCTATCCCAAGTAATATTGTTCAAACCCACACAGATCATGCCATTCATTGCATTTCTCGTCTTATCGAACATGTCCGCCACTAGTTTTTCAAAAATGCTTTATCAGAGTGCAACAATAACAGCTCTGCGGTTTCTTGCCATTCTCGTTTTATCAATTGGCCTTCTTTAAATGAGGCATAGCCCAGTACTCCGACACCCCATTTGGTTTCTGTCCTTATGATCACTGATTTGCAAAGTTCTTACCCTGCCGTGTTCCACCGCCCCACTCTCCTCCTGTCAATGTGCGCTCTTGGGATGGCACACATTGCCCACCCACCTCTTTCCTCTGCCCCGTTTTTGTTGATGGTGCCCCCACCACCAAAATCTCCATTTTATTTCCTGGGAATTATAGCGGGCAAAGGGACAACCACCTTTATTTTCATTTTTTTTGGGGGTGGTGGAGAAGAGGGGAGTGGGGGGTGTTCGGAATCACCAGATCCAAACCACCATCCCTTACGCCACTGCTCCGTTTACCACAGTTCCATCCTCAGCAAATCGGTCACGCAGACGCACATGCAGCCTTCCACCTTCACTACCAAACTATCTGCTCCACTTGCCTTCATCACCTTGTGGGTTTACTCTAATTTCATAATTCCGAAGCAGCAATTCAATAAAAGGAATATTTCAAACGACACATTAAAAAGTTTGGAGGAAAGAAGAACACCCCAAAAGCGATTATAGCAGAAAAAGGAGTGGAATTCGCATGGAAAACATCCAGATTGAAAGAATAGAGCGAGTCTATTAGGTGCACGGCTTACAGGCGGGAGAGGTGTGCATTGAATACTGTGGCACCTCTTCTAAACCACATCTTTTAAAAAATGCCTCTGTGCCTGCCTCTTCGTGCATGCACATGCCAAGCAAGTTCCGAAGGTTTGAGGGCAGGATGATAACGGTGCATTTATAAAATAGGACTTTATCACCACACTGGCAATCATTTCTTGTAGCTTAAGTAGAAATCCTTACCTTTACGTTCAAAACTTTCTTCCCTAAGAATGCATACCAAAGCTAGAAATTTCGTTACTTCTTTTAGATAAAGGACAGTTGTGTTGTTCAGTTTGATAATTGCCATTGACTCCTTGTCGTATGCACTGCCTGTTCCATCTTCTTTTAAGCTGCAATAAAGTACAATAACCTTGTGGATTAAAGGCAGGTTTACATGTGTATTCATAAAGTGTTGCACAAAATGAGGTTTCCTGAAAACATGTACAGTTAAGAGCATGTCAGATTACATGACAACAAAAGTTGTTACAAGACAATACATAAGGAGGCATAGCAGAAAAAAGGTTTTGAAGTAGTGCAAGACAAGGCTTAAATCTGTAGTGTCCAATAACTTACTTCTATAGTTGGTTAACCCATTTAAGATGGCATGGAGGAGCACAGGATCTCTGGACCATCAGTTCCAATTTAGCAAGGGCCAAGAATTATCTTGGTCTGCAGCTTTGCTTCGATATGGCTGGGGTTGTAAACCAGAGGAATAAAGTTGCCAGTTAACTATATGAAACATGTGCCATTTGACTTCTGCCTCCATCTGATCATTCTTTTTTGTGGTGTGTTCCTGTTTAAGCGCATCTATGCCCCCAGGGATTTGTTTACGTGCTATAAGGATAAAATAAAAAATGTGCAAAAGGAGAAATACGGCAGGTGTGGCCAACAGTAAAAACAGCACGGCTTAAAGTCCCCAGAGGCTAATGACAGTCATGATAAAGAAAAACATGTGGGCCACCATTAAACATCCTACCTTCCTTATAGATAAAAACGACTAAGCCGAGGATTTGCACATCAAGTGGAAATCTGAATGTAAAAATTACCAAGCAATCTAGTAACGAGCAATAAAGCCCAGTCTTCACTGTGGATTCTGTGTGTCTGGCTGCTACTTCCATCCAGTGTTCCAGTGGGATGTCCGGAACCTAAAATGTCCGCAAAGCCCTATTCAGTAAAGGCTAGTCGGACCCAAGGAGTTTACCCCTGAAAGGTTACAGAACTTTAGGTTTATTTGCCAGTTCAATATATGGATAGGACCATAGTCAGCGGGACAAATGCCCAAGTGGGCAAAGGCTTTCTAAGCCAATCAGTGTAAAGCAAGAATAAACAAAGCCCCAAATGTGCATTTGTATTTATATAGCACCTTACACCAAGGCAATGTACAAATAGCAATTTACAGTACAATTATTAGAGCAGGTACTAATACAATAACAAATCCTGTGACTGAAGATATTGATTAGTTGAAGTACATAATTGGGATTGAAGTAGAAAGGTTTTCAAAGAAGCACAAAATGCCAATTTTGTCAATAGATCGACGAGGAAGAGGGCGGGCATTCAAATGGAGAGGAGCTAGCAAAGAAAAAGAGCGAGTGCGATTGCGCACATGGAGGACGAGGTACAGTTGAGAATGTAGGACTGAGAACCATGAACACAGGAGGGGACATAGAAAGACATGGGATGAAAGACCAGAGCAGGACCATGGAGGGGCTTGAATACAATACAGAGAAAGTTGAATGAAAAGGTAGCCATCGAAGTGAGGCTAGGGAAGTAGAAAGTCACGAATAGGTACAGAATACAAGAGACAAATAGAAGAATTGAAGACAAACTTTAAAGGAGCCAAGCGAACCAAAGAAGTGCAGAACGATAGCATAATCATGAGAGAACAAGTCATTTGGTAGCATTTAAAGTAAGGAAAGCCCTAACTTTAGGGATGTTAAAAAGATTGAATCAATATGGAATCAACCAGAGCGAGAAATAGAAATGTGATAAGTGAAAGATAGGTCACTATCAAGATGAAGACCAAGATTACAGGCAGTAAGAGATAGGAAGACCAGAAGGTGGAAACAGAATAAAGGAATGAGAAACAGGAGGAGGGAAAGTACAAGCTAGGAAGAAAAGAAATTCAGTTTTAAAGCATTAAGAACATGAATCTGATCAGATATAGGGAGAATTTAATTTCTGTGCCAATTCCCTTCACCCTTAGAGACCCCCAGCTATTTTGCTGGACTAGGGGTTTGTGACGTTTTCCTCCTGAGTGAGTGGGATCTTTTTCTCACTTATGAATTTCCTGACTAGGATTTTTGCGTTTCACTGTTTAATGGAGTCCGTCGAACTCCACAGGCATCTGCTTTTTGCATGGTTACAGCATCTTTGGTGCTGTGCCATCAAGCGGTCCCTTGGACTTCACTCAAAATGTAATTAAACATTCAGAGAACTACTGTCTTACTTACCTTTTCCCTTTGTGAGGCCAGCACAAACCATCCTACGTGGAGTGCTAGGGGATTTGCTTAGTAACTCCCCATCCCACTTCTCATGCGACCATTTTTGTTACACTAACATACTTTAAATGGCTGGTGGCAGTGGTTTACTTTCTTCTGCCGGAGGCTGAATCCTCAGCTGCAGTACAGTAGCCATGGGTGACCATTTTCCCCTTTTTCGCCATTTATTGTTCATTAGTTCCTTCTTGGCTTTTACTCTGTTAGTTCAAACAGGTTTGAGTCCTTTGTGCGTTTTCAATTTGGCAGGGTCCAGCCCTGAAGCCCGCACAGGCTCCACTGTCTGTCCTGGAAGGCCAGCCGCCCTGCTGTGTGACTGGGAGCCTAGGCTGTGAATGAATGGGAAATTGCTTAAAAAGTGAGGTTTTTGGGACTAGAGGCAGAGTCGATCACTGGAGAGGAACATCTGAAGCAGAAGACCTGAAGAGACCAGCAGCACCCACCTGGACCCCAAAGTTCCCGGTGAAGCCCTGCAACTGTGCCGACCCAGTTTTCAAAATCGACAAGGAAGACCTGTCCAGGACGACTTCCTCCCTTAAGCTAGCGGGACCGACTAGCCTCAAGACAAGCTTCAACTTGGTGAAACCCCCCCACTTGCTGTGCCTCACCAGAACTGGTGACCATTGACGAGTGCATCATCTTGTGAAGTACAAATCCAGCCAAATATTTGTGGGCATCCAGAGGACACTGTAGAAACAGGAAATCTTGATGTAGAGTCCCCTCACCAGAATCCAGGACCAAGGGAGCAAGCAACTTCCAACCAGAGCTTTTCATTCTTCATTGGTGCTGAGAAATAGGCACCAAAACACAGAAGTGCTGCTGAAACAAAGGAAATCCATTGCTGGGGGAGTTCCTCTCCGGAGTAATGCCGCAGGAGCCCGCCAGACATCCTCCCTTTCGTCACCACAACCAAGGTCCAGGAACAAGGGTCTGCCAAGCTGTAGCAAGGAGGAATCCAACTGGAAAAATGTTCTTCAAATCACAGGTACTGTGTGCCTTGGGGTATTCACCTTTTAGCCATAAGGTGTGCTTCCTGCCTTGGGAAATGCTTTTCAGAGTTGATCTCAACTCGCCTGCACTGGCCTACCAGCTTATGCTTTCTACAACGTAGCTCACTCGAGTTCCAGTGATTTCTTTGCAACTTACTAACTTTGTCAAGAAGAAGTGCATCCGAACTATTGACTTTGTTAATCAACTTTGGCTGCCTTGGCTCCCTAAAGGCACTCCGCTGAACTTATTGGCTTCGGCAGTACTTGTTCCCTCATAGGTTTTAGTTGTTGACACTATTATTGCTGGGATAAAAGTCTACCCGTCTCCCTTTTGGAGACTAATTATTTTACAAATTGTTGAAAGTATGTTCTAAATCTTATTCTAACCTTTCCTTCCTTAAACTAAATAACTAAATTGGTCACCAGAATTAGTGCAATACTGACCTTTACTGAAGTCACTCAGTGTGCTGAAACCTGTATTGGCATGTGAAGTCTTTACCCACTTTTATTGTCTTTTAAAAAATGAATCCCAACTTTGAATGTTACTAGTAGATCACGCTTTTTAAAGAATGCTTATTTACACCTTGTGTACATTATAAATAAATATTTATCTAGAAGTATGTAAGTGTTACTTGGATACTTGTACTTACAACTTGTGTAGTACAGGATTATATTAACAGGTGTGTTCCAGAATACCAAGAGATAAGTCTTGTAAAGTCCTACACCAGTTACTCTACAAAATCTTACCCAATAATTGGGACCTGTATTAATCTATATACATTTTTGGACTACAAGTAGGACATCGCTATTCGCAGTTTGCTTCAGTAACACATTTTAGGTCTGTGACACTTCATTGTAGACCGAGCAAAGCACTTCACCGTATGCACTTAACATTTAGGGAACTACCTGTTTCATGCAATATGCAGAAAAGAATGGTAATAGCTCAATCAAGTTAAGTGCTGGACACTAGTAACTCTGCTCACCCTGCATCCAATCACAATCAATCATACTTTCTTTACCCCTAATATGCCTCTGATTTTCAGATAGATTTGTTGCATTGCATATCCGCTTCATACCCCTTAAGTGCTAAAAGGTGAGTATGTTCATCCTGAATTCTCATAGGAAATCATTCTAGGCTTCACCCAATTCTGCAGTTAACACAACTTTTTATGAAGGATGGACCACAATGCAGAAACCCTAGTATGTTGATTTAGAGCGGACGGAAAGGTAGGACATGTAGTGTACTGTACATTTTACATTGCAAAACCGGACCCCTGGACGCAAATCCTGTGTCTGCACTTGGCAAATTTGTGATTCTGGGCAAATCACTACCTCACAGTGCACAATTTTCCCTAATCTATCAAATTGGAATCACCTAAAATTATTCCTTTCAGTTTGCTCTACACAAAAACAGGCTCAATCATGTATTGTGCTTGTGAAGCTTTACCTTTGTACTGTCATTGTGTAACTGGCAATTGAGGCTGAATTGAGCATATGATCACGGCACTAGGGCTTTCCCGGCTGACGCTTGCAAATTAGGACTTTATAGGGCATGTGAGGAATACATTGGCATAACACTAAGTAGGTATATGAGGATGCACCAAGCATATTATATTAGTACCTGGAATACGAGGCAGTATTTAGCCTACTTAAGCCATCTGGCATGCAAGCCCTTAACAGGCTCTATGGCGGTAACTGGTCATATACAACTATCCTGGCATAAGAAATGCTTCTGGCCTATTATGTTTATGCCCCGACATTCAATAGGAAAAAAACCAAAAAACAAGGACCTGCATTCTCCATATGGAAGCAAAACGCAGAACATTTAGAAAAATCAGCTTTGCAACTAAGCAAACCGGATATACAGCAACAAATCCAAATTAACCCAACAGGATTCACCTCCTTCCATACAATTCAATTAATAAAGCATTAATAAACCAAATCAACTAAACTGACAAAGGAGATTAGTGTGCTGAACAAAAAGGGCCACAAACACAGACCCCACCCCCCAAACAGCTTTACCCACCAACTCCTTCCTCAATGCCTACATCCAGTCTAAAGCTTACTTTATAGACTACATCCACACCCCACCCAGCTAGATGACCTGCAAGATGTAACACTATATGGATATTCCTACCGTCTCCCTTACCCCCATCAACACCGCCATTCCACTCTACTCCAATGCATCCACATATATCCCCTTAACCCTGGTACCCTTTCAAATAACGCTCCTACGGTACATTTCCCCCACCCTCACAATAAAACCCATAATCGGCGCCCAGGTAATGGGTGCTTCAGACCTCCACTCACCTGAGCTTGCCTAGCCTACTAATCCCACCATACCCCCACCTTTTCCTTTGCAGAGCACAAACAGCAAGACCAGCATTATTACCAGAAAGGAATACTTGCCCACCACTCCATTCAGGTGATTCTAGTTTATTCCCGGTTATCTCTGGGCCATGAAATCCAGGTTTTCCACATTATAGACCCGGGACTACAAGTCCCAGAATGCAAAATTAACTGGATTAGCATCTCCCGACTGGAACGGGAGATGTTAGAATGTATGGAACGGTGCTACACAAGACCACCTTAAACCATAAAATACCCATTACAACATCAAGGTAGCACCACTGTTCATATATGCTTTAAAACCACAGCAGATAAAAGGCTACTTATCTTAGTAATTGGATACTTATTGCAGGTTTGATTATTTTTATCAAGTCACTTCAGGTGGCTTTACCAGGACCAAAGTGCATACGCCATCACTTCCTGTGATGGCCATGTGTATGCGACAAAGCTTCTGCTACTCCTGGCATTCAGGTGAATTGTCATTCCCTGCTGGAGAGTAGTAGAATACTTGCCTTGAACAGGCTTTGCTGGAAGTGCACATGCAAACTGGCTGCCTACTGCAGGCACAGCACAGTTGCTGCATACCTAAGTGTTAAGACTTTGGGTGATCCAGAGTTATAGCCTGTTCTGTGCAATAACCAACATCGGATAGACTGTCGTTTGCCTAGACCGGTGCCAGAAACATTTGGAAAGGTGCGTCTCCTTTGGACCCTTTAGTGCTGGCGCTGAAGAACTGAGGATGGGATTACCTTTCACAGACTTATCAGTGATCCACAGCCATGAGCTACGGCCGATTGCTAGGCTGTGGCGAGGGGTAGAGAGATCCCTATGGAAGATGGCATGGACGGCATAATACTGTGGTGGTGCTCAGGTGGCAGGCACAGAGGCGGTTTCTTCGGTGATTGCACAATTTCATGCTTCAGCCGATTTGAAATATGAAAAAAACAGGTTAGCCCAACTATTAACGAGAGGGGTGTGGAAAAAAAAAAAAAAAAAAAAAAAAACACAAAGTCCCCAAAATTCCCTTAGAAAAGCTGAATTAAGTTCTGAACTGCTCTCCCACCTCCCCCCCATCAGTCTATTTATGTGCAAAGAGAATGGATAAGGAGGGGTGGGTTAGGGAGGAGACTAAGGGGTAAAGGAGAGCATTGTGGGGTGCTAAATTAGTGTTACAAAAAAGGCAGGGATAGCCCATCACAGAAGAAATGTTTACATCCATTTAATGAAGTAGGAGGTAGCATAGAAATTGTGGTATCCCATGTGGGAAATTAGAGAGCATTAACAGCCTGTAGCAGTAAAATGTAGAGCTTCTCTGCACAGGTCTGCACTAGTTGAACTCACTTTGTTGGCGAGACTCTTCTGGAGAATGCAAACGATCTACAGAGGCCCCAACTATATATCGTCCAGCATAAAGAGGTGTCCATCACAAACCTTGAGCTTGCAACTTCTGCCAAAGCTCTGAAGTCATGGCAGCCAATCTTTCTGCCTACAGCTCGAAATTATAAGTTACTCCAGCGGCGCCACTCCTCAGTCCCCTTTGCCGCGTCGACAATATTAACATAGCCTAATGACACCAGTTTTATTAGTGGGAGGATGGTGGGACGGATGGAGGAAAGGGGACAATGGACTAGAAGTATGTTATTCACTATGGTGAATAACTTCCAATTACTCATATGCCTCGTCCCCATTTCCTCCATACTGTACGGGCGAGTACAACTGAATGCAGCCGCAGGGTGGAGAGGTGCTCTCTTAAGAAAACAAGCTCCGTAACACTGCCAGACCAAAAGCTGCATCCAACCTGGAGCCGGCATCAAAGCAGTAGTGCTTGCAGAAGGCCGATCGCGGAGCCCATGTACTCGCCTTGCTGATCGATCACCTGCCACAAGACGTGCCTCTTGAAAGCAACCGCCGTGGCTTTAGCTCCGATTGCGTGGGCATGCATATTTGCTGCAAGAGGTTTGTGCTGCCCCTCGATCCCCTCCCAAAGGTGACAAAGAGGGGGTCTGATTTGTGGAAGCCCCTGGGCCAGTCCAGGTAGTATCTCAGAACACACTCGACATCCAAACAGTGCAAGACCCTCCGAGCGTCATCCTTATGGTCCGCAAAAAACGTCGTAGCACTATCTCCTCATTTAGGTGAAGAAGAGACAACCTTAGGTAAGAATGCAGGGCGAGTTCCAAGCACCACCTTGTCCTTATGAAAAGTAGTATAAGGCTCTGAAGCCACCAGCGCCTGAATTTCACTGATCTGGCGTGCCGAGGTAAAGCACACCAGGAGGGCCGTCTTAAATGGCGACTAGCCGGATGTCTGGGGACGCCATAGGTTCAAATGGTTTATGCGCCAGGGCACCCAAGACCACATTGAGCTCCCACGCTGGGTGTGGTTTCTTTAAAGGCGGATAAAGCCTGGTCAGGCCAGCCAAGTGTCTTAACCACAAGATTAGCGGATGAGAATGCCTCCTTCTCCAAGTTCCTGTAGGCTCCAATGGCTGCCAGACAGGTGCAGCATGTGTACCTGCACCCCAGAGTGTGTGAGGTGTGCAGAGAAGGATAGGATAGCAAGTCGTCCAACACGCAGGTCAATGGATCGACCTCCTTTGATTCAGCCAAGTGACAAAACCTGGCTCCCGGTAGCATTACTGCTAGCCCCTTGTATAATGTCTAGGTTAGCCTGTGACAGATGCAGATGCCTCAGTGTGACCTGTTCAGGGCCCATGCTGTGAGGGTTAACTTCTGGAGGGCAGGGTGGATGACTGTACCTCCCTGCTAGCGAGTAGGTGTGTTGGGCCCAGCAGAAGGTGCATCAAGGCCTGTTTAGACAGGCTGAGTAGTCCGAGAACCATGGTCTTTCTAGCCACCACAGAGCTATCAGGATGATAGAGGTGTGTTAGGCAGAAACCTGTGCAGTTCCCTTGGGGAACACTGCAAAAGATTTAAGACTACAGGTATAGCAGTAAACCCCTTTGGTAGCAGTCTGTACCACCCAGATTTACCTGGTAGCTGTGGCTGAGCAGTCAGACTTCTCTCAAGAAGAGTTAGGCAGTATGCAAAGTATACACAATAGGTACCAAAACACAATAGCACAAGCAAACACTGACCAGAGCTTAGCTTCAAAAGAATATAGTTATTTATTTAAAAACACACATAAGTAAAATCACTCTAGCAAAGAATATGGTAAAAACACTTCAACACAGTTATAATGAAAGTAGATTCACTCCTTTCTCCTATCTAGACAACTCTAGGTTAACACCACTTAATTAAAACAGAGGTGAGTGCTTAACGTTAGATGACACTCTAGTAGTTTCCAAGAAAGAGAGAGAAAAAGCAGAAATAGGTAAAACACACCACTCTAAGGTCCAGAATACTTGCAATAGGCTTAAAGAAGAACAAAGTCACAGGTGATCAAAAGTCACTAGGCAGGGCCCACTCTTAGAGCAGCCGGAGCGAAAATGTGCCCAAGATCACACTGTTCGTTAGGGATTCAAAGTCTTGCAAATAGTCAAAAAGAGTTTAGAATGGCTCAGAAAGTTTAGCCAAAGTGTCCCAGGCACTCCTAGGGTCGAAAGCCGGGGACTAAATCTACCCCGTACAGTCGGTGGCCAGGGAAGCCAGGCGGAACACAGTACCTCAAGCGGAAAGGATCCTCCAGCGGTGGCAGTTGTTCCAGGCAGTGACAGCAAGGCTCGACGTCGGTCAGGGGAGAAGAATATCTCGCTGAAGAGCAGAAGAGAAAGGTCGTAGCACTGCCCGGGAAGAAACCAGCCGCGGAGTCCTCCGGTTAAAGGGTTGTACCGACTTTCGCGGTATGGAGGTAAAGTGTGGTATTCCGGTTGCCGGGGTGCTTGGCACAGGCAAGGCGGCCACGAGCTACTCCAAAGGAGCGGAAAGAAGGCGAAAACTGGTTGTCCCCACCAGTCAAGGGAAGGAGCCACTCCGTTAAGAGCTCTCCTCGGTCGTTGGGAAAAGTGGTGAGACTGTTCAGCAGGGCTCCACCGGTTGGTGTCGTCGAAGCAGGTCGGCTCAGCTCTTCCCTCGTCGGATTCTTGGTCCTGTGGCGACTTCTGAAGTTCCAGTCCCCAAAGCCCTGCTTTTATGCAGCAAACCCCCATTCACCCAGCCTAGCTGTCACTCAAACATGCTAAGTGGTGAGCCGGGCGGCTCACCACTTGGGCCAATCAGGATGGAGTGCGACTTGAGTTACCAAGGTAACTCAGTCCAGGGTGCCTAAATTCCCCTCCACCCCTCCTAAGTACCCCAGACAGAGTGGCACCACTTTGGAGGGCTTCTGTGGAGAAGCCCGCCAAAAGTGGGACAAAGGGCTCCACTTTGGGTCAGAATTACAGAGGTGAATACCAACGCCATTTCAGGATCAAGTTTTGGCAAAATAACCCGACCGGAGTTATAATAATAAATATATAAACCGGCGGTATGTTTAAGGCTACCGTAAATAAATAATTAAATGTGTTAGCCTAAAACAATGGGAAATCCCATAGGGAAATATTCGCGGTCGAATATAAAAAGTAGTTTCCACTGCCACCAGCCAAAACTCGATCAGGGGGGACGGAGACGTGCCCCCTCGACTAACAGACCCTGGGGCAATCGAATTGCCCCAGCCAGTACGTCCACAATATGATGGTTTGTACTGGTTCTGTTCAGGATTCAAGACTAATAAAGCCTTTTGTGACTTTACATGCCCTGGGAGACAGTAGTCAGTCCCAGGGTATGGAGTCTATGTTGGGGAGTCCCTAGGACACCCCTGGGTCACTGCACAGAGGGTGCTGTGTAACCCACATCCAAAAAATACATGATGCCCTATGGAGTAAAAGACCCCATAGCCCATTCAACACAAGGTTCGTCCAAGATCACACACTTCAACATGTCCAAGAGTGAGGGTAAAAGTGTCTCACTCTTGGCAGGAGAAAAACATAAACCCCAGAAATCCAGCAAAGCTGCTGGGGGACTCACTAGGTAGGGAAATTCAGCCTAAACAGAGAATTCTCCCTAACACTCGCCCCCCCCAGACTAAGGGACAGGAGGATTTAATCCACTCCTGGATGAACCTCATACCTCTAGTCGATGATATACATCCTAGAGAGTCCATCAGCATTTTGATGGTGACACCCTGACCTATGTTTAAGGGAGAACTCAAAGGTTTTCTTTTGCAAGCTAAAGGACCTACAAACCCTTTGAGGAACATCAGTCTTTTTGTTATAGGGGATCTGGTTGACCAGTCCCTCAGAAGTTGGTACAACTTCTGAACCTATGTTAGGCTTTTTGAAGGGGTCCTTATAAAGGATTCCCTTAGATCTAGAGGGGCCTCCAAGGTTCCTCACCACCTCTCTTGTGGGAGCAGGTTGGGTCTTAGGCCTCTTGGTTGGAGGGGTTGGGGTTAGGCAATGTACCTGCTTCCCCTTCCTCTTAGATCTACCCTTACCTATTTTAGGAGTTTCCCCCCTAATATTAGGATTTGAGTTGGGGTCTTCAGTAGAAGGTCCAACAGTCTGAAGGTTTTTGGCCTTAGACTTTTCTTTTCTGGTTTTCCACCAGCACTGAGAATTACCAGTTCTCTCAGGTCCAGATAGGGGCCTAGTTGGTCTATCCACCTCTTCCTCAGAAGCAGGGGGAGTCAGAGACTCTGAGACTAGGGGAACAATGATGGAGCTTGGTTGGGGCTCCCATGTTCCTAGCATACTATCCTGAAATGTGCCTGGGTTAGAGGTCAACTTACTAACACCAGGGCTTGTAGTGGGGTTCTCAGTAGAGGGTCCCACAGGCTTAGAAGGGTCCTTCAAGGTAGCCTTTCTAGCCAATTTGGTTAAGTTCTGCTTCTCCATACTGGGAGGCCTGGGGGTATGTGACACTACTCCTAGAGTTCTTAGGTCATTCCCTAACAGGACCTTCCCAGGTACCCCAGTCTGAACACTGACAGGGATCCTTACTGTCATGTTGTTACACTGAATGAGGGCTGGTAGAATAGGAACCATTTGGACAGGGCCTCCAGACATCTTAGTGGGACCTTTGGGTGCTTTGGCCACATCCTCAGGTTGAAAGAAGCTTTCATCCACTACTGTTCTGCTGGCCCCAGTGTCTCTCCGGGCAGGAGTATCCTGGCCATTGACAAGAACACTGTCCACATAATACACCTTAGAGTTAACAGGTAGGGAGTTATACACAACCCTATTCTGGGGACTAACCAGACCCATAGGCTCTAAGTTTACAGTTGCTTGAAGTCCCAAGGGGTCTTCAGCAAAGAGTTCAAAGTGAGCACTAGCCATCTGTACTTCATCCTCAGGAGTGAAGGCTAAGGAGACTGTGCTGATCCCTGCAGGTTTACCCTTGCACTGGGATCCCCTTTGATATGGTCAGTAGCCTTACAGATATAGCATTGTCCAAATGCTCTCTGAAAGGGTGGCTTGTCCTGACCCCCTTCTGGCTTTTGCCCAGAAGGTACACTAGCCTGTTGTGGTTTACCCTGGGGCTTACCCTGGTTATTTTGTTGTTTGTGGCCCTCTTTGGTCTGGGAGGTATTAGAATTCTCTGGATTCACTTTGGGTTGCTGCTTTCCCTCATCCTTTTTCTGAGTGACCCCAGAATCCTTGTGAGTAGCCCTGTTGGCAACCCACAAGTCAGCAGCCTTAGCTAGTTTCCGGGAATCTAATTCCTTTGAATCAGCCAAGTGCTGTCTGAGCTCAGGAGAGCAGGCATCATAAATAGACTCCAACATAAAGAGATTTCTCATTCCCTCATAAGTGTTCACCTTGTAACCCTTAATCCATGCCTCTAAGTTTTTCAAACATTCACTCACCCAGGTAGCCCAAGGGGTACCATCATTCTTTTTGAGGGTCCTAAACCTCTTAAGGTACTGGGAAGGGGTCTTCCCAAATCTAGCTATCAAAGCTAGTTTCACACATTCATAATCCTTCCTATCCTCCTCCCCCATCTCCATTACCACATCAGTTGCAACAGGGGGAAGCCTAGAGAACAACCAGGTGAGTAAGTCATTTCCTGTGATGTTCTGGAGCCCATGATTATATTCAAACAGAGACAACCAATCCAACACATCCAACTTAGGCTCATACATACCAACCAATTCTTTAGGCATCCGGGGTCTTTTAGGACTGGAACTTCTAGAGGAGCCAGAGAGAGAAGCATTTTCGACAGACAATTTCTTCAATTCTAGCTCATACTTGAGCTCCATTTCCCTTAGCCTTAGTTCTTTGTCAGTTTGAGCATTAAGTTTCTTATACTCCAATTCTAGTTTCATTTTCTCTAGTTCAAAGTACTGAGGACTAAATGTGGGGCCTGGTAAGGGCCCAGTAGGTACAGCAGGTAGAGCAGGCAGAGGCCTAGGGGGGACAGTTACAACAGCCTCACCCTCCTCTTCTGACTCTTCCTCAGAATTATCAACATTTTGATCCATGTTAACTTCATTACTGTCATCTACAGTTGCTGGAGTGGTAGGTTCCTCTGAACCATCACTCAGACTTTGGTTAGCTAACAATCTTTCAATCAGCTCCATTTTCTTGCCCTTAGTCATGAGATCCTTATGTTTACAGAGCACTCTTAAACAATCAGCAGTTTTGGCTGCCAGGGACTCTTGACTATAGCTTTCTATAACTGACATGTTAGAGGTTTTACTTTTCTAGTGCTAAGCTTTGTGGTTAGTTGCACTAAGGTATCTAAAGCACACTAAAATGTATACTCAATACAAATCCCACCGCTGTACACCAGTGTTAGGCAGAAACCTGTGCAGTTCCCTTGGGGAACACTGCAAAAGATTTAAGACTACAGGTATAGCAGTAAACCCCTTTGGTAGCAGTCTGTACCACCCAGATTTACCTGGTAGCTGTGGCTGAGCAGTCAGACTTCTCTCAAGAAGAGTTAGGCAGTATGCAAAGTATACACAATAGGTACCAAAACACAATAGCACAAGCAAACACTGACCAGAGCTTAGCTTCAAAAGAATATAGTTATTTATTTAAAAACACACATAAGTAAAATCACTCTAGCAAAGAATATGGTAAAAACACTTCAACACAGTTATAATGAAAGTAGATTCACTCCTTTCTCCTATCTAGACAACTCTAGGTTAACACCACTTAATTAAAACAGAGGTGAGTGCTTAACGTTAGATGACACTCTAGTAGTTTCCAAGAAAGGGAGAGAAAAAGCAGAAATAGGTAAAACACACCACTCTAAGGTCCAGAATACTTGCAATAGGCTTAAAGAAGAACAAAGTCACAGGTGATCAAAAGTCACTAGGCAGGGCCCACTCTTAGAGCAGCCGGAGCGAAAATGTGCCCAAGATCACACTGTTCGTTAGGGATTCAAAGTCTTGCAAATAGTCAAAAAGAGTTTAGAATGGCTCAGAAAGTTTAGCCAAAGTGTCCCAGGCACTCCTAGGGTCGAAAGCCGGGGACTAAATCTACCCCGTACAGTCGGTGGCCAGGGAAGCCAGGCGGAACACAGTACCTCAAGCGGAAAGGATCCTCCAGCGGTGGCAGTTGTTCCAGGCAGTGACAGCAAGGCTCGACGTCGGTCAGGGGAGAAGAATATCTCGCTGAAGAGCAGAAGAGAAAGGTCGTAGCACTGCCCGGGAAGAAACCAGCCGCGGAGTCCTCCGGTTAAAGGGTTGTACCGACTTTCGCGGTATGGAGGTAAAGTGTGGTATTCCGGTTGCCGGGGTGCTTGGCACAGGCAAGGCGGCCACGAGCTACTCCAAAGGAGCGGAAAGAAGGCGAAAACTGGTTGTCCCCACCAGTCAAGGGAAGGAGCCACTCCGTTAAGAGCTCTCCTCGGTCGTTGGGAAAAGTGGTGAGACGGTTCAGCAGGGCTCCACCGGTTGGTGTCGTCGAAGCAGGTCGGCTCAGCTCTTCCCTCGTCGGATTCTTGGTCCTGTGGCGACTTCTGAAGTTCCAGTCCCCAAAGCCCTGCTTTTATGCAGCAAACCCCCATTCACCCAGCCTAGCTGTCACTCAAACATGCTAAGTGGTGAGCCGGGCGGCTCACCACTTGGGCCAATCAGGATGGAGTGCGACTTGAGTTACCAAGGTAACTCAGTCCAGGGTGCCTAAATTCCCCTCCACCCCTCCTAAGTACCCCAGACAGAGTGGCACCACTTTGGAGGGCTTCTGTGGAGAAGCCCGCCAAAAGTGGGACAAAGGGCTCCACTTTGGGTCAGAATTACAGAGGTGAATACCAACGCCATTTCAGGATCAAGTTTTGGCAAAATAACCCGACCGGAGTTATAATAATAAATATATAAACCGGCGGTATGTTTAAGGCTACCGTAAATAAATAATTAAATGTGTTAGCCTAAAACAATGGGAAATCCCATAGGGAAATATTCGCGGTCGAATATAAAAAGTAGTTTCCACTGCCACCAGCCAAAACTCGATCAGGGGGGACGGAGACGTGCCCCCTCGACTAACAGACCCTGGGGCAATCGAATTGCCCCAGCCAGTACGTCCACAATATGATGGTTTGTACTGGTTCTGTTCAGGATTCAAGACTAATAAAGCCTTTTGTGACTTTACATGCCCTGGGAGACAGTAGTCAGTCCCAGGGTATGGAGTCTATGTTGGGGAGTCCCTAGGACACCCCTGGGTCACTGCACAGAGGGTGCTGTGTAACCCACATCCAAAAAATACATGATGCCCTATGGAGTAAAAGACCCCATAGCCCATTCAACACAAGGTTCGTCCAAGATCACACACTTCAACATGTCCAAGAGTGAGGGTAAAAGTGTCTCACTCTTGGCAGGAGAAAAAAATAAACCCCAGAAATCCAGCAAAGCTGCTGGGGGACTCACTAGGTAGGGAAATTCAGCCTAAACAGAGAATTCTCCCTAACACTCGCCCCCCCCAGACTAAGGGACAGGAGGATTTAATCCACTCCTGGATGAACCTCATACCTCTAGTCGATGATATACATCCTAGAGAGTCCATCAGCATTTTGATGGTGACACCCTGACCTATGTTTAAGGGGGAACTGCACAGGTTTCTGCCTAACAAGGTGGCAGGCCTTCCTGATCTTGCAGATTCCCCTGTGGACCAGGGGAGTGGGAGGAAGGCATACGCGTTCATGTTGTTCCACTGGATCTGCATTGTATCACCCAGCGAGCCCCTGCCCAGTACCTGACAGGACGCCAACTGGGGGCATCTCCTGTTGGACCAGGTAGTGAAAAGAGCCACCCGAGGAGGACCCCACTGGTTGAAGATCCCCTGAAGGACCCGTTCGTCCAACTGCCATTCGTAGTTGTCCACACCCAGCCTGCTGAGACTGTCCACCTCTAGGTTGGACTCCCCCAGGTGGTAGATTGCTGCCAGATGCAGGTTTACCAGAGCCCAAGTGCAGAGGGGAAGAGACCTGGTGACACTCTGCTTGTTGATGTAATACATGCTGGTAGAGCTGTCTGTTTGAACGAGGTACGCCTTGCCAATGATCGGGAGTAAGGCTTTGAGAGCTAGCCAGATGGCCATCAACTCAAGCCAGTTGATGTGGGCCATCTGCTCCCGACGGGACCATACCCCATGGACACTGGCTGCCCAAGGTAGCTCTCCAGCCCTCTAGGGATGAGTCTGTGGTGCTGGTTGGCGGAAGGGCCTGCCTATCCACAGGTTGGTGTCCGTGCTCCACCAGACTAGGTCCTGGCGGAGATGTGGGATGCTGACCTGTTCCGCCTGGGAACCGCTCTGACTCCAGAAGGATGCACAGTGCAACTGCAGTCGCTTAATTTTTAGCCCCGTATGCGGCACTGCCAGGAGACATGCCACCATGATGCCCAAGAGGTGTTGGTACCACCATGCCGAGGTCCCTGCTCTGCTGAGAAAATGCTCCGTGGCCCTCTTGATGGCGGCGATCTTATCCGCTGAGGGAGAAAATCCTCTTGGAGCTCGCATCCCGGATAAGGCCCAGGAAGGTAAGACACTGCGTGGGCGCCATCTGTGACTTGAGCTTGATGGAAAATCCCAGATCGTGTAGTATAGCCATGATGGCGGAGGCAGGGTGCTGGACCACCTCCGAAGACCTCGCCCTGACTAGCTAGTTGTCTAGATCTGTCTAGATGTCATGCCCGGTTACCAGTCATTTAGTCGAAAATAAATGGTCGAATGACCATTTGATCGATGTAAAATGGTCGAATTTTTTTTTATTTTTTATTTATGGGGTCCCCCCCCCCCAACACCCCTTTTTCTTTATTAAAAAATATTTTTTAAGCAACCAAACAAAAAAATATATATAAATAAATTCGACCTTTTCTTTGACCATTTAGATTCGATCAAATGGTTATTCAACCATTTATTTTCTACCAAATGACCGGACACAGTCATGCCCCTGTGTCCAGAGCAAGGCTGCAACAGTATTCAGTCTTGTAAAGACCCTGGGGGCCGAATTGAGACCAAAGGGTAGAACCTTGTATTGGAAGTGAAAACCCATGATCCTGAACCTCAGAAAGGACCGATGGGGTTGCCAGATCAGGGCATGTAGGTAGGCATCCTTCAGATCCAGAGAGCACATCCAGTCTCCCAAACACAATGTCGCCGCTATTAGCGCTTGGGTGACCATCTTCAACTTTTGGAGAGGAAGGGAAAGGTTCAAGGTGGAAAGGTCCAACAACTCTCAGGCCAGCCTGTATGGCAGAAATGTGCGATTAGAAGCCCAGACCCCGCTGAGAGGCTGGGACTTCCTCCACCGCCTAACTCTACAAGCAAACTTATTTCCGCCAACAGAATTGCTGTTCCAATCTGTGGAGGAGGCGAGCAGAGGAGGGATAGAGAGCTGGAAGCCTAGATACTACAAAGAGGAACCATGCGTCTGCGAACCTTGTCTGCCAGCGGTGAGCGTAAAGGGCAAGCCTGCCCCCCCACCGGAGGTTCTTGGATCCGGATTGGTGTGTCACGATTTCTTGCCCTCTGAGGCTGAGGGGGACTGGAAAAAGCCTTTGCGAGCTGCCTTGTGCTGCATGTGCCTGTGCTGGCTCAGGGACCTCAGTTTGTCTGGACCATCTCTTGGAAGCCCCTGAAGGACCGACCCTTGCCAGAGCGCTGGTGCGCCTGGCTATATGTCTTGAGGGTGGACTTGGTGAGGGTGAGGATTGATTGGCAGTCTGCAAGCGATTCTTTTTCTCATCGAGTTCCTCATCTGTTGAATGGAACAGATTGCCCCCCTGTCCAGTATATGTTCCTGGGCATCAGGGTTGAACTTAGTCACCCTTATCCACACCGTCCTTCTCATGTCGGTAGCAATACAGATGGCACGAGCTGAGGTATCAATGTGATCCACTGCGGACTTCATTATGTCCTGTGCTACTATCTTGGCTTCGGCCAGCCCAGCCTTGAATCAAGCCTGGCTCTGCACAGGGAGTTCAGGTAGGAAGTCCATCTCCCGCCAGAGCCTCTGGTTGACCGCCGCCAGCATGGCATCCGCATTGGACTGGCGCAGATGGAGTGGCATTGGAATAGATTTTCTTTCCAAACACCTCCAGGATCTTCTCCTTACCGAGGAGTGCCGAGGCTGATGTAGCAGAGGACGATTGTGGCTTATAGTACAGTGATGCGGCCGAGTAGTGTGGTGGGGGTGCGCCTACAGTAAGAACGGGGGTCCCCCTTCATTTGCTTAAACTTTGCATTGATACGCCAATGGGTAAGCTCGGTAGAATGTGGCTTAACCCATCCTTTTTTGGCAAGCGCCACCATGTCCATCTGCAGTGGGATTCCCCGTCTATCCATGGGGCGTAGAGGGAGAACTTCGGCAAATACCCTCACCTCCGGTTGTTCCACCTGTGGCTGTGGGATCCCCAAATACTCATCCAAGCCGGCCAGACGTTCATGAAAGGCTTTGGCTGATCGAGTGTCGGGGTCCTCCTCTTCATCTGTGTCCACCATTGTGTCTTGCTGGTCTGGTGCAGCTGAGGACTGCTGGGCGCAGGAAGCTGTGGCGTACCGATTATCCGCGCTGGAGGCTGCTGCAGCAGTGTAAACGGGGCTGCCGTGACTGGGACAGGCATGGGAGCCAGTGCCATAGGGACTGGCGCGGGCACCAGGGGCTGCGCTGGACCCAAAGGCGGCGTGGCTGTGGGTGCTAACGGCTGTACCGCAGGGAGCATGTCCCTGATCACATCCCTAAGGATGGTACCCATCTGTGGGGCCCTCATGAGAATAAGGAACTTCTCAAAGAACCTGTCTTCACAGGCTGGAGGAGTGCTCGATTGAGTGGGAATAGGTGCGGGCCCCTGAGGTTGCCGAGACCTAGCTGCGCCCTGTATGGGGTGAGGTGCATCTCTGCCCAGCGAAGTCGATGGGTACGCTGTGGGACAAGTGATGGTGTTGACCAGTCCCACCTGGAAACTCGCTCCCCTACCTGGTCCCCAAAAAGAGATGCGTCTGGTGAATCACAATTTTGTCTGGCCCGGTGGCCATTTTGTTTTGTTGCATGCCACGTGCCTGCATTGTGGTACTTGCTGCGCTGGGCCCGGCTTCCTCCAGTACGTGGGACGGTGGAGGTTGAGGCCTACCCTGCACCTCAGGTCGGGGCTTGGTATGCGGAGTGTCCTCGGCTGTGGAGCCAGTAGTGCTGCGTACAGGCACCCCCTCTGATATCAGTCCAGTGTTAGGGCCGAGTCCCTCGGGTTGAGACCCAGTAATAAAACCTTGCGCCCCTCAGAGTACTCACCGATAGGATCTTGCAACCCCTCGGCCTATTGGCCGATAACTGGAGCAGCCTCAGTGCTGGTAGTAGGACCGGTTAGGTCCCTCCCGCTAGTGCGCTTCCTGGGAAAGGAGTTGCCTTTGCGAGGTGCGGAGGAGAAGTGCACCTACATTGGGCCTGGTCTTCTGCTTCACAAATGCTTTTAGGTCCTCTGGAGGCGACCTTCCGAAGAGCTCCCTCCACCAGGCTAGTCTATTCTTGAGGGTGCGTGGTGTCAAGAGCGTTGCACGTGGCACAGCTGTGGTCAGGGACAAAGCAGCAGAGGGCGTTCGGGGGTGAGGGGGTCAGACGTTGGTAATGGACACTCGCAGGCTGGACACCTGCTGAAGCAGGTCGTTGTCGACCTGCGCCAGGGAGGAACACAGTGTCAGAGAACGAAGCAGTACCCGACAATTGAAAGAAGTAAAAGATAAAAGTACTTCTCTGGGGAAAAGCACATGGAATTACTAGGCCAGAGGCCTAACCCAGGAGCGCTGGTGAAAGCGGTTGTTCCAGTCGATGCGGAAAAGAGGACTGGGGAGTGGCGCCTGTTAGGTAAGATTTTCATAGTAATGGTAAATTTCCTGACCTGTGTCAACCCCAGAAATGTGTGCTTTACTAGTGGATTATTTATCCTTATACATCTGAATGGGATCCGTTTTCCACATCCACAAAATCTTATACTCTTTATGGGTATCATTATTTCGACTCTCCATCTGTGTTTTTTTTAAAGTTATCCTCTTTGACAACTTTGTGGCAATAAGTGCCTGTTGTTGCTGGTGAAAGGAAGCCCAACTTACAGGGGCACCCCTTAAATATATTGGGGTACCCCTAATCACGCTCACAGAGTAAATGCACCCCTCTAAGGAATTAAGGCCACAAGTCTTCATCTTGCAAGGATAACAAACTTTATCCTGTACAAAGATGAGGAGGGGTGCGGATGGCAGAGGACTCCCAGACCAGCATTCTGTCTTCCGTGGCTGGCTCCTGCAGACTGATGGCAAGCAGGCGCCTTATATACAGTTCAACTTGGATACTGGCATAGCTCATCCAAAAGGAACAAGTTACTTACCTGTAACTGTTGTTCTCCAGCATGGGTCTGGCATGGATTCACATGCTCATGAATATTCCCCGTCGTCAGGCTGGGAATCCTCGGTAAAGGGAAAAAAAAAAATCAGTATCAGTTTCGTTTCTGATCTGTCTCTTAGTAGTAACCAATCACTGATCTCTGGGTCATAATGCCCCCAGCCAATGACTGCCCTCTCCCTAAGCCCCGCCTCTGGCAGCCATCCTCAGATTTGGTAGCACGCCAAGTGGCAGTATGACCAGGTGAAGAGCCGCAGAGGGGTAAGTGGGAGGGTTCGCATGTGAATCCATGCCAGACCCATGCTGGAGAACAACAGTTACAGGTAAGTAACTTGTTCCTTCTCCAGCATGGGGTCTGGCATGGATTCACATGCTCATGAATAAAAGAATACATAGCAGCATACACATGCACAACCACGGGAGGTGGCAACAGGCTCAACATTAAGCATCTCTTACCTCCTCACCAGGCTCACCTTAAGCGAACAGGTTGCGCAGCACTGCTTGGCCGACCCTGGAGTCCCGATCGACGCAGTAGAATCTTGTGAAGGTGTGCGTGGACCTCCACGTAGCAGCCCTGCAGATGTCCAGCAGGGGCACACCAGACAGGAACGCCGTGGTAGCAGCGATCGTTCTGGTCGAATGGGCTCGGACAGCCGGGCAGCGGTCGTTTTGCCAACCGGTGACAATGCATGATGCAGCCGGAGAGCCATCTGGAGATGGAAGTCTTCGAGAGAGCCTTCCCTTGACTCACAGACCCAAAGTTCACAAACAGTTGTGACGTCTTCTGAAAACTCTTCGTCCGGTCCACGTAGAACTTCAGCGCTCTAGTTACATCCAGCGAGTGCAAAGTCCTCTGGCCCGGCGTCGAAGGCGACGGAAAGAAAACTGGTAACACCAAGGGTTCGTTGAGGTGGAAGTCCGACGGCACCTTGGGCATGAAGGAGGGGTGCGTCCTCAGCACCACCCTCGTGTCATGAAAAGTCAAGTATGGAGGCTTGCAAGATAGGGCCTGAATCTCTCCCACTCGTCGTGCAGAGGTGATGGCCACAAGGAACGTTGTCTTCCATGACAGGAACTTCAAAGGCGCCGACTGCATAGGCTCGAATGGGGCCCCCCTGAGCCTGGTCAGCACCACATTAAGCTCCCACGCCGGGGCAGGAGCCTTCACTGGTGGGAATGATCGGAATAGTCCCTTCATAAATTCCTTCACCAGGCGATGGGACCACAAGGACGCCCATCCCGTCGTCCTGGTATATCGGGAGATGGCAGCCAGATGTATTTTTATGGAGGCGTGAGCCAGTCCAGCCTTGGCCAGCGACAGCAGGTACGGCAGCACTTGAGGGGCCGTAATTCGCAGAGGGTTAATCTTCTGTGCACGGCACCAGACAGAGAACCGCTTCCATTTATGACCGTAACACTTAAGAGTTGAGGACGCCCTGGCCTTTGCAAGAACCTCTCTGCAATCAGCCGGGATATCGTACCCTCCAAACTCTAGTGCTGCAGGAGCCAGGCCTGCAAGTTCAGCGACTGGGGGTCGTGGTGGAGAATGGCGCCTCCTTCTCTGGAGAGAATATCCGCGTCCGCCGGCAGCCTGACTGGCGGGGACGTTGACAAGTCCAGAAGGTCCGGGAACCAGACCTGCCTCGGCCACGCCGGTGCGACGAGGATCATCCTGCACCTGGACTTCTTGAGCTGATTGATGAGGCGGAGCAGCAACGGCAATGGAGGGAACGCGTAAAGAAACAGGCCGTCCCAAGGGAATGAGAAAGCATCGCCCATGCTCCTCGGCTGTGGGAACCTGCGGGCAAACTTCTGGCACTTGAAGTTTGTCACCGTCGCGAACAGGTCGATATGGGGTTTGCCCCATCGTTGGAAGAGTCGATCCACTTGATCCTGGCACAGTTCTCACTCATGGCACGAGCGCAGCTGCCTGCTGAGTGAGTCGGCGATGGTGTTTTTTATTCCTGCCAGGTGGAAGGGAACCAGAAACATCCCCTGGGCGACGGCCCAGTGCCACAGATCCTGGGCCTCCTTGGATAGGGCTGGGGATCTGGTGCCCCCCTGCTTCCGTATGTAGAACATCATGGTGGTTTTGTTGGAGAAGATCCTCACCACTTTGTCCTTGAGGGACTTGAGCGCCCAGAACACCGCTCGGAGCTCCAAGATGTTGATGTGAAGAGACCTCTCCTCCGGGAGCCAAAGGTCTCTTGTGTGGAGATCTCCGGTGTGGGCCCCCCCAACCCTCCAGAGAGGCGTCCGTAGTCACTGTCCCCTGAAACGCCGGGGTTTGAAAGTCCGTGCCCGTTGTGAGGTGAGCCCGGGTGTCCCACCATAGGATTGCCCGACGGAACTCGTCGAGGGGGATCCTGTCCTCGAAGCAACCCCTCGCCTGAAATCAGTGAGCGTTGAGGAACTCCTGCAGCGGACGCATCCGAAGTCTGTAAAGGGGCACAAGGTAGATGCATGAGGACATCATCCCGAGAAGGGACTTGATGGACCTCACCCTGGCCACGTCCATGGCTAACAGGCGCCGCACCTTGCCCAGGATGGTCTTGGTCCTCTCCTCTGAAGGGGAGGCCAATTGCTCCACTGTATCGAGCTTCGCCCCCAAAAACAGTGCTACTTGGGATGGAACCAGGTGGGATTTGGGGTAGTTGAGGGCGAACCCCAGCTCCGTGAGCAACCGGACAGTCCTCGCAGTATGATCGAAGGCGAGTTCCCTTGACCTTTGCCCGGATTAGCCAGTTGTCCAGGTAGGGGTAGACGTGGATCCCCTGCAGGCGTAGCCACGCCGCCACTGGTGCCAGGCACTTGGTGAAAACCCTGGGTGCCGACTTTAATCCTAACGGTAGGGCTCTGAATTGGTAGTGGCGTCCCTGAACCACGAACCTGAGGAACTTCCTGTGCCTTTTTAGAATGGGTATGTGGAAGTAAGCATCCTCCAGGTCCAACGACGAAAGGAAGTCGCCTTCCTCCAGCTGTCCCAGCAGGTGCTGGAGGGTGACCATCCTGAATTTCTGCGCCTTGATGTATTTGTTTAACCGACGCAGGTCCAGGATGGGGCGCCAACCGCCTGTCTTCTTTCTGATGAGAAAGTACCTGGAGTACACTCCGGAGCCCCGGAGCCTACTCTTGCTTGCCGTGACCTCTGTAGGCCTCCTGGTAAGAGGAGCAGGCCGCCTGGCGGTAAGTGGAGGAGCCACCGCTGGATCCTTTGGAGGCACCCTGTCTGCCTCCGGGGCTCCGAAAGGGCCGTCGCTGCTGAAGCACCCCAAAGGCCCGGGCCATCTCCAAGTCGGTCTTGATGGCCTGTAGAGACTCATCCACCACCTTACCAAAGAGGTTGTTGCCGTCGAACGGCATGTCCAACACTCTGGTCTGGACGTCCTGGCGAAAGTGTCGCCTGGAGCCATCCTGTCGTCTGAGGCAAACTCCGTTGCCCAGTTGGCGAAATCCGGTATGGGCAATGTCCGTCGCCACCATTATGGCGTGATCCGACGCAACCTCGCCCTCCTGCAGAATTTCTAGGGCCTCCGCCCTTTTGTCATCAGGCAGGAAATCTAGCAGGGGAGCTATCTTGAACCAGAGCTCCCTGTCGTAGCGGTCCACGATCGCTAAGGCATTGGCCGCCTTAATCGTCGTTGCCGCCGAGAGGACTAGTCGTCCCATAGAGTCCAACTTCTTGCCCTCGCTGTCCGGCGGGGAAGTGGAAGTTGAAGCCGCCGCGCCCGCTGCCTTCTTCTTAGCCGCTGCCGAGACGACAGAGTCCGGCGTGGGCTGGGCCCTGAGGCACAAGGGGGCGGCGTCAGGGACTCGGTACTTCTTCTCGTACCTGTCCCTCTTGGCGGGTGTCGTGGCAGGGTTCTTGAGGACAGCAAGCCCCTCGTCCCAGATGTCGTTGAGTAAAGGCACCGCGAGGACCGTCTTCCTCTTAGCCTCTCGTCGTTGGTACAGAAACCCCTCCTTTTTCTCTTCTTCAGGGCAGAGCTGGAAGAGCTCGGCTGCCCTGGTTATGGCATGGAAAGAGCCAACCTCGTCGGCTGGGGACGCCAGCGGGGGTTGGGGTGACAGGATGTCCGCTGTGTCACCGCCGGCATCATCCGTCGCCGTATCCTCTCCCGGCAAGGGGGATGAGGGGTCCACCGGTCTCGCAGGCACTAAGGGCGGAGCGGGGTGGACTCTCCTCCGCTTGTTCGGAGGGCTTCCCGACGGGCCTGGTTCTGGCTCCTCCGTCGGGGTGCGTGGTAATCTCGTCCATCTCGGTACATAAGGATTGTATTGCCAACAAAATGGCCGCCGAGCTATCCTGGGGCTCGGGCACTGGCTGCGACGGATGGGATGGCCGCTCCACTGGGCCCCGTTCGTCGTCGCTATCTTCGATCACGTTAGCAGGGACCGTCCCCTGGGATCAAACCTCTCGTTGAGGCCTATGGACCTTTCGTTGAGGCACTTCTCGGTCTCCACCAGTTCCTCCTCAGAGGCCGATTCCGAGTCTGTAATGGCCGCCGCCCCCCCCCCTCTTTTTCAGCCGGGGGCTTCACGGGGTCTTAGCGGTGGGCTGGAAAGAGGATTCCCTCCGCGGCGGCAGGGATACTCTGGGCCCAGAGGCCGTTTCCATTGGCGTAGTCTCAGCCGGCTCCTCCAGGGTCGCAGCGACCACTTCGGTAGAGGCCTTAGCCGGGTGGATCAGAGAGCCCTCACCAACTTGGTGCATCCTGGGCCTTCGCCTTGGGGGGGGGGGGGGGTGCAGAGCCTCGCTCCCCCTTTAAGATCGACTGGGTTCGCTCCAGTGGCCTACCCGGGTTCTCGGACTTACTCTTCCCCGAACCAGAGCGCTGGCTTGTGGTCGAACGTGCTGGGGAAGTAACGCCCTGCTTGGCAACCGAAGAGCCCGACCTTTTGGCACTTCCGGAGCCTGCGGACTCGCGGTGCTTGGCCTTCTGTTGGGCCCCTGTCGCCGGGGCGCTCCCAAAGGACTTAGAAGCCCACGCAGACTTTTGCCTTCTCACTTGCTGCGCTCTTCTCCAGCCAGGTGGCGAGGCGGGAACGACGATCTTCTTTGGTCCATTCCGAAAGGTTCTTGCAGAACGCACAGTCCTTCTCCACGTGCGTCTTGTCCCCATGGAGGCAGTAGAGACATCGCAAATGCTCGTCCTCCTTGAAAACGTTATATAATCCGCATCCAGGGCAGTTGCCGAACAGCTTGGATCCGGGCGTCGAGCTCCCCTTGTCCTGGGCCATGTCGGTTGAGGTAGGCCACAGATCTTCGGGAATCCTCCAAGAAGTGTAAACTCGACGAAAACTTCACCCTTGAGGGGCGTAGAAGAATTCCTAAATGGGTCCCCGTTATCGGAAGCAGAAACGGTGGAGCTTGAGGCTCGATTAAACCGAAAAAATGAGAAATTCTCCTGAAAAAACGTGAAAACGCAGTCAAAAAAAACGTGAGAGCTAAACACGAGGACTCCCAACACTTGAGCGTGCGGTAAAAATCTGAGGATGGCTGCCAGAGGCGGGGCTTAGGGAGAGGGCAGTCATTGGCTGGGGGCAGTATGACCCAGAGATCAGTGATTGGTCACTACTAAGATCAGAAACGAAACTGATACTGATTTTTTCTTTACCGAGGATTCCCAGCCTGATTGGGAATATTCATGAGCATGTGAATCCATGCCAGACACCATGCTGGAGAACTGTTCTTTAAAAAGGGACGCTGCAGCCTTCCTTCTTGCATGGCCAGGTTACAAATTACTTAACATACTGCTCACTTTGCTGGAATACATTGTAGCGCCTGATAAGCATAATTTTCTAGATAATAAACTTTGATATAACCACACCTTCCCGCCATACGCTCAACACTTCACTCAATAGTCTCATTTTATCTGGTCCAGTCATTCTCCTCAATAAACCTTGTTTCCATAGTACTCTGTATGTTGTGCATTGAATTTTTTAGTCTCAATTGGCTTTTGATGGACAGTGAACAGCTGTCGAGTTACCTTGTGCTCTCTGCCAGATCTAGCCGACACCAAGCAATGCCTGTATTCTATTTTTAGCACCGGCTGCATTCACCGTGCTTTGAGATTTTAAACTAACTACAATTTAACATTACAAATTAATTCAGCTAAATAGCTATTTGCACCTCATATTTGAATACCAACTATCTACATTTAGTGACCCTCCTCCCCCCTGGACTCTTGCAGTGCTTAGAAAACAGTTAACAGAAGTCTTGCCTAATTCTTAAGTGCTTTGGAATGAAGAAAAGCACTAGCTCCTTCCCAACATTGGGTTGCCCTTGGGGCTACCTTTTAACATTCCCTGCCTAAACTTGAAAACTGCAGTTCCCAACGGTAGAAAGGATCTTTGGATCCCCTTTACATTTTATTTGGTGAAAACCAGCACACCCCACCTTATGTGGAGTGCTGGGGATATACAATGCATCCCCCCTTCACACTAAAACTAACAATTCTGTTACAGGGACAAGCTTAGCTTTAATGGCTGGTGGCAGGGATACCTTTTACGAATTTGATGCACCTTTACCATGGGCTGTGTTCAGGGTGTTCATTTTACCAATATGGCCCGGTCTTGTTTTTTCGCCCAACAATTGGGCAACCAGACCTCCCCTTGTAAATGCTGGGAGAAACTGCAGCGGTGTGAAGTAGCTCCTGTTAAATACTCCAAACCTGGAAGCTGAAGACAAGTCGACCACTGGAAACAAATCCAAAGAGGATGATGAAGGAAAGCGGATGAGAAGATTTCCAGCTACCAGAGAACCTGCTGTGTAACCTGTGCCTGCTGTAGCCCTTCCTTCCAAATGACCTAGGGACTTGACGACCCCAACCCAGAGCCTTGTGCGACCCACTAGACTCAAGAAGGCCGGCATTTTGAGCCATCCCACGCCGTGCTGCGACCTTGAGAGGCTGCAATACACCAATACCCTGGGACCTTGAACCATTGTGGGGTGCACGGTCTTCCGAACTGCGAATCTCGCTGAAACTTAATGGGCATCCTGGTGTATCTCCAGAGACGCGAATCAAGCCTGAAAAGTCCCCTCACCAGAGTGCTGGACCTTTGTAACAACGAAAATCCGACCAGCGATATTCTGTCTTCTGTGCCTCTGTTAAAGGCACCAAATCTGCATCTAGCCGCGAGGAAAACCTTGCCTAGAGCCTTCCCCGTTGATCCCTGCTGCAAAGTCACTTCCAAGGTCCTGTTTTCAGTCACCACGACAAGGAATCCACCAACCAGGTTTTTGGCTGCAGATCCTATAGTCCTCCTGCTGCAAAATCTTCTGTGTTGAGGTACTGTGCTGGCTTGGGCATTTACTTACCTTAAGTCCCTTGTGATTCCTGTGTAATTGTGGGGTGTTCCTGTGATTGGAAGGCCTTTTGTCCAATTCACCCAGACCCACTGCTGGAATCCTCCTAGTGAGTCTTCTGTGAAACCCCTGTACCCTCAACTAACTAAAGTAAAATACTCACCTGTTTGAACAGTCTTCCTAAGGAATTCTGCCTTTTGTTACTTAAGAACCTATCCGACACTGCCTGTTGGACACTAGACCCTCGTGCACCCCCCCCCCTCCCATTCTGCCACTGAAAATACTCATGCTCCAAGAAGGAACAAGTTACTTACCTGTAACTGTTCTCCAGCATGGGTCTGGCATGGATTCACATGCTCATGAATATTCCCCGTCGTCAGGCTGGGAATCCTCGGTAAAGAAAAAATCAGTTTCAGTTTCTGAACGGTCTTTCTACTAGTAACCAATCACTGGTCTCTGGGTCATACTGCCGCCAGCCAATGACTGCCCTCTACCTAAGCCCCTCCTATGGCAGCCATCTTCAAATTTGGTAGCACGTAAAGTGGCAGTAGGACAAAGAAGAGCTGCAGAGGGGTGTGAGGGAGGGTTTGCATGTGAATCCATGCCAGACCCATGCTGGAGAACAACAGTTACAGTTAAGTAACTTGTTCCTTCTCCAGCATGAGGTCTGGCATGGATTCAAATGGTCATGAATGCAAGAATACATATCAGTACACACATGCAACCACAGGAGGTGGCAAGGCTCAACATTAAGCATTACAACAACTGAACATTAAGCATCTCTTACCTCCTCACCAGGTCCACCTTCAGGCGAACAGGTTGCGCAGCGCTGCCTGGCCGACTCTGGACTCCTCCCTGGAATCCCGGTCGATGCAGTAGAATCTCGTGAAGGTGTGAGTCGACCTCCACGTAGCAGCCCTGCAGATGTCCAGCAGGGGCACACCAGACAGGAACGCCGTGATAGCAGCGATCGCTCTGGTCGAATGGGCTCTCGGACGGCCTGACAAAGGTCGGTTTTCCAACCGGTGACAGTGCATAATGCAGCAGGAGAGACACATCTGGAAATGGAAGCCTTCGAGAGGGCCTTCCCTTGGTTCATAGGTCCAAAGTTCACGAACAGCTGTGATGTGTTCCGAAGACTTTTCGTGCAGTCCACGTAGAACTTCATCGCTCTAGCCACATCCAGTGAGTGCCAAGTCCTCTCAGCCGGCGACGGGAAGAAAACAGGCAACACCAAGGGCTTGTTGAGATGGAATTCGGATGGCACCTTGGGCATGAAGGAGGGGTGCGTCCTCAGCACCACCCTCGTCTCGTGGAATGTCAGGTATGGAGGTTTACAGGAGAGGGTCTGGATCTCTCCCACTCATCGTGAGGTGATGGCCACAAGAAATGCTGTCTTTCACGACAGGAACTTCAATGCTGCCGAATGCAGCGGCTCAAATGGTGGCCCGATGAGCCTGGTCAGCACCACGTTGAGCTCCCATGCTGCAGCCAGGGACTTCACCGGTGGGAACGATCCGAACAGTCCTTTCATGAACTCCTTCACCAGGCGATGAGACCATAGAAATGACCGTCCTGGAGTTCTGGTGTAGAGGGAGATAGCCGCCAAATGGATCTTGATGGAGGCATGCGCCAGCCCCACCTTGGCCAGCAATAGCAAGTACGGCAGCACTTCAGGGCCGTAATCCACAGAGGGTTAATCTTCTGTGCACGGCACCAGACAGAGCACCTCTTCCATTTGTGTCCATAGCACTTGAGAGTCGAGGACGCCCTGGCCTTTGCAAGCAACTCCTTGCAGTTTGCCAGGATATCGTACCCTCTGAACTCTAGTGCTGCAGGAGCCACGCCTGCAGGTTCAGCGATCCTGGGTCTTGATGGACGATGGCGCCTCCTTCCCTGGCGAGAAGATCCGCGTCTGGTCAGTTTGACCTTAGGGTTGGGGGGGGGGCGCTGACATGCCCAGAAGGTCCGGGAACCAGATCTGCCTCGGCCACGTCAGTGCAACCAGGATAATCTTGCACCAGGATCGTCTGAGTTGATTGCGTTCCCGTTACAGCTGTGACTCAAACAGAATAGGCCGTCCCAGGGGAATGGAAGGCATCACCCATGCTCCCAGTCTGGGTAAACCTGCTGGTGAACCTCCGGCACTTGGCGTTCGTCGCAGTCGCGAATAGGTCGATCTGGGGATTGCCCCATTGTCAGAATAGGAGATCCACTTGATCCTGCCACAGCTCCCACTTGTGGCACCAGCGCAGCTCCCTGCTGAGCGAGTCGGCGATGGTGTTCTTTATTCCTGCCAGATGGAAGGGTACCAGGAACATCCCTTGGGCGACGGCCCAGTGCCGCAGATCCTGAGCTTACTTGGATAGGGCTGGGGATCTGGTGCCCCCTTGCTTCCGGATGTAGAATATTGTGGTGGTGTTGTCGGTGAAGGCCCTTACCACCTTGCCCTTGAGGGACGGAAGGAACGACCTGAAGGCCCAGAACACGACTCGGAGCTCCAGGACATTGATGTGTAGTGACCTCTCCTCCGGGAGCCAAAGGCCACTTGCGTGGAGATCTCCGGTGTGTGCGCTTCCCATCCCTCCAGGGTGGCGTCCGTTTCCTGATGTGCTGGGGTTTGAAAGTCCATGCCCGCCACTAGATGCGCGCAGGTGCACCACCACTGGATCGCTTGGCAGAAAGTCTTGTTGAGAGAGATCCTGTCTTTGAAACTGCCCACCGCTTGCATCCAACAGGCGTTGAGGAACTCCTGCAGTGGTCGCATCCGCAGCCTGCATAGGCGCACTAGGTAGATGCACGAGGACATCATGCCGAGTAGGGACTTTATGGCCCTCACCCTGGCCACGTTCATGGTCAACAGCCGTTGTACCTTGCCCAGGATGGCCTTCGTCCTTTCCTCCGACGGCGAAACCAATCGCACCACTGTGTTGAGTCTGGCTCCCAGGAACAGGGCGACGGTACCAAGTGGGATTTCGTGAAGTTGATTGAGAATCCCAGATCTGTGAGCAGTTGGACGGTCTTCGCTGTGTGATCGACAAGTTCTCTTGACTTTGCTCGGATGAGCCAATCGTCCAGGTAGGGGTAGACGTGGATCCCCCGCAGGCGCAGCTGCGCCGCCACAGGTGCCAGCACTTGGTGAATACCCTGGACGCCGACTTAAATCCAAAGGGAAGGGCCTTGAACTGATAGTGCCACCCCTGGACCACGAATCGTAGGAATTTGATGTCCCTTTAGAATGGGGATGTGGAAGTAGGCATCCTCCAAGTCCAGCAGCGATAGGAAGTCGCCTTCCTCCAGCTGTGCCAGCACGTGCCCAGAATTTCTGAGACTTGATGTACTTGTTTAGACAACGGAGGGTCGCCAACCGCCGGTCTTCTTCCGGACGAGGAAGTACTGCGAGTATACCGAGCCCCGGAGCCTTTTTGGGACGAGTTCTATGGCTCCCTTTCTCAGCATTGCTCGTACCTCCAGAAGTAGTTGTGGGATGTGGCTTTCCTTCCTGGCCACGGGTGGTATACGGGGACACCTTCTCTGGAATTCCATAGTGTGCCCGGTCTCGGCGATGTCCGTGGCCACAATGGCATGGTCCGAAGCCACCTCGCCTTCCTGTAGGATTTCCAGGGCCTCAGCCCTCTTGTCGTCCGGGAAGAAGTCCAGCAGGGGAGGGATCTTGAACCACAGCTCCCTGTCGTAGCATGCCACGATCGCGAGGGTGTTGGCCGTTTTAATAGTAGTCGCCGCCAACAAGATGACCCATCGTCCCATGGCATCCAGCTTCTTCCCCTCGCTGTCCGGTGGGGACGTTGAAGTCAAAGCCGTCGCCCCCGCCGATTTCTTCTTGGCCGTCACGGAGAACATTGAATCCGGGAACGGGTGGTGATGGGAGGTCCATTCCGTTGTTGTCCGTCCCAGTCGTCGCCGTCTCTGTTCCAGTCTCATCCCTCTGAGGAGGGGATGGGGGTGAAGGCTGGAAGGGGGGGGGGGGGGCAAGGGCATCCTTGTCCTCATCTCCGTACACAGGGTCTGTAGAGCCATCAAGATAGCGCCTGAATTGTCCTGTGGCACGGGCACCGGGACTGACGGCTGGGGTGTGGGGTCCTCTGTGGCCCCATCTTCCTCGTCGGGATCCTTCCCGTGGGCCCTGGATTCCGAGAACTTCTTGTCCAGGATCCTTTGGACGCTAGCCAACTCATCCTCAGAGGTGGTATCCGTGCCTGTTATGGCTACTGTGCCCCTCACCCCCCCCTCTTTCTCCTGCTGGGGTTTCATGGGGGTCTTCAATAGGCAGAAAAGTTTATTCCTTCCGGGGTGGCAGGGAAACTCTAGCCCCTGAAGCCGTCTCCACTGGGGAAGCCTCTGTAGGTTTTGCCAGGGCCGCCACTACTTCGACCCGGGGCGTGCCTGAGGCCTTCACCTTGGGGGGAGTGTCACCGCCTTGCTCCCCTTTGGCTGTCTGTCGGGATCGACCTGGGCTTCTCTCGAAGCTTAGCCGGGTTCTCAGACTTCCTCTTTAACGAGCCAGAGCTTTGGCTCGTGGTTGATGGCGTCGGTGATAATGCGCCCTGCCTGGCAACCGAGGAGCACAACCGATCAGCGTTCTCGGTGCCTGCTGACTCGTGGTGCTTTGCCTTTTGTTGGGCCACCGTCCCCGGAGTGTCCTCAAAAGGTCTTAGAAGACCGCTCAGACTTGTCACCTGCTGCTGGGCTCTTCCCCTCCAGCCAGTTGGTGAGTCGAATACAACGCTCCTTCATTGTCCGTTCAGACATGTTCTTACAAAACGCACAGTCCTTCTCCACGTGCGATTTTCCTTCGTGAAGGCAGTAGAGGCACCAAGATTGCTCATCTTCAAAGGAGTTCTGTAGCCCGCATCCAGGGAAGCTCCTGAACAGCTTGGGTCCAACAGGCGTCAAGCATCCTTTGTCCTGGGCCATGACCACACGGGGTAGGCCTCAAAGAGCTTCTGGAATCCTCTGAGAAGTGGAAAACTCGATGAAAAGATGTCCCTGAGGGGTGTAGAAAATTCCGAAAACGGGTCCCCGTTGATCGGAAGTAGAATCGGTGGAGCTTGAGGTTCGATTGACCGAAAATGTAAGAGTAAATTCTTCAAAAAAAAAAAATGCAGTAAAAGCTTGCGAGCTGCAGCACGAGGACTCCCAACACTTGAACGTGCGGTAAAACTCCGAATATGGCTGCCAGAGGGGCTTAGTTAGAGGGCAGTCATTGGCTGGGGGCAGTATGACCCAGAGACCAGTGATTGGTTACTAGTAGAAAGACAGTTCAGAAACGAAACAAACTGATTCTCTTTACCAAGGATTCCCAGCCCAACGACGGGGAATATTCATGAGCATGTGAATCCATGCCAGATCCCATGCTGGAGAATAAGGAAATACCTTTAAGGGATTGGGGCTTTTGGCTATAAAAGAGAATAAGTGTTTAAAAATTAGTTACTTGTAAAAGTTGGTTGGTAACCAACTCAGAGTGAACAGTTACAGAAGTTCTTACTTACCTTGAATGTGTGTTGCACTATTCTGAAAAGTATATGCAGCATCTTATTTTCCTTAGAAACTGTTTCGCCATTCTAACAAAGTATATTACTCACCTTTGATTTGGTTGTGCCTCTTCCCAAAAGAGTAATGCTGTTGGTTTCACTTTATTATTCCTGTTAGGATAATTGAAGGAGTGTCCCCCAACTGGGTCTTACTTCCCCTGACTTGCCTTTAGCCTGTCCAGAATAAATCCGCTTTAGGTTTTAGACCTAGAAAAACCTTGAGTCATTTATAAAGAGTAACACTGGATTTTGTTTTCCCTGTGCTGTTGTGACTGACACAAAAATAGTCTTAGGTTTATACATGCCCCAGGTTGCCAACAGCTCCTTGAAGTATATGGGTTTTACCTACTTTGAGTTAGCTGTGTGCCATCCAAAAATAAGTTACAAGAGTTACTGCTTATCTCAATCTGTTTCACAGATCTCAAAAGCACCTGTAATTGAACATTACAGCCTTCGCTTTTACTCACTTAGTATAACTGTGTGTCATCACAAAAGTAGTTATGTTTTTACTGTACCTGGAATAAGTGTTCCACTATTCACAAAAAGTATATTGTCCAGTTGACAGATTATGTGATTTGTTACTGTGCGTCACGGTACAGCTGGTAGGGTCTGCTACCCTTGAATTACAGAATGGAATCTGAAAGTAACCATTGGTTTTCACTCCCCATGATAGGTGCGACCTATACTGAATGTGTATGAAAAGGATCGATTTCCCTAGAACTCCTGTTAGGTGTTCCAAATAAGGTTATATGCTTTGGTCTGTGTACCTTCAAGCATACCGTTGGGTATTTATAATTGTGATTACATATGTGATAGTACTTATTCCCCCCACCCACCTCCAAGATTTATCTGGGCCTACTTTTATTTAAATAAACCATTATTTTTTTTTTTACAATACATAGTGTTTCTTTGGACCATTTGCATTACAATTTCATTTGGACTGATTCTACAGCTCCCTCTCCTGCCTAAGATAAGCCTGGCTGCTCTGCCTACGCTACCAACAAACTCCGTCTGCCTCAGTTGAATGGTTTTACTAAGCCCTTAGTTGGACTTCAGAAAAACTGTCCTAACAGCGCCAGTGGCCAGAGTCAGGGGAGCGCATGCTCCCAGGGCCGCGCCCCCGTAAGCAACTCCATTTAAAGGGGGTAGATGATTTTTCTGGTGAAACAGGTTCTGTCTCCAGTCCCTAGCAAGGGACGCCCATACACTATGGAGGAAATGGGACGGTACGTAGGAGTAACAATGGCATAATGCTTCAGTGGAAATCAGATCCAACTGTCCAAGCTGATGCCCACAGGTTTAAAATGCTTTCAACCGTTTATCCCCCATTACCGTCTTCCAGTATTGTGAGTCCTGTGTCCTCATCCGGCATTATACTCCGGTACTATGATCCGATACAAAATGTTCCTCCTCCTGTGCATCGAAGCTGGTGCACTATAAAACCTCTAAATAAATAGCACAGGTGGGAGGTTGATGGTTGAAGTCAATTACCCTAGTTGCAGAAACAAAACAGATTCTGTTGAGCACAAGTGGCCATTAGAATGTGATGCAGGAGTACGAAAGAATAAATAAAGTCAAAAAGGACGCAAGGCCGAACACAGTACCAGAAAATAGAGCAGCATGGACAGTGCCATGGAAGCCCAAGGACCCATCTTTCGTGCTCATTTCTGGACAGAATTGAGACTGAATAATTTGAAAAATGTAATTAAAAAAAAGTGGAAACTACAAAAACTCCACCTGAAAAATATTTTGCATCTCAGATGGTTAGTTACGTTTCCAGATTGTGACCATGATTCAATAACCATCATTCAAGATAGATGTACCCAGGAAATCAATTCCTTGATCTTGATAAGATAGTGGTCGTTTTGTTTCTTGGCATTCTATGTAATGGCAGTCCAATTATCCACAACACATCTCCATGTCTCATGATGTTTAATGGTGTCATGGTCTGTAAAATCTGAAGCCTGAATCCGGACAGATCTAGCATTCAACCAGAGCGCACTATTTGAAAAATCGGACCAATGTAGTTACCACCATGACTGCTCAAACTGGTGATAAAGAAATGATACCCCACATCCACAACAAGGCGAGAACTCGCCTACCTATAAATTCAAATACAAAGAAACCAATAAAATAAAAGTTTCAGTATTTTCTACACCACAAAATACAAGGAAAGTGGATTGTAGCATGTTGAAGACTATATGGCCAGAAACAGTGGGTCACGATAGATTAAACATAACTACGGATGGACATTTGCAAAAACGTAGCGCGATAGAAAAGTTGAGGGACTGATGCACAATTAAAAAAAAAAAACTCAGCAGACAATCCACAATGAGAGTTCATCTCTTCCAATAAAGTAGGGTACACGTGGGCTCTACAAAGAACAGCCCCAACCAACCAATCACCAGTTGTAGGTATGGTCATAAAGCCGAGCAGATAAAAAAAAAAAAAAAAAAAAAAAAAGTAAAGCCACCAAGAAAAATGCAGTTTCCATTGGAGCACTGATCTCAAGCAAAGCTTTTCCTGGAGGGGTGGTGCAAAGCTTTAAAACAGGCCTCACAATAGAGGCCCATTAACGTGCATTACGTTTCCACTAGCACTTGCTGCTTCTCAATAGACTCCAGGGGATGGTCCAGGTCTCCTCTGTCAGGGCATCATTTGCCACTGTTAAAGAGGGCCTCAAAACATAAGTAGAAAGGCATTACAGACCTGAACCCTGTGTGTTCTGCTCCCATGTTGTCAAGACATCCATCTATAGAATCGGCGTTGGGTGAAGACTTTCTGCGTCGCCCAATATTTGACCTCTCAGACACCCAGCTGCTCCTGAAAGAAAGGAGATGCTTGGAAGCTTAGCCTTCTAATAAGCAGAACAAAAAGGAAAAAAAAAAAAAAGTATACTGCAGGCAACAGCGCTAACGTTTAAGTCGAGACCTTGACTAGTGCACTTCCTGTTTGCAAATGGCGGATCAAAATGATCAGCAAAAGCAAGGTGGATTAGCCAAAGATGAGCCATATCCCTTAACACAGCGTTGGAAGACGTGTCCAATGAACCAAGAGCAATTTGGCAATCTAGACAAATCATGATCCAACAACTCCACAATTCTGACTGAAAGGTGGCAATGTTTTACACTTATCTTGCAAAAGGTGGTTTATGCAAACCCATGGCATTTGTACTTTCAAGCAAACCTAAGCATGGAACTAGTTTCTATTTATCAGCCAATTTACAAGCCATAAGAAGCCAGACCAATAAATAAAACTAAAAAAAATAGGCTGCCAACCTGCTTGTAACCAAGTACAACCAGACAACCTGTATTTGAAACACCACCCAGAGGTGAGCATTACAATATATACATACCACCCATCAAATAGAAGCAGTTGCATTCGGATTTAAAATGTTGAGCTATACAGAGTCCCAAATGTCACTAACCCACAGGTAGGCAAACACTGTATTGAAGAAATGCAAGTGACATGTCCCGGTCTCCCAAGTTTAAGAAAACTAGGATTGTTTGGTACTGGAATAACTTCATCTCCTTTCACAAATCTTTCCACTAGCCATTGCAGCAATAGAAAACTGGCGCTATAAAAAAAAAAAAAGGTTAGCACTAGTTATATGAGTGAACAAGAAAAATAAAACATGCTACAGGAGTATATCGCATGGAAACATTGGGAGGTGGAAGATCCTGTTTTGAGCAAACCATGGCAAATACCACGTTTTACGCATTGTCACATATACTGACCTGCTTCAAATAGTCACACCAATTAACCAGTTTGGAAGTGGAGTTAGAAGGATACAGATCAAGTAGCCCAAAAGCAAAGCTCAATACAGTTTTCCAGGTCTTGCTGAGATGATCTAGGCTTCACAAATTGCCAAGCAGCCGACCAGCCTTCCACACAGGGGCAGGCTGAGAAAGGGAGCAAGGGGCAATCACCCTGCGGGCTGGCAGGGCTGTTCATGGGCCTAAGCTGCAATATTTAAAAACAGTATATGCTTCATAATCCAACTGCCTGGGAGGAACAGTGCCGGAAGGCCTGCTTGGCTTATGTGTAGATGGGGAGAGGTACTCGTGTTGATTTCAACAATTTTGCAAATGAACCTGGGAGGGCAGAACATGTGGAATGCTACAGTGAGCGCGAGTAGAGCCTAGTTGTCAAGCACATTGGCATACCACCAATAGACAATGTATGCGTTGGAATTGACCCAGGATAGTAATGTTGGCACCGCTGTGGCCCATATGTTCAATGTCATGCTACAATGATCAGAGAAAGTGCCCATATCTTAGAATGTGTCCTTAGTTTCACCTTGTAAGGCTTCCTATGCTTTGGGGAATTTCTTGATCACTGCAAGGTTCCTTATGAAAAATGGTTATTAGCTCCCCGGAGAGCCTCCTTGGAGGTTTCTATAAAGTGGTCATATTAATAGCTGTTGGATTGTTTCTCGTATTGAGTTGTGGGCAGGGTTGGCAAACATACAGGAAGATATAAAATTCAAGTATTACTTATTGATAAACTACAAAATTAGTCTGACAGTTTCATTGTCTTGTCTATGACACTTATTGAGCAACATTTTTTGTTGCATGATCCCACATACACATTACAGTCAGACAAAACAACCCCATTCACAAAGACCAAAATATAAAAAGACATTGCCTTCCATAAAAATAAAAATGTAATAGCTCACCCTTATTCCCTCTCCAACACCAGCTCCCAGGCAGATGCTCCGACAGTCTCCTCTGCCTCCAATCATTGAAGTTCACAGCCGACTTTCCAAGAAAGTGCAATTTGGGAGCATAATGAAAACCAGGCGCCCTTGGTGACCACGTGTGTTGTCCAGGTGCAAACCCCAGTGCCACAATAACCAACCAGACCCCAACCACATCTGCTTGTGGTGCCTGGCGAACCACGACCGACCAGCTACATGTGAGCCTGTGCAACAGAAGACAGGGCGGGGCAAGAAGTGCACTTGAGGTGATGGGCAATTAAAGGGAATGAGGGCCAAGGGTTGGGTTACTGAGCAATATGGGCAATATGGGCAATGAAAGGGGGAAGAGTGTGGGGGGAAAGGGATGGAGTTAGGGGATGAAGCAAGTTGAGACCATAGCTCTGAAATGTAATTGTAAAGTGAGGGGGTGTGAAGGGCATCGAGGATAAGGTTCAGGGAAGGACAGTGGCAAGTGAAGCAAAGAAAATAAAGTAAATGATTGAGGTGCACATCTGCCCATATCTGTGCTTAAGCCACTGCACCAGATTCCAGGGATGGCTCAGCCTCTTCGGATGAAGTGATGCACGCTTGGTTTTTTAAACTTTTGTTTGCATTAAGATTCCTCTTCTATTTTATCATGTTTATTTATCAGGTGGCTTGGTGCTTTGCAAGCTAGATTTATTGAACAAGCTTAACCCTTGACAAACAACTTTGCAGAAAGGGTTTTGTTTATTTAAAGACTGCACATGGAAGAGAAGACGTCTTCTCACCCGCGGTCTAATTGGTTAACCGTGGAAACAGCAAACCAGGGATTAAATCTTCCACACATTGCACATTATGCGATCCTGAATAAATCGCATTACCACAATGTACGTTATTCTCATCTAAGTTAAGATCACCCACTAGTGATTTTGTTGTGTGTGCTCTGAAGGTAAATTCTCACTCATGTGCTTATACTCTAATGTACCTTTAAAAATCATTAGCAAATGAACCATACATGTCGTGTACTTGTAAGCAGCCAGGCTTCGGGTGTGGGTCTTATGTTGTTGAAAAAACAGGAAGGTGAAGTGGTGACAGTTTCAGGGATGGGCTTTGGTGTGGTGGTGCGGTAGGTGACCAGGTATAGGTAATTTGCCATGCCAGCTAGTCTTTGGGCCCTTGCTGGAGCCGAGCCCGGGGATCTGGCTTTGCTCAATGAATTCTCTAGCTTGCACGCCTCTCAACATTGGCTCAAAACTAAAGATAGGAGGTGATGTAGCTTGTCAAATTGGGAGACCAGGAAACCTGGACTCATATCCAAGCTTTCAAATTTAATATATTATCCAGATCAAATCACTTACTACGTTTGGTATGATGTACTTTTCGCCAGACAAAAAGTTGACAGTCCTCTGCTTATACACCGGCAGTGTTGTCATTTGATAAGTGCCTAATTGAACACAGATTTCGTTTACAGGCATTTAAGCTAACAAGTGGATATTGTACAATGATATGGATACACATTCATTTGTGATAGAAGCCAATTTTGGCAATCTATCCATTTGCAAGGAATCGAATTCTCCATAAAGAAAGAGGTCCTACAACAAAAATAGTCCAAGGCAGAGCGTCCATTGGATGCTTTGTCAGTGGCCCACAAGGGAAATGTAGATCTAAGGCATAACTTCCTTCAATTAAACACAAATCAAGTAACTATCTTCTAAATGGTTCCCTGATGGTGGTGAAAAATACAGTGAGGTGTCAGACATGTTACATTTCTAATGTTCACTTTATAGTAGATCAGTGGTGCGATTTGCACGAGTAACAATTTTTATTCCTCTAGCTATAACAGCCTTACCAAGTAAAAATTGTCCAACGTCAAGGTCAACAAGTCATGAAGTAGACCCCAGTGCTTTCAAAAGTAAAATTCTTCAATCCTGGCAAATCTGGGGCAGCCTAGTTCAGAGGCAAATTCTTTTAAGAAAATCATCATGCTGCCAGAGATAGTGTGTGTTCCGGTGTGAGGTCAGCTGTGATATCAAATAGGAGAGGCCTTGACACACTGCATCAACTACCAACAGAAGGCACTGGTTTATAGTACTAAAATGAGTTTCTATGAACAAGTTTTAACATGGGCCTTAGGCTGACTAAGAATAAGGTGTGGGAGATTCATTCTTAAATCCCCTGAAAAGTTAAGGCTTAAGAACCTCCCCCACCCCCGAAAAGCATTTTCAAAGGACGCATTATCATTAGTTTTCACTGAATTCAATATTTTCATTGGTTTACCCAAAGCTACGACTATTTCTAATGGAAGGGATAGAAACCTGGCTTGAATTAGTACAATTGCAAAGCATCACAGACGACCCCTTTCTATCAACTCCGAATGGGCTCACTTCAAGTGTAAGGTTTCTACTGACCAATTATATGCATCACCAGTGATTCCAAGCAGGGGTCTGCAACCTTTGGCTCTCCAGATGTTTTGCACAACAACCCCCTGCAGCCGTAGCTAGTGAATTTAATACTGAGGGATCATGGTGTAGACTAAAACAGCTGGAGAGCCAAAGGTTGCAGATCCATCAAAATCTAACGCAGAAATAACACTCAAGTTGAGCAGTTTTCATTTGGGGGTATTCATGTTACTTTTGAAATTGCCCGACATTCACTCTTGGACTGCGCTACTCAATTACTCAATCTGCGTTTACTTACATGGCCTTCCAGTTTGTTTAGCAATCAACTCCTTGAACACAAACTAGGCTGGCTGGCGATAATGGGAGCTGACCCTACATCTAGTAAATAACGAAGAGTAATCACATAGTCCAGGTTAATCAGCTATTATCTGCACAAGCAATAGAATTACTTCTGCACGTTTGCAAACATTTCTTAAGTACTTATTACTTAGAATTACTAATTACTAAGTTATTGTGCCAACATTCAAACAAGAAAGTGGGCTTCAAAGCCTATGAGGATAACAGACTATGCCGGAAGCTAACAGGAGTGCTTAAAGAGCTTGCAAAGAACGCAGTCTAATTTTCCTTAACCAACCCTTTAATGCGGGGCAATTGGAGCGCAACTAAAATGCCAATTTGTCGAATTGTAGAGGGAAGGGGCTTTTATATAGTACACAGAACATGGTTTGTTGAGAAGCACCCTTATGGATCCTATTAACAAATCCATGGTTTGTATATTTTTCCGCGATTATCTTCGGATCAATCAATCTTAAATTCTTCCCACGCATTCTCACCACAGCCATCGTACGAAGGCCCCTTTTAAATCACAAATCCTCCAATGTTTTCATAGGTAATTGCTGTAAAACATGCATTACTTACTGTAATAGCATTTCTGATGATTGTATCTGCTTAGATTCACATGCTGTGCATATGGTCTGACATCCAGTGGTAACCGCAGAGTATTGCATCGTGTCTTTCGGGGACCGAAAGGGGACGTCGGCATAGGCGTGTCTGTAACACTATCCCTATTCGTGACGTGTTTAGTACCCAAAATCCCTCACGCGCCGAGGTCCCTCCAATTGTATTTTTTCTGCCATGAGGGAGCCCAAGGCTATAGTGAGTGAGTACATAAAGAGAGAAAGTAGTAAAATGTCTATGTTCCTTCCATCCCGAGCGGGGAGGTAGGGAGGGCGCATGTGAATCTAAGCAGATACAAATCATCAGAAATGCTATTACGCTAAGTAATGCATGTCTTCTGATGCTTGTTAATCTGCTTAGAATCACATGCTGTGCATAGACTAGCGAGCAGTACCCAGAGTTGGAGGTGGGTTGTGAGAAGGAACAGTAGAGAAAAGATGTCTTAGTACTGCTTGTCCCACCTGAGAATCAGCCCTAGAATGAGTGTCTAGGCAATAGTGTTTTGTAAAGGTGTCTACAGAACTCCAGGTTGCCGCTTTGCAAATGGACTCAAGAGGAACATTTTCAATTAATGCTATGGATGCCCGAGTGCATCGAGTAGAGTGCTCTAGGCTTGAAGGGCAGTTCTCTCTTAGCAAGAGAGACAGTGTAATGCATTTGACAATCCACCTTCAGATAGCCGATTTAGAGCCAGGATCCCTGCTCTACCAGCTGCCACTGAAACAAAGAACTGCTTAGTCTTCCTTAGTGTTTTCGTTTTTTCCAGGTAAAACATAACTGCCCTGCGCACGTCTAGTGTGTGAAGGTTTCTTTCGGCCATGTTAGTAGGGTTCTGGAAGAAAGTGGGTAGTTCGATTGATTGGTTCACATGGAACTTCCAGATGAATTTGGGCGCAAACCTGGGATGTGTGCGCAGAACTACCTTATCTTTGTGGACTGTAACAAAGGGGTCTAGAACAGAAAGAGCCTGTAGTTCGCTAACCCTTCTGATATAAGGAACAATGGCGAGAAGCTTTGATCTGGCGGGTTCGGGAACCTCTTGGAGGCCTTCCTGGAGCAAATTCCATTGGGCTTCAACATAGCTTGCTAATAGAGTAGTATTATTAGCAACCTGCATAGTGTATGCAGCTGCTGACGTGACACGTTTGCCCAGGGCATACAGCCACTTAGACTCCTTGTCCGGTGGGGATTCTCCCGTGGCAAGGGGTACCCCTGCCCTCTTTTGAGTGGTAGTCACTACCAGTGAGTCTGGGATGGCGTGCCCTTCGATATATAGAGGGTTGGAAGGAGAAGGTCGAAATAATTTTGACTCTCAGGTTCAATGCCCATGTCTGAGCAGATGAGACCAATGAGGGAGCTGCCCAGAGTTAAGGAGGGGGATGATTGCCTCGCCTGAGGTTTTTCCTTAATATCCTCCACAAAATCCTGCTCAGGTACTGGCTCTTGAGTGATCTTCCTGAATTTGGAGGTAAGATCAGAAGAACTGAATCTGCTCCAGCCGATCCTTACAACCCTCAAATTTTTCTGTAGTCCATTTACAGGACCCAAACGGGCCTACGTGAGGAGAAACGACGTTCTCCGCACTGCGGCGTCGAAAGGAACATCTGAGGGTGTCAGAAAGAGGCTCTCTACTATCTCCGTAAGCCTCATCAGATTCGGGAACCCAATCCGCCGAAATGTATCCGCTGCCTGGCCCATAACCTTAAACGGAACCGGAATAAGGCCCACCGCCGCCGTGATTCTTCCGATGCTACTTTCGATAGTCGCCAAATCATCGTGAGACAAAGGCTCAGATGATTTGTCGGCAGTTGTAATACCGTCCGCAGCACTAGAGGGCCTAGAAGTTGGTTTTCCGAGGTAGAGGCCTTGCCGTACTTCGGGCCTACGGAGGCCTTGAAAAGCATCGAAGTGTCTGGCTCCCGCACTTTGACGCGTGTAGGTTTCGGAGTAGCGCCCTTAGTTTGTTTAGATTGCCCAGTCGCAAAACGCTGCTGCTGATGCGGGGAAGGCTTTGTATCTGAACGATCCGAGGGAACCAGCGAAGTTTTCGGCAGCCCTGTTGGCGCTTTCGCCTTTTTCGACGAAGACCCCGAAATTGGCGTAAGGGTTGTGTGCTTACTGTGGTGCGCTTGTACGCCCATGTCGCCGGGTCCAAGACCAAAGTCTAGCCAGGAAGGGGCGGGAACGGGCGTGGCGGACCTAGAAGCGTCCGCCTCAAGGTCTATAATATCCACAACGGCGTTTGGTCATCCGAAGTACCCCGGTCACTTTCAGCCCGCGTGGCGGTGTGGGAGAAGGGGGATCCACGCGTGACATACCATATGCGGGCCACCGCTTTACACAGCGCTCTTTAAGGGTCTTAGGCCAAAGGAGTTTGCACACCGCTTCTCGTCGTGCTCTAAGGGGAGACAGGCGTTACACGTCCTGCGTTCGTCCTTCCAAGGCTATCTGACCCTACACTTAGGGCAGAATCTAAAAGGAATCCTTTCCATAGCAAAAGGGAAGGATGACCAGACAAACAGGGAAAAGAGGCGAAGGAGGAAAGACATACTAAACAATATGGCCACCCCGACCCCACTCTCCGTACCGTATAGGTCGGCCAGAGGGCCCAACCATGTGGAAAATCCGGCCGCCAGATCTTAGGTGCCGAAATCCACATCCGTAGACGATTCCCCCATAGTCTTTGTCGAAGATTTTCTTATCGGGCAAAGTGACTTAATGGGGAATAAACCGACAATTCGGTAAAGATAAACAATGTGTCTAGTAAGAGCTCCGCTACAGGGCGACCAGTTATCTGGGTGGAAAAAAACAATCCGAGGGACCTCGGTGCGTGAGGATTTTGGGTACTACACATGTCACGATAGGGATAGTGTTACAGACACGCCTATGCCGACGTCCCCTTTCGGTCCCCGAAAGACAAGATGCAATACGCCGCGTGATTCTAAGCAGATTAACAAGCATCAGAAACAACTTATCCCAACCTACTGAGAAGAACTGATAAACAACTTGAGCAGAACCTGGCTACTTCAGAAATGAGAGAAAGGCTGGTTTGGGATTGCACAAACAATTATATGGTGTGTGCGTGCTTTAGGATTTCATTACTTCCAACATCTCAATTCACTCCATTAATGACATCATGAATGGAAAACAGACACTAAAGCATTTTAGAATTGGACATTTTAAAGACTTAAATTCTCAACTACTCACCCATAAATACAAGACACATCAATTACAACATCAATCATATCACAGCAAAGCTCATAGGACTGCATATCAACAGGCGAACTATCTGTTGCAATATAAATCTTGCTGACGACATCGAAGAGGAAAGCCTTCTCAATGCCGGAATTCTGCAAAAAGAATAAAGGGAGAAAACATAGTTGAGACTTTAAATACAAATTTCAGCCTGAAGACAATTCCTTAAAGCATGACATCAAATTACCAAAGGATAAATTACTAGGTAAAATTGCTAGAAAAAAGTTACTCTAAAATGCTCCATGTGATTTTGAAAGCTTTTCTTACTGGATGGTCATTACCTTTGATTAAGCTCAATACATGCACATTTAAAAAGTTAAAAAGGAACATTGTTCCAAATGCTGTAGACCCAAGGCCAGTCTAAACAGAAGGTTTAAGGTAAAAGGGTTGGCTCAAAATAATGGACCAAAAAAAATACTAAACAGAAAAATAATAAAAGCACAAGCACCAACACTTAATACCACCCAAAATAGCACGGCTGAACGCAGGTTCCAGTAACTAATCATCAAAAAACAAACTACTGTATTGATGTAAAAATGGAGACGAGGCAGGGTTGTCAAAGGAAAGAGCATGTGCATTTCAAAGATGAAATTGTCTTTTAAAAGCTTTAATCACGTCAAGGTTCCACAAGTTGGAAACAGAAAAAAGTTGGATACAAATGCTTTTAAATTCGATCACTTTATGCAGAGTGATCAAAAGAATTGGCCATTTCCAGGTAAAGAATTTTTCGGAAAAAGATTCATCTAGGGTGCAGTTGGGTTACAGCTACTTTAAAAGATTCATGTTTAGTGCATTCCCCTGCACATCCATCTTTACTGGTTGTATTAACACTTGAACCTCAGTTGCCCGGCCACCAAGCAGCATCATGGCTCTTACCACAACCTGGTGAATGGAAGGGTTTGAAGATTAAACCATGGGAAAGAAACAGAAGGATGGCAACAGATGGGAGGATAAGGCATTTATAACGCGCTTAGTGTTTCAAGGAACGACGAGGCAAGGGACGGGGAACAGACAGATAATGATCATACTAGGCCAGGGGTCATTCAGATCGCGCATGTGCATGTGAATGGGAATGGGGGGGGGGGGAGTGGGAAAGTGCGAGGGGGATGGGACAGTGTAGTACATGGGATAATAGAATGAATAAGCAATCAATAAAAATATGGCCAGCAGGTGTCAAGTGCAGGGGTAAGTGCAGACATCGGGTGTCAAGTGCTGGTAGTGGGACTGTAGGGATACAGGAACAGTCCCCATGTGCGGGGGTTGCCAACAAGGCAGTGCAGGTGTGCGACTGGCAGGGAGGGGACCTGGGCCCGAGATCAGAAGGCGGCAAGGTAACCAGTGCAGTTTCAGCCAGGAAGTCAGCAGGGGAGAGGAGGGGGAAAAAGCAAACGCAAAAGGTTTTGAGGTGCTTCTGGAACCGGAGATTCTCCTCAAGTTTCAGGGAGGCTGTTCCAGAGGGAGGCCCCAGCCGAAGAAAGATCTACCATCAACTCTTTGCTTGGAGAAGCAACTGACCCTGAAGAAGTTGAAGGCAGATGAGCAAAGAGCTCAAGAAGGAAGGTATTTAGGAAGAGAGTTGAAGGTATCGAGGCCCCAGAAGGCCTTGTGGACAATGCAGAAGGTTTTGAACTTAATCCTCCTAGCCAATGGAGAGTTGCGATCCCTGGGCTTGAGGCCAAGGGTAAATCTTGCAGTCCTGTTCTGGATGAGTTGCAGAGGGCGGAGAGTAGAAGCCGGCAGATTTAGAAAGATCTGTTGCAGTAGTCTAGCCTAGAGAGAACTGGAGCTCTGGAGACAGTGAGCTTCTGGGGGAAGGAGAGGAAAGGAAAAATACCTCTGAGGAGGTGCAGCTGGTAGTGTGACTTCTTAGAGAAGTCAGATATGTGAGGAGAGAAGGAGAGAGTGGAGTCGAAGATGACCCCAAGGTTTTTAGCCTCACAGATGGGAGCAGGGAGAGGGCCAAGAGAGGTCGGCCAGAGAGCGACAGGAAAGGAGGGAGTGGGTGTGCCGATGAGGAGAATCTCGTCTTACTGGCATTAAGGCAGAGTTCATTGGCGGCGCACCACTCCTTGATGGCGGACAGACAGATGAGAGGGAGAAGAGGTGGCAGAGGGTAGCCTGAAAAGGAGCAGAGTGTCATCCGTATAGCACTGGAAGTTGGGGCAGAGTGCTGAAATGCGGTGGGCAAGAAGCGCCAGGTATTGCTTGAACAGCCAGGGAGAGAGGTTAGACCCCTGGGGAACACCACAGGTAGAGATGTAGAGAGGAGAGGAAGGACCCAAGTTGAACCTGGGAGGGTCGATCAGAGAGGAAAGAAGTCAGCCACGCCAGGGCCTGACCGGTGATACCCAGGATATCGCGGAGGCGGTTGAGAAGAAAGGCATGGTTGACCATGTCAAAGGCAGAAGAGAGATCAAGTAAGATGAGAACACAAGGGGTGTTGGAATCAAGGTTGTAGAGCAGGTCTTCACGGATGTTCAGGAGAGCGGTTTCCGTGCTTCTGGCAGCTCTGAAGCCAGATTGATTACCATGGAGACAACCAACAGATTCAGTGGGAAAATTGAGCTGGGAGATGGCCAGCTTTCCAAGAGTTTGCCTAGGAAAGGAGTGATGGAGATTGGTCGATAGTTAGCCGGGCAGGACGGGTTGGCAGAGGGTTTCTTAAGAAGAGGGTGCACAAGGGAGTGCTTCAGGGGGGGAAAGGGAAGACTTCAGTGGCGAAGGAGTGGTTGCAGAAGTCGGCCAGAGCAGGAGCCAGGGAGTCAATGTGGTCCTTGATGGTTTTGGAGGAACAGGGATTAACCTGTTTTGACGAGACGTTCATAGATCGGACCCGTCTAGAAACCTTGTCGGGGGAGAACAGTGGAAAGGCAGAGAAGGAGGGAGGAGTGGTGGCCAAAGGGCCAGGAGGAGGAGCAGGCAGTAGAGGAAGGAAGGGGAGAGGACAGGACAGGATGGCCTGAGCTTTAGAAATGAAATGAGAAGCCAGTGTCGTGCAGAGGGCCTGGGAAGGGACAGGAGAGTTAGAGACTGCGGCTGGATTGGCCAGTTCCTTGCAGATTTTAAAGAGTTCAGCCTAGTTGAGATGCCGCAGAGACGTGGGCTTGTATGTGATCTCTCCCTTGATGAAGGCAGAGCCGGTTTTGCCTTTGGAGCAGGCGGCAGGCCAGTTTGTCAGAGGATGTACATGAAGCACGACATTTCCTCTCAGCCACCCAACACTTGCGTTTAAGGGTGACTAGGTTGGAGTCGTACCAGGATTTGCACTTGGCTTTGGGCTTCAGGCGGATCCTCATGACAGGGGCAAGAACATCGAGAGTATCAGATATAGCAGAGTGCAGCATGGAAAGGGCGGAGTCAGGGTGTGAGTCAGTCAAAGGGGAGGTGAGAAAGCGGCGGCAAAAGTCTCAACTGACACGCGCTTCATGGGTCGGATGACCGAGAAGGTGGGTGGCAGTGATGGAGTTGGCTTGGCCTGAGGGGTAGAGAGGGTGAGCTGGGAGGAAAGGAGGAAGTGATCACTCCAGGAGAGAGTAGCGAGGGATAGAAATGGGAAGGTCTGAGGAGATCAGAATATCCAGAGTGTGCCCTGCAGAGTGAGTCGGGCCAGAGGGGAGAATAGAGAGTCGCAAAGGTCACGAAAGAGTCCGGAGGAAGGGCAGGAAGCATCGAGGTGGATGCTAAAGTCTCCAAGAAGGAGTTCAGTGGTCGTGAACAGGAGGGAGGAGGTGCGCCCACTCAGAGGAAGGCGATCGGACCAGGTGGTCGATTGATAGTAGCCACAGTAAGGGAATGGCTAGGAGAGAGTGAGAGCCTGCAGACGAGGCAATCGAAAGAGGAGTAGGCCTGCGTAGGAATGACAGAGGCAGGAATCCACTCTGGGAAGATCAGGGCTACAACCCCTACAGAACGGTTGGACCTGGGCGCAGAGAGGATCTTGTAGCCGTCAGGGAGGAGACTGTCAAAGCTCGTGATAGGGCTGGCAGTGAACTATGTCTCAGTGAGACCAAGGACATCAAGGTCAAGTTCTTCCAGGAGGCGGCAGATGTCGGAGGAGTGTTCGACAGCTGAGCGAGAGTTACAAGTGTTAATATGGAGAAGGTTGCCGTCCTTGAGACTTCCGGAGAGGGGTACAAATCAGAGGTACGCCCTGCGGAGGTGTAGAAAAGCCCAAGGGGGGGGGGGGGGGGGGGCAGAAAGGGAAGGAGGAGAGGGCAAGTTAGCCCAGGGGGAGGCAGCAGGAGAAAGGCGAAGCCGTGGAGGGGGGAGAGGGAACAGCAGAAGAAAGGAAATAGATGAGGCGCATGAAGCGTCTATCGAAGAGGAGAAGGTTGGCCTGAAGGCCTTGGACCAAGACGGTACCATTTTCCTTAATGATGACCTTAGAGGAGTGGAAGGAAGCCAGGAGGGCCTCCCACCGGGTGCCACCATTAATGGGAGAGAGCACAGAAACCATTTGTAGGGTCCATAGGTCTGGTGAGGGAACAACAAAGAGGATGTTGGTGAACGTTTTCCTGGAGGAGACACTGGTATAGGTGTCAGCGATAGGGAGGCCTGGGTTGTAGACCAGGATGTCCTTTTTGAAGTAGTAGATAATGGCACAAACACGCTTGCTATGTCCAACCTGCTATCCACTTATAGCTAGTGCCCAGAGATGAGTGCTTGTAGCAGCAGTATATGGTAGCCAAACCATTTGCCCTAACAAGCAAGGCTCAAGCTGCCACAGGTTTGAAGTCTGTAGTTTTTCCACTTTGTAAATACAGAAGATAAGTAAACTAAGATGCAGGTCTTTAAGTAACATTAGTATCACTGGTGATAAATCAACATCTCGTTTAAGGATAGTTTCTAGAGCTCTATATTTCGGTCTAGCTTAAAAAAAAAGGCAACTATCTAGCAAGCAAAGCTGGGATGTACAAATCCCAGCAGTATTCAAGTTAGAACTATGTGTTATGGTTGCCAGGAAGGCGGATTTTAAAAGGGAATTATTAATGACTATGCACAAGTTAACCGAAATGAATAGTGAAGCAATTATTTGATGATATCTCTATAAAGGGACAAAGGAAACTTTACTCACTGTACTGTTAATCTAGTCCACCTACCTGTCTGTTAGAGTTCCCGTTTGCAGGTACAGGGCCAGAGCATTTTGGTACATAGTAATCGCACTCATTTTATTGCCTGTGTAAATACGCACGTATGTAGATCCAGCAACCCTTAAGGTGCCACCACCAGCCTCGCTCTGAGTCTTTTTCAATCGATTAAGCCAAACCAGGCTGTTTCCATTTAGCGGGAAAGGTGTGAGGCTGTATGCAGGCAGGGGAATGGTAAAGATGGAGCAGGAGTACAGTAGTCGCTATAGTAACTAACTTTTCCTTACTCCTCTATCAAGTACCACTCTTTGTGGCAGATTAACCAGCATGCACACCCTGAAAGGATGTTCGTCCTGACTATCTTAACCAAACAGAGCTCAACACATTGAGATTCTGAAGTACCCTTCCCACCCACAGAGCATGCGAGAACGACACAATCTTGGGTAAGAAAGTTGGATGCGTATGCAGCACCACCTTTGTGAAATGTTGTGAATTGCTCACTAGCCAAAAGAGCATGTAGTTTGCCAATTCAGCGGCGAGTGCCACCCAGAAGGGAGGTTTCCAGGCCATCCAAAAAATCTCTAACGTGGCCATACACCAAAAGGGGTTTTAAGTCACTGCTGTGAAGACAGATCCAAGGAAGGAGTACTTCATCGTGGAACTAGGAGCCCAAACCCCTCAATTGATATACATATATGATGCAATGGCATTTATAACATGCTTAAACAAAAGTGTTTCCAGGAGCGTCGAGGCACAGGAGGGGGAACAGAGGGAGGACAGACAACGATCCTAGCAGGCCAGGTGTCATTCAGATCGCGCAAGTGCATGGGAAGGTGAAGGGAGGAGAAGTGCGAGGGAGAAAGGGGAGAGGACAGTGCAGTACATGGGGTAAAAAAATAAAAAATAAAACAGTATGTAAAAGTACGATCAGCAGGTGGCAAGTGCAAGGATAAGTGCCAACACCAGCTGTCAGTGCTGGTAGTGGGACTGTAGGATATAGAAACAGTCCCCAAGTGCGGGGGTTGCAAGGAGTGCCACTGGCAGGGGAAGGGACCTGGGCCCAAGATCAGGGGGTGACCAGGTAACCAGTGCAAATTCAGTGCCAGAAAGGAAGTTAGCAAGGGAGAGGAGGAGAAAAAGTAGAAGCAGAGGAGGAGAAAAAGCAGAAGCAGAGGAGGAGAAAAAGCAGAAGCAAAGAGAAAGGTTTTGAGGTGCTTCCGGAACCGAAGAGGATTCTCCTCAAGTTTCAGGGAGGCAGTTCCAGAGGGAGGCCCCAGCCGAAGAAAGATCTACCACCAACTCGTTGCTTGGAGAAGCGACTGACCCTGAGGGAGTTTGAGGTAGCCGAGCGAAGAGCTAGAGTATGAAGGTATTTGGGGAGAGCGAGAGAGTTTAAGGTATTAAGGCCCCCAGCACCAGAAGGCCTTGTGGACGATGCAGAGGGTTTTGAACTTAATCCTCGCAGCCACTGGGAGCCAGTGCAGAGATTTAAGTCCTGGAGAGAATTCTCTTGATACCAGCATTCGAGAGGGAGAACAAGCAGAGGGGGAAAAAGCCCCCTGCACATTCGATCTCAATGTCACCTGGCCTAGTAGGATCGCTGTATGTCTTCCCTCCGTTTCCTTCCCTTGCCTCGTCGCGCCTTGAAACACTTGTGCATAGGGGCGTTATAAATGCAAGATCATATTATGATGTGATTGAAGCAAGGTAAGTGTGGCAGGACTCAAGCCTGCACCACCCCCCCTCACCCCCAGATGGCAGCCAAACCTGAAATGGACAGAACAGGGATCAAGCCACAGGACAGCTGTTGCACCCGCCTGTCAAGGCACCACCGACAGGATATTGTCCACTGTGATGCTGGAAATGCATTGAAGGGACAGGGCCTCCATGTACTTGTCCTGTAGTCCTTTTATATCATGTGTGTTCTGTATTATCTTCTGCACAGGAGTCCATATGGGACTCCTGTCAGTGCAGCTTTTCCTCCTTTTGGTTTGGTGAAGAGACCCTTGGGATACACTTATGGCACCCATGGGTGGGGGTACAACCCTGTACTCCCAGTGTATGTTTTTGGGCACCTCTGTGTGGCCCACAGAGCAGGGTATGGGCTGGTGGCAGCTCCATGCTGAATTTGACAGGTGCTCTGAGGATCCTCCGTTTTGGGATACCCATGCCCTGCCATTGGAATCAGTTGATTCCCGATAGGAAACTAGATGGCGCCTATGGCCTCTTGCTTTCTATTGGCAATTAGCCTGTTTTCCCAAAGTCCTGGCAAGCCCTGACTGTCCATTTCACTTCCCTTGACTCGCTGTTGGGTGGAAGTTCCATATATGGTATTGTGGAAAAGTCCAGGCCAGACTGGCTGGAGCCTTCCCAATGACTATGTTGTGGGTATGCCCTTGGGGTGGGACCTGGTTGAATGGAGTGTGTGACCATTATGCATTCCATGTTAAGGGTGTCTGATTTCTGGTGTGTGACACAATGACCGAGACCGCCCTGCCTGAAACTGGTATGAATGCAGTGTGGAGTGCTGAATGGCTGGGTGCTTGTCCCAATCCACATTCCTTGCGATTGTCTGGATGGAGAAGAACGGCCTGAATGCACAGTGAGCCCCGATTGGCTGCCTGCATGAATGAATGCCCTTCTGAAGGATTGGTTGCGTGAGTGTGAACCAGCAGAGTGAATGAGAGACCTAACAGTATATCTGGGGACCTCTCACTGATGGAAATCGTTCAGAAGCTGAAGTCAAAACTAGATGCTTGATCTCGAAGCAGAGCATGAAGGAGGATTACTGAGGTTTTCCTTCGACGCAATCCAAAAGCTGCTGTGCCTTCGAGGACTGATCCAAGAGGACCTAGCTAGGAGACCTCTTCCCAAGCTACGAGGGAACATTGTGCACCAGCTAACCTTCACCAAGGCTCCCTGAAGTCAGTCACTGAAAGGCTGCTGACCAGAGACGGGGACGCCGAGGAATCTGAAGCTAAGCGCCCGGACAATGAAATCCATCTTAGTCTATGACCATCATAGTCGACCGGTGCCACAACACTCCATTGCCTAAGACATTTGAATCAAGGACTCCCTTGCTCATCAACCTCGACCGCTTTGTCCCGCCAGAGAAAGTCAAGGTCGCTGACAAACCGAGGAGAGTCTGCCGGTGGGATTCCCACCAGCCGAAGTCCTCAAAGACGTGGACTAAGATCCGAAAGCCAGCCGTGGTAGAGTCCCGATCGCGAACGGCAAACGCTGAAGACCAGACGCCCTTTCTGGGCCTACTTTTTTCATTGCCTCTTTGCAGCAACGAACTATCGTCGTTGAGGTGCACCGCGCGCCTCATCTTTGCAGGACGTCCACGACCGATCGTCGGCGAGCACCGCCAGGACTGAAGCTGCTGCCTAAACGCCTTTGTTCACTCTTTTCTTCATGGAATCTTGATGGTCCCTGGTTCCTGTCTTAAAAGGAGTTCACTCAAGAAGGATCAGTCGATGACCCGTCGCAGAACTCTGCTAAACCAGGTACATTGGTGTAGTAGAGCATCTATAGAAGGAAAGAAGACTGCTAAACAATATATGGACGGGGCTTCTCAATATACTTTATTTAGCAGGTTGTCCGGGTTTTGGGGGGCGGAGAGATGTCCTCACACAGAACTGTGCCTAGTGGTAGGGGCCCAGTATTCTGCTAATTGTTTGAGCAACTGGTTTTCCTCTTAAGTCTATAACTGATACCTTTTGCTATTGATTTGTATGCCATTTGAAACTGTCAGCAGTTGGTGCATTTTAGTGGAGTCAAAGAGTAATTGTGGGACGACATAGAAACTGTTAATTTATCATTATAGTATTGCCTGAGCACAAAGTGTTATTGTAGGTGTAAATAACTTGATCATATATAGGAAGGAAACAATTACTCCCTAAGGTAGTAAAAAGACCTCTACCTTCAAGAAGGGATTATAGTGACAAAATACAAAAGCACAAGGTAGAGAAAAAGTAATCAGCAGCAAGCTAAATATTATCACAAAACACAAATTTTATTAGTAAAAAAACATCATAAAAACCTACACATTAAAACCAAGTAAAAAAAAAAAGTGCAAGTGACACCAAGCTAAATGCTCACAATTAAATTGTAACAATTCATCTCTAGTCGTTCAATGGACTAGGTACACAGCTCCTATTAACACATTAATGTAGTATATACAGGATAGGAGAAATATCGGTCAATGACGACCCAAATACATAGACCAGTAGATCGAATCACTACATTTTATAGTAGCAGTACGATAGTAGCACAAATGATCCAGATGTTCCCACTGTAGGAAGTTCTAATTGACCACCAAAAAGATGGAGGCAATGCCAATTTCAAACCCACGCAAGGAAATCGGAACAATTCCCAGATACCTTTTTTATACCAGGGCCCTTCCAGAGGAACATGGAACGACAATTACAAACAAACACGTAGCGGGAATCGCTTTTAGTAAATTTGTCGAATTATGTTCTTACAGATCATGAACGGTCCGTCCTAGAGAAAGGCCTGGGCTTTGTTATCACCAAGATGCATACTTCGTTCGAGTTCCGTACCAATTTCCACAAGTTAATGCGCAAAATTCATATTAAGGAGTTCTTCGCAAATCCATCTAATGAAGTTGCCTCTAATAGCATGGTTAACCATACTGGCCTCCACCCTCCTTCGGTCTTCTACCCCCCTGCTCATTCCTTTTCCCCTGAATCTTTGGTGTTTGAAAAGCGAGTCTTGGCAGAAGTTGCCAAACTCGAATATACTAATACCAGAGTATTCCACAATCTCTCCAAACAAGAATCCTTGGCCTTGAATAACCTGGCCACTAATGAGTCCATTATTATCAAGAAAGCTGACAAGGGACGGGGTAAAGTAGTCCTGAATCGGATCAACGACGTCAATGAATGTAATCGACAACTTTTGAATGAGGCCTACTATAAAAAAAACTCAGTGGGGACCCGACTTCAGAATTAGCCTCTCTCATTGATCTCAAAGTCTTGAAAGCTAAAGCGAGAGAATTGATCAGCCCTCAAGGGAGTGCTTTTTTGATTAATAAGAGTCCTAGTATTCCTTGTTTCTATTGCCTCCCTAAGATTCATAAAACTCTTGTGAACCCACCGGGAAGGCCTATTGTTGCGGGTATTCTATTCTTGAACCCCTCTCCATCTTTGCTGATCACTACCTTAAAAGGTTATGTATCGCTGATGAAATCTTATCTAAAAGACACTAAAGACGTTATCAACAAGTTTGAAGATATGGAATTCAACCAAGAAACTCAACTTATGTTGACCCTCGATATAGTCTTTATACAATAATATTCCACAACAAGATACTCGAGAAAATTGAAGAACTTCTCCTGACTCGACTTGATGCTGATCCAGTCCCCACGTCTTTCATAATGTGGTGCATCTCTTTGGCTCTTAAAAAAAAATGCCAGCAAATTCAAAGTTTTTTGTATCAACAAATAGAGGGGCCCGCCATGGGGGCCACTATGACCCCCAGTTTGGCAAACCTCTATGTTGAATTTTTTGAGAAACTATTTATTTTTGCAGTTAACCCTTTTAGTCAAAGCCTGGTCACGCTATATTGACGATGTACTCGTGATATAAGAAGGTACATGTGAAACTGCTGTTGCCTTTTTAAAATGGCTTAATAGTCGCAATAGACATCTTCAATTTACTTTAACCATTGAACAAGAGGCAATTAACTTTCTTGACTTGAGCCTATACCATGAAAATGGCAAAATTAGAGTTCGGCCTTTCCATAAAGAGACTGAGAAGAATTCTCTCTTGCACCACCAGTCACATCACATTAAACACCTGAGAGATAACTTGCCCTTGGGGCAATTTCTCAGGTTAAAACGTAATAGTTCCAGCAGAGAGTCTCATGAACAAGAAGCTCAACACCTTAAAAGGTAAACTCTCGAATAGAGGTTACCCTAAGAGACTTATTAAAAAAGCGGCTAAACGTGCCTTCAACAACAGATCAGCTCTACTGGAGGAAAAAACCAAAAAGAATTTGGATGATGGAATAGTGTGTGTGAACACCTTTACCAACCATAGTTTAGCCATTCACAGGATTATCTCTAAACAATGGAAAGTGCTTAAAACGACTAAGTCTGACCCCGGTATACCTCTTTTTGCCTATACTAAATCTACCTCTATAGGAAATCTAGTTAGCCAAAGCAGATTTCGCAACCCTTCTGTGCGGAAGACCAGTATTACTAGTCAATGGGGCCTTCCTCCTATCACAGGTCATTATCCTTGTTGACAATGTGTGGCTTGTAAAACTACATCCAAATCCCATGAAGTCAACATAGGCTGCGATATAATCTGGACTCCGAAATCTTTTTCCAATTGCAATACTGACCATTTAGTACACATGGTCACTTGCCCTTGTTGTCTCCACTATATCGGCAAGACCAATTGGAAAATCAAAATTAATCAAATTAATGAACATAAAAGTTGCATTAAGAATAAAACCCTCCAGGCACCCATGGTAAAACACTTTGTTGATAAAGCCCACGACTTTGACAGCTTTACTTGGACAGTATTGCTGGTGGTTAGAGCCGATACTTTAGCTATTCAAAACTTCTACAAAAAGAACAGCTTATTTTCCAAATCCGTAGTGATCGTCACAGGCTTAATGACGCAATTGAGTGGCTTAAAATTAAATAAGTTTAGTCAATGCATGTATTCGATCATTGGTTTTTTTTCCAATGCCGACTGCGTCTCGTGCCATATGCTCTTTCAACACTAGGGGTCTGAGTTCCAGTTACAAACCTAGCTTGTCTATAGACACCAACAAAGGACTTTATTTACTTCCTGTGGGGACCTCTCCATGATGGCAAAGTAGTTTGCTCCTCTCTCCCGTGGGCTGCTGGGTAAAAATTGTTTATTTATTTTTTTAAACGCACGCGATTTCCTGCTACGGGCTTTAGGGGCTGTATTCACTCCACCTCCAAAGACCAACCCTTTCGGACCGAACTCCCAGCTGATCGTGGGACGTGCCAGACACGCGTTTGATTCATGCGAGTACAGGTAAGCACTAATACGCGGTACAGTTTCTTGGAGACGTTTGTTCGTTTTCATACCGTTTCTCGGCATGAGCCACTGAAGGTTTGCGAATTAGCTTCCAGTTGTCATTTGGCACACCAGATTGTCCATTCTTTCAAAGTTCTGCTTTTCTAACCCCGTTTTTACTTTTCATTTTTTTCTCTGTAGCGGATTCTATCCCTCTGGCTCTGTATTCCTCTCTAACCCGGATGGAGAGTAGTGAAAGGTACAACGTTCTGAATGCATTCCCTGCCTAGACTATCTATTTTGTCCTGGCGTTAATTGCCTTACCTTACAGTAAGACACTTTTGAGTCTCCTTTTTTTGTGTTCTCTTCACGGCTGCTCTGAGCCTCCATGGTACTAAGGGTTCTGTTTAGCGTTTATAGTCACAATTCTCTGGGAATCTTTTTAACCCCATTCTGGGGTATACTTGTGCGATTTGCTCTTCCTTTTTCTAATCTAATCCTGATACTATTTGTAAGTTGACATATGTGTGGTCTAGATGTGAACACAGACTCATTTCTGACAGTTAGCTGATGTGGGCTCTAAAGAGTAGGTTTTGATATGTGTATGTATCTCCACAGAATTTGAATCTGCAAAGGGTGCATTTGAAGACGGAACATTGTCCAGCTTTTCCCCTATCCTACTTCTACCCTAAAGGCTAGGTATAAGATGTATTTGTTTCTCCAACTACCAAGCCCATTCAGATTTATTCTGTCTTCTCTGTATAAAACATGTAGATTTACAGAGTGTTTTATAATGTTTTTCAGCAGCACCTTTTTTGGGTTAAGCACTTTATAATAATGAAGTGCTGCAGTGAATGCTAAAAAGAAAGTGACGGATCAAAATACTCCCTCCTGAAGAAAGTTCTCAAGAAATTACATGAATTGAAACATGTTGAGGCATACTACCAGTGATTAGATCTACTGGTCTATGTATTTGGGTCGTCATTGACCCGATATTTCTCCTCTCCTGTATATACTACATTAATGTGTTAATTGGAGCAGTGTACCTAGTCCATTGATCGACTAGAGATGAATTGTTACAATTTAATTGTGAGCATTTAGCTTGGTGTCACTTGCACTTTATTTTTTACTTGGTTTTAATGTGTATGTTTTTTGTGATGTGTTTTACTAATACAATTTGATTTTTGTAATATTTAGCTTGCTGCTGATTACTTTTTCTCTACCTTGTGCTTTTGTATATAACTTGAACCTTATTTATATAAAGAACTGTATTATCACCAACAGTGTGGACATTCCTTTATGTGGGCTTGGGGACTACACTGTACATAAGAACCAGCCTGCATCACCTCCTGAGCGCTTACACCCTGATTGCTCGTCCATAGCTACCTTATAGAGAATCTTGGCTGGTGTGCTCTGTGCTTCTACTCCATATAGAGGGCAGGAGTACAGAAAACCCCCATCCAGTCTTTACATCCATATGCCCCTGTATTAGGCCCTCATGGAATGACAAGCAGCTATAATGGCTTCCATGTTCCCCTTGCACAAACCCAGACGGCCCAACATCAAACCTTAAGGAACTAGGCTAACAACTGAATTGAGGGTAAAGGTAGGCAGGCATTATATGGTACTAGGAAATTGAGGTGTACTTATGGAATTCCTCCAATGCTCTGGACGAGATGCAGCATAACATGTATATATTTGAATGTTCCAATCTAGAAGGGAGTTGAGAGAGAATGTGGTGGAAGGACCAGTTGAAGGAGAGAGAGAATAGAGGACGACAGTGAAGTGGGAGGTTTGCTTACCCTTATCTTGTATGCCATCCACCAATAAAGGCTCATTTGCAATTCTTCACAAGAGTGTGCAGCGTATTTTCTCATCAGCAGGGTGCCACCACCCCCAACCTCCTAAAACAGAACATTTGATCTCAGAGGAAGCCTGACCGGGGCATCCGGCTAGATTATTCAGGTCCGAAAACCAGAAACTGGATGGCCATAAAGGGGCCACCAGAATAATCAAAGCGGCCCGGTCCTCCCTGAACTTCTTGCTCAACCGGTGTAATAGGGGACAAATGTTAAGCACCATTCCCTCCCAAGAAATGAACAGATTGTCCGTAAAGAGTTTGTGTCTGCCCAGCTGAGCAGCGAAGGGGAACTTTGTGTTTCACAGAGTCGGCAAAGCGACCAACTGGGGAGGGAGCACACCTCACAAAAGTCTTGGACCACCTCGGTCTGGAGTACCCACTCACCAACTGAAGCCTCTAATCGGCTGAGTCCATCTGGCTCCAAGATCCCATCTCCAGGAATGTGGAGAGCCTGAATGGGTATGCTCTGCTGAACGGGCCATTGTTGCAATGTCACTACTGAGACTTGTGATCTTCCTGCTCATTTATATAAAACATTGCAGTGGTGTTATCCCTCACAAGTGTAACGCAAGAATTCATGATTGGTAAAAACTGGGTGTAGTTCCTGGACACCGATGCAGAGTTGCCCCTGTTCTGAATACCACAAATCGGGCACTTTCTGGTCATCCAGTGTGGCTTCCCATCCCAAGGATGAATTGATGGTTATGGCTCATGTGGGAGTAAGGTACACAAATCCCACTCCCCTTAAGGTTGGTGCAATCCTTCCACCACTTTACATGTGTGTTTAAAGGGGAGGATTTTGGGGCACAGGCGATTGCCATAGAGAGGCTGAGCCCAGACTAAGAACAGCACTGTCTCATCTTGAGCCTGGCACAAGGCACAGACAGGAAGCATGATGCTATGAGGCTCAGAAGTCTCTGGCACCACGAAGCCATGGTCCAAGAACTGGTCAGAACGTCATATTATGTAAAAGGGACCTCCCCAATCATCTTAGTTCGAAAACCCCTGGCTAGACAAGAATCTCAAAATGTGCCAATAAAGGTCAGTCTTTGGGCAGTTGTCAAGGACGACTTCTCAGAGTTCACGTTCAGGCCACAGTGCTTGTGCATGACTTAAAGAAAAGCTCCACTTCCCACAAGTTAGTAGTCTGAACTGATCAGTGTCCCCATAACAAAATGTACAAAAGGCCAGGGGAGTGAGGCTGAAGGTTTCACTTCCCTGTAAAAAGTCAGGACTGGTTCAAAAATAAAAAGCAAAATGTTTGGGATCCACAGAGCTATGACCAAAAGAGAAACCTTTAATCCCCCCCCCCCCACCCCACCCCAAAACCTACGTGACTGCCTGCACCCCAAAATAAACGGATACAGGGCGATCTAAGCCACCCCTTGATAGGTTTCCTGTTCATCCGTTATACATTCTGGACAGTCCATCAGCATTGAGATGTTGGGCACCTGACCTTTGGCTAAATAGTGAAGTCAAAGCCTTGGAGCCTTATGGACCAACTTGACAATTTAAGACTCTCGCTTCATAAGCCCCAATGAACATTGTCAGTCTGCACAGTGAAGCGAGTCTTAAAGAGGTAGGGTAATAGCTTCCGAATAGCCCACACTATGGAAAAACATTTTCTGCAGTAACCTACCTGAGCCCTCTGTCCGTAAGCTGGTGACTAATAAAACATAGGATGTTCCCTGTCTTGGTCATCTAAATGTGAAATGACAGCACTTCTACAGTGCCAGAGGCATCAGTGTACACAATCAAAGGTTTCTGGTAATCAGGTGCCCCAAGAACAGGGACATGACGAATTAAGGGCTTGAAAGGCCTTCTCACAATCCAAGTGACTTTTCTCTGGCTTCTTACGAATTGGGGGAACAGCTATAATTCCATAGGTCTATCCTGAAGATTCTGTAATACCCAGCGAGGCCTAGAAAAGCTCTCAACTGGGTATGGGTTGTGGGGGTTGCTCTCTATAGTACAGCCTGAACTTTGCTTTGCTGGGAAGAGGTTGAATCTTGCCCCCAACATCCTCACACCAAAGTTAGGCTCTGAACCCTGACCAATCTGGCACTTGGTAGCCTTTATGGTCAGATGGGCCTGCTGAAGATCCTGCAACACAAGATGTCCAACATGTTCTTTCCAAGTAGGGTTGAAGACTGATATATTGTACACATATGCATGCAGAATTCACCTAAATCATTCAGGACAGGATTGGCCAACATTTGAAAAGTGGTAGGTGCATTCTTTAAGTCAAAGCGCAGTCCCCTGAAATGGTTATGTCCCTAAGGTTTTGAGAAACCGGTTTCCGTGGCATTTTCTGTCAGGGATAATTTGCCAATACACTGCATTAAGGTCATAGGTGCCAACATACTTGGCATCAGCAATTAGCTTGTCCAGCTATTTGTGGTAGAGGATGTGCATCTCTCTTGGTGACAGCATTAAGAGCTCTGTAGTCCACACACGTTCTGTTGTGGAGTCAGTTGAGGGGACAATTTGACACTCAATGGAGCCATCAGAAGGGCTACCCTGGAACAGGTCAGGGCAAGGTCCAGATTCCTTCTCATCACGGTCTGAAGCCAGAGGCATGGGATCCCATTTCAATCCTAGGGATGAATGCATTCAACCTATCCACATGGAACACTTTTGGGAGCCTGTCCAGGTCTTCTGAGGTCCACCAAATAGTTAGCCTCACCCAGATTCTCAACAATGCGTTAAGGACCGGACCACTTGTGCCGTAAAGCTCTAGGCCTTAAGGATTTCTTGGAATGGGGAAAAATCCACAGGTGAAGTTGTCTGGTTAATCCAATATTTGGCCAGTGCTTGTCCAGCCTATAACTTGTCATTGGCCCAAGCCATCCTCTCTAGCCTGACACATTAGTGGTGATGTGAGGCGTGCGCATCTCCCAGCTTTCCTTGGCTATAGCAAGGCGTGCCCCGATAGGGTGACCAATACAATAGGCTAACACCAACCCCTTCTTGAGGTACCTCCCTGTAGGAAAAAGGTAAGCATGACATAAGGAGATTCCACTTCCTCCTCTGGGTCTTCTCAAGAGCTCCCATCATTGTATTTATTACATTTGTCGATAGCGCTCAGGCCCGGAAGAATGACTGCGCTAGTTACAGAAAGTGCATGGTACATTTTTGAATAGGCCTATGGGTTACAGTGTAGTGGTAGAAGCTATTCTTTAGGACTCGCCTCATGATTTAGGCTTATTAAGATGTACAGACAAGGATAAGTGGCAAAATAGGAATGTGAGCACAGACTGGTGAAACCTCAACACAGGTACAGGCGCTACTTCAGGTGTGTTGACTGGCATTATTTGCAGCAAGGTGTTGCTAAAGTCACAATAGGTAGATTGCAAGTAATACCCATATACAGCAACATGCTGTTAAAATCCAATTAAGAAAAATATGTGAAAAATTAATTGCCAGCAAGTGGTGAGGAAGCAGGTGGTTTATAGTGTTAATACACAGAGTGGCAGAGTCTCACCCCATGGTGCAGGGAACTACTACCAAGAACCAAATAAAGATAATGGGTGTTACAGTGAATATTAAGCATCATAGCGTGCTCACAGGCCAAGAAATGCTCATGGATGTCGAATCAATAAAGGGTGAGGCAAATGGGAGTAATCCTCGATGTCGGTGAAAAGCGAGCAAGATAGAGCGAGTGGAGAGCAGAGTGCAAGTTCATAGTTTGTACGAGCAGATGGCAAAGCAATGTTGGATGGCCGAGCTCGCACTACATTAGCAGCAGGCCTGCATGGAGAATGGGTATACAGGAAACAGAGGGCTGGCGATATATGTTGAGACAAAGCAGCAATGAACAGTAAGGGCAAACAAAATGATATTGAGAGTCAGTTGAATCCTTAAGCTAGGCCATTGGTCGGTGGATGATATCCAAAAGAAAATGTATACAACACCCCACATTCTTGGACAAGAAGATGCTGCCTCTGTCGGACACAACTTCAGTGAAGCCAGCCCCAGTAAATATGCCCAGCAATGCTCTTGCAACTGACTTGGCAGTCACAGTCTTCAGTGGGATGGATTCAGGATATTTTGTGGCATGATCAACCACTACAATGATCAATCCCTACCCTCTCAAATAGTACACCCACTACAGGTAGTGGTACAAAATGGAACCTGGACTTTCGCACCACTTGTAACACAACTCTGGCAATGACCTACCTGTGCCCCCAACCCCCATTACACTAATAGTATAGCTCAGTGGTAACACGCTTGTCTTGGAAGCAAGCGGACGCAGAACAACCCGGGTTCAAATCCTGGGTCCACACTTGGAAACCTCTTCGGCATTAAGAGAATTATAAATAACCAATTACACATTTTAGACCAGCAGACGTGCCAACTTAACCTCGCCGTAGTCTTCTTGATGCCAAGATGACTTGCAAGTGGGACCTCATGCGTCAGTTGCAGGAGGAAGGGTCTCATCTGAAGGGGAACCACCAAACTCCTATTTGTCTCCTTCAGAGGATGCTGTAGGCTCACTGTCAGGAGCCCACCTTCCAAATAAATCCTATGCTTCCCAGGTGCTTCACCCTCCAACTGGGAGCAGGCCTATCTTCTTAGGCTGATGGGCACTTTTTAGGGAGAATTCTCAGAAGTGTGCTAATTCCCCTCTACCTTAGAGACCCTCAGCTCTTTTTGTTGGACTTAAGGACTTTAATTTCTAACCTGGAGAGAGCGAGACCTTTTCTTCACTCTCATGTATTGTTCTGTGATTTGGACTCTTCCTTTTGATTTTGGAGTCTGACAAACTCCATAGGCATCATCTTTGCAGTGTCACACAGCACCTTCAGTGTAGTGACACAGGGAAGTCTCAGATTTCCCAAAGGTTTAAATACCTTTTCTTGGATAAACTACTGTTTCCAAGAGCAACAAAGTGAAATTGACTTTACTTACATTTCTAACTTTGTAGACCCAGCACACACTAACTTACAATAGGGTGATGGAGGGATTACTTTGTCTGGTTTCTCATGTAACATTTTTAGGTTACCCTTTCTACAATTAATGGCTGGTGGCAGTAGTATCATTTTTCATACCATTGCGTGTTTTACCGCGGGTTGCAATTGCAGTAAGACACCCATGGGTGCGCATTTTGTCAAAATGGCCCCTGTCTTTTTTCTTTAGATTTACTCTGCTCGCCAAACCAGGTTTGGTCCCTTTGTTCGTTTCATCATTGGCGGGATTCACTGTATGAGCCCGTCTCTGGCTCCAGCACGTCTATCAAAGCAGGAAGGGAGGGAGGTGTCCAAAACTCCCTGTGCTTAGTCTCCTTCGTTACAGGAATGCACCCAAGGGTGATTGGCTGGAGGGCTGTCCTCAGAAGACAGCCACTCTGCTGTGTGATTGACAGCTAGGCTGCGAATTGGAGATCTCTGCATAAAAGGCAAGGCTTTTTGCTTGGAAGGGAGAGTCGACCACTGGATTAAAGGAACCAAAGAAAGAAACTGGAAGAGAAGCTTGCTGAACCTCCTGGACTGTTTTTGCCCGGTGCAGCCCTGAAGCTCCAATTTTCTAATTGACTAGAGAAGCCCGGAACAGACGACTTCTTCCCTTGAGTTGATGGGACCAACTGACCGCAAGACTAACTCGACTGGAACTCCGAGGACAGCCAGCCAGCCAATCACCTATGGGTGCATTCCTGTAACCAAGGAGAGTAAGGGAGTTTGGGAACCTTCCTTGCTTCCTACCCAGCCAGACACGCTGGAGCCAAAGACACAAACTAACAAAGGGACCAAACCTGGTTTGGCGCTGAGTAAAACACAAGAACTCACAAGCAAGAAATGGCAAAATGGGCACCAATGGGTGCAATACTGCAGCTGTGGATTCAGCCTGCGGTAAAACGCACAATGGTAGAAAAATCTGCCACCAGCCATTAATTGTAGTGAGGGTGAGAAAGTAGCCAAAAGGGGATACTAATTAACCCCCCAGCACCACATGTAAGATGGTGTGTGCTGGGTCTACAAAGAGAAAAAGATAAGTAGTCCATTTCACTTTACTACTCTTGAAAACAGTAGTTTATCCAAGAGAAGGTATTTAAACCTTAAGGGAAATACAAAGGACTTCTCTGTGACACTGCACTGAGGGTGCTGTATGTCAATACAAAATGATGCCTCAGACTCCAAAACTAAAAGAAACAGTTCAAATCAGAGAAAAATACATTAGAGTGAGCAAAAGGTCTCACTCACTCCAGCATAGATCCAAATAAAAAGTCCAGCAAAAGAGCGGGGCTCTCCAAGATAGAAGTGAATTAACACAGAAATTAGAATTCTCCCAAACAGCTTGGCTGGGCCTTCGGCTTGGTAAAAGCACCCTTGTCTGCGAACTCATGCGTGGGCGTTCTACAGTGTCCCCCACAAGACAAGTCCCTAAGGTCATTGCATAAAGGAACCTTACCAGGAACCTGCCTCTGTAGATTATCGGGTATCCTGACAACCCCACCAGTCACATCTAATGTGACAGACATAACTGGAAACTTGAGAGGCGGGGGAGCGGGGGGGAGGGGTGTATCATCAGCCAAATTAACTTAGTGGACATCAGCGGAGCTCTGGCCAGAGCCTCTGAATTTACTACAGTTCGACTCACAAAGTCCCCTAATGGCAGAGGGGTCTACACCATCCACCAGCACACTAGCTTTAATATAATGCTTGGTATTATCAGGTAGGCCGGATTCACAGAGTGGACACCCAAGGTCTTACCCTTACATCTGGCGTCCCCCTTCATGTGGTCACTTGTTCCACCGGCTACACATACATAGGGAGGCTTAGGATTTCCACGCTCATGCTTGGGATAGTTTGTTCCACTGCCCTTTCCATGTTGATATGGATTATTCATCTTGTCGGACTTATGGGAAGAATACTTCAGTAGACCCATCCTCATTTTCCTTCTGTTTTTCCCCCCTTGTGCTTACTACAAGCATGCTTGTCCTTACGGGACACTATAGGAAACCCAAAGCAGCAATAGCCAGCGTCCTAGGATCCAACTCGTATGAATTTGCAAAATTCTGCTTAAACTCAGGGGGGACAAGAAGCAAAAATGTGTTCCAGCATGACCAAGTTGATCCGGCCTTCAAAACGTATTACTTTATGAACGCATGGACCCCGTGGGTGAGGGCGGGGATAACCACGATAGGAGATATCGTTACCGATGGCTCCATCCTCCCGTTTGAAACACTCCAGCAGAAGTTCAGAATCCCAGCAGCAGAACACTACCATTATACACAACTAACGCACGCCCTCAATAGTTATAGGCAAGCACTTACCGATGAACCAGACTGCACACCCCTGGAACGCAACCTACTCACACAACACATCCCCACCAAGGTAACAACTATCCTATATAAAGCCATTAATGCATTTGCTACCCCGGAACTGGTCAGCCTCAAAGCCAGATGGGGACGGGATGTTGGGGCCATTGAACCTGAGGACTGGATCCAGGTTCTCATGCACCCACGCGAAATTGCAATAGACTTCAGAATAAGACTGATTCAGCTAAAGATGCTCCATAGGATATACTACCCCTGTGTGGCCCTTTTTGGTTGGGGAAGGGCAACAGATCCCAACTGCTTGAGATGCCTGGGGGAGGAAGACACATTCATCCATCTCCTCTGGGAATGCCCCAAAATCAAGACCTTCTGGACACAATGCTCTCAAATATTAGGAAGGACGCTGGGTCACACGATAGCATTACAGCCTGCAATAATGTTACTGGGGCGCCCCAGATGAACATTGCAAACAAATGGGAGGGTATTTTTCTCTCCATAGCAATGGGCCTGATAAAGCGTGACAGCCCAACAGTGGCTCAATGGTCAAACGAAATGGACATCTGCGTGGCGAAAGACCACAGAATATACACAGCACGGGGGTGCCCAGCAAAGGCCACAAAAATGACCTGAGGACTGCCAGCAATGAGGTAGGAAGAAGAAAATGGGGGTGGGGGGGGGGGGGGGGAGAGAAGGCGCAGGAGCGCAACACGGAACTGCAAGCAACACTTTACCGGAAAGTGGCACAGAGTGGCAAGACACGAGCAGATTGATGGACCAACCCGGTGACCAGGGTATGGAGAGTGGGGGGGTGGGGGGGGAGAACTTGGTATGTTGTATGTATGTTTTAAAATAACCAATAAAATATGTTTTAAAAAAAGATTACTTTATGGCCTTCAACCCAGTCATTCAAATTCAAGGAATCGGCCACACACACCCAAGTACTACTAGCTTTCTTCCTGTACTCTGTAAATCTCTTCAGGTATTGGGCAGGAGTCTACAATTTATCAAAATCTTTCCAGTCCGCCTTCAACATATACATAATGGCACTGCAGCCAGAATGAGGTAGTCTGCTGAGCAACAATGCAATTTGATCAGGCTCACCTACTTCCTGTACCTCAGAAGCATACTCAAAAGTTGTTAGCCAAACAATTATAACATTTTATCTCTTATCGCATACTAAGCAGACTCTTAGGAAATCTAGGATAAGAAGATGATCCAGAACCACTCCCAGAACATCACCTCTGAAGAGCCTGGAGACACCTGTATTCTGGTCATCTTCTCTCAAGCTCAAACAAGGCATCAGCCTTTGAGGTTGACACTGAAACATGAGAAGACCCATCTTCTGCATTTTGCAGCATTTAATGGATCACTAATTAATGGCAAAGGAACAACCCTAGAGGCCAGGTAATCTAGCAATTTATGTACTAGATCTGCCTTTAAACCAGAGAATGGCAATCCTCCATCTACACACATTTTCAAATGATCTACTTTGAGAGCAGCAAGAGTAAACATAACTGTTTCGTTATTTAAAAATTAAAGAAAATGAAGAGGACTGGGCAACTGTTATTTCCACTACCTTCAACCACAGTTAGTACTACACACCAGCAAAAAAAAAAAAAAAAAAAAAAAAAAAAAAAAAAAATGGGGTACCAAACACCTTCCCCCTCACCGCTGAGCACCAACATGTTCTAGAACCTAGCCTGGTGGACACATTTTAGAAGGTGCCCAGAAGGAAGTTGGCAATGAAAGCCAAGGTGCCTCCTGTACCTCTAGTAGAGCGTGCTCTTCATGTGAAAGGTAGAACTCTAAAGGATAGGGAATAGCAGAGCTGTATGCAATGGACTATCCCTCTGGAGATGGCATTCTTTGATATGCGATCACCTTCTCTACCAGGCCCTATGAAAACAAAGTTTTCCTTAGGGCTTTGGTTTTGTTCACATAGTACAAGACCGCCCTCCGTACATCAAGTGTATGGAGGAGTCTTTCTGCTGAGTTCAATGGATTTTCAAAGAAGGTGGGACATTCTATGGATTGGTTTACATCGAACTTTGAAATGAACTTCGGTGAGATCCTAGGGTTTGTTCAGAGCACAACCTTGTGCTTGTGTATAATGAAAATGGGGTCTTATACAGAAAACCTGTAGCTCACTGACTCATTTTATGGAGGTGATAGCTACCAGGAATGCAGTTTTATAGGTAAGATGCTTTAGGCAAGGTCTCAATGGGAGGCCCCATGAGCTTGGAGAGCACAACACAGATCCCAACCTGGGGGAGTGTTGGAAATTGGGGGCGGGGGGGGGGGGGTTGTAGGCACTTTACCCCTTTCAGGAATACCTTAATGACAGGGACTTTTCACAAGGAGACCTTGTTCTGTGAAGTGTTATAAGTCGATAGGGCCGCCAGATGCACCTTTAAGGAATTAAATACTAGGCTGAGTCTAGTAAGTAAAGCATGTAGTGTAGAATGTTAGCTGGAGAACATTCTAATGGGCTTAGTAATTGTAATGTGCATCGTATCACAAATCTTTTCCACTTATTAAAATAGTAGTGCCTGGTGTTGGGTTTTCATGCCTCTTTAAGGATATCCATACACCTTTGTAGAAGGTTCAAGTGGCCAAATTCTATGACTTCTGGAGCCAAGCTGTCAAGTTCATTGATTGCGGGCGTGGGTGGAGGGATGCCCCCTTATGTTGTGTCAACATGTGTGGGCACAGGAGCTTGCTTGGGTCGCACATCGCCAGTTTGAGCAGATGTGGAAACCAAGGCCGTCTCGCCCACATAGGAGCAACCAGGATCAGGGTTACTTGTTCCTGGTGCATCTTGTGCACTATCCTGATCAGTATTGGTGTAGGGGGAACCCAGAAGCAAGTTTCCCTGACCAGTTCATCCACAGGCAGGGAGTTCTCCTTGGACCCTGGCTGAGGAAACCTTGACGAAGTCTGGGCATTGTGCGTTTAGCTTTGTGGCGAACAGTCTAGTGGCGGGTGACCCCATAGTGAGAATATTCTGTCTAGGATCTGTCGAGTTGCCACTAGTGTTCTTCTGGTAGAGGATGTCTGTTTCAAGTATCTGCCAGAGAATCGAGTTCCCCTGGAACATGTTGAGATGTTATGAACATGTTCCGCTTGCGTGCCCACTAACACTTTTTGGGATAGCTTGGACAGACTTGGAGTGTGCCAACATGGCCGTGGTGCTGTCTGCGAGGACCTGCACCGTTTGACCATTAAGATGTTGCTGAAAGGCCCGAAGAGCCTTGAGGACTGCCAAGAGTTCCAGGAAGTTGGTAGGTCTTTGGGCAGTAGCGTGTGGCCACTGTCCGTGGGTTGTGTGGTGGAGTAAGTGGGCCCCTCCCCCATCCAGCGAGTGAAGCATCTGTAGTTATGATCGCTTGTGCTGATGGAGCCCAAAAAGGTCATCTTTTAACAGGTTGTCCTTGGACCACCAGCGAAGAGCCGGGACCAGGGTTAGCGAAACAACCACTAGATCATCCCACTGCCCGCTTGCCTGAGAATGCTGTTTCGCTAACCATTCCTTCATTGAACACAGGCGCGTGAGAGGAACCAAATGAATGTAAGAGGCCATCAGACCTAGCAAGAGCATTGCTTTGCGTACAGTTATCTGGCGACCGACCTTGTAGGGAAGTACTTGCAACTGCAAGTTTTTTACTCTCTCCTTTGAGGGGAAAGCCAGCTCCTCTTGTGTTTAGGAAAGCCCCTAGACATTGTTTTATTTGGTTGTGGACTTGAATTGATTTCTTCTTGATGGAGAAACCCAGATTTAACAGATGGTTCTTTTGTTTTTTGCGTATTTTATTTGCAAATTTGACGAGATCCCCCGGCCAGTCGTTCAGATAAGGGTATATACTGAGGGTGACCTTCTGCGCAGGTGTGCTGCCACTACTGCAAGCACCTTTTTTGAATACTCTTGGTGCTGAGGTGATGCCGAATGGGAGTTCTTTGAACTGGTAGTGTACTCCCCTTCCTGAAATGCAGGAACTTTGTGAGCATGGTGCACTGAAATATGAAACTGCATTGAAATTTGAAAGTATGCTATGCATCTTTCATGTCCAACGTTGCCATGTAGTCCACTGTTTGTGGTTTGACATTTTTTCGCAGGGCGCAGATCTAGTACTGGGTGCATGGAAAGGTCTTTCTTTGGCACAAGGAAGTACGTTGAATAAATACCTTTTTTTACTAGTCTCCCCAACCCAGGCATATTGTTTAATGAGTGTTCCCTCCGCTATGATGTGTCCTGCGTTATCCACCGCATCAAGAGTTCTTCAGGATGCAGTTCGAGATTTGCTTACCCTCTGAAATAGTTTTAAGCAGTTGAGCCTAGTGGTTCTGGGACGGTTTCTATTTGGCGTTCCCGCTCATCACATTTGTGGCAGCCGTAACTAGCCAACAGTGTAGTACTGTTAACAATTCTTGCCTGGTATGTTGCAGAGGTGGTGACCTTTCTCCCAAACGTATACATCTTCTTGCTTGCCTTGTCTGGCGGGTTTCTGTCAATGCCACGGAGTGCCTGCCCTTTTTCTGGTGGTCGTGACCTTTGAACGGATCCCTAAAATACAGGGGGTCAGTGGGCATGGGTCTGAATGGCTGCTCTATTCTCGGGTTTACTGCCCTCGCAAGAGTAGCTGTTAGTAGGGATGGCTGGATAAGTCTCTGCAGGAGAGATATAAACTGGGTGGCGGACCTCTTGCCTCCAGGATATCTTCCACAAAATCCTCGTTGACCTGGGTTTCCCCAGAATGTCGATATTGAAATGTTGCACTGCCTTTAGTAGCAGTCCCTTTGACTGAAGTGGATTGTCAACCAGTGAATCTGCTAGAGGCTGGGCCGGATGTTCCAGCAACTGAATTATGTAAATGTCGTCATCGTAAAACTGGTCTTGGCCATGGAGGTCCCCGTGACACACTGGGTCTGCTTGGCTGTCACAATACGAGTCCCGAGAGGGGTCTTGGTATTGAGAGGTGTCTTGAAATGCTGAGGTTGGATTGCCTAGAGCAGAGGTGCTTGGCTGTGGCTCAAGGAGAGACTACTTGGTGGGGGGGGCTTTGCTGAGGGCCCCTAGCTGTGAGGCGTCTAAGACCCGTCAATTGGTCAGGGTCTCTGTTCATGAAGTCCACAAAACAGGACATTGTCCCTAAAATGTTATTAGATTGTTCTGGCGTAAAATGGCATGAGGGCGGAAGGCTGAAATGACAGGGGCCTCGGAGGGAGTGACATCCTTAACAGGGGTGGGCTGGGAGGGAATGGAATCTTTATGGTGCATAGCCCCAGAGAGGTCTATGGGGTTAGAAAACTCTGCCTGGCTGTCTCTTGGGGTCAAGGGCGTTGAAACCTTGCATATTTTCAGCGACCATGCTTTAAGCAGTGAAGCACCGACGTGTTAATTATTGCTTGTATTTTCTGTGTTTTCTTGGAGATGCTGAAATGCCTCGCTGCCTGTTCCTCGGCATGCGAAAGAAGGGCCTTTTTATATGCGGTGTCCGAACCACCCTTTGCTTTTTGGGAACTGCCAGGAGGCGAAAGCGTGTGCGATGACCCAGAGGACAGTGAGGAAGAACCTGAGGCTTCTTCCCCTGGTCAATGCATGGGCCTCGACGCTCGCTGGTGTAGCCGAGAGTCAGCCGTGGGGTATGCCCCTAGTGTGTTTGCATTTGTGTGTGCCTTGACCGCCGGGCTTCTCCATCAAAGGACTGCTGCCCTGCTTCTTAGTATTGGGCGGCCCGCACTTGGGGTTCCGACGGACCCCGTTCGCCCTTTGCATCACTCAGGACCCCGACACTGCCCTCGCTGGAAGCTTCCGTCAAGTCAATGTAGGCCTTGACTAGCATGGCGTGAGCGGGCCAGCATTTCGTCTACCGACCCTTCAGGGTTTTAGCCCGGAAATGCTTTTCGGCGTGATCCTCGGGAGACAGTGATTGCACACTCGGTGCATATCCTTTCACAGGAAGTCACGGTGGCAGGAGCAGCAACATTTAAATGAGGTTTTGTCAATTATATTTTAACAGGGCACATGGGTGAAAATAGAAGAAAAGGGGATTTTGGAATAAAAAGTCTCTAAAATAGGCAAGTTTATAAAACTTCCCCCTCTCCATCCTCTCTCCCTACTGTAATGGGCCGAACCCCGATGAGGCCCGTAAAGGCCATGTCTGGTCGTTGATCGAGGAGTGATCAATGATGTGAGTCATCTGTAGCCGTCGAGTGATTGAACAGTCGTGCGGCGAGGCAACGAAAGGAAAGCAAGTCTACAAGTACAACTTTAGTTAATCAAAAGGCATCAGCCTGGAAGCGAATTCTGCATTTGTGACCGACTTCGATGACAGAAAAAAACAATCTGAGGAACCTTAGCACGTGAAGGACCATGGGTACAGTACACGTCACACTAGGGATAGTATTACGAACACGCCCGGCAGACATCCATTTTAGAGTTTTAAAAAACAAATCTTGTAATACTCCGCGACCACCACTAGATGTCGGACTACGCAGAGCATGTGATCTAAGCATATCCACAAGCTCCAGAAATGTTTTTGGGGACAAAATAATGCAAAGAAACAGTGCCAGCGCCCAGCATATATCATTTCATTATGAAGTAATGCTTCGGCGCATCCTGTTCCGGCTCCATATGCTTCCCATAGACATCTATGGAGGAACAGGAACAATGTTCTGCTGATTTATAATACGCACCGCTGCCATTTGCATGGTCTCCAGACGCTCAGGTGGGGTTGGTTAGTAAGGATAGGATAAAGGTTGTGCTCTTCTGTTGATGTTTGCAGAACCAGGAGAACTGGCGTCTGTGCATGTCTGCTTCTCAGTGTGCTTTGTTGTGTGCCATGGGCTTGTTGTGTCCATAGAGGTAATGGTCAGTGTCTCTGGTGACTACTTTTATTTATTTATAATTCACCTGTTAGGCGCGTATACAGGAAGTAAATACTGTTTCACAGGGCAACGGGACAAGGGATGACAAACAAATTAAAATGCATAAAAAAAAAAAAACTTAAATACAGTGAGGCAGAGGGAGGACGATGCCTTGTGAGTATTCAGACCGTGCAAGTGCAGAAGGGAGAGAGACTGGGATAGGTGCTGGGATGCTCATGGGTGAACAAGTGACGTGCAATGTAAGGTTAAGTGCGATCATCCAGTTGTGTGGGGTGAGCCGAGACAAGTGCTGAGGATAGACAGAAGCTGGGGCGATTTGGGGTGGGAGGTTAGAGCCTAGAGGATGCATCCGGCCCTGGACACCAAACAAGCAACTTTGAGATTAGCAGAGGAGAGAGGGGGGGGGAAAGAGGAGTCAAAGAGGAAGGTCTTGAGGATCTCCCGGAATTTAAGAAAGTCCTGCTCAAGACGAAGGAGGCGCAGGCTATTACAAAGAAAGGAGCCAGCTGAGGAAGGTGAATGACTTCCTGCCCACTTATTTAACGAAGCGCTTTACGCACAAGGAGTTGTAGCTCAGAGGTCTAGAGGGAGAAGTCTCGCTGCTCTATTCTGGATTAGCTGGAGGGGTCGCAGAGTGGAATAAGGTAGATTCAGGAGGAGGCTATTGCATTAATCAATCCTAGAGAGAACCAGGGCTCAGGTAACATTGAGCTTCTGGGGGGGGGGGTGACAAACGCACTTTAAGAGCTTTCAACATCCTCTTTGCATTATGGCAAACCAGTAGCGCTCCAAAGACAAGCATCCTTCATCTAAATGTTTTTCTTAAACAGACCTTCACTCAAAAACATTCCCGGCTACCAGGGACATGAATAACTTCCAAAGCTCAATGGAGGAAATTCAGATTTCTGTTTCACGCAAAGGTACCAATTAAGGGAAGCACTTTATGTATATGACAATCGCAGTAGGTTTCTCCAATAGTACTGAAATGTTCTTTCCATATTCAAATTTCTCTAAAATTTCCATTCTTCCACACTGAACGGTTTCAGCGCTGGATACAAACCTGTCAATTTATTTCACTTCACACAAACAACATTTACACAAATAAAATTGTTGGAAAGATTCCCCTTTACTGCACCTCTCTTTCCATTTCTATGGACAACCTAACTTTTTGCTTTTATTTTTTGTATCTGACCTGTTCTTTGTACAGTGCAGCGAACCCTAGCTTTTGCTCATCTGTTATGGGGAAACAGACGTGTGCTTCAGGTTTTCAAACATTGTTTCCCTTAGGCGTGTTACTTTACTATTTTTAGTAACTAATCACGTGTGGCAACTTTTGATCATTGTATAATGCATCTATGGGGTACACTTTGTTTCACCCTAGACTAACACTCAAGGATTGTTGGTTACTATAGGTTTGCGAAATGGACAAGCGGGTGGCAGTAGTTGCGATTATTTGTTTTAGCCTTACTGCATTTGGATACAAACTGTGGCTACGCCACAAGATTTTTCACTTGTCCTTTGGCCATCTTATCTGTTAGCCTGCTTCATGGCCCGTCAGGCCAGGAAAATCCTTATTTGGACTTCCAGTGCCCAAGAAAGCAGAGGCTTTTGGCAGGCTACTGGAGTGCTATGTGTGTTTGCTGCCAGGAAGAGGCCTGGGACTGTCTGGTCCCAATCCACATACTGGTGCCAGTGTGTCTGGGTGGAATGAATGGAGTTTTGCCACCAGTGGTCACGATTGGGCCACTGCTGGGGGGGTGTGTGGGGCAGATCGGTCATTGGCATTGCTAACCTTCTATAAAGCCTTTCTAACACATTGGCTTTGCCACTGCTTTTTCACACAAGGACAAAGCTGAACACGTTTGTTAGCTAGTTTAACTCGTCCCCTAACCATTGGAACTGTTCACTGGACCCCACAGACCATACCTTCGCTTTTGCCAGCTTCACAGACCGTGTGGAACTTTGCTGAACTTTTGGGCGCAAGGCCTTGGACAACTTCATTTTGGACTTCTGAAGTTAGGGTCCATTCTCTGTGGACTTGTAGTGCCAATACCTACCTGTACCTTTCTTTTCAGGTTTTTGATATGTATTGTGCTCTACACCAGTAATTGTATATATGCATCTAATTTCAGTGTTGTGTGATAATATTACCTGTTAGTAGTCAGGTCTAACTGTTGAGTAAAGAAGTATTTGTGTACCTGTTTGACGAAGTGTGTTCCTTAACTGCTTCACCCGGTTTGCTCATTGCGGACCGCTTACAAGCACACCACCTCTTGAGACTTTGCCTAGGCCAGTCTTGCTACCTTGAACTGGTCGTTTGGCTACAGCTCCCCAGAGTTGTCCCCTTCACAATATAGGTTGGTCTTCTATATATCTGTCCACCAGGCCAGAGTATAGAAAAATCGGTCCTAACAAACATAAAACATTGGAAGGTCTACAGCTAGTGCTGATGTAATTGTTTATCCTTACCCTGCAGGAAAGATGAAAACCACTTGAGTGAAAATAAATGTCCTTTCAAGCAATATTAGGGTTTACTTCAAACATCAGGCTAAAATAATGTGTTTTGTGCACTTCTAGCTCTAGAAAAGAAAAACAGGTTAACATAACAGGTGCAGGAATCCACACCAATCAATTACTTGAACAGCAGGAGCCCAATTCATCAGTGTGCACCATCAGTGATGTAAACCCAGAGAGTTCTTTATAATGTTCACAAATGGACTATCAAAAGCATCAGCCAACAGGAGACCGCTGCAGTACATCTAACCACCATTATAAGCATCACATCAACCCTCATCTACATTATAGGTCAAGAAAGAAAAACAGTTGATTCACTCACCGAAATAAAAATATTCAGCAGGTTTTCCAATGTAGGCAATTGTGGAATGAGCTTCTGCACGACTTTACTGAAAGCTTCAAATATGGAGTGGTCGTAAATGCTAGTCAAATAAAAGCTGAAGGAGAAACAAAAATAACAAATCTCCAATTTAAAGCAAAGTAATCATGCAAAACACTTCCCACGCCATGTCAGAGAAAATATAGAACATTTTAGAAAGCCTGGTAGACAAGTGACGTTTTTTCTCTGCTCTAAAGCCGTTTTAAAGATCTTCCAAGAAATTCTACCTTAAAATTTGCCTCACCCTCTGTGGGCCAAGACTGCCGGAACCAAAAGAGAAAAATAAAAAACAGTTTTTACCCCATGTGTCCCAGAACTTGGGGTGGAAGTACTGCCTTCTCCTTAACCCACGCATCTATATCCACAGTCCCTGTGGTAAAACCAGACTACTTTATGAGAGCATGTATTTGAGGTAGCCAACCAGACCTGCTGAAGATGTTTTAAGCTACATCTCCTGTGATCACTCAGCATTTTCTATGCTGGCTGCGGGCCGACTGAAGTTGCAGGCACATATCTTGAGGGGGTCAGTTTTGCTAGCCCTACAAACATGTTCTAAGGTGTCAGGTTTCCCCTCAGTTTACAGGGCAGGAAATGGGTCCGTTGTATGCTTCATCCCTCTCCTAGTGAGATTCCCCCCCCCCCCCCCACTCCCAGCACTCTTTGCTGGACTTCTGGACCTTTTTCTTTCAATCCTGAATGAGTGGAGCCTTTTTCCACCCCTTCATTCTTGTGGGCTCTGTCTTTTGGAACTCCATTCTTTGTATTCTACCTGTACTATGGAGTCCGTCTGCTCCATAGCTCTTAAAGGCATCTGTTTTACTAATGCAGCACCCAGCTCCTTATGGGCAGTGTTGCTGGGGACCCTTAAGATTCTTTTTCTATATCATTGAGTAACTACAGAAACACTTCATTTCTCCCAAAACTCTCCAATCTGAGAGATTGGTACACACCACCTTCAGTGGACTGCCAAAGGGATGCCTAGTGTCCCCCTTCTTAGTCTATGTGACTAAAAAGTCACATGAGTACAATCTCCTAGCTATGGCTGGTGGCAGTGGACATATTCTACCAACTATTGTGTCATTCTGTATACCTCAGGTTATGTCCATAGCACTGTGGGTGTGTTTTGCCAGTGTCTGGGCAGGCAGAAGGGATGGGGGGGTGGGGGTCTTCCACCAGACGCCCCCATCCCTCCTGCCTGCCCAGACACTCTGGCAAAACACACCTACAGGGCCAAACGCCCATTTCTGTAAAATGCTGACAAATTGCAGAGGAGTGTGTGCTGAACTGAATAAAAGGTGAGGCTTCTAGAGTGAAAAGCAAGTCGACTACTGGAAGCTGAAGTAACCGAATAAGACTACATCCAGAGACTGCAGACCCTTTGCAACACTGAAACGGCCACTGCTGTCCTGGCCCCGTTTTCTGTGTAACAGTAGAGTCCCAAAGAGGACTCCTTCCCTTTGGCTGGTGGGAACAACCAGTCCCAAAACGAACTTTGAATTGAGCCATCTCCAGAGGTCCGTGGTGCTTATAGAGTTGCGGAACCCCAATACCAGGAGACCTGATGCCCATTTCGAGTGCATCATCGTGGAAAGGCCGAATCCGTCCAAATCTTTGCTGAACCTGTAAGGACACTCCAGAGATCTGATCCAACTTGCCCAGAGACCCTCAGAGTGTGGGACTGCAGGAGGCAAAGAGGATTAACTGGGTGATCCGTGTACTTTGTTGGTGCTGCAGAAAAGGCGCCACAACTGCAGAGTGAACCAAGAAGTAGTTGAAAGTCGTGCATCAGGTCCTCCCTAGAGACTGCTGCTGAGAGATCTAGTCCATTGTCCTGCCTCCAGTCATCAAACCAAGGAACCCAGAGCTGCAACATCGCAGAGCAACCAGCAGAAACATTTTCTTCAAACCTAAGGTACTGTGGGGGGAAACAGGTATTGCTTTCCCGATTCCAAGAAGTCGCTCCAGAGCGTTGGAGGAAACCAAGGTGTCCAGGTTCACCCCCTCTGACTCAACCCGCTACTAGTGTCCCCTCGAATCTTTTCCCAGCTCTCCCTGGTTAGTTAACTTGCTGCTTCTATAACACTAGAGACCAGAAGAAATCCTCTGGAACTCTTCGTATTCTGCGGTTTGTCAATACTTTGAGCTCTCTCCGACTTGCCTCTAGATTGGGTTGCGTTTTTGGACTAAAGAAACCTTTAGAACCTTGAACCAAGCTAATGTTACACTATTTTCCTGCCTTAAAGTGACTTTACTATATGTGTTTGCAGAGTATTACTGTATGAATGGTTAGAAACCGCAGGTGCACGTAATAACCCATAATACGATAACATTGTCTTTTCCCTTTCTAACGTTGCTACAAATCTAACTGCAGACAAACACAAAAGTGAAAGTGTCCTTTGAAGTGTATGCAAGTATTTCAAAGTGTTCTAGTGTAAAAGTCTAAAGTATTTAAAGTGATTCTGGTGTATATTTAATAAATATGATTTTATATAAATTGTGAGTGTAAGAGTTTTTTTGCTGTGCAGGTCTAACTAAGGTTCAGTGTACTTGCCTACAGCGCATATCTTCCTCTTAAGAGAAGCCTGACTGCTCTGCCACGGTCCTGAGTTAGTACAGACTGATACGAAGAGTTGGGAGCTATACAAACCACTGGAATAGCTTACTAAAGTTCTAGGACTTAAGAAAACTCCTCACCCAACAGTGCACAAGGCATGTACGAGGGGCAAGATGGGTGCGGGTGACAGAGGCCGTTGACGACTCTGGGGAACTTGGCAAGGTCTATTTTCCTCGATTTTTAAATGAGTCTTCAGGGGTAGTCCCAGTTCAAGATGGAGTGGGCGTTTAATTGGCTGGTGAAACACCATGTAAAAGATTCTAAACTGCCTTTCATTCAACTCTTGACAAGGGAAGGTCTCAGTTTCCAGAGCGCCTTGGTTTTTCTAAGAAAATGTATCTAAAGATTTACAGAGCAGGCAGTGTGATCAGCTGAAACAAGAAACAAACAAACATCGGAACAGCAACAAGATTGAGAGTAGTGATTTCGGAGCAAGAAATGTAAATCGTAATAGTCGCAGCAATTTAGAGAGGTTGATCGTGCAAGCAAGATGGCTGCTTGGCTGGTGAGCTGCTTGGCACAAACATCCGCAGTCAAAGCTAAAAAAGGTAGCCGGCTCAGAGAAGCAATTTCATCGTACGAAGGGTGTTTACACTGAGCTGCCGCAATCTTGGGCTCTAGGAAGGCCACCACTGTGCGGATCGGCAGAGGTGGCTGTTAAGAAAGTGGACCCTGGCTGACAGAGGAGCCTTTGGGCTGACAAGAGCAGAGAGTGTGCAGGGGGTGCCTTGACGTGCGCAGGAATTGATCCTCCGAAAGTTTAGTGGGCAAAGCTCTGAGCACACAGGCAGTGAGAAGGGAGGGCTGCACTGCTGCTCAACAAAGCTGCGACACCAGCCAGGCAGGCGAGCAGAGGAGTGCCTCGGAAGCGTGCCCCCCCCCCCCCCTGGCATTACTGCAATACTAAAATAGATCAGCAAAGCGGCGGAGGTTGGGAGTCGGAGCAGCTACCATTCGTAGAGGCCAATTAATGCTGCTGCGCCCAGCAACTAAGTTAATACACAGGGCTGTGTTCTATCCTTGCCTGAACTCACCAGACCAGGGAGGGATGACCAGCGGGAGATCAAACACGAAAGCCAAGGGTGGGCTTCAGGGCAGAACAAACAAAGGGCTCAAACAGGTCTCAACGTACAGATTAAAAGCCAAAAAAAGACCTCACAAACAGAAAATGACGCGAAAAAAAAAAACTGGGGCCATTTTGACAAAATGGTCACCCATGGGTGCGGTACTGCACTGCAGCAGAGGGTTCAGCCTGCGGTAGAAAAGCACAATGGTAGGCCATTTAAAGTAGTGAGGGTAACAAAAAAGGTTATAGGAGAAAGTAGGATAAGGTGCTACTAGTTAACCCACAAGCACTCCACATAAAATGGTGTGCTGGACTAACAAAGATAAGGGAAGTAAAGTCAATTTCACTTTACTATTTTTGGGAACTGTAGTTCGCCCGAGAAAATGTATTTAAGCCTTAAGAGAAACCCAAAGGATTTCTTAGTGACACTGCACTAAAGGTGCTGTGTATCACCATAAAAAAAAAAAAAAAAAAAAAAAAAAAGCAGATGCCTAGGAGTTTCAGACTCGTGAACACACAAAATCCAAATCCGGTAGAAACACACGAGTGTAAGAAAAAGGTCCCACTCGCGCAGGAGTTTTTAAGTCCCAAAGCCCAGCAAAAGAGCTGTGGGTCTCTAACGGGGGATGAATTCAGCACTGAAATTAAAATTCTCCCCAACACCAGTGACACAGCTGGGGGTCTGAAGAAGGCGCACTAGCAAGCTGCGCCAGTATTGTCAGCAAATAGTGACAAAAGGAGTAAACTTGTGGGCTTTTGTCACTGCAGAGCCCAGCTGGGTTCTACTTTCCTGGACCAGGCCGACCTTTCCCATATGGCCGCAATGGATGGCTTGCACCGGAGTGCCTGCATTCCCTTGTCAGCCTTGATGTTGAGCCGCCTGTTCCCTATCTTGACCAATATCACGAGCCAGCAGGGGAATGCCGGCCCCCCACTCAATGCCCACAACTAAGGCCCCTGTCAGCCTGCTGAGGCATATGAGGACTGGGAGGGCCTCCTCCTCCTTTCAACCCCGCAGCAAACCATGGATCAGTCCCCAGGCAGGAGCCGGTTACCCGACGAACCTGGGCTTCTGCAAATCTACACACACTACAGAATAGCTGTGAGTGATGGCTGGACATTGTCAATGCCTCCTGACTAACCCCAAGAACTGTTGTACCAAGGTGTGCCTTCACCATTCTGCCTTCTTTGCCTTACTTAATCTCAAAATCTTTCTTCACATTTTCTCGTTTTGCAAATTCAATGCCTGGTGTGTGTATTTTTTACATTTTTGCACCCCTTTTTGCATTGCATTTTGGGTCCATTTCTGCAAACCCGAAGTCTGGTGTGTTTGATAACATCTCCGCACCCATCTGTGGTACTAAAGTATTCCATCTATTCTCTAGTTTACCTAGCCTACTAGGCCCCCTTGGCGAGTTATGCTTAGATTGTGCTGTGGCCCCTCTTTCTTCCAAATATCCTCCGCCTCCCTGATAGCACTCGCCAGCTCCTGTAAGGAACTCAAGGTAGCAACAGTAAAGACAGACAAGTGATCACAGTTCAAGGGTGTTTATTAAACTGTATAGTTAGGTTGGAAAAACAACTAATCTAAACCTAAATTTAAGATGGGAGCAAGCTTCAAACAATAAAGCAATCCGAGTAGCGTCTTGTCAAAATAAGAGGGCCTATACAAAATAAAAATAAAAACTATTGCCAATCCTTACGCTAAATATAAAAAGTTTGGAATAATGTTCATAAGAAAGTAGTAAGTATCCACAAATAATCAGTCAGGTTGGGGTCTCCCTTGCCCACATTATCAGCAAGGGACAAGGTAGAATTTTGGAGCACAGCACACGCTTTCCCAGCACAAACCAACAGTTCCGCTCTCAATCAGGGCCTTCGGTGGATAAGTCTTTTCTACCAAAAAGTCTCTTGCCTCCGTAGACCTGATGTATCAAAAATAGTGAACAAAGAGTTCCTTTTCACATGTACATTGGGCGGTGCCTCCTGGATTCCCCCCTTATGGGCTCAGATTCACAAAAAGTTCTTAATGATATCAGGACCATCGGAAGTTTAAGTTTTATTGCTTCCAAGGGCCTGATAGGGTTCAAAATACCAAAACAAAATTTTAACAAAAGTCCTAGAGTTCTGCTCTGGTTGTACTTGAGTGATAGCTCTTCACCACGGGGTCCCATCTTTCAAGCCTAGACCCCTCTCGGATATCAACTTCTGTCTGTTGGATTCACTCTGGCATGGCATGCATTAATCGACTGTCCTAGTTGTACTTTTCTTCGTTGCATTCACGGGTCGGTGGGTGTTGGCGGCTCACCCTTGGATCCCCCTCTTCCAGGCTCAGACCTTACGCAACTATTCACCTCCCTCAGTCGGGTTCACTACTGCTTTAAACGCAATTTTGTCTGCGACATTCGCAAATAATATCTTTTTAACCGGTTCACTGCGACATCCCTCAGCCAGGTTCACGCTTGTCAACACACGGTATATTGGGAAGGTTTTTAGACTTCGCCCCTTATCCATTGGCATCCCTCTTTCGGGTTAATTCTTGCCAACTTTCTCAATTGCACATTGTCTTAATCAATTCTTATGATGCAGGATTCAGTTCCCTTAGCTTCACAATCTTCTGTGGGTCAGACTTTAGACTGTACAGAGGATTTTCTGGACCCCTGTATGACCACTTTGACCACCTTTCTTGCCTTTCCTAAGGACTTCAGGTACTGATAGTTTCAACAAGCTGGTAATCACCCAGAGTTTATGAGTGAGCACCCTCGTGGGCCCGATGACTGTTGCTGGTCTTTCCCCCTTTAGCACCAATAGCTCTTTATGCCTTCACAGTTCAACTAGCTGTTTGCTACTTTTCGTTCAACATAGTTCGGTTTCTGGTCGACTCTCCCCTCGACTCACTGGCTGTGATGAACCGCTTCACTTTCCTTCTCTTTGAAGTCCAGGTTGGTGCCGTAGACAAGAGTCTATACCCAGCTTGAACTGTTGACATCTGCTGCAACACACGCTGACTATTGTTCGTGGTCTTAAAATTCATACTGCAGAGATTTCACAGGCCTTGGTCGGAAAGGGCAAGGTTGCCTCTCTCCTCGTCACCCTCTTAGTTTGTGCCGTCTTTTTCCTCTTAAACTGCCCTGCTGAGTTAGCTCTCTCCTCGTGAAGTCAGCCTTGCTCGTATTGCGCTCTTTTGCGCTCCACCTTTTATCCCTGTAGGGAAAGGCAAGGGAAAGGGTAGTCAGGTGGTGTGCAGTTCTGGTCAATTGCCTGACTTTGCCTGCCCCTGGTGTTGGGATATGTTAGGTAAATGGCTGCAGTGTTTGTCCACTGTCTTTCGCTGTGTGCGAAAGTGTTCGTGTCGGAAGGGGGGTGGGGGGGGGGTTAGAGTTAACCTATGTGGTAGGATGGCGAAAAGGAATAAGAAGGGGCCACTGCGTCTCACCAGTGGTTCCATTTCCACACCCCGAGGACACCCCCCCCCCCCCATCCAGGGGATCCTCCCTCACTGGTCCACAACCAGGGACTGATCCAATAGCAATGAATGTGTCTTGGCAACCTGGGTGACAAACCCCCGGGGACTAGCCAGAGAGACACCTTCAGGTTTCTCACCATCACCCATCCTCCCTCTCTTCACGAAGCCTCGAGAAAAAAAAAAAAAAGCGAAGACATCCGGACCACTAACCCGGCCCTACCTATCGCAGACACCCATGTCAGCACAACTTCCAGACAGATCTTCACGGATATCCTTTTTTCTGTCCCCTCTCCAGATCTACTACTCCTCTCTACTCTCTCCCTCGCTCTCTTCACATACTCACCCATTAATGGTGGCACTAAATGGCCCGTCCTATTGGCAGGCTTCGCATCATCCAGGTGTATCCTTAATGTCCATCACACTGGCACCATCTCGGTTCTGGTCCTCAACCCAACCTCTACTTTGACAGGCACCTGCCATCCCTCGTCAATTTACTTCCCACACCCGCTACTCCTTCCACTCTCTGAAAACACCACCCACCCCCAAGCCCCCTGCCAGGCAATGAAAATCTTCAAAAAAGGTGGAGACCTCTTGCATCTAGCCATGCTTAATGCTTGTTACGCCATCAAATGACATCTGCCTCCTCGTTAAAGACCTTGACCTAGATATTCTTGCTCTTACTAACACTGGTTCAATGCCAGCTCCGTCACTGCTTTTGACTCCCTTCTCCCGGGTGGCTAGAAGATCATCTCCAAACCTTGCCCTAACCATGCTGGCAGGGGGTTGCTCTGATCTTTCCAGAGTGGGTCCCTTCTTCCCTCATACCTACTAAGCCTTACTCTTCCTTCGATAGCCTGGTTCGCAAGCTGGTCATCTCTCCCACCACCTCCGACCATTGCCACCAACAGGCCACCTGGCTCTACCACCCTGTTCCTCTCTGAATGGGCTAATTTCTCCTCTCTCCCCCCTAAACTCCTCCTCATTTCAACATCCACCTGGACTCATCACAGCATCCACTCTCCGTGAGCTCTGCGCCTTGCTCTCCCTCCTAGTCATACCCACCCAGCTGGACACACTCTTAAGGCCTTCAACCACCACTGACCTTTCATTCTCCCCACCACTCCCCAGCCCCCCACCACACTGATCAGCCCAGTCGCCTGGCGAGACCATTCTCTCCACTGGGACTGCACCTCCCCCAGCCCTGCCAAACTCATTCACAAACATCCGTCTGATGAAATGACCATCAGTTGCTGCCTTCGCATCAACCTTCATCCCCCCACTACAGACTACCTCCGACTCTGCTCTCAGTAACCCCCATCTTGCCATTAATACCCTTGACATTCTTGCCCCAGTCAACTGCTGCCATCGCTTCACTCCAATTGCCCCAGGTTCTCATTCTACTTGAGCTCTCCTCTGCATTGGATAGGTTCAACCACTCCATCCTCAAAACAGCTCCACTATACCCTAGATATCGCAGAGCGGTCACTGGACTGGCTGACCACCTTCCTCTATGACAGTCAGTTCCAGGTTATTCTGGGCTCTAGCTCGACCCGCGGTGTCCCCGAGGGCTGCAACCTTCATCCCTGGCTCTTTAACACTGATCTTTCGCCGCTTGCACACCTAATTTCCACCTTGTCCCCTAGCTTCCAGTATTATGCAGATGAAAAAACTCTGAAATACCTCTGACCCGCTCCCTACTTCATTCATTATTCCTGACTGCCTATCGGCCATCCAGTCCTGGTGTACTACCAATTGTCTCTGCCTCAAACGCCAGCAAGACTGAAATCCTTCCTATTGGGACTCCTGCTACCTCTTTCTTCCCCTCACTCTGGACATCTTCTATGGGCTCCCCCCCCCCCCCGCCCCCCACCTTCATCTGAAGCCAGAAACCTTGGGAGTCATCTTAAACTCCTCTCTTTCCTTCCTCCTTACATTCAGGACCTTGCCAAGAAGGCCCACTTTCAACTGCACCTCAAAAGGAATTCTTCCTATCCTCACTTTACCCCAGAAGCTCAATGTCTCTAGAGTTCTGGTTCTCTCTAGGCTAGACTACTGCAATAGCCTCTTCCTTAATATACCCTATTCTGTACAACCCCTCCAGCTAACCCAGAATAAGGCTGCAAGACTTATCCTTGGCCTCAAGCCCAGGGACCGCAACTCTCCAGTCCTAACAACTCTCCACTAGTTCCCTGATGCTGCAAGGATCAAATTCAAATCCCTTTGCATCATCCATAAGGCTATCTGGGGACCACGCCATCTACAACTTGCTCACACTACTCTCCCTCCAGAGCTTTACGTTCCGCCGACACCAACTCTGTGTCAAGCGCTTTGCTAAACAGCCAGCTGGTGGCTGATCTCTTCTCTGCGTGCTCCCCCCTATGGAACAGCCTCCCCCTATTAGTTTTGAGCCGCATCTGAAATTCGGGAAGCTCCTAAAGACTTTACTTTTCCCCTCCTCCTTCCCTTCCCCTCTGCTAAACCCCACAGTTGCTGTGATTGGTGACCAGGGCCCTTGTGTGCACTTGCTCCCCGGTCCCCCAAACCTAATCACCTTCCGCCTACGCCCACTCCCAACACTTGCCTTGGCGCCCACTGGCCTATGTCACCAGAGGCCTGCACTTCATTGGCAGCTGACCACTCTCAGCTAGGCACTTACAGCCGCTCACTCCCTAGCACTTCCCTCTTGGTACACCTAGCACTTCCACACAAACGCCCCCTCCCTCCACCCCACACTCTCTCATCCCTTCTCTCTCCCTGCACTTGCACGTTCGGATGCTTACAAAGCTTAGTAGGTCTGCCTCCATCTTTCATGGTTACATTTTGGTTGTGTTCCCTTGTTCCCTCCCTGTTGCCCTGTGGGAGCTTTGAAACACAATTTACTTGATATATAAGCACGACGAACAATGAAATAAAGAAAAGAAACTAACATTTCCAAGCGCACGACTCAGTTTAGCCAAGTTAAAGGAGTTAGTGTTGCGACAGACTAAAGGACCACCTGTGTTTGTTGCATCGTGCAAGCCTCGTCAAAAACCGGACGGTGGTTTCCAAGGATTTTCAGGCTGCGTGTGTGATTCCAGTCAGCGCGGCGGTTGAGAAGAAGCAGTCGGCATGGTGCAGTCTTCAAGCGCAGACTACGGTTATGGTGAAATGAAGGTGCGAGGTGTCAGCAGCAGCATGGATTGCATCTACATCAGGTATCTCCAACCTTTTTGTTAACTCGAGCTACTTGTAGTTGAGGGGCAATAGTCATGAACTATCGGGCGATATCAGGGGTGGAGATGATCAAACGCATCGGAAATTGTAGCAATATTTTTTGCCTGTTTATTTCCTCTTTATACACAGAGGGAACAACACGCATTTACGGTTTAATAACTTCAAAAACATCTTCATTTCATTATGTAGCCGTCTCATAAAAAGTTAGGAAACTGATCGGGACATTCATTGTTAAGGCAGACACTGCATGCTATCCACCAGTACTCTGTAGTTGTGTGCAACTTGAAACAGCAACTCGGATGCTCATCCGTCAAGACAGATTTGAAACTTTGATTTGAGGAAGTTCATGTCTGAAAAAGTAGAGTCACAGAGATAGGTTGAACCAAATAGAGCATGCAGCTTCACAAATGTTATTGTACTCCTTGTAATCAACCTGGCTCCAAAAATTGGGGTGAGATTCTCTGCTTTTCAACTGAATGTTACCTTGCAGGCTGACTATCTCCATTTCCATTGCAAAACAGTCGAGCATAAACAGCTCACCCATTTGTTCTCCAACATGGATTTGCATGAAAGGGTTTGAGGTAAACTCGCAGGGCTCCAGCTTTTCAAAATCCCTGAACCTGTCCCTGCACTCTTCCTTAAGCCTGCTCAGGAGCAATGTTCAGGAGTTCAGCACAAGCTGTATACTCGGTCAGCATTTCGAGTACAGAAGGAAAATGCTGCATTTTCCTTTTCTCCACTTGTTGGTTGAAGAGGTTACGTTTGGACTTGAATGGCTTTACTGCGCTACTCATGTCACCTTTGCCTTGCAGTTCCCAGTGTTTAATTGCATCAGAAATGCCAAATCAAGATAAGAAATGCTGCATTGTTGGCTGATATCTTAATTTATTGACTCCATGAAAGCTTTGATTTCTGGCAAAAGTGGGGAAAAATTAATTTAAAAAAAATAAAGTCTTTTTCCTCTGCTAAGACACCAACTCTGTGTGGAGTAAAATATCACCATGTGTGGCCAATCGTTCTTCCAGGAATATTTGGAGTATTCTGTGTTTGGCACAAATTGAATGAATAATTCTCACAACAGGGGCCATTACATGATCAAACCCCATCACTTTAGCACAAATTTCCTGTTGATGGATGATGCACCGGTAGCGCAATAATGGAGGAAAATCGTGATCTGCTTTGCAACATGTCACGAAGCCAGAATGACATCCGATCACTGCTGGAGCACCATAGGTTGTTATTGCCACCACCTTGTTTAATGGTGACTTTTGTTTCCTCCCCCCACCCTCCCCACCAAGGACAAGGAATTAAAAGCCTACTTTGCGGACTACACTTCAAAGTTGTGAAGTCAAAATAAAGGATTGAAAAATCATAGTGTAAGGAGAGGAACTGTATGTTGGCTCTGCTACAGGCAGTCCTCTATACTAGAATCTAATGGTGCACTGAATGACTAGAGACTACATAGCTCAGGCTGTCAAATCAAGCAATACGTGACTGTGCAACAATAAAGCAGTTATAGGTGACAGCATGGGGGCCACGAACAGGAGCATGAGGATACACCATTTTGTCACGAAAATCATGAAACCAGCCCCACTGCAAGGGCATCTTTCACATATAGGGCAGACTTAATCATTTACTAAGACTTCAATGTTTGCAGTTAAGTGAGAGCAAGACAACATTATTTGCCCAAGATCACATATAGCTGAACAGTGAAGCAGGGAACTTCACTCAGTGCAAATATTTACATTTTGGATTTGTAGGCCTATAATACTGTCTTGTAGAGAGTACTTAAATAACCAAATAGCAGCAACCAGACAACCTGTAAATCCTTACAGAAACAGGTTTAGCTAATTAAATATCGTTGTAGCGTTATTTTGTACATCCTGAAAGGAAAACCTATTCGTCCCAGAATGCAAAATCGTGCAAGCCTGAAAACAACATCTCAACATCACTGCACTATTCCACTTTAAGACGCACACAATGAAAGCAGTTTTGTAATACAGTCAGGTAGGTATGGCAAACTTGTAGCTTGTTACAAATGACGTTAAGGCTACTACTGTGGGCATAAAGAAAACCTTTTGCTGCATTTTAAGCTATAAAAACACTTTTTGCAACAGATCAATAACTTATTATCAAATGTCTATAAATATGTGCAACCACAGCATAAGAGCCACAATGTAATACTAGTTGTGTCACCTAAAAAAAAATGCAGTACTGAATCTTTTCATGGTGCTATTTTCATGCCCAATACCACTTTTTATCATGTAAATCTGATATTTGTATTTTAGAAAGTATTTTTAGTGAGCCATCGGTATGGATATCTTTTGTGTTCAAGGGTACAGCCATATGCATTGCTAAGGGGGGGCTTCGGGACTACAGCCCCGGGTCTTTTGGTTTGGTTGTATCCCCAGAGCGAAGCGGGGGGGGTAACAACCAAAAGGTTAGCTAGCCCAGAGTCCCGACATACCAGACATGAACGTAGCCCCAGATCTTTTCCAGACCCAGAAACACCCCTGGTACAGCAAATGAATGTGTTCGAATTTAAGGGACAGTAGCTGCACCATCCTGTGAGTGCAGATTGTTTGAGGCATGGAAGCAGCATTTCCAGTGCCACGTTGTAATGACCAAAGCAAAACAAAAGATGGCATGAGCCATAGAAGCACGTTGCTTTGCTTTCCTGGCAAATATCTTGCCAGGAAAGCAATGTGCTTTTACGAATCGTGTTCCCGTTTTGTCTCAGTTTGGTCCTTGAAGTATTTTCAGTCAAAAGGAGCCAGACCTATAAAAACGCACAGCAGCAACAAGCAAGCCCAATCACACCATTCCTTCTATGTGCTATAGTGGGAGATTTGCTGCACTGCGATTGGTCCGAGGATTTCCTTGCCTCAAACAGTTTTTTTTTTCTGTTTGTTGATCGCGAGCGACAAAAGGCTTAGGCGAGCCCCGGGTTTATTAATTTGTAAGGCGCACCGAACCCGGAGGTAACTGGGCGCTACGAATGCAAAAGGATTCTTAAAGCTTAGGTTACATAGTCAAGGCAAGTTGCATATAGATACAGGGTGAACAGAGAATACAAAATTGAACAACAATGATATACATCAGGTGGCAAAGGTCAGGTGAGTACTAAGTACAGTACATTGATTCAGGCAGTGCACATCGGGAGAGAGCGATAGTTACAGATCTGTATGCAGAGACGATAGATCGGAAGTCATTAGAACGTAGCCAATTCAAGGTATTGCGCCTGAAGCTCAGGAAGGATTGGTCAGCTCTAAGAGATAGGCAATGTATTCCAGGACTGGGCGGCTTTCACAGGGAAACTATTGCCCCCAGATTTTTTTAGCTTAAATCTGGTTATGTTTAGACAGAAGGCACTGGTCGATCTAGAGGGGCGGGTGGAGGTTTCTCTTACAATTCTCTTAATTAAGTGGGAAGCTGCATTATTTAGGCACTTCAAGGTGAGGGACACGGTTTTAAGCAGGATTCTATCCTTTAATCTTCAGCCAATGATTTTCTCTTCTGATTTCTGAGACATGTTCTCTGTTGGGTATGTTCAGAGCAGTTCTTAGCGCATTGTTCAGTAAGATTTGGATTTTATCTAGGATATACTTGTTAGCAACTAGGTAGTTCAATTTTGAAAGTATTAATGCATTTGCGAGGCTAATACAGCTTGCCTTAGATAAAAATGGCTTGCAGGCCCAAATTAGCTTGCATGTGTAGGCAGATGAAGATGCCAAGACGTTTACCTGTTTGCCAAGGGTTAGAGTAGAGTCAAGATAGAATCAAGAGTTTTCACTTCATTACCTTCATAGTAGTTCCATCTATGTTGAAGGCAGAGTAATTATTGTTCTATTTTTTAGGTTGGCAGCAGATCCCAAGATCAGGATTTTAGTTTTGTCATCTTTCAGGCAGAGGCCATGGTTGCCATCCATGCCTGAATGAGGAGGTACATTGTATTTAACAAAGCAGAGTCATCGCCATAATTGCCCGAAAGGGGAATGAGGATTTGGGTGTCATCTGCATAGTTAGTGTAGGGGAAATCCAGCCTGTCCAATTTGTTAAACAGAGGCTTTGTAAATATATTGTACATGGGCAGCGATACACAAGATCCTTGTGGAACGTTGCATGTAGTTAGGGTAGGGTCTGCAGATGCCGATGGGGAGAAAACTCATTGTTCTGTTATTTAAGAAGAATTGGACCCAGGTAACTGCATCTCTAAAGAAGTAAGCAGCCGAGGCCAAGTGTTGCACAGGACTTCGACCTGGTGGACCACGAAGGTAGCCGAGAGGTCATGGAGAAGTAGCATGGCAGTTTTTTGTCCTTCAGCTCATCAATCTGTGTTTTTAGGTCGATTAATGCCGTTTCCGTGCCATGTTGTGGCCTGAAGCCGGATTGGTGGAATACTAGAAGGTGATTGGCCTCAAGATAAGTCTGTATTTGCAGGTATGCTACTTGATTATTTTGAGAAGGAAAGGCACTGTGGTAATCAGCCTGTAGTTGGTTGGGATGGCGGGATCTAGGGTCTTTTTTTTTTTAAATTGTGGTAGAACCCAAGACTCTTAGGTTGCTTGGGACAGTGTTGGTCAGGAAGGAAGCGTTGATTAATTTAGAAATGGATGGTGTTAGGTCTCTCGCTGCCTTTTTACTATTTGGGCGGGACAGTGGTCGCCCTGGCAGTTGGATGGTTTCAATAAGATACAATTTTTCAGTTTCATGGATGGATACTTTAGTGAATCTAAATGGTTCTTAAGGTGCTGGGTGATTCGGGGAGGATGGTCGGATGCGACTCGAGATTAGGCAGGGAGGCTTTTTTGTTTGCAATCTTATTTTGAAGTAGTGTTATTTTGCATTCTGTATACTTGTGGACCATGGTTTATCCTTTGGCGCATTGTCTGTGGGCAGAATTGAAGATTCCATTTCAGGTAGCATCACAAATAATTCTTTAGTATTGTAACTGGCATTTGAAATTCTCTCATTATAGAGGTCTTTTTTGTGCAAATTTACTTTTTGTAATTATTTGCAAAGTTGGTTAAAAGCAGGTTATTTTCATCGGCGGGAGTAGGTCGCCATGAGGTTTCCAATTTTCTTTTTTGTAATCTCAGGTTTTTGAGATGTGGTGTGTATGGGAGGACTGGTCCAGGAGACGCCCCCTCCCATGCCTCTTCTCCCCCGGTGAAGTTCATGGCTCATCAATTGTCCTTCCTGCCACCAGGGCCCAGGTGGTGGGTGGGGCACTGGCTGAAGACATTGACCAAACCTGCTCAATTTAGCTAGGCCCTGAAAACCATTTTGTCTACTAAAAATGGTAGAGCCCTGTGCACCGCAGTGCGGCCCCCACCCTTGGAGAGTGTCACTTATCCCTGTGGCCGCAGTTCTCTGGCAGATCCGCTGAGAGCCTGTTCCCACGAACAGACGGACATGAGCTAGTGTCAGATACCAACACTAACATTTCACCTTCCGCAGTGTATCGCTGTTTCCAGCATGACCCGGCCAGCAGGGCCTGGGTGGAAAAGAACTGTACAAAGGTCCCCTGACAAAAGCAGAGTCCCCAAATACTAATGAGCAAACCACCTGTCATGGAAGCGTTCTCTCCACAACCTCCGACAAAAAAAACCTGTAAAATGTATAAAAATGGCAGAATGGGTGCTCATATGACATTAGGGATGAAGCACCCACATCCCTGTAGCTAGGCGCAAATGGTACAAGCGTCCCGGGGGTTTTTCATGTTATCGAGAAGACTGCACCCCACGGTCCCGCGCCAAAACTGAACTAATGCTGCTAGAGTGCAAAGGAAGACAAATGCAACCATATTGAGGGCTCATGTAAGGGGTGCACGAAAATGCACCGTGTGTGTGTCCAAGCCCACTATGTGCCACTGCCGTCAGTCTCATTGGCGGGTTGTTCCTGCGTGCTCCACCAACCTTACTACTACCTCACTTACCGCGCATGTATAAGCATATAACAAAATGTTATAGTCGTTAAAAACGTAGTGTACAAGTAATGTGCTCAAATTGGCCATATGGATGGCACTAGCAATGTCAAAAACGTGAGCTTTGGCGAGACTCAATGAGTATTGTATAGTATATGAATGTTTATGTCTCTTCCACCTAAAGTCTGCAACACACGAGGAAAATACCTTTGTGAGCACACGCAAGGCCATTCCCCCTCCCAGTGAAGCCGGCCAGACGAAAAAGCAGAGGCCTGTGCTGCCCTGCTCCACCTCCCCCAACTCGGCTGGAGCCGCTTCAAGCATTCACATTCCCCCGCAGCACCCAAGGCCACGGCCTGCCACCTGAATTATTTACAACCCAGCAGTAAACCCCGGCCTTAAGACACAGATCCAAAAGGCGCCCTTTGTTAGGCTCCACGGCTCACCTTAGGTTAATGGCCCCTGTAAAATTAGGACACCCAATATTATGGCAACATTACAAGAACACATCCATAATGACTTCTAACAAGACATGATAACACGGACCGCCTGTCCCATGCCCAGAGACCCAACGCCACGATCTCCGATACCCGGTCAACAGGACGATGGTAACCATGTATTGATGAATCGCCAACAGACCCCACTCTAGGTGCATTCCTCCTGTGTTGCATTAACCTGTAGAATAACCTATTAGAAGATTTACCAGGGAAGATAATATTGCAAGGTTGAATGACTGCGGTGTGCGTGGCCCTAGGGCAGAAAGTCAGGAAAGACATTCATCTCCGACACTGATCACGGTTGGCACAACACCACCGCCCGGATGAGCCCAGCTGACCTGCCAGGCCCAGCCCAACCCACGAGGGTAACCAGTGACGTCCTCCAGCCGCAACAAACCATATCGCAGCAGGACCTATAGCTAGTAGTCGCCACCCAATCCCCACGAACTTGTGCCCCCTATAGCATGTAGGTTCTTATGACTTTTTGTAAATATATACACCCGTCTTTGCTATTGTCAGACAGAGCGCTCTCGGAGTTTGCAGAGTTCTTTGCATGCCCTATTTTGATTGATAAACTCCCATTTAAGCTCACCCGCACTTTGTCCTGGCCTTATTCTAACTCCCAAACTCTTAACATCTACTTGATCTACCATCCGCCAGGCCCCATTGGCACCTTCGATGAAGACCTTAACTCCATCCTATCCAGCAACCTCAAAAGCTCCACTCAAGCTCTCACCTTAGGAGACTTTAACTTGGGCTACAATGACCTAGAAGACCATTCCGCTAGTACCATAGCTAATACTCTTACTGAATTAGGCTTTGTGCAAAGATGTATGACACCCGCGCATACGAAAGGTAGAACACTTGACTGGGTGGCCGACCACAACTGCCTAGTGAACATCACAAATATCTCACCCCAAGCCTGGACTGACCACCATTTGGTATCATTCATGCTCTCCACCGACAGACCCCCACCCCCGCCCACCATTAAGGCCCCACCCACTCTCACTAGAAACAAGAAGAACATGACAGTAGAAAGACTTATCCCTGACCTACTCCCCACTCTCAACTCACTTCCAGATAACCTGGACCCTGAGTCCTTAGTTGAAGAATATAACAAGATTATGGCCACCTCACTGGACCGCATCGCCCCCCTTAAACTGAGATCCAGTAAACCGAAAACGCACCGTAACAAATGGTACACACCATTCCTCAAAAAACTAAGACAGCAAAAAAGAAACTGCGAGGCCATCTGGAAAAAATCCCCTTCAGTCTCTAACAAACTAAAACTCTCCAAACTAGCTGCACTCTACAAAAAAGAAATCTACCTGGCCAAACGAGACTCCTTTGATTCTCGTATATCCCAAGCTAAATCCAACATGAAAGAACTTTTCTCCATCCTTAAAGAAATAGAAACCCCCATAGCACCCCTTGACACGTGCTCCAAAGATAAAAACTGGTGCTCAGAAATTCAAAGTGCCCTAGCAAACAAGATTGCGACTCTTCAAAGTAAAATCACTAGCAAAAGAGCATCCCTGAATGACACCCTCAACTCAAAAATTCCGGACAAGCCCATGCCCACTGACCTAGCCCGCTTCCAATTCGCCAAAGTCAACATACTGGAAGTCGAAAAAAATTATCCTGTCCCTGAAACCGTCTAATTGCCAGGGAGATCTATGCCCTGCACAGCTCATTAAAGATGCTGCCCGCGACCTCTCCCCTCATTACAAAATTGATAAATGCTTCCTTTGCCACTGGCTCCATCCCTACTAACCTAAAACAATCCTGGGTACTACCTCTACTAAAAAAAAAAAAATAAACACACTTGACCCAGCCATACCCACAAACTACCGACCCATAACTACTGTTCCCTTTCTACTAAAAATTCTGGACAAGGTTGCCCATGTACAAATACAGAAGCACTTGGAAGAACACAACCTCTTAGGCTCTAGACAATCTGGATTCCGTCCCCAACATGGGACTGAAACCGCCCTTATTGACTTGAAAGCGCAGATCGATTCGCTCAGAGACAACGGGCAAGCCGCCCTACTCCTCCTCCTCGACCTATCTGCAGCCTTCGATCTGGTTGATCACTCTGTCCTTTGCTCACACCTCCACACTTCGGCTCATTTCTCCAGCGAGGCCATCACCTGGATCACATCCTTCCTTAACGGCAGGACTATGAGGGTCTTCTCTCCCACAGCGGCAGCAGACCCTATACCCATCACATGTGGTGTTCCTCAGGGCTCCTGTGTCTCCCCCACATTATACAACATATTTACCAAGCCCCTTTTCGATGATTTGGATCATCTCGGTATCACCTACACTAACTATGCAGATGATACTCGGATCCTCCTTCCGCTTTCAGGAGATTATGGAAAGGATTTGGCCTTGCTAAATAGGGTGTACATCATCATCCAGGCATGGATGGCTACTCATGGACTATGCCTGAATGATGATAAAACAGAACTCATCATCTTAGGCACCACAATCAGTATAAAGAAACTTGGCCCGGCTTATAACTCCTTCATGATTGACGGGAACAACATCAAAGTCGGACAGGAGGTCAAAACATTGGGATTCTATCTAGACTCCAATTTTTCCCTCAAAAGACAAGTGAGCTCCCTTGCATCCTCCACGGCTTACATGTGCAAATTAATCCGTGCAGCCAAACCTTTCCTGTCTGACACTAGCTGTCTGACACTCGCCAGAGCCCTCATACTGTCTCGCCTCGACTATTGTAATGCTCTCTACCTAGGATCCACCAAGGCCACCACCAATAAACTGCAAACCCTTCAGAACAACGCTCTCAGAGCAGCTCTGGGCATTTCCAGAAGAGAACACATCACAGGATTCAGCCAACAGAACAATTGGCTCTCCACCAGAGATAAAATTCTCTTAAAAACGGCATCTCTCACCCACAAGTCTCTTAACAACGCAGCCCCAACCTACCTGATCAACAGGTTCACAAACAATCCTCCTCAAGACCCGTCAGAACCGCATACAAAGATTGCTTATCTGTCCCCCACTACAAACGGGCCACCATAGGAGGCAACAGCTTCCCGGTAAAAGCTGCCAAGCTCTGGAACTCCCTGCCTCCAAACCTTAGAGTAGACTTGCCTTATCAGAACTTCCGTTCCAAGTTAATCTCCTGGCTGAAACTGGAGACCCACTAAGACCAGGTAGTGTCCAGCGCTACACGCACACATCGTAACCACGTGTGCCTCTTGCTTACCTGTATATTACATTACGGCCTGCTGGCCTTACTGCTGATTTGTATATAACATTTGTGCACCTATTTTTGTATTATGTATATTCCTCGTGTACTGTAACCAAGCTTCGAAAATTCTTGTAAAGTCTGCGCCCTGATACCCCCGGGTACGCTCGCGCATTATAAATAATAAACAAACAATAAACATTCCCATCCTGGGAGAGTCCATTATTGTCTCTCATTGTGGGGAAGATCGTGCTATCTGGGGACGCTTGCCTTCAGTGGTGACCCTGAGTCAGTCAGTCTCTCTCTCATGTGATCAAGCAACGGGATCGTTGCGAAACACGTCAGCTCGGTTATGCCCTTAATAAAACTGGATATGGGATAAATAACCTTGTTGGCGAATGGTGGATTTATTTTGAAGACTATTTTGACATCCTGACCTGTTTGAGTGCCGTCCTTACTGGAGAAGTGGAATCTTCCTTTTCCTTTGGTCTTGAATATATATCTACCGTCCCCTTTGGCACAAAAATCTCCTCTCCGGTCGAAAAGGGATACGCACAGTGCGCCGGCTCCGGGAGGCTGCCCGCCTACGGCGACCGGTACACTCAGAAGTGCGCACTCACCAGAGGGTACGGGATCCCGGTTGAAAAATCCCCTTTGAGTACCGCTCGCCGGGGCTGACCGTTGAGCAAACTGCAACACTGCCTGGACAGACCCAGTTTCAGAGACTCTCGGTTCAAGACGGGCACGTGAGTATTGAGTGCGAGCTACCATAAAGGGAGTAGGGGAGAAAATATAGGACAGGGAACGAGGCTGGTTGAAAGGGGGGCACTTTGGGTCTACTAAGGACCATCCTAAACTTTCTTTGCTTTTTCTTTGCATATGGCCATTAGGATTAAGAGGTGAACAGAGATAAAGAGACGGGAACCTAGCTCCGCAAGGGGGTGGAAGGCGGCGCCGCATAGTGCTATCTTGACTAGTACTGGGAATATATGAAGAAGTGGAATATGAGATAAAGGTGTCTGGTAAAGGAAGACACAGACTACTATTTCTATTTTTCTCTCTGGGTTTACGGGAAAATAAAAGTACAAACAAAGATATAATGTAAGTAGAAAAATTATTTTACATCAAAAGTAGGAGACGAATATATATATCAGATTAAGACAGACAGGGACAGTTGGCAAGGGAGGAAAGGGAGGACAAACTGGGCTGTGAATAGAGTGCTGCTTATGAGTGTGTATGCATCGTATATGTTAGAACATATTTGATATAATAAGTGTGTAAAGGTGGTCAGAAATACGTAATTGTGGTATGGTTACGGTAAGTGCTCTTGTATGTGCCCCCTAAAGAGTATAGAATAGAGGCTGTGTGCAGCCATTCTCATACTGTACAGGTGGCGGGAAAACACGCCCAATAAGACAAAGTATGTGAATTCATATGGTGATACGTCCATATTAAGAGACAGACATACATGACAATGCATTACTTACCGTAAAAGCAATTCTGATGGTTGTATCTGCTTAGATTCACATGCTGTGCATAGGTCCGACATCCAGTGGTCACTGCAGAGTATTGCATTTTGTTTTTCGTAGTCGAAAAGGGGACGTCGACAAGGCGCGTCTGTAACACTATCCCTATAGTGACGTGCGTTGTACCCATAATCCCTCACGCGTCGAGGTCCCTCTGTTTGTATTTTTCTGCCCTGAGGGAGCCTTCTAGACGTGAGCGAGTACAGAAAAGAGATATAGAAAAGGATGTCTATGTTCCTTCCATCCGAGCGGGGAGGAAGGGTGGGCGCATGTGAATCTAAGCAGATACAACCATCAGAAATGCTTTTACGGTAAGTAATGCATTGTCTTCTGATGTTTGTTAATCTGCTTAGAATCACATGCTGTGCATAGACTAGCGAGCAGTACCCGGAGTTGGAGGTGGGTTGTGAGAAGGAACAGTAGAGAAAAGATGTCTTAATACTGCTTGTCCCACCTGGGAATCAGATCTAGAGTGGGCATCTAGACAGTGTTTTGTAAAGGTGTGTACAGAACTCCAGGTTGCCGCTTTGCAGATGGACTCAAGGGGAACATATGCAATGAATGCTATGGATGCCCCAGTGCCTCGAGTAGAGTGTGCTCTTGGCTTGAAGGGTAGTTCTCTCTTAGCAAGAGAGAAACAGAGAGTGATGCATTGTACAATCCATCTAGATATAGTGGATTTTGAAACTGCATCTCCTGCTCTTCCTGATGCCACCGAGACAAAGAACTGATTAGTCTTTCTCAGTGGACTAGTTCTTTGCATGTAAAACATGACGGCTCTGTGCACATCAAGTGTATGCAGGATTTTTTCTCCTAGATTTGAAGGATTTAGAAAGAACGTTGGTCGTTCTATAGACTGGTTGACATGGAATTTGGAGATGAATTTCGGTGCGAACCTTGGGTGTGTGCGTAGAACCACTTTATCCTTGTGAACTGTTACAAAGGGGTCTAAAACCGAAAGGGCCTGTAGTTCAATTACTCTCCTAATGGAGGTAATAGCTATTAGGAAAGCAGTCTTAAGAGTGAGATCTTTAAGAGTTGCCTTGTGCATGGGTTCAAAGGGTGACCCCATGAGCCTGGCGAGTACCACATTTAGATCCCAGCCGGGAGCTGGGTTTGCTATTGGAGGGTGTATTCTCTTTACCCCTTCCATGAAGGCTTTGATTACTGGGATCTTCCACCACAATACTTTGAGTTGTGAAGTGGTGTAAGCAGAAAGCGCTGCCAGGTGTACTTTAATAGAATTGAATACTAGACCCGAGTCCAGTAAATGGGCCAGGTACAGAATAATTTGTGTGGGAGAGCAGTCAACGGGGTCGATACTCTTCCCTCTACACCAGATGACAAATCTTTTCCATTTGCTAGAATAGCAGTGACGAGTGTTAGGCTTTCTGGACTCTGAGGATGTCCATGCACCTCTGTGGAAGTTGTAAATGTCCAAATTCTATGACCTCAGGAGCCAGGCTGCTAAGTTCATGGTCTGAGGGCATGGGTGCAGTGTCCTGCCCCTGTCTTGTGACAGCATGTTGTACGGGCAGGGCAGTTTCACTGGAGGAGATAGACATCTCCACCAAGTGAGCGAACCATGGCTGTCGGGCCCACATAGGGGCCACCAGTATCATTGTAACTTGTTCCTGGTGCATCTTGTGCACTATCTTGTTGAGAAGGGGAGTCGGGGGGGGGGGGCGGGGGGGGGTGGGGGAAGCGTAAACAAATCTCCCTGACCATGGAATCGACAGACCGTTCCCCTTGGACTGGTTCTGGGGGTACCTGGAGGCGTAATCTTGGCATTGAGAGTTTTCCAGAGTTGCGAACAGGTCTATTTCTGGGAAACCCCACTGTGTGAAGACAATGTCTTCTTGTAACCGCCATTCGTACTCTACGGGCAGGGGGAAGTCTCTGCTGAGTTCGTCTGCTAGCAGATTGAGTTCCCCTGGTACATGTTGTGATAGTAGGAACATGTGTTTGAGAGCCCACTTCCAGATGTTCTGGGACAGCTTGGACAGTCCTGGAGAGTGAGTGCCCCCTTGCTTGTTGAGGTAGTACATGGCTGTGGTGCTGTCTGTGAGGACCATCACGGTCTTTCCTTGTAGGTGTTCCTGAAAGGCTTTCAGTGCTTTGAACACCGCTAGTAGTTCCAGCAGGTTTATATGCTTGGATGCTAAGCTCGGAGTCCACGCTCCGTGAGCAGTGTGATGGGATAGGTGAGCCCCCCCCCCCCCATCCTGTAAGGGATGAGTCTGTGGTTAGAGTGGCTTCCACTGCGGGTGTGGCAAAAGTTTTCCCTAATAACAGGTTTTCTTTTGTCCACCACCGTAGCGAGAGAACCAAGGCCTGCAAGACCACCACTAGATCGTCCCATTGTCCGCTGGCCTGACACCACTGGCTGTTGAGCCACTCTTGCATTGGGCGCATGCGCACGTGAGGTACCAATAAATACATGACGCCATCATTTCTAGCAAGCGCATTGCTTTGCGTACCGTCACCTCTCGACCTGCCACATAATGGGGGATCTGAAACAGCATGTTTCGGACCCTCTCGTTGGAGGGGAAGACGAGGCCCTCCTTTGTTCGAATTAGAGCCCCTAGGAATTGTTTGATTTGGCTGGGGTCTAAGCTGGACTTCTTTTCGTTGATGGAGAAGCCCAGTTGGAACAAAAGGTCTACAGTCTTTTGGGTATTGGAGAAGCATGTTTCGTAAGAATCCTGTTATGAGCCAGTCGTCGAGGTAAGGGTATACCGGGATGGATAACCTGCGCAGGTGGGCCGCTGCCACTGCCAGTACTTTCGTGAATACCCTTGGTGCAGATGCTATCCCGAAGGGTAGTACTCTGAACTGGTAGTGTTTGTTCTCTATCTTGAACCCGAGGTATTTTCTGTGCGCTGGCAACATTAAAATATGAAAGTATGCATCTTTCATGTCCAGTGTCGTCATGTAATCCCCCTGTGATAACAGTGGGATTACTTCCTGCAAGGTCACCATACAAAACTTTTGGGGTTTGACAAACTTGTTTGCTGGGCGCAGATCTAATACAGGGCGCATGGTTAAGTCCTTTTTGGGTACAAGGAAGTACACTGAATAAATACCTTCCGTTACCTGAGATAGGGGGACAGCCTCTATAGCTTCTTTTTTCAGTAGCTCTTCTTCTTGTAGAAGAATGGTGAGGTGTTCTGGTGTCATGCGTCGGTTCCGTGGGGGTCTGTACTTCGGGGAACCGTTGAATTCGATGCAGTATCCGTGGGCTATGGTGGATTATACCCAGCGGTCTGACAATATTCCCTCCCATGCTGAAAGGAACGATGTTAGCCGGCCCCCGACCGGTGATGCATGGGAGGGGACCCGAATCTTCGGGTCATTTGTTGGTATTGGGCGTGGAACCTTTGGGGCTGGAGCCACGACCTCTTCCCCTGCCACGGCGTTGGCCTCTGACTGAACTGGGTGTTGTTACCCTGGTTAGAGGGCCAGTTGGTAGCAGAGTAAAATTGCTGTTGGTTTTGCTGCTGGCGTTGGCCACGAAAGGAGCGTCTATTGCCATAGCCGTGTCTGTTAGGGGGCCTAGAAATTTGGTCAAGAGTTTTGATGGTATCAAACTCTTTCTTCGCATGTTCTAGGGCCTCATCAACTGCTTCCCCAAACAGATGTGTTTCTTCTATGGGCTTATTTATCAGGGAAGCCTGGGTTTCCGGCTTAAATCCCGAATTGCGCAGCCAGACATGGCGTTTGAGAAGTGTTCCCTGAACCAGGGAACGGCCAGCCGTCTCTGCGGCATCTAAGGAGTTCTTTACGATGCCCTGGTTTACAAGAGTTCCCTCTGAGATTGTAGCTAACAGGCGTGAACGCAGGGGTTCTGGTGCGTCCTCTGCTTCGCTGCGCAGCTTGCTCCACTGTGCATCTGCGTAGCTAGCTAGTAGGGAATTGTAATTTGCAATCCTACTTGAAAAGGCGGCGGTCGTCGTGATTCTCTTCCCAAGTGCGTAGAGCTTTTTGCCCTCTTCGTCAGGTGGTGCCTCACTAGTGGATAGTGGTACCCCTGCTCTTTTCCTTGTATTAGTAACTACGAGGGAGTCCGGAATAGAATGGCCTCTGATGTACAACGGGTCAGAGGGCGAAGGGCTGAAGAGCTTTTCTATCCGAGGGTTGACCCCTCTGACTAAGGCAGGATTGGAAAGGGAAGGAGTTATTCTTCTCTTTATAGCCAGGAGCGGAAAAGACTGACTAACAGGGGCTTTTTCTTTAATAAATTTCTCTACTACAAAGTCTATGTCAGGAAGAGTCGCCCCTGTGTCTATTTCAAAATGCGCTGCTGCCTTGCGCAATAGTGCATTAAGTGAAGGTTGGTCATCTATGGGAGAGGTGTTTCCAATAGGTGAATCCTTGGGAGGAGAAGGGTGAAAGACATCAGGGTCTGAGTGCACTGATGGGGATTGCCAAGGCTGCGAGGTAGCTGTATCTTCTTCGAAAGCTCCTGCACTAGTGTAAGGATCTTCTTCAAACCCCTCTTCCTCATGTTCTTCCTCTCCACCCAAACACTCATCTTCCTGGAGGTATTGCTCCTCTTCCGTGAGGTCATATACGTCTGTAGAAGGGGGAAACAGACTAGGAATTTTGACCCTCGGGTCATCCTGGGGACATTCTCTTAGTTTTTTGGGTGTGGGTGGGTTTTGGTTTCCCAAAAACCTTTCCATTTTCTCCATACAAGAATGGAGTCTTTCAAGGTTCTCATGGGGGACCCCTGAATAGTCTAGAGGGGGGAAATCAGTGTTTTCACCTTCAAAGCGCTTAGAACGCTCCCACAATGTCGAAGAAAGGTTTCTGTCGCCATCTGAAAAACCCTCCGGTAGTTCCGAAGTGCCCTTAGACGAAAGGGGCAGTTCCTGGCTACTCTTATGCTTTTTCGTCGTTTCTATAGCTTTTTGTGCGGTATAAGACGTTTGTTTCGTCGTCCGCTTACGTGCGTCTTCGGAAACAATTCTCGCCAGGCTCTCGACAACGAGTTTGTCAGTAGAGGACTCTGGTGTCGACATTGCCTGCGTTACGCGTTGTTCCTCGACGGCTGCTCTATTCAGCGTTATGTCGGATGATTTTGGCGTAGCGCCCGTGTTTGATGAAAGCCCAAACGCTGGTCGCGACTGCGTTTGCGGGTGGGACTTGAGACCCTTACGGTCTGAGGTAGATGCCGGAGTGCCCTGCGTCCCCTTCGGCGCTGATGGATCCTTCGTCTTTGACGAAGAAGAGTCGTGGGTTGTGTGCTTAGGCCTATGGGGTCTGTGTGCGTCCCTGTCGCCGGGGTGTTCATCCCCATGAGCAGGGCGTTAGCCGAGCCCGTCGGGGCCGGGGACGGACGTCGAGGAGCACAAGCACTCCTTCTGGGGGTTAATGACTTCCGTAACGGACGTCGAGTTATCACCCTCCTCGTCCCTTTCTGTAACAGCGGCGGCGGGTGAGGAAACTGACTTCGACATAGCGTAGTCCGCCCACCTCTTAACTTTGCGTTCTTTAAGAGTTCTTGGTTTCAAGAGCTTACAGGCCGCACAGCTGTCCTCCTTATGATCGAGGGGCAAGTAACGATTACAGAGCTTGTGTTTGTCCTTCCAAGTGCATTTGCCCCTACAGCGTGGGCAAAACTTAAAAGGTGTCCTCTCCATAGCTGAGGCAATAATAACTGGTGATAACAACCCCAAGGGAAAGATAGGGGAGAAAGAAAGACATTCTCAAAGAAGATAAAAGTTCGAACCCCCACTCTCCCTACTGTATGTTGGCCGATGAGGCCAGGCCACGTGTTCGGCAGCGCCGAAGGATCTCCTCCGTCTCTTCCCCTCTGTCGAAAACTTGCTCGGCGGAGAAACAGCTTCACAGCTAACGTCGAGGGGAGGGATCTTTAACAATATAATAAGTATAATTAAGGACCGAGGTCCGATAGTAAGTATTTGCAATGTCTCTCTAGGAGCTCCGCGTAAGGCGACCAGAAGCTGGGCGGAAAAAAACAATCTGAGGGACCTCGACGCGTGAGGGATTATGGGTACAACGCACGTCACTATAGGGATAGTGTTACAGACACGCCTTGTCGACGTCCCCTTTTCGACTACGAAAAACAAAATGCAATACTCTGCAGTGACCACTGGATGTCAGACCTATGCACAGCATGTGATTCTAAGCAGATTAACAAACATCAGAAAGAGAGGTACACTAGTATCCAGTAAGTACGAAGTATGGGGGCAGAAACACCGTATCACATATTTGTAAGAGTCTACCTGGGTACGCAGAACGGATTAAGAAATATCATGACCAGTGGATCACAGAGTTGAAGGGAGAAGGATTACCTCAGATATTGCCCGAAGGGGGATCATTTGACAAGGGCGTCTTAGATCTGGTAGCCATAGCATTTTTTTTTTTTTAAATAGAAGGGGAAGCAACTACACAATAGGAGAGAAATATTAGACCTATGGAGACTGTTTGAAGAAATACCCCCACCTAAAAAAAGGGAATTAGATACTGACCTACCATCTGCTACTGACAACCCATTGCTGATACCAAAAGATGACAAGGTATTTCCAGAAGGGAAGCCACCGATAGAGGTAACTAGGCTGTACCCAATACTAAATAAGCCAGTGCCCGCAGAGGGATATAGTGACCCAACTTATGTACCCCCTACGACAACCACTATCACTCAAGGGCCAACTGCACCCCCACCATATGAGAGTCATAGGGAACGAGAGCAGGTAAGTACACCAAGGGTGGATATAGAAAAATTGACAGGAGATCTAGAATCCAGACTCTATAGCCAAAGACGAGCTCTCGAGAATAAAAAGTACGTGAGCGGACTGCAATCAATGCCGCTAGATCAGAGCCTGCATCAGGAGCACAGAGTGAGAATAGGACATTTGGAGAAGGATGGAAAAAAGGAGAGATACTGTTTAGGATAGAAGAAGAACCAACACGGATAATTGAACTAGAGGGAAGAGAGGGGTGTACTGGTGATGAGGTGAGGACCACAGGAGGCAGAGAGGAGCTATTGTGTGATATAGGGGATGACTTAGAAGAAGGTGAAAGGCTAAGTGTGTCAATGGGAGGGGGAAGAGAGGAGTTGGATGGCGCATGCTCAATGAGAACGATGGACGAGGAGTGGACAGGGCGACTAAGGAACAGGTTGGGAAAAATGGCACCATTAGGAAAATCAGGAGTAAAGGTGAGTGCAGATACAATGACAAAGGGGAAGTTACAACTCCCATTAATACATAGAGGAGGAGGGAGGCCGAATTACATACCCTGGGCTCAGATGGATAAGGCCAATTTGTTAAAATTATTGCCCCCTCTATCAGGAGTGGCAAGCAAGTGGATATATGCCTTTGAGAAACACAGCCGGGGTACCTCTAGCAATAGGCGACGTGAAGAGTTTGCTAGTATCAGCTGTTGGGGGATCAAGCTGACAGAGTATGGGTAAAAGCTGGCTTCCTGGGAGTAACGTTAGACTGCGATCGCCATGATGGTGCCTCTTTCAATACAGTATGTGCCAGGGTGTGGGATGCCTTGCGGGAAACGTTTCCAGATACCCCAGATTTGCAGTCAGTAATGCAATGTACAATGAAGGACGGGGAAGATGCTATGGATTACATTTTTCGAGTCCAAGAGATGTGGAGAGCCGAAACGGGCACGCCCTGGTATCAATCAACATCATTATTCTACTTTATAATAAAGAGGGGGCTCCCAAAAGAGGTGCAAAAAGCACTTGACAAAATAGCAGGTATTGAAGCAAAAGGTTGGCCCGAAATTCAGAGCATAATAGTTCACCTGCAAACGAATAAAAGAAAGGGAAAAGGAGGTGGCGCAGAGAAGATTGGCAGACGAAGCAAAACTAGTACAAACAAAGCTGGTGAAGGTCGCTGCAGCAGTAGCCGCGCTCCCACACAGTAGGGAGGGAGATGAAGAGGAGGAGGGGCTGGTAGCAATACACGGGAGGATGGCAACGAATTGGGCAGGAGTAGGGCCACGACAGTGGAATGAACAGGAGCACAGTGGAGGTCCGCAGTGGCAAGATTGGGCCCCTTGAGGGGGTTGAGGTGGGTACAGGGGCCGAAGAGGGGGCGGACAAGGGTACGAGGGAATGGGAGGAAGTGGATGGCAGGGTCCCAGGGGTGCGCAAGGAAGTTGTTGGAACTGCGGGAGGTGGGGACACTTTTCCAGAGAGTGCAGGAGTAGACCAAACAAAGGGTTTCCAGAGGTAGAACACTATGGCCATCCTCATCCGGGGAGCCCATATGGTCTCCCAATCGGACAACAACAAAGGGACCCAGGGCACGGGTACCCTGAGCAACGGCAGGGACACCAATACAGAACACAATCACCCACAGAACAATGACACTATGCACTACACCCCAGGCAACCCTTTCGCGACTACAGCAAATGGAGCCCCAGCACCAGCCCCCTATAGTGGTGTATCAGTAGTTTCAGGGAGTGTGTTCAACCAAGGAGGGGCAATGAGACACCCCGCATAGGACAGCCCACAGAGAACACTTGCGTGTCCTGTCCTATCTACCACCTACGATGCAGCAGAGGAACCATTGGTAGGGGCGCAGATAGGAGACGAGCAGTCCATATTCATGGTGGATTCGGGAGCGGAGAAATCATGCATTAGGGAGGGCCGGTTTCCCTCATCTAACCGGAAGTTAGAGACGCAGGGGTTCTCTGGGGCTGTAATTGAAGTTCCTTATACAGAAGCTTTGGATGTGACAGTGGGGGGTAAAACTGTAAAAGCACCCTTACTGTATTACGAACAATCGCCAATAAACTTGCTAGGGAGGGACCTTCTTAGCAAGCTTAACATGACAATATCATTCACAGAAGGGGGAATAGTGTGTTCAACACCAGGAATATGCCCATTACGCGTAATGTTGGTAGTACAGGCTCAAACAACTGCTCCGGAATTACGTGGCCTGCCAGTGGACGAAAGAATGTTTATTGAAGGTTTGAAAACACTGGCCCAAGTAGTTCCTGAGCTAAAAAAGCTGGATTGGAGAATACCCGCAGAATTCATCTTCCGCCCAATAGTGTGCCGACATAGCACTAGCATCAGTGGCATCATTAGACTTGCATGCTGTACAGGTATCAGCAAAAAGGATTGCAGTAATTGGGATGGACATAGATGGATGTGAATAGCGCACTGTACTGTGCATCAACGCCAATATTGCCTTACGGGACTTATCTGATGAGGATCTCTTCTCTGATTCAGACATTGATGGTGAAATACTGGAAATAGCAATGCCCTGTGACATTTTGATTCAGGCTAGGCAAATTCCCGTTCAGTTGATGGCAGTAGTGGGAACACCACCGTCATGTTTTGACGATGACATGCGACTGGTGCCAGGCAATTTGTGGACAACAGGCCCCCATGATGTGGGGGTTGTTGCATGGAGTGACGCCAGTGGTCATAAAACTCGAACAAGGGGCAATCCTGCCCCGAGTAAAGCAATATCCATTGTCCCGTGAAGCGGAGGAAGGGATAAAAGAGACAAATACATTATTAGCTCAGGGAATAATAGTGCCTTCAAACTCACCATGCAACACCTGTATCTATCCAATTAAAAAAGCAAAAGGAGGGGCTTGGAGGATGATCCAGGATTTATGCCCCTTAAATGACATCATACAGAAAGAGTTCCCTTTGGTCCCAAACCCTGCTTCAATATTATGCAGTATCCCAAAAACGGCATCACATTTTACAGTGGTCGATTTGAAAAACGCATTTTTCTCCATCCCCTTGGCTGAAGAAAGCAGATACCTGACTGCATTCACCTTAGGGGGAAAGAGATACGAACATTGCAGATTACCACAGGGAGCCCAAATATATTCAACTGCATACTACACGAAGACCTGGGTAATTTATCAGTTGAAAGCACAATCATTCAGTATGTAGACGATCTGCTCGTCTGCGGACAGAATGAAGAAACATGCAGAAAAGACTCAGTAACACTCCTGTCGCTGCTGGCGAATAAGGGTTACAAAGTGGACAAGGAAAAGCTACAATACTGTCAGGAAGAGGTCTTATACTTGGGGCAGCTGATATTGAAAGACGGAAAAAGAATAATCCCGACAGGGTAGCAGCAATAAGATCAGTAATAGAACCCACAACAGTGAAAGATGCAGAAATTCTTGGGAATGTGCAATATTCTGGATATTAGATTATGCAGCCTACACCAGACCCTTACTGCAAGCACTCAAGGAGGCACAACAGGAGAACAGGAAAATAGAATGGTCAGAAGAAATGAGCGCCTCATTCAGGTCACTAAAAGAGTTGATTTCGAGTGCTCCAGTACTCGCCAATCCTGATTATAAACACAAGTTTTTTCTATTCTCACATTGTAAGGGAACACTCATGACAGCTGTACTGACACAAAAGACTTCTCTAGGACACAAACCGCTGGCTTACTATAGTGGCACCTTGGATGCGGTGATGCAAGGACACTTCGTGTGCGAGCAATCTCTCGCCGCAGCCGCGTTCGCCACTGAGAAAAGTGCCACAATAGTAATGGGATGCCCTGTCACATTGTTTGTGGAACACTCATTATTTGCAATACTTGAGAGATCAAAAAGTACACTGACCACACAGCGAGCAACTGCCTATGAGATAATATTGTCGAGCGCCAATATCAATGTGGTACGATGCAGGACAGTGAATCCGACAACATTCATTACAGAAGCATGCACACTGGAGGACATGCAGGAACACGATTGTGCAACTTACACAGGGGAAAGAGGAGAGGACACAGTGGTGTGCGAGAATTCCCTGAGCGAGGGGGAGGTGTACTTTGTGGATGGGTCGGCATCAATTGACATGGACACGGGAGAGAAACGTGGGGTTGGCAGTGGTGAGGTTAGAAGAAGGTGAGTATGAGACACTAGTGCAGCATCGTCTTCCATCCCATTTCTCAGCACAGGCAGCGAAACTCATTGCCTTAATAGAAGCACTACATGCAGCTAAAGGTTGTGCAGTAACAATATAACACAGATTCAGCTTACATGACGACAACAGTACATGGAGGTCTGGCAAGATGGGGGTGGAGGGGGTTTCGAAGAGCAGATGGGACTCCAGTGCAACATGCAGAATTGCTGAAGGAGTTAATTGAGGCCCTACGAGATCCAACAGTGGTAGCAATAGTGAAGCAATAGGTCGCCATGAGGTTTCCAATTTTCTTTTTTGTAATCTCAGGTTTTTGAGTTGTGGTGTTAACCAGGCATTAATGCGTGCACGGTTTGCTTCTATGCAGTTTAAGAGGTGCAATAGGGTCTAAAGCCTTAGACATAGTGTTGTTGTAAACTTCGACCACGATGTTAGGGTCAGAGGTATTTGGGAGTGAGTTGAGAGATGGTAGGATGTGTGGTAGTAATCTTTCCAGTGTGATATTTCTTTTGCTTCTAGTAGGAATGGGTGGTGCCATAGCTTTATCTATGATCAGTTGTTTAGGTGTAGCTAAGGAGAAGGCAATCAGATGGTGGTCAGTCCAGTATTGTGGGCTAACCCTAGTAAGGGAAGTTTTCACAGTTCTGGTCCGCCACCCAGTCTAAGGTCCTGCCTTTGACATGGGTAGGTGAGGATACTCTTGTTAGTCCATGTTCTGATAAGATATTGGCTACTGCCTGGGCATTTCTGTCTGCAGTATCATTAAAACAGAGGTTGAAATCACCCAGTAATAATATTTGTGATGACTCTTTAGTGTTATTCGCCAGAATACTGGAATATATCCTCTTCAAGGTGCCGATGGGACTCTGAGGTCTGTAAAGTAGGTAGATAGTGCGGCAATTGGTAACAGGGAATTTGGCAATGAGCAGTTTGCAGGATTTAATTGGTGGTGAGGGTGATAGTCTTCAGATTTAGCTATGAGGGCTAATCCGCCTCCTTTGGCATTAGTTCTGTCTGCTCTAAATATTTGGTAGTTTTCAGGTACTGATAGCCTAAGGGCTGGGCCAGCTGCGTCATGCAACCATGACTGACAGCTAGGACGTCAAGGTCCTTTGTAGAGATTGTATCTGCTATTTCAGTGATATGTGCCACTAGCAACCTGGCATTTATCAGAGCGCCGGAAATTGTAGTCAAGTTTTTACGTTCCTGTGATCTGTTGGAGGGATTTAGGTGGAGTGGTGTTCGTTTTGGTCTTGTGAGGCAAACGGGGTGCCGAAAGCAAGGTTCCATATGGGGTCTCAGTGTCACACTAGGTCAGTACAGTACAGCCCAAGACAGGGCTGAATCAGAGTAGTAGCAGTCCACCACTCTTTGACGAGGAAGAGTCACTACCGCGAGGTTCTTGTCCCACGAGAATTTTGCAGAGGCGCAGCACAACAATGGCCAGTATCAGTTCCAGCCATGAACAGCAAGTCCACCAAGCAAGCAGGAAGCGGGGATGGGCAGAGAGTTTAGGGAAATGCATAGCATGGGGCAATAGGAACCTTAGACAGCAATGATAAGGACAAAGGAACCAGGGTTCAGCCAATACGGCTAAACCAGGTCATTGCAGGAAGGTATAATTCTGAGAAACTGACAAGGGGCGTGGCTGGGCGGAGGTGGATCTCCCCTAGATGAGAACATTTCCTCAAGGGCTGGCCCTACAGGCCAATATCATGCAACAGAATGGATAATGATGGCTTGTACGAATAGCACACCATGCAGGCAAAAATGTTTTGGTGGCCAGCCAGTCCCACTATGTCCGAAGAAAACACTAAACGCTCAGGCCCACCATCACAGGATGTGTATTGGGCTCACCTCAGACAGAAAACAATGTTCCCCTGGTTTAAACCTCTTGATGGGGTGCTAGGCTGAGCTCAGAGTGAGTGCAATACACCACAACAGCCATTATTTGCATGCCTCGTCGTCCCCACAGGAAGGGATGGCCTAAAATGCAGTTGTACCGCAAAGCCTATCCTACTCATAACAGCGTACTAATTTAATTTAATTTAAAAAACGGTTCGGATCCTTACTAAGTTACAGATGCCAAAGCCCACTCCAACATACTTATATGTTATAGAACAAACTAGGTCCAATATGGCGCACATCATGCCACAATTTATGTAAACTTTCAATAACGGTATCCGAACCAGCAAAAAGATGCAGTCTCAAACAAAATTAGTAATATTTTAGAATTCTAAACAATGGACATTCAAATTTAAAAACAAAAAATGAAAATAGATTTCAACATTGTTTGCTTACCTCAAATGAAGTTTTTCCAAACCAGCATCAGCCAGGTCATCGTTCGCTCTCTGATGAATGTCCCTTTGGGTCTCTATTTTATGGTCATCTGATAAACCATCTACTTTGTGAATGAAAACCTCAAAGTTCATATCAGGATTGACCTTATAGGCTTTAGAAACCGTAACATGTAGTCTTGTTAATGCTTCCATGTAGTCATCCTGGAATATTATAGGGCCAGATGTGAAATTAAAAACATTGGCAAACTCCATTTTGAATACATTTTCCAAAAATCGAACAGAATAAAACAAAGACAGGTTATACAAAAAAAATATCTAACTTTAAAAGCAGGCAATGGTTTACTTGGAACAAGTGGGCATGCACATTTATTCTGATCAGAATCGAATATTCTATACATCAACACTATTTGTGCAATGGAAAAATGCTTCTCTCCTTCCCACCCATCACCTCTCATGGAGGGCCCAACACCCAGGTATGCAAGGTCGATTGCAGGGGTCTGCCATAATATGACAAGGCTGTATGGTACAAGTGGGATTGGTATAGGAGTATTAGAAAGTAACACAAAAGGTCACATGGGATGCCCTGAATGATGCATACTAGCATTACTGCCTGGAACAAATAAATGAGGTGACATTTAAGTTTCTAAAATTGTTACTTCATTCAGTCCTCAAATGATGCGCTCTGCAATAGCCAACGGCTAGTAATAATTGACTGTTGAGTAATAAATGGCGTTCTGTGTATATGTGGAGTATGAAGGAAGGGATTTTTATACCTGGCCAGTAGCTTGCAACTGGAAAGGTTTACGTCGCAAGGATATCTCCTACATGCATGTATTTTTGATCAATACAATTATGCAATTAAACGCATCATCAATGCAAACAATTGACTGTCAATTTGCTGTACGATTTGTTTTCCGACACACTTTTTTTTAAATGTCTATAGCTGCAGAGCTTTTAAAGTTATTCATTTCATTCAGTTGAATGATTGCGGTTTTGCGAACGTGGCAAGGGTGTTCAATAGTTTAACAAAAATGTATGAGCATTTGAGAAATGTTTAATGCATATTCTTTTAAATTGGTAGAAGAGCTCTCTGAACAGTGCGAAAGGGGTCCTTAACATACCCATGCTTATGATCCCGACAGAGTTAATTCACCGAAGAAAGAACTGTTTTACGCCAGAATTCCTGGATCAAACATTAAATTACTTTGTTTTCCATAGAAACCCCCATTCAAATTGTGTTCAAAAGTCATGATTTGCGACTTCTAACCTTAGATTATGACCTTAGATTATGACGAAATGCTGGAAATCTGAAAATTAAGCTCCTCTAAGGTACCCCGTCCCAGAAAGTCTTTCAAATTGCATGTTAAAATCTTACCCAGAACAGTGGCCAACAATACCATCAAGCATTTTCCAACAAATCCGAATTGAAGGTGTTATTCCGGCCTCATGGAAACAATCATTCAGATTTTTAAAAAGGGGAACAGAGACATACCCTCAAATTACAGGCCAATAGCACTCCAGGACATTCCAAGAAAGACATTCGCCAGGATAATTCTAAAACACTTTTTGAAACAGCGCATCATATCAATTAGATATCAATCAGGATTTGTCTGAGGCCTGGGCACCTCAATAAAATCTACTAATCCAGTCTGCAATAAAAAAATATATATATCCTCTATAGCTTCCGATCAACCAGATTATTTAGCATTCATAGATTTTAAACAGGCCTTTGATTTGGTCCCTAGATCACTCCTGTGGAACAAATTGTCCAAAGCGGGATGTCCTCCACATATCTTGAATTTAATAATTCAACTTACTCAGAAACTTCAGTCCGAGTTAAACTAAATCAAGAAGGCCTGCTTTCCAACTCTATTTCCACCTTTTGTGGACTCAAACAAGATGCCCCTTGGCCTCCTTTCGGTTTAACTTTTTCATCAAAGACCCGGGCCACTATATGGACAAGGTCTCTTCATTTCCCTCCAAAATCAGCACGACTGCCATATCTTGGCTGCTATTTGCCAACAACTACAAAACACCAATAGGGCTACAGAGGAAGCCAACTGCACTCGAATCGTAAGCAATTGCTAATTCATTGTCAGTTAACGTTAGCAAATCTAATATTACTATTTCGAAACAAACCAAATTTAAAAAAACAAAATCTTTTAAATGGCTCTTCGCCTCGGCATTGTAAAAGAATACAAGTTTCTCGGACTAAACAAAAACAAAATGTCACGACACTCCCTATAAATTAGAGTCAAGACACAAGATGGAAATCATGGCTTCTCAAGCACTCATACTTCAAACAAAATATGGAACATTATCATCTATTCATATTAATTTTTACAAACAAAAGGGAGTCCCAATTGTCACTTACAGAGCCAATACCAAATCTCCTGAATTTCACCCAAAGTGGAACCAGTTAGAAGGTCTTTATTGGAAATAAACCGCTTTCCCTACCTGTGAGCACTCCAATACAGGTCATACGATATGAATAGGGCCCGACATCTAAAAATCAATTGTACATTTGCATACCTTATCCCTTTACAGAAAATGCCTTCGGTCTGTATCCTTTCCAAAGCTTACTTCCTACTATTGCTAAATCTCTCGCAGATCATACAAAACAGATCTCCAAATGGATGGAAAGAACACTGCCTACGATTAACAGCCCTGGTAATATTTAATCTCTTTTACTAGCCAATCCAAACAGGCTCAAATTATTCCTATATGGATTGGCAGACATGGTCAGAGTGCAACTCCTACAAATTGTTGAGAATGGAAATTTACAATAAAAAAAACCTGCATCAGGTACCCAAGTATCTACAGAAATGTCCAGACACAACCTATCATAATACATTTATGAGGTTTCGCCTGAATCTATGGCTGACCAATGATCTCTATGACCGCCGTCAAATCCACAAACCCAGGAGACCTGTAGATTTAGTGACAATCCTATCGAACCAGCAACATTAAAAACACCTAATGGTTGCGTGCCCAAGTCTTGTAAAATCTAGAAAGGCTTCTTTTTACAAACACTTTGCAAAATTCACAATATTCAAATCAGACAATATGTGAAACAGAATTAATGGTCAACACATTTCATTGAACATAGCAACCATCACATCTTGGGATCATATCTTCAGTTCCTCTGAAAACGGTTTCATCTAACCTAAGCAGCCAACCCAATACTTTGACCCAGGATGCCCTATCCTCAATAGTTTGAAACATATTTCAATTGATTCAAATGCTTATTTAGCAATTAATACACACATTGTATATCAAGCTAGGATGAGAACACAAAGAATGTTCCACATAACGCAATGATTTTATGATTTGCTGTTATAACCTTGAAGTTTTAGATAATTCTTTTATACAGTTATTCTACTTAAATGCTTGGTTTGTAAATGTGTTTATATATTAAACCTGTATTGTGGTTTTTATATTGAAAGGTTGATCTTTTTCAACCACGATAAAAAAATAAACTGTGCGTATACAAGCTTTTTGTACAGACCATTTCAAAATGTAATGATTAAGGATATGTGCAATAGCACCTGGAGCGTTCAAAGTGCCGAATGAGATTACCAAATGAAAGATCTCCGGCCCGAACAACGAGAATATGGCAAAATACTATATTATCAGTTCAATAGCGAATTCCTTCATTGGGAAACTCTTGGAGAAGCTGGTCTTACCCCAACTGACGGAGGATACAGAACTTAGTTGCCTACACCACCATCAATCTGGATTCCAAGCATCCAGAGGCACAGAAACTGCCCACCTGAACACCCGTGAAGAACTGCTTGCATCTCTTGACTAAGCTGTTCTCATTCTACTTGATCACCCTTCTGCATTTGATGCAGTCAACCCCTCAATCCTCAAAACGGCTCCACAATATCCTTGGTATCTTGTAGCGGGCACTGGACTGGCTGACCGCCTTCCTCACAGACCATCCCTCCCAGGTTATCCTGGGTTCTTTCACCTCTCCCACCTCCATCTCCACCCGTGGTGTTCCCCAGGGCCCCAACCTTTCTCTCTGGCTCTTTAAAATCTATCTCGCTCAGCTTGATCCCCCCCAATTTCCACTTTCTCCCCTTACAGTGTAATGCAGATGACACACTGATCCTTCTTTTATTTCCTCCATCATTCACGAGTGCCTACCTGTCATCCAGTCCTGTCATCCAGTCCTGCTCCCTCTTTCTTCCCTTCACTCCGGCCACCCTCCATGGGCTCTTGCCCCTGGTTCATCTGAAGCAAGAAACCTTGGAGTCCTCTTCGACTCCCCTCTCTCAGATCCAGTATCTTGCCAAGAAGGCCCACGTGAAAACTAACTCCACCACCTCAAAGGAATCCTTACTTCCCCCATAGAAGCTCAATGTCTCTAGAGCTCTGGTACTCTCTAGGCTGAAACAGCCCCTTTCTTAATCTACCCTCTTTCCGTCGCCTCCAGCTTATCCAGAATGGGGCTGCAAGACTGGTCCTTGGCCTAAAGCCCAGGACCCCATCTCCCCAGCCCTAAAATCTCTCCACTGGCTCCCCGTTGTGCAAGGATCAAATTCAAATCCCTCTGCATCATCCATAAGGCTGTCTGGGGCCAGGAACCACATTATCTACAACTAGCTCTGACCATATACCCTCCCTCCAATTCTTTACGCTCCTCTGGTAGCAACTCCCTGTGTGTCGTGCGCTTGTCTAAATAGCGAGCTGGTGGCCGATCTCTCCTCCTCTGGGACAGCCTCCCCCTTCCACTCAGTCTTGAGCCGGATCTCCTCAAATTTCAGAAGCTCCTCAAGACTTTCCTTTTCACCTACTCCTTTCCCCCTCTCTTTCCCGTGCTAACCCCCACAGTTGGGAGATTGGTGACCAGGGCCCGTACGAGTGTCCTTCTGGGTCCTGGCCCCCACACTACCAATCGCCTTCACCACGCACGCCGTCCAAGAACTTGGCTTTGGGTGCCCACTGTCCTGTGCTGTCTCAAAGGCCATCACTTAATGTATTAGCAGTCGACCATTCTTACCAAGTGGTCGCTGCAGGGCACTTCACAGTTGCCTGCAACTTACTCACGTGCACTTCCTTCTGTGGGTGCTATTACTCTTCTTGGCCGACTTGATTGCTCCGTCTTGTATGCATTTTCTGCATCCAACTCAAAATTCATTCCTTTACTTAATCTGAGATAAATGAGTCTTACGTACATGGTTTATCCTCTTGGTCTCCTTTTGCTTCTTGCTGTGGCATCCTTCATCCTGAGCCAAGAAAAATAGCCTTTGTTCTAGCACAAATCTGTATTCCAGCTTTGCAGTCTTTGCGTCTCTCCTCGCTAACTATCATACGATGCCAACATCCAATTTCGCAACATGGCTGCTTTACCAAAGTTATATTTCCGACTTCAGCAAGCTTTTACATCGTCTTATCTACCTTGCGTTTCTGCATATATACACACACACACACACATCTACTAAATCGTCACTTATATCCTAGGTACATATGGTTTTCTTTCCCATTTGCATACATGTCTACTTTTTTGCTTCAGTTATATCTTCATTCTTCAGACATCCATACATCAGATTTAGTGTGTCCATATCTTTTCGTTTCATGAAGTCAATTCTCTTCTGCCCGACTTTTCTTACAGCTCTATGTCAAGTGGCATCGGCAGACTCATGTCTACCGCAACAGTTAGAGGGTACTTTTGTTAAGACTCTCTGAGCACATAACGCCTTTCATACCTTCGCTGTGGTATTGGGATGAAACCAGGTGTCATGCGCAGTGTTCTCTAGCGGTTTTCCCAACATGACAGATGTGAGGGGGTGGGCTCTACAGAGGACGTGTATATCTGCCTCTCTGGTTCATGGCCTGCTCCGTCACAAGCTTCGACACTCTCCTCCCTGATGGTTACAAGATCTTCTCCACACCCAGATCCACCCGGCCCAGAGGGGGTGTAGCCCTGATCTTTCCCGAGTGGATTCCTGCCACCATCGTTCCCACTCAGATTTACTGCTCTTTCGAATGCCTTGTCTGCAGGCTCTCAATCTCTCCTAGCCACTGTCTTACTGTTGCTGCTCTCTACCGGCCCCCTCGGCAAATCCCTTTTCTTTCTGAGTGGGCTGACCTCTCTTCCTCCCTCCTGACCTCTACCACTCAACTCCTCCTTGGTGACCTCAACATCCCCGTCCCTCATCTCTGCTCTTTCGTGACCTTTGCGATTCCCTCTCTATCCTCCCCTCTGGCCAGACGCACTCTGCAGGACACACACTTGATGTCCTGATCTCCTCTGGCCACCCCCCCTCTATCACTCGGACCACTGCCTTCGCTCATCTCTCTCTTTCTCCCCCCCGCCCCCCCAAGACACTCGTACCCAAACACTGCCACCTACCTTCTTGGACATCCGACCTATGAAGCGTGCGTCAGTCAAGGCTTTCGCTGCTACCTTCTCTCCCCCCTCTCCTCCTCTGGCTGACACTACCCTGTCCCGTCTCTACTCTTCCATTTCTGATACTCTTGATGCTCTTGCCCCTGTCATGAGGATCCGCTTGAAGTTCAAAGCCAAGTGTAATTACTGGTATGACTCAGACATAGCTACACTTAAACGCAAGTGTAGCGCGGCTGAGAGGAAATGGAGGGCTTCTTGTTCATCCTCTGACAAACTGGCCTGTCGCCTGCTCCAAAGGCAATACCGACTGTCCGAACCAAGAAGAGAGTCCACATTCAAGCCTGTGTCTCTGCGGCATCTAACAACTTGGCTGAACTCTTCAAAATCTTGCCAAACCTGATGCAGTCTCTACCCCTCTTCTTACTCCCTCACTTTATCTAAAAAAAAAAATTAAAAAAAACAGGACATCTTGTCCACCCCCTCAAACCCTCCCCCTCCCGTTCACCCTCAGTCTGCACTCAACCCTCCCTTTAACCACCCCCCCCCCTCCCTCCCTCCCTCCCTCCTTTCTTCTCTTACTTTCCTCTCTTCTGACAAGGTCGCTAGACAAGTCCGATCTATGAAAGCCTCGTCAAAGCAGGTTCATCCCAGTTCCTCTAAAACCATCAAGGATCATATCGACACCCTTGCTCCGGCGCGTGCCGATTTTTACAACCATTCCTTTGCTTCAGGATGCTTCCCCTCCCCTCTGAAACACTCCCTTGTGCATTCTCTTCTCAAGAAACCCACAGACGATCCTTCTAGTCCGGCTAACTATCGCCCAATCTCCATTACTCCCTTTCTGGGCAAACTCCTGGAAAAATAGGCCATCTGTCATAATCTGTGTGGGATTGATTATGGCTATGAGTGTTGTGGTGAAGGGCGGTGATGTCACTAACATTCTAGGTGGAATGTTGATGTGGTGATGTCACTGAGACTCTAGGTGGAATGTTGGTGTAGGTTTGGTGTGGAAGGTTCTACTGATGGCAGTTGGACCTAACATACTGGACCAGGTGGATGTCCCAGTGCTTTCTCTACTTATGAACATAAAGAATAAACTTACATATAACTAATTACCTTCTGGAGTTCCATTATTGAGAAGGAGACATAGTTTATATCACTGGCGACGAGGATGGTTCCAATGCTGCTGGGAAGGGGCAGCTGGTGAGAAGCACTGCCTTCCAAGGAGACATCCATCGAGCAGGAAGAGACTGCAGGCCGGGCGGTGCAGTGGAAGTCCAAGTTGGGGCCTAGGTCCAGCAGAGGCATTCAACAGAACGGACGGTGCAGAGGTCTGGTCAGGGTCCAGGTTGGAGATCCTGGGGGTCTGATTGCCTTGTGGCCGGATGTGGTGGCTGTGAGTATCGCGTTTGGCAGCGCAGTAAAGTGACTAGCGAGCGCTCTGCATTCAGCCGGTGGAGCTGCACACAAGTCGGTGCAGGATTGGAAGTGGACCAGTGGACCAGTGAATCAGTCGCTGTGGGCCCTCTGTGTTGGGGCCGGTGATATTGTGTGGCACAGTCGCTGTTCCGGATCTTACGGATGGGCACGGTGGATTTGTGGAGGTCTCACCTGCGGTGGCCAGGCAACGCCGTATCAATGTGAGCAGTTCCGTTGTGGAGGGGAGCAGTGAGGTCATCCGATGGAGCTCTGCGTGCTGATTCTGGGGATGGAGGAGCTATGGAGCGCCGAACCGCAGGCACAGTGGTTGCTGGCGCAGCGGAGCCAGGGAGCGAGGTTTCTCCCGTGGCGTTGGGAACAGCTGTGATGACGTCGGATGGGGCAGGTCTGACGGCGATTGGAGGAGCATTTGTGCTTGGTATGGTGCTCCAGCTACGCCAGCTGGAACGCAGCGCTGAAGGCTTATCTGGTGTGGAACGCAACGTTCCTCAAGAGGATTATGCCGTCCCTGAATGCGGAAGCTGTGGTGTTACGGAAATGCTTGATGGTTGGATGGGGGAACAGGCTGGAATTTCGTGCTTCACTGATGGTCCGGGCAACATTGAAATAAGAGACTTTTTGGCACAAGTGGAGGCTGTGGATAGCATGGATGCTGGAAGAGATTTCCTACGGGAGATTGAGGGAAGAACGGACATTGTGTCTGGAATTACGGGCATATACAATGTGTGCGCTAAATGGCGGTGGAAGCCACTTGCAGGTGATTTGGCAGGGAGGCAAGTAAAGTGGCGAGCGCTGGATCCGGACCAGTGGGGCATATGTAACGTGGAGAAGGACCTGTCTAAAGACTAAACAGAGGTATGTGTTTGGGGGAGGTCGGTTTTAATTTTTAATGCTGTTTGTGTTTTGTTGTGGCCTCTGGGTTTAGTATAGATATGGTTCGGGTCATGGGTTAATGTTAGCAGTTTAAGGCCTGTCGTTTATGTGTACTGCTGTTGTGTATATGTGGTGGCCTAATGTTTAGGACTTTCATGGGGTTTACAGTATGGACTCGTGGGTAGAGTTCATGGGCAAAGTTGTAATGTTTTTTTTACACAATGTGTTTCTTGGTAGGTTGGTTGATTTGGACATGAGGGTGTGGGGATGGCGCAGGGACTTTAGCGCCAGGTCATTTTATTTGTTGCATGCATTAGCTTCCGCTTCATGCACATGTGGGGTTTGGCGCAGGGATCTTAGCGCCATGAACTGGATCTGGTTATCGGTTACTGTAGGATTTACATGTTGTCCTGCAGTGTTTTGTTTGTCGTGTTTGTAGGGGCATTTCCCCTGGTTATGTGTGGATGATGCCAGTACTTTTAGGGACAGTGGGGTGCTGTCTGGATTATTGCTTTCGCGTCATGCACAAGCAGGGATGGTGGCGCAGAGAATTTGCATTTACGTTGTGCATTTCATGCATATTTGGGGGGGCGCAAGAAGTTTGGCGCCATGATGTTATTTAAAATGATTTTCATGGGATTCATATGTTGTCCTGTGTGTGTGTTATGTTGGTTGTTGTTTGTAGGGGCATGTTCCCTGGTTATGTGGGGATGATGCTGGTGTTGTCGTAGTGAGGTGCTGTCTGGAATGTTTTAAAGTGGTAGTGAGGTGCCATTTAGGGTTTTAAAAGGGTAGTGAGGTGCTTCCTGGTTAATTTTAAGGGTGGTTAGGTGCTGGTTATCTTAAAGGGCAGTGTGGTGCTGCCTGTCGTGTTTCTAGGAATGTGAGGCGCTGTCCATCAGGTGGTTAGTTAGGTGCTGCCTGGTTGTGTTCTGGTGGTTTGGGGACAGTCAGGTGCTGTTTGGAGTGTTGGGACAGTGAGGGGCTGTCTGGTTGTTGGAAGGGGCAGTGAGGTGCCGCTGTCTGGTTGTGTTCTGGGGGTTTAGGGACAGTCAGGTGATGTCTGGTGTTTGTAGGGGACAGTGAGGTGCTGTCTGGTCGTTGGAAGGGGCAGTGAGGTCCGCCTGGTTGTGTTCTGTTGTTTTTAGGGACAGTCAGGTGATGTCTGGTGTTTGTAGGGGACAGTGAGGTGCTGTCTGATCGTTTTGGGGTAGTGTGGTGCTGTCTGGGTATTTTCTGTTGTTTTATAGGGACAGTGAGGTGCTGTCAGGTGTTGGTGGGGATAGTGTGGTGTTTGGTTGTTTTAGGGGCAGTGAGGTGCTGTCTGGTTGTTTTAGGGGCAGTGAGGTGCTGCCTGGTGTGGTAGGGATAGTGAGGTGTTGGTTGTTTTAAGGGCAGTGAGGTGCTGTCTGGTCTTGCAAAGATAGTGAGGTGTTGTTGGTTATTTTAAAGGCAGTGAGGTGCTGTCTGGTTGTTTTAGGGGCTGCGAGGTGTTGTCTAGGATTGAAGGGGCAGTGAGATGCTGTACACACGCTGTCAGGTGGGGTAGCGCGGTGTTGTGTCGGTTTTAGGTTTTTGAGGTGCTGTCTGGTGTTTTAAGGGACTGTGAGGTGCGGTCCGGTTGTGTCTGGTGTTTTAGGGACAGTCAAGGGCTGTTTGGTGTGTTGGGACAGTAAGGTGCTGTCTGGTCGTTGGTAGGGGCAGTGAGGTGCCGCCTGGTTGTGTTCTGTTGTTTCTGGTGTTTTTAGGGACAGTGAGCTGCTGTCTGGTGTTCGTAGGGGACAGTGAGGTGCTGTATGGATTATTGCTGTTTTTAAGCACAGTTAGGTGCTGTCTGGTCGTTGGTAGGGGCAGTGAGGTGCCGCCTGGTTGAGTTCTGTTGTTTTTAGGGACAGTGAGGTGCTGTCTGGTCGTGGTAGGGGCAGTGAGGTGCTGTCTGGTTGTTTTAGGGGCAGTGAAGTGCTGCCTGGTGTGGTAAGGGTAGCAAGGTGTGTTGATTTTAGGACAGTCGGGTGTGGTTGTTGGTTGGGCAGCGAGGGTGCTGTCTGGTGTTTGTAGGGGACAGTGAGGTGCGGTATGGATTATTGCTCTTTTTAGGGACAGTGAGGTGCTGTCTGGTCGCTTTGGGGTAGTGTGGTGCTGTCTGGGTATTTTCTGTTGTTTTATAGGGACAGTGAGGTGCTGTCTGGTGTTGGTGGGGATAGTGTGGTGTTTGGTTGTTTTAGGGGCAGTGAGGTGCTGTCTGGTTGTTTTAGGGGCAGTGAGGTGCTGCCTGGTGTGGTAGGGGTAGCAAGGTGTGTTGATTTTAGGACAGTCAGGTGTGGTTGTTGGTTGGGCAGCGTGGTGCTGTTGTTGATTTAAGGTATTTAGGTGATGTCTATGTTTTGGGTAAGGGCAGCTAGGTGCTGTCCGGTCATCCAAGGGGCAGTGAAGAGATGTTAGGTACTTTTAAGGGGCAGGGTGGTGCTGCCTGTGTCTAGGCTAAGGGGTTTATTTAGGTGCCGTCTAGGGCCTGGTTAAGGATAGTTAGTGTTGCTATGGCGGTATAAGGTTTTTTTTAGATGATATCTATGTTTTGGGTAAGGGCAGCTAGGTGCTGTCTGGTCATAAGTTTTATTTTTGGGTTCCGTTCTCCTTGTTGTTATTCAGCTGGTTCATAGCGGGTGCCTCCAGGCTTTGGGGAGGGCCTGTGGTTGGGTTCCAGCTGTGTGTGTGTGTTGTCAATTTTACAGATTATGGGTTAGAATTGTGGTGTAGTACAAGGGCTCAGTTGGGAGCTGTTCGGAGATGGTATGAGCCATTTAGTTTGGAACATTTATTGCCGGGGTTCATCCATCCTCATGGTGGGTGATGTCATGGGGGTTGTGATGTGTCAGTGCAAGGGAGGGAGACATATGTTATGACCTGTTCTGGGCCCGATTATGGCTATTAGTATTGGGTTGGTTAAGAGAGGGACATACATGTCATAATGTGTGTGGGATTGATTATTGCTAGGTGTGTTGTATTGGTTGAAGAGAAGGACATATGTCATAATCTGTGTGGGATTGATTATGGCTATGAGTGTTGTGGTGAAGGGCGGTGATGTCACTAACATTCTAGGTGGAATGTTGATGTGGTGATGTCACTGAGACTCTAGGTGGAATGTTGGTGTAGGTTTGGTGTGGAAGGTTCTACTGATGGCAGTTGGACCTAACATACTGGACCAGGTGGATGTCCCAGTGCTTTCTCTACTTATGAACATAAAGAATAAACTTACATATAACTAATTACCTTCTGGAGTTCCATTATTGAGAAGGAGACAGTTTATATCACCATCTCTCAGCTTACCTTCATTCTGATTCTGATTCTGATTCTGTTGGCTGTCTCCATGACCACCAGTCTAGTTTCAGAGCAGCCAGAAGCACAGAAACTGCTCTCCTGAACATCCATGAAGATCTGCTGATCTGCTCTCCAACCTTGACTCTACATTCCCTTGTCCTTATCCTACTCGATCGCTCTTCTCCCTTCGACACAGACAACCATACCATCCTGCTCAACCGTGTCCGTGAGAACCTAGGTATCACTGATCAAGCTCTGGCCTGGCTGTCCCCTTTGCTCTCTGATCGGCCCTCCCAGGTTCAACTGGGGTCCTTCCCATCATCCATCTTCCCATCTACCTGTGGTGTTCCCCAGGCGTCTAACCTCTTGCCCTGGCTTTTCAACCAATACCTGGCAACTCTGGCCCACTGCATTGCCACTCTATGCTCAAATTTCCAGTGCTATGCTGAGGACACAACTCATTTTCAGGCTGCCCTCGGCCACCTCCTCTCCCTCCCTCATCGCGGATTGCCTAACTGCTATTCAAGATTGGTGTGCCGCCAATGATCTTTGTCTGAATGCCAGCAAGACAGAGATCCTCCTCATCAGCAACCATTCTCCATCCTTTCCCCCCCTCCCCCTCTCACCCCCCCTCCCCCCCTCTCTCTCTCTCTCTCTCTGGCCGGCCTCGCTTGGCCCTCCTCCTATCCCCACCTGTGAGGCCAAGAACCTCGGGGTCATGTTTGACTCCACACTTTCCTTCTCCGCCCACATCTGAGGTCCCTAAAAAGTCAAACTTCCTATTGCACCTCCTCAGAGGCACTCTTCCTTTCCTCTCCTTCCCCCAGAAGCTCACTGTCTCACAAGCTCTGGTGCTCTCTAGGTTGGACTATTCTAACAGCCTCTTTCTAAATCTACCTGCCTCTACTCTTAACCCTCTGTAACTTATCCAGAACAGGACTGCAAGACTTGTCCTTTGCCTCAAGCCCTAGGATCATCTCTCTCCATTGTGGATGCAAGGATTACATTTAAAACCCTCTGCATTGTCCACAAGGCTTTCTGGGGCCCGATTCCAAAATACCTTCAGCTATCCCTTAGCAAATACCTCCCCTCTTGAGCTCTTCGCTCCTCTACCTCCAACTGTCTCAGGGTCAGTCGCATCTCAATGAAACGAGCCGGGGTAGACCGCTCCTCTACCTCCAACTGCCTCAGGGTCAGTCATTTCTCAAAGAAACGAGCCGGGGTAGATCTGTCTTCAGCCGGGGCCTCCCTCTGGGACAGCCTCCCAGCCACTCTAAAACATGAGGCGAACCATCTCCGGAAGCACCTCAAGACCTTACTCTTTGCATCTGCCTTTGCCCCACGTCTCCCTTGCTGATCTGCTCTCTTGGCACTGTGCACCTGGCCACCCTTCGTCCCCTTGGCCCAGTTACCTGCTCACCCTGCCACCCTTCTGCACTACCTCTCAGCCACCCCTTTCACTGGGTGCTGTATCTGTACCCATACAGTCCCCCATTTACTTCTTTTTATGCACTTAGACTTATCTAGTTCTGCTGCCGTAAACACAGCACTTGCTGGCTGCACTCCCCCTGTTCATTGCTCCATTATATATTTTATTTGTATTTATTACTATTTATCTGTTTATCTTCTGCTCTGCACTCTCCACCTTCCATGCACTTTTCCCCTTTCCCTATCCCATGCACGATCTCAATGTCACTGGGCCTGGTAAGATCGTTGTTTTGTTCTCCCCTGTTCCCCTCCCTTGCTTGCATTGTTGCGCTCAGAAACACTTGTGTACAAGTGCGATACAAATATACAGTCCCCCCGCCACACCCTCTGGTCGAGGCCTCGACCACCCCCTGAATCTTAACTTTTCTTTATACTGTGGTTTCTTCAGAATCCATATCTTCGCCGCCCCGCCCCCCTCAGGTCAATAAACAAACCTGCATTCTTTATATGTTCATCCACACTCAAAGTCACATGGCAACACTCCCCAGTCGGTTGACAAAACACCCAATGTCCCACATAGTTCTTATGAACCTTGGGTTAACAAAACTTTGTTCTGGGTTGCCAAGGTACTTCCTTTCAGAGGGTCACGGGTGGTGTTTTCAGTCTGCGTGTGCTCAGCCGCAGCACTCGCATCAATCATTATCTTAATTCCAATAGCTTTCTGTGCGGTCGGGAACACTACCACTAGTATTGTTCCCAATAATTTGAAGGCATTTGCGAACCAGGTTGGAACATATGAGAATAGGGATGAAAACTAATCTTCAGTCTCATCTACTTTTACCGCCATTTTTGGATGCAGAGTTGACAGCATATTTACTGCTTCTGTCTGGGTTCCATTTTCTCCATCATGGGCATGTAGGCATTTACAGCAAGAAGACCCGATCTTTGCGCGCACGCCTCCTTCCACTGCTGTAATTTAAATCCAGGACATACCTGCTCTGGAGGGTCATGAGATCGAGGTCTCCATTCTTCTCTAAAATTGCAATAAATCCTTTTATTGTAGTGTTAATTGTTTGTAGCAGCTTCAATCGGGTGATTTGTAACCACTTGGCTTTCACTGAAGTCTGAATTCCAGACATAAATATTGCTGCAAATATCACTGCCATTCTACTGAACAATTTGTGCTAATCTGGGATGTCGAAATAAGCTTCTATGGTTTTTACCTAAATAGTTCTCTTTTGTCAGATGAGGTGGAGCATCTTCTTCCTTTGGAGTGCATCCATTGTTGGAAAGTCAGGGATGTGAAGATCACTGAGGTGCGGGGTAGATCACCAATGCAGGAACATGCGTTACCACTATGGAACAAATTCCATCCCAATTCTTATGTAGCTTCACATTAGCTTTGGATATGCAGGCCCAATAGTGGTCCATTAGCACAGCAGTTCCTCCATTCATACCTGGAACATCAATTATTTGCCTACATTCCTCGTTTTGTCCAACTTTGGTCAGACCACGGTTTCAGAAACAGCATCAGATTCTTCAACAGCAATATGGATATAGGTCCTGCTTCATTTTCAACCCATGTTAATAATTTTGAATACTTTTCCCATTCCTGAAGGCATTCGTCATTCACCATCTGTACTGGTGCAGTCATCAATAAGTGAACTGCATCCCAACATTCCTTCTTCCCATCCTGTACCAGTGGCTACTCGTCCATATAGCAATAGCGGAGGTCTGTCCCAACATCCTGGCAATCCCAGGGTCCCCCCCCCCCCTCCACCCAAATGTGTCTGCACAATTCAGTCTCTTTTGTTCAACAAGCCTCATCTGTTCACCAGTCAGACCACTGAATGAGTACAGGAGCATTCTGCTCTTCCAACCTGGGTCTTTATCCATCTTGTGTTTTTATGCAAACATATGTGAACGTTCTTTTCGACATCCATCTTTGGGTTGCCCATCTTCCTTCAAACTGTCCTCTGGTCATGCATGCTGCTAAATGATTGAGGCACTTTGCATCATGTGTAGGTATTTCTCTAGCTATAAAATGTTCTGGCTGTGCTCGTGGCAGAAGGGATCAGAGAACATACATTGCAGCTCTCATCGGACGTTCTTATCTCCATTACCTTCATGTGCTGATACCACATGTTATTCTTTAAATGGGCTGAATTATCAATGTATGTATTTATATCCTCATGATCTTCTCCAGCATCCCTCTTAAGCCAGATATTTTCCCTGAAATTTCAGAGCAAATTATCACTTGTGCTTTCATTGGGGATTAAAAAAAAAGGAAAGAAAAATGGATGTCTCATAACTAAACACTCCTTTTGCATTATAAAACAATTTGGCAAAAATTATAAGTTACTCACCGAGTGACCAACGTACGCTTAGTCCCGTTTCTTCCATACTGCATGGGAGTCCCTTCCAAGGGACGGCAATTTTTGTATTTTTTTTTCTTCTTCTTCTCTGGTGAAAAACACTCCTTTAAATTTAGAGGCGCAGCCCTGGGAGCATGCGATGCCCCGACTCCACCCTGCGGCACCACACCTCAGTCCCCAAAGAAGCGACAATAGATTAATATTGCCCAATGACACCAGTTTTATGAAGTGGGGGGTTGAGGGGGGACTAAGGACTATGTTAGTCACTACAGTGAGTAACTTCTAATAACTGACATCCCGCCCCCTTTCCTCCATACTGCATGGGCTATTACAACTGAATGTAGCCCCTGGGTGGAGAGAGTCCCTCCTTAAGCAAACAGGTTTCCAAGAACCGCCTGTCGAAGGCTGCATCGGACCCCCGAACCGGCATCTATACAGTAATGCTTGTAGAAAGCCAAAGGGGTGGCCCAGGTGGCCGCCCTGTTTATGACATGCCAGGGTATGTGCTGCTGGAAGGCGATGGCAGTTACCTTGGCTCTGTCCGCATGGGCATGCATTTTGGCCAGCGCTGGCTTATGCTGCCCCTAGTAGGCTCCTTTGATGGCAAGACCATCCATCGAGCTATGGAGGCCTTGGATGCCCGATACAAAGTGATAGTTTCCGACTTGCGGAAGCCCTTTGTCCTGTCCAAGTAGAAATTTAGTGCACACCTGACATCAACGCAGTGCAGAACTCTGCGCCTCGTCTTTAGGATCAGAGGAGAACGTAGGCAGCACTATTTCCTCGTTTAGGTGGAACTCAGGCGGCACCTTAGACAGGCATGCTGGGTGTGTCCAGAGGACCACCTTGTCCTTGTGGAACGTAGTGCATGGCTCCGAATCGACCAACGCCTGGATTTCGCAGATTCGGCCAGCCGAGGCCAACTAACAAGGCCGTCTTAATGGTGACCAGCCTGATGTCCGCGGACGCCATTGGTTCGAATGGTTTGTGCACCAGGGTGCCCAGGACTATGTTGTGGTCCCACACTGGGGTGCAGCCTCTTGATGGGTAGCTAGAGCCTGGCGAGACCCGTCTAACAATTGGGTTGGAAGAAGAGAGAAGAAGAAAAAGAAAAAAAAAAAAAAAAACCTCCTCCTCCTCTGAGTTTCTGTACGCCCCAATGGCTGCCAGGTAGGTGCATCAAGTGTCCATCTGCACCCCTGAATGGGCGAGATGTGCCGAAAAAGAGAGCATGTTGTCCAGGGAACATGTCAGAGGGTCGAACCTGGTCCACTTGCTCTTACACTGGGCCCTGGTAGATTTGCTTCTGTCACCTTGTATGATCTGCGATGTCCTAGCGTGACCTGTTCAGGAGCCACGCTGTGAGGGCTAGTTTATCTAGTGCGGGGTGGAGGACACTGCCCTCCTGCTGTGCCAGAAGATGATCTGAGCCAGTAGGCAGGCGAATGGGTGGGCCTCTCCGAGAGGCTGAGCAGTTCCGAAACCCCTGGCCAGGCTGGCCACCATGGAGCAATTAGTATGATGCTGAGGAAACGAGACTCATTGATCTTGCATATCACCCTGTGAATCAGGAGTGTGGGCGGAAAGGTGTATGCAGCCATTCCATCCCACCTGATCTGAAAGGCATCGCCCAGGGAGCCAGAGCTCCGACCCTGCAAGGAGGTGAACAGAAGGCCCTTCCTGTTGCCCCAGGAGGCAAAGAAGTCCACTTGAGGGTGGCCCCCATTTGTGAAATATCTCCTACAGGACTAGGTCGTTCAACTGCCACTCGTAGTTGTCCGCTCCCACTCTGCTGAGCCTGTCTGCCTCCAGGTTGGATTCCCCCGGCAGGTGGACCGCCGTGAGGTAGATGTTTTGCAGGGCCCACACCCACATGCTGCCAGCCTGCACAGTGGGGGGGGGGGGGGGGGGGAGGGGGGAGGGGGGTGAAATCTGGTACCTCCCTGCTTGTTGACAGAACATGCTGGTCAAATTGTCTGCCTGAAAGAGGACGACTTTGCCCTTGAGAACCGGAAGGAAGGCCCCAAGCACAAGCCAGATGGCCTTCAATTCCATCCAATTGATGTGGTACTCCTGCTCTTGCCAGGTCCAGGTGCCATGGACGTAGTGGTTGTCCAGAGTGCTTCTCCCCCGCCCCAAACCCGAGAGGAGTCTGGTGATGGTGACCTGTGGAGTAGGCTGCCTGAAGGGCTTGCCCGTCCGCAGATTCCAATCCCTGGACACCATCTGAGGTCTGTGTTGTGGAGCAACGGAGGAACACTGATCATCTCTGACTGATGGCCCCGTTCCTGGTTTCAAGATGTTGCAAAGTGCAGCTGTATCCTCCTCATCCGGAGTCTCGTGTGGGGGACGGCCAAGAGGACTGCTGCCATGAGACCCAGTAGGTGTTAGTACCACCAGGCCAAGGTCACTTATATGCTAAGGAAGTGCGCCGTGGCCCTTTTGATGACCGTGATCTTGTTCTCCAAGGGAAAAACTCACTCAGAGCACGTGTCCCAAATGAGGCCCAAGAAGGTCAGTCTCTGCGTGGGCTGCAGCTGCGACTTCTTGAGGTGGAGTGAGAAACCCAGCTTGTGCAGGGTGTTCACAAGAGCATGGGAAGTATGGTGCACTGCTTCCGGAGATGTAGCCCTGACGAGCCAGTCGTCGAGGTACAGGTAGATGGGCAGCCCTGCGACCGGAGGAGGGCCACCACAGTGTTCATCAGCCTGGTAAAGACTCTGGGGTCTGAGTGGAGGCCGAAAGGAAGCACCTTGTACTGGAAATCGTCACCCATGATCCTGAATCATAGAAAGGAATGATGATGATGCTGCTGCCAGATCAGGACGTGTAGGTATTTGTCATTCAGATCCAGGGAGCACATCCAGTCTCCCTTGCACAATGCCTCCGCCATCAAAGCGGGCATAACCATCTTAAATTTTTGTAGAAGTAGGGAGAGGTTGAGGGTCGAAAGGTCCAGTACAACTCTCAGGCCCGCCTGGTTCTTTTGAATGGCGAAAATCCTGGAGTAAAAGCGCAAGCCTCGCTGGGAGGCTGAGAAATCCTCCACTACCTGGCTCTTGACAAGTGACTGGATCTCTGCCAAAAGAGTTGCTGTCCCAACCCGTGGAGGGGAGGAGAGGCAGGGATAGGGAGGTGGTACCCAGTGGAGACTACCGAGATGATCCGGGGTCCACAAAATTCTGGCACCAGAAATATGCATGAAGAGCAAGCCTGCCCCCCCAATGGAGACACGTGGACCCGGAGGGGTGTGTCATGCCTTCTTTCCCTCTGAGGCAACTGAGGAAGAGGGAGACTGGAAAAAACCCTTACCTCCCCACCCCCCAGCCCCCTTTCTGTTTGCACCGGTGCTGGGACGACGAACGTTCAGGCTGCCTGGACCTCCGCTCTTGGAAGTCGCAGCACCCTACGTACTTACGCTCCTTCTCAGAGCGCTACTGTGACTGGGTGTACGTTTTGGGCGTGGTCTTTGTTAGAATGGATAAAGACTTGGCTGTTTGTGCGCAGTTTTTCTTTTTATCCAGCTCTTTATCCTTGGAGTGAAAGAGGTCACCCGACTCCCCTTGAACGGAAGATCTAAGAGGAGTTCCTGGACGTCCGGGTTGAATTTCATAGCACGGAGCCAGGCTGTTCTCATGTCCGTGACAATACAGATGCCACGGCCCGAGGTGTCGATATGGCCCACGGAGGCCTCCATGATGTCCTGCGCCACAATCTTGGCCTCTGCCAATCCTGCCTTGAATCGGGATTGGCTCTGCACAGGAAGCTCTATGAGAAAATCTGCAATTTCCCGCAACAGCCTCTGGTTAATGGCTGCTAGCATGGCATCCACGTTGGCTTGACGCAGATGCAAGGTCACGTTAGAATACAGCTTCTTCCCGTACGCCTCCAAGATTTTCCCCTCCTTGCCTAGCAGCGCCGCTGAGGAGGAGGACGACCGGCTTGGAGTACAGTGATGCCGCAGCGATCACAGAGGATGGCCCGATAGCAAGAGTGTATCCCCCTCCATCTGCCTGTACTTGACGTCCAGGCTTTTATTTACCGGCTGGGCTGAGTGGTCTTGACCAAACCCTTCTTGGCCAAGGCAACTACGTCCTGCATTGGGAACCCACCCAGGAAACGGGACGTAGCGAGAGGACACCCTCTACTGCTTGCTCGACCCTGCCAGATGTTTGTGGAAGGCCTTGGCTGGAGTGTCGCGGGTCTCCTCATCTGGGTCCACCTGCGGGTCTGGGAACGGAGGGGGTGGGGGTTGCTAGGAAGCCAAGGGTTGAGGTGCAGGGAACCTGCCTTGCGCGAAGGAAGGGTAAGCTGTAGGCCACATACATGGTTGACCCCAGTCTCACCTGGACACACAATCCTCCACCTGCCTTCCTTGGAGCGGCATCGACCAGATGTCTGGATTTTCTGGCACGGCAGCCATTTTGTCAAGCTGCCTACCACGTGCCCGAGTCGTATTGCTCGGCTCACTGGGCCCCACCCCGTCCAGGACTCGAGTGTGGATAATGGGGCCTACTCCGTTCCTCAGGCCGAGGCCCGGTAGGCGCCCTTGGCGGATCTGCCGGTAGAATTGCGTAAAGGCACCCCCCTCAGACATGCTGCCGGTACTAGGATGTAACCCCTCGGGTGACCTGGTAAAAGAACCTCCAGTCCCTCAGCACCGTCACGGGAGGATCTACTGACCCCTCGGCCTGTAGCTGATAGAACCGGAGTATTTATGCAAGTATTTATGCTGGTACCAGGACCTAGGCAGGGCCCCCCCCCCCCCGCGCAGGAAAGTCCTTGGGAAGGAGTCTCCCTCGCGGGGTGCACTGGAAAAGAGCAGCCCTACCTTGGACTTGGATCGATAATAGACGAAGTCCTTTAGGTCCTTCAAGGCGATCTGTGGAAGAGCTCCCTCCACCTAGCTGGTCTGTTCTTCAGAGACCTTGAGGAAAGCGTGTTGCACGCAGTACAAGCTTGCCAGCCGTGGTCAGGGCCAAGGCACCATAGGCAGAGGGCATCGGGGTATTTAGTCGGGAAGAGCCAGTCACAGGATGGACACCTGCTGCACCCTGTCAAAATCTACCTGCGCCGGGTAGGTGCGTGACACCTGGAGGTCAGAGTACCTGAATGATCAGACATAAAAGGCAAAGAGAAGAAGTATCCACGCGTGTAATTACATGGTCGAAGCCAAACCCAGGAGCACTGGTGAATTCAGCCAGTTCCCGTCAACGCGGAAAAGGGGACTGGGGTGTGGTGCTCTCCCAGGGCCGCGCCTCTAAATTTAAAGTTGAAGATTTATTTCTGGTGAAAAAGGTTCCGTCTCCCATACCTTGGAAGGGAAGCCCATGCAGTATAGAGGAAAGGGGAACGGGATGTAAGAGTATGCTATAATAAGGAAATAAAGAGTGCACCTTCTACAAAAAGTAGCCACTAGAAAGATTGCAAAAGAATCCATACGTCTTTCTGCATTCTGTGTAAGGTCTTCTTGCTAGCAATGCGTCTTTCACACACTGGAAAATTCCCATCTTTTATCAATGTTTAGTTTGTTATTCTATACATCGCACTTTTTTTTATAACAAATTTAATATTGCAATGAGGATTCGTTTGAATAATAGGGCTGGTCTTTTGATTTAAAGTATGTATGGGAAAAACAGCAAACAAAGTGTGTAACGTTATAGGCAACATAAAGTGCTGTATGCTCTTGTTTCCGGTTTTCAAAACATTGTCTCTAACCCATCAGGAATAATTCTGTAAACGCCGCAAAGTTTGTTCATTTCCGTTTAAACTAGGGAATAATTGACAGTTCAGATTTCATCTGTTCTTTGTTGGCTCTTAGTAGCCGATCTAGTCTGCATTTGCGGAACTACTACTCTTGCTTCACAGTCAACAGGTGCCTGAGAGGGGGTGGGAGATGGGGCGGGGAGGGTCTTTTTTGTAAGGCTTTAAGTCATTTAGATGCAGCCAGGGTTGTCCTCCTTGGATTTTCACAGCAGTGTGGTGAACCCCCTCTACTAGGTAGGGTCCTTAAATGCTGGGATTATTCCAAGTGTGAACGAAACTCTCGACAAGCACATCCCCTGGATACAAACTAGGTGGCTTTAACAGTTCTACAGGACCGTTCATTCGGCTGCCTGCCATCTTCTTCGACCCTTCCCTCCGATTTTTGATCTATTGAGAAATAAAAGAAACACTAGCTGTCATATTTGTCAAATAATCATGCATCTCATCCCCTAATGTTTTTGCTACACTATGGTCATCAGTTTCTTTTCGAGTGGGAGGAGCAAGGGGCACTCATGTGGCGTTCAGTTACCAACTCATGAAGAGTCAAGTGGTGATCTGAGCCAGGCTAGTTTCTCAAGGCAAATTAAGCAAGGAGGTAGGCAATGTAGCCATCCCTTCTTAAGAGTCACCTTAATTTAGGCTATCCTCTCTTTAAGGAGTCCATGTAAACGCTCAAAAACGTTTGCTTGTGGGTGATAAGCAGATGAATACTTATGCCTAATAGAAGAGTGATTTCTTCAAACATCTAATTTACAAAATGCGGCACCCATCTAGGGAACACCGCACGTACGAGAAACTCAGCAGCACATGTGGCTTCGAGGTGCATGCATGGACCTGCCTCAATCCATCTGGAAAAAGGACACTACTACTAGCATATATCTGTAACCAATGCATGTTTGCAACATGTCCACATCTATATGCAGATGCTGAAAAGGACCATTAGGGCGGGGTATTTCTCCTCACTGTTCACAAGGTATGCCCTGCTGTGAATTTCTGGCAGACAAAGCAATTTACAATAAATTGTGCAACGTGGTCTAATAAATTTGGCTAAAAGCAGTCTTCTGCAATCATGGCAGCAACATTCTCTATGCTTGTATGCGCAGGATAGTGAAGCTGACCCAGCGCAACTCTAAATAACTCTAGAGGCATAACTGGCTTGCCGGTACTATCTTTTCTCCACATAGCCTCTGTGGGGGGATAAAGAACACCCCCGTCATTTCCATAAATCCTGTTCCTCTTGTGAGGCTCGACCTTGCAGCTCAATTAACTGTACAATGTATAACACAGTAAAGCCTTCTTTCATCATCATGCAATGTTCTGACATTTGCTGGACTTTCTACTTCAAAATATTTGGAAAATTATCTGCTCTTTTCGCTTCATTGTCTGCGGCGGTGTTACCGTGAGAAATCAGGACTGCACTTTTATTATGGACTGTGCACTTCACCACGGCAATAGCCAATGGGAGCTTTAGTACTAAAGCTTGTCCAACAGTGCCGCATGCTGCACTGGTGTGCCCTCTGCGTGGAAGGAGCACCTCCTTTCCCAACGTGACAACCCTGCGTGAACGGTGGACTTCACATAGGAAGAGTCAGAGTATACTGTCACTTACTCATATCTCTGAAGTGCGGCAATAAGCGCCACTAATTCTGCAGCCTGTGCTAAACAATGTGAAGGCAATCATGCACTCGTCACTACTTAAAATTCACCATTCTGTTTTAACTTCACTACTGCCGATCTAGTATGCTTTTCTCATGTCGTTTGGTCATTTTTTAAGAGCTATCAATGAATTTAACCCACCTACCCTCACAAACCATTTACTTTATTGTACAACATATACTGAGGTTTATGGCTATATTCCCCACGTTGAATGCACACAATCCTCCTCCTCCTCCTCTCGTGGTTCTGCTATACAGGTCGCTGGAATCACTACAGTGCATCTAACAATTGTGATTGCTGGGTTCAAAATAATCACCTCATAACCTGATGCTCTTTGCGCAGTCAATGTGCTTTTAGGCTTCTCCAAAATGGCGAATAAGGAATGCTCTACGTATAACGTAATTGAGCACCCCATTCCAATACTTGCAGCTTTTACAATTGCAAAAGCAGCAGCTAATGCTCATTTGCAAGGCTAATGCCATCATTACTGGGTCTAGAATCCCACTGTAATAAGCCAATGGTTTATGTCCGTGACCTAATGTCTTCTGCACGAGGGCTGCTGTCATTACCACTCCATTTGAATGCGGGAAATAAAACTTGTTATAATCTGGCATCCCCAACACAGGGGCTGTACAAATCGCCTTTTTTCAACTCTTCAAATCCATCTGTCATCTCATCTGTCCATGTTATGTTGTATTTACCGATCTGTGCTTTAAGTCCTTTCATAAGTGGTCCAATAAATGTGCTGTAATCAAAAATCCAGGCCCTACAATAATTACATAGGGCTACAAATTGCTGCATTTCCCTTTCGGCCTTAGGTCTGAGTTTTCACGATTGCTTCTATTCTCTCAAGCGTTACTTTTCTCACCTGTTGAAATTAGCTGTCCTATATACAGGACTACTTCCTGACAGGACTGCATTTTCTCTTTGTCCACTTTGTATTCTTTTTCTGCCAATACGGTCATTAACTGGACTGAGTCTTTTCTGCATTTTTATTCTGTCTCGCTGCACACCAATATGTCATCTACGTACTGAATTAGTGTGCTCTAGAGTTGTACGTTACCTAGGTCCATCTGAAGAACCTTATTAAAGATTGATGGGGACTGACAGCATCCCTGTGGTAATCTTGTAGGTTTTCACTGCTGATATTCTATACAAAAAGGTGGTCAAATCAAGAGTGCTCATGAAGGGGAATTGAAAAAAAAAAAAAAAAGTTTTTTGTAAAATGTAGCTGTCGCTGGGGGATTACATAATGTCGTAGCAGGTTTCAGAACCAGATGCAAAATAACATAACATGGTTTCCTGAATTGATGGGTAAATTGTTGAGAATACCTGTTACATACATGTAATGTATCCCTGGCCTGGAACATATTATCCCTTTGTCAGTAAAAGATATTGTCATGTTGAGTTTTGTAATCAAGTCACGTCCTAATATGTTAACTGGTGTCTGTCGAGAATACAGTGGCATAGACAAGAACACAGGAACGAGTCGCTCCTGAATCTACAAGAAACTAAAATGTCTTGCCTCCCATCGTTAACTTGACCCTTGGTTCCTCTTGGGGGTCTGGTGTCACTGATAGTACTGAACACATCAGGTCGCTCTGCTGCGTGTAGGCGTTTGTTGGGTGCCTGCATTCGCATTCCGTTATGGCATCACCTGTTGTGTCAGAGTACTGTTAGGCCTGTAATTGCTGTTTGCCTAGGCGCTTGCTGTGGTTGCCCTTGTGGCAACTGATGCGTTTGCTGCATTTACGGCACACATGTCCGATACTGTGTGTGATCTTGGACATACTACTCTGGTGGTTCTGTACTATACTGTGGAGAATAGCCAGTTCACCCCCTCTTGGATCTTGCTAGTTGTGCTGCATGGCCACTCTACTACTACATGTGCAGGCCATATGCCCCATTCTCCTACAATTTCAGTATTGCTGCGGTTGTCCTCCATTAAATCCTACACCTTGAGGCTTTTGAAATCACCTCCTCGTCCTCCAGCTACAGTACCTCTACGACATGGCCAAAAATTGTACCCGCCCTGATTTACTGGGTACCCTATATTTATTGTCTGTGTAGGCTGTAACTCTTGCGCAAATACTCCTACACCACTCGTCAATACTGCTCCTTCTACAGCAAATTCCGAACCAACTTTGCTTCCTCAAGCTTCCCATGCTCCGCTTTTTTCTTATTTTTGCCTTGTTACAAGCGACAATGTTGTACAATAGTCCACTGTATTTCTGCCTATAGTTTTGCTTCCATCTCTATTCATTTTTTCATCTGCCCTTGCCCTGGCTAAGGAAGCCCCCCCCCCCCCCCACCCCCCGACATATATGATCAAATAATGCTATTTTTTTTATCCCACGGTTACCCAGTCTCAGGGCACCAACCTTCTTGAATCTCCCGAATATAAGCAACAGAATCTATTTTCCTTGTCATAATTATATCCAATGTATTAGGATACTGTACCCTCAAGTGCCCTCCATACGTCTGCTATGCAATTATTAAATGGCACTCCATCATGTGTCGCATTTTGTGCTGTCACACTCGCATATCCCGCTCATCCCCAAATGTCATCAAATCTCCCATAGGATAGCTGCCATTAGGGCTTTTAAATCACCCACTGCTAATGTCATTCCCACTGTCATTCTTTCTAACTCAAATCCATTTACCTGCTCCTGTGGTTAAACTAAGTAGTTTGCATTTAAAATTATCCTTATCCATCTGTGGCCACAGTATATATATTGTGGTCGTCATCCTCCTTTCTCCAATAACAGGAGTTGTGTGAACCCTGTTGTACAATCTTATCCATATAGGCTCTGGTGCTTTTTTTTTTTAAGGTTCTTCTGAATCTGACCACTTTACCCCTTTCCCCACATCTGATCTATCTAAGAGCCACACGCTTCCTCTCCTCACACTCTTGTTTCCCTTCCTTCTTCATCTGACATCATACCACAACTGGTATGGCTGATATCCTTTCCTCATCATCAATATCTAGTCTGCTTAGGGACATCGTTCTGCTTGCCCATCATCAAGTCATCTGATCTATCTCTTGTTTCTCTCAATGGAGATCCTTTGCTACTCCCTCAGGTCTCGTAACCATCTGTTGCCCTCATCTGTCTGTAGTATTCCCCAATCCTTCTGCCTCCTGCTCATCAGCCCATGTCAGTGCCATAGGTAGGTCGTTCAGCTCCCCACTCGGCTATTGCTACCTTCTCTCATCTTCCCATCATTCTCCAACTGGCAATAAACATCTGTTAACAATGTGATCTAATTCGGTTTCCCTGTGTCCGCTACTTCTCATTTACTTTTGTTATTCTTCATCTTCTCATCTCCCTCTCGCCTTCTCTGCAACCTTCTTTATTTCAATCGGTGTTTCCATTTCCTCGTGTCCTTTTCTCCCCATCTTTTCTCCCTCATCTGCTCTTCATACCTTTTTCCTGCTCATCTTTGTATGCCCTTTCTCGTTCCTCTCCAACTTCGCTAATACCCGTTCCAACTAACTTGAGTAATATTTGTCCTCCCATCCCCTCATTCGGTACAATTGTACCTTCACTGGCGTGGTCTCTTTGTCTCCATTTCTCAATCTAACCCTTCTCTCGTTATGCGCCTCACTTTTACTACACCTGGACATGTATTCACACTCTTTAGTCTTCCTTTCTTTCGTACTATCTTCACTACTATAAGCGGGGGTTGGGGGGCATATATCAGATTAATATACCCTGCCGCGGCTTTTAACTCCTTTCCAGTTTCACAGTATATGTACTCTTGCCTTCAGAAAGACAATGAGGAGCCAGGGCGATCTGCCCTCTCCCTCATGCTGATTAAGCATCCACTCCCTCTCGGGTGGGGTCTCTCGCCCGGTTACATTTTCCATAGCTCTAGAATAGCTAACCTTTTTTGTAGCCTTTTCCCTGTGTACACTGCATGCAAGTATATTGTCATGTGCTGTAATACTCCAGGAAGAAGTTTGACCTAGCCCGTAACCTCTCTGGGAATTTTGGCCAAGAAAAAGGCAAACATTGTTTCCACATCTCTGGCCAGGTGGTTTGTCAGTTGCCCTAGAGACTTGAGGGTGTCGAATTCCTCTTTTGCAGACTTTAGGGCATCCTCTACTGCTTTGCCGGAAAAGACTGTTGGTTCCACTGGCATGTCAAGTAACGTAGCCTGGGTCTCAAGCTTAAAGCCAAACTGGCGTAGACAAGCGTGGCGCTGGATTATGGCTCCTTCAGCAATAATTCAGCCCGCATTATCTGCAGCGTCAAGGTCATTTTTGAGAATGCAGCTGGAAGTAGCTTTGCAGTCAGCTGCCAGCAGGGCTAGTTGGGACTTTAAAGGTTCGGGAGCAGAAGCTATTAAGGTAGTTATTTCATCCCATTTATGGCAATTATAACTTACCAGCAGTGTAGAATTGTTGGGGATTGTAGTTTGACAAGCTGCCAAAGTCGCTACCTTCCTTCCCATGGTATAGCGCTTTTTGCTCTCTGAGGCTAGTGGTGTCCCTGCCCTTTTACAGGTAGTTGTAACCACAAGCAAATCCGGCTTAAGCTGGCCCATGATATAGCGCGGGTCAGACTATGCTGGGCGGAAGTGTTTCTCTACCCGTGGGTCTACTGCCTATGTCTGGTTAGGTGTCTCCAAGGAAGGTTGAATCCTTCTTTGGACAGACTGTAAAATTGGGATGAATTGAGCGGCAGCATTCTTGTCTAAGGTGAGAAGGTGAGCTCCAGTTAACGTGTATTCTATCTGGCAGGATAGACTTACAAGTTAATCTGCGTAATTCAGTTGGCTTAATAGAGTTTTTTTTTTTCTTGTGCAGGAGTTGATGGTTTGAGACATTTCACCTTGGGACTCAAGTTAAAAGAGGTGTGGAGGCATGGGGGACCATCCCCCTCCGCCCCCCCACATCCTACAATAGGTTCATAGAGATAACGTTCATAACATACCACCAGTTGCTACTACACGCTTTTATATGCTGGTATCAATCGCAAAATCTGCAATTAAATAGTATATTTAAAATCACTTTGCAGGTATATATTAATAGAATGTGTACAAAAACTATAGGTATAGCGATATTTCTATTTTCAGGGAGAACTGTGGCATCCGCACCCAGGAATGGTAGACATGATGCAGGGAAAACACAGGAGCCAGCAGGTAAAAAAAGGTAAGTATGTTTTATTGTAGTTTCAGGTAATAGGCTAGACGCAAGGTGGGAGCATAGATACAACCTTCTAGGAACATCTCCCATCCTGAATCCCCAACTGTAGTCCCTAGTATCCTGAAGTACACAAGGTTCCAACCGGACCAGCATTCCATGGCTTGCAACGGCATATACGCAATGCAAGCCCACACTACAAATCCCCCCCCCTTCCCTATAAATAAGGGTCAACAAAGACTCACACCATAAAAAACATTTCGTAACATCAGCCAACCATGCAACACAACCACACACTCTTCCCCAAAGAGCAAACAGAGCAAGTAGGAAAGGACAGCAAGGGAACAAACATAGATCACATAAAAACGGATGACAGTGTTGAAGAAACAAAGCATCTAGAAACAGACAGGTTAATTACTCCTGTGGAGCCGTGTAAATGAGATGGAATTTGTTTCGGCATGCATTACCTTTTATTTACATGCACCGAAACAGCGCTCTCAAATAACCTTTCATTCCACCCAATGCCGCTTACAAATATATCTTCTGACCATACTCCCCCGCCTTACTACTCAATGTAATGGCACAAAAATTACAATGACAGCAGTACACCATAGTCCAAGTAATACACCCATTAATAATCATCCACTCCTAGACAGATTAATGTGTGTATACACACTTAAAACTGCAGCAAATATATCACATGACAAACACCCTTTAACTGGGCACCTTGAAATATAAATGTGTGGTGATGATGGTACATTAGTAGCACTTAGCTGCAAGTGGTGTTGATCAGGCACCACTCTCAGGAAAGGCATCGTATTGCTCTGTTGAGCATACCAATATTGATCTACAATAGTCCCAACACATTATCCCAGCCCCACAAAGCAATATTGTGCAACACTTCACTTTAATTACCATTGGCATCATATAATAAAACCGCCATGTAATACAAGCAGAATAGCATTTTTTCATAGTCCCACCTATTAAATATATTTGTCAGTGCACCTTTTGAATCAAAGAAATGTTCCCTGCAGAGGAAACCTAAGTTGTTACAAAACGTAGTACTTCATACAATCACTTGCACATTGCTGACTGAAAAATTAAAATATCACTTCATAACTGAGTAACGAACACTCTTAAACAGTCTCATTGTCCTCTGAAACCGCACCTTCCCTGCCAGGCGCAGAGCATACAACAGCCATGTAAACGTTTGGCAAATAAAAGAAATGGTAACTGCTATGAACAGCCCGTCATTAACAGAAGTTTCCGCTTATTTTCTACCCTCCTTGCAAGTTCGCTGAACTCGCATCACAAGCTGGCATTTTCGCAAATAGAGCCAACTTCATCTGCAGGGCAGTTCCGACAGTTAGCTTCTTGCCATTTACTGTACAAAATCTGACTCGGCCTTGTAGATCCAAGAACTTTTGTTAACACACACTGCAGGTGGGGTTGAGTGTTCCTGGAGGCAGAATCTTTGCACTTGTGTGCATGTCCCAAAATGCCACAATTTCCCTGGCGCAATGGTGCTCCAAGCAGCAACTGATCGGTCCCTCGATATACACTTCAGGGGGCACTCTTCTCACACAGCATATCATCATGACTGTAATTCTCCTCACCTGCTCTACATCTTTTTATGGCCTCATGGTTAAATTGATTCGTCATCACCTTGGCTCAACATATAATTGGCACCGAATTTCATAATTGGCACTGAATTTCAACACTGGTTGAGCATTTTGCCATGGGTTAGCAAACATCAGTGAATCCCTCCCACAAGCTTTGATCCATTGTGCTTTGCACACGTAGGTTCGAATCCCATCCTCGTCGCCAATTTGTAGTGTCTGGACCCCGGAATGGTAGACATGACACAGGGAGCGTGCACACAGGAGCCAGCAGGTAAGTATGCTTTATTGTAGTTTCATGTTATAGGCTACAAGGGGAGAGCATACATACACACAACCTTCTAGTAACATCTCCCATATTGAATCCCCAAATGTAATCCCTAGAATTCTGAAGGAACACCAAGGTTCCAACCTGACCAGCATTCCATGGCTTGCATTGCCATACACACAACGCAAGCCCACTCAACACCAACATATATAAGTTACATCTTGTGAGACTGGGTAATTCACCACCTCACACTTATGTTTACAGCCTATGGTGAAAGCCAGAAACCACAATGTGCTTGCCTTTACCGTCAAGGCGTGGCAAGAAAACCAAGTAACCATAGGTGGTATGGAAGTTAATAAGGGAAACTAAAACCTCTACTGGTAACTAGCAACAGTCTTCAAGCACATTCTGTAATAAAATGAGTGTCAAAAACAAGTGGTTTGACAAACTCAAAATTGGCACCCTGATCTATAGAGGCAGAATAGATCCGAACTTTGCACTTTTCTTTTTTTAAACTAAAAAGAGCCATATCCAAGCCAACATATAATTGTAAAATGTTCCTTCATTCACAAATAAATCCTTGCACTGGTTGTCATGAGATATAGCATAGTGGGTAAATTTGAAAATGCACTTTCCGTTCTGCACAATGAAATGTGCATACATTACCTACCTGTGCATCAATAACGTAAATCAAAGCTCCTGTCCCTCTGAAGATCATCTCGTAGTCAAATGTAGGGTCAAAAAAATCCATTTGACCAGGAAAGTCCCATATCTGGAAATTCACAAAGGAGCTGTTGGAAATGTCATCCTTGTAAATTTTGTTCGTACTCTCCAAGAAGAGAGTCTCGTTTGGCGACATCTTGTGGAACACCACCTTGCGGGAAGACATAAAAAGGTATGGTCAGAGTCTTATTGTAGTGATATAGAAATGTATCATAAGGAGATAAAGGCCTTGGTCTTGTGAATGCCTCAGTGGTAATGGGAGGGATTAGTATAGGATAGGATAGGTTCCAAGTATGAAAAACATTTCCTGTAGCTCTTCCAATTATTCAGAGTTCAAATCTATTACAGGTGGATAGTGTTCATCCTGTATGACAATAGTATGTTTGTGAGGAAGCCGGGTGCGAAGCATTGAAACACTGCTTAGATGGCACAGTGCTTCAAATTCCATTTGCAGGGACCCCACGACTGTGCAGATCTTTTCAGGTTCAAAAGGTAGCGGTTCCCTCGTTTTGTGTAGCATATTTTGCCAGGATCTTGCATGGAAGCCATTTCTGTAGCCAATGCGTGGAAAATGACCATCAATTATCTAGGGTAGCAAAAGCAGCCATAATATTGTTCTCCTGAAAGGGAGAGTCGTTACTAGCTCTCATTTAAAAGGCCTCTCTGAACTTCAATTAACTTCAGTTGATTTAAAGATTATACTCCAAGATAAGACAATTATTTTGCAGTGGCGACAGGGTAGGGAACCAAGGAGAAAGCTAACAGATTGGCCCAAATATGTATTCATTCATTGCATCATTTGTACAGCACCTTTCACCATATTTATGGTCCCAACACACTTGTTGGTTGAAACACACTTCAAGAACAACCACGGACATTTAATTTGTATTGTAGCATATTTAATGTGGCTGCCCGGCAAAAACTGAACACCTCCTCCTGCAAAGCCACATGTTCTGCCTCAACTCTAGTAGAAAGTTATGTACGTTTTCTGCGAAGGAACAATTAATATATTAGCAAAAATGTTGCAAAACATGAAGCTGTGGAAAGCTGAATGAACAAATATGTGCTTGCTTGGACATCTAGCAGAACGCCAAAACACACATGGATAACGGTCCTGTGGAGGACCTAACAAGCGACTAAACTTGCCTCATCCAAGTTGATGAGAAATGAGCCATGCAATAAACTTTGGAAAAAATAATAAAGGGAGAACTCCACTAAGATAAAATACAAGACATGAATAACAAGATACAATTAGAAAACAGGACAATGAATTGTTGGTACATAATACAATTGGATTAAAGTGGCTCTGAAGCTCAATGGACTGGAGTAGAAGATTACCATTGCTACGCTTTATCTGGGCTGGGAAACAGGCTAGAGTCTTGTGCGGAGGGTTGGCATTGGCAGATTTCGAAACGTACTATTACATAGCTCTGGAGGGGTACCTGCTACATTGGTCTGGGGACCAGGGGCACCAGAACATGTATGAGGTGGAAAGAGCAATAGTTTTCGCTTTTATTTTTTTAAGTGCATTAGCCCGACATCGCCCAACAAGATGACTAGAGCAACAATATGATGGAAATTACCTGTATGACCTGGGTCTGCACCGAGCAGAGATCCAAAGGCAAGATAATCTATACCACAGACTTACCGATCATATACACTCCTGGTATTCCCATCAACAAATGAGAGAAGCTTTGATGCCCTGATGAAACTGTTCCATTCCATCTGCTTCCGGGACTTGTTCCCAGGCAGGCAATTAATAACGGGCAGAATTGCGTGGAAGTGGGTGGGGGGGGTTGGTCTCGACCCTGGATGTGTTACTTACGGCTGCAAGCAACACTGTTCCTATACTTATAAATAAAAAGCTTTGGGGCGGGGGGGGGGGGTTAGGGATGCGCCCTCAGCACCAGATACAAACCAATTAATTTAAAACACCTGCACCAACTCTATCACACCGCCAACTTCCATGCACTGCTTTTGCTCCAATGATACAGATAGTTGCAACCGCCACGGTACACCAGCTGATATCCCACTCCTGGCGTGGGAGTGCCCACCAATCTGATTTTTGCTGGCGGGTGTTCGACGTACTCAGATTGTTGGAGAGAACTTGGACAGGAACCCATTAATGGCACTACTGGGCCACACTAAATAAATCCAGGGGGGTCTAAGGAAACTAGTTCGACTACTCTTGCGTCAAAGCCAGGAGGCGAGTGGCGGTGAAAAGGGGGAGACTGCAGACCCAAACACTAAACCAATGGCAGGCTGACATCCTATATTGCAATATGGACACAGAATATAGTAAATGTAACTCATCACCAGACCCAGTGATCTATGGAGCCCATACATACACTACCCGATAACACAATCGAGAGAGTGAGATGAGTCTCTTTAGCCATTACCCGCAAGCTGTGCAAACAGGGTTACTGAGTGGACTAATGTGGTACAATGCCTTAAAGATATATGAAGAACGGTATACAGGCTCAAAAATCAACATGCTGAAATGACTAAATGATGCTGCAATTTTTGTTTTATTAGGTTTACAATAAAATACATCAGTTCTACATAGATGTAACATAACCGTACAGCACGTAGTTACACATGAAATTCTTGAACAATCCATTTAATATAATCCTATAATTACAATCAACTATGTGAAACCTAAATACACAAACCCTACCAAATGCTCCACCTAACACAAAACATCACAAAGACAATACAAAACACGCAAATCACCACAAGGAGAAAGAGGGAGAGAAAAAAAAAAAAAAAAAATCATTTAGACCAAACTCTTTATGCCAATATCTCAGTTGTCTCCAGACTTTCTATAGATTTAATCATAGAGGGCATCAAATGATTCCATCAATATTCTTCCTCCTTACCTTTATTTTTTCAATGAAACATCATATCCAGACAAAACCCTCAAATCCATCAGCCAATCATCAATGTTAGGTTTTTTCCTAGTTTTCCAAATTCTGAGGATCAACCTAATCGCAATCATCACAGCTCTATCAATCCTAAAATTATGTTTTCTAATTTGTGCACACCTTTCTACATGCGAGAGCAAGATTACATTCGCTGCAGATCTAGGTGGACTTATTCCAAAAATTAAAAATCGATACCATCAATCACCTCACTCCAAAATGTCTGCACCCTCAGGCATTCCCACAACAGATGTAAGAGTACCTCTATCAGTACTACAGCTCCAGCATAATTCATCCAACCTCAATTTCAATTTAAACATTCTCACAGGTGTCCAATACAGTCTTCCAACAATCTTCTGTAGAATTAAAACGCAAATTCTTATCTTCCCCTATATGTACGCTGACTCTTAAAATATCTTTCCAATCTTCATCAGAAATAACCCTATTGACATCATTCGACCAAGTCTCCTCAATCCATCCCATGCTAACAGATGTCTCTCTACCATGGGCATGAAATTCATGCAAGTCTGTACACTGTATTCCTGTCCAATTAATAATTTACTAATCTCTGGCCTCTTCTCAAGTGAGCCACCCGCCATAGCAATACTCTGCTCAATCATTGGAACCAAACTCAAATATCTAGTCACCTCTATTTGACCCAGATCATATCTATTCATTAACTCTTCAAAACTCAAACACCCTAGTGCCATACAAAATATCATCTAATCTCAAAATTCCTTTCGAGATCCAACTCTTCCAGTTAAGACATCTATTATCAATATTTATAGCTTAATTATGCCAAATTGAGGCGGCTGTGCTGAAACCATAACTCTACTATTTTCACCAAACCAAGAGCCCAAAGCCTGCCTAGTCGCCCCAATCAGTTTAAAAAATCATTACCTTAGTAGATAGATTCTCCATACAGTAGAGATTATCTAAATGAAATGGTGCACACATCTTTCCATTTGTAACCAGATTGGTTCTTTAACATTCTCATCTCTAAAGTAATATGAACTCTTCTCAAGTAAAAAGTATCTGTAGTATTTCATTACATCTGGGTAGCCAAATCCACCTACTTTCTGCATCAGCATGAATTTTGGAACACAAGGTCTTTTTCCAATTCCCCACAAAAAGGATTGAAAGAGTTTCAACCTTCAACAATTGTCTTTTTATAAATCAATAATGGAATGGATTGAATAATATACAATATTTTGGGCAACAGAACCATTTTAATTGCATTGATTTTAGCCCACAGGTTTAAGTTTAATCTTTCCCATTTTCTGATTATTAAGGTTATTTTAGCTACCACCTAATCCAGATTGCCTTGTATTATTTTATTCAAGTCCCCAATAACCCATATCCCCAAATAAGTGACACCACTGGGCGACCAGCTACAATTCCAAGTTTATCGAATTCTATTATCACACGTTATAGACAATGGAAAAATCTCAGTTTTCTCCCAGTTTGCTTTGTGTCCAGACAGTTTACCAACCTCAAACATTTCTCTTACCACAACTCCACATTCTTCTGGATTAGACAAAACTAACATGTCATCAGCATAAGACAGGATCTTAACCTGTTTTCCCAACACTTATTCCCTTTATCACTGCACATTGTCCAATATATGCTGCAAGCGGGTCCAATGTTAAATTGAACAAAACTGGGGACAGTGGGCAACCCCGACGCGTACCTCTTGACAGTTGAAATATCCATGAGATCTCACCATTAATCAATAACCTAGCCCTAACATCATTATGGATACATTATGGATACATTCTACCATCTGCATAAACACAGGTCCAAAACCCATTTTTAGTAAGGTATACTCCATGAATTTCCAATTGAATCTGTCAAAGGCCTTTTCAGCATTAAAAAAAAAAAAATCTATAATTTTGTTCGAGTCTTTTCCATAATGTACTCCAATCACATCCAACACAGTCCGTAAATTGTCATACCCAAACCGTCCTGGTATAAAACCTACCCGAGACTCCTCAACTAGCAATGCTGGCAATTCTAACTCATGATAAACGAGATGCTCTAACGGACTATCTACATACTCCAAGTAATTGTAGAAGAACCACTGCTTGAGGGAGAGATGTTGGCATGTGTCGGTGTTACAAAATGTTAATAAAAAGCACACAAAAAAAAAAAAATATTACCATGTAATGAGCAAAACACGAGTTGGCCGAGGTGAAACGAGAATAGATCTGATGGAATTTTAACTAGCTTTTGCTTGTCATTATAATAAAAGCCAATATAAGGGCCAACTGTAAAGAAAGTTAAAATTTCTATTTTGGTGTGTTGCTTTTTGGAAATAATTGTTAATGCATTCAGTAAAGAAGATTGTGAACCTAAGGATTTATCATATCCAGGGGCGAAATTAACAGGAGAATAATTTCATAAACTGTTATTTCAAAGTAACATGGCATAATGTTTTTTTTTTTTTAAGTAAAAGCGCAAATAAAACAGTTGGTAACTTTTTTTTATTATTAGACGCGCTGCATGCCCATGGGCTTCAGGGCGCACAGATAAGTAGGATCAAGCAGCCAGCAGTCAGACTATAGAAGACAAATTAGCCTTGTTCTCTTAAACCTAGTTCCCCATCATACGATTTTGTGCAGCAGAGAAATAAATGACGCACACATACGAATTGCAATAGTCACATGAGGCTCACTGTATACCCAGTTATAGAGGCACCTGTAATTATTCAAGCATCTTCAAAACAAACGACAAACTGGCTGACCAGTTTGGCTAATACATTCATAGCTTTGTCTGTGAATTAGGTTCCCAGACCGGACAGAGGGAACAAGTGCACGAAAAAGGTCTTCATGGGTTAATGAAGGAAGAGAAAACAATTCAGACAAACACAACAGCCAAAATGATCAGTCCAATCAAATAACTTAAAGATGACCTTTCCGCTTTAATGAATAGATTAAATCTTAAAATATCTGCTTAGTGTGACCTTCATTCTGGAGGCTCTGTATACCATACCTTCCTCCCTCTCCTTATGATTAGCTAAGGAGAGACATTGCTTCTTGGTGTGTATGCCCTACAAGAGCCCACTCTTTAGACGTGGGAGGCAGAAGCAGGTTGTAATGAACTGTCCAGCTCTAGCCTCCTGAAGGGAGTGGTCACTAGAGGCCAGCTTGGTGGTCTTCCACGCTCCCAGCCCCCTCACAATGGGTATCCGCAAATAACATCCTTAAGGATATCCAATTAGGCTTCGAGCTGGTTTGGGAATAGGGGGGGGCTGGAGAAGGAGAACAAGTCGTGCCCCTTCACACGCCCACATTCACTTTACCAAAGGCCTTTATACACCAGAGCATGTCCTTTGGTAAAGTGAACAGGGCTAGATTATGGGACATGCGCCAGTCCTTGGGCTGCCCCTCCAATCTCACTAATATTTTGATAGAAATACACAACAACAAGGCTTGTGTGAGGAGTGCTATACAACAAGGCTTGTGCGAGGATTGGTATACATAGTCATGGTACGGATTACTTTCCTATTTCTACTGGAGTTCAGCAGGGGTGCGTGCAAGTCCCACTGTTTCCAATATACATAGATGATCTACATAGCGCGCCAATAGCATTAAAACCCGACATCCCACGGCTAGGGTCAAAGGCTTTTCCTGTCCTAGCGTATGCCGATGTGGCGCTTGTGGCCCAGTAAAATATGGTGCCTCACTGTGGGGATTTGGGAATGTTAGATTACAAATAATGGAGAATAACTAAGAAATCGCTATGCCTACCTAGATCAGCAGCCAATTATGCAAAACATGAAGACCTAGATCAAACCTTCTGCACTGGCGAAAATGCTAAGGCTTCACTTACAAAGTTTATTATCAGTGCACTGCCAAAGTATGACGCCCTTAATATCCAATGGGTCAGTTTAAGGAGAGTTAATGCACAAACACTTTTTCTGCATGCAAACACACTAGGTGGAAAGTTGCAGCAGCAATATAAACTGCTTTTAATTGCCCAGTCGAAGGATTCATGTAAATCCAGAGAGATTCAAATCAATTCTAATCGTAGTCATGCAGCAATTGCAAGCAGATCCATTCCAAATAAGCCTGTGGAGTGTAGCAATATGATAGATGGTTAACCACGTGAGCGCAGTTCAACATTTTACCACTCAAAGCCAGCACTGCAAAGTGGTATGACCGGACAGATGACAAGCTGCCAGCTATTTATTTATATAGCGCACCTGAACCTCAGGTAACTGGGCACTTTGCATAAATTACAAAGTAGGGTTACAATATTGTTACAGGATAATACAAATACAGATTGCCAGAGGTAAATTGGTTAAGTACAGCAAATAGGGTAGATACCTCGTATAGCTATAAATACATGTTACATAATACAAGGTAGGCCGATGGGTAATGTGCCACCAATGGGGATTATAGGTTGATGCATTAAGAAAATATGCACAGAGGTAAGTAGAGTAGGAAGGAGCCAAAGCGTAGGCAAGTCTCCCCAAGTAGAGGAGGCTTAGTAGGTCTCCCGAGTGGTGAGACCGTTTTTTTTTTTACATTTATCCTAAATTGGGAGAGTGAAGGCTCGACTCTCAACATTATAGCTAGGGAGTTCCATAGTTTGGATGCGGGCACAGGGAAGCTGCTGCCTCCTGAATTTTGTAGGTTAAATCTCAGGATTCTGAGACCATGTAGTTGGGCGACTCTGGTTGGTCGATCAGATTGTCTTTTGGTGAGTTTACATGTCAGATATTTAGGTGCCGAGTTAGACAGGCATTTGTGGGTGAATGAGAATTTTGAAGGAGATTCTGCTCTTGACAGAGCCGGTGGGCATTGCGTCTAGTTTCTGAAATGTGATGGGATCTTGGAATATTGAAGGCAGATCTAAGCGCATTGTTTTGCAATACTAGTTTGTTTAGGTTACACTTATTAGTTGCTCAGTACAGGGCATTGCAATAATCCTATTTGGATAAAATGAGCACACTAGCGAGGGTAGAGCAGCTTGCTGTTGAAAGGAAGGGTCTGCAAATATGTACAAGCTTGCAGATTTAGGCTGTAGCATTCACTTGTTTAGTCAGGGTTAAGGATGAGTCAAGATAGAAGTCTAGTGTTTTGACTTCCTTAGAGACTGGGATATTAATGCGGTCTATGTTAAAGGAGTTGTATCTAGTCAAGTTGTTTAATTTGGCTTGGGGGCCAGTGAAAGTAATTTGGTCTTCTCATCATTAAGGCAAAGACCATGTATGGCCATTCAGGCCTGAATGATGAGGTATATTTTGTTTAGTAGTTTCATATCCAGGCCATAATTCCCAAAGATAGGCATGAGGACTTGGGTGTCATCTGCATAGTTAGTGTAGGTGACACCCAAGAGGTCAAGATCGTCAAACAGAGGCTTAGTGAAAATATTGTACAGTGTCGGCGAAACGCAGGATCCTTGTGGTACTCTCACGTCACTGGTGCTGATCAGCTGACGCTATAGGCGAGAAGCATCTCATTGTTCTGTTTTCAAGGAAGGATAGTATCCAGGCTGTAGCTTGTCAAAGTAGGCTGAAAAGGTCAAGTGGTTACACAAGACCTCATGTTTGACAAGGTCGAAGGCGGCAGATAAATCTGGCAGCAGACGGAGTGATATATTGCCTTTATCTTTTTGATCATCTATTTGAGTTTTTATGTTTAATAGTGCAGTTTCTGTGCCGTGTCTAGGTCTGAACGCAGATTGCCGCAGGCCCAGAGTTTTATTAGTTTCTAGATGTGCTTGTATTTGTAAATACACAGCCTTGTCTAGAATTTGCAGCAAAATAAATGGCACAGTGGTGATGGGTCTGTAGTTCGTGGGGTTGTCAGGGTCAAGGTGTGTTTTTTTTTTTTTAGCAGTGGGAGGACCCAAGCGTCTTTCAAGTTGGTAGGGACCGTGCTAGTTTCAAATGAGGCTTTTATTAATGTGGTGATAGCTGGAAAAAAGTTATTTTGCTGCCTCTGACATATGCCGAGCAAATATCATTACCCCGACATAGTGATGTTTTGAGGCTTAGTATTTCTTCCATGTCTTGAATGGACAGAAGAGTAAATTTGAATAGGCTGCAAGGTTTGGCAATTGCCTGTTTGGGCTCGAGTAGGGTGGGTTCAGTGGCGATGCCGAGTTTGTTCTATTCAATTTTAGATTGAAGCATTGATATTTGTTTGGCTTTAGAGTCAGGGGCTGCTGAAGGATGGTCCGATGCTTTTTGGCCCGCATCATTGGGCCCATTACCTAAGCCAGTTCGTAATTTAGGTATAAAGGTGTAAAGCTTTCGGAATCCCGGTCTATGGAGGTGCAAGATAACTCAGTGTATAGCTCAAACAGCTAAAGCAGCGGTATTCAAACTGTGGGGCAAAGCCCTGTAGGGGGCTGCGGCCGCATCCCAGGGGAGCCATGAGAGGCTATCATGAAATCTAATTATATATATATATATTTTTTTTCTTTAATAGTGGAAGAAACAGGAGCTGCTTACATGGTCGAGCAGAAGCATGAAACTATCTCGGGCACCAATGAAAAAGTGGCCTGCAGTTGTAAATGGATAGTCATTCCTTTAGTCACAGACTGTTTGAATAGTACCCATGGGGGCGCTTTGTGTTAAAATGTTAGTAAATTGTGATATTTAAAGAATATTCAGCAACAATGGTCAAAATCTAACTGCATAGTGAAGTAACTCATCAAACTGGCCCACATTGGTCAAAAAGGTGGCCCATTTTAAATGGCCCCACTAGCATTTTGCATTTTTGATACATGCATTGCCCTATAGGCGAGTCCGAGCCTGGTGGCTCTTTCATAATGGTAAGGGGGCACCTACCTAGTGGCCCCCCCTCACCCATTATGGAGGAGCTAAGGAGACAGCAAAGTTAAACAATGAGCACTCCCTCAACTGATTTTTCCAGCTGAGGGAGTGCTCCTGGGCTAGCTGAACTGTCAAAGGGAAACACCATTTCCCTTTGACAGTTCTGTTCAGTGCCCCAGCCGCACATGCTCACTGAGCCATGCAAGGCCGGGGCATTTTGCTTCACCAGCATTGCATAGCTCATTGGAAATGCTGGCTGGGGCGCTGCATGCATGTATGTGCGAGGGGGAGCTCCTGCGCCTCCTCGTGTATACGAGCAGAACAGCCTGGAGCGCAGTGTTTAAGCACCCACGCACAGGCACCTGCAGAAGGTAAGTTTATGTTCATTTTTTAAAATTTAAACGTGTATGGATGCATGTATGCTTATGTTATGAGTGACTAGGGTGATGGATGTTTGTGTGAATGATAAAGTGATTGCTGTATGAACGTGTATATGTGTTAAGTTTGTTTTGGTCCGTTGAGCCGATTTTGGCAAGGGTTGGACAACAAAGTCATTTTAAAAATGCCTAAATGCGTTTGTCGCACAATCCCCCTACCCACCGGTCAAAATCAGCTCTCCCTTCTGAGGCACTGTGGAGCCCAGAGAACAGGGAGGGCATTTTTTTTTTTTTTAACTGGATTTCGATCATAGATATCCAGTCAAAAATACCATGCTTTCCCCCTTGGCACCCTAATGCCTTGCGCATACACAATCATGTTGATTGCGTTAGGCCCAGTGGGGGCCAGGGATGGTATTTTTTTTTACTGAACATCCATCATAGATGTCCAGTAAAAAATGTCATGTCTGCCCTAGGGCCCTCCAGCACCAATTGCAAACTGTTTGACTATTTACCCATTTCTTTTTTTAAACTATGCTCTACATTGCACCATTTTAACCAATTATTTAAAAAAAATAATCACAGGGGGAGACCCCTCCCTCCCCCCGCCCCATCCTCCCTTGATTGGGTCAGGCTCCCTCACTGCGCTCGGTCACTTAGGCATTTTAGGGGGAAATCGTTATGCCCTTCCACTAAGTTCACCAGCTGCCACTGGCCCTCGGCCTGTGTTGGGAACGGGATGGGGGTAGCCCAGGGACTGCGATGGGAGCAGGATGGGCGGGAACCATGGGATAGCGGTGGGAGCAGAATGGGGAAAGCCCATGGTGTGTGATGGGTGTGGAGAGCCCAGGGACTGGGTAGGAGTGGTATGAGGGAGACCAGCGACTGATGGGAGCAGGTGGAGCAGCCCAGAGACTATACTGCGAGTAGGGTGTGGTGACAGCACGCAATAGTGGTGACAGCCCGGGAGGATAGCTCAGCGGCAACGTGCTTGCCTTGGAAGCAAGACAAGAAGCAACACAGGTTCGATCCCCGGGTCCGCGCTTAGAAACCTCTGGGTATTAAGCATGTTATAAATAACCCATCATATCATACATACTGTCCATTTGGCATTTTTGGGGGGTCCCCGAGCTAAAGAAAGTCCTCCCGTTTATTGCAGATACATTTCATGCTCAAGAAGTGGCAGCTTGTGTAATAAGAGTTTGGATTATTGTAATGCTGTTACCTGGCACAGTCTGCCTTTCTTATGCAGTGCCTGCAGGTGCTACAAAGCGCAGCAGTGTGTGGTTACCCACTTGCCAGCCAGAGCAGGAGTAATCTCTCCATTGGCTCCTGGTAGAAGCCCGGGTACAGATTTAAAGGAATGGTTCGTGCAAAAAATGTTATTGCAAAAAAATATGGGCAATAAAGTCCCTATGTAAAATTGAGAAAATGAAGCTCAAAAAGTGAAGCACATGGGGGCATCCATTTTGTGAAATGGATGCCCGTCGCTGTGCTTGCTTTGGCTTTTGCGGCACCAGCCAGCTGTAGTAAACAAAAGCTACCACTGGGTGGCTTTTCCTTCATTGGTGCCGGGACTCGGAGGACAGAGACTACAGGCAGAAAAGCTGCATCTCGGTAAGTGCTATTTTTTAAATAAAAAACTGGTAGGGGGTGTCTATTTCCGCTCTGTATATGGTAGAGGAGAGGCACAGAGGACCCCAGACAAGATTCTCTATTATTGGTACGTGGTCGAGCAATCAAGGCATAGCTTCTCAGGAGGTGATGCAGGCTGGTTCTTAAGTAGTGTGTAGTCCCCGAACCCCCACAAAGGAATGTCCACACACTATTACTGAAAACACAGTCTTTATATAATTAATATTCAAAAGGTATGTACACGATCACAATAACGCACTTTGTATTCGGAAGTCAATAATGATAAATATATACACAATTCTAAAGTAGTACCACCAATGTTATCGTACGGTTAAAATGTCACACAGATCAGTAACCAGCAATAGAGATCGGAAGGAACGCAAGATGGTGGAAACAGTAGGCAGAATACTGACCCCTACCACGAGGCACAGTTCTGTGTGGAGATCCCCCCCCCCCCCCCCCACCCCCACCTGGACAACCCGTAAATAAAGATATATAGCACAAGCCCAGTCCATATAATGTTCAATAGTCTTACTTCCTCCTATTAAGGTTTTACCCCCCGGCCCCAATGTACCTGGTGGAATAGAGTTAGACGATGCGTCGACCGATCCTTCTTGAATGACTCCCTTTAAGGCAGGAGCCACGGATCGTCGAGAGGTGTCGAGGAAACGACGGCCCTTCTTGAGTGCCCTCCCTTTAAAGCAGGAGCCACAGGTCGAACGTCCGACGGTGAACAGGTTGAACTACGGCAGGGAAGTGGCAGCTTCGTTCCTAGCGGTGCTCGTCGATGTTGGCGTCCTGCAAGGACGAGGCGTGTGGGGCACCTCGGTGACGATAGTTCTGGACCGCAAAGAGATGAAGAACTGTGACCCAGCAAGGGCGGCGAGTCGTCGGCGTCTGTGGTCTTTAGGTGGCGGGAAACCCACCGGTGGATGCTCCTCGGCGCGTCGCCGGTCGGGCCTTCTCCAGCGGGAGACAAGCGGGTGACGATGCAGACGAGAGCGTCCGATGATCAATTGAAGTTCTTAGGCAAACGGGAGCACGGCGGCTCCGGTCAGCGGCCTTCAACAGTGGCGGACAACAGTCCGAGTACTTCTCCTTGGAGATCCGCAGCTGTCCCCGTATCGGGTCGGCAGCCTGTCGTAGGTCTACCTTCCAGGGAGCTTTGGCAAAGATCAGCTGTGCACGATGGTCCCTCGTAGCTCGGGAAGAGGGCGCCTTACCAGGTGCTCTCTGGATCAGTCCTTGGAGGCACAACAGCTTTCAGATTGTGAAGGAGAGCAACAGCAATTCTTCTCGTCCCGCAGGGCTTCAAGTTCAAGCGTCAGTTACTCCAGTTACTCGTCGTAGTGGACTTCAGCTTCTGAACACACTGGTCCCCAGATATACTGTTGATCTCCCATTCATTCCGCTGGGTCACACTCAAGCATCCAATCACGACTACGGGCATTCATGCACGCAGGCAGCCAATCAGGTACACGAGGTATTCAGGCCATTCACTTCTCTCCAGACACTCACAACAAGTTATGTCTATTGGGACAAGTACCGAACCATTCATCACTCCAAGCTGCATTCATACCGGTTTCGGGCAGGGCTGTCTTAGTCATTGTGTCAACCACCAGATACTAGAAATCCACAACACAGAATGCATATTCGTCACACACTCTATTCACCCGGGTCCCACCCACAGGAGGTACCCACAACATACATCACTGGGAAGGCTCCAGCTAGTCTGGCCGGGCCTTCACAACACCATATATGGCACTTCCATCCAACAGCCATTCAGGGTCAGGGCTTCCCAGGACTTTGGGAAAACAAGGTAATGGGTAATAGAAATCAAGAGGCCACAGGGGCCATCTTGTTTTCCATCAGGAATCAACTGATCCCAATGGCAGGGCCGGGGTATCCCAAAATGGAGGATACTCCGCACACCTGTCGATTTCAGCATGGAGCTGCCACCAGCCCATACCCTGCTCTGGGGCCACCCACAGGTGCCCAAAAACAAACTAGGGGCACAGGGTTGTACCCCCCAACCATGGGTGCCAATCCCACAGGTCCGTTCACCAAACCAAAAGAGAGCTGCACCGCCAGTAGTCCCACATGAACTCCTGCGTGGAAAACACGACAGAACACATGATAAAAAGCAGTAAAGGACAAGGATACGGAGGCCCTGTCCCTCCGATGCATTTCCAGCATCACAGGCGGCTCAAGCTCTCCAAGGATGGTGAATTTGGCATTAGTAATTCTGTTATGTGTCACTTTTGGATTGGACGATAGCAGCTTTAGTGAATAAATCTTTATTGGGGACTGAAGGATGTTTTTTTCAAGCTGTTTCTGCTCTTATTATTGCATAGAGTTTTAAGGTTTGGTGTGAACCATGATTTAAGGTGAGCTTGAGGCTTAGCTGTACGTAGTTTCAGTGGCGATATATTATCCAAGGCTTAGCTAAGTGTTGAATTATATAAATTTACAAATGTAGAGGGGGGTCGGGATTAGTGGTGGGGTAGGTAAGGATAGGTAGTAGGAGGGGTAGTAGTTTCTCAGTCGGGATATTGTTTTTGCTTCTGGTTAGTGCCATGGCCATAGGCAAGTTTGATAATGCTGGACTGATGGATGGAAGAGACAAAGCGGCGGTCTGTCCATGCACATGGTATGTTGGTGAGGATGTTTGTCACAATTAAAGGTCGGCAATCCAATCTAGGATTCTACCCTTATTGTGAGTAGGTTTAGTAATGCGATCAGAAAAGCCTAGTTCTGCGATCGAGTTGGCTTCGGTAGTGGCTGTGTCATCGTTTGCATCTCGGAAGCCTAGATTGAAATCGCCAAGTAATAAAATGTGTGAGCCTGGTTTAGTATTGGTAGAATGGAGTTGTGAAATATCTTCGATATTGGACTCTGAGGTCTGTACACAAGGTGGATTTTTAGGGTGCGTGAAGGTGAGAGCGGGAGCCTCAGGGATAATAGTTCTGCAGATGGGAAAGTATAGAGGAGTAAGGGTCTCAGGCAGAGGTGAATCTTGGATACAAAAGCAACTCCGCCACCTTCAGAGGATTCTCCATCAAGTCTGGTGATAGTATAGTTCTCTGGAATGGCTACTTTCTCTGGAATGGCTAGAGATAGATTTGTAGGGTCTGGCTGCAGTATGTAGCCAGGTCTCCGTAATGGAGTCTTGCTGATTGGAGATAAGTTCAGCAATATCTAACATGTGTGCAGTCAGTGATCTGGCGTTGACGAGTGCTCCTTTGATCAGCGCGTTAGTGACGTTAGATTCGATGTGCGCCATTTTGATGTTGGTAGAACGAGAAGGGTTGTTTAATGCGATCTTATAAGAGGCGCTTAAAGATTTTCTCCTAGTGGACAAAGATTTAAGGTTAATTGGGTATTGCGAATAGAGACTAGGAGGTAAGTTTGCCCAAGTCTGGAACCTAGCCTAAAGTTCTGGGTTATTGTACGGCACAGTTGGTTAGGATCAGATTTGGTACCAAGTGTGCTTTTGAGATTGGTCGATAAGTAAATCTATAGCCTGGTCTAGAGTTCCTTATTTTAGTAGGGCATGGTTGATTTGACATAGGTCTTGTGATGAAAAGCTTAATCCATTGAGTAAGAGAGAGTGTGTGGGAGTGCCTAGGCGTAGTCCGGGTAGTTTTGTTAAGTTTAGATACATCCTGGTAGAAGGAGGGTAAAAATATAGTTGGGATGCTGTCAAAAGGGAGGTAATCTGCTACATAAGGAGATGCTGGGTATACTGAGCCAAGGCTTGGTGTCACTACTCACAGTATTTGCCACAGTGTCGGGTACATGAGATGCCACTGTCGGCAAAGGCAAGGTGGGGAGTATCCTTAGGATGTCCATGAAGGTTAAAGTAAGCATGTATATACGACTAGGTGGACTGGGGCTAGGGTACGTGTGATGTCGCACATCCAAGAACAGTAGTTGGTGCAGACTTACTGCAGTAAGATGGTGAACAGAAGTTGGCAGCAGGCAGACTAGTAGTCAATACAAGTGGGCAGTGGCAATGCTATGGGTGAGGCAGTTATCAATGTACATTGATTATAGCAAGCTACAGTAGGGGCAAATAGTACTATGGAATATATAAGATATAACTAAGCATTTTTCTCAAGTTACAATGTCTAGCAGATAAACACCAGTAGGCGTGTGTAGAGCTCAACAAGAGTATCCTGAAATAAGTCAGTACAACGGTATGTAGGCAGTATGGTTTGAGCATAAAACAGATTAGCAAATTGTGGTGGTAATAACAGCTAGTCGACAACAGTTATACAATGCTAAAGAGCAGCAATTCGGCAGGATAAGATTATCCAACAACAAATATGATAAGGGTAATGTAAAGGCTAGTATAAAGCATCTGGCATACGTCTCGGATATTAGACAAGGTAGGAGCATATAATATGTGGCGAGCCGATGGAGGCTGCACAGTTAGGTTGCTGACATCTGCAATTGGAATAAAACATACAGTGAGACATAGCAATAGAGCAGGTACAAACTGCTTGTGGATGGTGCATAAACTGCAAACTTACTGACAGGTGACTTGACTGGAACTAGATTACAGTAATAGAGGAAAGGAATGGTCAGGATAGATATTGCGAGCACATTAGGTCCATAAATGTATTGCATAATAGAGTAGCGGAGACCGTGTTAGAAGAGGTGGCCTCATTCATTGTGTAGCGAGTCTATGTGGGAGGCACTGCTCGCGATGACTGGATACTGGGATGCAGCGAGACTGCAATGTCTATGGGTCTGGTTGGCCCGAATGAGTAGAGGTAGGTTGAGGGATCGGTGAAAGTAATGCAATGCCTTTGAAATAAAAGTAATGTGACTTACTGCAACGCTGGAGGGGATCAGAAATAGCGTGGCGCATTTCCTTGGTCGGGGGGGCCGGCTTCCGCCAGCCGGCGGAGACTATTGGATATTTAGATGCCTGTTACTAGGCGACAGATATGAACAAGTTGAATGCCGTTGTACCGCCGGCCATCTTGAGAATGTGTTGCGGTCGATAGAAATGGCTCAGCTGCTCTGTGGCTTTGGGCAAAGGTACATTTTAATCCTACCTTGGAGAAAAGAACAGGTTGAGTGCAGCAATTGTTTTAATTGCACTCGGGAATATTGAAGCTGATGCTCCATGGAAGCTATGGTTTCAGGGAGGCCGATTTCACGCTGCTCCTGCAGTGCGCGTTAGAGGGAGAGAGGGCACCTGCCCTCTCCGGTCAAATGGGCATAAACCTTCCCAATCTAATAAAGATTTTTGGCATTTTGTAATGTTTCGTCTGGCATATCAGCATATTAGATGAAGAACTATCAAGGTAATTCTAAAAAAGCTGAATTTTAAATTAATGGAGACCAGCCCTCTGTTTATGGCAAATTCGAAACTTTTTACTTGGGCCTTTTGGAGAGGGGCATTGAAGATGTTTTCCCTATTGTTTTTAATAATTCTTGATGTTATGCTGTCCAGGTGAGTTCTTTAGATTATGTATCGGCCCATGAATTCATTGTTGTGTTATCTATGTACTATTTGATGGAGAAAATAATTTCCCCAAAATACACATATTTGACTGTTTAATCTTTTTACTCATTCTAAAAAATAACATAAAAAAGTGCTACCATTTGGAATGCACTGCATAGTTGGATTAATCTTAGTTCCATTCATTGGGACAGAAGTGTTGGGGTGGCCAGGCGAGGTCCCAATGAAAAAGAGGGTTTCATTTTGCGCGCGCCATATTTGTGACTGGGGGTGAGGGTGGCGAAAGGGGTGGGATGTTGCAATTTCATATGTAGCCAGTGTAGTTCAAATAACACTTCACATTAAGTGTTACTTTGTTTTCAAGATGGATACATATCGGATTTGCACACACCTAGCAAGATACATGTCAAAATCGCCAAATGAAATATAAACACGATCCAGATATGGTGTGCTATCAAGTGCCTAGAAGCTGGGCAACAATCGTTTGCAAGGAAGGGGACTGGTCATAGAGAACCCACTGTGAAGAAATCATGACAGTTATTAAACATGCATGCACACCGATAAACAGCGAATTTATAAATATACATGTCATGGGCTATTTTTATAAAAATTGATGAAACTCAGCAGTCAGGGTTTCGCAAGGTGCATTTTAAGTGACTTGGAGAAACTTGTTTTGCAGAGTTTCAGAAGTCGGAGGAAGGGTAAATGAGCAACTACAACCTTAGCAGATGGACAGCTAACTAACCGGGCAGGGTTTTTATGGCCTGGTAATATCGCAAAGGCAGATGTAATTTTTTTTTTGTAAAATTTTTTAAGTGCATGGAAGCTTGCAGAGGCGTCCAAACATTTGCTTTTGACCAACAATAAACATGGAGCGAAGGACACCCAAGGCCAGGGTTGACCGATATCCGCTGTGCTTCGATTGTTTTCATGATGTGAGGTGTGCGCTGAATTGGTAGACGTTCGATTAGAATTTGCCTAGGACTACAGTAAGCAGGGGTTATCGACAGTTCAAGGGAACCGGTTTATTCTGCCTTCTCTCATGTCGTTTGAAGTATACGGGCAAACCATGTGCTAATTAAATTTAGGATTAAAAGGTCTCAGACCAGCTGGGACTTGTAATTAATTAGGTTTGTATGTTGTGGGATGTTTACCCATGCATCCGAGCCCTACCTCAAAAACTGCAGTACTGGCGTTGAAAACATCATGATGGCCAGAGCTTCCCAGAAAATGCACAGGGAAATGCAGGAAGAATAGGCTACCACCCATCTTTGCCGACGTTATGGGCACAGAAGGGCACGGCCTAAAACCACCATTGGACTACCCGCACAGTAGTCTGAAACCATTGGGAATGGCAATGCTGATTGCCAAAAGCCACCTAGAATTGTGGGGAATTCATTTCTTAAATCCCAAAAATGGGTGCAGTACCAGTACTCGCCACTATCCAAAAGCCGGCATTTTAAAACCACACCAGATTTTACGTTTTGTATAAAACTGAATAAATGAACCCAAAACAGGCCAAAGAAAGACTTACTGAGAGGTGGATACAATGTAAAGTTATATTCTGAAGTGACTTGAAGGTTTATAACAAGACTGGCTGAGCTGTGGATTTCAGCAGTTTAAGTAAATGTGGACTGAAAGACACTAAAAAAATCTAAATGTTTAAAAGAAATGAGTGACCTATTTCTGAGTGTCACATAGGTTTCAATTGTTTAAATGTCATAGTTTAAACTTAGAATCAGCATTCTAGCTGCATATGTAAAAATGTTTAGTTTTATTTGAATGCAGAAACTGGGGAACAGAAATGACATGTAGCTAAAAACTGGCTTAAAGAGATTCCAATTTTGCCTGGCAACTACCCCCATCAGGAGTGAAACTTGTGTCACAGCTGTGTTCCCAGGCCTATCTGCCTTTTGCTGGCCACACTAAGGATATGCCATCTCTCTGATAATTGAATTAAGGGGAGCCCCCACAGAATACAGGAGCTCTGAACAAAGCCCTGTCCTGACTCAGGCAAATGTTTTATTGGCGGGGATCGTAATTGTAGCTTCCTCCTGAAGGAAAGGGGAGGAGCACTGCCTGTGAGAGCAAGCTGGCTTGGCAGAACTGGAAAAAACAGAAATTCAACTTTGTGCTGGGGGGGAAACCACACCCCTTTGGGGCCAGAACATAACTCTAAAAAGATGGATCATTCATAGAGCGGACATGTGAACATTTTATAAATGATACCATAATTCTTGTGATTTTTCTGCCCACATTTTAAGAGGTTTTTTTAGAACCGGTGGTATGTTCAGGGGGGTTTTAGCGGAAAAGAGGATATTACTCTAAATGTATGCATGTTAAAAATCTGACACTTCATCAATCAATGGCCATACTCCTTGCACACATGTGTGTAAAGTTGGGTTAATGTCCGATATTGCAAAATCAGTTAAAAAGTGAAATATGTGCCATTTCTGAATGCAAGCCCCCAGGAAGAGCAAAGTTTGAACAGGGGATACCTCCTGTGATATGTGAGGGGTGCATGTAATTTTAAACCAATGTTTACCTGTGCAAATATGTCTTTTGTTATCAAATATAGATTGTGTGCAATTTGACAGGGGAGTGTCCTCTCTGCAAGCCATAAAATGACATCGCTCTGACTCACAGTTCCTTCCCCAATCAAGTGAGAAATGGAAATTTGACCAATGGCAAGTGGAGAGGGGTAGGGTCTAGTGATGCTGCATACACACCCACTTTCAAAAACACATAAAAACAGACAGTCAGGACAGATAGGGACATTCTTTTCCATCTGCTGCGGGAATCTCTGCCGGGAAAATCCACACTTTACCTCCATCAAACCTCCAGAGAGACAAACTAGAGACTTCAAATCCATCAATCTCCAGAATCCAGAAGCAGTGCTGTACCCAGAGAGAGAGCAGAGCTGACCCAGACTACTGTTAGCAGAACCAGAGAGCTGACCCAGATCACTGAAGTGCAGAGACCAGACCAGAGTCCAGTCTAAAACCTGACCAGATCCGTGATGAGGCCCATTTAATTCAAGAATATAGTGTGAGTACCTAGCAGACTGTGCAGAACCAATCTCTTAGTTACAATAATATAATTCAATCTATTTAATCTAAGTAGAACTGCCTCCTAACTGTCACCTGTCATTTTCTAGTTGCTAGCTGTCACTTGTCTTTTTGAACTTTAAAATTTCAAATCTGAAAAACGACCTTTACAAAATCGCTCATATCTCCGCGACCGTTTGTCTTAGAGACTTGCAGTAACTTTCATCTGGAAGCTGAGATCGTAGGCTTTCATAGGACCCCAAAACGATATTGCTAGCCCTTATAGTTTTGCCGTAATCGCGCCCGGCGCATTCGCGAATTTTGCCGCGATTTGAAAATTTCTCCACTTGCAAAAAGATAGCTGCTTTTGCTTTTCTCTGAAAAAAATCGTTTGCCTCATAAAAACTATCCCTGAATTATTGCTAGTGTGAGCCTGGACTAATATTAGCTAGATACCACTCACCCTGAACCTCTAGAGGCAATTAAAAGCATTTGAGCATATTTTTCACTTCATTACCAGCACATATAAAAGCATTTTGGGCCTGTGTTGTAAACTTCTGTAGTATAAGCTTGCTGGGGTGAACTGAATCACATTTCAGTGCATTTCTGAGAACTGTGTGCCTTCCTTCCATTTCCTTGCATTGCATAAAAGGGGGGGGGGGGGGTGAATTGTTCAAGAAAGTGATTACATTGTCTTTTGGTGAAATCCTATCAAGTGATTTTCTGTACTGCATTTCATTCAACATTGCATCCATTTGAACTCTATAAAGCATTCTCTATCACATTATTCTTCTGTCCCTATTTACCAGTGTGCTATCTTATCCATTTCATGTCAACTCCTTAGTGATTATAAAGAAGTGTGCTAGTGCCAGATTCTCCGTTGTTAATCTTTATCATATCAGATAAAGTGATATTCAATTATTAATTTATTATAAAGTGTGATATATATATATATATTGTTTAAATTATCAAATAAATCTTTTAACTTGTAAAACAGAATTACTTCTTGGCTCAGTGGGGTCAGGGGGGATTCCAACAGAGGGGTGTTATATAGGGGTAGTCATCCAGAACGCATGAACTGGACATAAAGATATATCAATAAGGGTTTCCATTCAGTATCCCAGACTAGGCATTGACTTAGCTGTAGTGCGGGATTGAATCCTCTTACAATGTGAAAGTATACCTATGATGAGGTCATGACCTACCATGGATAAAACTCAAAATAATTTTTTTTTTTTTTTTTAAAAAGGGTGCTCCACACATGTGCTGAAGAAGGCACTTAGATAACAACCACCAATGAGAATTGGAGGAAGATGGGATTTCTTTGTATAGGTTTTAACCAATCACTTGTGAGGGGTGGTTTGTAATAAAAATAGATGGGAGTGTTTTAACTGTTGCAAAAATGTATACATCAACATGTGGTTCAGTAAGACTTGGCATAGTTGGACTCCCGGCCCTGCACAACAAACTTGCACTTTGGACAAAACGTGTACTTGCTTCTTAGGAGGTGGGCCTATTCTGGGTTAAGGTGATTAGAGGTGCATGTGTACCCGTTACATAGCTAGACTAGTAAATATTCTATTCATTGTACTACCAGTTAGAATCCACTGCATAGTTAGATGGATTCACTGTGCTATTCAGTGTGATACAAGTGAGAAAATAGCTACATCAATACACTGGTCATCAGTAAATACATTGCATAACTTATTTTTCATTGTGCTAGTGATAAATACACAGCCTAGTTACATTAACTCATTGGCCTGCCTGCAGCTCCCATTGCACATTTAAACAAACTCAATGTCCTATTCATTCTTCGCAGAGTGAACACATTGCATAGTAGGATTTCACCAGGTCTTTCTCGCATTGATCACTCTGCCACCAGTGAATTCATTTCATGGCTGGATAATTGTGGTACAGACAGTGAATCCTGTTCAAAGCCAGTTTATCATTAATAAAGCAAGCAGCGGGAGAAGTGTTATTTATTACATGTCTAGAATGGCATTTTTGTGTAGTTAGTCAGGACTATGGCAAGCCATTTTTTTACTGAGCCTCGATGATAAAGCAAACAGTGTTATTACGTGCCGGGCATGTTTTCTTATCGTGGCGTGCCATTTTTAAACACCAATGCCAAAAGGAGTAGCTATCCTATGTGCAGGTACTAGCATATATTGTCAGAGCCAGCTTGGACACGTTTTCTTACATCATTATTACTGCCATTATGCACAAAGCAAACAGTAGTAGGTTCATATATGGCAATACTGGCATGTATAGGTGCAGCCAATATGAAAATGTTTGTTTTACTGGCATATATTGTGGGGCAATGCACCATGAAAAATGTGCATGGGAATGCAGCTGTGTACTTACTAAATTTTTCTAAAAAAGCGTGCGGTTTAACGTACCATTTCAACACACTATTACAAAAAGAAAGAAATCAGTCCATGGTTGCTTTGAGATCCCTAGCTAAATTCAGAAACACGCGCATATTTGAGAAATATTTACAGCCCTCCGATTAAACTGGGACACCACTGCCGAGGAACCACCAGCCTGCTTCATATGGGCTTCCCAATATTACACGCAATCCAGGACAACCCACTTCAGTAATGTTGCTCTAATCCATATTCATAACTTCAACAGAAAAAGAGCAGGAGGAATCAGATTATCCATGCTGGCTCCTCCAACTATGGAATTCCCTGCCTTAGCATCTTCTCATGTAAGAGAGACACCAGATGTCCAGAAACACAGCTCTTTAATTGAGAAAAAAAAAATAAAACATTGCATTTTACCAAGACTAGCACAACGTGAAATACCAGCTTTCTTATGTCTTGAATTATACAGGGACTAGGAACTAAGATCACCAAATAATTACACTCTGCAAGAGACTAGTCTGCTGTACTGCCCCTGCGCAGTGTAACAATCTCAATCAGGGTACTTCGATTAGATGTCCATCACGTCTTCTATGACACTCAAACCACAATCTCTGAAAGAAAGGGCTCCAAGGCCACACCCAAAGATGTCCGAGCAGCCCCACGCCCCCCTCATCCTGACCACTTTACTCCCCCCTAACTCTTCACTGCTAAAATCTTTCACATACCCAATCAGTGAAACTCAATGTTTCGTTCCAGACAGACTTGGACACCATTTTTTTTAATGAAACACCTTCTCTCCAGTGCACCCATTGCTACCCCCTCCAGCGTATAGCTACTCCCACCAAGCTTGAATTAGTCACATTTTCTTGGGCACTGCTTTGTTGGCGACAATTATTGATTTCAGCAGGCAAGCCTCTTTTGGTCAACTTTCTGTGACACTTCATGGGCAACATACTATTTGCAAGTTCATCAGGCACTTATGCCATCTGCTTCACACATGCATAACAGCTTGCAGGTTTCATTTACAATCAACGTCACACTGCTGTATTACTGAAGTGGTACGTGAACACGCGTAGATGGCCATTATCAAGCTAAATGTATCCAATCTGCTAAGCTAACTTGAACCCCATTTCAGGTACACAATAGGCAGAGAAACTGATAGAACTGGTGGATAACCAAAAATACTAACTGCACATGCAGCCACACAATTTACTGCAGGGTTAATTTACAGGCTTCCAGAATAGCACATACTATGTTCAGGACACCCCTGCAAAGAATACCTCTACTTGATAACAAATGGCTGTGGGGTCTCTACATGGTCCTCAATTTCAACTGCCGTTCCTCTGACTCTTCTGTGTCCCTACCATATCCATGTAGTCTTGCACTAGTGGTACATTAAAGTCACCCAATGGACCACTACTGTGGGGTGTGCTTGTCTGTGCTAGATCGGTCATTGGGCTAGTGGGAGTGTCGGCTCTTATCTGGCTTTCAGGAAAAGAAGCTGACCCCTGCACCCACTCTAGAGAGATCCTAGAAGAAACTGAAGGAGCCAAGAATCCCATCCAGCTGCAAGACCAGCAAGGAAACTGGAGACCTGCTGGAAGTAGGCCCGGCGACCAACTTCTGGAGATATTCTATATATAGGACAAAAGCAGAAGTCCTGCGAAGGAGCTGCAGCCTCTGGAGTGGAAGGAACATCCATTCTCAACGTCAGCTCAGAGTGCATAGGGACCGCCCAGTACTGCGTTTGGGCTACTGTGCCGCAGACCTTGCCGTTCCGAATTGAGGTCTGGAACTTGGAGGTGAGAGGTCTTCAGCTTGTGCAACAAGACTTGCCTCTGCCAAATGTTGTGGTCCTAGCATCAAGGGCACCCGAGATAGGAGGCGAAGTCCAACCACGACAAGTGAATCCCTTTGCATCACCGTGTATCGGTGGTGGTCATCCGAAATTGCTTACCCGTGTCCAGTCCTGTCCCGAGAGGGGCCCTGCATCGAATTCTGCTGCATTTTTCAACTGGAAGACCTTGCACCCGCATTAGTCACAGACTGGAGAACTGATCGAACCTGCAACCCCGGGGAATCAAGGGCTGAGGCTGACGGGGTGAGCGACCTTGGCCCTCTTCAGAAGACCTGCCAAGTCCTATGAAGAATTGGAGCGGGGGCGAGTTGTACTGATAGTTACCTGTGCCCCTATCTCCCTTTTACAATTGTTGGAGACACGTTTGTTAGATTAACATGTCCCCTAACCCTTGGAACTGTTCATTGGACCCCAGACACCCTACCTTAATTTTTTTCCAGCTTCACAAAAACGTTTAGAACTTTGCTGAACTTTTGGCACAATGCCTCATACATCTTATGGATGGACTGCTGAAGTTAGGATTGTTATCTCTGTGGACCTGTAGTGCTAATCTGTACCTTCCTTTTTAGGGGTTCTAGATGCATTTCCCCCTACTGAAGTGATTGTGTATGTGTAACCATTATTAGTATTTTGTGATATTACCTATTAGCAGTCATTTTTTACTGTTATTTTGCCACAAGTAAAGTAGTATTTTTATACCCGTCTGTCCAAGGGTGTTCCTTGACTGTTTCAGTGTGTGTTCATTGTAGACCCCTTAAAAGCTCAGCACCTCTTGAGACTAAGCCTAGACCACTCTCCTTGGTACCTTGAAGTGGTTTGGCAACAGCTCCCAGAGTTGTCCCCGTCACAATACTCGGTTGGCCTTCTATACATCTGTCCACCAGGCCAGAGTATAGAAAATCAGTCCTAACACTTGGTGCATGTGTGCATGCCAGGGAGACGGGTGACTATGCCCAGCTAGCATCTTTCGACAAGAACCCTTTACCTGTGACATTTGAGTAAACTGTTTAGAGTCCACTAGAAAGACTAGTACAGTTTCTTATTCGGAAACACGTTGTAGAAACATTCCCCCCACATGCACATTAAGAACATAACTTCAACAATTACAATTCAATCAGAAAGAATGATGTTTCTCCGATGACAAAATGGTGAAAAGAGGGAGACAAGTGCCTGATACACCAAACTTAAGCTTGAAAAGAATCCTTCGCATTTATCTTTAGAATATACCCTGAAGGCAAACCGTCTGGAGTTTCTTATAAATAATCCTGTTTGCCTGAGGAATCTTAAGCCTGGGTGGATCCTTTATTCGCTGGGGCAGAGTAGCTTCCATTTACTCGCCGGGCAACAAGTCGATGGTTCGAGAGATTCCTGAAGTATTTAATGGCTTCCATATTCTCTTCCATGGGTCAATCAACCAAGGCTAAGTCAGATAATATATTTCTATGTCCATTTTACAAACGTTATAGAGTGCTAGCATAGAAGCCACTGGTGGAAGTTGTATCCTACTTCCTTTTTAAAAAAAGGTCAGCAAGTCAGGCATTTGGCATGAACCTGAGCACATGGTCAGTTGCAGCTTGAAAACTCAACCACAGTGTTGGAACCAAAAATCGAAAGAGTAACCCACACAAACGCGACAAAACAGGGAGCTAGAGTTTACAGAGCTTAATGTACGAGAACTGTAAGGAATAATAGTTCCACTAATGAGGGCGCACAAGCGCAATGAAAAATCTGATGAATAATGCTAAAAACACTGACTAGATGTGCTGTGAAACATACATCCATTCAAGTACCCAGATGAGATTGGACAAATTATTTAAATGTCAAACACCTGTCAGATGCTTCACCGAGTTCAGTCAGGCCCAGCTACCAATGCAGGATTGGATATTTCAACAAAGCAAGTTTCCATTATCAAGACACGAGGAAACCAAAGAAGAGAGCATTCTTCAAGGGTGTACTGAGGTGACAAAGGACTCAAAGGAGGGAGTGTGGGGAGCAGGCAGATTCAACAAAATTAGTACAGGATTTCATGGGCGTTTACACTGATGAGAAAACCTAGATTGTGTACTGGGGTCATTAGGGGAAAAAAAAGGGGGGGGGCTACCATAATCAGCATCTTTGGCTGGGGGGGGGAATAACAAAAAATAAATAAAAATAAAAATACTGCTTTTGAGGAGCAAAGCCCGACAATGTACAACTCTCACAATGGAACTGTAAGAAGCAGACTGGGTGGCGTATAACAGCAAGGAACCACGAAGTAACCAAATCCTAGTCATATGCACTGCTGATAATCGTTTTAGGAGCATCTAGCACAGAGCCTTGCTGCAAACCTGGATCCAGAGGTAATCCAGCACATCGGTTGATACTGTCAGTCCAGCAAAAGTAGACACCCCTCAATGATAGAGGCAATGTATTCTGTTGGCCGAAGACCAATTCGCCTCATGTGTTTAGTATTAGAAATACATAGCCATAAGCTAGACTAAGGTGCAGCCATTTTGAAGTGTTTGAAATCGCCATTTTGTTTTCTAACGTTTGCCTCTTGCTTTCTGTTAAAACTGCTTTGCTGAAAACGTATTCTGCTCCACTAGTACATTATTGTTCATGCATAGAGCAAGGCCGCGAGAGACTTGTTGAAACATAATGCAGCGACCCAGACAGAAATGTCTGGACTCCTCCCTCACAAGTCCTTTGAAGTAAGCAGCAAGGCATTTAATGTTTACACAGGTGCCAGCTAGTCTCGCTAATACAGTAGAAATGTTAGAAACAAACATTTAATGGCTTGAATTATGCTCTCCTTTACGGCCCCCCTTCCCTGAGCCCTGTAAAGCCCTGAAGAGCGGGTTGACCCCCAGTACACGATAGAAACTAGGAGATAGCAAGGCCTGGAATGTGTCTCTCCCCTGCACGCAGCTTGCTTGCGGAGAACAGAAGCAGTGTGTTCTTATAACAAAGAATTGTGTCTGCAGGGTCATGACATTGTAAACTGTTGCTAAATAAATGTCTGAAGGTGTCATACTCGTCACAATTGTCAATCATCGAACCCAATTCAAAGGAAATACATTATGGGCGGTATTGAATGTGTCACCACTTATTGTAAGATGCTTGCTTTGTATATATGTAATTGTTGTACGATTCTCACTCTTGCGTCCCCCGGGGTCTGGAAACACAAGCCACAGGGCGTGGGACCCAGTTGGCCAACTGACTTTTTGCTTTGCATTAAACCCTAGCTTTTGGGAATACAACCTTGTGTCTGTTGTATAAGTGTGTGTGGTGATTGTGCCTTGTTTCCATATGCGAGGGTCCCCCATGGGCCCCTTCACCCAGTCACCCAGCATTGCCCCTCCTCACCTTTGAAGCAAGCTTTTACTACATGGAACCCTAGGCAATCGAGTTAAATAAGATATGACCTACTGGCAATGATATATGAAGAATACAAAACATACCTTTATTATTATTACTGAAGTGTGGACATTCCTTTCAGGGTCCCGTTTAACCTTGTATTCCTTTCAACCAGCTACCTGCCTGAAAATGTACACTAATTGGTCAACCGCCAATACCTATAGGCGGCCCAAGGGAAACAGACTTTGTCTGTCCTGCAAATATCAGAAATCTACTTGGACTAATATACAATTTATTGTGAAAAATTAAGACCAACTATCCTGCAAGAAAGTTTCTACTTTACTGTTGAACATAAGATGGTCTGCTTTGCCAGGCAGAAAATCGTTAGAGCAAAAAAGGCCCATTGTTTCCGAAAAGCTTTTCCGGTATGGATGGTCATGTTGTGGTATTGGTGGGAAGGAGCTAGCTCCTTCCTTCATTGCCAATCGCTTTAGAATTAGGCAAGACTTCATTTGACTGGTTCTAGGCACTACAAAGAGACCGGAGGGGTGGGAGAAGGAACACAGAGGAAAGCTTTTTTTCATGCAAATTTAATGACACACAGACATGGGTGGGCACCAACAGAAGGCAGTTATTTAAATATAAAGTGCAAATAACTATTAGCTAAATAAATTGGTAAATGTTAAACCCTATTTTAGTTTTTCTCAAAGGACGGTAGAAGCAGGCTCTGCCAAAAGGAACACGGTCTGCGCTAGAAATAGACTACAGACATTACTGTGGTGTTCGCTAGCACTGGCAGGCCAGCACGTAACTCAGCAGCCGTTCGCGGTATGTCAAAGACCACAGGCAGGCTAAGGCTCAGGCACACAATGCAAGATTATGGAAAACAAGGTTTTGGAGGAGATGTAAAGCACAACAGGAAAATTGTTTTTATATTTAAAATGTTAATAATGTAGCAAAATGATGAAAACAGGAGCTACAGTGTATTCTTGCATAGGCTAGCAATATGTCCTAAATGGAAATATGAACATGAAGGAAGGAAGACTGCAGCACCCCTTGTATGGAAGGAGAACCGTTTTGAATGGAGCCATGCCCATATCCAAATATGCCAATAAAGCAAGTTAAGAGTACATAAGCTCCTGCCTGGCTCCAGTCTGGAGGAGCTTGGAATGCAAGAGGGACAGAAGATGCTGTTCAGGGAGCAGAGTTCTTTGCCCCCCCATCCTCAGTTATGTAAAGATTAAACTTGGTATCCTTGCACAATACTCTTGGCCTTAATTCCCTAGACGGGTGAACGTTAATGTGGTGTAAGCGTGATTAGGGGTACCCCTGTAATTAGGGCCTACCTTAGAGTATTCTGACCTCACCACAATATTCATTATAAACAGTGTTTGGCACCTTAAACCACACAAAAATCAAAACGTTGCTTTTCCACCTCCAGTGAAAGCCTTCCCAGCCCTTTGATGGCAGTCAGCACACTTCAAAAGTTCTAGAAGAGGGAGGCCAAAGCAGATATATAGAATCACACAACGAAACCTCTTGCATATCGATCAATGTTTTGGTTGGTACCGCTATCCCCCCCCCCCAACCAGAAAGATGTCAGACTATTGCTCACTGATGATCCCTCATGGGGGTAAACGCGTATGTGGTTGTCTGCACCCTGAGAGTGGTCCGCCTAGGGTTGAAAAAGACATGATAAACAGCAATGTACCATAAGAAAACATTTTCTGGACCAAAAAGCATGTCTGAGCTAATTTACATTCCCACAATGACCACTGACCAGGAGGTGAACTTCCACGGAAGGCTAACGCGTGTGCTGCGGAAAGTGGGGCTTTGGTGAAACAACCCAGTCTACATAAAGAGTAAAGCGATTGCGCAGAGTGCAGACTGGAAGACCATTTATAAGGTGAAACAACTTGTGTGTTGAAACATTGTATCTGATGAAGTCAAACCTAAAGATGAGTGTGTTATGTGCATATAACAGATAGGCAAGCAGATGCGGAGACTGCGCAAATGAGTCAAGAAATACAATCTCTCCCAGTGTTGCACCACAGAGGCTACCACTCACCGCTCTATTGGGAGAAAGATGGACAAAATGCATGCGTGATTCTCTAGCTTTAAATTACTTGACTCGCACAGCCCAGTTTTCACCGATACGGACCAAAGTAATGTTGGAAATCTTTCAGATGGTGCAAATCACCAATGTTGACAGTCCCAAAGCGTGAGGTATGCCTGGAAGACGGTGTATAATAGTTAAAAAAAAAAAAAAATTTAAAAAAAGAATCGGTTCCCATAGTAGAAACCTTGCAATGCATAGCATGGAAAAGGCCCCAAAAGTTTAACTCTCTACGAGGCACAAATTTTGGCTGCATAAAATGTCGTTTTATTTAATTAGCACATATATTCAACATTTTGTTTTACTTTCTGTAACATGTTGGCGGGGCTTTGTGCAATTGGGAAGAGTTGTGTGGCTATGGGTAGGGCATACATCTCACTGGTTTTGATGTTCAAATGCAGGCAGGTTTGGGGCTACCTCGGGTGCATTTAGAGCACAATGGGGCGGGGGATAGGGTGTAGTGGTGTCCTGCAGGCTGCAGAGGGGCCCTGGCGCCTTTGGGTGGAGAAGGCAGCAAGGGGAGGATGACCCCAGAGTACAGAGAGGGACTTCAGGGATAGACAGTACCGTAAAGTGGTGCAGACACAAGCCTTCAGCGCTGGGAAGCGCAGCAAGGTGGTGCACAGGTACACTTCTGGGATGGGTAGCACAGAGAGGTGGTCCAGAGGTGCGTACACCCCAGGCCGGGTATAGTAAGGCGTATTCAGGGGGTAGAGCACATTAACGTGGTGCAGAGGTTCCTACTAGGCTCTAGAATGGCCCCAATGCATTGTTGTGGTGCTTACCTTCTGGATGGAGGACTTGCCGCTGCGACGCAGCCCCATGAGCAGGATGCGCGGCTTGCTGTCCGATGGCGCCTCGCTCTCCTCCAGATCCGTCTCCTCCACTCCGTAGCCGAAGTCCTTGGGGAAGGAGTCCGGTGCCCCATAGCTTCCCTGCAGCTGCTCGTCGTCCCCGTACTGGATAGACATCTCCGCCCCTGGGCTATCCAGTGCCTGCGGGGGAAACCGAGAAAAGAGGCGATGTGTGGACTACTACCGCTGCTGCCAGCCAGTCATGGGGCAGCCGCGGTATACACGGACAGGGTGACTCGAGCGCATAGACCTGGCAAACCCTAGACCAGAGAGCTCAGAGGACCTCGCAGACCTAGCACAGCGCGGCCCCTGTACCGTGCGCAACGCTGCAGGTAGAGAACCAACGGGACTAGCACATTGATCCCATTCCCTGCACCCACAACCTAGAACGCCCCCACCAATATTCAAAAACCTAGGTACCCCACAGCTCAGCTTCCCTACCACCCAACTCCTGACCGGCCCCTTTCTCTTGGTCTGTCGGATAATTGGCTGCGGGGAGCCTGGACGCTTAGCTGATTGGCTTGATTTTTACGTCGATCAAAGAATATGACGTCGGGGTAGGCAAACAGGTTCGGCATGTCGCAGATCATGTGCCTATGAATCACCTGACTCGCAGAAGCTGCTCTGGGAGCCTGCGGATGATGGAGGAGGGAGGGGAGTACCGACCTTTGACCTCACAGCTGAGCAAGTCTACTGGCCCAGGGAAAGAGAAAACGGACTACACCGGAAGCAAGGCAAAGTAACGACCATTTTGAAATATCTCAATCCTTTTAGGAACGCACGAGAGCATTGTTACACTTGCATTTTCTTTGGTCGTAAATGTATACTAAAATATACAATGCGATTCAAGATAGTTTATTGAAACTACAAATTAGACAAATATTGAACAAGTAAAAACATGGGATGCTTGTTAGTAGTGATGCTTTTCTTTTTTCAGATTTTTTCTAAAGTCTATATTGCTTTATATTATGTTAAAGGATATTTATAGAGCGTACTATCACCACCTGAGTGGTACCCTGGCCCTTTTGTCTTCACTGGTGGCGTGCATACCCACATTTTGCTGTTCATTCTGTCATGTGTCCTACAATGGACCTTTGTCTTCTCCAATAGGATCTATGCACTGTAATTATTTTGCTGTTCTCTCTGCTAATTCTGCCATTTGTCTAGGAAGAAGCAAAAATGTTCCTATTGAGTTTAACTTGTAAGGGCTTCCATATTCTCACAACATGTGGGGAAATACATATCTTAAATGTCTTTGTATGGAGGGCATTCCATACCTCTCAACTTACACACTTTTGCATGCATGCCAACATTCAGAAGCACATGGGTGTGACGTCGTAATCACGAACGACGCATGCGGGAGCCTCGCCCTGGCTCGCGCATGCGCGTTTGTAATAAAGAACGTCCGTGCGGCAGTTGCCGCCGGGACTCTGGACGACACACATGCGTGTCCTGTGTCTCCTTTTGTGAGTGCGTGTGTGATAACACCGGGCGGCCCGATGCACGGGCTCGCCCACAACATCTGGCGACGAGGCGGGAATGCGAACGGAGCATTTCGTTCACACAACGCTACGTGTCAACCGTGGCATCGTGATACCGGTGCGTTCCCGGATGTGTTTCCAGGAATAGTGTGGGGCAGTAGCGGCCTGGAAAGGTGCTTGTGCGCTGCCCACATTTTGGAGGAACACCAAACAACCGGAAGGTCCGATGGCTACGCTACTCCTTACGGCGCAGTGGGTCGAGGTACATCCATTTGTGTGTACCAGTCAGGTTTGCGGCCTCTGACCCCGGTGGGAGGTGCCTGTGCGACCTGTGAACATGGCGGGAAGTGAAGGAGAAGCAGAGGAAGCGCAGGTGGTGGTGCGTAGACAACAGGGGTCTTTGTTACCCATGCAAGAATTTGACACATCGGGCCCCCCCTCGAAGTTGGGCCCGAAATGGCTGTTGTGGATAAAAAAATTGGGCATGTACTTTACTGCAACAGGAGAAACCGACGACGACGCAAAAAGGGCGACTCTGCTATACTCTGCAGGCATGGAAGTTCTACGAATTTATGAATCTCTCAACCTGCAAGTGGCAACCTATGACGCAGTCAAAACTGCCTTAAAGAATCATTTCATTCCGTTGTCCAACGTAGACTATGAGAGGTTCCTCTTCAGTGGCGAGAAACAGCGGGAAGAGGAGTCTCTTGATCAATTCTGCATGCGCCTCCGACAAATGGCCACGACCTGTAGATGGGACAACGATGAGGCCATGATTAGACATCAAGTAATCCAGGGTTGCAGCTCAGGCAAGCTTCGCAGGCAGGTGTTGAGGGAGCTGGGCTGGACTCTGCTACAGATCCTGGACAGTGGGAGAACATACGAACTGGCTGAATCAAGGGGTGTCAAAATGGACGCAGCGGTGCGTCCCGGCAGGTCAGAAGAGGCATTTGCAATTGGGAAACAGTCGTCGTCGAAGGCGAGGTGGAGCCAGAAATGCCAGGAGGTGGGTCCAACGCATGGAGCCGCGTCCATATGTCAATACTGCGGGTATGATTCACCGCACTCTGAGGACTGTCCCACCAAATCGAGATCCTGTGGCAGATGCAGCAGTCCAGGGCACTATGCCCGAATGTGTCGTGCTCCGGCACCAATAGCTACACAGAGGGGACCGGCCAGGTTGATAGGCGTCGGTTCAAGGAGGCAAAGGAGCATTGCGACATTGGAACAGGATGTGCAAGAACTAAACATCGCCGAAGAGGAAGAAGAGGAAGATGAAGTATTCTTCATTTCGAATATAGAGACAGGGACAAAGAAAAAGAGGCAACCCAAGTGTGTTGTGGACATTCAGGGGGTGCCGACACAAGTGCTGATTGACACCGGAGCATCGGTGTGCGTGTTTGCCGCCGATCGCTATCAGTGAATCCCGGGGCCACCTCCACTGGACACTTCCAGGGCGTAGATTTTCACTTTTGGTGGTGACACACCACTCCCCATTCAAGGTGTGTTCGTGGCGCCCGTCTCCAAGGGCAACAGGACCATAAAAGCCCGGTTTTTCGTCACTGACGTTCGCCCCCACTCTCTACTCAGTTGTGCAGTGTCAGAGAGGCATTGGACCTTGTACAGTTTGCGTTTGAAGTTTATCAAGTAGATATTGAGCAGTTGTTGGCCAGATTCTCAGGCATTTTCAAGGGAGTGGGGAAGTTGAAAGCTCCTCCTGTGCGGCTGCACATTGAGGGGTTCTTCAGGCCTACAGCTCTCAAACATCGACGGATCCCGTTTCATCTCCGGAATCAGGTGGAGGAAGAACTCCGGTCACTGATCCAAATGGACATCATTGAAAGGGTGGAAGGTCCGACGCCCTGGGTCTCGCCCATAGTGGTTGCTCCCAAGCCAAAACAGCCGGGAGCGGTGCGCATTTGTGTCGATATGCATTTCCCGAATGCGGCTATCAAAAGGGAGAGGCATATAACACCCACTCTGGATGACATTATTGGAGAGCTGCAAGGGGCGAGAGTGTTCTCGAAGTTGTATCTGAGGTCGGGCTATCACCAGCTTGAGCTCCACCCAGATTCATGTTATATCACAACGTTTACGATGCATGATGGCCTCTATCAGTTTAAGCGCCTGAGCTTCGGCATTTCATCTGCTGCAGAAGTTTTCCAAAATACAATCAGAGGGGCGCTAGCTCGACTGAAAGGTGTATTAAATATGAGCGACGACATCTTGGTCTTTGCCGAATCTGAAGCAGAACACATGCGAAGATTGGAACGCACCCTGAAGAGACTGGAGGAGTTGGGTCTCACCCTGCACCGTGAAAAGTGTGGGTTTTTCAAGGACAAGATTTGCTTCTTCGGTTTCATCTTTCATGCCAGCGGCGTGTCACACGATCCTGCAAAGGTCAAGGACATCCGTGAGGCCACAGCACCCCAGTCCCCCACGGAGGTAAGGAGCTTCTTGGGGATGGTCAACTACTGTGGGCGCTTTATTAGGGGCCTGGCTTCCTTGTCGGAACCCCTCAGGGCGCTAACCAAAAATGACGCTGCGTGGGTGTGGAACAGGAAGGAGCGGGAGGCCTTTCAGGCCATCAAAAATGCCCTGTCGGATGGGGATACCATGGCATACTTTGATCCCACTGCAGAGTCCGAAATTGTTGTTGACGCCAGCCCGGTGGGTGTAGGGGCGGTCCTGATGCAGGCGGACAACCAAGGGGACATGCGACCCATCGCTTACGCGAGCAAAGCGCTCACGAACACGGAAAGGCGATATTCGCAAATAGAAAGAGAGGCCTTGGCGATTCTTTGGGGCTGTCGTCATTTTCGTCTATACATCTTGGGCAAGCCTGGTGTGGTTGTGACAGATCACAAGCCCCTGCTGCCCATCCTGGCGGGAGTGTCATCAAAGCCACCGCCCAGAATAGAACGATAGATGGTGGCTCTCATGGAATATGGGGTCAAGCTCGTGTACAGACCGGGGACCAATAATCCGGCGGACTATCTGTCTCGCCACCCAAACCATGAGAAGGCGGAACAGACCAAGGAGGCGTCTGACTGTCAAGGGCTGCTGTGTCACGTGGTGGAGGGTGCGTTGCCGGTGGCACTGTCCAGGCTCACCATAGCAACAGAATCGTCCAAGGATGAAGTGTTTCACATTATCAGAACGGCGGTGAGAAGCGGTGACTGGAGAGAGGTGCTTCAGAACAACTCGAGGCGGCAGGCGGATCCCCAAAGAGATCTTCAGGCACTTTGGAGGGTGAGGGACGAACTGTCCATTTCAGACGACGGACTACTGCTGAGAGGGAGGCAAATCGTGATCCCACAAGTACTGAGAACTCGTGTAATGGAAGTAGCCCACATAGGGCATCAAGGGGTCGCCAAGACCAAGGCGAGACTCCGACCCAAAGTTTGGTTCCCCGGCCTAGAGGGAATGGTTGAGCTTTTCGTGAGAAGGTGTCTACCTTGCCAAGCAGCGAGTCCGGGGGAGAAAGCCCCGCCCATTAGCTCGATGGAACGGAGCGAAAAACCATGGGGAACTGTCCATGTGGATTTTGGATCGACGTGGCGAGGCATGTATTTTTTAGCTGTGGTAGACCAATGGTCAAGATATCCCGAGGTGGAGGTAGTGGAAGGCACAGCTACTGTGTACACCACCAGGGCCCTGGACAGAATGTTCGCAACACATGGTTTCCCCGAACTATTGTGCTCTGACAATGGCCCTCCATTTACGGGGAGTCAATTCGCTCAATACCTAACCGAGAGGGGCATCCAGCACAGGAGGGTGTTGCCTCTGTGGCCTCGGCCAAATGGGGAAGCCGAGAGGCTCATGCACACTTTGAACAAGGTGCTGAGGACATCTGAAAATGGAGGGGAGGACCTACAGAAGAAGCTAGTGGAGTTCCTGAGAGAGTATAGGACCACGCCTCATCAGTCAACTGGTGTCGCCTCCGCGGAAGCGCTCTTCGGGCACTGTCCCCGCGGAATGATACCTGAAATAGAAGGCCAGGGACCGGGGGTCATTGACAATGAGAAAGTAAGGGAAGAGCGAGCAGCACGCAACCAGAGGGAGAGCGAACGTAGGGGCCTACAAGACAAGGAAGTAGCCGTATGTGATTCAGTGCTAGTACGGAACCGCCGACCGGAAGGCAAACTGTCCCTTCCCTATGAACCTCACCCGTGGACAGTCACGCACGTGAAGGGAACGATGGTCACGGCGGCATATGCACGAGGGACGGTCACTCACAACAGGTCAACTGACGTGAGTGATCCTGGCGAAGGGGCGTCCTCTGAAACCGTCCAAGAGAATCCCGTGGAGGACACAGTGCGGGACGACGCTCTACTAGCAGAGGGTCCCAGTGTAGTCTCCTCGATTACACCAAGGTATCCCGCGCGACGAGACCGCAGACTGCCCGCTCGCTTCAAGGACTATGTCCTGGACTCTGGAGACTGAGCCGAGGCTACAGCCATTACACAACCCACGTTGGGTCACATGTTCTGTATTCCCAGTTTGCACTGTTTTGGCATTATCAATGTTTGTGTTGTTTTTGATTAAAGAAAAAAAGGGATGTGACGTCGCAATCACGAACGACGCATGCGAGAGCCTCGCCCTGGGTCGCGCATGCGCGTTTGTAATAAAGAACGTCCATGCGGCAGTTGCCGCCGGGACTCCGGACGACACACGCGTGTCCTGTGTCTCCTTTTGTGAGTGCGTGTGCGATAACACCGGGCGGCCCGATGCACGGGCTCGCCCACAACAATGGGGCGGGGAGATTTCGTTAGAAATCGGGAGAAATAAATGTTCCCATAGGAATGCATTAGGGTTAGAATTATGTAAGGCGGGAGAAGGGGAAAATCGGGAGTCTCCTGCCTAAATCACGAGGGTTGGTCTGTATGCTTTTGGTGGGTGTTGTTGTAGGCGAGCCCATGCCTCGGGCCGCCCGGTGTTAGCACACACGCACACGCACTCGCACAAGGAGACACAGGACACGCGTGTGTGTCGTCCGGAGTCCCGGCGGCAACTGCCGCACGGACGTTCTTTATTACTAACGCGCATGCGCGACCCAGAGCAAGGCTCCCGCATGCGTCGTTCGTGGTTGCAACATCACATCCCTTTTTTTCTTTAATCAAAAACAACACAAACCTTGATAATGCAAAAACAGTGCAAACTGGGAATACAGAACATGTGACCCAACGTGGGTTGTGGAATGGCTGTAACCTCGGCTCAGTCTCCAGAGTCCAGGACGTAGTCCTTGAAATGAGCGGGCAGTCTGCGGTCTCGTCGTGCGGGATACCGCGGGGTACTTGAGGAGACTGCGCTGGGACCCTCTGCTAGCGGAGCATCGTCCCGCACTGCGTCCTCCACGGGATTCTCTTGGACGGTTTCAGAGGACGCCCCTTCGCCAGGATCACTCGCGTCAGTTGACGTGTCCACCTACTTAAAGAAGGACCTGTTGCGAGTGACCGTCCCTCGTGCACATGCCGCCGTGACCATCGTTCCCTTCACGTGCGTGACTGTCCACGGGGGAGGTTCATAGGGAAGGGACAGTTTGCCTTCCGGTCAGCGGTTCCGTACTAGCACGGAATCACCCACGGCTACTTCCTGTCTTGTATGCCCCTACGTTCGCTCTCCCTCTGGTTGCGTGCTGCTCGCTCTTTCCTTACTTTGTCATTGTCAATGACCCCCGGTCCCCAGCCTTCTATTTCAGGTATCATTCTGCGGGGACAGCGCCCGAAGAGCGCTTCCGCAGGGGCAACACCAGTTGACTGATGAGGCGTGGTCCTATACTCTCCCAGGAACTCCACTAGCTTCTTCTGTAGGTCCTCCCCTCCACCTTCAGATATCCTCAGCACCTTGTTCAAAGTGCGCATAAGCCTCTCGGCTTCCCCATTTGTCCGATGCCACAGAGGCGACACCCTCCTGTGCTGGATGCCCCTCTCGGTTAGGTATTGAGCGAATTGACTACCCATAAATGGAGGGCCATTGTCCGAGCACAATAGTTTAGGGAAACCATGTGTTGCGAACATTCTGTCCAGGGCCCTGGTGATGTACACAGTAGCTGTGCCTTCCATGACCTCCACCTCGGGGTATCTTGACCATTGGTCTACCACAGCCAAAAAATACATGCCTCGCCCCGTCGACCCAAAATCCACATGGACAGTTCCCCAGGGTTTTTCGCTCCGTTCCATCGAGCTAATAGTTGGGGCTTCCTCCCCCGGACTCGCTGCTTGGCAAGGTAGACACCTTCTCACGAAGAGCTCAACCATTCCCTCTAGGCCGGGGAACCAAACTTTGGGTCAGAGTCTCGCCTTGGTCTTGGCGACCCCTTGATGCCATATGTGGGCTAGTTCCATTACACGAGTTCTCAGCACTTGTGGGATCACGATTTGCCTCCCTCTCAGCAGTAATCCGTCGTCTGAAATGGACAGTTCGTCCCTCACCCTCCAAAGTGCCTGAAGATCTCTTTGGGCATCCGCCTGCTGCCTTGAGTTGTTCTGAAGCACCTCTCTCCAGTCACCGCTCCTCACTGCCGTTCTGATGATGTGAAACACTTCATCCTTGGACGATTCTGTTGCTATGGTGAGCCTGGACAGTGCCACCGGCAACGCACCCTCCACCACGTGACACAGCAGCCCTTGACAGTCAGAAGCCTCCTTGGTCTGTTCTGCCTTCTCATGGTTTGGGTGGCGAGACAGATAGTCGCCGGATTATTGGTCCCCGGTCTGTACACAAGCTTGACCCCATATTCCATGAGAGCCAACATCCATCGTTCTATTCTGGGCGATGGCTTTGATGACACTCCCGCCAGGATGGGCAGCAGGGGCTTGTGATCCGTCACAACCACAACAGGCTTGCCCAAGATGTATAGACGAAAGTGACGACAGCCCCAAAGAATCGGCAAGGCCTCTCTTTCTATTTTCGAATACCGCCTTTCTGTGTTCGTGAGCGCTTTGCTTACGTAAGCGATGGGTCGCATATCCCCTCTGTTGTCCGCCTGCATCAGGACCGCCCCAACACCCACCGGGCTGGCATCAACAACAATGACGGATTCTGCAGTGGGATCAAAGTACGCCATGGTATCCCCATCCGACAGGTCATTTTTGATGGCCTGAAAGGCCTCCTGCTCCTTCCTGTCCCACACCCACGCAGCGTCATTCTTCGTTAGCGCCCTGAGGGGTTTCGACAAGGAAGCCAGGCCCCTAATAAAGCGCCCACAGTAGTTGACCATCCCCAAGAAGCTCCTTACCTCCTTGGGGGACTGGGGTGCTGTGGCCTCACGGATGTCCTTGAACTTTGCAGGATCGGGTGACACGCCGCTGGCATGAAAGATGAAACCGAAGAAACAAATCTTGTCCTTGAAAAACTCACACTTTTCACGGTGCAGGGTAAGACCCAACTCCTCCAGTCTCTTCAGGGTGTGTTCCAATCTTCGCATGTGTTCTGCTTCAGATTCGGCAAAGACTAAGACGTCGTCGTTCATATTTGATACACCTTTCAGTCCCGCTAGCGCCCCTCTGATTGTATTTTGGAAAACTTCCGCAGCAGATGAAATGCCGAAGCTCAGGCGCTTAAACTGATATATGCCATCATGCGTCGTAAACGTTGTGATATAACGTGAATCTGGGTGGAGCTCAAGCTGGTGATAGCCTGACCTCAGATCCAACTTCGAGAACACTCTCGCCCCTTGCAGCTCTCCAATAATGTCATCCAGAGTGGGTGTTATATGCCTCTCCCTTTTGATAGCCGCATTCGGGAGGCGCATATCGACACAAAGGCGCACCGCTCCCGGCTGTTTTGGCTTGGGAGCTACCACTATGGGCGAGACCCAGGGCGTCGGACCTTCCACCCTTTCAATGATGTCCATTTGGATCAGTGAACTGAGCTTTTCCTCTACCTGATTCCGGAGATGAAACGGGATCCGTCGATGTTTGAGAGCTGTAGGCCTGATGGTCCCGTCAATGTGCAGCCGTACAGGAGGAGCCTTCAACTTTCCCACTCCCTTGAAAATGCCTGAGTATCTGGCCAACAACTGCTCAATATCTACTTGATAAACTTCAAACGCAAAGTGTACAAGGTCCAATGCCTCTCTGACACCGCACAACTGAGTAGAGAGTGGGGGCTAACGTCGGTGACGAAAAACCAGGCTTTTATGGTCCTGTTGCCCCTGGATACGGGTGCCACGAACAAACCTTGAATCGGGAGTGGTGTGTCACCGCCAAAAGTGAAAATCTTCGCCCCGGGATTGACTGATAGTGATCGGCGGCAAGCACGCACACCGATGCTTCCGTGTCAATCAGCACTTGTGTCGGCACCCCCTCAATGTCCACAACACACTTGGGCTGCCTCTTTTTCTTTGTTCCTGTCTCTATATTCGACATGAAGCACACTTCATCTTCCTCCTCTTCCTCTTCGGCGATGTTTAGGTCTTGCACATCCTGTTCCAATGTCGCAATGCTCCTTTGCTTCCTTGAACCGGCGCCTATCAGCCTGGCCGGTCCCCTCTGTATAGCTATAGGTGCCGGAGCACGACACATTCGGGCATAGTGCCCTGGACCGTTGCACCTGCCACAGGATCTCGATTTGGCGGGACAGTCCTCAGAGTGCGGTAAATCATACCTGCAGTATTGACATATGGACGCGGCCCCATGCGTTGGACCAACCTCCTGGCGTTTCTGGCTCCACCTCGCCTTCGACGACGACTGCTTCCCAATTGCAAATGCCTCTTCTGACCTGCCGGGACGCACCGCCACATCCATTTTGGCACCCCTTGATTCAGCCAGTTCATATGTTCTCCCACTGTCCAGGATCTGTAGCAGAGTCCAACCCGGCTCCCTCAATACCTGCCTGCGAAGCTTGCCTGAGCTGCAACCCTGGATTACTTGATGTCTAATCATGGCCTCATCGTTGTCCCATCTACATGTCGTGGCCATTTGTCGGAGGCGCGCACAGAATTGATCAAGAGACTCCTCTTCCTGCTGTTTTTCGCCACTGAAAAGGAACCTCTCATAGTCTACGTTGGACAAAGGAATGAAATGATTCTTTAAGGCAGTTTTGACTGCGTCATAGGTTGCCACTTGCAGGTTGACAGATTCAGAAATTCGTAGAACTTCCATGCCTGCAGAGTATAGCAGAGTCGCCCTTTTTGCATCGTCGTCGGTTTCTCCTGTTGCAGTAAAGTACATGTCCAATTTCTTTATCCACAACAGCCATTTCGGGCCCAACTTCGAGGGGGGGCCCGATGTGTCAAATTCTTGCATGGGTAACAAAGACAACTGAAGCAAGAGACCAGGTGAAATACCCAGTCATACAGCCGCTCTCCGAGATCCCAATCTGGGTTATAATTAATTTCAGATCATATAGGCATTCAGTATCAATTTGTAGAAGTAATGTTCAAAAAGACTCAGAAGATGTAGTTATGTTTCAACGATGATTTTATCTGTCAAACCATAGTTTTATGAAAAAGTAAATGGTTGTCACTAATAACGTTTTTAGTGAGGAAGAATTTGCCACATTAGCTCAATAATCAGACTAAGTTATGCCAATGCATTTCGGAATAGATATTCCTTCATCAGGGCAAGTCTAAACAGCATAAACATCATATGTACATTCACATGATTAAATCAAAATCCAAATTCCACATATAATACCAAAAATGTAAAGTACATACCAATAAGTTGTGTTTGTAGAATCAAAAGGTGGACCGAATCAAAATAAAAAAATAAAAAACAGAAGAAAAGGAAAACCAATCAGTATTGACAACCATTTACTTTTTCATAAAACTATGGTTTGACAGATAAAATCATCGTTGAAACATAACTACATCTTCTGAGTCTTTTTGAACATTACTTCTACAAATTGATACCGAATGCCTATATGATCTGAAATTAATTATAACCCAGATTGGGATCTCGGAGAGCGGCTGTATGACTGGGCATTTCACCTGGTCTCTTGCTTCAGTTGTTATTGTTGGCTTGGGTGTCTCCAAACCTTTTACAGCCTGCTCCTGCACAAAGGACTACTTCTGAAAAGACTGATACCTTTTTGAGATTTGGTATACCCTTCACAAGTAGATGAATTTTCCAGTGGTGCCCACTCATTTTGCTTCCTGGGTAACAAAGACCCCTGTTCTCTACGCACCACCACCTACGCTGCCTCTGCTTCTCCTTCACTTCCCGCCATGTTCACAGGTCGCACAGGCACCTCCTACCTGGGTCAGAGGCCGCAAACCTGACTTGGAAAAACGAATGGACGTACCTCGACCCACTGCGCCGTGAGGATTAGCATAGCCGTCGGACCTTCCGGTTGTTTGGTGTTCCTCCAAAATGTGGGCAGCGCACGAGCACCTTGCCAGGCCGCTACTGCCACACACTATTCATGGAAACACATCCGTTTTGCTTGCTTTGGATTCCGGGAACGCAACGGTATCACGATGCCACGGTTGACACGTAGCGTTGTGTGAACGAAACGCTCTGTTCGCATCCCACCTTGTCGCCAGATGTTGTGGGCGAGCCCGTGCCTCGGGCCGCCCGGTGTTAGCACACACGCACACGCACAAGGAGACACAGGACACGCGTGTGTGTCGTCCGGAGTCCCGGCGGCAACTGCCACACGGACGTTCTTTATTACTAACGTGCATGCGTCGTTCGTGGTTGCGACATCACAGGTGTCACCCATAGCTCTCAACCATTTGTGTCACAATGGGCGGGTGAAAACACCCGATTTTGTATTTGGCGGGTGAGAGGCCCATTGCAATGAATGGGCGTGCTGGAGACTTTGCGGGTGAGTCAGCTGTTTACAAGGCAGGTGAAACCAGCCAAAAGTATGTGAGTTGAGAGCTATGTGATCACCCCCATGTACTCAGTCCCTCTTCTGGGGGACATGGTGCGTTCCACTGTTGGTGTCATGGTCACATGTGACCATGCAAATAAAAGGGACAAGCCACTTCCGGCTCATCAGTCGATCCAACTGTGACTCTGGTGTCGTCCTTATCGGCACCATGCTGGTGCAACACTGTGTGCTGTGGGCCCAAGGACGGGGCCCAGCACGAGGACGGTGCCCCTGCTGGGCAACGCCGTCCCCTGTGTATGCTAGGGCCAAAGCCGGGGCTGCGGTAAGCTGAGTGCCCACAGCTCACGTGTGCTGTTCCGGTGATCTGTAGCTCCCCTGGTGATCCCTGGGACTCATGGGCTGCATGACCGCAGCCCACCAATGGTGCGAGTCAGGTGATCCCGACATCTATGTGGCCCGCTCTGTGACCCGGGAGCGGGCCACCACACTCAGGTCAGACACTTGCCAATCTCCTTATATGCCCATATATTTCCGGGGGCTATCACCCATCAAAAGCAAATTCCAGTGTTTTCACCCACAAAAGATTGTGAGCTATAAAAGTGCAGGAGACGTGTCTCTTATTTTCTACATCTCCTAATTCACATTGCTAGCAGATACTGTCCTCCGTGAGCTTCTTGTTTGAGCTCTATCAGCTAGTTTCTATTTCCAGATTGTGGTCACTCAGTCTATATTTATTGAGTGTTTTCTGTGCGTGTGATTTTGCTTCCTTTATTATTATAATAAAAAATAAAATAAAATAGGCAATCTGCAAGTGTAAAGTTTTGCCTAAATGGCCTCAATCGTTTATACTAGTTGTGCCGTTCTAATTCTGCTCTTCAGTACATTGTATGTTGTTTCTTTAAATTTTCTTCTAAGTTGTTGGCCAGTTTCTCCTCATATCTCTGGCATAACTCTTCTCAACTCCCAGCTCCCTAGCCACCCATATAAGTCATTGGGGCACTGCTGCGGAATGCCCACAATTCTGTAATATATTGAGGGGTTGTTTCGAGGGGTTTTCTCTTTCATCTTGTAGAGCCTGGTATTGTAGGTAGTTTGGGTTTCTGCTCTTGATAGGACACACACATTTAATAATGCGCTTTTGGATGTTGAGCAGTAGAGGGGATCTCCCTAGTTCCTCTGTGCACTCATGGTTTGAGCTGTTTCTACACACAAGAAGTGCCTGTTGCCAGAGCTTGAAGTGCCGAATTTGTCCAATTCTGCATCTAGAAGGCAAGCAAATTGCATACATGCCTACCCTCCGCATTTAGGCGGACTCTCACGATTTCTCAGCGAAATATATTGGTATTTTTCACATTCTACCACCTTCCACCCTCCTTCTGGTCTCTAGGTTTGCCGCTACCCCTCTGGGCCTCAACTGCAAATCCCACGCTCTCTTTGGCTCCCACAGGCTTTTTGTACCCGTGCCTTCCTGTCTTAACCCATTCCTCTGCCCGCCCCCGCCACACTGGTTGCACATCCCTCCTGATTCTGGGGCCCAATCTGAGGGCTGCTGCAGTAAAATGTTACAAACCCCCTCTTAGCCCCACCCACTTTGGGTTCACAACAATTTGTACAGTCTCACTTAGGGTTCCTACTGGATGTCGGGTTAGGGTTCCACTTTTTTCAGGCTGCAGTGATTACTGCTTCCCTTTGTTGACAGGTACCCTGTTGTTATTCTGCACATAAATTGTCTTTTTTTGACTGGCGGCCCTCTGGGTTTACTTGGACTGGCAATGCATGCTGCTCCTGGTAGATCTGTAAGGATGTAAAGGGAACTCAGCCAGAATTAAGGGTACATGGCAATGGGTTATCGAAAGTGGTACCAGTCAAGAAATTCAAGGCACATTCAGAGGATTCAGGGACTGGGGCCTGTTAGATCCAGCCTCCGTGGCTCTGCGCACGGGGAGACTGGATCGGTGAGGGCGCTAGGCCGCGCGGCCTGCGTGTCGCAGCTGTAGCCGGAGCAAATAAGACACGCAACACACACTGCTCTGGTTCGCCCGGAAATGCCTCCCGTGCTCGAGGGCGGGGCTTTTATTTGAACGCCCTGCATCACCGCGTAGCGGGACGCAGGGCGGATGTAACATTCCTCCTTTATTTCAAACAAATTTAGCTATAACCAAACATGTGCTATGCACTTCAATTCAAACAAATGCTAACAATGTTCATGTACAAAAAACCCTCCTTGCTACCAGTCCACAGGGGGCCGACTACCATACATAGGGCCTGATCACGACCTCGGCGGTAACGCTAATGCTATTAGCGCGGGGGCTATTAGCGTAACCGCCATAGCCCCCGGCGCTAATAGCGCGGGATCACGAGTTGGGCGGACTTGGAAGTCCCCATTCCCCATTGAGCCCATTCGTGAATGCCCCATTCACCATTGGGCTCAATGGGGAAAATTCGTGCTCTTACCGCCGGCGGATTTCCCGCCGGCGGTAATAGCGCGAATTTTCGGCGGATTTCCCCCCAGCCAAGAGCTGGGGGGAAATCCGCCGAAGCCCTGATTCGGCGGACCCTTAAATCCGGTGGTAATAGCGCTACTGCCGGATTTAAGGGTTACCGCCGAGGTCGTGATCTGGCCCATTGTCTCTGAGCCCGGCGGGCGGTCTCGTAGCAGTTCTCAACCCATACCGCCCTCGGCTAGGGCTGACCCCTGCTGTCCCATTGGGTGGCTCACCTTCTCTGTCCGGCTCTCCCATGTCCGGCTCGCTCCACTGCTCCCACGTCCTGTCACCCGCTGCTGCCTCATCCTGGAGGGGCGCGGGCTCTTCTTCGTTGGACTGAGACGCTTCATCTTCTTGGTGGCCTTCACCATGGGTCCACAAGTTGCATGGTACCGCCTTGAACCACGACGCATTTCGTGTCACCTGGCAGGATCCTCTCGTCACCGTCACCATGGTCCCATGCTTCTCACTGACGGTCCATGGGAGCTCTTCATATCTGGTGTCCAGTTTGGACCTTGTCAGATTTCGCAGCATGACCACCTGGTCGCCCACATGGTGGTCGGATGGTTTTGCCCTCCTTTTTGCACTCATTTGTGCATTGGCACTCGTCCTCCTTCTCTCAGTGCGCTCCTGATCGACATCATCCGGTGTTTTGCTGGAGTGATGTGGGATCGATGACTTTATAACGGTGCCATACATGAGGTCGGCTGGTGGGACACCCGTCGTGCTGTGCGGGGTAACCCGGTAATTCCTCAGAAACCGGTAATGGTCAATTTTCCACGGGCTGGCATTTGCCTTTGACACTCTCAGTACTTTGTTCAGGGTCCTCATGAAACCTTCCACATCGCCGTTCACCTGGGGCCATCTCGGCATGATGTGGTGGTACTTGATGTTCAGTTCTTGCAGATACTGTTTGAATTCCTCCCCCTTGAAAGGGGGGCCATTGTCGCTCTTGATAGTGGTTGGTAGACCATGGGTAGCAAACATTTTCTCAATGGCAGGGATGACTACCTCCGCCGCTGTGGATTCCACTATCTCGACCTCGGGGTATCGTGAGTGGTCGTCGATAGCCACCAAGAGATGCAGGACTTCTCGCAGTTCACAGAAATCGATGCTGATGGCATCCCATCGGCCACAACCACGGTCTGCTGACTGAATGGGTTCCGGTTCAGGCGGGGCTCCGGTTATTTGGCAGGGTAGGCATGTACTTATTAAATGTTCGACCTGCTCGTCAATCTGTGGGAACCACACCCGGTTCCTGATCCGAGCTTTTGTCCGCGCCATCCCTTGATGTCCTTCATGGGCCAGTGCTACTATTCTCCCTTGTAGGCTCGGTAGGATGACGAGTCGATTTCCCCTGAGCAGCAGTCCGCTTTCTGTGATCGACAAGTCTTATCTCACGGTGAACATCCCAGATAGAAAAACCTTCACCTCAACTGTCCTGTTGTGGGTGTTCTTCATGAATGTCTTCCAGTCACCTGCGACAGGGGTCTTTGTGGGTTTCAGACTCGATGTCCTCGATGCCGACCGCCTTGGGTCTCATGGCTCGCACCACCTGGCATATGTGCTCCTTGGTCTCTTCGGCCACTTGCACTTCTTGTGAGGTTGCCGCTCGAGGGTTTTTATTTGGGAGGAAGTCCGCCGGGATACCGCTTCCCGGCTGGTAAGCCAGTTCAAAATTGTACTGCTGGATGTGCAGCAACCATTTTGTGATCCTTGCCGGTGGGTGTGACATACCCATGAAAATTGGCAGTAGGGGTTTGTGATCTGTGATTGCCGTGAATCTCCGTCCGTAGAGGAATAGATTAAAGTGGCGACACCCCCATAGCACGGCAATGGCGTCTTTCGCGATATGAGAATACCGCTGTTCCGTCATCGTGAGAGCCCTGGAGGCGTATGCGATGGGCCTTTTTTCCCCCTCTTTGGTGACCTGCATGAGGATGGCCCCCAACCCGACGGGGCTCGCGTCCACGAATAGTTCCGTCGGGAGCTCGGTGTCATAATACGCCATCTTTGTGTCAACGGTCAGGGACTCCTTAATGTTCTCGAAAGCCACCTGGCACTCCTGCCCCCATTGCCACTTGGCGTTTAATGTGGTCAGTCCACGTAGGGGCTCCGAGAGAGTGGCCAGATTTCGGATGAACCTACTGCAGTAGGTGGCCATGCCCAGGAAACTGCGCACTTCAGTGGGTGTCAGTGGTGGGCTCGCCGCTTGAATGTCCGCGACCTTCTGGGGGTCAGGGGGATGCCTGCACTGCTGAATTTGTATCCAAAGAATGTGATTTCAGATTTGAGAAACTCACACTTCTCCTTGTGTATGGTCAGTCCAGCGTCTTCGAACCTGCCCAGTAGGGTCCGGAGCCTTTTGAGGTGTTCTTCCCTGTCGTGCGCGTGAATCAAGATATCGTCGCTCATGTTGAGGACACCGGGTATGTCCCATATGACTTCTTGGATGGTTTGTTGAAAAACTTCAGCCGCTGACGAAATCCCAAAGCTCAGGTGTTTGGACCTCCGCAGCCCCAGATGTGTTGAGAAGGTCGTGATGTAGCGAGAGTCCCTGGGAAGTTTTAGCTGGTGGTACCCCGCTTTTAGGTCAACTTTGGAGAACACTCGTGACCCTGTCAGGTCGGCCACGATTTCATCTAGTGTTGGTGTGATGTGGCGCTCCCGCTTGATGGCGGTGTTCGGGAGACGCATGTCTATGCAGATCCGGACTTTTCCGGGCTGTTTGGGCTTCCTTGTTACTACCATCGGGGAGACCCATGGTGTCGGCCCAGTCACCCCCTCAATTATTCCGGCTTCTTCCAACGCTTTGAGTTCTTTTTCCACTTGCTCTCACATGTGGAATGGTGTTCTCCTGTGTCTCACTGCTTTCGGCTGTACCGATTCATCAATGTGAAGCCTGATGGTCTTCCCTTTCAGGCACCCTATCCCCTTCTGCAGTTTGGGGTATTGCTTCAAAATGTTTTTGACTTCTTCCACTTCATCGATTTGGCAGATGAACTTGACCAAACCCAAATCCTCTGCCGCGTCCCCACTCAAAAGGCATTCGATCCCCGCCTTCACGACGTAGATCTTTGACCATAGCTTGTTTTCGCCGTGGACTAGAGTGGTGCGGAATCTGCCAATGACTGGTAGGGGCCTCCTGCTGCCGTACGCAAACAACAGTGTGTCTGTGTCCTTCAGATCCGGTTTGGGTCGTAACGTCTGGAACATGCTCGTGGGCATGACATTGACGGAGGCTCCCGTGTCGATGGTCATCCAGACCTGCTGATCTTGAATGGTCACCAAACATTTTCGCCTTCGGAGGTTCTTTCTCTGTGGTGCCTGCCCCTGGTCCAACGCCGACACTAGGTAGACCTTCCTTCCTTTTCTCCCTTGTTCCTTGCCGGCTTCATGGTGTGAGCCTGGGACATCATCGCCCTCTTCCTCGGTCGATGAGTTGGCCGTTCCGACTCGCCTTGCGCTGGCCTGCTTCTTCTTTTTGTTCCCGCTCTTTTCTTGGGGACCCTGTGGGGGCTGTGCCGTGGTACCTGCTGACCGGCACACCTTTGCATAGTGGTCCTTCCTACCACACGCTCCGCATATGGTGCCTTGCGCGGGGCAGTTTCGTCGCCCATGTCGAGGTCCGCCACACCATCCACACTCCGTGGGACCCGGGACACGTGGTTGCCACCTGTTTTGGGCGTAGCTGCCACCAGACTCGTCTCTCGTGAATTGTCTGTTGGTGACATGGGACACCATGGCTGTGGTGAGGGCGGGTTGCAGTTTGTGTAGCGTTGCCCCCATGTTGGCAGCCCTGGCGTGTGCCATTTCTCTTTGTCGACCCAATTCGAGAATCCGTTGGAGGGAGATGCCTTTCTCAGCAAGTACCATCCGTCTCAGCTTTTCCGATTGGATGCCATTGATAATTTGCCTCCGGATTTCTTTTTCAACGTTCGTGAACTCACAGGACATGGCTAGCTTCCTCAGCCGTGTGTGTTAGGCGTCCAGTGTTTCCTCTTCTGCCTGTATGGTGGTGCAGCATATGAAAGTCTCATAGTCCGGGTTCAATTGGGGGAGGAAGTGCGCCGTCAGGGCATCTTTTGCACTTGTGTATGCGTCCTGGCCATCATCAACGTTTAGAGAGTTGAATATGCGTAGTACCTCATCCCCCACGTTTAACAGCAGATGGGACCTCATTTTCCTGGCAGTTGTTATGTCCATGCATTCCATCGCCATTTCGAATTTCTGGATCCATAGCTGCCACCTGGGGCCAACTGTGAAAGTATCAAACGGTTGGATCAAACCTGAGGCACTCCCTTGCGAGCGAGCCCGTGGTGATGACATCGTCAAGTTTGCCGCCAATCTTGATGGTGTGCCGGGTCTGGGGGTGGATGTTCCGGTCGCCATGTTGTGGTTCGCCTGCCTCACCTCGGTGTGGGTCCCTGGGCAGCCCCTTCGAGTGTCCAACTGGGCAGCAGTGGCGAGATCCGGCGCACAACACGTGCCCACGTGCCCCCGTAGTCAGCGTGGCTCAGCTTTGGGCCTCCTCTGATCTTTCCAAGATCTTCTGACCCCTGGGATGCATCTGCAGAGTTTTGTCGCCTCTCCGTATGGGCAGGCCGCTGTATGTAAGTTGGGCCAGGTTCGGGGATGCTTTCCCCTGAATGCGAGAGAAAAAAACATTTTGTTTTTTTCATTTTTTTTTTTTTTTGTGGGTGGGGGTCCCGTGCATGTGCCCCCCACCGGGTGTTCAAAAATTACTCGGCGCTGGCCGTGAGCCATCCGGAGCTCATCGAGCACCGAACGTGTGCGTGTCAAGTAGTTCACCTCGTCGCCATTGTTGGATCCAGCCTCCGCGGCTCTGCACGCGGGGAGACTGGATCGGTGAGGGCGCTAGGCCGCGCGGCCTGCATGTCGCAGCTGTAGCCGGAGCGAATAAGACACGCAACACACACTTCTCTGGTTCGCCCGGAACTGCCTCCCGTGCTCGGGGGCGGGGCTTTTATTTGAACGCCCTGCGTCACCGCGTAGCGGGACGCAGGGCAGATGTAACAGGGCCCTCCCAACTTTCTCGCCCCACCTCTGGGTTAGGACTTCTTCTGGAATACACCCAGGTAGGCCTCCTACCCCTGTCTGGAAGCTGTCCCTGCCCCCCCCCCTCCGACAGGTCCAATCCTCTGACCCTGTCACACAGGGCATCACCATCTTTATAGATGGGATGGAGGAGCCCTTTGGACTAAGTGTCTGGGAAGTGCCCATATTGTAGAGTAATATTGAATAGTTTCACTAGTGATTTTTGTCTTTGGTATGAGCTATGCTTGAGAATCTCATTTAGTATTTTATCTGGACCACATTATTTCTTTACCTTTAGTTTTTGGACACCTTTTTTTAATTCCTCAATTGTTATAGCTTTGTCTATGGGTGTTTGCAGGTCTTTAATAATTCCTTCAGGGAGATTCAGCTTTATGAAGACACATTTCTGGACATCTGCAAGGTTTTCAGTGGGGATCTCCTTGTATAGGTTTGTAAAGTAGTCCATATTTGGCCATTGCTAATAGCTATATCATGTTTTTAGCTTCCCACAAGGTTCCCAGAAGGAGCTGCTGTTGCTGGAGCCTCTATCTGTGTCAGGTCCTGGTGTCCGTCCACACCAGGGGTCGCAGTAACACCACTAATCTTCCTCCAGAGAACACCGCCCCTGTGAATATTGACACGGATGGGAGAGGGCTCTGCTTAAAGGCTCGTGGGGGAAAGCGATTCTACCCGCTCCAGGCTGCAAGAAAAGCAATAATGTCATACTTGCAAACCGTACAGATTTAGGCAGTAGGCTACTGCTTTTTAAGCAGTCCTACCGCCTACAGATTTCGGTGACGGATCCTACTGCTTTTTACAGTGGCAGGTGATTTATGTGACTCTAAGGCAGGCTCCAGAACAAAGCATGCAACACATTAATTTGTCTGCACAGTGGGCTGGTAGGTGATTACTTTGATTGTGTCTGACCAATCCACTGACCTGACACTTGACTCTGTCATGCACTCTTGCCAGAACCACCAGTGAAGGCAAGCGACAGTGTAACACCATCACAGTAGCATCTGCCTATCAGACTGAAGGGGGTTTCAGTCGCCATGTCATTCAGTGTTCAACTTGCAATAAATATGTACTGCCTGGTCTGCTGCTACAGAGCAGTGGCAAATGTTGCCTACCAGCTCTGTGTGATTACCTTCTGTGAAGTTAGGTAATTGAATTTGGAGTTAAATTACCACTCAGAATTATAGATTTTTCACATTTGAACATCTTTCCATGTTGTGCTGTTTGATGGGTTGTGTATTTTAGAATGCTTCAATGGTGCCAACAATGTATGTTTTGTATTTTCCTGTGATGTCATTGTTATGGGAATTATTATTTTTGAAACTTGAAAAATCCTACCTCTTTTTGGTCACAAAATGTTGGCAAGTATGTAATGTGTCAGTACAGGGCCCTAACAGTACCACCTGGTATCAGTGTAGCCCACTGCCCCTCACCTACCTGTTCCTGAAACTGAGGACAAAGAAACAGGAACAAGAAGGATGAAAGAAAGAAAATGAGCCACAAGAGGAAGTCTACGGTTCAAATCACCCCAGAGAACACGGTGGAAGTAAGTCCAAAAAGAACCAATCTAGAATTCAGCGGGAATAGGAAGTCCAAAGAACCAATCCAGAGATCACGAGGCAAGAACACCCAACAATCCAGTTCAGAACCAAGAATCCAGCAACAGAATAGCAGAGACATGGAAAAACCAATATCAGTCTGAGTCAGAAGCCAGGAAATCCAATAAAAGCAATGTGGTACAAAGAGGGGCAAGACAAAGAGAATCCACAACACAGTCAAGGTCACAAGATACAGTCACATAACAAGCAGTAGCATTGACACCTTACATATTGCATACAGAGTGTTCTTGGCATAAATACATTCACAAAGCATCTCAATATAGGGATCCCATTATCTACAATAGCAACAACTTTAGCCTACACATCATACACATTGGCTCTGCGACTGCCCCCTCCCTCTCCAATTCAGCCAAATATTGTCTCAGCGGGCTCCATATGTCCTTGGGCCTACACAAAACCACCAATATTGTTGCATAATCCACTTCCCTGTCACTGGCATATACCAGTTCTCTTAGCCATTCCTCCTTGCGATGGGCCCGCTTTGACTTCCAGCACTTGAGAATACATTTCTTTGCCATATTGAAAAAACATCTTGCCACTACGGAGACCTTTGCCAATATCGCCCAACAAGTATTTCTGTGGCAGCAACAGGGACGGGATTCCCAGCATTTCCCCCGCCGTGCCAGCAATCCTACCTGTAAGGAACTCATGGTGGCAACAGTAAAGACAAACACAAGTGATCACAGTTCAAGGGTGTTTATTAAACTGTATGCAGGTTAGGAAAACGCCTTATCTAAACCTAAATCTAAGATGGGAGACAGCGTCGACCATCAAATGAAAAATAAGGCATTCCTAGTGGCGTTGTGTCAAATAAAAGGAATAGGCCAAAATTACCAAAAATAAATTACCGACCCCAACAAAAGACCTAAAACACATACCACAGAAAGTTTGAACTACCAAAAGTTCGAACTTTTTGTTGTATGTATTTTGGTGTGGGGTCGGTAAAGAAAAAGAACATAAAGGCTGCGGGGGTGCCCCCGCAACACCCCGCTCACTATACTAAACAGTACAGTGAGCGGGGGGGTTTTGGGGGACACCCCACAGCTCACCTGAGCAAAAAAGAAAAAAAAGAAGAAGAAATCATTTTTAAAAAGCCAGGGGCTGCGGAGTTGTCCCCCGCAACACCCCGCTCACTATACTATAAAGTATAGTGGGTGAGGGTTGCGGGGGACACCCCGGCAGCGCACCCAAGCAAAAGTAAAACAAATAAACGAAATGGACCCTGCGAGGCCGGTTCCCGATCACGGAAGTGAAGGGAACCAGCGCCGTTCGGACACAGCGCGTCTGAAGGAAAGGTAAGTAGGGGTCTGGGGGTGTGAGTGAGGGTGTGAGTGAGGGTGTGTGTGAGGGTGTGTATTCGAATCGGTGTGATTTTCAATGGATGTCCTGTTGGGAAATGTACAAAAGTGTTTGTGTTGCGTACATTTCCCATGAAGACATTTACGTCGCGGACCATTCCGCAACGGTAAAATCACACAGATCCAAATAAAAGGGCCCATACTAAGAAAAACCTATTGCCAATCCTTACAACTAATACAAAAGGGTGTTCACAAATAGTATATCAGGATGCGGTAGCTTGGGTCTTCCTTCCCCACATTTTGAGCATGGGGTAAGGTGGGATCTTGGAGCACAGCATACTCTCGAGTTCTCCCAGCACGAGATGACAGTTCAGTTTCAGCTATCAGGGCCAAGTCTCATTTCTCTTGAAAGTCTCTTTGCCTTTGAGGACCTGATGTATTCAAAATAACAAAATAAAAGTTCCTTTAACAAATGATAGTTCTTTTCCTTATATTACTTTGGAGGAGGATTCCTCATCCCTGGGTTCCCCTCTTCTGGGCACTGACCTCTCTCGAATTTTAGCGTCCTTCTGCCAGGTTCACTATGGTTTTCCTTTACCACTTTAGGGCGATGGCTTTCCACCCTTGAATTCCCTTCTGTTGGACTTAGTAATATAAGGACTTCAGTTCTTTATTTTGGGTGAGGGTTTTCACCCCTGGGTCCCCCTCCTCCGGGCACGGACCCCTCAAATAGTCCTTTGTCAATATCAGTATCGTCGGATGTGGTCTCTCCTACTTCTGAGGATCTGATGTACTCAAAACGATTAAATAGAAGTTCTTTTAACAAATGAAAGTTTGTTTCCTTGTGTTACTTAGGGTGAGGATTCTTCACCCCTGGGTCCCCCTCTTCTGTGCTCTGACCCCTCTCGAAACTTTCAGCCTCCCTCCACTGGGTTCACTATGGCTTTTCTACTGTTCACAAATCTCAATGTCTTTTTAAACTGTTCTCTGTGAACATCCCTCTACTGGGTTCACGTTAGTCAACACTCTGTTTCTCGGGACATTAGACTTTGCCCCTCTTTACTGGCATCCCTCCGGCGGGTTCACTCTTGCCACTTCACAATTCCTTTTATGTTCAATCTTTGTGGGATTCACCTCCCTTGCTTTCTCTCACTGCGGGATTCACTTCCCTTGCTTTCTTAACAGTTTGTAGATCAAAGACTTTCGACTGTACAGGGATTTTGCTAGACCTCCTGTATAACCACTTTGTCATATCTTGGCGGCTTTCCTACGGCCTTCTGGTATCTGTAGTTTCAATCAACATTGGGTCAACCAGAGTTTCCCGAGTTAGCACCCACGTGCTGCCGGTCCCCTCTCAAGCTGGCCTTCCTTTAACAATTTTTACAGTTCATTGAACTTCTCTCATTGTGCCACTTTGTAACTTTCATTCAGCACAGCCTGGTTCTTATCGGTTCTCCCTTTGACTCACCGGCTGTGATGAACCGCTTGGTGTTTCAGGTATCTTGAGTCAAGGCCTGTACCACAGTAACAAGAGTCTCCCTTGCTCCTGCTTATCAGCGTCCGCATGCTCTGTGTACCGTTGGCATCTGCTGCAACGCACTTGGGCTATTGTCCTTGGTCTTACAATTAATTCTCTGGAGGTTTCGCAGGTTTGTATCGAAAAGGGTATGGTCGCATCTCTTCTTGTCATCCTCTCGATATTCTCCGCCTTTCTCGTCTTCTTGAACTGCTGAGCATGGATAGCTGTCTCGTCGTGCTGTCTGTCTTGCTCGTACTGTGCTCTCTTGCTCTACCTTTTATCCCTGTCAGGAAAGGAAAGAGTCATCAGGTGTGTGAGGTTCTGGTCAATTGCCTGACTTTGCCTTACCCTTGGGTTGGGACATGTCAGGTAAACAGTTTTATTAGTCCGTTTGTTGTGGTGTGTAAAAGTGTTTGTGTGGGGAAAAGGGGACGAGGGCAGTGTTTCTGAATGTCCTACGTGATAAGATGGGGAAAAGGTGTTTCAAGAAGGGGGATACCGTATCTCACTCGTCGGTGTCCCACTTCCAGTCCCAGAGGACCCCTCATACAGGTGATTCTCCCTCACTGGTCCACGCCCAGGAACTGGATCCAATAGCAATGGCCGTGTCCTGGCCACCTGGGTGACAGATCCCCAGGGTTTAGCCAGGGAGACACCTTCAGGTTTCTCACACACACCCAAAAGCTAAAATAGGTGGACAATTATTTCCAGTACATGTGGAATGCATCAACCTGTATCTCTCCACACTTCAATCATTTACAGCTCATACCAGGGTAGATCCCAGCTAATTTGGTGGGGTGTAGTGTAAATGGTTCAAAGCCTTAAACTTTATAAGTCACAGCCCTGCATTCATTGATATTGTTTTGGTCAGTTGACAGAACCTGCACCAATCTTCGTCCTCTAGCAGCATCCCTAGGTCCGCTTCCCACTTCCCCTTAGCCATGTTCTTCATCTTCTGGGATTTCTGAAGAGAATTATATAGTCTCTCCACCTTTAAGATACCTGAGGGTATTCTCCCAAGTAGACCTCAAGAATCCCTTATTCAGGTGGCCAGGGAAGGGCTGGCGCTCTCAGATCCCAACCCTGGGTGTGGACTAGCGAGGGAGGATCACCTCAGTAGGGGAGCCCAGGGTTGTGCACAGGGAAATACCCCAGGTGAGACGCGGTATTATACCAAAGAGGAAGGTGAGGAGGACGGAGTCCCTGAGGCTTTTGTAGGCTTAACCACATCTACCTCCCTTCCTCTCATTGCATCTCTCTTGCCCAAATCCAACAACCCCCCGTATATAACAAATCCCCTAGGATCCCAAACCCTGTTTCATTCAGAAACTACATCTCCCAGAATCCCTGTTTTCCTATGTCCTACCCGAATACTGCCAGTCATTCTCCTTCCAGTCCCTCTGATTATTAATTCCTGCACTAGCAATATGCTCAGACAAAACGCTACCATTCCACAATCTTCCGTGTTCATCTCATAATAATCCCGGTCGTTCCCGTTTGTTTTACAAACCCTACCAATCTCACCCTTTGGAATTTACCAACCCCCCCTAGGACAAAGTATATAATTCCTCATGACACCCCCCCGCCCCCTTTTCAGACAGGAACACTTTCCTACACCACGAAAGACAACAGACTAACACTAGAGCCGTTTACCTGACATGTTCCAACACAAGGGTCAGGCAATTGACCAGAGGCACACACACCTGACGGCCCTTTCCCTTCCCACAGGGATAAAAGGTGAAGCATGAGAGCATACAAGGAGCAAGGCAGACGGCACATCGAAACAGCTATCCAAGCACGACAGTACAAGAGGAGGAGAAACGCATCGAGAACCGAAAGGGTGACAAGGAGAGAAGCAACCCTTTCCGACCCCGAATGGGAAAGCCTGGAAGGAATCGTAAACCCGTGAACAATAACCAGCGTGTGTTGCAGCAAATGTCAACGGTGCAAGGAGCATGTCTATACTGATAATCAGAACAGAGAGAGCCGCTTGCTACCGAGGTACCGGCCTTGACTCCAAAGACAAGGGTATGTGCCAAGCGGTTCATCACAGCCTGTGAGTCGAGGAGAGAACCAATAAGAAATTGAACAGTGTTCAACGAAAGTCGCAAAATCGCAAATTAAGGAAAGTTCAAAGAAGTCTTAATATTAAGGGAAAACCAGCTGCAGAGGGGTCCGGCACCACGTGGGTGCTCATTTGAGAGACTCGGGTTGATCCCACGTTTGTTGAAACTACCAATACCAGAAGACCCTAGGAGAGCCGGAAGGAAAAGATCAAGGTGGCCATAAAGAGGTCTAGCAAAAAACAGTACAGTCGAAAGTCTTTGACCTACACGTAATTCAAAAGCTAAGTGAGGTGAATCCTGTATAGTGAGTTCAAGAGAAATAACTGTGTGATTGGCAAAAGCTGGCAAGAGTGAACCTGACGGAGGGCAGCTGATGGAAAGGGGCAAAGTCTGAAGTCCCTATGAACAGTGTGTTGACAAGAGTGAACCCTGCATATGGATGTCCACAATGAACTGTTTAAAAGACGTTAAGATTTGTGAAGGCAGAAGGTGAAATTGTTTTGGACACCAGATAGCCGTAGTGAACCCGACAGAGGGAGACTAATATTCTAGAAGGGTCTGAACCCAGAAGAGGGGGATCCAGGGATGGGAAGCCAGCAACCCATCGACAGGTGAATGCAACAGATACATCTTTTTAATACAAGCCAGAGTGAACCCGACAGAGGGAGGCCAAGATTCGAGAGGTGTCTGAGCCCAGAAGTGGGGGGAACCAGAGGTGAAGAATTATTAACCCAAGTCCATTCAGAAAGGATCTTTTGTTTGTTATTTTGGACATACAAAGCCCTCGGAAGCAAGATATTGAACCACCGAAGGTCCTGATATCACTACAAACCTTTCAGTGGATCTGAGCCCAGAAGAGTGGGATCCAGGTATGAAAAACCATCACCGAGCATACATTGGAAAGGAACTTTTTGTTTGTTAACCCCTTAAGTGCCCTCGTCCTTGGAATTACTTTCACAGTGCCATGGACGAGATAGTTCGTACTTTTTGGCACTTTGTTTTGTGTGATCCCTGCAAAGCAGGGAGCACTCAAAACAGTAATCCAACCCCCGGGCTATGTGAGGGGGAGGCCCCCCTCACTGCCAGGGGGCTGGATTACCTTCAGTTTCACGTCAGCGCGCGTAAAGCACCTCGACGTGAAAGTGAAAGTAATTTTCACTGCAGCAGCCATTTCGGCTGCTGCAGTGAAAATAGAAGGTGAGTCTTCACCTTTCTCCCCCTCGATCTCCGGCTGTATTTCAAGCTGGAGATCGAGGGAAGTGTTGTTGGAAAGGGGAGATTGTCCCCTTTCCAACGACACCCTTTGTGACAGCATTACTGCCCGCGGATCGGGCGCAGGGCGCTCGATATGCGGCAGCAATGTCCACTAGACACCAGGGATGTCTTTGAATGTGGGGGAGAGGTGGGAGCTGCTTACAGTAAGCATGGGGGCACATATGTGTACAACCCTGGGGGCAGATGGCTGATCATCTGCCTCCAGGGAAGGGGGCAAAAATAATAAATAATTAAAAAAGGAATTCAACAGGGATGGGGGTGGGCTGGGGGGCGGGATTTTATAAATGGTGGTGGCCCTCCCCCTCCCACACCAAGTGGAAAGGGGGGACTACCCCTTGTAGCCCTCCCTGGGGGCAGATTTATGCTCCCAGCAAGGAGTACATGAGGCGGCCTCCCATCCAATTGGGGGGTGATGGGGAGGGCCACCAGGAATAAGTGTGCAGGCCCCCCAAAGGATGTGGCCTGCAGGTTAGGGTCCCCCTGGGGGCAGTTGGCCGATCATCTGCCCCCAGGGAAGGGGGCAAAACAAAAACTAAAAAACTAAAAAAAAAAAAAATAACAAAATGGAATTTTGGGTGGGAGTGGGGGGGACCACTAGCCACCAAGGATTTATTTTACAGTAAAGGGGGTGGCCCTCTCCCCCTCACCCCAAGGGGAAATGGGGGCACCCCTTGTAGCCTTCCCTGGGGGCAGATAATTGCTCCTAGGAAGGGGCATCTGATCCCAGGGAGGGTTGCATGAGAAGCCCCCCTCTTATCTGCCCCCAGGGAGGGCTGAATCAGATGCCCGCCCCCTGCATTTGGTGTGGGGGAGTAGAGGGGAAACCCCCATTACATTAGAAAATTACCTGGCAGTTTAGTGTACCATTTTCCATTTTTTTCTTTGTTTACAAAACTTGCATTTGTGCAGAGGGGCACATTGGTGTGCAATCTGGCCCCAGGGTGCCCAAACCTTACTGCCCCACCCACCGGGGGGCTGTCGCACACATTTTTGGTGGCCCTCTCCCCCCCACCCCAAATGGGGGGTGTACCTTACGCAGCCGCTTGTAGGAGGCCCAGGGAGGCCTGCATGAGGTGCCCCCGCCACCCTTTTGGGGTGAGGGCAAGAGGGCCCCCAGAAATTGTGGGACAGGCCACCCAGTGGGTGGGGCCGTAAGGGTCGGGCACCCTGGGGCCAGATTGGCACACCAATGTGCCGCTAAGGCAAGTTTCGTAAACAAAGAAAAAAATGGAAAATGGTGGAAAGCAATTTAGGGAGGGCTGTGGGGCACCCCAAAGGGACGGGGAATTTTCTAATGGGACGGGGTGGTGACCCTGTCTCCCCCACCCACAATGGAGTGGGTGCCATGTTACCCTGGGACAAGATTTCTGCTCCTAGAAAGGGACGCCCAGCGAGGAGTGCAGGACAGCCCCCCCCCTTATCTTCCCCCAGGAAGGGCTACATGAGATGCGCGGCCCCTCCAATTGGGATGGGGATGGAGAGATGCAACCCCCTTCACATTAGAAAATTCCCCAGCAGTGTAGGGTGCCCCTCAGCCCCCGCTAAAGGGCAGCCTGCCATTTTGAATTATTTTCTTTGTTTACTAAACTTACCTTGGCACAGAGGGGCACATTGGTGTGCCAATCTGGCCCTGGGGTGCCCAAACCTTACTGCCCCACCCACTGGGGGGGCCTGTCCCACAGTTTTTGGGGCCCCTCTCCCTCCCCACCCCAAATGGAGAGGGGGTGTACCTCACACAGAGGTCTGACTTGCACGAAGCGGCCCAGAATGTATTACCCAGAACCCCAGACAAAGTGAACATTGTGTTTTTCCCCCCACTAAATATCACACTTTGTCAGGGATTGTGGCTAATAAAAACTGGGGCAATTTGCACAATGCAGACCTCTGTGGATTCCCACGGGTGTCCTCTTTTGGAAAATGCATGGGGTTCCCCGTTTTCCTTGCTGGCTTCGACACCCTAGGCCCAAATCTGTAGGTTGCCCACATGAACAAAATGTGCTGTGCCGACAGGCTTGGGGTTACCAGTGGGTTACCCTTTTCCTTTTGCGCCCCGGTAGATGCATCCACACATGTGAGGTACCGTTTTCATCGGAACACCTGTGGGAACGCGGGACGGTAGGCCATGTGTTGTTGGCAGCGTATTACGATGAGTGAACCGAGTGAAATGTGCGGAAAATGCGTTTTTTTCCCCACATTTCTGACTTTCCGGGGGTGACTGGGTAATAAATTCTGGGCTGATTTGCACAAATCATACCTCTGCGGATTCCCACGGGTGTCCTCTTTTCGGAAGTGCATGGGGTTCCCTGTTTTCCTTGGTGGCTTGGACACCCGAGGCCCATATCTGTATGGTGGGCCCGTCTGGACAAAGTGTGAAATTCAGCTGTCATAACAGACTTGGGGTTACCTGTGTTTTAGGCTTTCCCCTTAGCGCCCAGGTGGGTGCACCCACACATGCGAGGTACCATTTTCATCGAGACACCTGTGGGAACGCTGGACGGTAGGCCATGCGTTGTTGGTGGCGTGTTTCGACGGTTGAGCCGAGTGAAATGTGAGGAAAATGCATTTTTCTTCCCCACATTTCTGACTTTGCAGGGGTGTCTGGGTAATAAATTCTGGGCCGATTTGCGCAAATCATACCTCTGCGGATTCCCACGGGTGTCCTCTTTTTGGAAATGCATGGGGTTACCTGTTTTCCTTGGTGGTTTGGACACCCGAGGCCCATATCTGTATGGTGTGCCCGTCTGGACAAAGTGTGAAATTCAGCTGTCAGAAAAGACTTGGGGTTACCTGTGTTTTAGGCTTTTCCCTTGGTGCCCAGGTAGGTGCACCCCACATTTGAGGTACCGTTTTCTTCGGGACACCTGTGGGAACGCGGGATCATAGGCCATGTGTTGTTGGCGGCGTGTTTCTATGGGTGAGCCGAGTGAAATGTGCAGAAAATGCATTTTTTTCCCCACATTTCCGACTTTGCGGGGGTGTCTGGGTAATACATTCTGGGCCGATTTGCGCAAATCATACCTCTGCGGATTCCCACGGGTGTCTTCTTTTTGGAAATGCATGGGGTTTTCTGTTTTCCTTGGTGGCTTGGACACCCAAGGCCCATATCTGTATGGTGTGCCCGTCTGGACGAAGTGTGAAATTCAGCTGTCATAACAGACTTGGGTTTACCTGTGTTTTAGGCTTTCCCCTTGGCGCCCGGTAGGTGCACCCACACATGTGAGGTACTGTTTTCATCAGGACACCTGTGGAAATGCGGGACGGTAGGCCATGTGTTGTTGGCAGCGGGTTTCGATGGGTGAGCCGAGTGAAATGTGCGGAAAATGCGGTTTTTCCCCACATTTCAGATTTTGCGGGGGTGTCTGGGTAATAAATTCTGGGCCGATTTGCGCAAATTATACCTCTGCGTATTCCCACAGTTGTCCTCTTTTTGGAAATGCATGAAGATACCTGTTTTCCTTGGTGGCTTGGACACCCGAGGCCCATATCTGTATGGTGTGCCCGTCTGGACGAAGTGTGAAATTCAGCTGTCATAACAGACTTGGGTTTACCTGTGTTTTAGGCTTTCCCCTTGGCGCCCGGTAGGTGCACCCACACATGTGAGGTACCGTTTTCATCAGGTCACCTGTGGGAACGCGGGACGGTAGGCCAATGTGTTGTTGGCGGCGTGTTTCGATGGATGAGCGGAGTGAAATGTTTGGAAAATGCGTTTTTTCCCCACATTTCAGACTTTGCCGGGGTGTCTGGGTAATAAATTCTGGGCCGATTTTTTGCGCAAATCATACCTTTTCATAGGTACATGGAACGCAGGAAGGTATAACATTTGTTGTGTTTGTGTGGTTTTCATAACATTTCATAACCTTTTGACCCTTTTGCTGGTGCCATTTGTCACACAACCCTTTCATTTCCAAATGTGACCTACATTTAGTCGCTGCTTTAGGCACCATACACTTTTGTAACCTGCACAAGTCACCTACCCTTGAAAAGGTCTGCCTGTGCTCTTTCAAAAAATGTATGCTTGCCGTTCCTCACCACACTGGTTTTCCTGATTTACAAATGTAAGTGCGTCTGTTCAGGCCATGAGCATAAAACTCCTGTGTACCATGGCTCAGTGTTTGGCTTGTGGTATTGCTTGTTTTTTAAAACACTACAAAAAATGTGTGCTTCCCTAACTGCAAGAGTCGGGTGAATGTAGCGGAGCATTGCTTTTCTCAAAATGCATAGAAGCCATTGCCGTACCAAGCCAACCATGTCCAACACATACCTTTTCTTTCAATCATTTTCCCGCTTTTCCCCCAATCTATGGCATTTTCCCCTACCTAGTTGTTGCCCGACCTACACAAATCACCCCTTCCTAAACTTGGAATTTTGGCTAATTTACAGAAATATATGACTTTCTGTCCTCCAATTCAGCTTTCCTACCCTTTTCTTCCATTCCGTCCATACATGTCCAAATGGCCAAAATCGCCTACCTCTCACAAAATGGTTGATAACCACATCAAAATAATGTTTTTTGTTTCCACTCAACCTATTCTTGAAAGCCAGGAAATTGGGGAATTCAGCACAGTAAACCATTTGTTGCTAGCTCTTACAAAGAAAAAAACCACAGGCTTCTTTGTACATCATTGTATTCGATTTTTTTTGAAAAAACACAAAAACTTTGCCCTTTTGGTTATTTTCTCTCACCCCCCTACAGCAACCTAGGATTCCTGGGTGGCATTACGACCGCCTACATGTGGGAAAGAAAGGAGCCACATTTGTCTGAGATATCTCATGTAACAAAAAAGGTACAAGGCACTGAATGGCTACAAACCAAAATCCCCAAAAAAGGCCTTGGCACTGGGGGGAAATACCCATGGCACTTAAAGGGTTAGTTTGAACACATCAGGTCCTTGGAGGCAAGAGAATTTTTGTAGAAAATAGACTTAACCACCAAAGGTCCTGATAGCTGAAAACGGAACTGTTGTCTCGTGCTGGGAGAGCTCGAGAGTGTGCTATGCTCCGGAGTCCTGCCTTGTCCCGTGCTCAAAACGTGGGGAAGGGAGACCCCGGCTACCACATCCAGACTTATCATTTGTGAACACTTCTTTCTTTCTTATGAACCCTATCCCACACTATTTTTGTATTTAGTTGTAAGGATTGGCAATACGTTTTTCTTAGTATATGCCATTTTATTTGACAAGACGCCACTAGGACTGCCTTATTTTTATTTGATGGTTGTGGCTTGCTCTGGTCTTAGATTTAGGTTTAGATTAGGCGTTTTTTCTACCTACCTTTACAGTTTAATAAACACCCTTGAAATGTGATCACTTGTGTCTGTCTTTACGGTTGCCACGATGAGTTCTTTACACACCCCACGTTTGACCCCATCAGCAGTCACTATCATCGTAATGCACTCATTGGTTTGGGCCCCCCAGGAAAGGATGGCCATCGTCAATTTGAATTTAGCTGTGTTTTCACCTACTACTATCAATTTGAATTTAGCTGTGTTTTCACCTACTGCTACCAATTTAGATTTAGCTGCGTTTTCACCTACTGCTACCAATTTGAATTCAGCTGTGTTTTCAGCTGCTGCTACCAATTTGAATTTAGCTGTGTTTTTACCCACTGCAACCAATTTGAGTTTAGCTGTACCCTTGTGGTTGTACTGTGTGCTTTTTTCTCTCTAGAACTTGGTTGACCCAGTGACTGCATTGAGCTACTTTGCCCTGCTGTTCCTACCCTGCTCCTCCCCCCCCTGATTCTCCTGCCCACTCTACTTCACCCATGGCACTCTCTGTTTCTCCTATCTTCTCTAACTGTTTCTCCATCGTCCTTCCCTTCTCACCAAGTCTGGCAGGAAGAAGTTCAAAAAGGATATCTTGGTCTCAAACCCTGATCTCCCTATCACTGACACCTATACCAGCGCATCCTTCAGATAGATCCTCACCAACATCCTCTTTGTCGTTCTCTCGCCAGATCTATGGACTCTTCATGGTCTCTGTGCTCTCTCCTTTCTCTTCTTCCCCCATTAATGGTGGCACCCGCTGGGAGGCCATCTGGCCCCCTTCAACTCCTCTTAGGTCATCATTAATGTTTACCTGAATGGCAGCGTCTTGGTCCAAGGCCCTCAGGCCAACCTTTTCCTCTTTGATAGACGCTTCCCGTGCCTCATCAATTTTCTTTCTTCTCCTGCTGTCCCTTTCTCCCTTCCTCTTCCTGCTTGCCTGCCCCCTCGGCCTCCTCCTTGGCTACCTTGTCCTCTCCTCCTTCCTCTCCTGCCCCCCCTTGGGCTCCGTCTACACCTCCTTCTACACCTCTACAGGGCATACCTCTGATCTTCAAGTCCTTCAAGGATGGCAACCTTCTCAACATTGCCACTCTCAACTCTAGCTCAGCCGTCAAACACTCCTCTGAAATCTGCCTCCTCCTGGAAGAACTTGACCTCAATGTCCTCACGGCCAGCTCTGTCACAAGCTTTGAAACACTCCTCCCTGATGGCTACAAGATCCTCTCCGCGCACAGATCCAACTGCTCCGCAGGGGGTGTAGCCTTGATATTTCCGGAGTGGATTCCTGCCTCTGTCATTCCTATGCAGGCCTACTCCTCTTTCGAATGCCTCGTCTTCAGACTTTCTCTCTCTCTTGGCCACTCTCTTATCATGGCTTCTATCTATCAGCCACCTGGTCAGATCACCACCTTCCTCTGAGTGGGCGGACCTCTCCTCCCCCCTCCTGGCCTCAACCACTCAACTCCTCCTTTTTGGGGACCTCAACATCCATCTGGATGTTCCCTGTTCCTCCTCCGGACTCTTCCGCGATTCTCTCTTTCTATTCTCCCCTCTGTGAAGAGCAGGGCGTATCAGCAAGACCCCGGCTCGGAACGCATGGACTATGGCTCATGCCGTAGCCACAGCGCATCAACATCAATAAATGGAAGTGTCTCCACTTTAAATTCAGCACTACTGCGAATTGAGCCAAGTGAAGCTTCTTTAGTTCACCAGCTCGCCAAGATCGAATCACGAAAGATACAGTGCATGAAATGAAATGTATGGTATTCCTGTAGGAACCCATTGAAATTGCCGATAATTACCACCATATACGACCCAAAGAAATTGAGAAACTCTCAGATGTTCTACTAATGGGAAAGTATTCATTACGGAAAAGTACAAATCTGCTCCTGTCCTGAAGACGGCCATTATCAACATCCAGACCAACGGCACCAGAGAGAGTCCCGTATGAGTCAAAAAGGCCGAAACATATGTCGACGTGTTAATAGGAACCTGTGTATTTGCCGATTCCTACCTCTCATATTGAATAAATTACAAAAGGATAGCTTGCGTGTATTAAATAACCCGCAGCTACCCTATATCAATGCAAGTTATTTTAAACAGAGTGATTAATAAACTAAAAATATAATATTAGATCATTCACTCTGGTTAAAAACCTTTGAGGCACACATTAGAAGTTGGGAGACCACAATATACTTTGACTCTTCCATGTAAGCATATATGTACACACTCACAGTAATACATACTGTCCTTTCCCGTTACCTTTCACTATGGTTTTTGACATTCTGAAAGGCCTGGTGAACCTTCACCAGTTAGATTGTAAGTGATTAGCACAGTTTGTTTTTACATTTTTTAGGTGTTGTTTTTATACTCATTCTTTGAATAATAAATTGAAAAGCGAAAAGTAACATACTTGTGTGAATTAGGTGTGGAATGTGTAACCTGAAAATTATATGAGGCTACCTTGGATACAACCTTGTGCGACTCAGGGTCTCTAGGTAGGGGAAGGCGACCTATCACTCCTTGCTCTTCACGTATCAGTCTCCCATTGATAGTGCCGCCCCCCCGATAACAAAAAACTGGGAGTACCCAATCTTATAACACATATTCTCCCCTCTGGCCTGACTTACTCTGAAAGGCACACGCTGGATGTTTTGATCTCCTCTGACCTCCCCCTCTCCATCCCTCTGACCACTCCTCTCTCCCGGAGGGATCACTCCATCTTTACCTCCCATCTCTCACTCTCAACCCCTCAGGCCAAGCCAACCCCAACACTGCCACCTACCTTCTCAGTGATCCGACCCATGAAGCGTGTGTCAGTTGAGGCTTTTGCCGCCACTTTCTCTACCCCTCCTCCTCCTCTGGCTGACTCACATCCTGACACAGCCGTTTCCATGCTCTACTCTTCTATCTCTGATACTCTTGATGTTCTTGCCCCTGTCATGATGATCCGCTTGAAGCCCAAAGCCAAGTGCAACTCTCAGAATGATTCCGAACTAGCCACCCTTAATTGCGAGTGTAGGTGTTTTGCGTCTGTTTGGCCATGTGGGGGAAGCACTAACACTTGCAACTTGGACAAACAACAAATCACACAAACAATACAATATCATAAAACAAATGGCTCGTTATAGGCCCTTTATTCACTCAATATATACATACAAATAATCAAACATACACTTAGATATATAAAGGTATGGATATAATAAACATCACCATTAAACAGGATGCAGAAGAAAACTTAATCTCGGCCACCACAACACTGCGTAGTCCCTCAGCAGGTAGACAAACAGATCACTGGGTCTAATGGGATCTGAAGCGGAGCGCCCTCCCTTTCAGCGAGACTGCATCACCCGGGTGGGGGGCGGGGGGTCCAGATTCTAACTAACCATTGCCATGCAATGCACTCTCCTTTATGGGAGCATTTTCCTGCCCTTCTCAGTTGTGTTTTGCTCTCGGCCAAAGAGCAGATCACATGTCGAAAGGGACAGAGGGTGGAAAAACCCAGCACCCCTCTCTCTCGCATTCTTTCCCAGAACCCCTTATCATGCACCTGCTGTGTGCTCCGACTCCCTTTCTGTATTCATCCTTCAATGGACAATACAAGAACTATTCTCCGCAGTAACTCCACTCGGATAATATTTATGTGACCTTGCTCTGTTTTCTACTGCTGCTCTTTTATTCTGTGAGGCCCGCTGAAATGCAGGTTTTATTACTGTGATGGGAGACGAGTGTCCAAAATGGCTGTGCATCGATGCCATGTTATTCTGGCTCTTATTTTCGCACAAGCATTACAGTAGAGTGGCTGAGAGGAAATGGCAGGCCTCTTGTACATCCTCTGTCAAACTAGCCTGCCGCCTGCTCCAAAGGCAATACCGGCTTCTTGTCCGAACTAAGAAGAGAGCCGACATCCAAGCCTGCATCTGTGCAGCATCTAACAACTCGGCCGAACTCTTTAAAATCTACAAGGAGCTGGCCAGTCTCTACCTCTCCTGTCGCCTCCCAGGCCCTTTGCACGGCCCTTGCCTCTCACTTCATCTCAAAAACCCAGGACATCCTGTCCACCCTCTGGTCCTCTCCTCCTTTTCCCCCTCCTCTCTCTGCTACCTCCAGCCCTCCTGCACCTGCCCCCTTCCTCTTTCTCTTCCTTTCCTCTGTTCTCCCCTGATGAGATTTCCATACAAGTCCGATCTATGAAAGTCTTGTCAAACTAGGCTCTTCCCTGTTCGTCCAAAACCATCAAGGACCACATTGCCACCCTTGCACCTGCTCTGGCCGACTTCTGTAACCTCTCCTTCGGCCTCTGGAGCCTTCCCCTCCCCTCTGAAGCCCTCTCTTGTGTACCCTCTACTCAAGAAACCCACAGCCGTCCCTACAGCCTGGCTAACTATCGCCCGATCTCCATCACTCCTTTCCTGGGCAAACTCCTGGAAAAGCTGGCCTTTTTCCAGCCTAATCTACACACCGATTCTGTTGGTTGTCTCCATGACCATCTAGTCTGGCTTCAGAGTTGCCAGAAGCATGGAAACTGCTCTCCTGAACAACATCTGTGAAGAACTGCTCTCCAACCTCAACTCTAACATCCCATCTTTCCTCATCCAACTCAATCTCTCTTCTGCCTTTGACACGGTCAACCATGCCATCCTGCTCAACCATCTCCGTGATAACCTGGGTATCACTGATCAGGCCCTGGCCTGGCTGACCTCTTTCCTCTCTGATCGACCCTCTCATGTCCAACTTGCGTCCTTCCTTTCCTCTATCTCACGCTCTACCTGTGATGTTCCCCAGGGGTCTAACCTCTCTCCCTGGCTCTTCAACCAATACCTGGCACCTCTCGCCCACTGCAATGCAGCTCTCTCCTCCAACTTTCAGTGCTATGTGGATGACACTCAGCTCGTTTTCAGGGTACCCACTGCCACCTCTTCTCCTTCTCTCATCTCTGTCTGTCTGTCTGCTATCCAGGAGTGGTGGGCTATCAATGATCTCTGCCAGTAAGACAGTGATTCATCAGCACACCTGCACCCTCCTTTCCTGTCACTCTCTGGCCAGCCTCCCTTGGCCCTCTTCCTGCTCCCACCTGTGAGGCTAAGAACCTTGGGGTCATCTTTGACTCCACACCCTCCTTTTCTCATCACATCTCCGACATCTCTAAGAAGTCAAACTACCAACTGCACCTCCTCAGAGGTATTCTTCCTTTCCTCTCCTTCCCCCAGAAGCTATTTCTAGAGCTCTGGTTCTCTCTAGGCTGGACTACTGCAACAGCCTCTTTCGAAATATGCCTGCTTTTGCTCTCCGCCCTCTGCAACTTATCCAGAACAGGACTGCAAGACTTGTCCTTGGCCTCAAGCCCTGGGATCGTATCTCTCCAGCCCGGAAATCTCTTCATTGGCTCCCAGTGGTTCCAATGATTAAATTCAAGACCCTTTGCATTGTCTCCAAGGCTTTCTGGGGCCTGGGTCCACAATACCTTCAACTCTCCCTCCTTAAATACCTTCCAACTCGAGCTCTTTGCTCCTCCACCTCCAACTCCCTCAGGGTCAGTCACTTCTCCAACTAACGAGTTGGGGGTAGACCTCTTTCCTCGGCTGGTGCCTCCCTCTGGAACAGCCTCCCTGCCACTCTGAAACTTGAGCAAAACCATCTTCGGTTCCGGAAGCACCACAAAACCTTCCTCTTTGCTTCTGCCTTCCCTCTTCCTCTCCCCTGCTGATTTGTCTGCTTCGGCACCAGGCACCTGGTTACCAGCTTATTTTTGGACCCAGGTCCCTGCCCACCCAGCCACACACCTGCACTGCCTCCTGGCACCCAGCACTTGGGTCTGTATCTGCAACCCTACAGTCCCCCTACCTGCACTTATTAGACACCCCTTGTCTGTAATTTAACCTTGCACTTGCCACCTGCTGGCTGCACTACCTGTTGTTTTTATTCTGTGTTCAGTACTTTCCATCCTCGCCTCCCCCTTGCACTTTCCCCTTTCCCTTTCCCCTGCACTTGCGTGTTCTCATTGTAACTGGGCCTAGTAAGATCGCTGTTTTTGTCCTCCCTTGTTACCCTCCCTTGCCTCATCGTGCTCTGAAACACTTGTGTATGAGCGTGATATAAATAAAATATCTTATATCATATCGTCTACAGAATGCTGCCTTCATACGGTAGTATTGCAGCATCCGGGTGGGCCGCCCTCCCAGCTACGCCAAGAACTCCACTTGGGATACAAACCATCCCTTCGGGAACATATCTCCCATAGTCAATTGTGCCTGCTCACCCCAAGAATTTTGGAGATCTCTATCAAAGGTTGGAGAAATGTCAGGGAAACCCCATAAAGGAACCTCCCATGATATGGCGTCAAGATTTTCAATCTATGGTATATTTTTGACCATGCGTTGACTGTTGTCCTGACTGGGTTGAAAGTACAGGAGTCTATGTAACGGTCACTAAAAATATCAAGTCAATCAGCTTCACGCGGTATCTTTCCATTGGTAAATGTACCACTTTTCTCTCGTCTGAATACCAATAACCAGCAAAATGGGCCTGTGCGGCTAAATAATAAAGCTCGAAGTCCGGGGTCGCATTCCCTCCTCTTTCATAAGGTTCTGTCATCATTTCCCATGATATCCTTGGAGTCCCTTCCCCCCAAAGTAGTGGTGCCGCTAGCGATCTAATCTTGACAAAAAATGTACGTCCCAGCCATATAGGGATATTACTGAAATAATCCAGCAATTTCGGGAGTACTATCATTTTCAGCAATGGAACCTGCCCGTATAATGAAATCGGAAACCTTGCCCAGAGTTTCATTTTTTCTGTTAGTTGTTGTAATAAATATCATGATTGTCGGAGTATAGCGAGTGGTCAGCTCTGGAAACCACAATTCCCAGATATCTAAAGAGCACAGGAGCTCACTTGAATCCCTGTAAATCGTTAGGCTGTTCAGTAGTAGGTGTAAGTGTGAACAATTCAGATTTAGTGTTATTTATGGCATACCCAGAGTAATGAGTAAAGGTTACTATGTCTTTCATAATTGGGGCAAGATTTTGCTCCGGATCACAGACGTACAATAGAGCATCATCCAGATATAATGATATCACTTGTGGTGGACCCATAATCCTAATCCCCTGCTGTCCGTGTTTATCTCTGATAAGCGCTGCAAGTGGCTCAATTGTTAACACAAACAAAAGAGGGGAGAGCGGGCAGCCGTGACGGGTGCCCCTCCCCAGTGAGAACAGGGCAGATAACATATTGTTTGTGTGGACTCTGGCAGTCGGGCCAGCATATGATAATCGGCCAAAATGAGAGAAATAAGGGCCGAAACGGAATCGGTGGAGCACCTGTAACAGGTATTTTCATGACATCAAATCAACAGCTTTCTCTGTGTCCAGGGACGCCACCACAGACCGAGCCTGGGGGTTGATTTGTGATATCACATTAAATAAGTGTAGCAGATTCAGTGCCTTTGATTTATTGGGAATGAGACCCAACTGGTCTGGATGTACCAAAGAGGACATGTACGGAAGCAGACGCATGTGCAATATCTCTGAACACCTTTGCATCAGTATTAATTAAGGATAACAATCTATATGAGGCAATGTCATGTGCAGGCCTACTGGGCTTCGGTATCACTGTAACCATTTATTCCTGCATAGATGGAGAAAGACATCCACTTATCAGGGACTCATCCTATTCTTTTAACAGCCTTTGGGCTAATTCTTGATAGAATTCCGTTGATAGCTCTATCCCTAACCCATTTTATCCTGCTGCTTTACCAGAGGCCAGTGATGTTACTGCCGTTACTACCTCCTCAACTGTCAGTGGTTGCTCAAGATACTGCCTCACCTCTTCTGTCAGCTCGGGAGTCTGACTTCTTGCAAGTAGAGGATATGCTCCTCTTCTGTTGCTGTGTCTTTATTAGAATAAAGGAGTGAATAGTAGGAATAGAAGGCACCATTAATCTCCCCCTCCGTCACCACCACTGTGCCGTCTCAACCCCGAATCACGAAATTGTACTAATTTATCTCAGATCCTTCCTAGAAATAGGTCACTATAGATTTTACCATGTTCGTTTTCAAGTTCCTTTATCTGGTCCTCTATCTCTTGCATCTTCCATCTGGTACTTTTAAGCGCACCTGCTGATGCGGACAGTAACACCCCTCTAATCCACACTTTGAAAGTCTTCCATAATGAGGAGCTTATCTACATAGATCCATTATTTATTATAAAGAATTCTGAAGTATCAATATGTAGCTTTTTGACAACATGCCCATCCTTGAGCATATTGTGGCCTCAGAGTTCCTGCAAGTTGCAACATCAGTGTCACAGGTGAGTCATCCGACAGTGTGCGTGGATGGCTCTCAACTTCTAGTAACCAAAAGTCTGTGCGTGACACCGATTCATGGTCAGTTGACTGATAGGCACACTCCCTAGTGTGAGGATGTACCATCCCGCCAGATATCAACTAAGGGATGATATGCCATTAGTTAATGTAATATCTGGACCGTCTAAGTTGTCATCCAGGGGCCACTAGATGTTCTATCCCTTTGGTTATCTAAGATAGTACTAAAGTCTCCCCACCAAATTATCTTTGCCCCTGCACAGCAAGCTAGTAAGTCTACAATTAGATGGTAGAATGTGGGATCATCTATATTTGGCCCATACGTATTAACCAATATCATCCGGCATTCCGCCACTGCACCCCACACAAGGACATATCAGCCGTGTAGACCACACTACCTCTGGCCACGTGAAATCCCAAGGAATGATGTATGAGGGTGAGCACACCACGGGATTGTGAGGAGTAATCCGTCTAATATTTTATAGGGTCCATGTACTAGCGAATGTCTCGTGTATCCTCCCAAGGGTGTCTCTCTCCTGGAGCAGGAGTATATTTGCTCTGCCTCTATCAAAATAGGCCTGTACTTTCCTAGCCTTTGGTGAGTTATTAAGCCCTCAAATGTTCAATGTGAACACCTTTATTGGTAAGCCCTTAGCGTTTGATTCATCATCCATAGGAAAACAACAATCGCCTCATTCATAACATCTCGCCTTTGCATATACGTCATCACCTTCCGCATGACTGTCGCCCATTTTAACTTTCAACCCTTTTTTTTTCAGCAAGTCGGGTTGGTATGGAGCGTTCGATATATGCTTCAGCCTCCTTCGGGGATTCAAAGAAATGAGCTGTGCCGCCGTGTTGTATCCACAGTTGAGCAGGGAAAATCATGGCATGTTGCATCTGCCTATCTCGCAGGAGACACCTAACCTGGTCCAATGTTCTTCTGGCAGCCTGGACCCGGATTAAGAAATCTGGGTAAATATGTACTCTAGCAGATTCATGTTGAAGTGTCCCGCCATCCCTTGCCAGCTTTAAGACCAAATACCAGTCCCGATAGTTTAGGAACTGGGCTATGCGAGTACGTTGTGGCGCTCCTGGTTTCGGAAGTCCGTTAACCACAAATTGCTCAGAGAACTGCGTATCTTCAAACAGCGATCTGATCATTCCCTCCACAAACTTTTCCATTGGTCCTTGCATCTTCTCTCGGGGACCCCCACTATTCTTATGGTGTTCCGTCGAGAATGGGATTCTTAGTCCTCACATTTAGAGCGCATTAGCCGCAATTTGGTCTTAAGGGCCTTAAGCTCTTGACTGTGCCCCTCAGAGCATCCTCCACTCCCCTAGTTTCCCCCGGAGGGAGTTAACATTAGCAACAATATCATCAAGTTTGAAGTTCAATGAAGTGAACCCTTCCTGCCTTATTGTCATGTAGGGGTCCATGTTTGTAGCGCTAGAAGGATCAGCTGTGGGTTCCCCGATGATGTAGCGTGGGATGTCTTGTCTTGTTTTTACTCCCTCCCCGGGTCATGTCTGCCTGTAAACCAGCTGATTTCCAAAGGAAATATACAGTGATGAAATCCACAGATATTGTATTTGTGTATCAGAGATATGGGATCAGGCAACAGCCCAATCACAGAAATGATGTCTCTCACTCTGACCTCTTGAAACACAAAGGTAGGCTGTTTAGTTGTAAGAAGCTGTCTCCCTAGTTAGGAGACAATGGGCATTACTTGAGCCTCCAAAGCGACTTACTTATTGTCTCAGGATATCATCCATTTCAGGCACCAACATCTTTATAGAAAAAATGGAGCATCCATGCATCAGGGGGCATTTTCCCAGTATCCACTGCTCACCTATGTCAGCCCGTATTACTCTAGGTTTTATGTCTCCTCACAGCATCAGCGGCACTGTGTCTGGATTTGCAGCCCAGAAGTGTAGGTTAAGGGCCCTTCCTATTCCATGCAGAAACCACTGTGGCAACAGTTACTCACCACAGGGCCGTCGGCGTCCCTAATCGGGGCCATGTCTCCAGACACCTCCGCAGGCCCAGTCCAGTTGCGCCTCCAAGGGGCGGCCGCCTCAGCCACTGACAGCAGCGCGGAGCTCACAGCATACCAGCCCCGCTTTATCAGTGCCACAGGTCCCGCTCAAGTCCTCTAGCTCCGGGTCACATTGCTTCCAAAACAGGCCTTCTCGTTCTCCGCGTTACTGTAATCCAAGGTGCCCAAGGTGATTGCCACTCCCACTGACCCGTCAGCATGGCCCAGGATCTTCGTTGTCTCTACCCAGCACTCATCTCAGCCAGCATTGGGGGGGGCTCCAAAGTAACGTTCTCCACAGAATTTAGTCAGCAGTTTGCCGTAACTCTCCTCCATCAGATGCCACCTATTTTACGCTCTGCCCAGCAATTAAATAGGATGTTTTCAGGCCAGGATTTCAGTGGAAACAGTGCTATAGATTTATGCGACCGTCGCCATTGCTGCTCACCAGTGCCCCCCTACTCACGGTACGTTTATGAAGCACAGCTCCATCTCCTTCAATCTGTTAAGTAGCGGCAAAATCAATGGGCTTCGGCATTGCCGGCGAGTCACATAAGTGTATGTGATGTGCCCCCAGCAGACGTCAGGTCCTGTAGGTCTGACAGCATTTAGACGCCTATGGGACTCTATGGGAGTGGGGACACAGAAGCACTGGCACCGTTAGCAACGGCTTTGTCGATGATCTTTGGTAAAAAAGGTACTGTAGTAATAGGCCTAAAATTGGTGGGGATATTATGGTCCAGAGAAGGTTTTTTTAGGAGTGGGAGGACCCAAGATCTTTTTAGATTAGTGGGGACAGTGCAGCTAAGGAAGGAGGCATTGATAAGCTTGGTAATAAAGGGGACAAGTTCACTTGCTACTTACTTTATGACAGATGCTGGACATGTATCACCTTGACAATTGGAAGGTTTGAGCGAGGCTATAATGTTTTGCACTTCTCGGGTAGACACTGCAGTGAATTTGAAGCAGTGAAGTGGTTTAGGTGAAATAGGGCTGTGTTTTGGGAGGTTGGATTGGGGTGGGAGATTGAGCTTTTCGATAGCCATTTTCTTTTGGAGCAAGGTGATTTTGTTAGATAATGCATCTTGAATTTTAGTGCACCATATTTTGTCTTTGGTGCAGTTGTCAGCTGGCAGGGTTGGGGATTCAAGTTCTCTTAGAATGGTAAAGAGTTCTCTCCTCGTGTTTGAGCTCGCTTCATCAATCCTTTTGTTGTAGGTATGCTGTTTTGCTAACAGAATTTCTTCTTTGTAGTTAGCTGCAATTTTTTGAAGGATAGCTTTATTGGTAGTGGAGGGATTGTTTTTCGAGGTTGTTTCACATTTCCTTTTTTTATTTCTTAGGGCTTTAAGCTTGGGTGTGAACCAAGTATTTAGGTGCACTGTAGGTTTACATTTGCACATTTTTAAGGGTGCGATGCTGTCTATTGCAGTGTTGATAGTTTTGTTATAGAGGTCCACTAGTTCAGCTGGATCAGAAGTGGCAGGTGAAGGACTAAGTAGTGGTTGGAGAAAAGGTTTGAGATTATCCACTGTGATATTCTTTTTATTGCTAGTCGGAATAGATGGAGCAATATGGTTTTTCTCTTCTTGGAAGTGTACAATCTTGAAGATTAAATGAGAGTAGAAAGTGATCGGTCCAGTGAAGTGGTTCAATGGACATTATGTTAGTCACACAGTTAAAGTCAGCAACCCAGTCTAGGATTCTTCCTTTTTCGTGTGTGGGAAGGAGTGCTCTCTGGGTGAGGCTTAGGTCAGCCAAGGAATTGGCCAAAGCTATTGCATGTTGCTCGTTGGGGTCATTAAAGCCCAGATTAAAATCGCCTAGTATGAGGATTTGAGACGAAAGCTTAGTATTGGTGGAAAGGAGGGAGATCATTTCTTCTTCGAAGGGGCATATAGGTCCAGGGGGTCTATAAATCAGATGCATTGTTATGGTACGCGAATTGGAGAGAGGAGGTTTGACAGTCAGTAGTTCACAAGATTCTGTGGGGTTATGTGAGGCCATTCTGAGACCCAAGGAGGCTTTAGAGACAAAGGCAATGCCGCCTCTTCTGGCAGATTCTCTATCAGCTTTATGGACTATGTAGTTATCAGGCGCAGCAATGAGGAGGGAAGGGCCTGCTGCAGCATGTAGCCAGGTCTCCATGGTTGCTAAGAAGTCCAATTGTTTCTCTAGGATTAGGTCGGCAATGTCAGCTGCATGGGCCACCAATGATCTGGCATTGATCAGTGTCCCATGGATAGCTGTGGAGGTATTGTGAAGGATAGGATGGTCGGGTGAGGCATGCGTCGGTCTGGCACTTTCGGGAGCTTTGTGTGGTTTGGATGGGAGATTTTTAGGGCATGGCTGTTGGATATTTTAGGGTAGAGGGCCAGGCGGTTTTTGATATGACTCTGGTGCCAAGTCTAGCGTTTCTCACTTTGGTAGAGCATGGGCTGTTGAGGATATGTGAGGTGGGGTCAAGGAGAGCTGTTGGGCTGGTTCTGTGCCTATTGTGGATGTGGAATTGTTGGGTGCCATCTGGCATGCGATGGTTATTGGTGCTATTGGATGATGCAGGTAGCCTAGGAGCTCTGATAGGTATGGTCATGACCGTAGTCTTGAGAGTAGGTAGGAATGGGGTCTGTTTGATCCAGGTAGGGAGCTTAATGCAGCCCTCCATAGTGCAATATATGGGCAGATTGGAAGAAGAGAGGGAAGTGGTGGTAGGACTAGTGGTGATGATGAGAATGTGGAGGAAGGTTGACAATATAGCAGTGATGTTTTTGGGAGCATGCATAGTTACTTACACCAAGGTAGTTAAGTACCGTTTTCAAAGCCCTAGTAACATGCACTTAACTACCCTCGACTTGACCTGAATGGTAGGCAGGGTGGTTCAATTGGTAATGCTGGTTAATGCGATTAGCAATAGTAACAGGGCAGTACAATTGGAAATGCTGGGTAATGCAATTAGTAAAAGTAACAGGGCAGTACAATTGGCAATGCAGGGTAATGTGGTTGGCAATAGTAACAGGGCAGTACAATTGGCAATTCCGGGTAATGCGATTAGTAAACGTAACAGGGCAGTACAATTGGCAATCCTGGGTAATGCAATTAGCAATAGTAACAGGGCAGTACAATTGGCGATGGGAGGCTTAGTGGTACAATTGGCAAAAGTACTGTAGGGGAGCTTAGCTGGCTTGAATTAGAACTTCGCTAAAGAGCATGACAAAGGTAGAGTAGGCCCTTGGCAACAGTATGGGTGGATGACACTGGAGGCAGGTGTATGGTGGGTATGGTCAAGCTGCGGCCCATGGGTGCATATAGAGTGGAGGTCAGTATGTGCTGTGTTCGGTGTACCTTGGCGGAGAGAGAGATCAAGTCGAGTGACGGGAGCAGCAGCAGAACACCGAGTCTACACAGTAATCTATTTACCTATTTATTTTAGTACCCTGAGATCATATGTAGTGTTCATCTTTTCAATGACTTTAATTCGGGTTCTTTGCTGCCTATTAGGTTTACAAATATTATATATAGCACCTTCAGATTTAGTCTCCTTTCTGTTGCCATGGCTAATGCTCTCAGGGTCAATTTCAAGCATGCGCACACACCCCGGGCCGTCATTGCCTAGACATGCAGACATTCTCCTTCTCAAGTGAACTCTCATTTCGTTTGCAAAGTGTTTTCCCCGTCTTATAATGGAGCTAGCAGAGCTCGCTTACAGCTAGCGAATGCTTTGGAATGTCACATGGATTTGGCATCCATCTCTCGGCCTTTCAAAAATGTTGAGGATGTTCACACTAGAATGAACTTTAGTGTTCTGCGTGACTCTTTCTCTCCAAGGTAAAAAAAAAAAAAAAAAAAAAAAAAAGAACCGGGTTGCAGATTTTATTGTTTGGACTGGAATATTTATTTGTTTAAATCTTTTCTTTTGATTGAATCAGGTTCATATAGCCTGAGAGTACAGCAGCAAAATCAGTTCAAGTCAAAGAGTAGCAGCACAGTGTTGTTCTATGACGTATGGTAAAGTTCAGTACTTCCAAGACCTCGAATCACCAGTGACCTTACCTAATGATGGCTCGGATAGGAAGATGGTATTGCAGGAGATTTGGTCGAATGCAAAACCATCGCATTTTTTTTACCGAATTTGCGCAAAAATATTTGTGGGGCTGGTGGTAAGGGTAATAATTAAGGTGTAGGGGGTAGGGTGGGGCGGGGGGGCGAGGAGAGAGGGGGTGAGGAGGTCTCCCTCATGTATGTATTTACGGCCAAATGGAGTAAAAGAAAAACAAATTCGATGGTTTTGCATTCGATCAAATCACATAGAACCAATGGCTCCCTGGACAGCCTTTTCCGCAGCTTCTCCCTTCTCTATTTGTATCTAAGCCCCTCACTGCCTAGCCTCAGTCTGACTCCTGCAGCAATACCTAGAACATCAGCGTGGGGGTGGGAATGGGGGGAGGTGGGAACCTGTAAGGACTGTAGTGATTCGGGGAAATAGGAGTAATGAACATTACCTCCCATACTCCTCTTACCACAGTCATTACTTAATGAAAGCTGCATACGCAGCAGTGCTTGGGAGAGAGGACACATGCCCTGCCACAGAGTATACCTGCAAACACACTTTAATGCTAGTCAGTGATCAACAACCCAAAGCCAGAACCGCAGTCCCAAAGGCCATAGAAGCTCCTCTCCCAATTGGAGTCTATAATGGGCCACAAAGTTGTATGGTGTTGCCAAAGCGGCCGTGTTGCAAACGGCTTCCATGGTGACTGCCTGCACGTCCACCCATAATGTTGCGACCCCTCTCGTGGATCTGTCCTGGATTGCCGCAGGCAGTGGGGTCCTGCTTGGGCATAAGCCTCTATGATGGTCGCCTTAATCCAGCGATTGATGGATTTTAATTTTACGCAGATCCCCCAACGACCAACAATAGACTAGGAGATTCCCAAAATGGTGAAGTCCACTGTACGTAAATAGAAATGGACCGCTTCACACCCAGTGTATATATCTATTCTTCCGGAGTGGCTGGGTTGCTGTAAAACGCAGGCAGCACAACCTCTTGATTCATGTGGAATGATGACGGGATCTCCGAAATGAAGTGAGAGTCAAGGTGCAAAACCAGTCTATCTGAAAAGAACTGCAAATAGGGATCAGTGACCAACAGACCACCCAGTTCTTATATTTTTTGTGCTGAAGTGATGGACAGTAAAAAATCCACCTTCCACGTCAGTAACGTAATGGGCACGTCCTTTAGGGGATTGAATAGGGCTCCCTGCAGTTGTCAATGCAACAGAGGGAAGTCCCACTGAGGTACCGTCGGGCGCTACAATGGTTTCTTCATGTAAAGCGCTAGAGCAGCCTGTTCACATATAGCTGAACCAAGCCCTGGTTTGTCGATGGGCCACAAAAAGCCTCAATAGCCGCCCGAAGCTAGAGTTGCTAGCACCGATCGCAGGTCAAAACCTTTATTTGGGATATCCAATACAATCCACTGGCCTGCCAAGACCGGATATAAGCCTTTTGACAATCACCATAACATGAAGGACATCCAGTGATGACTGTAAGTGGTCAGCATCGTCGGCCGCCTGGACCGTTGTACTGTGTTGCAGCCGGCTGGAACATCGCTAAGCGCTGGAGCCCCTGCCATTCCTTCTCCATGCCACTAGATGCAGTTGTTTGAAAGTGTCTTTGGATAAAGGTGGGCTGATAATCAGGGTGGATACACCAGAAACACCAACAGGCACTCCGCTGCAAGGAGACGCAGTAGGGGGAATCCATGGCATGCATGTCCAAAACGTTGCCACCAACAAAGCTTCTGTATTGTCCCTCAGGATTTTCCAGAGAACTCTTGCCAGCAAGGGAAATGGGAGAAAAGCGTACAGAAGACCACCAGGCCACTTCTCCGACAGTGCGCCCTCTCAGAGCGCCCTGTTGTAACAGACTTGCCTGTTGTCATTTGTTGCAAACCAATCTAAACAAGACATTCCCCATTTCTGAGTCACAATTGAAACATTTGTCGGTGTTAATGATATTCCAGGTTCCTTGTCTTAAAATCGCGGCAAAAATGGCCGTGAATACAAAATTTTGCAGTGGTTTTGCCACCACAATCATGTAAAGGATACGGGGGACACCCCCGCAACCCCCGCTCCCCTTAAATGGTATAATGGGGTACACCTTTACCAGATCAAAGCACAGCATTTTTGCTGCGATTTATTTTACCGGTGACCTTTTTGCCACAATTTTATTACCTGAGCATGAGAATTTGCGGCTCAATCAGTCGGCGATGGCATTGTCCTTTTCAGGGAGATACACTGCCTGCAGGGACCATAGATGTTTCTCTGCCCAGAGGCCCAGTTCTTTAGCAAGCTAGTCCAATGGGCAAGAGTGCATATCCCCTTGTTTGCTCAGTTAGGCTCTCATCACCTGATTGTCCATCCAAATGAAGACATAATGCCCACTGATGCATGGCCAAAATTACTCTAACATTCAATGAATTGCTTGGAATTCTCTCCAGTTCGACAATTGGTGAGCTTGAATGGGGGGCCACTTCCCCTGCACTCATCTGTATTGCCCCTCAACCCCTTAAACACACGTCCATTGTGTTTACCATTGGAGCCGCTACTCTAATTCCCCTCCTTTCAAGAGGTCCTGAGCCACCAATGCAACTGGAGAGCAACCTGCAAGGTGATTGGAATCAACAGTTCAGTAGCAAGATGAGTCATCATTGGGTGAATATGTAACCTGTACCATGCAACAATACAGGTTGTAGCTGCCATAACGATCTGCAATTTGAGCCAGGGTCAGGCCAACTCCTGGTCGACGCCGAGTAGATCCTGCAAATGAGACTGGAGGAAGAGCATTCTCGGTACTGGAAGACATGTCATGTTGGCTGCCATTTTGAAGCAGCCAACTTGACCCAGCTCCTGTATAGTCACCAGGTGATATTTGTTATCAGTAAGCCATGCTTGATCAGGACAGTGCACACAATCTTTGTATTAACCATAGTTACTGCCTCCGATCTGGCCTGAACCAATAGATCGCCCAAGTACAGGTGTACTCTCACTGACATCTCGTGGAGAACCCCTATCACTGTGGGAAATGTTTTGGTGAAAATCCGAGAGGCGGGGGACAGACCAAAGGGCAGGACCTGGAACTGGACCCTGCCCTCTGAAGCAAAGGAACCGATGATGAGTTTGCCAAATCAGAATATGGAGATATGCATTCTCCACATCTACGGACGTGAGCCAATTGTGAGGTTGTATGAGGGAGATCACCCAATGGGGTTTTTCTATCTTAAACCATTATGTCAGAATTCATTTGTTGAGGCTTTTGAGGTCTGTGACTGGTCGAAATTCCCCTGTTGGTTATGATACCAAGAACAATGTGGAGAAAAGGCCCTGGAGTTGTTCCACAACAGAGAGAGCCCACTTTTGCATTAATCATTGGATATCCTCCAAGAGTGCCACCCTCTTCAATGCGTCCCTGGATATTCGGGTAATACGGTCTCCAGTTCCCTGAAGGTAGTGTTGTAAATCCAATCGTTGTACAATGTCCAACTCCCAGTCGTCCTGTATATCCCACCAGGCCGCCTGGTCAGAATCGACCACCCATTGGTGCAGAAGATAGAGGCGGTATGGCAGTATTGTGAGGGTCTTGGTTGGGGTGGCATATCCGCTGGTGGGAGAGAGGTTGAGCCATGATGGGGCCGACCCCTCCCTGACAGGATGCATCCTCTTCCATGAAAGGACGAACCTTGCATTGGGGCCAGTACTGACGGACTGCGACCCACTTCTCCTGGTACTACTGACATAGGGCGTCCTCAATATGAGAGGGCATGCTTACGAACATTAAATGATTTCTCAAGGAACGAATCCAAATGGGGCCCAAAGAGACGGGGACACCGGAAGGGCAACTTTGTGAGGGTCCCCTTCCTGGCTGGTACAGTTTTCCAAGATCTAAGCCAAAGGTGTCGCCTGGCAACAGTCCTGGAACTACCGACCAAAGCCGCCGCCCTCAGGACATCATATTTAATGTCCGACAAATACTGGACCTGCTTATCCATCATCATCAGGGGTTTGGAGGTGCCTTCACACTCGTGATAAGCCACCTCGAGATTTTGAAAATCCACCATCAGGGACTGGGCTGCATATGGAGAATACGCCCCTGCCCTGCCAATTACGTACACTGCTGATTATGCGCGCTTCATGGCGTTCTCCATCTTTCTGTCCACTGTATCAACTGGGGAGAACTTCTTTTGACCAATAAGTTTGCCCAACTGAGGGACAGCCTTCACATTCCCACTTGTCTCCAACCCCTTCCAAAAGGTATAATTTGTACAGTTAGCATAGAAACTGTGTTTTTTCTGTGTCCTTCCATTCATGTAACAACAGATTGTCAAGGTCTTCATAGAGGAGGAAGGCAGTACAGGGAGCCCTCTGAAGTGCTTAAACCGTTTTCTCTCCATGGCTACAGTGGGGGCTGGAAATTCACGTTTGTTTTGATATGGTCCAATATCAGCTTCAGGTCTTCAAATGTCATGTATTTGTATGAAAACATTGCCGTAGCGTCTTCTGCATTATTAAGTTGGGACTGAACATCACCCTGGACATCCATGGCAATGTCCCCATCCTGCGCCTCAATTAATTCTAATTAAAATTGTTCTTTTTATAACGCACTTAATACCAGAGAACAGTTTCGCTGCGCAGACGGGATTAGAACGTGTGCTGCTATGCATTGACTTGCTTCCCAGAGAAACGCGTTGCTTCTGAGCCATCCTTCGGGCCTGAATGGCTAGAGGGTCGAAATAAGTGCCATCAGCAGCCTGTGAAGCATTTGCTGCTGGTAGGGCTGGATGAATGCCACCTACTTCTGCACAAGGCATACCACCTCCTCCCCTGACATGTGCCTCTTGCACAGGACGAAATTTGGACAAAGAGCAAGTGGGCCTGGTGACACCTTCCAAATCTCTTCACACCAGCCACAACACACAGGCCCTCCTCCCTCCTTGCTGGCAGTCAGGCACTTTGGAACATAAAAGAGCAGCTTTAGTGCTTGCTCACAGGGCCCGGCTAAACCTTTGTTAGGGCTTGTGGGGGACCATTTCAATATGAATTCCCCCCCCCCCCTTGCTTACAGGTGGGGGGTGGACACAGTGGGTAGCACACTTGGGTTCCTTAAATAAGAATGTTCTTTGATCTCAAGGGGCAGGCAGCCAGAGTGGAGCTGAAACACTAAACTGCCACTAAAAAAAGTTTGTAATTGCTCCGTCAGTAAGGTGCAAACAAAGATGAAACCAGAGTAAAATAGGTGATAATACTGCTAGGTGCTATCAAAGTCAGTCTGTAACCTGCTGCAATGTACACATTTAAAGTCTTCAGTTAAGGTGATAGCAGCCAGCAAAGGGCAGCCTGGAACATGCACACAAGGCAAAGTGCACATGTAATGCCATGATAGAAAGAAATATGTTGCTGTGTAGTAGCCAAAAAAGGGGCAGCTACTTGTCTCTTCCTACCCAGCAGGGCCCTTGAACACAAATACGAATTTAATCGCAACACTCTGGGACTGTTAGGAATAAAGGCACTGATATGTTCTAATGGTTATATGTGATTTCATCACTAGGAAAAAACATTGAGGGGATAGTTTTCTTAACCCACTAAACACCCTTCTCAACATATTTTAGGATTGGTGCATGTTAGGGAGAATTCTCATAAATGTGCTAATTCCCTCTACCTTAGAGACCCCCTGCAACTTTGCTGGATTTTGAGGACTTTAATTTTTTAACCTGGAGAGAGTGAGACCTTTTTTTCCCACTCTCTCATGTATTTTAATGTGATATTGAACACTGTTTCTTTTGGTTGTGGACTCTGACAAACTCCATATGCATCATCTTTTACATTGTGTCACACCGCACCTTCAGTGCAGTGACAGAGGGAAGTTTTACAGATTTCCCAATGGTTTAAATAGCTTCTCTTGGATAAACTACTGTTTCCAAGAGCAGTAAAGTGAAATTGACCTTTTGTAACTTTCTAGACCCAGCACACACTATCTTACAATAGGGTGCTGGAGGGGTTATTTAGTATCCCCTTTCTCTAGCGTCTCATGGAACAATTTTATATTACCCTTTCCTCACTGAAAGGCTGGCTGGTGGCAGTGGTTTACTTTTTACTATAATTGTGTGTTTTTACCGGAGGCTGCGTTCGCAGCCACGGTAAAGCACCTATGGGTGCCATTTTTGTGAAAATGGCCCAGTCTTCTTTTTTCGCTATTTCTTTGTGGAAAGTTCCTTCTTAAGATTTACTTTGCGTGCCAAACCATGTTTGGTCCCTTTGTTCATTTTGCCATTGGTGGGATTCACAAGTGAAGCCCACCTCTGGCTCCAGGGTGTCTGATGTGGGCAGTAAGCGAGGGAGGTGCCCGAAACTCCCTGTGTTTAGTCTCCTAGGAGACAGGAATGCACCCTTAGGTGATTGGCCAGCTGGCCTTCCGACAAGGACAGCCACCCTGCTGGGGTACTGAAAGCTAGGCTGGAATGAATGGGAGAAACCTGCATAAAAGGAGAGGCGTTTTGGCTTGGAAGGCAGAGTCGACCACTGGATGAAGGAATCTGAAGAAGAACTTGGAAGAGACGCCTGCTGCAACTCCAGGACCATTGGCTTGCCCGGTGAAGCCCTGATGCTGTGCTGAAACTCCGAATTCGTATAGACAGAGAAGCCCCTGCAAGGACAACTTCTCCCTTTGAGTTGGTGGGACCAGTATACTCTAAAGTAAGCCGCCTGGACATCCTCTCAGAGCTAGTTGAAATTCCGCTGCAGTTGCTGCTGGAACCAAATAGCCAGGGAGATTAACACAAGGTTCGTGTGAATTGCTTTTAAGCTGGCCAAGAGCTCCAGAAAGATCCTCCGGACTCCCAGGAAGCAGTAGTGACTGAGCCTAAGCCCCCTCAGATCCAAGGAAAGCCCATCTTGACAGCCAGGAACCGCGGTGGTGCTATTTGTGGTAGACACGAGGAGCTGAAACACCAAAGTGCCACTTGTTTGAAGATTGCCGGTTGCGGTCGGTAACCGTCCCATTGCAGTGCAGGAGTCCCCAGATGTCCTCCGTATTGTCCCCACGACAGAGGCCCAGGAACACCAGGATCTGCAGAGCTGCACAGGAACAGAAGTCATCTGCTGTCCTTTTTTCTTCAACCTGAAGGTATTGTACAGTCTAAGAGAACTTGCCTCTTGTCGTGTAGCCACTTGTCCTCATTGGAGACTTGTCTTGGTTGCACTTGTAGAGTTGCTATCAACTTCTTTACCTCACAAGCCTAATCAGCTTGTGACCCTACTTTGATTTATTCTATCCTACAAAGAATTTTTAAACATTGTGAAAGACTTTCTACTTCCCTGAATGACTCTTCCCCCTTCTGCTTATGTTTTTTACCTTCTTTCCAGGAAAGGGTTAACTGAATTTGCATTGGGGGGGTTATTGAAAGTACTTACCTGCTTAAGAATCATTGCATGAATACTTGTTTTATTCTGAACCCTCTTTTCTTTGACACTTCTCTAAAGACTATTCTAAATGCAAACAGTGATATATTAATGTCCCCAGCACCCTAGCAATTGAAGTCCCCCGAGGGTGTAGGTAGTGTCTGTGAGCCATCCCAAATAGATATCTACTGATTTAGAAAACCAAGAGTGTGTATTTTTTGAAGTGTATTTGTGTGTTGCTTGATATTGCTCTCTTCTGAAGAAGGCGTATTCTAACTGACTGTTAAATAAATGAATAATTGTTTAATCAAGAAACCTTGTGTGTAAGAGTTTATTTGAACCTTTGTCACTGTGAATCTCTGTGTAACTCCCCTATGGCTCACATTGACCCCTCTTGAGATAAGCCTGGCTACTCGACCACACTACCAATCAGTGTAGAACAGACCTATACCAAAGGTTGGGTTCCGATTGCCAGGAGGTCAGGGTTGTTGTAGTGCACCCAAAGGGTACTGCATACAATCTTGCCTAACAGTGCAGTTATATAAACAAACTCCAGTCCTACAATATTTTTGGAAAGTGTTGGATAGTGGGTTAAGTGCCCCTCAATGAAATCACTGGATACTGTTCTCATTTCCTCCGGACCTTTCCCGCAAGATATGCAGAACCCTAATTTTCCCAATATAGATTGACATGATCAGAAGGGACATCATTGTATATAACATTAAAAGCACTGGCATCAGTCTTCTGTACTCTGGGACACCATTGGTGAAGACATTAAAATAGGTTTTCATGTGTAAACCAAGAGAATAATGTGTTGTGCAATATATACATATTCTCTGTTATCAATATTCACCAACTCAATAGATTAGTAAACCATGAGGGATTTTCTTCATAGGAAACATTGCAACCTAAACCACTTCTAGCGACACCCAATGTCAGCTGATCAGACACAGTGAGATTAAATGATTTGCCCAGCTTCACACATTTTGTTAAAGTGGTGAAATCAGTATCTGGACCCAGGCTGTGGTTTAAGCACTTGACTACTGTGAAGGCATCATGAAGAAGGACACAGATGACAAATTCCAATTTTAAAATAAACACTTTTATTGACTTAAGTGACTTAAGTGTCCGGATGGAAAAAGGCCTAACTTGCCCTAAACTAAGGCGGGATTTGCCTACCTAAATAAAACTGAGGAAGGTCTGAATCAAGGAGTTCAAATGAAGAATCTGCATGTGTCCAGAACCTACACCTGCCCTCACAACTAATTCTATATAATGTTTAGGGATATCAGCACCCAAAATAAAACAGAAAAAATTAAACCAAAGTTCTGAGCTTCTTCCAGCTCGCAGCTTCTTTTCAACCCCCCTCCCCAAGTGTGACATAGTTTCATAACAAAGTCTAAAAATTCTCCTCTGTAGACCAAAAGGGAAATAGTTTGAATCAGGACCTGGGGTTCCCTTCCCCAAGTTTAAGGCTGTTCACAACAGAAGCACCGGGGTTCCCTTGCACTGGTACAGAAAAGTTCACAACAGAAGCACTGGGGATGCCCCCTCGACCCCCAAAGTTCAACATATTTCACAACAGAAGCACTGCTTTTCTTTAGTACTTCAATTATACTTTGACTTGGTTTTATCCCATTCAACATTCAATGGATTTCTACTCAACTCTTGTTTAGTTTTAATTTCAGTTTCAGTGGGTTTAAAGAGTCACAATGTCTGGTTTTGACCTTCCTTTGGTTGATTTGCATTCAATCCGGTATTTAGAAGAAATAAACATCTTCTTTATTTTGATTCAGTTCCATGTTTACATAGGCTTATATACTTTATAAGTTGAGCGATAAAGATTTCTTCTTGTTTACACCACTGAAATCTCTATTTCGCAGATTGGAAACCTTCTGAACTGGTCCTTTTCTTTTCTCAAGGTGCACGGTCCCTTTAACACTTTACGTGATCGTTAATTCAATGAACAGTTCAGACGGAGACTTTCGAGTACGTGTTCCACTCCTTTTAGACCCACGCTGCCACTCTGCTACAATGTATGCGTTCACAATCACTGGTTTCTTTCACAGCGCTCACAGTCAGTTTCACACCAGGTTTCCTAGTCTCTGAAACTCACCGGCTTCCTCTGTAGTCTCCCCACATATCGCGCAGGACTCGCTTCAACTTGATTACCTCCAGGGTTCCCTCCTCTGCCGTTGAGACACTCCCGCGCTCTTCCTCTACAGAGTTTCCGATGCCCAGTCCTTAGTACAGAGTACTTTGAGATCTTGAGTCAACCAGGCATTTATAGGGGCAGGTAATTTTGGTTTGTGTAGATCTAGTGGTGCAATGATGTTGATGGCTTGCGTTAGGGAGAGATTGTAGAGGTGTAACATAGTAGATGGGTCACTAGGTGTGATTTGAGTGCTGGTGATGGTAGTTAGTAAAGGCAGGATGCATGCTGGCTTCGTGTTCCTGGAATTTCTCGTTAGTGTGGCTGGGAGTTGTGACGGGGTAGAGTGTGGGGGTGTCACCGTAGGTATGCTGAAGCTGATATTGTAGTCTGACAACTCGTTGCAGTGATTGTGATATTGCAGTTACGTTCTGCAAGCCAATCCAGGATTCGACTTTTGTTGTGTATGGGGTGCAGAATATATTGTGTAAAGCCTAGGGCCTCTAGGGCATTGGCCAGGCATAGGGCATTAGGGTCCAATCTATCATTATAGCCTAAGTTGACAACACGCATAAGGACTATTTTTGAAAGAGGGCTTAGTATTGGCTGAGAGGACCTGAGTGATGTCATCTTCAAAAGACTGTAGTGGTCCTGGGGGTCGGTAGATTAGGTGAATTGTTAGGGTGTTGGTGTGTGATAGGGACAGTTTTAGTGTCAGTGGTTCCCCTGAATCAATGAACAACGCATTAGCTTCTCTAATGTTTAAGGAGTTTCTAGCTATAATGGCCACTCCACCTCCTCTGGTGTCCACTCTATCTTTGCGCGGGATAGAGTAGTTGCTGGGCACTGCAAGGGAGAGGGTGGGCCCTGAAGCGGTGTGCAGCCACGTTTCAGCTAGAGCCAAGATGTCTAGATTGTGGGAGGTGATCAGATCAACAATATCTGTCACAACCATTAGCCCTGACCTGCAAACACACACTCATTCCTTGGCCCCCGGCTACCATCATAGGGAGAATAGATCATCACTCAAGAAATACACTCAGGAGGCCAGTACGACCAACCCAAGCAGGATAAGGAAAAGGACCAACTGGACTCTGTCTTGGAGCACCTGGTGCCAAGTTCAGTGCTCCTGTTATAGCAGGATCATTTGGGTTACTTCCTGTACCTCCAACATGGAGGAGGGTTGGGCCATTGTGATGATTCGTTATCTGTGGGCTTGTTTCTGGGTGTGGCTGGCTATATAAGCCACACCCAGTCATGCAATCCTATTCTGTGTTACTGTGCCCAAGGCAGAGTAACGCTCACCGTTATCAGCATCTGCAACAGAAGAAGAGACAGTTAGTGCTACGATCTACACTTGCGACCTTGGCACAGCATCACAAAACTTACCTGAGGTTTCTTCTTGAACTCCTGTTTCCACAGCATCATTCCTGACATTCACAGCACCAGCTCCCGGCTGCAACTGCTATTCCTGGATCTGCCAACACCTGCAGAAGGAGAAAGAAAGACAAAGAGAACAGTTAGACAAACATCGGACAATGCATGAAACGCAGTGCAATTACAGCAACTTACAAATAGCCACGCAGAGCGCGCATGAATCAGAGCGCAAGTACAGCAACTTACAAACAGCACGAAACACAGCGCAAGCACAGCAACTTACTGACAACCACGCTGCAAGCTCAGCCAAAGAGTAAATCTTACAAATACAGCGGTCGCTTACCATTACCGCCCTCATTCGGGCCACATGCTAAGTAGACGTGCTAAAGAGGCACCATCACCTAAAGGGACAATAAAGACTGCACAACCTTGCAGAATCTACCAAAACCAACGCCGCAGCAGGCCTCGGCATTGGAACTACAACCAGTGACGTAATGGATGCCATAAATACAGAAGAACAGACATTGCGCCTCTGCTAAAAAAGAAGCAGGACGGAGAGCTTGCCTTCAAAACGTATAAGATGAACAGAGTTCCTGGGAGGGTCCCGGAAATACGGGGAAGGTGGGAGGAGGAGTTTGGCAGATACTGGTAAGCAATACAGTAACCCTTATACTCTCATTCTAGGAGCAGTCATCAGTGAGGCCATTCTATTCAGAGTGCATCTCCCACTGTGAAGAGGCCTGGACGCTCCCGTAGAGAAAAGGTGAGCGTTACTTATCGAGTGCGTGGGCTGACACTGATCTAGCATTTATGAGTGGACCTTTGATTGGGCTAGCCCCATCCTAGATCGGAGTGGAGAGGAGGCTGCTGGCAGTATTGTAGCTGGTATCATGGCTCTGGGCAGGTGCCGAGGTGGGCGTGATGGTCTAATTGCAGGTGGGAGGCCTGGTGTGATGTGATGAAGTGGCCAGGGTGCTGCTTGTGTTAAACAATGGCAGTGTAGGGCAGGCCTTAGGGTTGGTTGCTACTGGAACGGGGTCCAGAATAGGTGTGTAGGGCAGTGTACAGGTAGGTGACTGTGGAGGGGGGGCTCAGGTCAACCATAGTATCAAGGTATCTCCTGTTGGATGGTAAGGGGCAGTGCTTAGAGGCTTATAGAAATAGGTCAATCAAAAATACATGTATAACTTTATATTTGCCACCCTGCATACACAGTTGCAGTAGCAGCCTGCAAAGGAATGTGAACCTGAAAACAATATCATTTGATTTTAAGAAAGGTATTCACAGTGAAAGAGTATTTAATATAAGGTAATCTGCTTGTGCCATTATTTTACACAGCATACCGTGTTATACTCCCCTTCCATTTATTATCAACCACCAATTGTACCTGCTAAAGGATAACAGTCCGTACCCAGGCTCCCCTGTGTCTGGGTCATCAAACACTAATTGGTTTATTGAAATGAGGTTGACAAAAAACTGAACCTGTGCGAGCAGTGGGAAAGATGCTGTGCTTCCCTGCGCTTTTAACTATCACATGAAAATTGTGAGCTGGGAAGACTTTGGACAGCTCATCCTGCTTCAGAAGAGAACATTCAGGCCCTGCTCCAAGCTGGCTTTGTGCAAGACATGGGACATGGCCCATGGAATTGGGACAGTCCCGCAAAATACGGGATGGTTGGTAGCCTTATAACCATATCCAGCCCCGTTCCCCGAACTTGGGTTTCATCTGGGCTTGTTTAGCTGCCAACTTGGTAAAAGGTGAATAGAGAGGACTCGCGGGGATTTTCGTAAACCATGCATATCTTTTTCACACATTTCAATACAACCTTATCTAAGTGGCTGTGTTTTAATTGTTTCCCTGTTCATTTATCTATTGCAGCTGTGACAGCGTATAGGTGGGCAGCTAGGACAAGCCCCTGCTCACCTCACATCACAAACATACTCCCCTCCATCCTTCTTCCTTTTCTTCTATACAGCATTCTTTTTGCCCCCCTCTTTTTTCCCTACCAGCGATGTATTCTCTAGTACCCTACTCTTACCTGCTCTTTTTGAACAGTCATCCCCTGTTCTTGCCTCATTTCATTAAACCCCAAGCCTTTTTCTTTCTCCATTTCTGCCAAAGGTTCTTTGTTATAGTGATCCCGCTCCCTTCCTCATTTTGCTGCTATCCGCATCCTCTCCTGCCTTCCCTCAATTTTACCCTCCCTCATTTACCAACGCCACACACCATTTGCCTTTACATTGCTGCCCCTCCACTCCCCATTCCTCACTCACGTGCCACCCTTCCCTCCCATACTCCTGCTCTCCCTCATTCTTTACTTCTCCCTGACTCTTTAGAACTCCGTTATTCCCCATTCTCTTTACACTCCTGTACCCCCTGCTCTCTATTTCCCCTTCCTTTAATCCTCTTTAACCTGCATTTCCCCCGCTGTTGTGCCTCTAACTATTGCCCCATTCTCCTGCCCTCGTTCATTCTCTCTACCCATTCACCCTTTTGCCCTCACCTGTCTCCCTTCAATCACCTCATTTCATCTCCCCGTCACCCTTCTGCCCTCCTTCATTCTTCATCCTCCTGTCCCCATCAGTGTTCATGTTACCTGCACCTTCTCTACCTTTCTCCCTCACTATCCGGCCCTTATTCCATCTCCATTACAGCAGGGACCTGTGGAGCTGAAGGAGATATGGAGGTGGTGGGCTGGCATTAAGGGGTCTTTCAAGTACCACAAGCATCACCCACACAAAAAGAAGGAAATCCCTGGTACAAAACCAGCATGGGTTTTATGAACTTCATTCCCTTCCAACGGTGTTGGGACCTGTCCCAGAGAAAGAAGTGTTACAATTCTCTCCACTCCTTGCTTCCATGTGGTTTCCGCCAGAACCCCAATTCCGGTTCCTCCACCGTTGGTTCCCAGAGGAGAGGCCATGCAGAGGCATCATGGAACAGGTCATCTACATGTCTGCGTCAAGAAGGATTGTGGGTCTTTGGATGACCTAAGCCCGACAAGTAGCTGTAACACTTCTACTGGCAGAAAGAAATGTAGTAGTATTAATAATAATCTCGTGTTCCTATATAGCGCCTGGTGCAGATTTCATGCAGCTTCTAAGTGCAGTAATACCAAATGTTATCAGTACCCCATTTTTGATGGTACTGGATTTATCTATCTTGGAAGGATGAAAGGCCTAGGCAGCCCTGGTACAGTATTCAAACTTATGAAGTGCAAGTTGCCCTCATGTCAGAGGCCAGCAATTTACTAGCGTTATTATAACTATAATGAGTCTTAGTTATATCACTAATAACGTGTCAGTTCTAACATTCGTACTACTGCTACTGTGCTACAGGTAAATAACTAGTTACACTTTTCAAACAAATCCTTCCCGGGCAGGATTCTTTTGAAGCAATGAAACTGGCCCTTTCGGAGAAATCTCTACTGACCATCCTAAAAGAATTTGCAATTTGCTGACAAGGGATTCCGGATCGCTGCTGCACAGGTCTTGTGACCAGGGACTGAGAGCAAGCTGGCCTTCCAGCTGAATTGTATGCCAGTGATCTGAAAAATTATTGACACAGTGTTTATTCGTCAGGGACACAGGATGCAGAGTGCGATAGTAAAAAAAAAAAAAAAAAAGAAAACCGTCCACAGAGGCATTTGTCCATTCCTTACCCTGCATGCTGGGCTCGGACCGAGTGTTCAACACTTCCAATTGAAATGCCCACACCCCGTCCCCAGATGTTGGGTTGGGTGTCCCTGGCTCTCAGACAAAGAAAGCTTCATAGCTTTCAAGTGGTATTTAGCGTTTCGGCTACCACGGCTTCTCCCGCGAGCTGTCTTACTTTGTTCTGCCGTGCAGAAGCCATTGAACCAATCCTGTGATTATCTGTAGCCACCCAGCCCCTTCCCCCTTTGTTTTATCTATGACTTTGCCACAGAATGAAGCCTCAAGGTGGTGCCAATGTTATGAAGAGGTTCTCTTTGGAGGCATGATTGTTCACACGCTAGTCCGTGCTTTTAGATGGCCAAAGACCGACCCCTCCAGAACTCATTCGGTAACCACAGACATGTGTTACCCTTCCTTGCGCCATCTGGTGTGTGGCATCGAAAATGGTTAATGATTAATGAAGCCCAGGGTGGGGCTCATGTTATGCACATCTAATGATAAAATTAGGGAAATTGTCCTTTGGAATGTGCATTAGGAAAGATTTTCGCCATTTAATGTACGTACCACACAGCTGCCTCTCAAAGTCCGTTACATAAGGTGTCCAAAAAACCCTTTAACCTTTTTTCCACTGCACTTTTGCTTCTGCAAACCTTCATTTACACGACATCAATGCATTGTTGTTAATATACGCAAGCAGGGTTTCCCATCTCTACGCAAAGGGATCACAGAAAACTTGAAATGGGCTTTCACGCATCTTCTGCTGGTCCTGGCTGTGCTTCCTAAGATGGCAGGTAGGGAGGGTCGGACATGTTAGGTTAGGTTAAAGGTTCTTATATCGTGCACTGTCACCACCTGTGTGGTTTCTTGGCGCACTGGCAGATATGTAAAGCAAAGGGGGGAAGGGAGTGGGATAAGTTAGTAGGACTGATCGGGAGAAAAGAGCAAGGTAGCTGTGATGTGCTTTTGGCAGCTTCCGTTCGGTTTACACTGGTGAGTGTAGGTGAGTTTTTCGGTTGGTAGCCGCCATGTGCTGTTGGGCGATGTGTGTTGTTGTGGTATAGTGAACTATGTGCGGTTTGTTTTGCAGTAGAGGTATGGTTGTGTTTAGTTCAGAGTTTAAGAGGTGTGTGCAGAAGGATGAGTTTTTTTAGTAGGGTTGGTTAGTGGCAGTACCCTATCCTACCCCATCTGTTTTGATTTACTGTGGCACCTATCCCTTCTGTCGTACATTCTGGTGTGCTGTAATGACCACTCCTATGTTGTATGCAGAAGTGTGGGTCCTCAACAGGGCTGTTCAGTGGCATCACCCTCTCTACCCTCAGTGTTCAGACTGATTGCCGAATACACCCCCCCGCCCCCCAGCAAATTGATTGGAAGGCGATACATTTTTTGACCAGGAGTCAATGTAGCATCCTTAACGCTGGAGTGATGTGGTCCCTTCTTGAGAGTTTGAAGAGGAGAGGTCTGGCATCTGTGTTCTGTATACGTTGCAGTTTCTTCAGTAAATAGTCAGGCATTCCGAGGTATAAGCTGTTGGCGTAGTCCATCATGGGCATGAGGGAGACGAATGCCAGTGTTTTGTGTGTGAATGAGAGGAAGGGTAGAATCTTTTTGATTGTAGATGGAAGAAGCATTTCTTCATTATCGCATTTACTTCCGGTTCTAGGTTCAGCTCGTTGTCCATTAGGATTCTAAGGTTTTTGACAATTTTGGATAGTGTGGGAGATGTCCCAGTTTTGTGGGCCATGAGATGTACTGGTTGTGTCCTTGTTTGTTGGATGTAATCATGGTTTCTGTCTTGTCCAGGTTGATTTTGAGGTTGTTAGTGCGCATCCATTGGTAGAGTTCTTTGAGAAAGTCTATTAGCGTTGTGTTCTCCTCTTGTTCATTGCCGATTGCGTAGATGATTTGGGTGTCATCTGCATAGTTGTAGCAAGTGAAGCTGTGTCTTTTGATGTGGTTGATTAGTGGCGTCATATAGATGTTGAAGAGGAGATGGGGTAGCAAGGATCCTTGTGGTACTCCACAGGTGGTGTCCCGCGGTGCAGATTTGAATGGTTTTATCCATACTGTCTCTGTTCCTTCAGACAAGAAAGATTTAATCCAGAGCAGCATCATGTCGGTGATCACTATTTCTTCTAGTCTCTTGAGGAGGATGGTATGGCTGACTGTGTCGAATGCTGCAGAGAGCTCAAGTAGTATCAGTGCCAAGTTAGTGTTGGAGTCTGCATCGGTCTTTAGGTCCTCCCATATATCGAGAAGTGCCATCTCCGTCCCTCTCATGGGTCTGAAGCTGACTTGTGCCTGGTCCAATAGTTGATGATTTTTCTACCTGTTCCAGTGTTTGTTCATAGACATAGGTCTCTAATAGTTTTGCTGGATAGGGAATGTTTGAGATCAGTCTGTAGTTTGAGAGGTCTTCCAGATCGCCCGTTGTGTCCTTGGGGAGTGATTTGATGTAGGCAGATTTGAATGATCATGGTACTCTCCTCGTTGAGTGATAGGTTGAAGAGGTTTAGGTAGATTTCCGATGGTGTACACTGTGTAAGGATTGATTTATAGATGTGAGGTGGGCAGGCGTTCATTGGGGATCCTGCCTTGTTGCTTTATTTCACAAGGCTGAGGAGTTTTTCTCTTGACATTTGGGCGAAACTGTTCAGCCTGTTTTGTAGTCCCGGGATAGGAAGGGGATGGTGCATGGTCTGGTCAATGAGTCTACTTTGTATGATCCGGTGTATGTCAGTGATTTTGTTCTTAAAATGCTTCGCAAGATCATTGCATAATTTATGTGAAGGTACCAGTGTGTTATTGCATCCATGGGATTTCTCATCTCGTTTACAATGTTGAATTGTTCTTTCTGAGTGTTCGTGGATTTTGTGATCCGGTCGTCATAGTATTTCTTTTTGGCTTCAAGAGTTTCCTTTTCGTATGCTGGGATTGGTTTTTGATAAATCATTCTTTTGGACTAGTAGCAGTTTTTATCCATTCTTGTTCTAGTTTCCGTTTTATTTTCAATGTATTGAGGTGGGGCGTGAACCATCTTGCCACTGCTTTCTTTCGTGATTGGTTGAGGTTTTTTTTTGGGGGAATGCAGTCAATTGTTTCGTGATCCATTTCTGGATTAGGTCTGCTTTTTCATCTAAGTCAACTGCATCCAAGGTTGTGATCGATGGTTTTGAGGATTCTAGTTCTTCTAAGTTACTGTTTTTGATGGTATGCCAGTTTCTTTTCCAGATCAGGCGTTGCTTTTGGGGTTGTTTGGAGGCTTTTCATGGTAGTTGGATAACGAACGGTATAATGAGGTGGTCTCTCAATATTATTTGTTTTGGTGGCGCAGTTGTGATAGTTTTTTTACTGGCGAAGATTGCGCCTCGAGTGTGTCCTGCCGTGTGTGTCGCTCCTTTCACCATCTGTCGTAGTCTCATTGTCTTAAACTGCTTAGTTTGCGATTTCTGCGAGTTCACATTTACCATATGTTGAAATCAATGGGGATAATCAAGTGATCATGTTTGATGGACAGGTACGTGACAGCTTCTATGAAGGTGTCTATGAAGGTAGCGTTGTAGGCCGGTGGTCTATAGATGAGTATGAAGGTGAGGTTTGTTTGTGGGTCCAATGTCAGGTGAATAATGAGGGATTCACAGTTTGGGATGTTCAGTGGTCAGCCGTTTTGATTTTCAGGGGTTCGTTTTAGGCTACTGCAAGTCCTACTCCTCTGTTTCCTTTTCTGTTTACCTGTATGCATTTGAAGTTGTCGGTAGACAGCTGTGTAGCGTAACTTTGTAGTTGTCATCTAGCCAGGTTTCTGTGATGAATAGGATGTCAATTCCACCATCGTAGAGTAGATTGCAGAATTCTGTAGTGTGTTCGGACATTGATCTTGCATTCATTACATTGCAGTGCATTGTTTTCTTTATAGTGTCCTATTTTTTTCTTGCTTTCCTCTTTGGCAGTCTTGTTGGCGAGTTTCCTCATTGTTCTCAGAATGTCGGATGTGTTCTGATGGATCTGTTTTGTCATGGATTAGATCGGCTAGGTTTCATATTGGTTCCATGATTTCTTCTGGTTCCTCTTCTGTATATAGTTGCCGTTGCTATAGGTCGCCTTGGGTTTTGGTGATGTATGGAATGAAGGTATTGTTTCCCATCATTCTCCTTCCGCATGTTTCTGCCCTTTTCCTGTGCAGTCCTGGTATCCTGGTGGTGTGTCTAGCATTTCTGGTGGTGCTCTGGTGAGTGGTCCGTAGTGAGGTATGGTGTTAGGTATAATGATTTTTGCCTTGTTGTAGAGTTTGTTCTTTTTTCTGTTGCGCATGTGTGTGTGTTTTCTCCATTGCCTTGTTGGTATTTGGTGGGGTGGTGGCCTGGTGAGGTTCCATTTCATTCATCCTTTCTACTAGTTTTCCCTCGCATCATCCTGTTCGCTGGTGTGGCATATTCTTTTCTCTTTAAGTCTTCTAGTTTTCTTTGGAGTTATTGTGTTTGGGTCATAGGGGCCCGTGCTCACCTCTGACACTTTTTCCCGTGGGCTTGTTGTTGTCTTTTTTGTTTGTTTAGTTTTAGGGTCCCATTTTTGTCATGGTTTTCCTGGTGGTTTCTGTTGTCTGTAGTTACTGTTGTGCTACTCATTCGGGGTCCGTTGGCTTGCAGATTAGGTTGGTGGAAAGGTCCTAATGGGGCAGGGGAAGTGGTTTCTAAATGTGCGCTTTGGTGGCCTTACCCTTTGAGCTATCTGCAAAGTCTACACTCCTAGGACTTAAGTCCGATGGCAGATCATGGCTATCTTCCTACCTTTCTGCTAAATACCCTCTAGAAATGCCAAGATCAAAAGCACAGCAGTGGCAGTGGAGCACCTAAAATTGGGGCCCCTTACTAGTGGGAGACCTAGTTCTGGAGCACTTTCACTCAGAGCACAGTTGTGATGCTAGAGAGAGCCCGGTACCGAACCCAGCAGTGGCGGGGGAGCACCTAGAACTGGAACACAGTGCTAGAGGGGAGAAACCTAGTATTGGAGAAATGGTGATTGGAGGAACACCCAGAAGTGGATGTAAGCAGCCAAGGGAAGAACACCTGAAAGACAGAAACAGTTGAACTGGCACACAGTGCTTGATGGGGGGGAAAACACGTAACATTTCTGACACAGCAGCAAGTAGAGAACACCAAGATTTGAGATACCTGCAAGTGGGTAAAAACACCTAGGTTTGAGACACAGCAGTAAGTAGCAAAACAGCCAGATCTGAGACACCAGCAAGTGGGGAAAACACCTAAATATGAGATACAGCACCATGTAAAAAACACCTAGACTTGACACCTGGCAAGTGGAAAAAACACATACATTTCAGATACAGCAGCAAGTAAAACACACCTAGATTTGAGACACTTGCCAAGTGGGGAAAAAAGCCTACATTTGACATACAGTTGCAAGTAAAAAACACCTAGATTTGAGACACATGACAAGTGGTAAATAAACACCTACATTTGAGACACAGCTGCAAGTATGATATGATATTTTATTTATATCGCGCTCATACACAAGTGTTTCAGAGCGCGGAAGTTGAGAAGACCTAGATGAGACACCTGGCAATAGGGACAAAATGCCTACATTTGAGACACACCAGCAAGTAGTAAAACAACTTAGTTATGGGACACCGGGCAAGTTGGAAAAACACCTAAATTGGAGATACAGCAGCAAGTAAAAACACTTAGATTTTAGACACCTGACAAGTGGGAAAAACAGCAAAATTTCAGATACAGCAGCAAGTGAAAAAAAACTAGGTTTGAGACACAGCAGTAAATGGGTAACCACCTACAATCGGGGCACATTAGTGATTGCAAAATTACTCACTAGCAGGCTAACATGAGTGCGGTATGTTATGTAAGATACTAAGAGTGGTAGGGTTTCAATGGAGTACAGTAATAGCTGTACTCCCCACCTAGACCACACTTACCTTATCAGTTGATGCTGGTTGATGGTTGGCTGTCTTCACAGGCAAACACGGTGTGGAGATGCCCTTTGCCTTGGGGCCCTTGGTCGATGGGGCTGCCCAGGTTGAGGCTGCCCTTATTGCCGCTCTTAAAAAAGGCTCCAGGCTCAATCAGAGGTTGGGGAGTGGGGGCAAGCAGGAAGAGGGCTGTGGGAGGTGAGGGGATCACAGGTAGAAGCCACAGAGCGGCAAAAAACAAAATTAAAAGGAACAAAATGAAAAACTGACCTCAAAGCAGCTGTTCTTGCCCAGCAGGCACTCACCAGGTCAGCCTGCAGCAGGGAAATGCTGCGAGGATAGTAAACATGGCAAGCACACGCTCGAGGTGTTCCTACACGGCCTCCAGGCCCAATCAACAGTCGGAGTGGAGTTGGGGGCTGGAGAAGGGAGGCAAGCAGGAAGAGGGCTGTGGGAGGAAGGGGGATCACAGGTATGGAGAGAGCTGCAACATTCCAAAGTCTATGCCATTACCTGGCATCACTGAATACACACATACATTTTTCTTTCTAGTTATGAAATAAAGACAGAATTACATTTAATGCAGATCCCACCAAACTGCCCTGTTGTCAAAACTGGATCATAAGCCTTATTATACTCTAAGAGTAAGTAGAAAATGTCATTTCAGTTAACAAGCCACACATGCCACACTGCCACCTAGCAGCCATCCCTGGAAGTTAAAAGCCATGAAGCAATCCAGTATAGTGGGACAAGCCGCCGAGTGAAGGCCGTGAGCTAAGGCCAGGATCACTCTCAGCTGCTCCGCTGCGAGTGCCCCCAAACATGCAGCAACTTCATCCTGATGCCCGCACCTTCTTCGACCCTGAGGCCGTTCCCTTTGTCTATGCCCACGAGGAGGCCCGAAACGACCGGAAAATGGCCGCCGCATCCGTCGCCATGGAGACCGATCAACAGACCCTGCAGGAGCTGCGCTATAGGCCGCCACACCTCCGCAGGCCCTCCCCTCCTGCTTTAAATGGAGGGGAGGCGCGCCGCGAGGCGAAGCCGCCGAGTGAAGGCCGTGAGCTAAGGCCAGGATCACTCTCAGCTGCTCTCCGCTGCTCGACAACGAGTCTGCTGGCTGCTACCCAAGGTAAAGGTAATGTCTCTAGCAGCGTCATCACTGCCACTCGGCCCCCTCACTTCACTCTCAGAAATGAGTGGCTCAGCACGCGATCGCTTCTACACCCCCCTCCTCCTTCTTTCACCCTACCCAATGCCGCAGCAAGGCTGGCGCGCCTGCGAACCAGGCTCCTAAGCCCGGCTCCCAACCATACCGCTGCCTCCATATGCTCCACGCACGGTGCCACGTCCAACACACCAACCCCCGCCGCAGGATTGCTCTTGACGCTGACTGAAACACCCCTTCATCACCTATCATTAACACTGCCACGTCTGAAACAAAATTGCCCCAAAATCGCTGAAGTGCACAATATAACACCCCAACTTGTGCCGTCTGTCATGACCACTACCAAAGTGCCCTGTGATGTTGGAACTGTATCTGTGCCCACTGTTATGACCACTACCAAAGTGCCCTGTGATGTTGGAACTGTATCTGTGCCCATTGTTATGACCACTACCAAAGTGCCCTGTGATGTTGGAACTGTATCTGTGCCCATTGTTATGACCACTACCAAAGTGCCCTGTGATGTTGGAACTGTATCTGTGCCTATTGTTATGACCACTACCAAAGTGCCCTGTGATGTTGGAACTGTATCTGTGCCCACTGTTATGACCACTACCAAAGTGCCCTGTGATGTTGGAACTGTATCTGTGCCCACTGTTATGACCACTACCAAAGTGCCCTGTGATGTTGGAACTGTATCTGTGCCCACTGTTATGACCACTACCAAACAGCCCTGTGTTATCCCTCTCCCCCATCATGCCCCCATTCCTATCATCCCCTCATCCTTCCCACTTAAATGTGCCATGATCAACTGCCGGTCCCTACCAGCACATGCCTTGGATGTGCACGACTTGCTAGACAGTAACAACCTTGACCTACTGTTCCTCAGCGAAACATGGCTGTCCAACACCTCTGGCCCAGCCCTCTCCCTCGCAATACCACCTGGTTTCACTATCTATAGACAGGACCGCCTCATCCAAAGAGGGGGCGGGGTAGCAGTCATAGCCAGAGAATCACTAGCCATTCGAATGATTCAAGGGAACCTTGATCCGGCCACTGACTATCTCCTACTCAAGCTCCAACTCTCTCATAACTGCACTCTCACCTTTCACCTTGTCTATCGCCCCCCTGGCCCCTCCAATGACTTTCATGACGCCATTACCCACGCACTGTCTGATAATCTAAAGAAATCATCCAAAATCCTGCTTCTGGGTGACCTCAACCTCGGCCTGAATGACCCAAGTGACTCACACGCAAAGGCCCTCCGCAAAGCCCTCTCCACTCTGGGCTTCTCCCAAACCGTCTCCAGCCCTACCCACTCTAAAGGTCGCACCTTGGACTGGTTATCTCACCATAACTGCTCCATCAGCCAACCTGTGATCTATCCAGTTCCATGGTCCGACCACCATTGCATCCAATTTGACATCATCACTACCAAAGGGCCTACCTCACCCACCACTCCCCTACCAGCCTCACTCGCACGAAGCTCCAAGCAGCTCACTCATGACAACCTAGCTCAACACCTTTCGGTGCCCGCCTTACTGCCCCCATTCTCCAATGACCCAGAAACACTGGCCGATGACTTCAAAAAGGCCATCACCCAAGCCATTGACACTGTGGCCCCACTCACCCTCAAAAAAGCCAAAACAGTGAAGCATACTAATGCATGGTTTTCCCAAGAACTCCTGCAGTTGCGCGCAAAAAAGAGAGCTGCCCTCAAGTCATGGAGCAAATCCCCCTCAGAAAACACCAAGGCTGCCTTTAAAGCACTATCCAAACAATACAAAACTGCCATCACCACTGCTAAAGCCTCCTCCTTTAACACGAGGATAGCCAATGCTAAATCAGGGACAAGAGAAATATTCTCTATCTTCAGAGAGCTGGAGACTCCTTCCACACCCCCTTCTTCTCTCCTCATGGATAAAGCCTGGTGTAACACAATCCAGTCAGCCATGTTGAACAAGCTTGAAACTTTGCAGGCAAAGATCATCGCTCATCAAAAAGCTCTGGACACACTCATAGCCAAGAATCACAATAACCCACCTCCACCTAAGACCATCCCCAGCTGTTACCCAGTGTTTGACTTTAAAGACATGAGCGAGACAGAAGTCATCACACTTCTCCAGTCTATCAAACCATCAAATTGTAAAGGAGATGCCTGCCCTGCACAGGTCATCAAGGACTGTGCACCCTCCCTAGCCCCATTCATCACAGCATTCATCAATGCCTCCTTCCGGTCCGGCCATGTCCCCCTTGGTCTCAAAGAAGCGTGGGTTCGTCCGCTGCTTAAAAAACCCTCCTTGGACCCTACCGTCCCTGGAAATTACAGGCCCATAACCACTGTCCCCTTCCTCTTAAAAATCCTGGACAAAGCAGCCTACCTGCAAGTTCAGAAATTCCTTGAAGAGAACCATCTCCTTGGCCTACGTCAATCAGGGTTCAGACCTCGGCACGGCACAGAAACTGCCCTCCTTGACCTGAAAAACCAGATCGATGACCTCAGAGACGCAGACAAACCTGCACTCCTACTGCTCCTAGACCTCTCTGCTGCGTTTGATCTAGTTGATCACAAGACCCTTTGCCACCACCTTTCCACAGCCGCAAACTTTTCGACCAAGGCCTGCAAATGGATTACCTCATTTCTGCAAGACAGAGCAATGAGGGTTTTCTCTGACTCCTCCTGTGCAACTCCCAGCACCATCAAATGCGGGGTTCCACAAGGCTCCTGTATTGCCCCCACTCTATACAACCTCTTCACCAGGCCACTATTCAAAATCCTGGATGCCCTGGGAATCTCATATACCAACTATGCAGATGACACCCAGGTGCTCATCCCCCTCACGGGTGATTACCAATCTGACACTAACACTCTCAGCTCCATCTATGCGACTATCCAATCCTGGATGGCAGAAAACTGGCTCTGTCTCAACAGTGAGAAGACCGAGCTTCTACTGGTAGGCTCCCCCTCCACCCTGAACAAACTTGACCAACTATACTCCTCCTTCACCATTGATGGCACCCCTATCACTGTCTCACAATCAATTAAAACACTGGGTGTATACCTGGAACCTAACCTATCTATGGACAGACAGGTCAACGCCATTGCATCCACCTCTGCCTACCACTCCAAACTCATCAACACAATAAGACCCTTCCTGTCACAACAAAATTGCCTTACCATTGCCAGGGCCATAATCGGATCCAGATTGGACTACTGTAATGCCCTCCTGGTAGGCACCTCAGCCAAGAATCTTGCCAAACTACAAATCGTTCAGAACAATGCTCTCAGGGCCGCTACTGGACTCTCGCGTAGGGATCATATTTCTGCACTTAGAAGGCAGGTCCACTGGCTACCAGTCAAAGAAAGGATCATATTCAAAACCCTTGCCCTGACACACAAGTGCCTTCATGAACAGGCACCCCCATACCTGGCACAGAGAATCTCTAAACCCCCTTCCTCCAGGCCTACCAGAACCCCCTACTCCAACCTGATTGCTATTCCTAGAACACGCAAAGTCCGGGCTGGCGGCACCAGTTTCCCAACTATGGCAGCCACCCACTGGAATTCACTCCCCCCTCACATTAGGACTATTGTCTCCCATGCAGCCTTCCGCAAGGCCATCAAAACCAGTCTCTTTGTATGACTTGCATTGTGCAACCGCAATCCCCGCAATGTACCATGATCTAAATATGTATTTAACCCCATATCATGCATTGTATCGTCACTAAGTCTATCCACCTAGGCGGCTTCACTGTAACCCTTAAGCGAGCCTTCTTTGAGTACTGCTATAGCGCCGCGATGCCTGTGGGCTGTAGTGCGCTCTACAAATACAAATAAATAAATAAATAGTCATGCAACTGAGCTGAAAAGGCAAGCTTTTGCTTGGTGACCCTGTATTGTAGGTGAACTCCCAAGAATGGCTACTAGGTGGTGTTGTGGCATGTGTGGTTTACTTCACCTAGAATGGCCTATTATACTCTTACATTACAGGTAGATCGGCATTTTCTTTTTTAAGCGCACCATCAAAAGCCTTCATAAAGACATCCGGCGGAGTCGGTGCAGAGCCTTGGAAGAGAGTTGCATTCTACTGTGGAATTAGCCTCCGAGTCCGTTTTCAGTGGCATTTGCTGAAGGAGTAGGAGAGAACTGATCAAACACTCTTTTCCCCCGCGGAGCGGCGCAGAGTCGGTGCAGAGTCTTAGGAGAGAGCTGCATTATACTGTGGAATTAGCCTCCAAGTCTGTTTTCAGTGGCATTTGCTGAAGGAGGAGTGAACTGATCAAATACTGTGTTCCCCCGCAGAGTCGGTGTAGAGTCTTGGGAGTCTTGGAGGCTCTGCGCAGCCGCGTGTTACATTGGTCTCCCCCCGTCGGAAGGCAAACATACGCCCCACCACCCACCAACGCGTATGCAGCTGCGGCGCGGGAGGCTTGAGGCTGCTGGAGGAACCTGTATAGCTGCAGCGGCACCCTTAAAATTGGATCGGAGATCGGAAACTGTGCCGTCCCACTCAAAACAAGTAAGAGAAATTATGCATGACACTCATAACCCTAATGCAGATTTGCTGGACACCTTAAATGGATGCACCAAATTTTGTGATAACAATGAGGGTCGGAGGGCCTTGTGTTTCCGGCATGCTATGCGACTAAGCCCTGCCAGCAGCACTTTTCCCAAACACACAAATGCACTCGCTATAAACTCACCTGTCGCTTCCTGGGGTTGGTGCAATGTTCTGCGTGGCGACCTGATGGGGTGCAGCGGTGGCCTGGAGGGGCGCTGCCATCCATCTAGTGAAGAGTACGGCCGGGAGTGCGAGAGCACGGAAGTGCCACAGCTACACGTTCTGGCATGGCGAGCCTGTCAGAGCGCTGAACGCAAGAGTGCCACACCTAGATTTGGCGGCTCTGTTCAGAGTCGGCTCACCTCGGTGAATGCAAGTTCCTGGCTTGCAGCCTCGGATCGCTGCAGTTTAAATGAAGATCCGAACAAAAGACTTCCACCAAAGGACAGATGTCCCGCAGAGGTTCCGTGGGAGATGAAGAATGCAAACGCCCTACCTAGAAATCTAATGGGCGATAAACAAGACAACCTTTTTGCCAGTTGTATCAACGGGTCGGGTGGAGTCATTAAGAGGAGAGAATGAAGAAGGGGCCTCCGCCTCTGCCCCCTCCGCCTTAGATGTTTTGGTGTCCTCACTAGGTGGAGAGGGAAGACTATTTCAAGAAAATGACCCTGTCAGTTGGTGTCCACTAAATGGCGCAGAGCTGACAGAGGACTTCTCTAATGAGCCTGTTTTTGCTATGGACGGAGGTTCACTTGAAAGTAAAAGTTTGTGTTCCCCAGAGAACAAACAATCTTGTAAAAAATCTGGTGGAACAGCCTGTACAAATGACAGAAGAAATTTTCTAGCTGTGGTAAACAAACTTCTGCATGATATGACTCAAATAAACAATAGCAGGACCAGCATGGTCCTTATTAACAATCAAAAGGACGCAACTGTGGACCCTATTGCAGCGATGGGAAAAAAAAAAAACAACTGCTGAAGAGACAAAGACTGCTAGCTCACATGAGTCACCGGGCCGAAAATGGGCCTCTAGTGCATTAAAAAGAAGACGCATAGATTCCAGCTTGTTGCCTCTTAAATTGCTCTAAACAAAGACCCATTCAACAATTAAAAAGAAATATTGAGTTGAATGAAGAGTTAACTGAGGGAAAAAACAACGGGGCACAGAATAAGAGTGGTTACATAAGATAACAGAGGGAACGACGCCGGTCCGAAGACTCTTCTGATGAGTCAACCTCTGACTCTTGATTTATAGAACGTGAATTCCCCAAAATCAGGCGCACTGGCCCCAAAGACAATTGAGAACTTTTACTCCCGAAATTAACATTGCTGCAATTTTAAAAGGGATCATTCAAGAGGTTCAGCCTTGCCGGATGTCATCATTAACAATTTCTATTGCAGATCTGTTAAAAATGTACAAGCAGATTAATGACAATTTAAAAGACCTTACAACGCTGTCAGCGTTAATGAATTCCAAATTAGTTAAGATCGAAAATGAAAATGTTGCGGGATGAAAATAAAAGACTGGAACAAAACCTCAAAGAGTTGGCTGACCAAAAAAGAAATAATAGCGAAGACAAGAAATTACTTGCAGAAGTTGCAAGAGAGGCACTGCATCTACTGAAACAGAATCACTCTGCTCGTTCTGAGGAAATGGCAAAAGTTCTAAAGCACCGAATCAAAATGTTACTGCCCAGGAACTTCCAAGTCTTTCTCTCGAACTTGCAAAATGAGAGTCATCTGATGCCTCTAAAGACGAGGAGAGTTGTACATACAAAAATATCTCGGTACAAAAAACCGACAAAGCTGTCATTATTCTAGATGCAGACGATGAACCTCCTGAAGTACAAATAATGGAAAAGGAGATGGGGGCCGGCTGTGCTCCAGCTGGAAGACCTATATTGGCAGAGAAAACTCAATTAGAACCAACTTCACCGAAGCCTTCAACATCTGCCAATGGTGTGGGCGTAAATGGCAATTCGGTGTCTCCGAAATCCAGTAACATCATAGTAAATGAGGTAACCTATTCCATATTTCAGACAAAGAAGAAAACAATGAACAAAGAGCCTCAAACAAAAAGAAAATCAATTTAAATAAAAAGAATGGAGCCACCAACAATTTGAGAAGATTTTTGAGAAACCTTAAAGCAGTGAATGTCTTTGTATACACTGATAGCCCAGTGAGCCTTAGACCAAAAACCCTTGAACCAGAAACCTCACAAAAACCAATATCTTTGACAAATGAAGAGGAGATGACTTGTGAGGAGGTTGACGTGATGAACAAACTATTGAACATGTCAACATATAATAAGGAAATAGATCCTGAGGAAACAGATAGAACAAATTGATCAAGGCGAAGAAGTGAAGCCCCAAAATGAGAGCATATCCTATAGAACAGATGTGGAAGAGACAAGAGAGCCAAAACAGTTTAGAACATGCCAAATAATTCCCCCACCTGCTCTGCTAAAGACTGCACTGCAACAGTGGAACTGTCAATGTCAAACTTCCTTATATTAGATGAGAAACGTCAAAGACTAGTAGGAAACTTGGCAAAGGACATGGGACCCAAAGACCAGAAGTGGCAACAGATAATCTGAAGTCCGCTGAAATTGGTGGGTGAAGTGACTGGGATGGAGCTAACCCATTTAAAAGGTCACGGGTTGATTTATCAAGACCCATGGAACGATATGCAAGGAGTGAGGAACAAAATGATGTGCGGCAGAATTCGAGTAAAACAACAAAACAAAGTAAAGGCAAAACCACGCACTCCAAGCCTTCAAAATGTCAACTAATTCTGGAGGGTATTCTTTCTGTTAATGATGGGCTAACTCTCAATTGAAATAACGTCTTATGACTCTTCCATCCTTTTCCGTCCTAGAGAACAATTGAATCGACGGACATTAAAACCAGGGAATTTGCAAATGAATCTAAAAATGATCGTGTTAGACTACATATAGACTCCAGAATCATCTGTGACCTGATTCTAAATGCTGCACCGATCTTACTACCTCTAGGCTTTTACATCCTAGCAAGTTGTGAAGATCTGAATACCAGGTCTCCAGTAAGACAACCTAATCCAATGAAGGCTCTGGCGCTACCTCAAAAACATAATCTAAAGAAAAACATCTCAAAGTCAAAACAACATTCATAAATGAAGACATGTGTGATAATAAAAATGAGAGGATGGCTGCCTATACAAATAATAATCCCTTACAAGATGCTCAAATCAGAGAGAGAATCCAAATCACATTTAATCCAGATAACAAATGCATGAAGCCTGCCGCAATTCCAAGCAACGATCAACATAAAACAACAAAAGTGGACAGCTGGAATTGGCTTGCAGAGCCCTTAAGTGGATATAATCACAGCTAATGACACAAGGTCGAAGATGCTGAAACCCTTAATATCGGCTCGTGGAATACTAGGGGTTTCACTCATTTATTCAGAGAGCCGGTAGAATGGCTTGATTCATTGGACATCTTATGTCTACAAGAAACATGGCTGGAGGTCTGCCCAATTGCAGATGAATTTGAGATAACTATTAATCTCGCAATTAAGAGACAAATATGTCGTCGTTTGCTAGCCTATTGACACTCACAAGAAAATAGTCGGGCCTTCGAGTCATCAGCACTAAAAATTACAGCCCATTCATACAGACCACAATTCTTGACTATAAAGAAACAAGCAAAGGGTAAAATCACAAAATGTATATGATTAACCTTTATTGGCAACACATGGTTGCTGGTACAATAAAGTTAATGGATGATGTGACTGAGATCATCGACGAAATCAACATAAACGAAGATCGTCCAAAAATTATTTTGTGTGGAGACCTGAACCTAAATTGTGTGAATATGAAGCAAGAGGACTATAATACATCCTCAAAAGCTCATAAATTGGCCATTAAGTGGTGTGATGAAATGAAGAGAAGAGATTTGAAGAAACTGAATGGAAACACCAAATGTGATATTCCCGCAAGACCCATTTCTTTGTCTCTGGGGAGATAGATCGATGGGTAAGAACTCTACAAGTAATTAATAATACACAAAGTGATCATAGCCTACTAAAGTTGTCACTCACAATATACGCTAAAGAGAAAGAACACAAGTGGGCACATGAGGGGATTCCAGAATGCAGGCAGCAGAGGCAGCAGCATAATCCTGTTGCTCCTGACCCTCTCCCTTTAATGATTGTTGGTGATTATGAACTCTAAAGAAAATTGAATCAGCTGAAAACCCTGTGCCTAAGAAACCAAAATCTGCTTGAGGGATGGAGGAGACACCTAGCACACAGGATATCTATTCCTTGCTGCTGAAGATGGCCCAGGATCTTGGGAAAGTTGTACAGGATGTGAGTGATGTCAAATCCACTATGGAGGATGTTTCTTTGAAGGTGCCACAGTTGGATGGCCAGGTGTCAGCCTTGGAAAGTGGGTCTGCATCCATTTCATCTGAAATGGCTGGTAGTTTCAGAGCTTATACCAGCCTGAAGGATGAAGTTCAGAAAGGAAAGGACAAAAATCTTGAACTGGATTTTAAAGTCAGAGCCAGGAACCTAAGGCTGGTTGGTGTTGTGGAGTATGTCTCAGAGGATTTGATGAAGCTGGTCTTGGACATTTTAAAAACTTCCTTTCACTATGATCAGGCTGTATTGGGTGACCTGGATAATGCTTATAGGGTTGGCAGAAAGGATGGACCTAAATCCAGACAGATCCCCATTTTCTTCACTTACACAAGGATCAAAGAAGAAGTGCTCAGGTTGGCAAAGATGAAGGGTAAAGCCTACTATAAGGGGAAACAGATTTTCCTTTATCCTGATTTTCCCAAAGAGACCTTGGCCATATGGAAATCATTTAAGGAGGTTAAAGAGAAGGCCAGGATCGCTGGGGGGGAAGGCTTTTCTAAATAGGAATAATGTGTTGACACTTGCCCTGCCTGGTGGAGATAAATCCACTTCAGACCACAAGGAGGTGGCAGGTTGGTTGGAGCCATTGCTGAACAGAGACATTTAGTGTGCCTTATAACATTTATTCTTGGTGTTTTTAATTTGTTTGGATTTATAAATATGGCGTCTCAAGTTGAATACAGTTGAACGTTTTCATTTTGAAAATAAATGACCTCACTCTGCTCGTGCATCTCATCAGCTCGACCATGGACTTTTGCTGGAGGCTATTCAAGAAAAGGTCCTTCCTGATCATCAGAGTCACATGACATGATGCATGCCGCGTGTGACGTCTGTTGGAGCTTGTGTATTGATACGCGGCCGTTCGTGTTGCAATGGCGGATGATTGTGAGGCTTTCACAGACGCGCCTCGTTGTTCCTTGCTCGCTCGATGTACGAAGAGCGGGGAAGTGCACGTTGCCGTCGAGTCCAGGAGAAGAGAGACCCTCAGCAAGTAAGTGCCATGGAGGCGTTCTTTTGGATGTCGTGCGCCATTCCTTCTTCTACAGTACCATTGGATATTCTCCATGATCCGCAGGCTTCTCTTCCATATCCAGCTCCAATTTGAAAAGTCACAGGACCGCCACTGTGTAAACGATACGATATGATAAATACGAGTAGCAGTTCGTGAAGGTGCCATTTTCTAGTTTAGGTAGTGTCAAACAGCCTGTAACTGTCCAATTACGGGTTTCTGTACGAGACGCTCTGATATGCCCGTGTACCTGTTTAGCTCTGGAAAACTGTACTATTAGCCCGATTATATTTGGCGTTGCATGCATCCTAATTGGAATTGGGGCAGTGCGGAGAGCCATCAAGTTTATGAGTGAATCGGAGCATGTCAATGAGGATGCAACACTGGGCCATGCGGTTGTTGGAGGATCCACCTTTTGTTCGCCCTGTTCCACTGATCCATTGTAATGCATTGTTGCAGGGCATGACAGTGGTGGCAGGCATGACTCGTGTTGCTCGTTTGTCCATTTAAATAATTTGGTCATCACTTCTGCTTTATCTGAACTGATCACTGACCTGTTGCAGGTGCGAGAGTTTCAAGGGCATGCTGAATGTGGGCAGACTACTGGAATATGGCATGTCATGGCATGGCCTATTTGTGGAGGTGGTGTTGGATCTGGTTTCATTTGTCCAGCCCTTGATTGGAAATCGGTGTTCTGTGGAGGGTCTCCAATGAATATTTTGGATTTGCCTTGTTCCCAGCTCGAGAACTTTCCACGATCAGGAGCCGGCTGTACTGATGCATGCTTTGCTTCCTTGTCGCTAATGTTACTGCTTTGGTTCCGGGACATCTGGGCACCTCCTGGATGGCCTATTTGTTTTTCTAGATTGAACATGCTTCCATGAACTTGGCAATGGGCCTGTGACATGTGGCTAAAATGCTGATTTTTATGTGACAATGGAGGGTTTTATTTGTTTCTGTTGTATGGGTTTGGGCATGTGTCTTTCATGTGTATTTGACTCTTTCATGAGTATACTAACCACACGTGTATTTTTGGTTTTTGAAGCTCATGAACTTGCCATTTGCATTGCCTTTGATGTTTCTAATTTGCAGATTCTGTTTTTTTAGGTATGGCTGGGAGGTGCCGATGGGTTCTTGATGCTCGGTCATTAATTATTAAGGCCAGCTGATCGACTCTCTGGTGGGTGGGTGGGGGAGGAATGCTTGTTGGACTTTCATGTGTGATGGTCTGACGTCCATTCATTGCCAGTGTTGTTCTTTTGATGATCTGGATTCGGGATCCCCTGGGGTAATAGAGGTGTCCTTTTTCCTCCATTGTACGGGTCTTTGGGGGAGGGTGGCCGATGGATGTTGTGGTGGAATTGTACTTAAATTGTACTGAATAGATGGAATATTTATGTTTGGATAATTTGTATTGGGATTGATGGCCTACTATATGGAGGTGTATGGGCGGAGTGAGATGAGGTTTCAACTGTGTAATTAGTGGTGTTCTATAGCAATGGGGGTGTAGCTGGGTAGGAAGTGATGAGGTTTGTGTTCAAACGGTGAAGCTTGGGTTCATGTTTGATGGGGAGGGGGTCGGGACTTAGGGACTTTAGTATGTGTTTCATGTATTATTACTTGGGTTTGTGGTTGATGCTAGCAGACTGCATCTGTTTCAGCGGGGGTGGGTTGGGTGCTCTGGGTGTGGGTGTGTGTATTTTGCCTTGTTCTTTACAGTTGTTTATGGTAGCTTTGGTTTACAGGTGGGAAAATCATACAGTAAACATGGTGGGTGAGGAGTTGAGGTTGGGGACTTGGAATGTTAACGGATTGAATAATGTCAAGAAAAGAATGAAAATCTTGTGATTCTTAGATGAACTCAAGGGTGATCTGTGTCTCCTGCAGGAGACTCATTTGGCAAAAGATGAAATTGAGAAATTGAAGAAAGGTTGGGTGGGGCAGGTCTATGGTGCCTCATTTAATAACAAATCGAGGGGTGTTGTGGTTTTGTTCAGGAAAAACCTCCCGGTCAGGGTTCTGAGGGAAGTGTCTGACAAAGAGGTGAGGATAATTGCTCTGCTGCTTGATGTGCAGGGCCTTGAGGTGTCCTTGTGTAATATTTATGTGCCCTCGGTGGATGATGGATCCTTCTTCAGAAAGGTGTCGCAAATATTGCAGGATTTGGGATCCAGGAACGTTGTGTTGTGTGGAGATTTTAATATTGTTTTGGATGAGTCAGTGGATAGGAGTGGGAGTCGTTCTAGGGGTGGTGCGGACCGACAACATTTAGCCTTGACGGATTTACTGTTGGAACATAATTTGCAAGACTGTTGCAGGCTGGAACATCCCTTGAATAGAGAGTACAGTTTTTACTCGGGTGCACATTCATTATATTCTAGAATAGATATGCTTTTGACTGCTGGTCGGATGACGGAGTGTTGTGAAACATGTGTGACTGGTAACATACTTTTAACTGATCATGCGCATGTGGTTTTGCAATTACGGCTGCGATATGCCCTGAATGTACATACATTTTGGAGGATGAATGTTTCATTGCTGCAGAAGGATGATGTGTTGGAGGCATTGAGGAAGGAAGTGGACTGTTTTGTGGAGTGCAATCATGATGGCGAAATGCATCCCAGTGTTGTCTGGGAGGATTTGAAATGTACGATACGTGGCCACTTAATTGGTGTATCAAGTGGGCTAAGGAAAAAGAGCGTTGATAGGGAGGCATTGTTGGAGGCTAAATTTACCGAGTTGTCGAGGAGAGTGATGTTGGATCCCGTTTGTGGGGAGGCAGTGAGCAAACTTAAAAGGGTGAGGAGAGAGTTGAATACACTCATTGATGAACGTAATGACTGGAGTAACTTTTATTTAAAATGCACCTATTATGAGAAGGGTGAAAAATGTAATAGGTGGTTGGCTTATAGGTTGAGGAAGCGGGAGGCTGAGCGGTCTATTCCTTTGATTCGGACTCAAGACGGCATTATAAGTTATCATCCGGGTGAGATGAACAACATTTTCAGAGACTTTTATGTGCAGAATTTTGGGAAAAGTAGGCCTGTCTAGGATTGATGTGAATGATTCGGAGGTGTTGCAGGAGGATTTTTCATTAGATGAAGTTAAGATGGCGATTGGTAAGTTGAATGCTGGGAAGGCCCCAGGGCCAGATGGGTACACGGGAGAGTTTTATAAGGTGCTGCCCGATTCGGCTCTCCGATTGTTGCTGGATATGTATGTGGAGTCGTTGACCATCGGATTGCTTCCTGGGTCTACTCGACATGCTCGGATATCGGTCGTCTTGAAAGGAGGGAGAGACAAAACTCTGCCTTCAAGTTATAGACCTATTAGTCTTGTTAATGTTGATAAGATTCTGGGGAAAATGTTGGCTTGCAGGTTGGAGCGTCTGCTTCCGTCCGTGATACATGTGGACCAATCTGGTTTTGTGAAGGGTAGGAAGACCTCCAGTAACATTAGGAAGATTGTGAGTATTATATCGAAAGCAAGTGGTCATGAAGGGGATAGTGCTGTTTTATTTTTAGATGCAGAGAAAGCATTTGATAGGGTGAATTGGAACTTCCTCTACACGGTGTTGGACAAGATGGGTTTTGGAATGAGGTTTATTTCCTGGATCAGGCTGTTATATAGCGAGCCGACTGCGGATGTTGTCACCAATGGTATGAGGTCGGGGAGGATTAGAATGGAGAGAGGAACGAGGCAGGGGTGCCCTCTGTCACCTCTTTTGGTTGTGTTGGCTTTGGAACCATTGGCCGAGTTTATCAGGAAGACTGATGATGTGGTTGGTCACTCGTGCTGGGGGATAGCACAGAAGATTTGGCTGTTTGCGGATGACATGCTCTTAGTCCTTGGTGACCTTAGGAAATCTATACCGGCACTGATCGACGTTATGGCTGAATTCCATCTTTGTTCTGGATACAAAATTAATTGGTTGAAATCAGAGATTATGCCTTTGACACATTCTGTTGATAGGAAGTTTGTGGTGAACTGGGCTTCAGGTGGTGTCCGGATAAATTGCTGTACTTGGGAGTTTGGCTAACTCCGGAGATTGGTGACATGGTTAAGGAAAATGTGCGGGTGTTGTGTAGTGGTTTACGGGCGGATCTTGAGAGATGGAGCCTTTTGAATCTTTCTTTATGGGGAAAGGTGAATGCCTTAAAGATGATATCTGCCCCGAGGATTAATTATGTTTTGAGTATGGTCCCTTTGATGTTCCCTAAGACATTTTGAGAGATTTAGACAGGATGCTGCAGGAGTTCTTGTGGGATAGGAAGCCCCCAAGGTTGAAATTGTGGAAGTTACAATTGTCGTTGCATAGGGATGGTCCTGGAGTGCGGAATTTCAGGCCATATCACCTGGCTTTCTTTTCAGAATTTCTGGTTCCTTTTGTGGAAGAATTGCAGGATGTTTGGGTGGAGGCAGAAACTAGTTTCAATGGGCCACTTACTTCGAGAGCTGTGTTGACTTCAGTCTCAAGGCAGAGTTGTGGTAATGATTTGTTGATGGATAGCATGAGGAGCACCTGGAAGGGTTTGTGTCATTATTTGGATGTGGATGCTTTGAGGGAGCCCAGTGCTTCGGTGTGGCTGAATCCTGCTATCAAAATAGGTGGCAAGGTGGTCTTTTGGGCAGATTGGTTTCTGGGTGGGGTGCGGTGGGTTGCTGATCTGTTTACAAATGGTCGTTGGATGAACGCAAGGGAATTGCAGCAACAATATGGTATTGAAAACTTTAGAGCTTCTGATTTTGTGAAGCTTAAACGTGCGATTGGTGTTGTGGATTTGGAGAAGAGAATTGCATTGAATCTGTTTGCAGTGAATTCGGTGGGATCGGGTGGGGGACTGGCCAGTCACCAGTATAAAGTGTTTGTGTCTTGCTTTCAAGGAAATTATTCTTTAAGAGAGGAGTGGGGCAGGAGAATCAGTTTGGATGTCACAGAGGACTTGTGGCAAAACATGTGTATGAATGTGAAGTTCTGCTCACTGGGACTCACGGGGCGATCGAGACAGATAAAAATTCTTAATCAAATTTATTGGACACCTGAGAGAATGTGTAAAAGAGGGATGTTGCACAGTGCAGAATGTTGGAGATGTTCATGTGAGATCGGTACGCTGGAACATTGGCTATGGGATTGTAGGCTGGTGAGACTATTCTGGGGTGAGATTGGACGGGTATGTGATGAAGTGATTGTTAGTCTCCCTGTCTTGGACTTTAGTGTGGTCATATTGGGCAGTGATGAGTCTTTGGATGGTCTCAGAGTGAGAAGAAGTGGTTGTTCCGAGGGGTGATGACTGGTAAAAAAAATTATCTTACGGAACTGGAAGAATGCTTTGACATTGAATATTGAGACGTGGTTGTCTGAGATGCACGACTTGGCGAATATGGAGAGCGTGATGTATAGGAGACTTGGTAAATTGGGTTTGTTTGAGAAAATATGGGGTAGATTTTTGCAGCTGTTTTGACTTGGCATTGTAGTTGTTGGGTGGGGGGGGTAATTGAGAGATGTTTTTAATTTGTTGGGGGTTTATTGTATTGTATATCTCACTCTGTACATAGTACTGTGTAAAATGTTGTACTTTTCTTTTGTTATTTGCATTGTTTTATTTGTTATGCATTAATTGTCTTGAGATTTGTAATAGATGTGTAAATAAAGATTAAAAAAAAAAGTGGGCACATGAAATACAGGTTGCCTCTAGTACAATTAGTCTGCAACTGAGAAAGCAAGACATATGCGCAATTAAAGAAGCATATTGCTTGAAACCAATGCTTAATCCACAAAACAAAGTTGACTATATTCACCTGCTGAGACAATACTCAGAAAAAGATCAAGGTCTTAGACATTGCGCTTTTAAAACAAAGCATGCCTATGACTTAGAGATTGTCCAAAAAAAAGCATCAACTACAGAAAGAACTTAGACATTTTACATCTCAGAATAGGGAAGCACAAGTTGCAGCACAAAAAGCAAGCAAACAAAAATATAAGAACTGGATGATCTCCCATAGAGCCATTATGGAACAACAAGATGCGGAAAGGATGATGACCAGTCTGACAGACAAAAACTCACACACATTTTGGAGAATATTCAACAACAAGAGCTGTCCGCAACAAGCATCTCCGGAAAACATGGTTATTGAAACCCAGTGGGTTTTACACTTCCAAAAGCTTTACGAAAAAACAGGGCCAATCTAAAGATCCAGAATTACCATATTTTACTAAATGGGATCTCCAGTTTGATAAAGACGACATCCTTGACAATATCAAGCGTATTAGTTCATCACAAGCCCCTGGCCCTGACAGACTTACTAACTTTATGTTAAAACGAAATCCAGAGGATTGGGCAGAATTTTGCGCAACTCTGTTTTCTAAGATAACTCTTGAATGTATAACACTGTCAACGTGGAAAAGCACAATAGTGGTTCCTATTTTTAAGAAAGGCAACAGAGCAGACCCTAATGACTATAGGCCCATCGCTCTCCTTGATGTGCTGGGCAAAATATATGCCACACAGCTTCAAAGACAACTGACTGCGTGGTTAACACCTGCCAACCATCTGGACCAGAGAAAATCAGGGTTGGTCAGAGGAGTTGGATGCAGCTTTAATCTTTTGATCCTTAATCTCGGAAGGAAAATGGAAGCCATAAAATCTGGACATACGATATACCTGGCGTTTGTAGATTCATCCCAGGCATTTGACAGCATTGTCCAGGAAATCTTATGGTCTAAGATGAAAGTATGGAACTGCCCTCCAAGTCTTCTCATGGCTGTCAAAGATCTTCACACGAATACCGAAATTAGAGTTAGATTGGATCAAAAGGGTTTGCTATCTTCCCCAGTAAAAACCTTCCGTGGTGTTAAACATGGTTGTCTCCTAGCTTCGATCATCTTTAATCTCTTTATTTCAGACATTGGTGAACATCTTGAACCTATTCCGATGTTTCCACCAAAAATCAATGGAAACCACTTAAATTGGATCTTATATGCTGATGACCTAGTCCTTGCGGATATGATACCAATAGGTCTGCAATGCAAATTACATGCTTTGGAGAATTATGTTAAATCAAATGGTCTTTGTATCAATCCAAAGAAGTCTGAAATCTTGATATTACATGATCGAGGAAGATCCAAAGTGCCTCGGAAAAACAAGTTTCAATGGCACTTGGAGAAAGAAGCCATTAAATCTGTAAAGGACACATGCTATCTTGGGATGTGGATAAGTTCTAGTTTGAATGACGCCCCATGGATCGAAAAAATAAAGGCCAAATGTAAGCAACTAGCCACACAAGCATCGGTGCTGAAAAGAAAATTTGGAAAGTTTTCGCTGAGGCCCACCTTGGAGTTTTATAAACAGAAGGCGGTTCCTGCTATGATACACGGTGCTGAATGTGCGTTAGGCTGTATTGCCGCTCTCAGGGCAACTTTAGAAAACATCTTTTTGACAAAAGTACTGTAGCTGCCGAAAGGGGTTCCTACGGCGTGTTTTAGATACGAATTAAGCCTAGTATCTATCAACGCAAGAATCATTTGGAATACACTGATAATGTATCGGAAAATGACCACAGAACCATCAAGCCTGCAATTCAAAATCTTTCAAGATCCAGGTGTCAGATCCAAAGATTCAATTTTTGCACTGTGGTCTGAGTGTTGTGAAGAAATCCTATCTGAACTCGAGTCCAATATCAATATCCTGCAATCAAATCCGAATAGCATGAAATTCAAGCTATGGAGAGTGGATTGGATTGATACCAGCAACCAACCTAAGTAAGCATAAAGCCATGCTAGAGGTCCTGAGCGAAGTGACCGGCTTTAACACAATTCCAAAGTATTTGGAGAAGTTTCCGGATAGACACAGAAGGCTGATATTCATGAAATTTCGCTTAAACCTATTTAAAACCAAAGAGGTCTTGAACTTTAGGGCAGGTGTTAAAACAATAGAATTAGACTGCAGACTGTGTAAAGAGCATGATGAGACTCTGAAGCATTTAACTCTGTTTTGTTCAGCCCCAAGTAGTGTAAGGACCAAACACTTGGGCCGTTTCATAAGAGAAAAAGAGACTTTGAATGCTGAGGAATGGTGGCTCGCATGCTTTAATGAAAGTGATCGAAAGTTAACAAATGGCATTGACATTTTATTTAGAGGAAATTATGAGGAGATTAAGGAAACAGGAAATATAAGGTTGGTTGAAAGGGTGAAGAATATTGTTATGAATTGAAATCAATGAAATATAAAATCTGAATTTGTACATATTTTAAATGTTTGTAATAAACCAATAAAAAAAAAATAATGACCTCCACCAGGGGAAATCCTTCACCCAGTGGAACAGCTGACATGAATGGCCAGTGGGAGCCAGGAGGAACATTACAGCAGGGTAGATTGGGCTATAAACGCCAGTAGGTGCAGAGAAGTGTAACAGGTGTTCAGTGAGGTAAGGAGCAGAGAAGATGGACGAAGAGAGCAGCGAGGAGTGTGTAGCAGTTGCAGAAACATTGCAAGAAGACTTGGGGCCTCATTACAACCGGGCCGTTGTGTTTAACGGCGCCGGTAAAGGTGCCAGTGCCGTTAAACCCATACAGCTCTATTACGAGGTCCCCTTGCATTTTACCAGACGTCCTTAGCGGGTCCCGCGAGGGGACCAGGGAGCTAACAATGGGCCAGTTATTGACTAGCCTGTTGTTAGCTCCCTCCCCATTCCCATTGAGCCCTATGGGGGCATGAATGGGGATGGTCCGGGTTCCCTGAATGGGGAAATACCGGGCCCTCCAAAGTCGGAAGGGCCCAGTATTTCCCCATTCAGTGACCATGGACCCGAGTTTGGAGGCAGCCATGCCCTTAATTAAGGGCATGGCTGCATCCAACCTCGTAATGAGGCCCTTGGAGTACTGTGAGAGAGCGAAGGTGAAGTATTGGGTCTGAGGTGGTGGTACCAATTGAGTTATTTCTATTTTGAGAGATAGTGAGGGAAGGATAGTGAGAGGGGGAAGTTAAGAGTAGGTGTGAGTGTGAGAGAGAGGGAAGTGAGCATCAGGAGGGTAGTGGAGAGTAGTGTCAGATGTAGTGATGGGAAAGAAGAGCTTTGGAAGACCAGGCAGTAGTTGGCAGGTGGAGACAGAACAGCAGAGAAAGCGATATAGATAGACAGGGAGAGAGAGAGTAAGGCAAGAATAGGAATTCGAGTGTGGTGAGAAAGAGTGAGCGAGAGAGAGAGGTAAGGTCGCATAGCACAGCAGAAGGAAAGTACAGCCGTAGGTTGGAGATAGAAGTAAGAGACACCAGTTAAATCAGTGGAAGGAAAATGTGGAGACATAGAGGCAGAGTGAGGGGAGGGATGTGAGAAGAATCTGCAGTCCCTTATGAAGTCCCACATACTTGTGACCCCTCTCCCCCTTATGGACCGGTATGGATCACCTGGTGATAGTCTACCAGTAGTTTGAGTGTCAATGTGGGTGAATAGGGAAGCCAGGGCACGGGGAGCCCACGTGGAGGTCCTGAGGTACATAGCAGAGGGCCACGGGAAACCATGGCCAGCTTCCAGCATCTCCATTGCAATGAAGACACAAAGCACAGACTACCGTGCATGTGCGGAACGCCTGTAGCGTGTCAATCCATTTCCGGTAATGGCACATTCATTTCGGACCCTTGTTGAGGAGCGTGAAAGTTTCATTTTTTACCAGAAGGTCTCTTTTTTCAAAAAAAATGTAATATTCTTTACTGGTCTTTCAGCAAAAAGAATAACAGTAAGTAAAGTACAAAGATCATTCAAAAGAGAACACTGGAAGTACATACTATCAACAAGTCAACCATTACAAAAAAAAGGGGGGCGGGGGCAGAGTGGTGAGGGAGGGATGAGCATATTAGACACATAAACCATTAAAAGTACCCCAAATATCATCATACCTCCCCTGCTGCTGTTTGGCGTGAACATTTCTACCTGTGCTGTGGTGCAGAAACTAGGAAGATGGATAGCCTCAGCTTCCACTGGGCAACAATATATAGCAAACGAGGACAGCAAACTAGATCTCAAGTCATTCCAGTTCTGCGCTGGGACTCAAGAAGTACAGGGACGTTGTACACTTTGTAAATACGGGTGTAGCCTGTATGGTGGCTTCCTCTTTAAGGGCTTACACACGTGGCGGAGTGACGTTTCACTCTGCCGCGTGTAGTATAAATAAACACGGGTTCCTGGCTGCCGCAGAGCCACCAGGGAGCCCAAACCGTACAGCAGCGTGTTGTGTGGCTCTGTGTGCGGGAGGATGTCACGGGGTCCCGGCTGCAACCAGAGAGCCACAACAGTGGCAACAAGGTGGGACCCCGACACCCCAGGCACAGGCGGTGAGGGGGGGGAGGGGTGAATTCTTTTTTGATTATCTCTGTTTCCGAATGCCGCAGAGACGGCAGTGTACATGCGGCTTGGCCGCCATTTTAACTCCCTGATGGGGGAACATCTGATGCTGCTGATTCATCACATTTGAAGTGTTTCACACACTTCCATTACGTTGAGTGTGAGGTGAGGAGGTAGGGGAGGCCTCCCATCTTTGTTCTGATCCCTTGGGCCCACCCCACTCAGTTTTTGGAGCCACTAGTGTGGCAAGGACGTTCCTTCTATGCAATTCCTACCTGATTTGGACATTGATGAAAGGGGATTACTTTGGTGCATGCCTGTTGACCCCATAAGTTTCCCCTTGGACATTTTAAACAATTTTTTGACATTTGAAGAAGGTGCCTGGGAGGGCATTTTGGCTGTTTGTGTGGTGGTGAAAGAAGTCATCAGAAGTATTCTGGAAAGGGGTGCCTGACCAACATCGTCACACTCATCTGTGTGCCGCCGTACCACAAGAGCAGACCAGTGAGCTGCAGCCCCATTTCCTTTTGTGTGGGATGCCTGTGTGCTCGCTGCCATGAATGTCAATGACCAGGGTGCGGCAGCGCTTCCTGCCCCCCAAGCACCACCAATGCTGAGACAGCAAGGGCTACTGAGGCCAACGCACGAATTTGACATCTCGGATGCACCTTCCAGATTGGGTCTGAGATGTAGGATGTGGATAGTCAGACTTGACATGTACTTCAGGGCCAGAGGAGAAACCAACGACGACAGCAAGGTGGCAACACTCTTGTACTCAGCAGGTCTGGCAGTTCATGAGGTCTTCCAATCCCCACAGCCTGAAAACGCTACCTATGGCGCAGTGAAAAATGCACTGCAGGAATACTTTGTGCCACTGGCCAACGCTGACTACAAATGTTTTTTGTCATGTGTAGTGCAGAAGGATGACGAATCGTCGGACAACTTCTACGGCCGTCTGAGCCGCATGTCTCTGCCATGTGCCTGGGATAACGCAGACACAATGATCCGAAACCAGCTGATCCAGGGGCGTTCGTCCGGCAAGCTGCACAGACAAGTTCTGCGAAAGCCTGGGATCACGTTGCTTCTCATATTAGAAATTGGACAGTGCCACAAGGTGTGTGAGGTAAGGCAATCGAGAATGGAGGTGGCTGGGCACCCAGGGAAGGTGGAAGATGTGTGCACAGTGGGCCGTGGTCAAGGCGGCAGAGGGGCACGATATCCAGGCGGCAGTCAGAGAGATCGGAGTGCGAGAGCCATGGATTCCTGCACGAAATGCGGGTATGTTCTCGAACACCCCGTCGAATGCCCAGCACAAGGCAACTCGTGTGGACTCTGCAGGGCACTGGACCATTACACCCAAATGTTCAGAGCTCCAACGCCGGTGGTGGTCCCAAGGGGCCAGTAAGATCAGGGTTTTTCAGACACCAGCACACACCTAATGTCGCCCAGGTCGAAAAGGTGAAGAAAGTTCCCCTCCTGAGGACGATGATGAGGAAGAGTACATCTTCATTTCAAGCGTCGGTGCTTTGCGGCACAACAGAAGACAACCACAATGCTAGTAAAGGTTAACAAGTCCACGGTCCCGGACTGGTGGATACAGGGGCCTCTGTCAACATCATGGTGAAAGTACAGTACGATGCCGTGATAGTGCCGCCTATGCTGCAGAAACCAAAAGCATGTATCTTCATGTTTGGAGGTGAACAATCCATCCCGCTTTCTGGGGCATTTGTGGCCAAGGTGGAACATGGAGGGTCGTCCATCAGGCCCTGATTCTATGTTACAACTGTCAGCCGTAACACCCTCTTGAGTTGTGCAGCAGCGGAGGCTTTGTGCATTGTGTGCTTTGCATATGCAGTGAACATGGAGGATGTGCAGGTGCGCCTGACGAAGTACAGTTCACTGTTTGAAGGCATCGGTGGCATGGCAGGTGATCCAGTGAGGCTTCACATTGATGACTCTATCCAACCTATCGCCCTAAAACACTGCTGGGTTCCATTCCATATGTGGGACCTGGTAGACAAAGAGCTTGAAAGCCTGTTTGAGTTAGATATCATCGAGAAAGTTGAGGGCCCAACACCGTGGGTCTCCCCCATCGTCAGGAAACCTAAACAACCGGACTTGGTGCGTACATGTGTGGACATGCAGCTCCCAAATAAGGCAATTAAGCGGGAGCGTCACATCACGCCCACAATAGACAACATCATTGCTGAGCTACAAGGGGCTCGGTTCTTCTCTAAGCTGGACCTACAGGCCAGATACCATCAGGTGGTATTACACCCGGACTTGCGATATATAACAACTTTCACCACGCATCATGGCCTTTACCGTTACAAGCATCTGAGCTTTGGAGTGTGATCGTCGGCATTCGTTTTTCAAAGCATTATTCACGGGGCCCTCGCGGATCTGGATGACGTCTTAAATATCAGCAACGACATCCTGGTGTATGCAAGGTCAGAGGCGGCGCACATGCGCATGTTGGCTAAAACGCTTCAACGACTGCAGACTCTGGGCTTAACATTGCATAGAGACAAATGTGAATTCCTGAAGAAGACTATTGAGTTCTTTGGCTTGTGTTCAATGGAGGGGGCGTGTCACAGGATCCTTGGAAAGTAAAGGACATTGTGGAGGCACGGACCCCAGAGAATGTGTCAAAGTCCGAAGTTTCTTACGAATGGTCACCTACTGTGACCGATTCATTAGGAACCTCGCATTCCGGTCAAAACTTTTGGAGGGCGTTGACTAAGAAAGACACTGCAGACCCCTTGAACAGGCCGCATTCGAAGATGTGAAGGGAGCTTTAACAGCAGAAGACACCATGGCCTTCTTCGACCCGGCTCTACAGTCAGAAATCGGAGTGGATGCCAGCCAATTTGGTCTGGGAGCGGTGCTCACGCAGACAGATGCCAACGGGCCTATGCCAGCAAGGCGCTTTCGGAGACGGAGCAGCGGTACTCCCAGATAGAAAGGGAGGCCCTGGCGGTCCTGTGGGGTTGTCATAATTTCTGTCTCTACGTGCTGGGACGACTGGACTGGCGGGGCATCATCCAAGCATCCGGCTTGCATTGAAAGAAGGATGTTGGCGCTGCTTGAGTATGGGGTCTCCCTGGTATACCGGTCTGGCAGCAACAATGCGGCTGACTATCTGTCCAGACACCAGCAATGTGATCCGAAGGGACAAAACAATATCAGTGCGGAGGAGGCTGACAAGCATGTCCGACTGGTGGTGGAGGTGGCCACCATAACTCAGTACCTATCCACAAGCTAGAACAAGCAGCGGCCGACGGCGAATGTTTTAAAATCTTGAAGGCAGCCCTGCAACAGGGCTCATGGAAGTCGGTTGTGGAGACGTTGGCTCTGAGGACCCAAGAAGCGAAATCGACACTGGAACAACTATCGAGGGTCAAGGACAAGCTGGCGTTCGTGTAGTCGGGCCTATTGCTCTGAGGGGACCGGATCATGATTCCACAGTGTAAGGTCACCCAGGTGATTGAATTTGCGTACCAAGTGCACCAATGAAACGTCAAGACCAAGGCTTGCCTGCGACAGAAGGTGTGGTTTCCGGACCTGGAGCGGCAGGTCGATGAGTTCATAGTGGCCTGTGTATGGTGCCAGGAGGCACCCCCAGCCCAGAGGGAGCCCGTACTTGACATGATACCAAGAGGAAAAAAGCCCTGGGAGATCGTCCATGCCGACTTTGGGTCCACAGGCCGGGACACACTTTCTGGTGGTGGTGGATGAATGGGTCAGGTATCCGGAGGTGGAATTCATCGAGTCTGTGTCATTCGACAAGGTGGGCGTAGCGATGGAGATGATTTTTGCTACCCATGGCCTGCCCCAGACTCTATGTTCGGATAATGGTCCACCCTTCCAAAGTGAAAGTTTTGCACAGCTGATGGAGGAGTATGGCATTCGCCATTGCAAGGTAACTCCTCTTTGGCCTCGGGCAAACGGCAAAGCGGAACATTTTATGAGAACGCTGAACAAGGTATTCCACATCGCTCATGGCCGGGGACATAGCTTGCAGAGGGCACTTCACCAATTCCTGATGGAATTACGGGGCACCCCACACACATCTACTGGAGTGGCCCTGGCTGAGGCCATGTTCAGGCGATGTCCTAGGGGACTGATTTCGGAAGTGGTCGAAAGAGAGTCGGCTGTCATCGACAACGCGCAGGTGGAAAGAGAGAGGAGCATCAGGATGGAGCAAGAAAACATAAGAGGACTCCGGCCCCAGCAGTTTGCCCCGGGGATGAGGTGCTGGTGAAGAATCGACACCCTCAAGGAAAGCTGTCATTGACGTACAATCCTGGGCCGATGGACGTGGTGGCGGTGCATGGCTCCATGGTAACAGCTTCAGATGGGACTGCGTCTGTCACCCGCAATGCTATCTTCTTCAAGAAGGTTGGGGAAGCCAGGTCGGAGGTGTTGCAGAAAAGAGACTTTAACGATGTACCGGACGAGTTCCCCAGGACGTGGGAACACAGGTGAGGAGGGCCCGGTCTGGGAGGTGGGCAGGAGTTATCCCCAGAGGGTCGGGAGGGGGAAGCCTGCCCACCTGAGTGACTATGTTTTGGACCCCTGAACTGGCGGAACCAGCCTCTGGACTGGAAGTGACTCATGGGGCTAGGGGCGGCAGTGATTAAAGGGGTCATCTGTTTTGTGTGCAGTGGTGTTATTATGCCTTGTGTGTATTTGACCTTTTTTGTTTTTGTTATGAAAAAGGAGTGTGGTGGCTGCCCCTTTAAGGGCGTACACACGTGGCAGAGTGACATTTCACTCCGCCGCGTGTAGTATAAATAAACGGGGCGTTCCCGGCTACCGCAGAGCGACCGGGGAGCCCAAATTGTACAGCAGCGTGTTGTGTGGCTCTGCGTGCGGGAGGAGGCTCACAGGAGTGCCGGCTGCAACCGGAGAGCCACAACAGCCTGGGCTTGTAAAGATGAAGTTGGACGGGAAGGCAGTGCTGCAGTGAGCAGAGCACAAGTGTGCCAATTGCAGAACGGGCAACCCTCAAGTTGCTAGAGTGATTGGGAAACTTGTGAGGTAAAGCGGACAATATGCCGAACACAATCTTTTTGGGAATTCCCCTGAGAAGACGGGTGGAGTCTTGAAGTATGTAATAATGGGCATAGAAGACTGCCTCCGCCTGGGATGTTAGAAGCAAATCCCAGGAGACTCCTGCAAACAAATGAAACGTTAGTATTTTGCGCTACATAAATAAACACAGTGGGGTGGTTTTAAGCCATAAGTGGTTGCATCTTATTAGTAACTTTACTCCGTGCTCTCTCCCATGTAAGAATGTACTACTACCCGCCTCCTTTCCATGCACGTTCATATGTTTAATAAAGTAGCTGGCTCTTTTACCAAACCCTCATTTAGAATGATTAACAACAGTGACTGTCCTTAAACGCCCTTTTGCCTAACCCCTTTCTCTCTCTTCAACTTTAAAGGAATCAAATATTGGAAAATATACATCCACAACAAATATCAATGCCCCTTTGAGACTCTGACCTCCACCCCTAGCCCCTTTGAGCAAGGGTTATGTCATAAGCCCCTCTTATTCTCTCAGTCTCTAAAAAACGATTACACAGTCAACAAAAGCTGGAACAGGCGACTGGAGTCTACAGTTGGACGGAGAAAAAAAAAAAAAAAACGTGGCTCCCAAATTCTGTATGCTGACCCGTAGCTTACTTGTGCACCTCTTGGCTCCGAAAGTAGAGGTCCCTTTAGTCGGCACACATCGTTCAACCTTTCGTCACATTCCAGGACTGCGCGGAAAGCAGTTCCGCAAAACAGATGCCCTGGCATTGAGTTATCACAAGGCTGGCATTGAATCATCCAAGGGCTGCTGGCGGCATCAGAGGCCGAAGGCACTTGGCATCATCTCACCCTTCCTTTCCAAAGGCCCCAGGCCCTGCTGATTTCACAGCCTGGAGATTCTCTCCAACCTCAGTGGCATAAGCGATTCTACAGCCAGACTGCATAGGCAGGGCGCTCCCCACAGGGGTGCTATTACTATGCGCACATTGATTGCTATTCTCAACGCCCTTCCACCTGGGTTCCCTGCAGCTTTCTTGAACCCCTGGAAGGCCTGCTTCCTGCATGACCACTGCCCCTTTTCCTGTCTGGGACCCTCAACGACCTTCTCCAGTTTCAGCCGGTAGTGGGCCCAAGGGTGTTACTTTGTAGGTATTTCCCCCATGTGGTTCATGGCCACTTGATGGGTTGGGAGGCAGAACAGTGTTGTGCCCTGTAGTTATATCAGGGCGGCGTGGGGTGGGGGGGGGGGGGGGGCGTTGCTCATGACAGTTGCTGATAACATGAACTAAGCCTGATATATATGCATAACAATTTATAGAATGGCATGTGAAGGCGTCACCATCTCACTGCCAATGCATTTATAACGCAGTCACATTCTGCTTTAGACATGCCAGTATAAAATAAAGGTAGCACATCTCAAGGAAGCAAAACAATGGTAACACCTAATTTGATTGAAAAAAAAACTGCCCGTATGGACGTTTTGATCGAATTGGGCGTTACCAATTGGTTCGAGACCAAAATAACTGAACATGAAGAGCGGGAGCGGCTGGGGTGTCACCTGCTCCCCATGTTCGGTATTTTGGAGTTTCGCGGGTGCAGCGGTGTTCCCCGCTTCCATAGCAATGGCGGCAGGGGACAAAAAATAAGTAAAAGAAAGAAACAGGGCCCGAGCAATTAGGCTGTGGGCACTTTGGCCGCGAACAAATGTGGCACGAACAAACAACCCACATTCAAAGCAACACTAGGATATGAGATTTATACGGGTATGTATAAGAGTCACAGAAATCACTCTTAAAGCGACACTCATTTCAGACTATGGCGAGATTCTGAGCCTGTGCTTGGATTGATTGATGCTAACATCAAGGCATTTATAATAATCAATTACTTATGTACCGCTCTCATGAAAGCACTTTATACAAAATACCATATAAAATGTGTTTTTAGCGGCAATCGAAATGAATACTCATTTGCTGACCTCATAAGGAAAAAAGGTTGAGCAGACATTACTAAGATTCAAACCAGTGGCTTTCAGATCATACATTAATTCCAGCAGTGACCACTTAACCCCAGAGCATTCAGACCAGCCATTTCTCCTTCAACACACATATGATAGCATTTGGTAATGCATTGGCTCGGAGCGTTACATTTCCTATTAATATAACACTTATTATTACAGTGCTTCGAAATAGAAGGAATTTTTCATGGCCCATTAGTAAACGTGACAATAGTAATGTTATATTTTCTATTAAAAAGGGTGGAAGGGTCAATTGAGGGTAGTGGGAAGATATCCTAATAAATGTTTCTTTTAACTGCACAGTTGATTTAACGGCATACTTGTGTCTCAGTTGGATAGCTGAGCGAGTTAAAAGCTCATCTGCAACATCTGCTAGCCTGCACTTTCCAAGTACATATTTCAGCAGGGCTGAATGGTAATGATTGGTATGGTAATGTTTATTTATAAAGCGCCTATACACAGTCAAGTGTTTCAGGTCGCTCAAGGAGGGTGAGAACACAGGGAAAAAACAACAGTCGCTCAGAGCCCTTGAATTTCTCAAGCGATGGCGATCTGCACAGGTAGATTAAGTATATATGGTACATTTAACAGTTTAGATACAGCAATAAAGATAAAGAACAAAACCATATTCTGGATAAATTGGTTTGCAGCAGGAATAAAACAAATCAAAGATCTATTTGAAGGTGAGCGATGGAAGACATACCAAGAGTTAAAAGTAGAGTATGACTTAACTGAATCCACTTATGGAGAATATGGGGGTTTAAAAAGAGCTGTCAAAATTCCAAACTTGGTCGATTCAGATTTAATGAGTACTATTAAGAAACTGAGAAGACAAGAGAACAATTCAGATGGGAATAAGAAGATCATGGAGACAAGGTCGGCATGCCTAAAGGAGGAGATGACACAAGGGAGATGGGGAGCTATGTGCAGGAACATCAAGAGGATGTCTTTAAATGTAGGTGAAAGAGCACATCAAGTAAAAATCCTGAACAGGGTGTTTTGGACTCCGGCTGGAATGTATAAGCAAGGTTTGATCATGTCAGACACCTGTTGGGGTTGTGGTCATGCCCGTGGTACATTGGAACATATGTTCTGGGATTGTTACAAGGTTAGAGACTTTTGGAGAGGGATTACCAGCATGATGAATAGAGTGGTGAAGGAAGAGTTGGATTATAATTTCAAGAGATTGATTCTAGGAGAAGAAAGCTTATTGGAGGATTTAAATCCTCATCAAGTGACCTGTATTCTAAAAGGAGCTTTAGTGGCCAAAAAACAAATCTTGCGTAACTGGAAGTTGACAGATTTTTTAACATGGAACTTGTGGGTAGAAGAAATGTATTAAATATGCAATGTTGAGAAGTTTGTTTTTAGAATGCAGAAGAAAGACGCCCTATTTCAGAAAAATTGGGGGGCCTTTTTGAGCTTGGACATGGAATGAGATTTTGTCACAGAAGAAGTTGACAAGAAAGATAAGTACATTTCGGTTATTCTATTTTTTGGATGGAATGCTTATGTTTGTATATATATAACTTGAATCTCATAGGTTGAAATGTAACATGTATGTATGTATGTATGTATGTATGTATTCCCTTTTTTATTTGTTCTTCTCTTTTTACTTTCTCTTTTTCCCCTTTCAACTTTTTATTCAGATTTTAAGATTGGACATTGTATTCAGGTTTATTCTAAGATTGTTCCAATTGTTTTTGTTGAAATTATTGTGTGTATATACTATTTTTAAAACTCAAATAAACTAGTTAAAAAACAAATACAGTTTAGAGACAGCAAATAGGCCCGACGGCGAATCTGTGTTCTTTTTCCAAGTGCACATTAAGGGGTGAGATAAGGAAGAACAGACAGAACGATCTTCAGGCAGGGCTGTATACAAATCATGCAAGTGCAGGCAGAACAAGGGAGGGGCAGGGGACCAAGTGCACCCAGTCGGTAGAGACTGGGAAAGTGCGGAGAGAGAAGCTCTCAAGGATTTATTGCAAGTGCAGTGAGTGGGGGGGGGGTGCAGGGCCCTGAGGCAAGTCAGAAGGACTGGCAGGGGTGCCTGCAACCTGTGAGACTCTGAGGTACACCAGTCGGCCAGTCAGTAACTGTATGGTAAGGAGGGAAGAGAAAGAAGAGCAGAGAGCTAGGTTAGCGTGGTAGGGTGAGAGAGAAGGAAGAGGACAAGAGGAAGGTCTTGAGGAGTTTCCAGGACTTAAGAATATCAGGGTCAAGACGGTGTGTGGCAGAGAGGCTGTTTCAGAGGGAGGTGCCTGCTGATGAAAGGGATCTCTCTCCAAATCTCTGCTTGGAGAACCTGCTCACTCGAGGAAGGTTGGAGGTAGATGAGCAAAAACCTTGGGAGGGACAGTATTTAGGAAGGCAACATTGAAGGTAAGTAGGTCCCAGGCACCAGAAAGCCTTGTGCACTATGCAGAGGGTCTGGAATTTGACCCTTGCAGCCACGTGGAGCCAGCTGTTCACACTTCTAAATTAACTATCGTAACATTTGCTAGTAATGACACCTATCATCACAGTGCTTAGAATCAGGAGGATTCAGATATGAGACACTATACATACAAATAGGATGCCATTATTCTTGGGTACAGGAAAAGCCAGGCCACTGTGACATCAAAATATGGAGTATTCCTACACAAAATGAAAGGCCTCAGAAACATAAATAATCAAGTTGACTCTAAATACGAAACACTGGGCATGAGGCATCCAGTCTGCTGGCCTAAATGGAGAAACAATCCTCTCAAGTTGTACCTTTGAGACTTTAGCATACTAGTGAAAACGAACGAAGTAAGGAGGACTTCTGGCAGGGGGTATTGTGATGGAAATGTCATACTGCAATTCACATTAGCAGCAGTACACGCAGAGTTCATCTGACTAGAGTGAAGATCTTATGGTTCATGACCCTAGATACTGGTGGAAGATGACATATGTTGGCGACAATGACATGATATTTGTGTTCAGTCTCAAGATATACCCTACACATCGTTTTGATGCCAAGTGCAATGGACCTACAGCCCATCTTATAGCTTAGCCAAGCTGCAGCCAGAGGTTCTCATCAGCCTACCTAGGCCCAACACGATAACTCAAAGGGAGTCTCCTATTTGTGGTGCTGCTTATGCAGTGCACAAAATATCAAGGGGAGCCTTACCAAATGCCCCATGCCTCACCAAAGCCTGTGACAGCCCTGAACCCTGCTTCTCTCTCCGACTGCCCGAACATGCACAATCTGCAGGACACAGTGATGTTGGGCAGGGGTGTATGGTACAAATGAACAGAACAAACACAGAAGTCCTTGGGGCTTTTCAAAGTAATCAGCGGGCAGGACCTCAAGGGAAGTGGCAATCTCATATTGCACAGGTCTGTTCCCACATGGAGTTTTATGGTCTTCACAATAGGCACCAACATCAGAGCTCAAGTCCTTAAAAGAATGTGGGGATACCCTGACATGGCACGATGTCGTTTCATCGACAGTCATTTTTTTGACGGGTGTATTTACTATAACACTGTGCCGGAAAAACTCATCGAAACGTTTTGTTGGTGTGGGTGGGCGACAGGGGGAGGGCAGATAAAGGGTTGGGGGTGTCGGGAACAGTAAAACATAGGTGGGGGGGGGGGGGTAGCAGGGTTTGGTGAGGGGAAACCTCCAAAATAAATAAATGTAAAATGTCGATGAACACCCGTCGTAAAAACGACTTTCGATGATATTACATAGAGCACCCCCGACATACCCAATGAGAAGTGCCATCACAAGTGCTTTAAATGGGCCAGTCCTACCAAACCCTCAATACCTGCACCTCTTATCTTTTACCATTTGAGTACCTGCACTTCTCAACACCTGAAAGGGAGTACCGGTACTCAACTATTTTGGAGGTGAAAAAGAAAGCTTTTCATTTCACTTTATTGCAACGCAAAGGTCTGCGATTCTGCACACTTTGCGGGGGAAAGCAGAGCACCTCCCTTCTCCTCTCTCCACCATCTGCAATGACCTTAATGTCTCCTTCAGGGTCCACACTGCACAACAAAAGGAGAGACAAACAGCACAAGAGCTGCGGAACACTGCTTTGCATATGTGTTCACTGGTGTCCTTTCATGAAGCAGGGATTGATTTGGAAAAGCCTGGGAAATTACTTAGATGGTTCTTTGTTATTAGCAGTGCCTATTATAATATGTAAATGTTTAATTAATTGGAGTTGTGTTGGAATGTTCGACTGAAAACTCAAACACAGCTCCAGTTGCCTACCAAATTCCTTATTATGCAATGAAAGCTAGCGCTGGGGAGACAGGGATTTCATGGGTAGGGCGGAGCCAAGGCCGAGCCTGGGGGTCATCCCAGGCTCTAGGAGCCCACAACGGGCCGAGCCCATGAAATCCCTAGTTCCCCCAGAAAAAAGGAAAAGAAATTAAACGCGGCCCTGGCCACCATAAAGGCCACGTTTATGTAATTTTTATATATGGTAATTTCTTTCCCTGGAAAGAAATTCCTATATAAAAAAAAATTCCCATTTCTTTCCATTTTGCCCACACGACACAGGCAAAATGAAATGGTCAAATGTGAAGAAAAAATTAGCATTTCTTTATATTATCATTTATTTTTTTCATATATATATATATGGGCATTTCATTGCCTGCGTGGTCAGATATGGAAAGAAAGAAATCCCAATTACTTTCCATTTTGCCCGCGTGGCTCAGGAAAAATGGAAAGAAATGCCCATTTTTGTTTTGTCCTGTGCACTGGGCAGCCATGGTGGGGTCGTGGCCTCCCGGGGAACCGGCCCGAGAGGAGGGTCGGGCTGGATCGCCAGTTGGAGCCCGGGCCTCACCAGGCACGCCCACCTCTAATGAAAGCGAGCAATAATACAACTGCCCTTCTAAACCTTAGTTTACAGCTATGATATCTGCTAGTTTGATGTTCAAAAAAGAAAGTCATTTAAGGTAGATATTCAAACTTTAATACAGTGCATAACAACAAACTGGATGTTTTTGTGAAAGGATCTCAGATACACTGCTTTACTAAGGTGTCTCCTTGGCACATTATCTAACCTCATTGGGCATTGCCTGCAAACAGGGAGTGCCTAAAAGGGACCCGTGCTCAAGGTGGCGTGCAGAAAACGTCTGGCACCGAAAGCGCTAGCCCGGAATGTCCGGCTTTGTAGCTGGGCGAGTACCTCCACTACTTTTTCTCCATTTAAAGCACTGGACATCACATACAGTGATCATATCCTAAAGTGAATTATGCAAATTGTATTAATTTTGCATTTCGCAAGTGAAGAAAGTGCACAGTACAAATAAGCATTTAGCAAGAGAACAGATGTCCCTGTAACATTGCTGGCATTGTATGAAAGGTGTGCACCTTTTATGTCTAAGAATCTGTACGAACACATGTCTTGAATGGCATTACCCAAATTGACCTTTTACAATTGACCATTTTTGTCCTCATTGACCCAATTATAGTGGCCCTAATTGGCCTTCCGCACAATTCACCTTTATATTATTTTAGTTATTTTATATATGTATTGGGTTAGTTTTGGATTATAAATAAGGGGATTGGGTGGGGGGTATCAGGGGGTTGTGGATTGGGTGGGAGGTTACGGGGGTTTGCCCCGCATATATGTCCTAATTGACCTAAATTAGGTCAATTCTCCCGAGGTCAATTAGTATACAACCGTCTTGAATAGCAGAATGTCAATATGAGAGATTTTAGAGCTTCATGCAAAGAGATTCCTTTGGTCTTGTGGCTGAGTGTCTGGTCTCAGGGCTTCCTATAGCAGTGTTTACTTCAAGAGGGGCCAGTATTGTTTTGTTTTTATTCATTGAAAACACACGGGATGCCAGCCCTCTGGAAAAAAAAAAAAAAAAAGTGGGTGGATGCCACTCACCCCTGTGTTCCTTCGACTTGTGCCCTGCCAACCATAAATGTTCTCTGTCCACCTAAAGCACTGGAATATATATGTTGGGTGATCTCAGAGTAGCACCAAACGTCTCGGTCCCGGAGGTGTGGAGGAGGGCGGCAGGTGGGGCAGGTTTCTGTGTTTGCATTAACTAACCATAACCGCCCACCTATAGTGATGCTACAATACATTTCAGACGTTACCTATTAAGCGAATTTCAGATCAACCAGCCCACAGCAGCCTCATTTCATCATGTTTGTTGTTCTTCTCTAGTAGGGCGACATCTCCGTTTTATTTATTTTTACATTTATATAGCGCGCTTAACTCTTGGGCATCTAGGCGCTTGTTGCATCTTAGTAAGTTACAGATAGTTAGCAGGAAGCTTAGAATGTTACAGACACAGAGCAGGAAGAGTTCTGCTAGTGAAATAGGAAGGTTTTCAGTTTCTTATGGAACACAGTATAGGAGGGCTCTGATCTCAAGGTGGGGTGGCAGGGGGGGGGGGGGGAGATGTGGCGTTCCACAGAGCGGCCACAGAAATGGGAAAGCTGGAGCCTCTGGCTTTGGCCCACTTGTATACAGAGGCAGTTGGCGTAGGCAGTCGAGTGGGCTTGGTTTGGGCAGTCTCTCAGACAGTTATCCCAGAGCCAATTCCCGATTTTATCAGTGTTTAACTGATCAAGTTGAATGTGTTTCCGATAAATTGACAGAACTGATTCCATAACCGATTTTCGCAGTGTGCAACGAGGCTGGCACCTCCTTTCAAGCAAAGCATTGTATTTTTTAAAAAACTTTTTCTATAGCACAAACATGGTTAACAGGACCATCAGAGCGCTTCACAAGAAACATGTACAATATAAAATAAACACAATCTGACATTTCATTATAGAACAGTGCACATATCTTAAGAAAACAACCTAAACCCTAATATTCTAAAAAATTACCAATACAAACATTAAATAACTATTATGTTTCTTAAAAATACAGTTAATAAGACATCCAATTGCATCTGAAAAAGCCATAAGAAGCATTTCACCCGTGGCAACCACAGTACTAAAGAAACCAAGCACAAGCTACCCCTTTCCATGGAGGCCAAAGAATCCAGCACCGAATGGAACAGCACACGAGGGCAGCCACATGATCAGCACCCGCGTGACAGTCATGCCATGTTGCCAAGGCGTGCAGACATTGATCCCCCCTCATGAACATTCCTGCGAAAACCAGATGTGTGCATTAGGTGCCTGCTGCAATCTTTCTTCTCTAGGATTCGAAATAAAGTGTTTTCTCAGCTGGGTTGGCTCCTGAAGAAGGTTGCACATTTTATCCTTGCATAATTATGCCATCAAACTGGGAACAAAGAACTATATGGAAATGAATATCATGAAAATAAATCAACATGAGACTGCAATAAGATTAAAGCAATTCAGCAAATCTGTATGCAACCCCCTTTTTTTCCCCCCTATAGCAATCGCTCAGCTGTGAGGAGAAAAAATACTGCGCTATACGCGGAACAACAGGAAAGGTAAACAGCCACCTCTGCTCCCAAACACCCAATCATCATGGAGACCCATGCCTTTATATATCAAAAATTCCACTACCTTACATAGGCCCCCACTATGAGTGAGCCGGTCTGGAAATAAGGTGCTGGTAACAACGTTACCGCCACATTTTCCGGGCCAGCTCACTTAGCGTCTGCCGGTAGGCGCTGTGAACTACCAGCAGGCCTGACCTGCCGTTAGTTCAGGCCCCTACCGGCAGATAATTCACTGAAGCACCAGTTAACAACGGTGCTTCAGTGTTCCCATTCCTGTGGAGTCCTGGGAACTTGCTGTTCCGCCGCCCGTAATATTCCAGTACTACAGGGAATATCGGGCGGCGGAAGCGGTAAGCGGAGGTTGCAGGTAGGAGGGCCATAAACTCTGGAAATGGCAAGCCATCCTAAAGGCCACCTCAAATGAAACATTGAATGGCATTAAGTGACAACAATACGCCAAACAAGAGTTCTTCGTAACTTTCTGCATGTCATTTGATACATGTTTATACTTCAGGATTTACATTAATTAGGTATGTGCACAATCCAGGGGCAGGATGGCAAGGGGGCAATTGTCTCCCAGGCTGGCAGGGCTCTTGCTCCATGGGCCAGGGCTGCAATATTTAGATGGTTTCTGGAGAAAATAAAAGTGTAAATCCTTTAGAATGCATCCTGCCTGCAAGAACAGAGTGCTGCAAGGCATGTTTGGCTCCTGTGTAGATTGGGAGATGCGAGAAACCAGAGGGTGTCTCACCAGCTAGTCCCCAGGGATCTCTCTCTCAGGTGTACAGGTCACGGCCATCACCTTTGGATCCAGACCCTGGTGGTAGACCAGTGCGGGAGGATCACCTGGGTGAGGGGTCTTCGGGGGTTGGGGTGAGACAGCCGATGGTGAGGCATGGTATTCCCCCCTTTTTTGTTCATCTGCCCCTTCCTATTTTGGAGGATTCTCTGAGGTCTCACCCCCGTCCCCTTTTTTACACAAACATTGGGTCGAGGAAGAGGGTGACGAAGAGTAACAAAGGAACTCTCATACATCATACTGGACATGTCCCATTAATCGGGTCAGGTGAAGTCAGCACTTGACTTCAAGTGCATACACCTAATACCAATGTTCTCTCCTCGCACAGATAAAAGGCAACTCCCGAAGACACACTCCGAGCAAGACAGAACTCGAGCAGGACTTGCAGAGAGAAAGCAAAACTACTGGAGCAGAGCAACGGACAAAAGAACTAGAGCAGTGGGTCAAAAACCCTAAGAGTTCCCTACTTGAGGTTGTTACCTCTGACAGGCTGCAACAGACATGTGGAGAAGGCCAGATCCCGCAAGTGAAGACAGCATTGTGTTTCAAGGACGCCAGTAACCCTGCTGGATGAACAGCAGAGTTGAGGAGGCAATCCCAAGCCTGTGGTACTAACCTTGACTCGTGAATTGGAAATCATAAAACTAAGAAAGAAACACACACAGACAGTGAGTTGGCAAGCGACCTGAGAGACCAGTGTGTGTTAAAGAAAGTTTGAAGTGGCAATATTATATCGCAAATGAAGGCTGCATGTGTGTGACTGAGACGCAAGGAAAGGCAGACCTGTGAATGAACTTTGAAGTAAAAGACAGCTGTGGAATCAGCGATATCAAGTAACGGTGTGGTCCGTCGAAAGGAAATAGCCCACTTGAAAGTCTCTGTGAAAGGTGCATTGTTTGTAAGGATAAAGTGAATGAAGTGAAAAAGCCAAATAAGCAGAATTACCTCCTAGAGAAGGGGAGAGTGGAAGTTAAACTTTTAGTTGAAGTAGTCCTGCGGAGGACTGCAAAGAAAGCCACACATTCGAAAGTCTTCGACACCCGAAAGTGGTGTGGTCTGAGCCTGGTTTAGGGAGACCCAAAATGTAATAAACTTGGGGAAGGGAGCCGTTTTGTAAGTTTTGCTGAACTTTGTGCTAAAGAGGTCTGAGCCTGACAAATGGGGATCTCCGTGAACTTTGTATTTAAAGGGATCCGAGCTCAACAGAGGGGGCCCTACATGAACTTTGTGTTGAAATATTATCTGGAGGTCTGAATGAGAGACTTTAACGTGGAAGTCCAGACGGGCCTCAACCCACGTTTTCGAACTGTTTAGTATACTGAAAATCCGAGCCAGAGTGCGTCATCCTGCCTACAAGGACTGCCTTACACTATGTGGTCTCACATGGTTAGGAGAGCTGATTTAGCTACCTTGTATGAAGTTGAAAGCCGATTTTCCTTTGCATACATTTCCCCCCTATACACTTTATTGTACAAGCGATAGGGCAGGCATTAGGTTTTATTAGCAGAGGCCATTTTAATTTGACGGACTCTACTAGGACCGTTTTGTTTATTATTTGATGGCCGAGACTACACCCATCTTAAGGGCACAGTAGGAGTTTTCCAACCCCAGAAACTTCAAGAAAAGGTTTTACAAATTGTACCTATTGTGTCTGTGTCTACTTGTGATACCACGACTCTGCTACAGAGAGAAGCACTTGTGTAGATTTGAACAATTTTGCAAATGTACTTTTGCAGCACCAGCACGCGGGTCTATACAGTGAGTGAGGTAATGTACTATCCCCAGGCAATGGAATGACACTGTGTGACCCGGGATGGTAATGGTGGTACCAGTGTGGCCCTTACATTCAATGCTCTATGTGACAAGACACATACCCTGGCCCTTTCAGAGGGGGATGGGAAGCCCTTTTTATTAGGAGGTTAGAATGGTAGAGAGGAATCCAGAGCCTGCCCTAGCTCTGAAGTCAAACTCAACCAAGAGAGCCCCAATTTCTGTTCACTCACCCCTTGTGCCGAAATGTTTGTGTGCAGACTACTGCAAACGTATGCCGCGTCTCTGCAAGATGCTCACCGGTCTTCTCCGATTCCTTTTTGCTGCATCGCACCTGCAGCAGGTAGCGAGAGAAAACAGCAGAATGCATGTCATTGAAGAGAGACGCAGAGTCAGGCCCTGAGGGAGAGTAAGAACACTGCCTCTGGGAAATACCGAAAACTACGGTACTACAGGTGCACACCCAGTAGCCACCAGAGGGGGTGAGGGAGACACAGTAACCATACACAGCACCACCGCCGAGCTCCCAAGTAAGGGAAAGGAGCTTGTGCAACCAGCAGTAGGTCCCCTATGACCACCAGGAACACAAGTGGTGAAGGAACCAACCTCTCCCAACAGACTTACCAAGAGACCTGACAGCAACGGGTCCCGGTAAACAAACCGGAACATTGGACTTCTACGGGTGCCATCTTTGGAATGCAGCCAGGCCTCTGTGGGCTGAGCTTAGCCCCCTTATGACTTCTCATTGCACAAACACGTGCTCTGGGAGGGTACAGACAAGGCCATATTGGCCAGGGAGAGATGCCCAGTCATGGGAGAGAAGGAGGTCTTAAAGTAGCGAGCAGGAAGGGGGGTTCCCAGAGTGAGGTGAGATTTGGAGGAAAAGGACGACCAAAAGACTAGCAGGAGGGAGGCACAGCGGACCATGGAGGTGGATTGTGAAGCAGGTGAGATATTGATTAGAGAGTTTAAGTGGTACTTCAGTGTGAGTGTGGAAAATGTGTAGGCAGTAGGTACGAGGGTGTAGTATGGAGAACAGAGTAGTGGTGTGGAGAAAGGGGTAGTAGTGGGGAGGTGGGAGTAGTGAGAAGGTGGGAGTAGCAGTGCGGAGGAAAGTAGTAGTGGAGGAGGAAGTAGTGTGAAGATGGGAGAAGTAATGGAGAGGAGGGAGTAGTGTGAAGCTGGGAGTAGTAGTGCAGAGGAGGGAGTAGTGTGAAGGTGGGAGAAGTGGGGAGGCGGGTGTAGCGTGGAGGATGAGTAACATCAAAGTTTGGAGATGAGAGCTAGGAGGAGTGCAACATCATTGAGACAGCAGAATGGTGGGATGAGTCAGGAGGAGGGGTGAAGTAGTAAGAGTAGAAAGAATATGGTGAGAGTGGGCAGGTTGGTACTGGCCTGGGTCCAACAGAGTAATTGCAAGGCACTGATTATTAACAACTGGATAGTGTAGCAACAGTTGTGTAATCCCTGCAGTAGTAGAGACAGCCTGCTTTTAGACCATCATCCTTAGTACAAGACCGTTTCAGACAATAGGGTTAACCTTTAGTAGAATTAACCAGGATTACGGATGCCAGGGTTATGGAGGAGATCCAAAAATAAAGGAGGCATGACCATAAGCCCCACAAAACTCAAAAAGACCTGTGAACCCCTCTGAGACAGTGATTCTTGAGCGAATTCTGACACCTGCAGTGATCCTCTGCAGCTCATCGTGATTCATTCTTGCAGAAGTAGTGAGTATACATATCTTTTCAGAGTTTGTCACCTTGTAAGAAGTCTTCCCCTATGCATTGGTGAATTTCTTGATCACTGCTGGGTTCATTATGAAAAGTGTTTAATAGCACCTACATATATGTTACTATATGGTGGTTATAGTAATAGATGTTGGATTGTTTAAAGTGCTGAGTTTGGGGCACGGTTGGCAAACGTATGCAGAAAGATATACATTTCAAGTATTCCTTATTGGTGCCTATTGTAGGCATGAGCAGGTTGCAGCACGAGCCCCTCTAGAGGGAGCACATGCAGTGGAGGAAGAGGAGGAGCAACGGAAAAGGAAGTTAGAAGAAAAAAAGGTTTAGTTGATCAGCAGCATTTCTCTGTGTCCTTGCCCAAAGGGGCCTCAACAAATGGCGAAAGGGGTAGACAGCCCATGCCCAGGCCATCCTACTGCTAACAGCTGTGTCCTTCACTACGACGTAGTGTCCGGCGTCCATTGACACATCCTGCCCGCAGTGCTCTCGCTGTTGCCTGCAGCATCTGAACGGCTCATACCCAGGCCGTCCTACCACTGTTGCAGTGTCCTTCGCTACAGGGTAGTGTCCTTGAGGCTCCCGCTGCACTGCAGCATCCATCCCACCACGGACTGGCATTCCGTCCTGCACATCATTTATGCGCGTCCCGATGCCTAACTTCACTTTGAGTGCAGAGCGCTCTGGAAATCATGGTGCCAGTGCCAGCTACAAGCAAGACTGACACGAAGATCAGTTAAGGCAGTGCACGTGCAGCCCTGGTGGCACTGTAGTACGCTATGTTGATCATGGGAAAGGAGCTTGATGCTCAGGCATGGCTGCCAACACTTCCTGCTGACATGCGTTAATGAGTGGTCTGGAGTCACTGAGGACCGCTGCCCACACCATCTGCTGAGAGCCGGTGCCACCTATGCCCAGGCGAAAATCAACACTTGTGCCCACACCAAGGGTGAGTGGCACAAGACCCCCTGAAACTGTGCAAAACGTGGAAGTCAGCTGTTTGACAGACCAGGGCTGGGTGGCCTGCAAAGCCATTCAGTGCTACACGTGCCACACTACCGCAGCTAGAAGTGTAGGGCATTGCTGGACGGAACAGGATATTTTGACATGTCTGCCCAGGAGGAGTTCACACTAACATCAAGGTGCCATCATGGAGGATCAGGGAGCTAGCGCCAACCTTGTTCTTGCAGAAGCCAAGCCCATTTGCATTACAGCCACAACAGGACAAAGGGCTATAATGGATTGAGTGGGTCGAGGAATTCGATGACTACATAAGAGAGGAAGTCACTGGTCATAAAGGACATCTTCACGAACCTGGCGGGGAAAGGTATAATAAAGACCATCTGACAGAGGCAAGTCACCGATGAATAACTCATGAATGCCCTGAACAAACAATTAGTGATGCAGCTGAACAGAGACTGATTCCTTTCACCCAATATTCGCAGTCCCCTCACAAGACCGTGGAGGAGTTCATCAACCGCCTCAGACAGAAGCTGATCAACTGCCAGTTTCCACAGTTCTCGGACGATGAGGCCATTCCACTGTGGGTTATTGAGGGATGTGTATCGTCAGCATTTCGGAAGCAGCTACTGAAGAAACTGCTGGCAATTGACGAGGTGATCGAGCTGGCGAGAGTTCAGGAACAAATGGAAATTCAAGCAAATGCCATGGAGATGCCGAAAAAGAAGAGAGAAAGATGAAACTATCAGCACTTGGGGAGGCCAGGGAAGCATTCAGAAGAGCCGTTCACACCCCTGGTACAAGAGGCCCACCAACAGAAGGTTACCTACAGGCAAGGCCAGGACCCCAGGCCCAGGGGTCATGCTTCAGGTGTGGCCAGGCCTTCCCACATGCAGGTACATGCCCAGCCATCAGCCAAAGGTGTGCTAAGTGTGGCAGGGCCAGCCACTTTCACACTGTGCAGAGAAAGGAGGCCATGCCAGACAGGGAGGCAACCGATAGCCAGACCACCAGGCTCCATGGAGGTCATGTATTCACAGATGCCATGGAGAATGAGAAGAACCATGTAACAAGGGCTGGACTATTGGGAGCCACAAGACGAACAGAAACAAGAGTTGTTCTGCCCTGGCCAGTATGAATACACGGTTGACGCGTATCAGTACTACAAGGAGTATGCACAGGATTTGTACCTGGAGTGCACAAATTAATTTGTCAACCTGTGAGCAGGAGGGGTTGTAAGCCCCAAAGGGAATGGTCCAGATGGAAGAGGAGACGCACCGTTTCCTAATTAACACAGGTTCCACCTTTAACATTATGGGGAGAGCAAGAGTTTCTACAGATGGGGAACAGAAGCGAGCTAGCCCAATCGAATATGTGCATATTCCCATCGGGAGCTAATACACCACTACCGTCCATTGGGAAGCTCCAGTGGACACTGTCACACAAAGGGTGGATGAGACCACCACATGCACGTCCTCCGAAGTCCAGTCAGTGGAAAGTGTTTACTCAGATATAGGACAGCAAAAGAGCTGGTACTTATCGATGTTCACTACCAAGACAATGACATGGTCCGATGCAGTGAGGGCCCTGCTGGCAGGCAGAGCATTTTCCGCATGGCTGGGATGACCATGAGCAAGGACATCATCAAGCAGACATTTTTTCTGGAACTGTTCCATGGGCTAGGAAATCTGTGAGGAACAGTGGTCCGACTACACATTGATGAGAGGGTATGGCCTGTACCCCAACACCCCATGAGGGTGGGCTTTCACCTGCAGCAGGTGGTGTCCCAGGAGGTACAGAAGAGAATGGACAACAGAATGATAGACAAAGCAGCGGGTCCCATGCCACTGATTTACCCCTGGTGGTTGTACCAAAAGACAGCAACAAAATAAGACTGCATCGACATGAGGGTGGGCAACACGCAATACAGAGAGAGACCCCACTTCAAAAGTAGAGGACATGAATGTCCAGTTGAATTGGGCCACCAAATTCACAAAATTAGACCTCAACCAGGGGTATCATCAGCTAGAGTTACACCCTGACTCAAGGCAGATCACGTTTTCCACCTACGATGGGCTGTTCAGTTACAAACGTGTACATTTGGGAAACTCCTCTTCCGCAGAAATTTTCCAGGAAGCCACCTGGCAGCTGCTTCTCCCTGCCAGGTTGGCATTTAACTACTCTGATGACATCCCGGTGTATGGGATGACCCAAGAGGAGCATGATCAGGCTCTCATGGCCGTATGTTAAATTCGGATGTGAGCAGGCTTGACATTAAACTTCGAGAAGTGTAACATCAAAAAGGACAAACTGCGGTTGTATGGCCATATCATCTCAGGCCATGGGATGTAACCTGACGCAGAGAAAGAGCACATCATCAGCGAGCTGCCAGTGCCCAGGCAAGTGTCCAACATAGTCATTTCTGGGTATGGTGGGGTACTGCGCCAGATATCACCCGAAATATGCCATCACCATGGAGCCTCTGAGAAGACTACTGTGGAAGGACGTATAGTTCCAGTGGTCACAAGACATTAAGGAAGAGCTAGCGAATGCAACACATCTGGCCTACTTCAACCCGGCGTGGCACACAGCGATTGTCTTTGATAACAGTTCTGTTGGGCTGGGGGGCGTATTAGCCCAGAGTGAGCACCTAGATGTGCCGGCAAGCTACATTGTGGGCTATGCCAGTTGTGTACTGTCCCACACAAAGTGAGCATACTCTCAGACTGAGAAAGAAATTCATGCTTGCCAGAGACCACCAAGTGCTCTTGTCACCGTTTGGCAACCCAAGGATGAAGATGCCACTGCAGATTGAGAGATGGGGCATTCTCTCCAGGAATATGACTAAGGTATTGTCCACAGGGTGGGATGTGACAAACCTGGCTGATTACATCTCACATCACCAAGATCAACGGCAGCAGGCCCCAAGTGAGAGCGATACAGAATACTATATGCTATGTCATTGAGCATGCGCTATCACCAGAGCCAACGATAGAGGAGCTAGTACAGTCATTCCAAGAAGACCCATCTATCGCCATGGAACGGACCAGCACAGACATATGGAATGTATACCAGAGGCAGCTACAGTGACACAAGAGCACTGACAAGAGGGAGATGGCAAGGTTGGCCAAGATCAGCATGGAGCTGGTGGTGTCCGATCAAGGAATCCTGCTAAGGGGTGCCACCTGGTCATCCGTGCCACGTTCAGGAAGAGCATGGTGCCAATGGCACATGAAGCTCAGAGACAGAGATGCCACCAATAAGGTACTCCTACAGTTCACATGGTTCCCAATCATGGACAATATGGTGAAGAAGTGGTCAGGAAGTGCTTCCCGTGCCAGTGAAGGGTTGCAATGGACTTTTATGGGCCGCTGGAATTGGGAGAGTACCTGCTAGTGCTCATGGACGAGTTCCCAAGGTTCCTGATCGTAAAGAGAACCATCTCCACAGCATTCGTCCAACTGGCCAGTGCGATTGATGACATCTTCAGAATGGGGCATCCCTCACACTGTGAAAACAGATAACGGGCTTCTTTTAAATGGCCATGAATTTCACAAGTTTGCAAAACACCTAGGGTGTGTGCATCAGATAACCCCACTATGACCCTGGCCAATGGCATGGCAGAACGCTTCATAGCATCCATAAAAGGAACAATACAAAAGGCCATGGTCGAGAAGATGCTGATACAGCATGCTCTATGCAGGATGCTGCAACAATATACAAACACACCCCACAGCACCACATTGGTACCTCTGGGAGACCTGCTGAGAGCTTACAGTGCAACAAGGCTCCCCAGCACAATGGCAGAGCAAGACGACGGAGAACTGGAGGTGAAAGAAGTGGGTGTATGGGAGCGAGACACACTGGGGAAAGAACAAGCAAAAGAATGGACCGACCGGAAACATGGGACAAAAACAAAGGTTTTTGATGAAGGTGATGAAGTCCTTGTCAAACAAAGGATGCAGAAGACCGACTCCCGATACAAGACGGTGCCACTGAGAGTGACAGAGGTGAAGGGGGGGCTATGGTGACTGCCCAGAGCAAGAAAAAGGAGGCAAGCCGGAATGTGTCGTATTACAGACACCTTATCTCCGACTCAGAGGTGACAGCCGAGCAGAGGAACAGATCAGAGCAAGGAAGTCAGACAACCGACGAGATGGAAAGAGTGGGTTGGTTGGAAGAGCCAGATCGCAAGAGGAAGGAGGCAAGCGCAGTGGTCGGCCACAGAGACTCATCAAGAGGCCAACCAGACTCATTGAGGAGATAGATGGAAGTAAGGGGATAGGTGAGGGGCAGGAGTTGTGGGCAAGAGGAGGTTGCAGCACAAGCCCATCTAAAGAGCAAATGCAGGGGGGGGGGGGGGGTGAAGAGGAGGAGCAATGGAAAAGGAAGTTAGTCAGAAAATAAAGTTGAGTCGATAAGCAGCACATCTCTGTATCCTCCTTTCCACAGGCCTGGACCAAAGGGGCTTCAACAGTGTCCTACATGGCGAGTTTGTAACAGTTTCTCATTGTCCTGGCCATAACAAATATGTGAGCAACAAAAGATAAACAGTTGCATGAACGCACAGATACATCCTCCTATGTATACTTTACACAGAACTACCACCTTCCTTGAAAACACAAATATAATAGCTCAACCTTACTCCCCTCTCCATCACCAGCTCCCACGCAGACTCCCCTGAGAGTCTCCTCTGCCTTCAGCTACTGAAGTTCACATCGGACTTTCCAAGAAAGTGCAATTTAGCAGTACAGTGAAAGCCAGGACCTCCCACTTGGTGTATTTTTGCTCTGCTTTGTCCAAGTGCAGACTCCAGTGCAACAATACCCAGCCCCATCTCCTTGTGTTTGGCAGAGGCTGACTAGCAAATCACAGTGGTTTACCAGTTACATGGCAGTCGAGGCAAGGAATTAGCTTGTCGTCATGGACAATAAAAGGGTCGAGTTGCAAGGAATGTTACTTAGCAATATGGGCATGGAGTGTGGGGGTTGAGTTAAGAGATGAAGCAAATAGAGAACAGAGGTTCAAAAGTTGTAAGGCAATGGGTGTGAAGTGCATTGAAGATGAGAAGCAAGTGAAGGACATCAGAGGGTGAGGCAAGGAAAATAGGGTAAATGAGAGTAACACATCTGGAATGTTAGCTCATTAGATTGAGCAACTGCTGCTATCTGTGCCCAACCTGTAAGGCATGGGAATGCTTGTGCAGTATTGTTCTTTCTGTATCTCAATACACATTGGATGTTCACAGAGTAGTTATAATTCCTTTCTCTTAGATCTACATGTGTTTCGGTCGATCTTATCCGTTCCACCCACTCTAACCGTCAGATGCATTCCATCTCTCCCATGCATTTAATCTGTCACATGCTCTGGTGCACTTTTTTTTTACTTTTCCTAGCCAAAACGCACATCAAGAGGGCACACGGACCAATAGGCGGCAGGGAGGGAGGAAACACAAACCACAACGGGGATGGCAGAAAACAAGGGCCACATAGGCAAACAAAATGGAGCACATACACACGAGATTTGCATCACCTGATGGGACCAGTGGCAGAAGAGGCAGGCAAATGGGGCTGCAAGCACCTGGTGATTACTTAGGTTTCACTATTCTGAGAAAGAGAAAAAGATAGCGTATGAGTGAAAGTATGAAAGAAGAGTGATGTCAAAGAATTTATGTTTTGTAAATACATTCTGAGTTAAGAACGTAAAAATTATGTGAAAATAAAATACATTTTCTATTGCAAGAAAGGTTTGCAATTGTTAAACTATTTTCGCTAGCCTCATTTATATCTAGGCCCATTACTTATTTCCTGTACAGTCAGCAGGCCAGTCAGTGTGTGCGGCAGATATCCTCCACTTCCTCTCAGCCGCCATACACTTGCGTTTAAGAGTGGCGAGGTCAGAATCAAGAGTTGCACTTGGAAGTGGGCTTCGAGAAGATCATGACATGGGGAAAGGACATCAAGAGTGCTAGAGAGAGCGAGAGATAAAGGTCAGAGAGGGCTGTGTCAGAGTGCAAGTCAGCCAATGGTGGTGGAGAAGGAGAGAAAGAAAGCAGTGTAGTGTAAAGCACTAACATCTAAGCTTGCCAGTCGGGGAGTAAGCCTTTCAAGGGAAACAACTTGTAACCCTGCACTCCTGCTCATGGCCATTTGCAGACAGTTCCCATTTCCATATCTCACGATGCCACCAGTCAATCCCTTTTCACCCCGTCTCAAATAGATGCACATTATCCCATGACTTACAAAAACAAGCATCAGCGAGTTAACAGACGAGGGAAAGGGGCAGTCTGAAAACACTAGACATTACCACAAGCTACCTGCTAAAGGTTATGGAAGGCAAAAACCTTTGGTTCAGATCAAGGACCGCTTGAAATTTGAGGGCCACAGCGAGATCCTAAAACCCTACTCTAAAATGCTCAGGTGCTGTTCTCCATAGTCCCAGGCTGGGCCTGTCGGAGCAGGGAAGGCGTTAGTCAGGGGCCAGAATCCCTGCTAGTTTCTCCCAGGATCTACCGTGCAGTCTCCCACAAGCCAAAACTTTCGCAGTCCAAAATGACCCTCATCTCCTAAAATGGTACGTCATTTGTAGCTAAACTCTTGAATATTGCAGAAGCAGGCAGATTGCCCTTCAGTTTTTTAAAGAATGTTATGAATTACCAAACAAAGCATTCATATTTGGGTAATTTGGCCCACACCAATGTTTCAGATAGACGCCCCTTGTAATATGGGGGCAATCGTGACCATCAGCCATTTACTTTTCTGGCCCAAATTCCACATCATAAAAGGGAACAATCGCTGCTACCACTATTGCAAGAAAACAGATGCTCCAATCAGGGGCAAAACACGCAAGTTGCAAGCTATTAGCCAGCCATAATAAGTTACTTGCCACCTCAATGTTATACATACACACAGCACACCATTTGAGTCAAAAAGGACTAGCAAATGGTGATTTCCGAGTGAAAATTGTGCACACATTGTGCGAAAATGTATTAGTAGTTTCACAAAAAAATAGAACATGCAAAGCTTGAAAATGTACTGTACCTGCGAGTTGTCTTGGCATATAAGTCTTAGAACTCAATATTATGTTTGCACTTTGAAGGAAATTAGGCACTTTGGGGAGGTAGACCGAAGGTTCTGCCAGCTCTTGGAATTGGGGAAATCTAGACGTGGGAGCTTAATGAAGTTTCATGGTTAGGACTGAAAATGCTCTATGTAGGAGCTTTTCTCATTACCGTAGGATTCATTTATAGAGTCAAATAGTTTTTATCTAAAATTCCCAAACAAACTTTAGTTAAGTGTCTTTCCAAGCAAGAAAATTACGTTGCTAAGACACTGCCCAGCCCAACAGGTCACCGTCAAATTAAATCAACCCTACCCTACTAAAGGGCATACGGTCTTTATCAGCTTGCATGTATAGATGGAAAAATCAAAAAAGTTGCAACCGCACACATTCTAGGGGTTAGCAACATAATACTTGACTGCTATAAATAATTAGACCCCGATCAGTAAACTTGGACTCAGAGGCCAGCAAAAGTATGGGTTTAAAGAGGTGGAAAGCAGCAGCAACGAGGGTTACAACTGCCTGCTACCCCTGACTATACAGGAGGTGTTTTGTATGCTTGAAGAATCCGTTCGTTTCGACCCCATCTGGCTTTTCCAAAATGGACGGTCAGGAGATTGCATCACTCGTCTTGTGATTAGAGCCGGTGAGCAGTCTGGTAGCTTCGTTTTATGGCAGGCATCTATAAAGCGACTAAGACGTGTCTGTTCTGCAGGGCAAAGGGATTGTACATTACTGATAACAGCCGCAGAGAGAGATTTCACAGATCTGCTTCCAGCAGTTGGGGACACAAAAATGTTAATGAGGTATACAATTGAGAGGTAGCTGCTATTGCTTAACAAGAACAAACAGCCCAAATGACCTCGGAGTAGGAGTAATGGGTCAAACGTAGAAAGGTTGCCAACCAACAGTACTTAGAGCTCCTTTGATAAAGTGAGCCATAAACACCATACATTTCAAAAAAGTTCAAAAGACAGAAGAATGTTTTGGTCCTAAGGAATACTCAAGCTAAAGCGAGATGAAGAGCTAGTGCTATTGAGGAAGCTCAGTTATCACATCAGCTATGGGCTTAACTTGCAGTCACAGCTTATCAGAGTACAATTAAATTAGACCAATATTCCATTAGCGATTTGCAAGGGGTGCAATCCGGCACGTCCTATATGACAAATGTGACCACGAAGGGCGAGTAGTCCAAGTGTCGTCAAAATCAATTCACTTGCAAGGAAATACTGGATGGTGGCAGTCCAACAGTGGATTACTGGACTTGGGATAAACGTCACCGTCAGCATTCAGGCAACTTCCTCTCGATTCTGAATCACAACGCATGCCCATTTTTTACTCAAAGCGGGACTGGTATCTTGATAAGTCATCCTCACAGTTTAGGATGAACCTCAGAGATCTGCAAGTTCACAACACCTGCTCTCCTCCTCTTATTACATACTTACGTCTGCCACCATCGCCTTTAACGTAATGTTACCATGAGGACTACTCTCCACTTCAGCAGCCACCTTGAGTAGTTACTCTGAAACCTACTAATCACTCTGCCACATTTTTTTTATGTCTTTGTGCTTAGATGGACCTTTCCTGTATGGATGACTATTCGGATATTGTGCAGCAGGCACTTCAAATGCATTAAAGGAGCTGCAAAAACATGGCTTTAGAGTTCCCACTACATTATGCAGCAAAACTTCCCCTCGCCGCACACAATAATGCAACCCTTTACTGGTTGCTCAGTATGGAGATTTTGGCATAGGTGGTAGCTGATCTTCCATCTAGCAGAATAACGGGGAGGGGAGATTGATGCAGCAGACCAACAGGGGGATTCTGAGACAATCTTAAAACTCCTCTATTAAGTTATTTTACCACTCAACTAAAATACGCCCAGCATGGTTGGTCCACTTATCGAACAAAAAGCCACAGCTTACCCATCTAGTCCGAGGACCTCAGTCCACTGCAGACTCGTGTCGCCAAGTAACAGTTACTCCCACACAGTAGTCAAGCAGACATATACAGTGGTGTAGCACTCAGAGGTTTTTGACCTACCAACCAATAGGCAGTCAGCATGCCATTACACCAGAGTCAAGATCTTACCCAGTGTAGTGCCAGGCATACTTGTTGGTCCATTTCCCCCCCCCCCCCCCCCCCATCAGTAAATTAGAGAACCAAATTCTGGGCCCACAAAGACATGAGACTGCAGAGGAGTGGAGAGCCTAGGGTTCATGCTGCTTCCCATATCAACTTAAATATACAATTCATGTAGCGACACATACTCCGACACCATTAAGTGAACACATTTATTTTATTAGCAACGAGTAACAGGGTCTGCTCCGGTTGCACCTAGTTTGCAGTCGCAATGCCGCTAGAAACTGTGTATACATTTGATTCATGGACCGCTCTCCCCAGCACAATGCAGGGCACACGGGAAGCTGTCCCACTCGCCAGAGATTACTACACCAATCTTTTCAAATGTCCCAGCTTTGGTAGTGCTGTGAGCTTAGGGGACATTTTTCCCCTACACAGGTTAGCCCTTCCTACGAAGTTGTGCTGGGTCTTTGCCTTATCCTATGATATCTTTTGCTCTACCTGCTGTGTCCCCCAGGGATCTAACCTCTCCCTGGCTGTTCAACCAATACCTGGCACTCCTTGCCCACCGCATCGCCACCCTCTGCCCCAATTTTCAGTGCTGTGCGGATACCCAGCTCATTTTCAGGCTACCCTCGGCCTCCTCCTCTCCTTCCCTCATCTGTGATTGTCTGCTATCCAGGTGTGGTGTGCAGCCGATACCTCTGCCTTAATGCCAGTAAGACTGAGATTCTACTCATCGGCACACCCACTCCCTCCTTCCCTGCAGCTCTGGCCTGCCTGTCATGGCCCTCTTCCTGCTGCCACCTGCAAGGCAAAAAACCTTGGGTCATCTTCGACTCCACACACTCCTGTCCTCACATCTATGACGTCTCTAAGAAGTCTCCCTACTATCTGCACCCCCTCAGAGGTATTCTTCCTTTCCTCACCTTCCCCCAGAAGCTCAGTGTCTCCAGAGCCCCTGGTTCTCTCTATGCTGAACTATTGTAACAGCGTCTATCTACATTGCCTGCCTCTACTCTCCACCCTCTGCAACTTATCCAGAACAGGACTGCTAGATTTGTCCTTGGCCTCAAGCCCAGGGATCGTCTCTCTCCAGGACTGAAATCTCTGCACTGGCTCCCAGTGGCTACAAGGATTACATTCAAAACCCTGTGCATCGTCAACAAGGCCTTCTGGGAGCTGGAACCGAAATACCTTCAACTCCCTCTTCCTAAATATCTTCCTTCCTGATCTCTTCGCTCTTCTGCCTCCAACTCCCTCAGGGTCAGTCGCTTCTCCAAGCAACGAGTTGGTGGTAGATCTCTCTTTGGCAGGGGTCTCCCTCAGAACAACCTTTCTGCCTCCCTGAAACTTGAGAACCATCTCTGGTTCCGGAAGCACCTCAAAACCTTCTTTGCTTCTGCTTTCTCTCTTCCTATCCCCTGCCGATTCCTGGCTGAAACTGCACTGGTTACATGGCCACCCTCTCTCCTGCCAGTTGCTCACCTGGACTGCCTCCCTGGCAACCCTGCACTTGAAGACTGTTTCTGTATCCCTACAGTCCCCCTACCTTTACTTACTGGCCGTTTATTTATTCTTATCCTATCCCATGTACTGCACTTTCCCCTCTCCATGCACCCTCACATTTCCCCTTCCCATGCACTTGTGATCTGAATGACACCTGGCCTAGTAGGATCGTTATCTGTCTCCCCGTTCCCCCCTCCCTTGCCTCGGTGCGCCTTGAAACACTTGTGTATAGGTAGGCGCGTTATAAATGCCATATCATATCAAAGTAAACAGGTTTTTAATTGCCATCATAGTCCAAAATTTGGAAATACACTGAGCGTTGTGTAATATGGCAGGGTACGAAATCAGGATTGAATAAGCAGGAGGTATAAGCAGCTCCTGGGTATTAAACAGTAACCAGGAGCTACCACTGGGGAATGAGGAGCTAGTATGTAGCGTTAGATAAATCTAGCCTCCTCATAAAGAAATTTAAAAAAATCACAATTATATCCATCATGTATGACCCCCCTTATGGTTCAAATACCATATAGACGTGTCCCAGTGTTGGTTTATAAATTGCCCCAAATGCACACGAATTAAAATAGTTGTGTTTGTAAGGCATCAGCTGGTCTGGGCAGCCAAAAGTATCTCCTGGTAACTGTTGGTGTTAAGCTAACCAGGCTCTTCTATGCTATGCGTAGGAGCTAAATGGCTCTGAGCTCCTCAATTTTGGACCCTGATATTGTCTTTTTACACAAGGGCTTCAGTGGGTGGCGGCTTACAAGACAGGGGTTCATTTTAGGATTGACATCAAACGGCATGTGTTGAGGGAGTCTCACCACAAATACCTTTTAAAGCCTCCCAGAGCTTGCATGGAATAGGCATCCAATGGGAAAACATTGTATTAGATGGAAGCCTGGCACATAGCATTAATGTGCTATATATTTAAAGATCTATACATTATTGCAAATTCATTTGATTAAACCAAAAGGACTCCTCGTTATACAGAAAATCGAGGATAACCCCTGCCTGAGGCAGGTGAGCTGGTCCATTTTCGGATCTGTGCTTCCATTTTCAATGTAATGACGTCCTTGACCAAGAAAACAAGTTGTCCTTTATCTACAGTGTCCTTCATACCACCTCCTTAACGAGGTTTCCCGAGTTTTGAGGATTCTCCACTTCTTGGTTAGGATTTGCAAGTATGAAGAACACCCATGAATTGTACTACAAAGGATTTCATATCGAAGGATATCTGGATGAACGCACTTGTTTGAACCGTTGCCACAACCAATTCTAGTTTGTTCCATTTGATTAAGAACAGGATCTATATGCAGGTTTCATTGCACATCACAAGCACTGTATTGCGTTCTATGCCATAATTAAAACGTTTAAAGCAAATCTAATGGGAGCTGAAAACCAATAATGCAGGCAAAGTTTAACCAGATCAGGTCACAAGTGAGGAAATCTTCCCCAGCTTTCCCTAGAAATGTTGTTACTTGCATAACTTTAGCAAGTGATAACATCACATTCTCTTTACAGCAAGTAAATATGAACCCTGCCAAATCACAAAATAAGACAAAAACACCTGCAACTATCACTAATGTTTATTTGTATTCCGAATACAAGAGGGAAGAAAAAGCTGTACAATTCAGGGAGATCGATTGTCCACTCATGGAAAAGGCACTATTCTGGACGTTTTTCTTCTTGGGGTGGATCGCCATGCTGCAGAGTTGAGGTATAATAAACAGCAATTATTTCCAAATAGTAGTACAACAAAGTGGTTAGCAGTACTAGCAAAATATTAAATGCAGAGTGGCAGAAGTGATTGTGAGGTTATGAGTTATTATGCAGTCAATTTCCGAATGAACAAAAAAAAAAAAAAAAAAAAAAAAAAAAAACACACATACCAGCAGGTTATGAGCTACACATGAAATAGACATTAATGCTGCGGTGCTACAGGACTACCAGCTATGCAGTTTCAGGACACTCCTATTCCTGGAAAGGGGTTTTAACAGTGCATTTAAAGGTGGATAAAAAAAAATACAAACAACTTACACGCGTCCCATTTCAGGGTGTGCAGACAATTTCCCTTACACTACTGCAAAGCACAGGAAGACAGACAGGCAATGGGTAATTTCCCTATTGCATACAAGCAAAGCTAATGTCAGCCCATTTACATTTTTCGGCGCAATGAAACCTCTCCAGCTGTTTTCTAGAATGCATTTGATGAACTAAACCATTTGCGTTGCAGACCATTTACTTGATCAGACCCAGTAGTGCAGGACTGCAAGTCGCAATTCGATTCTAAGACCGATTTAATATGCCTTAAAATAAGAAGCAAAGCAGTTCTTACCAAAGCAAAGCCAATTACATTGATATCGCATCTTATCGCAATTTACATACCTTTGCTTTATAGTCTTTGAATTCTTCCTGTAAAGCTTCATATTTTTGTTTAAGTTCGGCTAACTCTAGACGGAGGGTCTCAACATCTGCGGTTTCAGGTCCAGCGGCACATAAATGTTGTTTGAGAAAGCTATGAATAGTTAAGAAATTTCAGAGAGTGGCGAGAGCAGAGCAAAAGTTACGGAAATGTTCCTTAAAAAGCACATATTGCCTACGATTAACCATTAAAGGGAAACTCTAGTAAAACATTTTATTTCAAAAATAGATAGGCCACATTAAAAAAAAAAAGAAAATACTAGCATCCTCCGTTTTAAAACTTCCTATGTAAAATTTTGAGCTATTCAAGCTCAAAATTCGAAAAAGCAAGCACAGGGGGGCCGCCATTTTGTGAAATGGAGGCCCTCCTGTGCTGGCTTTTGCGGCACTAATGAAGGAAAAGCCAGCCAGCTGTAGTAAACAAAGTCTACCGCTGGGTGACTTTCCCTTCATTAGTGCCGGGACTCGGAGGACGCGGACCAGAGCAGGAAAGCTGCAGCTGAATCTCGGTAAGTGCTATTTATTTTTTTTTACAAAAAATAATCACTAGCTGCGTTTTTGTTTCTAAGTTTTCCGTGCTGGAGGAGCCCGGAAAACTTAGAAATAAAACCGCAGCTTTAAAAACGTATTTATGTTTGCGGTCGCTTTTGAAGCGACCGTAAACATAACGTTATTGTGTTGGAAAACGCTGCGTTTTTTCGTTCCAAGTTTCTCAGGCTCCTCCGGCTCGGAGGAGCCTGAGAAACTTGGAAAGAAAAACTGCAGCGTTTTCCAACACAACAACGTGTGTTTCTGCCTGCTGTGGCTATCACTTTGGGTCTCCGGTGCTCCTAGGGGAGCACCGGAGACCCAAAGTGATAGCCACAGCAGGCAGAAACACACGCGGTTGTGTTTACATGCCGCATAGTGTTTCTACCTGCAGCTGATTTCCCATTTGGGGCTCTCGGGCTCCCCGTGGGGAGCCCGAGAGCCCCAAATGGGAAATCAGCTGCAGGTAGAAACACTACGCGGCATGTAAACACAACACGGTTGTGTTCTAAAACCGCAGCGTTTTCCAACACAATAACGTATTTATGTTTGCGGTCGCTTCAAAAGCGACCGCAAACATAAATACAACTTTTTAAAGCTGCGGTTTTATTTCTAAGTTTTCCGGGCTCCTCCAGCCCGGAAAACTTAGAAAAAAACCCACAGCTAGTGCTTATTTTTTGTAACAAAAATAAATAGCACTTACCGATATTCAGCTGCAGCTTTCCTGCTCTGGTCTCCGGTCCGCGTCCTCCGAGTCCCGGCACTAATGAAGGGAAAGCCACCCAGCGGTAGACTTTTACTACAGCTGGCTGGCTTTTCCTTAATTAATGCCGCAAAAGCAAAAGCCAGCACAGGAGGGCCTCCATTTCACAAAATGGCGGCCCCACTGTGCTTGCTTTTTCGAATTTTGAGCTTTAATAGCTCAAAATTTTACATAGGAAGTTTTAAAACGGAGGATGCTTGTATTATTTTTTTTATGTGGCCTATCTATTTTTGAAATACATTTTTTTTACTAGAGTATGCCTTTAAATAAATGCATGGTCTGTTTCTTGCTCAATACCTTTTCATTAACCAAAAATAAAAGCTTTTCGAAGCTAACAATCCTGCATACAAAGTGTTGCATAAAAAGCTTGCTATGAAGTGCACAACCCTGGTGTGGGATGCATGGGCAGACTGCAATAGAGAACCCACTTACATCAACCTACTTGGCTTACAAAGTGCTTTCAAAGTTTTTCTGGCTACATTTCATCGCAACCAAACCACCCAAAAAACGGAATTTTACTATTTTATTTGAGGGTTCCCTCCGAACTCATTTTCTATCCTCATAACGTCACCCCGACCCATTTTAACCCCTTACCCTTTATATATTTAATGTTTTCAAAGAAATGTACCACTCTGATTTTCGGTAAATTGACTTGGTACCTTTTTCAGACTTCACCCATCGGTAGTCTAGCTGAGCACACAAAGCAAATACTAAAAAGGTGGTTAAATGCTTGTACAAACGATTTTTTTTTAAAAAAGCCGTAGTCCTCAGGGATAGCCCACACCATAGATAAAGTTGAGCAAAAGGACCATAAAAGTAAATAACTTTCCAAAAAAAATTGTCTCTAAAAGGTTGACTTAACAGGGGCGCAGGTGTTCAAAAATCTTGATAAGTCCTAGAGGGCTTTTGGGGAGACGCACAGGTCCCGATAGATTCAAGACCACTGAATTGCAATAGTTATTCCCTTTATAATCAAGCCCAAGAGTGATTTTAAAGCACCGATCACTGCTTCGTCGCAAGCCAATGTTAAGCTGAAGGAGACTTAGGGTCTGCAATCTGAGCTCCATGCAGTAGGAGATTAAGACCATGAAGAAGTGGAGGGGACCCAAATGAAGAAAATATCCAGTCACTTAAAGACTAGTCGCATTAGGCACAGAGTGAAATTCCAGAGTGGAACTCCAACGCGAGCAGCTAGATAAGTCAAGTCGCAGTTCACAGCCAGAGGTATTGGGAACTCCAAACCGGAACCAAGACCCCAAAGCGGGCGCGAGAAAACCCAAAATACTGGGGATGAAGCATGGATCGATAATGCAGAGCGGAATTGCTAGAACTGCTGCCGGAATGTCCGTTCAAAGCCAAGTCAGCACGATTACATCTGAAAAACCCAGTGGCAGTCAACCAAATACCCCATGTGGAGTCCATGGACCCCAAAGAATAATATTTGAAGACAACCGCATTGCAGTTAAGAGCTTCTGGACCTGTAGCCAAAGAGGTCATGGTTCATCCACAGAAGTTTAGGTTCTCCCACTGACGTCCACCCAGTTAGAGGGATGGAAATAGGATCTAAGCTCAGGAGGACCCCACAGGCGATCCAAAGACGAGATGCTTGACAGCAGAAGAGAAGCCAACATAATGCCATTGCTACGCAGGATAAGTTGCCTCGACCAAAGCTGCATTGAAAGCCATGCCAGAGGAACAGAGAAAGGGCCCTGCATGATAGTCTAAACGACTATAGCCACACTGGGTGTCATGAGAACACTGTGCTCCTTCTGGAACAAGCAACACAGAAGGCAAGGGAGAACAAAAAGCCTAGAGGAAGGGGAAATGATCAGACTGGTCTATTCAAGGGGAGAGCTCTGTAGTCTGTTCCCCCTGGTCTCTGGTCGTAGGAGAAGCAGAGCCACCACCCAAAAGAGCAGGAGATGCTGGTGCAGAGCCATCACTGTCTTCTAGCTGGTCCCCTGCCCCCCCTTCCAAGTGATTCTGGATCAAATCTCAGCATTTGACCAAGTACTGGTGGAGTGTTTTGGCCTTTATCCCTAAACAGGAGGTGGGGTTGCAGGAACAAACATTTGGCCGACAGCCACATTCCCCATTCATACTACAGTGAACCTAGTGGAAAAACTCTGGGACAAATTCTGGAGGAGTTGGACATCTTCGCACCACCTGGTCAACACAACCAGAACAATGTTGTGAGCTTACATCAGCAATGACCTTGAATGTTACTTCTCCGATGCTATATACCACAACCATCACCCGGGCATGCCATCAGGGAAAGTTCATTTAGCCCAGAGTGACTAAGTGACATCTTAACAATCGCCTCCACTTTGTGGGCCATAAAGGTGGTCAAGGAGGTAAGATGCGCTCTCAGCGTGACCTGGATGGGACCTCACTGAGCAATACAAATAGTAAGGTTTCAAAGTAGCAAAACGCTCAGGGGGTGGGAGAGATTTTTTACTCAACACCCATAACAACCACTGCTTTCATATCAGTAGGCAGTCCTTAATGGCCTGTGCTGTACCGTAGAAGGTCCAGATGACCGAAGTTGGCTGCAGATTCACTCTATAGCCTATGATCATAAAATGCTAAACTTAAGGAGCTGGATTAGTGGACTATCAAAGGGAAGAAAATCCGCAGGAGCCACCCCTTCTGGAAGGTGATGCGTTATAAACTAAGAATCAGAGAGAAGAGGGGCGGGTCTCCTGCATACATACTGCTGACATTTAAATGCATAGAAATTGAGCCAAAACAAATCCTTACAGGGCTTTACGATTCCAAGGACATCCTGCCAGACACAAACAGAAGCTGTGAGTTATGTGAAAGCAAGGTGTGTGCAAGCGGTCACCAAAAATAATATGATACATTCAGGTGGCGATGTAGCCCCTCACCCTCAGAAAATCTAGGAGGCAGGGTCTGCAAGTTGTACTAATGTACTGACTTGCAACTTAAGAGGGATTCATTTCTAGCACATGCAGAAGGCTATCTGGGACCATTAATAATCACGCAAATAAAAACAGCCAATTGTAGAATTAGGATGTGCTGCTACCATTTGCATGGTGCCTAGACACACTAGGCAATATAAAGGTGGGTTGGGTTAATGGGTGAGAGGATTATGCTGATGCATGCAGACTGGAAGTACACAGTAGGGCGAGCAGATTGGTTCCTAGGTGTCCTGTCTCGAGTACAGAGGGGCATTTGTTTCCAAAGGAGGTTGGGGGAGGGGGGGGGGTGCTTGACTGGTGTTAGGATGTACTGTCGGTGTGGTGGCATTCAAATTCATTGTACAGATGCACTGTTCCGATGTATGCCGCGAGAGCTGTTCGGTTGCCACGAGTGGGCGCTTGGTATCTTTGCATATTGTGTTCATGGTTTTGAACATATAGTGCAGGAGAGAAACTGGCAAGTTGGCTATGGGCACAATATATCTTGAAGCCACATGTACAAGATCATAATATGGCATAGCACAGCATACAAAAGCATGACAAGTTAATGAAACACAGGTAAAAAAGGCAAAACAACTTGGCGTATCCTACTGCGATAGGTCTATGAAAAAAAAAAAAAACAGCTCCCATTCACCTGCCCACCCCCCCCCCCCCAATCTCACTGTGCCCGTTTCCCCCTCACACTAACAGACACATTGTGCCTAATTTGCAACAAAGATCCCGGAATTGCCAGTGGAGGGTCTGTTAAGGGCTACAGGAGATGAGCTTTTGGCTCAGCGAAAATGCCACCAGAGATATGAAAAACCCAGCAGCTCCACCTTCTATAATATGTTTGGCAGGCAAGTAAAATCTCGCCACCTTGCTCAGCTTGTGTGGTCAGTGAGAGCCCCCCCCCGCCCCTCCGACCTGATCAGGGCAACTAATAGCATTTATCAGACACTGAATCCCTGGTAGATTCTCCCCAAGGATACTCCAGTGTATCCCCACAAGCCTCATACTCAGCCACTGGCCAACCAAAAGGAAAATACTCACTCGCAACCCCCTAGTGCTCAAGCCGCTCCATAACCATTTTCAGAAGACGTTGCAAACTTGCAGGAGGATTCAAGACAATATGTGGGAGGTCTTAACCCACTAATCCAAGCTCTGCAACATCACTGTGCATTGCTGGCAGCAGAAACATAATGGCCGCCGGAAAGCATGCCACTCGCCAGAAATCACCAGAAAGTGCGCAGTGAAAACCTGAAAAATAGGCCACCATCTACTTTTGCCTACGTCAGTGGTAACACAGCAGACCACTGCCAAAACCCATCATTTGGCTGCTCACAGAGCAAAATCATTGCAAAAGAAACAAAGCTAGTTTCAAAAATCTGTTTTTATTTGGTGTCAAATTTGCAAGAATCATGGCTCACAAACCACCCAAAAAGATCCAACCTCCTTGTTGGATGGTCAACATCATTCTCCTGCAAGAATCTACATAAATATAAAGGTCCACAGAAGTATATATATAGGGGTCATTACAACACAGGCGCTAATTGCGCCAACTTTACCACCATGGTGTAAACTACGTTTACACCATGGTGGATGGCGGATTTACCGCCCCATTCCAAAGTGAGTGGGGCAGTAAATCCCCATTTCCCATTTTCCCTTCCCCATTCCCATTTTTGCCCCATAGGGCATAATGGGAGTGGGGAAGGCGCTAATTACGCCACCGTAAATTACGGTGGCGTAATTAGCATCATGGCAGGTTAGCGCCATGGATTTTAACGGCTGCTAAAAGCAGCCGTTAAAATCAGAATAGGCGTTAAGGGTTAACGACGGCGTTAACCCTTAACGCCTGGGTGTATATATATATATATATATATATCTGAACAAAGTATACTTTTGAGGATTGCTTGCTGGAAGAAACCTGTCAAACATGGGTGAAAATATCGTTACCTCTACCAGAAGCTGGCGTTTTAAAAGCATTTTCTGTAAAGTTGTACATTGGAGCCCAAACTATGCCAAAGAAAGACTTTCTATCAGAAGCCCAAGAGGAGGATACAATTCAAAACTATATTCTGAATAGGCTTGAAGTAAGAAATGGTTTGATGTATTTGTGAAAAATGTGAGTTATATTTTAAGAAGAGACATTTTGCAGACATTGGGTTTCAGAGTTAATTTTCCCACACTGTGTTCAATCGAATTCCACACCTTCTCCATGGACAAAGGAGACTTCCCCCTGCCCTTGGCTAAGAGATTGACAGGCTGGTGTCAAAAGGAACTGGAGTGGCACCCTGGCCTGTTGCTCTCAGTGCAGACAAAGGAATCCTTGGGCTGAATAGAAAATACTAATTCGGGTGTGACTGACAAACTGCTAGCAGGAAGGAGAGACATGTGACCTCGGAGTCAACCCAGACCTTGAAGGCGGAGACAAACCATTGTGTGGATTCAGAAAGCACAGCAAATGTATGTTTAAGAAAAATGCTTATAACAAATTGCACTGAACTGACAGTTGAAGACTAAGCTGGACTGTGCGATATTCTGAGACCAAACCCCGGAATTATTCATATTGTAGCCACTGTGTTTATGCTATGAACATAAAAAAAATACAGAAATGTGCCCAGATGGGGTGGGAATGCATGGATAAAAATGGATGCAGAAATATTGAGAAAACCACCAAAAGCGCAAAAAGTGGTATTTCTGAACCAAAGCTCTTAGGAAGATGTTAATCTGCCATGTGATTTATATAGTATTAACAAGTTGTGTATATTGTAAATATGTGTTTTATGAAAAATAAGATACTGTCCAGAGACAAAGGGGAGGTTTTTTCCCCTAAGCCATAAATATGACACACTGATCCTTTCTCCAATCAGGAGACAGGGAATCCTCTAACCTATCAGATCCTTAGAGGGTTGGGCATTGTAGAATCAGCCTACCCACCCACTTTGGAAATACATAAATAGGGACTGCTGAGGACAGACAAACACTTTTCCACTACTCAACTGATTTCTTGGCGTAGCACCCTGCAAGAAGATCCAGACAGAGCTCCAGACATAGATCCAGAATCCAACTATAGAACTTTGAAGCAGACAGGCCCAACCCAAAAGCTGAACCTTTCTCAGAAGGCCTGCAGAACCTAGCAACCTGATTCTAACCCCTAAACTTACAAGGGGCATCTCAAAATCCAACAGCCTGGCTGAGCTGTTTTGCTGTTCTAGCTAAGAACCCTGTGCTAGAACCAAGATCCAGACCCGCAGAGCTGTAACCCAGAACCAGTCCAAGAGGTCACGCAGACCGCAGTGCAGAGCTGAGAGTAGAACTGAGACCTGTCCGGTGGCGAGAGAGAATCCCAGCCAAACCCTCGACCAGATCTTTGACGGGGCCTACACCATTCCAAAGCCATAGGAGCGAGTATACAGTCTAAAACTGTACATAACCAATCTCTTAGTTTAAGTAATCCCATTCCACCCATTTCAATCTGCCCAGAACTGCATTATAGAACCTCTTGTCTACCCTAAATTCTTCTGTCCTCCACATAATCTTTGATAATTGTAGTAATAATCTTGGCGCTATATATATATATATATTTTCTGGAGAAAGGCAATAGTTTTATTCAGACCGAAACCATCCAGAGGCGCCTCTGGATAGGTGGCTGGGCTGTCGTGTGTGGCTCCATAGACTCTTTAGTGTTAATAAATCTTTGTTTCTAATCTTTAAAGCGCATCTGTCATTTTTGAAATCTTGACTTTATTTCTGAAAAATCTCTGAAAAATCTCTTCACAAAAACCTCCAACTTGAACCGCACGTCCTAGAACTGATATTTGTCATTTTGAATCGAAGATCCTAAGCTTTCATTGACATTCCAATTCCTTAGTTTTGCTGTAATCGCGTTTCCCACACGCGCAAAAGTTGGCGCGAATTGCAATTTAGCTCCATTTCACCACATGTCAAAATAGCCATTTCTTGTTTTCAACTGCTGAATTTCGTTTTCAATCTGATAATCATTCATGAATCATTGCTAGTGTTGACCTGAACCAATCCAAAGTAACTTACTCATTTCGAATCCATTTAGTGAATGAAAATCATTTTAGCATATTTTCCCTTTCATTGCAATCACATTCAAAAGTATTTTTGCCCGTTTCAAAAGTCATACCTGTTTTCTCTAAGCTTGCTGGGGGAACTGGAATTGAACTGCATTATCGATTGCATTCCTGAAACCTGTGTGCCCTCATTTCCATCTCTTGAGATTGCATAGTGGGGGGGGGGGGGGGGGGGGCAGTATTAACAGGGGGAAAATCATTTTTTTATTGAAATCATATCAGTTTTATTTCGGTGCTGCATTCTTTCCTATTATTGCATTTCCTTGAACCATACCAAGTATTCTCTGCTACTTTATCCTTTCTATTCCTACTCCTAACTGATTAAAGAGATTGTTGATATTGTAATATTACCCATTGCTGCCCACTGTACATATTCATAAGTGTGCTATTCAGATATTCTGTTCATAAAAGTGATATATATTGTTCAATTCTCCAAATAAACCTTTAAAGATTCAAGAGAGGGGCGTTATATAAGGGATCATCATCCAGATTTAAAGAACTTTGACATAAAAATATATAAATAAGGGCTTCCATTGTAATAAGGGCTTCCATTGGGCATCCCATACTAAGCATTGACTTGAGTGCTGGATTGAAGTCACTTACAGATTGGGGGCTCGTAGCGGGACTTCTGGATTAGATCTACCACTTGTGCAGCTTAATACAGTGTGCCAACTAATAAGATATATAAATCCTGTTGGGCTACCACGCTGTAAAAGCACCCCTCAAAAAGGAACGCTCCCAGGAAACGGTTTTGCAAAATAAAATAAAAAAACTTCAATTTCCAGAATGGCGACTTGGTAGACATCAAGATAGAGAGCACCTTTTACATAAGCTATTTGTGAGAGGTGAATGGACCGAGCAGGACCAGAATGTGTGGTTGCAGGCAATCACACAACAGATCACTGCAACTGGGTTAGATGTCTAGAGAGATCAGGGTCCCTTACATGTGTCCCTGAGTGAACTATATATGGCTCATAAGGCCAAGGATGAGCACAATAAGATTGCCAGGGTAGCAGCATACCTATATTTGTCTATGGGAGCCATACAGGACAAATGTGCTGAAGGCCAAGATCTGGCAAGTAGGCAACTGTTGGCATTAGAGAAGGCCCAATCTGATCTGGACTCTACTGAGCACAGGCTGCAGAAGAGCCAGAAAACAATAGGCAACATCTAGTTCAAATCAAAGAGGAGATGGGTATCCTGCAACAGGAAAGGGCAGACCAGGATACCAGAATTCTGGCCTTGCAGAAGGAGTACCAAGAAGGTTTGGACTCCCTACTGCAGAGCCAGAAAAAGCTGGAGCAACAACTGGATTTCAATAGGGTATGCGCAGAGCAGGTAGTCACCCTGCAAAGCCACCTAGATAGAGAAAGGGCAGAGAGCTAATTATTTCTGAAAGACCTGGACACCCTGGCAGAATTTGAGGAAGAGCGCCAGAAAGCTGGTGCCCTTCAAAGTCAGAGGGACGAGGTGTGGCGCAGAGGTAGGCTCTTGCTCAGGAAAGGGAGACCTTAGGCCAGGAAGTCTAACTTAAAGGGAAGCTGGAAGAAAATCACCTGGCCCTCCAGGGACTGGGTGACATCCAAAGAGCGCATGAGAACTTGTTAGAGCACACCAGAATTGAAAATCTGTGGTTCCTTTTCCTTAGATTTCCCGACCGACTCATTCTTTTTTGTGTCTCGTCTGCGCCCTCACACCTATGGGTCTATGGTTGCGCTTTACAAAAGGTAATAAAGTAAAAGGAGGGTGGAAGATGCCCTGGCAAGAAAGGTACAGGCCAGTAGGGACGGGGCTCAGGAGGTAACCCTCCAGCAGTAAAGACTGACCCAGTACTCCAAGACAAACCAGGAGGCACAGAGAGAAAATGAGGCTCTCTGTCAGCACAATGATAAGCTCCAGCGACAGGTAGCCATGCCAGAGACTGATAGAGTCTAGTAAGGCCTTAACTGAGGAACTGAAAGCTCAGGCTCTTGCATGGCAACAGGGAGCAGGGGCTGATGGGTTCACTGGGAAAGGGAAACACCCGAGCATAACCTCAGGAGACCTAGTATCAGAGGCCTTCATCTCCCCCAGTCCCTGGACTCTGCCACCCCCCCCCCCCCCCCCCCATGTCCCCTGGCGCACATGAGCCCAGGGCCACGGGGATGGCATACTATCCAACCAGAAGTATGGGCCAGTAAATCCCAGGAATGGATGGGCGGGCATCCAGGTATGGGCACCCAAGTACAGTGCAATTTAGTGGGGAACCCCAGGAGAGTAGGCCCACTAGGGGCATCCTGAAATCCTCTGCCCAGTTAGGTCAGTGGGGGGAGGGGGGGGGGGGAATACCGATCAAATCCTGGGAGCAAGGAGGAATCAGAAGACTCCTCCGAGCGTCCCAGGACACAGGAGACTAGGTCCCCACGTTCTGCCAGCCATTCCCAGGCTCACAGAATCCGGGAAAATCTGGAAGATCAGACGGGCACCTCTGGGAAAAGTGCCTCTGAGTCAGAGGATGAATGGACAAGAATTACCCGAACCAAGAAGGCCAATAAGGCAAAAAGGGCCTTGCTTAAGGAGCCATAAGGCAATAAGGAGTATCATCACACCTTATCACAAGAACGCCACGTATTCTGTGTGGGAACACTTAGAGCACATGATGGAGACTTTCCATTTGAAAGACAGCAGTAGCTGCATTCAGTACGTAAAATGGACATTCTCCCCAGAATACTCCAGTTTCTTTGCAGGGCTGGAGGACCAAAATCATTCAAGATGGTCCACATGCCATCCTAAAGCATTTTTCTGTTCACAGAAATCCCCAAGAGGCTCTTAAGGCAGCCTACAATTTACAATGTGGGGAGTATCAGGCCCCACAAGAATTTGTGCAGGAGTTGAAGCGTGCCTTTGCGCAGACTACCAAAAGGGTGCGCATGGACAGCAAAGAATTTGTTAATACGTTTTTCCATGCCTTACCCAAATACACCATGACCCAGCTAGTGAGATTTTCATGAGAAAAGATCACTAGACTGGGTCATTGAACAGGCCACCCGAATCTACGAGGTGCAGAAGCCCATAGAAAATAAAAATAGTGCTCAGAAAAGCCCCAAACCGACCAGCACCCCTGCCGCTGCTAAGGTGGCAGAGGTAAAGGTTGCCCCCATTTTAGATTTGGAGATGGGGGGCCTAAAAACCTGCATGCACCGAATAATTCCAAGCCCAGAATGCCCTCGGGCCAGTCACAGACAGGGAGTCAAAGAGGTAGTCCCACAAATGGGATCCCTCGCTCCACTGACTATGTAAGTCCCCGCTACAAGGGAAACCGACCCATCCTGGGTTATGTGTGGACTCCTCCAGCCCAAGGGAAGGGGGGGGGGGGGAAATCCAACCAAGCACCTAACCCGGGGAACTTCGCTCCTAACTTCCCCCAGGAGGGCAGAAATTCCCCAAATCCTGGGCAGAACGTTCCCCCCCCCCCCCCCCCCCAGGTACCCACAGAACTTCCAACCCCAAAATCATCCACCCTTCTTTCCCCACTTTCCTGAGCCCAGACTACCTAATCCGGGAGAGGGGAGGCCAAGGGTGGAGGGGTACCCAAATCTTCCCAACCCGGGGTACTACCAGAGAAGTTATAGCTACCCTTCCCGGGATCAGCCCAGGGGATTAAACCAAACCCCTATCAGCCTGAGTGGGTTTCACAGTTAGAGCGCCAGGTCCAAAACATGGCACAGGATCTGGGTCGCACGCTGAGGGCTCAGCAGAACCCTCAGATGAGCATGCTGACACAGAATGCCCCAAACTCTGGACCTGGTGCTCCAGAACAATGACGGGGTCAGCACCTCGATAACTCACCGATTCCCAGGGATGTCTTAACCCACTAATCCAAGCCCTGTAACATCACTGTGCATTGCTGGCAGAAGAAACATAACAGCTGCCGGAAAGCATGCTGCTCACCAGAAGTCACCAGAAAGTGCACAGTGAAAACCTGAAATAGTCCACCATTTACTTTTGCCTATGTCACTAACACAAGAGACCACTGCCAAAAACCATCATTAGGCTGCTCACAGAGCAAAATCATTGCAAAAGAAACAGAACCGGTTACAAAAATTTATTTGGTGACAAATTTGCAAGAATCATGGCTCACTGGGTGGTCATCAACATTCTCCTGCAAGAATCTACATAAATATAAGGTCCACAGAAGTATATATATATATATATATATATATATATATATATATATATATATATATATATATATATATATATATATATATATATATAGTATACTTTTGAGGATTGTTTGCTGGAAGAAACCTGTCAAAAATGGGTGTAATACCGTTACTCACCTACCAGAAGCCGGCGTTTTCAAAAACCATTTTCTGTAAAGTTGTACATTGAACTATGCCAAAGAAAAGACTTGCTATCAGAAGCCTAAGAAATGGATACAATTCAAACCTATATTCTGAATAGGCTTGAAGAAATGGTTTGATGTATGTGTGAAAAATGTGAGTTATATTTTAAGAAAAGACAATTTGTAGGCATTGGGTTTCAGAGTTAAGTTTCCCACACTGTTCAATCGAATTCCACACCTTCTCCCTGGACAAAGGAGACTTCCCCCTGCCCCTGGCTAAGGGATTGACAGGCTGGTGTCAAAAGGAACTGGGAGTGACACCCTGGCCTGTTGCTCTCAGTGCATACAAAGGAATCCTTGGGCTGAATAGGAAGGAGAGACATGTGACCTCTGAGTCAGCCCAGACCTTGGAGGTGGAGACAAACCATTGTGTGGATTCAGAAAGCACAGCAAATGTATGTTTTAGAAAAATGCTTATAACAATTGCACTGAACTGACAAAAATGGGAAACTTTGAGATGGTTAAAAAGAAACATGTGCTCACAGTTGAAGACTAAGCTGGACTCTGTGCGATATTCTGAGACCAAACCCCGGAAGTATTCATATTGTAGCCACTGTGATTATGCTATGAACATAAAATAATGTGAATGCATGATAAAAGAAATTGGTGCAGAAATAATATTGAGAAACCCACCAAAAGTGGTCATTTCTAAACCAAAGCTCTTAGGAAGATGAGTTGAACAGAAATGTACCTTAGTTAATCTGTCATGCGATTTATAGAGTATTAACAAGCTGTGTATATTGTAAATATGTATTTTATGCAAAATAAGATATACTGTCCAGAGACAAAGGAGAGGTTTTTCCCCTAAGCCATAAAGATGACACGCTGCTCTTTTCTCCAATCAGGGGACAGGGAATCTCTAACCTATCAGATCCTTATAGGGTTGGGAATTGTAGAATCAGCCTCCCACCCACTTTGGAAATACATAAATAGGGACTGCCGAGGACAGACAAAGACACTTTTCCACTAGTCAACTGATTTCTTGGTGTAGCACCCTCCAAGAAGATCCAGACAGAGCTCCAGACATAGATCCAGAACCCAACTCTAGAACTTTGAAGCAGACAGGCCTAACCCAAAAGCTGAACCTTTCTCAGCAGGCCTGTAGAACCTAGCAACCTGATTCTAACCCCTAAACTTCCAAGGGGCATCTCAAAATCCAACAGCCTGGCTGAGCTGTTTTGCTGTTCTAGCTAAGAACCCTGTGCTAGAACCAAGATCCAGACCCAGAGAGCTGTAACCCCAGAACCCGTCAGATCCAGTCCAAGAGGCCGCGCAGACCGCAGTGCAGAACTGAGACCTGTCCGGTGGCGAGAGAGAATCCCAGCCAAACCCTTGACCGATCTTTGACGGTGCCCACTCCATTCCAAAGCCATAGGACCGAGTATCCAGTCTAGAACTGTACATTACCAATCTTAGTTTAAGTAATCCCATTCCATCCATTTCAATCTGCCCAGAACTGCATTATAGAACCTCTTGTCCATCCTAAATTCTTCTCTCCTCCACATAATCGTTGATAATTGTAGTAATAATCATCTTGATGCTAATGTCTATTTTCTGGAGAAAGGCAATTGTCTCGTTCAGACAGAAAACATCCGGAGGCACCTCTGCGGCTCCATAGACTCGTGTTAAGAAATCTTTTTTTCTAATCTTTAAAGCGCATCTGTCATTTTTGAAATCTTGACTTTATTTCTGAAAAATCTTCTCACAAAAACTGCTTAACTTTTGAACCGCACGTCCTAGAACCGAAATTTGTCATTTTGAAGCCAAGATCCTAAGCTTCTAGTTTTGCTGTAATCACACGCAGAAAAGTTGCCACGAATTGCAATTTAGCTCCCTTTCACCACATGTCAAAATAGCGGTTTCTTGTTTTCAATTGCTGAATTTCGTTTTCAATCTGATAATCATTTGTGAATCATTGCTAGTGTTGACCTGGACCAATCGAAAGTAATTCACTCATTCCGAATCCATTTGGTGAATTAAAATAATTTAATCATATTTTCCCTTTCATTGCAATCACATTCAAAAGTATTTTTGTCCGTTTCAAAATCATACCCGTTTTCTCTAAGCTTGCTGGGGGAACTGGGATTGAACTGCATTATCGATTGTATTCCTGAAACCTGTGTCCTCATTTCCATCTCTTGATATTGCATAGTGGGGGGAGAGGGGAGGGAAGTACAGGGGGAAAGAGTAATCATATTATCTTTTGATTGAAATCGTATCAAGAGGGGCGTTATATAAGGGTTCATCATCCAGATTTAAAGAACTTTGACAAAAATATATAAATAAGGGCTTCCATTGGGCATCCCATACTAAGCATTGACTTAGTTGGAGTGCTGGATTGAAGTCACAGATAAGATGAGAAGAAAAGCAGTAAAGGTGTAATGTGGATTACTAAAGGGCTGTATGCTGCCTTGGACTAGATGAGGTGGCTTGGCTGCAGGAAAGTGAAGGGGAGCATGGTGAGAATGAAAGGACGGTGGTTGGGATGCGATGGAAGTCCAATAACATTGTGTTAAGTTTTTTACATTTCTGGTCCCCTTTCCATATTCCATCAACAACATAACTAAGAGCGTGTGTAGGGCCTAGTCATGCCACTATAGGGTTTTGAATAGCTTAGTGCCTCTAGTCACGATACTGGATGTGGCAGAACAACCAGGGTTATGGGAAACCCTTGCGTCTCCACCTTTTACCCAAGGTAGGTGTGATATATATATTAAATTGCTGAACACCATTGCTCTTTCTGGAGTTTTGGCAATGGCTCCATTTCGCAGGAGCATGGGAAAGGAATACTTAAGTGAGATGTAGGTGGGTTAGCTGAACTACAGGACCTCAAAGATCAAGAAAAGCTTATTTTTTGGGAGAAATATCAGGGATCTAGGGCAACACATAATTACTTCCCTCAATGCCCAAAACGAAAATCCCCCCCTTACCAAAAGACGGTCAACAGATTTGAACAACTACATGAACAAATAGATTGAGAGGCTAAAAATGAATGCAACAGCCATCACTCCACTGAGGTCAGAGGCCAAGGTTTTAGAAGAGGGCACAGAGGAGACGTGTGCACAAAAACATCCTCTAGCGATAGTATAATGCCCACATAAAAAAAAAAAAAACTGTTCGAAGCTGCGAGCGTGTCAGAAGGATCCAGATCAAAACAAAGGATCCAGACACCCATGCACTTCAAAATATTAGGGGCGAAATTACAGAGCTGACAGAAGGTGGTGTTGCGAGGGGTTGGCGACTATTGCACAGATATTAAAGTAAGATTTGTTTGGGGAACTAGTCTGGAGGCATGAATGTGAAACACTATGCATTTTGGGATATGGTTATTTGCAAGTTTAAATTCAATTCATGAAATGCAAATGTGTTTCTGGACAACAGGAAGTAAATCGCAGTAGGTGGCTTCCAGGATGTGTAATATGGGTGGCTGGGCTGTGATTAGAACACCCAGAAAAGTAACTACGCACGATCTTTATGACATCTTATTGTAAACCCATTGCGACATTACCAGCAATGTTTTTGTGCATTTCCAGTAGTCGCCTTTTCCTGTAGAGGCTGGAACACAATTTCCTATAGACTGAAGAGTTCATGATCCCTAAACGTCGCAAGCCGTATACGACGGTTATAATACATTTGGGTGACATGCTTGGAGTGAATAGCTTTTTGGTTTGAGTTAGGGTTTGCATAATGGTTTGGATTAGGATAAGTTATCCAAGACACAAGGGACAATCACCAGAGGCCCAGGATAGGGTTAGATTGTGAAATAGCATTTGGACTTATTAAACAAGGAGCAATGCATGGCACGGGATGTTACCATAAAGAATATGATTGGCTGCAAACAGATGCAGGATTATTTACAGTAACAGCATGTGTTTATTTTAAAAGAGCCAATCCTTTGTACCCCCACAATACAGCTACTCACCAGTGTTCTGTACTGTACAATAACAGGCACTCAGAAGGGGCTACAATCTGTCTCCTGCTGTTGGCTCAATATACACACATGGAAATGGATGTGAAGTCATTCATGAACATATGAGCCTGGGATTCCGTTATCTCCAACCAAAACATACGTGAAGGGCCAAAATGTACATATCCATTTGGAGGCTCAGCATTGGGTAAAACGTCTGCCACCACTGCAGGGAGTGGCAGGGTGCATTGTGGCTGCAATGCAGTTGCTCCTTATGTCCGAAAAATGTGTTGATGCAGTTTCCCTACAACCTCCTCCAATTTCCTACATTTGCTCTATATCGAAGTACTTGTTATGAAGATGCGACAGAGGCAGGTAAGTTTGAAATATGGATTTATTAAGTTTATAGATAAGAAGAGAAGACCCCACATCTCATGGGCTCCCTTCCCTTCAGCTCTCTCCTCCAACTGACAAACCTCGAACTAAAACAGGAAACCTGCACCAACATTCCATGACATCATAATGTATAGCCCTTTCACACTAGAGGCTTCTTGCATTACTCTTTTATATAGGAAGAACTCTTCCCCTAAGGAGAAGCAACACAACAGTACTCACAAAGGAATCTTAGGATGCCTCTGCAATGGGACCCCCTCTTCCCAGAATGACCTATAATGGTTGTTTTGATGCTCGATTACTCAGCAGCTTGGCAGGTGCTCCCATAGACTGCTGCCGACAGCTCTCTCCGGCAAATCCTCACCCTCCATGGACATTATCCCGATTGCTCAGGCACCATCCTGAGCTTTGGCCTTTCCTAGATCCATGTCCCACCATAAGAAGGCCATTAAGCAACTCTTATGGACAATATGTTCAAACTGCTCACAATAATGCACTTCAAGACCAGCGCTTGGGTCTCAAGCCTGCCACACGTGTGGGGTCACGCTTATAAACTCCAAATATACATTAATGGATAGAGAATCATTGTTCTAATTATCAATTATTGAACATGACAATTACAAAATCGAATAAATCCTGTTGTGGAGGGATGGAGCATGTAGCCAAAAACTTCATCCAGCATGTTGGGATTATAGACATTGGGGCGTATCCAATGTGGCACATATGGACCCTGACCTAGCGTAAAGCAAGATTCTACCACAACACCAGTTCCAAGGCACATAATTAGCTCTCTGTGATATCCTCTTAGAGAGCAGAAGGCGGCTTTTATAGAGGCAAGCAGAATCCTTTGTTCACAATACACAAACACCCCAGAGCTGCTCCAGAACACACACACCCACCCCCACCAAACCAAATTGTCCAATAGGCTTGGAAGGCAAACAACCACAGATTTACTTCCAGTTAACCGATTCATCTGGAGCACTGTCATCTAGAGGCCATACCAAGATATGCTTTTAACGGCATTACCTTACTATGTTTGAGATACCATTAACCTCCCCACACCCCTGCAGAGTGGACTGCATTTGCTGCAGCACCTTTTACCACTGACGGTGGGGTGGATGCAATGGCATCCCCGTTGCCTAGTTGTGGAAAAACTACTGCCAGACACCGACGAGAGTAGTAATCCAATAATGTACTCATGTCCTCACTACTTGAGACAATGTAAAAGGGGAGAAACGAAGAATGAGCCAGGCTTTGTACTAGTGGCTGTGTAGATTACAAAATGTGAGCATCAATTGCTGCAGAATCTCACCATTCTGAGAACATGGGTCTTCCACTCCAGTCCAGAGGCATGTTCCTATAAGACTACACATTCCCATAGACCCTGAATTAGCCCAGCAAAGTCTACTTTTAGAAACAATGCCACCAAGTTTCCTAATCAGAATACACAATGCAATCAAAAGCAGTTTAACAGGCATGAAGGTAATGCTTAGTTCATCATGTTTACAATACACAGAAGGACAAAAAGGATACTCTAGAGCGCTGTTTGGTTTCTCTGGTTCTTCATAAAGGGCCACCAATACTGTAAACAAAAAATATATAGATTTAGAAGCGTACATTTACATAACCAAATGCGCTGCATTCATAACATTTGTGTCATCGTTGGTAGGGATGAAATTGCCCTGGTCATACTTTCCAACATTCCAAAGAAATGTAAAACATCAATGGGTAGGTTAAAAAGACTATTTACAAAAATGATTCCATCATTACGAATGCTCAGAAAGCGTTGGCACAGAATGAGAGATTTACATGTACTGCCCCCACAAAGACATGGGAAAGTAGGTCCTGCGACAGCTTCAAGAAAAATAAATCAAGGCACACAAAGTACCCTATAGTAGGCGGGGTCGTCGAGTATCGGCCAGCGTGGCAGCCTCTCTTCACAAAATCCTATCGACAGAAGTGGTATTGAGCAGCGTGGCTCGAAGTAAAGGGCTTGGATATGGTACTATCTAATTCTTCCCTGAGATGAGCGCAGGTTACACAGATACACAAAGATGAACAGAAAGGACTTACTGGCTTTGAATACAGGCACGTCACTAGCTGTCAGCAAACTTAAAATGGTGCCAATCAAAACAGGCAGTTTATTTTTGTGGATGTTCAAACCCACAGCATTCCTACAGACGGCTTGTTTGGCTGCTGAAGATGGACATTTGACACAGGACTCCACGACAACCAGATGAGTAGTGGAGGACCGAATTGTAATCTATTGGCCTAAACTTTCAAGTGGGCATTCTCTGCAAGGATGCTTATTGGATGAAGTCCACTAGCATCACATTTCACCTTGTTTCATGAGTGGGCATTTGCTTGGGGGATTAAAAATAAACTGCTCAATGAGGTTTTTTGATTCCTAAGTTGCCCACTTCACAGATTCTCTCAATGGAGGCAAAGTGTCTACATGTACGTATGTGTTCCTCTTAATATTTACTAAAAAAGTAAAACAAAATATTATCCCTACCTGTGGTCATTTGTTCGTCGATATGCCATTGTTCCTAAAAACATATGTCCAAAAGTATTACTGCAATTGTTCATGTATGCAAGGACACTAGGGCAGAAGCCTTGGCTTTCCCTCCCCACCCCGATTTAGTTCAGCTAATAATTTAGGAGGATGACCTAGCACCAAGAAACCTGAACATGCCACATCGAGATCTGTCAAATGAGGACATGACAGACTAGGTTTACAGAAGTGATACAAGTAAGCATTTGCTAGAAATCACAACACCCACCAAATCACTCTTTTCGAATTGCTTCCACATACACAGGACAGTGCAATTAAAACATTTCCATCATGTGTCCAAGTGTTGAGCGCATACACTTCAAACACCATTTCTTACCTTTTGTTAGGGTATCAAGCACACCAGCTTTTTCAAGGTACCTCCTAAATTGCTCCCTCTTCGAGTCAGCAGCCTAAAGAAAACATTGAATGTTCCCACACAATTACTATAGCAAATATTAAATTGCAATGTATAAGCCTTCGGCACTATTCCATTAAAATATAATGGAAAATATTTGCGCAACTACACCCATTAAAATACAATTCATATACATAAATTTAAGTACAGGGAATCAGTGCACAAAACAAAGAAAAGCTACGTGTTTTGTCATGCATATTCTACAACTTTGGTGTCGTTAAATTGAACATACAATAAGGCCCACAATCAGCTGCAGTCCTATGGGCTTACTTCTAAAATCATAGTCAGGTGCTAGGCTGCTACAGTGATCCTAGCAGACATATCTTATATTTACCATTTTTTAGAGTTTATTAGATCAGAGAACACAACAGGATCAAGTCAGAGCAGTTGTGGCTTTGACATACAAAACCTTGCAGTGCTTTAACTGTTTCTCATTGTGGGGCAAGAGGAGGAGAGGGGCAGTGCACAAGAGTCAAGCCTCCTATATACTTAAGCTGCTCATAGGCTCTGACAACAAAACGGAAGGCAGCTTTCATCTCTCCTGGAAACGTCCATTCACACCTCATGGTGTAAATCCATAGACTGAGGGATTGAATCCAGGTACACTTCTTTTGCATGCATCCAATCTTAATTCCACAACCACTTCAAGAGATTCCCTGCAGCATAACTGGGTATGATTAAGTGCTGTGAGCTCGGGGGTGGGGTAAAATCTCAAGCTACTAGCCAATTATGCAAAAGTTACTTGCCACCTCAATTCTATACATACACACCACTTCTTAATCGCCAAAAGTCAAATACCCTAGTTGCAAGTGTAAATTAGTTTGCTACTGCAGTACTGTGTGCACAGGCAGTGGCTGAGCTCACAGTTGACCAGATTCCCGTTTTGATATGTAGGGATACTTACACCCCTTACCTGTAGGGCTCTGTGGATCAGCCACTTTCACATCCTAAATATTCACAAACAATGAATATAAGTAGTACAAATACTACCAACAAATAAAATAGGAACTGATACGTAGAGCATGTGATCCCACTTGCAACCAAACCACTCCATTGATACCTTTGGACCAGAAGTGCATGTAGTACAAGAGTAAGAAATGACCATTACTGCCTGATCAGAAGTACACATTTTAATGCACACGAATAACTTAAGTGTAAAGAAATCATTACAACCATTTCAGTGTTCCCGTTTAAAACGTTTGTGCTAGCTTATAAAATACTCCCACTGGGAAATGGACTTCTATTGTTACGCCCCCAAACATGATTTTACTCCCAACTTTAAAACATAGGTATTAAAAGACTCAATTTTGTATCTGGAGCACTGCTTCCACACATGGACTATACATACACGATAGAGCTCGCCTTACCTTACAGAACCAAGGAACGCCTGTTTTAGAACCAGTTAACACTTTTGGTTAACCGTAGCCCCATTGTAGCCAGACTCAGAACTTGCACATGCTTTTTCAACCAACCAGCCCCTCCCCTCCCCTCTTGTTACGCTCACCCATCTACCCTCTCTTGGACTGCATTCTTTCTTCGTGCCTTCACACGCAGATTTCATCAATCCTCCATCATTGTAAATGGTTACTTATAACGAGAGGTTTCTAAGCGCAGACTCAGGGATCAAACCTTTGTTGCTATGCGTCATCTTGCTTCCTAGGTGAGCGTGTTGCCCCCAAGCTATCCTCCCAATATGATGTCTACTTCCTTCCATTCAGCCTCAACTCGGTCTCACTTCTCCCCACCAATCTACCTCGCCCCCCCCACCAACCAAACAAGACCCTATGTTCTCCAATTATCGCCAACCTCCCCATCTCTCCCCTAGTCTACAACACCTGCACATCTCGCCCACCCCAATTTGGCCTCAAGGTACAATATCCCTTACAACAAGTCTTCATACATCATCCTCAACTTCTTGAATCACAGAAGATCTTCCCTCACGACTGTTACACTCGCAGCTCTCGACACTTGACTGCTACCTTCTCCCACTCAGCCCAACCTGTTGGAAAGGATGGCGTTCCTCATCATGAGGCCCACAACACTGCTCAGTCTGACACCACCTCTTCCTCTTTTGAATATGCCACTATTCAACTCCTTCCTACTGTCACTGTTCAGGGTGACCCTCAATTCCTTCTTCCCTTATCTGAACCTTCTCCTCAATTCACTTCCTATAGACTTTTCATGCTGGGTGATTAACCTTGCCAGCCTCCTTCCTTGAAATGAAGTCCCTACTATCGGACCACTCCCTCTACAACCAGACTACCCACTCCAGTGGGAATTCGCTTACCCCTCGCCTTTCTCGCCAATTCACTCCTCAGGCCAATCTCCTGCTGATCATTCCATTGTTCACTTTCACATCTTGGGTCATTCCACCTGCTGCTCCTCCTCTGCCCTCTTCAATGACTAAGGAAATTCAGGTCGTTTTTTCTCCCTTATCTTGATTCAAGGACCTCTTCCATTGAGGATGTCTTTTGCGACTTCACTGGGCACTTATGAATCCATTTCATCAACACTAGTGATCCTGCTCTGACATTCACACCTTCACAGCCATGATCAGAACTGAAATTAAGACCGTCAAAACAAACATGCAGCAGTTATGGTGCTATTGCAAATTACAGACCCCTAGCCTAAAAAATGTCCCTTGCTGCCCACACCTCTGCCAAACCCTCTACTTCACAAAAGATAATCTCCTCCCCAAACTCCACTACCGTCCAAGCTTTGCTCACACCTACCAAGCCAATATCCAACGCCTCCTTCCTGTCTAATGACTGTTCACTACTATTCCCATCTTGACCGACAGACTTCCTCTCTCCAACCCACCTTCTGTCCACAAGCCCCCCACCTCTCCTACTCTGTCCCACTACCCAACCTATTGAATTATCACCCATTCTATCTTGCAATCCTATTGCCCCTTTTGGTCCACAAATAGTCAAATACTTAGTCTCAATCATCTGTGCTTACCTCTGTGACCTCCAACTCCTCCCTCTCTGGCCCACTACCTCCTTCAAATATGCAAACATGTAAACCCTATTGAAGAAACACTTTGCTGACCCAAACATCCCAACAAACTATATCACCCAGTTTCCAACCTCTCCCATTATTCAAAAGGTCCTTGAGCAGGCGGGCTGCAACCAGATCACCAATGGCCTAAGTCCACCCCAATTTGGCTTCCATACTAAACTCCAGTCTTGTTCTTTTGGACCCCTCTACTGCTTTAAACGCTACCAAACACTCTTCCTCATATTGCAGAACCTTGGGTTTTGCAAAAAAATGCTCTCATCTGGATTGCCTCCTACATGGAAGGTCAATCTTTTCTAATCCCCTGAAACTCGCAAACGCATGCCCCTTGCCCACTCCCCATAAGGCTCCCCCAAGGAACAGTCCCTGCAACCCTGCACCCTCTATGCCTCTGGACTAGGATGACAACTTAACCTCTGGCTTTCACCATCATCTCTTTGCTGATGACAATCTTTCTTCATTCCCTACTTCACCCCAGTCATTTTGGAATGCATTTACAACAAACTCACTGATCTGGTAACTGGATGGCTCCTGCCTCTTCAAAAGCAGAAATAACTTCTGCAAAATTCTAATGCCCCCCCTCCACTCTTCTTCCCACCCAACGACCTTGCTCCTTCATTTAATCTCAGGGTGCTCTTCGATAGCATCCCTCGACTAAAATCTCATCACTGTCCATGCTGCTCGTATTGACCTCAACATTAGGAAAACCCATCCTTTTCTTAATATCCACTACAAAAACTAATGTCCACCATCATGCTCAGCAAACTAGACCCCTTGATGCTGTCCTACTCCAAAACTCTAGACAGAGTCCTGAGCTTTGCAAACCACACTCCACAACCTACCCAGATCCTGCCCTGCTTCTACACACCAGCATGCTGGTCGGCTCTTCATGCACCACTGCTCTCTTGCAAAGTTCCTTCTCTCATCCACAAAGCCATAAACAGTCTTCCTAAGTAACAGTCTCCCTGCCGGATCACCTTGTTCCCTTAGATCCTCCTCTACATTCAACTTCACTGTCCCTCTTACCCTCCTCTTGCTTCCACACTACCTCTGCCATAACCCACTGCCTACAACAATCAAAGCCAGCCGAACTGTGTATTGCCTCAAACAGCTTTAATTCACCCACTTGCTAAATCCGCCCTTCCTTCTCTCCTGATCCTGCCTACCTGCCCCCAACTACTCCTTCCAGCTACACTTACAGTAATTTTGTATATACTACTCTTTAGTTTGAAGCACTTCTGTTAATCTTTTTAAGTCACCACTTTCTCTCATCTTTGTGTTATTATACAGAGACAATTCACAAGCATGCCTACACCAGTAAATGTGTTCCTGCAAGCCATTTTTGATTGCAATGGATAGCCCATTTTTCTTCAAATAAATACCATTATATTAGCCTGCAGAGAGAAAGGAACTGCGAGAAGAAAAGACATGGCAGTGGATTAAATGCCATTAACGTAGGGGTGATGTAGAAGCAGCAAAAGAAAACGGAGGCCTCCGTTGTACTACACACGCTGCTACTGAAACACCAGGCCACTGCTCTACGAGGGCAATCCGCTCTCTATAGAGAACACACTGCTGCAAGGTACTCCCTTCACCAGGAAGGAGTGGTCTGCCCACTGTGTCGCCATGGCAAGGCCAGTGTTGGCTTTTAACTTTGGGCTTTGCATTTTCCTACACCCATTACAAATATTAGACCACACATTACGGCATGACAATGCCAGAACACGCTCTACAAAGTGACACGGGGCCGCCTGGTAGGTATGGGTTCCCAATCCGGAGGCGGGAGGGCAACTGAGCGAGTGCTAGCAAGCCCGGGAATGATACCTACAGCGTCAACTCACCTTATAGTGCGCCATGCCGCCTCCTGCACCGCCCGCCGCCGCCTCTGCTCCCGCTGACGCCGCCACCGCTCTTGCCGACTTATTAGCTATTTGTTTGAACTCGTCGCCTCAGCTACCAGCGTCGCCGCACTCTCTGCGCATGCGTAGGCAGCTTCCGCACTCGCAGCTTCTGTCGGCTTACGGAAATCTCTGCGCTTGCGCGTGTCGTCGCACCTGCTCCTGCGCGCGCGGCCCACGTCACGCATGCGCGTTGGTTCCACGCTAACAACCGCACCTGTCGACCCCACCCTCGGAAGCTGCGCATCATGTGTTGTGCTGGTGCCTTTAATTATGTTTTCTGGCGTACGGCGCTCTCAAAGATTGTGTGTGCCGTTTGCTTCAACCCACCGGTTTCTATTGTTGGCCTTTTTGTGTCTTTATTGAAACTATGAATTTACACGGGAGGCGAATCATGGGGTTTGTAGCATTTAAAATGCTTGACAGTCCCATAGAGCACAATAAAGGCCGGGCGAAGGTGAAGGTGAAGTTTAGCAATGTAAGGATGCATAATGTTAATGACACCTTCCCTCTCAATAAGGATAATGCCGACGCCTATGTAGTTCGAATGTAGAACTAAAATACTCCCTTTGCTCATAGCATATCTGCCAGCCCCAGGTGCAGTGCTAAAGGGATAACCACACTCCCCCATGCTTTAAGTTGAGCTAATTAGAGCATTAAACAAACATTGTCGTACTCGACGCACACACTTTTTGTGCAGCTGTAGAGTCAGTTCACTCGCCTGCCTATGCCCTTAGCCATCCATAAAATTCAATGGGATCAGTTTTCAACCGCCGTGGAGACTCAAGGTTAAGAGGTATCCTGTTATATGGGGAAACATTTCTGAGCTCATGCTTTTGGTCAGACAGGGAACACATTGAGGTGGATGCAGACACAGACTCATTAGGGAGTTTGGTGGTAATTCTGTTTAGATTACGGCTAAACTTATTTACTTATTTATTACTCAGTTTCACGCAAGGGAGGAATAGGGCTGGAACAAGACACCGCACAGCTCCAGCGTAATTTGACATGCCAGTACACCGTTCCAAGGTGCAAACCATCTGAGCTAGCTAGCCAAGAAGTCTCCCAAGATCTGCTTTGTATTTTGCTGGACTGTATCCAATTCACAGGTTGTGCCCTACCTCCCGCACACACCCTCACTGGGACGGGAAAAGTCCTGACATGGCTTTGGGCCTGATCAAAACCTTTCCAGTTCTCGTTCACACTTTTGTGTGGACTTTGGGAGCCCAGAGCAGCTCTTCAAAAAACCTTAACATGTTCTGTGTCAATAGAGCATTATAATGGGAGGAATTAGACATTGATGGGTGGGGGTTATTTCCCTAAAGAATGCCAATGATCTTTTTCAATACTGTACTACACGTGTGATGTTGTGCCTGTTAATTAGCCTGTAACACTGACAGTTTAACGCATGAACTTCTCACCCCTTTGAGTCTCTGCCACCTCCTGTCATAGATCTCAGGGAACATATTGAGGTGGATGCAGGCACAGACTCATTAGGGAGTTTGGTGGTAATTCTGTTTAGATTACGGCTAAACTTATTTACTTATTTATTACTCAGTTCCACGCAAGGGAGGAATAGGGCTGTAACAAGACAGCGCACAGCTCCAGCAAAATTTGACTTGCCAGTACACCGTTCCAAGGCGCAAACCATCTGAGCTACATAGCCAAGCAGTCTCCAAGATCTGCATTCTAGATGGTTGGGGTTGTGTGGCCACCTGCCCTGTATTTTGCGTGTCTGTATCAAATTCACATGTTGTGTCCTCCCTCCCGCACACACCCTGTCTGGAACGGGAAAACTCCTGATATTGCTTCGGGCCTGATCAAAGCCTTTCCAGTTCTCTCTCAAACTTTCGTGTAAAATTGGAGCTCAGAGCAGCTCTTCAAAACCTTAACATGTTCTGTGTCCATTGAGCATAATAAAGGGAGCAATTAGACATTCATTAGTAGGGTCTTTTGTCCCTTAAAAATGCCAAATTATCTTTTTCAATACTGTGCTACGAGTCTGGTTTTGTGCCTGTTAATTAGCCTGCAACACTGACAGTTTAACACATTGTAGTAAACTGCTAGACTCTATAAAGCTTTGTAGAAGAGCTTTATTCATAGGCCCCTGAAGCACAACACCGCCGGGAGATACTCTTCTCAATATTGCACAACTACATCATTGGAATCTAGTACATGCTTACATTCTACACATTCTAAATGTATACATTCTGGTGTTATGATGTCAGAGACTGACTGTAACGCTCACCTGACTCCCACGGAGGCGCTGGTCTAGTCTGGGTTGCTGTGGCCTCTTCGAGCGTGATGCGCAGAACTCGGAACACCGACTGAACAGGACCCTTAAATCTTGCTTGTCTGGCCCGTAGGAATATCCTTCTGCAGATGAGAAAGGGGATTAACAGTCTGCAGAATAGTGTGATTGCTCCCCCCTTGCCCCCTTCGTTCTTCTCTAACTTCCTCCGAAATCCCCGGTTGAAGCTCACCTTATGGTTTGAAAGGATGAACTCTCCATCCTGCTTCTGGTGCAGGGGCGCGTGTTTGTCCAGTTACTTCACTGGTTTTCAGAATGGCGCTGGCAAAATCGACTTGACTTTTCCAAGCGGAATGCCGTAAGTATGAAGATTACAAAAGTTCAAGTGTTGAGCCTCCTTTTCTGTTGCCTTCCTAACATATGATCTGTCCTTTATTTCAGGTGCAGAATGAAGGCGATGCGTTGAGGGATTGACTTGCCGATGGTAAACTCAGGTGAGTTAGCGATGGGGGCGATCCCTCTTAATGTCTTTATATTCCTCCAGTAATGTCTTTTGTCCTTTCCCCATAGGGGCCGGGGTGCGGTACCTGCCAGCGTAGCGGCGCCGACCCGAAATGAGGAATGATCCACCAACAGAAGACCGGTAAGTGTTATGGTGGAAAATTAGGCTTTCCTCATATGTTCCTTCTGCTCACCTTTTGTCTCTTCTTCTCTCCCCTAGGCGCAGAGATGTGGCGACCGGTGCAGACAGTCGCGGCGGAGCCAGAAGAACTCCGGAGGACAGGTGAGTGAAGCGCGGCGCTGCAGCGAGCAACGCAGTGCTTTTAAATGAAAGTCTTTTCTCAGGAACGCTGGCGTGAAGGTTCCGGATGCAGGTAAGAAGTTTGATAAAATTCCTGGTTTTCACCTTTCTCTTCTCTTCTTTCCTTACAGGTTTTCCAGGATCGAGGCGGGCGTGGCTGGAGACCAGATGCAGGAGCAGACACAGTGAGCGTTGAGCTGCTTGGATGCAGAACAACGTGAAGCGTGAGCTACTGTCTGGGCGTGGCTTAAATAGCCCCCAAAGTAGTTCCAGGTAAGTATCCTTCCCTGGCCACGCCCGAGTGGCAAAATAGTCCCAATGAAAAAATAGTCCCTTTCAGGTCTCAGGGAGGCCTGAATCTTGCAGCATGGTCTGCATCAGGTAAGTGCACAAAACACCTTCCTTTATGAGGCTGGCGCCTATGGCGCCAGGACTGATGTCCAACATGAGCCTGGCGCCAAAGGCGCCAGGACAGAGTCCAAAGAGCCCCTATAAGGGGCCGCTGAGCTTTTACCCGGGGTCATGATGCCTGCTCCCGGGGGTGCTGGGCCTGGCCTGGTGCTCTGGGGGTAGGCATCATGACAGCACTCCCCCCCAAGGCCCCTCCCAAGGTTGTTCCCTCTGGCGGTTTTGGTTTGTTTGGGAAATTCCGATGGAATTTTTTTACCAGCCGAGGTGCATGTACGTGGTCGCTGGGTTCCCAAGACCTTTCCTGAGGCCCGTACCCTTTCCAATCAATTAGATAGAAAAGTTTTGATTTTGAGATCTTAGAATCCAAAATGTTCTTCACCTCGAATTCAGGCTCCCCATCTATCTGGATTGGTTCTGGTGGCTTTATTAATCTGGTTCCTGGTTGCACTGGTTTCAAAAGTGACACATGAAAAACGGGGTGAATCCGCATGTTAGCTGGTAGATCGAGCTTGACTGCCACTGGGTTAATTATAGCTTTGATCGAGTAAGGGCCCAAATACCTTGGATTAAAAGTTCGAGGTCCCTTGAGCAATAAGTGTTTGGTAGCCAACCATACTTGATCCCCTATTTGGTATGGAGGCGCCTCACTCCGATGCAGATCCGCATTCTTTTTGTATTTCCCTTTCGCTTGTTGCAAATGTGCAGTTGCATCCTTGAAGGCTTGAGTTATCGTGGAATGCAAATGGTCCACTGCGGGCATTTTAAGGCTCAGAGGTGAGTCCAGGTCTGAAGTACGAGGGTGATGTCCATATAGGGTATAAGAGGGGCTTTCTCCAGTTCCAGAGTGTACCGAGTTATTGTATGCATATTCGGCCACCCATAAAATATCCTTCCAATTACCCTCCGATTGGTGCAACATACATCGTAGGTATTGTTCAAGGGTCTGGTTCGTTCTCTCCGTCTGACCATCGGTCTGTGGGTGGTGGCTGGTTGAGAGTCTTACGTCGATTTGTGCCAGTTGACAACACTTCCTCCAAAAATGAGAAATAAACCGGCTTCCCCGGTCGGAGACTAGTATGGACGGGAATCCATGCAGACGGATGATATTTTCGAGGAATTCCTTGGCTAGGACAGAAGCTGAAGGTAATCCTTTCAACGGAATAAAATGGGCCATCTTGGAAAATAAATCCACCACAACCAGAATAGTATTGTATCCATTACAAGGGGGCAGGTCCGTGATAAAATCTAGCGACAAGGTGTGCCAAGGTGCTGGTGGAATGTCTAAAGGCTGAAGAAGACCGGCGGGTTTTGTCTTTTGGCCTTTGTTTTGGGCGCAAACTCAACAGGACATCACGAAAGATTTAATATCCTTTCGCCAGGAAGGCCACCAGAATTGTCGTTTAATTTTTTCCTCAGTTTTGGCAATGCCAGGATGTCCTTCCATCAGGGTATCATGATGACGGGAAATAACCAGTTCTTGCAATTCCTTTTCTGGCAGAAATAAGCGTCCGTGGAAGTAAGGTAGGCCATCGTTGACTGAAAAGTAAGACCCCCTTTGGATCCAATCCTGCAAGGCTGTAGAGTCCAGGAGTTGTTTTACCCGTGCTTGAATGTCTTCAAGGGCTTGTAAAGAGGTTATCCCCAAAATTCTTTGTTCGGGAATTATCGGCACAGGGTCTGAGTTTGTGTCTATTTCTCCCATTCCTATTCGAGATAGCGCGTCCGCTTTGCCATTCTTACAGCCGGGGCGGTAAGTGATTACAAAACCGAACTCAGCAAAGAACAAAGCCCATCGGAGCTGAAGTGACGATTGAGCCTTGTCAGTTTTTAAATATTGCAAGTTTCGGTGATCAGTGATCACGGTGATGGTATGCCTGGCACCAAGAAGATAATGCCGTCAAGCCTTAAAGGCGGACTTAATGGCTAATAATTCCTTGTCGGTGATTGCATAATTTACCTCAGGCGGCGAGAACTTTCTGGACCAAAATGCTACGGGGTGCAGTTGGTTGGTTTCAGGGTCTCTCTGAGACAGGACAGCTCCCATGGCTAAGCTGGACGCGTCGGTTTCGACTATATATGGGAGATCGGGACGCGGGTGCTTCAAAATAGGTGCGGACGTGAATTTAGCTTTCAATTCCTGAAAGGCCTGTTCGGCTTCCTCGGTCCATTCGAAGCGTTTATTTTTCCGCAAGAATGCAGTGATGGGTTGTACCACACGTGAAAATTCCGGGATAAATCTGCGATAAAAATTGGCAAAACCAAGCATGCTTTGGACACCTTTCACCGAACTAGGTGATGGCCATTTGAGGATGGCATCCACTTTTCGTGAGTCCATTCGGACCCCTTTAGGTGTCAGGATGAATCCAAGAAACTCAACCTCGGTGGTATGGAAAATGCACTTTTCCAGCTTTGCAAACAGTTTGTGCTGGCGCAATTTCTCAAGGACGGCCCTGACATGCTTTCTGTGATCAGATTCCGAAGAGGAGTAAACAAGAATGTCATCGATATATACGACAACACAAACATTGATGAGTTCCCGAAGGACATCGTTCATGAAGAATTGGAAGGCAGCAGGCGCGTTGCACAACCTGAAAGGCATCACCTGGTATTCGAATAATCCATATTTTGTACGGAAGGCCGTTTTCCATTCGTCGCCTTCTTTTACTCGCACCAGATGATAAGCCCCCCGGAGATCTAACTTGGTGTATACGCAAGCGTCCTTCACCTGGTCAAGGAGTTCAGGGATCAGAGGCAGAGGGTAACGGTTTTTAACAGTTATCTGGTTCAATGCGCGGTAGTCGATACAAGTTCTAAGGTCGCCTTCTTTTTTGGGCATGAAGAACAAAGCCGAGGATGCCGGAGACATTGACAGGCGAATGAAACCATTGGCTAGGTATTGATCTAAATATTGTCTCAAATGCAGATTCTCAGGTTCAGTAAGGGCATAAATCCTGCTACAAGGGGGTTGTGCACCGGGCACCAGATCGATTTGGCAATCGTACGATCTGTGGGGAGGTAACGTGTTGGCCTGTTCCTTTTGGAAGACGTCCTGAAAGTCTTGGTATTCCGGAGGTAGTTGCATGGAGACAGAGGTTACAGACGCTAGACTAATCTTCAGATTTTCTGGGTAGCAGGTTTGTGCACAATCCGGGAAGGTTATTCTCTTCGCTCGCCAATCAATGTGAGGATTATGTGTCTCTAACCAAGGGATTCCGAGAATAACCTGAAACTGTGGAGCCTTGATTACATCAAACACAACTGCCTCCCGATGGCCGTCCGGACCTATAAGTGTCACCTCAGCAGTGGAATGTGTTACCGCTCCTGAGGCTATTTCGGTTCCATCGACTGTGGTGATGGCATCTTTGCTGGTGTTAGGACGCAGAGGGAGGTTAATCCTAGAGACCAATTCACGATCCACATAATTTCCTATAGCCCCACTATCGATGTATGCCTTTATTGCATGCAACCGCTTAGGCTGTTCCGGATCTACGAGGACCATTGGCACAATGAAATGCGAGGTCTGAGAGTTAGTTTTCAAGCTCGACAAGCGGACCCCTACGCTTGTCGGGCGTGGTCGTTTCCCGAAACAGAGTCTTCATGGTTTTTATCAGCGGCTCATACCACCTTCTTGGGCGGTTTTGCCGGGCAATCTCGTAGAAAGTGTCCAGAGGACCCACAATAAAGACATAATTGCATCTGCCGTCTTCTTTCACGTTCTTTTAGAATTAAAGGACCTTTAACCCCTCCGATTTGCATAGGCTCAGAGACATCAGCACCCTTGGGGTTAGCGTGGGTCTTGACCAACACCCGGGTCTCAAACTTGGACCGATCTGCTTTTCTGTTTTGAAGTCTGTGATCCAATTGGACCACTAAATCTATATATTCTGTGCATTCTTGGGGCGGATTTACAACTTGGGCCAGGACATCTTTAAGTTCTCCGCGTAGACCTCGATAAAATAACGTGATTCTTTTATCCTCTGGCCACCCAGTTTCCACAATTAGTCTATTAAAGGTTGCAATGTAGGATAGGAGGTCCTGATTGCCCTGTCGCAGGGATAGGAGTTCGTCATCCAGAGCCTGCCCCTGAGAGTGTCGAGAAAATAACCTTTCCATGCTTGCTTGAAATCCTTGAAAATCACGGAGAATCGGGTCATCTTGAGTAACCAGTGGAACTGACCAATCAGCAGCACAGCCGCTGAGATATGACAATACAAAGGCTACCTTGGTCTGGTCATTAGGGAAGGCCCCAGGTCTGCATAGGAAGTGCAAACGACAATGATTCATGAATACGGCGAATCGTTTGGGGTCCCCAGCAAAGCGTTCGGGTGGGGCCAGCGGCAAGTTTCCAGGTAGATTAATCTGCACAGGGTTACTGGGATCCACAGGAGCGGGGTTCCCCCCGGAACCGGGTTGAGGAGTGTGTCCAGCTTGACCTTGCAAAAACTGTCTAGCCAGGTCATCAGTTCTTTCCTTTGATACAATCACTTCCCTCCTGAGAGCATTAGTCTCTTGACGAGCGGCGTGTACTTCGGCCCATAATTCCCCCAGTAGTTGGGCCAACTGATCAGTCTCAGAAGTTTCCATAGCGCCTGGGTGGGAATTTGTAGGAAGGCTTCGCGTTCTGTAATGCTCACCTGACTCCCACGGAGGCGCTGGTCTAGTCTGGGTTGCTGTGGCCTCTTCGAGCGTGATGCGCAGAACTCGGAACACCGACTGAACAGGACCCTTAAATCTTGCTTGTCTGGCCCGTAGGAATATCCTTCTGCAGATGAGAAAGGGGATTAACAGTCTGCAGAATAGTGTGTTTGCTCCCCCCTTGCCCCCTTCGTTCTTCTCTAACTTCCTCCGAAATCCCCGGTTGAAGCTCACCTTATGGTTTGAAAGGATGAACTCTCCATCCTGCTTCTGGTGCAGGGGCGCGTGTTTGTCCAGTTACTTCACTGGTTTTCAGAATGGCGCTGGCAAAATCGACTTGACTTTTTCGAGCGGAATGCCGTAAGTATGAAGATTACAAAAGTTCAAGTGTTGAGCCTCCTTTTCTGTTGCCTTCCTAACCTGTGATCTGTCCTTTATTTCAGGTGCAGAATGAAGGCGATGCGTTGAGGGATTGACTTGCCGATGGTAAACTCAGGTGAGTTAGCGATGAGGACGATCCCTCTTAATGTCTTTATATTCCTCCAGTAATGTCTTTTGACCTTTCCCCATAGGGGCCGGGGTGCGGTACCTGCCAACGCAGCGGCGCCGACCCGAAATGAGGAATGATCCACCAACAGAAGACCGGTAAGTGTTATGGTGGAAAATTAGGCTTTCCTCATATGTTCCTTCTGCTCACCTTTTGTCTCTTCTTCTCTCCCCTAGGCGCAGAGATGTGGCGACCGGTGCAGACAGTCGCGGTGGAGCCAGAAGAACTCCCGAGGACATGTGAGTGAAGCGCGGCGCTGCAGCGAGCAACGCAGTGCTTTTAAATGAAAGTCTTTTCTCAGGAACGCTGGCGTAAAGGTTCCGGATGCAGGTAAGAAGTTTGATAAAATTCTTGGTTTTCACCTTTCTCTTCTCTTCTTTCCTTACAGGTTTTCCAGGATCGAGGCGGGCGTGGCTGGAGACCAGATGCAGGAGCAGACACGGTGAGCGTTCAGCTGCTTGGATGCAGAACAACGCGAAGCGTGAGCTACTGTCTGGGCGTGGCTTAAATAGCCCCCAAAGTAGTTCCAGGTAAGTATACTTCCCTGCCACGCCCGAGTGGCAAAATAGTCCCAATGAAAAAATAGTCCCTTTCAGGTCTCAGGGAGGCCTGAATCTTGCAGCATGGTCTGCATCAGGTAAGTGCACAAAACACCTTCCTTTATGAGACTGATGTCCAACATGAGCCTGGCGCCAAAGGCGCCAGGACAGAGTCCAAAGAGCCCCTATAAGGGGCCGCTGGGCTTTTACCCGGGGGCATGATGCCTGCTCCCGGGGGTGCTGGACCTGGCCTGGTGCTCCGGGGGTAGGCATCATGACACTGACTACATAACACCTCCCTTCTTTATATAAAACAACAATAGGAAAATGGGAAAACAGAATAGGAAAGGGAAAAGGAAAGGGAAAAATAGAGGAAAAGGAAGAAAGAAAGGTGAAAAAATTATGCACCAACATCTCAACTAATATGTGAAAACAGGCATTTCTATTGAGCATTGAATAACTGAAAAGGATACATGTGTTGGTTCAAACTGCTAATAATAAAAGTAGTAATTATTGAAATTCCGAATAATTCTCCGGTATCTCTTGGATAGTTCCCCACTTAAAACTCCACCACTAGCATTACAGGGACTGTTGTCAGACTCTTTGTTCATCTGGTCTGGTACTCCTGCCACTCCTGGATCATCATCCACTCTGGTACCCATAGTCATTAAATTGTCTTTGTACACCTCACTAGGTATACTTGGATTAATGTCCTTGTCCTTACTCGTGCTTGGACTATTGCAGTCTTTCTTTATTCTCACAAGATCATCACAAGACCATCTTCTTCCATCCTCCAATACTACGGACTTGGCATGACAGCTCTTGACACTTTCTGGCGATCTGAACCTGAATTCACCTTTGAGTGTCTTTTTTGGTTCTCTAATGCCCACCCACTCTCCTTCCTTGATTATCATTTCCTTCACTCCATTCCTGGAGTCATAATAATCTTTGTATTTGACTTGTTTCTCTTTTACATTTCTTAATATCTGATCCATATCCAATTTTGCTTCACCCATGTCCATAAAAATCCATGCAGGTCTCAATCGATTGGATACAACTCTGCCATGCATCATGGTGAAAGGTTCAACATTGGTGGTGGAGTGCGGAGTTGACCTATATGCACAGAGGGCTTCCTTAAATGTCTCTCTCCATGGAATGGCGTGGACAGTAGCCAATTGAATCACACTCTTCGCAAACCTATTCATTCTCTCTACAAGTCAGTTTGAAATAGGATGGTACACCAAAATTGTTACATGTTCAATTGCTCTATCTCTAAGGAATCTTTGGAAATCTAGTGATGTGAATTGAGACCCATTATCTGACACTAACTCCTTGGGGTCACCTTCTCTACTGAAAACTTGATAAAAAGTTTGTAATGTTTTCAGTGGTGATATTAGCTTCTGATACTCCCCATTCACCCATTTCGAAGTGTAGTCCACAAGTACTATAATGTATATCCTGACCATTTCAAGATTCTCAAATGGTCCCATGACATCAATCGCCAACTTGGACCACGCATTCTTTGGAGGTTCTATTGGTTGCAATGGTGTTTTCCTCAAAACTGTGGATTTGTCACTAGTGGCACAAGCGGTGCAATTCTTGACAATTTCTTCTCCCTCCGTCCACATGTTTGGCCACCAATAATTACTTCTTATTCTGTTTTTCGTTAGACTCCTTCCCAGGTGTCCCTCATGCGCCAAGTTGAGTAAATTCTTCCTAACTTGCACCGGATGAATTACACAATCACCTCTACAAATATGTTCCTGATCCATGGATATTTTTTCCTTGATTTGAAAAAAATCTGCAAGGTCCTGTCCACATTCCTTCCAGTCACTAGCCACAGCTTTTCTAATACCCTGCTGTTCTGGGTCAGAATCCGTCATATTTTTCCATTCATCTTTAGCAATGGCCGTGTTCACAGTGGCAATGATGTCTCCCTCCATGGATTCAATCTCGGTACCTTGGCTGGTTGATAACCTGGAAAAGCAATCAGCCACTTGATTCTGCGCACCTGTCGTATAACTCACATGAAGATTATACTGCATGATGTCAAGCATCCACCGTCTGATCCTTGGCGATATGAGATGAGGGGTTTTAGACTGGAGAACATGCAGCAGCGGTTTGTGGTCTGTTTTAAGCAGGACAGGTAAACCCCAAATCAGGTTTCTAAAATGTTGTAGGATCCACTTCACTCCTAAAGCTTCCCTTTCTATAGTGGAGTAATTTAATTCCGCTCCTTTCAAGACTCTTGACGCGAAAGCAATTGTCACCAAGCTTTTGTCCTGTAGTTGTTCTAGTACTCCTCCCAAACCAGTTTTACTGGCATCCACTGAAATGATCGTTCTGGCTTTGCAGTCAAACCTTCCCAATGCTGGCGCTTGGTTGATGGCATTCTTTATTTTTCCAAATTAATCTCTTTAGACCATACATATTTAACTGTTTTTTTCATGAGACTTCTGATGTTCTTGGTTCTATTGGCATAGTCATCAATAAACTTAGAGTAATATTCCGTCATACCAAGGAAACTCCTCAATTGATCCTTATTTTCTGGCTCAGCTGTACTCAATGTAGTGTCCATTAACTCTTTCTTAGGACTAATCCCCTTATCATCTATTGAGTGACCAAGGTATGATACTCTGTCACATTTGATCTTGCATTTGTCCAATTTTAGAGTAGGACCACTCTTTAGAAACACCTGCAAAACCCCCATCAGCTTTGCATCATGCTCTTCTTCTGTGACAGCTGAAATCAGGACGTTGTCTTGGAAGCAGTGTACGCCATCAAACCCCCCCAAACAAGTGTGGCATCAACATTTGAAACACTGCGGCAGCCGATGCAAGTGCAAACGGCATTCTTTTGAACATAAATGCACCCAAGGGAGTGACAAGGGAGATTTCTCGAGCTTTCTTCTAAGGCAATTTTATGATAAGCCGAGGATAAATCTAAGGTACTGAAGAACTTCGCAGGCTTCATAGTTGTTAACAATTCACTTATGTTCGGAAAGGGATGTCTGTCAACCCAAATGTTCTTATTGAGGTCCCTTAAGTCTACACACATTCTTATAGAGTTGTCAGGTTTCTTTACCAGCACTATTAGGGCAAGCCACTCTGAGCATTCTATGGGCTCTATGATGTTTTGTTCACATAGGCGCGTAAGCTCTTTCCTCAATGCCTCTTTTGTACCAATTGGAACTCCTTGAACTCTGTGTGATATGGGTACGGCACCTTTCTTCAAAACGATCCTATGTTGAAAACCCTCCAAAAGTCCAATCTTTTCACTAAACACTTTGGGGAATTGTTTCGCCAGCGCAGCTTTAATATCACTGTTATCCTTGAATATGCTCAGTATGGGAATTTCTTCTACCAGGTGAATTCTGACCCGGAGAACGGCTTGTTCCTCCCAACCTACTACAGATGAGCCATTCCTTGCTATGTAGAGTTTACAGTATGTCTCTCTATCACAGAATCTAAGTTTGACCCAAACACATCCAATGATATCTATGGGGGTCTTCCCATATCCTGTTGCTCTCACTCCAGTACTCTGTATGTCCTGCATTTTGCCAGGCAATTCTCCAATGAAAGTCTTGACATCCACCATGGCGTATGTCATTTATTTGCATTTCAACCCATGGTCCCTTGGATTGTTGTAATGATGAGACCGTAAGTATTTGTATTTGTGCATTCCTATGGTTGACAGTCAGCATATCCTCATGACCTTGGTTTTCTTCAAAACTTCTTACGGTGCCTCCCAGCATTCTGTTGTAGGTCTGTTTGTTGAATCTGCCCATTCTGCCACGCACATTCCTACATACTTTTGCAAAATGTCATATATGACCACATCTGTAACACTCAATAGCTGCAGCGGGGCATTCTTTGTCAGTGTCATTATGTTTGTACCAGCCACATTTTTGGCAGCGTCCCTGGTTTTGATTACCATACCCAGTAACTCTACCTCTCCTAGAACTGGCTCTAGCACTGTTGGCTGACATTCTCCTCACCATTGCCACCAAGGATTCTTCTAATTCTTCTTTAGGCTTCTCTCAAATCATTTTGACCTCCTTACTTTCCATCTGGTCAAATGTTTCCTTCATGCAGCGATCACCCAGTTCCATGCTCCTCGCTATCTCCATAGCCTGCTCCAATGATGGGTTCTTAGTTTGCCACAATCTCTGTTGTATCCGCGAATCAGCTACATTCAACACTAGCTGATCTCTTAAATATTCATCCCCAACGCCAGTGAAATTGCATGTCGACATGCGTCCTCTAAGAGATGCCATATAGTTCTCAATAGATTCAGATTTTAATTGTTTCCTAGAGAAGAACCTATACCTCTCTCCAGTACAACATTAGTCTTCTTGCCAAAGTGTTTGGCAAGTTTCCCCAACACCTTCTCAAACTTGTGGTTACCATCACCAGAACAACCTTCTGTATCATCCAATTCAGGGAGCGATCTGAAAATTCTTAGAGCCCCTGCCCGAACACAGTTAAGTAATGTAGCCTCCTTGAGATCATCATTAAATTTGTTCCCACTAATAGCCCTTAAATACACCTGGAAGCCATCATTCCATTGTTCCCAAGGACACGTGGGATTCCCAGGACACAGAAGAAATTGCAATGGAGGTGTGACATGCTGCATGATGTACTTCCAGTTTATGTTTCTCTTTTAAAACATACAAAAAAATATATATTTTTTTGTGTTCCCATTTATTTGTTTCTTTTTCTTCAATCCGTAGTATAAGTGATGTTTTCACTTGTAATTTTGTGGTCTGTATTGTCAATATATTTTACTTGGGCTGTATCATATGGCTTCTCCGTACATTGCCCTGATACAGATTCTGTTCCTGCTCCACTCTCTACTGCCTGCTATGTATTGATCCGGTTTGGATTTATACTGTATGTGACATAGGTTTCCCCACTTCAACAGTTACACACTTTATTGGCTGTCACTTTGAAGTAAATTTCCAATTCGATACTGACACGGCATCACAGTTAATATATATATATCCCAGTCTGTATGATTAGCATAGACTGGTTGCCAAGCTAATAGGATGCAGCTTCATGCGATGGCCACAGGCAGCGTAACGTTGTGTTCAATACTGTTGCAGCTGAAGCGATCAGCGTAGTATGGTCGCTATAGTAACTGAATGCAGTTTTACAAAATGGCCACACACAACGTTACGTCCTAAGGTCCCTTCCTTGAACATGCAGTGACTGCCGTTACTCTGCAGTTCATATGAAGCGCTCACAACGGTAAGCGTTTTCATCGAAAAATGTTCCTCTGTCCTACCTCGTATAATTTGAAACACCCATGGCAATGTCTTTTTTAGTGCCGGGCTCGAAATCATTAGCAGACAGCCCAATATTTATTTGTAAAGACGACCGCTGTGGAGCTTGTAACATGAGGCTTCCTTTGTCCTGCGATTTTCAAGGGAGCTCCAGGGGCCTACGTTAACCTTTAGTTACTATCGTCGCCAATTTGTAGTAAACTGCTAGACTCTATAAAGGCTTTGTAGAAGAGCTTTATTCATAGGCCCCCGAAGCACAACACCGCCGGGAGATACTCTTCTTAATATTCCACAACTACATCATTGGAATCTAGTACGTGCTTACATTCTACACATTCTACATGTATACATTCTGGTGTTATGATGTCAGGGACTGACTACATAACACACATGAAATTCTCACCCCTGTGAGTCTCTGCCACCTCAATACTGGGCCAACATGGTACTTTGCAAATGTTTGATGTTAAGCCATTGTGACCATTATACCTACAGGTTAGCTTACCACAATGTTAGACTACCGCACTGATAGCTTACCACACTGATAGCCTGCCTCTGTTAATCTGTCACAATACTGTGTATTGCACTTAGATGAATTGTGCAGATTAGTATATGTATTGCACCTAGAAGAAATGTGAAGGTCAGCCTGTGTATTGCGCTTAGATGAATTCTGCGAGTTAGCCTATGTATTGCATCTAGAAGAACTGTAAGAACCTCTCATCCCCTCTATGAGAAACCAGAAGGTATCTCTGTTATGGACTTGATGGTCGTGCAGAGTATAAATACCTCCGTCCCCAAGTACCACACAGACAACACCAGAAATACTGCCTGTGCGGTCTTTGAGGCCACAGGTGGAAGTCCGTCGAGCCGATTTGGGAACAGCCGGAAGAACCCCTTGAACGCTGTAAAGCAAAAGGTTAGGCAGTTATGCACAGAACAGGAAGGACAACTAAAACACAGGTAAGTTGGTGCTGCTTACCTATCTGTACAAGAGGTGGCCCAGATGTGAGTAAAGGCTGCACCCCGGAGCAGGAGTTGCTGGAGGCTAGGAATACGGATAGGTAAACACCTAGAGTGGAGGCCGGAGGCCAGGCTACCAAGCAGACAGACGTGATCCGTAGAATATCCAGAGACAAAGCCGAAGTCAAGTAAACCAGAGGACCAAAGTTCGAACAAGAGGGTGAGGCAGAAGCAGTCCGTGGAGCAAAGCTTAGTTCGGCAACTGAAGATCCAAAAGTTCGGTTAGTAGAAGGGTAATGCGAGGCAATCCGTGAAACAAAGCGTGGTCGAGGAAAAAACAATCCGTAAGTTTCAAAAGCGTAGAAGTAGCGTCACGTGATCCAGGAGGAAAACAGCTGTGAAGCAACGCTCCTTGTTTCCGGAAGTCTTTTATACCATGTCAGGGGTCACGTGATACGTGACACGGGAGCGTTGCTGCGTGAAGGGCAATCACGTGATCCGTGACGCGCGGGTCTCCGTGGGCAACGCTTTGCGTTGTAGCGAGATGTCAATCTCCAGTTCAGCTGCCAAGAACGGGAGGGGCGATAAACACCGGGTCTGCCATGCAGTGATCTAACAGGATGGTTGAGGGTCAATGGGTTACGTGGACCCAGGTAAGTGTGTGGGGTAATGGGAGAGACAGTGTTCGAGGGCGGTGAAAGAGCACCTGTAGAAACCGCACTCGGTGCGGGAGACGTAACAGAGTCCCCCCTCAAAGGCCCACGACCCCGTGGGCAGGCAGGGCAGTCCCTATGAAAACGGGCAACAAGAAGCGGGGCATGTACATCATTGGAGGAAACCCAAGAGCGGTCCTCGGGACCGTAACCCACCCAGTCGACGAGATATTGAAGGCGACCCCTGTGAAAACGGGAACCCAAGATAGCACTGACCTCGAAAACATCCGGAGAGGACACCGAGACAGAGGGTGGTGGAGCAGTGACACGGGTAGGGGCCAGGCAAGGCTTGAGGAGAGAGGTATGAAAAACCGGGTGGACTCGCCAAGAAGGAGGGACAGCAAGGCGGAAGGCCACAGGGTTCAAGATCCCAGTGATTTTATAGGGACCCACAAAACGGGGCAACAGTTTGCGACACCCAGGTATACGCAAGTGTCGGGTTGACAACCACACCCGGTCCCCTACACGATAAGCAGGGGCCACTGACCGTCTCCGGTCAGCCTTGGATTTCATCAATGTTTGGGCCTCACGGAGATGGACAAGGGTCCGAGCATGGACGTCCGCAAGGTCGCGAACACAGGCGTTGGCAGCAGGGGTGTCGGAGGAGAGATCCGGGAGCGGAAGGGTGCGCGGATGTTGACCATACATGGAATAGAAAGGAGAGAAACCAGTAGCTGAGTGTCGTGAGTTGTTATATGCGAATTCAGCGAGGTGGAGCAGATTGTACCAGGAGTCTTGGTATTGAAGGGTCAGGCATCGCAAATATTGTTCCATGGCTTGATTTACCCTCTCAGTCTGCCCATCACTTTCTGGGTGATAGGCAGAGGAGAAACGAGCATCAATCCCCAGGAGTTTGGTAAGGGCACGCCAGAAACAGGAAGTAAACTGCGACCCGCGGTCCGATATGATGACCTGCGGAAGACCAAAGAGACAAAAGACTGTCCTGAAGAACAGGCGGGCTAGCGTTGGGGCCGAAGGTATGCCGGTACAGGGAATGAAGCGTGCCATCTTAGTGTAGGAGTCCACGATAACCCAGATGGTATCATAACCTCGTCTGCGTGGCAGATCCGTGACAAGGTCCATGGAGATAGTATGTCACGGTCGGGGGGTATGGGCAATGGATGGAGTAGGCCTAGGGGGCGTCCTCTACGTGACTTGCATTGGGCACATATTGAACAGGTGTTCACGTAGTTCTCTACATCCCTTCTCATGGACGGCCACCAGCACCACCGGTGTAACAGATCCAGGGTGCGTTGCTGCCCTGGGTGACCGTTTATGGCAGCATCGTGAGACCAGGCCAGTGCTTGGTTGCGCACATCGCATGTGGGTAGGAACAACTTGCCCTGAACAAACGGCAACCCCTCTCGTAGTACAATGTCCCACTCTGTGAGTGCATGCGGATGTTGGGAGACCCATTGTCTAATGGCGGTAAGCAGTGGCTGGGATGGTGTACACAAACAAACAACATGACCCTTCCCCAACAATGTGTCTGGAAACAAAGACAGTGGTTCCCCCCCAGGTGAACGGGATAGGGCATCCGCCTTACCATGAACAAGACCTGGCCTGTGCTTAACCACAAAATCAAAAGCAGCGAAAAACAAATGCCAACGCACTTGTCTGCTGTTCACGCATTTAAGAGAGGCCAGATCCTGTAGATTCTTGTGGTCCGTGTATACTATGGTTTGGTGTTTCGCCCCCATGAGATGGTGACGCCATGATTGGAGGGCATCCTTGATGGCCAACAGCTCCTTCTCGGTCACTGTATAGTGTGACTCGGCTACAGTGAACTTCCGTGAGTGATAAGCTACCGGATGTAAACTACCCGTGGTTGGACATGGTTGTGACAGTACGGCACCCAGAGCAAACGAGGAAGCGTCAGCCTCTACTACAAACGCAAGGTCCGGGTCAGGGTGCTGCAATACGGGGGCAGAAGTAAATCTGGATTTAAGTGCTTCAAAAGCCTCCTGGTGTACGGAGGACCAGACGAAAGGGACGAGAGGGCTAGTCAGCGCAGTCAGGGGAGATACAATGGAAGAAAAACCGTCAATGAAACGCCGATAAAAATTAGCAAAGCCGAGAAAAGACTGGAGCTGTTTGAGGTTGACAGGGACTGGCCATTCCGTGACAGCATGGACTTTTGACTCATTCATAGACAACCCTCCAGGGGTGATGTGAAATCCCAGAAACTCCACCTCCCTTGTATGAAACAAACATTTCTCGGGTTTGGCGAACAGGGCGTTCTTCTTGAGACGGGAGAGTACCTCTCTAACATGAGCAATATGTTCTTTCAAGGAGGACGAATAGATCAAAATGTCGTCCAGATAGACCACCACGTACGTATCCAAGATGTCCGAGAATACATCGTTGATGAAATGCTGGAACGTTGCAGGTGCATTACAGAGCCCGAAAGGCATCACGGTATATTCAAATAAACCCTGTCTGGAGCAAAATGCCGTTTTCCATTCGTCTCCACGCCGCATGCGGATAAGGTTGTATGCCCCACTCAGGTCTAATTTGGTAAACAGGGACGCCTTTGTCAACCTGTCCAGTAGCGTGGAGATGAGCGGAATGGGGTACCTGTTCTTCACGGTGATAGCGTTTAACCGTCTATAGTCTACGCATGGGCGCAGATCACCTTCCTTTTTCGGGACAAAAAAATAGGGCTGGCAGCTGGAGAACAGGAAGGACGGATATGACCCAAACGCAAGGCTTGCTGAATGTATTCTTTCAAAGCCCGTTCTTCAGACTGTGATAACGAGTAGATCCTACCCCTTGGTATAGGAGCATCCGGGAGAAGATCAATAGGACAGTCATAAGGTCTGTGTGGAGGTAGACCTTCCGCTGTGACTTTGTCAAAGACCATATGATAATCATGGTAGTCCACGGGAATACCTGCCATAACGGCTCCCACAGTGTGTGTTGACGTGGTGTCAGTGGCTATGTCCCTGATACTGGAGGAAGCCAAGGCGCCGAGGATTCTGGCGGGAGAGGAGAGTGATTCTGGTTCTGTTAGGCAGAAGTGCTGGCATTCCTCTGATTCGAACGTTACCCGTCCCGTTCCCCAATTAATCAAAGGGTTGTGGTGCCTTAACCAGGGGATACCCAAAATAACCCCGAACTGTGGCGTGGTGATGAGGTCAAATGACAGGCTCTCCTTATGAGTGTTCTGTATCACCACTTCCAGAGGTGCAGTTTGGTGCTTAATCGGACCAGAGGCCAAGGACGTGCCATCGACCGCTTGCACTGGTTCCGGGTGCTCCTTTTTGATCAAAGGCAGATTGAGACGATGGGCTAATGTGATATCTATAAAACAACCCGTGGCCCCGGAGTCGATCACGATCTGAACGGCATGGACGACCTCCTGGGTAGGTTTCAACAGGGCCTGGACCACAACCGGTCTGATAGGACCGAAGGCGGGTTCAGTGGGGGTCGTGGATAGGCTCGCCGGTGCCCCCTGTATCATGGGCGAGCCTTCTGAAAACCCGGCGCCTTGTTCTTTGGTCGTCGGGGACATTCCCTTACGTAGTGTCCATTTAACCCGCAGTAAAAACAGGCGTTGTCGGTTCTCCGACGTTCCCGTTCAGACTGCGTTATTGGGCTTCGGATCCCACCTATTTGCATGGGTTCAGAACTGGCGGGGGAAGGAACAGGGGTTGACTGGCCAGCAAAGGTGGTTTCTGCCTTCCGTTCGGACCTCCGGGCGTCCACCTGTAGTGCAAGGTCTACAAGATCCGTAAACACAGAGGGAAGAGCAGGAACCACTGATAGAGCGTCCTTCAAGGAGTTGCATAACCCACGGTAGAACACGATCGCCTTTTTCTCCTCTGGCCAGGAGGTTTCAGCGGCGAGTTGATTATAACGGGTGATGTACTCGATAAGCGTTTGCTTTCCCTGTGAGAGATCTAGTAATTCCAGGTCCCTTGACTGGGCCTTGTAGCGGGTGTCAAACACTTTAGCCATTTCCGTTATGAGGAGCTCAAAGTCATATAAAGCGGGATGGTCATTTTCTAACATTGGGTTTGCCCAGGTAGCCGCTACACCAGAAAGATGGGACAAAAGGAATGCAGCTTTTGTGATAGAATCGGGAAAGGCTTGGGGTCTGCACAAGAAGTGGAGTTTGCATTGGTTTATGAAGGTGCGGTATTTCCGTGGGTCACCCTGATAGCGTTCTGGAGCGGCAAGTGGGAAAGAGGTTGGGAGCAAAACAGGTGTGGGTGCGGAGGCCGGGACTGGGACAGGCTGTACTGGAGGGGCAGGGTCTCCGAACTCGGCGTCTGCAGGCAAAGGATGACGTGTGCTTTGCAAGGCGTCTAAGCGATGGTGAATGGCGGTCGTAGCTGCCGCCATGTCGGTCCTAAGGGCCGCTACGGCCTGCATTAGAGCGGTCACTGGGTCCCCGGCGGAGGGATTCATACTCTGAACGGCCAAAGGCTTCACAGTCTGTTATGGACTTGATGGTCGTGCAGAGTATAAATACCTCCGTCCCCAAGTACCACACAGACAACACCAGAAATACTGCCTGTGCGGTCTTTGAGGCCACAGGTGGAAGTCCGTCGAGCCGATTTGGGAACAGCCGGAAGAACCCCTTGAACGCTGTAAAGCAAAAGGTTAGGCAGTTATGCACAGAACAGGAAGGACAACTAAAACACAGGTAAGTTGGTGCTGCTTACCTATCTGTACAAGAGGTGGCCCAGATGTGAGTAAAGGCTGCACCCCGGAGCAGGAGTTGCTGGAGGCTAGGAATACGGATAGGTAAACACCTAGAGTGGAGGCCGGAGGCCAGGCTACCAAGCAGACAGACGTGATCCGTAGAATATCCAGAGACAAAGCCGAAGTCAAGTAAACCAGAGGACCAAAGTTCGAACAAGAGGGTGAGGCAGAAGCAGTCCGTGGAGCTAAGCTTAGTTCGGCAACTGAAGATCCAAAAGTTCGGTTAGTAGAAGGGTAATGCGAGGCAATCCGTGAAACAAAGCGTGGTCGAGGAAAAAACAATCCGTAAGTTTCAAAAGCGTAGAAGTAGCGTCACGTGATCCAGGAGGAAAACAGCTGTGAAGCAACGCTCCTTGTTTCCGGAAGTCTTTTATACCATGTCAGGGGTCACGTGATACGTGACACGGGAGCGTTGCTGCGTGAAGGGCAATCACGTGATCCGTGACGCGCGGGTCTCCGTGGGCAACGCTTTGCGTTGTAGCGAGATGTCAATCTCCAGTTCAGCTGCCAAGAACGGGAGGGGCGATAAACACCGGGTCTGCCATGCAGTGATCTAACAGGATGGTTGAGGGTCAATGGGTTACGTGGACCCAGGTAAGTGTGTGGGGTAATGGGAGAGACAGTGTTCGAGGGCGGTGAAAGAGCACCTGTAGAAACCGCACTCGGTGCGGGAGACGTAACAATCTCACCCACTAGTCCCCAGGGATCTGTCAGTCAGGTGGCCAGGACACGGCCATCGCTTTTAGATCCAGTTCCTGGGGGTGGACCAGTGCGGGGGGATCACATGGGTGACAGGTCTTCAGGGAGTGGGACACTGGATGGTGAGATCCGGTATCACTTTCCCTGTAACACCTTTACCTCATCCTACCAGGTAGGATATTTAGAAACTCTGCCCCCCGCCTCCTTTACAGCGCAAACATTTTCTCATGGACAGCCCCCTATGAGAGAAAACAGACTAACACCCAAGCAGTATACCTGACGTGTCCCAATACAATGGTCAGGTGAGGTCAGGCAATTACTGACCATCACACACTTCTGACTTCCATTAAGCTTTCCCACAAGAATAAAAGGCGGAGCACGAGAGCACACTCTGAGCGAGGCAAGGCACACAAGGAAACAGCAGTTTCGAGATGGCAGCTGAATGAGAGAGGAAAGATGGCAAAACAGAAGGGGATCACAAAGAGGGAAGTTCCTCTGACCTTTTAGACAAGGAACCGTTACTTTCCTGAACCCTGGAGAATAGAAAGCGTAAGACCAAGAAACCAGGCTGAAGAATCCTGCATTGTGCATCAGAGCTACCCGGGGCCATCCCGTGTCAATCAAGGCGGGGTGAATCACCAGCCGTCATGGTACCATCCTTGGCTCCAAGAACAAAGCAGCGTCAGTGAAATCAACACAGCTGGTGAGGTGTGGAGACCGATACAAGACCGGTCTGTGTTGAAGTCAAGGTTGCAAGCAGCAACATTGTATGCCGAGCGCTGCAACGAACATTGTTAAAACGTGGCTGATAAGAAGTTTGAAGTTGAATTACTGATGAGTGACTGAACTTTAAAATCAAGATACAATACCTTTGACAGGGTAGTCCGGCAGCGCGTGGGTGCTCAATCGAAGGTCTCTGTAAGGTATCCAGCTGAGGAGTGGCAAAAGTGAAAGTGAGAAAAGGTCATATCAAGAAGAGAATGAGTAACTGTGAATCGAAGGGGTCAGGCAACGGTTCAAGCACAATCCTGCGCACAGTCGGAAGTATTCGATTTTGATGAAGTAAAGAAATTTGGTCCGATCCCAGCGGAGTGAGGCCAATTGAAGATTTTGTGTCAGAGTGGGTCTGAGCCCAGCGGAGGGGGACCCGGGTTGAACAGTAAACTACCCAAGAAGTTGTATATGTGAAATCCTAAGAAGAAAGGAAGTTTAAGGGTTTTTGTGTTACATCAGGTCCTCTGAAATAAGAGACTTTGAATGGTAAAGAGACTTTGGCGTAGCAGGCCCTGATGTTGAAGTTCTGAGCAGCATCCTCATTCTAGAGAAGCCATAGAGTGTGCTAAGCTCGAGTGTGCCACCTTGTCCCATGCTAAAAAAGTGGAGAAGGGAAGCCAACAACTTGAATATCCTGGCATATTTTTACCTTTCTTGAACACTTTTCATTTACATAACATTGTTTCCCACACTATTTGTATTTAGAAGTAAGGATTGGCAATAGATTTATTAGTATAGGCCCTTTTATTCTGACAGACTCAACTAGGACTGCATTATTATTATTTGATGGTCGTAGCTTGCTCCCATCTTTAGACTTATGTTTAGATAGGCGTTTTTCAAACCCAGTTGAAGTTCAATAAACACCCTTGAACTGTGATCAGTTATGTCTGTCTCACTGTTTGATGCCATGCCTTCTTTACACCACTAACCTTCCCAACACCCTTCCTTTTCAGATCTGCCTGAATAGTCTGCCACATTGATAGTCTGATTACAATATTCATGCAAATGTTGATTTTTAGTCATAGTGATACTCTCTGATTGTGATACCTTCACCAACAGGCTAGCTCACCACGCTGATAGTGTTGTCTCACTGATAGTTTGCCAAGCTGTCAATTCTAATTACTCTAAAAACTCAATATAGGTAGTGTGGGCGTTAACCCTTTTGATTTAAGATGTTTCCATTCAATCAGCCTCTATTTGAGGTTTTACCTTCTTTTACTGTTCTCATAAAATGAAGTACCGACCTTTCAGATAAAATATTTACTCAAGTACTCCAGCATGCTAGATAAGGTATTTCTTTTCAGTTTTTGTACGTTTTTTTCTTTATTCTTAATTTTTCTTATTTTTTCACACATTGGAATTTGAAGTCTTGAAATGAACCTTATGTGTTATTGACACATGAACAGAAAAAAATGTGTATTTCTGTCATTAGTTTGTATCCACGTGACAAATGTGTCCGAAAAGGTAAGTATCAGTGTATAGCTAACAACATGTACAAATGCTATATATAAGCTATAATACAGTTAGATTGTTATTACATATTTCTGTATTGTCCTTAGAGCTAGCCCTGATGATGGAGTTGGACTCTGAAATACATTGGCCACTGAATATACCACTTCAATCAAAAATACTGCACAACATGCATTGTTAATGAATGTTTCCAAGAAGATAAAAGGAACTCTCTCATGATTTGTGTGATATTACTTGTTTGAAATGCAGACTATCACAATGGCTAAATGTCAACATTTGCAGTGGATCAATTTGGCAGAGTAATCAGAATTGTAAACATAAACTGACATCCTGACAGTTTATGTTTACAATTTTGATTACTCTGCCATATTAATCTGTTTCAAATGTTGTTGTTCAGACATTGCAATTCTCTTCTATTGTGATATTTATTCCAATAGGGTAGCTTTCCATGCTGTTAGTCCAACTCAATGATAGTTTCCATCGCCAATAGTTTGTTAATTTGATAGTTTGCTACGTTGATAGTTTTCCACACTGATAGCCTGCCACAGCGATAGCCTGCCACAGCGATAGCCTGCCACACAAATAGTTTTCTACACAGATACCTTTAATTACTCGACCAAACGAATACTCAGCAAAAGTCATGGTTGGTCATGGTGGCATTCTCCTATCGTGATATCTCTTATCAACCGATCAGCTTACCATGCTGATAGTTTGCCACACTCACAGTTTATCACATTGATAGTTTTTTAAAATACTTTACAACAAGGGAAAAAACTTCATTTGTTAAAAGCCATCAAATTTCTGCAGTAATACAAAATAATAAACACTTCAAGAGCATTTTATACAGATACTAACCGAAGTACCTGGATTTGCCCGAGATGTCCATTTTCAGATTTATTTTCATATTCCACCGAAAAAGATGAACTAATATTGTTGTTTGCCACAAAGGTAAAAGGCGATACATGTTAATTTTGTTTTCATTTTTTTTTTAGAAGCGAGTGTGTCTTTCTTTTCATTGATTTTTTTTGCAATAAACTTGATATATGTTAATTTCACTAATTAATTGTACACTACATTTTAATTTACCTCCAAATTAAATTCTCACATGAATATCATATTTGTATGCTAACTCTGATTATCTGCAGTGTTGAGGGCAGTGGTGGCCATTGTCGCTGCTAAACACACACTGCAAATAATCAGAGTAAGCATACAAATATGATATTCATGTGAGAATTTAATTCAGAGGTAAATTAAAATGTAGTGTACAATTAATTAGTGAAATTAACATATATCAAGTTTATTGCAAAAGAAATCAATGAAAAGAAAGACACACTCTCTTCTAAAAAAATTAGAAAACAAAAAAAACGCAAGATCAGTTCAGCACAGACAGCGCGATGATGAGCACTTTCTACAAATGACCTGCATATGGTGCACAGAACACCACAAAACGTAATGTCGAAAAAATTAAAAAAAATTGAATTATCTTGGGAACGGGATGACCTATTGAGCTAGAAATAGTTGCATTCATTCGGCAATGCAACAAAGAATATTCCATGAAAAACTAATGACGCCAGACCTCACCGTTCATGAGGAGTTACGTCCCCAAATCAACACCACATTCAAACCCACAAACAAACACAACTTCAATATATAGATTGAAGTTAAGGACATCCAGAAACTCAGGTAAGATTTTCTTAAGTATTTATTTCCAATAATGAAGGCCCTCATGTCACAGATGGATCTGTCTCTCTACAGGTGAGCAGCCATATATACACTGTGTTGGAATTCTGTCACATTCCATGTAACCCTGGTAACAACATAACAAGTTGAGTTTACATTTTCCAACAGATCGACAGGTTAAACAAAACATGCAGGGCCATGGCAACAGAAATAACATGCTTATGGATGTTGTCCCAACTGTCTGACAACATGTTTATTTACTACAGTTGGTGTGTATGTTTGTTCATTACAGTTGACAAAACATGTTTGTTTATTACAGTTGGTTTCCTACATTACCTTGTATGGTGTGAGGAAATGGGGTGTGGGGGTGTATCATGGGGAGTTTTGTGTCATACCTGGAAACTCAATGCACGGGCTGAGAAGACCAAAAGACTTCAATTCCCATTAGCTCCATGGGTGTTTGGGGTGTGCACGTGTGCACAAGGCTGGTTCCTATAAAGGTCCTCCTCGGCCCGTGCTGCGTGTTGGTGATTTTGGTGCCTGCAGGCAAGGCCCGGAGAAGAGCAGGGAGAAGAGACTGAAGGCTCGTTGTTGAGGAAGGAGGTCGGTGTGGAGAGATGCTGTGATGTATGGGGGAAAGTAGGCGAAACCGGCTAGCCCTCCCTTACAGCATGAGAGGCGAGTTCTGCTGAGACCGCAGGGTCCAAACGCTTTCAACTCGAGTTCATCTTCACCTGGGGAGGTGCCTCAGTTAAGTGCCTCACGTCGTGGTTTTGTGTAGAGACCAAGTGAACGGGGAGGGGGAAGGAGAAGCATAGTGGTGCATGAACATCGCTGGGAACGAATGTTGCTACAAGTGCATGAACGCTACTGAGGAAAACGTTGCTGGAAGCGTATGAACGCTGCTGGGAAGAACACTGTGTGAGGACATATGTCGAGGGCACGCTATGTTTGTTTCATCGCTACTTGCTAACATGCATATGTGGAGACATCCAGGAAGCATACTGTGTTTTTGGGAGGAGCCTGGAACTGTGGCAATAACTCCACTGGCAAGCGCATTCAGGAGTTCATTGGGTTAAGTTTCTCAACAATTATTCATGTGCTACGTGTCATGCTGATGTCCTTGTTTCTATTTGTGCTACTGCTTTTGTGCAGGTTTCTCTAGATGCTATGTGCTTATGTTAGTCGCTTTCAAACTAGAGTATGATTCATTGAATGTAAGAATACCATGAGGGCATAGTCCTAAATAAGAAGGAGTGTGTTCTGCTGAATAGGAGAGTGTGTGCAGGAGTCAGAAACCCTCGGAATAAGAGGGTTGTTACTGTTTTCCCTTGGTCTATATTGTGTGCGTTTCTTCCCTTTCAAACCCCAATACCCATCCATTACACAAACCCTAACCCTCAATCTTGTTCCCCTTATGCCTCCTTCCTTATTCACAACTTATGCCTAACCTTACTCTCCCCATTGGCGGCAGAGAGGTTACCTGTTAGTAAAGAATTCAGGAGCCTGTGCCAACCAAGGTGAGAGGGGTGAACTACCAATTGGCTTCCGTAGTCAGGAAGGAGTTGTGAGATACTCCAGGGGTGTGAAATATGGTCTGACATGTGATTGTATATGTTTATTTAATATACTGATGCAAAGTACAATTGTTTTACAAATAATTGGATTTGCTAAGTTTAACTATATAACACACCTCCCTCTCTGTGGGGAAGACAAGTAGTAAACAATAACTTATTGAATGCCTCCTTGCTGTTCTTTCTTTGCTCCAAGTGAATCCATCACTTAGAACCACAGCATTGCCTAGCACTTTATTGACTCTTAGAGGGGCCAGAAATGTGCTCTCACCCTTTAAAACTCCTGTTGGTCTGCATACCCAGAACTTGTCACCCATATCAACCCTGGTGAGTCTAGCCTTAAATTTGTCATCATGCAACCTTTTGTTAACTTCATTTTCTGCTCTCACCTTTCCTCTCAACTCCATCTCATCCCATTCCACATACCCCATTCTCCCTAACCAAGGGGAACATACTGAGGGGGAGGCCTTCCTTCTCCTAAGGACCTTGAAAGGTATGAGACCTGTGGTTGTATGTGGAACCAACCTATATGCTAACACCATTTTCTCAAAGTGATCTTCACATTGCTTGCCCTCCTGTAGAGACAAGTGCACACATTGCATACAGGTGTGACTGAACCTCCCCATAATACCATTGGCGGAAAACAGAAAAGCAACGTTTTGTGGTGTTCTACACCTAGATTATTCAGAGCATTTCTCATTCATCTTGATGTAAATTGGACGCCATTGTCCGTGAACATTTTTGGGGAATACCTTCCCTTTGGAACAGATCATCCATAAATTGCCTCACTCACACATTTTACTTCAACCCACTTGGAAAATAGGTCAACTAACACAATTATATATTTATTATATTCCCTTACTGGTTAATGGCCCCAACATGTCATGGGCTACATATTCCCAAGGGAACTGTGGAAGCTCTATCTGGATGAGTGGCTGAACATGTGTTTTGAGGACCTTATCAGACGCTGCACATAAGGTGCAATTTCAGATCATATCCTCTAGATCAGTGTCCAACCCTTGCCACCAATAAACAGAACGAAGATTACCCTTTGTTTTGGAAACCCCTAAGTGACTGGCATGAACAAGATCTAATAATCTCTTCCTTAATCCTATTTGTGGTATAATGTGACCTGCTCTTATGACATGATGCCATTCTATGCCCAGATCATGTTTTACCTTGTGAACAGAACTTAGACCCATCAACTGAGTCCACCCTGCCCAATTGTTAAGTACCAAATCTTTAACCTTAGATAGTTATTGGTCTTCATTGAGGGCTTTGTGCCATTCATCTTGCGTAATGATATCCTCACACACAAAAAAACACTTCTTCAATGGGTAGATCATCAACTTCCTCATTTGTACTAGGGGAATACCTAGATAAAAAGTCTGCAATCATATTTTCTTTGCCCCTTGCTTTTTTAGGAGAGGGATGACCATGGATGTTTTGAAAACAGAGGAAAAGCAAGCAGAGTCGAAGGACAAGTTGAAGAGTACAGCTAGCTGAGAGGCCACTAAAGAGGCAATGGGCTTGACTAGCTAAGCAGCAAGAGGGTCTAATGGGGCACAAGCAGGATTAGTCTTCATCAGTAGAGATATCACTTTGTCAGTATTAGTGTGACTTAAGTGGGAGAAAGAGGAAGAGCATGATGGTCGAGTAGGCAGAGTGTAAAATTTAGGAGGAGGGAGTGTGAGGAAGGTCAGGAGAGAGTCTCAATTTTTTTAAATTTCTGCAGCAAAGCACTAAGCTAGGCCATAGCTGTGAGAGTGGAGTTGATAGTGATAGACTTAGGAGGAGTGAGGAATGAGTTTAGGGTGCCCTGTAGCCTGCGAGCATAGTGTGAGTGAGGCTCAAAGAGATTCAGGTAGAATTCCTTTTTCATTCTATCAAGAGTGGACTTGAGAGAGTTCAGGGCAGAGAGGTAGGGTTTTAGGTCTTCATGCAAGGGGGTACGCCTCCATTGGCGTAGCAGCCGAAGCATGTCTGTGTGGAGAGAGCATATGAATGGTGTTACCCATGGCTGAGGATGCTGAGACTTGGGGGTGAAAGTTAGCAGTGGGAAGTGAGAGGAGAAAGAGTCATATAGTAGGGATTGGAAGCTGGATAAGGTGGGTGGAAGAGGCATTGGGTGTGAAGGAGGAGAGTGAGAACTGTAAGTCGGAGAGAAAGGGGAAATGGCAGAAGGTAATCCAACACATTACCTAAGGTACAGGACTCAGTTCAACACATTAATTAGTTCTCTGTGGGGAGGGGCTGGCAAAATATCTACAGGACTGGAGTACCAACTCAAAAGGCTGGCACACAGTCAATAGGCTCAGGATAAAGGGATAAATAAAATTTAGCGCAAGGGACCTAAGGTAAAAGGGCCTACGTTCCTTTGTTTATGGCCTAATTCCCAAATCTAATCCACAAAATGTCAGGGTTATCATACCTGTAAAAACATTAATTAGTACAATCACCTAGGCTATTTAAATCATCCCATACCACTATTTGCTTTACTTTGGCAAATGATACTGGAGATGGGTCACCTCCAGGATTTTATAGCCATGAGACACACCCCTACTGGTACAAGACTGAACACTTTTCCCATTCAAGGGGATCTCTGTGAACATCTAACTGGGCAAGACCAGGCAAATGTCCTCGTCTTCACCTACGGATCTCTTTGAAAAGGATTTCTCCCATCCTAGCCCTCTGCGGATGTACTTTTCTTAAAGCAGCAGTGATTCCAAGGTAACAAGCTTTCTGTTAGCGATGATGCTTTGCAACTGCCCACTGGGATCAGGACGATGTTGCTTAGCTGGCTGCTCTCTTTATACTTCTTTTCAGTATCTTCTGGCTCCTGCTATCTTCTGGGTCAAGGTCCCCAGCAGGGATCTTGCTCTATTCTGTGCTTTTGTAGCATGGCTCATTTAGGCTAGACACCTCCTGTTCTCTTCTAATGCTTCTCTTGCTCCTCTAACTGCTACAATATCAGCTCCCTTGAATGTCACCTTAACTCCCACACAGTCCAATGGGTATAGTATGGCATTTAGATTAACTGTTTTATAAGAGTCAAATTGGTTGGTCTGTTTCCCCATGAGCTCAGGTTTTTGGGACTGGTATAGACTTTGTGGTTACAACTCCTCACCAGGTGTGTGTCCCCTTTTACCCAAGTGCAATAAGGTGTTGTGTGGTTTGTAATGATCCAGATTGTCTATCCTGCCCCATTGCCCCAAAGCTCAAGTGCTCAAGTACTACTGCTTGCTATCTTGGGGGTCAGGCTTGAGCACCATGCCGGCCAGCTGGCCGGGAAGCATGGAGTTCTGGATGATAGTGCCTTCAGTGACTTTGATTGCTCACCAAGATCTGATTTGCACTCTGCTCTGCTAATTTTCCCCTCCTTGCAGAAGCCCTCCTTAACTTGGGGTCTGGTCCACATTCTACTCTGGGGTTCCAACACCCAGCGTGGGCTCAGTGAGGAATCCCAGTCTCTGAGCAAACTGAGTTTCTGCCCCCTAACATTGCTCGTCTTTGAATGTGCCCTTATGCAGAATCATCCCTCATTTCGTAGGCAGTACATTTCCTGGTAGTCTGTACCGTTGGGATCTCCTTGAAAGGGTGCTGCAGGCTGTCTGGTTTGTGATATGAGAGGAAACAGGGAGAGCACAGGGATTGCCCGTGTTCTACTCCTGGGGTTCGCGTTTCACCATTCCCCCTCCATCGTCTCCCCAGAGGTGACCCCATTACAGAATACATGGTAAAACCCACCAAACCTTCGTTGTCTGGACATTTTATTAATGACTATACACAAGTTAGGGGTTTCATCCTGAGGGACAACCTCTTTATATCAAACATGAGGTCAAACGTGAAGCATCCAGAGGGCAGTGTTAACCTGAGAAAAGCCTCTAATTAGAGCAGGCAGCAGCAAAGAGAGAAAGTCATCAGCGAAGAATAGCCCCATGGTGTCTGGAATCATTTTCATGTTCATCCGACAACCAGTGGGGTCAAATTGGAGGACCAAAGATAATGTCACATGGTAGGCACCCAGCCACATACTGCACAAGTCGATTACCAAACCTAAGGGCTCACCCATGGACCCAAGCACTGGAAGGTGAGCTACTCAGAAATCTCGGTGAAAACCATTCACTGGCAGAGTAACTTGTTTCTTTGGTTGTCCCTGGTACTGTGGATAAATAGAGTTGCCCTTGTATGAACATGGTCATCCCTGCTCCATCTCTGAATTGTATTTATGATATTTATTTATGATATTTATTTTCATCGACTGTCCATGAATAGTCATTACATCCATGGTCTCTGTCCATGTACCAGGTGCATAGTATAAAGGTCCTCATTATGAGTTTGTCAGTAATAATGTCAGTAATTTCACTGTACAGAATTACCACCAAAAATGCTTAAGGAATTTCCTCCATATTATGACCTCATAGTCCTATGAACATAGTTCTGGTGATAGCAGAAATCCCATGTTGCATATGGACCTCCAAAAGGCTTTACTGAATGATAAATCTGCCTCCAAAATGTCAGAATTACGGATGTGCTGAATGGCTTACTTCGGGAAATGGGAAGGTGAGTGGCAGCCATCTTTAAAAACTCAATACATTGAAAATCTACCATTTCCCGTTGCAATTCAAGCACAAAACATGTGGATGATGCATGGGGAAAAGTCAAAGGTACCAGAAATGAGGGTCCTTAAACTAAAATTCAGTGTGGAAGAGCTTCATGTACTGACCGATGAGGTGATGGCCACTTTTTGAAGGAAAGCAGCAAAAAAATCCACTCACCCTAGGACCTCTCAATGAAATGACATCTGGAAAGAGCTAGACTGACCTCAAGGACTAGGTTCGCAGTCTCTTCTCTACCCACAAGCAAAGCCCTCTCCATTGTCCTCCACACAGTCAGCATTAAGAGGGAATGGGAGCAGATGTCAGAGCAACAATCCAAGATGGCCCGAGTGAGTACAAATAAGTATGGGCGCCAAGCCATCATCAAGTTAGTAAAGTGCAGATTGTGTTAGCACTAATGCTCATACAGAATTGCCAGTAACACCACCACAGGACAAGAGTCAAGGCCTCAGTTCAGGTGACCGCCCTGAAAATGGTGCCACATTGAGATAAGTGTGAGCACGCAAGTGTGGCAAATCATCAATGTATATGTGACCTCATGCAACCGCAAGAGCCAGCAAGCAGCACTGCTCATGCCAATACACCCAAACCTTCCCATCACTGATACATGCAATCCAAAAGCTTTGTGGTCCATGTGGCGTGCTGGACTAAGGAGGCGAACAAAGGGGAGACATTTCCACTGTGATCTTTATTTAAATAATAATGAAAAAGTCCTATTTTTACCTATCCTTAAAGAGTTGTCCCTACCTAACTCAAGAATAACTGGGGCATTCGTCATCAGGGTGGATGTCAAGCTCAAAGTGTCCATCTTCTGTCCAAACTAGCCTACTCTGGACGTACCACTAACAATAGACATTAACATAAATAGTTCCAGGAGAATGACTTCCTTCTCCTGGTTCAATCAGATCAGCGGTATGGGCGTATTTCAGTTAGTAACAACCAGGCCCGGCTCCAGCAGGGGGGCCATGCCCCCCCCCCAAGGCCAGCCCCCGGCCCCCCTAGAAAGCAGGGCCAGACTGGGAACCAAAAGAGGCCCTGGAAGATTTGATCAAAGTGGTCCCATATTTCGCTGCAATAGCGAGCAATATTAGTGCACAGGAAAATATTACTGCACCAAGAGGCACTATTGCAAAATAGGGCTGATCAATTCCATCTAATTGAAGCAAGCATTGGCAATGCCAGCAGTTTGTGCAGGCATGGGAAGAGCCCTTTCCAAGCACCGCTGTATTGGTATGAACTGCCCATTAATGGTAGCAGGTGCAAAACGATGTATCTGGGCACCTATTAACAGTGCCTGGCAAATGCCGAATACTCTTATACACAAGCCCAAACTGTTGGCTTTACCAATGTTTATTTTTAACAGGACTTAAGTGATGGGCATGCATAGTGCTTATAAATCGAGTGGCTAGAAGCAGACATGGTGAAGACATTTTTCGTTTTTATTACACCACTAGTGGTTTACAACTCCAATTAAGTCATTAACTCTCAGAAGGCTGCTTCGACAAAAAACTGGCAGGCACTTTGAGTGCAAAGTTTGATGGTAAGGCTTGATTAAAGCAAAGTCAAAGAGTTCTCTGGAGCAGGTGTTTTTGGCAGGGAGGGACGGGTACTGGGTGGGAATAGCCATAGGGATTATCATGGACAGACAATTGGTGGGCAAATAACCAAACAACACCTACATGCTGGGTGTCCCTCCTCATTGCCGATTTTTCACCATCTATACTTAATGCAATAGTTTTGTTTTATAGCTGGGGCAAGCGCCATCTAGAATCCCAAACTGATTTAAAAAACAGCACAGAGATGAGGATAAGCGAGCGTGTAGTGAATATTACAGCAGAGGAATCCCACGGCATGGGGGTGTGATTGCAAATGTGATTCTTAAAGCAGAGGGTGAAATATTACAGCACAGGGCTGGACGATTTTGGCGCAAATACATATGTCATGAGTGGTTAAAAATCAATAACCACACTAATACCAACACCGTACTCTGTTTTCCTAGCATTACTTTGTGCCTGTTCTGCTGCCAGTCCATGCACCCATTTTTGTTTGTTTAATGATGAGTAGTTCATGCTACAGCACAGGGCTGGCTTTATGCAGGGCTAAGGGATTACATAATATGGAAGGGGATTTTTCTTATGTGCAAGAAATATTACAGCATGGGGCTGGGGTTTTACACACAAGGAGGACCATTGAGCAGTGGTGGGCTGGAGGATTACACAGCATGCACAAGCTGTGGGGTGGGTGCTCAGCGTAGTGAAAAGAGAACGGCACGTGCAGGCAGGCACCCATGAATCAGCCGGGCAGATATGAAGTTATCATCGGGCCGGAGGATTGGGCAGGTGGAGGGGAGGACAGAGAGTGTGTGGAGCAAGGGGGTGGGCAGGGCATAATGTACTAGCCAACGATTGCTGAGCAAGGAGAGATTTAGTGCAGGTGTTTTTGGGAAATCACACCACACTGATATATTACAGCACACAGGGTGGGGCGTTGAAGTGCAGGAAGAGAGATGCACCCCACAGGGAGCGACTGTACCAGTAAAAGAGGCCAATGTTACAGCGGGAAGTGGATGGTGCAGCAAACAGTGAGAATATTACAGCACCTGGCTGGAAGAGTACAGCACTGGGAGAGCACCACACCCCCACTGAGAATGTTTACAGCACAAGGGGGTAAGCACCTTGGTAAGTGCCACCTTCGGGCCCGAGCTGTCATCTGCACACCCTGCAGCCCCCCTCCACAGCCAAATAAAGTCTGGAATCGCTGGAATGTGTTATTGTTCTCGCAGAGACAGAGGGGCCCAGAAGCATAGGTGCCATGCTAAGGCATCCAAAATACAACCGGATAAGATAAGGGGTTATCGGAGGGGGGTGATGGAACACCCCCCCCCCCCCCCCCCCACACACACACACATCTCCTCCCTGTCCAGAAACAACATGACCTTAGATCTGGTTATCAGGACAACTCCGGGGGCATGCCGACCTCACCACCTACCACAAGCATGAAAGATCAGACAGCGGCTGGCCAGGATTGGGGTCCATTGGCAGAACTTTGTGGGAGTGAGTGTGATGGAAGAATGGAGGTTGCTTCTAGCAAGGGTTGAGTTACACTGGTAGAGCTGCGTGTAAAGGAGCCACTGACTGTATGGAACAACGGAAGGTTTTGCAGGCCAGGATGGAGGGTCCAATTGGCAGATCTGTGTATGAGCCTCTGTAATGGAACAACAGAGGATGCAGCTAGCCAGTATTGAGGTTCATTGCTAGAGCTTTATGTGAGCCACTGTTATGGAATAACAGGGGTTGCTGCTGGCTAGGATTGAGGTCCATTTTGTGAATAGCTGTAATAGAAACAAATGGGTTACTGCTGGTAAGGGTGGAGTAGTAGTGACAGTCAGATGAGCTTTGCGTTAGTTGCTGTAATGAAACAGCAGGCGTCAATGGAGGTCAGTGCTGAGGCGGTGTATGGCTCTAACGTACTGGAATTGCGGGGGTGTGGAAGGTCAGGATTGGGAAGAGGTGCATTAGCAGAGCGGTGTGTATACTGACATAGGTAGGGGCTTCTTTAGGTCATGGAAAGGTACATTTGTAGAAGTGGGTGTGAGTGGCAGTACTGGATTGGCAGTTTAGTTTGGTCTTGCATAGCGGAGCTGAAGTGGAGTTTAATAGGTCTATGGACTGCCAATGTTCCCACTACACCCCGATAACCATCCCCATTCAGTTTGGGGCCAGGGGATCACGGCTCAAGGATTGGATACTAGGTAAACAAGGTTTTCAGTATAGCTCAGGCAGGGAACATTAAAGCACAGGAAGGGGAATGTTAGAACTTATGGAGAACATATTACATGGTGCCGGCCGGTAAATGATTACAGCACAGGGGAACACATTGCAAAAGAGGTGGAGAATATTACAGTTCATGGCATCACAGTAAGAAAAAAGTTTAGCACTTGCATACAGGATAGCAACACAAGGAAAACATTGTAGCATGAAGGCTAGAAAATATTACAGCACATTGGAAAAGGTTTACCGCATAGGGTGAGAGTGAGGGTCAGAAGCCCTCGGCAGAGGGGCACGCATGTACAAATAATCCCTTACCTTTCAGGTCTGGCTACTGTCCTCAGATGCTCTCAGCCCCAGCCACAGCCTCACTTGGGTCACCTGCTGCTGTCTGCTAAAGGAGGCAGTGCGGCACGCCTCACCTGGTTGGTTGGCTGTCTTTCTTCAATCTGTCAGAGGATACCGTGAACACGGGCACAGCACACGGCACAGGCCCTGTTCCAGCACAGCGCTCAGACTGTCTGTCAGAAGTGTCTCTCAGGTGGGAATGGCACGTTCACTCATGGGCCCAGTAACACCTGCGCATGCGACTCGACAGCACAGAGCATACTAGGGCACGTGTGGTTTCAATGCGCAAGCGCCCTAGTGGGACGAGAGCGCAAGACCCAAAATCCATGAACAGGGGTGGGCCTGGCAGGCAAACAAATCATGCAGCAAACGGCCACACCAAGGCTGGCCAGTATGGATACATATCCCCAAATGGCGAGTGATAGTTTCATTTTGAGTCCCCATGTATCCTTCCCCCAAGAAAAGAGGCCCTATGGCCCGAGGCCTACCGGGGAAACTCCTAGTGTCCTGGTGGGTCAGTCCAGCCCTGCTAGAAAGGAGGCCTTGTCAGTGGCGTGAGGTTTGCTTCCTTTTTTTCTTTTTTCATCAAAAGGGTGATTGTATTTTAACTATATGCAATAAAAAAAACGAAAACTAAACGTTAACCACCACTGGGTCCCGGGGGGTGTAGGGGGAGCGTAACGGGGTAAAACAGGCTGGGGGGATTTTGCAGTTAGCATTATGAGGGGCTGCACTGCAGGAGGCTCAGTCAGGATTTGTTCGCTTGCTCTGGACAATGATTTATGCCCCACAGCCATGAAAGCAGAAATGACCAGGGATATGGAGGGCCATTCACACCTCTAAGTAAGGTAGCACACTTGCTCAAGCAGGCTGCCTACAACTATCTAGCAAGATCCTGCATTGCTTTTTTATCTGCACTTGTAATCTTACTTACGTTTCAAACCTCTCATTTATAAGGTAGCTATTGTTTCAAACCTATCCAGTAGATTTCTGTAATTGAATGTAGGTTTTTATGTGTGGGAATAAACTGGTGTTCCAACCATGCCTAATAAGATGGTTAACTGTAGAAAACAATAAAAGGCAGGTGATGGTGCTTGGACACAGATTTCTACACCAGGTGCATAAACGGCTGAGGACCCTGACAAGTTACAATGAGTGGAACACAAGATACTGCAAGCATTTTTAGGCCTTGTGGTCCAGCAGTTTGGGCAGAGCTGATCACGTTAGTGGCAGGGAGGCCAAGGCTGATTCATAAATAACGGTATGGAAGCCTGACCAAAGCAATGGCAGTGGTTAAGATTGTTTCATAGACTTACATCCGTCAGACTGAGAGCCCTTACAAATTCCATTAAAAGTATATATTCTGCTGCATTAACTACTTGAGTATAAGTGAAACAGTAAGGTTGGTAGTAAGAACAATGTAATTCTGGAGGTGAGAGTTTAGTAAAATCAAAGTGATTTGATGTAAGGCATTGAAGTAGGCTATTTGGTGTAAGCCAGAACAATTGCATTGGACCACCTATAGGATGGAGAAAGGATGTTTAGTGGGATACACATTCAATGGACGTGTTTGGTCGTTCTCAGGGCCACTGCTTCCTCTGCTCTCTTGTGCAGCACTTCCTCCTCTGACTCACTGCTCTCCCTCTGCTTTCTTGCCTATCACTTCACATCTCACCCATCACTCTCCCTCTCTCTCATAGTGTAAACATTTTTTTATTTTTTTTAAATGTAGATTTTGACCCAGTTCCCCAAATAATGGGGCATTTAAAAAAAGAACAGAGGATGTGCTATTTTTAGACAACCCATTTTTGGAAATGAGCAGGTCACCTTATTCTCAAAGGTGACCAGCGCATTTCCACAGGCTTGAGCTGAAGCGCAAATTGTGCGCTGGCCAGCTGCCTTGAATGGTGTTCTGGGTTGTTTGACCAAAGTGTAATTATTTGCGGCGGAATTGACCATAGTCAATTTCGCTGCGAATTGATTTGCACTTCAGCCAAACAACCCAAAATGTACCATTCACCACCACCCCACCCCCTCCCCAACTTAACTGCTTGGTCGCTGCCGCTTCCCCTGCAACCCTGCGGTGCCAGATCCGCCCCTCTAACGCGGGTCGGATCCGACTCTGTAGGGTCCCTTTTTTGTTATTTTCTTTTTTTTCTGTCCCCGCCTCCAATTTTGAGGAAAAAGGGGAAAACACTTCTGCAACCACCCTATACCAAAAATACTGAACATGGGGAGCGGGTGACACCCCCGCAACACATGTTCAGTATTTATAAAAATCGATCGAATAGTACTGGACGAAACAGGTAAAATTGTAACATTCAATAGATTTTTGTCATCAAAATGGGCAGTACTTTGAATAGAATCGCTCTCCCGACAGTGTTCTGCAAGCTCCCAGCACCTTTCACAGGTACAGGCCCTCCAGGTGCCTGCCGCTGTAACATGCGACCCAAAAAATTCATTTTTATCCTGTTTGAGGAACAGAAATGCAAGCGACACAGCAGCGGTTCATACCTTAAAAGAAATGCATGACAGGGTCAGGAAAGGCCCCGTCATGAACTGGCAGCCCCACATCCTGTGCGCGTAGGGTTGCTTACAATTTCTGCACATTTAAAAGTGCATCTTGCTTGGAAATGAGGGATGCGCTTTTAAATTGACAGAAACGCCACTTTATTTGATAAAGGAGGTGAAAAAGGCCATCTGAATGGGCGCGCATATAAAATGTGCCCATTCATGTGTCCCTTGTGGATTGGGCTGCACTTTTTTGGGGCGCAAGTGATGAGATGTGTTAGCGCATTTCATTTCTTGTGTAAAAAAAAGTTGAGAACCTGGCATCCTGAGTATTATTTTTTTTAAAACAGTCATTTTTGCCGATTACTTAAAAATAATGTACATTATTATTATTTTTTTAAAAATGCTGTTTTTGCACAAAACGGCCGTTTTTGCGGCATTTTGCACAAAACGGCAGTTTTCGCTGCATTTTGCGGGATCGCAAAATCGCTATAAACTGGAGGGTCTGCTTAACAGTGGGGTTCTGACCTAAACAGAATGCATATTTGTCTGTGTGGAAGCCTAGGCTGCCTGGCCAGAACTTTTCATGAAATGGGCAGATGAGTAACAATTAACAATGTCCGTATGCAAACTGAATACATAATGTGTATTGTGGGTCTTGTTTGAAAAGTATGATATAACTGCTAGGTGTTTAGGCAGTGGCAGAAATTGAAGTTATTTACGGTGGGATCCCACCAGTGACAGAAGGGGAGGGAGTGCGGCACTGGAGGATTGTTCCCACTTCCCCCAATAAACATTTGGCTCTCAGAAGATTGATCATGAAACCTTGAAAATAACACAAGAAAAGAGCACCTCTTTATATGTTTCTGGCAACGTATAAACGGTGCACATGTTTAAATGTAAAAAAAGGGTATTGAAACATTTCCTGCAGAGTGCAATCAGAGGTGGATTTAACAGTCGGACAATGGACAAATGCCTGTGGGGCACCCTTGCTCTGCCTTTCTCCCCTCAAAGTCAGTCAGAGCTGCACAGGTCCTCCCACTGACACCTTATCTTTTTAGCATGTCTCAGAAGCAGATTATTTAAAATAGGAAGTGATTAGTGATAGGAAAAGGTCGTTTTTTCTTTAAATGCGCTTTTAATACACTATTTAAGTGTGGCTGTTGGGTGATTAGAAGTGATGGGGGTACAGAAAAAGCTGTGTGAAACAATGACATTGTTATGAATTTCATTTCACTTTGTGCCTGTATGGGATTTTATTTGTATATTCTGATTAATTAGCTTTCTGGAGCTTGAGGGTTCCTATCAGCATGGGGAAAATAAAGTTACAATCAAAAATCATTTTACCGCCACATTTACCACTCCACAGGACTTGGAAAATTGCCACCCCTGATTGTTAATTTATTGGTAAAAACAAGCAGATTCCAAATTGTTGATTGTGTGAAAGATTAATACTTTTCCAGACACATAGTCCAAAAGTGAAGTGAAAAGGCGGTGTTCCCTATGTTTTGCTATTTACTTTTCCAGTACTTTGTGGAAACAATTCAAATTGCCTGTAGGGACCCTGAAGTACAAACAGTAGCAGTTCCCTCTATGCAATTTAGGATTCAAAGCAAAATGTTCCCAATACTCTTTTTCATCAACCCGATTCTACAATGATGAAACAATGATGAACACATTGTTGGGTTGGTTTATCATGTGACTTGTGCATTTTTTAAAGCAATCTGTATAAAAGTGAGTATTATTAGTTGTTATTGTTTGTGACTCATTACAAACCTTTACAAAAAAGTTAGTAAAGTAAGAAAAAGAAAATAAATAAATGGAAAAAGAAAAGTAAAGAGAAAAATCGAATGCAGGATCTTACACATTAAACAGCATTTTTATTTTCATGGCTATAAATCATTGGTATAAAAGTATGCAATTCATAACAATAAATATGTCTTCCTATAAATCATCCCAATCACTTAAAGTGTCTTTTACATACAGAGTGACATGGTAAGCAGGGTATAATAAGTACCATTTCAAAATCTGTACAAAAATTGACTTTTGTGCAATGACCCAGAATTGTAATATTTTCAGTATTTAAAACCAAACTTCAGTACATATTTGTACCAACTTTAGCTGGGCAGATGTGTGGTCAATTACCAACATTTCAGGCTATGATGACATTCTGGCTTTACCACTTAACTAAAGTGTGTAATCCTGGGAAAATCATTTCATCTCACTGTGTGCTTCCTGCCAAAATTAGGAGCCCCTAGAAGTGATCCAGTATAGTTTAATAGATGGGCAGCACAGGGGTCAGGGCCAGTCAAGGAGACATACACACATCTTTCTTTGGAAATTACAAGGCCACATTTATTGAGCAAAATTGTGACATTCAAAATAGCAAAGTAGACATGTCAAAAAAGAAGTCATCATGGACAACTGCATTTTATAAACAGTATGGAAAAAGTATGTACTAGACAATGATGTATAGGGGTGACAGGGGAGCAGCAGTCCCTCCTCCCTGCCACATCCAAACGGGAGTGATGCCAGGAGGCCGGGAACCCTTTAACCTCCACTGTCTGCCTCCTGATCCCACCAAATATCCTGTTCCTTGTTTCAATATTTATCGAGGAGTAGTGGGCTGTCTTTCACAACAAAATGGCTGGACTACAAGCACCTCCTACGTGGCCTTCAGGGAGTAGCGACAGTATTCAGGGAGGTATTATTGAGCGCACACTATGTTAGATGGAATAAGGACTGGCATCCTCGTTGCTCAGCCCCTACAGAGGAGGAGGTGGCATCATCCTCGATTCTCCCCAGCCAGGCCAAGAAGACATGGTGGGGAAGGGTGGGGTAGGTGGGAGTGATTGTAAATGGGAATGTTAGTCAGGGGGAACTGTTGGAAGGTGACAGGGGGTGATATTGACACACTATTTTCTCTGCTTCTGTTTTGCTCTGTACTGTTTTCTATACCTCAATTATAGCAGTATGTTGAAAAAAGGTACAAAACATATTTCTTAAAGCATGAATACATGGGATTCATCTCTCAGACTCTTGTTAAGGGCCTCAGACTCTTGTTAAGGGCAGTATGCAGCTTTCATTTATTTTTTATTTTTGGCAAACCTTTTCCATATGGAGATACGGGAGCATATGGAAGATGAAGTGAGTAGCCAGTGGAAGTTCAAAGTAGTGAGGAAGCTTAGGGAAGGAAACAAAGGAGCAAATGGAAGAAGAGAGCAGAAGACTGTGGAAGGGGTACTGGAGAGCCTGTCATTTTGGAAGGGATGAGCAGGTGGAAGGCGAGAGCAGGTTTCCCATATGAACAAATTGAGTGAACCTGGGCAAATCACCTCATGTCAGCAAAACCCGGTGAAGTGAACAGGCTGTTTCCAGTTAGAGTAATACCCCTAAACATACAGCTCCAATAGTAGAAAAAGACAACTTCAAAAACATGCAACATTTGTTTCACTTATGACAGCGAATAACAACTCCCACCATAAGACACCCATGCCCCACCTACCCTGGACCATCTGTCAGCCTTGCCCAAGAATTCATTTGGCTTAAATCTGGCAGGGAGTGCAATCCCAACAAGCATCTTTATCAGACATTCAAGTAGTCTTGCGGGTAAATATATCAACCCTGGTCCTAACAACCTGGGTTTGAATCCAGGCTTCTGCACCTTATAAAGCAGTCTAACAGACTAAAGACGTTAAGGGCAAATTTAGGGCAAATGGATTTTTCAGATCCAGGAAGACATGTTTTGCCAGATCACGAATCTGAGAAAAGTTTGGCCCCCCTGATCACAATCCTGGCCCACCCAGATAAAAATTCCTGGAGCCGGGCCTGGTAACAACAGTTTCTTCACTTATGGAAAACACCAGGGGAATGACTCCCTTCTCCTGGTAAAAACGTTCAGCAACAGTAACCTCCTAGTTATATTGGTCAGTTCCTTGGCTGCTGTTTAGTAACCTTTTGCCTTAGTTTCTAATTCACCAATTCTATGGAAAAACAAGGAGAATGATTCCCTTCTCCTGGTTTAGTTCGTTCAGCCACCAACTATCTTTGGATGACTTCTTTGATCAACCTTTGCAATTCCTTGCAGGCTTCTCTTAGGCCTTGTTTAAAGGTCATACACTCTTTTGTTTTGCAATATACAGTTGTTCCGTTTCTTTATTTTCTTCTTGGTGATAAGAACAAGGGGAACTGTTCCTAAAGTGCCCTTGGTTCTTTCTAACACTCTGACAAAGGGGACTTTTCTTGTGGTAATCTCTGATCTTAGTGTCCCTCTTGAGGCTAGAGTGTCGAGGAAGACTACTCCTGACATGTTCTTCTCTTTTAGTCTCATTGACTCAACAACTGAGACGAGGAAGGTCCCTTGTGCTGTAGTCTCCACACTTGGTACTTCTGTCACAACTCTGGAGATAAGGGAGATTACTCCTGATGCCTTCTTTATATTCAGAACTTCTGGGACAAAGACTGAGATGAGGGAGATTACTCCTGATGCTTTCTCTACACTCAGTATTTTTGGCACAAAGATCTAGACGAGGGAGGTCACTCCTGTTACTTTTGTTACTTCTGGAACAAAGACTAAGATGAGGGGATTACCTTTTCTCTGGTGGGGACACGTCACCAGTTCTTCCTGGAATGTTGGGTCACTGCGTTCTTACGGAACGCTCCTTTTGCTTCTTGTTTCGCTCCCTGCTGTGTTGCTTTGGCTCACGGGTCTCTGGCCAGGCGGTGTCGGCACAGCTCATGGAACACTCAGTCCACCTCCTATAGATCACACCACCGTCGGTCAGTTCCCAGTTTAAAGCCAGGCCTGTTCTGCGTCGGCTTGCAAAGGAATTCTGCAACCTGCATTCAGGGTCATCCCATCTGGAAGTTTGCTTCCTCGATGTAGCTTCTTGCCCCCAGGTTCGAATTTCTCGGGTCTGCCAGGCTTTAACACTGCTTCGCTTCTCATTGAGCCCCTTTTCCATTATTATGTCAGACAGCTGGGTCCTCCCCAGCGGAGTGTCATAGTCCTTTGTATCCATTGTGTATTCTTCACGCCTCCTCAGGGCCACCTCTTCCCAGTACCTTCTGTGCCTGGAAAAGGAGTTGTTTGTATAACTCCACCAATCTTCTTCTTCACAGTATTCTATGAAGATGAGTTGAGATCAGACTGTGTGTTTGTTTTAAGCTTCCCTGTCTGGGTGGTATCAATTCTTAGGGGTTAGCGGGTACTTTTAACGCGTGACCGGCTTATCGATGTGAGCATCACGTATTGTGAACGGTAATTTCTATTTCTTTTTCCGGTTTGCCATTTTGTTTGCATGCAGCCTTTTCGGCTGCAATCTTTTAACATAGATTCTTCAAATTGTTTCTCAGCAGAATATATGGGTTTCATAGCTTCAAGGGCAAGAGGGTTAGGGGGTTCCATCATAGAAAGGGAGTCATTAGCCCCACGATGAGGAGAATCTCTCCCTGTGAGGTCCCGCTTTCCACCACCCAGAGGGGGAATGTAGCATAATGTGCTCACCTCTCTAGACTCACAGGGAATGGCTCCCCCCAGGGGAGATATGGCATGATCCCATGCAAGCAAATTTCAAACAGGTCTAACATCCATATGCTTAACAGGGATCAAAATTAAGATTGGATAAGCAGGAGCTAAAAGAAGCGCCTGGATATCCAGCATTAACCAGTGACCAGGAGCTACCACGGCATGACAAGGATCTTAGTACATAACGTTCCGCAAATCAAACTTCCACATAAGATGCAAAAATATAATTTTGTCATTTATGTATGACCTCCTGTGCTTTAAATGTTGTATAGATGCTTCCTTTGTTCTGCATCAGTTGGCCTGGGGAGCCAAAGGTAGCTCCAGGTAAACCAGGCTCTTCTAGGCTTCAAGCAGGAGCAAAATAGCTCGTAGCTCCTCTCAATTTCGCACCCTGCTCAACATTCTCTTACTCAGGCACCAAATACACGTAAGGCCTCTATAGTCAACTCTGGCACGCATAACCATTTTCAGAATAGGCAATCACAAATATTGATCGCCTATGAAATGGCCCATCCTGGGAGCTTTGCCAAGATAACAAATGTGAGTGGGCTGTACATTCTCAAACATTTTTGGTAGGACCACCCAAGCTAACCTATCACCGTGGGCATCCTGTATCCAGTGAGCTCAATACAGTAGAAACATCCAAAAAGCATTCGGGAGCACACAAATCACTTATCCGCCCTACCAAGGCACGTGCATGTCAAAAGCCACACATAAATTAATAGGAAAAGTCATTACCCTATATGTGTCACAGTACACCCTTCTAATCTTTTGGTGTACTCAGCTACCTCCAAGATACAGTAGTGCCATGCACAACAGTACCCTAGTCAATATGGCAAATATATGCACATATTTTTCTGAAGACAGGCTACCAAGCCAGCCAGAAAGCTGGAATACTACAAGCGGTCCCCACTACCTCTAATATGGCCTCGGCAACTACCAGCTCCACCTTTACCAGCACCACCACAAACTGCGGTAGGAGCATCCGGCACATGACACCGGCAAAGAAATCCTATGCCTCAGTCTCATCTGTAGCTGCTGCCACCACTAGGCTGACAGCCATCGCAGCCTTATACACACCCACCACCACCAGCCTGCTAGCACCCGGGGGCTCACCTCCTGTAATGTCTGCCCACACCAGCATCACTGTCAAACTGTCAGGACCCTTGCCTCCTGCACTGCTGGCCACCACCAGCCTGCCTGCACCTGTTTGCAGCATTGTGACCATAAAGTGTTTCCCAAATTAACCGTTTCAAATTGACCATTTGTCCTAATTGACCTAACAATAGGGGTCCTAATTGACCTTCCGCACAATTGACCTTTAACTGTATCTTAGTTATTTTATATAGGTGTGGGTTTGGGCTAATAAATAATATAAGGGGATTGAATGGGGGGTTGCGGTGGGTTTTGGATTGTGGGGGGTTTCCCCCTGCATCTATGTCCTAATTGACCTAATAAATTAGATCAATTTCCTGCGAGCAATTCTCCCGCGGTTGATTGTGATTAGAGCAATTCGTATACACCTGGCCATAATGCCTGCTATGGGGTTAGATTACCTGCAGGCTCCAACCCATTCATCTTTCATAGCTACACCCCTCCTCAGCTGACTGGGCTCTGCCGTGGTACCGCCATCAGTACAGTAATATCGGTACGGATGATAATAACATTGCAGAGCCAGGTTCAGATGGGGCACGGATGAGATACCTAGGTGGCACCTCTACCACTGTTCATTCTTCAGAGGAGCTGCCCCAGTACACCCTGTCAGCCATATTGCAAAGACCCATTAGGACAGATCAGTGCCAGAAGCGTACTGAACAAATTGCAGAACCTCAGTTCCAACATTCCTGTGCAACATGGGATACAGCGTAGGGGACCTCAAACAGGGTCGTGCATGACTTCAGTAGGCGGTGGCAACACATGAACCGGTACCACAGCTTTAAATGCAATAGTGCGCTAGATGGTGTGAGAAGGTGCTCATGAGATTACATCAAAGCAAGTCAAGAAAGCATACAGAGTGCCCTGCTCAGAACACTCAAGCGCACCCGTGTCGTGGATTCAGTATTCTCAACCTTGGCTTCCTCACACAGAAGGCAGGCTGGCTGGAGCCATGGGCGTAATTATAGGAGGGTTGTGTCTCCCCCAACTTCTGTGGCATGCCTTTTTGTCCCCCCCATCTTTTGGAGGGAGAGTAGGGGGGCCGCAATCATCAATTATGTAATTGGACAGCGCAAGCCCAGCTGAGGTGCAGCAAGGCTTGCGCTGTCTCATTACATAATGCGGAGATGCCTAGCAGATGCACTGCACCACATTCAGGGCTGGGATGCCCTGCGTGGCTCAGTCCCTCACCCTGGCTGGCCTGACTCAAAGTCAGCAGCCGGGGTGCTGAACTGGGTGCTGAACTGGGTGCTGCAGGGCCTGGCGCCTGTGCTGTCACGCTAGCAGCAGTGCTTCCGGGGCCAGCGGCACAGAGCATCACTTTCAGGCTTCGTGTTCGTGCAACACACAGACAGGAACTTGGAAGCTCATTCAGCTTCCTGGGTTCTGTCTGGAGGCGCGCGGGTGCAAAGAGGTTAGGTCGGTGTAACATGAGACGTGGCCCGGGTGGCATTTGAAAGCAGAGCAGAGGTACTTTTTTTTCAAATAGTTTTTAATTGTGCTTGTGTACGTTTGTTGGGGAGCTCTGTCCAAGCCCTCTGAGGCAAAATACATGCACATTTCCTAATTAGCATATGGATTGCACCAACAGAAGTGACTTCACAGAAAAGGACATTGCAAAGCGCATCATCAGTCTTTGATTACGAGTTTGGAGGTAGCGATGCCAATTTTAGCAGCATGGCTACCCCCAAACTCGGGTCCGGGTCCCGCAAAAGGGGACTTACCGGGCCATTCCAACCTTGGTGAGCCCGGTAATTCTCTTTCACAGGACCCGGACCCCATACGTCCTCATTCCAATTTGAGCCCCCATAGGGCTCAATGGGAATCGGGAGGATGCTAACAACGGGCACGTTAATGTCAGACCCGTTGTTAGCATCCTGGACTGCTAGCGGGTCCCGCTCTGCACGTCTGGTCTGGCCAGGCATCCAGAGTGGGACCCGCTGCAGACCTGGTAATGTGGCAGCCCAGAATGAACGGCGCCGGCCCCCTAACTGGCACCGTTCATTTCGTGGCCACCACACTCCTAATGAGGCCCATTGTGATTAAATAATTAGCTCAGGATCACACACTTGGTTAAATGATGAAAGTGGGATGTGGACAATTTAAGCGACCGTGCACATCTTTCCAGGCTTAGTTGATATAGATATTTAGTAAGGTTTTGCTTTACATTTCATGTGCTTATTATTTATATAATACATATAACATATCATTATTTATAGCAATGCATTGGAAGCAAACCACATTACATAATAAACCAGCCTTTCATAGTAAACTAACCATACACTATATACATTGTCATAGAAATATGTTGAGCAATGGGAGTATGGCTTTAGTTTCATTCTCTCCATTCTGCATGCAAAGTCACAATAGCATCATGCAGATTAATGTGAGCCTAACAAATCCTCCTTGGGTTTTAAAGCCATAGTCATTATTTCATAAAGCATACCACATTATGCACCCTTCTCACTTCAGATCACTCCCTCCCCTTCACATTTCTAAAGGAACAAAAGTCCCTGCTAATAGTACCCCTCTCCCTCCCGTTAGTGCCTAATGGCTCACATTGTAATACTCTTGTTGATACAGAGCAACGTGAGGACTCTCTGCTGCCCGGAGCTCCTTGGGACATTGTCCTGGCAACGGGACACCTCTACCATTCGGAACGGGTAAGGTGTCCTGCTGCAAGGACAATGAGCGTGCTGAGCAGGAATTGCTCAGCACACATTGTCCTGCCAGCGGTACACTTTTGCCGTTGGGCACCCTCTTTGAGGTGCCGAATGGGAGAGGTGTCCTAATGACAAATGTCCCGGTCTGGCTCTTAAAAGAGCTACGGGTGGGCAGCTTGACCACCCCTTTGCGACTCTCCCACTTGGTACTCCACTGCTTGGAGCCATATGCACACAGGAAAACATACCTTAATTTTAATCAGTTATAATCTTGTAGAAAGATCTATCAGCACGTAGACATATAAGGTGCTGTGCAGAACCCAAGTTTGGAGATATATGGCATTTAAAAATCTATACCAATTATACTTGGTCACCCAGTGCACTGCATTAACCAATGGTTTCTGCCTTTGAATGAAAGGAAAAATCAGGCAAATTGCTGACATTCCAGTGAATTCGGCCTTTCGGCCATGCTTTATAGTTCAGCTAGGTCAAGTCAACGTAGCCCAAAATTTCAGGTATCAGGGGGTGATAAAGTCTGGTCTGCTCAATGGACGTTGCGCCACTGTTTCCATGTGTTATTGTAAATGTACATATAAATGTTGTGTGCACACAGTGTATGTCAGAGGAGGTGCTGGGTACATTTGTGTGTGAGTGAGTGAGAGTGTGCAAGCATATGTGTGTTGACTTTTGTACCTGAATGAATAATAAATAATGCATTGTTTGTATGTTCTAGTGGAATTAAGTTTGTGAATGTTGTGTTGTTTCACTGGGTGCATGGCAGGCCGACTGAAGATGTGTGGGGACCCAATTGAATTTTAAAGATATGCCACCAGTCTTATGAAAGTTATAACAGAGCGTCAACTACGGACTCTTGTGGTGTAGTAGTTTAGTGTTTTCCCTCAGGGATTTAGGTTGTTTGACCGACATGCAAAATCACGGCGGAATTAACCGTAGTAATTTTCGCTGCAAATATGTTTTTACCTCGGTACAAAAAACCAAACCCATTTCCCCTCAAACCGCCAGTACACCCATAAACCCGCCCATTCACCTTTTCTCCATCCGCTGCCTCTCCTGTAACCTGCAGCGTCAGATCCATCCCTTTAACGCGGGTCCGATCTGACGCTGTAGCGTCCTATTTCTTCTTTTTTATTGTTGGGTCCCCTGCCACCAATGCTGAGGAAGCAGGGGACATCCCCACAACCGCCAAAGCCAAAAAAAACGAACATGGGCTGAGGGGGGGCACCCCTGCAATCACTGCTCTTCATGTTCAGAATCTTTGGCTTCGAACTAATGGTGGTGACCGAAGAACAATTTGGCCGAAACGATCCCTCAGAGCCACCATCCGCCCTCCCTTAAACCCACCACTTTCCTTCAGTTGTCATGTCCCCCAACAACATTTTCTGCAAAGTTACTCCACTTGCTGAAGCCCCCTGCGCCTTCTTCGCGCTTTGCAATGCACACGACGACACCAGTGCAAACCTAATGTGAGAAGCGTCAGGGGAAAGAAAACATTGACAACTTCTTGACTTTGGAATGGGGTGGTGAGAGAGCATGGGTGTTGGGGTAGAAGGTGGTGGGAGGGAATGCGTGTTGGGGTACAAAATAGTTGGAGAGCATGGTTACTTTTTTATTGGTATGTACATCTATGTTAGCAATCAAACAAATGTGTAGACACCCTTTATCACGATCACTCTGTGGTGGCATGTAGTTCCCTCATCATCAGTGTCCAGGGGTCGTATTGCCTTCCAGGAGGTATGTGCACATTAATCTAAATGCACGTGTTTCAACATTGACATCGTGTGTCTCGAGAGGATAGCTCAGGGGCAACGTGCTTGTCTTGCATGCAAGATGACACGGAGCAACACATGTTCGATTCCCGGTCCGCTAAGAAACCTCTGGGTATTAATCGTGTTATAAATAACCCATCATATCATACACCACACTATGACAATCTTGCCCAATTGTTCATGGCTGTACATTAGCCGTCCACTCGTACACTATGGCTATTGTCAGATTTACTTCCCTGTGCATTCTAGGAACTGTAGTTCCATGTGAGAATTGGCTGCAGAGTTACATAGGAGAAGGTCTGTTGGTTTTTATAGTGTCAGTGGTGGCTTGTTCATAATGGGTGATAGGGTGCTGACCCAGTAACCATTATGGAAGAGCCACCAAGCCTGGGAAACCTGGTTTCCCTTTGCAGATTCAGTTCCCTAGTGTCCAGGCCCAATGTACCACATAAGGCCGGGCGCATTATTCTTAATACCCCAGATTGCATGGCACTTTGAGCAGCAAGCAGATTGGGGAACTGCAGGCCCAAATGTGTGCAGGGGGCTTCTGCTCATCCCCTCACATTCATGTGTCTGGTGCTCCAGCTCAACCACCCATGCCATGAATCTGGAAGGGCCTTTTCCTGCTTCCTGGTTCCTGTGTACGTGATGCATGGAAGCCAGAAGGCTTGAGCAGCTTGGAATCACTGTAGAGTAGGGAGCTGAAGCAGTTCATAAAACGGATTTTTGTATGTGTGTATGTAAACATGCAAGGGATTGTGTCTGTGTAAGTGTGAACGTGAAAGAGTTGTGTGTCAATGGTATGTATGCGTGTGAGTGAATCAGAGTTCACTGTAAATATTAGTATGGGTGCATGGGTGAATGATAGAGAAGTTGTATGGGAGTGTGACCGCGTGTGTGAATGGATATGAATGTGTTTATGCATGCAGGACAGGGAGTGGGGTGGAGAGCAACAGAGCAGCCAATATTAACATTTTCTTACAGTATGGCATGTTTTACTGGCATTATGGGCAAGGTCAACTGATGAGCATTCTTATGTATATTCTTATGTCAGTAAAATAGCTCAGCAGGTTAAGCGCTCGCTGCTGTGATCTGAGCATGATATGCAGGTCGCAGGTGCGAATCACGGCAAGGCTAACTCAGCCTTTCATCCTTCCGAGGTCGATAAATGAGTACCAATTTCGGTTGGGTTATATTGTATGTAAATATGTGCTCTGTAAAGCGCTTTGTATTAAGGTGCTATATAAATAACTTATTATTATAATGTGAGGATAAGGGGACTACATTGGTGCAGCCAGCATGAATGCTTTCTTACAGTGGTATAGCATGTTTTACTGCCATCAAGTCAGTTTAATGTTCTTATGTGGCATACTGGCCTACATTGGTGCAGCCATTATAGACATTTTCATATAGTGACATGACATGTTTTATTAGCATTCTGGGCACAGCCAATCTGTGTATTCTTATGTGGAGGGGGAGGATTACATTGCATCATGCACTAATGATGTTTGTTTTTGTACAGTGTCATGCATTGTTTTACTGGCATTATGTGAAAAACCAACATGATGAGTGTTTTATGTGGCCACATTGGCCTACATTGCTGCAGCCAGTATGGACATATGTTTGTACTGTTTTATTGCATTTTTGCTGGCATGATGGGTTAAGCCAACATGAGTGTTCTTACGTTGCCATACTGGCCTACATTTGTGCAGCCAGAATGACCATCTTTTCTGACATTGGCATGCATTCTTTACTATTATTATGGTCAAAGTCAACATATATATTTTTTTCTTTATTTGTATTTAATCAATTTAGATTTTTACAAATATCTTTTGGTTTTGAAGAGAGATGTTTGATGTTTTACTAAGCGATCATGAGGTTCACGACGAAGACCAAGAATGGAAGAAAAGCTTTTTCAAATGATAGATGCTTCCGAAGGAGGTGTGGTTATTTCCGTGGGCTGTTTCTGTTGCGTTTGCAAAGCCTTCTCCAAGGCGATGTTCATGAGTGTGGTCGCTGCTATTAACCATCTTGTTTGGGCTCCTGTAATAAGGCGATTCCACCAAGTGTTTTCGTCAACGACGTAGGAGGTTATGAACAGGGGACCGAGGAAGGCTTTTCTTTCTTGGTCTATGATCGGACAAACCATCAAGAGGTGCTTGATTGATTCTGTAGATTGCAGATCTTTACAGAGTCTACAGGAATTTTCCTCGTCAACATATTGTTCGTATGTGGCATACTGGCTTATATTGGTGCTGCCAGCATGGACATGTTATGGTACAGTGGCATGATATTTGTTAGTGACATTATGGGCACCGCCAACATTATGAGTGTTATTCCATGGCAATAGTGGACTACATTGTTGCAGCCATTATGTGCATGTTTACTTACAGCGGTATGACATTTGTACTGGTATTATGGGCAAAGCTAACTGTTGTATTTTATAAAATGGGGAGACTGTCACAGCCTGCATGGCCACGTTTTCTTATAGTATCATTACTGGCATTATTGGTGAATCAAACATGAGCATGTCCTTATGAAGGAATGCTGACATGTTTTGGTTCAGCCAGCATGGGCATATGTGAGCATAGTCAGCGTGGAATATGTGTTTTATGCTGGCAGAATACTGATATATTGTGGGCTAGTGCATAATTAAAATGTGTTGGAAAATGCTCATATACTCATATACCTGTCACCAATTGGATTTGCTCATGTCTTACTGATAGTATACTTTTTAGCCAATTATGCATAGAAAGTGTATTGTAAAATGTATTTCTTTAACCCATTATTCCCCCAAAACCTCAGAGAGAACCCCTGCTGCTTAACCATGACAAATGTCTATGCCCCTTCAATGAAAACATTTATCAGTCACAGCTGTATAATGTGGTTACATGCATGTGGGTAATGCATTGGATAGGGTATGTGCATGCATGACATGCATATAGCAATTGTGAGCCCCATCACTCCTTTCCTTCGCAGTTCTTTTCCTTCTCACATACATGTATTTGTTATACCCAACATTGAAGTCTGTTGACCTCTGTGGCTGTCCGTGCATCCGGAACGGTGGTGTTGCATAGCACTATGGCATAGTGTGTGTAATGTGGGAACAGGCCCATTTTACAGTCAAGTCTACATTGCAGGTTATCTGCTCATTTAACGAATGCTGCTGTATTCTGTTCCCATATACCTGCCCTGACCCATGGGGGGGGGGGGGGGGGTGATGATGCCACATGGGTAAAGTGCAAAGCTGCAATGACATTAGGAAAGTGCATTGTGCCATAGAACCACCCACTTGGGGCATTCACCACAGCTGGGGTGGGGTGAAGGGTGATGTGCAAGTGTATCAGGCACTTCACCCAGCACATTTGTGAATGTCAGCTGTGACATGCCACGGACCATATCAATTGTGTGCTGAAAGGTGCCTATGGCACAAAGTGCAGAACGGTTGCCAGTGATTTCAGAGAAAACAAAACAGAAGTATTTTTCAGCTAAACCGTAACAGAGAAAAAAACAACGAAAATTGTTTAAAATATACGGGTGTGGGGTAAGGGGTTAAAATGGGTGGGGAGGGGATTGAGGTTAAGCACATAGGGAAACGATGGGTTGGGGGGACCCTCAAATAGAAAAAAAATACCGATGATTTTTCTCTGTTATTGCTTTGCTGAAAAATACCTCTCTGAAAAAGTTGTCTCTGAAATCGGGTAGAACCGTGCAGAGCAGACACCCACTTCAGCAGTGGGGGACTGCGGGTCGGAAATGTATGCTACTCTGGATGCCAACCTGGATCAGGGTCAGTAGGACTTCTAGGGTCTCCTGGCTCAGGAGATACAGTGCGATTAACTGCCCAGCGGTCAGTGCACAGGGCGGGCGCCTGATGGGGTAAATGGGTGGCCTTCTGACCACATTCCTCCTCCGCCTCTCAGGAAAACACTATCTCACCTCCCTGTCCATCCGGAAACCCCTCGATATGGCAGCAGTAAATGACACCTGATACAGTAAATGAATGTGAACAGGTGGGTTGCGATGGCGTCGCACAGAACTACAATTCACAACGGACTCATTATCTTCTGGGCATGCATCCGTAAGGTGCCCAATTGCAAATACCCCGAAGAGCCAAATGGTAGTGCTCCTCATTGAGTATCTGTCATTCTCACTGGAGTGCTCTTGCTGCTCTTTTACCAACATGCTCTACACTTTCCCACTGTTGTTGGACTGACATTGTTGTAATCCCTGATTATCTTGCCTGCATGCACCCGATCTCAGAATCTCCCTGAGACCTGCTTTTGGATTCCCTTTGCCTTGTTTGCCTGCATGTTACTGGGCCCAAATATGTTCTAGCACTTCTGTGACACTGCAGGTGGGCAGTTCCCCACCACTGCTGCCATCACCCATAGGTGCTCCCCACAGTGTCAGATATATGGGGTTACACCACAGCTCGCGCCTGCTCATTGTCGTTGATGGATGCACTGACTATCACCACTTCATAACTAAAGTGAGTCTGAGACAAAAAGTCCTGGGGCTCAAAAACAAGGGCTAAGGCTGAGCCCTGGCAAACACCCCCACACAATGAGCACTGACACTGATGACTGCACGCTACCAACCTCACACTCTTCCTCTGAGTTAGCTCTGCTTTTGGATTCTCTTGTATTTGTCTATCTCCCAATTGCCAACTTTGGACAAACTTTCTGACCTGCCCTTGATCCCCAGTGCCTCAGTATGCTGCTCCTTGAAACCTTGTACTGCTCTGACCGACTCCTGAATTATTTTGCAAACTCTGGATGTGATGCACAAAACTCTGCTGGATCTTCTTCTACACTCGGCCTTCTTTCATCGTTGGACTACTACTGCATCTCTTAAAATGCTTTTTCTGTCTCCAGATGCTCCGCCCATGCTCTCTTGGGTCAGGATGGTCGTGGTTGCCATTCTCATGCCTTCAAAGTCTCTCTGCGTTGCCTAGCGCCTTCCATGTCTATTTAGTGCCTCGCCCTTTTCCTGCAGATCAGTCAATCCTCACATCAACCCACCTGTGTAGGTGTAACCGTGCTCATCTTCAGGATGCAGGTTCTTCTTGGCAAGAAATGCACAAATAATCACTGTTCATTGAGCCTCATTACAAGTTTGCCGGTCCGGAAACAAGGGTGCCGGTAAGCTCACTGGCACCCTTGCTTCTGGACCGGTAAACTACGTGAGTGCCTGCCGTGGCCGCTGTGCCTGACAGGTCAGCCTACCATAGCTGCTGCGCCCGGCAGGGTCAGACCGTTCACCGAAATGCCTGCACCATTAACAACCACTCCCATAGAGGGTTACTGCCGGACTCGTAATGTGTTTTATTTGCAGCTGGTAATTGGTTGATATTCTCCCAATTGTTGTATAGTCAAGTGAAAGCACACAGATACCTACGGGTTTAGTGCACTATATAAGCTAAATAAACTAAACTAAACTCCCCGACCGTCGACCTTAATTCCAAGAGAATTGCAGATTATTACACTTGATCTGGGGTTGAAGAGAAGGTCCTTGGGGACCAACATCGTAAGATTGTGTGCCCCGATCAAATCTTGACACAGCTTTGCCCTTGAGGGATCTTTTGCTGCCATTGAAGCACATGCCTCTACAGGTCTATGAACAGAAGGAGGATTTGGGTGTTGAGGTTTGCAAGTGCTAGGGGCTGCATGGTGCTCGGAATTGTTTTTGAGGAAGGTGTGGCCCTTGTATACCCCCTTGGGAGCTATTGGCTGCACCTGTATGTTTGTTTTCATCAACTGAATGCATTTGCCTCCACCCGTTTGGGGAAGCAAATGCCAACCTTTTTTGGAGGTCTACAGTCGGTTTTAGGCGTTTTCATTGTTTTGTAACGTACAATCAGCTGGACTTAACATGTTTATTTTTTAAACGACAATTCCTCCAAAGGAATTACCACCATTTTAAGGAGGTAATTACTCCATCGGTAATTCCTAAGAGGAAATCATGCTGAAAGAAGTATAGTGATACATTTGCTATTTAGAACAGGTGCGAAAAAACCTAAAGGCCTTTCCAAACACTTCTTTCTTTCTTGTGAACATTATCCCATACTCTTTTGTATTTAGTAGTAAGGATTGGCAATAGTTTTGTTTTAGTATAGGCCCTTTTTTTGACAAGATGCTACTAGGACTGCCTTATTATGATTTGATGGTTGTAGCTTGCTCCCATCTTAGATTTAGGTTTAGATTAGGCATTTTTCCAACTGCCTACACAGTTTAATAAACACCCTTGAACTGTGATCACTTGTGTCTGTCTTTACTGTTGCCACCATGAGTTCCTAACATAAGGCACTGGTTGCGTGACCTGGAGTGGGTGGACCGTGCAGTCTGACAACTGCAACACGACCAGGGGGGGCCCTAAGCTGCATGAAGAACAGTGAACTGAACATTATTATTATTATACAAGAGTCAACAGTGAGCCAGTTACATGTTTGTGGAGTATAAACCAGTAAAAAGGGCCCGGCTCAGGGTGAGGGAAGTCTGAGAAAACCTCTACAGAAGAAAATCCTGCCAAGTTATTGTGAACTTTTATCCAGTCAGTCGACTTTGTGGAACTTTCTAAACCAGAGTGCTTTGAACTTGGGGAAGGGAGCTACAGAGGAGTTCCACTTTCCCGCTACCTTTACTTTGAACACTGTTGAGTTGGCCAAATCACATTCACCCTGTTATTCTGTAGAAGTGAGGGCAAGCAAAGGTTTTGACGTAGGCAGCCTTTTACCTTTGATTTACAGACTTAGACTCCCCTTAGTTTTCCTTTCATTAGGGAACATTGCCACCTTAGAGTTAGGGCAAGTTATGTATTTTCCCATCTTGAGCACTGAAATAAAGGTTTTTGAAAATATACTTTCCTGTCTGTGTCATCTCTTGATACCATGCCTGTCTCACACAGGGCAGACTGGTAAAAGTTGCAGTAATTCTGTTACAAGCACTTTTATTTACCACGTGCAAAGAGGTCCCAAAAGGACAGGCAACCACAGCTGTTCTTTGTCACAAAGGGTCATCCTGGATTGTGAACAATGCAGTTTAACCGTGGTTTGCCCATGATCTTTGGATATGAATTTTTGATTTTGCTCATCTCTTTTTCATGGATAATTATTGAGTGGAGGGGTGTTCATATTTAGGAAGAACATGTGTATTGCTGTTAACAAAATGTGACAAAATCCTCTGTTTGGCCTTGGAGACATACAATGGGGTGGTCAAAAGTGCTGGAGGAGTCCCATGCTAGTGAATGCTGGACCCAGAGGCAGTATCCACGGGATCCCCAGATCAACCCAACTGTGTCCCCCCGGCAATGCAAGAGGCAGCCTTAGAAGTACTCACATCATTACCAATGGCAGGCATCCATGACCACCTAAGGGGCAGCCATAGGAACACTCACAAGCCCTCCAATGCTACTGACTTTCAGGACCACCTACAGGGTAGTCATAAGGTCATTCAAAGCCCCACTGCCAGTACCTATATGCAAAACCACAAAGAGGTTACACATAGGGATATTCAACCCCACCACCTCTACCCAAACCAGTGACCACCACAAAAAGAGGGGCAAGACCAAACCCCTTAAAGAGACTCCTTCCTATAAGTCTGACTCTATCAGAACTATTCCCACTCCCTAGCCAGAACCAAACATCAGGTGCAAGAAAGGAAGCCTTTCCCTCTAAGGGAACAACATAGTAAAGAAATACATTATTTCTTTTGGGGGTCAAGGCTGCAGGAAACATTTCTCAAATGTCCTCACCCTCATGCATCCCATGGAAGCCCTATGATACAATGTCGCATTAGAACCCTGGAGATTTGACTGGTGCTGACAACGTGAAAACGGAAACAAATTGACAACGACTGTCTGTCTCACTAGCATCTCAAGGATTACAAAAATTGCACATTCTCTATATCAGGCATTGGTAATGTAACCAACTCTCCAGCAAACTGTAGGATTTTCTTCACTCCTGATTCACACATTGAGGGGACAGAGAGACCCTAGCTAAGGAAGGCAGTAGCAGCAGGGCTTCAAGAGTGGGGAAGCGCCATACAGGTCAATGGCATTTATAAACACCAAGAGGATGGCAGTCCTTTGTGTAACCTTAGGCCAGCCTTCTTTAAAACCACATGACCACCAACATATGGCCCAATCACAGAGTAGTACAGTATCCTCACGCCTCATATGGGGAGCAGAGACCCTAAAAGACTGTATGTTCAATCTGGTAGGGTTGGGAGTTTGATTAGGAGTTTGAGGAAGGAATTTGGTGGCACGTGGTGAGAAATCAGAGTGCTGGGAGGAGAACAGGTAGAAAGAGTTGGTGTTTGGAGTAAGAGTTTAGAGAAGGTTGGAAGAAAACGAAGTGTAAACAGGGTGAGAGAATTGGAGATTAGAACACTTGAGTCATTGAGGCGGAAGGCAGAAGCTTATGTAGGTGAGAAAGGGAGTGATCATCAGGAGAAGAGTTGTTAAGAAGTAGAGGAGGTTAACAATCAGAGAAAGAGCGGAAATTGTGAAGAGATTGGTAAAGATTTGGTACCATATGGAGCGATAGAGTGTAGGAAGGTTGGAGGTGAGGAAATAATTAGAGCAATGAGATCAGGAGGGGGAAGGAGAGTAAAGAAATTACTGGAGGAAAATGAAAGAGTAAAGCTAGACAGGGAGATATAGACACAATATGGAGCCAGGATGAGAATATTCCCCCTACCTGAGGTAAAAAACATGGAGATACCAATGGACCACGTCGATCTAGGACACGATCTAGATGTGGTGGGGGAGGTACAATATGTTTCCATCTCAAAGACTCCAAGAGCTCACAATACGATTGGTCAGAAAGGGGTTGTCTCTGTACCAGGAACATACAGTCAGGGACCAACCCAAGCCTGAATCATCAGACCATGTGAGAATGAAGCAGAGCAGAAAAAATACACAGCATCAAACCCCCTTAGGAATTTTCAGAATTTTTACTAAACCTAAAACATGTTGGCCATGGAGACGAGGAACATCAAACCCAAGTGGCGAGGGTTCAGGAAACCTGAAAAGCATTCAACCCGAAGACAAACGCAAGAGTCATCAACTGGAACTGTGATGGGGGCCAGGCAGAGCCCAACCCCTTTGACCTTGTAAGAGACCTTTGTTTGCAAGAATATTTCCTAAGATAATGTATTTGAGAAGCAAAAAGATATGCTTTTTATACATCACCTTCTTTACCTTTCTGACAAATAGAAAGCTCCTTTACTCAAAGGGGTGAAGCCCGAACACCCAAAAAGACTCCAGTAGCAAAATGACTTAGTGGTTCCTTATTTACACAGCTTTTACTTTGAGTTATCCCCTACGCCTGCCTTGCATTAGTTCCAGTATACAAATACAAATCTTACGTTTATCACCAGTACTTGTCTTGTGTCCCCTATTTTGCATGCTCTGCGACACGTGATGTCATAAGTGGGTTCTGCCACGGTAGCCAGACCCACAACGGCCAGAATTCAGGCAGGGACGTCATTTCACCAAGATTCCAGGGGTAGCGGAAGTGACATCACACAGCCCTTGACCTCTGATGACATCACAGTAAGTGATGTCATTTGACCCCACCCTGAAGTGATATCGCGGGAAGCGATGGAACATGACCTTTCACCCCTTGACAAAACAGGAAGTGGCATCACATAGCATTGTTCCTTAGTACACTACGAAAAATATGGTTGCAATATCACTATAATGTGATGTACATTTCATACAAGAATGGATCGCCATATGTATTGTTAATATCACTCTGTATAGGCCCATATTACCAAATTACTGTGAATGCAAGCAGACGTCCATGACCTAATGATAATGATAGCACTTAAGCTTAAGTGCTTTATATAGAATAAATATACACCTAATATCAACCAACCTGTGTTAGTACTCATTCATCGACCTCAGAAGGATGAAAGGCTTAGTTGAGGTGTTTAAAAACAGACTAAATCAGTGACTCACCCCCTGAAGTGTGCCTGAAATAAACCTTTAATGAGTCTAACATTTATTGTATAGAATACCAGAAAGACACAATATTTGGTATTCCTATTCTTTCTTATTTAGGGTCAGTGCTGAAAGTGTTAGACTTGTGGCACCCCTGTTCTTTTTTTTTTAAGAGGCCTGAAAAAGAAAGCCAGTCACTCCAGGAGTAAAGAGCCATATGGTGCTGGCCACAGCCCAGGAGCTTGCATTACAAAAAAAATAAAAACAAAAAAAATGTTTTTATATTTTTTAATTGTTTTTAGGGGTAGCAAGGGAGACCACAGGGGTAGCAAGGGGGACCTCAGAGGTCGCAGTTGCGACCTCTGGCGACCCCTAAATGACGTCCCTGAATTTAGGCACTGTTACATTTTTCACCCTAGGCAGAGTAGACCCTGGGAGATGGGAATTCGGCCTTGACTAGCAGGATATTGCGAAGTCAGGGTCGAACAGTGAAGACAAACTACTGTCACTGTGCTTGGTCATGCGACAGATGTGCCAGCAAGGTAACCAGTGCTTAATCTGTAAAACAAATAAGTGCCAGGGCTCAACAAATCTTGGCTCACTAATGCCGGCCTCAGCGGCGCCATGGTGCCGGCGGCCCAACTCAGTGCCAGATCGGTCCACCACCAGCCCATCACACTGCTGCTGCTCCATGTCACATGTTTGGCGCTGCAGCAACTGCTGGAACGGGCTAGTAGTGGCATGGATGTGGAAGGAGCACACATGGGTTGAGGAAGTATAATGCTTTAAAGTTGGAAAACAAATGTATGGTAGGTTTAGTGGTTTCGGCACCCTTCTAGACACCTAGTGCAATGACCAGAATACACAAACCACATCACAGATGGGGGTATAGAGATTAGTTAGAGGTCCCATTTCTTTTAAGTAGTGTTGCCAGGAGTGTGTCAAGAAACAAATTGTAATGCGCCTTTTGCCAGAGCTCCCTACATTAAGCAGTGCTATCGCCAATTAAACCATAAGTGCACATTTTTTGAAGTGCACACCTTGAGAACTAAATTACTCTGAGGAGCTGACCATTTTGAAATATTAGGGACTGGGCCAGGCAATCTTTGCAGGTTAGGCACAGTGAGATGTAACGAATTGCTTGGGATCCGACACATTCACTCACCTTGAGCCTAGAGCGTGCTGGGAGTGGGTGCTGGATTGGAGTACAGTAACGCACGCGTTCCTAAAACGGGTGACCTGACCAAGTGACACACAGCGCCGCAAGAAAAAAAAAGAAATAAGCTAGCGCGCCGCTCAGAGCACGATTGATTACCAGGTGGTCTAGCAGCAGTTTTAAATTAGGCAACCCCAAGTAAACAAGAATATTTTGTTGTGCATGCAAAAGACGGGTCGAGTCCTCCAGGCCAGTTGACTAATTTGTCACAGGTTACTGGCCTGGAAGACCTGACCCGCCGCAGCATCACAGCACAGGGGCAACGCGATGGCCTTGGAAGCAGGACCACGTAGAGCAACAGAGATTCAAATCCCGGATTCCATGCTTAAAAACTGAACCCAAACCTGTTATTGGGCACACTATCAAAAACCAATTCAATCAAAATAAATAAACAACAACGTACTGAGTGTGACCAAGGAAGGACTCTGCAGCTCAGCTGCAATCTGCACTCAGACTCAAAAGAGTGCCGGTGTCAGAAAAAGAGTGACAGTGTTGGCCACTGGCAAACACCGGCACAGGTTAAGCACTGAATGTAAGTACCATTAAAAACTCCTAGGAGCAGAGAACATGTATAATGTTTTGAAAACCTCAATATCAACTCAAATTAGACCATCCACACTATATATATATATTATGCGCGTGCCGCATAAAATGTGTCACTTCTAAATGTGCTACAATATTTTTATAATGCTGCTTATACTGCACAGTATATATTAATTTACCCATCTGCCAAGCTCCACACATCATTTATATGAATGAAAACCTTTTTGAGCGATTGCTACTAATCGGGAGGCATACTAAGGGCATTCGAAATTAAATATTTTAAGTTTAGTAGCTACCTATCACTAATTCAATTAAGCATAAATGTCACAAAATGCAAATATTTTTGAATGCAAAACTTCAATTTTCATGCTAACATTTTTTTAAATCTATGCACAATATCCTAGAGGGTGTCTCAATTGGACAGATACACATAACGGAGCTAGTGGTGTAGGGGGACAGACAGCTGCATATTGTTTTCTGATAATGACAATTATCTGTTAGTATTGACAGCTCTTGCTCAAAGCTCCTCAGAGTATCAATCACAGAGCCCAAAAAGAGAAAAGAATTATGGAAATATTCATCCACACATATGTGTCCCATGACAGTGCATTGTTTATTTATTCACATTTGTAGAGCATGCAAACAGTCCAGGGGCGTCGTGGCGCTTGACACAGAAAAAAAATCTTAGTTACAGGGGAAAAACATCTGCATTTTTAAGTACAGACAAAAATAAGGAGCAGTGCATACAGAGGGTTAGTTGAAGAGAGAGGTTTTGAGTTTTTTTCGGAAAGCAAGGAGGGAGTTTTCTGCTCTGATATCTGTGGGGAGCGCGTTCCATAGCTTGGCGGGCTATGTAGGGGAAGCCTAGCCCACCTGCTTTGGCCCTGTTGATATGTGGAATGTACAGTTGGTTGGAGTAGCGGGTTCTGGTGGGTTGTGTAGATGTGGATTTAGCTATAGTCTCTGATAGGTATGATGGCGCTGTGAGGGTGAGGCATTTGTGAGAGAGGGTGAGGATTTTGAAAGTGATGCGCTCTTTGACAGGGAGCACGTGTGCTGCCTGCCTGGTGTGAGAAATGTGATCCCTTTTGGGAATGCTTAGTACTGCTTGTAGGGCGTTGTTCTGAATGATTTGGAGTCTGTTTAGATTTTTTGCAGATGTTCCTGCTAGGAGGGCGTTGCAAATGTCTAAATTAGCACCAATAGTTGTTCTGGCTATAGATAGACAGGCTTGAATGGGTAAGGTTCAATTGCGTTGATGAGCTTAGTGGTGTGGGCCGAGGCAGAGGTGATGGCGCTGACTTGCCTTTTAATGGATAGTGTAGAATCTATGTATACCCCTAGGGTCTTCACTGATGAGGAGACTGGGATGATAGTGTTGTCTATGGTGAAGTTGGAGTAAAGCTTGTCTCCTGTTTGGCTAGCGTAGTTTTTTGACAGAGAATTATGATTTTGGTCTTGTCCCCATTGAGGCAGAGGCCACTGGAGGCCATCCAGGCCTGGACCGTGGTGTATATTAGATGAAGTGCTTAGGCGTCTTTGTTGTAGGAGCCGGAAAGTGGTAAGAGTACTTGGGTATCATCAGCATAGTTAGTATACGTGATACCAAGTGCATCAAGCTTGTCAAAGATGGGCTACGTGAACCAGTTGTACAGTGTGGGTGCTGTGCATGAGCCCTGTGGGACTCCGCATTGGATGGTGGTGGGGGCTGCACTATGTGTATTGGAGAATACCTTCTTTGCCCTACCTTCCAAGAAGGAGGTGACCCAGAAGGCTGCTTCTTTGGAGAAGTTGGCTGAGTGGGTGAGGTGTGAGGTGAGTGTCTTGTGATCAACACGATCGAAGGCGGCCGAGAGATCTAAGAGTAACAGAAGGGCTAGCTTGCCTTTATCCATGATTTGTGTGATTTGTTTTCTTAGGTCTACCAGGGCTGTTTCGGTGCCATGCCCTTTGCGGAAGCCAGATTGTCTTTTCCAGAGAATAACATTGGCTTCAAGGAATTGTTGGATCTGGCTGTGGGCATCTTTATCCAGGATTTTAAGGAGGAAAGGCACAGTGGTAATGGGGCGGTAGTTATTGGGCTGTGCGTGTCTAAGGTGGGCTTTTTAGGAGGGGGAGTACCCAGGCTTCTTTGAGGCTTGTGGGGATAATGCCAGTTCTGAATGAGGTGTTAATGAAGGCTGTCAGTAGCGGGGCGAGGGAATCGGCACAGTCCTTAATAAGCTTTGGCGGACAGATGTCCCTTTTGCACATAGATGATTTAAGGTGTTTGAGGAGGTTGATGACTTCTGGTTCAGTGATGCCTCTAAAAGAGAAAGTTTAAAAGGGGTTGGAGGAGTTTGTGGGAGTGGGGGCTGTTAGATCGGGTCCATGATGGTGAGGTAGGGCTTTGTAATGCTCCTGGATTCTTTTTTGAAGGAGATTGATTTTGTTCAGTATGGCAGATTGAATACTGGCACACCAGGCTTCATCTTTGATGATCTCATCTGGGCTAGTAGAAGGAGAGATGAGTTTGTTAAAAATGGCTAAGATTTCCTTGGATTGAGAGTTAGCATTTGTGATGCAGACATTGAAGGAGTTGGAGTTGGCTTTTGTGATGGCATCTTTATATTGGCGGTAGATCAGGTTAAAGCAAATCTTAGCAGCATCACTGGGGTTGGCCTGCCAATTTTTGAGGGCCTTCCGTTTGCAAGAGCATAGGGACTGCAGTTCTTCAGTGAACCAGGAGTTGGAGTGCAGTGACTTATTTCTTTTTGCATTCAAGTAGGGGGGTATGGAGTTGATGGCTTTAGTGAGGGCGTCCTTGTATATGTCTGCTAGAGTGTTAGGGTCATTTGAGAAAGGGGGAGCTAGTTCTGGGACATTCAGGTAAGGGGCGAAGGTTGTCCTCATTGAGTTTTTTGAGCTTCTCACTTATGCCGGGGGGCAGGGGTGAGAGTTTTGGTGTTTGAGCAAATGAGTAAAGTGAATGGAATACATTTGTGGTCAGTCCACGGGTAAGCAGTATTGGATGTGATGGTAGTGAGACAATTGTGGTCTGCAACCCAATCCAGGGTGCAGCCTTTAGAGTGTGTACGGCTTGTGACTTTTTGTGTGAAACCTAAATCATTATGTTCTTTGGCGAGAGTAGCGGCAGCTTTGTCTTTTGGGTCATTGTAGAGTCTTGGTGGAGCTTTTAATGTTGTCGCTGAGTAAGTGAATGAGGTGTCCCTGGAAATCTGATGGGAGGCCTGGGGGGCCGATATAATATATGAATGTTGATGGTGCTATTGGGGGACAGTGAGAATTTTGCAGACAGGATATCAGAGTTGCCCACCCACGGGCGACTGTTAAGTCTGAGACAAAGGGCTTCTTTGAAGACGAGGGCTACTCCACCTCCTAGGTGGGCTGGTCTATCTTGTCTGAGGATGGCATAACCTGGAGGGAGCGCTAGAGCAACGGCGGGACCGGATGCCTCAAGTAACCAGGTTTCGGTGATGGCCAATAGGTCCAGGTCATGACTGGATAGGAGATCATTTATTTCTAAGGCATGGGCAGGGAGAGAACGAATGTTCATAAGGGCACATTTGAGGTGAGGTGTTGCTCCGATTTTCATCTCTAAGGTGGTGGGGGTCAAGGCTGAAGCTGAATTAAGGGGTGGAGTAGAGGTGATGGGTGTGTGTTTTGCAGAGGTCCACAGAGGATGGGTGGGTATAGGTTCCGGTATGGATGGGTGAGCAAGCTATGGGGTGTATCTAGGGAGGGAGCGGGAGCTTAGTCTAAGATTCCTGGATGCCGTGAGTATGGAAAGGCAAGTTAGTTCCAGTGGTTGAGTGTGGGCTCTGAGTCTGATGAGTCTGCTAGCTGTATTGAGTGGGCGCGACAATATACACGTGGATGCTGTATGGGCATGGGAAGGCTGCTGAGTGGTAATGTAGGTGAGCATGGTAAAGAATGGGGGAAGTCCAGTGGTGAGGTTGTGAAGTAGTGGTCATGAGCAGGAGGATCCAGTATAGGTCGCGGTAGTATAAAAGGCAGAGAGTGTGAGGATGAGAGCAATCACTGTGGTAATAGTGAGAGGCTAGTTTGAGGTGTTTGGGCAAGAGCTGTGGAGCTTATTTGTGACTTTAAGCAGCATGGTGAGTGTAGTTCAGGACGCATGCAATAGTATTAGCTATGAGGTGCGTTAAGGGTCACAATGTCGGGAGAGCAGAGCACAAATGAGCAACAATCAATGCAGCAGTCAGTATGGTGGTGAAAACAGAATAGACAGTAAGTAGCAGGGGCATCTACCTGGGTCAAGAGGTACAGTGAGAGGCGCTTGCCGCTCCAAAAAAGGGTGCCAAACAGGTCATGGCCTGAAGTAGGCACAGGTGACATACGAATTATGGACAGTAAGCGCAGCTGTGCAGTAGCATGCGTGGCAATTGTGGTAGGCTAGTACAGGGCATTCGTAATATACAGTGATGTATGCATTTCAAAATACATTGATAGGCAGCAGGTAAACTGAGGTGTGTCTCAGAGAATGCATAGAAGCCAAGATGGAAGTTGTAGCAGGTTAGTATAGAGCATTCGTAGTATACAGTAGCGTAAGCATTCGGATATACATTAATCGGTAAGCAAGTATAATGGCGATGTAGCTCAGCTATCGCACAGTTGCCGAGATGGAAATCGAAGGCTCGTGTAGGATTGTAGGCTTTGCCTCTAGGCATCCTGGAGTAATGCAGCAGGAGAGCACGGCATACTAGATGGTACAGCTGTGAGGCTGTGATTTGAGAATAGAGTGTTTGAAGAAATTGGGCCTCATTACGAGAATGGAGGTAACCATGCCGCTTTTTGTGGCATGGCTACCCCCATTCCAGGTACCGGGTCCGGGTCCCCTGAATGGGGAAATACCAGGCCATTCTGACCTTGGAGGGCCCGGTATTTCCCCATTCAGGGAGCCCGGACCCGGTACATCCCCATTCCCATTTGATCCCCCACAGGGCTCAATGGGAGTGGGGAGGATGCAAACAACGGGCCTGTTAATGACGGTAAATCCTGACGAGAATATATGGCTGGAATACGTGCCGCATGACAAAGTGGCCGCAACTCCGTCCAACGAAAAACAATCTGCGCACAGCAGCGACCCCTTTGCTAAACCCATAGTAGCATTGGTGTGTGTAGACAACCTGCATGCTGACATCAATACGGCGACAGACACGCCTGCAACAGCCCATGAAATAGTGCCTAAAGTAACGCCTTCGTTTAACTACCCAGACATTAGAGGAAAAAGAAAACAATTGCAACCTCCCAGTGACTGTAAATATAGCGCTACAAAACCCCAAGAAGCACCAGCCTCCAGCTTTGACGCTCACGTACCTGAGCAAGCTACGTCAAAGCATGAAGCCCCTGTTCAGGAGGACAACGACGAGCTCTTCGCATCCTTCTTCGTCCCGTCACTGGCTACCTTGTCATCGAGGGCCCTCTCGCATAACCGACGGAGCGCTCCCAGCCCGCTACTCACCGCGGAGGTGGCGAGCGGCAGTGCTGATGCGAGCCGGACCTCGGAGGCAGAGGAGGAGCCTCGGTCTGACAGCGCGAGGAAACCAGCGCCAGCACCGTACGCGGCCCCGGAGTGTGGAGACGCGCATAATGCTCTGACGCAGCTGGAGATCGACCTGCCTCGGAAGTGATCTGCAAAGCTGTCCCTGATCATAAACAAAAGTCGGGTCAGGAAATCCCTCACTCCTTTGATCGTCGTAAATCAATGATCACTCTCGAGGCGACCAACTGCCAGGAAAGAAGTCCGAACCTTCTGGAAGGGGATGCTTTGGTTCACCCCATCGCAAATTTAGCAGGTGCCCACTCAATACTACCCATATTTAAAGGAACCATAAAGGTTGATATTCACCCTATCATCACTCAAGCGGACTTGTCTAGCTCTCCAAATAGCCACGACAAAGAACTTGCAATCGACGACTGCTCCTTTCTACTATAGAGTATTCGGATGATGACATCGAGCCATTTTCTTCTAACTTTAACTCACAGACCAATTATCAACTTCCCATTAACAAGAAGGGCCAATTTTTAACGACAACAACAGATACCCCTACAAGTCTCAATAGACTATTGCTGCCAAAAATGGAACAAAGTCAAAAGCAACTAAAACACAATACCAAAGCTGGTAAATTGGCAGTCCACAACAAATCCAAAGTGAAAAATAGAAATGACTTCTCCTCATCTAGGGCTCTAACTACTGAAACTCTTGCTGACTTCTTTGTTTAAAAAAAAAAGGAAAATCCAAGCAGAAGGAAAAGCCGAGATGTCAGACGCCGACTTACTAGAAGGAACGTGTCATGAGCTGACGACTGAGCTTGATCACAGTTTCCTCTCTGATTCAGGCTACGTCCAGACTTAGGCGGATGAAAATGACTCCTTGAGAAAAATAGCTTTCCTGAAAAGATGGCACCTAAAGTCAGGTTTGCAAAATGAAAGTGGAAACCCCACTTTGGTCAGGGGGCTAAGGCCGCATCCTAAAGTAACTACAATTCTATCGGACCATTCAGTTGAGCAGTCATCCACTCCTCACGCAAACCTATTGGAAGACTCTAAATCAAGGTCTTCATAAAATGCTCAGGAGTCAGCAAACCTTGCCAAGACCTTTATATCGGTCTCTTCAAACCCACCTCGTGAAGAGGTGAAGGATAGTGTTAAACCATCAGAACCAGTTTTCCTCAATAATCCGATTAGTTTGCCTTCCATCAATCCTCTTCCCATAAGAATAGGCAACATTACGGGCAGTCAAGACCCTCAAATTCCACTCCCAGTTACAAAAACGCAGAAGAAATCCTCAAGATTGAGCGAATGTACAGGTGAAACTGGCCTCTCCACCCCTTCTAAAAGAACTGATCTATTCTCTATTATGTCAACTTTGACAGTTGCACTGGCTCACTTCACCAAGCTTTACGAAGCTCTCAATGACACATTAAAAGATCAATTGACGCTAATGGCATTTATCCAAAGTAGACTTTCTTTTCATGAAGGTTACATCACTGCAAAAGAAAGCAGCAAACCTACCATGAAGGATGCCTGCTCTCAATTCGAGCAACCTGAACACTCAACGAGATGCTCAGTTGATACCCAAACTGAAGAGAACACCATTAAAACCTTTCTATTCATAGGAGGCTCTCTAAAAGAGACCAAACTCAAGGGTCAATCCACAGAAGCAATACCAGCCCAGCTCTCCCACCCAGCAAAATCTTTGGGCCCCAGCCCTTCAACCTCACTCTCATTTAAATCAAAGGAGAATCGTGCAATCAATCCTGTGCAGGAACACCTATCGGGAAAGAATTTCATTAAGAAAACAAAGCCCAAGATTTTGAATCCGAGAGCCATAAAAAAAGGCTGTATGGTATGGTCAACTGACCTATCAATCCAACAAGATACTGAGAAACCCATAGACATCCCAGTGACAAAACCAAGTGGCCAACTTGGCCAAACAAAAACCACTGATGTTAACCTACTGCCTACACTAAAACAAGCACGACTGATGTTCGAGAAAAAAATCCTCTGTAATCACTCGATCCGTTCAAGACAGCGTGCTATCTACCGCTCTCGACAACGATCAGATTCGGAAACCAGTATATTATCACTCACGGAAAGTGACCTGATGGAGGCCGCTTTGAATTCTGACACAGCCTTCAAAGATGCTGACAGCTTGGAACCCAGTGATTTACTAAGAGGTAAAAGAAAAGGCAAACCGAGACACACCCTCTCAGGGTCACGATGAACCGGTCCAAAAGGCTCCAGTTTTAGACCTCGAAAGCCCAACTTTCCTCACTTTAGAAGAAAAAAAATTAAAACTCATTGCCAAGAATAAAGATCCTAGACCAACTAAATATCCTTCAGCTAGATGTTCAACAAAAAAATAACAGCTAAAACCACAACCTTGCCTCCAAAATAGAGGGACATTGATGAAAGAAGAAAAACACAAGCCCAAGCTGGACTTGCCAAAGAGTTCCAGAGTGCACTCAAACAGAAGATCAAAAAGTCGCTCTACTCTACACAGATTTATGTCTTAAACGCGATTCAAAGCTAATAACAGTGAGAGAAGAGTCAAATATACCAGAAATTACATTGCCGATAGCCCATGGTCATTAAGAAAACCTACACATGAGCACACCGACAGGGAGAAAGGCAATGATCGTCGAACCAAAAGTGCAATGTTACTTCGCTCAGAAAGTACCACAAAACCCCCTACTTTCCTGCTGGAATGCATCCTTCATCCAAAACAGAAAAACTATTCTGACTATTCTGTACCTCGTTCCATCACTCCATCACCTTTCATCAGAGGCGATCATGGTTGTAGAATTTACAGACAAGGATTGTGTAGACAGCGTTTATCTTCACATACAATCCTCAGCTACGAAGACTTTGTTAATTGAGGCTAAAAACAAACTAAGATCTCTGGGTTATGACTTAAAAGAATATGAGAACAATGATTCGAAGAAACCAACTCCCTATGTTAACCAGCAAATTCTTAAAGCCAAACCACACGACCATAGGTCTAAAACTTTTAGATCAACTTTTGGTCAATGACGTACAACCGACGAGAAGAACAAATCACTAAATCAGGAGCACGTAAACAGGAGACGGGTTTCGTGGAATAAACACAAACATTAACCCAATCGCTCAACTGAAAAGAGAAATTCTCGCAGCAGAACCAGAGATAGATCAATGAGAAAGAGCCAAACTAGAGTCTGCAGAACTCCACAGAGAGACTCACTAAGAACAAACCATCCCCTCCTTCGAGGGCTCAAAAAAGCCATACGTGGCCTAGTTCACTGAAAATGAAGGAGTCGCGGCTGGTCCACAAAGAAATTGGAATATAACGATAGAGCGGGACAAATCTAAGCCAAGGCATATGGACTCTGCGAACGACCAGAAACAGACCTGCATAGAAGAGGAACTAAAACTGTGGGCATGGCTTCGAGGAGCCTTAGTTGCAAAACCACGATTCTAGCAACCAGCAGTGGGACAGGGAAATAATCATAACATCACAACGCTAAATAAAAAGGTGGACGTTACTTGCTTGACTCTGGGCTCATAGAACACTCGAGGCTGACGAATTCACCTGACGAATTCCTCAGACATCAACCTAGGATCATTTGATATTCTCTGTCTTCAAGAAGTATGGATGTTAAAACAAAACATGGTCGACGGCTTCGAGATCGCTTTTTCTCCAGCCCTCCAAGGGCCTGCAGGCAGACCAAGGGTGGGACTACTTACAGCAATTCGTATAGGCTGCAATATTCAATTAGTCAAAGTACTGCAAAAAGATCCACACATACTGGTTACTCTGATCCGACGATCTCTATCCCAACCTGCTACCAACAAATTGACAAGAACAACATATCTGGTGATAAACGTCTACTGGAACCCGAAAGAACTTCCTACAGAGACATTTATCCCTAAGATCGAAGAGATTTTAGATAAGGTGTGAAACGACTACACAACAGATAGTAACATTATTTGTGGGGACTTGAATTCCAAAATTGTTCTAAGACGAGAAGAAAAACAAGGGACCAACAATTCCTGGAGCCTTAATTAGAGGAAACAAGTGGGCTAAACCCATGGAAGCTTACGATATGCATAACTTACATTGCCTGAAAAAACCCACTAAACCGGACATTCCAACTTGGGAATTAGCAGGACGGCAGGCAACTTTAGATCACATATACATCTCTAGAGATCTTTTACCACACGTCACCTGCTTCAAGATCATCCGTACCTTGCATAGTGACTACAACCTCATGTTAACAACATGGGCGACCACTCCCTTTATCAGCAATGCTTTACATTCTTCAATGTCGGCCAACATAGAAACAAACTCCAAGGGAACTCGTTTGTGGTTGAAATCCATTGCAATCAATGACATAACCAACCGTTACAATCAAGCTAGGAAGCTAGAAAAGCAAAAAGAGGCTCCAAGGCTCACAGACTATTGCCCGCTTCTATTACCATATCAAGTGTCAAAAAAAGGTGGCAAAATACCAACTTGTTGAGACTTTAGTGTCGTGTAGGCAGAAGAGTCCTCTGTCCCCAAATGCCACACAGAGAGAACTCAAAGTCACTCCCTGTGCGACCGTTGAGGCCACAGGTGGAGATGGTCAACTCCGGAACCGCGAACCTCTGGGACCCCAATCCGCTGCAAGAAAATACTGGTTAAGTACCAAGCAAATGACAGTAAATGACAGTAAATGACAGTGCCAAGATAACGTGAAAAGGTCTTACCAGAGAGGTCAGGAGAAAGGCAATGAACCTATCAGGTAGGGGTCCGGGACTCACGTGGGCAGGTAGACTGTATGTAGTCCCAAATAATGGCGTGAGGACCACCTGATCACAAGAACGTGGTTTGGGAGCTGTGGAGCTTGAAAACAAGAAGTTCCAAAGAAAACCAGATGCAAAAGGGAAATCCGTGTTGCAGTCCAACGAGCAGTCTGTATTCAAACCACAGGCAAATCCAAGGTAACAAAGCCATTAAGGTAATCCAAGCGAAGTCCAAGTAAGCAAACCGAGGTAAAAAATTGAAAAGAGTCAAGAAATCCAACGGAAGCGTAATGCCAAACAGTTGCATAGAACAGCTGTGAAGCAATGAGTACACGGAGAGCTGTGTTTAAATACTCACGTTTCTGGCATTACTTCCCGTCACATGACGCGCTGTCGCATCACGTGAGTGGATTCACGCGGAAGCATAGTAGCGTTCCGCCAATTACCTAGGCGCCAAGGAAGCTGCCAATGCAAAAAAGGACGCAACCTGGAGAGCGCTCTGTTGCGGGTGAGGCGTGCATGTGCACGCAAGTCATCAGGAGGCCCACGTGAGTGCCGGAGTGTGAAGGGGGAATAAGATGGGACAGAGGGCGTGGGGTGAGCTATAGTGATTCTAGATTTTTGGGCTGGGGCAGGAGTGGGAGTATTGTCAGGTGTGTGTACAAGGGAGAGTGTGACACAACTAAACCACACCACAGCAACAACATGATTCTTAAGGAAAAGCGACTCATCATGAGACGAGCCAAAAGAAAAGCTCTCCGGTTTCCCTTTAATTCCAACTGTCTTGAAGCCGCGACAGCTACCAATCATTACAAAAGTTGGCTAAAAGGTTATAAAATCCAACTCTACCAGGAAGATTCAGAGGCTATGCTGAGAACACTTAGCGGTAAGAAATCTAAAGCCTTTTGGTCACTAATATCAACTAAAGGCGCCACAATCCAAGACACCTTAGTGAAAAGTGTAGCCGAGGAGACCTGGATCACTAATTTTTCAGATCTCTTCGGTATACTTCCGCAATCACCCCCAATGTCCGGTGGGGCTATCGACAAATGGGACATCGAACTCGATAAAACCAACATCGGAAAAAAAAATCAGGAAACTTAAAACATCTCGCGCCCCAGGTCTAGATGGTTTATCAAATATGGATTTAAAGTTAAACCCTGGTCCTTGGTCCATGCTGGTGGCTGAAATCTTTGAATCCTGCATGTCAACAAAATCGATACCCCTGTCTTAGAAAACTGCCAATGTGGTGCCGATATAGAAATCAGGTGCTAGAGGCGAACCAAACAACTATTGCCCTATTGCACTGCTTGACAGTATCGGGAAGCTTTTTGGATCTTTCCTCTTGGACAGCTTCAAAGTTTGGGTTTCTTCATCTGAAGGATCAGACCCCTTCCAAACAGGCTTCACAAAAAATCTCGGCACAACAGCCAACATATTTATACTCAGCATCTTTATGGCCAAAGTATTGGAACGCTCACCTCACTTATACCTGGCTTTTATCGATCTGTCCAAAGCATTTGGTCAATCGAGATAAACTGTGGAAGAAACTCCTTAACCGGAACTGCCTAAACTCCTTGTTGGCACCGATAAAAGAACTATATTCACAGACTTCTATGAGAGTCCAGCTTAATGGTACAGGGCTTCTTTCAACAAATATCCCCACTTATCGTGGAGTCAATCAAGGAGACCTTTTAGCTCCGGCGCTGTACAATGCTTATACAGGAGATTACCAACACACAGAAAAAGATGTGAATGCTTTCCCGCCTACTCTGGGCACTGAAAAGGTCAGTAGGTTGCTTTACGCGGATGACATAATCCTAATCGATCAAACCAAGATTGGGTTACTGAGAAAACTAGACAATCTGCACGAATATCTTCAAAGCAACGATCTAGAAAGCAACACGGTAAAGACCAAAGTAATGTGTCTAGGGAAACATTCAAGTCGAAAAAAACACAGTGCATGGTTCCTAGCGAAAGAACGACTAGAAGAAGTCAACACTTTCAGATACTTGGGAGTCACCTTCAGCAACAAAACTAGAGAATTGCTGATGCAAGAAACTCTGATTCTTAAAAATAAAAGTCTGACCAATCAACTAATTCTGATGGACAAAAGGTTCGGGCGCTTCTCGCTCAAAGCGGCAATTACCTTTTACAAGACAAAGGTGGTCCCTGCCCTTACCTATGGAGTGGAAGCCATGCCGACGATTCCTGAAGGCATTTGGAACACGCTCGAAGGCTCTCTGTGGAGTAAACTACTACACCTTTCTCCATCCATCCCGATGGCTTTGATCAGAAGAGAGCTCAGTCTCACTTCTCTTAAAGGAACTGTGAATCTTAATAGCTTGATGCTATACAGGTAAACCCGGTCCTCCAAAGAAAAAATCTATGTCCTTATTCATGAGGAAATGGAGAAAGGATCCAACAAAATGCTTCATGACTGGATTGTCAAAAATCTGGCAATTCTGGAAGAGATAGGAAGCTCAGAAGATGAACTTTTGACGAACCCTACAAAAACCGCCAGAAAATGTAAGGAAACAGATTGGTGTGACACGCAGGCAAAACCCATGAGCTATAAGTGCACTGAGCACTTGCCTCCCTATGCACAAAAACTAAATGAGCCCATCAAATACTTACTGAAATTTCCAAATAAGAAAATCCGCTCAACTTTTTTGAGAGCAAGATTAAACATCTTAAAAACAAATGAAATTCTGGGAATCTGGGGAAAATCGGACTCAAATCATTGTCGCTTCTGCGCTGAGCCTCATACAACTGAAAGCCAGAAGTATCTTATCCTCAAATGCCCAGCATTAGCTCCCAACAGGAAAACCCATTTAGGACACCTATACTCCCAGTTTTGCATGCTGGATGATGATTATTGGTGGGCTTTCCTGATGAATGGGCTCAATCGAAAGCCGATGATCGCACTTGGAAACTTCTTGCAGAGCCTCGATCTGGACTCACTGCACCAAAAAGTAAACTAACCAAGGATCTGGACCTCACAAAGCTAAAGAAACAAGCAACGTACATGATGAAAAGTCCTTTTGTAAAAACTGGTAAAACCCAGTTAAACACAATTAAAACAAATAAAAACAATAATAAATGTTGGGTGGTTACTCAAATGCATCTCAGACAAATCACTAGGAGTAGACTTATTTAAGGTCAGTCTCACCCTTGCACCCTGGCACCGCCCTGTTCTTGCCCGGTTGACTCCACTTACACAGATCAATGCTTAAGGTAATACTATGGGCTATGTGGCAAAGCACCTGGAGCCTGATATGGCGCTGATAAGACAAAGTGCATAGAGCCTGAGAGGGGGGTTGGGAAGTCTGAAAGATGCCTTGAAGCTGAGCGAGGCATTGATATGTTTTAGGAAGCACCTATAGCCTTGGGAAAGGAGGGCTGTAAAGTCTGCATATATCTAGAACTGGAGATGAGTGTTGCAAAGTTTTGAAAACCATCCAGTGCCTGAGATGGGCACTGAGGAGCCAGTCAAAGCACTGAGAGGCCAAGAAGGATGCCAAGAAGCCTGAAAGACATATAATATGAAGTGCACATTGAGAACACTCCATCCTTATACCCAGACTACAGGAGGTTGCAAACCTCTCTGATCCGGCAGCTATGTGGATTGCCTCATTTCTGGAGCATAGAATAAGTAGAGTCTGTTCAGCTTCTGCAGAAGCTACTCCACTTTCAGTTCTGTACGGGGTACCCCAAGGGGCAAGTATGTCTCCATGTTTGTATAATTTGTTCATGGCCTCTTTCTTCTTTATGTTAGAGGAAGAAGGGGTTGTGTTTTCAAATTATGCAGACGACACCCAATGTGTCATCTTGTTAACTGGACCTCACAAGAATGATGAGTTGGAGGTTAACAGAATCTTTTCACTGATTGAAAGGTGGCTGCTGGACAACTTCCCAGCTCTGAATCATAGTAAGACAGAGTTGTTGATTGTAGGTAGCCCAAAGGCTCTTAACAACCTAAATCAAGCCTACAGGGCCTTTAAACTGGGAGATGACATTATTTCTCCTTTACCCAAAACAAAAATATTAGTAGTAATACTGGACCTGACATTAAGTATGAAGGCACATGTCCCATCAGTGGTGGCGGGGGTAGTATATTACGTCAAATTGCTGGCCCATTTGAGGCATATGATATCCCAAGAAAGTGCTGAGACAATTGCTAGGGCAATAATCAGTGCTAAATTAGATTATTGCTGCAGCCTTCTGTTGGGCATCAGTCAACGAGAAATGCACAGACTACAGTTTGCCCACAATTGGGCGGTTAGAGTAGTTCTCAGACTCCCCAGGCATAGCCATGTAATTGAGGCTAGACGTCCCCTCCACTGGCTTCCCATTGAATCCCAGATTAACTTCAGAGTGCTAGTCATTGTTTTTAAATGCAGGCTACAAATAATGCTGGCTTATTTACAAGATCACATAAAAGAGAAGTGTAACCAAAGAACTCTTAGATCAGGATCCATAAACTTGATAATACAGTCAAGATGCTAGACATCAAAGGTGGAAAATGGAGCGTTCAATGTGAAGGCCCCTTCCCTTTGAAATAAATTGCCTGCAAGACTGAGGAGTCATAATTCTCTCCAAGCTTTTTAGAAGGAATTGAAGACCCTCTTATTCGCCTGATATTTCTATGCCATGGACGCTTACAACTGCATCCGTTTTTGGCTGGGAATCCAGTAAACACTCCTTACTGGCTTTGACCTCCCATTCTCTTCTCTGCCTTCTGTTTGGTGTTGTCTGTCTTTTCATAGTCTGCGCCTTTATGCATGTGGGTCAATAGTGCGCATAACAAATGTAATGTAAATGTAATCTAATGTAAAAGGCCTAGACGTTGAGGAGCCACTTACTAGTCTGAATAAAAGCCAAGAATTTGAGAGCAGTGTTCAAAAGTTTTGAAAGAGCCTAGGGCCTGAGAGAGCTTCCGAGATGTTTTAAAGTTAGCGAACCTCCAAAGGATGGAGAATTGTGAGAGACTAAGAAATGCATTGAGAAGCCAACTTGTGACTGACAACCTCAAGAAAGGAGTAAAGAGGCAGAAGACCAGGCTCTTAAGGACCAGATAATCCTGGCAGAATGAGGAGAAGCATCCTAACTATATGTGAGGAACATGCACTTAGGGAATTATAAACAATGACACTTTGAGAGTAACTATGTCCTTCTTCTGTCATTAGCACCGTGATATGAGAGTTTGAATCCTAAGAGCCAATCAGTATCCATGGCTTCTGGGCAATATTCTGAAAAAGGGTATCTGGTGCACAATAATGTGTCTGAAGTTACCTTCGATATACTAAACTTCAATATCATGGGGTTTTATCATTCAGTTCTCTAGCTAGACCGAGATTCACAATTGAACATTTAGGTAACAGCAAACTTCACTGTTCACCAGCACTCTAAGCGAGACTCAACTCTTCAGCTATTCATCTAGAGAATATAATCAATACAATTTCCCAAACAAATTATCAATGTGTTATAAAACTTTCAACAAAAAAGCATTGTCTTGATATAATTTCTTTAACATAATTCTTGATAGCATTTATCCCAAACATTTTTTTTAAATCAAGTTCTTTTGTTTTCCAATTTTTTAGTGCTTATAGAATTGGATGATTCACAAATGTCCCAATGCATATCAGATTAATCTATCCTTTATCAAGGGCCACTCCTGTCCACTTCACTGAAAAATAATATATAAACAGTTGTCTTAGTTCCACTTTAAATGTATCAATGGTATATCAACATTCACAAATATTAATCAGATCATTCACAAACCTTGTTGGTAAAAGGATTCCTACTGTTCCTGGTTATCTTGGATTATCTCTCCCCAGCTTTCGAGTTGTTCCTTTATGCTGGGAAATACCAGTGTACTCATGGATCTTGTAGCCTTCCTCTCTCTTCTGTCTCCGCTCCCTAATCCCCGCTCACCTCCAACAGCCTTTTCCTCCCCCTTCGCTGGTCCCACAGGGCCCCTTCCTCGACGCCCCATGAGGCTCTGGCTTTCCTCCTGCCTCACTGTGCTAGCAACCCCATGGTTGGAAATAGAGGAGGTACTTACGCTATCAGGCCACTGAGTATCTCTTGGCCAGTGGTCATTGCTAACTGGCTTTCCTCGTTTTCTGGAAATCAACATCTCATACTAGCAGACAGCCCTGTGACCGATTGCTAATAACCTTATTGCTGGGAGCTGCTGGGCAATACAGGCTATTATTATTATTATTATTAGTAGTAGTAGTAGTAGTAGTAGTAGTAGTAGAGTAGTAGTAGTAAGAGTAGTTTGTCATTTTTATAGTACCTTTAACCCAATTGTATGGCCTCAACGCGCTTGTAGGAGGGGCGCCCTCGGGGGACCGAAGTCCAAGCTTTGGGAATGATTGTCGACGAGGGTTGTAATGCTTGTGTGTATTTGGCCAAAGTAATTTATTGGTGGGATGGCCAAGCCCTGGTAAGCTACCATTGATGGTCAGGCATGTGGATGGGTGCTGAGAGGGGATCAGGTGAGAGAGCAAGTGCAATAGACTCGTTATGTGTCCAGCTACATCAAATCATTTCTTGTCGGACATAGCGGAATTCTGATGACAGAGGTGTTGTGCTTTGTGTTTAGTCTGGTGTGGGAAGGCGATTGCGTGCAGGAATGCGGCCGTGCCTTTGGCTTCGTTGGGTCAGCATGGAGTGCGAAAGGTCCTGTCCTTCGTCCTATTCTAAAGTCTACGTAGAAGAAGTTAGTGGCTACCTTCTGCATTCGGCCAGCTGTAATATATTTCATCTAGATTCAGTCCCTAGGCTCCACTCTACAATCACCTAGATGTCATATATTTCCTACATTCTACATTCATCTGGTTTCAGTACATTCAGTGCATTCTACATCCTCCTAGATAAAATAAATTGGGTACATTCTATATTCAACTAGATGTAATACTTTGACCATGCTCTAAATTCACATACATTCAACACATTGGCTACATTCTACATTCAGCTGGGTTCAGTACATTGGGTACATGCTACAATCAACCACACTCAATACTTTGGCTGCATTCCACATTCAAATAGATTCAATAAATTGGGATCATTTTTACATTCAACTAGATACAATACAGGATTACATTCTGCCATTGAAGACTGAGATCCTTCCTATTGGGACTCCTGCTCCCACTTTCCTCCCTTCACTTTGGCCACCCTGAATGGGCCCCCCCCTTCTCCTGCATCTGAAGCCAGAAACCTCAGAGTAATCTTCGACTCCTCTCTCTCTTTCCTCTCTCACATCCTGGACCTTGCCAAGAAGACCCACTTTCAACTCCACCCCCTAAGAGGTATCATCCCATTCCTCACTTTTCCCCAGAAGCTCAATATCTCCAGAGCGCTGGTACTCTCCAGGTTGGACAACTGTAATAGCCTCTCCCTTAACCTACCCTCTTCCTCTATCTGCCCCCTCCAACTTATCCAGAACAGGGCTGCCAGACTTATCCTTGACCTCAAGCCCAGGGACTGTATCTCTTCATCCCTAAAATCTCTCCACTCACTCCTAGTTGCTGAAAGGATCAAATTCAAATCCCTCTGCATCATCCATAAGGCTTTCTGGGGCTGAGGACCACGTTATCTACAACTTGCTCTAACCAAATACTCCCCACTAGATCTTTATGCTCCTCCAGCTCCAGCTCTCTGCCTGTCAAGCGCTCCTCTAAACAGCGTGCCGTATGGCCGATCACCTTCCTCGGGTGGCTCCCTCCTCAGTAACAGCCTGCCGCTTCCTTCTGTCTTGAGACGGATCTCCTCAAATTCCAGAAGCTCCTCAAGACTTTCCTCTTCACCGCCTCCTTCCCCCTCTCTCTCCCATGCTAAACCCCAGAGCCACTGAGATTGGTGGCCTGGGCCCTTATCTGTCCTTCCGGGTACTACCTTCCTTCCAATTGCCTTCCGCCTTCAGTCTCCTCCCTCTCCCAGCACTTGCTTGGGTACCCACTGGTCTATGTTATTCCACAGGGCTGCACCTATGGTATCGGCAGGTGACCACTCTTCACCTAGCACTCTCTGCCAAGCACTTACCCTTTACCGGCACTTCCCCCTCTTGTGAACCTCTAGCACTTATCCCCTTCCTATGTTCCCCTCTCTCTATGCACTTGCACGTTCCAAATGCTCACAAGGCCTAGTCGGACCGCCTCTGTCTTGCTCATCATTGTTATTGTATTTGCCTATTGTTCCCCTGTGCCCCCCCCCCCCTTGCCATGTGGGTGCTTTGAAACACATATTCTTGATGTATAAGCGCCTCAAAAATGCTTGGAGTTTAAATGATGGTGGGCCGCTGCGCTAACTGTTAAGATTAGTTAGTTGCTTTAATGCGACCTACGTCCTGGCACATGGTTCGGAGTACCGAACTACGGAGCACCATTCACACCTATACAGATTGGCTATCCAGCCCACTGCCCATAAGTACTGGGAAGTACTCACAAGGCGCTACAATCCTATACAGGATCACCTACCATTGTACAGCCTTGATAAAGACTATGCTCGAAACAAGTGTTGGCTCCCCTCTCACCTGTACCTAGCATGTTCTGCTAGGCCCTTGGTTATGTGTGTAACAACATTAAAACCTTCACTGATAACAACAATCAGGAGTTTTGCTCCATTATTTAAATATCCAAGAATTAACTAATTAATGGCTACAACCAATGGTTAAGACCCACCTACAGCACCATTACTCAACAAGGTTTGTCAAACTGTCCAGCGCTTTACAAATGCACAAATGCATAAACAAATAAACAAAACATAAAATTGACCTGGAATCAACATTGGCCACATTCTACATTCACCCAGATTAAGTACAGTTGGCTACAATCTGCCTTCACATTGGCTGTCCTCCCGATTTCTCGAAGCGAAACAAACAAATGACCCCCCTTCCTTCATGTGTGATACATGACTGCTCCTTAACTTTCATTTAAATGCAAAGCCCAGCACCTCTTAAGTGCAGCAACTCAGTCACTCCCCCAGCACGTCCAAGTGCATATACGCCCCGTGATTACGTTGGGCTTTGTTTTGGGAGTATTTCTGTGGACAGGACATCTGCTTTGGTCTGGGTTTATACTGTACCTTGTTCTAGGCAAGAAGGATTGGGGTCCTGAGCAGTGTCAGTGTCAGTGCCCAGGCGATGTGGGATGAGCATGTAAAAGGGGGGTGGTCTTCAGGTTGCTGGGGGAATAGCCAGGTTTTGAGTGTCTTCCTGAAGCAGAGGTAGTCTTCTTTCCAGTGTATGCTTAGTGGGAGGGAGTTCCAGAGGGTGTGGGCTTGGACAGAAAAGAAGGATCCTCCTGCTCTTGTGGAGTTGAAAGGGGGGATCACCAAGAGGTGTGCAGAGCCTGATCTAAGGTTTCTTGGTGTTTGGTAATGTAAATGTTTGCCTTGAAGGAATTCGGGGCCTGTCTTGTGAAGGGCATGGTGAGCGATGTGTACATAGCTTTGAAAGTTGCCCTTCGGCTGACAGGGAGCAAGTGAAGCAGTCTAAGGACAGGGGAGATATGTTCTCTAGGCGACAGAGCAAGGAGGAGTCTGGTTTCTGAGTTTTGGATCTGCTGGTAGGCGGGGAACCCAGATAGAGGGAGGTGGCATAGTCCAGGCGGGAGAGAATGATAGCCAGGATTGCAGAGACTCTGTGAGGGTAGGAGCGGTAGGGAAAGATTTGCCTGAGTGTGCAGAGGTAGAAATGACAGGTTTTGGATGCAGTGTTGATGTGGTTAGAGAGAGTTAGATCCAAGTCCAAGGTGCGTTCCAGGTTTTCACTGAGTTGTATGCTACTGTTGGCGGTCCTAGTGAGGCTGGCCAGGGTTGTGGGTTGGGAAAGGGAGAGGTTTTTCCACAGATCATGATTTCAGATTTGCTGGGGTTGAGGAGGAGGTGGTTGGTCGTCAATCCAGTGGTCGTCTGCCAAGAGACGAGGTCAGAGTGGGAAGAGGATGTTGTTTTGGGGATCTTGAAAATGATCTGGGTGTCGACAGCGTAATTGTAGCAGGTTAGATTATGAGAGCGGATGTGTGCATGAAGGGGGCTTATGTAGAGGTTGAAGAGAAGGGGGGATAAGCAGGCCTCTTTAGGCACCACTTTAGAAACAGGGCTGAGTATCAAGGAGAAAGGGGGGAGGAAAGTGACTTACGAACAGTTAGAGAGGAAAGAAAAGATCCATCTGAGGGCAAAACCCTGAGGCTCAGAGAGTGGAGTCTGTCTATGAGGATGGAGTGGTCTATGGTGTCGAAGGCCACTGAAAGATCAAGGAGGTTGAGTGCAGCACAGCCTTCAGAGTCTGTCTTTCTTTTCATGTCATCCCAGTTGGAGACAAGAGACATTTCTGTACCTCAGCGGGGTCTGAAACCAGATTGTTCTGGGTCAAGAAGGGAATTGGATTCAGTGTAGAGGGAGAGCTGGGAGTATGCTGTGCAGTCTCAGAGTTTGGCTATGAAGCAGGTATTGGAAACTGGGCGGTAGTTGGCAGGAAAGAGAGACTCAAGGGTGGGATTCTTAAGTAGGAATTTAACGGGTGAGGCGTTAAGTGCTGGGGGGAAAATGCCTGAGGTCAGAGAATGGTTAATCATGTCACCAGCAATGCTCCCTGTACAGGGTGAAGATATGTCCTTCAAGAGAGTGGGGGGGGGCATGGGTAATCAGGGGATCCACATAGTCGTTTTTGGGATAGAAGTGTCAGGAAATCAGAGTGAGAGGTGCGCTTAAAAGAGGAGACTGCCGTGTGTGCCAGAGCGGGCAGGGAGGTGTCCAGTGGAGATGGGGGGGCAGAGGGGAACAGATTATTCTAACTTGCTGACGATGGTGTGGTGTCGATCAATGGCACTGTTATAGAAGTGGTCTGATAGGGCATTGCAGAGCACCTGGGAGATGGGGGGAGTTGGGGAGGATCAGCTTAGAGTCCTGAATTCCACCATGATCCTATGACGTTCCCTCCTGGGAGTTGTCTATTCAGCTCCTAAAGAAGGATTGCTTTCCTGATTTCCATCCTACATGCTCTGGTCTGTCTGGCCTAGTGAACTCTGTTTTGGGGTGTAGAGTTGGACCTACAGGTGCGGTCCAGGTGACGTTTAAGAGTTTTGAGTGATTTGAGGGAGGGGGATGAACCATTTCGGAATGGGGCCTCTCCTCTGGGAGGCAGATCTCATAGGCGAGAGCGGCATGAGGGAGCTAGAGAGCCAGTGATCTAAAAGGACAATGCAAGGAGTCCCCTCATCAAGGGCGAGGATTGGGAGGGAGCTTTGGGGGGAGTTGGCCAGGTCGAGGTTATTGATGACGATGTTACAAAGACGACAAAGAAGAATGGGGGAGGGCTCTCTAGGGCTGGAGCGATGTGAGGGTAAGTGGTAGGGGTAGTGATATTGAAGAAGATGGCAGAGTGATCAGTCCAAATGAGAGGGCAGGGAGGTAGAGTGGAGATCAGGTTAGTGTAGCTGAATACAGCGTCAAGGGTATAACCTGCTATGTGGGTGGGGTGAGAAATCAGTTGGGACAAGTTGAGCCTTTCAATGTTATCTAGGAGTGGGCGGGTCATAGCGTTAGATGAGATATCAAAGAAAATGTTGAGATGCCCTAGTACGGTGAGGGAGGGGTTTGGTATGAGTATGGCTGAAACTGAGTCACTAATGGAGTCTGAGAAGTTTCCATTGTAGCCAGGGGGTCTGTAGAGGAGTAAGAATCTGTGAGCGAAGGAGGGTGTGAGTTGGAATTTCACTAGTAGAGACTCGCAATCAGGGCTGAAGGGTTGTTTCTCATTGTGTAACACAGTGAGGTGTTGTTTGTATAGTATGGCAAGTCCTCCGGCTCTGCCAGATCAGTTGTTCACGACTAGAGAGTATCCGTGGGGGAAGGCTTCCTGTGCGATGGCTTCAAAGTCATCCGAGAACCAGGTTTCAGTGATAAAGAGAAGACCTGGTTTGCAAGAGAGCAGGTAGGGTGTAGCAGAAAGGAGGAAAGGATTTGCTGAGGGAGGGGTGTTAGGAGTGGGAGGGGGTCAGAGCAAGGGATGTGAGTTTCTCTGAGAGATCCCAGGGGAAATTTAAGGGTGGAAAGAGGAGGGCAGGGTGAGGGGGTTGTGGGGCGGATGGTGCTATCAAGGAAGAGTAATTGAGAGGAGCTATCAGGGAAGAGTGCTTGAGAGGGACGACTCCTTAACATGGGAAAAGGTGTGATGTCTTGGTGGTGGGTGGAGGGCGGAAAGGCATGCTCATGAGGGAGTTGGAGGGAGTGGGGAGAGGGATGTTCAGGGGGTTCAGGTTATCACGGTAGGGAGGAAGAGGCAAGTGGAGGGAAATGGTTGGGTTGGGGAGGGTTGAGGAGAGGCAGGTGTTGGTGAGTTTGTAGGGCGGTTGAAGAGGGAGAGGGTAGGGTTGGGAGTAGGGGGGAGTAAAAGGGTGCCAGTGAGGGGGCAGGGTAGGGTCTGGGAGGTAGTAGAGGAAGGGATGGAGAAGGTGTCCTATGGTTGGGGAGACCTCTGTGTTTAGGGTGGTTTTTGGGAGCCAAATGGATGGGCATGAGTGTCAGAGGGGTTGTTGAAATGGGTGTGTTTGACAGAGCCGCCCAGGCAATGCTCAGGGGAGCGAAATGGGAGTGAGGGGGGGAGGAGTGGAGAATGGGGGTGGAGGGGGGAAGGTTTTCGTTGAAGGATGAGAGGATGTTGAAAGTACCTATGGAGAGCAGGCCTGGGGGCTGTGATAGAAAGGGGCAAGGGGTGAGGGATCTGATTTTTGAAGCATCACCATGCCGCCCTACTCCGGGCATTGGTGGGCATGGTGGAGGACGCTGTCAGTGGTTTCAGTAAGGAGGGGGTTGTCTGGAGGCTGGTGTTCTTTAAGAATAGTTAGGCTTTGAGAGGGTGTAAAAGATGTAGGTGCAATGTGTAAAGTCAAAAAGAAATGCAGTACCAGATACCAGGCTACAATTCACACAGGCATGCCGCACCTGAAAAATCCCCTACATTCAAAATGTAAGCAGTCCCTGGAAACAGGATAATTACAAAAATGTATGCAGTACCTGAGAACAGGCAAAAAATAAGAAAGTGTATGCAGTACCTGAGAACAGGCTAGAATCATAACGCATGTAGTTCCTAGTGAGCACATAGGCAGTACCTGGAAAAAAACACCTAGATTCAACACATATGCGGTACCTGAGACAACACCTATATTCAACACATGTGCAGTACCTGAAGGATGTCTAATTTCAAATAAGCAATGTCTAAACAGCAGCTGTAGGTCAATAGTTTGGAAGTGGAAGGGTTTTCTGGAGCTGTGTTCCACACCCATACCACCTTACCTGTATTGTAGAGGTGGTTTTGGTTGGCAGGTGTCCACAGGTGAATTGAGGCAAACAGGAAATGGGGGCTGTCTGGGAATGGAGCTGCCCTTTTCTGTAGCCCTTAGCTGGTTGCCCGGGCAAGGCTGCCCTGAGAAAGCCACAGAAGAAGTGCTTTCCTGTCACGCGTGCCAACACTCAGACCAATGGGGGAGTGGGAGAGATGGGGATGGAGGAAGGGACAAAGAAATGAGGGGAAAAAAACGAACGAGTCAAGGAAGCACACAAAAGATGAAAAAACACTGGGCAACAAAGGCTAGTCACAGGTGCTTAGCAGCTGCATGTTCTGCGCACAAATGGAACAGAGAGCTCCTGAATTTAGAATAAAAGCACTCCAGTGTTACTTTACTGTCTGTGTCACGTGCCACAGAATAATGGCAACAAAGTCTTGTCACAGGTGCTTACCAGCTGCACGTTATGCGCCATCAGCCCTCCTTGTGCGACCTCACTTTGCTCTGGCCCATAAGTCGGGTTTCCAGGCACAAAAAATACTTTCTTTTTCACAGCTGCTGGAAATAATGCTTAAGCAATTGTTTGGCACATATAATGTGAGAAATCTATTCAAAGGTTCTGACCCCAGATCCAAAGAAGACATTAACCAAAGTAGAAACATCTGCATAATCATGGCTTAGTTATTGAAGTAATACCTTTGGTTGAAATAATGTAAATGGTGATACCAAATAGGGTGTATGGCAATTATTTCCAAGAGAACGTGCGGCAACTATGACAGGAAGAGGAGCCACTGTCTAAAAACAATAATATCTGAACGGAGCAGTGAATAAAGCTGAAGGAGCAGATATACTGGGGTTTCGATCTTGAATGGCTCAGGGACGTCATTTCACCAAAATGCCAGCGGTAGCGGAAGTGACATCACATGACCCTTGACCTCTGATAACCCCACCCGGAAGTGACATCACAGAAAGCGATGGAACACAACCTTTCAACCCTTGACAAAACAGGAAGTGGCATCACATAGCATTGTTCTTAAGCACATTACGAAAAATATGGTTATGATATCACTATAATGTAATATACATTTCATACAACAATGGATCGCCATGTATCATTAAGATTAGTGTGTATAGACCCATATTAACAAAGGACTGTGAATGCAACAGATGTCCATAGCCAAATTACAATGATGTGCTATTATATAGCACTTACGCTTAAGCACTTTATATAGAACAAATATACATACAATACCACCCAACCTGTGTTGGTACACATGTATCGACCTCAGAAGGATGAAAGGCTGAGTTGAGGTGTTTAAGAACAGACAAAATCAGTGACTCACCCCCTGAAGTGTACCTGAAATAAACCTTTAATGAGTCTAGCAATTATTGTATATAATTCTAGAAAGACACATTATTTGGTATTTCTATTCTTTCTTATTTAGGGTCACTGCTGAAAGTGTTAGACTAGTGGAACCCCCGTTCTTTTGTTTTGATATTTCGTTTTTTTAAGAGGCTATCAGGCCACAGCCCAGGACCTTACATTAAAAAAATAAAATTGAAAAAAAGATCTTTTTTTTTTTTTTTAGGGGCAGCAAGGGAGACCTCAGGGGTCGCAGTTGCAACCCCTGGCGACCGCAGAATGACGTCCCTGAAAGGACTATTGTGTTGGCTGGCCTCCAAGATATCAATTTATTGGGGAAGAAAGCACTGTAGCAACTTTCACTTACGCAACCTGTCTTTAGAACTTAAGGTTTTTGAGAAGAAAAAAAAGAGGCACTTGAACAAGTGGAGCTTTGGAAAACCCTGCTGGAAGCAGAAAATGGGCATGGTCACATCCAACCCACTGGTCAGTGTTGACAGCTAAGAAAGTACTTGTATCAGCTGCACGTGTACTGAACAGAGCAAACTGCTGAACATGTTAAGTGTTAAGGGAGCTGCCAAGAGAACCAAGCAACACTATAGAAAATTAGAAGGTCAAAGTTTAGCACGTGTTGATTGGCCGAAATAAGGAATATAGTGTAGATCCTGGGGACAAAAAAAACCATCCCTGTCCAACGGACTCTGCAAAAACAGCAGATAAATATCAAAGAGGAACCAATAGCAAACACACCAACCCAAGGAAAAAAAAGACCTTTCCGAAAGAACTGGACGAGAAGAACCAACCGAGCTGTGGGAACAGAGAGATAGAGTCTCCAAAGGCCGACGCAGAGTCAGTGGAAACGTTGCATAAACAACTACGTGGGATGCGATTGGCCAGGACAAGTCGAACCCCTACTGCTAGTACGAAGAGGGCACGTGAGGAGGGACACACAGCTTGTGAGTTTTATTTGGTTATTTACTCACCCATTAACTGCCCATGGCCATCCTAATCTAATCCGTATGGCCATTCCTACCCAATACCTGCCCCTCTCCACCCAAAACTCTTTCCAATTAGTCTACTAAGAGTTAACAGCTTAATTGCAGCTGTAAAAGAGCTACTGGTGTGATACAAATGTCTTAACCAAGTATGCCTTTAGCCACTTGATATATATCTGTTCCTTGCACTGAAGTCATGTTAAAAAGAAGCATTGTCAAATGCAACAGTTTTGGCTTCTGTGTAGGTATTAAATAGGCATTTGCCTGGCACTGCCATCATATGTCCAGGCAACACAAAACGTTTAAACTGTTGTCATTTTATGGCCAGGCAGCACTGTAATGACAATGCTTGGCAACTGCCCAGCCATCGTCTTCACAAAAGCCAGAATTGTTGGCTTTGCCAATCCTTTTTTTAATTGTGCTTGCTACAGCAGCTCTTGCATTTTGTTGTGCACCGATTGTTTCATTTACTGAGATATCTGACCAGTTCTCTATAGGAAGGCACTAAAAGGACTTCTCCGAAAGGCCTGCTGGTTGTTTATGGAACGTTATATCAGATCACAATCAGAAGCTACTCTAAATCTGATGGGAATCCTACATGAATCACTATGACAAAAACAAGCTTTGTCCAAGCCAGTAGTTTTGGCTGTTGTACTGTGAAAACCTTTTCTGAGCTCAGGCACACTTAGGCAGATGGAGACTAAGTGAAAGGGAAAACAGACAGAGTGTAGAGAGGTACGGGGGAGGGGGGCAGGATGAATGAATACAAATGTGAGGATTGTCAAATGAAGGGCAGCAAGGGAGGTTGTGCGAATGACGATGAAGATTAATACTTAAGTATAAATATAGTGCTAGAGTGTGGGATGGAAGATGTTGAAGATGGATGAATGAATTAAAGTTTAAGTAGATATTATAAAGTGGGGATGTATGAACAGATACATGCAGAAGTGTAATATGGATTAATAGATTATCGAATGAACATATAAGGCTGGATATATGAGTGTGAGGGGGTGGGTAGATGGATGAGAATGTGCGACTGGGTGAATGTGGGAGTGTGAGGATGGATGGATAAGTGAATGAGATGGAGGATGAGTGAATACTGGAGAAAGAACATGATAAGAGCACAGGCAGGAGGAATACGATCATATGGGGAGGGGGAGACGAAGACACGCAGAGGGGGAAGGGAACAGAGGGGGCAGAGAACTCACAGGCAGCGAGAGAATGCAAGGGCTACAAGGAGAGTGGAAGAGAGAGGGCTGAGAAAGAGAGCAGGGCAGAGTACAAGGAGAATGGAGGCAGAGAGCGAGAGGGAGGAAGAGTCCAGGCAGAGAGAGAGAGAGCCAGAGAGATCAATAAAAGAGAGCGAGAGACACAGAGAGAAAACACGGGAAAGGAGTGAGTGCACAGCAGGGTGAGAGAGAGGCTCAAGAGAAAGACTATCAAAACATGATCAGTCATTGGCTCACCCGACCCAGGACTTGGGTAAGCGCCATCGAGTGAAAATAATCAGTCGACCCTTCGAGAAACCACTTCTAAGAAACCATGCCTGGACTCTACTGTGCGGGTTAAAGCGGGTCCAAGGTGACCGACGTGCAGGGACACAATGACTGCGAAATGGAAGCCTCGTTTGCAACTAGTAGAGAAATTCCACAGCAATTCTTTGAATATAAAAAATGCAAAGATAGTCAAATTACACCCACACTGCAATACATCATATTGGCATGATTTACATATCTTGTTTTCACGGTTTTCAATCTATATGCAATATTTTATCCATTTTACAAATTGAATTTTTATTTTATTTGCATGAAATTGTAGAGTTTCACATACTTGCCAGTAGCTCAACTTAATCTTACTGGCATTTGAGGTTGGCGATATGCTCCTAGTGCATGTTGTATCCAGGTAGTCCATGAAGCACAGCCAATCGCAACACTTGCTGGGACCAACCAATCCCCTTTGAAGGGACCCAACCAATCCCCTTTGAACAAAGGAACAAGGTGGAAAATGCATCTGTACAATTTAGAAGGGGCTTCTTTGGGCCGCCCCAAAATAATAGCAGCTTTCCTTTCTGTGAATCTATCTGGGGCGCACAGTCAGTAAAATAAAGACTCCCAGTGGGCACATCTCGTGGGACCTGGAACGTGAGCGAGATGGGTGGTGGGTGCAGATGGTGCAAGAGAAGGTCAGAACCAGGAGCAGCAGCAACTCATCATCCAACCCCAATGCTTATGATTAGGGTCTCTTCATATTGTGTTTGCCATCTTCGCGCAGGAAGCAGTGGTGCATGCAACCGGCATGCAACAACCTCCTCTACAGATGAGTTAAATAGCACCACAGTGACAGGACTGTTCATCCAATCAAGATGTCTCTGATGCTGTCATGTAAAGATCAAGAAAAAACCCGGCTGAATAGATGCACTACAGGAAGGCAATAGCAAACCAAACTACTGCTAGCTGATTGCACAGAGCTGAAATCCCATGCTGTACAGGAATATTTTGGCTAAACTGGCGTTGCCAACTTTCTGCCGAAACAAAAAACACATGGGGCTGTTGTATAGGAACATTTACTGGGAAGATATAAGACTATTGTATGGAAATTCAAGTGTAGATACCTTTCTCCTATGCACATCCTAACCTTGATGTAAGATGCCCTTAACAATCCATTACGGATCCCTTAAGAATCAATAGCAAATAAAAGGCCACCCATTCTTGACTAACATGAGTCTCTTTAGAGGTGGGGCCCTTGATGGCGGGCGCAGGCAGTGCTGGGCTATCTACAGCTTTGTCCCAGATTTCAAGCCGGCGATGTGTCTTAATTGGTTATCAGCTAATTTTATCCACACCAATAATATCGCAATATATATGGTCGGGGGGTAAGGCCATAGGCGATATTATTAGTGAGGGTCATTTATGGGGTTATTGGACCCGGGGTTTGCAGGGGTGTCTCCCGCTTCAATAAAAAAAGGAAATTTTGGAGGTTGCAGGGGTGTCCCCCTCAGGTTCCATGACTTATTATTGCCGCAAAAATATGGTAATATTTTTGTATGGCAATATTTATGCAGGGATATTAACACATGGAACCCTTAATTGGTTAAATTGAAACAGGGGCTCACAGAGAGGTCCATGTTTTCTAAAAGCTAAGCACAGCAGTGTTCAATCCCGCACCATCGGCCTGATAAATAAAGGCTACATCAGCTCAAAGTATCACTATTGAGAATCTTTAATGCATTGCAGTCTTAAGAGTAGGTTTATATTCTGGTTTTCTTTGTTCAGTTAGTGCACTGTACTAGAAAAGGGCCACAGCAAAGTGGCTAGTGCTTAAATCTGGAGGTCGGTGGTGGCACGTCTGCTGCTGGCATTACTTGCTAATGACATGCGCCGGGATGACGGGAAGGCCTGGGGACTGTCACAGCTCCGGCTGTTCTTGGATTCGGAGCTCAGATCCCCCAGACTCTCGGGTGTATCAGGTCTGCTTGTTCGTTTGAGCTCAGTCTTGGATGGGGCGCAAGGTGGACCTGAGCTGAAGTTGTATCTTCTGTGGATACTGCTCATGAAGTCAGCATCAGTGGTGATGTCTCGTCCCTCTACCACCGTGGAGCAGTTCCAAGGAGCACTGATTCTACGTGGCTTTCGGACCAAGTTCCTTGGCACGGTTGGAGTCATGTTTTGCACTGAAGGTTCTCCCGTGGTCTCTGAAGCCAGTTCCACCTGGCTCCCCATGCGTAGGCCTGGAGCACTCTCCAAGCTGGAATGTGCGCTCCTTACACAATGGCGCCTCTTTGGCTCATGCCTCTGCATACCATTCATGTCAGGCCCGAATATCTTGCTTATCCCTTCGTTATTGTTGGAGCTGGTGTTTTGGCAGTGTCGCTCCGTGGCATGGACGGGCTGCACTGAATTGTGCATCTTATTCTCCTCTTCAGTTGAGTTCCTTCCCTCTTCCATATGATCATCTTCAATGGGCTGGAAGGCTGATGGTGGGTTTAAAATCGGATACACCGTTGGGTCACTTTGCTTGTCCATCAATAAAGTATAGCCGCTCGGTGCGGATGGTAGCGTCTTTTGTGGGCTGGCCGAGATCCCAATGCAAGAGTGGTGCATTACTGAATTTTTCTTGCACTTGCTGTCATCATAGTCTTGGCTCATTTTATACTGTCCCAAAAGTCCTTTTTTAATTTTTCTGATGCCCAAGTGGACAATTTCTAAAATATTCAAAAATAACGAGACGGCGGCTATACACTGCATGAATAATATGAACACAGTCTTCTCAGTGGGTCTGGACACAAAGCAGTCAACGATGTTGGGGCAGGGATCCTTCTGACACTTGTACAGAGGGGTGAGCTTCACCCCATAAAGGACATACTGGCCGAACATGAACCCAATCTCCACCGCCGATCTCGTAAAAATATGGATAATGTAAGTGCACAGCAGGGAGCCTCGGAGAGGGGCCTTGTTGAGTTTTCGCTGCTCGAGATGTCGCAGTTCCCTTTCCAACCGTCTCCGGGCCTCAGACATGTCCACCTCTACACCCTCTAACTCCCACCTAAGCTGAGCTTTCTTCTTCTGCCTCTCTTTCTCCAGGGCTCTCAATCTGTAGATCGCATGTCCCATATACACCAAAGAAGGCGACGACACAAATATGACTTGAAGGACCCAATATCGTATAAGAGAGATCGGAAAGGCATCATCGTAGCAAACATTTCGGCAGCCAGGTTGCTCGGTGTTGCAGAAGAAATCAGACTGCTCGTCATTCCAAACATCTTCGGCGGCGACACCCAGGACCAGCATTCGAAAGATGAATAATATTGTCAGCCATATCTTGCCAACGATCGTAGAGTGCATGTGGACTTCTTCCAGAATGACGCCAAGGAAATTCCAGTCTCCCATGTTTCATCCACCATCTCATCACTAAAAGACATCAGAAAGAAAGACATCTATTATTGACCAAGTCTCAGAACCTTCTTCTATTGTGAGTAGTTTTCATTGTAACAAGCAGAAGTTGTACAACATGTTGGCTCCTGAAGGTCTCACAGTTCTGACATGAAATCCTAGAATTATATCAGATGTGGAGCCCTTGCAAGGTCCCCAAAAGACTAATACCCGCCACCAGACAACCCTGTAGGTTTTTGCTCTGTTTCTTCCTACGCTTACTATGGCTAACACATCTGTCATTAAATGTAACCATGTATTACTACGCTCCCAAATAAGCATGAGCGAGCCGGTTCAAGCCGAACTTGTATCCCTTGGATTTCAGCAAGTTCAGGCAAGTCAACCTTTTTAGGCTTTTTCCGAGGTTAGAGTTACGTGGTTCAACCGGTCCAACCCTTGCGTCTACATAAAGTAGCTAGCACGTGTATGACTCGGGACAGTCAGCTATCAGCATTTGAAGAGGAAGCAACACATTCAGGGAGCTGTAGGTGGGGAAGGGAATCAGTCTAGTTTGTTGGTAGCGCAGGGCTGTAGTCTAATGCAGATTAGAGTAGTTTGAAATCAATAATAAAGGCACGTTTTATTTTTGAAGGTTGATCGAGCACGCCAAAGCATTCTTAGTCACACATAAAATGTATATTATTATTATAGGTGGGGGAGAGCATGCAAAAGCATTTTAAGCACACGTCATTTCATAGGCAGACTAGGAGAGCATGCCAAAGTATTCTTAGTCACGTGTTCATTTTATATTGGAGGAGAGCATGCTAAAATATTCTTAGTCCGATGACATTTTTTGGTACAAGACGAGAGAGTATGCCAAAGAATTATTAATCACACATCATTTTCTAGGCAGAGGAGAGCATGTCAAAATATTTGTAGGTGCACGTCATTTTTGTTCGTGGTAAGAGAGCATGTATAGTGCATGAGATCCTTGGATCTCTTTTAGCTAGCTGTATAGTGCATGAGATCCTGGGATCTCCTTTAGCTAGCTGTATAGTACATGTGATCCTGGGATTTCTTTTAGCTAGCTGTATAGTACATGAGATCCTAGGATCTCCTTTAGCTAGCTGTAATGTGCATGAGATCCTGGGATCGCTTTTAGCTGGCTGCATAGTGCATGAGATCCTAGGATCTCCTTTGGCTAGCTGTATAGTGCATGATATCCTGGGCTCTTTTACCTGGCTTTATAGTGCCTGAGATCCTGGGATCTCCATTAGCTAGCTGTATAGTGCATGAGATCCTGGGATTTCATTTAGCTGGCTGTATAGTGCATGGGATCCTAGGATCTCCTTTAGCTAGCTGTATAGTGCATGAGATCCTGGGATTTTATTTAGCTGGCTGTATAGTGCATGGGATCCTAGGATCTCCTTTAGCTAGCTGTATAGTGCGTGATATCCTGGGATTTCTTTTAGCTAACTGTATAGTGCATGAGATCCTGGGATCTCCTTTTGCTGGCTGTATAGTGCATGTGATCCTGGGATCTCCTTTAGCTAGCTGTATAGTGCATGGGATCCTGGGATTTTATTTAGCTGGCTGTATAGTGCATGGGATCCTAGGATCTCCTTTAGCTAGCTGTATAGTGCATGAGATCCTGGGATTTTATTTAGCTGGCTGTATAGTGCATGGGATCCTAGGATCTCCTTTAGCTAGCTGTATAGTGCGTGATATCCTGGGATTTTATTTAGCTGGCTGTATAGTGCATGAGATACTGGGATCTCCTTTAGCTAGCTGTATAGTGCATGAGATCCTGGGATTTCTTTTAGCTAACTGTATAGTGCATGAGATCCTGGGATCTCCTTTTGCTGGCTGTATAGTGCATGTGATACTGGGATCTCCTTTAGCTAGCTGTAAAGTGCATGAGATCCTGGGATCTCTTTTAGCTGGCTGTACAGTGCCTGAGATCCTGGGATCTCCTTTAGCTAGCTGTATAGTGCATGAGATCCTGGGATCTCCTTTTGCTGGCTGTACAGTGCATGTGATCCTGGGATCTCCTTTAGCTAGCTGTAAAGTGCATGAGATGCTGGGATCTCTTTTAGCTGGCTGTACAGTGCCTGAGATCCTGGGATCTCCTTTAGCTAGCCGTATAGTGCATGATATCATGGGATTTCATTTAGCTGGCTGTATAGTGCATGGGATCCTAGGATCTCCTTTAGCTAGCTGTATAGTGCATGAGATCCTAGGATCTCCTTTAGCTAGCTGTAATGTGCATGAGATCCTGGGATCTCTTTTAGCTGGCTGTATAGTGCATGAGATCCTAGGATCTCCTTTGGCTAGCTGTATAGTGCATGATATCCTGGGCTCTTTTACCTGGCTGTATAGTGCCTGAGATCCTGGGATCTCCATTAGCTAGCTGTAAAGTGCATGAGATCCTGGGATTTCATTTAGCTGGCTGTATAGTGCATGGGATCCTAGGATCTCCTTTAGCTAGCTGTATAGTGCATGAGATCCTGGGATTTTATTTAGCTGGCTGTATAGTGCATGGGATCCTAGGATCTCCTTTAGCTAGCTGTATAGTGCGTGATATCCTGGGATTTCTTTTAGCTAGCTGTATAGTGCATGAGATACTGGGATCTCCTTTAGCTGGCTGTATAGTGCATGAGATCCTGGGATTTCTTTTAGCTAGCTGTATAGTGCATGAGATCCTGGGATCTCCTTTTGCTGGCTGTATAGTGCATGTGATCCTGGGATCTCCTTTAGCTAGCTGTAAAGTGCATGAGATCCTGGGATCTCTTTTAGCTGGCTGTACAGTGCCTGAGATCCTGGGATCTCCTTTAGCTAGCTGTATAGTGCATGAGATCCTGGGATCTCCTTTTGCTGGCTGTACAGTGCCTGTGATCCTGGGATCTCCTTTAGCTAGCTGTAAAGTGCATGAGATCCTGGGATCTCCTTTTGCTGGCTGTACAGTGCCTGTGATCCTGGGATCTCCTTTAGCTAGCTGTAAAGTGCATGATATCATGGGATCTCTTTTAGCTGGCTGTATAGTGCCTGAGATCCTGGGATCTCCTTTAGCTAGCCGTATAGTGCATGAGATCATGGGATTTCATTTAGCTGGCTGTATAGTGCATGGGATCCTAGGATCTCCTTTAGCTAGCTGTATAGTGCATGAGATCCTGGGATTTCATTTAGCTGGTTGTATAGTGCATGGGATCCTAGGATCTCCTTTAGCTAGCTGTATAGTGCATGATATCCTGGGATTTCCTTTAGCTAGCTGTATAGTGCATGAGATCCTAGGATCTCCTTTAGCTAGCTGTATAGTGCATGAGATCCTAGGATTTCTTTTAGCTAGCCGTATAGTGCATGAGATCCTGGGATCTCCTTTAGCTAGCTGTATAGTGCATGAGATCCTGGGATTTCTTTTAGCTAGCCGTATAGTGCATGAGATCCTGGGATCTCCTTTAGCTGGCTGTATAGTGCATGAGATCCTGGGATCTCCTTTAGCTAGCTGTATATTGCATGATATCCTGGGATCTCTTTTAGCTTGCTGTATAGTGCATGAGATCCTGGGATCTCCTTTAGCTAGCTGTATAGTGCATGATATCCTGGGATCTCTTTTAGCTGGCTGTATAGTGCATGAGATCCTGGGATCTCCTTTAGCTAGCTGTATAGTGCCTGAGATCCTGGGATCTCCTTTAGCTAGCCGTATAGTGCATGAGATCCTGGGATTTCTTTTAGCTAGCTGTATAGTTCATGATATCCTGGGATTTCATTTAGCTGGCTGTATAGTGCATGGGATCCTAGGATCTCCTTTAGCTAGCTGTATAGTGCATGAGATCCTAGGATTTCTTTTAGCGAACTGTAAAGTGCATGAACATCAATCTGTGTGCTTTTATTGCGCTGCCATGGTAACTTCAATGCAGTGTTCAGAGAGTTAATGGCTTAATTACAGCTATAACGGAGTGCGTGATGTAATAACAATTCTTAACCAACTGTGCCTTCAGACACTTGATATAAAAGTAATATGTGTGTCCTTCAATCTCCTCCTTGCACTGAATTTTTGTTTAAAACACGCATTGGCATGGTGAATAGATACAGCCATTTGCCAGGACCTTCCATCACATTCAAAGGGGCTAACACCATTTGCCAGGTGATATGATCTAATATTCCCAGGTAGTAGCATTATGTCATGCCATTGCGGCTTTGCTTTGCAAATGCCTATCCCATGCACACAGAAAGGTCAAAACAATTGGCTTTGCCAATGCTTGTTCTGTAATACCATGTGTCACATTGCCTATAGCCAATAATTATCACGCAATATAGTTGATGGTTAACAATGATTGTTAATGGCAAATTGCAATGCTCTTATCACGTCTCAGGACAAAACCTTAATGCGATAAAATATTTAATATGAACAAAAATCAACTCTTCTGCAAAATAATGAGGTGCGTGATTAGTGTTAGTCAAGACAAAATGGGCAGTACAACTTGATTGTGTTGGTTTCATCTAGAGAACACATGAGGCATGTTTCCTTGTCCTAACACTAACCTTAATTCGGAGTTTTGCAATATCTCCTGACCTTACCTAATATTTTGTGATCCTGTTCATGGAACTCAAAGGTTTGGCTCTCCAGATATTTTGGACTACAACTCCCATCATCACTAGCCATTATAGCCAATGGTAAAGGATCATGGGAATCGTAGTCCACAGCATCAGGAGAGGCTCCAGCTGCAGACGACCCCTGATCTTAATTACAGTTTTATCGATGTATATTGAATGTCATTGAAAGAACAGTGACTCTAATGCTGCTTACTTGCACTTCTGACTAAATCAATGGGAATGTAAACCCTGTAATTCGGCAAGTGCCACCTAAAATTCACCAATAAACGTCATGACATGAGCAAAGGACAGCAAAAAGTCCTCCCCACCCCCATTAGAAGTGATATCAATCAGTAACTGTACCCAGTGTATCATCTGCCAGTCTTGCGCTCTCTCTCCCTCTCCCTCTCCCATTCTAGCTCTCTCTCTCCCTCTCCCTCTCTCATTCTAGCTCTCTCTCTCCCTCGCCCTCTCCCATTCTAGCTCTCTCTCTCCCTCTCCCTCTCCCATTCTAGCGCTCTCTCTCCCTCTCCCTCTCCCATTCTAGCTCTCTCTCTCCCTCTCCCTCTCCCATTCTAGCTCTCTCTCTCCCTCTCCCTCTCCCATTCTAGCGCTCTCTCTCCCTCTCCCTCTCTCATTCTAGCTCTCTCTCTCCCTCGCCCTCTCCCATTCTAGCTCTCTCTCTCCCTCTCCCTCTCCCATTCTAGCGCTCTCTCTCCCTCTCCCTCTCCCATTCTAGCTCTCTCTCTCCCTCTCCCTCTCCCATTCTAGCTCTCTCTCTCCCTCTCCCTCTCCCATTCTAGCGCTCTCTCTCCCTCTCCCTCTCCCATTCTAGCTCTCTCTCTCCCTCTCCCTCTCTCATTCTAGCTCTCTATCTCCCTCTCCCTCTCCCATTCTAGCTCTCTCTCTCCCTCTCCCTCTCCCATTCTAGCTCTCTCTCTCCCTCTCCCATTCTAGCTCTCTCTCTCCCTCTCCCTCTCCCATTCTAGCGCTCTCTCTCCCTCTCCCTCTCCCATGCTAGCTCTCTCTCTCCCTCTCCCTCTCTCATTCTAGCTCTCTCTCCCTCTCCCATTCTAGCTCTCTCTCTCCCTCTCCCTCTCCCATTCTAGCTCTCTCTCTCCCTCTCCCTCTCCCATTCTAGCTCTCTATCTTCCTCTCCCTCTCCCATTCTAGCTCTCTCTCTCCCTCTCCCTCTCCCATTCTAGCTCTCTCTCTCCCTCTCCCTCTCTCATTCTAGTTCTCTCTTTTTCTGCATCTCTCTGGCTCGGACTGGCCTATAGGGCAATGCCCGAATCTGAAACGCTAAATGCTAGTGTGGCCGAGTTTTTGGGGCGAAGGCGGGCTACATTTTTGGCCCATGTGGGCCAGTTTGATAAGTTACTTCACCATGCTGCTAGCAGTTTCGCCCCCAGTGTACAGTCTTTAAAATGTACAATTTGCATCACATTTTATCAAAAAACTCTTCCTTGGGTGCTACTCAGTCTGTCACAAAAGGAAGGAAGTGCCATTTGCAACTGTGGGTCACTTTTTCATTGGTGCCTGACATAAGCGTATGCCCCAGTCCGAACCATCACACTGGCCACCGTCTTTCTCTTTGTCTCTTTTTATGTGGGTGAGAGTAGCGTTGTCAGGTGCATGTTTGCCAGTGCCCCCCCAAAGCCACTCTAGGCACTGCTGACAGATACGTGGGGAAGAAGGAGATATATTGAGGGGGTGGGGGAGAGGTTTGAACGCAGCTATTAAGAAAAACACCGAAAGTAAATGAATTAATTGCACTAACATTGTAAAGGGTATATATTTTTTTTTAATTGCACGGTGTTTCTTTATAATAATCACTTCCGGTATGTGTTTTAGTTATAATGAGAAATGTTACACTTTCCTTACGGAGCAAAGCGCGTTATGAAAACCTAGAATAAACATGTACATTATTTTCATCTATAAGGGTAGCATTCCAAGATGGACGGTCTGGCACACTCTTATGCTACTCTTTCAAAGTATCCCTATGAGAAAGGGGGAGGGGCAAATAGCACCAGTGTAAAGTCAAAGGGCATTTCCTGGGACACAGATCTTTCTATTGGAGGAACATGCCTGCGATAAGTGGGGTGTATGCGTGATTCACGCAGTACAGAAAGCGCACTGGGCTTTTTGCTCATTTCCCTTTGCTCAACACTCATCCTAACATTAAAACCTTTGTGAAACTGAACCACATATACAGATTGGGAACGCCTCAGTCTCCGTGTAAGGAAAGCGGTGCGCGCGCTCTGTTCCCACTGCACAGCCTTCCCAGGGGACGGCTATATTTAAGATTATCATTCCAAAATGGCCAGTCTGTTACAAATCTCTTGTACTCTTTCACAGTACACCTTGGAGAAAGGGGGAGGGGACAAATAGCACTAGTGAGGGTTCCTGGCTGCTTTGCATGAAATAAAAGCGCATTTTGGCATCATAAGTATGACCACAGATCTTTATATTAATCAAATATCTGTGTGATAAAAGGCGTTTCCGCTTGAATCACCAAGTACATAATGCACACTGAGCTTGGTGCTCATGTGGATGTGGGCATTACATGGCTGAGACATCTGCGAATCCATTGGTGTCCAAATTAAGGTTTCTCACCCTTGTAAATTAAGCCTGTCCGAATGGTAGAATTAAGGAAGCGGGTCTCAGGGGTAGGATGTACATGCGATGTGAATGCTGAATCGCCAATGCACAGACCTACATATATGCATACATGGGTCACATTGTATTGTTAGGGCCTCTTTGCTATTGATGGGAAAATGCAGTGATGGTTGAGGAATCGGAAATCGATATGTTAAAGGCCTCTAAAAGCAAGAATCCCCCCAGGATTTCCAGAAAGAAACTGCCTTCCAAGTTCATTAGGTTAATCATCACTTAATAAAAAATCATAATCAATAATATGACAAAACAAACCTTGCTTGGTCGAAAGGGGTCTTGTAGGCCATCCATCGTGGACTGGAAAGATCCTTTTGCCTTGACCCCGACCGCTGAGTGAATGTAATTGCTGCTCTCCCGCTTCCTGATCCCTGTATGCGGCGGATCCCCGCTGTGCACATTGAACTAATGGGCTTCTGAAAAATCAATCCACAGTGACGTAGACTCAGCTGTAACTATTGAAACATCGGAACACTGATGAAGCAGGCTTCTCTCTGGGTGGGGGATGCAGGCGGCGTGGGTGCTGGGCACTGTAACCCCTGTCGTACAAGGGATGAAGGGACATCCATCGACATTCTGTGTATGTTAATGGGTCTTGCACCACGCACTCTTGCCACTCGCGCGGTCTCCTGGCACTCTTATGTCAGGATGTAGTCAGCATCGGCTCTCAGAAAGTAGAGCATACTGTGAATGTACAGAGTTTAAAAAGTAAGCCGGAGAGTATTCATGCAATCCAAATGGCGTCCCACTCAGACACCTAAAAAACGGAACTGGGCTCATGGTTGCATAACGATGCCCAAAAGAGAGTGCAATGTACTTCATTTTAAGCTATGTACGGTTTGATGCAATGAGCGTGTGGTGTTTGCCTTAAATATACTGCCATAAGAATCACTGCATTTATTAGCACTTATGATGACAATAGAATTAAGCAAACAGTAACATACCCGCGCGGGTAGGTCTCTGTTCTGGGATATTACTGTTTGTAGTGCAATCGCAGCATGGATAGCTCCCTGCGCCCTGTTGGCTGCGGCTAACTGGGCAAGCCTATACGGGCGCTGCGGCAAAATGGCTGGCGCCAAATTGGCTGCACCAAAACACTGTATACCGGATGGGGACCTCTTTAGTTTAGTTTTAGGTGTAAGTCCCTGTACATGACACAAATCATCTAGAAACATAGTTTCCCTTTGACAGTTTAGTTCCCTAGCCGCGCAAGCTCAATGAGCCATGCAACGCCGGGGCCTGCATGTCTGTATGTGCCAGAGGGTGCTCCTACATCTTCTCGCACAGACAGAGCAGGCTGGAGTGGGGCGTTTCATCGCCCACACGCAGGCCCTGGCATGCATGTGCAGGAACCAGGAAGCTTCCTGATTCCTGTTGATGCTAGCAGGGGCTCGAGCATTGGGGAGGAAACATCAGGGTCGTCGGCAGTAGATACGTTTATGTTGATGTATTTATTAGTGAAATATGTGTATTGAGCGTGCATGCTTGTGTTGTTATGGATGATTGTATGATGATGGATGCTTGTGTGAATGAGAGAGTGCTTGCTGTGTGTATGTTGTGTAAATATATCTGTATGTTCATAATTGATTTATTATTTAAATATGTGTATGGATGCGTGTATGCTTGTGTTATGAGTGAGTGCATGATGATGGGTGCTTGTGTGAATGAGAGAGTGCGTGCTGTGTGTATGTTGTATACATGTGTGTTTATATGTTCATCATTTTGAGGTGCTGTGGGGCACAGAGAACAGGGATGGCATTTTTCTTACTGGATGTCTATCACAGATGTCCAGTAAAAAAAATACCATGCCTGCCCCCTGGGCGCCCCAGCGCCTTGCATACACATGCGTGCGTGTGTTAGGTTCTGTGGGGCCCAGGGAACAGGGATGGTATTTTTTTATTCTAGACATCTATCATAGATGTCTAGTAAAACATACCATGCCTGCCCCCTGGAACTCTCAGTACCTCGCATACACACATAGTTACATTGATGGTGTACATGTGCCAGGCACTGTGGGGCCCAGGGGATGGTATTTTTTACTGGACATCTATGATAGATGTCCAGTAAAAAAAAATACCATGCCCATCCCCTGGGCCCCAGTACCTGACATTCACAAATAACCACATTGATTGTGTTTGAGGAGCTTGGGACCAAGGGGACAGACATGTCATTTTATTTTTTACTCTCCATCTATGACAATGTCCAGTAAAAAAATACCATGTCTGACCCCTGTGCCCCTCAGCGCCTCACATACACACAATCACATGCATCGTGTGCGTGTTAGGAACTGGGGCCCAGGGGGCAGGCATTTCATTTCTACTGGGTATCCCAGTAAATAATGCCACTAAGTCTGCTGGGATTCCTAGCTCCTCACATGCAATATCATGCCTAACCCCTAAGCCCCCGAGCACCTCGCATGTACACATAATTGACTATCTGTGCATGTGAGGCACTGGAGGGCCCTGGATGGCATACTATTTATTAATGGACATCTATGATAGATGCCCAGTAAAAAAATGGCATGCTTGGGCCCCTCAGCACCTGACACACAGACACAATTGATGTGTGCCTGTGAGCTGCTTGGGGCTCCAGGGGGCAGGCATGGCAGTTTTTACTGGGCATTTATGCCCAGTAAAATATGCCATGGCTGCACCCTGGGACCCCAGCATCTGACACGCATCTGCTCCCTCTGCCCGCAGCGCCTCGCACGCACACATATTCACATTCATAATTAATGTGATTATGTCTGAGTGCAAGGCGCTGGTGCACAATGGGGCAGGCATGGATTTGTTTTTTGCAATTGGTTGATAAAGCAAGTGTGATAAGTATCATTACGAAGCTAGACTGGCATTTTATAGAACCAGTCTAGCCATTTCCTACTGTAGCGTAACAGTTTGTATTGGGCATCATTAATAAAGCAAGCATGATAAGTGTTAATATGTAGCTAGACTGACATTGTAATGGAGCCAGTCTAGTCATTTCTTACTGTGGTATGACATTTTGTATTTGGGCCTCTATGGTAAAGCAAGCATGTTAAGAGTTAGTACAGCAGTGTGGGCTCCCCGGTGGCACTGTAGCCCAGGTAGAGTTCCTATCACTGGCCGCTCTTAGGCTCATCAATGTTTAGCTTTCATATAGTAGGGTGGACACCATTGGGCGCAGGTAATCATCGGGGGAGCTGTAGTGTGGGCACCCCGGTGGCACTGTAGCCCAGGTAGAGTTCCCATCACTGGCCGCTCTATTCCTCATCAATGTTTAGCTTTCATGTAGTAGGGTGGACACCATTGGGCGAAGGCAGTCATGAGGGGAGCTGTAGTGTGGGCTCCCTGGTGGAACTGTAGCCCAGGTAGAGTTCCCATCACTGGCCGCTCTATTCCTCATCAGTGTTTAGCTTTCATGTAGTAGAGTGGACACCATCGGGCGTAGGTAGTCATGGGGGCAGCTGTAGTGTGGGCTCCCCGCTGGCACTGTAGCCCAGGTAGAGTTCCCATCACTGGCCACTCTGTTCCTCATCAATGCTTAGCTTTCATGTAGTAGAGTGGACACCATTGGGCGAAGGTAGTCATCCGGGGAGCTGTAGTGTGGGCTCCCCGGTGGCACTGTAGCCCAGGTAGAGTTCCCATCACTGGCCGCTCTTAGGCTCATCAATGTTTAGCTTTCATGTAGTAGGGTTGACACCATTGGGCGCAGGTAGTCATCGGGGGAGCTGTAGTGTGGGTGCCCCGGTGGCACTGTAGCCTAGGTAGAGTTCCCATCACTGGCCGCTCAATTCCTCATCAATGTTTAGCTTTCATGTAGTAGAGTGGACACCATCGGGCGAAGGTAGTCATCCGGGGAGCTGTAGTGTGGGCTCCCTTGTGGAACTGTAGCCCAGGTAGAGTTCCCCTCACTGGCCGCACTATTCCTCATCAATGTTTAGCTTTCATGTAGTAGAGTGGACACCATCGGGCGAAGGTAGTCATCAGGGGAGCTGCAGTGTGGGCTCCCTGGTGGAACTGTAGCCCAGGTAGAGTTCCCATCACTGGTCGCTCTATTCCTCATCAATGTTTAGCTTTCATGTAGTAGAGTGGACACCATTGGGCACAGGTAGTCATCGGGGGAGCTGTAGTTTGGGCTCCCTGGTGGCACTGTAGCTCAGGTAGAGCTCCCATCGTTGGCCTCTCTATTCCTCATCAATGTTTAGGTTTCATGTAGTAGAGTGGACACCATCGGGCAAAGGTAGTCATCAGGGGAGCTGTAGTGTGGGTGCCCCAGTGGCACTGTAGCCCAGGTAGAGTTCCCATCACTGGCCGCTCTATTCCTCATCAATGTTTAGCTTTCATGTAGTAGAGTGGACACCATCGGGCGAAGGTAGTCATCAGGGGAGCTGCAGTGTGGGCTCCCTGGTGGAACTGTAGCCCAGGTAGAGTTCCCATCACTGGTCGCTCTATTCCTCATCAATGTTTAGCTTTCATGTAGTAGAGTGGACACCATTGGGCACAGGTAGTCATCGGGGGAGCTGTAGTTTGGGCTCCCTGGTGGCACTGTAGCTCAGGTAGAGCTCCCATTGTTGGCCTCTCTATTCCTCATCAATGTTTAGGTTTCATGTAGTAGAGTGGACACCATTGGGCGCAGGTAGTCATCGGGGGAGCTGTAGTGTGGGCTCCCCTGTGGCACTGTAGCCCAGGTAGAGTTCCCATCACTGGCCGCTCTATTCCTCATCAATGTTTAGCTTTCATGTAGTAGAGTGGACACCATTGGGCGAAGGTAGTCATCCGGGGAGCTGTAGTGTGGGCTCCCCGGTGGCACTGTAGCCCAGGTAGAGTTCCCATCACTGGCCGCTCTTAGGCTCATCAATGTTTAGCTTTCATGTAGTAGGGTTGACACCATTGGGCGCAGGTAGTCATCGGGGGAGCTGTAGTGTGGGTGCCCCGGTGGCACTGTAGCCTAGGTAGAGTTCCCATCACTGGCCGCTCAATTCCTCATCAATGTTTAGCTTTCATGTAGTAGAGTGGACACCATCGGGTGAAGGTAGTCATCCGGGGAGCTGTAGTGTGGGCTCCCTTGTGGAACTGTAGCCCAGGTAGAGTTCCCCTCACTGGCCGCACTATTCCTCATCAATGTTTAGCTTTCATGTAGTAGAGTGGACACCATCGGGCGAAGGTAGTCATCAGGGGAGCTGCAGTGTGGGCTCCCTGGTGGAACTGTAGCCCAGGTAGAGTTCCCATCACTGGTCGCTCTATTCCTCATCAATGTTTAGCTTTCATGTAGTAGAGTGGACACCATTGGGCACAGGTAGTCATCGGGGGAGCTGTAGTTTGGGCTCCCTGGTGGCACTGTAGCTCAGGTAGAGCTCCCATCGTTGGCCTCTCTATTCCTCATCAATGTTTTGGTTTCATGTAGTATAGTGGACACCATTGGGCGCTGGTAGTCATCGGGGGAGCTGTAGAGTGGGCTCCCCTGTGGCACTGTAGCCCAGGTAGAGTTCCCATCACTGGCCGCTCTATTCCTCATCAATGTTTAGCTTTCATGTAGTAGGGTGGACACCATTGGGCGCAGGTAGTCATCGGGGGAGCTGTAGTGTGGGCTCCCCGGTGGCACTGTAGCCCAGGTAGAGTTCCCATCACTGGCCGCTCTATTCCTCATCAATGTTTAGCTTTCATGTAGTAGGGTGGACACCATTGGGTGAAGATAGTCTCCGGGGGAGCTGTAGTGTGGGCTCCACGGTGGCACTGTAGCCCAGGTAGAGTTCCCATCACTGGCCGCTCTATTCCTCATCACAAACAGTAGGCTGGCAGTTTTCCCTGTTTCCTTTGTCCCTCAGTGTGTGAATCAGGGGCATCTTCGATTCCAGGGCCTCAACGCTCCTAGTCTCAGACTCTGTTGTCTCAGCAATGGTAGCGCCACCCTCCACATCTGCACCTCTATTTTCATCGTCATTGTCACTGTTACGGTCTTCTTCATTGATGTCCATCACAGGTTTCTCAAGCCCGTTGCTGCTGTCCATGGAGTGCCTGCGGGCAACCTTCATCTCAGCATAGTACCTGAGGAAGCCCTTGTGCAGCAAGGCAACTGGCTGTTTTTCTTTTCCTCTGAGGGGTTCAGATTGGACAGTTCATTGATTTTTTTTTGTAACATATTTTATTGGCATTTTCTTATTTGTATACAAGTGATGGTAAACATAAATTAGCTTGTATATAATAATAATAATAATAATAATAATAATAATAATAATAATAATACGGTAGCAATGCCGTTTTTACCAATTTTTTCAGTAGCAAATAACAGTTAACAAACAGTAACATGATAAACAGGTAACAGAAACAGTCTTCTTCATGCTCCATAGTGACCTCTAACATTCGATCTGGGTTGTCGGTATAAGAGACTGGCAGTTCATGAATTAGTGGGGACTTACTTCAGGTGTCTTCAATTATTTAGGTGGGCTTTCCTTTTCTGGACCTTACTGGTGGGAGTGATCAGATCATGGTGGCTTGTGGTCAGCGGTGAAGCGAATGTCCTGCAGTAGGGCCTTCCACGATTCAAGAGTGTCATTCGTGTTCTCCTCCCCAGGGTGGGCCCCGTCTTGCCAGGCCTTGGTTTCGGCGGTTGTCCATCTTTCCAGTTCTTTGATCCAGCGTTCATATCTTGGCCCCCCCGGGGACTTCCATGCCATCGCTATAGTTCTCTTTGCCAAGATGCAGGAGATGTCCATCAACTTGACAATATGTTTGTATTTGCTCACTCTGGGGTGGGCGCCTAGTAAGCATTCTTTGGGGACCCATTCGTCCCTGGTTATATCTGCTTCTGTGCAGGTCTGTTTCACCCTAGACCAAAATGTAATTATTCTGCTGCAAGTCCAGAACATGTGGATCAGATCTGCTTCGTCGCTGCCGCACCAGGGACACTTTGGTGAGGCCTGCTTGATGAAATTAGCCACTCTCTGAGGGGTCATGTAAGTCCTGTACAGGACATTCAGTTGTATTTGCCTGAATCTGGCATTTCTGGATACCTCTTTGGGGTAAGGTAACACTCTCTCCCATTCTTCATCAGACAGCGTGAACTCCAGATCCTTGTCCCATTTTTCCCTTAGTGCCGCACTTCTGGGATTGGGTTTGGCCATCAGTCGACCGTAAAGTCTGGTCACTGGCTTCCAGCCATCCGTGAGGTCGTGCATCTCTCACAGGAGAGGGTCAGGAGTGGGTTCCTCCGGCCAGTCGCTCCATTTCTTCTTGGCGATCTGTTTGAGTCGGAGGTACCACAAAAACTGACCACTTGATAGTCCTTCAATTGTTTGTAGTGATTCGAAGTCCCTGAATTTGCCCTCGTCAAACATGTCCCCCCATACGTAGATCCCAGCGCTTTCCCATCTTCTCGCCGCTGTGAGATCTGTTCGAATTCTGCATGTGTCTGCCAGTATGGGGATATTGGGGGAATAGGGGTGTTTTGATTGCCTCGCCAAGCAGGTTTTGGACCATATCTGTCTGCCTAATTTTACAATCATGGGGACGTTTTGTGTTTGATTTAACGGGTTCCAAAGTACCTCTTTAGGGAATAGCAGGGAGGGTATTTGTCTCAGTAGTTCTGATTCAGCTGTGGGTTCGTCTTGGAGCCACTTTGTCACATGGGTGAGCTGTGCCGCTAGGTAGTATATCTGAAGATTGGGGAGTTGTATCCCTCCTTCTTTAGAAGGTAGCGTGAGGATCGATAAAGATAGCTTGTGCCTAGTTGGGCCCCATAGAAATTCCCTGATTAGTGTTTCCAGTGTCTTAAAGAAAGGTGGTCTGATGTAGTGGCAAATGTTTACAAAGTAGTATTGAAACCGGGGTAGAATTATCATTTTGTTAATAGCCACTCTGCCCATCATCGAGAGTGTGAGTCTTGCCCAAAATTTCATGGATTTGCACAACCCCTTCATCACAGCTTCCGTATTATGTTCGTGCGTAAGCTCTGGGGTGTGTTTAATGTTGATACCTAAATAGTAAAACATATCTGGCTGCCATTTTATCCCAACATCCGGTAGGTCTTCTTCTTCCAAGTTTCTGAGTCTGGCCAGCGGAAAGGTGCAGGATTTCAGCCTGCTGAATCTAATCCCCGAGTAGTTTGCGTAGTTATCAAGGATGTCCAATGTAGTTTGTGCGTTGAGATGAGGGTCTTTCAGATATAGAAGCACACCGTCTGCATATAATGATATTATGGAGTATTCGTTGCCCAGCTTTATGCCCACATCAAAGTATTGTTTTCTAAACTAAATAGCTATCGGCTCAAGGCCCAAAATGTATAACATCGGTGATAGCGGGCATCCCTGCCTGGTGCCTCGTTGTATCACCCAGAGTTTTGACATTGTTCCTCCAGTTTTCACTCTGGCCACAGGCGAGTTATAGAGCACCTTGATCCATCTCACGAAGCCTTCTCTGAAACCAAATCCTCTCAGTACCTCGACTAGCCACTCCCAGAATATCGTGTTGAAGGCCTTGATGGCATCGAGCGAGAGTACTGCCAAGTCCTCTTCTCTCGTTAAAGTTTCTGCCATGATGTGTTGAAGCCTCCTCAGGTTGGACGTGGTGTTGAGTCCTGGGACAAAGCTGTTTTGGTCTTCATGGATCAGGGTTCCAACCACCCTTGCGAGTCTCTTGGCTAGTATAGAGGTCAGGATCTTGCTGTCATAGTTCAGCATTGCTAATGGGCGGTAGGAGTCGCAATTGGTGGTTGGTTTATTTGGTTTAAGCATGGGAATTATGACTGCTTCCTTCATGGTGTTGGGGAGGATCCCGTTCACGTATGCTTCCAGGAAAACCTTGTGTAATATCGGGGTGAGGGTTGCTTCATATGCTTTATAGAATTCGGGTGGAAGGCCATCGCTGCCGTGGGCCTTGCACGTGGACAGTGATCTGATCGCCTCTGACACGTCTTCTGGAGTTATCTCATGTTCTAGCGCCTCCCTCTGTTCAGTAGTCAATTTTGGGAGCCCTATCTCTTCTAGGGTGTATTTGATTTCCTCTCTGGGTATTTGATGCTCATGGGAGTACAGTTTGGAGTAGAATTCCGTGAATGCGTTGTTGATATCTTGTTGTGTCCTGTGCGCTCTCCCTTCTTCATCTTTAATCTCGGTCGGGAGGTGTCTTGGGTGCTCACGCTTACACAGCCATGCCAACAGCCTGCCGGGTTTATCCGCTTCTTTGTGTGGTCTGGCTGTGTGTGTTGCAAAATCGAATTTGGCTAGTCTGTCCCAGGCCACTCGACAGTCCTCTCGGATTTATCTCAGCTTTGATTCGACCTCAGGCGTGGCATCAGTTCGGGTTTCCAAGTGTGCGATTTCCACTTCTTGTTCCTCCAATTCTCTTTTTAGTTGTTTCCAGATGCCCCCTGCTCCTGAAATAACTTCGCCCCGAGTCACCACTTTCATGGCTTCCCATAGCGTGCCCGAGCTTGCTACCGAGCCTGTGTTGTTGACTACATAATCTTCCAGCTTGGTGCCAAGATTTTCTCTGAATTCTTGATCCGTGAAAGTTGTGGTAGGCATCCTCCATGTCGGGATCGGTGGCCTAGGTCCCCTGAGTTTCCACTGCATGATCAGGTGTGAGTGGTCTGAGATTGACCTGCCGAGGTATGCTGTGATTTCGGCCATTGGAATTTGTTCCCTATCGATAAACAGATAGTCTATTCTCGTGTGGATCTTGTGCGGGGATGAATAATATGAGTAGTTCCTCTCGGCGGGGTGGTGTTCCCTCCAGATGTCCACCAAATTGAGGTGCTCGAGTGTGTCGTTCAGTGCCTGGGTGGCAGCATTATTTGGCTTTTTTGGGGGTTTGGACCTGTCGATAGATCCCTTGCTGACACAATTGAAATTGCCTCCCCATATGAAGGTTCCTTCTCTGTGGTGCACCAATCTGGCACACATTGTTTCAAGAATGGGAAGGTATTCCGTGTGTGGGAAAGTAGGGGTTCACTAGGCACATCTCAATATGTTCAATGGTTCCCCACATAATTAGATACCTGCCCTCTTTATCAGCTTCCAGGCCCAGTAGTTGGAATGGTACATTTGGATTCACCCACGTGAAGACGCCCCAAGCGTATTTGGAATAGGATGCCCCCCTTCCGGTTCCACCCCATCGTTCAGACAATTTAGATGAGAATTCTTCTGTTAGATGGGTTTCTTGGAGCATCGCAATCGAAACTTTCTTTCTACAGAGGTAGGATTGGATCCTATTCCTTCTAAGGTAAGAGCCCACCCCCCTCACATTCCATGTCATAACTTTAAGATGTGTTGCCATTTAGTTGATGCTATGGGTTCATCTTTTCGGTCCCTTTTTTCGTTTTGGGCTGTACCCTGCTGCCAGAGGGTGGGTCTCCCGTTTGAGTTCTTAAGTCTGCCAGTTCTCAGATCTTGGGGTCGTCTTGCTCCATGTCTCTTTGGTTTTGGTGATTTGAAGACTGTATAACTAACAAAACAGGTAACATAACTGCAACTGGTGCGCCCAGCTACTGCAGTTTCCATGCGTGCTCAGGCGCTCTCGTGCCGTCTGAGCCCATCCGGGTATCGAGCGTGAGTAGGTCCGGACAGGTAATTGGCCTGTCCTAGTCTGTTCGTGGGGGTTGTGCCTTGTGCCCAGTGGGAGGCAGAGCGAGGGCTGCTTCCATTTAGCAAACTGGTGTGAAAGTTACCTTCTTGGTTTCTAGCTAGCCTTTGCCTGCACTGGGGTGTGGGCTGGGGGATGTTTGCCCATCACATGCGCTGTTTCGTGTCATGCTTCAGTCATCATCAGGGTGGGCGTCTTTGCCTTCTGCCAGGTTGTTATGTTCCATCCACATAATGGCAGCTGCCGGAGTCTCGAGGAATATCGCACAGGCCCTTGAAAATGACCTTTAATCTGGAAGGGTAGAGCAGCATGTATTTCAAGTTTAACTGCCGAAGCCTAGCCTTAATTGGCACGAATGAGTTTCGCTCCCTTTGAACTTTCAGAGTGTAGTCTGGGTAGGTGGTTATTTTAGAGTTACTGCGTTCTATGGCTCCTCCCTCTCTGGAGTATTTCAAAATAGTTTCTCTGTCCTGAAAATTGAGTATCTTGGCGATTATAGGGCGAGGATGTGAGCCAGGTGTTTTTTTTTTGGAGGGACCTGTGCGACCTTTCCACCACGAAATCTTGTGTAAATTTTCCTGCGCCTTTCTCTTGTTGCAGAAGGGTCTCTATGTAGGGCGTTGGGTTTAAGCCCTCAGTTCCCTCCGGTACTCCCAGTATTCTGACGTTGCCCCGTCTAGCTCGTCCTTCAGCATCTTCGGATCTCGCTTCGAGTGTGGCCACTTTCCTCTCTAGGTCCACCACTTTAGCCTTCAGGTCCGTTGTGTCGTTTGATGTCTCTTTTATAGTTGTCTCTGCATTCAAGACTCTCTCGGTTAAGTTCCGGGCATCTTGGCGCATAAGTTGCATATCGGATTTAAATTTGTCAATCTTTGAGTCAATAAATGTTCGCAGTGAAGCTATGGCTTCCAGCACCTTGGCATTAGATTCTGCCTCCCTCATCTGCGTGATATCAGGAGCGGAGGGGTGAGGTTGTATTCGGGTCTGGGCTTTTGTGGTGACAAATGTGTCCATGGTGACTGGTTTCCCTTTGTTTCTGGAGGACATGTTGGGGCTTTGGAGGTGTGGCGTCCAGTTTAGCTCAGGGACTGTGTGTTGCAGCCCAAAAGGCTGTCGAGAATGGAGGATTTCGAGTCTTGGCTAGCGAGTTCAGGGTATTACTCTGTAGCAGGTTGGTTATATGTGAGGCCAACCTCTTGGCTCCCCTGTTTTTGTGGCACAGCGTTGTGGGTGCCGTAGGGGCGTAGCTGGTGTCCTGGTGCGGTATGCCGGGTGTCCACTGCGGGGGACTGGCACCTCTCGGCAGGCTCTTGGGGTACTTGCCCGTGCCTCTCGAGGCCGTTCTGGGGGTTGGGGGGCTTTAGCAGCACAGTTGGGGTGTGCTAGTGCTGGTTCTGGTGTGGCAGGTTCAGTGCCACCATTAATTGGTGTTTCGCCCCGCCGCCCTCCTCACGTCAGAGTTGTCCGTCACCAACACTCCGATGCAAATTAATCTCCGGGCTGTGCGGGAGACACAGCCCCCGTACCTCCGCCTGGTCCGTTTAGGATCTGGCTCCCCTCCGCTCCAATGTGCGCCTCTCACTGTCCGCCGGCCCTCCACGCTGCGGGGGGGGGGGCCCCGAGCCAGAGTTTGCGAGCGGAGCTGGGGCTGAATCATAGGAGGGCGATCCCAGCTGCTTTCTTCGGTCTTCGTCGCGGTGCAATGAGTGGGGCTTCCCTCTTCTGCCACTATGTGCTTCAAACGGCAACTCGCCACGCAGTGCGGCTCTCCCCAGCTCTGTGTTGGGTTGTTTATGTCTGCATCCACGGGGGGGGCCCAACAAACTCTCCGGTTTCAGGTTTGCCCGACTCTGCTATTGCAGGCGGCACCCACGGCGAAGGCGGCCGGCGTCACAATCACAGCTGACGCTGATTACGAGGAGCGGCGGCCATTTTTGATGCAGCCAGAGGCGGGGGAATCAGGTCGAGTGTGAATTCACCCGCCACAGGGGTCCGATTCTTCCTCAAATTTGCTGAACTGTGATGGGCTCTGCTTCCAATGGCCTCAAGGCTGTATTTATCAGTCAAAGGTGGTTTTACAACCAACGAAAAAGGATCAGGATGCGGCGCCTCAGCCAGAGCTCGGCAACTTGAAACGCTTGTGTATAGGCGCGTTACAAATGCCATATCATATCATATCATATCATTAACTCAGCCTCTTCTCACCATGAGCTCCAGGCCACGCCCCCCCGGACAGTTCATTGATGCCGCCTTCCTTCAAGAAGATCAAAGGTCGCCTTGCGGTCCTGATCCTGCTTCATGGGATCGGCCACTTTCCAGATCTGATTCTGCCTGTGTCTCATCCACTTGGCTTTGACATGGTCTATCCTGATCCCTGCCTCTGGTAATGGCCCCAGGCCTGTGGCAGATAGGTAGAAGCATACATTTGATGCCTCTTTGTTAAAGTATTCTGTTTGATCTCACTGGAGAGCTCATTTTGGAACGAATGCAGGTTCAAAGTAAGGGTCCTGCTCGATCCCTCAATTAATCACATATTGTCTATTTGGAAATTTAGCTTTTGTTCAAAGTCTATTATGTAAGTTCACACAGGTTGTAGAGCATCAATTGCAAATGTTTTAAACCATAAATAATAAAGATGTATTGATTGATTAATATGTCAATTTTGTTTTCTAATGATTTAGTTGCTAGGGAACACTTCTAGGAAATATTGTTATTTCAATATCCATGTTGGGTTTATGCTCAAATCCTTTTCTATGAACAGGAACTATGATGCTTATGGAAACTAGGCAAACAATACAAAGTATTACATCGTTATTAATTAATATTACCATATTCTAAAAACTAACAAGCTCATGTCCAAACCAATGGATTAGGCTCTGTTATGTTGCATAATTTTTTATCTTTTTTCGTGATCGGTTCCATGTTTTCAATACCGTAGGAACGGTCTTTCACCCATGAGCCAGTCCCAAATTTGTATCCAGAATGCTTTTTCAATTTTTCTGTAACCTGTATTCATTCTAAAATGGTTTGTTAGACTAGATAAAGTGAGCTCAAATTACTTTACTTTTCTTGCCTGTATTTATGAAACCCTCCCATTACTGCATGTAATAAGACCTCTTTTTTAGCACAATGGTTTGATTTTTGACCTCACCACCATGGCCACAGAGATCAAACAAGCTTCCACCAACCAAACAGCTCAGCGTTCTTAGTCATTTGTTAGCCTAATCACCACACTACAGCCACGTGTGATGGATGCTCTTAGTGTGTCGCTCTTCCAGTCAAAGTTATTGTAATTCTGTATTAGCACCTGGGAAGCGTACATCAGCCAGTCAGTTTGTTCAGACTGCCTGTAATGACTACCAATACTGCACAGCAGTTCCATGCAAACTGTGGTCCTTGCAATCCTGCTTCACTTTTTCTTTTTACCTATCCTTTTCCGGAGTCCTCTCAGTTGAATGGGCATGCAGATGTTCTCTCTGCAACACTTATTGCCCTCTCCTGTTTAGAGAGGCACCTCATAAATCGAAAAATAACGAGGTGTCGTTCAGTTTCAAAGAAGAGGAATTTCTACATATGTGGTGGCCATGCAGGAAGGGTTTTTTGTATGTGGGGAAGATGTGCAGGCTCCGAGCATGTGGATACCAAATGTCTTTTGCAGAGGCCAACGTAGCATCCGGGAGGTTGGCCTGAGTGATAATAGGGTTATATCCCACAGCTGCAGGCTATAGGCATGTTTAGGAAATTCACTCCTTATCAACTGCCCTTGCTTTTAACAGAGTGTTCATGTAAGTAATGAAAAAAGGGAGTTCCATCTGGACAACAATGATTTTTTTATGTGCAATTATTTGGAAGCAAAAGCTCCGACAAGATGTGATCTCAGGTTTTGCCATCTTCAGAATTTACCAACAAATGGCATCGTACATGCCTGGTATGTCAAAGCATTGGAGCAAGGACACATCATGGAACTTGTGCTGTTCAAGGCACGTTGGTGGCTCATTATATCATGAATGCTTATTACATCATGCTTTAGGCTTGTGCCTTCATGTATGCTTGATATGTTCTCACCGCTTGAGGGATCATGTGCTCTGCGTCGGTCCAGCCTGCGAGTGATTCACGCTTGCTCGTAGGGTGCAGTCACATCTCAGGGTACATCAGGCCTGCCGACCACCACTTGTGCTTCGCGCACGAGTGCTGCACCTTGGCTGAAGATTTCTGCATTTCCAGAAGTCATGGAGATAGACTGTCCGAAACCTGGGAACGAAGCCCAAGGAAAACATGAATATAATCTTCAGGGGGTGCAAATCTTTTCTGATTCTGATGCAATGCTATTTTGGAAATGCAATTGCAGAATTGGGGGAACCACCAGCAAGGCTGATGCTGTTGCAAAGAGCGGGAGCGCGAAACGGTCTGATCAATATCCCTCTAGCCGGGCAATGAGGATTAATCAATGGGTCATGTCCCATTTCAGTCAATTGAAAGCTCTGTCCCAGTTTGAGAAGACAGATGACAAACGCGTTTTAGGTCACATTTCAACGGGTTGAGTTTTCTGTTTTTCCAAATACTAACCTTTTGTGACAATTTTAAAGTTAAATAGGGTGATTTACAAAGCGTTTTGGAAAATGCTTTGTGAATCATGCTCATAGTCTTTTACTCGGCACAGGTTGCCACTACTTTGTAGGATGAGAGACTGTCCTACCAACTAGCAAAAGACAATTATGGCCATTTGGACAAGTCTTGATATTTAGGGAAAAGGCCATGTACCTCGAAATAAAATGGGCCTCATTTCAAGTTTGCCGGTCTGGGAACTACGGTACCGGTAAGCTTGCCGGTACCGTAGTTCTTGGACCGGCAAACTACGATTTGTGCTCACGGGGGGCTTTCTGCTCGCCAGGTCTGACCTGGTGGGCAGAGCGGCACCCGCAAGCACAGCCTGTCGGATTCACCGGCCCCTATGGGGCTCAAATGGGAATGGGGAAGAATTTTTCCCGGCGCCCAGGAATGGGCAAATACTGGGTCCGACCGCAAGCCTCATAATGAGGCCCCTAATATTTTCGTGTGAGCTTCAACCCTGGGCAGAGAAGGTTTACATAAAGTAATTTCTCTCTTTCCGTCACTTCAGCTGTTCAACGGGTCATTTGGCACATGTTCTACTCTGCCATTTTAATTTCACCCTGATCTCCCGTGAAGCATCAGGTAGATATCACATCAGTGGATGGTGGCAAGAGGCCTGCCCCATGTCTCAGGGCTCACTGGTCTCCTACAGACCTAACCCTGGCTGTACACTCCAAGACTGCCCACACTAGTCAGCAACATGAATTCCTGGCAGCTAGTCCAGCATCTTCATTGCCATTGGAATAGTGAACAAGGACAGCTTTGAACTGGTCTTATTTTGGTCGGTGATGCCCCTTCATCGACCAGTTCAGTTATGCTATTTGTCATGACAGTGCCAGCCGATGCAGTAGTGGGCTGCATTCACATTATGCACCGTCTCAGCACTGATGGGCAGAGCAGAACGCCTAACCCTCGACTAAGCTACTACTTGTTGTAAATGATGGAATTTACAGCTGGCCAGTAACTGAAAGACACCCTATGCAGTTGTGTATCACTGACTACTATGCATATGACATCTTCCCTATGCCCCATTGGTGATCTGCTGTATTACCCCTGCCTCTCTTCCTGGTATCCCATTATTGGTTGATTACATTACTACTGGTTCCACACAGCTTCTCCCAGTAACCTACATCCCCTGCGTCTTCGACCCTCGCCAGTTGGCAAAGTAGCCACTGGCCATAGAAGATCTCCTCTGGCTGAGGAAGCCCTGATGGGGAGAAATTATGACGTGTAGCTTAGAAACACACTGATAACTATGCTTCTGGAGCTTGTGCATCTGTTATGTTTTGAATACTCTGCTCACTAGTGGCTTGCTCGAAATGTCAGAATGTGACGCACTTAGATGGGTGGCTGGGGACAGGAAATGCGCTGCACTTAGATGGATTGGAAGGGGTAGGAAATGTGTTGCTCCTAACTGTACTGAAAACTCACCATTCTGCATACTCACCCTCAAATCCTGAACTAAACACAACCATACCTCCACCGCACCACAAACCACTTGCACTTGACAACAACCAACATGAAACCAAACCATGCACAACCATACCTCAACACCACATGACGGCTACAAAACAAATACGCACCTACGCTCAGTGACTGGCTTCTCTGAACTGAAGCTGCCAACAGCACATCACATCTCTCTATCTCTTCTCTCTCTCAATACCAGCAAGAACCCCCCCAAATCTCCTTGCAGATCCACCAGAACACCAAGAGACCACGCAAGTGGCAAGAGTGCATGATACAAGACCCCATTCAATTAACATCTCCATTTATAAAATGGGCACCATTGTGTTTTAAGTGACCTCATAGATAGGGTGGGCCGATTTTTCACTAAGCAAAACAAAAGAGGGGTTTGTTGGAAGGTTTCGAATTAATCATAACCTCTGGCATTGCTCTGCGCAACCCTCCAGACCATCGTTCATCGCCTGCCAAGCCATTACAAAAGGGAAAAGAACATATGCAAATCAGGCTTGGTCCCACCCCAGAAGGGGTAGTCCAGCCCGAACTACTTGGCCACATCCCTTCTGCAGGAGACCACCGGTATCCCCAAACATGTTTCGCCCTTGTTGGCCCTCATCATTGAGGAGTAGCTTGGGTCTCTAGGCCCAGCAGGCACAGGACCCACATCTGGGCATACACGCCCGACTTGGGGTGACAAAGCAACACAAAACAAAAGAGGTGATGGCAGGAAGTTTTCAAATTAATCTTAACCTCTGGCATTGCTCTGGGCAAACCTCCAGACCCTCTAAACCTTCAAGCCATGACCCTTTTTGTTTTACTACAGATTCTTCATTGCCAGCACTACTCCTGGTTATAAACTGTGCGGAATGGGGGGCGTGGCTTGGCAGCCATGGAGTAGGCTGCACGAATCCTGAGCTCCAGCATCCAGCAAATTACCCGAACGAAGCGCGGTCCTTTAAACCCTGTGAATTGAAGTAAAAAGGTGCAGGATGCTGTGTGACATTCAGCGCACCTAGATGTGAATGGACCAGGCGGCTGGGACACGTACAAGTGAAGTTACGAACGTTACAAGCTCTGGAGGACAACGAGGGATCCGAAATAAAATGGCCGCTGACCCCTAAACAAAGGAGACCTGGAAGCAGACTCGGAAATAATATTGGTGTGACATCGAGTCTTCACAAACGCGCTGCCTGCGGCAACTGGTGTGGACAACCCCCGTGGATGCGGGCAACGTGAAGAGATTGTGACGAGGAAACGCTGATGCCACCAAGCGACATCACCCCCCCCCCTCGGGTAGAGGAGCTCGAGCAACAAACTTTAGCAAAGATGGGTGCCGTACAGGCAGCTGCGGCCGTGTTCCCCGGCGTCGGAGACACTGCGAGGATAAGTGCGGAGGTGCTGTGAAAGCGACCTGGAGTCACACAATGCAGTTGGCAAAAGCAGAATGGCAGGACCGGAGTAACATAACTTGAAGGTCCAGCGAGACGTGCAGCAGCAGAGAGGCGAGCGGCTTCAGGCGAACTGTGGAGCCCTGCCGGAATAACTGAAGAAGCGGAGGACTGGCATGCCCCACGGAAAGAAGTCTGATCCCCACAGGTTGAGCGAGTGAATGCAGCTGTGACAATGTTGCGCATTAAGGACGCGGCCGGCAATCCGCGCGTGGTGTTTAACAGGCACTATGAGGTAAACGAATAGCTCCTCCCACCCCCTGAGTGGGGGAAGCTTGAAGGTAGGACTGGTGCCAGGTACACACACGGCACCTGGACTACACCCCTGCTAGCTAGCAAGCATAGTGGGCATTTTGCTGCATGTGACAATTGTGCAGAAAAAGAGCAAGAGCAGCCATGGGACTGCGGCAAAGCGAGGACCTGTAGAGATGACACAGTGAGGTGTCACGTACACAGTATGGACTGCATTGGTGGAATCCGGGAAATGAAGGGCATGAGATGAGTAGCTGCATAGGCAGCAATCCACGCAAGAAAGGGGTGCCTGCAAGGCATCACGCCGGAAGAACAACGACAGGAGAACTGAGCCGGGCGAATAAGAGGGCTGGCGAGGCTTGTATGGAACATTCCCACGCGCACAGAGAGCGAGTGCTGGTGACTTTCCCCTGCCACCCTGCTGAGGAGAAGAAGATCCCACGCGATTGAAACATCACAGTGGTGTCTCGCGAACTAGGATGTTGGCATTCCAACTGAGTGGAATGAGGAGGGCCTGCTGCCTTGGCTGGAACCCATGCCACAGAGCCTGATTCGTAGGAACACGAGTGCTAGTCCTGCATGACCATCGATGCGGGCTTAAGACTAAAAAACGGAAACAGGCAGCAAGAGGTCCTACCAAGAACCAGAGGGTTCCCACCTGCAGAAACAGCTACGGGCAAGAAGTGGGGGAATACAATCCATTCAGAGCATAGCACGGAGAGCGCAGGCCAACGTTCGCTGCAGCCCACTGAGGGGACCACTCCCAATCATTAGCTAGCGCAGGGGAGATGGAGAAGGAAGATCCGAACGCCACAGGAAAGCAGGACTCAGACACATAGACAGGGTTACGCAATGTCGGGGAGAGGAATCAAAGCAAAGAGCAAGCAGCCTACAATGGACGTCTTTGGTAACTCGCAATAGACTCCCACTGGCCCGGCACAAGGCGCGGCGGCTGCGCCCGCAGAGAGTACCCCGGCAAAAGTGGACCACCTGCTCCTAACAGCCATCAACAAGTTAAAGGTCTCATGGGAGACAACAATAGAGGACTTAAGGACTGCCCTGGAAAACAAAATAGATGCAGTGGGAATAGAGGTCACCTTGCTGCGACAAGATGTGAGAGTGCTGGCAGAAAGAACAAGTGGACTGGAGAGCGCGGTGAAAACAAATACGGAAACCAGCGCGTGCAATGCAAGGGAGGTCCACATACTAGAGCAACAGGTGGCTAACCTCGAGAATCGTGCGGAGGAGGCTGAGGGAAGGGCAAGACGTAACAACATACAAGTGGTGGGCCCGCCGGAGGGAGAGGAAGGACAGGACCCCACGGACTATGTGGAGAATATGATTCTGCAGGAGATAGGGGCCGGAAAATGTTTGCAAGGATTTACTGTTGAACGTACGCATAGGGCTCTTATGAGAAAACCACGACCTGGAGCCCCCCCCCACCACCCGGGCAATAATAACCAAGATCCTGAATTATAAAGACAGAGAGAGGATCTTGGAGAATTTTCACAAAGGTGGAACGATAAAGAGGGCGTCTGCAAACATCACAGAATATCCCTATTACACCATGCTGGTGCAGAGGCAGCGATATAGCTATGTGGCGGTCAAGAGGAGACTGCGTACAGCTGGAATTAAGTACATGCTTTTGTACCCTGCGAAACTCAAAGTCCTGCACAAAAGTAGGGTGTTTTTCTTTGACACCCCGGAAGAAGCAGCGACATGGCTGGACACGCAGGGCTGCCCAGAACGAGAAGAGGAGCAAGATCACGAGAAGCACGATAAGTGATGGGGAAACCACTTAAATAATACCAGGCGGGGTGGAGGCAGGCCTGGAAAAGACAGTGGCATGGAAGTCAGACGAGGGGCAAAATAGAGGGACAATATTGAAATTGTGACATGGGACTTTTAACTTGATTGGAATCATTGGACTAGAATGTAAGATGTACAAGTAAAGTGTGTAGCATTAAGCGCACTGCATTATGAGCAAACAGGAGCAACAGGATGAGAGCGACCTACCCCCCGGAAGTAGTAGTAGTAGGACAGCCACTAGGGCTGCTGAGTCGCGAGTACAGGCTATTGCTAGAAAAGGGCTAGATGCAGGGGTGCCTGAGATCCAGGGATGGAGCTGGACAACAGCTGGGGAGGACGTTGAGGGCGGAAGGGCACAGAGGTGGGAGTTGGGGCAGGGAAGGGAGGCGGGAGGGTTTGAGGTTTGGGGGTTGAGAGGCTGGGAAGTTGGGGTAGAGTTAGCAGTTGGGAGATGTTTGTGTTGAGGAACAAGCCTATATGAACAAGGGGAAGATTTGAGATCTGATAGACCTGGAGTGGGCCTGGGGAGGGAAGGGAGAGACCTGTGCCATGGGAGATCTGAAAGTAGTCACCTGGAATGTGAGAGGGCTCAATAGCTACTTTAAAAGAAACAAGGTTATGATGTATTTGCGACGGCAGAAAATAGACATAGCTTTATTGCAAGAGGCCCACTTGACGCAAGAAAAACTGGAGGTGATACGGAAGAAATGGAGTGGTACTGTACTGGGGGCAACATACTCGGCGTATGCTAGAGGGGTAATCACCTGGGTAGCACTGCATGTACCGTTTCAGCTATTGCAAACTCCAGTGGAGGCAGATGGGAGGATGGTAATAGTAAAAGGTCTGGTGGAAAACAGGGAGAATTGTGTGGTAAATACCTATGCCCCGAATCAGGATACAGCGGCATACTTCGGACCCTATATAGTAAACTCAGCGCTAGCCTGGGAGAGGTGGTGATTTGGGGGGGGGGATTTTAACTGCATGATAGACCCGAAGATAGATAGTTCAGACTCCAAAATAGATAGACCGACCCCAGCAGCCAGGATACTGCAGACCTTGATAACAGATTTTGGGTTGGAGCATGTATGGAGAACACACTATCCGCAAGATCGACAATATTCGCATTACTCTGCCCCTCATAATCTACAAACCAGGTTAGACTACATGTTTGTCAACCAAGCGCTGATGATGGAGATAACACAAATAGAATATAAGTCGAAGGTCCTATCGGACCACTTGCCGCTTATAATGACATGGCAATATCGACCTCAGAGAGCGAAAATACCGATGTGGCGTCTCAGAGCAGAAGCGCTAAAAGACAGCATCTTCAGAGAAGACATGAGGGAGGAAATAATAAGTTACTTCGAAATCAATGCAGGTAGTGTGGAGTCGGCGAGGGTTCTTTGGGAAGCTTTTAGTGTAGTGGTGAAGGGAATACCAATAGCCAAGTCCAAAGGGCTACAAGGAGGGATCGTAGCAGACCTACAAGAAGCGGAGAGAGAGCTGGAAAAGGCATTGAAGTGGAGAGGCAGCGCCAAAGATGATAATGAAACAATACTAAGGATACAACAAAAATGCGCAGGATATTGGGAAAGGCTGTGCAACCTAAATTATAAAAAATACATAGAGAGACAGCATGCGGGGGGAGATAAACCAGGGAGGGTTTTGGCATGGTTATATAAAAAAGAGACTCCCAGACCAGTAATCAAGACGATAGTGAAAGAAGATGGAAGTATAGCAGATACCCAGGAGGACGTGAATTTAGAATTTGCAAAATATTATAATGTCCTGTACGGAGACGCGAAGGAAAGTGACAATAATGCAATAATTGAAATTCTAGAAGATATAGGATTGCCGCAGATTAGTGCTGAGGAACGAGAGGAGCTAGATGCTCCAATTAATCTAGAGAAATTAGAAGAAGTGGAGAGGCAGTTACCCACGTGTAAGACTCCGGGGGCCGATGGACTCCCCAGTGAATTTTATAAGATGTATAAAAATGAGGTACTCCCACCACTCTTGGAAATGCTAAACGAATCATATGAAGTCGGGAAGTTACCAGAATCCCTGAGAGAAGCGATAATCATCCCGCTCCCCAAATACAATAAGCCTGGCGGTGAGTGTGGATCCTACAGGCCCCTGTCGATGTTGAACCAGGACAGCAAAATTCTGACGGCGGTCCTGGCAAATAGAATGAAGAGAGTCATTACTAAATTGATACATCCCGATCAAACTGGGTATGTTCCTGGTAGGAACATATCCAACAATCTTAGGCTACTCCATCGAATTATTGAAAATGCTAATGAAGAGACAAGTGAAATGGCAATTGTGTCGCTGGATGCAATTAAAACATTCGACTCGGTCAGGTGGCCATGGTTGATCGCTGCCTTGACAAACTATGGAATAGGACTGGGGTATCTAAGATGGGCCAAATTACTATATAGCGAGCCGCTGGCCAGAATGAAGACAGGTTCAGTTATATCAGAGAGGTGGCAGCTCAGTAGAGGTACCAGACAAGGATGCCTGTGGTCCCCCATGTTGTACATCCTGGCTTTAGAGCCTTTGGCAATATATTTGAGGCAGCAGTATGACGCAATAGGCATCGCCATTAGAAGGGAATCGCATTTGATTTCCCTATATGCTGATGACATGTTGCTGTATCTGCGATACCCGGAAGAAAACCTACAGTATGCCCTGGAAGTGCTGGATCGATTTGCAGGACTCTCAGGCATAGCAGTGAACCCCAAAAAGTCTTGTGTGTTTCCACTGGGAACGTATAAAGGGATCCCATTAGAGCAATTACCGATCCTCCAGATACCATGGTGGGTCAACACGTTTCGATATCTGGGAATAGATATATACCATACGGTGGAAGCAGAGCACCAACAGAATACTGAGAGGGCTGTACGGAACATAGAAAATAGTATGAGATTTTGGGTGAAACTCCCCTTGGCGATGATGGGCAGAGGGGCAATGCTTAAAATGGTGGTACTGCCAAGACTGTTACATGACAAAGCAGAGGGGGGCCACGAAATATCAAGGTTATATGAGCTGGCGATGACCAAGGTGGGTAGGGAAGTGGTTCAATTTAGAAAGACTGGGAAGAAGAAGCGGGGACCTTAATGAGTGATGAGATGTGGGAGCGTGCTCAACTATATCACAAAAAAATGTCGAGGAATGCTAGGCTACAGCAGATACAGTTATATATCACACATAGGGCGTATATGACGCCACAAAGGGTAGCTACGTTCAAAAACGCAGGGCGACAAGCATGCCCCAAATGCAATGAAGAAAGTGCTGGAATGGTACACATGTTCTGGTCATGCCCAGAAATAGAATGCTTTTGGGGGGAAGTAGCACATAGGATGGAAGATAAAGGGATCAAATTAGAGATAGACACAGCATGGGCTTGCCTACTGGGAGGGTTCCCTAGACCACGCAAGCTAAAGCATGTGAGCAAACTGAAAGACCTGGTGTATGTACTAGTAAAGAGGAAAATCGCAATGAGTTGGAAAGCATGTCATAGACCAAGACTAGAAGCGTGGTGGAGGGATCTGCAAAAATGGACAGAGGCGGAAACAACAATGGCAAGAGGCGAGTAATAATAAATAATAATAATTTGCATTTATATAGCTCTACGAACCCTCAGGTATCTGAGCGCTGCTTATTATTACCCACGGTGTGTGGTGCTCGACCTCGGAAGGATGAAAGGCTGAGTTTGGCCCCTCTGGGATTCGAACCTGCGCTAGTAGGCTCTGCACGGATGTCAAAGCGAGCGCTCTACTCGCTGTGTCACTTGACTGTTGGGGGGGGGAGGAGGAAGCAAGTACCTTAATAGCCTGGAAACAACTAATTGCAGAATTATTTGGGCCCACAAGTGACGGGACTAGCGACCAGGACACTTCGGGAGTAATTGATACAGAAACCCTAATATATGATGTAGAAACGGAATAGGAAGGAAAATAGGCTTGAGTGGAGGGTGGGAAGGGGTAGAACATGGTGGACAAGATAAAATGATGTGTATTATTGTTGTCATGAACACTGTAAGTTTGGTTTATGTTGGTTGTTGAAATAAACTCAATAAAAATTGTTTAAAAAAAATAATAATAATAATAAACTGTGCGGAACGGGTGGTAACTGTAAGCATGTTAAAAACAGATTAGCTTTTGTTCCGATTTCTATTACTGGTCTTGCGGTTGCTCAATTTCCCAAGCAGCAGTCTCTGGGTAGCAATCAGTTAATGGATTTAGCCGGTGTAAGGAGGGCATGCTATCAAACATTTAAGAGAGACACAAGTGATTGCAGTTCATAGGTGTTTATTGAACTTCAATGGGTTGATAGAAAGCCTATGTAACCCTATATCTGAGGATGGGAGCAAGCTACGACAATCAAATAATAATAGCGCAGTCCTATTTGAGACTCTGTCAAAAAAAAAGTTCCTATACTAACAAACCTATTGCCAGTCCTTACTTTTAAATACAAATGGTGTTCAAGATACAATGGGCCTCATTACACGTTGTGCGGTAAAATCCGCAAATTACCGGCATGGCGCCCTTAACGTGTCCGCCCTCGTAGGAGTGCGCTAATAGCGTACCATTACGAGTATGCGGACACGAGCTTTGCTTTGCGCCATGCCGGTAATGCCCCTCCAGCCTTGCCGCTAATCTCCCCCAAAAGTCACTTACCGCCTTCCACGACAGTGCAGATAGCGACTCCGCCTTGACGCATCGTGCCAATAGCGGCCACCACTAATAGCGGTGAGCGTTAAATACCGGAACCGGAAATAGCATCATCGCACAGGAACGGGAAAGAGCACGACGGCCATCTTTAAAAACACAATCCATTGCCATCCTCTGCCCCCTGGACCTGTTCGTGTTACCTTGCTGCCTGAGACCCATTGCTACACTGTCACCATACCCAAGGCATTAAAAAAAACAACAGACCGTCAGCGAAAGGAGAAGTTCTCCACCGAGGAGTTAGTGATGCTGACTCAAACTTTAGCGGACAATGCAGAAGTGGTCTTCGCAAATGACATGCGGCGGGAGACCCTCCTAAAGAAGAAATCAATCTGGGCTGAAGTGGCAACAAAAGTGAGTGCTGGCACCAGCACGCGCACTGTACGCGAGTGCAGAAAACAATGGGACGGCCTGAGACTCCGGGTCAGGAGGATCCTGGCCGAGAACCACAAGACTGCCACCGCTGGAGGATCAGGGTCACCGATCAAGCTGAATGAGTGGGAGGAAACATGTGCAAACTTCATTGGGGTAGAATGTTATGAGGGAGTCGGGAGGATGGAGCACGGCGTGCCGGACACTTCTGATGGAGGTAAGTGCACTGATGCAAGCATGCAATGTGAATGTACAAGTCCCCACAAATGGCAGCCCTGGATCACTGCATGGATGGCCCGGCATCCACACATGCATCCCACCCTGCGCATGTCAGTGCCAGACCCCAACCTACACACATGCATACATCAACAGAGCCAAGTGCCACACACAACACTGCATGGATGAGGCACTGAAATGACACCTCACCTGCTTCATCCACAATGGAGTTCAAACGGCCCCAAATGAATTCATGATGTAGCCTGCATTGAGTACATGCGACCATAACCAATGACATCCCCCTTCTTGTCCCCGACAGGGTCGCATACAGACAGCGAGGGAGCACCCCAGGCACCCCCTGTGCAAAAGAAGAAAAGGCCACAGCCCAGCGAGGACGCACCAACAACATCAGGTGGAAAAAGGCCAAGGCCCCTATTGCAGCGCCCAAAGCAACTCCTGGGCGCCACTGCCAGTGGCACGCAAAACCCTACTGCCCCGCCTCTGGAGGTCCACTGCCCCCCCCAAATCACTGCCACCGAGGGTCCACACTCAGCTGCTGCCAGTTCGGCAGGGGAGGCAACAGCCATTGCCCCATTGTCCGACATGGATGAGCCCACGGAAATAGATCTGCCGATGCACACCCCAAGCCCTGCTGTAACCCCCGAGCAATCACCCCTACACACACCTTGCTCGCACGTCACCGTTCACGAGTCTATGGAGGCCTTCAGTAGCCCCACAGAGGCGGCATCTGCGTCAACAAGCAGGCATCAGGATGCGCAGCAGACACACCACCACAGGCCGCCACTTCCCCTGACCTGGCCAGCGTCATCCAGCGCCAGCAGGCTCTCACAGACCTCGTTGGTCAACATGTGGAGGAGGTTGCCCGTCTCAGGGCTGACCTTGGGGAGACATCCAGGCACTCCAGGGAGGGAATGGAGTCGTGCACAGACAGGCTGTGTGGGGAACTGATACGCGTCCGGGAGGTGCTAACACGCATCGCAGATGCTATGGAGCGCCAATTTCCACCAGGACAGTCTGCCACCTCTTCGACCACCAGTTTGCGGCAGACAAGCCCAATCAGACGCTCTACACGCACCACCAGGCGCACCTCCAGCCAGCCCCCAAATGCTGGCCCTGGCAATGAACAATAGGGCGTGAATGTCCATTGACCTCTGTGCATGCCTGGACACATACATTGTTGGAGACTCATGAGGGACAGTTGGGGGGGGAGGGGGTGATGGGACAGTTTTGGGGGCTGGGGGGAAGGGTGTGATGGGACAGTTGTGGAGGGTTGGGGGAAGGGTGTGATGGGACAGTTGTGGGGGGGAAGGGTGGCGGGATGGTTGAGGCCTTGCACATTTTCCTTTTTCTGTTCATTAATACACTGTTGTTTGAGCAAAACACAGGCCTTGACTCCTTCATTGTGTGTGATCAATTTATTGACGGCAAGGTCCATTGTGAGCTAACAAACAGACATCAGTGCATCACCAGCCATATACAGGTGACAGTATGACTACATGTCACTCAGAATATTTGGTTAATCAAATGATGTCTCACAGCACGTCTCTCCTGGCCATTCCCTCTTGCATGACCTGCATCCCCTTCACCTCCATCCTCATCCCCGTCATCATCCTCATCAGGTGCCTCCATTTCAACGTCAGGGGGCAGTGGCACATTCCGTCTCATACACATATTGTGCAGCATGACACATGCCGTGGTGATCTTTGCAACCTTCTCATGGCCATACAGGAGAGCGCCACAAGACCTGCTAATGCAACTAAACCGTGACTTCGATGACGAGGCGGGTACGGGTATGTGCATGATTGTATTCTTCTTCGTGCCTGTTCTGTGGGTTCCGTAGAGGTGTGAGGAGCCACCTCTTCAGGGGATAGTCGGCATCAACTACATGGGGGGAGGAATGGGTTCCTGTTACTTTTTGACACATGTGTGGCCTGTTCATGTCACATACTTTGGCCTATCATTTTGATTCATGTACACATTCAACTGCATCAATGAATATGGTCTGTGTGACTGCTTTGTGCAAAGGTGAGCACAAGCATGCAAGTAGACATGCCCCATGGATGCCTCCAACAGTGACTGCCATGTCCTGGGTGAGGCCAGGTCATTGGTGTCCCTGTGGGCAGGCACATTTGGTACCACACTGGTGGTGTACTGTCCTTCCGACATTGCTGTTGCCATGCTGAGAGGCAACGCTTCAGTGGTGCCATGGGTTTGTGGTGCATTGCCATAGCTAGGGGTATACCTTTGCATGCATCCAAGGGCACAATGCATTGTTGATGTTGTGCTGTAGGAATGCTGCATGACTATGTTGGCGGCATGGATGACATTTGTGTATTTTGTGGCGTGGAGTGTCGTGCAATGTGGATGAGGATTGATGTTTGATGTCACCAGATTTGGGTTGTCAGCTCTGTCGTGTGGCATATACTTGCATGTCCGTTCATCCCAAGTACGTTGCTGCCCTCCCAGATGCCCATTGGCGTACATCTGTACGTGCATTTGTGCGACGGACTACAGGATACACCCAGTTGAAGTATCTATCTATCCCCCCCCCATGCACACCCAGTTGGAGTATCTATCTATCCCCCCCATGCATACCCAGTTGGAGTATCTATCTATCCCCCCCAATGCACACCCAGTTGGAGTATCTATCTATCCCCCCCCCCAATGCACACCCAGTTGGAGTATCTATCTATCCCCCCCCCCCAATCACACTGCCATGTGCTTAGCATGGAACTCACCAAGTAGCCACGAGCGTTGTCCCATTTGTCGATCCATGTAGCGGGGGATAGTTGAGTTCCGCAGGACCATGGAATCATGGGTAGATCCTGGAAATCGGGCACAGCAATGTGTGATTATCTTGTTTGCGTCACATACCATTTGGACATTGATGGAGTGGAATTGCTTCCTGTTTCGGTAGACTACTTCATTGTGATGTGGGACGACCAATTCCACATGTGTACAGTCGATGGCCCCAATGAAACTTGGGATGCCTGCCAGTGAATAGAAGCCAACTTTGGTGTTTGTAATCTCCTGGGCAGTCCGTGGCATGGATATGTGCTCGGGTGCATGCTTCAGGAGGGCATCGAGTACCTGGTTCAGTATGCATGAGAATACTGGTTGGGAGATGCCATGCATCTGCCCCACTGTATGCTGGTAGGTTCCTGTGGCCAGGAAGTGGAGCACTGTCACCACCTTGAGTAGTGTGGGGATGGCAGTTCGGATATCTATGAGGCTCACAATGTCGTTGTGTATCATGTCCACGATGCTGGTGATGGTGTCCCGGTCCAGACGGTACAGGGTGTGTATCTGCTCAGGTGTTAGGTTAAATGGACTGGCTCTGATCTGGGGAATTGGTGGGTGCCTCTGTGGTATGATTAGGTGGCGTGGTGGTGCTTGCTGTGCCTGTCTGGTCCTCCTCCTCCTCCTGCCTCTCCTCTGTGCAGCCTGTTGTTGTAGCAGCAGCGCTGCAATCAGGTCCTCCAGGCCATGTAATGCTGCCAGTATTGGAACCATCTTGGTGTGGGAAGGGGTGTGGGAAGGGGTGTGGTGTGCTTCTTTTGAGCAGCCACAGTCTCCATTGCCTCCACCTGTGCTGATTTTGGCCACCTGTGGCAGGTGTTGACACTGCTTAGTTCTTTTAATGGGTGGTTCGCGATGGCGGTATTGCCGCCATGCCAGTAAGGGGTTTTGGGGTATTTACCATGGCGCTATTGCCGTGTGCACTGGCCTTGTGATGGTGTGCTATTAGCGGCATGTCGTTATTTACGGGTTGGCGAGTCGCGCGCACGCGGACTGACCGCTATTAGTGGCACCGTAATTAGCGGTGCCGCTAATGACGGTGAGCCAGGTCGTAATCCGCATGGGCATTTAACGTTATCGGTATTCCATTACCCGTAACGTTAAATACCTACCGCCATCCGTGTAATGAGGCACAATATGTCAGAATAGATGAGCAGTTGGCTTCCCCATGTTTTCAGCACGGGACAATGTGACACACTCGAGCTTCGTACACACTGTGGGTTCTTTGCCACGAGGATGCAGTTCAAAATATAGCTATCTGGGCCTTCTGCACAAAAGTCTCTTTTCCAATAAAAGTCTCTTATTGCAGAGTGCCTTCTGCAACAAACAAGTATCAAAGTTTCCTTCTCATCAGGATTTTCACATTCACAAGTTCTCGTGTTTACTGTTCACCACAGGTCTCCCTTGGTCGGGCTCGGACCACTTTAATCTTGCTTTATTTCACAGTTCAGAAAACCTTCGACTGTGCAATGTATTTTTCTTAAACCATTGCTGGACCACGTCGATTCATTCCATTAATTAATTTCCCTTTTATCACTTTTTTTTTCTGCCACTTCTTGGCCGGGTACCTAAAACAGAGACCTCCAATTGAGCACACCCTCTGTGCCGGACCACTCAGTTATTTTGTCTCATATCTTCTCTGATTCCACATTAGAGTTCAAACATCGATCAGTAATTGAACTTTACTCCCGTCTTTCATCTCACGTGTTAATATTCTTTGCTCTTGTGCTCTTCATATAATGTTGCCGCTTGCAACCTTGACTTCAACACAGACCGGACTTGCCTCTGTCTCCCCAACTCAACGGCTGTGTTGATTTCTCTGGTGCTGCTTTCATCCTGGAGCCAAGGATGGTAACACGGTGGCTGCAGCTCCTCCCCGACTTGACTAGTCCTGCAGGAGGGCCCCGGGTATCGCTGACACACAATCCGGGATTCTTCAATCTGGTTTCCTGGCCTCACGCCTTTCAATCTGAAATTTTCGGGAAAGTAATGGTTTCTCAGCGTAAAGGTCAAGGCCATCTCCCTCTTTGCTTTCCCTTCTCGAGTTTGCCGCCTTTCTCCCCTCATTCAGCACCATCTGGAAAATGCTATTCCTTCGTGTGCTTTGCCTCGCTTTCCTCCTGCTTCGCAGACCACTATCTTTATACACCTGTGTTATGTTAAAAAAGCTGCTGGTGTGGGTTGGCAACAGTAATTGCCTGACTTTGTCTGACCACAGTATTGGGATATGTCAAGTGCAGTGCTCGGTTGTGAGTCTGTTTTCTCCCAGGGCAGGCTGTCCGTGTGAAGTTTTTCATGTAGGGAAAGGGGGTAAAGTTCCTAAGTATCCTACCTGGTAGGATGGGGTAAAGGTGTTACGGGGGGACATTGCATCTCGCCATACGGTGTCCCACTCCGACAAGATGCCTCACCCAGGTGATCCTCCCACACTGGTCCACCCCCAGGTTCTGGATCCAAAGGCGATGGCCGTGCCCTGGCCATCTGAGAGAGAGACCTCCAGGGACTACCGGGTGAAACACCTTCTGGTTTCTCAAATACCCTTGTGCTATGCGATGTAGCCACATCTGTTTCACAGGGAAACCAGGAAAGGAAATCGACATTTCCCTGGTTTTTACCCTTTCAGTGATTTTGCACAGTGAAACAGCAGGGTTGCAGGTCTAAGAACCATCGCATGACTTGAGGGTTAGAGTCCTTTCGTTGACTTATCCATACCAAAGGTGAGTGGTCGGTGAGAAGTCTGAACTTCCTTCCTAGAAGATAGTATCTTAGATGGGTGATTGCCCATTTGATGGCAAGGGCCTTTAACACCAACACAGAGTAGTTATTTTCACGTGAGAAGACTTTACGACTAGTGAATAAAATGGGGTGTTCTAATCTATCACACATTTGTAATACACTGCTCCTAACTCTGTGCGAGAGGCATCAGTTTGTAACACACATTCTTTCGAAAAGTCGACTACTTTTAGGATTGGGTTCTGACACAAGGTTTGTTTTAAGTTCTTGTAACATGCCTCGTCCTAGTCAGCCTAATGAATCTTCTGGGGTTGAGCGTTCTTTAATTTGTCAGTTAATCTAGCTGTTTTATCTGAGAAATTCAGGATAAACCTACGGTAATAACCAATCAATCCTAGGAATGTCCTGAGGTCTCTCTTGGTCTTAGGCATGGGGTCATCTAAGACAGCTTTCACTTTTTGTTGTTGGGGCTGGATGCTGCCATTTCTTAAAAAGAAGCTGATGTATTTTACGGCCAATTCAGCCAGTATACATTTGGATGGGTTGGCAGCTAAGCCGGCTTCTCTGAGGGTTCTCATAATAGTAGAAAGATGAAAAAGATGGTCTTCCCAAGTTTTACTATAAATGACTATGTTATCAGTATAGGGCCCACAGAAATCAGAGTAGGGCTGTAATATCCTGTCCATAGGTTGCTGGAAAGTAGGTGGGGGCTGATGCAGGCCAAAAGGAAGGACTTTGAACTGGAATAGTCCCAGGGGTGTCAAGAAAGCTGTCTTTTCCTTATCAAGTCTATGTACTGAGACCTGCCAATATAGCTTGGTCAAATCTAGGGTTGATAGGAATGTGGCATTTCCAAATGTATCTCTTAACTCATCGATGCAAAGCATAGGATAGGCATTAAAGGTGGAGATGACGTTGACCTGCCTGAAGTTTATGCAAAACCTCCAAGAATGATCGGGTTTAGTTACCAATAAAATAGTGCAGGACCATGGACTTGAAGAGGGCTCGTTAATGTTTGCCTTCAAAAATGTTTTCCCTTCCTCAACCACTATTTGTTTTTGGGCATCTGGGAGTCTATATGGTTTTAAATGGACCACTTTCCCTTTGGTGTTCTGATATAATGATAAGTACCATGTACTCTCCCTGGTTTCTCACGGAATACATCAGGGAATGCCATTACCAGGTTGTTTAAATCTTCTTGCTTTTCTTTAGATAGCTTTTGGGGAATAAGCTCTGAATTGTCTATCTCGTCTGGTACCAGACAAAACGATATTGAGGCGATGGTAGCAGATGGATTTTCTTTCCACTCCTTTAAGAGATTTTTGTGGTAAAGGTGGGTCTTTTGCTTCCTAGCAGGTTGAGCTATTTTATATGTACAGGTCCCTGTTTCCTCTAGCGCCTCATAGGGCCCATGCCACTTTGAGGCAAGTTTATTTTCAGAGGTAGGTAAGAGGACTCATGCCTTCTGTCCTACAGAAAAGGATCTTAGATTTACCTTCTTGTCATAGGGGGACTTCTGTTGGGCATGAGCTTTTTTCATGTGAGTGTAGACCAGATTTTTGTATGCTCTTGCAATCAGGTAGCTGTTTGTGAGAGGGGAATAGGTGTCTTTTCACTGTGTTCCCAGGTCTCATAGAGCATGTCTAAGACATCTCTTGGTTCTCTACCATAAAGTAGTTCAAAAGGAGAACATCTGGTGGATGCCAGAGGGGTCTTCCTTACTGCAAATAGGGCACAGGGAATCATACTATCCAAGTCCTTCCCATCCTTTTCTACCAATTTTCTCAAAATCATCTTATGGGTTTTGTTAAATCTCTCTACCAATCCGTCCATTTGGGGATGGTAAACTGAGGTTCTTAAGGTGGAAATGTGTAGTAATTCCTTGACTTCACCCATAAGTTTGCTCATTAAATTGGAACCTTCATACAAAGTTGCCACATGCAACCATGACTTCAACACAGATCGGTCTTGCCTGGGTCTCCCCAACTCACCGGATGTGTAGATTTCTCTGGCGCTGCTTTGATCCTGGAGTCAAGGACGGTACCACAGTGGTCGCAGCTCCTCTCCAATTCGACTAGTAATGTAGGAAGGCCCCGGGTATCTCTGACACACAATGCAGGATTCTTCAATCTGGCCTCACATCTTTCAATATTAAGGTTTCTGTAAAGTAATGGTTTCTCTGAGGAAAGGTCAAGGGTAACTACCTCCTTGCTTTGCCTTCTCGGTTTGCTGCCTTTCTCCCCTCGTTCAGCTGCTGTCTGGAAAAAACGATTCATTCACGTGGTTTGCCTCGCTCATAAAACGCCTTCCTCCTCTTCACAGCCACCTATCTTTATACACCTGGTTCTTGTTAAAAAGCTGCAGGTGTGGGTTGTCAACAGTAATTGCCTGACTTTGCCTGGCCACAGTATTGGGACATGTCAGATGCAATGATTGGATGTGTGTCTGTTTTCTTCCAGAGCGGTCTGTCTGGTTGAAAGTGCTTGTGTAGGGAAAGGGGCTGGGGGGTAAAATTCCTAAGTATCCTACTTGGTAGGATGGGGTCAAGGTGTCACCATACAGAGTCCCACTCCCACAAGACCCCCCACCCGGGTGATCCTCCCGCACTGGTCCACCCCCAGGGTCTGGATACAAAGGCGATGGCCGTGCCCTGGCCACCTGAGAGAGAGAGAGACCCCCATGGACTAGCGGGTGAGACACCTGGTTTCTCACACTAGTAAGTGAAATGTTGGGGGTTTGAGCTCACCCTATGATGAGAGAACTCTGGCTTAATTGATTATGTACATTTTTCAAGGTATTAAAATGTTTATTTGGTTTATGAATGTTCTTTTGCATTGTTGCCGATTGGGAAGATGAGAGTCTGCTAGTGGTCACCCTCCATGTCCCTAAAACCATGACAGGGTTTTCAAATTAAAAATAAAACTCTCGGGAGGGGGAGGCAGGCCGACATCAACTCCCATGAGCCCTAGCCAGAATAGTCAGTGGTGAAGACTTATGGGAGTAAAACATCGGGAGGACCACATAGTGAGTAACCATGGTTTCTTGTCTAAGGAGGATATAATTTGCTTGCTGGTTCCCTCCACACATCACACAGGCTGTATCTTCATAAGGCAGCAGTTGAGGCGTGGTCTGCAACCTGCAGTTCTCCAGGTGTTTTATACTATGGCTTCCATTATCCCCATCGATAATGCTGGCTGGGGTTGATGGGAGTTGTAGTCCAAACTATCTGGGGATCCAAAGCTTGCAGACCCTAGATCACCTGCTATTAAAAATTTGACTCCACCGCACTTTTGTGGCTAGATTCTATCGGTTTCTAAGAAGGGTGACTTAATTGCCACTAATTAGCACTGCTTGATGAATAGATAATGAGGTAACTACACAATAAGGCAACAAAGGGGACACATGTGTAAAACTTTGGTCCAGTTCTTTCCCACACATTAATACATGAAAATCCAGAAAAACGAATATCGTGAGCTCACCAAAACAGTTTGTAAAATACTCCCAAAAGCCATCTCGAAATGACAATAATAAAAAAGATATCTACATATACTAGGTAGTCAGTTTTCATGGGGCGTGTTTTTGGTGAGAGCTTGAAACTCTCGGTGCCAACTAGAAAAGCACTCTCCAAATTTCTGCAAAACACCACCTTTTTTGAGGAGGGGCTGCTACCATCTCAGGTGGAGACGCCCCTCTCACCCCATCTTTCCGTCTACAAAACCAATTTACAACTGTGAAACCCAGCACCAAAACCCTTCAGAACTGTGCATTTCTATACTCAAAAGGTCCATGGTAATAAATCTGCTACTTTGTTTCATTACACCTTTTTATTGAATGACTTTGAGCCACAACATTCTGACCTTTGACTCTTAAGGAGGATAGCTCAGAAGCAAAGTGCACGCCTTGGAAGCAAGACGACATGGAGCAATGCAGGTTCGATCCCCGGGTCCGCGCTTAGAAACCTCTGGGTATTAAGTGCGTCATAAATAACCTATTATATCATATCATTAGCAGTGTCTCCCAAAATGCATGAGAGGGAGTGATATATTGACCATCTGAATGAAGGTGTGATAATTGCAGCACACCAGAATGTACGACAGGGGAAAGGATATGTGCCACAGTCAATCAAAACAGAGGGGGTAGGATGGAGTACTGCCACTAACCAACCCTACAAAAACCTCATCCTTCTGCATGCACCTCTCCAGCTCTGAACTAAACACAACCATAACTGTACAGCACAACAAACCGCACACGCTTCGCTACACCACAACAATGAAACAAACCACACATAGCCTCGCCCAACAGCACATGGCAGCTACCAACCGAAAACCACACCTCAGAGAACGGTGTCAACCGAACTGAAGCTGATAGCAGCACATCACAGCTCTCTTGCTCTTTTCAATCACTCGGACCTGCTAACTTACCCCTCCAACCCTCTCGCCCTGCTTTACAGACCCGCCAGAGAGCCAAGAAACCATGCAGGTGGCATCAGTGCACAGTATAAAAACCTTTAACATGCCATGAAGGCACAATTCCATTCAACGAGAAGTGTAGAGGTCGCAGAATTACCAGCGGTACCAGCTTTGATGGGGATGTAAAGAAATTACACAGCAAATTAGATTTGGAGCCAGTGGCCCAGACTGCTCTTTGTTTCTGAGAATATTGCCGCCCTCAGGGCAGAGATGGAAATGATGGTGCAGACTATTGACACCCCATACCGGTGGAGGACACACCACTGATCAATACACCAATCAAGCAAACAGCGCACGTGGTACAGCAGAGACGCGGATTCACAGACGAGCATCGCATAACATAGCTGCGCCCTAAAACCAGCCGTAATCATTATACCCAGGCGGAAGCTCCAACAAACCCAATACTTAAGGCAGGAAGAACAACAGACGCTACATAGGTTATTCAGGCAAGCCTTTGCAGTAAATCTCTTCTTTATTAAAATGCTAAACGGCATCACATATTTTAATTAGCCTGATGACCGTTGCAACCGGACAATGACTCTGTGGGGTTAATATATAGCACTGAAAAAAAAAGAGTGGGCCTCAATACAAGAACGGTAGTCTGGTAAAAAATGGCGGTAAAGTGGTAGTAATTCTCTTAGCTCCATGTTACTTTACCGCCATACTACACGTTTGGCTTTAAGGTGGAGGATTTTCCTCCAGCAAAAAGCTGGAGGGGAAATCCGCCACCTTACCGTCAAAATCATCAGAAGTACCGCCAGTGGTAATTCCCCCGAAATCCCCATGGAGCCCTATGCACTGCCAAAAATAGACATACACCACTTGCAATCCTAAAGGAAATCTGCAGGGCCAAGTGGCGTTTACGGTAAATCGTATGGCGGTATTTCAGCAGATTTGCCGCCAAAATACTGACAGACTTGTAATGAGGCCCAGTGTGTAAATGTGAAAGCACACAATAAATATTTCCAAAATACAAAGCCCATCGCGCTACAAATTAACCCTTGACATACGTTACAACACTACTATATAAAACTCACTTGATTTGATCTAAGTTAAGCAATGTTTAAAGTTGAACGTTTTCTTCCTCACTGATTTCCTGTTTTTCGAATGTGCTGGGTTTCACTGTTCATTCCAAAAGTAATGTCTGTGTTTATTACATTTTGTGAGTGCATGTTCATGTTACATGCTTATTGACTACTCTGTGCTTCAGATGCAAGCTTACATTTAGTCTGTGGATCACGCATATGTGCATTGTGTGCTGTCAGTGTTGCTTGTATGTGTGATCCGTGCTTACGTGTATTGTAAATGTAATTCACGATTATTTGGCATATTGAGTGTGCATGTGCACGTGACATGCGCACTGGATGGTCTGCGGTTGCAATCCATGACGTTTCATCTACCGGTCAAGGTACATGCCTATTGTCTGTTGGCAGTGTTCCTTCCATTTGTGATCCATGCTTTTGTGAATTCTGAACAGGTCTCTACGTACTGATTGTGTGTGTTGTCTGGGGATATAAGCGTATAAACGCTCCACTTTGGTGGACACCTGACACAGGCACGGCTATCCATCCCACGCACTTTAGGATGCAGCAACGACTATGAAAAATTCAGTCTAACTGGTCACATAACTGCCTCGCACTAAAACACCAGTCTTAACTTAACACCTCTGCCATTAGAAATGTATGCGAGGACAGGTCAAAGAGACCCCCCTCCCCTACAGTCCCCTCCTTGTGATGTCTATGGCTCGTCAGGGGACCCCCTGCCACCAGGGCCCAGGTGGTGGGAGGACCACTGGCCGACACATGGACCAAACGTACTGTATTAGGCTAGATCCTGGAAACCATTTTGAAAACCAGAACTCCATCTTAAGACATGATTCCTTGTGCACTGCAGCACGGCCCCCACCGTCAGAGAGTCCTCGCCTACCCCTGTTGCCTCTGCTCCCTGGTAGATCTGCTGAAAGCCCGTTCCCACGAACAGTCAGACATGAGCTAGTGTTAGAGCAAACACTGTATCTTTCACCTTCCGCAGTGCATCATTATCCTCAGCGTGACCAGGGTAGCGGGGCCGGCTCGGAAAATAACTGTAAATCGTCCCCGATGAAACAAAAGCCTCAATCCTATACCAAGAACCTGTGTAACTATATATATATATATATATATATATATATATATATATATATATATATATATATATATATATTTCAAAGAAGAAGAAGTTGTCGCACTTCTTCCAGAGTGAGACGGCACTCATCAAGTTACAGCCATATGCCAATTCATAGAATTCCTTCAGGTCAGCACATCACACAACAACATATGTATTTCTTATATCCAGTTTTATTTAGGCATCGGTAGAAACAGATTTGCCTCGTACAACGCGTTTCGCAACGGTCCCGTTGCTTCATCACGTACTATATATATATATATATTGCATTACAATGATATTCCTGCACGACCCCCTTGTAAAAAATCTACAAACACTATAAGAATAGAAGAATGTGTTATTGTGTGACAACATGGTCACGATACTCAAACCCCCTCAGTTATGTGCAAACACTCAATGCCCCTGGCCTCCCACTATGTGCTTCTCTAGGGGTAATGTAAAGAGAGTGATACCAAGTCCTTATGCCATGACTACCCTGATGCTGCTAGAGTGCAAAGGAACACAAGCGCGACAGTATTGTAAGCTCATGTAAATTGTTTAAAGAGATACATAGAATGCCATCAAATGTAAATGTACGAGTTTAACGTGTATTACTGCCGTCAACCATATTGGTCTGTTGCTCCTGCGTGCTCCACCAACCGTAGTGCTGCCTCACGTATCATGTCTACCATATAGTGCAAGAGCTGCTATTTTTTGCATATACTTACCCTGTAGTGATTAATAGAAATGTTGGTATAGTTAACATGTTTTGAAATGACTATGTAATGGTGCAGAGAATATAGACGTGTAACCCTTTAAAAAACCAATAAGCATTATACATTATACGAATCCCTTTGTTTTCAACATATTTTGTAGTATACGAGAAGAGTATCATCGTGGGCATATCCAAGGTCACTTCCCCTCCCTTCCCATTGAAGCCTGCCGGAGAGAGCAAAGGCCCAAGCTACACCGCCTCACCTCCCCCAATTCGGCTGGAGCCTATTCAAGCATTCATGTTCCCCCGCAGCTCACATGGCCACGAACAGCCACCTGAATTATTTACAGCCCAGCAGCAAAATCCGGCCATAACCAGAGGCCAGAGGTACCCCCTCATAGGTCCCACGACCCACCAGTTCACCCCAGATTAATGACGCTTGTAAAAGAAGACACCTAATATTGCACCAGCATTGTGTAAAAGCATCCATCATTACTTCTAACGAGACCCAAAGCTCGGACAGCTTACCCCGTGCCCTGAGACCCGACCCCGTGGCCTATGATACCTAGTCAACAGGATAACAGCAACCCTGTATTGATGTATCGCCAAAGTACTCCACCTAATGCGCATTCCTCCTGTGTTGTATTAACCTGTAGAATAACCTATTGTAGGATTTACAGGGCAACTGACTTTGCAGCATTGAATGAATGGGGTGTGCATGGCCCTTAGGGCAGAAAGCCAAGAAAGACGTCCATCAATGACACTGACCACGCCTGACCGGACAGCACCTCCCGGATGAGCCCAGCTGACCTGCCCACCCCAAGTTGGCACCCGGCGGTGTCCACCAACCACGAAACGACGCATCACAGCTGCACATATAGTTAGTCGACGCCACCCAATCCCCATGTACATGTGCCCCCTATAGTGTGTAGGTGCCTATGACACTTTTTGTAAATATAAACGCCTGTCTTTGCGATTGTCAGACAGAGCGCTCTCAGAGTTTGCAGAGTTCTTTGCATGCCCTATTTGACTTAGATAAAACTTCCCTTGAGCTCACCCGCACTTGGTCCTATCCTTATTCCCATCCGTGGGAGAGTCCATTTTTGCCTCTCATTGCGGGGTGGGTCATGCTATCTGGGGACGTTCGCCTTCAGTGGTGACCCCGACGTGATTACATCTCCCGGTATATCCCTTCCGCCCCCTCTGGCACGAAAATCTCTGGTCAAAAGGGGAGACGCACGGTACGCCTGCTCCGGAAAGCTACCCGCCTACGGCGACTGGTACGCTTAGAAGTGCGCACTCATTAGAGAAAGGGTATGGGATCCCGTTTCAAAAAATGCCCTTTCAGTACCGCTCGCCGGAGCTGGGGCTGGCCGTTGAGCGTGTGGCAACACCGCCTGGATGAACCCAGTTCGGAGACTTTCGGTTCAAGACGGGCACATGAGTATTAAGTGCGAGTGATCATAAGGGGAGTAGCGGAAGGGAGCAGGATATAAAAAAAAAAAAAAAAAAAGAGGAGGTCATTTAAAGGGGACACGTTTTGAGACCACTAAAAGCAATACTATACTTTCTTTCCATTTTCTTTGCATATGGCCATTAGGATCAAAAGGTGAAAAGAGATAAAGAGACGGGAACCTAGCTCTGCAAGGGGGTAGAAGGCGGCGCCGCATAGTGCTCTCTTGACTAGTACTGGGAATATATGAACAAGTGGAGAATAAGATAAAGGTGTCTGGTAGAAAAGGGAGACACAGTGAATATATTAGTAAACGCTTTTCTTTCATTCTTTCTGGGTCTATAAATAAAAATAGGTTAATACTGAGTAAAGACGAAAAGAGATTCCCGAGAAAAGGGGACCTCATATCAAATGAAGAAAGAAGGGGGAAAACTAGGGAGGGAGGAAAAGGATTAAAGGTTAACTATCAATAGGGTATTAACTATCATTGTATATGCATTATATGTGTTAGAAGGTAGCCATGTCATGATGATTTTAGTGAATGATGAAAAGTGCATGATTATGGTGTGGTCATGGTAAGTGTGACCAGGAAACATTATAAGGTGGTAAGCCCAATAAATTAAGCAGTTTCTTGTGAATATTTGTACTGGAAGTAGTGGTAGTGTGCAAAAGGTGGTTTGCTCTTGTATGTGCCCCCTAAGGTATTTTCAGTATAAGCTACACAAATACACACTCCCTTATTGCCAAGGTGTTAAAAAAAGTACAAGGTTTTAAAAAGATACATATATATATATATATATATATATATATATATATATATATATATATATATATTTATATATATATATATATATATATATATATATATATATATATATATATATATATATATATATATATATAGTGTTACACAAGCCAAACGCACACAATGGGGACAGAGACACCCCTGGCCCATATCTGTAAGAGTTTACCTGGGTATGCTGAATGCATTAGAAAATACCACGATCAGTGGGTCACAGAGTTAAAGGGAGAAGGTCTGCCCCAAATATGGCCCGAAGGAGGATCGTTTGACAAAAATGTTCTAGAGATGGTAGCTACCTACATCTTTATGAAATATAAGGGGAAACAGTTCCACAATAGGAGGGAGATATTAGATCTCTGGCGAAAGAAAGAGCCAACGACCAATTTGACGTCCACCACAGATAACCCATTAATGATACCCAAAGACGATAAAGAAATGACTGGGGAAGAGCAGTCAGGTGAAGTGACACGGTTGTACCCTATACTTAATAAACCGGTGCCCGCAGAACGGTATAGCGACCCCACCTATGTGCCCCCAACTCAAGCTACAACAACACATGGCCCGACTGCACCCCCGCCGTATGAAAGTCATAGACAGCGTGGACAGATAAGTACACCCGCAGTAGACATAGAGAAGTTAACAGAGGACTTAGATGCCAGGCTCTCTTTAGCAAGAGAGGAATTATCTAGAATTAAAAATATCTGTGAGCAAAGTGGGACTAATGCTGCCCGGTTAGAACAAACACCAAGGGCACAAAACAATGACAGGACAATTGAGGAGGGGTGGAAGAAGGGGGAAATACTGTTCAGAATACAAGAAGAGCCCACGCGAATAATATAAATAGACAGGGCAAGTGAACATGCGGATGATGAGATTTTGGTCACAGGAGGAAGAGAGGACTTGTGGTGTGATGTGGAGGATGATGAAGAAGAAGGTGGGAGATTAAGTGTGGCAATAGGAGGAGAGAGTGGGAGGATGGATGGTGCATATCTGGGGAGAACAATGGATGAGGAATGGACAGGACGATTAAGAAATAGGCTGGGGGGAATGGCTCCACTAGGAAAGAAGGGAACGAAGGTGAGTACGAGCAAAGCGACAAATGGGAAGTTACAACTCCCATTGATACACAGGGGAGGAGGGAGACCAAATTACATACCCTGGGCTCAAATGGATAAGGTCAATCTGTTAAAGTTGTTACCACCACTGTCCGGGGGGCGGAGTAAGTGGATATATGCATTTGAGAAGCACACAGCTGGGGTCCCACTGGCGGTAGGGGATGTAAAAAGCCTGCTAGTATCAGCGGTTGGGGACCAGGCAGATAGAGTGTGGGTAAAAGCTGGTTTCCCGGGGGTAACATTAGATTGTGACCGTCATGACGGTGCCTCATTCAACACAGTGCGAGCACGAGTGTGGGACGCATTAAGAGAAACATTTCCAGACACACCAGACTTACAGTCGGTTATGCAATGTACAATGAATGAGGGGGAAGATGCTATGGATTACATTTCCCGGGTACAGGAGATGTGGAGAGGGGAAACGGGCACGCCCTGGTACCAGTCAACATCATTATTTTATTTCATAATAAAGAGAGGCCTGCCTAAAGAGGTACAGAAAGCACTTGACAAAATTGCAGGGATCGAGGCGAAAGGGTGGCCCGAAATACCGAGTATAATAGTCAACCACTGCAAAAGAATAAAAGAGCGTGAGAAAGAAATAGCACAAAAAAGATTGGCAGATGAGGCCAAGTTAATACGACAAATTCGGTTTAGCTGGGTACATATTGAGTCTCCTGCACCAGCGCTCTGTCGTCACCTCCCTCATCACCCGTCCGCATGCCTAGCCTCTTGGGTTGCTTATTGGAGCCTAGCCAGCCCTCCTAGTTCCTTATCTTGGTCAAATGCACACACGCATCTTAAGCCTCCTCTTAGAACTTTCCCATACCTGAACTTCGGCCCCCCAGTGCATTCCTACCACAAAGTGTTATAAATGGGAAAAGGCGCTATATAAATGACAACTACAATACAATATTGGGCTCCTTTGTATTCTGCCATTATTCACATACACATTCCACACATATGGTCCGTGTGTGGTTTTCATGCATGTTGTCTGTGGCTATTATGCTCCCTGTTCTTCTGCATGGAATGCGTGTCCATATGCTAATACCTTACTGTGTGGGCTGCACTATTCTGCATGTATGGTGGGTTCATATGTTTGTTTTGCATGAGTTATTGCTAGTGATGTTGTATGATATGATATGATATGATATGGCATTTGTAACATGCCTATACACAAGTGTTTCAAGGCGTGATGAGGCAATGAAGGCAGAACAGAGGGAGGACAGAGACAACGATCTTACTAGGCCAAGTGACATTGAGATTGCACAAGTGCAGGGGAGGGGGGACGGGAAAGTGCCAGGGCGAAAGAGAAGTGGTCAGTGCTGTAAATGGGATCAAAACAATAACAAGAAGTGCGGCCAGCAGGTGGCAGGTGCAAGGGTAAGTGCAGACAGCAGGTGTCTAAAAGTGCAGGTAGGGAGACTGTAGGGTTACAGACCCAAGTGCAAGGGTTGCCGGGAGGCAGTGCGGATGTGCAACTGGGTGGGTAGGGACATGCGCCCAGAAACAGAGGATAGCCAGGTGACCAGTGCAGTATCAGACAGGAAATCAACAGGGGAGAGGAAGAGAGAAGGCAGAAGCAAAGAGGAAGGTCTTGCAGGGCTTTCGGAACCGCAGATGGTTCTCCTTGAGTTTCAGAGAGGCAGGGAGGCTGTTCCAGAGGGAGGCCCAGCTGAAGAAAGAGATCTATCACCAACTAGTTGCTTGGAGAAGCGACTGACCCTGAGGGATTTGGAGGTGGAGGAGCGAAGAGCTTGAGTAGGAAGGTATTTACGAAGAAAGATTTGGAGGTATTGAGGACCTAAGCCCCAGATAGCCTTGTGGACAATGCAGAGGGTCTTGAACTTAATCCTTGCAGCCACTGAAAGCCAATGCAGAGATTTCAGTACTGGAGAGATACGATCCCTGGGCTTGAGGCCAAGGACAAGTCTCACAGTCCTGTTCTGGATGAGTTGTAGAGGGTGGAGAGTAGAGGCAGGTGGATTTAGAAAGAGGCTATTGCAGTATTCCAGCCTAGAGAGAACCAGAGCTCTAAAGACAATGAGCTTCTAGGGGAAGGAGAGGAAAGGAAGAATACCTCTCAGGAGGTGAAGTTGTTAGTTTGACTTCTTAGAGACGTCAGAGATTTGAGGAGAAAGGGAGAGTGAGAGTGTGGTGTCCAATATGACCCAAAGGTTATTAGCCTCACAGGTGTGAGCAGGAAAAGGGCCAAGGGAGGCTGGCCAGAGAGTGGCAGGAAAGGAGGGTGCAGGTGTGCCGATGAGGAGAATCTCTGTCTTATTGGTATTATTGGATCATTGGCGGCACACCGCTCCTGGATAGCAGACAGTCAGAGCTGAGAGAAGGAGAAGAGGTGGCAGAGGGGAGCCTGAAAAAGAGCAGAGTGTCATCCGCATAGTACTGAAAGTTGGAGCAAAGAGCTACAATGTGGTGGGCAAGAGGTGCCAGGTATTGGTTGAACAGCCAGAGAGAGAGGTTAGACCCTTGAGGAACACCACAGGTAGAGATTGAGATAGAGAGAAGGAAGGACCCAAGTTGGACCTGGCAGAGTCTATCACAAAGGAACGAGGTCAGCCAGGCCAGGGCCTCATCGGTGATACCCAAGTCATCACGGAGACGATTGAGCAGGATGGCATGGTTGACCGTGTCAAAAGCAGAAGAGAGATCGAGTAATATGAAGACGGGGGGAGCTTAGAGCCAAGGTTAGAGAGCAGGGCTTCACGGTTGTTCAGTAGAGCAGTTTCCATGATTCTGGCTGCTCTGAAGCCAGACTGATGGTCATGGTATTTTGTGTCGCCATGACTCATCCGGAATGCAGGTAGTAGTGTTACTCTGGACCTATTGCACATGTACAACTATATCAATACTTCATTTTTCATATGTTGAGTTTGGCTGATCAGATGTTCAAAATCTCTGTGCATGCACCAGTTCAGAGTAAGGGCTAGGTGTGCAACAACCATCTTAAAAATCGAAAAACATTTTAAAGAACGGAAAATTCAATGAAAAAATAAAATCTTTTTTGATCATTCTTTTACTTCTTGAAAGAATATGTGGCACTTCTCCAAATTTCGCATTAATGCTTGGATTTGGCAAGATCAGTTGCTTACAGAAAAGCCTGCAAAACTCCTTGAACATGGTACATAGAAAGTTTGACCAGTGGAAGAAAAAGAACACAATGCCTGCTCAGAATAATTTTTCACATTCATAAGGCATGCTGCCGCAGTCGGTGTAGCGCAGCCTAGCAAGGCATAGATCTTTCACAGGCAGGTTGTGCACAGATTTGTGCTGCAGATGCATTACCCCACTGCACTATTTCATTGACTTACCCTGTTTCCTCGCCTGTGATATTTACATGGGCAATCGAATGAGGCATGTGACCTAATGAGGTATTGAGCCAGTGGGGAGGCAGCCACCGCTGACACTCACCGCCGCTTCAGTGGATTCCTGGCGCTTCCACCTGCCATGTGAGGGGATCCAACTGGTTCAGTCTTTCGGCCCTGCTGCTGTGTTTTGCTTCGCATCCTGTAATGTCACACTGCCATACATTGGAGCAAGCTTGACCTAACTGTGTTGTCAACACGGTATGACGTTGTTACATCTCTAGTATATTTTTTGATTCGTTTTTTGCCGAAAATGTTTCAATGAAAAAACGCATCAAAAAATATATGGGGGTTTGTAAAGGTATATAAGGGTTAGGGGGGAGGGGAATAGGGAGTAAATAACAGGAGGGGGAGGCTTACCCCCCAAATATTTTAATATTGTCTCCCATTTAATTCCATCTGGAGGATTCCGGTGAATCAAAAGAGAGCTGCCAAAGTCATCATCAGATTTGTGGATCATGTAACGCTGATTCAGCACCAATCATGCTAGCCGCCAATTAACTGGCAAATTTTGTTCCATGTGTTATGTTAATGTTAAAGGTATTTGTACCGTGCACCGTCACCAACGGAATTGGTCTCCAGGCGCTCTGGTCAATCTGAAAAAGAGGGGGTGGGGGGTTAGTATGGTGTAGTGGGAATAGGAAAGAGAGTTGTGATGCCATGTTGAGCAACTTCAGTTCGGTTTGCACCGTTCGCTGAGCTTGAGTGCGATTTTCATTTGGTGCCAATTCCCATGTGCTGTTGTGTCAGTTTATGTGTTATTTGTCTGTTGTTGCCATGTGGTGAAGTACTTGCAAATTGCTGTGCAGAGAAGTGGTCATGTAGATTTCTGTATGTGAGGTGCATGCCGAAAGTTGCCATTTTAGAGTTGGGTTAGTTCTATCTAGATGTGACGCATGCTAAACTTCAGTTATAGCTAGATGTGACACATGCTAAACTTTACAGTTCTATCTAGGAGTAGCGCATGATAACATTCACAGCCCAATCTAGATGTGACGCATGCTAAACTTCAGTTATAGTTAGATGCGACGCATACTAAACTTCACAGTTCTGTCTAGATGGGACGCATGCTATACTTCACAGTTCTATCTAGGAGTGGTGCATGATAAACTTCACAGTTCTATCCAGATGTGACTCAAGCTAATCTTCACAGTTCTTTATAGTAGTGGTGCATCATAAATTTCACAGTTCTATCTAGATGTGACACATGCTAAACTTCAGTTCTATCTAGATGTGACGCATGCTATACTTCACAGTTCTATCTTCTATCTAGATGGGATGCATGCTATACTTCACAGTTCTATCTAGGAGTGGTGCATGATAACCTTCACAGTTCTATCCAGATGTGACGCATGCTATACTTCACAGTTCTATCTAGGAGTGGCGCATGATAAACTTCACAGTTCTATCCAGATGTGACTCATGCTAATCTTCACAGTTCTTTCTAGTAGTGGTGCATCATAAATTTCACAGTTCTATCTAGATGTGACACATGCTAAACTTCAGTTATAGCTAGATGTGACGCTTGCTAAACTTCACCATTCTGACTAGAAGCGACGGAAGCTAAATATCGCAATTATAGTTAGACGCCATGTAAGGCTAATCTCACAGTTCTATTACAATTGTGTCTTGGAGTGACGCATGGCAATCTGGGAAAGGTGGGGCAGTTAAGAGTTATTCCAGAGAATGTTTAACATACAAGTACAGGTGCGTTATATGACCATCATACCAGCATGGGCCATTTTTGAAATATGTAATCGAGGGGTGGGTCAGTTTAGAGGGGTGCAGTGATTGCTGTCACCCCCAACCACACCACCGTACTTTGACAGTCTTTGCCTGTTGATGGCCCCCACAGAGGAGGGGAGGGGTTTTAGCAAGAGAGGCGTACTGCATCTTCTGCAGACATTTGCAGACATCATCTAAAGCTGTCCTTTGCCTCGGGGTCCTTAGCCGAGGGGGCTGCCTGGCACAGGGCTGCCCAGTGCCTGAATTGAAATTGAGTTGTAGGTCCAATCACCATTATCAGGTGAGGGAGGGGTGTGGTCAAACGGAGGAGGGTGGGGAAAGGAGGCAGCAAGAGAGAGCGTGCACTGTAGTGCCACAGCTCTCATGCCCATGAAACTGAAACAGACAGGGGAAGGTGGCCAGAGACAAACGGGAACCTAGACTTGCCTCTGCCTTGGAAGCCCAGAGCTAAAGAAGGCTCAGAGGCAGGGTATGGATGGTATACCCCAGATTCTTTTTGCAACGGGCTGCAGCCAAATCACTGACATCAGGTGAGGGGGGCGTTAACACAGAGGGGGCGAGGGGTTTTAGCAAGAGAGAGCGCGCTGTTGCACAGAGGCTCTCATGCCTATGAAACTGAAACAGACAGGGCAATCGGACAGAGACAAATGGGGCCCTAGTCTTACCTCTGCCTCAGAAGCCCAGAGCTAAAGAAGGCTCAGAGGAAGGGTATGGATGTAAACCCCGGATTCTTTTTGCAACAGGCTGTGGTCCGATCATCAACATCAGGTGAGGGAGGGGGGCAGTCACAAGGAGGAGGGTGGGGGAAGGGGGCTGCAAGAGAGTGTACACAGTGTAGGACCGAGCCTTTCATGACCATGAAACTGAAACAGACAGTGGAAGGTGGCCGGAGACAAACGGGGCCCTAGACTTACCTCTGCCTTGGAAGCCCAGAGCTAGTGAGTAGAATACTGAGTAATCCAATTGATTTCTGTAATTAATTGAGATGCTACACAGTCAGAGGATATACAAATACCTAGCCAACGTGTAATGCCACAGCAATTAAGGTATAATGATTTAATCTGTCATCTATTACGGAAATATTGTTGAATTTCTGGTTCTGGGGGGGAGGTAGTCTGGGGCTGTATATATGATTTGTTATTTTCTAAGTAAAGTATTACTTTGGAGTTTTTGTATTTCTATGTCACATGTATGATTTCTTGTTATAGCTGGGAGGATAGCTCAGGGGCAACGTGTTTGTCTTGGAAACTAGAAAACGGCGTGCAGCACAGGTTCAATACCAGTCCTGGCATAGAGGCTGGAGTCTGGCAAGAAGTGCATTATGAAAATAGCTGATTTATGTATTGTTTTTATGGTTTGCTCCATGTTAGTTTAAATTAAAAATGAGTTGTGTCAGTACTGAAGTATTAACATGGTTTCATTTACTAAAGAGGAAAGAGGCGTCAATTCCCCTGACTGGACTCAAGATGGCCCATCCGACATACTGTTCCTAGTGCTTTCTGAAATACCCCTCTCCTCACCATTGGGCCTCATTGCAAGCTTGGCTACCAACCCCGTTTCCCATTACCGCTTCTGGAAATGAAGTAAATCCTCAACAATTCGAGTTTCCGGTTATTCTCCATTATGTAGTCCCATGGGACTTCATTGGGGTTTGGTGGATGTATTGTCAGCAGAATTACCTCCAGCAGTGAAGTCTCAATTTTCACCCAACTTACCTCCAAAGATTTAATATGGTGGTAGCATAGTAAATCCATTACCGCCATTTTTTGTACAGCAACACCAAACTCATAATGAAGCCGGTGTGTCTAATGATCCATACTTCTTCCGTCGTTACCCTGGCCTCGAGCATATATAGCTGGTAACTAAATTTACTTGTAAGAAAGCGGTCTAGAGGGTTTACCACTGGACGATCTTAGGAGGAAATGCGGGTGATGAGGTGACACAGATGTCCTTAGGTCCCAAATTACAGCAAATTGATCACCAATACAACCAAAACTCTCAGTATTTGACAATGAAAAGAATGATGAAGGCCCACCAGAAATAATCAAAAGTTTATTTGTTAAAAAAATAATATACTTAGAGTCTGGTTCCACCCATCTCAAATAGGTCTGTCAAAATTGACTACGCAAAGCGTGACGTAAGTGAAGAAGACACAGTGCAAATCTCACTTTCAAGTTTCAGGCGAATTCAGGGCCGAGTTCTGAGTGCGCAGATGTTTTGCTGCTTAGGCCTTGAAAATAGCTGCCCTTAGTCTTTACATAACAATGTCACTCATGAGGCAGGGGCGAGAGCTATTTTCCATTTGTACGTATAGTCATCGTAGAAAGGTCTTTGTAAACATAGTTTTGTTTTCCAGGCTTCTTCTCTTCCCATTCCTTGCTCCCTACTTTGGAGCTGGCGACAGAAAGATGTTGAACAAGACCGCAAATGAGAAGCAGACAACATAGGCAGCGATACAAATCCAGAACCGGGGGTCTTTGATCAGGTTTTTGTCAAAACTGCTGAAGACGACATAGCCAATGGTCATTCCCGCCAGTCCGCCTCCGACATGAGCCATGTAGGAAACCTACGGGGAGCAGAAAGGGTAGGATGAAGTTAATACAATGACAGCACAGGGATATCACAAAGCTGAGAAGGCTACTGGGCAAAGACATCTATGATTAGTGGCACAACAAATTGATTGTATTGGCTTTCTACAGCAGAGCTTGGTGGACGGTTTGATCCTACTTGAACATACTGTTCCAGTGCTTGAAGCAATAAGATAGTCCTTTTAATTCGTTTTTAGGGGATCTTAAAAGCAGTAAGTAGCCAACTCAGTAGTTTGGTGTAGATAGAGCAATTTAGCTATTGTTGTACGACAGTAATAATTTCAAGGTAAACCAGTTCCTGCACATTATGCAACAACGAGATTGTTGATGACTCCCTTGTGCGAGTCGCTCGGACCATCTCTAGCTGTTGGGCAAGCCAGATATTGTTTAATTTAAAGTGAAATGACTCAACCAGTTGATCCGGGACTATATCAAGGAATGTTTGTTGAAAGTGCAGTTTTTCATCCTTTGGACCGGGTTAATCTGGGTCCAACACAGGTTTTTTAGTAGCACGAAGCGTAATGAGCTTTGCAGAAAAGGTGATCCAGATCTTTCAGTCGGGAATGAATATGCGGTGAGGAAGTGGCTGCTTGGTATCGGCGCAGCAGAAACCAATTACAGAACGAGCACCACCCACTAACAAGTGCAACCTGATTGAAAATGAGTAAGCCTGTTCTTAGAAGTAGGGCAAACAGGAAGGCCCACCCATAAAATAATGGGGTTGTGATGGAAAACCAAAAAGCAATCAAAACAGAAAATGACAAGCTCAACTCCATATAATATTGCTATAAGAAATCCTTCCTTTTGGGTTCCCATAGGAAAGTAATTAAGAATCTTATCGGACATTCTAATGGAAATTCCATCGGACACGTGTATGTTAACTTCCTACAGGACAATAGGTATATGATAAAATCACAAATAATGTGTTTCTTTCATAGAACTTGCTGCAGTCGTTTTGCCCATGCTATAGGTTCCTGGATAGCAATTGTTGCTATTAGACAAATGAAGGTACTGAGCATATTGACCTTGATAGGATTAAGGCTGAGAAGTGAAAATCGGTGACTATTTTATATTTGTCCACATTGTTCACGTAGTATCAAAGAGTACGGCTCCCGAAACATGCTGTGAGTGGATCTAGTCATTGAAATTTGTCGTGCTGTTGGATGTGATGGAAATGATAAGATCAACAAACAGGATTTGAAGTTGAAGTGAATACATGATTTCAATTGTCAAATACGGTTATATAATATTCCTAATCATTGTAGCACCTTCGTTATTTACCTGTCATACTTGTAGTAAGGATTCAAGGCAAATCAGACGCGATGACATTTGAACCTGCTCACTGAAGGTTTAACACAGATGACGGCAGTGAGTACTCAATTGACTGAGCATATGTGCAGGTCTATAATTACAAAGAGTACATCTACCAGAGGCATGTTGCATCCGGTAGGAAGTCGACAGGAATATTTTAGGCATGTGCTTGCCAACCTATCATTTCATGGTACTTGCATCAGAATCCAGAAGAAAACACTAGATCTCATCCTTATGGGTACTCCCTCTAGTCTAACCTAGAAGAATCCTAGCTCAGACATTTACACACTGTTCTCCACATTCATCACATCCCTATGGGTACTCCCGCTAGACCGACCTAGAAGAATTCTGGCTAAGACATTTACACACTGTTCTCCACATTCATCTCATCCCTATGGGTACTCACGCTAGACTGACCTAGAAGAATCCTAGCTAAGACATTTACACACTGTTCTCCACATTCATCTCATCCCTATGGGTACTCCCGCTAGACCGACCTAGAAGAATTCTGGCTAAGACATTTACACACTGTTCTCCACATTCATCTCATCCCTATGGGTACTCACGCTAGAGAGACCTAAAAGAATCCTAGCTAAGACATTTACACACTGTTCTCCACATTCATCTCATCCCTATGGGTACTCACGCTAGAGAGACCTAAAAGAATCCTAGCTAAGACATTTACACACTGTTCTCCACATTCATCTCATCCCTATGGGTACTCCTGCTAGACCAACCTAGACGAATCCTAGCTAAGACATTTACACACTGTTCTCCACATTCACCTCATCCCTATGGGTACTCCCACTAGACTGACCTAGAAGAATCCTGGCTAAGACATTTACACACTATTCTCCACATTCATCTCATCCCTATGGGTACTCCTGCTATACCGAACTAGACGAATCCTAGCTAAGAGATTTACACACTGTTCTCCACATTCATCTCATCCCTATGGGTACTCCCACTAGACTGACCTAGACGAATCCTAGCTAAGACATTTACACACTGTTTTCCACATTCATCACATCCCTATGGGTACTCCCGCTAGACCGACCTAGAAGAATCCTAGCTAAGACATTTACACACTGTTCTCCACATTCATCTCATCCCTATGGGTACTCCCGCTAGACCGACCTAGAAGAATCCTAGCTTAGATATTTACACACTGTTCTCCACATTCATCTCATCCCTATGGGTACTCCCGCTAGACCGACCTAGAAGAATTCTGGCTAAGACATTTACACACTGTTCTCCACATTCATCTCATCCCTATGGGTACTCCTGCTAGACCAACCTAGACGAATCCTAGCTAAGACATTTACACACTGTTCTCCACATTCATCTCATCCCTATGGGTACTCCCGCTAGACCGACCTAGAAGAACCCCAGCTTAGACATTTACACACTGTTCTCCACATTCACCTCATCCCTATGGGTACTCCCACTAGACTGACCTAGAAGAATCCTAGCTAAGACATATACACACTGTTCTCCACATTCATCTCATCCCTATGGGTACTCACGCTAGAGAGACCTAAAAGAATCCTAGCTAAGACATTTACACACTGTTCTCCACATTCATCTCATCCCTATGGGTACTCCTGCTAGACCAACATAGACGAATCCTAGCTAAGACATTTACACACTGTTCTCCACATTCATCTCATCCCTATGGGTACTCCCGCTAGACCGACCTAGAAGAACCCCAGCTTAGACATTTACACACTGTTCTCCACATTCACCTCATCCCTATGGGTACTCCCACTAGACTGACCTAGAAGAATCCTAGCTAAGACATTTGCACACTGTTCTCCACATTCATCTCATCCCTATGGGTACTCCCGCTAGACTGACCTAGACGAATCCTAGCTAAGACATTTACACACTGTTCTCCACATTCATCTCATCCCTATGGGTACTCCCGCTAGACCGACCTAGACGAATCCTAGCTAAGACATTTACACACTGTTCTCCACATTCATCTCATCCCTTTGGGTACTCCCACTAGACTGACCTAGACGAATCCTAGCTAAGACATTTACACACTGTTCTCCACATTCATCTCATCCCTATGGGTACTCACGCTAGAGAGACCTAAAAGAATTCTAGCTAAGACATTTACACACTGTTCTCCACATTCATTTCATCCCTATGGGTACTCCTGCTAGACCGACCTAGACGAATCCTAGCTAAGACATTTACACACTGTTCTCCACATTCATCTCATCCCTATGGGCACTCCCACTAGACTGACCTAGACGAATCCTAGCTAAGACATTACACACTGTTCTCCACATTCATCTCATCCCTATGGGTACTCCCGCTAGACCGACCTAGACGAATCCTAGCTAAGACATTTACACACTGTTCTCCACATTCATTTCATCCCTATGGGTACTCCTGCTAGACCGACCTAGACGAATCCTAGCTAAGACATTTACACACTGTTCTCCACATTCATCTCATCCCTATGGGTACTCCCGCTAGACTGACCTAGACGAATCCTAGCTAAGACATTTACACACTGTTCTCCACATTCATCTCATCCCTATGGGTACTCCCGCTAGACTGACCTAGAAGAATCCCAGCTTAGACATTTACACACTGTTCTCCACATTCACCTCATCCCTATGGGTACTCCTGCTTGACTGACCTAGAAGAATCCTAGCTAAGACATTTACACACTGTTCTCCACATTCATCTCATCCCTATGGGTACTCCCGCTAGACTGACCTAGACGAATCCTAGCTAAGACATTTACACACTGTTCTCCACATTCATCTCATCCCTATGGGCACTCCCACTAGACTGACCTAGACGAATCCTAGCTAAGACATTTACACACTGTTCTCCACATTCATCTCATCCCTATGGGTACTCCTGCTAGACCGACCTAGACGAATCCTAGCTAAGACATTTACACACTGTTTTCCACATTCATCTCATCCCTATGGGTACTCCCGCTAGACTGACCTAGACGAATCCTAGCTAAGACATTTACACACTGTTCTCCACATTCATCTCATCCCTATGGTTACTCCCGCTAGACTGACCTAGAAGAATCCCAGCTTAGACATTTACACACTGTTCTCCACATTCATCTCATCCCGTTGGGTACTCCCACTAGACCGACCTAGAAGAATCCTAGCTAAGACATTACACACTGTCTCCACATTCATCTCATCCCTTTGGGTACTCCCTCTAGACCAACCTAGAAGAATCCTAGCTTAGACATTGACACACTGTTCTCCTAAAGAGTTCCGATTCTCCAGACACAAACCCACAGGAAGTCAAAGGAAGAAAGCATAAAAGCAGAGACAATATGAATAAATCGGAATGCACTGTGCATTATGGCAGACTACCAGCATATGTGTGCAGCCATGCCTACCCATAGGTGGGCAGCCATAGGGCAGGTTTGAATTCTTCAGTGGCCAATAGCAGGACATCAGTAGCCCAAATTCATATTCAGTGAACAGTTGAGGACTGTGGGGGAGACAAGTCGTGCCCCTGTGCATTCAATTTATGAATTTGCGGTGATTTGCGAACATATTTAAAATACTCGATAATTCTTTCCATGATGCCCACACTCATCAAACATTATTGCCTGCCCTTACAAAGTTCCATAACCTTCAATGCCAGCTGCATCCTTCAAAAAGCGGTCACCATGTAGGATCCCTCACCCACGGCTAGCGAAGTCGCCATCTCTAGTGGTCAGCGACTACCCCCAAAGTCATAGCCTGCCCAGTCCAGCGCAAAAAGTAAAGAACCAGGAAACAATCTTTCTCTGTCTACACCCACAAATCACCCACAAATCATGGAAACTGATACCCATCAGCATCAGACGCAAACCCACACTCATGCAATTCAGAAAACTAGTCGAGCGCCTCCTTTTTAAGGATCACCTTCTTGAGACCACGTAAAATGCGCGCCATACACCCCAGTGTAGTATCCCTCCTGACAGCCAACCTTTGAAGCCCAGTCATCAGTTGTACCGCCATTCCACCTTGCAGCACAATGTTACTTACTAACTATAAATCTTAACTGTTCTCTGGTGAGATCAATCATACATCAGCGATGAATGGTATATTGTAAGGACTGTGTGCCCTGTAGCCATATATTGTATGACTACAACCCCTACCAGCTCCCTGTTGCTTCCGGAAATGAGGTTTGCACTCAGTAAATACCCAAAATAAAAAATAAATAAATCAAATTGCCCTCAGTGCCCTGAAATAACCCTCCTTTCCAAGCCCTCTCCCACAAACCTCTGTGCCTGTGTTCAATTGGCTGATGAGGGCGATGGGGGGGTGGGGGGGGGGGGTTTAATGCCGCACATCCATCCGCTACGAACAACCTCTGAGGACTATTGGATAGGATCCGTCCTTGCTACAGTGGAGTGTTAGTTTTTGTTAGGGTGATTCACGAAAACATTAAAAATATTTCATAGTCCTAGCCTGCTGTAAAAGGCCTAGCCTACATCACACATACATTGGCGCATCCATCTACATTCTTAAAGCCTCTTAGCTGAGAAGAAGACACGTTCATGTATTAAGGATAGGAGAAATCCGCGGGCCTACAGCAACGAGCCAAGGAAGGATAGCTCAGGGGCAACACATTGTCTTGGAAGCACAGGTTCAAATCCCGGGTCTGCGCTGGTATTAATTATAAATGAACAATATATAAATAAAATGCACGAGTGATAAAAGTTGAATTACAGAGATGGTGGATCATCAGAACAACACTCACAGAACCTCAGAGCACAAGAACAAGCCCATTCCAATATATGGCAACTCTGAAACTTAAAAACGTTTCATCAACCCTCAAACCAGTGTTTATTGAAACAATATTTTTTATTTTAATGTATTCATTGGGTATTTATAATGCGCCTAGACACAATATGGTTCAAGTCGCAACAAGACAAATGAGGTCGGGGGCAGGGATGACGGAAACAAAAAACGATCCTACTAGGCCTTGTGACATTCGGATCGTGCAAGTGCAGTAAACAAGAAGTGCAGGGGTTTGGGGTGAAGAAATACCTTTCAGGGTGGAAGGGCCTGTAAGAAAGTGAATGCCAGGGGGGGCCAGGTGTACAGAACCAGGGGAATGCAGAGAGTGCAGGGGAATGAAGGTCTACGAGCTAAGTGAGAGGTAGGGGGGCTGGAAGGGCTCAAGGGGTGCATGCCCAGCCAGGCTAGGGCAGGGAGAAGGGACCAGGGAGGGCAAGTGCAGGTTAAGGGGGAGGGGGGCGAGGAGACCAGGTGAAGGGGTAGACTGAACGAGGAAGGTCTGGTGCCCTGAAGAATCTGACGGAAACAGGCAGCCACTCAAGTGGCAGGCGAGGAGATTAGCAGGGCAGGGGGAGAGGGAAAGAAGAAGAAGAAGAAGAGAAAGCAAGGTCTTGAGAATCTTCGAGAACTTAAGGAGATCTGACTCAAGTCTGAGAGGGTCAGGGAGGCCATTCCAGAGGGAGGCACCTGCAGGGGAGAGAGATCCACCACCCACTCTCTGCTTGGTAAAGCATCTGATCTGCAGGGAGTTGGAGTTAGAAGACCAAAGGGCTCTAGCAGGAAGGTATTTAGGGAGAGAGAGTTGGATGTATCGGGGTCCCAGGACCCAGAAAGCCTTCTGGATGATGCAGCAGGTCGTAAACCTGATCCTTGCAGCAACCGGGAGAGATTTGAGGGCTGAGAAATGCAGCCCGTGGGCTTGAGGCAAAGGATAAGTCTTGCAGTCCTGTTCTGGATTAGTTGAAGGGGGAGAAGGGAGGAGTTACGCAGATTGAGGAAGAGGCTGTTGCAGTAGTTCAGCCTGGAGAGGACCAGAGCTTTGGAGACATTGAGATTCTGGGGGAAGGTGAGGAAAGGGAGAATGTCTCTCAGGAGGTGCATTTAAAAGTGGGCCTTCTAGGCAAGGTCCGTGATGTGAGGTGATGTGAGGTGAGAAAGAGAGGAGTCGAAGATGACAACAAGGTTTTTTTTACCTCACAGGAGATTGAGGGGAGGGGGCCCATGGAGGGCAGCCAGAGTGTGGGAGGGGAAGAGGGAGCATGGGTCCCAATGAGAAGGATCTTTGACTTACTGGCATTAAGAGCCCCATGACTGAATAGCAGACAGTCAGGTATGAGAGAGCAAGAGGAGGAGGCAGATCAGGGAACCTTGCAGGAGAACTTCGTGTCGTCCACTTAACACTGGACGTTAGGAGAGAAGACAGAGGCCAAATGGGTTAAAGGGGCCAGGTAGATGTTGAAAAGCCAAAGCGAGAGGCTAGAGCCCTGAATGACGCCTCAGGTGGAGATTGAGATGGAGGAGAGAAAATGTCCTAGTTGAACCTGTGAAGGTCGGTCAGAGAGGAAGGTCATCCAGTCCAGATACAGGTGCATGATGCCAAGGGTATCACAGAGCCGATTTAGAAGTGTGGCATGATTGACAGTATCAAAGACAGAGGAAAGGTCAAGAGGGATGAGGAAGGAAGGAGAGGTGGAATCGAGATATTCACAGGTGTTCAGGAGTGCATTTTCTGTGCCTCTGGCAGCTCTGAAGCCAGACCGGTGGTTGTGGAGACAACCAACAGATTCAGTGTGGTGGATAAGCTGGGAGATGGCCAGATTCTCCTACGGTTTGCCCAGGAAGGGCATAATGGAGATAGGGGGGTAGTTAGCCGGACAGGAAGGGTCAGCAGAAGGCTTTTTGAGGAGAGGGTGCACAAGGGAGTGCTTGAGGAGTGAGGTGAAGGATCCAGTGGCAAAAAAGTGATTGCAGAAATCAGCCAAGGCTGGAGCAAGGGAGACAATGTTGTCCTTGATAGTTCTAGAGGAGCAGGGGAGAACCTGTTTGAATGAGACTTTCATAGAGCGGACTTGTTTAGTAACCTCATCAGGAGATATGTGAGAGAAAGGGGAGAGTAGGCAGTGTAAGAAACATGAAGGTGTCTCAACCACTGCGCCTCGGAGATCTGTCATCCAGTTGGCCAGGACACGGCCATTGCTTTTGGATCCAGTTCCTGGGGGTGGATCAGTGTGGGAGGATCACCTGGGTGAGGGGTCATCGAGAAATGGGAGTGGGAAACCGGATGAAGAGACACCTAATCCCCTTTCCTATAACACCTTTACCCCACCCTACCAAGTAGGATACTTAGGAACTCAATAACCCCCCTTTCCCTACACAAACACTTTCTCACGGAAAGATTGCTATGGGAGAAAAACAGACTAACATTTGAGCCATATACCTGACATGTCCCAATGCAATGGTCAGGCTAGGTCAAGCAATTACTGACCGTTACACACACCTGATTCCATTACACTTCCCCATACGGATAAAAGGCGGAGAACGAGAGCACACTATGAGCGAGGCAAAGCACAGAAGGAAGCAGATATTCCAAGATGGCAGTTTAATACAAGGCGATAAATGGAAAAACAGAAGGGGATTGCAAGGAGGTAAGTGCCCTTGACTTTTTCGACAAGGAGCCGTTACTTTCATGAACCTTCAAGAATAGAAAACATAAGACCCGGAAACAAGGCTGAAGAATCCTGTATTGTGTGTCGTAGGTACCCAGGGCTCTCCTGCATCGATAGGCAAGGCGGGCAGAACCGATTGCCGCTGTGGTACTGTCCTTGGCTCCTACAACAAAGCAGCGCCAGTGAAGTCAGCACAGCCGGTGAGTTGGGGAGACAGATACCAGACCAGTCTGTGTTGAAGCCAAGGTTGCAGGCTGCAACATTGTATAGTGAACGCTGAAGCGAACAGTGTATGTGATAATCAATGCGAATAAAAGGGAACAACAGATGAGTGATTGAAGTTTGAAGCCAAGATACAATACCTTAGACAGAGTGGTCTAGCACCACGTGAATGCTCATTCGTAAGTCTATGTAAGGTATCCAACTGAAACGTGGCAAAAGTGAAAGTGACACAAAGATTTGTGAATCGAAGTGGTCCTGCAATGGGTCAAGCAAATTTCTGTGCACGATCGAAAGTCTTTGATGTTAATAGCATAAAGAAGGTTAATGACAAAGTAGATGAAGTTGGTCCGAGCCCGGCAGAGTGAGATCAGCGGAGAGCTTTTGGTTAAAGCAAGTTTGAGTTTAAAAGTTCAATTGAAATTGGTTCGGGTCCGGTGGAGGGGGACTAATTGAACATTGTCTTAAGAGGATCTGAGCCCTGCTGAGGGGGATCCATGGTGAACCGTGAATCACCCGAGAATTTGGATGCATGAATATCCTACAAACATTGTGTTAAGACGATCTGAGCCCTGCTGAGGGGGTTCCGAGGTGAATAGAGAATCGCCTGAGGAATTGAATACTTGAGAAATCCTAAAAGGAAAAGCACTTCTTGTTTGTTTGTCACATCAGGCACTCTGAAAGAAGAGACTTTGTAAGGCAAAGAGACTTGGGCACAGAAGGCTCTGATGCTAATGGTTGAACTGTATCCTAATGCTAGAAAAGCCAGATACTTTGTTAAGCTTGAGTGTACCGCTTTCTCCCATGCTGAAAACGTGGGGAAGGGAGGCCAATGGCCTGAACATCCTGAAATATAATTTTGTGAAAACTTCTTTCTTTTTTGTAACACTGTTTCCCACACTATTTGTATTTAGAGGTAAGGATTGGCAATAGGTTTATTGGTATAGGCCCATTTATTTTTTCAAGACGCCCCTAGGACTGCGTCATTATTATTTGATGATCGTAGCTTGCTCCCATCTGTAGATTTAGAATTAGATAGGTGTTTTACAAACCTTTTTTGAAGTTCAATAAACACTGTTGAACTGTAGGTCACTTGTGTCTGTCTTACTGTTGATACCATGCCTTCCTTACAGAGGGATGGGGAAAGGGATCCAAGGGAGGCCTGAGAGCGGATGAGGGAAAAGGGAGTGGTGTAGAGAGAGTGAGGACAGGATGTCCTGAGTTTTAATGATGGAGTGAGAGGCCAATGCAGTCCAGAGGGCCAGGGAAGGCAGAGGAGAAATAGAGACTGCAGTAGGTTTGGCGAGTTCTGTGCAGATTTTGAAAGGTTCAGCCTTGTTGGTAGTGGCCCCAGAGATTGCATGCTTGCAAACCAGAGCAGGATCTCCAGAGGACCTATGCCCACCAGACCTTACTCGATTGCTTCACTGAGCAAAGGATAGGCCCAGGAACATTAAAGTCAGCAAACTTCAAACTTCTCCTAAACAAATGACAACTAATCCCACTGACCCAACTTGCTTTGCCCGATGCTCAATGTTTGGTACTTGGTGAAGGTCTTGGACAAAGACATCTATAAACAGACCATGCACAATATGATAACATCCCGCATCAGAACCAGCTAGGATTAATATTCAGGCCAAAGGGAGGAACCGCATCTACACACTCAGCTCTGTGGCACAAACTAAAGAACCTGGTGGATGCTGATGTTCCAAGTGCCCTCATCCTCCCGGACATCTTAGAAGCTGTCAATACATTTATCTATGACATTCTGAAAATGCGGAATGACTGAGGCTGGGCTAGAGCTAATCTGGATAATGGAATTGCTCTGTAACAGGACGCAGCCCCACATGTGGGGGCGAGCAGGGCTTCACTCCCTCGCCCCTCCTCTTTCACATTTATATGGCCCCGCTCATGGACATCATTAGCAAACAAGGACTTACCTGCTACAACTTTACAGAAGACACACACATCTTCTACAACCTAATTCCAAAACTCAACAAATCACCAGCCAGCACTATCCAGCAGTTCATCATTAATTGCCTCCTGGATGATCAACAAGAGTTTAAAGGGCAACCCGAACAGAAGGGAAATAATACCCAGCCGAACTAAGGCAGCATACCACATGACAATCTCCTGTTGAAAGAAGATCAGAGAATGCCCTCAGCCTAGTCAGATGGTCAGAATCGTAATTATACCTATGGGCAGTGCCACTATCCTTCACCTGGTCATAAATTGCTCCTTCCACCATAGCTCGTTTTAGTGCATCATTTTGTTCTGGAATCGTTTGTGGTCATCACACTTGAACTTTCAAGGTTGGGTTACTTTTTATTTTTTATTTTATTAGTATATGGTACAAAAGATTTACAAAAAAATAAAATTTCTTTGTTTAAGAAAAAGAATAAAAACAATTTCTTAACCTTCACAAAATTATAAACCCATTAACATGTACAACAATCTGGGACAAATAAATGTTCACTAACATTCTTTTGCTTGGGCTTTTCTAAACTAAAGTGAGGTTCAATCAGCTGTGTTTCATCATTTAACCAAACATGGTCGACAATGATATTTCCAAAATTGCTCTTCCAATCGACTATTATCCTTGGATACCTCAGATCTCAGAGAACAATGTTACATTTCTCCAGAACCTGCACAGTGGCTAATGTAAGTGCTTGCTTGTGCCCCGAGATGATTCTGCTCCAAAAGAAGTCCGAAAGCAGCCCCTCGTCCCGGTCCACAAATCTTATGTATAATGCTCACCTCACATTCCAAGAACCCTCACAGTCCAGCAGGAGATGTTTTAACGATTGTTTTGAGGGGGACTCACAAACGCTACACATATTTTGGGTATCATACCTTGGTGGTTTCGTATGGACAAAATGTCCCCTGTGCGTACTATATTAAGCCTGATTCTAAGGAAATTCATCCTTACCTGGCTATCAGGAAATTGGACCAAATACCTTGGTCAATGGTCTGAAAGGTGTTTGAAGGGACTGAGTTCCTCAGTTTTGTGATTGTCTCAATCCAATTCGCAAGTTCCATTAATACTCTGGGGGTTGGTAATTAGCATCTGAATATCTGCGTCAGCTTTAACAAGTATCTCCTTGGCTCCTATTTCCAAGTTAGATAGAAGCCTAGATCTTGAGTGATCAAGCAGGACTCTAACATCACCATAGAGTGCATTCTGCTGTACAGCGATAATCTGCAGATATAGTGACATATAGAGCCCAATGATTTTAGACCCAACTCAAATCTCGAATCTCAGGCTCCATGAGGGCGTGCACATCGGGTTACTCATACTGCCTCTGCAAAGGTCTTCCAGACTACCTTCTGAACCATCTCCATTTGCAAAATACAGCAGCAAGACTCCTACTGATACTGATAAAATGGGAACATATCATAAATGCAGGATACAATCTAAAAACCCTCTGCATTGCCCTCCGAGCCTTGCACGTCATGGGTGCAAATTTACTCTGAAGAAGTGTATCCCATACATCCCAGGCAAGATGCCACGACCCAGAGAAGTAGTCTCAGAGACGGTTCCACGGCCCAACAAAAACAGCCAGGGATGGGTCTCCTTTGCTATTATTACCGTAACCTCTGCAACACCCTGCCTCAGTGACCTAGCACAAAGTAGGACTGTCTCACTTTCCAGAAACTCCTGAAGGCCTGGCTCTTCACTAAGCCGCATAATGGATAAGTACGCCAACGATGACTCCTCAACGCAATCTTAGGGCAAATTTAAAGATCTGGCATGCCAAAAACATGATACAACAACGGACCCTGTGCCTGACAATAGACTTCTCCATGTGCTCAGAACAGGGGAGTTGCTAGGTCTGGAAAAGACCCGGGGCTACGCTGATGTCGGAACTGTTGGGACTGGGGGCTAGCTAGCCTTTTGGCTGTAGCTCCTGAGATTCTATCCGGGGCTACAACCAAAAGATCAGGGGCTATAGCCCCCTTAGCCCCCCCCTAGCAATGCCCCTGGCTCAGAAGATCATACCTCAAGCTTGAGAGTACAGGAGAAGGACACATTCCAGTTTTGCCACACGGACAGAAAGGTGAAGGAGCATATAATTAACAGGAACCTAAGTCATAGAGAAATGTGCAAGAAATGGCTTTTCAGAATTGTTAGAAAAGATCTCTCTGCATCACACAAAAAGCAAGAGAACGCCTTCTGGTACTGCTTATTCAAAAATGGAAGCAAGTGACCCCATGTTCTTGCACAAAGCTGCTTATTGAAATGGAAGCAAGTGTGCACGTAAGCAAAGGCATGGCACACGATAGACACCATACCACCACTAACTCACTCATCCTTAAATCTTCCATCTTAAACTACACACACCGACCAGAAAATACACAGCAATGGCCCTACCGCTTGCGCAGGCCCACACTCTGAACTCACAAGCAGAAATCTCAACACCTCATCGACCAACCCACCACAGTACAACCCTCCACAACCACCATTGCTCACAGGGAAGAACTCGATTATCTTATGCCATCACAAACTCCATAGGCCCTACTCCAACTCTCGCATCCATGCATTAGGTTTCACATCATTCCTCTTCATCTCTCCCCACTAACTCTAACCGCTATCCAGTGATAAATGTGCCTGGGAAAAGGTCGTCAGGGGGCGACACTCCCTCAAATGTGCACTCGCACGAAAATCAAGCACTTTCCTCAAATATTCTAGGAGTGGAGTTAGAATAGTAATTCATACCCATCCTAGAATATGTGGGGGAAGGCTTTTAGGAGGGCAGGGAAAAAATAAAATGCCTACCTGGTGACTTTTTCTCAGGGGACATTTTCACATAGAACCCTCTAACCTCCATCTCTTACACAGCCTTGCACTAGAGGATACCCAAATGACAGAGGTTGCTCTATACTGGACCCATTTACATCACATTACTCCTGCTGTCATTCTAGCCACTCTCTGGAGCTGGAAGGTCACATCATGGTCATAGTTTACATAGGATAATGTAAACATGAATGTGACGACCACAGTGCAGACACCAGGACCTGGATCATTTCAAGCTGTTGCAGCTAAAATAGCTGGAATTTTCCAATGACCATCAGCACCCTAATCATGCAGGTGATGAACATGTTCATTACTGCTCGTGTATACACACAAAAACACACATGTGCAAACACACACACAGGGGTTCTGGGGAGGCGATAGCCCCGGGTAGCCCTGGATAGAAGCTCAGGGGCTACAACCAGAAGGCCAGCTAGCCCAGATTCCCGACAGTCTCGACATTAGCGTAGCCCCGGATATTGTACAAACCTAGCAACACCCCTGCAGAAAAGTACAGATTCCAACTCCCCTATATCGGGCATAGCATGCCCAGCGCCCCATGTTGCATAGGAGGTGTATAGGTTTTACTCGAGATGCTTTGCATAGTGCCAAATGCTGCACATCCTTATACATGCGCTAACCATCAGCCCACACGTCATCCAAATCACAGAGGCAAGTATACCATTACTACACTAATGATACACAATTCACACACCCTTATCACAACTATCTATTGCATAATTGCATGGTGCTGCTGTGCAAATGCTCGAGTTAGGCACACGTAGTCGTGCCAAGTGTAGAGTGCAGGGGTTGGCAACACAAGCTCACATACCATGACCACAAAGAAGCCCAGGCCCACAAAATGAAGGCAGATTGGTCAATAATCACACACCGCACCCAGGAAAACCAACTGTGTGGAAAGGACATCTTATACAAAGTGTGCATGCTCTGTGTCGTGCTGTGCAGCCCAAACAATGCAGTCAGCAAGCACTTGGTGCAAGGAAGATACCAACATGCTAATGAAGAGGGGAACTGTGATTATCATACGAAGGGAACATCTATTGAGCATCACCATCATGCACAATGAATGCACCGCCCATAGCGGGGAAGCACCCCTTGACTTGGAAGAATCCCACCCCACACAAAACTTTAAAGATCATTTGGCCCAGATGTCACCCCCCAAAAAGCGATTAAAAAAGGGTGAAAGTGGCACAGTGGGCGGATCAAGTGGTGCATGGTGTCTACCCCCCTTTGTGATTGTAGGATGATGTTCTACATCTCACTGGGGCCCCTGTGTTTTGCTTTGCCAGGCACAGCCCTGCAAGCGGGGGAGGCCTATGGGCACACAGCGCCTTACAAATATTAAATAATAATAAGGGTGGAGAGAACATACAGTGCCTGTGACGTCATGGACCAGTGGACAGTAAAGCTGGTAACAGGAGCTTCTAATGTAGAGCACCAATGCGGCAGAAGCCGTCACTATGGTCCACGGTCACTGGTGTGAAGGTCCACTTTTCTGAATCTGGAGACACATTTAGTGGCTTTATTCGTGTTATTGTAACCCCTTAAGTGCCAGGCTACTATGCAAGTCTATGCAAAAAGGACGCGCATACTCACCTTTGCATTCATTTCATACCAAAGTTGAAAAGAATGTCTTCTACATGTTGGAATAATTGATCTCCCTTAGGCTGTGACATGAACGCTCTTATCTTTTCAAGCGACACTTGGTTTTGGAAAGTCAGTGGAGGACCACTATTATGAAGAAGCATCTTTGCGGGCCACAGAACTGTCGCTGCCCGCTGACTGGCCCATTCCCTGCTGAGACCTACTTCGAGTGGGCAGAAGCCAAGGGAAGGAAGGAAGAACGGTGGGGCACCTACACTCACTTTGACCCGGATATACCACAAATCCAGGTAGTTGCCAACCCAAGCATCAACAACGCTGATGACACAAGTCAAAGGTCTCTAGGAAAGCAAACCCATATACTAATATAATACTTTCCCAGGTGCATAACATAGTCCCAAATCTTCAGCCAGCAATTGGAAAGGTTTCTTACCGGGGTGCCGACATCATGCGATATGAATCGTCGATATAGCGCGAACCCCACATCTGTTCCAACTAAAAGCAAAGGGAAGATAGTGATCAGACAGAACATTGGCAAGTCAATTATTATACAAAGCTTACTTGATGCAGCGTGCCTACCTTACCATTCCTTTTAAACAAAAGGTGGTTTGATGTATTTAGTAGGCATAAATAACACCAAGATTTATGAAAATGAAGAGTACGTGCAGAGACATCACATTTTAAATGAACAAACAATCTCTTAATTCTTAGGAAAATGTAGTCAACCTGTCGCTGCATAAGAAATGTTGGAGAATGGTTTGAGTTTAGTGGGGGACCTTATGGTCAAGAGACGTCTTCTTTGCTCATTCCGCAGCCTCGTTCCATGTGCACCTGTGGCTTAGTGAAATGTCACAGTGTGGGTTTGAATCCCATCCTTGTCGCCATTGTTGGATGGGGGCCTGCTATTAGCCTCCAAAAGCCCCCCATGGGTGCTATGGGTTATCAGCACCTTAGAGGCCCAGTGTCTCTGGGGGTTGTTGCAGGGGAACACCCAGTCTTAAGTGGGGGCGGGGCGGGCCATAACCTTGACCATGCGGACCCTTGCCACCTTGCTGGCACGAGGGCCCCACAGCATCGTGGCCTGCAGGCCCGTTTCACACGGTGTGGGTCTGCAGGCCTAAATGAGAGACGGACTCAGTCGTTCCTCTTTGGGAGTCTGCAGCCGTTCTCATGCACGTGCCTCCAGGGGCTCCTTTTATTAGCTTGGGCCATCACACGTGGGAGGGACACACATTGTCAAAGGGGCAATACACATGGGAGGTTACACATCGCAGTCATGATAGAATCGGTTTCTTTTAAACCAAAGGGGCAGAAAGGGAACGTGGGTAAGATTTGGTGCTACATTCTGAAACTATACAAAAGAGGTCCCTGGTAGGGATGCAGGAAGGTTAGGAGAGTCAACGGGGTGCAGGATATGACTGTAGCTATCACCCCCGCATCAGGGGTGGACAGGACTGGTAACAGTGCAGCAGCCCAGGTTTCAGTAAGGGTTCAGCCGTCCCAGGATGCAGAGCGGCGATAGCTGTTAGTGGCCTCGGCCTTCGCCCAGTGTACTGACAAACATTTCTTTTTAAGGGCAATCAGAGTCGCGCTGATCAGAAATGTGCAATTTCCCTTAAAAAAAACAAAAGATGTCTGGAGTTGAATAGTAAAGGGACCTTGTTTCTTTACTGTCTTCAGAAGTGCCAGGCAGGATCCTGAGCGGGGGGGGGCAAGGAGTAGGCGGCGACCAGGTAAGTTGGGGGTGACTGATTGGAGGTCAGGAAAAGCAGTGCTCTGGTGGGAAAGAGGGTGATAGGGCGAGGGGGTGACTTGGCTCAGGGGTATTGGTAATGCGGGAAAGATGGCAGACACTCAGGGGGCAGGTCACAGAGAAAGTAGGCGCTTACTGGCAGATTCGCCCGCATTCCACACCACCTCATTGGCCAGGCACTCACCCCTGGGTGCACTATGTTTTAATATTCTTTGGGCTTTCACATTTTTCAATGAGTATGGATGTAAATTTGTTCTTGAAAACAAGAGATGTACTTTAGAAAGAATGATCTTATCAATCGACATATTTTGAATATTTTCTCAATACAATTTTATTTTCAAAAAGTGAATATTTAACTGTAGGCCGAATTTCTATGTCATTCGTCTTGCCCCTGTGTCATTCCTCAGGATTCTCAAGTTAAGCCCATTAGAACATACACAAATGTCCTGCACATATTTCTTAAGTGCACCCTTATTTTATTATTATTCATTTTATTCGAATTTCCGTCCAGCGGTGCCCTACCCAGAGGGACTTTGAGTCACTTACAAAGTTCAGGAGGTGGGTAATATAGAAATTACAATATTTTCAGGACAGGATAGGAAGAGCGGGATAGAGAGAGGATGACTGGGGAGGTTGTCTGGCTGGATTCGGTGTCACCTTTATGTCGGCTAGGGGTGTATCAGGAAACATAGCCATCCCATAAACATGGCTTCTCATATAATGTTCTATATGCAAAGATGTGTGGCTATGGGATCGTTTCTAATTTCCTACTATGGGGTTCTTAAACCATTCCACTGCCAATACTGGGGTAACGGCCCGGCAGCCTGAGTTATTGGGCCGAGTGGAGCGAGCGAGTGTCGTTAAAGAGGGCACCTGGACGTTACCTGCCACATGGCCCATAGAACGGCTTTAGAATGTCATCAGCACCCCGGGTTACCAAAGCGTTAACACGAGGTGTTAAAAAAATAAAGTATTTTCATTCATTGAACGGGACGCCAAGCACGTCACGTTCAACTAATGAAAATGCTTTGCCAAGATGGCTGCCATGGTAGAAGAAGGCAGTGCTCTGTTCGGATCCCCTGATCTATTACCATGGCGGCCGGAAAAGGAAGAGGCAAGGGATCTGCTGCAGCGGCGGCATAGCACTGCCACTGCAATCAGGCAAGTGGGTTTGGGGAGGGGGGTTGATATAATAAAACATTATATTAAAAAAAGGGAAAGGAGGGTGAAGGGAAGATGGTGGGCTGAGGAGCCGGCCATCTGGCGGCTTGGAACACGGGCTGGATCAGGAGTGTCAGCTCGCATTTCCAGACACCTGGTTGGCGGCTCCCACCCACAGGGTGCTGATGGACACTAGGCATACAGGGGAATCAATGCATAGAACTATAGAACTTGCTACAGCAGCTATTGCCAATGTGTGATGTTGTGAATAACAAGTGTCAGAAAGGTTATATGGCTGTCATACAGCAATTGTAGCGTAAATTCAGGTGGTTGGCTATGTTACGGGTTGTCATTAGTGTTGTGAGCTATTTGTGGCATGGCGATCTTGCTATCTGTGTACTTGGCTGCAGGTAGGGTGTGGTTGTTTAGGCATGGTGGGGGAGTCAGTATGGGAGAGTTTGGAGTGGTGAGGGTGGCATGTTGGAAACCATACTCTTTTAGGGGAATCGTTTTCTTTGAGTTCTTCCTTCTCACAGGATTCCTAATGGGCTGTTAGTACTATGTTAAACAACACCAAAAGGTGATGGCTGGAAGGTTTTGAATCATACATAAGCACAGGCGCAGCTCGGGGCAACCCTCCAGACCATTGTTTCTTATCCTGCCAAGCCATTAGAGTTTTGTTTAGGTCACCCACAGTGGGACTTGTACACCCATACATGTTTCCCCTTGCTGGGCCTAGAGACCGAAGTGCAGTGCAGTGATGAGGCCCAATGAGGCCTAAACATATCTGGGGTTGCTTGAGGTCTTGTGCAAAAGAGATGTGACCTAGTAGTTTGGGCTGGACTGCCCCTTTCGGAGTCGGACCAAGCCTGGTTTGCATATAATCTTTACCCTTTTTGTAATGGCCTGGAGGGTTGCCCAGAGCAGCTGTCAGAGGTTAAGGTTAATTTGAAACCGTCCAGCCATCACCAGTATTTTACAGGGACTCTAGGTCACCCCTAGGGGCACAGTATGAAACGTCTATGCTAGGATTTCCATAGGATAGTTTTAGAACCTTCTTGGAGTTACTATATGGAAGCCCTATATATGTTTTGCACAGAAGTTCTTTCGGATTTGTCTAGGTCTCATAGGTTCTTGTAAGAAACCCAGAGACCTCTGATATGCCCTTTTAGTGTTTGCAACCTCCGGGTTGCAGGTTCCAAGTTCGGCTCGGATGACTCAGCCTTCAACTTTCCAAAGGTAAAATATTGAGACCCATCAAGTTGGGTAATATTAACAATTGTTATTGTCAGCACTAATAAGCAGAAAGAACTGGTGTAGCAAGTGTTATACGAAAAACAAATCATTGGTATTCCATTGCAATTTCCTCTATAACTCCTACCTGCTTTGCCATGGGGCCCAGTGGTGTGATTTCGTACACGATGGTAGTCCTGATCTGGGGCTACAATTGGGTTGAAATGTGTCTTGGTACTTTCGGAGTACTTCTTGGTACTCGTCATGACATGATATGATATGATATGATATGGTATTTGTAACGCGCCTATACACAAGTGTTTCAAGGCGCGACGAGGCAGGGAGGGAGGGAAACAAGGAGAAGACAGACAAACGATCCTACTAGGCCAGGTGTCATTCAGATCGCGCAAGTGCAGAGGTAAGGGGAAAAGGAGAAAGTGTAGGGGGAGGAGGTGGGGGGGGAAGTGCAGTACAAGGTAAGTAGCGTAATAAAATAATAAATAATAAATAATAAATAAAAAGGGCCAGCTGGTGGCAAGTGCGAGGTAAGTGCAGAGCAAGTGCTGGGAAGTGCTGGGAAGGGGGGCTGTAGGGATACAGTGACAGTCCCACAGTGCAGGGGGAGCCAGGGAGGCAGTGCAAGTGGAGAGTGGCTGGGCCCTGGACCGAGGTCGCTGAGAGTGGCCCAGATGCAGGTTTAGTGCAGAATTCAGTGGGGAGTTAAGCAGGTTTAGCAGGGGAGAGGGAGAGAGAAGGCAGAAGCGAAGAGGAAGGTTTTGAGGTACTTCCGGAACCGGAGATGGTTCTCCTCAAGTTTCAGGGAGGCAGGAAGGCTGTTCCAGAGGGAGGCCCCTGCTGCGGAGAGAGATCTACCCCCAGCTCGTTGCTTCGAGAAGCGGCTGACCATGATGGAGTTGGAGACGGATGAGCGAAGGGCTCGTGAAGGAAGATATTTAGGAAGAGAGAGTTGAAGGTATTTAGGCCCCAGAAGGCCTTGTGGACAATGCAGAGGGTTTTGAACTTAATCCTCGCAGCCACTGGGAGCCAGTGAAGAGATTTCAGTCCTGGAGAGATACGGTCCCTGGGCTTGAGGCCAAGGACAAGTCTCGCAGTTCTGTTCTGGATAAGTTGCAGAGGGCGGAGAGTGGAGGCAGGCAGATTAAGATAGAGGCTGTTACAGTAGTCCAGCCTTGAGAGAACCAGGGCTCGGGAGACAGTGAGCTTCTGGGGGAAGGAGAGGAAGGGAAGAATACCTCTGAGGAGGTGCAGCTGGTAGTGTGACTTCTTAGAGACGTCAGATATATGAGGAGAGAAGGAGAGTGTGGAGTCGAAGATGACCCCGAGGTTTTTAGCCTTGCAGGTAGGGGCGGGAAGGGGGCCAAGGGAGGCCGGCCAGAGAGCTGCAGGGAAGGAGGGAGTGGGTGTGCCGATGAGTAGAATCTCAGTCTTACTGGTGTTAAGGCAGAGGTCATTGGCGGCACACCATTCCTGGATAGCAGACAGACAGTCGGAGATGAGGGAAGGAGAGGAGGAGGCCAAAGGTAGCCTGAAAATGAGCTGGGTATCGTCCGCATAGCACTGGAAGTGGGGGCAGAGAGCGGCGATGCGGTGGGCGAGGAGTGCCAGATACTGGTTGAAAAGCCAGGGAGAGAGGTTGGATCCCTGGGGGACACCACAGGTGGAGAAAAAGATGTCAGAGAGGAAGGAGCCCATTTGGACCTGGGAGGGTCGACCGGAAAGGAAGGAGGTCAGCCATGCCAGAGCCTGACCAGTGATACCCAGGTTATCACGGAGACGGTTGAGCAGGATGGCATGGTTGACAGTGTCAAAGGCAGAGGAGAGATCGAGCAGAATGAGAACACAGGGAGTGTTGGAATCGAGGTTCAGGAGCAGGTCCTCACGGATGTTCAGGAGAGCAGTTTCCGTGCTTCTGGCCGCTCTGAAGCCGGATTGATGGTCATGAAGATTACCAACAGATTCAGCATGGAGGTTAAGCTGGGAGATGGCCAGTTTCTCCAGGAGTTTGCCCAGGAAGGGAGTAATGGAGATTGGGCGATAGTTGGCCGGGCAGGAGGGGTCGGAAGAGGGTTTCTTGAGGAGGGGGTGCACAAGGGAGTGCTTGAGGGGGGATGGGAAGACTCCAGAGGCGAATGAGTGGTTGCAAAAGTCAGCCAGGGCAGGAGCCAGGGAGTCGATGTGGTCCTTGATGGTTTTGGAGGAACAGGGGTGAACCTGTTTAGACGAGGCTTTCATAGATCGGACTTGTCTGGAAACCTCATCAGCAGAAAAAGGTGGAAAAGCAGAGAAGGAGGGCGGAGGGGCGGCTGCAAGAGAGCAAGAGGAAGAGCCTATGAGTGATGCTTATGGCTTTGAACTTAATTTGTTTCTCACTTAGTAGCCAGAGTAGGGATTCCAGAGCAGGGGAGATGTGGTTCCTATGTGAAATAGCGTTCTGGTGTCTGCGATTTGAGTCCTCCGACTTCTCCCGGCCGGAAGGGCAGAATGAAGCAGAGGGAATGAGGATCCTATGCCCACAAACACAGGACAAGCACCACCTGGATCTGTTGTGGGAATGCGATGGATGGAAGAATGGATTGAATAGTGAAACGTGAAAGAAGCAGGTTTCATGTTTCTCACTTAAATGTGCAGCTTCACCAGGACTTTGTACTTTTCATGGATCTGTTCAGTTTTTAGGTAGCATAACTCATGTCTTATCTGTGCATGCTTGATCTGCGACTTATTGATCTCGGGAGGATAGCTCAGGGTCAACGTTCTCGCCTTGGATGCAAGACAACACGGTGCACCGCAGGTTCCATCCCCGTGTCCGCGCTTAGAAACCTCTGGTTATAAATACCCTATTATATCATATTTGCTGTGCAGAGGTGAGTACATGACTAGGGTACGGTCCATTAGGAAAAGCTACTATTAAAGTATTCGCATGATTTTATTCTAGGACTCTGTGGTACAATGCACTTATTGTATTAATGTATGTGCGTACATACACTAGCAGCAGTAGTACATATTTATTTAGAAAATAATTCCCCAAAGCATCACATAAAAGCAGGACAAAAAATAAAAACATTATTACTACAGCTGTTGCTTTAAGAACACAGAATGCAATTTCTATATAAATCAATGGGTAAAATGCAAAGACAATAGTACAGAAAAGACAATTAATAAAAAGCAGATCAGTCATGTGTGCAAATATTTCCGCCTTATATTCCAAGCTCTTACGAGCAAGCCAGTCACATCAAAGGCACATATATCTCTATGAGCTGCCTTACACAGGTTTACAAGCTTCTAATAACGTATGAACATTAAGGAGCTTAAACAGTGAGATGAGCCATTTCCGTCACACTTCATTAAGGCAAGGGCACCAAAATAAAAAAAGTGGTATCCATCCACTCTAGAAAACGGGCACAGCAGCAATAATTTAGTATTAGAATTCTTCCAGCTACAGGTGAAACTAGATAAGGGTCAAATTCCCAATTTTGTGTATAGGTTCCTCTCCGATGAATCTGTGAGCCAGGTAATATAACTTTCATATCCTAAAAGTGTTTTTGCCCTCAGATATTGGGCAACAAGTTGTTTATAGTTATCTTTATTCAATACATCCACTAATGTGCAGTCCCAGCAAACTTTCTTAAGAGTTGCACAGGAACATCCTTGATTTTCTCAGGGGTGTCCCACAGATGGCCTATCCCTATCCACCTTACTGTGTTTCTAACATGGATAAACCATGGCCAGGGTTTAGTATTGATGCTTTGTAAAACATCTATGATGGCAGCTTTACGCACAAATAGGTCATCCGTTTCCCACAATTAGGGCCAAAGTAGTACGGGTCCAATTTTGAATCTATGTTCAACTCACCCCCCTCCCAGTTCAAGCCTAAGAGAATTGGGGGTAAGGAAACACGTTTCATAAAAAATGTAATAGCTAGACAGTCAGATTTGGAGTGCCAACATACATACAGGTAAACAAGCTCTTTCGGTCACAAAGCAGCGCACAAAAGGTAATATAGCAGATACGTGGGAGGCAGTGAGCCTCTTATAATGGGGAGAGTTCTAGTGGCATAATGACCAGGTTTGAGAAGGGGTATATTGGACAGATACCGGGAACAATACGGTGGACAGACCTGGGACAGGTAAGTGTCAGTGGGCAGGCAGTCTAGCCAGCTAGGGTAGTGGAGGAGGAAGAGCAAAGGCTGTGAGAGGGCTTTTAGGGGTTAATAGAAGAGGAAAGAGACTGTGGATGGATTTATGCACTAGTAGGAGAAATATGAAGTTGGCCCTGTTTTGCACAGCTAGCCAACCAGCCTATTGGCGATAGGAGCAAGCAGAGGTGAAGTGAGGTAGTTCAAAGAGAGCCCTGGTAGCAAAGTTAATAATCTACCCAAGGGGACACAATGCATAGTTTGGAAGACCAAGAAGATACTGGCAAAGTATTTCAGTTTGGAGAAAACAAGAGTGGTTAGATGTTTGGTGGTTTTGAAAGGAAAGAGGTGCCTGATTTTTGTTAATATTTAAGGACGTTGAGGCGAGCCGCCGTTGCACGTAGAAAATGCGTGTGAAGGGTTGTAGATGACACCTAGGTTTCTAGCTGAAGAGGAGTTGGTCGAGTGTCAGGTGGGAATTGGAAAGGCAGGGGAGTTGAAGAGAGAGAGAGGATTTGGCAGGAAAGAATATCACCTCTGTTCAACATAATAGAGTGTGAGGCCATCCAATATTTAATAGCAGAGAGACAGTCAGAGATTACGGTAGATAGGTCAGTGGAGAGTTCAGGAAAGGAGAAAAAGGTGGGCGTCATCTGCGAAGGAAACTCTTCGTCGAGAAAAACATCCCTAACATGTGGAGTACCACACGGCTGCTGTTTGTCTCCCTTACTTTTTAATGTCTTCTCAAAGCTTCTACGTGACATGCTCATAACACTGGGTGTCCAGTTCGCCAACTATGCCAATGATGCACAGTTGGTCTTTGAGCTGTCAGGAAAGCACGAGGATGATGTTCAAAGAGTAAATTATGTGTTTCTTGCAATTCGAAAATGGATGGTAGAAAACTCCTTAGCCTTAAATGAGGAGAAAACAGAGCTGCGAATAATAGGCACACCACAAAAAGTAAAAAAGCTGGATGATCAGGATACAAGCTTTAGGATAAATGGTAATAACATTACAGTGTCAGAACATGTGAAAAACAAACATAAAGAAACTGCAAACAATACAAAATGGAACTGTTAGGGCTGTTTATGGTTTGAGTCAGCGCTCTAAGATTTCGTCTGCCGGGGGAAAACTGCACTGGCTCCCTGTCGAACTGCGAATCAATTTTAAAGGTGCAGTATTGTTGTTTAAATGTTTGTCAGGAAACATTCCAAGCTATCTTGTCAACAAGATCCAAAGAACCCTGTGAGAAGAACCCTTCGCTCTAATGGAAATCAAATGCTGCACCAGCCACAATTGAACCTGAAAGAAATTGGCAGAGCCAACTTCAATTTTTAGGCTCCTTCTATTTGGAATTCTCTCCCTCTTGATCTCAAGAACTGTGTGTCAACTACTATCTTTAGAAAACTGCTGGAGACACCCCTTTTCGTTCTGCTCCTCTATACTTGCGTTTTAGGGCAACCAGATTGGAGTCATACCAGGAATTGCATTATTTGGCAGGCTTTATGAGCACCCTAATGACAGGAGCAAGGATGTCAAGAGTGTTGGAAATGGAGAGATGAAAGTTAGAGAGGGCTGTGTCATGGTGGGAGCCAACCGCATGAGTAGGGGGCGGGGATTAGAAGGATGCAAAGGCAGCCACTGTCACTCTTTTCATGGGACAAGCATCCTTGAAGACGGGAGGCAGTGTGTGGAGTGCCAATGCTAGAGGAGACGATGGTGTGGGGAGCCCCATTCTTGAGGAGACGATGGTGTGGGGAGTGCTAATGCTAGAGGAGACGATGGTGTGGGGAGCGCCAATGCTAGAGGAGACGATGGTGTGGGGAGTGCCAATGCTAGAGGAGATGATGGTGTGGGGAGCGCCAATGCTAGAGGAGACGATGGTGTGGGGAGTGCCAATTCTAGAGGAGACGATGGTGTGGGGAGTGCCAATGCTAGAGGAGACGATGGTGTGGGGAGCGCCAATGCTAGAGAAGACGATGGTTTGGGGAGTGCCAATTCTAGAGGAGACGATGGTGTGGGGAGTGCCAATGCTAGAGGAGACGATGGTGTGGGGAGTGCCAATGCTAGAGGAGATGATGGTGTGGGGAGCGCTAATGCTAGAGGAGATGATGGTGTGGGGAGCGCTAATGCTAGAGGAGACGATGGTGTGGGGAGTGCTAATGCTAGAGGAGACGATGGTGTGGGGAGCGCCAATGCTAGATGAGACGATGGTGTGGGGAGCGCTAATGCTAGAGGAGAGGATGGTGTGGGGAGTGCTAATGCTAGAGGAGACGATGGTGTGGGGAGCGCCAATGCTAGAGGAGACGATGGTGTGGGGAGCGCCAGTGCTAGAGGAGGGGATGGTGTGGGGGAGTGCCAATGCTAGAGGAGACGATGGTGTGGGGAGTGCTAATGCTAGAGGAGACAATGGTGTGGGGGAGTGCCAATGCTAGAGGAGACGATGGTGTGGAGAGCGCCAATGCTAGAGGAGACAATGGTGTGGGGAGTGCCAATGCTAGAGGAGACGATGGTGTGGGGAGTGCCAATGCTAGAGGAGATGATGGTGTGGGGAGTGTTAATGCTAGAGGAGACGATGGTGTGGGGAGTGCCAATGCTAGAGGAAACGATGGTATGGGGGGTGCCAGTGCTAGAGGAGACAATGGTGTGGGGGAGCGCCAATGCTAGAGGAGACGATGGTGTGGGGGAGCGCCAATGCTAGAGGAGACGATGGTGTGTGGAGCGCCAATGCTAGAGGAGACGATGGTTTGGGGAGTGCCAATGCTAGAGGAGACGATGGTGTGGAGAGCGCCAATGCTAGAGGAGACGATGGTGTGGGGAGCGCCAATGCTAGAGGAGACGATGGTGTGGGGAGCGCCAATGCTAGAGGAGACGATATTATCATTCATTCATACGCTCGTCCATTAATACCTTATTAGTTTTATTTTGGAAAAGACCCTCTACAAGTATAGCCAACATAACAAAATAAAATATAAATATAAACAACATAAAAGTGTTACAATAAAATAATCTTAAAACATCATCAGAGAGCATAATCAGCCATTATCAGCCGTCATATGAATGTTTTATGCGTCCGATGCTGGAGAGTTACCCATCATTGACAAAAGTATCGATGAACTAAAATGGCATTTCTTTGATTGATACATATCCCAAAAACTCACCAATAAGTATGATGATCAGCAATCTAACGATTCCAAAAAGGGGGACCATCTCCTTGAAATTCTGGCATGGGATAAAAGAAAAACTTGGTTACAATACGTAAAACATGTCACAATAAAAGCATCCTACTTATGTCTGAGCGACTCTTCGCTCATAGGGGTTGTAAAATAATACACACGGCAACCAGCTCACCTGGACACAGTGGGGGGGGGGGCGGTGGGGAGGGAGGCAATAGTATGTGGGCGTCATGGAATGACAGCCCCCTCCCCTCAAGGTACACAGGTCATGGTTTCCAATCCCACATTGAGCAACTCAAACTTTCATCCTCTGAGGGCCACAACATGAGCACCACTGAGTTGTGTGACAGTAACATCTATTGCTCAAGTGCCCAGATGCTAGTCTGCTCTTTGTGTGTGGTATCAAATAATTAACCTTTAGCATTAGTAAGCAAAAGGTATGCTAAGAACCCAGTGGGGGTTATAATAACAATCACAATTTAGCATTTATATAGCGCTACGAACCCTCAGGCATCTGAGCGCTGCACATTTCCCACAGTGTGTGGTGCTCATTTATCAACCTCGGAAGGATGAAAGGCTGAGTGTGGCCCTGCCAGGACTTGAACCTGCGTCAGCAGCATCTGCACAGATGGCAAAGCGAGCGCTGTACTCACTGTGCTATCAGACCGGCTATGTTATATTATATTATATGTCCAGAATAGTCAAGGAATTCGACTGATTGAATGGGCCTGATGCCGTGTAAAAAACTATTAAAAAACACGAAATCTAGTAATGGTGGCAGCTTAGATAGGCAAGACCATTTGCACAATCATTGAGGTACCTTCTGTGCAACGTGTTCATCTTGCTATGAAGATTTTGATTACAGACCTACTATTGAAAGTGCCGACATTCCATTGACAATCCCCAATAACACCAGTTTAGTGTCTGCGCAAATACAATCCACCTAGGAGCGCGCAGATGCTTTGCAAACATTTTCTGATGCTTTGCGAACATGGCTCATCTCAGTTCTCTAAAATGGGCCACAACCACATTACAGAACTTTTAACAGTGTATGCATTTGATGTTAATATCCTCCAGATAGCTTGTAAATTAGATGAGAAGCATTTGCTTGTAAACGTGGCCCCAGATTTGCATTGCTTGCTCACACAGGGAACTCTGAATGTCTTAATTACACGCATGAAACTGTCGAGGGGATTCGCCCCTTCTCCCCAAGGGGGAGTGCCCTCCCATTAGACTAAAGAGGTGTGCTCGCTCGGCAACACCCGCCGTAGGGGTCGAGGCAAGTGGGACCTCACTGGGAGAGACTCCCCCTTAGGGGACAATGGGCCTCATTACGACCCTGGCGGTAAGGGGTTAACGCCAGCGTTAGCTGCGCCAACCCCTTACCGCCAATTACGAGTTCCGTTACCGCCATGGCCGATTTCCGCCTGCTTTTCGCAGGCGGAGGAAACCATGGCGGTAAGGGACCCAACCATGGCGGTAAGGGACCCTCGCGTTAATTACGCCACCGTAATTTACGGTGGCGTAATTAACGCCTTCCCCACTCCCATTATGTCCTATGGGACAGAATGGGAATGGGGAAGGGCAGAATGGGGATTGGCGGATTTACCGCTCCACTCCACTCGGAATGGGGCGGTAAATCCGCCATCCGCCATGGCGTAAAGGGACTTTGCGCCATGGCGGTAAAGTCCGCCACCGGCGGAAAAATTCCGCCAGGGTCGTAATGAGGCCCAATGACTCCCGTTCCTACGAGGAACTCCTTAAAGCTGTGCACACTGGCACCTGCATGGGATGCTCTAAAATACCAGAGATCTTTAAACAACAAGATTGGGATGAAGAAAAACTTGACAGATCTCATTATCACCCAGAAAGAGAACATGTCCCTTTAAATGGAAGTATCCAATCCACTAGGATGAGTACGTTGACTAGAGAGTACTTCAGCAACAAAGGGAGAAAGGAACACATATTCAGACAAGGGACGGCCTCGAGCTGTGTAACACCTGGAGGATCGGAGTAGGCGTGAGCCGCAAAGCCTACGAGTTTCAAGCTTGCACTGTATTGAACAGGAAGATGTCAGGAACCCCATTGTGAGAAGCCAAACGAGCAGGAGCCCCGAGGGAGGTGGTGGCGTGACCACATAGGATCCATTGTGGGCAGCCAGCCCACCAACTATCACCGATAGCACGGCATGCACAAAGCAACAAAGTGCCTGACCGCTTAGAGTACAGGGAAGCCGCGAGGAGAAGAGAAAACGTTAGGAAGGAAAACGCTAGTGAAAGCAAGCAGACAGCAATACTGAGCAAGAGGAAAGATCCCAGAGAAACCAGAATCCAAAAGACGTCATCCTTCAAAGTCTGAGGTTACAAGGAGAACGGGAATAATGAGAGGCCTAGAGGTAATCCTCATCACGTGCAAAAAATGTGTCAATTAATGAGGAAAAGTTGAACGTGAAACTGATGAACTTAAAGTGTTGTGTATTAAGAGAAAGAAGTATTGATAATTGTAAGATTGAAAGAAAAGAACATTGCATAACAATACCCTGGGGAAAGTACCCCAGTATTCTATACAAGAAGAGAATAACATAAGATAAATACAATATTATGACCAGTGCTCAGAGGAACTGTCTGGGTGAATATTATACAACATCAAAAAGAACGGACCAAGGTGAAGCATACTTGTCCAGGAGAGAAAGACTACCAGGGAAATAATATTTTTCAAGAATACTTTGAATCAAGTAACCAGGAATGCAGATGTTATAAACAATCCACTAAGGCTACATACAAGGAGGACAGAAAAGCTAGTGGCACACTTGAAGAGTTACAGAGTCTGATACAAGAAATAACGAGAGGCTTTTGGAAGGTTATATATTAAGGAGTCTGACAACTGGTACCAGAAGCAATCCATTCTCCTGACCAAAGTTAGTTATCATAGTGGTAAGGGTGGTTAGTTTGGACAGCGGACGTATTCCTGTGGACGTTCACGAATGAGTGACGAGCACCTTAGTTAGTAACATAGGTATGGACCACCCATAGTGCTAGAGAAAGTTAGCTCTTATCATTTTTCTTTTAATAAAACCATGTGAAACATGTCCTCAGGGTGCCTGTGTTCTTCTGATTCACCGCAAATGGTGTCAAAAGTGGGTTGTATACCATTGGATAGACTTTGGGGACCCATAACATTAACACAGTTGAGTTCAAAGGCCAAGGCCCCCACAGTAGCCACAGCTGAATCCATTGGGTTTGACCTGCAAAGTACTGAAGCGATTGAAATACCACCTGGCGAGAGACGTCTGATCCACGGGTTAAACATTAAACCCTCCTAGAGTAACCTATATTAGGCTAGCCTCCAGATCTGATCTGACTTGGAAATATGGGTTGGCTGTTATGGCAGGATTAATACTGGATCTGGCATTTTTACCAGACCAACACACTCCGGGTTTGCCGGTAGGGGCAGTGAACTACCAGCAGGCCTGACCTGCACATTTTATCCGTCCACACATGGATCTGGCCAGAGATGGCACTGGGAGACAAGAGTTTACGATTTGGAACTATCCAGATAAACATGTCCTTAACTGATTGATTTATGGTTGTGGAAATGTGGCACCAAGTTCACTTACCACCAGCACGTTCATAAAATACCCTCCCATGAGAGCGTAGACACCCCCGGAAGCCCCAACCAGCGCATTCATGGGGTCAAAGATGGAACTGGCCAAGGAACCTAGAAAGAAAGAGAACACGCATATTCTTTAAAGTGGATTCAGTGGGGCATTGGAAAAAGAAAGCATGTATTAAAAACATCACATTATGAATTTGGACTTCTGACCCTATCACTGGGCCTGGAAGTGTCTCTTTAGCGCAGCAAATCCAGCCTACCAGGGCGATTTAGCCAGAGCCTGGGGGGTACTTCAAATGAGGTGCAGAATAACCATAGCTTGCCCTGACCTGTGCAATCTCATGTCCAATTCTGCAAAGGGCTTTGGATAAAAGCGCTATATAAATGACAAGTTATTTTTATTATCTCTTTGCGAAATGATCCTTTACAAAAATGTTGCTGCACACTAAGCTTTGCGCAATGGGAGCTCCAAAAAGGACCGGTCTCGCTCTCTGTCCTCCCCCCAATCTCCTCCCCTTCCTACGCCTTACTATCTGGAGGACACACCCGGAATCTTCCTCTCGCCCCTCCCTGCCGTGGCTCCCCTCATTCATCATCTGGGAGACACCCCAAGAACCTCTGCCACTCGCCTGCCCCTCTGGCCACCCCCTCCGATCCCATGTCCATTTGCCCTCCTCTGCGACCCATACTTCCCAACTCCCCACTTGCCGCTCCTCCTGCCGCCACCTTTTGCTTTCTGGGATGCGTAATTACTATCTTGCACTGTTCATGTGTGTAACGTTGACTTTGCAATCCAGGAAGGGCACCATCTTAGTGCCTAGAAGCTGGTCAGCGGAGGAGTGAAATTCCAACCCAGGGCTACAGGCTTTGGCAATGGAGACAACATTTCTAACCCCGGTGTACATTTGATACTAGAAAGATGCAATTACATGTACAGTCAGCACTACAGATAAGGGGTGTATCAGACACTTTTACTCCCTAAAAATAGGCAAATACTCCCAAAAAATAAAAATGGGGAGTAAAAATACTCCCAATGAAAAATGGCAAATGTACACATAGGAGCTCGTGCCCCTGCTTTCACCCAAACAGCTGCATGGACCAGCAGTGCACATAGAACAACAGGAAGAAACTACTATAATTATGGAGGAGGATAAATGTATCTTTTGATGTGCATGAATAACTGTGAAAGATGTATTTCACACAAACATTTCTGTTTTGCAGTTAAAATATATTTTGACTTGCATATAAAATACTCCCATTGGGAACAGGACTTACTTTTTTACTCCCTAAAAATGTATTTCACTCCCAACTTTCAAAACTAGGGAGTAAACTACTCCAACTTCAAAATCTTATCTGGAGGACTGAATACATTACTTCAGAGAAAAAGAAAACGCCCATGGAATGAGCATATTACAGGTGAAGCCCAGTCCTCACTGTGGAAGAAGCGGGACCTGAGTGGAGAAGGCTCGTCTTCGTTGTTCTCCCTTATGGCCCTCCCCACTTTAGTCTCGGGGAGCCATTCCTTGCGCATAGTCCTTGATCTATTCCTAGATAGGAATGTACGAGTGGCCAGACTTGCACAGACCTGTCATTACTAATGTGGCCTCAGTCTGGCCTTGGCATTGCACTTTGCAACATCTGACATTTATTTTTGGACCGGTCTGTCTGTAAGTTGCATCTATCCTTTTGCAATCATCTTTTCTTGTAACTTTATTGTTCCCCCATTTCTTTTTAGTTTATGCCATGCGTGACATGTGGTATTACTAAAGTATAACATTTAATCGTAATGTATTTGTATGTATTTTACTGCAATCACACACAATGGGGAACCGGGAACATATTGGCCCTTTTGCATCGGGTATATGCCCTCAAAACAAAATAAAGGCAATTGGGCCCAACAATGATAGAAAAAGTCTATCATTAATAGATGTGGTTCTTTGATTAAATACTAGATCCTTTGAAAAGTATAACTCATACCATATCAGTTTTCTCTCACTATAATGCAATATAAATGTTTTCACACACTTTTTTACTAACCACACTGCAAAATAATATGTAATCCTCCATGTTGCTAAACTGTAGTATTGCAAGAAGAGTGAACGTAAGTAGAATTAGAGATGTTGCAGAAAATCCATGTTTGTCCACAGCAGTTGGTGCGGAATCAAATGTTATAAAATGCTGCTTTTATGGTATGGGATAAAGTGATGGAATTGATGTTAGGAAATTAATTTTGATTATGTAATGGGATGATTTTATAAATCAAATGCTGATTAGTTTTGAGATTTGGGGCTCTATAGATGAAATATTATCCTAGTATTATGTATTTATGTAATTATTGTATGCTTAAATTGTCTAAACAGTGTACAAAGTTTATGTATAAAATATCAACACTTAAATAAATAAATACAAACATTGTAATAAGAGTGACATTCATGTATTGATATGGTATTGGTTCTACTTTTCAAAGGCTCCAGTACTTAATAAAAGAACCACGTGTATTAATGATAGAGTATTCCTATCATTGGCCATCACAACTGCAATTATGTTGTTTTGTGTGTATTTTACTGGGGAAATGAGGCACTGAATACATTTTATAAATATATAACGGCTGATAGCTGAAACCGATTTCAGACTTGACTGATGCAATCCTTCACGGAGCCAGAAGGTGGCAACATAAGCTAAGCTGAAAAGATTTCACATTTATAAACCTGACATTTGAAAGCAAAAGGTGAAAGAAACTCAGCTCCAATCATCCAAAAAAGTCTTCACATTTGTGAGCAGCGTGCATGGAACAGAAATATTTACGTTACAGCAGAGTCAGGAATTATTATTCCCCAAATCAGGGGTAAATTACTGGCAGGTGGTCATGCTCAGTTGGAATGTAAATTCGAACAGAGGGAACCACTATATCCCTTTCATGGAATGTTTTACTTTTCCTCCACATAGTGGAAAACTCAAGAGTAAAACATATACAAAATAGCCTTTACACTACAATGGTGGAAAAGTGTAAATGCCTGCCACAATTAAAGATTGCGGGAGGCAGTCACAATGGATTCCTACGTAATCTGTTGGGATTTTACCAGGTGGTAATTTCAGACGGATTCCAAAAGATCCATAGCTTTACTGCCAGCATGAAATCCCATGCCGGCGGCAAGGCAGAACACTTGTCTGGCAGAGCGGGATATGGAGAGAGATATGGTATGGCCTTCTCGCTCACCAACTATGCCTGAAAAATGGCGGATAGGAAAAAGTGGCAGGACAGATATTTACTGCCACCTTTTACGATCTGTCTCACACCAAACATGACCCCTAAAGAAGGCTCATTTGCAAGAGTTACTGTTGGGCATATGTTTTGGTCCTGGGTCTTGAAGAAAGGATTGAGAGTATGTTCGTATGAGAGCCTTTGCTAAGGTCATCTTGGAGAACAGAACAAATGCAGACACTGTAAAGTGATCCAGTGAAAATGTTGCCAGCAAAAATGTAGTCAGTGAAAGAGTCGTGGTGAAAATACCTTTGCAGTGAAAAATTTGCCAAGCAAGAATTTGTCAAAGAATGTGGGCTGGTAAAAGGGTATGGGATCAAATGACACTTGTCTAGTCAAAAGGGTAATGACACGTAGATCTCCATGAAGATAAAGAGAATTCTGTAGCCAGTGGGGATAGGAAGGGATTATTGGAAGCTTGGCAGTTCGGACTTGCATCTAACAAGTCAAGGGTATATTATTAAGAGGAGGTCGACTGCTGCGGGTCCCCAATGATGCTGCACCCTACGTTCAGAGCTTGAAGTCCTTTTGGGTCTTATTCTCCTTCATAGGCAACATAGGGAGGTGCAACCTGAGGAGGAGCTGACCCACTTCCTCTTCTCAAAGGAGGAGGAGGTGACCCACTTCCTCTTCTCAAAGGAGGAGGAGCTGACCCGCTTCCTCTTCTCAAAGGAGGAGGAGCTGACCCACTTCCTCTTCTCAAACGAGGAGGAGAAGCTGACCCACTTCCTCTTCTCAAAGGAGGAGAAGCTGACCCACTTCCTCTTCTCAAAGGAGGAGGAGCTGACCCACTTCCTCTTCTCAATGGAGGAGGAGCGGACCCACTTCCTCTTCTCAAAGGGGTGCACAACCTGAACCCGGAAGATGTTTGAGTTGCACAAGGTGCATTCACTATATTGCAGCATAGGAAAAAAAAGAAATCATCTCGATTTTTATGGTGTCATTTTCTTTTTTTTTTAAGGTCTTTTTATAATTTGTTTAATACATAAACAATAAACAACGTACACATTTACCCCCCTGAATCTCCACCCAAACCCAGAACAAAAACATGAAAAAACAAGGCAGCACAGAAAAATACAAATATACAGGGAGATATGCGCTTGCCAAAGGAACCTAATAAGTAAGTGCACCATTTTCTGAATGATTGACGTGCTGTTGCTTATTCCTACACGAGCACCCCATTTCCTCAGCCTATGTCATGGATTTTAGCAAGATTGTCAATCAACTGGAGCCTCTGCTTTCTGGAGAGGTTCAGGTCGTCCGAATCGGCAGACATATATTTCCTAAAGGAGACCCAGTAGTCCAGTGGTCTGCTGCATGCTGGGAATGTTTCCCTCTTTTCACACATATTCATGTAATTCAACCATTTCCGAAGTGTCGGGGCTTTACGTTCCTCCCATGTCTTGGCAATAACAGTCCTAGCAACTACTGATGCCATACCAATGAATTTCCTCTCACTCCTGGAACCGCCCTCTATCAATGCTAGCAGCGAAAGTTCGGGCAAGTATTGCCATGGGCTGTGTAACATGGTGGACATTGGCGTTTCCATAACCGCCCAAAACGGCCGTATCAGTAGACAGGTCCAGGCAATGTGAAGAAAGTCAGCCATGTCTTGGGCGCATCTGGTACAACTGGAGGACCTATCAGGATAGAATCGATGTAGTTTTGCTGGTGAAAAGTATGCTTGATGCAGAAACCTATAATGCGTCCCGTGTAGGCGACTATTTAAGGATATAAAATGCATCTGCATGCAGATTGCCTTCCAGTATGCATCAGGTAGTGCTGTATGGCGTCATTTCTTTCATCGGCTGGGGCCTCCCTCTGGAACAGCCTCACTGAAACTTGAGGAGAACCATCTCTGGTTCCGGAAGCACATTAAAACCTTCCTCTTTGCTTCTGCTTTCTCTCCTCCTCTCCCCTGCTGAACTCCTGGCTGAAACTGAAACTGCACTGGTCACCTGGCACCCTCCGGTCTCGGGCCCAGGTCCCCTCCCCCGCCATGTGCACACCTTCACTGCCTCCCTGGCAACCCCCACACTTGGGGACTGTTTTCTGTATCCCTACAGTCCCCTACCAGCACTTGACACCTTTTGTCTGCACTTGCCCCTGCACTTGCCACCAGCAGGCTGCACTTTTTACTTATTGCTTTATTTTTTCTATTTATTTTTTAATGTCGATCCTATGTACTGCACTGCCCCCTCACCCTGGCCCCCGCACTTTACCCATTCCCCCTTCCCCCTTCCCCTGCACTTGCGCAATCTCAATGTCACCTGGCCTAGTAAGATCGTTGTCTCTGTCTTCCCTCTGTTCCCTCTCCCTTGCCTCGTCGCGTCTTGAAACACTTGTGTATAGGCGCGTTATAAATGCCATATCATATCATATCATATCATATTTAGCAACTCATGTTCATGAATGAGCTAAGGGTGTGTCGCAAATGCTGGATATTGCAATGCATGGTTGAAAGAGGTTAGATGAGTGCATAAGACAGGGAATCCTGCCATTTCCCTGCAGCCCTTTTAATTCATTTTTCTATGAGATATTTCTCTTTGGTAAAATGTGGTAAAAGGCTTGCGGGTAGAGGGTAGGGTGACCAGATAAAAAAAATAAAAACCCGGACAGGCCATAGAAATGAAAGTAGGACTACCGTAAATACAAATAAAACGGTAGTCCTACTTCTTTGTTGCTTGCCTTTTTTGGGGGCCGGGAGGGTGTGTGCTCCCAGGCACAATCCTCCCATTGGAGGAGAGCGTCGGGGAGGGGAAGGGGAAGGAAATGGAGGTGTGAAAAGCATTCTAGCCCCCAGTCGCGCATGAAGAGTGGCACTGGGACCCGATTTCGGGATTTCGAAATCGGGTCCCGGCAAAAACTGGGACTGTAGCTCCCACACTTGGAAACCCTGGACTGGGTTTTTAAAATGAAAAAGCTCCCGGGACCCCGGGACGCACAGTGATTTCCCTGGACTGTCCCGGGAAAACCGGGACGTCTGGTCACCCTAGTAGAGGGTAAAATGGGGGTGGGGGTTTGGGGTGAGGTGAGGGGAGGGGTGGGGTGGTTTGGAGAAAGCGGGCATGGGGGATAGGCCCCACATGAAAAGGTCCTAAGAAAGCCAGCCCCTGGGGCCACTTTCACTTGTGCACGGAGGCAATGCTACAGCTGCAGGCCGCTCATGGCAAGGACCTACAGTCAATGTTAGTGCAACAAGAGCATTTAGAAATGGCTTCATGCATTTGGTTGCGCACCACGGTCCCAGCACGAGAGCTCGCCCAGTACATTTTAGACCTTTCCATAACTCTTTGCACATGCTAGAGAAAAACAGCCAGCCGGGGATTTCCAGCTATTTCTAGGACTGGCTCCTACATTTAGAATAATCCCTTCATGCAAAGATTCTTCAGGACAAAATACACTGGAACAAGAGGGTTACAAAAAAGCGAAGTGACTTTTGCCTTCGACAGAAAAAATTGATTTGCATTTTCCACTCTCCACTTAAGACATTTTTCCACCAGAGCCAAATGGCAGCTGTAAGTCACATATATTTTTTTTAATAGAGATATTTAATAGAGAACACTCCTAACTGCTCAAATTCTCAAATGTGATTTTAATTTTAAGTTTAACGTCCTGATTTCCCCATCCGCTACTCAGTTGGCATGTTGCAGAACCTACCGATGTGTTTGGGTAATATTCTGGACCTTGCTTTATCTATGGATTCACTTATTGACATATTTCCTGCTTTTCAAGTTCCCTCGTCTGACCACTTCTGGTTCCTTCCCTTATTCGTTCTCCAACTGGGCGTCTGGATTCTCCCGTCAAGGAGGTTTCTAAACGCAGCTGCCGCGCAGTGGCCAAAGATGGTATTGTGTCTTTTATTCGCGATAGATACTGCATTGCTCAGTTGGTTGACCTCTCCCTCCTTATCCAGGTGTTTACTTCTCTTCACAACCTGTTTGCACCTGTGAAGTCTTTTAAGCTGCGTGGCAGTCCTTCGAAACCCTGGTATAATGATGACCTTGGATCCCGCCGATGTTGTCGGAGGCAAACCATGCATTTGTGCGCCTCAACTATTGCCACAATGATAAGCTGAGCCTCCAGCAAATTAGCAAGAAGTACAATCAAGCTATTCGGGGTGCCAAATATGCCTACTACGCCAACATGGTGGAGAGTGCTTTAAATCAGCGAAGGGAATTCTTGGTACGTTCGCGCCCTTGTGGTTCTAGTTCTCATGCATTTGTCATCCCTTCGCAAACTCTGTGCGATTCTCTCTCTGATTTGTTTTTTATCAGCAAGGTTGAAGACATTCGGAATACATTTCTCGGATGCTCTTGCCCCTGTTGCCCAGGTCACTGATCCTGCTCACACGTGATATTTGTTTCCTTTATTCACTCCAGAGGATATTTCGGTGGCCACTAGGCGACTTAAATCTGCCTCTCCTCCTGATCAGATTCCCTTAGGAACTCTTAAGGACATTATGCTGGATATTTCCCATCATATTACTCAGGCTGTGAACTTTTCATGTGGGTCGGGCACTATTCCTGCTGAACTGAAGCAAGCGCTTGTCATCCCTCTGTGGGAATAAACGCTTGTTTGACTCTATTGTTCTTGCTAACTTTCATCCAATCTCTCTTCTTCCCTTTTTCATGAAATTGTTAGAATGCTTGATTGCTCCTCTTCTTTGTTCCTATTTGGAAAACTCGAAGTTCTTTGACCCCTTTCAATCAGGATTTTGGCCTTCCTGTGGCATGGAGGGTATTCTGATCTCAGTGACAGACAATCTCATGAGGCTGGTGCTTCAGGTGGGGGAGGGTGCGCATTGATACTGTTGGATCCCTCAGCTGGATTCAACACTGTATCCACTCTCTCCTGTTAGCCCGTCTGACTGTGGCTGGATTCTCTAGCCCAGTTATACCATAGTTTGCCTCTTTTCTGGCTGACAGGGCCAAACTCTTGCTCTCCGGGCCTGGTGCCCTCTCTTGTGGGGTCCCCCAGGGTGCTGCCTTGTCCCCTACTTTATTTAATATCTATATTCAGCCTCTTGTCCAACTCATTCACTCCCACAGCTTCCGTTGCTACTCCTATGCCAATGATACCCAGATCATTGTTCGCCTTAATTCCATTCAGCCTGGCGTGGCGTCTCAGCTTAGAGGTCCTTGGCAGCGGTGGGATGTTGGATGAGTAACAATTGGCTCAAATTGAATGGGGACAAGATGGAGGTACTAGTGGCCGGCTCTCCCTCTTCTTCCATTTCTCTATTTCTTGCTTCCTGCTCTGGGTCCTCTTCCTATACCGGTTACTACTGTGAAAAACGTGGGCTTCAAAATGTCTTCGTCTCTTTCTACTGAGGCTCAAGTTATTTCAATCTGCCAAGCCGGTCACCTACAATTGAAGATTCTTTGCAAGATTTTGCCATTTCTGTCTTCCTCTCTTCTTGCCCCTGTCATGGTTTCCTTAGCTCTTAGTCGTATTGACTATTGTAATTCTTTTTCTTGACTAACCTCTTTATTTTACTCGCCGGCTTCAGCTGCTGCAAAACCTGGCTGCTTGTGTCGCAGCTGACACCCGTTATGGCACCCACAGCTCTCCGGTGCTCGGCTCCCTGTACTGGCTTGCCATCTCTGTGAGCGGAATAAATTCATGTCTTTCTGCATAGTTCACTGTGCATTTTACGATCAGGGTGCAGAATACCTACAACTCAAGTTTCTACCGCACTGTCCTGGGCGTTCTCTGCGCTCTCAGAACGCTTGGCTAATTTTTGTTTCCTCCTTCCGGCTAACAAGGACTGGTGGTCGGTCTTTTTCCATCGCAGCGGCCAAACTCTGGAACACTCTGCTTATCTCTCTTAGAGCCATTGAAGATCATTTCTAGTTTAGGCGCTCTTTGAAAACCTTCCTTTTCTAGATATTCTGGTGTGGTTTTTAGCTGTATGTGTTATACTTTTAGCGCAAAGATGCCTCTGGTGGACGTGAACTTTATAAATACATGTAACATAACATAACTGTGAGGTGCAAAGAGGCCCTGGACAAACACAAGATAAAACAAAGTACATAACAGTAAAACAAGCAACATGGATTTAACAATAAGATAACAACACCAGGTAAGAAACAGTCAAGTAAGCAAGAGCAATAGAAATACATTTTAAAATTAAATAAATGTTAACGAGAATATAAGCAAAATAGAAGAGGCAGAAAGAAATAGCAATGGTTCTGTGCAAGAAGTTGAGTTTTGAGAGCACAGCAAAGAGGAAAAATGGGCCACTTTGGGGAGAATGTACAGAAATAGACCAACCTCCAATAACTCCTAAGAGATACACCAGGCCAACACGATGCCCTTTATGGACCATCTCCAGAGGAATCCCCAGGAAAAGCTGCAGAATTAAATTTCCCAATATGTGCTGAATTCTGCGAACAAAGCATACTGTAATCACAGCCACAAGAGCCACAGTATATGGCATCCATTGAAAAATATCGACTTCAGATATAAAGACTACACCAATATACAGGTAAAAACATCAACAAACAAAAATACAAAAATTGATTAAAAATATAGGCTTGAATTTTGGGCGAGAATTGATGGCTAGTTGAGGGGTTTGTACCTCAACAATTGCAAGAGGCAGTATGATGGTATAGGGGGTTTCCCATTTCGAAGGGTGGGCGACAATGTACAGGACATGCGATAGTGCAAAGGCTGCAAACTTGTATGACTATTTGCTTTTCCACAGTCTGTTTTAAAAATCAAATATACTGTAACTTCTACCGGCATATATTCAAATAGGACAACTCTCTCATTCGCATAGAACAGAGATACGCAACCTTCGGATTGACAGATTGCACTACAAATCCCATCAGCCACAGCAAGCATAGTCAATGCTGAGGGATCATGGGAGTTGTAGGTCAGAACACCTGGAGAGCCCTAATCAATGGACTGCATGTCATGAGCAGATCCGCAGGTTGACTACATCTGGCATAGAGGCATTCTGTATGCTGATGAGGGACCACGTGCTTCCTGGATCCATAACTAGCCCTGTACCTGGGGAAGCATGTCCCCTTGAAAACAGGCAGAATGAAGACCACCCCAGGAATGGTGGCATTTTAGAGCACATGCTTACTCCAGAAGGGGTCTTCGGCAAGGAACAAGGGTGGGAGGTGGAAGAGGGGGTGCAATCATGGAAGGCCCCAGCTCAGACAGGGGTAGGGACAGGAAAGACTGTCCCCTCTTCAAAAGAGAAGACATCAGTGCCCTCAGACAGGCAGCAAGGTTGTAACCATGGAGCCTGAGAGTCTGCACCAAGACCCACATCTGGATTTGGATGGGTCTTCGCCCACCCTTACGGGGATCCCTCTGCCAACCAAAGCCTGGGAGGTAGCCTGCACTATGGGAAAATGAAGCATGAAACCAACGCTGTCAAAAGGAGTTGTGGCAGATTGGACTCACAGCACCCCGTAATAGGCTGCTCCATGTACCTGGAGCAATGCCCAGAACAAGCCCTTTTTCTATGTCATATCACCACAGATATGATCTGGATCGAATTAAAACCACTTGGTAACTGGTTAAGTAGAACTTCCACTAGGCATAACAAATGCCATGATGTGAAACAAGGAGCAGATAGAATCAGGTGATGTCATATTGCAAGTGAGGCACTGGCGTGCCAATCAAAGACAGGATGAGGCAGGGGTCTGTAACCTTGGGTTCTCTAGATGATTTGGACTACAATTTCCATCCTACCTAGTGGGCATAGTCGATGGAGAGTGATAATGGGGGTCGTAGTCCAAAACATCTGGAGAGCCTCAGTTTGCAATTGTATTATTAGGGGTACAAACAACAGGGTAGGTTCAAAGACACAAGGAAAGTCAAATACCTTCCCTAACCGTTAAACAAATCTATGTTTTAGCACAAAAACAACGGTTCATTGGGAGAACAAATTATCACAGTGCGCATATCAGTGGTAAGTGAACACTTGCTATATGGTAAAACAGTGTACTAGCTGTCCCTAAGGGAAGAACACCCTGTCCCTGCCAGGAGTGCCTGTCCCTGGGAAGCGTATGATGGAACGCCTATCTAATAGGGATAGTATGAAGAGAGCTGTCCCTCAGCGCTAACAGTTCCGGCATTCGAATACATTTCTAAGAACACAAATTCACGAACAGGACCACAACTAATCAGCTGTTGGTGTAGTGACAGAACTGAGTATTAGATTCTGTCAGGTATCAGCTTGTGTCTGATGCTGTATCAGCTCTTCAAACCTAGTATATTGCATATTTTAATCTACCCATGGGTATTGTAATCACCAGGGGAGATCAGTGTGGTCCACTAAATCAATTGTTTAAAAATTGTCGTTATCGAGTCCATGTTCTAAAATGCTCACTCTATGTCAGTATAAACTAAGGTAGATCTAGAGAGTGTCCATCTTTCGCATCTGAACATCTACAGGATCACGAGAGCCCTCGTGGTCCGTGTGGTCGACCGGTTTCGATGGCAGTGTCGTTCAAACCATCTTCTTCAGGACCATGATTGTGAAAGGGAACTGAATTCCGGTGTCGGTGTGCAAAAATCTTCTGCACCGAGCGCGAATGCCTGCCTCCCCTGTAGGGAGACAAGAACAAATGCAAACGGGATGGGTGAAATTGGCACATAAACTGGACAGCAGCTAGTGTGTGAACACTGTTTCCTATCAATGTGGAGTGACTCACATGCGTTAAGAGCAGGGGCACCAAAGAGTGCCTATCCACTTGAATATGTGCAGAGAGCAGCTAGTCCAACATTCCTCATGGGATTGGCACAGGAGGGTGAGGAAGGGGTGAGTGGGGGATGGGAGACGTAAGAAACATGGGCGGTTGTGCGTAATACGTCAGGTACTTAGTGGGCAAAGCGATGTGAGTGAGGGTCCTTCGAAATAAATCGCTTGTTTATAGTTTACCACGTGTCGGTGGGTGAGGGCTATGATGGCACCATGGGTGAAGCTTGTACAACAGAGGCATGCTGGTGACTCAGAGGCCTGGGGTCAGTGGGGGGATCGACCACACGGACCACGAGGGCTCTCGTGATCCTGTAGAGGCTCAGATACGACAGATGGACACTCGCTAGATATACCTTAGTTTATACTGACGCAGAGTGAGCATTTTAGAACGTGGACTCGATAACGACCATTTTTAAACAATTGATTTAGTGGACCACACTGATCTCCCCTGATGATTACAATACCCATGGGTGGATTAAAATATACAATCTACTAGGTTTGAAGAGCTGATACAGCATCAGATACCTGACAGAATCTAATACTCAGTTCTGTCTCTACACCAACAGCTGATTAGTTGTGGTCCTGTTCGTGAATTTGTGTTCTTAGAAATGTATTCGAATGCCGGAACTGTTAGCGCTGAGGGACAGCTCTCTTCATACTATCCCTATTAGATAGGCGTTTCATCATACGCTTCCCAGGGACAGGCACTCCTGGCAGGGACAGGGTGTACATTGTTTTACCATATAACAAGTGTTCACTTACGATTGATATCCGCACTGTGATAATTTGTTCTGCCAATGAACTGTTGTTTTTGTGCTAAAAGGTATTATTAGGGATCAGGTTAATACCTTGATCTGATAAGCATTATGGAGTTGTTACCGGATGTGTGATGGTTCATTACTGTGTGTACTTACCCAGCATGAACAAGCATATAGGACAGGAATCTCCAGGCCTGTTCTCTCTTGTCAGGTTTGTAGATATAAGGGCTCTCCCACACGCCAAGATCGAGAGTCATGAACTGCTTCTGCGTCATCCAGACTGCGTAATATATAAATATGGCCAGCTGAAATAGACACAATAGAATGTTCCCATTCATGGCTGGATTAATCATTCGTTCATTGACTCATGGGTTTCAGGATTCAAAATCCTACACATTTGATGTCTTCAGAAATCCTATAACCACTATATAAAAAAAAAGATATGGCTTTAGGATAGGAATTATTACACAAAACGTATCCCATAGGAATCCTAGCACAGACATATCCCACTGCTCACCTAGAGATATCTTGGCCTTCTGTTAGGAAGGATGTCTCTTACTTCATCTCTTCTCCATAGATGTTAAATGAGCCCAGCATACCTGTTACTTGATTAGGTGTCTAAGTGAGTTGGGGGGTGATTTTAGCCCCCCTCTCTTGCTCAACTAATGATATTTATAGTCCTTCGAGCACCCCATACAGGGAAAGCTTCTCCTATTTTTTTTATTTTTATTATTGTTGTTTTAATCAAGATAAATCTTGACTTTTCAACATCAACATGAAATAATAAAATGTACAATCTAACATATGAAATCCTATTTAAGGAAATAAAATCAAGTATTATTTATAAAGCAATCAGAACACAACCTAACACAAATTATCTATATATTTACATTCACAAATTATCATCTCTATATATTTACATTCACAAATAGCACACTTAATCCTATTCTTCTCCTATTTCTGTTCCCCTTGTTTCAACATTGCGGCACAACTTGCCATTAGCGGAGGGCTGCAGGGACACTACAGCTTTTTTTAAGAAATATTTTACCTATTTTTGTGATATGTACTGATGACAGTGAATCATTTTTTTAAGCTTTTTCCGGTGCACTACTGTGCCCCTTTTTGGTCTTGGCACATTTTGGTATTGTAACCACCAAAATATTGGCAAAACATTGCTACTGTATAAAAACTTTAAAGGGGAATTTGGGAGCAGTGTATGGGATTGGCATGGCAAAATGCCAATGCTTGGCGATGAAATGGCCGAAGCACAGGCTGGGCCTTCACCCTCTCGTCGACGTCTGCAGGCCTGCTGCTGCTGCCGGTGAGCTGTGCGCGCTTCCTAAGTAAAAGCAAAATGACTGCATTTTAGATTAGCCTGTTAGATTTTCATGTGGATGCACCAATGCGTTTTTAAAGTTGAAATCCCGTCGGACTATGTTTAAGCGGCGGACTAATCCCTTTGGTCCTTTGTGTCGTGTCCGAAGGCAGAAGTAGTGCCACTGTGGAGCTGCAGAGCATAGTCCCTGGAAAGCGGTGACCTGCAGTGGGGTGCTGTCTTTAATACATGCCCTGCTTGGAATGGGTGGAAAAGGAGGCTGCCGAGAATGATTGGCCTTGTATGTCAATCCCACCATGCCCATGGCTGGCTTGCTTGCCTTTAATTCCTCTTCCGTGCGCTCTGTGTTTTGTATGAAACGTGGTGAGTGCGCTGGGGCCTGTGGCACTGCCCAATGATGGGGCGCGCACGCGGTGGCGTGACGTTGCACGTCGCCGCGTGCAGCATAAATAAACGGGGCGTTTCCCGGCCGCGCAAAGCGCCCGGGAAGCCCGAACCACAAGGACGTGTGAGGCCTTGGGGGATCCGGGGCTTGCGGACAGCGCTGGGGGGGCGCCAGTAACCACCAACAGGGCCTGGGGGTAGTGGGAGAATTGTGCATGTAGCCCCTGTCCTCCCTCTGTTGCCAGTGGGGTGGTAGTTATGGGATACAGGTGGTCTTTGTGAGGGTAATAATCGCGACTTTACGTTTCTAATCGCGGCAAAGAGGCCAGGGGTGAATGGGTAGGTGAGGCTTGCAAGTCGGGATGGATTGGGGTGGGGCGAGTGCAGGACAAGGTATCGCGGCAGGCAGGCCTGGGTTGAATGCATAAGCACGTCAATGATGGTCTAGAATAGTCAACGGCGCAATCTCTGTTGTCAGAGGAACTGCTCCCCGCAAGCACAACACGGCGCTGTGCCCGACACAGCCTGATGTGCATTCTGATGTGCCTTGAAGCGATGGTTGGGGAGGGGGAACAGGCAGGGTTCATGCTGTGTCAGGGCCTGTGGAAACAGGGGTCGGCTAATTGGGTAGCATAGTACTTTTGGGGGGTAGTTGCTAAGAGATCTTATTCACCAGGGCTATGGAAAGTCAGTCGCTAGGCCGTGGAGTTCATAGGCTGCATCAGGTGACTGACCATCAGGGCCGGCCATAAGGCCAGCAGTGCCCTGGGCGAGCTGGCGCCCACCTGGTTAACAGGGGGCGGGGCGGAAGGTGGCGGGGCCAGGATGGGCAATTATTATGATTTATTTATTTTTAAACCTCCTCGCCCCGGCGAGGAGGTTAAATAGGTGCCGTTAGCACCCTATTGTCATTGAATGAGCCCGCCATCGCGGGTTCATTCAATGACAATGAGGCGCCTGCCACACCTTCTGCCACCACGCCAGCTCGGGGGAGCGCTTGAAAGACACCCCGGAGCTGGCGTGGTGGGGGCTAATGGCGCCTTTTCTTGTGAAAAGTGTCCACGGCGGAGGGGCTCCTTTAAATGCACACACCGCCGTGGGCACCTTTTACAGTAAAAGGCCGCCTGCTGCGCCTTGTCCCACAACGCCAGCTTGGGGGAGCCCTTGAAAGACTCCCCCGAGCTGGCGTGGCTGGGGCAAAAGGCGCCCTGGGGGGGGCGTGGTGCCCCGGGCGGTCGCCCAGCTCGCCCCCCACTAAGGCCGGCTCTGCTGACCATCGCACTAGGTTTATAGCCGGGGGTTGGGGGGGAGGGCAGACGGGCCATAGCTACGGCGGTGCGAGCCCCCTGAGCAGCCCGATCCCCTTTCAACATTTCCTTTCTGCCCATATTCTTTGCACCTTGACTGGGAAATGGCCAGCACTTGTGTACCGGAACACACCGCCCTCCACTCCATCTCGCAGTTAGGTGTTCACCGTAGGCACCCCCGAGGATGGTGGGGGAAATGCAGCACAGTCCTATAGTCCATCCATCGGGACGTGAATTTAAATCCACGACGATAGGGTTGTGTTGCAACATGTGAGAAGGTTTTTACATGTGGGAATGGGGGACGTGGTTATGCTTGATGTGTTTGGTTGCAGGTCTCGGACAAGTACTGGGGGGCGAACCATAATGTCAGGTAGGCATTATCTTACATGCCGACTTAGAAGGAGCAGGAACGTCCAGTTAAGGTTCTGCAAGCAAAGGTAGGGTGGATGGGCGGCTACTGGGTCTGGGGAACGTTTTATGAGCCCCCAATTTAGCTGCCAGGCACAGTGCTGGCGCCGAAACACAGTGGGGAAGGGATTAGCTTGAGGTGTGGAGGGCGGGTCTAGGGGGACAGAGAGATATCCCTACAGAGGAGGGGGCGGGGGGGGTAACATTGGTGGGAGGCACACACCAGGTTTCAAAATGTAAAATGGAGCAGATGGAGGCACAAGGACGGTTTGTGACCCCATGGGTGTGCAGGTTGCGTGCACATTTCTTGTATCAGTGGCGGAGCCTTTCACATGAGAGTTGGAACATTTCAACGCGGGAGCTCGCGGCACACCGGCTGCCTTGCTAGGGTGACCAGGCGTCCCAGTTTGCCAGGACTGTCCCGGGATTGGGAAATCTGTCCCCCTGTCCCAAGAGTCTTTCTGTTTTAAAAACCCTGTCCCGGTTTTGGGCAAGGGGAGAGTGATAGTCCTGTTTTTTTTTTTTTAATCACTAACAATGACCAACTAGATAACCAGTATTAGATGTTAAGAATGTTGTCATTTTAGAATGGGTTGGAACCCCCAACGTTCCAGGTACAAGCCTTATGCATGAACTACTTGCACCACAGAGACGAGCTGAGCGGAAAGTACATAGCAAGATATGGGATGTCAAACCGAGCAAAAACACCTTTGTTATTAATATTTACTTTTTTTTTAGTGTTTTATAGTTGAGATGCTCAACATTTTGACACTAAATACCAATAACAGTCAAGTTCATTGTACAAATATAACAAAAAATAAATAATTCAATCAGTATCATGCTTGGTATTTACGTGCTTTTATCAACACTCTAAGTGCACAATTTGTATGCATATACTGTGGGAATGGCGGCGGAGAGAGGTCTGGTTAGGGGGCGGGGGAGTCCTTATTTTATGTTGTTGGCTGTCCCTGTTTTTGGTCTTCAAAATCTGATCACCCTACCTTGCAGGCATGTGAGGGTTGGAGTGAGCAACACGAGGCGGTTATGTGGGGATTGGCAGGGTCCCCCCAGGGGATATAAATGTCTAGGGCACCAATGAAAAAGTGTCCCACAGTTTCACATGGCAATTCATTCCTTTTGTGACACTGTTTGAGTAGTACCCAAGGGGGAGCTTTTTGAGAAAAATGTGATGCAAATTGTGCATTTTAAAGATATTTATTCAGCAACACTGATCAAAACTACTAGCTGCATAGTGAAGTAAATCAACAAACTGGCCCACATTGCCCCAAAATGTGGCCCACATTGATCCAAAAAAAAAAGAACCGCCCCACGACAAAATTTTGTATTTTTAGTTCGGGCATTTCCCTGTTGCCGTATAGTCCAGTCCGGGCCTGGGGATTGGATATGCCCATGATGTATGGTGTTTTGTCAGGCAAGACTGGAATGGCTTTGGGTCCCTAGTCAAGTGTTTTCAACACCGCAAATGAAGTGGTTGTGACGGGTTGACGGCATGAATGACAGCGAGCTGGAAGTGGTTGTGATGGGGTGCCGGCATGAATGACAGCGAGCTGGAAGGGGTTGTGACGGGGTGCTGGCATGAATCACAGAGAGCTGGATGTCTGGATGTGGTTGTGACGGGGTGCTGGCATGAATGACAGCGAGCTGGAAGGGGTTGTGACGGGGTGCTGGCATGAATCACAGAGAGCTGGATGTCTGGATGTGGTTGTGACGGGGTGCTGGCATGAATGACAGCAAGAGGAAGTGGTTGTGACGGGGTTCCAGCATGAATGACAGCGAGCTGGAAGTGGTTGTGATGGGGTGCCGGCATGAATGACAGCGAGCTGGATGTCTGGATGTGGTTGTGACGGGGTGCTGGCATGAATGACAGCGAGCAGAAGTGGTTGTGACGGGGTGCCGGCATGAATGACAGCGAGCTGGAAGTGGTTGTGACGGGGTGCCGGCATGAATGACAGCGAGCTGGAAGTGGTTGTGACGGGGTGCCGGCATGAATGACTGCGAGCTGGATGTCTGGATGTGGTTGTGACGGGGTGCTGGCATGAATGACAGCGAGCAGAAGTGGTTGTGACGGGGTGCCGGCATGAATGACAGCGAGCTGGAAGTGGTTGTGACGGGGTGCTGGCATGAATCACAGAGAGCTGGATGTCTGGATGTGGTTGTGACGGGGTGCTGGCATGAATGACAGCAAGAGGAAGTGGTTGTGACGGGGTTCCAGCATGAATGACAGCGAGCTGGAAGTGGTTGTGTCGGGGTGCTGGCATGAATGACAGTGAGCTGGATGTCTGGATGTGGTTGTGACGGGGTGCGGGGATGAATAACAGCGACCTGGAAGTGGTTGGGATGGTGTGCCGGCATGAATGACAGCGACCTAGAAGTGGTTGGACGGGGTGCCAGCATGAATGACAGCGAGCTGGAAGTGGTTATGACATGGTGCCGGCATGCCTAATTTGGTTATTACACATCTTCGTTTATTGCATGTCTTACTTTGGTGCATTTCGGGAATCACAGACAGTATAGCGGCACTGGCTGGAATTTCGAGAGTTGCAGTGCAACTACTGGATGGTTAGGGCAATGGGCACTGGGAGGACCAACTGACCTGGGGGGGTGTATGAGGCTTTCCACAATGGGGCAGGTCCTCTAGAACGCGGTGGGGCAGGGAACCAACAGAGAAGCGGCACAGTGACAAATGCCAATTTGTTCCATTGGTGACACTGTTGAGAAGGACCCAAAGGTTGGGGGGGGTGTTGTTCGATAGAATGTGAGGCAGAGTGTGCATTTTAAAGGATATTCATTCAGAAACACTGGTCGAAACTCCTAGCTTCGTGACGAATTAACTCAAAGTGGCCCACTCTGCTCAATAAACCATGCAAGAACTGGTATTTTGTGTTGGGGTTCGGACATTGCCCTATAGGACAGTCGGAGCTAGGCATGGGAGGGCAGGATAGGGGGTGCAAGCTTTCTCTGGGAGCAGGTGGGGGAGGGGACAGTGATGTGTGCGAATACTCAGAGGCACATGCTACAAACAGGGTGGAGTAGCTCGGTGGGGGTGGGTGCCTGCAGCGATGGGGGTTATAACACACATACTGCGTTTGACGGCGTATGTCTTTATCGCGCGGGAATCAATGGGCCATGAATATCTCTGGGGTGATATTACACCCTGGTGCCTATAAATGCAAAATGCAAACACAGTAAAGGCCAAAACTATTGGCATTGCCAATGCATGTTGTTTGTTTGCAGTGATAATGACTTCTTCAGGACGATATACTCAAAATGGCTGCTCTTCGTTGTTTAAGCCCTCTTGCTTGTTGGACTCCTTCCTGGCCTTCCAGCACAGGAATTGATTGCCATGTGTAGGCATGCACTTTCACGTGAGCGCTGCAACGGAAACCTGGTGGAAAGTGCAACGCATCGTTATAGTGGATACACATTTTTATTTCAACGGTGACTGTATGTCGCTCGCATTTCACAGTTAAACCATCTGGAATGACACACCAAAGTAGCAATGAGTCCAAAACTAGAGTTTAAAAAATCATGTTTACTTGAATTTGTATCTCCAGAGGAAAAGGGCAGCTTTGCACTGGACATAAAAAGCTGTGTCACTGATGAAATTGTTGTTATTGTTATTGGCATTTATATAGCGCCCTATATATCATTGGTATGATTTCAAGGCACTTGTGGTTTAACCGCCCTTGAAGACCGTAGTCCAGGTGAAAATATACCAAAATGTCACCTCCAGAATTCCGACTGCCAAAACATCCAACTTGTTTTTTTTCTTTTCCGATCCACCTTAGACCACATATATATGTGGTGGGAGGGGGGTATGGGATATAATACAAGTATAGGGGGCCTGCGGAGGTCTCCCCCCGCATATGTATGTGTTGTAATGGGGGTTGAAAAAACAAAAGGCTTTTTCGGCCGTCAGACTTCTGGGGGTCGCAGTAATCGCATAGATTCATCCAGGTCAGTCGACACTGTAGAATACAGTGCTTGGGTGCACTCGATTTGTGTGCAGCCAGTGTGATTTGCGTGATGGTGGCTGCATCCTAACACCAGGTGCGGTGGTAGTAAGAGATCAGTCGAATGGGTGCAGTTAGGTGGTTGGTTTCTGAGACTGCATTCTGGCTGCATTCGGCCTGTGTAGGACGTTTATGTGTGCTGCAGGCCAATGTATTCCTGGGGTATAGCTGCATTCTAACAGGTTGTTGAGGTGTTCATGGAGAATTGTTTGTACGTGTGCAGCTTGGCCGAAATTGATCTAGGGGTAAAGATGCGCTCTATTGTTTGTTGGTGTAAAGTGTGGAGTGAGCGTGGTGGTAGGAGAGGTGTCTGGAGTGGATGATTTACTCTTAGGGGCCCACTATTCCTGATTACATTCTGGGTCTAGATGAGCTGGCAGTGATCATCTTCATATTTCGCGGTAGCATACGCTGAGGTAGATTCACAGGTTGGGATCGGAGTTATGATTTGCACGGTCAGAGGGTCATTATTGTTAGGCTTAGCATTGTGTGTCATGGAGCCCATTTTCCGGGTCCCAGGTTGTGGTTTATGGTGGGTTACAGGGTAGGTCTTGGCAGGATACTGGTCATAGGTCGGGATATATCTTGTAGTCCTACCGAGGCAGTGGTGCTAAAGGACAGGCTGGATAGGGTTATTGTAGAGCCCGGTTGTTTTAGTGCTTTGGGTGGGTTTGTATGTTAGGTATGTAGTCAAGCAAGATATGGAGTGAATGGGTATGATCAACTTGATGGCACGAGAGGCTACTGGGCCTGTGAAGTGGTATCATGAAGCGGAGAGTCAGCAGATGCATATCCTAGACCCTGCAGGACACTAAGGCTGCCAACTGTGGCCTCACAGGTCCTAATTCTACCTTGATGTCTCATTGGTCGGTTTTTGTGATCCCTTCCGTCGGTATCCCTAGAAACACTTGTTGGCCGTCTGTAAATACTTGCCAATTCAATGTCATTGAACTTATAATTCTAGAATTTTGGTGAGTTTCGGCGGCCTTAGACGCTCCTAATCCTTGTTTACGGAAAAGCCAAGTTTTTAGAGCTTTACGGAAGGCCATGTAGTCTAGGGTGTGTCAAATATGAGTATGGAGTGAGATCCACAGAGTTGGAGCTAAGGTTCAGTAGGCAGATACTCCAATCCTGGATGAATTGGAGGGTGGAATCACTAGTAAGAAGTCATTGCTTGACCTTAGGGTGCGTGATGGGTGGTAGGGTGTAATCATCTCTTGTAAGTATGCTGGGCCGGTCTAGTGTTCTGCTCGGTGGGTAATGCAAAGGATTTTGAAAGTGGCCCTTTGTCCAATAGGGAGCCAGTGAAGGGTGTGGAGAGCGGGGGAGATGTGAGCCCTGTGTCCCAGTGCAAGAAGGAGCCGGGCGGCAGCGTTTTGGGCTGTTCGGAGTTTGTTAAGTTGGTATGCCGGTGTACCCAGATACAAGGAGTTGGCATAGTCCAGTCTCGACATAATGTTGGACATTATAGCAGCAAGACTGTTGGAGTAGGTGAGGTAAGGGAAAATGCATCTTAGGAGCTTGAGGTGGTAGTGACAGGATTTTGATACATTATTGATCTGATGGCAAAGGGTTAAGTCCGAGTTCATAGTGCAGTCAATGTTTTTGACTATTTCGGAAGTAGGAGGGGGGGTGCCAAGGGAGAGGGGCCATGGGAGGGGTTGCGGGAGAAGGGCAGTGTTGCCGCACACCATCTCCGTTTTATCTGGGTTCAGAAGGAGGTGGTTTCCTGTCATCCATCGGTCAATGTCTCTGAGGCAAGCTTCAAGGTCGGGTTGTGGGTTGAAGCTTGTTCTGGGAATTCTCAGGATAATTTGGGTATCGTCAGCGTAGTTGTACATGGGGAGGATATGCGCAAGGATGATCCCTGGTAGAGTGGTCAGATAGAGGTTGAAAAGGAGAGCAGAGAGGCAGGCGCCTTGTGGTACTCCAGTGTTCACAGTGCCAGTGGTTGAGAGAAAAGGGGAGAGGAAAGTGATTTGTTTCCGGTTGTTGAGGAATGAGGTAATCCATTTGAGGACCGAGCCTCAGATTCCTAGGGAGTGGAGTCAGTCAAGGAAGATAGAATGGTAAACGGTATCAAAAGTGGGTGACAAGTCAAGGAGAACCAGCGCTGCACAGCCCTCTGAGTCTGCCGAGACCTTGAGATAATCCCAGATCGAGATCAGAGTGGTTTCTGTTCCATGGCGTGGCCTGAAGCCTGATTGAGGGGGGTCGAGTAGGTTGTTGGATTCTACGAAAATGGTTGAGATGAGAGTATGCAGCGCAGTCAATGAGTTTCGCCAAGAATCGGTTGTCGGAAATCAGCCTGTAATTCTTACACTCAAGGGGGTCGAGGGATGCCTTTTCAGAAGAGGTTTGACATGCACTATTTTAAAGGTCTCAGGAAAGATGCCAGAGGTGAGGGAGTCCTTTAGAATGGACTTTGCTTGAATATTTCTTTCAGAAGAGAGGCCGGACAGGGGTCAAGGGGGGATCCAGAGGGTCTGCTGCCGGATAGTAGAATAAGGAATTTGTCTCTCCAGATAGGGTTGAAAGAGTCGAAAGATGGCATTTTGGCAGTCGGAGAAGTGGAGTCAGGAGGAACAGGTGTGAGCCAGGGGGTGGGGGTTTAACATGTGTTATTAAGGGTTGCCATCCTGTCTAGAGATATGTTGTAGAAATGCAGTGAGATGGAGTCGCAGAGCGTTTGCGTAGCGTAGGCATGGTCAGGGCGGAGGTGCAGGAGGGTTTCAAGAATTCGGAGATGATCCTGTGGAGCGCTTTGCTGCTGTTGCGACAGTTCAGTATTCGTTTATTGTAATAGGCCTTTTTGGCCTTTCGGATCTCGGATTTGTTATTAAGGTGGTGAGCGAACATAGATCTACTGAGAGGGGTTTTAGATGTTTGCCATCTGCGCGAGAGTTATTTTGGCTTTTTAAGTTCTTCAGGTGGGGCATGAACCATTTGGGGGATGCTCCTTTGTGAGAGGCTGCAGGGCGTGATGGGGTGAGAGGCAGTAGTGATTCTTTAAGCCAGGAGTCAAAGGATTCGATGGTTAATGGTCTATCTTAGGTCGACGGTGCTGGGAGACTGTGTAGCAGGGCTTCCACAAGGTCAGGGAGTACCTTTGCGGGCAGGGTGAGCCTTGGGTGGAGGATGTGGAGTGTGGACAGAGAAAGGGATGGCAGAGTGATCTGTCCAGATGAGTGGTTTGGGACTAGATACAGAGACAAGGACATAGGAGCTGAAGATTCCATCAAGCGTTTGACCTCCAGAGTGGGTTGGACCTGTGATATGTCTGGAGTGGTTGAGTGCCTCCAGACTGGCAACCACGGGTTGGGTCATGGAGTTGTTTGGCACATCTAACCAGATATTGAAGTCCCTCTGTAGTGTGAGTGTTGGGTGGTTTAACTGAATGTTAGTTAGCGAGTTGGACTATGAAATTCCACTCACTGTTTTTAAAATATCAACTAAGTAATAGCTTCAATTGCCGAAAGGTTTCCATGTACAATGTAAAAAGCACCAGCTATAAACTGAGTGATATAGATAATGAACTTTGCTTTGAAAACCTTTAAACACTTGTTGGGTTCAGAAAGGCCAGTTTTAGGAATTGTTGTGAAGTGATAAGTAGTAAAAAAAAATTACCTGTCAAAATGACTTAAAAAAAGTGTAACAGTTTCTAAAAGTTGACCAGGAGCACAGACCATTGTTTAGAAAGAGTTAGAAATGTTCTACAAATTGTAAAAAAAAACAGTTCACAACATTTTGTTCAGGTCATTTTGTTACTGGCAGTCCAGCCTCCTGCAAGTAGTGAGTGGGGGGGGGGGGGGTTGTGGAGGAGAGAAGAGATGAAGATTGCGGGAGTGGAGAGGGGGTTTGCGATGTTGGCATACAGTGTAGAATATGGATTCGACTTATGGGGTCTTTCCAATTGTAGTGGCATATTACTTTTTTTTTTAAAAAGGCCTCTATGAGAAGGCCTTTTAGAGTCTTTCAATATAGTATTGGTAACATAGCTCTGTAAATTGAACACTCACTGCCTGGGGGAATAGTTTGTGAGTTAAGTGTTCGCCTCTCACATGGGGTCAGTAGGCACTTCACAAGCTGGACCCCCGCGGCACGGCTGGCTCAGCCTTCTGTGGTCAAAAAACAGAGTGACATGTATTGAGGTAACAATAAGGCCTGTTATTACAGCGCTTAGAGGCTGGAGGAATCTGGCATGAAGTGCTATATAAAAATACCAATTATTATTATCATCCTTGTTCAGCCTGCAGCTCGTAGTATTGAATCTCGGCTGACCCGGCTTACCCTCTATCCCGCCCAGGCCAATAGACTGACTGCCATTTAGTTTAGTAATGCTTGGGAAGCGGAAAGAGCTTCTGTAGCAGGTCCCAGTGTAAAAAGCTAATTATTGTTCTTTTGGTGTCTTGTAGGAAATTAGAATTCACAAACCCTATGGACCCGGGGATAACACAGGGGCAATGCATTTGTCTTGGAAGCCAGACAATGCAGAGCGTCACGGGTCTGAATCCTGGTTCCACGCTTAGAGGCTGGTCTCTGGCATGAAACTCAGTATAAAAGCTCAATTTATTTTATTTTATGGCCTTCCCATTCAATTCCCAATTTGATTCCGACTTGCTTTCCCACAGGACCCCTAAAGGCAAGATTTTGTATGGGCCTAGGTTATGGTCTTATTGCGTTTGAGATACATGTGTCCCCCCCCCCAGTCAATGCATGCCCAGATAATGTCTGTCTGTCTGGCCTTGTTTTGTCATTTCTACTGGACCAAACCACACTTCCTTTCATCAGTGTTTTAATGCCACAACCCCCTTTAGCCTATATACCTTCAGGATGGTCCAAACCAAGCGTGACACCCTGGGGTACACCTCCTCATTACCTCAACGATGCTTACGCAGATGATGAAGATGGGGGGAGGGATGCAGTTGGCTCTCTCCAGGTAGGTATCGCGAACATCTTCCGGGAGTATCCACTTGGAGATGTACTTGTGGATCCTGTCGCAAGTGGCGCAAGCCTGGCATCTTCCTTCCTCCTCCTGTTTCACGTTGGTGTCTTCTTCTTCTTCGTCATCGTCAATATTCACCCTTTCATGCGCCATGTTAGGCTAAGCCGGGCGACCACCCGGGGCATAGGACCTGTTGCAGAAATAAACATGCAAATATTACTATGCAATAAAATAAAATCTGCCTCTAGCAAAGAGAGGTCAAAGGGTAATCGCATGATTATGCCTGGGCTTGAACCGCAAGGATCGGAATGGTCTATGCGCCAACTCCAGGCCTCGGGGGCCGGAAATATGTTGGATTTTCCAGATAACTACCGTTAATATTCATGAGATAAATTTGCATACAATGATTCTAAATGCGTCAGGCTTTCGGCACTTGAGGCCTGGATTTGGACAACCTCTATAGGAAAATATGGCTATTTCAGGTCAAACCGGTGCCTCTGGGGAGTGGAGGGCTGGGGCAGAATCCGCCATTTGCATGGCCTATGCAAGGTCTTGTGCCTCTTCGGAAAAAGTGCCATCTTGGAGCTCCCCCTTCTATCACTGGGGATCATACCTGAATTCACCATAATGTCAGGCACAAATTCGAAATTTTGGGCAAAAAACGAAATTTCAGGCTGGAAAACAAAATGCAAAAAATCTGCTCTGCTCGAAAAGCAAAATTAGGGGCGGATGGTGTCTATTTCACTTCACCAGTCGTAAATTTGCCCGCCAAAGCTGCAGCCATCATTAGGTAAATCACACACATGCTACAGCTTGCTGTTTGCACATATTCTCGGGAGGATAGCTCAGGGGCAACGGGCTTGCCTTGGGAGCAAGACCAAACAGAGCAACACAGGTTTGATCCCCGGGGCGCGCTTAGAAACGTCTGGGTGTTAAGCGCGTTATAAATAACTTATCATATCATATCATTTTGTAAGCGTGCATGCATGCAAAGATATGTGTCACGTGTCAGCAAATGGATCCTCCTTGTAAAGTTCAAATAATGGAGAACAAAAACCTACAGAGTTCGAAAAAACGCTCCTTCAGTCCCTCCCCCTGCCCCAGCCCTCCGGGTCACTATATCGAATGGATTTGAGTCATGGTCCCTGCTGACAAGTGTACTTTTCTCTCACACATTAATCAGTGTCGTCATGCTGTGGGCACGCTCAGGCTCGCCATGGGACACATCAGTAAGTAGGTTATGTAAATCATATTACCACCAACAATGTCCAATGGAAGCAGCTGCAGCCATTGCAACTCGAGCAGACTCATGAATGAAAGAGGCCTGGTATGTACTGAGAATTGTGTATATTGTTCACGGTAGGAGGTCACAACAACCAAACAAGGAGTAGCACACACACATTTAGCTCCTAGCAGCAAGGGTCCTGTTAATTTGACCGCAACAGTTACCGGGAGCTAGTTTAGCTTTCCCAGGCCAACTGGTGTCATGCAATTATACCTTTGCAACATTAAGTCGGTGTAGGATATGGTTACGTCGACAAGGCAAAATGGTTCCCACATAATGGAGCAAAGGCTATAGTTTGCTTCATGGGTTGAAGTTAGATTTACTGCACCCTATGTACGAGTCCCTCATCGAGCAGAGTTAGTCCTGCTTACTGGGCGACGCTTGATAGCAAGGAAATGCCTTTATTTCGATCCCTGATCTGGTAACCCTATCGAGAAGGCATAGCCTTCCTAGTCTGCATGACCTTTAAGGCACAGTGGGACACAGGCGATGGAAACTCAGCTGGTGCAATACACCCCTTCAGCCATTGTATCCTACTGTGCTGTCCATTGGGCAAATGAATGGATACAATTGGTTTAGTTGACTTATTTCTGCTATGTACAAATGTTTGGGGCGGTGCTGAAAATTGAGGAAAAAAATGGACTCTGGGATCCCGTCTGCTCTATGCAGGAGGTGGAGTGGCTGGCATGATGAGGATAGGGCTTGGGCTGGAGTCATGGAAAGCAAGTAATATGCTTGTAAAAGGTGTGTAAAAAGAAGGGGATTAAAAACTCTTTTTATAGAGATGTCTTTGAAAGGCAGAAATTGGATAGTAAGCCAACCTCACTATTAGATAGATAGATATGAAACAAACACCATCAAAGTTAGGGTACGTTTAAAAAGGATTGGCAAAAAAAAACCTTCACCTGAAATGTTGAATAGAACATTTCATTTGAGCTAAATGACACATGCCACAGCGCCACCTAGTAGCCATTGCAGGAGGTTCACCTCCAGTTCAGAGCCACATCAGCAAGGCATTGTGGGTATGCCTGTAGCTTAAATGCAAGCCTTTTGCTCCAGAAAATTGCCTTTGTCTTACAGGGCAGTGTGCCTTTATACCAACCTTTATCAACCCAAGAGAGGCATTGCTCAAGACTGCGTGCAACTGCAACCTGGTTTCAGACTTATTTGGGATCATCTGCGTAGTATGGGCTGGCAGCCTTTTGGTAGGAGCGTTGGTGCAATTTTAGCAAACACCAGATACATTACGGTGTGTTTAAAAAATGATTGGAAAAAAACCTTCACTTGAAATGTGAAATGGAATGTTCCATTTGAGCCAAGACTATATTGTGTTGATTGAGCTATGTTTAATGTAGCACTGCCCTCTAAGGCAGCATTAATCGATTAAAGGCTTGAGATACTCTTCAACTTTTACCGAAGCCTTACATTAGGCGATCCAGTGGTTAATTTCATGTCTGAAGGGTATTCAATGGGGTGATGAACGTGTCGATAACCAGGGCAAGCAGTTGCTTGACTGGAGGGTTACGGGGTTGTGTGGCTCGTTGGGAGTTGAGAGGTCTTATATATTGGGAGGCAAGCGAACAAGTACAATTAGGTTAGTTTTACAAGTTGTGGGGGTTGCAGTAATGTACAGGAGTCTTTTGCGAAATTTCTGTCATGCCAAATGTTACCACTGACTGAGAAAATTTACGCAGTTGTGGCATACATTCTGTTCAATGAAAATGGGCGATCTGCCCAGGTCAGTCAGTGAGAAGAACGTGAAGTCCTGTGGTTCAAATCAAAATATACTTCTACTCTTAACAACATGTGATTTGTAACCCTCTTCTGTTTGCCTCAAATGTGTTGAGTCGACCGATGGCCGGTCACGACTAGAATCGTCTTTGCTTCACACCTCAATCAGAGCGGGTAATAATTGTTGGGATTTAATTAGTAACTAGGAAATGTTTCATCTGATTGGATCAGGAGTGCTAAAAAAAATACCTTTTCACAGTTCATAAAGTCATCATCTCTATGACTAGGGTAAGCGTGTGATGGAAACAGCCAGGGGGTGTTGTGCATTGTCTAGAATAAGTCAGGGGACCTGGTAGGCATGGCAGGCAGGACCAGGTGTCTGGGTGGTTTGTTAGACAGTAGTGTGGGATCGTCAGCAAGGGTTGGATGGATGCATGGATGGGTCCAGATAAGGATCTTTAGTGAGCAGGTTCTGCTGGATGTCAGGAGGTCCTTCTGAGCAGTTTGTGTTTCTACAGTTCCATGCAGTGAGTGATCTCCAGTTCCTCACTGGGAATCTTCTACACAACACTCGTCTGACTCTTAGACCTGGACATCCTAGGTACTTAACTGTCCGGCATGGGGACTATCAGGTCATCGTCTAAAAGGATGGCCAGTGCTTTTGGTGTTAATAAGATATGCCTGGATGCAACATTGGGTGTGACCGTGATGTGCACATGCCTCTACTCACTATTTCCCCAGTACCACAGTGGCCACATTTGCAGGAGCACATCACACCCCATAGATGCCAAACTGCATTCACAATTCAACAACCCCGCCCAGTGTCTTCAACCAGGTTACTTAACAAATGCAACACAAACATGCACTGCAATCTCGTATTATAGTTCCAAAGGAACTTTAAGATCAGGGGGACTTCCTGGTATGCCTGCTGTCATTATTCAGACATCACATGAACATTAAAGGATACACCGGCAGGGCTATGTTTTCAAGCAACACTAGACTCGCAGCATTTGGTGGACAAATGCATGGAAACATCATACGATTACACCAATACCAACAGCGTTTAAAAAACACAAATCTTATTTTAAAAAATGCATAGCCTTCCCTTCGTTTCCCTCCCCCTTTACCCTTTTATTCGTGAACCCACAGTTCACCCCAGGCGTAGACGTCAGCTCCTTCCCTCAGTGGTAAAGGGTAGGATGTACAAAGTTCTGTGACATGTTTGTGGGGCAGGACATCAGATCCTTTTCCTTATGCAAAGAAGAGCTGGCTCTACAGGAGAGCCGGCGCTTTCAATACTTTCAAGTTCGTCACTGGCTGATGGCCCCATCTAACAAGTAAGCAGCTCTAAGAGCGCTCACGTCGTTTGAGCAATTCCTGACTTCTATCTCGGGAGAACATTTGATTTCTAAAATATACAAGCTCTTAACTGATGAAGCTTAGCAAAACGTCCCCACATATCAGTTGGCCTGGGCAAAAACCCTTCGGTTCAAGGCAACAGAGGAATTGTGGTCCCAACTCTGGTCAGACATCCCCAGAATGACTAGGACATAAAAATCAGGGAATTTTGGTTCAAACTATTGTTCCAATGGCTCCATACCCCTGAGTGACTACACCTTATCTATTCCGGTCTCTTGTTGGAGGGAATGTGGCGTGAGAGGGGATTGGATACACGTTTGGTGGTTGTGTACCAAATTTCTCCAATTCTGGAAAGAGGTGAAGAGGAACATGGGGCAATGTTCGCTCTCCCAGCGGAAATACTTAGAAGTGAATGTCTCTTGGGAATGGCACAACAGGACAAAAAACTTTGGCCGAAATACAAGAGGAAGGACTTCAATATTCTCCAGTTGGCGGCTCCACTGATGGTGTCCCAGAAATGGAAGTCTACGGATCCTCCGCATAGTAAAGACTGGTATCATGAAGTTTGGAACTTTGTTTCTCTGGAATGGGTCACCGATATGATTCAAGGGGATCAGGACAAATTCTCGATGGACTGGGTGCCGATTTTGAATTTCCTTCATGGGGACTATATGGAACAATACTGTCCGCAGAACATAAGAATATTGGGCATACCTTGAGCATTGTTATAGGCTAGGCATCCTGTGTACTAGGAGGGAAGGGGAGGGGAGATAGGGTGAAAGAGGTGAAGGGGGAAGAGATCATCTGGGAAGAAGGGGGGCGGGGAATTGCTAAGTTTGCTTCAGTTTTGTTTTTTTATATTTGAAAACCCAATTAAAATAAACTGCAAAGCCATTTTTTATTCATCATGAACACACATATTTTAAAAAAAATATGTGTACTTATGTAGTTAAATAAAGGGAGTAACAGTACTCTTTTGATAACAAAAGAACACAGAATAGATAAGAAATCAGATTTGACACGACCCAGTGAGCTTCTTACAATGGGGTGAGTGCGAGTGACATTCTGACCAGGTTGTGGAAGGTAGTAAATGGAACAGTCACTGAGAAACCATACATGGGTGGACCTACATAGATTAAGCACAACCAATATCAGACATGTGTAAGTGCAGGTAGGCGGTACGGCTACCTGTGTTAGGTATGTGACCATGATGGATTAAGTGCTAGAGTGGAGGCAGAGAAAGTGAGGGACAGAGGCAGGATAGAAGAAAGGCAAACATGTTTGCTGGAAGGTAGATGAGAGGTAGGTTAAGAGGGCAAGCCAGAGCGAGTAGGTGGCTTTTAGTTTGGCTTTGAACAAATCGGCGTGGGCTGTTACTTCCATGTAAGAGAACTCCATGCAAGTGGAGCAAGAAGAGAGAAAGAGCCGAAGTGAGAGGAAACACTGGCAGGGTGAGGTGCCACCGGGGTAGTTGAGGAGGCAGAGCGGAGATTGCGAGAAGGCTTGTAGAGTTGGATAGAGGAGGATAGATAAGGTGGTACTTTACAATGGATAGATTTATATTGCGTTGCCATTAGAATTTCGTCTCAGAGGCCTACTTGCAATTTGCGTAGGTTATGATGCGTTAATAGGTATATGTACTGTGCCAGTCACCGCCATGGTGGTCTCAGAGCACTGATACTTGGTTGGAAAGTGGCAAATGATGCTCCCGCCTGGGGTAGCCACACCTTAGTTTGGGGAGGAATGGCAAAGGTCCTCTGGGGAAGGGAAGGGTGAACCCATAGGATGGATCTGTGCTAAGTATTTAGAAGCAATATCTAAACATATCTAAATCTGAGCCTTATGGGTAGTCAGGTGGGAAAACACATCATTTTGTGTGTGCATGACTTACTCATATTTTCATTGCCTGCATGTGCACTGCAGCTGTTTGACAGCTCTAATCACATCTCAAGATCTAGTCACTATTGTAAAGTTCTCTCCATTTCCTTCAGCATTTCCCCTCCTGAAGACATTATGGGCCTAATTCCCAAAGTGTTTTCCAATGGGGTTTTGTCATTATAAAATGCTTCTGTGAATTAGCAGGGACGCCATTTCACCAAAATGCCAGGGGTAGCGGAAGTGACATCACTCGGCCCTTGACCTCTAATGACATCACATGACGTGATGTGTTTGACCCCACCCCAAAGTGACATCATGGGAAGCGATGGAACACGGCCTTTCACCCCTTGACAAAAAAGGAAGTGGTATCACTTAGCATTGTTTCTAAGTACACTTTGAAAAATATGGTTAGAATTTCACTGTAAAGTGATATACATTTATACAAGAATGGATCACCATATGTATCATTAATATCAGCGCGTATAAGCCCATATTACCAAATTACTGTGAATGCAAGCAGGCATCCAAGGCCAAACGATAATGTTGTGTTATTATGTAGCACTTACGCTTAAGCGCTTCATATAGAACAAATATACATACAATATCACCCAATCTGTGTTGGAACTCATTTATCGACCTCAGCAGGATGAAAGGCTGAGTTGACCTTGCTGGGATTCCAACCTGCAACCTTCAGATCACACACACATTGCAGCAGCAAGCGCTCAACTCACTGAGCTATATTACCAGTTATACCTAGCAGAAAAACAGCCACTCCAGAAACAAAGAGCCACATGCTGCTGGCCACAGCTCAGGAGCCTCATTTTAATTAAAAAAAAGAAGTCCGTTTAGTAAAACATTTTTTAGGGGTAGCAAGGAAGACCACAGGGGTAGGAAGGGAGACCTCAGGGGTCGCACCAGCGACCCCTGGCGACCCCTAAATGACGTCCCTGTGAATTGGGCCCTATATTTTCAAACGTATTCATTGAAGTAAGCCCTACTTGAATGCCTGCCACGAGGCTTGTGGTGGAGAAGGCGGAAACTGGAAGACTGTGGGCTGCTTCTTCAAGAGTGAAGTGCTTATTCACTGCTCTGGGCGGAGAGGCGAGGAGAATGTTTGTTGGGTGGAGCAGAGGTTAAACTTGTTAACCACACACTGCTGACTTTATTTTTAGAAGTCTCCATGAGAGGACATGGGAAAGCTTCTGGTGCCTGCCAACGCCTTCCCAGCGAATCCAAGGTTTTTATCAGGCACCCCCAGGTTTAGTCAATTGCATAGGGCATCACGTGTGACCCTATAGCCCTTGGAGTGCATAGCCGGCATCCCAGCATCTTTTGAGGTGCTGAGTGGGCTAACAAGCTTTCTTGCAGCCCATGAGGTGCAGAGGGGCGGGAAAACATGAATCCCTGAACCCTTGAGGTGCAAAGTGGCATAACGTGCATCCCTGCAGCGCTTAAAGTGCACAAGGGGAGTAAAGTGCACCTCGGTCAGATTGAATGGGCAATAGCTAAATTGCTCCATTTATATTGGATGATTTTAGATGAGTTTAAAATGCTTAAATGTTCCACTGTGATGGGATATGTTTTAGTTTTCTTTTGATTTGTGATGTAAGGAAATTATCTCAAAAGTGTTCACTTTTTTTCTTTTACAAATGCTCTTGTTTTATCTTTCGTACAGTGGAAAGGTTTACATGTAAACCAAATCACTAATAATAAAAAAAAAAATGAAATAGAAAAAATGCACCTGGGATATGTTTGATGTGCATAGGGGAATACTGCACATCTATGCCACCTTTAAGGTGCAGTGGAGGTGCACCAGCATGTATAGTTCTCCACCCAAGGCCAAGGCATGCCTCTGGATGGTCCAAGGCCAGGAGCGTAGGGGCTCCTGTACCACATTTTGCAGGGATCTCAACATTTTATGTTATGCCACGGAAGTGGGGTGTTTCCTCTTGGACAGGGTTTAGCCTCGTCCCGAAACACTTTTTAAAAGGCCCTAAGCAACGACCTCTTCCAACCTCACTGCTGGCAGCAGGTTTGACACCGAACGAACGGAGGGCCCGAAAAATGCTCCCTGACTTCTATTTCATTTGACACCATCTGAGGAAGCACCCTTCACCTCAAACTGTGTGGTCTCTAGAACCACAGAAAAAATACCTATGCACCATCTGATGACACCAATGTGTAGTATTTCGGTTTCAAATGTCATACCACATCAAATACAAATTTAAAGTGGAACATTTCTACATGAACTGTTTTTTTTTTCATGTGACGAACTGAGTGTGGGATATTGCCTTCATATTGCAGGAGAAAAGTTACCAAAAGTCTATTATATTTGTTAGTTTTCATTTAAGTCATAAGCCCCGAGCCGCGGGATCCTTACCGAGTCAGGTAATGCCCCGGGGCCCACGGTTTCAGGCCCCAGCAAAGCGAGGGCCTTAATGAAGGCCCCGGGGCATTACCTGACTCAATCAAGGCCCCCCGGTGCGATGAGTACTCCGGTCCGTAAGCTGTGGCGTTTCGGAACAGAAAAAGAAAAAATATGTTTAAGAAAATGGCCGCCGGGGAAGGAAAAACAGAGTCTGTTTCTCCCACGGCTCTTCCTCCCACGGCTCCACCCCCAAAAAGGAGATGGTTCCCCCAGTAAATGTGTACATTTCCAGCACTGTGTATGCATACGTGGTGCCCTATAGATGAGAGCGTAATAGCACTTCGCCAAGCAGTGCTAGGGCTAGAGGTACACAGGGTGGGTGGTGAGCAAGGGGTTAGTCAGCTTTACCGGAAATGTACAAGTACCACACATTTATATTTTAGACATTTCATGGGTAGAACATTGTTGTGCATCCTAAAAGGAGAGCCTGATCTGAAATGTCATTGTGCTAGATCATTTTAACACTTCCCTTAACCCCCTCGCCCCCCACCCAGCCTTCTGACTACAATATTACTAGCCCCAAGGCAGTGTTGGCGAAGTCCACATTTCTTTTTTATTTTTTTTGGGGCAGTCTCATATACCTTTTCTTTGGTCATATTTGCTGTACTCCTCTCCTTTTTAGTTTTGGCTAGAAGGGGTGTTTTAGCGCTACCTATAAGTTGAAACGAATGCATTGGAGTACAGCTAGGGAGAGGTGGCATATGAGGAGGGACACAATGTTTGTAGGTGTTTTTTGGTTATCTACCCACCCATTGCCTGCCCATGCTACTCCCTATGGCCATTTCATCCACCTCCTGCCCCTACCTGCCCCTACCTGCCCAAAATATACTCTCCTGTGATCTCTTTGAGCTAACTTTAATAAGCCTTAAAATCAAACTTTGCTTTTGCCTGCCAAAGTTTTACAAAGCCGTCTTCTGAGAGATAGTGGTTTAATTGGTTCTGTAAACGAGCTACTGGTGGAACAAAAATGTCTTAGCTAGGTCTGCCTTTAGCCACTTGATTTATAAACAGTATGCTTGTCCTTCACTGAAGTCCTGTTAAAAACAAGCATTAGCAAATCCAACAGTTTTGGCTTGGGCATAGATATTAGATAGGCATTTGCCAGGCACTGCTATCATATGCCCAGGCACATGTGCCATTTCCAAGCTGCTACAAGTAATGGCCAGTTAGTAGCATTACGGCAATGCCTGGCAAATATCTTTCCCAGATCTACACAAAAACCGAAACTGTTGGCATTGCCAATGCTTGTTTCTAGCAGTCTTCTGCCGGCATCAAGGAGAACAAAAAAATCTGGACAACTTCATCAGGTTCAGAAAAAAACATCATAGCTACCAGTCGGGCTGGAAAAAACAGACCACACAAAAACCCAGCTCGCTAAATCTTTTCCTGATTCCTAGTGCCAGAGCTAATATCATTCCATATTCTTGGCCTAGTTCCCAGAAGCCTTCTGCGGCTCATGCCAAGGGTAGGTTTCTAGAGTCATTTCATGGTCCCACCAGAGGCAGCTACCTTTAGCTCCTTTTAGCTCAAAGGCCAATAAGGCGGCAATGTCATGTGCTTGAAAATGATATCACAGTACAGGAACTAACTACAAATATGCCTCATTTAAATAAGCACCGTCCCTTCTATAATTGAGTGTCATTTCCTTCTCTTAAAGGCAGTACAATACACAACCTATGTCTGGAATGGGTTGCCAGCCCCTCCAAGGGCCATTCTTTCTGTGCCTGATTGTAAAAGTGCCGTAAAAACATATTTGTTTAATCAGAAGGATCCATTTTGGATTTCTAATTCGATCCTGGTCCTCTAGCTTTGCACCCCTGGTCTGTCTGCTTCTTGCTTACTAAGGTCCTCATTTGTTATGTTGTTTGTCTGTCTGCTTCTTGCTTACTAAGGTCCTCATTTGTTATGTTGTTTGTATGTTGTGTGGTGCGTGTGCCCTGAGGCCTGTGGGCGTGTGGCACGTTAAATAATTAACTAATCATAATAATCGTTGCAAATCAAGACACTACTTTCACAACTTGCAACTGACTGTTGGCTCTTGTAGAATAGTGTGCGTTTGCTCTATCAGAATACTGTCAAGGTAACTGTTGGTAAACCCGTGACCGGTTTCAGCGACCAGGTGTATTCGCAGTGTCGCGCAGCATCTTAAACTTGCCAAAACAGAAAGTGGTGCAGGGACTAGGTTATAGGGCCTCATTACAGGTTGGGTGCTAACTCCGGCAGTATTACCGCTGGGGCTATTAGCTCTATCGCCAAACCCCCCCTGCGCTATTTGCGCCAGATTGCGGGTTTGGCGGAAAGGTAAGTCCCCATTCCCGTTTGGGCCCAATGGGGAATGTTTGGCGCTATGAGCTGGGGGTAAATCCGCCAAGCCCGTGATTTGGCGGGCCCTTAAATGCGTCGGTAATAGCGTTACTGCCGCATTTAAGGGTTACTGCCAAACTCGTGATGAGGCTGTATATGTACAGATTTGTGTGTTAGCTGCAGACCCCCTACTCTTGGTAGATGACTCTCTACCCTGTTACAGGAATCCCTGAAGGCACGGTGGGAGCGTAGCAAATGGATACCGCCCTTTTACCAGATCCTGTACAGGCCTCGGGGCATCAAATGGATTAGAAACAGTGGGGGCCTTCACAACCCCCCAGCAGTTAGTTATTTGCTGACTCTATCATTCTTCGCCAGGAGTTCGCCAATGTATCACTATTCAAACCCAGAAACAAGAGCGGATGCAAAATTGGCAAATTCGGATTTCTGACATGCAACCCCAAATGTTGGGGGGCCGCAGAGAAGCAAGTCGAACGGCTTTGGCGCCTGTGTTTTCTCGGGCATGGCTTCAACATGCCCCAGCTCACCATGAGAGGAGTACATTCCAGAGATCCTCCCTGGCGCAGCAAAGGCCTCTTCTCCAGCTGTCTCCCCTTTCGGTGCCGCCCCCCATAGTATACATCTGAGCCTCACGACAGATTCGATCCATTTGTATACATAGCACCTCCACCTTTTCCTTCTCATGCCTTTCTGAGCATCTTATGTATCCCTCACCCGCATCCCAACTATCTACCCGGCTTTGCTGCTCCCTACCACTACTGAATGTTCTACCATACTCCTCCTTTGCCTCTCTGACGGGCAAATGCACCTTGATGCCATGAACTGGCAGTAGGCGCTATACAAGTGCAAGATAACATAACAAATCTTTGAAGCTCATGTGATGAGTGCGCATTATTCTGTATAATGAACACTATGATAGGGGAATTCACCTTTTGCACCAGCCTATGAGTGCCTTCAGTTAGGAAAATGCTGCAATGCTTAGAAGAACTTTTTGGAAAGTGTAGCCATTGAGGATGGGCCGCCATGGACGGTGGACAGCTCTCATGATAGCTCCCATCGTCCTCCCTACCTGTCAGCATTACTTTACTGGTATCACAACTAGCGGATAATATTACAATCGACCAGTTGTGATGTCACAGCCACAGGATTACAAAATATCGACGTCAAGTTACAATGTCTCATGTAGAGGATTAGAAGGAGATGATCTACAAAAAGTATGCATGGGTAAAGCACTCCCCCGAATGTTAAATAGGATTGTAGATGAGTAGCCCCCAAAACTGGGAATATATTCCACTGAGTAAACGCTGCCATCTTGAGTTATATGTCATTGGAAGCCCAAGGGGAAATGGACGTAGTTGTTAATAGGTGCCCATCTGCAACGTTTTGATGCACATGCTCCCCCCGCCCCATGTTTCCTTTTTCCACCACCAGTTCAGTCGTTCCTGGGAAAGAGAGAGTACACGAGAGACACATGGCCACAATGTGGGCCAAAAACAAACATCTGTGGTCCTGCCTCCTTCCATGACCTGAGATCTGGGGACCATTGCTATGAGGTGACTCTCATCCTCTACAGGTGTGGTGTCATACTACGTGGACACAGCATTTAGAAATCGCTTTAGCAGCTCATCGAAGAGCCCCATGACCAAGGTCAGAGGCCGAGTCCCTTTAGAATGTCATGAAACTGTCAGGTGACTTGCAATGTCATTCTTACAAATAGTAGCGGGTAGTTTAATTCCCATAATGCATGGTCACACTATCACCCTCTTTATGAGTTGAGCAGTCATTTGGCAGTCAATCTGCTGAATTACCACCAAAATCGATTACTGTTACCACCGCTTGGTCCGGTGGAAGTACCAAAGGATTGCAAGTGGTGGTAATTCCCCATTTCTGAAATCCATAGGACTCCAGGGGGATTGTTGGTGGATTTTACCACCAGCAGAATGACTGTGTGGTAAATCCAAACATTTTCAGCAGTAACGTGGCAGATTGCACTTCAGCTTTTGGCTAGAGGTAAATACGTGTAAAGGGAAGGCGTGCCGGAAGCCGGCACTAGAGAATTGATTACCCCTCACTACTACGAACCTGGAGAGAGTTTGAAGTGCCTATGGTCACACACGCAACAGTCTACACAACAGCATTTACATAGAAAGTCAGCTAATATGAATAGCCAGACGCATCAGCGTACATGAGATCAAAATTTTATTATTTGTGGAAAAGGTTGAAAAGACAGTTTTGTACATCTGCAGTGTTCTAAATTACCAAATCACTGCCTCTTTTTCAACAACGAACACGTTCATTTCGCAAGTAAGTCATGAGGGTTCACAAAGCATTCCTTCCCTCGTCCTTTTAATACATATGACTTTAGGAGTTCCCTGTTTGTATTTTAACACTGGCTGAGCTCTTTTTTACGCATCGAATGCTAGATACATTTGGTTCCAATTAAGATCAATTATTATGACGATTAGCACTAATTTAATGGCAAATTTACAATTTCCTTGTAGTGTGATTTCGTTATTCACCTGGATGAACACACTTAGATGTTTCCCTGCCACAGATTTGTTACCAAGGGACCTCCAGTTGCAATTGCTACAAGCCATTTATTGACCTTTTGTTGATCACACCCGATCCAGTGAGAATAAGTACGAGTTTGAACTTCGTTTTGTGTCACACCGTGTTATGTCAGCTGGATGTCTTTGTTTTTAAATAATCCATCTGCTTTAGACAATATTGATTTGTCAACACTGCTCTTCAGGGAGTACTGTGGGTCTGTTAAACACTAGAACAGATTGCCAGGATGAGAAAACTTTTTATGTCAAGTTTGTTGTATAAACTACATCTAGCCTTCCATCTGCAGCTATGTGTTTTCACTGCTCGTGGTAATTATATGTATATACATCTTTTTAGATCCATGATGTCAGCATCAAATCACCCATACGGTCTACTGTGAAGAAATTACCTGTCCTGAAGATGGCCACTATACTTAACTCTGTATGGACACCTGAATGTCCAATCCAACCATTGGCTGAAACATGTCGACACCCCATATCTCAATAAACGTCTAAAGTCAGCCGTTTTCAAAATTATTCTATAGGATTACAGGGTGTATTAATTTACCCTTCCTGTGTTTTTTCTCTGTTGTTCCTCTGTAGTCTTGTTTTATGTGTCTGATACAAATATTATACATTTGCCTGTGTATCTTTTTTACTTTTCAGATGTACAAAACTGTCTTTTTAACCTTTTCCACAAATAATTAAATTTTGATCTCATGTACGCTGATGCGTCTGGCTATTCATATTTGCTGACTTTCTATGTAAATGCTGTTGTGTAGACTGTTGCGTGTGTGACCATAGGCACTTCAAACTCTCTCCAGGATCGTAGTAGTGAGGGCTAATCAATTATCTAGTGCCAGCTTCCGGCACGCCTTCCCTTTACACGTTTACTTTCCCTTTTTGAGAATTGCTCCCCCGAAAACAAAATATTTTGGGATTTGGCCTCTCTGTTCTAGTCAGAGAGGTAAATACGCCACTTTATCTCTCAATGTATACATCAGAAGTGCACGAAAATTGGTGACCATTCTGTTACCACCCGAAAAAGAGGCGGTAACGGAATTGCCATCACTTTATTCCCTCACAGCGGAACTTGTGATGAGGCCCTTGGCCTCCTAATTACTGTACTGCAGGAGATCTACTGGCTGTTGATACCATAATACCAATCTATAGCTTGTAACATGAAACACTTCACTAAAAGTACCCCTAAAACGTGGCTTTGCAATTAGAAATCAGTGGTAACACATGCATTTCTGCTCTCCTGGTCTGCACCTCAGCACTGAACATAGACATCTAAGGGCATGAGTCACAATCAACGTTGGTGCAGGGGATGATGGCATGAGCTACTGAATTCCCTTCACTTGCACCAAGGAAAGGTTTTGCCCAATTCACAAAGGACATCTGAATTTGCGCATCACACATTCACAGGCTCTTGCTCCACTTTGCAAAGCAGAGGGTGGAAGGGGCTGTGTCTGCCCCTTTCAAAGTGCATTCCAAATTCACAATTTGAATGCTCTTTGAAAAGCATAGGAAGGGAAAGCACTTCACTGCACCGGTTTGGATGCCACACAGGGCTATATGCAATGTATGAGAGGCTCATATAGGAGTTACCTTTCTTTTAAGTGAGGCAGCAATGTGGTGAACTGCTGCATTCCCCACTTGTAATTCAATCCCACTAAAAGGAATAGAAACAGTGGTAGAAGTGTACCGAAAAAAGTAGTGGAACTGTGGTCTCGGCGGGGAAGGGGGAAGGCGGAAGCATAGTGCAACATGTGACAAGGTCTTGCGGCCGGGACATTACAATAGTCTAAGTGACAAGTAACTAAGGCTCCCATTACAACTTTACACTTGCACAGCGACATGAATGGACAAATCCTCTGCATAGAATGGTGAATATGGTCGTAAAACGTAGAGGAATGGTAAACAGAAAACAAAAAAGTAGTGGAACACCGCTCCCGACTGTTCCCCTCTCACTTCGATCACTGAATAGAAATGCTTGTATGTGCTCTTTGATAGTTCGCAATTACAGGCAGTTAAGGACCCATCACTGTCAAAGAATCTCCAAGCACTCACCTGAATGCTTGCTGCCAAGCATATATTAGTGGGGAGTATGCTCCCAACATTACCTTATGCAAGAGGGCTGGGCAGCGCATCATTTACGCTGGCGCGCAGCCCCACAAAAATGCGTAGGTCACCGTTGAGAATAAGGACATTGCACATGTCCAAATATCAGGCACCTAAATAGGCACACTTCAGGTACTATTTTAAGTACCCAATGTTTTGAGAATTGGGCCTTAAATGACTCGTTATCAGCTAATCAGTGAATTGTCCAACAAGATAGTTCAAACTAAAAGACTATGAAAAGCTAGCCAGTCCTTTGTTTATTCAAACCACAGCTGATATTCTGTTTAGGGAGGGTCCTTTCACACTGACATAAGGCTTTGGGAAGTCACAATCCAACTATCATAAGGTATTACAGGTGCTCCGATTGAACAGAATATAGCAATATAATACATGGCATCCTGCAATAACTGTATTAAAGCCTGGACATAATTTTCTTGTTACAGACTAGTTCTGACATCGCAACTGACCTGCAATAAGAAGACTTCACAACCGCTCTGTAATCAGTTATTACACCTCAGATGTGACGTCACAATGCCTGCTGCTGGAGCCAGCAAAGTAATTGCAGCCCTCAATTAAAGCTATGAAAAGAATTTCAAATTCCTTGCTTGCAGAATAGTTGTCTGTGCCACTTTACAGCCAGTAATTGACAAGGAGCTGTTTATAGGAGGAGGTTGAATGTGTGCATTGCTGGAGTTTAACACATGTGAGCAGGAATCTGCATGTTATTACTCTTTTTAAAGAATGCAACGAAAACTTATTTTGATACATTTTATTAAACTGCTTGAACTATTTTTCTGCAACAAATTAGGAGCTGCCTTTTTTGCTTTTTTAAATCCAAACAGATTCTAGATTGTTTATATGGATCAGCAAATGGAAGATCTCGTTCATTATATTATGCAAGAGACAAAATATTAAAGCGAATGACAGTGTGCGTGGTCATGTATTATAAGGAATTAAATACCCCCTGGCATATGTGGAAAGGACATCGCAAGGGTACGATGTTCATCCATCGCCCGTTTTCTTTTTTTTTTCTCCGTGGCACTTTTCTCAGAAAATATTTTACCAAAAAATAATCAAAAAATATGGAGGGGTTTAAGGGCATATAAGGGGTGGGGTGGGGTATGGGGAATTAATAAAAGGGCGGTGACCTGAAGGGAGGGGTTGGGGGAGATCCGCGGGGGGTGAGCCTATGACAAAAAGAATCGTTTAATTTTTTCGTGGAATCATTTTTGCCAAAAAAAGCTGCGAAACAAATACTGGGGATGAATGAACATAGAACCATATCAATACTACAGAAACGAGAAAGGAGCGATACATTGAATCATCAACCTCTTTTGTATGCCTTTTTTATGATTGATTCGTCTGTATGTCTTTCTCCATCTGATTCTTAACCTTCATTTTTTACTTACTGTCTCCCTCCTTTCTCATTTGTGTAGTATTGATATATATTTTGCCTTGGAAAAGAGGGTTTATGGGCGTGCCTACCTTCTGGTTAGTGAACAAAGAACCATTGCAAGTCACCTTGGAGTTCTGCGACCTTATAAAGGTGCTCTGTCTTTGTGCCTTGTTCCTCTATTTGGTCACAAAACTCATCTGTGACATGCAATTCCTTCTAATGTACAGTAGAGGGTACGTTATCCCATTGATAAATGGTCAGGAATAAGAAAAGGAGGCACACTTATCTTGATATAGATATTGCAGACTTCTATGTATTAGCAGCTAGCAAGGAATTGGGAGTGATTGCATTATCTATTTTGAGAGGTGTGTAATGTGTAAAGCTGGGACCTCCATAAACAAAACGTGTTATATAACGACCATGTCATCCTGTTGTTCTTTTGCAGACAAACGTATAACATTTTCAGATCCATTCTTCAGAGTTGTGTCTGATTTTGGGGGGGGGGGGGTGGCCTTCAGGGAACCCCCCTCCCACAATTAAAAAAGAATTCGACCAAAGCAACCGCAGGGAAAATAATTTGCAAACAAGGAATTTTAAAAACACGTACAACCGTTTTGAAGAATTGTTCTAATGTAGTTGCAAGTGTCGATGAAATTCGCATCATTTTTCTGTGTGCATGTAATATTGGTTAGCGGTCCGGTGTAAGCAAAACCCCGTAAATCAGAGATGGGGCTCGAAGGAGGGAGAACTAGATGGCGCCCAGAGGCAGAGCACTTCTTTCCAGTACGCCAGTTTGATGAGTAATTAACAATATAAGAAACACCCCGGGGGGACAGGTGTGCAGAGGTACTTAGACCTAACAAAGGGACATGCAGTAGCAGGTTTACCTGGCAAAGTGCTCTACACTAAATGAAGAGGAACCACACCCATATGTTTGTAGTTAGACATGCGCTTTGGTGATATTGGTACACACTTTCTTCAACAAATCTAGTATAAATTCAGAAGGATTAGGCATTAATACATTTTGTTTTGTCAATTTGAAAAAGCGTCGCAGTTAGGCCTTTAAGATAGATATGAGATTAACTGTTTTTTTTCTCCCAACCAAAGCTTTATTAAACAGCTCAATGTATATCTTCATAGAACATACTTCTCTTCACCACAATTCTCCAACTTCCCATCACTGTTTTACATTCCAGTTTCCAAACTCAAAAACCTTCTAACATTATAACAGGTCCCCCCCTCTGCCCACCCCCACCCAGTCCTTGGATGGTTTATCACTCAGCACTCCTGCTCTGGCTCGCTGCCCTCTTCATCTAGAATTCCCAGTGCCTGCAGCTTTTTTGGAATGCATAGGTGGTGCATGCCTTTAGTCGCATATTGTATGTAAGGGGACCACATTTTATTGAAGGTTTGTACTGTTCCCTGCAGTGTCGCGGTTAATTTCTCCACACCTATTGTGTCCCAGATTGCCTGGTACCACTGTGTGATGGACGGTGGTTCTTTCCGGTTCCATTGCCTTGCTATACATCGTTTCGCAGCCATCACCAGGTTCGCCCGCAACCTGCTTGCCTTTCCCTCTACCCTCTGTTGTTGATTGAGCATGATGCCAAGCAGTGTCTCTACTCCCTCAAACTCTATTGCTGCCCCCATTATGATTTATTTATTTATTTATTTATTGAGCGCCTTACACCTATGTTCAGTACCCTATGCTTTACCTCTTGCCAGAAATGTTGCAGTCATTGGCAGTCCCACCACACATGCATCATCGTCCCCTTCTCCCTGCATCCCCTCCAACACAGATCTGACCTCGCGGGGAACATTTGGTGCAGTCTCTCTGGCGTGTAATGCCATTGGTGCAGAAGCTTATATTGTAACTCCTGCTGTTGTACCGACGCACAAGAGGCGTTCCCGCTACCCACCACTTTGCCCCACTCTGTGTCCGTGAATGCTCTCCCCCTTATCCCCTCCCATTTGTTCCTCGCCGCTTCTCCCCCTTCAAAAGGATTTTGTATATTTCTGCTATCCGCCCTTTATTGTTAGTTGAGGTCGTCACCAACTTCTCCCACTCTTTGAGTTCATTCGTGGCCCCTTCCATCATTGCGGTCGCCCCAGCTCAGTGCCTCAGCTGTTGGTAGGAAAATCAGTTCTCTTCTCGCAGCCCTAGCTCCCTTTTACAGTCCCTGAATGCCCGGAGTCGTGTCCCTTCATATAGGTCGCCTATCAGCCTGATTCCCCCCTCCATTCACCTTTTGAACTTGCTACCCTCTTGCCCCGGTGGAAAGTCGGGGTTTCCAAATACCGGTGTCAGTGGTGTCGGCCACGGTGACATTGTGAACTTTTTATTCACCTTTTCCCAAAGCCTTTTGTTCTCTGGCCCTTAGCTGTCTCCCTAATGCCGTTCCCACCTTATTGCCCTGCTCATAAAACCTGTGCCTGTTTCTTAGCAATGTACTCTCCACCGCCTTATTTGTTATGTGTCGCAGTTGGCCTGTTGCATTTGCTAGTTCCTTCGCTGTTTTCTTTGACCCCTTCTCTTTGTGTTCAGTCTCCAGGGGCTTTACTTCTCTCTCCAAATTCCCCTCCGCCTCCCTCCACCTTTCCATGAACTCTTAGATGCCTCTATAAAATACCCCTTTATGTGTTGCTTGAACGCGTCCCACCTCTCCGCTAGGTTGCCCTCTCGCCCCTCCCACCCTCCCACTCCTGTATTTTGTTCTCTATCTGTTGCCTCACCACACGATCCCTGAGAAGGTAATCCTCTAGTCTCCAGCCTCCGGTGGCCAGGGACGTCATTTCACCAAAATGCCAGGGGTAGCAGAAGTGACATCACACGACCCTTGACCCCTGGTGACATCACAGGACGTGATGTCATTTGATCCCACCCCAAAGTGATATCGCGGGATGCGATGGAACGCGACCTTTCACCCGTTGACAAAACAGGAAGTGCTATCGCATAGCATTGTACACTACAAAAAATATGGTTACGCTATCACTATAATGTGATGTACATTTCATACAAGAATGGATGGCCATATGTATCGTTAAGATCAGTGTGTATAGGTCCATATTACCAAATTACTGTGAATGCAAGCACCATGACCAAATGATGATGTGTTGTTATATAGCACTTACGCTTAAGCGCTTTATATAGAAAAAATATACACCCAATATCACCCAACCTGTGTTGGTACTCATGTATCGACCTCAGAAAGATGAAAGGCTGATTTGAGGCATTTAAGAACAGACTAAATCAGTGACTCACCCCCTGAAGTATGCCTGAAATAAACCTTTAATGAGTATCAATTATTGTATAGAATTCCAGAAAGACACTTTATTTGTTATTCTTAATCTTTCTTATTTAGGGTCAGTGCTGAAAGTGTTAGACTTGTGTCACTCCTTTTCTTCTTTTTCTTCTTTTTTTAAGGGGCTTTAACAAGAAAGCCAGCCACTCCAGAAGTACAGTGCCACATGGTGCTGGCCACAGCCCATGATCTTGCATTACAAAAAAAAAAAATAAAAAAAAAAAATCAAGAATCTTTTTTTTTTTTTTTTCAATTTTTTTTCTAGAGGTCGCAAGGGTGACCACAGAGGTCGCAAGGGAGACCTCAGAGGTCGCAGTTGCGACCTCTGGCGACCCCCAAATGACGTCCCTGCCGGTGGCCCTCCTACTATGGCCACCTTCCCATTCTAGCGTGACCAGTGCATGGTCCAAGAGTGACATATGTCCCATTTGTATGTCGCTGGTCGCCTGCACTATTCCTCGAGTTGCCATTACATAGTCTATCCTGGAATAGGTTTTATGTACCTGGGAGTAATATGTATAATCCCTTTCCTGAGGGTGCCTTGCCCGCCATACATCAAGCAACCCTGACATTGTCCCCGTTGCATTCCCCCTAGTTCCCCCTGATCTGTCCCACCGAGTGTCGGGTACCAGGTTGAAGTCCCCGGCTATGAACATTTCACACTCCCCAAAGTTTCTGAGTTCTTCCATGAATCGCCCCAGGAATCTCTCTTGCCTCTGTTTGGGGGCATATACTGACGCCCATGTATATAGCTGGCCTCTCACCCTTTCTTTTATCATCACGTATCTCCCCTCTTCCGCATCCCGCCTCACCGCCAGCCCCTCAATTTTAATGTGTTTGTGTAGTCAAATTGCCACCCCTGCACGTTTGGATCCAGCCGTCGCATGCTATTGCTGTGCATAGTTCGTGCTGCGCAAGCGGCCCTCCTCTCCCTCCTCAAGTGCGTTTCCTGCAGGCAGACTGAAGTGGGAGAATGGAGAAAACGGCTCCCAACAGTCCTGTCCCACCCTTGGCCTAGAGGATCACGGCCCAGACACCCACCAAGAGAGGAGTTCGCCCACATCCCAGCTGATCAAGTGCCTTGGTACAGAAACATACGGATGTGCCCACCCGCGTGCCCACCAGCCTGCCGTACCCTTGCCGGCGCCTGCGGCATGGAGGGACTCGACTGAATCATCAAGCACTATGCCGACTCATCGTTAGAGATGCCATGACGACCCAGGCAGCAGACAGAATACCCGCGCAACATATACACTGGACATTCCCACACCAATCCGCACGAAGAACATACTCAGTGCTATGACATAGGTGACAGACACACCCACAGACGCGCATCTTTATTATTTTTCACTTAGGCTCCTTAAAATGCAGAAACGCAAGACGCACAACGAACTCATCTAAAAGCTTGCTTACGCTTCTCCTAAACCTATGTGCAACTACGGAAGAACCTAATGAAGACACGACAACATGGACAAAGCAATACGGCACCATAACCTAAAGCGCCTGCGTACCAAATGGTTCCACCTATACACCAGGCCCAAGTAGGCCTCAAGCAAGAGTTTCCATGAACATTGCAATGAGTAAAAGTAAAGTCGCTGATCCCGCAGAATGAGCCCGGCTAAAGCAGACAGCCAAGGACACGATGTTGCTAAACTCACATGCCACAAGCCGACATCAAGGTCGCCTCCCCAATTAAGTAAAGCGCACAGTGGAAAATACAACATTAATTGTGCAGAATTACGCCTCAAACACGGTCCCACCTCACGTGACCAAGCCGAACCTGACAGAGTGCCAGATCCGGGAGGAGAGAGAGACGCCTGGGTACCCCACTTCAAAGGCCAGGCAGATACAGGCGAACGTCTCAAAGGACATCTGCAGCGGCGGGAGTAACCGGCCTTCCAGCATATGAATAAGTCTTACATTGTCTACGCATATCACTAGTGAAACATTGTTGCAAATGACAGGTGCACCGCGAGCTGGGAACAGCGATGGTCCCACACTGGGAAGCTCGCGCGTGGACCAATCAGAACATGGGGCTCCTATCACTGACGCCACTAGCACTGACCAATCCTCAGGGGCTTCCATGTAACAATTTTCATGTATCAATTTGTAGGGACAACCCATGTATACCACCTGACTAACCCTCAACCACTAATAGAGCTCTCTATACGTGTGTTATACTAACCCTACCACTCGAGGAGCCAATCCAGAGTGGCGATAGGTTTTTTGCTAACTTTCCCAGGTGACGCAAGTAGCGCGTCATACTAAGGTAAAAAGGGCCTGCGAGCCCATGGTGAGGTGAGAGAGTGTCAGGACGGACGCGTACGTTCCTTGACCCATCCCTGCCGTTTGTTCAATAAACAGCAGAACCACCTTGCTTCTTGTGTGTGTCTCATACTCATTTTTGGGATACACGGGAGGAGTTGGGGCCTCCCTGCCCGGAGGTCCGCGGACGGCTCTGCCGGCCCCGGGAGAATTTCCCCCCGACAAGACTATCTCTGGCCTCTTCTTCTCCAGTTCCCTCAATATTGCTATCCTCTTGTTGGGGATGTTCAGCCCCCTTACATTCCATGTTCTTAGTTTATACATCCCATATTAATCATCTGTCTTTCCCCGTTCTCCGGCGCTGGCCGTATTCCCAGGTTTGCTGAGCCACCCGTCCCTCTGTCTTCCCCATCCATCGGACTCTGAATGCGTTCCCCCCCGTAGAGCAATCCCTGGATCCTCGTCTAGGTTCTTTGACCTGGTCCCCTTTGGTGAATCATGCATCGTTTCACTCCCCTCCGCCCGTCATCCCCCCCATCTTACTGACCATCAGACTATATTCTAGTCCCTCAGTAGAGTAACTGTGAGCATCTGTCTGCAATCGCTGTCCCTTTCAGGTCTTCCACGTCTTTTTCTTAATCCACTCTTGCGACCCGTACCTCGCTGTTGATGTTGTTGCTTTTCGTTGGGCTTCCCCGCTCTCATTTACCAGTTCCTTAGGACTCATTCCCAGGACCCTCAGCCCATCCTCCACCTGGCGACTGTCTTTTCTTCATTGCCCATGCGAAAATGGACCCTCGTTGGTAAAGCCATCAGTATCTTAGTTTCCTATTGTTGAGTTCCTCCGTCAACAGTTTGAAGGCACGCCTCTTTACTAATGATATTTGGGACAAATCCTCATATCAGTACTTCGTGTCCCCTCACTCTAATCTTGCCCTTAGATCTGGCCGCCCCTGTTAGCTGCGCCTTGTCCTTGTAATTGTGCATCTTGATCAAGATATCTTGCGGTCTCCCCACATGGTCCATTCTCCTGCTCCCCACTCTGTGCGCTCTCTCTATCCCCATTGTCCGGGCTGCTTCTTCTCCTCTTTGAAGATTTCTTTTATGCAGGCCTCCAGCTCGGAGTCCTCCGCTCTTTCCCCCAGGTTCTTTATCCAGATGTTGTCCCTTCTAGACGTATTTTCTAGGTCCTCCCACTTCTCCTCCAGAGCGCACAACCTCTCCTCTGTTTCCTTTGTGTGCTGCGCCCGCTCAGCCTCATTCGCCACCAGTTCTGCCACTTGCTCCTCCACTGCTGCCACCCTTTTTCCCTGGGAGTAAATGTCTCTTCAATTGCCTGCGATTGCCTGAGAGGGCTCTTCCCTTATGCTTGCCCCCTTGGATTTTGACCGTATCCGTGAGCTCTCCCTTGAATTTGGCCAGTGCTGCTAGTAGATCTTCCTTGGTGAGGGCCATTGTATCTGTAATTGGTTCCACCTGGGTGACAATTTGGGAGACTTGTTTGTATGTGGGTCTTAGTGAGCCCTTCCTGCTCCCACGCACACAAGTTTGGGTTTTTCTTTTTTGGTCCCATCAGCCTCCTTCATTCCCGTTCTTTGATTTCCTTTCTCCACTTACCCGCTGCTCGCAGAGGCCCAGTTCTCCAAACGTATACTTCCCTTATTGGGATCTCGTCCTCCAAGTATCTGCTTCGCCTTGTTTGCTCCCCTCCTTTTTCCGCACCGGTCCAGTTTCGCCGTTGCCGCTTTCCCACCTCCCCCGGATGCAGGTTGTTGCTTGCCGGTGTCCAGTGGTCTGGTTCACAGCCCTCAGCATCCCATGGGCTTCTTGTGCCTTTCTCCAGGGCCCCTGGAGTCCCCCGCCCTCTTGGCCGCCGGTGGCCTTGCTTCAGTCTGTGCTCAGCCTGGGGTTCTTCCCCCCGAGCTCGTGTGCCACCAGCCTTTTGTTCCACTCTCCTGTTGGCTGGATGGGGAAGGCTCCCAGTCGGATCCTTGGCTGCTGTCCCTGCCAGAGTCGGCACCGCCTCTGGGTCTTTCGCAGTAACGCCTCCCTCTCTCTTCCACTGCTGCAGGGTCTCGGCCCTCTCCTTTCTCACTGCTCCCAGGGCTGCGTGCCCTGGACGGTGAAGATGGTTCACGCTCGGCTGCGTCCGCCATTTTCTTTTTGGGTCTCCCACTTGCGCGCACCGTCGGATCTCCTACGATTCATCCCCTCTCACTGGTGCCTGCTGATTTCCACTGCATCACGTCGGAACGGCCCTCTCCAGAAGTCCAGCCTTAGCTCTCGGCACACTCGGCGCGCCTGATATGTGTCGGTTTTGCCATATTTCCCTCGGGCCTGGATGGAGCTACTGAAATGCACTTCCACTCAGCCCGCCATCTTTGCCACGCCTCCGAGATGAACTGTTTTAAACCCTTTTAAACACTTGTATACTGTGTAGGTACCAACTGGTTGTTGGAGCATACTGGCATGCTCAGATTGACAGTAAAGCTAGATATTGATTACCATATATCCCTATGTTGTTTTGGGGGTCAGTAACTTTATCTGGGGTGTATGGTCAAATAGCATCAAGTATCTGAATTCTTTTGTAGATTGCAAGTTGCCTGGCTCCTGGGAGACATTGAGGGTTCGGTGATGTTGAGAGAATGCAGAATTCTTCCTGCTTAATGAAACCGGAAATGACCATCATATCCTAAAAGAGATGTATGCTAATACTCTTAATTCAAATCTAGAGTAACTAGCTTTCAGGAGGCTCAATCAACAGTGGCGTTCATTGGCGTTGCTCCCACTCTCGCGCCCATAAATACACTTCCATCAGAATCCCTAGCACTTCCACCAGGCACACTTTCGCTGTGACCACGTCGCCACCCACACTCACTCACACGCATGCATTCAAGAATCACAAAAACCTCGACCTGCCCTACCTCTTCCCGAACCTGAAAACCTTTCACCAAATGACTCCATGAATATAAACCTGCAGGTCACTGACAAAGGACAACCGCACACATCCAAACACACTTCAGAAAACAGAGGCGTAGACAGGGCTGGGCCTGAACGGGCAAGGCCCACTTAAAATCTATAAATGCCTACACAGCAGTTTTGTGGGGGCATTTACAGGTTTTAATGTCACTGCGATGGGCCCAACCACATTAGCTTCAGACCTCACCTGTTAGACAATCCTGGCTAGGCCTCTAGCCACCACAGCCACGCACACTACAAGAACACAGACTAAAACACTGACCATGACAACACATAGAACTACAGCCATTACCAGGGGTCAGTTACTGGGACTTGTACTGTTTGTCTGCTCTCTTTTAAGTGGGGCAATCCTACTAAATATCACCTTGGCACAGTGGCAGATCCAGGAGGGGGCCGGCCACCACCTCCCAGTCTCCCCCTGGTGCCCAGTGCGCCCCCAAGCCTCCCACTAGTGCCTAATTAACCCCCCCCCCCCACCCGCCGCACCAAAAGCTGCCTCTGCCACTGCCTTGGTAGATAGTGACATCTAGTTGGAAGCATATACCCATGTAAAACCTACACTACACACCAAAACCACTAGCAACTGAGAAACCAACATGCATGCATTCACTCACAGTGTACCACACACTTAGCACAGCACAAGAGCTGAAAATGACAGCAAAAAGGCAGACTCACCTCCTCCTTCCCAAAATTCATTTTGATTGATGCCGAATATGTCCCCTTTGCTTTCTCCTGCTTCCAGTGGATGGAATTTGGTGGTATCTAGTCATTGCATCGAATTCAGAAGCATTGAATGCCTTACCATAGAAAAAAATGCATCGAAAAAAAGCATTGAATGCATTTTTCTTAAGGTAAAGGGTTTATTTTAGTTATAACAGGCTTTAAAGGTTATAAAAAGGGAGACTGGGGGGGGACCCCCCATTAAAAAAAAAATGCATTTGATGCTTTTTTTTGGATGCATTTTTTTTTCGATGGCAGGGCATTCAATGTTTTTTAATTCGATGCAATGACTATAAACCGAATTTTGTATCAGATAATAAAGTCTCCATACATTTTGCAACGCTCGGGCCTGTAACTATGGGCCCCAGGGGCATTACCTTATGCGTTAATGTCCCGCAGTCTCGGGGCCTATTGCCTAAGTGCGGCTTGGATATTCCATAGGAATAAGTCGGCACCTGTAATCTATGCTGTCAGGGGGCATTAGTCAATTGTAATCTTTTTTTATAATTACACCCAAACCTGTGAGTCCACAAAGTGCAATAGGTCAATTTTCTTCTGTCAGCCTCGTTTCCATCACACATATCAGGTCTACATTCTTGCTGACAATAAGCTTGGCAATGAATGTTTTATTTGACGCAGTAGAGTGAGCATTACAACGTGCAGAGTGAAACTAATGTTTGTTAATCTCATGAAGGCTTATTTCCTTGGCAGAATTTGGTAAAAGTGATGACTCTGAATGGAGTTTATGAACATGGTAAAGCTGAAGTTTCCTTTCCGAGCATTCAGAAAGCTGCCTTTCTCCATTGTTAAGCAAAATAAGGTATTGTGTCCTGAAGAAGGCAGCTTCGAGCCAAAGGGACAGCCTGGAACAATTGTCAACATCCCAAAAGAGTAAGAGGGTCTAAGGCTCCGCAAATCTAAAAGAAATGAGCATCCTCTATATAATGGACATATACCAAAAACCATCTGAGCAAAACCTCCTACAAATATTGACATTATTTTAAGGGTGTATTTTATGCAATTTTCACATATTCAGGTCAACTGGCAGAGTTTCATGTAAACACGTGTGTACAGCTGACAACGATATCAACTCACTCATTCCTTGAAAGACAAACTAGCCTGACGATAATATTGTGTATTTACAACTATAATTGTACTTTAAATAAATAATTATGTTACAAGATGTGGGAGAAAGCTAAAACATCAACCCTACGAAGGTGCTCATTTGAAATAAAATAAGTCAATATACAAAATGTACAAGGGAAGGAACTATGGGCTGGTACCGGTAAGATGACCAACATGGACCACTAATAACAAAACTTATAGTAAACTAAGATCTAATGAATAGGGGTGAGCAAAATTTCCGCCTGTGAAGTGAAAAGTGCAGAGTTCGCAATGGAATCCGCTTCCGCCATTCTATGAAATCAGCATTATGGCTCTGCCACCACTAAACTATCTATTAAACTGGAGGGTAGACCCCTACTCTGTCCAGGACTGGGGTATAACACCAGAACAGCAAGGGGTTGGTCCCGACAGGCAGAAACATGTAGTGTCACGGTGGAATAACTCACTGTAGGTTGTCTCAGTGAATGACTGTAAAGGGGGTACACTATGCACACTGTGGCACTACTTACACTTAGTACCCCTTGTTGTACCACAAAACTTTAGCCCGATTTTGGCGGTTTAGCACGGAGTGTGGTGTTTCTTTCCCATGTTGGTTTCATGTAGCACTACGAGAAACTTCACACAAGTCTTTTTTTTATATCCGTGCTAGTTTCATGCAGAAACACAAGAAACTTTGTGCAGGTTTTTTTTAACCGTGCTAGTTTTGCCCAGTGCCACAAGAAACTTTGTGCGGTTTTGTGATTCGTAATAGGTTTGTCCAGCAACACTAGAAACTTTGTGCAGGTCTTTTTCGATCCATGCGAGTTTCGCTCAGCGACACAAGAAACTTTGTGTGGTTCTTGTTCGATCCGTGGTAGTTTTGTGCAGCAGCACAAGAAACTTCACACAGGGTATTTTTCAATGTGTACTTCTTGCCGCTCTTTTTGATGCGCTCAGGTGACGGATCGGCAGATTGGAATGAAGCAGATCATAATCTGACAGATTTTCCTTTCACTGCTGGCGGAACTCGAATTTCACAATTTTGACAAGCGCTACTAATGTATATAAATACTCCTTGTCCTTAGGGGAGTATGGGGACACCTTATATGCTTCGATACATTGATCTTTAAACTGTGGCGCTGGACCCAACCCCGGGGAGCCCGAAGGATGCCTAGTGGGGCACGGCGCTCTTTAGAAACCGATTATGGTGATGTTGTTTAATTATGAAATAAACCCAGACGGGTGAAGCATTACCGGCTTAGATAATGTCCCAGGACAAGTTACAGGCCTGAGAGAAGCAAGGGGCTTAACGTTGGTCCCAGGGCTTTACCAGAACTGGTAATGCCACCGCCCTGAATGGTTTATTGCAGAGAGCTTCCCTGCACATTGTACCGGGATGCTGATAGTTTTTTTTCAAGTTGATAAATCGTGTGTTTGCCATTTCTCAACTTGAAAAAAAAAATACAAACCAAGATGGCTACCATGGAGTAGGGAAAAGGGAACTACACATAGTCCCTTCTCACTTTCGATGGTGGCCATTGCCGCATCGGAGATGTGCCCGGAACACCACGTATTCTGAGAGCCAGCCAGGGACAAAGGAGTGCAAGGTAAGTGGGACCGGGTGGTTGGATATGGACATTGAGTTTCGGGGAAGGAGAGAGAAGGGGTTCGTATGGCACTTACCTGAATACCCACTGGGAAATATGGCAGCCTCTCGCTTCAGAGAAGGCTTGGAAGAGGGTTTTATCATGTGGTGAAGCCCCTGTTCTGAATCTCCTGAGTGGCTGGGAAGCACCAACCGCCTCCCACCGGGCACTAATAGCACATATGATATGAAATGATGATATGATAATGTGTTTCAAAGCACTTCAAGGCAAGGGAGGGAACAAGGGAAAATACAATGACATTCTTACAGGCCATGAACAATAAGAATGTGAAATTAACTATTGTATTCGGCCTGACGACATGTCAGATAGTGCAAGAGCTAAGACATAGATAAGGAAGGGAGCGGGAGAGTGGGGAAGAAATGGAAACAGGCAGGCGACTACCGTACTAGGCCTGACGACATTTCAGACAGTGTTGGAGGGGGTGGGGGGATTAAGGGGTGTGAAAGAGACAAACAAGGTTTCTATCATACTAGGTCAAGGACAATTCTGATAGAGTATGTGCATAGAATAAAGTAAGGGGGGAGGAGAGAGGAAAAGGGAGAAAGGGAGAGGAGGAGAGAACAGTGAGCAGTCAAAAGTAAGTGGAGAAGCAAGAGAGGAGAGCGAATACTATTGCAGAAGTCAGTAGTAACACATAATGTTGCGAGAGAACAGCAAATACAAGCCAAGATTCAAGATGAAAATGGGAACAGCATGTTTCAGTGCCACCATGAGTACAAGATGCAAGGGAAGGCCAGCATGAGAGTTGAGAGAGGGGGATGCACCGTGAGTCAATGAAGTCCATAAAAGTCAAATCAAAGCATTGGCAAAAGGCATTGATGGTGACACCAGAATGTATCAGGACAGACTCCTGCAAAGGTAGGATGTAGAGGGGAGAGGGTTGGAGGGGGGAGGGGAAACAGGGTAGAAGAATCAAACAAAACAGGCAACTCCTGTGTGCGAGAAGGGGGGGAACAACGGAACATCACGGGGGAACAGATGTGGGGATGGCCTGTGGGGACAGAGGGAGTAAACACATGTTGGTGCATGCTTACCTGCTGTCTGGGCAGGGGTTTGGGCCCTGGGACCTTCTGGTCCGAACAGGCCCAAACAGGAATTGCCCTTTTCTTCATCTGCCCTTTGCTTCGGACGCCCGGGTGAGCAACACCCTTGATCTAAGAGTTAAGAGCAGGAAGGAAGAGGCCGGGCTAAGAAGGTGGGCAGGACTTAGGCCAGGTGGCCTAGATCCAATTGCACCTGCTCCCCATCTGCAAAGGAAAAGAGGCTGGAGGGCTGCTTAAGTAGGGAAAAAGAACGGCAACCATGAAGGTACCAAGTTGGCGGGGCTAAGGCCAAAAGAGCAGCAACCAGGAAGGCACCAGGTGAGCGGGGATAAGGCCAAAAGAGCAGCAACCAGGAAGGCATCAGGTGAGCGAAGCTTAGGCAGGTGACCTAGATCCACTTGCACCTGCTCCCCATCTGAGCAGGGGTGGGGGTTCAGTATAAAAAGGTTTGAATACCACTGTTCTATAGACCTGGACTATACAGTCATGTGTTATTGAACATGACATGATGGTTGGTTGGTTCAGTAAGAAGTTAGGACCACTGTGCTCTATGGCATATTGCATTATGTTAAAGTCGAGAACATTCTGTCATTCATATTGGGCTGTTCATTTTGTCATCTGGTAGAAGGTGGCCTGTAAATCTTCACTGCAAGGGCTGTTAGAGTGGCGGAACGGCAGGAAGTCCTGGAACAGGGGGAACGGTATCCATCGCCTCGTTTGGTCCTGGGCGCTTCTCCCTACTCCAGACAATCCTCTGCAGCCCCATAGGAGAAAGCGGGATACCTCCGAGACAATGCTCTGGGATCAATAAGGGCCTACTCATAATGTACAAGCCATGAGACATTTCTCAATTCATGCATGAGGACCAGCAACAACACCCCTAAACCTCAGTGTCCACATTTTGTATCTTCAGGTGGCGGTGGTGAGCCCTGTATGCAAACCGCTAAATTGGAGATCCCAAACAATCCAGGGTCACGTATTTTCTAAAACATAGGTGGTGTATATGGTCACATATAGTATATTTTGCTGACCTGACAGTGCACAAAATTCAAGCACACTGCTTACAGCTCACCCCATTGCATTTTTCAACTTTCTAAAATGAGTCCCTAATTTTATATCATATTTTATATTTGTTCTGCATTAAGGAAATAAATACAGAGCATGGAATTACATTACTTGCACACACCCCCTCTAACAGCCCAACCCCACTCTCTGGTGTCACTGATTGCCTGCATTTCTCACAGACTCCTGTAGTTGAGACCAGATGTTGACATTATAGGGCTGAATCATGGAAGTGTTTTATAATGGCGCAATCCCATAGGAAAACGTTCCATGAATTAGGCCCTATTTCTTTTGATAAAGGGGAACTCCCAGGTAATTCCATCTCCCTAAATAGTAACAGGAATCAGTTATAAATTATAAAGAATTGTCTTGGAATTAAATATTTTTTTTAACCTCTTCATTCACTAACCTCTTTTCTATTATTTTATTCTTTTGGAAATCTTTCCCCATCTACACTTGGTTTGAAATTCCCACGATTTGTTATTAAGCTGATGTTTTTTAGGATTTTAAAGTTCAGGAGCAGTAGCAAAATGAGAATGTGAGGCTTATATTTGCAGCCATGAGACTTGACAATCAAGATAAAGACTGGACACGGTTTCGGAACATATTCATATGTTTAAATGCCCCTCCAGCCTGCCCAACTTGTAACGAAACCTGACTCACAAAGGGGCTTATCTAAACAATCGCTGCAACCAATGTTATATTGTTAAAGTTTGTTTGCCACTACACTGTCCTTGAAATAGAAACAATTGACTGGGGGAACTCTCTCCCCTTGTGGGGACGGGGAGGAGGTTGCAGGGCTGATGGGTGAGGTGCCAGGTCAGGTCAGCAACACACTATGGGCCTCATTACGACCATGGTGGAACGGGTTAAACGGCGCCGTAAAAGGTGACGGCGCCGTTCAACCCGTTCCGCCACATTACGAGGTCCCCTCGCGGGACACGTTAAGCACGCCTGGGAAAACCAGGCGTGCTTACCACGTCCCGCGAGGGGAAGAGGGAGCAAACAACGGGCCATCTCGTAATGGCCCGTTGTTTGCTCCCTCTTCCATCCCCATTCTGCCCTATGGGCAGAATGGGGATGAGGAGCACGGCATTACCGCCACCCGCGAATGGGCACTTACCGGCCCATTCAACTCGTAATGAGGCCCTATTTCTTCATAGAACACAAGCCTGGTCATTTGCATAATAGCAAAGAGCATTATGGGAACATATGAATTCCCAATTTCAAAATTGAAACATGTCATTTAGTAATTCAGCAAGAAACACTTTTGAGCGAGTAGTGGGAGTTAGACTCTGCTCGTTTCATTAGTCACAATGCTCACCCTAACAAAAAAAGCCTGCAAATTGCAAGACATATACAGTCTTAGAGGGGTTAGCTGTTTTTTCAGAGGTATCACTCGGCTTCTAAGCTCTGGCAAGACAAACATTGCCAGAGCTCGGCCCTGTCTTGTTCGGATCCACTTTCTTGCGCTAGGACCTAACTGCATCTAAGAGCTCGATCAAACACTAACAAATATATAGAGATGAAAAGAGTAATGCATACAATTGCTTGCAAAGAATCAGAATAGTGAAGTTTTCATTCTTTTCCAAAACAGGAAGAGCTCGTTGCTACTGTGAGTTATTTCTGGTAAAGTAAAGCCAAGGTCACAAGCTCGCATGAACTTGGAGATTTGTATGGTATTTCGAAGATTAGATAGATTTTAGTGGGTCAGTAGGAGCATGCTTTTTTTTTTAGAATGGATATAAACGTTTACATATAAAGGTTTCTGAGTAGGGTGAGGAGTTTGAAAATGACCCTTAATTACCGGGGAAATTACGCAATCTCCTCAGTATTGAGTTATGATCCTTTCTCTGGGAGTGGTAGTCACTATACGAGCTGCGGTATTCTGTGGTATTTGAAGGTGTTTCATTGCCTACTTAGAGGAACCTGCATACAAAGCATTACCATAGTCAATCGTTGATATAATAATGCCTCTTGCAATTGCAACACAATGAGATTCTGACAGCAAGGGGCGCTGTTAGCTCAATAGTCGAGCAGATGATGTAATTAATCTGAGAGTAGAGTCCAACAGGACTCCTGGCGATTTGGCTTTCTGTTGAACACTGATAGTGAAAACTGAGAGATAGATCTAGGGAGAGCTGAATTCAAAGACGTTGAGGATGGAACATGTGTAAAAGGAGCCCTCCCTCCCTGGGGTAGGTAACCTACCAGGGCAATGCCAGAGCCAGCTTTACCCTAGAGGTGGTGTGTGGAAGATCATTGGGGGCTTGTTCCTGGCTCCCCAGTGTTTCTGGAGCCATGCATGTACATTGGTGTCCTTTTCTCATTCAAATGCCTAGCAGCCTCTGTCCTGGCCAGTTCTTTTTGTCATCTCTTTCAGTTGGTTCCTGAGACACTACAGCTACCAGAATGCACAAGAATCCGAAGAACCCTGGGATGGATAATGATTCCTAGGAAGCAACCAAGTGTGAAGGGAAACTACAAGTACCACAATACACCTGGGTCAAACAGATAAGACCTAGACTAGGACAGGTGGAATGGACTAGTTATCTAAATAATAAGTGACTAGTCTCCCACATTCAGGAGCAGAAGGGGGGACCAAACACCCACTACTGCCTGCCCAGGCATGCTAAATGGGAGCAGGGAAAGTGTATCTGGAACCAGAGAATGATACAACCGTAGGGAGACCAGGCAAGACAACGCTCACCCCATGCCCAAAATCCTTTTGGGCTTTAACTTACTTGAAGGACCAGAGGACAAACGACCACACTGACTTAATAGCTGGCAGGAAAGTAGGATTGAAAATGGGCAGGGTGAAAGGCGCTTATGAATACTTCCTGGGTAAGAAATCCAGCCCACAAGGGGAGGAGATGGGATGAGTTGTTATATGTTTAGATGGAGACTGGCCCAGGAAAGCAGCTGACTTAGGCGCCCAGTGAGAGCAGAGAAAATGCATTCTAGGCAGGAAGGGGAGGGCAGAGTTATTCTACAATGAGAGGTGTTTGGGCGAGGCCTGAGGAGCTGGCGGAAGACCAATAGACCAGGGAGGAGGTTGCAGAAAGTAGAGGACGACTTGGAGGAGACTTTAGGAGTATTTGGAAAGAGAGAAGGTAAAGTGTTAGGACTAAGAAGGGTGCCAAATTGACTGTTTGTGGGTGGTTGGGTGGCTGGCTGCGTGGGTGAGTGAGAGAGGGATTGAAGATAGTTTTTAAGGGTTAGCAAGAGAAGGTTGAGAGTAGGAGTGAGAAAGGGAGATGGACATGAGAGGCTGGGTAGTGGAGAGTAGAGGTAGGAGCAAGAGGGATTTGAGAAGATGGAGAGAGATAGAGGAGACAGGCGACAGTGTAGAAAAGGTTGCAAAGCAGTCATCTGGAGGAAGGGCACCAGAGCAATCAGTCTACACTTTTAGGTCACCTAGGATGTCCCTGAGGGAGTCTACTAAGTCTACAGCATTCAGGCCCACTGATAGTAGGGCTAGTCTGGACAACAGGGGTTCGCTGGGGTGTAGAGAATATGTACTGTCAACAGACCTGCTGGAGTAGGGAATAGATATTGGGCTAGGAGGCTGGGGGACCCTTTAAGGATGAGGGGAAGGATACAAGGACACCCCCTAGTCTTGCCCCCCCAATTAGCTGTCATTGTATAGACATTTATTTTTAAAACTGAAACCCTATTGGACATGCATTGTGACTCATTAAGAACCGTGACACAAGCAAGAGCCCTTTCTTGTCAGGATTTAACTCTATCCAGTGGATGCAAGGGTTACATTTAAAACCCCCTGCATTGTCCACAAGGCTTTCTGGGGCCTGGGTCCAAAATACCTTCAACTATCCCTCCGTAAATACTCCCCCCCCCCCCAAGCCCTTCGCCCCTCTACTTCAAATTCCCTCAGGATCAGGCGTTTCTCAAAGAAACGAGCTGGGGGTAGATCTCTATCTTTGGCTGGGGCCTCCCTTTGGAACAGCCTTCCTGCCCCCTTGAAACATAAGGAGAACCAACTCCGGGTCCAGAAGCACCTCAAGATCCTCCTCCTCGCTTCTGCCTTTAACCACCTTCTCCCCTGCTGGTCTGTTTTTCTCTCTTGGCACCGTGCACCTGGCCAGCCTCTGTCCTTCGGTCTCAGGTACCTGCTCGCCCTGCCTCCCTCCTGCATTGCCTCCGGGCCACCCCCTGCACTGGTATCTGTATCTGTACCCATATAGTCCCCCTCCCACTTTTCTTCTGCACTTATCAGATATACCCTATCTGACTAATCATGCACTTGCCACTGCTGGCTGCACTGCCACTTTTCATTGCCTGTATTTATTTATTTATTTATTTCACTTATTATTTATTCCTTTCTCTCCTCTGTTATGCACTTTCCACTTCTCCCCCTTCCACGCACTTTTTCCCTTTTCCATGCACTGGCGCGTTCTTAATGTCACTGGGCCTAGTAAGATCATTGTTTTTGTTCTCCCTTGTTCCCCTCCCTTTGCTTGGTCGCACTCTGAAACACTTGTGTAGGAGCGCGATATAAATAAAATATCATATCATATCCAGTTGCCTCCCATCCATCTTTTGACCTCTTTCAAAATAATCTGTATACGGGTTCTATTGCACTTCAAATCTTTGCTGAGATTAATCTGTGGATTGTCGCCATAGTTCTGGCAAATAACTCCCAGATCTACCAAAAGATCGAAGAAGTGTTAAAGTAGATATTAAAAAACAGGCAGGCACAACTTTCAATGAAAAAATCCCTGTCTTGAATCTAGAAGTTCTATTGAAGATAAAAGAAGGGATTCAAGAGACAGCTTTATCAGACACCCCTACCACATCTTGAAGTCATTGATATGATAAGTCACTTATAACGCACCTGTACACAAGTGTTACTAGGCACGACAAGACAAGGAAGAGGAACTCTAAGCAGACGACTCCAAGCAGATGTCCAAGGTCAAATGATATGTTATTGTATAGCACTTACGCTTAAGCTCTTTTTTATATAACAAATATGCATACAATATCACCCAACCTGTGTTGGTACTCATTTATCGACCTAAGAAGAATGAAAGGCTTTTAGAAAGAAAAACAAAATTGATAAAAAAAATATTTGTTTTTCTTTTTCTTTCTTTTCAAACCGCCCCAGGCAGGCCAGAAACTGGCCCCTACTCCCTAGGGACGATTTCGGCACTGCCACAGGTCGAAAGGCCGAGGGGCCAATCCGACCCTGGGAAAGACCCGAGTTGGACCTGGGAGGGTCAATCAGTGAAAAGAGGTCAACCAGGCCAGGGCCTGACCAGAGATACCCAGGTTGTCACAGAGACGATTGAGCAGGATGGCGTGGTTGACCATGTCAAAAGCTGAGCTTCTGGCTGCTCTGATGCCAGACTGGTGTTCATGGAGACAACCAACAGATTCAGTATGCAGATTAAACTGCGAGATGGCCAGCTTTTCCAAGCCTTTGCCCAGGAAAGGAGTGATGGAGATTGGGCAATAGTTTTTTAGAGAGGAAGGAACAGCAATGGCCTTCTTATGGAGGGGGTGCACAAGGGAGTGATTAAGGGTGGAGGGGAAGGTTCCAGTGGCAAAAGACTGATTGCAGAAATCAGCCACTGCTGGACTAAGGGTATCAATGTGGTCCTTAATGGTTCTGGAGGAGCAGGGGAGCACCTGCTTTGACGAGACTTTCATGAATCATACTTGTCTAGAAACATCAGCGGGAGTGAACAGGGAGAAGAAGGAGAAAGGAAGAGGAGGTACGGCCGGAGAGGGGCCTGGAATGGTATTGGGAGAGGAAGTGGAGAGAGTGTCCTGAGTTTTAGTGGAGAAACCAGATGCCAGAGCCATGCAAAGGTCTTGGGAGGGAATAGGAGAGGTGGAGACTGAAGCAGGATTGGCCAGATCCTGGCCAATTTTGTAAGGTTCAGCGGGGTTGTTAGAGGCCGCCGAGACACGGGCTTGGATGAAGGCTCTCTTCTTAGAAAGGACAGAGAGGCTGCACTGCCTTTGAAGCAGGCGGCAGGCCAGTTTGTCATGGGGTATGCCTGATGCCCTCCACTTCCTCTCAGCCACCCTACACCCTCGGTTATGTCAGAAAAGATTCATCCATGGTCTCAAATGCGGAGGAGGGGTCTAGGAGCGTAAAGCATCCAATATCTCCTCCATCCCAGCAATGATTCGGGACAAGGTGTCTTTGATAGGAATCAGTGACAAACGTGTGACTCTTGCCGGATGAAAGCCAGATTGTTGATTGCCCCGTCAAGCAGAATTGTTCTCAAAGTTTTGAAGTTGGGTGGTAGATGCTGTGTGAGGTGGAGAAAGTGAGTGCAGGAAACAAAAGCATTACAGTTGCAGATAAAGGTGTGGATGAGGGTGGAGCTAGATGTAGGCGGGGCACAAATTGGATACTAATATGTACAACCTTCAATAATATTAAAATGTACCTGTTTTTGAAAGGCTGGTAGGGTTGGGGTACAGTTGGCCACATGTTGATGTGTGCTTGGCTCAGTCTTTCATTCTTCTTCATCATTGCAGGGAGGTTAGTGAAGCCATTTGCTGTGGCCATGGCAACTTCTCGGTAACAGTGATCTCTCGATGGCAGTGCCCATGGGATAGGGTACTTGTGAGGAGTTGCCCTGTGGCACCCTGGAGAGAGAGGGTTTCTCTGCATTGGACAGTTTGCAGTGACCAATCCTTTATGGTAGTGGGATGGCAGACATAGGAAGCACGCAGAAGGGGGTAGAAAGGCTCCAGAGAGGGGTCCAGGGTAGGGATTCCAGAGAGGGCAGATTCCTTGTGGGGGTCACTAGGAACACTTCAGCATGCTATGAGATCAGTGGGCATCTGATAACAGACACAATAGGGCGCCAGCCAGCAAAACTTTAGAGGGGTAAAGTTACAGTGGGACGCACCGGAGCAAAATGATAGTGGGAGATATGGGTGCAAACACCAGCCCGCAGAATTGCATTTGGGCACCTGGGAGCAGGATAGTATGAGGTAGAAAACAGAATGGTGATCAGGTTAGCAAGGGGCCCTAACAATCAGCAGACATGATGGCGGTATACCATGGAATCACAAAATATCACACCATTTTAGAATCTGAGGTTCAAGTCAGGGCACATCTCGGGTGTGCCTGGCTCCGGTGAAAAAGGAGATGATGGCAATACAAACTGATTGAACCGTGATCTAAAAATTATTTTCGAAAATGTATGAATGTTTTAAATGCTTGGGAAAGTATTCTTTCACTATAGCAGCTTTAAACAAAAAGATATTTCTACGCTGGTGATGTATGTTCTATATGAATCTGGCCTGAATGCGTAAGAGTGGAAGGTTTGAAATAGTTTCCTTTGCCGGTCTTCTAGATGGGGAGAGAGAGAGAGAGAGAGAGAGAGAGAGAGAGAGAGAGAGAGAGAGAGAGAGAGAGAGAGAGAGAGAGAGAGAGAGAGAGAGAGAGAGAGAGAGAGAGAGAGAGAGAGAGAGAGAGAGAGAGAGAGAGAGAGAGAGAGAGAGAGAGAGAGAGAGAGAGAGAGAGAGAGAGAGAGAGAGAGAGAGAGAGAGAGAGAGAGAGAGAGAGAGAGAGAGAGAGAGAGAGAGAGAGAAAGAGGGAGAAAGAAACAGAGAGAGGGGGGAAAGAGAGAAAGTGTGTGTGTGTGTGTGTGTCTATATTTTTAGAAAAATATAAATTGAGTAATAAACAACGTGTATTTTGAATATGTTATTTGAAGAATATTCTGTTATTATAGGAATTTAGGATGAAAGTGTGATTTAGAACGATATGTAATCTGCTCAATTATTTTTCTGAAAATAATTTTTGCCGTCTTTGACCCGGAGTTTCAGAGACAAGCCCTTCCAGCTGTGAATGTTCCTGGGTCAGCTCTTGATTCTTCAGACGATGATAAGATTGGCCTAAGCAGATCTGAGTAATGCTAAACGGGGAGACTCTGGTAAATCTGTGATAGATTTCCTAACACGGTCAGTTGCCTGACTCTGTCTTTTATCAATAAAAAAAATGTCAACGGTGCCCTTATATCACACTTCGTGCCATAGTGCAGCCTCTGAGCGGGAGTCGAACCTGCGCTTTTCAGCGTTCGCTTGCTTTCAAGCCCAGCACGTTCCCCCTGAGCTATCCTCCTATCCGTGAAGCTAGTTGAGCAGCACTCAAATGGTTTAATAAGTAGGTGTCTTGCACTGAAGCAGCGGTGCACTGATAAAAGCTAAGAGGGCTGAAGCAGAGCAGTCCCATGCCTGGCTCGAGCTTTCCCTGCTCCCAGGGTGCACTGAGTGCCGCTATCAGCCGGGACCTTTTTAAAAACACCCTGCATTGCATACAAAGAAGCCATAATGCGGACCGCCCTACCTAGCTGAAAAACGTGCCATCTTCTGGGGCCTGCGCCCTTCCAGAATGTCCTGCATAGTGAGACTAGAAAGGAGAGCAATTCTGAAGAGCAAAAGCCAGGAAACGGGTTTAATTAGATTCTACTGTGCAGCACTCGAATGCTTCCAAAATAGGTTTGCGATCTTTAAATAACTTAAATCATCCATCCATACATACATACATACACTGTTTCAGTAACATGGCCCCCATAGGTGCCTTCTGGGCATCCAGTGTTTCTATCACGCGCACATTCATGGCTTGTTGTGAAGTGCTCCTGAGTATTGTTCATGACCTGACATAATGGAATATATCATGTGTCCCACTTCTGAACTCCCTAAGGCAGCTTAATGCCAGCACCCCCACCAAAATGCACTTTAGTTACACATGCTTTTCTTTTTTTTTTAACCAAGGCCAGGATGCTTTATATCTCATATGTCACTGCTGTTCTGTTTTACTACTGGATTGTCATTAAAATATGTACTTGTTATGGTTGGTGCCAAGCTGGCAGAGGCGTAGACAGGATTGTTCAACAAGTGGGGCCTGAATGCAGTTGCAGTGACATGAACATCTGTAAATGCCCATACAGCGCTGCTGAGTGGGCATTTACAGATTTTGTGAGGGCCTTGCCCGCTCAGGCTCTGCCCTGTCTACGCTTCTACAAGCCGGTACATCATTGCTGAAGAGCTGTGTGTGTTTCTTTCAGTTATGCAATGCAATTCATTCAAAAATGGGGGCAAGTGGCTTTTCTGTGTGGCTAGTAGCATTCAAACTCAAATTGGGCACCCTGAATTATATGCATGAATTGATGTTGGACCCATAAAGAATTGGGCCAACTCAAACAACATGCAAGTTGAAGGGCGGACCATCACGCGACTCATATGTGAGTTATTAGCCTCTGCTGGCTGAAAGTGCCAAGGACGAGGAATCTCGTCCTTGGGATTACCTCCCCAGTGCCAAGGACGAGATAGCTCGTCTTTGGCACTTACGGGGCTAATGAAGGAGAAAATGTTAGAAGGCTTTGCATGGTGAAATACTGAAATCACCAAAAAAGGCCTTGGCACTGGGGAGGAAAACCCATGGCAGTTAACACTGGTGACATTTTACATCTGCACCTGAGGTATGAAGCCTGCAGCTCATGCAGCCTGTTATGGAGATTCATAAAAAGCTTTTGATCTCTGTACCATCTGCCATGTCATCACCAATAATGTTCCCCAGGCCATTAACTATGTCCATGCAAATGGTGTAATTCCTAACAATACATTTACTGCAGCAGGGCGCTACCCCGGACTTAATTTACATATCTTTTTTCAATTAGTTTTTCCACACTGGCAAACACTTTCGTAAATCAGGCCTGGCGTGTTTTACACATATTCTGCTGCTCAACACCCCTGTCCCCGTCCTCTCTGTGGCATTGCTTTAACCACAGGGTGGCGCTAAATTATCACGCTACGCTCCAAAATCAAAAATAGAATTCCCGTTTCCAGAACAAGGTTGGTCCTTTGGACCATTTCCCTCCAACATACTTCAGACAGAGATGGCCAACCTGTCCTGCCTGGCCCCCTCCACATTCCATGTCCAGTGTTCGAAGTGAGCGGGACGGTCAGGTGCGGCATTGAACTACTTTATTTTTTAACTGTTAACAGCTCCACTACTTTTTGCAACTTTAATTGGAGAGTTGCCTTAAACTTCCCCGAGTGGGTTCCTGCTTCCATATTACCTGCCCAGCCCTATTCCTCCTTTGAAAGCCTGGTTTGCAAGTTGGTCATCTCTCCCATCTCCACCCTGACCATTGCTACCATCTACTGGCCTCCAGGCACCACACCACTATTCCACTCTGAATGGGCTAACTTCTACTCTTCCTTTCTTCCTTTCATCTACTTCTAATCACCTCCTCCTAGGTGATTTCAACATTCAACTGGACTCCCCTGGCTCTGAATCCATTCTATTTACTGACCTCAGCACCTCGCTTTCCCTCTCCATTTTCCTTTCTAAGCCAACCCACTCAGCTGGACACACTCTGGATGCCCTCATACACTCAGATCTCTCCCTCTCCCTCCCGCCCCACTAGTAACCCCTCCCTCCTGTTCAGACCAGTCTCTCCTCTGTGCCCACCTGGGTCCCTTTGGTCTCCTGACCACCCCCCCCCCCAAAAGTCCCACCGAAAGTCTCACCAAAGGTCCCACCAACTTCATTCACTAACATCCACCCGATTAAATGAGTATGATATGATATATGATATGATATAGCATTTATAACGCGCCTATACACAAGAGTGACTGTGCTGCCTTCGCCTCCGCCTAAACCTTCACCCTCCCAACTCTGACTCTACCCTCAGCAACCTCCATCTTTCCATCACCTATACTCTTGACATTCTTGCCCCAGTCATGAGGATCCGTCTGAAACATGTCTCTAAGTGTAACACTTGGTAAGAGACCGAACTTGCAGCCCTGAAACGAAAGTGCAAGGCAGCAGAATGGAAGTAGCTAATCTCAGGGTCATCCTCTGACAAACTGGCCTGGCGCCTGCTGCAAAGGCAATACAGACTCGCCATCCGTGCAAAGAAAAGAGCCCATATACAGGCTCGGGTCTCCGGCGCATCCAATAACACGGCTGAACTTTTCAAGATCTGCAGGGAACTAGCCAACCATTCCACAGTCTCCTCCTCCCCTTCTCCTTCCCTGGCCCTCTGCAATGCACTGGCCACAAACGTTGCCACCAAAAGTCAGGACATCCTGACCACCCTTTCTACACTCCCACACAACCCATCCCACATGCCCTCATCCCCTCTCCCCCCTCTCTCCTCCCTGCTCCTTTATCTTTTGCCTCCATCTCCCCTGTCACACGTCTCCCATTGCTCATCCAGGAGCATAAAGGATAACATTGGGTCTCTTGCCCCAGCTCTCACTGATTTCTGCAATCAATCTTTTGTCACTGGATCCTTCACCTCCCCGCTTAAGCACTCCCTTGTGCCCCCACTCCTGAAAAAAACATCCTCTGACCCTTGCACTGCCAGCAACTGCCCTATTTCTATCACCCCCTTCCTGGGGAGGCTGCTTGAGAAGCTGGCCTTGCCCCAACTCAGCGCACACACTGAACTTGTTGGTGGTCTCCACGATCATCGATCTGGATTGTGAGCATCCAGAGGCACAGAAACTGCTCTTCTGAACACCCATGAAGAACTGCTTGCATCTCTGGTCTCCAACTCCCCAGATGTCCTCATCGTTCTCGGTCTCTCTGCCTTTGACACAGTCAACCATTCCATCCTCATACAAAGGCTCCACGATACACTTGGTATCTCGGAACGGGCACTGGATTTGCTGACCTCCTTCTTCACTAACTGCTGTTCTCAAGTCATCCTGGGCCCCTACTCCTCTCCTACTTCCCTCTCCATCTGTGGTGTCTCCCAAGGCTCTATACTCTCGTTCTGGTTCTTTAACATCTACCTTGCTCTCCTTGCAAGCCTCATCTCGTCTTTCTCGTCCAACTTCCAGTATTACTCAGATGGTATTACTCAGATCACACACAGCTCTTTTTCAATCTCCCTGCTGACCCTCTTGCACCCTACATCATCCGACTGCCTATCTGCCATCCAGTCCTGATGCGCCTCCAACGATTTCTGCCTCAATGCCTGTAAAACTGAGCTCCTTCCCAGCGGGACCCCTGCTCCCTCCTTCTTCCCCTCTAGCCTTCCTCCTTGGGGTCTCCCCCTGCACCTTCAACTGAAGCCAGAAACCTCTGAGTCATCTTTGACTCCTCTCTCTCCTTCCTTCCTCACACTCAGGACATTGCCAAGAAGACCCACTTTCAGCTCTTCCTTCTCAATGGAATTTTACCTTTTCTCACTTTCCCTCAGAGTTTCAATGTGACCCACGCCCTAATCCTCTCTAGGCTTGACTACTGCATCAGCCTCCTCCTGAACCTACCATCTTCCACTCTGCAACCCCTCCAGCTAATCCAAAATAGGGCAGCAAGATTTATCCTTGCCCTTAAGCCCCGGGACCGCGTCTCTCCAGCACTAAAAAGTCTTCACTGGCTCCCAGTTGCTGCACTGATTCAATTGAAACCCCTCTGCGTCATCCACAAGGCTGTCTGGGCCTGGGGACCACACTATCTTCAACTTCATCTCTCTAAATACTCTCCCACTAGACCACTACATTCCTCTGGCACCAACTCCTTGTGTGTAAAGAGTTTTGCTAAACAAAGGGCAGGGGGTAGCTCACTTTCCTCAGTGGGCTCCCTCCTATTGAATAGCTTCCACCTCCCCCTGCGCCATGAGCAAGATCTTCTCAAATTCCGGAAGCCCCTTAAGACTTTCCTCCTCCTGCCCTTCTTCTCTCCTCTGCTAATCCCACAGTTGCTGAATCGGTGTCCTTGGCCCTTATGCATCCTCGGGGCTCTGGCCTCCCAAACCAGTTCTGCCCAGCTCCTGCCTATGCACAGCACTTGCATCTACACACCTTCCGCTCCCGAGGTTTGCACTTAAACCTCCTGTGGCCCCAGTCTCTGTAGCACTCAACATTCCTAGCACTTAATCAGCGACCCGCCCATGAGCTCAGACTCCCCAGCACTTACCCCCTCTTCCCTGCTGCACGTGCTGGTTCTGAATACTCACAAGGCATAGTAGATTCGTCCCTCTCCCCAGGGTCGGACTGGGATAAGAAATAGATCCGGACTCCCAAAAAAAAGTGCCCCACCCCTCGCCTCATAAAAGTGGCCCACCTTACGACCCTTGACCTCTGATGACATCAACAGAAGTGATGTCATTTGACCCCACCCTAAGTGACATCCCAGGAAGTGATGAAAAACGACCTTTCACCCCTTGACAAAACAGGAAGTGCCATCAAATAGCATTGTTCCTAAGTTGACTATGAAAAATATGGAAAAATATGGCTTTGCAAAACAAAAACAAAAACTTTTATTTTCAAAACCGGCCCAAAAATGGGCAGAAACCTGCCCCCACTACCCAGGGACGATTTCGGTCCGGCCTCGGGCCGAAAGGCCGAGGGGCCAATCCGACCCTGCCTCTCCCTCTTTCCCCCCACTGCTCTTAAATGTTGTGTTTTAATGTATTTCCCACCCCTGCTCGCTCCCTGCCCTGTGGGCGCTTTGAAATAGTATTTTATTATTCTATAAGTGCCTAACAAGCAAACACTACATTAATAAAACCATTTTTTTCGCCCTTCCCAGAACTATTCTTTGTGAATTTAAAGCACACTTCTCCATTTTATCACCATTAGTTACAGCTAAAGTGAAATCTATTTCAACTCTATTGGCTGTCAACCAGCATGATTGCACCCCTTCAAAAATGTGTTGCCGTTGCTCCCTTCCTCCCTACTCTGTCCGCCCCCGGAGTCACAGTTCCACTTCTTTTTGGGTACACTTTTACCACTGCCCATGTCACACATAATCTGCGGCCTGCCCTCTCCCTCACACCCGCACCCCCCAAACAAGATTCTGAGCGCCACTAACAGTATTAAGTCCAGAATAACGTTTCTGAATGAAAGAATACCTGGTTGCAGCGTTAGTGGCAAAGTTTTGGTATTCTGCTTAAACTGAGCTGCAGCGAGAAGAGAGATTTGAAAACATAATTCTTGTTGCGCCACCCACTTCCGCTCCCCCCTCTCTCCCAACCCCACACCCCCTGCCCCCGACTCACCGGATCTTTCTTGTTCAGCATGAAAAGTGAAACATGGCTGATGCGGGAGAGTAGAAACCACCAGGAAGCTAATTTCTGCAAAGTATATGTTTCCCTTTCACTGGGCTGACGTCACGGTGGCAGAAGGAAACAACATTCCGACCACAGCAATGGAAAATATAGCGTGTGGTGGTTCCCAGGGACGTTTTGAGAGACACGTGTCTCCTCGCAAACGCCACGATCGAGATCCATGAAGGAAAATGTTTAGAACAATGAACGGTCATTTATTCCAGTGAGCAGGAGAAATAAACCCCCCAGAACTGAAGATTATTTACTGACGTAAAAGCGGTAAACACATTTAATGAAAATAACTATGCTAAAAATGAAGGAATCAAAGGTAACCCCCATCTCTAATATTTCACTAAAAAAAAGCTCCCTCAAAAAAGAAAGCCTACACTTCTGGCGTAGGGCAGCATAACAAGAGGAGCAGTGGGGAGATGGCGACTTCCCTCCATTTTGACAGAATACTTTCCGCGATAGAAATGGAGGTACATGGGGCAACCCCCTGCCCCTTTGTCCCCCGTATCAACTATTTCCTGTACCCCACACCTATACTTTTATAAAAAGTGCGCAAGAATGGAGAAATGTTCGACAAAAACATGCGATAATCTCTCCATTCTATATTTTTCCGACAAAGTTTATACGGATACCATAGAAATATAGCGAAGGCTTTAATAGCTGACACCAATGGCACCCAATGAGGCCAGGTAATCAAACATGCTGGGTAACTGTCAGTCAATCAGGTAGCAGTAGGGAATACTAGGATGGCCAACCGTTCCGTATTTTGCGGGATTGTGCAAATTTAAAAGGCTGCGTCCCATGTTCTGGACACAGCCTGTACTGGACAGGGTAGTGGTCTTAAAACCTTTTTGGCCTGGGCCCCCCCATGATGAAATGTGGACAGGCTGGAGCCCCCCAAAAATGCCAAATGGACAGTAAGTCCAAAAGGTTACGAACAATAGCGCCATGTCACCTCACCCTACTCCCAGTATAGTCCCTGGTCTCACCCACCTATAATTATAATTGTTCTTTTACAACGCACTTAATACCAGAGATTGGTTTCTGAGTGCTTGCTCGGGATTCAAACCTGTGATGCACTGTGTTGTCTTGCTTCCAAGACAAACGCGTTGCCCCAGAGCTATCCCCCCTCACCTACTTCCATCACAGTCTCTGGGCTCCCTCATCACACTACTAGCCAATTCCCTGGGCTCTCACCAACCCACCACAGATCCTTGGATCTCCACCACACTGCTCCCACCACTATCCCATGGCTCCCTCCCATCCGGCTCCCAGCACAGTCCCTGAGCTCCCCACACCCCGCTCACAGGACAGTCCCAGAGGCGAGGGCGGCTGGTGAATTTTTTAAGTTGAGGGGCACAAATATTTCCTCCAGATATGCCACAGCGACCGAGCGTAGCAAGAGAGCCTGAACCAATCAAGGCAGTTTGTGGGTGGGGGGGGGAGTTCTCCCCCTTTGACATTTTTTTAAATAATGGGTTAAAATGTAGCATTTTAGAGCATACTTTAAAAGAAATTGGGTAAAAAACCAAACAGTTTGCAATTGGTGCTGGGGGCCCCAAGGGACAGGCATGATATGTTTTACTTGACATCTATGACACTCATCAAAATAAACTCAACAGACCAATACAAACACACACACACTCACACAGCAAGCACTCTATCATTCACACGAGCACACATCACCATACACTCACTCATATCACAAGCATACACGCACCATACACATATTTAAATAAAAATAAATGAACATAAACTTACCTTCTACCCCGGTCCTGAAGATTCCTCCCCAGCGCTCCAGCTCCTGCATCATGGACAGGAATCTGGAAGCAAGAGCTTCCTGGTTCCTGCACATGCGTGCAGGGGCATGCGCGTGGGTGCTAAAATGCCCTGCTCCAGCTTGCTCTGTCTGTATGTGCGAGGGGGTGCAGGAGCTCCCCCTAGCACATACAGACATGCAGTTCTCCATCCAGCATTTACAATGAACTATGCAAGGCTGGCGAAGCGAAAACACCCCCAGCCTTGCATGGCTCATTGAGCATGTGCGGCTGGGGAACTAAAATGTCAAAGGGAAACAGTGTTTCCCTTAGACCGTTCAGTCAGCCCAGGAGCACTCCCTCAGAAGATAAAAGCAGCTAATGGAGCGCTCAGTGTTTCACTGGGCTGGCTCCTCCATAATGGGTGACCCATCATGGACGAGCTGCCTCTGCGCAGGCCTCCCCCTTCCCCGCTTTTTCTTTCCTCCTGCGGTCTCATAGATTTTCATCAACGTGAATACAGTTTAGAAGCCCAAACGGGGGTTGTTTAGCTTCACATAACTTTTCAGGATAATACTTTAATTTTCCATTCAAGATAAGGAAAATAAATGTGTAATCACATTCTTTTTAGGTACAAGTATCTGTAAAAATGTATATATTGTCTGTTTACTTGCTTATGTAATTTATGTACTTTAAGGCACTGCTAAAACCAAGTATTATTTTTATTATTTAAGCATTTGAAATGCAAACCTTAACAAATACTTATATAAGGTATAGCTGGGAAGGTATGTGGTCAAGTGCTTAAATCACAGATCGGCAAATCGTGCCAAATCCTAGTATCGTCACTTAACTAAAGTGGGTGATCCTTGGCAAATCATTTAACCTTAATGTGTTTTATATGCCAAATTTGGGAGTACCTAGAAGAGAAGCAGCTTGTAGCTTTTGCTATTTCAAAAAAAATCTTCTCATGGTTTGATGGACTATAGAGTTCCTACAGCTATCTATTCTATATATATATATAAAAGTCAGAAAATGTTGTTTGTGGAGGGAGTTGTGGTGAAGCGTTGTTCCTTATAGAATTCCACTCCGTTTCACCAATATGCACCATATTTTGCATAGTTGTCTGTAGGACCCTCTGGATATTACTGGCTACATGACATTTGGACACCCCACCCCGTTCCCCTGATTTCAGCACAAGTCAAATTTGGTTTGTGGGTTTGTGGCTAGGCGATGCGTTGTTCCTTATACATTCCCACACCCTTTCACCAATATGCACCACATTTTGCAAAGTTACCTGTAGGACCCTCCAGACATTACTGGCTACACAACATTTGGGCAGTTCACCCCTTTCCCCGGATGTCAGCACATTCACACATGAGACGGTTCCTGAAATCGGCAAAACATCAATGTAGTCATAGAAGGACCGGTCCCACAAGAAGAACAAAACTCGAGGTCCAGGCCCTAGAATGCACGGTTTCCAAGATATTTGCACTGCAATGCACCACAACGAAATGCATGATGCCCGTGTGAGGCGACAGGTGGGGATAAAGCACAGAATGTCTTAGAATGGAGCAGCACACCAACTCTTGCCTCCCCCAGTGTCTGCTCTGGGGTATGTCATCCGGCCACACATGCCCATTCTCAGCGCAGTTTACGTCAGGGTGCAAAGCACATCAAGCAATAAGTGAATCGGAACAGCGACCTACAGGATCCATGTTATCATGTCTGTCTGCAGAACCCTTTCGGAGAAAGGGTACTTCTGCCAGCATATAATAGTGACCGAACATTTATATAATGCGTAACAAAAACTTAGTTATCGCTTGACTAACACATTGAAACTTCCTTTAATGTCACTACCAATTAGACTCTGTATCAAAGACTGAATACACACTCCGTATAATCTTATTTTCTGTGGTGTCGGTTCTGATGAGATCAGTGCGTATACAAATTAGGAGGTCTGCAGGTCTTTTGCCACGCAGGGACTCAGAACCCCTGAACAGGCCATCAGAAGAAATCTAACAGGTTCATCCCCTGAATGTATATCAGTCCTACAGTTTTATTTTTTGTAATATGTATTTGTTAAAATGCCTGTGCCACTCATTTTACCATAAATGTGGTTACAGCGGAAAGAGGGGCGCAAATGACGCTGTACACCACAAACTGCTTCTGATGCGCCTCTACGTCTAGCAAAACATTTTGTAAAGTTGGCCGTCCTTTGGAAAATTGCAAAAAGACAGGTGACAAAGACCCTTAGCCTTTTGCTCTGTTTACTAGACCTTTGCCGCCCAGATATTTGGTTATACATTTGGTTATACAGCCTCAAAACTTTACTATCCGGAATTTCCTTAACTAGAAGAGTACTAGAAAAAACTATTAATAGAATGGTCGATTAATAAGGTGCCAAATAACAAAGCTTCTAATGTAGTCAGAGGTGTTGCTGGGTGGGGGTGCTAAAGGGGAAATAACCCTGGGTCTTTTGGTTGTAGCCCTGGATCGAAGCTCAGGGACTACAACCAAAAGGCTATAGCTAGCCCGAGTCCCGCCAGACCCGACATTAGCTTAGACCCTGATCTTTTCCAGACCTAGCAACACCCCTGAATGTAGTCAAGTGCAAAAGAGGGCATGTAGGGTTGACCTAGAGGAAGACATGTCAGGGAGCTGCTACACTGCCAGAACCGCTCTTTCCGCTCGCTCTGGTGCACACCGTGAGGTGTGCGGGAACTCGATGTTCTATTGGAAGCTACGTCTGTGGAGGACCAGTCTCCGACACAAGTGTTTTTAAGATGGTACTGGCGCACGAGACGTGTGCTGGTAATGCACAACCCTGTGGTATCTGGTGTGGCAACTAGCATGAGCTTTTTGCAGTTTTGGAGAGGAGTAGTTGGCAACAACGAGGGGCCCACAGCAGTGCAGACCCACTGGTATGGCTGGAGTGAGCGTAGCATGGCAATGACGGCCATACGGGGGCAGGAATATCCGGACCATTGCAATCATCACATTACCTGCTGGTTGAGGGCTCCTTGAGGAGTCGGATTTTGGTGAATGGAACCTCTCTCTCTGGTCTTTGCTTCCCACTGGCAGCACCCAATACCGTCCCGGCTATGCAACTTAAGAAAACCTGGAAAGAAACACCAAGTACTAACTTCTTTCAGCTCAGATCCTCCGAGTGGTCTATACCGTCAGAGACTGTGTAGGGAGATGATTGGGTATTCTTCCATTGTGAGAGGAGATTGTAGATCTTTTTAGAGGCACCACACAAAGAAGTGGATCGGCTGGAAAAGCATCTGGTCACAGCTAAATCTACCCAACTATGAGCCTAGAGTGTTACTAAGGGAGGGGAGATTGCAAAAGGCTGAAGGACCAGCTGGCTGGTTCAAAGGCCGCAACCAACAACACATTTTAGAGATGCACCGCCACAAAATAGCAGAAGTGTATTTGAAGATAGAGGATCTTGAAGATAAGGCGAAGGACAATAATATGAGGGACAACGGGGTTCCTCTTTTGGCTGAGGGTGAGGACCCAACATTTTGTGTTGAAAACATTTTAGGTGCCAGCGTTCTTTAGCATCAGAAGACTCTGCATGGGTGGTGTGCAAGGTCATAGGTGCTAGGCAATAGGTGCCCATAGACCTCCAGGCCATCAATAATTAACCAGGAAACAGGGCGGCCGGGACAGAAACCCCAGTGGTGTCACTTACTATAGCACTGCTCCTTGTAGTCAGATGGAACCCAGGAAGTAAACATTGTTGTTTGTACAGCTAACCCGTCTCTCCTCTCACACACTGCACCTCCACAACTTAATGGAAGGCATGGTCTCATTCCATACACCCTGCAGTCACATATAACACAATCACTATTGCACATCACCTCTGCCATAAGAATGAAGCTACTTTTAGCATCCCACATAACTCTTTATCTCCTTAAACACCATCCCCTCCTTTAGTCCATAGGATTCCATGCACACAACATTTAACATGTGTGACTGTGCCACACGCGCATAACTTTAAAGGCCGAAATGCACACACGCATAATGGCACCTCACAAATGTTCCCAAATTTTTGGACTCCAGTCTGTCAGAGGTCGCTCAACCAAAAGCGCATTGGGACCATAATTATGGTGAAAGGCGCTATAACAAATGAATTAATGAATGAATGGTGTGCAACACACCCGTGTGACTGCAAATGTGGAAAGTGGTGATTTTGAAAACTGTTAATCACAAAGGTCTGTGGGGTTCTTAATGAAGGGTTGTTTGTGTTAGTGCCACGGAGGCACTAATCAAGGCTTGCCCAAAATGTTCCAGCAATGCCCCAGCAGGGATTCATAGGTGGCAGGTGACCCCCTCCCAGTCTCTTTCAAGCAGACCCTTGGGCCGGTCCTGCCTTTGATTGCAGGGGGCCAGCAGATCCGTGTGAAACGGTAAGAGGGAATAGCCCAGTTCTCTGTGAGGTTCCAGCTCACTAGGATTTCAAAGCCCGTCCATCTACCCCCCCCCCCCCCCCCACACTCTGAAGGAAATACCCACTGACATAAGCATTGGTGTTAAACTTAACAGTGCAGAGCAACCTTCGCCTTGTTGGCTTGGTTGATATGAAAGCAAAACGTTCATCGTTCTTGCAGCACTGCAAAATGTATTAATATCCTGCATAACCGGGAGGATGGGGAGGGGCAATGCGCTCCCCTTGGTAACAAGAGGATGTCATGCAACATAGGTTTGAGCACTTAAGCTGGAGAAATCTGGCATAAAGCGCAATATAAATGAACAATAAGAAGAATGGCAGCATAAAATAATAACTCAAAGGCTCGTGGGGGTGGTTTCTTATTAAGCAATAATAAAGTGTTCGGCCGGCTTCACTAGCCGGTAACGGCCCGGGAACGCAGAACATGCTATTATTGCCATTAGCACCCTGAGGCAAACCCTTCGGGTGCTAATAGCAAATGAAGAAAAAAAAAACCTGCCCGCGTTGCTTCATTCACAGCAGCGGCCGGAGAGTCTCAGGATTGCCATGGGAATGGAACGCAGGTCTCCACTCAGAGCCCCTCTTCTATTTCCATGGCTTGAACAGGAGCCAAGCGGATGATGAGGCCCGGACGGAGGAGCCCTTTTCAGGTTAGGAGAGAGGGTGTTGGGGTGTTCAGGAGATGGATTTGGGGGCGAGAGGCAGGGGAGGAGGGAAAACAGCAGCGCTGGGTGGAGGGCGGGTGCCTAGAGCACCCGGGTTGCCCTGAGCCTCGGTTTGCATCGGTAGATTCAGCCCTGGTTTGGAGCAACCTGAATGGCTGCCGCACCCGCCAAGGGTACTAATGTGAGTTTTCTCATGAATATCAAACAAGGAAAGGGACTGCTTTAAAAAAAATGATGTGCATGGGTGGCACTTTATACTGAGGGTGCCACCAATGGCTTTAAGACACAGAAGCACGCTCCTTTCCACCAGAGGCTTTCCTATGCTGGCAGTAGGGTGCTGGGCATCGGCATCCTGTTTTCTTCCCAGTGCACTGTGCTACATGGAGCCACCTGGCCAGCGCATCACACCATCATGCTTGAGTAATACCTCTTGAACAGATACTGAATGGCGCAACAGAAATCTTGGCTTCATAGTGGCCTAGATGAGAAGCATCATGATTGCAGCTTCCCTGAGATCTTGCCCTGGTGGATCAACAAGGACGCCGGCCTATCTATTACAGCCTCAAGCTCCCAATGTTACCACGCCTCCAAGCATGCCTGGCATACATTCTTCCAAATGGATAAATTAATGCTGCAATTCTACTTCTTTTGCTTAACTTGGTTCTATGATGTTTTCTAATTTGGCAGATTGCTTTATTATATGATTTGTGTGTTTATGGTCATGTTGAAATTCAAACATATTTTGTTTTAGCCCTCGCAAGCCCATCATTAACATATCAGTACCAACTAGAGGTGGCTAGATATTGGGTCAAGCGCCTAAACACCCCCTTCCCCACGTTTGAAGCACGGGTATCAGATTTGATGAAAAAAAGGTAGGTGAATGACACACTGTTTCTTAAGAGACACACTGTGGCTTTGGTGTACAGGTCTCCCTCCCAACAACCCCTCAGGTTTCCTTCACCCGAATCCGGATCTTTTCTCAAACACAGTTCAAAACACAGGCTTCCCTCAATGCGGGTTCGAGCATGCCTTAGTTCACAACACACACTAGATCTCCTTGAGTCGGGCTCAGATCTTTGTATTTCATACGTTCCAATTAGATCTTCCTCAGTCGGGCTTGGATCGTGGAATTTCAAACACAATGTCAAAGTAGATCTCTCTCAGTTGGGCTCGGATCTCGCTAATCGAACGTTCTACCAAAACTCCCTCAGTGGGGTTCGGATCTGGTTACTTGGGAGTTCACAGTTCAGCTTTTTTACATTCAGTTTTTAAATCAAAGACTTTCGACTGGGCCACAGGGTTTCACTCACAACTCCTCCTGACCACTTCGACAATCATAGTTTCTTACATAGGCTTTCCTCAGCCGGGCTTGAGCCTATCGCCTGAAATATCTTATCAACCCTTTTTTCACAGCTTTCACAACCATTCATCAATGTCTCTTGGTATTTGTAGCTCTCTTGCTCCTAGCGCTTTGCAGTTTCCCTTTTTGTTCACTGCTTTGTACTTAATGGGGTTTTTTCAAGACTGCGTTACTTTCTTACTTTGTTTTCCTACAACACACACTTCAAAGGGATTTTACAGAGTCTTTCGATTATGTGGCTTCCTGTTGCAGGACCACTCTGTTACTTTGTAATGCATGTGGTACATTTCAAACATGCCTTCAACTTGTCGGCGTACACGCAGGTTTCCCCAATGATACAGTTTCACTTGCTGTTGCAATTTGACTTGTTCTGACATCAACCAGACTTTTGTTCAATTCATTAACTCACCGGATGTCTTTCTCGCTTCTGGTTTGTGCCTTGAATATAGCATTCAAGGCTCCTTGCACAGCATTCCTTTCCTCCCCAACTCAGCCAATATCAGGGAGGGGAACAGGGCAACCTTGGGCTTGTTTCTCTTCCACACAGCTTTCTCCTTTGTACTCTCACAGCTTTGCAATCACAGGGAACTCCCGCCTGGCCTTCTCTCGAGTTTCTGCTTTCTCGAACGGCCCCTTGGTCTCTCCCTTCATGTTGCCTGGTTCGCCTGGGTCGCGGGAGAAACTTTTTCTCTGGAAACCAGCCTTTCTCAGTGTGTCTCTGTGGATTCCACCTTTTATGCAAATGGGGAGTGTTAACTGAAGTCAGGTCTGAGCAATTGCCTAGCCTTGCCCGACTCTGTGTGGCGTCATTAGTGTGACAACATGGTGGATTCCCATAGGAAATCATGATCATGGGAAATCGTCATTCTTCTTTCTTTGTTCTCTTTTGTCTCAGTACTTAGACCAGCAAGTGAGAAAGAGGGATTGTGGGAGTTGTAGTGTCTGATAGGAATAACAGTTAAGTCTGGCATATTACGGTCAGGAAGAGAAGGATGGTGTTCTGCAAAGGCTGAGGGAGAGTAGGCTGATGGATATCGGGAAAGAGGAATAGAATACTGCCTCTCACCCATGGGCATCCTCTTTCTACTCCCCAAGGATCCCCTACTCAGGTGATCCTCAAGCCCTTGTCCACCACCAGGGTCTGGATCCAAAGGTGATGGCCATGCCCTGGCCACCTGAGCCGAGAATCCAAGGGAAGAAAATGTGAGGATGTCCTCAGGTTTCTCACAGGGCTCACAACAGGAAGAGTTACTTGAGCAGATCTTCTCAAGCACTTGTTGAATGCGGCTAGATTAAAGCTGGCTCAGTATTGGAAAACTGCAGGAGGCCCGGTTGTTGCGCAATGGTGGGTCAAAATATGGGGGGTTATGGTGATGAAGAAGTTATTTGCATTGACAAATGGAAGCTATCCAAAATGTCTTAAAGTCTGGTAACCTTTTCAAGAATATGTGAGCGAAAGAGGACATCACTTTTATAGACCAATGTCATTGAGAAATGTTTCCATATTATGATTTAGTATAAGGTATCTGTTGAGTGGAATGTTTATGGAACCAATTAGTTGGGGAAGAAAGGGGGAATTTAGCATTGTGTTCGATTAAGAGAGGAGGAAAAGTTGGCACTTCTTGTGTCACCCACATGTTATTAAGTTTGGTTGATTGTTACAGTTTGATGGACAATATACATTGTAACTCAGCCACTGAGGACACCTTTTATGATGAGCCTGTGTACCAGTTGGGAAGGGTAAAATGCGAGACTGTATAGGTTTCAAATGCCAATCAAGTTTATTTAAAACATCATGCTGTGCCTTATCTGACCAAATCTGCCAGCTCAGTTTGCAGTGTATGCTATTAACATTAACCTCACTCATGGTCTACTCGACCAGTCAGCAAAATGCATGGCAATTAATCACTAGCCATTTGCAGTGTTGTTAGTAGCGATGGCCATGGTCGCTGCTAAACACACTGTAAATAATAAGCATACATATATATTCATGTGAGAATTGAATTCTGAGGTTAATAAAATGTGGTGCTCAATTAATTAGTAAAATTAACATGTATCGAGTTTATTGCAAAAGAAACAATGAAAAGAAAAACACACTCATTCTCTTCTGAAAAAATAATAAAACAAAAAACGCAAGACCAGTTCAGCACAGACAGCGCGAGGATGAGCTCTTTCTACAAATGAACTGTAGATGGTCCACGGAACACCACAAAATTTAATGCCAAAAAATCAAAAAAGTTAATTATCTCGGGAACGGGATGACCTATCGAGCTAGAAATTGTTGCATTAATTCGGCAATGAAATAAAGAATATTCCATGCAAAATTCATGATAACAGACCTCACCGTTCATGAGGAGTTACATCTCCAAGATCAACGCCACATACCACCCCACAAACACGACTTTGTTTTATAAATAAAGATAAAGAAACAGGGCAACCACGCAAATGGAAGTCAGGCTCCTAAATGGATCCCCTCTTCCAGCTGTCAACAAAGCCTGCAATCATGCTTAGCTGGTCAGCTGGTGCAGATTTCCTAAGTGCATGGAACACATAAAGGGTCTGATTCATGGAATTTATAGTGCAATGTTATTTTGCACTGCCAACAAACACCCTGGTACACAGGTACTTTGATCCAAAGTGCTTTACATAGCAATACATTATTATTATTACTAGCAAAGTGAAATTGGTACTCACTCACAGAAAGATGAAAGGTTGAGTTGACCTTGCCCTTATTTGAATCTGCGACCTGCAGATCAAACACAGATCAAAGCAACAAGCACTTAACCCGCTGATCCACCTTACCAGCAGGTCACAGTAAATCACATGCATGAAGTTTCAGCCTCAATCTCTTTTTATAAATAATGGTCATTGTAGATCACATGCATGGGCTACCCTTCCCACTTTCTTTCCGCTTGCTTCCTCTATGGTGCTCTCTGTCTCTGCTATCTTCTCCAACTGCTATTCTATTGACTATCCTATCCCTCTCACTAAGTCTGGCAGGAAGAAGCTCAAAAGGGATATCCTGGTTTCCAACCGAGGCCTCCCCATCGCTTATATCTACACCATTGCTTCCTCCTGACAGACCAATACCGACATTCTCCTTGCTGTTACCTCTCCAGGCCTATGAACACCCCATATTGTCTCTGTTCTCCCTCCTTTCTCATCTCCCATTAATGGTGGCACCCGGTGGGATGCCCTCCTGGTCCCCTTCCATTCCTCCAAGACCATCATTCATGTCTACTTGGATGGTACCGTCTTGGTTGAGGGCCCTACGGCCAATCTCCTCCTTTTCGATAGACACTTCCTGCATCTTATCAGTTTCCTTTAATCTCCTGATACTCATATCTACACCTTTCTGGCTCCTATTGCCACCTCCTCCCTCAGTCACCTCTCTGGCCCCCTCTGCTGCTTCTTTGGAGACTCTGTTGCCGCCCTCCTCCAGCACCTCTCTGGCACTCTTTGCTGCTTCGCTGACCCCTCTGCCATCTCCTCCCTCTGCTGCATCTCCGGCACCCTCTTCTTCCTCTCTAACCACTCTGCTATCACTTCCTTCCGCCTCTGTCTACTCTCGGGCTCCACTGACACTTCCGCAGGGTGGACCTCAAGCCTGTACCCCTCCACGGAAGTCCTGCAGGGGATGCAGGGGGAGTAGAAGTGAGGATGCAAAGGTGGCAATCTTTTCCACATCGCTAATCTTAACTCTCGCTCCGCTGTAAAACACTCCTCTGACATGCCATCTCCTGGAATAGCTGGATTTGGATGTACTCTGTCTCACCGAGACTTGGTTCACGGCCAGCTCTGTCTCAGGTTTTGACACTCCTTCCTGATGGCTACAAGATCCTCTCCAAACCCAGAACCAACTGTCTCGAAAGGTGTGTAGACCTGATTTTCCCAGAGTGGATCCCTGCTTCTGTCATTCCAACACAGGACTACTCTTTTCAATGCCTGATCTGCAGGCTCTTTATCTCTCTAGCTCTCCTTGCATTTCTCTCACTGTGGCCACTATCTACAGGCCGCATGGCTAGGTCACGCGCTTCATCTCTGAGTCGGATGACCTCTCCTCCTCCCTCCACCTTTCAACTTCTCCTCCTCAGGGACCAGACATCCACCTGGATGCCTCTAACCCCTCTTCGGGGTTCTTTCGCAACCTCTGCGACTCTCTCTCTGTCTCCCTATTTTTCCCTCCTGCCTGACTCACTCTGCAGGGCACACGTTGGACATTGTGATCTTCTCAGACCTCCCCCTATCAAAGCCTCTCACCACTCCTCTCTCTTGGAGTGACCACTTTCTTCGTCTCTCCCACCTCTCTCTCTCTACCCCTCAGTTCAAGCCTACCCCAGCTCTGCCACCAACCTTCTCGGTCATCAGGCCCATGAAGAGTGTGTCAGTGGAGGCTTTTGCCGCTTCTTTCTCTTCTCCTCCATCACCTTTGACTGACTCACACTCTGACACAGCCCTCTTCAACCTCCATCACTCTATCTCTAACACTCTTGACGTCCTTGCCCCTGTCATGAGGATCCGTTTGGAGTCCACATCCAAGCGCAACTCTTGGTACGATTCCGACCTCGCCACCCTTAAATGCAAATGTAGGGTGGCTGAGAGGAAGTGGAGGGCATCAAGCGCTCCCTCTGAAAAACTGGCCTGCCGCCTGCTCCAAAGGCATTACAGACTCCCTGTTTTCTAGAAGAAGAGAGCCTACATTCAAGCCCATATCTTTGCGGCCTCTAATAATTCAGCTGAACTTTTCAAAATCAGAAAGGAGCTGGCCAATCCTGCGGCAGTCTCTACCTCTTCTGTTCCCTCCCAGGCCCTCTGCACGGCTCTGGCCTCTTATTTCACCACTAGAACTCTGGACATCCTGTCCACTCTCTGTTCCTCTACCTCCTCTTCCTCCTCCTCTACTACCAATGATGCCCCTTTGGCCTTTCCCCTCCTTTCTCCTCCTTTCCCCTGTTGACCCCCAACAATGTTTCTAGACAAGACTGATCTATGAAAGTCTTGTCAATGAAGTTTCTCCCCTGCTCCTCCAGAACCATCAAGGACCATATCGACACCCTTGCTCCAGCCTTGGTCAATTTCTGCAACCACTCCTTTGCCACTGCAATCTTCCCTTTCCCCCCTTAAGCACTCCCTTGTGCACCCCCTTCTTAAAAAGCCTTCTGCCGATCCTTCCTCTCCAGCAAACTATCACCCGATCTCCATCATTCCTTTCCTGGCCAAACTCCTTTAAAAGCTGGCCATCTCCCAGGTTAATCTGCATACTAAATCTGTTGGTTGTCTCCACGACCACCAGTCTGGCTTAAGAGATGCCAGAAGCACCGAATCTGCTCTCCTGAAAACCTGTGAAGACTTGCTCTCTACTAACCTTCCTTCTGTCCTCATTCTCCTTGATCTATCCTCTGCTTTCGATGAGGTGAATAACGCCATCCTGCTCAATCGCCTCCGCGATAACCTGGGTATCTCTGATCAGGCCCTGGCCTGGTTGACGACCTTCTCACTGACCAATCCTCCCAGGTCCAACTTGGGTCTTTCCTCGTTTCTATCTCTCTTTCTACTTGTGGTGTACTTCAGGGGTCTAACCTCTCTCCCTGGCTTTTCAACCACTACCTTGCATCTGTTGCCCATCGCGTAGCTACATTCTGCTCTAACATTCAGTGTTATGCGGATGACACCCAGTTCTCCTTCAGGCTCCCCTCAGCCACCTCTGCTCCTTCTCTCATACCAGACTGTCTGGCTGTAATCCAGAAATTGGTGTGCTGCCAATGATCTCTGCCTGAATGCCAGTAAGACTGAGATCCTCCTCATTGGGACACCTGCTCCCTCCTTTCCTCTCTCACTCTGACCACCTACCCTGGGCACTCTTACTGTTCCTTCCGGTGAGGCCAAGAACCTTGATGTCATCGTCGACTCCCCACTTCTCTCCTCACATCTCTGATGTCTCTAAGAGGTCACGCTATCAGCTGCACCTCCTCAGCGGTATTCTGCCTTTTCTAAATTTCCCTCAGAAGCTCACTGTCTCTAGAGCTCTGCTGCTCTCTATGCTGGACTACTGCAACAGCCTCTTTCTAAATCTGCCTGCCTCTACTCTCCGACATTTCCAACTTATCCATAACAGGACTGCAAGACTTGTCCTTGGCCTTAAACCCAGGGAAAGTATCTCTCCAGGTCTGAAATCTCTCCACTGGCTCCCTGTGGCTGCAAGGATCAAGATCAAGACCCTTTGCATCGTCCACAAGGCTTTTTGGGACGGGTACCGGAATACCTCCAACTCTCTCTACCAAAATATCTTCCTCCTCTAGCTCTCTTCGCTCCGCCACCTCCAACTCCTTGAGGGTCAGTCGCTTCTCCAAGTGAAGAGTTGGGGGCAGATCTCTTGCTTTGGCTGGTGCCTCCCTCAGGAACAGCATCCCTGCCTCTCTGAAACTTGAGCAGAACCATCTGCAGTTCCGTAAGCACCTCAAGACCTTCCTCTTTGTTTCTGCTTTCTCTCTCCCTTGCTGATCTCCCTGACTGCTCTGCACACTGGCCACCTGCCCACCCACTGAAACCTGGTTCCAGGCACCTGCATGTCCAGTTGCCCTTACACTGCCTTTGGGCCCCCCAAGCACTTACGCTTCTGTATCTGGAACCCTATAGTCCCCTGTCTCTCTGCACTTAGGAGCCAACTTCCAGCAGCATTTATGAGTTCCTGCCCTTGCCCCCCCAACCCGGCCCTTCTCCCGCCTTCCTACTCCCCGCACTTGCGCAATCTAAATGACACAAGGCCTAGTAAGATTGTTGTTTTGTCCTCTCACTGCTCTCCCCCTTGTCTTGTTGCGCCTAGAAACACTTGTGTACAGGCCCATTATAAATGACTTATATCATATGATATCATATCATGAAGCTGCTGCCACAACCTACCTATGGTAATAATGGACACTGTAAATTCTGTGAAGGCGTCATGAAGCAAGACACAGAAAACAAATTCAAAGTTCAAAATAAAATGGTTATTAACTCAAAGGTCAGGATGGTTGAAGGCCTAACTTGCCCTGTGCTAAGGTGGGATTTCCCTACCTGAATAAAACTAGGGAAAGTCTGAGTCAGAAAGTTAAGTCTGTCTGTGTCCAAAACGTACACTTGCAGTCACAACGAAAGCTAAACAATGTGTAAGGATGTCAACAATAAACTAAATTGTGATCAAAACAAATTTCAGAGCTTCTTCCAATCCTAGCTTCCTATTCAGCTTCCCTTCCCCAAGTTCAAGAAAGTTCCACACGATTTCACACAAGTTCCCAACACGGTTGGGAGGACTGGGGCATACTAACCCTCACGGATGTCCTACAGGACGGACACCTCAAACCGTTTGCAACATTACAAGAGGAGTTTGATCTACCACCCTGTCACATATATAGACACATGCAACTGTCACACGCCCTACGTACACAGTTCCCCACCTTTTCAGACATCCCTGCAAGCTCACCCCTCGAGGTCAATGTACTACATGCAAGGATCCTAGCAAAACCCACTTCGACACTGTATCAGGTGATTACTGCATTCGGCGCTCAGGACCTAACCCACCTGCGAGATAGATGGGAACGCCTTGTAGGCCCCCTGGAGTCGGAGGAGTGGGTGGAGGCCATGATGTTCCCCCGCGAAATAGGCATAGATGCCAAACTAAGGTTAATACAGTAAAAACGACTAAATCATGCCTACCATTCCTGGCCAACGCTAGCCAAGTGGGGACTGATAGAGGACGCCCACTGCCCCAAGTGCCGTAGGGTGCCCAGTACTTTTTACCATATGCTCTGGGAATGTGATGTCATTCATAAATTCTGGAGGGAATGTATGCACAAAATCAACAAGGTCTTGGATAACCCGTCCCCATTGGAACCCAAGGTCGCACTACTGGGCATCCGGGGGGAAACGGATCACACAAAGGGAGAAAAAACATTTTTGGCCATAGCATTGGGCATTACTAAAAGACTGGTGGCCACCACATGGGGGCGCCCGATGGGCCCACTATTAACAGATGGACCAACGAGATGAACAGGTGTGCGTCCATGGAAAAACACATATACGCTGCCAGGAAAATTCCAGAAAGTATGGGGCAAATGGTCTGGCATTATATGACTAAGATGGTCTCACCACCTACCCCGATACTATTAACTGTATCCGTTGTCCCACTCCCCTGTGGAACCACCCGCCTGCCAGCCCACCTCTCCCCAACAAACTGGCCCACGCCCATCCATTCCATGATGACCTGACCCACTTGACCACTGTCTAATATATGCGCAATGTTTCGTTGGTTAGCTTTGGCTGATCTACCCTTTGTCTGAATGTGTTTATCCCGTATTTGGTTGTTTGTTGGACGACGGGTATGCCCGCCTTGTTGTTGTAAACCAATAAAAAGAATTTATCCAAAAAAAGAAAGTTCCACAATAGTCTCAGGATTACCTTTCCCACGTTCACAATAGTTCCACAAATTCAAAGGGTTCCTTTCCCAAAGTTCAAGGCAACACAGTTCCACAAAACCTCAGGGTTCCCTTCCCCAAATTCAAACCAACACAGTTCCAAAATAAAGGGTCTTGAGGGCTCCTTCCTCAAGACAGTATTAAAGTTCATGAAGTCAATGAGTTTCCTTCCCCAGGATTTCCACTCGCCACATTATACTTGATTTCAGTCTTTCAATGTTCAACACAACTCCAGATCAATTTGACACTCCTTCTGGATTGGATCGCTTATTCTTGGTTTACTTCAACAATTTCTTTGGCTTTCATAAGTGAGGGTTGCGTGGTCTAGACGCAGTTGTCGGGCCACACGGTTCACCCATCACATGTCGTGCAACCAGAAACACTAGACACTTCAACCCACACAGGTTCTACTGTATCTATCCCTGTGTGTCAAGGTTCACACTCACTTGACTTCTCCTAGTCGGCCTGTTGGCTTTATGGGAAGATTCACACACAATTGGCCTCTTGGCTTTGGAACAATGTGTCACATATCCTTTTGCCAGTCTTTCACCTTGCCGCACGTTATTCATGCATGAAGTTCACTTTCGGGTGGTTTTATTTCTTCCCACATTTCTGTCATGCTCTTTCACAAAACTTCCACACTTGCTCTCTTGTATCGTGCGTTGCTTTAAATGGGTAGTTTCACCATTTATCTCTCATCAGATCATAGGTTTGCCCATGACGTTATAATTCAGTTCGGTATTCAGTATTAGTGACTTTTTCCTTCGTCGCTTAATTTTAATTTACCCTGTGGATTCAGGTTTATTGCCATCTGCGCACATTATTCTGGTCAATCGGCATTCGTTTCACTGTCACGCAGCCCCTAGGAACACCCCAGCTTCGAGTGACATTCCCCTTCACTCACCGGTCCTCAGCATTTCATTCGGGCAGCTGCGTTATTTCCCTTCTGCTCCACCTGCTGGCTTGCCTTAAACTGCAAGCCCTGCTCACACTTCTGAAGTGTCTCTGCTCCTGTCGGCAGCTCTGCTTCCTTTCCGTAGACGCTGGTGGATATTTTGCTTTCCCTGTGGTGTCCGCAGCTCTGGCTGCGAATCTCTTACACCGGAGGCTCCCAAACATGTGGATTCTGTACGGCCCACCTGCTCCTGTGCTCCCCAGTTCGTCAGGATCATAAGATGGTATACTGGCTTCCTTGCAGGACTCCCCATAGCTGCCGCCTCGCAAACAGGACTCCCTGCTGGTCAACCTGTTGGTCTCTCTCTTGCTGGTCTCTCTCTTGCTGGTTTCCTTCCTTCTTACACACCTGCACCCACTTGGCAGGTTGCAGGTGTGAGTTCCCAATTGGCTTTGCCTGACTGCAATTAAAGAGATATGCCTGACCTTTACAGTACGTTGCAGGCGTCTCAGAACTAGAGTGGTGAAATGACCTACTGTTGTCCACTATTCGTAGTCGCCTCTTCCTCGTCCCAGTACTGTAATAGTTTGAATGAGGAAAATTGAGGGCAGCCATTTTACAGTATCCCAGAAAGGCTGTAGCAGGGTTAGGTTGGTTGGTATAAGGGAAAGGGGGATACCATGTCTCACCTCTGGGTAACCTCTTCCCAATCCCCAAGGACCCGCCACCCAGGTGATCCTCCCTCACTTCTCCGCCCCTGTAACGCTCACCTGGTTCCCACGGAGGCGCGGCGTCGAAGGCGCAGAACTCTGAAGATGGACAGGAAGGGCCCCTCTATTCTGGCTTCCCTGGCTCGTTGGATACCCTCCTGTGCGTGAAAAGGGAGTATTACCAACTGTGGAACAATGCTCCAAGCCTCCCACTCCCTTCAAACCCTCCACGATACCTCCTCCATGATTCCCCGTGAAACCTCACCTTAGGGTTTGGAAGGATGAGCTCTCCATCCTGCTTCTGATGCAGGGGCGCGTTGAAACCCAGTTACTTCACTGGATTGAGGATTGATGGGAGTTCAGGTAAGCTTGACTGTTCAGGTAAGGCGCTGTAAAAGTTCTGTTCAAAAGTTCAAGCTTAATAATAATGTTCGTTGTCTAATTGCAGCAAGCGCTAATGCTTATGTCTTTTTCCCCTTAGGGGCCGGGGTTCGGAGTGCCGGGGATATGGCGCCGACCCGAAGTGAAACAGTTCTGGATAAGCGCTCAGGGAATGTCTTTGCATTCGCTCATTCAATGTCTTTGTCTTTTTTCCCCATAGGGGCCGGGGTCCGGAGATGCCAGGAAGCGGCAGGACCCGAAATGCAGTGGGAATAATCCAACAGGTAAGACTTAAAAGGAAACTGAGCTTTCCTTATTCCTTTTCTGCCTCTCACCTTTGTTCTTGTCTTTTTTCCTCTAGGCGCCGGGGCGTAGCTGAATCCGGAAGATCGCTGCTGAAGATGGAAGCGCCTTGCAAAGGTGAGTAAAATGCAGCGCTGCAGCGATCGAAACAAAATGCCTTTAAAATGATGTCTTCCTTTTCAGGGCCGTTGGAGAAATGAATCCGGGATGCAGATTTAGCAGGTAAGGGCTTTTCTTCTCCTATTCTCTTCCTTTCTCCCCTTGCAGGTGTTCCAGGGTGCTGGCAGGCGTGGCTGAAGTCAGGATGCAGGAGCTGACACGGTGAGCGTCCAGCTGCTAGGTGCAGAACAACGCGAAGCACGTGTGGCTGTTCGGGTGGGGTTTAAATAGCCTTGGAAGAAGTTCCTGGTATGTATCCTTCCACCAATCAGGTATGTATCCTTCCCCGACCACACCCGGGTGGTGAAGTAGTCCTACAGGTAAAGTAGTCCCATTCAGGCCTCAAGAGGGCCTGGATGAAGCAGCAAGGTCTGCATCAGGTAAGTGTGCACCCAAGCACTTAAACACATATCCTCTTCTATGAGCCTGGCACCTAAGGCGCCAGGACTGGGGTCCACTATGAGCCTGGCGCCTAAGGCGCCAGGACTGAGTCCAAAGGGCCCCGACTTGGGCCCGCTGAGACTTCCCTGGGGAAAATGATGTCTGCCTCTGGGGTTGCTGGGCCCGGCCTGGCTCCTTGGAGGTAGGCATCATGACAGCCCCCCACGGTTGGGATCCAAAAGCAATGGCCGTTCCCGGGCCACCTGAGCAGAGGATGCAGGGGGAGTAGAAGTGAGGATACCCTCAGGATTCTCACAATCCCTTGAATGATCCTGAGGCAACAACCTATCTATAACAGTAATTGCCACTGTAAATCCCTTGCCTGAGGCTGTGCCACAACCTATCTTTGCCACTAACGGTCACGGTAAATCACTTGCATCCCCCACCATAGACACACATGCACACATTGCATTAATGCAAGCCGATACTCATGCCCAGACACCCACACACTCATTCAGAAAGATGCGCAAAAGCATGCAAAATGATTGTAACATACACATACATACATGTACAGCTACAGACTCAATCAACTAGTCTTAAAAAAGCACACGCATGGCATGAATTATAGTCAAGTATCCAAGTATGGAACCAAATGAGGGGGTCTAACACCTGAATCTTCCCTTATTCATCATGTTAACACACTGTGATTCAGATGATTTTACTTAGTAATTACTTTCTATGCACCAATCATTTGATTTTTTTTTGGGGGGGGGGGTGTTGCTTTTGCCCTTTTTGAAGAATTTTAGTTTTCTCTAAAGAAAACAAGAGAAAGAACTACAAATTCACCTACTCTGGGAATAGAGTCAAAGAAAAACCTTAAACTCTTCATCCCAGAACACAGGAGTCGTTGTCTGAGCCAACTCGGTCTAGTGACTTTTTAACCGCGGTCCCTGTTAAGCATACCACTTATAAAGAAAAGCTGCATTCCATAGAAACGGAATAAAATTGGTTTCATTTTCACTTGGAAAGCAACTAGCACTTGGGAAAAAGGGCAAAAGGAACAAGAAAACCCCCCAAAAAGCCAAATGATTGGTGTATAGAAAGTAATTAATAAGTAAAATCATCTGAATCCCAGTGTGTTACCATGAATTATAGCCAAGCATGCATGCAAGTGAAGTGGGAGAATGGAAGAAACGGCTCCCAACAATCATCTCCCACCCTTGGCCTAGAGGATCACGGCCCAGACACCCACCACGAGAGGAGTTTGCCCATATACCAGATGACTAAGTACCCTGGTACAAGAACATACGGATGTGCCCACCCGTGTGCCCGCCAGCCTGCCATACCCTCGCCGACGCCTGCGGCATGGAGGGACTCGACTGAATCATCCAGCACTAACTCAACACATCGTTAGAGATGCCATGACGACTCAGCCAACGGACAGAATACCCGTGCAACATACACACTGGACACTCTCACACCAATCCGCACGAAGAACATATTCAGTGCTATGACGTAGGTGACGGACACACCCACAGATGCACATCTTTATTATTTTTCACTTAGGCTTCTCAAAATGCAGAAACGCAAGACGCACAATGAACTCATCTAAAAGCTTGCTTACGCTTCTCCTAAACCCATGTGCAACAACGAAAAGTCTAATGAAGGCACGATACTGGGGACAAAGCAATATGGCACCATGACCTAAAGCGCCTGTGTACCAAACGGCTCCACTTATACACCAGGCCCGAGTAGGCCTCAAGCAAGAGTTTTCCATGAACATTGAATGAGCAAGAATACAGTAGCTGAGCCCGCAGAATGAGCCCGGCGAAAGCAGACAGTCAAGGGCACGATGTTGCTAACTCGCATGCCACAAGTCGACACCAAGGTCACCCCTGCAATTAAGCGAGGCGCACAGTGGAAAATGCAATATTAATTGTGCAGAATTATGCCTCAACCACGGTCCCTCCTCACGTGACCAAGCCGAACCTGACAGAGTGCCAGGCCCGGGAGGAGAGAGACGCCTGGATTCCCTGCTTCAAAGGCTCAGGCAGATACAAGTAAGCGTCTCAAAGGACATCTGCAGCAGTGGGAGTAACCAGCCTTCCAGCATATGAATAAATCTTACATTGTCTACACATATCAATAGTGAAACATTGTTGCAAATGACAGGTGCACCGCGAGCTGGGAACAGCGATGGTCCCAGACTGGGGGGGCTCGTGTGTGGACCAATCAGAACATGGGGCTCTTATCACTGACGCCACTAACATTGACCAATCCTCAGGGGCCTTCAAGTAACAATTTTCATGTATCAATTTGAAGGGACAACCCAAGTATACCACCTGACTAACCCTCGACCACTAACAAAGCTCCCTATACGTATGCTATACTAACCCTACCACTCGAGGAGCCAATCCAGAGTGGCGATAGGTTTTTTGCTAACTTTCCCAGGTGACGCAAGTAGCGCGTCATACTAAGGTAAAAAGGGCCTGCGAGCCCATGGTGAAGTGAGAGTGTCAGGACGGACGTGTACGTTCCTTGACCCATCCCTGCCGTTTGTTCAATAAACAGCAGAACCACCTTGCTTCTTGCGTGTGCCTCATACTCATTTTTGGGATACACGGGAGGAGTTGGGGCCTCCCTGCCCGGAGGTCCGCGGACGGAGCTGCCGGCCCCGGGAGAATTTCCCCCCGACACAAGAATAACACACCTTCCTTAGGCGTTCTTTCTTCAGGCCGATTTGTACAGGGCAGGAACATGATCACGGCACCGGATGAGAATGAATCCTGTCACGCAGCACCGGCACACCCCAGAAGAACTATAATACCCAAGTAGTGCTACATGTTGGAAGCATGCCATGCCACACATGCTGGTGCACACAATTCCGTTTTTTGATGAAATTTGGAAAATCAGGTCTGGCACTCTGAGCGCTCACCCTGTGGGAGGTGTGACCTGCGTACAGAGACAAGACCAGGGGGCAACCACCGCCCCCCAGCTCTGCCACTGCACATACTCTGATGCTAACATAGACATGCATGGAGACACAGCTACACACAAACACACTCACACACAGCATGCATTACATTCAAACAAATAACACAATTACCTTAGGTCTTAGCTCTTCAGCCAGAGGCTAATGGGGCAGGGGCACGGCATTGGTTGAGAACGAATCCAGGTGCACAGTGCCAGCATACCCCAGAAGAACTATAACACCCGGAGCATGGTGGCACTGCACCGCTGAGCAATTTGGTTGCTATTTGACCTGCGGGAAGCATACCATGCTGCACAATTTCAACTAAATTTGGAAAATCTGGCTGGCACCCTGGGCATCGCCTTGCCGGAGGCAAGGGGGGACCGGGCACAGAGGAGAGACTGGGGTGGGGGAACCACGCCCCGCCCACATCCACCACTGCTCAGAGCCTCTCGGCCTCACAAAAGACCACAATTCCGCTGCTCGCCTTGCCTCAGGCCCATCAGCGGCACTCACCAACCACGACGGACACTCTGCGCTACTGCAGCAGGGGCAAGGATAAATAAAGGCCAACTAAGACAGGTAATATTTAAACAATTTTGAGAAGAAGGTGGTGCTAGAATGGGACAAATTACTCTGGGAAATGACCTCCTCCCGAGGTGGGGATGGCCAAAACAATGGGGGGGAGGGGCAAGTGATAGGCTTGTAAAAGGTGTAAATAGCACAGTGCTAAAAAATCACTTCATTTCCTAAGGATGAAGCAAACTCAATCACATCATAACTCTGAAAACACATACATGGTTATAATAACATGCAAGCAAAAAAAATAATAATAATAAAATGAGGACAATGTTTGCTTTATTTTCTCCATCCTGAATGGAACTTTACAGTGTGAGCCTAAAAAGTTACGTAAGACTGAACAAACTAATTCACTCTGGGTTTTACAACTGTCAAGATTGAAAGAAACAAAGTGGGAAAATATGCACAATGTGGTCACTTGCTTGTAGTAACTTGTTATTCTGCACCGTCACCTTAGGCCTCATGAAACCCTTCAATTTCTAATCACCAACATGCCCACTTCTTAAGAGACATGCTGATGACCATAGGCTCTCTCCATTGCTCTCTGTCTGCAGTGCCTACAACCATTTGCACCCCTTGTGCACCCTCTTCTCAAGAAACCCTCAGCTGACCCCTCTTGCCCGGCTAACTATCGCCCGATCTCCATCACTCCTTTCCTGGGCAAACTCCTGGAAAAGCTGGCCATCTCCCAGCTTAATCGTCACACTGAATCTGTTGGTTGTCTATGACCATCAGTCTGGCTTCAGAGCAGCCAGAAGCACGGAAACTGCTCTCCTGAACATCTGTGTAGACCTGCTCTGCAACCTCGATTCAAATACCCCTCTGTCCTCATCTTACTCGATCTCTCTTCTGCCTTTGACACAGTCAACCAAGCCATCCTGCTCAACCGGCTCCATGATAACCTGGGTATCACTGATCAGGCCCTGGCCGACCTCTTTCCTCTCCGATCGACCCTCCCAGGTCCAACTTGGGTCCTTCCTCTCCTCTATCTCTCTCTCTACCTGTGGTGTTTCCCAAGGGTCTAACCTCTCCCCTTGGCTGTTCAACCAATGCCTGACACCTCTTGCCCACTGCATTGCCGCTCTCTGCCCCAACTTTCAGTGCTATGTGGCTGACACTCAGCTCCTTTTCAGGCTCCCTTCTGCCACCTCTTCTCCTTCTCTCGTCTCTGACTGTCTGTCATCCAGGAGTGTTGTGCCGCCAACAATCCCTGCCTTAATGCCAGTAAAACAGAGATTCTCCTCATCAGCACACCTGCTCCCTCCTTTCCTGTCACTCTCTGGCCAGCCTCCCTTGGCCCTCTTCCTGGTCCCACCCTTGAGGCTAAGAACCTCAGAGGCATCTTCAACTCCACACTCTCCTTCTCTCCTCACATCTCTGATGTCTCTAAGAAGTATAACTACCAGCTGCGCCTCCTCAGAGGTATTCTTCCTTTCCTCACCTTCCATCAGAAGCCCGCTGTCTCCAGAGCTTGGGTTCTCTCTAGGCCAGACTACTGCAACAGCCTCTTTCAAAATCTGCCTGCATCTACTCTCTGCCCTCTGCAACTCATCCAGAACAGTACTGCAAGACTTGTCCTTGTCCTCAAGCCCAGGGATCGTATCTCTCCAGCAGTGAAATCTCTGTACTGGCTCCCAGTAGCTGTGAGGATTAAGTTCGAGACCCTCTGCATTGTCCACAAGGCCTTCAGGGTTTTGGAGCCTCAATACCTCCAACTCTCTCTACATCAGGGGTGTTGGTAGGTCTGGAAAAGATACGGGATTATGCTAATGTCAGAACAGTCAGGATTCTGGGCTGACAACCCTTTTGGTTGTAGCCTGTGTGCTTTTATCCAGGGCTACAATCAAAAGATCTGGGGCTATAGCCCCCTCAGTCACCCCCACTAGCAACACCACTGCTCTACGTAACTATCTTCCTTCTCGAGCTCTTCGCTCCTCTGCCTCCAAATCCCTCAGGGTGAGTCGCTTCTCCAAGCAACGAGTTGGTGGTAGCTCTCTTTCTTCGGCTGGGTCCTCCTTCTGGAACAGCCTCCCTGCCTCCCTGAAACTTGAGAAGAACCATCTCCGGTTCCCGAAGCACCGCAAGACCTTCCTCTTTGCTTCTGCCTTCTCTCTTCCTCTACACTGCTGATTACCTGTCTGATACTGCAGTGGTCACCTGGCTACCCTCTGATACCGGGCCCAGGTCCCTATCCATCCAGTTGCACACCTGCACTGCCTTCTGGCAACCCTTGCACTTGGGTCTGTATCTGTAACCCTACAGTCCCACTACCTGCACTCTGGACACCTGCTGTCTGCACTTACCTTTGCACTTGCCACCAACTGGCCGCACTTCTTTTATTGTTTGATCCCATGTACTGCACTGCGCCCTCGCACTTTTCCCCACCCCTCTCCCTTGCACTTGCACGATCTCAATGTCATCTGGCCTACAAAGATCGTTGTCTCTGTCTTCCCTCTGTTCCCCCTCCCTTGCCTCATCACGCCTTAAAAAACTCTTGTATAGGCGAGTTATAAATGCCATATCATATCATTTAATGTAAAAGAAACATAATCAAAAGAAAAATTCAAAGCGCTTTTGTAAGGTAGGAAGTTAGTCTCGAAGTGCTGGCAACAGCTGTTACCTGCGGGGGCAATTGTGTGCATAGGCTCGGGTCCTGCGGAGGCAATTGTGTTCATAGGCTCAGGTCCTGCGGGGGCAATTGTGCTAATAGGCTCGGGTCCCGGGGGTGGGGGGCGGTATTCTGCAGAATTTCAGATCCGCAGAAATCGGGCGTTTTTCCTGCACTGGAGCAAGGAAATAAGGAAGGCACTCCACATACCTTGTCCTTAAGTTCAGTGTGTGGTCTGTGGCCTGCGCAGAAGATGAATCCCCAGCCACTCTTAGAACTCCCTCCTAGGGTCCAGAGAGCCGGGGGCTGGAGGGGAGGTATCACTTCCCCCGGCCCAGTGGGGCCAGGCCAGCACAGAAACAAATAAGCCAAGTAGCGATCAACAAATGGAGCTGTGCACATGACCAAGAAGCACAGGCCTGTGACATTCCGTGCACAGGCAGGGGACCTGCACTGACTCTCACTCCACACTGCATATAGCAAACCCTCACGCGAGGAGCACATTGCAAACGCACATCGCAGTGGAGTTTGCAAATCACACAGGGTTGGCGCGTGGCAGGGGCCACTGGCTTTGAAGGGCGTCCCGGCAGAGGGCGTTGCTGCCACCCCTGCCCTCATCTCCGGGACTTGTAATAGGCCTGTCTGTATCCTGCATTACAGGTGTCATGAAGGTCAGTGGAGTCCTGGCACGAGGGTTGTGTGTGCCGAAATGCAGTCCCAATCTCCAACATGTCTGCTACGTGATGGGTGCTGTGCTTGGATATTGCTAAAGGCTGGGTCTGTGGGGAGGCCTGCCATGTTCTAAGACTGAGGATGAGTCACGTGTGCAGTATTGGCAGAGGGCCCCCAAACTGCACACTTCACATGAATTTTTGAATCTTCATCAGCCTTGATAAAGACCCACGGGTCGAAACACGTGTTGGCTGAAAAACAAGGGATACAATTGCCCCTTAATGTACTCAGTGCATACCGACTGAATGTTAAAAACAACTCAGCAATAGCACTAATAAAAGCGAAACTTGTATCGCAATAACTACTGCGTTAGAACTATTCGTTGAACCACTGAAGCAAGATAACCAAGAGAAAACGTTCTTCTTCCCCGTATGTCTGTCCCTTTGGTTTTACCATGGGGTGCGATCCGGCGGCCAGCAAAATGTCCCAATGTAAGTATAGGGACGTGCTCGCAGGTGACCTTAGGAGCGGAAAGGGGGGAGGCAGGCGGGAGCCACTGGAGCACCCGTGTACTCGGCACCCTTGTCTGTGCGATTTCTGACCATTACTCTGGAGTCAACAGGATTCGAGCTATTTAGCTCCTGCTTCTACTCGAGCGGGGCCTGATTAGCTTAAAACCAACAGTCACCAGGGGCTACATTGGGCGCCTCAGGCCAACTGGTGCCTTAGATGCATGTATATGTGATATTGACTTTGAGTGTTTGAGGGTGTAGATAAACAAGAATTCAGAAACATCTAGGACACGTTTAAATAGAAGGGATCATACAAAATGGACGGAATGTGAAAGTATGCATCTCATGTGGAAGTCAGAGGTGCAGTGCACTGTGCACATGCCCCCGGGTGCCCAGCAGTAGCTCATGCCTACTGGGCGTTGTCTGGCACCCAGGAAGCTGGCTTTAGCTCATGCTCATCGAATCTTAATTTCGAACCCTGAGTCGCTTGTGATTGGGTGATCTGTGGAAGGCTTATAAGCTTCCAGGTTTGTTTGAGTTGACAGCTGCGACATCATGGTGCGGAGAGGCAGAGTCTTTACGTGCAGGTTCTTTTGTTTACTTTACCGTCCGTGCTTTGGGTATGCACAGCTCTCAGCTCTCAGGTTTGCCCTTCAGCGTGATGACCAAGCCATTCATCTCTGATTTTCTTCGGCTGCTGGGACTTGTAGTTTTTCTAAATTTAAACAGGATTTGATTTTTTTTTTTTTAAAGGCCCTAGAATTCAAATAAGAGAAACAGGACTGGATGGAGAGTCACGCGTGGCAATGGAAAGCTTGGGAGCTCTGTGTCTATGGTATGGTCTGTCGCCCGCCTCCCTCTCCCGGATACTATAATACAGACCGACTCACAAGAAAGAGCCCCGGCCCCGTCCGTTTCAGCCTGCAAACAATTTTCCTACCAGATAATCATCACGAGTTTGGCGGTAATTCTGTGATTTTTCTGTGGAATTACTGCCAACTGATTTACTGTTTCCGTCACTTGATCCAGTGGATTTACTGCCCGGTTACGCGTGGTGGTAAGGTGGTATTAACCCCCATTTATGGAGTCTGTAGGACTCTGTGGGGATTCTTATGGATTTACTGTGAGTGGTAATTCTGCAGCAGTAAATCCTGCTATTTTATCCACAGTCAGGGGTGGAGCCCAGGGGCTTGAGAGCAGACAGGGCGGCCACCCCTCTCTCACGCCCTGCCCCCACACTCCCCGGCTCCCCCCTGGTGGCCAGTGTGCACCCTAGCCTCCCGCTACCAACCTATTATCCGCCCCTCCTGGCAGCAAAAGCCGCCACCGCCCCTATTGTCTACAGACTGAATTTGGTGGTGTCGTAAAGTGGCAGTAAAACCCTCATCTTGCTGCCATATTTTCACATACCTCTGAACTTGTAATGAGGCCCATTAATAAGCACCTCAGCGAATGGGTTGTCTAAAAGTGAGCTTTTAAAGAGTGGTGTGGGACCGGTGTTCTAATCTCAGCCTCCCCACTTAAGCAAGATCTGTGATCCTGGGCAAATTCCCCTTTTTTCCCCCCAGAACCTCAGTTCTCATCCCTGACAGTGGAGCGCTCAAAAGCAGGCCAACCGTAATGAAGGAGCTACATATAAAAAATAATCTTGACACTGGCATGTGTGCGTCAGTGACCACAATGCAGGCAGCAACACGTAAAAGCTGACTTGACAACCCTTAGAATTGTGTTCCTACCAAATAATGAAGAGGGAAAATCAGAACTAAACGGGGCACCAAAATCCCCCCCCCTCCGCCGCCCCCCCCCCCTCCCCCCCCTGTTCTTCCCAGTTCGTGGGGATTTCACTTACGCTGCCGCTTCCATTGTTATTATAAATCCTGGGGTTTCCCCCGTTTAAAGAGTCATCAAAAACCCGTTCGTCTTTTCCTGGTGCATCCCGGAAGAGCCCCTCCCTGACTCCCCTGTCAGAGGCAATTCCTAAAGATTACTTCATACCTGGGGCCGAGGGGGGGCCAGAGTCAGCAGCAAAACGAGGGCGCATCTCGGATGCACCCTCGGCCACTCCTACACAGGGCAGACACACCTACACAGTCTCACGCTCTCTCTACGGGAAACATGCCATGCAACGAGCCCTGCCGGCCTGCCTGGGGATCTCGGGACGTCTCAATGCCTCCCCTCCCCCTGGCTGGCGTCACAAAAGGGTGCCAGAGGGAGATAACCTACACACTTGCTCAGTGGAGGGAAGTGAGCAGAAACTCTTTGACTGACCCATCTAAACTGAAAAAGATATGGGCTTGACTTGACTGTCCGTTTATTAACCCTTAGCGTGTATTGTAGTGATCGAAGTGAGCGGGAACGGTCGGGAGCTGTGTTCCACTACTTTTGTTTTTTTCTGTTTACCATTCCTCTACTTATTACGACCATATTCACCATTCTTCCATTCATGTCCCTGTGCAAGTGTAAAGTTGTCCTAGTAGCCCTGATTACTAGTCACTTAGACTATTGTAATGTCCCGGCCGCAAGACCTAGTCACAGGTTGCACTATGCTTCCACCTACCCTCTTTCCTGCAGAGATCACAGTTCCACTACTTTTTTGGTACACTTCTACCATAGCGCCTACACCGGGGTGGACCGGTGGGTGTAATCACAGCATATGTGCCCAAAGCACTCAATATCCCTACTTCGCTCGAGGCACTAAGCCCGGATGTCCAGACACCGAATGCATTCCCAGGAATTTGGCACCCTTTAAGCCTGGCTAAACGTCCTGACAGGAATTAGAGGATTAAGGAGGGCGTAGGGCACCCAATTCCCATGAATGCCACCCCGGTGGCCGGGTGCTAAGGTTGTAGCCACCCGTGGTGCCATGGAGGTCTGGCCAAGTATTATAAAAATAATAGGAGAGCATTTTGAAGCCATGTGTGGCGTCCCCCAATCCTCAGAGTGACAATGGAAACATGGCGACACTGGAGGGTGCAGTGTTGGCTTTGCATGGCATACTAGGGCTTGTATGGTGCCCTCACCTACAGGAAGCAGTAAAAGGGCGGACAGGATGGAAAATCTGCAAACGAAAAGCAGGTCATAGTGCCTGGAAATGTGCTTAAAATCCTCCATCGTTATGGGCTGAGCCAATCCGAACATTTGTGAAAGGGTGATAATTAAGCAATATGCCCCGAGCGGCGGGGGCATTACTGACTGGGGCATATAGCTATTAGTAGCCCGGCCCGCAAAAACTGAGTCCGTTTTCCCTTTCCATGGCAGCCATCGGGAGCGGCCGCGATGGAAACGGAAGCGTTTCCAGCGCGTCCGCTCCCGAAAAAAAAAGAAGGTGAGTGCGGTTGGGAGGGCGGAAGGAAGGGGAAGGGGAAAACAAAAAAAACGTACCTGGGTCCCCGGCGGGGGACGATAGGGATGGCCCCGCTCCGAGTCTCCACACAGCAGGAGACTGCCATCATCCCCCACTGGGGACAAGGGATAGAAGGTAAGTGGGGTGGGGAGGTTGCGGAGGTGGGAGGAGGGAGTGAGGAAAAAAAAAGCCAAAGCCTTACCCGGGTCCCCGGCAGGGGCGAAGGCAACCTCTCGGGGGCGAAGGCAACCTCTCAGCCGTGGGGAGGCTCGGAGCGGGGATGGCCCCGCTTCGAGCATCAAAAAGAAGGTAAGTGGGGTTGGGAGGGCGGGAGTGGGACAGGGGGAAGAGGGAAAAAAAAAAGAAAAAAACATACCTGCGTCCCCGGCGTGGGACGAGGGAAGCCCCCAGCTGTGTGGAGGCGCAGAGCGGGGATGGGAGGGAGGGAAGGGAATACAAAAAAAAAATACTTATCCGAGTCCCCGGCGGGGGGCAAAGGCAGCCTCTCAGCCGCAGGGAGGCTCGGAGCGGGGATGGCCCCGCTTCGAGCCTCCTCATTGGCTGCGGGGTTGTCACACCCCCCTGCCGCGATCAAAGGCCGTGGAATCCCGACGGAGGGATTCCCGGCCGGGTAGGGACCTGGCGAGAGCCAATCAGAATTCTTGTTGCATTCAGATTGTCTCTCGCCGGGTTACTAATTATATTTAATAACTGGACCCAACGTATCACACTATGATTTTGCTCTCTCTTGCTTATTCTCTCACTCTCTCTCTGTCCTGCTTGGTCTCCCTCTCTCTTTCTCTGACTCTATGAGCCTCATTATAAATTTACTGGTAATTCCGGCGGGATACCAGCAAACTGACCTAACGTTTCCGCCGCCCGATATCTCGGAATTACCGGAATATTACAGGTGGCAGAAAGGGAGGTAAATCGCCCATTCCATGAAGGGGATTGCTAGTATTACCGCTGCTGGTAATACCGGCAGTTTTTTGCCAGTGGTGGCCTGATTTACCTCCAGCAAATCAGTGATCCCCGCCGGCAAACTTGAAGTTTTGCAGTGCGGTAAAAGTGCTGGTGACGGAATTACCGTCACTTTTCCTGCACCGCAGTGTAATGAGGCCCTATGTCTGTATCTCACTCTGTGTGTGAGAGTCACTTTGTCAGGCAGAGAGTTTGCTGGAGTCACTCAAACCGTTGCTGACGGCAGTACGACCAGCGAAAGGAGGGAAAGAGGTGCGGGGGCACTGTGTTAGACTGTGAAAAGCAGTGAGAGAGGGCTCCTTCGAGGTGAGGACTGGCCTAGTATTTGGAGACGTTCATTGCCATCTAGTGTGTCCTTCAGGAATGTTACCATCACACTGAGGGAGCATTGTCTACATGGAGGGTGGTAAGGGGTGCATTTTGGCTCTTTGGGTCGGATACCGGGCTATGACAAACATTAATAATTTAAGGGGCAGAGGAGCAGACTACAGGGTCTACAAATGCATGTGTTGTTTTGTTGATAATTTGTGATGCGTAAATGTAAACATTGGGTTAGTGCTCACTATAACCAGATTGTTGGTTTTTATCTGAGCACCACCCTTTCCAAGAAGGAAGGACATTCTTAGAGACAAAATTGTGTGTATTCTCTGCAAAAGAACATATAAAAAGAAGGGGTAGGGTATTTAATTATACTAACCTTGTAAACTGGCTCTTTTAAAAATGTTACAATGTTCATTTGTAATGTAACTTATAGTATGTATTGTAGTCATAATGGGAATGTTAGACCAATATTACTGAGCAAAGCACAATATTAAAAAATCTAGAATAACGAGTTACATTATTTTCTGATAGACGGTTATAATTCCAGGATGAACAGTCATGTACATTACGATTTTACTGCTTGGAAATACCCCATGTGAAAGGGTAGGAGGCCAAATAGCACAAGTAAGGGTTCCAGCCTGATTTCCATAACAACAAAGTGCATTTTGGAAACATAACAATGACCAAAGATCTTTATATTTGACAAATATGCCTGTGATAAAAGGTTTGATGGCAGGATTCAGAAAGTACCTATGGAACATTGGAGTGGTGCTAATTTCATTTCTCACAATACAATCCCTAACATTAAAGTGTTTGCAATCATGTGCCATGCATAGTCATTGGAACCGCTTCCGAATTTAGATGGGTGGGTAGAATGACCATGACATCTGTTACTCCACTGGTGTTTGAGTCCCGGAACACACCCCACGTATGGGCATTACGGTTCCGCACACAGCACGCATTATAAGTATGGGCCTACGCGTTGAAACACACATAGAAGTATAGGCCTACAAGTTCCAGCACTCTAAGTGCTGTTGGCTAAAAAGACAGGACTGGTTAAAGGAGTTGCAGAAGGCCATTTCACCAGCACCCCCAGATGTGCTTGTGGTCTAAAAGCCTGTACTGGAGAAGGCTGATACTAGTGACATGGGCTCAGTTGGCCACTCTGAAAGCAGCGTTCCCTTCTTTGTCACTCTGGATTACCTTCCAGCCCCCCTAACCCCCCACCCAATCCCGCCCTCTCACCCATATCTAAGGAAAGCCTTCTCCTGTGCTATCAACTCTCTGTGCCAACGCAAGAATCAGAGATATTGCACTGATGGTTCAGCCATACCCTGTGTCCCTATGGTGAAGTAGCCTTACAGCAGCACAGAAAACAAGCAATGGCAAAGCCAACAGTTTTAGCTTTTGTGAAGGCATGTGATAGGCATTTTTCAGGCACTGCCATAATGGTTCTACCTGGCCGTAAGACAGCAACATCTGGCAAATGGGGTTAGTATACAGGCATATTATGGCAGTGCCTTGCAAGTGTCTTTCCTGAGCTCTATTTGAGAGCCAACACTGTTGGTTTTGAAAAGGAATTGGTGCAAAGGGACAGATACAAGGACACACTAAAGGCTTATTGATGAAGTAGCTGAAGACACACTTAGTAAGAGCACCCTCGCCCCTTTGTGTCTGCACCCCCTTCCCCTTCGGGCTTGGCGTGCTTATATAAATGCCTAAATAAATAATACATAAATACAAAATAAAATGTTATATCCGGAGCTGGTTTACAGCCGCAATTAAGTCATTCCATTTCAGAAGACTTCTTTGAAATAACATGATCAGCGCCTCTAATACAGAGCTAGCTTAATGGGGTCAGAGTTGGCAGTGAGGAGGGTTGGGTGGGTAGGGCCAGGTAGTGGCTGGGAATGTCCATCTGCTATCGTGTGCAAGTGTGGTCAACTGGTGTGTGCAAAAAGCCATACAACACCCACGGCCTGTGTGTGCCTACTCCCATCACATCCCTCTCCCCTCTGCACTTCCCAGGCCAATAAATACGGCTATTAAAAAAAACACAACGCATATTTGCTTAATGCAATGTCATTGCAAAGGCCTACACGCGGCGTGTTCTTTGTAACATGCATGTTGCCAGGATTTGGTATAAATCACACAGATGTAGTATGATGCCATGGCGGAGGCAGCTTTTGGGGCAGGGGTGGGGGCGGATAATAGTTGCGCCAGCGGGAGGATGGGGGGGGGGGGGGACACTGGAACCAGGGGGAGGCCTATCCCCCTCCTGGCCCTGCCACTAGGAAAAAGAACTAAAAACATGTTAAAACGGAATATCGTTTGCAGTCAATCAGCTGAGAGTTGCAGCCAACCCCATGGAAGCAAAAGAAGGCCACCAAGGTATTGCTGCTTTCCCGCCAGCCCTCCTCGCCCAAAACACACACAAAGCGCGCCTCCGATGCGCGGTTTTCCACTGGCAACAGAACAGCTGCGTTTTCCGCAGGCAACTCGGGGAATCATGGCCCTCGCTCGGCGCCGGGCTGCAAACACACCAAAATAGACATGTCTAAAGGAAAAGAAATGACAGGAAGTGACCCGACCCCTCCCTCGAGCCCAAGTCCAAAAACCTCAGAAAAGCGGGCTCGCTGCCGGTGAAGCGTTTATAGCTCAGTGACAGCGCGCCTGTCCAACGCAGAGCAACACGGGTTCGAATCCCAGGTCCGTGCTTAGGGACCTCTTGGGTATTAAGCGCGTTATAAATAACTAATGTGGTGGCATAACGGGAAGGTAACAGTCGTTAATTGTCACTCAAGTGGTCTTACAAAATAAATCGTGAACACCCAAAAAAAAAAAAAAAAACCAAGAGAGAAGTGTTCCTGTATGGACTCCTTTCGGATCAAACACGCTATATCTGGTTTCCTGAAGAGACCTGCGTGAGGAGAAGTATCTCACCCCTAAGCCTCGCTATCGCTATCTTGGCTCGGAATCCGGTTTACCAACAGTGAAGAAGAAAACTCTCTGGCCGGACGCCGTCCACTCTCGTGTTCCCTGGACTCCAGCCTTTCATATCCCTTTACATTGCCCGGTTTCATAGATATGAGAGGTCCCTCGTCTTAGACGGGCGATGTCTCTCTCTCTCTCTCGCTTAGGGGGTCGGTCGGTCACTCACCAGAGGTCCTTCCCCCCCCCCCCCCCCCCCCCCAGGAGGCACTACCTGTCACGCATCTACTTTGAGGCACCAAATGTCCCTCTTCTGTAAAGTGGCGCCAGGTATCCCTCTCTTGCAGGAAGGCGTGAGACACCTCCGCCCTTCCATTCATGGGATGTCCACTTTCAAAGCTGAAATGTTGCTCTTCTATAGGGAGAAATGAGATCCCTCTTTCTAAGGAAACACAAACTTTCAGAGACAGACAGGCGATTTCTACGGGGAGAAAGAAGCCGCCCCTCTCCCCCCACAGAGGGCGTGAGATGCCCCTGTTGCACAGAGAGACCCCGATTGTTCGATGGCATAGTGTATGACAGCGGACCTCTTTGACGGGAAGAGGGGGCACTCTTCAGCGCGTGGCACGGGATGTCCCTCTTTCTGGAGACATACCCCCCCCAGCCTGACACAGAGCAACTATCAAGGCAAGAAGCTTCAAACTCCCCTTCAATATAAGGGCTGCCTTTCCTCGTTCCGACATCCCCCCGGCTCCCACCCAACTTCCCCCAGAAAGAGAGACATGCGCCCGTGGCAGATTTCACCCCCTCTAATCTGAAATGCCCTAGGGCAGGGGCGCTGGTGCGACTTCCATGCATGCCAGCCTGTACCATTCCGTTGCTGAACAGGGGCATGCTTAATGCGAGTTCAGAAACTTTGATCAAACTTTTCCTATCGCCCCTTTTCTTATACATCCTGAACCCTAGTCCAAAGATGTCACAGACATCCCCCCCATGTATTGTAGTGCCCTGCCTAGGATGTTCCCAGAGGCTGGCATGCCTGAGAAGGGAATTCGTCCCATTGGCCAGGCCAGAGGCTGGGCTAAGAATCTCCTTACCTGGCGCCTGTGAAGCTTCTGCCCCAGCCCCGCTCTGCCGCCTGCAGGACGTCAAAGGCTCTTCCTCGCGGTGTGTACGTTTGGAGAGTTGTGTGTCGGCTCCTTGGCGCCGCGGCTCCTCCTCCCTCTGAGCGGAGCTTTACTGGTGAGGTTAACCCCTTGCACGGCCCGGGAGGAGGAGTCCGCCCACGCCAGCTGGACTTACCTGTTCTGCCAGTGAACACCAGTGACGGTGGGGGCTTGCCTTTCATCTCCCAAGGCGCGTGGATGTCATGGTTGAAGCTTCACTTCCGCGGAGTTTCCCCCCTGAAATATTCTTCTCTCGCCCCCACCTCTCTCCCTTCCACATGAAATACAAACCGTACATTTCTACCATTACATGTCAGAATGTACATTTTCACTCTGTGACCATGCATTTCCATTCTGGCTACACCAAAAGATGTCAATATTCCCATATATGTACATACTCATGTTTGCTTTACGCATAATGCCAGTAATGCTACTATAAGAAAACATGTCCATTCCTGTAAAAAAAAAAAAAATGCCAAGCCACAGGAAGAAATGGCTAGACTGGCTGTACCAAAATGCCAGTCTAGCCACATAATAACACATGTCATGCCTACTTTGTTATAGATGCCCAGTGAAAAAAAAGTCATGCTACAATAATAAATGACTAGATTACACACATAATTCCACATTCACTCACTCATTTTAACATCAGTTGAGTGCACCGAACCCGCAACAGCGGCCATATAGGTATGTGAAATCCAATATATAAGGCACAAAAAATAACTTTATGTTTACTTGCATTTCCAATAATTGGTCAATCATTAATAGACACTATTTCTGCCTACAGTGGAGCCCATATATAGCAATTTCATCAGTAAATTGCACAGCTACTATTGGTAAGTGGCACAAAGATGCTTTTGACAATAATTGGCACACAACATGCTTATGTCTATTTATTGATAAAAATTATTATTATGCTTTTCTCTAGTGCTTCGCACGATTCGCAAGGATTTTCAAGGTAGAATACAATTTGGGAATTTATTTTCGAGTGTTGAGTATTATTGCACATGCATGACCAGTATTGGATCATATGCTAAACTAGCATTCCCTTTATTTTGTTCCCTTTTCCCTTCTTCTGCTCCTTGCACCTACATCGTATTGGAAATTCGACAACTCTGATTGGCCAACTAATATCCTTTGTTGAATTGGTTTCTCTGGTGCAATGCTGTTTGAACTGTTTGTGGATGTCTATCATTTATAATTTTTTCTGTTTGATTAATGGTCTCTAAAACCACCATTGTGCCCTGCTGTGTTTTGTGCTCTGTACATTTGGCACGAATTACCACTTGTATTCTTGCATTGCTATTGTACAATTGTTATGCAGCCTCAGATGAAGAGCCTTACAGCCCGAAACACGTGTCAGGCTGCCTGATCCTCAATTAAACTATGCAAAACTTGCATTTCTTTTGTTGTCCAAGTGCGCAGAGTGGAAGCAAACAACCTCTTTCTGTTTTGTATATCCCTGTGGGTAACCTGGCAGGCTGCCCACATCTTGCTTTTACCTGCAGCCCATCAACACACCAACGTTTAGTCAGTGCCCTGGTTCTCAATTAGTCCCTCTCTGCCAACTCTTTTCATTCTCATTTAAACATCCCATTCACCATACACTTGCTCATTCCGATGCGTACCCAGCTCCCCCGTACAACATACACTCATTCACACATACATTGCATACACACTCCCTACACAAATGCATACATACATAACGAGTTAACATGCAACACCCTTTAACACTGCCAGTTTCAGAAAAGGCTTCCTCGCCTCTTTGTCTAACAAAAAGCAAGTGAGCACATCAGGCCCCTCCCCTCGAATCTCAAAGAACACTTAACATTGTTATATGCTTGCCCGCATCCGTGGGGAGAGGGCGGAGGTGCACATTTGATTTTTCTGTGGCAGAAAGGCAATGGAAGCCTTTCTTAAAACTAGCAGCTTTAAAGTTTGTCTGTGTTTTTGCAAATACATTTTTCTGCACAAACACAGTAACACATTAACGCTGCCATTGTCAGGAAAGGCTTTTCTGCCTAACAAAAAGCAGGTGCACTCATCAGCCCCCTCCCCTTGGATGTGAAAGCACACATAACGTTGTTATATGTTCGCTCGCATCCGGGCTGATGTGTGCATTGTATTTTTGCAAGGCAGAGCAGTGACGGTAGCCTTTCCTGAAACTAGCAGCTTTAAAGTTTTACTGCGTTTGTGCAAATACATTTTTCTGCACAAAGTAACACTTTAAAACCACTGGTTTCAGGAAAGGCTTCTCTCCACTCAAGAACTAACAAAAACCTAGGTGCGTATGCCCCACTCCTCAGCTCACATTTCGAGGGGAGCTGGAGGCCGATTAGCTCAATGGCGTCGCACGCCTGACATGCGATAAAGTATCCCCTAGCTTACATTATAAGAAGTGAAGGCACTCCCCTGCACGCTCACACCCGAACAATGACAGCCTCTCGGAAAAAAGGCCCAGGACACTCTCGCAAGTATAACAAGTATTTATTCTACAAAAATAGGTATGTATCAGTAAAGAACTCTGCTGCTGTGGAACCTTCTGAGGTCTGTTGGCATGTGCGGTACAATATAAGCACAAACAACGTCACTAGTGACGTCATCATATACAGTACAGTTCTACAGTGCGGATTGGTGGAGGCCTTTAGCTGAAGGGCCTGCTCCATATGGGATGCCAGGCCATCGGTCCATCTTCATCTGCTCATCTTTGTACACGTGGGCGCTGGTGGTCTCCTCATGTGCGGTGAGCCGACCTAACAATTCATTAGCTACTCTGACACACAATGTTATTCTTCTGATTGTAACAATGCACCTGGCAGATACAAGGATGGGCTCGGGGGAGAGCCGAGGTCACACTAACTCATACACTCTTCACTCGCTCCCAGACAGATCAGCAACCCTCAATGTCCTCCATCTTAGTTTTAGGCTTTAATTGTGATGCTACCCTGCATCCCCCAGGACAAATCATGTGACCCACTTCTGAAGGCACGATAGCCTTGCCTTCTGATCTTAGTGATGGATTGAGTGGTGTAAAGGTTTTATGGTCAGTGGTCTGGGTTTGGACGGTGCCATGGCATGCAGGGGTCATGGGATGAAAGCATGGGAAAGCAGTATTTTTCGTGTGGGATTGTTGAGGGCAAGAGAGCTTTGCTATCTATCCGTCGGAGGGTACTGCCAAGAGGTGCTTTGTTCACTTCACACAACCTTGCGGGGTGCATTCTTCCCAAGCGCGAGTGCCTGTAACTTGCTGAACAATGGAGAAGGTTGTGGGTTTCTGAGACCTGGCCAGGGTGGGGGGGTGTGCACGCTCATGCAAGGGACCTAATGCTAACCCACAAAATGCTGTTCTTTGAGCTTGGACCTAACTTCTAAAATGGCTGCCATTTGGCAAGATAGCGTTCACACCCCTATCTACCATGTAGCTTCTAATACATACACAAAGGTAGTTGCAAACTCTATAGTATGTGCACTCTCCTCCTCCCTCGATGTGCTTTCTAAGCGTTTATTTCTCATTCAGTATCGCCTAGGGGAGTGGGAAATCCCTTTATCCTTCCCAACATTCCCCCCTTTGGTTAATCCTAAATTAATGAAGTCCCCCGCATTGTTATTTGCTACTAAGTTCCAATATACATTCTCCTCCTCCTTTGCACCATCTCTAACCTTTCAGCTTCTAGGAATGGTGGCGACTCATCTTTTGGGACCCATGATCAACAAACATCTTGCAAGCTCGTTCCAAACTTTGCATATTCTTCTGGGGTACATGTCATGGAAATACAACCCCCAACCCAGCTAAATCTATCCAGTGCTCAAGAATTTTCGTGGTCTGGTGGGGGTGTGGTAACTGTGCCACATGGGTCCAAAGGTGGTAGATCTCGACCATGCAAGGTTTGTTTGGGTCATCTGTTTGGCTACCGTTTTCTATGCTACTGCAAGGTGCTTTGGGTGCTCCCCCCAATGGAGACCATCACCATTGAGCTAGTGGGCATGGCCTTGGCACAACATCAGAGCCCCATTTGGCACATGCAAAAAATGAACAAAATATAGACGATGATGGGTACCAGCATCTTTACAATAACTCCCAGCGAGGATGGAGCCAAAGAAAAGTCAGAACAGACCAGTCTTCATCTTGCTTCTTTCTTCTTCTTTCTTCATGCGCACTCCGAGGTTATGCACATCTTCGAAAATGTGTGACAGAGAGCCATTCTCAGCATCTTCGGACGGTGTGAATGTGCAGCAGGAGTCCCCAATTATTTTGCACATGCCTCCCTCCATGGCAGTTAGCATATTGAGGACATAGCAGTTCTGCATCGTCATCAGCCTCAAGGCGTGGAGTTCAACCTTTATGACATTGAACCCTTGCCCGGTGTCATTAGCCAGCTGGATCAGTTCCCAGCTGAAAACCTGTAGCCATATAGCGTTGGCCACAGCCTGCAAACCAGGTAATAACAAAGAGGCAAAGAAGGTCTCCGCTATGGTGAAGAGTCGGTATTCATCAAGTATTTCCTCAGGCAAATTTGATGAGTCTTTGGACAGATAATTTGCTCGCTTCTTCCTCCGCAATTTGTCACGTTCTTCTTTCCCAGGGAGGGTGTGGAACTGCAGTGCTGTCAACGGGTTTCTCATTTCTTCTTCAGGAGTCGGGAAAGGGGTTGGGGCAAAAGTCTCTGTTGGCCCCCCCTTGCAAATGTACTTCTGGGATTACAAGTAGTGTCAGTCCAGAAAAAGTAGACACCCCTCAATGATGGAGGCAATGTATTCTGTTGGCCGAAGACCAACCGCCTCATGTGTTTAGTATTAGAAATACATAGCCATAAGCTTGACTAAAGGGGGGCCATTTTGAAGTGATTGAAATCGCCATTTTGTTTTCTAACCTTTGGCTCTTGCCTTCTGTTAAAACTGCTTTGCTGAAAACTTATTCTGCTCCACTAGTACATTATTGTTCATGCATAGAGCAAGGCCACGAGAGACTTGTTGAAACATAACGCAGCGACCCAGACAGAAATGCCCGGTCTCCTTCCGCACAAATCCTTGAAAGTAAGCAAGAAGGCATTTAATCATTACACAGGTGCCAGCTAGTCTCGCTAATGCAGTAGAAATGTTAGAAACAAACATTTAATGGCTTGAATTATGCTCTTCTTTACGGCCCCCCTTCCCTGAGCCCTGTAGAGCCCTGGAGAGCGAGTTGACCCTCAGTACACAAATAAAAACTAGGAGACAGCAAGGCCTGGAATGTGTCTCTCCCCTGCACGCAAATTGCTTGCAGAGAACAGAAGCAGTGTGTTCTTAAAACAAAGAATTGTGTCTGCAGGCTCATGAAATTGCAAACTGTTGCTAAAATAAATGTCTGAAGGTGTCATACTCGTCACAATTGTCAATCATCGAACCCAATTCAAAGAAAATACATTATGGGCGGTATTGAATGTGTCACCACTGATTGTAAGATGCTTGCTTTGTGTATATGTAACTGTTGTACGATTCTCTCTCTCTTGCGTCCCCCAGGGTCTGGAAACACACGTCGCGGGGCGTGAGACCCAGTTGGCCAACTGAGACTATTTGCTTTGCAATAAATCCTAGCTTTTGGGAATACAACCTCGTGTCTGTCGTATCAGTTCGTGTGTGGTGATTGTGCCTTGTTTCCATATGCGAGGGTCCCCTAGGGGCCCCTTCAAGATGGTGCCCGAATAGGGACCTCCCCACTTGTTCCATTGTGTACGTTGTAAAATAAGGAAGGCAGAGAGAATGGCGAGGACGGGACGATCGAGCCGGGATCAAGAGGTGTTCGGGGCGCCCCTGCGAAAGTGATGAGAGACTCCATTGCAGATCTGCACACAACTGATCCCTGATCGACGTGCCTGGCCAGAAAACAACGAGGCGAGGGTCCCGAAATGAGACAGAGTGAGCCAAGATACGCAGACAGAACGATTATTGGTTGCGTCAGTATACGGACGAATCGGTTCTTGAAAGACGACTTGATTGATCAGGTGAGTCGTGTCCCGATTCAAAGTAACCCTGATATTGGTTGAGAGTTGATTTTGCAAAATCAAACGCCCAGTGTAAGGTTTATTAGCCGAAGGTAAGGTTAAAACATGCCTGGGGTATTGTCCACCTTAGCAGGATTTTTCCACTGCGGTAGACAATCTTTGGAAACTGGCCAGGTCGCGCCACCCATGGGGTCGCCGGCGTATGAGATGTATGTGTAGGGGCGATAATGTTTTGTGAGATTTGGCATAGGCAAACTAGAAAAGAGGAAGATTTGCAATGGCCAAATCACGGGAGTTTTGAGATTCTGAGAATAGATTATTTGGAGAAGGTGTTGTTGAAAAAGAAAACACGTCCTGCGGCATTTGATATCCTTAGGGACTGGAGAAAGGAAGCTATGCTTCGTTGGAAAAGTAGAGAGAAGAGCACGCGCAGTCATAAGTCGAAAGCAGAAAGAGTGAAAGAAAAGCAGGAGGAGGAGTGGGATGATAGTTTGAGAAAATCAAACAGACGTGATCAGTTGAGTATAGACAAGATATATCCACAACAAGAGCTGCATTCATCAGATGAGTTGATAAGCAAAATACTAACTGAAACAAGGCTAGAGCGCCCAATAAGAGGGATTAAGAAAACGGAACCAGTGTCTATTGCGCAGCCCCCTCCCGTTGATCAGCCCCTCCCTATTCTTCAGATCCCAGCACAGCCACAAATCATACAAGCAGCACCTCCCATTAGCCAGTCAGTGCCGCAGCAGTTACTTCCCGTTCCCGTTGTCCCATCCGCACCACCCTCCCAAGAGATTGTTGTTGTCCCATCCGCACCGTCAATTATTGAACTTGAACTCACGGAAGGAAGAGAGGGGACGGGACAAAGTGAATGTACTAGAGTGACCCGTAGCGCGATTAGCAAGGAAAGAGCGCGGGAGCTGATGGAACAGGCCGAGATGTTTATAGACGGGAATGATGAAACGTTGACGCTGGCTTCGATGTATGATTTCAGGAGGAGCAATGACAGACAGGTAGTGTTGGAATGCATGGGGGAATATTTAAAGGGGAAATGGAAGTAGTTTATTGGGAGGTTACCGCCACAGCAGTTGTTGGATTTGAATGCATTGGCACGAGTTAGAGAGAGAGAGATGAAGAAATAAAGGAACATGTAGACAGGCTTTTTGAATTTAAGAATTAACTTGATGATGAATATGCTGAAATGTTTGCCATACCAGGGTCTAGGGAAAAGGATATAAGGAGAGACAGGGGGGAAGTGGCGATACCATATGTACAGCAGCGATTTCTTTCGTCGTTAAGACAAACGGGTGATAAACTAAAAGTATGCATACGAGATATTGATATTTGATGAATACCCCTTGCCAATGAAAAGAAAAGCGCTACAGACAATGGTTGAAGTGTTACTTCAGCAAGTAACGGGACACAATAGAGGGAGAGGAAACGCACAAGGCAGAAGTAATTCGAACATGCATGGAGGGCCTCTGGGATTAAATCAGTGTGCGTACTGCAGAGAGGAGGGCCACTGGCGAGCGCAATGTCCACATTTTGATACACAACCAAATACGTATTATAGTAATGATTACACATCGGATGATGTGTTGTTCCCTCAATAGGACAGCCCAAGACAGGGGTCAGAACCAGTACCTATTCCTGTGAATCAAAAAGGACCCTACATAGAAATGAAAGTCGGGAATAGATCGTAGATACAGGAGCATAAAAGTGCTCGATAGACCATCACTTGGTTCCGGAAATACCACTGTCAGGGCAAAGAAATATTTCACTAGGGTTCGCAGGTACCCCAGTGAACAATCCAGTGTCCCAACCAGTAGCAGTGACATTAACAGAAAATTGTGGGGAAAACCTTTTGGGTTTAAATCTATTGAAAAAACTGAGTGCAGTTATCCATTTCACTCCTGATGGAGTGTTCTTGACAATTTCGCCACAGAATGTACCAGTGTCTGAATTTTTGTCCAAAACTTTGGCAGGAGAATTGAGTGAAGTGCCAACTTGCATATGGGTGATGAATGACAATGACGTAGGATGTTTGAAAATAGAGCCAGTAAAAATTATTTTAAAGGAAGGAGTAACGCTACCGCGTATTCCAGAGTATAACATTTCAGCAGAAGGAGAGAAAGGATTGAAGAGTATTGTTTCAGATTTGGTAAAATTGGGAGTAATCGAAGAGATTACTGGCAGTGCATGTAACAGCCCCATTCTCCCGGTATATAAGAAAGGGGGTAATGAGGTACCATATCGTTTCATCATTGATCTGCCCGCATTAAACAAAGTAGTTGACCCTCAATTCCCATTGGACCCAGATGTCACCACGATTTTGACAATGATTCCCGCCTCGGCAGAGTACTTTAGTGTTATAGGGCCTCATTACGACCCAGGCGGTAAGTTACCGCCTGGGTCGTACCCTTACCACCATGGTGTAAACTAAGTTTACACCATGGTGGATGGTGGATTTACCGCCCCATTCCAAGGGGAGTGGGGCGGTAAATCCCCATTTCCCATTTTACCCTTCCCCATTCCCATTTTTGCCCCATAGGGCATAATGGGAGTGGGGAAGGCGCTAATTACGCCACCGTAAATTACGGTGGCGTAATTAGCACCATGGTCCCTTAGCGCCATGGATTTTAACGCCTGCAAAAAGCAGGCGTTAATATCACCATGGCGCTAAGGGACCTTGTAATCAGGCGTTAAGGGTCGGCGCCGTTTACGGCGCCGTTAACCCCTTAACGCCTGATTCGTAATGAGGCCCATAGACTTGAAGAATGCCTTCTTCAGTATTCCAGTACACAAGGAAAGTAGATATCTGTTTGCCTTCACATTAGGAGGACGATCATTTACATTCACGTGCATTCCACAGGGCTACACAGAGAGTCCGAGTATTTACAGCAGGGCATTGAAAGAACAACTAGATATGCTAGAATTACCGACTGGATGTGTGTTGTTACAATATATAGATGATCTATTAATAGCTGCTGATACAGAAGAAATTTGTAAAAGAAGTACTGTTTTATTATTGTCACATTTAGCAGCGCATGGCCACAAAGCGAGCTTAAAGAAATTCCAATATTGTCGAAATGAGATGGCTTATTTGGGCTACCTACTTTCGAGAGAGGGGTGAAGACTGACCCCAAAAAGGATAGAGAGTATTTCTGGTATGCCTATTCCAAAAACACAGAAAGGAGTCAGAGCTATAATAGGCATGGCTTCATATTGCCGGCGGTGGATTGTGAATTTTGCATTGATTGTGAAGCTAATGGTGGCATTGACAAAAAAGGATGCTGTGATGCCTTTGCAGTGGAATGAAGAATGTCAGAGAGCATTTGATCTGCTCAAAACTGCATTGTGTTCTGCTCCAGTTTTGGGCACACCAAATTATGAAAACATTTTCAGGTTGTTTGTACATGAAAGTGAGGGCTGCGCTTTGGCTGTTTTGACACAGGAACAAGGTAGAAGAAATAGGCCATGCAGCAATTTTTCTTACGTGCTGGACCCTGTAGCGCGCGCCCTACCACATTGTTTGCGAGCTGTTGCAGCGGCTGCTGCGTCAGTGAAACAAACTGAAGGAATGGTGTCGGGGCACACCTTGATTTTGATGGTGCCACATGCCATAGACGTTCGATTAAATAGAACGCAGACGCAATACCTCACATCTGCTAGATTGACTAGACACGAAATTGTCCTGTTTGCGCCACACATCCAAATTATGAGGTGTGGCGCTTTGAATCCTGCAGAATGAATGCCACTGCCCACAGAAGAATTAGGTGAAAATGAATCACCTCCCCATGATTTCTTAATGGTTACTGAGGAAGAAACGAAAGGAAGAATTGATTTAACAGATACCCCACAAAAAGAGCCAGATGGAGAACTGTTTTGTGACGGCTCCTGTTTTAAATTAACTGATGGCACATCAACTGATGCCTATGCTATCGCTAAACTGCAAAGAATTGTGGAGACCAAAAGAATCCCCTACAACTCAGCACAAGTCGCAGAGATAATAGCTTTGACGAGAGCCCTGTGAGATTTCTGAAAACCTGAGTGTAAACATATATACTGACAGCCAGTATGCCTTTGGCGTGGTTCATAACTTTGGCCGACTGAGAGGGGTTTCTTGACATCACATGGAGCCAGAATTCAACATGGCCCTTTGATTGTATGATTACTGTCTGCACTTACATGTCCAAAGCGCCTAGCAATAGTGAAATGCGAGGCGCATAAAAAGGTAACATGTAAAGTGGGAGAGGGAAACGCATTTGCAAACAGAATTGCGAAGCAAACTGCCACTGATTTGAATACTAAAATGTTGACAGTACAGTCTGAGGAAGTGCCCTGCATGATAGAACATGGAATTGCCACTGTCAAAGAGATGCAGGCAGAAGCTACTGCAGACGAGATAAAAGGGTGGGCTGAGGGCTCTGCAGAATTAGATCTAGAAGGTTGCTGGGTAGACAAGAAAAGTAAAAACTGGATGCTGCCCAACTCCTATGTAACTGCAATGGTCATGATGGCCCACAGCCCTACACACATTTGTGCTAAGAAGATAGTCCAGCATCTAGCCACGGTATGGGAGAACACACACATAAGGAAGAATGCCGAGAGGCTGGTCCAAAATGGTATCACGTGCCTACAACACAATGTGGGTGACTCCAACAGGCAGTTTCGGCCCTCCCTCTATGCCATTTGAGATAATCCATTTTGATTTCATAGAGATGGAGAGGTGCCAAAACTTGAAGTATGTTTTAGTGGTTATATGTGCATTCAGTAAGTGTGTGGAAGCATATCCATTAAAAGACTGCACCGCGATGAGCACTGCAAAAGTAATGTTGAAGGAGTACTTCTCCCGGTTTTGTCTGCCCCGTGTCATATGGTCAGATAATGGCCCACATTTTGTGTGCACAGTGATATTACAGATTTGTGCAGGTCTCCAGATTGACAAGAGATTCCATTGTTCTAGGCACCCCATGAGTGCCGGTCTTATTGAACGTCACAACGGCATTTTAAAGGCCAAAATAAGTAAAATTTGTGCAGGAAACAAATTGAGCTGGGTGGACGCATTACCGCTAGCGTTACTGTGCATGCGCACATTTGTGTAGGCAAGAACTGGGCTCTCCCCATACGAGATAGTGATGGGGAGGCCGGCGAATGTTTGGTGTGCACAGCAGCCAAGGCGGCTAAATGAGATTGAATATCCTGTGCTCAGCATTTACTGTAATCTGTTAATTCAAAAATTGTGTTTGATTCATCAGCAGGTGCAGGAGGCTCTACCCATCAAGTACACTGGTCCTGGGCATTCACTGGAACCCGGAGAGTGGGTTCTAGTGAAACCTTTTGAGAGGAAGTCATCACTTGCACCCAGATGGCGTGGACCCTACCAGATACTTTTGAAAACACAAACTGCAATCCGCGTAGATGCAAGGAAAGCATGGATACATGCAACGCATGCCAAAAAGGTCCCATCGCCGTCTGAAAAACTGCCTGATCGAGACGACCAGAAAGAGACAGCGGCCCCAGAAAAGAAAGAAGCTGTTGCCAGTTCTTTGCCACAAAATCTGCCTGATCTCGAAATAAAGCTTGAAAGGAAGCCTGAAAAAATTGCTATAAAGGAGAAAGGGCAAAGAGTGCCCCAACGTTGTCCAGCAGAATCTGCCCGAGAAGTGCCCGGAAGTGCCTGTTTGCCTGGAGGCTCTCTGAAAGCGTCCTGTATCCCGTGGACACTTGTGAACTTTAGTGAATTTTTTTCTTTCTGCTGCCTTGGTAACACGCTCGGCCCACCTGTGCCAAACTTCCTAAATAGGCACCAGCGCGCGCGCACTGAGAAGTGCCCAGAAGTGCCTGTTCGCCTGGAGGCTTTCTGAAAGCGTCCCGTATCCCGTGGACACTTGTGAACTTTTGTGAATTTTTTTTGTTTCTGCTGCCTTGGGTGAGCTTTAATCATCATACCTTGGATGTGATATTGGGTATATTTACTATACCAGACCACTTATATGTTTATTTTTACTTTTTAGTAACAAGCTCCGCCCACCTGTGGCAAACTTACTAAATAGGCACGGCTGCGCGCACCAGCGCACGCGCACCGAGAAGTACCTGGAAGTGCCTGTTTGTCTGTTAGCCGGGAGCTGGGGGTGTGGGCGGTGTTACTCTCTCCTTCCTTTATTGTATTGCCTATCAGCTTTGCACGGATCCTCCGACGCGCCTTAGAGGAACTGTAATGACTGCACGAAGTGTCCATGCAAATGAGGTAATTGTTTGAATTCTTTGGTTATATTTCGCCTTTTTGCCCTGGCGGCATCTTCTATCTGGGAGTCTCCAGTATTCCTGTGTTGACCTCCAACGGGTGCCGGGAGTGGGGAGAAAATCTTGATCACCCAGCGGAAAAGTGTCTGCATCCGTAGCGCTCTGCCTTATCTGTGTGCGTTGTGGAGGGAATCCCCTGTACTGTGGCTGCATACTCGACACTGAAAGTGTCGTGTTCTCCTAGAGACTGTGTACATCGTTTTGTTTGAGTGGGGGGATTTTCACAATCATCAATCCCCGTACTCTGAGTAGACTGCCGCATAGGGGGCGTTGGACGGTTTAACCTTTTCTTGTGTTCGTCGGTGAAATCCATTTACTAGAGTATGCGCCCATTCACCATTTACAATCCAGATACGGGCTCGAGATTGGGTTACTGATAGCCCGGATCGGAAAGGTCCAAACACTCTCCATCCCGTACCCTCGTGGGAACATTTGCCTGAACTTATTAGAATGGGAGTAGGGCATCTGACGTACTGTTAGCTCCCCTTATTATAGCGTTATATATTTCGTAAGAAAAAATAAAAACTAAACAGAAAAGTGGTGTACTACATTACACATAAGGCCTGATCGTGCTGGCTAAACCGGAGCATGGTAGGAATCCTACGAAGTGGGACGCTAGCTATGCCGTGTGGGGGTCTAAAAAACAAATTGGGAAAAAGAAACACACCAATTGCAAGTGGAACCTTTGTGTACTTAAACACCAAAAATCCCCACATTCCCAACCAGTCCCCCGTGAAAATGAATGTAGAAGACCCTAAGGAACAATTGGGAGAGGCGGAAGCCGAAAAATGGGACTTAAGTGGCATTGATTTTCCCCCGCTTCCAACATTAGTGGGGGACCCTATAAGGGACTGTAGTGAACACGCTAAGAATTTTTATCGTCCAGAAAAACCCAAGCAAAAAAGCTTTTTAAGCATGCAAGACATACCTATAAGGCCCTCAATATTAAAACTGGATGAAACGTTGCCCCCAACACCCAAACTGGACATGTTCCTGCTGGTCCCTGTTGTGTCTGCAGAGTTGGATAGAAGGGTCAGACTTTCCACTGGACCCTCAACTCCGGTAAAGGCCAGGGGTGGAGGTCTTGACAATGTGCACCTCCACAAAACTCATATTGGAAGAGTGGAGCACTTGTCAATGCCAATATCGCGACCTGACGTCTACTCCATGGGGGAAGTGAGGGGCATGTTCGGTAGTGTGAACATGGGGGACTCAAAGCCTGGTACTCACAAATGTTCAAGCCCCACTTTATCTGCTCCTCCCCAGAGCCATGAGCTCGAGGAACAGCCCTCCAACCATCTAGGAAATGAATGTACCGTTGAAGAGAATGCACCCACGTTAGAGTCATTTCCTGTCCTTACCAGGATCTTGAATCTCCTGGATAAGGGACACGAAAGGACCCACAGGGAGCTACAGAAATTTAGATATATGCTGGTGGAGTGTTCAGAAAAAGTAAGTAGGTTGGAAGGTTTCGTACACGCTCTAAATCTTTACACCATATCGCAACCTCCAAAGGAACCTAAACTGAGACATAATATAGGCTCCCAAACATTGGATGAGGACAGAGATTACAAGAATCCAGCAATGGACAAGAGTAGAAACCACAGGGCAGCTAGAGAATCGTCTCAAGGGACTTCCGGACACTGCAAAACTAAAACTGAGCAAGAGAACAAGTCGGAAGAGGTGAAGGAATTAATGAGACTGATATTAATCAACTCGGAAAATATTAAATCTGTGGAAAGCCTTAGAGCTAGGGAGCACGACACCAGTGACAATAAAGAAATAAATATCCTAGACCTAAGCACTAGGAACAAACCTGACAGTCCATCAGCATTACTGAAGGTAATTGAGGAGGAGGCTTCTAAAAAACAGCAATCGAAGTCTTCATTGAACCCAGATTCTAATCAGGAAGAAGAGCGCCCCTTTGTCTATGTCATCTCTCGTAGAGAAAAGAAAATGAGAGCAAGGGCCCTCAAAAGAAGAGCAAAGTGTGAGGGGGGGGGGGGGATTTAGTGCAAACAAAAAAAATCCCAAAATCAACCTGCTACCAAAATAAAGAACTCAAACACAAATATTAAAGACATTTGTAGCTTATCGGGGGAGGAAGGAACCCTTGACTTCACCCAACTGAATGAAGAAAGCAAGCTAGCCTTAGAGGTAAAGGCAGCCTTGGGCCCCCAGGATGAGGGAAGGGAGGGAGTCCTCCCCCAAACTTCAGAAACTGAATTGAAGGCTCATTGAAATGAATAAGGTGAAGCCTTGAATACTTTATCTGACGCTATGAACCATAAGGGTTAAATTCCCACTGTTAAACCAAAAAACCAAAAAATTGAAGTAAATAGAAAGAAAAAAACAGATTAAAAAAACAGAATGACAGTAGACCTGAAGTAAGCAAAGATGTGCGGAGCATCCAACAGTTCTTCAACACTAAAATAAAGGAAAAGACCCCTACTGAGATTGAGGTAACAGAAAAGGAAAAAGATCTAAATTATGTTTCCCCTAAGGGGTTAGACACTCCCATCACCTCTGCTCAGAAGGAGGGGATGGGAACGGTGGGAGGGAACGGTAGCTTGGAACCCAATGACAATGTACCCTCTATGGATCCCAGCGAAGATATAAAAAACTGGTCCAAGAAGCACTACTTAAACTCCTACAACATCCGTCTAAGTACGGCACACCCCTACCATTACTCATGTCGCAAATGGACCATAAATTTGGCGAGGTAGAACAGAGGAGGGATATCCCTAATCAGATGTCTGAAGTTAATAAAGACACGTCCCTGCCCGGACTTAAGGACTTAGTTCCGGAAGCCGGGCCGAACAGTCAGGTGACCACCTTAAAACACGGGGGTGATTCCATAAAAACCGTGCTTAATACTGCTAAAGTGAGTGAGGATAGCCGTGGGGGGAACCCTCCACTTTCGTAGTTAAGGAATTTGAAAACCGGATAAGAGAGAAATTTGATCTGTGGAACCAGGAGAAGGTCTGTGAAAAAGCAAGAGAGTACTATCAAGGGCAGGACGCCCAGTTTAAAACCAGAGGGGGAGATAGTAGGGAGTGGGAATCCGGGAAGCAACCGAAAATGGAGGAACAGGACACTATGCTCCAAAATGCTTGGCCGGACGATAGGAGAGAATGGAGGGAACCGAAATATACAGCTGATTCTAGCGTTATGTTGAACTTTGTATTAACTATGGGAGGCCCCCCGTCATTAAATCGAGGGAGGATCCTCTCTTTGTTTAACGAGATTCCCTGTCTCTCTTTAATTTCCTCAGGAGATATTAAGCTCATTGACTACATTCACCCTACCAGATATGACTGTGTAAGGATTGTGTTTTATTCAAGAGCAACATATGAACTTGTGCTAACTGAAGGAGTGGCTTTGCAAAGATTTGGCTACGACATTGTAAACTTCATTCAGGGTGCGGGAATACATCAAGGAGGGGAACGGACTGGACATCCCCTTGAGTTACATGGTAATAACACTGCACAAGGAGGTCGTAAAATCTACCCTGAGAAACTACTAAATGAAGTGGCCGAGCTTAGATCACTGGCAGAATCCCTGAAAGAATCATAAGTTAAGATCCAAGGTTTGAAAAACTCCACCTAGAGTATTGCTAAGCATAACTTTTTATCATGGAACTCTAGGGGGTCCCGTGCCTTGCTGTACTCTGCCACGACGTGTTTAGAGCTCTTGAAATTCTCTTTTTTATGCATCCAAGAAACATGGGCATTCAACGCAATATCTTTAGACGGCTTCACGATCTTTCAGGAACCAGCCACAAAACAAACCAGTGGGGGGACTGCTTATTGCTATCAAGAATAACATCAATTTTAAAACCATAAAGAACTTTCATATAAATAATGGCTGTATAGCTGTCCTCATCAAAGTGGACTGGAAATGTGCCCTGACCCACCTCCTACTCATAAACATATACTGGCAACCGGATCGTGATCTAAAGACTTACATTGATGCAATTGATTTAACGATTCTGGAATGTCTGGAGATTGATAATGATTTGCATTTTATAATGTGTGGAGATTTTAATTCGGAAATTTGCATTGAAGATGATGGGTATGAAGGAAAGGCTGGTTGGACGAGGAATGAACCGGGGGATACCCGGAAACTCTCTCAGGGAGTGCAATCGGCACAATTTATTGTGGGGCGGGGGATGCAATGCGCAAACAATACAGTGGAGGAGACAGCAGGCATATCCACTTGGTCAAGTGGAATGTGGAGCTCCACCATAGATTACATCTTTGTATGTACCAAAACCTTTCCTCATATTTATGGGTTTAATCTGATTGATTCATCAGAAAGCGATCATAAAATGTTAAAAATGACTATAGCGATAGAGACTAATGGGGTCGAGAAAGACCCTTATGATCTGCCGGTATCTCTTAATGCCCAACAGAATAGAATTGTGTGGCATAAATCCAACATTGGTAAAGTTAATATGTTTTTCCAGGAAGACTTCAACAGCAGCGTATTTACACAAAAAAAATGTTATACACCCACAACTACTTCACGGGCTATATCGAGTCCGTAGTCTCACTCAAAATCGGAAACAAAAAAAAAATCCCTTCCAAGGAGACAAGAGCTCCATAAGCATGCCTCCTCAGATGAGACGAAAACACTTAAGAAGGAGCGTAATCGTGAAATACGTGGCTTCTTAAGCCGTCACAAATATTTTAAAATAGCGATAGACCAGAGTGAATTCTCTCGGCTAAAAAACAAATGGAAGAGGAAAGCCAGGTGCTTACGCGCTTATACCAGGGAGACGCTGTAGATATGCTTGTATCCCTTGGTGATGTAAACACACGAAGATTTTGGGCATTGGTAAATAAGGGAGGGTCTGCACAAAGTAAAGTGCAAACCTGTGGGCCAAACTGGACACCTTGGGAATGCCCCCCCCCCCTTTGTTGTCGATTCTGTATTATATGCACAAGGATTCCAGACTGAAGGTGCGATTTAGTGTCGAGGGCTATTTATCTCAAGAAATTAGGGTTACCAACGGTTTAAGGCAAGGTTGTATCTACGCCCCAACCCTATTTAATCTGTATTTTTCTGACATGGGAAACAGCCTTAAAAACCTTATAGTTAACTCTCCAAAGATCGAAGGCACTAAATTAGTGTAGACTGCCTATGCAGACGATGTGACCCTGTACGATCTTACCCCTATTGGCCTTCAGCGTCTTTTATCAGCCTTTAACAAATATATTCTGGCCAACGGCTTAAACATTAATTACTCTAAGACGGTTATAGTATGCCTATCTAGTAAGAAAAAATTAAAAGGTTTTACCTGGTTCCTAAATCACGAAAGACTTCCCACAAGCATGGCCTTTAGATATCTAGGATATCCGGTCTTTGGAGATAAGAAAAAAGTTAATTTTAGGACCTTTTTGGATGCGAAGGTAGGAACCATGATTGCGCAGTTACGTAAAATAGATTTGAAATATGGCAATTTCTTGTTAGTACCCTGTCTCGGCCTGTACAGAAGTAGAATTGTGGCCCAATTATGTTATGGATTAGAACTAGCCCCTTCTTGGTGTAGGGGCGAGGTGGCAACATATGAAGCCAAGATAGTTAAACCAATGGTGAAATGTTTGCCCAAATGTGTACCATTGATGGCGATTCGTTATGAGCTGGGCCTGCATTCATTGAGGAGTGTCCTTGAATGACGTAGACTGGGTCTATACCGGAAATTGCTAACTAGTCATGAATCAACATTATACGACATCATGGGGAAGGGCATCAGGAGTGGTGTTTTTACATCAAAATATTTGAAGGACATGATGGAGGAAGTCAATAATGTACTTGACCAACTGGGGGTACAGAGACATTTGTTAATCAGAAACCCAATGAAAGTGAAAAAATTATTGTTATATGCGGATTGGAATCTCACGGTGGCCGAGGTTAAGAAGACTAAATTATATCATCAAATTATAAATGATTACAAAAAGATGGGGGAGTCCGCACCATATTTAATTAAATTCCCGAATAGGGAATGGAGGCAGCAATTTATGAGATTCCGATTTAATGTGTTGGGCACGGGCGAAATACAAGACATTAGAAATGGTAAGATAAGGGGGTTTTCTCTCTGCAGGTTTTGCAAGCAAAAGGAGCACTGTGAGACATTGTCGCACATGTTGACCATATGTGATGGTCTAAGGAAGGAGCGCAATGTGTTTGTAACAAGGAGATAAGACAAGGAAGTCACTATTTATTATAGACCTCAAAGAACCCTACCTAAACTTCCTGATGTTCCGGCAAAACAGACTGAAAAAATTGGACTGTATGCTGATGGAATATAAAAATAATGTCAATTTATTACAAAAATAATGTCAATTTATTACAAAAATTACCACAAATAATTAAAACATCAATGGACCCACAAACACCAAACACAGTGGAAGAAAAAGTACCAAATAACCTAATACCTAGACCTATCGTCTAAAAAAACTTCCTACGTAATTGCTAAGAAAACACAACAAGACTCAAAACTAAAACAATAAACATTCTACATGTGTTTTAAAAAAGATTCCCGACATGTTTCTGTTCATCAACAACTCAAACGGTTGAACATTCTTCAGGGGAAAATTTCTGTAAAATATGCTGTAGACTGCTTCAACACTGTGCACAATGGGTCAATTTTCACATCTCCATCAGTTATTTTAGCAGATATGTACCCAACACTGAGTGCGTGGACCTAGAGCTTTTGTGGCGGGACATGCTGGATGTCAAAAGAGTAAACTTACAGATCGCAGTCGTGAGATTTTTGAAAGTGTGTTGTGGTTTGTGAAATAATTTCTACCAATCTATTGGTTGATAGTAAATTCAGTATCAGCCCTCCCACAACCTAAATAAAAAAAAAAAAGAAACCAACAAAAAGAGAGGGAAATAATAAAAATGAGATCATGAATAACTGTAAACTCATTTATTGCGGTAACTGTGATCATTAGCTGTTTAAGTTAATCTATGTATTCAGGCAATACCGCTTGCATTGGAACTAGTGCATTGTTAAATATAAGGGGACGATTATCACTAACTGCACTCGACTAGTATCTGCCCTACGGGGTGTGCCTTGAAGTTGGGAGTTTTTTTAGCTGTTTAATGCAAATTTATACATTGTTATGGTAAATTAGATTGTTTTATTAGTCTTAACGTGTACTATTGTAAGGTATGAATCTTTTAATGTTGGTATTTACTTGGTGTATTTTAAACTGATGTTTTAAATTGACCTTTTCTAAAATGTATGTTTTTCTTGTTAGTACAAACTGAAAAATCGTGTTTTTGTAAAAGTTACTTTGTAACTATAAATAAAAAAAATTAAAAAAGAATCTGCATCATTGCTGGCTGACACGAAACGTGTACCACTTTGGCGCCCACCATCTGCCATTGCGCCACAGGCTGACTCCGAGCTTGAGTCTGGAAATGCGTCCGCACTATTCATTGATCACACGATACCAGGAGCAAGGCGGTATAATTTACGGAACCGGAAGGAGTGATCAAATCTTCATTTCTTTTTGATCTTTGTTGCCTCTGTTTCCTATCACGGATGAAGTAGGAACCGGAGGCCTAGAGGAGAGCGGCGTGAGGGTTGTGCAAATCGGACAGCCCAAGAGCGAGACTCCTCGGTGCTAAAAAAGATCCATGTGCAGATCACCCCTTACGGACAAGAGGGGCTCACATGGTACGAAGGCAATTGATAACTGCTCTGGAGTTCTTTGAGCAATGTGCAGATGCACAGGAATCTTGCTCAACGTATAGCAATCCAGGCTGCTAAGAACTAGCAGAACGAACTGTTGACATTTACCGAACTTATTGACATTCGAATGAGTGCAACGATAAGAGACATTCACGACGAACATTGATGAGAAGAAGAACAGCAAGAGAAAAATGCCGGAACCAGCTTTTGCCCCCACCTGCACCACTGCTGATAATGAGTTAAATATAGAGACTGGAAGGTAACAAAAAAGAAATTGCCGAAAAAATGGTATGCTGATCTTAACGATAGTCATGTGCGTAATGAGTACTGGTATTATGGTACTTAGAAGAAATACACCCCTTGGAAGTACTCTTGCCTGTTGGAAACATCCCCACTACTGAAAGCCCGGTCCATGTGATCACTTACACTCTGTCCCGAATGGAATAAAGACACAGGGAAGGTTATGGGAATAACACATTACTGCTAATAATGAATATGACTCATTCAATATTGAGAAAAAATAATTGCTGGGTATGTGCCCACTTGCCGCAGCATGGTGGTAAGGAAATTGGTTGGTATGTGCAGCCGCTGCCATTGAGTTCTGCATGTTACGCATCCTTGAGTGCATTATATTATGGGAAATGGAACGAAAGTGAAACTGGTCAATTAGCTAGAACAAATATGAATGAATTCGAAGAGATCATTATGAAACCTGTAGGTTGTTCTATATTTCACAAAGCACGACAGATCACACCAGTAGTGATGCCACAAGACAGATTATTTGTGCCCTATAAATCATCTGTAATCACATTTCATATGAACCCAGAAGGAAACAAAGATACAGTGCCCCCCTCCTATACAGTAAATTACAGTCCACGCTCTGTTCTCTTTTGCCTGAGAAAAAAGGGTTCCTATTCGGTGGGGACATTTACTAGATGCATGAATATAGCATTCCTTGATAAAGAGGTAGAGCCAGTTTATGTAGGTGACCCCGTTTATTTCATATGTGGAGAAGAAGCATATCCCTGGTTACCTAGAAAATGGGGAGGTACTTGTTACCTGGGACTTTTGTTCCCAGGGGTATTCCTTTCAAGAACAGCAGATATAGCCAAATTGACCAGGTCAAGACCACGGCGAAATGAGGAAGGAGGTTTGATCGCGGAAGACATAGCAAAATCATTCATAACATTTTGGGGCCAAGCAATAAACTCCTATAATATGAGACAACTGTCCCGAATATTAGAGAAAACAATAAATGGAACAACAGATATATTATACAATATGACATTAGGGGAAAAAGGAATTAGATTAATGACACTCCAAATTAGGATGGCTCTTGATGTAATCTTGGTTGATCGTGTGGGAGTTTGTAAAATCGCGGGATCAGCGTGTTGCATATTTGTAAGCGACTCCTCCCCTATGATTTTCGAAGCAATAAGAAAGTTGCATGTTTTAAGCTCTGACCTACACCCCCCTGAAGGAAGTTGGGAATTGAACATAATCTCCTGGTTCTGGGAGGTATTACGCTCATGGGGATGGAAAATATTTGCGATCCTAGTAGCAGTGCTAGGAATATTCATGACATGTTGTTGTTGTATACACTGCTTACCTATACTATATACTGAAATAAGTGAGGAGTGTGTACAGATGGCAGCAAAAAAGAGCCCCACTAAATCAGGTATTCAGGAAAATGATGAATTGAAGACAGTGAAAGAATTCATGTCAATCAATATTGATGACAATGACAACGGGGAGGAGACTAGTAGTATGCAAGATTCAGAATCAGATACTGGGTCGGAAGAGGATGCAATGTACGGAGGAGGCGTTTGGCATACGGCCAAAAGGAGGGTTTGTCAGTCCAGAAAAAGTAGACACCCCTCAATGATGGAGGCAATATGTTCTGTTGGCCGAAGACCAACCGCCTCATGTGTTTAGTATTAGAAATACATAGCCATAAGCTTGACTAAAGTGCGGCCATTTTGAAGTGATTGAAATCCCCATTTTGTTTTCTAACCTTTGCCTCTTGCCTTCTGTTAAACCTGCTTTGCTGAAAACTTATTCTGCTCCACTAGTACATTATTGTTCATGCATAGAGCAGGGCCGCGAGAGACTTGTTGAAACATAACGCAGCGACCCAGACAGAAATGCCTGGTCTCCTCCCGCACAAATCCTTGAAAGTAAACAAGAAGGCATTTAATCATTACACAGGTGCCAGCTAGTCTCGCTAATGCAGTAGAAATGTTAGAAACAAACATTTAATTGCTTGAATTATGCTCTTCTTTACGACCCCCTTCCCTGAGCCCTGTAGAGCCCTGGAGAGCGAGTTGACCCTCAGTACACGAATAGAAACTAGGAGATAGCGAGGCCTGCAATGTGTCTCTCCCCTGCACGCAGCTTGCTTGCAGAGAACAGAAGCAGTGTGTCCTTAAAACAAAGAATTGTGTCTGCAGGCTCATGAAATTGCAAACTGTTGCTAAAATAAATGTCTGAAGGTGTCATACTCATCACAATTGTCAATCATCGAACCCAATTCAAAGGAAACACATAATGGGCGGTATTGAATGTGTCACCACTGATTGTAAGATGCTTGCTTTGTATATATGTAACTGTTGTATGATTCTCTCTCTCTTGCGTCCCCCGGGGTCTGGAAACACACGTCGCAGGGCGTGAGACCCAGTTGGCCAACTGAGACTATTTGCTTTGCAATAAACCCTAGCTTTTGGGAATACAACCTTGTGTCTGTCGTATCAGTTTGTGTGTGGTGATTGTGCCTTGTTTCCATATGCAAGGGTCCCCTAGGGGCCCCTTCAGTAGGGCTGAATGCAGCGTGGCCAGCGAACAGTAGCCTCTCCGTGACGATGGGAGGTGCAAGTACACTTGTTGGCCACATACCCAGTAGTAATCCATCACAGCTGCCATGCCTTTTTTGAGATCAGGAATGAGCAGAGTCTTATTGCAATGTTCATTGGATCCTACAGGTATCGTTCCAGCACTGTAAAAACAAAGTTCATATGTTTCTTGTCTGTGCACTTTTACTGTTCTTTTCATTGCTTCAATCCAAGTTAGTTTTGTGATGTGTTCAGTCCAGAATGATGCACATGCAGCTTCAACCCTTGCCAGAAGCCGTTCTTCGTATCCTATGAGGCTCTCTGCCATGCAAATAACTGTTTCTTGCCATTTGTTATTTGTATATTTTAGCCCTTCTATCAGCAGTGGTTGCTATTTGGGTTGTTGTTGCATTTCAGGCTAACTGGGTCTACAACTTCGAGTCTTACAATGTGTGCCTGGAAAGTGCCTCTGAGCCTACAAAGCACAAGATGTACTAGGCATTTTGTATCTAGAATTGGTACTTCCTGTGGCACTACAACCTTGGTGCTCCTGATGCATGCAGTATCAACAGAGACACATAGCAGCTGCTATTCACTTTATTTCTCTCCATTGAACTCATGTCTGAATACCAACTGTTAGACATTTCTGGATGACGCACATCAAGACCAGGCCCATGATAGGCCCATGATAGGTTTCATACCTTTCCATCCGTGCTTGTCCCTTTGTGCATTTAGGTGCACCTATATATCCATTAATAACATCTGTATTAGTATTTACATCAGTAGGAGTTGTGTTGTTAAAGGCAGTGTAAAGTTTGTGAAACAATAGGGACCTAGCAATATATTCTAACAATCCAGTGAGAGGGGGTGAATGATATTTGTGTTCAGAATTATTGACCTGTTGACGCATACAGTTTGGCCTTGTGGACAATACATATTCAGTTCCATTTAGGTTGTGTTCAGTTTTCCTTAAGTGGACATGTGCTTCCTGAATATAGATGGTCCAAGATAGTAGCAACACAAAATATGAGTATTCGCATAGCCACAATCTGTTTCCTGAATGCCTTAGAACTGCATGGTGAGATCAAAACAGTAGAACTAAAAGAATGAGATAATTACATCAACGCTACATATTATGCTTAATCATGATATGAAATATAACATACTATGTATAATCATGATATGGAATATTCTGTTAGAGGGTTGATCAAGTACTCCTGATCAAGAGGATACTTCTCAGCATGCGTTCTTGATTCTTCTCTGTGGTAACAAATTTTGTGATAGTACTGAAAAGACAATAAGTTTGATTATCTGATTTTATATATTTTGTTTACATTGTATTTTAATGAATTTGTGTAAATTGAAAAGTTGAGAAATCAGCTAAATCAATAAAAAAAAGACATGTGACCTATTATTTACAGTGAAGTTAAAATATCCTTCTCTACCCGCCCCGCCCCACCACCACCCTCCCTCTTTTATATGTCCCTTTAATATAATAGACACCCCTAAATAAATCCCTAAACCAAACATTGACACAGCAAATATCCCTGCTATAAAATGCATTGCACCCATATACAAGTACGAAAAGGTAGGCAAAATACTATAACTACAGTTATTTCTAACATATAGTGAGTGACTTGAGAGCGCTGGTTCAGGGTCGGACTGGGATAAGAAATAGGCCCGATCACCCAAAAAAAAGTGGCCCACCCCACGCCTCAAAGAAATGGCCCACCCCTCGCCTCACGAACCTTGACCTCTGATGACAAGTGATGTCATTTGACCCCACCCCAAAGCGACAACGACCTTTCACCCCTTGACAAAACAGGAAGTGTCATCAAATAGCATTGTTCCTAAGTACACTAAATTACTGTGAATCCAAGCAGACGTCCAAGGCCAAATGATAATATGTTATTGTATAGCACTTACGCTTAAGCTCTTTTTTATAGAACAAATATGCATACAATATCACCCAACATGTGTTGGTACTCATTTATCGACCTAAGAAGGATGAAAGACTTTTTGAAAAAAAAAAACATTGAAAAAAAAATATTTATTTTCACATTTCTTTTTCCAAACCGGCCCAGGCATGGTCAGAAACCGGCCCCCACACCCCAGGGACGATTTCGGCCTGGCCACGGGCCGAAAGGCTGAGGGGCCAATCCGACCCTGTTCTGGTTCCATCTTCTTGATCACCTGAAAAGCAACATTTAATCACACAAAGAGGTAGAGAGTGAGAGAGAGCGAGAGCAAGAGAGTCCCTCTATGTTAACAGGACCTTCTTTAGCAGCTGTGCTTGTGCAGGGATTTTGTGTGGGGGCAGGTGTCACTGCTGGCAGCGAGAAGGGAAATGTGGTAGATGCACATCGCCAGTATTTTCAAGGTGCTGGTGCAGTGTTCGAAGGTGCTTTTCGAACGCCGTAGAGGTGAATACAATAACAGAGTCCCTTTTCTTTTACAGCAAGGGGAGTTGAAGAAAATCACCTTGAAAGATCCATTGAACCTGGGGCTATTCCACCTGCAGACAAAGGACCGCACATAGACAAATTCTCCTGGCAGCAGCAGTTGGGTGGGTGGGTGAGGAATCAACCGTGGAGTCAGTTGTGGTGCATGGCAAGTCTTCTGGTTGGGGTGGTGCAATCTGTCGAGAAATAGATTTGAGCGCACATGTTAAATAGTCTCTGAATTTGTCTCCTAAAACAGCTGCTATCCTATGTGCATCTGATGCTCTCCTAAAGGGTGATATCGGTGTGTGAATGCGGCGACCAGTTACCACCTCATGCAGTGACAAGTGGTGTCCTTGATAGGCTGTGTTCGCAAACTAAGCAGTGCCAATGGCAAGCAATGCACCTAGTTTTTCTTCAACGTGGTGCAAAGCCTAGACAGTTTACTTTTAAGGAGTCTGTTGATCCTCTCCACAACTCTATTTGCCTGGGGATGATACATCATACACATCCAGTGTTTAATGCCAAGCAGCGCAGTAATTTCTTTAAACAATTCATTGAAAAAGTGTGTGTCATTATCTGACCTTAACACTTCACAGACCAGAAATGTGGCTGCACATTTGGCATCCAGATGTAAAGAAGGACCTGCCTCCACCCAACGTGTAAAGGGAAAGATGACAACAATCAGGTACCGGGACCCGTTGCACCTCTCGCCCATATCAATGTAGTCGATATGCAACTCACTGAATGGCCCAATGGGGTGGGGCAGAGGTCATCTCAGTGTGTGCAATTTCATGCCTGTGCTGAAGCTCTGACACGTGATCCATCTGATCACTAAACCGGTCAAGTCTTCCTGGATGTTTGGAATGTACCAATCCTCCTGTATGTGAGTCAGTGATGTGTTGTTTGTCGATGTGAAAGGGGTGATAGAGCTGATTCAATGCAGTTATTAACAATGTGTGTGTCATTGCTGCTTTTCCTGTACATCCTTGCCTCCACAATAAGTCAGTAGGAGAGTGTGTGCATCCTCTTTTTTATCCACAACAGTTTATCCTCCTCTGGGCCCTTCCCTGTAACTCAGTGATTTAAGCTTGGTGCAGGGCATTGAAAGGGATAGGTGGCTGGTGTGAGAAACCAGAAGGTGTCTCACCCACTAGTCCCCGGGGATCTGTCATCCAGGTGGCCAGGACACAGCCATTGCTTTTGGATCCAGTTCCCCGGGGTAGACCAGATCGGGAGGATCACCAGGGTGAGGGGTCTTTGGGGAGTTTGTTTGTTTATTTATTCATATAGCGCTCCAAACCCAAAGGTATCCGGGGGCATGTTTACGTATTACAGTTAAGAATACAATGTTTGGCAGGTTGCAGTTGAATTACAGTTACAGGTAATTTGCATTATGCTTTGCAAGTTTCAGTTGAACATACTCAGTTCTACAAGTTACAGTGGATATGCAGGTCGTTTTCAGTTACAGTTAGTGGGATAGAAGATATCACATTAGAGTTGTCGTGTGGAGATAGAAGATATGGGAAAATACAAGTTAGTTATGCAGGATGACAATACAGTACAGCGCGCTGGTTTTATGGCGATATGGGAGTGGGACACCAGATGGTGAGACGCAGTATCCCCTTCCCTGTAACATCTTTACACCATCCTACCTGGTAGGATATTTAGAAGCTCTACCCCTGCGCCCCCTTTCACAACACAAACACTTTCTCACAGACAGCCTGCTATGAGAGAAAATGGACTAACACCTGAGCCATATACCTGACGTGTCCCAATACAATTGTCAGTAAGGGCCAGGCCACTTCCCCACATGGATAAAAGGCACAGCACAAGAGGACCGAAGGGGATCAGAAGGAGGGAAGTTCCCTTGACCTTTTTCGATAAGGAACCGTTACTTTCAGGAAGCCTCGAGAATAGAAAGCGTAAGACCAGGAATCCTGCATTGTGTGTCAGAGGTACCCGGGCCCTCGCGCGTCGATAATCAAGGCGGGGAGAATCACCAGCTGTCATGGTACTGTGCTTAGCTCCAACAACAAAGCAGCATCAGTGAAATCAACACAGCCGGTGAGTTAGGGAGACCGATACAAGACCGGTCTGTGTTGAAGCCAAGGTTGCAAGCGGCAACATTGTATGCAAAGCGCTGGAATTAACATTGTATGAAACACGTGTGATAACCAACGTGAGTAAAGTTGAACTGCAGATGAATGATTGAACTTTTAAACCAAGATATATGATACCTTTCACAGAGTGGTCCGGCACTGCGTGCATGCTCAATTGAAGGTCTCTCTAAGCCTAAGGTGTCCAGCTGAGAGTTGACAAAAGTAAAAGAGTAACAAAGGATTGTGAATCAAGGTGGTCCTGCAACGAGTCAAGTCAAATCCTGTGCACAATCGAAAGGCTTCGATATTGATACAGTAAAGAAAGTTGATGGTAAAATAGATATTGTTGGTCCGAGCCTGGCAGAGGGAGATTAATTGAAAGCTTTGTGTGAAAGCAAGTCGCCCAGCAGAGGGAGACTGATAGAAGATTTTGTGTTAGAAATGGATATGAGCCTTGCAGAGGGGAACCCGGGTGAACCGGGAATCACCAGAGAAAGTGGATAAGTGGAAATCCTAACAAAACTGTGTATATGTTGCAAATATGATATTTGTGTTAAAGTGGATCTGAGCCCAGCGGAGCGGGATCCAAGGTGAACAGTAAATCACCTGAGAAAAGTGTGTGTAGGTGAATCCTACAAGGAAAGGAACTTTATTATTTGTTTGTTGCATCAGGCCCTCTGAAAGAAGAGACTTTGAACAGCAAATAGACTTTGGCACAGAAGGCCATGATGTTGGAGTGTTGAATTACACCCTCGTGCTAGAGAAGCCAGAGACTGTACTAAGCTCGAGTGTGCCGTATTGTCCCGTGCTGAAAACATGATTAAGGGAAGCCAACAGCTTGAATACCCTGACATATCCTTTCTTGAACACTTTTCTTTTGCATAACATTGTTTCCCACACTATTTGTATTTAGAAGTAAGGATTGGTAATAGGTTTATTAGTATATGCCGTTTTATTTTGGCAAGCCACCACTAGGACTGCGTTATTATTATTTGATGGTCGTAGCTTGCTCCCATCTTTATATTTAGGTTTAGATGGGGGTTTTTCAAAACCAATTGAAGTTGAATAAACACCCTTGAACTGTGATCGCTTGTGTCTGTTTTACTGTTTTGATACCATGCCTTCCTTACACTATCCTGCGGGATGGTACTGCCAAGGGGCGCTCTGCTCCCTTCTCATGACCTTGCAGGGCACATTCTTCACAGGCACCAGGGCCTGTAACTTGCTGAACAATGGAGTAGGTTGTGGATTTCTAAGACCTGTCCAGGGTGAGAGTGATATTTGCGCTCACGCAAGGGGCGTAATGCTAACCCACAAAATGCTGTTCACAGCACTTAGGCCTAACTTCTAAGATGGCGTTTGCATACGCATCTACCATATAGCTTCTAATGCATGCACTAAGGTGGCTGTGCACCCTACAGTATGTGCACTCCCCTCCCCCTTGCTCCCTACATGTGCTTTCTTAGTGTTTATTTCTCATTCAGTATCGCCTATGGGGGTGGGAAGATCCTCTCTCCTTCCCATCAAGAGTCTGAGTTCCTTTATTAGGTGGCATTTTGTTTGCATACATTTGTATTTCTTATAATATGTGGCCACACTCTGTCATCCACTTTACTATCTTGCCTCTTGCTTAATCTAATGTAAGAGATCTTCCAGTTGTTCATACATGTAATCAATGTGGAACCTGCTTGAATAAAAAACTCATAAGCTTGAAAAAGAAATTAAGCTGTTCATTAAAATTCATCTACAAAAGGTTATTTGGTTAAAAATAAATGACAATAGACAGATGCTTGCACTCCGATGATACACTCCAGCCGTACAAAGAATACAATTCTACTACCAGGAACAATTCTGTACTAGTGTCTGTAAATTGTCAGAGATAGTTCAGAAGAAAGGAATTTGAAAAACACGTCACTGCTTTAAATGCTGCAGTGGGCGCTTCAATTCTGTTTTGTGCTGGCATAAGCAGCAGGCATTGTGACTTCACAACTCAACTGTAATAAATGCTTGACAAAAGCAACTGTTTGGGCTTTTCTGAACAGAATTGCAGAAAAGGGCATCTAATAGCAGTGCCTGGCAAATGCCTAATACTAACACACAAGCCAAAACCGTTGGCTTTGCCAATGCTTGTTTTAACAGGACTTTAGTGAGGGGCACGAATAGTGCTTATAAATTGAGGGTCATGGGTTGAATGTAACTGCGTGTGTATGTGTTGGGGGATTGAGTGGGAATGCATGGGGACAAAGGAGGCAGTTGGGGTGTGGGGGTGCAAGGAGGAAAGGATGGTTCTGGGTTGAAACCCCCCCCCCCCGAATTTAAAGAAAACCCAACAGTGCGGGAGGGGCAGGAGGTGCGGGCAGGCAGGGAACGGCTTGCCAGAGAGGTTGGGGTTGTGAAAACCCACAGGCATGTGCTATTTCTGCTTTTTGAGGGCTGCACAAAATTAAGTCATTAACTCTCAGAAGACTGATTTAAAAAACACTGACAGTAACTTCGAGTTCAAGGTTTGACGGTATGGCTAGATTAAAGCAAGCTCAAAGAGTTCCCATGAGGAGGTGTTTCGGGCTGGGGAATGGGAATGGCCATATGATTTAGCATGGCCATGGGCAGTTAATGGGTGGGCAAATAACCAAACACCTACAAGCTTTATGCCCCCTCCTCATGTGCCATTTATCCCTATTAGTACTCTAATGCAATAGTTTCGACTTAGATGTGTTGCTTTAGTGCTACTTAATAGGCCAATCTAAAAAAGACTTAAACTGTTACACCATGCGAAGCTTAAAAACAGAAAAGCATAAATGAGCATCGCTTCACAGCTTCAGGTTCTAGTACATTGGTTGCACATTTATAGAGGGGCAGCCAGGCACGTATCTTGTGTGGCGATGACTGCTTATGCCCCCATAGTGGTAGAACATGAAAAACACATTTCTCAGATTAATGTATGCTTGCGATCCTTTATTTTTTGGAAAGGTTACATTTAAAGTGTTTTAATTATTGATGGGTCTTTACAGTAAATCCCAAACACCTATAACTCTTATATGTAAAACATTTATTGATTGCAGGTGTGATGGTATGCGCAAAAAAAATTATCAACAGTTTGGTGTATACAAAATACAGCCGCCTACACGTGTTTCGCAGACTCTTGTGCTTTTTCAAGGCTTCAAGCGGTGCGCACCCTGAGGCTTTGAGTCGAACACATTTAGTCTTCAGTACTGGTCTATGCACTAGTACTTGAAAATTAAAAATACATTTATTTATTTTATTTATTTAGCAGCGTATTGGGGATGTTACATCAATTGGTAAATATTGTATTCCTTGTTCAAAAAAAGTCATAATTTTTGGTTTCTCTGTTTGTGACACTGTGGTTCCCATTTCATTTCTTTAGGCTACTAATCCTCGACTCCTCAAGCCCCTCAAGCTTCTGTTGGCCCTATTTCCATATTTTAATTGGTTGTACCCTAAGTGAACGCTGTGACAAAATGACTACTGCTCTGCAGGAGTACATGGATGAGTCATTGGGCCTCATTACGACCCTGGCGGAATTTTTCCGCCAGGGCCGGACTATACCGCCATGGCGCAAAGTCCCTTTACGCCATGGCGGATGGCGGACTTACCGCCCCATTCCGAGTGGAGTGGAGCGGTAAATCCGCCAATCCCCATTCTGCCCTTCCCCATTCCCATTCTGTCCCATAGGACATAATGGGAGTGGGGAAGGCGTTAATTACGCCACCGTAAATTACGGTGGCGTAATTAACGCGAGGGTCCCTTACCGCCATGGTTTCCTCCGCCTGCGAAAAGCAGGCGGAAAATCGGCCATGGCGGTAACGGAACTCGTAATTGGCGGTAAGGGGTTGGCGCAGCTAACGCTGGCGTTAACCCCTTACCGCCAGGGTCGTAATGAGGCCCATTGTTCCTAAAAACCTACTCAACTCGACGCTAAATCCAGCAGTCATCACTATCATGAAGGTGAAACAGGCACAACCCGATAGGGACACCTCCTTCATCTGTTATGTGCGCCAAGGGCAGGGTTTATTCTTGAGGCAGGATGTGAGCTAGCAAAGAAAAATCAGAACAGCAATCATTTTGTGGTCTCAAAACAAAGGAAATGTACAATCAAAAATAGGAAACTTTAATTAAACTAAAAATAAAAAAAACACTAATAAAAACACTGATAACCCACTACTGTGAAGAAAAATATAGGCTAGGCAGACCTTTGGATAAAGGAGCATTCTAGGTCTGAATACTGGGGTGGACAGGCAACCATTTCTGAAGCAAGGTTCAAGTTCAATGATGTACTTTAAACAGGTATGGAGTGGCATCTTAAATTGTCACAAGAGCCCTTAGAACTCTTCTAGAACCACTATGAGTACTGTTATCTGCTTCTTGGGAGGCTCAACAGTGTTGAGCTAGGCTTCTTAGCTCTTTCCAATGGGCCAAATCGGCATGAAGATGGTACGGTCGGGCGCTCCCAATGGATTGAGTTGGCAGCGAGACGGTTCAGTCGGTACAACGTGGTCCATCGATGCAGTTCGGCAGCAGTGAAGAACAAGAAGGCGATGGTCCAATCTGTGGCGTGAAACAGTTCAGCTGACTTCACGAGCTCCAGTGATGGGGTGCACTTCTGCAGGGGGACGATTGGGTCAAAGAGGGCTAGAGTGTAGGCAGGTGATGGTCGAGTCAGCGGATCGATAGCTCGTAATGGGTAGAAATGAGGTGAGTATCAAAGGCAACTCTGTGGAGAAGCTCAAAAGTGACTCAAATGTGGTCAAGTTGGCCTGAAAGCAGTTTGAGATGGGAAACATAGTGCAGAGTTGTACTTATGCTTCTTGTTTCCTAGGAAAGCCTGTCTGGTATCTCCAGGGATAAGGTCAGTCCTTCCTCGGCCCTTCCAAGCCAAGAAGGTTGCCAGAGGACCACCGCCAGTAGGCACGGTCCTGTTTACCAGTTGTCTCAGCTACAGACAGGCCTTGCCCAAGTTGAAGGTCACTTCAAATGGTCCAATGAAGTGGGTGAGGGGAGGGTCTTGCTCCTTCCTTGGAAGTATTTATGTTATGTTACTAGGAGGTTACTCCCTATCCCTGACACCTATACCAGTGCCTCCTCCAGGCGAACTTTCACCGACATCCTCTGTCGTTCGCTCACTAGACCTATGGACCCTACATATGGTCTCTGTGCTTACTCCTTTCTCTTCCTTTCCCATTATTGGTGACACCTGGTGGGAGACCCTCCTGGCATCCTTCCACTCGTCTAAGGTCATCATTAATATTTATGTGAATGGTACCGTCTTGGTCCAAGGCCCTCAGGCCATCCTTCTCCACTTCAATTGATGCTTCCTGTGCCTCATCAATTTCCTTTCTTCTCCTGCTGTCACCTCTCCCCCCTCCACGACTTCCTCGCCTCCCCCTGCTGCCTCCATCCACCTTGGCTACCTTGCGCTCTCCTCCTTCCCTTTCTGCCCCCCCCTCTCAGGCTTCTTCTATACCTCTGCAGGACGTACCTCTGATTTGTACCCCTCCCTGTAAGTCTTTCAAGGACAGAAACCTTCTCCATATTGCCACTTTCAACTCTCGCTCAGCTCTCAAACACTCCTCTGACATCTACCGCCTTCTGGAGGAACTTGACCTCGATGTCCTCAGTCTCACCGAGACAGGGTTCACGGCTAGCTCTGTCACAAGCTTTGACACTCTCCTCCCTGACGGCTACAAGATCCACTCCGCACCCAGGTCAAACTGATCCGGAGGAGGTGTGGCCCTGATCTTCCCTGAGTGGATTCCTGCCTCTGTCATTTCTAAGCAGGCCTACTCCTCTTTTGAATGCCTCGTCTGCAAGCTCTCTCTCTATCCTAGCCATTCCCTTACAGTGGCTACTATCTTCCGGCCACCTGGTCAAATCGCCTCCTTCCTCTCTGAGTGGGCGGACCTCTCCTCTTCCCTCCTGGTCTCGACCACTCAACTCCTCCTTCTTGGAGACTCAAACATCCACCTGGATGCATCCTGTCCTTCCTCTGGACTCTTTCGCGACCTTTGCAACTCTCTCTCACTCTCTATTCTCCCCTCTGGCCCAACTCACTCTGCAAGGCATACTCTGGATGTTCTGATCTCCTCAGATCTTCCCCTTTCTATCCCTCTCACCACTCCTCTCTCCTCTCTCCTAGAGTGAGCACTTTCTCCTTTCCTCCCAGCTCACCCTCTCTACCCCATAGGCCAAGCCAACTCGATCACTGCCACCCACCTTCTCGGTCATCCGACCCATGAAGCGCGTGTCAGTTGAAGCTTTCGCCGCCACTTTCGCACCCCCGCCCCATTCCCCTTTGGCTGACTCACACCCTGAGATCGAATGTGATCTGTCGGCAGTTCTTAGTGTTGGTCTTCGTGCACCTCTTGTAGATTGGAACCAAGAAAGAGGCCGGTCCCCCCTCCCCCCAGTTCTGTGAAGTAGCCTTTTTCCACAATACTCCTGAATAAGATTGTCAACGCTGTAACCCATGTAGAGGGATCCTCTTCAGGATATTATTGTTTAGGGCATTTGGCCCGGGGGCCCTGGAATGCATACTTGCTTTTATTTCTTCCATGACTTCTTCAGTACCAACAGACAAAGTCCACTCCACTCCTACTTGTTTCCCAGGAGAGCCATAGTCGAGCGTGTACCACCAGGGCACGATGAATAGAGCTCCTCAAAATGCTTAACCAGACGGCCTCGGTACTGTGCGGTAGCAGCCGAGGCCTCCTGTGCATTTACCAATTCCCAGAACAAACCCACATCCCTTTTAAGGAGGATCTGCAACATTGTCTATAGATACATTATTATTCAAGTGCCTTACATTGCTGGGTGTCCAATGAACCCTATTCGGCCCACCATTAACTTTCAGGTTTGTTGGGCCTCCACTCACTGTGCTACAGAACAACTTGGAGGAATCAGCACTCACCATGCAGTGGTCACTTCAGATGTTTTTATATATTTCAAGTGCAATCATTTAACCCTCAGCCTCTTCTCCCTCCCTTTACCTACGGTAGCACACGGATTCTGTTTCACACTACTAAGGCCCCACCCATCAGCTTACTGCATGTTGAGTCATTTCTCTTTTTACTCACCCAGCACTCCTGCCCTTACCATTCTCTTAGACAGGTGAGTTTTACACTTTCTTCTTGCCTATTTGTGTGCTAAAAAGTTAGATTCCCTCCTTCCATTAAATAGTGTATTGGCGTTATAGGACAGTTTTCTAAAGTCTACCTAAGTACGACTTTATAAAATTAGCCCTTGGGCAATACAGACACTCCAACTATTGGTGTGGGCCTGTACCACTCAAGGTACTGGTGGGTGTTACGTTCCGCCCTGCGTCCCGCTATGCGGTGACGCAGGGCGTCCTAAATAAAAGCCCCGCCCCCGCGTTCGAGAGGCAGTTCCGGGGCAGACCTGTAACCAGCGTGGGTGTTTGATTCTTTCGGCTCCCGCTGGAGCTGCGCAACAGGCCGCACGGCCTATTAGCATTATGCCAGCCCCCGCGCGCAGGCCGCGGGCCGACAATCTAACAATGGGGACGAGGTGAGACGAACTCCACGACAGGCTCGGTGCTTTGAAGGCACCATAACGCCACACAGCCATCGCGGCTAAATTTTTGGACACCCGGTGGGGGTGCCATCACACACGTGACCCTCCCACCCCAAAAAAAACAAAAAACAAAAAAAAAAAAAATTTTTTTTTCTTCTCCTTCCTCCATTCATGCTCTCTGCCACTAAGACTATAGTTCTTCCCTCCGGAAACTGGAGAACCAGGTGGCATCGGACATCCAACACAGGAGAGCAGCATCACAGTGTGTGGGGAGTGCCAGGCCCTGACTTGTAACACGGCGCCTGGGTACGGCGGCACCTCCAAGGTAGGCCCAACGTCGCAGCATTGGTGGCCGTCTGAGGTACCTACGACAACACGGATCAGGTCCACGCCAACATGGCGGCCGGCACATCCATGCCTGGGCCCTATGATTTAGCATGGCCATGGGCAGTTAATGGGTGGGCAAATAACCAAACACCTACAAGCTTTATGCCCCCTCCTCATGTGCCATTTATCCCTATTAGTACTCTAATGCAATAGTTTCGACTTAGATGTGTTGCTTTAGTGCTACTTAATAGGCCAATCTAAAAAAGACTTAAACTGTTACACCATGCGAAGCTTAAAAACAGAAAAGCATAAATGAGCATCGCTTCACAGCTTCAGGTTCTAGTACATTGGTTGCACATTTATAGAGGGGCAGCCAGGCACGTATCTTGTGTGGCGATGACTGCTTATGCCCCCATAGTGGTAGAACATGAAAAACACATTTCTCAGATTAATGTATGCTTGCGATCCTTTATTTTTTGGAAAGGTTACATTTAAAGTGTTTTAATTATTGATGGGTCTTTACAGTAAATCCCAAACACCTATAACTCTTATATGTAAAACATGTATTGATTACAGGTGTGATGGTATGCGCAAAAAAAATTATCAACAGTTTGGTGTATACAAAATACAGCCGCCTACACGTGTTTCGCAGACTCTTGTGCTTTTTCAAGGCTTCAAGCGGTGCGCACCCTGAGGCTTTGAGTCGAACACATTTAGTCTTCAGTACTGGTCTATGCACTAGTACTTGAAAATTAAAAATACATTTATTTATTTTATTTATTTAGCAGCGTATTGGGGATGTTACATCAATTGGTAAATATTGTATTCCTTGTTCAAAAAAAGTCATAATTTTTGGTTTCTCTGTTTGTGACACTGTGGTTCCCATTTCATTTCTTTAGGCTACTAATCCTCGACTCCTCAAGCCCCTCAAGCTTCTGTTGGCCCTATTTCCATATTTTAATTGGTTGTACCCTACGTGAACGCTGTGACAAAATGACTACTGCTCTGCAGGAGTACATGGATGAGTCATTGTTCCTAAAAACCTACTCAACTCGACGCTAAATCCAGAAGTCATCACTATCATGAAGGTGAAACAGGCACAACCCGATAGGGATACCTCCTTCATCTGTTATGTGCGCCAAGGGCAGGGTTTATTCTTGAGGCAGGATGTGAGCTAGCAAAGAAAAATCAGAACAGCAATCATTTTGTGGTCTCAAAACAAAGGAAATGTACAATCAAAAATAGGAAACTTTAATTAAACTAAAAATAAAAAAACACTAATAAAAACACTGATAACCCACTACTGTGAAGAAAAATATAGGCTAGGCAGACCTTTGGATAAAGGAGCATTCTGGGTCTGAATACTGGGGTGGACAGGCAACCATTTCTGAAGCAAGGTTCAAGTTCAATGATGTACTTTAAACAGGTATGGAGTGGCATCTTAAATTGTCACAAGAGCCCTTAGAACTCTTCTAGAACCACTATGAGTACTGTTATCTGCTTCTTGGGAGGCTCAACAGTGTTGGGCTAGGCTTCTTAGCTCTTTCCAATGGGCCAAATCGGCATGAAGATGGTACGGTCGGGCGCTCCCAATGGATTGAGTTGGCAGCGAGACGGTTCAGTCGGTACAACGTGGTCCATCGATGCAGTTCGGCAGCAGTGAAGAACAAGAAGGTGATGGTCCAATCTGTGGCGTGAAACAGTTCAGCTGACTTCACGAGCTCCAGTGATGGGGTGCACTTCTGCAGGGGGACGATTGGGTCAAAGAGGGCTAGAGTGTAGGCAGGTGATGGTCGAGTCAGCGGATCGATAGCTCGTAATGGGTAGAAATGAGGTGGGTATCAAAGGCAACTCTGTGGAGAAGCTCAAAAGTGACTCAAATGTGGTCAAGTTGGCCTGAAAGCAGTTTGAGATGGGAAACATAGTGCAGAGTTGTACTTATGCTTCTTGTTTCCTAGGAAAGCCTGTCTGGTATCTCCAGGGATAAGGTCAGTCCTTCCTCGGCCCTTCCAAGCCAAGAAGGTTGCCAGAGGACCACCGCCAGTAGGCACGGTCCTGTTTACCAGTTGTCTCAGCTACAGACAGGCCTTGCCCAAGTTGAAGGTCACTTCAAATGGTCCAATGAAGTGGGTGAGGGGAGGGTCTTGCTCCTTCCTTGGAAGTATTTATGTTATGTTACTAGGAGGTTACTCCCTATCCCTGACACCTATACCAGTGCCTCCTCCAGGCGAACTTTCAACGACATCCTCTGTCGTTCGCTCACTAGACCTATGGACCCTACATATGGTCTCTGTGCTTACTCCTTTCTCTTCCTTTCCCATTATTGGTGACACCTGGTGGGAGACCCTCCTGGCATCCTTCCACTCGTCTAAGGTCATCATTAATATTTATGTGAATGGTACCGTCTTGGTCCAAGGCCCTCAGGCCATCCTTCTCCACTTCAATTGATGCTTCCTGTGCCTCATCAATTTCCTTTCTTCTCCTGCTGTCACCTCTCCCCCCTCCACGACTTCCTCGCCTCCCCCTGCTGCCTCCATCCACCTTGGCTACCTTGCGCTCTCCTCCTTCCCTTTCTGCCCCCCCCCCTCTCAGGCTTCTTCTATACCTCTGCAGGACGTACCTCTGATTTGTACCCCTCCCTGTAAGTCTTTCAAGGACAGAAACCTTCTCCATATTGCCACTTTCAACTCTCGCTCAGCTCTCAAACACTCCTCTGACATCTACCGCCTTCTGGAGGAACTTGACCTCGATGTCCTCAGTCTCACCGAGACAGGGTTCACGGCTAGCTCTGTCACAAGCTTTGACACTCTCCTCCCTGACGGCTACAAGATCCACTCCGCACCCAGGTCAAACTGATCCGGAGGAGGTGTGGCCCTGATCTTCCCTGAGTGGATTCCTGCCTCTGTCATTTCTAAGCAGGCCTACTCCTCTTTTGAATGCCTCGTCTGCAAGCTCTCTCTCTATCCTAGCCATTCCCTTACAGTGGCTACTATCTTCCGGCCACCTGGTCAAATCTCCTCCTTCCTCTCTGAGTGGGCGGACCTCTCCTCTTCCCTCCTGGTCTCGACCACTCAACTCCTCCTTCTTGGAGACTCAAACATCCACCTGGATGCATCCTGTCCTTCCTCTGGACTCTTTCGCGACCTTTGCAACTCTCTCTCACTCTCTATTCTCCCCTCTGGCCCAACTCACTCTGCAAGGCATACTCTGGATGTTCTGATCTCCTCAGATCTTCCCCTTTCTATCCCTCTCACCACTCCTCTCTCCTCTCTCCTAGAGTGAGCACTTTCTCCTTTCCTCCCAGCTCAACCTCTCTACCCCATAGGCCAAGCCAACTTGATCACTGCCACCCACCTTCTCGGTCATCCGACCCATGAAGCGCGTGTCAGTTGAAGCTTTCGCCGCCACTTTCGCACCCCCGCCCCATTCCCCTTTGGCTGACTCACACCCTGAGATCGAATGTGATCTGTCGGCAGTTCTTAGTGTTGGTCTTCGTGCACCTCTTGTAGATTGGAACCAAGAAAGAGGCCGGTCCCCCCTCCCCCCAGTTCTGTGAAGTAGCCTTTTTCCACAATACTCCTGAATAAGATTGTCAACGCTGTAACCCATGTAGAGGGATCCTCTTCAGGATATTATTGTTTAGGGCATTTGGCCCGGGGGCCCTGGAATGCATACTTGCTTTTATTTCTTCCATGACTTCTTCAGTACCAACAGACAAAGTCCACTCCACTCCTACTTGTTTCCCGGGAGAGCCATAGTCGAGCGTGTACCACCAGGGCACGATGAATAGAGCTCCTCAAAATGCTTAACCAGACGGCCTCGGTACTGTGCGGTAGCAGCCGAGGCCTCCTGTGCATTTACCAATTCCCAGAACAAACCCACATCCCTTTTAAGGAGGATCTGCAACATTGTCTATAGATACATTATTATTCAAGTGCCTTACATTGCTGGGTGTCCAATGAACCCTATTCGGCCCACCATTAACTTTCAGGTTTGTTGGGCCTCCACTCACTGTGCTACAGAACAACTTGGAGGAATCAGCACTCACCATGCAGTGGTCACTTCAGATGTTTTTATATATTTCAAGTGCAATCATTTAACCCTCAGCCTCTTCTCCCTCCCTTTACCTACGGTAGCACACGGATTCTGTTTCACACTACTAAGGCCCCACCCATCAGCTTACTGCATGTTGAGTCATTTCTCTTTTTACTCACCCAGCACTCCTGCCCTTACCATTCTCTTAGACAGGTGAGTTTTACACTTTCTTCTTGCCTATTTGTGGGCTAAAAAGTTAGATTCCCTCCTTCCATTAAATAGTGTATTGGCGTTATAGGACAGTTTTCTAAAGTCTACCTAAGTACGACTTTATAAGATTAGCCCTTGGGCAATACAGACACTCCAACTATTGGTGTGGGCCTGTACCACTCAAGGTACTGGTGGGTGTTACGTTCCGCCCTGCGTCCCGCTACGCGGTGACGCAGGGCGTCCTAAATAAAAGCCCCGCCCCCGCGTTCGGGAGGCAGTTCCGGGGCAGACCTGTAACCAGCGTGGGTGTTTGATTCTTTCGGCTCCCGCTGGAGCTGCGCAACAGGCCGCGCGGCCTATTAGCATTATGCCAGCCCCCGCGCGCAGGCCGCGGGCCGACAATCTAACAATGGCGACGAGGCGAGACAAACTCCACGACAGGCTCGGTGCTTTGAAGGCACCATAACGCCACACAGCCATCGCGGCTAAATTTTTGGACACCCGGTGGGGGTGCCATCACACACGTGACCCCCCCACCCCAAAAAAAAAAAAAAAAAAAAAAAAAAAAAAAAAAATGTTTTTTCTTCTCCTTCCTCCATTCATGCTCTCTGCCACTAAGACTATAGTTCTTCCCTCCGGAAACTGGAGAACCAGGTGGCATCGGACATCCAACACAGGAGAGCAGCATCACAGTGTGTGGGGAGTGCCAGGCCCTGACTTGTAACACGGCGCCTGGGTACGGCGGCACCTCCAAGGTAGGCCCAACGTTGCAGCATTGGTGGCCGTCGGAGGTACCTACGACAACACGGATCAGGTCCACGCCAACATGGCGGCCGGCACATCCACGCCTGGGCCCTCCACGCCGTCCAGAATTGCGGCAAACCTGTCCATGACGCCACCTCCACCTCGAACACAAGGCACTTCGTCGACACTGGTCCAGCCGTTTGACCCATTCACGGATCCGTCGTCATGCGGACCCAGATGGCAGCTGTGGATCCAGAAGTTCGAGATGGCGATGGAGTGCAAAGAGATCACAGCGCCCAGGAAACTGAAGGCACACCTACTACTCAGCGTGGGTGACGAGGTACTGCGCATTTTCAATTCCCTGAACGTTGATGATGGCCAGGATGGGTACCGAAGCGCGAAAGATGCCCTCACCGATCACTTCCTCCCTCAACTAAACCCAGACTATGAGACGTTTCTTTTCTGCACCACCTTACAGGCAGCGGAGGAAACCCTTGATGCGTACCACACCCGCCTGAGAAAGTTAGCCATGTCCTGTGAATTCACGAACGTGGAGAGGGAGATCAGGAGGCAGATCATCAACGGGATTCATTCGGAAAAATTGAGGCGCCTGATACTTAGCGAGAAGGGTATCCCCCTACAGCGGATCCTTGAACTAGGACGTCAGAGGGAACTGGCACACACCAGAGCGGCCAACATGGAGGCCACGCTACACAGGCTGCAACCTGCTCTCAACACGGCTATGGTGGCCCGCATCACCAACAAACAATCCTCGAGAGACGACAACAGTGGCGGATACGGCCAAAACAGGTGGCAACCGCGCATTCCGGGACCCACAGAGTGTGGCTGGTGCGGTGGCCCACGACATGGCCGTCGCAACTGTCCTGCTCAAGGCACCACATGTGGAGCATGTGGCCGGAAGGACCATTACGCGAAGGTATGCCGATCAACGGACACCCCCATACAGCCCCTGCAGAACCAGCCGGAGAAGGTCGCGACCAAGAAAAAGAAGCAAGCCAGCGCCAGAAGGGTCGCAGTGGCCAGCTCTTCCACGGAGGATGAAGGGGATGATGTCTCGGCGATGCTGCAGGCCCCCTCCAAGGACACAGACAGGAAAGGAAGGAAGGTATACCTGGTGTCTGCACTATGCCAGGACCTTGAAGAAAAGCCGCCCGAAGGCGCAAATGCATGGTCACCATCCAAAACCAGTGCATTCTCATGACCATCGACACAGGCGCTTCGGTGAACGTCATGCCTGAAAGCATCTTCCTGACTCTAATTCCTCCACCAGAGCTGAAAAGCACTGACACTCTGTTGTATGCATACGGCTGTCGAAAGCCCCTGCCGGTAATTGGCAGGTTCCGCACCACGCTGGAACACGGAAAAAACAGACTATGGTCCAAAGTCTATGTTGTGAAGGCAGGTGTTGAGAGCCTCCTGAGTGGGGACGCAGCGGAGGACTTGGGAGTGGTCCAATTCATCTGCCATGTCAACGAAGAAAAGGAAGTGGAGCAGATGCTGAACCAATACCCTGACTTGCAAGAGGGCATAGGCTGTCTAAGAGGCAAAACCATCAAACTTCATATTGATGAGACAGTGCAGCCGAAAGCCGTCCGGCACCGGAGAACGCCTTTCCACATGAGAGAACAAGTGGAGCAGGAACTCAAGGCACTGGAAGAAGCGGGTATCATTGAGGAGGTCACAGGGCCCACACCGTGGGTCTCTCCAATGGTGGTAACACGGAAGCCTAAGCAGCCTGGAAAGGTGCGGATCTGCATAGACATGCTCCTCCCCAACACTGCCATTAAAAGAGAACGCCACATAACCCCAACAATCGACGAGATTGTGGCTGACCTCACAGGGTCGAGTATATTTTCAAAGATTGATCTGAAGGCGGGGTATCATCAACTCAAACTCCACAGAGACTCTCGATACATAACAACGTTCTCTACGCATTTGGGGCTGCGGAGATACAAACGCCTAAGTTTCGGAATATCGTCTGCTGCGGAGGTGTTCCAGCAAACCATCCAGGAGGTCATCCGGGGCATCCCTGGTGTCCTCAACGTGAGCGATGATATTCTGATTCACGCCCCCGACAAAGAAACACACATCAAGAGGCTTCACGCCCTACTGGGCCAACTACAAGATGTTGGGCTCACAATACACCGGGAAAAGTGCGAGTTCCTCAAATCGGAGATCACTTTTTTCGGATACAAGTTTGGCAGCACAGGCATCTCCCCTGACCCACAGAAGGTCGCAGACATCCAGGCGGCAAGCCCACCGATGACCCCCACAGAAGTGCGAAGTTTTTTAGGCATGGCCACCTACTGCGGGAGGTTCATCCGAAACCTGGCCACACTATCTGAGCCGCTGCGGGAACTCACCAAGGCCAATGTCAAGTGGGAGTGGGGGCAAACATGCCAGGACTCGTTCGAAAGCATCAAGGACTCCCTCTCCGCTGACACCAAGATGGCCTACTATAACACTGAACTGCCCACAGAACTGTTTGTGGATGCCAGCCCCGTGGGGCTCGGAGCCATCCTAATGCAAGTCACGAGGGAAGGGGAGAAGAGACCGATTGCATATGCATCGAGAGCCCTCACAGAGACCGAACAAAGGTACTCACACATCGAAAAGGAGGCCATCGCCGTGCTGTGGGGGTGCCAGCATTTTCACCTCTACCTATATGGGCGTCATTTCACGACGATCACGGACCACAAGCCCCTACTACCCATTTTCATGGGAACATCAGCACACCCTCCGGCACGAATCACCAAGTGGTTATTGCACCTCCAGCAATATGACTTTAATCTCGTCTACCAACCAGGCAGCGGAAACCCGGCGGATTTTCTCTCCAGGCATCCGCGAGAGGCCACTCAACAAGAGATCCAAGTAGCGGCAGAGACAGAGGAACACATATGCCAAGTGGTGCGCGCAATGAGGCCCAAGGCGGTGAGCATCGAGGAAATCGAGGCGGAAACGCACCAGGACCCGTGTTGTGACTTAGTGAAAGATGCCATCCTTTCCGGTGACTGGAAGACTTTCATGAGACACACACACAACAGAACAGCGGAAGCAAAAGGGTTTTGTCCGGCATATTCACAGTGCGGCAAGACTTGTCAGTCACGGAAGGTGGACTGTTACTACGAGGAAACCGCATCGTGATCCCTCTCAAACTACAGGACAGGATAGTGGCCCTAGCGCATGAAGGACACCAAGGACTGGTAAGGACGAAAGCCCGCATTCGGCACCGAGTATGGTTTCCCCAGATCGAGGAGCGGGTCGAGACACTCGTTAGCACGTGCCTATCCTGTCAGTTAACGGGGGCCCCGCCAGACCCGGAACCCATCATATCAAGTGGCACAGCGAGTGGCACAGCGAGTAGAGCGCTCGCTTTGACATCCGTGCAGAGCCTGTTAGCGCAGGTTCGAATCCCGGCAGGGCCAAACTCAGCCTTTCATCCTTCCGAGGTCGATAAATGAGCACCACACACCGTGGGTAATAATAAGCAGCGCACAGATACCTGAGGGTTCGTAGCGCTATATAAAAGCCTAATTATTATTATATCAGCAGAACGGGGCCGCTCTCGCTGGGAGGCCATCAGCATTGACTTTTGCAAGCTCCGAGAGGGCCTCCACCTGTTAGTGGCTGTCGATGATCACTCCCGATACCCGGAAGTTGAGGTAGTTGAGTCCACAGCAGCTGAAGTGGTCATTCCGGCCCTAGAGAAAATGTTCGCAACCCACGGGCTACCTATCTCGATCAAAAGCGACAATGGGCCACCGTTTACGGGAGAGGACTTCAAAAAGTATCTACAGGAACTCAATGTGAAACATCATCACATCACTCCAAGACACCCCCAGGCAAATGGGGACGTAGAACGATTTATGAGGACTATCAACAAGGTGCTCAGAGTGTCTAAGGCTAACGCCAGCCCCTGGAAGGTTGACCTCTTCCGATTCCTCCGAAATTACCGGGTCACGCCCTACAGCACAACCGGCGTACCGCCAGCGGACCTCATGTTCGGCACCGTCATCAGATCCTCGATCCCGCATCACCCAAGCAGAACCCCGGACACGGTGAACGAGGAACGCACAGAGAGAAGGAGAAGGGATGCCAACGAACACATGAGTGGCAAGCGGAGAGCGAGGCCGTCCCATCATCAAGTGGGTGACCAGGTCATCATGCTACGAAACCCCTCCAAGTCAAAACTTGACACCAGGTACGAGGAACTTCCATGGACCGTCAGCAACCGGCATGGAACCATGGTAACTGTGACACGAGGAAGCCGCCAAGTGACGAGAAATGCGTCATGGTTCAAGGCCATACCCCGTACCCTGTGGACCGATAAGGAGGGCCATCGGGAAGGCGAGGACACTCCTCCCAGTGAAGAAGAGCCGGAGGCCATCCCTGAGGAGAATGGAGCGGGGGATGGAAACTGGGAGCCGGTGGATGAACCCGGCCTCGAGGGCCCGAACAGCGAAGACGGAACAGAGCCTGAAGCAAGGGGGAATGATCCCCGCGAAGGGCGATACAGACTGAGAACAACGACGAGACCGCCAGCCAAGCTAAGTGACTATGTGTGGTAACTGGTGCCTTGGTGCCATGAACCCCAATGGCAGGGTGGCTGAGTGTTGAAGACTGAAAGCTTATGTTGGACTTTGCCGTTGTTTGGCAGTTAGAGTTATGTGTTTTGTTTTGTTTTATAATAAAGGAGGAATGTTACGTTCCGCCCTGCGTCCCGCTACGCGGTGACGCAGGGCGTCCTAAATAAAAGCCCCCCCCCGCGTTCGGGAGGCAGTTCCGGGGCAGACCTGTAACCAGCGTGGGTGTTTGATTCTTTCGGCTCCCGCTGGAGCTGCGCAACAGGCCGCGCGGCCTATTAGCATTATGCCAGCCCCCGCGCGCAGGCCGCGGGCCGACAATCTAACAGTGGGTTGCCGAGCAGCCACGCTTATCTTAGGTGGGAGAGGAATGTACAAAAAACGTGTTGTTAGGGTGAATTCTAATTTCTGTGCTAATTCCCCTTAACCTTAGATACCCCCAGCTCTTTTGCTGAACTTTAGGAATTTTTAATTTTAACCCTGGAGTGAGTGGGACCTTTTTCTCACTCTCTCATGTGTTTTTACCTGATTTGGATAATGTTTCCTTTGTTATTGGAGTCTGACAAACTCCACAGGCATCTACTTTTTGTACAGTGACACACAGCACCTTCAGTGCAGTGTCACAGATAAATCCTACCATTCACAAGAATAGTAAAGTGAAAATGACTTTACTTACATTTTCTCTTTGTAGTTCCATCACACGCCATCTTATGTGGAGTGCTGGGGGGTTACTTAGTAGCTCCTTATCCTACCTACTCACTTTTCTATGTTAACCTCACTACTTTAAATGGCTGGTAGCAGTGGTTTCATTTTCCTACCATTGTTCCTTTCTACCGCAGGCTGAACCCTCAGCTGCAGTATAGCACTCATGGGTGACCATTTTGTCAAAATGGCCAGTCTTTTTTTTTCTCCCCATTTTCTAGTTGTGAGGTCTTTCTTGGGTTTGACTCTGCACGTCATTTCAGGTTTGAGCCCTTTGTTCGTTTTGCCTTTGGCAGGCTCCAGTCCTGAAACCCGCCTCTGGCTCCAGTGTGTCTGGAAGGGCAGGAAGTGAGGGAGGTTCCCAAACTCCCCTGTTCTTTGTCTCTATGAGCGCCTGAATGCAACCAGTCCTGATTGGCTAGCTGTCTGTCCTTTCAGGATAGCCACCATGCTGTTTGAGTGACAGACGAGGCTGTGCATGAATGAGAGAAACCTGCTTAAAAGGCGAGGGTTTTGTGACTAGAGGCAGAGTCGACCACTGGGAAGAACATTCGATGAAGAAACTGTAAACAAAGCTTGCTGCATCCTTCTGGACCTTTGAATTGCCTGGTGGAGCCCTGCTGCAGTGCTGAAACTAATTTTTCTGATCGACAAAAGAAGCTCCGGAAGAGACTGTTTATTCCCTTGGGTTAGTGGGACCAACTAGCCGGTCAGATAGCACAGCGAGTAGAGCCCTCGCTTTGACATGCTTGCAGAGCCTGCCGACACAGGTTCGAGTCCCAGCAGGGCCATACTCAGCCTTTCATCCTGCTGAGGTCAATAAATGAGCACCACACACCATAGGTAATAATAAGCAGTGCTCAGATGCCTGAGGGTTTGTAGCGCTATATAAAAGAAAATGCAAAAAACAAACCCAGAGACAAACTCCACTGGACCATCTTCCCCGACTTGAAGGGGGCCCCTAGTGGTCCCTCGCGATATGGAAACAAGGCAATAAACATACACGAAAACATGCGCCAGACACGAGGTTCAAATTCCCAATGCTAGGGTTTATTGCAAGCAAAAATAGTCCCAATTGGCCAACTGTGGTCTCACGCCCCGCGACATGAGTTTCCTAGACCTCGAGGGATGCAAGAGAGCGAATTACGTACATCAGTTACATATATACAAAATGCATATCATACAATCAGCTATGTCATGTTTAACACCCCTCTTTATTAAGTTTCTTTGAACTCGGGATGACGATGTCCATTTCCGACGGGTATGACAATTATGACACTTTCGATGTCTATTCTAGTAACAATGTGCAATTAGAAAGTGCGGAGGCATCTTTTAGTTGTTGAACAGAACACAGTGGTTCTGTTCTTGGAAGCAAGCTGCACACGGGGGAAGAGTCACATTCCAAGCTTTGCTATCTATGAGGTACTATTCGTGTCCTGGGAGCCGACATGCTCTAAAGGGTTTTGCGAAGGGGGGCCGTAAGAAGAGCATAATTCAAGCCTTTAGCTGCTTTATTCTAACATATTCTACCACAGTATGAGACTGGCTGGCAGCTGTGAAATGATTAAATGCCCTGCAGCTCTCCCTCAAGGCTACAGAGAGGGAGCATGGGCATTCCTTTCTGGGCTACTCATGAGGAGTTTCAACGAACTCCTCAGTCCCGCGACCTTGCCCTTTCATATTCAGACAACAATGTTAACAGTGGAGCAGAGTAAGCAGAATTCGCAAGAATTGCAAGCTGCAAAGCAAAACAGTTTTAGACAGAAAGCAATGAGCAATGGTTAATAAGCAAAATGGCGATTTTTGCTACGTTTAAAATGGCTGCTTGTTGGTCAAGCATAGCAGTCTGTATTTCTATAATTCGGTGCATAAGACGGTTGGCCTTCGGCCATCAAGTTACGTCTGTCATTCAAATGAAGGGTATTCACTTTTCCAGATTGACAAACCCTTCTTTTGGCCGTATGCCAAACGTCTTATTCATTCATTGTATCCTCCCCCGATGAGGATAAGTCTGGGGTATCTATGTCTGAACCTCTCATGCTATCATGAGCATCATCTTCATCATTAATGTCTATAGCCATGAATTGTTTTACTGTTTTTGTTTCATCAGTGTCTCTGTTATTTCGGCCATGTGTTTGTTTTCCTCTCGACACCATGTGCATACATCCCTTAGTACATCCCTCAGTTGTTTCAGTGCAAACTATTGGTAGGCATTGTATGCAACAGCAACATGTTATGAATATACCAAGTACCACCATTAGTATCGAAATTAACTTCCATCCCCAGGACCGCAATAGACCCCACAACCAGGATCCTATCCCCCAAACCCCTTCTTCAGTAGAGAGTGTGGAACTTAAGACATGTAATTTCCAGATTGCTTTAAATATTGTAGGGGAGTAATCATCTATATACACACAGCATGCAGTCTTTACGAGTTTGCAAACTCCCCCACGATCAACTAATATTATATCGAGAGCCATCCTGTTTTGTAGGGCCATTAGTCTTATTCCTTTCTCTTCTAACGTCATATTCAATAAAATATCCGTTGTTGAATCTATTGTATTTTTTAATATTCTAGACAGTTTCCTTATATTATAGGAATTTTCTATTTGGGCCAAGAATGGTATAAATGATTTGGCTATATCTATTGCTATCATTCCATCCTCGCTACTCCTTTGAGTTCTACCTTTTGTTCGTCTGGCTACTTCTGCTGTCTCCAAGAGGAACACTCCTGGAAACAGTAGACCTAGGTAGCATGTACCTCCCCAGTTCCTAGGTAACCATGGATATGCTTTTTCCCCACATATAAAGTAAACAGGGTCCCCTACGTACACGGGTTCTATTTCGTGCTTTAAAACCACTGTGTTCAGGCAGCTGCTAATCGTTCCTACTTTATAGGAACCTTTTTTCTGTTAACATACGGGAGCAGTTTCGGGGCTGTGATCCACTGTATAGGCAGGGGGCACAGCATCTTTATTCCATTCATCCCTCATTCAAAATGTCATTACTGATGTTTCTTCTGCTGGCGGGGTCGGTCTATTCTGCCTATGTAATCTATCTAGTCTTGTTGTCTTTCGTGTATTCTTCTTCATGGGATCTGGTGAAAACACGCGAGCTTTGTGGAATATGGAACAGCCCACAGGTCTCATGATCACTTCCTCAAATTCATTCATATTGGTCTCATCTAGCTGACCCCTATTACTCTTGTTCCATTTCCCAAAGAACATTGCACTCAACGATACTTCACATGAATAAACCAATGGTAACGGTTGTACATACCAGCCTATCCCTTTCCCACGGTGCTGTGGTAAATGGGCACAAACCCAGCAATCTTTTTTCTTTAAAACCACATGGGTCATGTTCATGATGAGCAACAATGTATTATTGCCATATCCTTCTCTATGTCTTTCTTCCATTGGGGACAAAGTACCAGTGATTACATGAACCGGGCTTTCAGTAGCTGCTTTTGGCAAAAGTGTTTCTAATGGGTGCGCGGACTCCAGGAACCATAGTGTAATAGCTGTTATTGTTGGTACTATCATACTTAAGAAACACAGAACCAATGTCCAAATCAGTACCTTATTCCTCTTACCATGCCTTTTCCCTAAATTTACAGTCTCTAAAACTATCATCTTTTCAGAAGGGGTGCAGGAGGAGGCTGAAACCGGTCTTGACTTGTTCTTCATCGTCCTTCTTCTTTCTGGCAAAGTTTGTCGCACATGTCTCTCATTCTTGATGCCAGAAAAGTTCAACGAAAATGTCACAGTTCAATTCTGCCAGCTTTCACAGCCTAGATCACTTCCACTCCGAGCAAGATTAGTTTGTTCTTTCTCCCACTGCTCAGACGATTTCTGAACAGTTCTTTATTGATAGAGTACTATGTGCATCCAGCTTGTCCCGCTCTGGCTTAGGACACATGTACTCTATCAGCCTTAGTACTTATGTGCGTCCAGATTGTCCTGCTCTGGCTCCTGACACATGTACTTTTTTATAAGCGCACCGAGGAGCCGTGAGTCTTCAATTGTCCGACTTGCACAACTCTCACACTTCTCTCCTCTACACCCCTGGCTCCTACTCCGTCCGTGAGTGGAACCAAAGGCAAAAGAAAAGCACCAAAGATCTATGGATCACTTTGCCTGTCGAGGCCGCAAATTATACCGTTTCACTCCTGGTATTGTATGATCCGTGAATAGTGCCGTTGCACTTTCAGTATCAGATTCAGTGTCAGCCTGCGGCACAATGATGGGTAGCGATGAGCGCCGTGGCAATGATGTAGTTTCTTTCTTTGGCTTTGGTGCGTTTGCAGAGACTGGCGGGCGCCAAAGGGGTACACGCGTTGTTTCTGCTCGTGTTTGCAATGAAGGGTTTGTGTCGCTCGGCAGTGATGTTGTTTCTGCTGAGCAATGTTGGGGCATTTTTCGCCCTTTCCCCTTACTGGCAGCCTCCTCAGGCTCTGTTTCGAGTTCCAGCGAGTGCCTCGGTCCGGTGCATTGCACTCGTAATGCCTCCTGCACCTGGTGATGAATTAAATGCAACTTCTGCATTAAAAGGCCACAGTACATGCTTAACATAGGATGCTTGACCTTACATAATCTTTTGGGCTGCGGTGCGCACCATACATTTGCCGGTCTCCCCATTATAATTTCATAAGGGGAGAGCCCAGTTTTAGCCTGCACAGACGTGCGCATGTACAATAGCGCTAGGGGTTATGCATCCACCCAACTCAACTTGCTCCCAGCACAGATTTTAGCTATCTTTGACTTTAAGATACCGTTATGTCTCTCAACAAGCCCGGCAGAACTGGGATGCCTGGAACTGTGGAATCGTTTCTCTATCTGCAGACCTGCACAGATCTGTAGTACTACTGCACCCACAAAGTGTGGGCCGTTGTCTGACCACAGGACACGGGGCAACCCGAACCGGGAGAAATACTCTTTCAACATTACTTTTGCCGTTGACATGGCAGTGCAGTCTTTTAAAGGATATGCCTCCACCCACTTGCTAAATGCACAAATCACCACTAACACATATTTGTAGTTCTGGCACCTTTCCATTTCTATGAAATCAAAATGGATCACCTCAAATGGCATGGAGGGTGGGCCAAAACTACCTACTGGAGTCACGGTTCCCTTCCCTACATTGTGTTGCAGGCACGTAATACAATTCTGCACTAGCCTTTCTGCATTCTTTTTTATGTGCTCATTTTTCCATACTGTGGATAAATGCTGTACCATTTTCTTCGCGCAAATGTGGGTAGGGCTATGCGCCATTGTAACCATTGCGGTTACGTAACAATTTGGCAACATCCAGTTCTTGGTCTCTTTGTCCACCCAACATCCTTCCAAATCTAACTCAGCAGAGCCCTCAGCCCACCCCTGAATCTCTTCGGTCGTGGCCTCAGCCTGCATTTCTTTGACTGTGGCAACTCCATTCTCTATCATACAAGGTACTTCCTCAGTCTGTACTGTCATCATTTTATTTCCCAAATCTGTGGCTGTTTGTTTTGCAATCCTGTCTGCAAATGCGTTTCCCTCTCCCACTTTACATATTACTTTTTTATGCACCTCGCATTTCACTATAGCTAGGTGCTTTGGAAATGTAAGTGCAGACAACAATCGCACAATCAAAGGCCCATGCTGAATCCTGGCCCCGTGTGATGTCAAGAAACCCCTCTCAGCCCAGAGTCGGCCAAAGTTATGAACCACGCCAAAGGCGTACTGGCTGTCAGTATAAATATTCACGCTCAAATTCTCAGAGAGTTCACAGGCTCGGGTCAGTGCTATTATTTCTGCGGCTTGTGCCGAATTGTAGGGGATTCTTCTGCTTTCTACAACACTCTCTAGGGTAGTAATTGCATATGCGGCCGCTGATGTGCCATCAGGTAATTTAAAACAAGAGCCGTCACAAAACAACTCCCCATCTGGCTCTTTCTGTGGGATGTCGCTCAAGTCAACTCTTCCCTTTGTTTCTTCTTCAGTGACCATTAAACAATCATGGGGTGGTGATTCGTTGTCACCAATTTCTGCTATGGGCAATGGCATAAATTCTGCAGGATTCAATGCGCTACACCTCATAATTTGGATGTGGGGTGCAAACAAGATGAGCTCATATCTTGTTAGTCTGGCAGAAGTGAGGTGTTGCGTCTGTGTTCTATTTAATAGAACGTCTATGGCATGTGGCACCATCAGAATGAAAGTGTGCCCCAATACCATTCCTTCTGTTTGTTTCACTGATGCAGCAGCCGCAGCGACAGATCGCAAACATCGTGGTAGTGCGCGCGCTACAGGGTCCAGCGCGGAAGAATAATAGCCGCACGGCCTATTTCTTCCACCTTGTTCCTGTGTCAAAACCACCAATGTACATCATTCACTCTCGCTCACAAATAGTCTAAAGATCTTTTTATAGTTAGGAGTGCCTAAAACTGGCGCAGCACACAATGCAGCTTTCAATTGCTCAAACGCTTTCTGACATTCCTCATCCCACTGTAAAGGCATCACTGCATCCTTTTTAGTTAACTTTATCATCGGCTTCACAATCAACGCAAAATTACTGATCCACTGCCGACAATAAGAGGCCATGCCTATTACAGCTCTCACTCCTTTTTGAGTTTTTGGAATAGGCATACTAGAAATACTTTCTATGCGTTCTGGTGTTAATCTTCTCCCTTCTTACGAAAGTAGGTAACCCAAATAAGACACCTCCTTTTGATTATACTGGAATTTCTTCAAACTTGCCTTGTGACGATGGATCGCTAGGTGTGTCAATAGTAATATAGTACTTTCTTTGCAGATCTCTTTTGTGTCAGCAGCTAGTAACAAGTCATCTATGTACTGCAAGCGTACGCAACCTTCAGGTAATTCTAGCATGTCTAGCTGCTCTTTTAGCACTCTGCTGTAAATACTCGGGCTTTCTGTGTATCCTTGTGGAATGCGTGTGAATGTGAATGATCGACCTCCTAGAGTGAACGCAAACAGATATCTACTGCTTTTATCCACTGGAATGCTAAAGAACGCGTTCTTCAAATCAACTACACTAAAGTATTCTGCAGTGGCCGGTATCATTATCAGTATTGTTGTGACATCTGGGACCAAAGGGAATTGTGGGTCTACCACTTTGTTCAATGCGTGCAGATCAATTATGAAACGATATGGTACTTCATTGCCTCCTTTCTTGTAAACTGGAAGAATCGGGCTGTTGCACTTGCTACCTGCAAATTCTTCAACCACCCCCAATCTCACCAGGTCAGTAACAATACTCTTTAATCCCTTCTCACCTTCAACAGAAATTTTATACTGGGGAATTCGTGGTAATGTAACACCTTCTTTCAAAGTTATTTTTGCTGGCTCTATTTTCAAGCATCCTACATCATTATCATGCATTGCCCACAGACAGGTTGGTACTCTACTTAGCTCTTCTGGTAACGCTTTTGACATAAATTCCGTCACCGGTGCATTGTGAGGCCAAATCGTGAGGGACACTTCATCTGCCGTACAATGTATAATTGCCCCCAATTTTCTCAACAAATTTAATCCTAGCAAGTTCTCCCCACAATTTTCTGTCAGAAGAAATGGACACTGTTCCGTAAATGGTCCTATTGTAATCGGGACAGCTTCGGACATGGGGTTAATTACTGGTGTACCTGCGAACCCTACAGAAACATTATTTTGCCCCGACAGTGGGATCTCCGGAACCAAGTCGTGGTCTATCGAACACTTCTGTGCCCCTGTATCTACAAGGAAACGGTGCTCCTTATTCCCGACTCTCATTTCTATGTAGGGTCCTCTCTGATTCACGGGAATAGACACTGGTTCCAACCCCTGCCGTGGGCTGCCCTATTGCGAAAATAACACATCGTCCGACGTGTAGTCACCGCTGCTGCTATAATACGTGTTTGGCTGTGTATCAAAAATATTCCCATTTCCCCCTCGGTGTCCTCCACTCTGATCATTTCTCTGTTGGCCCTGCCCGCCCTGATTTTGGTTCGGAACACTTTGGTTCAATGCATGGTTCTGTTGCGCTTGGTTTTGACCATAGGATTGGTTTTGATTACCTCCATATGCTGTTTCTGCTTGGGCCATTTGACCCCTGATGTCCTCTATGAGGCCTTCTCTGGCCAAACCCACCTCTATTCTGTAGGTGCGGGCATTGCGCTCGCCAGTGTCCTTCCTCCTTACAGTACGCATTTTGATTTACTCCCAATGACACCCCGTGCATATTATTCAAATTTCCCCTGCCTTGTGCATTTCCTCTACCTCTATTGTATCCAATGACCTGCTGCAGTAACACTCCTACTATCGTTCGCATCGCTTCTTTTCTCATCTCCAATGGGTACCCATTAAATATCTCACTTACTTCCTTCACTGACGTTCTTTTGTTCGACATCCATCGCATTGTTTCCCCCACCCATGCCTGCAATCTTTGTTTATCACCTATTTGACCCGGTACCGGCAAATGCTTTGCACCACCTGAAAAAACTCTCGGCCACGATTTTTACATATACAACCCCGACGCCTCCTTCCTACCTTTCTTAATACACTCACTACTATATTCAGGTGTAGCAAACATTTCAGCATATCTATCTTCCATTTCATTTTTCAGTTCAATGAGTTTGTACACATGTTTTCTTACATCCTCATCTCTTTGCTCACTGCGTGCTAAGTCGTTGTGGCGGTAAATTCCCAAGTATCTTTTTCCATTCTCCCACCAAAATTTCCCCCATGCATTCCAACACTACCTGTCTCTCGTTGCTTTTTCGGTACCCATACAATGAGGCCAATGCTGCCGTCCCATCGTTTCCTTCTATGTACCTTTCTGCCTCTTGGTGTAATTCAATCTTTCTTTCTTTGCTGATCGCGCTTCGGGTTACCCGTCCAAATCCTGTTCCTTCAGCCCCGCCTCTCGCCTCCCCGGTCTCAATTTCGACTTCGGGAGGTGCGGATGGGACAAGTGACACAGGTGGCATCTGTGAAGGGCCTTCCTGGGTGCTGGGAAATTGTGTGTCTGCGGTCTGCGCTTGTGGGAGGGCTCAAGCTGTGGGTGGGGCTTGGGTTAATGCTTCCGTGAGGGGAAGTGCTTGGGCTTTGGGAAGGGGTATGAGAGCTACTGGTTGGGCCTGCGCAGTCACTACTGGCGTGTTTGGTTTCGATTCTGGTTTTGGGCCTCGGCCCGTATTAGTTAGCAAATGTTCCATTAATTCGTCTGCTATGTGTAGTTCCCGCTGCGGGTATATTCCTTCTATGTTCATTTGCTCACGTCTCCCTTCCCATCTTAGACTTGCCGTCCACTCCTCCTCCTCCTTTTCTTCTGCTACCTCAAGCTTCGATTTGTGCCTACGCGCATGCTTCTCTCTACTCCTAAGTCGGAGCATTGCTTCCCTCCTCCAATCTTTGACAGTCTCAAAAGCTGGGGGTCGCGCTTTTTTCCTAATCAGCACCCTTTCTAGGTTATCTATCCTCGCAATCTCAAAGATACCATTAATCGGCCACTGGTGGTCCTGTTGCTTTCTAGTTTGCCTATGCCAAATTTCATAAAAATATTATCGCACCCACACCATATTTTGCATACATGTCATAAGCCGGCGTTCTCCCAGGCGGTGCACTTTGGCCATATTCCAAGGACTGTCTACCGCAGCGGAAAAGCCCTGCTAAAGTGGACAGTACTCCAGGCATGTTTTTTAACCTTCCCCTTTGGTTAACTAACCTTTACCTGGACGTTTGAATTTGCAAAATCAACACTCTACCAAAAATCAGATTTTCTTTTGAATCGGGGAATGACTCACCTGATAAAACAAGTCGCCTTTCCTGACGCAACCTCTCCCAACGTCATGTCTGCGCTTCTCTGGCCTCTGCCTCATTTCGGGACCCTCGCCTCCTTTGCCCTCTGGCCGGTACGTCGATCAGGGATCAGATGTGTGCAGATCTGCGAAGGAATCTCTCCTCACTTCTACAGGGCGCCCCGTACACCTCTTGATCCCGGCTCGATCGTCCCGTCCTCGCAGTTCTTCTGCCTTTACTCCGTTACAACGTATACGATGGGGCAAGTGGGGGAGGGTCCCTATTCGGGCGTCATCTTGAAGGGGGCCCCTAGGGGTCCCTCGTGATATGGAAACAAGGCAATAACCATACACGAAAAGATGCGCCAGACACGAGGTTCAAATTCCCAATGCTAGGGTTTATTGCGTGCAAAAATAGTCCCAATTGGCCAACTGTGGTCTCACGCCCCGCGACGTGAGTTTCCTAGACCTCGCGGGATGCAAGAGAGCAAATTACGTACATCAGTTACATAAATACAAAATACATATCATACAATCAGCTATGTCATGTTTAACACCCGTCTTTATTAAGTTTCTTTGAACTCGGGATGACGATGGACATTTCCGACGGCTATGACAATTATGACACTTTCGATGTCTATTCTAGTAACAATGTGCAATTAGAAAGTGCGGAGGCATCTTTTAGTTGTTGAACAGAACACAGTGGTTCTGTTCTTGGAAGCAAGCTGCACACGGGGGAAGAGTCACATTCCAAGCTTTGCTATCTATGAGGTACTATTCGTGTCCTGGGAGCCGACACGCTCTAAAGGGTTTTGCGAAGGGGGGCCGTAAAAAGAGCATAATTCAAGCCTTTAGCTGCTTTATTCTAACATATTCTACCACAGTACGAGACTGGCTGGCAGCTGTGAAATGATTAAATGCCCTGCAGCTCTCCCTAAAGGCTACAGAGAGGGAGCGTGGGCATTCCTTTCTGGGCTACTCATGAGGAGTTTCAATGAACTCCTCAGTCCCGCGACCTTGCCCTTTCATATTCAGACAACAATGTTAACAGTTGAGCAGAGTAAGCAGAATTTGCAAGAATTGCAAGCTGCAAAGCAAAACAGTTTTAGACAGAAAGCAATGAGCAATGGTTAACAAGCAAAATGGCGATTCTTGCTACGTTTAAAATGGCCGCTTGTTGGTCAAGCATAGCAGTCTGTATTTCTATAATTCGGTGCATAAGACGGTTTGCCTTCGCCCATCAAGTTACATCTGTCATTCAAATGAAGGGTATTCACTTTTCCAGATTGACAGACTGGCTGTACTTCTTTGCTGCTGCAGGAACCGAGTGGTAGGGGTCGAGAAATCCGTAGTCGAGTGCAACATCTGCAATCAGGCCAGGAGTCTTCTAAGGCCCTTCAGAAGCAGGACGACCAGAGCTCGAATCCCCTCACAAGAGTGCAGGACTGAAGGAGTGAAGGGAGCCCAACCGGTATTCAAGATCCACAGTGGTGCTTTTTACCATGTGCAGAACCGCAAAGTGCCACTGATCCGAAAAGAGCCTATAGCTGCCAACGACCTGCAAAGTGCTGCCACAGGAGTCCTCCAGACATCCTCCCTCTTCTCCCCACGACTGAAGCTCAAGAACCCAGGATCTGCATAGCTGCAACAGGACAGAATCTAGCTGGACCACTCTTCAAACCAGAGGTACTGTTCAGACTTGGGGTACTTACCTCAGTGTCTTTAGCTTTGCTCTTCTCTGTTGAGACTTGCAGTGGCTACTTTTGTTTTCAGCTCTGCTCTCCACAAGTGTAACAGCTTGTGACCCTACAGTGATTTTTTACTATCTATGTGCAAGACCTTTATTAATTATGAAGTGCCTCAGACTGTGCTCCTATTCACTTTGGCTGTCCTGGCTCTCTGCAGACTCTTCTAGTCTATTGAATTTTATATTTTCTGTCCCTCAGATGTGATAACTTGTTTTTAGACTATTATTGCTTGGAACGTTTTGTCTAGACTTCATTGGAAGATTTAAGTATACTCACATGCCCTGAGAAACTGTTTTAACCTTTTCCTTCCTTTAACATTTCCTTTCTGCAACCTCTGAATCTGCAAAGTGTACTAGTGATAGATAAATGCCATTACTGTCCTTGTGAATGAAGTCACCTCCGGGTGTAGGAAGTGTGTAAAAAGCACCTCTAAAGAGTATCTACCAAACCTATGCTGATTCTGGAAAAGTATTTTAAAGTATATTTGATCGTTACATATCTTGCCCTTTTTAAAGAACACTTATTTAAAATTGATGTTAAATAACTATTTATAACTGAAACCTTGAGTATAAGTGTTACTTGGCTTGTATTTGCAAATTTCATTGCTACTGTTCTACAGCTCACATTTACCCCTCTTGGATTGGGCCTGGCTGCTCAGTCACACTACCAACTTGTGTGGTGCAGCCCTATACCAAAAGGCGGGTTAATTAATACCAAGTAGACAAGTGTTGTGTAGTCTCACGGTGTTACTACATCAATTCTTGCCTAACACTTGTAGCATGCATATGGTCCAAAGAAACACTTGTACACTGATATATTAGAAAAAACAATGGTTTATTTTATATATCCACAGACAAAGAGAATTCTTTAGAAAGGGAAGTACTATTATAAGTCATAAACACAATGTAAAAACCAAAACAATACTTACGGTGGATTGAAGGTGAGTGTGGCTCTAGGCCCACACAGCAAAGATTCAAGCACTCTGCTGGTGGGTTTAAGTTGAGTGGGGGGCAGATGGGGCTCCAGACTGATTTCTCATGTTTTTGGGCTGTATTGGATTATAAAGGCACTCTGCGTGCAGTAGATTCACCCTTTTCTCCCGCTTCCGGCTCTCGGATTGTTTCCATGCTCCCTCCCGCCTCCCTGATCCTGACTGGTCCAATGCCGCTCTTAACTCACCTTCCCAGGGCAACCCCACTGCCCGTGCAGCTCCTGTGGCTAAGGGCCCCAATGCAAAGGGCGGCTCCTACAGGGACGGCTCCTCTCTGTGTCAGCAGGTGTCAGCAGTGTCCAGCCGTCAACCAGCGGCAACCATCAAGGTAAGTGTGGCCTGGGTGGGGAGTAGAGCAATCAGTCTACTCCGGAAGCCCTGCCACTCAACCTACACTCAGAACATAGCAGACCAGGATATTAATACTCACCCCTTAACAACTAGATATAACTGTTTAATGCTAGCCTGCCTCACTTCTAGACAGGATTGTTAATGTTACCCAGTGCCACATTTAGATATATTTGTGAATATTAGCTTGCGTCACTTCTAGACAGGATGGTAAATGTTGGCTTGCGCTGCTTCTAGACAGGGTTGTAAATGTTGGCTTGCGTCGCTTCTAGATAGGATTGTGAATGTTAGCCTGTGCCACATTTAGATGCAATCGTGAATATTAGCTTGCATCACATCTAGACAAGATCGTAAATGTTAGTCATTGCCACATCTAGATAGAATTGTGATTATTAGCGCATGTCACTTCTAGACAGGATTGTGAATGTTACCCAGTGCCTCATTTAAATATAATCGTGAATATTAGCTTGCATCACTTCTAGACAGGATCGTAAATGTTAGTCATTACCACATCTAGATAGAATAGTGATTATTAGCACGCGTCACTTCTAGGCAGGATTGTAAATGTTAGCCAGTGCCTTATTTAGATATAATTGTGAATATTAGCTTGCTTCATTTCTAGACAGGATTGTGAATGTTAGCCAGTGGCACTTTAGATAATTGCGAATATTAGCTTGTGTCACATCTAGACATGATTGTGAATGTTACCCAATGCCACATCTAGACTTGCGAATATCAGCCATTGCCACATTTAATTAGAATTGTGAACATTAGCTCGCATCACCCCTAGACAGGATTATAAACGTTGCCTTGCTTCACATCTAGACAGGATTCTGATTGTAAGTGCCACATTTAAATATAGTTGTGAATATTAGCCTACGTCACATCTAGACATGGCTGTGAATGTTAACCATTGCCACATTTAGATAGAACTCTGGATGTTAGCCATTGCCACAATTAGATAGAATTGTGAATATTACCCTGCGTCACATCTAGACAGGACTGTGAATGTTAGCCATTGCCACATTTAGGTAGAATTGTGAATGCAGCAACCTCAAAACGCGTTAATGAAATCCAGAACAATGGGCTCGTAAGTATAAAACCTCCACTCTAGACACTCACCTCTCCTATCACTATGCTCACTCGCTACTATACACCAACACACAACAGAGAACAGCTACACCCCTCGATCAATTCGGCCTAGCTGCTCACATACTAACAATAATCCATGAACACCTCAACGTCCTACTAGAACGCAGCTACACCCACGAAAAATCAGCCTAGCTGCACACATAAGGGTCCTACACAGGCCTAACGTAGTCAGAATCCAGTCTCAGAGCCCAACCTCCAGACTGCACACATTTGACTGATCTCAATACCACCACACCTAATGTTAGGATGCTGCTACCATCAGCCAATCGCATCAGCTGCACACATATTGAGTGCACCCAAGCACCATATGATACCCTACTGTCTCGACTGACCTGGATTACGGTCCCAGAGGGCGTTAAACCGACAAGCGCTTTGAGGTCACACCAATGATATATAGAGCGCTATATAAATGCCAAATAACATAACACCTTTAACTCGACACGTCTACAAAACAGGAGTTGGTCAACCAAAACGTAATCCAGGGTGGAATAGCTAGCCCCACTCCCCTCCCAGGTGCCAAACTGGTTGTCTGATCTCATCTGCCTTTGCCCTTCCATTGAGCATCTGAAGACTGTGAGGAACTCATGGTGGCAGCAAGTAAGACAGACACACGTGATCACAGTTCAAGGGTGTTTATTGAACAATGGATTCTGTATGCAGGATGGAAAAACGCCTAATGTAAACCTAAATCTAAGATGGGAGCAAGCATCGACCATCAAATGGGAAATAAGGCAGTCCTAGTGATGTTGTGTCAAATAAAAGACCTATACTAAGAAACCTATTGCCAAGCCTTACAACTAATACAGAAAAGGTGCGTGGGATAGTTCTCAAGAAAAGAAAGAAGTGTTCTCAAATAACATGTCAGGATGCGGTAGCCTGCGGTCTTCCTTCCCCACGTTTTGAGCATGGGATAAGGTTGGATCTTGGAGCACAGTATTCTCTCGAGCTTTCCCCAGCACGAGATGACAGTTCCGTTGCAGCTATCAGGTCCGCCGATGGTCAAGTCTCGTTTCACTTGAAAATCTCTTGCCTTAGAGGACATGACATGTTCAAATAACAAAACATTTAAACAGTCTCTTTTCCATGGGGTTTGGGTGGCAACTTTCACCCCGGAATTCCCGAGGACCCCGGATAGCTACGTTCTCTTGCTTTCAAGGGCCTGTCATGTTCCAAAATAAAGTTCAAATAAAAAGTTATTTAAAAAAATGAAAGTTTGTTTCCTTGTTTCACTTAGGATGAGGATTGTTCACCCCTGGGTCCCCCTCTTCTGGGCGCTGACCCCTTTCGAATGTTGACCTCCCTCGGTCGGGTTCACTATGTGGCATTGCTTCTTCACAAATCTTAATATCATTTAAACAGTTCCAGGGAACATCCCTTGACCAGGTTCACTTTTTTCAACACATTGTATCTTGGGACTTTAGAATTTGCCCCTCTTGTTCACTCTTGCCGTTTCACTATTCACTTTTGCTTTTACTTCTGGCTCTTACTTTCGCCGATCTTTGGGGTGACAACCTTTCACCCTGGGATCCTCCTCTGCTAGACTCCAACCCCTCTCGAATGTGAGCCTTACTCCACCATGTTCACTGTAGCTCTTGATTAGGGTGATAGTGCCTCACCTCTGGATCCCCCTCTTCTAGGCGCTGACCCATCGTTACCGTCACAATTCAACTTTTACACAGTTCACTGTTTGCGGGATTCATTTCCCTTGCTTTCACACAGTTTGTAGATCAAAGTCTTTCGACTGTACAGGGATTTTGCTTGACCCTCACTATGACCACTTTGATCTATTTTAGTGGCCCTCCTATAGCCTTCTGGTATCTGTTGTTTCACTCAGATTGGGATCGACCAGAGTCTCTCGAGTTAGCACCAACATGGTGCTGGTTCCTTCTGCAGTTGGACTTCCCCCAATACTTTTCACAGTTCATTAAACAGTTCAAACAGGCCACTTTGCGATTCTCTTTCAACACAGCCCGGTTCTTACCGGTTCTCCCCTCGACTGACCAGCTGTGATGAACCACTTGGCTTCTCTCTTCATTGGAGTCAAGGCCAGTACCAGGGTCGCGGGAGCTTTCCTCGCTCCTGCTTATCCGCGTAGGCTTGCCCTGTGTACCTTTGACATCTGCTGCAAGACACTTGTGCTATTGTTCACAGTCTTATGTCTTTCTCCTTGAAGGTTCTACTGGACTGAGATGAAAAAGGCAAGGTCACTTCCCTCCTCCTCACCCTCTTGATTCCTGCCACCTTTCTCCTTCTCTTGAACTGCAGCGCCTGATTAGCCGTCTCGTCGTGCTGTCTACCGTGCTCGTACTGTGCCCTTTAAATGAAAGGGCCGTCAGGTGTGCATGATTCAAGTCAGTTGCCTGACTTTGCCTGATCCTGGCATTGGGATATGTCCGGTAAACGGCCTTGGTGTTCGTTCATTGACTATTGTGTGGCGTGAAAATGTTCGGGTCGGAAAAGGGGGATAGTGTTTTTGAATGTCCTATGTGAGAGGATGGGGAAAAGGTGTTGAAGTAAGGGGGATACCGCATCTCACCCATCGGTGTCCCACTCCCACTCCCCGAGGGCCCCCCATCCAGGTGATCCTCCCTCACTGGTCCACCCCCAGGAAGTGGATCCAATAGCGATGGCCATGCTATGGCCACCTAGATGACAGATCCCCTGGGTTTAGTCAGGAAGTCACCTTCAGGCTTCTCACATATCCTTCCCCTATGCAAGGTGGATATGTCTGTTCTTAGGTCAGGTCTTCTGTGGTCAAAACTGGGCAGAGAACAGGGATGAGAGATGTCCATGAACTCTCCCATATTCCACTTATCGGTTTTATTAGGTAGAGGGAGGGTGGTTTTATCGCTTTCTCTACAATAACCTATGAATTGGATTTCAACGGTTGTCTTGAGTTTTGTTGGTTCTGGGTTTTCCCAGTCCCATACAGGCGAGTTTTGGGAGTTGTAGGTCTTTTGCCAGGATCTCTGAGGTAGAAAATCTCTGAAGGGAGGGGGAGACTCCTGTAAAACAGTAGAGAAGATGGGGAAGTCTCATCCTAGAATAACTTCTTCAGGGAGCCCTGGAATGATGGCTGATGGTATTTTACAGGATTCACCCCAGACTGGTGTGTACTGGAATTTTTGAATATACCTCGTTGTCTCCATGTACACAAGTTACTCGGACCAGGGCTGCGTGGTCTAGGTCTTTTGTTGTAACTAAATCTGCCCATATAGTGGTCTGCTTACTACCCGAGTCAATTAGGGCACTTACCTGTTTCTCATTTACCTATGCCTTTTCATATATGAACTGGGTAGGGGTTTGACATAAACAGATGCTAAAAGTCTCTAACTCTTCTTTGGCTTTCTCCCATTCTTCACCCTTCAGACAGCCTATTTCTATAGGTTCATCTTTTATATTATTTGGACAGTGTCTTGCTAGATGCCTGATTGCTCTACAGGAAAAACAGACCAGAGGAGGTGGTTTGCTTCCTCTCTTCTACTTTCCTCTTTAAGTTTTGGATCAGTTTTCCTGATCTCTATTTTCTTCCTTGACCTTATGTGACCCTCCTTGTCTATCTAGTCCTTGGGGTTGAGGCCGATGGATGGGCTTGTGATCTCTTCAATTTTTCCATCGGTCGGCTAGGTGGAAATGTTTAGCTGCATCCAAATGGCTTTGCGTCATTTCAACGACCATAGCTAGGGTAGGTTGATTTAATTGAAGGATGTATTTTTGCAAAAAATGGGGAAAGGAGTTGGTAAGTTGTTCCAAGGTAATCATCTCCGTCAGTTCATCTAGAGTTTTATTACTAGTTCATAGGGCCACCATGTTTTTAACCCGTTCACCCATTTCTAAAGGAGTTTCTCCCGGGTTCAATCTAATGACTCGTAATTTCTGCCGATGAAAAATTGCCGGTTTGCCCTACTCTTTTCAATAGGCCTTGCTTTGATGGATAGGAAGGAGGTTCCTTGTGCAAGGTTGAGTAGCTGATAGGAAGGTTGGAGTTCCCCTTTTAGCAAGGGTCCCAAATAGCATCTCTTAAGGTGTTCCTCCCACCCTAGATGTTCAGCTAGGCATTCGAAGTTTAGGAAAATATTTCGCCTTCGAGATATGGCTGAAGTACCCCTGAGGTTAGGGACTTGCAATTCAATGAGTTTAGTTAAATTCTCTTGGAGTCTGTTTTCAGCCTGTATCTGATGGGCCCCTAATTGGGTGATAATATTGGTTAGGTCAGCCATCTCTTCTGGGGGTTTAAGGGTTACCTCTGTGGTATCTGAATCAGAGAAGAAACAACTCTCAATTCCCTCAGACAAGGTTTCAAAATGCTCAGAGTCCTCTGATTCGAGTCTGTCGCAGGAGTGGATTGGGATGAATTGGTTTGTAACCCTAATGGACACGCCCCCGATGAAGAATGAAAACCCTGGAGAAAAAAAAGGTTCAGAGGGAGGAGGATTCAGTGCACTAGTTCTAATGAAAGAAAAGACCGGTCAAACATTTAGAATGATTCAGTCCCAAGGCTGTATGTTATAGTGCGATAGAGGAAGGGTATCTACTAAGTCTTGAGTCTTGAAGAATAGATCCTGTTGACTAGATGGAATAAGTAGTTGAGAGGATAATACCTCTTTCAACGTGGATACACACTCAGAGTATAGGAGATCAACTATTCTATTTTCCCCTTTGGTTGGTACCACAATTATTAGCATGGGTTTTCAAAATTTTATCAGATGAATCATATCCCACTCTGACACCATATATGAGGAACTCATGGTGGCAACAAGTAAGACAGACACAAGTGATCACATTTCAAGGGTTGTTTATTGAACAATGAATTCTGTATGCAGGATGGAAAAACGCCTAATCTAAACCTAAATCTAAGATAGGAGCAAGCGTCGACCATCAAATGAAAAATAAGGCAGCCCTAGTGATGTTGTGTCAAATAAAAGGGCCTATACTAAGAAACGTATTGCCAAACCTTACAACTAATACAAAAATGGGTGTGGGATAGTTCTCAAGAAAAAAAAGAAGTGTTCTCACATAATATGTCAGGATACGGTAGCGATCAAGGGATAAGGTAAGATCCTGGAGCACAGTATTCTTTTGAGCTTTCCCCAGCACGAGATGACAGTTCCGTTCCAGCTATCAGGTCTGCCGATGGTCAAGTCTCGTTTCACTTGAAATTCTCTTGCCTTCCAGGACCTGACATATTCAAATAACAAAACAATTAAACAGTCTCTTTTTCATGGCTTTGGGTGGCAACTTTCACCCCGAAATTCCCCTCTTCTGGGCACAAATCCCCCGAAAGTTTGTTACTGATATCAGGACCCTGGATAGCTACGTACTCTCTGTTTCAAGGGCCTGTCATGTTCAAAAATAAAGTTCAAACAAAAAGTTCCTTTAACAAATGAAAGTTTGTTTCTTTTGGGCACTGACCCCTCTCGAATCTTAGCCTCCCTCGGTCAGGTTCAATATGTGGCTTTTCCTTCTTCACAAATCTTAATGTCTTTTAAACAGTTCCAGTGGACATCCCTTAACCGTATTAACTTTTGTCAACACACTGTTTCTTGGGACTTTAGACTTTACCCTTCTTCTCTGGCATCCCTCAGTCGGGTTCACTCTTGCAGTCTCACTATTCACTTTTGCTTTTACTTCTGGCTCTTACTTTTGCCAATCTTTGAGGTGACAACTTTTCACCCTTGGATCCTCCTCTGCCGGACTCCGACCCCTCTCGAATGTTAGCCTCCCTCCATCGGGTACACTGTGGCTCTCGATTAGGGTGATAGTGGCGCATCCCCGCATTCCACCTCATCTGGGAGCTGACCCCTCTTTACCGTCACAATTCTACTTTTACACAGTTCACGGTTTGCAGGATTCACTTGTCCCAGACTTCGTCCCCTGAATCGTAACCAAGACACATTGCATTTAAGTCACCCAGCCAGCAAGAGGTTGCCAATGGTTTTCCTAAACTGTCAGGTTACTAAACACTCAAAATAATTCTTAAGAACTCACCCACTCCCTGTGCCAGTATATATTTATTAACAAAAAAGAAGCTAAGTCTCCTGACTTTGATAGTTCTATGGCCAATGCCCCAAACAGCAGATTTGGGACCTTCACAGCAGTTATCCTCTGGCCTGAACGGATCGCGGTTTTCAAACCCCCAGCTGGGCGACCTCCACATCTAGGTCTGGCTGCCTGTGAAAATACCTGATAGCCTTCAATCACAGGATTTGTTGTTAACCAGGTCTCCTGTGGGAAGACATAATTGCATTGTTTCAATAGAGACGTGGCTTCCACATTTGAAAGCAAATGCACACTCCCTCGCGAATTCCACAATATCAATTTCAATTGTTCCATTCTGCCAGAGGTACTGCTATGAGTAAGCCGATGACGGCCGTTCTTTTTCCAAAATGTTGGCGTAACTACTGACCAATTAGCCTGCAAGGCAATCTGATTATCCGAGCAGTATGTGACCTCTCGGACTCTTATTCCGTTTAAATTCATAGTAATCATCAGGCCACCAGGATCCACTCAACCCCTTTTACTCGTCCATTTGATCTTCCCAGTCATCAAGGCTAATGTCGAGATGACTCAATTTGTAAAAAATCATTAAAACAGTGTTTCCATTCAGGCGGACTGGGATATTTCCATCAGAAGCACTGGTTACGTGTACTTTGTTACCCACATACTTTCCTGGATAGATTTGTACCTCAAAATAGTTCACATGGTTTGCATCAGAAGTTAAAAGCACCTTATTGGCCACACGCTCCCTCACATCAATGCTTCTTGCACACCTCAAGATGCTAGATGGGATATTTTCTCTGTCCATTATATCATAATTTAGTGCCTGGTGTCCACTTTCCCAGCCAGTGGACCCTATAAGAGCAGTATTGCTGGCCCCCTTCCACAGCGGGCCACTGGTTGAGGAGATAAGACCAGAAACACCAAAATTGTTATTTGTCCAATTCACGGGTGAGACCAGTAAAGTTTCCTCAAAAGCCTGCTTGTGCCCGTATTTATTGGGAACTGATTAAGAGGTTTGTATTCTCATGAAGGGTGTCTGACAGTCCAAAGGAAGGGCATTTAAGGACTAATGGCCCACTTTCGGTCTGTTTTTCGACTATGGCGAAGAAGCTGTGGCCGGATGCTGTCTGTGTGTTGCAGGTCTATATAACCCGCATCGGATCTTGGCCGGCTACTCTGTCCATCTGAGCTACCGCATCAATCGTTGTACACTTAACCCTCCACTGCTCCTTTATGCCCTGCACCGCTCTTCATTTTATCAATTTCTTCCTTGTAGTTTTCACCTGATCTCTCCCCCCATTCACATATTTACAGCTCGCTTACATTCACACATACACACTTTCTTCGTCACTGGAGTCATAGGTTGAGCAGAGCTCTTTTTTACTCATTCGTACTCGCTGCCTATCCAGTGACTCTGTAATAGTTAAGTTTCTTAGAAACGTTTGCGATGAAGCACATTTCTTCTTTGCAAGATTTTTTTTTTTTGGTTTCTTGGTCTTTTTGTCTCCCCCCGCCCCCATCCAGCGTACTGTACCACACCCCCACTAGTACCACTTATATCGTGCTCTGCCATCACTGTGATACTCTCGTCCCTGTTGGCCTATTTCTCGCCCCTAATAGGTGTGGGAGCTGCCACCTACCCCTCCTATGGGGATAGAAGGACCTGGGCCCTCTCCCTCATCCGTTTCGTCTGCTATTTCTATCAGGGGGTTATTGACCTGGTTATGTCAAACATTGGGAGCCATCTAAAGGGACAGGGGAGACAGAGGAGGGGGTACTAGGGCTCAACCAAACAATTCCTGTTTCATATTAATAGCACTTAAAATCATAGTGTGAGCTGTAACCTCATCGTGAATGTTATTGTACAAATCAACAAATGAACTGAGCACCATATTCAGGGTGGAAACAGTCAGAGAGTTAAGTCTAATTCTTTCTGAAACTTCCCAAAGAGTATTGAACCGGATGGACCCCAGTTGGCCCATAAGACTGGCGGTCTCCAATCAGCCCTTTAAAATGAGAGGCAGCACCCTTGAGACAGGTGGGGATTCAGATTCGTACTCTTGCATCAAATAATAATGACAACTCAATAGTTTGGCAAAGGGAGTCTGTTTCATGATAAGTACAAATAACGGGGAGTTCAATGAACATCAGCAACCGCTCGATCTTCCTACTCACTTAAACTCCACTTAATTTCAGAAAACCCACAACCTTTATACTAAAAACTTGTCATCATTGATGTGTAATCTTAAAAACCTAAGATGCAACTTGATTGGTTATAAGAAGGTAACTTTAACATAGGTACTATATCTGTATATGGTAACGGGGAGAGGGGATTGAGTAATAATGTCAGGTGGGATCAACTAAGCCCTTCCTTTGAACTGGCGACTGCAAACGTCACTAAAAGTATGAAGTCCCATTGGCTCTACTATCTATAGAACCCTAGATTACATGGTCCACTATGATTGGGTTGGCATGGATCCCACACATTCTTTTCCACTTGCACTTAGCACATGCAGAATAATTGGCCAGGTGCAGGGAGTAAGCTTGCACCCCAGCTTTCCTTCAATTTATGGTACACCGATACATCACTTCGATGGCCGCGTGTCTATTATTGCTTTGTAGTTTGGCCTTGAGTCTGCCTCTTGGTCTGAGAAAGTTTAAGGAGGATGGGTACGACGTGCTCCATGCGTAGGTGTGAAAGTCTCATCCCTTTCTGCCGCCTTGCCACGTGACTAGGACACCGTGAAATCGGCCTTTTCTTCATGCAGTTCTGTGTATTTGATTTAATTCTGTCAATCGTATACCATCTGCGCTTATCTCGACCTATTCCAGCCTGATACGACCTCGGCCTCTTTGCAGGGTTACCTTAAGCAGGGCTTCTCTCCGTCTTTACTTCTTGATTTGTTGCTGCAGCCTTTTCCTCTTGAAACTTTTAGTAACCTCTATTCAATCCTGCTCATGTGCGTAGTGGATTCTTCACTCATCTATAAAGTGCTTTTGAGGTAGATATATGTATAGTTGGCGCCTGCCGGAATCTACTTTCTACTAAGCAAAGCAAGCTCCACGATTTCTTTGCTTCTTGCGGTTTCTTACGTATGTACACATTTAAACTGACTTAATGTCTTCATTGTGCATCTGGCATAAGTTTCTTCGTCTTGAAATCAACTGTTTCACCTTAGGCCCACGATGTCACTTATCCATGGCATTTCGTCCTTTTGTCAACATTCTTAGGTCCTTATATGCTTTATATGTGCGTCCGTCCAATTTCTCATGACATCATCAGTCTTCTTTTAGTATCTTCTTGGTGTCTTCGGGTATTCCATTCTGACAACCGCTCCTTTGTCGTGTCTGTGGATATTACTGTCCAGGTTTGCTTAGGTGTCGGTACTTCAAAAGGTGCTGTTCTTCCGATAGTCACTGGGCAGAGCCCCACTGCGGCTCTCTGCTGGTTTACCTGTTCTTCATATGTCACATATTTTGCTGTGAACGTTCCTGGCACTTCGAATTGGGTGGCTGGAGTGCAGACGATGTCTGGCACTTCCTCTTCTGTATGGTGCATAGATGCTCCTCCCAAAAAATCCTCACCCCCAGATACCCCAGACACACGCTCTACCATTGACTATTATCTATCTAGTTAGTTAATTCAGTGGGTGACTGTGAGGAATCCAGCATATCCCCCAACAAAACCCTGCCTAAGGTCTCCTCCCAGGTGGCCAGAGGGCAGACGCCTCCTGATCCCAATCCAGGCGGTGGTGTACTGAAGGAGGATCACCTTGGTGGAGACAAGGCCCAGGGTAGTGGGGAGATTCCGCAGGCTGAGACACAGTATTTCTCCTCTGAGAGGGATACTCTTGCCACAGGGTTAAAGGAGGAACTGGCTTATTGTCACTTTGATATATCTCAACCTCCTAATGGGGATGAAAGAATAAACTCCAAGGGCGTAACCCAACAAATTGTTGTATCAAAAGAATAAGTCTTTTGTACCCCTAAAATTATATATCCTCCCCAATTCCAAAGGTATACCAAAAGGAATGACGGAAATGTGCTCTTTTCTATACCATCTGTCTCTAATAAGGTTAAACCCTATAGTGCCTCTTCTAAAAACACCAAGGGAATTAAAACCACCTTTAAAATTGGAAAAGATGCAGAAAAACCTAATTGCCTTAAAATGAACTACATTTCCCAGAATCCCTCAGGGACTGTGACGAAGAAAAGGGTTGAGGAGGAATGCATAAATGAAGGACAGGCAAGCATGCCTAATAGCTTTTGCCAGGGTCAGGCAATTAACACTAAGGGCCTTCACCTGAAGCCAATTGCCCCAGCTCAGAGGCATAAAAGGCTGCAGCAAGAATGAGCAGCAGAAAGGAGCTGGAACAGGATCTGGAAGGTTGGCAATAGTAGAAGAAGAAGAAGCAGAGCACGAGGCTGGCAGACCACAAGTAAGTGTGACCACTTAAGGGACGCCAGGACGAGAGAAGAGCAGATTTCATCTGTAGGTTCTGAGTTGGTCCTGTGTTCACAAACTCTGTTTGGCTGTGGCTGCACTGGAAGAAACTTGGCAAAGTTGATGGTTTCCCCAGGTGCGCCTAATTGCTGTGACTGCAGAGCTGAGGTCATGCAGCTACCCGAGGCTGGTGTGCAGAAGCAAGCCGAGGGAGGTAGGAGAGAATGAGACACTCCATGGTCAAGGCCGGATTGGAGACACCCGTACTGCAGAGGGGCGTGGGTCCCAAGAGTGCCTGAAGTAGTAGTAGCTGGAAGAAAAGTTGGGAAGTTGAAGCTGCCTTCAACCACAGTGATTTTGGAGCTGGTGAATAAAGCTACGTACTCCACCAAAACTCCTTGCCGGTAACTGTAACCAGCTCAAATTAACACTTGCGGAGAAGTAGGAGGGAGAATGCATTGTTCATTGCTGTGGAAAGTCTGCACAACAAAATAAATGTATCCAGCGCAAGTTTAGAACAAGTTAAAGTGCTTGCGTATAAAGAGAGCTTTTATTTTCCATTGTTGTATTTTAAAACCCTTACCGGAGTGGTTGCGTGTCTCCAGTTAAGACAGAGAATATTTTCGGTAACCAAGGTAGTAGCTGACGTTCCCTAATCGTTACAAGAATACTTACATCAAAGAAAGGTTGCGTGTAAGTAATTGTGATTCCCGATCCACGCTGAAGCAGCAGTCTGTACGAATAAAAGGGAATGCAAGACTTTAAGTTGAAATTCTCCATCAAAGAGTGGTTGTGTGTACCTAATTCCATTTCTCTAGTGAAACCAGACTCATAACATTGAGAACAAATACTTTGTAGTTGTAGAAGTGTCTGAAGTCACAAGAAGAACAAGCATTATCCAAGCCACTAGACAGATTCTTTTTAAGGTGAAACCAGCCCAATTAAGATCTAACCACCAATGTATTGAAGTTGTTTAAGCTGTTACAAAACTAGTGTCCTCCGATACAAGGGTTTTAAGGTTATCCAAGTCTGGAAGAGTGGCAATACAGCTTTCGGGTAACTACTGGAATCAAGAAGCGGTCTATAAAGCCTGGGAAGTGAGCTGGATGCTTGTTAAAAGAACTGATCAACAATCTGTGAAGCTGAGACTGGTGAAGCTGAGAGAGAGAAGCAGTCTAGAAGGGTTTATAGTCATTCCTTCGACAGCTAAAGCATCTAATGCCATACCATCTAAAAAAAAAAAAAAGCATCTAATGCATTTTTATTTAATTTTTTTAAACCCCCCTTTTTTAACCTTCTAAACCAATTTTTAATTAAACTAAACCTGTTACCATCTAAAAAAAAATTTATTAGATGCTTTTTCTTGTAGATGCTTTTTTTTTTAGATGGTATGTCTGTCGATGCTTTGGTTGTCGATGCAATGACCGGATACCGTCTAGAAGCCAAGGCAGATTCTAGTGGAAGCTGTAAGACAGACAGAAGAGGCAAAGAGGCTGCTCCTTTCTTGTGTCATAGGAAGGAAGAGTGCCTTGCCCTACCTGTGGAGGTTGAAGTGTCTTGTCCAAGTTGCCTGATAAATTCTTAAAAGAGCAAGTTGCAGCAGAGCTAACAGAACTGTGGTTGTCTATAATTTTGTCAGAGAACATTATATTGAATGTGGTTGAAGCAGTAGTAGACTGTGAAGCAAAGGAGCTGTTTTCACAGTGCCATTAGCAGAAGGGAGTTGCCAGGAGGAAAACAACCCTCTTAGAAGAAGCATCCTGACAAGTTATACCAAAGACGCTGCAGAGGTTACAAAAAGATGGACAGTTGTTGATGCAGAAGTGGTACTTTTTGTTTTGAACTTTGTCAAGCCTATACTGGTCGGAGATTATCCAGGATTAGCTTCAGTGCTGTTTTCTTTGTGGAGATTGGAAAGGGAACTTTTCAACGAACGGAGAAAGAACTGTTACCAGTGGATTTTTGTTTGGGTGAATTTTGTTTCCTTTAGGAACTTTTCAAGAACTGGTTCAAGCCTTTACTTTTCTTTGGGAGAGATTGGGCCTCATTACGAGGTAGGAGGTAGCCATGGTGTTATTAGCACCATGGCTACCCCCTTACCGCATTCCAGGTCTGGGTTCCCTAAATAGGGACTTACTGGGTCATTCCAACCTTGGAGGACCCGGTAAATCCCCATTCCGGGAACCATTCCCCATTCCCATTCGAGGCCCCATAGGGCTCAATGGGGATGGAGCTAATAACGGTACCGCAATTTGCGGTACCGTTATTAGCTCTGAAGTCCCTTAATGGGTCCCATCCATAACGCCTGGTAAAACCAGGCGTTAATGAAGGGACCTGCTAAGGGACCTCGGAATAGGGTGGTAAGGGATTACCGGCACCGGTGTCCTTACCACCTACCTCGTAATGAGGCCCATTGACTTTGGACATTCCTGGGAAGGAGATCTACCCAGAACAAGTGGAAGTTATCAAACTCACTGGTTATTTGATAATCATTTATTTATGTTGTTTATGATTTGCTTGGAATGTTTTGTTGTTTAGTGTGATGGTCAATTATGCGTATGCTAGGAGATTTTCCCTTAGATCCTAGACTAGGTAGGGAACACCCTGGTAGAGTAGGCTTAGTTAGGTTTTCTTTGCATTTTCTTTTGATAGTAAAATATCAAATACTGAGAAAACTACAAGCAATTGTCCACCTTGCCTTACTGACCGCTCACAGTGACCCTATGTCTGAAGCGTTGCAGGTCTGCTGTACAAGACTCTTTGAAGGACGCAATTCTGCTTCCGGTACTACAGAGTTTGCAAACTCGATCATACTTAGGTCATTCATGTGTGAATGGTCAATGGTAGCAGTCGCCCTAATGGGAATGGTAGACATTATTTCAGTACTGGATCCAGTTCAGAATGTTATAGATTGAGGCAGCTGTTTGAATTGGGCTTAGAAGCACATCCTGCCGTTGCAACCCATCCGTACAGGATCTGTCCACATCAAGTTGTGCATCAGCACAGCCACCATTGCATCTTCTCGGTGCACAGAGCAGTTCACTTTGGACTCTCCTACAGTCCGGCAGCAGTTAGTAAAGATTTCCCTCAGGTGCAATTTTCCCTCCATTTGTGAACCCCCCCAAACATTTTGCTTTTGTTTGGAGTACATAACCTGTCTTTTTCCAGTGAAGCACAGCCTTCAGCTAAACTCCTCTGTGATTTCGCTCATTTGTTATGGGGAAACTGACACATCCTTCAGGCTCTCAGTACTGGGAAAATATGTTTCCCTTACTCTTTGACTTTGTTGCCCTTTTCTTGGTAATTTTTTATCTATGTGCCAAGTACCTTACAGTGCCGTGCATAGGGGGTCCTTTTTGTTTTTTGGCCCTAGCCACCCTCTAAGGATTTTTGGGTGTTTGTAGAAGTGTGCCTAGGACAAACCGGTGTCAACAGTTTACTTTTAAAGTATTTTTACTTCGTTTTTATGGACCATACAGTGTTTACCGCACTTGGTCCAAGACTGTGGCCAGTGCCAAAAATGGCCGTGCTGCAAAAGTTTTTTTTTTGTTCTGTCCTTTTGGCCATTTTGGCACTTTGCCTTCCCCCAGGTCGAGAGGCCCAGGTATTCCTTATTTGAGCATGCAGCCTCCTGCGAAAACCACTACTTTCACAGGCTCCTGCATGTCACGTGTACTAGTGCCCAGGAAGAGAGTTGGGACTGTCTGGTCCCAATCCACACTACTGGTGCCAGTATGTCTGGTAGGCCTGAATTACTAGAACCACCGTGGGCCACGATTGGCCCACGTCAGCGTGCATGCAAGAGAGCAGATCTTTCATTGAATCTTGGATAAGAAAAAGGGCGCTGAATCCATTCCAGGTCGATCTACCTAGGCTCATACTCGTTCTCCAAGCTCCTCTGGGTTGTGTATCGCAGCCGCTGAGAGCCGGAGCACCCTGAAACTGCAGGGTTAATACCAACAGGCAAAGTGGGCTAGACTGCCAAAGTTTGGTCCGGACTGTGTTGAGGGTCGGTGAGTACTTTCCTACTTACCGGTGACCCCCTGGCACATCCATTCACTTTTACGCAGAGTGTCCCTCAAAAGATACTCGCCTTGGCTGGGAAGGCCTGCGCTCCCCAGGTGTTCCCGAACTCAGAAAGTCACTCTTTCTGCAAGGGTAGACCCTCTTCTAGGAATAGGAACTTATTCTTCATCGCCTCAAGCCCCTTCCTGAGCAGCTACAGTCCCCTGAAGAGAACCCGTTTTTTTGTTTATGCACAACTGTACTTTAAGCGCTAGGCACCTCTCTTCGTAGGGCTCGACTACATAAGTTAGAGATTGTTGATGAAGGACTGCCCAAACTCATATCTGTGTTGATTTAACCCCTTTCTGTTACAGGTCGTGGTTATTTCCCACCCACCCCATCATCAGCCTTAAGCTAATCGCATTATTGTATATATGTTAGATAGTGTATGATCGTGTGTGGTATTGTTTCTTCATGACTGTGGTTTAATTGTGTGCTGATTATAAGGCCTATAATGTATTTTTGAGACATCTGTCTAAGTGTAATCTTTGGAGTTTTACTGTGGTGCTCTTTGTGGGCTTCCGATCACACTCACCCCTCCTGAGACTTATTCTTGACCGCCTGCCAAGCTACCGTCGATTGGTCTGGTTTGTCCAGAAGGTTCCCCTGTTCCACTAAACTAGGGTGGCCTCCTAAACCTCTGCCCACCAGGTCAGAGTTTAGAAATCCATCTTAACAGCAGCTTTCTACAACCACTTCATTTTCTCCTTGGCTGCCCTGCTGTGAGGCCACATTTTGACTTCTTACCCCTAGTGGCACGCCATACCCCAGTTACTTTGATTCGAGTGATTGGCATGCTCTCAAAGCCACACTCAGCTGAAACTCTACAAGGTGCACTGCACTTTGCCCAGTTACAAGGGCACCAATAAGCTCAAATGGATTTACCCTGCAGACACTGATAGTGCTCCCTTGTGTAGCTCAGGCTGTACTTATATCTGTCCTGCAGAGGGACACAAGTGAGTGTGCAATGTTAACGTTTCAGCTTCAAGGTGATAGATCGGGCTCTCATCTAACCAGTAGTTACTCGCTTAAACACGGTCTCAGGCCCTCTTCAAGGAACGAATCAACGACAAGCTTCCAGGCTCTGTGAACTCGCTTTCTGCATCTGCCGTCGGCCTGTGGTCTGCCTCACTTTGCTACCTCACTTTCTGCTAATCATTTTGCTCTTTTATCAGTGTGCTTCACTGTTCAATTTGGGCGAGGGAGGAATGAGAGCTTTGAGTTAAAGAGACATTGCATCCACTAGTAAGCCCGCAAGGTAAGAAACAAATGCAAACTTGTACTCCTGCTCTCTATATGGCAGAGTAGAAGCACAGAGCACCCCAGCCAAGATTCTCTATTTGGTAACGTTGGACGGGCAATCAAGGCTTAAGCTCTCAGGAGGTGATGCAGTCTGGTTCTTAAATACAGTGTAGTCCCCAAGCTGCCACAAAGGAATGTCCACACACTATGTTAGTGATAACACAGTTCTTTATATAAATAAGATTCAAGTTATATACACAATCACAATAACACACTTTGTGCTCGGGCAATTCTATAATGATAAATATATACAGTCTCTACGTGGTACGACAATTACTCTTTGATTCCATTAAAATGCACCAACTGCTGACAGTTTTCAATGGCATACAAATCAATAGCAAAAGGTATCAATCATAGACTTGGGAGGAAAACAAGTGATTAAACAATTGGCAGAATACTGGACCCTACCAACAGACACAGTTCTGTGTGAGGATCCCCCTCCCCACCTGGGCAACCTGTAAATAATATAATAAAACAAGCCCAGTCCATATATTGCTCAGCAGAGTTTTAGAGTTTTATTTTCCTCTACAAATGTTCTACTACCCCAATGTAGCTGGTTTAGCAGAGTTCGACATCGGGACCTCGACAGATCCTTCTTGAGTGAACTCCCTTTAAGGCTGGAGCCACGGATCATCGAGATCCCTCGAAGAAAAGGCAAACAATGCCTTCGAGGCAGCAGCTTCGGTCCTGTCGGTGCTCATCGATGATCAGTCGTGGACGTCCTGCGAAGATGAGGCGTGTGGTGCACCTCGCTGATGATAGTTTGTTGCCACAAAGAGTCAATGAAGAATGTAGGCCCAGCAAGGGCATCAGGTCGTCGGCATTTGGTGTCAGAGATCGGGACTCGACCACTGCTGGCTTTCGGATCTTCGTCAGCGTCTTTCTGGAATTCGGGTGGTGGGAAACCCACCACGGATTCTCCTCGGTTTGTCGGTGACCTTGACTTTCTCCAGCAGGACAAAGCGGTCGACGGTGATGAGCAAGGGAGTCCATGATTCAAAGTGGCTTAGGCAATGGATCAGTGCAGCTCCGGTCGACGAGGTTAGTGGTCCTCCGAACCTCGGTCGACAGTGGCGGTAGTCGATGGCCTCGACGTCCTGGCGCTTCGCTTCAGATTCCTCGGTGGTCCCCATCTCCGGTCGGCAGCCTTTCGATGACTGACTTCAAGGGAGCCTTTGTGAAGGTTAGCTGGTGCACGATGTTCCCTCGTAGCTCGGGAAGAGGTCTCCTAACCAGGTCCTCTCTTGGATCAGTCCTCGAAGGCACAGCAGCTTTCAGATTGCGTTGAGGGGAAACAGCAGTAAACCTTCTTCTTCCAGTTCGGCTTCGAGATCAAGCATCAAGTTTCGAATTCAGCTTCTGAACGATTTCCATCAGTGAGAGGTCCCCAGATATACTGTTCAGTCTCTCATTCACTCTGCTGGGTCACACTCAGACAACCAATCATTCAGAAGGGCATTCATGCAGGCAGGCAGCCAATCAGGCTCACAGTGCATTCAGCCCATTCCTCTCCAGCCAGACACTCACAACAAGGAATGTGTATTGGGACAAGCACCCAGCCATTCAGCACGCCACACTGCATTCATACCAGTTTCGGGCAGGGCTGTCTCAGTCTTTGTGTCACATACCAGAAACCAGACACCCATAACATGAAATTTATATTGGTCACACACTCCCTTCACCCAGGTACACCCCAAGGGCGTACTCACAACATACAGTCATTGGGAAGGCTCCAGCCTGTCTGGCCTGGACTTCTCCACAATACCATATATGGAACTTCCACCCAACAGCCAGTTAGGGGAAGGGACAGAGTCAGGGCTTCCCAGGACTTTGGGAAAACAAGGTAACAGGCAATAGAAAGCAAGAGGCCATAGGGGCCATCTTGTCTCCTATCAGGAATCAACTGATCCCAATGGCAGGGTCTGGGTATCCCAAAATGGAGGATACTCAGAGCACCTGTCAAATTCAGCATGGAGCTGCCACCAGCTCATACCCTGCTCCGTGGGCCACACACAAGTGCCCAAAAACATACACTAGGGTGTACAGGGTAGTACCCCCACTCATGGGTGCTATAAGGGTATCCCAAGGGTCTGTTCACCAAACCAAAAAGAGGAAGATCTGCCCTTCCAAGAGTCCCACATGGACTCCTGTGCAGAAAATAACACAGAGCACACATGATAAAAATGACTAAATGACAAGGACATGGAGGCCCTGTCCCTCGAAGGCATTTCCAGCATCACACTCACTTCCACCGCACTTAGTATGATCTTTTCGCTTTGCTTCTCCGCAGTGACACACAGGTGGTCAACGTCTGAAAGCAGGAGTTTGGATCCAGGGAGCTGCAGGGTAACTGCGGGCACCGCAAGTGCTACGCTAGTGCTTAGATCCAAGGACTTTAACAGCATTCTGCCACGTTGCTCTTGCTCACTGTTGTATCCTGGAGAGGACACAGTTAACAGAGAGTCTGAGCTGCATCATAAGAGGCGCCCGTCAATGAGAAGGTGGGGATTCGCGCGCGCGCAGTAAGGAAAGCCCTTGCTGGGCTGTTGCCGGCGCGAATAATAAAGGAAGGTTGAAACCTTCTCCAGCTCTGTTTGATTATTCTCAATGAACTGTAGTTAATCCCCCAGTTCCCTCCAGTGCTGCCTCCTGCTATTTCCTCACATGAAGAGCAGGACAATGGCGACGAGGATGGGATGCCTTTGAATACAACCCAAGTGCATGAGACTTCCCGACTACTGAATCCTGGAGGCCTTCACAGGGTCAACTACTTTTCACGATGTAGGAAGGTGAGCCAAATCTAGAAGATGCGCGCAGTGCAGCAGCTTTTCGCCAACCTGGGTCCTTTGATATGAATGATCAGCAAGCCCTAGAACCTCGCTGGGAGAAATGGATAAGGAGATTAGAAAATCACTTGCACGCCAATGACGAAAACACGCCCGACAAATTCGCTAGAAGGTTGCTAGTGAATCTAGTCGGAGATGAGGTAGAAAACCTTATACCACGTTACCGCTAGAGGAAGTTAAGACATATCAAGGCCTCAAGAAAGCACTGAGTGCGTACGTTTGACCCTCAATGTAACATTGACCATGAGAGACACTTTTTTAACATGGCATGACAGCTAGTGGGTGAATCGATGGACACCTTTGCAACTCGTCTCCACAAGCTGGTAGCACATTGTGAGTTTTACATGTTTGCGAATGAAGAGGCCATTCGACTTAGAATCATAGGGGTATGTTTTTTCGTCGTCATTCGGGGAAAAGTTACTCCGAGAACCTCTCCCGCTAGCTACCATATTGCAAATGGCCAGGACAGAATCCACGATGGACACACAAGCTTCACAGATTGAAACCTCTAAAGTGCCCGGGAGAGAGCAAATCTACCAAGTATCATCATGTGTCCGAGGGGGACCTGCTAGCAGCCACATGTCCAAAGGACCTGCGTCATCTGGAAGATGTTATCGATGTGGTCTTCCATTTCTCCATCAAGAAAGAGTGAAGTGTCCTGCATTCGGATGTGCGTGCACCAAATGTGGCTGTGAAAAAAACCTGGCTGTCGTCTGCACCTTTCCGCCTGTACGAACGCAAGGGTACAGCTCTACACCATCCAAACAAGAGTTCAGTGCAGGCAGCAGTGGCCCAATGGAAGACACAAGTGCGAGGCGAGATCTTGTGCGCCACGTGAGGTTCTCGGCCATACAAATGGTCCAGACCTTATTTGAAGGCATTGGGTGTCTCAAAGGAAGTCCTGTGACGGTCCACATCGATGAATCTGTACCGCCAGAACACCTGCAACCACTTGTGGAAGAGGAAATACAATGTCTATTGAGCAAAGGTATAATAGAACCCGCTGATGGTCCCACTCCATGGGTTTACCCCATAGTTGCGGTTCCCAAGAGAGCATCCACCAACAAGATACGCATATGTGTAGACATGCGCAAAGTGAATAAGGCAATAGGGCGCAAGAGTCATCCCAGAATGCACCTAGATGATATGATCAGTCTACTAAATGGAACAAAGGTGTTTTCAAAACTTGACCTGAACAAAGGATATCATCAGATTGTGATAGATGAACAATCCAGGTAAATCACCACGTTTGCCACGCCAATTTGACTCTTCCGATATAAGAGACTTGGATTCAGCATCTGCTCGGCTGCCGAGATATTTCAGGAGAGTGCGAGGAGAGTGATTTGCGATGTGAACAATTGCTTCAATTATAGCGATGACATCTTAATATTTGGGGCCACGCTGGAGCAGCACAATTACGCCCTACAACAAGTGTGCACGGCACTGGTGTTCGCTGGGTTGACACTCAACAGCGAAAAATGTGTCTTTCACAAGTCACATCTCAAGTTCTATGGACACATCTTCTCACAAGAAGGCATGAGCCTTGATCCGAGCAAGGTCGCTGCTATCTCAGAGATCTCACCCCGCAAAGATGGCAGCAAAGTCAGGTTGTTCCTGGGAATGGCCAGCTACTGTGGCCGATACCTCAGAGATTTCGCGACTACCAGTGCGCCCCTCAGAGAGCTCACCAAGCAAGGTAGACCATTCCAATTGTCACAACACTGCAAAGAACTTTTGTACAAATCAAAAGTGACATTGCATCAGTGGAAACACATGGGGCTTCATTCCGAGTTCGGAGGTAACCATGCCGCTATTTGCGGCATGGCTGCCTCCAAACTCGTCCAAACTCCGGCCTGGTGAATGGAGTAATTACCAGTCCATTCCGAGGTCGGAGGGACCGGTAATTCCCCATTCACCAGGGTCAATCCCCATTCCCATTTGAGCCCCCATAGGGCTCAATGGGAAGGGGGAAGGCGGCAATAACGGTACCGTTATAGCAGGCATTAAAGAAGGACCCACAAAGGGAACTTAGTAGGGCGGTAAGGGTTTAACGGCACCGGTCTCGTTACCGGTGACCGTTAACCCTTACCGCCCTACTCGGAATGAGGCCCATGGCCTATTTTAATCCGAACCTGTGCACAGAGATGACCATAGCTGCCAGCCCAGTCGGCCTGGGAGCAATTCTGTTACAACATCAGCCGGGATGAGAATCTCCCCAGACAGTCGTTGCCTACGCCAGCAAGAGCCTTCCGGTGGTGGAAACTAGGTACTCACAACCCGAAAAGGAAGGTCTTGCGATCGTCTGGGCATACACAGACTTCCAAATGCTTCTCCTGGGCAAACCATTCACAATTGTGACAGATCATCACGCTCTGGTGACCATCTACGGAAGTTCTCGATGTAATATGCCTCCCCGAATAGAAAGGTGGGGCCTGAGATTACAGGATTTTGACTTCAAGATTATCCACAAACAGGTAAAGGAATACAACCCGGCAGACTTCATGTCGCGAAGCCCGCTACCATGCGACTCCACTGACAAAAGCCTAGAAGAAGAATATGTTAACTTTCTCACATACCATGGTACACCCACACCTGAAACCATTCTGGATCACACAAAGTGAGATGTCACACTGAGGAAGGTAAAAGACCTAATCTGATCCGGGAGATGGAGAAATTTGTACAGCACCAATGAAGTAGGAGAAAACCACCTCACTATGGAAATGCGTGCATTCAAGAACGTAAGAGAATAACTAACAATATTGGTGGAAGGACTTGCCATGAGATGACATCGAACAGTAATACCTATGACATTCTGTCATTGATCTAGCACACAAAGGTGACCGTGGAATGGTGGCCACGAAAAGACAAACTAGAGACACTATGTGGTTCCCGGGGCTGGACCAAATAGTAGAGCGCACCATCAAGCATGCCTCCTGTGCCAGAGCACCTCCAGACCAAATAAGCCAGAGCCCTTGGTGATGTAGGACAGGCCCGAACGACCGTGGACCCACCTTGTAATTGACTTCTTCGGCCCCTTTGAAGAAAACAAGTATTGGCTGGTCATTATGGATGGGTTTTCTCGATTTCCTCTGGTGCATTTAATATCGTCTACGGCAGCCAGCACTACCATACCAGTACTTGACAACATTTTCTCTGCGTGAGGTATTCCAGAAGTCCTGAAGTCAGATAATGACCCACCTTTCAGCAGTCTGGAGTTTGCAAAGTTAATGCAGTGCATGGGAATCCATCACAGAAGAATTACTCCGCTATGGCCACAGGCCAAGGGCATGGTGGAGCGATTCATGGACAGCTTGAAAAGAGTTCTCCAGCAAAATGAATTCAGACACATGTCACTTAACCAGGCTGTGTGCAACATGCTAAGGGACTATAGAAACTCACCACATGGCATGACAGGAAAATGTCCCTTTGAACTAATTTTTGGCAGAAAGACAAGGACCAGACTGCTTCATCTCACGGATGAAGTGAGCGACAATGTGAAGCAGATTAGAGAAGTAGATGCCCGCAAGAAGCAAGAGATGAAGCAGTACTCTGATAACAGAAGGCGAGCAAAGATCTCTGACTTGCAAATAGGTGACAGGGTGCTCGTATGCAGACAACAAGATAGAAAGACAGAATCAAAGTTCGATCCAGAACACTGGACGATATCTCATGTGAATGGAACAATGAGGAGAGTGGTTACTCGGAACGTCTCCCACTTCGAACTATACAAAGAAGAAGATCAAGAGGAGAAAGGCGCCACTGCGACACACGAAGAGCAGATGAGAGAAGAAAAAGAGCCAATAGACCAGCAGGAAGAACCTTGCGCCAGGTCCACCAGGTGTGTCAGAAGGCCTGTCCATCTCATTGAAGAGATTTGAAGACACTGAACTGTGAGTGACTTTTTGTTTGCCTGAAGGGGGGAGATGTTGTGTCCAGGAGAGGAAACAGTTAATGGAGCATCCGAGCTCCGTCATAAGAGGCTCCCACCAATGGGAAGGCGGAGAATCGTGCATGTGCGATAAGGAAAACCTGCGCTGGCCAGTTGCCTGTGCAGATAATAAAGGAAGGTCGATACCTTCTCCAGCTCTGTGTAATTATACTCAAGGCACTGTAGTTAACTCCCCAGTTCCCTCCAGTGCAGCTTCCTGACATTTCCTTACATGGAGAGCAGGACACCCACCTTCACACATCAGAAAGTGAAGACACACTGCCAATCTGCCAAACCCGCGAGAACTGCAAGCGCTAAAGCAAGCGCTACAGCAAGCGCTTAGATCCAAGGACTTTAACAGCGTTCTGCCACATTGTTCTTGTTCACCTTCTCGCACCACAAAGTGAAGACACGCTGCCAATCCACCAAACCCGCTGGAACTGCAATTGCTACAGCACGTGCTATGGAATCCACCCAAGATGGTGGTACACAACATTCTGACAGCTGACTGAACCATTGGAACACAGGTTGACAATCAAATGTCATCAAAAGAGTTTTGATCAAGATGACTATGGGCATCATTACAAGTACGACGGTGCAGCAAATAATGGCATAATACAGTGGTAGCGCTCTAGCGAAGAGATGAGATATCCCAGAGGGCGTGGACAAAACACCACCCCATATTAACGAGTGCAATGGGCAGGGCAAGAACGTGCTCAAATGTGAACTAACTGGTTCACTATACTCGTGCCTTGTTATCAGGAATAGCAAGCCGCCTCCAGGTGCATTACTGGGAAAAAACATCGGCTTTCACGTGGTGGGCGTCAGGCCCTTTGACTCCATCACCAGAAACCGAGGGTACAAGAGAAACGTAATTTCTGGACTATGCCCAGGGTATCTGAAAGCTCCCTGCTTACCAGGCAAGAGAGCAGAGTGCTGTTACATCTTAGCAGCGAGGCTGTGTATGGCATCTGTAGTCTGGCCGCGCAGGCTCAGAATTTTATCCTTCCTCTTTGGATAAAAGGAGTATCACTTAGTTGGGCAATAGTGACAATTCGCGCTACGAATTGGCAACACGCTTCCTGCAAATAAGAGCGTTCCTGCATCTCACCTATTAAAAGTGTCTCATGCTTTGTGAGTCATAGAGCAGGTGTACACTTGCCTAATAGCAGGCGGAATAGACAGTCAAGCCTAAAAATCAATCTATTCCATTCAATGTGCAGCTGCCAAGTGGCCCACATCACGTGTGACGCCTTTAGCCGCTCCGCGTGCCCACTGCATGCTAGGATTTGGAGTTTAATTTATCCCACTGAAAATATGGCTCTACATATTCCCATTATGCAAAACCAGGACTGGCTAACGGCATCCCTCGTGACGTGGGGGTGGGGCCACTTGGCAGTGGTGCCAGTGCCTTCCGCAGGGCACATCCCTGGACAGGTAGGGTCTTTCCCTATGAGTATTACTTATTTGTATTGGATTTCCTGTATTTTATCCCTCATTTTTCTATAATGGGGGAATGCACTGAGATCCCCTGCCCCCTTAAAATGGTCTTGGGAGCATGTTAACGTTTGACTAATGTTCCTTGCGTGGAATGGACCGTTTTTCTTACAAAGTGCATTAAATCTTTAACAGACGTGCATGAAGCCCACCCCCTTTTCCCCTACGCACACATCTGCATAACCCTTGTATTTGTCCATTCGTAACCATAAGCCAATAAGCCACATTTTTTGCTCATTCTTCCATTTCCTTCTTTCCCCTTAGTAACATAGCAGAATGAGACAGTGCTTCAAAAAATGGCAAACTTGGCCGCAGATTTATTTTCACGGATAAAAGAATCACTGCACACATTAGTGAAAATTAGTCTGAAAGTGTGGCGCTTGCTCCGTGTCCAACACCTGCTTCCCCCTATTCCTTTGCACCAAGTCCATAGTAGGCCCAACTCTCCCAACCCTTTGTGCCTGAGCCCCGCCTGCCCTTGCAGGTGTTCGTGGGTGAGGAGAGCGCTGTTTCTTCGGGGGAAGCTGAGCCTTTGTTGTTACCACCAGATGCCCCTGCCGTTAGGCTCCCAAGAGGCGCTGGTCCAAGAAGAGCGAAGACCCTTCCGGCTTCCTCTTGGCTCATTCAGAGTCTGTCTCTTGTGCTTGGTCGCCCAAACTCCGCCACACCACGGGTGGGTTACCGCCCACCGTGGCTTCCTCCTTTTGCTTATCTTACAAATCCAAGAGTTTTGTACACAAGTACCAATAAAAAAGCTCCATCCACATTGCTGATAAATGAACTCCATCTGTCAGATAATATTCGGGGGATTTCAAGTTGATCAAGCCATGCCTGATCTGTTGGAAGCCTCTGCCTCTGCAGAACTTAGACATAGCGCAGTTCAATTTCTTCCTCGATTTTTCCTCCGCAGTGTGGTTCTCTGCTCCCCTCCATTCCGGCCTGGGAATTATCTCTGACCACACGATCTCTGTCTCTCTAAGCTGTGCTGATAGTTCCTGTAAAGAGAGCATCATGTCCCACAACAAGACCCTCCTCCCCAAGTTAGTGAGGTCATTCCCGCCCAAGTGGATGACCAACACTTCTGGCTTCTGCTGCTTACCCAGCAACCTGTGAATAAGCCCTTGCAGCTGTGCCCATTTCATCCCCGGCACCCCGTGCTACCATATCCGGTATTCGCCGGCCGTCAGTTCCTCCTGCTGCGGTGTCCAGTTTGCCCCGGCCCTCGAAACAAACGTGTGCCCTAAGACCCGAACGGAACACCTCTTCCTCCTCTGCAAAGCTGCTAATGGGAAGGAGACAAGAAGGGGCATGTTACTTTACATTTTTCCCGGCCTGATGTATCTTTTAAAACATCCAGAGGACCACCTCCCAATATGCTTGATATCCTCGGCCCCTAATCCCCCAGCCGCTGCGGGGGTGGCAGCCCCGATCCTGAAAGAATGTGTCCCGAACACCCCGTCCATCAACCCCATTTTCCCCAGTGCCAAATCCATAACCTTTCTGAACTGGAAGCGGCTCAAGGTGGACCCATCCCCATGCAACAGAAGTGGGACCTCCGGCTCAGACGGCAGCCTTTGATGGAGGTAGTTAGCCATGGCCGCCACTGGGCAGACTATACTTCCTTGGATGGTCTGGAGTGTCACCACTACCCCTTTCCCCTTCTGGTCGGTCTTTGACATTCGTACGTAAATGATCACCTGTGAGCTGGTCGTCTGGACATCCCTTAACCGCAAGAAAGCAGACCCCTTGCCCCCTTTGTTCTCGGGGACTAGCTTGCTCACCCTGAAGGCCCAAAGAATGCTACTGTGAAGGCTGCAGTGAATAACACCCTCTCCGCATCATTACTGCATACTACATTCAGACATTTAATTAAACCATGTAGTTTCACCACGTCATCAGGCTTCTTCACTGTTTGTTTGGCCCAACCTCTCATGGCCATTGCGATGTAATGTTCTTTGGTGGGGTCACTTTCACCCCGTAGCTTAGCATAATGGGCTATCGCTGCCAACTGATAGGTCATCCATGCTCTGGTTTTCCCAGACTGCCAACACCAGCCAACAAAGGCCCGCACAGGTGACTTTTTCTGCCCTTCTGGTAGAATGTCCCTTTGGAATACTGTGAACCGCTCCCAGCAGGCCCTGTACCTTCTTGCTGTGCCTGTGCTAGGGCTGAGTCTATCAGGGAACTGAGATCACCCCAATCATCCCCCACCAGTGTTCCTTGAACGGGGACATTACCTTCCTGGCTTCTGGGCAGTTGCCTTGAAATTTCTCCCACTGTAAACGAGATAAAGGATCAGCGGCTGTGTTTTTTATGCCGGGGAAATGCTGTGCCCTAACCTCTATGTTCAACGCCAGAAGGCTCTTTGTGAGTTCCCTGAGCAATTTCAACACCCTTACATTGTTGGATGACCCCAGATTGATATGATATGATGATATGATATGGCATTTATAACGCGCCTATACACAAGTGTTTCAAGGCGCGACGAGGCAAGGGGGGGACAAAGGGAAGACAGACAATGATCGTATTAAACCCAGTGTCATTCACATCGCACAAGTGCAGGGAAGGGGGAAAAGGAGAAGTGCGGGGGGAAGGGAGAGGGGAAAGTGCAGTACATGGAATAGTAGAATAAATAAGATAAGATAAATAAAACGGCCAGCTGGTGGCAAGTGCAAGGTAAGTGCATACATAAGTGCTGGTCGGGGGACTGTAGGGATACAGAAAACAGTCCCAGGTGCAGGCGTTGCCAGGGAGGCAGGGCAGGTGGGCAACTGGCGGGGCATGGGCCCGAAGTTCAGAGGGTGGCCAGGTAACCAGTGCAGTTTCAGTCAGGAATTCAGCAGGGGAGAGGCGGAGAGAAGGCAGATGCAAAGAGAAAGGTTTTGAGGTGCTTCCGGAACCGGGTTCTCCTCAAGTTTCAGGGAGGCAGGAAGGCTGTTCCAGAGGGAGGCCCCTGCCGAAGAGAGAGATCTACAACTAACTTGTTGCTTGGAGAAGCGACTAACCCTGAGGGAGTTGGAGGCGGATGAACGAAGAGCTCGAGAAGGAAGATATTTAGTAAGAGAGAGTTGAAGGTATTGCAGCCCAAAGCCCCAGAAGGCCTTGTGGACAATACAGAGGGTTTTAAACTTAATCCTCGCAGCCACTGGGAGCCAGTGCAGAGATTTCAGTCCTGGAGAGATACGATCCCTGGGCTTGAGGCCAAGGACAAGTCTCGCAGTCCTGTTTTGGATAAGTTGCAGAGGGCGGAAAGTAGAGGCAGGCAGATTTAGATAGAGGCTGTTACAATAGTCCAGCTTAGAGAGAACCAGGGCTCTGGAGACAGTGAGCTTCTGGGAGAAGGAGAGGAAAAGAAGAATACCTCTGAGGAGGTGCAGCTGGAAGTGTGACTTCTTAGAGATGTCAGAGATGTGAGGAGAGAAGGAGAGTGTGGAATCAAAGATGACCCCAAGGTTTTTAGCCTTGCAGGTGGGAGCAGGAAGAGGGCCAAGAGAGGCCGGCCAGAGAGCTGCAGGGACGGAGGAAGAGGGTGTGCCGATGAGTAGAATCTCGGTCTTACTGGCATTAAGGCAGAGGTCATTGGCGGCACACCACTACTGGATGGCAAACAGGCAGTCAGAGATGAGGGAAGGAGAGGAGGAGGCCGAGGGTAGCCTGAAAATGAGCTGGGTATCATCCGCATAGCACTGAAAGTTGGGACAGAGGGCGGCGATGCGGTGGGCAAGGAGTGCTAGGTATTGGTTGAACAGCCAGGGAGAGAGATTAGATCCCTAATGATGATCTACACCACCGCCAGAGTGTCTAACCAAAAAGACACCTTTTTGTTTTCCAGCTGTGCCCCCCATAGTTTAAATGCTACCACAATGGGAAATAATTCCAGCAACGTGATGTCCTCGGTGATCCCCTTCAGATGCCACTCTGCGGGCCACGCCTTACCGCACCACCTATCCCCCAAGATTGCCCCAAAACCGAGGGACCCCGAAGAATCTGTGAATAGTTTGAGCCTCTCGCTGCTTGCCCATTCTCCCCTCCAAAGAAGTACACCATTGAACTTATCCAAAAAAATGTCCCACATCCGGAGATCCTCTTTTACCTTGGATCCTAACCGGACGTGCTGGGAAGCGTGCCTCAATCCCACAGTTTTTTGCTCTATACCTCTGGCAAACACTTTGCCCTTCAATACCCTGATTGTCTCCTTCAATGTCTGCACCTTGTCATGCGGGAGCCTGTATTCGCCTTTGTCTGAATCAATTTCAATCCCCAGAAATGTCAATGTTGTGGCCGGACCTACTGTCTTCCCCTCTGCCAGTGGGACCCCCATGATCCCCATCAAGCCCTGAAATGCGGCCATGAGTGCCACACACTCCTCAGTCCCCTCTTTACCAATGAACAAAAAATTGTCAAGATAATGCAAGACCCCACCCTTCCGCACTTTTTCCCTCAAAGAAAACTCAAGAAAGGTGCTAAATGCTTCAAAGTAAGAACATGAAATGGCACCGCCCATTGGTAGACATTTGGCATAGAAATACTTGTCCTCTACCGTGAACCCCAGCAGGTGATGGCTCTCCTTGTGAATCGACAGCAGCCTGAAGGCTGACTCTATGTCTGACTTTCCCAATAGCGCCCCCCTCCCTGCAGCTCTCACCATCTGTATTGCATCATCCAGGGAAGCATAATAAACCTTACACAGCTCCTCTGGTATGCCATCACAGATTTTCCTTCCGGGAAGGAGAGGTGATGGATCAAACGAAACTGGCCCTCCTCTTTTTTGGGCACTAGCCCTAAAGGTGACACAACAAAATTGTGCATCGGGGGGGGGGGGAGGAGAAAGGGCCAGCCACTCTACCTAGCTTGATTTCTTTCTCCACCTTTTGTGCCACTACCTCCGGCCTTTCGAGGGCCGACCACAAATTGGTGGCTTCCCTGCGACCCGCCTTTCCTGTAAAAGGGATCTTGAAACCCCGCCTGAACCCTTGCCACAGCAATTTCGCGTCAACCCTTTTGTGGTACATATTAAGAGAAGGAATCATAGCGAGAAAGTTAACTGGCGTGAGTAAATGTGTTTTGATCACATTCTTGCTTTTCACTGGCATGTCAAACTGAATCACGCATGGCAGTTCCTCAATCTCATTTTGACCTTTCTTTTGGCTTGCTGCTGCTCTTATGCATTGCCTCGCCTGCGGAGGAGCTCTGCGCCCTTGGGCTGCCCCCTCTCGGGTGCCCGAAACGACATTTTTGACCAAATTGCAAATCCCCTTCCACAAACCTCCAGTAATCTGCTCGCTCCCCCTTGTAGCTGGACCGGTTGCTCCAAGAGGAGGGCCCGCGAAAGGACCCCCTTCAGCACTGAGAATAACCCCCTCTGCCTCTTCAAACCTGAGACTTCTCCACTTGAGGCTTGTCCCCGGAGGGCACCATTTTATCAATGTACCCCCAACATCCACCTCATCCCAAAACATAGCAGGCCATACTTGCATTTTTAGCCTAAAACCCTGGTCATAATCCAGCCATCCCCCCCCAGCATTTTAGGTATAGGTCATGGACATATTGCTCATAAGCCACCATTGCCAATGCATCATGCAGAAATTTCTCTAGCATCACGGACATGTACATTCTAAATGCGGATCGTGGGCTCCACCTTAGCCCTCTCCCTTTCTCTTTTCTCTTTCTCCTTTTCTGACAGGTCTTTCAAGCCCTCCCCCACAGGTACAATCCCCAACAAGTCAAAGATGTCAACAAACTCCTTTCTCCACAGTTTCTCCTTAGTTACCCATGGGATGGGCCACACCAGCGAGTTCAATGCCATTCGCACTGGTGCAAACCCTGGCATTGGTCTTCCATACTGGGTTACCTTCCCCCAAACTCCTCCCGCCCCCAGGCTGTGCGGGACCACTGAGGGTGGCTGTGCGTGGTTGTCTCCACTGATATTTTGGACCCCAGGCCCTTGCCCCGACCATGCCTGCCCTTGTTGAGTTCCCGCTGGGAAGGTCATTTGGGACAACTGGCTAACCCCACCCCAGCAGGCCAGTACAGGTTAAACCAACAGACTGAAAACCGCCTGGCGGAATTACCCCCACCTGGGACACCTGCCCAGTCCCTACCATGGGAAAAATCATGATAAATTCCCCTCCCGGGCCCCCCTGAGCCCTAGTTCAGCACCTGCTGATTCAACATTCCATTCTCATTTACCATATTTCTAAACATATTGTCATGAACACCCAATGCCTGATCATGCCCACTGTTTCCCCATGCCTGCGTGCACTGCATGAACACACCTTTGACCATCTCAAGGGATGTGGGTCCATCTGCAGCTACATCCACCGGTCTGGTTACAGGAGTGCTGGGTGTGCCACCACGGTTCCCTGGAGCCTCAGAAGGTGTTGGAGCCGGCAAGTCTACATCCTCCTGCGCCCTCCCTTTCCCTCTAGGTTTTTAGCTGGTCTTGGTTTGTTCTTTTTGTGCCTTGGCCTTTGCCGTCATGGTCCTTTTTCTCTGCTGGCGGCACCTCTTCTTCCTCGCCGTCCTCTTGTCCATCTTCTTCTCCTTCCTCCCGCAGTTCAACCTCTGCCGGTGCCATATCGCTGGCACTGTCCTGAAACATTAGCGGTGAGCCCCTTCCTTGACTGGGGCCTGGTGATTCCTGTCCTGGTTGGCGCACCATTGTGTCCATCCAATTGGGCCCATGCGTTGCTGCCGCCAACCTTGACATTGCCATGAATGCTTCCAGCTCCATCGCTCTGTTGTAAAGTGCCAGCTTTCCCAAACTTGTACTTTTATCCACAACTTTCTCAAGCTTTACAATCAGGAGTAGTGGCTTAAAAAATCCCAACTTTCGGGGAAACGGTCACTGCGCTTGTTGCCTGTGCCATAGATTTTTTGTTTCACCCAGGCAGCCTGGCGGCTGAAAGTCTGCACACTCCTGCCTTCTCCCTGCTCCCCGCAGCAGCCCCCTCCGTTTCCTTCTTACTCTACTGGTGGTGTGGAGTGGCCTGCTGTCGATACGTTGCCCATGAGGCTTCTGATTGTATGGCGACGCCTGTCCCCCGGAGGTCCTGGGTTCCAGCCCTCAGCTGATCTGGCAGCATCTCGACACTGCTGCACCCAACCGACGTACCCCAGCAAGCTTGACCGAGTCTTCTTCACGTGGGAAGCACTTTGTGCAGAAAACGGACAAAAACGAAATCCCAAAACGAAATCATGGTCTTCTCAGCGACTGGCGTCCTACTGCAGGGGCTGGATACTGCCTGGTGTAGGATGCCCGTCCATTATAAAGGGGGTTACCATGCCCCTTTCCTTTGTTTGCCCTTCGCAGGCTTTTGGTAACTTTGCCGCTCGTTTTTTGCCTGCGCCCTCCCCCTTACCCAGGGGCAAGGGGAGGCAAAAGAGGACCCTGCGAGGGTTATCGGGCCGCCTCCTCCATCATCCTGGTTTTTCCGTTGTCAGCTTCAATGCTGGCTACCCCCTTGATTGGGTGTGAGGGGCAGTGGGGACGAGGGTGGATAGAGAGTGGAAGTTAGGAAGGAGGGAATGCTCAGTGTTGTTCCTGCACCTTTAATGAGATACCCTTTGTAAACCTGTTGCAATTCTATGTGCATAACATATACTCATTCCATTTTGCACTTACTGCTTCTAATAAACAAGCATTGGCCAAGCCAACAGTATAGTTTTTTGTGCCGGCATGGAACAGGCATTTCCAGGCACTGCCACAAGGGCATCATTACCTGGCCCTCAGGTTCACTGTATCCAAGAGCCACTTGCAGGCCTTCCTGTTGTTTTCATGTAACTAGCTAAGCCTTATTGTAACAGCTCCACAATGCGTCAGGGCAGCCTGTGCGCGTTATAAATGTAAATAAATGGCAACAGCTTGTGCTTGTGTGCAGAACAGCCACGCAAGTCAAACATCCTAAATCTGCACACTCACTGTCATGAACTTGCACCAATGGCATGTACCAAACCCACTCGCACATTGCATGTCTGCATCACTTCGTAGCCAGTGATTTCCAAAATGCATTTTTTGGCAGCATGGATCTCCATTTTCTCGGTCGCCTAAAACTGTGATTTTTTAAAGTTGCAATTCTTGGGTCTCTTGGGGGCCCTCCTGATGTTCGAATTGCACCTCCTGGTCACATTAGACCCACTAATTCTGAAATTGCCTTTCCTGGTCACCTAGTCCGCTGTGGTTCCACGCTGCACCCTCGCCATCACTCTTTGCATTCTAGTTTCCTGACAATCCTGTTCTTCGTCCTTCCTCTTCTGTTTCTGTCTCTCATGGCCTCTGTCGAGCCAACCATCTTCCTGCCACCCCCCAAATCCCCTAGCCGTATTCTTCACTCCTCTCCCAAACGCCACTCAAGCCACACATCTCTTTCCCAATCCAACTTGATCTACCCTACCCTACCTGCTTCTCTCTATCTACTCCAGCAAATGCCTCCTCTATCTCTGCTTCCGCTATTCATCTCACGATCGGTCTCTGGAATTCCCGATCCCTCTTAAAAATAAATAATTTTGATTCCCATCACCCCAAACTCTTGGTGATGGCCATCACCAAAACCCGAATTCCCATACATGACACTGCCACCTGGGCAGCCCTTCACATTGAGTTTACCCCTTTCTCTCACAGCAGCACCACATCATCAGTCCCCCTTCCTTTCTCTGTCTCACTCGCTCAATGTTTGAGCATATATCGTACCAAGTCTTTGCTCCCACGGCTCTTACCATCCTCCTTATGTACTGCCCACAGAGCACCCTCAACTACTTCTTTTCTGACCTTGAACTCTTGCTTGAAATACCTCAGGCTGATATCCCTGCCATAATAATGGGTGACCTAAACATCTCCAATAAAGACCCAACAGCTTCAAGAAGACTCCACTCTGATGATTAAATATTCGACTTACAAAACCTTTCAACCCATACCCAAGGCAACTCAATACTCCAATCATTCAGCCTGGCATCCGCTGGTCCCACAATTGACCCCTCTCTCCCTGACCACTCCCTCATTCACTTCCCCATCTTTATTCCCCCCCCTCTCTCCCACCCTCCTTCCTTATCTATCACCAAGTGTAAATTCAAGCCAGACTCCATGGTCCCTATCTTGACTAAATTACCATATTGTTCCAGGCTCTCTCCCCTCCACTAGCTCGCTCCACTGAACTTATCTTTTCCAAATTCAACATATCTTATCCAAATTATCAACGCTCGCTCATTAGTAGAACATGCCCTTGATATCGCTGATTATATCACATTCAACCAACTGGACTTTCTGGCCATATCCGAAACATGGCTCAACCCAGCCCCTGGACCCGATATAACATTAGCGCTCTCTGAGAACTACACCATCATTAGAGCTCACAGAGCCACAGGTAAAGGGGGCGGCATTGCCTTTATTGTCAAAACCCACCTCTGCTTGAGAGAATTCTCCGGCACACCACTGCCGTCTAAACTACCCCTCGCCCCTAACCGGACCTTACTTCTACATCTTATTTATCGGCCGCCTGGACCCATATCCTCTTTTGGGGATGACATCACCACGCCCCTAACACAAAATACCAAACCTAGCTCACAGGACATCTTATTAGGTGACCTAAACCTTGGACTTCATGATCCGCCAAAAGATACTAACGCATCTGCCATTGAGAATACATTATCCCAACTTGGTTTCAAACTTAACATTAATGAACACACCCACAATAAAGGTAGGACCTTAGATTGGTTGGCAGACCTTAACTACCCTACCAAAATCCTAAAAAATGACCACTTGTCTGGTCAGACCGCCATGGCATCACCTTCTCCATACAGGAGAATCTTTCACCAATATAGGGGTAACCTCGGCCCCTCCCAGAGGTAAACAAACTTACCCATTAAGGCCAACATCCCCAGAACTCACCCCCACTACAGCCCTCTGTGTACCCCCTTCCAATTTACACCAGTCACCATCAAGGAAGTATAAAACATAATACTTAGGATAAAACCCTCTAACTGCCAAGGTGATCACTGCCCAGCCTCGATCATCAAGGATGGCGCTAGAGAACTAGCTCCATTCATTACAGCTCTGATAAACTCAACCTTCAAAAATTGTTCAGTACCCGATAATCTCAAAGAAGCAAGGGTCAGACCACTTCTAAAAAAAACAAACCTGGATCCTAGCTTCCCCACTAATTATAGGCCCTTAACAACAGTCCCCTTCCTTCTAAAAATTCTAGACCGAGCAGCATATCTCCAAATCTAGAAACACTTGGAAGATAATTATCTATTAGGACTACGCCAGTCTGGTTTCAAACCCAGACACGGCACTGAAACAGCCCTCTGAGATCTAAATATATTGATGGATGAATCTAAGGACAAGGGCAGACTAGCAATCCTCCCACTCCTCTTACTCCTGGTTCTCTCTGCTGCCTTCGACCTTATCGACCATAAAATCCTGACTAAGCACCTAACCTCGGCAGCAGCCATCTCACCAAATGCCGCCATCTGGATACAATCCTTCCTCTCAAATAGAACCACAAGGGTCTTCTCACACTTAGCATCTGTTCTACCAGAGCCCATCAACAGTGGAGTTCCGCAAGGATCTTGCATCTGCCCCACACTCTACAATTTATTAACTAAGCATCTCTTTGACCATCTTGACAATCTGGGTGTCACCTACACCAATTATGCAGATGATACCCAGATCCTCATCACGCTGACAGGTTGCTACATAAATGATACCAACATGATCAACAACATCTACTTAGAGATCCAAGCATGGATGGCCACACACAGTCTCTGTTTACACGATGACAAGACTAAACCTCTAATCATCGGCTCCCAAGCTCGACTCAACCAACTAGACAAACACTATTCTACATTAATCATTGACGGAAACACCATAAAAGTATCTATTGAAGTAAAAACGCATGGGGTCTACTTAGACTCCACTTTATCCCTTAAAAAACAAGTGAATAGCACAGCCTCCACCACTGCCTACACCAACTTATAAACACCTGTAAACCATACTTATCAACCAATAGCCGCTTAACTTTAGCCAGAGCACTGATCCTCTCTAAGCTGGACTATTGTAACATTGTAACACCCCATTCCTCGGCTCCACCGCACACAATTTAATCAAACTCCAAGACCTACAGAACAATGCCTTAAGATCAGCTCTAAACATTCCACGCTCCAGCCACATCTCCTCCCTCAGAAAGGATGCACTCTGGCTACCCGTACGCGACAGAATCACACTACGATCCCTAGTCATCACACACAAATGCCTCTCAAACACAGCACCATAATACCTTACAGACAAGTTCTCCAGAACCCAGTCTGTCAGACCTACCAGATCTAGATACATGAATCAACTCACCATCCCTCACTGGAACCTAAAAACAGCTGGAGGATCCAGCTTCCCAGTGCTCGCTGCCAAGTGCTGGAAGTCACTCCTGCCAACCATTAGGTCTGAAACCTCATTCTGGACCTTCAGAGCCAAGACCAGATCCTAGCTTCTTTCCCAGGATAACTAGCACACTAGACTATCTCCCAAACTGCACACTGTATATCCTGCACTCACAAAAGGAACAACCTGTTGATGACTAGGCACCCCTTTTACCGTTGACCTACAAGCACCCAGTTGTCTGCTAATCTCTTTCGCTACAGCCAATCAGAACCGACTTATCTGTAAATGCTACTCTGCTAAAGTCAGTCAGAACCTGCCTGACTTAACATATATGTAAATACTCTATCCATTATGGTATGACTATGTACATTTTTAACCATATGCAACTCTGTAATTCTGTAACTGTAAATATGTCTATTTTCTGTATTCTATCATGCAACCTACTATGTATACAAGTCAAGAGCCCAGTTACCCTTGGGTTAGGTGCACTATATAAGTAATAAACTAAACTAAACTCTTCACTGTCAACCCCATTCAATGACCACTACCCTGCCAGTCCATTCACTCCCTCCCAGCCCTGTCCTCAAGCATGGATCTCCTCAGCCATCCATCTGCTGAGGACATAAATGTATCATGGTTTACACCATTGACGCACAGACTGACCGTCCACTCTTCTCATTGCCTACAGCTACTCTTTACTGACTCCGAACATAGCTCTCAATATTCCCAACCTGTTACAAAATAGTCACATTCATATTTCTCTTTTTAAAAAAAATGCTGGCCCCAATAACCTCTCATTTTATGGACCCCTCTCTCTCTTTCCATACCTTTCTAAATCCCTTGAGGGTTGTCTTCAACTGCGTAGTCAACTATACCGAGGTACACTCACTTGCTGACCCCATTCAATATGGATTCTGGCCTAAAGACTCCACAGAGACTGTGCTTATCCATCACACCAATTGACTTACCACTACCCAGCACTCTCATCTCTCCTTCCTTCTCATCCTTCTAGACCTTACAGTTGGCTTTGACATTATGGATCATGCTTCCTTCAAACTCTTTCCCTCCTTTGTATCATGGACACCATACTCGACTGGGCGTCCTACAACTCTGGCCGCTCCTTCTCCATCTCAAGGGCCTCTAGCACCTCGTCCCTGACACCCCTTCCCCTGATTGTTATTAAAGGATCAGTGCTAGGCCCACTCCACTTTACCATACACATCCCCTCCCTCTGTAAACTAATTTCCTCCTTTGGCTGTAACTATCACCTCTTCGCTGACTAGACTCGGATATTCTTCTTCTTCCCCTCCTTCACTCCTGCCATCTCTGAACACATAACCAATTGCCATCTGCCACTGGATTGCAGTATAATGCCCCATGCCAAACTACTCAGAGATGCAAGACATCTTTCTTCCTCTCTTCAAATCCAATCCTTCTCTCCCCTCTCCCATCTCTTTCCCACCCTGATCTCCTCACTCCCTCCCCCATGGCTCCCAACTTTGGGGTTCTCTTTTCAGTGACCTGCAACTCTACAAGTTCATCGTGGCTACTGCCACAACAGCCAGACTAGGCCCCTAAGCATTACAAAAAATCCAACTGCACATCGCACACCACTCAACTAAAACCCTCATCTCTTGTGTTTTGTTCAGGAACCTGTACAACTGCACGAGCCCGCTAACCGGTGTACCCTTTATGTTTTTGGTTCCCTCAACAAAGGCCATAACTTTGTGACACACATCCTTATGAACCTAAACAGGTCACCTCCCCACCTCTGCCTGCCACGACTACATTGGATACCACTCCATGCAAAATCGCTTTCTTTAAATTCCTGCTATTTATCCATCCATTGTCTTGCCGCCCACTACCTCGTTGAATGCCTCTCATTATACTCTGAATCTCGAACTCTTCACCTCTCATCTCTTCACAAACTATCAGATGCACCCCACCCGCCCGTGCCTCCACCCACTTTCTCTCATTTTACCTTCTTGCCCCACTCCACTGGAATGGTCTCAAGAAATATCTGACAGTCAACCTTTGCGAGAGTCTTATTACTGAGCTCAAGGTCTCTGGCGTTGCCTCTTCGCCCGAAAGAAGGAAACCCCCAAACTATGCTTAATCTGGATGATCAGAGCTTAAACAGGAACATGGTTAAGGACAAACAGCCATGGAACTAATCTTCGATATCCTCACAGCATTCCAAGGGCTATCTATATTCACCAAGCTCGATCAAAGCGGGACATACCACTTGATTTGAATTAAAAAAGGAGATGAAAGAAAGACTGCCTTCTGAACACCGTACAGTCACAATGAGTACCAGTTTGTGTGATTTGGCCTCATGAATGCCCCAGCCATCTTTCAGTGGTTCCTTATGCCATGTATTTTCAAATATAATAACCCACACTGTGTTCGTCTTTCTGGATGGCATCCTGGTAGGTTCAAGGGATCCCAATACTCATTGTCCAAGAACTGAGAGGCCACCACTTGCTAGTTAAGCCAGAGAAATGTGAATTTGGTGGTTCCTTGTATCTGTGGCATCTGTTATCCAAAGAAAGAATTTCAATAGATCCTTGCAAGGAATAAGTGATTCAGGAAGAAGGGGCCTACCCCTTCTTCCATTAAAGAAGTCCAATAATTCCTTGGCATGGCAAACTTTTTCTTTTTTTAGAAAGCTCCTACTCCAGTTAGGATGGTTATTCCTCTTACTAATTTGTGATCCCAACAATTTTTATTCAGAATTTCAAAAAGGAGGGAAAAAGGAGAGGATTTAAAAAAAAAGTTTTTATTGTTTTGTATGTAAAGAAATAGTTAACAGTCCAACATAAAGAACAAACATAACACATTAAAAACGATTGGATAACACTATCATTATCGAACAAATCATATGCAAGGAGAGATACTGTCAAATGAAAAGGGGAAAAGCAAGAATTAAACATCCAGAGAATCCCCCATTGTCTAATTGCAGGTATACATACATACGATCCTTGCCCTATCCACCCCAATCCCACTTCCCCCAAATCTTCTCCCATTTCCCTGGGATCAGGGCCTTGAAGCAGTCAATTTCTGCAACAAATGTTGACATTCTTGTTCAGGTTGGTGCTCCCCACTGCAGCGCCACATCTCGCTTCATCAGACCGACTGCCGTGGACACAAACAGTTTCTCATATTGGGTGAACCTAGTTTCTCCCCACATCCCCAAGAGCAATAATTGTGGGTCCCCAGGTATGTGCAGTCCCGAAACAGAGTGGGCCCTTTCCAAGCAGTTCTTCCAAATGTGTCGCACCTGCGGGCACACCCAAATGATATGAAATAAGATGCTCTTCGCCCCCCTAAGACAGTCGGCATGATCCGCACGCCCCATTTAAACAAAGCAGTCCAAGAATAATAGACCTTGTGTAGTATTTGAAGTTGTATCAACCTTATTCAGGCCGAGATGCCAATTTCCCTTGGGAACAGTAGGGCTTCAACCCAGCCACAAGGACCTGGTACAGGGTAGAGATAGTCTTCGAAGCAATGCATTTAGGGAGAAGACTTGTCTCTATCGGGGAGCACGTGGCACCTCCCATAATGGCTGGTACTGGGCCGACATGGGCATGAGCAACCTGCAAGTAATGATAACTCTCGGTCTCCGGCAAACCACATTTTTCAGATAATACAGGAAAAGGGATCAGCGCCTCCCCACTTAATATATCTCTCAGACTCCACACCTTACATCTCTCCCAAACCTCCAGTCTACCAATCTTCCCCACCTCTGGCACTAAAGCATTGTTCCATAGCGGTTGAGCAAGGGTAGCTTTACCCCCCATCAGATAGATCAGTGGGAAGTTCTCCAGACCTCCGAACATGCTGCATCATGGGCGGCAGTGGTTGTTTCTTTTAACAACTGTACAGAATCTGGGAGGTGAGCCAGCCATCCATCTCCCATTGGCCATAACGTGCAGTAGGGATAGGTCCCCATGTAGCCAATCATTCAGAACTGCCAGTTAGCCAGCCTAATTGTCAGAGCCTTCAGTCTTCTTCTTCTGGCGCAGAGGCAGCACAAACGCCTCCCTTCCCGTTAGGTCTTGGGGCCTGGAGATTACACCATCGCAGGCTTCCGCGACCCTTCGGGGAAAGAGGGTTAGGGTCCGTGGACTGGATAGGTTGAGGGTTTTTTAGGATCACCGGAAAGAGGTAGAGGAAGGAGTTGTGGATAGGGAAGGGGGAATTAGGGTAACATGCTCCTTGGCTCCTGCTTCCTTTCAGTGGAGTTGTGACTTGTCACTCCAAAGCTCTTTACCACATCAGGTAAACTCGGGAGCCTTTGTGCTGGAGCTCCAACCAGTTAGACCAACTGCTTCTGCAGGGCCTGTGAGATTGCTTAGGTTATCACAAACACCTACTAAACATATCCCAGGTTACTGCATGCAAAATCCCCACATACATCATGTAGAAATAAACATTTCCCACATTACTTCATGTAGTAAATAGCATTCCTCACATTGCTTCATGTGAGGGGTAATTCTGTGCTAAGCTCACCCTGGTTTTTAAAGTTACAAGAAATATAAACTCGGACTTAGCTTCGTCTTCTGGTGCTCTGCGGCGACTGCCGTCTGTCCTGTTTCTGCTCCGTTCCGCGGAGTCGTCTTTCACTAAAAACAAACAAGGATCGTCAGAACGGACATGTGCGCTCGTTCTACCCTTAATGGGTTAATCTAGCGGGCCGTGTCTTTCGTTTTCCCCATACGGGTCTTAGTAGTCAGTACCATGCAATGCCCCCCACGGTGCATGCGGTAGTTATGCAAGCACTACCCATGCAGGGTTAATAGTTTGCCCCAAGAGTTAGTTTCGCTTTGCACGCGACTTGTTTTTCTTGTTAGTTTGTAAAATTCTCTTCCATGCAATTAGCCGCAGAGCGTGACACCTTGCGGTACTTATCTTAAGTGTGACGCGGGGCCTGGGGTGTGGTTTCAGGCGGGCTGGTGCCCCGCAGACGCTTGCTGACAGGAGCTCGTCGGATGCACGTCAGCTCAGGTTGCCGGTCAGGATTGCGAGCAGCGCTCGTGGGGCTCGACTCGCGCATGCGTCCTCGCGTGGGCGCGGTTCTCTTGTGTTCCGCCGCCGGGGCCGCTGGGAAATGTAGTCTCTTGGCTGTTCTCCACCCCTGGCCACACGACCTGCTAAAGGGGTGGAGAACACGTCTTGAGAACCCCGTTGGGTGCTGCAAAGGCCCCCTCCTCCCTCCATAACCCAACATAGGGGCTCTTTTCCCTGCCATCACACCAACACTTGCCAGGGTTCTGACAGTACCTCCCCTCCCTCCGGTGGGCCCAGGTTTAGAAGGACTTCTTCGATGGAATTGGCGGAGGAGCCGAGGAGCATGTATATTAGACGCTGGTTCCCAGGACCTATCTTCAGGACCATACCCCACCCAATCCACCAGATACCAAAGTGTACCTTGCCTTATACGTGAGTCCAGGATAGCCCGGACCTCGAATTCGGGGTACCCTTCGATCAGGACAGGTGGGGGTTTCTTGGGGGGAATGAAAGACGGGGCTGGTTTGAGCAGAGCAACGTGAAATACTGGGTGTAGTTTCATATTTGCTGGTAGATCCAGTTTTGCTGCTACTGGTCCAATCAGAGCTGTGATTTTAAATGGGCCAATGAATCGAGGTTTGAACTTAGGTGACCCCTGTAATCGAAGATTCCGTGTTGACAGCCAAACCTTGTCCCCAATCCGGTATTGTGGGCTGGGACGCCTTTTCTTGTCTGCTTGTAGTTTGTATGCCTGTTTGGCTTTATCCAAATTGTCTCGTACCTGTTGCCAGATGACTTCTAGCTGTTCTTTCTTTGTATCTACTGCTGGTACCTCTGGATACTCGTATTGAGGCACCGGCTGAAAGCGAGGATGATGCCCATACACACTGTAGAAGGGCGAGGTTTTCGTTGAAGTGTGAAATGCGTTATTATACGCCAGTTCTGCCAGCCATATTACTTTTGCCCAATCGTTCTCTAAACCTTGTGTCAGACAACGAAGGTATTGCTCTAACGACTGGTTCAAGCGTTCTGTTTGGCCGTCTGCCTCCGGATGATAGCTGGTTGAAAGCCTTATTTCCATTCCCACTGATTTGCAAAAGGCCTGCCAGAACCTTGACGTGAATTGTGGTCCTCGATCCGAGATCACACTATAAGGTACACCATGTAACCGGATTATGTGTTGTAAAAACAAGTCTGCCACTGTACTAGCCGAGGGGGGTCCTTGGCAGGGAATGAAGTGTGCCATTTTGGTGAGATAATCCACTACAACCAAGATGGCATTGTAGCCTTGACTTTGTGGTAGTTCCACTATCAGATCCATTGACACGGTATGCCCCACGGAGATCTAGCTTGGTGTAAATTGTGGATCCGCGTACCTGATCTAGTAACACTGGTATTAAAGGCAGGGGGTACCGATTTTTTATTGTTATCTTGTTAATTGCCCTGTAGTCAATGCATGTTCTTAGATCCCCTGTTTTCTTTGGCACGAAAAACAGGGGTGAGGAAACCGGGGATTTGGAATGTCTAATAAACCCATTAGCCAAGTTATTTTCGATGTATTCTTTCAGATGTTTTTCTTCTGCTTCCGTAAGTGCATATATTCGACTGCAGGGCAATACTGCTCCTTCCACTAGATCGATTCGGCAGTCGAAAGGCCGGTGTGGGGGTAGGGTCTCGGCCGCGGCTTTGCTAAAGACGTCCCGATATGCTTCATACTCCATAGGCAGGTCGGTTTCTGAACTTCCTCCAACACAATGAGTTACCTTCTCTGATGCTCCACAGTTCGCGTGACAGTGAGTGGAATTAAATTCCAGTATCCCGGTACTCCAATCTATGGTCGGGTTGTGCTGCCGCAGCCAAGTCAACCCCAAAATAAACCCGAACTGGGGAGCTGCTATTACGTCAAAGCGGATCGTTTCCTGATGTGTTACTCCACAACTCAAGTGTAAAGGTAGTGTTTGCTGTGTGATTGGTCCTGAAACCAACTGCGAACCATCCACCGATTTGACTTCTTCTGGACGGGATTTATCACACAATGGAATACCCATCTTCAAGGCCACCTGGCGATCCACGAAATTCCCTGTGGCCCCTGAATCCACCATCAATGACACTGGTGTCTGCCTTTCTTCCCATCTGAGATGACCTGCTATCAAAACATGACCTGCCTGGCTATGCTGCACGTTCGCTAGAAATTCGGGGGTGTCTTCAACTTTGCTCGTCCTTGCCACCCTCATGGGCGAGCGGTCTCGTTTCCCGAAGGACTTCCTTTAACAGGCTTGTTTGTACATTCCCGCACAAAGTGGCCGGCCTTGCCACAATATAGACACAGTTTCTCTCTTCGCCTCTTCTCTTTCTCCTCTTTAGACAGGGGCCCACGCACAGTTCCGATCTGCATTGGTTCATCTGTTCCTCTTTCCGATGTCTTTGGGGTCTTTTGTTGATCGAGTCTAACTAGAGGCTTGTTCTCCCACCTGCGCCGGTCTTGTCTCCGCTCATTTTGTCTTTGGTCCAATCTAAGAGCTAGATCGATCATTGTAGAACAGGTCTCAGGTTGTGGATCAACCTGTGCTACTAAGTCTTTTAAATCTTCCCTTAGCCCCTGATAGAACAAAGCCATCCTTTTTTCCTGAGGCCAATCGGTTTCCATAGCCAGTCGATTAAAGGCCGTGACGTAAGTAACCAGTTCTCTGCTGCCTTGTTTTAGTGTCAATAGTTCACGATCCTTCACTAGATTTGCTGCCCTACGATTGAAGATTTTGCCAAACTCCTCGAGGAACATATCCCAATCGTAGAGCAGTCCGTCGTCCTTTCGGACCAAGGGAGTGGCCCACGAGGCCGCATCGCCTGTAAGGTAGGAAATGACAAATGCGGTGCGCGCTTGGGCTGTCCGAAAAACCGCTGGTTTGGTTAAGAAATGCAGTTGACATTGCATTATAAACTGGTTAAAGTTCTGAGGATCTCCATGGTATCTCTCTGGGGCCGCAAGTGGTATTGGCGGTTCTGTGGACACCTGCACCTGTACTGGAATTGGGGATGACACTCTTGGGGTTGGAAGTGGCGTTGCTTGGGCTTGGCTTTGGATTGTTAAAGTATGGACCTGACCCGCCAGATTCTGGTAATCCTGTCTGGTTGCGGACAATTCTGCCTTTAATTCCTGAAGGAGTGTAACTACATCTGCCATGGTTGTACTGCCTGGGCGCCTGATTTACACGTGGGCTCGCAATTCTGTCAGAGCCTTCAGTCTTCTTCTTCTGGCGCAGAGGCAGCACAAACGCCTCCCTTCCCGTTAGGTCTTGGGGCCTGGAGATTACACCATCGCAGGCTTCCGCGACCCTTCGGGGAAAGAGGGTTAGGGTCCGTGGACTGGATAGGTTGAGGGTTTTTTAGGATCACCGGAAAGAGGTAGAGGAAGGAGTTGTGGATAGGGAAGGGGGAATTAGGGTAACATGCTCCTTGGCTCCTGCTTCCTTTCAGTGGAGTTGTGACTTGTCACTCCAAAGCTCTTTACCACATCAGGTAAACTCGGGAGCCTTTGTGCTGGAGCTCCAACCAGTTAGACCAACTGCTTCTGCAGGGCCTGTGAGATTGCTTAGGTTATCACAAACACCTACTAAACATATCCCAGGTTACTGCATGCAAAATCCCCACATACATCATGTAGAAATAAACATTTCCCACATTACTTCATGTAGTAAATAGCATTCCTCACATTGCTTCATGTGAGGGGTAATTCTGTGCTAAGCTCACCCTGGTTTTTAAAGTTACAAGAAATATAAACTCGGACTTAGCTTCGTCTTCTGGTGCTCTGCGGCGACTGCCGTCTGTCCTGTTTCTGCTCCGTTCCGCGGAGTCGTCTTTCACTAAAAACAAACAAGGATCGTCAGAACGGACATGTGCGCTCGTTCTACCCTTAATGGGTTAATCTAGCGGGCCGTGTCTTTCGTTTTCCCCATACGGGTCTTAGTAGTCAGTACCATGCAATGCCCCCCACGGTGCATGCGGTAGTTATGCAAGCACTACCCATGCAGGGTTAATAGTTTGCCCCAAGAGTTAGTTTCGCTTTGCACGCGACTTGTTTTTCTTGTTAGTTTGTAAAATTCTCTTCCATGCAATTAGCCGCAGAGCGTGACACCTTGCGGTACTTATCTTAAGTGTGACGCGGGGCCTGGGGTGTGGTTTCAGGCGGGCTGGTGCCCCGCAGACGCTTGCCGACAGGAGCTCGTCGGATGCACGTCAGCTCAGGTTGCCGGTCAGGATTGCGAGCAGCGCTCGTGGGGCTCGACTCGCGCATGCGTCCTCGCGTGGGCGCGGTTCTCTTGTGTTCCGCCGCCGGGGCCGCTGGGAAATGTAGTCTCTTGGCTGTTCTCCACCCCTGGCCACACGACCTGCTAAAGGGGTGGAGAACACGTCTTGAGAACCCCGTTGGGTGCTGCAAAGGCCCCCTCCTCCCTCCATAACCCAACATAGGGGCTCTTTTCCCTGCCATCACACCAACACTTGCCAGGGTTCTGACACTAATAATAGCCCCGCAAGCTAGGGAGACTAATACCCTCCCCCCCACACAGAGCACTGCAGTGTGGCAAAAGCAATGTGGGCCTGACCACCCCACCCCCCCCAAAGCAGATTCCGGAGAGCCACATCCGCTTTATTAAATTCAACCTTAAGTATCTGCACCTGGTCATTTCTGCAGGATATACAGGTACCTCAGGAGAGCTAGCATCTTGTATAGGGTGGCTTTCCCAAGTAGTGTCAACGGGAGAGATTTCCATTGGATAACATCCTGCACAAATCGATCTGTGATGGGGTGCAAATTATAGCTTGCATCGTGGGCCAGATCCCATCCCACCCAGATCCCAGGTACTTAAACCCATCAGCCAAAACCCGGCATGGACAGTTCCGAAGGGGGTCGCTCCCTGTCCCCTGAAACAGGAAAAGCATGGACTTATCCCAGTTGACCCTCAGCCCACTTGTCCCCTGGAACTCTTGCAGGGTACGGGTAACCCAGGCACAGGCTTCCTGTGGTCTGCGGAGGTAAATCAAGAGATTGTCCGCATATAGCAAGACTTTGTCTTCACCCTCATGTCTCCAACAAAAGCCCGCAAATTAACAAGGGGGGTCCTGGGAGTCCCTCTGCCAGACATGAGTCCTGGTTACGGGAGACTTACCCAGAGTCTTTAGCTCAGCATCTTTCACAGAGGAGAAATACAATTTGCATATCAGTCTTTGTCCCACTCACAATGGCAGTCCAGCACCGAAATGCTAGGCAATTCTCCTCTGAACAAGAGTACCAACAGCATCCCCAGACACGTGTTTCGGTCTGGTTGGACCTCATCAGTAGGGAGGAGCTGTGCCTCTCTAAGAATAGTGAGCAAGGGGTCCACGTCTGGATTCCCCTAGTAACTTAGGGTGAGACCCAAAGTTACTTGAATAGGCAAATTAACAGGGGGGGAGGGGTACGGTCAGTTCTCAATCGATCCCAACAGCTCGATATCCAATGTGAACAAAAGGGGAGACAGACCCCGGTCTGGTCCCACAGTGCAAGGAGAAAGCACTGGAGGTCACCCCATTTAACCAAACCTCTGCCATCTGAGATAAATATAAGAAATGCACCCACCTAAATAAATTGCCCCAGAATCCCGTGTAAGCCAGTACTTCCCATAGGAACCCCCACTCCACAGAATCAAAAGCTTTTTCCAGGTCCACTGAAAGAAGCGCCAGTGGTTCATTCAGCATATGTGCCTGTGATATAGCCATGAGTATCCTGCGGATATTCATCCTGGTGGACTTATCAGGCAGGAAGCCACATTGATCTGGGTGCACCAAAGATGAAATTACTCTAAGAAGGCACTCTCCTAATACCCACTCTAGCATCCTAACCTCCCCTTTAATAAGGGAGATAGGTCTATGAGAGGTACAGGAATCCAGAGGCCAACCCGCTTTATGGAGGACAACTATGCAGGCTCTCTGGAGATCTGGAGGTAACGAGCCGGTGGCCTTTGCATGAGTAAATAACTTGGAGATGCAGGAGCGTCGTGTTGGCATTTCTTTTCCAGACCTCAACGGGGAACCCGTTGGGCCTGGGGGCTTTCCCCGATGTAGGATGAGCTAGGGCCATCGCCACCTCCAAAATAATGGCTGTTCATACGCCATGGCACCCTTTCTTTCTTTCTTCCCATATCAAGCACCACAACCAAGGGGGAATGGTCAGAAATGACCCTGGCCAGGGAAAGTCACCATCTAAGGTTGTGCATATCCCCGATCTGAATGAAAAGATAATCTAACATGGACAGCGACCCATGCACTCCGGACAGGAAGGAGAAACCGGCCTCCGATTGATGCCTCGCTCTCCAGGCATCCATTTCTCTTACTAACTTGATAAGAAAGAATGCACTGTTCCAGTGGAGATCTGAAGTAGAAAAGGCTTTCCAGGAACTGAAAAGAACCTTCACTTAGGCTCCAGATCTCCATCAGCCAGACTCTTACGAGCCTTTTATGGTGGAAGCCAATGCTTCTGACTCAGCCCTGGAAGGTGTGTTGAAACAAATGCAAGATGATAAACAGGATAATGACACTGCCTACCTGTCTCGCAAGGTAGCTGACTCAGAGCAGCATTAGTCCATCATAGAAAATGAGCTACTAGCAATCAAACAGGATTGCAAACAGTGGAGACATTTCTTGTAAACAGCAGTCACCCTGTGTAACTCTATTCTGAACATCATAACATACAAGTGTTGCAACAATGTATATGACAAAGTAGCAGACATGCTTGATGGGCTCATTGCTTCTTCCAATATGGCTTTTACATTACTTACATTCCAAGATCCTCGTACACTGTAGCAGATGCATTGTCTCGAGGTCAAACCTTGAATATAAAAGAAAATAAATACCCTGCCTGTGTATTGGTAGGAACAAAGTTTGTTCATATATCCAACATTTTCCTGGGGAAAATTTTAAAACAGCTCAGATACTTTTCCAAGAAACATATTACAAAACCACCAGGGTATTTGGTACTCCAGTGATCAGCTGTTGGCTCCTTCACCTGAGCTTCGACAACAGATCTTGTCCTTATGTCACAGCACTCCTATTGAAGGCCATCGAGGAACTCACACAGCCAGAGATATAGTCCTGCAATACATCTGGTGATCGATGGTAGGGATGGACATACACAATTACATTCCTCATGTGCTGCTTATGCTCATCTGCTGATCTGCATCATTCCATTACAGCTTCAGCTTCTAGGCTACATGTGTCAACAGATTCCATGGTGGAGCTGCCCCCATCTCTGGGGCTTGCAGTGATTATGGGGACTGTGGATCTGTACACACAATCGGGCTCTTTTTCAGCATTAAATTAAATACCAACGTTGAAACATTTCCGTAGAGGTTGACTGCACGGCCTGCCCAGCAGAATAATACCTGATTGAAGCTCTCAAAACCTGTCATACTTTTTAGAAAACCCTGTGGAAATCATTAATAATACAACAAACCCTATCTTCTGGATAGCATCTGCAATCTGATGGTTCCACTGAATGACTAAATTAGACTCTCAAACTGCACCTTCACAGTTTTGCTTCAGCCATCCAAGATAATTGGTTTTCTTCACTACCATTGGGAGAGGTTGCCTACAAGAACCTTATCCAAGCTCCTATGAAGGTCAGCCCATTTCTTTGTGCATATGGCTATCATACCAACAGTTTTCCTTGACTGGTATTCCTGGAGATCCAGAGTCCATCTTTGGAACAGCATATTCAAAACCTACAATAACAACTTAAGACAGTTCAGGATGCTTGGGAAAATCCCAAAAACAGAACAACGAGCAAGCTGGCCATCATCAATGCCTAGACATAATCTATTAGGTAGGTGATAAAGTCGGGTTGGCTTCAAAATACCTCCCCAGCCAATTGACCCCCACTAAATCGGTCCCAACGTATTTAAGCTCTTTGAAGATCCTCAAACAGATCAACCCAGTGACACAAAAACGTCAGCTGCCACCTCATGGAAAATGATGTATCCAGTTTTCCATGTTTCTATTCAAAAGGCCTTCATTCCAGGATGCTTCCATCAGCAACAAAGGGCTCCTTCCTCCTCCAGTGCGGGTTGATGGGGTTCTGGAAAATGTGGTTCGAGCCATTTACCATTGTGGTGCAGTGTGGTGAATGGGTATTGACCTTGTCATCAGACCTGGGAACCCATGTCTTATGTCAAAGCTCCACGTTTGATATTTGTTTCCACTTGACGCACCCAGGGAAGCTGGGTCCTGCTGGCATCGTAGGGGGCAAACTGGCATAATGCTGCAATAGTTCCTCTTTCCCTTAGGGGCTCAATACCCCAGGGTGGACCCATAAAGATGTGTCTACATCACATGCTTATCAGAAGCTCTGAGTATCACCCCGAGCTCAGCAGGGGTTTCCTCATCTCAAAGCTCCAGTAAGCCTTTTCCAGAGTGGACGTGTTCCTCCTTGCCCCTGGATACTCTTACCTCTTCCTCCTCTCCTCCACTCACCCATTCTCATCTGTTCTTGCCTCTCCAGTCCGTGTTAACTAGAAAGCACATTCCTGGCCTGGCATTTTGATTACTCACTTCTGGCTGTCTTGGATTGCCATATTTTCGGCATCCTCATCCATCCTGCCTGGCAACTAGGAAGACTTTTTTTTTCTGACTGCCACTTTTGCCCATAGGTTGCTTAATCGTGGTGGTGGTGGTGGTGATCACCTCATTCTGGCTTGCATCACTCCAAGCCAGGATACGTTTGGCTACTCTTGCTTGTCATCATCACGTCAAGTTAAGCAGGTAAACCTGGTTCCTGACACGAAGTCTCATTGAAAACAGGGCTGACTTGACTTGGTGGTAAGAGGACATGCAGCAGTCATCAGCTGGTTGAATGCCACAGTTCGGGTTTGGGCCCTAGCTTTTGGCATTATGAGGCATGGGCAGGGGAAATCCAAGTATCTTATTGGTGACAAAGTAACTAGAGTGACCCCGTCCACCATCTTTGATTTGTCCACTTGGAGAGATTGGAGTAATGGTAGGTGAAATTGCAGTGCGACCACTAATGCGCGCGATAAAATGACCAGGTGCAGACTGTATTCTCCATCCAATAGGCCCAGCGAGATCAGACAGTTCCTCATTTCAGAGAGGCCACCACTGCCTTTACTTTCACCTTTGAAACAGCACTTTAAGGCATCAGAATGGATTTTGTGTGTCCTGCGCTTTCTTCGCAATCACTGTGGGCTATAGGAGGGGTGGTGAGCGAAGAGCCAAAGACGTAGAGCTTCAACAAAAGGGCAGTGGTGGTCAGACCATGGGGATGCGCCTGTCAATTCAATTTATGGTTATTATGGAGCAGCTAACTGCAGGGTGAGAAGCGTACAACCAAGCTACCTATAGCTATGTGGAAAAGAATCACCACCGGGCACACCCTCCAAATTCAAAACTGTATTGTCTTAGTTATAGTTCAACAGGTTTATTTAGATCATAAACTAGTAAGGATTACTTGAGTGTACATAGGCACTAAAGACTTCTTCAGTGAAAGTGTTAGTAAGTGACTTGTAATTTAACATCAGATATTACTGTGAGTATATCTCATTCATAGTTCACAATGAAACGTGCCACAATTAACAGAAAGAAAACGGTCAACTACATGGCTGGGAGTTTCGCCCATTTGGGCTTTTTCAAGGCAAGAATCATAGTCACACTATGGGCCTCATTACACTGTAGGCGGAGAACCATGGCGCTATTAGCGCCATGGTTCGTGCAGGTAAAATACCGGCACCGCCTTGGTGGAAAGGGGAATTACCGCCCCATTCCAAGGTTGGCGGGGCGGTAATTCCCCCTTCCACCATTGCCCTTCCCCATTCCCATTTTTGCCCCATAGGGCATAATGGGAATGGGGAAGGCGCTAATTACGGTACCGCAAATTGTGGTACCGTAATTAGCTCCCTGGGTCCCTTTGCGGGTTGGTTTTTAACACCTGCAAAAAGCAGGCGTTAAATTCCCCAACCCGCAAAGGGACCTCGTAGTAAGGCGGTAATGATTTACCGGTACCGGTAAAATACCGGTACCGGTAAACCCTTACCGCCTACCGTGTGTATGTCAAAACTAAAAATGTACTTTGTTATCGGAATCCTAATAGTGTCAGGCTGAATGCAAGGAAAGTCTTCAAAAGGGCTGGCTCCCAGAGATTCTCAGATATTAGCTGGACAATGGGCCGAATGAGGCCTTGGAATCACAAGATAATAACAAGAAAGATTATCCCAATGTAGGCAACAGAAGTTAGCTGACAAGAGACGTTTTGAGGGTTTTGTGAAACAAGAGAAGTGAGTCCGTACTATGTAAACTGCTAGGAAGAGAGTTCCAGAGTCGAGGACCCAGGACTGAGAAACACCTATCCCCTCGATCGAGAGGGGGGAAACAACCAGCAGATGTTTATGAGCAGAGCAGAGAGTGCATGTGGTTCATATGCCTGGAGCCTCGAAGACTAGTATTTTCGTGCTAAATTATACACAGGCTTAAAAACCAAACAGAATTTTAAACTCAATTCTCTGCTTAACCGGTAACCAGTGCAGTTGTTTGCGCAGTGGAGATATAGAGGAACAGTTTGGTAGATGGAAAATAAGTCTAACTAAGGTTGTGTTTTGACATTTGCCCATCCCTGTGCAGCTTGCCTCCTCCATGCCTTGTGCAGGGCCAATCGCGGTGAAAATAATCTCTAGCTCAGTGAATTTGTATGTACATTGAGGGATAATCCAGGGGAAGGGTAATCTAATTGGAATGGAAAACCTTACCCTGGCTCAGATATCTGAAGCATACACATTAAGAATAACCTGCAAGAAAAATAAACTTAAAATGCAGAATATAAAAAGGAGGAGTATAGCTTTAACAAAGTGTTATTTAAAAAAATAAAATAACTACCTCAATGAGGTACAAAGACCCATTTGAAATGTCATGGATCACAGTGTTCACAATGTCGACATTGTGAACAGATAAGAACACACAATTTCATCATGGTGCATCAGATCGGCTGCATCAGGCAATGGACAATTGGATCCATCCTTTTTCTGGCTGTTACTTATAGCAAAAGGCGAGTGACTGAAAATAACTGGACCTTGAAAAATATCAGCAAATCTTTAAAAAATACTTCATAGTGCACACTAAGATTGATTAGTGTGGGGAAATAGATACTCTCCTGAGGATCCCTTTGATACCAAAGGGGAGAAACACGTGTTGAGAGGTCTGAAACACCTTTGACTTAAATAAATCACTTTCTACTTGTGAACTATAAGACTTGCATTAAGATTTGGCTCTCATCAACCATCATTTACTATCTTACTGGTTTGGCACTATTGGGAGCATACATTTTTTGGATCACACAATTTCACGCAGGCAACAGGGGGCAGACATCTGTCTTAACCTGGGACTGTTTATGCTGCGCCCACAGCCATGAGAAAAAGTAATCTCCCCCCCCCCACCCTCACGCACATCTCTCATGCCAGAGCTGCACGTATTTTCTATTAAAAACAGTCACCCTCATCCCTTTTGAAAGAGCGCTGAGCCCACCAGACATTCTGTCTCCAAACCCCCAAGAGCACGAACCATCCGCTTGAAGGCCACTTGACTAGAGAGAGGGAGCAGTTTAAAATAAGTGAACTCGGCATTAGTTAAAAAAGTGAGAAAACAGTGAACATGCCTAGTTGTTACTGGGAACCTAATGGTAGTATATTAAGGGGTACAAGAATTCCCTAGCGTTTTATAGGAATGCTATATTGTTTGACAGAGAGTTCTTCAAGGCACAGCTTTACTGTCCTGTGGTTCCCAAATTTAACAGGTCCACGTACAGGGAATATTGCACAGAGATAAAAATTGTGTTAATTCTCATTTCGATATTTCTGATTTATTTGTACTTTCTTAATAATTTTTGATTGCATTATTTTTTATGTGAAAATCATTCTGTAACTCTTATTTCTTCCCATTTGGTGTTTTTCATGGGATATTTTTACAGAGAACCATCTCAAACACGACTGGAACATCTGTGATGAATCTTGCTCAGAGATGGCCGGAATCTACAATATAGCCGAGTCTGTTTACCATCCCTATGATCAGAAGAGACCGCCCAAGTGCCGGTGTAAGCGTCAAACTGCTCAGAAGAATCAGTGGAGATGGCCAGGCACCTTCTGAGAACGGCACCCACCTGTTTCCCTGTGTAAGTGAGGAACAGCACCCAATACTACAGAGCAAGAAACCCACGCAGCGACAAAGCATATGTTGGATATTGGAACCATTTCCTCCAAGAAGGGAGAGGAGATGGGAGGAGATTCTCATCCTGAAGTCAAACTCTGCAAGAGGAGCTTACCCACGAGAGATGAGGAAAGCGATTGTATGTGCACTTTTAGCCAATAAAATGCCCCGACAAGACAGCAGACCAAGAGATGAGGAGCTTGTGCAGAGTGAGAACATCTCAGATCTGCAACCGCCTCTGGGAGAATGCAGAGTGAACAGTGCAGAGTGCGAGGAACCAGGTATGGAGAGCTAAGGTGTAATGATAACATTCATGAAGAGGCAGAGAAACATGAACCAAAACACCTTGACCCGGACGGTAACATGCATAGTATTAGAGAACCACACAGACGGAGTCACAAAACCCATGCCGAAGTACAGAATATTTGTCTGAAGGAACCCTTCATGTTGGGATCCTGAGTCACAAGTCCCATAGTGAATTGCTGGAATGACATCTAAAAACTCATACACCAGACCCTGGGGTGCTATGGCTACCCATATGCAGAAACAGAAATCATTGAGATTGAACATGTTGCAGCGCATCCAAGAGGAAGAAACCGGCTCCTTAACGTAACCAGAAAGTATATGGGACGGTCATTTATGTGCAACAACTGAAGACCAAAATACTGACCAGGAATGTATTGACTACATTAACCGCATCAAAGTCTGTCGGCTAAGTAAGGCTTCTTTCTGATCATGAACTTCAGAACATGACTTCAAAACATGAAAGATACAATATTGCCCTGTTAATCATCAGTCCATTCTTCAGTGGTGTCTTGGAAATTGTACCAACAACCCACATTTGCTAATGTTTCCTAAAATGTATTGCATTCAAACATGGCTACTGACATGATAATTTAATGCAATTCAAAATGACACATTCTAGCTCCGCGTGTTGAGATTACCAAGGTGACCAATTTGACAAAGTTGCATGATTTGGGCTGGGTAATGGGACTGGGGTGACCGTGGGGGCTAAGTGCCACCATCGGCTCTGTGATGTAGGGCCCAAGAAAGGTAAACAGAGTATACCCCAGAGTTACCACTCCATCCCTTTTCTAGATCCTAACCACTGTAATGGATGTCCAAGGGTGGGAGCCCCTTGTTTTAAAGAACCCAATTTCCTTCCACAAACTGGGCAGTTTGAGGAAAAGTGGAGGAGCCAGAGACAGAAACCCTAAGTGCCCCTAGCTCCAAAGCACTTTGTATGATGATCCAGGTTCTTGAGAAGGGGAAGCGTCCAAACTATGAGTTCCATACTGAATAGTCACAACCCTAACAAGTAATATAGTGCTGCTCCAGGCACTCAGAACCCATCATCTTTGTTAGTTACTGGGGGTTCGACGGCACTGAGCCCCAGCTCTCCTAGTGGTATATAGAACCATACTTGCCGAGAGTGTCCATGGTCTTCACAGTTTAGAAGAAGGTAGCTACCAGCCCTTACAGAGAGCAAATGCGAGAATAGGGAGAAAACAAAATGTCAAAGACTTCCCTGCAGAAGAACATGTCCAGGTAGAAGAGCACAGATGTTTTCGAGTGCCACTAGAGTTGGGGAGCATGGACCTGCAAGCATTGGACACGGCTTCAATCAAAGACATAATCTGCCTGTTTGGCTGCAAGCTTCCTCCATCTTCCAACTGTAATGGAGGCAATGGTTAATGAAGCTGGGCTTCCCTGGGAGAGAATTGGTGCTACATTTTGGCACAGCAATGCACAGATGCAGCACCAAGATGCATGTAATGTTTCCTCGCCTCAACAACCAGTGAGAAGAAAGATGGTGGGCAGCCTACATAAAGGCTCAGTCTGCAGATTCATTACTGTTCAGCTAAGGATTAGAGATACCCATCAAAAGTGAAATTCAAATACTCTTGTGCCAGTGAGAATCCTTGGATATGCAGAAGGACCAGGTGCAAGCAATTCTACCAATAGTGGAGAAGAGGCCCTACAAAAGAAATCAAGAACCTGTAGAAGGTGTGGCGAGTCATGAGATTGGGAGTTGAGGAGAGAGGTAGTGTGTTAGAAAATGGCAAGGAAGACTGATGGAGTAGAGGGACAGAATGGCATGTTGGCACAGCGACAAGCAATATAGAATGATAGGACAAAAGAAGAAGCAAGAGGAAAAAGGAGGAAAGGGTACAACGAAAGTAAGGGCACCAAGGAGAAAAGACTATGTGAGAAATTCCATAAGCCACTCCAAGCAAGGTGGGGGCTGGAGAAAGGAAAGTTAGCCGAAACGGGAGAAAGAGCAGAAAGTGGAAAACTGCCAAAGGGACCAAGGAAGGAGCAGAAGGAGGGAGGATGTGGAGAAGGCCTCAAGTGAAGGTGTAAGGAGAAGTAACCTCGAGAAGAGGAGAGAAAATTAAAGGTACTCACCATAGTGACTAGAGTACGCATAGAGGGCGTCCTCCAACATGGGGACAGTACCGGAACCTTTGGCAGCGAAAAATGTGAACTACCCCTTTAAATTTAGTATACTGCGTGGGGCGTGGCCCCATGTGTGGGAACACCCCCAAGGCCCCACCCTCTAGCACCTCACCTAAGTCCCCTTTTACCATATCGGACGCTTGTAAACCTGGCTTTACTGACACTTTTAGCCCCCGGCATACTAGCGGGGGAAGGTGGGTGGGATTTATGGAGGAAAGGGGACTACAGACCATGAGTACTATAGTCACTATAGTGAGTCACTTTAATTATTCATACGTCCCGTCCTCTTTCCTCCATCCTTGTGGGTGATTTCACTGAAAGAAGACAACTAGGTGGAGAGGTGACAACATGCCTCATGCTTAGGTAGAAGCAAAAAGGTTCTTCAGAACCACCTGACCGAACTCTGCATCCCACCTGGAGCTGGTGTCCAGAGAATAGTGCTGGATAATTTTGATAATAGAGACAGCAGAGGAAGAGACCAAAAAACGGGGTGAGGAATTGGCTGAGCTAGAAAGTTTTTCTGGACAATAAAACCATCAAAGATGCAAAAAAACTACTGGAAGATCTAGAAGAGATAAAATTTAAACAACTCAATCTCGATCGTAAAATCTTCAAATTACAGAAAGATATTGCCAATTACAAGGAAGAGAAAACTTATCCTTACCTGAAAGAAGGTTTTTTACAGACCAATCGAATGGCCAAAACTACCGAAGAAACAATAGATTTGTGTCTTTCTCTAATAAATCTGGCTCGTCTAGTGGATCAGATCCCACACTAAATCACCAAGCAGGCCCTAGTACAGGCAGGAGAGTTACACAACAACAGCAGGGTTTTTAATCGATGGAACCAAAGGGGCCATCAACGACAGGGACAGGGTCCCGGAATGAGGACCAGACAATGGTATCAGAATCAGTAAGGGACAATGATGAAATACCGGATGTCAATTTATCTTCGGTTACACTGAGTGCGGGTGAATTGGATCTAATTTCTAAAGGTTTGTCTTTTGTACCTGTCGCTAAGGCAGACCGCTTTACACCAGAATTAGAATTACACAGATTCTTTATGAACATACGCCGAAAGCATTACTTTGAGGTCTTTCTTCCAAATCAGCGAACTGAGACTAAAGGAGAGAGAGAGCCTAGGGAACCTGTACCTAATGTAACTGAACTCAAAGTAAAATCCACTTTTATTCCTCCACCGCATACCTGTCCTCCAGAAATAGAGGCTTTTGAAAATAGAGTTACCAGAGAGGTGCTCAAAGCAATTGAAAAGAAGAATTATGCTCCTGACAATATGACCAAAGCGGAAAGAGCGAGTTTAAAAAAAGTTGTGATATACAGGGTATCACTATTAAACCAGCAGATAAGGGAGGGGGAATCGCGATTATGCAAACCACTGATTACGAGAAGGAATGCCTACGATTGTTGAGGGACGGGGAGTCATATCAAACTTGACTGCGACCCGACCTCGAGACTTCAGGAGGAAATTAAAAGAAAGGGAAGCTTGGATAAGTCATGAAGAAGGGTGTTTTCTTGATAAGTTTCATCCTAAAAGAGCAGCCTTCTACTCCTTACCAAAAATTCATAAAAGTCAAAATAATCCCCGGGCAGACCTACCATTTCAGCTATTGATTCGCTCCTTGAGCCTTTATCGGTATATGTGGAATTTTTCCTGAAACCTTATGTTGAAAAGATGCCATCTTATGTTAAAGACTCATCAGACATGATTAAAATCACACAAAATATGGAAGTGGGGGTTAACGATATCCTAGTCACAATGGATGTGGAGTCTTTGTATACTTCCATACCACAAATGCAGTGCCTGGAAGTACTGGGTGACTTCCTGGACAAAAGAACCACTCCACTTTGTCCTCCCACTGGCCTCATTCTAGAATGTGCTCAATTAGCCATGACCGAAAACGTCTTTATGTTTAAGCAGCTATATAAACAAAAAAGAGGAGCGACTATGGGGCCCACTATTGCCCCGGACGTGGCAAATTTATTCATGGCTAAGTATGAAGAGAAGTTCATATCTGGTAGCGACAATCAGAAGAACATCCAGATCTGCATCAATGTTTAAGGGCTTGGTACAGGTATATAGACAATGTTTTTATCATCTGGAGAGGTTCCAGTGATTCCCTCATGTCTTTTCTTAAATGGCTTAACTCATGCAATGTAAATATTACATTTACGAGTGAGTGGAATATGACGGAGGTTAGTTTCCTAGACTTGATAATTAGAAAATCTGCAGATAAGCTAGTAACTACTTTTCAAAGTTTCATCCAATGGGACTCGGGCAAAATTTACCCTATGGGCAATTTCTGCGCATACGCAGAAATTGCAGGGAAAAACAAGAATTTGTAAAACATGCAGCACAATTGAAGGAAAGATTATGTGAAAGTGGTTATCCCAAAAAACTGATAAGACAATCTGAAAAGGGCAGCAAATGCCAGTCGAGATATATGCCTGATCCCCTGGGAAAAACACAAAGAATAAAGATTGGTAAGTGTGATTACTTTTAATCCGGTAAGTAATGATATTAAAAAGACCATTAACCGGAATTGGGACCTGATTAAACAACCTGGGAGTTTGTTTAAAAAACCTATGTTTGCTTTTAAGAAAAGACAAAACCTGAGACAAAGGTTAGTGCACACGTACCCAGAGAAAAGCAGAGACCAAACAGTGTTAAACCAGTGGGGTTTGCCTCCAATTGTAGGCCATCACTGGAATGGTGATTGGGTAGCATGCCAGCTGACTGAAACAAGGTTGGATTTCAATTATGGACAAGTGAAAAGGCAACTGAGAACCCATACGAATTGCAGGACTAAAAATGTAATTTACATTATTATCTGCCTATGTGATCTACTATATGTGGGAAAACCACAAGAGAAGTTAGGCAGAGAATAGGGGAACTTAGATTCTGCATTCGAAAGAAGGTAGCTGATAAGCCCTTAGTTGATCATTTCATTCAATATGGGCACAAAGATACTGATTTGAAATGGTTTGTGCTGCAATCTATTAGACCACAGAGTAGGGGTGGAGGCATGGCCGCAAATCTACATAAGATAGAGCAGCAGTGGATATACACCCTAGATACGATGAGGCATGGGCTAAATATCAGTTGAGTGGAATAATCTTATTGCAAAAAGGTGGAGGTTACCTAATGATAGAGTGGCAGATAAGCTAAGTGGGACCCCTGTAGGATCTTTTGCATCAAAAATAGTTGGATAGGAAAAGAAAAATACACTACAGTATATGCAGCGTGGCATCTATCCAGAGAGAGAGAGAGAGAGAGAGAGAGAGAGAGAGAGAGAGAGAGAGAGAGAGAGACAGAGACAGAGAGAGACAGAGAGAGACCGAGAGAGAGAGATCTTTGATACCTCTCATTCCACAATGAGATCTGATAAATGTAGCTATATACAAGAGTCGTTTTACATAAAGAGGTAGTTCACATCACAAAATCAGTGACTACAGGGACCTTTGCGGTCCTTTCTTTACCTTTTTTCTACTGGGTATTGTAAATATGAAATAATACAGATTTTCCACACATTCGTTACAGAAAGTCATGATTCTATTAAAGACTCGGAGGCGAAAGATTATGCTCTGACTTCTCTTTACTAACTCGAGCAGCAACCATTATAAACAATAACATGGAAAACAAAGATAAAAACTACAAATTCCAACAGGACCCAGCAATTTTGTAGTTCGTTTTCCATAGGGTGTAAGAAACCACGTGATCCTCTCCTCCAATCAGCATCACTTCTCCCTTATAACCTCCAACAACTCCGAAGTACTTCCTCTTTCTTTCGCTGAACTGATAAACTCGCGCCCCAACCGGTAGACGACTTGTTCCAGCTGATCTTCTCAAGTTGTCGCTTTCTGTTCCCCTCCTGAAACAACATAATCCGTTAGAAATCCCATTATCGACGGGTGGGCAATTGCATAGCAATACCATTATTATCCCAAGACAAATTGCATTATTTCCAACAAGATTGCATTATTTACAACATGATAACATAACTTATATTATAGCGATTGAAATTGGGTGGAATAATCTTTCGCCTCCGAGTCTTTAATAGAATCATGACTTTCTGTAACGAATGTGTGGAAAATCTGTATTCTATGTCAAGACTCGGAGGCTCAGATTATGCTTGTTTAAAGCTTACCTACCACCAACGATGCTACTCGCTCCACTGGTCCAAAATAAAAGTTCTTAAAGGTCTCCTCATTAGACCAGTCTGCCGCCTTTAGGACATCTTCCAGACGAGCCCCTGCCAGAAAGGCAGACAACGCCATAGCCCCTCGTGTAGAATGTGCTCCGAACTGTTGCACGTCTAGCCCTGCCTCGGCCATGCACCACCTGACCCATCTAGCTAAGGTGGCTGATGCTACTGCTCTAAAAGGTTTCCTAATCGCTATCAGTAGCTGGTTTACTCCCGCAGGTCTCACTTCATTCGCTTTTTGTTCGTACACTTTCAAGCACCTAACTGGGCACAACTTAGGCTTGTCCGGGAAAGCCATGTACTCCACAGACTTAATATTCGTCTTTGTCCTCCTCGCTATGAAAAATGTTACCCCTGAAGGTGAAAAACATTTTCTGGTCGCTTCTAAAGCTCTCATGTCTGAGACCCTTTTACAAGAAATAAGACACAGAAGGGTAGTTAACTTAGCCCACAGTGCTTTCCGAGACAAGAATTCATTGTCCGGCCAACTTTCAAACATCCTTAAAACTATACTCACATCCCACAAACGAGAGTATCTGGGAGCGGGAGGTCTCATACACCTGATGCCCTTCAGAAGCCTACACACCAAGGGATGCTCGCATACAGGCTTATTTTCTATGTACGCATGGCCTGCTGAAATCGCTGACCTATAATTATTAATGGTCCTGTAGGCTTTTGCCTGTGCTGTCTGTGCTGCCAAGAAATTCACTATGTGTACTACATCTGTATATATGGGATCAATCTGTCTCTCCAGACACCAATCACTCCATCTATGCCATGCCACTCTATATGCCTTGCCTGTCGCCGGAGCCCAAGACTCCCTGATGAATTCCTGAGCTGTGCCTGAAAGTCCTGGCTTAGACCAGTTCTCCCTGAAATCGCCCAAGCCAGAAGACTTAAGTTCCCTGACCTGACCAATGGATGGACCTCTCCTGCCGGATTTAGCAGTATATCCTCCCTGGCTGGTAGCCGAATAGGGGCTTCGAACGACAGCTCCAGAAGATCCGGAAACCAAGCTTGGCCTCTCCAGTCTGGCGTTATCAGGATCACTGTCGCTAGCTGACGTCTGACCTGTGCAACTGTGCGTGCTATCAAGGAGAAGGGGGGAAACCCGTACTCCCTTGCTGGTCCCCAGACCTGGAGAAACGCGTCCGTCGCAGTCGCTTCCGTATCCGGTCTCCAACTGTAAAATCTGGAGAGCTTCCTGTTCAGCCTGGAAGCGAAGAGATCCGTCTGACAGGGACCCCTGCGGTGCATTAATTCCTGAAATACCGAGTCGTCCAGCTGCCAGTCGCTGGAGTCCCTCAGGTATCTTGAGTTACAATCTGCTACCAGATTGAGCTCTCCCGGCAAATGTTCTGCTCTCACACTTATTCCATTCTGGAGGCAGATTTGCCAAAACTCCTTGGCCATCTCAGTCAGTTTCTGCGACCTTGTTCCGCCCAGTCGATTTATGTATCTGACTGCCGAAACGTTGTCCATCTTCAAGAGAATGGACGATTTCGCACCTTTCTGTGTCCAGCACTGAATTGCGAAGGAGCCCGCTAGAAGCTCCAGGCAATTGATGTGGAGACCCAATTCATCTCTCGACCATCTCCCTCCTGTCGACTGGTCCCCACATCTGGCTCCCCATCCCCAGCGGCTGGCGTCTGACTCTATCACCAGGTCCGGGGATGAGCCAAATATCGGCCGGCCATTCCAGGCTTCCATGTGGCAGAACCACCATTCTAGCTCCAGTCTCGCTTCCTGTGATAGCCTCACTTTCTGTTCGTAAGAAAAACCTCTTCTGAGATGGTTGATCTTCAACCTCTGCAACGCCCTGTAATGCAGGGGCCCTGGGAATATCGCCTGTATCGATGATGACAGACGTCCTATAAGCCTCGCTATTTCCCTCAGGGAAACCTCCTGCTTCGCTATCATCACCTTGATCTCCCTCTTGACTGAATTGACTTTGGCTAGGGGTAATTTGAGAATGCCCTGCATTGTCTCTAAGCTGAACCCCAGAAATTCCATATCCTGAGTTGGCTCTAACTGTGACTTCTCCCATTTTATTAGGAATCCCAGTTGTTGTAGTAACCCCGTGGTTAAGAGGACCTGACGAACCAGAATTTCCTTGTCCTGGCACATTAAACATATGTCGTCCAGGTAAATAATGAGCCTGATCCCCTGTTCTCTCAGGTGCGTCACCACTGGTTTCAAAAGCTTGGTGAAACACCATGGTGCCGACGCTAGCCCAAAGGGAAGACATTTGAACTCCCACTTCTGTCCCTTCCAAAGAAACTGGAGGAGTTTTGTCTGATCTGACCGGATAGGAATCGTTAAATACGCATCCCTGAGGTCTATCCTTGCTAGCCAATCTCCTTGCTGGAGAACATCCCTTAGAAGATGGATGCCTTCCATTTTGAAATGCCTGTACACCAGAAAGTAATTCAAACCCCTCAGGTTTATCACTGGTCTGACCTTGTGTCTCTTTTTGACCAAAAACAGATTGCTTATAAAACCCCCTGGTCTTTCTGAAGCCGGACCGATTGCATTCTTTGCCTTTAGTAATTCTACCTCCTTGTCTAGAAGGACCTCGTCTTCTCTGCTGAATTTTATCCGTCTTGGCGGCCCTACCTGATATGGTTCCCGCCAAAATTCTAACTGAAACCCTCTTATGGTTTGCCTTATCCAAGCATCTGAAGACAACTCTTCCCATATTTTGACATACAGCTTCACTCTCCCTCCTACTGGAGGAATATTTGCATTTGACCTTTCTATTACTTTCACATCTCTCACCTGAGGGACTCTGGTGCTGTTGCCTTCCGTTGTTCCTCCAACCTCTACCCCTGCCTCTTCCCCTAGAAGGGAAGAGGGGGTTGGACCTTCGGTCTTCTTGTCTCCAAGCTTTGTCCTTGTAGGAGCCTCTGTACTGGCCACGGCTGGACGAGCGGCCCCTTCCTCCTCCAGCCTTGTCGAAAACTCTTCGACCGAAAATCTTCTTCAGAGAAGATTGGGCCCTGTCCATCAATACATAAGTACTGGCGAATTTCGCCATGTCCTTGATGAACAAGTCCCCGAAGAGCTTGCCTCTCGCGGCTGTGGCCTGCTCGGATGTGGCCATCTCCCCTAGCCTGGAGTCCAGTTTCATCAGGATCGACCTTCTCCTTTCGGTTGCAAGCACTGTATTTGCGTTACCGAGTAGGCAGATAATACTCTGAGCCCAGCCAGATATGATGTCCGGGTCCATGGGCTCTTTCTTGACCTTCGCCTCCTCGGCCAGTTGCCAGATCTTGGTGACCGGTCCTAGCATGTCCAGCACCTTGTCCTGACAGGAGCGCCAGGATCGGTCGATGCCCCTCTTCACGTCCCTGCCATATCGACCCAGGAACGTCAGGATTCTCGTCAATCTCCGGGGTCTCTGCTACCCCGTCCGGGACTCTCGGTCTTGGGCACTCAGCCTTCAATTTAGATCTGGCTTGTCTGCTTAAAGGTGCCCGCAGGCGCCGTCTAAGATAATCTGCGATCTTCTCTGGAGGGTCCCATTCATTGGACCTGGGGTGAATAAGCTCATCGGGATCGAACTCCCCCCTGAGAAGATCCTCCTGTTCCCTCCTGCCTTTCTTTTTAGGTTGGCTTTACTCCTCTTCTGGGGAGGTCTGGTCTTCTGAGGAGGTGTAAAACTCAGATCTTGAGCTGCTCTTGCAGTAGTCGTCGTCCGACTCGCTCGAGCTAGTGCTCCGTCTCTCGCGGGATCTCGCCTTCCTTTTCCCCGATCTGTGGGGTGAACCCGGGGGGGGGGTCTGGGCGCTGCGGCCCCTGCGGGTCTTGTGTTTACTTCCCCCTCTCCTTTTGCGAGCTTTGCCCTGGGACAAAGCCGCCAAGCTTTGCAGAATGCCCCTCTCTTCCCGGGGCCCTTCGGCACTCTGCAGCATCTGTACTGCTTCGCTCATACGGCGCCCACTGACATGAGGGCCGTCAGAGTCGTCGGTGTAGTCGCTCATGTTTTCACCGCCTCTGTACACTATGAAGGTGCCTTGTGCAGTTTGCTTGGGCTGCCCCCGTCAATATCTGGATTGCGAAGCTAAGCGAGCCCTCATATAATAGCAGTCTTACCTGGGACTGAGCCCGTCAAGTGGAGGCCGAAGCCTCTCTCACCTCCTCCCCAGTGGCAGAATAAGGGATAATGTATTTGTGTTGACTTTGCAGTTCTCCGTCTCTTATCAGGATTCCCTTGCCTGCGGTACCAGATTCAGCCACTAGGTGGCGTGCACCGCTAGGAAATGAGCCGGTGACTTCTAACTGTACACACGGCTGTGCGCCCCGGGTGCCGGAGCTCCGTGAGGGCCAGGGATCAAAAAAGAACTGTATAAACCCCGAGGAGCCTGGTGCTCTGCCTCCTTCTCCTGACACGTAAGTTCGCAATGGCGCCGGAACTCCCGAGGTCCCGTCGCGCCGTTGCGAACTTCCGTGCCCGCAATGCCTCCTAACGAGGGAAGCGACGCCGGAACAAAGGTCCCGTCGCTTCTTCCCCGCGGATATGCTCTGCCAACGTTCTACGCGCTCGTTATCGGTTGCACGTGTTAGCCTGAAACGTATAAGTCTAAACAAACATTTCGACAATAAGAAAAGATGAAAGGTACTTATCTCAGCTGCTCGAGCAGCAAAGAAAGAGGAAGGACTTCGGAGTTGTTGGAGGTTATAAGGGAGAAGTGATGCTGATTGGAGGAGAGGATCACGTGGTTTCTTACACCCTATGGAAAACGAACTACAAAATTGCTGGGTCCTGTTGGAATTTGTAGTTTTTATCTTTGTTTTCCATGTTATTGTTTATAATGGTTGCTGCTCGAGTTAGTAAAGAGAAGTCAGAGCATAATCTGAGCCTCCGAGTCTTGACATAGAATTTAAAAATACATGACCATGATATTATCACCTTAGAGATATATCTATCAAATACGAGGGTACATTTGTAACTACAGAACTCATGGATCAGAGGAGAGAACATTGTATAGTCCTCTTTCTTTGACTATGAAAGAAATGCTTAATAGACTCCAACGTGACGCAGGCACTTTTCTTTGCCACCCGCGACGCAGTGAAGACGGCGAGTGGGAATTGTGAGCAGGAAGGGAGACGCGAGTGCTCCCTATTTAGGTAAGTGCGAGAAAAGTAAAACCGCTGAGAAGTGATAAGTGGCTTAACCGCACTAGTTTGGAAACTAGCGCTTGTTAATCAAAAGAAGGAGGGTATATAACAATAGAGTATGTTTATATACCGGGTGGAATGAATAGAAGGTGCCTGATAGATCGGCACGTACTGAGTCAGTGTCATAACAAAATGATCAGCAGAGGGACAGAATTTTGTGAATGAGGAAGTGATAACTGCAATCCAATTGAAGCTAGTCACTTGTAAAGTTGGCAAAATTAGGTAAATGAATATGCAGATAGGAACTTTAACAAAGAAGTGAGTTCCTAGAGATAGAGTGATGGTGTGCTAGAGACATGTTTTGGAATTACGCTTAGGAATTAAAATGGTGACAGACAGGAGAAGAGATACTGTGTTCAACAATGGAGATTGGTGGAAGGAGACTGATGGGTGATTCGGTGCCCTTCTTTCTTAGTACAAAAATTTCCCAATACTATCAGATGTATGGAATCAACTGCATTTGTCTACATTAATCCAAGAGACAAAATGGTGTATGCCGTATGCGGTTGGACTAAGCATTTGATCCCAATAATAAAAGACCAATATGTAAGTATAGACAATGGTAAAACGATATGCTCTGTTGTGATATCTAGAATAGATGCAGGAACTGGTATGGGTTTTGATGGAGATTTTTTCTGTTGTCCCCCAGTGATTTGAAAGGAATTTAACCAAATATGAAGTCCATATGTTGGTCAAGGACTGGCTGAAGAGTATTCAATACAGACAGTTAGTCTACTTGACCAACAAGCACTTAGCAGTACCGAACTACAGGCTTTGTAAGAGTAAGTATTTACTCTCCTACACAGATGTTTTGAGATATAACTAAGGAATGGCAAAGATGACTGAAAAATTGATGTCTATTACAGGTGAATGAATTCCTTATGAACCTAATACTACGTATAAGAGAGACTCAGCGGATATACGATATTGAGCTGAAGACAATTAGTCGTGTCTTCGACAATAGAAGTGAGTACATAGCTGCACCTAATTTATTACGATCGGGTTGCATTATTGAAATCAGGAGTCCTTAGATAACTGAGTCTCCGTTATTCAATTTTTTAGGTTAGACCAGAAATATTTGCCTGAACTTAGAAGTGGAGTGAGGATTCATTCATCACATCTGTACCTCCCCCATAAAAGTATATGTGGAAATGAGTCAGAGCACGTGATTAATGTTAAGAGTCACCTGAAATCACATTGATAATGTTATATGAATAAAAGGAAGGTTTGACAGAAATACTGAGTTTACAATTGGGTTTTATTTTGTTTTTATAGGTGGTGTGGCTCACCCTATGGTGTGAAACAGGACATATTCAGTTTCCTGTTCTTGTCCTGATGAAGGTTGCATGATCGAATTGACACTATTTATGAAGTCCAATACTGACAACGGAAACACGTGTCAATCAAAAATCTGTGGAAATATTTACAGACAGATTGAGTCACCTTAGAACGGGCATGGAGAACAGCTCTTTAGCACCTCTTTCACCATAACGCCCATGAGCGGAAACCATGCTGTCTGTCGGAGCAGCTTCTTGGTTGCTTTCCCCCCTCAGTGTCCTTTGTGTGTGAGCATTACCAGTCTCCTCCACAGGGACAATGGGATGACGATGCAGCATCCCCTGAGCTGTATGCCTTGTTCTGACACAGCGACTTCCGTGCTTACTATTGCCAGCCGCTCCAACTCCTGTCTGTTTGCTCCGTCATTCCAGTGCAGTAGCTTCTTATAGTCCCTCCACCTGTTGGAGGCTGTTAGCTCTTTGGCCCAGCTAATGGATGGTGAGGGCTGGCGGTATGGCTTGTTTCGTGGTGTATCATAGGCATTCAGTGTCTCCTTCCATCAGAGACTGTGCTTTCTTGCTCAGGTATCATGAAATTTAGTCAGCAGGGTTGCTGCCCGCCTCCAGGTCTATGTGTAATTATGTAGTCATACTCCTGGAGGTAGATGCCCCATCTCTCGATCTTTGATGGCATCATGGTTCTTGGGTTGCCAAATAGTGACAGGAGGACCTGGTGGTTCATCACAAGGGTGAACCTCGTCCCTATGACAAAGTGGTGAAAATATTTGCAAGCCCACAATGCAGCCAAGCTCTCCTTCTCGGCTTGTGAATCTGCACTCTCCATCTGGGATTGGCATCTGCTTACATATGCTACGACAAAGCTTTCCGGCGCATCTGGCATCACCCGTTGTGCTAAGATGGCCCCTAGTCCTACTAGGGGCAGTGCGTCAACTACAATTTCAGTGTGACATGTTAAAATAGGAGAGGTGGGTTGCGTTCACAAGTTCTGTCTTCATGGTGTCATAATCTATCTGGCAGTCTTGAGACCAGTGGAATGGCTCTTCCTTCATCAGGAGTCTCCTCAGCGGCTTGTGGTGATGGCATATTTTGGTACATATCGAGCCCAGTATCCGGCCATCCCTAAGAACGACCCGTCCTCCCCCACGTGGGTGGACTCCTGCAGCTCACTGATGATGCACACTTTCTCCGGGTCAGTCTGCATTCCTTTGGTAGAGAATATGTGTCTGTAGAATCGCAGTCCTGTGTCTCTCAAGATGTTGTATACCTCTAATGAGGGCCTGGTCATGTTCCACCTGGGAGGTGCCGTATATAGGAATGTCAGTGGAGTAGTTGAATGCCGACTTTACTGGGAGTAGTAGGTGTCTGATAGTCTCCTCCTGAGAAAAAAAAAATCTCACTCTCTCTCTCCCCCCTCTCTCTCCACCTCTATCTTCCCCTCTCTTCCCCTCTCTCCCCTCTCTATCTCCCCCTCTCTCTCCCTCTCTCCCTCCCTCCCTTCCTTCCTTCTTTGGGTACTATTACTAAGGTTGAAATCCATGGCATGCAACCAGTGTCTCTTTCTATAATATCGTTGGACGGTGAAGCCCGTGTGCGGTGTAAAGGGCATTTGTGTGCTGCTGTTTTTTGCTGTTTTTTTCAGCACTCTGTTCTGTCAATGTGCCTGGAAGAAAAGCAGTGACTGACGAGTCTCTTTCATTGTTGGAACTTGGTCGGGGCGAACAGAGCGAACCCTGTACTTTTAAGCCTCTGCTGAGGCTGGCGGACCCACCTCCAGGAAGCTGCACATAAAATTGCCAGCCCCCACCCTTGCGGTGTGAATCCCGTGTGCGGTGTAAAGGGCGTTTGTGTGCTACTGTTTTTCGCTGTTTTTTTCAGCGCTCTGTTCCGTCAATGTGCCTGGAAGAAAAGCATTGACTGACGAGCCTCTTTCATTATTGGAACTTGGTCGGGGCGAACAGAGGGAACCCTGTACCTTTAAGCCTCTGCTGAGGCTGGTGGACACACCTCCAGGAAGCTGCACATAAAATTGCCAGCCCCCACCCTTGCGGTGTGAATCCCGTGTGCGGTGTAAAGGGCGTTTGTGTGCTGCTGTTTTTCGCTGTTTACCGCTGGACAAAGGACATCAGGAGGTAGTCCCAAATACTTTCAACACAGTACCGGATCGCACATATTAAGGTACGAATCAATCTGCTGTGCTGTCACTTTCTCTCAACGTGTTTCAATGTTGTTTTTGGATTAACTTCTGCAATCTTCTAACACGCTGCTCTGAGGGACTGCAGGGTCTGTCGTCTTTGGCCTTTCCCTTTGACCTCGGGGTAAACTGTTTTGGAAGTCCACTACTGTTCGTGTTGTTCACAAGGAGAAAGGAAATCCAAGCCCCAGAAGGCAAACATCGGTACAAGGAAGTGTATATTATTGACTATACAATTATACTCAGACTTACATAGTATTCTTCTCTTTGTATCTAGGCTTTGTAGTTTACACTCAGTGGGCGTGCATATAAAATTGTGTTCGCGCGCACCACGCACGTGCATCCGTGGAAGCTAGCCGCGTGGCAGCGGGGGAGCGGCCGCAACGCTTCCCACTACTTTATTTTTTCTCCTGTTCATCCTTATAGTTCAGTGTTTAATGTGCAGTTGGTGCTGTTATACTTGTTTTGAAGGTACGTTTTGACTGTTTTACCTCCTTTCTCTTCTATGGTTACACCATGCACTATATCTAAATCCATCATGTCTCTTAAATCGGGAATGCCAAAAATTGGTGCTGGTTTATATGACATCTCGCCCTTGGAGTCACAAAAGGTTTTTTTTGCAAAGAGACTTAAAGCGAATCAGGAGGGAAAAAAAGCAATCCATTTCTTTGAATGTTGACATTCGCACCTTTTGTCAAACTGATGGTGCCAAGAATCAAAATGTAATGTCCGCTGATCTAACCGTTGTTCCAAAGTTACAATCATTGTGTTCCTTGTCTGTTGCTGTATCTCCTAAGGAAGCCTCTGACCAGGGATAGGCACCTGAGCTGAATGGGAATACTGTGAATATGCTTAGTAAGGAACTAGCTGATGCCTCTATCGCCCTAGCATGTAATCAGGCGAGATTTGTGTAACTCAAATTCCTGAAGCTGGCGCCGAATTATCACAGATCTCAGTTGGATTACCATCACAAAATCCTCCCCTGTGCTCAGTACAGGCACAACATTTGTTAAGGAAAGAATATGAGAAACTCACAATAGCTGGTGAAATTGATGCAGAGGCGATTGAATTTATGAACTCATCGAGTCCTCATGAATCTGCCACTCCTGATGTGCAATATATTTGTTCTAATACTGGTGACTTGATGCAACTTAATGATAGATCTGAAAGATCGAGTCCACCTATTAATGCGTCTAATTTAGTCTTGCAGGATAAACATGAGGATAAGGACAAGCAAGAGCTGTACAAATCACCTGTCATGTTTGATAAATCACCTTCCAGTGTGTCAAATCATTCTCTCTCCTTTGTAGCGCCTACGCCCAGGCGCTCTCAATTTCATGAACCCATTGATAACCATCCATACTTCATACGAAATTCACGGGCCATGTACAATGACAATAGGTTTTCTTTCCCTGAAGCGACTGCCCTTAATAACACTAACTGCCATGAATACGGCACTACTTTCACTGGCAAAACTGTATGAAACGTTGGATGACAAAATAAAAAAAATCAAACTGACTTTATTCAGCAATCTCATGAACAGATTCTCTGCGAGATCGGTACAAAGATCCAATCTGCTCCTAACTGTTCATATAATTACTGTAGTCCGGGTACTCGGATGAATTTAGCGGATAAGGTAATCTCAATCCACCCTGTTCCTAAAGAGCAGGCACCACCTGCCATTTACCCTGACATTGTTATTGATGGCCCCCAAGAAGCCCCTCTGTCAACTCTGAAGGATAGTCCTCCAACCACAATTGTGATTCCCGAAAAAATATTGGTGACCACTTTGGCACCGATGTTCCTCAGTTCCAAAAGTGCTTCTTTAAACACTACAAATTTTAATGAAACGTCTAGTTCAGCGCAAACAACTAGTGAGTTGCCTACCAGAATTAAACATAAGAAAGCCTCAAGACTGCTTACAGCAGCGAAAAAAAAAAAGACGTTTGCACCTTAAACAAGATATTCAGTTACAAATGAAGGAATCTCTAGTGTATAAACCGCTGGATGACTTACTGGCGGTTGCAGCTTTGACATCCATTCTGAAAGCCCCAATCTTCACCCCTAATCCGAATCCAATAACTTCTACATCATCAACAGAAATGATGAAGAAGTCACAAATAAAAGTATTGACAGGCCTTCAACCGATATCAGTTATCACAGATACCACTCCAAGGCAAGGAGCCAGTTTGCCCTCTGATAGCCATCAGCTACATGAAGCGGCAGGTTTAAACACAGAGTGTACTTTGCAAGAGCTTCGAAATGAAATACGAGCTTCCTTTGCAAATTACAACCGGGAAAATGAAAACATTAAACAGCTCATGTTGCTATCGCAGCAAGGATTGCCTAATGATGCTAGTCACATGCTGCAAAACGCTTACCCAAATGTTAAACCACTTTTGAAAGGACCGGGGTTGCTAAATCGAGTCCATGAATCTGAGGTGATTATGAGCTCTCATATGGCAATCTCTAATTCAATGGATGGTAGGCCACCAACACTGCCTAATGATGAGACCAGATCTTCTCCTATCAGTAAGAATCAAGCGCAATTTAAAAAGCATCATCGCTTATTGATCAAATGTCGAGGACATCCTTACACTAAATACAATCTGAACCGCGCCAGTGTGCTTAACATTTGTGCGGAAATAACGGCTTTAGAGGATCTTACATCAGCAGACATTGACCTTGTTGAATTTACAAATCTTCCTGACCTTCGGACTGTATATTCGGTCGGGTGTAATACTCAACACCTTATGGTTAGCCCGGACAGCCTTTTATAATCTAGGCTTCATCCTGAGTCAAGATGTGTATATGAAAGAGCAAATGACGGATAAACCAATTCTGCCCCAATCCAGAATCTATGGGGATAAAACCGTCATTCGAATGAATCCTGAACCAAATTCTAATGAGGCATGGGTAAATCAAAGTCAAGGTGGAATATCGTAACAATCCCAGATGACTGACCTTGTCTCCTGGAATACTAGGGGATTTAAACATCTCATCAATAACAACAGCATGAATCTATTTCAATATGACATCATAGTTCTCCAGGAGACTTGGCTGCGAATATCCCCTATCTGGGACCTTTACGAAATATATCTGGTTCCTGCCATTGCCACCCTGACTGGTATGCCGATGGTAGGTCTAATGACGGCGTTCCGAAAGGATACAAATTTTGCAGTTATAGGGCATAGATCCCCATCACCTTGTTTTCAAATTACAAAAATTCGACGAGGACTAACCCACTGTGCCATAGTAAATATCTACTGGGGTAGGAAATATCTGACGTTGGATGAATTTTTTGACCACTTTAATAACATTCTGGACCAACTTTCACTTGATAAGTCCATTATGGAAGCCTTCATTATGGGAGATTTGAACATGCATCTATTACCCAAATCTACATCTGCATCATCTCGAACAATTGATGAACATTGTTGGTTAATGTTAATGAGCTACAGAAATTTTGTGATGCTGAATGGTTCAATTCCGGGTGATGTTCCCCATAGAGCTACATGGCATAATGACGGCTGTCACTCTACGTTGGATTATATTTATGTTAATATCCAGTTCTTCTCTAAAATCATCTCTCTTAACATAAAAACTACAATAAGGAACGATCACAGCCAACTAAGTTTGACTTGTAATTGGCCTATAGTACAATCTAGGACCAAGAATGTAAACATAACTAATCTTCTAGTTAATAATACAGGGAACCGTAGCACATGGTCCAGAGCCAAATTACTTTGTTATAAGCAAAATTTGAGCGACACTTATGGTGACTCCAATGTATCTGACAGCCCTTGTTATATCCATGCCATGCAATTATTTTCATCTAAAGGTTCAAATGTTCAAGGAGGCCATTTCAATCATATTGACACTTTTGACATTGAGGTAAAACACAAAAAGAGGGAGTTAAGAAAACATGTAAAAATGCTGACAAGGGCACCCAGGGAATTCTTAGCAGCAAACCTCGAGCAGATAAAACTGCTAAACAAAAAAGTATAAAAGATGGCATCTGGGTTGGCGTGCCCTCCAATATCAGCGTGATGGTGAAGCCATGCTAAAACAGATTATTATGAAATCATCAGGGGTATATGGGCGCTCCTGAACACTACTTGTCACAAATATCAGGCAATAGTCCAGATCAATTCTATCCCGGCAAGCGAGTGGGAATCCCACTTTGATAATATCTATTGTACTCCCCTGCCAGAAATGTGCCTAGAGTGGGATAAAATTGACATGGATCATACGGTTTAATTCGACCAAGAGGATATCTTACATTATATATCTAAGCTGAGCACCTCTCGAGCATCAGGCCTGGATGGTCTTCATAACTCACTAATTAAACAGAACAAGGTTATATGGGCTGATATTCTATACCTTATTTTCAATGAGATCATGAGAACCGGGAATATACCCCCCCTCTTGGCAAACATCTGTGGTTCGCACTATATTTAAAAAAGGTGATCGCTCAAAACCATCGTCTTACAGACCAATTGCTCTCTTGGATTTTCTGGGGAAAATTTTCACCCAAATGATCCTGAGGGAATTCAATAAATGGCTGGACAAACTGAATCATTGGGACCCTTTTCAAACAGGTTTCATCCCAGGGTTAGGCACGGCCATTAATTTAACAACCCTGAATGCCATCATTATGCAGGGAAAACTCAATAAACAACCAATATATGCTGCTTTTGTCGACTTCAGGTCTGCTTTTGACCTTGTCCCAAGAGAACTGCTCTTCAAAAAGCTATTGGATCTGGCGTGTCCGTGGTTCATCTTAAAATGGATTGTTGAATTCCACTCAAATAGGTCCATTCAAATAAGGCTGAGTAATGATGGACTACTGTCGGAACCCATAAGAACTACTCAGGGCTTAAAACAGGGTTGCCTGCTGGCATCTGCCCTTTTAAATTTTTTCATCTTGGACATTGGGACTGGCTTTTGTAGTGTGATCACAGATCCAGTAAAGTTAAATGGCTCAGCCATTAGTTGGCTTCTTTACGCTGATGATATGGTCCTCATATCAAAAACACCAGTCAGATTGCGTAAGATGTTGAATGTATTGGATGTTTATGCTAGTAAAAACTACATTAGTATCAATCTTAAAAAGACACAAATCATGCAATTTGGGACCAAAAAAAGACAAAAATGTTATCAGTGGAGCTTACAAAACATCGCTTTACAGATAGTGCATACATACATCTATCTGGGTATCTCTGTGAATGATCACATTTCTGACAGGCCATATGATGATTACCTACAATTAAAACAAAATATGGCTCTGTCTCAAATGAGTCTTATTCGTAGGAAATATTGTAAATTTTCTATCAGTCCCTTGATTGTATATTTCAAGCAAAAATACATACCTACCATACTTTACGGCTCAGAAACAAAAAAGTGTCAAACCTATTCTTACTGGGTGAAATTCGAAAGCCTTTACTGGAAGAGGTCACTGCTGCTACACTTGTCAGAATCTATGCCTGTCATCAAATGAGTTGGGACTTATTTCAGTTTATGCAATTTACAAGTCGAAAATTTGTCAATTGTATAAGAAGTGTATAATGAAGGAACATAAGAATGGCCTGTTCTTGATCTTGTACAATTATCTTTTAACATCTAAAGATTCATTTGCCATGAGTTGGCGCTCCTTTACTTGTAAAATCTTGACAAGTGTAAACATAACACAAGTGCTATTAATAGAAAACCCAAATAAAGCTAAAATTAAACTATGGAGAGCCGATTGGATTAAGACAAGAACAGCATGTCTGAAAATACGAAAATTCAATCGGAATCCTTTTGCTCTCAAAGTCTATGGTCAAGTCAAAAAATATCTATCCCAATCACCTAATCCAACCCATCGTTCTGATTTTATGAGATTTAGATTGAACATTTGGCCTCCAAAAGAATTCATGGCCAAATGGGGAAAAATCTCAGAGGATAACCTTGAATGTCGTTTTTGTAAACAAATGGGTGAAACCATGAAACACTTACTGGTCGAGTGTAAAGCCTTGCTATCACTACAAATTTTTCATTTCAAGCACTTGTTTGATACAAATCATGCGTTGTATCCTGATGAACTATGGCCAAGAATGCATACCGGAAACTCTAAACATATGAGATATGCTGTTGTGAATTATTTAAATCAACTGAAGATCAAACATAGTGTCAACAACGAGGAATCTGAGTTGGGTAACAAGGGAGCTAATACTGGTCAAACTTGAGTTGAAATATTTTTTTTTTAGATCAAATGTAAATGAATGTAACTAAAATGTGATTCACTGTAAATGTTGTATATGTTGTAATAATATTTATTAGAATGTTTCACTTTTTTTCTTTTGTATATATATATGTTGAAAGGTCAGATTAATTTCTTGACCAAAAACAACATTAAATAAAAAAAAATAAAAAATATATATATATATATCGTTGGGCAGCAACTGTTGCAATCCTCGATACACAGCTTCCTTCAGGTGGAAGCCTACCCTTCTTGGGTGTTGTGGCTTAATCTTCTAGTTGATGTGCAGCCTAATTACCTTGCCTTTTAACTTCCCCAAACCCTTAAACAGCTCAGGAAATGTAATCTTGATTGTCTCCTTTTCTACCGGTGTCCCCTTTATGTGGCAGATGATCTGGCAGTTTCCATGGTGCCTGCTACACTCGACCACATAGTGTCTTGGAAGTGGATGTCTATCAGGCCAAGCTCTTTTGATGTGCGGTAACCGAGTAAGCATTCACTGACCGGGCTCTTGAGTAAATGAATGACAATGTCAGCCGTCCTCCCTTTGAATGAGAGCGTTCTTCTGAATTGTCCCAGAGAAGGTAGTGGACTGCTGGCTCACACTGGAAGATTCTTCCTCTCGACAGTGTTAGGTCTTCTTTGTTCCCAGTTAGCAGAAATTCTTGTTCCCCCATTATGTTAACGGTAGTCCCATTGTCTATCAGGAAATGGTGGGTTACTTCTTCAATTTGAACCTTTACTTTAGGGGCTTTGCTGCCATCTTGCTCACCATGCAGCAAATTCACAAACTTGTCTATGTATCCGGGATTTTGTCCAGGAAGCAATTCGTCACAATTCACATACGTTTCACCGGGGTAGTCGTAGTGGGCCAGGTAATAGTCTATTTGTGGCAGTTGGTCATCGCCCAGGAGCTTGGCATTGTCCAGACCGTGTTCCATTGCTCGGACCATCCTCCTCAGCTGTTGTGGGTAGAACTGCAGCTGTCTCCTCTATGGTTGTTGCAGGTTTGTTCTATATGGCTGCCGCTAACTATTGGGCATCGTTTGTGGTGGTCTTCCTAGTGGGATTGGACGTCCTTCAAGGCAGACAGTCTGGAAAAGTCCCTCTCGGCCGCATCTTGACCATCGTTGGCTAAGCGCTGTGAATGCTCCAGAGTCTGGGAATATCTGGCAGAATCAGTAGCAGAGTCTCTGCGGGCGGGGTCCTATCTGTGTCTGCGGGTATCGCTCCCTTGGCGGCCCTCAGTTGGGTCAGAGTGTCGAGTGACCCTCTTCCCGCATCTCTAGTGCTTGTGAATACCGCTACTGAGTCATCTTTTTCAGTCTTTTTTTGGGGCGTTTTCACGGCGTAGGCCTGGATCTCTACTCTCTTGTGCAGTCTCGCCTTCTCAATGACCTCGTCAATCGCGAGGGGTTTCTTTAGAAGTTATTTCCGCAGTGCGGATGACGTGCACCCTTTAATGACATGAAGTCAGATTGCTTCGTCATCCGAGAATGCTGAGAACTGGCAGTGAACCAGTATCTGACGAAGTCGGGTGATAAACTCCAAAATTAAGGCAAGTCCAACGCGCAAATCCTGGGTAATGTGAATCACGTCAATCCAAGTATCCTTTGAAAAAATATTGTCTTTCACATCAACTCTTGTAGTGTAGACTTTATTTGTTATCCTACAAGAGTTGATGTGAAAGACAATATTTTTTCAAAGGATACTTGGATTGAAGTGATCAACAATTGTATCTTATGTATCCTGGTGCCTACTATGGGGCCCCAGTGGAAGTGCACTGACGCAGCAGACCCATTCTCATATTGGACACTTTGTTTAAACTGTCACTGGCGGCATTAGCGGGCGCACTGTCTCCTGACGACCCCTAGGCCTTTGTGTTACAGTTTTACTTTTCATCTTGACTGTGCTGCTGACAGACCGCCCTCTCTCTTTTCTCTTTCAATGGCAGACCATTTACTTAACAGAACAAGATCAGGCTGCCCTCTTTGCACCACGAGGGAGTACAGCCAATGCCTTTAGAAGCAATCCTTACTCAATAGAAACACTCAGACAAACATTTATCAAATTAGAGTTTCTCTCAAAAAAGGAAATTAACAAATATTGGAAGCAAGCCTCCCTCACTAATTGTTTAGAAAATAATAAATTACCAAAGACACTGCACATTCTTATCTTTCCTAATTTCACTAATGTTGAAGATGCTGATTTAGCTGAAAAATGGGAAGCTAATCTCACCCAAAGCTCACAAACAATGCTATAACTGCTAATTATGCACACCAGAGTTATATCACAAATTGATGTTTTTAAAGAAGAAATCAAGGCTATGCCCAACCCTGAAACTACCAAAACTGAATGATATACTCAGAGAATATCAAGACTAAATCAACTTAAGGCAGTTTCGCAAATACTTCAGAGATGACCAAGGCTATAGACAAGATGGGGTTTACACATTCCAGAACAAATATGACAGTATTTCCCCAAGATCACGCTCTAGTACAGCTAACACCAGTCTGACCAGTTCGGACCCAGATTGAGATGGGGATACTCTGACTACCACTGATGAGTCCGGTAAATCAGAAACAACTCTTGCCAGTGGGAAGTTTTTTTTAGAACAGATATGAAGATACAAGAGGGGTAGCCAACAGACTTACAACACACAAGTCAGATTTCGAGACCCCCTCCAGTGTCAAATACTACAACACGTATCTCCATATCAGGGGCAGCAGAGGAGGCAAATGGAAACACAAGGCCAGACAGAGTCTGGTCAAACAGGGATTTTGACAAGGGCAAACACAAGGAAACAATTCCACAAATGAGTGGTCCTAACCTAGTGGTCAACTTATCACATCACAGCCTAAATAATGATCAAATCATAGTTTGAACAAAGGACTTTCCTTTGCACCTACTAATAGCACAGATTATGTCCAATTCCAAATTGATCTTTTCAAATACATTTGTAAACTAAAATTTAAAAAATGTTTTGCTAATCAAGTCAAAACACATGTTTCTAAACCACCAGTAGCCCCACTGAGAACTCACACCATGACAGACATGGATAATATTGAGACATTACTATCTCTAACTTCAGCTAATGTACCAGACAGAGCACAAGTGAAGGAGGATCTTGATGTACAGAGTAGATACTTACAAATGACAGAATTCAAACCTAGATCTAAATTTACACCTAATTTCGGTACTGACAACATCATTGATACTTTCAATGCCGCAATGATCAAAGACATACACAACATCTTGGACAGACCAGCTAAAGCTACCGACCGGAATAATCTTGATCTACAAGAAATTTGAGCTTTAAAAGAATTAGAGGAAGACTTAACCATTACGATCAAAGAAGCATATAAGGGTAGCAATATTGTCATACTTAATACTGAGGATTACATCCAAATGGGGACCAAACATTTAGAGACACCAGGTGGCTACATTAAACAAACTCAAAATCCGACCAAATGAATTGTACAGGACATACTGTGTCTCATCAATGAGTGGTATGCTTCTGGACACCTAACTGATAAGGAAAAAAACGTTCTGATGATTACAGACCCTAGGATGCCCACTTTGTATTTCTTACCCAAAATACACAAGAACTTTATTGAACTACCTGAGGTCAGGCCCATCATGAGTGGCATCGGATGGGCTACAGAAGCTATCTCACAATACCTTGATGATGTATTTCAACCTTTCGTCACCAAAAAGAGTACATATCTAAGAGACAGTACACAAGTTCTGCAGTTTCTACATAATATAGTATGGCAACCAGAATTTTGTTTGGCAACCCTAGATGTTACGGCCTTATATTCCAGCATCAGTCATGACTTAGCAATTCAGGCCATAGACTATATCTTCCTCAACTCATCTGTCTCTTATGATCACATCCAGATGATTAAGGCTTTTCTCAAATTTGCATTATCCAATAACACATGTTTATTTAATAATGTCTTTTATCTACAAGTAAAAGGAGTTGCCATGGGTGCTAAATTTGCTCCATCTTTGGGAAATCTCTTCATGTCACATTATGAAGAAACGCATATACTGAACCAATCAGAATACAAAAGCAAACTGATTTGTTTGAAAAGGTATATTGATGATATTTAGATTATCTGGCAAGGTACAACCACCTCTTTTGAACAATTTGTCACTTATGCTAATCACAATACCTTTGGCATCACTCTGTCTGGACACTCTAGCCCCACTACAATTACCTTTCTTGATCTTGAAATCTTTGTAGAAAGCAACAAGTTACAAACCAGGACGTTTAGAAAGCCAACAGCAGTTAATGCCATGCTGCACGCCAGGAGCTGCCATCTACCATACTTAACATCCCTGGGGGCGAATTCTATAAGGCAATAAGTAATTGTTCCAAAGATACTGCCTACTAGGGGGGCACCAGTGGAAGTGTACTGACGCAAGAAGACTCATTCTCATATTGGATACTGTCACTGGCGGCACTAGCGAGCGCACTTTCTCCCGACGACCCCTAGGTATCTGTGTTACATGGGTAATAAACTCCTCTACGGTCTCATGGGAGGCCTGATGGCATTGGTTAAATACATACCTTTCATAGTCCCTCTTTGGCTGTATGACTAGTTTCTTATTCAGGGCAACTAGGAGTTCTTCCAATGTAGTCCTTTCATCTGCTGCAATTGTTTTGATAATGCTTTTATTTCATTTGTTTCCCGGCTAGGTTTGTGAAGATGTCCTTGATGACTGGCGACTTCTCTTCCCCTGCAGATTTGATGAAGTTGTTGCAATCTTCAACCCACTCAGTTCATCTGGATCCTCTGTCCAGCTATGGTTGCTGGTTGAATGGGCAGGGTTTTCTCAGAAACGCCACCTTTCTGGTTCCCTGCTGTGCCCCCCCTTGTTCCACCATGTCGGCTGTGCTACAGGTGTTCACCTTCCGGTTGTGGGTTATGGGCTGTGGCTCCTTGTTCCACTATACCTTCCCTTTCCTTTTTATTTCCTGATGAATGCTGCGGTCTTTCACCCAAGTGGCCTCTGGTGGAGTTTGGGCCTGGGTGGGAAACCCTTGCTATTGCCACTGTCGTGTTCCGGTGGTGACATGTGGCCATCAGCGTGCAGCTATTGATGTGGCCCCTTGGTGTGTGGGGGCTTATCTGCATACCCTTTGTTAGCGCTCACACGCTAATGTTTCTTTTCTTTTTTTTAGTATGGTCTGGGTGGTTCTTTTTTCCACTAGTCCTTTTTCAGTTTTTTCCGACCGGTAAGACAGCCCTCTGTCTTTTAATCCCTTGATCTGCCTTAGGCTATGGGCAGTCTGCTCACCGCGGGAGAACTGGACATTTCCACTGGCAGAAGGACTCCCAGCTCTAAGGTGCCACGGGCACCTGACGGTGTGACGCACTGCTATGGAGCCGCGGGGAGCGAACGTACCGGCTTGCAAAGGACGCTGGTTTCCTGCTGGCCGTAATCGCCTTAGCCCGTGAAGTAGGACAGTTGTCGGTATGGAACACCACTGTGGGTTCAAGCGGATCGTCTCGCAGCGGTGTGGAAACAGAGAAATTGATATGAGGCCGGGAAGCCCAAAAGGAAACACACCAACACAGGTTACAAAGGACATACAAAGCGCTTTATTTCAAAGTTACAAAGTTACCAAAAGTCAATTGACATACGGATAGCTATTCGGCCCTCAGACTAACAAAACGAACCATCAACGTAGTTCGCCGTGGTAGTGTGAGAGACCGAACATCGGGATACTTGGGTTTTTATACCTTTTGTCCAGCATTGGCCAGCCCTCTCGCGAGTTAACCATTCTTGAAACCAAACCTAGGGTTCGTAGCCAGGTCAATCCCATAATTTATGCAATTTGATCAGTTCCGCTGATACAGTTGTTCATTTACACTTGGGTCAGAGAGAGGACAAGGTCTTAGTTTTCGACCCTAACAAGTGGCCTGCGGACATATTTATTCACGTGTGCGGAGGTCACAATGGCCAGAATCCCACTCGAAATGTCATTCGGCCTCCATTTTATTGTTCAGCGTGACTTCCACACTGCAAGAGTACCTAAAATGGCAGCTTAATCCAAGATGGCGATTTGCACAATACATTAAGGTCAAGACCTTGCCGCGGAACCTATGTACATGATGTTCTTTAGACAGCTTGGCGTAGGCCAACATACATTTAAACAATGCGATTAGAGGTACAATATTATTTTGGATTTCCACAGACCCTCCTTTTGGCCTATGCCAAGTGCTAAACATCATCCCTAATACTTTCGAAAACGACTCCAAGTATTATCATCCATAGGTTCCGCATCATTGTCTGTAATGTCAATAGCCATAAGGTCGTTCATAAGAACCTCTTGCAACATGAACTCTTTAGATGCTGTATCTGGGGTATATATATCTTATGCCCTATTGCGCTCACTACTTGAGCACAACACCCTCCCATCATTCCACATATACTCGGGAGGCATTGAAAACAACAACAAAGAAATAACAGGATCCCTAAAATAACCAGAATGACGGAAAGCACTTTCCAACCCCAAGATCGCAAAGAATCCCAAAACCAAGTACTAAGGTTCCAGTCTCCTACAGGGATATGACTTCAGAACTGAGAGTATGCAAGTTCTGAATTGCTTTAAAAAATTGTTGGCGAGGAGTCTGGTACAAAAACACAACAAGCGGACCCCACTAATTTACATACTCCACCTCGTTCCGCCAAGATGACATCTAATGCCATCCGATTTTGAAGTGCTACCAATCTTATCGCCTTTTGCTCTAAGGTCATATTGTAGAGTATGTCCGTGGTCCGGTTGATCGTTCTCTCCAATACCCTCGCTAATCCCCTAATATTTTCTGAATTTGCTATTTGTCCCCAAAAGGGCACAACTGATTTGGCTATGTCCCCAAACACTTGCCCAGGGGTATCTCCATTGTTGTCTCATCGTGGGCAAGCCTTAGATACCTCCAAGGTACTGGCTATAAATACCCCGGGTAACAATATTCCTAAATAACAAGTCCCTTGCCAATCCTTGGGCAACCAGGGAAATGCTAAACTACCACAAACAAAATAAACGGGTCCACCTACATACAGAGGCCTATTTTCCCCAGTCAAATTTACAATATTTTTACAAGTTTCAAAGTCTCCCATTGGCCTAGTGCCATTTCTCTGTACACAGAAGGGAACCGAGTCAGGACTATGATTCACAGAATAAGAAGGAGGCATGGCATCCTTATTGCCTATCGGAGCCATTTTAAAGGAAATCAGATTTTGAAAAGGAAGAGATAGTTTGTCAGACGGCCTAATAGAAGCAACGTTAGGTTTACTTCTATTCGCGAAAAGCGAGCATCCCAGGGGAGTCAATTCACGTTTCTCAAAATCATTTAAATTAGTCCCATCGAAGTTCCCTGAGATGCTATCATTCCATCAGCCAAAGAATAGTGCTTTAAGAGAGGCATAGCAAGAAGTCGTTAAAGGTAGAGGATGTATATACCATCCCAGTCCTTTGTTCCCATGTTGCGGTAAGTGAGTACAAATCCAACAATTGCTCTTATTAAAAATGGCATGAGTAGCATTCATCACTATCATCAGAGTGTTATTATAATACTTTTGTCTATGTTGGGAGTCTCTAGGGGACAGAGTCTGAAGGTGTACAGAGGGAGTCAAAACAGTTGGTACGATCTTGGTCGGTAATAAAGGTTTCAAAGGATAGATTTCTTCGAAATACCAAAGTCCTACAGCAGCAGTTGCAAAAATAACAATAATCAAAATGAAAGCACAACAGTACGTTTTCGGGGCCCAGGCACATTGTTCATTGTTCGATTTGGTCACCCCCTTATCTAAAAGTCCAGTGCGGGGAGCAGCAGTGAAGGCGGCAGGCATCGTAGTTTCTCGATCGACGGCCCCAATGTTCGTTGCTGGCGACACTACGGTTGTGTGGTTTCTTAGTCCTTCCCAACCCTAGCCAGCAGAATCCCTTTTTGGTTCAACAAAACAAAACAGTTTTCCAATCACTTCCTTTCCCAGATGCACGACACTCTATTTCCGTGGTCGAAGGTTGTACCTGATGGTACCCAAATTTGTCTGATCCAAAAGCAAAGTGTCGTCACTTCCTGAAGGAAGCGACGTGTCGGTGGCGACAGAAGTCGCAAGGCTTGAAACAGTGTTTTCCGCAAGTGATGGATCAAGAGAGTGTGGAGACGAAATGGACTGTTCCCCAAGCTCCTCAGGCTCAGAGAACTTCTCCGACGCACTCACAGCGCTGTTTGCTACTCCAGAATCAGAGACTGTAGCATCAGCGAGGGGTTCTGCTTCTTCTGTAGCGTGTGGCGTCGGGTGAGGAAGTTTCTTGACGTGCGTCGCGTGAATCCAGTTCTTCTTTCCAGCCACCCGCACTGCTGTCCTGGTGACCAACAGCACCTGGTAGGGTCCACGCCAGCGAGGCGCAAGACAGGAAGACCTCTCGTAGGCTTTTACAAGGACCCAACTACCGGGCTGTATATCGTGTCCTGGGCCCGTGAACCGTACAGGTAAAGCAGCATTCACCTGGTGGTAAATGAAATACAGATTTTTAGTTAACTGGTTACAGTAGTCTACAAGCAATACATTTTCCACCTCCCTCAGGGCTTTAGGTTTCGGGAGACCCCAAATATTAGCAGGTCTTCCCATTACCACCTCGAATGGAGAAAGCCCAGTTCTAGTCTGGGGTGTGGTGCGCATAGCAAACAACACAATAGGCAAAGCGTCTGGCCATTTTAGTTTAGTATCGGCACATGTTTTTGCGAGTTTATTCTTCAGAATACCGTTGTGTCTTTCCACCAACCCAGCACTTTGAGGATGTCTAGCTGAATGAAATCGTTTCTCAATGCCTAGGGCGGCGCAAATCTGCAAAATTACTGCTGCGATAAAATGGGGACCATTATCCGACCAAATTATCCTCGGGAGCCCAAATCGAGGAAAGAACTCTTTTACCATAATCTTTGCAGTGGTCATGGCGGTAGCATCTTTGACGGGGAAAGCCTCGACCCATTTACTAAAAGCACAAATAATGACAAGAACATATTTCAAATTATTACATCGCTCCATTTCAATAAAATCAAAGTGAATGGCTTCAAAAGGGACAGAGGGGGGCCCAAAACTTCCCCTTGGAGTCACTGTCCCTTTACCCACATTATGCTGTAGGCAAATCATGCAGTTCTGGACATGTCTCTTTGCAGTTTCCAGAATTTTGTCATTTACCCAAACCTGTTGTAATATCTTCGTAATCTGCTGGGCACACACATGCGTAGCACCATGTGCTATCGTAACCATTGCCAATACATAAGAGTCAGGAAGCGACCATTTCCCTTCGGATGTATCCACCCAACACCCTTCGTCATCCAACTTTCCCATACCTTCAGCCCACTTTCTAGATTCTTCCATCGAGGCATCAGTCTGAATATCTCGCACAGACCCAATACCTTCATCTATTATGCAAACATCTCTCACTTCCCTCGAGGTATACATGTCCGTGCTAAGGTCTGTGGCGGTTTGTCTGGCTATCAAATCTGCAAAAGCATTACCTCTGCCCACATTATATATGACCTTGCGATGTGCTGCACATTTCATGATTGCTAATCGTTTAGGGAGTGAGAGCGCTGAAAGTAGTTGCACTATTAAAGGACCGTGCTGAATCTTGGTCCCATGTGAGGTCAGGAACCCTCTTTCCGACCAAAGTTTTCCGAAGTTGTGAGCCACCCCAAATGCGTACTGGCTATCGGTATATATATTTACTCTTCGCCCTTGGGAAAGTTCACAAGCACGGGTCAACGCTATAATCTCTGCGGCCTGCGCGGAGTTATGCGAAATTCTCTTAGTTTCAACAATTTTGCTCAATGTAGTAACTGCATAAGCAGCTGTAGATGTACCATTCGAAAGTTTGAAGCAAGAGCCATCACAAAACAGCTCCCCTTCTGCATTATCCAAAGGAGTATCTAAGAGATCTATCCTGCCCTTTGTTTCTTGCTCGGTGGTATACAGGCAGTCATGTGATCCTTCATCACCGCAAACAGTGTTTTGCGGGAAAGGTAAAAGTTCAGCCGGATTGTGAACACAACACCTCTTAATTTGAATATGAGGGGCAAACAGAATCAGTTCATACCTTGTTAACCGAGCAAAGGTGAGGTGTTGTGTTTGGGTTTTATTCAATAGAATATCAACAGAGTGAGGTACCATCAAAATCAAGTCATGGCCTAGGACCATTCCCTCACTCTGTTTTACAGACGCGGCAGCAGCAGCAACAGCGCGCAAACATCTTGGCAAAGCGCATGCGACAGGATCAAGGGCGGAGGAGTAGTAGCCGCATGGCCTATTCTTCCCTCCGTGTTCCTGTGTTAACACAGCCAAAGCACATCCATCACATTCATGCACAAACAACAAAAAGGCCTTGTCATAATTTGGAGTACCCAGAACCGGTGCCGAACATAGCGCGGTTTTGAGAAGCTCAAATGATCGTTGATGTTCCGATTCCCATGGCAGTGGCAGAGAAATGCCCTTCTTCGTCAAAGCCAACATCGGTTTTACCACTAGTGCCAAATTCGGGATCCACAACCTACAGTAGGACGCCATCCCTATCAGGGCTCTGACTTCCTTCTGCGTCTTTGGGACAGACATGCCAGAAATGTGTTTTATTCTTTCAGGTGTCAATCTTCTCCCCTCCTTTGACAGGAGGTAGCCTAAATAGGCAACCTCCTGACAACAATATTGACATTTTTTAAGCGAAGCTTTGTGACCATTTTTAGCTAGATGAACAAGCAACAATATAGTGCCTTCTTTACAGGCTTTCTCGGAGTCTGCAGCCAAAAGTAAATCGTCAACATATTGAAGCAGCCTGCAAGTAGGTGGCAATTCAAGGGTGTCGAGCTGCTCTTTTAAAGCTCTACTATAAATACTAGGGCTTTCAGTATACCCTTGAGGTGCCCTTGTAAATGTAAATGAGCGTCCCCCCAAGGTGAACGCAAACAGATAGATACCTGCTTTCTTTATGTATAGGAATACTAAAGAAGGCGTTTTTCAGATCCACCACACTAAAGTGCGTAGCCGTAGCAGGGATCATTGTTAATATCATCGTCACATCGGGCACAATTGGAAATTGTGGGGCGACCACTCGGTTAATAGCACGAAGATCTATTATAAACTGGCATGGAATTGCATTGTCGCCTTTCTTATATACTGGTAAGATCGGACTGTTACACAAACTACCTGTAATCTCTTCGATCACCCCACGATGTACAAAATCGGAGACAATACATTTCAAAGCACGTTCACCCTCAGCTGATATTTTATACTGCGGAATGCGGTGCAGTTTTACCCCATGTTTCAGGACTATTTTAACGGGCTCAATGTGTAATACTCCGACATCATTGTCGTCCACTGCCCACAAACATTCCGGAACAATGCTAAACTCGGGAGGTAGAGGTCGAATCAAGAACTGAGAGGTAGGAAGTTGCTGTGGGAAACCGTTAGCCGTATTCCATCTGAAGAACAACAAATTACTGCGTTCAATTTCTTTAACAAATTCAACCCCAGCAAATTTTCTCCACAGTTTGAAGTGAGAAGAAAAGGGCAATGGTCCGTGAAGGGACCCAAAGAAACAGGCACCGGCGCAGAAACCGGACAGACGGTTGGTATACCAGAAAACCCTATGGAAACATTTGTTTGCCCTGACAGTGGAATGTTTGGAACCCTGGAATGATCAATGGAGCACTTCTATGCTCCAGTGTCAATCAAAAACTGGTGTTTCCTATTCCCCACTAATAGTTCAACGTAGGGGCCTTTTTGATTAACGGGAATAGGCAAAGGTTCCAAACCCTGCTTCGGGCAATCCTAATAAAATAGAACCTCGTCAGAAGGAAGTTCTTCAGAAAGGTAGGCAGCAGAAGGGTGATCAAATATGTTTCTCGAGTCCATACTCGAGGTCTGATTTTCCTGTGAAAAAGGTTGCTGGGAATCTTGCAAAAGCTGACCTCTGTCAGGGCCCCCTGCTCCAGGGCGGCCCCTAGGTCGCCTACCCATACCCCCAAACGTACCGCTTGACCTCTGGCGAAGGGCAGGGCACTGTGCTCGCCAATGACCTTCCTGGCGGCAATAAGCACATTGATTAATATTTATAGGACTTGGAGGAGCATTTCCTCTTGAAATGTACTGACCTCTAGTCTGTGTCGTACCTCCTCTGGGGTTTCTAACAATTTGCTGCAACAATACCTTGGTTTTCAAATCACCCTTTCTCTTTTCAATTTTCTCCTTTTCATTATTAACACGGTTCTCATAATATTGAGCCATGTGCAAAGCCTCAGATTGAGATTTTGCCTGCCAAGCGCTCTCAGAGGACATAATTTGTGACTGGATGTCGGGCAACAATCCACGTACAAATTTGTCCACAAACAACCTCTTCCCCGACTCTGTACCTAAATCCTGCCCACTGAAGTCAGAAAATACCTGCTCGAACCTATTGAAAAATTCGGTAGCACCTTCAGTTTTCCCTTGAACACAGGCCGTAAGCTTGTCCCAAATAATCCTTTTTTCTGGAATTATAGTCTTTAATTTAACGACAATCCTATCAGGTAAAGTAAGTATTACCTGAGGCGGTTTCTCACCAGCTGGTCTTTCTCCATCAATTCTAGTCCGATTTGCCCACGTATCTCCCAACCCCGGCACATCGTCTATTGTCCGTACCTGTTTCCATACATCTACGGGTAGAAGCACAGGAAATAACAAGTCAATGTCACTCAAGGTGAACACGGAGGACTATAAGACGGACTCCATTTCTTTATAAAACCCCGTCGGGTTTTTCCTAATATCAGGAACTGATTGTCTAATCGTGTTCACTTCCTATCGCGAGAACGGGACGTGAACGAACTGCGATACATAATGTGCAGGGATATCCACCGCGGGGGCACCAGTCGCCGCGTTGGCGGGAATCTCAACTTTTGGGACAAAGGTCGGAGGAACCTCTCTCATAGGCAACTGAGATATAGGTGCCTCCGGCCGCTTACTAAGCAATAGAGCCAGGTCGAGCGCTAAGGCAGCTGTAGAAGTGTCGGGCGAAAAAGCCCTTTTACAAATACCCAATAATTCTACGGGGCAACTAACCTCCTTTCTTACACATTCCTCTTGTAAGTGCTGTACCATCACTTGAATTACTTTCCTTTGCATCTCTACTGTGTACTGACTGTATGTGTCATACACTTTGTCTGGCGGTATCGATGAATCCGAGATCCATCGAACCGCATCTTTGGTACAAATTCGTACTTCCTCAGGTGCTGTTCTTCGGCATGGAAGGAACCGTTTCTGTACATATATTCTATCGTCCTCATCATCCTCATCTCGTGATTTTTCAAAGTCTCTCCTAAACTCGAACAATCTTTCAACATGTCCATATACTTTCTGTTCTGTATCCCTCGAAAGTGCCAAAGCATTCAGATCTCTCACCCACTGTGGAAGATCTGAATTTTGCAATCTACCCCACATCACACACAAATGAATCCCCAAACCTTCGATAAAAACATTTTTCTCGGGAAAACTATGCAAATTAGATAATGTAGAAAAAACATCAGTTTGATCACCTTTCTCCATGCAATGCTTAGCCCACGCAAATAATTCCTGTTTCCTGCCGGCAGGAACAGTACTACGAGTCACGATCTTTGACCCTGCACCTGGATCAACTTCAATCAATACGGGGCCACTCGGGAGCAAAGGTGTAGGTAAACTTAACAAAAGTGCAGGTGCAGGGGGAAGGGGAGGTGCGATAGGCGGAGGGACGACAACCAGAGAACTAGAAACAATAGGCTGCGCAGGAGGAGCAGGAATAGCAACGGGAACAACAGCAGGAACGGGCAGAGTGCCCAAGACAGGAGCATACGGAGGTGGCGCTGAGGCATCGGGCCTGCGTTCATTCAATAATTTCTCAATAAATTCCTCAGAAACATGGAAATCTTTGAGGGGTAAATTTTCTGGACCCCGAGTGAAAAGGCTCTATCCATGTTCTTAACTAATTCTGATCGTTTTTCTTTATCATACAATAATGCCTTTTCAGCGTTTGTTCTGTGACGACGTGCATGTTTATCCCTACTTTTAAGCTGCTGCAATGCTTCTTTCTTCCAATTTTGTAACACATCAAAGGCTGCTGGCCTAGCCTTTTTCTTTAGCAAGATCGATTCTAAGTATTCAATACGGGGGATCTCAAAACTACCATTGATTGGCCACTGAAATTCGGAGGCATGTCTGGTCTGTCTGTGCCAAATGTCATTAAATACAATACTACCAATGCCATACTTACAGTACATAGTACACGCCAGCGACCCCTCCTGTGGTGCCGAGCGGCTAAATTCCAAAGATTGTCGATCGCTGCGGAACAGAGCCCTAAAACAGCTAGACAATTTCCTAGGCATTTCTCAAAAAATTGGTGTTACCTGGTCCAATTATTGTGTCTGCAGATACAATACGCCAAATTCAAATTGTCTGGGTTAAATTAAGAGCCGGGTCACGACTGCACCTGACCAAACCTAAGGAGGACCGTATGGTTTACAAAGGACTTATCTAACAAATTTTACCTTGCGTTTGGTGGTTTCGGCAAATCTGCCCGCCTCAAAATTGGACCCTCGTCAAGATGCCGTGTCAGACCACACGACTATCGTCCAAGGATTGGATCGTGCAGCGCTGCCGAGGTATCGCGTCTCGATCGGTCGGGCCCGCAGAATCACACCGTCCGATCCCGGTTCGATAGTCTGCGTCAACCTTCAATGATCCGGCATCAATCTTGAGGGTCCCTATTCGGGCGCCAACTGTGGAAACAGAGAAATTGATATGAGGCCGGGAAGTCCAAAAGGAAACACACCAAGACAGGTTACAAAGGACATACAAAGCGCTTTATTTCAAAGTTACAAAGTTACCAAAAGTCAATTGACATACGGATAGCTATTCGGCCCTCAGACTAACAAAACGAACCATCAACGTAGTTCGCCGTGGTAGTGTGAGAGACCGAACATCGGGATACTTGGGTTTTTATACCTTTTGTCCAGCATTGGCCAGCCCTCTCGCAAGTTAACCCTTCTTACAACCAAACCTAGGGTTCGTAGCCAGGTCAATCCCATAATTTATGCAATTTGATCAGTTCCGCTGATACAGTTGTTCATTTACACTTGGGTCAGAGAGAGGACAAGGTCTTAGTTCGCGACCCTAACAAGTGGTCTGCGGACATATTATTTATTCACGTGTGCGGAGGTCACAACGGCCAGAATCCCACTCGAAATGTCATTCGGCCTCCATTTTATTGTTCAGGGTGACTTCCACACTGCAAGAGTACCTAAAATGGCGGCTTAATCCAAGATGGCGATTTCCACAATACATTAAGGTCAAGACCTTGCCGCGGAACCTATGTACATGATGTTCTTTAGACAGCTTGGCGTAGGCCAACATACATTTAAACAATGCGATTAGAGGTAAAATATTATTTTTGATTTCCACAGCGGGTACTCATGGTTTAAAGCCCTTATTTATTATTTATTCTATTTAACATTTAATTATGTTTTCTCTCCTCTGCTTCACACTTTCCACTCCCCCCACCCCCTTCCTTGCACTTTTCCCCCCCATTTTCCTTTCCCATGTACTTGCGCTTTCTTAAATGTCACTGGCCTAGTAAGATCGCTGTTTTTTTTCTTCTGGTTTTTTCTCTCCCTTGTTCCCCTCCCTTTTTGCCTAGTCACGCTCTGAAACACTTGTGTACGAGCGTGATATAAATAAAATATCATTTCATTATTTCATTTACTCACCTTCATTTTGTCGTCTTTCACTCGGTTTTATTCTTTTATCCATGTCGCCAGTTGTTAACTTCTATTGTATGCATATAACACTAAGGAGGACACACCGACACTGGTAGCTTACTTTATTTCTAACTGCCTCTTCCTGCGGACGCCTCCTCCACTTCCTCCTCTTACAGCCGGTGTAACGTCACTTTTTGCTATATGTCAGAAAATCCTATCGGTAGGAAAATCTGACAGGAATTGTAATGTCATTTTTTGCTACCAGTCAGAAAATCCTACCGAGAGCAGGCATTGGGCAACCCACCCAGGGGTAGGAGAAAGTGACGGGGTAGGAAAATCTGACAGCCTGGTCTGTCACTTTTTCCTACCCGTCAGAAAATTCTACCGACAGCAGGCATTGGGCAACCCACCCAGGAGTAGGTAAAAGTGACGTGGTAGGAAAATCTGACAGCCTGGCCTGTCATTTTTTCCTACCCGTCAGAAAATCCTATTGAGAGCATGCATTGGGCAACCCACCCAGGGGTAGGAAAAAGTACGGGGTAGGAAAATTTGACAGCCTAGCCTGTCATTTTTTCCTACCCGTCAGAAAATCCTACCGACAGCAGACATTGAGCAACCCACCCAGGGGTAGGAAAAAGTGACGGGGTAGGAAAATCTGACAGCCTGACCTGTCCTTTTTTCCTACCCGTCAGAAAATCCTACCAAGAGCACTTTTTGAATTACCGCCGCATTTAAGGGCTGGCCCTATCACGAGTTAGGCGCTAAATCGGCTGTTTTACCAGCAACTTTTTTCTGGAGGTGAAAATCCCTGTTTTCGGCAGTATTACAGCCGGCTGTATTAGCCCGCAGTATTAGCACTGAAAATTCCCCATTGGATCCAATGGACCCAATCAGGAATGGGGATTTACCGTTAAGGCACAACCCGTGATCCGGTGGTAATACCACCGAACCAGTCAGTGATAGGGCTATTACAGTCAGCGGTATTACAGACGGGAATACAGCCCAAGTCGTGATGAGGCCCAAAGTCTAAAATGGCACCTGAATATATGTTGCATTGGGTACAAGCCGAATGGCTCAGTCCAGAGGCCTGCTTCGTAGTGGGCGAGGTCCTCTTACATCACGACTGATGAGGTACTAGCCATGACCGGTCCCTTGGAACCCATTACTGGGAAAGTGAAAAATGTGGGGCGCATACCTGGTAAAGATACACAATGTTATATTCTATGTTATGGTGGTATTTCTCTTACAGGTAAAGCCCTGCCCCCTAAGATCTGAGGTGGGTAGCCTGTGATTACCTGCCCCATCTGGACCTTAGACACTTGGCCCAGAATACCTCTGTGCCCGGATGCTACTACACCCACCAAAGATGCCATAGTCATTGCTGCTGCAGTGGATGAGGCTGTTAAAGTAACTATGGTGTGGCAATCCCCGTCCCATTTGGTTACAGAACATGGAACTTACACTAGATTACGACCTTTTTTCAGGCGAGCAACCTGTACCTAAAGGAGAGGAGGGCTATGAGCTATGGCCAGATCTCACTCAGCTTATGCTACATGACTGGAAAGTGTCTGACCAAGAGAAGAGACGCCGAGTAATAGAGGCCTTGAGAGGGCCTGCACTGCAGATGGTACAGTCCCTTTGAGCATTGAATCCTGATCCAACTTCCCAGCAAGTGATGGGCGCCCTGGAGGGAGCTTTTGGCACTACTGAGCCAGGAGAGGACTTAATGATGAGGTTTCATGCCACCTCTCTGAAACTGGGAGAGAAGTTGTCTGATCATCTGGTGAGGATTGAGCACATTTTACACCTAGGTCACCATAGAGGAGGAGTAGAGACTTCCCGATTGAACCAATGTCGATTGGAGCAACTACTTGGCTGCTCGCTTTAATGCTCTTAAATCCACTCCGGCCCGGGCATTGTCGGGAACGCAGAGGAGGTTGTAGCGGAGGAGCAGCTAGAACCTAGACTACAGGAGTGAGCTCTGCAGAAACTAACACCAGCAAATCAACAAGGACATCACATCCAAGGCTACAGACTATCCCGTATCCAAGTAAGGCTCAGAAGGGTCCCACAGCTGACCATCTCCGTCTAGTTAATGAGGTCAGTAACACCACAGATGTGCTGCCAGCAAGCTGCAACAGACTACGGACTCAAGCTCTGCTCCATTGAGGCAATCCAGCAGGTCTCATCGGGCCCACCATGACCATCCCAGTTGATCTTGAGGGGCTGAGGACCACAACATTACTGTACAGTAGCTCCCAGGTCACCATTGTGAATGAGCCCTACTATCGCTAACATATGTCGCATCTGCCATTAGAACCGCTGGAGGGGCTAACTCTGATGGGCGTGGGAGATGCCGCCTGTCAATACCTGGGATATACATGTGTGAAAATCCATTTAAAAAGAGAAGTGGTTGGGGTGAACACCACCTTGGCGTTAGTGTGCACCACAAGGAACCCGAATCCGGAGGTACCCCTGGTCATGGGCATATCCTCAGCTCTGTTTGGCACGCTAGCCAAGATGCGTATGGAAATGGCCGGTCCACAGTTTGCAAAATCTTTGAAGATGCACCCGGCTTGTTAACAGGCCTACCTCAAGAAAGGCATGGAGAAGCAGGATCAACATGACGGCCAACGTAAGAAAGATCATCAACAAGACCAGCTGTCCATGTGGGCAGATGTTTTTTCAACCAGTGACTGGGACTTAGGTGAAGCCAATGGGGTGAAGCATCACATCAGTTTAAGTGATGTCACCCTGTTCCAAGCGAGGTCACAGAGACTATCACCGGCTGATGTATATCATCCAGGAATCCAGAAGCCCTTATGCTTCCCCCATAGTGGTGGCATGAAAGAAAAACAATGACGTGCGACTGTGCATTGATTACCGGCACCTAAACAGCAGAACAGTCCCCGATCAATCCACCACACATCAAGTGGACGAGGCTCTTCACTGTCTGGTTGGGAGCAAATGGTTCTCAGTACTACATTTACGGAGAGGGTATTATCAAATTCCTATGCTGCCCGAAGACAAAGAAAAGACTGCATTCATCTGCCCCTTGGGGTTCTACCAGTTTACTCAGAAATCCAGGCCTGTTCAAGAAGAAGAAGAGGAAGGGGATGAAGATCCTGAGAGCATAAGCATAGCGTACTGGCATAAAATTGAAACACACCTCCTGTTCCCTCAGGACAATCTGAGAACAGGAGAAAGATTCCGGCATTTGGGAAATCTTTTCTTCCCACTACAAGAGGATCACATACAGAGTTCAGACCCAGTAGCTATGGACAGGCCTCTGGCATCAGTGGACAACCAAGAATCAGTGTCTGAAGACCATTCGGAGTGTCACCATTCAGGAGACTGGGTACACAGAGTACTTACCAAGGATTAGTCACCATGCAGAGGAATGGATCATCAGATACTCACCAAGGAGTTCCCTGGGCCATTGGGTGTCCTAGTCCAAAGAAAACACCACCCCACACACAGATGCTTTTCATCGGGTACTATCAGGAGAGCTGGCAGGTGTATGTATGTACAGGTGGATGGCAACCGGAGGCCAGCCAGGCTCGCTGCCCACCCAGAGCACCAGCGCACTCTGTATTCTTCACTTCTATCTATTGGCGCCGCCTGGTCTTGGAGCTGTGATGGATTGGAGTTTGGCTGCAGCACGGATTGGCACAGCCAGTATCCCCTGTGCACAGAATCATCACTTCACAGCCCCGCCTGCCGCCGCTGCCACTTCCATTGCCATTTTCTTTTGAATTCTGACATGGGGCACGCCCGTGAAGTCTTATGCCACCGTGTCACATTTACCTCCCTCCTCTTTCCAATATGTGTTCACCAATTAAAGGGGGTCCTATCGGGTGTATATAAATCCTATTAAGATGAAATGTGTCAATGCTGCTCTTCGTCTGCTAAATCCCCCAGGACGGAGTGAGGACGGATCTGCATTTGTGGAACTGCAATTCTTCACCTCCGTTTCTTTCTGGATAAAACTCTGAGTACACTGCATCTGCTTATCAGTTCTTGTGATCTGTGTTTGTTAATAGTCTACGTGGGTGTGTTTTTAAAATGCACACTGCAGGTGCTTTGGGATTTCTTGTGTACGATATTCACCTACTGTTCACTAAAATCGAAAATGAATGGTTCTGGTCTGCTCCGTGTGTGCTTGCTGCACTCTGACATAGATCCATGTAGCTGCCACTACTGTGCCACAAAGGCAGCGGCTATCAGCCATGCATTATGCAGCACGGACAAGGTGAAGAGATTAAAAGGTTGTATTTCTATTTAAATGTGCTGGCGAAAGGCATGGGGGGAGGGGCAGTGCAGCTGCAGACATCTGCCAATTCTATTCAGGTACTGGAACATTGGGCGTTGTAATAATGTAACGATGGACTCCATTTCATGGTAATGTTATGTTAATGTTAAAGGATATTTTTACCGCGCACTATCACCACCGGAGTGGTCCCCTGGCGCTCTGGCGGCTCTGAAAGAGGGAGAGCGGGGGCAAGTTAGTGGGAATAAGCTGGAAAAGTGCAAGAGAGCAGTGATTTGCTGTTGGCAGCCTCAGCCCGGTGCGTCCGTTGGCTGGGCTTGGGGTGTTTTACGGTCAGTAGTCGTCGTGTGCTGTTGTGCAAGTCTATGTGCGGTTTGTTTTGTTGTTGCAGTGTAGTGAAGTTTGTGCGGATTGCTGCGTTTTAGACTTGTGGTTGTATTTGGCTAGAGTTTGAGAGGTGTATGCAGAGAGATTGAATTGTTAGTGGATTGGTTAGTTGGCCTTTCTGTCCTTGCAATTATGCCTAGGTGTGATGCTTGCTATCATTCACTATTCCATCTGAATGTGTGGCGCTTGCCATTTTCAAAATTCTATCTAGATGTGATGAAGGCTAGTGATCACGATTCCATTCGGGTGTTGCACTTGTCATCATTCACAATTTCATCTAAGTGTGGTACATGCTAAAATTCATAATCCTGTCTAGATGTGACGTAAGCCAAAATTGAGAATTCCATCTAAGTGTGGTACATGCTAAAATTCATAATCCTGTCTAGATGTGACGTAAGCCAAAATTGAGAATTCCATCTAAGTGTGGTACATGCTAACATTCATAATCCTGTCTAGATGTGACGCAAGCTAAAATTGAGAATTCCATCTAATTGTGGTACATGCTAACATTCTTATCGAGAAATCCATCTAAGTGTGGGACATGCTAGCATTCATAAGAACAAGTAGTTCTTGCCAACGCAAAGGTTGGAGACCCTGGCTCTAGCTGCTCTTTACCAGACTTACATCCTGCTTAATGCCTGATACACAAAAGCTCCTTTTAGCTGTAGCTCATGAAAACGTTATTTCTGCTCCGTAAGAAATATACATGTAGTAAGGATGGCAAAGACCAAGGTAGGCAGCTGAACTCTTTATTGTAGTAAACCTCTAAGCACACTTAATGATGGCACTCATCAACCACCCTCCCCTAGCATGCTAGGAGAAGTGTTCTACCTCTGAACACACAACCGAAAAAGTCACAACGTGGACACCACATGATATAATATGCCCCAGCTTAAAAAAAAAAAAAAAAAAAAAAAAAACTTTAAAAAGAACACAACAAATGAGGAATACAAAATTAATATCACACAGAGGAGTTTCCCAGTGTATAACATTTGATATAGACAATATGACAGGGGCACACCCAAATCAATTAATCCACAACATGCCTAACAATATTCAGTAGAGGAAAAAACAAAATAAGGTACAGTCTAGATCAAATAGTTCTAAGATCAGGGTATTGAACTAACCCCGCTAATTACTTCCAGATTGCCTTAATTGATTCGTCGACAAAAGGTATTTGCAACATTTATTTTGAGGGACCTCACAAAGTGGGTGGAGGCTGATAACTTGTTAAGCCAATTAAAAACAGCATTTAGCAAAAAGGAGCCATAAGTGCCTTGGCTCTGTCCATCTGCACTTCAGATATTGGCATGCCTTTGGGAAATCATTCCATATGGCAGTCTTAGACCCAACGGCTGCTTTTGATAATATGGATTTAGCTATTATTTGGGCACAATTGGAGAAGTGTGGCATTCCTCTGGGTCTCTTGGGAATGATCCAGTTGCTATATAGCAACAACTCCAATTGCTGGATTGAACACACAGGGCGATCTGTCTAGCCCTATTAATGTTACAAGAGGGTCCGCCAGGGCTGTATCCTGGTACCAATTCTCTTTAATATCTTTCTAACAGATTTATGGAAGGAGTCCTTATTATTGGCCTGTTACCACACAAATGGGGCGAGTTAAGAGTCAACACTATTGGCTATGCGGACAACCTTTTACTATTGGATTATACCCCAGCTAGCCTTCAAAAGGCTTCTGGAAGTAGAAGGGGGGGATTATTCGTCGCACTCCAACATGCACTACTGCTACCCACATTAGTAGTAGGGTAACCTCCACTACTATTGCTTCCACTAGTTAGGTTATTCATCCTACTGCCTGCACTGTTAATGCTGTAACTATTGCTACTTTAGAGGAGCTATTGATAGTGGTGCGACTAGTAGCATAAATACTTGAATTAGCAGTACTAGCATTGTTGACAGCACTCTCATGATTATGCTCCATTTTGAGTATGCATCATTTCGAGAATAACAATGTTTCTTACACATGTGATCAGAGAGCAGTCTTATATTGTTTTGCTCGTTCCATTCTGTAGTTTTTGCTCCTGCACTTCTGTAGTTTTTGCTCCTGCCCCACAAAAAAACAACCTTAAACCATATACCCCGACAGCACTTACCTGGCACAAGCTGCCGCTCTTTGGCCCTTCGCCCACAGCACGGCCACCAGGGAAATGGAGAAGAGACAACAAGTAATTTTCTTTTCCTGGTGGCCGCTGTCGTATGTTTTTATAAAATTGTGAAACTGCCACCATGCCATTTCACAAAAAAAAAACTCAGCACCCCAGCAGTTGGCCCAAGGGGGCTAATAGCCAATTCTAAGGCCTTTACTTGCGGTAACAACACAGGGACCCTTTATTAACTCTGACGTCATGTGTACAGCCTTTAAAACCAGGCATTACTGGATATAACTAAATATCAGTTTTAAAAAGCCACAGAGCATCGAGGCCGATTGGAAGCCATGCACTTCAGGAGGGGCTTGGCACTCTCCTTTTTATGGTGTAAACACGAACAGATTTGGGATTTCAAGTCCACAACTGGGTGTAAATACAGGCACTGCACCATGGCCGGTTTTATAGTCTTTTGTCCATGTTCACAGCAGATGTGCATTTGTCTGTGTTCTTGTGATCGAACACCTACCTACAGAAGGGATAGTCCAGGGATATGGGACATTATGTGGGCCCTATGCCCAGCCTAAACCTCATAGGTGCCCAGAGGCTCACTCGATTAACCCAGGTTGTCTGCACCTGGTTTGTTTCGACATTTCAACATGCTTCCAGCAGGGTGCAAAATGTGCACTCACTTCTAGTGATATTTGACTCTTGGCAAGTAAGAAATGGTGCGCTCCATTTATGTATGGAATTGAGGTGGCTATGATATGATATCCATAACGCCCTTAATACCCAGTGGCTTCCAAGCGCGGACCCGGGGATCAAACACCTGTGCCGCTCCATGTCGTTCCGCCTCCAAGGCGAGCACGCCGACGCCGAGCCATCCTCCCAAGACTGAAAGAAGGTTTGGGGCTGGGTAATGGCTTGCAGGTAGAATGCGTGCCCGTGCTTTCAGTGTACCAGAGCTTGCCAGCACAAGTTAAAAGATATGAATAAGCATTTCACCTTCTAAAAGTCTGATTAAAAAGAGGAGTCCCAAAAGGGTTATAGGAGTCCATGATTATTGTTGGAGAATGAGGGACAGAAACGTTTTCTAGGGATGTAAAGCAAACATAGTAATGGTGAAAGTAGAATTGTTAAATATAAAGAAAACAAATCTACCTTCATTGAACAATGAACTTCTCATATCTAAGAATACCACAGGACAATCCCTGCACAATGCCACTGGCCGAACAAGGGAACCTTTCTAAATTGTACTAATCCCAAACAACAAGTGGCCCCATAACACCTGCAGACCATGCTTTCCAGCCCGGGCGGGTTACACATATGCATGCTGGGATTACATACAATCCCTTACATACAATGGGATAACATTAAACTACAAGCCCTAGAATGTACATTGCACTCATGTGAAACCTCCAGTCAGCCCTGGCCTTTTCAGCTCTTCAAAGCCAGAACAGTGAGCATTGCCTACTGAATTGCCCATTCGCACAGCACTTCCCACCGTCAACCGCACACATTACACTTGCATTAAAGTAATCTCCTGCATGTTCGAAGCTGCCTTCTTTAGAGTGTCCCGAAAGGCTTGGCTGTCTGTTGCAGAGTATTAAGTGAGTGGCGTCCACTGCGTGGCCCTGTTGGAAGCAGAGAGGGGTCAGGGGGAGGGGATGAAGTAGGGAGCTGGACATGGGTACACAGTGGAACAGCATGCCGGTGTAAAGTCATTTTTTGCACGACGCCTGCGCAGACAGCCGAATATGTACGTGTATGTGAACTAAGTGCATTATTATCACATTAATAATGCACTTAGTTCACATACACGTACGTATATATTTGGGATGGATTCTTTCATATGTTTGCACATTTAGTGCTTACTAGAATCCTGGGAGTTTATAAAAACAGTGTCCGCTGCGTTCATGTTTGTGGGGTTCATGCTTTGTGCGTTCATTTTCCGAGTCCCTAGTAATGCGGCTTCACTTTGTTCTGTTAATTGAGTGAGCCTGGCTCTCATCAAGTTACAGAAATGACACCCCTGGGACCCCAGAAAGACAGGCACACCACATTCCTGGTGTCAGAAAATCCTATCAGCTAAATATTGACTGAGCAGGAAGATCGGATTTTCTGACGGATAGGAAAAAGTGATGTTACACCGGCCCCTTAAGGGCACAGTTACATTGTGTCATAACACCATTTAAGCAATAGAACCCGAGCGTCGGGGGCATTACCTGAAACGGTAATGCCCCCGACGCAAGGGTTCTATTGCTATTAGTACCCCGGCCTGCAAAAATTGCATGACCGGGGCACTAAAAGCTTATTTTTTTGCCCTGAAACGCTGCGGCGTTTCAGGAGAAAAAAAAACGACCAAGAAAATGGCCGCCATGGAAAGGGAAAACAGAGTCCGTTTTCCCTTTCCATGGCGGGCTTCGGGAGCGGGCGCGCTGGGAACACAAGTGTTCCCAGCGCGTCCGCTCCCAAAAAAGGATCAAAAATAAGGTAAGTGGGGTAGGGAGGGCGGATGTGGGAGGGGGGGAGGCCCCGCTCCGAGTCTCCACACGGCTGTAGGACGCAGGAACAAGAAGGTAAGTGGGAGAGGATTTAGAAAAAAAAAATAATTCCTTACCCGAGTCCCCGGCGGGGGGGTCAAGGCAGCTTCTCAGCCGCAGGGAGGCTCGGAGCGGGTATTGGCCCTGCTTCGAGCCTCCTCATTGGCTGAGGGGCTGCCACAGCCCCCGCCGGGAACAAAGGCTGTGGAATCCCGATGAAGGGATTCCCGGTCGGGTAGGGACCTGGCGAGAGCCAATCAGAATGGCTCTTGCCTTCTGATTGTCTCTCGTAGGGTTACTAATCAGCTTTAACAGTAAATGTTACTGGCGGTTTTCCATGTTATTTTAACATCAAAACAACATTTAGAAATGGCTTCACTCATTACTTATATTTGATTCGCATTCATCTTGTACGTGGCTGTAGGTCACGTGGTTGTGTCTTTAAATAATCGCGCTATCCAATTGACGCGACACAGCACCACGGTCGGCGTGATGAGATCTGTATGGGGTTATTGTATACACAACGCTCCTTGGGTATGTTATCACTTTAGTTGGCGAGCTTGCATTAGAATTGATCAAGATTGCATAACTAAATACAGGCATCTACTTGAAACTAAGTATGGTGGGTGCCCCCACCACCTCACGAGCTGGCTCATGTGCCACGGAAAGTGATCTTGCTGGGTGCTTCCAGCAACAGTGTCCTGGGCCCAGGACACCACATTGGCGACGGGGAAGTCTGGGCCCCCGTGCCCATTGGAGGAGGCAGGGAAGCGGAGGAACATCGTGCATGGTCTGGAAGCTCCCAGGCCCACTGGTGGTGAGTGAGAGGAGTCCGGTGGTGAGGCCGGCGGCTGCCGACATTTTCCGGTGCAGTGGGATGGTGAGGAGCTGGATGTTAGTTGGTGCCCATCCCCCACCATGCCTGGGCCGAGAGCCGGCAATTCCCTGCACAGCGAGGTGAACGAGCCACGTGGTCACCCACGCCCATCCCCCACCACGTCCGAGCCGGGAGGCGGTGAAGGTGTGTGTTTGTGGATGCTTTGGACGGAAGCGGTTGGCCTGCAAGTTCTCAGCAGTCCATGGAAAATGAGGAAGTGCTCCGTGTCGGAGCTCAGAAAATATTCCGGGCCCAGCAGCTGTGGTTTTACATTTTGAAAAAATGGTGCATGAAAAGGAAAACGCCACTGCTGCATCGGCGATATGAGAGGAGCTCTCTGTGGCAGCGAAGTGCCATTTAACAGTGGATGGCCCTCTCAAGATCCCGGGCCCAACAGGCAGAGAGTGCAAATGAACGGTGGGTGGGGGGAGGGTGGGGGGGTTCTGAAACACGAAAGCGCTCTATGCTGGGGCAAGAGGGAAAATGTAAATGGTTATCTGCAATTCCCAGGGCAGCTGGCAGTGTTTTGGAAAGCTGGGGAACTTGACAAGAATAAAGCAAGGAACACACATTGTCGTGTTCCGTGGTGGGGCTGTCACATCTGAAAATTAAGGAGGTGCCGGTTGCAGGCTCCAGGAAAGAGTGATATTATGCGCATTAAAGAAAGTATGTGGGTCCCCATGCCCCATGAATAACTAGAGGGAAATCAGGTATAGCTAAAGGTTTCAGGGGAGCAAACCTGACACATAATAAAAAAGAATAGGCTCCCACACCTATTATAGGTTAGGACACGCAATTCGCTGGATAGTCATAGGGCTATAAAACTTACAAAACAGTTCGAGCAATGACAAGTGGAAGTTCATGGAAAATACAACCTGACTTAAAAGTTATTGTTTTAAAATTAAATTTTAATATGAAATAGTTCGTTTTTATGTGATTGCTTTTGAATACTAAGTGACCAGTGCTAACCAAATGTGCTTAGTGCCTATCACCAGAGAAGTGACAATGTGCAAAATATGCAATAAATCTGTATCCCTCACTTAGATACTTGAATATCATCATGTGTACATATGCAAATATAAACAACTTCATGTTATTAAAACCTTGATTCTTAGGAAAACGAAACAAAATACAGAATGTTCTTACAGAGACTTTAGTTGTATAATGACTCTTCTCGTGATGCTTTGATTGCCCATGCCCACCACGCAGTACCAAGCCCCACGCCAGAGTGCATCCGCCGTACTGGTGCCATCCCTGGGCTAGGTGGCGGTGACTGACAAGCAGAAAGAAAAAGGGAATGAGCGGAAGAGCTCTTGCGAGTGCTTGTGCACCCTCTGCCAATAGCAGTGTCCTGCCAACAGCCCTGCAGTGGAAGAGGAAGTGAAATGAGTGTGGCCTGTCATCCCGACCCCCAGTACCCTGCCAATGTTTGCCCCTGGGTGCCCCCAAGTGCGGCTTTGCCGTTCCCCGAACTGAGAGCTGAACTGTCCTGAACAGATGCGACCGGAAGTTGGATGTCTCCTGCAGCCCCGCAATTGCTTAATATGTACTCAGTAGCCATCCCTATGAAGGCTGGAAGCCCACAGACCCTGGACATGCTTACAATGGCCCCAGCCAAGGTGATATGTAAAGCTGTGATCCAGCGTATTGTGGGCATGCTTTAAACGGTTCCAGGTGCTAACGATGGTGTCATTCAGAGGTTTAAAGGATAGTTCCGGGACTTTTTTTTTATTGTCCCTACGGGTCGGCCATGTGTTTGTAAGCATAAATCGGTAGATCGTAGAAAACTTTCCTATGGACCTTACCCGACTTTTCGTCCATTATCGCACTCGAAATCAGCCTCCATTTTGTGATAATCCTATCATTTCGCCCCATCGACCTGGCTCACCTGCCTTTGCAGCACTAAATCATATCCCCCGCCCCTGAGCCTGACATCAGCAGACACGTACCGCCCATTTCCCAACGCCAAAGCACGTCTCGTGTCAACATTCGCTGCGCCTCAGCTAATGACGTGTCGCCATGGAAATGGCAGGACGCCTCTTTCCTCAATAAGTATAAACAGACCGTTTCACAACACACGGCAGCAGATTTTCGATTCCATTCCTCTCTCTGTGTTACTTTGAGTATTCTGTGACTCGTTTCTGTGCTCTGGTCAGCTACCTTCGCCGCTTCTAGGCCTTGTGAACACCTGTACCATCTCTGTAAATTATTTTACTTTCTTTACCACACAATGGCTACAATAATGCCGTATATGTACGAGCCCGAGTACACCGAGGAGGAACTACTGGAAAGGCAAGCATGCAAAAACGATGGGGATTCGGACGGCAGTTGGGAGGACCAGTCAACGGATGAAGAGCCTGGACCATGTTGCATGGACGGCGTCTCCACCTGGTGCACGTGCAATCGGTGCGAGCTAATGCCAACTGAGGAGGAGAACTGCTGCTGCCGTGAAAATTCCGGGTGCTTGGCCTACATTTCGGAAGGCGAGCAAAGTCTGCAGGAAGGCGAGCAAAGTCCGCAATGCATCACCGAGCTGCCAGAGTTCAGGGAAGCCTGCCTCTCACGGACCGTGTTGAGGATGATGATGCTTATGCACGAACTTCGCGGCACTGTTCGTCCGCGTAATCCGAGTAACGAGTAAGTATACTCTGCTTGTGATGTCAGTGATGCCACTACTATTTCATGGTCGTCTCCCACATATAAAATTACATCTACATATCATTCGAACGCATGTAAATTGGTTCCATATAGTGCATTTTCTAGATATAATTTTTTCAAAGAAAAATGACATGTTTTACTTGAATCGACATTGATAAGAAAGTTTTGTCATTTTAATACAGTTTGCATCTTTCTTTTTCACAGGTGGTACAGGCTGGTGGCCTATCGTTGCTTCACTTGGTGGCTTCACGGGAGGCTCGGACACCGCGTTCGGAGAGTAATACCTGCCTGTGCGGTACTTGCCATTAGACAACATTTCCCCAGCGACAGTGGACAATACCGCGGGTTTTCCCTGGATGTGCTGCAACCGGAACTTTACAATGTGTAATGTTTATTATTTATGTTCAATTGAAATTAAGATCTAAAATAAAGCCCAACATATATTTTAACAATGGTTGTTTTGATTTTTTAAATGAATCTAGTGTGTCTCCATTGAATAGTCTTCCTGTGCCTTGTCTTGTCACACCACATGTCTCCGGCAAGCATCCTCCCTCACGCTGGCCGCCCACCTTCAATCCACATAACCGTTGAACCCATATGCAGCAGTCAAGCGTTGGCAATAAAAGGCCGTTGGATTTTATTGATACAAAACATGGTTATAGGTAAATAATCAATATGGTTGATCATAATAAATCATCCTTTTGGGCACCGGGTACAGAGATGACCCCCTCTGGCCCGTGCCGCCTTGCCACCACAGGCCAGCCTTCTGCTGACTAAAGGCCAAGAGGTGCCAAAGACCATGTACACTTCAAAGTGGTCTATAGAGCATGGGTTGTTGTTCCCATGTCTACCTCCAGACCCCGTGTCTCCTGCCAAGCATCCCCCCTCACGCTGGACGCCCCCCTGTAAACAGCATAATGCCACGACATATACACGTCATTCATTCACAAACACACCCGTTTCGAATTCTTTATAACCCACTTCATATTTCTAATGAGAACTTCTTTGCGCTTTGCTAGTCAACCCGTGAAGGTGCTGGTTATCTGCTCTTCATCTCTGTGAACTTCCGTGACCACTTCGAGCAAACTCGTCAGTTTGCAACCTGTGAACTGCTCCCTGTTCTACGACAAGAAACTACTCTGATCCCTGCATCTAACTGTTTGTTCGTCAAGGTAAGGCCATGTACCATAATCATTTTGCGTCCAATTTTTTAATTTATATCTATTTGCTAGTAGTCATCAAATTGCATCCATGTTTTCTTTTCGTTCACGACAGTACATGCAAGGAACTAGTCACATGTTCTGAGTTTAGTAAAATTATTTTTTTCTTTTTTTTTAAAAGTTATTCAAATACTTATCCGCATGTGAATAACGTGTATAGTTCCAAGAACCAAAACAAACATTGCATTGAACCTTTTATGTGTCATTTAATTTTTTAAACATTGGTATTCATAGAGAATTGTTGATCTTTACTTTTCAGAACTTTCCACAATGCCTGCCTGTTCCATTGGCGGTTGCCCTTCGAAGACCCATAATAAATCTGAAGGTACTATAATGCATGTTTTCCCTAAGACAATAGATCAGATAAGAGAATGGGTCCGATATTGCGGATATCCACCGTCTGAGCTAGAAAGTAGAGTCCTAGCAGTCTTTGCGGACAAGAGGGGTGATCGATACCGCATCTGCAGCAGGCACTTTAGCTCAGCCATGTACTCCACATCATTGCTAATAAAGAAGAAAACACCAAGAGCGAAGCGAAAATTGCTCTCAAACGCTATTCCCACTCTATTCGTCCACATCCCTCCACTGGTGAGTCAAGTTTACGGATTTAGCTCTCGGCCTTGCGGTAGTGTGTAGCATTAGCTAACAATAATTTCCCCATTTATGTATCCACTCAATATGAAGGCGGAAGATTCTCCATCCGTGTCGTTATTGCAGTCATCAGCCACGTCAAGCGCCTATCGGGTAATCTTACTTAGCTATTCTGACACTTACTTGTTTTAGGCATGTAAATCAATAGTTTTAATTTATCGTGTAATTATTTTACCTAATGGTACACCCTAGTACTCGTCCTCTAGTCTTTGTTTTCAGTTATAATTATTGTTATCCAAAATAATGCAAGTACTGTCTTTCAGGGAGATGCTGAGGAGTCCAACGCATTGACGACAACCGTTGATGTCACTCAGATGCTCGAGGTACGTTTCCGGACAGTTCCATCGATGGAGATCATCAGATCTTGCATTCTTGTAGCGTGATTGTTACACACAATGTTTCTTTCGTTTTTAGCCATTGATATGTCCTTCTGTCGTCGCCCTCCTATGTGTCTTCTTTTTTCAATATTGTGTTCATTACTAATGAAAGTCCTATGTTTCAGGGAGTCGATGGAGCATTAGTCCAAGAAGAAGGGGGAGCATGCAGTTACGGGTCGGCGCAACAGCTTGCAGAAGTGTGCACCGCAGTTACAGCGTCCCTTGATGTTCTTATGCATTTCGAGGTATGGATACTGACAGTTCGATCAAGCGAGATCATATGACGTGATTACATCCGCTATGCTTCCTTCTTTATTAACCCAAGTACTATGTTTCAGGGAGATGACGGAGCTTCTTCTACAAGAACATCACCCCTAGTAGTTGATGCAGATCTCTGGGTGGTGACACTTCCAACGATGGAGCAAATCGAATCATCTTTAGATATCCATTATTTATTTTAGACAACTGATCATTTGTGCAGGTCTATTTAGATGAGCCGTTGACGCCTGCACAAAGTTTATGTTCTTTTTAACAAAATAGAAAACCATACTAATGCAATTACTGTGTTTCAGGGAGTTGCTGAAGCGTCATCTTCAATAATATCATCAATGGAAGTCTATGCGGAGCCCGAGGTATGGATCTTGACAGTTCCATCTAACTAGATCAACAATGCGTGAATAATTGTCGTTTGAATGTTCTACACAATGCATTCATTCGTGTTTTGCTATTGAGATGTACGTATGGGTATTGGTCCCCAAGTACATTTTGTGTTTTCAATATTATTATACATACTAATTAAAGTTCTATGTTTCAGGGAGTCGATGGAGCGTCAGTGCGTGATGGATGTGCTTATCATGAAAATATAGTCGTTGCAGCGCGAGAGGAAGTGGAGACATGCACACACGAGTCGGAGCAACAGCGTCCAGATGTTGAAGTTCGAGGCAAGAAAGTTCCAAAGAAAAGAAAGCAAAAGAAGGTTAGTGTCCTGGTCACTATATTATGTTGTTTTTCACTGTTAATAGTTCAATACTGTAAGTTGTGTTTAAACTGAACATCCCTTTTCCAATCTGTCCTCTAGTTGCGAGAGGGTGTACGAACTAGATCTACACAAACAGTGAAGCGAACGAGAGATGTTGCTTGTCAAACCTTTTGGCAGGGACTTGAGACTGGAGATGCATCGTGCCAATGGGAAGAATATGAAGTGATTGACAACGGAGCTATACCACCACCAGCCATTGATAGTGAATGTCCTCCTGGTAGTTCGGATGCAGTCGGAGATCAATTCACAGAATCCACAACCGCAAAAACTAAGAGCGCGAGAAAGTTGAAGAAATTGTTTTATTCTCCCATCGCCGGAGAAGGAACAGATGTTGCAATGGAAGAGAATGAAATGGACGACAATGAAACACCATCAATATCACTCAACATAGCGGAAGACGATATCAGAGATTGTACCTTTCATGTGAGTGACATGTCCTCAACGTTACAGGCCGAACCAGCTGGGATGCAGAGTGACAGTATAAGGAAAGAGGCCAAATTCATTGTATTCGATAGTTGTTTGATGGATATTATTATGATGATGAAATGTGGGCATTGGGTTGGTGGGGAAGTATGTGGGGAGCCATTGATTAATGTGACTCGTGCAATTCGAGGCACTAACCTTAAAATACATGCCACCTGTACACAATATCATCCGTTCGCATGGTCTGCACAACCCATGCTGGGGCAACTGCCAGCAGGCAATCTACTTTGTGCAGCGGCCGCACTTTTTAGTGGTTCAAGTTTAAAAAAGTTACAGTAGTTCTTTCAGTTTGTGGGAATCCATTTCATTGCGAAAACTCAGTTCTACAAATACCAAACCGATTATCTATTTCCAGCCATTAGCGAAGCTTGGAGAATGGAAAAAATGTCTATTGAAAGTACATTCGCGGGCAAACGGTTCAGGCTAGCCGGTGATGGACAGTGCGACAGCCCAGGATTTTCAGCCAAGTACTGCACCTACCACTTTCAGGACATGGAAAGTAAGAAAATTGTGAGTTTGGTGGTCGTGCAGGTGTCACAAAGTACATCCTCAGTGGCCATGGAGAAAGTTGGCTTTGTAGCATCATTGCAAGAACTACAATCGCGGGGGAATGGTGATCGACCTGATAGCCACGGACAGACACGTTTCAATTGCCAAGACAATGAGAGAACAGTACAAAAATATAAATCACCAATTTGACGTATGGCATCTTGCAAAAACAATCAATAAAAAAATGTCGGCTGCAGGTAAAAGAAAAGATATGCAAGGTATTTCACAGTGGTCCAAGTCAATCAGCAACCATCTTTGGTGGAGCTCAAAAACATGTGAAGGGTCGTTGGAAATTCTACTGGAAAAATGGCGGTCAGTAATGCTACACTGTACCAACGTTCACCGCTGGACCGCAAACCAACATTTCCACAATTGTGAACATGGCCATTTGTCCACAGAGGAGGCACGGAAGAAGAAGTGGTTGATTCCTTCATCACCCACTCACAAAGCCATTGAAAAGATTGTATTTGATAAAACTATAACAAGAGATTTGAGGGGACTCACGGAATTCTGCCACACAGGAGATTTGGAGGTGTTCCACAATATGTGCCTAAAGTACAGGCCAAAACGATTGCATTTTGGCATGGAGGGCATGATAAATTGGACTCTTCTAGCGGTCTTGGCACATAACCATAATGTTGGCCGTCAACAAAGTAGGACGACCGGAACTTTAGGGACGCTTCGCTACAATAAGGCCTTCACTAAAAGAAGTAAACAATGGGTGATCAAACCAGTGTTTGAGGATATGCAATATGAGTTTATTGAGAGACTTATCGTAGATGTCCTCGATAGGCACATACATGGAGTTGTGAACGAACCTATGCAGGGGACAACTGCATTGCCACCCAACATTGCCTCTGTTCCATGTCCACCTAAAGCAGAGCTCATTGAGAAATACACATCACGGTTTAAATGATTGTAATTTGATTGTCTGTTCTCCCGAGTCTCCTCATGTCGCAGGCCGATTGTACATGCAATGTGTCTCTCCACCCTTGCCCCTCCCTTCAGCGTGCAGTAGTGCGAACCACCCGGGTGTCACCTGTGACTTTGCTCTCGAGTCTCCTCATGTCGCAGGCCCATTGAATATGTGTATCTATAATGTGTAAATAAAAGTCATTGCTCAGTGTACATGCAATGTGTCTCTCCAACCTTGTTCATTTGCGCATTAAATTAAACCAAACAGTAATATAAATCATTTTTCAAAAAATATAGAATGTCTCCGTATTTATGGTTCTCTGGGGCTGCAAAGCACGCAGACAAGATGGCCTTACACTGACTGTAGCTAACTAGGAATGTGTGCTCGCTCGTTCAAAGTGAAGGTCAGCTGCTTTGATTTTTTGCTCGGGTGCCGGAATGGCCCACGACTCAGTATAAGGTTCTATTGTTATTTGACCTTGACAGGCCGGGACCATCCCGAAAGACTTCTTTTTGGCGGTGTGGTGCAATAACGTAAGAAACGATAATGAATACAATTTCAGAAACGATAGCCACGTTCATTAGAAGAAATAACGTCGGCATTGAAGGAGTGGTATTTCGGGGCTGCCCTACACACAGACACAATGGGAAATGCAAATATAATGTAAGTAACTCTTTTGATGAGTTTATACCGCAATTTAATTACTATACAGTGGCTTTAAAGACGGGTTAAGTTGTACTTGTTCGTTCTATGTGGCATATTGTTTTGTACTGCGCACTATCTATCTTTTACGGAAGCACCTCAAAACCTGCACTGTCTCACTGTCAACCCCTGCACTGGGGGACTGTCTCAGCCCCCCCCTTCCCAGCACTTGTTCTGCACTTACCTTGCACTTGCCACCAGCTAGCCCTATGTATTTATTATTTTATGCTACTTACCTTGTACTCCACTTCCCCCTCCCCTTCCACTTTTACCTTCCCCCTACCCCTGCACTTGCGCGATCTGAATGACACTTGGCCTAGTAGGATCGTTGTCTGTCTTTTCCTTGTCCCCCCCTCCCTGCCTCGCCACGCCTTCAAACACTTGTGTACACCCAGTAGCGCTGTCCTAGCTATGAAATGAATAATTTTAATAAAGATCTGATGGTGAGACTAATTTCATTTTTTATGTTTTTAAAACAGGTACATCCTGCATTATTGTCTGTGTCACGAGTACCAGACACCGGCGGACGGGTTTAACCGCCAGTTGCTTCTCCGCGTGAACAACGTTACCACCCTGACCATTTTATGGGACGATCGCCAAGTACAAGTATGCCCTTACGCGGTACTAACGGCTAGATGCAACATATATACCGTTGTGGTGGCCTAGTGCCTCGTTGTTGGAACAGCCATGCGATTATCAGTGCGACCGAAGAGCTTATTTTTATCGTAAACCAACACCCTGTGTACTGCACACGAACATCGCTTCCCTCAAGACGAACTATTTTGGATCGAGAGCAAAGAAAAATGCAAATCGCTGAATATTCTCTAAACATTTGATGTCCAATAAATGTACTTTGCCAAATGTACAATCTTGCTGTTTGCTTTTAAACCACAGTTTCACATTCCGAATTGTGGCGCTGTATTGTGAGATGATCTAAGACCCTGTGTACAGCAAAGGAACATCGCGTTCCTCAAAACGAACTTTTTGGAACGTGAGCAAATAAAAATGCAAATCGCTGAATATTCTCTAAACATTTGATGTCAAATAAATGTACTTTACCAAATTTACAATCTTGCGGTTTGATTTAAAAGTACAGTTTCATATTCCGAATTGTGGCGCGCTGTGTTGTGAGCTGATCTGTGTTGGTTTCCGGGTTCTGTGTGGAGTCGCGTAGAAGACGCCTGGGCGCGTTTGCCTACGCAGCACAGTCACGTTACGGGGAGAGGTGGGGAATATGAATGTTTTGATAAAGTCTGTTTCAGGGGCGGGGGATTTGATTTAGTGCCGCAAAGGCAGGTGAGCCAGGTCGATGGGGCGAAATGATAGGATTATCACAAAATGGAGGCTGATTTCGGGTGCAATAATGGATGAAAAGTCGGGTAAGGTCCATAGGAAAGTTTTCTACGATCTACCGATTTATGCTTACAAACACATGGCCGACCCGTAGGGACAATAAAAAAAAAAGTCCCGGAACTATCCTTTAAGTTCCACTCACCCAGGTTAACAAAGGGTGTGTTTTAAAGGTGGAATTTCCAATGTGTCATCAGCAATCCACCAACCCTGACGGTCACCGCACATGTATACCAATGCTCAGTAGATGTGTTATGTTTTCAAAGATAGTGGTTTTGCCAACCTGCGTTCCTAGGTTTGTGAATATTATTTCAAGCATTACTGTTTGTGATGGTTAATTGATTTAATGTCCAGTGGTGTTTCCCATTTGTTTGTTCATTATGGAAAAGAAGGCGTGTGGTGTGTCACCCCTCCTGGGAGAATGGTCCATTCCAGGGCTCGTGCCAATGTCACATGTTGTGCCCATGTAACTACAGGACAATAAAAGACACAGGCCATTTCCACCTAGTCAGTCCCTGTAAACAGACTCCTGCCTGCTGTGTCTTAATTGCGGAAGCGCAATGCTGGTGCTGCGTAGCAAGGAGGGCATGCTGCTGCTGAGCCATCTACCTGGACAGGGCCCCTGCTGGGCAAAGCTGTCCCTGATGCCCTGTCCACTGGAGTGACGCAGAGCCCATGCTGGGCAACTCTGCAGCTATGATCCGGAGCCCCTGCCGGGCAACTCTTGCCCGATCATTGTGATCAGACCATCAGGGTGACCCCTGCAACTAAGTATGGTGGGTGCCTACACCACCCCACAAGCAGGCTCATGTGCCCGTGAAACCAGCCGGTCATGACAACAGAAAGTGATCTCACTGGGTGCTCCCAGCAACGGTGTGCTGGACTGTGCCCAGGACACCACACTTGTGACTTTTGCACAAACACAAGTCATATTAGTAAGTGCTTTTGCTAATTTACGTTAGTTTAGTTGTTTTTAAACACACGTCAAATGTCTAAGCCAGTATTTCATCTTGATTGATGATTACAGGCCGGTGAAAAAAGACTGGATAAGTGTCTGCTCACTTTGTCTCTGGGGTTAATAAGATCATAACATGTTTGTGGGCTCTTTTGATACATGCGGTCACAATCGTACTTTTTCTTAATAGAAATTGAATTGGCTGACTGCTTTTGTGCACCACGCAATTATTGTATATCTAAAAACTACAAGAGCAACTTCTATATACGTTATTAACTGTATGCAGTTGAGACATTCGATTGTAAAATTCGTATATATGATACTTAGGAATTCAATTTTTCAGGCAATTGGATCTCTGCTGCCAGTCACTATTAAAATAACTGGACACTGCAAAAACAACTTCTGGATGTATTGTTGGCTTACACAATGTCAAAGCTTCAGTTGCAAATTGTATGTAGTACTTAAACAATGGTACCAGCCATTTCTTGCTAATCTCATTATATTGAGGGCACATCAAAATAAAATGAGACATAGGGCCTCATTAAGAGTTTGCTGGTATCCCCCCCGCTATTACTGGCGGGATACCAGCAAACTGTCCTTATCGTCTCTGCCGCCCAATATCCCGGTATTACGAGCTGTGGAGAGCCAGTAAATTCCCATGGAGTACCATAGGTCTCCATGGGATGGGATTGCCATCATTACCAGTGCTGGTGATTCAGGCATTTCTTTGCCCGTAGCTAAGGCCTTCGCTACCAGCAGGTCAGGCCTGTCGGGAGATCTGTGGTCCCCACAAAACTTGGTGTGCCGGTCCGGAAAAAATGCCAGAGCCAGAATTTCTGGCATTCTTTCCAGACCGGCACACTTGTAATGAGGCTCATAGTTTGGATTTCTGTTGAGCAAAAGGGACATCTAACATGATTATTTTTAGACCACTCACAGGATAAATCAGCCACAGGAAAGATGTTCAATCTAGATTTTTGGTACAGAGGTATTTTCTTGGGTGGAAAGATGTTGTCTAAATAAGATTCCAGTGAAAACAAGGCCATGTGTGCCAAATAGCTGGAAACCTAATATGTTTTCAAGATCTTTCAAATTGCATTTCCAAGTGGAAAAGCTCAAACCTATCGTTTACTTCTTTCCATGCTTCCTTCGAGTGCACCATGAATTCTTGCAACAGATCATATGGACCAAATGATTCTAGGATATTTTTCACTTGTCTGTGCCATTTCCCTGGACTGTCACCATTGCTGTGGATAGCATCCCAAAAGGTGGGGGCAAAATGACTGCAGAGGTGGGGGAATATGGCGGGTTGTGAGCCAGCGATCAGGTGGTATGGAACGCAGGCTTGATCAGGAGTATACGCCCATGTTTCTTGCCTCCTGAATGGCCAGCTCCCAGACAGAGGGTACTTAAAATAATAAATAAAAGGGAGGCCTGATTGTACCTTCAGTGTTTGAATAAAATGATCAAAGTGGTAATTCAACTGGGTGGATTAAAATCTATTGGGGTTTACACCAAGGCTGTGTTTCAGCACCGTTTAATTTAATTTATGTATAAACGACCCAGGTGATATTTTTGGAAACATTTTGAACAATCCACTCAAACTGTGCAACCCACTCATAAACCAATTGGCCTACGCAGACAATGTTCTGTTCTCTATAACTCCCATAGGTTTACAAAGAGCACTGATGGCTACAAATGCCTATTTTCTAACCTTGGACCTGCTTCTAAATGTATATAGATCAAAGATTCTAATGCTAAAAGATTATAAAATAAGGAAGAACATTTTTAATTGGTGTCTATGTTTGGAGGTGGTCCAAAATCATGATTACTGCCAACAGAACGAAGCGACATGGCTTAGATATCATAAAAAAGAAAACTAGAATTAACAATTTTCTACGATCCCTTTGGTCATATTTTACCATTAAAAGACAGTGCCTAATTAGCTTTATAGAACCGAAACAGGCTTGTTGACAAATGCTTGGGAAAGGCTTGAAGCACTTTTATGGAAAAGTGCTTTAACCTTACCGCAAGGGACGCCAATAGCAGTGCTAAGACACATGGTAGGTTTAATCTCACTCAATGCTTGTGTAGACTGGAAAAGATACCAGTTGCTGAGATCTCTTTTATTGCCTCCTGAAAAATTCTGTCTCAAAAGTCCAGTAAGGCTATAACTATGTCATATCTTTTAACTACCAAATAATTAGGTGCTTATGACATTACAGTGGAGGATCTTCTTTCTTCTACAAATAGAGACAACAAAGCAATCTTTAAATCTAATTAGATCAAAAAATCGGGCCTTAGCTAAGTATTACCTTCTCTTTTATCATTTTAAAAATGAAATTAAACCCTTTAATGTGCCGCTGTTTTACTTACAAAAGCACCCATCTAGAAAATGTAAACAAGAAATGCTGCGATTCAAACAAAACGTATTCCCTACTAGAGAGGTGATGGTTGCTAGGAAAACATTTGAGGAAAAAACGTACTTGTAGGTTTTGTGATGTGTCAGGATTGTCTCCGGTACCTGGTGGGTCTCCTACCTCCTCACCCGCCTCCTCCTAGCTTGAGGATGAGGTTCCCTTCTTCCTTCCTTTCTTCTCCCTGCTTGGCTTTCTTTCCTTGAAGAGGCAAGGTCTTTCTCAGAGGGAAACCACTATTTCTGCAGCTCCTTCCTCGAAACAGCCAAAAAAGGGGAAAAGCCAAGTCCGGCAGAAAAAGCCCTGAAAGATTGTAGTGTAATGAAAATCCAGTTCACAGCTCCTGATCGGATTCCGAAGCACAAAGGTACACAGAGTGTCTAGGCAGGTTTCCTTGATGCGAAGAATGCAGATGGCAGATCAGTCAAGCCTCGGTCAGAGTACTCGGTGAACAGATGTAGGTAACCCAGTGTGCAGGTGGGAGACGCCGATTCCAGGTATGCGAGGGATCAGGAAACCAGAGAGAAGGGAGGTAGGTACAGGGAACTAGGGATACGAGAGACCAGAGAACCCTCAGTTGGGAGAAGAGCAACGGGCACATGAGGGAGAGCAGAGCGAACCACATGGGAACCTCGGGAAGAAAACAGAGGATAATAAGCAATGCAAGGATCAGGAACAGGAAATATAAAAGGCAGGTAACAGCATAGGCAGGAGAAAGCCAAGAGACACCTATACTAGCGTCTACCCCTAGAGAAATCCCGAGGGTTGCAATGCGCTGCATGGAAAAACCTGAATGTACATATTCATTCAGGCGGCGGGCATCTTGGAAATGACCAGAGCATTGTGACATGTTCTGGAATAATGTGATGGGCTATTAATGGAAGTACGTCCAACGGCTCCATAGGAGCTACGGAGAAATAGGTGCGACAGTATGCCCCCTTCTATACCTAGTGGTTCCAGGTTTGCCTGGGTGAAGTCTATGGATTCTTTGAAGCAGTAGAGGGGCTTGCACATAGGTACTGGGTTCCCATGAGTTCTCAGAAGGCGAGTAGTTCTTCCACTGCACCAAATTCTCAAGCCTTCCTTTGCGAAATCTTGAGTCACAGATTTGCAATGCTTCGTACTCCTTTGGTACAGACGTGGCTTGAACTCGATGCTTGGATTGGTCGCGCAAGAAGGGATCAGGTACCCAAGTACGAAGAAGCGAAGAATAAAATACTGTGTGTAAACGACTGAGGGATCTAGGCAACTTGAGTCAGAAGGCAACTTGATTGATCTTGGCTGAGATTTCGTGAGGTCCGATATACCAAGGTGAACGTTTGGACGGGCGAACCCATCTCGGCAGATACCTGGTGGACAACTAGACCTTGGTTCCTACGTTCCAGTCAGGCACTTCTCTGCGATGAGCGTCCAAACGTAGTTTGTTCCTTTCCTTGCTTTCTTCAAGGCTCTGGTAGGCGATCTTGTGGGCGTTAGTGATTTCCGAAAGCAAAGCATCAATAGATGGGATCGAAGATGAAGGAAGAGCGGAGGTTGGTAAACTGCAGGGATGTAATCCATTTGTGCAGTAAAAAGGGCTGAGTTTAGTATCAGGGTGGATGGTGGTGTTGTAAGAAAATGTGGCTGTAGCAGTAACTCCACCCGATTGTCTTGTCAAGAGTTTATGAAGCACCTCAAGTATTGTTCCAACGTGCTGTTAAAGGTGCTCGGTGTGCCTGTTGGTTTGACAGTGGTACCCGGATGACAATGCGCTCTGTATACCCAGGATCCTGCATAGGGTGCTCCAGAACTTCTTAGTATACTGGGAACCGCGATCAGAAATGATGTATTCCAGCAGACCGTGAAGGCAAAAGATTTCCTTGAAAAACCCCTTGGCCATCCCAGAAGCTGTAGGTAAGCCTGGAAGAGGGGTGAAGTGAGCCATCTTAGGGAAGGAGTCAACGGTTACCATGATGGGTGTACAACCTTGGGAGTGCGGTAAATCGACCACGAAATCTGTGGACAGATGGCTCCATGGTCTTGTGGGAACTGGACTCTGCTCCAATAGCCCTGGAGGTCTTTGCGTGGAGTGCTTGCTTTGGGCGCATATCGAACAGGCTTGGGTATAAATCTTCATGTCAGAATGAAGGGTCGGCCACCAGAAATGTCTCCAGATAAGTTCGTGTATTGCTGAGTCCTCTGTGACCAACCACCTTGCCTTCGTGACACCAAGACAAAACAGCCTACATAGAGGCGCCGCGGGTATAAAACAGTTTGCTGCCAACAAAGACCAAACCTTTTTTTCAACATTGAGCTTGCAATTCTTGTCAAGTTCTGGAGGTACGACTACAGAGGCTTCTGTTACCTCTTGGAGGAAAGCTGCAACCTGGTTGACAAATCTGTTCCATCGAAAGATGCATTTTTGGGGTTGACAGAAAGGGAGGTCTGCCGTGTTACAATGGAACAGGGCATCTGCAAGGACATTTTGACTTCCCGGCATATAAGATATGGAGAAGTCATATTGGGCAAAGAAGTGCGCCCATCGAGCTTGACAGGGGTTTAAGCATTCCATCTGTTGCAGGACTGTTAAGTTCCAGTGATCAGTGCGGATGACAAATGGATGTGAGCTTCCTTGCAGCAAATGTGCAGCTCTTCACATGCCCGTTTCATAGCCATAAGCTCCTTCTCCATCACAGAGTGGACCCACTCAGAGGTAGAGCCTAGACCGATAAGCCACTGGATGTTCACTATCATTGACTTCTTGGAGTAGGACTGCACCCACTGCTGCTGCTGAAGCATCCATTTCAATGTTAATATTAAAGGACGTTTGTACCGCGCACTATCACCACCGGAGTGGTCCCCTGGCGCACTGGCGGCTCTGAAAGAGGAAGGGAGGGTGAGTTAGTGGTAGGAAGCAGGAAAAGTGCAAGAGAGCAGTGATGTGCTTTTGGCGCCTCAGCCCTATGGGTCAGTTGGCTGGGCCTGGGGTGTTTACGGCCAGTAGACGTTGTGTACTGTTGTGAGAGTCTGTTTTTATTTTGTTTTGTTGTTGCAATGTAGTGAAGTTTGTGCGGTTTGTTGTGCTGTAGGTTCGTGGTTGTGTTTGGTTCGGAGTTTGAGAGGTGTATGCAGAGGGGGAAATTGTTAGTGGAATTGGTTAGTTGGCATCTCTATCCTGAATTGAGGCGCTGGTTTTGCGTAGTCTCCTCTGATGCGCCTCTGTCTTGATCTGGGCCCGTCTGGCATTCAAGGTCCATTTCACATCTGGCCTCGACCTCCACCTGCCTCCCTCACAACTCCACCCGTCCTTCCTAAATACAGTGCACCAGCCAATGTCCACAACTGAGGTAGTGTGGTGATTGCCCAATATCTCGACAATTCCACAACACTGTGATACCTGGTAGCAAATAAGGGGCCAGTGAAGATGTTGCGTGGGATTAGCTGGGGTAGTTGACTGTCTCCAAGGGGGCCACCTGTGTTCCAGTCTATCCGGTGTCACCCGTCCAGGTGCCGTGGGAGCTTCCCTGTCAGTTCTGGGGTTGTCAGTGACCTTTCCAGTTTAGTCATCCTTTTTCCTATTGTTTCGGTTTTCAGTTTGAGTCTGTGGTGTTGAAGAGCCAGGTTTTTAGTAATTTCCTGAATTTGTGGTGATCTTCGTTGTTTTATTTCTTTTGGGATGTTGTTCCAGGTTTTTGCTGCTAAGTGGTAGAAGGAGGTGCCTCCAAGTTTTTTCTTAAGGTATGGTTTTAGTTCCAGGTGAATTTCGTTGCTTGATTGGAGGGGTCACGTTGGTTTGTAGATTTTCTTCTGTAGGAATTCTGCTCCTTGTCCACTGATTCCCCTATGCGTTATGCACATGGTTTTTGGCCAGGAGTGATGTGGTTTCTTCTGGATAGTCTGAGGAGGAGTCTGGCTGCTGTATTTTGATCTGTTGTAGTTTCCTCAAGAGGTATTCTGGCATTCCGAGGTAGGGGCTGTTTGCATAGTCGATTCTTTACATGACGAGGGCAACGATAGTGAGTGTTTTGTGCGTGAAGGAGAGGAAAGGTAGGATTCTTCTTGCAGTGTGGAGGAGGAAAAAGCATTTCTTCACTGTTGCCTTTATTTGAGGTTCTAAGGTTAGGGGGTTGTCATTAGGACTCCCAGATTTTTTACTACCTTAGATAGTGTTGGTGCGGTTCCCATTTCCGTTGGCCACAGGATGGCGGTTTCATTCTGTTGGTCTTTGGATATGATCATGATTTCTGTCTTTCCTGGGTTGATTTTCAGGTTGTTGACATTCATCCAGTTGAAGACTTCTTTCAGACTGTTGATTAGGGTTGAATGATCGGCTTCTGTGCCTTTGATTTTGTAGATGATTTGAGTGTCATCTGCGTAGTTGTAGAATGTAATGTATTTTTATTAAGAGTCCAACGACCAGAGTCTGGTAGATGATGAAATATAGTGGTGATAGGGAGGATCCTTGTGGCACTCCACAGTCGTTAACTCGTGGAGTGGATTTGAAGGGTTTAATCCATACAGTTTCTGTTCGGTCTGCTAGGAATGATTTAGCCCAGAGTAGTGCTGTGTCTGTTATGCCTATGTCTTCTAGCCTTTTAGTCAGGGTGTCATGGCTAACTGTGTCAAAGACTGCTGAGAGGGTGAGCAGAATAAGGGCTGAGGTTGTATTTGAGTCTGTGTTAGTTTTTAGGTCGTCCCAGATGGATAGTAGTGCGGTTTCCATTCCTCTTGCTGGTCTGAAACCGACATGCGCTTGGTTTAGCAGGTGGCATTTTTCATTGTGTTCTTGGGTACATTTATAAACGTAGGTTTCCAGGAGTTGTGTCGGGTTTGTGAATGTTTGAGGTTGGCCTGTAGTTTGAGAGGTCTTCTACATCGCCACTTGTGTTTTTCAGAAGTGGCTTGATATATGCCGATTTGAAGAGCCTCAGTACAGTCCCTGTTGCTAGTGATAGATTTCAAAGGTTTCTGTAATATTCTGCTGGCGTTCCTTGCGCGAGCATTGATTTGTAGATGTCCGGGGGACATGGACCCATGGGTGATCCAGCTTGCTTGCTGCGTTTTACCAGCATTGCAAATGTCTCTGCTGATATTTCAGGGACATTTTTGAGTTTGTGCTGTGGTTCTGTGTTAGGTTGTATGTTGTGGTTGGTTGGTCTCTTTTGTATGGTTTGTCGTATGTCTCTTTTTTAAGTGGTCTGCCAAGTCGTTGCATAGTTTCTCTGAGGGGGTTGGGGTGTTATCGCAGCCTGGTGGGTTTCTCATCTCTTTAATGATATTAAACATTTCTTTTTGTGTGTTAGTGGCATTGGTGAACAGTGCAATGCCTCCTCCTTTTTTGTTTTTCCTGTTTATTTGAAGGCATTTGAAGTTGGTTGGAAGGCAGCTTTGGAGTGCGATTTTGTAGTGGTTGTCCAGCCATGTTTCTGTGATGAAAAGGATGTCAATGCTGTTGTCATCGAGTAGGTGGAAGATCTATGTGGAGTGTTTTAACATGGATCTTGCATTTATTAGATTGTAGTGGAGTTTGGAGGTGTTGTTTGGTTTGCACTTTCTTGTTGAGGTTGTCTTCCGATCGGTTTTGAGGTTTCCTTCCTGGTTGATCTCAAGTTGGGCTGTGGGTTTTGGGGCGTCAGCGTCTAAGAGTTCTTCTAGATTCTGTCTATGGTTTGTTTTCCTCGGGTTCGTGATGCATGATAAATGAAGGGACGCGTCTGGTCTGGTTGGTGCAAGACTGGGGCTGTACAAAACTGTGATTTGACGTATTTGAAGGCAGCTTCTGCTGGTTTATTCGAAAAGAGATGTGATGGGAAGAACTACTCCAGAGAAGCCAGGGATAAACCTACGGTAAAAATTGGGCAGTCCTAAGAATCTCTGAACGTCGAGTACCGAAGCCGGAGTAGGCCATTTGAGTATAGCAGAAACCTTGTGCTCCATTTCAATTCCTTGACCGGACAAAATGTATCCCAGATAGGGTACAGAGGTGACTCTGAACTGACACTTTCCCCGCTTTACAAGGAGCTGGTGGTTCCAAAGTCATATCAAGACTTCCCAGACATGCTTCTGGTGTTCATGATTAGAGGATGAGAATACGAAAATGTCATCAAGATATACGATCACGGAGTGGAACAGCACATTGGAGAAAAGCCTGTCCATAAACCTTTGAAAGACAGCCGGGGCGTTGACTAGCCCCAACAGCATGACCCGGTACTCAATGTCCAAAAAGGGTCTGGAAGTCCATCTTCCATTCGTCACCAGATCTAATGCGGAGGAGGCGGTAGGCGCTGTGTAAGTCCAGCTTGGAGATTACCACGGCCCCCTGAATGGCCTCCTGGATATCCCTAATGAGTGGCATGGGGTATTGGCCACGAACAGTGACCTTGTTGAGCCCTCTGTAATCTATGCAAGGTCTGAGCTCTTGCATGTCCCGCTTGGCAATAAAGAACAAAGAAGCTCCTGCCAGTGAGTGGGATGGTTGGATAAGTCCGTTCTGCAAGTTTGAGTACAAGTAATCCCCGAGTGCTTTCTTTCTGACAATGAGAGAGGGTACATGCGCCCAAATGGTACCATAGCCTCCTGGGTGAGGTCTATGCACACTCCTCAGGATGACGAGGCGGGAGATCCAGGGGAACCTTGTCGAGAAAAACATCAGCAAATTCAGTGAGATCTGGCAGAATGCAATGGATGCCGACAGTGTCGGCAGGCAAGGCGGATACAGCCTTCACCGGTTCATTAGAGGCCTTCTGTAAACATTGTTTGACGCAATAGGTTGAATTAAACTCCAGTAGGTGCTTGGCCCAGTCTATGGTTAGGTTATGTTTCCCCAGGAGATCCCCAATATGATCTACGGGCCGCTGGGTGCTTTATAAATTCAAATACAATAAATAAATGATCGGAAAGTGGGCCGCTGTAATCGAATTGCAGTGTCTCGTGATGTTGGTTGATGCCTACCCCCGGAGCACCAGGCCAGGCCCAGCACCCCCGGGAGCAGGCATCACGCCCCCGGGTAAAAGCCCAGCGGCCCTTTATAGGGGCTCTTTGGACTCTGTCCTGGCGCCGTTGGCGCCAGGCTCATGTTGGACATCAGTCCTGGCGCCAGGCTCATAAGGGGAAGTGTTTGGTGCACTTACCTGAAGCAGACCATGCTGCACACTCACCTGATGCAGACCATGCTGCATGAAGAACCAAGCCAAATGAGGCTTAGGAGGGACTATTTTTCTGAAGGAACTATTTTGTTACTTGGGTGGGGCTGTGGAAGAATACTCACCTGGAACTTCTTCCAAAGCTATTTAAGCCACGCCCGGACAGCCACACGTGCTTCGCGTTGTTCTGCATCCCAGCAGCTGAACGCTCACCGTGTCTGCTCCTGCACCTGGACTCCGGCCACGCCCGCCTCAAACCTGGAACACCTGTAAGGGAATAAGAGAAGAGAAAGGTGAAAACCAAGAACTTATTCAACCTTCTTACCTGCATCCGGAATCTTCACGCCAGCATTCCTGAAGGAAGACTTCCATTTAAAAGCACTGCGTTGCTCGCTGCAGCGCCGCGCTTCACTCACCTGTTCCCGAGACGCCACCCGGCTCCATCACAGCTCTCAGTACCGGTCGCCACATCTCTGCACCTAGGGGAGAGAAGAAGAGACAAAAAGGTGAGCAAGGGAACACAAGAGGAAAGCTGAATTTTCAGCCATATTACTTACCGGCTTTTCTTGGTGAACCATTCCACATCTCGGGTCGGCGCCGCATCTTTGGCAGGTACCGCACCCCGGCCCCTATGGGGAAAGGACAAAAGACATTACTGGGGAATTATAAAGACATTTAGAGGGGTCACCCTCATCACTAACTCACCCGATTTTACCACCGGCAATTTAACCCCTCAACACATCGCTTTTGTTCTGCACCTGAAATAAAGGACAGAAAAGACAACATAAAAGGAGGCTCACACTTGAACTTTTGCATCTTCATACTTACGGCGTATCGCTCAGAAAAGTCAAGTGGATGTGCCAGCGCCATTCTGAAAACCAGTGAAGTAACTGGACGAACGTGCGCCCCTGCACCAGAAGCAGGATGGAGAGTTCATCCTTCCAAACCATAAGGTGAGCCTAAACCGGGGATTTTGGCGGAATCAGAGAAGAACGAAGGGGGGGGGGGGGGGGGGGGAAGGGGTAAGCAAGCACACTATTCGGCAGACAGTTAATCCCCTTTCTCATCTGCAGAAGGATAATCCTACGGGCCCGACAAGCAAGATTTGGGGGTCCTGTTCAATCGGTGGTCCGAATTCTGCGCATCACGCTTGAAGAGGCCACAGCAACCCAGACCAGACCAGCGCCTCCGTGGGAGCCAGGTGAGCGTTACAGAACGCGAAGCCTTCCTACAAATTCCCACCCAGGCGCTATGGAAACTTCAGAGACTGACCAGTTGGCCCAACTACTGGGGGAATTACGGGCCGAAGTACACACCGCTCGTCAAGAGACTAATGCTCTCAGGAGGGAAGTGATTGCAACAAAGGAAAGAGCTGATGACCTGGCTAGACAGCTTTTGCAAGGTCAAGCTGGACAAACCCCTTTACCCGGTTCCGGAGGGGACCCCACTCCTGTGCTTTTCAGTAACCCGGTGCAGATAAATCTACCTGGAAACATGCCGCTGGCCCCACCCGAACGCTTTGCTGGGGACCCCAAACGATTCGCTGTATTCATGAATCAGTGTCGTTTGCATTTCCTGTGCAGACCTGGGTCCTTCCCTAATGACCAGACCAAGGTAGCCTTTGTATTGTCATATCTCAGCGGCAGTGCTGCCGATTGGTCAGTTCCATTGGTAACTCAAGATGACCCGATTCTTCGTGATTTTCAAGGATTTCAAGCAAGCATGGAAAGGTTATTTGCTCGTCACTCCCAGGGGCAGGCTCTAGATGACGAACTTCTATCTCTGCGACAGGGCAATCAAGACCTCCTTTCCTACATTGCAACCTTTAATAGACTAACTGTGGCAACTGGGTGGCCAGATGATAAAAGAATCACGTTATTTTATCGAGTTCTACGTGGAGAATTTAAAGATGTCCTGGCCCAAGTTGTAAATCCGCCCCAAGAATGCTCAGAATATATAGACTTAGTGGTCCAATTGATCACAGACTGCAAAACAGAAAAGCTGATCGGTCCAAGTTTGAGACCTGGGTGTTAGTCAAGACCCACGCTAACCTCAAGGGGGCTGAAGCCTCTGAGCCAATGCAAATCGGAGGAGTTAAAGGACCTTTAACGCAAAAGGAACGTGAAAGACGACGGCAGATGCACTTATGTCTTTATTGTGGATCCTCTGGACACTTTCTACGAGATTGCCCGGCAAGGCTGCCCCGGAAGGTGGTAGGAGCCGCTGATAAAATCCATGAAACCTCTATCGGGAAACGACCCCGCCCGACAAGCGTAGGGGTCCGCTTGCCGAGCTTGAAAACGAACTCTCAGACCTCGCATTTCACTGTGCCAATGGTCCTCGTAGATCCGGAACAGCCTAAGCGGTTGCATGCAATAAAGGCATACATCGATAGTGGGGCTATAGGAAACTACGTGGATCGTGAATTGGTCTCCAGGATTAACCTTCCCCTGCGTCTTAAAACCAGCAAAGATGTCATCACCACAGCTGATGGAACCGAAATTGCCTCGGGACCGGTAACACATTCCACAGCTGAGGTGACACTTGTAGGTCCGGACGGCCATCGGGAGGCAGTTGGGTTTGATGTAATCAAGGCTCCACAGTTTCAGGTTATTCTCAGAATCCCTTGGTTAGAGACACATAATCCTCAAATTGATTGGCGAGCGAAGAGAATAACCTTTCCGGAGTGTGCACGAACCTGCTACCCAGAAAATCTGAAGATCAGTCTAGCATCAGTAACCTCTGTCTCCATGCAACTACCTCCGGAATACCAAGACTTTCAGGACGTCTTCCAAAAGGAACAGGCCAACACGTTACCTCCTCACAGATCGTACGATTGCCAAATCGATCTGGTGCCCGGTGCACAACCCCCTTGTAGCAGGATTTATGCCCTTACTGAGCCGGAGAATCTGCATTTGAGACAATATTTAGACCAATACCTAGCCAATGGTTTCATTCGCCCGTCAAAGTCTCCGGCATCCTCGGCTTTGTTCTTCGTGCCAAAAAAAGGCGACGACCTTAGAACATGTATCGATTACCGCGCATTGAACCAGATAACTGTTAAAAATCGTTACCCTCTGCCTTTGATCCCTGAACTCCTTGACCAGGTGAAGGACGCTTGCATATACACCAAGTTAGATCTCCGGGGGGCTTATCATCTGGTACGAGTAAAAGAAGGCAACGAATGGAAAACGGCCTTCCGTACAAAATATGGACTATTCGAATACCAGGTGATGCCTTTCGGGTTGTGCAACGCGCCTGCTGCCTTCCAATTCTTCATGAATGATGTCCTTTGGGAACTCATCGATGTCTGTGTTGTCATGTATATCGATGACATTCTGGTGTACTCCTCTTCGGAATCTGATCACAGAAAACATGTCAGGGCCGTCCTTGAGAAAATGCGCCAGCACAAACTGTTTGCAAAGCTGGAAAAATGCGTTTTCCATACCACCGAGGTTGAGTTTCTTGGATTCATCCTGACACCTAAAGGGGTCCGAATGGACTCACGGAAAGTGGATGCCATCCTCAAATGGCCATCACCCAGTTCGGTGAAAGGTGTCCAAAGCATGCTTGGGTTTGCCAATTTTTAATCGCAGGTTTAACCCAGAATTTTCACGGGTGGTGCAACCCATCACTGCACTCTTGCAGAAGAATAAACGTTTTGAATGGACCGAGGAAGCTGAACAGGCCTTTCAGGAATTAAAAGCTAAATTTAAGTCTGCACCTATTTTGAAACACCCGCGTCCTGATCTCTCATATATAGTCGAAACCGACGCATCCAGCTTAGCCATGGGAGCTGTCCTGTCTCAGAGAGACCCCGAAACCAACCAACTGCACCCCGTAGCATTTTGGTCCAGAAAGTTCTCGCCGCCGGAGATAAATTATGCAATCACCGATAAGGCATTATTAGCCATTAAGTCCGCCTTTAAGGCTTGGCGGCATTATCTTCTTGGCGCCAGGCATACCATCACCGTGATCACTGATCACCGAAATTTACAATATTTAAAAACTGCCAAGGCTCAGTCTTCACGACAGCTCTGATGGGCTTTATTCTTTGCGGAGTTCGATTTTGTAATCACCTACCGTCCCGGCGGTAAGATCGGCAAAGCGGACGCGCTATCTCGAATTGGAATGGGAGAAATGGACACAAACTCAGAACCTGTGCCAATAATTCCCGAACAAAGAATCTTGGGGATAACCACTTTACAAACCCTTGAAGACATTCAAGCACGGGTAAAACTATTCCTGGACTCTTCAGCCTTGCAGGATTGGATCAAGAGGGGATCTGCCTTTTCAATCAACGATGGCTTACCTTACTTCCAAGGACGTTAATTTTTGCCAGAAAAGGAATTGCAAGAACTGGTTATTTCCCGTCATCACGATACTCTGATGGAAGGACTCCTGGCATTGCCAAAACAGAGGAAAAAATTAAACGACAATTCTGGTGGCCGTCCTGGCGAAAGGATATTAAATCTTTTGTGATGTCCTGTGGAGTTTGCGCCCAAAACAAAGGTCAAAAAACAAAACCCGCCGGTCTTCTTCAACCCTTAGACATTCCACCAGCACCTTGGCACACCTTGTCACTAGATTTTATCACGGACCTGCCCTCTTGTAATGGATACAATACTATTCTGGTTGTGGTGGATTTATTTTCCAAGATGGCCCATTTTATTCCGTTGAAAGGATTACCTTCAGCTTTTGTTCTTGCCAAGGAATTCCTCGAAAATATCATCCGTCTGCATGGATTCCCGTCCATACTAATCTCTGATCGGGGGAAGCCAGTTTATTTCTCATTTTTGGAAAAAGTGTTGTCAACTGGCACAAATCGATGTAAGACTCTCAACCAGCCACCACCCACAGACCGATGGTCAAGCGGAGAGAACGAACCAGACCCTTGAACAATATCTACGATGTATGTTGCACCAATCGAGGGTAATTGGAAGGATATTTTATGGGTGGCTGAATATGCATACAATAACTCGATACACTCTGGAACTGGTCAGAGCCCCTTTTATACCCTATATGGACATCACCCTCGTACTTCAGACCTGGACTCACCTTTGAGCCTCGAAATGCCCGCAGTGGACCATTTGCATTCTACGATTACTCAAGCCTTCAAGGATGCTACTGCACACTTACAACATGCGAAAGGGAAATACGATACGAGTGCTGTCATGATGCCTACCCCCGGAGCACCAGGCCAGGCCCAGCACCCCCGGGAGCAGGCATCACGCCTCCGGGTAAAAGCCCAGCGGCCCTTTATAGGGGCTCTTTGGACATTAGTCCTGGCGCCATAGGCGCCAGGCTCATAAGGGGAAGTGTTTGGTGCACTTACCTGAAGCAGACCATGCTGCACACTCACCTGATGCAGACCATGCTGCATTAAGAACCAAGCCAAATGAGGCTTAGGAGGGACTATTTTTCTGAAGGAACTATTTTGTTACTTGGGTGGGGCTGTGGAAGAATACTCACCTGGAACTTCTTCCAAAGCTATTTAAGCCACGCCCAGACAGCCACACATGCTTCGCGTTGTTCTGCATCCTAGCAGCTGAAGGCTCACCGTGTCTGCTCCTGCACCTGGACTCCGGTCACGCCTGCCTCGAACCTGGAACACCTGTAAGGGAATAAGAGAAGAGAAAGGTGAAAACCAAGAACTTATTCAACCTTCTTACCTGCATCCGGAATCTTCACGCCAGCATTCCTGAAGGAAGACTTCCATTTAAAAGCACTGCGTTGCTCGCTGCAGCGCCGCGCTTCACTCACCTGTTCCCGAGACGCCGCCCGGCTCCATCGCGGCTCTCAGTACTGGTCGCCACATCTCTGCACCTAGGGGAGAGAAGAAGAGACAAAAGGTGAGCAAGGGAACACAAGAGGAAAGCCGAATTTTCAGCCATATTACTTACCGGCTTTTCTTGGTGAACCATTCCACATCTCGGGTCGGCGCCGCATCTTTGGCAGGTACCGCACCCCGGCCCCTATGGGGAAAGGACAAAAGACATTACTGGGGAAATATAAAGACATTTAGAGGGGTCACCCTCATCACTAACTCACCTGATTTTACCACCGGCAATTTAACCCCTCAACGCATCGCTTTTGTTCTGCACCTGAAATAAAGGACAGAAAAGACAACATAAAAGGAGGCTCACACTAACTTTTGCATCTTCATACTTACGGCGTATCGCTCAGAAAAGTCATGTGGATGTGCCAGCGCCATTCTGAAAACCAGTGAAGTAACTGGACGAACGTGCGCCCCTGCACCAGAAGCAGGATGGAGAGTTCATCCTTCCAAACCATAAGGTGAGCCTAAACCGGGGATTTTGGAGGAATCAGAGAAGAACGAAGGCGGGGGGGGGGGGGAAGCAAGCACACTATTCAGCAGAGAGTTAATCCCCTTTCTCATCTGCAGAAGGATAATCCTACGGGCCCGACAAGCAAGATTTGGGGGTCCTGTTCAATCGGTGGTCCGAATTCTGCACATCATGCTTGAAGAGGCCAGAGCAACCCAGACCAGACCAGCGCCTCCGTGGGAGCCAGGTGAGCGTTACAGTAGATGAATACCTGAAGCTCTTCAGTGGTGTGCATAGTAAGACCTGAGCTGAGCTGAGGGGTTTCCAATCTACTCCTTCAACCTTTTGGTCCTCCTTTCTCCCGATCCTTGGGATACCTTCCTTAGTAGCCCAGATGGTGTCAACAAAATTACCCGCGGCACCAAAGCCTATTAGAGCCAGGGTTTCAAACCTTCTCTGGTTCATGGTTATCTGTATGGGGACTACCATTAGTCGGTTGTCCTCTGTAGGTACAGTTACTGACAGGGTAGTATAGGGACTGGAAAAATGACCCCGGTAACCCATCCCTTTTAAGGCAGAGGTTGGTTGTTTCCCGCCCAACGAGGAGGTACCTCGGGGCAGTCCCTCAATAGATGGGTGTCTGATCCGCAGTACATACAAAACCCCTTCTCCACCTTCTCTCTCTTGGAGTCAGTGGTCCTCAAGCTGCTCCTATTTGTATGCGTTTGTCCCTGGGTGGTTTGGCAAGAGGGGGGGTGCAAAAGATGTAGGTTCTGAAGTCTGTGGAAATGGACTACTAGACTTCCACCTTTCAGTACACCGCTCAGACAGCCGGTAGTATATTTGAAGAGCAGCAGAAAACAGATCGACAAACGAGTTGGGTCATGGTGTGTGGGCCAGTATGGCTGCGATTTCATCTTGAAGGCCACGTCGGAAGATGTTGTACTGGGTAGACTCTGGCCATCCAGCGTCTGCAGCTATGCACTTGAAAGTAATATAGGAAAGATCAGATTAGTGGACCCCTGCTTGATATCCAGTAAATCTTCACAAGTGGAATAGACCACCTCAGGTCTTTCAAAGATTTGCTTTAGCAGGTTTAGAAAAGCTCAATTGTCCTGCATGTCCGGATTGGCTGACTTAACTAGTGGAGTCGCCTAAGCAAGTGAGTTGACCACCATGTTAGTCACCATAAACCCCACTCGAGCATGGTCCAATGCGGGGGGGGGGGGGGAGGTAAAATTGACTACACAAGCCTCAGTGAATTCCTTAATTCTCTTCGGGGATCCATCGAATTTGCCAGAGGCCAATCCATTTGTAGGGAGGTTGGAAGGGTGGTGCTCTCTGGCAGTTACCAATTGCCGTAGCACAGTATTATCAGTTTTGAGGTTCTGGACCTCTAGAGTGAGTCCTTGCACCGCAGCCACTAGCTCCTGCACTTGTTCCGCAGTGGCCATGTCTGCTTCTTGGCGTTGCATTCTGTCAGGATTGTCTCCAGTACCTGGTGAGTGTCCTACCTCCTCAGCGGTCCCCTGCTTGCTTTCCTTCTCCTTCTTGCTTGGCTTTCTTTCCTTGAAGAGGTAAGGCCTGTCTCAGAGGGTAGCCACTATGTCTGCCTGGAAACTGGCGGACTAGCAGCCCCTTCCCGAAACAGCCAAAATAGGGGAAAAACTAAGTCTGGCAGAAAGACCCCTGAAAGGTTGTAGTGTAGTGAATATCCAGTTCACAGCTCCCGATAGGATTCCGAAGCATAAAAAGGTACACAGTGTGTCTGGGAAGGTTTCCTTGATGCGAAGAATGCAGATGTCAGATAGGTCCAGCCTCAGTCAGAGTACTCGGTGAACAGATGCAGGTAAACACATTGTGCAGGAAGGAGATGCTACTCCAGGTATGCGAGGGACCAAGAAACCAGAGAGAATGAGGGAGGTACAGGGAACTAGGGATACAAGAGACCAGAAAGCCCAAAGTCAGGAGAAGAGTAACCGGCACATGAGGGAGAGGAGAGCGAACCATACGGGAGCCTTCGGGAAGAAAACAGAGAAGATACGCAATGCAGGGATAGGGAACGAGGAATACAAGGCAGGTAACAGCATTGGCAGGAGGAAGCCAAGAGAAGCATCTACACTAGCGTCTAACCCTAGAGAGGGTTGCATCGCACAGCGTCAGAAAACCTGAATGTAGATGTTCATTCAGGCGGCAGCCATCTTGGAAACGACTAGAGCGTTGTAACACGTTCTGGAATAACGTGATGGGCCATTAATTGCGGAGCGACCAACGGCTCCATAGGCGCCACGTGGAAATAGGTGTGACATAACGAAGCAGACACTTTTCCATCTTGTGATTGTTTGTGAAGTTCTGTCTGAATTATGCTATGAAACATTTGGTAGGTTTATGATTAATGTTTTTTTAAAGACAGAGCAGTTCTTGTCAAGAAGTTTAAATAGTAACAAAATCTTGTTGAATATTGCAATTTTAAACTTTTTGGATAGAATTTTAAAATAGATTACTGATTGTACGGTTTGAATTGTAATTTGTAAATGTTACTGCAAAGGTTTGTTAAACTATATACAATTAAATTAATAAAAATATATTACAGTTCTGATTCAACCAGGTTCCATTCAAAGAAATAAAATAAGAGTATTTTTCAACCACTGTCTTTCTTAGAGGTATAAAGCCAAATATAATTATTCTGTTACCATGTAACACTTTCTCTAAAGAAACGACTTCTTGTCAAGATAGCACTTTAATGCTTAATACTTCTTGACTCAAACACTTATCAGGATAGCAAAAAGCAACTTGTCTCAGTAGTGCTACCGCTTGTCAAAAACAGGCTAGAGTACATGAATTCTCTTAATTCAACAAGGGTTCTTTACCAATATCTTTCTGCCACCAAGATATCAAACTACCATCTTTCCTGGTTCACTCAACGGCCAGGTCTAACTACTATAGGCCCGTTCCTGGTATACTCGCCTACCAGGAAGAAAACTCTGGTGGCAATATTGATTCCAGTATTCTCTACACCAGTCTCTCTTGCATGGAGTTCTGGCCAACAACTGAAGTGTTTTCACTCTTGACATTTTGTATTCCAATTTTCCCTAAAAACAAAATGTATGATAATTAGTCTCAATTAATCGTCCTACGACTTTTAGAAAGCCTTATGGACTTTGGGTTACAAATTCCCTCCACTTGAAATCTCGAAAAGAAAGTCACGACTTTGTCACTTTAATATAGTTTCACAGTCACTTTGCTGTTGGCAATATGAAATGCAAGCTTTCCCAAATGTATCTCTGAAAAGGGAATGTAAGCTTTTGTTGCTTTGTTAGGATTTTCTTACAACTTCTTAGCCGAGGGTATTGCTAGTTTTGAGATTTTCCCTGGGGTGGTCTTGATATAATATGCTCATAGCCTCTGGGCTGAGAGAAGTATTGGTTAGGGGTTTTCCCCACTGGTTGTTTTCCCCCAAAGTCGTTGGACAGCATCTTGGCTGTTGGTACTACTGGTTATTTTCTTTCCCCTTCTTGTAGTTCCCTATAAAGGGAGCTTTCTCCTCTGCCACTTAGCTTTGTTGTCTTTAATTGTTCTGCATTCAATAAAGTGTTTTATGAATTCTTCAGTATTCAGAATTATTTCTTTTGAACAGCTTTCAAATGTGTGAGAAACACATCTACTCCCTAGCAATCTTCTGTTCAGGTGGGCAGGAAAAGGCTATCGCTTTTGGATCCCAATCCTGGTGGTGGAAAAGCGAGGGAAGATCACCAGACCGCAGTGGAGGGTCCTTGGGGATTGGAGAGGGTACATTTAGGGAAGATATGGTTTCCCCTTTCCAAATACTGACCTCCCCTCCCCTAGCCTGTATGGACTATTGTCAATCTTATTCCATCATCTTCTGTAATTTTCCTTGGAGTACTGAGAAGAGGCAACTAGGAGCAGTGCATATTTCCTATTACCAACACCACTCTGGAACTGTGACTTGGAGATGTCGGGCTGTCACAATAATGGGCTTGAACAAGGCCAGGCAATTGGGAATACCTTGTTTTACCTGAAACCCATTATAAATGAAAGAGTATACAATGTGGAAGTCAGGAATGCCAAGCAAGACGTGTAGGAGCTTTGAGAGGTGCAGGAGGAGACCAACAACAGAACCACATTTTTGTTGTGCCGAGGGGTGGGAAGCTGACACGCTAAAGCGCCCACTGAAGATCCCAGGAATCCTGCCGAGCACCGGGAATGCTTGTTGTTGTCAGGTTCCATAGTAAATAGGTGGTAATTAAAGAATTATTATCCTTATGTTCTTTATTTCATTGTTGGGTTTAAAAACTAAATCTAGTCCTTTCACTGTTAAAATGGTTGGGCCTTAACTTCCATATTCAGAGTACTGCAGATACCCCAAGCCAAGATGGAGGGCAGAGGCAGGAGTTCCGATTGGGTGTCAGGTTGACAATGGTGTGACTCCTAACATTCTAAACTGCCTTTCATTAGTTTAGTTTCCTGAGCTGGTCATGTTTCTGTTTATCTCCTATGTTTTGGGCCTTGGAAAACTCTTAAGAAAATATCTTCAACACTAAAAGAAAAAGAAACAACTCATTCAAGTTACATCTACTCTAAAGAAATTAATTTTCCCTGTGGAAGAAAACACTGAGAGGTCTTCTAAAGCAAAAAATAAGCTAAGTACTTTTTATGTAATTAATCTAAATGAACTGCCAAAGTTAGCCTTATCTTCTGTTATTTTCTCCTCTGAAGTGCAAGGATTAAAAGACATCGTGTTGTGAAGCCAGTGTTTTTACATGGCAAACTCATTCATCAGAGATTAAGTCATGAAAACATGATATTTAAAAGGCTATTAAAGTTAATGACTGCACAGGCAACCTTGTTTTTTTAAAAGCAGCACAAAGAAGGATATTTATTTTTGAGCCAAGGTATTTTTAACAAAGAGGAAAATATATAAGACTTGTTTACCATATTATATGAGGAATCTTCCAAATGCATCTCATTACATGCAAAGACATTTTTGAGGAATAACTTTACTTTAAAACTGCACTCAACATTAAATGGTATTTCCTTTGGTTGTTGAACTATTTCCATAAAGAGAGGTAAATAAAATGGAATGAACTGATTAAGGAAATAGTATCATTTTAAGGAAAACAAAAGATTATTTCTGTGTTTTCAACTATTTTTTTTCAAGTGTGCTTCATTCAAAAGACTCATCTTCTTGAGACATTCTGGAGTTTGTGTTCACAGTTTTATTGACATTGTTTGGAAACACATTTTCTTTTCTTCAAGTTCATTTATTTCCACAAGGAACCTCCATCAGTTTAGTCACTTGTAATGACATTCAGTTCATTGGTTTTCAGCAGCACAGTTATGAAACATGACCACCAAAGTTTGCTTTTAGGGTAAAAGAGTTGGGAGTTATTTCAAAACTAAAAAAAATATATAGAAGTAATTATCATCCTCTGGGCTTTTTGCAGAGGGTATTCAGGTAGGATTGTTGATATTCATAAAATAATAGTTGTTTAGTTTTGTAATATTATTTAATGCTTAACAATTTTCATTCATGCAGAGACCGGATGAAGATAGAAGATCCAGTGTCTGATTTGTTATTTTATCCACTTTTCCCCCTTCCCCCCAGGGGTGTCTAGTACTCAGCTGTTCAGTTTAGTTGTGAGCTAGACATCTTAGTGGGATCGTGGGACTCAGCAGCTCCTGCGTTGGATGTGGATATTACCAGCCTGACAGTCGTCCATGAAAACATTCTGCAAACCACAGCTTGAAGAGGGAAGCTCTGTCCTCAGACAAAATGATCCGGCGCAGTGTAGGCCTGATGGACTTCTGGAAGCTTCCAAGAAGAAACACTATAATTTCTGCCCTTGAGAGCCAATGAAAGATGCTGAGAAAAAAATAAGTCCGCATGAATCGGATGGATGTACAATGGAGCACACAGGCTCGATTGAACCGAAAGGTTTTCCTACCAAAATAAAGCACAAAAAAAAACACAAAGTTAGAAGAGCAAAACACAAGGACTCAACACTTGAACAGGCAGTACAAATCTGACAATGGCTGCCAGAGGAGCGTCTTAGGAAGAGGGCAGTCATTGGCTGGGGGCAGTATGACCTAGAGCTCAGCAATTGGTTTATAGGAGAAAGTTTATAAACAAAAGCAAAAACTATTATTTTTTTTTTCACTGAGGATTCCAGGCCCGACGACAGAATATTCATGAGCATGTGAATCCATGCCAGACCCCATGCTGGAGAATCAATGATATTTTTAAATCTACCTTTTCCAAGGTGCACTTGGAGAATGAAAGCACTGCCAAGTATCCTTTAATAGTCCCTATCTGGGCCACCAGATTTGTCAAATGTAACAAACATACAAAAAAAAAAAAGTGTACTGCACTGAAAAGGGTCCACATCCTTATCCCTATACCAGCTGTAGAATTTGTTACAACAGCAGCAGTATAAGGATTTACTTGTTGGCCTTCTGGCCAAAAACAAAATCTTAATTACGCTGTCCAGGAGGTCCCAATCCTTGCATCTCAACCTCTCGGAAACCATGCGTGAAGGTTGAGTGTCTTGACCTCAGGATGGAGAACCAGATCCTCTCGCAAGAGAATGTCCTCTTTGCATAAGAGGCATTGGAGGGCAGATGGAGATGTCCAGAAAGTCTGTACCACGTCCTCATGGCCCAATTCGGAGCAATTAGGATCATGGATTTCCCAAACTTTCTCAACCTCCTGATCACACGAAGAATGACTGGAGGAAACGCATAAAGGAGTGGAAACTCCCGGTCCACTACAAACTTCTCTCCGAGAGGTCCTCTTGGGGAAAATGCAGAACAGTACGCACTGCCGGTTGGCACTGGTAACGTACAGGTCTACCTGAGGGGGGGGGGGGATTCCCCAAAGAGTGAAGATCTCTTGAAGGACTCACTGAGCTAGTTCCCACTCGTGTGAGACCGCTGTTCCTGCTCAGAGCGTCCGCTGCTGTGTTCTCCTCTCCTGCTAGGTGATCTGCTGATAGGGAGACTCCCTCTTTAATTGCCCAGAGCTGCATTGCCTCTCTGCACAGTGGTAGTGACCCTACACCACCTCTTGAAGTAATACATGGCCACTGTGTTCTGTCATTATCAGGACATTTCCCCCGTACAGAGGGCAGAAAGGCCATCAGTGCTAGTCTGATAGCCCTGAGCTCCAAAAGGATGATGTGCATTTCGGCTTCTGATGGAGACCAATGACCGCTGACTGTTAAATTGTTGGTGTAGGCTCCCCACCCAGTGAGCGAGGCATCCGCAACGGTTTTCTCCGGCCACAGTTGCAACCAAAAAAAAAAAAAGGTTCTCCCTTCAGAATATTGTCCTTCCATCCCACCACAGAAGATCCCGTGCCACCATTCTTGGAACCTGAAGGAGTTCTGTCATCCTGCTCCATAATTTAGATCACTGCATCCTGAGGGCCCACTGAAGGGTTCTCATTCTCAGGCAAGCCTCTGGCACCAGGAATATACAGGATGCCATGAGACCAAGCAACCTCAAAAAGTCGAAAGGCTGGAAGACGCTGGGCATGTTGAAATTCGGTGACCATATGCAGAATGCATGTAGCCCTTCCCTCAGGTGGCGAGGTTTTACTCAAGGATGCATCAGGACTGTTTCTACTAATTGGAGTCTTTGAGATGGCATCATGTGGGACTTGTAATTGAGGGAGAAGCCCAGCCTGTGGAGAGTGGCAGGCAATGCTGAAATGTTACAAAGGTCTGTTCAGGAGACTGATTCCCGATCAGCCAATCATCCAGGTAAGGGTAGACTTGAATACCGGCCCTCTCCTGAGACTCGCCGCCACCACCACCACCACCAACTTGGTAAACACCCTCCAGGCAGAGGCCAGCCCGAATGGCACAACTCAAAACGGACAATGAGAACCGCCAACTACAACCCTGAGGTACTTTGTGCTTGTGATGGATTGGCACATGAAAGTAAGAATCCTGAAGGTCCAATGACAATTCAATCCTGAAGCTGGACAGCCTGAAAGATCTGAAAAAGGGTAACCAGTTGGAACTTTTTCCTCCCGAGGAACTTGTTCAAGCATCTTAAGTCCAAAATGGGTCTCAATCCTTCTTGGGGATTAGAAAATATAGAGTGTAACACCCTTTGTTCCTCTCCGTCACAAAGCCTCCTTGCCGTCCCTTACAATGCAGGGAACCCCATGCATTTCTGAAAATGGGACACCCGTGGGAATACACAGAGGTCTGACTTGCGCGAAGCAGGCCAGAATTTATTACCCAGAATCCCTGACAAAGTGAAAATTGTGTTTTTTCCCCACCAAATATCACACTGTCAGGGATTGTGGGTAATAAATTCTGTGCCACTTCACGCATTCCCACGGGTGTCCTTTTCGGAAATGCATGGGGTTCCCCGTTTCCTTGGTGGCTTGGACACCCTAGGCCCATATCTGTATGGTGTGCCTGCCTGGAAAAATTGTGAAATTCAGCTGTAGACTTGGGGGCAGGGGTCTTTTAGGCTTTCCCAGTGGCACCCAGGTAGGTGAACCCACACATGTGAGGTACCGTTTTCATCAGGACACCTGTGGGAACACGGGAAGATATGACATTTGTTGTGTTTGTGTGGTTTTCATAAAGTTTTTTTTTAAAACTTTATTTATTCAACTTGACAACACACAGAACAATACATCAGAGAGGAGCACATCATGCCATCAATATACATTTAAAACAAGAATCGTTAACAGTACATTAGGCATTAGAATGCAGACCACAGGGGGTAGATGGCTAGGGATGCATTGCGAGCAGGGCTAGCTAGTGTCAAAACGAGGGAGGGATCATCGGGGGGGGATTAGGAGGGGAGGAGAGTCCGGGTCAGGGCTCGAGGACGAGGCAGACAATTACAGAAGGGACGCCAAATGTCCCTTGGCCTCAAATGTGAATGCTGTAGTGCCCCCCGCCCCAGTTCTCCTTGGTGTTGTGCGCCCAGGTGACTGCCCTAAGCCACTGCGCGTGGGTGGGAGCATTGGGACAGAGCCAGCACAGTAGTATACAGCGCACTGCTAGCACAAAACAGACTTGCCAGTTTTCTAGAATCCCGTTTCAATCCGGGTAGACCATGGAATAGGCAGCGCATAGGAGAGGGGTCAATGGTGTGGTCTAGTATGTCAGATATAGTGGAGCATATGTCGTGCCAGTATTGCTCCAGGCTTGAGCAGTGCCAAATCATATATTGAATATAGGTAGCTTGGTCTGTTCCACATCTGGGGCAATTAGGCGACTTTTCATGAAACATGAGATGCAGTTTAGTAGGCGTGTACTGGTATCTGTGCAGAACCTTGAATTGCAGTAACTTAAACCTTGAATTGTAGGACACTTCCTGGGTCTGCACGCACATGCAGGACCAGCGCTCATCAGTAATCGCCACAGAGATCCTCTTCCCATTTGAGTCTAAGTTTAGAAAGGGGGGGGGGCTCTAGTTTGTAGTAGGTTGAGTCTTGATACCTTACCTCTGAAGGAATCGGAGGAGCATGGTTCTGTAATTCTGGGATAGTCTGGTGGGAGTGTGGGGAAATCGGGGTATCTGGCCTTAAGATTCTTGTGAAGTGAGGAGTATTGCAGCCAGGCAGATGGTTTACGCTTGAGGGAGGTCCGACGACTCAAGGAAGTTGCCTTGTACAAAGGGATCACGAAACGTCAAGAGGCCTGCCTCCACCCAACGGGACACAATGGGCTGAGGGATGTGTGGAACATCTGGGAAGAAGTTCTAGATTGGGAGGTCCCCATGAAATGGGTGAGGCGTAGCAACCACTGCCCATATTTTGGTAAGTGCTAGGGATGTGTTAACTACAGGGTCTGCTGAGTCCAGATCAGGGGGAACAGGCTTAAGAATAATGGATGCAATCGCACGCTCACCAATCTTCCGCTTCTCAAGTCAGACATGGGGGCGTGGTCAGTGGTGTTAAACCAATGGGATGCAAATTGGAATTGGGCTACCGCCCAGTACCTGAGAAAGTCAGGGGCGCCAAACCCACCCAGTTCCTTGGGGGGGGTAGTAAGAGTAGCAAGTTTGAGACAGACTGCACCAGAATGCCAGAGAAAGGTGCTGGTGATGCCGCGTAGCACCTTAAAGAATTTGTTGCCCGGCCATAGCGGGAGGTTGGTGAAGCGGTATAAAAGTTGAGGCAGCACTACCATCTTAAGTATACCTATTCTACCGGCTAGGGAGATGGGGAGTCTAGTCCAACTAGCGGTTTTAGTGGCCAGGTAAGTTAAGTAATTTTGATAGTTATCAATACGCAGCTTCTCCGTGTGTCGGGAGACCAAGACCCCCAGGTAAGTAATATTGGATTGAGACCAAGTGAAACCCATCAGATCAGAGGGAGGGTAGCGTGGTATCCACCAGCGGGAATAGGGCAGATTTAGAGCAAGTAACTCTCAGCCCAGATGTGTCCAAATCGGGCTACATCTTTGAGGATTGGAGCCAGGTTGGTTTCAGGGGAACGGATGTACAGGAGGTCATCATCGGCATATAAGGAGACTAAATCGGCCTGGCCTGCCGTGCGTAAACCTCCGAGAGTGTGACTCACGGATCATGTCAGCAAAGGGTTCCATAGCTATTGCAAAAACTAGCGGTGAAAAGGGGCATCCCTGCCGTGTCCCTCTGGCATTCTGAAAGGTGGCGGAGCATCTGTCCTCAGTGCGGACCTTAGCAACTGGGCTGGTGTAGAGGAGCCTGACCCAGGCTCGAAAGTTGGGGCCAAATTTACATTTTAAGGACTCGCCACAAATATTCCCAGAACACTGAGTCAAATGCCTTCTCCATGTCCAATGTAGCTGCCACCGCCTGCGTATTGGGGTTTATTCTACTAATCACATTGAAGAGTCTAAGGTTTAGGGATATGGACCTACGAGGGACAAAGCCCACCTGATCGGGGTGAATAACATGCGGCTTAAGTGGAGCTAGTCAATTGGCCAGTAGTTTAGCATATATTTTAACGTCACAGTTTATTAACGAGAGGGGGTGGTAGGAGCCGAACAGAGGGGGGGGGGGGGGGGGGGTGTTTACCTGGTTTCAGGAGGACTGTCATCGCCTCGCAGAGAGATGGTGGGAGTATACCTGTGACGCATGCCTCCTCCCATAGAGCCAATAATTGTGGGGCCAAAATAGCTTTGTAGCGCTTGTAGAGGTCCATGGGGAGGCCATCTGGGCCAGGGGCCTTCCCCGCCGCTAGCGACGCAATGGCCTCTGAAAGCTCTTCAGTGGTGAAGGGGCTTTCTAGGGAAGTGGAGGCGTCGGCAGACAGGACCGTGAGAGGGAGGCTATCGAGGTAAGAGTCCATTTCTGAAACATGGGGGCCAACGGCTTCCGTATATAGGTATTTATAAAATGTTAGAAACTTGTTGTCGTGAGGTAGCAAGTGTTCCGTCAGTTCTTTCTATCGCCGGGATGTTGGGGGCCCCAAACTCACAGCGTATCAACCTGGCCAGCATGCGGCCCGGTCGCTCACCCTCCCCGTATCGTCTAGCCACGTGAGGGCCTTCAAGTAATTTTACTTCTCGCACCGCATGACAGCAGACTATCAAGCTCCAGGCCCAATGACGCAAGTGTGTCGGGGAGTGGCCCTGGGCATACTGTGACTAGGTTAGCAAGGGACGATTCACTATATGCGATGTCCCTCCGAATGTTTAAGGATTCCACACCCTTTGGCTATAGCAATACCCCTAGTGAAAACATAGAATGAGTCCCAAAGGATAGCACGTGAGGGTACCGAATCTGTGTTGAGCTCAAAGAAATCCTCAATGGAGGACTCAAGCTCAGACGCGAAGGTCTGGTCAAGCAGGGCATGGGGCTCATTCTCCACGGTCTAGTTTTTTGGAGGTCAGGTCCCCAATTCAATGATATACCCACCGGAGAGTGATCAGATAGTGTCCTGGGAAGATGGACAAGTGGGACAGGGTCCTAATCAGGACATCCAATAAGAGCCATCTGTCTATCCGTGAATGCAAGTCATGGACAGAAGAATAGAAGGAATACATACGCGAATCCGGGTATATTAAGCGCCAGGCGTCAACCACTGCCAGGCAATCATGTCTGCTGCTTTGGAGAGTTGGAAAGGACTGGAGCCTGACCGGTCTAGGTCAATGTCTAAAATCGTGTTGAAGTCTCCCCCCATATAATCGGGATCTGGGGGTAACTCTCGGACCGAGGCTAAATGGAGGTAGAATTCAGGATCATCGATATTAGGGTCATAAATGTTCAGGATAGCTACCTCTTGACTTTGCAGTTTACCAATGATTAGTATCCATCTCCCGAGGGGGTCCATTTGTGAATGGGAACAGCGGAGCTTAAGGCTCTTGTGAATTAAGGTGAGAGTACCTCGACTTTGAGTGGAGTAATTCATGTACCACCTCTGGGGTCCCATTGTTTAGCGAATCTCTCATTGTTCAGTGCGAGCGTTGGTTTCCTGGAGGCATAGGACTTGAACACCCTGGCGTTCAGCATAGAGTTGTATTTGACGCATCTTTCTGTAGTTGCCCAGACCCCTGACATTCCAGCTCATGAAGGTTAGGTTACTACCCGCCATTAGCGTGGAGGGAATGTATGAGTTCTATACCACGCGTCAGAGTCAGCCCACACTTTCTCGAACCGGGTATATGTGTCCTGTTCTTAACTCTGTGTATTGTTAGTGTGTCATGAGTGGTCTCTCTGGCGGTTGTCAAGTCTTTAACATAATCACCCGATCCCCACCCCCACCACCATCCCACAACAAACTTTTCGGCATCAGCGCCTGGAGGCTGGTTAGCTGGCCCAGCGGAGGCACAGCAGACTGTAGGGCACATAAAAGGATCACTACTACAGCCAGATAAACCAGTATGAATAGCATGGGTACGTTACAAGGAATGTTGGGCAAGCTAACAGGGCTGGAACACCCAGGAAATGCATTTCTGTAAGGGTGATAGAGGACACTGCCCGGCCAAGGACCTAAACAGGGCCCCGGTATCCTGTCCAGGATCTAACGAAACATACCACATGTAACAAGAGCTGGGGCAGCATAAACGTGGAAGTTGCTGAACCCAATTGAAACATGTCATAAGAGGACTGGTGAACAGAGGATCAACTTGACAAGAAGCAACAAATTGAGAGAAGAAAAAAACAGCAGTTATGGACGGCACAATCACCATAGTGAGCAAGGCTAATTACGGCCCATCGTTAGCATAGGCCATTTAAAGGCAAATAAACAATAGACTGAAATTCACTGTGGTGTCGAGGGATCAGCCAGGGAAATGCTCTGGAATCATGAAAAAGAAAGTTTTGTTGGAGTGTTCGATCCTTAATTTAGCAGGAAACAGAATGGAGGAGTCTTTTCTTCACAGCCACGAAGGTTTGGCGCTTCCGCTGAACCGCCACCGAGTAGTCAGGGTAACGGTGGATCCTCGCCGGCCCCAGAAGGAAGTCTCCCTTGATCCTACCCGCACGTAGAAGGGCATCGCATTCACGCAAGTTTAGGATCCTGGCTATCATGGGCCAGGGAGGAGCACCAGGTCTGGGTTTTGCAGACAAGGATCGGTGTGCTTTCAACTGCGGGGAAAGTTTAGGGGAATCTAGGAGTGTCATGAGGATGCGTTCCACGTAGTTCTCCATGGGTTCTGTGATTATCCTCGGGTACTCAGACAATACGTAGGTTGTTTTCGTCTCGAGATCATGTTTCTTCTCGACCGCCGACACTCGGTTGGTAAGTGTGGAGACCGCAGCACTGAGAGCGCCCAGGTCGTCCTCAGCGATGCCCACTCTAGTTTCAATTTCAGCAACTCGATCGTCTTTTTTTCAATGTGAGCTTTTAGGGAGGAGATGGTCCCGTTTATGTCATCCAATTTGGTATGGTGTGTAGTGAACCCATCCCGAATGTATTCAAGCATCTTCTGCGAGTCGTCCGAGGGCGAGGAATCCGAGGCGGCAGCCGCATCCTCTGGGGCATTTCCGGCGCCAACCTGGATGGCATTTTAGTGAACATGTTTAGGGAACTTTGCTTTTTCTCTGCGCCAGCCCCCTTAGTCATGTGAGGACCGGGGTAGGGTTCCCAGAGGCAGCGAGAATGCAGGTGATTAGCAGCGGGGGTGATAACGGCAGGACCAGGGTTCTCGAGGTTAGTATTGGTGTGGGCCTTCGGATTGCTGAGTCTATGTCCCTCTCCGGGTCGAGTTAGAATCACCAGTGGAATTGTTCAGCGGCCACCACCACCGGAGCAGTATAGCACGTGCCGTATAAATAGGTGAGACTGCAACTGTCCTCCATCAGGGTTGGAACCCATCTTCAGCCAGTGCACGTGGAGCCACTAGATTCTGCTCCACACAACACTCACAGTGCCGGACCAACAGGATCCAATTCAGGGTTCAGTGTGGCTATACGAGAGCCCCTGGGCACGGCCCTCGTCATTACAGAAACCCCAGCACCACAGGGTGGAACGACCGGTGCAAGGGGTCACAAGTGGCCGCTTCCAGTGGGGGTGCGCCACCAGTCGTCGCGGGAATGGAGCTGGCACAATATAGCAGGACCAGTTTAAGTATAAGGTGGGAGACCAAGGGCAGTACCCACTCCCACCAAGTATGCCTGTGGCAAGCGCCAAGGTCAATGCTGCACAGTGTGCACCGGACAGACTAGCCGGCTTAGTGGTTAGACAGTCACCAAACACTTCTGTTCCCACATGGCCAACTTCCACCTGAAACAGTCAAAAGAGCAACACGTTCTGCTGGGAAGGGGTGATCATTGAGAGTTCCTAGTCAGACAAAAAGTCACTCAGCCCCTCAATGTTCCACAAGCACACTGCGCACTATGTATTACTTGCCAAGGATCCAATATCACTACTTATTGGAAAGTGCAAATGTTGAGGCTCGCAGCTGGGACCAGGAGCGCACGGAAAAGGATTCCTCGGTGGGTGTTCCCACGATGGATGTTTGAAAAAACACTGAGATGGAAGGGGAAAGGACCCCCCCCCCCCTGAGTCCAGGACAATGCGGCCTCCAAGTTTCAAGTCGCAAGCCCGGGCACAGGCAACCCACAGCAATGCAAGATGCAAAGCAGATTGCCGCCTCCAAGCCCGCCCACTGGCGGGGCCCAAGGTGAGCCCACAGCAGCAGGGGGGGGGGGGGGAAGGCTCTGCAGCTCCAGGGGAGGTCTGCCCGCCACCTTACCTCATTAAAGGCTGTGACAGGAGCGCCTCTGGAGGGGGGGGTGGAGTGAGGGAGGGGGGGCAGGCCAGCAGCACAGCGAGGCAGGGTGAGCAGAGGCGTCTCCAGCCGACTGCAGCGTTCTGGCAAGGTTAAGGGGCACCACAGGTCTTGGGCTCCAGCCACCAGTCCGTGGCAGGGCAGTGCGCTCGTGAGACAGACTGGTGTCCACCCGGGCAGTCCAATTCAGCTCGAGCGACCCGATGCCCCTCCCCCACGCAGGCCAAGCACGCCAGGGAGTCAAGTGGCACCGCAGGTCCGCACTCCACGGAGCACCGCCACGGGGCGGATCGGGTGTCAGTAGTGCCGTTCTGCTGATGGCAACGGCGAGGCACACAGAGGGTCCCTGGATCCAAAAGTCGGCCTGACGGAAGAATGCAGATTCATGCAGCCGCCCCAGCAATAATGGGTGATCTAGCTGTAGTGCGAGGCAAAATCAGGAATGTGCCCTCGTAGTCCAGAGCCTGAACTCAAGCGGCCATCTTGCTTCAGTGCAACAGTGCCCCCCACGCCCCTTCCATAACATTTTGACACATTTGCTGGTGCCCTTTGTCTCAACCCTTTAACTTCCCAAATGTGCCCTACATTTAGTCACCATACACTTTTGTAACCTGCACAAGTCACCCACCCTTGAAAAGGTCTGCCTGTGCTCTTTCAAAAAAATGTATGCTTGCCGTTCCTCACCACATTGGTTTTCCTGATTTACACATGCCAAGTAAATCTGTTCAGGCCGCAAGCATAAAACTCCTGTGTACCATGGCTCAGTGTTTGGTTTGTGGTATTGCTGGTTTTGTGAACCACTACAAAAAATGTGTGCTTTCCTAACTGCAGGAGTCGGGGGGAAATGTAGCAGAGCATTGTTTCTCAAAATTCATAGAAGCCATTGCCATACCAAGCTAACCATGTCCACCACATACCTTTTTTCAGTCATTTTCCTGCTTTTCCCCCCAATCTATGGCATTTTCCCCTACCTAGTTGTTGCCCGACTGTCAGGTTTCCTTCCCTTATTCAAGTTTCCTTCTCATTATTTCTCTTTATTTATCCTTTTCAGATTAGCTTTGTGTGGGTGGGAAGTTTTCTATTATAGTTGGTTTGGCCTTAACTTGCTGATTCAGAATCCTGGTTCTGACCCAAGGCAAAATGGAGCCTCACAGTGACAGCTCTGATTGGTTAGAAGACAATGCAGAACAACAATGAACATTCTAAACTGTCACTCTGTGCCTTTCATCATCAAAACCCCATCTGAGAGGACGTGTTTAGTGGCTGCTCCTGCTTTAGTCTTAGGCCTGGTGGATTTTATCCTTCAGGCGTCAGCAGTTGAGCGGCTACTTTCTTGGGGGTTACAGGAGAAGCTATCAGTTGGCAGGAATTCGTTTTTGAAGACAGGAAAAGCAGAAGATCCTTATGAATTCGCTCAGGAGATAAGTGACTTTATTTGTACTGTAACTCTGTTCATCATAATGACATTCTCCTTGAAAATTCGTGAAAAGTTGTGTTTGTACTAGAACTTTTGAACTCCCGGAGTGCACGTGTGTTTTCCAGCGCGGTGTTCCTTAGCGCGAGAATCTGTTTGTCGCGTGCAAATTCAAGTGCGCGTGTGTTTTCTAGCGTGGGTGTTCCGAGCGCGAGAATCTATACGTCGCTTGTGGACTAAAGAGCGCATGTGTTCCTTCGCGTGAGAATCAATACGTTGCGTGTGGAATAAAGAGCGCGTGTGTTTTCCAGCGCAGGTGTTCCGAGCGCGAGAATCTATACGACGCGTGTGGACTAAAGAGCGCATGTGTTTCCCAGCGCGAGTGTTCCTTCGCGTGAGAATCAATACGTTGTGTGTGGAATAAAGAGCGCGTGTGTTTTCCAGCGCGAGTGTTCCTTCGCGTGAGAATCAATTCGTCGCGTTTGAACTCAAGAGCGCGGATGTTTTTATTTCGCGTGTTCCGCGCGAGAACATTATTGCGCGTGTGGATTTTTACGCGTGTGGATTCTTTTGATCGCGTGTATTCGTTCGTAAGTGAACTCTTTGCGCGTCTTCAACCAGGAAGATTTCTAAGTGAAGTTCATCTGAATGGAGATAACCTGCGTGTGCGTTTAACACGTGTTTTTCTTCAAGGATTCAAAAACTCAAACTCAATATAATTAAATAGTTTGAAAAGTTTGAAAGAAAAAGAAAGAATATTTTAAAAAACTAACTGGACATCTAGGGCATTTGGGAAAAAAGACAATGAACTAAGATTTCCAGATTTGCCTAAAGTAAGAAGTTGCTGTGAATTTCAAGTGTCTCAAGTAAGAGATTTTCAGCTTCTTTGTCAGCTTCTCTAAGAAATTTCAAGAGAAGAGCCAGGTATGATTCTTCATTATTAGTTAAGGATTAATGTCTTCCCATTCATAAGGTTAAGTAAGTAAATTAAGGAATTGTATCTGCTATTCTTATATCCTCTGCAGGTTCAGCTCTGGTTAGCCTTGACGCAGTCTGCCTGGTGTTTTGTTATCCACTTCCCCCTTTCCCTTTGGGGTGTAGTTTACAGAGCTGAATTGAAATCTAGTTCTGGGAATTACATCTCAGGGGGATTGTCGGGGGTTCAGCAGCTTCCGCGGACACAGGACCTCTCAGCCCGAAAGAAATCTATGGCATTTTCCCCTACCTAGTTGTTGCCCGACCTGCACAAATCACCTCTTCCTAAACTTGGAATTTTGTCTACTTTTCAGAAATGTATGCCTCTGTCCTCCAATTCGGCTTTCCTACCCTTTTCTTCCATTCCGTCCATGCATGGCAAATTGTCAAAAATGGCCAAAAATCGCTTCCCTCGCAAAACGGTTAACCACATCAAAATCATTTTTTCGTTTCCACTCAACTTGTTCTTGAAAGCCCGGAAATTGGGGAATTCAGCACAGCAAACCATTTGTTCCTAGCCCTTACAAGTAAAGTCCACAGGCTTCTTTGTACATCTTTTTGGCATTTTGTGAAGAACAAAAAATGGCAAATTTTCATTCTTTTTGGTTATTTTCTCTCACCCCCCTACAGCAACCTAGGATTCCTGGGTGGCGCTACGACCGCCTACATGCGGGGAAAAGAAAGGGGCCAAATTTGGTCGAGATATCTCATGTAACAAAAAAGTAATAAGGCATTGAATGGCAACATACCAAAATCACCAAAAAGGCCTCGACACTGGGGGGAAATACCCAATGGCACTTAAAGGGTAAAGCAACAGTGATAGGACTACTACTTAGCTGGTAAACACGGTTATGTAGGTGAGAGTAGTGGAAGGGGCTGCATGAATACAGTTATTGCTGTACTACCCACCCAGACCACACTGATCTTGCCAGTCGCTGCTAGTTGACATCCAGCTGGCACCAGCTAACAAAAGCAAACACGGACTGCAGCTGTTTCTTCTGGAGCTGCTCTGCCTTCAGACCTTAGCCAAGGGCTGGCCAGGTAGGGGAGCTGCCCTGGGTGCTGGGATTGCAATAGGGCTGTAAGGCCTAACCAGGGAGCTCAGAGGGAGGCGAGGAACCAAGAAGAGGGTGAGAGGAGCGGCAAATGGGCAGCAATGAGCATGCTATTGCGCAAGGCTACAAGAAAGCGCAAAAGTGCTTTAAATTTAAATTCAGACAAACACGGGTCACATACCCAGAATCTTCCCTCTGCCACTAGCAAACCGCTTAACCAGGCTCAGGTGAGGCTGGGGGAAGGGGTTTGAACCCACACTGGCAAAGGACTCACTCACTTTTTATGCAAGCCCTCTTGAAACTTAAGACATGCTGCAGGTCCAAGCAAGTTAGGTGAATTGACCATGCAGAGACCGTTCATTGGTATCTGTGAAAAGGTGCCAAAAACACAGATCTGTGTGAGCACAAAGAATCCGTTGCAGGGGGTCCCCTCTCTGCTGTTGCAACATCCCCTCAAGAGTCTTTCATCACCACAAACCAGGAACAGGCAATGCAGCTACTGCATTGTGACGGCGCCTGGCTTCATGACTTCTCAGGTACTGTGGGACTCTTGGTAATACTTGCCTTGCGTCATTCTGTTGCTCTTGTTGCTGGAGTGCTAATTCGAGTGTTTGAGGCTTCGCCCATACACTTCACTTATGCCTAACACTTGTGCACATTTAGGGAGCCTTTTCCGAAGTATCTGCACCCTTTTTACAAACAAAAGCTTGCCATTTACTTGTAACTGAAGAATCCTATGAACCTTGCCTTTTCTACAGCTGTGCCTTGTCTGACTGAAGAAACCAGACCTAGATAGGAACGGACAGCTAAAGCAAAGTATTACAAGTCTTAAGGAGTGCTTACCTGCTTTTGTCGGTTTTCATTCCTACAACATAACATTGCGTTACTAGAAAAGTGGTTTTACCTACCTTTGTATTGCATTCATCAACCTTATAATTCTTTACACTGGTTTACTCACCTGAATTCCTGCAATGGTTTTCTCTTGCATTTACTAGCTTTAAAATAGTATGTACCAATAAGCCTGGCGGCTCTGTTACCCTACCAAACTATTGAGTGGTGCAGGTCTATACTTGACGTTGGAGCACTGTATACCAAGGGAACAATTTTATAAAGTCCTACCACAGGTGGTGTTTAGAAAAACTCCCTAACAGCCCAACTCAACTTCCACTGCTCTGCCAAGTTCTTCCTGAACATGAAGGTGCATTTGGCAATTGCCGACAGGCCGCAGTGCGACCAAAGCAGCATGTCAGGAAATTGCCCACATTAAAAGTGGGCAATACGGATTAATCATTGAGCCTTTGGGATGGAGGCTGAAGACCTTCCTCTTTCCAAACACTTAAGTGGATGAATATTTGGGAGATTATTTTGACAATCAGCTTGCTGGGGGTGATCTGGGACTCATGAATGCCCAAGATGGAGACTGATTGGCATAGACACTATGGTCAAAGGTAAGCTAGAAAAGGACAAAAGTAAAAATAAACACACCTTGAAGGGCTATTGAAGCAAATTGGGAAGTATACTGTTTGGGTGGTAAGTGATGAGAGGAAAACCCATTTAATCCAGACAAATGGCCCAGGTAAATGCATTTAAATGTAGAATACACAACTGCCAGAACAAATTTAGAACTGGAGTACTTTATTAGTTTGCAACTAAGAATAGTAACTATTGAAAGACTGTACAAAGAATGGGTTTGCGGTTTTTGGTTCAGTTCAGTCAAAAACATTCACTATAGGCATCCGATAAGCTTAGTTTTAGACCTTCACTTCATACTTACATGCCATCTTGGTCACAAACAGTATTAACCCAAAACGGCCACTTAAGTGGGCATGTTGCCAAAGGAAATCAAATTTAATAAAATCAAAATTATAATAACTGGTTCACTTTATTCAAACTAAATACATATTTGCCCTTTAATATGTCATTTCTAATATATCATTTAATAAATGAAACAAGGCTATGTAAAAGATGGTCCTTGAGAAACGTAAAAAATGTTTGCGTACATAAACCCCCCTGGCCCCCCCCAAAAAAAAAAAAAAAAAATGATATACTTTAAAGCAAATGTACATAAATCCGTGCAATTTACCACAACGGTTTAACTGCAAAAGTGAAAAAGCCTTTGATAACATTGGACGATTTGAGTCAGTCAACTTAAAACACATTTAATACTTAAAAAAATGAATTCAGACAAAACAGCCATCAAGGTTAACAGATTTGACAAACTATGGCTCAAGGCATCTCTCAAATACATGTTTTAACACATCACCCAAGTGGTTTACTCATGGATGTTTAATAGGAAAGATTAGATTTCCCCAAAATTAAAGGCAGAGTATAACATTCTTGACATCTATTGATGACTTTTCTTCATGTTGGAATATCTGAATTAACCCCTAGCTTCTGTGTCGGGCATAAACTAGATAATTCAATGTTCTGAATGATAAACTCTTTCAGAGCATAGCATTACCAGGCCAACTAATTAACCTTACTTAAGCAGTCACAAGGAATCCTGGGTGAACAAGACTAATAGTCACGGCCAAGCGTTTCCCCTTTTGTAAAAAAAAGGCACCAATATATCCAGCCAAGAAGTAACAGTATTTTGCGTGAACTGCAAAGATCTGAAATACATCATAACAAAACTGATGGGGTTAACATGTATGCTTGCTTTTAAACAGTTAACGTGCTTAAACAAAAGAAACGAGGTAAAGTTTCATATTTATTACAATTGTCTATACATTAGTATGCTGTGCCTAAAAAAAAGGGTTCTATATATATTGAAGAAACATGAAACTTGTGGCCATTTTTCAGAATCCAATACAAATCATTGTTCGCTCCATTTTGTACCTACACATGACCTGCGGGGTCCAACTCCCCGGACTTAATGTTGCTAAACATAATTGTAGTGCATCAAATATCGGAACTAGGACCCTCAAAAATGATTCGCCAAAGTTACAAGTTTAACAAAAAAGAAATAACTTTTCTGGACTTGTATCACAAAAAAGGTAACGTTCCATTTGTTTCTGCTGCGGAGAAAGCTTCCTCTGGTTCGAGATACATGACAGGGTAAAGTCACTGAGCAAGCAGAAAATGAAAGTGTTTGTGCCAACTGGATAACGAAGGATTCTTCAGAGTGAAAACAAACCAGCAATGGCATTGTCCCAAGATGTAAAGGTTGAATAAAAACGTGGCACCAAACGGGTTACAAAAAATGTACAGCAGCTATTGTCTTGAGGTCCAAAGCTGGTAACCCAGGTATCTACAGGAAACTTCAGGATACATCTGCAGAAAGAAATTAATAATCTTTAAACTGCTTAAACTTGCTAGTTTAAAAAAGCGAGACAAATGAATAGGCTTCAGATTTTAGTAACTTTTTCAGCTTCCTCGATATGGCGTCACCCCCATCTGCAGGAAGCCACAGTATGCTTAAACCTCTGTGCTTGCAAAGACCCAGCTGAACACATCCCTTCCCGTTGCCCTACTTTGTGGTTTCACAGGCCTGTTGCATTTTACGGAATGCATTTGGGGACGCGGGGGTGTGAGGAGTGCATCCTTGCCTTCAGTGAATATCTTGGGCTTACTTCAATAGCCTAACACTGGCGTAGCAGGCGTCCATGCAGCTTACGTGGTGCGGGGGCCCGTCACCCCATGTTCAGGTGGGGACTGGGATGGGGCAGACTGCAGCTTGGGAAGGAATCCCCTACTGCCCCCGAGCAGATCCAGGAAGTTGTGCTTATGTGGAGGTACTGACAGCGCCAGCTTGGACAGGTTTTAATCATTACTGGCATTATGCAGAAAGCAAATAGGAGTATGTTCTTATGTGGCAATACGGGCATACATTTGGTGAAACCCAGCATGGCAATGTATGGGCACAACAATTTTTAATACTGGCATCTAATCTGGAGAAAAGCATAAAAAACGCACTGGGAAGTTCTCCTGTACACTGCTGATGACTTAAATCAATTGGATTTTTTCGTGAGTTACCTACAAAACCGATTGAAAAGGGTCTGGCTTTTTATCAAATAGTTCACATAAAGGCTGCTGTAGAATGTAGAATTTTAACCCATTATTCAAGCCATTCTCAGGGGGTCGGGAATCACCCCCTCAAACCCACTTTTGTTGGTTCAAACTTATGTTCTGATGCACTCATACTTGTAGCAAATATTTACAAGCCTCGAAATAAATTCAGCCACCCACCACGGTGACTGGTACGGTGCCAATCATCGGCCCCTTGTTACTAGGCTAGGTGAACTATGTAAGCTTTATTTAAAACCACTTCCATCTTTCACCTAACTGTGTGCATGGCGCTGCAGCAGCAAGATCATGGTCATTACACACGCGTGGTGGTCAGGTAGGCCTCGAGTGTGGCCAGTCTCATGCTTTGTCAAACAGCTTGAAGGGCTTTCAGCATGGATTGATGGAGGGTTGCCCAAATGATTACGCCGCTGTGACCTATCCCAGTTCAATCAGGGAGAAGCAATAGTACGAGCATCCAACGCTTAACTTCCCTTGTGGGAAATTCTGCCTTCACCAGGGAAGAATGCCCCTGAAGCCAGCCAAACTCACAATCACATTTATTTGTTTGCTTCTTAGGTGCTTATACAATATACTGTTTCAAAGCAGCCACAGGGCAGGGAGAAAGCAACACATTACAATGCAATATTTAAGCGTAGAGGGGGAAGATTGAGAGGATGCAACAAATGACTTACCTGCAACTATTATTCTCCAGCATGGGTCTGGCATGGATTCACATGCTCATGAATAAAGAATACATTGCAGTACAACATTATACAACCCCAGAAGGTGGCAAGGCTCAACAGAAGCAATTAACACTTAACCCTGGAACAGACTCACCTCAAGGACCAGATTGCATACACTGCCTGGCCAACTCTGGACTCCTCCCTGGAATCCCTGTCAAAGCAGTAGACCTTCATGAAGGTATGGGTGGCCCTCCACGTTGCATCCCTTCAAATGTCGAGCTGGGGATCACCAGAAAGGAACGCAGTCGTCGCAGCAATGGCTCTTGTGGAGTAGGCTCTCAGACAGCACAGCAGACGAAGGTTAGCCAGCCAATGACAGTGCACGATGCAGCCGGAGAGTCATCTTGAGACGAGGCTTTTCCATGATTCACAGGTCCAAAGTTAAAACATTTGAGAAGTCATCCAAAAACGTAGAACTTGAAGACCCAAGCAACATCCAGAGAAAGCAGGGTCCTCTCCGCCTGCAAAGGTTTTGGGAAGAAAACAGGCAACACCAGAGGCTCGTTGAGGTGGAATTCCGATGGTAACTTGGGGTGCGTACCCAACCCCACCCTCAATTTGTGGCAAGTCAGATACGGCTGCTTGCAAGACAGGGCCTGGATCGATATCACTCGTCAGGCTGAAGTGATGGCGACAAGGAACACGTTCTTCCACGAAAAGAAATAGTGTGGGGCCTGATGCATAGGTTCGAAGGGTGGCCCCCATGAGTCTCGTCAGTACGACACCTTCACCTATGTGAAAGATCACAAAATCACCTTGACAAATCCGTGGGACCACAATGAGGATCTCCCCGGGGATATGGTGTAGCGTGAGCTAGCTGCCAGGTGTACGATGGATGCATGAGCCGGACCAGCTTTCGGCAAGGAAAGTATGGAAGAATCTGTGGGGCTGTGACAGCCAAATCTTCTGCAACCAGCACTACGCAGGGAAACGCTTCCGCTTATGGCTGTAGCACTTTAGTGTCGACGATGCCCCGATTTTGGCGAGGACTTCCGTGCAGTCCGCTGGCAGCTCATAACCTCCAAACTAAATCTGCAGGAGCCATGACTTCAGGTTCAGAGATCCTGAGTCGTGATTGCACCTGTCTGGTGAGCAGATCCGCCAGTACCGGCAACTTGACTGAAGGTGACACTCACTGGCTAAGTAGGCCAGGATACCGTCTCTGCCTTGGCCACACCAGGTCGATGAGTATCATTTTGCAGCAACACTGTTAATCACACATAGGAGAGGAAGCAGAGAAAAATCATACAGAAACAGCCCTCCTCAAGGGAAGGAGAATGGATCCCCCATGCTCCTTGGTTGGCGGAATCTGCTGGCAAACTTCTGGCACTTTGTTTGCTGCCGTGGCAAACAGATCAATGGGAGGTCAGCCCCATTTAATGAACAAACAGTCCAAACAGTTCCTACTCCTAGCAGGAGTGCACTTCCCTGCTAAGGGAGTTGGCGATTGTGTTCTTGACACCTACCAGGTGGAATGGGACAAGGAACATTCCCCTGTCCAATGGCCAAATGCCACAAATCTTGAGTGTCGGGGAGAATTCTCAGAAATGTGTTAATTCCCTTCCACCTTAGAGACCACCAGCTCGTGGGGGTCGTCCTGGGGATCTGGTGAAGCAGGAGACAGCCGCCAGATGAACCTTGATGGAAGCGTGGGCCAGCCCCGACTTGGCCAACGACAGCAAATATGGAAGCACCCGAGGAGCCTTGATTTTCAGCGTGTCGATCTTCTGAAAAACGACAAACGGCAAATCTCTTCCACTTAAGTCTGTAGCATTTCAGAGAAGACTATACTTTGGCAAGACCTCCTTTCCAGTCTGCCGGGAGATCGTAGCCACCGAATTATAACACTGCAGGAGCCAGGCCTTCAGGTTCAGAGAGCCTGGGTCGTGGTGAAGAATGGCACCTCCTCTGGCGAGAAGATCCGGGACCAATGGCAGCTTGCCTGGAGGGGGACGCCGACATGCCGATAAGGTCCAGGTACTATATCTTGGCCAAGCTGGTCCAACGAGGATCGTTCTGTACCAGGACGTCCAAGTTGAAGAAGAAACGGCGGAACGCATACAAAACAGGCCATCCTAAGGGAATGAGCATGCGTCCCACGTGCTCCCCGGCTGGGGAAACCTGCTGGCGAACCTATGGCACTTGGTTTTCGTCACAGCAAACCAATCAATTTTGGGATTGCCCCATCTGCAGAACAGGTGGTTCACTTGGTCCTGCCGAAGCTCCCACTCGTGGCAAGAGCATATATCCCTGCAGTAAGCAACGGTGTTTGCTCCTGCCAGATGAAATGGAATGAGGAACATTCCAGGGCGACAGCCCAGTGCCAAAGGTCCTGTGCCTCTTTGGAGAGCGCTGGGGATGTGGTGCCACCCTGCTTCCTGATGTAAAACATTGTGGTGGTATTGTCCATGAAGCCCTGCACCACCTTGCCCCCTGAGGGACAGAAGGACATGAGGGCCCAATACACTACCCGAAGCGCCAGCACGTTGATGTGCAACGAGTTCTCCGGCAGCCACGGCCTCTGTCGTAAAGACTTCCGGTGTGAGCTCGCCATCCTTCCAGGGAGGCATCTGTCGAGAGTCTCCCGATGTGGTGGGGTCTGGAAATCCGTGCCTCAGGACAGATTAGCGCACACCCCAGTACCTTACCGCTCGACAGAGGCCCTCGTCGAGCGTGATCTTGTCCCGGAAGCTTTGCGACACTTGTATCCAACGGCTGCCGAGAAACGCTTCTAGTGGACGCATCCGTAGCCTGCAGAGTCATATGAGAGATGCATGAATAATAGAGGAGCAATATCACTGCCAGATACACACCTGATCCACACATCGGGTGTAGGTAGACTACTCAACAGGTAATATTAATTCTTCAGTCCGAAGGGAAGGGCCTTGAATTGGTAATGCTTCCTTTGAACGACGAAGCGCAGAAACTCGGTGTCCCTTGTGAATTGGAATGTGGAAGTACGCATCATCCAAGTCCAGCAATGACAAAGTCTCCCTCTTCGAGCTGTCCGAGCACGTGCCCATACCGAACTTCTGGGACTTGATGCATTTATTCAGTTGTCGGAGGTCGAGGATGGGCCTCCAGCCACCGGTCTGTTTCACGAGGAAGTACCTTGAGCACACTCAGCCGCTTTGGGACGAGCTCTATCGCGCCTTTCTTTAGCATCGCCCGCAACTCCAGCAGCAGCTGAGGGACATGGTTTTGCTGCTGGAGCACCAGTGGTATTAGGGGACACTTCTGTTGAAATTCCAGGGTGTGTCAGTGGGCGAGAGCATCAATCATCCAATGGTTGGTGGAGATTGTCTTACACATGATGACCAAGTTCGCCAGCCACCTCCCAACGGTGTGCATGGGTGGGGGCCCGATGCTACAGCCGGTTCAATCTTGCTTGGATGTCGGAGGGCCGCCCTGGGGTCCCTGGTGACGACAGTCCTCCGAAAGCTTGAAAGGCCCCTGTTGGTTTCCTGGGCCGAGGAGCAGGAGGGCTGCTGATAGAAAGGAGTTCCTGCCGAAACCTTTGGAAGATCTTTGGTACTTTCCTCCTGAGGGCTGAAAGTATGGGCGTTGCTGTTTGAGTGCCCAAAGCACTTGACGGCCTATAGAGACTCATTTACGGCTTTTCCGAAGCGGTTGTCCCAAAGGGCATGTCCAGAACCCTCGTCTGAACGTCCAGACGAGTTAGTGGCCTTTAGCCAGCCACAAAGGTGGCAGATGCTGTTGCCCATCTGACGGAAACCCGCATCTGTGATGTCCGTGGCCACCGTGATGGAGTGGTCCGATGCCACCTTACCTTCTTGCAGAATTTCCAACGCTTCGGACCTCTTTGTCAGGGAGGAAGTACAGGATTGGAGCGATATTGAACTATAGCTCTCGGTCATAGCGTGCTGCAAGGGCGTTGGTGGCCTTGATGGTAGTGGGCGCAGAGTAGATAACCCGTCATCCCATGGCATCTCATTTCTCCCCTTGCTGTCCGGAGGGGTGGATGCTGCTGAGGAAGAAGCGCACAACGACTTCTTGGCCGCTGCCAGAGTCTGGCGATGGTTGGGCCTGCAAGCACTTGGGCACAGAGTAGGGCACCCTGTACTTCAAGGCGATCCCTCTTCGCCGGAGGCGTAGAAGGGTTCTTCACGAGGGGCAAGCCTTCATCCCAAATGTCATCCAAGAGTGGGACCGAGAGGATGGTCTGACTTGCGGCGTTGGTACAGAAGCCCTGGGGTGAGCTGGAAGAGTTCTGAAGCTCTTGCGAGCATGGAGTGAAGCATGAAGAGACTAGAGACCCCCCCCCCCACCATTGTCTGTGCCAGTCATCGGGTCTGGGTCCGCCTCATCCCTCGGGCAGGGGGAAGTGGTGAGGGTGGCATGGAGGCGAAGGGTGTCTTCCTCTTCTTGGCCGGTGGTTCCTCCGTCACCGGAGGATCAGTCATCACCACGGGCAGAAGACTGCCACAACGGTGCTTCCGGGGGCAGTGGAAAAGCAGCGCTTAGCCTTCTGTTGGACTCCCGCGAGAGGGGCGCCCTCCAAGGTCTTAGCCCGCTCAGCTTACTTGGAGCCGGGAGAGGCATGCTTCTGGGTCCCACCCAGAGCAGGGGCCTTGGCCTGTAGCCACTTTCAGCCGCTTATGTCGATCCTTCAGTGTGCGGGGGTCCATCTCCTGGAAAAACACACAATCATCCTCCTTGTGTGTCGGGTACAGGCAGTAAAGGCACTGGGCATGTCAGAGAAGGCATTCTGTAAGCCGCTGTCGGAGCCAAGCTTCAATGGGGACGAATCCTCCTCCTCCAACATGGTCCACGCGGCGCAGGTCTGAAGAATCTTCTGCAAGCCTCCATGAAGAAACGCGACGAAATACAGCCTTGAGGGGGGCTGAACCCATTAAACGGGTGCCCGTTAATCAGAAGGTGGATCGATGGAGCACAAGGCTCGACTGTCCGTAAAATAGAGTAAACTTCCAAAAAGCAAAAAAACAGTAAAAAGCTTGAGAACTAAACACGACTCCCAACACTTGAACGTGCAGTAAAAATCTGAAGATGGCTGCCAGAGGTGGGGGCTTAGGCAGAGGGCAGTCATTGGCTGGGGCAGTACAACCTGGAGCTCAGCGATTGTTGTTAGGAGAAAGGCAGTTTAGAAATGAAACAAATTGCTTTCTTCTTTACAGAGGATTCCCAGCCCGACAACGGGGAATATTCATGAGCATGTGAATCATGCCAGACCCCATGCTAGAGAAGTATTGTTCTACTTGTGTGTTCCTTGACTGTTTCACTGTGTGCTAATTGTAGACCGCTTATAAGCTCACCACCTCTTGACACTTAGCCTACACCACTCACCGCGCTACCTACTCACCGCGCTACCTTGAACTGGTTTGGCTACAGCTCCGAGTTGCCCCTTTCACAATACTAGGTTGGCCTAAACATCTGAACACCAGGCCACAGTATAGAAAATCAGTCTCAACTGGTCTGCCCTGTCGAGTGGGTTACTTTCTTTACCAATTACTGTAGACATGCAAAGTTGGTTTGTTAGCAAGTTAGTGTTTTCTTCAAACCAGATATTGAAGTCTGCTAGCATGCTCAAGTGGTCATTTTATGGCGATGTTGGTGATTGCTTCTAGGAATATGTCTGAAGGGAGGGGTTTATGTCTGGTCTGTAGCTAGGTACATTCTTCATTTCTACCAAATATTCTACACCTTCCAGACCACCCCCTGTTAGGCAGAGTTTGTATGCAGTACCCTTTGGGTGCACTACACAACACTGACTACAGGTATAGGCAACCTAACCTTTGGTATAAGCTTGCACAAGTTTTGGTAGCGTGTTGAGCAGCCAGGCGTACCTCAAGAGGTGTCAATGTGAGCTGTAGGGGAGTTCGAGATTCACAGTGAAAAGTATTCAAATACACAAGGTTTATTGAATGCATTGTCAATTGGAATAAACCTTCAAAAGGGAGCAAGTAACACATACACTTCAATACTGTACACTTAGTTTCTAATTCAGTAAAGACCCTTTTGGGATGGGCCACAGATACAACCTACACCCTCAAGTGACTTCAATAGCTAGGGTGCTGGGGACACCAATCTTACTGTTTGAATTTAGAATACAGTTAGAAGTTGGTAAAAGGAAAAGATTACTATAACAAGAGACCACAAATATTCTTAAGCAGGCAAATACCTTTGGATCCTCTAAGAAGTCTTTCAGTACAACAGGCTAAGCCAAAGTAAATGGGCCAAAGTCTTATATAGGATGAAGCACTTCTGGTAGTTAAGTAGAAAAGTCTTTGCACAATGTTTTAGAAGTATTTGAAGAGAAGAATCAAATGTAGGGCCACAAGCTGATTACTTACGAGTAGTAGAAGCAAGAGGTTAAGTTCTCAGACAGTACCTTTCTATTGAAGAAAAAGTGCAGCAGATTACTTCTGTTCCTGGGCCTCAATCTTGGGGACAAGAGGGAGGACTTCTGGGGACTCCTGCACTGCAATGGGATGTTCACAGCTTGCAAGCGGCAATCTTCAAATCAGTTGAGTGGATCTAGGTCACCTGGCCTAAGCCCTGCCATCCTGGTACCTGCCTGCTGCTCTTCACCATTTAGCAAGCCCCGCCCACCTGGTACCTTCCTTCACCATCACGGTCTTGTGGCCAATGCCGGATTTGACTTTTATGGACTACATTCATTCACGGTGCGTCACTCTCAACTCTCATGCTGGACTTCCTTTGCATCTTGTACTCATGGTGGCCCTGAATCATGCTGTTCCCATCTTCAACTTGTATCCTGGTTTGCAACATTGTGTTACTACTGACTTCTGCAATTGTATTTGCTCTCCACTCTTGCTTCTCCACTCTTTAACTGCTTACTCTTTTCTCTCGTCCTTTCCCTTCTCCCTTTTCCCATCTCCTCCCCTTACTTTCTTCTATGCACTTTATCAGAATTGTCCCTGGACCCAATATGATAGCAACCTCTTCTGATTCCTCCATCCTCCCATTACTGTTTTTTCCTCCCCACCACCCCTTCAGCACTATCTGAAATGTCATCAGGCCTAGTATGATAGTCGCTTGTTTTGTTCCTCCCCTCCCTTTCGGCACCCCTCTCCCTCACCTTTTGTTTTTCTCTGGCTCTACCAGAAATGTAGTCAGGCCTAGTACGGTAGTCGCCCGTCTGTTTCCATTTCCTTCCCAATCTCCCCCTACCTTCCTTATCTATGTCTTAGCTCTTGCACTATCTGAAATGTCATCAGGCCGAGTACGATAGTTAATTTCACATCCTTACTGTTCATGGCCTGTAAGAATGTGGCTGTATTTTCCCTTGTTCCCTCCCTTGCAGCGCTTTGAAACACATGGTGTATAGGCTCTATATAAACAAACAATCATATCAGTTGCTGTTCATGGTTTTAGCTCCTCGCCTCTACCGCAAATAGCAACACTGCGGCTCCTGGCAGTAGAGATGGACTTTCCTCGCTTCTGGGGTCCTGCACTCTGTTGAGGGGGGCTCACTCTCGGTCAGTCCTGCTCTCTGGAAGTCTGGAGGATCTTCCTGGAGCTCCAAGCGAGCTTAAAAGTAATTCACACAATCTGGTGTTCCTCCTCCCTGGCTATACGGTTTCCAGCACCAACTCTGGAAATTCAACCAGCTCCGAAATGGATGTCCAGGTGGCTTACTGAGTGGATTGGTCCCACCAACTCAAGGGGAGAAGTTGCCCTTGCAGGGGCTTATCTGTCGATACGAATTTGGAGTTTCAGCACAGCAGCAGGGCTTCACCAGGCAAACCAACGGTCCAGGAGTTGCAGCAGGAGTACTCTTAAAGTAGTTCTTCGGTTCCTTCGTCCAGTGGTCGACTGCCTTCCAAGCAAAAGCCTCGCCTTTTATTGAGTTCTCTCCCATTCATTCCAGCCTAGATGTCAGCCAGCAGGGTGGCTGTCCTTGCCGGACAGTCAGCCAGCCAGCCAATCACGCCAGAGTGCATTTGGGTCTCCTAGGAGACTAAGCAGTGAGTTTCGGGCACCTCCCTCGCTTCCTGCCTACCCATCAGACACCCTGGAGCCAGAGGCAGGATTCACTTGTGAATCCCAAAGGCAAAGCGAACAATGGAACCAAACCTGGTTTGGCGCGCATAGTAAATCTCAAGGACCTTTCCACAAAGAAATGGCGAAATAAGACTGGGGCCATTTTGCCAAAAATGGTACCCTTGGGTGCTTTACTGCAGCTGCGAACGCAGCCCGCAGTAAATGCACACCACGGTAGTTTAAACAAAACCACTGCCACTAGCCATTCAGTGAGGAAAGGCTAACAAAAAATGTTACGAGAAGCTAGACAAAGGGTTCACTAGGTAACCCCCTCCAGCACCCTATTGTAAGATAGTGTGTGCTGGGACTAGAAAGTTACAAATGTCAGTCATTATCACTTTACTGCTCTGGGAAACAGTTTATCCCAGAGAAGATATTTAAACCTTTGGGAAATCTGAAAGACTTCCCTTTACCACTGCACTGAAGGTGCTGTGCGACGCAATTTAAAAGATGCCTATGGAGTATTGTATTGGTTATACATTGTGTTTTATTTTGATAGTACTTACCTTTGAGGCTTTATTTTACCGGTGACTGTATATGGCATACATGACTCACTGTATTTGTTGCTTGTATCTGCTTAGATTCACACGCTATGCATAGATTAGCAAGCAGTATCTGGAGAAGGAGGTGGGATGTGAGAAGGTACAGCGACAAAAGTTACTCTTACCTGGTAACGTTCTTTCAATGGGATTGTCAGACGTATTCCATATCTATGACAGTAATCACCACAGCTGTGCTGCTTTGGAAAATCTCTCGCTGTCTGCATCCGTCGATGACATTGATAAGCTGTCCTAGGGGCTCTGTCGCGCAGACATCACCGGATGTTATAAGTAGGACGCACGACAGCCGCAGCCTCAGTGCAGTTTTTTCCCCAGAACGTGTGGCACCAATCTACTGCCAATATGACCACAAACTCTTGCGGAAACGTAAGCTGCCATCGCATAAGACATTCTGTAGCGGGGAAGGCAGGGAGGGAGCGATATGGAATACATCGGACCATTCCATCGAAAGAACGTTACCAGATAAGAGTAAGTTGTTCTTCGAGGGGATTGGGTCCTCCGATGTATTCCATATCTATGAGACTCCTAAAGCAGTACTAACGTAAGGAGGTGGGAAAAGAATTTAGAATACACAAATTTAGAATGCCCAATCAAATTGCAGAGTAAAGGACCGCCTTGCCAAAGGCCAGATCCTGCCCATGGATAGAAACAAGGGAGTAGTGACGTACAAAAGTATGGACCGAAACCCATGAGGCTGCATCACAGATGTTACGAATAGGAACACACCTCTGCAGGGCAGTAGAGGCAGCCATACCCCTAGTTGAATGGGCCCATAAGCCTACAGGAGGATCCTTCCCCGCCAGGCGAGAACATTCAGAAATTGCCAAGATAATCCATCTAGACAAAGTCTGCTTAGTCACAGCTTGTCCCAAACGCCTTCCAGCGTAACCAATAAAGAGCTGATCGTCCACTCTGACCCGGGACATGCGTGAAATGTAGACACTTAAAGCTCTCCTAGGATCGAACCTCTGGAGCCTCGCCCTTACCAGGATGCAGAGGATAAAATGCCGGAAGAACCACCTTCTGGCTCAAATGAAATTCCGACACCACCTTCGGAAGAAAGGAAGGACGAACTCTAAGGACAACCCTGTCCTTATGAAACACAGTGAAGGGTGGTTTAACTGACAGTGTGTCAGGTTTCCTTCCCCTATTCAGGCTATTTTCCCTTATTCAAGTTTCTTTCCCATCATTTCTCTTATTATCCTTTTTAGATTAGCCTTGTGTGGGTGGGAAGTTTATTGTAGTTTGTTTGGCCTTAACTTGCTGATTCAGAATCCTGGTTCTGACCCAAGGCAAAATGGAGTTTCACAGTGACAGCTCCGATTGGTTAGAAAACACTGCTGAACAATGAACATTCTAAACTGTCACTCTTTGCCTTTCATCATCTAAACCCCAGCTGAGAGTACGTGTTTAGTGGCTGCTCCTGCTTTAGACTTTGGCCTGGTGGATTTTATCCTTCAGGCGTTAGCAGTTGAGCGGCTACTTTCTTGGGGGTTTCAGGAGAAGCCATCAGCTGTCAGGAATTTGTTTTGAAGACAGGAAACTCTGAAGATCTTTAAGAAATCGTTCTGGAGATAAGTGACTTTGTTTTAACTGCAGCTCTGTTTATCTTAATGACATTTAAGTGAGAACTCGTGAAATGTTATCATTGAATTTATATTTTTGAACTTTGAGTGCGCTTGAATGCTATTTGTAAAACGCGTACTACGTGTAATCTGAAACTATCCGTTGAACCTTTGCGCGTGCGAGATTATTCAACTGCGCGTGTTTTTCAGCGCGTGTTATTCCTAGCGCGAGCATCTGTTCGCCGCGCGAGAACTCAATTGTGCGTGTGGTTACCTGCGCGTGCTTTTTAACGCGTGTACTCGACCGCGTGTGAACTCTTTTGCGCGTGGGTTATAAGGCACGTGTGAATAAGCGTGGTAATTCATCAGCGCGGGAGTTTACAAGCGCGTGTGTTATCTGCGCGTGATTCCGTTTGCGCGTGAATTCTGCTTTGCGTGTTTTTACAAGCGCGTGTTTTCTGCGCGTGGACTTTTCTTACAGAGCGCGTGTTCAACGCAGGAAGTTTTCAACGTGCGAATCTTCTGTATTGAGATTATCCGCGTGTGTGTTTAGCACGTGTTTCTTCAAGAATTCACAAACTTTATTGAATTGTAAAAACAAAAGAAAAGTTTAAAAGAAGAAAGAAAAAATAAAGACTAACTGGACAACTAGTGAATTTTGGAAAAAAGGCAAAGAGCAAAACTTTCCAGGTTTGCCCAAGAAGTTGCTGTGAATTTCAAGAGTCGTAAGAGATTTTCAGCATCTTTACAAGCTTCTCTAAGAAATTTCAAGAGAAGAACCAGGTATGATTCTTAATTATTAGTTAAGGATTTAAAGTCTTTCCCGCTATTAAGGTTAAGTAAGTAATAAAAGGATTGTATCTGCTTTCCTTCTATCCTCTGCAGGTTCAGCTTTGGTTAGCCTGGACGCAGTCAGCCTGGTGTTTTGTTATCCACTTCCCCCTTTCCCTTTGGGGTGTAGTTTGCAGAGCTGAATGGAAATCTAGTTCTGGGAATTACATTTCAGGGGGATTGTCGGGGGTTCAGCAGCTTCCGCGGACACAGGACCTCTCAGCCTGACAGAATGAAAGGCCAATAATTTTGTCCGCCCGAGCTGTCATGAACCCCGACGAATCCATGGAGGCGTTAGGATCTTTGATCAGGGAGTTACGGGAGGAGTTGAAAATATCTCGGGATGAAAATGCCTTACTTAGTCAAAAGGTGGATGACTTGAGTGTTAAAGTAACACAAATTCAACAGAGGGGAGAAAGGAGAGAGGATGAGGTTTCAGGGGGTGCTGGTTCTCCACCAGAGTTAGAAAGGGAAGGTGGAAATCAATTACCACAAATACAACGGGCCCCTCCAGTGGCAGAAGGGGTAAGGAGTTTAATTATGCCAGTTCCTTTGGCGCCTCCAGAACGTTATCATGGGGACCCCAAGAGGTTTAGGGTGTTTTTGACGCAATGTGAATTACATTTTATGAGTAGACCAGAATTATTTCCCTCGGATGCATCTAAGATAACTTATGTTGTCCTATCTTTCTGGGGAGGCATCTGCTTGGGCTGGGTTGTTGGTGAGTCAAAAGAGTATGGTTTTAGGAAATTACACCAGTTTTTTAGAGATATTCCGAAAGAGGTTTGATAGAAGACAGTTATCTCTGGCAGTGGATGGAGAACTTTTAGAACTCAAACAAGGTAATAGAGACTTGATTGCTTATATAACACAATTTAAGTCCCTTGTGTTAGAAAGCAAGTGGCCTGAGGATAAACAGGCCTCGTTTTATCGGGGCCTTAGATGAGTTAAAGGATGCATTGTCTGGAGTGGTTGAACGCCCTTCTACTTGTGATGGTCTGATTGATTTGGTTATTCAATTGGACTTTCGTTTGAGTGAAAGGAAGGCAGAGAGGCGTCATTGTCAGAGTGACGTAAAGTCTCTAGTTAGAGTGGATAGATCTAAAGTAGAGAGTAGATCCAAAGGGAATAATCCACCTCCCCGGGTCCGAGGTCCTTTAACTGTGGAAGAAAAGGCTAGGAGGAGAGATAACAATCTGTTTATATTGTGGAAGAGGTGGACACTTTAGGGAACTGTCCTTCCACTCCCAAGAAGACTTCTACTTCAGCGGTCAAGGTACAACAGATCGCCAATACTGTGCAGTCAGCGGTTCCCCATATAACCGTAAATGTATCCTTGTTCTTTGAGTTGGAGTGTAAGGGGAAATGGTCCCGTTATGCTTGATTCAGGTGCCACCGGGAATTTCATGGATTGGGGTCTGGCAAAACCTTTGGGAATTCCAATTCTTCGGAAAGAGGTTGTAGAGCAAGCTAGGGCTGTTGATGGTATGTCAACAGCCCTAGCCTTCCGGTCCTATTACTCACAGAACTGGTTCTTTAACTTTGGAGTTATCAGGAGGTCACAGTGAGATAATTTCGTTCGTGCAATTGATGCTCCTTTGTTAAAGATTATTTTGGGTATGCCTTGGCTTACTCTCCATAATCCTCTGATTGATTGGAGTGCTAGAACAATTGACATGCAGTCAGATTTCTGTAAAGAGAATTGCTTTTCAGGAAGTTTCTTTGAGGAAGATGTCAAACAAAGTAATTCAGTGTCTAGTTTTCTGGCTGAGACTGGAATTGGACGTCATGATGTGGGAGCTGTAGTGGGTCTTCCCCAGTGTTACAAAGATTTTTGGGACGTATTTGATGAGAAAGTGGCAGGAGAATTACCACCCCATAGGCCCTTTGATTGTAAAATTGAGCTGGAGCCAGGAACAATTTTGCCTAGTAGTAGAGTATATGCTCTTACAGAGAAAGAGAATGATTATTTAAAAGAATATTTGACGGAAAATTTGACCAAAGGGTTTATTCGTCACTCTAAGTCACCGGCGGCCTCTCCTTTATTTTTTGTACCAAAACCGGATGGAACGCTTCGAACTTGCATAGATTATCGAGCAGTTAACAAAGTCACTGTTAAGAACCGGTATCCTCTTCCTCTCATCTCGGAAATGCTTAATCAAATACAAGGAGCAAATATTTTCTCTAAATTAGATTTGAGAGGAGCTTACCATCTTGTGCGTGTGCAGGAAGGGGACGAATGGAAGACAGCGTTTAAGACCAGGTTTGGGCTGTTTGAATACCAAGTTATGCCATTCGGTTTATGTAATGCTCCAGCGGCTTTTCAATTTTTTATTGGAGGTTTTTAGAGAATACCTGAATATTTTTGTTGTCGTGTATATCGATATTTTGATTTTCTCTTCTGACCTGGATCAACATCAGAAACATGTTCGCTTAGTCTTACAAAAGTTGCGAGAAAACCATTTGTTTGCCAAATTGGAAAAAAGTCAATTCCATACAGATTCTGTGGAGTTTAGGTTTTATAATTTCACCTAAGGGTTTAGAAATGAATCCTAAAAAAGTTCAAGCAGTTCTTGAATGGCCCTCTCCTACTAAGGTTAAGGAAATACAAAGTTTTAGGGTTTGCCAATTTTTATAGGAGATTTATCGAAGGTTTTTCTCGGCTGGTTGCTCCTATAACGAGACTTTTGAAAAAAAGGAGTGAAATTTGACTGGGACCTTGAAGCAGAAAAAGCTTTTCAAGAGTTAAAACAAAGATTTACTTCTAGTCCAATTCTTATTCATCCTGATCTCTCTAAACCTTTTTTTTGTGGAGGCGGACGCTTCAAATTTAGCGTTAGGGCGGTGCTTTCTCAAAGGAATGAAACTACTGGTCAACTACATCCAGTTGCATTCTTTTCTAGGAAGTTTTCTGCTGCTGAAGTGAACTATACAATTGCAGACCGTGAACTATTAGCAATAAAGTCCGCTTTTGAAGAATGGAGGCATTTTCTGAAAGGGGCAAGACATATGGTAACGGTTCTTACTGATCATCGAAATTTATTGTTTTTAAAATCTGCAAGAACCTTGTCTCCACGACAACTTCGTTGGTCCTTATTCTTTGCCGATTATGATTTTGTTGTGACTTTTAAACCCGGAAGTCAGAACAAAAAAGCTGATGCCTTATCCCGCCAATTTCCTGGTAGTGAGGAGAGAGATTCTGGAGCCTGAACCTCTAATTGCTCCAGAACGTTGTTAGCCGGAGCCATTAAAGAAATTGATTTTTTGAACGAAGTTAAACAGAATATGTCCTTGCAGAAGATGGAGTGGATGAGGCTGGATCCAGCCAGAAGTTTGAAAGACGATCTTCCGTTTGATAACAAGCTTTACCTACTGAAGAGTTAAGAGAAAAGGTTTTGAGAAAATGTCATGAATCCATTTTATCAGGACATCCTGGTTTCAGAAAAACTCTGGAATTGGTTCGAAGGAACTTTTGGTGGGAAAAAATTCGCCAAGACACATTGAACTTTGTTAAAACTTGTGTAGTCTGTGCACAAGCAAAAAGTCAAGTTGGGAAGCCGCATGGTTTATTGGAGCCGTTACCTGTTCCTCCTCGTCCTTGGCACACTATTTCTATGGATTTCATTGTTGATCTCCCTCAAGATAAGGGTTGTACTACCATTCTTGTTGTGGTGGATCTTCTTACTAACGAAGCACATTTTTTACCAATGGAGGGAGAGGTTACTGCGGAAAAACTGGCTCATAGTTTTTTGCAAGGTGTGGTTCGACTACATGGACTCCCAAGTCAAGTTATCTCTGATAGGGGATCTCAATTTATTTCAAAATTTTGGAGGGCCTTCTGTAGGAAACTTGGGGTAGACGTTAGTTGACTTCTGGGTATCATCCGGAACTAATGGACAAGTGGAGAGAGTAAATCAGGAATTGGAGAAGTTTTTAAGGTGTTATTTACAAGCTGGAGCGGAATGGGTGGATTTGGTATGGTTGGCAGAATTCTCTTACAACAATTGTGGTAAAGATGCTACTTCTATGTCCCCGTTCTTTTAGGGTCGTGGGTTTCATCCTCGCTTTCTGAGTTTTGAGGTGTTGGAGGATTCCGGGAATCCTAGAGTGGAAGATCGTTTGTTGGTAATGAAGAATAATTTGGAGAGAGCAAAAAAAGGTGCTGGGAGAAAAGTTGAAATATAAAAGGTGTGCTGATTTGAGAAGGAAGGCTGGTCCTGAATATAAGGTGGGAGACTTAGTTTGGCTTTCTACCCGGTACCTAAATATTAAGGGGAAGAATAGATTCAGTCCACGATTTGTAGGCCCATTCGTGGTAGAGAGAATCATCAACCCTGTGGCAGTACGATTGAAATTACCCAAGCATTTCAAGGTACATCCTACTTTCCATATTAGCCTTTTAAAACCAGTTTGTTCAGGAACTAGATTTAGAACACCACCTTCCCCTGTGATTTTGGAGGATTCATCTGAGGAATTTGTGGTTAAACAAATTTTGGATTCCAGGAAAGTGAGGGGAAGGTTGCAGTATTTAATTGATTGGGAGGGATATGGACCTGAAGAACGATCATGGGAAGATTCAGTTGATGTACATGCCCCCCCGTTTAGTTGCTAAGTATCATGCTAAAAATCCACATAAGGTAGGCCCAGGGACTGGGCATTAGGAGGGGGGTACTGTCAGGTTTCCTTCCCCTATTCAAGTTTCTTTCCCATTATTTCTCTTTTATTATCCTTTTTAGATTAGCCTTGTGTGGGTGGGAGGTTTTCCATTGTAGTTGGTTTGGCCTTAACTTGCTGATTCAGAATCCTGGTTCTGACCCAAGGCAAAATGGAGTTTCACAGTGACAGCTCTGATTGGTTAGAAAACACTGCTGAACAATGAACATTCTAAACTGTCACTCTTTGCCTTTCATCATCTAAACCCCAGCTGAGAGGACGTGTTTAGTGGCTGCTCCTGCTGTAGACTTTGGCCTGGTGGATTTTATCCTTCAGGCGTTAGCAGTTGAGCTATCAGCTGTCAGGAATTCGTTTTGAAGACAGGAAACTCTGAAGATCTTTAAGAAATCGTTCTGGAGATAAGTGACTGTTTTAACTGCAGCTCTGTTGATCTTAATGACATTTAAGTGAGAACTCGTGAAATGTTACCTTTGAATTTATATTTTTGAACTCTGAGTGCGCTTGAACGCTATTTGTAAAACGCGTACTACGTGTAATCTGAAACTATCCGTTGAACCTTTGCGAGAGTATTCAACTGCGCGTGATTCCTAGCGCGAGGATCTGTTCGCCGTGTGAGAACTCTATAGCGCGTGTGTTTTCTTAGCGCGTGCGCTTCCAAGCGCGAGGATCTGTGGCGCGTGAGAACTCTATTGCGCGTGTGCTTCAGCGCGAGAACTCAATTGCGCGTGTGGTTACCTGCGCGCGCTTTTTAACGCGTGTACTCGACCGCATGTGAACTCTTTTGCGCGTGGGTTATAAGGCGCGTGTGAATAGGCGTGGCAATTCATCAGCGCAGGAGTTTACAAGCGCGTGTGTTATCTGCGCGTGATTCTGTTTGCGCGTGAATTCTGCTTTGCGTGTTTTCACAAGCGCGTGCGATTTCTGCGCGTGGACCTTTCTTACAGTGCGCGTCTTCAACGCGCGAATCTTCTCTATTGAGATTATCCGCGTGTGCGTTTAGCACGTGTTTCTTCAAGAATTCACAAACTTTATTGAATTGTAAAAAGTTTGAAAAAACAAAAGAAAAGTTTAAAAGAAAAAGAAAGAAAAAAAAAAACTATTTAACTGGACAACTAGTGAATTTTGGAAAAAAGGCAAAGAGCAAAACTTTCCAGGTTTGCCCAAATTAAGAAGTTGCTGTGAATTTCAAGAGTCTCAAGTAAGATTTTCAGCATCTTTACAAGCTTCTCTAAGAAATTTCAAGAGAAGAACCAGGTATGATTCTTATTAGTTAAGGATTTAAAGTCTTTCCCACTCTTAAGGTTAAGTAAGTAATAAAAGGATTTGTATCTGCTTTTCTTATATCCACTGCAGGTTCAGTTTGGTTAGCCTTGACGCAGTCAGCCTGGTGTTTTGTTATCCACTTCCCCCTTTCCCTTTGGGGTGTAGTTTGCAGAGCTGAATTGAAATCTAGTTCTGGGAATTACATTTCAGGGGGATTGTCGGGGGATCAGCAGCTTCCGCGGACACAGGACTTCTCAGCCTGACACAGTGCCTCTGCGAGCGGAAGTCACCGCAACTAAAAATACAGTTTTAAGGGTTAACAGTCTCAAAGGACAAGAATGCCAAGGCTCAAATTGAGCATCCATTAGAAACTTGAGAACAAGGTTCAAATCCCAACCGGGCACCTGGAAAGGTGACGGAGGGAACACATTAGTGAGCCCTTTCAGAAACTGAGAAATTAAAGGAATTTTAAATTAAGAACACTCAGACGAGCGCTTAAATATGTACAGCGCCACCAGGTAACATTTAATGGCACCCACTTGCAAGCCCCTGTGGGCTTAAGAAAGCAAAAGACAGAACCACAGGAATGTTGCATGAAAAAGGATCCACATTCTTAACCCTGCACCAGTCGCGGAACTTCAACTGCAATGGTACAGGGACTTTGTTGCCGGCCGTCTGGCCGAAAGCAACACCTCCATCACGTCTTCAGGGAGGTCCCAATCCTTGCACCTCAACCTTTCAGAAGCCAAGCGTGAAGGTTGAGTGATCTGACCTCTGGATGGAGAACCTGACCCCCTCTTCCCGTGAGAGCAGATCGTCTCGGTAGGGAAGATGACGTGGAGGGCAGATGGACAAGTCGAGAAGGTCCGGGTACCACGTCCTCCGGGCCCATGCCGGAGCAATGAGGATCATCCAGGAACCGAACCTCTGTAACCTCTGCAGCACCTGCGGGATGACGGGGACTGGAGGAAAATCGTACAGCAGTGGGAAGGACCACTCCACCACAAACACGTCTCCTACGGCTCCTTTTGGAGGAAATTCCTGCGAGCAGACCTGTCGCACTTCTGGTTGACACTGGAGGCGACGAGATCCACGAGAGGTCCCTAAAGGGCGAAGATCTCCAGGAGAATCTCCTGAGCCAACTCCCACTTGTGAGAGATCGCGCTCTGCCTGCTCAGAGCGTCCGCCGTCTCGTTTTCGTCTCCGGCCAGATGAACTGCCGAGACCGAAATTTCCTGCTGGATGGCCCAGAACCAGAGCTGCATCGCCTCCCTGCACAGAGCAAGTGACCCTGCCCCCCCTCCCCCCTTTTGTTGAGGTAGTGCATGGCCACTGTTGTCAGGGTCCGGCTTGACTAAATTCACAGGAGCTGATGCTGGCCCCACAGACCCTCACCAGGAGTTCACCTCTCAACCCTTAAATATAAACTGAGCTGAAACCCCAAAAAAGGGAAAGGGGAATTTGGAGAAAATAACGGAGACACTGCAGCCCTGCAACCGTCTGGTAGGCTCTGGTATCTGTGGTAAACAAATACACCTGGTTACTTATATGATAAGAAAAACTTATTTTCTAAAATTATTCTAAATAAACTCTAAAGTCTTTACCTCTTATACCTCAGTAAAAGACTTAGAGGCTAGTAATCTGTGTAGAATATCTTGTAAATAATATCTTGTGTTGTGCATATAGTTCAAGCCACTCAAGTCTCTTTAAAATCCTAAAGTGATGGCCTTTGCAAACTCCTTTTCAGAACTAGATATTCTTCTTGCTTCAAAGTTCTTTTAACCTTATGTAGTTTTCAATGCTTTCATAAATTGCAGTCTCTCTGAAGTATTGAATTCCATTTGCATAAATTACATTAAATAATATTCTTTAACTTCCTGGAATACTGCTTCCCTTCTGCGTGTGAATTGTTTCCTTATTTACACAAACGTATAGTTTCTTCCTTAATAAGCGTGTGCGATAAACACGTGAAATCAGAAGACGTGAAGAATTGTCATCGCGTTTAAAATACACACGATTCTTTACCAAACCCGCGCGCGCGACAAAATACGTAAACGCGATAAAAATAAAACGCGCTGGTTAAAATGGACTTGCGCTCTATCGCTACCGAACGCACGTGGAGAAACAAAACGTATTTCACGTAAAACAGGTCACGCGTTTAAAACAACTCGCGCTTCATCAAAATGGACACGCGCTCTATCGCAAACCAACACGCGCTTTCTCATGAATCGTCTTTCACGTTAAAAATATACACGCGCTAAAATTCGCTCGCTCAATTCATTTGGGTACGCGCTCTATCGCTCTGAATACCTGCACGCTTTCAAAAACATGTAAACGACTTGCGAGCTCGCGCACACATTAAACAGTCTTGAACATTACACGCAGTTAATTAACTTTAAACTCCTACGCACTATCTTCAAGCTTGTTTTCCTTATAATAACTAACTGTAAATGTCTCTTTTCTCAAATGAATTTGAAACTTGTTAACTCTAAGTTTTCTTATAAAAGAAAAATGAAAGTTCACTGTGACAATCTTAAAATCTTTAAAAGAACGATCCCACCTGATGTCTTCTTGTTCAAACTGGATCAGCTAACGATATTCTTACTTTGGTAGATTTTCTGAGCTCTGAAAAGGCCTTACTTAAGGAGCTTAACTAATGTACAACCAGCCACTGAATTTCTCTGGATGAAAGGCAGTTTAGAATCTTGCTCACCTCCCAAGAATCAAACCCATTGTCCTCTCCACCAATCAGGCAAACCAAACATATCATTGTTCCTTTAACCAATCAGAATAAGTCTTTCGCTCCATCTTGACTTGGCCAAGCACAATGTTAATCTTGTTACTCTTCCTGTTACTAACCCAGCCAGTCCTGACAGTTGTCCGTCAGGATCAGGACATTATTTCCCCGCACAGTCGGCAGAAAAGCCTTCAGGGCAAGCCCGACGGCCCTCAGATCCAACAGATTGATATGGCGTCTGAACTCCGACGGATACCAACGACCGCTGACTCAACTCGTTGGCATGAGCTCCCCATCCCGTGAGGGATGTGTCCGTCACGATAGTCACCTCCGGCCAGGGTAGCCAAAATGGAGCCCCCCCCACCCCCTCAGATTGCCTTCGACAGCCCACCACAGAAGGGCCTGGGTGACTGAGGGCAGCACCTGAACAGGGTCCGACATCCTACCGGAGGACTGACCACTGGAGTTTGAGAGCCCATTGCAAAGATCTCATCCGCCTTGGCCTTGGCTACTCGTCCCGCAACTCGAGTGAGTGCATTCTTTAAAACCGATTCCGGTTTATTCTAAGTATTATTTATTTTATTCAGTAGCGCTCTTTTGGGGTTATTCTTTTTCCGTCCACAGGAGGGGTATGGTCCTTTTTTTAACCACGCTCCCCATATTGACTCAGCTTTTTCACTATTCAAGGGTGGTCCTCGCTATTTAGAACCCACTACCGCTTTTGGCTTATCTCGATCTGTCTGACTCTTCATCACGCCATTTTCTAGATCCCACCATGTAGGTGGATCACACACACAATACATCTCCTTTGTTATGTGTTTAGCTATTAGTATAGAGTGTTTCTCTTTGATCTGTTAGTTCACTCTTTTCACCATACTAGATCTCCAGTATTCTGCTCTTCACCATCTCGCTAGCATCCCGAGTTATGTACAGCTTGTCAGTCAGTCCTTGACTGTTATGGAAATAAAATAAAAGATTTTACTTTTTGTCTCCTTGAAATGTTGTCAACAGTTCAATTGGGCCCTTATGAAGAAGAGGTTACCCTCGAAACGCGTCGGCCACTCCACAATTGGACAGCATCACCTCTCCATCATTTATTGCTTCTTCGCAATTTGTTTTAATATGCTAAACGTCACGAATTACTTTGTACAACAGAATGTGCCTTTTGGCAAATTTTGTTTTCCTCTTTGCCAAATAAATTGTTATATGCTCAACTAACAAACTGCTGTTATATATCTATATCCATATATTTGAAGGCCCTATGTGGCATCAGTAAACAGTGTGCAGGGGACGGGAGGGCCCCACTTTTTGGGTCCTCTTCTATTTTCTCTTTTCTGATTTAGGCTTTGTGCCAAGGCCTTTTTTCCTCCCCCGCACCTTAAAATTCTTAAACCAGCTCTTCTGTACGTATAATGATGATTTGAATTTCTATATCAATTGTTACCAGGTGTGCACCACTGTCAGCATTTTTGTTTTCTCCATATGTACTGGTCTTCCAGTGTGGCACGTACCAAGTGGGTAGCACCCTGATATAAACCTTGTTCATTATAAATATGTCATTTTCTCGCATCAACGAGATCACAGATAAACACGCAACTACACTTGCATTTGATGCGGAAGAAGCTAAACGCATATTAGCTCTCATCAAGGATACAGACCAATCTTTACAGAGTAAAGTCAGCCCAGACAAAATAATCTTTCAATTAGAAAAACTCATTAGACGCGAGATATCGCAGAAATTACATGCCAGTACCCTAGTGGAATATTACAAATCACAGAGAATCCCTAGAGGATTGAGGGTATATTTGAGACCTACACTCTGCAGCGAGAGCAAAGCATTTGTTGCTAAATGGGATCAAATTCTGAACAAGTGTTCACTTGACTTGATCTTACTTACGATTGAGGAACTTTCCAAGTCATTGACATCCATCGACAAAGACATAGAAGCACTGACAATACAGCTTTCAGAATTCAAGTCAAAAGAGGATCTGACACAACTTTTGGAAGATATCAATTCCAAATTGAGCAATTACAAAGCAGACATAGAACAAAGGAAACTTCGTAAGTTTAAACGCGATACGTTCGATTATTTGAACGATATCGTGTATACCTGGCAGGAGTTTTACCATCACAGAAACGCCAGCAGAAGTCGAGCTAATAATCCTAACAACTCCAAGTCAGGGAGTGATAGTAGTAGCAGTGTGGGAGAACCAATACCGAAAGACCAGTCACAAGAACAAACTCCACAGCAAGCACCAACACCTGGGACCACAATTCCCCACCTTACACCATCTCAATCTGGGACAGTTGCTAGTACCACAGGTGTTTTTTTAGGCCTGAGAGACAGACAAAAAGAAAAAGAAAAACACGACGAGGCAAGAAAAACACAAAAAGGAAGATACAAATAAGTGAAAATCTAGTCATCAACCTATCAAGCAAAAACCTGACGAGTGGCCAACTTGATATCTTAAACCGTGGTCTTTCCTTTGTTCCTACTTGCAACACATCACTATTTGAAGAAAAAATCTGTCTTCACAGATTGTTGAGGAAATTAAGATTGAAGATGTTTTTCGAATCCGATTTGGATACAGAATCACAGGCCCTAGAGGATGACATCTTACAGATGCGCCCCAAGAGTACTTTCGACCCTCAGATTCAAAATTCGATCTTGGATCTCTTCGAGAAGAGTGTCATTAATGACCTCAAAAGAATTAATTACCATAGCACTAAACCAGTTAATATCAAGAATAGCCAACTTGAACATGTTGAACAGCTGGCTAAAGATGAAGATTTAACTATCAAACCTGCGGATAAGGGTGGGGCAATCGTGATCATGGATTCATCCTACTACACACGGAGATGTCTGGAACTACTTAACGACACCGTTACTTACACAAAACTTGACAATGATCCACTACTTAGAATCAAAGCCATCATCCAGAAAGCTATTGACAATGCTTTGGAAAACAACTGGATTGATTCAAAAACAAGTCAGTTCCTTATAAACAAATATCCAATCACGCCTGTGTTCTATGGCTTACCAAAGGTGCATAAAGACAACATTAATCCGCCACTCAGACCAATAGTTGCGGGAACTGATAGCATATTTGACCCATTGGCCATCTATGTGGATCGTTTACTTCAACCTCTAATCCAGGAAATACCAACCTACCTGAAGGACACTACAGACTTCCTCAACTGTCTACAAGAAATCATAGCCCTGGACACTAGCTGCATTCTCTTTAGTATGGATGTATGCAGCCTTTACACCTCTATTCCCCACATCGAAGGGGTTGATGCTGTACTCTGGCTCCTGTTGAATCATGAACATATAAGAGGGAACAAAGAATTTATTGTGGAATTACTGGTAATAATTCTTCACAACAGTTACTTTAGATTTCAGGGCCAATACTATGTACAATCATCAGGTACTTCAATGGGGTCGGCCATGGCTCCGGTTTATGCTAACACCTACATGTATAAATTTGAAAAAGAAAACGTGTTGGATCACCCATTTTGGTCATTTAAAATCTTGACCTGGAAACGTTATATAGATGATATCTTCGGTATCTGGTGTGGTACACGAGATGAATTGGATCTTTTTTTGGAACATCTGAATTCAGTGAACAACACAATCAAATTCACAATGGAAGTAGGGGACCCTTCATTACATTTTTTGGATGTGAGCTTACAGATCAAAGAGGGTCACATCGACACCACGGTGTACCATAAACCAACAGACGTGAATAATCTTTTACATTTCAGCAGTTTCCATCCTAAACCCATGCTCAAAAGCCTACCATTCAGTCAAATGTTAAGATTGAAGAGAATTATCTCAGACCCAGCAGGCCTTGACTCAGAATGTTCATTTCTAGTTGAACGATTTGGATCTAGGGGGTATCCAGATACCATCACAGGAGAAGCCCGCAACAGATCAGAGACCTTCACGAAGGAACAACTACGCATCCCTAAAGTCAAGGATAAGTCCACACCGTTACTCTACATTTCAAAGTACTCACGACAGAGTTTCCAAATCAGCAAAACTCTGCGTAAAAATTGGACCATACTACACAATGATCCCTCTCTCCTGAAATTATTTCCCAAAGCACCAATGATGGCCTTTAAACGTGGACATAATCTCAAAGATAAACTAGTGAGAGCGGAAAGACCTCCTAAAGACAAACAACTTGTACTGAGTACCATAAAGAAGGGTACCTTTCCCTGCTTGAACTGTACGAACTGTAACAATGTTATAAAAGGTGAAACGATATCTCACCCACAAACTGGGAAGAAATTCAAAATCAGAGATTTTTCCACCTGCCTCTCCGCAGGTGTCATCTACTCATTGAAATGTCCCTGTGGTAAATTATACATAGGACAAACCACAAGACCCGTCAAAGAAAGATGGTCAGAACACAAATCCACCATCAGATGTAAGAATCTTAGATCCCCAGTGGCAAGGCACTTCATCGAATTCCAACATACGATTGCACAAATTAAATTTCAAGTCATAGAAATTGTCAAACGTCCACACAGAGGTGGCAATTACCAATCCCTGTTGTCACAGCGAGAGAAGTACTGGATCCACACACTTGACACTTTGCAACCTAAGGGTCTGAATGATGAATTCTCTTTGAGTTGCTTTCTATAGTGAATTGTGAAACTCACATGTTACATCGCCAACTACTATACACAAGTGTCAGTATCCCGGACCTTTTAAAAAAACTTTTTTTCCTTTTCATTACAACTGTTGTGACTGATGTTTTCTTCAAGGGAACTGTATTTTCCTATGTTTTGACTTGCCTATATTCACTTAAATGTTTGCATTTGTTCACGAATGACCAATTGAACCATCTCTCCATTGGTTCGAACCTTGTATGAGTAATAGGCTACATCGCAATCTTTTATCCCCTTGCCATTGAATTATACTTGTCTCACTATATAATGAGTAGCCTCATGACTCTACATGATTTGTTTTGGACTATTAAGAGTAAACTGCATGTACCATTTGTGTTATCTATCATGACTGTAACGATTATTGTACTATTCACAAATTTCTGTTCCATTAGAACCAAAATTATAAAATGCGTTGCGATGGTGAACACCAGAATTCTTATGTTTCACTATGGAACATATTAACTCTACTTTTCTTATTTATCCTGATCTCTGGTCAGTCCCTATGAGTACGCTTGCACTATGCGCCATTGCATGATGGCCTCCATATTCCTCACTCACCGGCTTCTATGCCTTTTTCTATGTTTATTATTTAGTTTCCTTTCTACGTCTGACGGCGTGTCCCCAGCACAGCTCGTTCCCTAGGTTACGACCGCGCGGAGCCACTTCCTGCCGGTTTCAGTTTTCACTAACAGTGTTCCCCGCACTGTACAGGTAAGCTACCGCTACTTGGGTCCCTTTGCCCGGTTGGGAGACCCCAGGTTCATTTCTCTTCAGTATAACAGAAATGTATATGTCCCCACTTAGGTGCCAGCAGTACGTGTCTCTTTGCAGATGCCCTGCATCGTATAATTGTTTCGAATACTTGTTGACCACACGGATGCCCCTGTTGCCTTGGCTACTCGTCCCGCAACTCGAGTGAGTGCATTCTTTAAAACCGATTCCGGTTTATTCTAAGTATTATTTATTTTATTCAGTAGCGCTCTTTTGGGGTTATTCTTTTTCCGTCCACAGGAGGGGTATGGTCCTTTTTTTAACCACGCTCCCCATATTGACTCAGCTTTTTCACTATTCAAGGGTGGTCCTCGCTATTTAGAACCCACTACCGCTTTTGGCTTATCTCGATCTGTCTGACTCTTCATCACGCCATTTTCTAGATCCCACCATGTAGGTGCATCACACACAATACATCTCCTTTGTTATGTGTTTAGCTATTAGTATAGAGTGTTTCTCTTTGATCTGTTAGTTCACTCTTTTCACCATACTAGATCTCCAGTATTCTGCTCTTCACCATCTCGCTAGCATCCCGAGTTATGTACAGCTTGTCAGTCAGTCCTTGACTGTTATGGAAATAAAATAAAAGATTTTACTTTTTGTCTCCTTGAAATGTTGTCAACAGTTCAATTGGGCCCTTATGAAGAAGAGGTTACCCTCGAAACGCGTCGGCCACTCCACAATTGGACAGCATCACCTCTCCATCATTTATTGCTTCTTCGCAATTTGTTTTAATATGCTAAACGTCACGAATTACTTTGTACAACAGAATGTGCCTTTTGGCAAATTTTGTTTTCCTCTTTGCCAAATAAATTGTTATATGCTCAACTAACAAACTGCTGTTATATATCTATATCCATATATTTGAAGGCCCTATGTGGCATCAGTAAACAGTGTGCAGGGGACGGGAGGGCCCCACTTTTTGGGTCCTCTTCTATTTTCTCTTTTCTGATTTAGGCTTTGTGCCAAGGCCTTTTTTCCTCCCCCGCACCTTAAAATTCTTAAACCAGCTCTTCTGTACGTATAATGATGATTTGAATTTCTATATCAATTGTTACCAGGTGTGCACCACTGTCAGCATTTTTAAGATCTCATCCGCAACCTGGCCTCCGGCACCAGAAGAATGCAGGATGCCATGAGGCCGAGCAACCTCAAGAACTCGAACTCTGGGAGACTCTGGGCATGTTGAAACTTGTGCACCATCTGCTGAATGTGCCCTCACCTGGGGATGAAAACACTGCCCCAGGGACGTGTCGAGCACTGCTCCGATGTACTGGAGCCGCTGAGTTGGCGTCAAGTTGGACTTAAGTTGAGGGAGAAGCCGAGCCGGTGAAGGGAGTGGCAGGTGATGGACAGATGATCCAGGACTTGCTCGGGAGAGCGCGCCCTAATCAATCGTCCAGGTAGGGGTAGACGTGAATCCCCCTTTCCCAAGATACGCTGCGACCACCACCATGAGCTTGGTGAAGACCCTCAGGGAGGAGGTCAATCTGAACGGCAGGGCCCGAAACTGAAAGTGCTAGTCGCCAACTGTGCACCTCAGGTACTTCTTGTGCTTGGGATGGATCGGCACATAAAAATAAGCGTCCTTGAGGTCTAGAGACACCAACCAGTCGTGAAGTTGAAGGGCCTGGAGGACTTGAGAAAGAGTAACCATCTTGAACTTGTCCTTCCGAAGAAGCTTGTTCAAACCGCACAAGTCCATGATGGGTCTCAATCCCCAGTCTTTCTTCGAAATCAAAAAATAAGGGGAATACCATCCCTTGTTCCTCTCCGCTACAGGCACCAGTTCTATGGTGCCTTTTTCCAGCAGGGACTGAATTTCCTGCTCAAGGAGCGGATGCGGACTCTTCAAAGCGAGATTCCCTGGTGGATTGTCGTGAGGCCTCTGCCGGAAAGGAAGACAGTAGCCGTAGGTTATGATCTCCAGAACCCACACATCTGAAGTAATAGCACGCCATTCTACAAGATGCTGCACCAGCCTTCCCCCAACCGGAGAAGCATGGGCCTCATGACTGAGCTGAAGCTGCTGCGACAGTGCCTGAGGGCAAAGAGCCAACTGCTTGCGTGGCCTTGGCACCTCGAGCACCTCGTTTTCCACCTCTGGCACTCCTACGGTTGCCCCTTTGACTTGCAGCTCCTCTCGCTCCATTAAAGGATGAATAATAACGAAAGGAACCTCCCCTCCATTGCTGTCCCCTAGGACGAAAAGGCGGAGGTTAGTGGACTGCAGCGCCCAACGACTTTGCTGCAGCTTTCGAGGTCTGCAACCTCAAGACTCGTCAGCCTTGCTGGCAAAAAGATGTGCACCATCAAAGGGCATGTTGAGGAGCCAGGCTTGCACATCCGGAGCAAACCCTGACTTCTGCAACCACACAAACCTGCGCATTACGGTGCTGGCCGCCATGGACCTGCTGACGCAATCAACCATGTCCAGACTCGACCGAACTGATCACACATGACGTCCTTGCCATCCTGCACGATAGTAAGGAAACCATCCTGTTCCCCCCCATTCGGGAATATGATCAGCCGCTAAGGAAATGCAGTTCCACAGAGTATGCTTGAAACGAGACAAGGCACAAACTGAGTTGGCAGCCTGAAGCGCCATACCCCCAGAAGAAAACACCTTCGCCCAGCCGTCAAAGCGTTTGTCGTCCCTATCAGGAGGGATGGTAGGATGATGCCTGCTTTGCGGGGGCCATAGCCGCCTGCACCACCAAACTCTGGAGTAGGGTGCGTTGTCAAGTAGCAGGGATCGCCACTGGCTGGGCAATTTTTCTTCGGCAAGGACTTACTCACTGCCGGGAGACTCTCCGGAGAAGTTCAAGCCGCAGCCGCCCTTCCCTGCAAGGCCATAAGGAATGTCAGCACCGGGTCAGTGGTCCAAGGTATCAGTCAGGTCATCCTGCTGAAAATCCCCGGGCGGTGGGGGGGGGGGGGGGGGGGGGTTTGGGGGGGAGAAACAGACATGAGGCGCTGATATGAAGTTCGGCAGGCGTGCTAGGATCCGGCTGACCAAACTCGACCTGCGGAGAGATGTCTAGACCACTGGCATCATGCAGCGACTGACGCAGGTCCTCAAGTTGACTGACCAGAAACAATGTCATCAGGAACCTCTCCTTCCTCAGACCCCCCTCATCCACCTCAAATATACTCCAGAGGCTGGAAAGAGGGTACAGAAAAAAGGCACAAAGACGTTTAGCCTTAGCCAATGCCTTTCTGGGGGTGCCACCGTGCCATGGGGTACCTCCGACAAGGCTGCCTCGAAAGGCGTGGAGGGAGTAGACGGAATGGGTGTCGACATCAAGCACGGTTCCGTCGACACAGGTCTCGAGGGCGGAGCCCCAAGCGGGTCTCGACAGCCTAGTCGTCGATGACATAGACAACTTCCTCGGAGGCGACCTCAGCACCGCAGGCGATGTCTTCGAAGACTTCAGAGTCTCGCGGTCTCGATGGCGTCAAGGACCGGGTATGCCTAGAGCGACCATCCTTGTCCGACCGGGACCTCTAAGGCGCCCGGTGGTCGCGACGACTGCTCAAGCCCGAAGGCGGAAGAGCAGTGTCTCTAGCACGGCTCAACCGGCATCCTCAGATGGCACGGCCGGAGCCCTACGATTGAAAATTCGCCAACATCTCCTTTCGGAACGAATCCCATTCCTCCGGAGTGGAATGCTTGTTGGGACAAGCTACCCGTCGACGGGCGGAGTCGTCGTAAGTGGACGGTGCTTCTTAGAGTGCCTAGACGAGGCAGAGGAACGGCGGGACCGACTCCCAGACCGAGAACCCCCAGACTCACGACGATGCGGAGTGTCGCCCCACGAATCGTCCGTCGAAAGACTAGTGGAACGTGATTTCAGGGGCTTGGCCACCTTACCGACCGACAGCAGCTTCTTACACTCCTGCAAGGCCTTCGAAGTGAGCAATTGGCAGTCGACAGTCGTCCGTATCATGATCCTCCCCGAGGCACCAGAGGCAAGCGTTGTGCGTATCCGTCAGACATCTTGGACCCACACACCCAACACTTCTTAAACCCGGACCGCGGGGTGGAAGAAGCCGAAAACATTCGAAGCGAACACGTTTGTGGAAAAAACGGAACTGAGGCTACGGGCGTCCTACTTATAACATCCGGTGACGTCGGCTCAACGGAGGCCCTCGAGGATGGCGTATCAATGTCGACGCTAGAGATTTTCCAAAGCAGCACAGCTGTGCTGATTACTGTCAGATATGGAATACATCGGAGGACCCAATCCCCTCGAATAGATGTTTTAGCATCACTTGTCCTACCTGTGAATCCGCTTTAGAGTCAATGCAGTAATGCTGCATGAAGGTATGAAGGGAACTCCAAGTAGATGCTTTGCAACGAACATCTAGGGGGACATTAGCAATAAATGCTAGAGTAGCTACTGTACGTCTGGTAGAGTGCGCTCTAGAAGTGAAAAGTAGGTTCTTTTTGGATAGTGAATAGCACAGCTGTAAGCATTCGACTATCCCTCTGGAGATTACATTTTTAGAGATGTGTTCACCTTCGTGACCATGTGATATGGAACCAAAGCGCCCTCTGCTGTTAAATGTTTCCTAGCTGCAAACAGGATAGAGTATATCAAAGATTATGAATACGTGGGAGGAACATCCAGTAAAATGAACATTACCAAGGGCAAGTAATGTGTTTTGAGTTATGTACTCTCACACATTCCTCATCTTTGATATTCTCCCACAGCAGTGGGAAAAAGGTGATTACATTTTGGTTTATGCTGTGTAACAGTCTTTCAGATAATACTTGCAAATGTATGCACAGACGACCAGGTGGTAGCATTGCAGAGGTCTTACAGCAGTACCTCTCTGGAGGGCTGAAGTGGCTACACATCTGGAGTGGGCCCGGAGACCTTCGGGAACCTCTTTCCCGGCCAGGTTGTAACATTCGGATATACATATTATGATCCACCAAGACAGTTTGCTTAGTGACTGCTTGTCCCATTCTGTGGCCCGCATAGCCAAAATGTTGGTCATCCACTCTTACCTTGGAAACCCTGTTGATATAAAAGCTCAAGGCTCTTCTAGGGTCAAGTCTAATCTCTCCTCTAGATGGACGAGGGAAGAAATCCTGTAGGAATCTTGTGTCAGATGAAATTGACACTTTTTGGCAGAAAGGAGGGACGAACCCTCAGAACTACCTTGTCCTTATGAAAGACCATGAATGGTGGTTTTGAAAACAAGGTCTGAAGCTTGCTCACTCTGCAAGCATAATTAAGGGCCATTAAGAATACAGTTTTCAAAGAAACAACCTAATTGGAGAGGAATGTAATGGCTCAAATGGAGAACTCACCAGGAAGCTTAAAACTAGGTTGAGGGGGAACTGCGGGACGCCATATATCAAAATCCTAAAGATCACATCCTGCCGAACAAGACCTGCCTAACAGCAAATCTGCTTCGATTCACTTTAAAGCACTCTGAGCACCTAGAGCTGCCTTTTTGATCCCCCACCGAGTGGAAACCTCTGAGATACAAGGGGTCTGCTGGCTGCCCATGCGAGATGCAGCGCGATCCCCATTCCCCCCCACCGGCTCCACGACACTGCGCAGACGATTGGTCCCAGTCTGCCTGCACACCTCGGGCCGGGCAGGAGGTGCTCCTAGGTGCAGCAGCGGGGACGGTGTGCGGGAGACAGCTGCAGCTGAAACCCCATACGATCTGTCAGCCTATGGGTGTATATACGGACCTCCCTCCCGGCACCCGCCGTGTGCATGCTGCACGGGCGCCTCGATCGAGGTGCACCCTGTGAGTAAGACCGGCACCACACCATGAAGGTAGGTGCAGTGGTTGCCCTCCCCCACCCGGGCTGACAGGAGCGGGAGGGGAACCAGGGTTCGCCTGCGGAGGTAAGCACGCCTGCTTGGGGGCTGGGGAGACACGCTAAGCGGGGACCATCACCTCCTAAATACTCTGGGCAGCACCTAATGGAAGCCGGAGGCCAATATACTCCATAGAGTGCTGCAGAGACCTATGTAGCCTCAGAAACAGTCAGCGCATTACCAGAAAGACAAGGGGTGACAACATACCTGCTCCCACAACCCATTGCCCTCAAAGAGGAAGTAGACTACACCTTGGGTAAAGGAATTTGGGGAAGGAAGCAACATCCACACATAGCTAAAGAACACTGGGCACAGCACTGAGCGTTGTTTCTGAACCCAAGCAAAAAAAAGGCACAGGCGATGCTGTAACCTGGCCAAAACAGATTCATCTATTCTCCAAACCCAGAGGCTGACACTGCAGTGGTAGATTAAGGCATAACCCAGAGTCGGCGGGGCAGTACATATCTACATGGTCCCTGGGTGGCTGTCAGTGCAAACACTGCACCAGTCAATGGATTCTGCCTGGAGCTCCCTGGATCTCCCAAAATTGGAATTTCCTGTGAAGATTTACCCGAACTGACTTACCTGGCGAAGAGCAAGAGCTAACATAAGGCGAAGTCACCCGCATCCAAGCCCACTAGACAGGGACAAAAGGAGCACGTCTAAAATACTGACTTCCCTGCACAGATCTGCCCAGGGGCAACAAGAGCAGCAGAAAGGGCCCCATGGATGCTTTCAAAAACTCAAACATGGAGTTACGAATGAAGAGACATCAACTGGCAACCACCAATGACCAACCCCCTGATGGTAACGGCTCAGAGCCCTACATGACGGCCCTCCAAGCTGGATTTGTTGCAGTAAATAGGAAACTAGATGAAATTGGTACCACCATCTCCTCCCATTAAAACCATGTACAGCGTAAATACCAGGGTTTCGGAGGCGGAAACCAGAATAGGAGAATTAGAAGATGCCTCGATTAAACAAGGCAAAGACATAGAAGACATTAGGAGGAATCTGAAGACGGTCCAGATGAAATGCAAGGACTTCGAATCAAGATCGTGACGAACATCAGGGTGGTGGGGCTGGCAGAAAAACCCCTTAATGTCACGATTGAAGTCTTTCTGGAAGAAGTGAGCCACACTGTGCTCCCGGAAGCACAATTTTCTCAGCAGTTCCTAATAGAAAGAGCCAACAGGTCTCTTGCTCTCCCCCCACCCCGTAAACCGGGAGCCCCACCTCTAACTGTAATCACCAGTTTACTCAACTATCGGGCTAGGGTTTTCATCCTGAGGCTGTCTAGAGAGAAAGGAACCCTGTCCTATGACTCCGCCAGGATACATATATACCCTGATTTTTCAAGTAGTGTACAACTAGCTCGCCGATCATTTGACCAGGTGGAGAGCACTCTGAGCCCGTGCCTTACCATACGCTATGCTACTCCCAGTCAGACTACCTACAGTACTCTGAAGAAAAAAAATATACACAATTTATCGACACACCCGAAGCAGCTATGGGCTACATTGAACAAAACATCCCACTACCTCCAGACAAAAACGAAAAAACCCAGAGGCTCTAACATGAGGAAGCAAGAGACCCTGAAAGGATAAACAAGTTATAGTCTCGTTCCTACCACGGAGTGGCCAGCGGCCCGCAGTATGGTCAGGACATCACAAGATGGTGACGCGCACTCACAAACAAAGCTAGTAAGACCATGGCCAACCTCATAAGAGCAGAACAAGGGACGAGACATGACCAGCATAACTAACATCAATGGGTCTGTACGGACCAAACCGCAAGAAATTAATGACATTCTGAGACTTCTACAAGAAACTCTGCTAACGCAGTTACAAGGACCCCATAGGAACTACAGGAATACATGAACTCATTCCCTCTGCCCAGCCTAGATGAAACAGACAAAAACGCCCTCCATCTTCCCCCAACCACCTAAACATTAAAGCAGGCCATTATGGACCTGCAGGTGGGCAAAACCCCAGGCTCTGATGGGATCCCAATAGACATACAAAACATTCAAGGCTGAGCTTGTCCCGAAGTTACTGGAGGTATGGGAAGAGGCACCGACAAGAGGATCAATGCCAACTACTATGAGAGAAGCAATAATTACGGTGCTCCTTAAGCCACAAAAGCCACCTCACGATCCTGCATCCTATCGACCCCTTTCACTAATTCAGACGCAAAGGTGTATGCTAACGCAATTGCTAACCGCCTAGTGAAATACAAGTTAGTCCACCCCGACCAATCAGGATTCATTCCTACCCAAATCACCGCACTAATCTTGGGAGGTTCTTCATTACCTCACAAATGGACCCGAAAGCCCAGACCATACCAGCCTTGATTTCTTTCCACTGCAGGCACCTGTTACACTGCACCCTTCTCCAACAGTTTCTCAATTTCGTGAAAGAGATCTGGTACTTTCAAGGACTGGTCTCGAGTGGGACAGTCTGGTGGTCTCTTTAGAAAAAGGAGGCAGTAACCATTGGCAACAGTTTGCAGTGCCCAAGCATCTGTTGTAATACTTTGCCATTCTTTCAGATGCTAGGATAATCTGCCTCCCACCACCGGCAAATGTTTCAAGTTTTCCAAGTGGCTTTGTGGCACTTGTTGGTGCAAAAGGCAAGGTACCGGACACTGGTCCAGCTGCTTTGCCTGCATGTTGACCACCTCGAGGTTGCCTTCTCTGGTTAAATTGACCTCTTCCTCTTCTAACTGAGGAATAGTTACAAAATGTCTCCATCCCCGAGCAGAAACTGTCAGGTTTCCTTCCCTTATTTGTCAGGTTTCCTTCCTTTATTCAAGTTTCCTTTTCATTATTTCTCTTTATTTATCCTTTTCAGATTAGCTTTGTGTGGGTGGGAAGTTTTCCATTATAGTTAGTTTGGCCTTAACTTGCTGATTCAGAATCCTGGTTCTGACCCAAGGCAAGATGGAGCCTCACAGTGACAGCTCTGATAGTTAGAAGACAATGCAGAACAACAATGAACATTCTAAACTGTCACTCTGTGCCTTTCATCATCAAAACCCCATCTGAGAGGACGTGTTTAGTGGCTGCTCCTGCTTTAGTCTTAGGCCTGGTGGATTTTATCCTTCAGACATCAGCAGTTGAGCGGCAACTTTCTTGGGGGTTACAGGAGAAGTCATCAGCTGGCAGGAATTCGTTTTTGAAGACAGGAAAAGCAGGAAATCCTTATGAATTCGCTCAGGAGATAAGTGACTTTGTTTTTACTGTAACTCTGTTCATCATAATAACATTCTCCTTGAAAATTCGTGAAAAGTTGTGTTTCTACTAAAACTATTGAACTCCCGGAGTGCGCGTGTGTTTTCCAGTGCGGTGTTTCATAGCGCGAGAATTTGACTGTCGCGTGCGTATTCAAGTGCGCGTGTGCCTTCTAGTGTGGGTGTTTCGAGCGCGAGTAACTTTATCTCGTGCGATTTTAAATGCGCGTGTATTTCATAGCGCGGGTGATCCGTAGCGCGAGAAGCTATACATCGCGTGAGAACTAAAGAGCGCGTGAGATTTCTAGCGCGGGTGTTCAGAGCGCGAGAATCTGTTTGTCACGTGCGATATAAGTGCGCGTGCGTTTCATAGCGCGAGTGTTTCTTGGCGTGAGAATCAATACGTCGCGTATGAAACAAAGAGCGTGTGTGTTTTCCAGCGCGAGTGATTTTGCGCGTGAGAATCAATTCATCGCGGTTGAACTCAAGAGCGCGGGTGTTTGTTTCGCGTGTTTTCGCACGAGAACATTATTGCGCGTGTGGATTTATGCGCGGGTGGATTCTTTTGATAGCGCGTCTTCATTCGTTTGCGCGTGTTCTTCAACCAGGAAGATTTCTACGTGCAATTCATCGTTAATCTGAATGGAAATAACCTGCGTGTGCGTTTAGCACGTGTTTTTTCTTCAAGGATTCAAAAAACTCAATATAATTATAAATAGTTTGGAAAAGTTTGAAAGAACAAAAAAGAATATTATAAAGACCATCTAACTGAACATCCAGGGCATATTGGAAAAAAGACAATGAACTAAGACTTCCAGTTGTGCCTTAAGTAAGAAGTTGCTGTGAATTTCAAGTGTCTCAATTAAGAGATTTTCAGCTTCTTTATCAGCTTCTTTAAGAAATTGCAAGAGAAGAGCCAGGTATGATTCTTAATTATTAGTTAAGGATTAATGTCTTCCCATTCATAAGGTTAAGTGAATTAAGGAAGTGTATCTGCTATTTTTTTATCCTCTGCAGGTTCAGCTCTGGTTAGCCTTGACGCAGTCTGCCTGGTGTTTTGTTATCCCATTCCCCCTTTCCCTTTGGGGTGTAGTTTACAGAGCTGAATTGAAATCTAGTTCTGGGAAATACATCTCAGGGGGATTGTCGGGGGTTCAGCAGCTTCCGCGGACGCAGGACCTCTCAGCCTGACAAACTGGAGCTGTTCGACCTAGTTGGGTCTACCTAATGACCAAATTCTGCCTTAGACAACTGCAACTTTAAGACTCAAGTCTGCTTTAGATCCAAACAAGTAACACCCTTCAGACGGCATATTCCATGATCTGGATTGCAAGTCAGACGCAAACCCTGATTTACAAAGCCAGGAAAATCGACTAAGCACTGTACCAGCAGGCATAGAACGGCTAATACAATCTGGAGTGTCTAGCCCTGACTAATGATATGGCACATGGCATCTTTACGGTCCTGAATAATGCTCATAAAACCTCCCCTTTCGTCACCCGCTGGGATGTGTTCAGATGCAATGGCCATCACCTCCCACTAAGTGTAGATAAACTTTGCTATAGCACAAATTGCAATTGTTGCTTTCAGTGCCATACTCCCACCAGAGAAAACTTTCTTTCCCACAGCATCAATCCTTTCATCCTCCCTGTCCGGAGGGACTGGAGACAGGCTGCTCCGTTCGATACAGCAGTCCGTTTGCACAACACTGCTTTGTGGACGCAGAAGTTTTGAATGAAACTCTGGACCCACCGGTGAGGTGTGTATTTGCTGTATGGAAGGACTGGGTCCTTCAGATGTCCCCTGTCCAAAATATCTGTAAGGTCATCCTGTTCATATTCAACAGATCTACCTCATCCAGCGTATTCAAACACCTTTGCCATTACTGATCCATAAGATGCATCAGCAGGACCTTCAGGAGTGCCATAATAATCGAGAGATGTCTAGATCACTAGCATGCTGCAGGGTGTCTATCAGCTCCTCTGGAACCCAAGGAGTGCCATAGTCCCTACCAAAACTATAACATCTGGCTTTCTTCCTCCACCTCTTCCTGATAGAGACCATGGACAAAGTGTTTCTCTGGTTTAAAAACATTCAACACTTTCAAAAAGCCTGGAGTGCTCTGGGGCCCGACTTTGTTGATAGACTGCTACGACACCGAAAAATGGGTCGGAGAAGGAGGATCCTGTTGAGGCCATGCTAGGTGCATGAGTGGTCTTCGAATCCTTCGACCTACTGTCTGGGCCCTCTGTCAGTGCTTCACTGACTATACCCTGTCAGTCTTGTGCGCGAATGGGTCGGGTGTCTACAACAACTTCAATAAAGGGGCTGGCTTTGCTGCCTTCTCAAACAACTTTAACATCTGCCAGTGGAACTTTTCCAGTTCCACTTGACTAGCCCCCTTTTAGGAAATCTTACTTGTTTCCCTTCGGGCGAGGAATCCGTAGAGGAAGACCTGGAGCGATGCTCCTTTTCTTTGATCGCCTCAAAGATGACGAAGAGGACCGCTGAGATCTCGACTGCTTTCAACTTTTTCTGTGCCCCTTGACTCCGTGCAGAGATCTCCGTCTTGGGCTCTTAGCTTCAAACTAAACTTTTGTGGGGGTCACCAATGATTAACCCTGCATTTTTAAAAATGTATATTGAGTTAACGAAGGTGCAGATGGAACATTTAACTCCTACACAATACAAAAATCAGTCCGATAAAATATAATCAGCAGCAAAAATTTACCAGGAGGAGACAGAACCCATTTAAATAGGTAGGTCTTTAAGCTTGCTCTAAAGGTTGGTAAGGAGTTTACCCTTCGTTTCAACAGCAAGCTTTCCATAATCTGGGACCAACGACTGAAAAACTGATCACCTCTTGTCACACAGTTCGACCTCGGAACAGTAAGCAAGTATTGATCTTCTGATCTTAAGGCCCGAGTAGGGTGGTACCTCTAGTTTATTTGCCAAGTAGATTGGTGCCAATCCATTCAAACATTTAAATACTGAACACCTTATCTTTAATTTAATGCAGTCCTCCACCGCTAACCAGTGTAAGGAATGATAGACCTGAGATTGGGGTGTTTGATACCCCACACACCAGTCGGACACCAGCATTTTGCGCCTTTTGTAAGTGGTGAATCTGCTTGGCCGAAGCTTTCCCCAAGAGCCCATTGCAGTAGTCCAATTTAGAATTGATCAAGGCTCTGACCACCACGGCACAATCAGTGCCTGGTATAAGGTAGTGCCTGGCGGAGACTAAAAATGCAACTGTACTGTCGCCGACACCTGGCCACTACAGCCCATGTCACTGCCATACACAACCAAGATTCTTAACCTTAGTAGCATATTTGAGGCTTGGGTCACAAAAACTGGGGGGGGGGGGGGGGGGAGGGGTGGAGGACTGCTCCTTCCTTCAAGTAGGTGTGTTGGTCCTCTCTCAGTTAGGATTAGGTTGCAAGCAATTTTGCACCATCCAGAACTCTACTTCCTCCAGGCATTTGGACACCGTGACTAGGGCATCCGCAACATCAAATCTAATATATAGGTGTGTCATCAGCGTAGGAATGGAATCCAAGATGGTACTTCAAGAATGTTCATTAATAAACAAAAAGGTAAATATTGAATGGGGAACCGGTGGGGGGGGGGGGGGGTGGGGGGTGGGGGGAAGTGTTGATTCGAGGTCCAACACTGATGTAAGATATCAGACCGAAAACCTCCCACCTGGACACACTTTTTATGTCCAGTTAGGAACGAAGTAAACCAATTCAAGGCACAGGAATCTGCATTCATTTACCAAGTTCTTTACATGGCCCAACAGGATACCATGGTCCAGTGTCGAATGCAGCGCATAGGTCGATTACAAGCAGGGAAAGCTTGCCTGCATCCCCCGGCCTGCAACAGATCATTCCATACCGCCATCAATGGATGCAGGTGGTCATGTCTTCACAAAAGGTCTGGAGCTGGCTTGTAACTACCTTTTCCAGAACTTTTCCTGGCCATGGTAAACCTGCAATCGGGCGATAATTGTTATAGTTTTCTGGATCGAGATTAGCCTTTAATAATGGTGACAATACTGATAGTTTCAAAGAATCAGGGACTAACCCTAACCAGTGCCGGGATGGGAAAAAAAGAATCGTTAGTGGGCTTTAGTTGACCGGTGACTAAGGATATCATCCTCCATCACCGGTTTTAACTTAAACTGTAGTCTCAGTCAGTACACTCAGATTTTCTGAGCATTTCTTTATCTGCGCCATCTTCACCAATTATGGGATGCAAATCTCTGCTGAGTCATGTTACTTTGGATCTTCAATAGATCTTTAAAAAAGGTATTCAAACCATTGGCATGAACTGCCAAGCTAGTTTTGCAGCAGGACTTACGTTAAGCTTAACAAATTTTGCGATAGTTTTAAATAATTCTTGTGGGCGATTTACTGCGGCAGTAATTTTCCTAGACAGGAAAATAGATTTGGCGCTAAAAACAGCCCTCTTGTAGTTAAAGCTGTTTTAGCTAGCAGGGCATGTACTGGTGATTTGAACAAGTACCATCTTTTCTCATGGTATTTATGCTCCTTTTTTGGATCATGCGTGGAATACCAAGCCTTAAATTAACTTTTTGGGGAAATAATTCAAGGGAGCTTACTTTGTACAGAAATTGCTGAGACTCTGGGATGGTTTGCCCAAAGCAAGTTTCCTCTTCCTCTCCTTTAACGCTTTTCAAGTCAAACTGGCACGAGCCACAATTTTAGACAAACCGGCCCACCCACAGGCACCAGAGACATGCTTGATGACTATCTGTTATGGACATCTTAGCTGAAGACTCAGCACATTTCTTGAAGACTGCTTTCAGGGTATGAGTAAACTTTACTACGCAGTAAAAACACGCCAGGGCGAAAAACTTTCCAGCAGCAGTGCAAAAAACAGAACTAAGGCGACGGCATGGTGTGTGCCATATACAACAGCGTCCAGGTCATACTCTAGGACAGAGGCTCTCTAGGGACACAAGGTAGATGGCGCACAGTGCCCTCTGCTGAGAAAGGTTTTTGAGCTGCAAGCAGGATAGAGGAGATCAAAGATGAGGAATACGTTGGAGGACACTCCATTCTAAGTTTTGTTTACGTAGTACAAGACCACCCTCCTTACAACTAATGTATGAAGGCTTCTTTCAACTGCGATACATGGATTTTGGAAGAAAGTAGGTAGTTAAATGGATTGGTTGACATGGCACTAGGAGATTAATTTTGGTGAAAATGTAGGTGTTCTAAAACCTTGTCCTTGTGGATTACAAAGAAAGTGTCTTGTACAGATACTTGTAGCTCACTGACTCTTATTGAGAGGATGGCTACCAGAAAGGCGGTTTTGTGGGTTGACTGTTTTAGGCTGGCCTTGTGCATAGGTTCAAAAGGCGGACCCATGTGGTTTGAGATCACAACATTTAAGGGCCAACCTGCAGGAGGGTTAGAAAACGGGAGGGTATAATCTCTTCACTTCTCCATGAAAGCCTTAATAACCGGGACTTTATACCAAGACACCTTGTTCTGCCAAGTGGTGCAGACAAGGCCGCCAGGTGTTCTTTGATGGAATTAAATACTGGACAGTCTAGTAGATAGAGCATGTAGTGGTGGATGGTGAACTTTCAATTGGATTTAAGGATTGTGATCTGCACCATACAACATGCCTCTTCCACTTGTTGAAGTACCAGTGTATGGTGTTGGTTTACGTGCCACCTTTAGGATATGCATACACCTCTGAGGATGGTTTAAGTGAACAAATTACTTCAGGAGCCAGGCTGCCTAGTTCATAGACTGTGGATTGAGTGTTGTCCCTGTGTGTGGGGACATCATATTGGAGGTGCACGGAAGCTTGATTGCTTTGCACGTCGCCAGTTTGAGCAGATGTGGAACCCAAGGTAGTCTTGCCCACATCTGAGCAATCAGGATTAGAGTGACTTGTTTCTGGTGCATTTTGTGCACTATACTGCTCAGGAGTGGTGTTGGTGGAAAAGCATAAGCTAATTTCAATGACCAACATCTCCACAGAGCGTTCCCATTATATCCTGGTTGGGGAAACCTGGATGCAAAGTCTGGGCTTTGTGCGTTCTGTGGCAAACAAGTCTAAGGAAGGATAACACCACTGGGAAAATATTTTGTCTAGAATATTTGTTCATTTGTCACTCGTGTTCCTCTGGTAGAAGGTTTCTGCTTAGAGTGTCTGATAGAGCATCGAGTTCCCCTGGAACTTGTTACGAGACTAGGAACATGTTCTGCTTGAGTGCCCACTTCCAAATTGTTTGGGATTCCTGGACAGATACAAGAGCATGTGCCTACTTGCTTGTTTATGCAAAATATGGCAGAGGTGCTGTCTGAGGACTTGCACTGTGACATACTAGATGCTGCTGAAAAGCCTGCAGAACCGAAAACTGCCATAAGTTCTAGGTTGATGTGGTTTTGTGATGTGTCCACTGGCCGTGAGCCACTGTGTGGTGAACGTAATGGGCTCCCCATCCACAGTGAGGAGTCTGTAAGTAGTATCACTAGAACTGGGGGATTGTGGAAGGGTTTCCATTTAACAAGTTGTCCTTGGACCACCAAAGAGCCTGTACTAGGGTGAGCGAAACCACTAGATCGTACCACTGACCATTGTTTTGCTAACCACTCCTGCATTGGGCGCATGAGCAGCTGTGTGCGAGGAACTAGGTAAATGCATGATGCCATCCAGTGCTTTAAGTGGGGTAAAAAATTGAGGGGGGCCCTCGTTTGGGGGCGTGGCTTCCATTGCGGGCGTGGCCTAAAAGTGCACAAATCATAGTGAGGTGCGCAAACAAATATATAAATGTCTTTGAGCATTTATATATTTGTTTGCGTACTACTATGGTTTGTGACTTTAAGCCTTCTTTTATATACATAGCAATGTTACATATTTCTATGTTTATACAAGGTGGCTTGTAAGTGCACAAACCATAGTAAGTTACGCACACTTGTGTGCTTACCTTACTATGGTTTGTGTACTTTTCAAGCTGTCTTTTATAAACATAGACATTTGTAACATATGTCTATGTTTATAAAAGACGGCTTGAAACGTAGGCATCTTTTATAAAGCGTTGAGGATGGACAAAACCCAAAGTGGCTTTGTCCGTCGACAAAGCTTTATAAAAGATGCCTTGAATTGTGTACGATTCAAGCCGTCTGTTATAAACATAGAAATATGTCTACGTTTATAAAAGATGGCTTAAACGTACACAGTTGAAGGCATCTTTTATAAAGCCTTGCCAAAGCAGAAAGGCGCCTCGGGCTCAGTGATCACTGCTTAGAGCAGAGATCAGTGATCACTGCTTAGAGCAGAGATCACAGAGCCCGAGGTGTCTTTCACCCTCTGCGAACCCGCGGGCTCCTGATCTAATCTAGATCACGGAGCCCGCGGGTTCGCTGAGGGTCAGTGACCTGGCGAGGGAAAACTAAGGGACTCTAGCTTCCTCCGATAGCCCCTCAGATGAGGGGTCATCAGAGAAAGTTAGTGACTGACGGAAGTGCCAGCCAGTCACAGCAACGCTGAGCATGGCTGGCACTTCTGTCAGCTTGCCTGACGTTAAAGTGGCGGGCGCATCTCCCGTCGCGGCTGCGGCCGCGGCGGGATAATGCGTCCTGCCGTGGCGTGGTGAGGCCGGGGGCCCCGGCAGGGCCCCGGCTCAACCCCACTTTTTGGAGACTGCCGGGGCCCGGCCCCGGCCCACTTAAAGCACTGATGCCATCCTAAGCAGGCGCATTTCCTTGTGTATGGTTATCTGGCAACTGGCTAGATAGTGAGGCATTTGAAAAAGCATGTTCTTAACTCTCCTTTGAGGGGAAGAATAGCCATTCTCGTTTTTGATTGCTCCCAAGAGTTGTGTTTGACGGGTACGAGACATGATTTCCTCGATGGAAAATCCCAATAAGAACAGAATGTTGATTGTTTGGGTGTTGTATTAACAAATTTGAGGAGATTCCCTGGTTATTAGCCAGTCGTCCAAATAAGGGTACACTGGATTCACTGCGTAGGTGTGCTGCTCCCACTTCTAGTACTTTTGTGAACACAAATAGAGTTGAGGAACCTTTTGCAAAAACACTCAAGGCGACCTCAGCGCCCTGTTTTCTTCAACAATATCCCAGTGTTAGTCGCATGAGTTTTGTAACAACGGAGAATAAATGGTTCCTCCACTCCGTTTTGAAAATAAGTATTGGAAAAGTAGTTACTTAGTATCACTCATGCGCCAGCATCATAAAGGGCACTTTTTGTATTCATAAAGTTAAAATTGCTTAAAAACAAACCTTGACTAAGTGGAGTCTGCTTTATTTCGTACTGGCACATGAGTGATACTAAGTAACTACTTTTCCAATACTTTTGTGAACACCCTTGTGGCTCTGGCTATGCCAAAAAGGGAGCACTTCAAACTGGCAGTGTTGAACTACCTGGAAGCGCAGATATTTTCTGTGCGCTGTGACCATTGCAATATAAGCATGCATCCATCATGCCCAATGTTGCCATGTAAACCCCCTGAAGCGTTGTCATGCAACATTTGAGGCTTAACATACATAGTCTTTGGGCGCAGGTCTAGTACCAGGCGCATTATTGGGTCTCTTTGGCACCAAGTACATTGAATAAGCAACAAGTTACTTACCTGTAACTATAGTTCTTCAGCATGGGTCTGGGATGTATTCACATGCTCATTAAAAACGAATACATAGCAGTACAACATTACACAATCACAGGAGGTGGCAAGGCTCAAAAGATGTAATCCACACTTACCTCTGGAACAGACTCACCTCAAGCGAACAGGTTGTGTAGCACTACCTGCCCAACTCTGGACTCTTCCATGGAATCCCTGTCGATGCAGGAATCTTGTGAAGGTGTGCACGGAATTCCAACAGAACCTTCGCATAAAAGAGGGGTGCGTCTGCAGCACAACCCTTGATACGTGGATAGTCCGGTATGGCTGTTTGCAGGATAGGAACTGGATCTCTACCTCCTGGCAGGTGATGGCCACAAAAAAAAAGTTTTCCAAGAGAAGAGGGTGCCCCCATCCCCCGGTTCAGTTCCCATGCTGCGTTTTAGGCAAGATTGCATGTAGTAACTGTGTGGGAGATTACACCAGCCTTGTCCTCTTGGAAATAGGTAACCCAACCTTTGGTATAGGCTGGTACTACATAAGTTGTTAGAGTGACTGAGCAGCCAGGCTTATCCCAAGAAGGGTCAATGTGACCTGTGGAGTGCAACAGATTCACAGTGACAAGTAGTCAAATATCACATACGCATGGTTTCTTAAAGATGTATTAATTTGACAGTCACGTTTTAAAATAAGCCTCCTTTAGAAAGAGGCAATATGCAACTGTTATTGAGAATTCTCAGCAATGTGCTAATTCCCCCTTCTACCTTAGAGACCCCCAGCTTTTTTCCCCTGGACCTTAAGACTTAATTTCCAACCTGGAGGACAGCCACCCTGCTGTGCGAGTGACAGCTGGGCTGCAAATGAATGGGAGAAACTTGCATAAAAAGGAGAGGTCTTGCTTGGAAGGCAGAGTGGACCACTGGACGAAGGAATCCAAAGAACTTGTAAGAGACGCCTGCTGCAACGCCTGGACCGTTGGTTTGCCTGGTGAAGCCCTGCTGCAGTGCTGAAGCTTCGAATTCACCTCGACTAGAGAAGCCCTGCGAAGGAAGACTCCCCTTGGGTTGGTGGGACCAATCAACCCCAAAGCGAACTCCTCTTGACATCCTCTCGAAGCTGGATGTACTTCCATTGCTGCTGCAGGAACAGATTGCCAGGGAGAGGAACACCAGGATTGAGTGCATAGTTTTTAAGTCAGACCCAAGCTACAGGACGATCATCCGACTCCCACGAAGCAGGACTGACCAAGCCTGAGCCACAACAAAGTACTGGAACCCAGATGCGAGGAAAGTGCATAACATAAGGTATCCAAGAACCACGCTGGTGCTATTCGTGAGAAGCTGAAACCAGATCAGCAGCACTTCGTGAAGTTCACCTATTGCTGCAGCAGACATTCAAACCGTAGTGCAGGAGTCCACAGACGTCCTCCCTCTTGTCCCCACGACTGAGGCCCAGGAACGGGCTCTGCCATACTACAACTGGAACAGAAGCCAGCTGGAACCAATTTCTTCAGACCCAGGGTACTGTACACAACAAGAGTTAAGTACCCCTTAGTTTAGACTTGCTAGCTCACAGTTGAGGCTTGTCTTGGTTGCCATTGCATAGTTGCTTGCAGCTTTGCCCCTCACAAGCCTCCCAGCTTGTGGCCCAACACAGATTTCATTTTCTAAAAAGACTTCTAAAACATTGTGCAAGACATTACTTATCTACACACTTCCACTAAACTGCTCACCTTTCATCATCTCAGCAGAGCGGATTGCTGCATCATTGCTCTATGTCAAATGCCTTTTATTAGCCTCTAGAGGCAGATTTGATAACTTACCACTCCTTACATACATCACTACTAGTTACATATCCCAACACGTGACACTAATTATCCTAGCTCTAGCTTGCCTAGTCATGTACTTGCTCACCAGAATTATCACAAGCATTCTAAATACATTTACCCTTTTACTACTACCCAAAATGGCATATGCTTCAGTCACCATTGTAAATGGCAAAACTAAGGACTCTGGCACCTACTACGCCTCTCTCAGGACCTTAAGACTACCACTGTCGGGCAGTACCACTTCAACTACATTTCTACCTTCCTTCCACCAAAAGGCAACCAAACCCAATCTTAATGCCCAAACAGTGCAAAGCAAATCTCAACCACTCTCACTAGCCCAATGGATCAAGCTTTTCGGCACAAGGCCTACTCCTAGCCAACCATGCCCAACAAAATTCAGGAACTCTCGACTATGTTCCAGCTTCATGACAACCAGCCCGCTACCAATTATTGACAAAAGAAAACTCAATATTTAATTGTTCTACACATTTTTTAAAGTAGCTAACCTTCTGAACAGCAAAGGGACCAATGTTCCATCTTGGCGAGAAAACACCACCCAAAATAATTCTATATTGCAAAAATCTCACTAGGCCTTTGTCCTTAACGAATCTGACAATCCCTTCAGGAGAATTACCATCTATCAAGCTAGCCACCACAGCATCCTGAACTACAACAATCTACCTTACGTATGGACCTCTAGGCCCACTATCCTCCTTCAAGGAAAACATTTCTCTACTTCCTACAGCAAACACCAAAACAGGATCCCAAATCATGTTGCTAGGAGACATTAACCTAGGACTTCACAACTCCAAAGATAATGCTTAGCCATCGCCAACACTATCAGAACTAGGCTTCATACATTGCATCTCAACCTACCCATAACAAAGGGAGAACATTAGATTGGCTCGCAGACATTAACCGCGACATCAATATCTTCTCCAACACACCTTGTGTTTGGTCTGACCACCATATTATCTTATTCACTATACAGGACAGCAACCACCCCAACCACTGCAATCCACTCGCACCTCCCACACTTACTAGGAACAAACGTAACAGTAGCGAAACAACTCCCCCTGTTTCAACCCATCATAAACCACTCCATCACTAACAATGACCCATCCTCTTTAGTAGACCTATACAACGGTCTACTACTCAATGCTATTAACACAATAGCACCATTGAAAATGCAGAAAGCCAAAACCCTGCTCACATCAATACATGTTTTACCCCGCACCTTAGACCCCTGCGTAAAAACAAAAGAAATGCTAAAACACTTTGTAAAAGCCTTCCTCACTTATAAAGCCGCCATCCACCAAACCAAAAGTGACACCTATAAGGATCGGATCAAAATAAAGTACTAAAGAATTCAGCATTCTCAGAGAGTTCGAATCTCACATACCACCAACTGAGACCGCCACTAAAGATCTAGCATGGTGCACCAATATACAGAAAGCACTACTAGACAAAAATGTAACTTCTACAAGCCAAAATGGAATACAAACACCGTAACCTTATCGCCGACTCAACCCGACCCCTGCCTCCAGCATCTCACCTGATCCACATAACCTCTTCAAATTCTCAACTCTTTCCACGAAGGACGTTGAGGGCATAATTATGAACCTAAAATCATCAAGACGTCAGGGGAACATCTGCCCAGCAAAGATAACTAAAGAAACAGCGAGGGATCTCGCACCCTTTATTACTTAAATAATTAACACTTCGTTTGAAGCTAGCATAGTCCCCCCACCAGTCTGAAGACGCCTGGGTCCTCCCTATATCTATATATCTATATCGATATCAAAAAGTACCCTCGACCCAAACATTGCCACAAATTACAGACCGATCACTACAGTTCTGTTCCTTCTGAAAATTGACAGGGCAGCCTACCTTCAGAGTTAGCAACAGTTTGAAAGTAATAACCTCGTGGGCCTCTGACAATCAGGCTTTAGATCTAGACACGGCCCCGAAGCAGCCCTGATGGATCTAAAAACACAATGGATAAAAGAGGCAACCTAGCCCTCCTACTGCTACTAGACCTATCGGCTGCATTTGATTTAGTAAATCAGTCTTATGCAACCACCTCTAGTCTGCAGCTCATTTCTCTGACAGAGCAACTGCAGGGATCCATTCATTTCTGGATAAAAATACCAAGATGTACTCGCACCTACTGCGTCAGTCGAACCTGCACCAGTCACATGTGGAGTCCCCCAGGGCTCCAGTGTCTAGATGCTCTACAATACTTTCACAAAACCCCTCTTCAATGTTTTAGACAATTTGGGTGTCTCCTACAACTATGCAGATGACACCCAAATTCTCATCCCCATTACTGGCGACTATCACATTGACTCAAAACTTCTAAATGATATATACCTAATCATACAGGCTAGGATGGCTACACAGACTTGTCTTAATGACGATAAGACGGAGCTACTCCTCATAGGATCCCAAACAAGACTCAATACATTAGATAAACAGTTCAACTCATTTAATATTGATGGCAACAATATAAATATATCCAAAGTAGTGATAACGCTAGGCATTTACCTCGATTCCTCAAACATTGACAAGACAGGTCAATGCGATAACCACTGACCCAGGCTACCCTTGCAAATTAAATGCTTGTAGACCTTGTCCACAGCCAATTGCACCACGATAGCCAGAGCACTCATCCTATCCAAATTACAAAATTGTAATGCCCTATACCTAGGTACCAACCAGCGCAACCCAAAAAAACAGCATCAATAAAGCGCTTAGATCTGCAATTAATATCCCCAGATCTCACCATATATCCGAATTGCGACAATGTGCACTGGCCATCAGTCCAAGAATTACTTTTAAAACCTTATCCCTCACAAATGTCTCTAACCTAGCGCCTAAATACTTGAGCGACGCATTGTCACGAATCCTTTCAGACCGATGAACAAGATCCTCACAACTGCACTGCCTTAAGTTTCCCAGGCTCAAGATTCAGAAGGCAGGGGACTGCAGCTTCCCAGTTTTAGCAGCCAAAGTGTGGAACGCACTGCCAGTAGCCCTAAGAGCAGAACCATCTTGCCTCAGTTTTAGGAAAACTACAGCTTACACAGGAGACAAAACATGCAAGTCTTTCAACAATGTTCATCCCTGTACCCATTTGTGATGCACTTTATTCAAACCCTGTATGTAAATGTGTAACATATGTAACTGCAAGGAATGCGCCCAGATACACAAGGGTTAAGTGTGCTATATAAATAAAAAAAATGCAAGTGTTTCATCTCACCTAGACTTTTGCCCAACATTGGCTGGCTTGGCTCACTAATCGACTAACCTCTGACTTTGTGCTTTAACTATCCCTCAACAAAAGTCACATTCAATAGATTGTGTAGCTGGGAAAGGGTTCATTTACTTTGCATTGGGGGTGGGGTTCAAAAGTACTTGCCTGCTTAAGAATATTTGTTAACCAATGTTTTATTCCCTCATCTTTTCCTTTCAACACTAACCTTGGTATTGCTCTAAATGTGCCAGTGATACATCAATGTCCTAGTTATTTACGTCAACTCAGGATGTAGGAAGTGTGGGTGCCATCCCAAATGGGTATCTACTGATTTAAAGAAACAGTAGATTTTGAAGGATATATTTGCGTTACATATATTTGCTCTCTTATAAAGAAGGCTTATTCAACCAACTAAACAATTATTAATTTAGCAATCAAGAAACCGAGTGTTTATTTGAATACTTGTCACTGAAACTATGTTACAACCCTACAGTTAATATTGACCACTCTGGAGATAAGCCTGGCTGCTCAGTCACTCTACCAACTTGTGTAGTACATGCTTATACCAACGGTTGGGTTAACTACTGCCAAAAGGACAAGGCTGGTACAGTCTCCCACAGGTTACTGCATACAATCTTGCATAACAGGGACGTTCTGAAAAAGGGGGTGACCACCACTTGGTCGGGTATCATCTCGAATCACTAGAATCAATTGAGAGGGAATAGCTAAGGCACAGGAATCCCATCAAGCAAGACGCCTCTGGAACCACCATGCCAACATGCAAGTGGAATTTAGAAAAAGGGTACATGTCTGAATTTCCTTACTCTGTCTTCCATTAGAAAAACCTTGGCCATATTTGCAGTCCATCGGAAACCAAATCAGATCAGAGACCATCATGGAAGACTTTCTCCAGTTTACCGGTAAACCCAAGCTGTACAGAAGCTGTAACATGTGCATTTGGGGGGAGCCGTTTTCTGGGGACAGCGACATCTTGGGCACCAGTCAACCAAATATGGATAGACATTGACTCCCTGAAGCCTGAGAAAATCCATTACCGCCATTATCTTGGTAAAGATAATTGATGCCAAACTCAACCTGAAGGGAAAAGTTTGCTCCCTACAAAAAATTGAAGGCGTTTGCAGTGCTGGGGCCATATTGGGATATGAAGGTACGCATCCTAAGAGCCACTACACAGAGCCAGTCTTAACAGAGGAGCGTATCTGTGCAGGTGTGATCTTGAATCTTTCCTTGGGAATGTGAGATTTAATTCGGGCAGTTCTAAAATAGTGTGCAATACGATAAACTTCCAAACGGAGCGAAGGCAATCCAGTCTGTTAGTGGAGACCGTTTTGGGGGGGCGCGGGGGGGGATGAGAACAGGTGGGCAGGGCGACAAACCCAAACAGGTTACCAACAGGACCAAAGGATCGTTTGTGATGGTCCACAAAGCCTTCAGATGTAGAGAAATGCATCCCCCCTACCAAAGTTACGTGGGATCATTTCAAACCATAATTTGGATATTTGGGAGAAATTCACCCGACACCGCTAGAGGAGTGGCCTGGTTTCTGAGACTTCCAGTCCTGAAACCTGCGAAAAACCTAAGGATATGAAACTAAAGTCTGACTTCGGGGGTAAGAAGATTATGTTGCTGGTACTTTTGTGAGGACGGACAGCGATTTTGCAGTTTGCCTTTGAGGGGAGCCTCAGATGATAATCTGGTTTTATTAGCCGCACAAAGGGGATCACCAGCCTTGCTGGTAGACAGCTTAGTACCTCTGAGGAGACCAGGACACCTTTAGTCCCCCCCAAGGAGGGTGGGACTCCAATATCTAGAATTAGCCCATGAGTGGAGCACCTCCAGGTGAGCACAGTCTAGACGACTCCATCCTGTACCGGATGAGCCCTGTAAGAAGTTAATCATTTATGGGTTGCTCTGAAAAGGGTACTCACAGTGCAGTTTATTTTCCTCAATGAAGTCCCTTAACAGGAATGGAGGCATGTGGCAGACAACCTCAACCGATTAGTTTTCTTTTGAGTACCCGGACTGAGGGAATTGCAATAGAAGCACAAATTCCACTGATCTGGGTTTAAATACTCTAGGCAAAGATTGTGAAGGTACACTGCATGCGTATTGATTTCCACCGGAGACTAGATGCAAAGCCCTTACGCACTGGCATAGGGAGTGGAAAAGAAAACCACTGCAGAACCGATGTAGGAAGACAAATTAAAGGCCAAAAAGCAGGGTGAAACAGCCCCATGGATGCTAAGCGCGCCCCACCCAGACTGGAGAAAATGACAGAAGGGTGATCCACTGGGCAGGTGTAGAGCAAAACGTGTGCTCGCCCAGTGCAAGAACAACAAAACAAAAAAAATACTTTAGAATGCTACCAAAAGATGCTCCAGTCCCGTAGGAGCGAGTAGAAGTAACAGACATTTACAGCCATTGGGATGGACCAACTAAATGTGTCGAGTGGGAAAAGGGATGCACCAAACCAACCAAAACTGGCAAGCAAGAATCCACAGTTGCACATAATCATGAAAGGTAGTCTCAACAATGGAGGACATCATGCTCATTAGTTTGAGTTACATGACTAAAGGAAAACTAAGCAGTGCCAATTTTTAAAATATCTGCTGAAGTAATGTCTGCTGAAGTATTACTAAAAGTAATAACTAGGATCCATTTTATAAAACCAAAAGGAAACAGTTGGACTACAGACTGACAGCACAAAGCTTGAAATGGTTTACCCAACTTTCCATTAGTGCACTATAGCCACACCACCCAACTGTTAACCAGCATAGATATTGTAAATGGCATGCATACCCACTCATTGGCGCTCCGAAATTGGACTGCAGCATGCACAACTTCAATAAAAAAAACAAGTGTAAATACTTACAGCTTGCAGGTCTTGCTCCATACCGTCGCATTATCTGATCATGTGTGAATTTCACAAAAGATTCATATTGTTCTAGGAGGAAAAGGGATAGTTAATGCATTTTATAAAATATGTTTTTCACCAACATAGCATTCTGATGTGATCAACTACCAGTAAACTAATGTTAAACTTGAGGAAGTCCATTTTTGAGTGCTTTTGCCCATCTGGGACCCTATAGCTTTCCTTAAGTCTAATCTGTTTTGCCTGTTCAGAACATACAAGTCACTGCAATCATTAATGTGCTGTCCTTTGATAGCTGTTTGGTGAGGGAGGGACGCAAACAATCCTACCTAAAGATAAGATTTCCAACCAAGAGAAACACAAGCTCAAGTGGCAGCTGTAGTATAGCAATTGGGCTAAACTCAAGGAAGGAAGCCAGAGTGAAAATGCTGTGAAAAGGTTACTCCCCATAGTGAAAAACTGGTGACCGACTCCTACTCTAGAGTGCCCTTTTCTCCATACTACTGGGTCATTCCGTCCCTTCAGGACAGAACCCAAGCACTTTTTTGTAGTGTTAGGCAAGAACTGATGTAGTAATCCTGTGGGAGACTACACAACACTTGTCCTCTTGGTATTAGGTAAACCAACTTTTGGTATAGGCCTGTACTACACCAGTTTGTAGTTTGAGCAGCCAGGCACATTTCAAGAGGGGTAAATAGGAGCTGTAGAGCTGTGGCAATGAACTCCACAAATACAAGTAGCCAAGTAACACTTCTGCTGAAGGTTTAAGTTCTAAATTATGTATTTAACATCAGTTTTAAATAAGCATTCTTTAACGGGCAATATGTGCAACAAATATACTTTAAAATACTTTGAGAAGCAACAAAGCTAGTAGATAGTTTGGTTTATTATTTGTATAGCGCCGCCTGGCCCTGGGGCATCCAGGCGCTTGTAGTAGTTACAACATAGTAATATATAACATACTCAATAGGATAACAATACAGATATAATATACATTGTGAAAACAGTTTCTGGTGATGTACGTGGTATGACAATTTTACAAGGATTAAAGAAAATAGTACAGGTAAGTACCATTACAGGGGTGATTTGCGTTCTAGGCTTCTTTGCCTAGTAGCCAATTTTTGCCTGCATGTCTGAATCGATGGAAGGATGGTTCAGATCCAAGATCGACTGGTAGTGTATTGCAAAATTTAGAGGCGATTACAGGGAAGCTTGAGCCTCCTGCTTTTTGTAGTTTGAATCTGGGGATATTTAAGACATGCGTTAATGCTGATCCGGTTGGGCGTAATGGGATGTAATGTGTGAAGTTGTCCGAGGTAATTTGGGTGCTTGGTTGGATAAACATTTGTGAATGAGCGAGAGCGTTTTATACCCTATTCTCTGAGGTATGGATTGCCATTGGTTTGAGCATCTGGCGCCGGAGATGTGTTGGTGTTTAGGTATGTTCAAAGCTGCTCGTAATGCATTATTTTGAATAATTTGCAGCTTGTTCTTTTGGCTGGTACCCAGGTATAGAGCATTGCAATAGTCGACTTTGGAGCGGGCTCTGGCTAGTGTGGTGCAATTGGAGGATGAGAGGTAGGGTCTGCTAGCATTGATGAGCTAGTGTGAGGGAGGAATGGAGGTAGATCCCAAGAGTTTTGAGGCTATTGGAGACTGAGATTATATTGGCGTCGATGGTGAATGTCTGGCATAGTGTGTTAAGTTTGTGGAGTCTAGATTGGGATCCTAGGAGGAGAAACTCAGTCTGGTCGTCGTTGAGGCAGAGCCCGTGTTTGGCCAACCATTCTTGAACAGTGGAATAGATGTTGAGTACTGTAGGATTATTTAGCGCGTTTTGGGAGCACAGCACCACTGCATGAGATCAATGTATTGCTATAATGCGGTACAAGCAATTGCACCATTTTATTTTTTCTCCTGAAATGCCTCTGTTGCAGGAGACACATTAGAGGATTAATGAACTAATATAATTAACAGTACTAACATGATCCTAAATTATCATGTGTTCTCCAGTGCAAAATGAGGTGGAAAAAAACAGGCTCTGAAAGTCATTTTAAACGTGCACTTGGATTCATTTATTTTCTTCTCTGTTCACTGTTAGCTGGAGGCAAAATCTGCATGCCAGGAAATGAGTAGATACAGTTTCTAAACCGTATAGGCCAAGCCATTGTTAAGAGGAGGATAGATTGTGCATTTTCATTGTCGACACGTCACCTTAAGGGCTGTAACAGAGGTCTCTTGGTACATTTCGGGGAAAAAAAGGCAGAGGACATTTTACACAGCTCCGGGGAAGACCTGGCTGGAGTTTCTATGGGGTTTCCCGATTGAGAGGTGCCGTCCCAGTCCATTGCTGACTTTCCAGACTGAAGATTCCAGTCAAGCACCAGCGAGAGACCGCAGATCAGAACTGCATGTCCTCGCTGGGGTGCTTTGAAGGAAAGCTTTGAGCCATTTAAAGAAAGCAACCAGTCTGGGGAGTTCACGTGCTAAACAGCTACAACTCGCTGGTAATCATCTTGTATGAAAGTGAGGGTGCGGTATGTGCACGAGACCTATTTTAGACAGCCAGCATAGCGATAGCTTTTCACTGTGTTCAAATGACACATTTTAATGTTGCCAGCTGAAGGCAAAACAAACTCATTTTTTCTCTTGTGCAAATATGAAATGAAATTCGTAGTGTTCTTGCATTTTGTCTCATGTTTTTATTTCCGAAGAGGATTGTCCCACGAATGGTAATGTATCATTGTAAAATGAAATTGTGATAACAGTCTGCCTAAGAGTATTCTTGTTTCTGTTTCACTTGGTGTCTAAAAAAAAATATGCCATAGAGGGAATGATGCTTAAAGCGCCAAGTTTCTATGCAGATAAAGTAATGTTATGAGCAATTATAAATAGCTGTGTGCGTGGTTCCACTCGGTGTATATGGAACAAGTTACTTACCTGTAACTGTTGTTCTCCAGCATGGGTCTGGCATGGATTCACATGCTCATGAATATTCCCCGTCAGGCTGGGAATCCTCGGTAAAGAAAACCAGTATCAGTTTCTGATCTGTCTTTCGTAGTAGTAACCAATCACTGATCTCTGCGTCATACTGACCACAGCCAATGACTGCCCTCTACCTAAGCCCCGCCTCTGGCAGCCATCTTCAGATTTGGAAGCACGTGAAGTGGCAGTATGACCAAGTGAAGAGCTGCAGAGGGGTAGGCGGGAGGGTTCGCATGTGAATCCATGCCAGACCCATGCTTGAGAACAACAGTTACAGTTAAGTAACTTGTTCCTTCTCCAGCATGGGGTCTGGCATGGATTCACATGTTCATGAATAAAGAATACATAGCAGTACACACATGCACAACCACGGGAGGTGGCAAAGGCTCAACATTAAGCATTACATCAAACTCAACATTAAGCATTTTACCTCCTCACCAGGCTCACCTCAGGCGAACAGGTTGCGCAGCACTGCTTGGCCGACCCTGGACTCCTCCCTGGAATCCCGATCGACGCAGTAGAATTTCGTGAAGGTGTGCGTCGACCTCCACGTAGCAGCCCTGCATATGTCCAGCAGGGGCACACCAGAAAGGAACGCCGTGGTAGCTGCGATCGCTCTGGTGGAATGGGCTCTCGGACGGCCAGGCAGCGGTCGGTTTGCCAACCGATGACAGTACATGATACAGCCGGAGAGCCATCTGAAAATGGAAGCCTTCGAGAGAGCCTTCCCCCGATTGACAGGTCCAAAATTCACAAAAAGTTGTGACGTCTTCCGAAGACACTTCGTGCGGTCCACGTAGAACTTCAGCGCTCTAGCCACATCCAGCGAGTGCAAAGTCCTCTCAGCCGGCGACGGGAAGAACACAGGCAACACCAAGGGTTCGTTGAGGTGGAAGTCCGACGGCACCTTGGGCATGAAGGAGGGGTGCGTCCTGAGCACTACCCTCGTGTCGTGAAAAGTCAAGTACGGGGCCTTGCAGGAAAGGGCCTGGATCACTCCCACTCGTCGTGCGGAGGTGATGGCCACAAGAAACGCTGTTTTCCACGACAGAAATTTCAACGGGGCCGAATGCAGAGGCTCGAACGGAGGTCCCAGGAGCTTGGTCAGCACCACGTTAAACTCCCACGCCGGGGCCGGAGCCTTCAACGGCGGGAACGATCTGAACAGTCCCCTCATGAACTTTCACCAGACGATGAGACCACAAGGACGTCCGCCCCGTGGTTCTGGTGTATCGGGAGATCGCAGCAAGATGAATCTTGATGGACGCGTGTGCCAGTCCAGCCTTGGCCAGCGGGTACGGCAGTACTTGGGGAGCTGTAATCCGTAGAGGGTTAATCTTCTGTGCGTGGCACCAGATAGAGAACCTCTTCCATTTGTGTCCGTAGCATTTAAGAGTCGAGGACGCCCTGGCCTTTGCAAGAACCTCTCTGCAGTCGGCCGGTATGTCGTATCCTCCAAACTCTAGCGCTGCAGGAGCCAGGCCTGCAAGTTCAGCGATTTCGGGTCGTGGTGGAGGATGGCGCCTCCTTCCCTGGAGAGTAGATCCGCGTCCACCGGCAGCTTGATTGACGGGGACGCTGACAAGTCCAGAAGGTCCGGGAACCATATCTGCCTCGGCCACGCAGGTGCGACGAGAATCATCCTGCACCGTGACCTCTTGAGCTGGTTGATGAGCCGGATCAGCAGTGGCAATGGAGGGAACGCGTAGAGGAACAGGCCCTCCCAGGGGAACGAGAACGCATCGCCCATGCTCCTCGCCTGGGGAAACCTGCTGGCGAACCTCCGGCACTTGGAGTTCGTCGCCGTCGCGAACAGGTCGATCTGGGGTGTGCCCCACCGTCGGAAGAGGAGATCCACTAGATCCTGCCGTAGTTCCCACTCGTGGCACATGCGCAGCTCCCTGCTGAGTGAGTCGGCGATGGTGTTTATCCCTGCCAGATGAAACGGCACCAGAAATATCCCTTGGCCGACGGCCCAATGCCACAGGTCCTTCGCCTCCTTGGACAGTGCTGGGGACCTGGTTCCGCCCTGTTTCCTGATGTAAAACATGGTGGTGGTGTTGTCGATGAAGATCCTCACCACCTTGCCCTTGAGGGACGGAAGGACCTGAGGGCCCAGAACACTGCACGGAGCTCCAGGACGTTGATATGTAAGGATTTCTCCGTCGGGAGCCAAAGGCCACTTGCGTGCAGATTTTCGGTGTGCGCTCCCCACCCTTCCAGGGAGGCATCTGTGGTCACCGTCTCCTGGTGGGCTGGGGTCTGGAAGTCCATGCCCGCCGGCAGATCCGGTGGTGGGGCACACGCGCGCATCGCTCGTCGGAAACTCTCGTCGAGCGTGATCCTTTCCTCGAAGCTGCCCGTCGTTTGGATCCAGCGCGCGTCCAGGAACTCCTGCAACGGGCGCATCCGGAGCCTGCACATGGGAATGAGGTAGATGCAGGAAGACATCATTCCGAGGAGGGACTTGATGGACCTCACCTTGGCCGCGTCGGCCACCAACATCCGCTGTACCTTGCCCAGGATGGTCCTGGTCCTCTCCTCCGACGGGGAGGCCAGAAGGGACACTGTCGAGCCTCGCTCCCAGAAACAGTGCGTCTTGCGCGGGTACCAGGTGGGATTTGGCGTAGTTCACAGAGAATCCCAGGTCCGTGAGAAGTTGGACGGTCCCTGCCGTGTGCTCCACGGCGAGTTCTCTCGTGTTGGCCCGGATGAGCCAGTCGTCCAGGTATGGGTAGACGTGGACCCCCTCGCGGCGCAGCTGCGCCGCCACCGGTGCAAGGCACTTGGTGAAAACCCTGGGTGCCGACCGTAATCCGAAGGGGAGGGCTTTGAACTGGTAGTGACGCCCTTGGACCACAAACCTGAGGAATTTTCAGTGCCCCTTTAGGATGGGAATATGGAAGTAGGCATCCTCCAAATCCAACGACGACAGGAAGTCTCCTTCCTCCAGCTGACCCAGGACGTGCTGGAGGGTGACCATCCGGAACTTCTGCGCCTTGAACTTGTTCAGACGTCGCAGGTCTAGGATGGGGCGCCATCCTCCCGTCTTCTTCACGAGGAAGTACCTCGAGTAAACTCTGGAGCCCCGAAGCCTCTTTGGGGCGAGTTCGATGGCGCCCTTCCTGAGCATCGCCTTTACCTCCAGGAGAAGCTGAGGAACGTGAAGCTCTTTCCTGGCCACGGGGGGTACGCGCGGGCACCTTCTTTGACACTCGAGCGCGTGGCCCCGGCTAAGGCGTCCAGCACCCAACGGTCGGTGGAGATCGACTCCCACACGCCGACGAAGCTAGCCAGCCGGCCTCCCACCGGGGTGCTTCGGTGGGGGCCCGACCCCACGGCAGGTTCAATCCTGTTTCGACGAGGCCTTGACCTCCTTGGCGACGACGGCGGGGTCCGCCGGACTTGCCTCGTCCCCTGTAGGCCTCCTGAGACGACGAGCAGGCCGCTTGACGGTAGGTGGAGAAACCGCCGCCGGGACCTTTGGAGGCGCCCTTGCCTCCGCTGCTCCGAAAGGGCGGCCGTCGTCGTTGTAGAACCCCAAGGGCTCGGGCCGTCTCCGTGTCCGCTTTAATGGCCTGAAGGGAATCGGCCACTGTTTTCCCAAACAGGTTGTTCCCATCGAACGGCATGTCCAGGACTCTGGTCTGTACGTCTTGACGGAAGTCCGTAGCCTTGAACCATCCACGCTGCCCAAGGCACACGCCGTTGCCCAACTGGCGGAATCCAGTGTCGGCGATGTCCGTCGCAATAGTGATGGCGTGGTCCGACGCCACCTCACCTTCCTGTAGGATCTCCAGGGCCTCCGCCCTCTTGTCGTCCGGTAGAAGTCCAGCAGGGGAGCCAGTTTGTACCATAGCTCCCTGTCGTAGCGGGCCACGATAGCCAAGGCGTTGGCCGCCTTAATCGTCGTCGCTGCCGACGAGATGACCCTGCGTCCCATAGTGTCCAATTTCTTTCCCTCGCCGTCTGGCGGGGAAGTCGATGTGGAGGCCGCACCCCCCCACGCTTTCTTCCTGGCCGCCGCGGAGACGACAGAGTCCGGGGTAGGCTGCGCCCGGAGGCACAGGGGGGCTGCGTCCGGGACCCGGTACTTCTTTTCGTACCGGTCTCTTCTAGCTGGCGTCGTGGAAGGGTTCTTGAGGAGGGCGAGGCCCTCATCCCAGATGTCGTCCGGTAGAGGCACCGCGAGGACAGTCTTCCTCTTGGCCTCGCGCCGCTGATAAAGGAATCCTTCCTTTTTCTTCTCCTCAGGGCAGAGTTGGAAAAGCTCGGACGCCCTGGCGATCATGGAGTGGAACGATCCAATCTCGTCGGGCGGAGAAGCCCTGGTGGGAGGTGACGGTAGATCCTCGTCGTAGACCTCGTCGTCCGTACCCGTCGCCGCCGTGTCAGTCCCCGTATCATCCCCTCGGGTGGACGGGGAGGAGGGCTGGACGGGATTCGACGCTGAAAAGGAGGTGGAGGATGAATCCTTCTCTTCTTGGGCGGGGGAACGCCAGAAGGTCCCGGGTCCCCCGACGGGAGAGGTTCCTCCGTCGGCAACAGTAGTCTCGTCCTTATCTCCGAGCATAAGGACTGTATAGCCAACAAAATGGCCACCGAGTTGTCTTGCTGCGCTGGCAGAGGGGAATCCGACGGGCGATCAGGGGCCCCGTCGGTACCCTCGACGATGTAGTCGTCGCCTGCGTCGGGATCCATCCCGACGGACCGGTCTTCTTCCACGCCGAGGCCGTGGCTTAAGACCTCGATCAGCTCTTCCTCCGAGGTTGAAGCCGAATCTACGACGACACCCTGCCCCCCCCCCTTTTCCATCTCCGGAGATTTCACGGGGGTCCCATCGATGGGCATAAAAGAGGACTCCCTCCGGGGTGGCAGGGAGACTCTGAGCCCCGAGGTCGCCACCACTGGTGTAGCCTCCACAGGCTGAGCCAGGGCCGCCGCGACAGTCTCGATAGAGGCCTTGGCCGGATGGATTAAGGCCTTCACCACCTTAGGTGCGCTCACCGCCTTATCCTTGGGGGGGGGGGGGGGGGGAACACTGCCTCGCTCCCCCTCCGATGGGGCCTTCAAGCTCGACCGGGGCCTCTCCAGGAGCTTCGCCGGGTGCTTGGCCTTCCTCTTAGCCGACAGAGCGTTGGCTCGCGGTTGATGGTGCCGGGGATGGTGCGCCCTGCCTGGCGCCCGTAGAGCCCGACCGTTCGGCGCTCCCGGTGCCAGCGGACTCGCGGTGCTTGGCCTTGTGTTGGACCCCCGTCGCCGGGGCGTCCTCAAAGGTCTTAGAAGACCGCTCGGATTTCTTCCTCTTCTCGCCGGACGGGCTCTTCCCTTCCAGCCAGTTGGCGAGACGTTGATGGCGGTCCTTCATGGTCCGCTCCGACATGTTGCCGCAAAACGCACAGTCCTTCTCCACATGTAAGCAGTAAAGACAAAAGGAGTGTTCGTCCTCCTTAAAGACGTTCTGCAGCTGGCATCCAGGGCAGACCCTGAACAGCTTTCCGGGCGTCGAGATTCCCTTCTCCTGGGCCATGTCCGGGCCGGGCCTGAGAAACTTCTGGAGTCCTCCAAAAGCGTAGCTCGACAAAATCTTCACCCTTGAGGGGCGCAGACGAATCCGACACGGGTCCCCGTTGATCGGATGGAGAGTCAGTGGAGCTTGAGGCTCTTTTAGACCGAAAAAATGAAGTTTGAGGAAAAACGTGAAAAAATAGCACTAACGCTCGAGAGCAATAGCACGAGGATCCCAACACATGAACGTGCGGTAAAAATCTGAAGATGGCTGCCAGAGGCGGGGCTTAGGTAGAGGGCAGTCATTGTCTGTGGTCAGTATGACGCAGAGATCAGTGATTGGTTACTACTACGAAAGACAGATCAGAAACGAAACTGATACTGGTTTTTTCTTTACCGAGGATTCCCAGCCTGACGACGGGGAATATTCATGAGCATGTGAATCCATGCCAGACCCCATGCTGGAGAAGTGTGAGATTTCTGAGTGGAACATAATGAAATAGTTTGCTGGACGTATGAGTCAGCAGAAAGGGGCCTCTGGAAATAGTTTCACTAATGCAAATAAATTAGCGATTATACCACAGGTTATTGTGAATACTTTATGGAAGCATAGTTCACTGGTGTAGATAAATCAGTGATAACAGCCATAACTGGCATTCCATATGAAAATGTGGTGTTCTTGAATAATGTAGAAGCCTGAGGCCTCTAGAGATCACAAGAACAGTCTAAACAATGCATGTTGGGGCCACAAATAAAACAAAGAAATTATGCTCATCACTATACCACAACGAAATGCATACCAACTAAATGTATCTGTGTACTGAAATAATGCATATCCACTATATTACTATAATGCTTAACCCAATCTGAATGCAAGGAGTGATTATTGCTGAATTACTTTATTTTTGGCGGTAAGAAAATACCGCTAGGTCCCAAATCTACACAAAATACCCTACATAATTATGGTGCGTTGCAGGCCGGGAAAGTGATCATAGAGCACCTACTGGGCGTGGCAAGTGTCTCACACCGCCATCTGTACATTAAAGGGAACCCATTTCATAATAGTAGTGTCACTAAAAACGAATTTCAGAATGTCTCAAAGGGAAACCACATTCTCAGACCTAGTGCAATATTTAGAGGCAGTTATTCGCACATGGGACGTGGTCATCAAACAGTACCTCAGAATGGCATGACCACATTCAGGTTGAGGTGCAGAAAGAAAGACAATATTTTTGCAGACGGCAGCATAATTCAGGTCTGCCTTCTAAGGTTATTAAATGCAGCTGATAATGCAGAGAAAGCCCGTTTGATACGGCTGTGCGCCAAAACCTGGTTTATTTTGAATAGGTCCCTGCGAATGCAAGAAAATGACACCCAGCTAATTAACAGGATAAAGACTGACTTAGATGGGGCAAGTAAAAATCAGGAAATGTTAAGAGCAGAATTGGATGCATGCCAAAAAGACATGCAGTTTAAATGCAAAGATTTTGATGTTCAATTGTCCAAAAGCAAGAAACGATTTGAGGACATTGAACAAGAATTGGTACATTTAAAAGCATTGGTGGACCACATTATACAAGATAAAGATGGGGTTGTGTCAGATGCAGAAGGCAAGTAGAGCCTTGCTCACCCAGGCTAGCTGCATCATTGCCAATGCCCTAATACTATCCAGACAACAAATGCATAACCAACAAACTACAAACACTACAAAATAATGCTCTCAGAACAGCCCTTAACCTACCCTCCAAGGAACACATTTCCAACAAAAAAGAGGAGAACACAAATGGCTCAAAATCTGACTGCATCTCTCAAAACGGCATCACTCACTTTCAAATGCTTTAACAACGCAGCAGCCCCCCCCCCCCCCATCTCGCATCCAAAATAAAGAAAAAAAACTCCACCCGCCCCACTAGATCGATTAACTCCTACTGCCTGCAGGTACCCAATTTCAGACAAAAGAAAAGCGGCGGCAGTAGCTTCCCTGTCTTGGCAGCCCAACATTGGAACGCTCTCCCACTCAATGTTAGGACAGATCAATCCTACTATAGATTCAGGTGAAACATCTTCACCTGGCTGCGGTCCAAAGATCCCCATGACTAACCCTGCCACCTCACCTGCCCATGCCTTGCTCAAACCGGACTGTTATGCACAGCATTAAATATGTAAGTTCAACCGTACTGTCTATGCACAGCACTAAAAATGTAAATATGTAAGCAATTTATTAACTATATGTATATATGCACATTCCTCGCATTGTAATGCTATGCATCTTTTTCATGTAATCCTACCTTCCTGATCTCTGTTGCGCCGTTACCTGAGTTTTGCGCGCCATACTAAATAAGTAAAACAAACAGAACATTACGAGTAAGAAAGTGACCTCCAAAATGCTGATCAAGAAATGGTTAAAATGCTTCAAGAAAGAGACAAGAGGAATAAAGAATTTGAGTGCCAAATGCAAATGTGCGACATGCAGGAGGTAATTAATAAAATGAGTGATGAAAACAACTATTTGCAAAACGAAGCACACAGGCTCCTTAAAAAGTGTAAGGACCTAGAATAGCAAATGTGCATTCCCATGTCCCAGGAAAGGGTACCACATTCAATGGAGTTGAGGTGAATTCTATTTCTACCCAAAGGGCTAGTGCCCCAGTGACTGGGCTGGTGACTGAACATGGTTGCAGCGCCCTTGGGGGATTTGATACTCCCATTGGTGGCCGCCACCAATCCCATACACCTGGAACCAGGGTTGAGTCACCAAGTAGTGCAATTCCATGCATTGCAACAAGTAGCCCCATAAAGAAAATGAAATCCATTAAAGCCCTGATCAAATCATTTAAAAAAGGAGGGGAATGCTGCATTGAGGATCACTTAGAAGTGGTTCATGACATTTTTAAAGCACTCCAGATACCTACGGAAAAGTACAGGCAATATTTTCATTTAACTTTAGATACCCCGACGGCCAGTATTATAAGAGGATTGAATGAACAGCAGAATATGACATGGGCGGAGTTCGAAAAAGTGATCAGGCGTCATTGTTCTCCTTTCCAGTCATTGCAGGAGGCAAAGAAAGTCGCTTATACAATCACTGCTGGGCCTAATACATCCCCTCGCCAGTTTTTAGAAGACTTAAAAAGAGCATTTTCTCGCTTTGATGCATCTTTTGACTCCAATTCCAATGGGTTTAAAACTGCCTACTTCTATGGGCTGCAGAAAGACATCATATCCCAATTGGTCCGTGAATTTGACCGTGACAAGTCCCTGGAATGGATTGTACACCAAAGCACAAAACTATGAGGTACTCTTGTCAGGGTAGAGAAAGTGATAAAATGAGATACTAGACCTAACTCTAAAGAACCCTCAGCAACAGTGATTGAGATCAGTCAGCCAAAATGTCCCTTGAGTCTGCTCAAAGTCCAAGTAAAAATAATTTGGCACCTGAACAGAGGGGTAATCAACAAAGGTCATCACACACTGCACCAATGTTCCAATCACATGATCCTAGTAATAGGGAGAGTTACATCAGCCCCAGGTACTTTAGGAGATAGCCTGCCCGGGGCCTATCGACCTGATATGTCATGTATGAACACAACAATCAGACAAAATCAGGATCAAAGAAATGATGGTCCTTATCAGACATTGGGGCCACAAATAAAACAAAGAAATTATGCCCATCACTATACCACAACGAAATGCATACCAACGAAATGTATCTGTGTACTGAAATAATGCATATCCACTATATTACTATAATACCAAACCCAATATGAATGCAAGGAGTGATTATTGCTGAATTACTTTATTTTTGGCGGTAAGAAATTACTGCTAGGCCCCAAATCTACACAAAATACCCTACAGTACTGAGTTGTCGGTGGAGTAGTCGCCCGTTAGTGGGATCAGTATTTGAGTGTCATCTGCGTAGTTCGTGTAGAGGACACCCAAATGGTCCAGTATGTCGAAAACACATTGTATAATGTGGGGGAAACGCAGGAGCCCTGAGGGACGCCGCATGTGACTAATGCAGGTGTGGCAGAGGCTGGGGGGGAAAAGACTCATGGATCTGTTAAAGAGAATCCATGCGTTAGCATTGTCAGAATTTGGCAGCTGCGGTTTGGCAACCGTCTCCGTGATAACCTGGGTATCACTGGTCAGGCTCTGGCGTGGCTGACCTCTTTCCTTTCCAATCGACCCTCCCAGGTCGAACTGGGGTCCTTCCTCTGACATCTTTTTCTCTACCTGTGGTGTCCCCCAGGGATCTAATCTCTCTCCCTGGCTTTTCAACCAGTATCTGGCACTCCTTGCCCACCGCATCGCCACTCTGCCCCAACTTTCAGTGCCATGTGGACAATACCCAGCTCATTTTCAGGCCTCCTCCTCTCCTTCCCTCATCTCCAACTGTGCTATCCAGGAATGGTGTGCCGCCAATGACCTCTTGCCTTAATGCCAGTAAGACTGAGATTCTACTCATCGGCACACCCACTCCCTCCTTCCCTGCAGAGCTCTGGCCAGCCTGTCTTGGCCCGCTTCCTGCTCCTACTTGCAAAGCAGAAAACTTTCGACTCACTCTCCTTCTCTCATATCTGACGTCTCAAAGAAGTCACACTACCAGCTGCACCGCCTCAGAGGTATTCTTCCCTTCCTCTCCTTCCCCCAGAAGCTCACGGTCTCCAGAGCCCTGGTTCTCTCGAAGCTGGACTACTGTAACAGCAATCTGCCTGCCTCCACTCTCCGCCCTCTGCAACTCATCCAGAACAGGACTGCGAGACTTGTCCTTGGCTTCAAGCCCAGGGACTGTATCGCTCGAGGACTGAAATCTCTACACTGGCTCCCCGTGGCTGCAAGGATCAAGTTCAAAACCCTCTGCATTGTCCACAAGGCCTTCTGGGGCCTAGATACCTTCAACTCTTTCTTCCTAAATATCTTCCTTCCCGAGCCCTCTGCTCATCTGTCTCCAACTCCCTCAGGGTGAGGCGCTTCTCGAAGCAACGAGCTGGGGAGAGATCTCTCTGCGGCAGGGGCCTCTCTGGAACAGCCTTCCTGCCTCCATGAAACTTGAGAACCATCTTCGGTTCCGGAAGCACCTCAAAACCTTCCTCTTTGCTTCTGCTTTCTCTCCCCTGCTAAATTCTTCACTGAAACTGCACTGAACCTGCACCTGGGCCACTCACCGACCTCGGTCCTTGGCCCAGCCACTCTCCACTTGCACAGCCTCCCTGGCAAACCCTGCACTGCGGGGCTGTCTCTGCATCCCTACAGCTCCCCCCCTCCTAGCACTTGTCTGCACTTACCTTGCACTTGCCACCACCTGGCCCTACTTTATTATTTATTTTATTCTACTTACCCTGATCAGCACTCCCCTCTCCCCCCCTTCCCTTCCCCTTGCACTTTATCCCCTTCCCCCACCCGTGCACTTGCGATCTGAATGACACCTGGCCTAGTAGGATCGTTGTCCGTCTTCCCCTTGTTCCCCCCCTCCCTGCCTCGTCGCGCCTTGAAGCACTTGTGTATAGGCGCGTTACAAATGCCATATCATATCAAGTGTTTGCAAAGGATGTTGCGGTTGACCAGGTGAAAGGCGGCAGACAGGTCGAGGAGAAGAAGCACTAGTTTGCCGTTGTCTTTGATGTTGTCCATTTGCCTCTTGAGATCAATCAGGGCTGTCTCGGTACAGTGTTTGGGACGGAAGACTGATTGTCTTAGACCTAGTAAATTGTTTTTCTTGAGGTGGTTCTGTATCTGCAGGTAGGCAGCTCTGTCAAGAATTTTTAGGAGGGAGGGTACAGTTGTGATGGGTTGGTAATTCGTGGGTACACTGGGGTCAAGTGTGAGTTTCTTTAGTAGGGGTAATACCCATGAGTCCTTTAGGTTGTTGGATACTGTGCAAGATGTGAAAGATGTGTTTGAGAGATGTGATGAATGGAGCTAGATGTTTGGCCGCGTCTTCGATGATTGGCGCCGGGCAAATATCACCTTGGCATTTGAAGGGTTTCAGAGAGTTAATTATATAAGAGAGTTAATGATATCTTCAACCTCTGATCGATATGGCAGAAAATTCGAATAGGTCATTGTTGTCCGTTCAGGGGCAATGGATGGAAGGGATAGGATGGAAGGGATAGGATTGTCAACGAGGGGGAGACTTTCTTTGCCTCAATTTTGGCTTGTAACATGGCAATTTTGCCAAGAAGTGCATCTTGTATGTTGGTACACCAAGAGATGTCTTTGGCACATGTGTCTGGGGAACGAGATTCATGGTCTCAATTCTTAAAGAGCTCTTTGGTTTTGGCGTTTCAGATTCTTTATTTGTACATGCTTTTTTGTTTGGATGATTGCCAACTTGTAGGTATTGGAGGCTAGAGCGTAGGATATTTGTTAGCGGAGGGAGACTTTCCATGCTAATTCTGCTGGTCTTGATTTTGCGGAGGGTTTTTAATTCATGAGAGAACCGGGAATTAAGGTGTGCGTGTGGTTTGGCTTTCCGTAGTTTAAGTTGTGCTACCGTGTTTAAGGCCTTGAGAATGGTTGTGTTGTAGAGGTCTATTAATTCGGTGGGGTTGGTGACGGTGGGTGAGAACTCAATGATGGGTTGTAGTCGTGGGAGGAGTTCAACTGTGATGTTTTTGCTGTTTCTTGTGAGGGAGGAGCATTGGGAGCAGGAGCAAGAGTGTTAATGGTGAAGGTAATAAGGTGATGATCGGTCCAAGCGCAAGGTGTTAGAAAGGATGGTGATATTGCAGTTGAGGTCAGCAATCCAGTCAAGGGTCCGGCCTTTATTGTGTGTGGGTTGTGAGATGTGGTGTGCAAGTCCTAATTCTGAAAGTGTTGGCGATGGAGTTTGCTTTGTCATCTTTTTCGTCATTGAGACAGAGGTTAAAGTCTCCTAGGATGAGTAGTTGTGAGCTGGGTTTGGTGTTGTTGGCGAGCAGGAGCACTGTCGTCGTTGAAGGACGATATGGGGCCTGGCGGTCTATAGATGAGGTGGGTGGTGATAGTGCTTGTTGGTTGTGGAGTATTTGAAGGTGAGTAGTTCCGCCGAGGGGAGTGGTTGGTTTTGAATGCGTCTTAAATTGAGTGAGCTTCTTGCAATGACGGCTACACCGCCGCCTTTGGCTGTTTGTCTATCTGCACGGTAAATGGTGTAGTCATTGGGTATAGCTAGTGCTGGGCCAGAGGCTGCATGGAGCCAGGTCTCTGTAATGGCTAGGAAGTCAAGATCGTTGAGGGCAATGTCGTCAGCTAAATCTAAGGCATGGGCGACTGAGGATCTCGCGTTGATGAGTGCGCCTTTGATTCGGTGGGAGTTTTGCGTAGATTTCTGTTGAATGTGTGGGGGAGGAGGCGTGGGAGTCAGGTTTGGATTTGCTTTTACTTGGATCTGTTTTGTGAGGGGTCGAGCTGGTAAATAGATCTGAGGCGGTCAAGTCTAGTTGCGCCTAAACTGGGGTAGGAATTACTAGTGGCAGAGTACTTCGGGAGGGACATCGCAGAGTTGTGGTTAGTGTTTTTTGGGTACTAGCGGTGTATGCTGTGCGGTGAGGCACAGTAAAGGCAGGTTGGAAGGGGGTTTGTGTTGGGTAGAAATGGGGTGGGACAGGGGATGGGTGGTGTCTTGGACATGCTGGTCTGCTAAGGCCATTGGGTGGGAGATACTATTTAGAGATGAGTCTTACACACTTAATACCCCTGGAGGCGACTTCACTAACTAGAACAGTAATGGGATTTATATATCACTAGTACACTTTAGATCCATAGGTTTGAAGAAAGGAAAAAGGTTAACAGTGCATGTGAGCACTTAAATCTTCCAATGGAAGTTACTTCTTACCTTGTAACGTTCTTTCGAAGGGATTGTGTCCTCCGATGTATTCCTTATCTTAGATATCTTTCCAGCTTTGCTGGCCTCGGAAATGTTTTCTCTAGAGGGCACTGCGCGTCGACGTCCGCCAAGTCTATGTCCCTCGACAGCCGCTGTATCGACGTCATCCTGCCTATAAAGGCCGCGCGCAGCATCCGTGGCTCAGTTCCGTTTTGTAGCCCACAATAATTCTTTCTGGACTCAACCAATCACCCTGAAGGAGCGTAAGCTGCAACAACAAGGGAAGTAGTACTGCGGGAATGGATGGAGGGTCGATAAGGAATACGTCGGAGGAACATCCCATCGAAAGAACGTTACAAGGTAAGAAGTAACTTGTTCTTCGAAGGGATTGTGTCCTCCGACGTATTCCTGATCTTAGATAGGCTCCCATAGCAGTATTCTGTTATTGGAGGTGGGAGTACTGACTTCATGCTTCCTCTTATTGATGAATAGAGTGCAATACTGCCCTTCCAAAACTAGTTTCCTGACTGGAGGAGGAATCCAAGTTGTAAAACCGTGTAAAGGTATGGACGGACGACCATGTGGCAGCCGCACAAATGTCTCGAACCGGCACTCCTCTTGAGGGCCGATGAAGCTGCGATACCTCTGGTCGAATGAGCCCTAAGATTTTGAGGGGGCTCTTTTCCAAATGGCTAAAATAATCCATCTGGAAATGGTCTGCTTAGTTATCGGTAGCCCCAGCTTGTGACCTGCGTAGCCTACAAACAGCTGGTCTGCTTGTCTTATCCTAGCCAGTCTAATGTAAAAACTTAAAGCCCTTCTTGGGTCCAGCCTGTGTAACCTCTCTTCCCCCGGATGGGGAGGAGGATAGAAAGATGGAAGGGTAATCTTCTGTGCGATATGAAATTCAGAAACCACCTTTGGGAGGAAATTTGGCTTCAATTGCAGAACAACTCTGTCTTTGTGAAAGATTGTATGAGGGGGTTTACAAGAAAGCTTGTAACTCGCTCACCCTTCTAGCAGATATAAGTGCTACTAATAAAACAGTCTTAAGGGTAAGAAATCTTAACGAACAAGAGTGGAGTGGTTCTAAAGGTGTGCCCATCAGGAAAGTTAGGACTAAATTTAAATCCCATAGGGGAACCTGGAATGGTCTTGGGGATAAACGTTAGTTAACCCCTTTAGAAACTGTATTACCAAGGGTAACTTGAAATAGGATGGTTCTTCCGCAGTGCGCTTAAAGATGGATAGCGCTGCGAGAGCCCTTGATGGTGCCAACTTGAAGGCCTGAATTCGCTAAATAAAGTAGGAAGGACAAAACCATTGGTGTACCACATGAAAAGGGATCGATATTCTTTTCCCTACACCAGTTGCAAAATCTGCTCCAACGGCAGCGGTATAAAGATTTTGTTGCTGGCCTTCTTGCCGAAAGCAACACCTCCATAACGTCATCAGGGAGGTCCCAATCCTTGTACCTCAGCCTTTCAGAAGCCAAGCGTGAAGGTTGAGGGTTTTGATGTCTGGATGGAGAACCTGACCTCCCTTCTGTGAGAGCAGATTATCTGAGTGGAAGTCGAATTGGAGGGCAGATGGACAAGTCTAGAAGGTCCGGGTACCACGTTCTCCTGGCCCAATCCGGGGCAATTAGGATCATGGTTTTCCGGAATCTTCTCAACCTCCTGATCATTTGAGGAATGACAGGGACCGGTGGAAACGCGTACAGGAGTGGAAACTCCCAGTCCACTATGAACGCGTCTCCCAGAACTCCTCTCGGGGGAAATTCTCTTCAACAGAACAGATCGCACTTCCTGTTGACACTGGTGGCGAACAGATCCACCTGAGGGGTTCCCCAAAGGGCGAAGATTTCTTGAAGGACTTCCTGAGCTAGTTCCCACTCGTGGGAGACTGCTCTGCCTGCTCAGAGCGTCTGCTGTCAAGTTCTTCTCTCCGGCTAGGTGAACTGCCGATAGAGAGATTCCTTCTTGGATTGCACAAAACCAGAGCTGCATCGCCTCTCTGCACAGAGGTAGTGATCCTACGCCTCTTGTTGAGGTAATGCATGGCCACTGTGTTGTCTGTCATTATCAGGACATTCTTTCCTTGTACAGCTGGCAGAAAAGCCTTCAGCGCAAGTCTGATGGCCCTCAGCTCTAACAGGTTGATATGTAGTCTGGACTCCGATGGAGACCAACGACAGCTGATGGTCAAGTCGTTGGCGTGGGCTCCCCACCCCGTGAGTGAGGCATCCGTGACTACTATTATCTCCGGCCAAGGTTGCCAAAACTGCTCTCCTTTCAGAATGTTCTCCTGACAGGCCCACCACTGAAGGTCTCGAGCCACCCTGTCGGGAACCTGAAGAAGATCTGTCATTCTCCCTGAGAATTGTGACCAGAGTTCAGTGCCCACTGGAGAGATCTCATTCTCAGGCGAGCCTCTGGCACTAGGAAAATGCAGGATGCCATGAGGCCTAGCAACCTCAAAAAGTCAAAGGCTGGGAGACGTTGGGCATTTTGAAACTTGGTGACCATCTGTAGAATATCTTGAGCCCTCACCTCTGGTGGCGAGGCTTTTCCCAGGGAAGTGTCCAGGATCGCTCTGATGAACTGGAGTCTCTGCGATGGTATCATTTGTAACTTCTTTAAATTGAGTGAGAAGCCCAGTCTGTGAAGGGAGTGGCAAACATGATCTAGCTGGATCTGAGCTTGTTCCGAAGATACAGCTCTGATCAACCAATCGTCCAGGTAGGGGTAGACTTGAATCCCTTCCCTCCTTAGACTTGCAGCCACTACCGACATTAACTTGGTGAAGACCCTCGGGGCGGAGGTCAGCCCAAATGGCAGCACTCGAAATGGATAATGAGAGTTGCCAATTGCGAACCTCAGGTATTTCCTGTGTTTGAGATGGATTGGCACATGGAAATAAGTGTCCTGAAGGTCCAGAGATACCAACCAGTCCTGGAACTGAAGGGCCTGAAGAATCAGAGAGAGTTACCATCTTGAATTTGTCTTTCCTGAGGAATTTGTTCAATTCTCGCAAGTCCAAGATGGGTCTCAGTCCTGTGTCTTTCTTTGGTAAGAGAAAGTAAGGGGAGTACCAGCCCTTGTTCCTCTCCACTACAGGTACCGGTTCTATGGCACCTTTCTCTAGCAGGTCTAAAATTTCCTGCAAGAGGAGCGGATCTGGAGCTTTTTGAGAGCTGATCCCCGGTGAATGACTGAGGTATGCGTAGGAGAGGCAGGCAGTAACTTTGTGCAACTGTCTCCAATGCCCAAGCATATGACGTGATAGCCTGCCATTCCGCCAGATGTTGAGTTAACCTGCCTCCTACAGGTGTCTTGTGAGGAAGTCCTCGGAGTGTTTTTGGGGCGGCTGATGCAGATGGTAAAGAGGCACCTGCTGTTGCTGCGGCTTTTGAAGATCTACCCCGTCCACCTCGGGTAGTTATTTGTCCCCTTTGAGCCGTCGTCCTCTACCTCTTCCGAATGCGGAGTAGAAGTGAAAGGACTTGCCTCTCGCAGAGGTTCCTGTGGGACGAAAAGGTGTCCGACGGATTGCAGCGCCTAGGGATTTTGCTGCTGCCTTTGATGTTTGCAGTTTTTCTAAACTGTCATCCGCCTTTTTCCCAAACAAAGAAGAGCCATAAAATGGCATGTTCAAGAGCCCGGCTTGCACATCTGGGGCAAAACCAGACTCTCAACCAAGCAAATCTCCTGGTTATTGTACTTGCCGTCATTGCTCTGCTGATACTGTCAGCCGAATCAATGCCCGTCTGGAGGGATTCGCACATAGCGTCTTTACCGTCCCTTTATGATATTTAGGAACGCCTCCCTTTCTTCTCCCTCGGGGATGCAGTCAGCCGCTGTAGAAGCACACTCCCAAAGTGTATGGCTAAATCTAGCAAGGGTGCAAGTAACATTAATAGATTTTAATGCCATGCTACATGCCGAAAAGACTCTTAGCCATAGCATCGTATTTTTCATCGTCCCGGTCCTGTGGGACGGTAGGGTAAGCAGTCTTGATGTCAGTAGAAGATGCTGCCTGTACCACCAGACTTTCTGGGGATGGGTGTTTGGACAAAAACTCAGGGTCTGCAGAAGATACCCTGTAGACAGTTTTTTATTTACTGCCGGGACGACATCTGGGGTTTCCCAGTTCGTCATTTTTCTTTGAAGAGCTTTATGAAAAGGTACTACAGGATCCTCCTGTGGACCTTTATCAAGAATATCCGTGAGGTCATCCTGTGAAGGTGTGGACCACCCCATAAATTCTGTAATCCTGGCCATTAAGGCTCTATAAGGGGTTTCAGCATGCTCCCCTGGGTCTGGCCTAGCAAACTCCACCTCTGGGGGGGGAAGTGTCTAAAGCACTTGCCTCATGTAAGGAATCATGGAGTTCCTTTAATCTGTGTTCCTCTGAGGATAACTCCTCTTGAACTGGGGTTGCAAATCCCTGCAACTCAAATGTCTCTTCTTGGTCAGACAGTTCTCCCTCTTCCATAATTGAGGACATGGTTCTCAATTGGTCTGAACTCACAAAGGGTGTGAAACTCATCTCCAAGGCGGAGGGTGCCAAACTTGTAATCTGCCTCGAAAACGTCGATGTCGCCGACGCCTTCGAACGTGACGCGCTTGAGAAGCTTCCTTCGCCGGGTGCTGCGACTCGCGGCATTTTGGACCTTCGGGTCTTTCGACCAGAGCATCGCTCTCGGCAGTTCGAGGGGGTCGAGGCCGCTTCTCGAAGACGCTCATTTTTTCGGAATTCCTCCCATTCAGCCCGGGAACTATGTTTCGTGGGGCAAGGGATTCTCTTAGGTGAAAGAGGAAGACGACGAAGGGGATCTTCGGCGTCTCCTTCGATCTCGAGGAGTGATGGGACCTGCTTCGACCTGGAACGCGAATGGTGACGAGGAGACGAATGTCTCGACTTTGTCGAGGAAGAAGAAGCTTTAGAAGTCTTACCTTTTTCCAGCTTCCCCCTACGCTCCTTCAGGGCTTTAGCTGTCATGGACATACAGCCCTCGCACTCCGAACAATGGTGTTCAGCTCCCAAACACCAGACAGACCCTGTGAGGGTCCGTCAGCGACATCTTTTTTTCCAACAGTCTCTGCATTTTTTAAAGCCGGACCGAGGGGTCGTCGGTTCAGACGAGGAAGCCATAGAGTATGGCTCGAATATCTCGTGGACAATGGAATAATAGCTCTACGAAACTGAGCAACGATATTCTGAGGCACTGAGTAAGTGCTGAAAAACGGAACTGAGCAACGGACGCTGCGTGCGGCTTTTATAGGCAGGATGACATCGATACGCCGGCTGTCGAGGGACATCGACGCGCAGCGCCCTCTAGAGAAAACATTTCCGAGGCCAGCAAAGCTGGAAAGAGATATATAAGATAAGGAATACATCGGAGGACACAATCCCTTCGAAATATAGATTTAAAAAAAAAAACTTTCCCAGCTATAAGTTAAAAACAAAGTTATCATTTATGAGGGACATGTACCAAAGTCAAATGACTAGAAGTCTGCAGGGAGCCAGGACAGCCAAAGTCAATTGGAGCAGTGCATGGAGCCGATGCAAAGTCTTTCACAAAGTTACAATTTTGTTGAAGAAAAATCACTGTAGGGTCACAAGTTGTTACACTTCTGAAGGGTAGAGCTGAAATCAACGCGAGACTTGCAGTAGCTACTTTGCTAAACAGAGCAAAGCAAAGCTAAAAACACTGAGGTAAGTACCCCAAGTCAGAACAGTACCTTTGGTTAGAAGAGTGGTCCAGCTGACTTCTGTCTGTTTGCAGCGATGCAGATCCTGGGTTCCTCAGTCGTGGGGACGAAGGACATCTGGAGGACTCCTGCAGCAGCAATTCAGAGGGCTCTCTTCAGATCAGCAGCACTTTGTGTTTTCAGTGCTCGGTAAACAGCACCACTGCGGATCTGGACACCAGTTGGGATTCCTTCACTCCTTGAGTCCTGCACTGGTGAGGGGACCCTAGCTCTATTCGTCCTGCTTCTGGAGGGTCCTGGGGAGACTCCTGGAGCTTCTGGCTGGATCACAGACGTTTCACTCTACTACTGATTTATGGTTCCTGCAGCAAAGTACAGCCAGTCGGGGAAGGTGGTCCAGTGGAGTTTGTCTCGGGGTTAGTTGGTTCCACTAACCCAAGGGAAGAAGACGTCCCTTCTGGAGCTTCTCTTGTCGATTAGAAAAGGAGTTTCAGCACAGCAGCAGGGTTTCACTGGGCAATTCAAAGGGGATGCAGAACAGTTTTGTCGGGTTCTTCCCAGTGGTCCACTATCTTCAGTCCCAAAACCCTCGCCTTTTAAGCATGTTTCTCCCATTCATCCAAAGTCTAGCAGTCACAGGGTGGCTGTCCTGGAAGGATAGCCAACCAATCAGGACCGGGCGCCTTCTGGCATTCCTAAACACAAAGGCCAGGGGAGTTTTCTGGAACCTCCCTCACTTCCTGCCCTTCCGGACACACTGAAGCCAGAGGCAGGTTTCAGTACTTAAGCCAGCCAAGGACAAAACGATCAAAGGGCTCAAACCTGGCTTAGCGTGCCGAGTAAAACCCCAAGAAAGACCTTGCAAACTAAAACTTGTAAAAATAAAAAAAAGGCCATTTACACAATGGTCACCAATGGGTGCTATACTGCAGCTGAGGAGTCAGCCTGCGATAGAAAAGCACAATGGTAGGAAAATTAAACCACTGCCAGCCATTTACAGTAGTGAGGGTAACATAAAACATGTTACTGGAGTAGGTAGGCAAAGGGGCTACTAAGTAACCGCCCCAGCACTCCACATAAAATGGTGTGCTGGACCTACAAAGATAAAAAGGTAAGTAAAGTCAATTTAACTTTACTATTCTTGGGAACAATAGGTCACACAAGAAAAGGTATTTAAACCTTATGAGAAATCTAAAGACTTTCTATGTGACACTGCAATTAAGGTGCAGTGTGTAAACATTCAAAACGTAGATGCCTATGGAGTTTGTCAACAATCCAAATCGGAGTGAGAAAAAGGGCTCACTCCAGTGATAAAATTAAAAAGTCCTAAAGTCCAGCAAAAGAGCTAAGGGTCTCCAAGTGTGAGGGGAATTAGCACATACATTAGAATTTCCCCAACATGTAGCATCAAGAACTTTATTTTACGCAAGGCTCGGCACATGTGACTTTAGCCCCACCTTCCCGAGCCCCGCCCTTCAGTCCTTTTCCGATCAAAGTCAGTGATGTACTAAGGATATTTTAAGAGTGCAAGGCAGGCGTATGAGAAAAGGGGACTCTGGACTAGGGGTCTTAGTCACTAAGGTGAGACACTTTCTCCCCATCACACCCCTTTCCCCTCCACACTTCTGGGAGATTTATGGGTGGGTGAGACACTTTCTCCCCATCACACCCCTTTCCCTCCACACTTCTGGGAGATTTATGGGTGGATGGTTATGTTAAAGGATATTTATACTGTGCGGTGTAACCACTGGAGTGGTCCCCAGGTGCTCTGAAAAGCGAGAGGTTAGTGAAAGTTAGGACTGAGTGGGAGAAAAGAGCTGTGATGAGCTGTTGGCAACTTCAGTTCTGTTTACATAGTTTGCTGAGCTTAAGCGTGTTTTTCCAGTTGGTAGACTTCATGTGCTGTTGTGCAAGGCTATGTGCGGGTTGTTGTTGCGGTGTAGTGAAGTGTGTGATTTGTTGTGCTGCAGAGGTATGGTTGTGCTTAGTTCAGAGTTTGAGAGGTGTATGCAGAAGGGTGATTTTTTTTTTTTTTAGTATGTGACAGAGGCTAATATTCACAATTCTGACTTGTTGGGACGCAAACTAATATTCACAATTGTCTGGATGCAACTTCATGTAATTGAGGGAGAAGCCCAGTTTGTGGAGCAAGTGGCAGGTTATGCGGAGATGTTCCCTGGCTTAGTTGGGTGAACGAGCCCTGATCAGTCAATCATCCAGGTAGGGGTAGAAGGGATCAAAGACACAGCCAGCACCGCCATCAACTTGGTGAAAGCGCTTGTGGCGGCGGCCAGCCCGAATGGCAGAACTCGAAACGGATAACGAGAACCGCCAACCTCGAACCTCAGGTATTTTATGTGCTTCAGATGGATAGGCACATGAAAATAAGCATCCGGAAGATCCAACAATACCATCCAGTCTTGGGAGTTGGAGAACCTAAAGGATTTGGGAAACTAACCATCTTGAACTTGTCCTACCTGAGGAACTTGCTCAAGTTTCTGAATTCCAAGATGGGTCTCAATCCTCCGTCCTTTTTGGGAATCAGAAAGTATGGGGAATATCAACCCTTGTTACTTTACGCTACAGGTACATGTTCAATTGCACCTTTCTCTAGTAGGGTCAAAATTATCTGCACAAGGAGCAGATCTGGAATTGAGTTCACTGGTGGGTGATCTGGAGTTCTTTTTTGGAAAGATAGGCAGTAACCTTGTGCCACAATTAGAAGTGCCCAAGAATCTGAAGTAATGCCCTGCCATTCGTTCAGATGCTTAGTCTACCTCCCACTGGGATCTTGTTAGTCAAGGCTTCAGTGGTTGAGGCGGCTGATGCAGCAGCTGATGGTTCAGCTGCTACTGCTTTGGTTGACTTAGCATGCCCACCACGAGGGAATATGACTGGCTTGTCCTCTTCCAAATGAGTAGAATTGAAAGGACTTACCCCCCTCCAGGTAGATGAGCCAGAGTAGGGGTGTTGAGGCCATCGAATGGTGCCGCTAAGGTATTTAGTGCCACCTTTGAGGTCTGCAGCTTTTCTAAACTCTCCTCCACCTTGCTGCAAAACAGCCTCGAACCATCAGAGGGCATGTTGAGTAGTCTAGCTTGCACATCTGGTGCAAACCCAGACATCAACCTCTCGGGAGAGGTATCTAACCCACTGGCTGAAGGCTGTAGAAACAGCTTAGGGCTCAGTTTCAAAGATTTTGTCTTCGACTTCCCTTTTTCTTTTTGCAGATTGACATAATCCCTTGACTCAGTCTTTTTTCACTCTCCGAAGGAGACTTCAAAGGCAACCTCCCTACCGCCAGTTTACCTTTACACTCCGAGAGCCTTTTCGGCCATTGCCTGACAAGAGCCACAGTCTGAGGTACAGTGCCCAGAATCAAGACACCACAGGCATACGTGGTGGGGGTCGGTGATCGACATCTTGGATCCATAGTCCTGTCACTTTCTGAAGCCTGATTTAGGTGTCGATGGTGCCGACGAATAAGACATTTTAGAACGAAAAGAACTATCGATTTCTCAGAGGAATTGAAGCGTGCCGTAATTCTCTTGAAGCGTTAGCTCGGAAAAAATGGAACTGAAGCCAACGGCACACTTTCACCATCCTTTCCCCTCACTCTGGCCAGCCTCGCTAGGCGGACGTCCTACCCCCCCCAGCCGATTTTTGCAACCTCTCCTTTGCCTCAGGTCCCCCTCCGAAGCACTCTTGTGCATCCCCTTAAGAAACCCACAGCTGATCCTTTTTGTCCGGCTCACTAGCGCCCAATTTCCATTACTCCATTTCTGGGCAAACTCCTGGAAAAGCTGTCAATTCCTCAGATTAAGCTTCATTTCCGATTCTGTTGCTGTCTCCATGACCACCAGTTTGGCTTCATAGCTGCCAGAAGCACAGAAACTACTCTCCTGAACATCTGAAGATCTGTTCTCCAAGCTAGACTCTACATCCCCTCTGTCCTCATCCTACTCGATCTCTCTTCGACAGTCAACCATACCTAGGGAGTCCGGTTTTCTGATGTTACCGATTTTCCAATATCTAGACCCAGTTAATATTTATTACTCGGGTACTCCGATAAACCTTGGTAATTCACTAAATCATACTTACTATGTGCAGGGAGCGGGATTTGAAGCTGTGATGTCTTGTATTCAAGATGGAAGCGTTGCCAGTGAGCTAGCCTAGCAGCTCTTTGAAAGAGTTGTATTTAATGCCTTAAATTATTATGCACCATTGCCACCTTGTGACCGAAGGTGAATTGAGTGCATTTTTGCGAACTGCTTTTGTTTTTTCCTCTGTCAATTAGTCCCTTATTGTTGTGCTTATTTCTTCATAATCACAATAAGGGCACTTCAGTTCACCCTGCAGCTAATACCAGCCCCTCCCACCACAATGCTGGCAGAAAACTAATGGGCCATTAGTCACTGAATGGTTTTGTGCCAGTGGTGAGGGGGAGGTGCAGTGGGGTGTGTGGAGTAGGCATGGCAGGGGAGCAGGGCATGTGCAGGACTGTTACTGCCTCTGGTGCCCCCTGCAAGGGACTTCATCCACTTTGTCTAGCTTCTAATGTAACTATTTTATTACCCTTTCCTCAATGAATGGCTGGTGGCAGTGGTTTACCTTTTAACTACCGTGGTGTGGATTTACAGCGGGCTGCATTCGCAGCTGCAGCATAGCGCCCAAGGGCGCCATTTTTGACAAAATGGCCCGTGTCTTCTTTTTTCTCTCCATTTCTTTGTGGAAAGGGCCTTTGAGATTCTGCTTGCCAAACCAGGTTTGGTCCCTTTGTTCGTTTTGTCTTTGGCGGGATTTACGAGTGAAGCCCGCCTCCAAGGACAGGAAGTGGGGGAGGTGCCGAAAACTGAGCTTATTCTCCTAGGAGACAGGAATGCACTCCTAGGTGATTGGCCAGCTGGCTAGCAAGGACAGCCACCCTGCTGGGTGACTGACAGCTGGGCTGGAATTGGAAGAAACCTGTATAAAAGGCAAGGCTTTTTGGCTTGGAAGGCACAGTCGACCACTGGATGAAGGAATCCAAAGAACTTGGAAGAGACGCCTGCTGCAACTCCTGGACCGCTGGTTTGCCTGGTGAAGGTCTGCTGCTGTGCTGAAGCTCCAAATTAGTCTCCATTAGAGAAGCCCTGCAAGGAGGACTTCTCCCCTTGAGTTGGTGGGACCAATCAATTCCAAAGTAAGCCACCTGGACATCCTCACGAAGGTGGTTGCATTTCCACTGCAGTCGCTGCTGGAAACGAATAGCCAGGGAGGGGGAACACCAGAGCGGGTGCGTTGCTTTTAAGTTAGCAAAGAGATCCAGGAAGGACTCTAGTCTGAGCCACCTAGACAGTGTTGGACCCCAGATGCAAGGAAAGCCCATCTAGACAGCCAGGAACTGCTGTGTTGCTATTTGCGGTAGACGCAAGGAGTTGATACCCCGAAGTGCCACTTATTTGAAGATTGCCGGTTGCGGTTGATGACCGTCCCATTGCAGTGCAGGTGTCCTCTTGTCCCCACGACCCAGCAACACCAGGATCTGCAGAGCTGCACAGGAACAGAAGCCATCTGCTCTACTTTTTCCTTCAACCTAAAGGTACTTTACGGTCCAAGAACTTCTCTTGTTGGGCCACCTTGCTTGTTCTCAGTTGAGACTTGTCTTGGTGGCTCCTGCAGAGTTGCTTGCATCTTCTAATAGTCACACATGCCTAACAGCTTGTGGCCCTACATTCGATTCTACTTTTGCTACAAAGATTTCTAAAACATTGTGCAAGACTTAATTACCTGCAAGAAGTGCTTCAGTACACCTTGACTTTAGCAAACTTAACATTGGCTGTCCTGGCTGAATGACTCTTCTCCCCTCTGCTTAGGTGTTTGCCTTCCTGCAAGACTTTAGTACTTACCCAATTAAGAATAATTGTGTGAACACGTCTTAGTGAGAACGTCCCTACTGAAAAAGGTTAACAGCGTGGTCAAATTGAGCATTGGCCCTGGAGCTCCGGTCCAAGCAGTAATGCTTACAAAAAGCCCTTCGGAGGTTGAATGTCCTGAATGGTATACGCTTCTGAAATACAGGAGGCAATCCATCAGGAGATCGCCTTTTACACTGGTTTACTCTTCGGGTCTCCAAATGTAAGCGTGGAGGAGCCCCTGAGTTTAACAAAGTTACTCACCGTAGTGACTACCTCAATCCTAGTCCATAGTTCCCTTTCCCTCCATACTTGTGGGACATTCCGTCCCTCGGGACGGGACCAGAGCACTTTTTTTTAAAAGCATCAAAAATTGAAAATGGGTCTTTTTTATGCTGGGTACTGCACATGGCCATAACCCCGCCCTCCTGAGCTCCGCATCGCCCATCAGTCATTTACTATGGCCAGGTCTGCGGCCATTTAAACTATAATACAGTATACCTATTAGAGGGGACGGCCAGCGGGCGTATGGAGGAAAGGAGACTGCACTAGGAGTAAGGTAGTCACTACAGTGAGTAACCGTTACTCCTACGTCCTGTCCCCTTTCCTCCATACTTGTGGGAGATTCCAAAGCACTTCGTACAGGTAATCCAGGTGGATGGAACTTCCCTACTGAAAAAGGTTTAAGGACAGCATGGCCAAATTGAGCATGGCCAAATTGAGCATCGGCCCTGGAGCTCAAGTCCAAGCAGTAATGCTTACAGAAAGCTGATGGGGAAGCCCACGTAGCTGCCTTTACAATGGTTTCCCAGGGAATGTATTTTTGGAAGGCAACAGCAGCCGCTTTGCCACATACAAGATGGCCATGAATGCCCTTCGGAAGTTGAATGCCTTGAATAGTATACGCTTCTGAAATACAGGAGCCAATCCATCTGGAGATAGTCTCCTTTGAAGCAGGTTTCCCTTTCAGGTCTCCGAACATAAGAGCCCCCCCGAGTTCAGATTTCTGTCCAGAACTTCAGCGCTCATCCGACATCTAAACTGTGTAAAACTCTCGCCATCTGAGACCGGGTTAAAAAAAATAAATAAAATAAATTAAAAGAAATGATAGAAAAATCAGTCACTACTTTAGGAAGGAAAGAAGGAGTGTGGAGCACCACCTTATCCTTATGGAAGGTAAGGAACGGATGTTCCATGGACAGAGCTTGAAGCTCACTTCCACGCCTTGCCGAAGTCACTGCGATCAAAAAAGCAACCTTCCAAGAAAGGTACTTCAGATCTGTTGTATCCATGGATTCAAATGGTTTATGGCATAAGGCGGTCAGGACCCCAATTAAATCCCACTTTAGATGAGGATTGCGTACAGGTGGCAAAAGATGTAATAAACCTGCAAAATGCCTTTTAATGACTAGGTTAGTCAAAGAAAAGGAACAGGTGTCAGTGCACAGGTAGGCTGACAAGTCCTACAAGACATTAATGCACGAAGCAGCCAGATGAGAAATGAACGAAATGACTGTCAATCGTAGCATGTCTGGGGTCTAGTTGCTTAGCTAAACACCAGTGTCAGAACCGGAGCCACTTGCTCTATAACGAGACCCCATAGAAGGCTTCCTGGCTGCTTGGATAATACGCATATTGTCCTCAGACATGTTAAACTGCGCTATGGACTTGAATTCAGGCACCAAGCTAAATGATTGTGGGGAAGGGTGCCACATCTGCTGACCGCACTCGTGAAGCAGGTTGGGAATCAACAGTAGTCTGACCGGAGGACAAAGCGTCATGCTGAATTTTCGAAAACCAGAATGTGGCGTGCCACCAAGAAGCTATGAACAGGAGAGTGCAATTCGATGCATACCTGAGCTTGCTGAGTGACCAGAGGTGTGGGCGTGAAGGCATATGCCCTCACATGTTGTGCCACAGACTCAAGAGCATCCCCTAGACAGGAGGCCCCGAGACCGTTTCTGGATGCATAAAGATGGTTCATGTTTGTGGCAGTCCACTTCTGGAGTGCCCCATTGGCGAAAGATGTTGGAGGTCCTCTATGTTCAGTTCCCACTCATAGCTGGCCACTGAGTGTGTCTGCAGTCGCATTGAATTGCCCCAGAATGTGTACCACCAGTAACCAAATGCTGTGCTGGATGGCCCATTACCAAACCTGAATGGCAAGGTCCGCAAGAGGCGGTGACTTGGTAGCACCCTACTTGCTGATATAAAAACAGCGACAATTGTTGGTGCGGATGCGGACCACCTGGTTCGTGATGGATGGTTGAAAAGCTTTCAGCGCCAGAAACGCAGGCAGGAGTTCCAAATAATTTATATTACACTGCCAGTCATGCAGCGTCCATAGAGCGAAAACCTGGAGATAATCCACCGTCACGCCCCACCCCAGAAGGGAGGAGTCCGTGGTAATAGTCACTTGTGGGCAGGGCTCCTGAAAGGATGCCCCCACTGTAAGATTGTTGGTCGAGGACCAACATAGGCCTATCATGCAGGATGGAACGGGGATCATCTTGGAATCTGAACCCTGACCCCAAGAGCTCCAAAGAGCTAGCTGCGTATGCCTCATTTTGAGATGCGCAAGAGCAAGCACGCACCAGGCCATGAGGCCCAGACGTCTCTGGAACCACCACGACATGTGTTCTGAAGAGTTGACATGTTGCGAATAGAGCCACAATCCTGTCCGCCGTCAAATACACCCTGGAGTCGATAGTGCTTGTTAGGGAGAATTCTCAAGAATGTGCCAATTCCCTTCACCTTAGAGACCCCCACCAACTTTGCTGGATTTTTTATCTGGAGACAGTGTTGTTTTACAACGAAATACCATGATGCTTCCGACCGCGAAAACCGGTAGCGTTAATTCACGGGAGCCATGTATTTCAAGATGGCTTCTGAACCCCCTTTGTTTAAACAGATCCCAGTCTTTTTTCGCCATCTTTTTGGAAAAGTCCTTCGAGAGCGTCTGTGCGCCAAACCAGTTTTGGTCCCTTTGTTTCATTGCCTTTGGCGGGCTTCAGGACTGAAGACCGCCTCTGGCGCCCGAGTGTCTAGGGTGGGCAGGAAGAGAGGTGCCCAAAACTCCGTGCTTAGTCTCCTAGGAGACTCAAATGCACTGGTGTGATTGGCTGTCTGGCAAGGACAGCCACCCTGCTGGGTGAGTGGCAGCTAGGCTGGAATGAATGGGGTGACTGGATAAAAGGTGAGTCTCTTGGCTTGGAAGGCAGTCGCATTTAACGAAAGAACTGAAGACGAGCTTGAAGAGGACGGCTGCTGCAACTCCTGGACCGTTGGTATGCCCGGTGAAGCCCTGCTGCGGTTCTGAATCGCTATGTTCATCTGGACAGAAGCCCTGCAAGGACTTCTCCCTTTGAGTTGGTGGGACCAATCAACTTGTAAGCCACCTGGATACCATTCTCCTAGCTAGTTGTATTTTCTTTAGAGTGCCGCAGGAATCCGAAAAAACAGGGAGAGGGACACCAGTTGGCGTGCTGGTCTACAGCTACCGGAATTGAAGATTTGCCTAGTGCCAGCTTTTCAACCAGTGCAGGAGTCCCGACGTCCTCCCTCTTGTCCCCACGACAGACTCAGGAACAGCGAGATCTGCAGGAACTGCCAGCAACAGAAGTCTTCAGCTGCATCTTTCTTCATTGTAAGGTAGTGTGAAAACCCAACTGAGAGAACTTGCCTCTCACTGCGAGTGCGCTTGGAACTTGGCAACTTGCAGGCCTAGTCAGCTTGTGACTCAACATATGAATCTTTCTTTTACAAACTACTTCTGAGAACTTTGGCAAAGACTTTTCAGTTTAACTTCAGAACTACTTTATCCAATACAAGAGTTTAGCCTATAGCATTGAAGTGACTCCTCTGGTGAACTATTTGCACTAAGAGTAACTATCTTCTTTTTATTAACCCGTGCCTTTTTGCTCCTACTTCAAAGTACTCAATGCCATTTTGCTCCTCCAAAAGGAATTTCATCAATGCCTCAGAAACGTACATTGTAAAGTACTGAAGTATATTTGTGTGATATAGATCGCCTCCTAGTGAATGTTTCATAACTGACTGTTGCATAAATTAATAAGTGTTTAACCAAGAAACCTTGAGTAGAAGTTGAATACTTGTGATTATAGGCCTCTGTTAACATCCTTCCGCTATCAAAAACTGTAGTACAGACTGTATGGGAGTCCCGGTCCAGGAGGACCGGTCCGGAAGGACCCCCCCCACCCCCCAAGGCGGCGGTGTGGCTGATTGACACACAGGACCGATCATGCTGTATTCTATCAGATCATGGACACCATTTTGGAAAGTAGCAAGACTCCATTTTAGATACTGACAACCAAAATCCCAGCGAGACAAACTAGCCTGCCTGCGAATGCTGCAGCATGGCCCCCACTCACAGAGAGCCATGCCCTTCCCCCAGCGCCTCTGCTCCATGGCAGATCCGCTGAAGGCTCGTTCTCACGAGCAACCAGACACAAACAAGTATCAGAACAAACACTACCTTCCGCAGTACATCACTGTCCCCGAAGTGACCCGACTCACGGTTCAAGTCTGGAAAATAACAGAAAACCATCCTAATAAAAACAGGCCTCGACCCTGCATCTAACCCGTAACATGTAAAATATATGGTGTCAATACTCTCTTGTATGAACCCTTGTCAATGCCCAACTACACTCCAATGCTTAACGATTCATAAAGATTGTTATATTAAACATGAACATCCATGTTTCAGGAAGGGATACAAATGTATTGGTAAATCAAAAACGACATCAGCTCCCACATGATACCACGTGCCTAGAGGACTTGATGAAAAGAAATTGATACTGTCCACCTAGGGCTAACGAATGCTGCCAAGTACAAAGGAAGGCAAACGAAGCATTACTGCAAACGTGTGTATAGAGGGATACATTTAAATGTACAAGCCAGAATGAAAATGTACGATTGTCTCTGAATGTATTGCTTCCAAGCGCCTGAGTACATCAAACCTAATGCTACCTCATGTGTTAGTCAGCTAATAGTGTGAAATTGCAAAAATAGTCGTTTGATGTATGAGACACTGCCAAATTATTGTAGACAAACATAAGATTGTATAGACAGTAGAAATGTGTAAACACTTTACCAACTTCAACTTTATTAATCATTTCCTTATTTTTCATAAGTGTGCAGCCCAAGCACAGAGAATTCCACACACACCCAAGGCCATCTACCCTCCTCTACCATCCCCTCCCGCCATGGCACTCCAGGACAAGCTGGTGGGCAAGCTGCACAGCCTCACCTCCCCCCATTCTGCTGGACCAGCTTAAAGTATTCGTGCCCCCACCCCCATGTCCCAGACCACCATGGTCGGCCATCTGAATCATTTACAACCCGGGCCTAAACCCTACCGCCCCAAGGGGCCAGAGGTACACCCTTGCTGATCTAGTGGTACTCCGATTCACCTCAAGTTAATGGGCCTTGGAGAACCGATATTCAACCTTGTACCAACACATAAAATAATTCCTCACTACATTTAATGAGAACAGAATGACCGTACTGCTCACCTCATGCCCTCAGACCAAACTCCCAGGTGTATGACACCTGGTCAATAGGTCAGAAGTAAGTGTCTTGATATAGTGGTAAAGCTTCACATTATATGTGCTCCTGTGTCATTAACCTTTTAGAGTAACCTATTCAAGGATTTACAGGACAACCGGAATCATCTAAATGAATGAAGTGTGGCCACAAGGGCAGAAAGTCAGGCCGCCCGTTCATCAACGACACTGACTGCGCCAGGCCTGGCAGCCCCACCCCGATGAACCCAGCTGACCTATCCGCCCCACGCTGATGTCCACCAACCACTGAGCGGTTCGTCACAACTGCACCTATAGTTGACGCCACCCAATCCCCAAGATTGTGCCCCCTATAGTGTGTAGGTTACTATGATGAAGTTTTGTAATAAATAAGACTTTACTATTGTCAGACAGAGCGCTCTCGGAGCTTGCAGAGTCCTTTGCATGCCCTATTTGATAAAAACCCTTTTTACTTTTACCCGCACTTGGTCCTAGCCTCATTCCCTTTTGGGTATGTGTTATTGCTTCTCATTGCGGGGAGGGTAATGCTTTTGGGGATGCTCATGTGCAACATGCACTCCAAAGGCGCCGAGCTGAGACCACACAGAACTGTAAGTGCTTGCCTCACAAGGAGAACCGCAGATATTTTCAATGCGGCCTCCATATCAGGATGTGCATATACGCGGAAGGGCGACTGGCGCAGTGTAGTGGACCTTCAGAAGAGGACTTTATTTAGCAGGGGTGATCATCTTGAATTTCTCTTGGGGGAAGAGAAAGGTTGAACCAGGAAAGGTTGAGGATGGTGCGCTGGCAGCCTGGGCACCTTGAACAGTTGAGAGTAGAAGCCCTTGCCATGCTTCCCGAGGGGAACAGGTTCCACCGCCCTAAGGTCTAGAAGCTTCTGAACCTCGGCTCTGAGGGAGGGTGTCCCGATCTGTTGGAAGGGAGGATTGAAGGGTGGGGAAAGGGGCAAGCGAAAGCATGCCCAAGCGATGGACAAAACCCACTGATCTTTAGTGATCATCTGCCACGCCTCCAGATGAGACGAGATTAGTCCTCCCACAGGAGTCTCATGTGACCGACCAAAAATATTTTGCCAACTGGTTGGCAGGGAGACTACGTGCCCCTGGAGAGGAGGATGGCCAAGAGAAAAACAGACCACGGTGCTGTTCGACTGATACCGCCAACCGGAGGATCAGTCCTGGAACCCCCTGAAGCCAGAGAAGGATCGAGACTGAGACCCTGACCTCTGTGTATAAGGGGCCTTAGCTGGGGCCTTAGCCAGGACCGACAATTTGGAGGTTTGGGTGCTCGCCTTGGTCTTTGTAAGTTCGTCATCTGTAGAGGAATGGAACAATTCCTTTCCATTGAAGGGAAGGTCCAGAACTTTATCGTGCACCTCCTTCGAAAACTTAGTCACATGGAGCCACGCTTGGCGGGAGGTGTTAATTCACACCATCAGGCCTCGAGCCGTGGTATCTACATGGTGTGCTGCAGCTACCATGAGATCTTGGGCCAACACCCTGGTGTCCGACAAACCGGCCTTTAAGTCGTCTAGTCTATCTGCAGGAATGCACTTCTGGAAATCAGCCAACTCCTTCCACAACTTCATATTAGCTGGCGCCAGGATCAGCTCTGTATTTGCTTGGTGAAGTTGCAGTGCCGAGTTGGAAGAGACTCTTGCCCAAGAAGTCCTGAATCTTGTCTGCATTGGAGAATCTGAGCCACAGCCGGAGAGGTCGCAGAGGCCGGCTTGTAGGGAAGCATGACCGCAGCTACCACCATCAAGGATGGGAGCGGACAAGACGGCAAGGCTATCTCCTCAGAGGTGTGAAGCCTGTATCGTGCTTAGATTTTATTGATATGCAGCCTGGTGTGGGGTTTATCCAAGACCTCACGGGCCTCAGCCAAAACGTCCTTCTGGAAACAGGCAGGTACACTCTTGAGGTGACAATGTGAATGCCCCCAAAAGCACCCCTTCCTGTGGAGTGGGGCCTCAGGTACTGGAATATCGAGGAGGGCCAACATATCCAGAACCTGGTCATGGAATGCTCTCAGAGGGGGCGCTCATCGCCATCCTGATCTGCTTGAGGGTCATCCAGCGAATCGGGGGCAGGCGGCTGGGCTGCTACAGGTTTTAAAGTGCTACCCGCTCTACTGGTGTCTTCTCCATGGGAGACGGCGGGGGTAGTGGAGGAAGTGCAAGATGCGGACCGATAGGAAGAGGTGGTACCACTGCAGGAACCACTGGGGTGGAAGGTGGAGCCGCATACACCAGGAGAGCAGAAGTCGGCAGAAGCGAGACAGTATGTGGCAGCAGCATCTGAGCATAAGGGTGGAACAGATTTTTACATTCCACCCGAGGTGAAAAGGGCTGCTCAGCCCCAAAATAAGATTCCCAGAACCCGCCGTCAAGAACGTAGGTGTAAGAGAAGAATCGAAAATGGCCGCTGTGGACCATGAGGGGTGGGCTGCCATTTTGCTGATGCCTGAAGAGAACCGTCACATATGTAGATAAGGCAATCGTCTCCTCAGGCTGGTCAGGGGACTTATGTAACACCTTATCCTGAACTCAAGGATCGAGGAGGGGGGGGGGGGGGAATGGGAGGGAGGGTCTCGGATGTTTACTTCACATCTTGGAGGTGGCCCTAAAAATAGTCTCCAGAGGAACCACCTCAGCAGAGCCAGTAACCGGAGTTACGGTGCATGACTGCCCTCTTTGCCCCCTCGACACAACCGGTATCACTGACTGAGCACGGGAAAGCTGAGGAATCGCACCAACGACAAGACCTTGGGGACAGTCTCAGTTGTGTTGGAGGTGTTCAAGTTCTTCAGTTCCTTCGTCCAGTGGTCAACTGCCTTCCAATCCAAAGCCTTGCAGTTTATTCAGTTTCCAGCCTAGCTGTCAGTCACCCAGCAGGGTGGCTGTCCTTGCCGGACAGTCAGCTGGCCAATCACTACAGAGTGCATTTGGGTCTCCAAGTAGACTAAGCACAGAGTTTCGGGCACCTCCCTCACGTTCTTGCCCCCCACCAGACACCCTGGAGCCAGAGACTGACTTTACTCATGAATCCCGCCAAAGGCAAAAGGGACCAGACCTGGTTTGGGGCACAGAGTAAATCTCAAAGGACCTTTACACAAAGAAATGGCAAAAAAAGACCAGGCCATTTTGAAAAGAATTGCACCCTTGGGTGCTTTACTGCATTGGCAAACGCAGCCCGCTGTAAATGCACACCATGGTAGTTAAGTAAACCACTGCCACCAGCCATTCGAGAAAAGGGTAACAAATGTTACATGAGAAGCAAGACAAAGGGGATACTAAGTAACCCTTCCACCCTCCAGCACCCAATATTGTAAGATAGTGTGCGCTGGGTCTAGAATAGTTACAAATCACTTTACTGCTCTTGGAAACAGTTTATCCAAGAGAAAGTATTTAAACCTTTGGGAAATCTGAAGAATTCCCTGTGCCACTGCACTGAAGGTGCTGTGCGACAATGTACAAGATGATGCCTATGGAGTTTGTCACACTCTATAACCAAAGAAACAGTTCATAAAAAAATCACATGAGTGGGAAAAAAGGGTCTCACTCAACAAATAAAATCCAGTCCTCAAAATCCAGCTAAGTTGCTGGGGGTCTCTAAGGTAGAGGGAATTAGCACATGTCTGAGAATGTTCTTAAATAAAAAAGCAACAGACAGTGGTAGTGCAGCCAGCAAGTGGCAAGTGCTAGGTTTAAGGCAACAGACAGGGTATGTCTGATAAGTGCAGTGATAAAGGGGGGCGGGGTGTCTGTAGGGTTACAGTGCAAGGGATTGCTATAAGGCAGTGCTGGTGGCCGAAAGTCAGTGGGTAACCAGGTGCACGATGCTAAGACAGAACAGATCAGCAGGGGAGAGGTGGAGCAAAGGCAGAAGCAAAGAGGAAGGTCTTGAGGTGCTTCCAGAACCAGAGATGCGTCTCAAGTTTCAGAGTGGCATGGAGGCTGTCCCAGAGGGAGGCCCCAACCGAAGACAGTTCTACCACCAACTCGTTTCTTTGAAAAACTGACCAAGAGATTTAGAGGTGGAGGAGCGAAGAGCTAAGGAGGTAAGGCATTTACAGTTACAGCTGAAGGTATTTTGAAGCCAGGCCCCAGAAAGCCTTCCGAACAATGCAAAGGGTCTTTAATGTAATCCTTGCAGCCACTGGAAAGATTTCAGGGCTGGAGAGATCCGATCCCAGGGCTGGAGGCCTAGGAAAAAAATCTTGCAGTCCTGTTCTGGATGAGTTGTGGCGAGAAGCAAGTAGATTTAGAAAGGAGGTTGTTGCAGTAATCCAACCTAGAGAAGCAGGGCTTGAGAGTGAGCTTCGGAGTTTGGAGGGGTGGGGGGGGGGGCGAGGAAAGGCAGAGTACCTCTGAGGAGGTGCAGCAGGAAGTTTACATTTTACAGATAGATGTGGGTGGAGAAGCAAAGCATGGAGTCAGACGACTCTGCGGTTTTTTCGCCTCGCAGGTGGGGTTAGGCAGGCCATAGAGTGATAAGAAAGGAGGGTGAAAGTGTGCCAATGGAGGATCTTCGTCTTGCTGGTGTTCAGGCAGAGATCATTGGTGCCACACCAATCCTGAATGGCAGATAGGCAATCCGAGAGATGAGAAGAGGTGGCAGAGGGAAGCCTGAAAATGAGTTGCGTCATCCTCATAGCATTGAAAATGAGAGCAGAATAGCAATGCGGTGGGCGAGGGATGCCAGGTATTGTTTAAAAAGCTAGGAAGAAATGTTAGAACCCTGGGGAACACTGCAGGTAGAAAGGGCGATAGAGGAAAGTAAGGACCAAAGTTGGACCTGGGAGGGTCGATCAGAGGAAAGAGGTCCGCCAGGCAAGGGCCTGATCAGTGATACCCAGGTTGTCATGGAGACAGTTGAGCAGGATGGTATGGTTGACCGTGTCAAAGGTAGAAGAGAGAGTAGGATGAGGACACATGGGATGTTAGGGGTCTAGGTTGGAGAGCAGATCTTCACGGTTCAGCAGTGCAGTTTCCATGCTTCTGGCAGCTCTAAAGCCAGACTGATGGTCATGGAGACAGAATCAGAGTGAAGGTTCGAGATGGCCTGCTTTTCCAGGAGTTTGGCGATTGGGCTATAGTTAGCCGGGCAGAAAGGGTCAGCTGTTGGTTTCTTGAGCAGAGGGCACACAATAGTGCTTCAGAGGGGAAGACTCCTGAGGTGAAGGAGAGGTTGCAGAAATCCAGCAGGGCAGGAGCGGTCGATTGTTTTGGAAGAACAGGGAGGAACCTGTTTTGGAGACTTTCATAGATAGACTAAAGACCTTGTGAGGAGGAAAGGACAAAAAAAAAAAAGTTTGGCTGAGTTGTTAGATGCCGCAGAGACACAGGCTTGGATGTGGGCTCTCCTGGTGTTGACAAAGTTGGAATTGCCGTTGGAGCAGGCGACAGGCCAGTTTGTTAGAGGATGAACAAGAAGCCCTCCATTTCCTCTCAGCCACCCTACACTTTCTGTTGAAGTGTAGCTAGGTCAGATTCATACCAAGAATTGAACTTGGCTTTGGGGTTCAAACAGATCCTCGTGACAGGGGCAAGAACATCAAGAGTATCGGAAACAGAAGAGTAGAGCATGGACAGAGCTGTGTCAGGATGTGAGTCAGCCAAAGGCGAAAGAGAAGGTGGCTGCGAAAGCTTCACCGACCCGCTTCATGGGACGGATATCCGAGAAGGTAGGTGGAAGTCTTGGGGAAAGTGGGTGAGAGGGAGTGATCGTAAGGGGGGGGTCAGAGGATAGCAAGACATCAAGTGTGCGCAATGCAGAGTTGGGCAAGAGGGGAGACTAGGAAGGGAGAGGGAATCACAGAGGTCAGGGAAAGTACAGAGGAGGAACAAGGAGAGTCTAGATGGATAGAGGTCAGCAAGAAGGAGTCAAGTGGTTGAGGGAGAAGAGAAATAGGGTGGAAATAGGATAGACCAGATGGGTCAAGGGATGGCTTCTTTAATAGAGGAATAACCCTGGCAGCTTGTGGGACCAGTCCTGACTGGCAGGAATTGTTGATAGCAGCTGTGATCAGTCAGAATATCCGAGGAAATCATTCTCATGACAGTCAATGGGCCAGCATGAGAGGGGGAGCAAGATTTGATCTTTTGGATGGCAGGCAATACCATCTCTTCAGAAAACCAAAGAAAGATCCCGTCCGACTACCATGGTCCATTTGAGGTGCATTATTCACACTACTAGGACATGTTCATTGCAGTAGATAAACACGAATGCCTGTGATCTTGGTGATAAACTATTGAGAGAGGGCATCACACAGTACCTGGGTGGGTATAACATTAGGGGTCAGGTTGGCTGATGACGAGAGACTTGACTGCCGAAAAAAAAGCCTTTGGTTGGCATAGTGAGGACTCGATTTTCTCCGATACCGTGTTTTAGCCGATTTAATAGCTGCCAAATAGGCAGCTGAGCAGGTCTTCATTATATTGATAGTGTTTTAGAAATAGGATCATAGGTCGTACGCCATTTGCGTTCTGCCCGTCTTAATTTAAGCTGCGCAGCTTTCAAAAGATCCGAAAACCAAGGCTCGAATGGGAGTCTGTGTGGTCAATGACGTCATTAGTATTAGACCTTGGCAGGACCGGTGCTTGAAGAATTAGGGCTTTTGATCTCCTTTGCCCCGTGAGTAGGACTGGATGTTTTCTGGGAAAGCCTAGGTTGACACCCGGTAGCCTGAGACCCAGAATGGGACCCCCCCTCAATCCTGCTGGATTTTATTATAGCCCCCATTTGGTGATCCTCTGGCGTGATCACAGTATTTATAGCCACCTTATAGGAATCCTCGAGGCTGACACAGTATGCCTGTTTAAGTATCCCCAGAAACCGTGAGCTTAATTTAAGTTCCCAGAAGGGAAACCTCAGGAAAATCCATCCGTTTTAGCCCTTTGACAGGAAACCTCGGAAAAACTCCAGACTCCAAGTTAGATAGTTTTCGGGATACCCAAGGAAAAACCCTGGTACAAGAGCCCCTTGGACCCCTCCCAGACTCAATACCCCGGGAAGGAGTCCCCTGGCCAGGGTGCCCTAAAAAGGAACTTATCGGACGCTTCCTTTTTTCATCTAATTGCTGTAAATGAGGAGGCAGTAACCGTTGGAACACTTACTCCCACCTGACAAGACTACCCTGGCGAGCGAGTCGCAGTAGAGAAAAAAAGTCCCACCTATGTTCTGGGCCCAAGCACTCCAGAGAATGTGGATCCGCCCTAGCGAAGTGACCTTCGCACGAAGAACAGTACACAAAACCACAATACCACAATGCTCCGGCATAGGCTGAGGTGGAGAAGACTGGAACCAGAGCAGGAAGAAGGCAGAATGTGAAAAAGAAAATCCCCACGATGCAAGAGCGTCCGACCCCGCAGAGTAAAGTACTTAAGGGTGATGGGCGGAGCTCAGGAAGGTGGGTTTATGGCCAAGTGGTGGCTTGTGTAATAGACATATGAGTGAAGTATGTGTGGATTGATGTGACCGAGACTGCCAGTCTTGAAGCACGCTAGGTGTACTGTAGAATGATATAGCAGTATTTTTTTTACAAATGTAGCCAATTGCTTCTTTGGTCTTGGAAACAATGAGCCCAGCAAAACCCACGTGATGGACGGGCTTGGCCCAATAACCTAGCGTCTCCTATGGAGCAGGCCAACCATGTATATGGCTGCACCAACCACGCAGGTTTTCAATGTATACAATGGCCTCACCTATGATGCTGTGTCTCCGTAAAAGATTCTTATGCATGTGTTGGCACAACGTTCCATGGCAGCATAGTCCTTTGTTGGGGCTTTTCCTTTATGGAAAAAAAAAATACTAATCCTTGCAAGAGTTTGTGCCTTTTTCCCTAGCGAGTTGTATTTGTTCTGGTGAGAGCGTTATTGGGTGTGCTTTCAATTCCCAGCATGTTGCAGGTATTTTTTGGCAAATTGCGGAGAATGTTTTTTCTAGTGTAGAGATTAATTTTGAGATTGGTGGGGTTGTGTCAAAGTTCTTATGGTTCAGCCTCAGACTAGCCAAGATGGAGGTCCTAGTTGCAGATCGATCCACTGAACTTGAACAGGGAACCTTCTTAGAGATTCTAAACAGTCACTCATTCTACCAACTCATTAAACTGGATGTCTATGCGAAAGCTCTAAGCATTCTTACACAGAAAAAAAAAAAGATACACTTTAGAGACAAGAGGATGTTCGTGGGACAGGTTCCAGTAATACAAGCGGGAAAACCGGTGTCTCGAATGCCAGGTACTTTTTCAGCAGACCAAATTCTGATTTTTCTAAATAAAATTGAAAACCAGAATGAGTCACTTCATTTCACTAGTGCCTTCATCTAACCTTCAGTGTTGGAGTGGTCAAGGAGCTCCATACACCACAGCCCAGGGAGACATGAGCAGGTGCAGTGCCCAATTGCGCAGCAAAAACACTTTCAATGAAGGGGAGTAGCAATACACTCAAACATTGCGCCTATGCCCATCACCATCTAAGACACCAGCTAACACGCCGGGCTACAGGGAAGGCCTACGTTCTCAAGTGGAGTAGTGTCTCCCTCCATGTATTTCAGCTGTCTATGTAGTGTCTTCATGGAAAGAAACACTACATTCAGTACCAATTGAGGAAAGACTCATTTAGTGCACATACTTCAAGAATAGTTAAGGTAGGCTTATGTCGGAAAGGTTTTAGGAAGTCCTATTCCAAGATATTTATTCCAACAAGGCTAAGTGAGGAATTAAATTGAAACTCACATCAGCTCCTGAGGAAAAGGTATTCACCCCGAGACCCGAGGGAAAATATTTAAAGTATGCGAAGCTATGAACGAGCCAATGCTGGGGAACGGTTGGTCAATTCAAAACCCGAACTTGATAACCCAGGCAAGTCATCCAATTGAAGTAGAATCCGTCCTCACAGATCAACTAAAGGAATAAATTTACATTTGAGTAAAAATCAGCCAAGTGTCAGCATAATCTGAGGTTTGGTTTATTGGACATCAAGACAACTTCCGTTTTGAGAAGCATTAACTTCAACAAAAAGGTCTGCACCACCTCCAGCTCTAGAAAAGCCATCCCAAAAAATAGTCTAGGGACTACTGGACTCTGCTTACGTGGCAAGACTCATAATTGGGCTTTGCAGGGCAGAGGCCCCATCATTGTCCAGTTTGTGGAAATAGCTTTGGCCTGAGGCACCATCATATCCGGCACCAGAGAACTCTCAGGAGAGCGACCTTATCAATGTATCATATGCAAGAAAAGGTTCAGCTTTAAAGAAAATCTCAATAGGCACCAAAGAACACATCTGGTTGCATACAAAACAGGGTACAAAAAAAAAAAGGCATTGTTACTATGAGGAAACCAACTTGAGGAATTGACCAGTAAACAGACCATATCCATTTATTTACTGTTATGGATACAAACAATTTAACTCTGGTGGAAAAACTATCTTTCACTGACTCAGGAAGGACAGTTATCCTGTGATCGGAGCACAGGCAAATATAACCCCAGGTAACATTGCAATCAACAGTCCTAATATACTAATATACTGTGCCACTAAAATTAGGTTTATTATTGCTATGACATGTTTGCAAAAACATAACGTGAAGGCACTATTTTAAATAACATCTAGTCGTTATAATATCAGAGCTGGATTGTGACCATAAGTGTACACGTCATTACTTCCATGTGTATATTCCATGCAATGTAACAAAGGTCTAGGTCATCACAAAGGAAAGAAAAAATTAAAAATAGAAAATAAATAATTGGGCTTTGCAAGTAAGTATTCGTCATTTCAGATGGCCAACATACCAGAGCTTACCATCTACATCAGGGGTGTACAAACTTTGACTACGTTGTGGACTGCAACTCATCACTCATAGCTAGCACCGTCAATGGTGAGGGATCATGGGAGTTGTAGTCCAGAGCAGCAAGTTTGGCAGTACTTTGATCTAGGTGATCAACTGAGTGGCAAATTAACATAACTTGCCCAATAAGGTGCACAGCTCTCCAATTAATCAGCCACACAACTTCAAACATTCAGATTGAACACAAGCATGCAGGGAATATCTAAAAACAAACAGGTATAATGGCAAGAAATAAACATTTATTTATAAACACTAACCTGCTAACTTTGAATTCAGAATTTGCTCATATTCTTCCCTTATCTTTTCGTCATGATCTTTAAGAAGACGCTCACACAAAATTCCAACCTGCCTTAAAGTGAAAGTAGGCTGGTCTTTCTTTACAGATGTACCTAGACAGCAAGAAACATATCAATGCAAAAGCTTTTGTAAACACCAATAAAGTTGAATTAAAATACATGTCCACTCAAGCCTTAGTGCCCAGGTTGTATCCATGGGCTACATTCCTAAACAGTGTTTAATCTCTTGGATGATAGTTCCAAGGACAGACTGAGCAGACTACAAAATACCGGAAATAAAATTAAATGATAAAAACTTAGTAGTAACTTGTGTCCACTCGGACAACCAATCTGATCAATGCAAAGCAGCAACTGCAATCACTTAGCTCAAGCAATTTCTCCTTGGCATTTCATAAAGTCTTTCTGCAGTTTAGGATAGGCCATTTACAGATCCTGAAAGTGGTAGGTGCTAAGAGGTTTCAAACCCAGTGATTGTCCACGATGTGACTGTGCCAATAACTCACCAATTTACTCCAAAAGAGGATTTGATAATATTCTCTTTCAAATTGGGGCATGCATGATAAGGAACAAGTTACTTACCTGTAACTGTTCTCCAGCATGGGTCTGGCATGGATTCACATGCTCATGAATATTCCCCGTCATCAGGCTGGGAATCCTTGGTAAAGAAAAAACCAGTATCAGTTTAGTTTCTGATCTGTCTTTCGTAGTAGTAACCAATCACTGATATCTGCGTCATACTGACCACAGACAATGACTGCCCTCTACCTAAACCCCGCCTCTGGCAGCCATCTTCAGATTTGGAAGCACGTGAAGTGGCAGTATGACCAAGTGAAGAGCCGCAGCGGGGTAGGCGGGAGCAGAGGCGGATCTAACGGTCGCCAGGCAGACCAATGGCGACCGGGCCCCTGTGCCAGGCCACGCCCCTTTCACGCAGCAGAGGGCCCTTTGCAGCACAGGGCCCTTTCTGTTGGACGTCACTCCAGAGTCCAGTCTCCTTTCTTTCTCCCTTCCAATCCTGGGCCAGTGTAGGTAGTGGTACCTGAGAGACGACCGTGACGTAGACACGTCTCGTGACGTCCCCACACTGGCCCAGGATTGGAAGGGAGAAAGAAAGGAGACCGTTAGATCCGCCTCTGCCAGGTGACTCAGTGTTATGTGCCGGTGTGGTGGTGCCACGAGGAAGGAGTCGCCAATTGCCATTGCCCGGGCCTAGCTGCAGAAGAGAAGGTGCTGCTACTCGAGTCGAGGGAGGCTGTCGTCCAGCAGTGTTTGCGGTCTGCTGCTGCTGCTTACTAAAACAGGTAAGCTTGGCTATTGTGGGCTTGGGGGCTTTGATGGTGTTTTTTTATTTCCAGTGTTTTTTTGTTTCCAGTGTTTCTAAGCATTTGTCTGAAGGCCTTTGCGTGGAAATGGATGTATTTATTTAAAGGGTGTGTGTAATCCGCGCTATGCCACTGTAAGCCGCTTCATGGCGCTGGAGGGAGGGGTGAGGAGTGGAAGGGGAGACAGGTTGAGAGGGAGGACAGATGGCAGATTTACTATTTTTTATGTCGTCAGTGCTTCTGAAACTAACGGGTGTGCAACTGTGTGTTTTCGTTTCGTTTTAAATTCATTGTAGAGTTTAGGCTGATGTGTCCTGAACTGCCTGCCTCCTTGACTGTTTGTCTTTGCTGGGCCTCGACATAGCTACTGCTGTGGGGATCAAATGGGACACGTAGGTGGTTGGCCTCTTTATTGACGGAAGTGTGCAGCTGCAGCCACCGTGCACATTCCATACTTGGACTCTTTGTGTGGTGGAATTTCGGAATTAGCGGATTTCGGTGGGTGATGCTTAGCTATGGGGCTTGCCCAGGTGTTAAAAGCAGTGCAGTCAGTGCCCATCCAGTGATTGTTCTTTCTTCTCTGGGGGCGCTGGGAGAAGTCTAGCCTCTCTGCTCACTCAGTGCTCGGCCATAGGACCTCCCGCCCATTTGCTGCTTGGCCTCTCGTGCCTCTCCTCTGGTGTGGTGAACTCTGGAAGGCCTCGGCAGTCAGTTTTGTGATTCGTTGTCTAATTTGTAATGCGTGCCCTGGGCTGGATGTAGTGACGGCTGCCCGTTTGATATGCTGCGTGGCCAGGCCTTGGCTGGGGAAGAGTACTCTATAGAGTTGTCTTATGGTTATTGCAGCCCTGATTCAGAGGCAGATCCAATGGTCGCCAGGCACAGGGACCATCCCTGGCACAGTGAGTCAGAGGCTCTGGGCCCAGCTCAGAGGGGGAGTTCATGGACCGCAGTAGTGCGATGCCACCGGGGGCCCACTTCGTTGCCTCTGTCTTTCTTTCTCGTCCTGTCCGCCCTTCTTCTCCCTTCCCCTCCATCTCGTTAATCTGTTTCTCTACAATCCTCTCACCTGCATTCTTATCTCATTCCATCGCCCTTCCCCTTTACCCACGACTTCCTCTTCCATCCTGTGTTCTGTCTTTCTTTCTCTTAACTCACTTTATATAATCTTTCTCACTCCCTCTCCTAGACTCCCTGTTTTTCCTTATTCATTTCTCCTTTGTTCTCATCCCTCCATCCCACTTCTCACTTGCCCCTCCTGTTCCTCTTTCTCATTGCCCTTCTCTAGCACCCATCATTACCTCTCTCGCCTTTCATCGTATTCCCCTTGTCCCCCCTCTCATCCGCCTCAAAAGCACTCTTTGTCCCCCTTCGTTTTTCTTTTTCTTTCCACCTAGCTTGCTCTCTTTCACTCCTCACTCCACAGCCCCCTCCCCTTTCTTCCCCCGTGGATCTTGCACCAATCTGGTTTGAAATGATTGGCACAAGACAAGCAATGCCATACCTGATATAACTAGAACACATCTCCCCTTTCTTCCCCCATGGATCTTGCACCAATATGCTCAGTCTATTTGGTTTTAAATGATTGGCACGAGACAAGCAATGCCACGCCTGATATAACTAGAACACATCTCACGTATATATCTGTTGCAAAGAGCTAGAAGCTCAGAGGCTACAACCAAAAGGCTAGCTAGCCTCGAGTCCAGACAGTCCCGACATTAGCATAGCCCAGATCTTTTCCAAATCTAGCAACACCCCTGTCTGAAAGGGTGGACTTGTGGGGATGGATGGGCCTCTGTGAAACGTGACTATTTAGGGATCAAACACGTGACTCGCCACCTTAACTTGCTGTTGAGATAAAATGGGTGTACAAGGGCATCATGCGCATGGTGCAGCAGTTGCTACCCTGGGTTGCTGCTTGTCAACCCTTCACCCCCCCCCAATGGAGCATAATCGGGACACTGATAAACTAAAGAGAAATCTGCTTTTGTCTTTTTTCAAATGTTACTGTCTGTGGTCAAAGTTGAAAGTCATTAATTTGAGCTTCAGGAGGGGTCCGAGAGAGATTCAAAGTTCTGAAAGGTAAAGCTCGACTGGAGTGTAACTGACCCCTAGGTCACTGTAATAAAGACAACTTCATAAAAAATAGCTTTGTCCCTAAAGTTTGCCATTGTGCACTTGTTACCACAATTAACTCCGCCCACCCAAAGCTCCACCTCCATGACCCGCCCACCTAGGGCCCTGTGTCAGGTGCTGCCCACAGGGCCCTTTGCCTTAAATCTGCCACTGGGCGGGAGGGTTCGCATGTGAATCCATGCCAGACCCATGCTGGAGAACAACAGTTACGTAAATTGTTCCTTCTCCAGCCTGGGGTCTGGCATGGATTCACATGCTCATGAATAAAGAATACATAGCAGTACACACATGCACAACCACGGGAGGTGGCAAAGGCTCAACATTAAGCATTACATCAAACTCAACATTAAGCAAATCTTACCTCCTCAACAGGCTCACCTTAGGCGAACAGGTTGGGCAGCACTGCTTGGCCGACCCTGGACTCCTCCCTGGAATCCCGATCGACGCAGTAGAATTTCGTGAAGGTGCGCGTCGACCTCCACGTAGCAGCCCTGCAGATGTCCAGCAGGGCCACACCAGATAGGAACGCCGTGGTAGCTGCGATCGCTCTGGTGGAATGGGCTCTCGGACGGCCAGGCAGCGGTCGGTTTGCCAACCGATGACAGTACATGATACAGCCGGAGAGCCATCTGGAAATGGAAGCCTTCGAGAGAGCCTTCCCCTGATTGACAGGTCCAAAGTTCAAAGTTATGACTTCTTCCAAAAACCCTTTGTGCGGTCCACGTACAACTTCAGCGCTCTAGCCACATCCAGCGGGTGCAAAGTCCGCTCAGCCGGCGACGGGAAGAAAACGGGCAACACCAAGGGTTTGTTGAGTTGGAGTCCGACGGCACCTTGGGCATGAAGGAGGGGTGCGTCCTGAGCACTACCCTCGTGTCGTGAAAAGTCAAGTACGGGGCCTTGCAGGAAAGGGCCTGGATCTCTCCCACCCGTCGTGCGGAGGTGATGGCCACAAGAAACGCTGTTTTCCATGACAAGAACTTCAACGGGGCCAAGTGCAGAGGCTCGAACGGAGGTCCCATGAGCTTGGTCAGCACCACGTTGAGCTCCCACGCCGGGGCCGGAGCCTTCACCGGCGGGAACGATCTGAACAGTCCCTTCATGAATTCCTTCACCAGACGATGAGACCACAAGGACGTCCACCCCGTGGTTCTGGAGTATCGGGAGATCGCAGCAAGATGAATCTTGATGGCCAGCGTCAGTAGGTACAGCAGTACTTGGGGAACTGTAATCCCTAGAGGGTTAATCTTCTGTGCGTGGCACCAGACAGAGAACCTCTTCCATTTGTGTCCGTAGCATTTAAGAGTCAAGGACGCCCTGGCATTTGCAAGAACCTCTCTGCAGTCGGCCGGTATGTCGTATCCTCCAAACTCTAGAGCTGCAGGAGCCAGGCCTGCAAGTTCAGCGATTTCGTGTCGTGGTGGAGGATGGCGCCTCCTTCCCTGGAGAGCAGATCCGCGTCCACTGGTAGCTTGATTGACGGGGACGCTGACAATTCCAGAAGGTCCGGGAACCATATCTGCCTCGGCCACGCAGGTGCGACGAGGATCATCCTGCACCGTGACCTCTTGAGCTGGTTGATGAGCAATGGCGGGAACGCGTATAGGAACAGGCCCTCCCAGGGGAACGGGAAAGCATGGCCCATTCTCCTCGGCTGGGTAAACCTGCTGGCGAACCTCCGGCACTTGGAGTTTGTCGCCGTCGCGAACAGATCGATCTGGGGTGTGCCCCATCGTCGGAAGAGGCGGTCCACTAGATCCTGACGTAGTTCCCACTCGTGGCACGAGCGCATCTCCCTGCTGAGTGAGTCGGCGACAGTGTTTTTTATCCCTGCCAGATGAAATGGCACCAGAAACATCCTTTGGGCTACGGCCCAATGCAACAGGTCCTGCGCCTCCTTGGACAGGGCTGGGGACCTGGTTCCGCCCTGTTTCCTGATGTAAAACATGGTGGTGGTGTCGTCGGTGAAGATCCTCACCACCTTGCCTTTGAGGGACGGAAGGAAAGACCCGAGGGCCCAAAAACTGCACGGAGCTCCAGGACGTTGATATGGAGGGACTTCTCCATCGGGAGCCAAAGGACTCTTGCATGCAGATTTTCGGTGTGCGCTCCCCACCCTTCCAGGGAGGCATCCGTGGTCACTGTCTCCTGGTGGCCTGGGGTCTGGAAGTCTATGCCCGCCGTCAGATGCGCGCGGGTGCCCACCACCGGATCGCTCGTCGGAAACTCTCGTCGAGTGTGATCCTTTCCTCGAAGCTGCCCGTCTGGATCCAGCGCGCGTCCAGGAACTCCTGCAACAGGCGCATCTGGAGCCTGCACAGGGGGATGAGGTAGATGCAAGACGACATCATTCCGAGGAGGGACTTGGACCTCACCTTGGCCGCGTCCGCAACCAACATCCGTGGTACCTTGCCCAGAATGGCCCTCGTCCTTTCCTCCGACGGGGAGGCCAGAAGGGACACTGTCGAGCTTCGCTCCTAGAAACAGTGCGTCTTGTGCGGGCACCAGGTGGGACTTGGCGTAGTTTACGGAGAATCCCCAGGTCCGTGAAAAGTTGAACGGTGCTTGCCGTGTGGTCCACGGCGAGCTCCCTCGTCTTGGCTCGGATGAGCCAGTCGTCCAGGTAGGGGTAGACGTGGATCCCCTCTCGGTGCAGCTGCGCCGCCACCGGTGCGAGGCACTTGGTGAACACCCTGGGTGCCGACTGTAGTCCGAAGGGAAGGGCTCTGAACTGATAGTGACGCCCTTGGACCACGAACCTGCAAAACTTTCGGTGTCCCTTTAGGATGGGAATATAGAAGTAGGCATCCTCCAAATCCAACGACGACAGGCAGTCGCCCTCCTCCAGCTGACCCAGGACGTGTTGGAGGGTGACCATCCGGAACTTCTGTGCCTTGATAAATTTGTTCAGTCGTCGTAGGTCCAGGATGGGGCGCCATCCTCCCGTCTTCTTCATGAGGAAGTATCTTGAGTAAACTCCGGAGCCCCGAAGCCTCTTTGGTACGAGTTCGATGGCGCCCTTCCTGAGCATCGTCTTTACCTCTAAGAGAAGTGGAGGGACGTTAAGTCCTTTCCTGGCCACAGGGGGGACGCGCAGGCACCTTCTTTGAAACTAGAGCGCGTGGCCCTGGGCTAGGGCGTCCAGCACCCAACGGTCGGTGGAGATGGACTCCCACACGCTGACGAAGCTCACCAGCCGGCCTCCCACTGGGGTGCTTCGGTGGTGGCCCGACCCCACGGCCGGTTCAGTCCTGCTTCGACGAGGCTTTGCCGCCTTGACCTCCTTGGCGACGATGGCGGGGTCCGCCTGACTTGCCTCGTCCTCTGTAAGCTTCCTGCGACAACGAGCGGGCCGCTTGACGGTAGGTGGAAAACCCGCTGCCGGAACCTTTGGAGGCACCCTTGCCTCCGCCGCTCCGAAAGGGCGGCCGCCGTTGCTGGAGAACCCCGAGAGCCCGGGCCGTCTCCGTGTCCGCTTTGATGGCTTGAAGGGAATCGTCCACTGTTTTCCAAAAACAGGTTGTTTCCATCGAACGGCATGTCCAGGACTCTGGTCTGCACGTCTTGACGGAAGTCAGTAGCCTTGAGCCATCCACGCCGCCTAAGGCACACGCCGTTGCCCAACTGGCAAAATCCAGTGTCAGCGATGTCCGTCGCAATCGTGAAGACGTGGTCCGACGCCACCTCACCTTCCTGCAAGATCTCTAGGGCATCCGCCCTCTTGTCGTCCGGTAGGAAGTCCAGCAGGGGGGGGGCCAGTTTGTACCACAGCTCCCTGTCGTAGCGGGCTACGATAGCCAAGGCGTTGGCCGCCTTAATAGTAGTCGCTGCAGACGAGATGACCCTGCGCCCCATCGTATCCAATTTCTTTCCCTCGCCGTCCGGCGGGGAAGTCGATGTGGAGGCTGCACCCCCTCCCCCTCCGCGGAGACAACGGAGTCCGGGGTCGGCTGTGCCCGGAGACACAAGGGGGCCACGTCCGGGACCCGGTACTTCTCATACCGATCCCTTCTAGCCGGCGTCGTGGATGGGTTCTTGAGGGCGAGGCCCTCATCCCAAATATCGTCCAGTAGAGGCACGGCGAGGACCGTCTTCCTCTTGGCCTCGCGCCGTTCATAAAGGAAACCTTCCTTCTCCTCCGGGCAGAGCTGGAAGAGCTCGGATGCCCTGGCGATCATGGAGTGAAACGATCCAATCTCGTCGGGCGGGGAAGCCCGGGTGGGAGGTGACGACGGCAGATCCTCGTCGTAAACCTCGTCGTCTGTACCCGTCGCGGCCGTGTCAGTCCCCGTATCATCCCCACGAGTCGTGGACGGGGAGGAGGGCTGAACGGGGCGCGACGGCTGAAAAGGAGGTGGAGGGTGGATCCTTCTTTTCTTAGGGGGAGGGCTCCCAGAAGGGCCTGGCACCGGGTCCCCCGACGGGAGTGGTTCCTCCGCTGGTGGTAACGGCAATCTCGTCCTCATCTCCGGGCATAAGGACTGTATAGCCAACAAAATGGCCGCCGAGGTGTCTTGCAGCGCTGGTGGAGGGGAGTCCGACGGGCGGTCAGGGGCCCCGTCGGCACCCTCGACGATATCGTCGTCTCGTGCGTCGGGATCCCTCCCGACGGGCTGGTCTTCTTCCACGCCAACGCCGTGGCTTAAGACCTCGATCAGCTCTTCCTCAGAGGTTGAGGCCGAATCCACGACGACCTCCTGCCCCCCCTTTTTCTTCTCCACCGGGAGTTTCACGGGGGTCCTGTCGATGGGCATAAAAGAGGACTCCCTCCACGGTGGCAGGGAGACTGAGCCCCGAGGTCGCCACCACTGGTGTAGCCACCACAGGCTGAGCCAGGGCCGCCGCGACTGTCTCGATAGAGGCCTTGGCCGGATGGATTAAGGCTTTCACCACCCTAGGTGCGCTCACAGCCGCCTTCTGGAGGGGGGGGGGGGGGGTTGAGCTCGACCGGGGCCTCTCCAGGAGCTTAGCCGGGTGCTCGGCCTTCCTCTTACCCGAACCAGAGCGTTGGCTCGTGGTTGATGGTGCCGGGGAGGATGCGCCCTGCCTGGCGCCCGTAGAGCCCAACCGGTCGGCGCTCCCGGTGCCAGCGGACTCGCGGTGCTTGGCCTTGTGTTGGACCCCTGTCGCCGGGGCGACCTCGAAGGTCTTAGAAGACCGCTCGGATTTCTTCCTCTTCTTCTCGCCTGACGGGCTCTTCCCTTCCAGCCAGTTGGCGAGACGATGGCGGTCCTTCATGGTCCGCTCCGACATGTTGCCACAAAACGCAGTGTCCTTCTCCACGTGCGTTTTGTCCTCATGTAGGCAGTAAAGACAAAAGGAGTGTTCGTCCTCCTTAAAGACATTCTGCAGCTGGCATCCAGGGCAGACCCTGAACAGCTTTCCGGGCGTCGAGCTTCCCTTCTCCTGGGCCATGTCCGAGATGGGACTGAGAAACTTCTGGAGTCCTCCAAAAGCGTAGCTCGACGAAATCTTCACCCTTGAGGGGCGTAGACGAATCCGACACGGGTCCCCGTTGATCGGATGAAGAGTCGGTGGAGCTTGAGGCTCTTTTTGACCGAAAAAACGAAGTTTTTGAGAAAAAACGTGAAAAAAAAATAGCACTAACGCTCGAGAGCAATAGCACGAGGATCCCAACACTTGAACGTGCGGTAAAAATCTGAAGATGGCTGCCAGAGGCGGGGCTTAGGTAGAGGGCAGTCATTGGCTGTGGTCAGTATGACGCAGAGGTTACTACTACCAAAGACAGATCAGAAACGAAACTGATATTGGTTTTTTCTTTACCGAGGATTCCCAGCCTGACGACGGGGAATATTCATGAGCATGTGAATCCATGCCAGACCCCAGGCTTGAGAACATTTAATAGACATACACCTAACTAATTTTGGAAGTTAAAATAGTTATGATGCAAATACATTTATTTTGTGAGAATGTTTTAACTAACTTCGTATTCTGGTCCAAGACATTCGTTGTAGACTGGACATACAGAACTATTAATGTTAACCAGAAAAGCAAACCAAAGATCTACAGGTGTACTTCTGCGCCAGGTGTTTGAAACATGGCATCTTGTTTGTGTCTGGTGCAACAGGCTAAGGCAGATGGGGTTTGGTAGTCCAAAACATCTGGAGGGACAAGGATTGCAGTCCCCCGACCTAGGAGATCAGTAGCCCTATGATGCGTTATTAACTTACTCCAAGTCTAGCCTAACAGGAGATTTCACCAAGCTATCATGGTGAGAGGAGATGAACTAGCGAGCCCTCACAAGACCTCAAAAATATAACATTTCAGCCAAAAGGATCACGGACAACGGTTTGACTAAAATGGGCATCAACCCCGTGATATGTTTTATTTTGAAAAACAATTTTATTGAGTTTATTCAAACAAACCAAACACAGTGGATTCATAATGTCAATCACAAATACACAAATTGCTGTATTCCGGCCCACTATATCTTCCCTTCCTTCCCCCCCCTCCCCAGCCTACTCCCTCTCATTTTCAGTCTCTACCTCTTGCGGTGGGGATTCCTCTGCGACAGAACTTGTTGGGTCTCCATCGCTTGGTCCTTGGCACACGATTTCTATGGATTTCATCAGTGAGCTTCCCCTGGATAAAGGTTGTACAACTATTTTAGTTGTGGTGGATCTTCTTACTAAGGAAGCGCATTTCTTGCCAATGGAGGGAGAGGTTACTGCTAAAAAACTGGCTCAAATTCTTGCAAGGAGGGGTTAGGTTGCATGGTCTTCCTTGTAAAGTTATCTCAGACAGGGGGTCTCAATTTATCTCAAAATGTTGGAGGGCCTTCTGTAAAAAACTTGGGGTGGAGGTTAGTTTAACCTCAGGGTATCATCCTGAGGCTAATGGACAAGGAGCGAGTCAACCAGGAGTTAGAGACATTTTTAAGATGTTATCTACAAGCTAGTGAGGAATGGGTTGATTTGGTGTGGTTGGCTGAGTTTTCCTACAACAATTGTGATAAGGATGCTACTTCAATGTCACCTTTTTATTCGGGACGTAGTTTTCATCCTCGATTTCTGAGTTTTGAGGTTTTGGAAGATTCAGGGAATCCTGGAGTGGAAGAAGGTTTGTTGCTGATGAAGAATAATTTGGATAAAGCAAAATGGGGGTACTTGGAGAAGGCAAAGTGAGATAAAAGGTGTGCGGATGTGAAAAGGAAAGCTGGTCTTAAGTATGAGGTAGGGAACTTAGTGTGGCTTTCTACCATACATTTAAGAATTAAGGGGAAGAATAAATTTAGTACGATTTGTAAGTCCATTTGAGGTTTAAAAAATCATAAATCCAGTGGCAGTACGATTAATGTTACCCAAGCAGTTGAAAGTACACCCCACTTTCCATGTTAGTCTTTGGAAACCCGTTAGTCCAGGCACCAGATTTAGAACTCATCCCCCCTCCTGTGATTATGGAGGATTCTTCAGAGGAGTTTGTAGTTAATACAATTTTGGATTCTAGGAAAGTGAGGGGAAGGTTGCAATATTTGATTGACTGGGAGGGATATGGACCTGAGGAACGTACCTGGGAAGATTCCTCCGATGTACATGCTCCTAGGTTAGTTTCTAAGTGTCATGCTAAAAATCCACATAAGATTGGCCCAGGGACTGGGCATTGGAAGGGGGGGTACTGTCAGGTTTCCTTAATTACTGTCATCAGGTTTCCTTTAATTTCTGTTAGGTTCCCTTTAATTATTTCCCTTTATTTCTGTGTAGGTTTGGCCTTGCCCTTTCTATACAGATTCCTGGCTCTGGCCCAAGGCAAGATGGAGTTTTACAACAGAAGCCTTGATTGGCTAGAGCGACCTGTAGGACAACAATGAACGTTCTAAACTGTCACTCTCTGCCTTTCATCGTCGGAACCCCAGCTGAGAGGACGAGTCTGTAGCTGCTCCTGCTGAAGTCTTGAGCCTAGTGGATTTGAACTTTCAAATCCTGGCAGTCGAGCGGCTACTTATGCGGGGTTGTTCAGGAGAAGATTTCATGTTCGCAGGAGAGTTTCTGGAAGTTCTTTTGGAGAAGAAAGAATTAAGCTAAGTGACTTTATTTGGATATGTAAATCTTTGCTCAGATTCATTAGAAACTTTAGGAGATTGTAAATGAAAATTCAAAAGAAGAACTGATGTTTCTTTATAGTTCGTTTAATTTTTAAACGCGCGATCAATGTTAGACTGTTACGTGTGATTGTAGCGCGAGTGCACGAGAAAAGACTGCTACGTGAAAACTACAGCGCGTGTGTTCAAAGCGCGTGTGTTCATTAGCAGCGCATATATGCGAGAGTAAGAAAAGACTGCTACGTGACTTTCAGCACGTGTTCTTAGCGCGTGTGTTTCTCAGCGCGCGTTTTTTCTCCAGCACGTGTTTTCTTCAATGCGTTTTGCGCGGGTAAATTTTTGCACGTGTGCGTGAAAAGGTTTCAACGTACTTTGGAAAAGTTTGCAAGTTCTTCAAGAGACTATGAACTCAATTAAGAAGAAAGAACAGGATTCATCTAAGTCTTCTTAACTGGAACATTTAACTGTTTATAAGGCAAGAATCAAGGTTCTTAAGAGTTCAATAATCAAAGGAGTTGCTGTTATTTTCAATACTTTCAAAGCAACAAGAAAGGTAGAAGGATATTATCAGCTATTACTCCAATCTTCTCTAAGATCTTAAAAGAGAAGAACCAGGTATGATTCTTTACATTTTAGTTAAGGATATAAAGTTTTCATAATTTTAAAAGGTAGTAAAGTAATTTGAGGATTCTGTATGTTCTTCTGTATTCACTGCAGGTTCCGCATCAGCTAGTCAGAATGTCGCCAGCCTGGTGTTTCGTTATCCACTTCCCCCTTTCCCTTTGCGGTGTAGTTAAGAGCCGAGAATTATCGGGTTCTGAGGATTACACTTCAGGGGGATTTTCAGGGGTTCAGCAGCTTCCGCAGACAGGATAATTCTCAGCCTGACAATGTGAAGACCCAAATAATTCAGCTATCAGTTGCCTCCAACCCAGCAGGGTTCCGGCTTCTTCCATCTCCCCTTTACACGCTTCCTGCCATACCACGCCCACTTCTGCAGATCCCTCCACCACGTTTCCATTTTGGGTCTATGACATGCCTTCCAACCCATCGCAATCCTCTTTGCCAAAACATACGCTAGATCTTTCAGTTTGCTTACATGTTTAAGCTTACTTGGTCTGGGAAACCCTCCTATCAAACAAGCCCATGCAGTAGCCACCTTCATGTGGATCCCTTTGTCTTCCATTTTCTGTGCTATTTCTCCACAGTATCTCTATCAGTGGGCACGACCAAAACATGCACCATTTCCGCATCTTCATTACATTTAGGGCATACTTGACGTCCGGCATTTTTAAATTTAGCTATCTTTTGAGGCGTCAGGTATGCCCGGTGAGTTATATACAACTGTATCGGCTGTAATCTAGCAGATCGATACTTTAGATCCTTGTGCTCTTTCCCACATCCCATTACTCATCGGGGCCCCTACTTCTTCCCAGTCCAGTCTAAGTTGCACCACCTCCTTGTCCGCTTGGGACATCATTTCATATAACCTAGATGTTTCGTGTCCCCCTTCTGCTATGTCATATCATATCTATAGTGGCGTCCGGTTCCTCCGCCAGTGCCACTTCAACCAGGTGTCTAATTCGTTGCACCACCCCGTGATACACAATATATTGCCCAACGCTCAACCCCATTAGTTCCACCAGCTCCCCAAATTCCAATATCTTCCCCTCCTGCCATACATCCCCATCGTTGCTATCCCCACCGATTCCCAGTGCTTCCTAATCATTAACCTCAGTTGCTTTTCTCTTCCCACCACTGACCAATGGGATCTGTGGGGAGCATGGGGATGGCTTTTCCATTAACCGGCACGCTCTTCGCCACATCCCCACCCAAGGCCCTTCATCCCCGGGCGACCTTCCAACTCTGATCTAGGCAACCATATCTCTTGTAGAAAATATGGGGCGCAGTCCGCCTGAAACAGCCGGTGTTCTAAGGTAGGCTCTTCTGAGAGCCATTTAGCCACGTATTGTAATTGGCTTGCTACATAATAGACTTCCTAGTTTTGTAATTTAATGCCTCCTTTCTCGTATGGCTTTTGTAATTTCCACAGGGCTACTCTGTTCTTCATCCCGTGCCATAAGAATTCCCTGCATATGCCGTCCAGCCTAGCAAAGAATTTCCTGGGTATTGCGTATGGGATAGCCGAAGAAATGCAACAATCTCGGTAGCGCCACCATCTTGAGCATCGCCCCTCGTCCCATCATTGCAAAGGGGAGCTTCACCCAAAACTTCATGCTACTCTGTTTCTCAACTGTTCTTTCCGTGTTATGCCTATGTTCAGCTTTTACAGTATGATACATGTCTACTCCCAGATATCTGAATGTGGCAACTTCCCACGGTATCTGTAGGATCGGCAAATTCTCTAGCGGGAGTCTCTATATCTACCCAACGGGAACATACAGAACTTACTGGGGTTCACAGCTATACCTGATAGTTCTGCAAACCTCTTCATCACTTCCAATATATATATTGAGGTTCTCTTCTGGGTAGCGTAAATACAGTAACATGTCATCTGCGTACAATGAAATGCAATGTGGTGTCTCCCCAACGACAATACCTATTGCATCATATTGCTGCCTTAGATAAATCGCCATGGGTTCCAAAGCTAAAATATACAGCATGGGGAACCACGGGCATCCTTGTCTAGTACCCCTACTGAGTTGCCATCTTTCAGAAACCACAGCTCCTGTTTCTAGCTAGTGGCGCACTGTATAACAGTTTGACCCATTTAAGATATCCTGGTCCCATGCCATAGTTGGCCAGGTCCGCCGTTAACCAGGGCCATTTGACCGAGTAGCATGTTCGATGACTGTGGAGTCGCCTAAGGTTAATTGAGATGTTCCTAATCGGGACATGTCCTGTCTGATCGGGATGTATTAACTTATTAATTACCATCAGTTCAAAGGGTTTTGCACATGGGCAACTGCCTCACTACCTCTTCTAGTCCCTCCAGGGTGATCGGGGCATCTAGCTCCTCCCTCTCCTTTGCGCTGATCTGGAGTAGTCCAATATCTTCCAATGCATCTCCCATCTCCTCACTGTTGCTTCCTTTCTCATCCCCATACAGGGTCTATAATACTATGCAAATTCCTGATTAACCCCCTTCGTGTGTCCGCTATAACTCCCATCTTCTTTCACCATCGTTCTAATTGGGAGCCTAGGGGTCTCATTTTATATAGCCATGCCAGGACTCTCCCTGGTTTGTCCCCTTCTGCATGTTGTCACTTTTTATAATTGAGGTTGCATAATCTCTCCCAGTATACTGCACATTTCGGTTGCAGGCCGAGTACCTTTTCCGTGTCTTCCTTAGTCGTACTACCCCTTTGACTCCCTTTCGGCTTCCTGTAACTCAGTCAGGATCCCATTCTGCAGTCCCTTAGACTTGGCTGTGGCGATTCCACCCACTACCACCTTGAAGGCTCCCCAGAGTGTGCCCGCTGTCCTAACACTGCCAGTTTTGATCTCAAAATAACTTATTTCCACCTCTGCACGCATGCGCCATGTGGGTATCCTTCCCCTTGGGGGTCGGTATTGCCACACTAACATCAGTGGCGAGTGGTCTGAGAGGACCCTTGCTTTGTATTCTGCATGCGTTATTTCAGTCATTAATTCATGCGTGGCAAACCCATAGTCTAATCTAGTATATATGCCCTGAGGTGCCACAGTGTGAATATCGTCTATCCCGTGGATGGCGTGCCCTCCATGCATCGTCCATAACAAAATCTGCCAATAATGACTGCAATGCCTTTGCAGCCGGAGTGGGTCTGTCTTAGTGTCTGATCTATCTATGTTTGGGTTTAACATGCAATTAAAATCCCTTCCCACAGCACAGCCCATGCCCCCCCCCCCCCCACACTCCCACTGAGTTTACCATACAGGGTTCTAAAGTACGCAGCCGTATCCTGATTAGGGGCATAATTATTTACAATACATATCTCCCTATTTTCCACCAGCCATTCCATAACCACCATCCTACCGTCTGACTCCACAGCAGAATGCAACAACTGGAACGGGACATGTGGGGCCACACATGTAATTACCCCTCGTGCGTAGGCCGAGTAGCTGCCCCTACTACAGTCCCTTTCCATTTCTTCCGTATCACTTCCAATTTTTCCTGCGTTAAATGAGTTTCTTGTAACAAGGCTATGTCCACTTTGTCTGCGCAGGTACATCATAACCTTGTTTCTTTTCAAACTATTGAGCCCCCTGACATTCCAAGTACCTATCTTAAGGTCTCCCATGGTTCATATTGTTTTTCTCGGGGTGTAGGCTCATACCCCAACTGTACACCCTCCCCAACTACAACTAACCACTGCACACAGCCCCTTCCCTCCCCCAAACCCAACCCCAACCGGTGCCCAGCTCCATCCCTGGATCAGGGTCCCCCGCGTTTGGACCTACCCTGTAACACCCAGGCCAAGGGATGGAGCACTTCATTAGTAACAAACAAAGATGTCCCTTTATTTTTACACATTGGCCCATGCATTTGCAATGTAGGCCCTGCCTTCCTGTGTCCCATGCGTCGCCCTTCAGTTCTTTTTGATCGCCAAGGTCGGTGACTAGCTAGTAACAAAGGGATATTTTAAGAGGGTAAGCTGGGGGGCTTATGTAGGAAAGTGGACTCAGGACTTATGTTAATCACTACTGTTAATTGTATGTAGTGTTCCCAGAGGGTACTGCTTACAAACTTTGCCTATGACTACAGTTATAGGGAACCCAACCTTTGGTAAAAGCTTCTACTACACAGTTTTGGTAGCGTGATGAGCAGCCAGGTTTATCTCAAGAGGGGAAATGTGAACTTTAGTGGAGACACACAGTTACAGGTATTCAAATAAACTCCAATTTATCAGTTATAAAGCCTTCAGAAGTGAGCAATAGTAACAATACTGTGCACAAGTCTTTGAATCAGACCACACCCTTTTGGGATGTCCACAGACAAAACCTACACCCACAGGTGACTTCAGTAACAAGGGTGCTGGGGACATTCATATCTTGCTGTTGGCATTCAGAATACTCTAGTTGGTAAAAGGCAAAGGTTATCAGAACACAAGAGACCACAAATATTCTTAAGCAGTGCAGATACTTTGAGTTCACTAGAAGAGTCATTAAATTCTACAGGCCAAGCCAAAGTCAATGGGCAAAAGTCTTGGATAGGATAAAACACTTCTGGTAAGTAAATGGAAGAGTCTTGGCACAAGTTCTTAGGAGTCTGATGAAAAGAATCCAATGCAAGGCCACAAGCTGATTAGACTTGCAAGTTGGGGAAGTTACAAGCACTTCCACAGTTCAACTTGTTTTACAGTACCTTGGTAAATAAGAAAAGATGCAGCTGATCTGTTCCTGTGCCGATCTCACTGTTCCTGGCCCTCAGTCGTGGGGACGAGAGGGAGGACGTTGGGGACTCATGCAATGCACTGCGACAGCCAAAGCCCGCAACGGGCAAACTTCACTTTCAGTGGCTGTTTCGTGTTTCAGCTACTGCAAATAGCAACAACGCGGTTCCTGGCCGTCAAGGTGGACTGTCCTTGCTTCTGGGCTCTCGCATTCTGCTGAGGGGGCTCAGGCTTGTTCCGTACGTCTTCATGGGAGTCTGGAGGATCTTCCAAAAGCTTTAGGCCAGCTTCAAAGTAACTCACAATCTGGTGTCCCTCTCCCTGGCTATACGGTTTCCTGCTTCGACCAGCTCCGAGATGGGTGTCCAGGTGGCTTACTGGAGTGGATTGGTCTCACCAACTCAAAAAGGGAGAAGTCATCCTTGCAGGGGCTTCTCTGTCGATGCAAACTTGGCATTTCGGCACTGCAGCAGGGCTTCACCGGGCAAACCAACGGTCCAGGAGTTAGAGCAGGAGTCCTGAGCTCTTCGGTTCTTTCGGTCAGTTGTCTGCCTTCCAAGCCAAAAGACTCGCATTTTATTCAGTTCTCCCCATTCATTCCAGCCTAGCTGTCACTCAGCCAGCCAATTACCACAGAGTGCATTGGGTCTCCTAGGAGACTAAGCACAGGGAGTTTCGGGCACCTCCCTCACTTCCTGCCTACCCCAGACACTCAAGCCAGAGGAGTTTCACTCCTGAAGCCCGCCAAAGGAGAAATGAAGAAAGACCTGGTTTGGCACGCAGAGAAAAACTCCAGAAGGACCTTTCCACAAAGAAATGGAGAAAAAAGACGGGTCATTTTGAAAAAGATGGTTCTGCCCCATTTTGAAAAAGATGGCTCCTGCGGTTTGCGTTACCGGAGCTGCGAACAGCCGCAGTAACGAAACCACTGCCACCAGCCATTCTGTGAGGAAAGGCTAACAAAAAACGTTACATGAGCATTTAGACACAGGGGATACCAAGAAACCGCTCCAGCACTATTGTAAGATAAGGTGTGCTGTAAAGTCAATTTCACGTCACTGCTCTGGGAAACAGTTTACCCCAGAGAAGGTGTTTAAACCTTGGGAAATCTAAAAGACTTCCCTGTGCCACTGCACTAAAGGTGCAGTGTGAATTGTAAAAGATGCCTATGGGTAAAAATTCACAAAAATAAAAGTGTGGGGGGAAAAAATATATATAAAAAGCTTCAAACTCTCCAGGTAAAAAATAAATCAAGTCCTCAAAAGCCAGCAAAGTTGCTGGGGGTCTCCAAGGTGGAGGGAATTAGCACATTGAGAATTTTCCCTAACTACAGAGAGTAACCCTTACTCCTACGTCCCGCCAAATGTCCTCCCTATGTGTGGGAGATTTTAAAAGCCAGGCAAATCACTGTCAACTCAAATAGTTTTATGTGCCATCTTCTCTCCAAAGGAGACCTGTGGTTGCGGTTCAGATCCAAATGAGCCTACAGCAGATGAGGTTATGGTCACTTGAGGAGCTGGAACTGAAAAGGGGAACAATCAGGTTGTGTGAGGTTCCGGCAATGGAAGTGTCCTAAAAGGGGTGTGTGCCCCTGCCCTAGGAGTCAGTATTTGATGGGTTATGAGTGAGAACATGGTTTTGTTAGAGCCTTCTAATCCTCAACTAATTCCAATCAGGGAGGGAGTCAGTCCCTTTCCAAGATGGTAAAAACACTGAGCTGATTAGATTGAAGATAAGATTCTTATGGAGGTAGTTTGGAATGTTCAGAAATGTTCTAAATTGCCTTTCATCCAGAAAAGTTAACAGGGCACAGTTTTCGGAGCTCTAGATTAAATGAATCACAAAGAATATTAGAACTAAGGACAAATTGAAGAGAACTTGTACAGAGACACTTCAGCAACTAAAGGGATAAACAGTTCATGCCAGTGAAAAGACTTAATTCTTTGTAAAACATAAGTCTAAACGTTTTAAGCAATATGACATGCATTACTTACCATAAAAGCATTTGAAGGTTGTATCTCCTTAGATTCACATGCTGTGCATAGTCCGACATCCAGTGGTAACCGCAGATTATTGCATCTCGTCTTTTGAGAATCGAAAGGGGGCGTCAACATGTGTGTGCCTGTAACACTATCCCTACGTGACGCGTAGTGTACCCAAGATCCCTCCGTGTCGAGGTCCCTCCAATTGTATTTTTTTCTGCCAAGAGGGTGCCTATGACAGTTGAGTCCAGAAAAGAACGTAGTAAGACTGGGTGGGCGCACGTGAATCTAAGCAGATACAACCATCAAATGCTTTTACGGTAAGTAATGCATGTCTTCTGATGGTTTGTCAATCTGTTTAGAATCACATGCTGTGCATAGATTAGCGAGCAGTAACCGGAGATGGAGGTGGGTTGTGAGAATGAACAGTAGTGAAAAGATGTCTTAGTACTGCCTGACCCACCTGAGAATCAGACCTAGAGTGTGTGTCTAGGCAATCGTGTTTCGCAAAGGTGTGTACAGAACTCCAGGTTGCCGCTTTGCAAATGGACTCGAGAGGAACATTTGCAGTGAATGCTATGGACGCCCCAGTGCCTTGAGTGGAATGTGCTCTAGGCTTGAAGGATAGTTCTCTTCACAAGATGGTAGCAGAGTAATGCAATTAACAATCCATCTAGAAATAGTGGATTTGGAGACTGCATCTCCTTTTCCCGTGGCCAATGACACGAAAACTGATTAGTTTTCCTTAGTGGACAAGTTTTCCATATAAAACATGACAGCTCTGCGTACATCCAGTGTGAACAGGGTTCTTTCCCGCAGGCTTGAGGGATTCGGAAAGAACGTTGGTAGCTCCATTGACTGGTTCACATGGAACTTGGAAATTAATTTAGGCGCAAATCAAGGGTGAGTGCGCAAAAACACTGTAGTGTGAACTACTACGAAGGGATCTAGAATAGATAGTGCCTGCAGTTTACTTACCCTCCCAATGGAGGGGAGTGCTATTAAAAAATGCAATCTTGAGGGTGAGTTTCTTAAGACTTGCTTTATGCATGGACTCAAGTCTAGTTAACACCACATTTAGGTCCCATCCGGGAGCCGGGTTGGAAATGGGAGGGTGAATTACCCCTTCCATGAAAGCCTTAATTACTGGTATCTTCCACCATGACACTCTGTTGAGATGTTGTATATGCTGAAAGTGCTGCTAGGTGCATTTGAGTTGAAGTCTAGGCCCGAGTCGAGTTAGGTATAGGACAATGTGAGTGGGAGAACAGTCGATAGGGTTGATGCTCTTTGAGTTATACCATGACAAGCCTTTTCCTTTTACTAGCATAGCAGAATCTAGTGTTAGGTTTCCTCGCTTCCCTGAGACTGTCCATACATCTGAGGGAGTTGCAGGTGCCTAAACTCCGATCTCAGGAGCCAGACCACTAAGTTCAATGTGTGCGGGCATGGGTGAAGTGTCTGTCTTGCAGCATGTTGTACGGGCAAGGCAGTTTGACTGGTTCTTGGTGCATTTTGTGCATGATCTTGTTGAGAAGGGGAGTCTGGGAGAAGCGTAGACGAATTTCCCTGACCATGTTATCCAGAGCCTGTTCCCCTTGGATTGGTTCTGGGGGTATCTGGAGGCGTAATCTTGACATTGGGTGTTCTCCAGGAACAGATTGGTCTCTGGAAAAACCCATTGTGCGAAAACATTGGCGACGATGTCTCCGTGTAATCGCCATTCGTACTCCCTGGACAATGGAAAGTATCTGAGTATGTCTGCCAGAAGATTGAGTTCCCCTGGAACATGAGATAAAACAGGTTGCGTTTGAGAGCCCACTTCCAAATGTTCTGGGACAGTTTGGACAGCCCTGGAGAATGAGTGCCTCCCTGCTTGTTCAGATAGTACATGGCTGTGGTGCTGTCTGTAAGAATTAGTATAGCCTTTCCTGTAGTTGTGTTTCGACCGCCTTCAGTGCCTTGAACAGTGCCAGCAGGCTTATGTGGTTGGACGCTATGTCTGGGGACCACAGTCCGCTGGCTGTCTGCTAGAGCAGGTGGGCTCTCCGCCTTGTGAGGGAGGCATCCGTAGTCAGAGTGGCTTCCACTGCGGGGGTTATGAAGGCTTTCCCTTTCAAGAGGTTTTCCCTCCACCACCACAGCGAGAGCACTAGGGCCGGCGAGACCACTACTAAATCGCCCAACTGTCCGTTGGCCTGACACCACTGGTTGCTTAGCCAATCTTGCATTGGGCGCAGGTGCGCGTGAGGAACCAAGTAGATCCATGACGCTATCATTGCCAGTGGACGCATAGCCTTGCGTACCGTTACCTTTCGACTGGCTACATAGTTAACAGCATGTTTTGAACTCTCGTGTTGGAGGGGAAGACGAGGCTGTCCTTTGTTCGAATTCGAGCCCCTAGGAATTGTTTGACTGGGGTCTAGGCTGGATTTCTTCTCGATGGAGAAGCCCAGGCTGAATAAAAGATCCATCGTCTTTTGGATATTTGACCAGCATGTTTCGTAGGAGTCCTGTTATGAGCCAGTGGTAAAGAAACTTGAATGGATTGCCTGCAAGGTGTGCTGCAGTTACTGCTAGTACGTTCGTAAATACCCTTGGCGCAGATGCTATGCCAAAGTGTAGTACCTTGAACTGATAATGTTTGTCCTTTATCATAAACCTGAGGTACTTTCGGTGCGCAGTCAACATCGAAATATTAAAGTATGCATCTTTCATATCCAGAGTTGCCATGTAATCCCCCTGTGTGAGCAGAGGAATTACTTCCTGCAGGGTGACCATGCAAAATTTCTGTGGTTTGACAAACTTGTTTGCTGGGCGCAGATCTAGACCAGAACGGATGGTTAGATCCGTTTTGGGTACAAGGCAGTACACTGAATAAATGCCCTCTTTTACCTGTGATAGAGGTACGATCTCTGACTCCTTTTTGTTCCAGTATCTCGACTTCTTGAAGTAGTATACCAAGATGTCCTGGTGTTAGACTTTGGGGATTGGTTGAACTCTACACAGTACCCCTGGGCTATGGTTTTTAGTACCCACTGGTCCGTGGTTATTCCATCCCATGCTGTCAGGTTGGAGTGACATATTCTTTACATACAGTATATACTCATTTACATTGGGTCAGGGGAGACATTTAGTATAGAAAGGTTTTAGGAAGTTATTATGGGTTATATTTTTTAAACGGCCAATTTTGCCCTTTACCTTCATTGCAGTCTATGGAAATTGCCCCAAGCCAAGATGGAGGTTCTCAGTCTAAATTCTAATTGGCTGGAGATTGTTTATAGGGAGGACAATGAACATTCTAAACTGCCTTTCATCGTCCTTGCCCAGCTGAGAGGTTGTGTGCCTTGTAGCTTCTGCTTAACTTGGTCAAGGGTGACAAGTTTCTAGCAGGTGAGCGGAAAATCTGAAAGTATAACAGGAGTCGTGTATGGAGTTTGGTGGAGACACAGGACAGGAGTCAGAAACTTCCAATTTTCTGAGAAAAGAAGTTTAAGTCTCAATCACAAGATAAGTGACTTTCCAGTTTTGTTCAACTTTGTAAAAAGGTTATATTTAGTTAGGGGATTGAAATTGCAAATCTGTATCTAAAAAGATTGAAGCGTGTACGTTTGTTTTTATCGCTACGTGTCAATTCAAACTAGCGCGTGAGTTTTTCCCGTTACTTTGAGCCCGCGCGTGTGTCTCTGCGCGTGAGTGAAGCGCGAGCGTGAACTTTGGACTCTCGTTTACTGTTAGTTTACGCGAGGGTTTTTTCTGCGTGATAAAATAAAGCGTGTGTGCTTTTTCCCGCGATTTGGTTTTTTGCACGTGTGCGTATTTCCCACGACTTGGAGAAAAGCGCGTGTGATTTTTTCCTGCGGTTTTGGATTTTAGCGCGTGTGCTGGCTTTCCACGTGTAGATTCCATCACAAGTAAAAAATTCGTTCGAGTAAGACACTCTACAAAGAAAATATTAAAAACAAATACAAGAACTTAAAAACTTCCTTAAACTTATTTGAAGACCTTGTTCAAGAATCTTCGGGTTGAGCAGACTAACTACAAAGTTAAATTACATTCATGGACCTACTGAGAAGGCTGAATGATCTATAAGATTCTGGTCCACAAGTAAGGAAGTCTTGTCTGCTTATCACTTCTCTGGCCAATCTGAAGAGAAGTACCAGGTATGGTTTTTAAACTATTTTGGTAAAGGATAGAGAGTTTAAGGTTAGTATAGTAACCCATGAGTAATGCGGTGTATTGCATGTTTATGTTTTAACTACAGGTGAAGAACCAGCGAGTTGATAGCTTCCAGCCTGGTGTTTGTTTCTTTGTCCCTTGCCCCTTTCCCCTGAAGGTGAGGTAAACTGAGCAGTTCTATATATGTCAGCTCAGAGTGCCACATTTTGGGTGGATTGTTGGGGGTTCAGCAGCTTCTGCAGACACCAGGTTCTCAGCAGGACACATGCTTTCAGAAATGATGTCAGCCGGCCCCCGACCGGAGAGGCATGGGAGGGGACCCGAATCTTCGAGTCATTTGGAGCCTGAGGCAGGAGAACCTCTGGGGGTCGGGTTCCTGCCTCTTCGCTTACCACGCTGCTGTCCCCTTTGGGGGGTACGGGGTATTGCAAGTATCGGTTCCCTGTGGAGAGTTCGTTTCCTGAAGGGTATTGTTGGCGAGTGGAGCGTTGGCCACGAAAAAAACCTGTTTCCAAATTCTCGCCTTGTGGAAGGTCCGAGTAATTTGGTCCAACCTCTTTAGGGTTTCATGTTCTTTTTTCACAGTCTCCAAGGCCTCATCAACGCCTTCCCAAACAAGTTGAATTCCTCCACTGGTTTGTTTACAAGAGACGCTTGTGTTTCAGGTTTAAACCCTGAATTACGGAGCCACGCATGTCTTTAGGAGAATGCCTTGAGCAAGGGATCGGCTGGCTGTCTCGGCAGAATCCAAAGTGTTCTTTAAAATACTTTAGTTAACTTGCCTACCTTCAGAGACTGGAAAGTAGGCGGGTCCGTAGAGGTTCTGGAGTAGGCCTTCTTGTATTAAAGTCCATTGCGCATCTGCGTAACTAGCCAATAGAATAGTGTTATTGGCGATACGCGTGGAGTACGCTGCCGCCGTGGTAACCCTCTTACCCAGGGCATAAAGTCTTTTCCCTTCTTTGTCAGGGGAAGCCTTGCCTGTTGATAAAGGAACCCCTGCTCTTTTCCTTGTGGTAGTGACTACCAAAGAATCCTGGATGGAAGGACGTCTAATAGGAGGGTATGATGGAGAGGGGCGGAAAAGTTATTCAATTCTTGGTTTACACCCCTCGTAAGATGCGGTGTAGACAAAGAAGGAGCAAAGCGTTTAATTGAATTGAGTAGAGGGATGGCTTGGCTGGTTGGCGGCTTCTCTGAGTATATCCTCAACGAAGTCACCTTCAGGTGCTGTCTCTTCAGTGGCAATCTTAAAATGATCAGCTGATTTATGTAGCATTACATTAAATGTTAGTTGATCAATAGAAGGATTTCTTGTAGGGGTATTCTGAGAGTCCAATATGATATATATGGCATTTGTAACTCGCCTATACACAAGTGTTTCAAGGCGCGACGAGGCAGGGAAGGGGGGGGGGGTGGGGGGACAAGGGGAAGACCGACAACGATCCTACTAGGCCAGGTGTCATTCAGATCCCACAGGGGTAGGGGGAAGGGAGAAAGTGCATGGGGAAGGGGAGGGGGGCGTTAGTGCAGTACAAGGTAAGCAGAATAAAATAAAGGGCCAGCTGGTGGCAAGTACAAGGTAAGTGCAGACAAGTGCTGGGAAAGGGGGGGCTGTAGGGATACAGAGACAGTCCCGGAGTGCAGGGGTTGCCAGGGAGGCAGTGCAAGTGGAGAGTGGCTGGGCCCGGGACCGAGGTCGGTGAGAGTGGGCCAGTTGCAGATTCGGTGCAGTTTCAGCGAAGAATTAGCAGGAGAGAGGGAGAGAGAAAGCAGCAGCAAAGCGGAAGGTTTTGAAGTGCTTCCGGAACCGGAGATGGTTCTCCAAGTTTAAAGGATAGTTCCGGGAATTTTTTTTTATTGTCCCTAGGGGTCGGCCATGTGTTTGTAAGCATAAATCGGTAGATCGTAGAAAACTTTCCTATGGACCTTACCCGACTTTTCGCCCATTAAAGCACTCGAAATCAGCCTCCATTTTGTGATAATCCTATCATTTCGCCCCATCGACCTGGCTCACCTGCCATTTCGGCACTAAATCAATTCCCCCGCCCCTGAGCCTGACATTATCAAAACATTCATATTCCCCGCCTCTCCCCGTGACGTTACTGTGCTGCGTAGGCAAACGCGCCCAGGCGTCTTCTACGCGACTCCACACAGACCCCGGAAATCAACACAGATCAGCTCACAAAACAGCGCGCCACAATTCGGAATATGAAACTGTACTTTGAAATCAAACCGCAAGATTGTAAATGTGGTAAAGTACATTTATTTGACATCAAATGTTTATAGAATATTCAGCGTTTTGCATTTTTATTTGCTCTCGATCCAAATTAGTGCGTCTTGAGGCAAGCAATGTCCGTGTGCAGTACACCGGGTCTTAGAGCATCTCACAATACAGCGTCACAATTCGGAATGTGAAACCGTGGTTTAAAAGCAAACGGCAAGATTGTACATTTGGCAAAGTACATTTATTGGACATCAAATGTTTATAGAATATTCAGCGATTTGCATTTTTATTTGCTCTCGATCCAAATTAGTGCGTCTTGAGGGAAGCAATGTCCGTGTGAAGTACACCGGGTGTTGGTTTACGATAACAATAAGCTCTTCGGTCGCACTGATAATCGCATGGCTGTTCCAACAACGAGGCACTAGGCCACCACAACGGTAGGCATGTTGCATCTAACCGTTAGTACCGCGTAAGGGCATACTTGTACTTGGCGATCGTCCCATAAAATGGTCAGGGTGGTAACGTTGTTCACGCGGAGAAGCAACTGGCGGCTGTAGAAGCCGTCCACCGGTGTCTGGTACTCGTGACACAGACAGTAGTGAACGACGTACCTAAAAACATAAAAAATGAAATTAGTTTCACCATCGGATCCTTATTAAAATTATTCATTTCATAGTTATGACAGCGCTACTGGGTGTACACAAGTGTTTAAAGGCGTGGCGAGGCAGGGAGGGGGTGGGGGGGAGGGGAGTACAAGGTAAGTAGCATAAAATAATAAATAAATAGGGCCAGCTGGTGGCAAGTGCAAGGTAAGTGCAGAACAAGTGCTGGGAAGGGGGGGGCTGTACGATACTGAGACAGTCCCCCAGTGCAGGGGTTTGACAGGGAGGCAGTGCAGGTGGAGAGTGGAAGGGCCCAGGACCGAGGTCGCAGACAGTGGACCAGTTGTAGCAGGGGAGAGGGAGAGAGAAAGCAGAAGCAAAGTCGAAGGTTTTGAGGTGCTTCCGTAAACGGAGATGGTTCTCAAGAAAGGGTAGAAAACAATATGCCACATAGAACGAACAAGTACAACTGAACCCGTCTATAAAGCCACTGTATAGTAATTAAATTGCGGTATAAACTCATCAAAAGTTACTTACATTACATTTGCATTTTCCATTTTCTCTCTGTGTAGGGCAGAACCGAAAAACCACTCCTTCTATGCCGAGGTTACTTATTCTAATGAACGTGGCTCATCGTTTCGTTTCTGAAATTTTATTCATTATCTTTTCTTAGTCTTTCGGGATGGTCCCGGCCTGTCAAGGTCAAATCACAATAGAACCTTATACTGGGTCGTGGGCCGTTCCGCCACCCGAGCAAAACATCAAAGCAGCTGACCTTCACTGTGAGCGAGCAGACATTTCTAGTTTGCTAGCTACAGTTAGTGTAAGGGCATCTTGTCTGCGTGCCTTTTTTTTTTTTTACTGTCCCTATGGGTCGGCAATGTGTTTGTAATACGGAAACATTCTATAATTTTTGTAAAAATGATTTATATTACTGTTTGGTTAATTTAATGCGCAAATCAACAAGGTTCGAGAGACACATTGCATGTACACTGAGCAATGACTTTTATTTACACCTAATACATAGCTACACATATGCAATGGGCCTGCAACATGAGGAGACTTGAGAGCAAAGTCACAGGTGACACACGGGTGGTTCGCACTACTGCACGGTGAAGGGAGGGGCGAGGGTGGAGAGACACATTGCATGTACACTGAGCAATGACTTTTATTTACACCTAATACATAGCTACACGTATGCAATGGGCCTGCAACATGAGGAGATTCGAGAGAACAGACAATCAAATTACAATCATTTAAACCGTGATGTGTATTTCTCAATGAGCTCTGCTTTAGGTGGACATGGAACAGAGGCAATGTTGGGTGGCAATGCAGTTGTCCCCTGCATAGGTTCGTTCAACACTCCATGTATGTGCCTATCGAGGACATCTACGATAAGTCTCTCAATAAACTCATATTGCATATCCTCAAACACTGGTTTGATCACCCATTGTTTACTTCTTTTAGTGAAGGCCTTATTGTAGCGAAGCTTCCCTAAAGTTCCGGTCGTCCTACTTTGTTGACGGCCAACATTGTGGTTATGTGCCAAGACCGCTAGAAGAGTCCGATTGATCATGCCTTCCATGCCAAAATGCAACCTTTTGGGCCTGTACTTTAGGCACATATTGTGGAACACCTCCAAATCTCCTGTGTGGCAGAATTCCGTGAGTCCCCTCAAATCTCTTGTTATAGCTTTATCAAATACAATCTTTTCAATGGCCTTGTGAGTGGGTGATGAAGGAATCAACCACTTCTTCTTCCGTGCCTCCTCTGTGGACAAATGGCCATGTTCACATTTGTGGAAATGTTCATTGGTCGACCATCGATGTACGTTGCTGCAGTGCAACATTACTGACCGCCATTTTTCCAGTAGAATTTCCAACGACCCTTCGCATGTTTTTGAACTCCACCAAAGATGGTTGCTGATTGACTTGGACCACTGCGAAATACCTTGCGTATTTTTTTTTTTTCCTGCAGCCGACAATTTCTTATTGATTGTTTTTGCAAGATGCCATACGTCAAATTGGTGATTTATATTTTTGTACTCTTCTCTCATTGTCTTGGCAATTGAAACGTGTCTGTCCGTGGCTATCAGGTCGATCACCATTCCCCGCGATTGTAGTTCTTGCAATGATGCTACAAAGCCAACTTTCTCCATGGCCACTGAGGATGTACTTTGTGACACCTGCACGACCACCGAACTCACAATTTTCTTACTTTCCATGTCCTGAAAGTGGTAGGTGCAGTACTTGGCTGAAAATCCTGGGCTGTCGCACTGTCCATCACCGGCTAGCCTGAAGCGTTTGCCCGCGAATGTACTTTCCATTGACATTTTTTCCATTCTCCATGCTTCGCTGATGGCTGGAAATAGATAATCGGTTTGGTATTTGTAGAACTGAGTTTTCGCAATGAAATGGATTCCCACAAACTGAAAGAAATACTGTAACTTTTTAAAACTTGAACCACTAAAAAGTGCGGCCGCTGCACAAAGTAGATTGCCTGCTGGCAGTTGCCCCAGCATGGGTTGTGCAGACCATGAGAACGGATGATATTGTGTACAGGTGGCATGTATTTTAAGGTTAGTGCCTCGAATTGCACGAGTCACATTAATCAATGGCTCCCCACATACTTCTCCACCAACCCAATGCCCACATTTCATCATCATAATAATATCCATCAAACAGCTATCGAATACAATGAATTTGGCCTCCTTCCTTATACTGTCACTCTGCATCCCAGCTGGTTCGGCCTGTAACGTTGAGGACATGTCACTCACATGAAAGGTACAATCTCTGATATCGTCTTCCGCTATGCTGAGTGATATTGATGGTGTTTCATTGTCGTCCATTTCACTCTCTTCTGCAACAACTGTTCCTTGGCCGGAAATGGGAGAAAAAAACAATGTTTTCAACTTTCTCGCCCTCTTATTTTTTGCGGGTGTGGATTCTGTGAATTGATCTCCGACTGCATCCAAACTACCAGGAGGACATTCACTATCAATGGCTGGTGGTGGTATAGCTCCGTTGTCAATCAATTCATATTCTTCCCATTGGCACGATGCATCTCCAGTCTGAAGTCCCTGCCAAAAGGTTTGACAAGCAACATCTCTCGTTCGCTTCACTGTCTGTGTAGATCGAGTTCTTACACCCACTCGCAACTAGAGGACAGAATAGAAAAGGGATGTTCAGTTTAAACACAACTTACAGTATTGAACTATTGACAGTGAAAGACAACATAATATAGTGAACAGGACACTAACCTTCTTTTGCTTTCTTTTCTTTGAAACTTTCTTGCCTCGAACTTCAACATCTGGACGCTGTTGCTCCGACTCGTGTGTGCAGGTCTCCACTTCCTCTCGCGCTGCAACGACTATATTTTCATGATAAGCACATCCATCACTCACTGATGCTCCATCGACTCCCTGAAACATAGAACTTTCATTAGTATGTATAATAATATTGAAAACACAAAATGTACTTGGGGACCAATACCCATACGTACATCTCAATAGCAAAACACCAATGAACGCATTGTGTAGAACATTCAAACGACAATAGTTCACGCATTGTTGATCTAGTTAGATGGAACTGTCAAGATCCATACCTCGGGCTCCGCATAGACTTCCATTGATGATATTATTGAAGATGACGCTTCAGCAACTCCCTGAAACACAGTAATTGCATTAGTATGGTTTTCTATTTTGTTAAAAAGAACATAAACTTTGTGCAGGCGTCAACGGCTCATCTAAATAGTCCTGCACAATCTTTGATGAGTTGTCTAAAATAAAGAATGGATATCTAAATATGATTCGATTTGCTCCATCGTTGGAAGTGTCACCACCCAGAGATCTGCATCAACTACTAGGGGTGATGTTCTTGTAGAAGAAGCTCCGTCAGCTCCCTGAAACATAGTACTTGCGTTAATAAAGAAGGAAGTATAGCGGATGTAATCACGTCATATGATCTCGCTTGATCGAACTGTCAGTATCCATACCTCGAAATGCATAAGAACATCAAGGGACGCTGTAACTGCGGTGCACACTTCTGCAAGCTGTTGCGCCGACCCGTAACTGCATGCTCCCCCTTCTTCTTGGACTAATGCTCCATCGACTCCCTGAAACATAGGACTTTCATTAGTAATGAACACAATATTGAAAAAAGAAGACACATAGGAGGGCGACGACAGAAGGACATGGCTAAAAACGAAAGAAACATTGTGTGTAACAATCACGCTACAAGAATGCAAGATCTGATGATCTCCATCGATGGAACTGTCCGGAAACGTACCTCGAGCATCTGAGTGACATCTACGGTTGTCGTCAATGCGTTGGACTCCTCAGCATCTCCCTGAAAGGCAGTACTTGCATTATTTTGGATAACAATAATTATAACTGAAAACAAAGACTAGAGGACGAGTACTGTGGTGTACCATTAGGTAAAATAATTACACGATAAATTAAAACTATTGATTTACATGCCTAAAACAAGTCAGTGGCAGAATAGCTAAGTAAGATTACCCGATAGGCGCTTGAAGTGGCTGATGACTGCAATAACGACACGGATGGAGAATCTTCCGCCTTCATATTGAGTGGAGACATAAATGGGGAAATTATGGTTAGCTAATGCTACTCACACTACCGCAAGGCCGAGAGCTAAATCCGTAAACTTGACTCACCAGTGGAGGGATGTGGACGAATAGAGTGGGGATAGCGGTTGAGAGCAATTTTCGCCTCGCTCGCGGTGTTTTCTTCTTTATTAGCAATGATGTGGAGTACATGTCTGGGCTAAAGTGCCTGCTGCAGATGCGGTATCGATCACCCCTCTTGTCTGCAAAGACTTCTAGGACTCTACTTTCTAGCTCAGACGGTGGATATCCGCAATATCGGACCCATTCTCTTATCTGATCTATTGTCTTAGGGAAAACATGCATTATAGTACCTTCAGATTTATTATGGGTCTTCGAAGGGCAACCGCCAATGGAACAGGCAGGCATTGTGGAAAGTTCTGAAAAGTAAAGATCAACAATTCTCTATGAATACCAATGTGTTAAAAAATTAAATGACACATGATAAGTATTTCAATAACTTTAAAAAAATAGAAAAATATAATTTGACTAAACTCAGAACATGTGACTAGTTCCTTGCATGTACTGTCGTGAACGAAAAGAAAACATGGATGCAATTTGATGACTACTAGCAAATAGATATAAATTAAAAAATTGGACGCAAAATGATTATGGTACATGGCCTTACCTTGACGAACAAACAGTTAGATGCAGGGATCAGAGTAGTTTCTTGTCGTAGAACAGGGAGCAGTTCACAGGTTGCACACTGACGAGTTTGCTCAAAGTGGTCACGGAAGTTCACAGAGACGAAGAGCAGATAACCAGCACCTTCACGGGTTGACTAGCAAAGCGCAAAGAAGTTCTCATTAGAAATATGAAGTGGGTTATAAAGAATTCGAAACAGGGGTGTGTTTTTGAATGAATGACGTGTATTGCAGGGGGGCGTCCAGCGCGAGGGGGGATGCTTGGCAGGAGACACGGGGTCTGGAGGTAGACATGGGAACAACAGCCCATGCTCTATAGACCACTTTGAAGTGTACATGGTCTTTGGCACCTCTTGGTCTTTATCGCTCCCTGACAGCTCCACTTGCCGGCAGCACAAGTACCCCGGTGCGAACTGCCTTTGATAGGGCGGGGGGTGGATTGGGGCGGTGGTCGTGCAGACAAGACACAGGAAGACTCGTGAATGCAGACACACTTATGTGGATTGCAGGGGGGCGTCCAGCGCGAGGGGGGATGCTTGGCAGGAGACACGGGGTCTGGAGGTAGACATGGGAACAACAGCCCATGCTCTATAGACCACTTTGAAGTGTACATGGTCTTTGGCACCTCTTGGTCTTTATCGCTCCCTGACAGCTCCACTTGCCGGCAGCACAAGTACCCCGGTGCGAACAGCCTTTGATAGGGCGGGGGGGTGGATTGGGGCGGTGGTCGTGCAGACAACACCCGTTTGCCGCAGGGCCTCACCAAGGAGAGGCCATCTAACTGAATGTAAGAGGATGGCTGCAGGATCTACTACATGGAAGGCAGGGGGGTGAGTTTATAAATACCTCACCCTCCCAGGAGAATATATGGGGGTCATCTCTGTACCCGGTGCCCAAAAAGAGGATTTATTATGATCAACCATATTTATTATTTACCTATAACCATGTTTTGTATCAATAAAATCGAACGGCTTTTTATTGCCAACGCTTCATGCCAACCCACAAAATAATATATGTATGACTGCTGCATATATGGGTTCAACGGTTATGTGGATTGAAGGTGGGCGGCCAGCGTGAGGGAGGATGCTGGCCGGAGACATGTGGTGTGACAAGGCAATGGAAGGCCATTCAACAGAGACACACTAGATTCATTTAAAAAATCAAAACAACCATTGTTAAAATATATGTTGGGCTTTATTTTAGATTTTAATTAAAATAAACATAAATAATAAAAATTACACATTGTAAATTTGAGGTTGCAAGACATCGAGGGAAAACCCGCGGTATTGTCCACTGTCACTGGGGAAATGTTGTCTAATGGCAAGTACCGCACAGGCAGGTATTACTCTCCGAACGCGGTATCCGAGCCTCCCGTGAAGCCACCAAGTGAAGCAACGATAGGCCACCAGCCTGTACCACCTGTGAAAAAGAAAGATGCAAACTGTATTAAACTGACAAAACTTTCTTATCAATGTCGATTCAGGTAAAACATGTCATTTTGCTTAGAAAAAAAATATATCTAGAAAATGCACAATATGGAACCAATTTACATGCGTTCGAATGATATGTAGATGTACTTTTATATGTGGGAGACGACCATGAAATAGTAGTGGCATCACTGACATCACAAACAGAGTATACTTACTCGTTACTCGGATTACGCGGACGAACAGTGCCGCGAAGTTCGTGCATAAGCACCATCATCATCCTCAACACGGTCCGTGAGAGGCAGGCTTCCCTGAACTCTGGCAGCTCGGTGATGCATTGCGGACTTTGCTCGCCTTCCTGCAGACTTTGCTCGCTTTCAGAAATGTAGGCCAAGCACCCGGAATTTTCACGGCAGCAGCAGTTCTCCTCCTCAGTGGGCATTAACTCGCACCGATTGCACGTGCACCAGGTGGAGACGCCGTCCATGCGACATGGTCCAGGCTCTTCATCCGTTGACAGGTCCTCCCAACTGCCGTCCGAATCCCCATCGTTTCCGCGTGCTTCCCTTTCCAGTAGTTCCTCCTCGGTGTACTCGGGCTCGTACATGTAGGGCATTATTGTAGCCATTGTGTGGTAAACAGAGTAAAATAATTTACCGAGATGGTACAGGTGTTTACACGGGCTACAAGCGACGAAGGTAGCTGACCAGAGCACTGAAACGAGTCACAGAATACTCAAAGTAACACAGAGAGAGGAATGGAATCGAAAATCTGCTGCTGTGTGTTGTGAAACGGTCTGTTTATACTTATTGGGGAAAGAGGCGTCCTGCCATTTCCATGGCAACACGTCAATAGCTGAGGCGCAGCGATTGTTGACACGAGACGTGCTTGAAATGGGCAGTACGCGTCTGCTGATGTCAGGCTGAGGGGAGGGGGATTTGATTTAGTGCCGCAAAGGCAGGTGAGCCAGGTCGATGGGGCGAAATGATAGGATTATCACAAAATGGAGGCTGATTTCGAGTGCGATAATGGGCAAAAAGTCGGGTAAGGTCCATAGGAAAGTTTTCTACGATCTACCGATTTATGCTTACAAACACATGGCCGACCCCTAGGGACAATAAAAAAAAATTCCCGGAACTATCCTTTAAGGGAGGCAGGAAGGCTGTTCCAGAGGGAGGCCCCTGCTGCGGAGAGAGATCTACCCCCAGCTCGTTGCTTCGAGAAGCGGCTGACCCTGAGGGAGTTGGAGACGGATGAGCGAAGGGCTCGGGAAGGAAGATATTTAGGAAGAGAGAGTTGAAGATATTTAGGCCCCAGGCGGCCTTGTGGACAATGCAGAGGGTTTTGAACTTTATCCTCGCAGCCACTGGGAGCCAGTGTAGAGATTTCAGTCCTGGAGAGATATGGTCCCTGGGCTTGAGGCCAAGGACAAGTCTCGCAGTTCTGTTCTGGATGAGTTGCAGAGGGCGGAGAGTGGAGGCAGGCAGATTAAGATAGAGGCTGTTACAGTAGTCAAGCTTTGAGAGAACCAGGGCTCGTGAGACAGTGAGCTTCTGGGGGAAGGAGAGGAAGGGAAGAATACCTCTGAGGAGGTGCAGCTGGTAGTTTGACTTTTTAGAGACGTCAGATATATGAGGAGAGAAGGAGAGTGTGGAGTCGAAGATAACTCCGAGGTTTTTTGCCTTGCAGGTAGGAGCAGGAAGAGGGCCAAGAGAGGCCGGCCAGAGAGCTGCAGGGAAGGAGGGAGTGGGTGTGCAGATGAGTAGAATCTCAGTCTTACTGGCATTAAGGCAGAGATCATTGGCGGCACTCCATTCCTGGATAGACAGATGAGGGAAGGAGAGGAGGAGGCCGAGGGTAGCCTGAAAATGAGCTGGGTATCGTCCGCATAGCACTGAAAGTTGGGGCAGAGCGGCGGGCAAGGAGTGCCAGATACTCTGGGTCTTGTGGCTCTGGGGACTGCCATGGTTGAGTGTCGCCCACATCTGGCTCCTACCACCAGCCATCAATAGGATCATCCTCAATGGGCTCATCTCCAATGGGCTCATGTTCCTCCTAGTTTTAAAAAGGTTTCTCCTGTACCCTAACTGCTAGGTTTTCTTCAGTAAGGTCATAATTATATATGTCCTCTTCTAAAGAGGGGTCAAAATGCCTTGGAAATTTAAATCTACGGTTAGCAAGGCTTTCATACCTTGGCCTGCGTGGTGTAGGTTCTGCTCGTGAAACAAACTTGTCCAGCCTCTCCATGCAGTCCTCAAACTTTTACCTAGTCCATACTGACATTTAGAACTGTCTTTGGGTGGAAAGGTGTCTCGGTCTTCTGTCAAGAAAAGTGTCCCAGCACCCTCATCCGTCGAAAAATGTAGAGCTATGTGCCTTAACGTCAAAGAAAGTACTTGCTCTCCCTCAGAGAAATCCTCTGGCGGGGCCGACGAAGGTGGGGTATCCCTGTGCCCTTCCCTCGACTTCTGAACACTATCCTGATCTCGGTGGATCTTTGGGTCGCTGAGACCGAGTCCCTAGCCGGCTGTTTATGGGAATCGGCAGCCACAATCCTTGCCAGGCTGACCTCGACGTCCTCACCTGTCGGGAGGCACGTAGGTGCATCTGACAGTTGTAAGGGAGTCAGTTTTGGTGGAATCGAGGCTTTGCCTTTATCGGCCCCCTTTTCCAGCAGTGCCGCAACTCAGCGGTGGTAAGGCCTCATCTTTCCTATGCGGGTCATCGCTGTACTCCTTCCCATGATGCGGGTCGACGGAACTGTGTTTTGGGGGTAGTGCCCTTTGTCTTGGACTGCCCAGCCGCTAGGTGCGCATGCGACTGCGGGAGGGCTGCCGAACTAGTCGATCGGCGGGTATCACCAAAGTACCAGCGCACCCGTTGGCGCTGAAGTCTTTTTCGACATAGTCGAAATAAGGCTAGGGGGTTGTGTGCTTAGTGTCATGCACGTATCAGTCTTTGTTGCTGGGGTGTGACGTCCCCATAGCAGGGCTTACGCTGTGCTCATCGGGGCCTGGACAGATGATACGGAATGTGAGGGTTCCATCGAGAGGTCAACCGGTTCGGAGGCCTGAGGTGGTAGCCACAGTGGGAGAAGTCCCGGCCTTGGACATACCGTAGGGTGCCCACTGTTTTACTCTACCCTCCTTCAAAGTCTTGGGGCGGAGGGGCTTACAGGCCGCACACCCTTCCTCTTTATGATCGAGCGGCAAGCACTGGTTACACTGTCTGTACTTGTCCTTCCAAAGGAATTTGACCTTACAAATGGGGCAAAATCTAAATCGAGTCCTCTCCATAGCAGAGGTTACAGAGAGTGACTAAGACCAACTGGGAAAGAGGGAAAGGCATTTTCAGTTTATAGAGAAATGTCCACCCTGACCCCACTCGCCCTACTGTATAGGCCGGCGAAGGCCCAGCCACGTGGGCGGCAACGCCGACAGGGTCACCTTCTGTCGAATCTCACAGGAACAGCCGTCGAGCCAAGGGACGGAAGGGGCGATACTGATTATTTCTATAGAACAATTAGACCAAAGGTCGTTGGACATAGCAATGTTCTTTATGAACTCTGCACGAGGGCGACCAGTTAACTGGGCAGAAAAAGGGGTCTTGGACACACTACACGTCACACAGGGATAGTGTTACAGGCACGCCCATGTCGACGTCCCCTTTCGATTCTCGAAAGACAAGATGCAATGCTCCGGTTACCACTGGATGTTGGACTGCACAGCATGCGATTCTAACCAGATTGACAAACCTCAGAAATGACAAATATTACATACCTCCAATCAGGCCTCCAGATAAGGTGCATACTAGGCCTTTTAATGGATGAATATCTTGTAAATAGCACATTTTCCTGTGTACATTTACACAATTTTAGAAGAGAGCAGTGCAAAGGTCAGGTTACTTGACAGAAACCAGAACACTTCTTTTGAATTTGATCTACAGTGATGTAGTTGCAAGCCATGGGGAAAAGCCTCTGACCCAGAATGCATTTCTCTGGAGACTTTCAAAAACAAACTGCCCACTGAAAAAAGGAATGGTTGCTTTCCATTCATCTTCTGCTGTGCTGATGCTCATGGAGCAAACAGAAGCACTCTGCATATTTTCCTAGCACTTTAGGATTGTATAATCAGATGGAAAACAAAGTCGCAATTGAGATTCTTTTGTAACATGCTTTTTTTCCCCCAGTCAAAGCAAACTAGTACTGCACAATTTTATTTTTCAGAGTGCCTGTGCATGCAGAGGCAGATCATACACTTAATTTACACTCCCAATTATAAAACTGAGTATGCACGGTCTAGTTTACATCCATTCAACCTTGCAGCCAATGGGGTACATTACTATAAATGGTCAGAGGCAGTCTTTCCTCAAGGGTGAGTGATAGTCATTACACCAATCACAGGTGTTCTAGCCCCTCAAATCTTCAAGACTACTATTAAAACATCTAAAATCTGACTCCAGAAATTGCACGTGCCGTTCAAAATAGTCCAGATCGGTATTTAAATCTGTAGCGCTTCAAACATGGTTTGTCCAACATCCAGGCACTGATTATACCTCAGTTTACCAACCTCTCAAGGATGTTAACCAATAAGACAGTTCAGCCAGTTGAGCACTTGTTGCTGCGATCTGTAGGTTGCAGGTTCGAATCCTGGCAAGGTCAACTCAGCCTTTCATCCTTTCAAGGTCGATAATAAAGTTACTCAACGTAGTTACTACCTTACTCCTAGTCCATAGTCCCCTTTCCTCCACACTTATGGGGACATTCTGTCCTTTGGGACGGGATCAGAGCACTTTTGTTAAAAAGCATCAAAAATGTTTTCTACGCAGGGCACTGCATGTGGCCGTGACCCCCACCCTCCTGAGCTCTGCCGCTTGCACCTCCTTCAATCCTATTGCCAAGTCTGCGACCATTTAATCAACAGAGTATACTTATTAGAGGGGACAACAGGCGTATGGAGGAAAGGGGACTATGGATTAGGAGTAAGGTAGTCACTACAGTGATTGCCTGTTATAATCCTACGTCCCATCCCCTTTCCTCCATACGTATTGGAGATTCCCAAGCACACTTCACAGGTAATACGGGTGGATGGAACCCTACTGAAATAGGTTCAGAAAAGCTTGGCCGAATTCGGCATCGGCCCTGGAGCTCAGGTCCAAGCAGTAACGATTACAAAAATCTGATGGGGAAGCCCACATAGCCGCCTTGGCAATTGTTTCCCAGGGAACATGCTTCTGGAAGGCAATAGCAGCCGCTTTGCCAAATAAAAGATGGTCATGAATGCCCTCTGGAGGTTGAAGGCCCTGAATGGTATAGGCTTCAGAAATTCAGGAGGCAATACATCTGGCAATAGTAGCCTTTGAACTAGGTTTCCCTTTCGGTTCTCCGAATGTGACAAAGTTGTGAGGAGCCCCCGAGTTCACTGTCGAGTTAAAACTTCAGAGCTCCCGACATCTAAGTTGTACAAGACCCTCGGTATCGGAGGCTGGATTCAGAAAAAGACAGGTAATGAGCGATCAAATGAAAACTGTAACCACTTTAAGCAAGAAAGGACAAGTGCAGAGGACAACCTTATCCTTATGGAAGGCGAGGAACAGATGTTCCACAGATAGAGCTTGGAGCTCGCTTAGTCGCCTTGCCGATGTCACTGCAATCAAAAATGCAACCTTCCAAGAAAGGTATTTGAAATCAGCAGTGGCCAAGGGTTAAAATTGTTTGTGGCATAAGGCTGAGGACCACATTCAAATCCCATTTGGGATTAGGTTTGCGTACCGGTGGAAAAGATGCAATAGACCCGCAAAATGCCTTTTAATGAGAAAAGGAACAGCTGTCAGTGGACAGGTAGGCAGCAATAGGCGACAAGTCCTGCAAGACAAGACATGAATGCCCGAAGCTGCAAGATGAGATATGAACGAAAGAACAGTGTCAATCATAGCATGCCTGGGTCGAGCTACTTAGCTAAACACCAGTGGTAAAACCTGAGCCACTTGCTCCTATACGGAGACCTCTTGGATAATGCGTAATGTGCATGTTGTCCTCAGACAAGTTAAACTGTGCCAATGATCTGAATTCAGGCACCAGGCCGGTAAGCTGAACAATTGTGGGGGAGGGGGTGCCACATCTGGTGATCGCACTGGTGAAGCAGGTCGGGAAATGAACGGCAGTCTGATTGGAGGAAGCAGCGACAGATGCTGAAGTTTGAGAACCAAAATCTGGCTGGCCACCAAGGAGCTATGAACAGAAGAGTGCAATTCGATGTACTCCCGAGCTTGCAGAGTGACTGATGAGGCAGTGGCGGGAAAGCATAGGCCTCATGTTGTGCCATTGAATTCGAGAGCATCGAGACCCAGAGATAGTTCCTGGAAGCATAAAGAGGGAGCTTCCGGTTTGTAACGGTCGCAAAAATGGCAGAGACCGTCTGTGTTCAGTTCCCACTCATAGCTGGCTACTATTTGGCGGCTGAGTGAGTCTGCAGTTACATTGATGTGACCCGGAATGTGTACAGCCAGCAGCCAAAAGTTGCGCTGAATGACTCATTCCCAAATTTGAATGGCGTGCCACCCTGCTTAATATAAAACATTGCCACAGAGTTGTCCGTGCGTATATGTACCACCTTGTTCGTGATGGAGTTGAAACGCTTTTAGCGCCAGAACAGCCAGGAGTGCCAGATAATTGATATGAAACTGCCCGTCTTAAGTGTCCATAGATCGAATTTCAGAATGGAACTGGTATCATCTTGGAATTCCGAAGCCTGAGACCAAGAGCTCTAAAGAGCCAGCCGAGTACGCCTCATTTTCAGACGTGCAAGAGGAAGAGCAAGCGTGCAAGAGGAAGAGCAAGCACACAAGAAGCCATGAGACCCAGAAGCCTGAAACCACCAAGCATTCGTGTGTGTGCTGACTGGAAGAAAAGCTGACACATGGTGGATAGATGTGCAATCCTGTCGCTGTTAAGACCCTGGGACTGATAATATTCAATTGAAACCCAGTAAAATCAGGTCTTGGCAAACAGTCATGGAAGATTTCCGCCAGTTCACCTACAATGCCAGCTAGCAATGTGGAACAGGAGCTGAAGGAAAGACTTGAGATTGCTCAATGCCGTCTGAACAAGGGCTGCGTAGGAGCCGGCCCAAATACAGCTATACATGAACGCCCTGAAGGCGGAAGAAAGCTGCGATGACAGACGTCTTTGCAAAGACACGCAGCGCCAAGCTGTGACCAAAAGGGAGCACGCTGAACTGGAAGTGCTCCCCTCCCAGATATTTCCGATGCGGTCTCCATATCAGGATGTGCATGTAGGCGTCCTGATGGTCCACCACACTGAGCCAATTGCCCTTTTGGAGAGAGGACTTTGACAAGGACTGATAATGAATTTCTCTTGGGGAAGAGAAAGGTGTAACTGGAAAAGGTAGAGGATAGTGCGCAGGCCAGCCTGGTTGGGTTTGGACACTGAACAGATGGGAGTAGAACCCCTCCCCTTGCTCCCTGACAGGAGGTGGGGAAGGCCCCACTGCTCTGATGTCTAGAAACTTCTGTACCTCGGCTCTGAGGGAGGGCAACCCTGATCTGTTGAAAAAGAGGGTTGAAGGATGGGGCCGGGAGGAAGGGCAAGCATAAGCCCGCCTGAGCGATGGACAAAACCCACTGGTCGTTGGTGATGTCTGCCACATCTCTAGATGAGACAAGATTCATCCTCCCACCAGAGTCTTGTGCGACTGACGAGAAATATAATTAGGCTGATTTGTCAGCACGGAGACTACCTGCCCCTGGAAAGGAGACTGATGTCCGAAAGAAAAACCTGCCACCATGCCGTCTTTTGCTTTTGGCTGGTGCCGCCAACTGGACTTTCAGTTTGACGCGCACAGCAGTCCTGAAATCCCCTGAACCCAGTGAAGGAAAGAGTCAAGAGACCCTGACCTATGTGTATAAGGGGCCTTAGCCGGGACCAACCAAGATTTGGCAGTTTGGGTACTCGACTTAGTCCAGCAAGTTCCTCATCCGTAGAAGAATGAAAATTCCATGCCGTCAAAAGGAAGGTCCAGAACTTCGTCTTGCACCTCCTTCGAAAACTGTCGCATAGAGCCACACCTGGCAAGAGTTGGTGAGGTATCTATGTGGTGTGCCGCAGCTTCCAGCAGATCCTGTACCAAGACTCTGGCGCCTAACAAACCGGCTTTAAAGTCATCTAGCCTATCCATTGGCATACACGCCTGGAAATCGGCCAACTCCTTCCACAACCTTAAATTGGTTGCTGCCAGGATGAGCTCTGTGTTTGCTTGACGAAGTTGGAGTGCCGAATTGGCAAAGACTTTCTTGCCCAAGGAGTCCAGAATGTTGTCTTCTTTGGATAGTATTTGAGCCGCCGCCATTAAAGATGCAGAGGCCTGCTTAGACTGAAGAGTGGCCGCAACCACCACCGTTGAGGAAGGGAGCGGACAAGACGATAAGGCTATCTCCTCGGAAGTGTGAAGCCTGTAGCGAGTGCCAATTCATTTGTTGATGTGTAGCCCAGTGTGGGGTTTATCCCAGACCTTACAGGCCTCAGCTAAAACATGCTTCTGGAGGAACAGGACGGTGCGCTCAAGGTGACAGGGTAAATGCTCCCAAAAGCAACCCCCCTCCTGCAGAGCGGGGGGGAGCCTCAGGTACTGGAATATCAAGGAGGGCCATCATATCCAGGACCCGGCCATGGAATGCTGCTCATAGACATCCTGATCCGTTTGAGGGTCAACAGTTGAAGCGGAAACGGACGATTGGTCCGCAACGTGCACCGCCTCAGGTTTAAAGTGCTATCCCGCTCCGCCGGCATCGTCTCTAAAGGGTACGGCAGAGGAGGAGGCGGGCCACGAGGAAGAGGTGGAACCACCATCGGATGTCTAGAAACAGCCGTGGCGGAAGGCAGAGCAGGACGTTCAGGGTACAGTTCCTTGAATAGACTACTCCTTCATGGAGTCAGAGTGCATGAGCATCTGAACCTTCCGAAAATATGCATTCCTCAGAAGGGATTGGCGTTGGGGCAGGCAGAGGCCGCTCATAAGGGGCCTACACCCAACACCAAAAGGAGGATGGTTTCCAGGAAGGCTCACCACCGGCTGGGTCCACAGACCAGTGGAGCAGGAGTAAGCAAGACCGTATGAGGCAGCGGTGCCCGAGTTCGCCAGTCATAAGGCGGAACAGGTTTTGGTTATCCACAAGGCGTGGAAACTGCTGCTCAGCCCCAAAATGAATGCTCGCAGCACAGACGTGAACTAAGAAGGGAGATGTCTAAAATGGCCTCTGTGGACCAAGGCGGTAGGGCCGCCATTTTGTCAACACCGGAAGAGAACTGCGTCACATGTGTAGATTAGGCAATTGTCTCCTCAGGCGAGTCAGGGAACTTCAGCAACACCATAGCCTTGACAAAAGGATCCTCAGCAGAGCCTGTACTGGGAGGACTCGGGTTTACTAGACATCTGAGAGATCGCCCAAAATTACTAGACATCTGAGAGATCGCCCAAAATTAGCTTCCAACGGAAGAAACTCGGCCGAGCTGGTAGTGGAGGAGTTCTGGTCCGTGACTGCCTCCTCAACAGAACTGGTATCAACGCGACCCCCGAGCACGGGAATGTGGAGGAAACCACCTCCCAGACAAGACCTCCAAAGCCATTCACTCGGTTTGGTCTGTAGTGACCTTAGCCTCAAGAAGAGGAACCTCGGTAATAGCTCCCTCAAGGGGGAGCTCAAGCCGTGACTTGGTATGGAAAGCTCCAGAAACAGAGAAATCAAGGAATACACCGGTATCCAAAGCCACAAACTGGGCTGAACTTTAGCACCTAAAAAGGTGACCCTCGGCACATGGTCTGGTTTTGGCAGGTCCGCCGTGGGACCTGAAAACTGGTGCACCCATTAGGCCTACGAGGCACCTTAGGGGTAGCCCTGGTGACAGAGCTACGCAAGCCCCTCCCGGACCTGCAAAACCCCAGGAACAAGACCCCCCTGCCTGGGGCGCCCTAAAAAGTAAAGCACTTGGAGTTTTTTTACCAATGAAAAGCTGAAATGCAGAGGAATGTGCTTAAACATTTCCTCACACTGAAGACTACGTTGGAGTGCACGGAAAGAGAGGGAGTCACAGTAGAAACACAAATCCCAACCATGGTCCGGGCCCAGACACTCCAAGCAGAGAATGGGGCTCTGCCCTGACAAAGCAAAGTTTGCATAAAGAACAGGAAACTAATCGCAGACGCTCCGGCATAGATGGATGAGGACTGTGGGACCGGAGCAGGAAGTAAGGACAAAAAGGAATACAGAAACAATTCCCGGTGATGCTAGTGTGTCCAGCCCCGATCGCTGAGAAAAAGACTGAAGGGTGATGCGCGGGCAGAGCTCAGGAGGGTGGGGTCACGGCCATGTGCTGTCCCGTGTAAAAATAGGACAAATATTTTCATTTTTGATGCTTTAACAAAGTGCTTGGTCCCGTCCCAAAGGACGGAACTTCCCCACAAGTATGGCGAAAAGGGGACGAGGCGTAAGAGTACCAACTTGGTTTTGGTAATAATTGTGATAAATATGTTCTTAAGTACAGCGCTTTGCCAAAAGCGCTATATAACCAACCATTTGACAATCAGATTAGGTACAGAATTTAGCACAAGTCCTTGCCTCTGCACGGTTGTATCATAATATTTGCATACCATTAGGTATTACTAGCTCCAGAAAATGACTTTATGAGCATCAAAAGACAATTCTGCTATTGAACCTCAAAACACAATATAATTCATGTTTGCTTTACTATGCAATTGGCTAGGAATTGTGTTTTCAACGAGAGATCAAATGGCCAGTGCTTGGAGAAAAAGATGAAAGGTATATTGTTACAATGCAGAAAGCTGCTGCATAGTAATGATTACCATACAGTTTATGCACTTGTCGGCTGGATACATTTTACTCTTGCAAAGGATTTTTACTCTTGAATTTACTCTAAAATTAAGTGGGGAGTAAAATACTCCCACCTCAAAATCCTACCTTGAGCACTGCTTCCAATTGCCTTTGATGCTTTTATCTGCTTAGATTCCCATGCTTTGCATATGCTGCCATCTAGTGGTTGATGCAGAGAATTACATGATTTGTTTGCGATTTCAAAAACATAGGTAGCACTATTTCTTTGATGGAACGCGGAAGGCACCTTGGGCAAGAATGCTGGGCGTGTCCGCAGGATTACTTTATCCCTGTGTGATGTGACCTGTGGGGTAGATTGCCGGAAAGGCTTGCCCAGCCGCAGGTGGTCGTCCCTGGACCACCATGTGATGTCTGGGTGAAGTGATGAGGAATGTTTATCATCTCCGACTGAGAGCCTCACTCCTGGCTCCAAGATGCTGCCAAGAGTATCCTCATCCCGAGTCTCATTTGGGGAACGGCCCAGAGGACTGCTGCCATGAGACCGAATAGGTATTGGTACCACCAGGCTGAGGTCACTTCTCTGCTGAGGATGTGCGCGGTGGCCCTCGAGGGCCATGATCTTGTCCTTCGAGGGAAGAACTCAGAGCATGCGTCGCAAATGAGACCCAAGGTGGTCAGTCACTGATGGGCTGCAGATGGTGGGGTGAAAAACCTAGCTCATGCAGGGTGTTCATGAGAGTGTGGGAAGTATGGTGCACTGCTTCTGGAGAAGACTCCCTGACGAGCCAGTCGAGGTACGGTTAGAGGTGGTGGCCCGCGACCCGAGGAAGGCTACTACTATGTTCAGCCTGATAAAGACCCTAGGGGCCAAGTTTGAGGTCAAAAGGAAGCACTTTGTATTGGAAATGGTAGCCCATGATCCTGACATCCAGCCTCCCATGCACAATGTCTCTACAAAAATTCAAGATGGTTACACTAGCTTTAATAGCAGAGGTAGGGAGAGGTTGAGGGAGGAAAGGTCCAGCACAAATCTCAGGCCCGCCTGGTTTTTCTTCCGAAGGGCGAAAATCCTGGAGTAAAAGGCTCAAGCCTCGCTGGGAGGCTGGGCCTTCGTCGCTCGTACAGAGCCAAGCAGTGGAGGATCTCCACCAAAAGAGTTGCTGTCCCAACCTGTGGAAGGGGAGGGAGGAGAGGCTTGGATAGGGATGCGATACCCTGTGGAGACTACAGAGGATCCAGGGGGCCACGAAATTCTAGCGCCAGAAATATGCATTGAGAGCAAGCCTGCCCCCCACTGGAGATACGTGGACCTGGAGGGGCGCATCATGCCTTCTTTCCCTCCGAGACTGTTGCGAAGGACTGGAAAAAGCCCTTAACCCCTTTGTTGCTTGCGCCGATGGAGTTGGCGAACGGTCAGGCTGCCTGGACCTCCGTTCTTGGATGCCGTGGAAGCACCGCTGTGACTGGGTGTACGTTTTGGGCGTGGTCCGTCAGGATGGATAAAGATTTGGCCGTTTGTGAGCCGTTTCTTTTTGTCCAGCTCCTCGCCCGTTGTGGAGAGAGGTACTTCCGGGTTGAACTTCGTAGCAGGGAGCCAGGCAGTTATTCTCATGTCTGTGGCAATGCAGATGGCACGGCCAGAGGTGTCCTGCGCCACCCATCTTGGCCTCTGCCAATCACCTTCGCGATTGGCTCTGTGCTGGAAGCTCTGGGAGGAAATCTGCAATTTCCCGCCAGAGCCTCTGGTTAACTCCTGCCAGCATGGCATCCACATTGGCTTGACGTAGGTGCAAGGACACGTTGGAATGCAGCTTCTTTCTGTATGCTGCAAGATCTTCTCCTTATCTAGCAGTGCCGCAGAGTAGGAGGCTGAGGACGAACGAGGCTTTGAGTATAGTGATGCTGCAGCGATTACTGAAGTGCGGCTGAGGATGGGCCGATAACAAGAGTATCCCCCTCCATCTGCCTGTACTTGGCGTCCAGGTGTTTATTCACCGGCTGGATTAATTGAGGCTTGAGCCAACCCTTCTTGACCAAGGCAACTACGTCCTTCTGCATCGGGATTCTAGTTCTGGTCACAGGACATAGCGCGAGGAACCCCCGCCCCATCCGCTGGTTGCTCGACATCAGGTTGAGGAAGTACTCTACCAGCCCTGCAAGACATTTGTGGAATGCCTTGGCTGAAGGTGGTGCGTCAGGGTCCTCCTCATCTGCGTCTGCCTGAGGGTCCAGGACCGGAGGAGGGTAGTTGGGGGGGCTATGGTGTGGAGACTGGAGCCCGAGGCTGTTGTGTAACCACCTGGACATGAGGCTAGACAGGGCCAAGGGGCGCCTGTACCGGAGTCTGCGGTGCTGGGGCCATCGGCGGGAGCACATCTCTGATCGAGGAGGTCCCCCATCAGAGGAGATTTCATGCGCCCAAAGAACTGTTCAAAGAACTGGCCCTCGCAGGCGATATTGACGGGGTAGCGAGTGGCTGCTGAGGCTGATGCGTGCCCTGCCCATATGGGCGGAGCAGGCACTTGCATTGAGCGAAGGAAGGGTAAGCTGTAGGCCACATACCTGGTTGACACCAGTGCCCACCTTGACATGTTCCTCTACCTGCTGCCTTCCCTGGAGAGGCGTCGGCCGGATGTCTGGATTTTCTGGCACAGCGGCCATTTTGTCGAGCTGCCTTCCATGTGCCTGCGTCATGTTGCTCGGCTCACTGGGCCCCACCCAGTCCAGGACTCGAGTGGCTCATGAGGCCTGGCCTGGATCATAAGGCCTACCCTGATCCTCAGACCGAGGCTTGGTAGGCATTTCGGCCTCAGCAGATCTGCCGGTAGAACTGCGTATAGGTGCCTCCTTGGACATGTTGCCGGTACTAGGGCATAGACCCTCTGGTGAAGACCGGTAAAAACCTTCTGGTCCCTCAGCACTGTCACCGGGAGGATCTACTGACCCCCCCCCCCCCTCAGCCTGTCAGCCGGTAGCTGATTCGGTACTTGTGCTGGTACCAGGACCTGGGCGGTCCTTCCCACGCGGATGAGTCCTTGGAAGGAGTCTCCCCTGCAGGGTGCACAGGAATAGAGTGGCCCTACCTTGGGTCTGGATCAATGATAGATTAAGTCCTTGAAGTCATTTGGCGGCCTCCAACTGGCTAGTCTGTTCAGAGATCGAGGAAGTGCGTTGCACATGGTACAAGCTTGCCATCTATGGTCTGGGCCAAAGCACCGTAGGCAGGTGGCGTGGGGGGTATTTATTAATGAGGCAACCATCACAGGATGGACACCTGTAGAAGGCGACGGGGAGGAGCAGGACGCCTGTGGACAGAGTACCTGAATGTTAAAAAGGCAACAACAAAAAAAAAAAAGACAGAAGAAAAGTACCTGCGCATGGCATTACATGGCTGAAGACAAACCCAGGAGCGCTGGTGAATTCGGCCTGTTCACGTCGACGCGGAGAAGGGGACTGAGGTGTGGCGGTGGAGTCAGGTCAGTGCATGCTCCCAGGGTGCACACCTGCGTGCCCCTACATATAAAAGGGGAAGGTTTTTTCTCCAGTCCCTTGGAAAAGGGACGCCCATGCAGTATGGAGGAAAGGGGACGGGATGTAAGAGTAAGATCATTAACAGCGGGCAAGTAATTTGTTTTCTAATAGATCATGTCCTCCCACAGATTCCTCATCTTTGACAGACCCCCACAGCAGTTTGTAGATGAAGGTGGGAATAAATGTACTGTTGATTTATGCTGTGAAGAACAGCTTTGTCAAATTTAGTCTCCTGACCAGACACAGAATCAAGGCAGTAGTGCTTAGTAATGGTGTGCAGCCAAGACCAGATTGCAGCACTGCAAATGTTCTGCACCGGCAGCCCACTTTAAGAGCTGAAGGAGCCAGTCCTCTTGTTTGCGTCACGGTAATGCTGTGAGAAAGTATACACTGCACTCCTGTAGCTGCCTTACAGATGGCTTTTAGTGGTAGGTTTTCAATGAATGCTAGAGTTGCACCTATACTACGTGTACAGGGAGCATTAGGTAGGGTTTTCCTTGTTGGAGTTACTGTTGTACTTTACAATGCATTTAGCATGGATAGCCTATAACATGATTCTCCTCTTCTGGAGGTTAGATACCAAGCGTTGGTTTGTGAGTGGTTTGGTTTGATCGGTAGTACATTACTGTCCTTCAAACATTTAGGGTATGGAGTGCACCCTTACCCAGAGTTCTGTGGGTTTTGAAAGAAAGCCATCAATTCAATGGATTGGTTGACATGGAACTAGAAATGTATTTTGGTGAAAAGTTAAATACCAATTTGTTCTAATTTATTGTGCAATTTTGTCACAGGTAACACATGAAGCTCACCAACTCTCCCATTTGATGTAATGGCTAGAAGGAAAGCAACCTTGTAAGTGAAGTCTTTGAGGCTTAACATGCATTAATAGTTTGGTCCCTTTATGGATCAATTCAACCCCTCCCCGATCCAGATGTCCCTGGGAAGAAGTAGGCTGGCGGGTAGGTCCTAAAAAGCAACAAAAAAAAAAAAAGTACACATGATGGGAATGCTGCTCTTCTATGAACCCTTTCAGGTGATCGGAGGAACATAGTGAAAAACATCCTCCCACCTTAGAATTAGAAATCAGGTGCCCAAACCGAGAGCGAACGTATAAGCAGGCACTCCACCAGTGCTCTGGCCCTAGACACTCAAGGAAAAGGTTGTGGGGACCCGCCGACATACCCACAGGACAAAATAAGAAAAAAAATAAACAGGTAAACAGCAGGGAAGTAAAATTTCAACATGGCAAAAAAGGGTGGGTGGCTGGCAGATGGAATAGCCTGCAGGTGCTCCCATGAGTCTGATCCAGACCGGGAGGCATAAAGGGCGAGGGGCGGGCTCATGAAGGTGGGGCCCTAAGCTGCACATGCCCAGTCAATGCATAAAAATTAACCGATTGAGTGCTACAAAATTACTGCTGAGGGAGAGGGAAAAATCTCTAAAAACAAGGTCAAAAACTATCAGGAGACTGGCCAGTCGGGCAAAGCTCACCAGAAGCCCCCCGCCCCCAAAATGCAGCTGTTCCGTCATGTCCAGGGCATGGACCAAAGAGAACCAAGTGGATGGTCAGGTAGGTCAGAGGATAAATGAAAGTGAATGGGAGAGGGCAGCAGGAAGAGATGGTCGCCAGAACAGAGGCAAAGAGACACCCGACTGCCTGAACCAACAGCCAAGGGGCTGGACGGGCAAAGGAAAAGCCAGAAATAAACAAAGGACCATAGAACAAAAGGTAGGGCAACTCCAGACGCAGACCCGCTCAAAAAACATGTGGGAATCGGAAGAGAAAATAGACTGCTGGGAAACTAACTACACCAAAATAACTATTGCAAAATACGCTTACCCCCGCCCTCATGTGCATGTAGCAGTACCCTGCTGCTGCACTGGGTGTGCTACTAAGTGCTCAGACATTTCAACACAGAACGTTAAAATAATATTGATTATTAAAGAGGCAACTTATTCAGCAGATGTGGAGGCGATCAGTACATTTTATTCTGGCATGCTGTAGAGCATCTGTATCAAATTTAAAAAGTGAGTTTTAATTGCGGTTTTGAGATACCAGTGGCAAAAGCAACTGACCCGGAAACAAATGCAAATTTCTTACTCAACTTTGCTATATACCATGCAACAAAAGCCCCTGCCTGCAAATGTTATACCTCACCTTATGCCGACTGTACCAGACCTAAGGCAGCATTGGAAGATTTGAAGCACCACTTGACAAATGAAAGCTAAAAACAAATACCTGCTTTTCAAGTGTGTTCTCTACACCACAGTAGCGCAGCCAAACTAGCAAATTTATTTTGTTCAATCATGGCCAGGTCAAGCTAGCAAAGGCTGCAGTCTTCAGGTATCTTGCATAACTCGGTACTACATTTGTGTACACAAGTGCTGTGGAGAAACATTAAACGGTATACACATACAAATTAACACAAGCAATTAACAAGTGAGAGCATGCTCCTTACCTGGAGAAGTAGGTGCTGTGAGCGATGAACAATGAGGCTGCACTTCACTCGAAGGACATGCTTCACACTGATTAAAGGCCCCTTCTAACTGCCTCCTTCTCTGGTAGCGGGAATACTCTTGTTTTATGTTTTCGAATATTTGTTCTGTTGAATCAAATAAAATATTTACTACAATTAATGTCTCACAACGTCTGACACAATCATAAGCCTCTCCAACAATCGGGTAGAAAAAGAATGTTTACTCACTTTAGTTAGTAACTTGCTCTATATGCAAGACCACAGCCTTGGTTGGTCCAGAGGAAGGTTCGAAATGATAGGTTTTGTAATTGGAATATGTGCAGAGTACTTTAGTTCACGATCGCACGTCCAGAATATGTTAACTAGGGGCAATCCCAGTTGGCAAGGCCAGAAAACTGGTCCAAATATAAGCAGCTAAAGATATATGAATGAAAAAAACTGTACACAAACCCACGATTAGGCGCCTGGGTACCCATGCTTTTCTTTGAAACCGAAGTCCTAGAGCCTCAGTTCATACACCACGCATTAGGAGGGTAAAAGAAAAAAGAAATACAACACCCTGACATACGCATGAGGGGAATAGCAGTATGGGAGTTCTTGAGGGAAGCGTCTGACTTTACCTGAACCACCATGGATGCAAACAGATTACAAGGAAAAATGAACCAATGTGGTTGCAAGTAAAACGCTCACACATCTACTAGCAAAAGTCTCTAGCCTGGAGCAAAGGGTCCAGCTTATAGCGCTAACTCGCGTGACTGAGAAACAACTAAGGAAAGGTCACTGGCACTCAGCAAGCAACCAATGTTGTAGTGGAGTGCGTATTTAGTCTCTCAGGAACGCCATGCAAAGTTTATGCCTTTGTAATGTTTGATATGATCCATCTAGAAATGGCAGACTTGGCCACAGGGAGTCCAGGTGAACCACCACCACTTTACAATAAGGTGACTGACATGCAAAACAAAGTCCAGGCAACATTCAAACTGTGCAGAGCCTCATCCGCTGGGAACGCAGTTGGCGGAGGCTGAAAAAGAGTAATCATATTTCCCGGTTTAAATGAAAGTAAGAAAGGAGAGGCCAGTACTATCCCAAGTACTACCTAGACGCCATGATGGAAAGAAACTGGAGAACCATAAAAAACTCAAACCTAACCGAGCTCCTAGAACTAAGCAAACCACAAGCATCAACAATGGAAGAAGCAGACCTAGACAAAAAAGTTGCCCTACTTCATACCTGGATCACAACAACCCTTGACGACATCGCCAAAGAAAAGCCTTTCACCCCATCACGCAAGAAAACATCAGCAAGATGGTTCACCCCACTACTCAACGCCATGAAAAGGAAAAACCGAAAACTAGAAGCTGAATGGAGGACCAACAACACCACTGCAAACAAAATGAAATTCCTACAACCGATCCGCGCATATAAAAAGGAAATACAAAAAGCGAAGAGGAAACATTACGACAACCGAATCACCAGAGCACCAAACGCTCAAAAAGAACTATTCAAAATCATAAACGAAATAAAAAACCTGCTGGCCTGCAACACTCCAATCCCATCGACGAAACTCTGCGAGGACCTCGGAGACCACTTCAAAAACAAAATAACCTCCATCCAACACACCATACGAAACAATCCGAGCGTCCACAACTCAAACCCCACCGACACAGATGAGGAACACACAAACAAGCTACGAAACTTCCCAGAAATATCAGTTGAGGCTTTTGTCAAACTGGTAAAACGAAGCAACAAATCAGGCTCTCCTGAAGACCCTTGCCCTCCGGACATATACAAAACAATTCTCAAACATGGAATACCACAGGAATCTCCTCAACCTCTCAATCTCAACAGGCAAAGTACCGCAGGCTTTCAAAACGGCTTACATCAAGCCACTACTTAAAGACACAACAGGAAACGTGGAGGACCCATCTAACTACAGACCCATCTCCAACATAACCTACACAGCCAAACTGCTAGAAACGTAAGTCTACCAAATAACCCAAGAATTCATAGAAGGGCACTGCCTACTAGACCAGGCACAAGTTGGCTTTAGACCCATGAGAGGAACAGAATCGGCTCTCAATATGGGACGACCTAAAAACAAACGCAGACTCAAACAGCACCACCCTGATTCTCCTTGATCTGTCTGCAGCCTTCGACACCGTCAACCACGCCATCCTCATAAAGAGATTAGAAGGACTAGGGATAACGGACACTGCCCTACTATGGATCAAATCCTTCCTAACAAACAGAACAGAAACAATATGGATGAAACCTTGTAAATCCAAACCCAGAGTCTCCACGTGCGGAGTACCACAAGGATCATCCTTCTCCCCACTTCTATTCAACATCTACATGTACCTATTAATCAAACTCATCAAAAAACACGGCCTCACATGCTACAGCTACGCAGACGATACGCAAATAATCTTCAACATACAAGACACCCGAGAAGAAAGCACCCCACTAGAGAATTGCCTTCGAGACATTCAACTGGATGAACCTCAACCATCTAAAAATCAACCCAGGTAAAACAGATAATTATTGTTTCAAAAAAAGGGAGGAGACATCAACTACATCCCATGGCCAAGAGAGCTCGGCACCACATCAGAACCTTCATCTACGGTAAAAAACCTCGGGGTCCTGATGGATAACAACCTCACGTTGGAGCCACAAGTAAACTCAGTAATAAAGAAATGTTTCTTCCTCCTGCGAGCAGCAAAAAGGATCCTACCGTTCCTGTCGTTCGCCAACAAAACACTAACCATCATCGTTCTGATCATGTCCAGAGTAGACTATGCCAATAGCTTATACATGGGCATGCCCGAACGACTTCTAAAAAACTGCAACGCATACAAAATGCAGCAGCCAGACTTCTCTTCAAGCTACCCAGAAGAGAACACATCACACCCGCGCTAAAAATACACTGGCTTCCGCTGAAACAGCGAATAAAGTTCAAAGCCATGTGCATCACGCACCGAGAAATACGCAAACAATGCGCAGAATTCCTAAGCGCAAAACTGCACCTACATCAACCGACAAGAACACTAAGATCAAGCACAGACATATGCCTGGAACCAAAACTCTACAACAGGAAAAAATTCGGAGGATCGTCTTTCTCTCACCAGGCACCCAAAACTTGGAACGACCCACCTAAGAATATATGGAATACAACAAGCCACCTAGCATTCAGGAAACTCCTCAAATCATGGCTCTTCAAAGCGTAACCACTACAGAGACGCACCGGAATGCCCATACACTAAAACAATGATGAAAATAACCCCAAATTCGGCCACTCTCAAATTGAACAAACGCTCACGCCAAAGAACCAACCACTCGACAGAGCATAAGACATCATGGAAGACAGCCGCAAAGGAAGGCTACAGAGACTGACCACCTAACTAGACCCAGACGAAACCTAGACCTACACTCGCCCGCTCTTACGCAGCGGACGAACACAGCCAGACTGGCAGACGCATTTAGATAGATGTTGACCTGCGTCGCATGTGGATAGGACTGTTTGAAGGATAACACGCCCGCGCCTAGGAAACGCGAATGCTAGCTTATGCCACAATCAAAGCCGTGAACACCAACCTGCGTGGCGTTCGGATGGAGTTGTGAACGCTAGCTTGCCCACTCCTGGACCGATCTCTAAACACTAGCCTGCGCCGCGACCAGATAAGTGTGAATGTTGGCATGATCACACCAGTATGGAGCCCCAATCATTGGCCTGCGCCGCGCCTAGATGGGAATGCGAGGGCCAACAAGTGCCACTCTCCCCAGAACCGCTAGTACTAGCATTGGTAAAGGTCAGGTAACCCACTAACCAATAAGCTCAAACTCTGCATACTTATCTCACTCAAAAACTCACACAACCATCTCTCGCACAACAAACCGCACGCACTTCACAACACTGCAACACCACAAACCGGAACAGCACACGTGGACTGACTCCAATCCGATACCTGCACCAAAGCTCAGCACCCGGTGTATACTGAGTTGAAGCTGCCAAGAGCACACCACTTCTCTCACTATCCTACTCCCTTCAACCTACTAACCCATCCCACCTTTATCATTTGCAGATGCGCCTGGGGACCAATTCCGTTGGTGACGGTGCACGGTACAAATACCTTTAACATTTAACATAGCAAATCCCATAGAAGACAATGCCTGCCACACAGCCACCCTGTGCTGGCAGAAGTAAAAGCAAGTGTAATTTCAAGCAAGAAGATCAACAATGCTGCAAGTCCTGGGCATGAATGGTTTCCTCGTTAGGGGATGCAGGACCAGGGTCCACCCTCGCTAAGGAAGGATACGGGCAAGGGACGGAATCTTCGGTAAAGCGAAAGCAGCCCACTTAAAGCCTTAATTCTGCAAAGAGCAGAACCTCACTTCGTTCAAGTAGGCTACAATAGTGAAAAGAGTTTGCAAGAGTCAATGGTGATGCAAGGACTAGTCAAATGAGGCGTGAAGGACATGACGGTAGCTGCAAAAGTGCCGATAGTTCCATCCAATGCCAGTTCATCCACTTGCTTTTGCACTTTTACCTAGTTGAATCGACCTGCAAGGCCATGTGTTTTAACTGTGGAGGAAAAGCGGAGAAGTTCACTGACAGTATAAAAAGGAAACCAAAAATCCCCACATCCACATCGCATAAAACGGACATTAGTTTGTGTCTTGTAGGAAACAAGTTTGGGGCACCCATCTGTAGAATAATAAAGTTACTCACCGTAGTGATTACCTTACTCAGAGTCCATAGTCCCCTGGTAATAGAAGCCTCTGAACCCACCAGGCCGACATGCTCGCCGACTGCATAAACACCCGACACGTCCCATACTTAACCAACTTCGGAAGCCACTAGGTCTACTGTTAAGGGGACACTGTTGCAGCCTGTCTGAGCTGATCCTCCCTCCTTACACAAGGTTTTTTAGTTCTGCCACCAGTGCAGTGCCAACTTTCAAGCCCTGCCGTGCATTCATTCTGATCACTGATAATTAGCTCCAGCTTAAGGTGCCTTTTTAATCTGTCCAGTAACTATTGGCACAGACAACGACGACTACTACTTGACATGGAGCCACCGGTTCCAAAACTAACCCTGCGCAGCGCGCCCCCATCCCATAACCATTTCATCCAGCACATGGACTGTTCCTTTGTGGAGAGTACAGATCTGTTTCGGCAACCGGTCAACTAGAATGGCAGTTTTGGCTGTTTGCCAGGCAGGCGATTCTCACAGACCGCCACGTGACTGACTTTTCATCCATTTGTTTTTTCCTTTGGTTGGTTTTCAATCCTTGGGTGTTACTTTTGGCACAGACAGTCCTTGGCTCCTGGGGAGTAATCTTGGTGGACTCTGGCCCTCATCTTATTGGCAGGTGAGGCGCGCAAGAGGTATATGTCCAGCCTTTGTTTTCACCCAATTCAGGGCTTGCAGCATGCATACATGCATGCATGCCACATTGGAGCCATGCTGCTGCTTTGGTGATGGTACACCTGTTTGCATTTTATGGTGAGGAATTATGTGGTGTAATTTATGGCAATGGGGCACATTCACCATTTTAGGGTGTTACTATTCCCTTGCAGCAGGAACACAATCTACGATTGCTTCCTTTGCTCCCAAATTACCAGCCCTGGAAGTTGTGTGGCTCATGTTCTGGAAGTACAAACATCTGTTTCATCATTGGCCAAGTATGGACTTCTGATATATATTTTATGTTTGTCAAAAATAATTCTCCTGTTGAAGACATTCCAACTAAGATAAAAGTTGAAACCGGTCAGTGTATTTTTGAATCAGCTGGAAGACTAGTACGTTTGTTTTAACCAGGATACATATATTAAATGTGCGTTTATCCACTGTGCTAAAATAAATGTGCACATTTGTATGGAATTGGATTCATATATGGTTTGGTTTTAGATCGTTGCATGTAGATAGTTTTAGTTCGGACGGTTTGTCTTTCTTTGATGCTTGGTTCATTAGTCGCTTTTTGTACTGATGTATTATTGCTTATTAATGAAAAAAATAGAAACACTTAAGTATTGCAATTTTAAGCGGTGATCCATGGTTCTAGATTTGCTTTTTCGGATTTATATACAGCCCCATACGGTGTAGGTGAATTTTGCAAGGGCACAGTTGTCTGATATGAGAGCCATGCTTCCAGCAGGAAATAAAACTTTCCTTGACCAGGAATCAATCAACCCGATCTGGTGGGATGGTCGGTTAGGCAGCCTACTTGGAAGTAGCGGTTGCTGCTTGCACCACCAGACTTTCTGGGGTACGATGTTTTGACAAGTAGCTGCAGTCACTACTTGACGTCCTAGATTGTTAGCGACAGCTGGACTGGATTCTAGTGCTTCCCAATTTTCACTTACTCTCTCTCGTAGAGAGACATGAAAGGGTAGGATGGGATCTCTTTAAGGAAGTTTGTCGAGGATATCCGTGACATCACCCTGTTCAAATAGGAGGGCAGGTCTGCTCCATCCCAGATAATGAATGGCCTTGGTCATTGTCTAAGATGCTTCTGCGCGTTCGTCTGGCCAAAATCAAACTCTGGTGAAGTGTCCACTCCACTGGCAGTCTAAATTGTCACAGGTCATGCAACCTAGATTCTTCTGATATCAACCTATCAGAGCCATTAGGAGTGCCATATTGCAATCCAAAGTGGTAAGGAAGAAGTCATGCAGAATATCATTACAGATTAAGTCGGATTGATGAGGTATCATTGATTAGGTTTGCAGAAGCCGACACCCAACCCTCATTGTATGTATGTAAGTCACATCATACAATTCCACGCACATAAGATATATATATATATATATATATATATATATATATATATATATATATATATATATATATATATATATATATATATATATATATATATATATATATATATATATATATATATATATATATATATATATATATATATCCTCGTCAGTGTAAGAATTAAACTCAAACAGCTAAGGTGACACGTGAAAGGTAAATAGGAAAGGGATGTCAAGTTACAATCATACGGTCACACCATCACATTTAGTTATTTATTCGGACCCTTCTACAGCACGCCAAGACCAGGGGCATCAAGGCCCTTTGATACGATCAACAGCTCAGTTTGACATGAAAAGAAATTTGACAGATCTTGGGTGGTACAGGATAGTCTTGCAGGGTCGGATCAGAAATGATTTGAGGAAAAGGGATGTGTCAAACTTCACTGTAGACCAGAGGTCTTCAAACTGTGGGGCACGCACCCCGCCTCCCAGGGCGGTGCGAGAGCCCAGCTTGAAATGGAGACTTTTTTTGTGATTTTCTGAAATGCGCAGGGGCTGCTCATATGGTCGGGACTGGACCATAAAACTGTCTGAGGCACCAATGACAAAGTGGGGGGTATTATGTTAAAATGCAAGCAAATTGTGATATTTAAAGAATATTTATTCAGCAACAATGGTCAAAACTACTAGCTGCATAGTGAAGTAAATCAAACTGGCCCACATTGGCCAAAAAAGTGGCCCATTTTGACTAGCATTATGCATTTTTGGTACAGCCATTGCTCCATTGTCCTATAAGCCAGTCCGAGCCCGGCGGCTCAGCCATAACGAGCGAGATGGCGTCCACCCAGTGGCCCCCTTGCACATTATGGAGGAGCCAACCCAGTGAAGCACTCCCTCAGCTGCTTTTCCCAGCTGAGGGAGTGCTCCTGGGCTGGCTGAACTGTCAAAGTGAACACGTTTCCCTTTGACAGTTCAGTTCCCAGCCGCACATGCTCACTGAGCCATGCAAGGCTGGGGACGTTTTGCTTTGCCAGCCTTGCATAGCTCATTGGAAATGCTGGCTGGGGCACTGTATGCTCGAGGGGAAGCTCCTGCGCCTCCTCGAAAATACTGACAGAGCAACCTGAAGCAGGGCATTTCAGCACCCACGCGCAGGTCCCTGCAGAAATGTTCATTTATTTGAGGGGGCGTGGCTAACCAGCCACGGACTAGGCCGCATCTCTGTGCAGAGCTCCTGTTGATCCGTCTCTCATCCGAGAATATACACTGTTAATGTGTCCTTGGATGCCTGAAATTGCAGACTAGGATGTTGGAAAGCACAGGGAATTGAATTCCTGAAAGGCGAAGCAACTGTCCGTGGATCGGCAGGTTGTCTTTCTACAGCGGCAGTGTTGCAACGTTGTTGCCAAAATGGCGAACAAAAGAAGCGACGTCGTGTGGCCCTGCGAATGTTCGATTGCTGAGGGTTTGGATTCCGACAGAGCGGCCGCCTGCACAATCGTAAAACTTGTGCCCTGCGGGGTATGCTTTCACGGCCCTGTCCCGGAAGACTGTAGCAGCTTCGGTGCTACATTGTGTGCAAGGAGAGGCTGAGGCAGTTCCCCGCTGCCTTACGAGATTGCTGAGATCCGCTGAGACAGCGCCGTGTGTGAGCACAGGGTTCAGCGATGTTAGACGGCCTGCGCGTGCACCGATTTGTGTAGCAGCACATTGCGGGCGGCCACCCGCTCATGGAAGGGGGCTTCAATAACGATTGTGAAGGGCTGTGACAAAGTGCGAACTGCGGCGGGTGAAACACATGGCTGGAGGCACACGGGTTGCATGCAGAGTGATCCTGGGTGCTGTGAACAGCATTGGGGCGCCCATGCACGCACACCACAGTTGCATTAAACTGAGGACGAAACGCACCATCAGCTTCCCGGTGGGGTCCGGGCACAGGCAAAGTAAAAGTGTGCATGGCCCATGTAAACATCACGTTAAGGTGAATGGACAGGTTCTGATGTTTGCCCAAGTGTCTACCCTGTTTGAGTTTGTGAGGTCATTTGAACGGCTGAATGATAAGGACATAATGACAGACTTCTGGGCAAACCGTTTGGAATATAATTCTCAACAGGCTACAAAGGTGATATGATATGGCATTTGTAACGCGCCTATACACAGGTGTTTCCCTGTGCATACCCGCCATTGCCTAGATGCACAAGGACACTAGCATGGAAGGTATGTTTGAACTGGATGGCGATACCTGCAGATATTAACCAGCTACGTGCGGAGCCCTTCCTGTCACCTGGTGGTACCAACGACCATTGGGTGCTCCTAATATTACGAGGAAGGCTACAATCCACTTGGTGGCAACGTTAGGGGCCTTACTGAATACGAGTAAGCAAATACACCCCAAACAGCGAAAGAACCATCAGAACCACGGCTTCGGCACGGATTGGGAGCAGATACGGCTGAGGGGTAGAACTATGTCGGCAAAAGGTTTGAGAGCTAAGACCAAACAGCCCACAATGGAGGTCTTTGCCAAAACGCAGAGGACCCCTACGACTTTGGCGCAGAGCATGGCAGCGACTACTGCGGAGGAAGCCCCAGATGGCGACAAGCACCAGATCCTAGAGGCCATTGCAGAACTGAGCACTAAATGGGGGGCGGCAATGGCAGATCTACGAACGGCCCTAGAGAGTAAAATTGATACGGTAGGCACCAAACTCACTTTGCTACGACAAGACGTCAGGGCGCGGGAAGGTGCAGTCAAGACCAACACCGATGTTAGTGCAAATAGTGCGAAGGAAGTCCACGTGTTGAAGCAGCAGGTGGCCAATCTGGAAAATCGGGTGGAAGAAGCGGAGGGAAGGGTGAGAAGGAATAACATACGGGTGGTCGGCCTGCCGGAGGGGGAAGAGGGCCAGGACCCCACAAACTACACCGAGAACATGATTCTCCAGGAGATCGGAGCGGAAAAGCTGTTGCAGGGGTTCACGGTGGAGCGTGCGCACCGCGCCTTAATGAGGAAGCCATGACCTGGGGCACCGCCGAGGCCAATCATTGCAAGGATCTTGATCTACAGGGATAGGGATAAGATCCTGGAATATTTTCGCAAGGTGGAACAATAGAGAGCATCCACCAACGTTACGGCATACCCGGACTACACGATGCTGGTGCAGAGACAGAGGTACAGCTACATGAACGTCAAGAGGAGGTTTCGTGCAGCGGGCATCAGGTACATGCTTCTGTATCCGGCGAAGATGAAGGTGCTACACAAGAGCAAGGTGTTTTTTTTATACCCCCGAGGAGGCGGTGACATGGCTAGACCTGCAGGGTTGCCCGGAACAGAATGCGGACCGTGAACGGAATGGACAAGATAATTAATATCTTTGGGCCCTGAGTATTGCGGGGTAAGTGGGAAGGAGTTCCTGGTTTGCTGGGGAAGTGAATTTTGCTGAACAATGATTGACAATCGAGCCTTGTGCTCGTATGGACTGGAATATAGTGGGTAAGATGCAAAGTGGAGGGCGTATAGTACTAATGATTAGCGTAACAAAGCTTTGAAAAAAGTAGCGACAGGATGGAGGTGACCTGCCCCGAAATATTAGTAGTTAAGTGGCCATTAGGGCGACTTCACCCTACTGAGCACGGGTTGGTGCGGTAGGACTAGATGTGGGGGTGCCTGAGATCCAGGAATGGATCTGGGCAATTGTTTGGGGGGGGGGTGTTGGGGACGTGATGGGTAGAGGGAGGGGGAGGGAGGTGGGGCGTTATTTATATAATTATGGGGTGTTTAAACATGAGCCTTTACGGAAGAACGAGTTAGAAATCTGTGTGTGGGTGTGAGGGCTGATTGATAGGGAGGGAAATATTGACTAGCCATGGGGGACCTTAAGATAACATGGAATGTTAGAGGGCTTAACAGTTATTTGAAGCGGAATAAGGTCATGCTGTATTTAGAGAGGCAGAAGATAGATGTTGCACTGCTACAGGAAACACATCTGACGCGAGAGAAAGTGGAGTTGCTGGGGAGAAAATGGAGGGGGATTGTGGTGGGTTCGTCATTCTGCCTACGCTAGGGGAGTGCTTGTCTGGATGGCACCGCATGGCCCATTTAAGCTAATTGAGACAGTGGTGGAGGCGGACGGGAGGATGGTTATATTGAGAGGGCTGATAGAGAATAAAGAAGTATGGTTTGTGAATACGTATGCCCCTAACCAAAACACAACGCCATACTTTAGAATGTTGTGCACCAAACTTAGTGCCTGTGTGGGTAGTGCGGTGATCTGGGGCGGGGATTTTAATTGTGTAATGAATCCTGGGTTAGATAGGTCAGATGATACGATTGATAGGCCCATTCCAGCGGCTAAAGCACTGCAGGCGTTGCTAGCGGATTTTGGCTTGGTAGAAGTGTGGAGAGCAAAACACCCTGATGAGAGGCAATACTCGCACTACTCGGCTCTGCAACAGCTGCATACGAGGCTTGACTAGGTCTTTGTCACTCCGGAAGTAATTGCAGAAAGTATCCACAGAATATAAAGCGAGTACACTCTCGATCACTCGCCCCTGGTGGCAATATTTCTCCCCCCCCCCCCCCCCCCCCCCCGAGGGCGCGGATACCGACATGGCGCCTCCGGGCGGAAGCGCTCAAAGATCCGGTCTTTAGAGAGGACATTAGAGAGGAGATTATGAATTATTTCGAGGTGAATGCTGGTAGTATGAAGTCTGCGGGTACTTTATGGGAAGCCTTTAAGGTGGTGATGCGTGGGGTTTGCCATAGCCAAGTCAAAAGGATTGCAGGGTGGAGTTCTAGCTGATCTGCAAAAATCTGAGATCGAGCTAGAAAGAGCGTTGGAAGGTGGTGGGGCCGATACGGAGTAAGTACTTAAATTACAGCAGCAGTGCACAGAATACTGGGATAGACTTTGTAACCTCAATTATAAAAAATTGATAGAGAGGCAGCATGCAGGAGGAGATAAAACGGGCCAGCTTCTAGCATGGTTGTACAAGAACGAAACCCCTAGACCCCCCGATTCGGGTTGTAACCAGAGAAGATGGCGAGACGGTAGATACCCAAGAAGGCATAAATAGGGAATTTGCAGAATATTACAAGGTGCTATTCGGATGGTGGGGAAGGCAGCCAAGTGGAGATAAACGAAACATTAGAAGATATAGGTCTGCCCAAGCTAAGCGAAGGAGAGGGAAGAGCTGGATGCACCAATTACTTGGAGGAGCTGAAAGAGGTTGTGAGGCAGTTACCCACTAGTAAAACTCCAGGCACAGACAGGTTCCCCAGTGAATTTTATAAAGTATATGGGGAGGAAGTGCTTTCCCCCCCCCCCATGCTGGAAATGCTCAATGAGGCGTTTGAGGTGGGACGGTTGCCAGAGTCGCTCAGGGAGGCGATCAGAATACTGCTCCACAAGCCTAATAAATCAGAACATGGGTGTGGCTCCTACAGGCCCTTGTCGATGCTGAACCAGGACAGTAAGATACTGACAGCTGTCCTGGCAAACAGAATGCGGAGTGTAATTGGCAGATTAATTCACCCAGATCAAACGGGCTATGTCCCAAGCAGGAATATAACTCACAACCATAGGAGACTCCATCGAGTGGTTGAATGGGGACGCAGCAGTAATGGAGATTATGTGATTAGATGTAGTTAAAGCGTTCGATTCGGTTAGGTGGCCATGGTTGCTTGCGGCCCTAAGAGGATATGGAGTAGGGCCGTGTTATATTAAGTGGGCTAAGATGTTATACAGTGAACCGCTGGCCAAAGTTCGAACAGGTTCCGTGATATCTGAGAGATGGCAGCTTAGCAGGGGTACTAGGCAGGGGTGCCCTTGTTCCCCGATGCTTTACATTTTGGCCCTGCAGCCCTTAGCAATATACCTCAGGCAACAATATGACCCAATAGGTATTGAGGAAGGAGGGGGAACGACACTCAATATCCTTGTATGGGGATGATTTGTTACTAGATCAAATACCCGGAAGAAAATCTCCAATACATTTTGGAAGTGTTGGAAAGGTACGCCAGGCTGTCTGGCCTAGCGGGGAACCCCCAGAAATCTAGCATATTCCCGCTGGGTGACTATGTGGGAATCCCTGTAGAAAGATCGCCGGTGCTGCAGATACCTTGGGCAGCGAGTTCTTTCCGCTACCTTGGGATAGATGTGTATCACACGGCAGAAGAGGAGCATAAGTGTAACATTGAGATAGCCATTGGGAAATGTATGGGGTTTTGGTAGAAGTTGCCCCTAGCAATGATGGGACGGAGCGCAATGCTTCAAATGGTGGTCTTACCTAGGCTCTTACACTATTTTAGCAATATTCCATATATGATACTGAAGAAGTTTTTTGTTAAGCTAAATAGTATGTGCAGGGACTTCTTGTGGCACGGTACCCGGAATAGAGTGGCATTGTGGAAGTTACAGAACTTCTACGAAAAAGGAGGTATTAAACTGCTGAATTTTGAGGCTATGTAGCGGCTCAACTGCAATATGTGGCTAAGTTGCTCTCTGATGAAGAGACCCCTGAACACAGGTGGTTCGGGCGGAACTGTACTCCTTTTTACTTGCGGGAAATGATCTGGTTGGTTGGCTCAGAAATGAGGGAGCGCCCAGGGATGATGTTGGGGTGGAATATGTGGCGTCGAGCTTGCCGGATGATGGGGGATCCTTCTCCATGTGCCCTGCAGATGCCGTTGGTTGCACTGGCAGAAGGGGACAAGCAACTGAAGGTAATTATTAGGACTTACTGGGAATCAGTGGGACTGGTTACACTGGGGGACATTTGGCAAGATGGAACCATTACGGATTTTGAAGGACTTGGGGGAAGTAGTGGGGTTACATATAGGCCAATATGTTACATATCACCGAATAGTGCAGAGGATCCGAAGTATGTGGCCTGAGACTATTCTGGCGGAGGAGCCAGATGCTACTGTTGGGGCAATATATGATGTATCGGAAGGTGGGCATGAGATCTCTAGATTGTATGAGATGTTGATGACGAAGGTCGGGAAGGAGTTGGTACATTTGAGACTGGAATGGGAAACGGAGATGGGAGTCCCGATGGAGGATGGGATATGGCAACGCGCTTTGGGATACCACAAGAAGGTGTCAAGGAACGCCAGGTTCAAACAAATACAGCTATACATAACGCACAGGGCGTACATGACCACTCTGAGAATATCAAAGTTCAGAAATGTTGGGCGCCAGGCGTGTCCTAAGTGTGAGGTGTAGAGCGCCGACATGATACACATGTTTTGGTCGTGCCCGGTAATTGAATGTTTCTGGGGCGAAGTGGCACAAAAGCTAGCGGGGAAAGGGGGTCACACTCGTAATAGACACGGCCTGGGCCTGTTTGCTTGGAGGGTATCCCAGATCACGTAAACTTAAACAGGTTAGGAAATTGAAAGATCTGGCATATGTGCTTGCAAAACGGAGGATTGCTATGGGGTGGAAGAAATGCCATAAGCCACGAGTGGAGGTATGGTGGAAAGACCTACAGAAATGGGCGGAGGCTGAAACAATGGTGTAGCAAGATACTAGTAACACGAGTGGGGAAGAAATGGGCTCCATCATGGCATGGAAACTATTGATAGCCGAAATGTTTGGAGTAGTATCGGATCCAACCGAATCAGAGGATGGCGAAACCCTGTCACACGGGGCAGATATTGAATGCGAAGGACATACAGGCTCTTGAAGGGGGGGGGTGGGACCGGGAGAGCAGTGTCTAAATTTCAAATGTGTTCAACTGATTTGTCATAGATTGCACTGCATGTTTGGTTTGTATTGTTTGGTTAAAAATAAAAACTTATAATTAAAAAAAAATGTTCATTTATTTTTTATTGAAGTGTATGGACGAGTGCGCTTGTGTTATGAGCGAGTATGGTGATGGGTGCTTGTATGAATGATAACTGCGTGAATGTGTGTGTTTTGGTCTGTTGAGCTGATTTTGGCGAGTGGGGTGTAGATGGGCGAAGGAGGGTTGTAGAAGGCATTTTTAAAATGGCTTTGTTGCACAATCCCCCACCCACCTCCCAAAAGCAGCTTTCCTTTGAGGTGCTGTGGAGCCCAGGGGACAGAGATGGTATTTTTTTTACTGGATATCCATCATAGATGTCCAGTCAAAAATATCCCCTTAGGCCCCCAGCGCCAATTGCAAACTGGCTTCTTACCCATTTTTGTTTTAAAGTATGCTCTAAAATGCAACATTTTAACCCATTTTAAAAAATTTCATGGGGGAAACCCCTTCCCCCCCCCTCCCCCCTTCATTGGTTTGGGCTCCTTCGCTGCACTCGGTCACAAACGCATTTTATGGGAAATATTTATGCCCCTCCACTTAAATTCACCAGCTCCCACTGGCCCTCAGGACTGGTAGGAACGGGGTGGGCGGAGACCAGGGACTGGTGGGAGCAGGATGGGTGTGAGCACTGGGATAGTGGTGGGAGCAGGATGGGGAGACGCCAGGGACTGGGCAGGAGTGGGATGAGGGAGACCAGCGACTGCGAGGGGAGCATGTGGGGAGACCAGGGACTATACTGGGAGTAGGGTGCAGTGACAGCGTGCAATAGTTCATAGCCATTTGTACATACTTTCCATTTGACATTTTTTTGGGGCGCCCATTTTGTTCAGCGGGGCCCAGGCAAAAAAAGTTTGAAGACCACTTGAGAGAAAAGAGCGTTAAGCTGCTTACGGAATGCCCAGTAAGAGTGTTCAAGTCTCAAGGATGATGGGAGATCATACTAGCTCTTGGCAGGGATAACCAGGAAGCTGGCTCCCTAGTTCTCTGGAGGCAGAATCTTGTGGTGTTGAGTGGATTTGTGTAGCTTGAGCAGGTAAGTCTGGTTTTGGTATCTTGGGGCAGAGTTTGAGATACATTTGTGAGTTATCACCATAGCCAGAGTTTTGAATTGGATGCGCTCTTGGATGGGAAGCCAGTGTACATTTCTTCTAGCTGGCAAAATGTGCTCTTTTTTTGCAATGTTCAAAGCAGCCACCTTAGAGCGTTATTTTTTATGACTTGTAGCTTGTTGATATTCCCAGCTGAAGTGCCAGCAAAAAGGGCATTGCAGTAATCCAGCTTGGATCCCATCAGTGCCCTTGTGATGGTGAGGCAACTTTGAGGAGAGGAACGGTAGACAGTAATGTTAGCGGACGATGAGATGGTATGGACTTGCCTGTATAGTGATAGGGTGGAGTCTAGATATACCTGCGGGGTTTGACACTGCTGGCTAGAGATGCCGTCAATAGCAAAGGATTTGTATGCTGGTCGAGAGCCGACTGGGAGCAGCTCTCTTTTGCCATCATTGAGGCATATGCGCAGTCTTTGATGACTGGATCCGGGCAGATGTCTCCTTGACCAGCAGTGAGGGCTAGCTTTGGTGGAGGGGTGATAGGATAGTCAGGCGAGGTGGTAATGGATGCTGATTTGATGAGTGGTAGGTTTCTGTGAGGAACGTAGACAGATTAGGAGTGCAGTGGGCATAATGCAGCAAGGTTATGGGCACAGGACACAGTGCAAGTGTGTTTTGAGGCAGTTTTTCAGCCATTTGTGCATTGGATCAGTTGCTGTGGCTAGCAAGGGAATATGTAGCAGAGGTCCATGCCGTGAGGCGGGAACGCCTGGTGGTGCCGATACATGGGGTGGTCAGCATTGAGAGCATGTTCAGGCATGTTACTTGCAAGTAGAGCGCTGGGCGGAGGAGCAGCATAGTTGAATGACCTTGGTGGCAGGAATGTTGATGGGGTAGGGTGGAAGGGCAGGGCCAGTATAGTGAGTTTTGGACTCGGCAAACTGGCAATGCTATACGTTGGTTGAGAGCGAGGCAAATATATATTTTGTGTAAGGGATTGGTCGAAATACACCTAAACATTCACCCCACTCACTTTTTGTGAAGCCACCCATTGCACGCTGCATGTAACCGATATGTTTTAAAATGAGCTAACCAATTAGAGCACATGAGAAAGGAGTTCAGCTCAATGCAAAAGATTGAAGTTTGATAATCAAAGATAATCATGTTAGATTAATCTAATAGAATTAAGAAATGTATGAAAATGCTTAGTGAAAATGACAGGTCAATCAGATGCCGGGAAAATGCAAGTCACTAGTCTTTCTTTGACACTAAAACTGGACGTCTGTTTAGATGTTTCCCTGCCGAAGCAGATTAATGTTTGTTCTTCTCATATCTCGTGCATTCAAATTTTCTGTGGCTCTTTTGAATTGATTTTTGTACTTTGATCGGACTTACCCCAGCAGTACAATAAACGTGCTTTACGTACAAACATGCACTCGCTTCTCAAGTGGTGGGCCTGTTTGGGTTTTGGCGCTTAAAGGCCCATCCTCTCAAAAACAATTACATTTTTGGTAAAAACGTGCAACGGTCTCATACCATAGCAAATGCATGTCATTAAACTGAAAAATGTACCCAACAAAGGGGAAGACCGAACCCAACACAGAAAGAAAACTGCATTTATCCAACCTGATTGCAAGGCAGAACAAAAATGAACTGGTGGGTGTGCTGTGGGTGGCAGTGCAAGAGCACCAGTAGCCATGCATTGGGTTCCACTTTCATATTACTTTCTTTTGCTGCTTTATGCAGCATCTTTAGTAAAGTTTCCCGGGCCACCTTGTTGGAGGAGCCGGCGTGCCAAGCAAGTTGGGAGTATAAGAGCAGTTGCGTAAATGTTAAGCATCTTTTTTTTTAAAGTTTTGGTTCATTTAGACCACTTGCCACGCAAAACATTTGTTCACCAGCTGAGCAACAGAGACCCAGTCGGGACTGAACCGGTTCAATGTCCACTACCCCACTAATAACTAGAATAGCTTGTTGCAGCGTTGCGACAATTCTGAGGATTCAACTAGTTCGTTATAGCCAACTAGGCACTGCACAAAAATCAAACAAAACCTCACAAGACTCACCCCGACCTCCATTATAGAGGCGCAGCATTGATGTACATTGCAATGCAGCCATTTCACAATCAGACAAATAGTCTGGTTTCAAGCGAGATTGAGGAAACGCTTACAATGGGAGAAAATATTTTCTTGTACATGCCATTTCTTATTTATAGGAAGGAACAATGCACTTTGATCACAAAAGAATGTACAATAGATAAGAAATCAGATTTGCTGGGAAGCAGTGATTTTTACAATGGGGCGAGTTTGAGTGACCTAACCATGTTGTGTAGGGGAGTAAATAGAATAGTCACTTGGAACAATAGATGGGTGGACTTATAGATTAAGGACAATCCACATTAGACATTTTAAGTGAAGGTGGGCGGTACAGCCAGCTGTGTAGGTATGTGACCATGATGTATTAAGTACTAGAGTGGAGGCAGAGAAAGTGAGGGACACAGGCAGGTTTGAGGCAAACAAAACAGGTTAGCTAGAAGGTAGATGAGGGGTAGGTTCAGAGGGTAACTGAGGTGAGGAGGTAGGCTTTCAGTTTGGGTTTGAGCAAATCAGAGAATTCCATGCAAGTGAAGAAAGGCAGCACAGGGAGGGCTAGATGACACAGGTAGTTAAGGCGGCAGAGCGGAGATTGTTTGTAGAGTTGATTAGGAGGATGGATACAGTGGTGCATTACCATGGATCGATTTGTGAACCAGGGGAAGAAACTTAAATCTGGCCCCATTTTGCCGAATCAGCCAACCAGCCTGGTGACAGTACGAGGAAGTAGGTGTGAAGTAAGAGTCCTAGTATCGAAATGAATGATCTTGTCGAGAGGACAGAAAGCATAGTCGGGGAGATCAAAGAGGATACTGGCACAGCAGTCCAGTTCAGAAGACATAAGCGGTGAAGAGATGCTTGGCAGTGTTTGCAAGGAAGATTTTCCTAATATTTAGGAGGTTGAGGCAACCCACCGTTGCAGTTTTGGAAAAGGTATGTGTGAGAAGGGTCATAGATGACGCTGAAGTTTCTAGCCGAAGAAGAGTAAGGGAAAGTGTCAGAAGGAAACTGGATCGTCATGGGAAGAGAAGAGTACCTCCGTTTTGAGTTTGATAGTGTGAAGACATCCAATATTTAATGACAGACAGTTGGACATTGAGGGAGATTTCAGTAAAAGGGAAGAAGATTGGGCTCTTGTACCAACTCTTCACAGACACCGAACAGTAGGAGACTAGTGCCCCAAGAGCAGAGCTGTAGATTGTAAAGAGGACGGGATTGATTATTATTATGCCCTTATACACAAGTGTTTCAAATCGCAACAATGCCTGCGAGGGGAAAACAAGATAAACTCTTAGTAGTTGTGGTAAATTCAGATCATGCAGGTGCACAGAAAAGGAACTGCGGGAGGGCAATAGGGACTACGTGCACCCGTCCCATTTGAACATGAGTGCAGAGAGATACCATTACAGGGATCCAAGACAGACTTGTGTGACACCAAGTTTGAGGAGTGAGCAGAGCAATTGGCGAGTTACCAAGTAAAATGTAATCCAGGCATGGGCTTGATCACGAATCCTAAGAAAAAAGTAATAAGGAGTCAAAGGACAGGTTAAAGAGTTGAGCGAAATTGAGGCCACCAAAAGGGGCAATAGGCTTGACTAACTGAGGAGCAAGCAGGTCTGATGGGGGCACAAAAGGGGTTAGCCTTATCAGAGATGGTACTTCAGTATTAGTGTACCCAACATGGGAGATATATGCAGAGGATGATGGTAGTGTATAGAACAAAGGAGGGAGTGAAGAAGGTCAAAAGAGGGCCTCTAATTTTGGCCAATTTTGCAGTGAAGTATATAGCCAAGTGATCAGCCGACAGAGTGGAGTTGATAGTCTTATGTTTAGGAGTGAGTTTAGGGTTCCCTGAAGCTGGCGAGGATGATTGGAGTGAGACTCAATGAAAGCAGAGGTAGAAGTCCGTTTTTTCTCCATCAAGAGGACCTGAGAGTTTACAAAGAGGTAGAGTTAGAGGTTTGCGTGCAGGTGGGAACGCCTCCACTTGCACAGCATCCAACGCATTTCCGTGCAGAGCCACGCTTGAATACGGTGACATGGTTGAGGAGGCTGAGACTTGGGGTAAAAGTTAACAGTGAGAGGAGAAAGTCATAGCAGGGATTGGAAACTGGAGGAGGCAGTTTTAGTGGGAGAGCCATCATGTGTAAAGGAGGAACGTGAGACCGTAGGTCTTAGAGACAGGGAGGAGTGGCAGAAGGTTTACATTTCCTTTGTTTTGCTGAGTTTCATGTGCTGCTCTGTACAAGAATAAAATTTAAGTAATAGAATTAATGGATGCTAGTTTGTGTGTGGAAACTTCCCATTATGAGAAGCTGGCTATTGAAGTCCATTTTGCAATGCTGCAAACTCTGCATTTAGCAAGACAAAGGTGAGAAAAGTTTAGCTGGAATTGGAACGACAATCTGCTATCTAATGTAAGCAAACACAACAAACTACACTGGGGCACGAATAGCGAATGGTGTGCAAGAACAGTGCCGTACAATCCCAAGCCACAGTTTATTAAAAGGCACCCCTTTGTTAGAAGAGGGTTAGGAATTTCAATGTAGTATGAAGTCTGATAACAAATATTTTGACGGGACACTCCTGCACACTTAACTTGATCCCATGGTTTCCGTTTTGAGGACTGCATCACTGAGTGCTCATGCTTAATGCTCAGAGGAGGAGGGGGTCGTTTGAAGAAAGGCCCTCCGATGTGAACGAGAACACAATGAGCAGCCAGCACTGAACTATGGTGGAACAAGGAGAGCAGCAGATAGCAGTATGGCAGGACAGATCTAGCATGGCTGGTATACACTAGGATCAAGCAATGGCGAGAAGAAAGCCCTTACCACAAGTATAGTCAGACAGCATTTGGTTCTGGCATTAGGGCACGTATCGCAAAACCAGGCAAAGTCATGGGCGGGGTGTTAATTTGTATATCCATAATGCTTTGCTCTTGTGGTTGTGAACTGGTGATAGGAGACTACTGGGTGGCGCTGAGGTACATGCACTTGGTCTAAATGGCTTATTTCTGCACATTTCTGGTGGAAGGTTATTTTTCAAACATTAAACCCACCATAACTTTGCACAATCGCTCTGGAAAATGTGAGTTTATCCACTGAACATAAATCTTATTTTTATATAATGTGAAGAGTGTAAATATGTCTAGCTGCAAGGTACTAAAACAAGCATAAAAAGTCACTTCCTCAGTTTTCCACATACACACCTCACAATTTCCAACTTGCCAAGAGTATTTATCGTTAACCAATGGATTAGCAGTAATACAAATTGAGGTATGCTGAACGTTTCCTGTAAAGCAATCCAAATAAAGCCTGCACTGCCAATCTTTCCAAAATTTACTTTTGGCTGACAAAGCGACTACGATTCCAACTTTACACCCACAGGAAAACTATCAGTGTAAATGAGTGGTAAATACAAGTCCAGATTGGGTACCCGCAATTCACTTTATACAGGCCTCCCTGCCAAACAAATCAAAATACCCGATATTCAAACAAATCAAACTGTTCACAGCTCAACCTTCAGATTGACCCTTTTTTTTTATTATTGTAGCTCTTTGGTTTACACAAGAAAACCTTTAGCTATTTTTACCGAACAAGGAGCAGAAAACAAAGAAAATGTCATAAAAGAGTGGGAAAAAAAGCAAGTTCAACTATACAAAATCAAGACGAGTTAATTCAATCGTTATAGAAAGCTTAAAGAACATTTTTAAAAAAATCAAGAATTGAATAAAAATAACCCAAAACAAGAATAGCATTTTCCCAAACTTCTGTTCTACAGATATGCTAAAATATGAACATTTATAAAAATGCCTGTTCATATTTCCTTTCTCTCTTTTCTTTTATGTTGCTTAGTGTTTAACACTGCAAAAGTCTGCTTGATTTCAGGTCCTTTTCACTGTTCCAAGAGGTTCGTCTTGTCCCTCAATTTTTTCAAAGATGAACTAGATACATTTTATGACCGCAAGATTGCTTGAGATCTTATCTCCTTCCAGCAGATATGACCACCAAAGTTCAATAAGGTTGAATCTTTATTCTTGCCAGATATGACCTAAGTACGTCTGTCGTTCACCTCTCACAGTTGGGCATTCCAGCAGCAGATGTTTCAATGATTCAACTTTTGATACATTTTTACATAATCTACAGTTCTTTGGTTCAGCTTTCTATAAGGATTGGTTCTACTTGGCCAAAGATTCAAACGCAGCTTTAAGAAGCCTTGCCTCAAGAACCAATTGGGGAAAAGAGTAGGTATTTGGTAGTATATTCAGTTTGTGGGACTGCCCAGAATTCTTCATAGCCTCGATATTTAGTGAGCTCGTCCAGTGTATCAATCCAATCTCTAGTGTACAGATCACTGGCATATTTGGCATATTTTGGCCCATTCAGTCAATATTGGTTCCGACCTCTCTTCCATTGCTTTTTTTATGGCCGCAAAGCCCCACTTTGTTGCCGGTTCCAGGCATCTTCTGTAGATGACTTTGAGAGGATAGTGCCAGCTCTCTAATTGAATTAGAAAAGATTTTAGCAATCCCAAAATAGATCTCCAGAACTTGCCTTCTAGACGTGACCATATTTTGTTGTCCAATAAGGGTGAGGTTTCTGATCCATAGGTTAGGATTGCCACTACTTTTGCACGATAGAAGTCGATCAGCGGTTTCATGGAGAAACTACAAAATCGCGCCAGTAGAATCTTAGCTTGGCCTATTAGGTTTCCAAGTTTGTTTTTTAAGTCCTGACATCTCGGGGCTTCATATCTGTTGGTATTGATACAAACCCCCCCCAGGTACGTAATAGCTGTCACTTCCGTTATCTTTTTATTGGATAAATACCATTGGGGTGAGTTTATATTTTTCTTCTTTTTGGTATTAGAGAACGTCAAAATCCTATATTTTTCTGGATTGATGGTCATTTTGTTTTTGGCTACATATGTTTCTAATGCTTTTAGTGGATGTTGAAGACCTATAGGAGTCTGATCGATTAAAACTATGCTGTCTGCATAGATCAATCACCCAATTGCTATATTAGCAAGTTTTGCTGGAAAGGATCTTATATCTACAAAGGCTTTTTCCATATCTGAGGAATATAGTTTATATAATTCTGGAGCCAAGGGGCATCCTTGCTTAAGCCCAATGGTCGGAGGAATTGTGTCCGATAACAGGCCGGCTTTATTTAGTTTCACTTTAATTGAGGTGTTAGAGTGCAATTCCTTTATGTTGTAAAGTAACATTTCTGGACAATTCCATTTTTTTAATTTCCTCCACATCCTCTCTCGATCAACTGCATCAAAAGCCTATTATAGGTCAACAAAAGCTATATAGAATTTCACCTCTTTGTTGGTCAGGGTTCGAGCTTTCAACAGATTTAAAATAAAGATGTTTAATGGAGTGCCTTGTCCTTTTACGAACCCAGATTGCCATTCGTCCTTACGGCCTGTTTGTGTAGCCCAATTTGTCAAAGATTTTAAAAGAATTGAGGCAAAGATTTTTCCAGCCACATCCAGAAGGGCAATTGGCCTGTAATTTTCTGGGACTGTTCTTAGGCCCTTTTTAAAGATTGGCACCACAATACTCTTCTTCCAAGAAGTCGGTAGTTTCCCCGAAGCCAAGATAAACAGTTGGTGTAAGATTTTAGCCAATTCCACTGGGTCCTTTTTCAGACCTTCATTAGTTAGGCCGTCTGGCCCCGGTGCTCTAGAATTCTTTAGCTTTTAAACAGGTCTTCTAATGTCTCACTGTCTATGGCCAGCAAACTTTCATCCCATTTTGGTATAAGCCAATCATTTATAAGAGGTTTTAGAACTGGCCGTTTGGAGTATAATTGCCATCGTTTCTCTGACTGGATTTGTTATGGCATCTTGCAAAGTCTCTATTATTTATTAAGGCCCACCTCTCTGCTGTATTTCTCACATATCGTTCTTAACATTGCCTGGGAGTCGTGGTTTAACATTGTTTTTTTGTGCAACTTTCTCCAATTTCTGAAGGTTTGTTTTATTTCTCGTACTTTATCAGTTTTATTTACCTCATTGAAGTCAGTGATTTTAGCTGTTTCCTCATAGTCTTTATCAACCACGGCTTGATCGAATATATGTCGATGTGACACTATTGGTTTTGTAGTCCCAGGTTTAATTCTAGTATGGAAGATTTTTAGCAGAGGAACAGTCGATGGTTTGCAGAGGTAGCTGCAGATACAAATCATTTAGGGTGGATGTCAAGTTCTCGTTCAGCGTTGGTAATTTTGCTGGATTCATTTTAACTGGAGTTCTCCCAGTGTTGATTTCTATCTTGAATGGATATATTTCCTTTACGTTCTTAGGAAGAAAACTAGAACAAGTAAGTTTGATAGCATTGTGGTCACTAGCCTTGGTCGGTTGCACCTCAGGTTTTTGAATAAACATTGACATATTAGTTGAAACTGTCACGTAATCTAAGACGGCTTTGGATTTCAGCCCTCGCCACGTCGGTTTCCCTGGGATGTCGCCTAACGTGACTCCATTTAGGATTGTGCAATCTCTAGATTGTAACGTGGACCTCCAAATGACCCCTCTTGTGTTTGGTTGTGGCCATTTTCGGTACGTCTTCGAGTACTTTATTGTTTTCATCCAGGCAAGTGCAATTAAGGTCGCCCACCAATATTATCCATGGGTCATGCCATTTAGCTTTCAGATCATCAATTGCCTCTGCTACGTCCCTTGGAAGGGATTGGTTTCCTTTAGCTCCTGGCACCCAGTATAAATTCATCAGCACAACGTGCTGGTAGTGTTGATCGTCTAGGGGCGACAGTGTTTCCAGGACTAAGATTTGAATATATGGAGTCAAGTTCCAAGAATGAATCACATTCCAGTTTAATTCTTTATCGCTGTCAGCAGACCCGCCATTGGTCTTTTCTCCTTTTTTAGCTGGGTTTATATTTACTGAATAACCTTCGATCAGGGGAGTTTCTCTCAACCACGTTTCCTGCAGGCATAGTACATCTGGCATCTCTTTAAATTCATTTTTTGTTAGGTGGTGGTTGAATCCCCTTGTATTCCAGGAAATAAGGTACCATGTTTCCTTTTGTGTTACTTTCCGGCTCTATAGTGTCTTCATTTTTCCTGCTGTGATGTTGGCCAACCATACCCATCTCTCCTGTTCTCCGTCCTGAGGTTGGGTTACCTGCGATTGTTTCATAGCTTTTTTATGCGTATCGTACGCCTCTTGAAAACTAGCTTTCTTTGAGATAGTTTCTTGATCCAGTACCTCTGGTTCGGTTTCTTTGTTTTTTTCGGTTATCTTGAACCCCTTCTTTCTTATGGTCCTCTCTTCAGATAGTAATAGCTGGTGAATCACCTGGGAGCATGTAGAAACCCGAATACTATCCATATACCTTTTGTCAGGAAATTCTATCAGGGCTATGTCACTAGAGACGATTAATCTCAAGGCTGGTATATGGTGGAACAACCTTAGGAAATTTGCCCAGTTTAGGATAAGACCGTCTGTATGTACTAGTCTTTCCAAAAGAAGACCTCTGCCCTTTTTTTCCGGGTTTAATCTGCGTTTCGGCAGTCTCAAGGGACTAGTACGGAAATCAACAGTTCCACTGTTCTGCTCACTTTCTTCTGTGGTGTATCCCTTGAACTCCAAAATAGGTATGGGGCTGTTTATATTTTGACTTTCCAGGTTTCTTGTTGGACTTTTAACTGGTATGTTTGGGCTTCCCGTCATCGTTGTCTTTTTTCTTGCTTACAGTTTCGGGCTTGACTATATTTTCCTTTTTTGTTTCAGCTTTGTTTGCGTTTTCCCCCAATTATCCTCTTGTCATCCAACATTGTTTTAACTCCCCTTTCTCGTTCCGTCTGTACTTGTTCATCAGTTATTTCAATTTCCTCTTCTTCTGAGTCACTATCAGTTGAAACGTTGTCGTCCGAGATGGTGCAAGTGGACATATCCATTAACTCCTGATCGGAGTCATCCGTTTCTACTGCTTTTGTTCTTTAGACTCGTGTACTTGTTTGCGTATGGCTACCAATGTTTCGATTTACTACAATAGTTGCTGCTTCCTTTGGTGTACTCAGACATTTGAAAAATGATTTGCTTTTATTTGATTTACATACCCTCCGCGGCGGTTGATTGATTGTTTTTTAAGTACCTGTAATGGTTGAGTAGTTTTCACTTTATCATTCATAGCGATTTGCTCCTTTCGTTGCGACAGTGATACCTTCCATCTGTTTTACGTCTTTAAAGATTTCGCATTATTTTGAATTCTGCTTATCTATTTTTGATACATCAATCTTTTTCGTGCTGCGAAAGGTCTAAGGTTGAGGTGTGTGTTGTCTTTTTTTTATGATCGGTTTTACTTTCTGATCGTTGTTTGCCGTGACTCCTCTGAGTTTCGTTTTCCGCAAGGATTTTTGAGGTATTTGACACCAGTTCATTTTCTTTCCTTTCCCTTTTATTGTGTTCATTGTATCTTTAGTTGTTTCTCCTTTCCTCAGAGTTGGGAATTGGACATTCGACCCGATTACTTAGCTCTTCTAAGGTCCCTTTTTCAATCATATTTCCAGTACGTTCTTTCAAATGCTCTTCATTTGCATTTTCTTCTATTTGTGGTTGCAATTTTGCTAATTCTTTTGATTGAAAAACAGAGCAGTCCAAACTACCTAAAGAATCTCTCCTAGGATCTTTCCATCGGTTTTCCTTCTTTCATAATTGGTTCTAGGATGGTGTGTAACAGATTCTTTGCTCAACATTTTGCATATTTTTTTGGATGGCCGCTATGAATCCTTCAATGAAGATTGCTAGAAATGGTTCATTCTAAGACAATGTAGTGTGGTCCTTCAGAGTATCCGTAGCGTCTTCGTGTAATTTCATATAAGGGGCCAGGATCGCTGCCATTGTTGTAATCATCAGGAAGTCATCCTTTTCACACTTTTCTCCCCCTGTCTTAGGTTTGTTGGTCATCTCCCTCTCTTTCTGGAGGTGCTTCATTGATGGTAGCGTGTTCAAGTTTGAATCTTGGTCATTATCTGTTTTAATTAACTGGTTTTTGGTTTCCCCTATCATGGTTTGAACGGCCGTCTCTACAGTCTGTGGCTCTTTATTAAGATTGAGTTTTCCAGCAGAACAGCATCAGGGATTTCATTTGCCGTGGTGTTTTTATGAGTGGATTTCCTTTTGGGTACCTTCCCAGAAATGCCTGTCCCCCAGTTTAGTAAGGATTGTTTCCCAAAAAAATGATTATTTCTGTCTTGAGCATCCCCCGAGGATAGGGTCCTGGGTTTCCATACTTTATTTTCTAGGTCTGTATATCTTATAAAGTCCATTCTGATTGGTTTAGGGGTTGTTTTACCTTTCGTTCCATTAAAGGTTCCTTTCGCTGTTTTTGCTAAATCTTTCACCGTAGTGTTGGGTTCTAACCCGGGAATATCCTCAGATAGTTTAATTAAATCCTTTGCCTTAGGAATATTTTCTTCTACTGTTTTTGATCTCATCTCTAGTACAGGTGATGGCTTCTCTGACACATCTTCCTTTGAAAGGTCAGTTTCCCTTGTAGCTTCCAAGTCATGATCATTTTTGTCAGATGTTTCATTTGCCACAAGGGCCAAAACTTCCTTAGTCTGCTTTGCATCAGCTAAACTTTCCTGAGGCTGAGGTGATTCGTCCGTTTCAATCGTATTGTCAAGTTGATGGAATATGAAATTGTTCCTGGGTGGGTTAACCTCATTGCTCTGAGTTTAATTGTATGTCTTCCTGTAGCAGCTCCCTCCCCGTTTGATTGCCGATCTTAACCTCTATCATGAACGGACCGAGTACTACTCCTTGATTGTAATCTTTCGTTCCGTGATTCGGAGTCATGCTTTCCTTAACTAGCACTGATTCGTTATCCTTGTCTTCGGATAATATTAAATCATCCATATGGTTGTTTGGTAGAGGATGATCACCCAATCTAGTTGCTAGCACTACTTCTGCCATTAGGTATTTGAAGATCGTATGTGTATTAGTTTGGAACACTGATATCAAACCTTCAAATGGGGCTGTAAGTATCTTTTCCCCTGACGTTGTCAGGATATCAGTTATTTGCAGTGTTCGGGATCAAAAGGGTCGCACGCCAGCAGTCTCCCTTTCCTAAGAGCTTTAAATCTAAATTTTTGATCAATTCGCAGGGTGGGATCAAAGGGGTCAAGCCCCAACAGTCTCCCTACCCCAGCAAAACAACAACTGGTGATGTTAGCTTATTTATCCAGGCTGATCCTAGCGACTTATCCTTTGGTCATATGGCTTGTTTAGCTTTGGCATATCCCCCAGATGTACAAATGATTTTTAAAATAAGTGACCCACCTGCACGTGACTTCCGCGGGGTGTTTCCTGTAGCTTTTCGTGCCCAGCCGACCAGCCAAACAGCGCCCTTGTCCCCGCAGCGGGCTTAACGCTGCAAGGGTGGCTTGCCCTCGAATAAAAGCCCAGAATGAGTCACGTGATCGTGACCGCGCTCCGCCTCCTCCAGGAAGCGAGCGCACTGCAGCGTTGGGGCTTCAAAGATTAATGCTGGAATTTTCAAACAGCAGGTTCACAGTGCCATCGATGTCATTCCCGGAGCTATACCGGTCTGGGCAGGTTTATACTCTCAGCCACTGACCGATTTGGATTCTTTCCCGCTAATGTGTAATGATCACGTGGTACGGAAGGGTAAGGAATCAGGAGTTATCGACCCTTTTTAAAAAAAACACGGCCGCCTACGAATCTGAGAAGCAACCACTGCATGACCACGGTGGCCAGAATCTAGTTGGATTCCGCTAACAGCATTCACAATGTGGCTCCCTACAAGACCAAACTTGCGGTTAGTAAATGTAAAGAGCCACTGGTTCATCAGATGGCCTTACATGGTTGCCATTATACTGCACGAACAGAAGATTTTCAGCCGCCAGAGAGGTTGCTCAGTTTAAGGGGTAGAGACAGGCCTCAAAATAAGCATTGGGGCTGAAACATAGGTTTAAGACTTCCATAATGCTGTGTTGAAATGGCCATGGCATGTTTGATGCTTTTAAGGGCTTCCTAGAATTGAATTCCACGTAGAGTACCAGACATCTTTACTCACTAGAAATTGGCAAATACGCCCAAAGAAAGAAAAAAAAAAAGAAACTGACACAGGAGCCTGTCCCACTGTTGTGAATTCATTACTAGCTGCAAACGTATTGATTACAAAACTTGTAATTAAAAAAGCTCCCTTTGGGGCTAACCGTTCTACTCCATAAATTATTTTACTGCCAACTTTAAAATTGTGAGTAAAATATTCCCACTTCAAAATCTTATCTGGACACAGGTAAAATTCTTTTAGTAAAAATAAAAATACTAACATTAAAAAAAAAAAGACAGCCAACATCGACTCGAAACAGTAACGACACAGCCAATTTGATGGAATGGCATAAACAAAATAGCGTGGACAATACTGTATAGTGAAAAATGGTTAACCATTGACACGTTAGGATATTGCGCTCGTACACAAGTGTCTCAGAGCGTGACTAGGCAAGGGAGGGGAACAAGGGAGAACACAGCACAACATAAAAACGCTCTTACTAGGCCCAGTGACATTGAGAACGCGCAAGTATATGGGAAAGGGAAAAAGTGCATGGAAGGGGAGAGTGGAAAGTGCAAAGCCGAGGAGCGCAGATAAATAAAATAAATAAAAATAGAAAATGGAGGCAAAAAAGTGTTGTGTTTAAGGCAGCAGACTTGGTAAGTCTGAATAAGTGCAGAAAAAGAAAAATGGGGGTTGGCTGTATGGGTACATATATAGTCCCCAATGCAAGGGGTGGCCAGGAGGCAGTGCAGGAAGGTGGCAGGGTGAGCAGGTACCCGGGCCCAGGGGACAGAGGGTGGCCAGGTGCACAGTGCCAAGAGAGCAGATCAGCAGGGGAGAAGGGGAGCGAAGGCAGAAGCAAAGAGGAAGGTTTTGAGGTGCTTCCAGAACCGGAGATGGTTATCCTCATGTTTTAGTTTTAGAGTGGCAGGGAGGCTGTTCCAGAGGGAGGCCCCAGCCGAAGATGGAGATCTACCCCCAGCTCATTTCTTTGAAAAACGATTGACCCGGAGGGAGGTAGAGGAGCGAAAGAGCTCGCGAGGGGAGGTATTTGCGGAGGGATAGCTGAAGGTATTTTGGACCCTGGCCCCAGAAAGCCTTGTGGACAATGCAGAGGGTTTTGAATTTAATCCTTGCATCCACTGGGATAGAAATGGAGAGATTTCAGAGCTGAGATACACGATCCCAGGGCTTGAGGCCAAGGACAAGTCTTGCAGTCCTGTTCTGGATAAGTTGTAGAGGCAGGTAGATTTAGAAAGAGGCTGTTACAAAAGTCCAACCGAGAGATCCAGAGATTGGGAGACAGTGAGCTTCTGAGGGAAGTAGAGGAAAGGAAGAATACCTCTGAGGAGGTGCAGTAGGAAGTTTGACTTTAGAGACCTCAGAGATATGGGGTGAGAAGGAAAGTGTGGAGTCAAAGATGAACCCAAGGTTCTTAGCCTCGCAGGTAGGGGTAGGAGGGCGGCCAAGGGAGGCCAGCCAGAGTGAGGGAAAAGGATGGAGATGGTGTGCCGATGAGGAGGAACTCCGTCTTGCTGGCACTCAGACAAAGATCATTGGCAGCACACCAATCTTGAATGGCAGTTAGACAGTCAAAGATGAGAGAGGGAGAGGAGGTGGCCGAGGGCAGCCGGAAAATGAGTTGAGTGTCATCAGCGTAGCACTGAAAATTTGAGCAGAAAATGGCAATGCAGTGAGCCAGAGTTGCCAGGTATTGGTTGAAAAGCCAGGGTGAGAGGTTAGACGTGTTCCTATGGAAATGAAGACATACACAGGAGGTTCAGTATTCGAAGGGTAAGATACTCAGATAATGTTTTCTCCCAAGCTGGCTGCCAACCATGTCCTATTAATAAAAGGTTGAAACTCGTAGCTCGGGAACATAGGACAGGCCTGCATGGTAAAGCAATCATGATCTAATATTTTGTGGTAATATTACTCCTGCTCTTCGTCTCAATACATGAGGCTACAACCATTCTCGACAGGAGCCCCTTTTCCATAATAACACTACCCATGCCCCAGCATGACTTTCTTTTAACAGCCAACATGCCGAGACAGATTTCCTCCTGAGAGGCGGGGCATAAGAACTAAGACGAGGAAGAGCATGACTATGTGGAATTAGAAGTAATCAGATAATTAAGTCTGCACCTCTCTTCCAGTACCTACTGAAAAGACATATCAAAACCCTTATGGAATGGGTTGAGAAAGACTGACCAGAAGTATGCTGTGTGCAAACACCACCAATTTAAAAAAGGTATAGTCAAGCAAATCAAGCAAATCGGATTACAATGTGCCAGCACTCAGAATGCCACTACCAAATGAGGAAGTCCTGTGTGTGCAAATTTAAACGATGTCTCGTGTTGAACCACATAAGCCAGTTTAATCAAATCCCTTACCCAACAACTGATGGTACTAGTTGTATTCCTAGCCAGGTTTCTAGGTGAGGATTCCGATCTGTGCAAGGAAGCAACTTTGACCAGACACATAATGACCAATTTTACAGCCAGGCTATGACACCTCATTTCCTCTGGCGGTCTTGGAAAGAGGAGGGAAGGACAATCTCTTGTGCCAAATAAAACCGCTGAGCCACCATGGGTCAAAACATCAGGTTTAACCTCAAATAGAATGCATCTGCTCGAATCTCCAAGGGTATTGGGGTTTACACAAAAAGGCTCCAGTAATTCAATAGAGGGAATGGCCACAATAACACTGCCTTAAGCATTAATATGTTAAAGTAAATCGCTGGCAAAGGCTCAAAACGGGACGTCATAAAACTTTCAAAAACATTAAATCACATATGTAGCCGCAAGACCAGACAAGGTCTGGAATTAGTGGACCCCCTTCAACAATCCATTCACCAGATTGTCATTCTACCTCTCCCCAAGGACCTTACACTGCCTTGATTGCTGGCTATTGGGCCTGTAAATTTGAAACAGCAAGACCCATATGAAACTCATGCACTGCAGGGCAAGCAAGCCAATTCTATAGCACCAGTTCGAGAAATTACGCCAGTACCTATCGTACACCCAAATCGCTGACAAATTAACCGAAACATGGCCAGTTTGTTTCCATAATGCAGACAAAAACCCTGCCATCAAATTCTCCTCCACATTGATATGAGCAGCAATCATTGAAAAAAAATGGTGCGTCTTTGCCCATTCCGTCAGGCAATTTGCCAATCTCTCCAAATCGTGTGGCCTGGTTTCACTGTGCCAGTTTATATACGCCATTGAAGTAGTGATAGCTATAAGAACTACAGCGTTTCCCTGGAGAACAGAGCCAAATGCCTGCAGAGCTCGCAGCTGCCAGTCTCCTCTATTTGGAGGAGTAAGCTGCGTTCTGTACCACCCATTTTACCCGATGTGCGAGGTGTCCACCGTAGCACCTGCAACCGTGCTTGTTGGGTCGGTGGTAACTGCAATTGGGAAAAGCTGACCGTGGTTCCACTGCCCCAACATTCTTGGATTCCACATTCCAGTGCCTGTGCAGGGGCCTCAAGTGCAAAAACATGTAGCAATACGACCTTGAATCTGCCAAATAATTAAAGCAGACTGAACTGCAGCTGATCCATCCAAGACTGATCAGGTTCTAAATCCCGACCGATCCTCCAGCAACAGCACCATGCCTTGGTTGTCCAGAAGCTGGCCCCAATAAATGTGATATTTCCAATGGAGTCATCACGGATTCCCCAGCACTGATGACCGCCCCTGTGGCCAGGTGATGACTGATGCGACCCAATCCTGGGGGTGGGTTTATGAGGTAGGATCACATGGGAGGAAACAGCTACTGGGGAGATGTTGACAAGATGCAGCATCTTCCCCTTTCCAGGAGGAAGAGCCTCCAAAACTGACCTTCCAATACAAAAGACGGCATAGGGTCAACTACTTGTTCCCTCCTGAATTAAAGAAACCTTCATATTTTTCTGGTCAAACACCCACCTATTGCAAAGGAAAAAGTTAATGCCTGAAAGCACAAATGTGGTGCAGCCAAACCTTCAAAAAAAATAAGGCAGATTCATGAATATAGATAGTAACCCTGAGCTGGCCCAATAAACACGATGTGTATGTTAGGTTAAAGGACTACCACCACCAGCGTGGTCACCTGGCATGTAAAGCAAGAGGGTAGGGTGTGGGGTAGGTTAGTAGGACTGATGGATAAAGAGCAAGAGAGCTGCGATGTGCTGTTGGCAGCTCAGTTCACACAGTTTGCTGAGCGTAGGTTGAATTTTCACTGTGTAGCTGTCATTTGCTGTTGTGCGATGCTGTGTGGTTTGGTTTGTTGCAGTTTGTTGTGCTATAGAGGTATGGTTGCGTTTGGTTTAGAGTATGCAGAGGGATGAGTTTAGTGGGGTTGGTTAATGACGATACTATTGTATCCCTCAGTTTTTGCCACCTGTGGCACATAACCCTGCCAATGTCGTACATTGTGGTGTGCTACAATTCCCACTCTATTTTCTGTGCAGAGGTGTAGATTAACAGGGCTATTTGGTGGGGATACCTTCTCCCCCCTCATGTTCAGACTAATGGATGTCTGAATCTACCCCCTGGCACATGCCAGTGTGCAGCAACCATTGCCTCCACGGGTCCTTGAGCTCTGTTCAGTCCCTGCTCTTTCCCCTTAAATCTAATGCCCTCTGTGGCTCAATTTGGTCGGTCCCATCTCAGTTTCCGGGAGGGACCGTGTGCACAAGGGTCTCCCTCCCATTCGGCGGCCTCTGCACTTGGCTGTGGTCTGGCCTAGTCCCCTGTCTTTCCCTTTGCGCGTTCACTCCATGGGGTGTGGGTGTTGCTCATGTATGGAGAAAAGTCGAATAATTGTTATTAATAAACGACAAAGTGCAATTTTGACAAGCAATGGAAAAAGGAACAAGTTACTTACCTGTAACTGTTCTCCAGCATGGGTCTGGCATGGATTCACATGCTCATGAATATTCCCCGTCGTCAGGCTGGGAATCCGATAGAGAAAATCAGTATCAGTTTCGTTTCTGATCTGACTTTCGTAGTAGTAACCAATCACCGATTTCTGCATCATACTGACCACAGCCAATGACTGCCCTCTGCCTAAGCCCCGCCTCTGGCAGCCACAGAGGGGGTAGGAGGGAGGGTTCGCATGTGAATCCATGCCAGACCCATGCTGGAGAACAGTTACAGGTAAGTAACTTGTTCCTTCTCCAGCATGGGGTCTGGCATGGATTCACATGCTCATGAATAAGAGAATACATAGCAGTACACACATGCACAACCACGGGAGGTGGCAACAGGCTCAACATTAAGCAATACAACAACATTAAGCATCTTACCTCACCAGGCTCACCTTAGGCGAACAGGTTGGGCAGCACTGCTTGGCCGACCCTGGACTCCTCCCTGGAATCCCGGTCGACGCAGTAGAATTTCGTGAATGTGCGCGTCGACCTCCACGTAGCAGCCCTGCAGATGTCCAACAGGGGCACACCAGATAGGAACGCCGTGGTAGCTGCGATCGCTCTGGTGGAAAGGGCTCTCGGACGGCCGGGCAGCGGTCGGTTTGCCAACCGATGACAGTACATGATACAGCCGGAGAGCCATCTGGAAATGGAAGCCTTTGAGAGAGCCTTCCCCTGATTGACAGGTCAAAGTTCACAAAAAGGTGACGTCTTCCGAAAGCTTTGTGCGGTCCACGTAGAACTTCAGCGCTCTAGCCACATCCAGCGAGTGCAAAGTCCTTTCAGCCAGCGACGGGAAGAAAACAGGCAACACCAAGGGTTCGTTGAGGTGGAAGTCCGACGGCACCTTGGGCATGAAGGAGGGGTGCGCCCTGAGCACTACCCTTGTGTCGTGAAACGTCAAGCACAGGGGCTTGCAGGAAAGGGCCTGGATCTCTCCCACTCGTCGTGCGAAGGTGATGGCCACAAGGAACGCCGTTTTCCACGACAAGAACTTCAACGAAGCTGAGTGCAGAGGCTCGAACAGAGGTCCCATGAGCTTGGTCAGCACCACGTTGAGCTCCCACGCCGGGGCCGGCGCCTTCACCGGCGGGAACGATCTGAACAGTCCCTTCATGAATTCCTTCACCAGACGATGAGACCACAAGGACGTCTGTCCCGTGGTTCTGGTGCATCGGGAGATCGCAGCAAGATGAATCTTGATGGAAGCGTGCGCTAGTCCAGCCTTGGCCAGCGTCAGTAGGTACGTCAGTACGCGGAGCCGTAATCCGTAGAGGGTTAATCTTCTGTGCGTGGCACCAGACAGAGAACCTCTTCCATTTGTGTCCATAGCATTTAAGAGTTGAGGACGCCCTGGCCTTTGCAAGAACCTCTCTGCAGTCGGCCGGTATGTCGCAACCTCCAAACTCTAGCGCTGCAGGAGCCAGGCCTGCAAGTTCAGCGACTTCGGGTCGTGATGGAGGATGGCGCCTCCTTCCCTGGACAGAAGATCAGCGTCCACTGGCAGCTTGATTGACGGGGACGCCGACAAGTCCAGAGGTCCGGGAACCATATCTGCCTCGGCCACGCGGGTGCGACGAGTATCATCCTGCACCGTGACCTCTTGAGCTGGTTTATGAGCCGGATCAGCAACAGCAAAGGAGGGAATGCGTACAGAAATAGGCCCTCCCAGGGGAACGAGAAAGCATCGCCCATGCTCCTCGGCTGGGGAAACCTGCTGGCGAACCTGCGGCACTTTGAGATCGATCTGGGGTGTGCCCCAGCGTCGGAAGAGGCGGTCCACTAGATCCTGTCGTAGTTCCCACTCGTGGCACGAGCGCAGCTCTGCTGAGCGAGTCGGCAATGGTGTTTTTTATTCCTGCCATATGAAATGGCACCAGAAACATCCCTTGGGCGACGGCCCAATGCCACAGATCCTGCGCCTCCTTGGACAGGGCTGGGGATCTGGTACCACCCTGCTTCCTGATGAACATGGTGGTGGTGTTGTCGGTGAAGATCCTCACCACCTTGCCCTTGAGGGACGGAAGGAAGGACCTGAGGGCCCAAAACACTGCACGGAGCTCCAGGACGTTGATATGGAGGGATTTCTCTGTCGGAAGCCAAAGGCCTCTCGCGTGCAGATTTTCGGTGTGCACTCCCCACCCTTCCAGGGAGGCATCCGTGCTCACTGTCTTCTGGTGGCCCGGGGTCTGAAGTCCAGGCCCGCCGTCCGATGCGTGCGGGTGCCCCACCACCAGATCGCTCGCCGGAAACTCTCGTCGAGTGTGATCCTGTCCTCGAAGCTGCCCGTTGTCTGGACCCAGCGAGCGTCCAGGAACTCCTGCAGTGGGCGCATCCGAAGCCTGCACAGGCGGATGAGATAAATGCAAGACATCATTCCGAGGAGGGATTTGATGGACCTCACCTTGGCTGCGTCCGCAACCAGCATCCGCTGCACCTTGCCCAAGATGGCCCTCGTTCTTTCCTCAGACGGCGAGGCCAGTAGCGCCACTGTGTCGAGTTTCGCTCCCAGAAACAGTGCGTCTTGCGCAGGCACCAGGTGGGACTTGGAGTAGTTCATGGAGAATCCCAGGTCCGTGAGTAGTTGGATGGTCCTCGCCGTGTGTTCCGCGGCAAGCTCCCTTGTCTTTGCTCGGATGAGCCAGTCATCCAGGTAGGGGTAGATGTGGATCCCCTCCAGGCGCAGCCGCTCCGCCACCGGTGCGAGGCACTTGAACACCCTGGGTGCCGACCTCAATCCGAAGGGAAGGGCTCCGAACTGGTAGTGCCGCCCTTGGACCACGAATCTGAGAAACATTCGGTGTCCCCCTAGGATGGGGATATGGAAGCAAGCATCCTCCATATCCAACGACGACAGGAAATCCTCCAGCTGACCCAGGACGTGCTGGAGGGTGACCATCCGGAACTTCTGCGCCTTGATGAATTTGTTCAGTCGTAGGTCCAGGATGGGACGCCATCCTCCTGTCTTCTTCAGGAGGAAGTATCTTGAGTAAACTCAAGAGCCCCGAAGCCTCTTTGGGAGGAGCTCGATGGTGCCTTTGAGCATAGCCTTTAACTCCAAGAGAAATTGAGGGACGTGATGTTCCTTCCTGGCCACGGGGTGGACTCGCGGGCACTACTTTAGAAACTCGAGCGCGTGACCCTGGGCCAGGGCGTCCAGCACCCAACGGTCGGTGGAGATGGACTCCTACACACTGACGAAGTTCACCAGCCGGCCTCCCACTGGGGTGCTTCGGTGGGGTCCGACCCCACGGCCGGTTCAGTCCTGCTTCGACGAGGCTTTGCCGCCTTGTCCTCCCTGGCGACGACGGCGGGGTCCACCCGACTTGCCTCGTCGCCTGTAGGCTTCCTGTGACGAACGGGCCGCTTGACAGTAGGTGGAATATCCGCCGCCAGAACCTTTGGAGGCACCCTGCTTGCCTCTGGTGCTCCAAAAGGGCGGCCGTCGTTGCTGGAGAACACCAAGAGCCCGGGCCGTCTCAGTGTCCGCCTTGATGGCTTATAGGGAATCGTCCACTGTTTTCCCAAACAGGTTGTTCCCGTCGAACGGCATGTCCAAAACTCTGGTCTGCACGTCCTGCCGGAAGTCCGTTGCCTTGAGCCATCCACGCCGTAAGGCACACGCCGTTGCCCAACTGGCGAAAGCCAGTATCAGCAATGTCCGTCGCTACCGTAATGGCGTGGTCCGACGCCACGTCCCCTTCCTGCAAGATCTCTAGGGCCTCAGCCCTCATGTCGTCCGGTAGGAAGTCCAGCAGGGGGGCGATCTTGTACCACAATGCCCTGTCGTAGCGTTGGCAGCCTTAATCGTCGTGATGCGTCCCATCGTGTCCAATTTCTTTCCCTTGGCGTCTAAGAGAGGGGGGGCAAGGGGGGGGGGGAGTTGACGTGGAAGCAGATGCCGCCCCCCCCCCGCTTTCTTCCTGGCCGCCGCGGAGACGACCGAGTCTGGGGTTGGCTGTGCCCGAAGGCACAAGGGGGCCGCGTCCGGGACCCGGTATTTCTTCCCGTACCGATCCCTTCTCGCAGGCATTGTGGATGGGTTCTTGCGGAGGGAGACCCTCATCCCAGATATCGTCTAGTAAAGGTACAGCGAGGACCGTCTTCCTCTTGGTCTCGCGCCGTTGATAAAGGAAGCCTTCCTTCTCTTCCGGGCAGAGCTGGAAAAGCTTGGGTGCCCTGGCGATCATGGCATGAAACGATCCAATCTCGTTGGGTGGGGAAGCCCGGGAAGGGGGTGACGGAGGATCCTCGCCGTAAACTTCGCCGTCTGTCCCCGTCGCGGCCGTGTCTGTCCCCCTGTCACCCCCCCCGGGTCGTGGACGGGGAGGAGGGCTGAGACAGGCACGATGGTTGAAAAGGAGGTGGAGGATGAATCATTCTCTTAGGAGGAGGGCTCCCAGAAGGGCCCGGCTCTGGGTCCCCCGTCGGGAGCGGTTCCTCCATCGGTGGTAACGTCAATCTCGTCCTTATCTCCGAGCATAAGGTCTGTATAGCCAACAAAACGGCCGCAGAGTTGTCTTGCGGCACTGGTTGAGGGGGTTCCGACGGGCAGACAGGAACCTCGTCGGTACCCTTATGTTCGTCCCCCTCGTCGGGGTCCATCCCGACGGGCTGGTCTTCCTCCACGCCAATGCCGTGTTTTAAGACTTCGATCAGCTCCTCGTCAGAGGTTGAGGCCGAATCCACAATGGCCTCCCCCCCCCTTTTTCTTCTCCGTCGGAGGTTTCACGGGGGTCCTGTCGATGGGCTTGAAAGAGGAATCCCTCCGCGGTGGCAGGGAGACTCTGGGCCCCGAGGTCGCCTCCACAGGCGAGGCCAGGGCCGCCGCGACTGTCTCGATAGAGGCCTTGGCCGGGTGGCCACTAGGTGCGCTCACTGCCTTCTCATTAGGGGGGGGTGGGAGGATCACTGCCTCGCTCCCCCTCCGAATTGGCCTTCGAGCTCGACCGGGGCCTCTCCAGAAGCTTCGCCGGGTGCTCGGACTTCCTCTTACCCGAGCCAGAGCGTTGGCTCGTGGTTGATGGCACCGGGGAGGTTGCGCCCTGCCTGGCAACCGAAGAGCCCGACCGTTCAGCGCTCCCAGTGCCCGCGGACTCATGGTGCTTGGCCTTCTGTTGGGCCCCCGTCACCGGGGCGCCCTCAAAGGTCTTAGAAGACCGCTCAGACTTCTTTTTCTCGGCCGACGGGCTCTTCCCTTCCAGCCAGTTGACGAGACGCAGATGGCGGTCCTTCATGGTCCGTTCCGACATGTTCCCGCAAAACGTACAGTCCTTCTCCACGTGCGTCTTGTCCTCACAGGCAGTAGAGGCAAAGGGAGCGTTCATACTCCTTGAAGACATTCGCAAGCTGGCATGCAGGGCAGACCCTGAACAACTTACCGGGCGTCGAGCTTCCCTTCTCCTGGGCCAGAGAAAGTTCTGGAGTCCTCCAAAAGCGCGGCTTGACGAAATCCTCACCCTTGAGGGGCGTAGAAGAATCCGACACAGGTCCCCATTGATCGGATATAGAAACGGTGGAGCTTGAGGCTCTTTTTTTTCTGGGTCAAAAAAGTGTAATTTTCCTATGAAAAAAGCGCAAAAACGCACTAAAGCTCGAGAGCAATAGCACGAGGATCCCAACACTTGAACGTGCAGTAAAAATCTGAGGATGGCTGCCAGAGACGGGGCTTAGTGAGAGGGCAGTCATTGGCTGTGGTCAGTATGACGCAGAAATCAGCGATTGGTTACTACTACGAAAGTCAGATCAGAAACGAAACCGATTTTCTCTTTACCGAGGATTCCCAGCCTGACGGGGAATATTCATGAGCATGTAAATCCATGCCAGACCCCATGCTGGAGAATGTAATGTTTCAAACGAAATGCAGAAGTCTGAAACGACCATGCGTAAGCATCCAGCTTAGTTCAGATGTTTCAGGCACACCATTACTACCCTACAAAACCGTAAATGAGCAAACATTTCATGGACAAGCATTTAGAGGAAACTAAAAGTGAGAATAACTGAAAGTGACAAAAATCTAAATAAAAGAAAACTGATGCAAAAAGTATGTGGAATATACACTATGCTGTTAAGTGTAGTCTAATCAAATGGTGACATCTGAATAATGAATGCAACCAGTCTTTTTTTCAAGTCCCCGTAGGAACAGAACCGATTGGCATCCCTAAAGGTTATGTATTGTCGACTCAAAGGGGTTCTCATTTGATCAGAAAATGGGCCCAGGATGAATAAGGGATGGGCAGCAAACAGGAGTGTAAAACAATGTAGGTCTGTAGTTCCCAGCAAAAATGGAGTGCTGAAAATGACAGATCCAATCAAATTAGTGTGGATGTAGGCTTGTCGCACACAAAACCAGTGTGTCAATATGTTGTAGATAATTGGTAATGTACGGGAAGATAAGAGTACCTGAGAATAAGGTCTCACTTGATTTGATTTCTGTGGGAAATTGGTGGTTTTGGTCTGTACAAGTTGAACCCCACCGCCAGATCTGGTACTGCAGTGAAGAAACACCTGCAACAGAGTATACCCAGGGAAAGTCCTATGGTAAGAGCAAAGGAGGGAGGAACAATGAATGAAGAATGATGTTGAAGGCACAGAAATACAAGTGCAGAAGATGGCAAATAAATCCCCAGTCTAGCCAACACATGACTAAATGGTAAGTGAACAAGGTACAGGACTGAAAAAGCAACAGTTAAAAGGCAGACGGATAATGTAATGGAAATAGCAAGGCCAAACAAAAAGATCCTTCCTTTGTGCAACAGTGTGTAGGTGCGCGTTAAAGTCCTGGTTACAAACGGGCCTATGCTGCAGTAACTTAAGTGAACAGGCGGAGCGAGTTTGCATGCATCTCCAACCCAAGGTGCAGTCCGTGATTGAGTCCAGAGCACTTGGACGGCATACATTCTCACCTGTGAACTCTGGGGTACAGGCTTGCAGACACCCGAGCTAACAAAAGTCCCAATCTCCCGTTGGCAAGGTTCAAGTCACACAGCAACAGGAAGAGAGCAGGCTACTGCACGCGGTGCGTGAAGCTAAAGGAGCCTAGACATAGACAAAGGGTGATAGGGTAATGTGTGGAGGAAAAGCTGGCAGCCATCTTAGAGATGTGTGCACCGGTAGAGACCTGGCTGAGAACACTGAACAATTCTGTGTCAAGAAGAGGAAATCATCTGAACTCGAGAAAAATGGGTAAACCAAGTGTTGGGAACATAAATAAAAAACATGTGTTGAGCAACATAGGCCAATTAATGGTCTCATTCAAACCAGAGTTCTGCATCTCCAGTGCTGTTCCAGTCTATGTAGCCTGCGCATGACTGAAAAACGTTTGATATCAGGGCAAATGGCCTCCAGTATGAACCACTGGAGGTAGTCTACAGAGTGTCCTTTCTCAAGAAAAGGATTGACCAATGGACCTAGGACACACAAAGCTCCAACACGTTTCCTTCTGAAATACCTTTATGTAAAATCACGAAGAACTGTTCAAATACCATGTGTCTAATGGCGCCTATGAACTTCAAATCCCAGAATTCCACCAAGTACTGAGACTAGGACAAAGGAGTTTGAACAGGTACCACGAGCTTGAAACGCAACGTGCAGCCTAGTTCTTTCAAAAGCACCTGTGCGCGGGACATTGCCAGCTACTATCGGGAAGTTAGTGCAGGAGAATTCATGGGATGCTGTCCGTGAGGTTGAAGTTCTGTGAAATAAAAAAAATGTTTAAAAAACTCTGGGAGTAGGTATGGGTTGCATTTGAGCATCAGGTGTTCAACCTAACAAGAGTTTTCCATTTTTCTTTGCTTCCATGTTAGGTGAGCAATTGCAATATCTCCACGGCAGAAAAGCATCTTTCAAAATCTTCACTAAGCAAGCTCCGAAAAGAGCAGGAAAATGAGGAGTAGCTACTTGATGCCTGAGGGCTATTCAAGGGATAAAAAGGCGAGCACTTCTTTAGTTCCCATACCAGGAACATCCCCAGATTAGAACTGTGATGCAGACCCACTGGCTGAACATGCAGTTTTGAAGTTCAGATGTATTGGAACCTCACCCTTTCTATACTCTTAGCACTTGTTGTCTCCGTAAAATCATCTGACCTAGTAAAATGGTAGCTGTGGTCTTCCTCCCCTTCCAGCACTACCTGAAATGTTGTCAGTCCTATGCAATAGTCGCCCGTTTTGCTCCTCCCAGTCCACCCCCTTCTCACCTCCCCAATCCTCATCCCCCCCCCCCCCCCATTCTTCCTCCCACGGAAGGAGGAAGCCGTTTTCAAGAAAGACGGTTACAAAATGTGTTACCTGAACAGGACCTTGTGAATCAAGGCAAGAGACAAAGGAACTGTTTACTTCTCATCCTACTTAAGAATCCAGGGGAAGGGCTCCACCCTCTGGATCCAGAGGTTTCTAAATACCTTTGACAAAGACATGACAACCTGGTGCACAGCTCATTCCTGGCCCCTCACGACTTCCCGAGATGGAATTAGGTGGGACTGGTGTGTTCAGGATTAACCCCAACGTATCCACTGTATTTCAGGTGGTGGCCACCTGATTGTGGCAACTCCTCCCAAGTAGAGGAGTCTGACAAGCCAGTAGTCAAGATAACAAATGCTCAGTTGCCACTACTAGACCCAGTATCTACGTGAAGACTCTGGAGACAGAAGGAGCAGGATGACAGCAAACCTCAAATCTTGGATCATCTTGGGGACAGGTGTAGCAGGGATGCTAGGAAGTCCCTTTCCTCATCAGGATTACCTTTGGTAGGGTAACCATTTCGATGGATCACATGAATATTTAACCACTTCATGTCCAGGATAAGTCTGCATTTACCCAACTGTTTGGGAACCCAGACAACATAAAAGCCTGATCCTTCCCAAGGCCTTTGGAACTCTCTGGATTACCTTTTGATCAGTAATGCCTAGATGTGGTGCATCATGGCCTCACCAGCCCCTGGGCGGTCACTCATGTCCTGGTAGGAGGGGACAAATATCCTGCAACCCCTCCTTACTACTGTACAGTTCCAGCTTAGCAACATTGCAGAGGCTTATGAACCCCACTAAGCTCTACAGAAACGTCACAACTGTGGTCTCTGAATTCTAACAGCAGACTTGACACTACCAGGAGGTACAGGTGAAGTGGATAAAACAAAGTACCAAATCTGTAGTTACTGGCTCAGGCATTTGCATTCTTAGTCTTGGTTTGAGATCTACAATCAATAAGGGACATGTGTTCAGTGTATTTTGACATCTTCGGCACAGTTTGCCAGAACTGCATTAATTTGCTACTCTTACGTTACCTGGTGGCCTCCTCGAAGTGCTAGGAGGCTGAAATATGGTCTTAATTTCTGGATAATCAAATTGTGTGCCCTTTTTCACGAGTTGTATATTCATTCTCTAGTGTCTAAAATTCCTAGCCGTGTGAAATTCAGGCCCCCAAAAATCCTGATTAAACCGTTTGGGTCAATTATACAGCTACCAAGGAAAATATACAGTGAATTTCTCCTTGTACTTTCCCGTACTGCGCAAACTATCCGCTATCTTAATTCTCTTCACAGTTCATCCCATGCCCTAATACTACCGACATGGCCTCTCTCATCAACAAGATACTAAGGTTGCTCAGATATTTAACGTTGAAAATACCATGCTTACTCGTGCAATTTATTGTGCATTTGTAGGCGCTTATACAACAGGTAAACTGTTCAAAGTGCCCACATGGCAGCAGGGAGGGTACATGGGATTGAAAAAATACACAGTGGAGGATAAAGACCAACCTACTATGCCTTGCGAGTATTCAGGACATGCAAGTGCAGAGAAAAGATGGGAAGAGGAAGTGGGGGGTAAGTGCTGGAGGGTCTGTGCTCGTGGGTAGGCAGATGTTAAGTGCCAAGTATAGTAAGTGCTGGGCAGCGTTGAGCCGCAATAAGTGGTTAAGTGCAGGCCTGCAATGGAGTAGGCCAGTGGGTGCCGAGGCAGGTGCTGTGTGAAGGCAGAAGCTTAGGCGGTTGGGTGTGGGAGGTCAGGGCCCCCCTACCTCTCCCCCCCCCCTTACTGGACCTGAGAGATGCCAGTTTCGGCCTACCGGTCACCTGATTGGCTCCACTGTAGAGCCAATCGCTGTGGGGCAGCTAGAAAGTAGAAGGCTGCTCGCCAAAACTAAACTGCTGCAGCATTTTGGCATACACACCAAAACATCTGTGTGAAGATAGATATCCGTCCATGCACAATTTCTTCGGAGTGCTTCACTAGCCCAAGTTTGCGTTGAAACTAACAACTTCATTAGTTCACTGAACCACCCCCAAAAGCACTTCCTTGTTTCTCCTGAAATAATGCACTGAAAATACCCCTTTAAAGAACTGCATAAATGATGCCTTGACCGCGCCATCTTAAGTTAACTATGTACGTTTTAATTGCTTAAGTATATACTTCTTTAAATGAGAAAAGGTTGCTCACTTGATATGACATGTAGCACTTATCTGTAATTCTGGTATCTCTAGTCACTCTCTTCTTCCTTTAAGGCTAAACGTTGGGAGCTGAAGCAAGCCGTTACCGCTCTAGTCAAAGTCCTGTATGAAAGGTAGTCAACATTCCAAACCAGCTCACAGCTGCCTTTCTGGCAATCAGTTTTGATTCTCTGGCATCTTGGTAAGGGACTCGCCCACCTCCCTGACGAAAATAGGTTATGGAAGAAGGCAACTTCCCCCCCTCTCCACCCAAGCCTGCCCTCCCCACCCGAACTCAAGCACTCCCCTCTGAACTAATATGCCCAAACACACACACACACACACTGAGAGCCATCACTATTCTCCACCCCAAGCTATATTCTTTGCCGTGACCCGACAACTACTCAGACGTCCAAAGACAGCCTCCCAGAACGGGAGCCTGGCCCTGATGTCGGAACTTCTCAGTTCGTGCTGGAGAGGGAGGTTCACCCCCACGCCCTCCCCCCAGTTCCAGAATCCCTTGTTGGGTTGCCAGGTCCCACTATGACGTTTCCCCTCTGGGTCTAGAATTCATCTCCTGTCTTCAGCATATCAGCAGGTTTATCTGTCCCGATGACCTTGTGGACCTTGTCCTCAATCATCCCCAAACATCTTGCCCTCAAATGGCATTCATTTTGCAGTGACATTCTGACACTGCCACCCTCATGTGTACATGACTTCTGACTGCTCCTATGAGATGGCTGCTGCTTTCACCTCATCATAGGCAAAGTCAGGTCGATTTGACCCTTCAGATTCTGTAATACTGGGGGCATAGGCTGTACCCTCCTCCACGGTGTGCCTCAGGGTTCTCACTGACCCCACGGCAGTCCCCACCATTGTCCTTTCTCAAATTCTACCTCCTTTTTCTGTAAAGCATTTCTGAAAATATGTACCATCGGCGCTTGAGACATATCCTTAGTGACTTCCCTCTGCTTAGGATGTCTCTTCCCATGAGGGTAGAGAAACAGATCGACTACCCCTCTCCGAATAGTCCCTTCTGCACAGCAGGTTAAAGTGATGTGGATCTACTTATTAGGTAGATAAATCACCTGGAAAGGCTTTGATGTTCCTATTTGGCACACAGCTTTCATTACCAAAACAATTCTATTGATTTGTCATAAAAACAATTAAAATATTTACACAAATGGTCTAAGCGTCATTCACCACTTATGCGACATACATTTCTACAATAATGGAGTAAACTGAATTTTTCTTCCGACATAACAATCGATAGGTTATGCATATGAGAAAGGGGAAAACACATGACATTCCCTTTGCGGTCGACATATGTTCGGCCCTTTAGACGTGTACCAAACCCTCTCGGGTTGTCACTTAATCAGATATTGGGCCATCTTCAGGAAGTTGAGTTTCATTCCCCAGTGGTAGATTAAATGATCTACAAGAATACATAAAACATTTAAAGAAATCCATGCTAGCCTGCTAATTTAAAGGTGATGACAGATTGATCAACCACTTCCCCAACCTGTTGTCCATATGGTTGGATTTGGGACTTCTGAGACAGCACACTGGTAAGTAAATTCTATGGCATCCAGTGTCTTGGTTGCCTACAAATAGAGAAAGTAGAACTAATAAATGTTCCCTAATGTACATTTTGTATACTGTAGACAAAATCAAGTAAGTATTGTTCTAGGACTTACGTAATGCACGTTCATTGGATGTGCCTTCAGATAAAGGTGCATTAAGTCGCACCAAAACCCGGAGATGTGATCCACTGAATTGAAGCGGCACACCAGAGCAATACTTTGTTCAGATTTCGTTGTCAGCCTACAAAAAAATAGGCATGTTTCAAATACGCCTTTCATTTAAAGGCCAAGGTGTGTTTACATTAACAGATTGATAGTTAAGGTGTCTGTCAGACGCTATATTTTGCAGATTGGACAGCAATATAAAATGACGAAATACGTTTTTTTATGGATGGTCCTAATGCGGAGGTTTTCAAATCGCCCGCCGCCTCACATTGTATAGTGTAGTTCCATAACTTACTTGTGCGAGCATTGGCTGTTCGTCCCAACGCCAGTTATTCCATGCTGTGAACGGTGCCTGAGCTTTCGTATTGTAGTTGTTGAACTAGCTCAGTCACGTGATTATATGAGTTTAAAGGCACGTGACTATACGAGTTACGAACACGTGACTTAATACATATTGACCGCATTTGTGGTTCCTGTATTAGTTTGTGTGTTCATTATTTAGTGCTTGGTTGTGCCAAAAAGCTCTACTGCACATTTATGAAGTAAATGCAACGGAGACGCTTTGTGCGTCATTACCGTATATTTACTTGGTGTTTTAGTGGGATACCGTAAGTGTTGTGGTTGTTGCTCATCACAAACCGTGCAACTTGTTTTTTTGTTCGTGATGACGCACACATCAGAAATATATATATATATACACATATATATCTATCTATACTGTTAATTCTCTTAGGTAGAAGAGTGAACTGGGGCTGGAAATCCTAATGACCCATATAACTATGTGTGAAGTATAGTAGTAATATGTTAGCACAGTGTGTGTCCAACAGACGAGGAGCTCAATATTGTAGTGTTCTGACACTAAAAGCCTAAATCAAGAAAATTGCCCATGAGGGTCAATGGAGCTTGAAAAGGAGGGTCTCTCCCTCTATATATCCTCCTCCCCCCTCCCTACTACACCGACCAATAGATGCTGGGGACAATTTTTTCGTTTTTTTTTTAAAGAAAGACACCATTTTATTTATTTGCATTTTGTATAGCGCACTTGCAGCCCCCGGGCATCGAGGCGCCGTTACAAGAAGTTGTTGGACTTAGGATTCAGAGAATATTCAGAAGAATATACAGGTGACCAGAGGTCTCGGTTACACAGATGCAAGCAAGGATACACAAGATGCATGAAATGAGTTAAACAGATCCATATTGATGTAAGGTGCATTTTATACACCCTGTGATGACAGTTCAGACCCACATTAGTGGCCGAGAACTGATGCTGCAGGGTCGGAGGAGACAGGCGGCACACAGACTGAGGCACACTTCAGAGTGTGCCACTAAACAAAGTGGGTTGCTGTTTTTTGCAGCGTTCTTCAAAATGCCCTCTGCTTTATTCTATTAGCAGTGGCTTCCTCTCTGAGCCTTTCCACCCTCATCTGATCAGATTGGCCGCTTGGGCAGCCTTATTGGCCAACCGGGGACCGGCAGGCTTTAGCCGGCCTGTTGATTTAAGGCCCTCTTCTAAGGTATGCCCGCCGACTCCCTCAACCAGCCGGTCAGCTCGCTGCCAGGACGCTACATGAAGCCATTACCGCACTGTGACCCTCCCGGGTACTGCCAGTTCACAGCCATGATTCTGGACTACTAAGACTTGTACTTCCCACCCCATGGGTTAGCTTCCCCGCCTTCTGCCTACCCTTTCTATTCCCTTCACTGACTTCCACTCTTCCCTCTGCTTGCTTCTACTTGTCTCCCCATATGCTCTCAAATGCCCTAGCCTATGCGCCTGCCTCTAACTCGTACCTCACTTCTTTCACCTACACAGCCTTAACATTGCAATTTGGGCTGTTTCTGAAAGTCAAATTTGGGTGCGTTTTCCACATCACTATGGCCATAATTGTAACCTGCTAGCCCAGTGACTCTTCCTTACTGCTTCGCTTGCACATTTCTCCTACGTCTCTCCTCTCTACTCGCTCATGGCGTAATCCATCTCTCCTATCTACTCCAACTGCTTCTCTATCAACTATCCTTCCCGTCTCACCAAGTCTGGTTAGAAGAAATTCAAAAAAGATATCTTGGCTCCGAGCTATAGACCCCTCATATGATCTCTGTGCTCCGTTCCGTCTCCTCCTCTCCCATTAATGGCGGCACCCGCTGGGAAGTCCTCATGGCTCGGACCCCTCCAGAGTCATTAATATCTACCTGAATGGCACGGTCATGCTGCAAGGCCCTCAGGCTAATCTACTCGGTAGACTGTTCCCTCGCCAACTTCCTTTCATCTCCAGCTGTCCCCTACTCTCCTCCCTTGGCTACCCTGCCTTCCTTTCCGTCAGGCTATGCCCCATCTCTAGCTCCCTCCACACCTCTGCAGGGCATACCCCTGATTTGTACCCCTCCCCGGAAGGTTTTTAAGGCTGGCAACCTTCTTCATCTTGTCACTCAACTCTCGCTCGGCTGTCACTCATCTGACATCTGCCACCTCCTCAAAGAACTTTACCTTGATGGCCTCTGTCTTACCAAGACCTGGTTCACGGCCAGCTCTGTCACAAGTTGACACTCTCCTGACTGCTACAAGATCCTCTCCGTTCCCAGATCCAACCCACCTGGAGGGGGTGTAGCCCTGATCTACCACGAGTGGATTTCAGCCTCTATCATCCCCACTCAGACTTACTCTTTCAAATGCCTTGTCTGCAGGCTCTCTCGCGCCTAGCCACTCACTGTTGCTACCCTCTACCGGCCCCCTGGTCAAATTACCTCTTTTCTCCGAGTGGTTAGAACTCTCCTCCCTCCTGGCCTCAACCACTCAACTCCTCATTGATGACCTCAACATCCATCTTGATTTTCCCAGTTGCTCATCTGTGCTAGTTTGTGACCTCTGCGATTCACTCTCCCTCTCCATCCTCGGCCCAACTCACTGCCAGTCAGTCACACACTGTCTTGATTCCCTCTCCCTCTTTCCTCTCTCCCACTTTTCCTCCCCAAGCCTACCCCAGCACTACCACCTACCTGCTCAGACATCCGGCTCATGAAGCGTATGTCAGTCCAGGCTTTCACTGCCACCTTCGCCCTCCCCCGGCTGACACACCCAGACCAAGCCCTGTCCCTTCTCTACTCTTCTATTGCTGATACCCTTGATGCTCTTGCCCCTGTCATGAGCATCCGTAAATCCAAAGCCAAGTGCAATTAGTAGTATGACTCTGACCTAGCTAAGTGTAGGGTGGCTGAGAGGAAATGGAGGGCTTCTTTTTCATCCTCTGACAAACTGGCCTGTCGCCTCCTCCAAAGGCAATACCAACTCTGTCTGCACCAAGAAGAGAGTCCACATCCAAGCTGGTGTCTCTGTGGCATCTAACAACTCGGCCGAACTCTAAAATCTGCAAGTAGCTGGCCAACCCTGCTGCAGTCTCCACCTCTCAAGCTCTTTGCAATGCCCTTGTCCTGGGTTAAAACCCAGGACATCTTGGCAACCCTTTCCCCGCTCCCCCTCCTGTCCCCTATCCGTCTGTGCTTGATGTCCCTCATCCAGCTACCCCCCCCCCCCCTCTCCTTTCCTCCCGAGAGGTCACTAGACAAGTCCGATCTATGAAAGCCTCATCAAAACAAGCCCATCCCTGCTCTTCTAAAACCATTAAAGGAATGGTTTGGTCAAAAAATGTTATTGCCACTACGGGTCGGCCATGTGTTTAAGCCGTTAAAGTCGTTCGATTTTAGAAAAATTTCCTATGGACCTTACCCGAGTTTTCGTCCATTAGACGCACGCGAAAACAGGCATCAGGGAGCTGCCATTTTGTGATAATCCAATCCTAACATTTAACCACCCCCCTCCCCATCGCCCTGGCTGACCTGCTTTTCCAGCACCAAATCATACCCCCCGCCCCTGAGCCTGGCATCAGCAGATGCGTACCGCCCATTTCACATTTCACAACGCCAAAGCACGTCTCATGTCAACATTCGCTGCGCTTCAGCTAATGACGTGTCACCATGGAAATGGCAGGACGCCCCTTTCCTCAGTAAGTATAAACAGACCGTTTCACAACACAGCAGCAGATTTTCGATTCCATTCCTCCGTGTTACTTTGAGTATTCTTTGACTCGTTTCTGTGCTCTGGTCAGCTACCTTCGTTGCTTGTAGCCCGTGTGAACAGATATCAGTACCACCGCTATCAATTATTTTAGTTTGTTTAACACACAATGGCTACAATAATGCCCTACATGTACGAGTCAGTATACCGAGGAGGAGCTACTGGAAAGGGAAACACACGAAAACGATGGGTCTTCGGACGGCAGTTGGGAGGACGATTCAAGAGCCTGGACCTAGTCACATGGACGGTGTTTCCACCTGGTGCACATGCACTCGGTGCGAGCGAATGCCAACCGAGGACGAGAACTGCTGCTGCTGTGAAAACTCTGAATGCGTGGCCTACATTTTGGAAGGCGAGTCACGACCGCAATGCATCACCGAGCTGCCAGACTTCAGAGCAGCCTGCCTCACATGGTCCGTGTTGAGGATAATGATGGTGCTTATGCACAAACTTCGCCCAACTGTCGGCCACGTAATCCGAGTACCAAGTATGTATACTCTGCTTGTCATATATCCAAAATTACATATACATATCATTGTAACGCACGAAAGTCTTTCAATAGTGTGCAGTGTCTAGATAGCATTTGTCTGAACAAAATGCCATTAGTTACAAGAATTGTCGTTAAACTTTTATTAAACTTATCTTTGTCATTAAACAGTTGGTTTCATTCCTTTTCACAGGCGGTACAGACTGGTGGCCTATCGTTCCTTCACATGGTGGCTTCACGGGAGGCTTGGACACCGCGTTCGAAGAGTTGGCACCCGCCTGTGCCGTTCGTGCCATAAGAGAAACGTTCCCGAGTGACAGCGGTCAGTACAGGGGATTTTCTCTCGCTGTGCTGCAACTTGAACTGTACAATGTGTAAAGTTTTGTAGTTTTGTGTCATCAAAATAAGATACAAAATAAACCACCACATATATTTTAACAGTTTCGATTTTTTAATTCAAGGATGGACGTCAGACATCTGCTCGGAATGGGTGAAGTTCAGGTCGCTGTGAAGCGGGGTGGTCACTATCTAAGCTAACATAATATATCAATAATGCATGCACTAATACTTGTTCAAAGTCTTTCAGTCGGTCACGTCTCTATAAAAGTCACACATATCTATACTATCAATTAACATTGGATAATACAGGCCTTAGGTCAAGGGTCTTGACCACTATAATACACTGTTTGAAGTGTGGGTCTGTGCACACAAGAATCTCCGGTATGTGGCATTTGTTATTGATGGGCAACAATATACTGCAGTAGGGGTCTAATGTTAGTTGGGGATCTGCTATGTGGGCATGATGGCGTGGTCAGTGGTCTGGCACATGAAGAGAATACCTTGCAGGGACACAGGGTCAGAATGGCAGTAAGTTTCCACTGGCGAGGGTGCGTGGGCAAGGACACGTTTGTGGAGATGAAGGAGCTATGTGCTTAGTTCAGGCCGGTTCACATGCAGGACCGTGACCTCAGAGAGTGATGTGTTACATTTATTAGCTATTGCAAATACCTCTGGAGTTTTCCAGTCAGAGTGGGAACGAGGGTGTGGGCCATGTGCTCTGCGCGCTGTACTATCGCAGTGAGGCCTGGTCACCAAGATGGAGTAGAAAGGGGGTATAAAAATGGATGCCCTGTGTCCTGCTCAGTGTTGCCATCTACGCGACTGTCATCCAAAGTTATCACATAAGGGCAAGGGGCGAACCCACTACTGGAGGCACTTGGTACAAGTTTCTACTGAGAAGTAAAGGATGAGAGGGGCCTGATGGCCCCCTCGCTCCACACACTTGCCTGCACGCCCCATGCCCTCCATCAAAGGCGGTTCGCACCCGGGGATGAGCACTGGCATGGGGGGCAGTCACAGGCGCAAACGGCCAAGGTGCCAAACAGCATGTACACTTCAAAAAGGTATCCCACGCCCGCCCAGGGGCCATCGCTCACATGGCCTCCTCAGACCCCCGTGTCTCGAGGCAGGCCGCCCCCCTGCAATAAACATAATACCACAACATACACACGTCATTCATTCACAAACACACCCCTGTTTAATACTTTATAAACCACTTGATGTCTCATGAGAACATCTTTGTGCTTTGCAAGTCAACTCCGGAACCTTCTACCTGAGAAGCACTGATATCTATGCTAATCTGCTTGTTGCCGTGCCATCTGTGACCGCTTCGAGCAAACTCGTCAGTGTGCTACCTGTGGCCATCTAACCCCGTTCTCACGTGGTTTTGCTGCTCATGCATATCTGTAAAAAAGCATATCTCGTCCAATGTAACCACACGGACATGAACTGAATGTAACCAAGTATAAGCAACACTAACCAGCGCCACAATGCCTTAGGTCTGATGTGTGCTTTACAAATGTGAATAAATAAATCTACCTGTTCTCCTGCAACATACTGCTCGGCCTGCTGAATCCAACTGTTTGTTGGTCAAGGTAAGGCCATGTATCCTAGTCCTATTTCGGTCATTTTTACATTTCAATCTATTTGCTATTACAGTACCCAATAGAGCTGTGGTCATTGGTCTCATTGCTATTGACTTGAGTTTCAATTGTTATGCTATCAATAGATCTATTTATTTTCATCTGTCAATTGTCATTGAATTGCATCCTTCGGGGGTCCAGTCTATAATGTAAGCATGTTTCCTTTTCGTGCAAGACAGAACATCCAAGGGACGAGTCACATAATTTAAAAAATGTCTAACTTATGCAAATACTAAGCCGCACACGATGAACTGGTATGGTTCCGGCGACCAAAACAAACCTTGCATTCAGCATGATATGGTTCATTTACTTTGACATTTTTATTCATCAAGGTTTTATAATAATCTTGATATTTACTTTTCAGAATTTGCAACAATGCCTGCCTGTTCGATTAGCGGTTGCCCTTCGAAGACCCATGCCAAATCTGAAGGCACTACAATGCATGTTTTCCCGTAAACTGTTGATCGAATAAGAGAATGGGTCAGGCATTGCGGATATCCACTGGATGAGCTGGAAAGTAGAGTCCAACAAGTCTTTGAGGACAAGAGGGGTGATCGATACCGCATCTGCAGCCGGCACTCCCTCGAACATGTACACCACATCTTGGTTAACAAAGAAGAATAAACGGCGATCGACAGGAAAACTGCTCGCAAATGCTATTCCCACTCTATTCGTCCACATCCCGCCACTGGTGAGTCAAGTGTCCGTTTTAAGCTTTAGGCCTTGCGGTAGTGTGCCGAATGGATTCATTGATATTTAGGCGTTTCCAATTTGTAATACTTTCGACATTGATATCAGTGTATAGCTTTTTAAATAATGACATCAATATATTATTTTTAGATTTCATAATGCACAAACGAAATCTATATATGGGCACAGGCAACTGTGCTATATTGCGCATTACTCAAGTATTCTGTCTCCTTACATGGCAATTTTAAATATTGGCATTTCATTATCAAACAATTTACCTTTACAACTTCTCGACTATCCCTTGAATCTGAAGCAAGAACATTCTATTTCCGTCACGTGCTCGCAGTTTTCAACCACTTCTAGCGCGTATCAGGTAATCATACTTGGCTATTCCGCTACAGACTTGTTTTATGCATGTCAAGTAATAGTTTTGATGTATCGTGTGATTATTTTACCAATTGTTTGGTTAGTGCTTTCCAATTGATATACACCTTAGTTGTCGTCCCCTGGTGTTTGTTTTCAGTTATAATTAGTGTTAGCCATACTAATGCAAGTACTGTCTTTCAGGGAGATGCTGAAGCGTCCACCACATTGACAACAGCCCTAGATGTTCTTCTACAGCACAAGGTATGGATACTGACCGCTCCATCGACCGTGATCGTCAGGACTGGAACACTTGCCGTTTGATTGTTCTACACCAGGTTTCATTCGTGGTTAGCCGTTGATATGTACCCGTGTGGTCAACCCCAAGCGTGTGTTGTGTTTTCAATATTGTAATCCTTACTAATGCAAATATTATGTTTCAGGCAGTTGTTGAATCGTCAACCCATGCAGTTGATGCGGAGCCTGACATTCAATTAATTCCGGTGGAAGCGGGACCATGCGGATACGAATCGGCGCAACAGCTTTCGGAAGTGCGCACCACATTGACAACAGCCCTAGATATTCTTCAGCAGCACGAGGTATGGATACTGACAGCTCCATCGAGCGCGATCATATAACGTGATTCCATTTGCTATACTTTCTTCCTTATTAACACAAGTACTGTGTTTCAGGGAGACGATGGAGCTTCCACTACAATAACAAGATCCCATTTAGATGATGCAAACGTAAAGAAATCGGAGAAATAAGTCGATTAAATCTGATCATATTTAAATATTACTTGATTCTTTTAGACAATGCAACATTTGTGGTTATCTTTTTAGATGTACCTGTGCCGTCGACCCCAAGTGTGTTATGTTTACAATATTGAAAACCATACTAACGCAAGTACTGTGTTTCAGGGAGTTGCTGATGACTCCTCTTCAATACAATCATTCGTGGGAGTCCATGCAGAGCCAGAGGTATGGATACTGACAGCTCCATTAAACTAGGTCAGAGCTTGAATACTTGGCTATTGAGATGTACGGTTTATAGTCAAAATGTCGAATCCAATAATGTCGAAAGTCAAAAATTCGAAAACAAAAGTCACATTTTCTTTGGTTGCTTTTTCCCCCCCCCCTCGAAATGGGTGGGTTCACCTCCCCCCCCCACCACCCAAACGCCCTTTTTAACAAAAAAAAAAAAAATTGTTTTACCCTTTTTTTTAACCCCCGGAGCCCACAAAATATATATAAATAAAAATAAATGTTTGTTTGACTTTTTGGATTCGACATTTTTGTAATTTGACATTATTTGTTCGACATTATGAGTGGACACCGAGATGTACATGTGTGTTTGTCCTCACGTGTGTTTTATGCTAACAATATTTTGATACACAGTAATGAAAATACTATGTTTCAGGGAGTCGATGGAGCCTCATTCCGTGCTGTCTATGCGGATACAGAAAATAGTCGTTGCAGCGCAAGAGGAAGGGGAGACATGCGGATACGTATCGGAGCAACAGCGTGCAGATGTTGAAGGTCGAGTCAAAAAAGTTGCAAAAAAAAGAAACAAAAATAAGGTTACAAACAGTTCATAACTTTAGAATTTTTTTTGTGCTGGGGACTATGTTTTTTTCAAGTCAATTGTACTATACTTTATCTGGTGTTTAAACTGAACATCCCTTTTCCAATCTATCCTCTAGTTACCCGTGGGTGTCCGCACTATACATACAGACAGTGAAGCGAATGAGAGATGTTGCTTGCCAGACCATTTACACTATGGAGGAACTATTAATTCAGACGCCGCGTGTTGAGACTAGAGATGCTCATGTCCAATGGCCAGAACATAAAATGAATGTGTCCAGAGAATCCAGTAAAGTTGTAAAGGACCATTGCTACAGTGCGACCGCACCACAAGATGATGATACTGAATGTATTGAAGATAGCTCTAAAGTAGTCGCAGATCAATTCACACAATCTACACCCGCCAAAAAATTGCCATCCAAAAAGCTGTCGACATTGTTGTGTTCTCCCATCAATGTTGAAGTAGCAGATGTTGAAATGACAGAATGAACCAGCAGCAGCATTCACCAACGCATCAGAACTTGATAAAAGCAATATTTCTTTCAAATGTGGTGATGTCCTCAACGTCATAGTCCGAAACAACTTTGACGCAGGATGACAGTCTAATGAAAGAGGGCAAATCCATAGTATTCGACAGTTGTTTGATGAATATTCCAAGTATGCTGAAATGTGGGCATTCAGTTAGAAGGAAAGTATGTGGGAAGCCATTGATTCATGTGACTCGTCAAAAACAAAGCAGTAACGTCAAAATACATGCCGCCTGTAGATTTAAATCATACTTTCTCATGGTCTGCACAACCGATGCTGGGGAAACTGCCAGAAGGCAATCTACTGTGTGCAGCTGCCTCACTTTTTAGTGGGTCCAGTTTTAGAAAGTTAGAGTCTTTCTTTCAGTTTGTGGGACTCCATTTCATTTAAAAAACGCAGTACTACAAATACCAACATGATTATCTGTTTCCGGCCATTAGGGATGCTTGGAAAATTGAACAATTGTCTCTAGCAAGTACATTCGAAGGCAAACAATTCAGGCTAGCCGGCGATGGACAGTGCGACAGCCCTGGATTTTCTGCCAAGTACTGCACCTACCACTTTCAGGCCATGGATAGTAAGAAAATGTTTTGAGTTCGGTGGTCGTGCAGGTAACACAATGTACATCCTCAGTGGCCATGGAAAAACTAGGATTTATAAAAATCAGTGGAATATCTGCAATCGAGGGGAATTTACATCGACCTCATAGCCACGGACAGACACGTTTCAATTGCCAAGACAATGAGAGAGCAGTTCCCACATATTAAACATGGACCTCCCTCCTACCCTATGGTGCTCTCTGTCTCCCCTATCTTTTCAAACTGTTTCTCTATTGACTATCCTGCTCTCCTCACCAAGTCTGGTAGGCAAAAGTTTAAAAAGGACATCCTGGTCTCCAATCCAGGCCTCCCTATCGCTGACACCTACATCAGTGCCTCCTCCAAGGAAACTCACTGACATCCTCTTTGTCGTGCCTTCACCTGATCTATGGACCCCCCCATATGGTCTCTGCTCCTTCTCCTCCTCTCCCATTAATGGTGGCAACCGTTGGGACACCCTCCTGGCCTCCTTCCTATCCTCTACGGTCATCATTAATGTCTACTCTAATGGGACAGTCTTGGTCCAAGGTCCTCAGGCAAACCTTCATCTCTTTGATAGACACTTTCCACGCCTTATCAACTTCCTTTCTTCTCCTGTTGTCCCCTCACCCCTTTCCTCGGCTACCTTGCCTTCTTCCTCCCTCTCTGCCCCCTCTCGGGCGCTCTCTACACTTCAGCAGGGCGTACCTCTGACCTGTACCCCTCCCCGGAAGTCTTTCAAGGGGGCACCCTTCTCCACATTGCCACTCTGAACTCCCGTTCGGCTAACATTCCTCCGACATCTGCCGCCTTCTTGAAGAACTTGACCTAGATGTCCTCAGTCTCACCGAGACATGTTTACGGCCAGCTCTGTCACCAGCTTTGACACACTCCTACCTGATAGCTACAAGATCCTCTCTGCGCCCAGGCCCAACCGCTCTGGTGGCGGCGTAGCCCTCATCTTCCCTGAGTGGATTCCTGCCTCGGTCATTCCTACGCAGGCCTACTCTTTTGAATGCCTCGTCTGCAGGCTCCTCTCTCGCCAAGCCATTCCCTTACTGTGGCTACCATCTATCAGCCACCTGTCAGATCTCTCCCTTCCTCTGAGTGGGCTGACCTCTCCTCCTCACTCCTGGCCTCAACCACTCAACTACTCCTTCTTGGAGACTTCAACATCCACCTGGATGCTTCCTGTCCCCCCTCAACTCTTTCGTGACCTCTGCGACTCTCTCCCACTCACCATTCTCCCCTCTGGCCCGACTCATTCTGCAGGGCACACTCTCGATGTTCTGATCTCTTCAGACCTTCCCCCTCTGTCCCTCTCTCCACGCCTCTCTCCTGGAGGGATCACTTTCTCCTCTCCTCCCACCTCACCTTCTCCACCCCTCAGGCAAAGCCACCTTCATTACTGCCACCCTCCTTCTCGGTCATCCGACCCATGAAGCGCGGTCAGTTGAGGCTTTCGCCGCCACCAACTCACATCCCCCCCACTCCACCCCCCCCTTCGGCTGACTACCACAGCCCTCTCCACTCTGCTATATCTGATACTCTTGATATCCTTGCCCCTGTCATGAGAATCCGCCTGAGGCCCAAAGCCAAATGTAACTCCTAGTATGACTCGGATCTCGTCACCCTAAAACGCAAGTGCAGGGTGGCTGAGAGGAAATGGCGTGCTTCGTGTTCATCCTCTGACAAACTGGCCTGCCGCCTGCTGCAAAGGCAATACCGGCTCTCCGTTCTCACCAAGAGAGCCTTTATCCAAGCCCGCATCTCTGCGGCATCTAACAATTCGGCTGAACTCTTTAAAATCTGCAAGGAACTGGCCAACCCTGCTGCAGTCTCTACCTCGCCTGTCCCCTCCCAGGCCCTCTGCACGACACTGGCCTCACTTCATTTCAAAAACTCAGGACATCCTGTCCTCTCTCTCCTCCCATCACCTCCCTCCCTCTATTCCCTGTTCTTCCTCTGGCCCTTCCGCAGCCACCGCTCCCTCCTTCTCTGCCTTTCCCCTTTTTTCTGCTGACGAGGTTTCCAGACAAGTCCGATCTATGAAAGTCTCATCAAAACAAGTTCACCCCTGTTCCTCCAAAACTATCAAGGACCACATTGACTATCACATGATATATGATGTGGCATTTATAATGCGCCTGTACACAGCCCTACAGATCAGGTGCGCATCAGGCACCTTTACTCCTTAGAAAAGGGCAAATGCTCCCTAAAATAAAAAAAATTGGAAAAAGCCAAGTAGAATATTGTGACCCTATTTGCAACCTCACAGTTCCATGGTTGTTTGGACAAGTCGTGCATGTGTCACAGCCGGAAACTGTTATAACAACCTGATAGGAAGTAGTAACGGTTTTTAATGTGCATGAATAACTAGGTCTAAAGAAATTACAAAAACATTTCAGTTTCAGATACAACGCATATTTACTGGCTCATAAAAAAATAATCTCTGAACTGAACTTACATGTGTACTCCCTATAAAAGCATTTTACTCCCAATTTAAATAGGGAGTAAAATACTCCCACTTCCAATTCTTATCTGGAGCACTGCCTGTACACATGTGTTTCTAGGCGCGAACCAAACAGAACTGAATAGTAAACCTATAAAAAATGAAAATGAAAATATGTACCAGTCAACAGAGTAATAGTTCCATCTTAATTGGATGTTAGATTTGTTGCATAGTAGCATAGAAACACCTCATTGGGCAGAAGGGAGAAAGAAAAAGCAATATCCATCACAGTAAAATGTGGCAGAAGAGAATATGTGGCAGTAAAGAGAAAGTAATATGAATCCAGTAACAAAAGTGACAGTTATGAAGTAGCAAAGGAAGGTAAAGACAAACGAGTTAGCATCAAGATGCGAGAACTGACATATGAAATGTAAAAGAAAAGGGAAAGTAATCTTAAGAGAATGCAGTAAGGGAAGACTGGTAAAGCAGCCAGGCAAGAGACTGAGGATTCAGAAACAATCAGCAAAAGAGTACAAGTCAAAGCAACAGCTAAGGGGGGCGAGGGGCAGGTCATGCCACCTCATGAGGGTCGACTTCAACATCTACTTATATACTTCCATTGCCATGAATACCAATTTCGTTCCTTGTTTTTTCTTTTCAATATCCATGCCTAGATAATATGCAATGGCATTTGTAGGTGAATAACGATTTAATGCGCCTCAAAATGTGCACTACGCATTTCGGTGATTAAGAAGGGTTGGTAGAGTTCATTTAAATAATTAGGGGGTAGGGTGGTGCGGGAGCTGACCATGTCTGGCTAGTACAATTAGACTATAATGTTTTATCCCTGGATAAGATTTGTATGAGAAACACGCAACCACAGTGCGAAAACAGAATATGTATACATACATTTATTCAAGTTTGTGTGTGTTATGTTCTTCAATTTACATGCATACTATTTGCATTGTGCAGGGGGAGCAGATTCAAATGGGCAGGCATAAAAGCCCAATTCCTGTGATAGAAAAGAAAGTTAAATGGATGTTTGCAGCAACTGCTCTAGCCAACCCAATTAACTCGTTAATTGTAAATCTAGTTTTGGCAAAACCACCAAGGAACCACCTTAACCCTTTAAGTGCCATTGTTGTCCCCCCCCCCCCCAGTGCCACAGGTTTTTTTTAAAAATCGCGGTAAACACCGCAAAACCCGCCCAACATTTCCCCCGTCATTAACCCCTTAAGTGCCACGGACGAGCCGGCTCGTCGGTGGCAACCTGGAGCGGTTTTTACCGACGAGCCGGCTCGTCGGTGGCACTTAAGAGGTTAATAGGATTAAGAGCGTTTGATCAAATTGACATGCATAATATCCCTCTCCACTTGGTGCTTACATTTAGCCTGACCAGTGGCAAACTACAAATAACCTGTCTCACTCGGCATGCTGCAACACCAACAGATTACCTGCAGCTATGTTTTGCACCAAGGTTACTGTCGATTAGATATCATGGCAACTCAATTACGCTGGATGTCCCTTTTAAGTAAGCAGCAAATTCAGTTTTGGTTTTTCATTCTTTGGAGGTCAGCCTTTTGAAATAAACGAATGCAGGCTTTGATTTAGTTTACTGCACAAACTTGAAAAATTATTCAATGGGACTTTAAGAGCATTAGCTTTCGAGGTCCTATAGACCTTATTGATGCAATGCACGTTCAGCTTCCATGCCCACCCAAACGATTTAGACTGCAGAAAATCTATTAGTGCACAAGAAAGAACATGCGCAGCTGTATTGGGGTGGCACATGCAAAGTGGGAATAAAATCGTGTTTTGTAGCAATTAGGGAATGGCCCTGGCAGAGGGTAAGAGTGATTTAAGTACAGTAGTTAAAATATAGCGAGAAATACTGAAGCACCGGCATATATGAAGTGAGGCCTAGTATGTTGCAGACCCTGGTCAAAGTAGCTGCGTAGTCGAATCAACTCCCCATCCCTCGCCCCAGCAGGGAAACCCAACATGGAGGCTTTGAGGCCTGATAGATAACGATTGTATTTGTTGTAGGCCTACAAAACCAGAAAGGAATGTGAATGGCTGAGCATAGGCAGGGCAGCACCCATCCCGAAGGACAAGCTCATGAGAGCCAGGGTAAAGGTCTTGAGCTGCCAAAAGGCCCAGCCTAGACTTAGAGCATTTAGCACCCGCCAGAATGATGGCCATCCCATTTGAACTGTCAGATGCCCATAAGCAGTACACTCAAGCGTCAGGGAGCGGCAGCCAATATGGGGGAGCCAGGAGTGAAGCCATCCTGTGATTTCTAATATGGGGAGCAAGAGGTGATGCCAACAAATTGAGTCCCACAACAGGGAGGCATTTTTGGGGGGGGCGCCTGCATTGCTGGGATCAAGAGAAGCACTCCTTCTAGAGGGCCTGGTATCTACTGAGCTCATGTTAACCACCACGTGTGCAACATGTGACGGCCCATGGTGAGGGTGCCATTCTAAGAGGACCGCCAATCGGGAACCCAAGGGGACGGAGTCAGAGACCACTTGTTAGGGAGCAGGGGCAGATTAGAATGTGTCCAATCGGCCGAGGGACCTGGTAATATGTATACAAGTGGTAGCCAATCAGGGTTTGGGGGGGGGGCGAAAATTATACGTCATGAGCAGCAGTGGTTTGCCTTATAACGGGGTGTCTGCTTGAACTAACCGAGAGCTCCGTGGAAGTTGGGTTCTATGAGACCCTCTCACTTTTTATCCATACAAAAATGTTTTCCCTGCAAAGAGGTCCACCAAGCATTTTTCCTTGGAGAATGTTTTTTTCTTTGTCTGGCCGTCTGCTTTACAATATGCTGCAGTGAAAAAGGAGACACATAAGCATATACTGGACAGTTCATTGAGATGGAGAAAACATTCAGTTTGCAAGTTGTTGGGTGAAGGTATAGTATGCATGCAATGTAGGGTTGGATGGTTGTCTCATCTAGAAGTACCTATACAACTGGAAGAAGGGCACAGAATTCATGGAAACATGTCTCACCTGTTAGATGAATTTTAAGAAAACAAACCATGTTTGTACGTTAACTGTTCAATGTTTTATCTTAAATGTAGTCACAGACAGTGTTAGGTTGGCCCCAGTAATTTCCTAAAATATATGTTTTTAGAAACACATGGGAAGAAAAATAGGCAACTATATATATGTAGAAAAATGTCTTGATGGAAATAAAGGGGAAAGAAAATGTGAATAATCCATGTTTTACCATACATTATTCAGATAAGTAATATAACCCCCCCACCCAGCAAACAAAACTCCGAACAAGTAATGCAATACCACCAGCCCCTACTACCATTTTAATCTCACATCTACTTTAATTACAACAATGTACAAATACACAAGAGTGCCAAAAAACAGACTCATTTTGGCTACGTTCTTCATTCAACTCAGTGGTCTTCAACTAGGTGTCCAAAGAATGTCTGACAGGGTGTGGGGGGTGCAAATATCTGAAGTACAGGCTTACAGTGACTTTTTTAAAAGAATAAAAAAACATGTATTGCTTGTGCCTAGAAATATTTTTACGGTGGGGGGGCTATAGGAGGGTTTAAGACTCAGAATAACAATTTGAAGACTGATTTTCCTTTTCCAATAATGAAGGCACAATCAATGGAATGCCAATTTTGTTTTGCAGGTCAATCATCTTCTCTCAATGCGTTCAAACTTCGTGTGAACATGCACAAACCAAAATCAGGCCACTTTATTCAATTTCAACAGAAACCATACATTTTAGCGGGCCTCAAAAGTTGCCCTTGCTACTGGCCTGTTGCAATTGAATCTTGTCGAGTAAGAAATGGTGTTCCATGTGTAAGTGGAGAACTGAGGAGTTCAGTAACTTGTCAGGCTAGTAGCCCGCAACTTGAGATTTTGAGACCCAATTTTTGAATTAAAAAAAATGGGCATCTTCAAGACCCAAAAGCTTAGCCTCTTAATCGACTGTTAGGACCATCTCCATCAAAGTCCTTTTAATTACCATATGGAAGAATTTTCAACAGGGAACATTACGTCCTCCATGGTCATCTATTGATGCCATGCTCAGTTTGCCATAGGCTAGAGCACAATATCAATCCTGCATGGAACTTAAAATCTACCAGTCCTTCATGACAGCTAGCAGCAAGAACGAGTTGCATTTTCCAGTTTAAAACTGTGTTTTGCAGCCTGCATATATTTTTGGATGTCCATAAAATAACGAATGTCTGCATTTTGTTGCCACCTTTAACTGTAGCGCAGGTATTTAACATGTCTGCTTCGATGACATCCTCCTGAAACGGACTGCTGGCGAACAGGGACTCCCCAACTTCCACAGACGTTTTAATGAAGTCGTCTCAACAATCAAACTTTCCTACTCTCCTGAAAAAGTACATTTCCTCGACTCAATTTTTCTTATTTCCTACTGTGTACAACAACTTAGCCCCTAGGCTACAACTTACACAGTAGGAAATAAGAATGTTCAAGGATCTGTATAACTTGAGTGTGTGTGGTGAAATCAACCACTTTTAAAACATTGTATATTTTTTATATGGTGTAATGCATTTTTTAGAAAAATGTTTTTTGATACTTGTGCTGTTTAGCAAATGAATTAAAATATGATCTTTTAATATTGGATACATGTCATTCATTAGACTGATACAGCCTTTATTTGGCTAAATAAACTGTGTGACCAGGTTTCAGATTGCTGAGGGTAACATGTGTTAAAGAAATATGTATACGTCCCTTCTTTGGATTAAAGAGACATTTTTGTACGATCCCATTTTTTCCAAAGCCATTCAACTGCCACTGCACCAGCCAATGAATTTTTGTCAAACTCCATCCAACCCAGCCCCATCTGCCAAAAGCTTTCCAGAAACTGGTCATGTCCCTAGTCAAACCCCACCCTTTCCTCGCGATTGGGATGCAACACAATCCTGAAATGGATTTAGCACAAAGACCACACTTGGCTCTGCAGGTCATAGGCCTAACAAACTGGCTATTTATCCTCCTGTTCAGACTTCTAGAGGCACAAGCCTGATATTTTGGTGATTGTGCTACCACTGATCTTGTAAAAGGGACTGGCCTGACATACCGAGCTTCAACTGGACTGCACATACAATGACCGACACCCAACCAACACCTCCTGAGAGCACACCAACAAGGTAGACTGCTTTATTTCTTTTCCCTCTACTCTGACCCTTGCCCCACGTACCATTGTACCCAGGCACTCAGTGTACTATTTAGGCCTCAGAGATTGCAATGTGTGGGGGAGTTGAACATCCACATGCCTTTCTGAGCAAAGCTACAAAATCAGGTACAGATAACGGGTTATCTGCAGGAGGGGTTAGGTAAGTTACGTTTTTCAAATGCTACATTTAATCTCTGCCTAAGGAAGTGGAGATATTCCACGAATGCTTGCAAATAAGCAAAATTAATGATTGTTAGCCTAAGGTATCGACTTGTTTTCTTCTGGATCAACATTCTATTCAGATACGTCAGATCCAACCATTTATTTATGACTCCAGCACTGCTACTATAGCCAGGGCTAGGCGCAACCTTGACTAGAACAACGCATTACTTACTGATGCTCCGTCATACGAGGTTGCATGGCTTCAATTGATACAGAAAGTGGCCACTATGATTGTAACCAACATGCCTGGAAGATCACATCACTTCGAAGCCTGCACTGGTTACAAGCTGTCCAAAGAGTACAATTCAAAACAAAATAAATGTATGGGGATGCTCCCTCATACCGTAAAACTAGTTTACAATCTTACAAACCATTTTGTTGAAGCACTCAACTGCTCCTAACAAATAAACTCTCCAAGCGTAGCCGTGCTGGTAGCAGACCCCTCCAAACCTCAGCCTCAGGTTGGTGGAATATTCAACCACAGTGATTGTGCTTCGACTCCAATTTTGACTGCGTTAATTAAAAAAAAAAAACTGCTGCCTTTAATAAAAAAACTGAAAACATCTCTTCAAAGAACACTGCTCATTCTCTTGGCCCATTGTGGTCCGACTCCTGGGTAATTGACTGCTATTTCCTTATTGTAACGTCTTATATGCAAAAGTGCTTCACAAATAAACAAAAATAAAGAGTTGATGCGAGAGAAAGGTGGGTGTGTGGCTAGCTAAAGTCCATAATAAATAGATGGCAAATGTCAGGTAAACTAAAAGAGATAGTAAGTCGGCAGATGAGACACCATGGGCGAGGGGATAGTGACATTGAGAAGTGCCCACTATTGGCAAGTGTGAACGTGGCCTTGAAAAACAGATCCTCTAGTAAGATTTACAAATCTTACTTTGTTGCAGACTGTGGTGTTAAATGAAAAGCATATCTACAAGACAATTGGCACCTCATTTCAATCATAGGTTCATTGCTTTGTTTGTGCATTTATAAAGCGCTACGAACCCTCAGGTTGGTGAGCGCTGCTTATTTCCTACAGTGCGTGGTGCTCATTTATCGAGCTCGGAAGGATGAAAGGCTGAGTTTGGCCCCGATGGGATTCGGACCTGCATCAGCAGGCTCTGCACGGATGTCAAAGCGAGCACTCTACTCGCTGTGCTATCTGATCGGTAGTTTTGAATGATGTTCACTATGTAGGGCTCTGCAGAGACCCTTTACCAAATAAATGGAATCAAAGTTTTTCCCAGGAAGGTAAATGCTTTACCCTTAGTTACACTGTGCACAACAAGTACTCTTTAAGGTTGTTAGCCTTATAACATTTCTGAAAAGTTAAAAATAAGATCTCACTTTAATCTGCCAATGCCTCTAATACTTTCTAGTTCTCACTAGGTTGGCGACTCAAAATTGTCGGTTTGCAGCATCACTGTCCCATTTTTAAGCAAGGTTTAAACTTTTTTTTATCTAAACAACTTTTTATAGCGATTTCATATAATTCCATAGGACTACATGAAACATGTTCCTGGCTTAGCGGAATTCACCATATCTAATAGTTCTGATAATGAGCTTGATGGTGCTCCTTGCACAAATAATGGTATATGTAGTCCCTTCTCAAAATACAGCTCTAATAAATCACCTTCAGTTATTAGCCTTTATTGCAATAGTGGCATCACTGTGCACAAGTGAATTTATAATTTACTAGCTTAATATAATATAGCAGGATATGATGTGACTTCTCCATAAATCCACGCTTGCATTGTCCCAGTACCCGATTGGGAATTTAGCAAATACAAAAACAAATCCAAAATACAGAAATAAAACCATAAAAACTACCATTTGATTGGCTACAAAAACGTTACCGCGGGTGTAACTTGCAATATGAGCGACAGCATAAATTAGCTTGAAGACCTCCAATACAAATATGTGTTTTGAAGAGTTCATTTCATACGGGTGTAGAGTGTACAAAAGCAAATTAGCACCCATCTTGATCCTAAGGGCAGTGCACCCATCAGCGGGCTGTGAGGATTGTTCTAGATGGGCCCAAAGGTTTGCTCCTTTTACGCACCTTGGGAAAAATAATCTGGCAGCCACCCCGTCCTGTGGGTAGCAAGCTCTCTGGGGAATGCAATGGGCTTAGGAGCTCCCATTTACAGGCCTTGGGAGAGGAGTTGTGCCCTTCTGCATGGGGACTTGCCTGGTGTTTACAGAAGGATCCAAGCACGTCAGCATCCAGAAGCCCAGCATCAGAGCACCAATGAACATAAAGATGATTAGGTGAAAGTACTGGGCTACCCCTTTGCCTCTGCACTCCGGTGCCCCACAGACAAAGTGATCAAGGCCTCTCTGCTACGAGCCCGTTGATGGCATTTGCACTAAAAAATCTATAGGCTACGCAAAGCGTTCAGCAGCTTTGAGGATGTGACACCCAGCTCACGTCTCCTTACAAACAGGATCACTACAACTTCAAGATTCAATGACTGCTGCGATTCAACCACTGAATCCAATGGCAGGCAGTTTGCCCACAATCTGCAGAACATAAAGAGTGCACATCTAGAACAGGAACGTTCTACAATAGCTGCTATTTTCTTCATCTCAAAGATGACCCATTTTCTAATACTTTGAAGGATAAGCAGAGGAAAACAAGCACTTGTGTTAATCCCCCTGTAAGGGCAACTCACGCACATGTCAAATGTGCCTGTTGCACACATCGAACATTAAAGATTAACTTACAGCGATCATTCATTATAAATAATAATTTAGCATTCATATAGTGCTACGAACCCTCAGGTATCTGAGCGCACCCATTACCCACGGTGTGTGGTGCTCATTTATCGACCTCGGAAGGATGAAAGGCTAGTTGGCCCTGCCGGGCTTCGAACCCTGCGTCAGCAGGCTCTGCACAGATCTCAAAGCAAGCGCTCTACTCGCTGTGCTATTGGACCGGTATGTCGTATGTTACACACGATGTGTGGAGGGTGTATATGTGCCACTCAGGCAACTTTTGTGTGTGTGTGTGTGTGTATATATATATATATATATATATTGCTTTGAGAACTTACTAACCCCGCGTTCTAGGTCTCCGCAGTGGACACATTCAGGCGTTTGACCGTGAGCAGATGAACTGCTTCATACGGAGGAAGGACCCTAGATGATGAAGAAGGCAGCAAAAATAAAAGTAACTAATACACAGACTAAATTCGTTTGATGATCGAGGGCCACAAAGACTAACGCTGTAGGGGCTGGTTAGGTAATTTGTGTATGCTCTGACATTGTGGGAACACATCACAGGGTTAGAAAGACGGTCGAGGTACCATAGGATGTTAGAACAGCCCTCCAATCACGTTATAACTCGGACTTCTATTGCACATCACCAAAGCAGCTCTGAAAAACTGGCTAAAAATTAGGTAGCGTACGATTGAAATGGCAAACATTTTGAAAAAAACAAACATCTTTTAGTGACGAAAGAAAGGGAAATCATTTACTGATAACCGTGTAGGATAGCAGGATTTTAAAGATTTTAACTAGGATCACCAACGACCCAACGGTTCTTTTTCTGAACATGCGTGTCAAAACTATAAAAATATTTGTTCAGATTCGTACAAAACAAAGCTCGACAGGGATAGTAGCTTGCATGCTATACACGTTTGCACCACTGTCGAACTCACGGACCTACTCAATTAAAAAAAAAGAGTATTGGAAATGTTTACCACTCCACTCGCAGGAGACCAAAAAGCGCAATCAGCATGGATCTGCATATAGGGAGGGGCATAGAAGCACCAGCGATGCAATACAAAACCAATGGAAAACCCATCACAATATCTTAAAAAAATAATAAAGGGTGCTCCTTTCAACTGCACTTAAGTATCAAATAGGTTGGATACAACAAAATGACACGATTTAAGAGGGATGCATTTTGGAAGGAAGACGCGTACTGCGGTTGGACGAACAATTACTACCCCTTGTGTCAGCTGAGAAATGGTAGGAAGAACCCAGAAGCATAGCGCCAGCAGCTCTAGATTTAACTGGGCGGGCACAATCGGCTGCCTCGGAAAATGTGACCGGGCGAGTGCGGTATTATTGTGCAGAAGCATTTCTTGTGTACATACCATATGGCGTGCATATATGGGCTGGCAACAGATAGTTGCTGCATCACAGCGCTAAACGTATGAAACCACTCATGAAACGAAATGATTAAAAGACTGAACCCGCATCATTCAGCGAAACAGTGCCCAGCGTCTAGACCAGTGGTTTAACAGCTGTCATGGAGCGATGCCTACCAGAACGAGAAAACGTGCTGGATGTCGAGGAAACGCCACCTCTTCTGTTAATAAATGCACGTTCTGCGCTGCATATGGCTGACGGGGACATGCTTGAGTGTACCACCTGTGCAGCATCTCACTGGGGCGAACAGAACACCCCATAATAGGGCGTCATCCCTTGGCATTTGGATAGATAGCTCTCAAACCCCAATAACTAACCCCAATCACATGTTCCAGTTCAACGGTGCCCCCTGCCCAAAATAATCCAGTGGGGGAGGTCCTCCAACTAATTTCCAAAATAATTTGCTTTTAGAGCGAATGGACATCCACAAAACGGGTCCCATCAAAGGTCTCTCTATAGGATAAGCGGTGCACCCCTTATTCCAACTGCAGCCCCCTGAAGGCAGAAGGTCCCCCCCTCCCTCAATGACAGCATGTAGCAGTCCCACCCACCAGCATTCCAGCTGGATACCCCCAAAACCCAAAGGACTCCGCTGTGTCAACAGGGCGTGAGAGGTTACCTGGTGTGAGCCGCAGTTCCCCACCAAAGGGCGCGGTTTGGGGCGTCCCCGGAGTGGCTTGAGCCGAGCTTTCCCCTGGCCGAAGACCGCACCTTTGCGGAGACGGTGTGCCCGGAGAGCCGGGAAGCGGGGCGCACCTCCTTCGCTTCGGGGACTGGGACTGCGAGCCGAGCAGGGCCTCGAACTCCATGGGCCGCTTAAGGGTGGCGCCGCACGCCATGTCTGTCGCCGCGTGCGCCGAGAGCCTGGTGGGGGGGCCGGGAAAGGAGGGGAGAGCGCGAGCCGGTGAAGCAGCCGCGACCTTAAGCCCACCCGCCCCGATCAGCACTTTCGCTTTGACGAAGAAACAGCAATGGCGTCTCTAGCCCGGGCAGCCGGCCAACCGCCTCTAATTGTGATGTCACAGCAGGGCTCGCCCACCATTGGCCAGCGGGGACGCCCAGAAAGCTACATCCGGGCCCTTCTCTGGGAACATGAGGAAAAGCCCGTCTCGCGGCAGCGCTCCGCTGTCTTCAGTCAGAGCAGCGCTTCAGTCACGGGATTCGGTTCACGAGGCAGAGTCTCTCTCTCTCGGCTTGACATCTGCAGCTTACGGAAACGTGCTGTTACCGTAAAGCGTTTAGTGACCATTGATTGTCATGCTCATTTGACCCCCTCTGTTTTTCTTTTACTCGGAAAATGCGTTCCTTTAAACACTCCACAGCAAATGTGTAAATAAATTATAATGCAATAAGTTATAGATAATTATTTTTACAATCTGTAATTTCAGGGCAGAAAGAGAACCTTTTCAGATGGTTTCAACAGTTCAAAATCAACTGAATTTTTTGTTTCTTGATCGTGGAATCTACTATATTTTCGTTAAAATATACCCTCAAAGATGGCTGACCTGTCAACAATGGTAAGCGAAGCCTCTTTTAGCTGGTAGTAGAATCGTGATAGCCTTTCCTTTTTGTCTCCAAAAGCTGTGCCCAATGTTTCAGCTGGTGGGTGTTTGTGCCAGAAAATAAAGCACTGGGTGTCCTGTGAAAGCAGAAGTGAATATAGGAGAGTCCAGAACAAAAGCAGTTTGCCGAATTGGATTCTGCCCTGCAGAAATACAAGGATGGGTAGAGGTTAAAATACCCACTCAACCATTACACTGCTACAAAGCAAGAGCCAACACAATCATTAAGGTAGAAAAGGCACAGTTAAGAGATCCAGTTCCTTCACCAAGGCAAGGCTATACTTTCAAGAGGGATGTGAATGTGGTTCAATAGCAACCCAAACAAACGGTGAAGTAAAAGAGTCTAAAATAAAGGAATGTAGATTCAAGGTTCTATCAAAATATGTATACTTGAACACACCATGTACAATAATACCTAACTTAACCCTACCTCTCAACTCACACGCTTTTGACTGACGTCACCCGCCACTTAGGCAGCTCTCACCCACCAAGCTCCCTACACGCCCATAGGAATCAATAGGCTTTCACCCTCCAAATGCAAAATCAGGTGTTTTCATCCCCCAGGGACGTTGAAAGGTTGAGAGCTATGACTTAACACTACACAAAACATAGCTCTCAACCTTTTGTGGCCCCTGGGCGGGTGAAAAAAGGGGATTTTGTTTTGGGGCGGGTGCAAGTCAATTGACTTATATGGGCATGAAAGGGGCTTGGCAGGTGAGAGAGCTGCTTACATGGTGGGTGAAGCCCGCCAAAAGTGTGTGAGTTGAGCAGCATGGCAAAACCCACCCGTGAGGAAAGAATACAGAATAGGCAAAGATAGCTAGATGCAGCATTCTTACATAATGAATGGGGGCCGTAGGGTAAGGCAAGCAATAACCATAATGTTCTTTAAAAGTATATGTTCTTGGGTGCAGAAGGGATAACATGACATAACCCATCTCTGGGGCCCGAAACATGGACCAAGTGGGACAGTTAGCAGTCAATAGTATCTTTGAGCAGTTCTTAGTGGTCTGGCAATGTCAAATCAGACTTCTTGGTGCTGCGTCAGTAATTCAAAGATCGGGAGAGTGCAAAGGGCAACACTGCAGGGTCCTGGCGGTCCGAATGTGTTAGGCAGTCCTTGAAAACACACCCAATAAGTTCAAAGGCAAAAATATGAGGATTCAGGGTCCAATGGCTCCCAGGGTGCTGTGAGTCTCAATCCAGGGACAAGATGAGTCCTTTTCTCATGCTCCCAAACACAGGGGAGGGTGGTACACAACTGCAGTGATCCTTTAACGGTTTATAGTGATAATACCGAAAACAAAAATCTCGAAAACAAAAATCTCGAAAACAAAAGGCCGAAAAAAAAAATATCGAATTTTTTTTATGACGTTTTTTTCTCGAAATGGGGGGGTTCCCCCCAACCCCCCTTTTTTTCTATTTTTTTTTATTTTAACCCTTTTTTTTACTTACCTGACCCCAAAAACACATATAAATAAATAAATAAATAAATAAATATTTTTTTTTCTCGAGATTTTGTATTCGAGATTTTTGCAGTTCGAGATTTTATTTTCGGTATTTTGACCGACCACCCCTTTAACACAGTGGGTTCCTGGCTACCGCTGTGGCTGGCAGAGAGGTAGGTGTGGTTCCAGCAGCAGGTTCACTACCAATGGTCCCTGGGGATGGTTAGGGGACAGAGCTTGCCTCTGCCTTAAAACACCTGCCATCACCTCACAACCAGAGCCCCCTGAAAAGGACTGCTCTCCCAGCAGAGTCCAAACAAAATCATGTTCAAGGTTTGGAGTCCAAAAGATCATTCAAAGAAGTGACATGAGACCCACGTGATCGGACTAAAAGCTTGCCTGCCATTGTGGTTCAATCTCTGTTCTTGAAAGAAGTGGACTTTGCCCTTCTGACATCACACCCAAAGTGCTTTGTGCTAGAGGTAGTGGAGGGGACAGGATCGAGAGGCAGATAGAAACAAGATGGTTCAACCGTCCATCAACTGTACAGAGCTCTCCCTGTCTACACTCCCTTATCTCCTCAATAGGATCAAAGGCCTTTAGATATGCAGCACCCTGCTGTGAGGCCACGTTTTTTGTGAATGGGTGTGCCCTTTGATTCCTGTTACCGGGCCAGCTTCCTGTGGAGTGTCTGTCCATGGGAAAGGGTGTTACATGCCATTACAAAGGATCAGAGAAGCAATGTCCCAGGCTACATGAATGCCACTGAGGCAATGTCCAACCTGTCTGGGGAGAAGACAAATAACCCTACCACAGCTGCGCTGGGCCTAAAGGACTGACACTTGTGATATCAATTTGATGTGGTTTGGATAACTATGACAGATGCTTCCACCACAGCTTAAATTCAGGTATGGCTTATATTTACAGTTTAACTTGCCACTAGGACTGCATCCTTATAGTTGGTGTGAGAAGGCATGGTTTCAAGAGAGAGACAGACTCAAAAGTACTAGTTTGAAAACCTTTATTAACAAACTTTGTGGGGTTGGTGTAATGCGTACCTGGCCCTAACTCTAAGGGAATTGTTCAGCCAGCTGATGCTTCTAAGGGCCGTCAATGTCCGTAAGTCCAAAACCAAAGTTTGTCTGTGTCCAAACCTATGCTTGCCCTCACTCTTAAACCAAATCTGGTAGGGGATTTTTTTAAAGGTGAGGAAGGATAGCTCAGGGGCGACGCGTTTGTCTTGGAAGCAAGATAACACAGCGCAACACAGATGTGAATCCCGCGCTTAGAAATCACGCCTCGTATTAAGCACGTTCTAAATGAATGGTTATAATTATAAAGGAAAAATGGATACTGAAAAATAAGCAAATATGAACCACAGCTGGTTTCAGGCAGTCTTACCAATAGGTGTAGTTCTGCCAGTTCAAAATAGTTCAACTCAGAAAGGTTGCCCTTGGAACCTTCTACATAGGACTCTTGCCGTAAGTCAATAGAGTTCACAATGTCTCTGGGTCTCTTGGGGGTTCCCTTCCCCAAGCTTCAATCCTTCCAGTTCTAAACAAAAAAAGACACAGTTCCTGTTAGGCCTCTCAGGGTTCCCTTCCCCAAGTCTAGGCCTCTCTTCACAAACCCTAAAAATGTCTTTAGCGGGCCTCTTAGGGTTTCCTTCCCAGAGCCTAGGCCTCTCTGTGTCAAAGGATACACAGTACTTTACAACTCAACTGAGGATTCACAGTTCCATTCAGTCCTCCCAGGGTTCCCTTCCCCAGGTCTAGGCCTCGCCTGTAAAGTTCACAATGTGCTTATGGGCCTCTCAAGTTTCCCTTCCCCAAGCGTAGGCCCTTTTTGTCTTCAAACAAACACAGTTCTTGTCAGGATGTACCTTTTCACTGTACAGTTCTTTCATGGGGGTAATATCAGAGACTTTAGAACATACCGGGCTCTTTGCTCCTCCCAGGTGTTACTGTGGAATCAGAAAATACAATATTAAGGCTTTTACACCATGCAAGAGGAAAATACACCGACACAGGCTTGTAAAGATTCCCAGGATCTTTATTACAAAACTGAACAGTTTAAAACAAAGTACACAAATAGCTATTTGGCTGTCAATACATCACAGAGACCACCAGCAGGGTTCAATGTGAGCAGTGAGCAGGATTTGCTAGCTGGACATCAGCGTATTTATACAGTTTATTATAATGATGTCCAGCCTCCTGCAAGTTAATCCTGTACTGGGCTAGGGTCGCGCCAGGTTCGTTCCTAATTTACATATCTCGTGCATGCGGTTTACTTTTTAATACATTCACTAACAAACATTATTATTATTCCCTAGTTTAACGTTACACGCTTTACACATTGCTTTAATACAGATCAAACAAATGTTTCGCATGTCATATTTGGATAGCGTTATTGTTCTTGTATACTTGTAGGTTAACAATGCTGATTCAAGTAATCCCCTGATCCCGAGGTCAACAAAGGACAAGGTCTACATGACCCTAACATGTAGCCTGAAGGCAGGTTGGACATTAACTCTCCTACAGAGGTTGAAGAGGTTAAGGCAAGAACAAGAGCACACGAGACGGCCATTTTATACTACAGGGTGACTTTGAACAATAAACTAAAATGGCGGCTCTAACCTAAAATGGAGGCTTGTGATGCTGGAAATGCATTGGAGGGAAAGGGCCTCCGTATCCTTGTCCTTTACTGCTTTTTATCGTGTGTTCTGTCATGTTTTCCGTGCAGGAGTTCATGTGGGACTCCTGGCGGTGCAGCTCTCTCTCTTTTGGTTTGGTGAACGGACCCGTGGGATACCCTTATGGCACCCATGGGTGGGGGTACAACCCTGTGCCCCTAGTGTATGTTTTTGGGCACCTGTGGGTGGCCCACAGAGCAGGGTACGGGCTGGTGGCAGCTCCATGCTGAGTTTGACAGGTGTACGGAGTATCCTCCATTTTGGGATACCCTGGCCCTGCCATTGGGATCAGTTGATTTCTGATGGAAAACAAGATGGCCCCGGTGGCCTCTTGCTTTCTATTACCCATTACCTTGTTTTCCCAAAGTCCTGGGAAGCCCTGACTCTGTCCCTTCCCCCTGACTGGCTGTTGGGTGGAAATTCCATATATGGTGTTGTTGTGACTAGCTGGAGCCTTCCCAGAATGTATGTTGTGGGTACCTCCTGTGGGTGGGACCCGGGTGAATAGAGTGTGTGACGAATATGCATTCTGTGTTGTGGGTGTCTAGTATCTGGTGGTTGACACAATGACTGAGACAACCCTGCCCGAAACCGGTATGAATGCAGCTTGGAGTGTTGAATGGCTCGGTACTTGTCCCAATACACATAACTTGTGAGTGTCTGGAGAGAAGTGAATGGCCTGAATACCTCGTGTGCCTGATTGGCTGCCTGCCTGCCTGAATGCCCGTAGTCGTGATTGGATGCTTGAGTGTGACCCAGCGTAATGAATGGGAGATCAACAGTATATCTGGGGACCTCTCACTGCTAGGAATCGTGTTCAGAAGCTGAAGTCCACTACGACGAGTAACTGGATTAACTGACGCTTGACCTTGAAGCCCTGCTGGACGAGAAGAATTGCTGTTGCTCTCCTTTACAATCTGAAAGCTGCTGTGCCTCCAAGGACTGACCCAGAGAGGACCTGGTAAGGCGCCCTCTTCCCGAGCTACGAGGGACCATCGTGCACAGCTGATCTTTGCCAAAGCTCCCTGGTAGACAGACCTTCGACAGGCTGCCGACCCGATACGGGGACTGCTGCGGAACTCCAAGGAGAAGCACTCGGACTGTTGTCCGCCACTGTCGCCGACCGCCGTCGCCGACCGGAGCCGCCGTGCTCCCGTTTGCCTAAGAACTTTCATTGGTCATCGGACGCTCTCACCTGCATCGTCATCCGCTTGTCTCCCGCTGGAGAAGGCCCGACCGTCGACGCGCCGAGGAGCATCCACCAGTGGGTTTCCCGCCCCCCATAGACCACAGAGACACCGACGGCTCGACGCCCTTGCTGGGCCACAGTTCTTCATCATCTCTTTGCGGTCCAGAACTATCGTCACCGAGGTGCCCCGCACGCCTCTTCCTTGCAGGACGCCAACGCTCTGTCGTCGACGAGCACCGCTAGGAACGAAGCTGCCACTTCACTGCCGTAGTTCCACCTGTTCACTGTCGGACGTTCGACGACTCGTGACTCCCGCCTTAAAGGGAGGGCACTCAAGAAGGGCCGTCGATTCCCCGACACCGAACGCCAAGTTCCCCGACACCTTTCGACGATCCGTGGCACCCGCCTGAAAGGGAGGCACTCAAGAAGGATCGGTCGACACATTGTCGGAGGACTCTACTCCACCAGGTACATTGGGGGGGTAAAAACCTTAATAGGAAGAAGTGAGACTATTGAACATATGGACTGGGCTTGTGCGATATATCTTATTTTACAGGTTGCCCAGGTGTGGGGATCTCCACACAGAACTGTGTCTAGGGTACGGGGCCAGTACTCTGCCTATTGTTTCAACCATCTTGCGTTCCTTCCTTTCTCTATTGCTGGTTTCCTCGTTATTAATCTGTGTGACATTTTAACCGTACAGTTGATGCACTTTAATGAGATCTGATAACATTAGTGGTACCACTTTAGAATTGTATATATTTATCATTATTGACTTCCGAGTACAAAGTGCGTTATTGTGATTGTGTACATACCCTTGAATATTAATTATATAAAGACTGTGTTTTCAGTAATACAGTGTGTGGACATTCCTTTGTGGGGGTTCAGGGACTACACTGTACTTAAGAACCAGCCCGCATCACCTCCTGAGAAGCTAGGCCTTGATTGCTCGTCCATTGCTACCTTATAGAGAATCTTGGCTGGGGTCTCCTGTACCTCTCCTCTACCATATAGAGAGCGGAAGTACAGACACCCCCTACCAGTCTTTACACTAGTGGCAGCGGTGGGATGCTTATGGTTTTAAGAATCAGTGTATCACTGTGCCACTTACAAAATATCTGCACTTTATTAGATTAAGGTTTGGGTGTGTACAAAATAACTGCATTACAAGCAATGGAGTCTATTGCGAATGGTAAATTGACTCGGATGAGCTTAGAGGCTCTCCAGTGTGCTTGTGAAGCCAGGGAGTTAGACTTTGTGGATAAGTCTAGGGCTGAACTGATAGCTGCCCTGGTGGACTACCAGACCGATGGTGAAACTCTTGATGAGGGGGGAATGCAACCAATGAGGACTCTGCCCCTGGGGTTTCTACTGAATCTGTTTCTGGGAATGCCGCCATTCCTGCTGCCTCTGTTCCGAACCCCAGCAATTCCTTGGAACTTGAGTTATTAAGGATGAAATTGGCCTTTGAATATCGCAAGTTGGAAATAGATGCTGAGCTTAAGAAAGAGGAGCTGGCTCAACAGGTTGAACTCAAGCATAGGGATCTTGAACTCAAAGACAAGGACACTGAATGTCAGAGAATCCAGCTAGAGAAAGCTCGAATGGAGACTTCAGCGAAACCCAGTGAGAGTGTCAGGTCCCCAGCAACTAAAATTATGAAGGATTTGGTTGGTGTATTTTCGGAGGGTTCTGATATCCTCCAATGGATTGAAGCGTTTGAAATGGAGTGTTCAATTCATGATGTTGACAAAAGAGATTGGGCTAAGTGTTTGCTAAGCAGAGGGCCTCAAACTGGATATGACTGTATTCTGAAGCTGAGTGTGGAAGAAAGGGGTCAGTATGAGTGTATGAAATCTGCTTTAATTGCCAGGTTTGACAAGATGCCTACCCAATACCTTAAAAGGTTCAGGGATTTTAAGAAAAGAGAGAATGTGTCTTGGGTTGACTGGGTGAGTACTGCGCACATGAATATGATGGGGTGGATTGATGGTTACAAGGTGAAAACTTTCGTTGAATTGTCCCACCTATTGTTTTTTGAGCATTTTTCTGAAGCCTGTTCACCGGAGCTGCGTCAGTATGTTGCTGACCAGAACATTTTGGATCCCTTTAAGCTGGCTAGGTTGGCTGACAAGTGGGTCTCCCACCGGGTGTCCCCTAAGGACTCCAGTGGGAAGGACAAGGACAAAGAAAAAGGGGCCTCTCAGAAAGCGGAGGAGTCCCAAAAGCAGTCAGAGTCGAATAAACCTAAGCCCTCCTCTCTTAAGACCCAAAAATCTAGTGGGGATAAGTCATCTGTGGGTGGGAATAAGAGTAGTGGTCCACCTGCTGCAAAGCAGGCTCCCGGTGGTTCCAGTACCGTACCCCGCACTCCCGGCACTTGTTGGGACTGTGGGACTCTGGATCACAAAAGGGGTTACTCCAAGTGTAAAGGTAAGGCACTCGGAGTACAGGCTGTCAGCCTGACCTACCCTTACCCCATGTCTGAGGTGGAGGCCACTCTCCTCTCCTCCTCTACAGGGATCACCTTTGGTGCTCCCGTAGAGATTTCCTTAGTGTCCCTTGGGGCCTGGAACCAGTATGCGGAAGTACTGGCGACTATCCCACAGAACACCCGTAGATTTTTGAGAAGTGTCCTCCTGAATGGCCAGCCTTCTACTGGTTTGAGAGACACTGGGGCAAGCATGACAGTGGTGGACAGGACCCTGCTCAAGCCAGAGGACTATGTAGATGCTCCTCTGAGAACCACCAGGTTAGATGGTGGGCCTCCCAAATTATCGCCTGTAGCCCGAGTCACACTCGTAATTGGAGACAAGACAGCAAAGCTTCCTGTCCTGGTTCAGGACAACGTCCCTGGTAACATTCTGTTAGGTAACGATCTAGTCGAGTTGGGATTGATCGAGGATGGTCTTCCCATGACTGCTGCTGCGGTCACTAGGTCACAGGTGACACCGGGTCTGGCTGTGAGTCAGGTACCCGAGCCGAAGGCGCGGCCTAAGGCAAGACGAAGGAAGAGCAAGAAGGCCACCTCTGTGGACGGAGCTCCTTCTCTTCCTGCTGTTCCTACAGCACCCATTAGGATCCATGCTCCGGACGGGCTAGGTCCAGTGGTAAACCCCGTCTCAACTCCTGTGGGAGAAGAGCCAGAAGACTCTCCTGTGGGAGAGGTTCTCAACCTGGAGGATCATCCCGATCTTCAATGCTTGTTAGCTGAAGGGAGGACCCTCCCGGGCAGACTTCTGTAAAGGACAGAGAGAGTGTCCCTCTCTCGAGGGTCTGAGGAAACAGGCCCTGTCCCAGGCACAAGGAGAGGTGCCTAGGACTTTCCGGATTTATTGGGAGGGTGAGCTCCTTGTTAGTGAGCCCACTAAGCCTGAACCTGGTGCCCTCAAGAGGTTGGTGGTACCCCAGGTTTACAGGCCCTTCCTACTGCAGTTGGTGCATGAGGTGCCCTTGGCTGGTCATCTTGGTACCAAGAAGACTAAGCAGAGGCTCTCTGCCCATTTCTACTGGCCTCGAATGGGAGTAGAAGGGGAGTCCCACTGCAGGACCTGCCCAACTTGTCAGTTGTCTGGCAAGACTGGAGGCAGTGTCATTGCCCCACTGCAGCCATTGCCAGTGGTTGGCACACCGTTTGAGAGGGTGGGCATCGACATCGTCGGTCCCCTTGACCCTCCCACGTCAGGTGGACATCGGTTCATCCTGGTTTTGGTAGATCATGCCACCAGGTACCCTGAGGCTATACCCCTTCGGACTGTTACGGCCAAGGTGGTTGCCCGGGCCCTCCTGGGCATTTTCACCCGTGTTGGATTCCCCAAGGAGGTTGTCTCTGACCGAGGATCCAACTTCATGTCTAGTTACATGAAAACCATGTGGAAAGAGTGCGGGGTAACCTACAAGTTCTCCACCTCTTACCGCCCAGACCAATGGTCTGGTTGAGAGATTTAATAAAACTCTCAAGGGCATGCTAGGTGCTTTGGAAGAGCCCCTAAGGAGGAAATGGGATCTCCTCCTGCCATGCCTGCTGTTTGCTTACAGAGAGGTACCTCAAGAGGGTGTTGGTTTCAGCCCCTTTGAGTTTCTCTTTGGACATCCCATGAGGGGGCCCCTCGCCTTGATCAGAGAAGGCTTGAAAGCCACCCCTCCCGGTCCCGCCAAGCAAGTGGGGGACTATGTGTTAGGCCTCAGACGGAGGATGACACAGATGATGGGTCAAGCAACGGCGAATCTCAAGGTCAGCCAGGAATTGAACAAATACTGGCATGACTGTTAAAAAGCAGGTTCCAAGCTCTTCAGATTAACTTCATGTAAGTTTATTTCTAGCTTAATAGTTACAATCCACATGAAGACATAAAGGACATAGTTAGTGGACAAACACCAGCTCCCATCACCCAGGGCCAGCCAGCTGTAACTGCCACTACACAGAACACTCACTCGGATCATTCCATCATCCACTCATAAACATTCCACGTGACATCATACACTACCTCACCTCAGACAGGCACAATACAACACACCTCCCTCCTTTACAAAACCAAACGTACACAAAACAAGTCACATACCAGACCAACATAACTGCCACCTTACAAGATACATACACACACACAACACTCAACTGGCATACAGACACTTCCACGACCAAACCCAACCATCAAAACACCACACCCTGACAAACTACATTCCATGTACCAATCACCAAAAATACTATCATCCATCTTCATGTTCCTGCCACAAACAAGCAACTGGGCTCTCACCCCAGGACCTGGCCAACCCTAAAACTGGGCTACATCACCTACATTCCTAACCACCACAAACTGCTTCACCTCCTACCACCTGCCCCCGCCTACAACAATGCGGGTGTCCAAGCTGCCACCCTGGAATCTACAGCAGGCCTCTAGACTACCACTCTAGAGAGCTGAGACCTAAAGTCTCCAAAAAAACCAACCACAACCGCACTCCAACAAGGATTCACCGGGTGGAAACACACAACATCACTGATCACACACACACCCGTGGACTCAACACCTCACACGTTACCAGACCACGTTGTACAAACCTTCCAAACACATTGGGAGCAGTGGCCACGCACTCCCAATGCCAACATCAATGACTGGTAAAATCACAACGGTATTATTTGGAAGAATTGCATCCTCACACAAATCTGACTGTTGAACCCACAGACAAAACGAAATCTACAATAAATGCCACGAATAACATGGAAAATAATTTACTGATCATCTCAGGACACACCACACCTAATACCAATGGGTCATTACTAGGCGTCCCCAGCTACCCCTTTACCACCAGCAACTAACTGTCCTATAAGATGAGAAGGATAAAAAAACCTAGGGAAGGCGCTAACTCCCCTTAGAACAACCACATCGCTGTTCAAACTTTACCAGAATAAACATTTCCATAAACCATACTAATATTCAGACCCAAATTCTAAAAACCAAACCTCCTAGTAATCAAAGAGCCGAGGCGCTACCTGACTCTATAACGACCGGCTGGCCGTCAACTGTTAGCAAATCCGGTAAATTCCATAACAGACCAATACCCAAACCGAAAGACAATACCTCCCACGGACTACATTGCCCATGCAACACCAACCATGCACAACCCATGCGACCCCAGCCCCTGGGACCTAGCTCTAACAGCACCTGTAGAGCTGGTAATCCCACTTGCTATGGGGCACCGTCCCTGTTCCTTTCCATGCGCACTGGGGAGGGATGACTGGGCTTCTCCCTGAAGACACCCTGGGGGACCAGCATGCCCACAGTTCAAAAGCGCTGGTCCCACGACAATGGGACCTTCTCCCTTCGGCTCCCCCTGTGCCCTGCCCTGGGTGATGGGACTTACAGTTTCTGGGGGTGGTATTGTCCTTCTCCAGCAGCTTGTCCTTCCTGCACCCCCCGCAGCAGGGTCTTCAGTCCTTCAGCTTGTGGCACACGTGTTACCAGAGACCGCCTCGTCGCCATTGTTAAAAAGCAGGTTCCAAGCTCTTCCGATTAACTTCATGTAAGTTTATTTCCAGCTTAATAGTTACAATCCACATGAAGACATAAAGGACATAGGTAGTCGACAAACATCGGCTCCCATCACCCAGGGCCAGCCAGCTGTAACTGCCACTACACAGAACACTCACTCAGAACATTCCATCATCCACTCATAAACATTCCACGTGACATCATACACTACCTCACCTCAGACAGGCACAATACAACAATGACCTTAAAGCATCGCAAGTGGATTGGACTCAGGGACAGGAGGTCCTCGTGATGGAGCCTACCAAGCCTCGGGCATTGGCAGATAAATGGACTGGACCCTTCCCGATAATCTCCAAGATGGGCGAGGTCAACTATCTGGTTGACATGGGAGTCCCAGGGGTAGCCCTTCAGGTATTCCATGTCAATAGGTTCAAGCCTTTCCACAGGCGAGCAGAAGTCTCATGTCTCTTGCTAGCTTCAGAGCAAGAAGAGGATGAGAGTGAGCCCCTTCCTGATTTGCTGCAGAGCGGCCCTCAGGATGGCTCAGTGGAGGGAGTGCAGCTCTCTCCAGATTTGACAACCGAGCAGCAGAGGGCCTGCAGGACTTTGCTCCAGCAGTATGCCTCTCTGTTTTCGCTGACGCCAGGCCTTACACAGTGGTGTAAGCACGAGATTGACACTGGTGACAGCGTGCCTGTCAATGTCAGATACGGTTAAGAACCACATCCAGGCTGAGGTCGCCAAGATGTTGGATCTGGGTGTTATTGAACCCTCAACCAGTCCCTAGTCCAGTCCCGTGGTCCTTGTCCCCAAGGCAAGTTCCCAGGCAGGTACCATGGATTGGAGGTTCTGTGTGGACTACCGAGGAGTCAATGCCGTCACCAAAACTGACGCGCACCCATTGCCCAGGGCTGATGAGCTCGTGGACACCATAGGTGCTGCCAAATTTGTGAGCACCTTTGACCTCACCTCAGGCTATTGGCAAATAGCTCTGACGGACCATGCCAAGGAAAAGACGGCGTTCTCAACACCAGAGGGACTCTACCAGTTTAGGGTCATGCCTTTTGGGCTAAAGAATGCCCCTGCCACCTTCCAGAGATTGGTCAATCATGCTCTCAGTGGGCTGGAAGCCTTTTGTGTGGCTTATTTAGACAACATTGCCGTCTACAGTTCCACTTGGGAAGAGCACTTGACACATCTGGGTAGAGTGTTGCAGGCCTTAAAGAGGGCTAACCTCACTATCAAGGCCACCAAGTGCCAGATAGCTCAGGGGAAAGCCACGTATCTTGGTCATGAGGTAGGAGGGGGTAAAATCCAACCTCTCCCCAGTAAGGTACAGGATGTACAGGACTGGGAGACTCCCACTACTGAAACCCAGGTGAGAGCCTTTTTGGGCCTCACCGGGTACTATCGCAATTTCATGGCGGACTATGGAACCATAGCTGCACCACTGACAGCTCTGACTTCACCCAAGCAGCCTAGGAAGGTCAATTGGACTGAAGACTGTCAGAGGGCCTTTGATGGCTTGAAAGAAAGTCTGTGTCGGGCACCCGTGTTCTGTGCGCCTGACTACAGCCGACCCTTTATCGTCCAGACGGATGCCTGCGACACCGGAATTGGAGCTGTCTTGTCCCAGTTAGATGACAAAGGGAGAGAACATCCTATCATATTCATCAGTAGACAACTCAAGGGTAGAGAACTTAGGTGGGCTACTGTTGAAAAGGAATGTTTTAGCATAGTTTGGAGCCTTAGGCATTTTAGGCCCTACCTTACGGGGTCTACCTTCAAGGTCCAAACAGATCATAAGCCCCTTAAGTGGCTTATGCAGATGAAGGGTGAGAACCCGAAACTGCTCAGGTGGTCAATTAGCCTGCAAGGGCTAGACTTCACCATAGAGCACAGACCAGGAAAGAGTCACGATAATGCAGATGGCCTTTCCAGAAGGTATGTTGACTGTCTGGATGAGGGTGTCTATCCCGTGGGAGATTAGGCACCCTCCACCTCAGTCTGGGGGGGGCGACTGTGATGCTGGAAATGCATTGGAGGGACAGGGCCTCCGTATCCTTGTCCTTTACTGCTTTTTATCGTGTGTTGTGTCATGTTTTCCACGCAGGAGTTCATGTGGGACTCCTGGCGGTGCAGCTCTCTCTCTTTTGGTTTGGTGAACGGACCCGTGGGATACCCTTATGGAACCCATGGGTGGGGGTACAACCCTGTGCCCCTAGTGTATGTTTTTGGGCACCTGTGGGTGGCCCACAGAGCAGGGTATGGGCTGGTGGCAGCTCCATGCTGAGTTTGACAGGTGTACGGAGTATCCTCCATTTTGGGATACCCCGGCCCTGCCATTGGGATCAGTTGATTCCTGATGGAAAACAAGATGGCCCCGGTGGCCTCTTGCTTTCTATTACCCATTACCTTGTTTTCCCAAAGTCCTGGGAAGCCCTAACTATGTCCCTTCCCCCTGACTGGCTGTTGGGTGGAAATGCCATATATGGTGTTGTTGTGAAGGCCCGGCCAGACTAGCTGGAGCCTTCCCGGTGATGTATGTTGTGGGTACCTCCTGTGGGTGGGACCTGGGTGAATAGAGTGTGTGACAAATATGCATTCTGTGTTGTGGGTGTCTAGTATCTGGTGGTTGACACAATGACTGAGACAGCCCTGCCCGAAACCGGTATGAATACAGCTTGGAGTGTTGAATGGCTCTGTACTTGTCCCAATACACATAACTTGTTGTGAGTGTCTGGAGAGAAGTGAATGGCCTGAATACCTCGTGTGCCTGATTGGCTGCCTGCCTGCGTGAATGCCCGTAGTCATGATTGGATGCTTGAGTGTGACCCAGCGGAATGAATGGGAGATCAACAGTATATCTGGGGACCTCTCACTGCTAGGAATCGTGTTCAGAAGCTGAAGTCCACTACGACGAGTAACTGGATTAACTGACACTTGACCTTGAAGCCCTGCTGGACGAGAAGAATTGCTGTTGCTCTCCTTCACAATCTGAAAGTTGCTGTGCCTCCAAGGACTGACCCAGAGAGGACCTGGTAAGGTGCCCTCTTCCCGAGCTACGAGGGACTATCGTGCACAGCTGATCTTTGCCAAAGCTCCCTGGTAGACAGACCTACCTTCGACAGGCTGCCGTCCTGATACAGGGACTGCTGCGGAACTCCAAGGAGAAGCACTTGGACTGTTGTCCGCCACTGTCGACGACCGCCGTCGCCGACCGGAGCCGCCGTGCTCCCGTTTGCCTAAGAACTTTCATTGATCATCGGACGCTCTCGCCTGCATCGTCATCCGCTTGTCTCCCACTGGAGAAGGCCCGACCGTCGACGCGCCGAGGAGCATCCACCGGTGGGTTTCCCGCCACCTCAAGACCACAGAGACACCGACGACTCGACGCCCTTGTTGGGCCACAGTTCTTCATCATCTCTTTGCGGTCCAGAACTATCATCACCGAGGTGCCCCGCACGCCTCTTCCTTGCAGGACGCCAACGCTCTGTCGTCGACGAGCACCGCTAGGAACGAAGCTGCCACTGCGCTGCCGTAGTTCCACCTGTTCACTGTCGGACGTTCGACGACCCGTGACTCCCGCCTTAAAGGGAGGGCACTCAAGAAGGGCCGTCAATTCCCCGACACTGAACGCCAAGTTCCCCGACACCTTTCGACGATCCGTGGCTCCCGCCTGAAAGGGAGGCACTCAAGAAGGATCGGTCGACACATCGTCGGAGGACTCTACTCCACCAGGTACATTGGGGGGGTAAAAACCTTAATAGGAAGAAGTGAGACTATTGAACATATGGACTGGGCTTGTGCGATGTATCTTATTTTACAGGTTGCCCAGGTGGGGGGATCTCCACACAGAACTGTGTCTAGGGTACGGGGCCAGTATACTGCCTATTGTTTCAACCATCCTGCGTTCCTTCCTATCTCTATTGCTGGTTTCCTCGTTATTAATCTGTGTGACATTTTAACCGTACAGTTTATGCACTGTAATGAGATCTGATAACATTAGTGGTACCACTTTAGAATTGTATATATTTATCATTATTGACTTCCGAGTACAAAGTGCGTTATTGTGATCGTGTACATACCCTTGAATATTAATTATATAAAGACTGTGTTTTCAGTAATACAGTGTGTGGACATTCTTTTGTGGGAGTTCGGGGACTACACTGTACTTAAGAACCAGCCCACATCACCTCCTGATAAGCTAGGCCTTGATTGCTCGTCCATTGCTACCTTATAGAGAATCTTGGCTGGGGTCTCCTGTGCCTCTCCTCTACCATATAGAGAGCGGAAGTACAGACACCCCCTACCAGTCTTTACGAGGCTTGATTCCCCTGAGGTCACGACCATGTAATACGGATTTCCTCGCAAAGCGACTGGGCATAGGCCAACATATACAATGAGGACGAAATAATATTAGATCAGTTCTAACACTACCACTCTGATATCTCAACCCCTCTCCTTCTTTTCTGTACTTATCTTCCTCTTAGCTCCTCCTTACTGGTGCCTCTTGCACCCCTTTTCACTTCATCTGTATTTTTTTAACACTCTTCCTGTTTTATCGTGCACAATTGCACCATCTTCTTGCGTTCCTTTCTTCAGGTTGCGCCTCTTGCACACTTCTCACTTTGTTGTGCACACTTGCACCTTTCCCTTTTTGTTTTTGGGTCGCTCGCACTTCTCTTTCTTTTTAGTCGCTTGCACACTTTCCTTGCTTTCGGGTTACATGTACCCTTTGCTAGCTTTTGGGTCACTTGCACCCGTTCCTTGCTTTAGTGTAGCTTGCACCCTTTCTTTGTTTCCTTTTCCTTCTATTCTTTAAAGTTCACTTTCCTCTTGTCTCTCTTTACTGCCGCGCTACTAGCGCATTTTGCTTTATGCTTTCTCTCTTGTTTTCCGCTCTCTTTACTTTCTCTCTTGCTTTCCACTTTCTTTACCTTCATGCCACTTGTAAATCTTGGATGTGTACATTCCCGCTCCAGCCACCCGCACGCTCCCGAGTTTCTCTCTTCCCTTTCATGAAATTCACTGGGCAGCGCAGCGCTGGCTAGCGGTCTCCTTACGATACACTGGGTCGAGGCCACTCTTGGGACCGACACACAACCTAAGGGAATGATCATCTCTCTGGGCTCGGCCAGCAGGTTGCAGTCTGCCTTTCTGGAGACACGACTCCCTAGTCACGCTGCAGCCCCTCAAACGTACCTGGCCAGCATCTCGGCATGCTGCTCCCTTCCAGGCTTCTCCTACTGTAGCTCCCTGGTCCTTGGCTGTCCTGGTCCCTTCAGCAACTCCAGCTCACTCTCTGCTTCTGGCAGAACCATCCTTTTTATAATGCAGGTGAGAGTCAATTGGAATCAGGTGTGCACAGTTGGGGAAAAGTGCCCGACCTTGCCTGATTCTATTAATGGGACAATTCAATGGTGTTACATGGCAGGCTACCATTTGTATTCCTATGTTGGTTTTATGGGCAATCCTCATTGCTCCTGATTGCCTCTTCTTCGTCCCAGTACTTATTGGAAATGGGGAGGGGAGAGGGATTGAGAGTGGAAATAACCCAGACAGACTGAGGGAGCCTAAACTTGTCTCATCCCCTTTTCAGTACCAGGTGTGGGGCCTTATTGGGGCCTATTAAGGTGACGGAGTGATGCTAAATCCCCTTGTTTACTTGAGGAGGATATCTGGGAGGAAAAAGGTGGGTTCCCAATCTGTCTTCTGCGTTTTAAGGAAGAAGAGACAAGGTTAGTGTTAAGAGTTGAAAAAGAGCTTGGTCTACCTAGATGTCCACGAGATTGTATCTTCCCTTCTGGTGAGGGAAAGTTAAATGGCAGGATGGGACTTGGGTGACAATATACCATGAACAAAGAGGGTGGGTAGGATGGATTGGGGCAAGGAACAGGGGAATACCATGTCTTGGTTTCGGCCACTCTCCCTGCAGTCCCCAAGGAGCCCCTGCCCAGGTGAGCCTCCCTTGCTTGTCCCCCTCCAGGGTGGGGATACAAGAGCGGTGGCCCTCCCCTGCCCAACTGAGCAACGGATCCCTGAGGACTACGTGTGAGAACACCCTCAGGATTCTCACATACCCTTCCCCCAGAATACCGGCTACCCACCATAGGGCTATTGTTTACAGAGTGAGGTTTGGGGCTGTTCTTCAGAGAATTGGGAGTTATAGGCCAAACTCAAATGTCAGAGTCGGGATAGAATTAAACTTCCTGCAAATAATGGATGGTAGAAAATCTGGGGACCTGAGAGTGAGCATTTTGTATTAGAGAGGAGAATCTGGAAAACTCCTGGCCAATGATTACTTCTTCAGGAAGACCAGGTATCACTGCTGCCGGGATTATGTTATAGGTATCTTTAATTTGAATGGGAACAGGGATTTTAGGATTCATTTCCTGGTCTCCATGAACACATTTGATTCAAACCCTTTTTGATTGTTTGCCACTGTCAATGGGGATTAAATTTGACAGTATTGCAGTTTGTTTCTTCCTGAGTTTATAAGGGGATGCACTGAGGACCCATTCACCATAGCAGGTTCATGAGTGGAGGTGGAAGGAATATCACAGTAGCAGGTACTCATGGTGTCAAAATTTTTTCTGGTTCTCCCCACTCTTCATCTATTAGGCACCCAATCTCCTTTGGCTCTTCCCTCTGATGCTGGGGACAGTTTCTATCCAAATGGCCTGGCACTTTACAGGAGAAACAAAAAAGAGTCATAGGTCTGCTGAGTTTACTTTCCTCTCTTTGGATTTTCTCGTGACCCTTGAACGCTGGTCTTTTGCTTGGTCACTCTCTCTCGAGAAGAATAGGTTTCTCTTGTTTTGATAGGAGTCCCAATGTTCGCCTGTTAGGAGAGGTTGGGACGGGTAAACCCTCAACCTTCCTTCTTCTCATCACTCCGATGTAAAGAGTTGAAGTGTTTATTAAGTCTGAGCAGTTTCAATCGCAGCGGTAAGAGTGGGTTGTTTAACTGTATAACTGCTCTTTGAAGCGATGGTGGTGAGTTTTTAAATTGTTCTGATATTGGTGATATAGCCTCATAAAGGAGTGTATCACACTGTGAACGTTTTGCTTCCTGAAGTTGCTTCTACATTTGCCACCTACCAGCACTGCGAGCCTTAAACTGCTCTTGCTGGAAATCGTGTGTTCTTGCCTTCAGGAGGAGGCGGAGCCCTCCTGCCTGCACCCACGTGACGGATCACGTGACCCTCGGACTTGCCTTAACTCGGTTGCAAGCGCCCGAGCGGCGCGTGATATAGCCTCATAAAGGAGTGTATCACACTGTGAACGTTTTGCTTCCTGAAGTTGCTTCTACATTTGCCACCTACCAGCACTGCGAGCCTTAGACTGCTCTTGCTGGAAATCGTGTGTTCTTGCCTTCAGCAGGAGGCAGAGCCCTCCAGCCTGCACCCACGTGACGGATCACGTGACCCTGGGACTTGCCTTAACTCGGCTGCAAGCGCCCGAGCGGCGCGTGATATAGCCTCATAAAGGAGTGTATCACACTGTGAACGTTTTGCTTCCGGAAGTTGCTTCTACATTTGCCACCTACCAGCACTGCGATCCTTAGACTGCTCTTGCTGGAAATCGTGTGTTCTTGCCTTCAGGAGGAGACGGAGCCCTCCAGCCTGCACCCACGTGACGGATCACGTGACCCTGGGACTTGCCTTAACTCGGCTGCAAGCACCCTTGCGGCGATAAGCCCGGTGTGGTCAAGCCCACTGGCTGTTGTGTGGCTGTTAGGTGGATGGTAGTGATTAATTCATTCCGATACAGGTACTGTTAACTTACGCTACCATCACTTAGTCAGTCATGCAACAAAAAAGGCCTTGCTTGCTTGAATGTATTTCTCTTTTTTGTATTTTTAAATAACTGAGTGTGATTTGTTTTACATACAAAGTGGAAAACTCCACTTACTCTTAATAATTGTTTTGCAAACCACTTATGTTCTCCTTGAAAACAGGCATGCCATCGGAGATCACTAGAGATCCTATGATTATTCCTCCACGCCCAATGCAAAATCTACCCGGATCACGATCGCCTCCCACATACTCCTGTGAATTCGAATATTTCTAAATTACAGGACAAGCTTAAAAGTCGCACTTGCACTTCTAAGAAAAATTTCATTTTAACACCACCCATTAGAACCCCTACTCAACATGATATTCGTAAATTTTATGAGAAAACACCATGTGATAGAGCGATAGCTGATCCGATCGATTTTGCATCTCCTGGGAATACAACAACCGATTCGTCCTTACCCAAAGCTCCTCAAAGTGCTCTAAGTCCACCAAAACTCCCTACCTCTAATAAAAGCCCTCTTATGCCCCTTTTGAGTATCACCATTTCAGATCAAACTCTATTGACTGTACCTCAATCCCCCAACAAAAACATTTGCTACAATTCTAGAAGAATCCATTCATGACACTGAAGAGTTATTACTAGACAACAGTAAATCAGTACGAGATAAGTCTATTACGAACACCTCAGTACTTATTGAAGACGTGGGTCAAGTCAGCTCAAACAAGTCTTCATCATCTCCTCGTCATATTCCTGCTGAGTGTAGAGATCTAGAAAGTTCAAGAGTCTCAATTTTGACTGACTATGAACAACCATGCTCTATGGACTCAACAAGACAGGAGGACGAGGTGTCCTTTATACAACCGACTCCTCTTCGATGTCTTACCACTGATAAGAAAAAACAAGCCTTCACACCCCCTGCTAACCCTGCCTTATTAGAAATCACCTTGGGGGCTATTAATACCACTATTTCTAGTCTATTTAAGCTCTCTGAATCTCTAGATCAGAAAATAATCAGTCAAACCATAAAGCTAGACCTTATAAGTGATTCGATGAGAGACAAATTACCTAAAAACGCTAAAAGTCTCCCTTTAGAGAATTTGGAGCAAAGAGTAACCATTCTTGAATCTTATTGGTCACCCCTTCAAAGCTTACATGAACAATCTGGAGCTACTATTACGCAACGCCTCTCAAATTTAGAAGCACTAAATAAAGTTCCCCTGACCACCTATCCAGTGTTACCAGCTTTTTCAAAGATCATTCGGCCGGTTGAATGTGTAGAAGATGCCCTGACCTCAAAACACAATGAGTCCTGGATCAGTGTTGACTCTCCTGTGAAAAGTGCTGTTCAACTAGTTGCCAACTCTAATTCGCTTGCTTGTTCAAAACAAAATTCACCAGAAATTGGTCGCACATCTGTAAGTACTGGCAAAACAAAAATTGTGTCATCCAAGGCCACACAAAGACATAATAAAACTTCGGGTGGCATAAAAAAACAACATCAATTGAATCCCCCCTTGGGTGCTGCAAATACTTCTGTCAGCACCGCTGTGGCTCCAATACATATATGCGATGAAATTACAAATAATGATACGGCCCGTATGTCCAACGAGCCATCATTAAACCAAGTTTTGCCGTGCGATTCTCTACCACTCCAAATTGCCCCTAAGACGGCGCCTAATAATTCATCTAATTATGACCCTTTGAATGAGCTGGTACACTTGTTAACAGCTAAATCTGACAACGTGCGAATAAGGCAACCCTCTCCGGTTGTACAAACAACATTGACCGCACAATGTGGTGTAATTTCTTCAGGCGCCGTTAAGCTACCTCCTTCTGCCGTTTCCACAACAGGAGCTAATGATCGATTAAGCTCACTAAAAGCAGCAGTTGACACTTATCTATTCAACAGAATCTCTGAGGTATTGCCCGAAGCTGCAAATGTTAGTAATCAACCTTCTCACACACTTAACATCCAACATTTCACTGAAAACGAAATTTCACTCCCAAAATCTCGAATAGACATTTGCATAAAACCACCTTATTGTAATAGCCGTTGCAATCAAGATCTTCCAAAACAAAACAGCAGGAAGAACTCAGAATCTTGCAATGATGGCACCAAACCTCGTACCAATGATGCCAGCGTTGCACTGTCAAAAGAATTCAATTTGTTACACAGTCTGATTCTGAAGTGTTGAGATGGGCCGTTCCCAAAATACGACTTATGCCGTGCTAGTGTTCTTAACATTTTTGGGGACATAGAAGGACTGGATGCCATATCCTCTACTGATTTAGATCAAATTGAGTTTCTGTGTGATCAGAATCTCTCCATTGTTAGACTATGGATAAAGTCTGGAATTGTACGTAACACCTTATGGAATGCCAGAATGGATTTATTCAATCTTGGCTTTCTATTAGCACAAGATCCAGCACGTCAGCAAACCAAGAAGGTTGACATTAATGAATCCACTGTAGGTACTGCCTCTGAACCCTTGTGCGTTTGCAATTTTTGCACTCAAGAATCATTTCCTGATTCTTTGTTTCCCACTAATTCTCACTCATAACCACGAACATGCACCATCCTAACTGAAATTTCACTTGCTAGCTGGAACACGCGAGGTTCATCTCACCTGCAATGGACTTTAAATACTCAACTGAATACATATGATATAGTAGCCTTACAGGAAACGTGGCTCGTAAACCCGCCCACATGGGATGATCATGAGCTTATTCTACTTCCAGCAGAACAAGGTGATAAAGGGAGACCTACTGCTGGCCTGATAGTTGCTGTAAAAGTAAGCAAGGGCTTTAAAATCTCCCCCTGGCAGGCCCCAAACAAATTCATGCAACTGGTAAAGATCTCATTTAATTCGCAAACTTACGCTCTCATCAATCTCTATCGTAATCCGCTGGCTATCATCGATGATAGCTTTTATGCTGCTCTCTCGATTCTCTTTGAACTTATTTCTGCTCAAGGCAATATTTCTGGAATTTTAGTAATGGGTGATTTGAATTTGTCTTGCTTTGAGTCGAGTATAAGCACTAAGAATCGCGAGGGATCGAGGTGGTTGACCTTTATGGAAGATCTTGATATAAAATGGCAAATGGTGCGATCACAGGCGACATTCCTCCCATGAATACCTGGGAGAGAGGTATTTCAAAATCGACAATCGACTACATCTTCATGTCCAACAGTATTTTTATGAATACTAACAAGTTTGTTGTTGTAAAACAGACAGCTAGCGACCACCATCTCCTAGCATTATTTTGGTCGGTCAAAATTGAAAATCACCTTAAACCTGTACGTTGGTACAAACAGACTCTATTAGTCAACAACGCCAGAAATCGTTTTAAATGGTCTATTGATAAACTTTTAGCACTGAATGATGCCATTTTGACCAGCCAGAAGCTACGCAAGGCCGACTCTTATATAGATGTTCTGAGCTCCTTTGCAAATTTACTTCCTGTTCCTAAAAATCCATTTAAGAGACATGTTCATGGGTTTGATCTAGCTCTCTGCGAGAGAAAAAAAGCTTATAGAAAAGAGATTAGAAATCTTCGAAAACTACCCATGAATGTCCAGATTAAAGCTGTCAATATTGCTAGATCAAGATACCGACATTGGGTCCGGTCAAGAAAAGCTGCATTATATCAAATAGATGGTGAACATTTTCTTGCAGCTTGTTATAATAAACATTCTGCCTTAGTCTGGGAACTGCTGAACAAATGCAATACAGCACCCCAAGTTCATTTACAACTCAATGGAGTATCTGAATCTGTGTGGGTCACCCATTTTACATCACTGTATGATGATTCTAAAATGAGTCATTATAACTACAACAGCAGCTCTGTGAAATGTTGGGGCTTGCATTGTACACAATATATCATTCAAAACTTCATTAAGTCATCATCCTCGTCAAGAGCGGCAGGCCTCGACGGGCTCAGGAATTGGATGTTCAAACAGCATATAAAAGAATGGGCGTTAATCTTAAACAATGCTTTTCACCACATCTTGCAAACCAAAATCATTCCAGAGTCATGGTGTTCATCTGTGATTATTCCAGTTTACAAAAAAGGTGACCGTATGGATGCTAAGAGTTATCGTCCAATAGCAATATTGGACGCTCCAGGAAAAATATTCTCTAGGTTGGTGCTTAGAGACTTTAATGACTGGTCAACAACGGCTAGTCAACGAGATCCAGCCCAAACAGGTTTTGTGGCTGGCTTGGGCACTGGTGTCAATTTAATTACCTTAAATGCCATAAGACAGCAAGCACAGAATAAGAGACAACCCAGATATTTTGCATTTGTGGATCTTCATTCCGCCTTTGATTCGGTATCAAGACCAAAACGTATAGATAAATTAATCAGGGCGGGATGTCCCTCCACTCTTGTTGATATCATTTACGCTCTCCACTCAAAAACTAAGGTCTATATAAGACTAAATGCTGAGGGCCTCTTATCTACCCCAATTTGCACATATAGACGGTTAAAACAGGGGTGCATTCTAGCGTCAGCCTTGTTTAATTTTTTTATTAACGATGTGCGCTGGATCTTTGATAAAATCATAACTGATGCACCCAAATTAAATGGTGTGAAAATTAGTGCCTTGTGGTATGCTGACGATCTTGTCTTAGTATCAAAAACACCTAGTGGCTTACGTAACCTTCTGTCAGCTCTTTGTCATTACTTTAAAGAAAATGAATTGATAGTAAACACTGGTAAAACACAGATTGTCACGTTTGTTCCTAAAGGTTTACGCAAGCATTTGTTAGATTGGCAAATCGAGGGCATCCCCATAAAGATGGTTCCAAATTATGTTTATTTGGGTCTTATTTTTGATGGCTGTCCTGCACTAGAATCGCATCTGAAAAAAATTAAACAGAAGCTAACTATGGCAATTTGTCAGACACGCTTGATTGTTTCAAAATATGGTAAATTTTCAATCAAGGCTGCCATTACATATTGAAACCAGAATGTTGTAGCAACTATCCTTTATGGTCTTGAAACGCAAATCATTCCCATAGGTTTTCTTAATTTATTAGAAGCCAAGTTCTGGTGTGCAATTTTACATCTACCACAATGTGTCCCTGGTGCGTTGCTGCGCTATGAACTAGGCTTAATATCCTTAATGGCCTTACACAGCTGGCGACTATGTGCCTTATTTCGTAAATGCTTGCTATCCATACGTGATAATTCTACATTATCCTCCATTTCCAGTTATCTACTTAACTCATCAGAAACATTTCCAAAAAATTGGACCACAAGTATTTTGAGGATTATGGTGAACGCGGATATATCACTTGATCTTCTCGTGTTCCATCCGGAACAAGCAAAGAAGAAAGTGTATATGATGGACTGGATTGACACTAGAGCTCAATGCTTAACTTACAAAGACTTTGATTCTGCAATATTTGGCTCTAAACGATACAGAGAAATTGCATCCTATCTATGTTTGGCTCCATCTGCTGCTATTAGAATTGCTACCTTACGGTTGCGACTTAACATCTGGCCCACTCGTGAGGTTGAAACAAGAAGGAAGCAAATTTCCTCTGATCTTAACTGGTGCAGGTTTTGTAAAAATGCCGCTATTGTCGAAACTCTGCAACATATAATATTGGACTGTCCGGCCCTCATGTGCTTGAGAAGTGTTCATTTTGTGAATCATTTTGCGTATTTTGCACAAATTGACCCGAGAAACAGATGGGCCGCCTTGGCAGCAACTGAATGTATGAGCATAAGAATTGCCACTATTAATTTTTTAAAGGCTTTGAACATGGAATGAATTCGGTGCTACACTGTCTGTTTTATAATGACAAACTTGTCTGTAGATATTTTATTATATCATGAAAATATTTTATCAATTTTGTCAACTTTTCTATTGTGAATTTGAAGTATTTTTTTTGTTTTGTTATTGTCTATGTTTATGAATTTTTCTATGTAAAAATTGAAACAGTTGATGTAAATTCAACTATATTCAATAATAAACAAATAAATAAATAAATAAATAAAAATTGTTCTGTGGTTAGTTCCTCAAGAATTTCGGCGAAGGTTTTGCCTCTTAACCACAGAGAACGGGTGTTCTTAATCCTTTCTCCTAACTCAATAGGTTTTTCACCCGGTTTAAGTTTTAAATTTCATAACTTGTGGTGAAAGAAATACTGGTTTGTCCCACCTGCTGTGAGAGTGCTTCTTTGATCTCAGAAAAGGATGCTTTATCAGGAAGATTTAGGAGTTGGTAGAAGTTCTGAAGTTCAGAAGAGGTCCTAAATAGCAGAGCCTCAAACCACCATTTCATTGAAATTGGGCGGGTACCAGTTTGAAAAAAAAACAAGTCTTCTTCTTTATACGGCTGTAGGACACCTTGGAGAATGCTAGGTTTAGTCTGCACCGCTATTAGTTTTTCAAATCCTGCTTGTAAACTGTTCTCTGCCTCAATCTGATGGTCCGCTAAGCGGGCTAGTACTTCCTCCATGGAGGCCATGGTTATAGATGGTGTGATACTTTTGTCTGACTTCCTCCCTGATCCAGAATCTGAAAGAAATTCAGAGCTGGTGTCAGACCCCTGCGATAAATCTTTTGTGCTTCTGGGAAGTTGTTCCGGAGGATGGAAGGTGAGCTTAGTCAAGCCAGTTAGTAAATCTATGGCGGTTAACCCCTTTCCTGCAAGTGCCACTCTCAACCCACTGGGTCTGATATAAGTGTTGTGGTACCTAACCTTCAGAATGAGGTGCCCCCACTGCTTTAAATGGTATGTGGACAGAGGAGGGGTAACAAGAAGTGGTTGGTCCTGGAAAAACAAATCCTGATGTTTAATAGGAATGTTGGTTTTGCCCAGGATAAGTGTTTCAGCACTAAAACTCTATCTTGGTCTTCTGCCTGTATAATGATCTTCTCCCCAATGGGCGGAAACACTAAAAGCAACCTAAGGACTTCAACTTTTATCAGTTGAACTGTATCACACTTCTGACAGCATATGTGAGTCAGGCATGGTATCAAGAGAGACACAGACTCAAAAGAAACAGTTTTAAAACCTTTATTAACAAACTTTGTGGGGTTGGTGTAATGCTGTCTTGATCACCGGGGGATCGCCTGGGTACTCCTCCCAGTTGGGTATTAAAGGTTCCCAGACTGTTCATATGGGGGCTAAATGGGCTTGGGCTTGGCGCTCATGGCACTCCTCCAAGCCTCAGTGACGTAACACCATTTGAGGAACACTTCCTTATTCCCTTAAGATGGCCGCCTAGCAGGCCATTCACGGACTATTCCATGATTCCATGAGAGTGCTCGGCTTTGGGCATGTCATGCTATTTAAGCCACGCCCAAATCCACTCCTGTGCTTCATGTTGTTTCTGCATTATGTGACACAACGCTTACCGCAGCTCCTGGGACCTGAAAGAGAAAACACACGTTAGAAATCAAGCAACCTGATTGAAGACCTCAGAATTCAGTCCTTACCAGTTACGTCGCTGGAACTCCTGAAACTCGCACAGCGGGCTTGTTATCCAGCAACTCCACGTTTTGGAACTCTTCGTTGCCGAACCTCCACCGCTCGCTGCGTCCTGGGAACGGCAGCCGTATACCACACGCACCTGCAAAAGAGAAGAGAAAGCAAGTTAGTTTATGAACAGACCATTACAGCGCATTCCCACACGTGCTTGTCTTCAGACTCACCAATACCGGCAGAATAAATGCCCGGCGCCAGGCGCCACCAGTTACACGCACGCCCTCCCATCAAGCAGGCAAGAGCGCAGTGTAACTGGTGGTGCCTGGCGCCGGGCATTTTTTCTAACGGATTCTCGCAAACTTACCTGTAAGCAGAAGAGCTCCCATCTGCACCACTCTCTTCCACGTTAACCTGCAAATGGAGAAGAGAGAACAGTTAGGACAAAACGAACCAACAATAATACCTGCCCAAAACCAACACGCCCCTTTCAGAAGGGGGCAGAACTTGCCCAACTACCAAGCACGCCTCAGCGTTCGGTGCACTAGCACGGTGGAAACACAAGCCTATCTACTAAGACTCTGACCAGCGCTCCACGCACTAGCTGAGACACAAGAGAGGAAAATCTACGCTAAGCTGAACAGAACAATTCCTCCCCTGAACTGAACACCTCCTCGTCATAATAAGGCTGCCTCTTAAGCCGCAGCATGACTGGGCCTGAGCACCAGTGATGTAACTGGCAACAGCCTCTTCAAGAACATGGCGCCCTTGCGCGAACGCAGGACGGAGAGCTCCTCATTCATAACACGCAGGTGAGAGAGGCCATAGTTTCTGCCCCAGGAATCCTAAGGGGGGGGATTGGGCCCCGGAAGTGGGGATGGGTTTGTAGGACTGTTTTGCAGAGGCCTGCACTTAACCCCGGCTAGACGGCCCACAGTACCCCTTGCACAGATGCTCCCAACGTCCCCGCAGAGTTTAAGTAAGCGTTACAGAACGTGAAGCCATTATAAACCACTCTGCCTGAGCGTTATGGAGACCTCAGCGTTAGACCATCTGTCCCAACCGTTGGGTGAGCTGCTTGCTGAGGTGTACACCGTCCGGTCAGAGACAAACGCCCTATGGCGGGAATAAGTGGTTAATAGGGATCGGACAGATGATCTGGCCCGTCAACTGTTACAGGCTAAGGCAGGGCAGGCTCCGCTTCCCGGTGGGGCTCTGCCCAGACTGGTACCGCCTCCAATGGCCCCAGGGCAGGTGGTTGTCCCAGGGGAAATCCAGCTAGCACCTCCAGAACGGTTCACTGGGGACCCCAAGAGATTTGCAGTTTTCATGAACCCATGCTGCTTACATTTCATCTGTAGACACGGAGTTTTCCCCACTGATCAATTGAAAGTGGCCTTTGTGCTGGCTTATCTGGGTGGCCATGCAGCAGATTGGTCTATTCCTTTAGTAAATAGAGATGACACTTTACTACGCAATTTTCCTGGATTCCAGCAGGAGCTAGAGATGCTCTTCGCCCGTCACACTCAGGGTCAGGCATTGGACAATGAGTTGTTGTCTCTGCCTCAAGGGAGTCAGGACCTGCTGGTTTACGTGGCTACTTTCAACCGGATAGTCGCATAGACCAACTGGCATGGGGAAAAAAGATCGACACTGTTTTATCAAGGCCTGCGGGGAGAATTAAAAGATGTCTTGGCTCAGGTGGTAAATCCCACTGTGGGGTGTGCAGAATACATTGACCTGATGATACAATTGGATCACAGACTACAAGATCGCGGGATGTATCGTGCTCGCTCAGAGAGCAGGACGTTTTACGTTCGCCCGAAAGAAAACCGGTCTGGCACACACCCGATCCGCATCCGGAACCCATGCAACTGGGAGGAGTTCGGGGCCCCCTCACAATGGTCAAGAGGGAGAAGAGAAGGCAACAACAGTTGTTTTTATACTGCAGGAAGGCGGGACACTTCCTCCAGGACTTTCCAGTGAAGCTGCCCAGAAAGGCTGTGGGAGCTCTGGATAAGGGAGAGGATGAGGACTATTCGGAATGTGGAAACAGAAAAATTGATATGAGGCCGGGAAGCCCAAAGGAAACACACCAACACAGGTTACAAAGGACATACAAAGCGCTTTATTCAAAGTTACAACAATTACCAAAGTCAATTGACATACAGATAGCTATTCGGCCCTCAGAGTAACAGAACGAACCATCAACGGTAGTTCACCGTGTTAGTGTGAGAGACCGAACATCGGGATACCTGGGTTTTTATACATTTTGTCCAGCCTTGGCCAACCCCCTCGCAAGTTAACCATTCTCAGAACCAAACCTAGGGTTCGTAGCCAGGTCAATCCCATAATATATGCAATTTGATCAGTTCCGCTGATACAGTTGTTCATTTACACATAGGTCAGGGAGAGGACAAGGTCTCAGTTCGCGACCCTAACAAGTGGCCTGCGGACATATTATTTATTTACGTGTGCGGAGGTCACAACAGCCAGAATCCCACTCGAAATGTCATTCGGCCTCCATTTTGTTGTTCAGGGTGACTTCCACACCGCAAGAGTACCTAAAATGGCGGCTTTAATCCAAGATGGCGATTTGCACAATACATTAAGGTCAAGACCTTGCCGCGGAATCTATGTACACAATGTTTTTAGACAATTTGGCGTAGGCCAACATACATTCAAACAATGCGATAGGAGGTATAATATTATTTCAATTTCCACAGACCCTCCTTTTGGCCTATGCCAAGTGCTAAACATCATCTCTAATACTTTCGAAAATGACTCCAGGTATTATCATCCATAGGTTCTGCATCATTGGGCCTCATTAGGACCCAGGCGGTAAGGGGTTAACGGCGGCGTTAACAGCGCCGACCCTTACCGCCTGATTCCGAGGTCCCTTGGCGCCATGGAGGTTTTAACACCTGCTTTTAGCAGGTGTTAAAATCCATGGCGCTAAGGGACCATGGAGTTAATTACGCCACCGTAATTAACGGTGGCGTAATTAACGCCTTCCCCACTCCCATTATGCCCTATGGGGCAAAAATGGGAATGGGGAAGGGTAAATGGGGATTGGGGACTTACCGCCCCGCCAAGGTCGGAATGGGGCGGTAAGTCCGCCAACCACCATGGCGTAAACATAGCTCGTATGAATTTCTACATAGGATACATACACAAAGATGTCCCTCTTGAGGTAAGCTGAGTTAGAACTGTATACTCACCGCATAGAATCAGTCAATAGGAGCTTGGTAACTTACAAAAAATAGCCCTTAACAAACTTCTTTCCGCTTTACAGGGCCCACACTTTCAATGATCATGCCCCTCAGATCGACCATAGGAGCGTAGAGTGCTAACAAAGCGGAAGATTGACCTGGATCCCGACCATTACCTACTGACCAGGTATTTACCTATACCCTTTTCTCTAATGGACATGTTGGAGAGATCAAACAGGATTGTAGTTATTTTACATCTTCATTTCTCATAACGATAGGGACCCACAATCTCCCTTTTTTATATTTTTTTAGAACTGACAAAGATATACCGATCAAGATTGAATTTGTTCTCCAATCGGGACAATACTAAGAAATGAACAGGTGATTAAATTTTAAGAAAAATCCAGTCATGACAGACAGAAACTATGATGTATTATTATGATTACAATAATGATATACTTTTTTACTGCCAATACAGATAAATCGAAGAGAAAACACGTCTAGTAGACATCTTCTGAAGAAGGGGCTCTAGTTACCCCGAAACGCGTAAAGCATATTGTATTTTGAAAATTTTGACTCTGCCTACTAAGACACATTGGATTAGGAGTTCAAATCAAGTACAAAGTGTCTACTACAAGTTATTGGAATTGTAAATGTTTATATTTTGTTGTCAGTACTATGAATAACAGCTACTATGAACACCATGTATTGTAAAAATCAGTTTACTTTAGGTTGTATATGTGGATTATGAACAGTGACAAATTGTATGTTGAATTATTATTTACTTAAATCAACCCCATTTGGGGTACTTAATTCATGGATGACGAAATCATCCCTTTATAAAGTTTTATCTTTGAAACTACACAAGAGAGTTTGGTTGTATTTTCAACTTCAAGGGTGTGCAGGGGACGGGAGTGTTCCACAAAGGTTGTGGACACCTGCTGTTTTCACATAATTTGGTACAACCCAGTGTCAGGGTTGATATTCTCCCCTGCACCCCGCTAAGCATCTTAATATTTCCACATCGTTTAAACTAAAAAGGTGTGCACTAGGGAAACTTGTTTGAGCTTTTGATAGGTCCTCTATGCATAGAGTGTGACACAAAAGCCGTAGTTGCACCCATCTATACTAGTGTGGTATAGTGATGTCATTTTCTAAAATTAATACGTTAACAGAGAAATATGCATCCACATTTGCATTCAATGAAGATGAAGCGAATCGGATATTAGGACTCATTAAAGATATTGAAAGTAACACACCTGTAACAACTAGTCCTGACAAACTAATATCCCAATTAGAGAAAGTAATCAGACGGGAGATATCTCAGAAACTGCACGCCACCACCTTGGCACAGTACTATCGAGCCCAACGGATACCAAGAGGTCTCAGGGTCTATTTAAGACCTACACTATGTAAGGACAACCCAGACTTCGTAAAGAAGTGGGAACAAATATTAAATAAATGCTCCTTAGATTTGATACTATTGACCATAGAAGAACTATCAAAATCAGTAAATAAATTGGATAAAGAAATAGATGAACTAACAGAACAACTAGCATCGTTTAAAACCAAAGAGGAATTAACAAGTTTGATTGAAGAAGTGAACCAGACCCTAGAGAACTACAAGAAGGACATTGAACAACGAAAAGTTCGCAAATTTCGTCGCGATACTTTAGACTATCAACAGGATATAGTCTATACCTGGCAAGAACACTATTCCCAAAACAGACCAGATTTTAACAATAAAAAACCACCCTATAAACCCAGAACTCAAGAACCAAGAACAAGTGATCCAAGCAGTGAGATCCCAACTAGTGGCGAAGAAACCATCAACACAAGTATTAATCAACTCTCTACTACCACAATACATACATCTCAAGAAGCCACTACATCTAATGCTCCACCGATTCCTTTTTTAGAAAAAAGGCAAAGAGAAGAGGCCTCAAGAAATCTAAGACCAAGACAAAAACCGAACAGTTAATTGTGAATATATCACAGAAAAATCTCACTAAGGACCAGATAGACACGTTAAACCTGGGTTTATCTTTCGTACCTACTCAAAACTCAAATCTGCTAGAAGAAAAGATCAATCTACACAGACTTGCACGGAAAATGCGACTGAAATTATTTTTCGATACACAGACAGAAACGGAATACCAACATAAGGAACATAAATATTTGGAAATCAAACCAAAGAGTTCTTTTGATCCACAAATCAATAATTTGACCATCAAGATTTTTGAAGAACAAGTACTTAAGGATTTGAAAAGGGTAAACTTTACAAAATCCAAGTACTATAACATTAGGAGACGACAAAGTTCAATCATAAAAGAAATATCAGATGATCGGAGTTTGACTTTAAAACCGGCTGACAAGGGAGGTGCAATAGTAATTATGGACACCACTTACTATGACATGAAAATTAATGAACTATTGTCAGATCAAGATACATACATCAAAATCGACCAGGATCCTACTAAAGATATCACGGCTATGTTAAAAACCGTATTAGATCGAGCTTTCGAAAACGAATGGATCTCTGAGAAAACTAGAACATTCCTAACTAATAAACATCCGATCACACCTGTGTTTTATGGGCTTCCTAAAATACATAAGGTATTACAAACCCCACCGATGGGACCCATTGTTGCGGGAACAGATAGCGTCTTTAACCCTCTTGCAACCTATGTGGACAAAGCCTTGCAACCTATAGTACAAAGTACCAGTACTTATTTGAAAGACACTACGGATTTTCTCAACCATCTGGCTACACTTACAACCATCAAGGCGGACGATACATTAGTCTCCTTTGATGTACAGAGTCTATACACATCGATTCCACATCAAGATGGACTAGAGGCATTAGAATGGGCATTGTTGAACAACAATTGTGAAGCCAACAAAACCTTCATTTTGGAACTCAGTAAAATTATACTGGTTAACAATTATTTCAGAAATAAATCACAATTCTACCTACAAGCATCGGGTACATCCATGGGCTCTTCAATGGCCCCAGCGTATGCTAATCTGTTTATGTTCCATCTAGAGAGTAAACAGATCCTTAATGTACAACAATGGCAAAAGAACATAATAACATGGAAACGTTACATAGACGACATCTTTGTCGTATGGAGAGGCTCAAAAGAAGCACTTCAAACTTTTTTGACATTCATCAATCATCTCCATAATCGGATTAAATTTACAATGGAAGTGGGGGAACCCAAACTACATTTTCTAGATGTTGAATTATGGATTGGTCAAGACGGAGTGATTATTACGAATGTTTATCACAAACCGACAGATGTGAACAACTCATTACATTACTTGAGCCACCATCCAGACCATCTAAGGAATAACTTACCATATAGCCAATTTTTGCGGCTTAAAAGAATAACATCGGATACCAGGACATTACAACAAGAAAACGAGTTACTGACCGAGAAATACAGACAAAGAGGTTATCCTAGCGATGTCATAGGAAAAGCTAAAGACAAAGTCGATAAACTTGAAAGGAAGGATCTCCTTATTAATAAAAACAAATCAAAGGACATTCCATTTCTCCATACTTTGAGATATTCTGCACAAAGTCATCATATTACCAGAATCATCAAGAAAAATTGGAATATTATCAAAATGGACCCACAATTGGACAGACTGTTCCCAAGACCTCCCCTAATTGCATACAAGAGGGGAAGGAACTTCAAAGACCAATTAGTGAAAGCAGAAAAGATCAAACAAGACAAACAATGGACTTTGAAGAAAAAGAAGACAGGTACATTCCCGTGCTTAAATTGCGGGAACTGTAACAATGTAATGAAGGGGGGCTATGTGAGACACCCGAACAGTGGACAAAAAATTCGACTGAATCAATACACTACATGTGATACTAAATCTGTAATTTATGGTCTCAGTTGCCCCTGCGGTATTTTTTACGTGGGTCAAACCATTAGGAAAGCCAAAGACAGGTGGAACGAACACAAGAGCAATATTCGAACCAACAGTACCAAATCTCCTGTTGCTAGACACTTCTCTTTAAACAAACATACAGTAGCCCAACTCAAAGTAATCATCCTGGAAGAAGTGAAAAAACTACCTAGAGGGGGTGACCATGATAGACGCATGGGTCAGAGAGAATTGTATTGGATTGAAAAATTGAACAGTCTTGCCCCTAACGGTATGAATGAAGAATTCAATTTGGGTGTTTTCTTATAAAGCTTTTCCATGAATTAACTGCCAAATTTTCGAATTCTATTTGATGACCAACTGTACTAACAAGAAAATGGTTAACATTGTTAGATTGTGCGCAGGCTGGATTTCTCCTCTAATCACGAGTCTATGATAACTCTAAATTCGAAAATACAATCTTAGGGTTATGTTAAAACATAAGGGACCCACATTACCCACCAGTACACATGTTTAAAATATATTCTTGAAGATCCTACCTTGGCCCACTCAGAACATACATTACATCACGTCAAAAGTAAACATGGTGACGTCACGACGTAGATACGCATCGACGTCATCACGCTATATAAACATTAGCACGGCCATCTTTGTTCAGTTACCGCTCGTATGAATTTCTACATAGGATACATACACAAAGATGTCCCTCTTGAGGTAAGCTGAGTTAGAACTGTATACTCACCGCATAGAATCAGTCAATAGGAGCTTGGTAACTTACAAAAAATAGCCCTTAACAAACTTCTTTCCGCTTTACAGGGCCCACACTTTCAATGATCATGCCCCTCAGATCGACCATAGGAGCGTAGAGTGCTAACAAAGCGGAAGATTGACCTGGATCCCGACCATTACCTACTGACCAGGTATTTACCTATACCCTTTTCTCTAATGGACATGTTGGAGAGATCAAACAGGATTGTAGTTATTTTACATCTTCATTTCTCATAACGATAGGGACCCACAATCTCCCTTTTTAATATTTTTTTAGAACTGACAAAGATATACCGATCAAGATTGAATTTGTTCTCCAATCGGGACAATACTAAGAAATGAACAGGTGATTAAATTTTAAGAAAAATCCAGTCATGACAGACAGAAACTATGATGTATTATTATGATTACAATAATGATATACTTTTTTACTGCCAATACAGATAAATCGAAGAGAAAACACGTCTAGTAGACATCTTCTGAAGAAGGGGCTCTAGTTACCCCGAAACGCGTAAAGCATATTGTATTTTGAAAATTTTGACTCTGCCTACTAAGACACATTGGATTAGGAGTTCAAATCAAGTACAAAGTGTCTACTACAAGTTATTGGAATTGTAAATGTTTATATTTTGTTGTCAGTACTATGAATAACAGCTACTATGAACACCATGTATTGTAAAAATCAGTTTACTTTAGGTTGTATATGTGGATTATGAACAGTGACAAATTGTATGTTGAATTATTATTTACTTAAATCAACCCCATTTGGGGTACTTAATTCATGGATGACGAAATCATCCCTTTATAAAGTTTTATCTTTGAAACTACACAAGAGAGTTTGGTTGTATTTTCAACTTCAAGGGTGTGCAGGGGACGGGAGTGTTCCACAAAGGTTGTGGACACCTGCTGTTTTCACGTAAACATAGTTTACGCCATGGTGGTAAAGTCACGGCCCAGGCGGTAACTTACCGCCTGGGTCGTAATGAGGCCCATTGTCTGTAATGTCTATAGCCATAAGGTCGTTCATAAGAACCTCTTGCAACATGAATTCTTTAGATGCTGTATCTGGGGTATATATTTTATGCCCTATTGCGCTCACTGCTTGAGCACAACACCCCCCTATCATTCCACATATACTTGGGAGGCATTGAAAACAACAACAAAGGAATAACAGGATCCCTAAAATAACCAGAATGACGGGATGCACCTTCCAACCCCAAGATCGCAAAGAATCCCAAAACCAAGTACTAAGGTTCCAGTCTCCTACAGGGATATGGACTTCAGAACTGAGAGTATGCAAGTTCTGAATTGCTTTAAAAATTGTTGGCGAGGAGTCTGGTGCGAAAACACAACAAGCGGACCCCACTAATTTGCATACTCCACCTCGTTCTGCCAAGATGACATCTAATGCCATCCGATTTTGAAGTGCTACCAATCTTATCGCCTTTTGCTCTAAGGTCATATTGTAGAGTATGTCCGTGGTCCGGTTGATCGTTCTCTCCAATACCCTTGCTAATCCCCTAATATTTTCTGAGTTTGCTATTTGTCCCCAAAAGGGCACAACTGATTTGGCTATGTCCCCAAATACTTGCCCAGGGGTATCTCCATTGTTGTCTCGTCGTGGGCGAGCCTTAGAAACCTCCAAGGTACTAGCTACAAATACCCCGGGTAACAATATTCCTAAATAACAAGTCCCCTGCCAATCCTTGGGCAACCAGGGAAATGCTAAACTACCACAAACGAAATAAACAGGCCCCCCCTACATACAGAGGCCTGTTTTCCCCAGTCAAATTTACAATATTTTTACAAGTTTCAAAATCTCCCATTGACCTAGTGCCATTTCTCTGTACACAGAAGGGAACCGAGTCAGGACTATGATTAACAGAATAGGAAGGAGGCATGGCGTCCTTATTGCCTATCGGAGCCATTTTAAAGGAAATCAGAGTTTGAAAAGGAAGAGATAGTTTGTCAGACGGCCTAATAGAAGCAACGTTAGGTTTACTTCTATTTGCGAAAAGCGAGCATCCCAGGGGAGTCAATTCACGTTTCTCGAAATCATTCAAATTAGTTCCATCAAAGTTCCCTGAGATGCTATCATTCCATCGGCCAAAGAATAGTGCTCTAAGAGAGGCATAGCAAGAAGTCGTTAAAGGTAACGGATGTATATACCATCCCAGTCCCTTGTTCCCATGTTGCGGTCGTGAGTACAAATCCAACAATTGCTCTTGTTAAAAATGGCATGAGTAGCATTCATCACTATCATCAGAGTGTTATTATAATACTTTTGTCTATGTTGGGAGTCTCTAGGGGACAGAGTGTGAAGGTGTACAGAGGGAGTCAAAACAGTTGGTACGATCTTGGTCGGTAATAGAGGTTTCAAAGGATAGGCTTCTTCGGAATACCTAAGTCCTACAGCAGCAGTTGCAAAAATAACAATGATCAAAATCAAAACACAACAGTACGTTTTCGGGGCCCAGGCACATTGTTCATTGTTCGATTTGGTCACCCCCTTATCTAAAAGTCCAGTGCGGGGAGCAGCGGTGAAGGTGGCAGGCATCGTAGTTCCTTGATCGACGGCCCCAATGTTCGTTGCTGGCGACACTACGGTCGCGTGATTTCTTAGTCCTTCCCAACCCTAGCCAGCAGAATCCCTTTTTGTTCAACAAAACAAAACAATTTTCCGATCACTTCCTTTTCCAGATGCACGACATTCGTGCCGTAGTTCTATTTCTGTGGTCGAAGGTTGTACCTGATGGTACCCAAATTTGTCTGATCCAGAAGCAAAGTATCGTCACTTCCTGAGGGAAGCGACGTGTCGGTGGCGACGGAAGTCGCGGAGCTCGAAACAGTGTTTTCCGGAAGTGATTTATCAAGAGAGTGCGGAGACGAAATGGACTGTTCCCCAAGCTCCACAGGCTCATGGAAATTCTCCGACACACTCGCAGCGCTGTTTGCTACTCCAAGATCAGAGACTGTAGCATCAGCGAGGGGTTCTGCTTCTTCTGTAGCGTGTGGCATCGGGTGAGGAAGTTTCTTGACGTGCGTCGCGTGAATCCAGTTCTTCTTTCCAGCCACCCGCACTGCTGTCCTGGTGACCAACAAAACCTGGTGGGGTCCCCGCCAGCGAGGCGCGAGACAGGAAGACCTCTCGTAGGCCTTCACAAGGACCCAACTACCGGGCTGTATATCGTGTCCTGGGCCCGTGAACCGTACAGGTAAAGCAGCATTCACCTGGTGGTAAATGAAATACAGATTTTTAGTTAACTGGTTACAGTAGTCTACAAGCAATACATTCTCCACCTCCCTCAGGGCTTTAGGTTTCGGGAGACCCCAAATGTTAGCAGGCCTCCCCATTACTACTTCAAATGGAGAAAGCCCAGTTCTAGTCTGAGGTGTGGTACGCATAGCTAATAACACAATAGGCAAAGCATCTGGCCATTTTAGTTTGGTATCAGCACATGTTTTTGCGAGTTTATTCTTTAAAATACCGTTGTGTCTTTCTACCAACCCAGCACTTTGAGGATGTCTAGCTGAATGAAATCGTTTCTCAATACCTAGGGCTGTACAAATTTGCAAAATTACTGCTGCGATAAAGTGAGGACCATTGTCCGACCAGATTATCCTCGGGAGCCCAAATCGAGGAAAGAATTCTTTTACCATAATCTTTGCAGTGGTCATGGCGGTAGCATCTTTGACGGGGAAAGCCTCGACCCATTTACTAAAAGCACAAATAATGACAAGAACATATTTCAGATTATTACATCGCTCCATTTCAATAAAATCGAAGTGAATGACCTCAAAAGGGACAGAGGGGGGCCTGAAACTTCCCCTTGGAGTCACTGTCCCTTTACCCACATTGTGCTGTAGGCAGATCATGCAGTTCTGGACGTGCCTCTTTGCAGTTTCCAGAATTTTGTCATTTACCCAAACCTGTTCTAACATTTTCGTGATCTGCTGGGCACACACATGCGTAGGACCGTGTGCCATCGTAACCATCGCCAATACATAAGAATCAGGAAGCAACCATTTCCCTTTGGATATATCCAATTTCCCCATTCCTTCAGCCCACTTTCTAGATTCTTCCATCGTGGCATCAGTCTGAATATCTCGCACAGACCCAATACCTTCATCCATTATGCAAACATCTCTCATTTCCCTCGAGGTATACATGTCCGTGCTAAGGTCTGTGGCCGTTTGTCTGGCTATCAAATCTGCAAAAGCGTTCCCTCTGCCCACATCATCTATGACCTTGCGATGTGCTGCACATTTCATGATCGCTAACCGTTTAGGGAGTGAGAGATCCGAAAGTAATTGCACTATCAAGGGGCCATGCTGAATCTTGGTCCCATGTGGGGTCAGGAACCCTCTTTCCGACCAAAGTTTTCCAAAGTTGTGAGCCACCCCAAATGCGTACTGGCTATCGGTATATATATTTACTCTTCGCTCTTGGGAAAGTTCACAAGCTCGGGTCAACGCTATAATCTCTGCGGCCTGCGCGGAGTTATGCGAAATTCTCTTAGTTTCAACAATCTTGTTCAATGTAGTAACTGCATAAGCAGCTGTAGATGTACCATTCGAAAGTTTGAAGCAGGAGCCATCACAAAACAGCTCCCCTTCTGCATTATCCAAAGGAGTATCTATGAGATCTATCCTGCCCTTCGTTTCTTGCTCGGTGGTATACAGGCAGTCATGTGATTCTTCATCACCGCAAACAGTGTTTTGCGGGAAAGGTAAGAGTTCAGCCGGATTGAGAACACAACACCTCTTAATTTGGATATGAGGGGCAAACAGAATCAGTTCATACCTTGTTAACCGTGCAGAGGTGAGGTGTTGCGTTTGGGTTTTATTCAATAGAATATCAACAGAGTGAGGTACCATCAAAATCAAATCATGGCCTAGGACCATTCCCTCACTCTGTTTTACAGACGCGGCAGCAGCAGCAACAGCGCGCAAACATCTTGGCAAAGCGCATGCGACAGGATCAAGGGCGGAGGAGTAGTAGCCGCACGGCCTATTCTTCCCTCTGTGTTCCTGTGTTAACACAGCCAAAGCACATCCATCACATTCATGCACAAACAACACAAAGGCCTTGTCATAATTTGGAGTACCCAGAACCGGTGCCGAACATAGCGTGGTTTTGAGAAGCTCAAATGATCGTTGATGTTCCGATTCCCATGGCAGTGGCAGAGAAATGCCCTTCTTCGTCAAAGCCAACATCAGTTTTACCACTAGTGTGAAATTCGGGATCCACAACCTACAGTAGGACGCCATCCCTATCAGGGCTCTGACTTCCTTCTGTGTCTTTGGAACAGACATGCCAGAAATGTGTTTTATTCTTTCAGGTGTCAATCTTCTCCCCTCCTCTGACAGGAGGTAGCCTAGATAGGCAACCTCCTGACAACAATATTGACATTTTTTAAGCGAAGCTTTGTGACCATTTTTAGCTAGATGAACAAGCAACAGTATAGTGCCTTCTTTACAGGCTTTCTCAGAATCTGCAGCCAAAAGTAAATCGTCAACATATTGAAGCAGCGTGCAAGTAGGTGGCAATTCAAGGGTGTCGAGCTGCTCTTTTAAAGCTCTACTATAAATACTAGGACTTTCAGTATACCCTTGAGGTGCCCTTGTAAATGTAAATGAGCGTCCCCCCAAGGTGAACGCAAACAGATATCTGCTTTCTTTATGTATAGGGATACTAAAGAAGGAGTTTTTCAGATCCACAACACTAAAGTGCATAGCCGTAGCAGGGATCATTGTTAATATTGTCGTCACATCAGGCACAATTGGAAATTGTGGGGCAACCACTCGATTAATAGCACGAAGATCGATTATAAACCGGTATGGAATTGCATTGTCGCCTTTCTTATATACTGGTAAGATCGGACTGTTACACAAACTACCTGTAATCTCTTCGATCACCCCACGATGAACAAAATCGGAGACAATGCATTTCAAAGCACGTTCGCCTTCAGCTGATATTTTATACTGCGGAATGCGTGGCAGTTTTACCCCATGTTTCAGGACTATTTTAACGGGCTCAATATGTAATACTCTGACATCATTGTCGTCCACCGCCCACAAACATTCCGGAACAATGCTAAACTCGGGAGGTAAAGGTCGAATCAAAAACTGAGAATTAGGAAGTTGCTGTGGTGAAACCGTTAGCCGTATTCCATCCGAAGAACAATGAATTACTGCGTTCAATTTCTTTAACAAATTCAACCCCAGCAAATTCTCTCCACAGTTTGAAGTGAGAAGAAAAGGGCAATGGTCCGTGAAGGGACCCAAAGAAACAGATACCGGCGCAGAAACCGGACAGACGGTTGGTATACCAGAAAACCCTACGGAAACATTTGTTTGCCCTGACAGTGGGATGTTTGGAACCCTGGAATGATCAATGGAGCACTTCTATGCTCCGGTGTCAATCAAAAACTGGTGTTTCCTATTCCCCACTAATAATTCAACGTAGGGGCCTTTTTGATTAACGGGAATAGGCAAAGGTTCCAAACCCTGCTTCGGGCAATCCTAATAAAATAGAGCCTTGTCGGAAGGAAGCTCTTCAGAAAGGTAGGCGGCAGAAGGGTGATCAAATATGTTTCTCGAGTCCATACTCGAGGTCTGATTTTCCCGTGAAAAAGTTTGCTGGGAATCTTGCAAAAGCTGACCTCTGTCAGGGCCCTCTGCTCCAGGGCGGCCCCTAGGTCGTCTACCCATACCCCCAAACGCACTGCTTGACCTCTGGCGAAGGACAGGGCACTGTGCTCGCCAATGACCTTCCTGGCGGCAATAAGCACATTGATTAATATTTATAGGACTCAGAGGAGCATTTCCTTTTGGAATGTACTGACCTCTAGTCTGTGTCGTACCTCCTCTGGGGTTTCTAACAATTTGCTGCAATAATACTTTGGTTTTCAAATCACCCTTTCTCTTTTCGATTTTCTCCTTTTCATTATTAACACGGTTCTCATAATACTGAGCCATGTGCAAAACCTCAGATTAAGATTTTGCCTGCCAAGCGCTCTCAGAGGACATAATTTGTGACTGGATGTCAGGTAACAATCCACATACAAATTTGGCCACGAACAACCTCTTCCCCAACTCTGTACCTAAATCCTGTCCACTGAAGTCAGAAAATACCTGCTCGAATCTATTGAAAAATTCAGTGGCGCCTTCAGTTTTCCCTTGAACACAGGCCGTAAGCTTGTCCCAAATAATCCTTTTTTCTGGAATTATAGTTTTTAGTTTAGTGACAATCCTATCAGGTAAAGTAAGTATTACCTGTGGCGGTTTCTCACCAGCTGGTCTTTCTCCATCAATTCTAATCAGATTTGCCCACGTATCCCCCAGCCCTGGCCCATCGTCTATTGTCCGAACCTGTTTCCATACATCTACGGGTAGGAGCACAGGAAATAACAAGTCCATGTCACTCAAGGTGAACACAGAGGACTGTAGAACGGACTCTATTTCTTTGTAAAACCCCGTCGGGTTTTTCCTAATATCGGGAACTGATTGTCTAATTGTGTTCACTTCCTGTCGTGAAAACAGGACGAGAACGAATTGCGATACATAATGTGCAGGGATATCCACCGCGGGGGCACCAGTCGCCGCGTTGGCGGGGATCTCAACTTTTGGGACAAAGGTCGGAGGAACCTCTCTCATAGGCAACTGAGATATAGGTACCTCCGGCCGCTTACTAAGCAATAGAGCCAGGTCGAGCGCTAAGGCAGCTGTAGAAGTGTCGGGCGAAAAAGCCCTTTTACAAATCCCCAATAATTCTATGGGGCAACTAACCTTCTTCCTTACACATTCCTCTTGTAGGTGCTGTACCATTACCTGAATTACTTTTCTTTGCATCTCTACTGTGTAATGACTATACGTGTCATATACTTCATCTGGCGGTATCGATGAATCTGAGATCCATCGAACCGCATCTTTAGTACAAATTCAAACTTCCTGAGGTGCTGTTCTTTGGCACGGAAGGAACCGTTTCTGTACATATATTCTATCATCCTCATCATCCTCATCTCGTGATTTTTCAAAGTCTCTCCTAAACTCAATCAATCTTTCGACATGTCCATATACTTTCTGCTCTGTGTCCCTCGAAAGTGCTAAAGCATTCAGATCTCTCACCCCCTGTGGAAGATCCGAATTTTGTAATCTACCCCACATTACACACAAATGAATCCCCAAACCTTCGATAAAAACATTTTTCTCGGGAAAACTATTCAAATTAGATAATGTAGAAAAAACATTAGCTTGATCACCTTTCTCCATGCAATGCTTAGCCCATGCAAACAATTCCTGTTTCCTATCTGCAGAAACAGTACTACAAGTCACAATCTTTGACCCTGCACCTGGATCGACTCCAATCAATGCGGGGCCACTCGGGAGCGAAGGTATAGGTAAACTTAACAAAGGGTGCAGGTGCAGGGGGAAGGGACGGTGCGATAGGGGGAGGAACGACAACCAGAGGACTAGGAACAATAGGCTGTACAGGGGGAACAGGAATAACAACAGGAACAACAGCAGGAATGGGCAGAGTGCCCAAGACAGGAGCATACGGAGGTGGCGCTGAGGCATCGGGCCTGCGTTCATAACTTTTCAATAAATTCCTCAGAAACATGGAAATCTTTAGAGGGGTAAATTTTCGGGACCCCGAGTGAAAAGGCTCTATCCATATTTTTAACTAATTCTGACCGCTTTTCTTTATCATATAATAATGCTTTTTCAGCGTTTGTTTTATGACGACGTGCATGTTTATCCCTATTTTTAAGCTGCTGCAATGCTTCTTTCTTCCAATTTTGTAACACATCAAAGGCTGCTGGTCTAGCCTTTTTCTTTAACAAGATCGATTCTAAATATACAATACAGGGGATTTCAAAACTACCATTGATTGGCCACTGAAATTCGGAGGCATGTCTGGTCTGTCTGTGCCAAATGTCATTAAATATGATACTATCAATGCCATACTTACAGTACATAGTACACGCCGGCGACCCCTCCTGTGGTGCCGGATGGCTAAATTCCAAAGATTGTCGATCGCTGCGGAACAGAGCCCTAAAACAGCTAGACAATTTCCCAGGCATTTCTCAAAAAATTGGTGTTACCTGGTCCAATAATTGTGTCTGCAGATACAATACGCCAAATTCAAATTGTCAGGGTTAAATTAAGAGCCGGGTCACGACTGCACCTGACCAAACCTAAGGAGGACCGTACGGTTTACAAAGGACTTACCTAACAAATTTTACCTTGCGTTTGGTGGTTTCGGCAAATCTGCCCGCCTCAAAATTGGACCCTCGTCAAGATGCCGTGTCAGACCACACGACTATCGTCCAAGGATCGGATCGTGCAGCGCTGCCGAGGTATCGCGTCTCGATCGGTCGGGCCCGCAGAATCACACCGTCCGATCCCGGTTCGATAGTCTGCGTCAACCTTCAATGATCCGGCATCAATCTTGAGGGTCCCTATTCGGGCGCCAACTGTGGAAACAGAAAAATTGATATGAGGCCGGGAAGCCCAAAGGAAACACACCAACACAGGTTACAAAGGACATACAAAGCGCTTTATTCAAAGTTACAACAATTACCAAAGTCAATTGACATACAGATAGCAATTCAGCCCTCAGAGTAACAGAACGAACCATCAACGGTAGTTCGCCGTGTTAGTGTGAGAGACCGAACATCGGGATACTTGGGTTTTTATACTTTTTGTCCAGCCTTGGTCAACCCCCTCGCAAGTTAACCATTCTCAGAACCAAACCTAGGGTTCGTAGCCAGGTCAATCCCATAATATATGCAATTTGATCAGTTCCGCTGATACAGTTGTTCATTTACACATAGGTCAGGGAGAGGACAAGGTCTCAGTTCGCGACCCTAACAAGTGGCCTGCGGACATATTATTTATTTACGTGTGCGGAGGTCACAACAGCCAGAATCCCACTCGAATTGTCATTCGGCCTCCATTTTGTTGTTCAGGGTGACTTCCACACTGCAAGAGTACCTAAAATGGCGGCTTAATCCAAGATGGTGATTTGCACAATACATTAAGGTCAAGACCTTGCCGCGGAATCTATGTACACGATGTTTTTAGACAATTTGGCGTAGGCCAACATACATTCAAACAATGCGATAGAAGGTATAATATTATTTCGATTTCCACAGGAAAACTCCAACACCCGAAAAGCATAGAGGTCTGCTTGTCGAGCACAGAAAATGCACCCCAGACCTCACATTTCGCTGTCCCAGTGATCCTGATTTGCCACCAGCAACCCTCCAAAATGCACGCTCTGGAAGCAGTACCCCATGCAGAGAGGCTCCCAACGCCCCCGCAGAGTTCAGGTAAGCGTTACAGAATGTGAAGACATTATAAACCACTCTGCCTGAGCGTTATGGAGACCTCAGAGGTAGACCATCTGTCCCAACTGTTGGATGAGCTGCGTGCTGAGGTGCACGCTGCTCGGTCAGAGACAAACACCCTACGGCGGGAATAAGTGGTTAATAGGGATCGGACAGAGGATCTGGCCCGTCAACTGTTACAGGGTAAGGCAGGGCAGGCTCCGCTTTCCGGCAGGGCTCCGCCCAGACCGATACCGCCACCAATGGCCCCAGGGCAGGTGGTTGTCCCAGGGAATATCCAGCTAGCACCTCCAGAATGGTTCACCAAGGACCCCAAGAGATTTGCAGTTTTCATGAACCAATGCTGCTTACATTTCATCTGTAGACCCGGAGTTTTCCCACTGATCAATTGAAGGTGGCCTTTGTGCTGGCTTATCTGGGTGGCCATGCGGCAGATTCCTTTAGTTAATAGAGATGACACTTTACTACACAATTTTCCTGGATTCCAGCAGGAGCTAGAGAAGCTCTTCACCCGTCACACTCAGTGTCAGGCATTGGACAATGAGTTGTTGTCTCTGCCTCAAGGGAGTCAGGACCTGCTGGCTTACGTGGCTACTTTCAACCGGCTAGTCGCAGAGACCAACTGGCCCGAGGAAAAAAGAACTCCACTGTTTTATCAAGACATGCGGGGAGAATTAAAAGATGACCTGGCTCAGGTGGTTAATCCCACCGTGGGGTGTGCAGAATACATTGACCTGATGATACAATTGGATCACAGACTACAAGATTGCAGGGTGTATCATGCTCACTCAGAGAGCAGGATGTTTTACATTCGCCCGAAAGAAAACCGGTCCAGCATACACCCGATCCTCATCCAGAACCCATGCAACTGGGAGGAGTTCAGGGCCCCCTCACAATGGTCAAGAGGGAGAAGAGAAGGCAAAAACATTTGTGTTTACACTGCGGGTAGACAAAACACTTCCTCCAGGACTGTCCAGTGAAGCCGCCCAGAAAGGCCGTGGGAGCTCTGGATAAGGGAGAGGATGAGGACTGTTCAGAAAACTCCAACCCCTGAAAATGCATAGAGGTCAACTTGTTGAGCACAGAAAATGCACCCCAGACCTCACATTTTGTTGTCCCCATGATCCTGATTTGCCACCAGCAACCCTCCAAAACAACCGGCACACAAGGGCCTTGGTTTTCGCTGATGAGTGCAAATACTCGTGTTATGGAAAGGAAGCTACCCTAGGTAGTCTGGGACAGACCATCCAGAGGACCAGGTCTACCCTAGGGTTGGTAGGCGTCTTGCATCCTGAATATCGTGAATTCCAAGACGTGCTTGAAAAAGAACAGGCAAATACCCTAACACCACATCGGCCGTAAGACTGCCAGATCAATCTCATCCTAGGCGCCCAAGTTCCGTGCAGTCGGAGCTAAGCACTTACCGAACAGTATAATGCACACTTGAAGACGTACCTCGACCAGTGCCTAGCCAACGGGTTTATCGGGCCTTCGAAATCACCAGCAGCTTCTCCCCTCTTCTTAGTGCCGAAGAAGGAAGCAGACTTAAGAACATGTATAGACTACCGCGCATTAAACCAGATCACAGTAAAAAACAGGTACCAGCTCATGCTTATCCTGGTGCTTTTGGACCAAGTCAGGCAGGCACAGATTTTCACCAAACTGGGCCTCAGGGGGGTATACCATCTGGTGCGGGTCAAAAAAGGCGAAGAGTGGAAAACCGCCTTCCGCACTAGGTACGGTCTCTACAAATACCAGATGATGCCCTTTGGGCTGTGCAATGTCCCTGCGGCTTTCCAATGCTTCATGAATGATGTACTGTGGGAGTTGTTGGACGTGTGTGCCGTGGTGTACATCAATGACATCTTGATTTGTTCTGCTACGGTGCAGGAATATATATCCCATGTATGCGCTGTCCTCACCAAACTGCGGCAACACCACCTGTACGCCAAATTAGAGAAATGCTCCTTCCATGTCACTTAGGCCGAGTTTTTGGGCTTTATGTTGTCACCACAGGGAATAAAAATGGACAACCGGAAAGTGGATGCCATCCTCACAATGCCTTCCCCCACATCAATAAAGGGGATCCAAAGTTTTCTCTTTTTCGCTAATTTCTACAGCCGATTTGTACCTGGTTTCTCCCAGTTGGTGCATCCAATACATCTCTACTTCGAAAACACCGGAAGTTTGAATGGACAGCAGAAGCAGAAGAGGCGTTCCAGGCACTAAAAGGCAAATTCACCACAGCCCCAGTCCTACAACACCCACAACCTGATCTCCGGTATGTGGTCGAAAACGGACGTCTCAAATGTTGCTATGGGAGCCAAATTGTCGCAAAGAAACCCAGATACCAGTCAATTGCACCCGGTGGCCTTCTGGTCAAAAAAGTTCTCCGCTGCTGAGTTGAACTATGCTACCACCGCTAAGGAGCTGTTGTCTATCAAGGATGCCCTAAAGGAATGGAGACATTAGCTATTAGGACCTCGACACACCATCACAATTATCACTGATCATCGGAATCTGCAATACCTGGGCTCTATTTGTCACGTAGTACGATTTTATCATCACCTATCGACCAGGGGTCCGCAACGGCAAGGCGGATGCATTATCCCGCATTGGAAAAGGCGACAACGCTTATGTCGCACCCGAACCCTGTGGATATCATCCCGGAAGAGAAACGGCTTGAAATTCTAAGAACCACAACTCCCCTCTAGAAGATCTAGAAGCAGAGGTAAGACGCAGTATGTCGACTACAGAATTGCAAGATTGGGGGATCAAAAACTCTCAGTGTTCGCTCCAAGACAATTTACCATATTACCCAGGATGCCTGTACCTTCCAATGCAAAATTGACAAGAGCAAGTCATAGCCAACTACCACTGTTCACTAGTAGAAGGTTATCCTGGAGTAACCAAAACCATGGAAAAGATCAAGCGGTCATACTGGTGGCCAACCTGGCGCAAGGACGTCATTCACTTTGTTCAATCATGCGGGATTTGCGCTGAGAACAAGGCCCAAAAACAGAAACCAGCAGGTCTCCTTCAACCCTTACCATTTCCACCGACACCCTGGCACACCATCTCCATAGATTTTATAACAGACTTACCTCCTTGTGCCAGACTCAACACCATATTAGTCATGGTAGATCTGTTTTCCAAAATGGCCGACTTCGTGGCTCTGAAGGCAATTCCTATGGCGTCAACTCTGGCCAAGGTTTTCTTGGAACACATCGTAAAGCTCCATGGTTTCCCATCAGTGGTGGTGTCAGACAAGGGAAGTCAATTAGTGTCGAAGTTCTGGAAGAAATGCTGTGACCTGGCAAAGACAGAGGTACGTCTATCATCCCCAGATGGATGGGCAGACGGAACGTACCAACCAGACCCTCGAACAGTCCCTCCGATGCCTGCTCCATCAAACAGATGACACGTGGGTGGATATACTGTGGGTAGCAGAGTACGCTTATAACAACTCAGTGTACACATCCACAGGACTGAGCCCCTTCTACCTTCTATACGGGCGGCATCCACGGACCTCTGTTTATGACCCACCGGAATCTCTGGAAATGCCAGCAGTTAAGACACTACAAGACAGCATCTCTCAGGCAGAAAAGAAAGCCATGACGCACCTGGCAGCAGCCAAAGAGGCACAAAAGAAATGTGCAGATCGCCATCGAAAAGAAGCCCAGAGGTATCAAGTTGGAGATACAGTGTGGTTAGCCTCCAAACACATCCCATTGAAACGGCCAAGAAAGTTTTGTAAGATCATAATCTCAGGCAAGGAATATCACGGCTTAGTACCACCAAAAATTGGATCCGCCAGTCATGAAGTAAAACATTTATTCTGTACAGATTCAAATATCAAAGCAGATAGCTATCTGGCTCCCAACACCTCGCAGTGTGTGTAGCAGAAAACACTGTGAAGGGAGTGAGTCCTGGGCATCACAAAACATGCAGTATTTATACACAGTCCTGGTCATAGCTCAGCCCATCCCCAAACTAATAGGTTACAAATTTTGGTTCGTGCCCAGTTCACATAACAAATATACAATATTGGTTTGTACTTTTGACATGTTGTCCCATCCTTGAAGATTCAATGGTGTTGTTGGTTGTCCAGCTTAGGTTGATCCTAGTTTCAAGAAACAAATTCAATAGCTTATTGCTAAGGTACACAGTTCTAGTTTGTCTAACATTCAGTTCTTATGTTTGAATATGGTGAGGCTAATGATGCAGAAAACACTTTAAATTGAAGTTCACTTTGGCTCCAAGGTTCCTTAAAAATACTGACAAACATTGTTGTCGTCAGCTGTGTGGATCTTTAGCTTTTTAGAGTAAATTATGTTTCAAGAAATGTAGAGTTTACATGCATTGTGTATCACTTTTTAAGGGAGGATGAGTTTTGTAGGCATAGATAACACTTTGAATGAGAGTTAATTCTGACTACAAGGTCTGTTTGCACAGGACAAATAGTCTGCTCTGCCAGCTCTAGTGTTGACATAGGCTCAAAGGTCGTTTCTGTTCTGGCAGCTGAAAACATAGTTAATCATTACTGAAGAGAGAGCAGAAATTAGAATCAAGATGGATGACATTTTCCAAGATGGCGTTTGAAGTCAGTTCTAAATTCGGAACTTTGCAACACGGTTTTCCTCATGGAGCGACTAGGCTTAGGCCAATGTAAATATAAAGGAGGCACTATACATTTACGTTTCACAGTTTCACCCCATGTTCTTGGGCCCATACACCATCAAAGCCATGATCAACTCTGTGGCTATGAAACTGTCTCTCCCAACAAACGTACGGATACACCTGGTGTTCCATGTTTCTTTACTGAAACCTGTTCACCCAGGAACTCGTGTGCAAACACCCCCAATCCCAGTAGCAATAGAAAGTGAACCAGAATTTGAAGTTAAGGACATACTCGACTCCAAGGTAGTGAGGAGGAAATTATATTATCTGGTAGACTGGAAGGGGTACGGGCCACAAGATAGGACATGGGAACCCAGCAATAACATTCATGCACCCCGGTTACTCAAAATATTTCATCAGAACCATCCGACTAAGCCTGGTCCCGGGAAGTCATTCTTGGGAGGGGCATTGGGGGGGGAAACTGTCATGATCACTGGGGATCGCCTGGGTACTCCTCCCAGTTGGGTATTAAAGGCGCCCAGACTGTTCCTATGGGAGCTTAATGGGTTTGGGTTTGGTACTCCTGGCACTCCTCCAAGCTTCAGTCACGTTACACCATTTGAGGAACCCTTCCTTATTCCCATAAGATGGCCGTCTAGCTGGCCACCCACAGACTATTCCCTGATTCCATGAGAGTGCTAGGCTTTGGGCATGGCATGCTATTTAAGCCACGGCCAAAGCTACTCCCATGCTTCGCGTTGTTTCTGCATTCTGCAGCACAACGCTTACCGCAGCTCCTGGGACCTGAAAGAGAAAACACATGTTAGAACTCAAGCAACCTGATTGAAGACCTCAGAATTCAGTTGTTACCAGTTATGTTGCTGGAACTCCTGAAGCTTGCACAGTGGGCTCGTTATCCAGCAATTCCAAATTTCGGAACTCTTTGCCCCCAAACTTCCGACGCTTACCGCATCCTCGTAACAGCAGCTGTCTACTGCATGCACCTTCAGAAGAGAAGAAAAAGCAAGTTAGTTTATGAACAGACCATTACAGTGCTATCCCACACACGCTTGTCTTCATACTCACCAATACCAGCGGAATAAACGCCCAGCGCCGCCTGTTGCACGTGCGCCCTGCCATCAAGCAAGCAAGCGCAAACCTACCGGTAAGCAGCAGAACTCCCGCAGCACCGCTCGCTTCCACGTTAACCTGCAAAGGGAGAAGAGAGAACAGTTAGGACAAAACAAACCAACAATAATACCCACGCATACACAACGCACCCCTCTCAGAAGGGGGCAGAACCTGCCCAACTACCAAGTGCAGCTCAGTGCTCTGTGCACTAGCAGGGTGGAAACACACGCCTAGCTACAAAGACTCTGCCCAGTGCTCCATGCACTAGCTGAGACACAAGAGAGGACAATCTATGCTAAATTGAACTGAACAATTCCTCCCATGAACTGAACACCTCCTCATCATAATAAGGCTGTCTCTCAAGTCGCAGCGGGACGGGACTAGAGCGCCAGTGATGTAACTGGCAACAGCCTCATCAAGAACATAGCGCCTCTGCGCGAACGCAGGACAGAGAGCTCTTCATTCATAACACACAGGTGAGAGAGGCCCTTGTGTCTGCCCCAGGAATCCTAAGGGGGGGGCTGGGCCCCGGGATTGGGGATAGGTTTGTGAGACTCATAGGATAGTGACCCTTTTTATCATGTTTTGCAGAGGACTGCACTTAACCCTGGATAGACAGCCCACAGTACCCCTTGCACAGAGGCTCCCAACACCCCAGCAGAGTTCAGGTAAGCGTTACAAATGCCCACCTGGCCCTAATTCTAACTCTAAGGGGATTGTTCCCTCAACTGATACTTCTAAAGACCAGGATTTACAGATGTCTGTAAATCCAAACCTATGCTTGCCCTCACTCTTAAACTAAATGTGATAGGGGATTTTCTTAAACTTGGAACCTTACACGTAGGCTCTTGCCCTAAGTCAATAGAGTGCACAATGTCTCTGGGTCTCTTGGGGGTTCCCTTCCCCAAGCTTCAATCCTTCCAGTTCTAACAAATAAAGACACAGTTCCTGTTAGACCTCTCAGGGATCCCTTCCCCAAGTCTAGGCCCCTTTGCACAAAGTTCAACAATGTCTTTAGTGGGCCTATTAGGGTCCCCCTTGTCATCTGACTTGGATATATTCGCCTGAGATTTTTTCTGGACTTGAATACTCACATACCTGTCAGCAGCCTTTGCAAGCTTCCTATAGTCTGTGATATTCCCATCCACTAAATGCTGGTGTAACTCCATCTCGCATTTTTCAAGGAGTCTCTCACATGCAATCAAATTGAACATGCCTACAACCCATCCGTTCAGTTAGTTTAGAGATTAATGCGCAAACGCCTAATGGTTCATCCTCCTTTCTTGTGAGCTCTCTAAAGATCTTGAGGTATTCTGTTTTTTTCAGAACTTCCCGAGGACTGCATCCTTCATTCTGGAATAAATACTCCTCAGGAGTCAATTAAATAATTACATCAGTTACAAGAACGCATAGACGGCTCATAACAGTCTTGACAGCAGAAAAGATGGTAAACATTACCCTCTACAGTTTTTCTAACAGGTAATATGGCATGACAGAGTAACAATTACAAAATAACCCCTATATTAGAGTGTAAAGGGGTAAGGGTCTCACATTCTTTTCTTAAAGATCCCAATCTACTGGTAGAGGAAAACACTTGTTTATATTTCTTTCAAGATATAGATGTTAAGGAGATAGAACCTGTCTCCTTTTCTTGGGGTTAGGAACCATTAATAGGAGGAGTATTGCTATTCCATTCTTTGACAGATGTAACATATGTGGGGCTAGTATCTATTATACTTATGTGGGTTCCCCAGTTTGTGTCAACTGAATCGGATCCCAATCCTGACACCATATGTCTGAGTTCAGAAATGAGAGGCGGACACAAAGTTGTAATGTTTTCAACATGAAACAACTTTTTTAAAATAAAGGAGTTGGAGAAATGCCTCTCAGTCCCTAGCCTAAAGAGAATTTCCCTGCCTAGGAAACTAAAACTAAAGATCAGTCTGTGTCTCATCAGCAAAATTATGTGAACTGTCCTTGTGTCCAAAACAATATGACCCTCACACTAGAAATGAACAACTAAAAAGTGCAAGGAAATATGTCTCTGATCTAGGTTTAACAAAAAGTGTTCACATGTAAAGTAAATAGATACGTACAACAAAATAGTCCCCTCTAAGGAAGGCTCCTTGGATCCAACTGGTGTTTCCCTTCCCCTGTATTATTTCAAGAAGGTCTTTTCCTCACAATAACTTTCTATGGGTGGAAAACGTGTCTCTTTTATACAACAACTACTTTAAGGATGGCAAAAGTGTCTCTTTTATACAACAACTGCTTTAAGGAAGACAAAAGTGTCTCTTATACACAACACCTGCTTCAAGGAAGGCAAAAAGTGTATTTTTCACACAACTTCTTGAGGATGGCAAAAGTGTCTCTTTTGCACAACAACTGTTTCAAGGATGGCAAAAGTGTCTCTTTTACACAACAACTTCTTAATGACAACTTACTGGTGTACTACCCGGCTAGGAATCCTTCAGTAGACTCTTTAGATCCCCTGATATACCCTCCTGCCAGGCATCTTTTCACAATATCTTTTTCTTTCACATACTTTAAATGGATTACCTGTTGCACTCTCCTGACAGGACTCCCCTTATGGGTTTTGTAGATCCCCTGGTGACCTCTCCAGCCAGGTTTCTTTCCCAAAAGGCTCACTGTCTGATATGTTTCGTTTACCAGGACTTTTTTCAATGTCCTCTCTATCTTCCAGTATTGCACAGTTGTATTCCTGCATTGTCTGTACTTCATTGGTTTTAGATACTACTTGTTCCAACTTTCCCCATATTGACATCTCATATATGGAGAACGGTTCAAGCTCTGTCTTTTAACTTCTTCACCAGTATCAATTTGCTTGTGGCAATACTTGCTCTAACCTTCCCCATATTGACATCTCATATATTGAGACTTGTGAAAATGCTGTCTTTCAACTTTTTCATTAACGTTCATCTGTTTGTGGGGAACATTTGCTCCAATTTCCCCCATATTGACATCTCATGCATGAGGATTTGTGCAAATTCTGTCTTAAGTTCTTAATTGTTCATATGCCTGTCGTTACTCCCCAGGGTCCCCACCATCACTGGGCCGACTCACCAGTGTCTGATAGCATTTCCTACACATGGCATGTTGCACCGGCAACGTTTTCACTCGAGGATAGCGTCTCCCGCTTTGCGGGCCCCTCTTTCAGCACTCCCACCAGCCCTGCATTCACTTGCCAGTGAAGCTGCTGCTGTTTGTTACGACCGCGCCCTCGACAGCATCACTGCTGCTGCCGGGTCTTTGGCAGCTCTCCCATAGTGCCTGCTGTGCTTCCCTGGGCCTTCTGCCTCTCTGGTAGGTAACTCATACAAGCAGCAGCTTGAAAGCACCTGCCTTCTTCTGCATGGTCCGTTCCTGTGAGTGTGCCTTCACCTACGGTTCTGTTTCCTGCTTGCCCGATCTGCTTCTCTCTTCTCCAACTTCCAGTTGAAGGCATTAGACATTTTTAAATGTCCTGTGCAACTGAGCTTCATTGTAACAACTAGTCTGCATGTTTACCTTGGGACTTCTTCCAATCCATATTAACTCCTTCCTCTTCCTTGTCTCAGTACTTGAGACGTTATGGGAGTTGGCATCTATAGGATTTTTAGGCCTTCCAAAATGATATCGTTTAGGAATTTTGTTTAGAACAAAAAGATCAGAGACGGGATTTTCAGTGTGTAATATATGTATATGAGGTATGAATGGTGTTCTGCTAAGAGTGTTTTGCAGAAAGCGGTCTTTGGGTCCTACAATGGAAGGGATTTGTAAAGTGACAATCAGCCCTCAAAAATTCTCTGCATGTTTAGCTTGGGGTTTCTTTGAATCCATATTAACTCCTTCTTCCTCGTCCTTGTCTCAGTACTTGAGGCGTTATTGGATTTGGAGTCAATAGGATTTTTAGGCCTTCCAAAATGATATTGTTAGGACCTTTCCTAAGAACAAAAATATCAGAAACAGGAGACCGTAAATGTGTAATATATGTATATGCGGTATGATTGGTGTTCTGCTCAGAGTGGTTTGCAGAAAGAGGTCTTTGGTTCCTACAACAGGAGGGATTTGTAAAGTGACAATCAGACATCAATAATTCTGGAATTATGATGTCTTCCTCTCTGGGAAGGGAAGAATACTGCATCCCTCCTGATGGGGTCACCACCTTTCCCCAACAGCCATCTCCTCTCCTGTGATCCTTCCTTATAATTCTACCCCCAGGGTCAGGATCAGGTAGCGACTACCATCTCCTGGACACATGGAAGGAGATCTCCAGTTGGGTAACAGTGTTGACTCTGCAGGATTCATCACAGCTAGCACAGAAAGGCCAAATTATACACACCCTCACATATTTGCCAGCAACCAGTCAGAGACTGATCATAAATCTCGGACATCTTAAAGAGTTGGTTATCTATCAGCACTTCAAGATGGAGGGAATGTACAGGCTGCAGTACCCCCAGACTCATGGGGACTGGGTAGAGTGTTTAGACTTCAGGAACACATGTATCTCTATCCCCATTTTTAGCCCATCAAAAATGTTCTGCTGTTTTTCTGTGCAGGAGAGTATTGTGAGTTTGCGGGTCTGTCATTTAGGCTCTCCTCAGTTCCCTGGCACCTTATCAACATGATGAAAACTGCAGGGGCATATCTCCAGGAGCAGGGAGTGCATCTGATTCTCTATGTGGAATAAATGAACCTCATGCACCCGGACGAACAGGTTTTCGAAGGACAACCTCGCCTGGGAAACGTTAACTCTGGAACCAAGTCAAGATGTGGCGTTTGTAGGTTTACACTTTGGAAGTCTCCCTCAAGCTTCATCAGGACAGATTGGGCATGATCAAGAGGGAGCCCATCTCCTCCTAAGAAACAAGGAGTCTCAGTCTGAGAGCTAGCCTAGGTGATAGGACTCCTTTTTCTTCAATCCAGGCAATGTTTCAAGGTCACCTTCATTGCTGAGCTCTGTAAAAGGCTCAAGAACTCATCTTTGCCCACACAGTGCAGCTTACTCTCATTGGTACCACATATGGAAGAAGGCACAGTTTAACTACTCTACTGGTGATTCAAGCATCTGGGGAGTGTAATGGCAGGGCCATTTTTGGTTCTACTGCAAGTCGAACACAAGCTGTTCAGGCTTGGGAGCTTGGTGCAGGTCGACGTCCATGAAGGAAATGGTCACAGAAGGAACTTCAGTTGCACACTACATGTTTAGAACTTCTGGCAGGTACATTCGTCAACAGAGCATAGTGGGGGATAAGGTTCTCTTCTGTATCCTGCGCACCACGCAACCCATCCCAGGTGTCATGCAGCACACCCAAATCTCGAGATGGGCACCGGGTCCACACGGGCCTGAGCCATGCTCTTCCCTCCCCCCATTCCCCAGCCATTGCTTATGCCACTGCGACCGTGCTCCACTCATGCTGCACGGGCCACTCTCACAACCCAGGCGGCTATATCGCCCAGCCAGGAAGTCTCACTCACTCCCCGCATTCATGCCACTACACGGGTACTTGGAACCTAACTTCCGCCAATTCCGATGTACTCACCCTCAGACCCACTCAATCCGAGTCCGCACTTCACCCCACAGCTTCCTACCGGCACACCCACCCTCTGCACCCGCCATCCGGCTCCATCCTACACCTCATTTCTTGCACTTTCTGTCCTCAGGCACCCACCCCCCTCCCATCTCCATGCAGTCTCACTCTTCCGCTCCCAAGCCACTGAGCGTACGTGCACCCATGACCCCCACCAGGCCTTCACCTGTTGAACGTAGCATGCACCCAGCCCCACAGCCACCACTGGGAGCACCACCTGCTTGCCAGCCTACACACCTGCATTGCAATACATTTCTAGGCCCCACTACGATACAATTACATCTCTCTGGTTCTATTACAGACCCAGCCACCCCCTCTCCTAACCTAACTATTGCTATTCCTCGCTTCCGGCTTAGATGCTAACCAGCGCCTTAACCAAGGACCATCCCTTATGCAAGATGCTCCACTGGTAAGAGACCTTCCTACCCCCCCTTTACCCATTGGAAATATCCTCATTCGCGTACTGACCTCTCTCATCCCTCTCTCTCTCCCCCTTGGTGCATTTCCTCCTCCTTAATACTTACCCAATTGGTTCATGTTTATGATGGTTAAATAATATAAAAATGTATTGTGTATACGCTGCTGTATATATATGTCACATCACTTTCATGCAACACCACTGTATGATGCTCATGACAAATGGATGTACCAATGTAATGTGATCACCCATGACTATCGTAAATAATTATGTTTTCATTATCACCTAATCACGCACAGCAAATCACCACTACACCACATCACCTTTCGCACACTCACCCCACACATATTCAGAACTTTGACAAAGACCCAATGGTTGAAACACGTGTGGCTTTTTTAATGTCACTGGCAATTACGTTGCTCGTTAACACAAGCAACCTTGTGCCAATTAAAACCTGTACCACGCATTTATATGACTGGCTCAGGACTCATCTTTTCAACTACCCTGAAGGAAATATCATGAATCAGTGATCAACACTATACCCAGCGCCTATTACAACATGGGGTTCCAGCACCCTCCTCCACTTTAGGAGGAAGGCACAGTTTAACTACTCTGCTAGTGACTCAAGCATTTGGGAGAGTGTAATGGCAGGACCATTTTTGGTCCTACTGCAAGTCGAACATAAGCCAGTCAGGCTTGGGAGCTTGTTGCAGGTTGATGACCATGAAGAAAATGATCACAGAAGGAACTCCAGTTGCACACTAACTGTTTAGAACTTCTGTCAGGTTCATTCGTCAACAGTGCACAGTGGGGGATAAGGTTATCTGCTGTATCCTCTCAAAAATGGACACAGTCTCATACACAAACCAAAAGGCTCATGCTCTTGGTGAAGAGTGCAAAGGATTTCTGGTATTATGATCTAGGTAGCCGATTGTCAGTGACTACTGAGCATATTTTGATGGTGTCAAATGTGGTGGCAGGCTGTAGTTCCAGACATTTTACAGATTATAGCGACTGGAGACTGAATCAGTCCATTTTACTGAGGCTTCCCGACATTTGGGACACTTTTCAGATGGATTTTTCACCTCAAGACTCAATGCACAACTAAATATAATTTAATCAGCTGGTGACCAGATCCCAAGCAGCAGCTTTGAATCCCTTCCTTCAGCCTTGCCCCCCTGGATGCATTATGCGTTCTCCTCATGTGTACATGACATTGAGGACCCTGGTGATGGTATGTTGAGACAGCATGAAGATAGTACTTTATAGATATTGCAAGTGTGGTTTCCAGTTCTTCTGGAAATGTCTTTATATTTAAAAAAAAAAATCCCCAGAACAGGTTTCATTTGACAAATCTTCAAGCCAAGTCAAATTTGCTGATTCTGGAGATTATTCTAACTTTAGTGGCACAGGGGATTTTTAGGCTAAGATGGCCCATCACAGGCCGTTCGGTTAAAGCTCAAAACCTATCAAGGCTCCCTCCATTGCCAAGTGCTACCAGTTTTGCTTGGGATAGTTGGCAGCGCTGGTGCCTGTAGATGGGTGGTTCTCTTGAAGTAGTATTTAATTACATCACCAGTGTAGCATAGAAGGGCAATGCTGAAATCCCTTCTCTGGCTCCCTGTGGCTGCAAGGGTCAAGTACAAGATCTCTGCATTGTCCACAAGGCTTTATTGGGCCTGGGACCTACCTACCTGGAACGCTTCCTACCTAAATGCGGTCCTTCACAAGCTCTCTGCTCATCTACCTCCAACCTTCTGTGAGTGAGCCGGCTCTCCAAGCAGAGACTTGGAGGGAGATCCTTATCCTCAGCAGGTGCTTCCCTCTGGAATAGCCTCCCTGTCGCCCTCTGCCTTGAGACCTTCCTCTTCTCCTCTTCTTTCGCTCTCCCTCTATCCTCCTAACCTAGTTCACTGCTCTAACCAGCTCTCCCTCCTCCTCCTTACAGCTTGCTGACTGGCCTTCTGGTGTACCTCAGAGTCTCAACGGTCCGGGGCACCCCTGCCAGTCCTCTCTCGCACTTGGCCTCAGGGCCCTACACCAAGCCACCTTCACAGCACTTAGAAATAACCCAAGAGATTGGCTCCCTCTGCACTTACCCCAGTCTCCACCGACTGGGTGCACTTGGACCTCCCCCTCCTTGTTACTGTCTATGCACTTGCACGATCCAAATGCAACGTGCCTGAAGATCGTCTGTCTGTTCTTCCCTTTCTTCTACCCTTAATTGCACTGGTAAAATTGCAGAATCGCTGTCAGGCCTATTTTCTGTGTCTCAACTGTTAAATGTATTTTACGCACTTACTCTGCCTGTGCAGACTACTATCGTCTCAGAATCTCAAGGGCTCTGAGAGACTGTTGTTTTTCCCCTGTTCCCACCCTCCTTGGGCTCTTTTAAACACTTTCCTGGGTATAGACGCTATATATATAAATAAACATTACAATACAATACAATACAAGGCTTACTGCATCTGTGCACATATCTGCCATTTAAGTGGGGATGGTACATCTAGAAGAAGAACCGGTAGGAGAGCCATCACTTGTTTGGCTTCTCAAAGTTCTTTATATTGTAACCTCTCTGTGAGCACAGTATTTGTTGCTGTGGGACATGATAAAGGTTTTGATTTGTTTCAGTCCTGGCTTTCTAATGGGAAGAATCTCAGGATGAAACTTTCTTGTAAGCTTACAAGACTACTATGCCTGGTGTCTTGGATCTCACCGATAGAGTTTTTGCCTCTGGATGGGGAGGTTTTTCATATTTCTAGATGGACAAAATGCCATTCTACAGTTATTTCATATCCAGCATTTCCAGGTCTAGTGTGTAGTCTGAAGCCTAAAAAAGGCAACAACCTTGCACATACAGGATATAGCAATCAATTGCGCATTACAGTTCGTAAACTGCATCATTTTATATCCCCCACTCCCCGCCCCACCCCTGCCAGATCGTTGTTTTTTTGGCATGGCTGGACATCATCACTTTCTTATTTGTGGTTCATTCAACAAGAGGAGCTATCGCCTTTAAGACTTTTTGGGGGTATCCGGTCATTCCATCTAAACCCAAACCATCAAATGTCCAACCATCTAATTCTTTTCATCGAAATACCATTCCATTGAATGGCTATTTCGTTGAACAAAATGTGATGGTTCCATCGACATGTAATGGTAAGTATTAGGGTTGGGGTTGGGGCTTGGGTTGGTTTAAGACGTTGGGTTGGGGCTTCGGTTAGTTTAAGGGTTAAATTAGGGTTAGAGCTGGGGCTAGCGTTAGGGTTGGGGTTGGGGCTTGGGTTAGTTTAAGGGTAAAATTAGGGTTAGGGCTGGGGCTATGGTTACGGTTGGGGTTTGGGATAGTTTAAGGGTTAAATTAGGGTTAGGGTTGGGGTTATGGTTGGGGCTAGGGTTAGTTTAAGGGTTAAATTAGGGTTATGGTTGGGGCTTGGGTTAGTTCAAGGGTTACATTAGGGTTAGGGTTGGGGCCAGGGCTAGGGTTGGGGCTTGGGTTAGGGTTGGGGGTAGTAGTCGTGGGGGTTGGGGAGTGTGAGGGGGAAAGCCCCCAATATAAAAAATAAAATGTAAACGTTACAAGGGGCTGGCCAGCGCTGATTTTTCAGCACTGGACAGCACCATATAACGTTTTAAAGTTACACAAAAATGCATGGAAATGCTACTTTTTACATATAAAAGTGCATTTCCATTGAAACCAGTCCATGTATATTGTCGATGGACTGGTTTCGATGGAATTGCACTTTTACATATAAAATATAGGTTGTCGATGCTTTGGCATTTGACTGTTTGTATTAGTTGCTTTAGCATGTCGACTATTTTTTTCGAGGGAATCACTATAAACCCTTTTTGGGTAGATGTTCGATTGGAGGACATAATAAAGGCGGCCGACTGGTCAGTGGAGTCTGTGTACAAAGATTTCTATTTGAAAACAAAAACAGACAGCGTCCATTGTGGTGAGTAAGCTTTGAATTATCATAATGCTCACCAGTATTGACAAAGAATGGAGATTTTACAAATGTGTTATTGTAGGAAAGTATTCAGTCTATTAAAGACACGCAGGTGATTATTATGCCTCCCTGCAGCATATAGAAAGGAGAGGATAAAGGCAACCTGTTGTGATTTCACTATGTCTTGGACAGTTGTGCAGTGAAATTGTAAGCATATTGCATAGTTGCTAGATTCTGGAAGTTGTAACACATGCATCTCTAGTATGTTTGTTATTTCAAACTTTTTATAGTTGCTCTGTTTTTAATGTAATGATCTTGGACAGTGTTGTTGATATGCTGCCCTCCAGGGTAATTTGCTTGTGATGCATAGTCTTGTCCTCTGTGTACTAAGTGCAAATCCAATCACCTCTTGAAAAGGGGATGTGTCACCACTGATGAAGGGCATAGGGTGGTAGAGTGAGTTTGCTCAAGTTAAGTTCATGAGTTGTTAAAGTTGCCAGATTTCAAGAGGAAGAGATTTGCGGCAAAAGGACGAGGACGAGCTATCTGAGGATTTTAGTTTAGGATTGTGGTTCAATTGGTCGTTAGGGAGCACATGATGTGGACATGTCGATCGATCATGGTTAAAACTCCACATTGCTCCCAGTCATGTTGGGAATGTTAGTTTCTTTTAATAACGTTTCTTTACTGTTGCTGCTCGAGGTGGTCAGTAGTAATAAATGGAAGAATAGAGAAGCATAATGCTCACTTCCATGTCTTGAATAGAATAAAGATTTTCCCTATGCTAGTAGGCATGTAAAATCTCCATTATTGCAAGAGAATCACACACTGTGTATGCTGCATGTCCATTATGTGGTTCACCAGGCAACAATATCTTCTTGTGAGATTTATTTATATATTATGGACAACAATGAATGCAGGGTGTTCCCCCACCTAATCAACAGCACCATATCAATATATCTGTTTACAACAATTCAATCTAGCTCTGCCTATGAACCATATCATACCAAATAGATACCTCCCCCTTTAGCAGTAGGTAATCCAAGAACCAGGCATGTAGAAAGAATAAATACTTATTCATTACTGTGTAAAATTAATATTTGCACAAAATCACAGGACACACCACCTCACCTCATGGCGTGGCCCAAATGCTTTTCTTTCCTGACAATTCACGTTTCACACAAATTGAAAACACCACTTGGTTTAGGATAACACAGCTCACAGACTCTTTAACCCAACAACAGATACAGTTTTCCTTCTTGGGTTCTTTTCCACCCAGGTTTCATAGAAACACAGGTTTATAGAATGCTTCAGATACTTGGGTCACTCACAAAATACTCTTAAATACCTTTAATCAGCGCTAGGAAAGAGATTGGAAGTTTCAAACTCCCCCAAGCTCACCCGCGTCCTTTGACTATTTGGGAGTTAATCAAATTATTATTTAGTAAAAATGCTAATGGTCTACTTGGTCTGCCCACCCATTCACCAAGGAAAAGGTATTAAATCAAACAGATCCACACAAAACTTGGGTATGTTGGAGAAGTTTACTTACTTGGAATATCGCTGGGTTTGGTACTCAGGAAAAGTCATCATGGCTCCTGAATCATCTCATGGGCCACATAGGGACTTGGCTACATGGCCTCATTAGGTTCAGTCATGAAGGCCTCCCTCAGCAGTCCCTCTATTTGCCTTTCCTGATTCTGGATCACCAGTCTCTGTTGCTTTTCCAGATTTTCTCCAATTCATATCTCTCATGCAATGTTAGTTGCAGGCTTGAATGGCAGATTTGTGTACTTTATTCAACAAATATAACAGTTATCAACACAAGATTTGTTATACAGATATCTAATTCAACAAGCTATCATCTCCCCGAATCTCCAATTCATGGCATTTTTTGGGAAGCTATTATCACTTTTCAGTTTATACCTTCAGATCCTAAGGTCAAATTTGTATGCGAGTTGTATAATTAGTTGGAGTGTCCCATGAACTTTTCAAAGATATTTGAATGATTTCTGCGAGAAGTACATTTCCTGAGATAATAGCCAAAGTATGATCCTCCATACAATCCTATATAAAAAATAATTAAATGCATATTTTTCCCTTCAATTAACTAGCATATTTTTGTTCCCAAGATCTGTATGTGGGTCTGGCCTCTGGCTTTCGTTGACCCAAGCCTGCCATAAAAGCACTTAACACTTCTGTCTCCCAGGGCTAATGCCCACGTGTGCTTCTCTTTCTTGAGCAGAGGGTATAACTCTCCCTTACTCATGTGGTGGTCCCTTGTTTCTTGCCACTTGTCAATCAGATGCTGGACCTCACCAGGAATCAAAGTTTACTTCTTTGTATTTTTAAGAGTTGACTTCCATTAACTGAGTGTTACGTTGGCAACACAAGCGAAGCTAGGGCAGCCAAAAGGTGGTCTACTGATTACAGTAAAACTTCCATGGGTAGCAGAAATGCTGTCAGATTCTAATTCCAACATTTTGGCAGCCAAGTTAGTGTACCTAAAAGAGGAAGTTATTGTTATTAGTATCTATGATGCTCCGAATATGGTACATACTAAAGGAAATGTAAAGGTAGTAAATTATATCCTAAAGAGATATAGGGCCTCATTGCGAGTCCGGCAGTAACCGAGGCGGTAAAACCGCCTGGTTACCGCCGGACTCGTATTACCATTCCGCCTTCGTGATTCCCAGAATTACCGGGGCATTACAACTCCGGTTTCCCGGGAATCACGGAGGCGGAATGGTGTTAATCCCCATTCCCATTGAGTCCTATGGGACTCAATGGGAATGGGGATCCTGGAAACACCGGCAGCATCTCGCAATGCTGCTGGTGTTTCCTCGTCCGCCTGCAGGCGGGCGGTGTTAAACCCGCCAGGTCAGACCTGGCGGGAACATCACCTCCCGCCTGCAGGAGTCGGGATCAAGCGGTCCGGAAACAACGGTGGCGGCGGGTTTACCGCCACCTTATTTCCGGACCGCCTATTTGTAATGAGGCCCATAGTTCTAAATTACTGATATTGTTGGTAGGTGACTTAAATGCTAAGATTGCCAATGAAACATTAAATGGTTTGACTGCCATCTCAAACAAATCGTCGCCAAATAAGATTGAGAATAATAGGCAGGGGAGATTATGGCATTGCTTGTTAGATACCCATGGGTTTAAAATGCAAAATGGTAATACGCCAAGTGATGAAAATATGGCAGCTACGAGGGTGGTTGGTAGAGCTGCCTCCATTCTGGATTATGTATTTGTAAACAATAAGGGCATTGGTTATATTGAAGATATGGGTCTAGTCTATCGCGATGAAAGTGACCACTTTCCATTGTGTATACAACTACTGTTGCCTAATAAGTGTAGACCATCTGATGAGTATGACCAACATAGACACATCTATGTTAATGATGGTAATAACAGAATCCATTGGCATATTAACAATCTGTCTCATGCTAATGTGGTTGTGAAAAGTGTCCTTCCTAAATTTATAGTCGAGGGGAAATCAGTAGCAAACAAAGACGGGACAAAGTTAATAAACCAATTTTCAGAGATGATGGAAGTCATACAACAAGAAGTGAAAGAAAAACGAGTGTATAAGTCCATACTAGAAAGAACTAACAAAGGCCACTATAAACATCACGATAAAGCAATCAGCATGGCAAAAAAAAATGTACGTAGTGAAATAGCTGATGTTGTGTGTAGGGCAAAGATTGGCCTGGATACAGCTTTCGTATCAAGCACAGTAAAAATGATTAAGAATCAATATCGTCAATGGTTAAGGTGGCACAAGCGAAGCTTAGAAATAGAGAGGTGGCAAGAGATTGCATTATTAGCACATTCTAACAAATCATCCAAGATATGGGATGTAATTAGGAACAATAAAAAAAGAGAAATAACCGTAAATTGCATATCCGAGGAGAGATGGCGTAATCAAATCAGACTAACATTGGGTTGTGTAGAAAGTATTTGTGCGAAATTTCTAATACTGAACGAAACGTGGATATGTAAGTCCCCGGCCTCTGATATAGCGACAATTATCGCACACCTTAAAAATTCACGGGCAGCAGAGCCCGATGGGTCTTGCAATCTACTCATTAAGCTTGAGCCCGGCCTGTGGGCTCTTGCACTTCATATGTTGTTCACTGTAATCGGTATTATCGGTAAAATCCCTGAGTCATGGAATGTGAGCCACATTTGAACTCTTTATAAAAAAGGTTCTTGGGTCGACCCAAAAAACTTTAGAATGTTAGCCATGCTGTATATTCCCTCAAAAATACTAGCAAGAGTACTATTAAAGGAACTCAATGAGTGGATAAAAGTTAACAACATTCTGCCTTCAAACCAAATTGGTTTTAGGGAAAAATCCAGTACGAATCACAACTTAATGGCATTGAATATGCGTGGAAACGGAGAAACCTTAATGTGTATTGTTCTTTGATTGATTTCTCAGCCACATTTGATTCTGTGCTCAGAAACCACTTGTAGCTTAAAGATAATGCTTGGAACATCCCTAGGGGTCTACTAAAGATGTTGATGTTACTTTATTCCGACACATCTTTGTCTCTATGCTTAGACGCAAGGGGGAACTTGTCAGCACTAATACCTACATGCTGTGGAGTTAAACAGGGTTGCATTGTGGCAGCAAACCTGTTTAACCTATGTTTGGCTGACATGGAATTGGCATTTAATATTCTGTCCTCAACCTGTCCTGTAAAATGTGGTGAATCGTCAGTAGGATGGCTGGCGTATGCAGATGATCTGCTGCTTCTTGATCATACGCCAACTGGCCTTCAAAAGTTACTAGATGCATTAGCGGAGTACTCACTTAACAATGGGTTACAAATGAACATAGATAAGAGCAAAATAATGGTGTTTCCTGCTAAGAATCCACCAAGAAAACATGAATGGCATATGAATAATGTAAATCTGGAACAGGTATCCAGTTACAAATACTTAGGGATTCTGCTGGATTGTAATTTAAATTGGGAGAAGCAATGGTTGTCTGTAAAGGCACGTTGCCTAGTATCCGCTAATGCTATCAGTGCATTTATAGGCACGAACATAGGTTTTGTCAGCGCATGAGGTCCTGCTGATGTACACATCAAAAGTACGTGCCATGTTAATGTATGCAATTTAGGTATGTGGACATAGATATTTATGTCGATTAGTCAAGCTAGAGGCGACAATATTGAGAAAGCTTATGCATCTTCCCGTCTGTACTTCTGTCGTATATCTTTATCTGGAATTCAGCATGAAATGTATTCGAGCACAGTATCTAAGTCGTTCAGTGATGTGCTATGTCAATTCAATGCAGTTAGATAATGTACTATTGTGGTTGCACACATGCATGCATTTAAGAAAATTGAAAAATGTTCTACAATGGGTGTTCTGGGTACTATTAAATCCCTCTTCGATCAATTGAAAGTGGGATTTGCTGTCACATCAAATATTGTTCCTGGAGGCATATTTAAGCAGTGGCTCAAAAAGAAATTAGCAATACATTGTAATGTGTGCCACATTGTCTCTCTGGCCTCTAAAGTACATAGTGGAAGTTATTGCCAATATTACATCCATCGGGTGAATGTACCAAAATATATTAAAGCGTTTCCCAGTCCCTATGTCTTTAGCTCCTATCTTCTAATCCATTAGAATCCTTATTCTGAGGCACTTGAGACAAAAGCATAGTGAAAAGGCCTTGGTCGAAGTAGCAGTCTTTGTAGTTTTTATAGCTGTGCAGAAATAGAATCCTTAAATCACTTGCTGATGTACTGTGAAAGCTTGCAGGCGTTGAGAATCAAGTTTATGAAATCTTATGACAATCAAATTGATATTTGTATGATAGATGAAATATGGAAATCGTTTATGCAAGGAGATGATATTAATCTTATTTATTGTGTAGTAACATTTTATTTGAGAATCGTCGAGATTTTAAAATGTTTAGCATAACGATGGTTATAAGTGAAGCTTTGATTGATGTAAACCTTTTTTAAATAGGATTTTGTATATGTATTCATTGTTTTAACTGTCTAATTGTGACACTTGTATTCTTTTTAAATGTTTTATCTGTTATATATACAAAGCTTGTCAGCTGTGTCTATATTAAGTAAACATAAACATAAACATGAACTGAGTGTTACGTTTTCACAGTGGCCATCTGTTCACCTAATAAAACCTCAGTCCGGCACAAGCTCTTTCCCTTTTCTTGGCTATGTGAGGTTCAAAGACATTCCCTGATATCCGTACAAGGGTAGGCAGGAGGTGTGTAGTGCCTGGGCCTTCGAATCTCAGGAGAATATGTATTTTGGGCTCATGCACAGAAAACCGGTATTTTTGAATGTTGCAATTCCTTTAAACATTGTCCTGCTTCAATATCTCACATCATGCCATCAATGTCCAACTTCACATTATAATATACATTTGAATGGTTCAGACCAGGGAGTTTCCTCTGTAAACAGTGCCTTTCAAACCGAATTGATAAATATATTCATTTCTATGGGAAGAATGCATTTCAGTGACTCAATAGCCTGTGATGAAAGGTAGGACTCTGGTTTTGGGCTTTGTTATTCGAACTCCGAGCCCATTTCATTTTATGTGTCCTTTTTCTGAAACCAACATTCATTTATTTGATAGTTCAGAATGACATACTGCCCTTTTCTCTGCCATCAACAATGTGGGTTCAATGTTCTGCACTTTTATGCCTCAGTCAGCCAAATTCAGTTTCCTTTTGTCAAATACCTTTCTCTTTATTGTTAATTAAAATGCAATATCAAGTTTCACGCAGAGAAGATTGCTCCTCACATGGCCCAATTCTTTCAGGGACACAGTGTAGGTTGCTGCCTGTGGTGAAGTGCCTAATGGAGCACAATAGTCTTGGGCATCATTGTTGTACCAGGCCTCTGCGCTTTCCATTGCAGGCGATGCATGCTATTGTGGAAGCTAGTGATTTCACAATAGAGAACACTCTTGTTCCTGTGTCCTGCGAAGATTGAAGAACAGGTCAGGAGCTATTTTTGTAAAAGTGTGCAATGTTTGTCAGGGGGAAGATGGTCACAGCCTTCGTGTAAGTAAGGTGATGGCACAGTCAACCCCTGAGTCAATAGCGATGCACATATACTGTGAGAGGGAAACCAAAGTGCCTGCCCATGCCCGGGGTCCTCTCCTTTACTGACTTTACGTGATGATGCTAAGTGCATTATCATGTGAGTAAAGATGAACGTATGTGAGGAATATTTGTGTCACCGGCCACCTATGGCATTCAGCCTCTCATAACATAACATCTCTCCCTAGACAGATTAATGCACCTTTTCAATGTAATTAGCTGTCTAGTCATAAACTTCAAAGACTCTGAGTTTTGATGGTGTTCGCCATGTGGTTCTCACAGGGTATCTGGTTTTCTCTGCTGGTCTTGATGAGTGTCTCTCCTCCTGCACTGGCTCTGCCCATGCCTCTATCCCAAGGGTGCACAACATACGATCCGTGGACCAAATGCGGCCCCTCACCTCATGATTAATGGCCCTCTTGGGCAGAGGAGTTCAAGAACAAAGTGCAACCCTTTTCTCGTCATTTCTGGACTAAACAAAGCAACGCCGAAATAGGAGGCTGATAACTTAAATCTCGTATATTTTTATACATCTGAGAGAACAAAATCACCAGACCAAGAGAAACAAAAAACATTTCTTCGATGTAGCGATTGCTTAGTTTGTGCCATGAAAAATAAATTAGGCCTTGAATTTGGGACAAAAATGGTTGCAAACTTGACGTCCATAAATTGCCAATTTCTTAAGTGGCAGTGGCTTTTTAAAAACATTTTAAAAATCTCCTAAAGCAAACAATATTTACTTTTTTAAAAATGTTTTTTATTTATTTATTTTTAATGATATACGGTTACAAATAAACCTTCATCAAAACAATCAAAAGTTACATGCCACTCATCAATTGATGTTTAAGTCCAAAAGAAAGGAGATGGCAGAAACATCCAGAATGATTACATAAGCGATATTTCCCTCTCATCTAGCGTTCTGTATGACTCAAATGTTTTTATCAATTGTCTAGTTCTTAAGGCTGTCAGCCCTTGGCAAAATAATGACACGTGCTTTAGAGATTCCATCGTGTCTTCCTTCCAACAAAATATACATCCCTTCACCACCGCAAATCAAATCTGAAGCGGAGGAATTGATCTCTGTATCAGCCATTTGGAGCTTTCGCTAGGTATTTCGGGAGGGAGAGCTCTGCAAGATTTTGTTTCTTCCATGAAAGAGTCCATCAAGCAGTGTGAATTTCTTTTTTCCAAAGTCTTAATCCAATCGCTTCTGCAAAGATTTTTTTTTTTACCTTTTCAGGGAAGTTACATAATTCCAACCCATCTGATTGCAGATTTTTCAAAAGTTGTCAGCAACTATCCAACCATTGCATCATTAAGACCGCATCTGATCTCTCTTGCTTACATTTCAGAATTTCATTCAGGACCACCAGCGAGGGCATGAACGTTTTCTGGTAAAGTGACAAAGATTTCCATGTCAATCGCCAATGAAATTAGCCCTAATTCATATCTGATCAGGGCCATCCACACAATCCCTGGCAAGCTCCGAATTGTCCTCCAGAAGGAGCCCTCCAAGGAGGCCCAGAGTTCCCAAGGAGTAGGTAGGAAAGCCTCTGCTCCAAAAGTCAAAGAAGGAACTACTATAAAAGGATAGAATCGATTGGATAGAGAACTTTCCAAACTTATTATGGATCCTTCTCCCCTGCCCATTCAAGCTCTTCAGTCTCGATTTGAGATGGAGTTGATGTGGCTGATCACAAATGCTGTTGTTAATCAGGTTTCCAAGATAAATGATCACTGGAGTCGTTCCTAGACTTTGTCCTTCGACATGCCACTTAAAAGTTGATTTTACATTATTTCTTTGAGGACCCAACATCATAATACGTGTCTTAGATAAGTTCATGGAAAGGCCATTTTGGTGTAAAAGGTTATTTAGTGCTACTAGCGATCTCTGAGGACCGATAAGAGTTTTATCCATCAGCACAATGTCGTCCGCATAAAGGAGCCTTGATAATTCCACACCCATAATCTAAGGAGGGAACGTGTTTGCTTTTTTTAAGTCATCACTCATGTCCAATAAAAAAATCCAAACAAGGTCGGAGCCAACGGGCACCCCTGCTTTAGAACCCTGAACTTAGGAATTGATTTGGTCAGGGCTCCTTCCTTATTCATCCGGACTTGGATGTACGTTGAGTAATAGAGAGACTTAATTGCTGCCAACAAGGGAGGGGGTCAATTCCACAACTCCAGCTTCCTCCAAAGAAGCTGATGGTCCACACTATCGAAAGCTATGGACAGGTCCACAAAGGCTACATATATCTTAGTGTTTTCATTAAAAGCCTTTCCCTTGAGCAAGAACAGATTTAATTCGGTCCCTGTTTCCTTAAAAAAACCTGTTTGTCCCGGGTCCAATCTGTTAGATGAATGAATCCACTTTGCAAAAGTTGTAGCAGAAAAGCAGAGAACAATTTGGTCATGGCATCCAATAGAGCGATAGGGCGGTAGTTGGCCGGGTCACTCCTATTGCCTTTTTTATGAATTGGCACAATGATTGCCTTCTTCCAAGACTCCGGAATTTGTCTAGATTAAAAAACTTGATGGAATACATGTATAATTAACGGAATCCAGAGCTCTGGTGATTGCCTAATCATGTTGTTGGTGATCCCATCTGGACCTGGGGCACTGGACGCATTTGCTTTCTTAATGAGCTGCTCCACGTCCTGATAGTCCAAAGAAAAAGGCCAGGAGGAGGCCTCCTCTTCCGGTTCTTAAGGCAAAATGTTATCTTTAGCTTCAAATAGCTTGCCGAAGAACTCAATCCAGCTCACTTCCAGCACCACTCCAGCCAGCGACAACGAGCTCAGATGACCTGTCTCATTTAAGCAGTTGCAACGTCATTCTTGTGTCTTTCTTCAGGATCGATGACATCATTGCCTCTGCATCAGTGTAGTAAAGAAGCCTTTTGCCCTTTTAACCAGTTCTTATAGGTCTGCCTACTCTTCTTGATCATAATTTGTCGTTGGTTAGGGGTCACAGATGGAATTCTTCTAAGGACTTTCTGCAGAAGAATTTTCTGTTCTTTTACTGCTGCATCAAAGGAATGTCTAAGAAGACAAGCAGTCACTTTATGCTTTCTGGCTATATACATGAATTCATGGAGGAAAGGGGCATAGTTGGAATCACCCCCCTTTTTCAAGTGCTCCCCAAAGTGGGCATTTAAGGTCAGAATATCATGATCTTTTAAATCTCAGGTAAGTCCCAACCCGACTGGTCTTCATGTTCAAGAGCACTGTTTCACCCACATTTTGGTGATGTCGTTTCCAAGACAAGTGTAAGAGGGCATGGCTACTGGTGTAGAGAAGGAGCCAAGTACCCCCATCTCAAGCACTGCTCCCTTTTTGCCTATATTTTGGGAGCCGGAGTGTGAGACAAGAGCAGTACTAGTGAAGATACCTATACTGCAAAGAATCATGGAAGTGAGGTACCCATCAAGGAAGCCATATATTCATTCAAAACACTATGACAGCCATTTGAATGAAATCCCAGAGGAAGTGTGAAAAGGGAGCAAAAAGAGAAGACTGGTGACGTCATATGAAGGAGGGCTGACACACCCAGAAGAGATGCAGAGGCGAGAGAGCATAAACTTTCTATAAAGCTCTAAGGAGGAGGTGTTAGAGATGAGCAACATTTCGGGCTTGAGGTGAAGAGGCTCATGCTACAGAAACAATGAAGAAAATGTAAAGTCATTTTACACATGCAGTAAACACAAGCAGACACAGTAATCATGAGGCTAGCTACATAATGAATAGATTGTGGCAATGTGCCAAACATATATGCATAGGAATGTATGGACTATGGATGATTCCACGATGATCTTTAGCAGAGCTTGGGCCCAGTGAACAGAAAGGTTTTTTCAGTGTGACGCAGTTAGAAATCGACTTAATGGCAGAGGCAAATTCGAGAAAGGCTTGGCTGGCCCAGCATCAGGAAACCAAGGCCACTGTGAGCCTGGATGTTCAGTAGCTACAGAACGTGTGAAAAAAACAAACTCTTGTCTGATGTGAGGAGCAACAACACTAAAGAGGTCAGAGGTTCATCATTTAATAGTATTTTGAGTACAGAAAGACTCTTAAATATGATCTGCAGTCACATGGTCGGATGAAAATAGATTCTGGATTGAGCTGTATCGAAACCAAGAGACAAAGTATACCTATACCTTCTATTCTCAGGCAGAGAGAGCATTTCCAAGGCCAATGTTCAATGGGATAATTGGCAGACGGCAAGAGTTATGATAGATGGCAGGCTAATTAGGTGGGAAGCTATGGTTATGACAAGCTTACCAGCACCTAGGTCCCAGTCTGCGTGCTGCTAGCGTGTGTGGAATATTACAGAGGGGTACAAGTGTGCCAACCAACTGTAGAGGGACACGAAAAAGAGGGCCCTATAGTTTTTGTAACCAATAGGACGTCATGTATTTGATGACATTCGTACTGAAATGCACTAGAGGAGGGCTTAGTTGTCCACTTGATATGAGAGACCCAATCATTTCCCTGACTAGTATGAAACGTATACCTAGATGTTCCCTCTAAGCCTATCACTTTCCCAAGTAGGTTTTTGTAGTTTGCCATGTAGATTGACATCAATGATGATGAGCTTTTACAATAAATGTTGTATTTTTTGTGAAACTCACTGAGTGAGAAGATCAAGCGCATATTTGTTGATGTTCGTTGTACTCCCTGTTTTAGACAATTGCAATTAAAACCGACTTACTTTGCCAACTTTCTGAGTCAGTCTGATTATTGATGTATGAGTATATTCTGCATCCTCATCTATCTCAAAGTATTGCTGCCTCGTCTTAAAGGGACAATAGGCCCTTTAAGACGAGGTGTTGGATACACGGGTTCACGTGGTAGCAGAGAGATGATGGTTCAGATCCATTGACCAAGTAGGCTTTGAGGGTCTCAGAAATATCAAATGTTTTTCACCATTTAGCTGGAGGAAAGTCAAGCTCCCTGTAGATAGGGGCCATCAGTAAAAACTTGCAAGTCACTAAGGAGATCGGTGGGACGGGTCCCTCTTTCACGGAATCCCCTCCCGCTTTCTACAGACAGCTGAGCGGATTAAGGCTGAAACAGCTAGTTGAGGAAGAGACAGAAGATCCCGAGGGTCGGTAGTCGAAAACGTGAATGGTGAGTAGACTGAGAGAGAGGGCAAATAAGGAATGGGCACTGAGTGGGGGAAAGTAATAATGGGATGACAAGGCAAGAGAAACAGAGGGTCTGTTTTGGGTATTTTTTTATATAACGACGATGACTGTTATAGTTTAAGGTATACGGACAAGGAGCGATCCATATGATAAGCCCGGAATCCTACGTCAAGGACATTTAGAAGGAGTTGTTCTAGAGTCCAAGTGGACATACCTAGGCTACGAACGATCAAGGATCGTTAAAGAGGACAACTCATACTCCGATCAGGGTCATTTTTAGGGGCAAGAGTAAGTCACGAGGAGCATTGGCGGAAGTGTATGTGGACTGGCCCGTCTGTCAGTTTGTCTGTCTGTCTGTATATTGTGTATGGTGTATGTGGTAAAGAAGTTAAATATTGAAGAAACAAGAAAGAAATAGACTATGGTGGAAACACTGAGATTTTAAATGTAATTATTTATTTATTAGTTGACCGATGATGTTAATTGAATAGGTAGATTGAAATAAAACATGACATAGAGGCTTGAAGCTGCGACGATTGGTGCACTGTCATATTGTATTATTTTTCTGAAAAGCATTTATCTATGTAAAATAATGGTAAGTATTGACAGTCGATTGTGACTAGTCATGATGGAGGATGTTACTCCACTTATACATGCACCCAGGCTTAAACAGTACAGTGTAGAATGGGTTAAGGGCAACGCAGATAAAATGTTCATGCCATGGCCACAAGGGGGATCACTGTCCAAAGCAGTTTTGCAGCACATGACGACATACTTGCACGCAGCGCACACGGTAAAGAAGCTAGAAAAGAGGTTAGCTAGCCTAGAGCTATGGAAGATGTACCAGGAGAAACGGGAAGACCCGCCTCCTGAAGACTGGATACTTAACCAGTTTAAAGAGTGGGGTGTTGAGCTTTCTGTTCCCCCTACCGTGCCTGAAGTAAATGGCGATAGTACAAAAGATGACGGTGTGTATCCTTTGAGAGAGCTTAAGGCAGAGATAGGGTACAGTAATCCGACATATGAGCTGACTGCATGTAGCAGCGACGAGAGTCCAGAAAAAACTCCATAAAGGGATGTGATCTCTAAAGTCCCATGGGACAAGGAGAGAAGTGAACGACCAGGTATGTCTCTAGATATAGCGAGGGAGATAAAGAGATGGAAGGGAGAGAAAAATAAAGTTGACGAAGTGTCGCTCATACAGAACGAATGGATGGGTGGTTAGATATTGCTCAAACTTGATGGAAAGAGCATAGAGGCAGTGAGGCAAAGGGAAGATCAGGACGAGCAGGATAAAAAAGACAGAGAATGAGAGGAACATTTAAAAGAGGACAAGGCTAAAAGAAAGAGTAGACAGAGATGGGAACAGCTGTATCAATATGAACAGTTGAAAAACAGGAGAGAGCAGAGGAGCAAAGGAAGCATGATAACAGACAGAGAGCACTCGAAGAACGAGACAGGTTAGAAAAGAAGAGAGAAGGAGAGGTAGAACAGACATTAAGAGATAAGAGAATGCAAAGATGTAGAAGTGCAAAGGCCAAATACAAGAAGGGAAGTGAAAAAGCAGGAATAAGAAAGGGTAAGGGAAGAAGCAAAGAAACAAAGAGAGTTTGAGGAGGAAATGGAACGAAAGAGAAGGCAGAGAGAATGTGACATTGATCGCACAGAGAAGGAATGAGTGGAACCTGGTCCAGATGTGGCATGGGAGGACACAGAAGAGTTCTTCCCAACACAGGAGCCAATGCCAGGACCCTCTTGACTAGATTTAGAGGATGATTTTGATGTAAGAAGCATTGAAGATAAAATCGATAAGGTTTCAAGAGATGAGGACAAAGAGTGAATCGAGAAATAAAGGGAAAGGTGATCAATTTGAAGGTACACAGTCGCGAGGTAAAGAAGGAGGCCTGTTCAGCCTCGAGCATAGAGCTTTGTCTTTGGACAAACTCACGTTTAACAGAGATAAAAAAGATGGTAGCCACACTAGTTGGGGGCAAGAGGAGGGAGCTGATGCCTGTGGTCTTGAGGGATGTTGCCAAATAGAGAAGGAAGTAAGATGGTCAAATCTCGACCTACCTAAATCGGGGACACCAGAGCCCCTGGCGTGGCCAGATTGACCCACAAGATGATCTCTCAGCGAGAGGGGGAACTTGTCACCCTATGTGAGCAGGCTATGGTAATTATCAGGGAGAAGCTGATGTGGAACCATTGTCCGTGCTATCGACAAGCAGATGATGGGAGATGAATGCGATTTTGGGTTTTCACAGTTTCCCTTGTTAAAACAAGGAGGGGCCAGACCACAATATATACTTTGGCCACAGATGGATAAGGATTCTTGAAAATGTAAACTCCCCAGTTTAACGTCGGATGCCGGGAAATGGATATATGAATTTGAGAAAATGACAGGAGGAAACACATTAGCCATAGGAGACATTAAAGGTCTTCTAGCCGCTATACTTGGGGAGAGGGCTGATGACATTTGGTCAAGAGCAGGGTACGCAAGTGTCACTGCACAGAACACAGCGCATGATCGAGCACTGTTTAATAACTGTAGAGCGGTAGTCTGGAAAGTGCTTAGAGTACAGTATCCTGATACGTCAGACATGGGAGCTATAATGGCACGTAAGATGCAGGAAGGGAAGGATCCTCTTGCTTATATTCAGACTTTTCAGGAGGAGTGGTCTTTGGAAACGCGAGAGCCATGGGGAAAATCTATACCTGTATTCTACCACATATTATGTCAGGGTCTGCCAGACCAAGTGCAGAGACAGCTCAAGAAACTGGTGGGTATGGAGGCAAAACTGTGGCCAGAAATACAGTTGACCATTGCACATTATTGCCGACTGTTGCAGGAGAAAAATAAATCAAAAGAAAGATGATGCTAGGAAGATTCAGGAAGCTAAGTTAGTGCAGAAGACAATGTCAAAATATGCCATAGAAGGGGCGATGTTAACTAGTGGAGAAGAGCCAGGATCACAGCAAGCAGTAGGCATGCCACAGGTGAATAACCAATGGTAGTTTGATCAGGGAAATAATGGATTCATACCAAGAGGTAGAGGAGGCTTCTGCGGAAGAGGCTTTGAGAATAATTAGGGAAACTTTCATAATAACCAGGGTGGTTTTCAGCCTATGCAAAATGATAATAAGGGCATGCAGGGATGACAACTCAGAAGGCTTCCTCATGTATGTTGGACGTGTGGAATGACAGGGCACATAGCGTGGACATGTGGGAGCCAAGGGTATGTACAGAATGGGCAGTTCTCTAGAGGGGGGACCACTTATCCGCCTGCATATAGCCCACAACATAGGGATGGGTTTGCCCAAGATCAAACAGTGTATCAAGCACAAGCACCGAGAATGCAACAGGCTTTGCAACCCCAGCAAGCACCATTGAATCCACCACAAGGACAGTCACAGCACACACCCATGCAGATACAGCAGAGCGCAAACACAGGACAGTTACTGACTCCTAGGATAGGGGGTGTCACTATCGAGGGTGGGAATCCTTTCACGGACACGGGAATAAGTATGTACCCACAACAGCAAAACAGAAAGGTGATGACTGGAAGGTTTTGAATTAATCATAACCACGGGCAAAGCTCTGGGCAACCCTCCAGACCATCGTTTTTCAGCCTGCCAAGCCATTACAGAAGGGGAAAAACCATATGCAAATCAGGCTTGGTGCTACCCCAAAAGGGTAGTCCAGCCGGAACTGCTAGGTCACATCCCTTCTGCACGAGACCACAAGCATCCCCAGACATGTTTCAGCCTTGTTGGGCGTCATCAGTGAGGAGTAGCTTGGGTCTCTAGGCCCGGCAGACTCGGGACCCACGTCTGGGCATACCCGTCCCACTCGGGGTGACTTTGGCAAAACAGAAAGGTGATGACTGGAAGGTTTTGAATTAATCATAACCACGGGCAAAGCTCTGGGCAACCCTCCAGACCATTGTTTTTCAGCCTGCCAAGCCATTACAGAAGGGGAAAAAACCATATGCAAATCAGGCTTGGTGCTACCCCAAAAGGGTAGTCCAGCCGGAACTGCTAGGTCACATCCCTTCTGCACGAGACCACAAGCATCCCCAGACATGTTTCAGCCCTGTTGGGCGTCATCAGTGAGGAGTAGCTTGGGTCTCTAGGCCCGGCAGACTCGGGACCCACGTCTGGGCATACCCCTCCCACTCGGGGTGACTTTGGCAAAACAGAAAGGTGATGACTGGAAGGTTTTGAATTAATCATAACCACGGGCAAAGTTCTTCGGTGCTGGACTGCCCCAGGGCAGGACAAAGACTGATATGTTTGGGATATTTCTTCTCTGTGAAAGATAGTGAGCTAAAGACTCTGGGTAAGTCTCTCGTAACCAGGACTAATGTCTGGCAGAGAGACTCCCAGGACCCCCCTTGTCAATTTGTACCCACAACAGGACAGCTCACTGGGTGACTTGATGTATTCAGTACTATCTGTGACTCCCAATCCTCAAGAGGAACCGAGGGGTGACATCACTATAGGAGGCAAATCTTTTTCTTAGTAGACACAGGTGCAACACGCTCATGCATACATGAGAGAAAATGTTTATTATCAGGAAATGCCATGAATGCTCAAGGTTAGAGTTCCTTTTACTGATAAATTGCCAGTCTATGTAGGAGAATGTGATATGTCTGTCCCATTGTTGTATTCAAGACAGACACCAGTTAATATACTGGGCCCAGATTTAATGACGAAACTAAATATGTCAATTTCTTGTACTGATGCAGGCATAGTGTGTTCAACGGCAGGAATACATTATTTAAATGTGAGTGACTTTATCATGGCATTTACACGACAAATAGCTATACGAGAAGTACCGTTAGAACCAGAAGTCTTTCACTATGGGGTACGCATTTTGTTAACATGGCTACCTGGTTTAGTGGGCAAGACTGTGAGAATACCTAATGAATTTTTGTTCAGGCCACAAAAACCTATGGCAGAAGAGGGGGGACAAGTCTTTCCCTTAGAATTACAAGCAGCTATAGTACAGGAGTTGATGATGATGGCAGACCATGGAGTACAGTGATTGCTATTGGGGAGGGTTACAGATTGACTGACTTCACGGACGGGGATCTGTTTAGAGACCACCCGTCAGATAACGGAGTAGTGTTTGTAATGAGTATTACATATTGGGTCAGGACAGAAAAATGTGAGGTTCCACAGAAAATGATGATAGTGCGACCGCGTCGCGCATTTTTTTATGAAGATATGGTGAAAGTGCCACTTTCTTTATGAACCACAGGCCCCTCTGACATAGGCCTATTGTAGAGGGTTGGAGAAGTCAAGATTAAAATGAAGCCAGGAGCAATTTTTTCTCGAGCAAGGCAATATCTCATGTCTCGAGAGGCAGATGAAGGCATTTTTAAGACGATATCCGCCATGATGGGTCGGGGTATTTTAGTGATGTCAGAGTCACCTTGCAATACTGCAGTGTATCCGGTCAGAAAATCAAAGGGGGGGTTGTGGCGTTTAGTGCAAGATATGCGCCCAATCAAACAGATTGTAGAGGCCGAGTTACCTCTAGTTCCTAATCCAGCAATGATCCTATGTAGTATCCCTGTTGAGGCACGATATTTCACTGTGATTGACTTGAAAAATGCATTTTTCTCCATCCCATTGCATAAAGATTCTCAAGATCTGACGCCATTTACTTTCCGTCAGACTAAGTTGAACAGCACAAGATTAGCCCAAGGATATTGTGAATCTCCATCGATTTTCAAGGATCTATGTGACCACTGCACCGCCTGCAACTGCGATGCCGAAAATGCCGACGGCAGTTACAGCGCAGTGGCAGCTTCCCCTGGCCTGCATTACCCCTCCCAACCCCCCATCCCACTTACCTTTAGGGCAGCACACTTCTGCATGTGCCGCCCGCACTCTGTGGTCCCTGCAGTGTCACCTCATCCCACTAACGTGGGTTGGAGCTGACACCGCAGGGTGCTTTTCTTTTTTTTCTTCTTTTTTTTACGTGTCCCCCGCTTTCCAAAATGGTAAGCGGGGGACACCCCTGCAACTCCCGACCCCCATTACAGCGCCCAGGAAGAGCGGAGGGCACCCATGCAACCCCCGCTCTGCTTGATCGCACTAAATGTCACCCTCATTTTGTGCGCCTCCAAAGTCTCAGTGACTGTGGGGGCGCACAAATGAGGGTGACATTTTTGTATGATACCATTTTCAATAGAGTCCTACAGATGGACTTAAGCAATATTGATTTGCCAGGTGTCGTGCTGCAATACGTAGATTATATTTTAGTCTGCAGCACATCAGAAGAAGAGTGCAGACGTGACTCAGCTCAGCTAATGATTATTCTAGCAGAGAGAGATACAAAGTGGACAAAGAGAAATTGCAATATTGCCAGGAAGAAGTGTTGTATATAGGTCAGTTAATCTTGCATGAAGGAAAAAAAGTTACACCAGAAAAGGCTGAGGCAATTTTGAAAACATCAAAACCGCACACAATAAAGCAAATGCAATAATTTCTGGGATTATGCAATTATGTCAGAGCATGGGTATTTGATTATAATTCATACACAAGACCTTTGTTGCAGACTCTGAAAAAAGCACACGTGAATCAAGAGAAGATTGTATGGACTGAGAAATGGAGGAAGGGTTTGACGAGTTATAAAAGGCAATTTGCACAGCACAATTTTTAGGGATTCCTAATTATTCTGAGGAATTCTTCTTATTTTCGCACACGAATGGAACAGTCATGACAGCAGTGCTCATGCAGAGAACCACGTTGGGGTACAATCCTCTAGCATATTACAGTGGGATTTTGGACCCAGTAATGAGGTGTCCTTCCCTTACGAACAATCATTGGCAGCCACCGCATTCGCTATTGAGAATTCTGCCAGCATAGTAATGGGGTGTTCCATGACGTTATTTGTTGAACATGCTTTATTTGGTGTTTTGGAGAAACCTAAAGGTACGCTGACATCTCAAAGGGATTCTGCCTATGATGTAGTTATATCAAATCCAGTGATTAAAATAGTTAGATGTAAAACGGTGAAACCTGCCATGTTTGCAGCTGAGCCACTGGCAGAGGAAGAGCAAGTACACGACTGCTCGAATTATGACGAATTGTATGATGAGATCCCAAGGGTAAAAGAAAATGCTTTAGCAGCGGAGGAGATTCTCTTTATTGATGGTTCTTCGAACATCGATCAAACTGATGGGCAAAGATTCTCAGGTCCCGCTGTGGTAAAACATAGGGCTAATGGGGAATTCGAAGTAATGATAAGTGTATGACTACCGTCTCACTTTTCTGCACAGGCAATAAAGAGCCCACAAGCATCTATAACAAAGGGGTGGTGGACACATAGGAATAACACAGGGTGCAGGGGCCTGGGGAGATTAAACATCATGGATTCAGGAAGGGCGCTCACGTGGGGAGTGGTGGAGAGGATGGAGTAGAGAGGGAGGAGGAGAGATCTACTTCCAGAAGTTGGTGTCGAAAGGGGTAGGAGGGTGAGGGGAAGCAGAGGGAAGGGAGGGATGGGAGCAACAGGAGAAAGGCGGGGGAATCAACAGGGGAGGGACCAAGGGGGTGGAAATGGCAGAAAATTAAAGGGTACGACTAAGTGGAAACAAGGGACAAGAAACTCCAAGGAAGACAGTAGAAGCTGGTGAGGCACACAGGAGATGGAAAAGGGGAAAGCAATCAAGAGGGCATCCAGGTGCGAGACACACCTCACCACAAATTCAAATGGCTAACTCACAATGTAAGAGGGCTCAACACCCTTCTTAAAAGGAAGAAGTTAGAGAGATTCACCATTACAGGAGACGCACATCCTGAAAAAGGACCAGGCGGGACTGAAATTAAGGGGATTTGTTCAGATATTTTTTGCATCAAGCCCGATGAAAACAGTGGGAGTAGCAGTGGCCCTTAAAAATACCTTGGACTTCAGGGTTGCAGAGACCAAAAGGGACAAGGGAGGAAGATACATAATAATAAGAGGGGAGTACATGGGAGTAGCCTATACCATAGCATCTGTATACGCTCCCAACACAGGGCAGGAGATTTTCATGAGAGGTTTCCTAGGGGTACTGGAGGAATTTGCGAAGGGACACATAGTCCTAATGGGCGATTTCAATATGGCATGGCATAGGGAGAGAGATAGTTCAGGGCAGGGAGGGAATGGGAGGAGGAGCAGTAGCATAAGCCATATGAGAAGAAAGGATGGAGGTGGTGTGACTAAGGGACGTATGGAGGGGAATGAAAAGAGAGTAGGAGGGATATATATTCTTATCGGGAGACCATGGCACACAATCAAGAATTGACTGCACATGGGTATCAACTACCCTAATGGGAATGGTGGAGGAAGTGGAGGTAGACCCTCTTGGGATAGCTGAGCATAAAATACTATCTATAATAATGGACTTGCAGGGACGCACATCAGGGGTATGGAGGTGGAAGATTCCAGGCGAGCTGCTGAGGGATCCAGTGATATGGCAGGACCTGGGGAAAAGATCAAGGTTTTCTTCAAGCTTAACAAAAGCTCTGACACGGGAGAGAGCATCAGGTGGGATGCATTCAAACCTACCATGAGGGGGGAACCTAATGTGGCAAGGGCACAAAGGAAGAAGTAGATGAAGGCTCTAGAGGTCCAACTAGAGGAAGTGTTGGAGGAGGCCAGGAAAAGGGCAGGGGAAGCCCCTACGAGGAATACACTCAAGGCCTACAGGCGGGCTGTAGGGCAACTTGGTGTCCTCAGAACAAAACAAAAAAAAGGGGGGACACTACTAAATGTTAGACAAAGATATTAAACGAAAGCCAACAAGGCGGATGCACTGTAAGCACAACTACTGAGGGGAGAAGGGGGCAAGAATGCAATTAAAGCAATAAAGGACGATAGGGGGTGACCATCATACCCATATGGAGGAAATACAGGAATGTCTGGCTAGGTACTACTAAGCCTTATACTCTTCCCAGAACCCTCTCAGCCAACAGCAGTTGGACTTCCTTGAGAAAATACAGCTGCCCAAAATGGGAAACGACACACAAGAATTATTAGGCCAGGAGATTATGGAAGAGGAGGTGAGGAGGGTCATTGCAAAAGTACACACAAACAAGGCACCAGGACTGACAGCTACACGGCAGCCTTCTATAAAACATATGTGACACAGCTAATTCCCCAATTCATGCAACGCTATAGCACCTTTAAAACAACAGGACGCATTACCTACCCCATGGACGAGGATAAGATAGTCCTCATACCTAAACCCAACAAAGAACCCACAGAATTCACCTCTTACAGGCCCATAGCGCTTATTAACGTAGAAGCAAAAATGTACACCAAAATATTGGCAAACAGGCTAGAGGGGTACCTACCTTCATTGATCCATCAGGATTAATCGGGATTCGTTCTGGGAAGACAAACAGCCAACAACATTAGGAGGGTAGCACACCTAGTGGGAAAAGGCCATTTGCTTGGTCCTCTTATAACTGGATGCGAAAAAGGCATTTGACCGGATGGAGTGGTCCTTTTTGTTCCAGGTTATGGGGAAAATGCGCCTTGAAGGAGACTTCCTAAAAATGGTCCAAGCCAATTATTACACCCCGATAACACATTTGACGGTGAACGGATCAATGTTGCGCCCTTTTCGCCTGAGAAGGGGGACCAAACAGGGGTATCCACTCTCCCTGTTGCTGTATGCAATCTACCTAGAGTGCCTGCTACAAGCAATACAGGACACAGAGGAGATACAGGGGATACCCTTTGGTGGTAAGCAACACAAAGTTGCAGCCTTTGCCAACGATATGCTCCTATCACTGATCAAACCCAGAGAATCAATACAAGCATGTAGGGAACTGCTGGAGAGATTTGAGGAAGCATTGGGCCTACGGATGAATCTAAATAAATCAGAATGATTGAATCTAACGGCGGATTGAATCAACACCCTTCGTATGGAGCCCAGGGGGGAGTAAATACCTTGGGGTTAAAATCACACTGAGTTTACCGGGATGGTACGCAGCCAACTACCCGCCCATGCTGAAAGCAATCAGGAAGGACTTCCAAAAGTGGAGCAACCTTAGAATCTCCTGGCTGGGAAGGATGGCAGCGGTCAAAATGGTTACACTCACCCGCCTCCTCTATTTATTTCAAGCAATCCCATTTGCGCTGCTCACAAGTCTCTTGGGGGAATTGAGGAAAATTACAAGAGAGTTCATATGGCAGGCGAAAAGGTTAAGAATAAGCCGACATCGCCTGATGGCCCCAAAGAGAGAATGTGGGATGGCCCTTCCTAATTTTCAACAATACTGTGAGGCAACACAACTGCGGTTGATAAGAGAATGGTTCTCCGAGACAGCGGAGAAGCAATGGGTCTCGATGGATCGAGCAGTAGCGCAACACGAGTTGGGAGAGGTGCTATGGCTACCTAGACAACACAGGCCGAAACACTTGTACCTGAGCACCATCACTAAACTGGTAACTAACACATGGGTCAGACTAGTGGGGAGATATAGAATCACGACCTTCCATATGCCGGGGGCATTAAAATAATGGTGGGAGGGGGGATGTAGGACGACTCAGGATATGTTCCAGGGCCAGAACATCTGCTCGTTTATAGAGTGCAAGCAGGTGTTCGGGGTGGAGGAGGGTGAGAGACTCAGATATTTTCAACTAAGGCACTGGCTAACGAATCCAGTAGTCAAGGCGTGGGCCACCCAGCAGGTCACCCCATTCGAGAAGTTCCTGTTAACACATGGTGGGTTAAAAGGCTTAATAAATTACTTATATAGAATTCTGGACAGTGCCACCCCCAGAGCCGAATGGCCGTACATGGCCCGCTGGGAGCAGATGACGGGGCAGGAAATCACTAGGGAGGATTGGGAAAAACTGTGAAGAGAGGCCAGCCCAACTACAGGAAACATGGTACCGGGGCAGGGGCAGATAGACCGGAATGAGAGCTGCTGGGGTTCAGAGAGGAGGTGGAGGAAGGAGAAAAAAAGGGTTGGGAGATGGCAAGGGTGGTCCTGATGCTAGCGGCAATGACCCTTATTGCGCAAAAATGGAAAGGAACAGTCATCTCCACAGTACAGGAGTGGCTTCTTAAAGTTTGGGAACTGGTGGCGCTTTAATGGGCAAAGTACGCAATGAACAATAACCTGCCACAATTTGCCAATGACTGGGGAGAAACCTTGCCATTCTTGAAAGATGACTTTACGGCACAATGGTGGCCACAACGCTTAAGACTCTTGGATCTTCACTGAGCGAACCCAGGCAAGAGATCCACACATAAGAAGGAAGAGACATAGAAGCCCCCCGGGGGGGGAGGGAAACGGGGGAGATGGAATAGATGAGGAGGAAGGGTGGAGGAGATGGGAAGGGGGGAACGTACAACATGTTGTAAAATCAATAAAGAGAATTTTTTAAAAAAAGGAGAAAAACCAGAGCGCAAAGGAGGGCCGTGGAAAGAGGTGCAGAAAGGAAGCAGAAACTAGCTGTTGTGGAGCTGAAGAAACTAGAACACCAAGACACTGAGGGACAGAGAGGTTGTCTGAGGAACCGTGGAATAAGGAAGCCATGGTATCAAACAGAAAGACAGACAAAAGTGATCACAGTTCAAGGGTGTTTATTGAACTTCAATCGTGTTTGAAAAACACCTTTCTAATCCAAAATCTAAAGATCGGAGCAAGCTACGACCATCAAATAATATAATAATAATGCAGTTCTAGTCAAGTCTATCCAAATAAAAGGGCCTATACTAATAAGCCTATTGCCAATCCTTACTTCTAAATACAAATAGTGTGGGAAACAATGTCACATAAAAGAAAAGTGCACAAGAAATGATATAACAATGTTAATTACAGCGCTCGCCATACAATGTTGCTCCTTGCAACCTTGGCTTAAACACAGACTGTTCTTGTATCGGTCTCCCCAACTCACCTGCTGTGTTGACTTCAATGATGCTGCTTAGTTCTTGGAGCAAAGGACAGTACCACGGCAGCCGGTGCTTCTTCCCACCTTGATTATTGATGCTGGAGTACCTCTGACACACAATGCAGAATTCTTCAGCCTGGTTTCCTGGTCTTACGCTTTCTATTCTCAAGGTTTCATGAAAGTAACAGTTCCTTGTTGAAAAGGTCAAGGGAACCTCCCTCCTTGCGACCCCCTTCTGTTTTGCTATCTTTCTTCTCTTTTTAACCTACCATCTTGGAACTGCTGTTTCCTCGTGTGCTTTCCCTCGCTCAAAGTGTGCTCTCATGCTCCACCTTTTATCTGTGTGGGGAAGTGGAATGGAATTTAGGTGTGTGTGATGATCAGTAATTGCCTGACCTCACCTCACCATTGTTTTGGGACATGCCAGGTATACTGCTCAGGTGTTAATCTGTTTTCTCTCATTGCGGACTGTCTGTGAGAACGTTTTTGTGTTGGAAGAGGGGGGAAGCAGGGTTGAGTTCCTAAATATCGTACCTGGTAGGATGGGGTAAAAAAAGGGGGTACTGCGGCTCACCAACCGATGTCTGACTCCCACTCCCTGAAGACCCCTCACCCAGGTGATCCTCCCGCACTGGTCCACCCCCAGGAACTGGATCCAAAATCAATGGCCATATCCTGGCCACCTGGATGACAGATCCTCAGGGACTAGTGGGTGAGACACTTTGTGGTTACTCACATGACCGTCCACTATGCGACATAGCCGCATCTGTTTCACAGGGAAACAGAGAAAGGAAATCTACCTTCCTCTGGTCTTTACTTTTTCAGTGCTCTACAGTGAAACCGTAGGGTTACAGGTCTAGAAAGCATCGCATGACATGAGGGTTAGAGTGCTTTAGCTGGCTTATACATATTAACGGAGAATGATCTGTGATGACTGTCAACTTCCTTCCTAGGAGGTAGCATCTTAGATGGGTAATGGCCCATTTGGTGGCAAGGGCCTCTTATTCTAACAGAATTGTTTTTTTCACGTAGGAAGAGTGTCCAACTAGTGAATAGGATAGGCTGTTCTAATCCATCGCAAACGTGGGACAAAACTGCTCCTAATCCTGTAAGAGAGGCGTCAGTTTGTAACACAAACTCTTTGGAAAAATCTACTACCTTTAGGATCGGGTTCTGGCACAGGGTTTGTTTTAAGCTGTTGTAGAATACATAGTCCTCATCAGTCCACTGAATCTTCTGGGGTTCAGCGTTCTTTAATTTGTCAGTTAACCTAGCTGTTCTGCCAGAGAAATTAGGGATAAACCTACGGTAATGACCGATTAACCATAGGAATGCTCTTAGGTCTTTCTTGGTTTTAGGCGTGGGAGTATATGGGACTGCTTTTACTTTTTCTCGTCGGAGCTGGATACTGCCATTCCCCACAAAGTAGCCGAGGTATTTCATGGCTGATTGAGTCAATTTACACTTGGATGGATTGGCAGTTAAACCGGCCTCTCTGAGGGCTCTCATGATAGTGAAGAGATGGAAAATATGACCTTCCCACGTTTTACCATAAATGACTATGTTGTCAATGTAAACCCCACAGAAATCGGAGTAGGGATGTAATATTCTGTCCATAACCCGTTGGAAAATGGTGGGGGCTCTGTGTAAGCTAAAAGGGTGGACTTTGAACTGGAATAGTCCCAAGGGCGCCGAGAAAGCTGACTTTTCCTTATCAGGCCCATGTACTGGTACCTGCCAGTAGCCCTTGGTTATGGTTAAGTCTAGGGTTGATAGGAAGACAGCATGTTTGAGCTTATTAATCAATTTGTCAATGCAAAGTGAACTTTTTCACTTTTTGCATGGGATCGGCATCGAAGTCGGAGATGGCATTGACCTTTCGGAAGTCGATGCAAAACCTCCAGGAGTGATCAGGTTTTGTGACCAATACAATAGCGGAGGACCATGGGCTTGAAGAGGGTTTGATAATATTTACCCTTAGCATTTTGTTCACTTCCTCAACTACTATCTGTGTACGGCTTCCGCAAGTCTATATGGTTTCAAATGGACCACCTTTCCCTTTGGAGTTCTTCGTGGTTTCTCACAGAATACATCAGCGAATGTTGTGACTAAATCTTTTAAGTCTTCTTGTTGTTGACTAGATAGCCCTTGGGGATCTATTTCCTCGGTATCAAACAAGACAGTATCGTGGCAGTGGCTGCGGAAATACTTTCCTTCGCCTCTTTTAAGAGATTACCATGGTAGAGATGAGTCTTTTGTTTTCTATCAGGTTGAGCTATTTTATAGGTAGAGGTCCCTGTTCACTTTTACACTTAATATGGCCTGTGCCACTTTAAGGCAAGTTTATTTTCAGAGGTAGGTAAGAGGACTAATACCTTTTGCTCTATTGAAAAAGATCTTAAGTTTACCTTTTTGTCGTAGGTGGACTTTTGCTTGGGCTTTTTCCATGTGAGTATAGACTAGACTTGGGACAATCTGATAGCTGTTTGTGAGAGGAGAATAGGCACCTCTTCTCTCTCTTCCCAGGTCTCCCTAAGCATGTCTACAACATCTCTTGGCTCTCTACCATGAAGTAGTTTGAAAAGAGAGAATCCGGTGGACGCCTCAGGAGTCTTTCTTACTGCAAATAGGGTCCATGGAATCATACAATCCTAGTCCTTCCCATCCTTGTCTACCAATTTTCTTAGAATCATCTTAAGTGTTTTGTTAAATCTTTCTACCAATCCGAACATTTGGGGGTGGTAAACTGAGGTTCTTAAGGTGGTAATATGAAGCAATTCCTTGACTTCACAGATGAGTTTTCTCGTGAAATTGGATCCCTGATCCGTTAGAATTTTCTTGGGAAAACCAACCCTAGGAAAATATGGTAATAGATGTTTTAAAATCTGTTGGGTTGTGTTGTTCAGCATGGAGAATGCCTCTGGGTATCTGTCAGACGGGCTCTCCTCCTCCCCTGACTCCTCCTCAGCTGTATGCTCAGGTACTTCCTCTACCTTGACTGAGCTCTTCTTCTTGGTCTTTCTCTTCGTCCCTTGTCCAGGCTTCTTCTCCTTTTTTTGACGTAAGTAGGGCCGCGCTCCCTCGGCCGCCTACGTGGTCTGAATATAGTACAGATCCAGAGGTAACTCGAGGAGCACGCCCTAAAAATGGGGAAAAAGCCGTTTGCCAGAAAAAACCCAGATGGATTCCAAGACTGTAGTAATGGGAAGGTCCGAAGATAAACCAGAAGACTTGCAGAAGTGGGGAATCTGGTCAGCTGACACCACAGACGCGAAGCTCCGATGTAAACAGAAGGGGCAGGTTGCTTGAGCCTTCTGGACCCGGTGCAAGGGGTCCGTAGGAATAAACGGTATAGCGGACTACCGTGAAAGATACTGCACAGAGGTAATGATGCAGGTAAGGAATGAACAGAAAAGGTCACAATAGAGGGAACACACGAAAATTAAGATATAACTGAGAAAAGATAGAAGTCTCCCGACACTAGAAAGGGATATGACGGAGGAGACTAAGTGGGTTGCAGAGAGAGACAAGTACACGGAATACGCGTGGAGAAAGGGAACGTGTTGTGAAAGCTAAAGTAGCTAGAAAAGTCCCCGATCACCTTACCTGAAAACCATTAGACACCGCGAGTGGCAAGGGACAGGAAAGGCAAAAGCAAAGTAATACGGGAGACGGAGTAATGCTAGTCGCTGAAAGAGACTGGCAGCGCAGGTAACACATACGATACAACGCGCCGTGCGCTAGTTGGATCATCCAGTTATAGGTTCCGTCGGCCATCTTGGAATAAGCTAGACCGTTGGTCTTGCTAATGGAATCCATGTTAGTAGTACTTCCAACGGTAAGCTATCTTCCAGGGCTGGTGCATGCCAGTATGCCCCCTCCTATACTTGTTTCCTCCTGGTTTCCCCGGATACAGTCCATGGAAAGGCTGTACAAGTCTGGGGGCATTCACATGGTTTCTTGGTTCCCGTGTTCTTTCGGCTATAGGATAGCCCTTCCAGTGGATCAAATATTGTAATGTTCCTTTCTGGTAACGGGAATCCACTATTCTGTCCACTTCATATTCTTCCGTTTCCTCCTGAGGTGTGACAATGGGTCTTCTCCTAGATCTCTTAAAAGGATCTTCCTTATGTGTCTTGAGTAGGGAGGAATGGAAGACAGGATGTATCCGCCGCAAGGCGTGAGGTAGCTTTAATCGGAAGGCCACTGGATTGATTTGAGACTGAATCTGATAGGGACCTATATATCTGGCTGCAAACTTTCCCATATGCACCCACCGGGGAAGATATCTTGTAGAGAGCCAGGCCAGATCCCCCGGCTTCCAAAGAGGAACGGCACTGCGTTTGGCATCAGCATAGGTCTTGTATGTCTTGCGGCTGTCCTCTAGTGTTTGTAAGGCTTCCTTGTGGGTACGGTGAAGATCAGTGAGCATCCTTTCCAAAGCGGGAGTGGTGGTCTGACCTCTGAGAATGGAAGTTCCTGGTAGGTGGTGAGGATGATATCCATACGTGCACTTGAAAGGACTCATTCTGATTGCAGTGTGGTAGGTGTTATTATAAGCGAACTGCCCAATCGTCTTTTTCCTTGTTACAAAAACAGCGAAGATACTGTTCTAGGTTAGCATTTAACCTCTCTGTCTGCCCGTTGGTTTGCGGGTGAAACCCAGAAGACAGGGCTTTTTGGATACCCAGTTGGGTGCATAATGAGTTCCAGAACTTTGAGGTAAATTGCGTCCCTCTGTTGGATATGATGGAACGTGGTAACCCATGTAATCTAACCACCTCACGAAGGAAGACGGTAGCTGTCTCTGAGGCAGAAGGAACCCCTGAAAGGGATATGAAATGTGCCAACTTAGTGAACGAATCTACTATGACTAGAACAGCGGTCTTCTCCTTAGAGATGGGAAGTTCCACTATAAAGTCCAGTGAGAGATCTTCCAAGGGACATGTAGGTGCCTTAGCTTGGTGCAAGAGACCATGTGGTCTATGACGGGAGGTCTTGTTGATAGCGCAGGTGGGAGACGAAGAAACATAATACGTTATGTCTCTTCGCATAGCCGGCCACCAAAAGCTCCTGGAGACCAGCTCAAACGTTGCCTTTTCTCCTTTATGTCCAGCTAGGGGTAGGTCATGACAAAACCCCATGGCTTGTCTTCTCAGAGAGGGTGTGGGAAGAAACAAAGCCGATTGATGGAACCACAATCCCCCACGTTCCTGCAACTGGCAGGAGTTCTTCTCTTCCTGGGAGCTCTGAAGCTGTTTCTCTCTGACCTCTTGAAGGAAAAGATTGGCAATCATAAGGAAGTGGTGTCTTGGCAGGATCTTCTCCGTCTTCACCTCAGATAGTTCCTCATTAGCCCAACTTCGGGATAAGGCGTCAGCAACACTGTTTTGAGATCCCGGTATGTGGGTGATCTGGAAGTCGAAGTTAGAGAAGTAGTACGCCCAACGAGCATGTCTTGAGTTTCTGCACTCCATCTATTGAAGAACCTTCAGATTTCGATGATCCGTACGGATTATGAACTGATGTAAGGCTCCCTGTAGAAGATGTCTCCATTCTTGGCAGGCACTTCGTATAGCCAACAGTTCTCTCTCAAGTACCGAGTAGTTCCTTTCGCTTCCTGTCAAGGTACGAGAGTAATAAGCAATCGGGTGTTCCAACTCATCAGTTCTCTTCTGTAACAAGACGGCTCCCAAGGCACCCCCAGAGGCATCTGTCTCCAGAACAAAGGGTTTACTCTGATCAGGCTGGACCAGAACAGGAGCAGAGGTAAAAAATCCTTTTAGGTTCCTGAAGGCTTCCTGAGCGGAGGGTCCCCAATGGAAAGCTACTCACTTCTTGAGGAGATTGGTGATGGGAAATACGAGGTCAGAGAACCTTGGTATGAACCTGCGATAGAAATTCGCCAGACCTAAGAAACGTTGAATCTCCTTGACTCAGGAGGGTTCTGGCCCTCTGTCTATAGCTTGAACCTTGGCTGGGTCCATGCGGATTCTCTTGGCGGATAATATGAATCCCAGATAAGGTACCTCCGAGGCCTCGAATTGATACTTCTCCGGCTTTGCAAACAGATTGTTCTCTAACAGTCTGCGGAAAACCTCACTTACATGGGCACGATGTTCAGCCAAGGAAGGAAAGAAAATCAGTATATCGTTGAGGTATACGACAACTGATATGTATAACATATCCGCGAAAATCCTGTCAACAAAATGCTGGAACACAGCAGGGGCACTCACCAGGCCGAATGGCATAACGCAATATTCGAACAACCCCAACAGTGTTCTGAATGCCGTCTTCCACTCGTCCCTATTCTTGATCCTTAACAAGTGATATGCTCCTCGGAGGTCGAGTTTGGTAAACACCTTGGAGTCTCTGACTGCCTCGAGAATGTCTCTGATAAGTGGCATCGGGTATCTGTCTCGAATGGTTATACTGTTCAGACCCCTGTAATCAATACAGGGGCGTAATTCCTTCGAGTCCTTCTTAGAAATGAAAAACAATGATGCTCCTCCTGATGATCTTGATGGTCTGATAAGGCCGTTTTCCAAGTTGGCAGCTAAGTATTCCTTCAAGGCTTCCTTTTCGGCCAAGGATAGCGAATACATGCATCCGAATGGAAGTGAAGCTTCTTCCTTGAGGTCTATGCTGCAGTCCTCGTTGCGATGAGGCGGGAGGAGTCTAGGGTTAAGATCTTTGAATACTCTAGCAAAAGACTGGTAGTGCTTAGGTAAGGAGGATACCAAGAGGCTTCCTTGAACATTGGCCAGACTGGATCGAACTTCTGGCGAGGAGTCCTTCGGATTCAAGCAGTGTTCTTGACAAAAGTCTGAGTCGAAATTGATCTTGTTGCTTGTCCAGTCGATTCTGGGATTATGTCTTCTCAGCCATGGGATTCCCAGAATCAGCGGGAAATGGGCTGCTCTGATTACATCAAAGCGAAGAGTCTCGACATGATACTCCATTCCGATCGTAATGGAAATGGTCTCCATAGTAATGGGTCCAGAAGTTAGAGGACGCCCGTCCACCCCCTCTACTGGTACGGGTCTGTCCTTTTCTCTTAATGGGATCTTGTTCTCCTGGGCCCAGGTCACATCGTTGAAGTTTCCTGCCGCTCCGCAGTCCAGCATGGCCAATACCGAGAGTTCTTGCCCTGGTCTGCAAGTAAACGTAACTTGGAACACCATCAAACGGTTATCTTCTACTCCTTCTGGGATAGTTCGGGTAAGATTGCAAGGGTTTGGGCTGTCTTCCCCATGGTCTCCCTTGCAATCACCTGGGGTCTGGCGTTTCCCTGTCACTTAGAGGGTATGTCAGGACAGTCCTTGAGAGTATGTTTCGCTGACCCACAGTACATACAGAGATTCAGGTCCTGTCTTCGCCTCCTTTCGGCCTTGGTAAGAGGTCCTCGGGTAGGACCTATCTGCATGGGTTCCTCCAAGGTAGGACGTTCTCTTTTTCCCTGTGGGGGGCTATACTGAGAGGTCGTTCCCCTTCCTCTTCTCCTTTCTTTCCGCCTTTCCTGAAGACGGAAATCAATCTGGAGTACTAGGGTAACTAGTTCTTGAAAGCTGTTAGGCCGAATCACTCGAGCCAGCTCATCCTTAAGTTCTTAATTTAAGCCTCGTCTGAATAAGGCCTGTCTTGCGGTGTCTGGCCATTCAGTTGACACGGCCAGGGCCTGGAATTGTGCAATATAACCTTGTAAATCTTGATTCCCCTGTTTGACCTCGAGGAAGGCGTCGTACTTAGAATACTGTACGTCAGAGCGCTCAAATCTGTTCTTGAATCCTTGTACGAACAGGGCATAGTCATTCACCATTGGGTCTTGGCCGGTAACTAAAGGGGTCACCCATGCCAGGGCACTTCCAGCCAGATTGGCTATGAGGAATCCAACTCGAGCCCTTCCGGACTCAAATGCTCGAGGTCTAAAAGAGAAATAAACTGAGCAGGCATCTAGAAATTCCTTAATGTATTTAGGATTTCCGTCGTATTTACCATAGGTAAAGGGCATTGGAGGTAGGTCATCTCTGCTAGCTTCCCGAGCCGCAGCTTGCTGTCGAAGAAGGAGGTTTTCAGCATGGAGTGATTGCATATCAGCTCTAAGGCCTTGTATGGCATTACACATCTCTTGGATTTGTTCCGGAGATGCCATTTCCTTCTTTTGGCGTTGTATACTGTCAGACGGGCTCTCCTCCTCCCCTGACTCCTCCTCACCTGTATGCTCAGGTACTTCCTCTACCTTGACTGAGCTCTTCTTCTTGGTCTTTCTCTTCGTCCCTTGTCCAGGCTTCTTCTCCTTTTTTTGACGTAAGTAGGGCCGCGCTCCCTCGGCCGCCTCTGTGGTCTGAATATAGTACAGATCCGGAGGTAACCCGAGGAGCACGCCCTAAAAATGGGGAAAAAGCCGTTTGGCAGAAAAAACCCAGATGGATTCCAAGACTGTAGTAATGGGAAGGTCCGAAGATAAACCAGAAGACTTGCAGAAGTGGGGAATCTGGTCAGCTGACACCACAGACGCGAATCTCCGATGTAAACAGAAGAGGCAGGTTGCTGCAGCCTTCTGGACCCGGTGTAAGGGGTCCGTAGGAATAAACGGTATAGCGGACTACCGTGAAAGATACTGCACAGAGGTAATGATGCAGGTAAGGAATGAACAGAAAAGGTCACAATAGAGGGAACACGAAAATTAGGATAGAACTGAGAAAAGATAGAAGTCTCCCGACACTAGAGAGGGATATGACAGCGGAGACTAAGTGGGTTGCAGAGAGAGACAAGTACAGAGAATACGCGCATAGAAAGGGAACGCGTAGTGAAAGCTACAGTAGCTAGAAAAGTACCCGATCACCTTACCTGAAAACCATTAGACACCGCGAGTGGCAAGGGACAGGAAAGGCAAAAGCAAAGTAATACGGGAGACGGAGTAATGCTAGTCGCTGAAAGAGACTGGCAGCACAGGTAACAGATACGATACAACGCGCCGTGCGCTAGTTGGATCAGCCAGTTATAGGTTCCGTCGGCCATCTTGGAATAAGCTAGACCGTTGGTCTTGCTAATGGAATCCATGATAGTAGTACTTCCAACGGTAAGCTATCTTCCAGGGCTGGTGCATGACAGTATCAGGTAGCATAATCTACGATTACGGGAACATATTTGTTACCCAGTCTAGAGGTTTCCAACGGGCCAATGATATCATCCCATTCCAAGAGAAAGGGACTTCTATTATTGGTAAAGGGTTCATAGGGGCAGGGAAGGGAATATGCACACTGGTTTTGTGGCATATTTCACATGTCTGATTGAAGTTCTTTATATCAGCATGGATACCCGGCCAGTAAAACTTCCCATTGATATGCGCCTGGGTCTTAGATTGTCCTAAGTGGCCCCTGTCAAATGAGAGTGTGCAATCTCCAGCATGGTCTTACGATGGGTTTTATGGATTACTAACTGAGTTTTACTTAAACCTTCTGTTGAGGTCTCCTTTCTGCACAGTAATCCTTGCTTAAGGAAGGAAAAATGACTTCCCTTCTCTAATCCTTCCCCTTCAGGAATTACTTGCAAGAAAGCCTCTGCGACTGCTGGATCACTTTGCTGGGCAAAAGCTAGGTCGGGCAGGAGGGTAGGTTCTTCTTCCCTTTTTGCCCCAATGGTAGATGGTTCATCAGCATCCCCAAATCGTAGGGTACTTCTCTCAGTTTCTTCTGGTTCACTTGCTATAAAACATGGAAATAGGGCCTTTCTAGAATTCCCTATGCAATCTTGTTCCCATGATGTGCTTTTAATGGAATTTCGCCATGGTCTGTAGGAGACCTTTTATGTCTCCCTGGAAGGCGGGATCTATGACGCTCCATAGAACATCTAGCCCAAACTTTGAAGCCAGGCTAGATTTTTGAGCCAATCGTATATAACACCCAGGAGGGGGTATTAACACTAAACCAGGGGGAAACATTCCTCTTTTCCCTGGAGGAATAGTAGTCTCTCTGCTGCTACAGATATCAAAGCCTATGGGTTCTTTCAGGGTGATAGAAGGATATGAGGCTCTATGACTAAGCCTCTAAAATTTTAGGGTTCCCCATTTTGGTGCAATTGAGTCGCATCCCATTGCTGACACCATATGTAAGGAAGGCATGGTATCAAACAGTAAGACAGACACAAGTGATCACAGTTCAAGGGTGGTTATTGAACTTAATCGGGTTTGAAGAATGTCTATCTAATCCTAAATCTAAAGATGGGAGCAAGCTACGACCATCAAATAATAATAATGCAGTCCTAGTCAAGTCTGTCAAAATAAAAGGGCCTACACTAATAAACCTATTGCTAATCCTTACTTCTAAATACAAACAGAGTGGTAAACAATGTTATGCAAAATAAAAGTGTGCAAGAAATTATATGTCAGGATATTGAAGCCGTTAGCTTCTCTTCCCCACTTTTTCAGCACAGGTCAAGGCGGCACACTAGAGCTTAGCATAGTTTCTAGCAGGAGCATGCAGTTCAAATCTCAGTATCAGGGAGTTCTGTGCCAAAGTCTCTTTGCCACCGAAAGTCTCTTATTTCATTGGGCCTGATGCGACAAACAAACATTCAAAAGTTAATTTCTTCTCAGGATTCTCATGAACAACTTCTTGGGTGATTTTCGATTCACCCTGGGCTCTCTCTGCCGGACTCAGGCCCACTTTAATACAAAACCTTCAATTGAGCTCCATCTGATGGGCTCGGACCAACTCGAGATACTTTTCCAAACTTTTTCTACTTCATCGGCATAGAAGACCTTCGACTGTGCAGGATTTCACATGACCCTTCGCAGGACCACTTCGATTCATATTTATTTGTTCTCTTACAATTTATCTCCCTCCGCTGGGCTTGCACCAACTTGATCTACTTTTATCACTTCTCAGCTGGATACCTAACAGAGACCTTCAATTGAGCACCCATGCGCTGCCGGACCACTCTGTCAAAGGTATTGTAGCTTGCTTTAAAGTTCAATCACTCATCAGCAGTTCAACTTCACTTGCACCTCTTATCATGGATGTTATTTTTTATTTCAAAATCCTTTTATTGCTTTTGCAACCAGCATCAGTTTATACAACATATTCTCCCTCCGCCACCTTCCCCTGATTGTCAAAGAGAGTCCACAGGTTTTGACTTCTGCTTATTCACCAAGGATTCACAAACATGTCCGAAAGTCAGATTTTGTGTAGACACCATTGCAACATACAGTCACTTTGTAAATATGACAAAACTATGCCCCAGTCCTGTCGAAATGCTTCATGATCTCCCTGTAGTTTGTATGTGACCCATTCGATTGCCACCACAACCCATACATTTTGAAGCCACCCCTGATACGTGGGGGTCCATTGCTGTTTCATTGAGCTATTGCTAACCATGCTCTTATTATCAGGGTCATAATGCACCGCTTCTGGGACATATAGACTTGGCTTTGGGTCCCACATACCGCACATCTACACCCTCATTTCCATCTGCTCCACCCCATGAAACATCCCCTACATCTATTTTTTCACCTCTTCCCAAAAGGGTTGCAGCACCGGGCATTCTCAGCAAATGTGATCCCAGTCCCCAACTGTACTACATACCCTCCAGCAATTCTCCGATACTGATGGATAAATAGCATGTAACTTATCCGAAGTGTAGTGCCATTGAAATTGGACTTTGATCCACATTTCCCTCATCTGAATGGAGCATGTTAGCTTCAGAATGACTCCACATATGTGTCCCCAGTAGCATTCTGTAATAGTTTCCCCCATTGCTTTCCCCCATTTTTTTCATGCAGTTCCAGTGTACTTTCTCTTCCTGTTCATTAAGGAATCTGTATAGAATGGACACCAAATTCTTTGATCCTGAGTGGGTAGTAACATATACCTCGAAGGGCGTCTGCTGTCTTGTGGCAGCCACTCTAATTAGTGGGTAAGTCAACCAATGCTTCAGTTGGTTATATTGAAACTGTTCTTGTTCTTTTTCCCCTGTGCCCAGATACCGAGTGCACGCCTCGAATGTGCAAAGTGTCTGGCCTTCGTACATATCCCATATTTTCTGACATCCGGATTCTTTCCACTTTTTGTACTTACCATTCCCAGCAGGAAATCTGGATCCTCAAACATTGGGAAAAAGGGAGATGGGTTACTGCCCCTTAGTGCCGAATCCCACACCTCTACTCCCATGCCAATTATTTCACTGTTCCGAACGTTAGGATGTCTATGTTTTTTATTTAGCCACAAGAGCCCCGATAGAGATGAACCCGTCAGTGCCCTGTTCTGCCTGGCCCAGATTTTCTGTGGACTGTCTGCAAACCACTCTCACACCACTCTCAGTTGAGCTGCCTCAAAGTATCGATAAAAATGGGGAAATCACAATCCCCTGCGATTCTTCGGTGCCATCAAAGTAGACATCGCCACCCTGGGTGTTTTATTCCGCCACATAAAGGTTGTCAACATTTCAGTAAGTGAGCGAAAAAAGACCTTCAGGATTCTAACAGGCAGTGCCTGAAAATAGTACAGTAATCATGGGAGCACTACCATTTTTATTGTAGTCATTCTTTCCAGCCAGAATATATTTAATGGGCTCATTTCGTAAGGTCAGTTTTAATCTTGTGCAATAGCTGAGGGTAATTCACACTGTACACCAGCCACAACATATTGGTGAGGGTTATTCCCAAATATACAATTCCCTTGTCTGCAATCCTCATTTGTGTTTGGGTACTCAACTTTATCATTGTATCAGCGTTAACTAACAGGTTCAAAATTTCAGACTTCTTTCTATTTATTTTTAACCCAGATACTAATCCAAACCCTCCCAGTTCTTTCAACAACGCAGGCAATTACATATCCGGGTGTGATAGTGCTACCAGCATGTTTTTGGCGAATGCTATCACCTTGTGGTCTTCTCCCACCATGGCCATCCCTTTTACCTGATCAGTTCCCCGGATCTTGGCTAGCAAGGGTTCTAAATATATGGCACATACCATTGTAGATAAAGGACAACCTTGTTTTGTGCTCCACCCTAGATTTACCTTATTTGTAAGAATACCATTAACTGCTTTCAGAATTGTAGGTGAGTTATAGTTTGCCCTAACCATCTGGACATATTCCTCCCCGAACCCCATAGCCTCCATTGTGCTGAACAAAAACGAACATCTCACTCTATCAAATGCCTTTTCGGTGTCTAATGACACCAGGTGTGTGTAGTTTTGGGTCTTAGAATTTTTTTCTTTCAAGTGGCAAATCTTCCGAGTATTGTCATGCGTTTGCCTCTGAGATAAAAAACCGATTGATCCTCCCCTTAAAGCCTCAGCAAAAGATCTGCCAATCGGTTTGCCAGGATCTTTGTTTACAATTTGGCATCTATATTAATCAAGGCTATTGACTGTATGAGCCCGGAAATGAAGGTTCCTTGCCCTGCTTAAGTAGCACTATCATCTTGGCTTTGTTCATTGTCTGTGTTATATGTCCCTTATTCTTAAGTGTTAAATAAGTGTGTGAGCCTAAGGGCTATTAACTTTTGATATCTTTTTTTTTTCTGTATACCCATCTGGGCCGGGGCCTTGGTTTTTCAAAGGGATCTGATCGCTTTTGTCACCTCCTCTTCTTTAATGTCCTCATCTAATGTCTCCTTTTATACACTCGAGAGTTGTGGAAGTAGGACCACAGAGAGATACTTCTTCTGCTTAGAATTTGCGGTTTTATTCGATATATACAGGGTTTGGTAATACTCCCGGAAAATATCTCCTATTTACTTGTTTGTTGTTCTTTCAATCCCCTCCACGTCTCTAAGTTTCAAAATCGTCCTGTGCTTTACCCCACAACTGTCTCACCAGAAGCTTATCCGTCTTGCTAGCCCTAATCTTGTACCTTTTCTTGGTGCACAGAAGTGCTTTCTTTTCCCTTTTTTTGCAGAGCACCTCTAGTTGACCCTGGATATACCCATTGTTCTTCCCACTTTTTTATTGGGGCCCTTAGTTATTTCTTCTTGAGCCTCCTTTAGTTTCTCCTCTAACTCCTTCTCCCATTTTAGTCTCTGTTGTGTCCTAGCTGCCTTAATTTCTATAACCTGCCCCCCCTCCCCTCAATACTGCCGTAAATGCATCCCACAGCATCTCAAGTGTAGAGTTTTGGGTTTAGTTTTCCGCAAAATACTTTTTGATCTTTTCCTTGATTAACTCAACTTGTCCCGGGTCGCACAGCAATTCCGTTGGGCATTTCCATTTTCACAATCCCCCTGGGAATGCCCCAATGTGATCGTCATTGACAACAGAGCGTAGTCTGATAGTGATATTGATCCTTTTCCCACCAAACCTATGGAGGCCCACATATAATCTATCCTCGATAGAGATGAATAAACATGTGAAAAGTGAAGCCCTGTGCCTGACCCTATGCAGTATGCCATACATCTTGAAGGGCCAAAGTGGTAATTTTCTTCTCAACGGCTATGGAAGGGGCCATGGTATGTTGTGTGGGTCTGGTGCTCCTATCTAATTGCGGTTCCCACGTCATGTTAAAATCCCCTGCCAAGATGATGTCCCCTTTGGCAAATTCTTCCAATCTCGAGAGCAACCCCCTTAAGAATCCATCTTGCCCCGAGTTTGGGGCATATATCGTGGCCAGCGTAATGATATGGGATTCCAAAATGACTTTCATAAATAGAGATCTCCCCTCCTGATCCACCCGGTCTCAAGAACCGCCCCCCCCCCCCAACTTATCATGTAATGCTATCAGGACCCCAGACTTCTTTTCCCCAGAATTTGCATGGTACAGTTGAGGAAAACCCCTAATTTTCATTTTCCTTTTATCAGTTTTGCGTATATGTGTTTCTTGATACATAATAGTATCCGGGTTCTCATTTTGCAACCACCCTTCTAGCTTCTTTCTCTTGACTGGGGTGTTGAGTCCCCTCACATTAAATGATACTATCTTGAAGAATTTCCCCTTTATTGTGATCCCTGGGTCTCCCCTCTGCCCTTTAATCGTACAGTTCTCGCTCTCCCTCTCTGAACCCTCACCCCTAACCCCTCTCTCCCCCAACTCCCTCAACCAACTTATAACACCCACAACGTTAACCCCCTCCTCCTCCAACTCATCCCCTGAGAAAGGCCCAGGTAACTAGGATCGCCCGGACTTATCGTCCGCCGCGCCTGGCCCTCATTATTACCCAGAGAAACATTGTGGGGGATACTAAACCCCACTTAGGATTCCAAACTCCACCTCCCCTTCTTGGCCCACCGGGCTGCGTGCTTCATATTAATGTGTTTATGTCTTACCCCACCTCTGGGGGTTCTCATGGTGCCTGCTTTCATCTTTCAAGAGTCCTCTCTGCTATGCAGTCCAGCTCTACGGGGTCGACTCTGCTTTCTAGACCTGCTTCCCTCTTTCCCTTTCGTCAAAACTGTTTTCCACTCCCACATGTTCTTATGCCCTCTTTCTCTTTGTGGCTTTACTCCTCAATAGTCTGTACCTTCTTTCTGCATGTTCAAAATCGGTTCCCCTTCCTCGCAATTAGTAATCCTGTGTTGACGACCCACCCACGAAAAGAGAAGGCCAAAGGGGAATGTCCATTTATATCAGATCTATTTCTATTTCTGTGCCAAAAATGTCACTAAAAGGCCCATCAGTTTCCGTTGTTGAAGTGTTGTTTATGCAAGATCTTGGTATAGCTGGACTTACTCTCGGTTGATTCGCACCTGACCTGCTGATCTAGCCATCTTCAAAATCTGTTCCTTCTGGCCGTATGCTGTTTCTGCCACCAAGACATCGCTCAATCGTGAGCCAGATGAACCAGACTTGACAAAATGTCTGCAAAGAGCTGCTGGACTGTTCCTTCCACGTCTTTGTCCTCCACCATCTCTGCCATTTTTACCCTTATAGTCGCTCGTCTTGTTCTGTTCTCCTGGTCCTCACACTGGACCTCTAAGTTATGTGTTAGGCGCGACAGGTTTTCCAGGGTTTCATCGTTTTTCTGTGTGCCCTCCTCCATGTTTTGGACAACCTTTTCCAAAGTCTCCGTCCTCTCTTCAAGCTTGGCCATGTCAATTTTCAGCTCCTGCACCGATTGTTTCATTTCCTCTTTCAAGGTCTCAAATTGCATTTGAAAAGAGGTCATAAAAGGGTCCTGAAATTCCTTGAACCAGCTCTGCATGTCTTCTTTACATAGTTCCCTGATCCCCAGCGCCACTGGACTTTAAATGGTCCCCCGCTTCTCAACAGCGAAGAAGTCTCTGTACTCCACAGCTGTTTTATGCTCACCTCCTGTCTCATTTGGGGGAGTCTTCTGAGCTACCACCGCTACCTTCCCCTCGTTTTGGACATAAGGACACTACAAGGTGCTTCCTTGATTGCAACGAAGTCCAATTGTCTCACCAAATTCTTCATTGGTGCTGGAGTCCCTCTCTCTGGTTTATCCCGACTTTTCTTCTCCAGCTACCCTGGTGCAATGTTCTGGGGGGCTACCTAGATGCTGTCTCCCATCCACCATCCTTGGTCCTTAATCTCCCAGAGGACCTGTCAGTTCCGGTGATATTGTTCTGAATTTGCTGGGGTTTCACCAGCCCCTCTGACTGCTCTTGGCTTTGAGCCCCTGTGACACATCCTGCACCCCTGGTGTCCTCTTACGAATTGCAGGCCTCCCCTAGCTGCCCTCCGGACTGTACCTCCACTGAGACCGTACCCCCACTGGCTCCCTGGGGAGATCTGTTCTGCAGCAACTCCCCCTCCTCTCCTCCGGACTTCTAAACTCTCCAGGCCGCTTCACAGAACTGGCTACTCTCCAGTTCCTTCACGCATCACTCTCTGGATGCTGAATCAACTCTGATTGCCTCTGCAGTACCTTGTTTGACAGGCAGGTCCCTCTGTCATTAATTGGGGTGCTGGTTCGCTTTTCTGCTTTTCTCCTTCTCCCGTGGTACTTCCGCCTCGCTGCACAGCTGATCTTTCCTCTCCCTCCTCCAAGTGCCACTCCTCTCCTCTCTCAGACTCAGAGAGATCCGCGCCATCCCTCCTTTTGTTCCCGGCGGCAGAGCTCCGTCTTCCCGCACTGGTGTGCTGGCCTGTCTTTCACTGCGTCGGTTGCTTCATTCTGCCTCGCCACGCTCTCTCATTCTCAGACGGGGCTCCACAGTCACCTCATCTCATTTCGCTGTTCTGCAGTACTGTTAAACAGTTTATTTTCGCTACGTTGCTTCATGTGACCTTCATTTGCCGCCCAGTGAGGAAGGAGATACTCACGAAGGTCCTCCTCCACCGGCCACCATCTTGGAATCATCATGCGCATTTTTAACAATGTTCGTTCCAGCGCTAGCCTGTCGTACTCACGTACTAGGGACCAGACACCTGGAATATCATAGAGGGAACTCCAGCCAGTTTCGCCAAGACACGTTCAAAACCCAAGAAGGGTCTCCTCAATAGAGGGCGACCTTTCTTCCGAGAGACCACGCTACACGTAATATAAACAAGTATCACAGTGGCTCGAATGAAAGAGCAAGGTACAGCAGTACACACACACCAGGCTAAGGGAGAAAGAGAGAGAGAGAGAGATATCAGATAAGGAAGTAATATTAAAAAGAGATACTTAAGGGTAAATAAAAACACTAACCTTGCATAAACACGAGAAGAAACCAGTCATGTACAGAACATGCTTTTACTCAGGAGCCTGAAGGTAACGTGGATACCAGCAATGGAGATGGTGTTAGAGGAAAGGTTAGTAGGACTTATCCTGAACGGAAGAGGGCACACTAGGGTCCATTGGAGTAATGTTTATTCCAAGAGCAACACTGCATAGTGTCCAAGTCAATTATAATACACTCCATGATGATGACCCCCAACAATCCAATGTGGTAGGTAGAAATGGAGTTCTGGGCATAATTCACAGTTCAGGTAAGGCTGAGAAAAGCAGGTTGAAAGAAACATCAGGTCAGAATGAGTGGGTCAGGAAGTAACAGCAAGGAATAGCCAGAGAAATGGTGTAGAAGTTCTGCTTTCGGAACAAAGACCTTTGCAGAGGCAGCAGAGGTATTGTTCAAGAGTCACATTCAGCCTTTCTGTCTGTCCATCGGTTTGGCGGTGATAAGCACTTGAGTACCTGCCTTCAATACTAAAGGATGATGTTAACGCTTTCCAGAAGTGCAAGGTAAATTGGGAACCCCTGTCCGAAGTAGGAGCAGAAGGAAGACAAATGCATGGGACAAATACTGCCAGCTTGGTAAAGTAATCTACAATTAACCAAATAGTGTTGAAGGATGAGACAGGTGGTAGCTCAATGATAAAATCCATCAATATCATATACCATGGTTTATGTGGTATAGGAAGAGGACGTAGGAGACCTACGGGTTTACCAGGTCAGTACCAAGAGGTTAATAGGAAATGCAACCGAACGAAGAATCTTCAATCAGATGCACTGTGGAAGGGAAGCATGCAGCAGAAATACATTAGTTGCGGTCACGTAATGCTGGCGTCTTACGTTGTTGCCCAGGCAACGAGATGCTAGGCAGCCTGCATATACACATGTGATGTTGTGACAAACACCATGGCAACCGCCAGGTACGTGCCCATGAGAGGCACTTAACAAGCATTCGGTTGCCATAGAAACCAAGCAGTTTGCAGCCGTGACAATATTCTCCTGCAAATGCCGGCCCCCTCTCCGAGAGGCACGAAAACGAGCTAACAGCTGAGGAGCATGGATGTTCTGACAGGTTCACAGGTTAGCTCCTCAGAGCCATAAGCTTTCCAATCCACCAGATAATATTGTCTGCCTCTCTGCAGTTTGGTGGCGAGAACCTCACACGTACCTCATATTCTTCAGACCCTTGTACATCAGTCGGGGTTGGATGTACTGGTAATTGGGCAGCAGAGGGACATGGTTTCAGGAGAGACATATGAAACACTGGATGGATCCGCCAATGTGCCAGCAAGACCAAATGAATAGCAACAGGATTAAGAACATGAAGAATGGAGGAGGGGCCAATGTATTGTGGGAGGAGTTTCTGCTACCCTGGTATATGCAAATTCTTTGTGGCCAACCATACCCTACAGCCGACCTGGTAAGGGGGAGCCGGCAGATGATGAACGTTAGCAGACCTCTTGGTTCTGTTCTGGGACTATACTAAATGGTCCCAGAGATTCTTGTGAACAGCTGTTAAGTCACGTATGCATGCGCTGATAGCTGGATTTTGACAGGCCAGATATCGAACTAAAGGAATCTATCTAGGATGTTGACCATAGAGAGCAAAGAAGGAGGATGAGTCAGTAAAGGAATGAATTGAGTTATTGTAGGTAAACTCGGCCGTAGACAATACAGAGAGCCAATCCGTTTGGTACTGTAAACAGAGGCAGCAGAGGTATTGTTCAAGAGTCACATTCAGCCTTTCTGTCTGTCCATCGGTTTGGCGGTGATAAGCACTTGAGTACCTGCCTTCAATACTAAAGGATGATGTTAACGCTTTCCAGAAGTGCAAGGTAAATTGGGAACCCCTGTCCGAAGTAGGAGCAGAAGGAAGACAAATGCATGGGACAAATACTGCCAGCTTGGTAAAGTAATCTACAATTAACCAAATAGTGTTGAAGGATGAGACAGGTGGTAGCTCAATGATAAAATCCATCAATATCATATACCATGGTTTATGTGGTATAGGAAGAGGACGTAGGAGACCTACGGGTTTACCAGTTTCCCCCTTTACAATGAGCACACACCGATCAAGTCTTTACTTAATCTGTAGCATCCCGTGACATGTTGGACCACCAACTCCAACTTTGCAACAATTAAAGGGTTTTTTGACTACCAGCATGTACTGCACGAAGCAAATCATGACACCACTGTAGGGCAGTTTCAAACAATAAGGGTGCCTGTTACACCGCAAGTCCTCCAGGCTAGTCACATCGAACAATAAGACAATGGACCCCGGCAAAGGAGATTTGAACCTTTCTTCATATAGGCAAAATGAATCTTGTCAATATCACAAAATATATTTATTTATATACAGCTTCACATACCATACCTTTTAAATGCAAAAAAAATGTGTTCAACATCTACCTATCTATTCCACCATACATGGCATTACTCATTCACACACTCTCTAATATACATTTCCACATACATGGATTACTCCAGAACCCAAACAGTACTCACAACATTAAACCCATTCCTAACACCTACATTCAGTCACAATGTGTATTTAAACAAAAACCAAATAGCAATTTGCTTATTCGATGGTATCAACAAATGTTTTGGTCGTGGGGAGATGTCATCTAACATCAATCTACAAACAAACAGAAATGGTATCTTACTATCACTTACTATCACTCACCTCCAAAAAAACAATGATCGAGCTTGATGACAACACTGGAGTTTATCCTCAGCCCTACTGTTGAGCTCTTAACAGGGGTCTGAAAGAAGAGGATGAGGCACAAAATGAGCCTTCCTATGAATAGCCACAACAGAGTTAACTTAATATGGACAATCAATAGCCTGTATATTTCAGGTCAAAAGGCCTTACCGAGTCCATAGGTCCAGGTAGGGCACTTCTCAATAAATACATGGTGCAGTGTTCCATGCTCATGGTCCAGGAAATGTGAAGTGAACACCGCCACTTTTCTATAACCAAGACAAATGACCACTTTATTACGGGGTCCCTCTCTATTTTCATCATTACACAATAATATAGCTTACCTATTTTTCATATATCATTATAGTAGGAAGATGTTTTTCTACTCTCATAGGCAGCCGTCCAATTTAAGTCGGCCGGTGGCATACAAATATGCGGAGTGATAATTTCTAGAGAAAATGTGAAAAAAGAATACCCCTGATTATGGCAAGCAACTATGTTATCCGAAAACATTGTCAAAACACACCCTGCAACCTCGCTCATCTCGGCGATTCAATAAAAAACAAAAACTCTTGGGGCATAATAATTTCTACTCAACTGGATTGCCTAGTCATAAAGCATCCCCAGTGGAACAAGAAACAGCTGCGCGTGTGTCATGTTAAAATGCTTCTATGTTGTCCGGAGTTGAATAGTGACTCACTGTGAACTGATGCTCGTGTAGACTGCAGCAGCAACATTCTAACCATGATAGATGTTCCTGATAATAGCTACGCGTAAGCAAATAGCATATCTTGTCCTCATGCATACATATTTGAAAAAAGAATAAGAAAAGAATCTGCTGCGCGTGTGTTATTCCAACGCACTCAAATGGTGTCCAAACAGTTGTCAACAGTAGGGCTGAGGATAAACTCCAGTGCTCACCAAGCTCAATCATTGTTTTTTGGAGGTGAGTGATAATCAGTATACCCATTCAGGACCGTATACACACAAGTTTTCTGTGGCGCTTTGATAAGAGATTGGAACCATAATCAGATACCATTTCTGTTTGATCGTAGATTGATGTTAGATGACATCTCCACACCCCTTTATACTTCGGGCAGGTTTCAACTCCAACCACCCGCATCCTGAAGAAGGTTGCTTTAATTCTGTGGCTTGATTTATAGCCGACACCTGACGACCGAAACATATGTCGATACCATCGAATTTTCACGATCGTGCCACTGGCGCTCCAATTGGCACCCATCGTGGACTATTTGGGACTCAATTGCTTCCATAATACTCCCTGGACAACATCTATTCATATTATTGTCTTTACTTTCAATTCGCAAGGCTTTGGAACTTCCGTATTTACTTTTACAAACTACATGTCCCATAATGCACCCTGTGGCAGTTCCCTTTTCCTGGCTATTCCTGTACAGCAGTTCTGGCACTACAATCCCCAGAAGCCTTAGAGAACAGTGCAGCTTTCGCTTTCCCAGGACTAGAGAGGGCGGAGGCCAATTATATTCAGCTGTGCTGATCCAGGTGCTGCTAATTAGCCTACTTCAGCACAGGGCAGCTCAGTATTTAAGCAGCTGCCTGCAGGAGCACAGGCCTCTTGCATTGAGCCTTCTACCAGCCCTTTGTTGCCCTGTTCCTTGGATATTTGCTGTGTCCTGTGGCTTCCAGTTCCTGCTCTTGTTCCAGAGCCCTGTGCTTCCTGCCTTGCTGCCCTGCGCCATCTCTCCCCTGCCTTTTGCCTGCTCCTTTGTGCCTTCCATACTGCAGCCCTGCTTCCTTGTTTGCAGCCCCCGTTTCCTGGCTACTGCTCCCTTGCTCTCTTCCTTGTTTGCAAACCCCTGTTCCCTGGCTACAGACCCCTTGCTCCCTTTCTTATTCAAAGCCCTCTGTTTTCTTGCTACAGCCCCCTTGCTTCCTTTCTTAATTAAGCCCTCTGTTTCCTGGCTACTGCTCCCTTGCTCTCTTCCTTGTCTGCAGCCCTCTGTTCTTGATCCCTGTCCTTCTCTTCCTTGAGTCTGCAGTCCTCCCCTTAGGTTATCCATTTCAGTTATACTGTTTCCTTCATTTCCTTCTGCTAGCTTTCTCTTGTCTTTCCAGACCTGAGTTACAGTTCTACTATTCCGTGTACAGTTCCCTACATTTAGATACTAGGTGTCTGCCCTTCCTTTCTTCCGGATTCTGTTCTTAACCTTGTTCTCTTTGACTTCCTTTACCCTGGATATTTCTGTTCTTATCTTCCCTTGTGTCTTATGTAAATCCTTTGTACAGAGCTTGACTGTTGGATTCCGGCAGGCAACCTCTGCCCCTTCCCTTGTCGCGTTTCAGTGTTGTACTTCGTGTCTTTGTTTGGTTCCTGCTGGACCCGTACAGGCTTCAGTCTTGGGAGTACTGTTACCTTGTTCGTGCCTTAGGGTTCAGGTACAGACACCGACTGCTGTTGTTCCCAGCCATGAGCACTCAGAGTGGGCCCCTGTTATAGCAATCTGTGCAGAAGGCTGTAATTTCCAAAGGTCTGTGGAACACTCTTTCCCATTTCTGTGTACACCCCAAGAGGGAACCCAACTTGTTTGTATCTTTGTATTCCCTGCCCCCTTTTTGTTCACAGCTTCTGTTGCCTATCCTTTCTTGTCTACAGGACTCCTATAGTTCAGCTTCTTGTGTGTCCTTTCTCCCTTTGGCTTAGTGAGCACGCCTTACCCTTAGGCCCTTCCTGACACGAATAAGCAAATTGCTATTTGGTTTTTGTTTGTTTGTTTGTTTGTTTATTTGTAGCGCGCGCAAGACCCGAAGGTATCAAGGTGCGAAGGCAAGAATACTTTAAGCTTACAAGTTACAATTACAGGTTACATAGTTACAGAGAAATGGTTAAAAACATGATGGTATCAATACAACAAAATGGATGTCAATATTTACAAATAGGCGAGGTACAATGGAGAGAGCGGGGTTACACATTGTGAATGAATATAGGTGTTAGGAATTGATTTAATGTTATTTATACTGTTTGGGTTCTGGAGTAACCCATGTATGTAGAAATGTATATTAGAGAATGTGTGAATGAGCAATGACATGAATGGTGGAATAGATAGGTAGATGTTGAACAAAACATTTTTTGCATTTAAAAGATATGGTATGTGAAGCTGCATATAAATAAAATTATTTTGTGATATTGACAAGATTCATTTTGTTTATAAGACGAAAGGTTCAAATCTCATTTGCCGAGGTCCATTGTCTTATTGACCACTGGAGGACAGACAGCCATGTCTCTTCGTTAGGCATGTATATTCACTGATGAATGTAGGGAATATCATGAGCTATGGTCATATCTAAGTCTTCCAACAGGTCATGGTTCAGTCGAACCCATTCTTGTAACTTTTCTTTGAGCGTGATTTGATGGGTACAAGCACAGATCACATGCTGTGGTAACAAGATAGTGGTATCAACTGTTCATGAGGGTCCGGTTCGCCCAAACACGACAAGGCATCAGCTTTGCTGTGTAACACAGCTGGTCTACGGGTGATGGTAAAAACGAACATCGAAAAGAAATTGTGCCAACGACCTTGTCTTGCGTTGAGACATTTCAGGGATTTTAGAGCCAGCAGGTTATGGTGATTGGTATACACTATGATGGCGTGAAGGGCACCCATTAGATGGTGTCTCCAATCCGACAAGGCATCTTTAATAGCCAATAGTTCACAATCTGTGACCGAGTAGTTTCTCTCAGCAGGGGTGAATGTACGGGAGAAGTAGGCCACTGGGTGTCTTTCACCCATACTTGGATATCGTTAGGACAGGACAGCCCCCAAAGCCACACTAGATTTATCAGCCTCCACCAAGAAGGGTTGCAGAGAGGTTGGGGTGCTGCAGGACTGGTGCAGTGCTAAAAGCCAGTTTGAGGGCATCAAACGCCTTTTGGGTGGCATCATTCCAAACAAAGGGCACTTTGGGGCTGGTGAGAGCGATGAGAGGCGTCACTATGGCAGAGAAAGCATGAATAAAGCGCCTGTCAAAATTTCCAAAGCCAATGAAATACTGCAGCACTTTTAACGGAGTTAGGAACTGGCCATACCAGAATGGCCCTTACCTTAGAGAAATTAATCTGCACCCCCTTATCAGTTATATCATAACCTAGGAATTCAATCCTGTGAGTGTGAAACACACATTCCTTTGCTTTGGCGTAAAGCTGGTTCTCTCATAATCTTTGGAGAACTGAAGAAACGTGTTTCACGTGTGTATTATATGAGTCAGAATAGATCAAAATGCCGTCCAGGTAGACTACCATGTAATTGGTCCAACATGTCACTTAAGACGTCATTCATGAAATGTTGAAAGGTTGCCGGGGCGTTACAAAGCCTGAACGGCATTACCCTGTACTCGTACAACCCATATTGTGTTTTGAATGGTGTTTTCCACTCGTCCCCCTTGCGGATATGCACTAAATTGTAGGCTCCTCTTAAATCCAATTCAGTGAAGATAATAGAGGAACCCAGCTGATCTAATAACACAGAGATGAGCGGCAGAGGATACTGATTTTTTACAGTCACAGCGTTCAGTGTCCTGTAGTCAATACAAGCCCTTAAGTCCCCTTCTTTCTTCGGTACAACAAACGAAGGTGAGGAGGCTGGGGAGCTAGCCAGGAAAAAAAAGCCTTGTCCAAATACTCCTTTAGGGTCTGGTCCTCCTTCACTGTAAGTGAATAAACACGAGCCATGGGAATCAGGGACCCCGGAAGAAGATCGATAGGGCAATCATAGCTATGATGTGGGGGTAGCTGCTTGTCACGTCCCTTGTCAACGACATCAGAATATTCATAGTATTCTTTGGGGAGCCCTATAGCAGAACCACTTAAAACAGCCCCAATGCTTGAAACAGAATCAAGTATGGCGATACTAGGAGTCTTAGGGGGATCAACAGAATGATCAAAACAGTTGGTGTTACAATAGTCGGACATGAATGTAACCTCCTTTGTTAGCCAGTCCATATGGCGGTTGTGTGTCCTCAACCATGGTATAGCCAATATCAACTTGTATTGGGGGCAGATATCAAATCGAACGAGATTGATTCAAAACTTCTGGAGCTAGTGGACATGGGAATGGGTGGTGTCTGCTCCGTAAACAGACCCGAGAGTAACGCAGTACCATCAACTGCGTTCACGACTTCCGGTTGAGCCTTGGGTACAATGGGGGTGCCTATCTGATGGGCATACCTTGTGTCCATATAGTTACCCATAGCCCCTGAATTCACAACAGCCTGGACCTGTAAGAGAGTATGAGGTGATAGCTGAAGAGAAACTGAAACACAGATCAAGGTGCGATGAGTAGTGGCATGGGAGTGCAGTATTTCATCACTCGACTGCAGGACTCCTTCTATGGTTGAGCTTTGGCGTTTCCCTGTTTCATTACAGGTTTTCCGGGGCAGTCCCTGAGGAATTGATCATGGGAGGCACAGTACATGCATACAGTATTTTTACACAGGTGTTCTCTTTCAGTGCTGGACAGTGGTCTCTTTAGAGCCCCTATCTGCATGGGCTCAAACCCATTAGCTGAAGATTTAGGCACATCAGTTCTATGATTTACAGGTTGTGCCACTTTCTTTTCACCCGCCTTTCAGCTTTGCGGGCATCGATTTGGACAACCAGATCAAGTAACTCTGGGAAACCCACAGGAACTACAGGAACTGTAGCGAGGGCATCCTTTAATTCCTCGGACAGACCTTTATAGAAGACTGCTGCCTTATTTTCTTCAGGCCAGCCAGTTTCAGCAGCTAATTAATTGAACTTGGCGAGGTACGCAAGAAGTAATAAAGAACCCTCCTTTAAAATCAGGAACTCGAGGTCAGTAGCCTGGCTTTTGTACCGGTTGTCGAACACCTGATTAATTGAGGTAATGAGAGCATCACAGTCACACAGAAGATGACTGTTAGACTCCATTAACGGATTAGCTCAGGCAGCAGCATTACCCCCGAGATAGGAAAGGACAAAAGCCGCCTTGGTGGTTGAATCAGGGAAAGAAGCAGGACGGCACAGGAAATGTAGCTTGCACTGATTGAAAAAAGTGCGGTACGTTCTGGGGTCGCATTGAAAACATTCAGGTGGTGACAATGGGAACTGTGTTGACATCAGCACAGGAACAGGTTTCTGTGCAGGAATGGGATAGGGAGGTACTGAAGCGGCAGGAGACCCTGCATAATCGGCGCAAGGGTGGGGGATTCTCATACAAGGTATCCATCCTGTGATGAAAGGCCGAATGGCCCGTAGTCATATCAGTCCTAAGGTCAACAACCAACTGTAGCAAGTGGGCCAACGTGTCCACGATTTCCATGGCTTCTGATTGTGTCGTACTCACGTACTAGGGACCAGGCACCTGGAATATCATAGAGGGAACTCCAGCCAGTTTCGCTAAGACATATTCAGAATCCAAGAAGGGTCTCCTCAACAGAGGGTGACCTTTCTTTTGAGAGACCGTGCTACATGTGATATAAACGAGTATCACAGTGGTTCGAATGAAAGAGCAAGGTAGCACAGTACACCCCAGGCTAAGAAAGAAAGAGAGAGAGAGATATCAGATAAGGAAGTAATATGAAAAAGAGATGCTTAAGCGAAGCGTAAATGCAAACACTAACCTTGCATAAACATGAGAAGAACTCAGGCATGTACAGAGTGTGCTTTTACTCAGGAGCCTGGAGGTAACGTGGATACCAGCACTGGATATGGTGTTAGAGGAAAGGTTAGTGGATTAGTAGGACCTTTCCCGAATGGAACAAGGGTGCACTAGAATACATTAGAGAAATGTTCATTCGATGAGCAACACTGCATAGCATCCAAGTCAATTGTAATACACTCCCTGATGATCCCCAACAATCCAATTTGGTAGGTAGAAATGGAGTTCTAGGTGTAATTCACAGTTCAGGTAAGGCTGAGAAAGCAGGTTGAAAGAAACATGAGGTCAGAATGAGTGGGTCAGGAAATACCAGCAAGGCATAGCCAGAGAAATGGTGTAGAAGTTCTGCTTTCAGAACACAGACCGTCACCGTAGAGTAATATGGGAGCAGGCAGTACCAAACCAAGAGCGTTCTCGAGGTAGTAGAACATGGAGTATCAATGTGGTCAAGCAGGAGAAAGACAAGGCAATCCGGGAGCATTCCGAGGTCGTAGAACAGGAAGTATCAAAGTGGCCAACCAGGGGAAAACAAAGCAATCCGTAAAACGATCCAAAGGTCAGTAACAAGAGGTTCATAGGAAATGCAACGGAACTAAGTAACGCGGAACAACTTCAATCAGAAGCACCTCTGAAGGGAAGCGCACAACAGAAATATCTTAGTTGCGGTCACGTGATGCCGGCGTCTTACGTTGTTGCCCAGGTGACGAGATGCTAGGCAGCCTGCATATGCGCATGTGATGTTGTGAGAAGCGCCATGGCCATAAGGGGTGCTTAACAAGCATTTGGTTGCCAGAGAAACAAAGCTGTTTGCAGTCTGTAACATCACCATACAATGTTACTGCTTGCAACTGTGGCTTCAGCACAGACCGGTCTTGTATCGGTCTTCCCACCTCACCAGCTGTGTTGAATTCACTGACGCTGCTTTGTTCTTGGAGCCAAGGACCAGTACCATGGCTGCTGGCTGCTTCTTCCAGCCTTGATCATTGACACAGGAGTGTTTGTTTGTTTGTTTATTTATTTATTGTGCGCACCGGACCCTGAGGTAGCAGGGCGCATGTGACGAGAGGGCTTACAGCTTGGTTACAGAAGTTACAAGTTTACAGAACAGATTTTATTGGCTCCACAGGGTGGAACAAGTACAGATAGTGTGCAGCCAAGCCGTCATCATATAGCTATCGTTTACATAAAAGCAAGTCTATATCAGGTACAATACATGTGGTAGGTACGTGGGGAGAGTGTGGGTTAAATAGCATTCTCATTGAGCCATTTTATTGTGTTCTTTCTGAATTTGTTGAACGTTTGGTCAGATCTAAGTGCATGAGGTAGGGAGTTCCACACTTGAGTTGCCCTGACTGGGAAGCTGGATCCTCCAATAGTAGTTAGTTTAAATCTGGGCACTAGAAGGCAGTTGGGGCTGACTATTCTTGTTGGTCTAATAGAATTCTTTTTAGTAAATCATTCTGTTGGTAGCGGGGGGCTTTGTTGTTTAAGCATTTGTGGATGAGGGAGGCAGATTTAAGGTTGATTTTATCTTGGGTAGATAGCCATTTGTATTTCCGTCTTATTTCAGAAATATGTGCTCTTCTGGGAATACTTAGGGCCACTCTAAGTGCATTATTTTGGAGCACTTGTATTCTGTTGATTGTTTGTTTAGTTGTCCCTCTGTAGAGGGAGTTCAATAATCTAATTTTGATAGGATAGGGGCTCTGGCTAAGATTAGACAACTGTCATCTGATAGGAATTGTTTGCTCAGATTAATTTACATGTATAGGCCGTGGATGGGGCCTGTGAGTTCACCTGTTTGGCAAGGGATTGGGTTGAGTCGAGGTAGAAACCCAGGGTTTTTACTTCTCTGGCAACCTTGATAGTGTTCCCATCGATGATAAATGCTGAGTAATTTCGGTTGAGTTTAGAGATGCGAGCTGCGGTGCCCAGGATGATGAGCTCTGTTTTGTCATCGTTCAAGCATAGGCCATGGTTGGCCATCCATGCCTGAACGATGCTATAGACTCTGTTCACCAAAGCCAGATCTTCCCCATAATCCCCGGTAAGTGGTCGGAGAATTTGGGTATCATCTGCGTAGTTGGTATAGGTGATACCCAGATTGTCAAGAGCATCAAAGAGTGGCTTGGTGAAGATATTGTAGAGTGTTGGCGAGACACAAGATCCCTGAGGCACTCCGCAAGTGATGGGTATCGGGTCTGCTGCCGCTGAGGGGAAGAACAGCCTCATGGTCCTGTCACTAAGGAATGATTGTATCTAGACTATGGCCTCCCCTGAAAAGTGGGCCGCAGAGTCCGAGTGATTACACAGGAATCTATGGTCCACCAGGTCAAAGGCGGCTGAGAGGTCTAGTAGAAGGAGGAGAGCTAATTTACCCTCATCTCTGAGTGAGTCTATTTGGGCCTTTAAGTTGATAAGGGCAGTCTCTGTGCCATGTTGAGGTCGGAAACCGGATTGGCGGACGCCAAGGAGTTGGTTCACTTCAACCAAGTTCTGAATTTGGGTGTATGCTACCTTGTCTAGTATTTTTAGTAAGAAAGGCACCGTGGTGATGGGCCTGTAGTTTGTGGGAATGTTAGGGTCCAATGTTTGTTTTTTCTGAAGGGGGAGTACCCAGGATTCCTTTAGGTTGCGCGGAATGGTGCCCGTAGTAAAGGAGGCATTGATAAGTTTGGTGATGAAGGGCGCTAGATCTCTAACAGCGTCCTTGATCAGTTGTGCTGGGCATTGGTCGCCTTTGCAATTGGATGGTTTAATAGCCAGAATAGTTTTCTCTACCTCGATCACTGAGACCTTAGAGAAGCTGAATTGGGTGAGTTCTTTGGGTTTGGGTATGGGTATTTTGTTCAAGGGAGTTTGGGATTTGACTGATAGTGAAGCTTTCTTTAGAGCAATTTTAGTTTGGAGGTTGGTTCCGGGTCTGACACACAATGCAGGTTTCTTCAGCTTGGTTTCCTTGTCTTATGCTTTCTATTCATGAGGTTTCATTAAAGTGACGGTTCCTTGTCAAAAAGGTCAAGGGAACTTCCCTCCTTGTGACCCTCATCTGTTTTGCTGTCTTTCTTCTCTCGTTAAACTGTCATCTTGGAACTGTTTCCTAGTTTGCTTTGCCTCTCTCAGAGTGTGCTCTTGTGCTCTGCCTTTTATCAGTGTGGCGAAGTGTAATGGAAGTCAGGTGGGTGTGTGATGGTCAATAATTGCCTGACCTCACCTGACCATTGTATTAGGACACGTCCGTGAGAAAGGGTTTGTGTTGGAAAGGGCGGGGGTTGAGTTCCTAAATATCCTATCTGGTAGTGTGATAACAAAATCAAAATATCGAGGTTGAGTACCCCAAAAGGAAATACACCGAACACGGGTTACAAAGGAACATACAAAGTACTTTATTTTATACTGAATCCAGTTACAAAAAACAGAGCAAAATCAGATAGCTATCGGCCCTCAGTACAACACAACGAACGCCAGCGTGGTTCAGTGTGTTCATTGAGAGACGTTGTACATTAGAATGCATTCGCTTTTTATACACTTGGTGGGCACGATGTCCAGCACCAACTTCGGGTTAATATTCCACTTAATAAATCACCGATCTAGGGTTTGTGCCAAGTCTCGAACAACCGCATATAACTGGTTTGCCTTTAATACATGTATCAACAAGCCTATGCAATAACTGTCTATTCTAAGATTTTCAATGCAGGCCTTCTCAAACATTAATACAATGTAGTTAAACAGATGTTCTACGTTCAGTATTTGAATACATTGTTTCAACATAGGCTCGTGGATTAGTTTAATTGTACGAGTAATCCTTCTACACACAGGTCAACGAAGGACAAGGTCTTAGTTCACGACCTCAACAAGTGGCCTGCAGGCAAGTTACATATTAGATATGAACAGAGGTCAAGACGACCATGTTGTATTCTGGAATGACATCGTCCACCATTTTAACTCACAGGGTGACTTTTTACAAAGCGAATCCTAAAATGGCGGATTGACCTAAAATGGTGGCTTGCATTGATTTAAGGTCAGGACCTTGCAACACGGATTCTTTTGCAAGCGACTTTCGAGCAGCTTGGCGTAGGCCAATATTAATATATTTATTGCAATAGGAGGCACGATATGATTTCTCTTTGGACAAACCCTCCTTTTGGCCTATGCCAAGTGCTAAAAACTACTTTGGATCTCCTTGCAAATAACTCCATGCATCATCGTCCATGCACCCTGAATCACTATCGGAAATATCTATTGCCATTAGGTCATTTGCTAAAATATCTTTCAACACATATTCTTTGGAAGTTTTATCCGGGGCATACACTTTATGTCCTATTGAACCTATCGCTTGTGCTCAACATCCCCCTAGCATCGAACACATACCAGGCAGACACTGAATACAGCAACAAAGAAACAACAGGATTCCTAAAATAATTAGCAAGACCGAAAGTACCTTCCAACCCCAAGATCGCAAGAAGGCCCAGAACCAAGTGCTTAGATCCCAGTTTCCCTCGGGAACATACACTTCTGAACTAAGGACGTGCAGATTCTGTATTGCCTTGAAGATAGTTGGGGAGGAATCTGGTACGAAAACACAGCAAGCGGACCCCACTAATTTACACACTCCACCACGCTCAGCCAGAATGACATCTAATGCCATTCGGTTTTGAAGTGCTACTAATCTTATCGCCTTTTGTTCTAACGTCATATTATAGAGTATGTCCGTGGTCCGGTTGATGGTTCTCTGCAGTACTCTCGCTAGTTTTCTGATATCTTCTGAATTCGCTATCTGCCCCCAAAATGGCACAACTGATTTAGCTATTTCTCCCAAGATTTATGCTGGGGTGTCTCCATTCTCATCCCGCCGTGGACGAGCCTTCGAAACTTTTCTTGTACTAGCTATAAACACCCCAGGTAACAGGATCCCTAAATAACAGGTTCCCTGCCAATCCCTGGGCAACCATGGGAATGCTACATTACCACAGACAAAGTAGGCAGGTTCGCCTACATACAAAGGTCTGTTTTTCCCCAGTCAAATTTGCAATGTTGGCACAACCTAGAAAATTTCCCATTGACTGAGTTCCATTCCTCTGTATGCAAAATGAAACTGAATCGGGGCTATGGTTAACAGTGTAAGAAGGAGGCATGGCATCCTTATTGCCTATTGGAGCCATCTTAAAGGAAATCAAAGATTGGAAAGGACGAGACAGTTTATCAGAAAGCCTAATAGAAGCAACATTCGGTTTACTCCTGTTTGCGAAAAGCGAGCATCCCAGGGGAGTCAAAACACATTTCTCAAAACTATTCAAATTGGTGCCATCAAAGTTCCCTGAGATGCTATCATTCCACCGGCCAAAGAACAGTGCTCTAAGAGAAGCATAGCAAGCAGTTGTCAAAGGTAAAGGATGAATATCCCAACCTAGCCCCTTATCCCCGTGTTGCGGTAAATGTGAGCAGACCCAACAGTTACATTTATTAAAAATGGCATGCGTAGCATTCATGATAAGCAGTAGAGTGTTATTGTGGTCCCTAGGGGATAGATTATGCAAATGTACAAAGGGAGTAGGAACAATAAGTGCACTTTCAGTAGGCAACAAAAGTTCTAAAGAATGAGTTTCCTCGAGGTACCACAATCCTAAGGCAGCGACTATTAAAATACCAAATATCATTATAAAAATACAGCAATACATTTTCGGGGCCCAGGCATTATGTCCATTGTCCCGGTTGGTCACCCCCTTATTTACAAGTCCCATACGAGCGGTAGCAGGCATTGTAGTCTTCAAATGGATACCCCAAAGTTTGTTGCTGGCGACCTCCCGGTCGAGCGACTTCTTAGTCCTTCCACAACCCTAGCCAACAGAATCCCCTTTCTCAAATTTGGGCAAAAACAAGCCCTCGATGATCCTTTTCTTCTTCAAATGCACAGCCGAACCGTGCCGTAAGTCTATCAGATGCACAGCAAAACCGTGCCGTAAGTCTATCAAATGCACAGCAAAACCGTGCCGTAAGTCTATCAGATGCACAGCAAAACCGTGCCGTGAGTCTATTTTCGTGGACGTAGATTGTACCTTACTTTTCCCGGTACTGATTGATCCGGTAACAATGTTGTCACTTCCTGCTGAAGGCAACGTGTCGGAAGCAAGTGAAGGTGCTGAATTCGAAATAGCAGTTTCCGGATGCAAAATATTTAGAGAGTGTGGAGACAAAATGGCAGCTTCCCCAAGCCTCACAGGCTCAGAGAGATTCTCCGACACACTCTCAGTGCTACTTACTGCTTTGGGATCGTTGATTGCAGTGTCAGCGAGGGGTTCTGTTTCTTCTGTAACGTGTGGCACAGGGTGAGGAAGTTTCTTGACGTGGGACGCGTGGATCCAGTTCTTTCTCCCAGCGACCCGCACTGCTGTCTGGGTGACCAACAGGACTTGGAATGGGCCACGCCAACGAGGCGCGAGGCAAGAGGAGCGCTCAAAAGATTTGACGAGCACCCAGCTTCCAGGCCATATGCTGTGGCCCGGGCCCTCGTATCGCACAGGTAAAGATTCTCGTACCTGGTGATAAATCAAATACAGGTTTTTATACCTGCGTACCTGGTGATAAATCAAATACAGCTAGTGAACTGATCACTAGCATCCACTTAGCAAACGATTCAGCATGCAGACAATCTCCTAGGCTGTGCAAATTAAGAATATGATTGCACACATGGCACGAGGTAAGTGCTCAGGAGCACCTTGTGGTCATGCAGAAGATTTGTACTCCTACCTGTGATGGATCAAAATAAGTCATGACTTGATGTTATTTATTTACAAATGGAATGTGCTTTGCATGACTGTGGGTGCTATGGGTCTACCTACAACAAAATAGAGCCTCCCACCTTGGGATTAATCAAAGGCAACTGTGTAAGGAGGGGTCAAAAAATAAAGTCTCCTAGCTTCCCTATTGTAGGTAAGCTGGCTTCCAAAACACAACACAGTTGCAGAGATAAATCAACCGATGACTTCTTTAGTCATTTTACAGTCACAGGCCGAATAGCACTCAGCTCATTCTTGGTAAAATAATAGTGTCCTAGCTCCCCTATTGTAGGGATGTTGGCCTCAAAACACAACCCAGACTCAAGGATATAGTGTCAGGCCAGTGCCTGGATCACAATTACAGTCACAGGTATAACGCACCCAGCCTCTTTACTCATCTTATAATGACAGGGATATTGCACCCAGCTGATTCTTGGTCAAATAATAATAGTGTCATTGCTTCCCTATCGCGGGGATGCTGGCCTCCAAAACACACACAGTCTCAAGGATATAGTGTTCGGCCAGTGCTTGGATCACAGTTACAGGCACAGGTATAAAGCACACAGCCTCTTCTTCACTCAGCTTACTATCACAGTGATACAGCACCCTACTGATTCTTGGTCAAATAATAAAGTGTCTGAACTTCTCTTTCGTGGGGGTGGTGGCCACCAAAACACACACAGTCTCAAGGACCTAGTGCCTGGCCAGTGCTTGGATCACAATTACAGTCACAGGTTTGAAGCACCCTGCCTCTTTGCTACTCATCTTGCTATCAAATTGATACAGCACCCAACTGATACTTGGACAAATAATAAAGTGTCCTATTTTCTCTATCGTGGAATGCTGGTCTCCAAGACACACACAGTCTCAAGGACCTAGTGTCCGGCCATAGCTTGGACCACAATGGCAGTCACAAGGATATAGCACCTGTTGGGAAGGCATGGTATCAAATAGGGAAGACAGACACAAGTGATCAAAGTTCAAGGGTGTTTATTGAACTTCAATGGGTTGGTAAAATGTCTAAACCTAAATCTAAGGATGAGAGCAGGCTACGACCATCAACTAATAATAACACAGTCCTGTCAAAATAAAAAGGTCTCTTTTTTTTCTTTATTGTTTTAGTTGAAATAAATCTACTTTACAATCATTAATCATAAAACAGAATAAAATACAGTAAAAAGTAACACATTTCTTTTACATTCAATTACACAAAGAAAGAGAGGAGAAAAGGCATAATTTCATGCTTATCATAATACAATAAACTTCCTGAATAATCAATTATTTAGTTGTCAAAAATCATTAATTCTTTCAAATTCTTTAAAAAGTGTAAAGCCACTATTCTCAGGGGAACAGATAACCCAAAGATAATCATTCTACACAAATCATCAGGATTTAATCCTCTGTGATCTTTAACAGCTGATTTTAAAAACTATCAGGCCGATTAATGGAATTAATGTGCGCTGAAAAATCCCGCGCAAGCGTGCGAAACCGTGCGAATCGCAGTGCAAGTGCAAAAATCGCAGCAAAACCCGCGCACATCGATTCATGGAAGTCCGTGCGCGAGTAAAATCCGGGATGTGCGCTGAAAATCTGCGTGGCGCACGCCGGCGCACAGGTCATCTAACGGCATGCGCTACGGCCACAGCGAAAGCGCACATAACAAAAGTAGGCGTAACACGGGGCGTGACATGCGGAATGGGGAACAACGCGTGAAAATGTGGGCGCCACGGGGGAAGTACAGGAGGAAAGTGCGCGGAACGCCCACACGCTCGCCTACAACACGTATTCATGGAATCGAATAGGGCAAACCAACGCACCGGCGAAGACGCGCAGAGGCCTAAACACGTACGCCACACGAAGGCAGGCGGTAGCATCCCTGCGCATGAAAAAAATGTGCGCCAAAATGTGCGCTAACAAAAAGCATGTATATACAGCCCTGATGATTGTCCCATACTGTGGCCCTCTAGGACAAATGACGTGCAAAGGGGTACGCGACAAACACGAACACCCGCTGTGTCAAAAATAGTGTGTGCATGTATTTCGGGGGTGCGCGGGAAGTTTCACATGCGATTGGCCTTGGGCGAGCAGGGTGCATGTAAATATGGGGTTGCAGTAAGTTTCAGATGCGATAGGCCCTGTGCGAGTGGGGTGCGTGTATTCCTGGGGTTCGCATGAAGTTTCAAACGCGATTGGCCTGGGTATGCGTAAATCTGGGGTGCGCGGGAAGTTTCACACGCGATTGGCCTTGGGCGAGCAGGGTACGTGTATTTTGGGGGTGCGCGGGAAGTTTCACATGCGACAGGCCCTGTGCGAGTGGGGTACGTGTATATCTGGGGTGCAGGGGAGTCCTACACGTGAATTGGCAGTGTGGGTCCTCCCAGGTGTTCCCTCTACACCCTAAACGGCCCCTGCAGGCAGCCCACACCACAGGGGACTACCCTGCACCCCTGGTCATGTCCTGCAGGCAGCCCATCCACCATGGGCATGCCCCCCAGCCAAGCCACATGTCACCTTGCACTACTGATCACCAACGCATGACCCCTCCACCCTCACCCCCCAGCAGTGCAGGGCACCTGCCAGCAGGCCCCCACTCATGTCCCACTCATGTCCCCTTGCACCCCCACCCCCAGCACTGAGGGGCACCTGCCAGCAGGCCCCCACTCATGTCCCCTTGCACCCCAACCCCCCAGCAGTGCAGGGCACCTTCCAGCAGGCCCCCACTCATGTCCCACTCATGTCCCCGTGCACCCCCACCCCCCAGCACTGAGGGGCACCTGCCAGCAGGCCCCAACTCATGTCCCACTCATGTCCCCTTGAACCCCACCCCCCAGCACTGAGGGGCACCTGCCAGCAGGCCCCCACTCATGTCCCACTCATGTCCCCTTGCACCCCCACCCCCCAGCAGTGCAGGGCACCTGCCAGCATGCCCCCACACATGCCCCCTTGCACCCCCACCCCCTAGCAGTGCAGGGCACCTGCCAGCAGGCCCCCACTCATGTCCCCTTGCACACCCACCCCCAGCACTGAGGGGCACCTGCCAGCAGGCCCCCACTCATGTCCCCTTGGACCCCCACCCCCAGCACTGAGGGGCACCTGCCAGCAGGCCCCCACTCATGTCCCCTTGCACCCCCACCCCTCAGCAGGGCAGAGCACCTGCCAGCAGGCCCCCACTCATGTCCCACTCATGTCCCCTTGCACCCCCACCCCCCAGCACTGAGGGGCACCTGCCAGCAGGCCCCCACTCATGTCCCCTTGCACCCCCACCCCCCAGCAGTGCAGGGCACCTGCCAGCAGGCCCCCACTCATGTCCCACTCATGTCCCCTTGCACCCCCACCCCCCAGCAGTGCAGGGCACCTGCCAGCAGGCCCCCACTTATGTCCCACTCATGTCCCCTTGCACCCCCACCCCCCAGCACTGAGGGGCACCTGCCAGCAGGCCCCCACTCATGTCCCCTTGCACCCCCAGCAGTGCAGGGCACCTGCCAGCAGGCCCCCACTCATGTCCCCTTGCACACCCACCCCCCAGCAGCGAGGGGCACCTGCCAGCAGGCCCCCACTCATGTCCCCTTGCACCCCCACCCCCCACCAGTGCAGGGCACCTGCCAGCAGGCCCCAACTCATGTCCCCTTGCGCCCCCACCCCCCAGCAGTGCAGGGAACCTGCCAGCAGGCCACCACTTATGTCCTACTCATGTCCCCTTGCACCCCGAACCCCCAGCAGTGCAGGGCACCTGCCAGCAGCCCCCCACTCATGTCCCCTTGCACACCCACCCCCAGCACTGAGGGGCACCTGCCAGCAGGCCCCCACTCATGTCCCCTTGCACCCCCACCCCCCAGCAGTGCAGGGCACCTGCCAGCAGGCCCCCACTCATGTCCCACACATGTCCCCTTGCACCCCCAGCAGTGCAGGGCACCTGCCAGCAGGCCCCCACTCATGTCCCACTCATGTCCCCTTGCACCTCCACCCCCCAGCAGTGCGGGGCACCTGACAGCAGGCCCCCACTCATGTCCCACTCATGCCCCCTTGCACCCCCACCCCCCAGCAGTGCAGGGCACCTGCCAGCAGGCCCCCACTCATGTCCCTGTGCACCCCCACGCCCCAGCAGTGCAGGGCACCTGCCAGCAGGCCCCCACTCATTTCCCACTCATGTCCCCTTGCACCCCCCCAGCACTGAGGGGCACCTGCCAGCAGGCCCCCACTCATGTCCCCTTGCACCCCCACCCCCCAGCAGTGCAGGGCTCCTGCCAGCAGGCCCCCACTCATGTCCCCTTGCACACCCACCCCCCAGCACTGAGGGGCACCTGCCAGCAGGCAGGCCCCCACTCATGTCCCCTTGCACTCCCATCCCCCAGCAGTGAAATGGCGATCTCATTACACAAACCAAAGTCAACTATATACATCAACACATGTCCGCCACACGAAGGCAGGCGGTAGCGTCCCTGCGCTAACAAAAAGCCTGTATATACAGCTCTGATGAATGTCCCATACTGTGGCCCTCTAGAACAAATGACGTGCAAAGGGGTACGTGACAAACACGGACACCCGCTGTGTCAAAAATAGCATGTATTGCAGGGGTGCGCGGGAAGTTTCACGCGCGATTGTGCCTGGGCGAGCGGGGTACGTGTACTTCAGGGGCTCGCGGGAAGTTTTACACGCGATTGTGCCTGGGTGAGCGGGGAACGTGTACTTCAGGGGCTCGCGGGAAGTTTTACACGCGATTGGGCCTGGGTAAGCGGGGTACGTGTACTTCAGGGGCTTGCGGGAAGTTTTACACGCGATTGTGCCTGGGCGAGCGGGGTACGTGTGATTCAGGGGCTCGTGGGAAGTTTTACACGCGATTGGGCCTGGGCGAGCGGGGTACGTGTATTACTAGGGTGGATGGGGAAGTACAGGAGGCAAATGCACGGAACCCCCACACGCACGCGCCAAAAAAGATGTGCTAATCCGGAAACACGTACGCCAGCAGGAAGCAGGCGTAGGTGGACCCACGCAGCATAAAAGTGCGCGCAAACAACAAGCAAGCTCAGACGCCAGGATGAACATACCGTTCCTAGCAGCAGTGGTCGTGGGATACCGCACGAGGAGGAGGAGGATAGTCAGGCCCAAAATGTTCACACCCAGAACCAGCCTTTTTGGCATGCCTGATGACCAGGTGTATGGGAGGTACAGGTTTCCACCTCACATAATACTCGACCTGGTCAGTGAGTGGGAGGATGACCTCACATCACCCACCCTCTGCTCCCAAGCACTCAGCCCCCTGGAGAAGGTCCTCAATGTACTGCACTTTTTGGACACCGGATCATTTCAGCGGACAAGTGCCATAGTGGGGGGGGGTGTCACAGGCCACGCAGTCACGCTGCCTACACCAGGTCTTGGCCATCATGACTGCACGCCCATCAGTCCGCAGGCACATATACCTGCCCAGAACACCTGCAGAAAGGCAGGCTGCCGTCCAGGATTTCTACGGGGTGGCACAATTCCCCAAAGTCCTAGGTGCCATTGATTGCACCAATGTGGCTCTACGTCCCCCCAGGGCATCAGAGCACATCTATAGAAACCGCAAGCACTGGCATTCCATCAACGTCCAGGTAGTATGTGATGCCAAGGGAATCATCATCTCAGTATATGCCAACTATCCAGGGTCCACCCACGACAGTTTCATTTACAGAATATCAACCCTAACCCGGGACCTAGAAGCTGGGCGGCATGGCGATACATGGCTGCTCGGTGAGTATAAATGCCACAGCACATGCCTGCATGCCAGATACTGAGTAATGTCACAACCCTACTAATGATACCCATCACCACCTCCCCAGGGGACAGTGCCTATCCTCTGAGCACCCACACGATGACGCCAATTCGGAACCCCACCACGCCACCCGAGGTAAGATACAACACAGCCCATATTGCAACCCGGAGCATAGTGGAGCGCACATTCGGAGTGCTCAAGTCACGCTTTCGCTCCCTTGACCGTTCTGGCGGGCAGCTGTTATACGCTCCCCCAGTAGTGTGCAGGATCATAGTGGCAGCATGTGTCCTGCACAATGTTGCAACACGCCGGGGTCTGCCGGTGGACATGGTGGTGCCCCCACATCCCCAACCACATGCACGCCCGCTGCGCATGGGAGGGGAAAGGGCACGGGGTGAGGCAGCCCGAACGCAGCTGGTGGCTAATTACTTCACTTAGAATCACACCCCTGTGGAGTGCACACAGCCCTGCCACATACCAGCTGACAATCGATGATGACACAAGGGACAGTGAACTGTCACAACCATACCCGCCTGAGATTGGTCACCTGGAAGTGTCACAATGTGTGTATCCCTACCTACAGAAACACCACCAATGCTGTGTCATCAAAAGACACATATGCTGCTAAATGCATTACCCCCTTGCAAAATACAACATGAGAACAGTGCCATGTCACCCAACCCCTACCCAGCACCACCACCCAACACACCATGGCATGTCATGCTATGTGAGAGCAAACAAAGCAATCCTGAAAACCTGACACAAGTGTCACAAAGTACAGTGTCCCTAATGGAAACTGGCCACACACAATATGCTCCCAGTAATGTTGAACTAACAACACACATGACCAAATACTTACCAACAATACAATGCAGCTACACAAGCTCAAACATAACTTAAACATGACAGTACTAAGTTAAAGTAGTCGTAGTCTTACAACCTGAATATGCCACCACATCGCCCCCTTCCAACTGTAGTCTTGCAGGCTTCAAAACTTGTCTGTGTACTGCATACAACATGAACTCCATCTCCAAAGTAGACGGCCTTGTGAAGACATGAGGAATGAACCTGCAAATTCAGAGGGAGACATGGAAGCAGAAGCATACATAATTCTCCAACATGCAGTGTACAATACAACATACAACAACAATATACACAAGGAATGTCTACACAGTATTGACTACAGACTGCCCACACAGCTCATGGGAGCCCAACATCACTGTGTACATCACTGTCACTTGGTCACACCATTTGAAAGCACATGGAAACGGGAAGCAGGAGGGGTGTGTGTCTCACGAACCCAAGCATCAAACCCAAACTCAGGACAAGCCTGCATGTGCCCAGCCGGAATACAGTGGATGCCCACGGGAGCCACACAAGGCAACACACTGTTAATCAAAAATCAAAAATCAAAAAAGTAAAAATCAAAAATCAAAAATCAAAAATCAAAAAGCAAAAAAGCAAAAAGCAAAAATCAAAAATGGCCATGTGGGGGCCAGGGGGGGGGGGACACCCAGGAGGTCCGAGGACAGGGTGCGCACCAACAGCCGCCTGTGTGGATATTGGGAAAAAAAAACACCTCCATGGGCTCATGGCCTGCACGGCTATGCCAATGTGGGAGAACTGCTTCTGTCGCTCTCATTACCCTCTGTTGCTGCCACAGGAGGTGGTGGTGCTATGGGAGGCATCCCACGCAAAGCCCTGGTATGGTCCTCCATGGCAGCAAGCATGCGGGTGTGTAAGGTCTCGTTCTGGAGGATTATAGTGCGGAGATCCCCATGCAGCACCTGACGTGATGCCCGGATCTCCTCCCGAGTTGCCTGCATCTCAGCTGAGAGCGAACGTGTGAGCCGCTCCAGCTGCTGTTCTGTCCTCAAGATAGTGGAAGTCTCAAGGTCAATAAGAGTCTCCCTGAGGTGATGGAGTTCTACCCTCAGGGCTTCCCTGTGGCCCTGGGACTCTATTGATATCAATTGGCGTAGAGTCTCCAGTGCCGCCCGTCTGTCCCTGTTGGATGCTAACATGTCCTCCCTGTGTGATTGGCAAATGGAGTCTGTTGCCTGCTGTAGTAGCTCCATCTGCCTTTCAGGGGGGGCAATGGAAGTGGCCACCCTCTCTATTGCTTGAGCCATCATCTCAACTGATGCTGCCTGTTGGGTTGCCATACCATAAATGGATTGTTCCCATGCAGTATTGCCTGGTGGCGTACGGCCACCGCGTTGGCGGGCACCACACCTGTTTGGGGCAAGGTGATCTGCGCCTTGCTGTGCCGGCACTGCCTGAGGCTGCAGGACTGCATTCCCCCTCTGATCTGCTGGCCCAGGAACAGGATCAGATGTTGTGGAGTGTGACCCTGCACCCGTAACCGCCAAAGGCTGACTAACCAACACTGACATCCCCATAGAGGGTTCTACCCCTGGTGCAGGTGGGTTGGACAGAACAGAACCCCTTCCAGAAACACTTACCTGCGACGACACATAGGTCTCATCATCCGAATCAACACCTGAATAGAGGTCTGGGGAGGTGCACCCAGAGACACCCCTTGACAGAATCGTCTGCAGCAAGAGTGGGTTCTCACCCACCACCACACCACATCCCCCACTGGTGGCCGGTTGTGCCTCAGGTTCCTCCTGGGTCTGCACCATCTCCTCAACCTTACCAGCATCAAGTGCGTCATCCCCTGCAAAAACATGAAAGACAAAAAATGGAAACAGGCATTAGCACCATAGCACACAAATAGGCCTGACAAGCTACAGAACCAGTACATGATTTACACATGTCCCACATGACTACAACCCTCCCATGCATGCACTGTCACAGAGTTGGAAGGGGAGGCAAAAGACTGACACTGATGACACCAAGATGGAAGAGCAACACATTTGCTGCATGCTGGGTAGCACTGACATCACACATTGGTCTGTGAGTGGCATGTCCTATACACACAAATGACACATGCCATCACAAAGATGGCATGTACCATAGCCATGGTGCATTCCACAAGTACATCCATATGTCAGTGAATGAGTACTGTCACCCATCCATGTGAGATGGACATGAAGAGATGAAAAATGCCACATAGTGTGAAAAGATACGCCATGTGCCACACACTGTAACGCATCCAGTGTACAAAAATACAGTGATTGCAGGGCAATGTACACATCAATGGTTGTGCACTTCAACATGACAGGAAACAACTAGCATGTTCCACATTCAAACAGGCCCAAAAACATCATGTGATCAGGACAATACTCATTCAGCCTGAATGGTCAAATCATTCAACTACCAAGGTGACACATGTGGGCCTATGTGGGGTTCTTCACTGACAGAAGCATGTCACATATGTCACAATAGGGCTGAGGAATGTGTTGCAAAAGTGGGAGAATTGAAACAATCAGCCTGAAAGAACACTGAAAAATACAAACAATGTTGTTGCATGATGCCACCTCAAGGGCAACTGCCGTAATGTTGCGCTAAATTACTACTGTGGGCAGAAGAGATAGTGTCACACCCAAATTCAAGGCCGCAGAATGTTTTGGATGAAGCACATGGGTGACCCATACTACTCAGTCACACACACCCTCACCTGGCACTCAATCAGAACCCGTCACCCAAACAACATACACATGCATTACACACACACGCATGGGCACTCACCGGACAATGTGTCATAATTGGGTAGTTCGCCCACACCTCGGATCTGTTCCTCTGTGGCGAAGGTCCCAGCAACAGACTCATGTTCAGTGAGTTCGTTGTCCTCTTGTGGAGACCCACCGCCAGTCACCAGAGTAGCGGCATGACTTGAGGCCAGCTTGTCCTTTGCTCTGCGTTTCAGGTCGTTCCACCGCTTGTACCAATCATCAGCTGAGTGCCTCACAAATTAAAGGGCACTTATGTGGTTGGCGATTGTCTGCCAGTGTGCCTTACGTTGACCAGGTGTGGTCTTGGACCCTGCAGTCAACACCATTTTGTGGCTATGTTGCAACACATAGCTCACAAGTGCATTAAGCTCTGCATCATTAAAGCAAGGCTTCCTTGACGTGCCGGAGTGTGTTTCCGTGCCTGGGGTCTCAGCCTGTCATGCCAGAGCACCCTTCTTCCTCTTTTAGAAGGTGGAGCAGAGCCAGAGTGGCTAACGCCGCTCTGGTCAGTAGGGGCAGAATCACCGGTGGACTGGGTTGTTGGAGTGTGCGAATGCACATTGACCATAGGACTTGGTGCAGGCATAGTCTGAAGTGTGATGTTGGCAGGGGGAACATCAGTATGATGGACCAGGACCGACACTGTTCTGGCTGGGAGAGTCAGAGCTGGGGTGGATGGAGCTGCAGCTGCCCCTGCAGCCTCACCACCCTGCATACTTGGGGCAGCAGATGACATAGCTGCCCCAGATCCACGTGGCTTGGTGACAACTTGCACCGCCACACGTGGCTTAGACTTGCTGACCTGGAAGTCAGCCAGGGAGTCATCCTGTGCCAGGTCAGGTGCCACAATGGGCTGGTCCAACAAGGGCTGAGCTGGGATGGTCTCAGCCACGTTTCCCTCAACCATGGGGGGGAGGAGCATGGGTGTCCCTGATTGGTCTTCCACACATGGGGGTCTAGGGGCACCCTGCAAATCCTGGCCACGTCCCCTACTGCGCCCACCACACCCACCATTTGAAGGTCGGCCACCTTTGCCTCCCTTACCGCTTGGTCGCCTCCCAACCATGGCACTGATGTTGTTGTGCGTATGGGAGGAGCAGTAAACTTTTGTCCTGGGCAATTGGGGGTCCAAGGGGTAGGGTACTAGATGGAATTCGTACCCTAGTGCTCTAACAAGGCTGTCTGTGACCCCTGGGGGAAGATGACGGGTCACGCAATGCACAGGCAGCCCAAAAACAAAAATAAACGTGCACGCAACCCCTCGTAGACCACGTGCGTGGAAAAATGAACCCGCACTACGCTGTGGCACCCAGAAACACAAAAATAAGCGTATGCGTAATACACGCAGCCTACAATGACCTCTGAAGGGGTACGCGACACACGGGGCAAGCACAGTTGCTAAGTACATGCGGAACTCACCGTCTGCCTGGAAAAGTAATGTGAAAAATACGCACGTGTGCGCATTGGCAACACCCCCGCCAAAAGAAGAATTGTACGCTGTCTGAGGAGACAGGACAAAAGGAGAATTGAACACTGTTTGAGGAAACAGGCCCAAAAACAGTAGAAAAATGAAAGCTGTCAGAGGTAACAGGATGTACGAACTTGAAACGCTGTGAAGTAATCGCGTGTGAACCGACAAGAAGTACAGAATCCACCCACTCGCTCTCCACAAAAAGCACTTACAATGAAATGGCGTCCTACACGTACCTTTTAAACCGGCCCACACGTACACGTCACTTACGCGTGTACGTGCCCTTTCCTCCAATTACACGCACTGACACTCGGATGTGCAGCTTTTTTACGTGTGCTCTGTCATCACGTGCTATGAAGGATACACCCGCGCGCGTCACGTCACAGACGCGCTTACGCGCTAAGGGCGTTTGGTCCAATGAAATCGCGTATGTGCGCTGACGCGCTTACGCGCTAAGGGCCTTTCCTCGATTTACATGCTGACGTGCAAGATTTTCACGTGCCAAATCACTCCGTATCAAGCTGGCCACGCGTTCACACACGGAAGACCACGCTCCTGCCCAGAAGGCCGAATTACTGCCCCCCAGCTCTGAGCATGCTCACACCTGCCATCTGCTGCTGCCTGATTGCCTGCTGCCCACATGCCCTGCCATTTGCTGCCTGCACGTCAGCCAGGGGTGCTGTTGCTGTGACCACCCCTGCTGGAACCGAAGACTCCCGACTGGGATTCCATCGCTCCACAGCCCAGCCCCAGGACCCAGTTGCCCACCCACTCCTGCCTCTGGGGTTACCATGTCCAGCACTACACCATCTGGCGGCACTGGAAACCCCCAGCCAGAGAGGCAGAGGGCCACCAGCTTCACTGCCACCGAAGTTGGTGTCCTGGTGGAGCAAGTCCTGGGGCAGTATGATGCCCTCTTCAGAAGGTCACGCGCCGATAAGGAAGGACGGACCAGGATCTGGAGGGACATCGTGACTGCCATCAACATGGAGGGGGTGGCAGTCCGCAAATTCCATCATGTCAAGAAGCGCTGGGAGGACTTCAGGTCCAGGACCCTCAACAAGGCCCGGTGCCTCTTGAAGGCTGTGGATGCTAAGGGGCGCCGGGGCCACCTGTCGGAAGACCAAATGAGGGTCCTGGAACGCGTATGCCCAGCGCTCCACGTCCAGGTCCTTGAGAGGCAGACCCGTCTGGAGTCGAGCGGTAAGTGTACATGCATACTGATTGGAAGCTGTGCATGTGGTGGTGTGCCAGTAGTGTGCAGGTTGCACATGTGGTTTTGTAGGGCCATGTATGGATGTGTATGTACAGGGCCGTGAGGCTGACACATGCGAGTCCTTTCATGTGTGAGACACATGGATGGTGTATTTGTGGGTAAGCATGCAGGCCAAATGCAGATGTGTGAGCACACATGTTTGAATGACTGTGCATGTCATTTGTCAAGGTTGTGGTGTCACACATGGATGTTGGTTCCAGCTGCATGTATCTGCACTTCGTACATGTGCATGTACGTGTATCTGACAAGTGTGCAACTGTCATGAAACATGGATGCATGTGAGACTGATATGTAGAAGACTGATTGCCAGATGTGACATGGATGCTGATCTCATCACTGCGACACTTGGTGGAGGTGTACACATGCATGTAAGTGTGGTGGCGTGTGTGCATGTCTAGTACACTCCCAGTGTCTCATGTGATGTCTGGCTCACCTTTGCCTGCTCATGCTGTTGTATGTGTATGGATGGTGCTGGCTGTTGCGATATGGCTGTGGAATAGCTCATGTGTGTGATTTGAAATGACAATTGTGTTGGGGATTGTGATGCCATGTCTGAAGTTTGACAATGACACTCGTGTGCAACTGTCATGTGTGTATGAGTCCATTGTACAGTGCCCTGATGCCTGTGTCCTATCTCTCCCTGTCTGCAGCGTCGACTGATGAAGAGGGAGGAGAGGGTGCTGTGGAGCACAGCGGCAGGGATAGCACCGGCAGCCGGAGACGCAAGGCCCGGCTCCCCTCCCAGGTTGTCATCTCGTCGGGGAGTGAGGAGTCCGGTGCCGCGTCCCAGGTCGCAGCTGCCGAGGGGAAGTCCAAGAGGCGGAGGTTGGAGTTGGACTCCTCGGCAGCCGAAGGGGCAGCTGAGAGGCACAGGGCCCGACGGAGGAAGATGGCACGGAGTCATCCAGGTTGGTGGGGGGTTTGGTGGAGGAGGAGGCCGTGCAAGGGACAGAGACGGGGTCTGGAGGTGGGGATTCCACTGGTGCTAGTGGTGCAGCGCAGGGGCAGGGACAGGAGGCAGCACAGGCCGCCGCAGAGGTGCCTGTGTGTAATCCTGTCCCCGATCCTGTGACTGCATCATCTTGCACCAGCAGGGATACCTACGTAAGACCCGTTCTTAGGGAGGGGATCGGCTTACACCAACTGGCCTTCCTCTCCCTGTGGATGTGGCTATCCGGCACCGGGTTGAGCCTGTCTTGGGTGGGGTGGCGTTGCGTCAACGTGCCATGCGAGCTGACCTGCAGTCTTTTCATGAGGAGACTGCACGTCTTCTCGCATGCCTCGTTGACCGCGTTGACCCACTGGGACAGCTCAACAGGGCCGGATTGCTCCGTTTTCTGGACCTTGTTCCGACCCCCTCCTCAACTGAACCCACTATGCGCCAGTCATCCTCCGTGCCATCTTCCCACCCATGTGTCACCTGGGTGCCCTGTGGAGCTGCCTCTGACAATGCGGCCAGGGTGGTGGAGGACACATCCCTGCCACAGTCGGGAGTCGGACGTCCAGCAGGGGTGGCCACATCAACAACTGCACCCCAGCCCGAGGAGGATGTGCAGGCAGCAGGAGCAAGGGCACAGGCAGAGGCACAGCAGCAGCAACAAGGTGGGAGCCATGATGGCTCGGGGCCTTCAACATCGGAGGGGAAGGCATCGGCCAGAGGGCAGGAGGACCCAGGAGCCCCGAGCATGCTCCCACCAGCCATCTGCTGCTGCCTGTCTGCCTGCTGCCCACGTGCCCTGCTATTTGGTGCATGCACGTCAGCCATCTGCAGGGGTCCAGTTGCTGTGTCCACCCCTGCTGGAACAGAAGACTCCCGACTGGGATTCCATCGCTCCACAGCCCAGCCCGAGGACCCAGTTGCCCACCCAATCCTGCCTCTGGGGTTGCCATGTCGGGCACATCTCCATCTGGCACCACTGGCAACCCCCAGCCAGAGAGGCAGAGGGCCACCAGCTTCACTGCCACCGAAGTTGGTGTCCTGGTGGAGCATGTCCTGGGGCATTATGATGCCCTCTTCGGAACAAGATGCGCCAACAAGGAAGGAAGGGAGAGGATCTGGGATGACGCAGTGGTTGCCATCAACGCGGAAGGGGTGGCAACCTGCAACTACCAACATGTCCAGAAGCGCTGGGATGACTTCAGGTCCAGGACCCTCAACAAGGCCCGGCGCCTCGCGGAGGGGGGGCGGGTCAGCCTGAGCAACATCCAGATGAGGGTCCTGGAACGCGTAGGCCCAGCGCTCCACGGCCAGATCCTTCGGAGGCAGACCCATCTGGAGTTGAGCGGTAAGTGGCCAAGCATTGCTGTGTGAGACAGGGCATGTTGCAGTGTGCTGGTAGTCTGATACTTGCCTGTATGTGTGACATAGGCCATGTATGGATGTGTGTGTGCAGGGACATCATGGTCATGCATGTGGGACCAGTTATGTGTGAACCACATGGTAGGTGCACGTGTTTTGGGTTACGCCGGCCGATTGGATGCATGCGGCCACCCTGGATGGTTGTCAGTAACCAACCATTGAGAATTAAAGACCTTCTAGGTCACGATTAACCTGGCAACTGCGGTTGATACTATTGTATTAGAAAAGCTCCTTCTTGATACTATTGAGACTCTTGCATTGATTGAAAAGAGGCCGACCACTTTATTGAGACAAGTATCAAGTTGCCATTTCCCTTGTACTGAGCACAGGTTGAGGATGTTCCTCCTAATAAACTAATGAATGGACGCCGGGTGTTTCCGCTGTGACGCAGTGCTCCCATCGGTGTGATATTGTGAATCACCTTTGTTTGGGTCCTCCCATTACAAAATCACAGAATACGAAATGTGTACTCTGTTGGTGTATTCTACAGAATTCCTTCTTTCCCATGTACAATTCATCTGACTCTGCTGGACCATATTACCCCTGAAGAATTTCTGTCTACTGGATGATATACAGAAAGAAACATGTCGGGTTGGGGATGTATTGTTATTTAGTAGCAAAATTAGAAATTAATTTCACCCGAGCCAAGGAAGTCCATAATAACATGGAATGTGCTCGTAGGTGTTATATTAATGGTTCATACTAATAAGTGACTAGATGCGGTACAATGATGTTTTATATTTGAGATTTTACTGAGGACAAATTGTTTTAGTATTGTATGGATTGTGAGTGAGCTTTTTTGAATGATTAGTGTATGCATGTGGTATGGTTGTAGTGGAGTTGGAAGTGATTTATGGATTAGAACGGTGTATCAGACCAGTCCATCAATGAATTGTAGAGACTGGTCCACATGAATTATTGTTGATACTAATGTCGGTGTATGTTTTTATTAAAATATGACTTTTTCTAATGATTTATTTAATAAATGTTAATAAACAACACATATTTAATTGATCAAGCGTCTACAGGGTTGAATTTAATTGTTTCACCTCATAAGAATTGTTGAATAATAGACGTATACACCCCATGGTTGTTGTATATACTCAATATTTAGTATGAGTCTTTAGGTTTCGTTGCTATACCAACAGAGGCCACCGGAACACTTTACTACTCTGACCTTTTTTGTTAATTTCATGCTAGTTCTTTCCAGGCCAGGTCACAGTAATTGGATATTCCTGGTATCCCCTGTTACTCTTGTTTTTGGCACGTGTTTTAATGCAACATGGGGACCTCTATGCAGAATGCACACCTGAAAGCATGCCAGTCTCTGTTCCTGGACATGGAGGGGGGGTGAGAAATGGGTGCTGATGTCATATACATGTATGGTGCACGTGTGTGTGCACCAGAGAAGTGTGTGTTTGACTTTGAAATGCCATGGATGCATGTGATTTTGAAGGCAACATCTTGGTTTACAGGGGCCCTTGTACATGGGTGTTGATGTTGATTGCAGGCGCCGGGAGTGTCTCTGCATGTGTGTTGCATGCATTGACCCATGTGTTGTGGAAGGACAGGATGGAAGTGACATTTGACAGTGCCACTCATGTGTTATTGCTTCCTGTCTAGGGTATTTTGTGCTGTACCCTGATGCTTGTGTTTTATGTCTCCCTCTACGCAGCGTCAAGTGAAGAAGAGGGCGGAGATGGCGCTGTGGAGCCAAGCGGCGGGGATGCCTCCACCGGGCGGCGACGCAAGGCCCAGCCACCCTCCCAGGAATTACCACCATCCGGGAGCGAGGGGGCTGGTGCCGCGTCTGCCACAATGGCTGTGGCGGAAGGGTCGGGTGAGCCCCCACGGGGGCTTCCAATGGCGGAAGACGGTGTGGAGACATCCAGGTTGTTGGTCTTCACAGAGGAGGAAGAGCCCGCTACTGAGCCGCACATGGGGCCTGGTGGGGGTAGTACCACTGGTGCAAGTGGTGCAGTCCAGGGCCAGGGTCAGGAGGCAGCACAGGTCACCGCGGAGGGGCCTGTGCATGTCGCTGTCCTTGACCCTGTGACTGTACCATCATGCACCAGCAGGGAGTCCCTGTCCCAGGCCCGTCCGCAGGTAGGGGAGAGTGCCATATCACCTGCTTCTCCACTACCTGGGGCGAGGGGTCCTGCGACCGTATGGGATCCGTCCTGGTGGGTGTCGCGTTACGCACGCGTGACATTCGTGATGACGTGCGTTGTTCCTGGGCGGAGAACGCATGCCATCACGAAGAGCAGCGTCGTGACGTGGCACTGCTGGGAGGGGCCCTGGTCGGTGGGTCCTAACATGTGACGTGCACTCTGGCGGACATCTCCTCCTCTGTGGAGGCTATGCGCCGGTCATTCTCCACATCGTCTTCCGGCCCAGATTCCACCAGGGCCCCCTGTGGACCTGGCCTGACCAACACAGCCAGCTTGGTGGAGATCCCATCCCTGCCACAGTCGGGAGTTGGCGGTCCAGCAGGGGTGGACACCACAACTGGAGACCAGCAGATGGAGGATGTGCAGGCACCATCGGACAGGGCACATGGACAGCAGCAGCAGGAGCAGGCTGTAGGTGGGAGCAATGATGGCTCAGGGCCATCAACATCAGAGGGGCAGGCATCGGCCATAGGGCAGGAGGACCCAGGAATGGGAGTGTCTTCCGTGTGGCTGCGGTTGGGCCAGCAGATAGGTGCGGAGCGGCGGCGGGCGGAAGAGGCGCGGCTCACGATGGTCAGGGCGGAGAACTCCATGCGTAGGGCCCTGAGGCGGGCCGAGTGCCTCGAGGCCATTCGCAGGGACCTGGAGATCCAGATGTCATTGTCCCTGTGAACCCTTGGGGCCATGGAAGTGGACCGCCTCCGGGACATCGAGCAGGAGTTCGATGATGCCCTGGCCCGGGACATCAACAAGTGAGCTGTTGGACTTGCCCGCTGCCCTTGCAAATAGTTAGTTAGGTAGTATTAGGTTTCCTTTCGTTTTTTCTTTATTTTGGACCGCTTGGACAATGCACCACATTTTTGTATATAGTTTTTTTATTAGGTAGTAGTTTTTGGTAGGTTTCATTCCTTAAGTTGGGCTCATGGACACTGGATTCTTCAATTGTACATAGTTCTACATTGGATTCATCTCTTTTAATATTTTTTTAGTGTTCACCATGGAGCAATGGTTTTTATTTTCCCTTGGATTTGCTTTTTTGGACTGTGACTTTGGACAACATTTCTTTTTGGATTTCTTTTGCTTATGTTTTCTTGATTTTTATTATTTATCGGACATGGACCATTTCTTTTGTTATTCCCATTGTTGGGTGTTTAATTTGATTTACGTTCATGTTATCTTTAATATATATTTTTTTATACTTGCATTTGTGGTATTATCTCATTGGTTTCATGCATGTCATGATATGGGTTTTGACATTCACTTGCACCCATTGTGTGTGTGTGACGGACTGGGTTGTATTATGTTATTGGCATTTCTATGTGGGTGGATGCAATACTTGGGTGGGTCTTTGGCCTGTGGAGGCTGGCCATAAGGGCCAGGGATCTAGATTGTGATGACGTGTTGGCTGGGGGACATGTGTCGGGGCCTGCTGGCAGGTGCCCTGCACTGCTTGGGGGTGGGGGTGCAGGGGACATGTGTGGGGGCCTGCTGGCAGGTGCCCTGCACTGCTGGGGGGTGGGGATGCAAGGGGACATGAGTGGGACATGAGTGGGGGCCTGCTGGCAGGTGCCCTGCACTGCTTGGGGGGTGGGGGTGCAAGGGGACATGAGTGGGGGCCTGCTGGCAGGTGCCCTGCACTGCTTAGGGGTGGGGGTGCAAGGGACATGAGTGGGACATGAGTGGGGGCCTGCTGGCAGGTGCCCCTCAGTGCTGGGGGGTGGGGGTGCGTGCTGGGGGACATGAGTGGGGGCCTGCTGGCAGGTGCCCCTGACTGCTGGGGGGGTTGGGGTGCTGGGGGACATGAGTTGGACATGAGTGGGGGCCTGCTGGCAGGTGCCCCTCAGTGCTGGGGGTGGGGGTGCTGGGGGACATGAGTGGGAAATGATTGGGGGCCTGCTGGCAGGTGCCCCTGACTGCTGGGGGTGGGGGTGCTGGGGGACATGAGTGGGGGCCTGCTGGCAGGTACCCTGCACTGCTTGGGGGTGAGGGTGCAAGGGGACATGATTGGGACATGAGTGGGGGCCTGCTGGCAGGTGCCCTGCACTGCTTGGGGGTGGGGGTGCAGGGGACATGTGTGGGGGCCTGCTGGCAGGTGCCCTGCACTGCTGGGGGGTGGGGATGCAAGGGGACATGAGTGGGACATGAGTGTGGGCCTGCTGGCAGGTGCCCTGCACTGCTTGGGGGGTGGGGGTGCAAGGGGACATGAGTGGGGGCCTGCTGGCAGGAACCCTGCACTGCTTAGGGGTGGGGGTGCAAGGGGACATGAGTGGGACATGAGTGGGGGCCTGCTGGCAGGTGCCCCTCAGTGCTGGGGTGTGGGGATGCTGGGGGACATGAGTTGGACATGAGTGGGGGCCTGCTGGCAGGTACCCCTCAGTGCTGGGGGTGGGGGTGCTGGGGGACATGAGTGGGAAATGAGTGGGGGCCTGCTGGCAGGTACCCTGCACTGCTGGGTTTGGGGGTGCAAGGGGACATGAGTGAGACATGAGTGGGGGCCTGCTGGCAGGTGCCCTGCACTGCTTGGGGGGTGGGGGTGCAGGGGGACATGAGTGGGGGCCTGCTGGCAGGTGCCCCTCAGTGCTGGGGGGTGGAGGTGCAAGGGGACATGAGTGGGACATGAGTGGGGGCCTTCTGGCAGGTGCCCTGCACTGCTGGGGGGTGGGGGTGCAAGGGAACATGAGTGGGGGCCTGCTGGCAGGTGCCCTGAACTGCTGGGGGGTGGGGGTGCAAGGGGACATGAGTGGGGGCCTGCTGGCAGGTCCCCCTCAGTGCTGGGCGGTGGGGGTGCAAGGGGACATGAGTGGGACATGAGTGGGGGCCTGCTGGCAGGTGCCCCTGACTGCTGGGGTGTGGGGGTGCTGGGGGGCATGAGTGGGGGCCTGCCGGCAGGTGCCCTGCACTGCTTGGGGGTGGGGGTGCAAGGGGACATGAGTGGGACATGAGTGGGGGCCTGCTGGCAGGTGCCCTGCACTGCTGGGGGGTGATCACTAGTGCAAGGTGACATGTGGCTTGGCTGGGGGGGCATGCCCATGATGGATGGGCTGCCTGCGGGACATGACCAGGGGTGCAGGGTAGTCCCCTGTGGTGTGGGCTGCCTGCAGGGGCCGTGGAGGGTGTAGAGGGAACACCTGGGAGGACCCACACTGGCAATTCACGTGTAGGACTCCCCTGCACCCCCGAAATACACGTACTCCACTTGCACAGGGTCTATCATGTGTGAAACTTCATGCGCACCCCAGTAATACACGTACCCTGCTGAAATCGCGTGTGGAACTTCCCGCGCACCCGAGTAATACACATACCCTGCTGAAATCACGTGTTAAACTTCCCCGCACCCCAGAAATACACGCACCCTGCTGAAATCGCGTGTGGAACTTCCCGCGCACCCCAGTAATACACGTACCCTGCTGAAATCACGTGTTAAACTTCCCCGCACCCCAGAAATACACGTACCCTGCTGAAATCGTGTGTGGAACTTCCCGCGCACCCCAGTAATACACATACCCTGCTGAAATCGCGTGTTAAACTTCCCCGCACCCCAGTAATACACATACCCTGCTGAAATCGCGTGTTAAACTTCCCCGCACCCCAGAAATACACCTACCCTTATGAAATTGTGTGTGGAACTTCCCGCGCACCCCAGAAATACACGTACCCTGCTGAAATCGCGTGTGGAACTTCCCGCACACCCCAGTAATACACATTCCCCGCTTGGCGTTTGCTGTTTGGCAGCCCTGTATACTGGTCCAGGGTTAGCGCAGCCCTTTGCGCTGAATTGGGAATTTTGATGGCTTTTCCTTGCGCGAGGGCATTCTTGGGGGCGTAACTGGCGCTGCTGCAGGGTCGCTGCGCCACTCTGCACCACGGCTGGTTTTGGAGGCTAAAATCCATGAATACGCTGTGCGCGGAAATTGATTTTAGCGCACGCGGCTGGCGCAGACGTTCGCACGCACACACTGTGCGCCAGCCACGTGCGCCACTTTTGTGCGAAATTCTATAAATTACCCTGAAAATCCGTTAATTACACAAGGCTGTACATTCTACTAATAGTTGACGTAGGTTCTCCATTTGCGTTTTCGTTTTGCAAAATCGGCAGAATTGATTTGTGGTGAAATAGTTTTGCATCTCAACAATATTTCCTGGGTTGGCCATAAATTAAATCTCAACCTTAGAAACTCCGATCTATGTTGTTGAGAGGGGCATTTTATCAAATAGGGTTTAGGAATGATATATTTCTTGTGAATAAAAACCGCACCATCAAAGTCTTTGTATAGAAGGCAAGTCGCTCGGTTTCTAGCCCAATCCCATTGGAACAACTTTGTTTTAACATGCATCGGGTTATGCATCAGATTTTCAATTGTCACATCAGCATAGGCTAAAGCATTTATAGCTGCATGTCGCCAATTGCAAGCAAACCTATCTTCGGAAAGAAGAATATGTTGAGCAAGGGTACCTATAAGCATATTCGATTTTTTTGCTAGAAGACACTTCCTACATAGAGATATTAAATGCCACAAGTATTGCGCATACAAAGATATTAGCCCTAGCTCATTGTGAATCAGAGCAATAGGTACGCAATTAGGGAGACCAAGAATTATATTCCTGAATTTGGTTTCGAATTTACACCACACCGATTCAGGCAAAATCAGCAATGTTTCCGCTCCATACAACATAATTGAAGTCACCTTTTGCCGGAAGTATGTCAAAACTGGATGAATCGAACATTATCCATACTTTGCCTGAATAGTTTTGGATTGAGAAATTGCCATCTCAAGTTTTATATTCAAATTGATCATTTGGGCTTCATTCTTAACACCAGAAAATATAACCCCCAAGTGCGTAAATTGTTGTACACTCTCTACTTGTTCATTTTGTATGGACCATTTAATGTTCTTAATTCTTGAGCTCAAGCTTAGATTACATGCCATTGCCTTTGTTTTATCCAGATTGATAGTTAACAGATTTTTGCTCACATAAATGGAAAGAGCATCTAACAGGTTTTGTAGACCAACCGGTGTCTTGGATATAAGCACAAGATCGTCGGCATACAGTAATGCCGGACTTTTTATGGTACCTAATCTCGGAGCATCTGATATAATATCACTGAAGAGCTTGCAAATATCTGCTATAAAAAACTAAACAATGCAGAGGCCAGAATGCAGCCTTGTCATAACCCTCTGTAGTTCTTTATAGGTGGTTGGAAAGAGGCCTTCTAGGTTTAGTCTAATTTAGATACTAGAGTGAGTATAAAGTGCATTAATTAATGCAATGATGTAGGCAGGACATTCTTCATAGATGAATTATTCTAACAACAGCTCACGAGAGACTGAGTCATAAGCTGAATGCAGGTCAACGAACACGATATACAGAGGTTGTTTTTACATTTGATGATGTTGTATTGTAAGTGATTTCAATCCAGCACTCCAACTAAATCAATGCCTAGTATGGGATGCCCAATGGGAATCCTTATTTATATATTTTTATGTCAAAGTTCTTTTAATTCTGGATGATATACCCTTATATAACGCCCCTCTCTTTGAATTCCCCGGTCTCACTGAACCAAGAAATAGGTTTGTTTTGCAAATTAAAAGGTGTATTTGAAGAATTGAACAATATATAGATTACGCTTTTATGAATATGAATAATATCTGAATATCACACTTATGAATATGAACAATGATCAGTAATGGGTAATATTACAATATCAACAATCTCTTTAATCAGTTAGGAGTAGGAATAGGAAAAATAATATATCAGAGAATACTTTGTATGGTTCAAGGAAATGCAATGATAGGAAAGAATGCACACAGAAATAAAACTTGATATGACTTCAATCAAAAGACAGTATAATCACTCTTTCCCCTGTTATTACTCACTCCCCCAGTATGCAAAATGAAGAGGTGGAAGAGAGCACACAGGTTTCAGGAATAACAAGCAACAATTGAAATTTCAATCCCACTTCCCCCCCAGCAAGCTTAGAGAGAACAGGTATGATTTAAAAACAGGTCAAAATGCTTTTGAATGTGATTTGCAATGAATGGGAAAATGCTAAAATGACTTTAATTCGCTAAAGAAGATTCAGAATTAGTGAAAGTTACTTTGGATTGGTTCATGTCAACACTAGCAATGATGTATGAATGATTATCAGATGGAAAACAAAATTCAGAAGTTGAAAGCAAGAAATAGCTGTTTTTCTATGCAGTGAAATTGAGCCAAATGCGAAATTGCTGCAACTTTTCCGCGTGCGGGAAACGTGATTACAGAAAAACTATAAGGAATTGGAATGTCATTTCTAGGACTTATGGTTCAAAAGTTACAGAGGGTTTAGTGAAGGTCGATTTTTCACAAACAGAGTCAAGATTTCTAAAATGAAAGATTGCTCTTTAAAGATTCGGAACCAATATGGACGTATACTAAGGGGCTATGAAAGTACAAGATACCCAACGGGACAACCACCAGAACAGGGCGCCTTCCACTCTGGTTGTTGTGCGCCAAGACACTTGACTTTCTTTAAAATATCAGCGCATAGATGGTTATCTCTACAGTTATCACAGACAATATAATGAGACGAATTCAGGATGGACACAAGATTCTATAATGCAGTTCTGGATAGGTTGAAATGGATTGAATAGGATTACTTTAAACTAAGAGATGACTATAGACAGTTCTATAATAAATACTCACTCCTATGACTTTGGAATGGAATGGACCCGTCAAAGAACTGGTCAAGTGTTTGGCTGGGATTCTCTCGCCACCGGACAGGTCTCAGGCACTGGGTTCTGCTCTCACCAAGGCCCTCTGGTCTGCACGGCCTCTTGGACTGGATCTGACAGGTTGGTTCTGGGTACAGCTCTGCTCTATAGGTCTGGATCTCGGTTCTAGCACGGGGTTGTTGGCCAGAAGCAAAACAGCTCAGCCAGGCTGTTGAATGGTTTAGTTAGGCTCCGTGGAAGTTTAGGGGTTAGAATCAGGTTGCAAAAGATTCTGAGGCCTGCTGAAAAAGGGTTCAGGTTCTTGGGTTAGGCCTCTCTGCTTCAAAGTTCTAGAGTTTGGTTCTAGAGTCTGGTCTCTGGATCTATGTCTGGAGCCTGGATCTTCCTGCAGGGTGCTTCACCAAGAAATCAGTTGAGGAGTGTAAAGTGTGTGTCTGCCTGTTCTCAGCAGTCCCTAATTATGTATTTCCAAAGTGGGTGGGGAGGCTGATTATCTATGCCCAACCCTCTAAGGATCTCATAGGTCAGAGAATTTCCCCTCTCCTGATTTGAGAAAGGAGCAGTGTGTCATATGTGTCAGAGTGACACAGTGTTTATGGCCCAAAGGAAATCCCTCCCCTTTACTTTTACATAGAAACTCTATTTTTGCCAAAAAACATATTTCCAAGATACTGTCATGCGCCGTCTCCCGTGGACATTATGGTCCAGGGTGCGGCTTGGGGGCCGCCATTGCAGCGTCCCACCACGTTTTCGGACGTCGCTGTAGCGGTCTAGCGTTTCCTTCACTGCGAGCTGGGAAGCTTAACAGCCACGCCCGCCCCGGCTCACAGTGCGTTGCAAAGCGCTTGGTCAGCTCCCTGACTGCTTTCTTTTGGTTGCTGTTACGCTAGTCTCTTTCCTTTTTCCTCTCTCTCCTCTGCCGCCCCTCGGGCCGTTTCCAGCCTCCCTGTTTTTTCCCCGGTCCTCTTGTTTTCTTTTCCCTCTTCCTCCTGCTCCCTTGGTACTCTTCGTTGTTTCCTCCCCTTCTCTGGCTCCCTTTCTGTTCTTTCTCCGTGCTGTTGACTTCCGCTGGCCGTCATTATCGGCTACCTTACGGTTCCTTCGGAGCCCACTTTCCACCCGGAATCCGTACGACGGACCTCCGCTGCTGCTGTTCTGCCTCGGGGGTTTTTTGTGCCGACAGGCTTTTTCCCCAGATTGTCCCTCTCGGAAGAGGGGCAGCAGGTAGTGCTATTCACAGCAGTACACTGTGGCTTCCTTTCGTGAGAAAGACACTTTCCCAGAAAAAAAAGAAAGGAGAAAGAAGGAGAAGGATTATTGCGCTAGAAGACCACAGATATCATCCATTCAAGACCAATCTTCAGGTGAGGAGGAGGAAAGGGGAGAAAGGTTAAGGGTGGAGATTGAACAGTCTCAGAGGGCTGACAGTTTGCAACGCCCAGTAGTCAGGATGGCGATCCCTGAACAATTGCAAGAGATGGTGGCTGCTGTTCAAAACCTCTCAGCAGAGGTTCGGAATTTATCTATGGAAGTGCAAACCTTAAGGACTGAAAATAACATGTTAAAACAACTGGTTTCTAATTGTGAACTCAAATCAGTGGACTTGCCTCCCATGGCACTCCCATCAGGGAAATATGACTAGGCTTCAAAGAAGCTCAAGGAATTCTTGGAATCTTGTAGCATCCATTTCGCCTTTAGACCTCATACATTTCCCACCGGTCACACCCGGGTGGGATTCATGATTTCCAACATGTCGGGTAATGCCCTGGCCTGGGCCACTCCGCTAGTGTTGGGAACTGATCCCATACTGCAAGACTACGAGGCTTTTGTAGGCCGACTGAAACAAGAGTTTGAGAGGCCTGAGATTTCGTTTTCCGCAAGCGAAGACCTGTTAGACATACGTCAAGGCCAGACGGATGTGCACACCTATCTTACCACATTCAAATGCTTAGCCACAGAAGCTGGTTGGCAGGAGCAGACCCAATATGTCATCTTCAGAAGAGGATTGCGGGAAGATATTAAAGATGAGTTAGCCCGATCACCCCGGCCTACATCCTTTCCGGAATTGACAACCTCAGCTTCACAAATTGAATATCGACTCTACGAACGCCAAATAGAAAAGCGACGGAATCGGAATCCTACCTTTCCCGCCCACATTCCTCCTCCTCCAGTTTCAGCATCAGCACGATCAGAAGAACCTATGCAGATTGGAACCACACGTTCGTCCTTAACTCCAGAGGAAAGAAAGCGAAGAAGAGACTTGAGGTTATGCGCCTATTGTGGATCCGACCAGCATCAAATAAAGAATTGCTCCGGAATTCCTTCACGAGGAGCGGAAAACGAGAACCCTCGGTCCTAGGAGGGACGGCAATCCGAGGGGAAGTAACCAGTCCCTATGTGTCATTATCAGTGGGTCCAGTGAATCCACAGGAAGATTCGAGGCTAATGGTATTTAAGGTACTATTGTTTATAGACCACCGCAAGATTGAAGCATTGGCCCTACTGGATTGTGGGGCCGCCGGCAACTTTGTGGACACCATCTGGGCCGATTCCGTCGGCTTACGACGGATGGACCGCAAGGAGGACCAGAAGGTCGAGGGGGTGGATGGTAGTCCCCTCAGTTCAGGCCTTATTACGCAGACTACTGAGTTTCTTCAAATGTTCATACAACAACATTCAGAAACCATTCAGTTCGATATCATCCGTGCGGCCCATTTTCCACTCATTTTGGGCATTACCTGGCTGCACAAACACAATACGCAGATTAATTGGTCCACCAACAGTATTACCTTTGAATCAGGGTTTTGTCGACAGACCTGTTTAAAGGACCTACGGTTTATGGAAGCCAAGGCCCATACCGTTCCTCAAGCCAGTACCGTGGGTGTCCACTCCCTTCCCATGGACTTCTCGGCTTTCAAAGATATCTTTGCAGAAAAAAACCCTTTGAAACTACCTCCTAACAGGCCAGAGGACTGCGCCATTGATCTCCTTCCTAACGCCCTAGTTCCTTTTGGTCGAATGTTCTCCCTATCACAAACAGAAAAGAGGGCCCTCAGGACTTATTTGGACGACAACTTGCAGAATGGTCTGATCCGGCCCTCCAAGTGCCCTGCAGGAGCTCCCTTGTTTTTCATACCAAAAAGGGATTCTCCTGAACTCAGACCATGTATCGATTATCCCCTTATGCCCCTTATCTCTGACATAATATAGGCTGTACAAGGAGCTACTATTTTTTCCAAATTAGATCTACGCAGTGCCTATCACCTTTTGCGCATACAATCAGGGGACGAATGGTAGACGGCGTTCCGTACACCATTCAGGCTATTCGAATACCATGTTATGCCGTTTGGACTAGTCAACGTGCCGGCAGTGTTTCAGAGATTTATCGACCGGGTCTTCTCAGATCTTATGTTTGTTTCAGTTATAGTCTATCTGGACGATATACTTGTTTTCTCTAGAGATTCCGAACAGCATCAGAAACACCTCACCGAAGTCTTAATACGTCTGAAGACACACAAGCTTTTGATAAAGAAGGAGAAATGTCTGTTCGGGGTCAGCACCGTGCCCTATCTGGGGTATGTACTCTCATCACAGGGGGTTCTGAAGGATCAAAGAAAGGTGGACGCCATTCTAAGCTGGCACTCTCCCAGATCAGTCAAGGAAGTACAGAAGTTTCTGGGAGTAGCCAATTTCTATAGGTGTTTCATTCCCTCCTTTTCTGAGGTTGTGTTACCCATTACTCAGTTGCTAAAAAAGTCCTCGTTATCATTCTTTTGGAATGACCAAGCTGAAAGAAATTTCAAACACTTGAAGGAACTGTTTTGTCAAGCTCCCATTCTGCGGCACCCAGACCAAACTAAACCCTTTATCCTAGAGACTGACGCCTCTGCTGCCGCCGTAGGAGCAGTCCTACTCCAGGAACATAACGGAAATGAACATCCCATAGCCTATCTCTCACGCACCCTCACTTCCAGTCAACAGAATTATTCGGTCATTGAGAGGGAACTCTTGGCCAAGAAACTCGCGTGTGAGGAATGGCGACACCTGCTGCAGGGAAGTAACTGTCGGTTCACCATTCGAACAGACCACAAGAACTTACAAGTCCTTCAGTCTATGGACTGTGTCAATTCTCGCCAAGCCCGATGGGCCCATTTCTTTTCCCAGTATGATTTCCGCATTACGTACATCCCTGGAAGTCAGAATCTTCTTGCTGATGCACTATCTCGGAAGGGTGGATTGGAAGTATCCCATTTACCACTGACAGAAAGACTGTTTCCCAGAAATCGGGTTTTCCTGCATGTTATCAGTTTTCTCCAGCAGGTTAAAGAAGCTACGATTCTGGATACCCCCAAGGAGAAGGTAGCTTTAATTGAGAGAGAAGGACTTTTGTTTCAGGACCATCAGTAATTTATTCCCCCAGGTCCCCTTCAATGACAAGTCATTCAATGGGGTCATGATCACCAGACGGCCGGACATAGAGGTCAGGCTGGCACACTAGATCTTGTCAAAAGATATTTCTACTGGGCCGGAATGCAGTCCGGAATCAGACATTATGTCCAATCCTGCAGGATCTGCAACAGCAGTAAGAATCGCACCACCAAACCTTTAGGTTTACTTGAACAGAGTGCAATACCCTTACGTCCGTGGAGTCACATCTCCACTGATTTTGTGGTGGACCTACCAGTTTCTAGTGCTTGTACCTGCATCATGGTAACAGTGGATTATATGTCCAAGATGGCTCATTTCTCCCCTCTTCCCGGATTGCCCACAGCATCAGAAAAAGCAGAAGTATTTCTCAAGGATATTTTCCGTCTTCATGGTCTCCCCGACAAGATTACGTCAGATAGAGGCAGCCAAAAATGTCTCCAAATTTTGGACAGCCTTATGTCATTGGTTGGGCATTGAACGGGCATTGTCATCCGGTTTTCACCCTCAGACCAACGGGAAAACTGAGCGATTAAATGGCACTCTCGAACAATACCTACGCTGTTACATAAATCAGGAACAGGACAATTGGGTGTCTCTTCTTCCCACGGCAGAGTTTTCCTACAACAACACTCGTCATTCCGCTTCTGGGCTTACTCCATTCTACTGTACCTATGGGTTTCATCCTCGCACCATTTTCCCTGTTCTCTCCATTGAATCCAACCTACCCGCCATAGAAGGTGTGTTGTCCAAGATTCAGGAGGCTCACAAGACTGCCCAGTCCAGTCTTTAGGACAGTCAAGTGGCAAATATAGCTCAAGCGGATCGACACCGTCAGACGGTGCCAGAGTGGAAGGTGGGCACCCGGGTGTGGCTTTCCACAAAATATCTTCCCCGGTGGACTCGTCCCTCCAAACTTTCCCCCCGTTTCATTGGACCTTCTCCTATCATGTCTAAAATCAACCCAGTGGCTTTTCGCCTGAAATTGCCTCCCTGTTTGCACAGGGTCCATCCTGTCTTTCATTCCTCTCTTCTTAGGGAGGCTCCCTTGGGATCCTCTAACCATTCGGTTCCACTAAGTCCACCGCCCCGGGAGGAAGCAGAGTTTGAGGTATCTCAAATATGTGATTCTCGATACAGGCGAGGTCGCTTGGAATACTTGATACACTGGAAGGGATACTCGAGGGCGGAAGATTCATGGGAACCCTCTACCTTTGTTCATGCTCCAAGTTATTGTGGAAGTTTCACAGGGCTCACCCTGGAAAGCCAGGGGGTTGCAACATTGGAAGGGGGCATACTGTCATGCTGTAACGCTCACCTGATTCCCGTAGAGGCGCCGGTCTTGACTGGGCGTATACCGTATCTTCAAAGGTGATGTGTAACACACGGCTGGCTCTTTGGGCTAGACCTCTGTGCACTGTATGTCTGACTCGAAGGGTAAGATGTCTGCAGATAGAAAATATGGATTAAGGAACTAGGTTATTGAATGTCTCTCTCTTCTTCCCTTTCTCTTCTCCTGTAGAACCCCAAAGGTTAACGCTCTCACCTTAGGTAAGTGAACGCCGTGCTCTCCATCTGCCTCGGGGCAGGGTGCTGTAACCAGTTTCTTCACTGGATAAGGGGAGCAGGCCTCTTGACTTCAGAGGACTGCTGTCCGTCGTTTACTGCACGAACGGTAAGTTTCGAGTAATTCTAATGTCTTTAAAGTCTTTAGTAATGATGTCTCTTGTTTTGCAGGGTTCCGGCGATGGCGGGTGACGGGCTGAAGTGAGTTGAAAATGGAGCCTGTGTGATGAATAGAAGCGCCTGGAAGCAAGTAAGTGAGCGCTTGTTGCCTGCTTCCCGATGCGCTCTAACTGTCTTTTTATTTTGCAGGTACAAGTTCGGAGCGGCTGCAGGATGCCGGAATACCCACTGGGTTAGATGTGGAAAGGAGTAATGGCACGTGAGTATTAAAGTTCCCCAATGTCTTTAAACGCACCTTGTTTTGTCTTTCAGATGCGGGATGCAGCGCCGAAGGCCTCCGGAGCGTGCGAAGAGTTGGTAAGCTTTTGTCTTTCAGATGCCGGAATGCAGAGTGAAGACCTCCGGAGCGCACGAAGAGTAGGTAAGCCTTTGTCTTTCAGATGCTGGAATGCAGCGCGAGGCGTTGGTGACAGCCGATGGACCAGGTAAGTGGAGAGCTGTCACTGAAGACCGTAATGCTAACCTGTTCTTTCTTGTCTTTATAGGTGTTGCTGAAGACTGGATTCAGGATGGTAAGCCTTTTCCCTTAGGCCCAGGATCAGATGCAGAAGACACGATGAGCGTTCTGCTGCAGAGGATGCAGAATAACGCAAAGCAAGATTCATCCATCGGGTGTGGTTTAAATAGCCTCCTGTAGTGCTTAGGTGTCTCCTTCCACAGCCACGCCTAGGTAAGAAAAGAGTTCCTGCTTTCCAGAAGAGTTCCAGTGTTCTGAATCTAGGGAGTGGCTCCTGCCCCACCCAACAGGAAAAGTAGTTCCAAACAGAAGAGAATCAGAGGCTCAACTGGCAGGCAAGTAAGCAGCATGGTCTGCTGCAGGTAAGTCCACCCAAGCATTATGAGCCCGGCGCTTCCAGCGCTGGCACTGGGCATATTTATGAGCCTGGTGCCACTGGCGCCAGGACTGGGTCCAAAAGGTCCCAATTGGGACTGGTTGGCACTCGGAACCTGGGTTATGGATCTGCTTCCAAGGGAGTTGGGAAAACCCTGACCTTTTGGAAGCAGAGATCATGACAGTACCCCCCCTCAAGGCCCCTCCCAAACCGGGCTTCTTCGGGGGTTTTGGCTTGTCAGGAAATGTTCGGTGAAATCTTTTGATTAGGCGAGGAGCGTGGACATATTCAGCAGGTTCCCAGGATCTCTCTTGGGGGCCGTAGCCTTTCCAGTCAATTAGGTAAAATAGTTTAGATTTGGAGATCTTGGAGTCCAGAATGCTTTTGACTTCAAACTCGAGTTCTCCATCAACTAGGATAGGTTTTGGAGATGTAGTTAGTCGGGTTTGAGGTTGCATGGGTTTTAATAGAGAGACGTGGAAGACCGGATGTATCTTCATGTGCGGGGGCAAGTCCAACTTGACCGCTACTGGGTTTACTATGGTAGTGATGGAATAGGGACCAAGATATCTTGGGTTGAATGTGCGTGGCCCTTTTAGAGGTAGATACTTGGTGGATAACCAGACTTGATCCCCTACTTGATATTGAGGGGCTTCCTTCCGATGTTGATCTGCTCCTTTCTTGTATTGTTCTTTAGCCCTTTGAAGGTGAGAAACAGCTTCCTTAAAGGCTTGGGTGATTGTAGAATGCAGGTAGTCTACTGCTGGTGTTTCAAGATCTTGGAGGGGATCCAACTCCGAGGTTCGAGGGTGACTGCCGTACAAAAGAAAAAACGGGGTTTTCCCAGTTCCCGAATGGACAGAGTTATTGTAGGCATATTCGGCTATCCAAAGGATGTCTTTCCAAGTTTTTTCAGTTTGTTGCAGCATGTAGCGTAAATACTGTTCCAGAGTTTGATTGGTCCTCTCGGTTTGTCCGTCGGTCTGAGGGTGGTGACTGGTCGATAGTCTCACATCAATTTGAGCCGACCGACAGCAACTTCGCCAAAAATGAGAAATAAATTGACTACCTCGATCCGAAATTAGAACCGAAGGAAAACTGTGCAGTCGGACGATGTTTTCGAGAAATTCTCGGGCCAGAGTTGCTGCTGTTGGCAAGCCTTTGAGCGGAATGAAATGCGCCATCTTGGAGAATAAGTCCACGATTACTAGAATCGTATTGTATCCGGAGCATGGAGGTAGATCGGTGATGAAGTCCATAGAAAGCGTATGCCAAGGGTGAGGTGGGATGTCAAGGGCGTAAGAGGCCTGCTGGTCTTTCCTTTTGACTCTTGTTTTGGGCGCATACTCCACAAGACATTATAAAGTCTCTGATATCTTTTTTCCAAGACGGCCACCAGAAGTAGCGTTTGATCTTTTCTGAGGTCTTGGCCATACCGGGATGTCCTTCCATTAAAGAATCGTGATAACAAGAGATTACTTTTTTCTGTAAATCTGTGCTGGGTAGGTATAATCGTTCTTGGAAATACAATAAGTTGTCCTTTACTGCAAAGTCCTTTCCCTGCAGATGCCAATTCTGTATGTCTGCTGGAGTTACAAGTTGCCTGGCTTTATCCTTAACTTCCTCTATGGATTCTGTGGCGATTACACCCAGAATTCTTTGTTCGGGAATGATTGGTACAGGTTTAGGGTTGATCAAGTGTTCTTCCACTCCCATCCGAGAAAGGGCATCAGCTTTACCGTTCTTTGTACCAGGTCGATAGGTAATTATGAAGTCAAACTCGGCAAAGAATAATGCCCAACGGAGTTGTCTAGAGGATTGGGCTTTTGCGGTTTTCAAATATTGCAGGTTTCGGTGATCCGTAATCACAGTAACGGTGTGTCGGGCCCCCAGCAGATAATGCCGCCAAGCCTTAAAGGCAGACTTGATAGCCAGAAGTTCCTTGTCAGTAATCGTGTAATTGATTTCAGGAGGCGAGAATTTGCGGGACCAAAATGCCACGGGATGCAACTGATTGGTTACCGGGTCCTTTTGTGATAGAACTGCCCCCATGGCAAGGCTTGAAGCATCAGTTTCCACGATGTAGGGGAGTTCGGGGCGAGGGTGTTTTAAGATTGGTGCAGAGATAAATTTAGTCTTCAAATCCTGGAAAGCTTGTTCCGCCTCGGTAGACCATTCAAAACGTTTGTTTTTCTTTAACAAGGCAGTGATGGGCTGGACTATTCGAGAGAATTCGGGGATAAACCTGCGGTAAAAGTTAGCGAAGCCTAACATGCTTTGCACACCTTTTACGGAGGATGGTGATGGCCATTTGAGAACTGCATCGACCTTCTTTGAATCCATACGCACTCCGCCAGGTGATAATATGAATCCCAAGAATTCAACTTCAGTCACGTTGAAAACACATTTTTCCAACTTAGCGAAAAGTTTGTGTTGATGCAATCGTTCGAGGACCATTTTCACGTGTTTACGATGTTCAGATTCCGATGAAGAATAAACGAGGATGTCGTCAATGTAAACAACAACACACACATCTATGAGCTCTCTGAGGACATCGTTCATAAAATATTGAAAGGCGGCCGGGGCATTGCAAAGTCCGAAGGGCATGACCTGATTTTCAAATAGCCCATACTTGGTGCGGAAGGCCGTCTTCCATTCATCGCCCTCTTTTACTCGTACCAAGTGGTAAGCTCCTCTAAGATCCAGCTTTGTATATATGCATGCTTTTCTGACTTGGTCCAGGAGTTCAGGGATCAAAGGTAACGGATATCTATTCTTAACGGTGATCTGGTTCAGGGAGCGATAATCTATACAAGTTCTAAGGTCTCCTTCCTTTTTTGGAACGAAGAACAAAGCTGAAGAAGCAGGGGACTTGGAAGGACGAATAAACCCATTTGCCAGGTATTGATCCAGGCATTGTCGAAGGTGAAGGTTCTCAGGCTCGGTGAGGGCATAAATTCTACTACAAGGAGGAGTAGATCCAGGTATCAGGTCTATCTGGCAGTCATAAGACCTATGAGGAGGTAGAGAGTTAGCCTGATCCTTCCGGAAAACATCTTGGTATTCTAGGTATTCGGGAGGTAACTGGGGAGTCTCTGAAGAAATTGCTGCCAGTGCAACACCAGGTGGAGGATGACAAGTAGAGACACATTCTGGAAACTGGACCGTTCTTGCTCGCCAATCGATCAGAGGATTGTGTTTCTCTAACCAAGGTATTCCTAGAATAATCTGAAACTGAGGGGCCTTGATCACATCGAACACGATCTTCTCATGGTGTCCATCTTGACTTACTAGCGTCACTTCTTGAGTGGTATGCGTTACTGGCCCGGAGGCTATCTCCGTACCATCCACCGTAGTAATGACGTCCTTTACAGCCTTGGGACAAAGAGTTAGATTCATCCTCAAAACCATTTCATGATCCACATAATTGCCGATGGCACCGCTGTCGACGTAAGCTTCAATTGCATGTAATCGATCCGGATTATCAGGGCTAATGAGGACCATAGGTATCACGAAATGCGAGGTCACGGAACTGGTTTTCACGCTTGTCGGGCGAGGTCGTTTCCCTGCTCAGAGTTTGTAACTTTGGTAACTGCAGCTCCTACTGCCTTCTTGGCAGGTTTCACCGGACAGTCTCGAAGAAAGTGCCCTGAGTTTCCGCAATAGAGGCATAATTGCAACAGTTTTCTCCTTTCCCGCTCCTTTTGTGTTAGAGGACCTTTCAGACCCCCTATTTGCATGGGTTCCCCGGAGTCTACTCCTTTGGAAGGAGTTGGCGGTTTGGAAAATACTTGAGCATCAAACTTGGAACGATCGGCCTTCCTGTTCTGCAGTCTGTGATCTATTTGAACGACTAAGTCTATATAGTCCGAACAATCTTGTGGGGGATTCACTACTTGGGCTAACACATCTTTGAGCTCTTCACGTAGACCTCTATAAAACAGCGTAACCCTTTTGTCCTCAGGCCATTGAGTTTCCACTATCAGTCTGTTGAAAGACGCAATATAAGCCAAAAGGTCTTGATTACCTTGTTGCAACGAAAGAAGCTCATTGTCCAAGGCCTGCCCCTGTGAATGTCTTGCGAACAGTTTTTCCATACTGAGCTGAAAAGCTTGAAAATCATGGAGGACCGGATCATCTTGATTTACTAGAGGGATCGACCAGTCTGCCGCATTGCCACTAAGGTACGAAAGCACGAAAGCTACTTTAGCTTGATCAGTTGGAAAGGCTGCTGGCCGGCATAAGAAATGCAACCGGCACTGATTGATAAATACTGCAAACCTCTTTGGGTCACCAGAAAATCGTTCGGGCGGAGCCAGAGGTACATTCCCAGGTAGGTTGATCTGCACTGGATTCATAGAGGATGTAGAAGGAAGATTTCCCCCAGATGCGGGTAACGGGGTCTGTCCGGCTTGTGACTGTAGCAATTGTCTAGCGAGATCATCTGTTCGCTCCTTGGAAATAATCAGTTCCCTTCTTAGAGCGTTCGTTTCCTGACGGGCTGCATGCACTTCTGCCCTTAGTTCCCCAAGTAACTGGGCTAGCTGGTCGGTATCCGGGGTTTCCATAGCGCCTGGACGGGAGTTTTGTGGTAGGCTTTGCGTTCTGTAACGCTCACCTGATTCCCGTAGAGGCGCCGGTCTTGACTGGGCGTATACCGTATCTTCAAAGGTGATGTGTAACACACGGCTGGCTCTTTGGGCTGGACCTCTGTGCACTGTATGTCTGACTCGAAGGGTAAGATGTCTGCAGATAGAAAATATGGATTAAGGAACTGGGTTATTGAATGTCTCTCTCTTCTTCCCTTTCTCTTCTCCTGTAGAACCCCAAAGGTTAACGCTCTCACCTTAGGTAAGTGAACGCCATGCTCTCCATCTGCTTCGGGGCAGGGTGCTGTAACCAGTTTCTTCACTGGATAAGGGGAGCAGGCCTCTTGACTTCAGAGGACTGCTGTCCGTCGTTTACTGCACGAACGGTAAGTTTCGAGTAATTCAAAATGTCTTTAAAGTCTTTAGTAATGATGTCTCTTGTTTTGCAGGGTTCCGGCAATGGCGGATGACGGGCTGAAGTGAGTTGAAAATGGATCCCGTGTGATGAATAGAAGCGCCTGGAAGCACGTAAGTAAGCGCTTGTTGCCTGCTTCCCGATGCGCTCTAACTGTCTTTTTATTTTGCAAGTACAAGTTCGGAGCGGCTGCAGGATGCCGGAATACCCACTGGGTTAGATGTGGAAAGGAGTAATGGCACGTGAGTATTAAAGTTCCCCAATGTCTTTAAACACCCCTTGTTTTGTCTTTCAGATGCGGGATGCAGCGCCGAAGGCCTCCGGAGCGTGCGAAGAGTTGGTAAGCTTTTGTCTTTCAGATGCCGGAATGCAGAGTGAAGACCTCCGGAGCGCACGAAGAGTAGGTAAGCCTTTGTCTTTCAGATGCTGGAATGCAGCGCGAGGCGTTGGTGACAGCCGATGGACCAGGTAAGTGGAGAGCTGTCACTGAAGACCGTAATGCTAACCTGTTCTTTCTTGTCTTTATAGGTGTTGCTGAAGACTGGATTCAGGATGGTAAGCCTTTTCCCTTAGGCCCAGGATCAGATGCAGAAGACACGATGAGCGTTCTGCTGCAGAGGATGCAGAATAACGCAAAGCAAGATTCATCCATCGGGTGTGGTTTAAATAGCCTCCTGTAGTGCTTAGGTGTCTCCTTCCACAGCCACGCCTAGGTAAGAAAAGAGTTTCTGCTTTCCAGAAGAGTTCCAGTGTTCTGAATCTAGGGAGTGGCTCCTGCCCCACCCAACAGGAAAAGTAGTTCCAAACAGAAGAGAATCAGAGGCTCAACTGGCAGGCAAGTAAGCAGCATGGTCTGCTGCAGGTAAGTCCACCCAAGCATTATGAGCCCGGCGCTTCCAGCGCTGGGACTGGGCATATTTATGAGCCTGGTGCCACTGGCGCCAGGACTGGGTCCAAAAGGTCCCAATTGGGACTGGTTGGCACTCGGAACCTGGGTTATGGATCTGCTTCCAAGGGAGTTGGGAAAACCCTGACCTTTTGGAAGCAGAGATCATGACAGTACCCCCCCCTCAAGGCCCCTCCCAAACCGGGCTTCTCCGGGGGTTTTGGCTTGTCAGGAAATGTTCGGTGAAATCTTTTGATTAGGCGAGGAGCGTGGACATATTCAGCAGGTTCCCAGGGTCTCTCTTGGGGGCCGTAGCTTTTCCAGTCAATTAGGTAAAATAGTTTAGATTTGGAGATCTTGGAGTCCAGAATGCTTTTGACTTCAAACTCGAGTTCTCCATCAACTAGGATAGGTTTTGGAGATGTAGTTAGTCGGGTTTGAGGTTGCACGGGTTTTAATAGAGAGACGTGGAAGACCGGATGTATCTTCATGTGCGGGGGCAAGTCCAACTTGACCGCTACTGGGTTTACTATGGTAGTGATGGAATAGGGACCAAGGTATCTTGGGTTGAATGTGCGTGGCCCTTTTAGAGGTAGATACTTGGTGGATAACCAGACTTGATCCCCTACTTGATATTGAGGGGCTTCCTTCCGATGTTGATCTGCTCCTTTCTTGTATTGTTCTTTAGCCCTTTGAAGGTGAGAAACAGCTTCCTTAAAGGCTTCGGTGATTGTAGAATGCAGGTAGTCTACTGCTGGTGTTTCAAGATCTTGGAGGGGATCCAACTCCGAGGTTCGAGGGTGACTGCCGTACAAAAGAAAAAACGGGGTTTTCCCAGTTCCCGAATGGACAGAGTTATTGTAGGCATATTCGGCTATCCAAAGGATGTCTTTCCAAGTTTTTTCAGTTTGTTGCAGCATGTAGCGTAAATACTGTTCCAGAGTTTGATTGGTCCTCTCGGTTTGTCCGTCGGTCTGAGGGTGGTGACTGGTCGATAGTCTCACATCAATTTGAGCCGACCGACAGCAACTTCGCCAAAAATGAGAAATAAATTGACTACCTCGATCCGAAATTCGAACCGAAGGAAAACCGTGCAGTCGGACGATGTTTTCGAGAAATTCTCGGGCCAGAGTTGCTGCTGTTGGCAAGCCTTTGAGCGGAATGAAATGCGCCATCTTGGAGAATAAGTCCACGATTACTAGAATCGTATTGTATCCGGAGCATGGAGGTAGATCGGTGATGAAGTCCATAGAAAGCGTATGCCAAGGGTGAGGTGGGATGTCAAGGGCGTAAGAGGCCTGCTGGTCTTTCCTTTTGACTCTTGTTTTGGGCGCATACTCCACAAGACATTATAAAGTCTCTGATATCTTTTTTCCAAGACGGCCACCAGAAGTAGCGTTTGATCTTTTCTGAGGTCTTGGCCATACCGGGATGTCCTTCCATTAAAGAATCGTGATAACAAGAGATTACTTTTTTCTGTAAATCTGTGCTGGGTAGGTATAATCGTTCTTGGAAATACAATAAGTTGTCCTTTACTGCAAAGTCCTTTCCCTGCAGATGCCAATTCTGTATGTCTGCTGGAGTTACAAGTTGCCTGGCTTTATCCTTAACTTCCTCTATGGATTCTGTGGCGATTACACCCAGAATTCTTTGTTCGGGAATGATTGGTACAGGTTTAGGGTTGATCAAGTGTTCTTCCACTCCCATCCGAGAAAGGGCATCAGCTTTACCGTTCTTTGTACCAGGCCGATAGGTAATTATGAAGTCAAACTCGGCAAAGAATAATGCCCAACGGAGTTGTCTAGAGGATTGGGCTTTTGCGGTTTTCAAATATTGCAGGTTTCGGTGATCCGTAATCACAGTAACGGTGTGTCGGGCCCCCAGCAGATAATGCCGCCAAGCCTTAAAGGCAGACTTGATAGCCAGAAGTTCCTTGTCAGTAATCGTGTAATTGATTTCAGGAGGCGAGAATTTGCGGGACCAAAATGCCACGGGATGCAACTGATTGGTTACCGGGTCCTTTTGTGATAGAACTGCCCCCATGGCAAGGCTTGAAGCATCAGTTTCCACGATGTAGGGGAGTTCGGGGCGAGGGTGTTTTAAGATTGGTGCAGAGATAAATTTAGTCTTCAAATCCTGGAAAGCTTGTTCCGCCTCGGTAGACCATTCAAAACGTTTGTTTTTCTTTAACAAGGCAGTGATGGGCTGGACTATTCGAGAGAATTCGGGGATAAACCTGCGGTAAAAATTAGCGAAGCCTAACATGCTTTGCACACCTTTTACGGAGGATGGTGATGGCCATTTGAGAACTGCATCGACCTTCTTGAATCCATACGCACTCCGCCAGGTGATAATATGAATCCCAAGAATTCAACTTCAGTCACGTTGAAAACACATTTTTCCAACTTAGCGAAAAGTTTGTGTTGATGCAATCGTTCGAGGACCATTTTCACGTGTTTACGATGTTCAGATTCCGATGAAGAATAAACGAGGATGTCGTCAATGTAAACAACAACACACACATCTATGAGCTCTCTGAGGACATTGTTCATAAAATATTGAAAGGCGGCCGGGGCATTGCAAAGTCCGAAGGGCATGACCTGATTTTCAAATAGCCCATACTTGGTGCGGAAGGCCGTCTTCCATTCATCGCCCTCTTTTACTCGTACCAAGTGGTAAGCTCCTCTAAGATCCAGCTTTGTATATATGCATGCTTTTCTGACTTGATCCAGGAGTTCAGGGATCAAAGGTAACGGATATCTATTCTTAACGGTGATCTGGTTCAGGGAGCGATAATCTATACAAGTTCTAAGGTCTCCTTCCTTTTTTGGAACGAAGAACAAAGCTGAAGAAGCAGGGGACTTGGAAGGACGAATAAACCCATTTGCCAGGTATTGATCCAGGTATTGTCGAAGGTGAAGGTTCTCAGGCTCGGTGAGGGCATAAATTCTACTACAAGGAGGAGTAGATCCAGGTATCAGGTCTATATGGCAGTCATAAGACCTATGAGGAGGTAGAGAGTTAGCCTGATCCTTCCGGAAAACATCTTGGTATTCTAGGTATTCGGGAGGTAACTGGGGAGTCTCTGAAGAAATTGCTGCCAGTGCAACACCAGGTGGAGGATGACAAGTAGAGACACATTCTGGAAACTGGACCGTTCTTGCTCGCCAATCGATCAGAGGATTGTGTTTCTCTAACGAAGGTATTCCTAGAATAATCTGAAACTGAGGGGCCTTGATCACATCGAACACGATCTTCTCATGGTGTCCATCTTGACTTACTAGCGTCACTTCTTGAGTGGTATGCGTTACTGGCCCGGAGGCTATCTCCGTACCATCCACCGTAGTAATGACGTCCTTTACAGCCTTGGGACAAAGAGTTAGATTCATCCTCAAAACCATTTCATGATCCACATAATTGCCGATGGCACCGCTGTCGACGTAAGCTTCAATTGCATGTAATCGATCCGGATTATCAGGGCTAATGAGGACCATAGGTATCACGAAATGCGAGGTCACGGAACTGGTTTTCACGCTCGGCAAGAGGACCTCTATTCTTGTCGGGCGAGGTCGTTTCCCTGCTCAGAGTTTGTAACTTTGGTAACTGCAGCTCCTACTGCCTTCTTGGCAGGTTTCACCGGACAGTCTCGAAGAAAGTGCCCTGAGTTTCCGCAATAGAGGCATAATTGCAACTGTTTTCTCCTTTTTCGCTCCTTTTGTGTTAGAGGACCTTTCAGACCCCCTATTTGCATGGGTTCCCCGGAGTCTACTCCTTTGGAAGGAGTTGGCGGTTTGGAAAATACTTGAGCATCAAACTTGGAACGATCGGCCTTCCTGTTCTGCAGTCTGTGATCTATTTGAACGACTAAGTCTATATAGTCCGAACAATCTTGTGGGGGATTCACTACTTGGGCTAACACATCTTTGAGCTCTCCACGTAGACCTCTATAAAACAGCGTAACCCTTTTGTCCTCAGGCCATTGAGTTTCCACTATCAGTCTGTTGAAAGACGCAATATAAGCCAAAAGGTCTTGATTACCTTGTCGCAACGAAAGAAGCTCATTGTCCAAGGCCTGCCCCTGTGAATGTCTTGCGAACAGTTTTTCCATACTGAGCTGAAAAGCTTGAAAATCATGGAGGACCGGATCATCTTGATTTACTAGAGGGATCGACCAGTCTGCCGCATTGCCACTAAGGTACGAAAGCACGAAAGCTACTTTAGCTTGATCAGTTGGAAAGGCTGCTGGCCGGCATAAGAAATGCAACCGGCACTGATTGATAAATACTGCAAACCTCTTTGGGTCACCAGAAAATCGTTCGGGCGGAGCCAGAGGTACATTCCCAGGTAGGTTGATCTGCACTGGATTCATAGAGGATGTAGAAGGAAGATTTCCCCCAGATGCGGGTAACGGGGTCTGTCCGGCTTGTGACTGTAGCAATTGTCTAGCGAGATCATCTGTTCGCTCCTTGGAAATAATCAGTTCCCTTCTTAGAGCGTTCGTTTCCTGACGGGCTGCATGCACTTCTGCCCTTAGTTCCCCAAGTAACTGGGCTAGCTGGTCGGTATCCGGGGTTTCCATAGCGCCTGGACGGGAGTTTTGTGGTAGGCTTTGCGTTCTGTAACGCTCACCTGATTCCCGTAGAGGCGCCGGTCTTGACTGGGCATATACCGTATCTTCAAAGGTGATGTGTAACACACGGCTGGCTCTTTGGGCTGGACCTCTGTGCACTGTATGTCTGACTCGAAGGGTAAGATGTCTGCAGATAGAAAATATGGATTAAGGAACTGGGTTATTGAATGTCTCTCTCTTCTTCCCTTTCTCTTCTCCTGTAGAACCCCAAAGGTTAACGCTCTCACCTTAGGTAAGTGAACACCGTGCTCTCCATCTGCCTCGGGGCAGGGTGCTGTAACCAGTTTCTTCACTGGATAAGGGGAGCAGGCCTCTTGACTTCAGAGGACTGTTGTCCGTCGTTTACTGCACGAACGGTAAGTTTCGAGTAATTCTAATGTCTTTAAAGTCTTTAGTAATGATGTCTCTTGTTTTGCAGGGTTCCGGCAATGGCGGATGACGGGCTGAAGTGAGTTGAAAATGGAGCCCGTGTGATGAATAGAAGCGCCTGGAAGCACGTAAGTAAGCGCTTGTTGCCTGCTTCCCGATGCGCTCTAACTGTCTTTTTATTTTGCAAGTACAAGTTCGGAGCGGCTGCAGGATGCCGGAATACCCACTGGGTTAGATGTGGAAAGGAGTAATGGCACGTGAGTATTAAAGTTCCCCAATGTCTTTAAACGCACCTTGTTTTGTCTTTCAGATGCGGGATGCAGGGCCGAAGGCCTCCGGAGCGTGCGAAGAGTTGGTAAGCTTTTGTCTTTCAGATGCCGGAATGCAGAGTGAAGACCTCCGGAGCGCACGAAGAGTAGGTAAGCCTTTGTCTTTGAGATGCTGGAATGCAGCGCGAGGCGTTGGTGACAGCCGATGGACCAGGTAAGTGGAGAGCTGTCACTGAAGACCGTAATGCTAACCTGTTCTTTCTTGTCTTTATAGGTGTTGCTGAAGACTGGATTCAGGATGGTAAGCCTTTTCCCTTAGGCCCAGGATCAGATGCAGAAGACACGATGAGCGTTCTGCTGCAGAGGATGCAGAATAACGCAAAGCAAGATTCATCCATCGGGTGTGGTTTAAATAGCCTCCTGTAGTGCTTAGGTGTCTCCTTCCACAGCCACGCCTAGGTAAGAAAAGAGTTCCTGCTTTCCAGAAGAGTTCCAGTGTTCTGAATCTAGGGAGTGGCTCCTGCCCCACCCAACAGGAAAAGTAGTTCCAAACAGAAGAGAATCAGAGGCTCAACTGGCAGGCAAGTAAGCAGCATGGTCTGCTGCAGGTAAATCCAACCAAGCATTATGAGCCCGGCGCTTCCAGTGCTGGGACTGGGCATATTTATGAGCCTGGTGCCACTGGCGCCAGGACTGGGTCCAAAAGGTCCCAATTGGGACTGGTTGGCACTCGGAACCTGGGTTATGGATCTGCTTCCAAGGGAGTTGGGAAAACCCTGACCTTTTGGAAGCAGAGATCATGACACATGCGCCGCCTCCCGTGGACGTTATGGTCCAGGGTGCGGCTTGGGGGCCGCCATTGCAGCGTCCCACCATGTTTTCGGACGTCGCTGTAGCGGTCTAGCATTTCCTTCACTGCGAGCCGGGAAGCTTATCAGCCATGCCCCCCCGGCTCACAGTGCGTTGCAACCCGCTTGGTCATCTCCCTGACTGCTTTGTTTCGGTTGCTGTTACGCTAGTCTCTTTCCTTTTTCCTCTCTCTCCTCTGCCGCCCCTCGGGCCGCTTCCAGCCTCCCCGTTTTTTCCCCGGTGCTCTTGTTTTCTTTTCCCTCTTCCTCCTGCTCCCTTGGTACTCTTCGTTGTTTCCTCCCCTTCTCTGGCTCCCTTTCTGCTCTTTCTCCGTGCTGTCGACTTCCGCTGGCCGTCATTATCGGCTACCTTACGGTTCCTTCGGAGCCCACTTTCCACCCGGAATCCTTACGACGGACCTCCGCTGCTGCTGTTCTGCCTCTGGGATTTTTTGTGCCAACAGGCTTTTTCCCCAGATTGTCCCTCTCGGAAGAGGGGCCGCAGGTAGTGCTATTCACAGCAGTACACTGTGGCTTCCTTTCGTGAGAAAGACACTTTCCCAGAAAAAAAAGAAAGGAGAAAGAAGGAGATGGATTATTGCGCTAGAAGACCACAGATATCATCCATTCAAGACCAATCTTCAGGTGAGGAGGAGGAAAGGGGAGAAAGTTTAAGGGTGGAGATTGAACAGTCTCAGAGGGCTGACAGATACACAAGTTGTTCATAATACATAATTACATAACAAATTGCCCAAGGTACATCTCTGTTCAAGTCCCATCTTCCTACGAGCTTTGGTTCAGAAATGACAACTTTTTTGCGCTTTTGCTGGGTTTCTCAATGTTAGTTCTGCACCAATTTTTATACATGCATGCACATACCATCTGGGCACATTTCTGTAATTTTTCATGTTCCTAACATAAACACAATGGCTGGAATATGAATAATTTCCGGGGTTCAGTCTCAGAACATCGCACAGATTCCAGCTTAGTCTTAAAGTGTGAGAAAATTTCTCATTTTAACAATCTCTAAGTTTCATATTTTTGTTAGTTCAGTACACTTTGCTATAAGCATTTTTCTAAACATACATTTACTTCCAATTCAATCCACATTTTCAGTTGGCCTGCCCCCAGAGCTGGGCTGAGTCAGAGGGTCACATGGCTTGCCTTCCTGCCAGAGCAGTTGTTGTGAGTTACACCCGAATTAGCATTTTCTATTCAGCCCAAGGAACCCATTGTTTCTTTCTCCGGGCAGCAGAGGAAATCTCCTCCCCTCCTGATTAACATGCCAATGCGATATCCTCCTTTTGGTGGGAATGAACAAGGTGTGAGTTTTTCTGGGGAAGAAAGCTTCTTGGAAGTTTTAACTGAATCAGGTTACCTTCTGGTCAGTTGTAACATAGTTCCTTGTGAAAATAAATATGTTTATAAATTTAAAATAAGCAAACATATTCTTTAATTCCAGTCTTTTTCAATATGAAATCAATGTGGCCCTTTTATATGGCATTTTGATGGAATTCTCTTCTTTGGCATATTTAACTTCTGAAACACCAGTTCTCCTGTCAGAATTAGAGATCGACAGCATCTGTCGGAGGCGAGTAACGGTACTGCACCCATTTTTGACAGCTTTCTTTCCATCAAGTATCTTTAAAAGAGGCTTTTGTTCTGATAACATATGATTCTTGCTGACATTGTATTTATGTGGATTCTTGCAGTAGAATAATGTGGAACACCCAACAAGGAGGTTGGATCTTTTAGGTGGTCTGTGAGCCATGATTTTTGCACATTTTTGAGAATCAAGAAAACGGATTTCCAAACAGCTCTGTGTTTCTTTTTGGCAATCAGCATTGCTTTTTCAAGTGATTTCAGGCTACTTTGTGGGTAGCCCAATGGTGGGTTTTGGCAGTGATCTCCTGTGCTCACTAAGTTAGGCAAAATTGGATGGCGGCCTATTTTTCAGATTTTTACTGTGCAATTTTGGGTGATTTTTAGCAAGCAGCATGCTTTCCAGTGGCCATTTCTGAGGGTTCTGCTGCCAGCAATGCACAATAATGTTCCAGGGCCTGGACCAGTGGGTTGAGACATCCCACAGTATAATTGATGCTATCATTAGTAAGTTCACCGAGGTCCCCAGCCCAGCAATAACTCCTGTCTGACAAGGATCTCTCTTAAAATTGTCAATCACCCATTTATTAAAATCTCTTAGGATAAACCTCGCAAAAATGTTGCAAGCAGCATCCAACATGGCAATCGGTCTGTAGTTAAAGGGGCATGACCAATTGCCCTTTTAAAAAATCGGGACTATGATAGATTTACGCCATGATGCTGAGATCATGCCAGAACTTAGGACCTGGAAGAAGACAGTATAAAGAATTCTTGCCCATAGCTCTGGGTGTTGTTTGAGCATATGGTTATTAAGACCATCGGGTCCAGGTCCAGGCTCACTTCATCTCAAAAACTCAGGACACCCTGTCCTCACTCTCCTCCTATCACCTCCCTCCCTCTCTTCCCGGCTCTTCCTCTGGCCCTTCTGCAGCCACCCGTCCTCCCTCCTTCTCTGCCTTTCCACTTTTTTCTGCTGACGAGGTTTCCAGACAAGTCCGATCTATGAAAGTCTTGTCTAAACAGGTTCACCCCTGTTCCTCCAAAACTATCAAGGACCACATCGACTCCCTGGCTCCTGCCCTGGCTGACTTTTTCAACCACTCCTTCGCCTCTGGGGTCTTCCCATCCCCCCTCAAGCACTCCCTTGTGCACCCTCTTCTTAAGAAACCCTCTTCCGACCCCTCCTGCCCGGCTATCGCCCAATCTCCATCACTCCCTTCCTGGGCAAGCTCCTGGAGAAACTTGCCATCTCCCAGCTTAACCTCCATGCTGAAACTGTTGGTAGTCTCCATGACCATCAATCTGGCTTCAGAGCGGCCAGAAGCACAGAAACTGCTCTCCTGAACATCCGTGAGGACCTGCTCTTGAACCTCGACTCCAACACTCTGTGTGTTCTCATTCTGCTCGATCTCTCTTCTGCCTTTGACACTGTCAACCATGCCATCCTGCTCAACCGTCTCCATGATAACCTGGGTATCACTGGTCAGGCTCTGGCGTAGCTGACCTCTTTCCTTTCCAATCGACCCTCCCAGGTCCAACTTGGGTCCTTCCTCTCTGACATCTTTTTCTCCACCTGTGGTGTTCCCCAGGGATCTAATCTCTCTCCCTGGCTGTTCAACCAGTATCTGGCACTCCTTGCCCACCGCATCGCCGCTCTCTGCCCCTACTTTCAGTGCTATGCGGACGACACCCAGCTCATTTTCAGGCTACCCTCGGCCTCCTCCTCTCCTTCCCTCATCTCTGACTGTCTGTCTGCCATCCAGGAATGGTGTGCCGCCAATGACCTCTGCCTTAAAGCTAGTAAGACTGAGATTCTACTCATCGGCACACCCACTCCCTCCTTCCCTGTAGCTCTCTGGCCAGCCTCGCTTGGCCCTCCTCCTGCTCCTACCTGCAAGGCAAAAAACCTCGGGGTCATCTTCGACCCCACACTCTCCTTCTCTCCTCATATATCTGACGTCTCTAAGAAGTCACACTACCAGCTGCACCTCCTCAGAGGTATTCTTCCTTTCCTCTCCTTCCCCCAGAAGCTCACTGTCTCCCGAGCCCTGGTTCTCTCGAAGCTGGACTACTGTAACAGCCTCTATCTTAATCTGCCTGCCTCCACTCTCCGCCCCCTGCAACTCATCCAGAACAGAACTGCGAGACTTGTCCTTGGCCTCAAGCCCAGGGACCGTATCTCTCCAGGACTGAAATCTCTACACTGGCTCCCAGTGGCTGCGAGGATTAAGTTCAAAACCCTCTGCATTGTGCACAAGGCCTTCTGGGGCCTGGGGCCTAAATACCTTCAACTCTCTCTTCCTAAATATCTTCCTTCCCGAGCCCTTCGCTCATCCATCTCCAACTCCCTCAGGGTCAGCCGCTTCTCGAAGCAACGAGCTGGTGGTAGATCTCTCGCCGTGGCAGGGGCCTCCCTCTGGAACAGCCTTCCTGCCTCCCTGAAACTTGAGGAGAACCATCTCCGCTTCCGGAAGCACCTCAAAACCTTCCTCTTTGCTTCTGCTTTCGCTCTCCCTCTCCCCTGCTAAATTCTTGACTGAATCTGCACCGAATCTGCAACTGGGCCACTCTCACCGACCTCGGTCCTGGGCCCAGCCACTCTCCTCTTGCACTGCCTCCCTGGCAACCCCTGCACTGAGGGACTGTCTCTGTATCCCTACAGCCCCCCCTTTCCCAGCACTTGTCTGCACTTACCTTGCACTTGCCACCAGCTGGCCCTATTTATTTACTTTATTCTACTTACTTGTACTGCAATTCCCCCCTCCCCTTTCCCTTTCACTTTTCCCTTCCCCCTACCCCTGCACTTGCGCGGTCCGAATGACACCTGGCCTAGTAGGATTGTTGTCTGTCTTCCCCTTGTTCCCCCCCTCCCTGCCTCGTCGCGCCTTGAAACACTTGTGTATAGGCACGTTACAAATGCCATATCATATCATATCAGGTGCCCTTGACCCACTTGATTTAAGTATAAAGTCTAAGCCATCCTCTTCCATTATTTGTAATTGACCTAGGTCACAAGTTGACTGTGTATCCCTTGGTGTCTCTAGGCCCGTATTAGCGTACAATGTTGTATAATGTCGTACCCAGTCAGCCTCTAATACACCATTTATTTGCACCGGTAACTGACATGATTGGTTAGCAATGTTAAATAGGGCCCAGATCTCAGATATATTCTTAGAACCAATTGCTTCACCCTCCTTTTGATATAACCATGCTTTATGCACCTTGATCCAATTCTTGTAGTTGTTTTTTAATGACTTAATAACTTTGAATCTAGTATCACTCGGCAGCAGTAGGACCAATCTTTTTTGTCATCGATGTATAGTATTACGCTCCTGCACCTTTTTGTCAAAGGTGTACCTGGGTGCATAATGATTGTGAGTATTGGTGCTAGTAGTCAGCTTAAAGACCTGTAGGGATATGGTCTAAGATTCCCTGGCCCATCCTCCTCTGGTCCCAGCTTCCTCAATATCTCTATCTCTATTAAGATTTTGTAGAAGTGAAGCGTTCCATCTGATCCTAGTTCTGGCGTTATTAACTGTCAGAACCGGACTATATCCTGACGTACCCCACTCCCCCACTGGATACCCTACTATCAATGGCAGTATGCATATCGTGATCACTATATGTTTGGTGCTGCACCTCACATTTGGTTACTTGATTAAAGGTGTTAGCATCAACATATATGTAGTCAATTATTGACTTAGAGGATCCCCTGCACCATGTATGACGAGCTGGTATATCCCCTTTGGATGAACCATTAAGCAATAATAACTTCTGATTTTTCATAATATTCTCCCATCTTGTGCATGCTTTGTTTTTCTCCGTGATCACCGTAGTTTAAATTACCTGCAAACATAGTATTTGTTATTTCGCTGGATAAAGATATTCTTTTTAGCAGCTCCTCTAGATCACTAACAAATTTAGTATCTGCTATTCCCATCGGATTGCAGTAAACATTATTCAGGGCAATAGCACCACTGGAGTGCAAAATTTTGACCATCTGTAAGAAGGGGTTAGGGACTTCCCAAGGAAGCAGTTTAAAATCCTGCCCACTTTTAACTGCCACCAACATCCCTGAGGCAGGTCTTCCTTTTGTTCTATTGATGGCTGGAGATAATAAAATGTCATACCCATTCCAAACTGGTGTTGTAAAGAGCCATGTTTCTTGTAACACTATTATACTATAAGTTGTAAGGTTAGTGCAATCATTTAATAAGTGCAAATGTCCACAGGTGTTCCAGCTAGCGATGGAATGTAGGCTTGTGGGTGGATGTGGAGGCAGTTATAGTGGAGTATTGTGATTTTGTTGGTCTAAGATGTTCCTTTGAGGCCTTTAATTTGAGGGGTTTCATTGAAGATGGTGATGATCATCTGTGTTATACAAATTCATCGCTTGATGAGCAATACACATTTTTCGAATATTATCAGGGCATGTCTTTATTTCATCATCATAGTTCACGGGGTCAATGGCCAGCAAAAAGCCTGGGGCCAAGATTTCTAATCAAGCTTGCCACAGGACATTGCGGACCATATTTGAAGTTATCCATAATCTAACGACCGAAAGACAGTCGTCATTTAAAAATTCTACCTGTGCAATATCACTTGACGTTATATCACCCAAACAAGGTATATCACTGCAAATGGCCAAGATACTGGCCCTACACAAATCGAACTGCGGAAAAGGCGCAGCACGACATTCTAAAATGAAGCGTTGATGCGTATTCAGATCCAATTTACATTTAGATTCCCTAGAAGTAGAGACCTTAAACTTCAACTCAGAAGGCCTATCAGTGTCTCTCACTTGTCGTGAACCAGTACTTATAACGCTCTTCTCCACACACACCTCAGGTCTCTTATGAATCTCATTATCTCTCAAACATCATTCCTATTTGGTTAGAGTGTAAATAACTATCCATTACTCTATAGATCTGCGCTTGGAGATTTTGGGGGATGTAATCAGGTTTGCTGGATATATCGGTAGTCAAGTTAATACTATCAAAGTTCTCACCGCACTTTGGGAGTGTATTGTCCGACTGCTAGGAAGATTGCAATACTTTGACATTACTACTGGTTTGAGTTATTCTTGCCAGGGGAGTATTTTCTACTCGTATGTCTATGTTGTCCCCTACTGGGACCAGTACTTGCTTAGGAACAGGGTTTCAGTCTTTGAATTTCATGAATTCATCTATAGATCTCCTTATCTCAGCCTTGCATCCTTCAAAATTTCATCCGTGTATGGGGATTTGTTAAAGTCACTGTAAGCAGTTTTGGAGGTAGTCAGGCCTAAGGTGGGTTTATTTATCAGTGACTGTCCACTACTCTGTTGTTATAAATCAGGTAGTTTGGGTTTTGCTAATGCCACCTCCACAATTTGTTGAGCGATTGGAAGCAGGACTTGAGTTTGCAGCAGCATTTCAATCATAGTCATTAAATCGTTAAGAGGTGGATAATCTTCATCCGAAATAACTTTTTTAACAGATCCACTCTGTCTTTGTTTTGTTAAATGCTTGAGTCTGTTTATGGTCCTATTATCACCACTCGGTCCGGAGGACTTAAAATATTTCAGTCGTTGGACAAACTGCTTCACATTTGCTCTCTTTCTTGGTGTCAGGTTCTTCAGATTTTTCACTTTATGAGTTAATATATTAATACTGTTTTTTTAGTCATATTAGACTGCTCAGTTGGTCGTTTTTCGAACATGTCATATGTAGTCACTTTATTTATGCTTATATTGGGTTCGGGGGAGATGGGGGATCTAGCGTGGAGCCGATTGCCTCTCAATTTCAGATGTTACCGGACGAATTATATTTTCAAAAAAGGGAAGACCCTTTTCATGCATATCCCAAACTTTTTCGGAGTTTAACTCTATAGCCGGCATTTTGGGAGCAGAGTTTTCAGTGCAACAGATCTTTCCATCTCTATTCTGTGTAGCGTCCATTCCACTTTTCTCATATCTCGCATTCATCCATCTAACAATACCATCAATCTTTTTCTCTTGTTTCGTTATTTTTAATTCAAGTATATCGAATAGTTTAACTATTGTCATTATAGTCGTGTTCATTGCTTTTAAGGTAATTTCAAGCAAAGGGCCATCCTTCTGAGAAGCGCCACAAAGCATAGAAGAATCAGAGGAAGCTCAGGGAGCAGGACATTTCCGCGGCATTGGGCGTGCAAAAGATCTAGAGAATTCAACTGAAATATCATCTGTGTGATCGAATAGACTCGGGGATTGGTAAAGACTTGTTTCAACCTCAGGTGCAAGCGCCTCACCCGGCAAAGTAACTTCTACCAAAGTATTCAAATCAATATGGGTTTTCACAGGGTAGTTTTAGTTTCATCTTGCATTACATCATCATAAGCGTTCTGTAGTTCATTCCCAATAGCATTCACATGCACTCTTACTTGTTCGTCACAACAGAGATCATCAGCAGGTGTCTGAGGAGCCGACTTAGTATTATCTTGCGAAATTAAGTCTACTATAGGAGGGTCATACGATACATCTACAATCTCATTCATAATATTTGTATCAGAGATAGTGACATTAGATATGGGCATCGCATTATTACATTTGCACAATTCAGGAGACTTTTAATTATCACAGTTTAAACTAGTTGCACAGTCAATAGGCGCAAGTAGCGTACAGAACTCAAGAATGCCACCAACAGCCAGTCTTTTGTCTGGCGCCATTGCAGGGTGACCGCTGATTTTTATTTTTAAGGCAATCGAAGGTGAAGGTTTCGCTGGTTGTAATATTACTGAAGCACGGGTGACAACCATGCGGGGCGGCATAGTAGTTCACAAGGTGTAGCTATGCCTTTTCCTGCCCTCTCAAATTACTTTGCAATACGATGATTAAACGAAAAAAGTAAAAATAATTATTATCATCAGCAAATGTATAGCCAATGGAAAAAGGCTCGAGAAAAGGCTACAAGAGAGAAGTCACGTCACGCTACGTTGTTCGCTGGCCGCTGATCAGCTGATCAGCTTAACAGAGTAACAGCGACTTCTCAAAGCGCGCGCGCAGAAGCGCGCATACTGCTCTTTTTGTAGACACTTAGGCAAAAGGGGAGGAGCCACTTCTAAAAACAAAAAAATAAACATATTTAGACTATTTAGACTTGTGTTAAAGTAAGTAACAAGTATTAGAAGTCTCCAATGTTCATTGAGTCTTTGCATACCCAAGCCAATGAACTTGGGGGAAACTGTGGATGTTCTCTATTTTCACAGAGCTGAACACTGTATTTGAGAGTAGCCGGCAGCGTAACAGCGACTTCCAAGTGACTTATCAAAGCACACGCACAGAAGTGCGCAGACTGCTTCACTTGTAGACACTGAGGCGAAAGGGGAGGAGCCACTTCCAAGCCAATGAACTTTGGGGAAACTGTGGACTTCCAAGCGACTTCTCGAAGCATGAGGGCCTATACTAATAAATTGCCAATCCTTACTTCCAAAAACAAAATGGTGTGGGATAACAATGTATGCAAAAGAGAAGTGGTCAAGAAATGATATGTCAGGATAGGTGAGCCGTTAGCTTTCCTTCCCCAAATTTTCAGCACGGGGCAAGGCAGCACATGTGGGCTTCGCACATAATCTAGCTTCTTGGCCACGAGGTAACAGTTCAACATATAGGCATCAGGGCCTTCTGACAAAGTCTCTCTCACAATGACAGTCTCTTAATTCAGAGGGCCTGATGCAGCAAACAAAACACAAAAGCTCCTTTCCTTTATCAAGGTTTCACTGTCGCAAGTTTAAGACTGGTCTCTCTCCTTCAGGCTCGGACCACGCTTTTACGCTGGAGGACTGCAGGATTCTTAAGCCTTGTTTCCTGGTCTTATGTGTTGTGCCTTGAAGGTTTCTTGAAAGTAACAGCTTCCTGTCAACGAGGTCAAGGGTGTTGCACCTCTCGTGAACCTTTCTACCCTTGTTCAACTGCCATCTCAAATCTGCTGTGCCTTTGTTTGTTTTGCCTCGCTCAGAGTGTTCTCTTCATGCTCCGACTTTTATTGTATGACGGAAATATAATGGAAGTCAGGTGTGAGTGAATGTCGATAATGAACTGACCTCACCTGACAATAGTATTGGGACATGTCATGTACACGGCTTGGATGTGAGTCTGTTTTCTCCCAGAATGGGCTGTCTGTGAGAAAGTGGTTGTGCCAGAAAAAGGGGAGGGCTCTAAATATCCCATCGGGTAGGATGGGATAAAGGTGTTACAGGGAAGAGAGGGATACTGTTACGCTCACCTGGTATCCACGGGGGCGCCACCCAGCCAGTTGGTCATTGGTGCCCTTCCCAATGATTCCCTGGTGTGGTCTTGGTGTCGATGGGATTCCCGCCTGGTTGTCGGAATCGGTGGGCTCTCCGTCCTGCTCTCTGGGCAGGGGCACGTTGTCTTTTGTCGGTGCGGGTGGTCCAGTTACTTCACTGACTGCTGCTCTTGTAGTGTCTTTCAGGTAGGTCTTATTGCGTAGCGCAGCGATGTCTTGTCCTCACTGACATGTGCCTTTCTCTTTTCGTAGGTCGCAGTGAGTTGCCAGCGCAGATGGAGTTCTGGAGCTATGCTGGCCGAAAAGCAACCAACCAGGTAAGTCTTTAAGTGCTTTGTGGTTGTAATGTCTCCACTACCTCCTTTACCGATGTCTTCCTCCTTTTCTCAGGTCCTTCGATCCGGGCGGTGATCTCCACCAACAGAGCTGCTCAGGAGCTGCGAGCAGTGAAGGATGATGAATGCAGGTAAGATTCTGCTGCTAACGATGTTCTTGGTTTTTCTGCAGGTCCGTAATTCAACAGGCTCGTGAGAAAGCTGGGCACGGTGAGCGTCACGTTGCTAGAAGCAAAGTAACGCGAAGCGTGTTGTCTTGTTCGGGTGTAGTTTAAATAGCCACTGTAAAGTAGTCCAGGTAAAGTAGTCCCTAGGCCACCACACCCAAAAGACTAGACCGCATAGCTTGGTTCTAGGAATTAAGCTATGTGGATGCCTCCATGTTGGCTGAAAGCCTAAATAAAGTAGTTCCTCAAGCAGATGTCTTTCCTTACTGATGAGCCTGGCACCAAAGGCACCAGGACTGGCCACAAGAGGGCCTGAGAAGTGGATGCCAGGCTTTATTAGTGATCCGATCCCTGATTCTACCTGGCCAATGGGCTTGCCAGTGGGGATCAGGGCTCGAGGGTCGTGACAGCACTCCCCCACAAGGCCCATCCCAAGGTGTGTCTCCTGCCTGGGCCAGGTTTAGTTGGGAATTTCTGATGAAACCTCTTGATCAGACGTGGTGCATGGATGTTCTCACTGGGTTCCCAGGATCTATCTTGAGGCCCAAACCCCTTCCAATCGACGAGATAGTACAACTTGGCTCTAGAGTACTTAGAGTCCAGGATGCCCTTGACTTCGAATTCTGGTTCTCCATCTATTAGTATAGGTTGAGGTGGTGTCTTGATTCGTGTACTGGGTTGCATTGGTTTTATGAGGGTCACATGGAATACCGGATGGATTTGTAGATTAGGTGGTAAGTCCAATTTGACGGCTGCTGGGTTGATAATTGCCTTGATGGTATAGGGTCCCAAATATCGAGGATGGAAGGTCCGGGTCCCTTTGATGGGTACGTATTTGGCAGCTAACCAAACCTGGTCTCCTACTTGATAGTCTGGGGCCTTTTTCCGATGCTGGTCGGCGAAGTGCTTTTGTTTTTCTTTAGCATGAATAAGATGTTCCTTCGCCTTTCTGAATGCCTGAGTGATGGTTGTATGAAGAGTCTTTACTGCAGGCATTTCCAAGCTGGCAGAAAGGTCAAGTTCTGATGTTCGTGGATGTCTGCCATACAAGGTGTAAAAAGATGTTTGGCCCGTGCTAGAATGTACATAGTTGTTATATGCGTACTCGGCTATCCACAGTAAGTCCTTCCAATCTCTCAATTCATGGTGCAGCATGCACCGTAAATACTGCTCGAGGGTCTGGTTGGTCCTCTCGGTTTGGCCGTCTGTCTGTGGGTGGTGACTGGTGGATAGCCGGACATCAATCTGTGCCATTGCGCAACATTTTCTCCAAAAATTGGATACAAATTGGCTGCCTCGAATGGAGACCAGAACTGATGGAAAGCCATGCAGCTTGGCAATGTTTGCCAGAAATACTTCTGCTAAGGTGGATGCGTCCGGGAGACCCTTGAGAGGAATAAAATGTGCCATCTTTGAGAACAAATCCACGATTACAAGAATGGTGTTAAAGCCTTGACTCGGTGGCAATCAGGGATAAAGTCGAGGGAAAGAGTGTGCCATGGAGCGGGAAGGATGTCCACTGGTTGTAGGAGACCCGATGGTTTCTGTTTCTGTGATTTATTTTGTGCACTGATGCCGCAGGACTGAACATACTGGACAATGTCCTTACGCCAGGTAGGCCACCAAAAGTTATTTTTTACCTTGGCTAAAGTTTTAGCGGTTCCAGGGTGTCCTTCGATCAGAGAGTCATGATAACCTGAAATGATATGCTGTTGTAACTCCTTCTCGGGTACATATAGCTGGTCCCTAAAATAACTTAACTGATCCTTGATGCAATATTGTTCTCCTTGAGTTTGCCATGCGAGGAAACATCCGGGTTCATTGACTGTCGAATTTTGTGTTGTAATTCAGCTTGTGATAAAGCTGTTGTGATACCCAAGAGTTTGTCTTCAGGTATGATGGGTGCCGGGTCTGGAGTTGCATACACCGTTTCATCGATGCCCATTCGAGATAAGGCGTCAGCTTTCCCATTCTTGACCCCTGGTTGAAAGGTGATCATGTAGTCATATTCGGCGAAGAAGAGGGCCCACCGTAACTGGCGTGAAGACTGGGCTTTGGCTGTTTTGATATATTGCAGGTTCCGGTGGTCTGTGATCACTGTAATGGTGTGTCTAGCTCCCAGAAGATAGTGTCGCCATGCCTTGAAAGCAGACTTGATGGCTAGGAGTTCTTTGTCCGTGATAGCGTAATTAATTTCCAGGGGTGAGAGTTATTTTGACCAGAAGGCCACAGGATGCAACTGGCCAGTTTCTGGGTCCCTTTGTGAAAGGAACGCTCCCATTGCCATACTGGAAGCATCAGTTTCTACGACATAAGGGAGGTCTGGACGCGGGTGCCGGAGGATTGGAGCGGAGGTGAACCTTTGTTTCAGTTCCTGAAAGGCTCTTTCTGCTTCCTCAGTCCAAGCAAACTTTTTATTGCTTTTTCGTAGCAGTACTGTGATCGGGTGCACAACCTGAGAGAAGTCTGGGATAAACCAGCGGTAAAAGTTCGCAAAGCTTAGCATGCTCTGTATCCCCTTCAGAGATGTTGGTGATGGCCATTTTAGCGTCATCCTTATGGACGTCCATTCTGATGCCTTTCGGCAAAAGGATGAAACCAAGGAATTCTACTTCGGTGACGTGAAAAAAACATTTCTCCAGCTTTGCATACAAACGATGTTGGCGGAGCTTGGTGAGGACTGAACGAACATGCCTGATATGATCTTGTTTTGAGGCTGAGTAGACCAAGATGTCATCAATGTACACTAAGGCGCAAACCTCAATCCGTTCTCTCAAGACATCATTCATGAAATATTGAAATGCTGCGGGAGCGTTACATAAGCCAAAAGGCATGACTTGATATTCAAACAAGCCATATTTGGTACAGAAAGCGGTTTTCCACTCATCTCCGCTTCTGACCCGGACCAGGTGGTATGCTCCCCGAAGGTCTAATTTGGTATAGATCTGGGCATCTTTGACTTGGTGTAGCATTTCCGGGATAAGAGACAAGGGGTAGCGGTTCTTCACGGTTATCTGGTTTATTGCGTGGTAATCAATACAGGTCCTCAAGTCGCCTTCCTTTTTCGGTACGAAGAACAAAGGACTGGCTGCTGGGGACTTAGATGGGCGGATAAATCCATTTGCAAGGTACTGGTCCAAATAGGATTTCAGGTGAAGGTTTTCTGGTTCAGTAAGAGCGTAGATCCTGCCGCAAGGGATTTGTGCCCCAGGAACAAAGTCAATTTGACAATCATGAGGCCTATGCGGCGGCAATGTGTTAGCCTGGTCTTTTTGGAATACGTCCTGAAAGTCACGATAGTCATCTGGCAAAGTATTAGTTACTCCCAGAGTAGAGGCTCTAGTATTGGAAGTCTTGGAGACACAGGAGTCGGGTTCCGGGTCAGGAGAGTAGCAAGTTAGGGAGCAGTTGCTGGAGAAGGTTAATTTCCGTGCCCGCCAGTCTATGAAACGGTTGTGAGCAACCAACCATGGCATCCCTAGTATCAACCGGAACTGAGGTGCCTTTATAAGATCGAACGAAATACACTCCCGATATACATCCTGGCATAGCAAGGTTACTACTGCTGTGCACTGGGTTACTGGTCCGGAGGCGATTTCCGTCCCATCCACGGTAGTCACCTTGTCCATGGAAGACTTAGAACATAAAGGGAGCCCCATCTCTGCTGCCAACTCTTGATCTATATAGTTCCCAACTGCTCCGCTGTCGATGTACGCTTCTACAGCAGGCATCTTTGACGATTGTTGGTGATTTATTAAGATCAAGGCTATTGCAAAGTGTGTGGTCAGTGGCTCTTTCTCATCACTCGACAAACTGACCTCTACGGTTGCCGAGCTTGGTAGTTTTCTGATTCCTTAACTTCATCCTTTTCAGTGGCCCCGAATGTCCTCCTTGGGGGTTCTATTGGGCAGTCTTTCAGAAAATGTCCTGGTTTTCCACAATACAAACAAAGTTGCTGTTGTCTTCTTTTATCTTGCTCTTGTTTTGTTAATGGAGGTCGTATCCCTCCGATCTGCATGGTTTCTACAGCGTTGTCTGGCCCCCGTGGCGCAATGTCTTTAGGCCGAACATAAACTACTCGAGAGTCTGCTTTGGACCGGTCTGCTTTTCGGCCTTGCAACCGATGGTCTAGCTGCACGACCAGATTTATGAATTCGGTACAGTCTCTGGGGGGATCAACTACCTGGGCCAAGACGTCCTTTAATCCGCCTCGTAAGCCTCGATGGAATAACGTGGTTCTTTTGTTTTTTGGCCACCTGGCTTCAGCAACCAGTCTATTGAAAGTCGCAATCTATGTTAACAAGTCTTGGTTCCCCTGCCAGAGGGATAAAAGTTTGTTATCCACTGCTTGTTCCTGGGTATGGCGAGCAAACAGTTTTTCCATTTCTCTCTGGAACCCCCCATAGTCCTGTAACAACGGATCATTATGGGTCACCAACGGCACCGACCAATCGGCTGCACTTCCACTCAAGTATGATAGGATGAAAGCTACCCGAGCTTGGTCATTTGGAAATGCCCCACGGCGACAAAGGAAGTAAAGGCGACACTGATTTATGAATGCTGCATACTTCCGTGGGTCGCCGGAAAACCTTTCTGGTGGTGCCAGGGGAACTGTTCCAGGCAGCATGATCTGTACTGGTGTGGGGGTATAAGATGGTGAGATAGGATTTTGCATCAATGGATTTCCTCCAGGCAGAGGAATCTGCCCTGCCTGCGATTGCAAGAATTGTCTGCTGATTTCGTCGGTGCGCTACTTGGTCACTATTAGGTCTCTCCGGAGTGCATTAGTCTCTTGTCGGGCTGAATGAACCTCAGCACAAAGGTCCCCCAACAATTGGGCCAATTGGTCAATTTCTGAGGTTTCCATGGCGCCCAGGTGGATTATTTATGTGAGGCTTTGCGTTCTGTTACGCTCATCTGGTATCCACGGGGACGCCACCGAGCAAGTTGGTCGTTGGTGCCCTTCCCAAAGATTCCCTGGTGTGGTCTTGGTGTCGATGGGATTCTGCCTGGTTGTCGGAATCGGTGGGCTCTCCGTCCTGCTCTCTGGGCAGGGGCGCGTTGTCTTTTGTGGGTGCGGGCGGTCCAGTTACTTCACTGACTCCTGCCCTTGTAGTGTCTTTCAGGTAGGTCTTATTGCGATTGATGGCGTTGTAATTCTTGCATGCCTTTTCTCTGTTCTAAATGTCTTGTTTTTTATCTCCCTAGGAGCGCGGAGTGTCTGCTTGGAGAACTGGATATGCTGGTTCTCACTGGGAGATGATGGCACGCTATAGCGCTATGATGCGGTAAGGAGGTGCTTTGCGTAGCGCAGCGATGTCTTGTCCTCACTGACATGTGCCTTTTCTCTTTTCGTAGGTCGCGGTGAGTTGCCAACGCAGATGAGTTCCGGAGCTATGCCGGCCGAAAAGCAACCAACCAGGTAAGTCTTTAAGCGCTTTGTGGTTGTAATGTCTCCACTACCTCCTTTAACAATGTCTTCCTCCTTTTCTCAGGTCCTTCGATCCGGGCAGTGAACTTCACCAACAGAGCTGCTCAGGAGCTGCGAGCAGTGAAGGATGATGAATGCAGGTAGGATTCTGCTGTTAACGATGTTCTTGGTTTTTCTGCAGGTCCGGAATTCACCAGGCTCGTGAGAAAGCTGGACACGGTGAGCGTCACGTTGCTAGAAGCAAAGTAACGTGAAGTGTGTTGTCTTGTTCGGGTGTGGTTTAAATAGCCACTGTAAAGTAGTCCAGGTAAAGTAGTCCCTAGGCCACCACACCCAAAACAGTAGACCGCATAGCTTGGTTCTAGGAATCAAGCTATGTGGATGCCTCCATGTTGGCTGAAAGCCTAAATAAAGTAGTTCCTCAAGCAGATGTCTTTCCTTACTGATGAGCCTGGCACCAAAGGCGCCAGGACTGGCCCCAAGAGGGCCTGAGAAGTGGATGCCAGGCCTTATTAGTGATCCGAGCCCTGATTCCACCTGGCCAATGGGCTTGCCAGTGGGGATCAGTGCTGAGGGTCATGACAGGTACCGCGTCCCAAACCCACTCCCCGAGGACCCCTCCCCCAGGTGATCCTCCCGCACTTGTCCACCCCCAGGAACTGGATCCAAAATTGATGGCCATGTCCTGGCCACCTGGATGATGTTAGTCCCAAATATGAGGCTGCTACTGCAAGTAAATGAAGACACACAAGTCACGAGGAACAAATATATGGAAAACAGTTTCTTAGTGCTTAAGCGGACCCAAATTTGTCAATGCATGTTTACAGGCATAGAGAAGGTGAGCAAAAACATGGGGAGCTAGCATACTTCTACAGTTTGAACAACATGGCAAATTCGTTCTAACCCATCATGTGATGAGGGTTCATGACCTACAGACATGGGCATTTTACTATGGCAACACATGATGAAGTACTTTACGTCATCTTTCAGACAATTTAATCTCTGGGAGCAGAGCAGAGTGGGTGTAGGAGTAGATCTTGTTCCTAACACAAGGTAACATTCCTCACGCTACATTATCTATGTTATTTCTAGAGTAAAAGGTCAGTCTGCATTTAGACTCAGTAGCTCAGCTTTTAGGAATACATATGCCGTGATTTGTGCTTCTTTTAATTGTCTAGATGCACATTCATAATTAGCTACGCAAAAGCAAGAGAATCCGGAAGACAGGAAGGCACCAAATTTACAGATTAGCTATGTTTGTTCCAGTTCTTCAAAGCTCTAAGTTAAAGACAAACAATGTACTCAGCAGATTTAGCATTCCTGTGCAGGGGCATGTCTTGTCTGGAGAGCTTTCGGAGTGGTAACTTTGTGAATCCCTACCGCGTTCGGAATGAAAACCCAGAAAGTGAGCAAAACAACCAAGATGGAGTTCGAAAGGCGCGATGGCGCAATTCAATGTGTATGTGCTTAGGCCAATATTACAATACAGAAATGTATGTATTTTTACAAACCCTCCTTTTGGCCTAAGCCAACACATTTCTAGTATTATGTGACCATGTATCATCATCAGAACAGCCAGAGTCATCATTGTCATATACATCGATAGCCATAAACTGTTTGATGGCAACATCTTGCATGATCAGGCATTAGTCATATTTACAGGAAGATGAGGACCAGGTTTTAGTCTTATTAGAGATCTAGAACAGAAATAACCTAGTGCAGAACCCAGAACAGGCAAGCATGGTATGAAAAAGCAGCAGAACAGAATTGCCCCAATGAAAATAGCAAGTGCTGAGAATATTTTGCAACCCCAAGTTCTAAGCATGTTCCAAGCCCATGTTTCAATGTCCCAATCCCCTTCAGGGACGTGAACTTCAGAGCTCAATATATGTAACCTTTTGATTGCTTGAAACACAGTAGGGGAGGAGTCAGGAACGTACACGCACCACGCAGACCCGACCATTTTGCATACACCACCATGTTCAGCTAACATGACGTCTAAAACCATCCTATTCCGAAGAGCTACTAACCTAATGTTACGCTCACCTGATATCCCCAGGGGCGTCTGGAAGGCTCTGAGATCTGGAACCCTGGATGCGTAGGAGCCCAGTGCTGAATAATGAATCTGAAATTACAGAAGGGAGGATTTGTGATAACTGTCTCTAATGGGTGAATCTCCCACCTCCATCTGACCGATACCCTTCCTACTGGGTTCTTTTCTCACCTTTGTTATTTGTAGGGTGAGCTAGCCGTCCTGCGTTTCTTGTGCAGGGGCGCTTGATGTTTGTTGGCGAGCTGGCCGAGTTGCTTCACTGGTGCAGTACGCCTTCCTTGGGCTCAGGCCTGCTGTGACCCTGAATCTTCTGGTAGCAGGTAGGTTTGTTAATTGTAAGTCTTTCTTCTGTTTATGGTGGTAATTCATTAATGTCTTTATCTCCTTCTTTTCGGGTGCGAAGGTCTAGATGCTGGCGTGCCGGATGGAGAGGCAAGTTTCTAGGTAAGAGAAAGCACGAAGCGCAGCGCCTTTATTGTCTTTTGAAGCTAACCTGTGTTTTCTTCTTCTTCTCCTCACAGGCCACTGTGGTGCTGCGAGTGGATGAGAGCGCGATGAAAAACATGGGCCCCCGGAATCCGTTAAGGTAGTACAGCGCTGTGCGGTTGTTTAATATTGAAAGGGAACCTGAATATGTCTCTTTTCCTTTGCAGATGTTGCTGTGGTGCTCTGGGTGGAAGCGTGGCATAGCACGATGGAATTCAGGTAAGACTGATGGAATTCAATGTTTTGGAAGCACGCGTTCTAATATTGTTTTTCCCTTTCTCGTTATTGCAGGTCGCAATGTTCAAACAGCAGCTGTGGTAGCGGTTCGCCGGAAGTCCTTAAGCTAGTACTCACAGGTGAGTGATGTTTCTTCTTCTCTCGGTTTCCACAGATTGCAGCCCAGTTGAGATGCTGAGTGCTGGATCGTGTTTTGTCAGGTAAGATAGACAAATCTTGTTCTTGTTCTTGCAGGATTATAGGAAGATTCTGAAAACTAGGAGCTGGACACCGTGAGCGTCACGCTGCTGGTTGCAGAATAACACAAAGCATGTTCTGCAGTCAGGGTGTGGTTTATATAGCCCAGGTAAAGTAGCACCAGGGAAAGTAGTTCCAGGCCTGTCACACCCAAAACACTAGACCGCATGGCTTGGTTCTTAGAACTAGACTGTGTGGGTGCTTCCATGTTGGATTTAAAGGCCCATGTACATAAATGTTTGAACAGCCCTTCCTTCCTACATATGAGCCTGGTGCCAAAGGCGCCAGGACTGGCTCCAGGAAGCCTTTTGCAGTGGTTTTAAGGCCCTCAGGGTTCTGGTGGGAGCCTGCTTGTGGCACAACTTGTGCCTCCTCACAGTGGTCATGACACCTAATCACTCTTTGTTCTAATGTCATGTTGAACAGTATGTCAGTAGTTTCATTAATAGTGTTTTCTAATACTGTAGCCAGTCTCCTAATATCCAGTGAGTTTATGATTTGGCCCCAAAAAGGAACCATGGCTTTTGCTACATCTTCCAAAACCTAGAGAGGGGAATCATCGCATATTCTGCTCCTAGGTCGATGCTTCAGTATGTCTGCAGTGATTGTCACATAAACTCCTGGCAATAGTATCCCAGATAACAAGTTCCCTTCCAATCTTCAGGTAACCATGGATAGGCTTTCTTTCCACAAACAAAGTAAATGGGTCCCCAATGTATAAGGGCCTATTCTCGTTCACCAGAACTGCAGCGTTTACACATTTAACATAAGTGCCTATATACCGGGAACCTTCTTTTCGCAGACATAATGGAACTGTGTCAGGATCATGGTTAATGGTGTAGGATGGAGGAATTGCTTCCCTGGTTCCTACTGGTGACATTCTAAATGTGATCACTGATTGATAAGACCTAGCATGCTAATCAGTACTTTTAGTGGAGGCAGTATTGGTCGTACTTTTATTCACAAAGACAGAGCACCCTAGAGGTAACAATACTATCTGGTCAAATTAATTAATGTTAGTTCCATCAAAGTAACAAGTGGCACTATCATTCCATTTCCCAAAAAATAAGGCTCTAAAGGATGCATAATAAGAAGTTAATAGGGGGAGTGGATAAATGTACCACCCCTGACCTTTCTCAATGTGTTGTGGTAGGTCAAAACATACCCAGCAATTAGTTTCGTTCAAGATCACATGAGTAGCATTCATTATCTGTATGCGTGTATTATTATGATATCCTTCTCTGTGTTTGAGATCAAGTGAGCGTAGAGTGTGAGAGTGTACATAGAGGATTACAACACATGCTACAATGGCTATTAATATGAGCTTCTCCTTTGTGGACCATAGCCCTCTAGATATGAGCTTTCCAGTATCAATACTTTCCAAATCCACGTTTCTACGTGCCCCTAATGTAGGCACTGTTATCAGGTTCTGTTAAGAAGCCTTACTGAAACAGGCTTTATAGGTTCATCCATAGGTGGCACCGGACCATGTGGCCGATCTTGCTTGTAGTCTTCTTCTTGCCCTGCCCCCCTCTGGAACTCCTTGAAGCATCTTTAGGGGGAATTGGAGGGAAGGTCGTTGGTTTCTTGGTGCAGTATACACACTACACTTTCCTAGTCTACAAAAATGTAATTCTCTAACTATTTCCGTGGTTGAAGATTGTACCTCGTTACTACAGATACAGAGTGGTCCGTGAACAAGGGATCAGAATCTGAAGAAAGTGATTAATTCTCAAGTTGTTTGGGTGCAAAATTAGGATCAGAATGGGTGCCCTCATTCAAAGGCACACACTTGTTTTCAGGATCATCAACCCCCTCCTTAATCCATCGGGCAAAAGGCAAGGGCACTCGTTTCAGGTGTGCCACATGTATCCAATGCTTTTTCCCATCGACCCGAACAGCCGTCTGAGTAGCCAGCAGCACCTGGTAGGGTCCTTTCCAACGAGCTACAAGGCAGGACTTCCTCTCAAAGTCCTTTATCAGCACAGTGTCCCCAGGTTGAATACATTGACCAGGTCCTTCGTATTTCTCGGGCAGAGCAGCTTGAACCTGTTGGTGAATCAAACGCAGGTTTTGAGTCAATTGGTCGCAGTATTCTGTCAATAATGGGTACTCTATCTCAGACAGTTTCTTGGGTCTAGGTGCATTCCATATATTAGCAGGTCTACCTATAACAATTTCATAGGGAGAAAGTCCTGTTCTTGACTGAGTCGAGTTCTCATTGAGGGTAAGGCGTCAGGCCATTTCAGTTTACTATGTGCACACACCTTTGCTAGTTTATCCTTAAAGATACCGTTATGAAGTTCTATCAAACGAGCGCTCTGAGGATGCCGCGCTGAATGAAATTGCTTATCATTTTGTAGCGCCTCGCATACATGTAGTATGATAGCCGCTATAAAGTGTGGTCCATTATCAGACCAAATTACTCTGGGTAACCCAAACCTAGGGAAATACTCTTTCAACATGGCTTTTGTAGTGGATGTGGCAGTGTTATCTCTCAAAGGGAAAGCCTCAACCCACTTACTGAAGGCGCATATTATTACTAACACATACTTGTAGTTTTGTCCTTGCTCCATCTTGATGAAGACAAAATGAATCACTTAAAATGGCATAGAGGGAGGTCCAGAACGACCCTTGGGTGCTGGTGTTATCAATGTTGTGTTGTAGACAAATCAGGCAGTTCTCAACGAATCATTCTGCAATTTTGGGAATGTTGTCATTGTACCATACTGGGTCTAAGTGTTTACAAATACTCTTCACACTAATGTGGGCTGGCCCATGTGCCATAGTAACTACAGCTGTGACACATGCATTGGGCTGCATCCACCTCTGTTTCTCATGGTCTACCCAACACCCCTCATTATCCAACACTGCAGGTCCAGAAGCACAAGATTCAGTCTCTTCCTTTGTGGCTTCAGCCTGAATCTCCTTCACATTATTAACACCCTCCTCTATCATACCAGCTTCAGCAGCCCACCTAGCAGAATCTAAGACATACATTCTTGAGTGTGGGTCGGTGGCAGTTTGTTTTGCTATTTTGTTTGCAAATGCATTTCTTTTTCCAATGTCGTCAGTCACCCTCTGGTGTGCTGCACATTTCATTATAGCTAGTTGTTTGGGAAGTGCTAATGCAGATAACAATTGCACTATGAAGGGACCATGCTGAATCTTTGTACCATGAGATGTTAAAAATCCCGTTTCAGCCCATAGTCTGCCAATGTTGTGAGCTACTCCAAAGGCATACTGACTATCAGTATAAACATTTACGCTGGGATATCTCACAAGCTCTAGTCGAGGCAACTATCTCAGCTGCCTGGGTGGAGTTGTGTGGAATTCTCTTGATTTCGATAATATTGTCTAATGTGATGATTTCATAGGCAGCAGTGTAGGTGCCATCAGGCAGTTTAAAACAAGAGCCATCACAGATTAGCTCTTCATCAGGAGATGTCAATGGTGTATCATTCAAATCGATCCTGCCTTTGTATCCTGTTCAGCAACGTACATGCAGTCATGGGATGCATTATTAGTGCAATCCACATTCAGAGGAGGCCAAAATTCAGCCGGATTCAAAGAACAGCATCTCTTAATTTTGATATGAGGTGCAAATAGGATCAACTCATACCTAGTGAGTCAAGCAGATGTGAGATGCTGAGTTTTTGTTCTATTTAACAGAACATCTACTGAGTGAGGTACCATTACGATTAAGGAGAGACCCAAAACCATACCCTGACTTTGTTTCATTGAGTCGGCAGAAGCAGCTGCAGCTGCAGCCCTGAGACATTTTGGCAAAGCACATGCAACAGGGTCTAATGTGGAGGGAAAATAGCTGCATGGTCTGCTTCTTCCCCCATGCCCCTGTTTCAAAACAGCCAAAGCACATCCTTCCTCTCATGCACGAACAAAACAAGTTATTTGCTATAGTTTGGTGTGTCCAATACTGGCGCGGAACATAACGCCTTTTTGAGAAGATCAAAAGCTTCTTGACAATCCGTATCCCAAGGTAACGGTAAAGCTACATCCTTCCATGTTAATGTCAACATTGGCTAAATCAAAAGTGAAAAATTCGGAATCCATTGTCTACAATATGAAGCCATGCCGATAGGGGCCTAACTTCTTTCTGCATATTTGGAACAGTCATGCCAGAGATGCTTTGTATGCGTTCAGGTGCAAGGCGCCTACCCTCCTTCGACAGGATATTGATAATATTGGAATTCTTTCAAAGATGCTTTATGGCCATGCTCAGCCAGATGCTTCAATAACAACACAGTGCCCTCCTTGCAAGAGCTCTCTAAATCAGCAGTAATAAGTAGGTCATCAATGTACTGTATCAATGTGCAAGAGGAAGGCAATTCAAGCATATCAAGTTGTTCCTTAAGGGCTCTGCTGTAAATACTCTCAGTGCATCCTTGTGGTATTCGTGTGAAAGTGAAAGAGCGTCCACAAGGGAAAATGCGAACAAGTATCTACTGTCTGGGTGAATGGGTATGCTAAAAATGCATTCTTCAAATCAATGACAGCCAAATGCATAGCCACAGCAGGAACCATAATCAAGATGGTAGTGATGTCAGGGACAATGGGAAACTGTGGTGCTACTACCTTGTTATTCGTGACAAGATCAATAAGAAAACAGGAGGGTAATGCACTGTCGCCTTTCTTATAAACAGGCAAAGCCGGGCTATTACATGCACTACCAGAAATCTCCTTGATAACACCTTGATGCATTAAATCAGAGACAATACTTTTAAGTGCTTGTTCACCTTAAGCCGATATTGTATACTGTGGGATACGTGGTAGTGTAATACTAGGCTTTAACCCTATTTGTGCAGATTCAACATTCAGTATCCCTACATCATTGTCGTTTACTGCCCATAAATGCGTCGGCACTTGAAATTCACTCGGCAAAGCGATAAATTGTGAAGTGGAATTCAGCTGGGGTGAAATGGTCAAATACACTCCATCTGGCGAAAAGTAAATCACTGCATGCAATTTCTTTAACAGATTTAATCCCAGCATATTATCACCACCATTCGTGGTCAATTCAAATGGACATGAGTCAGTGAATGGGCCCAAAGCTATTGGCACTGGTCGAGAAACCGGACTTAATAGTGGAGTATCAGAAAACCCTACAGAAATATTATTCTGCCCTGACAGTGGGATACCTGGAACCCACAGATGGTCAATGTAGCACTTCTGTGCTCCTGTGTCCACTAGAAAAACGTGTGCACTATTCCCAACCTTCATTTCTACGTAGGGTCCTTTCTGATCTACGGGAATAGGAATAGGTTCCAGATTCTGCTTCGGGCTGTCCTAGCAAAACAAAACATTGTCAGATGTGAAATCGTCAGTGAAAGAAGAATGTATAGGATTGTCAAAAATATTTGTATTCCAAGTATTTTGTTGGAGGCACCCCTAATTACCTGTATTATTATCCTGTGGTTGGTTCTGTTGATTCTGGGCAAACTGATTCCTATTCGGTCCTGGCATGCCATTGCAACCTCTCGATCTTCTACCAATCGTACTATTTGTACCATTCACTCTCTAGTGGAGGACCGGACACTGTGTCCTCCAGTGACCTTCTTTTTACAATATGTACATTGGTTCATATGGACAGGCCCTGCTTGCAGTATGAACTGGACTCTCTGTTGTGCATTCCCACAATTTGTTGCAAAGGTACTCTAGTTTTTAAATCTCCCTTTTTCTTCTCTATTTTCTCTTTCTCATTGTTAACTCTGTTCTCGTAATACTGAGCCATAGCGAGAACCTCAGATTGCGACTAACCTGCCATGCACTTTCAGAGGCAGTGATTTTGGACTGAATGCCAGGCAATAACTCTTGTACAAATTTGTCAACTAACAATCTCTTTCCGGGTTCCGTACTCAAATCGTGGCCACTGAAATCTGAAAATACCTGTTCAAACCTATTGTAAAATTCGTTTTTTCTTCTCAAACATTCATCCTGTAAATATTCTACCATAACCTGTAATACCTTTCTTTGCATAGGTGGAGAATGTTCTCTAAACGTGCCATGAACCTCAATAGGCGAAAGGGAGGCATCTGAGATCCATCTAAGAGCGTCTCTTGTGCATATGCACATTTCTTCAATAACTGGTTTCGGTTGAGGCAAAAATCATCTCTTCACATATGATGTCTGTCGTATACCCTCGTCCAATGCTATTTGATGCAAGCAATCAAGTTCATGTTTAAAGAAATATAATTTCGATAAATGTTCATGTATTTTTAGTTCTGAATCTCTAGTACAAGACAAGAAATTCAGATCCCGCAATCCTTGTGGAACTGCTGAATCAGTTAAATCACCCCAAACCTCAGCTAGGTATAATCCCATCTGTTCTATCAATATTTTCTGTTCAGGGATATCCCCATGGTCTGATAGAGAAATCGAAGTGGCTGCTTTGTCACCCCTTCTATATATGTTTGTGCCCAATCCCGCAATTCCCTCTTATGTGCTGGAGGTATCGCACTACGTGTTACAATCCTCTGATCGCGAGCGGTATTGTCATGTGTCATAAGTGGAGTATCAGAAGTAGTCGGTAGCGAAAATAGAAGTAAGTCACGTGCACTAGGCGGCAAAGGAAAATCATCGGAACTTTTGACTAGTACAGGTAATGGTGGCTGTGCTTGCTGTGCTTGTGGCTGTGGCGATACACATGGAGGCGGTGCAGTAGGGGACGTTTGTCTTTCATTCAATAACTTATTTATTAATTCATTGGATGCATGCAAGTTTTTTGATGGGTATATTTGGTGCACTTTTACTAATTGAAACCCCCTATCCATACTCCTAATAGCTTCTTCTGGCTTTTGCTGATCATCCGATAAAGCTTTTCCAGCTTGTGTAATGTGTCTATGTGCATGTGTCTCTCTGCTTTTGAGGTGTTGGGTGGCTTCCTTTCACCAAGCTCTAACAACGTCAAATGCAGCAGGCCCTGCTTTCTTGTGCAACAATACGGCCTCCAAATGCTGAATTCTAGCCAACTAAAAACTCCCTAGTTCTGGCCCTTCAAGTTCTGGTTCATGTCTGGTTTGAGGATGCCAAATACTTTTGAACACTATAGCTCATAAACCAAATTTTAGATACATCTCATATGCCAGCGACCCTTCGGGTGGCGCTGGTTGACTATGTTCCAAACCATTTGGTTGTCTTCTTCTGCAACAAAGCGTTGCCCAACAAGATGACAACTTACTTAAACCAGGCATTTATCTGAAAATGACAGTTTTACCTGGCCAATATGTTACACGTAAAAAATTTACCAAAACAAAACAAATATCAAGTTCTGTCAGTTTCAAACAGACTCACCTGATTCCTATCAAAATATCAAAGAAAGTTGCCCCATCAAATCAAAGAAACCCACGTTGTGGCTGGTGCTCTTCCCAAAAAGCATCTAGTCCGGGAATCTCGCTGTGACGACCTCTGGGTGAAGCGTGGCGAACGGAGACCGTAAGCAGCAGTCTGCGAGTAAATGCATCTCTAGGTGCAGGGACCCCCGATACTCACTGATCTCGGTTCGTTAACTTCGTCCTCGCAATGCGACGGGGAGTTATCGGAAGAGCCCACGTTCCGGATGCCATCTGTTAGTCCCAAATATGGGGCTGCTACTGCAAGTAAATGATGACACACCAGCCACGAGGAACAAATATATAAATAACAGTTTATTAGCGCTTAAGCTGACCCAACTTCGTCAATGGATGTGTACAGGCATAGAGAAGGTGAGCAAAAATATGGGGGACCGAGCATACTTTATATAGTTTGAACAACATGACGAATTAGTTCGAACCCATCATGTGATGAGGGTTCATGACCTACAGATGTGGGCATTTTACTAAGGCAACCCATGCTGAAGTACTTTACGTCATCTCTCAGACAATTTACTGTCTTGGAACAGAGCAGAGTGGGTTTAGCTAACTAGAGTTTGTTCCTAACACAAGGTAGCATTCCTTGTACTACATTATCTATGTTATTTCTAGACTAAAAAGTCAGTCTGCATTTTGACTCAGCAGCTCGGCTTTTAGGAATACATGTGCTGTGATTTGTGCTTCTTTTAATCGTCTAAATGCACATTCACAATTAGCTATGCAAAAGCAAGAGAGTCAGGAAGACAGGAAGGCACCTAATTTACAGATTAGCTGTGTTCGTGCCAGTTCTTCAAGGCTCTAAGTTAAAGACAAACAATGTACTCAGCAGATTTAGCATTCCTGTGCAGGGGCATGTCTGAAGAGCTTTTGGAGAGGTGACTTTGTGAATCTCTAGTGCGCTCGGAATGAAAACCCAGGAAAGTGAGCAAAACAACCAAGATGGAGTTCGAAAGGCGCAATGGCGTGATTCAATGTGTATGTGCTTAGGCCAATATTACAATACAGAAATTGATGTATTTTTACAATGACAAGTCCCCGGGAACTGGCGGGTGAGACACCTTCTGGTTTCTCACACATCCTTTCCCTATGCAAGGTGGATAGGCTTAGTCTTTTTCAAGGTCCTCTAAATTTAGGACTGTGGAGAGAGCAAGGAGAAGATGTATCCAGGTGCTCTTGAATATTTTGTGAGTTTTGTTTCCTCTGGTCTAGTAGAGGCGGGTCTTTGGTTTGTCGCCCGAAGATATCCTAACAATTGAGACAGGGGTGGTGATTTTGTCATTAGATCATTTTGAGGTTCAAAGGGTACCTCTTGGCTAATGGTAGGTTAATGAAATTCGGTTTCCATCCACTCTCACACCAGAGAGGTTTGGGAGCAACCTTCAGGTTGCCAACAAGCCTGGGGTACAAACTCTCTAGGGGAATTTGGGAGATTTTGTAAGAGAGTAGAAAATGTGGGAACGTCTCTTCCCACGATGACTTCTTTGGGGAGTCCAGGAACAATGGCGGATCACACCAGCCATGATTCCCCCCTGATGTTAATGTACACAGGTATCTTGGGATAGATTTCATTATCTCTGTGAACGCATTTGTGACTCTAATTAAACAAGCCTTTTCTAGGTCTGCTGTCACCCATTACAGTGGTCTGTTTGCTGCCTGAATCAATTAGCGCTTTTACTGGCCTTCCATTTACTAGGGCCTTTTCATATGTAAAGTCAGTTGAAGACTGGCATAGACGTATACTGAAGATTTCAAGATCTCATGTTTCTTCCCACTCGTCTCCTCAGAGACACCCTATTTCCACTGGTTCTTCATTTAGAATTTTCGGGCAATGTCGTGCCAGATGGTGCGATTCCTCACATGAAAATCAAATAGGGGGTGACGGTTTAAACCCTTTAAATTCTTCTCTTCTGCCTTCCTCTCTACCCTTTGGAGCGGGCCTTCTGATTTATATTCTTTCTTTCGAGGTCCATTCTTTGGTTTTAGGGAGCCCTCTATTTAGTACCTGGGTTTCAGAATGGTATGTGGGTTTGTGATTCTTCCACTCTTCACTTCTGTGTACAGAGTGAAAATGTTTTGCTGCGTCTGAGTGATTTTGGGCAGTTTCAATAGCCATGACTAGGGTAGGTCGGTTTAGCTGTAATACTGCTTTCTGTAAAAAAGGAGGTAGAGAATTGGTAAACTGCTCCAGAATTACATTTTGACCACTTCTTCCACGGTCTTGTTTTTAATCAAAAGGGCTACTGTGTTCTTAATTTGTTCCCCAAATTTGAGGAGAGTTTCCCCAGGGTTTCATCTAATAGCCCTTAGTTTCTGTCAATAGCTGTTACAGGTTTGGTGACTCTTCTAAGAAGTCATTATTTTATGGATATAAAGGTAGCTCCCTGGGCAAGGTTAAGTAGCTGGTCTGTAGCTCACCTTTCAATAGAGGTCCTAAATAACATTTTCTTCCCACGCCAATTGCTCAGCTAACCGCTCGAAATTCAAAAAGAAATTCTCTAGATCTTCACCCTCCTGATAAGGTTGTAGTATCCCTTGAGGTAGTATGGGTCTGGCCTGTAACTCAACTCATTTTGTTAAATTTTCTTGAAGATGGGTTTCGCCCTGCATTTGATGGGTGGCCAGTTGGCCCATCACATCTTCAAGGTCGGACATATCTTTCAGGGGAGTAGGGGTTCCCTGCGTGACATTGTCTGAATTGAAAAAAGGGTGTCAACTTCCGAAAAGGGTTTTAAAGGCATGTGATTCTTCGGAACTAGATCTTGATGGAGGAGAAGATCTGGGTGGGTGGATCTTAACACATGATGGGCCAGGAACTGAAACTAGTCCGGTACCAATGGAAAAAGGTTTAGGGAAAGGCGGATTCAGGGCGCTAGGTCTAATGAAGATCTGCACAGGCCTTATGTGTAAGACTATTTGATCCCATTGTTGGATATTATATGGGAGAGCAGAAGGGTATGTAACAAGACTTGGGTTTTGAAAAACAAATATTATTGGCAAATTAGGATTTGAAGCTCGGAGTAAAAAGTCTCTTTTATGGTATATATTCTATCAGACTCAAGGAGTTCAATAATCCTATTTTCTCCTTCTGGTGGTATGACGATTATTAGCATGGGTTTTAGATTTTCAGCAGTTGAATCATATCCCACTTCTGACACCACATGTAAGGAAGTCATTGTATCAAACAGTGAAGACAGAGACAAGTGATCACAGTTCAACAGTGTTTATTGAACTTCAAAGGGTTGGTAAGACTCCTATCTAGAGCTATATATAAAGATGAGATCAAGCTATGACCATCAAATAATAATAACGCAGTCCTAGTGAAGTCTGTTAAAATAAAAGTGCCTATACTAATAAACCTATTGCCAATCCTTACTTCTTTGGAAGCAAGATGACACATAGCAACACAGGATCGATACTCGGGTCCACGCGCAGACACCTCTGGGTATTAAGAGCGTCATAAATTGTTTAGGCCAAAATGTTCACAAAAAAATGTGTGAATGCGTGATTTGGCCAATTTTCAGGCATTCAAAAAGTTTGACCAGATCACGCATTTGGTGCTGGGGGCTGCAAGGGTGTCCCCTGCACCCTTGCTCACTATATTGTGAGCGGGGGTTGTGGGGTTGTCCCCTGCAGCCATCCCAACAAAACAAACAAAAAAGGCTGCAGGGGTGTCCCCTGCAACATCCTGCTCACTATACTGTATAGTATAGTGAGCAGGGGTTGCGGGAGACACCCCTGCAGCTTTCCCACAGTTCCAAAAAAATATAAAAATAAAAAAGGGCTGGAGGGGTGTCCCTCGCAACTGTCCAGTCACTGGAAAACACACAAAAAAAACAAAAAAGGCAAAGGACCCTGCGGTGTCCGTTCCCGATCACGAAAGGTAAGTAGGGGGTGGGGGTGTTTTGGGGGTGTGGGTGTGGGCAGGGGTTTGGCCAAGTGTGAAATGTTCAGGGGAGAAAAGACCAAAAGTTATTTCTAACAAATAACTCGGTCATTTCTCCCTCGAACATTTTTAACTTGTTCATTCAACCCCAAATCTTATAAATAAGCTATCATATCATATCATAAATAAATAATTGTGTGGGATAACAATGTATGGAAAAGAAAAGTGTTCAAGAAATGATATGTCAGGATAGTTGAGCCGTTAGCTTCCCTTTCCCATGTTTTCAGCATGGGCCAAGGCAGCACGTGCGGGCTTCGCACTCACCCTAGGTTCTTGGCCACAAGGTAACAGTTCAACACATAGGCATCAGGGCCTTTCACCAAAGTCTCTCTCACAATGACAGTCTCTTAATGCAGAGGGCTTGATTTCTTCTGCAGGAAAGGGTGTAGGGGTTGAGTTTCTAAATATCCCATCGGGTAGGATGGGATAAAGGTGTTACAGGGAAGAGGGGGATACCACGTCTCACCATCCAGTGTCCTGCTTCAATCCACCTGGAGAATGGGCATACTACTACAATCATATACCTATTTCCTTGACATACGTTGATCATATCGACATAGTCAATATGTATATGTAGGAAGGGTCCTTCTGGCCGGGGTATAGTACCTTTGATCACCTTCAGAGTGTGACCGGCCGTGAACTGTTGGCATGTAAGACAATTGCTGATGAAGTTTGTCACATGGGAGTTTAGCTCGGGGCAGAACCAGTCTTCCCTAATTCGTGCTGCAATTACTTCCTTGCCAGTGTGAGCTGGGTGGTGTAATTGGCTCAGAGCGGTGTTCAATAGGGCCAGTGGCATTACCATCTTCCCACTGTTATCCTGGCGCCATAGGGCGTCAGTTGGTGACATTGTACATCCTCTTTTTACCCATATCTCCTTTTCTGCCATTGGTGCTGCTGCTTGTAGTTCCATTATCTGGGTGGCTGGGAGGTGGGTGTACCCTTCTCTTATTAACATCTCTTTTGCTATTCCCCTCCCACTTCCTCTTTCTGACTCCGGGGGGTTCCAAATCTCACCAAAGTACGCAGCATACTTCGCATAGGCGTCTGCAGCCGCATTTCCTTTGGAGACATGATCGTCGCCATTGGTATGTGCCGCGCATTTGACTAAAGCTAACTCTTGGGGGTCATGTATTACTTCAATTAGTTCAGCCAGCAAGAGAGCATGTTGCACTGGAGTGCCGTCAGCTCTCCTGAAACCTCTTCTTCTCCATTTAGACAACCCTGAATGGACAGTGGATGTGACATATGCACTGTCAGAATATATGGTCACTCGCTTGTTAAAGCTTTCCTTCAACGCCAAGATCAGTGCAACCAATTCGGCCGCTTGAGCAGAGTAATGTTGTGGTAATTGTACACATTTCATCGCCACACACACAGGTACTTCTGTCATTTTCACCACAGCCGCCCCCGTTCGTCGAATCCCGTCGGATTGGTCAATTGTTGATGACCCATCAATGAACAAAAGCTCACCTCCCTCTAGTGCGTTCTCCTCAACTTTCCTGGTACATGAGTACATTTCAGTGGTTTGTGTACAGTCGTGTACATAGTCCCCCTCCTCAATTTCTTCTGCTATGAACCTTGCAGGGTTAACCGTGTTGCATCTAACTATTGATAATTCCGGTCTGGACAAGATGATCTCATACCCTGACGCCCTTTGCGTTGTTAATGTAGATTTAGGCTTGTTTAATATTGAAAATAGTGCATGTTCCACAAACAAGGTGGTTGGGCACCCCATGGTTATTGCTGATGCCTTTTCCACCGCGAAGGCAGCCGTGGCGAGGCCTTGTTCGCAAGGAAAATGTCCTAACATGACAGGGTCTAGGTGACCGCTGTAGAATGCTACTGGCTTGTAACCCATGCTTGTTTTTTGTGCCAGTACTGCTTTTCATCACGGCTGAGTCACAATGTGAAAATATGAAGAATTGGCGCTCATAGTTTGGGGAGGCTAGTACTGGGGCAGTGGATATTGCGTCTTTTAGCTCATCAAAAGCTTCTCTCATTTCCATTGTCCACCCCAACTTATTCCCCCCTCTGTTAGCTTCTTTTAGTCCCTCAAGCAGGGGCCCTATGTATGAGCTATAGTCAAATACCCATGCTCGGCAGTAGTTGCATAGTCCCAGGAACTGTTGCAGTTCCCTTACTGTTTGTGGTAGGGGTGTTTTGGAAATGGCCTGTGCCCTTTGTGGTGCAATCTTTCTTCCGTGTTGTGATATGAGTTGGCCAATATAAAGTACCTGTTCCTGACAGTACTGTAGTTTTTCTTTGTCTACTTTATACCCTTTTTCTGCCAATGTCATTTGTGCTGCAAATAATTATGTCATCAACATATTGTAGTACTGTACTTTCCACGTCAATGTTACCCAAGTCCATTTGTATTACCCTGTTAAATATTGAGGGTGACTCACAGTAACCTTGTGGCAGTCTGGTGTGTTTCCATTTTGAGTTCCTGTAGGTGAAGCTAGTCAGGTCTTGTGAGTCTGGGTGTAGGGGTATCGAGAAAAAGGCATTTTTGAGGTCTATCACCGTAAATCGCGATGCCTCTGCTGGAATGCCACACAAAATTGTGGCCGGGTTTGCTGCTATTGGGTACTCTGCTTCTACTATGTTGTTCAAGGGCCTGAGATCCTGTATGAAGCGCCAAGAACCCCCTTTAGCCTTGCGTACTGGGTAAACGGCAGTGTTACATGGTGATTCCGATGGGACCAATATGCCATTGTGTATGAGGGCTGTAATTGTTTCATATATGCCCTCATCTGCCTCTTTTGACAGTGGGTATTGTTTCACTCTGGGTAGTATTGCACCTTTTTTCAATTTTATCCTCACTCCCCCAATGCTTTTTATGCACCCCACGTCATAGGGACTGATAGTCCATAATGATGTAGGTACAGTTGCCATATCTTCTTCAAAAAATGGGACTGGGGTGGATGTGGGTGCCTCAAGTGCCATTGCCATTTTTTGTGCTACTTGTTTGTAATTAATTTTTAACCAAATGTCCACACTCATCATAAACACCATTTCACCTTCTTCCTTCCCTTCTGAAAACAGCTCCTCATCTGACACCTGGGTTAGTCTGCACCCTTCTGCTAGAGCTATCACCGCCCTCCATGCTCTTCCTTCTCTGTCTTGGGCATGTACTGTTATGTAATCGGCAGTGGCCAATATGCTCTCTATGCTCACTGAAATCACTTTTTCTTCTTGTTCATTTGTTGGTGTCTCAGGTCTAAACAAGTAAGCTGCTGGTCTCCTCCAAACTTTTCCTTCAATTCCCGGTAACCATGCAATTGCCATGTCTGTCCCGTATTGGAATAGTTCACCATCCATTGGCTCGGCCCTAACCACTGTCTGTCCACAGTACGCTTGCATTATTTGTCGCGCAGTGAGCATGTTAATTCCTGGGGTTGAGCATATTATGCCATCCTCCGTGAAGGAGATCATCATATTTAGTCTGCTCATGATATCCCTTCCCATTATATTCACCGGTGAGGCCCTAGAGTACAATAGTGGGACTGATATATCGTAATCCCCTATTGATAAGGGAACGTTATCAGTAAAAGGAACCAATCCTCTAGCCCCAGAGAACCCTTGTGTGTTCATAGCTTCACCTGACATCTTAAATTTACCCTCCCTTATGCATGACCGGGTTGCCCCAGTGTCAACAAGGAATGATAATTTTTTGTCACCTATCGTCACCTCTATGCGTGGCTCCTCCGCACTATTGGGTGTTACTGACAGGATGGGACACACCAAGGCCGTCTGTGGGCTGTCCTATTGGGGGTATACCGACTGGCCACTTCCCGTGTAAGGGTTGTGTCCTAAAACCGTCACCCTACCGAGTTGTGTTTGCTGTGGTTGTATGCTGGTAGAAGGCACGATATTGTTTTGTATTTGTGCTGGTTGTTGCACTTGCTGTGTTTGGGGTTGTTGTGGTGACACCATCTGTTGTTGTTGTGGTGAATATGTCTGTGGTTGAGGTACCAGATGTCGTTGGCCATTCCCCATTGGAAATGTCTGCTGTCTTTGGGTGTTCTGTTGTTCCTGCAGGGATCCCTTGTTGCCCTTGCTCGTTCCAATATTGTGTGCTTGGTCTTATTCTACATGTACGTGACATGTGCCCTACCATTCCACATATCCAACACACTGGTGGCTCCCTACTCTGCCATGGGAAATTTCCTGTGTTATCCTGATATACTGGTTGTCCGGTAGGGTAGTAGTTTCTAAACCCTCCCCCCTGCTGTTGTGTGTTATATCCAAATCCTCTTCCTCTCAACATTCCTCCTCGCCCCCTGCTGTAGTTATAATATCCGGTTCCACTCATGTTGGTTGTGTACGGTGGGGGCTGCGAGTGTTGTTGTGCTATGGTCAGTGATTGTTGAATTTGAGTGGGGTCCTGTGCAGCCACTACTTGTGTGGGGCTTTGAGTCATTGTTGGAGGTGTGGTTATTAATGAACCTTCCATTGTATATTTATTCAGTTTTTTCTGAACTAATTTAGCCTCTTCCGCTTTTCTATCCTCTTCCTTTTGTCTTACCTTCTCTCGCCATGTTCTGCAATGATGCACTATCGTCAGCTGTATCTCTGGCCAGGCTTTAGCTTCCATCCCCACTACTTTCTTCAGTTGTTTCTGTACTACCTCTGGGAGTCCTTGTACTAGTATGTGGTAAAATATTGCTGGTGTCTTGTCCCACGGCTCTCTAGTTTCCATGCGCCATTTCTCTTGAATTTCCTGGATATAATCAACAGGATCTTCATTGTCCCTCATCTTGCGTGAGGTAATTGCTCCTATGTCTGATGTGTCTGGGTACTGTACCCTTAAAGCTTGCCATAATGCATGTCTGCAGTTCGCAAATGGTGCCCCATCATGTGACGTGTTTGTTATTGTTACCCCGGGAAAGCCCGCCCTCTTCCAGATATCATCTGCTGCATCCCCTAATATTGATATCAACAATCCCTTTACGTCCCCCACTGCCAACTTCTGTCCTGCAGTGTGTTTTTCCATTTCGTATATCCATTTACCTGCACCTCCACTTAGTGATGGGAGTCTGCACTTTATATTTTCTTTGTCTGCATGTTTCCAGGGGACGTATTGTGGTCTGACCCCTCCCCTCTCCAGAAGTGGCATCAAGTTATGTCCTTGTTTGCCCTTTGGGTCCCACACAATCGCATCTGTACACCCCTCTTCCTCTTCTCTTACGTTTTCATCATCAGTTTTTCTCATATCGTATTTATCTTGTTCACCTCCCTCCCGTCCGTTTCTTATATTTATTACTTTATCTATTATGGGCGTGTGTTGGTGTTCTCTCATCCTCCGTCCAGGAAGGTCCCTAAGCTTCCCTGCATAAGGGGTCAGGTCACGCGGGAAGGGCGCTAAGTTAGACCGTGCTGCTGTACGTAAGGAGCGTAGGGTGGTGGAGCATGTTGGGCCGGGGGGTGATGGTGTAACTGCACGTGTCTCATTAACTACTGACCCTTTATCATTCTCCTCACTTCCCTCCTCCTCTTCCATTTTCCTACATATCCATGGCGATTCTCTGTTTGTCCTAGTTATATATAGTTTATCTAAACTCTCCCTTCTGCTATCTCCCCCTTCTTCTTCCTCACTACAAAATCCTTCTAGCCCTCCCCACTCCGTTTTTTTTCCTTTTATTGTTACTGTTCGCAAGTCTATTAAATCTAATTCTTCATTCCTTGCTTTGTCAGTTGTTCCCCTTTGTTGTGATGTCGTTGCTTCTTCCTGGTCTCTGTATAGGTATTTACTTACTGCGCCTCCTCCCCATTTTCCTCCTCTCTCTCCTTTATTGCTTACAACTTTACTTCTACCAATTTCTTCTCTTTCCTTTATATATTCCTCTAATGTTTTTATGTCCGCTCTTCCCATTACTCTTTCTTCCTCTTGCTGTTTTTCCCATCTCGCCCTTTCTTTCTCTAATATTTCCTCTATCAGTTTCCGTTCTTCGTATTTCCTTGTTGTTTCTGATAGCAACCTCCTTCTATATGTTTCCAGTTTTCCTTCTTCCTCTTCTCCTCCCCTTTTTTTGTCGCGCAGTACTGCTCTTGACTCTCTGTCTGCTGCTCTCTTCACCCTTTCTGCCTCTCTCCTTTTCTCTTCATTTTGTTCTCTTATTTTGTCCAGCTCATCCTTGCTTTCTTTCCTCTTCCGTGCGCTCTCTCTCTCCTCTCTTTCTAGTTGTTTGATCAATGTGCTCTGCTCATCTCTTAGTTCTGCTAGTCGCTCCTCCAACACCTCCTCCTTCTCCCTTAACAGCTCTTCTCCCTTTATTTTACCCTCTACCCCTATCCCCTTACTCCCCTTCCTTTCATCCTCTTCCACTTTCCTCACTACCTCCTCCTCCTTTCCTGTCAATGATCCTCGTAATTTTAATAATACCTGCGCAGCTACCCACTCATCCTGCCCTATTCCAGGTATCTGTTCTTCGCTGTACCCTCCTTCTCTTGCCTGCCCTTTTGTGCAGGCTGATCCTGCTGCGCCACTCTATCCCCCTCCCGTGGAGGTACCCGTAGCCGCATATGGTGGTGGGCTGTATGTCGGGTTCGAGTATCCTTCAGCCGCCCTTAATTCAACCATTCTTCGTAGTTCCGTTAGAGGATATAACCCCCCTTCTTCTTGTTTGACCACCTTCACTATGGGTATATCTTCTGACTGTTCCCGTTTTATTTCTTTTTCACTTATATTGCTATTCCTCTCTTCTCCTCCTCCTCCATTCCCCGTTCCCTTTTCAGTTTCACTCTCTTTTTCCCCCTCTTCCTTTATCTTTTCTTCCTCCATCGTTCCACTCATAACAAACATTCCGTTTGGTCCTGGTCGGGACCCTTGGAACATTCTCCATAAGTTAAACATTTCGACATGGTTAGTCAACTTCTTCCCCTTGTAGGTGTTGTGCAAATGAGTCAATAGCGAATGTTGGGTATATGGGTCGAAACTACCGTTAGGTGGCCATGGTGTTGTCATTTTGTTGTCCGTCCCCTGTGTCCATTCAATGCTATACTTGATAAGTTTCTCTCTATGGGGCGATAGTGTTTTGCATATGTGTTGTAGTGGGGTGGTGAGAGTGTTCCCCCACCCTCCCGATCCTGTTCCGTATGACATGGTAGCTGGGGCTCCTACACTCGTTGTCCCTCCCCTGGTTGATACTCGTTACCTTCCTTACACCCTATAATATATAGGCTCCGGTGTTAATCCAACAACAATTAATATCTTCCACATTTTTATATTCTTTTTCTCTTTTTCCCACCTTTACGGCCCCCTGCGGCCGAAGCTCACGCAGCCCCCTGCGGCTGCGTGCTCCTTTATTTACGTTCCTATACCCCCGCTAATCTTATTTCTTTTCCTCCCCTTCGTACCTCCCGTGGCCGGCGTTCTCCGTGCGCAGCCACGCCCCCTTCTTCTCCTTTCCCTCCCCTCGCCAATTCAGTACCGTTCGCCTCCGCTTCCGCTCTCTTTCACCTTTGAAACAATAAATGTGCCTTTTATTTGAAATGTCCTATGAGAAAGCCCTACGGGTGACGTCACCAGTCCTTTTCAAACTGCTAATAAATTCTTCTAAACCTTAAAATATATTTTCAATCCACTCCCATTATCCCCACAGCTGTCTTCCTGTCACACCTGGAACAAGGTAATCAACAATATAATCGGACTGCGCACGTTGCGTCGCCTCGCGTGTGATACGCCCCTCGACAGGAGGGCTTAACCAGCCAATTATCTTCCGTATTAGGCAACCAGCTAGCTACCGCGTACAGGGAACCGTCATCTACCTATCGAGTATCTTGCTCGATCAATAGGGATCCTTATCTACTCATTGATCAATAATCACCAAATCGTAGGAAACCGCGCATGTACACACACCCTTACACGTGATCGCGACCTCTGCCAATCAGTGTCTCCGAGCGGCCGCACGTGATGTTTTCGTGCTCCGCCCCCTTCTATCCCGTAACATAGCGGACTGCTCTCGCACTTGTCCGGCTACCAATCATTCATTGTCAACACTAATGTGTCAAACCTTCGCCGCGCACCTGTGTAACACCTCCCACCTCCCGCGTTCAATTCCTCCCCCCTCCCTCACAATTTCACATTGTTTGTTGTGCGTGGCATACTCACCAAGTGCTCCTGATGGGGGTCGTCCGACCGCGTGCACCCCTCCAAGCGGCTCGCCACCTCCCCTCGTCTGGACCACGTCTGGACACTCGCCAACCGCGGGCGGGATACTTCTCAACCGGCTCCCGAAGGCCAATATCCGGATTGCGCTGTCCGGTCTTCTCGCAGTTCCGCGATGGTCCTGTAGTCCTCAAAAGGGGGCAGCGGCAGAGGGAGCCGCGCCGCCGGGCCTCCCAGCAACAGGGGCACTCGGAAAAATAAAAATAAAAGTAGACCTCAAACAGATCTCAGCAGTGCCTCCAACTTGTCGGGGGGAAATTCTGCCGGGGCCGGCAGAGCCGTCTGCGGACCTCCGGGCAGGGAGGCCCCAACTCCTCCCGTGTATCCCAAAAATGAGTATGAGGCACACACAAGAAGCAAGGTGGTTCTGCTGTTTATTGAACAAATGGCAGGGATGGGTCAAGGAACGTACGCGTCCGTCCTGACACTCTCTCAATTCACCATGGGCGCGCAGGCCCTTTTTACCTTAGTATGACGCGCTACTTGCGTCACCTGGGAAAGTTAGCAAAAAACCTATCGCCACTCTGGATTGGCTCCTCGAGTGGTAGGGTTAGTATAGCACACATATAGAGAGCTCTATTAGTGGTTGAGGGTTAGTCAGGTGGTATACATGGGTTGTCCCTTCAAATTGATACATGAAAATTGTTACATGGAAGCCCCTGAGGATTGGTTAGTGCTAGTGGCGTCAGTGATAGGAGCCCCATGTTCTAATTGGTCCACGCACGAGCTCCCCAGTGTGGGACCATCGCTGTTCCCAGCTCGCGGTGCACCTGTCATTTGCAACAATGTTTCACTAGTGATATGCGTAGACAATGTAAGACTTATTCATATGCTGGAAGGCCGGTTACTCCCGCCGCTGCAGATGTCCTTTGAGACGTTCGCCTGTATCTGCCTGGCCTTTGAAGCGGGGTACCCAGGCGCCTCTCTCTCCTCCCGGATCTGGCACTCTGTCAGGTTCGGCTTGGTCACGTGAGGTGGGACCGTGTTTGAGGCATAATTCTGCACAATTAATATTGTATTTTCCACTGTGCGCTTTACTTAATTGGGGAGGCGACCTTGATGTTGGCTTGTGGTATGTCAGTTTAGCAACATCGTGTCCTTGACTGTCTGCTTTAGCCGGGCTCATTCTGCGGGATCAGCGACTTTACTTTTACTCATTGCAATGTTCATGGAGACTCTTGCTTGAGGCCTACTTGGGCCTGGTGTATAGGTGGAACCGTTTGGTACACAGGCGCTTTAGGTTATGGTGCCGTATTGCTTTGTCCATGTTGTCGTGTCTTCATACAGGTTCTTCTGTAGTTGCACATGGGTTTAGGAGAAGCGTAAGCAAGCTTTTAGATGAGTTTGTTGTGCATCTTGCGTTTCTGCATTTTAAGGAGCCTAAGTGAAAAATAATAAAGATGCGCGTCTATGGGTGTGTCTGTCACCTACGTCATAGCACTGAATATGTTCTTCGTGCGGATTGGTGTGGGAATGTCCAGTGTATATGTTGCGCGGGCATTCTGTCTGCTGGCTGGGTCGTCATGGCATCTCTAACGATGAGTCGGCATAGAGCTTGATGATTCAATCGAGTCCCTCCATGCCGCAGGCGCCGGCAAAGGTACGGCAGGCTGGTGGGCACGCGGGTGGGCACATCCGTATGTTTCTGTACCAAGGCACTTGATCAGCTGGGATGTGGGCGAACTCCTCTCTTGGTGGGTGTCTGGGCCGTGATCCTCTAGGCCAAGGGTGGGACAGGACTGTTGGGAGCCGTTTTCTCCATTCTCCCACTTCAGTCCCACTCCCAGAGGACCCCTCAGCCTGATCCTACCGCACTGGTCCACCCCCGAGGAACTGGGTCCAAAAGTGATGGCTGTGTCCTGGCCACCTGGATGACAAATCCTGGCGGATTAGCCGGTGAGACATCTCCTGGTTTCTCACACACCCAGCAGATTCTTGCCCAGGTTGTAGTCACATTTATATAGAGCCCAATTGCTTATATTAAGGGGTAGTGTGTCCTTCTTACCAAAATTGGATATGGTACTCAACTATTACGAAAAGTGCATCGTACTTCCCTCGCTTTTTGTACCCTTAAGCTTGAAACCCTTTCCTTGTAGTCCTATCCACTATAAGTGGACTCAGAACAACTTTGTCCTGGAAAACCTGCACGTTTTGATCAGAATACTTACTAGATCTCCACTCCTGCAAACATGCTTGAGGTGTCTCCACACAATCTTGATCCTTTCCCCTAGTCACGTCCAGACCTCTTTGACATCTTCCTGCAGCCTCTCTGTCCTACTGATAGCCTCAGTGCACAAGTTCTACTCTGCTGCTTCTCCTCGGCTCTCTCAATAGCGTCTCTCACTCTCAACTTTCATTCTTCAGCACCCTAGTCTCCAACCTCCTTCTAAGCGCACTTCTATATGTCCGATCCGTGTACCTTACATAGGTCCCTGATTATGCTCTTGGTTGTTTCCCACTTGAAAGGTGATTAGCCTGTTCTGATTCCTCTTTGTGTTGGGCTAATTGATTGACTGGTGGGGCTTGGTGGCACTCTCATCTTGTCCCCTCCCTGTAGGCTTGAAGGTATAAAATGCCTGGTGGCCACTTTCAGATCAGGCAGAAGACCCTTTCCACCGCCACTTCTGGTGCATCCCTTCTTTGAGTAATAGACTGGGCTCCCCAAGTTCAATCCACTTTCGGGGATTTCCCCCACTTGTATCCATTACTTCTTGCCTGTGGCGAACACCAAACATCACTTGGGGCAGCAGAATTGCCCACAGATTACAGAAAACACACAGAAACGCCGTGACAGCGAAGGGGGGAGAAATTAATTCACGCAGATCTTGTTAATCCTGATCGATGATCAGGATTAACAAGGATCTGTGTAAAAGCACTGAGTAACCTCACGGATTGGAACACATGGGTAATCACTGGCTAGAACGAAATAAAAGAGCATGCATGTGTATTTTGGGGTTTTATAGACCACCTAAACGTTCACCTCGAGAGGCATTTTGGTGCTGCGAGGAAGAAGAGGAAACCATAGGCATGTTTAGAAGACAGGACAATGCAGGAATTGGGGATAACGTAGGAATGTAGGTTAGTGTCCATCCCAGCGGATCGAAGATGATTCAACATTTATAAACACCTCTCAATAAACAGACGGGCATCAGGGCAGCAATGGCAGAACAAATAACCCCCGCCACCTCCAAACCCCTAACCAAGAGGTCTGCACCATTGGATCTTCAGCTGGCATAGGCAATGGTTAAGGGGTCGTGGAAGCCACAGTCCAAAACATCTGGAGAGGCACCATTGCCCTAACAAATCTCAGAGGAAAGAAAACAGAAAGAGGACTGGAATGAAAAAGGATTACAAGGAAGCGAATGCCCAGCAAAAAGTACAAGCTTATGAACATTGACCCTGCCAAACAAAGCTGGTTCAAAGAGTAGCACTAGACAGAAGCAGTCGGACATGATGAAAGCTCCCAAATTAACTAATGGCCCAGCTGTGATAAATCAGGGCTACCATCGGCCAGCCACAAGTCTTCTGCACCCCTTTCCTGATCCTTGGCCTACAAGGGTGTAGTCAGCTGTGTGCAGGGGATTCTGGCAAATGTAGTCTGTTAGCAAGAGCGTGCTGGCTGCAATTATGGGTCCAGATTGGTAGAGAACTATTTTACTTAATCCTAGAGCCTGCAGCTCACTTAAGCCATATGCCACGGGCCCCAGAAGCAAAGGGCCTAGGTCATGCCCCCGCGTGATAGTCGTGAGAGCAAACGTGACGAGTGCATTACCTTATTTGTGGGTTTTGTAGTTTTAATTCCCATAAAAGAGTATCATTCCACTTACAAGACTTTTGCTGGAATCGCAATCATTGGTGGTAAAGAATATCCGGGCATGGACCACCATCCTTGTTCTAAGCAGGCCCTCATTGCATGCCCTGTGCACCACCCACTGTTTGTAAAGGGGGAAGCGTGCAATGCTGCGGTTGGTACCGTGCTGCACAACACTTTTTGCCGTCTCTGAGGGCGAATGCACTTCTATTGCTTGTGTTTAACTAAGCACAGCTGTTTGTTGTTAGTGCCCCTTTTACCTCTTAACCACTGGTAGCTCGATCGCCCCACTTGTTTAAATCCTGGACAATGATTGCAGTAGGAACGTATTCGTAGTGATGTTACCTCCTTACCTCTCTTCTCTCAATCTATAGCCCCTCTTGCTCCCTGCGTTCTGCTGATCTCTTCTTACTTTCTGTTCCCCCACCACCATGTGCCTCTTCTCGTTTCTGCTCCTTTCAGATTCTTGCCCCCTTACACTGGAACTCCCTACCTCTCTCTATCCGCTTCTCCCCCACCTATTACTCTTTCCGCTCCTCACTGAAAGAACTTCTTCTTCACTCCCCTCCCTGATACCTTCCCCCTCTCTCTATCCCCTCCCTCCTATTATCCTCTCTCTGTTCTCCTTATCTTTATCTGTCCCCATCTCTCCTATGATCTCCTCTCTTTTGTTGCTCACTTCACTCATTACTCTCTCCCTCTCGGTCCTTCACTACCTCCTCTTCTCCTCTCCCTTCTTACTTGCAAATTGTTCTAAATACCGATATTATGGTTTGATTCTTGTTTACTGTTTTGCTTCTACTGTTCCATGTTTTATGTGTTACTTGTTAACTGTAAAGCGCCTTGGATTAAGGCGCTATATAAAACAATAAAAATACAAATACAAATACATGGGGGTGGCCCGGCCTAAATGTTTTATATTCAAGGCGGGCCTTGAGGGCAACTTGGCTTACAGAGAGGCAAATGTACAAGCATTCCATTAGAGGCTTTGGGAAATCAATGCAGTGTGCCTGGAGGCTGGTAGGGCTGGTGTGGAGTCTGCCACGGTCCTGACTCTGCCCTAGTCCTGGCAGAACTGTGCTAGGAAATGCCCCAGCTAAGGAGGCGGCTGTCTTGAAACACACCTGCAATGCCTGCAGGCTGACTGGCGTGACCATGAGGGCAATAATTATGCATCATGTATTGCCAGCGAGCAGAGAGTGAAATATGCCCGCCGTAGTCATTATGCACAGCTGTGCTAGATGCTCTGCAGGTGTGTCATGGAAGCGCACAAGATACTGAGCATTGCTAACCACTGACCCCATTGAGAAAAGAAATAGTGTAACTGTTTGCACAGACAGAACTTGCAACGACGTTGACCACCACTACTGATTTAACATGTGTTCAGTGGAAGATCATATTCTTTTCAGGGGTAAATAATGCCTTCGACTTCCACCATCATAAGGCACATGTACAAATCATCAAAATACATGTCTTTGTTGCTTTTTCTTCTTCTTTGACTTTATCTCCATCCTCTTTTTTTCTTCCTCTTCTCCCTCCTCTTTTCCTGCGGGCTAGATCGGCTGATAACGGGCAAAAGCCCAAGTTCTCTTGAGGGCCTTAACGAGCGACAGAGCCCCCGAGATGCTAGTAGCAAGCGCACCCACCTCCTGTGCGCAGGCGGGTCGGAGTCGGGCGGGTCATGGAGAAGATCTGCCATGTCCTTGTCCGTCTGGCGGCAGATCCCGGGGAAGCCCAGGACCAGAGGAGGCAGGGAGGGTGGTGAAGTGAGGGGAAGAGGGGAGAGAAGAATTGGGAGGGATTGGGAGGGTGGGGGCTTGCAGAGGAAGGGGACATCCACAGGAAGAAATGCAGGCTTGGATGATAGGATTCAGCCTACGTTCCTCAACACCTTATTTGCTGGCGCTTTCTCCCTGGGTGCTAATTGTTCTTCTTTTTCTTCTCCCTCTTCTTATACTTTTTCGTCTTCTTCATCGTCCTCTACTTTTTCTTCGTTCTTTATCTTTTTCTTCTTTTGCTCCTTCTTCTCCCCTCTTGTCCTTCCTCCATTCTTCTTCTTCTCCTTCTACCTCTTCTTCTTCCTTTTTCTCCTTCTTTCCCCTCTTCTTCTTCTTCTTCTCATCTTCTTGTTCTTTTTCTTCTTCTTCATCACCCCTTTCTCCTCCTTCTTCTCCTCCTTCTTTTCCTTCTTATTCTCTTTCTCCCTCTTCTCCTACTGCTTATCCCGTCTATTCTCCTTCTTTTACTTCTTTTTCTCCTTTTGCTCCTTGTTCTCCGCCTTCTTCTTCTTCTTTCTTTTTCTTCTTTTACTTCTTCGTCTTCTCTTCTTATTTTCTCCTTCTTCCCACTCTTGTTCCTCTCCCTTCTTCTTCTTCTTCTTCTTCTTCTTCTTGTTCTTCTTGTTCTTCTTCTTTTTCTTTTCTCCTTCTTCACCTCTTCTTATTCTCCCTTCTTCTTCTTGTCCTTCCTCTTCTTCTTCTCCTTTTTGTTCACCTTTTTCTTTTTCTCTTTCTTCCCCTTCTTGTTCCTCTCCTCTCATCTTCTTCTTCTTCTTTTTCTTCTTCCTCCCCTTCTTGTTCTTCTCAAGGTTCTTCTTCTTCTTCTGCTTCCTTTTCTTCTTCTTCTTATTTTCCTCTTGTTCTTCACCCTTATTTTTCTTCTTGCTCTTCGCCATCTTGTCCTTCCTCTTCTTCTTCTTCTTCTTCTTCTTCTTCTTTTCCTCCTACTTCTCCCCATTCTTCTTCTTCTTCTCCTTCTTCTTCTTCTTCTTCTTCTTCTTCTTCTTCTTCTTCTTCTTCTTCTTCTTCTTCTTCTTCTTCTTCTTCTTCTTTTTCTTTTCTCCTTCTTCACCTCTTCTTATTCTCCCTTCTTCTTCTTCGTCTTCTTGCCCTTCCTCTTCTTCTTCTCCTTCTTGTTCACCTTTTTCTTTTTCTCTTTCTTCCCCTTCTTGTTCCTCTCCTCTCATCTTCTTCTGCTTCTTTTTCTTCTTCTTCTTATTTTCCTCTCGTTCTTCAGCCTTCTTTTTCTTCTTGCTCTTCGCCATCTTGTCCTTCCTCTTCTTCTTCTTCTTTTCCTCCTACTTCTCCTCATTCTTCTCCTTCTTCTTCTTCTTCTTCTTCTTCTTCTTCTTCTTCTTCTTCTTCTTCTTCTTCTTCTTCTTCTTTTCCTCCTACTTCTGCTCATTCTTCTTCTTCTTCTTCTTCTCCTTTGTCCCCCTTTTATGCTTCTCTGACTGCAGTAATGGAAGACAGACTCCTGAGAGGGACTTCCTGAGGCACCTGCTCCTGTTAACAATCACTCCATATCAAGATGCTGCACCCTCCCGTTTGCAATCAAGATAGTTTAACAACGCTCACCAAGGCCCATCGTTGGGGCAAAGGTCATGTGATGCTCTTCCTGTGCGGTTACGGACTGGGCCGTGTGATGCCACTTTGACTACCCTTATAATTGCGCGAATTGGCACCACTGCTCGGTGAGTAGGGCTGTAGAGAGAACTATTGATGCGCATGCCCCAAATGCCACACATATTTTGCCAGATGAAAGACCGCCTTTACATGCAGACAGTTCACAAACCGTATAAACATAACCATCATTAGTCCTAATAATTAAGTTTCAGTAAATATGACTTGGCTCCATAATTGTATTCGCTGTATGTAGAATACAGTGCACAAGAGTTGCTATCCTGCGTTATGGCCATCAGTCTATGGCAATCCATTTCAAACAAAACCTGTGCTGCAACTTATGCTAAATTGTCACCATGCATGTTAGAGCATGCAACTCTGTGTAGGCCCATGTTGCTGACCCTACAGCCCAGCAGCATTAAAACGTTTAATGTGCGGCCCTCCATTCTGCATCCATTACAGACATATGTAAACTGTTCTCGATTATCCTCGTGTGACTCGTAGCTTAAAAACATGTCAACTATAGACTGTATAAGATTCACTCACACTGAGTGGATTTTCTAGGGCCCTCCCATGCATATTTATTTAAACACATTGATGTAGTCGCCAGTTTTCCCTTAGAGAACAGATATCTACTTGTAAACGCATCGCTATCACCTGCATGAATGATTGCATCGTTTTATTTGTGCAATAAGACAAGATTAGGGCCGAGGAGAGCCCTTCACAATGTATCATTAGTAGCCTTGACTTCGGTCCCCTGCAGATTTGAAGAACGTGTTTTCTGCAAGTCAAATCTTTCATTGATGCTTTGTGATCATAGTTCACAGAACGAAATCTTTCTTTTGAAATCAAAAGCACTCTTTCTCCACTGGCTTCTGCTTTATCGATATTTTTTATCGGGTGCACATTTTCCTGATGGACACATACATGTTCTCGCTACCACAGAGTAATAATGCTCATGAGTACTCTGGCAGACCTTGAAGCATTGAGTAATTCTATAATCTCCCTCTACGAAATGATTCTAGAACCTATAGATGTTTAGACAATGATTTTGGAATGATAGATGTATTAAAATATATCACTGGCCCTAATGTGTCATCATTATTTTGGGCCTCCCTCCCCACTGGCTAGAAACCAGTTTTCAGGGAAAGTCGGCTTGCTGGCCCCATTAGGAGCGGCTGGTGCTTATGCCAGAGCCCCTGCCTCCAGAATCTTGGTGAATAATATACACCTTTCATGAATGCATTCTGCAGGCAGGTGCATCTTGGGTACTGAATTGAGCTCCACATTCTGCCACGCTGACCTCCACTTTAATGACACTCCCCCCAAAAATGGGTGATCTCGACACAATGAAAAATCGCCTCCACCAATTGTTTCTCTGTTTCTTCTTGTATTTCCTGTAAGTAGCTGCAGAGACGTCTAAGAGGCGGGCGAATAGGGAACATGCCCTGAGGAGCCCCCTCTCTAGGAAGGAAACCTGCATGGCTGCCTGATGTGCAGAATAGCATATTTTTTAATGTTTAATGGAGTGCTGCTGATCCTCTGAGTCTGCTGCCTGGCTGTTGCAACAGCCCAGTCCCAATCTGATTAATTAAACCTGTCAGGTGTTTTGTTCACTGTAGTAAGCACTGTGCATGTGCTCAGAATCACACAGTGCCGTGCCTAGTGTTTTCCTCTTTGGGGAATATATTGATCAGGTGTACAGTACCTGCATTTGAAATGCCTATTGATAACGTTGAGTGCCACAGTGTTTAAGACAATAGCCCATTGTATTGAGCACTTGCTGGAGAAATCTGTGCCAGACCACAGTGCCAAATCCGGCAAGGCTGACTCAGCCTTTCCTCTCTCTGAGATTGGTAAACTTGAAAATATAAACCTTAGTGCTAGTAACACCCACCTTGTTACAAAACAATACATCAGCTCCAGGAAGCGCTGGTTAGGAAAACTAACATATCATCAGAATTAATTTGGTCCAGAGCTCGGTCCCTCCAAAATAGGGTTACAAGAACTGGTCAGCATGGTCCAGCAAGGCAATATATACACCCCCACGCCTCGTATGTACTCACCTCCAAGTGTCGGATGGCCTTGAGACTTTCCCCTTCTGCACCTGAAATAACTCTTAACGACTAGTGAGACTATCAAGTATTTTTTGATTGCTGAAACAACCTTCATAGGTTCAATTCTCTATCTTCACTGTTTTGCCCCCCATCCCCACCTTTGTATCAATATATACACCTCCCTCAATGGAAAACTACCAGGTCATACTGGGATACTGGCCAGATCATTATTTTCCATTGTATGTGCAGCAGGAATAGTGCAGTCTTTGGTGAAAGGTTTTGCCTTCTCACATTCACGGGGTGTACTTTATCCCATTGCCGGCTCTTTCTTTTCATCTCCTTCTCAACTCTTGACCATGAGAATGGGTCCTGCGCTCCTCATCCATTCTTGAGGCACCTGGTGAGCATTCCTTCCCGCCCACCATCCTTCATTTTCATTTTCTTTTCCTTCCCAATCCGCTCGCCAACCTCCATTTCCCTTTCATTTATTTTCCCCCAAGTGTTCTCTGTGCTGCCTCCATTGCCTTCCATTCTCCCTCCCTTCCCTGTCCTCTTCCAGCCCACCAGCCCTGTGATTGACCACTCCATCCCGGAACGAGCCCTCTTAACGTAGCGCCCAAGGCAGCGCTGTTCAGGAAACCCTCCACTAAGGGCCAGAGGCAAAGGGCAGCTCCCCACTCCCTAACACCCCTTGCATCCTCATCCTGCTTGATCTATCCTCTGCCTTTGACACTGTCAACCATGCCATCCTGCTCAACCGTCTCCGTGATAACCTGGGTATCACTGGTCAGGCTCTGGCGTGGCTGACTTCTTTCCTCTCTGACCGTCCCTCCCAGGTCCAACTTGGGTCCTTCCTCTCCGCTGTCTTTTTCTCTAACTGCGGTGTCGCCCAGGGCTCTAACCTCTCTCCCTGGCTGTTCAACCAATACCTGGCACTCGTGGCCCACCGCATCGCTGCTCTCTGCCCCAACTTTCAGTGTTATGCGGATGACACCCAGCTCACCTTTAGGCTGCCCTCAGCCTCCCCCTCTACTTTCCTCATCTCTGACTGTCTGTCTGCTATCCAGGAATGGTGTGCTGCCAATGACCTCTCCCATAATGTCAGTAAGACTGAGATTCACCTCATCGCCACACACGCTCCCTCCTTTCCTGCAGCTCTCTGGCCGGCTTCCCTTTGCCCTCTTCCTGTTCCCACCTGCAAGGCTAAAAACCTCGGGGTCATCTTCGACTCTACACTCTCCTTCTCTCCTCACATCTCTGATGTCTCTAAGAAGTCACGCTACCTGCTGCACCTCCTCAGAGGTATTCTTCCTTTCCTCTCCTTCCCCCAGAAGCTCACTGACTCCAGAGCTCTCGTTCTCTCTAGGCTGGACTACTGTAACAGACTCTTTCTAAATCTGCCTGCTTCTACCCTCCGCCCCATGCAACATATCCAGAACAGGACTGCAAGACTTGTCCTTGGCCTCAGGCCCAGGGATTGTATCTCTCCAGGACTGAAATCTCTGCACTGGCTCCCAGTGGCTGCGAGGATTAAGTTCAAAACCCTCTGCATCGTCCACAAGGCCTTTTGGGGCCTGGGGCCTCAATACCTTCACCTCTCTCTTCCTAAATACCTTCCTTCTCGACCTCTTTGCTCATCTGCCTCAAACTCCCCCAGGGTCAATCGCTTCTCCAAGCAACGAGTTGGTGGTAGATCTCTTTCTTCGGGTGGGAGGCGGCCTCCCTCTGGAACAGCCTCCCTGCCCCCCTGAAACTTGAGGAGAATCATCTTCGGTTCCGGAAGCACCTCAAAACCTTTCTCTTTGCTTCTGCTTTTTCTCCTCCTCTCCCTTGCTGACTTCCTGGCTGACATTGAAATTGCACTGGTTACCTGGCCACTCTCTGATCTCGGGCCCAGGTCCCCCCCTCCTCCAGTCGCACTCCTGCACTGCCTTCCTGGCAACCCCAGCACTTGGGGACTGTTTCTGTATCCCTACAGTCCCACTACCAGCACTTGACACCTGATGTCTGCACTTACCCTGCACTTGCCACCGGCTGGCCGTACTTTTCCTTATTGTTATTTTTCTATCCCTTGTACAGCACTGTCCTCTCCCACTTCCCCCTTGCACTTCTCCACCCTCCCCTTCCCATGCACTTGCACGATCTGAAAGACACCTGGCCTAGTAAGATCGTTGTCTGTCTTCCCTCTGTCTCCCTCCCTTGCCTCGTCGCGCCTCGAAACACTTGTGTATAGGCGCGTTATAAATGCCATATCATATCATATCATACTGAGTAGCTCCGCTCCATGTTTGCCCGTTTTCACCTGGGTCACCTGAAGCAGACAACCTACAGTGACTGATAAGGTAAGTGTGGCGTGGGCGGGGAGTGCAGTCATTACTGCACACCATTAAAACCCCACCACTCTTATTCCCTTTAACAAGATAGTCCAATTGTGTTAGCCTTATTTGGCGTTTAGCCTAATTGTTTAAGGTAGCCATATTTTGCATTTAGCCTAATTGTCTAAGGTAGTGTGAAGTAGTAGGCCTGGCAAGTTTATAAATAAATAAACTAAACTAAACTAAACTATGGGAGTAAATCAGGTGTGATTGAAGTAGTAGGCCTGGCATGAAAGTAAACCAGGTAGAAGTGGATGAAGTGCTGTGAAGTGGTGTTAACAAATAATTCTGCAAACTGTTATTCTGTTACTGCTGAAGCATGAACTGTATAAAACTGCTGCAGAAGCGTTGTTTACCTTCAGAAATAATAGGTTGTTGCAAAAGATCCTGACAAAGACAATGTACTTTGCGACTGATGACCTGTGTTTATGTTTATGTGAAGAAGATTACTTTGAATCTAACTATTACAAGATGAAGAGAATGAACTTTCTTTGTTGAATCACTGACGTGTTGGAACTTTCTGTTGTCAAGTTGGAGTTACAAAGAACTGTTTTGGAACTTTGTTGTAAATCAGGATTTTCTTGTTTCTTTTTGGAACTGTCGAGCAGGCTCCTGCTTGAATCTGGAGAAGGGGAATTCACCAAGATTATAAGGTGAGACTGTTGTCAGGTGGTGAACTTAACTATTATATCATTTTGTTGTCTTTTCAAGTGCCATGCATTACTGTGTTGAATTATTGTATGTATACGTGTGAGGGACAGATATCCTTTGTTAGAGTGTTTCCTTTAGTTTATTTTAGGCAGCAAAATCCTTATCAGGGTAGGCATAGTGAGGAGGTTATCCAACCTTTTGAGTTAATTCAACAGCATCTTTTGAAAAACCTTTACACAGTTGTTCACCTCACATTTCTGACCCCTCTACATGGTGTCAGATGTGGGATGTGAATCAGTTGATACAAACTAGGGATCCACTAAGAATGTAATGGCTACGAGCCCCTCAGTTGTTATATCTGAGAATGAAGAAAATAACCTCACCTCTCCCAGTGGAGAGTCCAATCCCATACCATATATAGGAAAGGTTTAAACCAGTTATGTGTTCTATCAGTGGGCTGGAACCTCTAGAAAGAAGGCGTGAAACCCTTCTCTATCCACATTCTAGGATGGGGCTTGTTTTTCAACCACTAACCAAACAAGTCAATACTCCCCACTAGGAAACATGTGGAGGGTAACACTTATAACCTTTTCTTTCTACAGTCTGATGAAATATCCAATAGGGACAACATCATAATTTCCCTGCAGCTTATTTTAGAAGTTTTATCTGGCTCTGCTATATCTCTTATGTCCTTAGGTGGGAGAAGACAAAAGGGGAGGTTAAGAGTGTTACCTCTTCTGTTCAGTGGAAAACAAATAAAGACCTCCCTATTGGATTTGTCATACAAACCAATTCACATAAAGAGGACGAGCTGGTGGGACCTTTGGAGCTTGAAACCCCATGGGAATCTTTGTCCCGGTCTGACAATAGGCAGGGAGATGAAGGGAACCCTGGAAAGCAATTTGGTGGGAAGTGGGACCCAGACATTTTTTTACCTGACTAAAAGTGGGAGGCAGGGAAAAACTCTGACTCAGGTTAGGTACAGACTGAGTCAAGCCTAATAAAGGAAGAAAGCAAAGCTCCAGAAATCCCCATGTCTCAGGAGGATAGCTCAGTGGCAACATGCACGCCTTGGAAGCAAGACGACCCAGAGCCACACAGGTTCGATCCCCTGGTCCGCACTTTGAAACATCTAGGTATTACGCACGTTATAAATAACCTATCATATCATATCATATCCCTCTTCCCAGGAAAATAGGAAATTGTAATACACTTAAAACTACGGTTGTACCACTTGATGCTTTAGAAAATGATAGAACATATGAACGGTTAGTAAAGGTCTCTTTAGCAGAGATACTCAATAAAGAAAAAAACAACTTTTACGACTTCCTACCAACTAGAAACGTTTCTTATATATTAGAGACAGAAAACTGTGAAATTTCCCAGTTTAAACATTTTCTGGCCTCCCTGATGGGCGGCATGGGAGCACAACCGGAGACTTCTGACGTAGTGAATAACCTAGGAATACTCATGGACTATGGACTATCCCTGCAACCGCAAGTCAATGCAGTCACCTAAAATGCCTTATTCTTCCTAAGACTGCTCAGAGGACTACTCCCCTATCCACTACCCTCCTTCCCTCACACAACACTCACAATCAAATCCCTGATACTTACTAGAATTGACTATGCAAACAGCCTCTAGCTAGGAATGCCAGAAAGACTCACCAAGAAACTCAAAAGGGCGCAAAATACAGCAGCCAGGATCCTATTAAGATTAAACAGAAGAGACCACATCACTCCAGCACTTAACAATCCTACACTGATTACCAGTAAAAAAAAACTAATTAAATTCAAAGCACTCTGCATCACCCACAAAGCCTTGCACAGACAAGGAGTTGAATTCCTCCAAGACAAAAACAGCCAATCCTGCTCAAGAAGGGATCTAAGATCAAGCGACGACCTAAAAATAGAGACATAACAATACGCAAAAAAGAAATTGCAAACCTCTGGAATGCCATGCCCAAAGAAATTAGAACCTTAGAAGACAACATTGCCTTAAGGAAACGGCTTAAAAACTGGGTTATTCAGAAGAAAATGATAACCACAAAGTGATATTGGCACACCACACACCAAAATTAAAAAAAGGGACACAGTTTCACAGATAACAGCGGCAATAGCTTAGAGGCCCCGAACACTGCACCACCCCACCTCCTGCCTACACCTCATCCAGGCCCAACAACTAGACAGAGCTACAAAAGAAGGCTGCTCAACCTAAAGAAAGATTTTAGGGATAGCACCATGCACAATTGTACACCAGGGGAATTCAGACCGGTAAACCACTACAATTTTAGTACCCCCACAACCGGCCCACCCACAACTTTCCCACCTATAACCAGGGCTGCCAGACAGAGCACCCTCTCCTCTATACTTAGAACTCCTGCTGCACACTCTTTCCGGAACCAATAGGACATCAGGTCTGCACCCAATTACCTGAACTGACCTGGACAAACAACACACAACATATTAGGGTCAACCATCAACATGCGACCATGACAACAAGGGAAGTCAGCCCAGACCTAGAGTGAAAAGGAGATGGGCAGACGAACCGCACCAAGAACGCTGGTACATACCATCAAGCAGCAACCAAAGAGTCACATCAGAGGCTCCACCAAACCGACCGACTTACTAACCCACTTCCCCTTCATGCTCCTCCAACATAACCTAAGCCACTTCACTAGACATTGGGTTAGCCACACTACACATGAATCCACCAAAATCAATTCAATGTCCACACCACACCATCCCTCTGAGATTCTGGAAGCACACCTAGAGTGAACCACCCAACACATAGTCCATAAAGGACTACAAGTACACACCTACACAACAGATAGTCATACACCAACATCCACCCGCAAATCTGGTTCCCTTATGGACAAAACTAACAAGTGCACACAACCACAACCTACCCCAGCATCAACATACAATGTAACTTTGTCATTAGGGACTTCAAGTCCCATAACAACTGAAGTACTGGGACGAAGAAGAGGGCTAGAGAGGAAAAAAACTGCAGAAATTGTCAGCTTGTTAGTGGTAATGACCCACACCTGAGGGGGACTGGGAGGCTTAAAAGGCCCCCTCGGTTGCAGGCCATTGGTGAGCAGGCAGAGCAGCATGACCAGTGTAAGCAGCCAGCATCACACGACACACACACCAACACAAACACTAGCACACACACGAGGCACTGAGTCTTACCGATACGGTTACAACGCACAGTTTCAGGTTTCGTCAGAGTTGGTTTCTTTGGCACCGGTAGAGAATGAGTGTGCCATTCCGAAAAAGGCGCTCTGCATCCATTGCAGTTGCCCATTCCAAGTTGGCCGCTGGTTCAAGGACACTCGTGGTGACACACACAGACCGGAAGCATTTCAGTACTTGCGTACAGCTGTTTACTGGTAAGCAGGCGCATCGCAACTGTTCCCCTTGTTGCACTGGCGCTGTAAATTTTCTGCCTTGCTTACGCTTGTTTGTGCCTTGCGTAGCCTGCTGCCACTCCTTCTTCGGATTCCGACTTGCTGAACACTGAGTTGCCTTTTCCATCTGGACTTTCACGCACGCAAGGAACCCAGAAGTGTTTTTTCCTCTATTGAGGTTTTTCCCTTATCTTGGGCTGTTTCTCCACAGTAGCCTCCCTGTTTCTCTGTACCTTTGGAGTACAGGGTGGCTGCCTGGGAGGACAGACCCAACCTCTCCCCAGAAAGGACAAAGTAGGGGTAAGAGGTAAGGCGCAAGTCTGATACACAGGCCTTCCCAGACCAACTCCCACCTGCAAAACAACACTCATACACCAGTTCCTGCTGGTTCTGAACCTATCCTCTCACCTTGTTCTCACTAACACCACCAGCCCCCCTCTCTTGCAGAGCCACGTGAGAGCCTGGAGACTGCCTGTGGGTGGTAGCAGTTTGTGGTATAAATCAACATAACATATTTCCGCTCGGCCTGAGGAAGATACTCTATTAATGTTATCAACTCCCTCTGACGATGAGGAGACCCTTGAAGTAGAATTAGAAGAGGTAGAAACCTGTTTTACAGACAAAACTGAGGATGAACTTGATCCTTCATGTCAGGAATTTGGATTCCCTGTAGAGTACCGACCAGAACAGGAGTGTTTTGCTTGTGGGAAACTGGGTCACCTCACCAAACATTGGCCATCGAATAGACTGGAAAATTCAAATGTTACCTCAAAACAAAAATGAGAAGAAAGAGGAAAATCAAACATTGAGTTTTCCTATGCCAAAATTTTGTTTACCGATCCTAGTGAAAGTATCATCTGTTTACAGCCTAAAAGAACAGTTGCACGTTGGGAAATCTGATGTTATGCTTTGTACTGGGGAAAAGAATAGTTATGGCGTACCTGTCGTACTACAAGGGAAATAAATCTGGGCTCAGTTAGATACCCGAAGCAGAGGTTCCACGATACAAGCTGACATTCTTCCATCACATTGGGAAAACCTAGGTAAAAAGACTATAGGTTGTGTTCATGGACAGATAGAGGGACACCCCTTGACCAAAATCAATATTACCCTTCTGGGAAAACCCATGTAGGTATTAGTAGCAGTAATACCTAATCTTCCTACCCCATTGATTTTAGGCAGTGAAATTCCACATTTTGATGAATGGGTTTGTCGAGTGGCACAGATAAAAGTGAAGTCATTTAAAAGCTGTGACCAGCAACGTAGAAAATATATTCCCTCTATTGTCCTCAAAATTCTTGGGTTTCAGATGAAACAATAATAGAGGATTCAGTCTGGGACTGGAATGCATGTGAATCCACTAAAAGGCGGGAAGCCAAAAGAGCACAGAGAGGAGGGAGAGACAGGTGCGAACTTGGGGAAGGCAACCCCAGCCTTTCTACTGTGAATTATTCTGAACTTGTGGAAGGGAACCCCAGCACTTCTACTGTGAATTGTTTTGAACTTGGGAAAGGGAACCCCAGTGCTTCTACTGTAAACTATTTTGAACTTGGGGAAGAGAACCCCCAGTGCTTCTGTTGTGAACTGCCTTTAACCTGGGGACGAAACCCTGGGTCCTGATTTAAACCATTTTCCCTTTTGTCTACGACGGATAATTTTGACACTATGTTACAAAACTACTTTAACACTTGGGGAATGGCCAGAACTTTGGGGTAAACACTGTTTTCGTTTGGTTGCTGATATCCCTACACATTGTATGAAGTTAGTTGTGAGGGCAAGTATAGACTTTGGACACAGACAGATTCTTCAGTCAAACTCTTTGACTCAGACATTCCTTAGTTTTCTTTAGGTAGGGAAATCCCACCTTAGATTAGGGCAAGTTAGGCCTTTTTTCCATCATGACATTTCAGTTAATAAAAAGTGTTTATTTTGAGATTTGAATCTGTTGTCTGTGTTCTTCTTCATGATGCATTAACAGTATGTGAATCCTACGGACTCCTCATGAAGCCCCTGTCTAAAGTCTCCTGCCACATGGCCAGGGAAAGGTCCACGCTTTCTGATCCTGGCCTTGGGGGTGGTGTTCTGTGAGAGGGTCACCTGGGAGGAGAAAGGGCCCAGTGGAATAGGAGGACTCTGTGGAGTGAGGCGCAGTATTTGTCTCCCTCTAGGAAGACATCTCCTCCATACCAAAATATGTAATGGCTTGTTATCATAACAATCTTCTTGCTCCACAAGTTAAACATCTTAATGTGGGTAAAAACAATCAGAAACGGTTAGGCATTGAGAGAAATAAAAACCCTTCTGAAACCCTAAAGACTTATAAAGCTAGAAGCTCCCCTGACTCCCAAAGGTACAGTGAAAATAAGTCTATGAATAATTGGAACTCTAAAGAACTGTATTCCTCTATACAATCCAGTATTGTGATTGACCTTTATGATTTTCCTTTAAAGAATATTATGCAGAACAGAATTGAGTTTGGGACCAAAAACTAGGTGAGAAAATGTAATTTTGTCATTAAGGACTTCAAGTCCCATAACTCCTGAAGTACTGGGACGAAGAAGAGGGCTAGAGAGGAACAAAGCTGCAGAAATTGTCAGCTTGTTAGTGGTAATGACGCACACCTGAGGGGGACTGCGAGGCTTAAAAGGCCCCCTCGGGTGCAGGCCATTGGTGAGCAGACAGAGCAGCGTGACCAGTGTAAGCAGCCGAAGCAGAAAGTTCCAAAGGTTGTAAAGCTTATTGCCCATATTTGAAGACGCATATAACAAAGGCTGGCATAATCCACATTGCCAAACCAAGGAAGCAAAATAGAATCATATCCCTGCAGTGGTTGGTTGATAACACAGTGGGGGAACAAGTGTGGCAAGAAGGCTGCTCTTCTGGGAAAGGTTCTACAGAAGGAGAGGAGCATAACCACAGAGGCTTTTGGAAAGTACACAAGAGCACCAATGTGAATCTTGCCTTCCCTGAATAATAGGTTAATGTTTGATGTTGTAAAGTGATGAACACTGCAAAGCTGGTATAAGATGATCTTAACCGCAGAGACACTTGTTCTTTATAAATATTCAGGCAGGAGAGTAAATTCGAATACTGAACTTGAAGTAGTAGGCCTGGCATGGGAGTAACCCAGGTGAGATTGAAGTAGTAGGCCTGCCATGGGAGTAAACCAGGTGAGATTAAAGTAGTCGGCCTGGCATGGGAGCAAACCAGGTGAGACTGAAGTAGTAGGCTGGTATGGGAGTAAACCAGGTGAGATTGAAGTAGTAGGCTGGCATGGGAGTAAACCAGGTGAGATTGAAGTAGTATGCCTAGCATGGAAGTAAACCAGGTAGAAGTGGATGAAGTGCTGTTAACAAATCATTCTGGCAAACTGTTACTGCTGAAGCAAGAACTGTATAAAACTGCTGCAGAAGCGTTGTTTACCTTCAGAAATAATAGGTTTTTGCAAAAGATCCTGACAAAGACAATGGCCCTCATTACGAGTCGGGCGGTACAGGGTTAACGGCACCGGTAAAGGTGCCGGTGCCGTCAACCCCATACCGCCTAATTCCGAGTTCCCCTCGCGGGACCCGCTCTGCACGTCTGGTCTCACCAGACGTGCAGAGCGGGTCCCGCGTGGGGAAGAGGGAGCAAACAATGGGCCAACTCGTAATGGCCTGTTGTTTGCTCCCTCTTCCATACCCATTCAGCCCTATAGGGACTGAAATGGGAATGGGGAAGAACCGGGTCCGGGTCCTCGGAGGGAGTAATTACCAGGCCTTCCGACCTCGGAATGGCCCGGTAAGTCCTCATTCCGAGGACCCGGACCCCAACGCGATTTCGCCGGCAGCCATGCCGCCAATAGCGGCATGGTTACCGCCGAACTCGTAATGAGGGCCAATGTATGTTGCTACTGATGACCTGAGGAACTATTCTGTGTTTATGTGAAGAGAATTACTTTGAATGTAACTATTACAAGATGAAGAGAAGAACTTTCTTTGTTTTGTTAAATCACTGACGTGTTGGAACTTTCTGTTGTCAAGTTGGAGTTACAAAGAACTGTGTTGGAACATTGTTGCAAACCAGGATTTTATTATTTCTTTTTGGAACTGTCGAGCAGAATCCTGCTTGGATCTGGGGAAGGGGTGTTCACCCAGCTTATAAGGAGAGACTGTTATCATATGGCGAATTAACTATTATTTTATTTTGTTGTCTTTTGAACTGTCACATACTACCTTGTCGAATTATTGTATGTATAAGTGTGAGGGGCAGATATCCTGTGTTTAGAGTGTTTCCTTTAGTTTATTTTAGGCAGGGAAATACTCGTCAGGGTAGGGATAGTGAGACCTTCATCCAACCTTTTGAGTTAATAAAATGGCACCTTTTGAAAATCCTTCACAAGTTGTCTGCCTAACATTTCTTACCCCTCACAGTAGCCATATTTTGCATTTAGCCTAACTGTGTAAGGTAGCCATGTTTTACATTTAGCTTCATTCTGTACAGTAGCCATACTTAACATCCAAATTGTTCTTATAGGCTAGTTATACTCCCCTGCTGCGCTCTGAGATAAAACTGTGCTGTGCCCTATCGTTAGCCATTGTTTTCTGCCCCATAGTTAGCCTGTGTTGTACTATGCAATGCCCTATAATTAGCCACTGTGTCTGAACTGTTCTGCGCTCTATAGTTAGCCATTGTGCTGAACTGTGCTGCGCCGGATAGTTAGACATTGTGTTTTGCCTCATAGTCAGCTTGTGCTGAACTGCGTTGCACCCTATAGCTAGCCACTGTGTTGAAATGTGCTGCGCCCGATAGTTAGACATTGTGTTTCGCCCCATAGTCAACTTGTGCTGAGCTGCGCTGTGCCCTATAGCTCGCCACTGTGTTGAAATGTGCTGCGCCTGATAGTTAGACATTGTATTTCGCCTCATAGTCAGCTTGTGCTGAGCTGCGCCCTATAGCTAGCCACTGTGTTGAAATGTGCTGCGCCCGATAGTTAGACATTGTATTTCGCCTCATAGTCAGCTTGTGCTGAGCTGCGCTGCGCCTTATAGCTAGCCACTGTGTTGAACTGTGCTGCATCCGATAGTTGGCTATTGTGAGTCACATATGGATAGAATTGTGAAGATTATCCGTGCATCACATTTAGATTTGTGAACATTAGCCATGCACATCTAGGCACAGGAAGGCAATCAGGGACATAGCGTCCTCCCTCAGCTCCATGGATACTCACACATACGTTCCACTACCCTGACGTTCCGCTCAGCACCTACAACACTAGAATGCAGCTATCCCCCAGGATAAATTCGGCCTAGCTGCACACATAATTATATACCACTTGCACACTGCAATGACCTTTAGAAAGCAGCTATCCCCCACGATAAATCCAGCCTAGCTGCACACATATTCACACATACTTCCTACACCTGGAACAGCACCACCTCCACTAGAATGCAACTATCCCCCACAAATAATTAGTTCTAGCTGCACACATACATAGTGCACACATGCACTATTTACTTCTCTGACTATCTCCACTTACCGGGACTCCGGTCGCCAAGTGCGTTCAACCTACAGTGCGCTGAGCCCATAACAATGGTGAAAGGTGCTATACAAACGCCCATTAACATAACATAATGTGTAGGACATTTGAGAGGAGGGGGCACCAGACAGTAGAGAGCAGACCAAACGTCACCGGCCTCAGACCAGCCAACTTTCAGATCTGCTTATTCGACACAAACACGTTTGTTCTTCTTTCCAGAATTGTATGTGTCCTACCTCAAAACATGAATAACAATTTACAAGCCAGTTTCAAACAATGACTAAAAGCAGTTGCCCATATCACACTGTTTATTTTGTTGGGTGTATTTACATCTTCAAAACACAGTTGTAAAAATCAGGTGAGATGTTTAAGGATATCATCAATTAGGATTATGGTACTTGTAGACTTCTATTTTTGATGAAGGAAATAAAGCACCCATCATGTTCCTTCTGGCCAACATGTTTTATAAGGATTTATAAAAAAGTATTGTCAAGTTTTTTTATTGTGTTTTGTGTACTTTCCAAGTCACGTCTACAAAACAGATTATTGTTTTAGTTCTTGAAATTCAAGCATTCACAAATATTTGCATCTTGCTGTGTGACGTGAACCGGGAAATAATGTGGCCAATTGCCAGAATTGCACACTTGGCTGAAATCCCAGCTTGACCAATTAACCAAACTGTGAGATCTTGGGCAACCCATTTAACCTCATAGTTCCCAACCTGTTAAAATTGCAAGGCCCTAAATACTTCAAAATTCTCAAGTCCTTGCGACTTAAACCGCAAGCAGACGTCACCGGAAGTCACTAAAAGTTGCATTTGTATGAGTTTTTGCATGAATCCTAATTGATGAGTATTTTTTGCACCATCCTTTCTACTTTTATTTTCTTTTCATTTTTCTAGCTTCACTGCGAGGCACTTATTTCATGTTTATTTTCGGTTATGATTCACCATGAGTACTACTGGAACCAAGAAGAGGAATTATGTCTTGTTTTCTGTATAAAATCAATGTATAATGTACTGGTTGTTGGTGCACAGGAAAAAGTGGTTAATAAAGTTAAATGGTAAAAAAAAAATGGTCAAGTCCTAAGAATAATTTAGCTCTCATAGTATTAAAAAAAGTTGAAATCAATGGATTAGCGATCTAGTGTTGCTTCTTATATATAAAAATAGTAAACATTCCTATACTGCACCTCAGTCATTTGTCTTTTGCCTCACTCATGGCAACACCACTTGAAAACCATGGCCTCTTCTAATTTCAGTCTTTCTCTGATCCATCCCTGCTACGTTTACTTTCCTCATTGCTTCCAATCGGATCCTGCAACCATGCTTATGCCTCATTGCTTCCAATCGGATCCTGCATCCATGCTTATGCACTTGCCCATTCTTTCAGGATGCTAACCTGTGTACTTTCCTCATTGCTTCCAATCAGACCCTGCAACCATGCTCATGCCCTTGCCAATTCTTTCAGGATGCTAACCTGTGTACTTTCCTCACTGCTTCGAATCGGATCCTGCATCCATGCTCATACCTTTGCCCATTCTTTTAGGATGCTAACCTGTGTACTTTCCTCACTGCTTCCAATCGGACCCTGCAACCATGCGTATGCACTTGCCCATTCTTTCAGGATGCTAACCTGTGTACTTTCCTCATTGCTTCGAATTGGAACCTGCATCCATGCTCATGCCCTTGCCAATTCTTTCAGGATGCTAACCTGTGTACTTTCCTCACTGCTTCGAATCGGATCCTGAATCCATGCTCATACCTTTGCACATTCTTTCAGGCTGCTAACCTGGGTACTTTCCTCACTGCTTGGAATCGGATCCTGCATCCATGCTCATGCCCTTGCCCATTCTTTCAGGGTGCTAACCTGTGTACTTTCCTCACTGCTTCGAATCGGATCCTGCATCCATGCTCATTCCCTTGCCCATTCTTTCAGGGTGCTAACCTGTGTACTTTCCTCACTGCTTGGAATTGGATCCTGCATCCATGCTCATGCCCTTGCCCATTCTTTCAGGGTGCTAACCTGTGTACTTTCCTCACTGCTTGGAATCGGATCCTGCATCCATGCTCATGCCCCTGCCCATTCTTTCAGGATGCTAACCTGTGTACTTTCCTCACTGCTTCGAATCGGATCCTGCATCCATGCTCATGCCCATTCTTTCAGGATGCTAACCTGTGTACTTTCCTCATTGCTTCGAACCGTAGCTTGCATCCATACTCATGCCCTTGCCAATTCTTTCAGGATGCTAACCTGTGTACTTTTCTCATTGCTTCGAATCAGATCATGCATCCATGCTCATGCACTTGCCCATTCTTTCAGGATGCTAACCTGTATACTTCCCTCACTGCTTGGAATCGGATCCTGCATCCATGCTCATGCCCTTGCCCATTCTTTCAGGATGCTAACCTGTGTACTTTCCTCACTGCTTCGAATCGGATACTCTATCCTTGCTCATGCACTTGCCCATTCTTTCAGAATGCTAACCTGTGTACTTTCCTCACTGCTTGGAATCGGATCCTGCATCCATGCTCATGCCCTTGCCCATTCTTTCAGGATGCTAACCTGTGTACTTTCCTCACTGCTTGCAATCGGATACTCTATCCATGCTCATGCCCTTGCCCATTCTTTCAGAATGCTAACCTGTGTACTTTCCTCACTGCTTCGAATCGGATCCTGCATCCATGCTCATGCACTTGCCCATTCTTTCAGGGTGCTAACCTGTGTACTTTCCTCACTGCTTCGAATCGGATCCTGCATCCATGATCATTCCCTTGCCCATTCTTTCAGGGTGCTAACCTGTGTACTTTCCTCACTGCTTGGAATCGGATCCTGCATCCATGCTCATGCCCTTGCCCATTCTTTCAGGGCGCTAACCTGTGTACTTTCCTCACTGCTTGGAATCGGATCCTGCATCCATGCTCATGCCCTTGCCCATTCTTTCAGGGTGCTAACCTGTGTACTTTGTTCACTGCTTGGAATCGGATCCTGCATCCATGCTCATGCACTTGCCCATTCTTTCAGGGTGCTAACCTGTGTACTTTCCTCACTGCTTGGAATCGGATCCTGCATCCATGCTCATGCCCTTGCCCATTCTTTCAGGATGCTAACCTGTGTACTTTCCTCACTGCTTGCAATCGGATACTCTATCCATGCTCATGCCCTTGCCCATTCTTTCAGAATGCTAACCTGTGTACTTTCCTCACTGCTTCGAATCGGATCCTGCATCCATGCTCATGCACTTGCCCATTCTTTCAGGGTGCTAACCTGTGTACTTTCCTCACTGCTTCGAATCGGATCCTGCATCCATGATCATGCACTTGCCCATTCTTTCAGGATGCTAACATTCAGTTTTCTATACCTTTGTCTTGCGGCTACTGACCTGCCCCACCCATCTACGCTACAGATTGTATAGCCTTGTAGCTGCTTTTGTTAAAACGTCTCCAGTCCCTATGCTAGAAAACAAGTACCCTCATCCAGACTGATAATGTTGCCCTTGAAATGCTACTTGTTTGTTATTCTGATTCCAGCACAGAGGAAAAAGAGGCTCTGGGGAGTGCAGGTGAGTGCCCATGCTTATTTTGATCAATGCCAAGGCAGCATAGCCAGTTGTGGGTTGTGACTGAGAGGAAGGAGGGGTGGGGAAGGGGCATGTGGAGAGAGATATGGGATGGTGTCATTTTATTTCTGGTTTGGCTGCGAGTTTCTCTGTATGCTCGATTTTTTTGCTCTTTTCCGCAAAATCTAATACTGCAGAACGCAGAGCGACTCACACGACTTCCCCGAAGTGACGATGATTTACCACCCACCCCACCGCTACCAATACTGTCTGACTCCAACCCATCTACATTTTGGTGGTAAAAAATGGTAAAAGGATGTGAGCCAAAAACATTCGAGCAGTCGGGCGTCAAGCAATAAATCCAATACAATTTGTTTGTGCCACAGACCTGAAAAAGAGCAGGTGGGTAAGTGCAAGCTTAGTGTCAGGAAACAGGTAGGCAAGGACTGGTGGCATACCAGGGAATAATTAGAACAAATGCCTAGATCCAGCAAGGATGGTTGGCAAATCCAAGCCTTTAAAATAGTTATTAAAATCCGCATTCTATCTCCATGCCATTGCAGTTGCACTAAACCAGGCAGCGGCTGTCATCAGGTCAGTTTAAAAGGGACTCCTTTGTTGTGAGGCTTAATTCTGCTCCAATTGTTCCGGTGCCTGGCGTGCTAATGAATCAGCTATTGTATGGGAAGCCGTTCAAGTCAAAATTACACCTCTGTGAATGTGACATATTGAAATGAATACAACATGCAGTGAAATGAGTAAGGCATACACTGAGATGACTATAATACGTATCAAAATGAGTATAACATGTATTGAAATGAGTATGACATGTATTGAAATGAGTATGACATACACTGAAATTCAATGAATAAGACATGCATTGAAATGAATAGGACACATATTGAAATGAATATGACACCCATTGAAGTGAATATGACACAAGTTGTAGTGAATATGACATGCAATGGAATTAATATGGCACTCATTGAAATGAATATGACACACGTTGAAATAAATATGACACATGTTGAAATAAATATGACACCCATTGAAATTAATATGACACGCATTGAAGTGAATAGGACATGCAATGGAATGAATATGATACCCACTGAAATGAATATGACACACGTTGAAATAAATATGACTCACGTTGAAATAAATATAACACCCATTGAAATGAAAATGACACACGTTAAAGTGAATAGGACACGCATTGGAATGAATATGACACCCATTGAAATGAATATGACACACGTTGAAATAAATATGAAACCCATTGAAATGAATATGACACACGTTGAAGTGAATAGGACATGCAATGGAATGAATATGACACCCATTGAAATGAATATGGCAGGCGTTGAAGTGAATAGGACACGCAATGGAATGAATATCACACCCATTGAAATGAATATGACACACGTTGAAGTGAATAGGACATGCAATGGAATGAATATGACACCGATTGAAATGAATATGACACACGTTGAAATAAATAAGACACACGTTGAAATAAATATGACACCCATTGAAATTAATATGACACATGTTGAAGTGAATAGGGCATGCAATGGAATGAATATGACACCTATTGAAATGAATATGACACACGTTGAAGTGAATGGGACATGCAATGGAATGAATATGACACCCATTGAAATGAATATGACACACGTTGAAATAAATATGACACACGTTGAAGTAAATGGGGCATGCAATGGAATGACTATGACACCTATTGAAATTAATATGACACACGTTGAAGTGAATAGGACATGCAATGGAATGAATATAACAGCCATTGAAATGAATAGGAAACAGGTGGAAGTGAATATAACATTCATTGGAATGAATATGACACCCATTGAAATGAATATGACACACATTGAAGTGAATATAACATGCATTGAGATACATATGACATTCATTGAAATGAATATGACACACATTGAAGTGAATAGGATATGCAATGGAATGAATATAACATCCATTGAAATGAATATGACACACGTTGAAGTGAATATAACATTCATTTGAATTAATATACCATGCAGTGGAATGAATAAGACATGCGTTGAAATGAATAGGACATGCATGGAAATAAATATGACACCCATTGAAATGAATATGACGCATGTTGAAGTGAATAGGACATGCAATGGAATGAATATGAAACCCATCAAAATGAATATGGCACACATTGAAGTGAATGTAATATGTATTAAAATTAATATAACATCCATTTGAATGAATAAGACATTACCTCCACGTCCCTCTTCCTCTTCCCAGTACTTACCTTTGAGTATGTTCCGTGCTCACTGGAACTCTTTTCTTTTCAAGCTGGCCTCCTCCAATTGGAAGGAGTTGTCAGGTGTTCTAAGGGCTTTGGTGGTCTTCAGGTATTCAATCTAGTGGAATGATGTTATGGTTCGGAAAGACAACACCTTGGCTCTTGCTTCCATCAACCATCAGGGGGCTACGGGGTCCTGCTCTCTGGAGGATCTGGCTTTGTCCATTTGGACCTGGGCCACAGCACACCTGGTCTCCTTGAGAGTGGTCCATATCCGGGGGGTGGACAATGTGACTGTGGACCGGCTCAGCAGGGTGCTTCCGGTCTCAGGAGAGATATCTCTTTGTCCCAAGGTTTTTCAGGATGTGTGTCAGTGGTTCGACATCCCTGGATGGACCGCTTTGCCTCCCCCTGCCACTCTCAATTTTCCTGGTTTTGCTTGAGGACTGTGCCCCCCCAGGGGTTGGTGGGGGGTGGACGTTCCTCCCTTGACTTGGCCCCTCAGAGCTTCTTTATGCCTTTCCGCCAAATCCCCTGATTCTGCAGGTCATCAGCACAATTAGATCATCTCTGCATGTGTTCATCCTGGTGATCCCTTACTGGCCTCAGAGGGGGTGGTTCCCGGGTCTTCTGGAGATGCAGTTAGCTTCTCCTTGGGTGTTGCTCAGATGGCCATCTCCATTGCGGTTGGTCAATGTCCCCCTTCTCCTCTCTCATCCATTGGTGGGGGGTCTGGAAACTGATAGGAGGAATCTCCTGGCATTAGGCCTTTCTGCTGCAATGGCTGGGATGGTCCAGAGGGTGCACCAGTCCTCTACACTTAAGTCCTCTGACCGTCATTGGGCTAATTGTCTGGCTTGGTGTTCCCTGAAGTGTGTCCTGGCACTGGAGTGTGGCCTCCCAGACATTTATCAATTTCTTCATGAAGGGGCAGAGAAGGGGTTGGTAGTCTCTACTCTCCATTCTCAGTGGTCGGCCATTCGGGCTTTCCAAGTTTCCTGGTCCCCTCCGGTATGTGGGGAGGCTCTGGTCTCAACCCTCTTGAAAGGGGTAGCAGATACTCATCCCTTGGGCCCAGTTGGGGTTCCCCGTGGGACCTTCGTCTGGTCCTGTCCATATTGCAGAAGCCTCTATTTTAGCCCCAGGAAGAGGTGGAGATGAAATGGTTGACGCTGAAGACTACCTTCCTGATTGCCATTACTTTGGCTCAGTATTTGGGGGAAATCAGGGCCCTCTTGCGTAGGCCACTGTTTCTGGTGGTCCAGGAGGAGTCTTTGGTGCTGGGCTGTGAACCCTCGTTTGTGCCCAAGGTCGCCTCCTGGTTCCATCGGTCTCAGGAGGTGGTTCTCTCGGCTTTCTTTCTTGCTCCATCCTCTCCTAAGGAGGAGGCTTGGCATTGTCTGGATGCCAAGTGGCTGGTCTTAAATTATCTGTCCCAGAGAGCGTCCTTTTGTCTGACTGATGAGGGGGCAGGGGGACGTGGTCGTCAGGTGTCCACTCCAAGGATTAGCCAGTGGATTAAATCTTTGATTCTATGAGTCTGTGGGCCTCTGTGCTGAAGCGTGGGTCCAGGGTCGGTCCACAAGAGGGGTGACCGCCTCCTAGGCATGCCTGCGGAGGGTTCCTTTGTTGGACATCTGCCGAGCTGCCACATGGGCTACACCTAATACATAAATTCTGCATTACCAACTCAATGTGGAGGTGCTCCAGTCTACTTCCTTTGGTGTGGGTGGTCTGGAGGCTGTGTCTGGTTGATGTGGTGATAGGAGTCATGGTCAGCATGCCTTTTGCTTTTTGCTGTATGAATAAATTGTTGCTGGGGGAGTTTTACATTACCCTTGGTGTCTGTGTCTTTTGTGGTGGGCATGGGCGTCCTTCCTAACTCAAAGGTATGTACTTAGAGAAGAAAGAGGGACGTGGGGGTAATACTCAGATTACTTTCTGGTAATATTCATCCTCCTCCTCCTCTGTCACACCCACCCTGGACCTTTGCTCAGCCCTGGCTGCACACTTCACGGAAAAAACCCAAGACATCCTTTTCTCTCTCACTTCCACACCACGTCATACACCAACACTTCTGGAGCCTGCCTTTGCCCCTCCACCACTTCTCCTCTCTTCTCTCACTCCCACTACACCTGATGAGGTCACCGGACAAGTCCGATCTATGAAGGCCTCATCCAAACAGGCCCCTGCCTCTATAAAACCATTAAGGGCAACATTGGGCCTCATTACGAGCATATGGCAGGCACGGCTACCGCCATGCTCGCTACCGGCACTTCCTCCCGCGATTGGGCAATAACCGCCCCATTATGAGATGAATGGGCCGGTAATTGCCCATTCACAGGTGGCGGTATTGCCGTGCTCCCGATCCCCATTCTGCCCTATAGGGCAGAATGGGGTTGGGGAGCATGGCTGATCGCGGTGCCGGCGCAATTGCAAGTTCTGCTTGCGGGTGCCGCACAGCCCACCAGGTAAGACCTGGCGGGCTGTCAGGAACCCGCGATCAGAACTCGTAATGCGGCAGGACGGTATGAACGGGGCCAGTGCCTTACTGGCACCATTCATACCGTCACTGCCACCCTTATAATGAGGCCCATTGACTCTCTTGCTCCAGCCTTGGCTGATCTCTGCAATCTCTCTTTTGCCACTGGAGTTTTCCCATCTTCTCTTAAGCACTCCATTGTGCACCCTCTGCTTAAGAAACACTGTGCGGACCCCTCCATTCCGGCAAACTACCGCCCTATCTCTATCACCATCTTCCTGGACAAATTCGTAGAGAAGCTGGCTATCTCTCAGCTCACCCTCCACACTGAATCTGCTGGTTGCCTCCACGAGCATCCAGAGGCACGAGAACTGCTCCTCTGAATACCTGTGAAGACTTGCTATCAAATCTCGACACTAACACCCCCCTGTCCTCATTCTTCTTGACCTCTCCTCTGCCAAGGATTGGCCATCACTTCACTAATGTGCAAAGACTTCACTACAAAACATCAGAACTTGGCTTGTCTAACCAAATTGCATGTAACCAGACTGTGCACTTTCTAAATAATGCCACATTTTGTGATATGTGTTTTTCTTCCCCTGACCTTAATGTCGTGTACATAATGGCGCCCACAGAACACAATGTACTTAACTTTCTGTGAGCATTTTCTGTTTGGGTTAATTGAAATACATTCTGATGCCATACATACTGATTGCATTCAAGAACACTGTAGCTCTGTCAGTAGATTACAGTAGCAATATTAATGTACAGATTTACGCTGTAAAAACTTACAGTTCATGTACTAGGAACCAACCCTCCTCTGCAGACAGGCTCATGTATAAGAGATATCCTTCTAACTAAAATATAAATGTTGGTCGCAGTCCTAAATACAGAATCTTCGTTTTGCTTTAAAAATGGACAATCCTAGTGTTTAACATTGTCTACTATCTCATTGATTTATACACCATGGTAAAATGTAGCATAATGAGTTTGCTTTGCCTAAAGATGTGTATATGATTTTCTTTTAGACCACATGTAAATAAACACATGTTCCCTGATTAAAAAGGGCACACAAAGAACTGTAATGATTTAATCTGCTTTGCTATTTTCTAGATAAATGCGAGTTCATGTTCAAGTTCTTGCAGGTTTGGAATAGGGTGATCACTTCTAAACACCACTACAGTTCCCTCTAAACACAACTTTATATACTCTAAGAATGGTTCAAATTTGAGCGGCGGTAACCACCCCCCTTGTTATACACTCTCCTCTGCCTTTGACACAGTAGACCACAACATTCTGATTGCACGTTTCCGTGACACCCTGGGAATTACAGGTCAGGCTCTGGCGTGGGTAACCTCATTCCTTTCTGACTGTCCGTCCAAGGTTCAACTTGGGTCCTTTCTTTCTACTATCACTCTTTCAACCTGTGGTATTTCCCAGGGTTCTAACCTAGCCCCCTGGCTCTTCAACGTCTACATGGCTGCCCTGGCATGTGTGATTGCCACTTTCATCTCTAACATCCAGTGTGACGCGGATGACACGCAACTCTCCTTCAGCCTACCCTGAGCAACCTCTTCTACGTTGCTTAAATCTGACTGTCTGTCTGCAATTCAGCCATGGCGTGCTGCAAACTACCTCTGCCTCAGTGCTAGTAAGACTGAGATCATTCGCATCAGGACTTCTGCTCCTGCGTTCCCACTCTCTCTCTGGCCGGCCTCCCTTGGCCCTGCACCTGCACCCACCTTTGAGGCAAAAAACCTTGGAGTCATCTTCTGTTCCACTCTCTCCTTCTTCACTCACATTTAGGACATCTCTAAAAAGCCCAACTACCAGCTGCACCTCCTCAGAGATATTTTTCCTTTTCTTACCTTCCCCCAGCAACTCACTGTCTCCAGAGCCCTGGTTCTCTCAAGGCTCGACTACTGCAATAGCCTCTTTCTCAACCTCCCTGCCTGTGTTCTGTGCCTTCTGCAACTCATCCAGAACAGAAACGCAAGAGTTATCCTTAGCCTTAAGCCCAGGGACCGCATCTCTCTGGCGCTGAAATCCCTCCACTGGCTCTCTTTGTCTGCAAGGATCAAGTTCAAGACCCTCTGCATTGTCCATAAGGCTTTTTGGTGCCTGGGACCTACCTATCTGCAACAATCCCTACCTAAATACTGTCCTTCCCGAGCCCTCCCCTCATCTACCTCCAACTTCTGCGAGTGAGCCGGTTCTCCAAGCAGAGATTTGGAGCGAGATCTTTATCCTCAGCAGGGGCCTCCATATGGAATAGCCTCCCTGCTGCCCCCCGTCTTGAGCCTGATCTTACTTGCCTTCGGCCCTTACACTGCCTCATCGTTATTGCACTTGGTCAATGACATATGCGAGTGGCATTTCTCAGCACTTACCTGAGCTTCTTACTGACTCGGCGCAATTGGAGTCCCCCTCCCCACTGCACTTGTCCTCCCACACCCACCTCCCCTCTCCTGTACCATCTTGCAATTGCATGATCTGAATGTACCATGCCTTGAAGATTTGTCTATCTGTCTCCCCTTATCCCCTCCTCCTTGCATGGTGGCGCCTCAATGCACTTGGAAAAACTGCAGAATCATCGTCAGACCTATTTGCTGTCATCTACACTGTTAATTGCATTATATGCAATTACTCTGCCTGTGCAGATTTGTATCGTTCAGAAATTCAAGGCCTCTGAATGACTGTTGCTTTTTCCCCTTGTCCCCTCCCTCCTTGAGCGCTTTGAAACACTTGCTTTGTGTATAGGTGCTTTACAAATAAACATTACCATACTATATTATACCATACCTAGTCTTATTCAGGGGTCAAGTCCTAAAAATAAAAATGGGGGGACTCCTCAACAAACGCAATGGGATGTGACGTCGCCAGAAATTAGCATGTCAAGGTGAAATATGCACATTTCGTTAAATTGGCTTTGCATAACCACCCACATTGCACAGGACGAATGGCATTTGCTTTTCATAAAGTCAACACACCAGTGCCTTAAGTGGCACTACAAATTGAGCCGGGGCTCATCAAGGGGGCGTGGCCTAACAGCTTGGATCCTGTTGGCCCTTTAGGTCACGCCCCCCTGACGAGCCACTTGCTCAATGGGCTACATTGCACCCCTGCCAGGCAGCCTTTTGTAGAGATCAGCACCCTCTCCCCAGGGGGGAGAAAGTGCCGATCTCTGCATTTATTTTTTATAGGCTTGCCTGGCAGGGGACAGCGACTCGCCTATTCAGCCTTAATGGTGGCGCTGCCCCTCGCCAGCTGAGGTGGGGCAGCGTCACCATTAAGGCTGAAAGGGTGAGGCCGCTGGAAGCAGAGGCCTTTTTCCTAAAGACTGAAACTCCCGCAAATCCACGCAAGCTTCAGTATTTAGAAAACAAGGCCTCTGCTTCCAGGGCCTCACGTTTTCTCCATAATGGTGGCGCCGGCCCACAGTCATCACTTAATTAAAGGGATGCCTCGCAGGTGCGGCGCCACCATTATGGCTGAAAGGTATTTTTTTCTGAAGCCTGAAGCTCTCGCACACGAGCGAGAGCTTCAGGCTGTAGAAAAAAAAGCCTTTTTGTGTAGTGGCTGGGGCTGCCAGGGGAGATTAGTGGGCCCCGGCAGGGCCCTGTCTCAAAACGAAATTTCAGAGCCTGCCGAGGCCCAGCCCTGGCAGGCCCCAGCCCACTTAAAGCCCTGCAACACACACACAAAACCAAGAAAGGATATTTTCTTCTAATAGTGTTTTTGAAAATGTTAAAAGTTGTGCATGTTTTACAATCCAAGAACCAACAACAATGTTTTCCCTAGAACTTGCAGTACTGAAATGGGAAATTTCACCTTTAGCTGTTTACTCTTTTCATCACGTTATGGTACAGTGGTGAAGTGTCCTGCCTGCAAACCTGACAACTGAGGTTCCTTCCCCAATGTCGGCTTTAATTCAAAACTCAAAGAAGACATTACATGTATTCAAAGAAGACATTAAATGTGTCCCAATTTAGCTGGGGGGGACATAGTCCACCCTCTCAAAAAAGTGGGGGGACTCCATCCACCCACGTGTACCCTCAACTTGAGCCCTGGTCTTACTCTTCCTCGCCCCAGTATGGACTTCCCCTTCCCTCCCGTCCGTTGAATGAAGGTTCCCATGCCCGGGCTATGGATTACTGCCGTAGGCTGGTTGGTTAGGAAGTTATACCTCGTGGGAGGGGCAGCCAGTGGAGGGCTTGAAAAGAGAAGAGTTCCAGTGAGCACGGAACATACTCAAAGGTAAGTACTGGGATGAGGAAGAGTGAGACTAGGAGTAATGAAGATTACCAGTAGTAATCTGAGCATGCATTGAAATTAATAGGACATGCAGTGAAATAAATATCACACCCACTGAAATGAATGTAACATCGATGGATGTGAATATAACACTGATATAAATTGATGTAATATGCATTTAAAAGGATATGACTGCATTGAAATGATTATGACAATCATTGAAATGAATATAGCCTGGGTGGAAATTGTTATAACACAGATTGAAATGAATATAACATGCAGTGAAATGGATAAAATGTACTGAGTTGTGAGTATAACACATGCTGAAAAGCACATGACATAGCCAATGAAGATTCCCCCTGCTAATAGCGCAGGGAGCTCTTGATTCTATTAAAGACAAGGAGGCGAGCATTAAGCTTTCTCTTCTCTTTAATTCACTCTCCAGCAGTTTCAACAAACATCATATTTTGTGAAAACATTAAAATATATATATATATATATATTTATTTTTTTTCCAGAAACTTCATATCCCATCATTCTCTGTAGTCCTGGCCTCTAGCCTCTGTGCCTTAGTCCTTCCTGTTCCTGTGTTCCTCCTCTTCTTTGACTGCTTAACTGTAAACCTTTGTAACCTTAACTAGCCAACGGGCTCAACCAGTTCACTTTCCCTGCTTCCTGCAGACTTCGACCTCTTGCTTCGGAACTTGCAATCCGATCGGAACAATTCCTTACTGCACTAGCTTTCACCCGTTCTTTTGGTCATCTCCTAGTGTCAGAAATGAAACAATAGAAATATGTTAGGGCTGGGAATACACACCCTATTTTCAGGAGAAAACGGACATCATGATTATGCACAATTCATATATCTTTCATTACAATATTCTTCCCGTTTTCAGTGTATTTGGGTCGGGAATTTAATGCTCGCCTCCTTGTCTTTAATAGAATCAAGAGCTCCGTGCGCTATTAGCAGGGGGAATCTTCATTCTATGTCAAGACGGAGGCGAGCATTAAGCTTGTTCAAAGCTTCTTGCTACTGCACTTGCTACCGTGCTGATTGGTCTAAAGTAAAAAGTCCTAAAGGTCTTATCATTAGACCAATCTGCTGCCTTCATGATATCTTGTAAGGTCGCGCCTTGCCCTAGTGCTTTAGACGCCATCGCTCCTCTAACTGAGTGTGCCCCGAATGCTGACACATCAATGCCTGCTAGACTCATGATACCTCTGACCCATCTAGCTATCGTGGCTGCTGCCACGCCTTTGTGCGGCTTCCTGCGCGCTATAAGTAGCTGTGTAGTTCCTACCGGTCTCATTTCTGCTGTCCTATTCTCATACTCCTTAATGCATGATGCCACGCACCATTTCGGATAGTCCTGCATGTATGGGTATGAGATTGTAGCTGAGTCTGTCTTAGTTCTTTCTGCCAGATAAAAGGTTACTCCTTCCGGGCCATATGTTTTCCTATCTAATTCTAGCGCCTTCACGTCTGCTACTCTCCTGCACGACACCATACACAGTAACATGGCCAGTTTCCCTGACAATTGTTCTAAAGATAGATATCTGTCGCCGGGCCAGTCTGATAGCAGTTTTAGCACCACTGATATGTCCCAAAGCACTTTGTACTTAGGTTGCGGCGGTTGTCTAAATCTTATTCCTTTCAAGAGTCTAATCACCGCTGTATTCTCCCCTACTGGTGTGCCGTCTAGCGGTGCATGCCCTGCCGAAATTGCAGATCTGTAGACTCCAATCGTCCTATACGCTTTGCCATCTTGCAGAAGTTCTGCCAGAAAATTCAGTATCTCGACTAAAGGTGCAGAAACGGGATGAAGATCTCTCCTTCTGCACCATGCCGACCACTTATTCCAAGCTGCGTCGTAGCTCCTTCTGGTCGAGGGAGCCCAAGATTCGGCGATGAGACTTGCAGCTTGCGCCGAAATACCTGGGAGGTTCCAGCGCCTCCTGCTATACTGCACGCCATCAATGGCAGCGTCCCCCTCACTCTCAGAGGGTGAAATGACCCAACTGGGTCCGTGAGCAGGTCCACTCTTCGCGGTAACATTCTCGGATAGTCTACTAGCATTTCCATGAGTGCCGGAAACCAGACTTGTGATTTCCATATAGGGGCTATCAGTATCAGATTCGCCACTTCCCTGCGCGCTTTCGCTAGCACTCTGCTCAACATTAAGAATGGAGGGAAAGCGTAAAGGATCTGTTCTCTCCAGTCTTGCAGGAACGCGTCTACTCCTGCTGCTGCTGGGTCTAATCTCCAACTGAAGAACCTCTTCGTCTGTGCGTTCAGTCTGGACGCAAACAGATCTGTATAAATCGGCCCCCAGCGCTCCTCCAGCTGTCGGAATACTAATTTGTCCAACTTCCAGTCGCTGGAGTCCGAGAGGTATCTGGAGTTCCAGTCCGCTATCACATTTTGCGCTCCTGGCAGATATTCTGCCACTACCGAAATCCCAGATTCCAGGCAGGAGTGCCAAAAATCTTTGGCTATCTCCGCTAGGAGCTTGGATCTCGTTCCTCCTAAATGATTGATATATTTCACTGCTGAAATGTTGTCCATTTTCAACAGAATACAGGAGTTCACTTTTTCTTTCGTAAACGCCTTGATCGCAAATGACCCTGCTAGTAATTCTAGACAATTGATGTGAAGCTTGAGTTCTTCCGAACTCCACTTCCCTCCTGTCTGCAGTTTTCCGCAGCGGGCTCCCCAGCCTGCTCTGCTGGCGTCTGACTCTATTATCAGGTCCGGCCGCTCGCCAAAAATGGTTCTCCCGTTCCACGCTTCCATATTCGCTAACCACCATTCCAGTTCTGTTCTGGCTTCCTGTTCGATGTGCACTAGCTGATGATATTGTAGACCTTGCTGAAGGTGCCTTATCTTTAGTCTCTGCATGGCCCGATAGTGTAGGGGACCCGGAAATATGGCTTGTATGGAGGCTGCTAGGAGCCCTACTACTCGCGCTAGGGCACGCAGTGATATAACCGTACTGCTGAGACATGTCTTTATCTCTCTTTTTATGTCTCGTATTTTCTTGTTTGGAAGTTCTAGTGTTGCTGATCTGGTATCTACTACGAAACCTAGAAACTCTATTCTCCTGACTGGCTTCGTTTCGGATTTTTCTCGATTCACTAGGAACCCTAGTGATGTCAGGAGATTCACTACCCAGTCGGTCTGATAGTGGAGAGTTTCCCTGCAATTGGCCATCAGAAGGATATCATCCAGATAGATAATCATGCGAATCCCCTTCTCCCTGATCGCTGCCGCTACTGGTTTCATAATTTTTGTGAAGGCCCAAGGTGCTGATGCTAGGCCGAATGGCATGGTGGCAAACTGCCATAATCACTCACCCCAATAAAATGCTAGGAATGGTCGGAAGTCTGCTCGGACGGGTATCGTTAGATAGGCGCCCTTGAGGTCTATCCTCACTAACCAGTCGTCTTGCCGAAGTGTGTCTCTGAGGTGATGAGTTCCTTCCATTTTGAAATGGTTGTAAGTCCCCCATCTGTTCATGTCTTTTAGGTTTATCACGGGTCGCACCTTGTCCTTCCGGTGGACCAAAAACATGTTGCTCACAAACTTGGGCGGGCCCCTGCAAGGCTCTATCGCCTGTTTTCTCGCTAACTGCAGCAGTTCTGTATGCAGGAGATCTATCTCTCTTTGAGATTTCGCTAGGGGGCGAGGTGTCTGCTTCTGAGTGGGAAATTCTATGAGCATGCCTTTTACTGTCTGCAGCACCCATGCATCGCTGGAAAGCGCTTGCCAGTTTTCCCAGAAAATAGCTGTCCTCCCCCCAACTGGAGGATAGTCTGTGACTCTCACCTGCGGGGAAGTTGTGGCCTCTCCCCTGTCCTCTGCTACGTCTTCCTCTCGGGAAGCGACCCCTCGGAGGGAAGAAAGTGTCTGGTTGTCTACTTTCCCAGTAGTTATTCCTGTTTCCTTGAGGCCTCCTGAATGATTGGTATCGACCGGCCGATCGGCCTCTAGAGCGACCGGTCCCTCCAAAAATTCGCGTCGGGAAGATCTTTTTCATGGACGCCTGTGCCTTTTCTAGGGACGTATATGTTCCCACGAACCTTCCCATTTCTTTTCCGAAGGTTTCCCCAAATAGCAAGCCTTGTGCTGCTTCGCCCGCTTCGTAGGATGACAGATCCCCTAATTTCTGATCAATCTTTAACAGGAGCCCTTTCCTGCGTTCAGAAGAAATTGCGCAGTTTGCATTGCCTAACAGGCATACCGCTCTTTGGGCCCAGTTTGCCAGAACTCCTGGGTCCACCTCCTCTCCTGTGTCCTTAGCACGTTCGGCCAGGTCCATGATTTTTGCCAATGGTCCCGCTATGTCCAGAAGCTTCTCCTGGCAGCTTTTCCAAGAGCGGTCAATACCTTTTCTCGGGTCTTTGTTCGCTTTCGAGATGAAAGACAACATTTTCGGGTCCAGCTCCGGAGCCTCTGCTACCTTGCCTGGTAATTCTGGCTTACGGCATTCTGCCCTCATTCTTTGCCTGACCTCTTTTTCTAGGGCTTTACGCAGTCTCTGCGACATATATTTTGTCACTCTTGGTGATGGCACCCATTCGGATGATCTCGGGTTTCTGATCTCCTCGGGGTTAAACATATCGGATGTCTCATCCTCCTCTAGGTTATTGAGCTTCCTGAGCCTCTTCCTCGGCGGAGGTTGGCTGCTCTCGTCCCCTTCATTATCCGCCTCTTCTTGCGAGGAGGTAGGGGATCCTGGGGTCTCCTCTTCGGGAAAACCTCCTTCCATGTTGCCCATATTATCATCCCCTGGGTAGGGGGTCTCGAGGCTTGGCACCTGTGTTCTTTTTATGAACGCTTCTCTGAGCTTACTAAAAGCGTCTACAGCCTCTGGGGCCTCAGTAATTGCCCCCTCTGATTGGCCCGGGGGGTCAGAAGAGTCTTTGCTCTTCCGGGCCTTGCTACACCCCTTGGGGTCCTTTACAGTGACCCTGGTGGACGTGCTGTCTTCGGTGCATTTATTTGGAGTACTCAGATATAGCTCGATAGTATGCAGCCTGTCTTGTAGGGGTCTCACCCCCTGTGCTACTGCCTCTGTGAGCGAGTCTCCCAGCACTTCCTTAAAGCTGTAGACTAAATCCTCTGGGTAGGTAGCCTCTTCTTCGTCACTCCATTCGAAGTTAGACATTGTTGTGCTGTACAGGTGCCTCTCAATACCTTGTTAGGTGTAGGTGCACGTCCACTGCTCTGCTCTGTGAGGCTGCACCTGACTGCTTTTGTACTGCTGTGCAGTGTCTCTCAATAAGGCTTTCTGCCCGAATTTTGAAGGTAACTGTGCAGTTCACATTAGTTTCCGGAGCTTATCTCTGCTCCGTGGCACGAACTCGGTGAAAATCCTTTCAAATTCGGACTCCGTCCGATGCTCCGTGTGTTTAGCTCCTCCCCCCCAAGGGTGGGGGCCCTGAGGAGCTGAGCGCTACGCTCTTATGGGTCTGTGAGCGCATGTGATCGTGTGATCTCGCAGAAAGGGGAGGACTCACCTCCCTCTTAAGCGCGAGCTTCCGTGTGCTCGCGCTCCGCCCCCGCAAGGGTGGGGGCTTTGATAATTTCGTAACGCGAGCGAGAAGGGAAAACTTCCCGCTCGCGTTGTTGGCCCCGCCCCTCCAAAGGTGGGGGCCGCGAGCCCCGATCGCGCTAGCGAGCGCTGCGGGCTGACTGAAAAGGCTCGGCAGGCCCCTAACGAGCCGAGTAATGCGGCACGGGGCCGCCGAGTCCTTCCACCTCTAAACTACAACGTTCGCGCTGCGTACAAAATAGAGCAAATGAAACGTTAATACTAAACTCTACTGCAGCTAGCATTAGTTCACGCCACTTGCATAAACACACACAAACTTTACGGAGCTCTACCGAAACGATGTTACTTATCTGGAGAGCAGGAAAAGAAGAGGAGGAACACAGGAACAGGAAGGACTAAGGCACAGAGGCTAGAGGCCAGGACTACAGAGAATGATGGGATATGAAGTTTCTGAAAAAAAAAAAATATATATATATATATATATTTTAATGTTTTCACAAAATATGATGTTTGTTGAAACTGCTGGAGAGTGAATTAAAGAGAAGAGAAAGCTTAATGCTCGCCTCCGTCTTGACATAGAATCGTATGAGTCCTCCTTCGCCTGCATTTACAGCGAGGAAGCCAAGAGCAGAGCCAGGGCTGGATTGGCCCACCAGGATTTTCCTTGGTCATCATCCATCCAGGCTTGGTGTGTGTGAGTTGCACGCAGTGATTCTGCCTGTGGTGCCCGAAATCAACTGCACGTGCCCTTGTGTGCTCGCATGCGCAGGTAGGGCCCCACACATGCCATTGCCAGTGCTCCTCAGGTTCGTTCCAGGTCCAGAGCAAAGGAAGGTGAGTCATGTGTGTATGATGATGTAATGTGCTGTGTGGCTGTGCACAGGGCAGATTATGTGATCTAATCTGCCCTGTGCACAGCCAGAGAGCACATCACATTAGCGTTGGGTATATTTGCTTACATTATACAAAGCACTTTTCGTTGTTGCTTACCAGTGACTGGAGCGTTTTTTTTTTTTTTAAACAAGCGCTCCATTCAATGGTAAGCAACACAACGAAAAGTAACGTAAGCAGATATAACCGACAGTATTGTAATGTGCTGTGTGGCTGTGCACAGGGCAGATAATGTGATCTAATCTGGCCTGTGCACAGCCACAGAGCACATTACATTACCTTTGGGTATATTTGCTTAAATTATGCAAAGCGCTTTTCGTTGCGTTGCTTACCAGTGACTGTTAAGCAACGAAAAGCGCTTTGTATAATTTAAGCAAATACTACTGACGGTAATGTAATGTGCTCTGTGGCTGTGCACAGGGTAGATTTGGTGATCTAATCCACCCTGTGCCACAGAGCACCAGGGGAGTATCCAGCATTGCAAGAGTGGGGGAAGGGGGAGATATGGTCTCATTCTCACTCACCACTGCCCCAATCTACTTTTTTGGTAAGATAAGTGGTAGATGGCATTTTAACACATAACACAAATGAAACTGGAGAATCATTACAGATGCAGGAAACTCATCTATTAGAGCTCTGTCCAGGCGCTCTGGGGCAAAATACATACACACCTCCTAATTAGCATATTGATTGCACCAACAGAAATGGCTTCATAGAAAAGGTAATTGCAAGGAGCATCATTGGTCTTTGATATTTGGAGGCACCATGGAAGCGACTTTAGAACAAGTTCCCTTAAGTCAGCCAAATGGCAAATAACATTGTGGTGCAAACACATAAATTGCACTATTATTATTTATGGAACTCTATAGGCAGGCTTTTTTAAAAATAAAACCATGATATAAGCTCTGAAGAGAATCACAGAGCTGCAGATGAGACACAGTGGGCCTCATTCCGACCCTGGCGGTAAGGGGATAACGGCGCCGGTAAGGGTGTTGGTGCCGTTAACCCCTTACTGTAGCATTACGAGGTCCTTTAGCGGGTCCCGCTAAAGGCGGCTGGTTTCACCAGGCGCCCTTAGTGGGAGCCGCTAAAGGACCACAGAGCTAATAACGGGCCGGTTATTAACAGGCCCGTTATTAGCTCCCTCCCCGTTCCCATTGAGCCCTATGGGGGCTCGCATGGGGATGGGTATTTTGAATGAGGAATTACAGGATCATCCAACGTTGGAATGGCCCGGTGATTCCTCATTCAAGGGACCAGGACCCGGTATGTGGTATGGGGGTAGCCATGACGCTAATAGCACCATGGCTACCTGCATACTCGTAATGACCCCCAGTGTGATCAAATGATCTGCACAGGATCACACACTTTGGTTAAATGGTGAAACTGGGAAGTGGACAATGTAAGCAACTGAGCACATCTTCACAGGTTTAGTTGATATAGATATTTTTTAAGGTTTCCCTTTGCTTTTCATGTGCTTAAATACTACTTTATTTAAAGCAATGCCTTGGAAGCAAAGCACATTACACCATTTACAAATCACCACCATAAACATTGTTTCAATAGTATCTGTGGTGGCATTTTTTGCGACTATTTGTTACAAATTGAACATTTTGAAATCTCTTTGTTGTCTCAGTATTTTCCACAATAGATATTCTCAGTGGCTCTTAGACTACTTTTTGTCACCACACTAAATCCTACGCAATTAATGGCTTGCATGCCCAAATTCCCCATTTTTATGGGAGATGACCTTATGAAGGTGCGCAGTGTTTTGGTTTAGTAGTTTGCACACTCATGATGTGCAATGTTAGAGAGGTTTATGTTTGTAAAGATGCAGATGTGTGTTTATCACAGTACTGGTAGGTGAGCAGAAGGGAATGGAAGTAGAGGATGTGTAGAGCTTTACAGCGGAGAGCTTCTGTGGAGCTGGTTAAAAAAGGCATGGGATGGAAGGTAGTTGCCCAGTTTGTTCTGACACGTGTAAAACAGCTTTTGATTGCTTCCGACTTGAATTTTAATATTTCAAATTGTTTCTTGGTATTAAATCATTGCCAGTGTTTGTGTGCAACTATCCAAAGCGGCTCCCATAAGGATTTATAGCAATTTTAGCAATTGTGACCATATTTATTGTTTTACCCAGTCCATTCTAAGATAACTTTAAAAGCCATTCTGACAGCTTGACAGTCAATTCTGTTTTTCTCTTGAGTTTGCTTGGGAAAAGTGGGATTGATATCTTGTTTGATTCTGCCATTCCTGAATACCTGCTCTCTCCTCCTATCTCTTTACATTGCCCATTGGGGGTTGAGGGGTCTGCAGGAGGAACCTCTAACCACAGTGGTATCTGATCTGAACACACACACAAAAGTGTTATTTCTGTGCTGAATTGTTTGCTCACTATGACTCCTTGTGCATTAAAGAGATTATTCAGTGTTACATCACCCCATTGGTGATTGTTGTGTACCCATTAAAACATAGTGGGGGTCATTCCGAGGTTGGAGGTAAGGGTTAACGGTCACCGTTAATGGCAACGGTGACCGTTAACACTTACCACCATATTCCGAGTTCCCTTTTGCAGGTTGGCATTTAACGCCTGCTTTTAGCAGGCGTTAAAAATCCAACCCGCAAAGGGACCTTGGAGTAAATTACGGCACCGTAATTTACGGTGCCGTAATTTACTCCTTCCCCATTCCCATTGAGCCCTATGGGGGCAGGAATGGGGATGGGGAACCGGTATGGTGAATGGGGAATTACCGGTCCCTCCAACCTTGGAATGGACCGGTAATTACTCCATTCACCATGCCGGATTTCCATGGAGTAAATAGCTCCATGGTTGCTTTCCATGGTGCTATTTACTCCATGGATAGCGCCAGCCTCGGAATGAGGCCCAGTGTGTTTAAATTGTAAATACATACATAAATATTTTAACTTTGCAAACCAGCCTGATTCCTGGTTCAGTGGGACCGGGGGTGTTCCAGGAGAGGGGCGTGATATGAGTGGTATATCATTCAGAATAAAGAACTTTTAGAAAAAAAAAAATAAGGATTTCAGTTGTGCATTAAACGCTAGGCATTGACTTGGGAGTGTGCCGGATTGAAATCACTTACATATCCATGTAATACAATGGTAGGTCTCTAGTATCTCCACTTGACAAGTTTGGTGCATACAGGCAGGTGATTTAAATGAAGCAAACTCCAACATAAATATATGTTCTGACTTGAGTGTCGTGTAGACCGATGAGACCTCCGTCCCCAAGTGACGCACAGGGGAACTAATAGAAACCCGCTGTGCGACCTTTGAGGCCACAGGTGAGAGATGACTTCCCAGATCCACGGAACCTCTGGAACACCGATGCTGCTGTCAGAAAGGAACGAGGTTAAGTACCAGGCAATCACAGTACATATCAAGTAAACCAAAGGATCTAAAAGGTCTTACCTATCTGGTGTCAGAAAAACCCAGGAAACCTAGTAGAGGTTCGAGACTCAGATGATGAGGCGGTCCCTGAATAGTAGAACCGTGAGTTAGCGTGGATGTAGGATCTGCCACCTGTAGGAGTGGAGGCGTGACTTGAATCCCCAGAAGGGAAATGGCGTAGAAGTTCAGCAAGGTACCAAGGGATAATCCAAAGAGAAGTCAGGATACAGTCCAAAATCCGGCAACAGGTAAACAGTTCCAAGTGAAAGTACAAGGGGGTATCCGAAGGAGTCCGAGGTAGAGTTCCGTGATCAAAGGTAACAGTGGAGCAATGCGTAACGCCAAACAGGGTCTGAAGACAGCTGAGAAGCAATGAGTGTTCTGTCTCTCAGACCTTTATACTGTGTGTCTCTGGGTCATGTGACGTCTCTGGGTCATGTGACGTCCACATTGGACCACGTGATCGACGTGGAGACGTAACACCGCCCCTTCTGCTATATGTTCTCCAAGGCAATTGCCAATGCAGAAAGGGTTGCAATCGAGCCCGTACACCCAAGCTGGTACGGAGTTTTCGGTCCTTTGGGTTCACCGAATCACTTGAGCCTCGAACCGTGGGAGGAGATGTTGGGGGAATGTATGCAGTGTTCTGATGTGTAGTGGACTGGTGTGCAGGGGATCGCCTAACAATATACTTCTTTGTCATGCTGCTCTTCATCCTTCCCAACTGGCTACGAGTGCCTTCATTTTCAGGAGGGCCTGTAAAGCTTGCGGCAAAAGACACCCACTTTAGGAAACATAACTTGCAATTCGAAAGGGATGATACATGTGTGGCTTGCTACACGGGCTGACCTCACCACCTCTTCCCACTGATAACCAACTTTAATACCCCAGTTACTGGTGTTATACCAACAATGCATGGCGGTATTGCCTTCAATCAATGGTACTTCCTTTTTTGGGTGTCTGCCTTTTAACTGTCACCTCCCACCTTTGTAGGAACGTAATTCCTTCAAAAATGTGTTCCTTCTGTTTGTGCCTCTATCTACGGTTCATTACACAGCAGGCAACTTTTATCAACTGGTTGATCCTGCCATTTTACAGTAACAGCTTTCAATGGCGCTGCATTAAAACGTGCTTTCATAGTCAACCATCTATAATGGAATGTACTATTCCATGTCAGATAGGTCTGCACGGTACCTGAACTCGAAAGCACTGCAATTCTATGATTAGAAGTAATTACAAGCTCTGTCGATTCCCGTCTGCCTTTCGACTGCACAATTAAAATCTTTGTATAATACTGATGTGACTTTACATCTAATATCGTGCTTTGTGAAAAAAGTGTGTGTGCATTCAGTCTCGTAAAAGCCTGCTTAATATAATGTGCTCTAGCACCTTGAAGCGTCTTCTTTGTGCTAGATGGAATTACCAATAATTATCACAGAGCAAATAATCGGACATACCTAAGAAAGATGGTAAAATACTGCTTTAATCTCAATGAAAGAAAGCATGGAGAAATACAGCTATCAAAAGTAGATGCTTGTTTTTTCACACCAAAGTTTGCTTGCTTAGAGTTTATATAGTTTTATGTATGTCACTCGTGATGTTATCGTACGTGGCATTTCACAAAAACCTAACACTGGGAGGAATTGGATTAGGGGAACATATCTACTTATAGAATAACATAAGTGTTAATATCTCATTGGTTGCCCCTTGTCTGTAGGACACGCCTGAGTTACTTCTATCCATGTCACATAATGATTATAGCATAGAATATGGCAGTGGACTGATAATTGCAACATTCTATATGAAAATGCACGGCAGGCCTTATTTGATTGTTTGGCAACCCTATCCAATATTGGACTTTCAGCTTGTTTAGCAGCACGTGAACAAAGTAAAACCTAGGTGTTAAAGCTGCATCAATTTGTTTTTTGTTTACCAATTAGTCTATCGTATGTCATCAACCAGTTCCTTAGCTAAGGTTTATCGTTTGTAGTTAACCTCATAGTCTGTTCACTGTTCTGGGACATTCGAGGGAGTGTGAGCTTGCCACTATCTTAACTTGAAGCTCCAATGAATAGCCTTTGTTTTGAGTTCTTCATCACGTGTCAGGCGGCCACGATTTTGTCAATTTCTGCCTCTCAATTTCTGTTATTTGATTTAATTAACCAGGGTGTCATTACGGTCTCTTGCCTCTAGATACATGCTCACTCCACCTCACATAGGATTTTACTTTCGGGGGTTGTTCAATACTTGGCATCAGGAAATGTCCTTGCCTACCTAATCTTTGTAGAAATATGTCTCATGCACGAGGTCTATTCATTCGCCTCTCTCTGTGCCTTGCGCCCATCACTCGAAATAGCCTCCTTGACTTCAGGCCAACGTACTCCCTTATTCCGCACATGAAAACAGCTTTTTCATCAATTCTTCAATTTACAATCCTAGGCATGTTTTTGAGGTAGCTGGGACTATTCTTCAACACGAGCCGTTGTCCATTTTCTTCCAATGGCCATCCTAAACGTTATATATATACCTCTTGTTAGCAAGCCTCTATATGCTTCTTCTACCTTGTGGTACAGCGTATTTACAGTTATTGGTCCGCACGTTACTGAATTTTCTTATTTTTCATGATAACTTCATCTTTTGTATATGTTTCTCTTAGCGCTTCTGTTACATAATCAGTTTTAAGTATTTTCATATTGTTTCGACTTCGGCTTGTGTGTCTTCTTTATGACATCATATCATCGTCATTAGATTCTTATTTAACATTCATTCATGATTCTTAGAGCCACTGTTACGCTCACCTGGTATCCACGGGGACGCCACCCAGCCCTGATTGGATGATTTGCACTCTCGAACACTCTCCCGGTCCCTTGGTAAGGCCTCTGGTTAAAGATGGGTCTGCAATATAGGGGAGCTGGATTCAATACCAGATTGTCTTTATGTTTTCCCACCTCCCTTGGCCTCAACTCCTTCCTCCTCCTTGGGCCCTCTCCTCACCTTAATATTGTAGAAGGTGGATTCTCCATCCTGCTCCTCGTGGCAGGGGCGCGTAGATGTGGGGGGCGAGCAGCAACCAAGTTACTTCACTGGTGCAAGCTCCCCCTGTGGGAATCCAGGCCTGCTGCGACTCTGTAGGTTTGCTGCTTTACAGTCTTTATATGCAGTTCTTATGTTCCTCTTAGTTTGAATAATAATGTCTTGCTTCTTTCCTTTTAGGTATGGAAAGGTATTTTGGAGTTGTGATGCAGTTTGAAGATGAGCATGGGCCGGTAGGCGAAAGCGCGGTGTGCACAATGCTGTCCGGTGAGTAATGCACGATGCGTGGCGCTGTTTCGCCTTTTATATTGCTAACCTGTGTCTTTTCTCTCCTTGCAGATTGCGATGTTCCTCGCCGAGCACCGTAATGTTCCAGCAATGATACTGACCAGGAGATGACTACACAGGTAAGAATTGTGTGGCTTTCTTCATTCGGAAGGAAACGTGAGTAAACGCTTACTAATGCTGTCTTTCTTTCTCCTCTTTCCAGGTTATGGTATTCCAGGATGCTTGCGGTGCCGGATGATGGAGTTCGTACCTTCAGGTGAGTGGAACTGAAGTCGGCGATGGATTGAAGAAAGGATACTGTTCCAGGTAAGTTTTGTAGTGTTCTTCCTCTCTCTGCAGGTCCTTGGTTTCAGGTAAGCTGGCATCAAAGAACTAGACACGGTGAGCGTTACGCTGCCCACAGCAGAATAAGGCAAAGCATGTTCTGCTGTTTGAGTGTGGTTTAAATAGTCTCAGGTAAAGTAGTCCAGGTAAAATAGTCCCAGGCCTGCCACACCCAAAAGACTAGACCGCATAGCTCAGTTCCTTGTAACTGAGCTATGTGTGTGCCTCCATGTTGGCTGAACCCCCCCCACAAGTTAAATTGTCCCAAGTAAATAGTCCATTCTAATGTTGGTCTTCATGATGGGTTTGAGCCTGGTGCCAAAGGCCCCAGTACTGACTCCAAGAGAGTCTTGGATGAGGTTTTAAGGCCTTTGTAAGGTAATTGACATCCTTCTTGGTAACTTCCCTCCATTGACTCAACGCGAGGATATCTCCTGAATGGCTGTCTGAGTGCATATCGTCTTTCATACATTCAATGGCATAGACATATCACATTAACTCACGCATGGATTCCCAATGGTATCCCTTTGTCTGCTACTCCAATAGGACGGTGGTGAAAGGGCGGCGACTAGAGGCCTCCACCTGCTCCTCTACAAAAATGTAACCATGGTATTTTAAGGGCCTCCTCTTTTTTTTTTACAAGTGCTGTAATAATATACTGTGTAAGCGTAGCCCTATCATTAGCCCACACCCTTAGCCAGTGCAACACTGGTTCCAGCTGTAATTCCTCTTCTATGAAACTTTGAGTTAGTTGTGATGAAAACGTGGGTGCTGAACTGGGCAAGCCTAACAGTTTCTTGGCTTTCCAGTGTTTGTAATCTGGAGATTTTACCATATCCCCATAATGACGCTTCATATTTTACTGCGACTTCTGCTTAGGTATTATAGACCCTCACAATCAAGTCAAGCGGCTACCCCTTACACATTGTCATACATCTGGAGACCACCCCCAACTTTTGTCTGATTCTTAAGAGCTCTTTACCAATGTGGCTATGCCCTTTAAGTATGACAAAAAACATACACCCAAATAATCAAACTCCTCTCATATTTTTGGAAAAAAAACATAATAGCAGATTTTTGCGTATTTTATTTTTAGATCAAGGAAGTTCTTAAACAGTGTATAGCCATCTATTCGTTTTTGTAAGGCTTTGGGTTTACGTCCCACCAGTACCACATCATCGGCATACGCTAATACAGGGAAGAACCTCAGCCCTAACTGCGGAACATCTGCTTTTAATGCAATCAATGCACTATGCAGGACATTAATATCGATTTAAAACATCAGGCTGTTTCCCAGCTTAAATCAGCTTCCCCTGCAGATCCCCTGCCTTTGGCAGTTTTTAAGGACATCACTCTGGGCTTAATTTCCTGGGTTTCCCAGGCAGTTAATCTGTCTTGTCAGTCAGGGGTTATACCAGTGGAGTTGAAACAGGCCATAGTCATCCCCCTTCTTAAAAATCCCTCATTGGATCCTACTCTGCCTGCCAACTTCTGTCCTACCTCACTTCTACTGTGAAGTATGTGATTGAGTTTATTTAATAATTTAGCAAAAATATCTATTTGCCTATTGCTGTGCCTCAGTTTGTTCCTCGTGATCCTACGATGAACCGCCCAGATTAACATGATTCCAGTAGAGGTAGCACTCTACTAACTGGGAGTACCTTGAACATATATATACCTTACATTTATTGAATGTGAACGTGATTTTCTTATTTACCCATCAATCTGGACTCGTGTGCACCTCCACATACCCATTCCTATCTCACTTCTACCTCTAGTCATGAAGCTCCTGGAATCTCTGGTTTCTCCTCTTCTCTTGTCCTTCTTGGAAAGCACTGTTTTTATTTACCCTTTTCAGTCAGGTTTTCATCTGGGACGAGGCACGGAGAGTGTCCTGGTTTCTGTCATTGATGATCTGGCTCGATTGGTGGATGGTGGTGGAATGGTTGCGCTGATATTGTTAGATATTTTGGCGGCCTTTGAGGCAATCGACCATCCAGTCTTGCTGTCCCATTTGGCATCAGCAGGCCTCTCCGGGTCTGTCTTGGCCTGGTTTTCCTCCTTCCTGACAGACAGGGGCCAATCTATTTCCTCTTTTACTTCTGCTCTTTATCTTGTGGTGGCCCTCAGGGTTCTTCCTTGTTCTCTTCATTTTTTAATTTGTACATCCAGCCTTTGGTCCGCCTCATCTGCTCCCTCGGCTTCAGGTGCTACTCTTATGCCGACAACACCAAATCATGGTTCCATTAGATCTGACCCAGGCGGAGTTCTCATCGCGCTTGAGTGAGTGCCTGGTGGCCGTGGGGGACTGGATTGGTAGGAATTGGCTGAAGCTGAATGGGGACAAGACAGATGTCTTGGTGGTGGGCACCCGTCCACTCGTCCCAACCCTGCTCTTTGGTCCTCATCTTTCTGGCCCATGGCACTGGGTGATTTTCCTCTCCCTATGTCGGTGGTTAAAAATCTGGGGGTTACTTTTGTAAGGGTGTCTCTAATTATGCTCACATCAGAATAAATACACCCCTCAAGGGGAGTAAGGCCAAAAAGTGATCCTGTAAGGATGAAAAGTGTAATCTTACAAAATGAGGATGGTAGCAAAGGACTCTGCTGCCTGAACGGTCTTCTCCTGAAGGGGCCCCTGAGGGACCCTCAGATGTGGAAACAAGGCACAGTCACCACACACGAATAGATACGCCAGACACGAGGTTCTGTTCCCAAAATCTAGGGTTTATTGCAATACAAAATAGTCCCAGTTGGCCAAGTGGTCCCACGCCCTGCGACGTGTGTCTAACAGACCTCGGGGGACGCAAGAGAGTACGAAAGGTACATCAGTTACATATATACAAACGGAGCATCTTACAATCAGTAATGACACATTTGATGCAACCCCCAATTAATTTCCCTTTGAATTAGAGGCGATGATTGACCATCTTGACAGATATGACACCTTAGACCACCATATTTAGTAACAGTTTGCATTCTCCAATTTTACAGGCACCATTCTTTGTTTGCGAGAACACAGCGTTTCTGTTTTTCATGGGCAAGCTGCGCGTAGGAGACTGGCACATACCAGGCCTCACTATCTCTAAGTTTCAATTCTCGCTCTAGAAGTCAGCCCGCTCTCTGGGGCCTCACTGGGCTCAGAAAGGGGGGTCATAAAGAAGATCATAATTCAACTCTTTAAATGCTAGTTTCGTACATTGCTATTCTTTCAGGGGACTCGCTGGCATTCGTATACTGATTAAATGCCTTGCTTCCTGTCTTCAAGGATACGTGAGGGAGGGAATTGGGCATTCCTGTCTGGCTCTCCAGTGTAATCTTTCAACATGTTTCTTAGCCTTGGACCATTGAAGTGAAGTAATATCTACAGCAAAGCAGTTTTACATGAGGCAAAGTGGCAACGTTAGAGAGAGTAGAGAGAAAACAAAATGGCGATTCTGGTCATCTTAAAATGGCTTCACTCTAGTTAAACTAATAGCTACGTAATAACTAATGACGCGGAGTTGGCTGCAGAGTTGCAGTCTGTGGCAGTCACTCCAACCCTTTCGTCAGAGACAGGAGTCTCTCTACTGTGTCTACCCTTACACGTGGGAGGAACCATAAAACCCCCATCCAGCCGCGGAGCGGCCGCGGAGTTGGCTGCAGAGTTGCAGTCTGTGGCAGTCACTCCAACCCTTTCGTCAGAGACAGGAGTCTCTCTACTGTGTCTACCCTTACACGTGGGAGGAACCATAAAACCCCCATCCAGCCGCGGAGCGGCCGCGGAGTTGGCTGCAGAGTTGCAGTCTGTGGCAGTCACTCCAACCCTTTCGTCAGAGACAGGAGTCTCTCTACTGTGTCTACCCTTACACGTGGGAGGAACCATAAAACCCCCATCCAGCCGCGGAGCGGCCGCGGAGTTGGCTGCAGAGTTGCAGTCTGTGGCAGTCACTCCAACCCTTTCGTCAGAGACAGGAGTCTCTCTACTGTGTCTACCCTTACACGTGGGAGGAACCATAAAACCCCCATCCAGCCGCGGAGCGGCCGCGGAGTTGGCTGCAGAGTTGCAGTCTGTGGCAGTCACTCCAACCCTTTCGTCAGAGACAGGAGTCTCTCTACTGTGTCTACCCTTACACGTGGGAGGAACCATAAAACCCCCATCCAGCCGCGGAGCGGCCGCGGAGTTGGCTGCAGAGTTGCAGTCTGTGGCAGTCTGTGCACGTCTGAAACAACAGAAATGGCTGCACCATCAGCAGACTCCACCTCCATTGACATAGACACAGCCACGGACCGCGAACCCATGGATTCACAGGATTCACAGGAGGGTCGCCAGCTCCGAAGCGCATACCCACGCCCCGCCGTTGAACAAAGCCTCCAATATCGCAGTGGACAACCTCACCACCCGCTGGGTCCACGCCACAAAGACTTAAAAACTCCAACAGCAACAACGGCAAACGTCCGTTTGAAACAGGACCATCCTGAAAAACCTGGACCAACCATACCAAAACCTGTAATAACTTGTCAAAAAGCAAACCCAGAGGAAGCAGAGGACCAGCATCAGCAGACACCTGAGGCCGTGTCTCCAGCGCCGGACCCATCGAGCCCGGTCCTTGAAGGCGTCTCATCGGCGCTCCGGCGCCCGCGCCAACGCCTCCCTGCTCTGGCCATGGCATCCACCAGCACCACGGCCAGCGCACCTTCGCCTGCGGCCCCCACCCCCACAGCTCCGAGACCCGATGGCCTCCGGAGGGAGGATCGAGGACCGTGAGCGGGGGGAGAGGCCCGCACTAGCGGACAGCGCGGACCAGACGCCGCGAGTTAGCCTGGAGGGAGAACGAAGCCCTGCTCCCTCGACATCGACCCTCCCGGAAATGGCCCCGAAAGAGGCTGCGTATCCGCGGGCCTTTCCGAGGGAGGAGCCAGGTTCCATCGCTCATCCCCCGGTAGGACGCGACAAACAATGGGAAGGGCTTGACGGCCCCAAGACCACGCCCCCCACTGAGGAAGACCCGCAGCCAACTCGCCAGCCACAAAACGGTCCAACAGACCTTCCAGCAGAGAATAAAGGTCTCGAAAGCAACGCTGATTCGTCCAAGGTAAACCAAGATACCAACGCGCTACTTCAAACCGAAGCTCAAGTGCATTCCAGCAAGCCAACAACATTTTCCCCTCGTCACTCAACAGACGAGCACAGAGCTTCAGGGACTACAGGAAACGAAGACCAGGCCTCTGGCCTGGAAAAGTCCACGCCAACACTGCCAACGTCTATGGCAGAGTCGAATAACAAAAAAAAACGCACCAGGAAAGAGGCGGAGTCCCCCGACACAGAAACCTCAAGACCCAACTGGAAGAAAGCTCCTCCAAAATCTACAAACAAAACACAAAAAAGCGCAACCAGGCCACAGACGTCAAAAAAACAAAAAAGTGTTCAAGCGAAAAAAAAAACCAGGGGCTCGAAATCAACAAAAACATCGGTCGCCACCCTTGTAACCGATTTTTTCCACGCTTTCGCGCCAGAGCCTCACTCCAGGCAAGCTGACCTTACCGATGAGGAAATACTGGAGGCAATAAAAACGTGCCAACCCCCAGATAAAGCGAGGAAAATAATCCCACCGTCAAACCCGTGTGTCCAACATGAAATCTCTGCAAACGACATACAATCTGCTTCGCCTTTGAAACAGGTCCCACAGGGAAAATCAGTAAAGCAAACTGACCTGACTCCATCTCGAGCACCGGGGTCCCAAAACACATTAAACAGGGAAAATACGCCGAAACAAATCGCAGAATCCAATCAAGCTATTGTACCCACAGAAAAACTCGTCGGCACGAAGCAAACAGCCTCACCCAGGAAAAACTCGGCTATGGTCAATCTCAAAACCTCACAACCAGTCAGTAAAGACTCCTCACAACCAACCCAACAGAACCCAAACGCTTCCTCTGAACCTCCAGAGCAGACAGGGCCACAGTCAGCTCAAGTTCAAGCCACTGAAACACAGAGACCAACCCCCCCGCAAACCAATCATAAGTCTGAAACTTCCTCAAATAAGGCAGACGTGCCCAGACAAAATAAGGAACGACCGTTCGGCATACGTCAGGACGAGGCTTCAGTCGTCCCACCACCAAAATCACATCTACCAGGACGACTCAGTGGTGGCCCACTGGATCTACCTCCGTCGCCTGTAGTTAGACGGATCTTAAACGAGTCTAACTCATTTTCGCCAGCCCCTAAACAGCGCCCTCAACCCCAGGGTTCGCCAATGGAGCCTGCAACGCAACACAAGAAAGACCTCCTTTCAATAATGTCAGCAGTCACCATTGCAATGAACCCGTTCACCAAATTATATGAAGGCAACGAAAACCTGAAAGACAACACATCGATTCAAGCTACAATGCTCACGAAACTAACTTTTCTGGAGGGATACATTACAGCCTTAGACGACAAATTCAAAACCCTAAAGCGGGTCATGGAAAAAGGCCAAAAAGAGTCGGCAAACCTCTCCACTTCATCCTCCGCAGGGGATAAACAGGGAGGCCAAAGCTCCCCAATCCAACAATCAATCTCACCCTCCAGCATAGTCTCCAACAAGCTATCGGACCTTGGCTTACCAACTTCTGACACACAAGACATGATTATTATCACAGATGAAATAGCCAACGCTTCGCTCGCATCGAAACATACAGTGAGGGCGATTGAACCCTTGTTTCCCTTGTTTTCAAGCAAGAGATCAGAAAAACAACCCCCGGGGGGAAAACCTGAAAGTCAACATCCAAACTCAGCAAAGCTACAAAGTTCACGGCCAACAAAAAAGAAAGAGAAAGAAAGACCTCTGGCTCGGAGTCTGGCCGCAATCCAACAAACATCAAACGCCTCCCCCAGAACACCAGAGGACTTCCTAGTAGACGAGGTCCTGATGAATATCTCTCAACACCTTGAAGACACCGAAGATTCACCACCAGACAAAAACGAGAAAACTCCTCAGCCACTAAACCCGCAGACTCCTTCACCTAAAGTGGATCAAAATGCAAAAAAAGAAAACCTAAAGGAATCGTCAGAAGAGGACTCACCATACAACTTCACCACTCTGGAAGAACGTAGGAAAATCCTCCATTGTCGAAAATCCGCTACCACCCGCAGCCCCACGAGCTCCAGAGCAGTGTCATTCACCTATCCACCAGTACTCGAAGGGCAAACTTACAAAAAGTCAGCCTCTAGCGCCCAACACAGCCCCCAGCGAACGCGACGCACCAAGGACTCCCATCAAAAGTACAAAGAAGACACATACCTGGAGCCAAGAAAAACCGAAAAAAGGGGGCAACACCTGCGAACTCACTTCATTTCAAGGACTGAACAACATCGGAAAAGACACGATTCCGCGAGGGAGTGCCCGATCAAGCTCGAGCAACACGCGGAAAACGACGACGACATCATACTGAATAGAAGAGGGATTCTCACGCTATTCAGTCTGATTCCAACTCTCCGGAAGATAAAGTCCTCTGATCTAAAAATTATCGACCCATACCACTCTAACGAAAGAGCGAAAGCCTATATCTACCCAGTCTCAAAGTCCACAAAGATGAAAATCGCGGATGCCACAAACGATCTGGCTGAGCTAGGTTATATAGTGCAAAGAGACCCTCAGAATTCAGAAAGGGGGGAGAAAACAAACCCAGAAAGAAAAACGGGCCGAAAGGACAAAACCTCTGGGAAAGAGCACAAAGCGGAGCCACGAATACTTCCAGAACTCACCCGAACAGTAGTAAACGCATCCTCAAAGACACACGAGAGCCATCGAGAAATTAAACATGCCACCCCCAGGTGCGACAAGCCGAAAAAGTTCATAGAAGCGACGTTCTCGAAGCATCAACAGCCAAAAGTAGACCGACTCAATTTGACTAAGACCGAGTCTATGGCGCAAAGAAACAGGACGAACATCGGAGCCAAAACAGATAGATCCTCTCCTCTCTTAAAAACAGCCACGAAACTACAGGGGCTATGGGCCTGGCTCCCGAAGGCCCTATCCCATGGGACAAAATAGCAATTCGCAGGTCGGCCTGCCGAACTCATGGGAAAACGGAATGTCGACCGCCTCATCTCTTCACTACACCTCTGCTCATGGAACACGAGAGGACACACACATCTCACCACAACGGGTGACGCAAACTTAGCCTCATTCGACATCATTTGCCTCCAAGAGACTTGGCTCAGACAAAAGCCAGCCATGGATGGTTACGATATAATCTTGGCCCCAGCCAACAGAGGAGCCCTAGGTCGGCCAACATCAGGTCTTCTTTTGGCCTGCCGACAGGGAATCGGGCTGACCCTCAAGTCTACCCTCCAAGCAAACCTCTCAATACTAGCTGTACTCCTCGAATGGGCCGAAAAACCCTCCTCCAGTCCATCACAAATAGTGGTGATTAACACCTACTGGAACCCAGCGGCAATAAATCACCAGTCCTACCTTTCAATGATGGAAAACCTGGTCGACGAAATCCAAGCTACACGACAGGTCTCTTCAATCATCATTTGTGGGGACTTGAATGCCAAATGCTCCAAGGAAGTGCGAACACTGGACGCATCCTCGCATACTACAACAGCAGTGAAAAGAGGTCACCTATGGTCTTCCCTGATGTCTTCCAGAAAATTCGAAAACCTGAATTTCGTCTTCCCACACGAAAACCGTCTACCGACCTGGGAACAAGGCTCACTAAAAGCGACCATAGACTACATCTACGTATCCAGAACACTTCTGAGCAAAGTACAAAACTTTGAAGTCCGACAGACCACAGCCAGCGATCACAACCAGCTGATGATGTCCCTGGCAAACCACCACAAAGCGCCTGAACCCTACACCATGGAAGTAGAATCAAACGCCCGCGGAAACCGCCTAAACTTGACAACCCGAGCGGTCAAAACTCTGTTGGCAAGCTACACCGGGGAAGAAAGACCAAAGGGCGTAAAGAATCTCGATTATGTACCTCTGCTGTTAAAACATAGGATGAACGAAAAACAGAAAGCCCCAGGCGCGGCATGCCCAAAGCATGCCTACGATTCCACCCTGGTGACAAAACGAAGGGAGCTCCGAAAACTCAAAAGGCAGCTAGGTAACGATCCGTCAAACAAAGAAAAACTAAAATCAGCAATCGTAACCTATAAATCATGGGTGAAAGAACACCGTCACCGACTATACCAACAAGATGCCGAAATCATGCTAAAAGCCATCAATGGCAACAAAGCTAAAGAATTCTGGTCATTGCTGAAATCTACGGCGCCTTCAATAAACAACTCCACAATCAACGCCATGCCAGAGCACAAATGGATCGCGCACTTCTCTTCGGTCTTCCAAGCCCCCGCACATACCACGTGCCGGGACACCACGGGCCAGTTGTCACCCTGGGTCCAACTGGACGACCGACAAGAAATCAGCAACCACATTAAAAAACTGAAGACCTCCAGAGCAGCGGGCCCGGACGGGATCTCAAACATCGACCTGAAAAACAATCGTCAGGAATGGGCAACACTGCTAGCCACCATCTTTCAGAAATGCTCCGAGCAGAAATCCCTGCCGCCGTCCTGGACAACAGCTATCATAGTCCCCATTTACAAAAATGGGGACATCACCGAGCCCCGAAATTATCGCCCAATTGCCCTGTTGGATTGCATAGGCAAAGTCTTCGGAAGCTTACTTCTGAACCGATTTCAGTCGTGGGCTGAATCTGCACCATGCAATGACAAATACCAATCGGGCTTCAAGAAAAACATGGGCACGACGGCGAACATCATGGCGATCAGCACTCTAAAAAGCAAAGCTTGGGAAAAAAAATCTCGAATCTTCATCGCCTTTATCGATCTCTCACAGGCTTTTGACCTTGTAGACAGACACCGTCTATGGGAAAAACTGGAGAGGTGGAGTTGCCCACAAGAAATATTACAACCAATCAAAGCTCTCCACACGGACACTTCCCTCAGGGTTCGACTTTCCCAAAGAGGAGCCCTATCAGACGTAATTCAGATCGGGCGAGGGGTAAAACAGGGATGCCCGCTAGCTCCTGCACTGTTTCTTGCATACATCGGCGATTATGGGGAATCAGTAGATCTGAAACACACCTTTCCACCAGCTCTTGCATCTTCGAAAATAAGCCACCTGTTGTATGCAGACGACCTAATTCTCCTGGATCAGACCCAGATTGGTCTCCAAAGACAATTATCTATCCTCCTGAGCTACACAGCTGAAAACAACTTAAAAATAAACCAAGAAAAAACAAAAATAATGATACTGGAAGGAGGCAAGAAGAAAAACAAATCCTCTGAAAAATTCAAATGGTGTCTTGAGGGAAAAGAGATTGAGAGGGTCTCCGACTACAAATATCTAGGCGTCCAGATCGACTCCTCAAAAAACGAATCATCAATGCAAATCGCCCTGGAAACAAAGCTAATGAAACTAGCTTCCCAAACCAAGGCGATTGACTCAAAATTCGGTAAATTTTCGTGCATCCCGGCAATAGACTTCTACAAGAAAAAAGTCGTTCTTTCAATCACCTACGGAGCCGAGGCTATGCCAACAATCCCAGAAAGAACCTGGCAAAAACTAGAGAGCAGGTTCTGGAAAACAGTCTTGGGACTCCCAAATTCCACATCCATTGCTGCAATTCGTCGGGAGCTAGGTTTATTGTCACTCACAGCAACAGTCAACCTCAACTCACTCAGGCTATTCAGGAAATGCATCATGACCAACAGTGACCAAATCCTCGGCCTGTTGAATAAAGAACTACAAAGTGGCAAAGTCAAAATGCTAAAAACATGGAAAGACAAAAATACGTCCCTCCTAGATTCAGTGACGTGTTCGGAAGCTGACCTCATCACAAATCCGCTGAGAGTTTACAAGAAACTGAAAGAACTAGACTGGATCCAGACCCAAGACCTAGCCACCAAAAACAAACTTCTTCTCCACCTCCCCCCGTCGTTTTCTAAACTAAATGAGCCGATGCATTACCTCCAAAAATTTCCAAATAGGAGGGCAAGAAACTACATGCTGAGAATCAGGCTGAACCTACTGGAAACAAACGAGATTCTAAACATCCGAGACCTGTCGGACTCCAACATATGTCGTCTGTGTAACATCAAAACAGAATCCATCAGGCACCTACTGCTCTCATGCCCAGCAACCCTAGTCCTGAGATCGGCCTACATAAAGCACTTTAGCTCAGAGGAATATGGGTGGGATGAAGACACCTGCTGGAACAGACTGATAGGAGGGGATCGAATCTCCTGGTTATTAGCATCAATCAAAATACTGCAACACACTTTGCAGAGATTTGAGGGCTGACGGTCCCACCCTTGTGCAGCCACGGGTCTTTGTTTTCGTTTCTCAGCGCTAGAAAAACTTCTCGTCTTTTGTAAAGTTCTAAATGAACAGACACAAATAAAACAAAAAAACAAAAAAAAAATAACTAATGACTAATGAATATATATTCTTACACTGTAAATGAGGCGGTTGGTCTTCGGCTAACCAATTATCATTCATTTCTGGACCCTCAAGGGGTGCTTAGTTTTTCTGGACTGACACTCCTGTCCATCTTCTGTTCCTTCCTGCCAAAGTGGTTTGAGGCAGGGGTTTATATAGGCCTGGCTAGCTGTAGTGGTGTCACTGGATATGGATAATGGCTTCATCCCCATCCGTCCTTTTTCCATAATAGGGATGCTCCAAAGCCTTCTTTCTTCGTTGTCAGAGGTTTTGTCAGGGCATTCAGTTCTGCATTTGGCTTTCCTCCTATGCAAAAACATACTGCAGCTCTGCAGACCTTTACAAACATTGAGGTCTAGCCCAAGGGAAAAACTAAACATTTGTATTAACAATTTTCAATTATTCTATCCATATTTTACTCCTCCTGCTAACGTTATCTGGGCCCTGTGGTCTCCTTCACACTTGATTTTCATAATTTGTCCCATTCTGCATTTTGTCACGCAGAACATGTAATTCCTATTTTTAACCTGCATGGAGCCTTTGACAGACAGTAGACAGCTGGTGAGTCAGTTTGTGCTACCAGTGCTTAGCCATAGTGACAAACGCTGCATACTCACCTGTGGTCCATTTTTAGAATCCCACAGGCCACATTCCTTCTGGGAAGGAGCTTGACTCCTCTATAGTTTTTTTTACAATGCCTAGGATCTTACATTACAAATGTATCCAGCTAATAGTTAATTGCACCTTATATTTAGACAATAACAACCTTCTCCAGAGCTTGCCCATGTCTGTGATTATAATATGATGAGCTGTGACTAACCTATGGAGAATGTAGTATAGCATGGGCACTGTAGAAACTGCATTATGTTGGTTTAGAAAAATTACAGCAGGCCACAGTCCTCCCAGCAAGAGCTGAGCTGAGCTGAATTCAGGCTGGACAGAGAGCAAGACATGTGAGACAGGACCAGCTGCTAATGACACAGGATACGGATGACATTCCATTCCTTGGATGACAAAAGCACCAGTTACAGTAAATACAAATAATTCCTCATAATTCAGAGATGCACAGCTCAAATTTGTGGTCTCTGTTCACCTGACCCAGCTGACGCAGACAATGGATAGCCACCAGCGCTGGGAAAGGGAGGCAATCTCAGGCTACCAGATGGAAGACTGCAACAAAGATGCTACAATGTGAGACAAGTGTTGCACCGAGCAAAAGAGCACTCTCATAGACTAAGGTGGTACATACAAGTTACAATGCAGACACATAGTCCTTATTAACTTGAAAAGGAATACAGAGAGCTGAGAATCTTTGCAGATGCCAGGCCTGGGGACATCAGCTCTAGCCAACCACAGTTCAGTGTTCTATGGGTGGGTAGCATCGGGCAAGAACCAATGTTCAGACCCCTACACTGCAAGATTATTATAGATAGTGACTTAGGGATGGACCTGGCCAGCCACCTGAAATGGGAGAGCCAGTAGAATAACACATATAGGTGACCATATAGGTTATTAGGCTCCTGACAGCCAATCCCGCACGTCGATAGGTTTTTGGAGAGAGACCCAAGTAGTGATGGAGCAGTGACATCATTTTGTATCAAAACTGGCCTGCCGGCCAGGAGAAGTTAAATTGCACCTCGATTTTCCTTATCCCTGTTGGTTTTGTTTGTAATAAACCGCCGTTTGAACTTACCATTGACTGAGTCCTCCATTTATCCCAAGGAAGGTGTTGGCCTTCCAAGTGTCTGCAAACTCCTAGTGGCCCTCTAGCATACCTGGGAGTTTGTCCCAACAATGTAAACTCCAAGACAATATTTATTTGGCTCCTTGCAAATTCTCCTCCATTTCCTTTATAGAGTGCAGAGAAATGGGATACCCGTAACCTGTCCTCCACACTTGTTACATTCCCCTTTGGCTGCAATATATGCATGGGCCTTTTTGCCACCATCCCCCTGAATTTGCTGGAGTTTGTATTTGCAGCAGCCTTCAACAATTCATCCCATGCCCTTTGCTCTAACTTGGCTGGTGGTCAATAAAACCATCATTAATGTCCTTACAATCATCACTCATCATCCATTTGTTAACAGAAAGAAGAAGCACTCAGTGGTGGTTGCCCGTTGATAGTTTAAAAAAGTAAACTAACCAAGATTGTCAGAGGGGAATCAGTCATTAATAGAGCGTAATCCCCATTCAACAATCCAAGTAAAACTGTAGTCTGTTAACACATGACCGGTAGTCCAACATTGTGGGTTCTTTTATCTGCAATCACATTTCCTCATTCTCATCAAGCAGCTGCGGAGGCCAGTCATTATCAATTTTTGAATTAAAATCACCACCTACTATCAATAAACTATCCAAAGTAAACCTCCACAATACTGTGTCTGTCATGAATGGGGTTAAATTGGTCATACAGGGGTCTTGTAAAATCCTCTGTATAGTCGAATGTCTTTGACCAACAGATGAAGATTGTGATTGTGAAGATAAGGGAAATGAATCTCGCATCGTAAGAGTTGAATGAGAAAGGCATGATTGACAAGATTGGCAAGAGTGAACCCGAAAGAAGGATGCCAATAAAAAGGGGACGAAGTCTAAAGTCCCGAAATACAGTGTGTTGACAAGAGTGAACCCGGCTGAGGGATGTCCACAGTGAACTGTTTAAAATGACATTAAGATTTGTGAATGACACAAAGAAGATTGTGTTGAAAGCCATAGTTAACCCGACGGAGGGAGGCTAATAATAGAGAAGGGTCCGAGCCCGGAAGAGGGCGATCCAGTGGTGGAAAGGGCATCACCCAAAGTATATGTGAAAAAGGAACCATTTTTTTACATTATTTTGATACAGCAGGTCTACGGAGGCAAGAGACTCTTTTTGTAGAAAAAGAGACTTAACCACCGAAGGCCCCCGATTGCTGAAAGCGGAACTGTTTGCTCGTGCTGGGAAAGCTCGAGCATGTGCTGTGTTCCAAAGTCATACCTTGTCCCGTGCTGAAAACGTGGGGAAGGGAGACCCCGCCTACCACATCCTGACTTATTATTTGTGAACACTTTCTTCTTTCATAGGAACATTATCCCACACTTCTTTTTGTATTTAGCGTAAGGATTAGCAATATTTTCTTTTTAGTATTGGCCCTTTTATTTGACAAAGACACCACTAGGACTGCCTTGTGATTATTTGATGGTTGAAGCTTGCTCCCCTCTTAGATTTAGGTTTAGATTAGGCATCTTTCCAACCTACCTATATCGTTTAATAAACACCCTTGAAGTGTGATCACTTGTGTCTGTCCTTACTGTTGCCACTATGAGTTCCTTACAAGTATCACAAGTCTGCTACAAGGGAAGACATATCATAAGGGCTCACTAATGTGATGCCGCTGGTGGTGTGGGCCAGAATTGTATTTCTTTTATTCATTCATCTTTATTCATTTTGGTTTACCCATCTCCCAGAGAACAATAAATGAAATTGAAGAACTTTCTTTGAAAATCTGGCAAAATCTCCTGCGGCATCCATTAGGGATCATCCCCTTTTCTCAGCCATCATCATCATTTAATATATACATAATCCAATTAATGGGGCTGCTAAATGACCAATGCTACCCTTCTATTCCTATGCTAAAGACACTCAAATAGGCTTAAGTGTCACAAGCCCTTAGGAACACATTTCCACTATATTGAACGGAAAGGGGCATTGGGAAATTAATGGGGATAGTTATCTGAACACAAAGATAGAAATTCTTTGTACTTTGCTGACAATACTTTCTGAAATCCCTTATTTTATCCATTTACCAATCTATTTTGGTGATCCTTTTGAATACACAAACTCAGTTAAAAGTCTAGCCCTGAGCGTGACATCAACTTAGATATGAACATGCAAGTCGCTCATGTCACTAAAGAAGGATTGTTACAATTGAAAGTGCTCACAACAATGTTTTTGCTACATGAAAATCAGAAAGTAGCTGTAGCTTATAACCGATGGCGGGGGTGAACCTTGTCTTTGTAGATGCTCTCTAGTCTGGTCTTCACAAAAAGCCACTAGCCAGACTCCAAAAGGTGCAAAACATGTCAGGCTGAATACCTGTGACCTCAGAACCACTGAATTCATCACTCCCGTGAAATAGGTCCTCTGAATCCGCCTATGGACCCCATTGATGCATACATCAATCAAACACATATGAAAGTGCACTGTTATTGCATGTTGCTACGCATCTCTAATCTACCTCATAAATGGTATATGTACCTCTGATTTTGTACGTAATCTATTTTAACACATCCTGGAACCTGCGTTCAGCATTTCTGATCAAAGCACTCATGATTCGTTTTTGAAAATCTGAACACGAAGGACCATTACTGCAGTAGGCCACATGACCTGCCTGAAGAACAATTCGAAATGCACTGACCCTACGTATGTGAAGCTGGTGTGCCAATGTGCCATATTGGTGGTGCCTGGCGCTCTCAGCTCTGGGTGAGAGTGGCTAACTCGGGGGTCTGCAACCTTTGGCTCTCCAGATGTTTTGGTGTACGACTCCTATCATCCCTAGCCACCACAATCATTAGCAATGTATCATGGATATTGTAGTCCAAATCATCTAGAGAGCCAAAGGTTGCAGACCCCTGGGCTAGCTGAACAGCACCATAGATCCCCCATTATATGCACATCCTCTGTAGTCTCTGCATATAATATAAAATACATGCCAAAAAGATACAAATGAAGTAAAGTTTAAGAAAACATGTACACAACGGTTATACTACACCCCTACAATACTGTACTAAATGGGAGTCGCACACTCAAACAAACGCTGGAGGGAGTGTGGATCCCTAGGCACGATGGGCCACTTACTATGGCACTGCTCCAAACTCTCTCAATACTGGAGGGGAGTCCACAGACAGATTGAGGGCATGAACAGGGCCACAGTCGCATTCACACCTGAGGTGATGCTGCTGGGGACAGAGGCAGACGAATGGCACGAAGACCATTTAACCCGCAGAATCATAGGGATACTACTATTCGCAGCTAGGAAATTACTGACCACCCATTGGAAGGCTAAGACACCTCCCTGACACTCCAAACGCACAGAGCTAGTAGCGAAAACATGCAGACTGGAACTAGCGGCTATGGCTAGAAGACAAAAATACAACCCCACTAGGGTGGCAATATTCCGGGCACTCATAGACCAGTACACCTAAGATAGGAGGGGTATGATTGAACGAAAGGGGAAAAACAAACAAACACTTGCAAAAATCAGGGCACACAACCTGCAAAGGGGCTTGGACAACGAGATCGAGAGCCAATGTCTTTGGAACATTAGCCTCAAGGGCAATGAGAGCTCTATACCACGGAGCAACTCACAGTTTAGGGGGGTTGAGCGGGATGTTATATTGGGGTTTTAAAGCTCATCTGAATTCACCAAATTAGGGGCAGCGGACATTGAAGGAGGGGAGGAGGATGGGGCGACAACAGTCCGATGCTGCATGGAGAATAAGAATACTCAACCCGTGTGGGAGTATGCGAATGAAACAACATGCTACTGTAAACCCAACCCCCCAATGCATTGTTTTGTACTATTTTGTACTGTACCATGATTTGTGATGGCTCTACCAATAGGCTCAAGGAGGCGAAGTCTATTTCTCACTCTCCATCTTTGAATTCTTAGTCCCCTGCTCCTTAGACTTCCACATAAATAGCGTTCGCCACAATTAGGTGTTGAACTTAAAATGTTTATAATGTTCTGATCAAGGTTTGCATCATTGATATCTGTGAATCTAGACTCAGAAGATGTAGACAAGCCCAGTTCGACTCTTCTCCTGTAAAGCGTAGATGGACTTATACTTAAACAAGCTGCTATTGATGTCCAGGAAAATCCAATCTGCCATAGGTATTCAATATTTACTTTTGAAACAATAAACCTGCAGAATGAGAATTTAAAAGAGTTGCTCAGTATTCTGCCGCACAACTATAGGAAGGAAAAACATATAAAACGTAACTCACCTTGGTCTTCCTACACCTTGAATTGTGGTGGGCGTACACAACATGCTTGCAGGAATGTTTGATAAAATGGTAATCTTGCTTTCAATATTTGTAATAGAAACATATGTACATTTACAGAGTTCTTCTAAAATAAAGGTTCCTATGGAGCCCATATTTTCAGAAAGATTGCAGACTGTTAAAATAGCAAGTAATATTTCCAAATGACTTTCAAGTTTTCTCTGCAGATGTTCCAAAAGGTTAATATCAACAGACAACAAAGCTCGTTCTAAAGATTTGAAGCATGAGTTTATTTTTCCTGTTTCCTCTGAACTGCAATTTCATTGGTTTAAAAGTATCACATGCTTTTCAATGCAACAATTTTAGTAAGCTATTATGTTAAAATCACTTCAATGCGTGTCATATTCATTTCAATGGGTGTCATATTCATTCCAATCCATTACCTACTCATTTCAATGCATGTCTTATACATGTAGTTGTATGTTGTATTCATTTCAATCAGTTTGTTATTCATTTGGATGCATGTTACATCCATTTTAATGCTTGGTCTATTCACTTCAACATGTGTCACATTAATTTCAATGGGTGTCATATTCATTTCAATGCATGCCCTATTCATTTCAATACATGTCTTATTCATGCCAATGCATGTTATATTCACTTCAATTTTTGTGAAATTCATTTCAATGGGTATCATATTCATTCCATTGCATGCCCTATTCACTTCAACGTGTGTCATATTCATTTCAATGGGTGTCATATTCATTTCACTGCATGTCCTATTCATTTCACTGCATGTTTTATTCAATCCAATGCATGTTATTTTCACTTCAACGTTTGTCATATTAATTTCAATAGGTGTCATATTTATTTCAATGCATGTCTTATTCATTCCAATGCATGGTCTATTCATTTCAATGCATGTTACATGCCCTTCAATGTAAGTCATATTCATTCCATTGTATGTCGTATTCACTTCAACGTGTGTCATATTCATTTCAATGGGTGTCATATTCATTCCATTGCATGTCCTATTCACTTCAATGTGTGTCATATTCATTTCAATGGGTGTCATATTCATTTCAATGGGTGTCATATTCATTCCATTGCATGCCCTATTCACTTCAACGTGTGTCATATTCATTTCAATGGGTGTCATATTCATTTCAACGCATGTCCTATTAATTTCACTGAATGTCGTATTAATTCCAATGCATGCTATATTCACTCCAATAGGTGTCATATTCATTCCAATGCATGTCCTATTCACTTCAATGTGTGTCATATTCATGTCAATGGGTGTCATATTCATTCCAATCCATTACCTACTCATTTCAATGCATGTCTTATACATGTAGTTGTATGTTGTATTCATTTCAATCAGTTTGTTATTCATTTGGATGCATGTTACATCCATTTTAATGCTTGGTCTATTCACTTCAACATGTGTCACATTAATTTCAATGGGTGTCATATTCATTTCACTGCATGTCCTATTCATTTCACTGCATGTTTTATTCAATCCAATGCATGTTATTTTCACTTCAACGTTTGTCATATTAATTTCAATAGGTGTCATATTTATTTCAATGCATGTCTTATTCATTCCAATGCATGGTCTATTCATTTCAATGCATGTTACATGCCCTTCAATGTAAGTCATATTCATTTCAATGGGTGTCATATTCATTCCATTGTATGTCGTATTCACTTCAACGTGTGTCATATTCATTTCAATGGGTGTCATATTCATTCCATTGCATGTCCTATTCACTTCAATGTGTGTCATATTCATTTCAATGGGTGTCATATCCATTTCAATGGGTGTCATATTCATTCCATTGCGTGTCCTATTCACTTCAACGTGTGTCATATTCATTTCAATGGGTGTCATATTCATTCCATTTCATGACATATTCACTTCAACGTGTGTCCTATTCATTTCAATGCATCTCTTATCCATTCCAATGCATGTTATATTCACTTCAACCTGTCATATTCATTCATTTCAATTGGTGTCATATTTATTTCAATGTGTGTCATATTAATTTCAATGGGTGTCATATTCCTTCCATTGCATGTCGTATTCACTTCAACGTGTGTCATATTCACTTCAATGGGTGTCATATTCATTTCATTGCATGTCTTATTCATTCCAATGCATGTTATATTCACTTCAATGTTTATCATATTCATTTCAATGGGTGTCATATTCATTCCATTGTATGTCGTATTCACTTCAACGTGTGTCATATTCACTTCAATGGGTGTCATATTCATTCCATTGCATGTCCTATTTACTTCAACGTGTGTCATATTCATTTCAATGGGTGTCCTATTCATTTCATTGCATGTCTTATTCATTCCAATGCATGTTATATTAACTTCAATGTTTATCATATTCATTTCAATGGGTGTCATATTCATTCCATTGCATGTCCTATTTACTTCAACGTGTGTCATATTCATTTCAATGGGTGTCATATTTATTTCAATGCATGTCTTATTCATTCCAATGCATGGTCTATTCATTTCAATGCATGTTACATGCCCTTCAATGTTTATCATATTCATTTCAATGGGTGTCATATTCATTCCATTGCATGTCCTATTCACTTTAACGTGTGCCATATTCACTTCAACGTGTCTCATATTCATTTCGAAGGGTGTCATATTCATTCCATTGCATGTCCTATTCACTTCAACGTGTGTCATATTCATTTCAATGGGTGTCATATTCATTCCATTGCGTGTCCTATTCACTTCAATGTGTGTCATATTCATTTCAATGGGTGTCATATTAATTCCATTTCATGACATATTCACTTCAACGTGTGTCCTATTCATTTCAATGCATCTCTTATTCATTCCAATGCATGTTATATTCACTTCAACCTGTCATATTCATTCATTTCAATTGGTGTCATATTTATTTCAATGTGTGTCATATTAATTTCAATGGGTGTCATATTCATTCCATTGTATGTCGTATTCACTTCAACGTGTGTCATATTCACTTCAATGGGTGTCATATTCATTCCATTGCATGTCCTATTTACTTCAACGTGTGTCATATTCATTTCAATGGGTGTCATATTTATTTCAATGCATGTCTTATTCATTCCAATGCATGGTCTATTCATTTCAATGCATGTTACATGCCCTTCAATGTGAGTCATATTCATTTCAATGGGTGTCATATTCATTCCATTGCATGTCCTATTCACTTTAACGTGTGCCATATTCACTTCAACGTGTGTCATATTCATTTCGAAGGGTGTCATATTCATTCCATTGCATGTCCTATTAACTTTAACGTGTGCCATATTCACTTCAACGTGTGTCATATTAATTTCGAAGGGTGTCATATTCATTCCATTGCATGTCCTATTAACTTTAACGTGTGTCATATTCACTTCAATGTGTGTCATATTTATTTCAACGTGTGTCATATTTATTTCAACGTGTGTCATATTCATTTCAATGGGTGCCAGAATCATTCCATTGCATGTCATATTCACTTCAACGTGTGCCATATTCATTTCAATGTGTGTCCTATTCATTTCAATGCATGTCTTATTTATTGAATTTCCGTGTATGTCATACTCATTTCAATACATGTCATACTCATTTCAGAACATGTTATACTCATTTCGATAAGTATTATAGTCATCTCAGTATATGCCTTACTCATTTCACTGCATGTTGTCTTAATTTCAATATGTCACATTCACTTAGGTGTAATTTTGACTTGAACAGCTTCCCATACTATTGGTCCTCATGTGCAGCAGATGTGTCTGACAACCAATCACCATCATGAATCTGTGTCATCAAGGGCCTCTTCGCTTACTATGTTGCGAGCAGAGTTCAGCTGGCCGCAGCCCGCTTCCTGGCTCTGGCCTGGAAGCCGCAGCAAGCCACCGAACCAGATGAGGCCCTTCTTCAGTCGAAGGCGCATATCCCTGCTCCTCAGGGCATATACAAGCGGATTGACCATGCAGTTCAGTAGACAAAGGTTACAGCAGAAGGCAAAGGCTCTCTTGATGTCCCCGGTCAGATTGTGAAGCAAACTGTACATCATGAGAAGCAAAACCGGAGACCAGCATAACAAAATCACCGACAGAAGAAGGGCTAATGTTTTAGCAAGCAGTATGTCCATTCTCATATTGGGCTGACCATGTGCCTGTGCGGCCTGTTGCCTCCACTGTTCCATGTGACAAACATGTTTATGGGCCTTCCACAAGATATGACTGTAGCTGTAGATGATGGCAATGAGCAACACCAGGACAATGCACAACCAACATGTCAAATACCTGTTGTCAATCAGGGGAAACAATTCTGAACAGAAAGCGTTCCTTTGACAACAATCCCACCCCATCCAAGGCAGGTAAGCTATGACCAGGGTGATGACCCAAGTCCCCGCCAGAGACACCAGGGCTCTCTTCCTAGTGACGATGGCCTTGTAGACTGATGGCCTGTGAATACAGATGTACCTGTCGAAAGCGGTCAGCAGCAGGCTGCCAAGTGAGGCTGTGAAGCAGGCGATGACACCACCAAGCTTCCACAAGAACAGCCCACGCGAGCTGGTTCCCTTGAACACGTGGAAATCCACAAAGCTGTAGGTGAAGATGATGCTGGCCAGGAAGTCTGCCAGGGCCACACTGCCAAGAAACAAGTAGGAGGGCCTCCCCCTGAGACGCAACGACGAGATTATGATACACAGCACCACAGCATTTTCCAGAATACACAAGGCTCCGACCGTGCAGCTCAAGGCAGCGAGGGCGCTTTTCTGGAAAGTGTTGTTCAGCACCATGTAGCACTCCAGGTCTTGGAAGCCTGCACCACATCCAGTGGCGTTATGCACCCCGCATCGCCCCATCCTTCTCCGGAGAAGACGGGCCTCTGCCTCACGCTGTCCTTTCACTTCAAAACTTTCATTTACTTCTGGAAAAAGAGAACAGAAATAAGTATTAACTCGTAAATTCATGCTGTTCAAGTTAAGATGAACATAAATCCAAAAAAAGGACTGCACTCAAAAGTGCAAGTTAATGTCAAATATGTCCAACATGCTCTATACACACTTTTTAAATTCAATGGTGTCTTTGGATCATACTTGTATAACATAAGACTTAATGTCAATCTGCATTGCAATATCACCACGATTGGTGACATCTGCTCACCAGGCTCAGCCCAGTCCATTTACAAATTGTTTAAACCTTCTTTGCTATTTATTCCATTAGGTGAACTAGGTTTGCGCATGAGCATCCATCCTTTCATTGGACCAATCAGGTCCTTGGTTTTCAAAGTGAGATTGAGCAAGATACCTTGAAATTCTTGTCTGCTTAATGGTCAAAGCAAAGAACCCCTTTCTTGCACTCACTCAAACAGCATGGGTAATCAATCTTCGGCACACCAGGGGCCAGGTGACTAAAACTTTGAATGGTAATTGCACTAGGGCAAAGTTTGCCCTGGGAATAAGACCTCTTCTTTCAATACATTTTTCCACTAGGGCACAGTATGTCCTATTGCTAATACTGAATGGTATTAGCACTCGGGCAAAGTTGGACCTTGTGCAAAAATGCATCGACAGTATACATTTTTTGCACATAGGCAGTTTTCGCCCTAGTGCTAATACCAGGAAAAACTGCACTTGCTATGGAGCAAAGGTTTCCTAATGTGCCCCAATTGTTTTAGCCCTAGGGCAAACTTTCCCGTAGTGCTAATACCATGCAAATTGCACTTGTACCAGTGCAAGGTTTCTGTAAACTGGTCCCAAATGTTTTGGTTCACCCTTGTCTACGATGGATAAAGCTGATGAGAGTTGTAGGACACTGTGGCCTTATTGAGAACACCGGAACAACCAAGCAGGGCCTATATGTAGGACTTGTGATCAAATCCCTTGGGTTAGTATGTTAAACATGTCAGTGTTTAGAAATAAATGGCATTACTAGAAAGATAGACTATACAGAAAGGATGGGTGTCCCCTTGACCATGGACATCGGGGAATAGAACATTTAGAAAACTACAATAGGAGATGTTTCAAGGAACTATACTTTCTTTCATTATATCATATTCAGGACTGGGATAATAATGAAGAGAGCGATGAGTCAGTATTATGTTGTAAAAATTATATTATTAATTTTAGCAAATGCGTTTAAAGATTTCATTATATCCAGTAAGTGTCACTCAATTTTTATATAAACCAATAGTATTTCTAAAAAAAAACATGTTTCTCGCATTTACATGGAAACATAGTCTGACAATATATATACATATATACAATGTGCAAAAAACGCCAATTATATTGTATACAAAAATGACTTGTGGAGAATAACAATCACTTCTCCGTTTCCTATACCAATTCTTTTGATAATCTACAAAAGCAACACATTATGTAATGTTTTTGTAGAATCTTGTATCACTATTGTGATTCATTTCAAGTTTTGATCAACTAGAGAAGTATATGGATAACCAACACTTATCTAATTATTACTTTCTGAATATCCCTTTTTACTTAGTTTCAACGAAAATGCCACCTAGTTCTATTCAAGAACTGATGTTCTGATGATGACAAAAAACGTTGACTTTGTAGACTTGATATAATATTTTCTTATTTTCTTTTTTCTTTTTTTCTTTTCCACCACCCAAAATGTTCATGATAAACCTTAATTATCTCTATCTTTATGTATGGGTGTATATTTTCCCTTTTTCATTTTTCTATCCGGGCCAGCAGATGTGTTTCAACAAGAATCGTCCGCCAAAGCCTTCTTGCATCTTCCCTCTTCTATGTTAAACATTTTAGTGTTTAGAAATAAATGACAATACTAGAAAGATAGATCATCTTCCTGATTGATTCATTCTTTTGTTAATTTTTGGGGTTAGGATTTTTAAACCTTGAAACATTCAGAAGCAATAAGAACCCCTCTGTTTGACAGAACACAAATCGAACTTTCACAAGCCACTAGAATGTTATGCATCAAGGTTGCATTAAAAAGAATGGAAGAAAACAGATAGGAAACAAAGTAAGGAGTTCTCTATTCAAGGTGCTTGCTCTGCACGTGGGAGCTGGGCAGCAGGGGAGGAGGTAAGCTATGCACCGTCTGAATTCCATGGCTTTCTGCAATGGCATATTGTAAAGCTGATGATGCTTACCCGGGAGTTCAGAGTGGTGAATGCAAAATATCCGTGTGCTCCAGCATTATTTGACCCATTATGCCATCAGCCCTGAGAAATGGGACCCCGTGGGCAGTGTGGAGTGCCACAAAGAAGAGACAGCCATCTTGGTACATTACAAAAACCAAAAATGCTGCCTGTTCTCAGCTACAATCCCAACCAGCCTGGCATCCGGAACCCAGATAACTTACCTCGCCGATCTCCCTTGCGAGGTTACAAACAGAAGCAAAACATGTAGCTAAGGTAAGTGGTTTTATATAGCATCCTTCTGCAAATAATGTTGGCCTTGTTGCGCGTGGCATGCGCGGTGTTAGATGGTTAGCGGGAGGAAGAGGTGGAAATCTGTGATGTTGATGATTGCAGGTCGGAAGTACCCATTACCTGTGTGCCGATGTGGAAATAAAACTCTGTTCTTTGGCGCAGGGTGTTTAAGGGTGCAAGTTAGCCATGAGGGTGATCGCCTGTTTGCAAAGTAATGATAGAGGTAATTATTGAATTGGATTTTGATAGAAGGGGTACAGGGTAGGAGTTTGTTAGGTACGCTAGACCTGGCGTCGTCTGATAGGACTGAGTGAAGTATAAAGGTGGTAAGGTTTTAGAGATCGAGAGTTAGTAGGGGGTGGTGAAGGGTAGGATGTGGTGGTAGGGACTGTTGTTTTCTAGGTTTCGTGTATGGATTTCATTGAGTGATTGAGGGGTGCTCCAAACGTCACATTGCCTGTGGTCACGGGCCATCAGGGTATTGATGGATGGTGAGAGCGTAGATTTAACTAAATGCAATTTAGAAGTGACCACATTTATTTGACTGAAAATGGTAGGTAATGTGGTAGATGTGTAGTGGATAATAGGTGGGGTCTGGGGTAAGAGTAAAAGTTATGGTAGGGAGAGGGAAATGGGAACTGCAGGTGGTATCCCCCCGCATTATAAAAATATTTTCTTTAAAGTTAATTTCGATGTTCAGTAAAATAGGTAAAATATTTTCAATTAAAACCTACCCCATCCGATGAATGGTAGTCTCCAGTGGTTTGCATTATTAAAATATAGCAATTCGATTTCAAGTTGGGTTTCCATTCGCGTGTACTGCAGATCATCACCTATTGCCGGTAAGGGGTGAGGAGGTGGGTGAGGATAATCTTCACTAAAAAAAACCCAACAAAGACAACTCTCACAGTGTGGGTGTGTTTTCGGGGCAGTTTGGATACCTTGTACATTTACTCTGCGTGGACCACTTGTTCACGGAACCTTGTTTCCGTTACGTGGCGTGGTCCCGGGATTGTGGGGAATTATGCTGCCAAGCTTGTGATTAATTCCCATCTCTTCTGAGGCGGTGAGTTGAAGATCCGTGTCTTGGGCTGTTTTCGGAACGGTTGGAGGATCACTTCCATGTGACGATGCATCGCCAGGTTGTCCCAGAGAACGAGGTGCCTCCCTGTTGCTTTTTATTGATGTTAGGGTCTAAGACTAGTGGAGCGTTGCCGGACCTCAGAATTCTGGAAGGAATGCAGTGTTGGAACTTCCTTCTGTAGGATAGTGAGCCTCTTCCATGGTAGGAGCGATAGGCGATACATAGGGTTCTAAAGTGAATACCTTTCTTGGCGGGCAACCAATGGAGAGTATGACGGGCATGTGCAATGTGTTCAAATCTATTCATCCTGAGGAGTAGTCTGGCTGCTGGCCTATAGACTCTGTAGTCTTCTCATCAGGTAGGCAGGGAGTCTTCAGAGGCTGTTGACATAGTCTTGTTTTGAGCCAGTGATACCACAGCCATAGTTCTGTGGGTGAAGGTTAAGTAAGGTATGATGTGGCGTAGAGCGCAGAGTTGAAAGAAGCATTTTCAGACAAAGGCTTTGAACTTTGGTTCAAGTGTGTGGGCATTGTTCATTGTGGTTCACAGATTTTTTACTCTGGTGGGCGTTGTTGGACAAGGGCCTATCTTGTCCGGCCAAGGGATTGTGGAGGTAGAATTTGCTGGATTGCAGAGCATCAGAGCATAAACACAAGACAGCCTACGCCAGAGGTCACTGGTGGACTGGGCTGACACATTTTGCCTTTATCCCTAACATGTGCGAGTCAGCTCAGGGGATTACATTCTCACCCTCAATATCAATGTTCAAGTCGGTTCGAATCCCGCATAGTCTGCTGCAATTAAGGGACAGAGACAACAGGCCCACAATCGTCATGAGACGGGTAGCGGGCGTACTCTTCCACCACCACCAGGAAGTGAGTGCCCAGCGTGGTGGACCCAAAGTCTGCATGCACCACCTCCCACCGCCGCGTCCCCCGGGGCATGGTTTCAAACACCGGCTCTCGTTGTATCGGGGACGCCGCCTGGCACCAGACACTTGCGGCTACAAAGTCGTAGACCCTCCGTTCCAACTCGGGGAACCACACTTTGTAGTTGGGCCTTGGTGTTCGGGACTTGTGGTTGGCCAGACTTATCACATCTTTGATCTTGGCTTGTGGCAAGACTATCTGGTCACCCCTTAACAGGAGGCCCGTCCTCCCTTACTTTCCACAATTGTTCAAGCCCCACCTTGGCTTCTTGAGTGTGTCCGGACAGTTACTCAAGCACAGTCTTCCATGATCCATGCTGCATTGCGGTCTTCAGGATCTGAAAGCATTCGTCCTGGGCTGCTGCCGCCTCCATGTCCTCGAGGGACATGGCATTCGGGGTGGCCGCTTCCACCACCATCCGAACGTGGTCATCCTCCGCAGCACATGCGTCCGGGTCCTCGTTCCTGTCATCCCCGGATGCCTGGACAAGTAATCAGCCTCATTGTTCACGCCAGGCCTGTACACTAGGGTGACACCGTACTCGACGAGAGCGAGCATCCACCGTTCAATCCTCGCCGGTGGCTTGGACGAGGACCCCGCCAGTATGGGCAGCAGGGGCTTGTGGTCTGTCAGGACCGTTACTGGCCGGCCTAGGACGCAGAGTCTGAAATGCCTGCACCCCCACAGTACTGCCAGAGCCTCCCGTTCGATCTGGGAATAGCGCTGCTCAGTGTCAGACAGCGCCATGCTGGCGTATGCTACGGGCCGATGCCGCCATCCCGGCCAATTTGTGTCAATACGGCCCCCAGGCCGAACGGGCTGGCATTAACGATGATCTCCGAGGGGAGAGTGGGGTCGAAGAACGCCATGGTGTCTTCGGCCACGAGAGTGTTCTTCATGCCCTCGAACGCAGCCTGTTCAAGAGAGCCCCAGTGCCACGTTGTTTCTTTTTTTGTGAGGGCCCTCAGGGGCTCCGACCTGGACGCTAGGTTCTGGAATAACCGACCACAGTATGTCACCATACCAAGAAAACTCTGCACATCCGACACAGACTCAGGCGGTCGGGCCTCTATGATATCTTTCACTTTTCTCAGATCTGGCGACACACCCCCTTCCTTGAACACGAATCCAAAGAATTCGATGGTCGGTCGCAGAAACTCGCACTTGTCCTTGTGGAGCGTGAGGCCTAGTGACTACAGCCTCTAAAAAGTCCTAGCCAGCTTGCGTAAATGGTCCACCTCAGCCTTGGCGAACACCAGGATGTCGTCACTAATATTTAGGACTCCATCCAGGTCAGCGAGGGCACCTCTGATGATGTTTTGAAACACCTCCGCTGCCGATGACATGCCAAAACAGAGTCTCTTGTACCTATAGAGGCCTTGGTGAGTTGTGAAAGTCATGATATACCTTGACTCCGGGTGCAGGACGACCTGGTGGTAACCAGCTCCAAGGTCCAACTTTGAGAAGAAACGAGCCCCTTGTACCTCCGCGATGATGTCGTCGATGTTTGGGGTAAAATGCCTTTCCCTTTTGATGGCCTTGTTGGGTAGCCTCATGTTGACATATATCCGGACAGCGTCAGGTTGCTTCGGTTTCCTCGCCACCACCATCGGTGATACCCATGGTCTGGGACCTTCGACCTTCTCAATAATGTCTAGGTTTGCTAAATTGTCCAGCTCCTTGTCTACCTGCTCCCGGAGATGGAACGGCACCCTCCGGTGTTTCAGGGCTATGGGCTGTACAGACTCATCAATGTGCAGCCTCACTGGGTCACCGGCCATCTGACCAATTCCTTGAAATAAGGTGGAGTACTTGTCCAGCAGGTCATGTATGTCCTCGAGATATACCGAGTAGGCAAAGCCCACAATGCCTAAGGCCTCCAACGCAGCACAGCTCAGGAGGGTATTTGTGCTTACCGCTGTGACATAGAATCGGGCTGTGATCTTTGATCTGTCATGCTCCACCTTTGCCACGAATACGCCGTCCAATAGAATTGGTTCCGACCCTCCGAAGGCGAAGATCCGTGCCTTCGGACTAACCAGCTTCGGTGGTGTGTCCATTGCATCGTAGTGTCCACGGGCCATCATGTTGACCGACGCCCCCGTGTCTATGAGCAGCGGAACGGGTGACTTGTTCACTGTTACCACACATATCGATTGGCATCTGCTCTTTGATTTTAGGGCCCCCACGCTGGACACGAAGAAGATATTCTCTTCCTCTTCTTTCTCTTCCTCCTCTGCTGGGGCACCATCTTCTCCTTGGTCGACCTGTGCCATGTTGGGAGGGCGATTTAGGCGCAGGAACCCCGACCGAACTGGGCCCCTGGGCACCATCACATGCAGGGCCACCTTGCACACATGGGAGTAGTGATCTACAAGTCCGCACCTCCCGCAAGTCCTTCCCGCCGCTGGGCACTCCGCAGGATGGGGGAGGTCATAGCCACACTTCTGGCACGAGTCACCAGCTCTCCCGCCCCTGTTGCGGACACTGATACCTGACCTCCTGACACCTCTGTCACCCTGCCACATGGCACATACCTCTTCCGTCTTCACCGGACGTGCCCCAGCTTCCATCCTGGACGCCCTGGCCTCCGACACCTCGTGGCAGCGCCCAAGTTCAAGTACGCGGGCAAGTGTAGTGCCTGGTTCCCTCAGCACCTGTCGCCTCAGTTTTCCTGACGAACAGGCCTGTACTAGCATAGTTCTGATCATGTCCTCCGAGTCACCCAAGCACACACCAAGGAGAGGCTCCTGAGACGGCCATAAAAAGTGTCCAGTGTCTCGTCTTCCTTCTGTCGGGCTGACAGCATGACGAACCTCTCATAGTCAGCATTGGCGAGTGGCAGGAAATGGTTGTGAAGGGCCGTCTTGGCAGCCCCATACGATACATCAGTGGTCTGAAGTGACTCGAAAGTTTCCTGCACTGCAGGCCCAGCAGCATACAGTAGGGTCGCCAGCTTGCTGTACTCATTTGTCTCCATGGTGGCCCTGAAGTACATGTCCAAACGGTCCACCCACCGTTTCCACCTGGGCCCCATGCTGGATGGGGGGCCTGAGACGTCAAATTCTGGAATGGGCTGTAGCGCCGCAGGGGCCCGCATTTGCGCCATGACTTGGGGAACCGGCTGCACAACTGGTTGTGCCACAGGCTGAGGCTGGACCTGAGGCTGCTGTTGGTCCGCAGGCTGCCCGCCGTCCTGATTACCAGGCGCACTCATGGGTTAGAGCGCACAGGCACTCCCACAGTGAAATGAGGGCCGCAACTCACCCAACCAGCACAGGCCCGATGGGGGCCGTGGAGTTCACCAGTCCAGAACCACAGCGGAATCACTTGTCCAGACCTGATGATGATGATGGTGAGTAGCAGAGACAGCAGGCCACAGAATGTTGCCAGTCCAATTTGTGCCCTTACACACAGCAGCTGGGCATGATGATGAAGGTGACAAAGAAGATGGAGATCCTCAGCTGCAGGATGTCGTGGAGCAACTGTAATTCAGCATGAATGTCCCAAAAATTGAGCCAGGGAGGTGTAGGGGTTAAGCAGGCCCAAGCATAATTTCCCCCTTTCCTCGCCTACACTCGACGTATCTCGCCCAAAAAAAATAAAATTAAAAAAATTCGGGCCTGTGTGGGCAGGTATAGCTGCCCGCTATCAAGTTATTTCCAAAACTTAGGCATGGATGCCCTGCACGGGCCCTACCGGAGCCCCGCGAGTATCCCCTGCCAGGAATTCAAAATGGCTGCTTGCCGCGTGGCGTACACTCGGCCTTCGGCATGGAACGAGTTCACAACGTGATCCTCACTGCATCAAAAATTGAAGAACTCTTCACCGCTGGGCCCGGGCAGCGCACCAACCTCCTCGCCACTGTTGGGGGTCCCTCTGTGACCCATTAGGCGGTTCCTGTGAGCCCCCAACCCCACAGACTCAGGCACACACGTCTGTTCAGCTCGGGCTCCCCGGTCGCACTCTCACGGCCAGGAACACCCCCTTTATTTATAATGCACGTGGTGGCGTGTAACATCACGCCGCTGCGTGCGCATCCCTTAAGGGGGCAGCACCACACTGGGGGTGGTTGGAAGGTTCTACTGGGCACCGATTTAAACTGCTGTGCCCAGGTTTTCATGGGCACAGATTCTGGCGGTAGGTGGCCGGTTCTGCGGGGTAGAGAATCTTTGGTTTGTTGTCGGTTCTACTGGGCACAGATTTAGAATGCCCTGGCCAGGTTCTGCTGGGCACTGATTATTGCAGTGGCTGTCAGGTACTGTTGCCACTGATTTTGGCAGTGGTTGGCAGATTCTGCTGGGCTCATAGCGTAGGGCGCTGGCTCACTGGTTCTACTGTACTCAGATTTCGGCTGCTGCAGGCAGGTTTTCTGGGGAACAGTTTCTGGCAATGGTTGGCAGGTTCTGCTGGGCACGGATTCTGGCGGTGGTTGGCATTTTCTCCACGGTACATATTCTGGTGACGCGCACTGGGCAGGATCTGCTGAGCAGAAACGTTGCTGGGGTTGCAGGGGGGGGGCTGAGGAGCTATACCCCCGGGTCTTTTGGTTGTAGCCCCGAATAGAAGCTCAGGCGCTACAACCAAAAGGCTATAGCTAGCACTGAGTCCCACTCCCGCCAGCCCCGACATTAGCTTAGCCGCTGATCTTTTCCAGACCTAGCAACACCCCTGCTGCTGAGCACAGCCTGTGGGCTGATTTTTCCCAATATATAACACCTCTCCTGGGTTCAGTTCCTAGGGATATATTCTTCTGGGAGCGGGAGATGGGGGTTGGGAGGTCGTTTGAAGGTGATAGGCGGTGCGGACCCTTTTGGAAAATGTTCAATGGAATTCACAAAATGGGGTATACGATGCACTGAGGGCGATCAACTTGGCAATTACAGGAATATTGGGCACCCATTTAAATGTGCTTTGGGGTACATTTAATGAAGTGCTAATAAAGCTTCCCTTTATTTTGCGTATGATGATAAAAGACTGGCACAAATATGGTTTCATTCGGATTCCATGGTGTTTCCGGTGACGTCATTTCACCGGCATCATAGGTTTTGTGGCTTAAATCTGAGCTTTGGGACATGGGAGTCGAAGGAGTTTTTCCAAACCAGAGACCTTTGGATTTTCTTTTTGATATTTTCTCTAGAACAGTCCAAGCGCAAATGTTTGCAGGAGGGATTTTGATGGTGGGTGGGGTAAGAGGAGGGGCCTCATGCGAGCACGACAAAACCGAGCCTACAGCGGCCGGGCGCAAGGGCTGTGTGGTTGAGAGACGGGCTGAACAGGCTGGTATGGCACATGTTGACAGGGCTACACTCTGATCCTGTAAGCCCCCATCCAAACTTTGGGAATGAGTACAGGCAGGGTTTTAAGTGGAAACAAAAAGTGTCTAAACTTAAAGACACTCCCGTCCCCTGCACACCTTACAAGCTGAAATAAATCAGTCAAATTTCATAACATTTGCACTTTTATATATAGAAAGAATTGTCAAGTTAGAACATAGGTAACAAAATATCTTCATAAAAGTACAGAAAAAAGCTATCAACTGACTTCCAATATGGCCAGCATGAAAAACAAATCAAACCAGACAAAGAAATAAGCTCCCAATTTTGAACTGCAGCTTCAAGCTCTACGCGTTTCGGGGACTATCCCCTTCTTCAGGAGCAAAAATATCTGCAAGTATAGATATATATACAATTAGAGGACATCTCACATATCATTAAAAGTTTGGACAAACTAAACACATTAAATAAAGAGAATACATTAAATAATTATGTACACTTAAATCGAACCACAATTCTACATAGCATACACAAGTGGTTGTATATTCACAGTGGTACAACTGGTATGGCTCCAAATGTAAATCTCAAAATGCATTAAAACCTAAAACACTTATTCGTATGTACCTCACAGTGGGAATGTTGTCAAAGAAAATAGAGTCTCTGTCTGTGCATCTGTCTGTGCACGACGTACACAGAACCAGGATCCCTGCGAATACTCCTGCCGTCCTCAACAAGTGAAATGTGATTGCCGAACTCTGGAATACCAAAGTATATCTATCAGCTCCAATTACACGTAATTAAATCACCAAACCTTAATGACTAAACAACTAGTTCAAAAAACACCTATTACTCATTGGCAACTAATCTGTGCAGCTCAACGATCACCAAAATCCACAACCTTGTGCCACCACCTCATCTTTGTGCCAACACATCAACTTAACACAGAAAGTTAAAAAGCCCAAATCCTCAAAGAAAACCCAAAATTTAAATTGTGCAACTCTTCCAACATATATTATTTACCTAAGGCAAATCAATAGCCAATCCAATCCAAATTCAGGACTTCCAGTACTCCGCATCCAATGTAAAGCATCCTGCTGATTATAGATATGTATAATGCAACTAAAAAACAAACACAAAATATACCATTTACAAACTAACACCACCTTTCCAATACAAACATAAATAAATATAAACACATCCACACAGCTTAAACTTACTTCCAGAAGCGCACCTCTTCACCTCAGATTCAACGGCTCCTCTCCAATTTACACGTAACAGATCCCAACCCACAACACACTTCCTGGCTCATTTTATACTGTTTCCTGGTAGTCACATGATAAAGTCACGTGACCCGCCGGCACTGAATACTAAAAGAATGCACAAAACTCCCTGCAACCTGCCAAATACACAGGTAATGCTAACTAAGCACACAGGTACAGGAGTGAGTAAATCAAACAAAATAAAAAAGACACCAAAGATAAATGTGTGTGTATTTAAAAAGGAGATAGACATAGAAGAAAGACTGCATTTTTGAAAAAATAAAAAAGTAATAAATAAGTGCCTTAAAACTATTGCTGTCCATCAACCATACTTAACTACGTGGCAAATTCAGAAATAACCAAGTAAACTAGTTATGTACTAAAGATAAATGTGTGTGTATTTAAAAAGAAGATAGACATAGAAGAAAGACTACATTTTTGAAAAAATTGAAAAAATAATGAATAAGTGCCTTAAAACAATTGCTGTCCATCAACCATACCTAACTACGCAGCAAGTTCAGAAATAACCAAGTAAACTAGTTATGTACTAATTACCCAAACCCAATAACTACTATTCCATACACCTCTAATGGAACAACCAGTATGTAACACCCGGAAAACACAAATCCCTCCATGTGACCTCAAACTCATATCAATTTATGCATTATGAACTACGCGGCAAAGGGTTTTAAGTGGGCCAGGGCTAGACGGACTCAGCCCTGGTAGTCTACAAATACTGCCTTGAACCAGGGCTCTGCCAGGGCTCTCCAAACTGACCTCCCTTACCAAAATTCTTTAAAAACATGAGTGGCAAAACGGCTCTTTGCCAGTAGATGTCACTTTCAGCAATGTTTAGAATCACAACATCAGTTAAAGACATGTGAAATTAGTTACTTTTCAAACATGAAATGGACATTTTAAGAGAATACACGGTTTGCTTTTTGCCACACATTGTATTAGAGTGTTATCATTAGAATGCCTTTAATTAGCATGTACCAATAAGGGATTTCTTTCTGAAAAACTGTGGGATTGCATGGTGTACTGACCCCTTTTGATTTGATGTTCTGTTTCATATTTGAATATATTTATTTTGGTCAAAATTGTATACACCTTAACCATGTTTAAATACATCTTTTACACCCCCTACCATTGCACAGATGTAAACTCGATTGGCACTGTTAGGTCACTCCTTTAATTACACAGGCCACTCTTCTTTTAAAATTAGCTACTCGGGATTTGAGGTTGCGCAAGACCCTTTTTTAGACCCAGCCCCCAAATATTGCATCACGATGCATTAGAGCAACCCCCTCGATTTCTTATCCCACTTAAAGCACTAAGAACAGGACCCTTTTAGAGCGGGAGGGGATGTGATGAGTTATCATACCTGTCAACCTTTTCAAATTAAAAGGCACTTGAGAAATGAAGATTTCTCTTTTGCCAGTGAAATCTCCATTGAAACCTATGGAGAGGCAAGGGGACTGGCGGGTGAGGGAATTGATTCTATGGCGGGTATCACCCACCAAAAGCGGGTGAGTTGAAAGGTGTGGGTATAGTCCATGTATACACTGGCCTTGGTAGGAGTCCTGGAAGGTTTACTGGTGCTGCTTTCTTCCTCTTCCAAAAGCCTTCTGGCTAAAGGCTTTAGGGAGGGGGCAGATTCGTTTAATTCTGCACCTCCCTTGGTATGTTTCCTTTCCATGGCACACGTTTTGTGATCAGAACATGCCAATGGGGGGCCCTCCTCTGCATGGGGAAGGGCCCATTCTAATGATTCCTCACCCCTACGCAAATGCATCCACACTTTAATGAGGCAGCTTCAGTAGGTTTATTTTGAGAACGAGGAAACCATAGTGCTCCAGGTGACACTTTAAACACCCTCCTGCTGTAGCTTCAGCTGCATTCTGGGGTCTTGCTTGTGAATGTCTGTCTTGTCAAGAAAATGATCCTTCTTAATGCCTTATGCCATATTTCATTCCTATGGTCTTGAGCAGAGCTTCCCAGGGAGCTCTGGCAGAAATCAGTACGTTACCACGTTAATCCAAAAAAAAAAAAACTTAGATCCTGGAATCCACTCTAACCTTAGACCTATCACACATGTCCCTTTTCTGCTGAAAGTGACCAACAAAGTAGCTGCTACACAATGTCAGGAACACCTTGACAGTTCACTTATGTTACATTCCCGACAATCGGGTTTTAGGCCACAACATAGCACAGAGCGTGCTCTACTCGTTTGCAAATAGAAATGTTGAACAGTATGAATGAAGGTAAGTTAGGGCTGCCGATGCGGTTAGACCTCTCAGCAGCCTTTGACCTTGTTGATCACACGAAACTGGTACAAAAACAAGGGGAAATTGTTCCTCAGGCACAACCGAGTGGTTTAAGGCATTCCTTAGTAACAGAATGGCAAAGATTGTCTCAGGAAATGCCTTTTCTAAACCAGAGGTTACCACATGCGGGGTACCCCAAGGGGCGTGCCTATCACCCACGCTGTTTATCATTTTTTGCCACCTGTTGTCTGATCTCTTCGATTCCCTTAGCCTGTAGTTCACCAACTAGGCAGATGACTCAGCTCGTTTTTTAGCTGAATGGCGATTATGCTAAAGATGCTGAATTTATTTAATCCCTATACAAATTGATACGAATTTGGATGGCAGAAAATGGTCTGTGTCTTAATAGTGAAAATACAGAACTCCTGGTGTTTGGGTCAGCCCAAGCATGAGAAAAACTAGGGACTTCATACTCAAGTTTTAATATAGATCAACATCCCATAAAAACAGTAACAAAGGTGAAAACACTGGGCGTAAAGCTTGAAGCTTCACTAAATGCGGAAGCACAGGTGGTGAGTGTATTTAAAAACTCCCATTATTACCCGAGGCTTCTACGGCTTGTGAAACCTTACATCTCTAAAACTAATTGGGTTACACTGGTCAGACCTTAATTTATGCCAAGGCTGAATTACTGTAATGAATTGTTATGTGTAGCCAGTAGGGCTTGTATTAAGAAACTACAGTCCTTACAAGACAACGCTGTCAGAGTCATGAAAAAACATTTCAAGACGTGATCATATTTCAGTGCATAGGAGGGTGTTGCACTGGCTCCTGATAGATAGAATTAATGTCAAGACTATCATCATGGCCCCATAAATTCCCGTTTGGAAATGCCCCAAGGTATCTGAAAGAACGATTACTACACAGAATTCGGCAAGGGTCACCAGATCAAAAGACTTGATGCAGCTGATATGCCCGAGAAGCAAACGGATAAAGGGCAGAGACCACTCTTTTCCAGTGAAGGCAATCTTGGCCTGGAATAAACTTCCAATAAACTTGCGCCTTGAGGAGAATTTATCTACCTATAGGAAATGATTAAAGACCCTACTATTTTACTAAGTAAATTCCTCTCTGGTTAGGTCCCATAGTCTTTCTGTTTCTTTTTCAGTCTGTCTCTCAACCGCCCCCTGATGCCGACAGGCTACGGCGGGTAACAAATAAATACAAAATACAAATACAAAAAAAAGCAATGGGCCAGAGATAACACATGGGTGAGATTAAAGTAGAGTTGCCAGATTGCATATTCTCTCCCCCGTCCCCTTCTCTTTTGCTGTCCTGCAAGCATGGCACCCATTAGCTCCAAAGGATCCCTGCTTCATGGGACAAACTGAGGAATCTTCAACCCCACCTTTTATCCTGACCTCATCTCATCGACCTCCCCATGAAGAGCAACATTCTGAAATCGAAGGTATGGAGTTGCCACTGCAACGGAGTAGTATAAGGGGCCCCCTTTCACATCAATGTTAAATTTGACCGGCGGCCATACCCCTTTTGTGACCTTAGCCTCCCCACTTTTGATATCAAGTGGATTGCCCCCAAAATGTTGATAAGACGTCCAAAATGTTTGATATGAATTTGATATGAATTTAATTAGAACCCAAAAATATTGGATATACATTTGATCATTTTGATAAGATGTTGATAAGACGTCCAAAATGTTTGATATGAATTTGATATGAATTTAATTAGAACCCAAAAATATTGGATATACATTTGATCATTTTGATAAGAACCCCAATATTTTTTATGAGAACCCCAATCATTTTGATATAAATGTTACATTAAAAATATATAATTTTTATATCAATTGGATACAAAGTTTATAAGAATCCCAAGAATGCGGTACGGGAGCATCCCCTGGCCGTAGAGCCTGGGCCAGCATCCGTGTGCGAAGTGAGCTCTGAAGACAATCTATGATCGTGCAGAGAGATTTGGTTATGATGCCAGAGAGTGACCACACCCCTCTGGTCCAACGGGGGAAACTGGGATCAATGTGCGGGAGGGAGGAGAGCCAAGCTGCGGCAGAGACGATCCATATTTACTGCATTTGCAGTTCAAATCAACTTAAAAACCTGGCGATCATGCTAATAGCCCGAACCCTAGCCCCTTTTGATATCAAGTTGATAAGGGGTAAAAAGACGCAAATTGTTAAGGGTCCGGTTTAACTTTATATATAAAATTGGTACGAACACTGATCTAGGGCATAGATAGAGTTGAACCCCTATACATTTGATTGCACCCCAAAAAGTCATAAATAAAGCAATGGCGGGAGGGTGTTTATAGCTGCAGATTATTTAGGGTCCACTCCACACTGATAAGAACCCCAATTTAGGGTATAGATAGAGATGTATCAGAACACCTATACATTTGAGCTTGCTTTAATCAACCCTCACCATCAAACTTTATACCAGCAGTGCCTTTCCCATACCTACACAAAAGCACAGACTGTTGGCTTCGCCAATGCTTAATAAATTGCACTGTCATTTTAACACTGAGGTCTTGAACCAAGTTGACACCAAGCCCACTCCGGGCATACCTTTAAATTAAACTCTTTACATGTATACACATTGGCACTGGTTAAGACATTTTAAAACTGCACAAAAATTACAAATTGTTCTGTCCCTCATCCCTCTATCCCTCACCATATTTGAACACTGCAGAAATGAAGTCTGAATCACACCTGTGTGTGTGTGTGTGAGCATGTCTGCAGGGTGCCCTTGGATTATGGCAGGTTAAAAGATTCCGGTGTTTCGTGGTTGCTGAACACCGCTTGTAAACTGGAGCCTTCTGCAGCAGCTTGAACCCTTGTTTTGATTCAGGGCTCACATCCTTTAATAATAAGATCTAGTGTGTTGTGAAGCTCCGTTACCTGCTTCTAGATGAGAGAAAAAGCAACCGCGTCCTTTACCGTTAATGTTTGGTGGTGCTGCGAAACAGCCTTAATTAAAAAAGATGTGTCTCCGCTGAGTTTAAAGACCATGCGCTGGAGCACATGGCACTTCCCGTGAGCAAACTTTGCTCAAACGACTGGTCAGCAGAAGTTCCCTTGCCATGTGTCCTAGATAATAGTTGTAAAAAATTGGGAATGTCACAATGGCATCTGTGGAGAATCGAGTGAGACAGGATGGGCAGCAGAGGGACCAGTGTCCACGTTTCCTGTCATGCTCAGGGGTTTAAACAGTCGTTACAATGGCTGAGAAACGATGGACTATCACAATGGTATCAGCTGAGTGTCACGTGCAAAAGAATTGCAACCCCATTGTAAGACATGCAACTTCACCTATAAAAGAGCCATTGGACTGCCTACCTCTTAGAGCTCTTTGAATCTATGATATGATATGATAAGTCATATATAACGCGCCTGTACTAGGGGGGGGAAGACAGAGGGAGGACAAAACAGGCGATCTTGCAAGGCCTTGTGTCATTCAGATCGTGCAACTGCAAACAACGCAAAGAGCAGGGGGAGGAAGAAAGGAAAGTGCTGGGAGAGGGAAGGGGGAAGCGCCATCAGGGCAGCAATGCTCTGAGGACGAGCAGCCCGGGAAGGGCGGCTCTTGGTAACTGCAAGGAAGCAGAGGACTGTAGGGTTACAGATACAGCCCCTAAGTGCGCGGTAGACCCGGAGGCTGTGCCTAGGACATCATTGGTATAAGACAGAGTTGGATCTCTTTTCAAGCCATACACCTTTCACCGAGCGCAGGACAAGGCTGGAGTCAATGCAGAGACAATTAGCTAACGCGGCACGATCTCAGGATCAGTTTCTCAGGTTCTCTGCTCTTCCTGGAGTGGATTCCTGCCTCTGTGATTAATATGCAGGCCTACTCCACCTTCAAATGCTTTGTCTGCAGGCTTTCTCTCTCACCTGGCCACTCTCTCACCATTGCTACTATCTATCGGCCACCTGGTCAGACTACCTCTTTCCTCTCTGACTGGGCTGACCTCTCCTCCACCCTCCTGGCCTTGACCATTCAACTCCTCCTCCCTGGAGACCTCAACATCCACCTGGATGCTTCCTGTCCCTCCTCTGGACTCTTTTGCGACCTCTGCGACTCTCTCTCTCTTTGTATTCTTCCCTCTGTCCCGACTCACTCTTTAGGGCACACTCTGGATGTTCTCATCTCCTCTGACCTCCCCCTCTCTAACCCTCTCACCACTCAATCCCAGAGCGATCACTTACTCCTTTCCTCTATACCCTGCAGGCCATGCCAGCTCCAGCACTGCCACCTACCATCTCAGTCATCCAGCGTGTGTCAGTTGTGGCTTTCGCTGCAACTTTCTCTCCCTCTCCTCCACCTCTGGCTGACTCTCATCCTGACACAGCCCATTCCAAGCTCCACTCTGCTATCTCTTATCCACTTGAACCCCAAAGCCAAGTGTAACTCTTGGTACGACTCTGACCTCATCACCCTTAAACGCAAGGAAATGGCGGGCATCATGTGCATTCTCTGTCAAACTGGCCTGCCGCCTACTCCAAAGGCAATACCGGCTCTCTGTCCACACTAAGAAGAGAGCCCACATCCAAGCCTGCGTCTTTGCGGCATGTAACAATGCGGCCGAACTCTTTAATATCTGCAAGGAGCTGGCCAATTCTGCTGCAGTCTCTACTTCTCCTGTCCCCTCCCAGGCCGCCTGAATGGCCCTGACTTCTCATTTCATCTCTAAAACCCAGGGCATCCTGTCCACCCTTTTGTCCTCTCCTCCTCTTCCCACTTCTCTCTCCGCTACCTCCGGCCCCCCTGCAGCCGCCGCTCCTCCCTCTTTCTCTTCCTTTCCTCTGTTCTCCCCTGACAAGATTTCCAGACAAGTCCGATCTATGAAAGCCTCGTCAAAACAGGTTCGTCCCTGTTCATTTCAAAACCATGAAGGACCATATTGACACCTTCGCTCCGGCCCTGGCCGACTTCTGCAACCACTCCTTCAACACTGAAGCCTTCCCCTCCCCCCTGAAGCACTCTCTTGTGCACCCTATTCTCAAGAAACGCACAGCCGACCCCTCCTGCCCGGCTAACTATCACCCTATCTCTATCACTCCTTTCCTGGGCAAACTCCTGGAAAAGCTGGCCATCTTCCAGCTTAACCTCTGCACTGATTCTTTTGGTTGTCTCCATGACCATCAGTGTGGCTTGAGAGCAGCCAGAAGCACGGAAACTGCTCTCCTGAACATCCGTGAAGACCTGCTCTCCAACCTTGATTCTAATCTCCCCTCTGTCCTCATCCTACTCAATCTCTCTTCTGCCTTTGACACGGTCAACCATGACATCCTACTCAACTGCCTCCGTGATAACCTGGGTATCACTGATCAGGCCCTGGCCTGGCGGACCTCCATCCTCTCCAACTGACCCTCCCAGGTCCAACTTAGGTCCTTCCTTTCTGCTATCTCATTCTCCACTTGTGGTGTTCTCCAGGGGTCTAAACTCTCTCCCTGGCTTTTCAACCAATACCTGGAACCACTTGCCCACCGCATTGCTGCTCTCTGCTCCAACTTTCAATGATTTACGGATGACACTCAGCTCGTTTTCAGGCTCCCCTCTACCACCTCCTCTCTCTCTCTCTAATCTCTAACTGTCTGTCTGCAATCCAGGAGTGGTGCACCGTCAACGACCTCTGCCTTAATGCCAGTAAAACAGAGATCCTCCTCATCTGCCTGTCACGACCTTAGCTGCTGGCCAAGGAACTCAGGCCCTCTGGCCCTCGCCACAATATGTTAACAAGACCCGAAGGGTCCTATTTTGCCCCTCTTGGGTTCCTTGGAGCCAGTCCTGGTGCCGTTGGCATCGGGCTCACAGGACTGGTGTGGTTTTCAATGGGCAATGGACAAACATGGCTGCCCCCACAAGGACCAATGGGGAACTGAAACTAACAGTCCAGCATCCAGGGCGGGGCCCGCCCTGAAGGCACCTGGGTTACCTGCTGGGTATTTAAATCACGCCTGACTTGAGGCACGCGCTTCGCGTTATTCTGCTCTTGCAGCGTGACGTTCACTGGGTCCTGCTCAGCATCTTGGACTGCACGGGTGAGAGAAGACAAAGAACCACAGTCACCTTTACCTGCCTAGCTTCAGCTCCTCTATCCAGCCGGAGTCTTCTTGGACATCTTCATCGTTCACCTGCAACCTCCCTGGAAAGAGGGGTGAGAATAAGACTTCAAGTAAGCTTACTTATCCAGCTCTCCTGGAAGGCATCGCCACCCGAACATCGTCCATCAGCATCTGGTTCAGTTCAAACACTTCTTCCAGGATTCCTCCCGCGATCTGCAAGAAACAACAGCACAGGTTAACCAACTTTCAAGGACGCTCTCAGCGCCGCATTCTGCGCATCCTTACCTTCTCGAGCTCTGCCTCCAGTATCAGCTTGTTTTCCAACAGCACCTGCAAGATAGGAGGAGAAGGTTATTCGGAGCATCTACAAATACAGACATTATTCTTAATACGAAAGACTTACCTGAAAAGTGGAGTCGCAGCCGGTCTGAACTCCAGGCCCATGCCAGCTGAAGTAACTGGGCGGAACGGTGCCAACGACAAAGTGCCCCTGCCCAGCACGGCAGGACGGAGAGCGCATCTTTACAAAAATCAAGGTGAGAGAAGTCCCAAGGGGAATCGCAAGGGGAACACCGGGAGGTGGGACTCGAGGGAAGGAGTAGTACTTAACATCCACCTCCTGTCTTCTAGAACTGATTCCTGGCAGCGCGAACCCTAGAGAAGGTGCAGTGTTCCCAGAAACATCCCAGACCAGTTGAGAGGCATCCCTGTGGATACAAGGTGAGCGTTACACTGCCCTCCTGCACCTTCCATTCCTGTCATTTTCTGGCCGGCCTACCTTGGCCCTCTTCCTCCTCCCACCTTTGAGGCTAAGAACTTCTGGTTCATCATCGACTCCAGGCTTTCCTTTTCTCCACACATCTCTGACGTCTCTAAGAAGTCAAACTGCCAACTGCACCTCCTCAGAGGTATTCTTCCATTCCTCTACCCTCCCCCAGAAGCTCACTGTCTCTAGAGCTCTGGTTCTCTCTAGGCTGGACTACTGCACCAGCCTCTTTCTAAATCTGCCTGCTACTACTTTCCGCCCTCTGCAACTCCTCCAGAACAGGACTGTGAGACTTGTCCTTGGCCTCAAGTCCAGGGATCGTATCTATTCATCCCTGAAATCTCTTCATTGGTTCCCAGTGGCTGCAAGGATTAAGTTCAAGACCTCTACATTGTCCAGAAGGCTTTCTGGGGCATGGGTCCACAATACCTTCAAATCTCCCTTTGGAAATACTTTCCTACTCAAGCTCTTCGTTCCTCCACCTCCAACTCCCTCAGGGTCAGTCGCTTCTCCAAGCAACAAGTTGGTGGTAGATCTCTTTCTTTGGCTGGGGCCTCCCTCTGGAATAGCCTACCTGCCTCTCTGAAACTTGACCTGACCCATCTTCGGTTCCGGAAGCACCTCAAGACCTTCCTCTTTGCTTCTGCCTTCTCTCTTCCTCTCCCCTGCTGATCTCTGTCTGTTTCTGCACTGGGCATCTGGCTACCCTCTGAATTCAGGCCTGATCCCTGCCCACCCAGCTGCATACTCGCACTGCCTTCTGGCAACCGTTGCACTTGGGTCTGTATCTGCAACCTTACAGACACCTTACCGGCACTCATTAGACACCCATTGTCTGCGCTTAATTCTTGCACTTGCCACCTGCCACACTACCTGTTATTTTGATCACGTGTTCAGCACTTTCCACTCCTCCCCTGCCCCTTTCACTTTCCCCCTTCCCTCTCCCGTGCACTTGCGCATTCTCAATGTCACTGGGCCTAGTAAGATCATTGTTTTGTCCTCCCATGTACCCCTCCCTTGCCTCGTCGCGCCCAGAAACATTTGTGTATGGGCGGGCTATAAATAAAATATCACATACCATATCAGCAGGACGACGCTTGCTGGGACACCACAGACTGCATGAGGCCTTGTCAGAACACTTCGGAGATCTTTTTTCTGAAAGCGCGACACTTCAGCTAACTCAGAAATGATTCCAGGCTCAGATTCTGAGCAGGACGATGCTTGCTGCAAGACTCATGGGGGCTGTTTAGACTTTCCACTATTCAGAGTGAATAAGCTAAGTGGTTAATCCTTTTAAATATGCATATTCCACTGTTTTTGTATTCTTCTTCCATCCAATTTATATCAGTCAACAGTTTATCCTCTGCAACGTCACTTGCTGTTTTCTTCCGCGACCCCAATGCAATGATAAACCCCATTATAGTTGCTTTTGCCCCTTCCCACACTACTCCTGTCTGCATCCCACCAAATCACTTACATGAAAAAAGTGTTATATTTCCTCTCTCAGGGTATCCCTAAACAGTTTATCCTGCAATAGTGTGTCACTATATCGCCATCTGCTTTTATCCTGAAATGGGGTCCCCAGTTTAATTCCCACTAGGACCATATTGTGATCTGACCATGGTATTGGTATTATAGTTGCTTCCTTGGAGAGATGTTCCTTCCCTTTTTCTATTAAAAGAAAGTCAATCCTTGTATGTGTCATGTGGACTTTAGAAAAGAAGGTGTAGCCCGTTGTCTCTGGATTCCCTTCTCTCCAAGTGTCACACAAAAATGGCTTCTAGGACATTCGTTCTCACCCGTAGTCATTTGGTTTGTGACTATTGCTAGCCTGTCCATTCTTCTGTCTCTAATTGCATTAAAGTCTCTCCCTATTATAATGGTCCCCTCTGACCCATTGCCTTCTAAATTAAATCTATCTGTTGAGAATTGGGAGCAATTATGGCTATCAGGGTCAAACATTTGCCATACAACTTTCCCTTTACCATGGGGAGTCTTCCCTCCTGATTTCTCTTGACATTCACCTCATCTAGTAGCACTTCCTTCCCCCGTATTATACCAGCTCCCCTCTTCTTTTGGTTTGAGGATGACCGAAACAGTTGTGTGATCTTTCCTTCTTATTGTACCTTCTTTATTCTTTTTAGTTGTGCTTCTTGAAGAAAGAGAATTGATATTTTGTTGCACCCCATTTCTCTTGTCAAGAGCAACCTCTTAGTAGGCATATTTCATCCCTTTACATGGATGATGGCAATTCTCAGTTTCTGCCTATCACTTCCCATCATTGCTCCTTCCATCTATACCATTCCCTTTCTTTTCCATCAATCCCTTCAGAGTGCACTTGCTAAGACTGTCCACCAACACTCCCAGTTATATACCTCAGAACCAACACCCACTCTCCTCCCAAAATCCTCTTCGTATCTCCCCTTACAAAACTGAAGCCATTTAACAAAACATTTAACACCTTCTCTTTTCCCAACAAGTTTGAGATGCCTGGTCCAATCCCAGTCACCAGGAATGGCCCTGTTGTCGATCACCCCCTTTCTTCCCTGAGCAGCTTGCCCCCCCATATCTAAATAACATATGTTTCTTTTCCCCCTATGATCATCTTTCCCTATCAAATGTGCATCACACCGTTGGTTCGCTCTTTTCCCCCTGAACTTGTAGGTGCAAGGTTTACTTGTCTCTCCCCTCCCCTGGAGCTTGGATACCTTCTGGGAATTAGAGGTGCATTTCCTAAATGTACGGGTCCCGTCTAAGTTCCTCCCTGCTCCACTGCCCATGAAAGCTCTGAGGAATCTTTCCTGTTTTGCCTTATCATGGGCCCTTTCTTTAAGGTCTGTGCCACCTTGGAGTTCCTTAAGCACTTGAGATGCCTCCTTCCCATCTGAGATGATGTACGTAATACCTCCTTCCTCAAAGGAGGGAGAGAACAGGTACCCCCATCTACATCTATAGTCTCCTTTGGGAGCCAGTTGGTTAGGGGTTTGCCTTGTCAGCTTCCAAACCTTGCATCTTCACACTACATTTCTCCTTGGCAATGTATATATTTTAATTATTTATTGGGTTTCTATAATGCACCTATGCACAATGTGTTTCCAGGTGCAACAAGACAAGGGGGCTGGGGGGACAGGGATGACAAAATAGAAATGGTCCTACTGGGCCTTGGGATATTCGGATCGTGCAAGTACAGTAATAAAAGTGCAGGGGACGGGGGAATGTGCAGGAGGGTTAAGTGATCGCCCAGGGAGGCCATGTGGACAGAGCCCAGGGTGAAGAGAGTGCAGGGGCAGAAGTGTCATTTCACAATAACTGACTTTGGTCATCCAGCTATGCCTCTCGCTCTGTGTATCCTGTCTATGCAAATGGGGAGATGGGGAGTAGGTGCAAGTGGATCTAGGTCACCTGCCCTAAACCCCACCCTTGGTGCCTTCCAGGTTGCTGCTCTTTTTCCCACTTAGCAAGCCCCTCCCACCTGGTGCCTTCCTCGTTGCCACTCTTTTTCCCTACTTAAGGAGCCCTGAAGCCTCTTTTCCATTGCAGATGGGGAGCAGGTGCAAGTGGAAATAGGTCACCTAGCCTAAGCTCTGCCCACCTGGTGCCTTCCAGGTTGCCGCTCTTCTTCCCCACTTAGCAAGCCGTGCCCACCTGGTGCCTTCCTGGTTGCCGCTTTTTTTCCCTACTTAAGGATCCCTTCATCCTCTTTTCCTTTGCAGATGGGGAGCAGGTGCAAATGGATCTAGGTCACCTGGCCTAAGCCCATCCACCTTCTTAGCCCTGCCTCTTCCTTCCTGCTCTTAACTCTTAGATCAAGGGCGTCTCTCGCCCTGGCGTCCGAAGCGAAGGACAGACGAAGAAAAGGGCAATTCCTGTTCGGACCAGGAGGACACAGGGCCCGAACCCCTGCTCAGACAGCTGGTAACCATGCATCAACATGTATTTACCCATTCTGTCCCCACAGGCCATCCCCGCCCCCTCTGGTCCCCCTGAGATTTTCCCTTGTGCCCCCCCTTCTCGCACACAGGTGTTGCCTGTTTTGCTTGATCCTTCTACCCTGCTCCCCCCCCCCCACCAGCCTACTTCTGCAGGAGTCGGTCCTGATACATTCTCTTTTCACCATTGCCATCTTGTGGCCAATGCTGGATTTGACTTTTATGGACTTCATTCATTCACGGTGCGTCACTCTTTCTCAACTCTCATGCTGGACGTCCTTTGCATCTTGTACTCATGGTGGCCCTGAATCATGATGTTCCCATCTTCATCTTGTATCCTGGCTTGCAACATAATGTGTTACTACTGACTTCTGCAATTGTATTCGCTCTCCCCTCTTGCTTCTCCACTCTTTTTGACTGCTTACTTTTTTTCTCTCCTCCTCTCCCTTTCTCCCTTTTCCTATCTCCTCCTCTCCTCCCCTTACTTTCTTCTATGCACTTACTCTATCAGAATTGTCCCCAGACCTAGTATGATAGCAACCTCGCCTGTCTCCACCCTCTCCTCTTACTGGTTCTCCCCCACCCCCTGCCCTCCAGCACTATCGTAAATGTCACCAGGCCTAGCATGATAGTCGCTTGTTCTGTTCCTCCTTTCTCTTTCTGCGCCCCTCTCCCTCACCGTTTATTTTTCTCCAGCTCTACCAGAAATGTTGTCAGGCCTAGTACAGTCGTCGCCTGCCTGTTTCCATGTCCTTCCCACTCTCCCCCTCCCTTCGTTATCTATGTCTTAGCTCTTGCACTATCTGAAATGTTGTCAGATCGAGTACGATAGATAATTTCACATCCTTTTTGTTCATAGCCTGTAAGAATGTCATTGGGCCTCATTACAATAGTGGCGGTAAGGCAACAACGGCGCAGGAGGTGCTACCGGCGCCGTTGTTACCATGCCGCCACATTACGAGTTCTGCTTGCGCTGGCTGCTCTGCACGTCTGGTCAGACCAGGCATGCAGAGCGGCACCCGGGAGCAGAACTGGATGGTAGCAACGGTACCGTTATGAACGGTATAGCTGCTACCATCCTCCCCATTCCAATTGAGCCCTATGGGGTCTCAAATGGGAATGGGGACGTACCGGCTCCGGGTCCCGCGCAAGGGGAATTAGCGGGCCCGCCAAGGTTGGAATGGCCCAGTAATTCCCCTTTCGCGGGACCCGGAGCCGGACTCGAGTTTAGGGGTAGCCATGCCGGCAGGGCTACCTCCAACCTCGTAGTGAGGCCCATTGTATTTTCCCTTGTTCCCTCCCTTGCCTTGAAGCACTTTGAAACACATTGTGTATAGGCACTATATAAATAAACTATCATATCATATCATAAATCCCTTCATGGCTCCCATCTCCAAATAGGACTCGCCAGATGGGGTTTAATTTTCTTTCCAGTTCTGAAGGCGTTTCCCCATCTGGTTGTGGGATGCCCAAATGCCGTGCACTGTTCCTCCTTTCTCTGTTTTCCAAATCCTTCACCTTCAGAAAGGTCTCTCTGTTACGCTGCTCCTTAATTCTGGACCTCGCCGCCATCATTTCTATGGAAGTGTGGTTGTTCTCCAGTACTCAACTTTCTCCTCCACCTTCTCCACCCTACCTCTCAATTCCGTGAGGGACGCATGAATGTGGGTTCTGAGAGCTTTGATTTCATGCAGGATACTCAATATGTCTTCCTTTGTAGCCATCTCCATCTTGGGGGGGTGCCCCACTAGTACGATACGCCTGCTTGTCTGTGCCTGCCACTTGGATCCCTAATTAGTTGCCTCAACCTGTTCCTTCATGCAAGGTGTTGCACTTGTCCCCATGCACACCACTTCCACTGGGAGTCTACAATGCAGTGCATTCCGACTTCGGTCTCATGTTCTCAGCACCTCTCCTGGCTGTAGCAGAGTTCCCTTGCGTGGGGGGGAGGTGGTAGTTATGTCATACCTTAGAAGAGAAATGAGTGTGTCCCTGTGTGTACCTCCTCTTGGATCCATCACACACCACTGTGCTAAGGCCAGTGCTCCTCGCCGTTTCCTCCACTTCTGTCTTCCGATCCTTACTGTTGTCTTCTCTACAGTTATCTGACACAAGGGGCTTCAATTGCTTCTCAGACGTGTTCTGCCGAGAGGTCTTGAGGGTACTCTGTGGAACTCCAGTTTGTATGTACCCTGGCAGGCATGCTCTGATGTCTCCCTTCTTCCTTCTGTGTGGTCCTCCATTGAAGCTCAGTTTCGTGGCTTATCTGTGATCACCTGGCCATGCGCGGATCGTCAGCCCACTTCTCTGCGCTGAGTCGCCCAACTGCCTTCAGTCCTCACATTACTTTCGGGATTTGCAGGTCTCATTGGATCTTCACTGATCTCTCGGGGCAACCTTCTCTCCAGCTTTGGCAGCTGCTTGGCCAATTGTTTTCCTTGCGTTGGTGCCCCAACTCCCTTGCTTCTATTCTCCATGAGCCTCCTTTCGTTCTGCGTCTCTATTTCAGAGAAGCTCCTCCGATCCTCCCCGACTTCACCCAGATTTGCTTCCTCTCCCTCTCCGTCTTCCGCTTGTCGGGAGTGTGGGGTGGCCTGCTTCGCTGGTCGATCCCTCTCTGATGGGGCTACGCTTATGGCTATTTCTCACACCCCTCTTGTCCTGATCAGCTGGGGGTTGTCACATTTCAGGTTAGCTTTTTCAGTGTCTTCATGTGTGGGAAAACACGTGTTGTGCAGCAGCTGCCGGGAAGCTTAGCTGTTAGGCAGCCATTAATCCTGCACCCCATGGTGGTCTCCATTTTACACAGTTTTAACATTAGAGTCAATGGTTTACAATGGGGTCCAACTCAGACTCAACTCGGTCTTCACTGACTCTGACTGAGCTCACATGTTCCTGAAGGCTTACAGCTGGGATAAACTCGTCTGAAATGGCATATACTGACATTTACTAATTTAAGACGATTTGACGGGTTGAACTGATTTTGGTTCAATTTAAAACTCTCTTCTGAGGCCATGTTAAGTCTGGCGAGTGGGGTGGGAGGTACCTACATCCTAACAGCTGCCCAGGGGCATGGAAGGGGATGCATCCTAGCAGAACACATAGTTTAAATTCGATTTTCTTTCAATTTCTGGTCAAGCTAAAATGTATACTTTCCCCATCCACTGGTTTCTTGCCAATTTCTGAGGGTGTGCATCAGATCCGGTGACACACGTCTAAAGTTGTGCGTTTGCATTACCTTTGTGCTTACATTTAAAATTTGGCAACATTCTGAGAATGAAGCGGCGGATAGTTGCATCATTTATCTATCATTCAAAACAGGAAACGTTGCTCCATGTTTATGTCCAAGTTCTCTGTTACGCGCCGCCCGTGGTTTTTCGATTTTTTCTCGCTATAGATGCCAGCAATTGCATCATGCGTTCTTCAATCTCATTTATCACATGCCCTTGTTATGTCTAGCTTGGAACTGCCTGCCTGCTTATCTCGGTTTCAGCAGGAAAGATAGAACACAAACTGCGTAACTGGGACAAGTCGCTTCTTTCTTTATTTTATTATTTTTGGAATAGGCGAGTACGCAATTATGCCTAAGTGCTACTTGTATTATTAGAAGGTACTATACAGAACCAGAACGCACATTCTATATTTATATACATATATATTATATATATATAATAATCACTGAAAAAACTTTGTTAAAGGGACGTTATGATTGCAAGGTAAAATCAAAAAACCAAAGAAATTCTCCAGTTTTGGTGAGCTATGCAACCATAACTCACGCCACCACCATGAACTGCTAAGACTAACACCCAGGACATCAAAGATCACATCACAAATGGCATCATCGATGATAATCACTGATGATATCACATATCAGGGGCGGTTGTTTTTGTTCAGTAACCGTTAGAACTTTAATCAGAGCACTTGATCTGGTCATATGGCATTGAAAACATGATACACATACTCTAAAGGTGCTGTGTGCGTAGGCCTTAATCTTGTGCTATGCTCTTAAGGTACTTTCCTTGGGATTGACCTGAACTCGCAGTGCACGTATATGGAACAATAAGCAGGCACCAGACAGACAATAACATTTGTGTACATAATGAAGATCTCTAATCTTAGTGTCATTTTCTGGTCATGGTATTTGTTTCCTCTTTACTAGAGCTTCCCTGTATGTGTCTCAGATGTTTATTCATCGATGTTCTCCATGTATTTATTTTGTACTAACACATGTAGTAATTGTCCTGTATTGTTCTTGTATTGTTAGCTGCATTCATTATAAGTTTGACATTAGTAAAGATTCTGATAGGCGTGGATTTATGATTCTACTGGCCAAACATACTAGATTACAAATACTCTACTTCTAGGGCCCATGCTACAGTCATTGCCTATGTGTATTGTGAGGAATCTGAGAGTGTCCTCACTTCTTTCCCCAAAATATCCTCCTTCCCTGTGGCCAGGGAAAGGCTGTTGCTACCAGATCCTAGCCCTGGGGGTGGATATGCGAGGGAGGACTACCTGGGTGGAGGAGACTTGGGGAGTGGAGGATAGGCATCCTTGGGTGAGACACAGTATTCCCCATTTCTCTTTCCTTTATAGGCCAATGCTAGTCCTTTCCCTCCTTTTCAAGTAAATCATACCCCAACAAACACCAGTTAATTACTGGGATGAGGAAGAGACAAGACCTTGGGCCTAGAGACCCATTCTACTCCTCACAGATGAGGCCCAACAAGGCTAAATCATGTTTGGGGATGCTTGTGGTCAGCAGATCGGGCTGAACTGCCCCTTTTGGGGTGGGACCAAGCCTGATTTGCATATGGTCTTTACCCTTTTGTAATGGCTTTACAGCTGAAGAACGATGGTCTGGAGGGTTGCCCAGAGTAATGCCAGGGGTTAGGATTAATTCCAAACCTTCCAGCCATCACCTCTTTTGTTTTGCGTAAATCACTCTGAGTTGGACGTGTATGCTCAGACGTGGGTCCCGTGCCTGCTGGGCCTAGAGATACAAGCTGCTGCTCACTGATAAGGTCCAACAAGTCTGAAACATAATTGGGGATGGAGGAGTAGCTTGAGTCTCTAGGACACTCAGGTTGATTTACGCAAAACAAAAGAGGTGTTGGCTGCAAGGTTTGGAATGAATCCTAATCCTGAAAGGTAACCACACCAGACAAACTGGGAGGTATCACAAAGAATCATGTTTTGGAAAAGTTGAAAGACTTAAAAGCTTGGGGAAGGAAACTGCTTTTGCATTGTCAACTATTTTTGAACCTTGGGGAAGGAAACCCCTTATGCATTTTGAATAATCTCGAATCTTGGGGAAGGGAAACCCTTTACAAACCAAGAGCTGGAAAAAGCTGTGAATTGTTATTTGAACACTTCTCATATTGATGCTGACATCCTTACACATTGTATACAAATAGATGTGAGGGCAAGCATAGGCTTTGGACACACACGGACATTTACTTTGGACTTCCTCACAAATACTATCCATAGTTGTATTTAGTTTGGGAAATCCTACGTTAGCATAGGGCAGGCTAGGCCTTTTTCCAACCCTCTTTTCTGTTTAATAAGGGTTTTTAGCCCAAACTTCAGTTCACTTGTCTGTGTCTACTTCATGATGCCTTCACAGTAGGCATTATTAGATTTCTGTATTATCAACAAAACGTCAGCAGAACATTTCTGTTTCAATAAGTACATTTTGTGATACATGGAGTAGTCCATGAGAGGGTTCCCAGCATCAGTGCTATGCGGACGATACCCAGCTCATTTTCAGGCTACCCTCGGCCTCCTCCTCTCCTTCCCTCATCTCCGACTGTCTGTCTGCTATCCAGGAATGGTGTGCCGCCAATGACCTCTGCCTTAACGCCAGTAAGACTGAGATTCTACTCATCGGCACACCCACTCCCTCCTTTCCTGCAGCTCTCTGGCCGGCCTCCCTTGGCCCCCTTCCTGCCCCTACCTGCAAAGCTAAAAACCTCGGGGTCATCTTCGACTCCACACTCTCCTTCTCTCCTCATATTTCCGACGTCTCTAAGAAGTCACATTACCAGCTCCACCTCCTCAGAGGTATTCTTCCCTTCCTCTCCTTCCCCCAGAAGCTCACTGTCTCCCGAGCCCTGGTTCTCTCAAGGCTGGACTACTGTAACAGCCTCTATCTTAATCTGCCTGCCTCCACTCTCCGCCCTCTGCAACTTATCCAGAACAGAACTGCGAGACTTGTCCTTGGCCTCAAGCCCAGGGACCGTATCTCTCCAGGACTGAAATCTCTTCACTGGCTCCCAGTGGCTGCGAGGATTAAGTTCAAAACCCTCTGCATTGTCCACAAGGCCTTCTGGGGCCTGGGGCCACAATACCTTCAACTCTCTCTTCCTAAATATCTGCCTTCACGAGCCCTTCGCTCATCCGTCTCCAACTCCCTCATGGTCAGCCGCTTCTCGAAGCAACGAGCGGGGGGTAGATCTCTCTCCGCAGCAGGGGCCTCCCTCTGGAACAGCCTTCCTGCCTCCCTGAAACTTGAGGAGAACCATCTCCGGTTCCGGAAGCACCTCAAAACCTTCCTCTTCGCTTCTGCCTTCTCTCTCCCTCTCCCCTGCTAAACCTGCTAAACTCCCCACTGAAGTCTGCACTAAACCTGCATCTGGGCCACTTTGTGACCTCGGCCCAGGGCCCAGCCACTCTCCACTTGCACTGCCTCCCTGGCTCCCCCTGCACTGCGGGACTGTCACTGCATCCCTACAGCCCCCTTCCCAGCACTTGCTCTGCACTTACCTCGCACTTGCCACCAGCTGGCCCTTTTATTATTATTTATTATTCTATTACGCTACTTACCTTGTATTGCACTTTCCCCCCCACCTCCTCCCCCTGCACTTTCTCCTTTTCCCCTTACCTCTGCACTTGCGCGATCTGAATGACACCTGGCCTAGTAGGATCGTTTGTCTGTCTTCCCCTTGTTTCCCCCCCTCCCTGCCTCGTCGCGCCTTGAAACACTTGTGTATAGGCGCGTTACAAATACCATATCATATCATATCATATATCATATCATATCCTTCATATGTTGCTAGCAACACTCTAAACAGAACCCCTTTATAGCGACTTTCCATCAGGATTGATGTCATATGTGCTGTCATCAGTGCTGTCATTGATGATGCCATTTGTGATGTCATCTTTGATGTCCTGGGTATTAGTCTTAGCAGTGCATGGTAGTGGTGTGAGTTATGACTGCAACTGGTGAATTTCTTTGGTTTTCATTAATGCTACTTAAAGGCATGGTCTAGTAAAAAATGTTATTTAAAAAATAGATAGGCAACATGAAAAAAAAATACTAGCATTCTCTTTTTTAAAACTTCCTATGTAAAATTTTGAGCCGTTGAAGCTCAAAATTCGCAAAAGCAAGCACATGGGCGCATCCATTTTGTGAAATGGATGCCCTCCTGTGCTGGCTTTTGCTTTTGCGGCACTAATGAAGGAAAAGCCAGCCAGCTGTAGTAAACAAAAGCTACCGCTGGGTGGCTTTCCCTTCATAAGTGCTGTACGCGGAGGACGGGGACCGGAGACCAGAGCAGGAAAGCTGCAGCTGAATCTCGGTAAGTGCTATTTATTTTTAAAAAAGCACTAGCTGGGGTTTTTTTCTAAGGTTTCCGGGCTGGAGGAGCCCGGAAAACTTAGAAATAAAACCGCAGCTTTAAAAACAAGCGGCATTGCGGAAAACAACTGCGTTGTTTCTGCCTGAATCTGCTTTCCCATTTGGGGCTCTCGGTCTCTCCACGGGGAGCCCGAGAGCCCCAAATGGGAAAGCAGATTCAGGCAGAAACAACGCAGCATTGCGGAAAACAACCGCGTTGTTTCTGCCTGAATCTGCTTTCCCATTTGGGAGCCCGAGAGCCCCAAATGGGAAAGCAGGTTTAGGCAGAAACAACGCACATTTAGCATTTCCCATTTGGGGCTCTCGGGCCCCCCGTGAGGAGCCCGAGAGCCCCAAATGGGAAATCAGCTGTAGGCAGAAACACAGCGGCATGTAAACACAACTGTGTTGTGTTTCTGCCTGCCTTGGCTTTCACTTTGGGTCTCCGGTGCTCCCCAGGTGCTCCACAACGTGGTTGTGTTGGAAAACGCTGCGGTTTTTCTTTCCGAGTTTCTCAGGCTCCTCCGAGCCGGAGGAGCCTGAGAAACTTGGAAAGAAAAACCGCAGCGTTTTCCAACACAATAACGTTGTATTTAAGTTTGCGGTCGCTTCAAAAGCGACCGCAAACATAAATACGTTTTTAAAGCTGCGGTTTTATTTCTAAGTTTTCCGGGCTCCTCCAGCCCGGAAAACATACAAAAAAAACTGCAGCTAGTGCTTATTTAAAAAAAAATAAAAAAATAGAACTTACCGAGATTCAGCAGCAGCTTTCCTGCTCTGGCCTCCGGTCCCCGTCCTCCGCATACAGCACTAATGAAGGGAAAGCCACCCAGCGGTAGCTTTTGTTTACTACAGCTGGCTGGCTTTTCCTTCATTAGTGCCGCTAAAGCAAAAGCCAGCACAGGAGGGCATCCATTTCACAAAATGGATGCGCCCATGTGCTTGCTTTTGCGAATTTTTAGCTTGAATAGCTCAAAATTTTACATAGGAAGTTTTAAAAAAGAGAATGCTAGTATTTTCTTTTTATGTTGCCTATCTATTTTTTAAATAAAATCTTTTACTAGACCATGCCTTTAATCATAACGTCCCTTTAACAAAGTTTTTTCACTGAATTTCAGGGGCTTTTATAAGTGAAATTGTTTCAGGATTTTACCGCACTGTATATAAGTTATTAATAATTCATTTTTTAACTTTAACATATATGAAAGGACTATACACCTCCTTTATTAAACATATTTTTTGCAGCACATACTGATGTGTGTCCTTTTCAGCAGTGCATGCTGGGGGTGCAAGTCATGGTTGATTTGCCAAGTTCATGAGGCTCGAGCCTGGCCCGGCCCCACCGAAGACCCTGGAATAAATGTTCTAAAGAACGGTGGAGGATCATAGATTCTTGAACTGGTGAGCAAGAAGGACAGTATTAGGTTTTTGTATGAAAATGACACAAACCCATCCAATACATAGGGAAAGACAGGTGTACAAAAAGAGGGGACAATAGGAGTGGAAAGGGGAAGAGGATATGTAAAAATGCAGTCCCAGATATTCGAGTATCTGACTCATCTGAAATCATTGTCATCTGAGCCAAATGCAATTATATAATAATAATTAGGTTTTTATATAGCGCTACCTGGCCCGGAGGCATCAAAGTGCGGGATAACCGCTGATATTATCATCCCACCGCGTGGTCCTCCATTAATCGACCTCGGAAGGATGAAAGGTTGATTTGTCCCTGCCGGGATTCTAGCCTGAGTCAGCACACTACACACAGATGTCAGCGGTGAGAGCTCAGCTCGCTGTGCTATTTTACCATATCATTTGATAAAACGTTCCCAAATTCCAATGTAAAAATGGAGTCCATATCTACAAGAAAACAGCTATCCAGTCTTTCACATTAGGTTTTTGAACAACCTTCCAAGTCTTTAGTGTTATCTGGTAAGTTGTTAAAGTTTGCTGTTCCAATCACTTGCTGTCTACCTTGGATCATTTCTCAAAACTCACAGCAAAGGGACTATTGCCAGGGTTTCCTCCTGCAGAACCTCATATCGCGGGTCAAGGTTTAACTTTCATATATCATTGTACACATTTTTGCTGTCATTCTACATTCTATGATCATGCACACAAAAAATCTGAAGCTGGCATTAAAATTCCATCCATCTGAAGACCAAACCTTATATTTCTCACTGGTTTCCAGTGAAACAATTGTTTTGCATTAAGTGAACGCTAAGGGCCAATCTTATTCTAAAGTTTCTCATGGAAACCGTTGACCATCCTTTTTCATTGAAATTCATCCCCATCGCTATACCCCATTTGTCCTTTCAACAAGGCCTCTCTCCAGCAGTCCTAAGTTTCTTTTTTTTTCAGTAATGTTTCCATTGCAGCAATGTATACAGCTTGGATGCCTTCATTTTATGGCCATTAATAGCTTTACCATATGGGGTGGCAGCCCGACCTGACTCAGTCATAATTACAGTTTTCCCGTGATTAAATCACTCAGGATAAGGGACCTATTTTCCCGGCAACACTTAGTTTAATTTTGTTAAACAAATGCTCATAGTCCAACATTCACCCATTCTTCAAAAAATGACCGATTATAAAAACACACTTACCCATCCAGGACATTCAATACATAGGCCCTCATTCCGAGGTTGGTGGTAGTCATGGTGCAATTTGCGCCATGACTGCCACCAATAACGGGTCCGGCACCGATATGGTTCAATGGGGACTTACCGGTGTATTACGACCTTCGGTGACCGGTAAGTCCCCATTGAAAATGCCATTCCCGTTCCCATTTGAGCCCCCACAGGGCTCAATGGGAATGGGGAGGGCGCTAATAATGGGCTCGCGACTTGCAAGCCCGTTATTTGTGCCCTGGTCCCTAAACGGGTCCCGTCCACAACGGCTCGTCAGACCAGTCGTTAATGGTGGGTCCCGCTTAGGGACCTTGTAGTAGGGTGGTAAGGGTTTACCGGCACCGGTCTCCTTACCGGTACCCGGTATCCCTTACCTCCCACCTTGGAATGAGGGTCATAGACCAGGTAGGTACTTTAAATAAAATGTTACTTAACACAGTGAATTAACATGAATACAGTGACCTATCCGCAAGTCTTTAAGCACCCCTCTATGCACTTGGCATAGGTTTTTAACAACTAGCTTGTGTCCTTATTCTATACAGACGGATACATGTAGTATAGCTCAGTTGCAACACGCTCGTCTTGGAAGCAAGTTGATGTAGAGCAACACAGGGTCGATCCCAGTCCGTGATTACAGACCTCGTCGGCATTAAGCGTGCTATAATTAACCAATTATAATTATACCCTGTTAAGGAGCAATAATGAATCCACGCTCAAAGTGCCAAAATGTAGCTCAACTTTATAACTATTGGATGCCTCATTCCCGTTGTCCTAAAGCTATATCTGTCAATTGTTGCATAGAGAAATGGGTGACACTTCCCCTATGTCACTGCACCATCTCTGTATTTGAACCAGAATATGTAGAGCAACCCACAGAGGAGTCTGGTTTGTGGCGGAATAATCTTTACGTAAGCCTGCTCACTTTTCTCCACCACTTCTTCTCCTACGACAATACATTCCATTGCCCCCACTAACCCTGATGAGAATCTGAACCTTCTCCTCAGAGCTAACGCTTCAGGTGCCCCCATAAGCCCTCTATCCCCACACATGTTGAAAATCATAGCTCCCAATGTTGTTCCATATGTTATTTCCCTCATCAACTCCTCTCTTGGCAGTGCCACTTTTCCATAATTGTACAAATCGGCAATCGTCATCCGTACGCTTAAGAAACCTGGCCTAGATCCTAACTGTCCTGCCAACATTCGCCATGTCCCTCTTCTACCTCACTATTCCAACATCCTAGAGGATGTGGTTTTCAACCGACTCACTGAGTTCCTTGACACACACAACCTGCAGGATCCTCTTTTCAATCTGGCTTCTGACCTCTGCACGCTGAGTCAGCTCTCCTCAAAGTCAGCAACTACATCTCTTCCGCTCGACATGCTAACTGTTCATCTAGCTTATTCTTCTCGAATTCTCTGCTGCCTTCGATATCGTCAACCATTCTGACCTTCTCTCAACACTATCTCCCCCAGGCATCAGGGGAAAGGCCTTCGCTTGGTTTGCTTCATATCTCGCCCCCAGACACGTCAAGGTGTTCTGTAACAGCCTTATCTCCCCCTCACCCTTCTTACTGTTGCTATTCCCCCAGGGTCAGTCCTGGGGTGACTTCTCTTCACTCTCTATACCTACTCCTATGGCTTCTCCTATCAACCCTTTGCTGAGGACACTCAGATCTTCCTCTCCTTTCCCTCCTTATCTGACGAGCAACGGTTAAACATTTGTAACTGTATCTCCACCATCAAATACTGGATGGCAACTCACTCGCTCATGCTGAACTCCACTAAGACTAAAGTGCTCTACTTCCCATCCCAAAAAAATACATGCAAAGTGCTCTTAAGAGAAACAGAGTTGTGACGATTCAAAACTATTTACATTTGTTCTGACAGCAACATTTCTGAAAACATAATGAGCATTGCTTAGCAGCCATTTTGTCTTAGCATAGTATTAGATACATGGTAAATTATAACAGTTTCTTATTTACACATACATTTATTAACCAACAACAACATTACCAAGTGTGTTGTAATAAAAACATGGAGAACCGCATACACCAACATTTTTGAATACCCCGTTAAGTGGACTTCCTGAATGATTTAACATGTCCACTTGAGGGTATATGGATATGTGTGTGCAAGATACACAGTGCACAATGTGCCACAACCACTACATTTGATGTGCATAGAAAATCAGTAGTGTAAATAAACAATATATGTAAACATTTATAACTTGCTGTGCAAAATGGCAACTTGCAAAAACACGCAATTCTAATTCTAGAAAAATGTAGGTGTGTCCTAAACACATCTGTGGAAGTCACTCCCAAGGACTTATTCAGTGTGTCCTTAAAGACACTGGAGGGGATCAATCAGGTATTGCTTACTTCCACTGTCATCATAGTGTGAGGAAGCGACTGACTTAGCGCAACCAAACTTACAAAGCTTCTTTCATAGTGCATATATGCAAGTTACTTGATCCAATCAAACAGTAAATGACTTCTCAGTATGCATTGGAACATGTGCTGAGACAATGGTACACGCCAGGTGTGGCAAATTGTGTCTTTCATCAACATTGCATCTCCTATAGTTGTAAAATGAGCGTTCCTATCTTCAGGGTCGACATCTCCATAGGGTTGGATGGGCGTATTTATACCCAAAGGCATCATAGAACGAAGAGCTGGGATCTGCTATAGGGAGACGTTTCGGCAGGATGAAGTGATTACTTGACTGCCTTCGTCAGGACCGAAATAATGGAACCTGCATGGAAGTGCAAATGTGTAAATTGAGGATATGTGATGGTGGAAATTCAACTGATATGTAACCATCTCAATGTAAACTGCCCAGAAGAAGAGAGACGTGGTCTGAGAACTGGCCTTACAGCAGTATTCGTGTAGCATAAACTGTGAGGACAAACCAGCCCTACTGTTAGCCTAACATGGAATAGTGAATCTGGAGTTCTTTAACTTAGGGGTGACCAGAAGGAATGGCTCACCCTGGAACAACATGATAAATGACCTCTCAGGCAAATACTCTTATATTGTAAGGCTTGTGTGTCAGTATGTTGTAAGAGGTAATCAAGATGCAAGTAGAGGCTTACCTCCTCACGAAGTGTGACTGGCGTATTAGGCTCTTAATGGTGTGCCATTAACAGAAGGGGAGCGTGGACCATAGTGGAGCCTACAGGAATATCAATTTGGTTCAGATATGCTCGAGGCACATGTCCCTCAAGCATATAAAAAATACAACCACAGTAAATGCAACCTGTGGCACACGAGGCAAGATGCTGTAATGTGTGTATATAGTGTAAGTAAGGAATGGTTATCAGAAGTACGACAGACAGAAGGAGTATAATCCAAGGATGTTCGTTGAAAAGTATATGGATGAGAAAAACGGCTAATCTTAACCTAGATCTAAGAGGGGAGCAAGCTACAACCATCAAAGTAAAGACGACACTGTCCTAGTGGTGTCGTGTCAAAAGTTAATGGCTTCTACTAATAAACGTATTGCCAAATCCTCACTCTATATAACAAAAGGGTGTGAGACAATGATATGTATAACAAAAGAGTGTAGTGCAAACTAAAATGTCCAAAAGGTCTACTGAACTGGTGTATCCCCTTCCCCATGTTACATCCTGGGATAAGGGTGGAACAGTGGCATGACTGTGAGCACCCCTTGAGTCTATAGGGATAAGGAAGCAGCTTCTCCAGAAAGGCAGGATCCCTCGAATCAATGCTTTTTAAGCTCTCACCATGTGGGATTCCCCTCTTCTCCGACTTTCTCGTGATACCCCGTTGTTGGGTTCACCTTTGTCTTTAAACCACTGTTCAGTCACTTTAGCAATATGCAGGATTCACTTTTTTCCTGCTTTCACTTGGCATCCCTCCATCTGTTCACTGTAGCTTTCAAATCACAGTTCAGTAAACCTTACCAGTTCTACTATCTTATAACATTTTGGAGCTCTTAATGTCTTTTTAAACAAATAGTTAAACAAATAGTTGGTGTGGCATCCCTCTGTCGGGTTCACACTTGCCTATCAACATAGTTGCCTTAGCTTTTAATTCACAGTTGTTCAATTGTCAAAGACTTTCGATTGTACGAGGACTTTGCTTGCACCTTCGTATGACCACTTTGACCTTCTGTTACATTGTTTGGCCTCTCCTAAAGCCTCCGGTATTTGCAGTCTTTCCAATGATCTTACTTTCAATCTAACAGTTTCACTTTGGATGCAGAGCTTTTCGATAAGGTAATTCTTAATTAGTAGACCACTCCGTTATTCAACAATACTCTTTTCTCCATTACAATCACAATATTTCTGGCTTCTTTCGTAGCTTCTCATTATACGGGCAACCTCTGCATTCCTCACTCTTTCTACAATGTACTTTCGCTTGCAGCTTCACAAAACTTAGTGAGCCATTCATAAAAGATTGTATCTTTCACTTGTTACAGTTTATCAAATGTTCCTTTGAAGTCAAGGCTATCAGCACAGCTCACCTCCTTGCAATTCCATCGTTTCACCTGAAAGAGGTGCAGCCTTAACCTTGTGCCTTAGTGAGGAGTTTTCCCTTTAAAAGTCTGTAGTGACCTTTGCTCTGCAGCTGCTAGGACCACAGCCTTTCTCTCGCCACTTGACCCTCCTGCTCTGCTTCCAGGGTCACTTCAATTCCGTGGGATCTATTGTCCTGCCGCTCTGCTGGTTATGATCGCCTTGGTCTCCTTATTTGCCTTTCTCACCTTTCTTGTCTTGCTTGGCTTGCTTGCCTTGCTCGTACTGTGCTCTCATGGTCTGCCTTTTATCCCAGTGGGGAAGGGTAAGAAGATTCAGGTGTGAGTCGTTAGGGTGAAGTGTCTGACTGCCTGATCCTGGTATTGGGAAACGTCAAACGTCTGGCTGTATGTGAGTCTGTCTTCTCCTGAAGTGCTTTTTCCGTGAAGCAGAGTGTGTGTAGGAAAGGGGGGGAGGTAAATGGGATATGGAGGGTCTGTAGGGAAATCTGAAAGGGGATACCGTGTCTCTCCTCCGGGTCCACCACCCCCACTCCCCAAGAACTCCCTGGCCAGGTGATCCTCCCACACTGGTTCGCCCTCGGGTCTGGATCCAAAAGCGATGGCTATGCCCCGTTCACCTGGATGACAGATGCCAAAGGACTGATTGGCGAGACACCCTTTGGTTTCTCACAGTAGGCATAGAAGGAGGTCTGTGCTCACCCGACTCCCGATTAATATAGGCATGTTTCACCCTTAGCAAACAAGTCCCTGTGCTGATAGAGACTGGTATGCAGGGTATTTGCTATTTTGTGAATTTGGAGAAGTACGTGTGATAATGTGACCGCGTGCTTCTTGCGGGAAGCTGAGTGAGCAAATAGACCGCCACTGTAACTTCGGAAACATACGAGTACTGAACCTGTGACCACATGGGTCCAGTAGGATGCTACATGGCCTTCTTGATCCATATTGTGGGAACATGGGTCTATGTAAAGAAGCTGGATCAGTGTGATTCTGGTAACAACATCTGACAATAAACGAGCTCTGCAGGCAGAGAAGACCTAGTGTGTTGTGAAGACGTCAAGCTCCTTGGTTGAAATATCTGGCCAGGGACATGTGATGGTGCCACTGGTGGTGGAGTAAAAGTTACGTGCCCACATGGCAAACCCAGGTAAAGTGGCCAAGGATGTATATACTGTTAGGAAAGATTTCTTAATTGTGGGTAATTTTCCTTCCATGTGGCAACCCCTAAACTTTTTGCTGTTGTTTTCACCAGGATATAGACTTGCCAGAGAAGTGCAGCCTTCTGCCGCACTCCTCTGGGCTTTCGCTCCATTCTTATGGGGAAACTGACAAGCCCTTAAGTCAGTCAGTACCGGGAAACGTTGTTTTCCGTAGTTTCTTTATCATGTTGCAGCTTTCGCGCACTGTAAGCTAAATTACTGCTCTCTTGGGTCTCTAGCCTTCTACAGGCCATAGATACTCTCTTTAACGAACGGTGCAAGTGAATCACGGATAGGACTGGTGGCAGCGATCGTTTCGTTGTGTTTTTGAGCTCCTTTTGGCATTTAAGCGTGTTTCTCGCGCTTAGCCCAAAATGGTGGCCTGGCTCCCCAAAATGGCCAGACCACGAGGCTCGTTGTCCTGTCTGCTGACCGTCTTGCCCCCTTCACCTTCCCCAGGTCGAGCCGGCCCGGGCCCTTCCTTATTTGGGCATGTACTTTCCCGCGAAACACAGATGCTTTCGCGGGTTTCTACAAGCCTTGTGTGTGCCTCCAGGATGTGGGCTGGGATGTCTGGTCCCAATACATATCCTGGGTGCCAGAGAGTCTAGGGTGGTGTGAATGCCTGGGTCCTCCGTGGTCCGTGATAGGTCCACGTATGTTGTGAGTGTTTTGTGAGCAGATCTCCCATTGGGTCCCCTCTGTTTTGGCGTGAAGGGAACCGTGGATAAGAGGGGGCTGGAAACACCACTACCATGTCGATCTCCTGAGTTCTCACGAACGAAGGAATACAGGAGCCAAGTATCCTGCAACCACGAGGCTGAACCGAGGAATCGCTGGTGACCCGCTGAAGGACTGCACCTCTGCACTGCTGTCGCTTTGTGAAACCCTTTCTACCTCTGATCGAACGAGAAGGCCTGTACTGGTACTTCGACCCTTGGAATAGTGGGAACAACTATTCTCGGCATCTTCACCATCTCCTGCACGTAAGCCTTCGGAAGTGTCTCTGGGCCATCCAGCAGACTGACCAGCCTACCCAGGACTCTTGCTCAGTAACCGCCGTCAGGTTGTGTTGTATTACGAGTCCTTGCCACTCTCACACGATTCGTACACTTGGCATTTCCAGGTCTGAAGTGAGTAGTGTACATTTGGCTAAAATACACACGGCCGCTCCGTTGCCCTGCTGTGGTAACAAACTGTGCGGGTTCACTGCGTTTGGGACGCCCTCAACTGAACTTCTGCTGCTGCGGAATCTACACGATGACGAGATGTCCCCTGCTCCTATCTGAACCTGCCAGCACTGAAACTGACACGGAGAAGCCTGGGTCTGCTTACATCGGGGACCGGTGAGTAGCATCGCTAGGAACTGGTCGCCCCTCCTGCAGGAGCCCATAGCTTTTCCCCGCTGTGTCTAACAGCACGCCTTTCCGTACTCGCGCTCTGCTTCTGCCCATAGTGGAGGCTGCGCTTGAGTCGCAGAGCTCTGTTCATCTTCATTTGTTCACCGAACTAAACTGCCTGATTCCCTCGAAGAGACTCCCCTTTTTGCCCGTTGGCACCAGCGTGTGCAGGTACTTTTGAGCACAAGGCTCCACTCTTCGTAGGGCTTGGACTTCCTTTTAGTTAGGTGCCTCTGAAGGCGGACTGGGTCTAATTATTATTCGCACTGCCTGTTTTCCTCCCCATCTAGGTGGTCTACACATTTCGTGCGTCTAACTCGTTAGACTCGTTTGTATTTGTATATATATTGTATTGGTTTGGTATGTGTTGGTTTACTTGAGTTTTATTGTGATTTCTCGCTACGGTCAATGTTACAAAGGCCTTGTAATAAATGTGTATATATTTTTAATATAACACCTGCTTGGAGTAATTTGTAAGTGTCCTTGCTTTGTGTGCTCATTGCGGGCTTTCAGTCACCCTCACCCCTCTTGAGACCTAGTCTTGACCGCCGCGATCGCTACCTTGATTGGTCTGGCTTGTCCAGAGGTTACCCTGTTCCAAGAAACTAGGCTGGCCTTCTGAACCTCTGCGCCTCCAGGACAGAGTTCACAAATCCGTCTTAACATATACTCAAATAACCTTTAAGTTATTATCGAAAAATGCTTGTTCAATCCTATGATGTGTGCTTAAGTACTGCGCATTTTTTTGGGGGGGATCACGAGTAAGACTCGGACACAGTGGCATGTTCAGTGTTCGTTATAGACTTTTCTTTTCGAAATAATAAGCAGGTTGGGGGAAATCCTATCTATCGCCAAATATAAGAGTGTATAACTAAGGAACGTCTGTGACAGGATGTTAAAAAAAGAGTGCCCACCTTCATGTTTCAAAACCCTAAACTGATTCTTACACTCTAAACTCTAAACTCGATATAATGTGTACAAGGGGATTTCTGCGATATAAATAAATCCGACGAAGCCCGGAAGGGTGAAACGCGTAATTGTTTGTTCTCTCCTGAAACTGCTTGTCCACCGTGTTTTTCTGGCAAAATAAAGGACGTGTGATGGAGTTCCTTTTTTGCATCTGGTGCATTTTTTTTTGGGAGAAGAGTGCCGCCTAAAAAAGCTTTGATTAGCTTTTTTTCTTGTTTTTCTTTCTTTGATATATATATATATATATATATATATATTTATATATATTACACGGCCACGGTAGTGGCCGTGTAGTTATGGTTAAGTTGCTGTTTCCATAGGAAAAGCACTTTTTGGGCAGCTTATAACTTCGCTCCCCCCTGTACGAATCCCCACCCAACTTCGCAAAAAAAGTATGTGGGCCACTCTGAATTTCTTTGCAAAGTTTGGAGATGTTTGGTCCAGGGGATAGTTATAGGGGGGGGGGGCCCAAAATGTCTTTTATTCCCATAGACTGAATGGGGGAAAAACGTTGCGCACAGCTACAGTTCAAACCGCTGGACGGATTTTCGCGAAATCTGCGGCAGGTACAGGGGCTTTGTCAGAAAGCGTGCTTTTGTAAATTTGGTGACCTGCTGTGCAGTACTTTTCTTTAAACTTATCAAAAAGTAGGTCTGAAAAAATGTGTGATATCTATGTCCGCTTCGCGGTCACACTTCCCTGTTCGGTCCACGGACAAGATAACGATTGGCTAAGGGGCTGGCGTCATGACCGCGGACACGCAACGTCTCTGCCAATTGGCTGCTGCAAGACCTGTTGTGCGTCAGATTGTTTGGCTACGCCCGACATCTTGGATCCGCCGATAGCGGAGCAACAACCAGCGTACACATGCTATATTTATAAAACTCTTTTGCTGTGTCACAGAGCGTTGGGACAGGTTCAGACAGTAAGACATGGGTGATCAATGCATTTGTTCTGGGGGTCGGTCTTCATGATGTATTTTCTATGGCCACCTTGTACGCACAGAAAATGAGGGGTGTAATAACGGTAGCATTTCAGTCCATGCAGTGCACAGGAAACTTGTAACTGTTGTAAGGTCACGCGTAGTTATAGTGAACATTGAAATTGACAAAATGCGATAATTGCATTACTTTTTCCTATGGGTATTATTATATTCATTAGTACGCCGCCATGGGTGTCACATGGTACAGTGGTTGTGGCCAGGGCCTAGAGTCTTGGAGGCATGGCCGTCGGCCAGAGGCCGAAGGCCTTACTTCCAAGACTGTAAACTCTGGCCACAACCACCGCAGCATGTCACACCCATGGATACACTCGCAGTATTGCGTTTCGATTGGCAAGTTGTGGGGAGTTGTGGAAAGTTATAAGTACATGCACCCAAGAACAAAGTTATAAGTAGTACACGTGGAAGCCACTGCACACCCATCGCATGTAAGATCTATGGACATACAGCTAGGAGTGAAGCCTCTGGCCAGAAGAACTGAAGGATACCACACCTATAGAAAGACCCCCACTACCACACATCACTGAGGTGGTTTTGGGGAGACTCTGTAGTGTTGGGCCATGCGCCCAATAACACACTTATACCTTCTTCATGATATATTTTCTATGGCTTCCTTGTACGCACAGAAAATGAGGGGTCCAATAAGGGCAGTATTTCAGTCCGTGCAGTGCACAGGGACCTTGTAACAGTTCTAAGGACACGTGTGGTGTTAGGGAACATTGAAATTGACACCATGCCATAATTGCAATACTTTTTCCTATGGTTATTGTATTCATCAGTACACCGCCATGGGTGGCACATGCTACGGTGGTTGAGGCCAGGGCCTAGAGTCTTGGATGCATGGCTGTCGGCAGAAGGCCGAAGGCCTTACTTCCAAAACTCTAGGCCCTGGCCACCAATACTTCAGCATGTCACACCCATGGAGACCCCCTTACTAATGCGTATCGATTACCTGGTTGTGGGGAGTGTGTGTACTCTTGGGTGCAAGGCTGAAGGCCATGCCCCTAACAACAAAGCTATAACCTCTTCACTTACAAGTCCACATGGGTTTCATGTAGTGCGGTGTTTGTGAACATGATGTGTATTTTTGGGTGCATGGTTGCAGGCTGTATGCCATACACTCAAGCATGCACCCAACAGGAAACGTGTAAGCACTGCAGTTATAAGACACTTCACAACCATATTTTGAAATGTATGGCCATACACCTACAATTTTAGGCCCTGCGCACAAACAGTGCAGCATTTCAGAGCTACAGAGACACCCCTAGTATTGAACATCAGTCAGGTGGCTGTGGGGAGAATCTGCAGTCATGAGTGCATGGCCACAGGCCATGCACCCAACAGCACAGTTATATGTAGTATACTTACAAGGCACAATGGTTATGATATGGTGTGGTAGTGCATCACTCTGGCGGCTGTGGGGAGGGGCTGCAATCATGGGTGCATGGCCGAAGGCCATGTCCCCAAAAGTACATTTGTTCGTAGTGTACTTAAATGCCACAATGGATGTCATATGGTGTGGTAGTAGTGGCCAGGATGCAGAGTATTTGAACAAAGTAATAAACACTCAGTCGTAAGTAACTATGGGCCTCATTACGACCCTTGCGGAAATCAACAGACCTGACCGCCATAGCGTAAATAGCGTTTCCGCCATTGCACGATGGAGCTAAGTGCGGCTAATTCCGACCCATCGGGCACGAGCATTACGCCATGGCGGAATCCGAAAGGCTGCGATGGCGGAAATGACCCCAAAACGCCCCTTACCGCCGTCGTACGCCGCACTAGGTGCAATTCCGCCACCCATCTTAGCGGTCACCGTAATGAGCGGTCACCGTAATGAGCGGGCACCGCAAATTACGGCCACCGTAAATATACGGAAACGGAAGTAAAAGCATGTAGCCGGAACGGGAAACAGCACGCCGCACAACTATAAAATGAGAATCCCAACACAACCATTAAAAATCCGACCCTGACACACATCCCAACCCGTTAGCAACTCCAGTTAAAAATATAAATATGGGAAAAGTAGCTAAGAAAGCGTGTGATCGCAAGCGGCAGGTCCACTTCTCCCGTGAGGAACTGACCGTGCTCACAGAGACCCTCCAGGAGAATGCCGCTGTCGTCTTCTCCAGTCAAATGACCAGGACGGCCCTTGCCAACAAGAAGACCATATGGGCCCTGGTGGCACAGCGCGTAAGTGCGGTGGGGACCACACCCCGCACGCCACAGCAATGTCGAAAGCGATGGGACGACCTGCGGATACGCGTCCGGAGCATACTTTCTGCTAACAGAAACATTGCCACAGCTACCGGGGGAGGATCAGATTCGCCCATCAAGTTGACCCCCTGGGAGGAAATCTGTGCCTCCACCGTAGGAATGGAGAGCATAGAGGGAGTCGGAGGGATGGAGAAAGGAGTGCCGACATCCGGAGAATCAGGTAGGTTGGCCAAAAGAAACAATGCCAAATCCACAAAGTACGAACATGTGCAGTACCATGTGTGCCCATAGTGCAATACATACTTTGGCCTGATAGCGCCCTCTAAAACTCAGAATAAATAAATAAATTAATTAAGATCCTAAAAACACCCCCTACATGTGCAGCATGTACCCCCAACTGCAGGCTGCCAAATAAAAGCATCATCAATGCACACAAAAATGAGACCACCTCCAAGGCCCAGTCCCAAATCACCCTCATGTACCACCCCAATGCATGTGATACATTGCCATTCCAATATCCACAGACCCATAACTAACGCACGCCCTCCTTTACTGCACCACAGGGTCCGATTCCAATGACGAGCTGCAGGACACCCCTACCAGCACACCTGCAAAGAGGGCCAAGACCAACGTCCAAAGACCCTCCACCTCAGGTGCACGGATCAAGACACGGCAGCAGCAGGAATCAAGTGGCAGCACACTGGAGGGGACTGCAACAGGCACCCCAGCAGCCAGCATGTCCACAACACCAGCACCACAGGTCCCCCCAAAGGATGTATCAGATGGCACTGCTTCTGGTGGTAGCAGCACCATAGGTGACACAGCTGTCATGCCAGCATGCTCCGACACAGAAAACAGTGCTGGCGACGTAGGACCCATCCATGACCTGTCCCAATCCCCCTGTATGTTCCATCCCCTACACCATGAGGAAACCACGCAGGGGCACCCACAAGACGACGACTGGCCAACCCCCACAAGCCCTGTGCCAAGGCAACATGTGTTGAGCAGCCCCTCTGTCACACCACCGCAAATGTCCATGGCCCAGCAGAGGCAACACTCCCTCGACCAGCTGATCGAGCAACAGCAGCAAGTTGCCACGCTACTCAAGGATCATGCAAATGAATGTGGGGGTTCTAGGGCAGCCATGGAAACATCCACTGAGACACTTAGGGCACAAATGGAGCGAAGTACAGAGACACTCAGGGCACAAATAGAGCAAAGTAGTGAGAGCCTTAGGGGAGAAATGGAGAGAAGCACCGAGAGCCTGAGAGCACAAATGGAGAAAAGCACCGAGAGCCTGAGGGGGGAACTGCATGCGACGTCCAAAGACGTATGTGGTGAACTTGCCGCTGTGCGCCGTGTGCTCACTGAGCTCTCACAAACCCTTAGGGACATGCATGGACGTGAGCAGGCAGAGACATCATCCGTTGCAAGTTCCGTCCAGGGCAGCCCCCAACGTAGATCTGGCAGGAACCTGCGCTCCACGGGCAGGGGTGCCCCTGATACCCGTAGAGGGGGCTTGCAATAGCGTCTACCCACGGACAATATGCATATTTGGACACTGGTGTTCGGGGGGGAGGTAGGAGGGTGGAGGGTGTGTGTTGGGCTTTTCTGGGTGGCGGGTCCATAGGGTGTATAAATCAATTCACATTAGCAATACATTTCATCATTATCATCCAATGAGATGTGTGGACATTGATCTTTGCGTACGAGGCCTTCATAGGCGTACAGTCCAAAATGTGCCTGTACTACACACACACACAGTGCCACAGGTCCCCTTTCCATGGAATATGCACCATGCGTGGTTGCTAGAAGCATGCATCTATGATGCTCTGTCGGATTTCACGTGCATCCTGTGCCTCATGGACTCCTTGAGGTGCCGCCACATCCCCACCCTCATCATGACCATCTTCAGGTGCATGCAGTTCAGCGTCAGGGGGCATGGGCACATTTCTACGTACGCACATGTTGTGCAGCATGACACATGCCATGACCATCTTTGAAACCTTCTCATGGCTGTACATGAGTGCCCCGCCAGACCTGCTGAGGCAGCGGAAACGAGCCTTCAGTAGGCCGAATGCCTGTTCAATGACTACACGGGTACGTGAGTGGGCATGGTTGTACTCCTCCTCATGCTGGTTCAGTGGGTTCCGGATTGGTGTAAGGAGCCATCTCTTCAGTGGATACCCGGCATCACCTGTATGTGGCAAATAAAGGGTGTTAGTGGAATGAGAGTGCTATGTCCCCTCCCCCCCTTCCTGCAAGGTCATTGACGCATCAAATGGGCCACGATGTCATGCATGGAATGAGACTCACCGAGTAGCCAGGATCTGTGCCCTACGTGTCGCTCCATGTAGCGTGGTATTCTTGTGTTCCTCAGGACCATTGAATCATGGGTAGATCCTGGAAATCGGCCACAACAATGTGTAAAGATCTTGTTGGAGTCACACACCATTTGCACATTGATTGAATGATATTGTTTCCGGTTGCGGTACTGGACCTCCATGGCATGTGGGACAACCAATTCAACATGGGTGCAGTCGATGGCACCAATGCAACCCGGGATGCCGCCAAGTGCATGGAATCCCACTTTTGCGTTGGTAATCTCCTGGTCCGTGCGTGGTAGTGTGATGTGGTCGTCGGCGTGCTTCAGGAGGGCATCGAGCACTTGGAAGAGTGTCCGTGAGAACAGTGGCTGTGAAATGCCATGCAACTGTCCGACTGTGTGCTGGTAGGTGCCTGTGGCCAGGAAGTGGAGTACAGACACCACCTTCAGTAGGGGTGGGATGGCGGTTGGGCTATCTATCATGCTGACAAGGTCAGCGTGTGTCATGTCCACAATGGCGATTATGGTGTCCCGGTCCAAACGGTAGAGGGTGTGGATCTGCTCAGCACTGAGGTTGAACGGATTAGCTCGGAGGCGTGGGATTGCGGGCTGCCTGCGTGGTGGTAGTGGCAGTGCTTGTGGGCCTTGCTGACCCACCCCTGCCCTCCTTCTCCTGCGTCTCCTCTGTGCGGCCGGTTGTTGTAGCTGTTGGTGTTCGTCGTCTTCTTGTAGTTGTAGTACTTGCAGTGCTATCTGGTCCCCCAGGGCCAACATCGCTAGTCCTGCCGGTAGCATTTTGGAGTGGGTGTGGTTGTGGGAGGGGTTTGGGTGTGCTATTTATGTGCTGTCAGGCTGTATGGGCTCCACCTGTGCTGATTGATTGAACCTGTGGCAGCTGCAATCCCTTTTGGGCGAGCACGTCCCGCACGAAACGCTGCATTTGGCCGCATGGCATCTTGCAATTGCAATCATGTATCAAATCCCGATGGCAGTGTAATGTACTTTGAATGAATATTATGCTATGCTCCCATTGTTACACATACTATATTTGCAGTCGCGAACATACTTGTGAAGGGTCAGTGCTATGTAGGGCTCGATCGACGGCGGACCCTCATGCAGCACAGTAACGAACGTCACCGACGGGCGTGGCGTCCCATTTGTGATTGTAGCCAGTTCGCATCATCACACACAGCCGCACTACATAGATGTAATTGTGAATGCAAGCGTTCACAGAAGCCTTTTCGACGTAATGTTGCAAATGAGGAATTCGAAGGACAGCGCTTTTGGTTTTGAAGTAGCGGCGAGGATACGCCCACAGGTCTGCCTGGAAATGTAACGTTCTATTGTAGAATGTCCTTGGGACAGGGCCCATAACGAGCAAGCAATGAATGATATGAATTGAATGGGATGCGCAATAGCGTAGTGGACGATAAGGCAGGACGTTCCCAAATACATGTTACTTCACAACACTACTGATCCGGGCAGGAGCACAGTGGTTTTTGCAGACTGCATTACGCACAGACGCAATGGAAGTTTCAAATATTATGTGAGTGAATCTTCATGCGTTTTCATGGCGGGATGAGGGGATGTTGAATGGATGCATGGACAGTTGATTTGATTTGAATCTGCCATGTACATGGGTTTTATGAATCGATCCCCTTCCCCTGCGCTATGTGATGCAAAGCTGCCATAGTGGGACCAACGTCTATCTGCCCTTGTTGGATCCTCCCTGTCTCGACGCGCCTTCATACACTTGTGTCTAAGCACGTTACTAATCCCATGTAATGGGTTCTGTCTTGACGGACGCATGCACAGTAACAGACGTTGGCAATGGTGTATTCACCTCGATTAATTTCGTTATGATTCGCTACTGATTTAGGGGTGTATATATTCCTTTGGAGTGGGCTAGCATGCATATGGGTGTGGATTTGGTGTGTTGAATGAAGTGTGTGATGCATCAGTAGTCCTGAAGGCCATACGGTTAATTTGTCATTCATTTGGGTGACAGGTATCTCCTGCCCTTTTGCAGATGCCATCTGTACGCCACTCCTCCAGATGGGTTTTACTCTCGACACCTGCAGCTTCGGGTAAATCAGTGGAGCACCATTACGATCTTATGGGACGATCGCCAATGGGCCACATGCCCTTACGCAGTACTGGTGGCTAGGTGCAACATTTCAGCCTTTCAGCTGGACTAGTGCCTACCTCATGGGACGGACCTGCGGTTCTAGGCGCTTCCATGTTGCCTTTTGGAACGTTAATGTGGGCCCTGTGTGCCAGGGCGTCACACAAGTGGAAGCTGGTCAATTATTGCGGATGCAGCCCTCGGTGATGATGGATGTTTTGGTGTTAATGTGCAAATAGCTGTATGGCCTTTGTGATTTGGATGTGCATTAAAATTGTATTCCGATATTTGCTGTGTTGCGTAATTCTTTGCAGGTGATGTAGCAATTTCCGATTTGTGGCGCTATGTATTGTGAGATGATCTGCATTGTGTTCCGCCTTCTGAGTTGAGTTGCGTGGTACTGTACTGGCCGCATTTGCCTACGTAGCACAGTATGGTCACGGATAGGGGCTGCCATTGTGACTGTTTTCATGATGTGCTGCTCAGGGGCGGGGGATTAGCTTTTGCCCAACTGGAGCCTGTCAGCCAGGTCGATTGGTGGAATGATGGGATTATCAGTATATGGCTGGTCACAGGTGCCTGTGTTTGCGTGCGTTTGTTGGGGGGAGACTGAGGTCATGTCCATTGGAATAGCTTCTGTATTCGTGCCATCTGTGCCCTGCAGCTCCCATTGGCCCCTCTTGAGATTTGCCTGCCTGCTCAGTCACTCTGCCAACTTGTGTGGTACATGCTTTTGCTGATGGTTGGTTTGTTTACTGGCAAGGGTACAGGGCTGGTGCAATCTCCCTCAGGGTACTGCTTTGGATGTTGCCTTACACTGGTGGCAAGCGATGGGGGACTACTGTTGTTTTGTGGCATGTAATCTTAATGTTCATTTTGCTGTACTTGTACCTTCACATGCCTGTGCTGCATCAGTACGGCAATGGTGACATGCCGAATATGGATGGCCACTCACAAGGCACTTGGAGCCCCTGCATGCATTTTTTCGTTGGCATGCATGGGTGACTTGTAGATTTCACTGGTTGCATAGTGTGACTGCATTGCGCCTGCCAGGAGTTGTGCAATGTGGCCAGGGAGTGGAGTACAGGCACTCAGTAGGGCCATTTACGGTTGCTTCACGATGCCGTATTTCTCACCATGGCGGAATGGTACTTTCCGCCATGCTTGATGGCGTTCAGTACATGTCCGCTAGGGTCAGAATTCGCGTACCGTTGCGCCATGGCGGTAATTCCGGTTTTGCAGGGCGCGCGTGCGCGTACTTGGTGCAGTTAGCGTTGCCGTTCACTGCGGTGTCGCTAATGGCATCGTACTTTACGGTGACGGGTCATAATCGCAATGAGCGGTATTCGATGGCGGTATTGCATTTCCGCCATCGTTTCTTCATTTCCGCAAGGGTCGTAATGAGGCCCTATGTATTTTAAATACTGTATACCCATACATTCATAATGCTATGGCCTCAAACTCACCTCTGTAGCCTGTGGCTACAAACTACTGCATCATATCACAGCTATTGGTACACTTGTACTATGCAACATCATTAAGATGGTTGTGGGGAGGGCATAGCGTTTTGGGAGCATTGTCAAAGGCCATGCTCCCAAAACCAAGTTTGTACATAGTACAATGACAAAGGCACAATGGTTCTGATATGCTGTGGTGTTTCTAGCCAGGACCCAGACTCTTGATTGCTTGCCCAAAGGCCATGCACCCAAGACTGAAGTCATAAGCAGTGGAGTTACAAGTGAATATGGGTGTGGTGTGGACGCCCTAGTGTCTTGCCTGCATGGCTACAGACGATGGTCCGAAAAGTAAATTTATAAGTAGCTAATTTACAAGGACCATGATTTTGATATGCAGCGATGTTTGTGGCTAGGACCTATACTCCTTGTACCTTGGTCGTAAGGCGTACATGGTAGGTTACACACCGAAGATGCAAGGGCCAGCCTACGGGCACTGCAGCATATTAGTACCATAGATTAGACGTGTAGATTTGCATTTGTAGAAAATGACTGCCAGTATACTTACTCCTTACTTTGTTCAGAATCCGCATACAATTTTTAAATAGTTATCGTGCTTGGCGGAATATCCCTTTTTCCATTTCTGTGATAAAAGAAACAGGTATGTTAGTCTTTGCATTTTTTGAAAATTTACTACATTGCTTAATAGACAGTTTACCTTTTTTTTTATCCTCATATTTAGTTTACACACCAGTGTACTGTGCATTGCGCTCAGTTTCTGTGTTTGCTTTTCTAATCCTTGGGTCTGGGAAAAAAAAAATCCTTGTCGGATTAAAAAAAACCTTCATTTACTATGGTACTAACTACTTCCTTGTTTCCTTTGAGTGTTTCCTTCATCTTTCCGGTTAATGTTATGTTTGTTGCCTTCCTGCGATCTTTACCAACAGTTAGATACCTGTAGGCGTATTCTAACTGTGCATTTGTTCCTACAGCTTTGTGATATTCATTCATTTGTGTCGTTGTTATATCCTGTTTCCTTCATCTTTTCCATTAATGTTATGTTTGTTGCCTTTCTTGCCCATTTTTTAACAACAGTTAGATACCTGTAGGCGTATTCTACCTGTGTTTTTGTTCCCAACGATCTGTGATATTCATTTCTTTGTGTCATTCTTACATCCTCTTGGGTAGTTAGATACCTGTTGGCGTATTCTAACTGTTTGTAGTCTTTCACATAATTGTTTTTTAAATCTTGAAGTACACATTATTGCATAAATTCTGGCTTTAAGAACATTAAATACGCATTTGTAAGATTAGCTGGCAATCTCTGCTTTAGAGTAATGGTGCTATCATTATATTGGAACCATCTACAATTCTTTTTAATGTATGCAGTGTAGTGACCTGCATTGGTTGTAGCTCCTGCATGGTAGATTATACCTACTGTTGTAAAGGTTTCTTTCCAAGTGACACTTGACCGTGTGTGAATCCAGTCAGTTTGCAGTTGTTTTTGGTGCCATCTGCATTATAACGTAGAAGCATAAGTATTATGTAGGCACTATGTGATTGTATCAGTAAGGTGGAGCGATTGTCTGAATTGCAAATAGTACATAATCTGCCATGGTTTGCATTTTGTACAAGTTGCTGAAATGGAATGCTCTCACAATTTGGTATGGAAAGATACACAAATCGCTCATTTGGGATTTCTTCCTGTATCACTTTGCTACAGAGAGTGCATGTATGTTTCCACATGCACGAAATCTGGAATTCACACTAACCTATCTGACAATCCGTTTTCTCCAATCCACAGTTTTCAGTTTTTGACCCACACAACACACCACCGAAAGGCTCTTTTCAGAGCCACCACTTACTCCCAGCGTCCACTTCATTGTGTTTGCTCTGCTTGCACCCTCCCTTTTTCCCCTATGACTGTCCGCAAACTTTTCCACCACTCCGCGGGGGCTTACGACCGTGACTTCATAGTTTTATCTTTAAACTGAGAAAGGTGGCTCTGAAAAGAGCCTTTGCGGTAATTTTTGTTGTTTTACGTTTATTGCCTCACAGCACACGACACACTAGGAGAAGAAGCCAAAGGAGGGTAAGGAAGGGACACCAGCCATGGGGATAAGAAAGGGCAAGTGAACAGAGAAAGATATAGGGTGAGCTTTATTTAGGTAAGGAGCAGATCTTCTGGTGCTCTGCGACCGTAGCCTCAAAAGCACTTCGAAAACTCTCCCCCCTGCAGAGTACTGCTTCACAAAAATTACACACTATTGTCACCTTTGAAAGGTAAGGGTCAACAGCATTGCGAATGGCTTGTGAGGCAGCTGGAGGGAGGCGCTCCCCCTCAGGAGTGTCTCTTGTGGTGGGAGGATCGGACACGGAGGATGCTGTGGAGGAACTCAAGCGACTACGCTCTTCACATGGCACCACCTTGCGAATGTCCGCAGTGTGGAACAAAGTGATGTGTCACTTCATGGTTGTCGTACCAAAGCTGTACGAACCAACTCTCCCGCGACTCAGCACCACCTCGCACTGGTTACACTTCACCAGGTTCGCACATGCTTTTGGTACGTTCCCATAAACGGAAAACAACCGCCACACCCACGACTCCCGGCGAGTGCTCCTACTGCTGAGTTCCTCCACTTCATTCTATTCCTCTTCTTCTTCCTCGCTCACTACATCCTCACCCATATATCTCTCTGCAGGCTCTTGGGGAGGTGGTGGTGGCGGGTTTGGGGGTGGTGCAGAGGCTAATGAACCAACAGCAGCCATGGAAGCCATTCTGATTAGTTTCCTTTTGGTCACTACAGCAGTAAAGGCACTACACCTCAATCTGCTATAGCTAAAAGGAGAATGAAGATGCGCCCGGGGGTGTGGCCATTTGTACGGGTGGAGGGGTGTGTCTCGTGACCATCTTCATCACTGCAAAGCGGTACAAAAGTTTTACACATCAAGTCCTCAGGTCAACTATTGTCCGGGATATGTGAAATTATATTTTTACACTCTACAATACTTTGCCTTGTGTCTACAATTTCTTTTGGACTGTTGCGGAAGCACACAAACTGTGTAAATTAGTCCCCATGCTCAGCGTGGGTGCAGTCACATGATGTCCTGAACACATCCGCGCCAGAAATTATAGTCCGCTGGATAGCAAATGCAGAGTACCAAACGTGGCATGCGTGCAAGTGTCCTACGGACAGTGTTCGGGTTCTCAAACAATTTCAAAGTGCGACACAAGTGAGACGGTCAGTTAGGGACAGGCGCGATGTTCGCTATACTTACAGTTGTACTGCGCATGTGCATACATGATATGTTCACTGTACGGACAGTTCCAGTGTCTTTAGGACAACTCCATTTTGTTTGTCTACAAACTAGCCGGCCACCGCGCCTGTTCTACGGATGGCACCATTTTGGCTGCGCCCAATAGGTACAAGTATACTGTCCTTCACACACTCCCATTTTGTTTATTTACAGCCATCCCGGACATCTGGTGTGTTCTACGAACATGTTTCATCTCGTTTACAAGCGGTACGGCGAGGTATAATGTTCTTAGGATGCCCCTTTCTGTTTATGTATGCACAACTTCAACAGATGGTGCGGTCAAACTTCAAGTCCATCTTACTTGACATTAGTAAGGGTAGGTGTACTGCCTTTACAGCACCCACATTCCATTCCTTACGGATAGGTCGAACAGGCATGCTGTTCGCGAACATTTTACCTCTTTTTAAAAAAAAGAAATTCCTCTCTTTCTTTCACTACAACTACTGTACAAAAACATTCCAAACACACACACACACACACACACATACACTCCAGTCCAAATAAATGGCGGGGGAAGCAGACACTGACACAAATATGGGGGAATTAGGATTCAACATGGGCTGGTTATGAGGAGAAGATTTGTGAGGGGAAGAAGGGATGGATATTTCGTCAAAACATCTTCAAGGTTTGGGGATGGTTCACTAGGGAATGGAGAAGTGGGGCAGATACAGGTGGGGCAATGGTAACAAACTTTTCCTCTCACACAGTCCTCCACAAACTCCCGTAAACTTTTAAACTTTCCTTTTTATCCTATCTTCTTCTATTTCATTTGTTGCCCTTTCTTCTTTTCTTTCCTGGTCTGTTAAAAAAAAATATACATATGTTAAATGCCTATAAAATACTGGTCATTATTTTGCATATGCAGAGCAATGTGTACCATTATTGTCGCTGTCTTCAGACATTTCCCCATGCAGAAAATACTCCTTCAGCCACTCCAAAGTACTAATCATTTCTGAGTTAAAAGAACAGAAAGAAATTATTATTTCTGCACCACATACCAAAAAAAAACACACACATACAAAAGAAATGGCCTCCACTCACTCTTTTGATGTAATGTCCCTTCTTCCTACTGCGTCCGTCCACTGTCGTTCCAGGCTGCCGACTTTCTTTGAAGTGATTACGATGGAGGCATCCTTTTTTTTATGGTACCATCCATTTCATAGTTGTGACTTTGTTAGCAGCACTTCCTCTCCACTCAAACTGAGGAGCTTCAAAGACAAATCCATGACACACAGGGCTAGTGCCTGGCAGTTGTCTGTGGGTGAAAAAAATGCCCTTATTTGGAAGACAATGCTGCCCATTTGTAAACCTTAGGACTTTTATTTCTGCAACCGGGAAATGCAGGAATGCAAAGGTTTAACAGTTTAAGTGTAATTTTTGTGGCATTAAAACAAGACATATTAGTTGTCCCTAGCATGTGCTGGACGCAAACGGCTGAAAAGTGTGAAATGTTATTGGGAATGCGAAATGACAAAGTACAGACTTGGGAGTCGGAATGCCATGCTGTGCATGAAATGTGCCGTTTGATTTTCAAAAAATGCCACATCTGTAAAAATTTTCAATTTATATCATAACCGATTTTTGGCAAAAATGACTGTGGGAGGGCATGGGCAATTTAAGCTCACACCATAAAACTGATGTCATGTCCTTGAAGCCCAACCGGTTGACAGGAAGGCAGTAACAGTAAACCCTAACCAATCAAGTTGTATGAGGCATGTCAAGCCAAATGCCTGGCCCTATGGTAAATCCTGTGATGTCACCCGCCTTATAAAAGGGGGAGACTTAGAGAGACAAAGGACACTCTCTCGTCTGAATTTTCCAGCTCCTGCGCATCCAGATATTCCATCTTTGCTCTGCAAGATTCCAGATTCCACTGCCAGGCCAGAGCATAGCTAACCCAGCTCAGGCAGGACCATTGATCCAGAAAAAAAAACCCACTAAAAAATCCCAATAACTGAGGGAGAAAGGGGAAAAGTGGCTGAATCCTTATTGAGATATCCAGTGCTGCCTGCTTGCCCTGCCACCCGCTCTATCCCGCTGAGGTGCCGCTGTGCCATGACCAGACCTTTGCCCAGCTGTTTTCTTTTAGTAGAGCTTGCCACTGTGACCAGTGACCAGATATTGCCTTGCTGTCCAGAAAACCGGTGCGCTGTCCAACATATCCCAGTCAAGTGCTTGTTGTGAGTATTTCCCTCCCCCAATAACCACAAACTGCCTCACTTGCTCTGTACCTTGTATTAGATTCCACCCCATAGAAATCCCATAACTGCCATAGCAGAAATCCTTAAAGCTGTCAGAATCCTCTGTGCATCATGTCCTTGATCTGTAAGTGTTAGCACCATTCTTCCAATCATTTCTGTCTTGTGTCCTCAGTACTATTTTGATTAAACAATTTAATTCCCATATAAAGAGCCACACAGTGCAAAGAGGTTACACTTGCAAAGTAACCTGTTCAGCGGGCGGAGTCTCTCTTTTCTAGCCACTAAAATATAGTTTCTGTAAACCTTGTCCTTTCCTTTTTAAACCAGTTTTCTCTGTCAACTGCTTTTATTTTTAAAACCGAATGTCCTATCCTATTGAAAATCTCATCCAGTCATCCATTTAGAGTCTCTCTTTCACTTGTATATTATCCCTGTGATGTGCATCTGTCATTCAGCCTAAAAACCGCATTCCGGTTCTGTCTGTTTCACCTGTTTTTCAAGCGGTTTTGACATTTAAACCTTTGTAAATTAGCAAATCCAATTACTATGCGTGTGATTTGGCTGCACTGTGCTGTCACTTCAAAGTTGATTTTTTAACTGTATGCCCATTGTTGGTACCTTGCCTTGTAGTTGCTAGTGTTCTTACATCCCTGGTACTGTTATAACTCATATTTACCTAATTCATTCAACCGCACATTTAAATAAAATATTTAGTAATTCTGAGTGCTATTTTATACAATTGCAAAGGTTTTGAAATGTTACCTCAAATTTCATTTTAGTTTTGTTTGCTGCATAGTATTCCTGACTCCTTGCTGCTCCTTTCTGTCCTCTCAAAATTCGATTAATAGGGGTTTGAGGGGCATTTCAGTAGGAAATCTCAACTCAGGTGCTATCTACCCGAACAGTAAAATTGCTCCCATTCTTTTGTGCTTTGGATATGTTATAGTAGAAGGTCACAGTAAGTGTATTTTATCAATTTACCCTGTAATTATCACCCCATTGGTGATTGCTGCCCAATAGTAAATTTGTGTGATTGTCTTTGAATTTAAAAATATTGTATTAGCACCCATCGGCCTGGTTCATGGTCCATTGTGACCCAGGTATTTGTAAAAGGGGGTGTGAGATGGGTTGGGTGCCAGCTCATTCCGAATTCTAGGAAATTAAGTAAACGTGTTTTAATTGTGCGCTGCATCCTAAGCTAGTGGCAAGAGTCCTGGTCTGGTGTGTGACGCCCAATTAGAATCCTTAACAGCTGTGTGTATTGAGGTATTAACTGTAGGGAAGGGAAACATCCATTTGGTACAATGAGTTCCCTTTTTAGGACAAAAAGGAAGCTCTGGAGGCGGAGACTGTCCTAAGGTAACTATCCAGGGTGGATTAAGAGTCCGTAAGATAAGGTTGCACAAACCTGAACATGCTGTGCAGGGTTGAGTGAGACCTGGGACACAAGTATAGGAGAGGAGAGCCCGGATGTAGTGGCGAAATGCCTGCAACAGGTGTCAGTAGAGAAGGGGAAAGAGTGTTCGGCTCTAGGAAGAAGGAGTTGAATTCTGTTGCATGCTTTTCGGAAGATGCACCAACAGCATGTGGAATTACAAGCTAATGTTGGAGGGTTGAAAAAGGAGTTGGCTGACGAAAAACAGATTGCGTTGATGTAGCAGCTCCAAATGAAACTGTATCATGATAAGACAGACAAATATCAAGCAGTAGCCGAGTGAGCTGCGGTGAGGGTTGCTTGCTACAAATATCGGAAAAGACAAGGGAGGGTAAACTCTCGAAAGGTGGCAACTGTAATTGCCTATGCAGGAATGGATAGGGACCCAGATCAGTGGGACAGAGATGTATTCGATAGTACTAGTACTGAATGTGGTTTTGAGCCAGAGATTGTATCCAAGCATGAACCTGGCCGGAAAGAGGTAACGGTTAAACTTGTAGTACGTAGGAGGATGAGTCATCATCCAATGAATCCGGGAGGAGGAGTGGTGGATATGACCGCACTTGAGGATTACTCACAACCGGAGATTGGGGAAATAATTAACTGATTGAAACAGAGGGCCAGCATATCTTTGTTAGCCTGGATGGTTAGATTATTAGACGAAGGGGCAGCAGGTCGCCTGGTAGATGCGACAGATTCTGCCAGGTTCCTACCCTTAACACAGGAAGTCCAGATACAGGAGACCCTACGTGCTGGCCCTCCTCATGATGCTAACGGACAAGAGGGGCAAATGTCTCTCTTAAAATTAGCAACCCAGGGGTGTAATCACAAGTATCTGATTACATCAGATTGACCGACCAAGGAGAAAAAATGGTACACGCTGAAAGAAGCTATTCAAAGAGTAAGGGAACATGCTATGAAACAAGCCATTCATGTAGTCATGGGGCTGGTAAACCTATCAGTTTCTGCTAGAAATACCTTTATTCGAACTGCCTCTCCAGCATTTAAAAACATTATGATGATCCTATTAGTGGGAATGACTGGTAAAATAACGGATGAGGTGGTGGATGCTATTAGGCAATTGGCAGAACTAGGAGAGTGGGAGAAACCAGAGGAACGACCTAGAGAGGGAGGGGCGAAATGAAAGACGCACTCCCGGCAAGAGGTTTGATAGCTGAGACTCTTGCGTATCCAAAAAGGATATGTTTCTAGCTTTCCTGAAAGATGGAATACCTCGGGAAGATATTGATTGGAACGAAACACAGGAAATTTACCAACTATGTGAAAAACACAGGGCCTAGATGGGATGGAGCGTTACAAACAAGTGAAACGTCAGAAAGTACATAAACCAAAGAAGGAGTGGGATCCTTTTGGACCACCTCCAGAGGGGGGAAACAATGAGTCTTCCAATAGATCTGCACCCTCCCAGCCAACCTATGCAGACTTAAGGAAGATGGTGAGTGCAATGGTAGAAAGGGAATCCAAATACATGCACTCCAAGTACGAATAGGATGAGGGTCAAACTCTGGTAACAACAGCCCACATTAAGGTGGACAGATGGCCTCATGTAAAAGTGAAATCATTTGGCAATTGGGAAACACACAAGAGGTTTGAGGCTTAATTGATACCGGGGCGGAGGCCTCATTGATACCTGGGAATCCTTCAAGATTTAAGGGAAGACATTTTATGATCATGGGTTAGGGGGCAAAGAGACCCCTGTAGTCCAAACACAAATGTTTATGAAAATTGGTCATTTGAGTAGAGACACATATCAAGTATTAATTGTCCCCCATCCAGAATATATTATTGGATTTGATATTTTAGAAGGGTTGACCCTCGAATTAGGAGGTAAACTTTATCAGTTTGGTGTGAGTGCTTTCACTTGTACACCCATGATTGTCGGACAATTAAAAATGCCCCCGGTACAGGTTTTGATAGCCACTAAAAGAGTGTCCATGATACAATATCGAATTCTCGGGAGTCAGAAGGAAATGTCAGAAACTATCAAAAGATACGTGGAAGCCGGTGTGTTGCGTCCAGTAACCACGGCTTGGAACAATCCGATGTGGCCCGTCAAAAAATCAGACAGTAGCTACAGAAGGACTGTTGATTATCGCGAGTTGAATAAACACACTCCTCCGCTAGTACCAGTGGTACCGGATGCGGTAACCATGATTGAAAATATACAGAAATTTGAGGGCACTTGGTATGCAGTGTTGGATTTAGCTAATGCCTTCTTCACCGTACCAATTGCTGATGAATGTCAGGAACAGTTTACATTTTCCTGGAATGGCAGTATACGGTTCAATGTTTACCAATGGGCTACATGCATAGTCTGACAATCTGTCACTGGCTGGTAGCAGAACACTTGGACAAAATTCTGTGCAAACCGGATGCACAGATTGTGCATTATATTGATGACATATTGATTCAAGATAAGGATGAGAATAGGGTGCGAATACACCTAAACCTCATCAAAGATGGTTTACGAAAAGAATGGTGGGAGATTAATGACACCAAAACCCAAGGTCCGGCAGAGATCGTGATTTTTCTAGGAATACAGTGGCATAACGGGCATCGTGAAATGGTGCCAGAAGCCAAGCAAAAGATCCTTGAGTTTCTAACTCCAAAGGCTAAAAACAAAGCTCAACAGTTTATTGGGCTGTTTGGATTCTGGAGACAGCACATACCACATTTGGGACAGATTTTGGCACCCCTTTATAAAGTGTCAGGTAAGAAATTTAATTTTGAATGGGGTGAGGAGGAAGAAAAAGCGTTTCAATTGGCCAAAGACATCATTCAGAAAGCACTTGATTTATTGCCATTGTTGGAAGGAGAAGTGGAGTTAAATGTATCTGTACAGGATGCCTATGCCAACTGAAGTTTATGGCAGATACAGGACAGAAAACGGGTGCCTTTAGAAATTTGGAGTCGAAAGTTGCCTGATGCTGGTGACAGATATGCTCCCTTTGAGAAGCAGCTACTAGCATGTTAATGGGCACTCATAGATGCGGAACAGATGGCGGTGGGTCATGATGTATTGATCCAGACAAAAATACCAATTATGCAATGGGCATTGAGCTCAAATGGAAATGGTGCATTCAAGAACGTGCCAAGACCGGGGAGGGTGGTATGGCAAAATTACACGAGCAAGTGGCGGGAGTCCCGCTGGTAGACATTGAACCAGAGGGAGAGTTGAGTAGTGACATATCCCCATTTAAATGGGGGATCCCATATGGAGAATTATCAAGCGAACAAGTTGAGGATGCATGGTTTAGTGATGGTTTTGCCAAATATGTGGGAATTGAGTGACACTGGAAAGAAGTAGCGTACAATCCCAAATTGAAAAGGGTACTAACCATCTCTGGGAAAGGGAAGAGTAACCAGTTTGCTGAGCTATATGCCGTGTATCAAGCTTTGAAGCAAGAGACCTGCGAATGGGTTGGTGGTGTGGCTGCCGGCTTGGCAAAGGAATGGATGGAAGATTCATGCTAAAGAAGTATGGGGAAAGGAATTGTGGCAAGACATTGCGGAGATGCTAATCCATACTACAGTAACTGTATATCATGTAGATGCACATTTCACAACAGATTCATTAGAACGGTGGTTCAATTCTGATGCAGACGAACATGCAAAAATTGCAATCAGGTACGCGAGGGCTGAGGAGGATGATTTGGAAGGGATTGCGAAATGGGCCCACCAGAAGAGTGGACATCTCGGAGAGAAGGCTGGTATCAGGTGGGCAGTAGACAGGGGAATCAGCATTCCGTTAGAAATTGTGAAAATGATTATCCTACAATGTCCCATGTGTCAGCATCAGAAGCAGAGATCCATTCCACATATAATTCACGACACATTGAAGAGAGGTAAATTGCCTGGACAGATTTGGCAGATCGATTATATTGGCCCTATGCCCATTAGAAGAGGATGTCAATATGCGTGCACCATTCTGGACACCTATTCTGGTTGCTTAATGGTATTGCCATGTAAAAGAGCTACCCAATTGAACACAATTAAATTGTTGGCCCAAGTGGATGTATATTATGGTATCCCCCTACAAATCCAAAGTGACAATTGGTGCCACTTCAAGGGGAAGGTGGTTCTGGATTATTGTCAGGAAAAAGGAATCAAATGGATTTTTAATGTCCCCTATCACCCTGAGCCTTCGGAGTTAATCGAGAGAATGAATGGATTGTTGAGAAAGCAATTGCACAAGACAGGATGGCAAAAACGTGTACTCGAAGCTGTTCAAATCTTGAATAACCATCCCATTGCGAACAGTGAAACTCCATTGATGTGCATGTTAATGCCATCCTTACAAATCAAACCAAATAGAGCAATTGAAACTCTGTAATACTGGGAAATATCTCCTGGTGCGTTAGCTCCTTATCGTGCCACTCCTGAGTCTGCTGGGGGGATTTGCATGCAAGGGAAGTAATTTGTCTTGAACCAAGAGGTATTGCTGTGATTGATACAGGAATCAGGGTACAAATTCTGTCTGAACATATGGGATTAATTGCCCCTAGATCTGTTTCAGCCTTAAAAGGCATTCAAGTTTTAGGAGGGATTGTGGATGCAAATTATCAAGGCTTGATTAAGGTCATCCTCATTAATAGTGGTGAGAATATGCTACTGATACATAAGGAGGAATGAGTGGCTCAATTGATATTAGATCCTGTAAAATTATCCATGGTAAAGAAAGGAGAGCCACCCATGGTATTAACAATTCGTGGGGACAAGGGTTTTGGCTCATCAGATGTAATGATTCCAGGTGCCAAAGTATGGGTCAAAAAACCTAATGGTCCGCCTGTTCTGGCAGATGTAAATGCAGCCGGGGAAGATCAAGTGGTTCTTGTAATGGAACCAGTGAAAACAAAATTGACTCATATCCCCACTGACAAATGTTATTTGCATGAGTAATGTACCTCAGTGAAATCTTGTTTTTGAATTTTGATGTTTTAGATCCTGAGTGTGCTGAGTTCCTGTGTGAGGCACGGTGGAGTGTATTCGGGAGGGTCTGGGGACATGTCGGAGGCTATGGCAGATGTCTCCTTTCTGCCGCTGGATACAGGGATCTGGATGAAAACTGATATACCTGTCACTAGTTTCGCCCCTGGATGATGCATCTGTTGCAGCTTATCGTGGCACACTGAGTAAACGACAGGGGCAGTGATGTAGGGCGTTATTTCTGCCCACTTCTGGAATTTCTATGTCCTTTTCACATCATGGCTATTCAGCCCTTGTCAGGGAGCCAAAGAACATATGGGTTTATTTGGCCCGACACGTTTTGAACATCTCACATTTCTATTTGTCAGATGTGCATAATTCTGCAAATCTGGTTTCAACATACCTCGTGGCAAGTCCGACACCTTGACCGATATTGAAAAATATATTTGGGGTCTTGCATAACGATTCCTTGGTTGAGCCTTTGGATGTCAGAAATTCTTTTTCTGTTAAGGAATATTGTACGTTTTGTGCGGACACTACCCCCAAATGGAAAAACGTGACCCGCATTATGACCCATCACGTTGCTCCCGCGGATGTCTGTTATCGAATGACTTGTGATCCAACCTATATTGGCAAATGCCAACAACTGGATCTGGACAGGGATGGAAAGAGGACTAATTTTACGCAGCGCTTATGTACAAGACCCATACGTGTTTGTGTTGATGTATCAAATAATATGTTATGCAAATTTCCTGTTTTGACTGCTAGTCACCTGAACCATGTAAAACTTCCCCCAGGTTGGTTGCTTTCATGTGGAAACTTTACTTATTCATCCATTCCTGCTAATATTTCAGGTGGTCCCTGTGCTTTGAAACGTCTCGGTTTAATGATGTTCTCTTTGCAACCTGCAGCTAGGCGGTCTACGCGTGCAGCTTCCTATACCACACTATCGCCTGACTATAATTCTGATGTTCATTTTCTTTCTGAGAGTGAAGTATTCGCGTTAGCTATTTCTATAAATGGGATTTGGGGTTTGGCGGCTGGGGGCTATAAAACCAAGATTACATTATCTTTCCTGGTAATTAAAGGGCTTAATGAAACTTGAGAGGCTTTGACCGAATTATTATTAGATAATAGACATTTTAGAAAAGCTATTTTGCAAAACATAGCAGCTATAGATAACTTGTTTTGAAAGCATAATTTGGGATATAAAACAGTGGAAGGAATGTGTTGCTTTGATTTGGCAGACCATTCGTGATCCATTGAAAAGCATATCAAGGGATTGAAGGATGTCGTTGCTTGAGTAACCCAAGATTAGAATGGGGATTGGTGGGAGGAATTATTTGTGTGCATTCCTGAAGCACTGCGTTCTGCTCGGATTTGGATTTTTGGTGTTTCTGCCATAATAGTTACTTTTTGGTGTTGTGCTTCATGTATTCCAAATTTATGGAGTATAATCCAATGGTTTTGGGTACCTCCTGCTCACCCGTCGGGTTATTGTAGTTGATTGTACAAGTGCTGGAGTGTAATGCTTATGCGAAATGTGAGCTAAAACAACATGGCACTGGTGCGCAGCTATCATCTCCCATCACAGCAATTAAAGTCTACATGTTTTGTGGGCTCAGCAGACTAAACGTGCATCTCGGCAGCGAAGGCAAGGCAAGGTCACATAAATATTGTTGCTGAGTTGACTTACTGTGGAGAGCAGTTATTGTATTGTCTGCTAAAGGACGAGCCAGAGAGGGAGTCGGAGCGCTCTGCATGTGCAGTGTTAAGGGGTCCTGGGAATGAATACGAGGAGAGGGAAGCTGGGTTTTTCCACTTCTAGTTGTTTTTACCACTCTTGGCCCCTTCTACTTGTGATCTGCTCTTCGGCCGAGGGCAGTCATAACTGAGAAGGGCGGGGATATGCCCCCATAAAGAGAAGAGGTTTTTTCCTCTGTGGTCAACAGTTAGAATCTTGACTCCCGGGTGATGCAGTCTCGCTGAGAGGGAGAACACTTCGCTCCAGACCCCGTTATTACACGTGATCTCTTTGCCTACCTGCTCTGGGACTTAGCTGTGTCATAGTGACTAAGATGACGGTGTCTTCTGCAACATTGATAATGGTGATGCTCTCTTTTTCTATGTTTCTGTATAACTGACTATATGTTAATTTTTTGAATGATGTGTCCATATATAAGGAGTGAATAAAGGCCCTATAATGAGCCATTTACATTTTCTACCATAAGTAATGCTCTAAGTGTGATCCTTTGCCTGACTGAGTCCAATAACTTGTTTTGTCAGGGGCAGGGGAAAGGGAAATGTAAGTCTAAGGTTTTCCCCACGTGGCTAAGCAAAATGAAAACACCATCTCTAACACGTAAATCTCTTAAAAAAGTGGAAAGAAAATCCTTCCACAGCCACTGCCACAATACTATCTTGTTTGGTACTAGAAGAAACAGATAACTTTGAATTAATTCCCCAAGAGCTATCTAGTCAACAACAAGAAGACTTAAAAGATTTAGTCACAACATTCCCCAATGTATTCTGTGATAAACCACGTAGAGTGCAAGGCACTTATCTTTATATCAGAACTCCAAAGGGACAAGTGGTCCATTTGAAACAATATAGACTCCCAGAAGCCTGTAGACAGATAGCGGTTGAGGAAGCGAACAAAATGCTATGGGAAAATATTATCGAACCTTCTTCAATATCGAACCTTCTTCAAACCCATGGTCCTCCCCTGTAGTATTGGTCACAAAACCTGGTAATTCCTATAGGTTTTGCATAGACTTCCGCCATCTCCGACTTTGATGCCTATCCCATGCCGCGCATCAACAAATTGATTGATAAATTTGAAAGTGCCACCTTCCTACCAACTGTTTGATACCATGCCTTCCTTACAATTTCAATCTATCCTCCTTTCCCATCTGCTCTCCCACTTTCTTTTCTATCCACTCCTCTTTCACCTTTCATCCCTTGTCACCTTCCATCAGTTTCCCCTGATCACCATTCCTATTTCCCACCACTACCATCCACACCCGCCACGTCTTCATGGCCTGGCTGGGGGGAAGGGAGGATGATGGAGTATGATGCCTCCTCCTCTTTGAGGGCTGAGCAACGAGGCCCCCATTCCTTATTCCATCTCAGATGGTGTGTACTCAACAATACCTCCCTGAACATTGTGCCTACTCCCAGCAGTCCACAGAGTTGCTTGTGGTATCATGTTGTGAAACACAACTCCTCCTCATCCCCTTCAGAATACTGATGCAAGGAATAAGACATTTTGTTTTGTACAAACTGACATTTTGATGCACAAAATGTAATTTTTCTATATACATTTTGAAGCACATTTTAATTGAGTTGACGGTGAGAGGGAGTGCTAACATGCAAGAGTGCGGGATTAGGAGGCAAACAGTGCATGATGAGAGGTGTCTGGCCTCATGGTACCACTCCCGGTCGGGCGTGGCAGGGAGAAGGGGTCGCTGCTGGTGCATACTATTTACAATATGCAATTGCTCATGATGACTTCTTGTTTGACATCTTTATTATGATTTGCTGTTGCATGTAACAATTTTGTTCAATAAATGTGGCCTTATATTTACCAAAGAAAGACTTGTCTGTGTCTCTGGCCCTGACCCCCTGCCCTTCCCGCCCTGAACCCCTGCCCTTCCCGCCCTGAACCCCTGCCCTTCCCGCCCTGACCCCCTGCCCTTCCCATCTATCAAACCACGAGTTCAGCTTTTTTGGAATAGTTCAAACCGCAAACTGGATCACTTCTAGGGGCACCTAATTTTGGCAGGTACGGCACAGTGAGGTTATATGATTCCCCCAGTATCAAACACTTTGTGAAGTGGTAAAGCCAGAATTTGAGCCTTACCTGAAATTTTGGTACTTGACCCCCTGGTACACCCTCTGGCCAGGTATCTGCCCACAATATCTGTGTCTTCTGTAAATTTCACATGGATTACCTGGTAATCCCTTTCTGTGTCCTGCAGATCTCCTAGTATACCCCCCTGCCTGGTATCTTTTCCCCAAATGCTTTTTGCCTGATGTGCTTCTTTCAGCAGGTCTTCTGCCCAATGTTCTGTCTTTCAGTATAGCACAGTTGTATTCCTTCATTGTATATACTTTCTTGGCTTGAGGTACTACTTGTCCCAACCTTACCCACACTGACCTCTCATATCTAGAGACTTGTTCAAGTTTGACCTTTCAACTTCTTCAGTAGTATTCAGATGCTTTTGGTAACACTTGTTCCAACTTTCTCCATATTGATATCTCATACATGGAGAATTGTCCAAGTTTTGACTTTTAACTCCTTCATTAGCATTCATTGGCTTGTGGGAATACTTGCTCCAATCTTCCCCATATTGACATCTCCTATATGAGGATTTGTGCAAATTCTGTCTTTGTTTTCTATTTGGTTGGCATTCAAAATGAGTTCTTAATGCCTGTCAGGACACCGCGCGGTCCCCACCATCTCTGGGTAGACTCACCGGTATCTGACAATGCCTCCGACTCGCAGCACATAGCTCCGGTGAAGCTTTCACCTCGGGATGGCGTTCTCCGCTCTGCAGACCTCTTCTCAGCTCTTCCGTTGGTTCTGCATTTTTCCGCCGGTAAGGCTGCTGTTTCTGGACTGGCCCGTGCTGCCGTTAGCTTGGTTGTTGCTGCTTGTTCCCCATCGGTCCTCTCACTGAGCCTGATGTGCTTTCTATGGCCTTGCGCCACTCTGGTAAGCATTGCCTGCAAGCGACAGTCTGCAAATGCCTGCTCTGACGAGCATGGTTCGTTCCCGTGCTTCTGCCTTCTCATGTGGTTCTGCTTCCTGCTGCCATTTGGCTTCTCTCTGATTTGCAAATGCGGACACCATTTTTAAATTTCCCGCACAGATGAATCTCATTAAAGCAACTAGCCTGCATGCTCCACTTAGTGTTTCTCTTGATCCTCATTAACTCCTTCTTCCTCTTCCTCGTCTCAGTACTTGAGGCTTTATGGGAGTTGGAGTCCACAGGATTTACAAGACTTCTAAGGTAGTATTGTTTGGGATTTTCAGTTAGTCCATAAACATCAGAGACCGGAGGTGTTATGTGTGTATATATGACGTGCAATGGTAGTCCGCCTAGAATGTCTGGTAGGAAGGGGTTTTAGCATTTTGCCACTTTCTCAGACAGCCATCTCATCCCATGTGATTCTTCCTCATAAAATTACCCCCAGGATCAGGATCAGGGAGTGGCTGCCGTTCCCTGGCCACATCAGAGGACATCTTTGGCTGGGGTTCAGTGATGACTCCACAGGGTTCATCACAGCACCCACATCTGGGCATATAAACATTCACTTAGGGAGACAAACTTAGGGAGGCAAAGCCAGCAGCTCGGCGTTTGAGTACATATGGGATGGGCATTTGCAAGGCACTGCCATAAGGGTACCACCTGGCCATAAGATGGCAACATCTGGAAAAATGTGCGAGTACCTAGGCATATAATGTCACTTTCTGGCAAATGTCTGTGTAACAATCATACACAAGCCAAAACTGTTGGCTTTACAATTGTTTGGTTTAGGCAGGACTCTAGTGCAAGTAACAAAAGCGAGCACACCCATTTTGCTTATAAATCAACTGGCTGAAGACACACCTTGTTAAGAGATTTCTATTACAACAGAAGCTCATTTACAGAGGCAATTAAGTCATTAAACACTCAAAGGAATTCTTAGATATAACACGAGCAGGCTATATCGGGCACAAAGCTTGGTGTTATTTTGCAACAAAGCTTGATCAAAGAGTACCCAAGAAGGTGTGTTTCAGTGTTTCAGCAGGAAGGAGCAGGTAGTTGGTGGGAATGATATAGGGATTAATGTGGCAATGAGTGGGTAAATGACCAAATGCACCCTTAGGATGTGTGCTCCTCCTAACGTCCGATCTCCACCCTATCTGTGTTCCAATACAATTGTTCTAGCTTACACCTATTAGCCTAATTCAAAGCCTTGCGTCAAATCACTTTTTAATTGTACTGTACTCTCACCTCCAGAATTACATTTGTCTTACTACCAACCTTATTTCTTCACTTTTACTCAAGTAGTTAATGCAGCAGAATATATACTTTGAATGTAACTTGTCAGGGTCCTCTGTTGTTTATGCACCTGCCTCAGAGGTTTGTGTCCAAGCATCATCACCTGCCATTTATTGCATGATACAGTTAACCATCTTATTATGCGTGATTGGAACAACCGTACTATTGCCACACAAAATAAACATACCTTAAATTACAGAAATCAACTTAATAGGTTTGAAAAAATAGCTACCCTGCAACTGAGAGGTTGGAAATGTAAGATGAACAGTGCAGTTAAAAAAAGCAACAGCGGATCTTGCTAGATAGTTGCTGCAGGCAGCCTGCTTGAGCAACTGTGCAACCTCACACAGGTGTGAATGGCCATCCATCTCCCTGGTCATTTGTGTTTTTGTGGCTGTGGGTTATAACACATTGTACAAGGCTAGCAAACAAATCCTGGACGGGCTCCTGCAATACAGCCCCTCAAATGCCAACTGCTCTGAAGTTGCTGATGCATGTTTAGAGCTAAATACCACCTACCAGCAACCTCTCCCGCCCCCCTCACCACCTCTGCCCCAGGCCCCAGTGGTGGTTAACACCACTGGCAAGACCACCTTGCGCCCTGACCCTCCTGCTGGGGCCGGGCATAGTTTCCCCGTTAATTTTCTTAACATAAATAAATAAATCAACTTCAGGGACCAGACAAGTGTGGACCAAGTAATGAGGACACAGTGGCACTACCCACCATGACATGTTTGCTTTTTTTGCTTGTGCTTTATTTATCTTCTGATTGAATCCTTGTATGCGCGCATTCATCTGTGGTGGATGCCTTATCATGGTTTTGTGACTTAATTGATTTTGTTTGTCTGAATTCCCTTTTCTTTGTTCTTTGCAGGACTCAATGTGTTTTTAGAGGGTGTCTACGCAGTGATCTTTAAGCTATTCTACGTGGTTAGTATTTTCAGAATTTTTCTGCGACTGTTTTCTTCTCTACCTTTTCTATCACCCTCTTTTGCTCAACCACTAAGTCTTGTGGCGAGCCAGAAGAAGGACGCTGACACCCTGAGGACACGTTGCACATGGTTTTATTAAAGGAACATTATAAGGCCTAACTTTCCCTATCACTAAGGGTGATCTCTACCTATGTCACTGACTAAGGTCCTCATCAGTCATTCGTGAATGTCCAAAGGAATAAGCCGCTGTCCAAACTAACCCAACTGATCCAACCAGTATGACAATTAACTTAGGACAGGGGAATGGCTCCCTTCTCCTGAGGGTACTTTGGGTACCAATCTTAGGATTCCTTATTAATATATAATCTTCCAACAGTCTGTAGTTATTTCTTGTATCAGTCTCTGTCACTCTTCAAGTGGCATATTATCTTTTCTCTCCTCCTTGTATGTAGCCTTAGTGGATCGTTTATAACATCTGCATTCCTGGTTAATAGATTCAAAGTATTCTTGAAAAATATTTTTATTCTCTGGTAGGCCTTCTCTCTTGGACAATTATTGTTCACCTTGTTCTGGTCTCTTTGAGTTTGTATTATGTTCAAAGGGACAGTTCCTCTGAGATCTGGATCATAATGTTCTCTTTCTCTTATGTTATACCCTTCTTGTTTAGAATAACGGGGTACTTTCCCCAGGGAATTGTTATGCCCTGTTCTTTTCTTTAACTCTCAAGATTTTCAAACCTTCTTCTCTTATATCACAACACTTTAAGTTCATCAGTTTCATGTTCAACTTTTCCTCCAATTTGTACTGGGACAGGTTTCTTGCATGGTATAATAATTCCCTCTGAGCCTCCTGTTATTCCTGCTCTCACTGGTACCTCCAACTATAAAGTAGAATGTTTTCTGGATTCTCTGGGAGCTTTCCACCTGCTCCATATTGGTGTCGGATTGCTTTTTCTGGCATGTCCTTCCTCTGGTTTTCTTGTGGCATCCCGTAATACTGCTGAAGGACCGGACACCTTGTTGCTTTGCGCTTGTAGTGGCATCAGCAATAGTTTGCGTGCTGGCTGCCCACGACAGATCCTTCATTGTCATGCCACCACCTCCCTCAGCGCTCCAGCCTGTTCGGCTTCTCACAGTGGGGATTTGCTCTAACTCTGGCTTCGCTCTGTTCAGGGAAACTCACAGGTTTCACGTCTCATGCCTACTCCGCATCCTCCAGGTGTTACACAGCTCAGGGTCGTCCCTTGCCTGCGTATGCGTTACTCTCTCTGTTGCTCGTCGGGTACTCGCTATTCAACATACTTGTCCTAGTGGATTGGATACTTCCATTTAAAGGAACATGCTCTTTTTCTGGGAGATAATGACATCTATTATGTTTTTCTTGGTCCCAGTCTTGTTGTTTAAAGGTATCTGGTAATTTGAGAATCCCATGTAGGCCACAATGTTCTCAGCTTTAGGGAATGCCTCTCAGAAATGGGAGTCCTTGCCCCTAAGGGGGAGTTTCCTCCGGTGAGGTCCCACTTGCTTCGACACCTATGGGGGTGTTGCAGAGTGGGCTCACCACCCTAGCCTCACATGGGGTAGGGGCTACCCCTGGGGGAGAAGGGATGAATTCCCTCAATTCGTCATCTTACGTGGCCGTTTTAGTCAAATTAAAAGAGGTGGGCAGCTTTGTAAGTGTGATGGTGCACCCACCCATGGCAGAGCCCAACGCCAGTTATGCTGATGATTTCTGCAATGACCCCCAAACTCACTACTTCAGGTTGCTTTTTAAGTTTTACATCAAATGCCACCCAACCTCCAGTCCAGGTATAGCTGTTATCACGCCTTCCTTCTCTAACTTTGCCTTAGTGGAACCCTCTCTGCCATGAAAATCTCCTGCCATCCTCCTTTTGCCAGTACCAGGGGCTGCTGATCAAAGGGCGAGGGGGCGCCGACCCACCAGTACCCTCGCCCATTATATAGAAGCCGTGGCTTAGACTGTCAAGAGTAAATGTGGTTTCCATTTGAAAATGTATGTTCCCCTGCGTGCTTGTCCAACAGGCCATGCAAGGAGGGTAGGGATATCATTTTTTTTAACGACTCTAAGCGCCACGGATGGAAGTCCAAAAGTTCTGCGCTGATTTAGGGCAATACTGAAGCGCCGTGATATCAGGTGGAATTGAACATCCAGGTTCGACCAAATGTATTGGTAGTTGGGGTAACACGGAAATGGGTTACTAGTTTACAAATCCTTGTTAGCGTTTGTGCAGACAACAGAGTAAAACCAAATCAGCAGGCAGAGGCAGGTCGTTAGCGGTCCAAGTTCGTAGTTTGTGCGGATAGCAAGTAGATCCAATTCGGCAGGCAGAGGCAGTTCGTTAGCGGTCTGGGTTCGTAGTTTGTACGGGTAGCAAGTAGATCCAAATCGGCAGGCAAAGGCAGGTCGTTAGTGGTCCGAGTTCGTTGTCAGCAAGAGTCAGCGTAGGATCAAGATCAGAAGGAGAAGGCAAGGTAACGAGGGTAAGCAAGACAACAAGATCTCAGGAAAAAACAGAATGTGACAAGGACAGAGCCTGATTAATACAAAATCAGAAGCGCCGGTTCTCAGAAACCCGGAAGCTAAATACACGTTGCTGGGAGACAACGGCCCCGCCCCCCAAGGCGTATGTTGGAATGTATCGGGTTCCAGAGTCACCAAGGTAACCTCCAGGTAGTTTTAGGAGTATAGCGAGCGTGGCACTGTGAACCAGGGAACAATGCGAGAGAGTGTATTGGCAGTGGGCCACAATGACTAGGGACGTGGTGTCTGGTACCTTGTGTAGTTGTGTCTTGACAAGGCCAAATTTGCAACCTGTTGGAACGTCTAGTAGGTAACGAGCGTACTGAAGATGGAATCCTGACAAAGACAGTCTAGACATTTCTTACTGTGGCATGACATTTTGTACTGTGCATCTATATTAAAGCAAGCATGATAAGCATTATTACCTGACTAAACTAGCTTGTTGGTGCAGCCAGTTTGGCTATAATATCTTACTGTGGCATGGCATCTTTTACTGGGCATGCATAATAAAGCAAACATGAAACATGTTTTTACACAGCTGGACTAACCAACATTGGATGTTTTGTTATTCTGGCAAAGCCAACAGCAGTATGTTCTTACCGGCATATATTGGCAGTTCCAGCTTAGACATACTTTCTTATGGTATCATTACTGGCATTATGCACAAAAGAAAACATAATTATGTTGTTATATGCTGGCATATATAGGTGCAACCAGCGTGAAAAATGTTTTATACTGGCTTTTATTGTGGGGGAAGGCATCATTAAAATTAATTGGGAAATCCTCCTGTGCACTGGTGGTGACGCATCTATTGTATTTTTTCATGGGCTACCCTACAAACCGAGTGCAAACTGCCTGGCCTTGTACCCAATTTTTCACAGAAAGTGTGTTGTAAAATGCACCATTTAAACCCATGAATCCAAATATTTTCTTGAGGGAGAACACACCTAATTGTTTTAGGGTCCCTTGCTATGCTCAGTCGCTCTCACATATGTATGGCAAATATTTACGCCACTCCAATTAAAATTTCACCAGTCGCCACTGCCCAATACAATCTCAACACCGGCATGTAAGACCTTGCTGGAACTTTGTGGCCCACCAATTGATGGCAATCCCACCTTTCATGTACTTGATCCACAAAAGGATTTTGTCAAAAAAGAAAGGTAAATTGTTCCAAACCCTCATCATATTGTTACCCATCATTCATAAAGCTTAGAAACTATGGCTCCCTTTCCATAGCTTTAATGGTGCTGGCATTTCATACATGAAATGTAAATTCTCACCAAATATTTTCAGTTCCATGTGATAATGTCGCCATAAAAAAGTCAGCAGGTAGGTGACTTTTTTTTTCGGACCCCCAAAATTCTTTCCCCAAACATTCTAGGAGGTGTGTAATCTTATATTATTATCTCCAATCCTAGAATATTTAGGGAAAGTGTTTCATTGTCTGTAGGGTGCACTTTTAGGAAAATTTCACCAACTGGCGGCCATTTTCACGCTGACATTTTCACTGGATACAATGTTTTCTTGATCTGATTCTGGTGCATCGTATGCCTGACCTTTTTAGATCAAATTTCCGGAAACAACTAGTGACTGAAGTCTTGTCTCTTGTTGTCTGTTTTGTGCAACTTACTCGGCTTACTGACATTAATTATTAGGTTGGTCTAATGACTCTCATTTGCCAAGCTGTCTTCTTCAAGTCCTTGGGCGGGTCTAAGGCTTACTTTACATGTTGCTTGCCCTGCAGATATGAAACGGCTGTAAATGCTGCATGCAATATTTGATCACACCATTATGGTGACTTTGATAATGCCGGCAATATGGCCTGACCACTATTGCAACCGTCCTACTTGATTAATGTCTAGGCAATCGCTTGTTGCCACCCCTACAGGAGTCAAATAAGGATTTAATGAGCAGGAGCTAAAAGCAGCTCTTGAGCATCAAGCATCGCCCAGTAAGCAGGAGCTACCTCTGGGAAACAAGGAGCTATCACAGAGTAAGTCATAAATGTAACTTCCACACTGTAAGCTGTTGACTATTGTATATGACTAACTATGCTTTAATGTGTGTCCTGATGCTCCTTTATTCCCATTCCCAAACACACAGACTCAGTGGCAGGTAGGTAGGTTTGTCTGGGACCAGTTTGCCTGTGGATTCAAACGTAGTTCCGGGGAGTTATTGCTGGCAAGTTAACCAGACACTTCTAGGCTACAAGCAAGAGCTAAACCGCTCCCAGCTACTGCCATTTTCAAACCCTGCACTCGATGAATGCCCTTCCATTAGCGCATTCCTTAGCAGCTAGAATGTAGAGGTCCCTACACTGGCAGGGGCAGACTTTGATACTACAGTGGAAAGCTGGGCCCCACTCCAATGCATGCTCAGGTTCCCGTCAAAAACCCCCATAACGCTGGTTCTCGGCTCACCTGGCTTCCTTCAAAAAGGACTGCATCAATCATAGAGACAATAGCACACTGACTATAGCTAGGACACTGCGGCGAAGTATAAAATAATCTTGCTTTGGCTCACATAGAAGACACATTTTTAAAGGGAAGAAATGGTTACTCTTCTTCAAAAGAAAAATAAGTACCATGGTAAAATATTTGGTAGTGCCGTTGTGCCGTCCCTTCCTACTTTTGGACCTGGCCCCTACTGGCCCTTCAACTGCCAACCCAAAAGGAAAAATAAAATACTATTTTAAGTGCTTCTAAACAACACTAATTCATTATTATTATCATTATTATTATTATTATTATTATTATTATTGTATTTATTGAGCGTGGACCGAGCTTTGAGAAGCAACGGAGCACTTTACAGAGGTATGCAACAGTACAGATGCATAACGAAGTGCATTTCAGAGGTAACAACACAACAGATATACAGCAGGGGTAGGATACAGAGGGGCACAGAGGAGGGGTACAGCTTTACAGGGTGGCGTGGAGCAGTAGAGTGCACAGACTCTTTTGACTGGGGTGTCCCAAGTGGGGCACTGACTTATGCAGGGGTGGCATGAAGTACGAGCACACACACGCATAATGATCATAATTCAGTAAAATTGGGGTGGTACCTGGGGCGGCCGATCAAATTCCAGGGGTAGCACGCGCCACCCCAGGCCACTCTCTGGACATGCCTATGGAGGGGAGTAGAGGGGCAGAGTACGTCTAGTGCATCAGGTAGCACGTGGGGCGATGTGATGGCCTAGGTGTTGAGGAGTATTATTAATTGTACTAATGGTATTAATAATAATAATTATAATTAATTATAAGACACTTGTTTTTATAAAACTATTTCGACTATACAAGAAGGAATTTGCACTTTTCAACAGGGCCTTAATAATTTCAATGGGGCTGTAAGAGAACGTTCACCTTCTACTATGCTACTAACGGGACAGTATCAGCACTTTTCAGTGAGGCTGGGATACGGTTTATTGAACAGAACTAGCACTTCAAGTTCCCTTCAATGTAAGAGTTCTAGGATAATTCACAATAATGTATATATAATGTATGTGGCAACTGTCCGCGAGTCCACACTGTTATGTGGGCGTGGCTTAGTTGAGGCCACAGGAGCCGTTTATGAATCTAACAGCAACTGGATAACTAATGATACCCAGGCTATAGAGTGCCAAGTACACTGCTGAACACATTTATACCTGAGATCACAGATATTACTCCAGATTCTGCCCGTATATGTGATGTAAACTCTGACACACTGCCATGGGATCTGTTAGAATATTGTCAAAAACCTGTTTCTTGCAATGTTACCAAATACAAATTAGGCTTCTCCAGTCTATAGCCTATTGCTACTTGTTGGTAGGCACGGCACGCCCCACACTCATCAGTGGGACCTTTCACCTGACCTTGCATGGTAGTGCAGGTGCCTGAAGTGGGAGAATGGGAGAAAAAGCTTCCCCCAATCTCCTCACGACCATGGCCTAGAGGATCGCGGCCCAGACACCCACCACGAGATGAATTCGTCTATCTACCAGATGACCAAATACCCTGGTTCAAGAACATAAGGATATGCCCACCAGCCCGCCCTACTCAAGCCGACACCTGCGGCATGGATGAACTCGACTAAAACCTCAACAACAAGCACCCACATCGTTAGAGATGCCATAACGCCCTAGCCAACTGCCAAGAACACACGTGCCACCATGCACACTGGTCACTCACGCACCAACCCACACGAAGAATATATTCAGTGCTATGACGTAGGTGACGGATACACCCACTGACGCGCATCTTTATTATTTTTCACATAGGTTTTTTAGTAATGCAGAAACGCAAGACGCATAAAGCACTCGCGTATATGCTTGCTGACGCTTCTCCCACCCCTCGCATCGTGATGAGAATATAAAGAAGACGTAATACTGCCTATGAAGCCATGTCAAACCGCAACACAGGTGCTGTGCGTTACACATCCCCACCCATGAACCAGGCCCAAGTAGGGCGCAAGCAAGAACCGCCATGGACACTGAATAAGCGAGAGTACAAGTGCTGATCACGCAGAACGAGCCCAGCGAGAGCTCACAGCCAAGGGGGCGATGTTGCAACTCGTATGCTACCAGCCGGCGCCAAGGTCACACCTGTAAGCAAAGCCAAGCACACAGAAGCAAAAGACAACTTTAAATGTGCAGAATTCCGTCCCAGCTACGGTCTCTCCACATGTGACCAAGCCAACCTGACAAGGTGCCAGATCCACGAGGAAGAAGTCGCCTGGGTCCCACGTCTGGGACACAGGTTGCAACAGTGAAATTACCAGATGGACACCTACAGCGATGGGAATGGCCTGCTCTCAAGCCTATGAGCAAACCCGCACATTGTCTGCATGAACACATAGTTACACATTGTTGCTAGTGACAGGTACACCGCGAGCTGGCAACAACGATGGTCCCAGACTGGGGGGCTCGCAGGAGGACCAATCAGAACATGGGGGCACTCATCACTGACGCCACTAACATTAGCCAATCATCAGGGGTCTTCGTGTAACAATTTTCAACTATCTAATAGAAGGGACAACCCAAGTATACCACCTGACTCATCCTCAACCACTAATATTGCTCTCTATATGTATACTATACTAACCCTACCACTCGAGGAACCAATCCGGAGTGGCAATAGGTTTTTTGCGAACTTTCCCAGGTGACGCAAGTAGCGCGTCATACTGCGGCAAAAAGGGCCTGCGAGCCCCACGAATTGTGAGAGTCTGGACGGACGCGTACGATCCTAGACCCATCCCTGCCATTGTTTTAATAAACAGCAGAATCGCCTTGCTTCTTGTGTGTGTCTCATACTCATTTTTTGGGGAATGCGGGAGGATTTGGGGCCTCCCAGCCCGGAGGTCCGCGGACGGCTCAGCCGACCCCGGGATAACCACCCCAACAAGTTGGAGGCACTGCTGAGATCTGTTTACGATCTACCTTTTCATTTTTATTTTTCCCAAGGCCTCTCGTTGCGAGGAGGCCCGGCGGCGCGGGTCCCCTGTGCCGCTGCCCCCTTTTTGAGGACTACAGGACCATCGCGGAACTGCGAGAAGACCGGACAGCGCAATATGGATATTGGCCCTCGGGAGCCGGTTGAGAAGTATCCCGCCCACGGTTGGCGAGTGTCCAGACGTGGTCCAGACGAGGGGAGGTGGCGAGCCGCTTGGAGGGGTGCACGCAGTCGAGCGGCCCAGCATCAAGAGAACTTGGTGAGTATGTCACACCCAACAAGCAATGTGCGATTGTGAGGGAGGGGGGAGGAGTGCAATAAGGGAGGTGGGAGGTGTTACTAAGGTGTGCAGCGAAAATATGATCAATTAGTGTTGACGGTGAAGTGAATGGTAGCAGGACAGGCGCGAGAGCCGTCCGCTACCACGTCACGGAAAAGGGTGGGCGGAGCAAGAAAGCACCACGTGCGGTTGCTCGTAGACACTGATTGGCCTAGGTCGTGGCCACCTGTAAGGGGGGTGTGTGTGTGGCTTTCCTACAAATTGGCGGTTATTGATCAATGAGTAGATGAGGATCCCTATTGATCGAGCAGTGAAACTCGACAGATAGATGACATTTTCCTGTAGGTGGTAGCTAACTTGTTGCCTAGTACGGAAGATAATTGGCTGGTTAAGCCCTCCCGTTGAGGGGCGTATCACACGCGAGGTGACGCAGCGTGCGCAGTCCGATTATACGAGTATATTGTTGGTTACCTTGATCCAGGCGTAACAAGAGGACAGCTGTGGGGTTAACGGGGACAAACAGTAAAAACGTATTGCGAGCTTTCTGAAGTGTAAAAGATCTTACCGGTAGTTTTTGGAAGAGGTCGCTGACGTCACCTGTAGGGCTTTCATAGGATACCTTGACCACACAGCATTGTTGAAGGGTGGTGGGGAAGTGAATAGAGGGCAGTGGGTGCACATGGAGGTTGTTGGCCACCCCAAATACGGGACAGGTGGAGAAGGGGAAGTGACCGTGCACGGAGAACGCCGGCCACGCCGAGTGAGGTAGCAGGAGGGGAGGAGAAAAGTGGGACGGCTGTATAAGCACGTCACACAGGGCACGCAGCCGCAGGGGGCTTCGTGCGCCGTGGCCGCAGGCGGCCGTAACGGTATTAAGGAAGAAAAACAAACACAGGAAAAGACAGCATATTTGCAATTGTTATATTTGACTGTTTTTCTTTTAGCGGACGGTCGCAAGTCCCCAAACTACGGGGCCAGGTAACGACAACTATACTGAAGGGAGCTAAAAACACAGTGTAACCATGTCATACAAATACTACTGATTATGGGCTTGAGAACCCGTAAGCAAGACAACCAACTGCATGGGTGTTAAGGAACTTTTTACACTGCCCTCTTGTCAGGGTGTAAAACAATTTAACCTAAAAGCATCACAGGGCTTCCAACCAAAAGAAAGACCAAACTCCTTAAAGAGGTAGTTTCTGGCAAAGCAATCAGGCTTAACTCAAGGCAGACTGGTAGTGAAGTAGGTATTGAAAATAGTTACCTGTTACCCCTAGAGAATACATGACACTGAAAAGTGTGCACTTACTTGGATCACACATAAAACATCTATTAGGTCAAATAAGTACTTTGGCTTAAGCATAACACATAGTAAAACAGTGTATGCATATAAACAATAATGGCCATTGAAGACCCTATCCACTGCCAAACTAAAGGTACTCCCACTGCACGGTGGTCCGCACAATACATGTAGGATTAAAGTTTGGGAAGAAAAAAAGAACCTTTCAAAACATGAATATTGCTTTCAGATAGTCATGATCAGGATCCAAAATGCCACACATGAGTACATCACAGTAACCCTCTACCTCCACCACATGGTAGCATTAATGATATAAAGGTACATCATATCTTACATATGGCACCTAGAGACTTAGCCAGCAATGTCCAGAGGTCAACTAAAAGCTGGAATACAATTAGACTTAGAATGCCAGACCTACAAGGTCTCATTACATTCCTAGAAATCCAGTGATACAAAATAACCAACAGCTCGATGCAGTAGCAACACATTGCCTAAGACAGGTGTGTCATGCAGATATCTGAAAATCTACAATAAATAATTGGTAATCGCTACAAATCCAGTTCATCGTAGAGAGTTCCACGAACCCATGGGGGGCCCAGGAAAGATTTCAATGAACAGCTAAGTACCCTTAACAGTCGCTTTAGAGGAGAGCAGTTTTGTGATTTGGTAAACGTGCCCCATTGGAAAAAAGGGCCAAATACAAAAGACACAGAGATTATGGGGAAAAGTCATAACCACTGTGCCGATTGTATTTGGCTCTTTTTTTGTGGAGTCAGACAAGTTACTAACATTTAAAAAAAAGGTTTTATTTAAATTAAAAGCTAAATGCTTAACTGTCCCTATCGCAATGAGGGAAGTTCCCTAATTGGCAAAAACTAAAACTAAGGGTGCACATCAGGTCCAAAGGAAAAGTCCTCTGTCCGAATCCTAGCCACGAACTGGCCCTAACACTTGTAAAAATACCTAACTAAAGGAAAAGGGGAGGCTTGCACAATAGTCTTGGTGTGAGCTCCTGCCTGGCCCAGTTGCTAGTAGACTTGCTCACAGTCTCAAAGTTCTTTAGAGTACAATGTTATGGTTTCCACAATTCCACAATCTTTAGATAGAGTCTCTGTAGAAATGATAATTATCTTCCGTATGAATTGCACTCTCCCCCTTGATAAAGCAAATGTCTCTTCTTATGCTTTTCTAAAGTTTTATTTTCAAATGTCCGAATCCCTTCAGGATCGCTTGGCAAGACACTTCTCAGTCTCCCACCTTGGGGCATTGGGATTCCCCATAGTTCTATGGTTCTCTCGTGGAGGTCTTTATATCACAATTCCAATATTCACTAGCCTGATTGGCTACTCCAGCCTTCTTTCATTCGGTTTTAGTGGGACTATGTGCCCTTTAGCTTCATTCACTTTCTCATTCTTCTGGTGGCTATTCCAGCCTGGATATATAATGTTCATATCCTTTTTCAACTGCTTTAGTGTGGCTGTGTGCTTCTCTTTCGTTCTCATACTTTTGGCAACTGTGCCAGCAATGACATACAATGTTCCTCATTTTTTCCCACTGCTTCTTGTAACTGCGTTGATTTCGGTACTCTGTAAAACCAACCAGTCCAGGATTTACTGGCATCCCCACATTGACAGAAGCGGTGTTCTGGACAGTGCCGCTTCGAGTGGAACACGAGCGTGTAGGGTGGAGCTCAGCGAACCTGGCACCTCTCTAGTTTCTGGTCATGGTGTCTCTTGTTGGGCCCTAGGCCCACCACTGTTTGCCAGGGGTTGCGCCACCAGAGATTATGGTTGTCTTCCTGTAGATGCTTGTGTCCTGACTGGGACCTCTTGCTCGGTCAAGGCAATCACCGTCCAGCCTCCAGCTAGCGAGTCTGACTCCACTCACGCTACCACAGGCTCTGTGGCTCAACGTGGCTGCACGCCTCCAGGACCTAGTTACTACAGTGGCTCGCCTTTGCATAGCAGTTGTTCTGCCTCCGTGGGGGTCTCTCCTCCATACACAGTCAGCTCTCTCTTTATATACATCATTGTAACAACAAGAATTGTGTTTTTCTTCCTTGACCATGGTAATCAGGTGACGTTCAGCATTAGCTGAAGCCAAAAGAGGCAAAGAAGCATGTTGTTGAATATAGCAAAAGTCTTTTCCACATCCAAGTATGCAGACACAGTGGTTTCCTTATTGGAATAGGAGTCCTTGATCCCAAGAGGGGAGTCACTCCGTGTGAGGTCCTACTTGCCCTGACCCTTAGGGAGGGTCTTGTGTAGCGTGCTCACTGCCCTAGCCTCAAAGGGGGTGGTTCCCCTTTGGGGCGAAGGGAAGAACTGTCCAGATTCATCACACCCCACAATTTCAGAGAAAGGTGCAACCAGCCCAAGCGGGCACCATAGAAACCCACTTCAAGAGTTCCAGTTTCGAGACTCAGAAGCCCCAAGAAGAAGAAAAGCAAAGCAGGATAACGGCCAATGTAAGCCTACGGTAGAAGGGGCCTCAATGAAACTCACAACCATGGACTCAGGGGACCCCTGAGGGTATGTTTGAAGAATAACCCACTATTCCACGAGCCAGAGGTGATCATGGCACCAGATTCAGGGAGCATGGCTCACGGACAGTGACATTACAAGATGAGTACATATCTTCTTTTGCAGGGCGAGTTACAGGATTCAGTGACTGAGGGACATAAAGACTGGACCAACAACTGGATGCAGAAAAAGAAGAAGAATGAGCCTATCCAGGAAGGTGTCCCACCAGCCAGGAGGGAAATCAACGACTAAGATACGAACCAGAAGGCATACAAACTTGACCAAGTAGATCTGGATCACTCAGAAGGAACAACAGAGTAGCCAGTCTCCACATCCCATATCAGGGGCAACTGTGGGGGTGATCCAAGATGGTCAGAATGAAGAGCAGAGGGGGAATGGTGGTGTCTGGATGAAGACGGCCTCTTACCTTGAGGCGCTACAATCAGGAGGACAAAGTGGGAAGGCAGCGAAGAATTGACCATTCCCATTCCCATCAGGGGACATCTAGTCCATCAAATGGGGTAGGACAATGGAGGATGAAGGCAGTCCAGGAGTACGTCCAGTAGCAAAAAGAAACCAGAGCTAAGGGACAGGCCGCACGGCCCAACCACGATGGCCAACCCTGGCCCCACAAATCCAGCAGCACTGCTTTGTGGCAAAATCCTCTATTTGCAGGTAAGTAACCTAGCAAAATTCCAGCAGAATTGAGGAAGGATCAGTGTCTCTCTAAGGTAGGGCTGACCTAATCAAGCCCTCCAATCACCCAAAAGGCAGACACACCAAGGTTTTGGTCCCTATCTTTTCTGATGGGGTTCTAAACATCAGCTGGATGGGTGCCTCTTCTGCAGCACTCCTTGGAACTTAGTAGTGTCTGCCTTTTCCCTTCAACCAGGATCTCCCTATTGACCTATTGCCTTCCAAGCTTCTAGACACTCGGGTACACCCACACACTGCCTGTATTGCGCTAAGGATAGGGACCAGTGCAAACCCCTACATAGAGTGCAGGACTGGGCTCAAAGTGAGCCGATGTTTCCACAACACCCATAGTCAGCCTTACTTGTTGTTTCTCTAATCAAAATAATGGTCCAAAAACAAAACAGACAAGAGTAAAATACAATACTACCCCAATGGCTCCCATAAAGGCACAATGGACAACTAATGTGATCAAATGAGCGGTGTACCCCTTGTATAGCCAAAACTAAACTGCAGCTGCCACCAGCCTATTCCACAAAACCAATGTAGGGTGATCTAATCAGCCTGAGGCCAGAATGGGGTGCTTAAAAAGTCCTCTCAACCTCGCAGCCATAAGGGCTATCCTGGGATTATATGGTAAAAAGAGTTGCAGTGGCAAGGGTCGTTAGTAGAAGGCCCTCTGGCCACAACAATAAGCAGCATGTCCTAAGAAACCGAAGGGAAAACATTCAAAAGCTTAAGGACCCCATAAAATGGGACAGTAGAAACCCCAAAAATGATTTACTGCCCCAATAATGGGCATGGCAGTGTTATGGCCATATAAAATGGTGGTAATGATGATACGTAATACATATGGGACTTCTGAATGGGGAATAAGTAACATTCATAGTCAATACGGTTGCAGAAAATGCACACACAGGGTGTCACTGATGGTGAAAATAACAATAAATTAAGTTAAAGAGAAAATGCACAAAGCAGATGCTGTTGCTTTGCAGTGGTTTCAATTCCACAATTTTTATAGAGGGCTGCTTGGTCATGGTGGTATTTGTATTATAGATGAAAAATAATTGCTAATAAAGACTTAAGGTGAATGTAAAAAAAACAAAATAGTACAGAAATTGTGACGGTAAAGACACTGCGCACCACTGCACATTCAACCATTAAACTTGAAGTATAAACACTAACTCCATACCAGTACAAATCGCAACTTAAAACTCATTTGAGCTAGCGTACTGATGTAACCTGGCTTATACTTACAGTGAGTGTTAAGGTTTTTTTATACATCATTTTAGTCATTTTCTTTGTGGAGTGTATGGGGTAGAGCGTGTGAGTGTATGTAGTATAGGTGATATATCATCATCCAAAGTTTCTGCCGGTGCACCTTAGCAAACGCCAATCTCCAATCCATCAACCCACAGTAAATATTGGTCATGGCCTGTAGTCTGGCCCAGTGGCCACTTTACCCCCATAATGCGACCATGGTCCTCTGTCCATGGCCTGCGGTCATGGACAGTGGCCACAATCCCTGGGGCATGGGCTTCAGCCATGTTGCAGACCCTGCTAAGCACTTTACAATAGAGATTGGTTCTTGCCGCAGGCCCACTTCCCACTTTAGCTGGTCCCGAGTTGCCATGGCCAGTGGCCAGATTGTCAAGGCATGGCCTCAGGCACCAAAGTGATATCACTATTTTGAGTGCCTACGTTTTGGCACTGTACATTTTTTTTTTTTAAAACACTAAGCTTATTAACGCCAAATTTGCAAAAGCATACTTTTGGGACCAGCCCAAATCTTTTTGGGACCAGGCACCAAAGTGATATCACTATTTTGTGTGCCTCCGTTTTGGCACTTTAAAAAAAAATTAAAAAAAACCCTAAGCTTATTAACGCCAAATTTGCAAAAGCACACTTTTGGGACCAGGCCAAAGCTTCATACACAAGTTTGGTGAAAATCCGTCCAGAGGTTTGGGCTGAAGGTGAACCAGAAATGTCTTCCCATTCAAGCCAATCTGAATTTTGAAAATGTTGAAAATGTTGTGAACCCTCCTATAACTTATGGAAACTGCACCAGAATTTTCAAAAAGAGTCAGGTCTACATATTTTGTGCTTGTTTTGTGCAGATTTGTCAAATCAAAAGTTATGAGCCACCCAAAAAGTGTTCTTCCTATGTGGAATGGAACTGACCCATAACTATATACATAATATGCATACATATGCATGATTGTCCTCGAACATTTGTAAAGTTTGCGAACATCACAGCAATGTCGCCAACACCTATTTTTTACCCTTTTCTAGACATATTGCATATTGCAACGCATCATGGCCACACCATATCTCCTCAGAAGGTGTTTCATTTGTAAGAGAAGCGTAATGTTGTGTTTTTTAATATGTTTTCACCGTGCTCATCAAATCTGTTCAGTGGTTCGGCTGTAGCCATGAGCAACATTTTTCCCATTCAAGCCTATCCGTATTTTGAATATTTTGGGCCCGCCGCCCACCTATAATTTTGCCCCCTTGGTCCTAAACTGTGCCAAACTTTTGGGTCTGTGTTTATTTTGCAAAGTTTTGTGTGGATTCATCGAACGTCACCAAAATTATAAGCCACCCAAAAAGTGCTCTTCCTTTGGGAAAGCCAATTTAGCCATAACTACAGGGTCACTATCACTATCCTTGCAATATAAATATGAGGGTTAAGGGGATACGCAAGAGGAAAGACAAGGGGGGAAGAGGTGGGTAGAGCATAGAGGAATGGGGAATGGGGGTGACCAACCCCCCCACTATACGAAAGAACACAATTCTAATATGCAAAGTTGAAATTGCCACAGGCAAGCAACCTTTATAAAAACTGAAGAGAGGTGAAGTCATGCAGATTCATTCTTTTCATGCCAAGAGTCTGGAGATGCTTGTGCCAGTAGGTTCCGGGGCTCAGCCCTGGCAAGCACCGGCACAAATTAAGCACTGCACTTCTTGCATTTTCACTGACCGCAATGTTACCAAATATCTCTTTCTGCCACTCAGAGATGTGAAATCACTAAAAACCACCTTTTAGCCTCTGATGTCATTGGAACATCTTGGACAACTTGGTTTCCTTCTTGCATGATAAAGTTGCTCTAATAGTCGCAGAGCTGATGAAACATTCTTTAGCTGTGGACTGAGATGCTAATTGACCCCGTGATGCAGTGCCCTCCTGGATGGCCAAGATTTTGATTTTCCGAATCTGGAGCCATGGGCAGTGACAAATTCATGTTGTTCATTGTGAACCCACAGGCTCTCCCAATGAGACTTGCAAAACATTCTTAGTCAAAGCAGGCAGAGAAGCAGGCTCTAATGACCACAGGAAAGTCGCCAGCAGCTCTTTTAGAAGTAGGACTGGATTGGGTTTCAACTGAGCACTGCTGTCTGTTATACATACACTGTTTCCATCAAATTCGAAATGTTCCTAAAATACTTATTTTGATTTCATAGAGAACACATGTGTGACTTTAATAAAGTGTATATTTTTTCTGTATGCCAGTGTTGGGTATTAACTTTGCTTAACTGTGTGGACTTACTTCATTTTACTACTAGACTTTCTTCCTCCCTTCAGTAGAACCTTTCTGCTCTGCCATTACTATCCCTTTAGAGAGGTTTTGCTTCAGTTTGGTTGGGATTTCTGTTTCACCATTAGATTAGATGATAGCACATCCCTTGCTGTGCATAGATCTCCCTAACATGCCCCATCTGGAAAAATCTTCCTTGGACTGCATGGATCTCACAAACAATCGGCATATTTCCCCTTTGCTAAACCTCACCATGCTCCTAGGAGCTGCTTCAGTGAGACAACTACTGCTACGGTTGGTAGAGTCTAGTGACAGACACCCTTGATCTGTTGAAGGTGAGCCCTGCCCTGTAATAGACACAGGATCTGTTGTCATCTCACTTCTAGGCAATATCAGGAGGACAGTGGGTGGGGGTAGTGTCAGGCTTCTGAATATTTTTGATCTTTCAGTTAACTTATGCACTGCCGACCTAACCATGTTTACCGTTCGCCTTGGCTCCTCTGTTACCTCCCTTTGAGTTGACAACATACAAAGACGGTAATACTATATACATGTATACTATATATAGTGAACATCATGGAAAGGAAAATAAACCTAATGTTGGGTGAAAAGGCTATCTCGCAATCGCTCTCAAAGACACTTGCTCCCACTGTGAGACCTGATACCACACATAGGAACACCACATCCTCAGGATCCCAGGCCACAGATCCAGCCCGGATGCCAAAAGCCATGAACGCTAATGCCACACACAGCTCTCAATATTGGGACCGTCATGATGATGGCAGAGCCTGGCAGAGATTTTGCTGTGATGCACGTGGATCGGGCAGGAATGGGAAATAGCTCTTAAACATTGGTTGCCAAGGCTGTTAGAGACGCCAGGGCATCAGAGGACAAAGACAAGGTAAGTCTAGCCCAGTAGGAGGGGGTGTTGCATTGAGCACAAAGCTATGTAAAGTGGCGAAGAAGAAGGAGTTTACGAGACCCAAAGAGTGACAATGGGCATCATATACAAGTCTGATGGTGTGGTGAAAAAGTGTTTGTAATTTCGTTACTGGAGTGAGGCGGAGGGTTGGCACCTGGCAACAGCGACCACAGGATGAACAAACTTGCGGACTTGCTTGCTACGCGAGGTCCTCCGCTACCTGCATGCTACAGCGCAACAGCCCTGATGGCGGCAGTTAAGAATATCCTAAGATATAGATTCATGACCACTTTAACAGTGTGTCTCCGGACAGAAGGGAGTTCCCCTTTAAATATACTTATTTTTGATTACAGGTAGAAAGGATTCTATCCTGAGAGTCATCTAGATGACTTTAAATTCCCAGGTAACGAGTTAACCACATATGATTTTTTCTACTTTCTTAACAGTCACCTTAATCTCCTCCAAGAGTTGTTTCATATCATTGATGTATGATTTTTTTAATTAGCTATTTTCTTGATTTTGTTATAGATGAACAGGCTTGTCACACAGCCAGGTAATTAATTTGAGTACATTACACTTTAACTGAAAAAGCTACAGAGCTTTAAAATGTGAAGTCAATTGAGAGATATATAATTTCTCTTTGGTTTCTCAGAATTTTTCTTTCTATGTCACGAACTACACATTTGGGGAATGTATTGACTTTTTGACTTGATTTTTCAATCGGATATGATCATTTGTAATTCTAATGGAATGAATTATGTATAGTGGCTAAGCCCTGAAGAAGGAACACATTCCGAAATGCATTGGCAAACACTGTTGAGACACATACCTGTGGATGCATACTGCCTGACATACAATTTAAAGCATTTGGGAAATCTTGTACTAATGAGTTATGAACCATCATTTCTGAAAGACTTACGAAACTGATGTAAATAATCAGCAAACATTTGCAGCTTGCTTCAAGAGCATTGCGTGAGTGTACCATGAACTAGAGATCCTTTTCCCTAGTTCCTTTTTGTGTAATTTCGTTACAACCACTTTTGTGGGTGGTAATGGAATTACTGCCGTTTTTACTGCCAGGCTAAATTCCGAATTTGACTTTGAATTGGAAACTCAGATACTTGAGGAAGTTGAAGTCGCCAACCATTCATACGGGCTCACAGCGAGGCTAATTACAATCCTCAGACATGTATCATGTATCACTTTACACATCTCTGCTACTCGAGAAAGTGCAACACGCCAACCATCCCTGCTGGCTCATGGCTGGGATAATTACAATCCTCAGGCATGTATCATGTAGCACTCTACACAAACTTTGCTACTCGAGGAAGTGGAAGTCACCAATAATTCCTACTGGCTCATGGATGGGCTAATTACAATCCGCAGCCATGTAGCACTTTACACATAGCCTAAGAAAAATAATAAACGAGATAGGGGCACACAGCTTTGTCACCAATGGGTTACTCTATCGGGAACCTTGCTGGATGAAATCTTCCGTGCAGAGATAGATCAATGTACAGTTGCCGACTTTTTGACAACTTCTCATGAAGCAATGTCCTGGGCATCAGAGAGAGCAGCAGTGTGCGCAAAGCACCTTTCTTTCTGACAAAACCCTAACAAAAATATTGAATCACTTTCTCTCCCTCATGTGGGCTTTTAATCCCTAATACTGACAGAAAAAGCTGCTTTCTCTATTTGAATGAATACCATATTAGGATTAAGTGAGGATTCATTTTGTGAAGTGTGACTGCAGACATTGACTCCATGATACCAAATCTTGGAGTGAGATGTGTAGACTGCATCAAACAGAAGAACATACTAGGTTTAAAGACTGCAAATACAGCAGCTAGTTCCTTAGACAGATTACTAAGATATTGAGCTGAAAACAATCCTTTTTAATATTGGTAAACTCAATTATTTCTAAATCTCCTTTGGGATGACAGAGGCTCTAGCCGTATTTTGTGCACAAGATGGTTTGTATCCAATACTTATGTGACAATTGCAAAAAATTTAAAAATAAAACAAAATAAATAGCAGAAAATGAGTGCATACTTATGGTCGAGCCACTATGGAGAAGATATTATTCCGGCTGTAGTTTCATTTTATTTATCTTTATCCCCAATCAATCAAAGTAGTTATTGGACAGCTATGGTTTTAGAAGCTCCTTGTATTTCTCTTGATTTCAATTGTCGCACTTGTAATCTGGGCTCAGTGTTTCCTGTTGAATGTGGACATTTCTTGCAAGGGGATAAGGATCCACCAGGAAATGGAATACAGTTTTCAAACACGGAATCTACCTGGTAGTTTCTTATGAAGCCGACACAACCCTTTGGGCACCAAAGAATCCCCAATGGGATCAGGTCCTGACTGTATGATCCCACCAACACTCCGGAACAGCAGAAAACCTGGTGGCACCAAATTGTGACCATTGATTCCCAAAAAATGTCATACACGATCCAAGTGCTGAAATCCTATCATCTTAATCTGTCAGACATGAGATAGAATGAGGTTACACTGCCTGTTCATCATATTCATAGGTGAACCTTCTGCCTCTGGAGAAGATCTTCCACACAGAGGGCATCTCCTTTGCCACAACATGATGCCACCAGCAGGGATCATCAGACACATGACTGATCATTGTGTCCCTCTGTGTGAACTGGTGGTTGGGTACATTCTGAAGTCCTGTGCCCCGTCAATACAGAACAGTCTCTGGCACACGTGCACATCTTCCTGTCCGTTACCCATCCGCAAATTCTGTTTGCACGTTCCTTGTACTTACCTGGTCCTACGTAAACTCCGGAAGCAGTGGGATAGCATCCTTCAATCTTCGACCCAGTGAATAAACAGATAGCACCTCTGGGATTTTTTTGCACGAGGACCACGTGTTATCGGAGTTTGCAGACACTCTGGTAAGGAAATAGAAACAGATTTCATTATGGGATACACTCTTGAGGGATGCTGCTGATGCGGCAATGTGCTCTTTCTTTAACTTCATGAGAACAGTCAGTGCTTCAGTCGAGCCCTTTTTGGGTTGTTTTTAAGTCCAGAAAAAAATCAAAGCACCTACATTTTAGGAACCAGCAGACTTTTGAAGAGTGAACAGTTTTTAGATAAAGTCTTCCACAAGTGGAGTATCTTTAAAATGCTGATGGAGTTTTTTATGTTCCTTGAACATCTCCCGAGTCCCTCCATCCACTTAATGTAGCCAAACTCGGACATTTAAATGTATAATTGCTATTTTGTCTTGCATTTAGTTCTCAGACTTGAGAAATGGACGCCAGGAGAATTCCACCTTTCTTCTTGCTCAAATATTCACATCCATAGTTTTGTCACAGAAATCATTTACTCCCAGTTATGTAGACATAGAAGTATTTGACTTCCCCAAGAAAATGGGATGACCTCCCCATTTATGGGCATGGAATATTAAGACTTTTACTGGAATGTTAACTGAAGCTCTGGGTCCGGTTGCCTTCCATTACATTCACAATAGTCTGGAGTATTCATTTATTCCGCAAAACATCACAGCCTTTGTGTGAATGTTTAAGGTGATACTACAGATTGATTGCAGTACCCCATGATTCTTTGTCAATTTAGTACACAGCATCACTGGGATATGGCGCGGATCGTGCAATTGGGCAAAATGCATGATGTGTGCAGAGACCTTGGGAGGAGGCATAAAACAGCCACAGTTAACACCAAATAAAGGCTATAATCCACCTATACCCCATCGTACATGGCAGGACTATCACTAGTCATGATGATAGGTGCACCATTGTGACACTTGATAGGAGCCCAAGGAGTGAGGAGGGGGTGGATCAGGTATGTATACTAACAAATATTCACGCTATTGCAGCACAGACAGAAATATACCGAAGGTTATGACTGATTGTTAATTTAAGGTTGGATCTCACAGAAGAAGTACTGGGGACACAGACACAGAAAACTCATGCTGTGACCATGGTTGGATAATGTTTTAATGCAACTGGAAAATGTTAATTGCTAGAAAGGAGTTTTCTATCTATGCTCCCAGACTCTGAAACCTCCTCCCAGTCAAGACCAGGCCTGCCCCCTCACTTCTACATTTCAGGAAGGAATTCAAGGCCCCCTCCTCTTCAAGGAATGGTTTCTCTATAACCACTTTCCGCCTACTCCCCACCTAACCTGAGGCCGGGTGATCTGCTCCCCCTGTTTCCTCCCCTGGTGTCTTTTAGATCCATTGCTGCCCATTGTTAGCTCCTCTTTGCCATGGATTGATCACCTGAGATCTGCTTCTCCCACTGTGTACTCCGCCTATGACTTCTAAAAAGCTCTGTTGTTTCCCAAGGTCTACGGTCAATAAATACCCTAATAATTTGTATTATTATTATTAATTTAATAATAAGAGTAATAACAATTTGTAACTAAATATTTCTCCATAAAGCTCAGAATGACATCATTATTGTGTAACTAGTATGGCAAAGGTCTCAATATATTTCTACAACCAGGCATGTTGTTTGCTGCAAGTTGTAATAGCGACCAGTGACTCACATAGAAATTACAAAGACGTTTTGGAGAAAGAGCTTTCATGACCATGCAGATGCCCTCTTCTGATGATGAAACAACTAGGAATGTGGCGGTATTAGCATACTTGATCGAAAAACATTTGACTTTTTCGATTTGACAGATTTCTTACATTGTTTTTTTGGGCAAATTAAATAAAATAAATATATGGAGAGAGGTAAGGGAATCGGTTAAGGTGGGGGGAAATGGGAGGGGGGTTGCAGGAGGTCTCCCCCACATTTTTGACCAAAGGAACGACCAAAATAAAATAAGTGAAAATGGAAAAGGTCGAATATTTTCGAGCAAGTAGAGCTAAACCGATGTGGCATCTCCCAAAGTGGCCTGGGTTGTCAGTTGAGCTCATCCTCTGTGGCGCTGGTGAATTGCTTTAGAATCAAACAAAGATTATCACAGCTCAGAGAAAGCTGAATTCTGTGCACCAATCTTTCTATACCGATTCGTCCACAAATGTCTGGCTCACTGCAATGTATTGAATGTGAAATTTTGCAAAGAACGATCATCCAGGCAAAAGAGGGCAAGTCTGAGCTACTGACAGTGGGATGCTACGTGTCATTAATATCACATCTCATCAATTAGAAGTGGGAGGTATTCGGCTGGAGCCACGATTAAATAACACACATTTTTATTTGCATTATTTACTTCCCAGAAAATAATCCCAACACATTTTTATGATACGAGGGAATGGCAGAAATCTAGAGTTTTCATTTTCAGTGAATGCCTAAATAAGGCTGATTCGGAAATATCTGTATGGGTCCCCGTACACAATCATTGCATGGATATCCAGCTGGAAGGCAAGTAAGACTCTTATTAAAAATATTACAGGAATTTCTAGTTGGAACCACATTTTATAATACCATGTTTATTTCTTTCAGGTCATGGAGCATATTACATTGGGCCTCATTACGACCCTGGCGGAAATGGAAAAACGATGGCGGAAATGCAATACCGCCATCGAATACCGCTCGTTGCGATTATGACCCGTCACCGTAAAGTACGATGCCATTAGCGACACCGCAGTGAACGGCAACGCTAACTGCACCAAGTACGCGCACGCGCGCCCTGCAAAACCGGAATGTCCGCCATGGCGCAATGGTACGCGAATTCTGACCCTAGCGGACATGTACTGAACGCCATCAAGGACGGCGGAAAGTACCATTCCGCCATGGCGAGAAATACGGCATCGTGAACCAACCGTAAATGGCCCACTGAGTGCCTGTACTCCACTCCCTGGCCACATTGCACAACTCCTGGCAGGCGCAATGTACTCACACTATGCAACCAGTGAAAACTACAATTCACCCATGCATGCCAACGTAGAAATGCATGCAGGGGCTCAAAGCGCCCCGTGAGTGGCCATCCATGCACGGCATGCCACCATAGCCGTACTGATGCAGCACAGGCATGTGAAGGTACAAGGACACCAAAATGAAAAGCAAGAATACATGATACAATACAACAGTAGTCCCCCATCGCTTGCCACCAGCGCAAGGCAACCCCCAAAGCAGTATCCTGAGGGAGAATGCACCAGCCCTGTACCCCTGCCAGTTAAAAAACCAACCATCAGCAGAAGCACGTACCACACAAGTCGGCAGAGTGACTGAGCAGCCAGGCCATCACAAGAGGGTCCGACAGGAGCTGCAGGACACAGATGGCACGAATACAGATTCAAATCCAATGGACATGACCCCAGTCCCCTCCAACAAACGCACGCAAACACAGGCACCTGTGACCATCCATATTCTGATAATCCCATCATCCCACCAATCCACCTGGCTGAAAGGCACCAGTTGGCAAAAAGATAATCCCCCTCCCATGAGCAGCACATCATGTAAACAGTCACAATCAGGCCCAATCCGTCACCATACAGTGCTACGTAGGAAATCGCTGCCAGTACAGTACCACGCAACGCAACCCAGAATGCGGAACACAATAAATGCTGATGAACTCACGAAACATAGCGCCAATAATAGGAAATAGATACATCACCTGCAATGAATTACGCAACACGTAGAGAAAGTGAAATAATATTTAAATGGACATCCAAATGACAAAGGGACAGCACAAAAATGCACTATAACACCAAAACATCCATCATCACCGAGGGCCGCATCCGCTACAATTGACCAGCTTCCACTTGTGTGACGCCCTGTCCCTTCATGTCACACAGGGCCTACATTAACGTCCCAAAAGGCAACATGGAAGGGGCAAGAACCGCAGGTCCGTCCCATGAGGCAGGCACTAGTCCAGCTGAATGGCCGAAATGTTACACCTAGCCACCAGTACTGCGTAAGGGCATGTGGCCCATTGGCGATCGTCCCATAAGATCGTAATGGTGCTCCACTGATTCACCCGAAGCTGCAGGTGTCGAGGGTAAAACCCATCTGGAGGAGTGGCGTACAGATGGCATCTGCAAAAGGGCACCAGATACCTGACACCCAAAAGAAAGACAAATCAACCGAATGCATTACGGGACTCCTGATGCATTACACACCTCATTACACACACAAAATACACACCCATATGCATGCACGGCCACTCCAACGGAACATATACCCCCCTAAAGTAGCAGCGAATCATAATGTAGACAACAGGGCTAAATAGACCATTGCCAACGTCTGTTACTGTCCATGCATCCATTCATCATTCCCACATCCCGCCATGCAATCGCATGTATATTCACTCACATAATATTAGAAGCTTCCATTGCGTCTGTGCGTAATGCAGTCTGCAAAAACCAGTGTGCACCTGGCCGGATCTTCAGTGTTGTGTGGCAACATGGATTATTAAACGTCCTGCCTTATCGGCCACTACGCTATTGCGCATGCCATTCAATTAATATCATTCATTGCTTGCTCGTTATGGGCCCTGTCCCAAGGACATTCTACAATAGAACGTTACATTTCCAGCAAGACCCGTGGGCGTATCCCCGCCGCTACTACAAGACCACGAACGCTGTCCTTCGAATTCCCAATTTGCAACATTACGCCCGAAACGCGTCTGTGAACGCCTGCATCCACTGATATATCAATGTAGTGCGGCTGTGTGTGATAATGCTAACTGGCTGCTATCACGATTTGGAGGCCACGCCCGTCGGTGAAGTTCGTAGTTGTGCTGCATGAGGGTCCTCCGTCGATCGAGCCCTACATACCACTGAGTCCCCACAAGTATGTCTGCGATAGCAAATACAGCATGTGTAACAATGTGAGCATAGCAAAATAATCTGTCAAAGTACATCACACTGCCATCGGGATTTGATACATGATTGCAATCCCAAGATGCCATGCGGCCTTATGCAGCCTTACGGGCGGGACGTGCTCGCCCAGAAGGGATTGCAGCTGCCACAGATTCATTCAATCAGCACAGGTGGAAGCCATACAGGCCGACAGCACATATATAGCAGACCCAAGCACCTCCCACGACCACTACCACTCCAAAATGCGACCAGCAGCACTAGCGATGGTGGCCCTGGGGGAGCAGATAGCACTGCAAGTACTTCAACTGGAAGAAGACGACGAACAACAACAGGTACAACAACCGGCCGCACAGGGGAGACGGAGGAGAAGGAGGAGGAGGAGGATGGGAAGGCAGGTGCAGCAAGGGCCACCAGCACAGCCACTACCACCACGCAGGCGGCCCGCAATCCAACGCATCCGTGCTGATCCGTTCAACCTCACTGCTGAACAGATCCACACCCTCTACCGTTTTGACCGGCAAACCATCATCTCCATTGTGGACATGACACAGGCAGACCTCGTGAGCATGATTGATAGCCCAACCGCCATCCCACCCCTACTGAAGGTGGTGTCTGTACTCCACTTCCTGGCCACAGGCACATACCAGCACACAGTCGGACAGTTGCGTGGCATTTCACAGCCACTGTTCTCACGGACACTCTTTCAAGTGCTCGATGCCCTCCTGAAGCACGCCGACGACCACATCACACTACCACGCACGGCCCAGGAGATGACCAACGCTAAAGTTGGATACCATGCACTTGGCGGCATCCCATGTTGAATTGGTTGTCCCACTTGCCATGGAGGTCCAGTACCGCAACCGGAAACAGTTCCATTCCATAAATGTGCAAATGGTGTGTGACGCGAACAAGATCTTCACGCATTGTTGTGCCAGATTTCCAGGATCCACCCATGATTCTATGGTCCTAAGGAACTCAAGAATACCCCGCTACATGGAGCGACACGCTGGGCACAGATCCTGGCTACTCGGTGAGTCTCATTCAATGCATGACATCGTGGCCCATTTGATGCGTCAATTATCTTGCAGGAAGGGGTGGGGGGGCCAATTAGCACTATCATTCCACTGACACCCTTTATCTGTCTCATATAGGTGATGCCGGGTATCCGCTGAGGAGATTGTTCCTGACACCAATACGGAACCCACAGAACCAGCATGAGGAGGACTACAACCATGCCCACTCACGTACCCGTGTGGTCATTGAACAGGCATTCGGCCTACTGAAGGCTCGTTTCCGCTGCCTCAGCAGGTCTGGCGGGGCACTCATGTACAGCCATGAGAAGGTTTCTAAGATGGTCATGGCATGTGTCATGCTGCACAACATGTGCGTACGTAGGAATGTGCCCATGCCCCCTGACGCTGAACTGCATGCACCTGAAGATGAAGGCTCTCACTACTTTTCTCTATTTGTGCCTTGTGTGTCTCAGTGGATGTTTCCATGGCTGCCCTAGAACCCCCGCATTCATTTGCATGGTCCTTGAGTAGCGTGGCCACTTCCTGCTGTTGCTCGATCAGCTGGTCGAGGGACTGTTGCCTCTGCTGGGCCATGGACATTTGCGGTGGTGTGACAGGGGGGCTGCTCAACACATGTTGCCTGGCACTGGACTTGTGGGGGTTGGCCAGTCGTCGTCTTCAGGGTGCCCCTGCGTGGTTTCGTCATGGTGTAGGGGATGGAACATGCAGGGGGATTGGGAAAGGTCATGGATGGTACCTACGTCGCCAGCACTGTTTTCCGTGTCGCAGCATGCTGGCATGACAGCTGTGTCACCTATGGTGCTGCTACCACCAGAAGCAGTGCCATCAGATACGTCCTTTGGGGGGACCTCTGGTGCTGGTGTTGTGGACTTGCTGGCTGCTGGGGTGCCTGTTGCAGTCCCCTCCAGTGTGCTGCCACTTGATTCCTGCTGCTGCCGTGTCTTGATCGTTGCACCTGAGGTGGAGGCTCTTGGGACGTTGGTCCTGGCCCTCTTTGCAGGCGTGCTGGTAGGGGTGTCCTGCAGCTCGTCGTTGGTATCAGACCCTGTGGTGGAGTAAAGAGGGGCGAGCGTTAGTTATGGGTCTGTGGGAATTGGAATGGCAACGTATCACATGCATTGGGGTGGTACATGAGGGTGATTTGGGACTGGGCCTTGGAGGTGGTCTCATTTTCGTGTGGATTTAGGATGCATTCATTTGGCTGCCTGCAGTTAGGGGGTGCATGCTGCACATGTAGGGGGTGTTTTTGGCTTTTTGATTGATTTGTTTATTTATTCTGACTTTTAGAGTGCGCTGTCAGGGCAAAGTATGTATTGCACTATGGGGTCACATGGTACTGCACATGTTCGTGCTTTGTGGATTTCGCATTGTTTCTCTTGGCCAACCTACCTGATTCTCCGGTTGTCGGCACTCCTTTCTCCATCCCTCCGACTCCCTCTATGCTCTCCATTACTATGGTGGAGGCGCAGATTCCCTCCCAGGGGGTCCACTTGATGGGCGATTCTGATCCCCCCCCGGTAGCTGTGCCGATGTTCCTGTTCGCAGAAAGTATGCTGCGTACGCGGATCCGCAGGTCGTCCCACCGCTTGCGACATTGCTGTGGCGTGCGGGGTGTTGTCCCCACCGCACTTACGCGCTGTGCCACCAGGGACCATATGGCCTTCATGTTGGCAAGGGCTGTCCTGGTCATTTGACTGGAGAAGACGACGGCGGCATTCTCCTGGAGGGTCTCGGTGAGCACGGTCAGTTCCTCTCGGGAGAAGTGGACCTGCCGCTTGCGATCACACGCTTTCTTGGCTACCTTTCCCATATTTATTTTTTTAACTGGGGTTGCTAACGGGTTGGGATGTGTGTCAGGGTCGGATTTTTAATGGTTGTGTTGGGATTCGGATTTTATAGTTGTGCGGCGTGCTGTTTCCCGTTCCGGCCACATGCTTTTACTTCCCTTTCCGTACTTTTACGGTGGCCGTAATTTGCGTTGGTCGCTCATTACGGTGACCGCTCATTACGGTGACCGCAAAGATGGGTGGCGGTATTGCACCTGGTGCAGCGTACGGCGGCGGTAAGGGGCGTTTTGGGGTCATTTCCGCCATCGCGGCCTTTCCGATTCCGCCATGGCGTGAGGCTCGTGCCCGATGGGTCGTAATTAGCCGCACTTTGCTCCCTCGTGCAATGGCGGAAACGCTATGTACGCCATCGCGGTCCGGTCTGTGGATTTCCGCCAGGGTCGTAATGAGGCCCATTGCGTTTTTCAATATGTTTACTACAGAAGGTTAGAAAGGTGCAAGAATCTGATATGAATGTGTCTAGCCTATAAAAATGAATCCTATGGGTTTCCAATGGGAAAACAAGTAGGAATTCCACATGACACTTTAACACAGGCACTGCATGTGTGTATTTCCTACAGGACACTAGGCAAGGAATAATAATAGTTTTATTTTTTATATCGTTGATAAAGTCCTTGACATTTCGTTATCCTGCCAATTACAGGCATTATTCTCAACTCATGAAATGTCATGCTAGTTATTGACCATGAGGGTTGAACACAGATCACAGCAGTGAGAGCTCAATTCACATGATTTCTTCGACAGCTCCCTACTGGAAATAGGACCTACAGGAGAGGCTCACTGGTTTCTATAGGAAATTATTTATGAGTACTGAAGGAAGATATGAGAAAACTATAGGTACCCCATGAAAATCATAAACGGAATAAACACATCACACGTTCCCAGGGACATGCTTTAAAGAATGCAACAATACTGTCCCTTAAGAATCGTAGGATATGCATTGCTTATTCGACACCCAGAGATGTGCTATAAGAAATGTGGAGAAGGCAAATATTAATCATAAGAATCACCATGAAAAAAGCCATTTCTGCTTGTTCTATGAAGATGTAACCATATTGTGCTCATAAATGATTTGCCCAATGAACATGTAGGCAAATGCACACTCCTCGCTCAGTTGGGATTCAGGATTCAAGTGCAGGCTTTACACAGGCTAGGAATGCATAGACGTCCTTAGATTAATATCAGCCTGGTGGTCAGTGGAAGTTCACTTTAATAGAAATGGTTTTATATCGTGTTTCATATCTCATTCCCCTGGTTGCTGGATGCAAGATGTGTTTGTGACCTCATGAGAGAATGTTGAGTGAATGTTGAGTGAATGTTAGAATATTTATGCATGAAGAGACTTCCAGGGGGAGTCAGTTGAGAGAAGATAGCCTGGGTGGTGGGAGCCAGTGTGTCCAACCTAGTCTGTGCTGGGTCTTGCAGGGAAGCTTGCATAAGATCTTACTGATGTAACTGAATAAAGGAACTTCATTTCAACTTACCTGATCTCCTGAGCATGCTTCAATACAACAAAACATTGTGAGTTTGGCAGTAATTCTGTGATTTTTCAGTGTAATTACTGCCAAACTAATTTATCGTTAGCGCCACTTGGTGGGGTAGATTTATCGCTGGATGGAGATTGATGGTAAGGTGGTGGTGTTCACCCTTTTTGAAGTCCATAGGACCCCATTGGAATTTTTGTGGATTTAATATGAGCAATAATTCCAGCCTGGTAAATATGCTGATTTTTGGAGGGTAAAGCAGAGGATTTAACTCCAGCTACACTGTGGAGGTGAATCTGTGGAATCTTTCAATTCACCTCCAACCTCAGATTCAGTGGTGCCGTAAAATTGACAGTCATTCCGTTACTGACAAAGTGGCGGTAATGGAATTACCTCCAAAATGTACTTGCACAACCAAACTCGTAATGACCCCTCCTTGACCATCATTGAAAATCATCCAGAGCTAGTTGCATCACTGATACTGACACGAGAACGTAGATATCATACAGGGAATGGTAGGCATTACGAGACGCGATGTGCAAGCCGTAAAGTGCTCGACTCGAATCATGCTTCCGATCAATAAAATGATGCTTTCAACCAGTTTGAGTCAGTCAAACTCCTCTAGTGCTGGTTTGGGAAGCAGAGACGTCATTTGGTGGTATCCAGGGCTTGCAACTGCTACTCCTGGCTCCCCCTCTGCTACCCGTAGACCTGTCTTTGTGACCCCTTGGCCACTGGACAAAGAAGCAGTGCCAAGAGCAGATATCTGTGTTGCACCTGAAAAAGGCGGTTGTAAGCTAAATGCAGCTTAATGTGCCACAGCGTTTTTCGCCTGGAATGCTGGATTTTTATGTATATTGGAGTTGTTGAATAGTGTATATGATATCATATGATCAAGATTATTAATGTAGAATATGTCTAAAAACTCATGTATTGAAGAACATGAACCCTTGCGAATGATCGTCATGCACAAATAGTTTATAACATATGTATTAATGGTACACTAAGGTACATAGTTGTACACATAAAATGTATATGAGATCACATTATGAGGTGCTATTCATATAACTGCATTTGGTATAATACAGCAGTAGATCAACATGTAAGCATATTCTGAAACCAGGAATGTATCTATGTATAAACCGTCTGCATGAGATGATTGAGACAGGCAATGCAGTAGACACCCAAGGTCAATGTAAACAAAGGAAGTAACATCAATGTAAGCAATAGCTAGGATTCTCTCACAGATCGAACAGACACACTAACATAACACTTATGAGGATCTTCATGTTCCTCTTTTTGGATAGCTACATTGAAAGCAGAATTATTATTACGGGACACGTAGTGGACAGCATTGTTTAACAGTCAGGTAGGCATTATTATGGATTACAACAATTGTTTTCTATTTATTTAAATTTAATTGCAACGACTAGGTATAAAAAAATGAAGATTTTATTTTGCTAATCTTTCAGCTATATGTAAGTAACAATAATGCTGAGATCAAAGACAGAAGACTGGTTAACCAATCGACCCACTGGTTCATTACTTTGCAGAAGGTGATTTCTTCTTTGGAGAATCTTGTCAGAAATGAAAGTCAAATCTCAGTAAAAGATCATCCAAAAACAAGAGCAACACTGATTTGAGTTTTTCTATTTATTTTGTAGATATTATTGATAGGTTGAAGTTTGAAGCTAGAAGATTGTACTTCAATTGTACACCTTGTGAACCTTTTGCTCCTGAAGAAGGGAGATTGCCTCACGAAACACATCGAGCTCTTTCACTGCATGCTGAATGTTAATTTGATAACTCTTCATGTATTATGAATAAAACACTTGTTTATGAAATCGCTTATGGAGTTGATGCATGCAAAAACTGTTTTATGACCAATACCGCTTAAATTTGAAAATCGAGAAATCAATATTGACTTGTATTCAGGATACAAACTATTGACTGACCAGTGTGTCAGTATAAGAGGGTGCAGGGGACGGGAGTGTCCACCAACTAAGGACAATGTATTTTCTTGTGATTTCTTATTAACAACTTAGTGCCAGAGTCATACTATTCTCCACTGCACCCGTTAAACATAGGAAGAATCTTCATAATTCTTAACAATTTACATTTGATTAAGGTGTACATACCATATCTCTCTTGTATACTCCATTTGGGGATAGCCAGGAGTAGCAACTACTACCACTGGCTCCCCCTCTGCTCTAGACCTGTCTTTGCGACCCCTGTTCCACTGAACAAAGAGGCAGTGGGCAAGAGCAGATATCTGTGTTGCACCTGAAAAAGGCGGTTGTAAATGTAGCTAAATGTGCCACAGCATTTTTCTCTTGGAATCTAGACCTCGTTAGCTGGAGAAATAACAGGGATTCAGGAAAAACCATAAAGCCGCCATCACTAACAGGTTGGCAGTCCATTAGTGAAGAATGCCAGAATGGTTCGGTTCAGAGGCGGTGCTGTCTGTGCAGCTCATACCCAGTACTGTAGCAACAGGAAGGGTATGGGGGATAGGTCTAGCTAGTTGGGAGTGGGTAAGAGCAGTCTGCAGTACTCAGTGACAGCACAGCGTGAATGCAAATCTCATCAGTGTTTCTCGTCTGCTTTACACATCCAGTGAGCCACTGGGCTTGTGATGAGAGGAGTGTGTCCCAGTGGCTTCTGCCACCAATCCTGCCCGGGCACTGTGTGACCTGATCCAGATCTGCCAGACCTACCTCAAAGGCCCAATGTATTTAGATGCATGGTAAGATAATTAATGTACATGAAGTTGCCCTCCGCCTTTGAAGTAAACCATCTGTTGCTTCCTTAAGCAAACAATATATATATTTGGAAGGATAGCTAAGGGGCAACGCACTTGCTTTGGGAACAAGAGGATGTAGTGCAACATGGGTTCAGTTCCTGTTCCAGTGCTTAGAAGCTGGACGAGGCTGTCATTAAGTAACATATAAAGGACCAAAGAAGTTAATAAAATGGGCCTTTTCTAGGGGTGATATCATGGAGCTACTGCTGCTGTTTACATTTTAAAATTTAAAAAACTGCCAATTATTTTGGCCTGCAACACACCCTTCCCCTCCATCTCCCATCTAACAAAAGAAACTGGGGGTTACTTATCAAATAAGCAAAACAGAAAGGTGATGGCTGGAAGTTTTCAAATCATTTATATCCACTGGCACAGCTGTGGGTGTGAGGTGTGTGCTTGAGGCTCAGTGTTATGGAGGCTGGTACTGGAGTCTTAAGATGTTGTGCTAGTGACTTATAGATGTTAGGAGAGAGTGTTTGATACGTAATGTGTTGTAAGAGAGTTGAAATGCATTGAATGTAGATATAAGATGTTTGAGGAGGGTAATTGAGACTCACACTGTTGGGGTGTTGAAGGAGGGTACTGGAGACTTAGGTTTCTAGTTAGCTTGAGGTTAATTGTTTTGAAGAATGCTAGAGACTTAAGTTACTGAAAAGTGGCACTGTGTAAGCACGAAGGTGTTGGAGCAAGGCATTGGAGGTGTAAGGTTTTTGACGGTGGCAGTAGGTGCCAGACATTTAAACGTTGTTGACGGAGGGCCCTTAGTGACTTGCAGTGGATGGTACAGTGCCCCTGGTGAAAATGGTTGGGGGATATTCAGACTCTGGGTGACTGGTGGGAGTGGGTTGCTATGCAATGGTTCATAGTGCACTATTGGCAAGAAAATCCCTGTGTGTATTGTCCAAGTGTAAAAGCATGACATGGTACAGTCTCCGATAGTCTTCTGGTTGGACTTGTGTTAGTCAGTTGCTGTTTCCAGTCTGTGGCCAGACACTTGGCAGGCATTGAATGTCTGAACTTTGGGGTTTCGGCCTCTTCGGGATGCTCTGTCTCTTTACAGTTTAGCCCGAGTGATGTACACTAGCGCAGGTTGTTGTGTTTGAGTTTGCTTACATTCACAGTAATTTGGTCATATGGCCTATGCACACTGATATTAACATTAAATATGGTGTCCCATTCCTGTATGAAATGTATATCATATTTCAGTGACATCATAACCATATTTTCAGAGTGTACTGAGGAACAATGCTATGTGATGCCACTTCCTGTTTTGTCAAGGGGTGAACGATCGTGTGCCATCACTTCCCGTGGTGTTACTTGGGGCGGGGTCAAATTACATCACTTCCTGTGATGTCATCAGAAGTCAAGGGTCATGTGATGTCACTTCTGCTACCCCTGGCATTTTGGTGAAATGACGTCCCTGTTGGGAAGGTGTTTAAACTGAGCCTTTTGAACAGAAGATTTGCCTCACTGATGAGCCCCAACAAGGGCGAAACATGTTTGGGGATGCTTGTGGTCTCGTGCGGAAGGGATGTGACCTAGCAGTTCGGGCTGGACTGCCCCTTTTGGGGTGGGGCCAAGCCTGATTTGCATATGGTCCTTCCCCTTCTGTAATGGCTTGGCAGGCGAAGAACGGTTGTCTGGAGGGTTGCCCAGAGCAACGCCAGTGGTTAAGATTCATTCTAAACCTTCCAGCCATCACCTCTTTGTTTTTGGTTTGTCACCCCGAGTGTGATGGGTATGCCCAGACGTGGGTCCCGTGCCTGCTGGGCCTAGAGACCCAAGCTACTCCTCACTGGTGAGCCCCAACAAGGGTGAAACATGTTTGGGGATGCCTGTGGTCTCGTGCAGAAGGGATGTGACCTAGCAGTTCGGGCTGGACTGCCCCTTTTGGGGTGGGGCCAAGCCTGATTTGCATATTGTCTTTCCCCTTCTGTAATGGCTTGGCAGGTGAAGAACGGTGGTCTGGAGGGGTGCCCAGAGCAACGCCAGTGGTTAAGATTCATTCTAAACCTTCCAGCCATCACCTCTTTGTTTTTGGTTTGTCACCCAGAGTGTGACGGGTATGCCCAGACGTGGGTCCCATGCCTGCTGGGCCTAGAGACCCAAGCTACTCCTCACTGATGAGCCCCAACAAGGGTGAAACATGTTTGGGGATGCTTTTGGTCTCATGCAGAAGGGATGTGACCTAGCAGTTCGGGCTGGACTGCCCCTTCTGGGGTGGGGAGAAGCCTGATTTGCATATGGTCTTTCCCCTTCTGTAATGGCTTGGCAGGCGAAGAACGGTGGTCTGGAGGGTTGCCCAGAGCAACGGCAGTGGTTAAGATTCATTCTAAACCTTCCAGCCATCACCTCTTTGTTTTTGGTTTGTCACCCCGAGTGTGACGGGTATGCCCAGACGTGGGTCCCGTGCCTGCTGGGCCTAGAGACCCAAGCTACTCCTCACTGATGAGCCCCAACAAGGGCGAAACATGTTTGGGGATGCTTGTGGTCTCGTGCAGAAGGGATGTGACCTAGCAGTTCAGCCTGGACTGCCTCTTTTGGGGTGGGGCCAAGCCTGATTTGCATATGGTCTTTCCCCTTCTGTAATGGCTTGGCAGGCGAAGAACAGTGGTCTGGAGGGTTGTCCAGAGCAACGCCAGTGGTTAAGATTAATTCTAAACCTTCCAGCCATCACCTCTTTGTTTTTGGTTTGTCACCCGAGTGTGACGGGTATGCCCAGACGTGGGTCCCATGCCTGCTGGGCCTAGAGACCCAAGCTACTCCTCACTGATGAGCCCCAACAAGGGTGAAACATGTTTGGGGATGCTTTTGGTCTCGTGCAGAAGGGATGTGACCTAGCAGTTCGGGCTGGACTGCCCCTTCTGGGGTGGGGAGAAGCCTGATTTGCATATGGTCTTTCCCCTTCTGTAATGGCTTGGCAGGCGAAGAACGGTGGTCTGGAGGGTTGCCCAGAGCAACGGCAGTGGTTAAGATTCATTCTAAACCTTCCAGCCATCACCTCTTTGTTTTTGGTTTGTCACCCCGAGTGTGACGGGTATGCCCAGACGTGGGTCCCGTGCCTGCTGGGCCTAGAGACCCAAGCTACTCCTCACTGATGAGCCCCAACAAGGGCGAAACATGTTTGGGGATGCTTGTGGTCTCGTGCGGAAGGGATGTGACCTAGCAGTTCGGGCTGGACTGCCCCTTTTGGGGTGGGGCCAAGCCTGATTTGCATATGGTCCTTCCCCTTCTGTAATGGCTTGGCAGGCGAAGAACGGTTGTCTGGAGGGTTGCCCAGAGCAACGCCAGTGGTTAAGATTCATTCTAAACCTTCCAGCCATCACCTCTTTGTTTTTGGTTTGTCACCCCGAGTGTGATGGGTATGCCCAGACGTGGGTCCCGTGCCTGCTGGGCCTAGAGACCCAAGCTACTCCTCACTGGTGAGCCCCAACAAGGGTGAAACATGTTTGGGGATGCCTGTGGTCTCGTGCAGAAGGGATGTGACCTAGCAGTTCGGGCTGGACTGCCCCTTTTGGGGTGGGGCCAAGCCTGATTTGCATATTGTCTTTCCCCTTCTGTAATGGCTTGGCAGGTGAAGAACGGTGGTCTGGAGGGGTGCCCAGAGCAACGCCAGTGGTTAAGATTCATTCTAAACCTTCCAGCCATCACCTCTTTGTTTTTGGTTTGTCACCCAGAGTGTGACGGGTATGCCCAGACGTGGGTCCCATGCCTGCTGGGCCTAGAGACCCAAGCTACTCCTCACTGATGAGCCCCAACAAGGGTGAAACATGTTTGGGGATGCTTTTGGTCTCGTGCAGAAGGGATGTGACCTAGCAGTTCGGGCTGGACTGCCCCTTCTGGGGTGGGGAGAAGCCTGATTTGCATATGGTCTTTCCCCTTCTGTAATGGCTTGGCAGGCGAAGAACGGTGGTCTGGAGGGTTGCCCAGAGCAACGGCAGTGGTTAAGATTCATTCTAAACCTTCCAGCCATCACCTCTTTGTTTTTGGTTTGTCACCCCGAGTGTGACGGGTATGCCCAGACGTGGGTCCCGTGCCTGCTGGGCCTAGAGACCCAAGCTACTCCTCACTGATGAGCCCCAACAAGGGCGAAACATGTTTGGGGATGCTTGTGGTCTCGTGCAGAAGGGATGTGACCTAGCAGTTCAGCCTGGACTGCCTCTTTTGGGGTGGGGCCAAGCCTGATTTGCATATGGTCTTTCCCCTTCTGTAATGGCTTGGCAGGCGAAGAACAGTGGTCTGGAGGGTTGTCCAGAGCAACGCCAGTGGTTAAGATTAATTCTAAACCTTCCAGCCATCACCTCTTTGTTTTTGGTTTGTCACCCGAGTGTGACGGGTATGCCCAGACGTGGGTCCCATGCCTGCTGGGCCTAGAGACCCAAGCTACTCCTCACTGATGAGCCCCAACAAGGGTGAAACATGTTTGGGGATGCTTTTGGTCTCGTGCAGAAGGGATGTGACCTAGCAGTTCGGGCTGGACTGCCCCTTCTGGGGTGGGGAGAAGCCTGATTTGCATATGGTCTTTCCCCTTCTGTAATGGCTTGGCAGGCGAAGAACGGTGGTCTGGAGGGTTGCCCAGAGCAACGGCAGTGGTTAAGATTCATTCTAAACCTTCCAGCCATCACCTCTTTGTTTTTGGTTTGTCACCCCGAGTGTGACGGGTATGCCCAGACGTGGGTCCCGTGCCTGCTGGGCCTAGAGACCCAAGCTACTCCTCACTGATGAGCCCCAACAAGGGCGAAACATGTTTGGGGATGCTTGTGGTCTCGTGCAGAAGGGATGTGACCTAGCAGTTCAGCCTGGACTGCCTCTTTTGGGGTGGGGCCAAGCCTGATTTGCATATGGTCTTTCCCCTTCTGTAATGGCTTGGCAGGCGAAGAACAGTGGTCTGGAGGGTTGTCCAGAGCAACGCCAGTGGTTAAGATTAATTCTAAACCTTCCAGCCATCACCTCTTTGTTTTTGGTTTGTCACCCGAGTGTGACGGGTATGCCCAGACGTGGGTCCCATGCCTGCTGGGCCTAGAGACCCAAGCTACTCCTCACTGATGAGCCCCAACAAGGGTGAAACATGTTTGGGGATGCTTGTGGTCTCGTGCAGAAGGGATGTGACCTAGAAGTTCAGCCTGGACTGCCTCTTTTGGGGTGGGGCCAAGCCTGATTTGCATATGGTCTTTCCCCTTCTGTAATGGCTTGGCAGGCGAAGAACGGTGGTCTGGAGGGTTGCCCAGAGCAACACCAGTGGTTAAGATTCATTCGAAACCTTCCAGCCATCACCTCTTTGTTTTTGGTTTGTCACCCCGAACCAGGTCAACCTACAGCACTTATTAGTGAGCCAGATAAGCCGTTGCCTTTGACTGAGCCATCCATCCACCTTAAGGAGATAAATTAAGGGCCACTGAGTAGGGTTATAATGCCACATTCAATTTGTCATGTGCACTGTAATAAATGCTAAATATCATATGATTGAATCAGTTTGATCTGGAAAAGCGTTAATATCAGAGTATTATCTCAAATCAAATAAAACAAACTCAATCAAAATTAAAGGAAAAGAGAAAAAAGTGGGTTGAGCCTACAAGTAATCGTATACTTTTATGCCACTCAAATAGAGTTTGGAATCTTCCAAATCATTTTGAATTTGAGATCCAAATGGTTTGAATCAATGGAGCCGATTCAAACCAATGCCAGATCTGGTACGGTCCATTGACCTATAATTCTGAGTCCCACGCGATGATCCGTGATGGTCAAATACAGTCAAATTCATGAGTTAAAGTGACATACAATGAATTGAGCTTCATTTGCCTGTTCAATGCTCAGATGCACAAGGTGCCCCCCCCCCCCCCCCCCCGAGGGTTCTGAGCGAGCTCCTGGGCATTACACCTTTCCAGCCTGCACTCCCCAGCGGTTTCCACTATGTCAGAGTTGGCCAGTCATGGGGAACCTACAAGATGTGGAAAAAAGACAGTCACCATGTTCTGTAGGAGTGCGTTTAGGATGTTTATCGCGCTTCCTTCTGTAAAGAGGAAATGAAATTTAAAATACATTTTAATCCACTGATGCCACTCTGAAGTTGTACATCAAGGCACTTATGCATCACCACAACCGCTACCGCTGCATGATGACGCCTTGCCGCCCCCAACTTACCTACTGCTGCACCATCCCCCTGACCTCCACTCTTGTCCTCTGTGGACTTGAACCAGTAAACAATTCAATTTGCAACTTGTACCCTATACAGCATCCCACACTCTACTCTCCCACCCAATCCCGCTGCCTTCACACTGCATGGCTTTCAGTACACCACTGTTCACTCCCTAACTTTCTCCTACTCATCTTCAAATCCATCCATTGGATTCTTTTGCATTCCAGTACACCCCTCTTCCCACCATCTGATTTCAAGCCTTACTTAGGGCCTGATTCATTGAACGTTCTCATATGGGATTGCGCCATTATAAAACACTTGAATCAGTCCCTTAATGTCTCCGTGCCCCCACCCATCCTGCAATGCCTCCCATTTGCCTTTCTCACTTCCCAAGAGTGGAACTCCTTAGCCGCCTCCTTCATCAAAAACATACTCATTTTCCAATCATTCAAAATCGGATCTATTGAGCAAAGATCCTCTCTAACGGTTTCCTGCACTAACCCGTCACATGAAAACATCTCGCCTGCGACCAGCCTCCCCCTTCATCGTTTCACAGCTGTTAATTAAGGTACAAAATCCTCCTCTATTCTTCATGTGGTTGTTTTTTAAGAAAAAAGTTTTTAAAAACACAGGATTTTGCAGAGATTATACCTTTATTGGATTATCTACATAACTGTGTCTGATAGCACTCAAGACCACATGGCTATCAGAGAGATTGCTCTGCTCTCCATAGTGAGCTTGGAGCAATGTGTTTCTGATGGAAGCCCCATGTCCTCTACAAAACAAATACCCTCGATAAGACATCACTATAACTCAAGCGAGCTCCACAAGGATGTCAACAATTGAATTATGTAAGATCAGTAGCTACCATTGCGTCCTCTCATTGAACATACATTCTACAAAAAGTACAGTTCTGCAGCGTATGATGACATCAGACGCAGTGGACAGTGGAGACAGGGACTTTGGGGGCCCGGCAAAGCCACCCACTCAGCGAGTAGTTTAAGGAAGGCCACCCAGGTCCTCCTACCCATTCCTGGCCTTCTGTCTCCTTTCCGCCCAACACTATGAGGCTCAAAGATTCTGAATCCCTAACTCCATTCATCCGCATTCATGACTCCAGACACTATTAGAAGGGGAGACTAGGATGTTGCAATTTCCAAACAGCAAGCACAGTCTAACACAGTGAACCACAAGGGAAGTTGAGGATGTTGAGCGAACATGTTCTGCACGCTAAACCAAAGACCCCATCATATCCGTGCCAGGAGTCTGCTGCAGCACAAGGTTCAGGGGAGACTGTTAATATATGTTAAATTAGGAGACAATATAGTGGAAGAGCAAACAACACACACACTGAGCCAGGGAAGCCTGAGCAGGTTCATGCACTGCCATGACAGGAGTTCTTGATTGCAAGATGGCAGGACCCATAAATAAAGCCACACCCGCAGACCCACGACCTGACCACAAACACTAGTAGCTACACCTGGCTATCAGCCAATCACACACATTCACTACAAACAGGATCTCGCTGTCCCTAGTTAGGATCTAATTGCCCCAATTCCCTATGCGCACTGGGTACCAAAGGGGACCTCGACAGCTTAAGGGCGAGGGTGTTTGGAGAGAGGTGGACAGCGTGGGGGTGAAGGAAGTAGGCCAGAAAGGAGGAGGAAGGGAAAAGTATCAGCGAGAGGATGGAGACTGAGAAGGAAAAGGCGGGGGAGGAGTGTCATGCCGCACCGCTGGAGCATGTGGAGACGCTGCTGTCTTGGACAAGGGATGGTTCCATCACGGTCAGAGTGCAAAGAACAACTAGCGGTCTAGTTGTTTTACAAGATGGCTGCCTCCCATTTATTGGAGCTTCCGAGCAGCATCTCACTGTGTTGCAATCCTTTTACAAAGGACGCAGGGTTAGACACTCATTTGTTTTAGTGCTCCCTTCCTTTTTGCCTACCGTGGATCTACAGCCCTTCTGTTCCTCCGAGCCATATTTTTTCCTCTTCCCTCCATCCCCACCCTTGCTTCTCTGTACTGTTTGGCTGTGCGTTCTTCCTCACGTCCTCATATCTCTTTTCTCATAGTTATTTATTTTCAATGTTACCAAACACTGTTCAACAGATACCACATTTTTCTTCTCCTTCTATAAAAATTATGAATAATCATAATAATGGAGACTGATATAGCGTGTTTAGTTTCAATACCCATCCCTTTCCATAATGTACATGCATAAGTGTCATGTATATATTTTCTATAGCAGTTTAAAAAGGGCAACTTGGTGGGCATTCACATTCCTACCATAGTCTTCATAACCTGGAAGATATCTGACAACCCCTTTCTGAGCACCTTTTAAATCTTGGTTGAGAGTCATCTGTATTGGGTTGAAAAGCTATATATAAAATAGCACTGCCTTATAAGACAACGGTAATGTTCCCTAGTGTAGAGGAGGAGCCAAGTGCCTCTACCGGACATCCCGCCCCCATATTGCCTATATGTTGGAAACCTGAAAATGCGATATGCACAATGCCAATAATGGTCCCTATACCACGAAGAAACCTCGAAACAAGGTATCCATTGAGAAAGCCCTATATGATGTACCCATGGAGAAATTGCAGTCTTTTAAAGGAGGTTCCAGAAGAAGTGTGAAGATGAGTGAAAGAGAAGACTGGTGTTGCCACATGAAGCAGAAATGATGCACCCAGAAGAGATGCCAATGAAGAGAATATATAGACCGTATAGATGGCGAAGTGAAGAATTGAGTAACATTTCATGTGTGGAATGAAGAATGCACGTGCGAAGAGCACTGAAGAAAATGCAAGCCGTTTTATAATTGTACATATGCCGAAACGCAAGTAGACTAAGTAATCATGAAGGCTGTCTCTACGTAGTGAATAGACTGCCGCCATTATATATATGTTTATAGAATCTGGATGTTCCACAAAGTGTTTTAGCAAACTAGGACCCCATGAACAGAAGAGCTGAAAGTGTGGTGCAGTTGAAGAAAACAGCTGACAACAAGGGAAGATTCGAGAAAGGTTACCTGACCCAGTGTCAAGAGTTGGAGCAGCCAAAAAATTGGTTATCTATTCGAGATGATACAATGAACGTGAGAAGTGAGGCGTGCTCCTGTTGAGGTCTAATGGAAAAACATTAGTAAGTGCCAGGTATTATTCATTTAATAAGAAGGAGCTCAAAACATGGTCTCCTGTCAAATGGTCCAGATGAAAATAGACTTTGGGCAAGCTGCACCAAGACTTGAAGATAAGACCATGCTCACACTCCCTTCTATTCTCAGACGCAGTGATACTTTGCAAGGCCGAGTTCAAAGACTAATTGAATGGCAGATGGCAGGAGTGATGATGGATGATGGCTCATTGGGTGGAGAGGTATGGTCAAGTCCAACCCTCCAGCACCTTGGGTACCAGCTTGCGTGCACCTAGCGAGTGAAATATTCCAGAAAGGTACAAGTGTGCCATCCAATTGTAGAAGACCACGTAGCAACAAGCTCTTCAGTTTGAAAACCATTGAAACATTGTGTATTTCATGACAGCGAAGATGACTTGCACTAGGGGTGGGCATAGCTGTCCACCTGACTTTAGAGACCCAATTACAATCCTAGCCCCCATAGAAAGTATACGTAGATGTTCCCGTAGACCAACGACAATTTCACAGAGGTTTTCTTTTTTTACCACGTAGTATGACATCATGTATGATGAGTTTTTGCTATAAAAGAATGTTTTTTTATTAAATGCGTTGAGAGATATGCTGTGAGACATCCGTTAATGTCCATTGAACTCCCTGTTTTAGATAATTATTAATAAAACAGCTAAAGATTTGCCAACTTTCTGAGTCGGTCTTATCATTGATGTATGAGTAACTTCTGCATCCCCATCCATCCATAGAGCGCTACCTCGCTTAAAAGGGCCTACGCGATCAGTAGCGAAAAGCTTGCATTTCAGCAAATGTGCATACCCACAATGCCTTGCACATGTGGCTCGGAACCAAAGGTGAAATTCCAACTACGGATACCGGGCGACACTGTTGCATGTGTGACTTGGCTGAAATGGCTTCTTTGACTTTCACTAGTCGTGGTTGAGGGTTATCACTACTAGCTCTCATTTTTGACAGTGTTTATTTTTTGTTCGGAAACTTTTCGCCAAGTCTTTGGAACCCATTTTAATCATATATGTTTGGAACCACAGGCAGTAGTACTCATGACTGTAAGGGCAACTAGGGAGCTAAACTCGCTTGCAGAATTTGTGAGCGAGAGCTAGGTCTCATTGTCCAAGACTGGGGATCCATCCTTTTGCTTTTCAGGAGGAAACAGTTTTTGGGTGAGAGTACCCTGACAATTCCCTATCAGAATACTTAGCATTTAATCTGATGTACAATGGAATACATACAAATAGAGGGACAAATGGTGTTTGTAACAGGCTTTTTATTTGTTGTTGTTCACACATAAATGATAATACCCACAAAAAATACGCTTCTTTGAGGAGGCAGATTTTAAGCCCTTTATCCAGGATTAAAGGGGTTGAAGGTCATTTCTGCTTGTTCCACTGTTCAATGGGCTGCAACAAATGAATGACCTTCATACAATGTATAAGGCACTTGCACAGTGCTTCGCCCCTAGCAAAGTCTTGGAGTCCTCCATGCTTTTCTACCACTCTTCTATTTGCCTCCAGCACTATGGCAGCCACAGAACGACTAACTTTCCTTTGGGGTTCACCTGTAACCGTGAGCCGAAACCTTTCCTGAAAGCCTTCTGGAAGATGATTTAGTTCCTTGAAAATGTATGAAGGTTGACCATAGGGGTGGATAACCTTAAGCAATGTCATTGTTTTAAGATGCTATTTGGGCCCCATATCAAAAATCCCCAAACAGATTCTTGATGCTAGCCTTTGTTTGTATTCACTGCCTTTCCCACCACACAATCTGAAGCAAGTTCCCTCTTTACACCTACTCCAATCCAAAACTCTTTACTTCCTTACTATCCTCAAATTCCTAAAGCTACCTCTTAATTGCGAACATTCTTCCTCCGTGCAACCATCAGATTTGGTGCTATCAAGGGGTCGCTTATAAAACTAAATAACCTTTCACAATATGTTGAGACTCTAGCAAGAGCTAGACAAGTCTTGGAACATACAGGGAGAAGACTAACCACCAGGAAAGGGAGGTTGTGCTCCTATTGTACCCGTTCCTAGTTCTGGTATCCTAAGTAATGCAACAGAGACCCGCTGTTAAACACACAAGTTCAGCACACAAGTTATGTACTGGGGCAAAGAGTGACAAAGGAGATATGCATTAGATATTCCACTTTTCTAGTGGATATTTGCTTGCAGAAGTAAATATCAACAGGTGAGACTGGTGGGCAGCAGAGGCAGAAAGTCTGGAGAAATGGCAAAATAATTTTAATTGGAAAGAGGTGGAGAATTCAGGAACTGCTAATGAACTCAGAATGCTATGGGATAGATACAGGGGGGAAATAGGACTGGGGAAGTGAAGGTAAATCTGCAGATCTTGTTACGTTGTACATCATGAGTAGGTACGGGAGGCTAATTCCTGCCGGTAGTGTTTGCCTGCTCTTACATTCTATGCTACCCTGTAAGTTCGTTACCTGCTTCATTTCTGGTAATTATCATTGTCACTATATTTTCCACATCTCCACCAGCAACTTAAGCAGTATTGTCCATGCCAGTGGGCATATGGCCTCTGTTGTGTCTGCAAGCCCGATTAATGGGCGTCAGCAAAGCGAGGACACATAAGGATGGCTGAGGGACACATAAGAGGCTGCATTGCTCACTGGCAGGGGCAATACTGCTACTAGCACTTGCCAGGGTACAGGCAGCCATTTGTGGCAGCCAGCATTCTATTTCTCAGTCTTTTCCTCTCTCTCTTCTGGTGTTCCACAGGGCTCTGTCCTAGGCCATCTTCTGTTCTGTGGTTGCACCTTTTCTTTATCTTCCTTGATTCTTGACTTTAGCTTTCAAGATCATCTGTACTCGGCCCAAATGCATATTTTTCTTTCTTTTCCCTTATTTATCGACTCCATTCATCACAGTTTCTCTTCCTGTCTTTTGGCCGTCCAGTGTTAGACGACCTGGCAACCTACTAGAGTGCATGCCTGAGCCAATCCTACCCTAGAGTCAAGGTGAGAGATTGGGGTGAAGAGGGGGTTGGGATCCTGCCACCCTCCCCTCCCCCACTAAATTCATGACAAGAAAGAAGGCCAGGAAACACTGCAAATATCCATTCTATTTTAGACTAATTCCTAATGGACCAATGATTGACAAATACATTGAGAGGTATCCCCTCAGCCAGCCATACAGACCAGGTGTGGTACAGATCTATCCCTGTGTGGATGAAGAGCCGCAGGCCATGGTCAGAGAGACCTATATGTACAGTCTGCACTAGAGCACCAAGAAGCCATGCTGCTGATATCCAACGACATAGCAGCGTTAGGCATGAAGCACACGTGCCATCAGCACTTCGGGACGCAAACACACACTTGAATACATGAAGAACATGAGCGTACAGTTCTGTAGTTAGAAGACAGATACATATACATACTGTCATTGCTTTTATTATTTTTGCCATTTGCCAAATGCAGCAACGCAGAAAATGCAAGGCACAAGAGATCCTGAGCAAAGCTTGCAGATGCTTAAACGCAAATAACCCTGTGGAACTGCAGGAGCAACTATGGGACCTGACAGAACCAAGTGTGACTAACCTATGGTGAATATAGTATAGCATGAATGATGTTTTCTTTTATTTATTTTTATTTTTAATGTTTTATTGGTTTAAAATAAGGAAAAAAAAGAAATGACCGAACAGGGCCATAACTACATAAACCTTTAACATTATTACATTGTCATAAAATACATAAATTACTCCTCCCAAGATTTCATAAACAGAAGATATGCAAAAATAAATCCTTAGTCCTTTTCATTCTGTTCAGTCTTGATCTTTAAAACTCTTTCAATTATTTTCATTACCGCAATTACTAAGGCAGTGTTTGCTCCCAGGATTACATCAATGATGTAGAAACCACATTATAAGGTTTAGGAAAATTACAGCAGGCCTCAAGTCTCTGAGCAAGAGACGAGCTCAGCTGATGCAGGCTGGACAGAGAGTAAGATGTGTGAGACAGGGCCTGCAGCTAAGGTCATGAGATATGGAGGACATTCCAATCACCTAACGACAAAGGGACCAGCTGCAGAAAATACAAATAATTCAATGGTGCAGAGCTCAGATTTGTGATCTCTGAACACGTGACGCACCCAAAGCAGACAAGGCACAGCAATTGATGGTGGGAAAGGAGAACCTATCCCAGGCTGCCAGACACAGACCGCAACAAGTATGTAACAGTATGCAACAAGTGTTGCGGCAGACACGAGAGCACTGTCATAAGGCAAAGGTGGTGCACACAAGTAACAATACAGACACATAATCATTCTCATCACCTTGAAAAGGTACACAGTGAGCTGAGGGTCCCAGGCATGGGGATGTCAGCTCTAGCCAATCACAGTTTAGTGCCTAGGGGTGGGTAGCCACGGGCAAGAACCAATGGTAAGTCCACAACCTGAGTATGCGATATATAGGTATACCAGAATTTGGGCGCTGTGGCTCAATGTTGAAGGAGCTGTAAGAAATATATATACTAATCAGCTGCAGACTATGGCACGACCAGGCTAACCCCTGCCTGGTTTATTATTAGAGTAACGGCTGAGTGCCAGAGTCAATGCGCTGAAACAGAATTGTATGGCTTATAACTTGAATTGTTCAATTAATGAAAGTATTTTCAATATCATGAAACAAATGAAGTTTAATGTCGATTTTAATGATTTTGTGCCATGCCAACACGTGTTTCAACCTATGCGGACTCTGTCAAGTTGAGGTTAACAAAATCTGTGTCTTAATTTATACCCAAACAAATAAAAAGGGTACATTTCATCATCACATTATCATTTCTTTAAGGAGAATGAAAACAATTCATAATGTTGGGAAGAAATCAATAAATCAGTAAATGATAACCAAACAAAGTGATGCGTTGAATGTATAACGCAAATAGCATGGTGAAAGGAAGATGGGGATGGGAGGAAATAAAAAAGAATAGGAAAGTGTAAGAGTTCAACACATTCCTGGTTGTTTGTTCACAACACTGCAACAATGTAATAGTTGGTGAATTGGGGATGGAACAGGCTAGCCACCTGACACGCGAGTGCCAGTAGAATAACATCTATAGTGTATTGTATGGGTGATAGAATACTCAATACCCAATCACTTGGCCCAATAGGTTTCTGGAGAGGGGCACACGTTGTGATGAAGTTTTGACGTAATTGGAGGGTAAAACGTGCCTGCCAGCTGAGGAGGAGCGAGATATGCATGAATTGTTTCTGTTCCTGTGCTGATCCCTGTTGGTTTTTTCTGTAATAAACCACAGTTTGACCTTGCCGTTGACTGAGTCCTCTGTGTATCCTGGGGGAGGGTGTTGAGCCCTCCAAGTCCACGAACTTCCAGTGTCCCTCTGGCATACCTGGGAGATTCCCCCAACAGGGGGTGCAGTCTCTGGATCCCCTGTGTGTTCATTGTGTGCACTGTTGATACCAATGTCCTTCACAGAATGCTTTCCAGCCATTTTTCTGGCCAGAGTTCTCTTTTCCTTTTTGCAGAATCTCAAGATCCAGAAACCGATGCCGGCTCACTCGTGCACACTGAGGGAAGGGTGAAAGACGTTGATCTTGTGTCTTCCACCGGTGAGGACACCCGGTTCACTAGCCCGAGCACAAGCATCCCAGGGTAGATGAAAGGCAACCCACCCAATGAACACCGACACAACTGGGACACCATAACCGCATGAACACACGTGAGTGAACAAAAGGCAGTGGAAAGGTGGACTTGTAAAAGTGCAGACCATTTTAATATGGCCCCTGGGTAAAGGCTAAATTTAGATTGTCCCATATTTAACAGGTGACTTAGAAGACGAATGGGAAGGAGGCAAAGGTCAGGAAAGGCAGTGATATAAAAATCTGCACGCAGCGGTGCACACAAAATGTGTTCAGGTGAGGCTAGGTGGAGCAGTGGTGGACCTAGAGACCCGGCATAGGGAGGAAGGTGGACAGAGTGCTGTGAAGTCTGTGGTGGTGTTGGATAGGAGTGTAGGTAAGGTGCTATATGTGAGAGAGAGAGTGGTACCAAGTGTGAGAGAGCGATTGGATGGTTGTGAGAGTGAGTGATATTAGAGAGGGGTAAGTGAGATAGGAGAGAGTGAGAGTGGGGGGGACAGTAGGTAGTGGAAAGAGAGAGAGGAAGGCAGAGTGAAAGAGAAAGGAGGGCGGAAAAAGAGACGATGTACATGTAGAGAGAGAAGGGCGGAGCATAGGTGGTAGTAGTATTTGGAGAGAGAGGAATGGGGAAAGAGTGCAAAAAGATCAGAGCGGCAGAAGAGGAGAGAGAGAGAAGGAGAAAGAGAGAAGATCTGTTGATTGGAGAGAGTAGTAGAAGTCAAAGAGAGAGGACTAGTGTACCGGAGGGACAGATGAGAAGAGAGGCAGAAGAGAAGAGAGGCAGAGAGGACGGTGGACACAGGAAAGAGTATTATTATTATTAATAGTAGTAGTAGTAGGAGGAGAGAGAGAGATCGGAGGTGGGGCTAGAAAGGCCAGAGGTGGGAAGAAAGAGAGAGGTGTGCGGAGAGAGGGCGAGGGAGAGAGAACAGGGTAGTGAGTGAAACATTGGTAGATCAGGGAAGGGAAGTAAGGAAGCAAGGAAGTGAGAACAGGCACCACCTTGACCTTCATTGACAATGGTATGGGGAAGCCCATACTTCAGGAAGTCCTTCTAAAAGCTCAGAGTAGGACAGATAAGGCCCTCACCACCAGAATAGGGTAGCCTAGACAATAGGGGATAACTTACTAATTTTCAGTCCACTCCACTGGAGGGATATGGAAGCCTATGCTACAAGAGAGGGAGCCTGGAGAGGCCAAGAGACCAGGCAGGGAATCCCCTTGGCCAGATCAGCCTACAATCTGCCAAACCAGTTCACATAATCTAGGATCTCACAGTGAAAATCCTTGAACTGACTTCGAGAGTATAGAGTTGGTAAAGTCATTTGTGAAAAGTGACTAATGTGATGCGAGGGCTGGACAGTGTGAGTAGCATTTGGCGGTCATAGTAGTTGGAAAGGAAAGAAAGGGTCTTTCAAGGACGAGCCTTAAATTCAAGAAGGTGGATGTAGTTGGAGATTGTGGGATGGGAAAAGGCAACGCTGAACGTTTTTTAAATTTTGGACTGCGTAGCTCGAAGCCAAACACTTAAGGACTCGAATTTAGCAGCTTCAGGAAACAGAGTCATTATTATTTCATACAATGCTGGAACATTGTGGGACACAGAAACCCATCTGAGAGAAGAAGTAAAAGAACACCCCTAACTGAGATTGATGTATATTTACAGATGTTCACCCTGCAAGACAACTGTTAGATACATTTGGGGCTGTTACACATTGTACCACATTCTGGTACAATTCTCAAAGTATTGTGTCCTTAAGAAGTTGCTATCTCGGGAGAGTCCTGTCTCTTCCTCACACCTTTCTATCTCGCTTGGTCACATGACCACATTTTATCCACCTTGTATCTCTGTGTCCCCACTACAGAGAATCACATGGTTCATACTAGAAATATCTGCCTGCTCACATAACGATAAATCACATTGTCATGCTTTCTAAGGCAGAGCCTCATGCTGGAGCCGTGCCACCTCTGATCACACAGCCTTATGGATTTCATATCATCTGAGTGTCAATCAATTATAGGGCATTGTGGCCCTTGTGCCCATGATATTAGCTTTGGGACTTTGTGCCTTTATAATACTAATGCTGATATTCCATATGGACAACATTGATGCTTATTCAAAACTGCTTCTACAGTAGTCCTGGGAATCATTAGGCATGGAGCTTACGGTATTCCTTGCGGAATTATTGAATTTGTCCAGTTTTCCTGAAGATTACTTGTTGGCTGGATTACACTACGTATGAGCTTCGGTTAATTGGGAACTATGGCAAGAAGGCCCATTTCCAGCTTCACCTCCTTAGAGGCATTCTCCCTTTCCACACCTTCCCACAGAAGCTCAATGTCTCCAGAGCTGTGTTCCTCTCTAGACTGAACTACTGCAACAGTCTCTTCCTCAAACTCCCCCTTTCTTCCCTACGCCCCCTTCAGCTAATCCAGAATAGGGCTGCAAGACTTATCTTGGCCTCAAGCCCAGGGACCATATCTCTCGAGCCCTAACAACTTTCCACTGGCTCCTTATGGCTGCAAGGATAAAATTCAAGACCCTCTGCATCATCTACAAGGCTTTCCGGGGCCTGGGACCACGCCTCCAACTCTAACATTCTGCTTGTCAAGCGCTTCTCCAAACAGAGAGTGGGGGCAGGTTTCTCTCTCTTCGGCTGGTGCCTCTCTTTGGAACAGCCTCCCTGCCCCTCTCAGACTTGAGCTGGACCTCTTTAAGTTCCAAAAAACCTCTCAAAACTCTGCTTTCCTCTACCTCCTTCCCTCTATCCCTTCATTGCTAATCACCCCACTGCCGCTAAGACCGCGGCGTGGTCCGCGTGAATCTCTCAGGATACCAGGCCTCCTACCCTGTCGACACCAGCAGCCCTGCCCCCTGCGGGCGCTCAGCCTGGCAGCTCGGCATCACACCCTGGTATTCGTCCACCCTAGTACTTAGCCGAGGCTCTCACCGGGTTTCCCTTGGCACTTCCCTCCCAGACCCCAGCAGCACTTGTCCATTTCTTGCTGCCGCCCCACCTACCCCCCATCCCTCTCTCCTGCACTTCTCTTCACTGCGCTTGCATGTATGAATGCCACATGGCCTAATGGTGGGACCGAGATTGTATATTTTACTGTTTTTGCCATGTTCTTTACTCCCCTTGCTCCTCCCCATTTTGCCTTGTAGCGCCTGGAAACACCATCTTGTTGTATAGGCGCCTAACAAATACTTAATAAGGAAATACAATAAATAAAATATCCTTTAAAATCCACTGTTGCAAAATTGTCCATTCATGTCATTTTGATGTTGGTGATGTGTTTTAACATGAGTTCATAGAAAGCTGCAGAAAAGCCATTGAACTGTTGCCCCTGTAGGACAGTGAATGGGATCACTGCTAAGAAAGTAGTGGCTGTATTGGGTAGGATTTCTAGAGGAGCAAAGCTATTTTCAACCAGTTCAAAGGCCCTTCTAGTGAATGTTTGTCCACAGAATGTGCAGAACCTTTTGGACATTTTTCTTGGACTGAATAATCAGCTAAGAAATACTTTTGGTTTCTAATGGGGGCAAACAAGCAGCATCTATGTTATAACTAGTATTTTTAGGAAGAATTTACATGACACATACGTATAAAGACATAAATCCGCTATACTGATACTTTTTATCGCTCCTCCTCTCCCCAACACCTCACAAAAATGGCCGCTCTCCTCCTTCCTCGAAGCAATGCTCCGCTGTCACTCCCTTCCTGCTGGGCACTAAACCGGTTTCCTGCCCTAGCACAACCAGGCCTCTCAAACCCTCTCCCCTCCAAATCCATGCTTTGGCCTTTTAACTGGTAAAACCCCACCCCTTCACGCCCTCCTGACCTGCCACACCCACAACCCCCAGCATTGCTCTGCCATCGACTTCCCTCTTTCATCCTTTCTTCAGTTGCCACGTTTTAGTTGTTGTTGACCTCCCCACATCTCCTGGGACACCCCAAAAACAATCCCGTCCTCCAAACTCTCCCCCCTGTTCCTTGATACCAGCCGACCCGCCACACTTCCTTCACGTGGCCTGCGCTTGCAACCAGGGTTGTACTGAGGCATCAAATTGTCTCAGGCACCAAAAAAAGTGCACTCCCACCCCCGTTGCAAATGGCAATTCACTCCCTTTGAGACAGACCCTTTGAGTAGTACTCAAGGGGGGGGGGGGCTTGATAAAGTGATGTAAATTGTTCATTTTAAAGAATATTTATTGAGTAACAATGGTCAAAGCGACTAGCCGCATAGTGATGATACTCATCAAACTGACCCACTTTGGCCAAATAAACTGGCCCACGCTAGCATTTTGTGTTTTTGGTTTGGGAATTGCCCTATAGGCCAGTGCCAGCCTGCCTGCAATGATCTTAAAGCAAGTAGTCTATGTCGCTAAACGGTCTTTAAAAAAATGATTTTCTGTTTTTTAAAACAGTTTGTGGTCGATTTGTTTCTGCTGTCTCATTTCTTAAATCCAGCGTCAATGCCGGGAGGATAGCTCAGGGCCAACGTGCATGCTTTGGAAGCAAAACGATGCAAAGCAACACAGGTTCAACCCTGCGGTTATAAATAGCCAAATACAATTACAACAACAATTTAGATATTTTGGTGGGGTGTATTTTGAAGTTTCAGCCTTTTAGTAGAGCTCTAAGCCCCTATCGTGAACTTGTTTTGAGACTACATTAACTCAGCCAAATGGGATTCTGGCGCACTTTTGGAAGCCTTATAAGTAGTTAGTGGACAGACCCACCATTGCCATCCACTACTGACCCCTCCCTGGGGGCACAAAAGCCTAGACTTCAGGTCGTAGCGGTTGGGCAGTTATTGCCCATTCTCCATTGGGTTCATTGGACCCAATGGGGTTTGGGGCCGCTATTACCACTGGCGGTAATAGCACAGAAAACGCCTGAAACGGGCGCTAAGTGGATATTGTTACCTCCAGCCTTTTGCTGGTGGTAAAACTCCAATTTACCGCCCGACTCGAGTTTGGGCTAAGCATCAAATGTGGCGGTAATAGTGTTACAGCCGCATTTAAGGGATGAGGCTATGGTGACCAGATTCAAAAAGTAAAAAAATTGGACAGGCAACAAACATAAAAGTAGGACTAACTCTTGAAAGTGGCTAAGGCACTACACTTCAGTAGCATTTGGAAGAGAAGGGGGTTTGAGTGTTACTGTTCAAAGAAACACATATTAGAATGAATGTATCACAAACAAACACTATCTTACGTTGTAAAATGCAGCATTTCTTATGTGCGAGGTTGTGCATTCCTGCCTGCCAGCTATGGAGACCTACTACAATGGGAGCATAATCTTGAGAAAGGGGGACAGAGCACCAAATACCGGGACATCTGGTCACCCTAGATGAGGCCCAACCCGTGATGAGGACCTTTGTCTTTATTTGGGCCACAGACCGCTTCGGTCCTAAAAGGGTGTGACTACGTGTAAGTATTTTAAACATTCTAGTTTGCATCACACAAAAGGGAAGTCTGCCAAGCTTTAAGAAGTAATTAAAACATGTTCCTTTCTAATAACCTACTTGCTGGAACAGCTGGGGGCTGGTTTTCCAGCACCCTGCGATGATTCACCCTCGACTGTGCTCCAGAATAGTACTCACCTACCCACCAAGGAGTAACCAGGAGCAACTGTGGTACTGGAAATCACCAAGAATACGGGTCAGCATTTTGGAGAAATTAGTACTATAATACGCACCATTTTGTTTTCATGGCGCTATGGCAGGTGCAGCAGACGTCTGGTTTCTCGTTCTTCGGTGGTTTGGCGAGAGTCCAGGTGAAAGTCCGTCCTGAACCTGGACACACACTTCTCTTCAGCAACACTCAAGGCTTCGAAGTCCACCCAGGGACTATACCCTTGCTGATTACTCGGGTACTCGTCTGCTTGTTCCATCCCTCACACACTGTCCGTCCAAGGCACCGTGCGATGCAGGTTTACGCGGAAAATGTGGGAAGGATCGCACTCTCGAATTTGTCACCACTTCCTTTTTCGTGTTCTTCGTAGGCTGTGTTTTTTTTTTTTTTTTTGCATTTGTGGTTAAGGTCTGGTAACAGGATGGAAGAATAGAGAACACTTTCAGGTTTTGAACACATCCTGAATGATTTCTCTAAGGCTGGAAAACCCCATGGTAGCGCTTTTGGGTTTTATTGACACAATTAATGAAATTCTGAGTGTGCCTCATTCTACGCATTAGTGTCGCCATCGGCCACTCTTCCTTTTTTGGCCCACAGCACTTTGGATGGAGAGACTTGGCGAACCATTCTGATAATGCACAAGTCCCAGAATCCCAAGTGCTGTTGGCTAAAATGGCAGGAGTGGCTGAAGCTGACTCTGACGACGTGGGACCAGTGGAAAAGTGTTCGTATACACTGCAACGTTACAATAGATAGACCATTGCACCCTCTTAGAAAGAGCATCACAGGGCATGTAACTGACCTAAGGCATTCAAGTTTCTATTGTACTGTGCAGGTATTTCTATTTGCTGTTCTGCCAATCCATGGCATGCCACTGCTTCAAAAACCCCATTTGGCACTATGTAGATTATGGCTACTCCATGTATGGCTCTCCAGATGTGTGTTTGTTTGTTTATTATTTATAATGCGCGATCATACCCTAGGGTAACAGGGCGCAGCCTTTACATGAATTTGCGAAACACAATGAGGTACACGAGATAATACATATCTACAGGTGGCACACGTGTGCACGAGGCGCAGTTGGGACATGCTTGGCATCTGATTGTGTTGGGCCTACGTATTCAGCCATAGAACTACCTTGGAACAGAAGTTATGGTATGGCATGTCCATTCTGATCGTTGGCGGCAAGGAGTTCCACAATTTCGCAGCTTTCACAGGGAAGCTGTTGCCCCCCATTGTAGAGCGTTTGAACTTCGGGACAGAGAGGCAGTCTTTGTAGGTTGTTCTAGTAGGTCTCAGGGAGGCCTGTCTGTGAAATCTGTCTATCAGATAGATCGGGGCCGCGTTGTTGAGGGATTTATGAATGAGTGATACTTTTTTAGGATGATTTTATCTTTGATGGAACGCCAGTTGTTCTGTTGGCTGTGTCCTGATATATGCTCTCTTCTGGATATGCCCAGCGCCGCTCTGAGAGCGTTGTTCTGAGGAGTTTGTAATTTACTAGTGGTGGCTTTAGGAGATCCTAGGTAGAGGGCGTTGCAATAGTCCAGAAGGGATAGGATAAGGGCTCTAGCGAGGGTGAGGCAGCTAGTGTCGGACAAAAATGGTTTGGCTACATGGATCAATTTGCATGTGTATGCCGTGGAGGATGCCAGGGAGCTCACCTGTCTGTTGAAGGAGAATTTGGAATCCAGATAGATGCCTAAAGTTTTGACCTCTTGTGCCACTTTGATGTTGTTACCATCAATCGAGAAGGAGCAGTAGGCAAGGCCCAGTTTCTTTAAGCTGGTAGTCGTGCCCAGGATAATAAGTTCAGTTTTCTCATCATTCAGGCATAGTCCATGTGTGGCTATCCATGCCTGGATGATGATGTACACTCTATTTAGCAAGGCCAAATCCTTTCCATAATCTCCAAAAAGTGGAAGGAGGATCTGGGTATCATCTGCTTAGTTAGTGTAGGTAATACCGAGATGATCCAAATCATCGAAAAGGGGCTTTGTAAATATATTGTACAGTGGGGGGGAAACACAGGATCCCTGAGGTACGCCACAAGTGATGGGTATGGGGTCTGCTGCCGCTGAGGGTGAGAAGACCCTCTTGGTCCTGTCGTTAAGGAACGATATAATCCAGGTGATGGCCTCAGCCGAGAAGTGGGCCGCAGTGTGGAGGTGTGTGCATAGGACAGAGTGATCGACCAGGTCGAATGCTGCAGAGAGGTCGAGGAGGAGAAGTAGGGCAGCTTGGACATTGTCTCTGAGCATATCGATCTGTGCTTTTAAGTCAGTAAGAGCAGTTTCGGTCCCATGTTGGAGACGAAAACCTGATTGTCTGGAACCCAGAAGGTGGTGTTCTTCCAGGAATTTCTGTATTTTTTAGTAGTGGGAGTACCCAGAATTGTTTTAAATTAGTGGGGATAGAACCAGTAGAGAAGGAGGCATTAATTAGCTTTGTGATGAACGGGGAGAGGTCGCGGGCTGCATCTTTGATAAGCTGAGCCGGGCATAGATCGCCCTGACAGTTGGAAGGTTTCAATGTGTCACGCCACTTACCTGGAGACCGGGGTCCTCTGCTCCTACTCGCCCTCCTCTCTCTTGGCGGATCTACCCGCGCTTCCGCCTGCGGGGATCCACCATGGGGAGAGCTTCTGGGGTTCCCGTCGGGAGTCCTCTGCGCATGCGCGGGAGACCACAGTCTCGATTCCAAGCATGCGCAGATGATTGGGCTCTCTCCACGGCGAGTGCTCGCGTTCCGAGCCTCGCTTTGGATGTGCCGGCACCCAGTAACGAGGCGGCTTGCGTTTCAAGCCTCTCTCGGGTGCCGGCCATCCTATAAAGCGAGCCTTGATCAGGGGCAAGTCGCGTCTCAACGCGGTTTGCCCTGATCGTGTTTTCGCTCGTTTTTGCTACCTACCAATTACGGCCTTGCTCTGTCTCCAGCTTCTGTCTGTACCCTTCCCTGGGTTTCAGCCCCTGCAGCTTTTCTGGGCCTTCTCCCTTTGGGTCTTGGGGATCCTTTTGGGTTCCTGGGTTTTCCCTTGGGTACTGTTTCGTTTTCCCTGGGTTCCCCCTCTCTGTCCTTCCAGTTCTGTGCCTGGGTTGGTTTCCCAGTCCTGTCCCTGGGTTGGTTTCCCATTCCTGTTTTTGGGTCTGGTTCCCACACTCTGCCTGAGCCATCTCCTGTTTCCTTTGGGGCATTGAGTCTCCCAGCTGCTTCCTGTCGGATCTACCACCAGCCTGCCATCCTTGTTCCTCCAGTGGTTGCGGTTGTCCGGCTCTACCACCAACTTCGGACTTCATAGTCTTTGGACATTCTACATCTGCCTCTCCTGTCAGTGCTTGCACTGTCCTGATGCCACGCAAATCAGGAGAGTGCGTCCCGTGGCGTTGGGAGTCGGTCCATCTTCCACCTTGTTTAAACCTTGGGTGGCGGAGAGGCTGGTTCCTAGCGTCATACGCTCATCGTCAGTCTGGCTGCCACATCAAGATCTTCTTCCAAGTCTTCAGGTACGCTTCACTCACGTGATACCCAGCTTAACAGATTGAGACGCCTACCTTCGGATTTGGAGATGTAAGATGGTCAAGACATCAGAGATGAACATCAAGCTCTTCGAGCAGAGATGACGGCCTTACGTCAGGAAAACCAGACTTTACGTCAAATGGTATCGCAGGGGGCTATGAGTGCATCGCAAGGAGAGAGTTCACTGGCACATACTACTCCGATCAAGTTCGATGGAGACCCCCGACGTGTAGCAGAATTCTGCAATCATTGCCGAGTCCATTTTCTCTTCAGACCATCTCATTTTACCAGTGACAAGGCCAAGATTGGATATATCCTGGGGAATCTATCTGGAAACGCTCTTGCTTGGGCCACTCCATTGGTGGCCATCAATAGTCCAATTTTGAATGACTTCATGGCCTTTGAAAAGGCTTTCTTGGAGGTGTTTCAATCACCAAACCTGGCTTCCGTAGCCCAGAACCAGTTCATGGACATGAGACAAGGAAGTGCTGACTTAATAACTTACATAAGCCGTTTCCGTCAACTGGCGACCGACTCCCAGTGGCCAGAAGTAACACAAAGTACCTTGTTTCATCGAGGATTGAGAGATGAATACAAGGACGAGTTACTCCATATTCCCGAGCCCGAGACCCTCCAACGTCTTATTGAACAAGTGCTCCGGATAGACCAGAGACTTACGGAGCGAAAGGCAGAGAGACGTCGGTCCGAAAAGTTTCATTCCAAGATGCCTAACGTACCAGTCGGATCTTTTGGTTCTCCGGAGTCTGGCTCTGAACCTATGCAATTAGGGGCCATGAGAGGACCTTTATCTGAAGAAGAAAGGAGAAGAAGAAGAACCCTGCACTTATGTCTTTATTGTGGAGCGGCTGGGCATTATCTGGGTTCATGCCCTCTACGCCCTCAGAAAAAGAAGGTGGAAAACTAGGAGACCTGTTGCGTAATGGAAGGGCAGCAACAGGTCCAGCTTCTCTCTCAGGCCTTTCCGCATCTTGTTTCTCTTCTCACCCCATGCAACCAGCTGTCTTATTGACCCTGAAAATCAGGATATCTTTGCCTGATAAGACTCTGGAAGTCTACGGATTGCTGGATAGCGGAGCTTCTGGTAATTATATCGACGAATCATTTGCCAACAGCAACGGTATATCCCTGCTCTCCAAACAGACAGCCCTAGCGGTTGAAGTCATTGATGATTCACCTCTGTCCTCTGGACCTGTCCGTCTTCATACCATTGGACTGGTACTGAAGATTGATGATCACTTGGAGACTTTGGCCTTGGACGTGATCAAGTCACCCATCTACAAGTTGGTTTTGGGATTACCATGGTTGCAATGCCACAATCCGGTTATTAACTGGAGAACTTGTACCTTGTCTTTCTCTTCCACCTTCTGCTCCCAGAATTGTAACCTGCCTACCCGGACTCATGTCTCTTCAACACTTCTGGAATCAATTGGCAGAAGTCCGAGACTTTGTTCCATATCTCATGTTCCCCAGGAATATGCCGCTTTTGGACATGTGTTCTCAGAACCAGGAAATATACCATTGCCCCCACATCGCTCTTTTGATTGTTCAATTGATTTGTTGCCAGACGTTGAGATTCCTCATGGAAGGCTGTATGCGTTAACTCAGGAAGAAAGGCAAGTGCTACAAGACTACTTATCGGAATGTTTAAGTAAGGGATATATAGTCTCTTCAAAGTCACCTGCGGGCTTTCCGTTATTTTTCGTAAAGAAAAAGGAAGGAGCTTTACGACCCTGCATAGACTATCGTCAATTGAACAATATAACTATAAAGGACCGCTATCCCTTACCCTTGATTCGTAGCATCCTGGAAACCCTCCACACAGCTCGGATCTTCACTAAGCTTGACTTACGCGGAGCTTACCATTTGGTTCGCATTAAAGATGGGGACGAATGGAAAACCGCATTTAAGACCGCCTTTGGAGACTTTTGAGTACAGGGTGATGCCTTTCGGTCTAAGTAATGCCCCAGCTGTCTTCCAGAGATTCATGGATAACATCTTCAGTGATTTAATAGGAATTTCGGTTTGGATCTACTTGGACGATATTTTGATTTTTTCAAAATCTCTTGAGGAACATGTGAGACACGTTTGTGAAGTCCTTCTCCGTTAATCCTCTAACCAGCTGTTTGCCAAGGCGGAGAAATGTTCTTTTCATCAACACAGCATCGAATTCCTGAGATATGTGATCAATCATACCGGTATTGAGATGGATCCCAAGAAGGTCCAGGCCGTCCTAGATTGGAAGCAGCCACATGATGTAAAGTCTCTACAGCGCTTCTTGGGTTTTGCCAATTTTCATAGGCGCTTCATTCCTCACTTTTCCCAAACTACAGCGCCACTCTCAAGGTTGACCAGCAGCAAGACTGTTTTCAAGTGGGATTCTCTAGCTTCACAAGCCTTTGCCACCTTGAAGACGGCTTTCACCACCGCCCCCATTCTGCGTCACCCTCAGGACGAATTGCCCTATATTGTGGAGGCAGACGCTTCCGATTTCGCCATTGGAGCGGTCCTTCTGCAGTTTGATCCTAAGACCTCTGTTGAACATCCAGTAGCCTATTATTCACGAAAATTGAATTCCAGTGAAAGGAACTATGCGGTTATTGAGCGGGAATTACTTGCCATAAAAATGGCTTTTGAAGAATGCAGACATCTCTTGCTTGGGGCACGCTTTTCTGTAGAGGTCCGTACAGATCACTGGAACTAGCAGCATTCACGTTCCTTACAGTGCCGTACGCCTCGCCAGGCTAGATGGGCTTTTTTTTTTCTCCGTTTCAGTTCCATGTTACCTACATCCCTGGTACCGCCAATCTGAAGGCGGATGCTTTATCTCGTTCTCTGGAGAGGGTGGAGAGAGAGGTTGGCGGGAGTTCCCCATTGATTTCCCCACACCATTTCTTGTTGGCACTGTCTCCTCACCTGCAAGCCATTTTTGATGCTACCCAAGCGGATCCAGAACGAGTGAACCTACTGCAGCAATCATTGGTGTCAGAACGAGACGGTTTGCTGTTTTTCCGGAAGAGGTTGTACATTCCGGTAGGGCCTGTCCGTGATGGCATACTACATGGTTTTCATGACTCTTTGATTGGGGGACATCGAGGAATTAAAGCTACGCAAGAACTAGTGTCCCGACAATTCTGGTGGCCGGGGTGGGCCAGTTCCGTCAAGAAGTATGTGGAGAGCTGCCCCGTCTGTGCCCAGACGAAAGTACCGAGAAGAAAGCCTCTAGGACTGCTTCATCCTACGGAATTGTCACTGTACCCGTGGCACACCATAGCCACAGACTTTATTGTTGACCTACCTCCCTCCGACGGATGTACCTGCATAATGGTGGTAATTGACTGCTTTACGAAATGCGCTCATTTCATTCCCTTTAGCAAGATACCCACGGCTTCTCAGATGGCATCAGCCTTCCTGCATGAAGTATACCGCTTACATGGCCTTCCAGAAAAGATTATTTCTGATCGGGGATCGCAGTTTGTGTCATCTTTCTGGAGTAGGGTGTGTGGCCATCTTGGCATTCACAGGGCCATGAGCTCTGGTTATCATCCGCAGACCAATGGCCTCAACGAACGGACCAATCAGACCCTAGAGGGGTATCTTCGCTGCTTTGCCAACGCTACTCAGTCCAACTGGAAGGCGTGTCTGGGCTTTGCTGAAGTTTCGTACAATAATTCCATCCATTCCTCTACTGGAATCAGTCCGTTCTACTGTTCTTCTGGCCAGCATCCGAAACTGATGGCCTTCCACCCTGTACCCACTAGTACGGTTCCGTCTGCTGATGACCCGGTGTCTTCCATTCAGAGACAACATGAGGTGGCACGTAAGACTTTGGAGTTTACAAGGAGTCGTATGAAGGTTCAGGCTGACAGAAGGCGATGTGTGGAACCAGATCTCCAGGTGGGGATAAGGTTTGGTTATCATCTAGGAATTTGCCACTTACCAATTTGCCTGTTAAGCTGGCTCCACGTTATTTCGGCCCATTTAGGATAACCAAGCGCCTGTCCTCCGTAGCTTTTCGCCTTGAGCTCCCACGTTCTTGGCATATACACCCAGTCTTTCATGTTTCCCTTCTGAAACCTCACGTCAATGACACCTTTGGACATTCCCCTCTTCGCCCGGCCCCAGTTTTAGTTCAGGGTGTCCCCGAATTTGAGGTTCAGGAGATTTGTGATGCCCGCTATCATAGAGGGGTACTACACTTTCTAGTGGATTGGAAGGGATACTCAGCTTGTGACCGCACTTGGGAACCACAACCGCATGTACACTCACCTCGTCTAGTGCGTGCTTTTTACAAGAAGTTCCCTTGGAAGCCTGGGGCCCCGGGTCTTCCTGGGAGGGTTCATAGTGTCACGCCACTTACCTGGAGACCGGGGTCCTCTGCTCCTACTCGCCCTCCTCTCTCTTGGCGGATCTACCCGCGCTTCCGCCTGCGGGGATCCGCCATGGGGAGAGCTTCTGGGGTTCCCGTCGGGAGTCCTCTGCGCATGCGCGGGAGTCCATGGCCTCGATTCCGCGCATGCGCAGTTGATTGGGCTCTCTCCACGGCGAGTGCTTGCGTTCCGAGCCTCGCTTTGGATGTGCCGGCACCCAGTAACGAGGCGGCTTGCGTTTCAAGCCTCACTCGGGTGCCGGCCATCCTATAAAGCGAGCCTTGATCAGGGGCAAGTCGCGTCTCAACGCGGTTTGCCCTGATCGTGTTTTTGCTCGTTTTTGCTACCTACCAGTTCCGGCCTTGCTCTGTCTCCAGCTTCTGTCTGTACCCTTCCCTGGGTTTCAGCCCCTGCAGCTTTTCTGGGCCTTCTCCCTTTGGGTCTTGGGGATCCTTTTGGGTTCCTGGGTTTTCCCTTGGGTACTGTTTCGTTTTCCCTGGGTTCCCCCTCTCTGTCCTTCCAGTACTGTGCCTGGGTTGGTTTCCCAGTCCTGTCCCTGGATTGGTTTCCCATTCCTGTTTTTGGGTCTGGTTCCCACACTCTGCCTGAGCCATCTCCTGTTTCCTTTGGGGCATTGAGTCTCCCAGCTGCTTCCTGTCGGATCTACCACCAGCCTGCCATCCTTGTTCCTCCAGTGGTTGCGGTTGTCCGGCTCTACCACCAACTTCGTACTTCATAGTCTTTGGACATTCTACATCTGCCTCTCCTGTCAGTGCTTGTCCCACGCAAATCAGGAGAGTGCATCCCGTGGCGTTGGGAGTCGGTCCATCTTCCACCTTGTTTAAACCATGGGTGGCGGAGAGGCCGGTTCCTAGCGTCATACGCTCATCGTCAGTCTGGCTGCCACGTCAAGATCTTCTTCCAAGTCTTCAGGTACGCTTCACTCACGTGATACCCAGCTTAACACAATGACAGGATAATTTTTTCTACTTCAAGTGTGGTAACTTTGGAGAAATAGAAGTGGGTCATTTCTCTAAGAGTGGGTTTCTCTGGTAGATTGAAGGGGGGTGGATCGTTTATGGGGGCTTTTTTGCGAGAGATTTTGTTTTGTAAGGTATCAATCTCATTCGCAAGGCCGTTTTGAATTTCTGTGCACCAAGTTTTATCCTTAGTACAGATAGCTAGTGGTACTATGGGAGTTTCTACTTCTCTAAGGATAGAGAATAATTCCTTCATGTTTGATTTCGCTTGGGAGATGCGGGGGCGTCAAAGGAAGCTCGTTTAGCCAGGTGGATTTCTTTTTTGTAGAGGGTGGCTAGTTTGGAGAGTTTAAGTTTATTCGCTGCTGAAGGGAATTTATTCCAGGTGGCCTCACAATTTCTTTTTTGCTGTCTTAAGTTTTCGAGGAATGGTGTGTACCATTTGTTTAGATGCAGTTTGGGTTTGCTTGGTCTCAGTTTAAGGGGGGCAATTTGGTCCAACGCGGTAGCCATAGTTTTGTTGTATTCTTTGACCAGAGTCTCTGGATCCAAGTTATCAGGGAGTGAGTTAAGTGTAGGGAGTAGGTTAGGGAAGAGTCTCTCGACTGTGATACTCTTCTTGTTTCTTGTAAGTATGGGGGGTGCCCTAATGATCGGCGGGGGTGGGGGTCGGATGTTCTGCACTTCTACTCCCATGATCCTTCATCGCTGACTAAGATGGCTCCAGCTAATGGGAGTTGAAGTCCAGCACACCTGTAGGGCTAACCAATGAGTAATCCTGATTTAGGGAGAGCGCATGATAGCGATTGCTGCCTCTAGGTTGCTGATTCCCAACCCTACCGTTTAACTGATCTCAATACTGAATTTTCAGGGTAGGCTAAGCCTCAATCTTTTGCTTGTTTTTTTAGACGGCTGTTTGCACTTACAAAAAATATCTCACTATTAGCACGCTACTGCCTTGAGTTTTTCCAAAATTATTATGAAAAAGGCAACTTTATATTTTTTGATGTTTGCATAAACCTCATACAGAGGGAGTATGAGTGTATTACATTTCAGAAATCGTAGAAACCGAAAAAGGTGGCTTCCAATGACACATCACAAACTCACACTAAATATAAAACCACAACTTCCAATGACACATTGCAAACTCACACTATATATAAAACCACAGAAAACGAAAGGAAAGATATAAGGTATTATGACTTATTCACATTCTTCGAATTAATACCTGTATTAACTAGCAATGTCTTCTCATTGGTGGTCAGACTTCCAGTGATGTCACTTCCTGTGACGTCGCAGTTATTCTACAGTGCCAGTGACACGAGACAATGATACTACTTCCCGCCTTCTTCTTCATTCTTTCTCATAGATCCACATTCATACGACGCATCCCCACCGACCCCACCCGCACTCAAAAAGGGAAAAGCTAACATAGTGAGGCAGAACGCTGCATAATTGTATTTTATGGATGGACTGTATTCATGGGTTCATTGTGCAAGAAGGAAATGTACATGTCTTTTATGAAACTGAAGACGTAGCTACCATTTTTACAATTTAATTGTGCATTTTAAATATCATTCACAGACATTATGGAGAATGTATTGTTTGCATGAAAAGTCTACATTGAAAAATTCTCCCCTGCTTGAAAATTCCTCTAGTCGTACTGAGATCAAATGGAGGGGTGTGCGCTGCAATGGGCCGGGCGACGCTGCAGCTCAGTGGGGAGTGGAAAGTGGTCTGTACATGTACTGACAAAGACAATAGGCCTGGCTTTCTCTTTGTTACAGTTTTGTGTGCTTGTTGCAGCTAGACAAGCAAACGGCAATGATGATAATAACACTATAAAATATGACAGCTTGCAATAAACGTTTAAATACCTTTAAATAATTTTATTACAATCTAGGTCTGACACCACTATTCAGCTGGTATGAGCTGGGACATCACTACTCTGACTGCAATAATGGATTGCTTTTGAGTTGTAACAGCACAATGCTGCTACCTGTGTCAGCACTAGGGGTGTACCGTACTTCGGCTTCGAGTAAGTATTCAGCCGAATTCCGGCTGAAAATAAGCTATTCAGCTCTGGCCGAATAGTTTCTTGCTATTCAGCTCTTGCCGAATACTTTGACATTCTCATTTGAATACAATGTAACATGAACTCAGAAAGGCAAATATAGACTTCAGATTGCAAAACTGAATAGAATAAGACCAGACAAATTGCTATCACACAGCTGAAAAATGTCTTATATTGTAATCTGCTCTCTAGGGCATGTTTTGTTACAGATTCTTAGACAAAAAAGGTGCTCATCTTTTATACTTCGCCTGCAACAATACAGGAGCATCGTTTATTTTGGCGAATGTTCATATGCAATCTGCACATTTTTTAGTTGGAAAAAACAAACTAAATGAAATGTGCACAGATACTTTAAGTTCCTGTCATGTCACTTCCCATTGCATACGTCATAGTTCCCCCTTTTCTTTTTTAAGGACTTGAGTCCTGAATTTAACATTATTTGATATTTTATCAGGAATTATAAGTTGCATATGTTTGTGTATTGGTGAGAAGGAGTGGCTAGGATAAGTGAAAAGTGAGCAGCATTTGTTTGGGTGGGGTGAATAGTTGTGAGATGGAGTTCACACATTTCAGATTTCCTCTTGATTTGTGTCCTGGATGAGCCGACATGAACCATTTTATACATTTCTATGTGAGCTGCAAAGAAGTTTTCGAAAATCAACCGTATTGACTTTACAACTGGATAGAGAATGCAATGCGTCTGATCCACAAAGGCAGTCCTTTAACTGGCACTAAATATGCAACAATCTTCTGTACATTTGGTCCCTTTATTTAGGTTAAAGCTGCTTTATTTCTGGCTTTTATACTTTAAATAAAGATGCTACATTAATTACAATGAAGAGAAATAAAAGTATAGAATGCATTTAAAATGGTGCTTTATTTGTTTTTTTAATATGTGTGTTTTTTAAAGTTTGGAACATGATTTATTAAATAAAGCAACTATTCGGTTTCATATTCGGCTTCTGCCGAATAGTTGATAAACTAGTCGTTATTCGGCCAAATACTAAATATGTTATTTGGTACAGCCCTAGTCAGCACACTGCAGAATGTCAGGTGCTACTGAAGTACTTAAGGCTGTGACTAGCGTTTTAAATTCCTTTCTTCTATGATACTTTTCTGTGAAGTTTAACAAGGTCCCCTGTTTGGCCCTAGTGGCGGCAAGGAAGATGACTCAGGAGAGGATGGGGAGTGGCCGCTACCATGAGCTAGTGGGTGTTGTGCCCGTGGCCTGTATCAGGAAGTTCCTGTGGTCACATTACTCTGGTCCCAGGCACATGGCAGGAGACAGTCACATTGCCTCACCACAGGTCAGTCCCAGGGACCTCTATCCCACCAAAAACAACACTGATCCATCAGGGCACACCATCCCTAGAGGCTTAAACCCTAACCTAAAGCCTTGTAATAGTCAGCAGTGTTGTGGAAAAGCTCCTCCCCCTCAAATGTGAGAGAAAGAAGCTCTGTGTAGCCAGAGTCAAATGTCCATGCTTCTTGGTGGGATGGAGCTGTTCCTTACATTATTACTGTTGCCAATTTACCTGACATTTCAAATAATTTACGTCTGAAGATCTTATTGAAAACTGCAACGAATACTGCATTTCTGCTGACGCAAATGTTTCAAACCTGCGACAACCTGTATACTGATATGCAGCCCTGGGAAGCAGAGTTACAATTCCAGTATCCCCCAGAAACAGAATCTTACACAATGCAACCAATAAATCAGAAAGTATAGAAACCATACCTAGCATGTTTTCAGCATGTCATTCATACAAAGGAAATCTCATCTAATTGAAGGCAGCCTTACGGAGGTTCGGAAATGCAGAGCTAAAATCCAAGATGGTGGAAAGGCCAGCTAAAGCTCTGGTCCAACACCTTAAGGCCAAATCAGCTACAGGTACACTCAGGGATGACAACCGTTCCCAACCCTCAATCAATTACCACTCACAGGTGCAGACCCTCAGTGAAAGGACCACCTCCGGTGGAGGATACAGAGTATAAATGCAACCAGACCTATTTGCTGAGTGAGGTTTGTTGGCGTAGGTCATGTTCGAGGGTTGAAGGAACATAATGCAAGGACTTCAGGAGTGGAGATTGTTGGAGGTCAGAGGTGGAGGAGGAGTCAGGAGGAAATGGTGAAGAGATGGACGAGGATGGTGGTTATAGGAGGAGGTGGTAAGAAAGAAGCAGGTGGATGTGGTAACATCTTGAAAAGGTGGTGAAGCCCTGGAGGAGGAGGCAATCATAGGAGGGGGTGAGGTGGTAACATCAGGATGGGTGAATACCTGCAGAAGTAGTGATAGCAATAGGAGGTGGCAGCAGGAATCTGTAGGAGGTGGTAACGTCAGGATGTGTGGATACTTGCAGAAGTAGTGATAGCAATAGGAGGTGGCAACAGGAATCCGTAGGAGGTGGTAACGTCAGGATGCGTAGATACCTGCAGAAGTAGTGATAGCAATAGGAGGTGGCAGTAGGAATCCATAGGAGGTGGTAGCGTCAGGATGGGTGAATACCTGCAGAAGTAGTGATAGCAATAGGAGGTGGCAGCAGGAATCCGTAGGAGGTGGTAACGTCAGGATGTGTGGATACCTGCAGAAGTAGTGATAGCAATAGGAGGTGGCAGTAGGAATCCATAGGAGGTGGTAGCGTCAGGATGGGTGAATACCTGCTGAAGTAGTGATAGCAATAGGAGGTGGCATCAGGAATCCGTAGGAGGTGGTAATGTCAGGATGGGTGAGTACCTGCAGAAGTAGTGATATCAATAGGAGGTGGCAGTAGGAATCCATAGGAGGTGGTAGCGTCAGGATGGGTGAATACCTGCTGAAGTAGTGATAGCAATAGGAGGTGGCAGCAGGAATCCGTAGGAGGTGGTAACGTCAGGATGTGTGGATACCTGCAGAAGTAGTGATAGCAATAGGTGGTGGCAGTAGGAATCCATAGGAGGTGGTAGCGTCAGGATGGGTGAATACCTGCTGAAGTAGTGATAGCAATAGGAGGTGGCATCAGGAATCCGTAGGAGGTGGTAATGTCAGGATGGGTGAGTACCTGCAGAAGTAGTGATATCAATAGGAGGTGGCAGTAGGAATCCATAGGAGGTGGTAGCGTCAGGATGGGTGAATACCTGCAGAAGTAGTGATAGCAATAGGAGGTGGCAGTAGGAATCCATAGGAGGTGGTAGCGTCAGGATGGGTGAATACCTGCTGAAGTAGTGATAGCAATAGGAGGTGGCAGCAGGAATCCGTAGAAGGTGGTAACGTCAGGATGTGTGGATACCTGCAGAAGTAGTGATAGCAATAGGAGGTGGCAGTAGGAATCCATAGGAGGTGGTAGCGTCAGGATGGGTGAATACCTGCTGAAGTAGTGATAGCAATAGGAGGTGGCATCAGGAATCCGTAGGAGGTGGTAATGTCAGGATGGGTGAGTACCTGCAGAAGTAGTGATAGCAATAGGAGGTGGCAGCAGGAATCCATAGGAGGTGGTAACGACAGGATGCGTGGATACTTGCAGAAGTAGTGATAGCAATAGGAGGTGGCAGCAGGAATCCATACGAGGTGGTAACGTCAGGATGCGTGGATACCTGCAGAAGTAGTGATAGCAATAGGAGGTGGCAGTAGGAATCCATAGGAGGTGGTAGCATCAGGATGGATGAATACCTGCTGAAGTAGTGATAGCAATAGGAGGTGGCATCAGGAATCCATAGGAGGTGGTAATGTCAGGATGGGTGAATACCTGCAGAAGTAGTGATAGCAATAGGAGGTGGCAGCAGGAATCCATAGGAGGTGGTAACGACAGGATGCGTGGATACTTGCAGAAGTAGTGATAGCAATAGGAGGTGGCAGCAGGAATCCGTAGGAGGTGGTAACGTCAGGATGCGTGGATACCTGCAGAAGTAGTGAAAGCAATAGGAGGTGACAGCAGGAATCCGTAGGAGGTGGTAGCATCAGGATGGGTGAATACCTGCAGAAGTAGTGATAGCAATAGGAGGTGGCATCAGGAATCCATAGGAGGTGGTAATGTCAGGGTGGGTGAATGCCTGCAGAAGTAGTGATAGCAATAGGAGGTGGCAGCAGGAATCCGTGAGAGTGGTACCATTAGGAGGAGGTTGGGAACCCATGGAGGATGTAGGAAAAGCTGAAAGAGATTGTGACAGTGATAGCAAGAGCAGAATGGTTTTGGTGGGCCAAGTTATCCTATGACAGGACTAGACTGTGGTAGGGGAATCGAGATGGGAGCAGGAAGGTTACTCTCAGATTAGAACGGCAAAGAAAAAGTTGGAGATGGGGTCTGAAGATTATAACCAAGTGGTGGGAACTCCTGGATCCAACTCCAAACCCATCAAGAAACTTGAATCATACCTAGAGCTGACGGCACATCGAGGGGGGACTTCCAGAAGTGGAAGAGACTTGGTGCTAGGTAGCCATGGGTATGATACAAGGAAAGCCTGCATCTAGCTATACCACAAGGACTGGCCACCACCCTGGTATGAGAGGATCTGGCACCCATGGTGAGAGACCTTGTTTGCCTGTCACTGAGAGTTTTGCATTTGCTGATTTACTTTTTATTTTGAAGCGTGTGCCTTGTAAAAACCGTACCTTTTCATTCCACAGATGAATTGATAAGGATCTGTTTATGGGAGTATATTTACAACAGTTAAGATATAATCTACCTGCATGCTATCACAAAGTCCATTAATTGTCTGATAAATTCAGATGAATGGGAGTTTTTACTGCAGAAGATTTGATCGGGGTAGAATTCATTGCATTGCTTACCACGCATTGTGCTGCAACTATATGTGGAGGGTGAGTTTAGGTGAATAATTAATGTAGTGTGGTTAAGCGTAAGGGAACGGGGGTCTCCCGAAGCACATATTTACAGCAAAATCATCCAGTAAAAAAATAAATAAATTGATTAATTCTACCACAATCAAATAATCTTAACCAAATCACCCTAAACCAAATTCAGTGACTTAATAAAACCAACAAGGGAAATCATGTCCTTAGTAGACTTGCCATTCAAACATCTTGTCCAAACATAGCTCATATCAATGAATGCTAATGAATGACAATTTTTTTTAAAGTGAACAAGGCATGATGTTAAAAGCAAGGGACAAAAAAACATTAGGTGTGCTATGCTTTCAATCTGATTCAGATCTTTACAGAACTGACAAGACACTGCATCGGTATTAATCAATGTGTACTTTGCCAATAGATATCTCGCCGGATGAAGGTTCAATCTAAACCTCAAAAATTCATTACGTATGAATCTATTGTGGTATAGTGATAGAAAGGGTACCAGCACACCCACCTTCCTATGTTTAAACTCCAAGTGGTCCGGGGGGGGGGGTAACTGTGCATTGATTCAATAGTGCAGCGTCAATCGCATCCATATAAAGGGTTCTTAATATACCCCACTTGTGTAACTAGCTCAGCTCTAGTAGAACCCATCATCTCAAGCAGCGAGTCACACAGCACCACAAAGCTTCTAATATGATTAACCTTCACGCTTCCCATTATGTTGTTAAAGTGCTCGTATAAGGAGTAAGAGATTGTATAAGGAGTAAGAGATGGGGGATACAATTTTCTGAAATAGTGCCAAATACTTCCACATGGTCTGACTCATAAAAGACCTACAGCCAGTTTGTACTGGGTAACAGCCATCAGAACTGAATTTGGCAACATTGGAGTCTTTCTCTGAACAATTCCTTCTAATTGAGGCAAGAACCGCAAGACCCACGCGTCAAAGAGTTCAATGCTGTACAACAGTTTTGGTATAATTTGCCCCTTATAAAATTTCAGGACTGGAATTGCTTCCCACAATGTTAACCTATTGGTTCACCAGTGTTTTTGTATGGGCATGTAGCCAGTCCTTAATGCACGATTTATGCAGGTTTTCTAAAATCGGGAATCCCAAATAGACAAAATGATCTAATAATTCCAATTTTCGCCCATGCTGCACCAAACAAAATTAGACATTTTCCTCTTGATCGTGCACTGCATGATCTTGGTTTTATTTAGATTGATCATGAGGGAATTATTCTTGGCATATTCTGCAAATGCATTGATAAGGAGTTGCAAGCCTTGTAGGGTGAGATCAAAAAGCAGAAAATCGTCTGCATAGGCCAAGCAAACAAGTTTCAGAGTGTCCTATTTTGGTGATACAAAAGCATGGGCCTACATGTGTTCTCCTATGTCTGAAATTGCTACTCCGAATTAAGTACAACATTTTTTCTGCATCCCCTTGGTATACTTTGGCATGATAGAATTTTCTCCAGTTAGAGAAGGCTTGTCTAGCTTTGTTAATCATTATGTTATCCTTCTCATGACCCACGCTATATTGCCTCTTAATAGACCTAATGGTAGTTCTAAGACCCTGTTTCTCCTCCACAACTGTCTGGTCATAGGGGTGTAAGTGGCATAAGGGATGGCTCTGTCCTCGATAATAGTTATTAGTGGCCATCAGCTCCCCAATATAACAATTTAAAAAGCCATCAAAAAGGGGTGCACTAAAGTTGCTAAGCTTCCATTCCAGGGTGGTACTATTATACATCATGGAGGATAGCCTAACATTAAACCGAGCAACTTTCCCCTTATTCCATGTGACACGATTAGAGTCTGAGTTAGCGACAAAGCTAGTTAGTTGACATTTCTCCCACGGCTCAACTGGAATCTCAAATCCACAGGTTATTGTGTCATGGTCACTTTGCACAGATAGAACCACTTCTAAGATGTTACAGAAGGAAAAAAGGCAGTCATCCACAAAGATGAAATCCAAAACCAATTAGCAGAATCCCGAGAACAGGTGTGGTGACCTGGAAAGTCACCTTTAACTGCTCCATTCAGCTTTTGAAAAATCAGTCCACTAAGAGTACACATCTATTTCCCTCCGAACCAGCTTTTCTCATCTGTCCTAGAAGGAGCTGGTGGTAGGAAATCAACACTCAAAGAGTCTTCATTCACACATCTAGAGTTAAGGTCTCCTCCCAGCAGTATCAATCCTGCCTCTGTTTTTGCCAATCGCTCACTAATAAAATCAGAAACTTTTCCAAAACCTGGTCAACAAGACAGAACCCTGAATGCCAATACATTTTTTTTTATCAGCAGTTCCCGAGGTGCACCGTTTAAGAACAACTTGACATATGTGTCATGACCACTGTGAGGGAGCACAAGTTGTGCCACAAGCAGGCTGTCACCAGAACCCTGAGGGCCTTAAAACCACTGCAAAAGGGCTCCTGGAGCCAGTCCTCGAAAGCTCCCGATTTACCAATTTGGAGATGAAGTCTGGTTGGCATCAAAACAGATGCCCATAAAAGGAACTCAAACCTTTCGTCCAAGATATCTAGGACCGTATACCATCGAATAGGTGATAAATCCGGTGGCCGTCAAGTTAGCCTTACCATCAAGCATGCAAATTCTTCCGGTGTTCCATGTGTCACTTGTAAAACCTGTACAACCAGGAACCCGAGTCTTAACACCACCAAAACCTGTGCTAGTTGATGGAGAGCCTGAATTTGAAGTTAAAAACATCCTGGATTCGAAACGTACCAGATCTAAGCTATACTATTTAGTGGACTGGAAAGGGCACGGGCCTCAAGACAGAACTTGGGAACCAAGTGAACATATTCACGCACCACGTCTGATTAAGAGGTTTCACCTGGATAACCCCACCAAACCCGGCAGGACAGGAAGGATACCCATGAGAGGGGCCTTGGGGGTAGGGGAAGTGCTGTCATGACCACTGTGAGGGGGCACAAGTGGTGCCACAAGCAGGCTCCCACCAGAACCCTGAGGGCCTGAAAACCACTGCAACATGTAGGAAGGAAGGGCTGTTCAAACTAGGTCCCATTTATGTACATGGGCCTTTAAATCTAACATGGATGCACCCACACAGTCTAGTTCTAAGAACCAATCCATGCGGTCTAGTGTTTTGGGTGTGGCAGGCCTGGAACTACTTTCTCTGGTACTACTTAACCTGGGCTATATAAACCACACCCTGACTGCAGAACACGCTTTGTGTAATTCTGCAACCCGCAGCGTGACGCTCACTGTGTCCAGCTCCTGGTCTTCAGCATCTTCCTGTAATACTGCAAGAACAAGAACAAGATTATTCTGTTTTACCTGAGAAAACACCATCCAGCACTCAGCATCGCAACTGGGCTGCAATCTGTGGAAACCGAGAGAAGAAGAAACATCACTCACCTGTGAGTACTAGCTTAAGGACTTCCGGTGAACCGCTACCATAGCTGCTGTTCGGTCATTGCGACCTGCAATAACGAGATAACGAGAAAGGGAAAACAATATTAGAACGTGCACTTCCAAAACATCCAATTCCATCAGTCTTACCTGAATTCCATCGCGCTACGCCACGCTTCCATCCGGAGCACCACAGCAACATCTGCAAAGGAAAAGAGACATATTCAGGTTTGCTTTCAATATTAAACAACCGCACTGCGCTGTACTTACCTTAACGGATTCCAGGGGCCTGTCTTTCATCGCACTCTCATCCACTCGCAGTACCACAGCGGCCTGTGAGGAGAAGAAGAAGAAAACACAGGTTAGCTTTAAAAGACAATAAAGGCGCTGTGCTTCGCACTTTCTCTTACCTAGAAACGTGCCTTTTCATCCGGCACGCCAGCATCAAGACCTTCGCATCTGAAAAGAAGGAGATAAAGACATTAACGAATTCCCACCATAAACAGAACAAAGACTTACAATTAACAAACTTCCTGCCTACCAACAGATACAGGGTCACAACAGGCCTGGGCCCAAGGAAGGCGTACTGCACCAGTGAAGCAACTCAGGCAGCTCGCCAACAAACGTCAAGCGCCCCTGCACAAGAAACGCAGGACGGATAGCTCACCCTACAAATAACTAAGGTGAGAAAAGAACCCAGTGGGAAGGGAATCAGTCAGAGGGAGGTGGGAGATTCACCCATTAGAGACAGATATCACAAATCCTCCCTTCTGTAATTGCAGATTCATTATTCAGCACTGGGCAACTACGCATCCAGGGTTCCAGATCTCAGAGCCTTCCATATGCCCCCAGGGATATCAGGTGAGCCTAACAATATGCCGCCTATACCCCTTTAGTGATTTCAACTGATCCAACACACTGAGGGCCTGATTCATGGAAGATTTTCATATGGGATTGTGCCATTATAAAACACTTCCATGAATCAGGCCCTGAATCGGTTGGTTGTCTCCACGACCACCAGTCTGGCTTCAGAGCAGCCAGAAGCAGGGAAACTGCTCTCCTGAACACCCGTAATGACTTGCTCTCAAATCTTAATTCCAACTCTCCATCCGTTCTCATCCTTTTGGATCTTTCGTCTGCCTTCGACATGGTCAATCATGCCACCCTGAGAAATTGGCTCTGTGACACCCTTGGTTGACCTCATTCCTCTCTGACCGACCTTCCGAGGTTCAATTGGGCCCTTTTCTCTCCCCCATCACACTCTCCACCTGCGGCATCCCTCAAAGCTCTATCCACACGCCATGCCTCTTCAACATCTATCTTGCCACTCTGGCCCACCTGACATCCTCCTTCTCTCCTAACATCCAGTGTTATGCAGCTGACACACAGATCTTTTTTCTCCACTGCCTCCTCCTCCTCCTCCTCTCTCATCCCTGACTGTCAGTATGCTATTCAGGCATGATGTGCTGCCAATGATCGCTGCCTTAATGCTAGTAAGACTGAGATCGTTTGCATAGGGACCCCAACTCCCTCCTTCCCTCCTACCCTCTGGCCCTCCTCCAGGGGCTCCTTCCCCTATTATGAGGCAAAAAACCTTGCTGTCAACTTTGACTCCTCGCTCTCCTTCGTTGCTCACATTGTAGGCCTTGCAAAGAAGGGCCACTATCAGCTGCACCTCCTCAGATGAATTCTACCTTTCTTCACCTTCCCCCAGAAACTCAATGGGCCTCATTACGAGAAGTGCAGAATGGGTTTAACGGCGCCGGTAATGGTTCCGGCGCTGTTAAACCCACTCCGCACTATTACGAGGTCCCCTCGCAGGACCCGCTCTGGACGTCTGGTTAATCCGATTAATGGGATTAACCAGACGTCCAGATTAACCACATCTGGTTAATCCAGACGTCCATAGCGAGTCCTGCGAAGGCACCAGGGAGCTAACAACAGGCCGGTCGTAATCGGCCCGTTGTTAGCTCCTGCACCCATTCCCAATGAGCCCTATGGGGGCTCAAACGGGAATGGGGAAGGACTGGGCCCGGGTTCCCTGAAGGAGGAATTACCGGGCCCTCCAAACCCGGAATGGCCCGGTAATTCCCCATTCAGGGAACCCGGACCCGATTTTGGAGGCAGCAATGGCGCCAATAGCGCCATGGCTACCTCCAAAGTCGTAATGATGCCCCATGTCTCTAGAGCTCTGGTCTTCTCTAGGCTGGACTAATGCAACAGCATCTTCCTCATTATTTCTTTATCCTCTCTTCGCCCCCTTCAACTAATCCAGAATAGGAGTGCAATACCAATCCTTTGCCTCAAACCCGGGGCCACATCTCTCCAGCCCTAGAATCTCTCCACTGGCTCCCAGTTGCTGCTAGGATCAAGTTCAAGACCCTCTGCATCATCCACAAGGCTTTTTGGGGCCTGTTGACCCCGCTCATCCAACTCTCTCTTACTAAATACCTCCTAAATACCTCCTTGCTAGAGCCCTTTGGTCTTCCACAGCCAACTCTGCAGACCAGATGCTTCTCTCTGCTTCAAATGAAACAAATATATATATATTTGCGCCCATGTTTAGACTTTAATGTACACATTGACTAATAATTAAGCTAGCTCCACCCAAGAACTATAAGGTATGTCTTTATGGTGTCCCAAGTCTTTATCAAAGATAGCATTTAGCAGGAGATCTGTCTATGTGTGTCTTATTATGATTATGCAGACCTACTCATTACAAGGCATTTTTAATGGTGATCTGTCTGGGTAATCTATTCATTTATCACATCTGTTTAGATTTCTACAGGTCGATAACTTTACCCTGGGGAACTCTTAGGGATTTCTAGTTGACATAGGAAGCATACTAGGAACAGGTGTTTTCCAGCATTTGGGGTCACATGCATTGATTTAAGGTATCCCCAATAGTATGCAGGGAAAGATTGCTACTTTGATATATAGGCTTCTAGGGGAGGAAGAATGCTGAGACTGACAAATATAAACTGGAGCATCAATATTGAGAAAAGATTTAGTAGGTCGGGACACCACTGCTTTTGGATCTCTGACAAAGGTCTATAGCTAGCGGGTGCTATCCGTAAAAGGAACCATGCACCACTGCCACCTTTGGAGCACATCAAGGAACTAATGTTAGAATCATTCATGTTATAGTGCAGTCCTTTAGATCATGGAACAGCTTTAAGGGCTCTGAAGGCCCAGTGGAGCTAGTCTCCCACCGGCTCGCTTTTGCAGGAGCAGTCACCAGCCCTAGAGCTATGATTTCAGCCTTTAAAAGGATATGGGGGGCCCCTCTCTGTGCTGGCAGAGAGTGAATCTGGGGGCTTTACAAAGGGATGTCCCTAGTCACAGGCTACTGCAGGTTCTCTGATCTATTTTGAACATTCAGGGACTCTGCCTGCCTCTCCTCCCTCCTTTTGGAATGAGTCTTAGGAAAAGACTGTCTCTCACTCTCTCTGCTCTCGCTCTTATCACTCTTCTACCAAAGCTTCACCACCCAAGGAGCAGAGCCAGTTTCTGGAACTCACTCGGGCTTGCAACTTCTAATCTGGTTGGCTGTGGCTGGGGAACATTTATCAAGTCCTGAGACTGAAGCACAGGCTCCATCTCTCACTTGCAGGTTTGCACTAACCCTAGCTTCTGATCCCCGGACTTTGCAAACGAACGGAAGGCTAACTCCCATTAACCAGGTTCCAGATATATTCTAAGTACTCACAAAGGAAGGAGGGGCTTACACTGTCTTTCAGGACCCCCAATCCTGTGACATAGTGCACTTCCTAGTAGCCTGCCTGTTACCTTGCCCTTACAAGTGATGAAAAAGTTAACACTACTGCTAACCAGAATTGGAAATGTGTTTGTGTGCAATGTTTTCTCAAATTAAAAATGATCTGGCGAGCTATCTTTTTGACATCCAGACATTATTCAGAAGCTTTGATAAGTGGAAGTCAGAGTTGACAGAAATCATCTGATCGCCTCTTAATTGCCTCAACCCACAGGGTTTGAGCTTTATGGCCAGATTCTGAAAAGTATTTGTTGGCGCAAGTGATGTGATGCACTAGTGCATCCCCACACTTGCACCACAAAAAGCTGCACCCATATCCACAGAGGGCATGTGAATATGTGCAAGGACAAGTTTTGCAGTCCTGTTCTGGATTAGTTGCAGCGGGTGGAGAGTAAAGGTAGGCAGATTGAGAAAGAGGCTGTTCAGGAGGAGAGGAAATTACTGACGGGCCCATTAGTCAGTCCTCAACCCCCGAGAACTTGTAATACTGGATAGCTGCACCGTGTGAGGACAGGGTGCAGGATTCACATACTCCAGCACATCTCAAAAATCAAGACTCAGTAAATTGGCAAAGGGAAGTCCGTTTAATGATACATACATCAGCATATGGAAATCAGCAGCATTGTGAACCCCCATCTCGCTCCAACTTCCTCGAACTTCAGTCGAACAGCCGTTTTTATAGGCTAAACTCGTCATCATTGACGTCTAATTCTACAAAAAATCATCACGCAATATAATTGGTTGGGAAAGGTAACTTAAGTATAGGTGTTATATCTGTATATGACAATAGAGCATGCGAATTGGTTAACTCTTATCTGGTGGGCATCTACTCCCATGCCTCTACATCACACGTGTGATGGACGTCACTATAAGTACGACGTCCTATTGGTTACACTGTCTATAGGACCCTAGATTACATGGTCCATTGTTATTGGGCATGTTACACCCCTAACCGTAAATCTCCACTTTAATTAGCAGCATGCAGGATGGACACCCAGGTGCCTAGTGTCCCAAGATTCACCCTGCCTCCCTTCCATCAATCAGTGGTTTTAGGGCGATGTGTCAATTAGTTGGCTAAGGAAAGCCTCGAAACTGTAGTCTCTTATCAGGAAAAGTTATGGCACCCCTTGGATCTGGGTGACATCAGATGGTGGTACATCTTCGCGCCTGGCTGGTCACTTGTTGGTTCACCGTTAATCTGCTTCAGTTTCCAGCTTTTCGTGTATTTAATTCTCCATGTAGCTCCAACACTGCCCGGGCCTCCTTATCTTGACCTTCACAGGGCAGGCTGGTATGCTCTGAAGTTTCGATTCTCCTTAGCTGAAGCTCGCCTCCCTCTCTTGGGTTCACCTCGATTTCCCAGGCCTGAGCCATGCTTTGTTGAGTTTCAATTCCGCTCTTTCCCCTGGCTTGGGCTTGGATATAAATCCCGACCAGTTAGGCCTTGGCCGCCTGGGCGTACTTCTGCTTTTTACAAAATGGAGTTGCACGTGTACATTTTGCCTTCTTGAGGTAGATACATGGTTGGTGCTTGCCTCTCTACCTTCTACTAAGCATTGCAAGCAGTATCGATTTCTTAGCATCTTGCATTTCAAGCCTATTTACACACGTTTAACAGGTTCGATTCTTTCATCTTGGTTCTTTTGCTATGACGTTTCTTACATTTTAACATTGTGTTGTCCTTCGTGTTTCTTGCACCTGTTTTCGTGGATACACGCATTCGCGTGTCGCCTTTTCTCATGCGTTAGTCTGTCCAGGCCCTCTTCTCATCATTGTTTGCCTTCCATCAGGGCTCTTTGTGTCTCCTCATGGACAGTCTGCAAATACTCATTGTTTCGTATCAGCGGCTGGTATGGTTGTCTGATTGGGTACCGTGCTGCCCAGGGTTGTCTGCTTATTGGCATTTCAACAGGTACTGATCTTCTAATGTACACAGGGCAGAGGCCCAATGCGGCTCTCTGTTGGTTCAGTTGCTCCTCATACGTCACATACCTTGGCGAGTATTTTACTGGCAACTCGCAATGGGCGGCAGGGGTGCAGGCCCTATCTGGGACCTCCTCTACAGGGCACGATCCGCCGTCCCTGGAAACTATGGTGGAAATGGAAGAAGGGTTACTGAGTGGAAACTAATGCAGCGCTCTAGTTGTTTACAGTGCGTCACGTACAAATACGCATCACGCCTAAGCGACGATGCGTTGCAACCCTCCTTCTTTGGGTATACACGCTTGTTCTCCGTCCACTGTTCTGGTGGTTCCCGCTGCCTTCCCACCTTCCTTGCTTTGTCTTCTCCGTACCGCCTTCCTCACTTTCTCCTAGCGGTTCATTCTGTTCTACCGACTGCCATTCTGCCCCTCCTCTGCGCTCCGCTTTTTCTTCGGAGCGTTCTTCCACTCCAAGCCTTCTCAGAGTTTCCTCCCTTACTATTACCTTGTGTTCCTACAACGCATCTGTTTACACGCATTTGTGTATCCTCTTTAATACCTTCTGGAAAGCCTGGATACGCCATTTCGTCTCACGAAGTCGACTGCATTCAAGAACCGCAGTTTAACATCGTCCCAGGGTGTTTAAGCTTTGCTTTTCCCTGCTCGTTGGGCGGTTCCCCTGGAGGCCCCCACTGCCGGGCTGGCTGCTAGTAGGCAGGGTGTCCTCCAGCGGGGCTCTTCCTAAGACTCGTCAAAAAAAGCCAGAGCACGCCTGGAGAAGCCAGAGGGAGATATCTTCAGAAGACCCATCCGAGGAATCACGGACAGGTGAGGAGGAAGGGGAATCTGGGTCAGAAGAATTGTTCTTGGATAGTTTACCCCACATTCCTGAGACTACACTCCCCCCTCTGGTCGGTTCATCAACCACTTCTGCTTCCTCCTTTATATTTAGTTTCTTTGTTTCTTCAATGTCTTGTTCATCGTCTTCCGGGGTTATACAAGATGGCGTGAATGCATGCACTTTTGGTGCCATATCTTTATCACCCCTTTCAAACTTCCTGCTGTTTTCACATGCTCATCTTTGTTCCAGGTCATCAGCTTGTATTGTCCATTTGGACTGCAATAAATCAATTTTCCTTCATACCTTCTTCGTTTCTGCGGATAAGTGAATTTTGTTCCCTCTGGTGCAAATTCACTGGCCTTCATGAAGTCCTTTATCTCTTCGTATGTCAGGTCTCTGGGCTTCCGACCTGGCTCTATATCGACCATAATTTTCATCCCAATGGCCTTCTTTGCAGTTTTCTGGCACTGTGTAATGATTATCTCGATAACACAGAATCCTAGCAGCACCATAGCTAGTAAGGCTCCCAGAAACTTGAATATGTCATCCATCCATTGCGGGACCCAGGAGAATAAGGTCCCAAACCAGTTGTCATCGTCCACATCATCTGTTTCCTTGGCCATCTGGTTCTTTAGGCTTGTCAGCACGCCTATGGCGTCGGTGAGGGTTCCATTTTCCTCATCGTTTGATGGTATAAATGTGCAACACGATTCTCCAATTTTTGCACAAACACCTCCATCCATCGCTGTAATCATGTCAAGCACATATCTGTTCTGGAGAGTCATCAGGCAGACTGCTCTTAGTTCTTCTTTAATTGCGTTGAATCCTTTTATGGTGGTATTGATGGTCTGCAGTAATTCCCAGCTGGTTATCTGCAACCATTTGCTATTTGCACTAACTAGGATATGCGGCAAGAGTATTGTTGTGAATATGGATGAGGTTAGGCTAAACAGCCTGTGTTCGTAGGGAATGGCATGAAATGCATCCTCTGATTTGGTGGAGAAGTAATTTTCTCTCTTCATCCTCAACATTAACTTCACAGACCTCCTTTTCCTTAGGTGAGCATCTGCTTTTGGGAAGCTGTCCAAATTCAGTTCATTTTTTGGAATCACCAGTGCCAGAACGTGGACGTTCACCAGTGTGCATATGCCTCCCCAGTTCCTTGGTACCCTTATGTATGCCTTGGATCCACATGCCCAGTAATTGTCCATCAGGACTGCGGTTCCTTGCAACATCCCTGGGTCTTCATATATTCGTCCGCAGTTTTGATTCTCCCCCATTTTCCTTGTGCCATTACTTCTGAAGCACAGTTTCGGGTTTTCCAGTGGTACTATTTGCAGGGGTCCTCCTCTGTCTTCGACCCATGTTAGCAGCTTTACCAATCTTGGCCACAATGGTTTGCATAGTCTTTGTGAATTTTCTATTGCTTCTTGGCAGGCTCCAAGGACCATCCAGGGTCGGCAGATCACGACCTCTTGTTCCCATCCATTTGGGGACACTACTGACCTCCAGATCTGCATTTGGCTGCGGTTCTTCCAGATTTGAGCTTCTTCAGCTATTTTCCCTTGGACATTTAGTCTCAGGTTTATTTCCCATCTTATTCCTGATCTTTTGACGTCCGGGTTCTCATATCTAATCACATGATTCTTGGTGTGTGCCCTGTTTCTTGTTTTGATGTCCTGAACAAAACCATCTTCATCAGGGAAATCCTTTTCGTTGGCCCATATCAGGGAGGCGTCTCTCCCCATAAACTGCCCTCTGGTGTTGCACATTGCTACGTGTGACATGCAGTGTGTAGTGGGGACATCAACTTCTATCGCCACAAAGATTTTGGACTTGCCCATGCTGTATGGCAGGAGTGCACAAACGAAACATTCCCCTTCTGATTGTCTCCTTCCAACTTCCTTCATGTGTTGGTACCAAATGTTGTTTCCTAGATGGGCTGTGCTGCCCAAGTAATTATTTAGTTCGTTGTCGGTTTCATATGGGCTTCTCTTGATTCTTAATGTTTTTCTGTAATTGGCTATCACTATGTCTCTGAATGCGTCTGTACTGCTCTTCCGTTCAGGTAGGCTTTCGGGTATTATCCTTGGTGGGGCAGGGTTAATTTCCTGCCCTGCAGTAATAGGGGGATGTTTTGCATTTATTTTCCTTCCCTCATGCATTCTTTTGTAGACCTCCTCCCACCACCATTGGCTCGTCATCTTCCCAACGTGTGGCAGCATTGTAGGCCTGATGCTTATTTCTGGCGTTGGAGCAAGCGTGCTCGTTATTGCAGTTTCTGTGGTTTTCTCGCTCAGCTCCTCATATACCTTTTTTGCTCTAAGTATGAGTGGGAACCCATATTCAACCAACTCATGTGTTTTCGCAGTAAGTTCCTTCATGGCTTCTTCCGGTTCTTTGAGGGTTTCTGTCATGACTCCTCTGCTTGGGTTCTCACCTGGCTCCTCTTGTTTACTTCCCCTATTTTCTGGAGCTGGTCGTTCCTTAGGCAGTTTTCCTTTTACTGTTGATTTGGTCTGAGGTCCCATAGCCATTGACACTTGCCCTTGTTCATGTGCACTCAGTGTGTGGGTGCGTGCCGTGGACAGTGCTATGTTATCATTCATTCCGAGCTGACCCTGTCTCCAGCTTTTCTCATCATTCATAACCTCAACCGTGTAGCTGTCACTATTTATTACATTCAGTTTCAGTTTGTTTGCTTTACCACCAGCTTTTCTAAGAACAGGGATGACGATATATGGTCTGGGTGCTTTTGTGGGACCCAGATATTTGTTATCTGGTGGATGCACAGACAATGGGACACTCCGTGAACCAATAAAAAATGCTGTTCTGATAGTTAGAGACAAAAACACAATGATAATCACTATGCATATACATATACATATAATGGCTTTAAACGATAGCTTGCAGCATCTCCTTCCAGGGAAGCAGGGGCACCCCTCCGCGGGTGGCAAAACTAGGTTACTGTTCTGGGCCCCCATGTCGATCAAGTCCATAGTCAATTGTTTGTTTCCTTTCTTACTTTGATCTCGTTGCTCAAAAGGTTCAGCAACTATTAAAGTGACGAGTATTATTCAAATGTCCTCCTTATGGGTGTAACTAGTAGTCTCGAGATATGCGGCAAAGTACCATTTAGCTAGACTATGGAGAAAGGTTAGACTACTGTCTTTATCATATCATTTTCATTTTGCAATTTTACAATTTTACAATAAACACAGTCCCAGGGCACCCCTCCAATTCACCATGGCCCTGAGGACATGTAGGAATCTGTTTGCAATGACACCATGACGAGATGGATTCGCTACAAATCATGCAAAAATAAAATGTCGAACAAATAAAAATAAAAATAAAAGTGAACATATGAGATGGTAGGAAGAAATAAGAAAGATGTTAAAAATTGAAAACACGATGGTGAAATTCTTGTGACCGTTCATTTCAGTTCGTTGACACGTTGAAGAGTAGTGTCTCTCTCCTCCATCTGCGCCATGGCAGAAAGATGATGAAAAATAGAAGAAAAATACAAAATAAAATAAAATAAAAATAAAATACGAACACGATGTGGTTATCCTTGTTTCTGCTCTTCTCAATCTGTCCTATGTTAGCAGAATGGAGAACTTTGTCCCTGTTTTCTTACTCTGTCCTCGGCGGACGGAAGATGAAGAGTTTTATCGTGGATCTTCCCCCCCTAAGGCTCTCCTCAGCAATGGATGTCTGTAATTGCTTCTCAGCTGCGAGATGATAGCTCTCAGGAGCCTGTTGAGTTGCGCGTTTTTTGCTGGGTCACGGATGAAGGTGGGCATGTCGACAATGATGGGTCTACACACTAGTTCTGGAAAGTTCTCAATGAGGTGGAAGAAGACTCGGAATGCGTATCTGCTGTCTTCTGGTGTCAACGACATTCGCTCTTACTTTCTGGCCTCTAGATCACAGGCCCTTTTTTTTTTTGTGACATGTACAGTCTCTGTACTTATCTCGATCTATCCCTCGGCGAACAGTCTCACAGGAATCTCCTTAGGAATTCTCGCTGGAAGTTGGACAGTTCCACTTGGAGCATGATCCGTTGGAGAAGAGTCTTCATGTGTAGGAAATTGACTGGATCTCTGAGGAAAGTGACAACATCAACATCAGCAGGCCTTTCCACCATTTCTGGATAGTCTGTGACTAGTCTAATCAGGACATTGTGGGCTAGCTGCGTGTCTGCAGGGGACAGGGACATTTGCTTTGTTTTGCTGGGTCCCGATCACAAGTCTTTCTTTTGTCGTGAGCAGTTTCTGCACTTTCCTGATGCGTGGATTGCTACCACATGGTTCAGTTTGTACCACACTTGGTTCAAAAAGTCATTGTTTCGGGGATCTCTGATGAAAGTCAGTGTATCTGTGGTTCTCCCGAAAAGTCCTGGGCACTCCTCTATGATTCGGAAGAATAATGTATACGTTATTTCATCAATGATCACTTGGGGTGGGAGCATTAGTATCTTGTTCACTGTGCTCGGGCAACTCGGCGAAGACCTCTGTGATGACAGTCAGTAGTTGCCTGATTACCTTCTTATTTTCTGGATCTTGAATGTATTCTGTGACACTTGTTCCTCTCCCTATGAGTGACGGATATGTTAGGAGCATGCGCTGAAAGTAGGTGAGTACATGCACCATAAATTCTGTGCACAAAGTCTTGGTACTGGATGCTTTAGAATAATGTTTTTTGGCTCTCAGAAATGTCTTATTTTACTACTTATCAGAGACTTAGAGTTCATGTTCAATGCTTTGTGTGGTTCAACGTGTTCGAGTTACTAGTGTCACTGTGGTTTCGGAATATATGATTCTCCTTTTTTTACCCTGCACTTTTGGCTGCACAGAGTGTTTGTTTGCTTGGTTTTGTCTCTTTCTGTGCATAAAGGAAAAGTTCAGTGTGGACACGATTTTCACAAACGGACTCTTTTCTTTTCTTCTCTGCTCATGCGTCCTTCATCCTCGCCATAGATCTTGTCTGCACGTGCTGAGGTCCTTCCCTGTTATCTGTAGATTCCTCGGAGGTGGATACAGTAGGAGTGCTCTCTCCTATAAATGGTTTAACGTCGTTTAGGAAGATCCAGGCTCTTCGGCCCTCGAGCTTGACAGCGGACAGGGTGCAGTCCTCTACGATGAAAGGGCCATTAAACCTTGGCTCGTCCCATTTTTTCCTTGTCAAATTCCATACAAGGACGCTGTCGCCTGGGAAGACAAGGGGCGCACGAAGACTGTGAGCTGCGCCAGTATCAGCACTGTCTGTAGTGGTTTGTGCTGTGCTGTTCCCAGTGCCTTAAGTGGCACTACAAATCGAGCCGGGGCTCATCGAGGGGGTGTGGCCTAACAGCGGGGGTCCTGCTGGCCCGTGAGGCCACGCCCCCTTGACTAGCCTCGGCTCAATGGGCTACTGGCACCCCTGCCAGGCAGCCTTTTGCAGAGATCAGCACCCTCTCCCCATGAGGGAGAGGGTGCTGATCTCTGCATTTATTTTCTATAGGCTTGCCTGGCAGGGGACAGCGCCTCTCCTATTCAGCGTTAATGGTGGCGCAGGCCCTCGCCAGCTGGGGAGGGGCAGCGTCACCATTAAGGCTGAAAGGGTGAGGCCACTGGAAGCAGAGGCCTTTTTCCTAAAGACTGAAACTCCCGTGGATGCGCGGGAGCTTCAGTATTTAGAAAGGAAGGCCTCTGCTTCCAGCGGCCTCACGTTTTCTCCATAATGGTGGCGCCGGCCCACAGGCATCCCTTGATTAAAGGGATGCCTCGCATGTGCGGCGCCACCATTATGGCTGAAAGGCATTTTTTTCTGAAGCCTGAAGCTCTCGCACACGAGCGAGAGCTTCAGGCTGTAGAAAAAAAGCCTTTTCATGTAGTGGCTGGGGCTGCAAGGGGAGATTAGTGGGCCCCGGCAGGGCCCCGCCTCAAAACGAAATTTCGGCGCCTGCCGGGGCCCAGCCCCAGCAGGCCCCGGCCCACCTAAAGCCCTGGCTGTTCCCTTTATGCCGTCGCTGCAGCTGGCCTGAAATGACAGTGGTGCTGGATGTGAGACAGTTAAGCTAATCCTTCATCTCTGCTCCCAGAACCTCCCTAGCAGGCTGGGCATCACATCTAGCCCTGTCTCGGGGGGTAAGAGGGGTCCTCATCCTTCTACCAGTGACAATTTTGTGCAGCGTAAGATGATGGTCGGAGCCTGGTTGGTTCCGAAGAGCATACAATGCCAGTGATAGACAGTGCATCCATCCCTGCTTTAATGTGAGCTTCAACTTGGCTATTCTCTCTTTTAACAGGCTGTTGAGCGCTCACAAATTCCATTTCCCTCTGGGTGATATGCCAACGAGAACTTGTGCTTTATACCAAGCAACAAGCTAATCTGCTCAAACACTGTGTTTACAAAATGGGGCCCATTATCTGATCTCATTACCTCGCACACCCCCCACCTAGGGAACACATCCCTCACCAGAAACTTTGCGGCACAGGCTGCATCGGGGTGTGTACAGGGACCTGCTTCTATCCATCTTGAGAAAGGACACACCACCACAATTAAATACCTGTAACCATTGCACACCTGAATCATATCGACATAATCGATATGTAGGTGCTGGAACGGTCCATTAGGTCTGGGAATGATTCCTCTCACTACTTTTAATGTGTGCCCAGAGGTGAATTGCTGACAAATTATGCAGTTGACCATAAAAAATGCAACATGCTCTGCTAAATTCGGCGTGACCAGTCTTCTGCGAGTGTTGCCGCAAGATTTTCTTTAGACATGTGTAAGGGGTAGTGGAGCTGTTCTAACGCTACCTTTAGAAGGGTGACAGGCATTACTGGTTTACCAGTGCTGTCTTGCCTCCACAATCTGTCAGAGGGGTTTAAAGAACACCCTCAACACTTTCATACATTTTTCTCCTCCTGAGGTGCCTCCCCATGGAGCTCCATTAACTGAGTCTGCCTCATATTGCTATAGGCTTCTGGTGAAGCTCGCGCTACCATCATTTGTTCATGGGTACGTGCCACCTCCACGTCCATGATTGTTTCATTCTTGGATGCCATGCGCTTGGCTTCCGTGTCCGCTTCATGGTTTCCACGTGACACGAAATCTGTCCCCTTGGTGTGAGCGGCGCATTTCACGACCGCTATGTACACTGGGAGCTGTAGTGCTTTCATCAGCCTATCCAGTGAGGCTGCATGTTGTACTGGCGTGCCGTCTGCTCGGAGGTAACCCCTCCTTTTCCATCGTGCTAAGCCTGCGTGCATGGTGGAAGTCGCATAGGCGGAATCACTGTACACTGTCACTTCCTGATCCGCATGATTTTCGATGGCGAGTATCAGTGCCACCAGTTCTGCAGCTTGGGCTGAATAGTGAGAGGGTATTCGCGCACTGACGAGTACCTGAAACTCTCCATTCACCTGGTGTTTCACCACGGCTACGCCTGTATACCTTTGTCTGTCTTCTTGGTCGATTCTAGAAGACCCGTCAATGAAGATGACCTCCCCACCTGGCAGGGCATTTTCCTTTACACTTGGGATTTCATCGTATAATTCTTCATAGTTTGCACAGTCATGGACTGGTTCACCCTCGGTTACTGGTTCTATTATCAACGTTGCAGGGTTCACCGTTTTACATCGAACTATTTTGATCGATGGATTAGAGATGTTCACCTCATAGGCGGATGCTCTCTGTGATATCAATGTGCCTTTTGGCTTTTCCAATATGGCGAACAGTGAGTGCTCGACATACAATGTCATGGAACACCCCATCACAATGGAAGACGCCTTCTAGATGGCAAACGCGGCGGCGGCCAGATTTTGTTCGCATTGGGACGTGGCCCCTCATAACTGGGTCCAGACTCCCGCTGTAATACGCTAGAGGTTTGCACCCCAGCGATGTTCGTTGAACAAGTAATGCCGTCATAAAATTGCCATAGGTATGTGAGAACAGATACAATTATTCTGCATAATTAGGGATCCCGAGGACTGGGGCCTTACAAATTGCCCCCGTGAGTTCTGAAAAGCCCTTTTCCATTGCCTCAGTCCACTCGATTTCTTCCTTTGTCGCTTGGGCCTTCTTCAGGGCCTGAAGCAAGGGCTTGGTGTACGAGCTGTAGTCAAAGACCCAGGCTCGGACATAATTGCACAGGCCTAAAAAGCTTTGCATTTGCTTGATCGTGCGTGGCTTGGCCGTGTTCATGATGGCTTCAGCCCTTCCTGGGGTTATCTTTTTCCCTTTATGAGAGATTAGTTGCCCTATGTACAGCACTTCCCGCTGACAGTATTGCAACTTTTCTTTATCAACTTTGTACCCCTACTCAGCTAGTATCGTTAGTAGCCGGACAGAGTCACTCCTGCATTACTCCTCAGTGATGCTGCAGGTCAGAATGTCATCTACATACTGCAAAACAGCACTGTCTACCGCAATATTGCTTAGGTCCATTTGCAGGACTCTGTTAAAAATGCATGGGGACTCACAATACCCCGTGGCAGCCTCGTGCTTTTCAGGTGCATTTGCCTGAATGTAAATGATGTCAAGTCTTGCGAGTCACGGTGTAACAGAATTGAGAAAAATGCATTTTTCAAATCGATCACCGTGAAATATTTTGCCTCAGTGGGTATGTTACACAAAATTGTAGACAGGTTAGGGACTAGAGGGAACTCGGCTTCGACAATATCGTTTAATGCCCTTAAATCCTGGATTAAACGCCAAGACCCGCCCTTTGATTTCTTGACGTGATAGATCACAGTGTTACAGGGTGATTCTGACGTCACTAGGATGCCCTGTTCCATCATGATGGAAATTGTCTTCGGTATCCCTTCATCCGCTTCTCTGGACATGGGATACTGTCGCGCTCTTGGTAGGATCGCTCCTGGCTTTAGTTTGATTTTCACCTCTCCCGCCCCCTTCAGTAGTCCTACGTCATAAGGCCCTGTTGTTCATACTGCGACAGGCACCTGGGCCATGTCCTCCTCAAAGTATTCTGGCCGTACCATCGCCAACATCATTCTCTGTGGCACTTCTCGTTTGATCATTTTGACCCAGAATATGAGACTTACTTCCACTCTTGTCTCTTCTAAGTCAGGGTGTTCTTCGAACAGATCATCACCCGTGACGTCAGTCACTCGATACCCTTCTTCAATGGTGATAATAGCGCAACATTGCCTTCCTTCGTCATCATATCCTTCTACCAGGACCACCTTCCCCTTTACTGCGGCAGATTGTATTTCCAGGGGAAATATTTGTCCCTCTTCCTCATGCATGGGTATTCTTGGTCTAAATAGAAATTCGTCAGGGGATCTCATAGGTTTGTCTAGGAGGCCTGGAAATCCCGCAATAAGCACTCGTATGCCATATGCGAAAACCTCTGGCTCCAGCAGTATAGCTCTCATGGCTGCACGTCCAGATTATGCTCTGATCATTTCGCACACATTAGAATAGTGCATTCCTGGTGTGGAGCACACTATACCATCCTCAGTAAACGAGATTGTCATATTCAACTTTGTCATTAAATCTCGACCCATGATGTTTAATGGGGACTGACGTGAGTACAATAAGGGCACCTTCATTTCACGCTCTCCCACTGAGAATGGGAGTGTGTCTGTAAAGGGAACTCTGCCATGAGCTCCAGTGAAACTCTGAGTATCTATAGCCTCGCCAGATAACGAAAACTTGCCTTCTCGTATGCACGAGCGTGTCGCACCCATGTCAACTAAGATGGAATATTCTTTACCCCCTATGGTGACATTTACCCTGGGTTCCCGATTAGGGTCTGGTGTCACCGATAGGATAGAGCACATCAGGGTTTCCCGTGAGCTGTCCTATTTTATGTATATGTTCGGGCCACTGTACGTTTGTGGAACACCCCCATTCCCGGGGTTGATTCCTTCTCCATTGTTCATTCCTTGTGGCACCAGCGGTGGTGCCTGTTGGGGCTGCCCCTGTTGCAGTTCCCCATGTTTGAGGGTTGAAACCCTTGTTGCGCCCCTTGCTGCAAGCTTGCTGCCTGCTGATGCACTATGTGGCCCTGCGCACTGCCTTGTTGTGGGGCGGCAGGCTGATTCACCATACCTGCTCCCATTCCCTGGCCATTTTGCCACATGCCTTGGTTTCTGCACATACGCGCCACATGTCCTGTCATTCTGCACATCCAGCATACTGGCGGTGGCCGTACCATCTGCCCATCCGGAATGGCTTGACCACTCATCTGTTCATTCTGAAATCCGCCTTGGTTATTTTGAAAACCTCCCTGATTACCATGGAAACCTCCCTGGCCACCTTGCCATCCTCTTCCTCTAAATCCTCTACCCCTCGGGTAATATCCCGTATTTGCTTGGTTATTTACTTGCTGCGTGCTGGGCTCGGCTGGGCTGGTCAACATGGCTCCCTCGAGAGTATACTTCGATAGCTTCTTTTGTACCAGCTTCGCTTCTTCCCCCTTACGGGTTGCTTCCTTTTTTCGGTTCTTTTCTTGTAACAATCTGCAGTAGTGTGCAATTGTCAATTGAATTTCGGCCCACGGTTTGGCTTCGATCCCTACCAATTTCTTGAGCTTTTTTTGCACCGGTTCAGGCAACCCTTGACACAGTATGGGGTAGAAGACAGGGATAGACTTTGACCAAGACTCATGCGTTTCGAGCACCCACGCATCTTGACAAATTTGGATATAAATCAATCCTCTGACTCTTTCATTTTCCGAGTCATTATAGCTCCCATGTCTGATGTGTCACATTCCACACTGCTGCTCTACAATTATTAAATGGTGCTCCGTCATGGGTAGTGTTAGTTATCGTTACCCTTGGATACCCAGCCCGTTTCCACACATCGTCAGCCCTTTCACCAAGTATGGCGATGAGGAGGCCCTTGATGTCCCCTATAGCTAAGGTGACTCCCCCGGCCATCTTTTCTAACTCGTGTATCCATTTCCCAGCCCCTGATGTCAGCATTGGAAGCTTATTTTTTAAGTTTTCTCAGTCCATGTGTGGCCATGGAATGCATTGTGGCCTCACTCCCCCTTTTTCTAGCAGCGGGAATTGAAAGGCACAATCTTCCTTTTCTTTTCCTCCACTCCTCCCGCCTACTGGCGGGCAGTATTACCACCTTGCCGTCTACCAAGCAATGCCCTTAATCTGCCATTATAGATGGATGCTGGCTCCCCCCTCTGATCGCGGGGTGTTCCCTCACATTTGCCATGTGCCTTGGTAGGCATCGATGTCCTAGGTTCAGTTTCACTGGCGTCGGACAATCGTACCCCTTGGCCTCGAGGGAGCGGCTTTTCACATCGCCTCTCTTCCTCCTGTGCCTCATCCGCCGTATCCCCACCGGAGTCAGACTCTGAATATTCCCAGTTTACACAACTTCTTGCATCATCTTCGTTCTGTCCAATTTCTAATCTATCTAGGGACAGTCCCCTACTCCCACTACTTCGAGTGACATCCTCAGTGTCATATAGCTGAGTGCTCTCTAAGCGCTCGTCTTCCCTTTCCCCTTGGGAAATTAGTTCCTGCCCCATTTCATCATAGATTTTATCAATCGTTTCCCCGATGCTTCTGGTATCGAAGTCATTGTCAATATTTATCCCGCTTGTACCTGGTACTGCATCGCTTGCAGGAAAGAATTCTTCTATGTATTCCCATTCTACTGTAGGATTGGGTTTAACGACTACCCGCTCCAAATACTCAAGAGCTCGTGTCCTTTGTCTGCGTTTTCGTTCCAATTCCTCATCTATCTCCTTTCGCTTTTTCGCTTCTTCTCTAGCCTTATCTACTTCTCTCATTCGTTCATTTCTAAATTCCTTTGCCCTTCTGCTCTCCTCGTCTTCCTGCTTTTTCACATTCCTTTTGTGCACTCTCCTTTCTTCCTCCAACTTCAACATGTTCAGCCTGTATTTTTCATAGGCTGCATACTGTGTGCGACTGAGTGGTATTCCCTGCTCTTCGCGATATAGTTGTTCTCGCCTTAATCTATCCTTCTTTCTTGTCCTTTCATCCCTTGCTTCTTCCTCCTTTCTTTGCTCTTCGTCATGCCTTCCTCTCGTCCGCACATCATCACTTCCCTTTCCATCTAGCTTTAATAGTATCTGTCATCCCATCCATTCGTCTTTCGCGAATGCTGTCTCATGACTTCCTTTCTGCTTCTTTCCCTCTCTCTCTTTATCGAGAGGTACACTAGCCTGTGCCCGATCCTTCCTACTTTCGCAGCGCCTCTCCTTTTCCCTCGGGACTGTGGAGGCCAAATCAATTTCCTGCTCTTGTTCTTTATTTTCATCACTACTACATGTAGGTGACTCATATGCAGGGTTATTGTACCCTGTGGCGGGACATCAGGCAATACATAATGAGTAGATTGAAACAATATCGAAATCAAGCAATATACAAAGTGTAACCCGCTGCACAGGGTGGGTATATGCATCTAGGGGGAGGTCACCAGAGAGGAAGCCGACGAATTGGATGGGGAAGACATGGCGGTCATATAATCCCGGAATCTACGCCAGATGTCCCTTGGCCTGGAATGTGGGTGTTGCATTGCATTCCAGGACTGCTCCGTGTCATGAGCCCATGTGACCGATCTGAGCCACTGGGTGTAGGTCAGCGCCCTGGGGCAGAGCCAAACTAGTAATATGCAACGAACTTCCAGCAGCATGCATAGGCCTGCCAGTTTCTTAGAGTCACGGGACATTTGAGGGAGGTCATGGAACAAGCAGTTCAGTGGGGTGGGGGTGATAGTGTGTTCCAGGATGTCGGATAGTGTGGAGCAAATATCCAACCAGAATTGGATTAAGAGGGGGCAGTCCCATAGCATGTGAATATAGGAGGCTTGATCAGTGCCGCACCTGGGGCATGTAGATGGGGTGGCGTGGAACATGTGATGCAGTCTCATGGATGTGTGGTGGAATCTGTGTAGAACCTTGAATTGGATCCGTTTAAATTTGGTGTTGTAAGACACATCATGGGTTCGGGCACACATTCGAGACCATCTCTCGTCAGTAATTTCAACCCCGAGGTCCCTCTCCCAACTGTGCCTTAGCCCGGCGAAGGGGGGGGGGCGCTCTAGTCTGTAGCAGGGAATAAAGTCTCGACACTTTACCTCTAAAGGAGAGATAGGAGCAGAGCTCCCCAACTATAGGCTCGTCAGGCGGCAGGGCAGGTAAATCGGGGTACCTGGATTTAAGACTCTCCCGGAGTGAAGAGTATTGTAGCCACACCGAGGGTCGTCGTTTGACTGAGAGGGGGAGGTCAGGCCACTCAATAAAGTTTCCTTGTTCAAATGAATCGCGGAGCATCAGAAAGCCGGCGTCAGACCAATGAGACATTACTGAGCGTGGAATATGTGGAATATCGGGAAGGAAGTTCCATAATGGCAGATCTCCGTGAAATAGGCGAGGAGTGTAGACCATTGCCCAAAGTTTGGTTAATACCAGGGATGTGCTAGCGACAGGGTCTGCGGAATCTAAGTTAGGAGGGATTGGTTTAAGTATCAGAGATCCAATAATTCTGTCACAGACCGTTAGCTTTTCCAGGCGGACATGGGGGGGGGGGGGTCGATGGTGTTGAACCAGTGTGCAGCGAATTGTGATTGGGCCACCACCCAGTACCTGAGGAAATCTGGTGCGTTGAATCCACCCAGCGCTTTGGGGGCAGTCAAGGAGGACAGTTTGAGGCGGACCGGGCCAAACAGGCAGATTGGTAAATCGATAGAGCAATTGGGGTAATACAACCATTTTAAGTATTCCAATTCTGCCTGCCAGTGAGATGGGGAGCCTAGTCCAGTGAGAGGTTTTTGTCGCTCCTGCATTACTCCTCAGTGATGCTGCAGGTCAGAATGTCATCTACATACTGCAAAACAGCACTGTCTACCGCAATATTGCTTAGGTCCATTTGCAGGACTCTGTTAAAAATGCATGGGGACTCACAATACCCCGTGGCAGCCTCGTGCTTTTCAGGTGCATTTGCCTGAATGTAAATGATGTCAAGTCTTGCGAGTCACGGTGTAACAGAATTGAGAAAAATGCATTTTTCAAATCGATCACCGTGAAATATTTTGCCTCAGTGGGTATGTTACACAAAATTGTAGACAGGTTAGGGACTAGAGGGAACTCGGCTTCGACAATATCGTTTAATGCCCTTAAATCCTGGATTAAATGCCAAGACCCGCCCTTTGATTTCTTGACGTGATAGATCACAGTGTTACAGGGTGATTCTGACGTCACTAGGATGCCCTGTTCCATCATGATGGAAATTGTCTTCGGTATCCCTTCATCCGCTTCTCTGGACATGGGATACTGTCGCGCTCTTGGTAGGATCGCTCCTGGCTTTAGTTTGATTTTCACCTCTCCCGCCCCCTTCAGTAGTCCTACGTCATAAGGCCCTGTTGTTCATACTGCGACAGGCACCTGGGCCATGTCCTCCTCAAAGTATTCTGGCCGTACCATCGCCAACATCATTCTCTGTGGCACTTCTCGTTTGATCATTTTGACCCAGAATATGAGACTTACTTCCACTCTTGTCTCTTCTAAGTCAGGGTGTTCTTCGAACAGATCATCACCCGTGACGTCAGTCACTCGATACCCTTCTTCAATGGTGATAATAGCGCAACATTGCCTTCCTTCGTCATCATATCCTTCTACCAGGACCACCTTCCCCTTTACTGCGGCAGATTGTATTTCCAGGGGAAATATTTGTCCCTCTTCCTCATGCATGGGTATTCTTGGTCTAAATAGAAATTCGTCAGGGGATCTCATAGGTTTGTCTAGGAGGCCTGGAAATCCCGCAATAAGCACTCGTATGCCATATGCGAAAACCTCTGGCTCCAGCAGTATAGCTCTCATGGCTGCAAGTCCAGATTATGCTCTGATCATTTCGCACACATTAGAATAGTGCATTCCTGGTGTGGAGCACACTATACCATCCTCAGTAAACGAGATTGTCATATTCAACTTTGTCATTAAATCTCGACCCATGATGTTTAATGGGGACTGACGTGAGTACAATACGGGCACCTTCATTTCACGCTCTCCCACTGAGAATGGGAGTGTGTCTGTAAAGGGAACTCTGCCATGAGCTCCAGTGAAACTCTGAGTATCTATAGCCTCGCCAGATAAGGAAAACTTGCCTTCTCGTATGCACGAGCGTGTCGCACCCATGTCAACTAAGAAGGAATATTCTTTACCCCCTATGGTGACATTTACCCTGGGTTCCCGATTAGGGTCTGGTGTCACCGATAGGATAGAGCACATCAGGGTTTCCCGTGAGCTGTCCTATTTTATGTATAGGTTCGGGCCACTGTACGTTTGTGGAACACCCCCATTCCCGGGGTTGGTTCCTTCTCCATTGTTCATTCCTTGTGGCACCAGCGGTGGTGCCTGTTGGGGCTGCCCCTGTTGCAGTTCCCCATGTTTGAGGGTTGAAACCCTTGTTGCGCACCTTGCTGCAAGCTTGCTGCCTGCTGATGCACTATGTGGCCCTGCGCACTGCCTTGTTGTGGGGCGGCAGGCTGATTCACCATACCTGCTCCCATTCCCTGGCCATTTTGCCACATGCCTTGGTTTCTGCACATGCGCGCCACATGTCCTGTCATTCTGCACATCCAGCATACTGGCGGTGGCCGTACCATCTGCCCATCCGGAATGGCTTGACCACTCATCTGTTCATTCTGAAATCCACCTTGGTTATTTTGAAAACCTCCCTGATTACCATGGAAACCTCCCTGGCCACCTTGCCATCCTCTTCCTCTAAATCCTCTACCCCTCGGGTAATATCCCGTATTTGCTTGGTTATTTACTTGCTGCGTGCTGGGCTCGGCTGGGCTGGTCAACATGGCTCCCTCGAGAGTATACTTCGATAGCTTCTTTTGTACCAGCTTCGCTTCTTCTCCCTTACGGGTTGCTTCCTTTTTTCGGTTCTTTTCTTGTAACAATCTGCAGTAGTGTGCAATTGTCAATTGAATTTCGGCCCACGGTTTGGCTTCGATCCCTACCAATTTCTTGAGCTTTTTTTGCACCGGTTCAGGCAACCCTTGACACAGTATGGGGTAGAAGACAGGGATAGACTTTGACCAAGACTCATGCGTTTCGAGCACCCACGCATCTTGACAAATTTGGATATAAATCAATCCTCTGACTCTTTCATTTTCCGAGTCATTATAGCTCCCATGTCTGATGTGTCACATTCCACACTGCTGCTCTACAATTATTAAATGGTGCTCCGTCATGGGTAGTGTTAGTTATCGTTACCCTTGGATACCCAGCCCGTTTCCACACATCGTCAGCCCTTTCACCAAGTATGGCGATGAGGAGGCCCTTGATGTCCCCTATAGCTAAGGTGACTCCCCCGGCCATCTTTTCTAACTCGTGTATCCATTTCCCAGCCCCTGATGTCAGCATTGGAAGCTTATTTTTTAAGTTTTCTCAGTCCATGTGTGGCCATGGAATGCATTGTGGCCTCACTCCCCCTTTTTCTAGCAGCGGGAATTGAAAGGCACAATCTTCCTTTTCTTTTCCTCCACTCCTCCCGCCTACTGGCGGGCAGTATTACCACCTTGCCGTCTACCAAGCAATGCCCTTAATCTGCCATTATAGATGGATGCTGGCTCCCCCCTCTGATCGCGGGGTGTTCCCTCACATTTGCCATGTGCCTTGGTAGGCATCGATGTCCTAGGTTCAGTTTCACTGGCGTCGGACAATCGTACCCCTTGGCCTCGAGGGAGCGGCTTTTCACATCGCCTCTCTTCCTCCTGTGCCTCATCCGCCGTATCCCCACCGGAGTCAGACTCTGAATATTCCCAGTTTACACAACTTCTTGCATCATCTTCGTTCTGTCCAATTTCTAATCTATCTAGGGACAGTCCCCTACTCCCACTACTTCGAGTGACATCCTCAGTGTCATATAGCTGAGTGCTCTCTAAGCGCTCGTCTTCCCTTTCCCCTTGGGAAATTAGTTCCTGCCCCATTTCATCATAGATTTTATCAATCGTTTCCCCGATGCTTCTGGTATCGAAGTCATTGTCAATATTTATCCCGCTTGTACCTGGTACTGCATCGCTTGCAGGAAAGAATTCTTCTATGTATTCCCATTCTACTGTAGGATTGGGTTTAACGACTACCCGCTCCAAATACTCAAGAGCTCGTGTCCTTTGTCTGCGTTTTCGTTCCAATTCCTCATCTATCTCCTTTCGCTTTTTCGCTTCTTCTCTAGCCTTATCTACTTCTCTCATTCGTTCATTTCTAAATTCCTTTGCCCTTCTGCTCTCCTCGTCTTCCCGCTTTTTCACCTTCCTTTTGTGCACTCTCCTTTCTTCCTCCAACTTCAACATGTTCAGCCTGTATTTTTCATAGGCTGCATACTGTGTGCGACTGAGTGGTATTCCCTGCTCTTCGCGATATAGTTGTTCTCGCCTTAATCTATCCTTCTTTCTTGTCCTTTCATCCCTTGCTTCTTCCTCCTTTCTTTGCTCTTCGTCATGCCTTCCTCTCGTCCGCACATCATCACTTCCCTTTCCATCTAGCTTTAATAGTATCTGTCATCCCATCCATTCGTCTTTCGCGAATGCTGTCTCATGACTTCCTTTCTGCTTCTTTCCCTCTCTCTCTTTATCGAGAGGTACACTAGCCTGTGCCCGATCCTTCCTACTATCGCAGCGCCTCTCCTTTTCCCTCGGGACTGTGGAGGCCAAATCAATTTCCTGCTCTTGTTCTTTATTTTCATCACTACTACATGTAGGTGACTCATATGCGGGGTTATTGTACCCTGTGGCTGCTTTGAGTTCTCGTAACGGGTAAAGACCCTCTGATTTGCTTCCCTCAATGACTGATTCTGGTGGGGCTGGTGGCGCGGTAGGCGTCTCACCCCCCTCCGTACATACATTTAATATCCAGTCTGCAGGTGGTTCTTCTTCCTTCGTTTGCTCAAACATCTTCCAAAGCTCGAGAACAGCAAGGTGTTTGTCAAGCTTCTTGCCAGTATAGGTGGCATGTAGGAAGGTTGTCATGTGCTGTAAAACAGCCTTAGACAAGGACCCATTCTGGGGCCAAGGCATAAACATCTTATTGGCAGTACCCTTAACCCACTCCTGGCTATATTTCTTCAATTTTATTGCATGCTTGGGCAGTTGCTTGCACAAGTGCGCAAGTGGGGTAACCTCTTCCATTTTTGTTTAACTTCGACACCAACAATATTCACACAATCTTTTAATCTTACCACTAGTATGAGCGAGCACCACAACCGCAAGCTCCAATCCACTTCTTCCCGCCAACATGTATACTATCAATTAACTCAAAAGAAACCATCAATTCACTGGCGATTCCCTCTTAGTTACAGAATCGCGGAAGTCCAAAATGCATGTCAATCAATCACCAATACAACTGTTGTACATTTAACATGCAGTAAGACACATCTGACGGACACGTGACAGCCTAGACAGACACCAGCTGGTCATACATGTACCTGCCTTCTAATTAATACCTCACCATGGAATTTGAACGAACCCCGTTAATTCCGTCTTTAAACGTAATCGTAGCCTAAATTGTCCCCTCTCTGTGGGCTCTGGGTTCACGTTCCTTCTGACCACTCTTTAAAGCGCAGGAACAAGGCGAAATCTCATTTTTCTCTCGGGTGTTCCGCTCCCCGGTATTCTTTTACGTTTTAGCTCAGGTGCCCCCCTGGTATTCTCTTACATTTTTGCCCAGGTGCCCCCCTGGTATTCTTTTACGTTTTAGCTCAGGTGCCCCCCTGGGATTCTTTTATGTTTTAGCTCAGGTGCCCCCTGGTATTCTTTAACGTTTTAGCTCAGGTGCCCCCCCTGGTATTCCTCTTTATATATGTTTTTCTTTTTATACTCGAGTCATTAACTTTTTTTTTTTTTTTTTACTTTTTTTTATTTGAGTTGACAGTGCACCAGAAAACAAAACAGGGGGAGCCACATGGCGCTACATTTAAGCACAACATCAGGCAATATATACATCAGGCAATACATAATGAGTAGATTGAAACAATATCGAAATCAAGCAATACACAAAGTGTAACCCGCTGCACAGGGTGGGTATATGCATCTAGGGGGAGGTCACCAGAGAGGAAGCCGACGAATTGGATGGGGAAGACATGGCGGTCATATAATCCCGGAATCTACGCCAGATGTCCCTTGGCCTGGAATGTGGGTGTTGCATTGCATTCCAGGACTGCTACGTGTCATGAGCCCATGTGACCGATCTGAGCCACTGGGTGTAGGTCAGCGCCCTGGGGCAGAGCCAAACTAGTAATATGCAACGAACTTCCAGCAGCATGCATAGGCCTGCCAGTTTCTTAGAGTCACGGGACATTTGAGGGAGGTCATGGAACAAGCAGTTCAGTGGGGTGGGGGTGATAGTGTGTTCCAGGATGTCGGATAGTGTGGAGCAAATATCCAACCAGAATTGGATTAAGAGGGGGCAGTCCCATAGCATGTGAATATAGGAGGCTTGATCAGTGCCGCACCTGGGGCATGTAGATGGGGTGGCGTGGAACATGTGATGCAGTCTCATGGATGTGTGGTGGAATCTGTGTAGAACCTTGAATTGGATCCGTTTAAATTTGGTGTTGTAAGACACATCATGGGTTCGGGCACACATTCGAGACCATCTCTCGTCGGTAATTTCAATCCCGAGGTCCCTCTCCCAACTGTGCCTTAGCCCGGCGAAGGGGGGGGGGGGCGCTCTAGTCTGTAGCAGGGAATAAAGTCTCGACACTTTACCTCTAAAGGAGAGATAGGAGCAGAGCTCCCCAACTATAGGCTCGTCAGGCGGCAGGGCAGGTAAATCGGGGTACCTGGATTTAAGACTCTCCCGGAGTGAAGAGTATTGTAGCCACACCGAGGGTCGTCGTTTGACTGAGAGGGGGAGGTCAGGCCACTCAATAAAGTTTCCTTGTTCAAATGAATCGCGGAGCATCAGAAAGCCGGCGTCAGACCAATGAGACATTACTGAGCGTGGAATATGTGGAATATCGGGAAGGAAGTTCCATAATGGCAGATCTCCGTGAAATAGGCGAGGAGTGTAGACCATTGCCCAAAGTTTGGTTAATACCAGGGATGTGCTAGCGACAGGGTCTGCGGAATCTAAGTTAGGAGGGATTGGTTTAAGTATCAGAGATCCAATAATTCTGTCACAGACCGTTAGCTTTTCCAGGCGGACATGGGGGGGGGGGGTCGATGGTGTTGAACCAGTGTGCAGCGAATTGTGATTGGGCCACCACCCAGTACCTGAGGAAATCTGGTGCGTTGAATCCACCCAGCGCTTTGGGGGCAGTCAAGGAGGACAGTTTGAGGCGGACCGGGCCAAACAGGCAGATTGGTAAATCGATAGAGCAATTGGGGTAATACAACCATTTTAAGTATTCCAATTCTGCCTGCCAGTGAGATGGGGAGCCTAGTCCAGTGAGAGGTTTTTGTCGCCAGATTAGTGAGGTAGCTCTGGAAATTGTCGACGCGTAGCTGCACCGAACTACGGGAGACCACCACTCCCAGGTAGGTGAAACTAGACGGGGACCAGTTGAACCCATGGAGGTCTGGGGGGGTTGCGTTGAATCTGTGAGTGGGAATAAAGTAAACTTGGAGCAGTTTACTATCAGACCGGAAATATCTCCAAAATGGGCTACATCAGTCAGTATGGGGGCGAGGTTGATTTCGGGCGAGCGAATGTATAGGAGGGCATCATCTGCATAGAGGGAAACTATGTCGGATTGGCCGGCAGTGCGCAATCCCCTGTGTGAGTGTTATTTCCAAATCATGTCAGCAAAGGGCTCCATGGCTATGGCGAAAATGAGTGTGGAGAATGGGCATCCCTGGCGTGTGCCTCTAGATATCTGGAAGGGGGCAGAGCATCTGTCTTCAGTGCGGACACTGGCCGATGGGCCGTTGTAGAGCAGTTTGATCCAGGATCGGAAGTTGGGGCCGAACTTGCATTTCTCGAGGACTCGCCATAGATATTTCCAGGAGACCGAGTCGAATGCTTTCTGCATGTCCAGCGTGGCCGCAACCGCTTGTATGGCCGGAGTGATCCTATTGAGCACATTGAAAAGCCTTTGTAGATTTGGAGAAGTGGATCTAACGGGGACAAATCCCGACTGGTCAGGGTGGATGATGTGAGGCATGTATGGAGCAAGGCGGTTGGCTAGCAGTTTCGCATATATTTTGACATCACTTTTGATCAGCGAGAGAGGTCGGTATGAAGCGCATTGAGTGGGGGGTTTGTCAGGTTTGAGGAGCACTGTAATCAGTGCCTCGCGGAGAGACGGGGGTAGTATTCCACTGAGGCATGATTCATCCCATAGGGCCAGTAGGTGTGGCGCTAGGTGAGATTTGTATTGTTTATAGAAGTCCATAGGGAGCCCATCAGGGCCAGGGGCCTTCCCGGATGACAGTGACTCAATGGCTTCGACAAGTTCCTGCAATGTGATGGGCCTCTCAAGAAAGCCGCTTGCGTCGACTGAGAGGACAGAGATGGGAAGATTATCTAGGTAGGAGTCGATTTCCGGGATCTGGGGACCGTCGGCCTCTGAATACAAGGAAGTGTAGAACGAAAGGAACTCAGAGTTGATGTCTTGTGGGGAGGTGGCAAGTGAGCCATCAGGCCTAGTTATGGCCGGGATGTTAGGAGCACAAAGCTCGCAACGTATTAGTCTAGCCAGCATTCGGCCAGGCCGCTCTCTTTCGCCATATTTCCTCGCCAATTGGGGAGAGTCCAGGAACTTAACCTCGCGATCAGCAAGGGCACGGAACCTGTCCAGCTCCGCTCCGAGTGCCGCCAGGGTGGCTGGGGAGTGATCTGAAGCGTATTGGGATTCGAGGATAGCAAGAGTCGATTCGCTAACGGTAATGTCGGCTCGGATGCCCCTCAGGATTCCACAGCTTTTTGAGATGGCAGTCCCTCTAGTGTGTGCCTTGAAGGCTTCCCAGAGCACAGCTTGTGTTGACACAGAGTTTGAGTTGATATCGAAGTATTCCTCAATGGAGGATTCCAGCTCAGACGCGAAGATCGGGTCTAGAAGTGAATGAGGACTCATCCTCCACTGTCTGGTTCTGTTAGCGTCCGGACCCCAGTTCAGGGTGATAAGTACCAGTGAATGGTCTGATAGTGTCCTGGGGAGGATAGCCAGGTAAAATAGGCATCGGACCAACATGTCTGTAATAAGGCATCTGTCTATTCTAGAGTGGGAATCATGTACCGAGGAATAAAAGAAGTACGTGCGAGAGTCGGGGTACATCAGACGCCAGGCATCCACCAGTGCAAGTCGGGGAAGTGTGGTAAGGACCGTGTGTGCTGTTTTAGACCGTTGGCGTGGTCTGGAGCCCGATCTATCCAGGGTAACATCCAGTATTGTGTTAAAATCCCTGCCCCATAACACGGGGAAAAGCGGGTAGCTTTCGAGTAGAGTAGCCAATTGTAGATAGAAATCGGGGTCGTCCACATTAGGGCCATATATATTAAGAATGACCACCGCTTGGCGTTGTAGTGTGCTAGTAATCAGCACAAATCTACCAAGTGGATCTATGTGGGAGTGGTGACAGGAACATTTCAGGCTCTTGTGTATTAAGTTGAGGGTCCCACGGCTTTGGGTGGAGTAATTGGTATAGTACATCTGGGGTCCCCATTGTCTGGCGAAGCGTTCGCATTGCTTAGAACGAGCGTGGGTTTCCTGTAGGCATAGGATTTTGACTCCGTGGCGCTCGGCATATAGTTGGATCTGTCGCATCTTTTTGTGATTGCCCAGCCCCCGGATGTTCCAGCTCATAAACGTTAAGTCGGAATTAGCCATTACTCGGGGGGTAGTGGTTGATTTGATGCGAAGGGGATATTAGTGAGTGGAATATGTGCGAGCTGGGTGTACACGGCCTCATGATTGGGAATGTAAGGTGTTACGCTGTGGTGCGCGTGGCGCCTCCGGTGGCTGTCAAAACTTTTTTTACTAGAACGTCCCAACCTCCCTCCCCAGCCCACATCCCTCCCCCAAACAGAGGGACGAAACACAACTCACAACAAAGCAACATAGGCATCAATGCCTGGGGGACTGTTAGCAGCCGGGCAGTGGCGCACCGGACTGGGGAGTGCGTGAGGAGATTATGCAATACAGTAGTATTTAAACTATAGTGTTTGAGGCGTGCATGAATAGTAAGGGACCCATGGCTAACAGGGAGGGAGAGAAGCGAGGGCGGAGGGATGTAGCCATGGTCCTAATGTGCCATCTGGGGAGTAAAATGTGGACTCGGGGTGCTGAAGGGCGGGACAGGGCCCGGGGGCCAACCCACGGGAGTCTAGAAGAGGTTGTAGAATTGTTACCCGAGATGGGGACTAGCCAGGGAGTAAGATGACTCTGCAGACAATGAGGCAGTGTGGCACAACGGGCCACTTATGCAAAGGTTACATGGAGCGACGTGACCAAAACCAGCAACCAATGAACTTTTCAAAAACAAGGAACTATCGTAGGGGGGGACGCCAAAAGGGGTCCCCAGTGTGCTTTAAGCACAACAGTATGTAGATTAGGTATGTATCACATCAGGACAGTAAGTGACTCAGCTCGGAATGTGTTCGTCTATGAACTTGGAGGCTTCATCTGGGATAATGAAGAAGAATGTTTGGTTGGAGTGTTCGATTCTCAGCTTTGTGGGAAAAAGCATAGAGTATTTAACGCCCAAGTCTCAGAGTCTTCTTTTTATGGCTAGAAAGGTTTTATGCTCCTGCTGCACAGCCACTGAGAAATCTGGGTACAGGTGTATCCTCGCTGCCCCAAGATGCAGCTCACCCTTAGTCCTGGCCGCGCGCAACAGGGCATCCCGGTCGCGAAAAATTCAGGATCCTGGCTATGATGGGGCGAGGAGGTGCTCCAGGTCTGGGTTTCGCGGTCAGTGAACGATGTGCCCTCTCAACCGCAAACTGTGCTGAAAGCTTATGGTGGTCCAACAGTGTAAGAAGGGTACGTTCAACGTATTCCTCCATGGGTTCCCTAATGTTGTCCTCTGGGACGCCGACAATGTGGAGGTTATTCCGCCTGGAGCGGAATTCGAGATCGTCATTTTTCTTCTCCACTTCCAGGACCCGACTGGAGAGAGTAGTGACCGCAGCGCGGAGGGAGCCCAGGTCATCCTCAGCAGTGCCAACCCTTGTTTTGATTTCGGAAACCCGGCTGTCTGTTCTCTCGATATGAGCCTTAATTGATGAGATGGTACCATTCATATCGTCTAACTTAGTATGTAGTGTGGTGAAGCCTTCCCACATGTATTCTAGCATTTTTTGTGAGTCATCTGAAGCTGAGGATGCCGATGCGGCGGGTGATTCCTCTGGGGGCTCAGACAGAGGCCTGGAGGGAGTCTTGGCAAACATATTTAGTGAGCTTTGCTTCTTTCCGGCTCCCGCACCCTTGGTGATGATGGCAAGTGGGGAATAATTCCTGGGCGCGATGAAGCGCCAGCTGTCAGGTGTATAAAGTTCCCTTTGGTGAAAGCTTGCAAAAAATAAGAGGGGAAAAGAAAATGATGCTAGACGTAGCGCAAGGATGAACTCTTCTGGTCGGGTGAGAACCACCGGGTGCCCAGCACAGCCACGGGGGGTTCTGTGCTGTGATGAAGCGCGAGCACCTCAGCTGCTCTGTAATGGTACAATAGGATGTGGTTGAAGCACCAGTGGTAGGAGCCACACGAAGCCAGCTAGCAAGTCGCAAGGTATGCTACCCTTATTTGTTGTGGGCCGACACAGGCAGGGCAGTACTGGGAGCAAGGAATAGTCCAACCTTGACCTGGGCGTGTGGAACTATGAAGCAACGATGTGGAACCAGCGGGTTGGCCCGCCAGGTACCGGGAGATATTATGAGGGGGTCAAGCACCCCGAGTTTCCTCAGCTTTTCTGAGCCATAATAAGCAGTTCAGTATGCAGTGAGATCCTGTAAGTAATTGCAGCCACAGCGCTGAGATGCTGCGTGGTGTAAGTAATAGAATGTTCACTCCTCTGGGGGTGGAGATGCGCAGCAGGGTTTTCCTTTGTAAGCGTGTCTCTCGGCCCACCATGAGATCCAAGGCTAGGCAACAAATGATCAGATTGCTCGCAGTAAGAGGCAATGGCGGCGCGTATTATGGGCGAGGTTGAGGCAGGGGGATCAGAAAACACAGGCGGGTGGTAGCAAGTGTTGTGGGCCCACGCTCCTGTGGCGAGTCACCGGCCAGTGCAGCACCGGCACGGCCAAGGGGCCATAGTTGAGCAGGAGATGGGGAGGTGAGCCGTGAGGCGCACACGCGCCATCAGATGAAGAGGGCCGTGGCCCGCAGGGGACACACACTCAGTTCCCCGCGCCCCCTACCCGGCAGCAGGCCGGGGCCGAAGCGCCTGCAGAGGGTGGCAGGTGGGGAGGAAGGCGCTGAACTGGTATGTGCCGAGCCGCGGCAGGCAGGAGCCCACACTGCAGTGCAGGTTCAGTGCTCCCTGCAGGACTGAGTCAGCTGAAGGGCTGTAGTTGAGCAGAGGAGGGGAGAGACGAGCCGTGAGGCACCCACGCGCCAGTAGATGAGGAGGGCCGCGGGCCGCAGGAGACACACACTCAACCCCCCCGAACCCCCTACCTGACAGCAGGCCCGATCCGGTGCGCCTGCAGAGAGCAGCAGGGGGGAGGAGGGCGCTGCGCTGGTGGGTGCCGAGCCGCGGCAGGCCGGAGCCCACCCTCCAGTGTAGATTTAGTGGTCCGTGCAGGACTGAGACGGCCGAGGGCCGTAGTTGAGCAGAGGAGGGGAGAGATGAGGGCCACGGACCGCATGAGATACACACTCAATCCCCCGCGCCCTCTACCTGGCGGCAGGCCTGATCCGGAAAGCCTGCAAAGGGCGGCAGGGGGGAGGAAGACGCTGTGCTGGTGGGCGCGGGGCAGCAGTTGGTATGGCAGCCGCACCGGTGACCGCTCTGTCCGGGTGTCGCTGATGCTGGGGGAGGCTGCCCACCAGGTCGAGATGGCTCGCCGAGACAGCAGGAGGGGTAGGGGCCGGCCCAGTCGGCCGCAGCAGCTCGGCGGGCTCGGGGGACCCGATGCCCCTCCCCGACAGCAGGCCGCAGCACCGCGCCCCCGGGTGGTCGGGCGAGCCACAGTCCCTGGAGCGGGAGGCGGGGAGGTCAGGCAACAGGAGTCCCAGCGGGGGTCAGGGCGCAAAGCTCTGCGGCGGAGGCGCGGTTTTCCTCAAACCTTTCCAGGGATGCAGCGGATATGGTCATGAAGATGCATCGTTAATTTCAGGCAGATGCAATGAGGTTGCGGGCCTGAACGCGACGTCTCTTTGCCTCCCCAGTCCAGAGCAAAACACCTAGGCGGCCATCTTACTTCGGCGCAACAGCGCCCCCCTCATTAACCTTTTAAATATATACCGTCTACTCTACCTCTAGCTACTTCATTTTTCTCTGCCACCCTCCGTTACCTTTCCCCTACTTGCTCTAATGCCTATGAGACGTTTGCCAAGGTAACGAGTTTCGTTGTTACACTCACCGATCACCTCTTTTCCTCTCTGGAACTTTATGATCACTCCCCCTTCCTCTTCCCGCTTTTAACGTTTTCGTCCGATCCGCTGCCCGTGGGAATGAGAAGGGTTATGCTTGGAAAGGCAGGTTCCTTCAGACCCACTGCAGATTTTTTTTAATTCTTTACTCTATCGTTGTCCACGGGGAGCTTCTCGGCCTACTCAGCCGGAATGGCGAAAGGACTCGTGATGTAACCGAAGGCCCAGAGTTACTACGTGCTGTCAGTTTAAGGGTGTCTTATAACTATATTAATCGATTATTAATAATCGATGGCCGAAACTATCCTCACGCTACCAAGTGTTCAGGAGGAGAGGAAATTACTGACGGGCCCATTAGTCAGTCCTCAACCCCCGAGAACTTGTAATGCTGGATAGCTGCACCGTGTGAGGACAGGGTGCAGGATTCACATACTCCAGCACATCTCAAAAATCAAGACTCAGTAAATTAGCAAAGGGAAGTCAGTTTAATGATACATACATCAGCATATGGAAATCAGCAAAATTGCGAACCCCCGCCTCGCTCCGACTTCCTCGAACTTCTGTCGAACAGCTGTTTTTATAGGCTAAACTCGTCATCATTGACGTCTAATTCTACAAAAAATCATCACGCAATATAATTGGTTGGGAAAGGTAACTTAAGTATAGGTGTTATATCTGTATATGACAATAGAGCATGCGGATTGGTTAACTCTTATCTGGTGGGCGTCTACGCCCATCCCTCTACATCACACGTGATGGACGTCACTAGAAGTACAACGTCCTATTGGTTACAGTGTCTATAGGACCCTAGATTACATGGTCCATTGTGATTGGGCAAGTTACACCCCTAACCATAAATCTCCACTTGAATTAGCAGCATGCAGGATGGACACCCAGGTGCCTAGTGTCCCAAGATTCACCCTGCCTCCCTTCTATCAATCAGTGGTTTTAGGGCGATGTGTCAATTAGTTGGCTAAGGAAAGCCTCGTAACTGTAGTCTCTTATCAGGAAAGGTTATGGCACCCCTTGGATCTGGGTGACATCAGACGGTGGTACATCTTCGCGCCTGGCTGGTCAGGTGTTGATTCACCGTGAATCTGCTTCAGTTTCCAACTTTTCGTGTATTTAATTCTCCATGTAGCTCCACCACCTGCCCGGGCCTCCTTATCTTGACCTTCACAGGGCAGGCTGGTATGCTCTGAAGTTTTGATTCTCCGTAGCTGAAGCTCGCCTCCCTCTCTTGGGGTGACCTCGATTTCCCAGACCTGAGCCATTCTTTGTTGAGTTTCGATTCCGCTCTTTCCCCGGGCTTGGGCTTGGATATGAAACCCGACCAGTTAGGCCTTGGCCGCCTGGGCGTACTTCTGCTTTTACAAAATGGAGTCGTACGTGTACATTGTGCCTTCTTGAGGTAGATATATGGTTGGCGCTTGCCGCTCTATCTTCTACTAAGCATTGCAAGCAGTATCGATTTCTTAGCATCTTGCGTTTCAAGCCTATTTACACACGTTTAACAGGTTCGATTCTTTCATCTTGGTTCTTTTGCTATGACGTTTCCTACGTTTTAACATTGTGTTGTCCTTCGTGTCTCTTGCACCTGTTTTCTTGGATACATGCGTTCGCGTGTCGCCTTTCCTCATGCGTTAGTCTGTCCAGGCCCTCTTCTCATCATTATTTGCCTCCATCAGGGCTCTTTGTGTCTCCTCATGGACAGTCTGTAAATACTCATCGTTTCGTATCAGCGGCTGGTATGGTTGTCTGATTGGGTACCGTGCTGCCCAGGGTTGTCTGTTTATTGATATTTCAACAGGTACTGATCTTCTAATGTACACAGGGCAGAGACCCTATGCGGCTCTCTGTTGGTTCAGTTGCTCCTCATACGTCACATACCTTGGCGAGTATTTTACTGGCAACTCGCAATGGGGGGCAGGGGTGCAGGCCCTATCTGGGACCTCCTCTACAAGGCTGTTGCAGTAGTCTAGTCTAAAGAGAACCATGGCTCCAGGGACAGTGAGCTTCTGGGGGAAAGTTTGAAATGGAGAATACATCTGAGGAGGTGCAGCTGGTAGTGGGCCTTCTTGGCAAGGTCTGTGATGTGAGGAGAGAAGCAGAGAGTGGAGTTGCAGGTGACAAATTGAAACACCATTTGTTGTACAGGCACCTTACAAATATCCAATAAAATAAAATAGATAAAAAATAGATTGAGACACGTCCACTTTTGGATCTCTGACAAAGATCAGTAGCTAGTGAGTCAATAGCATCCTCAAAATATGGACAGCACAAGGCATTACCGTCCAGAGGTCTTCACAGTATCCAGGAACAGATGCAGCTTATTCAGATGTAGCTCCTTGTTGTGTTGAGTCCCTGCTGCCACGGTTGCTGACCCTCTCATCCAGATCACTAGTGTCCTTGGAGGACGGTTGTGCTGAAGGGTGTGAGAAGGCTGGCAAGATTGTTTCTAAATACAATGACTGCTTTGATACATGTAGGAAGAACACCTGAACATTTCTATGTTTTAAATTGGTTTAGCACAGGCAGGAGGTCCCCAGAGTTTGAATGGGGAGGTAAATCTCCAGAAATCAAGCAATGGATGCTCATTCATGCCGAGGTCAAGTATGAATCTCAAACGTCATCTCAAATACAAAAGCAAAGGAAAAAGATGTAGAGGAAGAAAGGGAGGAACAACTCATCTCCTTGTAAAAGAGTACATTATCATCCACTGATACAGAATTGAAAGCGATTAAGTTCCTATTATTGCGTGAAAATGGTAATAGGTTGATTGCTACCTCTGAACCCAGATTGGGATGGTTGTAGAAGCTCGTAAAGGGTAACAAGTGCACTTTTGGATACGTAAGTAACATCTAAAAGCCCCATACGGCTTGGCAAGGATATACTCGACTCAAGCTTTACAGAAATGACATGGAGTACACATTGCAAGTAAATGGCTTATATTAGGCGGTAATCCAAAGGATGGCCTAAGGTTTGTGCTTCCCTTATGGAAGATTTTGGAGGAGGAAAGACGAGCCCCATGGATTGTCAAACGAGCTCCCACAATGCAATGCACACTCACAGGCTTTTGTCACCTAGACAAAGGCAGAGGTAGATCAAGATGCCCGGGACACATGCATACCTACAGGTGCAGCCATGACAATGGTGAACACACTAGGATTCCTTGCCCCGACTCGGCTTTTTCCCGGAGACACACATGTAGTTTGGTGCGGGCAACCCAGCAAAGCTTGGGCTGATATGGTCGGGGCACATCACAGAGGTGAGTGGGATGAGTGTAGTTTCGTCTTGCACTGCCCTTAATGTGACCCGTAGAAGGAACTGGCCCTTGCTTGAGTGTTTCTGCTGCTTGCGTTGTTCATTGGCTAACAATAGTAGTATAGTTTGCATGCATCTTGCAATTATAGAACACATTTATGAAAAAACCTGTGCCGAGGTAAATTGCTTCTGGGATGTAAACACTGTATTTTGTATTGCATTTTCTGCAAATATGGGCCAGAAAAGATCCACGGGTATCTGATTTGCATGCCCTGTACATGCCTGGGAGCTACACAGGCAAACAAACCAGGCGTAGAGCGATAAGGTACGAGCTTTTCAGCACTTTATCATAAAGTAGGTCCATGAATGAGGGGCAACAGGGTACTGTGCCAGGCTGTGTTCCTAGCAGGTTTGGGGTTTGCTGTATTTCTAAGTAGCTCTGAGATTCCACCGTGGGAACCTCATTTACATAACCATGTTTCTCGTTTTCATGCAGAATGCACCAGTGACTTTTCGTCCTGAGCAGATTCGGAATCTGCATTGCCCCCTAGAATTTGCCATAAGCTGCATGGAGACAGCATTCTACCAAAAATATCTATGATGCCTGTGAAAATTGCTTTGGCATCCAGAATCCATTAGCCTCCACGAGGCAGTTTCTTTTCCATGATGGCCGCTCGTAACTTTGTGTGTGCAATTACAGCCTTCTGCAGGCTGGTCTTCCAGTGATTGGCTCCCTGCACCTACATCAGCCAATTACCTACGCCGGCAGGCGAACGCCGGCCCACCCACTAAGGCTGCCCAACAAGGCTGCCCAACAAGGCTGCCCAAAAAGGCTGCCCAACAAGGCTGCTCAACAAGGCTGCCCAAAAAGGCTGCCCAAAAAGGCTGCCCAACAAGGCTGCCCAACAAGGCTGCCCAACAAGGCTGCCCAACAAGGCTGCCCAACAAGGCTGCCCAACAAGGCTGCCCTGTCCTGATCCTGTCACGAGCCTGCACGCCTCTCCCCAGAAATGCTGGCCAACTCAGCGCTGACTCTCTCCGAAGGTAATCTAATATAATCTCATTGCGGCTATTTAAATGATCCGCGACTTCTACGGGCTACCATTAGCTCTTGCTGCTATTTGTAACTTGACTCCCCCAAACCCTTCACTGCTGTGTCCACAATCCAGATACATCGCTCGGCCCTACCGCCCATTACTTACCTTGTGTTAAACAGCTACCATTTGCGACTGCCTTGTTGAGCAGCCTTGTTGGGCAGCCTTGTTGGGCAGCCTTGTTGGGCAGCCTTGTTGGGCAGCCTTGTTGGGCAGCCTTGTTGGGTGGGCCGGCGTTCACCTGCCGGCGTAGGTAATTGGCTGATGTAGGTGCAGTGAGCCAATCACTGGAAGACCAGCCTGCAGAAGGCTGTAATTGCACACACGAAGTTACGGGCGGCCATCATGGAAAAGAAACTGCCTCGTGGAGGCTAATGGAGTCTGGATGCCAAAAGCAATTTTCACAGGCATCACAGATATTTTTGGCAGAATGCTGTCTCCATGCAGCTTACGGCGAATTCTAGGGGGCAATGCAGATTTCGAATCTGCTCAGGACGAAAAGTCACTGGTGCATTCTGCATGAAAACGAGAAACATGGTTATGTAAATGAGTCCTCAGAACTGCCTACAGTGCACGCATTTTACCGCTCTGACACTAAAAACTCTTACGTGTCACTGACCGCTGTCCGCTTGGAACCTCTGTTGTCTGTGCGCTCTGCCTTCAATATGTCCGTAATGTGGGCTGTTATAAGGGAGCTGCCATAACTACAACTGCAATTGTAAAGATATTATTACTTGATTCTGTGCACTTTGCCTGTGACACGTAATGTTTAAATTTACGTACAACTCCAGTAGGTATTAGCGCCTGTCTGAGTTACCCGCTAAATACTTTTTGCTCATTTCATAGCCCCATGCCAATTGTACCAGGCTGCTGTGCATGTCCGCATCCCTATCTCCATTTACTGTGTCACTCAGACACCAGACAGTCTTGGTCCCTATGTACTCTTGCCTTACTGATGCCCATCCATTGTGAAACGGGTCTCACAACACTTCTAGAGCATTGTGCCTTTTGTTGCTTTGTTGCCCACTGTAGCTCTAAGCCAAATACTGCACTAGCAATCTTGACCTGTACCTAATTGCCACTATGCTTCACTGTCATATAGTACCCTAAGGTTATAGGTCAAAGTTTCGAATCAAAAGGTTTGAATTACAATAGGTTCGATTCAAAAGGATCGAAAACCAAAGGTTCGAAAAAAAAGTTTTATTTTTTTATGTTTTGGGGGCGGGGGGTCCCCCCCCAACCCCTGTTTTTGCGGTAAAAAACACTTTTTTACCTACACGGAAACCCCAAATAAAATATATAATTTAAAAAAAAAATGTGAACCTTTGGTTTTCGATCCTATTGACTCTCACCTTTTGCATTCAAACCTTTTGTAATCGATCCTTTAACTGGACACCTTACCCTAACATTGGTTTGTTGCCGTTTGCCCAATTCTTGCATTAGCATTTTGAGCCTATAATTTGCGACTGCACCTGATTATGCTTCTAGTACCCTGACACTGTTTTGGTGCCTCTGCCTGATTTTGCATTAGCATTTTGAGCCCGAACTCTGAGCCCGCAATCTGCCACTGTGCCTGATCCTGCAGTTAGTAGCCTGACACGGCTTTGAAGCTCCAAGCCTTATCCCGCATTTGCATCTTGCCACTGTGCCTCCTCTGACTAGAGCATCCAAAGGATGTGGTGCCCTACCAGTTACAGCATTGCCACCTGCCAGTCTCATCATACCTTGTTTGAGTCCTGGTTAAACGCTTTTAAGAATGTTCAGCTGCCTAACTGCCCTTCACTGAACCCTTTTGCTTATTGCGATTGCAGACTTGCTCAGAATATTGGTCTCTAGAATCTAGGTCTCTAGAATCCAGCTCTCAAGTCCCTCTAGACCATTCCAACAACAGTTATGCTAACCTGGACCATCATCATCATGTTTCCATTCTGCATGGGCCCTCACGATCTCCCATGCACAGGGCTCCACTTCCTCTCCCACCCCAATGGCCTTAGCAGACCAGCATGCCCAAGACACCATCCCATCCCCTGCCCCACCCCATTCCTACCTAATATAAACCCTTTCCAACCTGACTCTACTGTGTCTCACCCTACAGCAGACACCTGTAGTATCCAAAAAGCAATGCGACCCACTATCCCTTGTATTCCCACCCCTAAGAACCTCACTATTAGTAACTCCTACCCCAGCATAGGCACAACAAGACTCGACCGCCTCAGATCTAGGACACTCACCATTTCGACTCCTCCTAACACAGGCCTAAGAAAAAGATAAAACTAAATCCAAACCAGCCTCTTGTTAAGTGTGTTCTTGGTAAATGAAGCGATCACACAGCTGTCATCTTCTCGTTATCTTGTTTATTTATCAGGAGAGTTCCCCACTGCGTCCGCCATCCGCCTTCCTCCAGCCGAGTCTCAAAACGAATCTCAGCTTGAGGAACGCGCCACCGAACCGCAGTATGCGAAGGTTCTATTAACCTTCACATCATAACACCTCTCACCTCACACACTCAATATTATCTCCTGATCAGATCACTCCCTGCTCTAACGCCTCCTCCCCGCATACTCAACAGAAAACCACGCAAAACTACCACCGAAACAATCAAAGGCGCACTCATCAACGCGAGATCTTTAGTCTCCCATGCCTTAGACATAGCTGACATCATCTCCCTCAACGATCTAGACATCATAGCTATTACCGATACCTGGCTCCACGCAGCTTCTGGCCCAGCACTAGCGCTAGCTATACCTAATGACTACACCATCTACCGTGCAGACAGACAAACAGCCAAAGGCGGCGGTGTAGCCATTATTGAAAGAAGCTCCCTCAATATAAGACACATACAAAACCAATCATTCCCATCTGCGGAACTACTCACCATCAAACTATACACAACTAACACAAGCACAATCACTGCCCACCTCATCTATAGACCGCCAGGCCCCATATTGTTCTCCAACGATGATATAGTTCTCCTGCTCTCTAACAACAACAAACCCAACTCACGACTACTTATCCTAGGTGACTTCAACCTCGGATTCAATGACGAGAAAGATGACAAAGCAAACACCATCGCCAACACCATCTCAGAATTAGGACTCACCCACCACACCTCAAAACCTACACACAACAAAGGCTGCATCATTGACTGGATAGCTGACCTCAACTGCAATATCACCATCCTCTCCAACACACCATGCGCCTGGACCGATCACCACCTCATCACTTTCACCATCAACAAAGACACACAAACACCTGTTCCCCCCAATGCTCCACCTACACTCACAAGAAACAACAAAAACATTACAGTTGAGAAACTCCTCCCACTACTCCAACCTATTATCGACTGCTCACCCACCATTACCAGCCCCACCGAATTAGTAGATCTCTACAACACAACCATTCTCAAGGCCTTACACACTGTAGCACCACTCAAACTACAGAAAGCTAAACCACGCGCGCATCTCAACTCCTCGTTCACTCCTGAACTAAAAACTCTCTGCAAAAACAAAAGACAATGCGAATTAGCATGGAAACAGTCTCCCTCCGCTAACAATAAAACATCCTACGCACTAGCCTCCAATACCTACAAGTTAGCAATCATCCAAACAAAAAAAAACATGTATAATGAAAGAATCTGCAATGCCAAATCCAATACCAAAGAGCTCTTCAATATTTTGAGAGACCTCGAGTCCCCCTCTCCCATCCCAGACACTTGTACCAAAGACATCTCTTGGTGTACAAAAATACAAGATGCACTCCTCGGCAAAATTGCTTTGTTACAAGCCAAAATTGAGTCAAAGAAAGAAAGTCTCACCTTTGCTGACAATCCTATCCCTTCCACCTACACCCCACGAACGGATGACAATAACCTATTCGAATTCTCCTCCATAACTACCAAAGAGGTTGAAGATATTATTAACTCTCTGAAACCCTCCAAATGCCAAGGTGATATCTGCCTGGCACCAGTCATCAAAGACGCGGCCAAACATCTTGCTCCTTTCATCACATCCCTCATAAACTCATCTTTCACATCCAGCATAGTACCTAACAACCTAAAGTACTCCTAGGTTTTACCCCTACTCAAGAAACCCACCCTAGACCCTAGTGTCCCCACGAATTACAGACCTATTACAATTGTGCCCTTCCTCCTAAAAATCCTTGACAGAGCTGCCTACCTGCAGATACAGAACCACCTTGAGAAAAACAACTTACTAGGTCTAAGACAATCAGGCTTCCGCCCCAAACACAGCACCGAGACTGCCTTGATTGACCTCAAGACACAAATACACAAATGGACAACATCAAAGACAACAGCAAATTAGCACTTCTCCTCCTCGACTTGTCGGCCGCCTTCGACTTGGTCAACCATGACATCTTCTGCAAACACTTAACCTCAGCAGCCAAATTCTCCGGCAAAGCTAATGGATGGATTCAGTCCTTCCTGAACAACAGATCCATGAGGGTCTTTGCTCCCACAGCCTCTGCCACACCAGCCCTAGTCACATGCAGCGTCCCTCAGGGCTCCTGCATTTCCCCCACACTATATAATGTGTTTACAAAACCCCTCTTCGACATACTAGACCGTTTGGGTGTCATCTATACGAATTACGCAGATGACACTCAAATACTCATCCCACTAACAGGCGACCACTCCACCGATAACACAGTACTCAACAACATTTATTCCATTATCAAAGAATGGATTGCCAAACACGGCCTCTGCCTCAACGATGACAAGACTGAGCTTCTTCTCCTAGGCTCCCAATCCAGACTCAACAAACTCGACGAACTTTACCAGACTTTCACCATCGACAGCAACAACATCTCCATCTCCAACAGTGTCAAAACTCTTGGGATTTACCTAGATTTCTCCCTTACATTGACAAGACAGATCAACACCATCTCATCCACCACTGCTTACACATGCAAGCTCATCAATGCAAGCAGACCTTACCTCTCGTCTTCCAACTGCACCACCTTAGCCAGAGCATTAGTACTCTCCAAAGTCGACTATTGCAACGCTCTCTACCTGGGTACCAGCCAAAAGAAAATCAACAAGCTGCAAATTATCCAAAATAACCCACTAAGAGCAGCTCTGAACATACCCAAACACGAACAAATCTCTGACACCAGACGATCATGCCAATGGCTATCTATACCTCAGAGAATCGAATACAAAACACTCTCGCTCACTCACAAATGCTTATCCAACCAAGCACCCAGATACCTCTCAGACAACTTCACACACCACACCCCATCTCGCCCAACTAGATCAGCCCAAACGCACGTCCTAAATATCCCCAGATACAAACTCCAAAAAGCAGGAGGTTCAAGCTTCCCTGTGCTTGCCACCAAACTCTGAAACTCACTACCAGTCGATCTTAGATCCGAACCATCCTTTCACCGATTTAGACATAGTGCCAAAACCTGGTTACTGGCCAAAGAAGCCTAGAACGTCAACTGTTACCTTACTAATGTATTTACTGCCTGCACAATCCTCTTCACAAACAACCTCAATCCTTGTAAATTATGTCATACTATGTACATTACCAGAAACTGCTGTACAATGTCTATACTACCTGTATTGTTTACTTATTGACCATGTTTGTAATATACTGCTACGTTGTAACCATACCAAGCACCTGAATGCCCCAGGGCCAGGCAGCGCTATACAAATAATAAACCAAACTAAACTAAACTAAGTGTGCAGATAGGCAAACAAGGCTGTAAACATACAAAGTGAATGCAGACTGGCCAATGAGGCGTGTCATTGCAGCTGGTGGTGCACACACACCTCATGAATTTGGGAGTGAGTGGCCACACTGAGAATACGGTGGATTGGTGATGGGCATTTCAGAAATGCAGTTGCTATTTGCTATGTGTATATCTGTTCCTATATATTACTCATGCCACTGAATGACGAACACAATGGCTCTGGAAAAATAGGTGTGGCGTAATTGACCTGGAGAGCGGCGTTCACAAAATAGCTGACACTGAATGGGGTGATGGCGCAAATGATGACAGCACAGTCATGATTTCAAACATTGGCACTGGAAAGTGGTGAACCCAATATTTATTTAAAATTTCACCATCATCCACAGCACTATGTAGCAATGCCCTAAATATACTGCAGCTATTCATAAAGTACAACGTTCACCACCGACAGTCTCTTGGCACTGAATAGTCCTGAATGGTGTAGTGTCCCATGTTTTTGTTTAGTTGACACGTGTAAAGGACACCTGAATCTAACAAATGGTGTGTAAGCTGCAGAATGCTCGGGTACTGCCCAGCGTTCTGTTAGTAATCAGCCTCTCACCTGCGATGAGAATGAGACTTGGGACACAGAGCCATGGTTCAATGCGTCTACTTTATTCATTCGTCATAACGGAACTGAACTTCACAGAATTCTGCCTCCCTATTTATTTTTTATTTTTATTTATTCCATTTGTTACTCGCCCAGACCCTTAAGTATCACGGCGAGGTTACAGCTTATAAAGTTTCTTAAACAATGTTACAGTGCGTACAAAAGCAATAGGTTAACAAAACAAGATTAATAAAACAACGATACATGGGTGTTAGGTTGGACAGGAGTTTTGTGTGTAGGATTAATAGTGTTGGAAGGCCTAGTCAATCAATATTTATTGAATAGCCATGTTTTCAACGATTGTTTTAAAGCTGGTAAGGGTTTCTTCGTTTTTGATTTTCAGTGGTAAGGAGTTCCATAGTGTAGGGGCAGGACTCTGAAGCTGTTACCTCCTGCTTTGGTGCTTTTATGACATGGGATTTCTAGAAGTGCCTTGTTGTTAGATCTGAGTGTTCTGTTGACGTATTGTTTTCTTTTCTTAATGGCATTATTAAGATAGATGGGGGCTTTGTGACTAAGACATTTGTAGACGATGCATAATGTTTTGAAGATGATTCTGGCTTTAATGGGCAGACAATGATTGTCTCGCCTGATGCTGGAAATGTGGTCTGATTTTTTTATTCCAAAGGCAGCTCTAAGCGCTTTATTCTGTAGTAGTTGCAATTTACTTGTATTGGTGTTGGAGGTTCCTAGCAGTAAGATGTTGCAATAGTCGAGCTTGGTTAATATCAGTGCTCTCGCTAGTGTTATACAATTGGTGGAAGTTAGGTATTGGCCACTCAACGCAATGAGTTTAGCTGTGTAAGCCATGGAGGAGGAGAGGGCTGATATGTGTTTTCACACAGAGAGATTAGCATTTAGATAGACGCCAAGTGTTTTAACATGCTTGAGTACTGGAATTGAGGTGCCGTCAATATTGATGTGGGTGTAGGCGGCGTGAAGAGAGCCAATTCTGGCTTGGGATCCTACAATGAGAACCTCTGTCTTCTTGTTATTAAGACAAAGGCTGTTCAATGCCATCCAATTTTGAATAATGGCATAGATTTTGTTAATGGCTAGTGTGTCTTGGGCGTGATCCCCAGTGATGGGGATGAGGATTTGAGTGTCATCTGTGAAGTTTGTGTAGATGACACCCATGTTGTCTAGGGCTGAGAATAGAAGTTTGGTATAAGCGTTATACATCGTTGGGGAGAGGCAAGAGCCTTGGGGGACTCCTATAGGGACTGCTATAGGGTCAGCCTCTTCTTTCCCGATAGCGACTCTAGATGTTCTTTCCTCTATGAACGATTTGATCCAGAGAGTGGCGTCGGGGGAGAAATTAAAATCTTTGGTTAGTGAGGCGCATAGTTTGTCATGGTCAACAAGGGTGAACACTGCTGATAGGTCCAGCAGCAGCAATATGGCAATTTTTCCTGCGTCTCTGATGGTGTCTATTTGTATTTTGAGGTCAGTGAGAGTGGTTTAGGTGCTATGGTTCGGTCTGAACCCTGATTGTCTTTCTCCTAAAAGTTTGTGCTGTTCGAGGTGGGTTTGTATTTGGTTATAAGCTATTTTATCAAAAATGTTGAAAAGGAATGGGACTGTGGTTATGGGCCTGTAGTTAGTTGGGATTAGCGGGTCGAGTGTGTTTTTTTTTAGTAAAGGTGTAACACAAGCTTTTTTTATGCTTGCTGGGACCAATTTGGAGCTGAAGGAGGTATTTACAAAGTTTGTGATGATGGGTGTGAGGGTGGAAGCATATAGTTTAACTAGGTGGTGGGCTGGGAAGTTGTCTCCTTTGCAGCTGGTTGCCTTGAGTTTGCTTATGGTTTTAAGCACTGTTTCTTGGGAGACTGGGGCGAAGTGGAAGGCGGGGGTGTACATGCTGCCAGGCTGGAGTTAGCATCTGTCTGTGTATGTTTTTCAGCTAGTATTTTCTTTTTGGTGATGATTTTATTTTGTAATAGCTGAATCTTCGCGGCGAGCGCGTCTTGTATGGTGGTACACCACTCTTTGCTAGGTTGGACAGGGTTGATGATCGGGTTGGGGTTTTCCAAATCTTTGAGGATGGAAAACAATTCTTTGGAGTCTGAAGATGCATTACTGATTCTAGTGTTGATCGCATTAGCTTTGTGTGTGATGATGGCAGCTTTATAGATTTTATTTGCGGAATTGAAGGCTTCAGTTGTTTCAGAGGTTTGGAATTTGATGTAGCGATGTTCACACGTACGCCTAAGTGCTACTAGTTCTTCGTCAAACCAGAAGGAAGCTTCTTTGTCTGAGCGTCTAGTTTTGGTGACAAGGGTTGCCAGGGTGTCTATTGTGTTTGTAAGGCAGTTATGGTAAATGTCTGCAAGGGTGCAGAGAGTATCATTACTAATTATCATGTCTGTCAGGGTGTTCTTTAGGATAGGGCTGAGGCTTTCTAACGAGAGTTTGCGAATATTTCTGGTTACATGGATGTCCAAAGTAATGGGCTTGGGCGGATCAGGTTCAATGCATGAGATGGAGAACTTGATGCTATGGTGATCTGTCCATAGTGACTTGGGTATTAAGGGATATTACCCAGTCCAGTGTTCTGCCTTTGCTGTGGGTAGGTGCATTCACCAGTTGTGTGAATAACATGTCTTTAAGTGCATTATGTAATGCTTCAGCTTTGAGGTCTTGACTGTCATTGAACCCAAGGTTCAGGTCGCCGAGGACGATGCATTTCATTTTGGGTTTGATCAGAGAGGTTAGTAGTAGTGGTATGTCTAAGTCTGGCTGGGAATTTTTGTTAGGGGCTCTGTATATCGTTATTGGATTAATGGTGGTTTTATGATTGGTAGCAATTTTTATGAGTAGAATTTCGTATCCCTCTGGGTTGTCAATTGGGCATGCTCTTAGATTAAGATGAGTTTTTGAGAGAACAGTGGGCTACTCCCACTCCTACTGCTTTGGTTCTATCTGTTCTAAAGATAGAAAAATTGGGTGGTGTGGCAATGGCAAGAGTGAGTCCCGAGTCTTGGTGAAGCCAAGTTGCGGTTACTATGTGTATATCTAGTTCCTGATCTAATATGTAGTCGTGAATTTCTGAGGCGTGGGCAGCTATGGATCGTGCGTTAATGAGCACTAGTTTGAGTTCAGAGGTGGGTTTCGCCTGGGTTATAGGTATTGGCTGAGGGTTACTGTCTTTGTTAGGGGTGGCTTGATGCCTACAGGTTTTTGTGGTGGTGTTTTCAGGAGGGTTAGGTGTGGGGACCACCCTAGGTGACGCGGGGTTCTTGCCATGAGCAGAGATTTTGGTAGCTGGGTGTATAAAAGTTTGTGACCTGAGTCGTCGGTTTCTCCTGGTGATCTGAGTAGAGCTCTATTTGCATTGCTCTTTTTTTGTGTGTTCTGAGTTGGGAGGAGGCAGTGGGGTGGAGTATGTCATTACTGCAAGTTGGTTGCATCTGATTGCGCTTAAGGTTGGCTGGGTGAGCGAATAAGGGATGGGGGGTGTTGCGGCTTTTTGTCTGCTACTCTGGCTCTTCGAGTGGTTGTTATAGTTATGGTCAGAGAGGAATGGCTTGGTATTAGGAAGAAACGGTGTGGGGCATGGGATAGGGTGGTGTCTAGGGCACACTAGTCTGCTGAGTCCGTTTAGATGGGAGACAAAGTGTGATCCTGTGCAGGGCAAGTCTATGGGAACAATGCAGAACGGAAACATGATCAAAATGGTCCAGGCTAACATTGCTAATGGATATTAATAGGTTGAAGCTATAGCAAGCAGTTTAGACAACAAATAAGTTTAACACAGTTGGACTAGTAGATACTGGTGGAAGTTTTTAGCAAATACAGACAATTTAAGCATCTGACTTGTTTAGGAGCAGTATATCTAGAACATGTTGATGGTTATGTGCAGCAAATGCAAGCAACTTAAACAACAGAAAGCATTAAAATCACTACTCATGAGGCAGGGCGAGAGACAGCAATCTGGTGCATGCTAGAAGGAATGAGTGGCGGAGGCTGGTACTTAATAATCAGACATGTTATGGAGCCATGATATTGGACTAGTTTAAAAAGAGTGGTTATAGGCTATGAGTAGTATTCTAGTACAAGCTAGAGTGTGTCTGTAGCAAATAACAACATATGCGATTGATAGTAAGACAGCAGGCGTGGCTGGAGGTCAGTCTTTGGCAGCGTAACAATGGCGGAGTGGCTGTGTTCTGGCCAGGTGATCCACAAAGAGTATTAAAGGAAAGGTGGGTGTGTGGCAGAGGTGGACCCTGAGGGGCCCTCGGGAGATTGAGGAGGCTGGGTGAGCACGTACCCTCGATATGCGGGCTTATGTGGGTGGCTGTGCTACGCTTCCCAGCACAGAACAGGCGCAAAACAGGGCCCTTTGCCGCGGTCCTTCGCCGGAAGGGCTGCCGCCGGGTCCTTCCGCCTACCGGCGGAAATGTTTAAATAAATACATATACGTTGCTGGGCAACGACATTCAGGATCAGTTGCCGTGTCGGGCGGCCATTATTCAATGGAATTTCGGTTCGGGTGCGCAGGCAGTAGAAAGATATGAATATACACAAACAGGTCTCCTCATCTAGTTTCCTGACCTGATACAGCATGTGGTAGTAGGCGCTGATTTGTCATGGCTGTATGGCTGGTGGAGTGGTTGTGGTCTGCTCCTACAGTGTCTGCTTCACGGGCGAGAGGGAGATGGGCTCCTGCCCTCTCCATGTGTCGCTGCTGAAATGGGGGAAACCCCAACATCACTTCCCTTCAATACGGCCCAAACGCAGCCCAGCCCACACAATGATGGAGGACGACTGGTTCAGTCACGCTCGCGACATGACATCTCCCCCCCCTTTTTTTGACAATGGGTCACTCACAGTTTGTCATCCCATCTCCTCAATCAGTCTGTGAGGCTTCATGCAAAATTGCTGAGGCTTCTTGGGAATGTGAGTCATCAGCAGGGGGCAAGGGCTCTCTCCCACCGCCGTCATCTTCTTCAGATGACTCACCATCTCCGAGGTAGGATTCATCTGACTTGCTCTCATCGGGAATGTCATATGTCTGTTCCCACTCGAGTACCGGGGAGACCAATACCAAGTTTCTTGTTACGGACGAATGTCTACTCCCACTGGCAGTGATCATCATGACTTTCTGGTGGGTCACTATCAAATGCTCTGGCGCAAACGTGGAGTCTTCCTTCCGACCCTTTAGTTGGCGTACCATTACTTGATCTCCAGGTTCAATGGTGCATTCCTGGGCCCGCCTTTGGGTGTCGGCTCTGTCCTTCATCTTGCTCTTTTCCTCATGATCTTTGTCTCTCACTTGCTGTTCAAGTGGTGTTGTCGAAGCCGGGGTAGGCCCTTCCAGTAGCCTTGTTTTGATGTGTCTCCGAAACACCAGGCCTGCTGAGCAAACCCTGGTGGTGCTGTGGGGGGTGTGTCAGTACTCCTGCAGAAGCTGATAGGGAGCTTTCTCAAAGGGTTTGTTAAGAACAGTGGCTATCTGCAGAGTCCGCTGGATGCTTGGCATACATTTTTCGATGATGCCATTGGCTTGAGGCCATTGCGGGTTATCTTCCTGTGCTGAAACCCCATGTATCTTGCAAAGTTCTGAAAGTCCTGGCTGGTAAATGGCGGGCCATTGTCTGATTTTATGACCTTCGGGACTCCGTATGTTGCCAGCATGTGGTCCAGCACCGGGATCACACACGTGGCAGACGTGCTCTCAACCAGCTGTGCATCTGGAAAACAGAAGTGTTCATCTATCAGCACAGGAACATAATTGCCGTTGTGAAGAAGGCCAAAGAAATCCACCGCCAATTTGTCCCAGAAATTTTCGTGTAGTGGGGACATTTGTAGTGGGTGTGGGGGCGGAGCCACCTGTGCACATGTCGCACATCATCCAACCATCTCCTCTACCAGAGCGTCCAACTTGGGGAACCACACCTTTTGTCTCAGAAGTCACGTCGTTGACAGCGCCCCCCGGTGACCTTCGTGTGCCAGTCTGACTTTCTTCTCTCGTAGTGCCTCTGGAATGTCCACTTTGCAGCCTTTTAGTATAATGTGGTCATCAACAATTGACAGTTCATCCTTTACCAGGTCTAGACACCGAATGTCATCCCAGACGGACTCAGTCTCGTCCTGGCTTGATGTTTCAAAGGAGACATTCTTTCCGACTTGATGCAGTGAGTTACAATGCTGAGGGCTCTGTCTTGCTCCGATGCTGCCGTGAGATCAGCCCAGTCCACTGGGAGTGGCTGTAGATGATGTACGACGTATTTGAAATACGCGTCTGCAATGGAGGTCCCCGCCTCAGCCGGCCCTGTGTGGTGCCATGACAAATAGTCTGTTGTGTTTTCTTCCTTGCCTGGGCAATGTTTGATGTCAAACTTGTAGTCCTGCAAGGCCAGACCCCATCTGGCTATCCTGTCAGGCATCCTGGCCTTTGGATCCCCATAGATTGTTAAAAGGGCCTGGTGGTCTGTCACAACCGTGAATGCCTTCCCATACAAGAATAAGTGGAAATACTCACAGGCCCATACCACCGCCAGACTCTCTTATTCTGCCTCAGAGTATGCCTGTTCCGTGGCCGTGAGGTTCCTGCTGGCATAGGCTACTATGAATATGTTAGAAGGGTCAGCAGGGTCTCTCTGTGTCAGGATTGCTCCCAGCACTATGGGGCTGGCGTCCACTATCACTTCGGTCTTCCTCTGCGCATCGAAGTAAGCCATGTCCTCGGCCTGGGCGATGTTGTTGCGAATTGTCTCGAATGCACTTTGGCAGTCTCTGGACCATTCAAATGGCTGGTCCTTTCGGGTGAGCAGACAAAGAGAGTTGCTGACGGTGGCATAGTCCTTGAGGTATCTCGAACAGTAGCTTGCCAAGCCGAGGAAGGATCGTAGTTCGAACGTATTCTGGGGAGGTTGTGCCGTGTTGAGTGTTGCCATTTTGTCAGGATCGGGCCTCATCCCTTTTTCTGAGAAGATGTGCCCGAAGAAACAAAGCAACCCTTTTCCAAATTCGCATTTTGCTTTGTTGAGTGTTAGGCCGGCCTCCTCGAGTGCGGAACACACCCTGTGCAGGGCTACATCATGTTCGTCCTTGTACTTCCCGAACACAAGGACATTGTCCGAGTAATTGAGGCAGTTGGGTACATGCCGTATGACCTTATCGATCTCCTACTGAAATATCTTAGCTGCCGACAAGATGCCGAAACAGAGACTTTTGTATTGAAATAGCACCAGGTGTGTCACGAATGCGGTGATGTATCGAGACTCGGGTGCGATCTCGATCTGGTGATACCCTTTCATGAGGTCCAGCTCGGAGAACACCTTTGCGCTATGGAGCAGATGGATCATGTCAGTGATCTTTTTTGCTTGGCGTTGCTCATGCTGAATTGTTTTGTTGGCCCTCCTCATGTCTAAGCATTGTCGTATGGACCCGTCCGGGGACTTCTTGGACACCGGGAATATGGGTGAAACCCACGGGGTGGGGCTGGTGATTGGTTCAATCATCTGTTGCTGCAGTAGTTTGTCTAATTCCTCCTCTACTTGCCTCTATACATTGACAGGTATGCCTGGTAATGTTGGGCCACTGGACGAATCTCGGAATTAATGTACAATTGTATTTTCCGGTGCTTCTGCTTTCCGAGCACTTTGAACAACTTCGGGAATGCTGCTTCCACGTCATCCAAAATGGCGAAGTATTTATGGGCCATTAACTGGTTTAATATGTGTACCAGCCTCATATCGACCGCTGTCCTGAAGCTGAGTATGCAGCCACTATTGACTTCCATCTTTAGTACATGCAGAGGGATCTTTGCTGGATGAGTCTCATGAGTGCACCAGGCCGTTATGATGCCTTTGCATGGCAGTTGTGTGGTCGACCCGTATGGATAAATGTTGACTGCTGACTTTTTGAGTCTCGGGGGCCGGCAAGGGCATTGTAAGCCTCCTCACTGATGATGTTGACGGTTGCCCCGGTGTCGATGAGGAACTCTAGTGGGGTATCATTAACATGGAGTGTGAGGACGGGACTAGGCTGAGTGGCAGTACTTTTGTTTAGAGCCCACAAGTAGCCCTTCTTCTGTTGACCGTCACCTGATGACAGGGAGTTGCTGCTTGATGGAGATTTCCTCTCTATGTATCGGACGAATCTTCTCCTGCCACTGCGTCAGGACCCATCAGAGGGGCGGTGGATGTCTCGAGCAAATGTGCTTCGGCGTTCTCGTTCCTCCCACCTCAGACACCTGGGGTCTCCTTCCTGCCTGTTGCTCGGCGGGCTTGTTCGGGTGTTTCTCCGTCGTTCTTGAAATCTTTGCGTGCTGGGCGTGGTGACTGGTGCATTCTAGCAGACAGCCCTGAAGTGGTCATCTCCCCCGCATGTAGCACACTGTTGTCCCAGGGCTGGGCATTCGTCCGTGTAGGGATACTTGTACCCGCACCAGAAGCATGTGGCTTCTGGTCGTCTGCCAATCTGGTTCGGTGCAGGAGACAGCTTGTTTATGGCATCCGAATCAGCAGGTTTGTGCAGGATGGTGATTTTTCCAAGGCTGTCGAGCTGGGATTCCACAGCCGCCTCCATCCGAGCTAACGCCGAGATGTCCTCAAGCAACCGCTGTTTCTGAAGTAGCTTCTTCCTAAATGCTTGTGACTCACAGCCGGTGATGACTTGAGACAGCAGGGCCTCTTGGTTTGAGTATCGGTGGAATTCATAGTACTTGAGTTTTGTGCAGATCCTCATGACAAAGTTGAGGGACTCCACTTTGTCCTGCCGTGTCGTATGAAAGATGTGCATTTCAAATGCCCGACAGCATCCTCCATGTGTCTCTCATAATCTAAATTGGTGTGGTGCGAAGTATTCGGACAATTTTCCATGCAGGTCACGGTATGATGCGGTTTCGAGATTAAGCAACTCTCCCGCGATGTCCCGTACTGTGGGCCCAACTGCCATGGACAGGGTATTCTTTAGGCAGGCGTCACCCGTGAGCCTTATGGCCCCCACGTAGAACTGGAAGTCCCTTAGCCATATAGCCCATTGGGGCACCAGATTGGTGGTATCTCGCAGATCAAAGGCATGAAGTAGGTGTAGCACCTGTGAGGCCCCCCAGATGTGTTTTCTGGGCCTGCAGTGCCACCCAACGTGCCATCCGCCGATGTGGAGGAGGCATCCTGGTTCGACATGGCGGATGATGTGGTAGGCCGCACTCGGGCCTATGCTGCAGGTACTTTCCTCTGCTGTCGTTTTTGTGCCTCGTGTTTTGCCAGGACACACCGGGGGCTTGTGCCAACTCTGGTCCCCTCTTAGGCCTGGGGTCCTGTGGCCTACTTTCTCTCTGCCTCCTCCTGGTGTCTCTAGAGGTTTCTGGGGCAGCTACAGTGTCCCCTGCAGGCACTCGTGCTGGGCGCTATGACTGGTGGCCCCCAAGGGCCTTTAATGAGGAAGGAGGGTGCTTCCCTCCTCCTCTTACTTGTTCATATGGAGACCATTGCTGCCGTTAGGTGTGGGGGCAGGGGCGGGCCTATTGTTGGGATGTGCGCCAACGCGCATTTCAAATGCCCGACAGCATTCTCCAGGCCCTTCACTCATAGCCCTCCGCTCCCGTGAAGCTTCTTATGCACCCTGCGTGCATCCGTCAGCCTCATTGCCAATGTAAGCACCAGAACGCTCAGGGACTGCCCGGCGATCTGTTAGTAATCAGGCTTTCACCTGCGGTGAGAATTAGACTCGGGACACGGAGCCGTGATTCAATGCGTCTGCTGTATTCTTTCGTCACAATGTAACGGAACTTCACACAACACCCGCCTCCCTAACCCCAACGTCACTTCCCCTCAATACGGGCCAAACGCAGGCCAGACTCACACAATGATGGAGAACGGCTAGGTCAGTCACGCTGCGCCATTACATGGTGAAGCCCAGTGGAGACAGTGTGGTTGGAAGAGCCTGGTTTTCGGGTTTCAACAGATGCTAGGCGATCTGACGTGTTCTTGGTGATAATTAAATGAAAAGTCCACCACTATGGAGGATATGTACTCTCACGCCATATGTCTCAGTCCAGGCTGCTGCCGTGGCAAAGATACTGGGATGTCACTTTAGAAAACAGGTGGGCAGATTGACACAAGAACGTGTCCATTTGCATGTGTCCTGAGCACACTTGACCTAAATGGATAAAAGACTGCAGCTTCACAAAAGAGAACAATGACAGTGCAAAATACTGTTTTCTGAGTAGAGTCTCTTTCGTGAATCAGCACACCTGCATAACATAAGCAGGGGCGTGACTGCCACACACCACAGAGATTCACAAAGGGGTGTGCTTTATCAGTTTGGTATATGTGTATGATTTCTCTGGGTCTGGTCTGCCCTGACTGCAGACAATGGGAAAACACAATGGAGCTAATTTTCGAGTTCCCTGTAATTTGACGGCGGGCACACGTTACATTTACCCTGTATTGTAAGTGGGTTCCCGCTGCCAAATTGTGGTCATTTGCACCGCAGGGTGCAAATGTAAAGGGCCCGTCCCAGTGCAAAGTGAGTAAACGCTGCCTGGAATGTTGGCATGCCAGCCAGCATTTATTTTTGATTGCGAGCGCTGATTGGCATGCTGCATGGCAAGCAGCGCTCATAATTAAAATTAACCGCTCTCCAACATACTCGCATGTTCGAGAGGGTTTCCTTTATGAACACTGCTGATCAACATGCGAGCATGCGGCGGAGGGTTTAATTTCAAGTGTACACGCTCCCTGCTATTCTCGCATGGCAGGGAGCGTTTACAATGAATCCGTCGGGAGTCCACCTGCTGCTGCATAAAGCAGGTGGACTCCCTAGGGATCTCCAGCTCTCTCACCGCCATGAAAATCCATGCCTTCGCAAATGCTGGAGCGTTTGTGTGGCAGAGAGGAAGAGAGGTGGCGGAAACGCAAGTTGCATCAGCACCTCCTCTCCGCCATACAAATGAAGGAAAATGGGGGGTAATGTGAGAAATATGCGCAAAAGCTTTTACTCAAGGATTCTATGCCTTTTCCTTACACTACTTACCCCACAAAGATGATCCCCAATTCTGGCTGGGTTAAAACAATACCCACTGGCAGCATGCATCTACCCCAAACAGAAACAGGCTTTAAAAGTGCATTTTGTATAGTTCCACTTTCTGAGTGCGGGTGAATATGTAAAGAATTAATTTGCAGCGATGGATGGGTCTTTTAAGCTCTTTCACTGCAGATCCGCTCGCTGAACTCCTACTCCACACCCACGTGGTGTCAATGGCTCAGTGTATATATTCAAGTGCCAGGATCGAGTCAGCACTTAAATATTTAAATATGCGTGGAGCTGCTAGCTGTGGGTCCCTAGTGACCACCATTCAGCTCCAGTATGTTACAGTTTGCTTAAATATATTGGGGGTCATTACGAGTTAGGGGGTAACCATGCCGCTATTAGCGGGTTCCTTGAATGAGGAATTTCCGGGCCATTCCGAACTTGGAGGGCCCGCTATTTCCACATTCAAGGAATCCATTCCCATTTGAGACCCCATAGGGCTCAATAGGAATGGAGAGGGTGCTAACAACGGGCCCGTTAATAATAGGACCGTTGTTAGCACCCTGGTCTGCTCGCGGGACCCGCTAAGGGCGCCTGTCACATCTAGGTAGATTTGTGGATGTTAGCATGCTTCACATCTAGATAGAATTGTGGAGATTAGCATACGCCACTTCTAGATAGAATTGTAAGAGATTCGCAGGCGTCACATCTAGATAGAATTGTAAGAGATTAGCAAGCGTCACATCTAGGTAGAATTGTGGAGATAAACATGCGTCACATCTAGGTAGAATTGTGGAGATAAACATGCATCACATCTAGGTAGAATTGTGGAGATAAGCATGCGTCACACCCAGATAGAATTGTGGAGATTGGCATGCATCACACTCGGATAGAATTGTGGAGATTTGCATTTGTCACATCTAGATAGAATTGTGGAGATAAGCATGCGTCACATCTTGATAGATTGCTAAGAGATTAGCAAGCTTCACATCTAGATAGAATTGTAAGAGATTCGCAAGCGTTGCATCTAGATAGTGATGCCACTTGCCAACCGTACTAAAAAACTCACCCCTCTGCATACACTACTCAAACTCTGACCCAAACACAGTTATATCTCTACAGCACAACAAACCGCAAGCACTTCACTACACTGCAACAACAAAAAAACAAACCACATATAGCCCCGCACAACAGCATATGACGACTACCGACTGAAAATCACACATAAACTCAGGAAACTCTGTAAACCGAACTGAAGCTGCCAACAGCACATCATAGCTCTATTGCTCTTTTTGCCTGCTCATTCCTACTAACCTCCACCACCCCCTCACCATCCTGCCTTACAGATCTGCCAGAGCAGCAGGGGACCACGCGGGTGGTGATTGTGGACAGTATAAGCAACCTTTAACATAACATAACAATTGTTGTGCCATTCTTTACTGTTAGGGAATGAGTAGCAGGGTATACTCTGCTTCCTTCTGTGCATTATATCAACACCCACATTTACATTGATGTGTCACTTACAGCCTCAAAGCCGGAGCAACCCTGAGCCAAAGACATGCTAATTTCATACTCTGGAGTGGACTGCCTATAGGGCAATGCCCGAACCAAAAATGCTAGTGCGGGATGGCTTTTCTTTTTTTGTTGATGTAGGCCATTATTTTGGGCCAGTTACCTCACCATGTGGTTAGTAGTTTTGTCCAGTGTTACTGAACAAATATTCTTTAAAAGGCACAATTTGCATCACATTTTATTTAAAAAACCTCCCCCTTGGGTACTTCTCAAACAGTCTGCCACAAAAGGAATGAATTGCCATTTGCAACTGTCAGCCACTCTTTCATTGGTGCCCGAGACAATTTTATGCCCCAGTTCGACCCATATCATACTCCAAGCACATGAATGCCAAGGATATGGCTGTCCACGTCCTGGACACATCCTTGGTGTTGCTGAGGATGCAGATGTCACATCCTTGGCACACCTGGAATTCATTGTTGCTGCAGTTATAGGGTTAGGATGTCACGGATGAAGCATAGCTGTTCCATCCCAGAGGAAATATTCTGTCAGTGCTACTGACCACTGACAAAACATGACCCAGAGGGCTTTCTCAGATAAATTGTCAACTGCCCAAATGAAAATCAGGAAGGAGTGGAGAACTTGAAATTAGAGATAGATTCCCCTAAAATGAGAAATTCTTGTAATCAGGAGACACCCTGCATAGGTTTTTCTTTTCCTGAGATATCAGTGGCAGAAACTATTAAAATCATGAAAGAAATGAACCCTACAAGCTGCCCGGGGGATCTGATCTGTTTAAAAATAATCTCAGGTCATCAGGACATTGTTGCACCTTTCCTATGCAGATTCGTGAATGCATCTTTCAACCATTGCACTGTTCCGAAAAGCTATTAAAGCCATGGCAGTGACACCACTATTGAAGAAAGTAAGTCTGGACCCTAAGGATGCTGTAAACATCCGACCCATCACAAACACCTTATTCTTTCTAAAACTGACTGATAAAGTGTCCACTACCCACTTACAGTTGTATGTGGAAAATTGTGGTCGATTGCACGGAAGACAACCTGGTTTCCGTTGCTTTCATGGCACAGAATGTGCTTTGATAGATCTCCAGACCCATATGCTGTCCCTAGTAGATAAATGTCAATCAGGGCTGCTGATATTACTGGACTTGGCAGTAGCCTTTGATCTGCTAGATCATGGGATTATATTCAAGCGGCTGCAAGATACCAGTGGACTTGCGGATGATGCGATAAACTGGGTTAAGTCTTTTCTGGAATACAGAAGATCGAGGGTGTATTGGGGGGACTTTTTCTCTCAGGCAGAGACCATTATTTGCGGTGTTCCCTAGGGGGCATGTCTATCCCCTCTACTTTTTAACATTTATATAGTACCCTTATGCAGAGTTGGAAAGGCTGGGATTTTTCTTTACAAATTATGCAGACGATTTTCAGCTGTCCCTGGACCTGTCCGGAAATCACCAGGAGGATCAGGACAAGCTTAGTGAGATCTACCAAGTTATAAAAAACTGGATGACCACTAACTGGTTGTGCCTTAATGCCGCTAAGATGGAGCTAATGATATATGGGGCAAAGAAGTCAAGAGAGAACTTAGCTCCAGTCTTTTCCAGTTTCCTGGTCGAAGGTAGCCAGATAGCGAGAGCTAGTAAGTTTAAAACCATAGGTACATATTTAGAAGCCTCCCTGAACTCAGAAGCCCAAGTAGATACCATTGTAAAGAGCACTCAATATCATCTAAGAGTGCTTAGACAGGTGGCCACCCTGATCTCGAAAAACAATCGGACCAAACCTGTCAGAGCTGTCATCCTTCCACGTGTGGATTATTGCAATGCTTTACTAGGCCAGCAAGGAAGATATCGCTAAATTGCAAAAGATCCAAAATGCAGCTGTTCGTATTGTTCATGGCATGAAACCTAACAAACCTACCTCTGCTGCTAGGAGGCAATTGCACTGGCTGCCTTTATCAGCCAGGATCTCTTTCAAGTCACTGGCTCTGTGCAACAAGTGCATTCATGGATCTGCACCCAGCTACCTTATAGAAATAGGTCTCTACATATAAGCCGATGAGAAACTGTCGATCCACTACTGCACATCATCTGAATGTGGATCGGGCCAAGAAAGCGCGTGGAGAAGTGGCTTGTTTCCAGTTTTAGATGCATATGCATGGAACGAACTGCCACAAGCCCTTAGAGAGGAAAAGAATCATTTGGCTTTTAGAAAGTCCTTAAAAACGATTATATTTACGTAATGCAGCTGTCACCAGTTTTTGTTAGTTCCTTGTCTGCAAGTGTGCACCTGGACGCCCTTGGGCATTGGCACTCTATAAATGTTATAACATAACATAACAAGAATAACCCCAAACCTCAGAGGCAGTTTGAGGGTTTTTATTGAAATGTCAATGGGCCCTAGGGTGGTCTCTCGTCTCAATCCACCTCCTTCCTAACCCAGATGTCCTTTACCCCAGGTTAGTAACTAGCGATTGTTTCATCCTCAGTAGGCTAGTCCACTAAATAGGCTGAGATGTTGACCTAAAGGCTCTTTGCATTAGCACCCTCCGATGTCTCTCAAACCTTCTATGCCTCACCACCACCCTTTGATGTTACCTCTTCCTGCTCCTTGCTACTACTCTCTCATTCACACAACTACACCTGCCTCCACACTACTACTACTCCCTCCTCCACACTACTATGGCTCTATCCAAACTACGTTTCCCTCCTCCACTCTACTACAACTCCCTCCCCCACACCCTTATTGCTCTTCCTTCCAAACATATAATCCCTTCTCCAAAATACCAGTCCCTCCTCCACACTACTACTACACTCAACCCACCTCTAACTCAGGCACCCACCTTTCATTCACATACTCACTTCAAATTCATTCTCCTTCTCCTGACCACACTTGCCACACTTTCACGCACCTTGACAATGCATTACCACTTTCATTCATTAGCTAGTACCTCACCTTATCCAGAAATTGCCTCCACACTCCGCTGCTCCTTCCTCCCTCCTGTTGGTCTTGTGGTCTTCCACCTCCACCTCCTTTGACCTCACCCAAATGATTCACACTTTATGCTTCTTGTGGTCTGCTTGTATTCCTGCCCCCTCTCCACATTGTTTTTCTGTCTCTAGCCAATGAGAGCTTGTCACCCCCACTTAGAGTGGCCAAGAACAGAGAACATGTTGAAAGAAACACATTTTACAAGTAGCGTGCTAAGCCTCACACACTTCCTCAGAGTGGGCCCGCCATGGAATAGCAATGGCAACCTGGGAAGTTGAATGTCCTTGTTCGTATTAAGGGGCTTAGTTGCTGGTGCCCATGAGGTAAGTTCCATGTTTGTGAAGATGTGGAACCCCCAGACTAGTTCCTGTTGGTCTAGAATGTGAAGTGGTGTCTGTGCCTGCTTGCCGCTGGTACTTGATAGCACTATGCAGCTTCTTTGTCTGCAGTTTACAGATGGTGTTGCTGCCCTCCTCCCTGTCTGATGGTCATTCTCTGCCAGGGGTGGATCACAACTGGGGAGCTATTTGTGGGCAGTCGGGTCTCGATCTTTCACCAGTTGGTGGGCAGAGCTGGATAGTGGCTTTCACTCTGATGTGTCTTGCTGTTTTCTCATTTTGATGGCCTGTCACTAGGAAAGACACAAAAACACTTTCAAACATATTTCCAAGGTGGTATGTCACAAGCCAAAGGTTGACTGCTCAGAAACAGACTGGTACAAGGTGAGATACAGAAATGGTGTCTATCCCATCTGCTACCATCCATCTTAGGGGTAGGATAGGCTGGGGATTTCTCCCTGGTAGGCCTCCAAATCATGTTCCTCTTGGCAAGGCCAGGGTACTGGCCTTGTTACAACCCTCGAGTCTTTCCTCAACTCCTCCTCCTCTCCCTGTTCACCAGCTGGTTGAGGATATCAGGAGGCCACGGGGTCATTCCGAGGTTGGTGCTAAGGGAAAAACGATGCCGGTAAAGGATTACCGGCATCGCTTACCGCTACGGGCTATTCTAACCAGCCTGACCGCTATTAGCGGCATCATAAATTACGGCGTCTCTAATAGCGGCATGTGCGCAGGCACGCGGCCCACCATGCCGGCATTAGCGGTATGCCGTAAACTGGAGGAGATCACAAGTGAAGCGGACATGCAAATACCGGCTTCATGAAGGCGTTAAAAGTGGTTACTGGCATGCCGTGAATACCGGCATCGCAGACCAACCATAAAATGCCATGTGCAGTGATCCCAACTACCACAGGTGCACACAATCAGCACAGGTGGAGGCAATGGAGTCTGGCCCACTACAAAAGGAGCACACACCACACCACCTCCCACACCAAGATGATTCCAATAGTAGTAGCATTACTGGAGCTGGAGGACATGCTTGCATTGCCACAGCAGCAGCAACAACAACACCAACAGCCGGCACCACCAACAGCCGGCACCAGGAGACACAGGAGGAGAAGGAGGGTGAGACAGGCTCAGCATGCCCCACCAGTGCAGCCACCGTTACCACGCAGGCAGCCCCCAATCCCTCGCATCAGAGCCAGTCCTTTCAACCTAACCCCAGAGCAGATCTACACCCTGTACCGTCTGGACCGGGACACCATCACCACCATTGTGGACCTGATACACGACGACATTGTCAGGCTCATTGAAATACACACCGCCATCTCCCCTCTACTGAAGGTAGTGTCTGTGCTCCACTTCCTTGCCACAGGCACCTACCAGCACACAGTGGGGCACATGCATGGCATATCACAACCCTTATTTTCTCGGATTCTGAACCAAGTGCTGGATGCCCTCCTCAAGCACACAAGGGACTACATATCCCTACCACTGACTCCCCAGGAGATATTTGATACAAAAGTTAGCTTCCATGCACTGGCAGGCATGCCAAATCGAGTAGGTGCCCTCGACTGCACCCACGTGGAGTTGGTGGTCCCGCATGCCATGGAGGTGGTGTACCGCAACCGCAAGCAATACCACTCCATCAATGTGCAGATGGTATGCGACGCCAGCAAGATCATCACACATTGTTGTGCCCGATATCCCGGATCAACTCATGACTCTATGGTCCTGCGGAACTCCACGCTAGCATGCTTCATGAAGCGACAAGCGACAAGCTGGACGTCGTGTCTGGCTGCTTGGTAAGTTGCATGACTGGCACATGGCATTGAAATGGGCGGTGAGATGCACACACCACCATGCTGCCAATGTTGATGTGACTGCACGATGTGCACATCACCAAACACTGTGCCCCAAAGCATCAAAAATGGTACATGACACCCAAATCCCATAGGAATGAAGTAAGGTTGACACCTATCACCACATGACTAACAGGAAACCACCCCACATCCCCCAACATGTGTGCCACTCATCAGCGGCCCTCACCCTCTGTAACGCCATCTAGCACCATGCAGTGCATATGCACTATGTTGCTTTCTACAGCATATCACCACACAGGACAAGCATCCCTGGGAGTGCATTAAACTGAACCAACTAGGGAATCTACTGTCTGCCGCCACACCCACAGGAGTGCTGCATGTCACCATGGGAATGATCAGCGCTGATTGCCCAATATTGCACAGACTACTGCCAGCGCTCCTCACAGAACACAACACATCACAAATTTGACACAAACACAGCTGTATGCGTACGCGATGCATGTGCAACAAGACATCATTGCACACCATGTATCATCTTGAAGATGCAACCCACACCATTAGTCCATGGCACAGGACACATTGAGGGATTTAAATGGCGTAAATACATCCAGGGACATGTGTATGTGGGCAACGATAATCTTCAGGCATGTGTGACTAGTACAGCTGTCCATCATGAATCGACTAACATTTACCTTTAATTGCCTCCCATGCAGGTGAGAGTGGCTATCCCTTAAAGCCGTGGCTCCTCACCCATGTCCGAAACCCACAAAACAGGCACGAGGAGGACTACAATCGTTCCCATACCCGTACCCGTGTGGTCATCGAGCAGACCTTTAGCCTGTTGAAGGCACGATTTCGCTGCCTCAGCCGGTCGGGTGGGGCACTCCCCTAGAGGAATGAGAAGGTGGCCAAGATCATCATGGCATGTGTCATGCTGCACAATATGTGTATCCGCCGGAACGTGTCCCTGCCCCCTGACATTGAACTGCTACCACCTGGTGATGATGAAGGGGATGAAGAAGATGTGGCTGCACATCATCGCAGTGCCAATGCACAGGAGGGACGTGCTGTGCGCCAGTCAGTGATTGCACAATATTTCTGACACACATGGCAGCAGAGGGTGACATGATAGTTGGACAGAGGGCACTGGGTGTGGGGTACATGTACACTATGCACTGTATATGAATAAATGACACATGCGCAATGATGAATGTCCACTCAGTTCTTGCTTTTCACACATTGGGTATATTAAATATAACAATATTAATGAAAGTGCAAAAACCATCCACCACCCTCCCCCTCCCCCCACAACTCCCCCACACTCCCTCACCCCCCTCTCCCTCCCCACAACTCCCCCACACACCCTCAACACCCTCCTCCTCCCCCCACAACTCCCCCACACACCCTCACCCCCCTCTGTCTCCCCCCAGAACTCCCCCACACACCCTTGCCCACTTCCCCCTCCCCCACAACTCCCCCACACATGTCCCATCAAGTCTCCAATGCCTACATGAGGCTGCCCTGACTATCAATTGTCACTCCTTGGTCCAGGTGGCGGCATGTCTTGCCGGTGCAGGGTAGGTGCTGACCTGCGGAGAGGGCTCGTCTGGGTCGAACTAGCTGATGACGGTGTGGCCGCCTGCTGGGATTGGGTGGCCGGATGCCCTGCCTCCATGGCATCGGCTATGCGGCCCAAGACCTGGCGGAGGGCTGAGACCTCCTCGCAGAGGCGGCTGGTGTTAGCTGCAAAGGTTTTGGCCATGGAGGCAGTGTTCTCTCCGTGATGGACCTGCCTAGAGAGGCGAACTTCTCACGCCACTCCTGTCTGGCCAGTCTGTTGTCCTCAGCAAACTGCCGCACAAGGGCAGTCACCTGTTCTGACCACTGTGGCCTTGAGGGTGCACCTGTGGAGGTTGATGGTCCCTGGCGGTCCTGCTCAGCCTGCTCAGCCTCCATACTCGTCAAAATGGGACTGAAGTGCCCTTCCATCTGCTCCTGACCAGACTGCTCCGGGGTGGTGGCATGGTCAGTTTTGAGGGACGATATTTGGGGGGATACCGGTGTACTGGGTGTACAGACCACTTCCGATGCATCGTCCTCAACGGGCACCCATATGTCATCCTGTGGGTCCTCCACAGCCAGGGGTGCTGTGGCTACCACCTCCCCAGCCAAATTGGACTCCTCAGAATGTGGTGCCTCGCCTGAATCCTCAGGATGGCCAATGGGGGTGGTGCTTCGCCCTCTACGGGCCTTGGCGGCACTGGTGTAATGGCAACCTGGGGTGTCTTGCCTGGTTCTACGTTATTTTGCCGCGGGATTTTTCGTCGCAGGACTTTTCATCGCCGTTTTTTTTATCGAGAAAAACTCATCTTATTTTTTGGTTTTTTTGGGGGGTTACTCCCCAAACTCCCCCCCCTTTTTTAATTATTCCCTTTCACCCACAAATATTTATTTCATTTTTAACCCCCCCCCAAAAAAAACCAATTATTTTTTTTCGATAAAAAAATGTCGATGAAAAGTCCTGCGACGAAAAATCCTACGGCAAAAGAACTGTATACCGTCTTGCCTGTTGGTGCATGGCGGCCCCTGGGTTGTCCCCTCGAGGTCGAAGGGCGGTTGGCGTCATCCCGGGACCTCTTCCGGGGTGTGGTCTTTGTGGGGGTCAAAGAGAGGGACAGCATGAGTGATGTTTTGATAGGCATCATACATACATTTGGACAATTGATCATCCACACAATTGGGGGTAATAGGCATTTGTGTTTGGATGAGCACGTTGTTTGATACATGGGTGGATTATGCAGGTATACGTCGGCATCACTCATGTAGGGCAAGAGCTGGGCTATCTGACATGCATATTATTTGGGGCCTGCACGCTGTGTGACTCATGGCATTTACATCTTTGTGTGGTATGTGTCAGGTATGGCATTGCCTTTCAGCAGGCATCTGCATGTGTCTGTGATGCGTCCACCTACTTTGATATGATATGATATGATATGATATGGCATTTATAACGCGCCTATACACAAGTGTTTCCCTTTGCTGGGAGTGTGTGTGTGTTGGACCATGGCTTGACTGATTGGACTGACATATTGGTTGACTTCTTCAGACTCCTCATTACAATGTTTTCTTAGGACACTCACCTCCATCGACCGATGTTGTGGCGCCACACTCCATCTCGCCAACACCTTCGATCCCCTCCATTCCTATCATGCTGGCGCAGATGTCCTCCCATGGGGTCAGCTTGATTGGTGAGCTGGGACCTCCTCCTGTTCCCATTGCCTGGCTCCTGTTCACTGAGAGTATATTCCTAACTCTGAGACGCAGGTCATCCCAGCGCTTACAGCAGTCTTTGATGGTGCGTGGGGTGTTCCCAACAGCACTGACCTTCTGAGCAACAAGTGCCCAGATCTCCTTTTTTTCAGTATTGCCTCCCTCTTCATATTGTTGGAAAAAAACTATCCCAGCCAGCATCTCCAGCTCATCCTCATTAAATCTCTCCTTCCGCTGGCGGGCAGCTTCCTTCTTAAGGGCCTTGGGCATAGTGGTGTGATAGGAGAATGTTTTCAGAACAACAGCAGAGTCCAACGGGTCCTGTGTTGTGAGGATGGCAATGGATTGTGTTTATGAAGATGTCCGGCGTGCTCCTTCCCGTAACTGTGCGATGACGCCACTTCTGGTTCCACTTATTAGCAGTGACTGTTATTAGTGGTGACCATTATTAGCGGTCACCGCTAATAACGGTCACCGCTAATGCCGCATTGGGCCATGCCGGTAGTGCTATCTGCGCTATGTATGATGCCCCTAAGGGACTTTTTTCGTGCCTTTAACGGCATGGGGGTCAAGACCTTACCGGCATGGCGCAAAGCTTGTGCCCACGAAGTCGTAATAGTCCTCTATTAGCGGACTAATGACTGCCTGGACACGCTATTTATGCCATGCCGGTAAGGCCTGTTACTTACCTCCAAACTCGGAATGACCCCCCATGTCTGCTAGCTTGTTTGGTGCCACGTTGGTTTTCTATTTTGAATGAGAATGGCTGTAAGGCCAGGAACCACTCAGGGTGCGAGGATGTGTGTTTTTATTCCTGGCCATCCAGACTATGGGCCTCATTACGAGGTTCGCGGAACGGGTTAACGGGCTCCGCTAATGGAGGCGGACCCGTTAAACCCGTCCCACGAAATTACGAGGTCTCCTCGCGGGACCCGGTAAGGATGCCTGGTAAAACCAGGCATCGTTACCGGGTCCCGCAAGGGGAAACGGGAGCAAACAACGTGCCGCTCGTAATCGGCCCGTTGTTAGCTCCCTCTCCCATTCCCATTGAGCCCCATGGGGGCTCAGATGGGAATGGGGAAGGCCTGGGCCCGGGTTCTCAGAGGGAGGAATTACCGGGCCCTCCGTACTCGGAATGGCCTGGTAATTCCCCATTCTAGGAACCCGGTAAAGGAGCCCGGTTTGGCAGCAGGAGCTAACAGCTCCATGGCTACCGCCAAACTCGTATGTGTATGATCAGCTTCTCTTCTCCATCCTCTGCATACGACAATACTGGCCGAGACCAACAGTAGAGGCATCTGTCTAAAGTATGAACTCCTCAGAGACGTCTGTTATAATTAGAATGGGGCTTTTACAAAATGCTCTTTTGAGGTGATCGAAGGCGGTTTGTGCCTTGTAATCCCACCAGTCGATGTTGGTATGACTGTCGTGTCAGTTAAGGCTACTGCTCTTTCTGAGATGTTTGGTATGAATCGGCTAATATAGCTGACTAAGCCCAGGAAAGCATGTATATCCTTCTTTTTGTGGAGATTCTGTCTATTGTGACCCTGTTGGGGTAGTACCTGTCATGATGCCTACCCCCGGAGCACCAGGCCAGGCCCAGCACCCCCGGAAGCAGGCATCATGCCCTCGGGTAAAAGCCCAGCGGCCCCTTATAGGGGCTCTTTGGACTCAGTCCTGGCTCCATAGGCGCCAGGCTCATAAAGGGAGGTGTTTTGTGCACTTACCAGATGCAGACCATGCTGCACGCTTCAGGCCTCCCTGAGACCTGAAAGGGACTATTTTTTCATAGGGACTATTTTTTCACTCGGGCGTGGCCAGGGAAGGATACATACCTAGTTGGGGAAGGATACATACCTGGGACTTCTTTGGAGGCTATTTAAGCCACGCCCAGACAGCAGCTCATGCTTCGCGTTGTTCTGCTTCCTGCAGCTTAACGCTCACCATGTCTGCTCCTGCTCCTGGACTCCAGCCACGCCCGCCTCGAACCTGGAAGACCTGCAAGGAAGGAAGAGAAGAGAAAGGTGAAAACCAAGGACTATTTCAAACTTCTTACCTGCATCCGGAATCTTCTCGCCAGCATCCCTGAAGAAAGACTTCCATTTAAAAGCATCACGTTGCTCGCTGAAGCGCCACGCTTCACTCACCTGTCCTCGAGACATCTCCCGCCTCCATCGCGGCTGTCAGCATCGGACGCCACATCTCTGCACCTAGGGGAGAGAGGAAGAAACAAAAGGTGAGCAGAAGGAACACAGAAGGAAAGCCTGATTAACAGCCATAATACTTACCGGCTTTTCTTCCACATTTCGGGTCGGCGCCGCCCCGTTGGCAGGTACCGTACCCCGGCCTCTATGGGGAAAGGACAAGAGACATTTCTGGGGAATGATAAGGACATTTAGAGGGATCGCCCTCATCACTACTCACCTCGGCAGTTTAACCCCTCGACGCATCGCCTTCATTCTGCACCTTAAATAAAGGACAGATCACAGGTTAGAAAGACAACATAAAGGGGGCCTCACTTGAACTTTGAACTTTCATACTTACGGCGCATCGCTCAGGAAAGTCAAGTGGATTTTGCCAGCGCCATTCTGAAAACCAGTGAAGTAACTGGACGAACGCGCGCCCCTGCACCAGAAGCAGGATGGAGAGTTCATCCTTCCAAACCATAAGGTGAGCTTAAACCGGGGTTTGGAGGAAGTTAGAGAGGAACAAAGGGGGAAAACGGGGGAGCTAGCACACTATTCTGCAGACTGTTAATCCCCTTTCTCATCTGCAGAAGGATATTCCTATGGGCCAGGCAAGCACGATTTGGAGATCCTGTCCAATCGGTGTTCTGGGTCCTGCGCATCACGCTAGAAGAGGCCACAGCAATCCAGACTAGACCAGCGCCCCCGTGGGAACCAGGTGAGCGTTACAGAACGCGAAGCCTTCCTACAAATTCCCACCCAGGTGCTATGGAAACTTCCGAAACTGACCAGTTGGCCCAATTACTGGTGGAATTACGGGCCGAAGTACACGCCGCTCGTCAAGAGACTAGTGCCCTCAGGAGGGAAGTGATTGTAATAAAGGATAGAGCTGATGACCTGGCTAGACAGCTTTTGCAAGGTCAAGCTGGACAAACTCCTTTACCCGGTTCCGGGGGGAACCCCGCTCCTGTGGTTTCCAGTAACCCGGTGCAGATTAATCTACCTGGAAACATGCCGCTGGCCAAACCCGAACGCTTTGCTGGGGACCCCAAACGATTTGCCGTATTCATGAATCAGTGTTGTTTGCACTTCCTATGCAGACCTGGGGCCTTCCCTAATGATCAGACCAAGGTAGCCTTTGTGTTGTCATATCTCAGCGGCTGTGCTGCCGATTGGTCAGTCCCACTGGTAACTCAAGATGACCCGATTCTTCATGATTTTCAAGGATTTCAAACAAGCATGGAAAGGTTATTTGCTCGACACTCCCAGGGACAGGCTCTGGATGACGAACTTCTATCTCTGCGACAGGGCAATGAAGACCTTCTATCCTACATTGCAACCTTCAATAGACTAATTGTGGAAACTGGTTGGCCAGAGGATAAAAGAATCACGTTATTCTATCGAGGTCTACGCAGAGAACTTAAAGATGTCCTGGCACAAGTTGTAAATCCGCCCCAAGAATGCACTGAATATATAGACTTAGTGGTCCAATTGGATCACAGGCTGCAAAACAGAAAAGCAGATCGGTCCAAGTTTGAAACCCGGGTGTTGGCCAAGACCCACGCTAACCCCAAGGGGGCTGATGGCTCGGAGCCTATGCAGATCGGAGGGGTTAAAGGACCCCTAACTCAAAAAGAACGGGAAAGAAGACGACAGATGCAATTATGCCTTTATTGTGAGTCCTCTGGACACTTTCTACGAGATTGCCCGGTTAAGCCGCCCAAGAAGGTGGTAGGAGCCGCTGATAAAATCCATGGAAACTCTGTATCGGGAAACGACCACGCCCGGCAAGCGTAGGGGTCCGCTTGCCGAGCTTGAAAACTAACTCTCAGACCTCGCATTTCATTGTGCCAATGGTCCTCATAGATCCGGAACAGCCTAAACGGTTGCATGCTATAAAGGCATACATCGATAGCGGGGCTATAGGAAACTATGTGGATCGAGAATTGGTCTCTAGGATAAACCTCCCTCTGCGTCCTAAAACCAACAAAGATGTCATCACCACAGTAGATGGAACCGAAATTGCCTCTGGACCGGTAACACATTCCACAGCTGAGGTGAAACTTGTAGGTCCGGATGGCCATCGCGAGGCAGTTGTGTTTAATGTAATCAAGGCTCCACAGTTTCAGCTTATTCTCGGAATCTCTTGGTTAGAGATACATAATCCTCGAATTGATTGACGAGCGAAGAGAATAACCTTCCCGGATTGTGCACAAACCTGCTACCCAGAAAATCCAAAGATTAATCTAGCATCAGTAACCTCTGTCCCTGTGCAACTACCTCCAGAGTACCAAGACTTTCAGGACGTCTTCCAAAAGGAACAGGCCAACACGTTACCTCCCCACAGATCGTACGATTGCCAAATCGATCTGGTGCCCGGTGCACAACCCCCTTGTAGCAGGATTTATGCCCTTACTGAACCAGAGAATCTGCATTTGAGACAATATTTAGACCAATACCTCGCCAATGGTTTCATTCACCCGTCAAAGTCCCCGGCATCCTCAGCCTTGTTCTTCGTGCCTAAAAAAGAAGGCGACCTTAGAACTTGTATCGATTACCGCGCATTGAACCAGATAACTGTTAAAAATCGTTACCTTCTGCCTCTGATCCCTGAACTCCTTGACCAGGTGAAGGACGCTTGCGTATACACCAAGTTAGATCTCCGGGGGGCTTATCATCTGGTACGAGTAAAATAAGGCGACGAATGGAAAACGGCCTTCCGTACAAAATATGGACTATTCGAATACCAGGTGATGCCTTTCGGGTTGTGCAACGCGCCTGCAGCCTTCCAAATCTTCATGAACAATGTCCTTCGGGAACTCATCGATGTCTGTGTTGTCGTGTATATCGATGACATTCTTGTGTACTCCTCTTCGGAATCTTACCACAGAAAGCATGTCAGGGCCGTCCTAGAGAAACTGCGCCAGCACAAACTGTTTGCCAAGCTGGAAAAATGTGTTTTCCATACCACCGAGGTTGAGTTTCTCGGATTCATCCTGACACCAAAAGGGGTCCGAATGGATTCCCGGAAAGTGGATGCCATCCTCAAATGGCCATCACCTAGTTCGGTGAAAGGTGTCCAAAGCATCCTTGGTTTTGCCAACTTTTATCGCAGGTTTATCCCGGAGTTTTCACGTGTGGGGCAACCCATCACTGCACTCTTGCGAAAAAAAATAAATGTTTTGAATGGACCGAGCAAGCCGAACAGGCCTTTCAGGAGTTGAAAGCTAAGTTCACGTCCGCACCTATTTTGAAGCACCCGCGTCCCGATCTCCCATATATAGTCGAAACCGACGCGTCCAGCTTAGCCATGGGAGCTGTCCTGTCTCAGAGAGACCCTGAAACCAACCAACTGCACCCCGTAGCATTTTGGTCAGAGAAAGTTCTCGCCGCCGGAGATAAATTATGCGATCACCGATAAGGAACCATTAAGTCCGCCTTTAAGGCTTGGCGGCATTATCTCCTCGGTGCCCGGCATACCATCGCTGTGATCACTGATCACCGAAATTTACAATATTTAAAAACTGCCAAGGCTCAATTGTCTCGACAGCTCCGATGGGCTTTGTTCTTTTCTGAGTTCGATTTTGTAGTCACCTACCGCCCCGGCTATAAGAATGGTAAGGCGGACGCTCTATCCCAAATTGGAATGGAAGAAATAGACACAAACTCAGAACCTGTGCCGATAATTCCCGAACAAAGAATTTTGGGGATAACCACTTTACAAACCCTTGAAGACATTCAAGCACGAGTGAAACAATTCCTGGACTCTTCAGCCTTGCAGGATTGGATCAAAAGGGGGTCTAACTTTTCAGTCAAGGATGGCTTACTTTACTTCCAAGGACGCTTATTTTTGCCAGAAAAGGAATTGCAAGAACTGGTTATTTCCCATCATCATGATACCCTGATGGAAGGACATCCTAGCATTGCCAAAACAGAGGAAAAGGTTAAACGACAATTCTGGTGGCCTTCCTGGCGAAAGGATATTAAATCTTTTGTGATGTCCTGTGGAGTTTGTGCCCAAAACAAAGGTCAAAAGACAAGACCCGCCGGTCTTCTTCAGCCCTTAGACATTCCACCAGCACCTTGGCACACCCTGTCACTAGATTTTATCACAGACCTGCCCTCTTGTAATGGTTACAATACTATTCTGGTCGTGGTGGATTGATTTTCCAAAATGGGCCACTTTATTTCGTTGAAAGGATTACCTTCAGCCTTTGTTCTTGCCAAGGAATTCCTCGAAAATATCATCCGTTTGCATGGATTCCCGTCCATACTAGTCTCCGATCGGGGAAGCCAGTTTATTTCTCATTTTTGGAAAAAGTGTTGTCAACTTGCACAAATCGACGTAAGACTCTCGACCAGCCACCAACCACAGACCGATGGTCAGACGGAGAGAATGAACCAGACCCTTGAACAATATCTATGATGTATGTTGCACCAATCGGAGGGTAATTGGAAGGACATTTTATGGGTAGCTGAATATGCATACAATAACTCGATACACTCTGGAACTGGTCAGAGCCCCTTTTATACCCTATATGGACATCACCCTCGTACTTCAGACTTGGACTCACCTCTGAGCCTTGAAATGCCCGCAGTGGACCATTTGCATTCTACGATTACTCAAGCCTTCAAGGATGCAACTGCACATTTGCAACATGCGAAAGGGAAATACAAAAAGAATGCGGATCTGCATCGAAGAGAGGCGCCTCCATACCAAATAGGGGATCAAGTATGGTTGGCTACCAAACACCTATCACTCAAGGGGCCTCGAACTTTTAATCCAAGGTATTTAGGCCCTTACTCGATCAAAGCTATAATCAACCCAGTGGCAGTCAAGCTCGATTTACCAGCTAACATGCGGATTCACCCCGTTTTTCATGTGTCACTTTTGAAACCAGTGCACCCAGGAACCAGATTAACAAAGCCACCAGAACCGATTCAGATAGATGGGGAGCCTGAATTCGAGGTGAAGAACATTTTGGATTCTAAGATCTCAAAATCAAAACTTTTCTATCTAATTGATTGGAAAGGGTACGGGCCTCAGGAAAGGTCTTGGGAACCCAGTGATCACGTACATGCACCTCGGCTGGTAAAAAGGTTCCATCGGAATTTCCCAAACAAACCGAAACCTCCAGAAGGAACGACCTTGGGAGGGGCCTTGGGGGGAGTGCTGTCATGATGCCTACCCCCGGAGCACCAGGCCAGGCCCAGCACCCCCGGAAGCAGGCATCATGCCCTCGGGTAAAAGCCTAGCGGCCCCTTATAGGGGCTCTTTGGACTCAGTCCTGGCACCATAGGCGCCAGGCTCATAAAGGGAGGTGTTTTGTGCACTTACCTGATGCAGACCATGCTGCACGCTTCAGGCCTCCCTGAGACTTGAAAGGGACTATTTTTTCATAGGGACTATTTTTTCACTCGGGCGTGGCCAGGGAAGGATACATACCTAGTTGGGGAAGGATACATACCTGGGACTTCTTTGGAGGCTATTTAAGCCACGCCCAGACAGCAGCTCATGCTTCGCATTGTTCTGCTTCCTGCAGCTTAACGCTCACCATGTCTGCTCCTGCTCCTGGACTCCAGCCACGCCCGCCTCGAACCTGGAAGACCTGCAAGGAAGGAAGAGAAGAGAAAGGTGAAAACCAAGGACTATTTCAAACTTCTTACCTGCATCCGGGATTTTCTCGCCAGCATCCCTGAAGAAAGACTTCCATTTAAAAGCATCACGTTGCTCGCTGCAGCGCCACGCTTCACTCACCTGTCCTCGAGACATCTCCCGCCTCCATCGCGGCTGTCAGCATCGGACGCCACATCTCTGCACCTAGGGGAGAGAGGAAGAAACAAAAGGTGAGCAGAAGGAACACAGAAGGAAAGCCTGATTAACAGCCATAATACTTACCGGCTTTTCTTCCACATTTCGGGTCGGCGCCGCCCTGTTGGCAGGTACCGTACCCCGGCCTCTATGGGGAAAGGACAAGAGACATTTCTGGGGAATGATAAGGACATTTAGAGGGATCGCCCTCATCACTACTCACCTCGGCAGTTTAACCCCTCGACGCATCGCCTTCATTCTGCACCTTAAATAAAGGACAGATCACAGGTTAGAAAGACAACATAAAGGGGGCCTCACTTGAACTTTGAACTTTCATACTTACGGCGCATCGCTCAGGAAAGTCAAGTGGATTTTGCCAGCGCCATTCTGAAAACCAGTGAAGTAACTGGACGAACGCGCGCCCCTGCACCAGAAGCAGGATGGAGAGTTCATCCTTCCAAACCATAAGGTGAGCTTAAACCGGGGTTTGGAGGAAGTTAGAGAGGAACAAAGGGGGAAAACGGGGGAGCTAGCACACTATTCTGCAGACTGTTAATCCCCTTTCTCATCTGCAGAAGGATATTCCTATGGGCCAGGCAAGCACGATTTGGAGATCCTGTCCAATCGGTGTTCTGGGTCCTGCGCATCACGCTAGAAGAGGCCACAGCAATCCAGACTAGACCAGCGCCCCCGTGGGAACCAGGTGAGCGTTACAGAACGCGAAGCCTTCCTACAAATTCCCACCCAGGTGCTATGGAAACTTCCGAAACTGACCAGTTGGCCCAATTACTGGTGGAATTACGGGCCGAAGTACACGCCGCTCGTCAAGAGACTAGTGCCCTCAGGAGGGAAGTGATTGTAATAAAGGATAGAGCTGATGACCTGGCTAGACAGCTTTTGCAAGGTCAAGCTGGACAAACTCCTTTACCCGGTTCCGGGGGGAACCCCGCTCCTGTGGTTTCCAGTAACCCGGTGCAGATTAATCTACCTGGAAACATGCCGCTGGCCAAACCCGAACGCTTTGCTGGGGACCCCAAACGATTTGCCGTATTCATGAATCAGTGTCGTTTGCACTTCCTATGCAGACCTGGGGCCTTCCCTAATGATCAGACCAAGGTAGCCTTTGTGTTGTCATATCTCAGTGGCTGTGCTGCCGATTGGTCAGTCCCACTGGTAACTCAAGATGACCCGATTCTTCATGATTTTCAAGGATTTCAAACAAGCATGGAAAGGTTATTTGCTCGACACTCCCAGGGACAGGCTCTGGATGACGAACTTCTATCTCTGCGACAGGGCAATGAAGACCTTCTATCCTACATTGCAACCTTCAATAGACTAATTGTGGAAACTGGTTGGCCAGAGGATAAAAGAATCACGTTATCCTATCGAGGTCTACGCAGAGAACTTAAAGATGTCCTGGCACAAGTTGTAAATCCGCCCCAAGAATGCACTGAATATATAGACTTAGTGGTCCAATTGGATCACAGGCTGCAAAACAGAAAAGCAGATCGGTCCAAGTTTGAAACCCGGGTGTTGGCCAAGACCCACGCTAACCCCAAGGGGGCTGATGGCTCGGAGCCTATGCAAATCGGAGGGGTTAAAGGACCCCTAACTCAAAAAGAACGGGAAAGAAGACGACAGATGCAATTATGCCTTTATTGTGAGTCCTCTGGACACTTTCTACGAGATTGCCCGGTTAAGCCGCCCAAGAAGGTGGTAGGAGCCGCTGATAAAATCCATGGAAACTCTGTATCGGGAAACGACCACGCCCGGCAAGCGTAGGGGTCCGCTTGCCGAGCTTGAAAACTAACTCTCAGACCTCGCATTTCATTGTGCCAATGGTCCTCATAGATCCGGAACAGCCTAAACGGTTGCATGCTATAAAGGCATACATCGATAGCGGGGCTATAGGAAACTATGTGGATCGAGAATTGGTCTCTAGGATAAACCTCCCTCTGCGTCCTAAAACCAACAAAGATGTCATCACCACAGTAGATGGAACCGAAATTGCCTCTGGACCGGTAACACATTCCACAGCTGAGGTGAAACTTGTAGGTCCGGATGGCCATCGCGAGGCAGTTGTGTTTAATGTAATCAAGGCTCCACAGTTTCAGCTTATTCTCTGAATCTCTTGGTTAGAGATACATAATCCTCGAATTGATTGACGAGCGAAGAGAATAACCTTCCCGGATTGTGCACAAACCTGCTACCCAGAAAATCCAAAGATTAATCTAGCATCAGTAACCTCTGTCCCTGTGCAACTACCTCCAGAGTACCAAGACTTTCAGGACGTCTTCCAAAAGGAACAGGCCAACACGTTACCTCCCCACAGATCGTACGATTGCCAAATCGATCTGGTGCCCGGTGCACAACCCCCTTGTAGCAGGATTTATGCCCTTACTGAACCAGAGAATCTGCATTTGAGACAATATTTAGACCAATACCTCGCCAATGGTTTCATTCACCCGTCAAAGTCCCCGGCATCCTCAGCCTTGTTCTTCGTGCCTAAAAAAGAAGGCGACCTTAGAACTTGTATCGATTACCGCGCATTGAACCAGATAACTGTTAAAAATCGTTACCTTCTGCCTCTGATCCCTGAACTCCTTGACCAGGTGAAGGACGCTTGCGTATACACCAAGTTAGATCTCCGGGGGGCGTATCATCTGGTACGAGTAAAATAAGGCGACGAATGGAAAACGGCCTTCCGTACAAAATATGGACTATTCGAATACCAGGTGATGCCTTTCGGGTTGTGCAACGCGCCTGCAGCCTTCCAAATCTTCATGAACAATGTCCTTCGGGAACTCATCGATGTCTGTGTTGTCGTGTATATCGATGACATTCTTGTGTACTCCTCTTCGGAATCTTACCACAGAAAGCATGTCAGGGCCGTCCTAGAGAAACTGCGCCAGCACAAACTGTTTGCCAAGCTGGAAAAATGTGTTTTCCATACCACCGAGGTTGAGTTTCTCGGATTCATCCTGACACCAAAAGGGGTCCGAATGGATTCCCGGAAAGTGGATGCCATCCTCAAATGGCCATCACCTAGTTCGGTGAAAGGTGTCCAAAGCATCCTTGGTTTTGCCAACTTTTATCGCAGGTTTATCCCGGAGTTTTCACGTGTGGTGCAACCCATCACTGCACTCTTGCGAAAAAAAATAAATGTTTTGAATGGACCGAGGAAGCCGAACAGGCCTTTCAGGAGTTGAAAGCTAAGTTCACGTCCGCACCTATTTTGAAGCACCCGCGTCCCGATCTCCCATATATAGTCGAAACCGACGCGTCCAGCTTAGCCATGGGAGCTGTCCTGTCTCAGAGAGACCCTGAAACCAACCAACTGCACCCCGTAGCATGTTGGTCAGAGAAAGTTCTCGCCGCCGGAGATAAATTATGCGATCACCGATAAGGAACCATTAAGTCCGCCTTTAAGGCTTGGCGGCATTATCTCCTCGGCGCCCGGCATACCATCGCTGTGATCACTGATCACCGAAATTTACAATATTTAAAAACTGCCAAGGCTCAATTGTCTCGACAGCTCCGATGGGCTTTGTTCTTTTCTGAGTTCGATTTTGTAGTCACCTACCGCCCCGGCTATAAGAATGGTAAGGCGGACGCTCTATCCCGAATTGGAATGGAAGAAATAGACACAAACTCAGAACCTGTGCCGATAATTCCCGAACAAAGAATTTTGGGGATAACCACTTTACAAACCCTTGAAGACATTCAAGCACGAGTGAAACAATTCCTGGACTCTTCAGCCTTGCAGGATTGGATCAAAAGGGGGTCTAACTTTTCAGTCAAGGATGGCTTACTTTACTTCCAAGGACGCTTATTTTTGCCAGAAAAGGAATTGCAAGAACTGGTTATTTCCCATCATCATGATACCCTGATGGAAGGACATCCTAGCATTGCCAAAACAGAGGAAAAGGTTAAACGACAATTCTGGTGGCCTTCCTGGCGAAAGGATATTAAATCTTTTGTGATGTCCTGTGGAGTTTGTGCCCAAAACAAAGGTCAAAAGACAAGACCCGCCGGTCTTCTTCAGCCCTTAGACATTCCACCAGCACCTTGGCACACCCTGTCACTAGATTTTATCACAGACCTGCCCTCTTGTAATGGTTACAATACTATTCTGGTCGTGGTGGATTGATTTTCCAAAATGGGCCACTTTATTTCGTTGAAAGGATTACCTTCAGCCTTTGTTCTTGCCAAGGAATTCCTCGAAAATATCATCCGTTTGCATGGATTCCCGTCCATACTAGTCTCCGATCGGGGAAGCCAGTTTATTTCTCATTTTTGGAAAAAGTGTTGTCAACTTGCACAAATCGACGTAAGACTCTCGACCAGCCACCAACCACAGACCGATGGTCAGACGGAGAGAATGAACCAGACCCTTGAACAATATCTATGATGTATGTTGCACCAATCGGAGGGTAATTGGAAGGACATTTTATGGGTAGCTGAATATGCATACAATAACTCGATACACTCTGGAACTGGTCAGAGCCCCTTTTATACCCTATATGGACATCACCCTCGTACTTCAGACTTGGACTCACCTCTGAGCCTTGAAATGCCCGCAGTGGACCATTTGCATTCTACGATTACTCAAGCCTTCAAGGATGCAACTGCACATTTGCAACATGCGAAAGGGAAATACAAAAAGAATGCGGATCTGCATCGAAGAGAGGCGCCTCCATACCAAATAGGGGATCAAGTATGGTTGGCTACCAAACACCTATCACTCAAGGGGCCTCGAACTTTTAATCCAAGGTATTTAGGCCCTTACTCGATCAAAGCTATAATCAACCCAGTGGCAGTCAAGCTCGATTTACCAGCTAACATGCGGATTCACCACGTTTTTCATGTGTCACTTTTGAAACCAGTGCACCCAGGAACCAGATTAACAAAGCCACCAGAACCGATTCAGATAGCTGGGGAGCCTGAATTCGAGGTGAAGAACATTTTGGATTCTAAGATCTCAAAATCAAAACTTTTCTATCTAATTGATTGGAAAAGGTACGGGCCTCAGGAAAGGTCTTGGGAACCCAGTGATCACGTACATGCACCTCGGCTGGTAAAAAGGTTCCATCGGAATTTCCCAAACAAACCGAAACCTCCAGAAGGAACGACCTTGGGAGGGGCCTTGGGGGGAGTGCTGTCATGATGCCTACCCCCGGAGCACCAGGCCAGGCCCAGCACCCCCGGAAGCAGGCATCATGCCCTCGGGTAAAAGCCCAGCGGCCCCTTATAGGGGCTCTTTGGACTCAGTCCTGGCTCCATAGGCGCCAGGCTCATAAAGGGAGGTGTTTTGTGCACTTACCAGATGCAGACCATGCTGCACGCTTCAGGCCTCCCTGAGACCTGAAAGGGACTATTTTTTCATAGGGACTATTTTTTCACTCGGGCGTGGCCAGGGAAGGATACATACCTAGTTGGGGAAGGATACATACCTGGGACTTCTTTGGAGGCTATTTAAGCCACGCCCAGACAGCAGCTCATGCTTCGCGTTGTTCTGCTTCCTGCAGCTTAACGCTCACCTTGTCTGCTCCTGCTCCTGGACTCCAGCCACGCCCGCCTCGAACCTGGAAGACCTGCAAGGAAGGAAGAGAAGAGAAAGGTGAAAACCAAGGACTATTTCAAACTTCTTACCTGCATCCGGAATCTTCTCGCCAGCATCCCTGAAGAAAGACTTCCATTTAAAAGCATCACGTTGCTCGCTGCAGCGCCACGCTTCACTCACCTGTCCTCGAGACATCTCCCAGCTCCATCGCGGCTGTCAGCATCGGACGCCACATCTCTGCACCTAGGGGAGAGAGGAAGAAACAAAAGGTGAGCAGAAGGAACACAGAAGGAAAGCCTGATTAACAGCCATAATACTTACCGGCTTTTCTTCCACATTTTGGGTCGGCGCCACCCCGTTGGCAGGTACCGTACCCCGGCCCCTATAGGGAAAGGACAAGAGACATTTCTGGGGAATGATAAGGACATTTAGAGGGATCGCCCTCATCACTACTCACCTCGGCAGTTTAACCCCTCGACGCATCGCCTTCATTCTGCACCTGAAATAAAGGACAGATCACAGGTTAGAAAGACAACATAAAGGGGGCCTCACTTGAACTTTGAACTTTCATACTTACGGCGCATCGCTCAGGAAAGTCAAGTGGATTTTGCCAGCGCCATTCTGAAAACCAGTGAAGTAACTGGACGAACGCGCGTCCCTGCACCAGAAGCAGGATGGAGAGTTCATCCTTCCAAACCATAAGGTGAGCTTAAACCGGGGTTTGGAGGAAGTTAGAGAGGAACGAAGGGGGAAAACGGGGGAGCTAGCACACTCTTCTGCAGACTGTTAATCCCCTTTCTCATCTGCAGAAGGATATTCCTACGGGCCAGGCAAGCACGATTTGGAGGTCCTGTCCAATCGGTGTTCTGGGTCCTGCGCATCACGCTAGAAGAGGCCACAGCAATCCAGACTAGACCAGCGCCCCCGTGGGAACCAGGTGAGCGTTACAGTACCTGTCTATTTCCCACTTGAAATCCCAGCTATTTGACACCAGACTGTTTTAGAGGGTTTTTGGCTGGATTGGTGGTTAAGTGGGTCTTCCTCTGCTGGTTGCAGATGGCCATGAGGTGCTGTAGATATTCGCGATATCCCGCTTCATTTCAGTAATGTAACCATTAAAGCATACAAATACATACATTCATAGATATAAACATTGCAAACCAATTCAAAATATTAACAAACAGTAACCATCAGTATGCAGTATGTTGCCGGGAACTATTATCACTTATAGCCTAAAAGAAAAATGCAATCAAATTTCACAGAGTTAGTCGCAGAATAAATAATCATTAAACACATCTAGAACTAAACAAGAGATAGACATGAGCCACAGAAGAAAGTGCCAATGCATATCAAAAATTATAAAACTCTTTCTTCACATTTTAAAAGCAATGGTCATTGATCTCAAAGTGCTAGTGTATAAATACAGATTGAATATGTTAAAAACCTGGCAAATATAAACAATACACCCGCTTTTAAAGCATTTAAGAAACTGCAGGTTATAAATAATTACTAATATGCTTAAATATTTGGCATCACAGAGAGAAAGTAATTAGTTAAGCAAAAGTATGCAGAAAACACAGATGACCTTCAAGCAATGGCTTTTCTTAAAAACATCAGCAGTGACCAGCTAACCAATGCGTTATCTACCCATAGTAGGGATAGTAGTGGGGGTCGGCATTACACAAATTGTCTATCTTTCAAAACTGGGGCCAGTGTTCTCGCTCTAATATCTTTAAAACTGGGCAAAAAAGCACAAAATGCAGAATATCCTCCTAGACCTCACTACCGGATGGACAGGATACCCCTTTGCCTCTCTGACCCCCGACCAACGAAACAACGTTGATCTTATGGGGAGGCACGTAAATCGGGTTCTGTTCAAAAGATTTCTTTCTGCAGGATTACTTGCCCACAATAAATAATTTTGAATGGCGTTAAATGAAATAATGGCCAAATTCCTGTTTGTGCCCTTCAGAATTGCAATAGGTTCTCTGTGAGCTCTGGATATTAATAACAGCTGATGTTTAAAATGTGTAGCTACAGCTCGAGTAATGAGCATTGGGTTGTTCAAATATTGTTCAGCATTCAATTTAACCAGCGGCTTCCTTACAAGAGACAGCCAGGGCACAGCTGGCACTCCCCCATTGTCTAACAAAAGATTGATTAGGGAATTTGTTAGCCCTGCTTTAGGTTTGCCCCAAGGTCAGAGCCAATGCAAGGCTGGTGGTTCCAGAACCTTTTTATCCCCTAAGAACGACATTTCTAACTTGGTGTGAACAACATGGCTAGGGGGTTATTGTACTATCCCCAGTAGTGTGACAACCTTGTCTCGGGAAGGCAGGTCAGGGGCAACGCATTTGTCTTGGAAACAAGATGATGGGGAGCAACACAGGTTCGAACCCCGGGTTTGCGCTTAGAAAGTGTTATGAATAACCCATTACAATTAATAGACATAACTCCCACCTGTTAGATGGTGGTGAAGAGGATGTCTCATCCTTCCTTCTAAACCCCAATAACACTACACTGATTAATTCTCAGAAATCCACTATGACGCAGACTAGTAAATCGGATCCTAATATTAAAATGAGAATGAGAATGGCTCTTCTTAATACACAATCCACTGTCAAACATGCCACTGAAGTGGCAGACTTTATTAGTGGACAGTTGTGATGCTGGAAATGCATTGGAGGGACGGGGCCTCCATGTCCTGTCTTGTACTCCCATATCATGTGTGTTCTGTGTCATTTTCTGCACAGGAGTCCAGTTGGGACCCCTGGCAGTGCAACTCTTCCTCGTTTTGTTCATGGTGAACAGAGACACTTCGGATACCCTTATGGCATCCAGGGCTTTAAGTGGGGTAAGAAATTGAGGGGTGGGGGTCCCTCATTTGGAGGTGTGGCTTACATTTATATATTTGTATGTGTACCTTGCTATGGTCTGTGTACTTTGCAAGCCATCTTTTATAAATATTGAAATATGTTGCATATTTCTATGTTTATAAAAGATGGCATGAAAAGTACGCAAACTATGCTAAGGTGCGCACATAACATAGAATTTATATATTTGTGTGCGTACATTTCTATGGTTTGTGTACTTTCTAAGCCATCTTTTATAAATATATAAATATGTTGTATATTTCTATGTTTATAAAAGATGGCTTGCATAGTACACAAACCATAGTAAGGAGCACACATAAATATATAAATGCTTACATTTATATATTTGGTTGCGTGCCTTACTACGGTTTAGGCACTTTTCAAGGCTTCTTTCTTAAACAGAAATATGCAACATATTTTGAGGTTTATGAAAGATGGCTTGAAAAGTACACAATTCAATCCATCTTTTATAAAACTTTGACTATGGACAAAGGCGTCTTTGTCCTTCGACAAAGCCTTATAAAAGATGGCTTGAATTGTGTACTTTTCAAGCCATCTTTGATAAACCACTGAATATGTCACAGAGTCCCCAGGTTCCCTGAGGATTAAATATGCCTCAGTGACCTGGGGAGGGAAGGGGGAAACAAAAGGGCAGTAACTTCCTCTGGTGACCCCTCGCGCAAGGGATCACCAGAGGAAGTTACAGTGACTGACAGAAGTGCCAGCCTGCCTGGCTCAATGGCGGGTGCATCTCCCGTCGCTGCTGCGGCCATAGTGGGATAATGTGTCCCACCATAATATGGTGGCACCGGGGGGCCCAGTAGGGCCCTGGTTCAGCCCCACTTTTTGGAGACTGCCAGGGCCAGGCCCCACTTGCCCCAGGCCCATTTATAGCACTGATGGCACCCATGGGTGGGGGTACAACCCTGTACTCCTAGTGTATGTTTTTAGCCACCTGTGTGTTGCTCACATAGCAGGGTATGGGCTGGTGGCAGCTCCATGCTGAATGTGACAGGAGCTCTGAGTATCCTACATTTTGGGAGAGCCAGGCTGTGCTATAGGAATCAGTGGATTCCTGATAGAAGGCAAGATGGCCCTTGGGGCCTCTTGGTGTCTATTGCCTGTTATCTTGTTTTCCCGATATCCTGGGAAGCCCTGCCTCTGTCCCTTCTCCTGACTGGCTGTTGGGTGGAAGAACCATATATGGTATTGTGGGGAAGTCTAGGCCAGACTGGCTCGGGCCTTCCCATTGACTGTATGTTGTGGGTACACCCTTGGGCTGTAACCTGGGTGAATAGAGTATGTGACCAATATGCATTCTATGTTATGGGTGTCTGGTTTCTGTGTGTGTGACACAATGAATGAGACAGCCCTGCCTGAAACTGACATGAATGCATTATGCCGTGCTGAAAGGCTGAGTGCTTGTCCCAATCCACATTCCTCGTTATGGGTGTCTGGGTGGAAGTGAATAGCCTGAATGCATGTGTGTTGAATTGGCTGCCTGCCTGCATGAATGCCCTTCTGTGTGATTGGCTGCCTGCCTGCATGAATGCCCTTCTGTGTGATTGGCTGACTGAGTCCAGAGTGTATGAGGGACAGATGTGTATATTTGGGTCCTCTCACTTACCAATTTGTTCAGAAGCTGAGGTTGAAGCTTGAAGCTCATCCTTGAAGCCCAGCTGGAAGAAAAAGAATTGCAACTGCATTTCCTTCAATGAAATCTAAAAGCTGTTGAGTCTGTCGAGGACTGATCCAAGAGAGGATCTGGCTAGGAGACCTCTCCCCAAGCTATGAGGGATCAACGTGCAAAACCTGCTGCTCTTCATCAAGGTACCCTGGAAGCCAGTCCTGAAAGGCTGTCGACTGGAGAAAGGGTCTGCAGAGAATCCTGAAGAGAAGTGCCGGAACATCAAGGCCATCAAAGTCCATTGCCGTCGACCAGGGTTTGGAAGATTTCCGTGACCGTTTGAAGCCTGTCTAGTCGTATCTCCCAGAAGCAGGGACACCTTGATGCTGTGCTGCTCGACGACCGGAGCCGTGAAAGCTCCACCTTTGCCTAAGAACATTTGAATGAGGGCTTCCTTGTCATCACCATCGACCACTTTGTCCCACCAGAGAAAGTCGAGGTTGCTGGCTACCGAGGAAAGTCTGCCATTGGGTTTCCCGCCACCGAAAGCCGACAAAGACGTCCCGAGGACACCGACGCATGGAAGATCCAAAGTCGAGCCCATGGTTGAGTCTCAGTCTCCAAAGCTATCCTGAAGTACATGCTGAAGCCGCAGCACTGACAGGCTAGAGGACCACCGAAGCAACACCCGACGCCCGCTTCCGGGCCTACATCCATCACTGAGTCTTCGGCACCAAACACTTTGCATCGAGGTGGACCACACGCCTCCTCTTCCCAGGACTTCCACGAACGATCGTCAAAGAGCACTGCGAAGGTCGAAGCTGCGGTCTCGACGCCAGTGTGCCACTTTTCTTCGAGGAACTGGATGCCCTGTGGCTCCTGCTTTAAAGGAGGTCCACCCTCGAGGGATTTGTTGATGAACCGTCGGAGAAACTCTTCCATCTCAGGTACATTGGGGTGGTTGAACATTTTGACCAGGAAGCAAGACTTATTTAACATTAATAGACTGGGCTTGGTAATGCTTTTATTACAGGTTGCACAGGTGGGGGACCCTCACTCAGAATTGTGCCTCTATAGCTAAAGAAAGCATTCTGCCATTATTTAACTTAACCTGCCTTCCTCCTTATGATCTATGTTGATAAACCTTGCTGCATGATTGGTATGCACATAACAACTCTCATCAGTTGATGCATTTGAAAGGAATCTATAGCTAAGTGTGGTACCACATAGAAATGGTATATATTTGTCATATTAGAATTACCAGAGTACAAAATGTGTTATTGAATTGTGAATATATCTCTGAACCTTATTATTTATTTAAAGATCTGTGTTAGTACATAACAGTGTGTGGACATTCCTTTGTGGGAGTTTTGGGACTCAATGGGCCTCATTACACGTTAGGCGGTAGGGGTTTACTGGTACCGGTAAGGGCACCGGTACCGATAAACCCCTACCGCCTTACTACGAGTTCCCTTTGCTGGACCCGACTTTAACGGCTGGTTTTACCAGCCGTTAAAGTAGGGTGCCGCAAAGGGACCTCAGAGCTAATTACGGTACAGCAATTTGCGGTACCGTAATTAGCGGTACCGTAATTAGCACCTTCCCCATTCCCATTATGCCCTATGGGGGCAAAAATGGGAATGGGGAAGAGCCTTGGTGAATGGGGAATTACCGCCCCCGCTCACCTTGGAGTAGGGCGGTAATTCCGCCATCCACCAAGGCGGACATGGTAAAATACTGGCGGCAACCATGGCGCTAATAGCGCCATGGTTACCGCCTACCGTGTAATGAGGCCCACTGTACTTAAGAACCAGCCTGCATCACCTCCTGAGAGGTTAAGCCTTGGTTGCTCATCAATAGCTACCATATAGAGAACCTTGGCTGGGGTGCTCTGTGCCTCTACTCTGCCATATAGAAGGCAGAAGTACAGATACCCCTCTCCAGTCTTTACAACATGACTTGGACGTTATCTGTCTAACTAAAAAGTGTCTCTCCACCACTTCTAATCATTCTGCAACCCTTGCTACCACAGCTGGTTACAGCATTTTAAGAGCCGATAGGACATAGGGTCAGGGCGAAGGTGTTGCGATAATTCTGAAAGATATCTACAAAGCTCATGTCTCGGACACTCCTTCCTTGAAAAATTGTGAATCATTATTGGTAAAAACAGGCACAGATGACAACGCTGCCATTAATATTTTAAATATTTACCGACTGCCGTCCTGCACACATGCCTTTGAAGAGCAACTCATTGCGCTCATTAATACTTCTTTTAAGTCTTTTTCCCACACTCTTATTCTTGGTGACCTAAACTTGTGGGATTACAATGATTCTGACTCACGGGTTTCCTCGCTAATGACTTCTCTTGGAACTCTTGGCTTCACTCAACTAGTCAATGTTGCACACTCACCAAAAAGGCCACATTTTAGATTGTGTTTTAACCCTCAACCTTATTGTGTCGAAACCCCCCTCCCCCCCGCCCACTATTGAGTTGTGCCCTTGGTCTGACCATTGCCACACTCTCTTTGATCTGGACATACCATGCTAATATAAAATAAAAAAAACCCTTCCCCCCCCCATCTCTGGAATATACTTCCAGAAACCTAAAAAATATGTCCAAGTCTCCCTTTCACAACCCTATTCCTGAGCTTCTGGAGACATGTGTTTTGACCAATGACACCAGTTTACTGGTTCAGCAATTCATTTATACCACCTAATCGGCCATTAACACGCTTGCCCCCCTCCTATTGAAAAAAAAGAAAATTATAAACTCCACTCATTTCACATTCAATGATGATTTGTTAGAAACCAGGAAACAGAAAAGATCTCTTGAGAGGATATGGAGAAAAAAAGTACAAAGCTAGAGCTCTTCATTATAAGAAAGTCTTTCTCTCCACTAAGAAATCGTATTAGGAAACCAGAATTGCCAATGACAAATCGTACACAAACCAATTGTTCAAAGTCCTAAGTAAGCTCAAAGGCAGGAAAGAAAAGAACAATTATGTTCAAGTCAGTGATTCCTGGTGCATTCGATTTACAATCAGGGTTTCTTGATTAAATAAAAAACCACCAACTTAATAAGAAACAGAAAAACCTGTCACTCTCGCGATTGAGCGTCACTGGTAAATCGACTAATACACCAGATACATCTAATGGCATTGTTCCTTTTAAATTTTGTTTACCTTACGATTCTATAAGAAAGATAGACCTAAAACTCAAACCCACATAATGCCCTTTGGATATCTGCCCTTCTGATCTTATTCAAGACTATATTAATCTTTTTGTTTCTCTTTTATCAAAAGTGGTTAATTTCTCGTTTAACACATCTTGTGTCCTTTCTCGCCTGAAGGAGGTCTGATAACAACTATCTTGAAAAAGCCCACATGGACCCTAGCAATGTCAACAGCCACCGTCCCAACACAAATGTCCAGTTCTTATTAAAGATATTGGAATGTATTGCCTACCTGCAGTTCCAAGACCACATTGAGCATTACAGCCTTCTTATCATCCATGAGTCAGGATTACGAGCCATGCATGGCACAGAAACTGCCTTGATCGATCTGCATACTAAATTGACTGAAATAGCCGAGATGGGCAAGCTTGCTGTCTTGGTTTTGCTTGATGTATCGGCTGCTTTTGACTTGGTGGACCACTCACTCCTACTGGATAGGATGAGACACTTAGTCAAATGTTTGGACCCCACAATTGCCCGGTTTGCTTCATTTCTCAGCCCCAGAATAGCACGTGTGGCCGTTGGAAACCTTAAGGCCCCCTCAGAACCTCTTCCTGTGGAGTACCACAAGGTGCATTCCTTTCGCCTACTTTATTTAATATATACACCCGCCGCTGTTTGACCTGCTTGACAGTGCTGGTATCGTCTATACAAATTACACAGACGATACCCAACTTGTTCTGGAACTTGATGGAAATCACATTTCAGACTTGTTAACAAAGTCTATGATATGATCCAAAATTGGATGATTCTTGAGTCGCTGCGCTCAACAGTGATAAAACAGAGCTCATGGTTGTAGGCTCGTTTCAGATAATTCAAAAACTGGATTCATGGTACTCTCACTTTCTTATTTCAAACTGTCTCATTGCAATTAGATCCCATGCAAAAACACTTGTTGTTATCTTGGATTCTGGTCTAACTATGAATCAACATGTTGCTCGAATCAAATCTTCCTGCACTTACACTAATAAGCTTTTGAGGCAGATTAAACCATATCTATCTCTTGAACACACCGCTTCCTTGGCAACCGTGCTTATCATTTCTCGGCTGCAATGGTCTACGTCCAGGCACTTCTAAAAAGAACATTCAGAGTCTTCAAGTAGTTCAAAACAATGCAGTTGGGATAATTTGCAATCCGGGCCCACGTGACCATGTTACCAAAACAAGATGAGATCTACATTGGTTGCCTATTAATCATCGTATTTCTCATAAAATCTTAACTCTATCATATAAATGCCATTCTAAAGAAGTTCTTAGCTATTTAATCAATGGACTGACCAAGACTCCTGTCACTCTCATCCTTAGGTTGACTGACCGTTCTAGGCTTTTTGACCCTCGGTTTAAGCTCAAGAACGTTGGTGGTCGCTGCTTTTCTGTTCAGGCTCCAATTCTTTGGAAGTCCTTACCTCTTTCTCTTCCCAACGTATCATGTTTTTCAGGCTATTAGAAAGCCGTTAAAAAAAGGGAGGCAATGTTCTGGATAGTTCTGGAGGTGTAGGGGAGCACCTGTTTGGAAGAGACTTTCATAGAGAGGACCTTTCGAGAGACCTCATCCAGTGCTATGGGTGAGAAAGAGGAGAGTAGGAGGGAAGGGGGGAAGGGCCAAGAGAGGCCAGAGAGCTGGGAAGGCATAAGGGGGGAGTAGAGGAGACTGAGGACAGGTTGTCCTGAATTTTGGCTGAGAAGTGGGAGGCCAGTGATGTACAGAGGGTCAGGGATGTGAAAGGAAGCGCCCCCAATTTCAGCACGATCCTCCCCGCAATGAGAGACAATAAAGGACTCTCCCGTAGTGGGAATAAGGCCAAGACAGAGTGCGGGTGAGCGTAAGTGGGAGTTTATCCAAAGAATATGGCATGCAAAGAACTCTGCAACCTCCGAGAGCGCTCTGCCCGACAATAGCAAAGACAGGCGTATTTCTAATACAAAAAACGTCATCAGAACCTACACACTATAGGGGGCACAAGTTATTTGGGATTGGGTGGCGTCGACTAACTATAGGTGTTGCTGCAGCGTGGTTGGTCTTGGCGAGAGGACGTCACTGGTCAGCCTCGTGGGTTGGGCCGGGCCTGGCATGCCGGCTTGAGGTCATCTGGGCGGTGTTGGTACGATGGGGCAGCCTGTGACAAAGATGAATACCTTTCCTGACTTATTTGCCCTAGGCCATGCACATTGCAGTTACTTAAAAAACGACATTTAACTTTCATTGTAAATCTTTTCATTAGGCTTTTGTTCAAATAGATACAACACGTGAGGAATGCACCTTGTGAGGGGTCTGGTGGTCGTCTGTCGGGGTGAGATTTACCTGTGTCCGTGCGACTGGTATTTTAGGTCGAGGGGCTGGGCTCCGGGGCCTGGGACGGGTGGTACATGCCTGTCTGCTGCGTTAGAAGTAGTTATAAATGGTCTACTCTGTCTTGTCCCAGCGTTGGGGGTCGCCCATGCACGGGGCCATGCTTAGGGTGGTCTGGGGGGATTGTGGGATTTACGAGAGGGTGCTGGTAGATCTGTGGATTCAACCGTGGGTTTTATTACCGTGCTGTAAATAACGCAGGTGGCGGGCTGTGGCCTTGGATGCTGTAACGGGGCCTACAAATCTCTGAAGCGGCTCCAGCTTGGTTGGGGGAGGTGGTGGAGCGCGACACAGGCCTTAGCTTTCGCGTCTGGCAGGCTTCACAGGGTGGGAGGGAGAATGGCCTTGCACACATTCACAAAGGTATTTTCCTCGTGCATTGTCGACTTTTGGGTGCAGAACTTCTATAACGTCTGCTTTATTTTAACCTACTGGAACACACATATATTTCAACTACATTAAACATTTCTTTAACACATTCAATCTGAGTACCTTTCTACTGTAGAGCATTCTATCTATCACAGTGTTCGATTCATTATATACATTTTACACTATTGAGGTAGCGCTAGGTTGTGCAACACAGGGATTAATGTTCGCCGCTATGGGTGACTAAAAAGACATATAGAGTTTAAGATTCGTACATAAAGCTTAAAAAACGTTTATGCATATATAGGTTATAAGTTTCATTGTGTAACGGTGTACATTCTTCGGTGTGATATAACAGCATTAGTCCAGTTTGTGGGGTGAAGTCATTTAAACGTTGTACTTCTATAGTTAGTTCACAGTTGCAGGTTCTACTTAAGGATTCTTTCCTGCTTCCTTCAGATAGTTATGGTACAGTTTCTTTCCCCGGCGCCCCATCCGTGCTGACCAGGTCACGCGGGGCGCAGTATTACATTGTGAGTTACGAAATGCTACAGTGTTACTATTGTATGCTAGCTCATACCCAACTTTCTCATGGGAACGCGCTCGCAGCGGATCTGCCACGGTGCTGCGGCAGCAGGGATGCTTGAAGGTTCTCCAAGGGTGGGGGCCGCGCTGCAGTGCGCTAAACTCACGCCATCTTTGCTAACCAAGATGGCTTCTAGGCCTGACTAAACTTTAGTATATGCGAACAGTGGATACGTGGGGGCAATGTCGTCGGTGGGCGAACCCTCCTCCACCTGGGCCCGGGTGGCGTGAGGGGGCACCCAACGAGCCATGGTCCTCACTTGGGGAGAATGATGCAGGTGAGGAGGGCCTTCAAGGCCTGTTCTCCCCTACATTTCCGCCCTTTCGTTACTAAAGTAACGAATTCTTTAGCTCTTCTAACCTTCTACACTCTTGCTCTTCTATCACTGCATCATCCCATGCAGGTGTTCCCTTGATGGGCATCCATGCCCTGCACACCCCCCTTAAACTCTCACCTCTCCTAGCATATTCGTCTGGTGTGCAGGTCAAGTATATACAATCACCAGTTTCTTCCAGATCTACCCAGACCTCTTCATACCATTCCAGATCCCGGGGTTCCTTGATAGTAGTATGCCATAATTTATCTACTATGTATTTGTCACGGTATATGGGTGCAAACTGGTACCTGGGAGTATTATCAGTTCCTGTCTGTATCTGTACTTCTTGTGTTGCTCTAATTGTACCACCAGAGTTGCCCATTGTCACCATCATCATTGCACCATTAGGGACCGCGTTAGCACAACATCGGAGGCCCACTTGGCACAAGCAGAATACTACGAGGAGGAACACCACAGCTGGCACCAGAAATTTCATTGCCATTCCAAGCCATGAGGGAACCCAGGAAAAGATGTTGTCGAACCACGTGCTGTCTTCTGCCCCACCTTCCATCTTCATCTTCTCCCCCAAGTTATGCACTGCTTCGATCACGTGGGACAGGGAGCCGTTTTCCGCGTCTTCAGAAGGTACGAAAGTGCAGCAGGCACTTCCTATTTTTCGGCAAACACCTCCGTCCATCGCTGTTAACAGGTCCAAGACATACCTGTTCTGCATTGTCATCAGTCGTAGAGCTCGTAGTTCCACCTTTATTATGTTGAACCCTTCTTCAGTGTCATTTGCCAGCTGAATAAGTTCCCAACGCGTTATCTGGAGCCATTTTGCATTTGCCCTTGCTTGGATACTTGGTATTAGTGAGGCGAAGAATGTCTCTACAGAGCTGAACAGTCGATACCTGTCCGGGATCTGCGCCAACAAGTCAGATGAGGCTTTTGATATGTAGTTTGATGCTCGTCTGTTCCGCGATAGCTCTTCTCCCTTTTCTCCAGAGGACAGGACATAGAGGTGTGATGTTGCAGTTGGAGGGGCCACACCTTGGCCTGGTGTCTTTTTATTTTCGTTGACGTGGCTTTCTGGGATCACCATTAGGGCCGAGTGCAGAGTGGCCATTGAGCAGCTGCCACTCCATGCCTGGGGAAGGTGCAGGTAGGCCTGATTCCCGCATACCCAGTATGTGTCCATTAGTGCGGCCGTTCCTTTCTTCATGTCAGGGATGGTGAGGGTTTTGTTGCAGTTCTTGTTAGTTCCCATTGCTACCTTCCCCTCTCCCTTGAAACACAGTTCATTCTTTATTTCGCTCTGGAGCTTGAAGGGTTTCTCCATTGCTGTTACCCATGTCAGTTTGGAGATGTGTTCCTTCCATATTGATGTGCACGTGTCTTCTATCCATTGCAGCTTGTCGGGTTGGACACCTCTCAGCGCTTCCGCTTTACACAGTACTTCTTCATCTTTCCATTTGTTATCAGAAAATAGTGTCCCTTGTATTGCAAAAAATGGTTCCTTGAGACAGATCACTCCGGATGCTTTTGGGTAGCAGGTTTTTTCTGTCTGCATAATCTTGAAAGTGACGTCGTGTGCCTGGAAGGTGTTCTTTATTCGGCATAGCGTGAGATGAAGGAGACACTGGGCATCTATAATGGGCAATTCTTTGGGTAGCAACACTTTGGGTGTGCCTGATGCATGGGGGATGAGAGAGCAGACATAACAGCTCTCATTCGTTGTTTGTTTAGCTGTTGCACTCATATCTGCATACCATTTATTTGCTTGATGGGGGTGTCGTGGGTCTTCCATTTTGTCTAGGCCCAACCCATAGTACTCATCATACCCCCTCCTACTTGTTTCCCTTTTCCGCCTATTATTCTTGCTATTCTTGCTCCTTCTGTTTCTTTGGTGTGCAATAGATGAAAGGACAGGCCCCCCTTCTGTCTTCCCACCCCCCTTTTCCAGTTCCTCATATGACTCCTCATGTTCTGTCATCATTATCACCTTGCCATCTTCCTCAAAAAATAATAAATCATTGTTTTCCATGGGGGCGGGTTGGGCAGTGGGGCTGTTATATATTTCAAGTATGGACGTCGTGTCAGTTTGCCTTTCGTTTGGTAAACCGTTTGATTTTGACAGGGTGTCAGCAGGCGGTGTGGTATGGTAACCCCATACGAGGTTTGATCCATCCCACACCAAAAAATCACCTTCTTTAGTATATACACTTGTAGTTGAATTAGTCCCATGGGCTAGGGTGATGTTGCTCCCCCCTCCCCCCTCGTTCATCTCGATAGAGATGAACGCTATGAACCAATATGTTACTAGACAGAACATTGATATAAAAAATGCTATAACACACATTGATAGTCCACATTCGTATGAGTATGTACATCTCTCTATTATTATTTGTCTAATTCTAACAAATCTATCCGTTGCAGGCTGCCCATTAGATGCCATTGTAACTCCTGTTTGAGATACAAAAGTGCATTAAGTACAGACATGTAAACATTCTCCATATTGTAGTACCGTATCTTCACCGGGTATGGAAGTGGGTGGGGGAGGGGGTGGTATTCACAGACAAGGGTATATACAATCAAAGTAATAACATCAATACAACATCTTATATATATATATATAGAGAACTTCTTTAAAACCAAACCAAAAAAATGAAAATCCACATAAAAGGAATAAAAATCAATACAATTGTCATTTTAGCAGCCGTTTCATCATTGATCACTGTACATACACCGTCCTTTCATCCATTCTGCTCAATCTCACTGTCCGCTGTTGCCTGTGCCTCGTCCTGTACTTCGCCTTCCACGGCGCTATATGCTCTGCGTACATCTGTCAAATGCACCCAGTATCTAAGGCCCTTTACTTTTACCGCCGTGGGCGTGCAAAATACTACTTCATAAGGGCCATGGAAACGTGGTGCATTCCACCTTCGCACAAAACTTCTGACATATATAAAGTCACCTGGCATTAGCTGTAATTCTTTGTCAGGCTGTGTCACTTGTTCTGTTGTATTTCCCTCCTCCCTTGTAAAAGGTGGCGCCAGTTGTTTCGCTATTATGCGCGCTGCCTGTGTCAATTTTTTCAAATACTCTGTGAATTCTTCTCCCAACACCGCAGCGCTTCTGTGTGCATCAGAACGTTCACGGAGAGGCGAATGTGTTGTATTCATCCTCCTCCCCGTGACAATTTCATGTGGTGACAAATGGTGGTCCTTGCTAGGCTGATTGCGTAATTCGAACAGGGCCAGGGGTAAGCAGTACATCCAATTCTTTTTTAGTGAAAAGCATAGTTTTGACAATCTGCTTTTCAACAGGCCGTTCATCTTTTCCACTACGCCATTACTTTGAGGATGATAAATCGAACATAATTTGTGTTTTATCCCTAACAATGTAGTGACCTCTTTGAATAGTTCATTAACAAAGTGTGTGCCGTTGTCTGAACGAATCACGTCACAAATTCCCCAGCGCGGGAATACTTCCCTCACCAAGAACTTCGCAGCGCTTTTCGCGTCCGGGCGCGCGCAGGGACCTGCCTCCACCCACCTTGAGAATGGACATACGACCACAATCATGTATCGAGCTCCATTGCATCTTTCTCCCATGTCAACATAATCTATATGGAGCTCTCTGAATGGGCCATTGGGTTTTGGTATTGTACCTCTTAGTGTCCGTAATGTCATCCCTGAGTTGTAAATTTGACATGTTGTGCACTCCAATGCCAACCTAGTAATGTGTTCCTGGAGGCAAGGTGCGAACCAATCTTCTTGTATCTCTGCCACTATGTGTTGCTTTGCATTGTGTGCAGGGAAGTGTAGTTGTTGAAATGCTATTTCTAACAATGTAACTGGCATCACTGCTTTTCCTGAACTCTCTTGTCGCCACAATAAATCTGTCGGTGATTTGCTGCACCCTCTCTTAGTCCATAGTGATTTTTCTTCTGCACTCGCTCCCTCTTGCAGCTCTAAAATCTCTTGTGTAAGCATCATATTATATCCTGTAGGGATCTCTTGGCTTGTCGTGTTGTGCAACATGAACTCTCCTACCTCACCTTTCTGGAAATACGAAGCTTCCTTGGCGGCGGCGTCTGCTGCCGCGTTTCCCAAAGACACTACATCTGTGTTAGAAGTATGTGCTTGGCATTTCACTATTGCCACTGCCGTGGGGTCTTGTAAAGCCTCAATCAACTCTTTCAATAACTCTGCATGTTGGACCGGTGTTCCATCTGCTCGTCGAAACCCTCTCCGCCCCCACCGTGCCAGCCCTCCGTGTACTGTAGTTGTCATGTACGCTGAGTCAGTGTATATTGTGACTGCGCACCCCTTAGCTGCATGTAATGCTTCAATTAGTGCTATCAGTTCTGCTGCTTGGGCTGAATAGTGTGATGGGAGGCGGTACTGCACTAGTGTCTCATATTCACCTTCCTCTAATCGTACCACTGCCATGCCCACATGTTTCTCTCCTGTTTCCATGTCAATTGACGCGGACCCATCCACGAAATACACCTCTCCTTCGTTCAGTGCATTCTCTGAAACCACCTGATCCTCGCCTTCGTCCCCTGTGTACGTTGCACAGTTGTGGTTCTGCATGTCTTCTATTGTGCATGCCTCTGTAATGAATGTGGCTGGATTTACTGTTTTACATCTTACTATGTGGATGTTTGCACTGGACAGTATTATCTCATATGCTGTGGCGCGTTGTGTTGTCAACGTGCTCTTTGATCGCTCCAGTATTGCGAAAAGTGAGTGTTCCACAAACAACGTAACTGGACAGCCCATTACTATTGTAGCACTTTTTTCAATTGCGAACGCGGCTGCGGCGAGTGATTGCTCGCACGCGAAATGGCCTTGCATTACTGCGTCCAAAGTGCCGCTATAGTAAGCCAGCGGCTTGTGGCCTAATGATGTCTTTTGTGTCAGCACTGCTGTCATCAACGTTCCTTTGCAGTGTGAAAATAAGAAAAATTCGCGTCCATAATCTGGGTTTGCCAAAACGGGAGCGCTTGAAATTAACTCCTTCAGTGAGTTAAATGATATGTTCATTTCTTCTGACCAATCTATGTGTCTGTTTTCCTGTTGTGCTTCTTTTAGTGCCTGCAATAAGGGCCTTGTGTATGCGGCATAATCTAATATCCATGCTCGACAGTAGTTGCACATACCCAGAAATTTCTGCATGTCTTTTACTGTTTTGGGCTCCCCAACTGCTCTAATTGCCTCTGCTCTGTCTGGTATGATTCGTTTCCCATCCTTAGATATCAGCTGTCCCAAGTATAGGACCTCTGTCAGGCAGTATTGTAACTTTCCCTTATCCACCTTGTATCCTTTGTTGGCCAGTAATGTCAGGAGTGTTATCGAATCCTCTCTACACTCTTCCTCGTTCTGAGCACAAACCAATAAATCGTCTACGTACTGAATCACCGTACTTTCTACAGATAAGTTCCCCAGATCTTCATGTAGTATCCTGTTGAATATGCTTGGGCTTTCGCAATATCCTTGTGGTAATCTGCAGTGTTCAAATCTCCTCCCTCCCAGTGTAAATGCTGTTAAGTACCTACTTTCTTCTGCTAGGGGAATTGAGAAGAATGCATTTTTCAGGTCAATCACTGTGAAATGAGATGCTTCTTTTGGGATGTTGCATAGTATTGTCGCCGGGTTCGGCACTAGAGGGAACTCTTTCTGAATCACATCATTGAGTGGGCGTAAATCTTGTATCATCCTCCATGAACCTCCCTTCGCTTTTTTGATCGGGTAAATGCATGTGTTACATGGGGAGTTTGAGGGCACTATTATTCCTTGTGCTAGTAGTGCATCGATCGTGTCTTTTATACCTTCTTCTGCCTCGCGCGACAACGGATATTGTCTTACTCGTGGTAAAATTGCTCCTTCTTTTAGTTTTATTACCACAGGTTGAACTCCATGTAATAGCCCTACATCATGGGGGCCGTTAGTCCATAAGTTAGTGGGTACTCTCCTCATGTCATCATCAAAAAATGTGTGTGGTGCTCCTACCACTGCCATTAACTCAACTGGGATTTCTCTGACTGTAACTATAATGTCGCATGGCATTGCTAGCTCCAGCACTATTTCGCCGTCTGTCTCGGCGTCTGAAAAAAGCTCTACATCTGACAGCTCCCGCAGTGGGATGTTTGCATCTGTACACAGTACCGTCCGCCACTCACATCCTTCCATGTCAATACCAATCACACATATTCTATTTGCTGATACGTGTACTGCGTGTAAATCCAAAGACAGCACTGACCCGGGAGTTGTGTCGGGGCACACTATAGGGCGGAAGAGGAACTCGGCTGGGATCCTCCAATCCACTCTTTTCAATTCTGGTACTATGAGAGCCAATGTTCGTAGGCCCTCGAGAAACATCTCCTCGTGTTGTGGTAATCCTCTAATCTCCTGCATGATTGCGTGGCTCTCTCTTACTGCCATTATGCGTAGCGGACATATGCCGGGTGTTGAGCATACTATACCACTCCCTGTGAATGATATGGTCATGTTTAGTTTGCTTAAGAGATCCCTCCCCAGCAAATTAATTGGGGATCGTTCGTAGTACAGCAAGGGTGCCTTCACTGTCTTCCCTCCTACTGTTACATCCAATTCTTCTGTGTAAGGAACTTCAATTACAGCCCCAGAGAACCCCTGCGTCTCTAACGTCTTGTTAGATAACGGGAACCGGCCCTCTTTAATACATGATTTCTCCGCTCCCGAATCCACCATGAATATGAATTGCTTGTCTCCTATCTGCGCCCCTATCAATGGTTCCTCTGATGCATTGTGGGTCGTAGATAGAACTGGACACGCAAGTGTTCTCTGTGGGCTGTCCTATGCAGGGTGTCTCTGTGCCCCCCCTTGATCGAAAACGTTCCCTGAAACCACTGAAACGCCGCTGTAAGGGGCGGGGGCGGGGGCTCCATTTGCTGCTGTGGCGAATGTATTGCCTGGCGTGTACTGTGTAGTGTCATTATTCTGTGGGTGGTTTTGTGTTCTGTACTGATGTCCTTGTAGTTGTGCATTACCTCTTTGCCCTGTGTTTCCTTGTTGTTGAGGCTGTCCCATGGGGAGTCCGTATGGGCTCCCTGGGTGGGGGTGACCGTACTGGTCCGCCTCTTGAAACCCGTTGTTTTGCCTGCTTCTGCACTCCCTTGAGTAATGTCCCCACCTCCCACAATTCCAGCAGCTCCCCTGCGGACCCCTGGGACCCTGCCACCCATTTCCTCCCATTCCTCCATACCCTTGTCCGCCTCTTCGGCCCCTGTACCCACCTCTTCCCCCTCGTGGGGCCCACTCTTGCCACATTGGACCTCCGTTCTGTTCTTGATCGTTCCACTGCCGCTGTCCTTGTCCTGCCCAATTAGCTGCTATTCTTCCTTGTATCGCTATCTGCCCCTCCTCTCTTTCTTCTCCCTCCCTCATGAGTGGGAGCCCGGCTACCACAGCTGCGACCTTCACCAATTTTGATTGTACCAGCTTCGCCTCGTCTGCCAACCTTTTCTGCACTACTTCTCTCTCCCTCTCTTTTATCCTTTTGCAATGGTGCACTATTATGCTTTGGATCTCTGGCCACCCCTTTGCCTCAATGCCCGCTATTTTATCAAGCGCTTTCTGCACCTCTTTTGGGAGCCCTCTCTTAATGATGAAATAAAACAGGGACGTCGACTGGTGCCAAGGCGTGCCCGTTTCCGCTCTCCACATCTCCTGCACCCTAAGGATGTAATCCATAGCATCCTCCCCATCATTCATCGTACATTGCATTACTGACTGTAAATCCGGAGTATCTGGGAACGTCTCCCGCAGCGCGTCCCATACCCTTGCCCGTACTGTATTAAATGAAGCCCCATCATGACGGTCACAATCTAATGTCACGCCTGGGAAACCAGCCTTAGCCCATACTCTGTCTGCTTGATCTCCTACTGCTGATACTATTAGGCTTTTCACATCACCTACTGCCAACGGTATGCCGGCCGTATGTTTCTCGAATGCATATATCCACTTGCTCGCCCCTCCTGACAACGGGGGCAATAACTTCATTAAATTAGCTTTATCCATCTGGGCCCAGGGTACATAGTTTGGCCTCCCTCCTCCTCTGTGTATTAATGGGAGCTGCAATTTCCCTTTTGTAGTTGCACCTTCGCTTGCCTTAGGCGCTGCTGTCCCCAACGATGCCATCTTCCCCACTCTATTCCTTAGTCGTCCCATCCAGTCGTCATCTATCGTACCTAGCGAGCATGCACCGTCCATCTCCTCGCTTTCCCCTCCTACTGCCATACTCAACCTATCACTTTCCTCCATGTCGCCTCTAACGTCACATAACAGGTCCTCTCTGATCCCTGTCTGTCGTGATACATCACCAATACTCCCCTCCTGTGCGCCCACCTCTATTATCCGTGTCGGCTCCTCCTCAATCCTGAACAGTATTTCACCCTTTTTCCATCCTTCCTCTACTTGCCTACTTTCACTTGATGCTCTAGACGTGCGTCCCGATCGTGTTGGAGTGCATGCTGTGCGCTCGCATATGTCCTTTATTCTCGAAAGTTCATCTCTTGCTATCGAGAGCCTCGATTCTAAATCATTCGTTAACTTTTCCACGTCCACTCTTAATGTGCCTGTCTGGGCCCGCTCCCTGGTACTTTCGTATGGCGGGGGGGCTGTTGGTCTTTGGGGCGTAGTTGTTGTAGGGGGAGGCACATAAGTGGGATCACTATACCCTGCTGCGGGGGCTGGCTTCTTTAATATCGGGTATAAACTAATTACTTCTGTTGGTTGCTCTACATTTGGCTGCTCCTTTTCCTCTCTGGGAATCATAAGCGGGTTGTCTGTGGTGGACGGTAAATCAGTGTTTGGTAATGGAGCCTTGGGTGGGGGCACTTCCTCAAACAGTCTCCAGAGATCTAATATCTCCTTCCTGTTTTGCCACTGTTTTCCTTTGTATTTAATACGAATACAAGTTAACACCATATCTAGAACGCTTTTGTCAAAGGACCCCCCTTCAGGCCATATCTGGGGCAATCCCTCCCCCTTCAATTCTGTTACCCATTGATCGTGATACTTCTTTATTCGTTCCACATACCCTGGTAAGCTCTTACAAATATGTGACAAGGGAGTTTCTGCCCCCATATTTTAAATCAATGGCAGTGATCGTATACAGTTCCTTTTGCTTTTGTTAGATACAGATGTATGTATGTATACCTTTATGGCACAGACAAGAGCGGACTTTCAACGATTTCACCCAAGTTAATTCACTATGCGAATTCTTAATTATTCACCACACCTCATTGACTTCTCATTTCTATACGATCTCATATGCTTCTCCTCATAATTGACCATCCACTAGTTATGAACACCACTCTCTTGCACACCCTAACGGTCAGTTCTCCTTCTTCGCCACTCACACGATGTGCGCACACCTCACACAGTCTTCCCACTCACACCTCGTTCTTCCTCCCTTTCCTCCCTGTCCAGTTGTCCCTGTTCTTCTGCTCGCGTTACTATGTTCACGTCTGTACGTGTCACTCCTTTATTCCCACTACTCCAATTGTGCTCCCTATTTTCTTGTTCTCTATGAGTCTATGTACCTTGTACCCCTTTTCAATTCCGACCCCTGCCCCTTGAAAGAAAGAATAGAGAGAGTAGCAGTTACTAAAAAATATTCTCCGTGTCTCCCTTTGCCAGACACCTTTAACTTATATTTCACCTCTTCATATATTCCCAGTACTAGCCAAGATAGCACTATGCGGCGCCGCCTTCCACCCCCTTTCGGAGCTAGGTTTCCGTCACTTCTACTTCTTCATTTACTTCTTACTCCTAATGGCCATATGCAAAGAAAAAGATAAAGAATGCCTCAAGACTCGTCTTCAGAAGACCCCCGTAACTCCCTCCTCCTACCTGTCCACGTTCTCTTATTCACAAGTTTCCCTCCCACTCCCTCTATGATCGCTCGCACTCGGTACTCACGTGCCCGTCTTGAACCGATAGTCTCCGAAACTGGGTCCGTCCAGGCGGTGTGGCCTTCCTGCTCAACGGTCAGCCCCGGCTCCGGCGAGCGGTACTCAAAGGGGATTTTTCAACCGGGATCCCGTACCCCCTCTAGTTTGAGTGCGCACTTCTGAGCGTACCGGTCGCCGGTGGCGGGTATCTTCCCGGAGCCGGCTCACCGTGCGTTTCCCTTTTTGACCGGAGATTCTCGTGCCAAAAGGGGGTCGTTAAAAGGAGTTGGGAAAAATAATTTGGAGAAATCACGCTATCGGGGTCACCACTGAAAGGAAGCGCCCCCAATTTCAGCACGATCCTCCCCGCAATGAGAGACAATAAAGGACTCTCCCGTAGTGGGAATAAGGCCAAGACAGAGTGCGGGTGAGCGTAAGTGGGAGTTTATCCAAAGAATATGGCATGCAAAGAACTCTGCAACCTCCGAGAGCGCTCTGCCCGACAATAGCAAAGACAGGCGTATTTCTAATACAAAAAACGTCATCAGAACCTACACACTATAGGGGGCACAAGTTATTTGGGATTGGGTGGCGTCGACTAACTATAGGTGTTGCTGCAGCGTGGTTGGTCTTGGCGAGAGGACGTCACTGGTCAGCCTCGTGGGTTGGGCCGGGCCTGGCATGCCGGCTTGAGGTCATCTGGGCGGTGTTGGTACGATGGGGCAGCCTGTGACAAAGATGAATACCTTTCCTGACTTATTTGCCCTAGGCCATGCACATTGCAGTTACTTAAAAAACGACATTTAACTTTCATTGTAAATCTTTTCATTAGGCTTTTGTTCAAATAGATACAACACGTGAGGAATGCACCTTGTGAGGGGTCTGGTGGTCGTCTGTCGGGGTGAGATTTACCTGTGTCCGTGCGACTGGTATTTTAGGTCGAGGGGCTGGGCTCCGGGGCCTGGGACGGGTGGTACATGCCTGTCTGCTGCGTTAGAAGTAGTTATAAATGGTCTACTCTGTCTTGTCCCAGCGTTGGGGGTCGCCCATGCACGGGGCCATGCTTAGGGTGGTCTGGGGGGATTGTGGGATTTACGAGAGGGTGCTGGTAGATCTGTGGATTCAACCGTGGGTTTTATTACCGTGCTGTAAATAACGCAGGTGGCGGGCTGTGGCCTTGGATGCTGTAACGGGGCCTACAAATCTCTGAAGCGGCTCCAGCTTGGTTGGGGGAGGTGGGGGAGCGCGACACAGGCCTTAGCTTTCGCGTCTGGCAGGCTTCACAGGGTGGGAGGGAGAATGGCCTTGCACACATTCACAAAGGTATTTTCCTCGTGCATTGTCGACTTTTGGGTGCAGAACTTCTATAACGTCTGCTTTATTTTAACCTACTGGAACACACATATATTTCAACTACATTAAACATTTCTTTAACACATTCAATCTGAGTACCTTTCTACTGTAGAGCATTCTATCTATCACAGTGTTCGATTCATTATATACATTTTACACTATTGAGGTAGCGCTAGGTTGTGCAACACAGGGATTAATGTTCGCCGCTATGGGTGACTAAAAAGACATATAGAGTTTAAGATTCGTACATAAAGCTTAAAAAACGTTTATGCATATATAGGTTATAAGTTTCATTGTGTAACGGTGTACATTCTTCGGTGTGATATAACAGCATTAGTCCAGTTTGTGGGGTGAAGTCATTTAAACGTTGTACTTCTATAGTTAGTTCACAGTTGCAGGTTCTACTTAAGGATTCTTTCCTGCTTCCTTCAGATAGTTATGGTACAGTTTCTTTCCCCGGCGCCCCATCCGTGCTGACCAGGTCACGCGGGGCGCAGTATTACATTGTGAGTTCCGAAATGCTACAGTGTTACTATTGTATGCTAGCTCATACCCAACTTTCTCATGGGAACGCGCTCGCAGCGGATCTGCCACGGTGCTGCGGCAGCAGGGATGCTTGAAGGTTCTCCAAGGGTGGGGGCCGCGCTGCAGTGCGCTAAACTCACGCCATCTTTGCTAACCAAGATGGCTTCTAGGCCTGACTAAACTTTAGTATATGCGAACAGTGGATACGTGGGGGCAATGTCGTCGGTGGGCGAACCCTCCTCCACCTGGGCCCGGGTGGCGTGAGGGGGCACCCAACGAGCCATGGTCCTCACTTGGGGAGAATGATGCAGGTGAGGAGGGCCTTCAAGGCCTGTTCTCCCCTACAGATGGCAGGGGAAAAGCAGAGACTGAAGTAGGATGGGCAAGTCGCTTGCAGATTCTAAACAGTTTTCCCGTGTTGTTAGTGGCCCCAGAGATGCGGGCTTAGATATGGGCCCTCTTCTTTGTGCAGATGGAGCGTCTGCTTTGCTGGCATAGAGCGTCTTTATCAAATCTGGTGGAATGGAGTTGGACATTGACGTGAATTTCCAAACCTGCCCAAGTACATGTTTAAACCTGACTCCATGTTTCTCTATATGTGCCTCTAGTTTCAAATGTGGGGTAAGCCGTATCCCTGGGTAGTGAAAAGTCTGAACTCTTGTAATTATTAGACCATTGGTGCCATCTTCAGCCTTTTTCTAGAAGGATGAGAAACCATAACAGCTGACTTAGCAGCATTAACTTTCAGATCCAATGATGTCATAAAATCTGTATACGCTGTGACAAGGCCCGTGGGGTACGAGCAATCAAGACTGTGTCATCGGCGTATGCTAAAACCCGGTAGTAGTTCCTATCCAATCTCGGCACATAAGAGCTAGCCCGCATCAATACATCATGTAGCCCATTGATATACAAAGATATTACTTCCACGTTCAAATGTAAACAATATCATCTAGGTAGACGTTGGCAATGGATTGGCAGGATGTGGTCCATAAACCTTTGGAAGGTACCTGGAGCTCCATATACCTCCAAATGGTAGGGTTGTGAACTGACACAGGCCCTCTGGGATAGAAAAGGCAGTTTGGGGTCTGGCCTCTTCATGCAAAGGCACCTGCCAGTAACCCTTCATCAGGTCCAAAGTGGAAATAAATCTTGCTGGACCCAGCCTCTCCTGCGGCTCATCTTTCCTTGACATTGGATATGCATCAGATTTTGAGCTCTCGTTGAGTTGTGTAAAGTCAACATAGAAATGCCATGTGTTGTTGGGTTTTGGGACGAGACCAATCGGGATGACCACTCACAAAGGGACCGCCCGATGACCTCTAGATGGAGCATTTTCTTCAGTCGCTCCTTCCTTCTGGTAATCTATATGGATTCAGAAGTATTACCCTTCCTGGAGGGGTGTGGATTTTATGAGCTATCCCCTGTACCCCTCCTGTTTTGGCATAACTTTTGATCAAGTGGGCTAACTCTTAATGTTCTTTTGCGGATAGCCCAAAACGCATGGTTACTCCCTGCACTTCGGTGGGGGAGTGTGTCTTCTGTGTGTTATTTGCATACAGTAAGAACAGCCGTTGGTTGCTGTTTTTCCTCCAGCTCTTAAGCTTGTTAATATGATATAGTTTGGAGCACTTGTGTCGGACCGCCTGCTGTACTTTGTACATTAGTGGGAAAACCACTTCAGTTATGGTATATGACTTGTGCCACCTGCCCAGCAGTTAGTTCTGCATAGCGGGCAACAGGGCCCTTACCTGCTTCCCCACTTGAAAAGTATGTATCCTGACTTCTCAGTTGTATGATTTTTCTCGTCGGCTTTGTGCTTCTTGCAGATAAGTTTTCACCATTTGACTGACCTTCTCCATATATTGCTCAGTATTCTTAATCATGGGATGGTCTCTGGTTTGCCAAATGCTAGGTCCTTCCAATTCATCTCTCAGGATAAACAATACATCTCAGGGTTTTCTGCCATACACCAGCTCGAAAGCTGAGCACCCTGTAGATGATGGCAGCATTTTTCAAATTGCAAACAGAGCTCAGGGACTCAAATCATCTGAACTCTGCCTGTCTTCCTAAATCAGCTTCCTAAGGATGTGCTTCAGGGATTTGTTAAGCGGTTCCACTAGGCCATCAATCTAGGAATGGTAGATGAAGGATCGTAGGGTTTGTATCTTCATTAATGTTTTCACTTCGTGCCTCCGTTTTGATGTGTCTCTCATATTTTCTAGGCTTTGCCTCCACCCTTTAATGTTACTCCTTCCTTCTCCTTGCTACTAATCTCTCAGTCCCACAACTACTCCTCCTAATTACTATTCCCTCCTCTACTCTACTACAACTCCCTTCTCCACTTCCCTACTGTTCCTCCCTCCGCACTTCTATCCTCCCTCCAAACTACCACTTCCTGCTACACAACACTGCAACCACATTCACCTCTAACTCAGAAACCGCTCTTTCCTTCGCACACATTTCATACTCACTCCCTACTCTCTTTCTCCTAACCACACTTGACATTTTGTTGACTTGAGGTTTAGGGTGTTTTTGGAATAATTATTTATTATGGTGTGGAGTGGTGGTTGTTGAATTGTGTGAAGAGAGGTGTGGTGTAATAAGTGTGTCGGGGGCAGAGAAAAGGGAGGTCTACGGGAAATGCGGGCAGTGATGGGAGGGTGGGGTAGATTGGCGCCACTGGATCAGTTTTCAGGAATCAAAAGGCTATTAAGAGTGTAGTATTAGAAGTATGTCTATATAGAATGGGATTGCCAGGTAAGGAGCGCTATGGTGATAAGTACAGAAAAAAATCAGAAGAATTCAAAGAGACCAGTCTGCTGCACCCCCATACAACTGCAGGAAAATCCCAACCTGCAAATAACACAAATTAAAAAGGGGGAGAGGGTTTGCATAGGGTGTGCGCTGACATGGAAATAAATATCAGTAAGTACAAATAAGTCAGTGGATAGAAGTTCCAAAAAACACCATAGAAAACTGTTTATGCCACTGTTGGGCTGATAATTTAATACAGCACAAGAAAGTCATATGGGTGGCCCTTTTGGTAGCCAACACGTGTTTCGACCCTCTTGGGTCTTTTTCAAGGCGGGTTCCGTGTAACATGTACAACCCAATGAATTACTGGGAAGCAAAAAATGATATGGGCAAAGCAATAACAAACATCTTAATAATCTCAACAGTCAGGATCCCAGACTGCCACTCGCTGTACATTGGCAAACAATTCATCAAAAGGACATCAAATGGACAGTATCAAGGACATACGTTTTGGTGGATTACAGCAGGTGCGTTTGAACACCAGGGGCGGAGACCGACAGCTATATCTTCGACCGAAAGTTGTTTTGACTAGAAATAAGACTTTAAAAAACAAATTGAGTTCTTCTTTCTTTCACAATGGAATACAAGATTATGTTTATTTGAAAGGTGGTACTCATAATGTTTTGTGATGATTTTTTTCTTTCTCTTTTTCTTTTTGTTTGTCATATGTGTTCTCTATTTTTTGTTATGGGTTGCTCACTGACACTATATGTAGAGCATGCAGTGTTTGCAATTCTTAAGCAATCCAAATCCACTCTGACCACACAAAGGGCCTCTGCACATGAAGTAATTTTGTCGAGTGCATCCATTCACATTGTGAGGTGCTGCACAGTGAACCCTGCCACGATTATTGCAATACCTGTCCAACAAGGTGATGAAGTGCATGATTGTGTCACATAGGTAGGTCCTGAAGATGATTTAATACAAGCAATGGAGAATGCACTTGAAGAAGGGGACGTCCTCCTTGTTGATGGGCCATCAAATATTGGTCAGGTGTCTGGCCAAAGACACACAGATGCAGCAGTGTTGTGCCTTGTGGACGGTGAATTGGAGGTAATAGTACAAACAAGATTACCAATACGCGCCCGGATACCTTTGGGTCTGGCGCGTGCCATAAATAAATAAACAAACAAACAAACAAACTATTCGGCTCAAGCAGCAGAATGATTGTATTAATTGAAGCATTGGAAGCATCCCAAGGATGCTTAATGACCATATATTTGGACTCCGCAAACCTGATCACCACTGTACATTCCAGGTTGTCCAGATGGAAAAGGAGAGGATTTAGGAGATGCAATGGCATGCCTGTGCAGCATGCAGCCTTGATGGAGAGATTAATGTATGCACTGTCCAGCCCGACACTAGTGTCTGTGATTAAATGCACCGCCCACACCCAAAATACAGGACCGTCTCACTTAGAAGTGATGCAGCAGATAAGGCCATCAAAGAAGCTACGTATTTGGGGGACCCAGGCATCACTGCATATCCTGAGGTGGCGAATAAACAATTGCAGTTAGCAATCCCATACACTGCTGTACCCATCACACAGATAATTGAGCTACAATACCAAGCACCCCAGGAAGAGAAAGAGCTGTGGGTTAAAAGGGGGAGCTCACAATCCCTAGCTGATTTGAGATGGAGACAAAACATTACAGGTAAAGTAGTAATGCCATGGGAGTTGCTTATTGTTACTTTTGAGCAAACGCATTACCCAGCGCATGTTTCGAAACAGCACTTTGCAGCTGATATCCTGGAGGTCTGGTTTGTCCCAACTTACAAAAATACATCAACCAGTTTGTAGCAAATTGTATGTGTCTTTTTTACAATGCTGTACAGACTCTCTGAATGTTGGTTGGCACATTGCCACGTCCAACTGTAGCTTCCCGGGAACTCCACATTGATTATATGGGTATGCTTAACAGGTGTAGTAATTACCATTACCTTATTGTTGTGGTATGTCAATTTTCCCGTTGGGTTGAGGCAGGCCCTTGCGCACAACCGGATACTGAATCAGCGGCTACATTTCTGGTATGCAAGGTTTTCCCTCGCTGGGCGGTATGTGAGGTCCCAAAATCTTATAATGGAACTCACTTTTTTAATAAATTGTTTAAAGAGATTGCATCCCTATTAGGGATAAGGTACAAACTGTGCTTGATATAGCTTCCTCCGGCCAATGGGTTTGTAGAAAAATTGAATGGACTGTCGAAGATGTGTACTACGTTAGGGAAGAACTGACTGCATTCTCTCCCTTTAGCTTTGTTTAGCCTGAGAACGCAGCCAAGTAAAGATCACTACTTGTCTCTGCATGAGATATTGACGGGGAGAAGGATGCATGCACCTCTTACACCTACCCACACAGCATCAAATGCTCAGCGGGCAGCAGGAGTAATGGGAGAGTGGTTTCAGGGGTACTTGAGGGAGGTAACCAAAAGAATAAAGATATTGCCTCGACAGATTGCTCCTAGAAGAGAAGATACAGCTGAAGCAGATCCACTGAATTTACCAGCCCCTCAACTGTACGCCAGGGGCCAGGTCTTCATCAGGAACTTCGTCCGGCACTTGAATGACCAACATTTCCAGGGCCCATTCGCTGTCATCTTTGATACACCATTTGCAGTTTTGGTGAAGGAGTTGCAGTACTGGGTCCACTCCCAATGTTTAGAAAGCACCCGGCACGCTCCACCTTCTCACGAGAATGAACAACTTACAGAGTAATATCAAAGTATACTTTGAAGCACGTGTTCTTATGGTGCTACAATTGGTCAATCCCTATACTATGATGAGAAGTTTGGATTCTTCTGCATGTTTTTCTGCTTTTTCTATCCCTCTGCAGGTTCAAGGCTACATGCATTGTGTAATACATATGTTATGTTGTGTATGTTCTTTTATTTTTGGAGTAGGTATAGTGTTTCTGTGTGGTTATTTCACATGGTTGGGGCATATAAAGGGGGTGTATGGAACTGAAAATGACACAAATGTATCTTTGGGGGTGGCACGGTCCAGGAGGGATTGTGAGGCAGAGATAGAATATAATCAGTTTAAAGGGGTAATACTGGATACAGTAGCAGATGTGCACCACGCTGAGTTGGATAATATGTGGCATAATCACATTTGTGAAGTGGGGAGGGAAAGGTCAAACGAGAGCTGCAATGTATAATCTTTGATTCCTCATGTGACGAGTGCACCCAAGCTGTTTATACCTCAAGAAATGCTTCCTCTAATAGTCCATTGTTTAGTACGCCTGTCCCTGTGCAGAGTACAACGTTTTTTACAAGGCCACACGGTCCAAGCAATAATAATGGACAGAGATGATGAAGAATGTGCCAAGAAGAAAGAACAAGCCCCTTGTAAAATAAGACCATTGCTGAAGATAGAAGGAACACTGTTTTCTAATGATATATGGGTGGCATGAGTAGTGAGCTGTTCAGCGGGGGGCTTAATGGGGTTCAATCGGAACCGTGGCAGGATATAGGGGAATTACGCGCCAAAATTGACATGGATCAAGCTAGGTGAGACCCCAGCAAAGGTACAGAAGCCAGCAGAATATTTCCTTTGTTTTTGAGGAAATGGTACTATACCTGTAGGAACGAGCATTCAGTGTAATAAAACGCTCTTTATCCCTGGTCTGAAAGGAGGCACAGCAGTGTTAAGGGATGTCTATTGGTTGTGTGGGCAATATGAATACCTACACCTCCCGCCATCGTACAGGGGCGTATGTTCATTGACCACCCTGCACTCAGTGGTTCTGGTAGTTCCTGACTCCAATATGACTGTTGTCAATGTGCCACCCCAGAAACAAGTAAGCCCCCAAACATGCCCACCGCTCACTAAGGTTTTGTCACCAGAAAATAGCACAATATTTGTCCAAAGAATCATCTGACAAATTGAAGACTCCTCTGATAAATTGTTCCAAGACCAGTATAAGTTGTTTACCAAAACCAAAACCTTTTTTACCTCCCTCTTGGTGCCAGGTATCCAGACTGATGCAAATCCCAAGTGGCTGCAGATCAACAGGTGGGAAATGCTTCCATTGGTGAACCAACCAGAGCAGGGTCTTAATTCAATAAAGACTGAATTACAGGCAATCAGGCTTATGACCCTCCAGAACAGATACGTTCTGGATTTGCTCACGGCTATGGAGGGGGCGTGTGCAAGAAAATTGTCTTGTCTTGTTTCACATCCCCCAAATGAATTTAGTAGAGCACTGAGTTGACTTAGCTGGAGATTAAGGGTATTGCTTTATGACAGAATATGCCCGGAGAGGGGGAGTTTATGTCATGTGTGTATGGCATGGGAACCCAAAGTTGATGACTGTAGAAGGAAGGAGGCAGCAGCGTTAGTTAATGGAGTAGTAACTGATGGGGGGAATGTTGGGATGTACATACATCGTCCCAGCCAGGCACAAAGGTTCAGGCTGAGAAAAACATACTAGAGTGGACCGCAGTGCTAGCAGGATGAGATTGGCATGGCAGAAGGCGCACATATCACGTGTAGTTAGCTTTGACACAAATTAGATACCTACATATAGCAATACAGAAGGAGCAACACATACACTAATGTTTCAGTTGCAGAGGTCATAGATAGGCCAGTGTATAGGCCCCGTGTTTAGCAGTCATATACAAAGTTATGTTCTGTAGTGAGGTGCAAGGAAAGAGCTGAAGCGGGTGGAAGATGCAGTTTGAAAAATACTGTGGTAGGAGCGAGGTCAGTGTGTTGACATGGCAAGAGTACTGCCAAATTGGATATTAAGGCCTAGTAAACAATGAACAGAATAGAACGCAGGTCTTGATGTGGAGCTGAGGCTCTGTTTAGCTCAGTTCCAAGACAAATCCCCTTTCCATGCCGCAGGAGAGAACCCAAGGTCAGAGGCACCTCTGGTGCACAGATACATGCTTATTGTATTCAGCTACAGAGCTTGAATGTGGTGGGAATGGAATGTTAGCTGCTGGGAGAGCTGGTAGGGATGCGTCCTTTGAAGGACACATTCATAAGAATAGGAAATGAGGTTTTGTGGTGCCAAAAGGCAAGGGCAAGAGTTAGAGCACTACTGCCTGCACCCAAGGTGCAGCCATCCCATTTGAATTACATACAACTAAAGCAAATACATCCCTGAAATTCAGACACAAGAGCGGTGCTTCGGTCACATCATTACTGGGCACCTTGAGTTTGAGGGGAATAGGGAGGAACTGTGTCTTAAACGTTTCAGAATTTGGGGGAGGCGGAGCAGAGGTGATGCCAATAAATTTCGTACAAAATTAGGGGTGCAGTTTGTGTGCTTGTATAATTCGAAGGCCTATTGTCTTATCAAAGCAGGGTAGGCCTCGCTAGTTTACTTGGATGAAGGGGTGCACATATCGTGATGGTCACAATTTATTAGTGTCTCAATATTTTAGTACCTGGATACAATAGTGATGACGTACTGGGCCCATTGTCTTAGGGGAATGGGTTTAGATATGGTGTGGCCAATCGGTCCAGGGACTATAGGGGAGTATTAGCATGTTGTATAGGTGGTAGTCAATGAGGGTGGTGGATTTTGCTGTTTTATGTTTATAACCTGTAACTTCTTGAGGTGTGATGAGATGCATGTCAGTTCAGTTAGGTTCTACGGGACCGCATGAGACCTTTTAGCAGTATTAAACATTGTTTTCCCTTGCAAATAGTGCAGTGATCTTTTAGTCTCTTGGATTATTTTTATCATTCAGATTTTGGTTTGCTATTCTCTTCACAACACTAACATAATGCCTAACATACTTCCAGAGCTGCAAATGTGGTCATTTTTTAGTGTATGAAGGAGTGTGAATGGGGAAAAGGGCATGCCTGCAAAAGTGTATCATGCCATGTCAGGACTTGCCCCATATATTTTGGAAATTATGGTTTTGACAAGCAGGTTTACGTTGTATTTTAAGATTCCCAATGCACAGAACAATTCATTGAAGTATTGTCATAACCTTGCAACGCTTACCTTTCCGTCCGTGGCGGCCCCCAGCTCGGCGGTTCCCCTGCACAAGGGAGAACACGGCAGCTCTTCTCCAAAGCACCAGGGGTACCACGTTCTCCGTGGTGGTTACCATGGTGCCTGAACAATGCAGCGCGGCATCAGCACCGGTCACGTGCTTGACACATCAGAGCGCTCGTCACGTGACCCTTTACAGTCACATGACCTTGTAATCAGGAAGTCACATAGCCCCAGCACTATAAAAGGAATTCTCAATCATTCCCCTCTGCTTCTCAACATCTTTCGGCAGCTACTTTGTTTCTTGGTACTTTCTTGCTCTTGTGATTAGATACTTCCCCTTGGATTTCCTGATTGTTTTTTTACCCCTGACTGGTTTTTTGGACTGCTTCTGGATTACCTGTCAAGAAAATGGTGGGGCATGCTGCAAGCGTCACATTAGAGCCAGCAGGCTCTGGCATTGCGGTGTGCAGAAAGCCGCAAACTACATTACCCAGGTATCTCTGGGGCCGTGTGCATGGGCAGACAGCAGCTGCACGCAAGTAGGTGGATGCTTTTTAAGCCAGCGCTCACCCATGACTGGTGCAGATTATTGAGGATTTCGGCATGAGCGGGCGCAGCGCGGAAGCAAGACGAAGGGCTGGCTACATATGGCGAATTGGAGGAGGGAGCATCAGGATCCGGGCCATGAGGCAGTGATTTCCAGAGGCTCTGGTTCATTTGGCAACAGCTACATCATCCAGGAAGCCTCTGGGGGCTCCCGGGCTACATTTAAGTGTTTGCGCTGCATTATTGGTTCTTTGGGCTTGTGTTACTAAGACACGTCAATGCTGCACAGGGTTGAATGGAACAAGTGATTGAGCTTAGTCCTTTCTGGTAAAACTCTACAACTGCATGAAGGAACCTGTGCGGGCAAACACGTTTCCAAATTAGAACGTGTGGACTTTAACATGTTCTCAGCTAGGCGGACAAGTTCGAAAACTGACTCGTTTTTGTAGCAACTATGTGTTTGTTTGTCAGCTTATGTCACGCTTTGCCTATTAGCCCACGAGTCTTGTGTATCAAGTGGGCAGAAGCCCAGCTGTATATTTCATTATGCTTGCTATGTTCATTCAATGTAGCTAACCATCTTGTGCCCCCCGCCCCTTCCTCTGGTCCCCTGTGATGTCTGTGTGCCCCCCACCCCCTCCTCTGGTCCCCTGTGATGTCTGTGTGCCCCCCACCCCCTCCTCTGGTCCCCTGTGATGTCTGTGTGCCCCCCACCCCCTACTCTGGTCCCCTGTGATATTTGTGTGCCCCCCACCCCCTCCTCTGGTCCCCTGTGATGTCTGTGTGCCCCTCAACCCCTCCTCTGGTCCCCTGTGATGTCCATGTGCCCCCCACCCCTCCTCTGATCCCCCATGATGTCCATGTGACCCTCACCCCCTTCACCTCCCCTGCTGGTTGCCTGTGATGTCCGTTGTGCCCTCCCCTTCTTGCACCTGCTTTTGCCTGATCTCTTCTATCCCTCTGGCCCTTCCCCCTTAGCCCTCTCTTCCACCCCTCCAACCCTTACATCTAACGGTATTACCCAAATTGTTCGTTTACAATTGTTCGAATGAACAATTGACCGAATTTAAAGGGTCACAATTGACCTTTTCACAATTGACCGTATATATATATATATATATATATATACATATATATATATATATATATATATCTGTTTGGTAATATATATTTATATATATATATATAGGGGTTTTGGGGGGTTTGGCGTTAGGTGGGTGGTTGTGGGGGGTTTCCCCCCACATATATGTTACAATTGACCTTCACAATTCGGTCAATTGTGAAAAGGTCCATTGTAATTCGAACAGTTGTAAAACGAACAATTCGTATACAACCAATCTAACCACTGAAGGAGTTGTCTTGATTCATTATGGTTTTTACCATCACCGACTTGTTGCCATTGCTTGGATTTGACTTTATGAAAACATTGGGCCTCATTACGAGGTTGTAGGTAGCAATGCCCTTAATAAGGGCATGGCTTCCCCCAAACTCGGGTCCGGCTCCGGGTCCCACGAAAGTGGAATTACCGGGCCATTCTGACCTTGGAGGGCCCGGTAATTCCCCTTGCACGGGACCCGGAGCCGGTACATCCCCATTCCCATTTGAGCCCCCATAGGGTATGGGAATGGGGAGGATGGTAGCAGCGGTACCGTTCATAATGGTACAGTTGCTACCATCCTGTTCTGCTCGCGGGTGCCGCTCTGCACGCATGGTCTGGCCAGGCGTGCAGAGCGGCACCCACCGGCAGAACTCGTAATGTGGCTGCATGGTAACAACGGCGCTGGTAGCACTACCAGCACCGTTGTTGTTTTACCGCCACTATCGTAATGAGGCCTATTGACTCTTGGTGCTTCATCATCTCAATTCTAATGCTGGACCTCCCTTGCATCTCGTACTCATGGGGGCCCTGAATCATGCTGTGGCCATCGTCATCTTGAATCCTTGTTTACATTTTCTGTTCTCTGCAACATTATGTGTTATTACTGACTTCTCCAACTGTATTCGCTCTCCCCTCTGCTTCTCCACTCTTTTTCACTGTTTTATTTCTCTGTCCTCTCCTCCTCTCCCTTCTCCCTTTCAGCCCCACCCTACTTTTACTTTTTTCTTTGCACTTACTCTGTCACAATTGTCCTTGGAACTAGTATGATAGCAACAATGTTTGTCTCCTCCCCCATCCCTTCCTTTTCTCCCTCCCACCCCTCCAGCACTATCTGAAATGTTGTCAGGCCTAGTACGGTAGTCGCTTGTTTTGGCCCTCTCCCTCCTTTCTCCCCCCCCTTCTCCCCCACCTCTTGTAAATCTCCGGTTCTACCAGAAATGTTGTCAAGCCTAGTACGGTATTTGGCTGTCTGTTTCCATTTCCTTCCCACCCCTCCCTTCCTTATCTGTGTCTTAGCTCTTCACTATCAGAAATGTCGCCAGGCCAAGTACGATAGTTAATTTCACATTCTTATTGTTCATGGCCTTTTAAGAATGTCACTGTATTTTCTCTTTGTCCCTCCCCTGCCTTGAAGCGCTTTGCAACACATTGTGTATAGGCTTTATATAAATAAACGGTCATATCATAAACTATCATAACTGCATGCTTGTGGGTGTAAACCGGTTTTGTAGGTTATTCATGTTGGGGAGTGAATGAAGGTGAAATTCTGGAGACATGCTAATGTCTACATGTTTGAATTCATGCTGTGATTTCAGGAGGGGGTTCAGGAGACGGGTGTTAATGTAACTTATGTGTCAGGCAAGGTAGACAGAGGAATTGACAAAGAAGGTTCCAGGAATACCTATGGCATGGTATTTCAGGAGTTTTCCCCACTGTCCCCCTATCCATCCACTTTGCTACCCTAAACCTCTTACCGGTTACTCTAGCCCCCCCCACCCCTATCCACAACCTCTTCCTAATCCTTCTTCCCCCCCTTGGCTGCCACATGGTCACCTGTATCTCCATCATAAGGGCAACCCGTGACAACCATGGTGGGAGGGACAATCCCATTCGGCTTCTGTGGTTCAGGAGAGGGTGTTGAGGCTCTCTCTCCTTTTGTACTGACATAACCACCCTGCTCCTGCTGATCCTGTGGCTTTGACTAGGCTCTGACTCCTGGATTGCTTTTTGGATTTCCCTTGCTGATTTTTGGTGAACTGTGCATTTTTTAAACTTGGCTCTGCTGCCTGGATTGCTTTTGGATTATCCCTTTGCTCTGGCAAACTGGGTTCTGGACTTGGTTTTTTCTCCTTGGATTTTCTTCAGGAACTTGTTGAACTTGGGTGGGCTGTACCTTTGGTTTTCTATGGATTATGCGCCTTGCAGCTCACAGCAAGAACCTCTTGGGTTTTATCACTGCGCTCCTGGTTGGTGCGGTCTCACCCTACAAAGGGTCACGTCATCTACGCATCATCAGAACGTGGGTTTCCCTGGTGTCAGGTATGAATAAGTTGTAGATGTACTAAGGGGAGAATCCTTGACAATACTGTATTATTATTAACCCCTGTATTTCCCTTTCAGCTACCACCGACACGGTGCAGTGCATCCAATCCCACCTGTGGTCTCAATAACTGGCTAGGGAGTTTACTTTTACTCTCTCTGGCTGGTGCTTGGGAACAGAGGTATAAGTTCACCTGGTAAGATCATTAGAACAAGTATGTATTGGGGACAGCGTTGTAAGTACAATGAATTAAAGAATTCATAGGTTTTGAAAATGTGCAATGAGAAACGTTTCAATATAGGATTCCAACCTGCTTGTATTTTAAAAAAGAGATACATTTTAAAAATATAACACATAAAAGCTTACTATGGGAAAAGTGTAAAAAATATGTACATCAAATATGTAAAACCTTTTCATATTTTTTAAGAACAATGTTTGTACATAAGAACAGTTCCAGAAAAATATGCATGAAGAGTATTTTGAAATTTACATTTACCTTTTTAGAAAATAATTAAATATTAGGGGCGTGTAATGGTATACCTAGGAAAAAGCGATTACTTAGATTATGTATTATGAAGGATGAGGTATAAACTTTGAGGCACTTGTATGCAACTTGTTCACAGACACTGACTACAAGGCAGATAGATCTAAGACGTTTTGAACACAATTTGAGAAATTTAGAAACAGAAAATGTTTGGCCTTGTTTAATGCATGGTTATACAATTTGTTTAACTGTATCAATTGTTTCAAACTGGAGTTTTTGAAAAACAAAATTTGTTAATATTGGGAGATAAATGGATTGTATTATTATATTAATGTTGTATTTGTACGTATATTGTGAAAGGTTTGCTTTTTAAAAACCATAACATAATAAAAAAAGATAAAAAATGTGGAAACTTTTTTAACATCTAAACATTCTAAGTGTAAGTGTTCGTTGAGAGGTGTGACAGCAATTGAAAGTGTGTGTGTAACTGCGTGGGATATGTGGTGGAGAATTTATTTTTGTTAAAATTGTAGTTTTTTAATCTGTCAGACATGGAGTAAGCTTACTCTGAAACAAAGTTACTTCATTTCAAACCACCAAGGTTTCAGTGAGGTGTTTCTTATCAAACATGTGTAACTTACCGAGACTCTTCCAAAATAGCAAGTTACACCTGGTTTCTTCATGAAAACTGCTTTCAGCTGTGGGATATGACTGGGCATCGGTGTAATTTACACTGAAAATTGAATTATTTGTGAATTTGCTCAAAAATTCTGAATTTAAAAGGTCTTGAACCTCCAATGAAGCTTTTTCTGCAAAAGTAAATAGGTCAATATACTCTGGACTTTCTTACTTTTCTGCAACCATTCAAAACTTGCATTTTAAGATTGACATATATTTTCCCTGTGACCTCTTGTTTCCATTTGGCACATCATTTATCTTTCTTCACTTTCTTATCTTCTGTTCTTAATTTCCATTATTCCACTATTTTTGTTTGGAGTTCTATTTTCTATCCCTCTTTTCATTTGCATTTTTCGTGGACATCTACTTGTTTTAATTTATTTTCAGTTACTTTATTATTATTTTCATTTTGTGTAGCGCTCTACAACCACCAAGACAAGAGTTATTTGATATAAATGATACAAATAAAAAGAAATCTATAATTATATTCTCTCTAGGTTTGATAAACAGCTTGTTCTTTTTAAATGAAAAGAATACCAGAAATCCTTTGTAGACGTGGTACATTATTGGGCCACAGGCCACAGTGTCAAATACCTGGTTGCGTTGTATTCAGATTGTCAGTCCTGGTACTTCGCTTCTGGACCTTCTTCTCTTCTCCAGTGTTCTGGCAAGTGGGCAGTATGGTGTAGAGGCCAACCTCTCGGGTCCTTCCGTGAGGAGCAAAACAGAACAGGTACCTGGGGGCCAACTCCCCACCCCACAGCGCAGTTGTTCACCGATTTATGTCATGAAAAGAGAGAGCGCGAGGCTCTGGCTGGAAAAGCTTGATGGTAGATTAGGCAACAACGGCGCTGTAACAGCGGCCGTAAATTCAGAGGCAACTAAATGAGACCAGGTGAAGAAGATGGTACCCTCAGAGCAGGTCAAACCAAGACAAGGCAGGCCAGGCCAGGCAGGACAAAGGCAACGGGGAATAGAGGTATTGAGGAACGAAGGAGTAACAGGAACAGAGCAAGAGGCTAGAACAGGATTGCAAGGCAGGGAGAAGGAAAGGAAAACCAAACAAAAACTCAGCAGTACACCAGTGAGCAAGCATACAGAGCACATTAAGACGCATCTGTTTCCTGTAGCGAGAGGTGTAAATAGCCCTCCGCTCCCGCAGAGAATTCATCGCAGCAGACATCGCTGCCATGGTGATGATAGACACCATGCGCGTGGCTTAATTTTAGGGAAGTAGTGTATTGGCCATGCACATACATACTTGATAGAAACATGGCGGCACCATTATGGGATTGACGGGAAGATGCCCGTCCCTGCCTTGGAGCAGGGGCCAGTGCCCCCCACCACAACCTTGCCCACTAGCCCTTCCGTTCCACAGCCTCCAACGTGGGTACTGCTGCCAGGTAAGGTGACATAGGCCGTAGCGGTGACAGGCCTGGGGCATGACACACACAGATCTCATCCTCAGGCAGTGACAGTATAACCTGTAGAAAATGTATTTAAAGCGAGGAACAGTGTGGTCACATATTGCATTGTGTGAAGGGTAAAGGTGTATTTGGTGAAGACAGGGAATTAAAAAACACATTTTCTCTATTGTGCTTTAATTCTGATTGCCTGTATGGTCTGGTAAAAGGAGATTCTGGTGTCACAAAACCTGGAGCTCTGTCTGTTCCTGTTCTGTTTGATCAATGCATTTCAATTAGATTTTAAAAATATGTTAGGGGAAAATGTATGTTGGGTATAGACAGAACTGACATTGCAAATTAATTACGTTGTGGTAATTGCACCAGGTATCGTCACTTCTCCCCAGAGGGGAGTCATTTCTTATGAGGATAAAGAGGTCAGGCTGTTACCCAAAAGTCCCTTTAGGGTGGTAATATGCGGGAGGACCCCCTACTGGGGATAAGGACATCCACATTAGGGAAAAGCCTTGCTACAACCCTGTTACAGAAGCCCCTACCCTCATGTTCACCCTTTCTCCCACCATTGATCATGTAACTATGTGTTATTGTAAAGCCATGACTGTGACAAATATAGATCATACTCGGATGAAAACAAACATGAGAAGCCATATGCAAAACCAGCCAAGTACTGTAATGAATTGGCTCACTAGAGGCATGAAGAGTGCCAAAGAGACTTTCCAAGATGGTGTTGACATTACGCAAGAGCAGAGTCAACAATATAAAGATGAAAGCAGAATGGACTAGAGGTCTCTCATCCCCAAAGCCAGCAGCATGCAATTCCTGGGAGTTTCAATGAGGAGGACCAGGGATGTGGAGAAGCTGTTCCTCCAGGAGGAAGCTGCGAAGAATGGGACACCGCTACAACGTGCCGGGAGCTGGCTGGGAGCCGACTCAGCAGAAGGAAGAAGCAATAGTGTTGGTGACGCAACTGCCTAAAGGTGGATCGTGAGGTCTGGAAACAGTGCAGAGACCACCAGATGGAGCCTGCCACGGGGCCACGCAGGTGTTGGAAATCGCAGAGGAAGCCGTGTCTCAACAGAGAACAAGGTAACGGGAACAGCAGGAAGACTGGGAGGGGTCTGGGAAGCTAAATCAAGGAGCCAGAGTGCATCAGGAGTTATCCACCTTGTCACAGTGGTATGATATGGCTTTTATATCACGCCTATACACAAGTGTTTCAAGGCGCGACGAGGCAAGGGCTGAACCGAGGCAACGATCTTACTAGCCCAGGTGACATTGAGATTGCGCAAGTGCAGGGGAGGGGAGAAAGTAAAAGTGCACGCCTAAGGGGGAGGGGGCATTGCAATACATAAGATCAACAGTAAAGAATACAGTAAATAAATAAAGACAATAGGTAAAAGTGCAGCCAGCTTGTGGCAAGCGCAGGGGTAAGTGCAGCCATCAAGTGTCAGGAACAGGGGGGACTGTAGGGATACAGAAACAGCCCCCAAGTGTAGGGGTTGCCTGGGAGGCAGTGCAGGTGTTCAGCTGGTGGGGGAGGGGACCTAGGACCGAGATCAGAGGGTATCCAGGTGACCAGTTCAGTTTTAGTCAGGAGTTCAGCAGGGGAGAGGAAGAGAGAAAGCAGAAGTAAAGAGGAAGGTCTTGAGGTGCTTCCGGAACCGCAGATGGTTCTCAAGTTTCAGGGAGGCAGGGAGGCTGTTCCAGAGGGTAGCCCCATCCGACGAAAGAGAACTACCACCAAATCGTTGCTTGGAGAAGCGACTGAACCGGAGGGAGTTGGAGGTGGATGAGTGAAGAGCTTGAAAAGGAAGATATTTAGAAAGAGAGAGTTGGAGGTATTGAGGGCCCAGGCCCCAGAAGGCCTTGTGGACAACACAGAGGGCTTTGAACTTAATCCTTGCAGCCACTGGGAGCCAGTGAAGAGATTTCATCTTGGAGAGATACGATCCCTGGGCTTGAGACCAAGGATAAGCCTCGCAGTCCTGGTCTGGATTAGTTGCAGAGGGCAGAGAGTAGAAGCAGGCAGATTTAGAAAGCGGCTGTTGCAGTAGTCCAGCCTAGAGAGAACCAGAGCTCTGGAGACATTGAGCTTCTGGGGAAAGGAGAGGAAAGGAAGAATACCTCTGAGGAGCTGCAGCTGGTAGTGTGACTTCTTAGAATCGTCAGATATGTGAGGAGAGAAGGAGAGAGTGGAGTCAAAGATGACCCTGGGAGCAGGAAGAGGGCCAAGAGATGCTGGCCAGAGAGCGACAGGAAAGGAGGGAGCAGGTGTGCCGATGAGGAGAATCTCAGTCTTACTGGCATTAAGGCAGAGATTGTTGGTGGCACACCACTCCTGAATAGCAGACAGACAATCAGAGATGAGAGAGGGAGGGAGAAAAGGTGGTGCAAGTGAGCCTGAAAATGAGCTGAGTGTTGTTAACATATCACTGAAAGTTGGGGCAGAGAGCAGCAATGCAGTGGGCAAGAAGTTCCAGGCATTGGTTGAACAGCCAGGGAGTGTGGTTAGACCCATGGGGAACACAACAGGTAGAGATAGTGATAGAGGAGAGGAAGGACCCAAGTTGGACCTGGGAGGGTTGATCGGAGCGGAAAGAGGTCAGCCAAGCCAGGGCCTGATCAGTGATACCCAGGTTATCACAGAGGCAGTTGAGTAGGATGGCATGGTTGACCGTGTCAAAGGCAACCCAAACCATACCATTGAGCCACAGTGCATCAGGAGTTATCTACCTTGTCGCAGTGGTCAGCCAAACACCACTGCTCAAGCAGAGTATATCGGGAATCATCTCCCTCATCGTCAGTGGTCAGTCAAACACCATTGCCCAAGGAGAGAGCACATGGACTCATCTCACTCATCGCAGTGGTCTACCCAATACCACTGAGCAGCAGATTATGTCGGGAGTCATCCCCCTCATTTCAGTGTTCTACCCAATACTGCTGCCCAGGTAGAATGGCACAGGAGCCATCTCCCTCATCAGAGTGGTAAATGGAAGCCATATAAGGCTATATGTTTTTCTATCTCCTGGAAGGAGTTAAAGAGACTAATCCAAGTTTTCTGCAAGAGTGCTTAAAGACTGCTTTGGAGAACTTTGTTTGAAGGACCAGGAAAAGGGAGTCATTCCCCTTGTCCTTTGTGATGGAACTTTGATGAAATTACTTCTACTATAAGATGAAAGAAAGACACCAGGAGGAGGGAGTAGTTCTCCTGGTGAAGGAAACACAAACTTCACTTTACTTAAAGACTTATGTTTAAAGTGTCTATGTTAGATTAGTTGGTTTCTGACAGAGGATGGAGAAAATTTAATTTTGACGGATATTCTGACAATTCAACAAAGTTTTCCTATGTCGAGGCAGGGCACGCGCCTTAGAAGTAGGGAGAGATAGGCTTCTTTATTGATTTAATACAGGTTTGTAGTCTTCAAGATGGCCCCTCCTTGTCAGTCACATTCTTTGACACCGTCACGGCACCCAATTGCTGGACTCCTCTGATCCCCAAAGTGTTTGCTTATAATTTAATTCTGGTTGAATTACCATGTCTTTGAAGATACACAGTTTAGACATTGTGCAAATGTCAGAGGAGGGTCAATGATGTGAGCAAGGGGGCTTAGAGTTGTGCTTTCAAAATATATTCACTTCTAAAGTACTTGCAGTAACTGTTACCTGGACCTGATAATTACATCACAAGATCTCGGAAGCCAGCTATAATGTAGAACCAGGGACTTCTGGGAGGGGTTATGCGAAAAGATGGGCCTAGTGTTGGAGTTTTCTATTCCTAGAAGGGCTTCCCTTTTGGTTCTTGGAGATGTCCCTCAACTAGCAGATCTGTCATTCACAGAGAAGGTTTGGGTACTTAGAAGTAGCATGATAGCTAAATAAATGATCCTGCATGCTTGGAAGTCATCCAAATCCTTCAGCATCGATGATTGGGTGGAGGGATTGCTGATCTTGTCCAAATACGAGAGGGCCATTATCAAATATAAAGGGGAGTCTGACAAATTCGATGATCTTTGGGGGTTGTCCTGGATGCCTATGGCTGATGTGCTCATGGAAGATGTTCCTTGAAATGTTTCATGGAAATGTTTTTGGTTTCATTCCTGGTATTATAATAGTGTCATTGCGTCCTGTTTGCAGGATTTTTGTGTGACACATGCCTGACATGTTTATGAATTTGTTTTTCTTCTTTTCTCTGCTTGGTACTATGTGTATCCTACTCGATATGTCCTGAGGGAAATGACCTGGGGAGATTTGACATTATTGCACTTCAGGAAACTTGGCTCACACGATTATTACTACACCTGCCACCAAGCAATCAATGGGACGTCCAATGGGCGGCTTGTTATTAGCTGTGAAAAAAGCCACTGGTTTGACTTTTGTCTTGTGTCCATCTCCCTCGTCTTGTTTTCAAGTGGCGAGGGTATCTAGAGGCACCTTAACATTCGCTATTGTCAACATATACTGGAGCAAGATAACACTAATAGCAGATTTGTTTTTTAAGCATTTGCTCATTATATTAGACATATTATTCCTGGACCCTGAGTTATCACACACTTTCATCATGGGTGATTTGAATTTACATCTATTTGTTAAAGAGGACCTTGAATTTGCATGTGACGAAAAAATATGGTCGCTAATTATGAAAGAGAGGGGGTTTGTGATGTTGAATGGCATAAAAGCAGCTGATGTTCCGCCTCAGCCTACATGGCACAGAGGCCATCAACAATCCATCTTGGATGATATTTTTCTAAACTCTAACTCCCTGAAATATGCCCTTTCTCTAAAGGTTATTCCTTCAGACTTAAGGGATCACAATTTGCTATATGCTTGTTGTATACTTCCATCGAGTCGAAAGCCCACGCAAGAAAAACAGCACCTGGTAAATGTGGAGGTGAATAATGGTGGTAATCGCTTGCGATGGAATCTGTACAAATTATCCCAACTTAGAACCCAGATTGATAAGACCTGTGATTCACCTCGCCCAGATGGCTCTGATTGTTATGTACAACTAATGCAGATTTTTAAAGAACATAGGTTATCTGATGGCACCATCAGGACTAGACATCGACATGTTTTTGATTGGGAATTGCACCAACGTAAATCCCACCTGAGGCAGAATCTTCGCAATCTGAAGTTTCAATCGAATAGGGAGAGAGTCATGGTAAAAAAACTGTTACAATCGGCATACAAGTCCTGGTTAAAAGAGCGGAGATTTCTCCAGCACCAACGTGATAATGAATACATGCTCAATCAAATTCTATCTAAATCCACGATTGGTATTTGGGCATGCCTGAACAATACAACTTCCAAATCACAGGGTGCTGTACAAATCAACTCAATATCTAATGAAGTCTGGCAGGAATACTTCAGTACCTTGAACTCCTCCCCTTTTGTCAACCTAGAGTGGAATGTTCTTGGTCAAAATCTAGTCCATTAATTTCCAATAGAAGTAGAAGACATTTGTCATTGCATTCACAATTTGAGTCGATCACGGGCAGTTGGACTCGATGGTCTGCATAATGGTATGATGAAGACTCACCCCCAAGAGTGGGCGGAAATACTCCATCAGATTTATAGATATATTTTCATTGTGGGTCGAATTCCTAATTCGTGGAAACAGGCAATCATTCTCCCAGTCTTTAAAAAGGGCAGTAGGGATGAGCCTAAATCCTACCAACCCATTGCACTTTTAGATTGCCCGGGTAAGATATTTGCACGTCTAATCCTGAAGCAATTCAATTTATGGTTAGATGCAAATAACTTTTGTGACCCCTTTCAAACAGGCTTCTTACCCAGTCTTGGTACAGCTGTTAACATCATAACCCTGAATAGTATCTTGTCCCAAGCGCAGCAACATCATCAGGCCTTATACATCGCCTTTATAGATTTTTGTATGGCGTTTGATGCAGTGCCACGGGAACTGTTATACAAAAAACGGATGGATAAGAGATGCCCGTGGTCCATCTCGAAATGGATGATTGGCCTTCATACTGACACCTTTATCCAGGTCAAATTATCCCATGACGGATTACTCTCAGACCCAATACACACTGCCCGTGGACTAAAGCAGGGTTGTTTACTAGCATCTGCTATGTTATTTTTTTATTTCTGACGTTGGAGGCTGTTTCACCAACGTCAGAGGTGATTCCCCAAAAATCAACAGAGTACAAGTGAAACATCTACTTTATGCACATGATATTGTATTTTTCTCCAAAACGCCTAGTGGATTACGAGTGCTTCTGGATGCTCTTGATAAGTACACCCAGAAAAGTTGTATCTTAATCACCAATGCCTTTGAGTTGCACATTAAACATAAAGATTTCCCAAGCCCATTTAATTAAAGTAAAATATTGTACATTTTCCATCTTGCCAATTCTAATGTATAACAAGCAAAAATTAATTCCTTTAATTTTGTATGGATTGGAAGCTTTAATAGGGAAATTTTACCAGTATTGGACAAAATTGGAAGGTGGGTACTGGAAACAAGTATTAAATTGACCAGAATCCAAATCCATATGCTTAGTAAGGCATGAATTGGGTCTGCTCTCATTGTACGCAATGGATAAGGGGAAATTGTGTTGTCTTTATCGGAAATGTTTTTGACTGCCTCAAAAGCTGGTTGTTATGTCTAAAAGCGGATTATCTACTAAATTTGCTGGACTCATTCCCTGTTAGTTGGAGAAGGCAAGCACTGAAGATAATTAATAACACAGGATTCTCGTTAAAGCTGTTACTTGAGAATCCAGACAAAGCCAAGATTCTTCTTTAGGACTATGATTAGATACAGACAAGACGGGCTTGCTTCAAATACCAGAAATGTATGAATAGTCTGCTTACATTAAAACGATATGGCAAAGTGGAAAGTTATCTAACTAGATTCCCTAATCCACAACAGAGGAATGATTACTTACGGTTTCGACTTAATCTGTGGCCTACACATGAACTTTTATATATATACGTAAGATGATTACAATAAGTGATTTACAATGTCACTTTTGTAAAGTCGTACCTGAAACATTGAAGCATCTGTGCACAGAATGTGTTATGCTATTATCACTGCATATTATGCATTTCAGACCATTGTTCGAGGACTATGGTGATTTATCCGTGGCCCGAATTTGGGAGTTAATGTATCACTCCATCAGAAAAAAGGTCAGATATGCGATCCTTAATTTTTTATATAGACTAGGACTGTCAAGGAAAACAATAATGACAAATAAATGATAGTTTTAGTAGTCATGACATAGGGAAAGGTCAACTGTACTGAAGCTTGATGTACATTAATTTGTGCAGCTAGTCGTCTTTTTTAAAAAAAGAATAGTAATTGTAAATGTATATATCAAGAGATGAGGATTTGTATTAATTAGCGTTTGAGTTATTTTATGAAGGATTCCTGACCTTATCTTATCTTATCTTGTTTGCTATTTGGTTTTATAAGTGTTGTGTATAAGAATGTATGTGTTGACTGTCTTATTCATGTTGAAAAGTCAAGAGTTATCTTGATTAAAACAAAAATAAAAAGAAAATAAAAAAAATTATAAATATATGTCCTGACTATTCTAAAGTTGGATAACACTGTTTGTATTGGTTGTGCACTTTTTATTGTGTTGACCTTTGTCATTAATTCATTAATTGGTATTTACAAAAAAGAAACATTTCAATACTATAATGTAGTTGACCATCTCTCAAAGACAAGCCTTACTGCTCAATGGGATAGAGCTGATAAATAAGAACGACATCTACCATGTGTCACCTACTACTCTGGGAGGAAAAGACCTACAGAAACCCCTGACTCCAGTCCCTATGGTCGATGGGTTCACAGGAAACCCGGTCCCAGCCCAAAATATATAGGCCCATTTAACATGCTACCAGAAATGAACTATATCTCCCATAATCCCTCTTTCCTACCAGAGGAAACTCCAGACCAGACTAGGGAAATGCAGTTACTGACTTGGAGGCAGGGTAGGACTTTGGTAACCCACAAGAGGCCTTCCCACCCTCACCTAAGAGTACAGTCAGTCACTAAGCAGAGTAACAGATTGAAGCACATCCCTCAACGGTGCAGTTACTGGATACATAGACCTTCACTTCTTTGCCATACAACCAGAAGCAGTGGGGGAAAAATAGCTCATGTCTCCCTCACAGCTGTAAGACAGGGGGGACAAACTCTTCTGCAGACCCTTTCTCAATTAAAGGCAAGGGGTAGGATAACTAAACTGCACCAAAAACCGGTGAACAAATATTTTTTTGCATCACCACACCTCAAAGGGACAACAAGCGCAACACCAATCTGCAGGCGACAGTGAACAGCCAAATTGAATCCCAGATACGGGAAATCTTCCAGCAGCAGACTGAGACAGTGAGGAGCAGCTGCAGTCTAACTGGAAGCAACAAAACACTCACTCGTATTCCAAGATGGCGGATTTCCTATTTAAAGACTGCAGGGGTTCAGAACTACAGAGCATCCTAGAGTCTGAGCATGCTGAGGCAGTTCAATTGACCCCCGAGAGAGCCAATCCGAAAGGACAATTTAGCTCCAGCCATGTATAAAGGCCAGCTCCCAGGACAAGAGTGTAAAGGAGTTTTGTGGTACAGAGCAGGCAAGTTAAAGAGGAGGAAGATTCCTAGGGGGGCGGGGGGAGAGGCAGATTGTAAAACCTAGAAAAGAGAGGTGGTAACACAGGCAGACTGGAGGATTGGAGGACGCCTCCTAACAGGAGGAGAAGGAGTGTAAGGTACCTCACTCTTGAGATATTACACACGACTCTACACATGAATGGAAGTAACTGGTTTATGCACCTTCAACTGCTCCAGCCTATTTACATAGGGCAGTTTCTTCACTGCCCCAACTGTTCATTATTGTCTCTGTAAGTCAGCAGAAGGAAATCTGGAGTAGTAGCCTGCTATGTCCAGCTCCGTCAGGAGGAGCGCTGGGGTGCTGCCGCTTCCTGCACCGCCCATGCTTTCTCTACCTTACCACATTCTCTCACGCCCGAGCTATGCGTGAAGTCGGGCGAGAATACGGCCGAGACTGTTTCTTGCGAGTCCCTGTCCCCACACTCACCCCAGAAGAAGTAGACGATATTGAGCGTGACATCATATCCCTGGAGAGTGGAATCAGAGACAGTGTACTATGAAAAGGTGAATATGGCAGCACGAGAAAGGACTGCAGCTGTAACGACATAAAGAGCTACCAAAAAAAATGAAGTGAAAGTAAGGCCAGGCCTGAAGCAAGTAGAACAGGATATTCCCCAAGGTGAGGGAATATAACGGAAGAGCAGAGGCCGGGACCAAAGAGAGGGAGAAAACACTCAAGAGAGGGGCAGAGATGCAAACTGTGCTTGGAGGCCAAACCATGAAGAAGCCACCAGAAGAAAGGTCACTTGGGGACTAAACCAGGAAGAAGATAAAACGCAAAAAGGTCAACTAGGGACTGACACAGGAAGAAGGCAGACTCTTGCTAGGACACTTAAAACATCACACCAGTCACATCTTGAATAAACAACGCTAAAAGAATGCATTACCTCCACGTCCACTCTTCCTCGTCACAGTACTTACTTCTTGAGGCCACCGCCTCCGACACAGGACTTTCTTTTATTTCTTTTAATCTCTATAACTCCTCCCCTATAACCACGTCACTTAGTTTTAATTTTTCCTGCCTCTGGCAGGTTGGGCGTTTTTCCCGGCACAGGGCGCTGGGCAACAATGATTGCAGGCCCCCTGGCGGAGCTGTGTGGCGGGCCTTCGGCTCCCTCAGGTGCTGCAATGCTCCCGGGCTCCCTGCGGGGATTGGGCCCGATTGAGCAGGATTGCCTTTCCCAGTTTCTGCGGGGCTGTGGTTGGCGCAGGGCATCGTGGCATGGGTCCTTGGGAGTAATGGGCCCGGGTTAAGGTAAGGAGTTGGGGGCCTGCCAGTGTGGCCGTGCTTTCTCGGTCGGCAGTGCACGGCTTGTCGCCTCCCTTTTTTGATCTCTCTCGACGTTGATCCCGAGGCGGGTGGGCTCCACCTCTGGTACTGCGAGCGGTGTTTCCATGGGAATTAATTGTTGTTTATTTCCTATAGGTTGTTGTTCTTTCAGGCCTCTATTTGAATGTGGGAGCAGTAAGTTGGCATTTGGTTGTATGCAGAGCCTTGGTTCAGTGTACGGAGGACTGTAGTGGTGAAGCAGGCATCCTTTGGTCACTGTTTTTGAAAGTACTCGACATGGGTAAACATTCTGCAAAGAGCAGGCATCTGGTCCTGTCTTCTTCTTCATCTTCCTCTTCACGAGTTATTCAGAAGGAGAAAGAAGAAGGCTAAGTGTTTTTCCCTGACCCGAAGGGAGTTAAAGAATCTACTTGTTATAATTATTCCCATGTATTGCACTGTCCCTGCCCCCTTCCCACGCACTTGCACGATCTGAACGACACCTGGCCTAGTAGGATTGTGACCATCATCCCTTGTTCTCCTCCCTTGCCTCGTCACGCCTTGAAACACTTGTGTATAGGTGCGTTATAAATGCCATATCATATCATACTTAAGCATCATGGAGGGAGTCACGCCTATGCACATGGATACAAGCACCGGCCTCTTCATGTTCCTCATCGGCTGATGCAGAAGGGAAGTTTCTGGACAGAGAGGGAGTGGAGGAGTTGCTTGCTCAAGTTGGGGATTGCATGGGGGTTTCAGAGCCCCTAGTACCGGTGGAGGGGGCTGACCCTTCTATTCGCCAGTATAGTCATACTCCGAGGATGGGGTCGCCATTGGTTTCTGATATCCGGGATAAAATCCTTCGGGAATGGCTTGACCCTTAGAAGATTACAATGCCCTGCTTCATGTCCAAACTTTACCCATTAAAAGGGGGCAAGACTTTGCTGTCTGATCCAGTTGAAGTTAACGATATCCTCTCCAGCCTGGTGGGTCGCTCCTCTATGTCAGCCGAGGAGGCGGCTGTCCGGGCCCCAGTGGACAGCCGGATTAATTCCAGCCTTAAGAAGGTTCATGCTTGGGCAGATCTGGCCCTTAGAGGGAATATCTATGCTTTCTACACAGCTGAAACAGTGCTAAATAGTTTCAGAATATTGAAAAAGGCCGTCGGCAGAGGTTCTAATTGTGCTTCTTTGCTATCGGACATGCAGAGACAGGTTGCACTTTTGTCTGATATGGCTTTTGATGGGATGCGTGGTTCGGCCATGGCCTTGGGGGCAGGCGTGTCTGCCCGGAGGCATGTGCATCTACGGGATTGGAAAACTGATGGTTCTCAGAAGGCTGCTGCCCTGAAACTTCCTTTCAATGGGTCCAAACTGTTTGAGGATTCCCCTGATGATAAGGTGCATAAAGTATTTAGGGCGGACAAACATGCTGACAAATTGCGATGCAAGCCTCCTTCGATGGATAAGAAGTCTTCCTCTAGTGCTGGTGCGATGACCAGCAGGTCCTTCCACGGGTCCTCATCACATTCTTTTTGGAGAGCAAGGGGGGGGTCGTGGTCCTACACGCACCTCGCGTCTTGGTCCGGTACCCATGTTCTGACAGTTTGGACATGCCGGTAGGCGGGCGGCTCTGGCAGTTTTTTCCGGTGTGGGAACGATGGTGCTCAGATTCCTGAGTTCTGGGTTCTGGACATGGTTTGGAGGGGTTATCAAGTAATTTTCCTGTCTCCATCTGTCCAGGATTGTATGGTTCGGACTGTGGTTCCCAGGACATGGATCAAGAGGTTGGCTATGGAAACTGCTCTCTCCGAATTGAGGTTGAAGGCAGCCATCATGCCCGTTCCTCTTCCTGTTCGGGGTCAGGGTTTCTACTCACGGGTATTCCTGGTCCCCAAACCTTTGGGGAAGTATTGCCTAATTTTAGACCTCAAAGCTCTGAACTGCATCGTCCGGAAGGAACACTTCTAACTGGAAACTTTGCAGAAAATTCTTCCAATGTTGTACAGGGGGGATTGGATGGCATCTCTGGATCTCCAGGATGATGGCTCGCCACCCCTGGCACATGAAGTTCTTCCACTTTGCAGTAGGATCCTGACATTTTCAGTTCAGAGTGCTCCCGTTCGGTCTGCTATCAGCCTCAGAGTGTTCACCAAGCTGGTGGCTCTCATGGTGGCGCATTTGCATCTGCGGGGCATTCAGATTTTTCCCTACCTGGACGATTAGTCGATCAAAGCGTCCTGCCAGCAAACTGTCATGACTCATCTCCGACTGGTCTGCCAGGCATTGCAGGACTGGGGATTCCTGGTGAACTGGCAGAAGTCTCAGCTGGAGCCTTCTCAGAATCTAGTTTTCATTGGGCAGAGATTTGCACCAAGATGGGGAGGGTGTTCTTGTCCGAGGAGAGGGTCTGTCACTTCCTGGCTGTTCTGGCAGGGTTCTCAGGAGGCAGTATGTCTCGGTTCGCCTGTTGCTCAAGTTGCAGGGGCACATGGGGTCTTATGTGTTTCTGGTTCCATGGGCCTGTCTTCATTTACGTCCTCTGGTGTCTAATCATCTCTCCCACTGGCTCCTGACGTCTAAAGCTTTCGAGGCTTTGATTCTGGTGTCCCCAGCACTGCGGAACTCCCTGATGTGGTGGTTGGGGTTCTGTATCTATGGGCTGGGATGTCCCTGGTCCTTCCTCTTGTGACCACTCTTACTACTGATGCCAGCGGAAGGGGTTGGGGGCTACATTTGGGGTCCTCTCAGCTCAAGGGTTGTGGGATCCAGAGGAGAGCCGTCGATCATGCAATTGGCGAGAGTAGTGTGCCATTCTCTGAGCTCTGGTGTACTTCAAGAGGTTTCTGGAAGGCCGGGCAGTTTTGGTCCGGACAGACAATACAAGGGCCTTGGCATATGTCAACCGTCAGAGGGTTCCGGTCTCTCCTTGAATGCTCCGGCAGCTCAGATATGCGCCAGGGGGGAATCGCATGTGGTGTCCCTGGTGGCCTCACATATCAGGGGGGTCGACAATGTTCGAACGGATCTTCTCAGCCGCCGGTTTCCCTCCTCTGCGGAACTGGTCCTATCAGGTCTTTGCAGAGATCTGTGTCAGAATCGGGTCCCCGGTTCTAGATCTGTTTGCGTCTCTGGCCTGGGCAAAGGTTCCCCTCTTTTTTTTTTTTATTGAATATAGTTGAAATTACATCAACTTTTTCAATTTATACAGATTAGAAAACCATATAAATTCATAACATGCTGTACAATCATCATCATTCTAGGTTCAAGGCCTGTAAAAAATTAATTGTTGCAATTCTTATACTCATACATTCAGTGGCTGCCAAGGCGACCCATCTATTTTTTGGATCAAGTTGAGCAAAGTATGCAAAATGATTAACAAAGTGCAATTTTCTTAAAGTACTAAGTGCCGGACATTCCAATATTAAGTGTTGAAGAGATTCTACAATCATAACATTTTTACAGAACCGACACCAGTTAAGGTCAGAAGAGATTTGTTTCCTTCTTGTTTTAACCTCACGGGTGGGCCAGATGTTAAACCTCAAACGAAGAATGGCAGTTCTTAGGGCAGCAGATGGTGCTAAGCATAAATAAGAAGCAATGTTTTTAAAACGTTTTGGGCCAAAGATTGTAGAATCAAAGTCTTTATAAGTTAGACACTGAGTTCTGGTGTCAATCCAGTCCATCATATACACCTTCTTCTTTGCTTGCTCTGGATGAGCAGTAAGGAGTTCAAGTGATATGTCGGCATGCACCATGATTGTTAATATTTTCGTAGACCAGTATTTCGGAAATATTTCTGTAGAATTGAGCAAATAGCTTGAAATGGTGGATAATGTGGAGTTACCATATGTAGATAATAGACATTTGCGAAATAAGGCACATAGGCGCCAGTTATATAATGCACTTAGAGAAATTATTCCCAATTCATATCTTATTAACACACCAGGAATACATTGAGGTAAATTTAAAATTGCACGCCAAAACTTGGCTTCTAAAAGATTAAGAAACCCTGAGGGGACAATTAGTGTTTCCAGACCATAAAGGATGGTTGCTACGACATTCTGGTCCCAATAAGTAATGGCAGCTTTCATGGAAAATTTACCATATTTAGAAGTGATTACTCGTGTCTGACAGATTGCCGTGGTTAACTTCTGCTTAATTTTATTTAGATGTGAGTCTAACGTTGGGCTGCCCTCAAAGATAAGGCCCAAATAAACATAATTTGGTACCATCTTTAAGGGAGTCCCCTCGATCTGCCAGTTCATTAAGTGTTTGCGTGAGCCTTTAGGAACATACGCGACAATTTGTGTTTTACTCGTGTTTACTACCAATTCATTTTCTTTGAAATAAGAGCATAGGACTGACAGAAGATTGCGTAAACCACTTGAAGTTTTTGATACCAACACAAGATCGTCCGCATACCATAAGGCACAAATTGTTACATTGTTCAATTTAGGAGCATCAGCGATTACTTTGCAAAAAATGTCACGTACATCATTAATGAAGAAATTGAATAAGGCAGCCGCTAAAATGCATCCCTGTTTCAGCCCTCTATACGATGGAATTGGGGTTGATAGAAGCCCCTCAGAGTTTAGCCTTACATAGACCTTGGTTGTGAGTGGAGGGCAAAAATAATGTCAATAAGAGTGGATGGGCAGTCCGCTTTGATTAACTTATCTATAAGTTTTGGTCTTGAGACCGAATCAAAAGCGGAATGAAGATCTACGAACGCAAAATATCTGGCTTGCTTCTTATGAATTGCTTGTTGTTTTATAGCATTTAAAGTTATTAAATTAACGCCCGTGCCTAGACCTGCCACGAAACCAGTTTGTGCTGGGTCACGTTGATTTACTTTATTCGACCAAGCATTAAAATCTCTTAGCACCAGTCTACAAAAAAAAATTCCCGGCACGTCTAGTAACGTTATTGGACGATAATTTTTAGGATTCATTTGATCACCTTTTTTATAGACCGGAATGATTACAGAAGAACGCCATGATTGCGGAATATTTTTATTTGGAATATATGATGGAAAGTATTATTCAAGATTAGTGCCCACTCTGTTATGTTTTGTTTGAGCATTACATTGGTCAGCCCATCCAGGCCTGCCGCTCTAGATGATGAAGAAGCTTTGATAAAGGCTTGAATAGCAAATCTTGTACAATGTAAAGACCAACTGTTTACAACGTTACTATTGTAATTATAGTAATTCATCATAGGATCGTCGTATAAGGACGAAAAATGTGTAACCCACATCAATTCAGGGACGCCATTGAGCTGCACATGATCTTGGGATGAGATGTTGCATTTATTCAACAGCTCCCAGATCAAGGCTGAATTTTTACCACGGCAAGCTGATAGAAAGCATTCACTATCTAGTTGATACAAGGTAGCTCTCCTTACTCGAACCCAATTTCGATATCTCGAAGAAGCGACTTTAACTGCCTTAATTCGATCAATTATGGGTAATTTCTGATAATTTCTGATCTCTCTTCTGTAGGCTTTCTTTCGTTCACAGAGAGCTAGATCAAAGCCATGAACATGTCTTTTAACTGGTTTACTACAAACAGGATAAAGATTTGCAAAGGTGCTTAAGATATCTATATAAGAACCAGGCTTGTGAGAGCCTTGATTTTTTAGACCGAGGTGGTTTGGGGGTGGATGCCCTCTCAGTTCAGTGGCCTCGGGGTCTCCTTTATGCCTTTCCACCTATTCCCCTTCTGCTCAAGGTGGTTCAGAGCATCAGAGTTTCCAGGGTAACTGTGTTGTTGATAGCTCTATTCTGGCCCCGCCGGAGTTGGTTCCCCTCTCTGTTGGAGCTTTGGTCCCGGGAACCTTGGCTGGTTCCGAAGTGGCCTTGTCCCTTTCAAGGGGATCTGCAGTCGGAAGTCCGCCGGATGCAATGGGCAGTGTAGCTATTGCACGGTCTATCTCAGGGTTCTCAGGTCCCGTGGTCGAGTCTATAATGAATGCTCTTATACCCTCCACTCTGAAGGAATACGGCACGCATTGGGGCCATTTGCAGGACTGGTGTGGGCCATCTGGAATCCCACCCCTGAGTGCTGATCTTCCTGCTATCCTCCAATTCCTCCGGGAAGGTTGTGCCAAGGGTTTAGCGGTCTCCACTCTGCGTTCTCAATGGGCTTCCATTAAATTCCTCTTGGGGGACTCTGATGGTCACCTGGATAGGGAGGTGTTAGTGGGGAAGTTGTTGCAGGGTTTTTCTTCTTCCCGGCCTTGTGCTTATAAGGGACTTCCCCCTTGGGACCTCCCTCTTGTTTTACGATTCCTTCAAGGGCCTCCTTTTGAGCCCATTTCTGAGATTGACATTAAACATCTTATGCTGAAGACTGCCTTTCTTATTGCTATCACTTCTGCCCGTAGGCTGGGGGAGATCGGGGCTCTATTGTGTCATCCCCCTGTTTTGAGGGTGCTGCCGGATTCAGTGGTACTGAGGTGTTATACGAAGTTCCTTCCTAAGGTTGTGTCTCGTTTTCACGCCTCAGGATCTGGTTCTCCCTGCATTTTATCAGAATCCACAAACACCAGAGGAGGTGGCCTGGCATGCCACAGATGTGCAGCGGGCGTTGTTGGAGTATTTGGCGCAGACTGCCCTCTTTCGCAAATCTGATAGCCTCCTAGTTAATGGTGATGGTCGCAAGGCTTCGGTGGTCTCCATTAGCCGTTGGATCAGGGCTGTTGTCTCCATGGCCTATGTGGCGGAGGGGCTCCCTGTGCCCACGCATATTCAGGGACGGTCCACCAGGTTTGGCGGCTTCTTGGGCTGATGCACGGGGGGTTTCTCTGCAGGAGATTTGTAGGGCTGCCACCTTGGCTGGTCAGAGCACTTTCGTCAACCACTATCGGTTGAATGTCTCCCACTGGGGGTCGTGTTCCTTCGGGGTTGGGGTTTTGTCGGTGGGGATGTGATTTTGGAGTCATTAAATGTGTGCGTTTCTGCACTGTTTTGGCTTCTTGTCCCATTGGGACCTTTTTCCCCCATTGCTGCTGTGGTATGCCTCATGAAGTAAGTACTGCGATGAGGAAGTGTGGACGTGGAGGTAATGCTCTGATTACTTACTGGTAATCTTCATTACTCCTAGTCATACTCTTCCTCGTCACAGTAATGACGACCCACCCTGTGGGGAAGGTCCCATGCTCCGGCTTGGTAATATGAAAACTAAGTGACGTGGTTATGGGGGAGGAGTTATAGGGATTAAAACAAATAATTGAAGGTCCTGTGTCTGAGGCGGAGGCCTCATGAAGTCAGTACTGTGACGAGGAAGGGTGGGAGTAATGAAGATTACCAATAAGTAATCAGAGCATTTCTCCCGTCGCATGTAACTGCTCCTTACAGTTCTAACTCGCTACCATGCTCCAAACACTTTCGTTTTTTTTTCTCTCCAAGAATCCTATTATTAGAGCTCTTTATCGTCCCACGAGTCTCTCTTGGGAGGAAACACTTTCAGACAAGCGTAACATGACCTAGCAGAGGTTTCGCTTATTTTTAAGAAAGCAACAACAGGTCTTGAAGACATAATATGCTTCACGGTTCTGCCATCTACTGGACAATGTAAATATTGCATCCAGTCCATTTAACAAAGGGCCAGACAGACTTCAGTTGGTGCAGCTCTCCAGCGGCGGTAACCGGATGGAGTGGTTTTATCGCTTGAGGTTTTCCCGTTATAATAAATCGTTCTCCAGGACCTGCTGGGAGCAGCTTGTGGAGATCAGAGACCATGTGCTAAAAATTAGAGCTCCCGTTCAACCCCCCTAAATTCACACAATTGCTTGTTGTGAAATCTCCAACCAGAGAGAAAATACTTCGCCCTTTCGACATTATGTTTTCCGCACCTCCCAGGCATCAATGTTCACATGAACTTTTAAAACCAAACTTCCAGAAATTGCGAATCTTCGCGAACCATGGAAAGAGTCAATGTTGGGTTTAGTCTCAAATTGGTTTGTATCCGAGCCCATTGTCCCATACTTGCCAACCCTACCGATTTAGGCGGTAGGATACCGCTTTTTAAGCAGTCCTACCGCCTACCGATTTTTTTACACCAAATACCGATTTTTTGTGGTAAAAAAAAAAAAAAATTTTTTTTTTACATTTTTTTTTTTTTTGCCCACGCCAGCTCGGGGGAGTCTTTCAAGGGCTCCCCCGAGCTGGCGTACCGGGAGAATGCCCGGCATGCAGGCTTTTAATGTCAAAAGCACCCACGGCGGTGGGCTAAAGGGCCCCTCCGCCGCGGGTGCCTTTGGCAAAAGGCGCCATTAGTCCCCCACCACGCCAGCTTGGGGGAGTCTTTCAAGGACTTCCCCGAGCTGGCATAGCGGGAGAAGGCGTGGCATGCAGGCTGTTAATGTCAAAGACACCCACGGCGGTGGGCTAAAAGCGCCCCTCCGCCGCAGGTGCCTTTGGCAAAAGGCGCCATTAGCCCCCCACCACGCCAACTCGGGGGAGTCTTTCAAGGACTTCCCCGAGCTGGCGTAGTGGGAGAAGGCGCGGCATGCAGGCTGTTAATGTCAAAGGCACTCACAGCGGTGGGCTAAAAGCGCCCCTCCGCCGCGGGTGCCTTTGGCAAAAGGCACCATTAGCCCCCCACCACGCCAACTCGGGGGAGTTTTTCAAGGACTTCCCCGAGCTGGCGTAGCGGGAGAAGGCGCGGCATGCAGGCTGTTAATGTCAAAGGCACCCACGGCGGTGGGCTAAAAGCGCCCCTCCGCCGCGGGTGCCTTTGGCAAAAGGCGCCATTAGCCCCCCACCACGCCAACTCGGGGGAGTCTTTCAAGGACTTCCCTGAGCTTGCGTAGCGGGAGAAGGCGCAGCATGCAGGCTGTTAATGTTAAAGGCACTCACAGCGGTGGGCTAAAAGCGCCCCTCCGCCGCGGGTGCCTTTGGCAAAAGGCGCCATTAGCCCCCCACCACGCCAACTCGGGGGAGTTTTTCAAGGACTTCCCCGAGCTGGCGTAGCGGGAGAAGGCGTGGCATGCAGGCTATTAATGTCAAAGGCACCCACGGCGGTGGGCTAAAAGCGCCCCTCCGCCGCGGGTGCCTTTGGCAAAAGGCGCCATTAGCCCCCCACCACGCCAACTCGGGGGAGTCTTTCAAGGACTTCCCCGAGCTGGCGTAGCGGGAGAAGGCGCGGCATGCAGGCTGTTAATGTCAAAGGCACTCACAGCGGTGGGCTAAAAGCGCCCCTCCGCCGCGGGTGCCTTTGGCAAAAGGCGCCATTAGCCCCCCACCACGCCAACTCGGGGGAGTTTTTCAAGGACTTCCCCGAGCTGGCGTAGCGGGAGAAGGCGCGGCATGCAGGCTGTTAATGTCAAAGGCACCCACGGCGGTGGGCTAAAAGCGCCCCTCCGCCGCGGGTGCCTTTGGCAAAAGGCGCCATTAGCCCCCCACCACGCCAACTCGGGGGAGTCTTTCAAGGACTTCCCTGAGCTTGCGTAGCGGGAGAAGGCGCAGCATGCAGGCTTTTAATGTCAAAGGCACCCACAGCGGTGGGCTAAAAGCGCCCCTCCGCCGCGGGTGCCTTTGGCAAAAGGCGCCATTAGCCCCCCACCACGCCAACTTGGGGGAGTCTTTCAAGGACTTCCCTGAGCTTGCGTAGCGGGAGAAGGCGCAGCATGCAGGCTTTTAATGTCAAAGGCACCCACGGCGGTGGGCTAAAAGCGCCCCTCCACCGCGGGTGCCTTTTGGCCAAAGGCGCCATTAGCCCCCCACCACGCCAGCTCGGGGGAGTCTTTCAAGGACTTCCCCGTGCTGGCGTAGCGGGAGAAGGCGCAGCATGCAGGCCATTGATGTAAAAGGCGCCCACGGCGGTGGGCTAAGGGCGCCCCTCCGCCGCGAGTGCCTTTCACAAAAGGCGCCATTAGCCCCCCACCACGTCAACTCCGGTGAGTCTTTCAAGGGCTCCCCCGAGCTGGCGTGATGGCAGAAGGCGTGGCAGGCGCCTCATTGTCATTGAATGCGGGCTCATTCAATGACAATGGGCTGCTGATGCGCCCTATTCCTATCATTACCTCCTCGCCTGACTATTTTTGAAACTTTAAGATTCCTACAGATTTTTGGTCACAGAATGTTGGCATGTATGTTGTCCAAAAAGAAGTTGTATTTTTAACTTTGAGTGACAGACCCATTTCTGCAGAATGCAGATGCAGCCTGTTGGTGTTTCCTACGGCCACTGAGGGGCAGTCTATTCCCACAGCCGCCTGGGAAAAACTGGAGCCACGCTCGGGAGTTGTGTGTAAGAGCTGCACCCTGTGTTCACTCTTCATATTTATTGGCGTAAGTCACGAGTCTCACGCTAACATGTATGATCCCGCTCGTATAACCCATTTTGAATACACAATATTGTTATGGTCCCAGACAGCCGGACCCTGCTGGTGGAGAGCTCTGATGTGTTGTGTAGTGAACCTTCCCATGTGTGTTTCCCCTTTAAGGGGATGTGTCCCACCCAGAGGCATTGCCCTTTTAAGATGGGTCATGAGTGTAGTGCTGTCCCCTTTAAGGGAATAGCACGGCGGCGGCGTGACGTTGCATGCCACCACGTGCCTTATAAATAAAGGGGGCGTTCCCGGCCGCGGCATTCGCGACCGGTGAGCCCGAGCCTGTTGCTTCGCCTCAGTGTGAGTCTCTGGAGAGGAGGGAGGCCAGGGGCTCACGGAGCACGACGGTGGGGGCCAGGGATTCCCCCACCAACCTATAACAGTGGCGACGAGGCCACAACATGCCCGGACCCGGTGGTGATTATTAAATTCAATTTTTTTCACCGAATGAGGGAAGGATCCCTCGTTTAACGCTTGGGGGGAGGGGCAGCCCACGCGGCAGCGGCCATTGTGTCCCCTCAACTCTGAAACTTCACAGAGCTCCAGTGGGGCCTGTGAGTGCCATCCAGGCACAATTTTTTGACTTTTGGACAGTGGACCGCTACCCCTACATGGACATGCCTGATTTTTACAACATTTTGTGATTTTTAGGTGTATTTTCACCTAGTGAAGTGAAGGCCCTGGGAGGATATTTGCTATCCTGGGACTCCTACCTTAGGCCTCACTGGCACAATTTTTGGACACTCCTCAATTGCTGGACAACCTACCAACTGGACACTGGTCAAGTACTACTGCTGGAAGGTGAGTGCCTGTGCACTGGTGAAGGACATGGTGGGGAGTTCTGAAGATCAAGGAGGACTGGAGGCCTGAGATCCTTGTCTGGAAGGTGGAAGACCAAGCTGGCTGGGTGAGTTGCGGCCCCTGTACATGAAGAAGGGGTTCCTGTGTGCTCTAACCCATGAATGACCAGGCAAATCAGGACGGGCCAGGCTGTCCCACAAGTGCAAGTGCCTCCACCACTACTACCTCCAGCAATGGCCCAGACCAGGGCCCCGGCGGCGCTACCACCCATACCCGATTTTGACGTGTCTGGCCCCCATCTAGCCTGGGGCCCTGTTGGAGGCAATGGGTTGATCGCCTAGACATGTATTTTCGGGCTACTATGGAAACCAGCAACGAAAGCAAGCTGGCCACATTACTGTATGCCGCCGGCCCAGCTGCACACGATATTTTTGACTCTCTTCAGCCAACGGACAACTCATATGCAGAAGCAAAGACAGCCCTGCATAACTATTTCCTTCCACTGGCCAATGCGGACGAGAGTTTTGTGATGCTCTCCACCAAACAGAAAGAGGAGGAGACCCTCGACACATTTTATGGTCGCCTCAGGAGACTCTCTGTGGCCTGTGCATGGGGCAACCCTGATGACATGTTCAGAAATCAGCTGATCCAAGGGTGCTCCTCAGGCAAGTTGAGGAGGCAGGTGCTGAGGGAACCTGGAATCACCCTTCCCCGCATCCTGGAGCTGGGCCACTGCCAGGAGATTTCTGAGGTACGAGCCTCAAGGATGGAGGCGGGGTCCCGCGCAGCCAAGTCTGAAGAGGTGTGTGCTGTGGGTCGGGGTGGCAGAGGTGCCCGGAGACAGCCTGGCAATTTCTGTGACGGGGGTGGGAAGCCAGGCGAAGCATGCCAAAAGTGTGGGTACGACCTGCCCCACCTTGGTGAATGCCCAGCCTCAGGGAGGCCATGTGGACGGTGTGGCATGATGACACAAGGGTGTGCTGAGCGTCCCTGCCGGGGATGGTATTAAGAAGCCCAGTGCGACCCGGGCTGTTTAGACAATCTCACCCTCCAAATGTTGCCTAAGTAGATCAAGGGGAGGAAAGTGCTCAACCTGACGAGGAGGAGGAAGAAGATGAGAATATCTTCTTTGTATCAAGCATTGATGCCCTCCAGTCCAAGGGCCGCAGACAGCATAGATGCATCGTGGCAGTAAACTACTCTCCGGTATCGGTGCTGGTGGACACGGTGGCCTCAGTCAATGTCATGGCCCGTCAGCATTATGATGCCATGCCCTGCCCGCCCAGATTGTCATTTCCGAAGGCGCGCATTTTCACATTCGGGGGATCACATCCTATTCCCCTGGATGGTGCATTTGTGGCTAGGGTACGGTATGGGAGCTCAAAATCAAGGCAAGGTTTTATGTCACCCCAGTCAGTACCAACACCCTTCTGAGCTATGCAGCGGCCTAAGCCCTCGGACCAGTCAGCTTTGCATACTCTGTGTATGTGGAGGACATCCAAACACTGCTGGAAAAGTACACAGGCCTGTTCCAAGGGTTTGGCCCCATGGTTGGGGATCCAGTGCGACTTCACATTGATGAGTCGGTGCAGCCAATTGCCCTCAAGCACTGCAGGGTGCCTTTCCACCTGAGGGAATTGGTAGACAAAGAACTAGACAACCTGGTGAACCTGGACATCATAGAGGAGGTGGAAGGTCCGATGCCTTGGGTGTCTCCAATTGTTGTGGCAAGAAAACCTAAGCAACCTGACTCTGTACGAAACTGTGTAGATATGAGGCTTCCCAATAAAGCCATCAGGAGGGAACGTCGTATCACACCCACGATTGATGACATTATCGCGGAACTGTAGGGAGTTCACTTCTTTTCAAAGCTCGATCTAAGGGCAGGTTACCACCAAGTCCTCCTGCATCCAGAGTCGAGGTACATCATGACTTTCAATACCCACCGGGGTCTATACCGGTACAAGCGACTCAGCTTTGAGGTCTCCTCCGCAGCGGAGGTATTCCAAAACATTATCAGGGGGGGCGCTTGCGGACCCAGAGGGTGTTTTCAACATCCGTGACGACATCCTGGTGTTCGCCAAGTCAGATGTGGACCATCTGCGAAGACTCACGAAGGCTTTCGAGAGGCTTCAGTCACTTGGCCTAACATTCCACTGTGAAAAATGTGAATTCCTGAGGACGAGCATAGAGTTCTTTGGATTCATGTTCAAGGAGGGGGGAGTGTCTCCGGACCCCAGGAAGGTGAAAGACATCAAGGACGCGAAACCACCTGAGAATGGGTCTGAAGTGAGAAACTTCCTGGGGATGGTCACCTACTATGGCCGGTTTATCAGAAACCTTTCATCCAGGTCAGAGCCGCTACGGGCACTCACCAAGAAGGAAACGGCGTGGCAGTGGGGACCGTTGGAACAGGCAGTGTTCGAGGACATTAAAAGTGCCCTCACTGAGGAAGACACAATTTTTTTACCCGGCCCTGCAATCTGAGATTGTCGTGGACGCCAGCCCGTTTGGCCTCGGAGCGGTTCTGACGCAAGTGGGGCAAGACTCCAGTGTCCGCCCCGTGGCCTATGCCAGCAAGGCCCTGTCTGACACCGAGCAGTGATACCCGCAGAGAGAGCGAGAAGCGCTTGCTCTCCTATGGGGATGCAGCCACTTCCGGCTATACATCCTGGGAAGGCCGGTGACCTTGGTGACCAACCACAAGCCCCTGCTGCCGATCCTGCCCGGCTCATGCTCAAAACCACCAGCGAGGATTGAGAAGTGGATGCTGGCCCTGTTGGAATACAGGGTCTCGTTAGTTTATCGGCCGGGTGCCAACAATGCGGCCGACTACCTCTCTCGCCATCCGGGGAGTCACCAGGAGGGAAAAGCGGACAACTGCGTGGAAGAGGCCAGTGACCATATTCAGCTGGTGGTCGAAGCAGCCACTCCGAATGCGTTACCAGTGGAAGATATGGAAGCCGCAGCGGCCAACGACGAGTGCTTCTGCATACTAAAGGCGGCCCTGCAGCAGGGTTCATGGAAGAGTGTCCTGAAGTCGCTGGCTGGCGCACACAGGAAGCAAAGATGGTCTTTGAGCAGCTGTGGAGAGTGCGGGAGGAGCTGTCATTCTCAGAAAAAGGACTGCTGCTGAGAGGTGACTGAATCGTGCTCCCGCAGGCTAAAGTACAGGAGGTGATAGGCCTGGCAGACTAAGGCCATCAAGGGGCTGCAAAGACCAAAGCCCGACTACGCCTCAAGGTCTGGTTCTCCGAGCTAGAAAAACAGGTGGACGACTATGTTGCATCATGTGTGTGGTTTCAGGCAGCATCGTCTGCCCAGAGGGAGCCTGCCATAGAGGCCATGCCACGTGGCACGCGACCCTGGGAGGTGGTTCATGCTGATTTTGGGTCCACGTCGCAGGGGATCCACTTCCTGGTGGTGGTGGATGAGTACTCCAGATACCCGGAGGTGGAGTTCATCCAGTCGGTTGCCTTTGAGCACGTGGTGGTGGTGGTGGTGGAAAAGGTGTTCGGAGCCCATGGTCTCCCCACAGTGCTCTGTTCGGACAATGGTGCCCCATTTCAAGGAGAACGGTTTGCGGCCCTAATGGAAGGATATGGGGTGCACCATAGGAAGGTTACGCCCCAGTGGCCACGTGCCAATGGAGAGGCAGAAAGGATGATGCGCACGCTAAACAAGGTCTTTCAGATCGCGCAAGGACAGAGTCTGGAGAGGGCACTCTATCAATTTCTGAGGTGTATAGAACAATCCCGCACACCTCAATGCAAGTGGCCCTCGCCAAAGCCCTTTTCAAGCTTTGCCCGAGAGTGCTGCTACCGGAAGTGGGGTAGAAGGAGCCGGCGGTCATCGACATGCAACAAGTGGAGCTGGAGCGGCAATTAAGAACTGCACAAGAGAATGAGAGGAGAGGTCTACAACAACAACTCGTGCCCAGGGACGAGGTCCTGATAAGGAACAGGCACCTCCGTGGAAAACTGTCACTAACTTATGAGCCTGAGCAGCTTGACGTGATAGCAGTCAAGGGGTCCATGGTGACCGCGTCAGACGGTCGATCCTCAGTCACCCGGAACATTAGCTTCTTCAAGAAGCTGGGGGAGCCCAGGGCAGAGGCGCCAGCAGACCAGGACTGTGTGGACATACCCGACAAGGGTGGGGGTGCCAAGCCACTCCCTTGATCCCCGGTGAGGACACCAGCTGACATTGCGACCCCTAACCCCGAGGCGAGCAGGAGGTACCCCAGAGGACAGGGCAACGGAAACCTGCTTGTTTCAGTGACTTTGTATTGGACTCATGGCGGGGCCCGACATGGAGGCACCTGCGGAGTGGGGGAAGAGGGGCGGCTGTGAATAAAGGGGCTCATTTGGGAGTTAGCTGTTTGGGTTAAGGGTGTTAGTGTGGTGTAGATGCTCATTGCAGTTGTGTAGAGTGTGATGTTATTGTGTAGTGCTGTCCCCTTTAAGGGAATAGCACGCAGCGGCTTGACGTTGCACTCCGTCGCGTGCTTTATAAATAAAGGGGGCATTCCCGGCTGTGGCATTCGCGACCGGGGAACCCGAGCCTGTTGCTTCGCCTCCGTGTGAGTCTCTGGAGAGGAGGGAGGCCCGGGGCTCACTGAGCCCGACGGTGGGGGTCAGGGATTCCCCCAGCAACTTATAACAATGATTGCGTCATGGCCCCACTTAATAAAAGGGAGCCCTGCAGGCACATGCAAGAGAACGGCCGCAGACTCCTTAACGGATTGATCTGAGTGTGTGACTCTCATTGAGGCCTGCAGGCCCACCCTGAGTAAGCAGGGCCTGCAGGCCAGGTTGCCGTGGGGCCCCCTGCCAAGAAGACAGCCAGGGTCCGCAGAAGCCGGCAGGGCCAGACGTGCCACCCCTAGAGGTACAAAGCCTCCTAGGTGCTGGCATCCCATAGCACCTCAGAGTGGGGGCTGGAGTGATGTCCTCGACCAGCCCCACCCATCAATCCTCAGAGGTATAATGCCTCTGTGACACTGGTGTCCCATAGTGTCCCGGGGGGCTGGTTCGATGTCCATGGCCAGCCCTCCCCCCTAACATGATGGACAGGGCCACTGTGCAGCTCTTGCTCTGCGCTAAATAACATGCTGGAGTCATAGTAGCATACGACTGCCAAGCCTTTCGACCCTTTATTGAAGCCGTCACGTATTGTTGCAGCACATGTCAAGTCACAACATCCCATGCCAGGGGAATTAAAGTAAAATAATGACAGCACAGTAACCACAACGATAACTTGTGGTGTTGCCCCCCTCCACTTACAACCCACATTGTCCGTTAATACACTTGGGGATAGTGGGCCAACTCAACGACACACACGTACAACTTTATTAGTTCATGATCATTGGGTGATGGTAGGAAAAATCTGCACCCGGGACACCGGGGGCTACATCTGCTGGGTGTTCATTGCTGGGGCCGTGGGGAAGATATTTTGGGAAGCACACCAGAGCTCATAGGGGACATAGGCTTAAATACATTTGGCAGCTCACATTACTCCGTTCTGGCTGGGGGTGGCTCCTTTCCTCCTCTGTGCCGGCAAGGTCACGCTGCATCTACCCTCCTCCAGGAGGGAGATGAATGTATTCCACTGCGCTACTGGCCACGTAGGTTCTCCCCCAGGCCTTTTACTGCGGCTCCTGTGCTTTCCCTGGCCGCTCAAGCACCTCCCTCCGGGAAGACCACGGCCCTGTGTGATAGGGGCTGGGTCAACTGGTGGCCACCGTTGAGGCCACTTCCATTTCCTTTCTCCCCCAGGCAGAAAGCAATGATTTGAATGCGGCGGCAGAGGTCACTCCTGGGCAGGAACCTTTCTTCACTTAGTGCAGCATTACGCTGCTTTTCACGGCACTGCTGCGGTTGCACCACTTTCTTCCTGCACCATGCCAGAGTCACCAGTGTTTGCGGGAGGTGTGCTGGAGGCTGAGATCTGGGCTGCGCTTCCTCAAGCAGGGTTATATGTTCATTTCCATTTGGACGGTTCTCTATTCTACCCGTCCTTACATTTTACCGCTCCAAAGTAGTGCCCACGTTGTTTTATGGAGCCGATGCAATGCCATATATTCTGGGAAAAACGTGGATTTTACTAGAGAGCCTCTTTTGGAAAAAAGTTCTTGGCCTTCCTCAATCTGTGCCAATGCAAATAATAAGACGAGGGCTGGGTCTGTCATCGCTGAAGTCAATTGTCCTATGGAAGAGTCTGAATTTATTCAGGAAAGACTTTGTACCCGGACATTCTGAGATTTTGGAAAGGTTGCGCAAGGAAATTATAGCATCCCAGATTGTGCTACTACAACACTGGGGGAAACCATGTGTCAGGAGTTGAAAGAAATTGGAAGTTCGTTAGAAGAGCTAATTGCCAATCCCATGCGATGTAAAAAGAAATTAAGAACATGCGACTGGATTCAAATTTTCGAGTCTGTGAGGCGATTCCAATCAGTCGAACACATATCTGGAGAAGCTCGCCGACTGGATACTACTTGTGACTACCTGAAGCAATGTCCTAACAAAAAACTAAGAGATCAATTCCTCCGCACACGACTCAGCTTACAACCAACAAATGAAGTGAGATTCATTTGAAAGCTCTGTGTGAGTAACTCCTGTCGCCATTGCAAAAATGCTTTGGAGACTGAAACCCTGAAGCATTGGACCATTTTTTGTCCTGCTCTAGTTGAGAGGCGAATTAACAAGGGGGGGTCCTGGGAGTCCCTCTGCCAGACATTAGTCCTGGTTACGAGAGACTTACCCAGAGTCTTTAGCTCACCATCTTTCACAGAGAAGAAATATCCCAAACATATCAGTCTTTGTCCTGCCCTGGGGCAGTCCAGCACCGAAATGCTAGGCAATTCTCCTCTGAACAAGAGTACCAACAACATCCCCAGACACCTGTTTCAGTCTGGTTGGACCTCATCAGTAGGGAGGAGCTGTGCCTCTCTAAGAATAGTGAGCAAGGGGTCCACGTCTGGATTCCCCAAGTAACTTAGGGTAAGACCCAAAGTTACTTATATATGCAAATTAACAAGGGGTGTCCTGGGAGTCTCTCTGCCAGACATTAGTCCTGGTTACGAGAGACTTACCCAGAGTCTTTAGCTCACTATCTTTCACAGAGAAGAAATATCCCAAACATATCAGTCTTTGTCCTGCCCTGGGGCAGTCCAGCACCGAAATGCTAGGCAATTCTCCTCTGTACAAGAATACCAACAGCATCCCCAGACACCTTGTTAATTTGCTAGTTGAGAGGCGAACCACCTTCTTCTATCATCTATTTTCTGATTTTCAAAAACAGGACATGGGGGCTTGTTGGTCAACACTGATTGCAGGAAATAAAACAACTCATGTGATTGCGTTGATAACATTTTTACAACCTTTATTCTTGGATCAATGTAGCAATGCTGAAAGGGCAGCATACTCACAGCCAAGCCCTGTCCGCGCTCCCCCTGGCAGAAGCCATTGCAGGCGGCGGTCCGGGCCATGCCAAGGGCAGGCTCCCCCAGGCAGAAGTAGTTCATTGGTTGCATGCCGGGGAAGCCGGCAGATTTTAGGGACACTGGGGGGGCTGACAGATCTGTTGCAGGTTGAAGTTGCTGGGGGACGGGGTTACACCCCTCGTGATGGCCATCATTTTGGCATGGACCAGCTACCCCTTCAGGGAGTGGGTCCTTGTGCGTCAGAGAGGCCGACATCCGTGAGGGCTCGGCACCCTCATTGCTTGCTGCTCGAGCTCCACCAGGAGCAGGTCGAGCCTCTTTCTGTTCAGGATTGGCAGGGTGCTGTATCCCATCCTCGTTGCTAGTTGTTATGGGGCCCAGGCAGCAAGGCCCATCTGCCCGTGGAGGGCTCTGACGGACAGGTCCTGTGCGCAGCCACGGAGTCATGGTGTCATAATACTGCCAAGCAGGAAGCCAGTCGGCCCTTTATTGAAGCCGTCACGTGGTGTTGTATCACGTATCATAGTACGAACCCCGGCCACAGCCTCAAATCACAACAAATATCAATCCAAAAACCTAGTAAAAAAAAACTTTATTAACCAAACCTGAGAAACATTGTGAAGTGCGTGTTTCATTATTATTATTATTATTATTATTATTATTATTATTATTATTATTATTATTGTTATTACATTTATTGAGGACAGACCTAGCTTTGGGAAGCAACGGAGAGATTCACAAGTCAGAGGTGGAAGTACACAGCAAAGTGAAGCAGAAGTATAAGGGAGAGGAAGCTAACAGCAGGGGAGGGGGGTTGGCAGGCAATTTGGCAGCAAAGCATCAACAAGCAACTAAAGGAGAAAACAGGGAGAGTAGATCCCCCAGTCTCATGTTAGGTGGTAGTGTATGTGGACGCAGGTGTTGGGGAGGAGCCTACCTGAACAGTAGAAGCCAAGTGGTGAGTCTCGTTTTGATGGAGGGCTCAGATTCTGAGGCCTTAGACAGAAAAGGCCTGTCTTCTGGTTCTTTCCTTGCTGTACCGATCACGTGTCCTTAGTACTGGTGGATCGTAGGCCTGCGGAGATGCAGAGCATGTCAGCGAGTTATCTTGAGGACCTAAGGGCAATCGCTTTGTAGATGATGCAGGATTTGATGGTGATACATGCTTGCAGCAGGAGCCAGTGCAGTTCAATGAGGGTCGGGGTCATGTTGAATCTCCTTTGATGAGTCATGCTACACTATGTAGCACACATCTAAGAGGTGCCAGGGTGGTCGCCGGAAGACAGTCCAGAAGGGCATTGCCACCATCCAGGTGGGAGAGGAGCAAGGTTTGCAAAGCATCTGAAGATGTTTGCTGGGTTGAAGGGCTTGATTTTCTGCAGGAGGAAAATGTGGTACCAAGCCATTTCTGTCTACCTTGCTATCTGTTTGAAGGTGAAGTGCCTGTCGCTGTAGAAATCAAGGGACCTGTTGCAGGTGGTTAGGTGGGGTGTGAAGCCCACGAGGTTCATAGCAGAGAGCCTGGTCTAGATGTCAGGATGTTAGGTGGTGTTGGTCAGAAGTAGGAATCTGGTTTTGGAGGGGTTAAGCTTCAGGTAAGCACTGGACGTCCAGGACTGGATCAATGTGTGGCAGTCCTTGAGCCCCTGGATGCCTTTGATGGAAGATATTCTGAGGAAGAGCTGCGTGACATCTGCGTATTGGTGAATGCTGATGGTGTGTGAAGCCAAGAGGGTTCTGAGCTGTTCTGTGCAGGACATAGTGTTGCAGACTTTAAGGAGTTCTCTGGTGTGGTCTAACAGGGTATCTTGATACCAAGAGTAGGTCTTCTTGTTCACATACACAATCATTGTTTCGGTCTTCTATAGTGATGGTTCCTGATACAATGTTTCTGAACACCATCCTCTAAGTCAATTGGTAGCATTTCATCTTCTCCATGATCTGTCAGTTTTGTTTTGTGTCTCCATTTAACTTTGCAAAACCAACTCGAGATTTGGGTGATGACTTGGGGGCCTTTCGGGGTAATTTATTTATTTATTTGCATTTGTTAAGTGCGCTTGCAGCCCGTAAGGCATCGAGGCGCTGTTACAGAGGATACGCAAACTTAGGATTACAAACAGGTGTCAGGAGGGCTCTTAGTTACAAATTAATAGGCATATATGCAGTGGACGATACAGGTTCAGGTTAAACAAAGAGTCTGGTTTTGATAGCCTTACGGAAGGCTAGGTGGGATTGAATGAGTCTTAGGTGAGGTGGCAGAGCGTTCCAGTGCGTGGCTGCTAGGGTGGGGAAGCTATAGCCACCAGCGCGCACTTTCCGAGTAGTAGGCGTGACAATTGTGTTGGCATAAGGGGACCTGAGAGGTCTCGTGGCGGTGTGCCTAGTAATTCTGTTGGTCAGGTAAGGAGGGGCAAGTTCGTGAAGGCATTTGTGTGTGAGAGCAAGAGTTTTAAAAACAATTCTCTCTTTGACAGGGAGCCAGTGTGCTTGCCTTCTGATTTCGGAGATATGGTTTCTTCTAGAGGTACCGGTAGCTGCCCTTAGCGCATTGTTCTGGGCTAGCTGCAATTTGGCCAGGTTTTTGCTGGATGTCCCCACGAGAAGGGCATTACAGTAGTCAAGTCTTGACCCGATAATTGCCCTGGCAATCGTGAGGCAATTTTGACGGGCCAAGAAGGGCCTGGCTGCATTGAGGACTTTGGAGTAGTAAGCTGAGGATGCAGCGATAGCATTGACCTGTTTATCCATAGACAGGTCGGAGTCAAGGTAGACTCCGAGTGTCTTAACATGGTTCGAGACCTTGATTGGAATGTTATAAATGGAGAAGGAGGCGTACTGATCTCCGAGGTTACCTAGAGTGAAGGGTGACCCAATGAGGAGGAGTTCGGTCTTTTCGCTGTTGAGGCACAGCCAATTCTCCGCCATCCAGGATTGGATGGTAGTGTAGATAGAGGTGAGGGTGTTGGAATCTGCTAGGTAGTCGCCCGTGAGTGGGATCAGTACCTGCGTATCGTCAGCATAGTTGGTATAAGAAATACCAAGGGCATCCAAGATGCTAAACAGGGGCCTTGTAAAGAGGTTATAGAGTGTTGGGGCGATACAAGATCCCTGGGGGACACCGCAGGTGAGGAGGCTAGGGGTGGCGGCGGCAGCTTCAGAAAAGACTTTCATGGCCCTTTCTTGGAGAAAGGAGGTGATCCACTGGCAGGCTTTCGGGGAGAAGTTGGCTTGGGTGGCTAGGTGGTGACACAAGGTGTTGTGGTCAACCAGATCGAACGCTGCAGATAGATCCAGGAGCAGAAGGAGGGCAGGTTTGCCTACATCTCTGAGGTCATCCATTTGGTTCTTTAGATCTAGGAGGGCCGTTTCAGTACCATGTCGGGGCGGAACCCAGATTGCCGCAGGCCGAGGAGACGGTTGTCCTCTAAGAACGTTTGGACCTGCAGGTAGGCTGCTTTGTCCAAGATTTTGAGCAGGAATTGTACGGTTGTGATGGGCCTGTAGTTCCCCGGGACGGTTGGGTCGAGTGAGGGTTTCTTGAGGAGTGGGCGTACCCACGCTTCCTTGAGTCCTGATGGGACATGGCCTGATTGGAAGGAGGAGTTGATAAAGGCTGTAAGGAAGGGGGCGAGAGTATGTGCGGAGTCTTTGATGAGGCTGGCTGGGCAGGCATCGCCTTTACAATTGGAGGGTTTGATAGAGTTGAGCAGGGTGATGACCTCTTGCTCAGTGATGTCTTTGAATTCGAACATCGGGGATGATGTGGACTTGATGGGTGGCCTATGGGTGGGTAATGACCTTGGATCCTTTCTCACACCTTACCTCCCATGATTGTACTTCGTAAGGCAACTACATTTGTTTGTGGAGTTCTATATTGGACTCAAATGTTGCTATATACTTCAACACCTTTGTTGTCAAACCAGCGCCTTGTGCTTTCCTTCTGATTGTGTAGTAATTGCCTTGTCCTTGCTTCATCATTGCCTACAGCCGGAACGCGTCTTCCTGGGTGATCAGATATTGTCGTTCTCACCTTGCAGCCCCAGAAGGTTTTAGCCGAAGATAGCACTCTCGACGATTGGGGAGTAGTATGATATGAGTAGGTGGATGGCAAACCTGTGGATGATATCGGGTGCTGGGAGGATTCAATAATCCACGGATTTAGCTGATTTGCTAGAGGTTTAGATCAGGTCAGAAGAGTCATGGTGGTGTTAGTCATTTGTTGTTTTATTATAGTTATCAACAAAAACACCAGAGCAATCTCAAAACATTAAGTTGGCAAAAAATGCCAGTTTGTTCAACATAGGTGAGTGCACACAGCCGACGCGCGTTTCGACCTAAGTCTTTTTCAGGGCCAAATGAGTAGAGATATGGCTCTGGATGGAGCTGATGGGTGGTCCTCCCGAGTCAGGGTGCCACTGAGGCTGGATAACCAGATCCGGTGCCGTGACGGCGTGGCAGAGCCGAGAAAACGGAGTAACCTGACTCGGGAGGACCACCCATCAGCTCCATCCAGAGACATATCTCTACTCATAAATTAGTCATTATCACTTGTACAATATAAACTGCTTGCATAATGATTTTTTAAATTAAAAACCAATGTGAAGAATCATTCATTCACTCCAGTTGATTCTAGGAACGTAGGTTTTCTTGTGTTCTTGTTCCCTGGATGTCCCTCGCCCTCTACTCAAAGCCTACTACTACCTGTTCCATTGAAACCTCACTATTCTCAGTGCTGTGAAAGGTGAAAGCGAGCGTCATAGGCATGGGCGTAATTATAAGGGTGGAACGGGGGGTTTTGTCTCCCCCACTGTAGTGGCATGCCATTTTGTCCCCCTATCTTTTGGCATGAGGGCGGGGGGCTGCATTGTGAACGCTGTGTTTCCCCAGTCGTCACGTACTTTCTGCCTTGTCTAAGTAGTGGCTGTGCAGGCGCCCCAAGGAACGAAGATTCGAATTACACAGTCAGCCGCCCAGATTCAATCACACAGCAGGTAAGAGAAGATTGTGATACACCTCCGGTGGCCTTCACCCACTAAATTCCTTATACGACCATGGCAGCGAGCAATAATGACACTCCCCTCAGCTCTGAAATGCAAGCTTACTTTACATCTCAATGAGATGTCTGTGATACGGATATTCCCATTTTCTTGCCCCAGTGCATGTCATGTTAATAAAAAGCACCCCAGATAACGAGAGGAGTGAAGAGTGTTAACATTAGTGCATGTTTTTAATATGTGACTTGCATTTCAGTGGCTCATAAATCAAGGATTTCTGTATTTATGATGATTAGTGCTTTATGACTTGTATTTGTGATGGGCAAAGCACATTCCACACTTGTGGAAGGCAACAGCACCGGAGAGAGGAATGCATCCTTGCATTCCGGGCCAATTAATTTTACTGTTTCTGACTCCGTTTTATTGCAGCGTGTTTTCCACAACATTGAAGCAACATTATGGCATGAAGGGCCTCACATGTATATTACCATGTTCTCTACTGCCCTTTTCAGCACTCACACGCACACCTAACTGCACTGACCGCCGCGGGATGTGCGCACCCGCCACCTTTTCAATACACAATGGGCCTCATTACATGGATGGCGCTAAGGGTTTACCGGCACCGGTAAGGGCACCGGTGCCGGTAATCCCTTAGCGCCATACTACGAGGTCCCTCAGCGGGTCCCGTCCTTAACGTGTGGCCAGACCACACGTTAAGGAAGGGACCCGCTGAGGGACTTCAGGGCAAATAACGGTACCACTACTAGCGGTACCGTTATTTGCTCCTTCCCCATTCCCATTGTGCCCTATGGGGGCTCAAATGGGAATGGGGAAGGGCCTTGGTGAATGGGGAATTACCGGCCCGCAAACCTTGGAATGGGGTGGTAAATCCCCCTGTTAAAACTGATATAATATTGTTACGTCCTCATTGTATGTGTTGGCCTATGCCCAGTCACTTTGCGAGGAAATCCGCATCGCAAGGTCGTGACCTTAAGTTAATCAAGCCTCCATTTTAGGTTCAGGCCGCCATTTTAGTTTGTGGTGCAAAGTCACCCTGTGGCCTAAAATGGCCGACCTGTGTTCTCTTGTTCTTACTTAACCTCTTCAACCTCTGTAGGCGAGTTAATGTCCAACCTGCCTGCAGGCTACATGTTATGGTCATGTAGACCTTGTCCTTTTTTGACCTCGGGATCAGGGGATTACTTGAATCGGCGATATTAACCTACAAGTATACAAGAACAATAACGCTATTTAAACATGAAATACGAAACATCTGTTTGACCTGCATTGAAGCAAATTTGTAAAGAGTGTAAAGTTAAACCCAGAGAATAATAGTATTTGTTAGTAAATGTATTAAGAAGTAAACCGCAAGCACGAGATATGTAAATTAGGAATGAACCTAGCGCGAACCCTAGCCCAGTACATGATTAACTTGTAGGAGGCTGGACATTGGTATGAAGAAACTATATAAATATGCTGATGTCCAGCTAGCAATTCCTGTTCACTGCTCACATTGAACCTGCTGGTGGTCTCTGTGATGTACTGACCGCCAAATAGCTATTTGTGTACTTTGTTTTGTAAACTGTACAGTGTTGCAATAAAGATTCTGGGAATCTTTACAAGTCCGTGTTGGTGTATTTCTCTTTGCTTGGTGTAAAATCCTTAATATTGTATTTTCTGATTCCACACCCCATTCACCAAGGCGGAATCAGTAAAATACCAGCGGCAACCATGGCGCTAATAGCGCCATGGTTACCGCCGATCATGTAATGAGGGCCATTCTTGCTGACATTCTTCCTCTTGTGGCCCTCGCTGATGCCCCGTACCTCTCCCTACATGCATCCTGCCTCGCTGCCCTCCCTTGCTGCATACCCTACATCCGGCCTTGTTGCCCCCCACTATATCCTCCAACTTGTTGTCCGCCTCAAGGCCCCACTCCTTGTTGCCCTAGGAGTGGCTACTCCTTGGGTGGTTTCTGCTAAATTAAATATCCTGAATGCTTACACCCTTTTACTGTACTCTACACAAGCCGTTCAGTGCCTCGTACTCTCACGCCCACCTGTCCCATGTTTCTTGAGGTTAACTGCCCCCACCCCATTAATCCTATGAGACTAGCGTTGTGTTCCTCCTGTGGTTCATCTGCTGGTGAATCCTCATGCTGCAGAATCTGCATGCCCCAGGTACTTAACTGTGTGTCAACTCGACCCAAACACTGAAAGGTGTGATGTACAACTGTAGTTTAAGCACATAATAAACCAGGTCTGCCTTCAGCCACTTGATTTATAAGCACTATGCATTACCTTCATTGAAGTTAAAGTCGTGTAAAACCACGCATTGGCAAAGCCCACAGGTTCAGCTTGTAAATAAGTATTACCCATTTGCCAGGGACTGCTATTATATGCCCAGATGCTCCCACGATTTTGCAGCGGCTACCATTGATGGCCTGTTATTACCATTATGGCAGTGACTGGCAAATGCCTGCCCTTTTCCCATGCCTACACAAAAGCGAAAACTGCTGGCATTGCCAGTGCTTGATTTTATTCGGGGGTTGTACAGCACACTACAGCACGGGTAAGATTTCTTTGGCTAAACAGAGCCCGAGAGTTGGGATTTCAGGCTTTCATTAAAAAGTGTAAATTCCATATGTGCAAAACAGTTTTTTTTAACGAAATGCTTTACTTACTGCAAACACGCAGTAAAGTGCATGGCTCCAGTCCAAACGAGCATTGCTGCACATGTTATTTAATTTCTTTTCGTCCTTCTCTGAATAGGAGAGGTAGCTCTTTCTACTAACTTGAGGGGTGGGCACACTTCCGAGGGATCTACAGGGCGGGCTTCTTGCAGGTGTCTAGTTGTAGGACCATATTGCAGCATATGGACCGGTTGCGCGGCTTGATGATATGACCAACCTTCTGAGAGGTAGGCATAGGGGACCATCAGCCCTCTGCAGTCATTGGATCCAGGCTTTCAACATGCCAGAATGGCTTTCTCAGGAATTGCTCTTGTGTGTATCTGTGCAGCATTGTTTCTCCTCTCTTCATGGGTTTAGAGAATGGAGCAGTCAGAGGGGGCGGGAGTGGATAGCCTGCTTCTTCTGTATCCATCCGGTGACCCAAGGGTAAACATTTCAAGTTAGTAGCCAGGCATAGTCCCTTACCCCCCAATTCTCAACATGCACACAGCACACCATTCCTGCCTCGCCAAGACTCCGATATCACTTGCAAATAACAACTGGTGAGCCACATTTTGAGGCCAGGAGTGGCCTGTCACTTTTAGCATGCTGATAGTTCATGCTATCATACAATGTACAGTTTGTAAATATTTTGATTTCCTTGTTATTGCAGGGTGCATGATGTAGCAGACCCTTTACCCATCACCCTTAGAATTGCTGGCAATCCCTGTGCTTAACACTAACCAGTGGATCACCACTTTCGTCCCACTAACGACTCCCTGTTTGCTTACTTGGGAGCCATGTCATTTGTCCCCTTTGCGTGGCAATGTAACCTGGTAGGACACTGTTGCACAGGACTGTAGTCGTGTGTTAATCTTTCATAGTGTGCACAATCGTGTGTCATGGTCCTGCCCACCTTGCTGGCTATTTGCACATGCAGCATGTTCAGCTGTTTCCTTTTATGGTACAACTGTAATGGGTGGCACCAAAGGCACATGGCTACTGTTTAATTCACTTTTTAGTTTTCAAAACGAGTTTCTCTATAAATATAGGATTTCAAAAAGACTCCCCTTTTATTTATAAACTTTCCTTTTGCATGAAAATGCTGCGGGGGAACTCAAACTCCAAGAGGGCACTGTCGCTTTGCTGAGCCCTTGTGAGGTGAAGGACTTCCAGAATACTCTGCATCATAACAGCAATTTACTTCAATGTTTACTTCATTTTCTGTGTGAAAATGCTTCTTATTAACGGTGGCAGCAAAAATACGAGCTGCAGCTTTGCAATTTTTAATTTTGTGGAGGGGGGTTGATAAAACAGGATGCAAATTGTGCATTTTAAAAAAGATTTATTCAGCAACACTGATCAAAACTATTAAACGCACATCGAAGTAGCTCATCAAACTGGCCCACTTTGACCAAAGAAACTAGCCCACTTTGACCAAAGAAACTGGCCCACTGAGACAAGCTCAACATTTTTTACGGTTCAAGTTGCAATTTAACTACTATTGCAGGCAAGAACTTTTATGTACGGGAGGCTACCTCAGTGGAAACGTGCTGCCTTGGGAGCAAAACGACACGAAGCACCACAGGTTCGATCCCGGGTATGCGCTTAGAAATCTCTCGGTATTATGCGCGTTATAAATAACCTATCATACCATGCAGTTAAGTATTCATTTTACAAGCTTCTCTTGTGGTCAGAAAATAGTCTTTGATATTCGCAGTGTCACCAGCATGTGGCCCAATAGGTTTATTCCAATAGAATCTAAAGTAACCAAAGTTTTAATGGTTGGCTGGCGGGAGGTAAGCAGGTGTACCTTTCCCAGGTACTCACGTCCTGTGGAGATAGTTCTTAATGAGTTTGCAATCCACAGCGCTGTAACCCCCTACGGGCTGGTGTGTCTGGTAACGGGTGCTCTGCTATTTCCACGCCTCACTGCTTCAGCATTGGGTCACACACTGCGCCCTATCGGAGGGCACAGACTTGGTAGGGCAGGTCACTTGATTGATCTCAGCCAAGGGAACAAGGCACCATTTCCAGGCCTTTGGGCCTCATTAAAAGTTTGCCTGTACCCTGGAGGTAAATCCACCAGGATACCAGCAAACTGTATTGCTGTTACTGGCACTCGGTCCGGCGGTATTACCGCTGGATTATGAATGCCGGCAACAGTTGTAAACTGGATGTAACTCAGGTGCCCCATCGGCAAACTTGTAGTTTACTGGTAACGTGCCACTATACGTTAATACTGACACATTACTACCGCACAGGAGAATTTATAATGAGCCCCTTTGTTTGGTTTTGAGGCTGTGCTATTTGCATGCACCAGGGCTTCACAGAGAGGGTTGCTTTGGATGGATTGCATCTCTGGCGGCAGAGCTTCTGTTTAGCCCTTAGAAGTCAAGTTGCTGCTCAGTGCTTCAAAAACATAATGGTGCAGACCCCACTCTATTTATAACAACAGATATCTGGTTGAGGGGGCAACTCATTCTCTACGACTGGGGACACCTCCATGCACACATGTTGGAGCCCACCCAATCTCTGGGGACTGACACATTCAAACTTTGGGTGTCTGTTGTCGGCTACAGTTTGTGATCCTGGGCGTAATTTTAGGGGCGCAGGGATGGGTGTTTGTCCCCCCCAACTTTCATGGCACGTCATTTTGTCCCAATTCATTTGGCAGCGGCACCTTGTCTTCAGATATCATGCCTGCCCCTCACCCCCCAACCTTTTCAGCAAAGTTACTCCACTGGTCATAGGCTAAGTGCTGTTCTTTCTTGGTAAGACTCCCAAGTCCTCAGACGAGGAACGCTTCCCCTGAAGCCAGATCCAGTAACACAGAGCGCGCATCCTGCAGGCCCCTGCTAGGCTGTAGGAGCTTTGCTGTTACGAAGAGAGAGCAGGAGGCCCGGGGCCATAATGTAGAGATACAGTCAGCCAATAACCCCTTATTCCAGCGTCCTCGTGTAAGAGGATAGGATGTTGTGTGCAGATAATGTCAACAGCGAACAGAGTGTCCTCTGCTCCTCCACCGGAGTGCCTTAGGACATTAGGTCCAGGGTGTGCACAGCTGCCCCTACCAATCTACCCATAAGCTGCTTCACGGAGAACAGGCGTTATCGACATCAGTGTGACGAAGGCAGAACAGATCAGGGGAGACACAGCAGTGCCATGGCAACCGCCTGCCTGCTGAAGAGGACAGGCGCACAAGGAAATGAAGACGCAGCTGATAACCTACTAGATCACGCTGTTAATACAGAACGGCGATCCTGCAATGCACCAACGCAATATTGCGTGATTGCTCATGGAAACGGGGCGTGGATACTCACCCAATCCAATCAGAAATCCTGCAAGGAATTATATTAAAACAAAATAAATATATAAGCATAAGGCAACAGATCACTTGATGAATACGTTACTGTTTCTGTATATTTATATCTGAAACTAGCGTCCACCTTTTTACCATTTCAGAGTTAGCTCAACAATGCGGGTTTCCACCCAACCACCCTCGCACGTCACAGCCACTTTACAGTGGGCCAAGTTTTCAAATCGCCTCATGCTCCCCAGCAGGGGATTGCCAGTTTCCATTAAGCCGTGGTGCACATCATGTCTGATTTTAATCACCCCCACCTAGGGCATCGGAGCCAGTCATGTATCTGGTGCGTTAACCCACTTGCCACTAAGTGCTGGAGCTGTGGGATTGTCACCGTAATTGTGCGGGTTCCTGTGCTAGTGAATGCAGTTAATTGATACCGCTGTTTTCCGCATTTGTGCCATGTCAGGATTTGCACCAATGCATTGGGTGATTGCACCACAGCAGAGAAATGAATATGGCTGACCTTAGTCCTGGTGTAATCACACTGTTTGCAGCAACGTTAGCACTGAAACTAACAACAGCTCAAGTGAGGTCATTTCACCGACACTGACACGCGTAAATGCTTTAGTGCAAAGACCTGAATACATCTGGCATGAACGCTACAACTCCATATGCACGTGCACTATAAAAGTAGTCGCAGACATAAACTTCTGACAGCCACTATTTGCTCCCGGCTCAGACACGCCTTACCATGCCATGACAGATCTGTGTCTATTGGCAGATTTAAGGCAAAGGGCCCAGTGGGCAAAAATTACAGAGGGCCCCCAAGTGGGTGGGTCCTGGAGACAGGGCCCCAAAGTGGGCGGAGTTGCACAAAGATGAACTTTAGGGACACATGATTCATTGTTTTTAAGTTGTGATTTTAAAGGCCTAGCACAGACATCGAGCCCTGAACTAATATTGCAATAAGCAGAGTTCAGGTCTGCTTAAATCTGCATTATTTCTTAACGAGATCTGCCAACACCTTCTTACTTGAAGTCCCGAGATTCAAACTTACCACAGCGGGTGGATCTAGCTTCCCTGTTAGAGCTGCACAATCATGGAACATACTCCCACCTGACCTCAGACGCCCATTACCCTACTCTAGATTTAGATGTAACGCTCTCAAATGGCTGCACAAGAATGATATGTAACGATATTCACCCTTATCTAGCTGATCATGCTATACATATGTTAAGATGGTATTCTTCTACGCCTACCCATCTTGATCCTATATGTACTGTATCACTTGTATCATTTGTTGTAAGTTACATCTGTTTTGTAATAGCCTGTGTCAGGCACTGTAACTAAGTTTCGAGTCTACTTGTATTGTTGCGCCCAGCTGGCCAAGTGCTTGGAGCGCATTATCAAATAAACAAACAAACAAAGAAACAAACAAAACAAACAAACTATAATACATTAAACACTTGCTAGAGCAGAGGAGCGTGCGTTTCTGGAGAGGGGATAGGGCGTAAAGTAAACTGCCCAGTCAGAGCACCCCGGACCGAGCAGCAGCGAACAACTGGGAAGTGATTAACACAGAGTAATAGTGGGCATTGTGCACCACGCGGCAGGCGTTTAACGCCCATTAATAGATTCATTGCCTCCATTACAGTGCGCTGTGACCATCTTCTGAAGTTCGGGTCTGACTGCAACGTGTGTCTCAGAGAGAGACTGGGAAGGGAAGAGGTGGGGCAGGGCACAGGGGTTGTCTGTCTGCCGACCGTTAAGTCCGCCACTGTCTGTGTCTGGAATGATATGATATACCATGATATGAAATGAATGTCATTCCATGTTATATGATGTTATATGAACTCCGTCCCGCTCCCCATCCGCTCCACCGCCACCCAACTCATCCTTCTGCCACTCCCTGAAAGCCCATCTTCTTGACTCCTCCCCTGACTTCCCTTCCCTACCCCTCACCACCTACCCTTTCCCCCCTCCGCTCCCCCCATCCTCTCTCCTTCCCCTCTGACATTAAATTGGTAACATATACTACTTAAGGGCAATGAGGACACCAGATCACTCCCCCTTTCCCTTCCCCTCCCCCTTTACCCCCTTTCCCCTGCCTCAAAACCTACACCGTTACTGTCAGGTTTCATGGGGTTTGGTTGAATGCAGTGGAATGAGTGTATGATTAACATAAAGTATGGTTTGGGCCTTAACTTTTAGTGCAGAGTGTGGAGAGCTTCCCAAGCCAAAATGGAAACTTCCAAAAGGATCAGTGATTGGTCAGAAGTAAAAGAAAGGCATTGTTGGAACATTCTAAACCGCCTTTCATTGTCAGAAGCCCAGCTGGAAGGTCTTATGTTTCAAGCTCTTAAGATTTAGAAGCTTTAGCTAGGCCCTTGTGCCTAGGATTGGTTATTTGGATCAGGAAAGTGTTGGAGAATTTAAGAAGAAACTCAGAAATGTTCCGGTAACAGAAAGAAGCAAGTTAAGTGACTATTATTTTTTTACGGAACTTTGTGAAATTCAAGAAGGAGTTCAATTTCTATTCAATTTATTAACTAGATCCTGTTTTCTTATTCTTTGTTTAAAGAGTAGTTTGTTTTGTTCTTTTAAGACTTTATGTTTGGATTTCTTGAACAGTACTCTTATTTAATGAACTGCGTCACATATTTTGCATGTGGCAAGTTGGTGTGTGGAGGTCTGTTCATCGTTTCAGCGTTGTGTGTTTTTTCGGCCGTATAAAAATTATTGAGCACTGTTCCTTCTAACGGTAACAGTGCTTTCTTTTAACGCCGGGCTAGCGTTAGAAATCTTACACTGTCTGCGCAAGTGACAGTGTTATAGATACGCGATCCTGAAACATTATGTTTTATTTACTAACATTCTAACCTGGCGCGCGTACCTCATTAAGCTGCCTCTTCAAGGATTAGTGTCCAGAACTAAGTAATTTCCTCTTTCCTACTTGAACAAATAAAATTAAGGATGGAGAAATACTGATCTACTACGCATGCACATATGCCATTTTTGAACTCTATTCTCTGTTCATATGCGCACACCATTTTAGAAAGAAAAGGAATATCTTCACGCATGCGCATAACTCTAGTCAAGTGAACACTTCTTTGAAGAGTGATATTTTTACGCTAGCAAAAGATCCAATTAGTGAACACTCCTATATTTCCACATGAACAAACAATTTTAAATGGAATAAGCCAGAGTGTCATATTTGGAATTTGTGTTAAAGCTAGAGATTCATGCAAAACGACGGATCTAGCATTTCCAGATGGGCGTGTGTGTGTGTTTTGGAATTTGAACTGCTAGAAGATTAATTCATGGAACTGAGAGAGTGAACTAAAGATAACAGTTTTCCAATACTGAATTGAAGAAGTTAGTAAGAGCATCAGAGACTCTATTTTTTCTTCAGTAGAAAACAAACACTTCCTCCAAGTTATTCATAGAGGATATTCAGGCATGGTGGCGTGTTTATTTACTCAATTTGATAAAGAGAAGTCAGAGCCTAGGAAAAGAAAGGTTAGTGACTAAAGTGTATTTGTTGTTATTTTATCTACAGGTTAAAAGATAAAGAAGCCAAGCAAAACCTGAAGTTTATTATTTTGTCCCATTTTCCCCCTTTCCCTTGGGGATGCTCTCAACTGAACTGTTTGTTACCAGTTAAGAGGTTAGCATCCAAAGGGTACTGCGGGGGTTCAGCAGCTTCCGGGGACAACATCCTGATTGAAGATAAGCCTGACAGTTACTCCCCACACCTACCCCTCCTCTAATGTCCCCCCACCCTCTCCCCCCCTTGTAAATAGTTCTACTTATTGTTTTAATGACCTGTTCCTGTTCATGTTTGTAAATATGCTTCTCTCACTTTTGTACCTGTTGTTATATTGTAAAGCGCTTTGGCTTAAAGCACTATATAAATTCAATAAACATAAACATAAATATCATGCCAGGGTATGTCATATCATGTTACATCATTTCGTGGTATGTCAAGCTATGTCATGTCATGATACCTCATGACAAAATGAGATGGCATGTACTGTGACTGGTCTTGGATGCCGCTACTTCAGCCATTTGGACAGCCTCCGGGCACTAGGTCCTGTGAAAGAAAAGGAAAGAGTTGGAAATATTGGGGAAAGAGACTGATGCGATATGCCGAACCCTGGCATGTTGATGTAATTTGCATGTATATAATCATTTGATGTTTATTATTGCCCACAGTGTGTGGAGCTCATTTATCAGCCTCTGAAGGATGAAAGGCAGAGTTTAGCCGTGCGGGGATGCGATCCTGCATGGCCAGGCTCTGCACGGATGTCAAACCGAGAGCTCTACTGGATGTGCTACCTTACCGGCTTTGCAGGTCCTGGGCACCCATTCTCTGTATGAATTTAAGTTAGTTGAGTTAAGGCAAGTGTGCAGTGTGTTCCCAGAGGGGGCGGTGGGGTGCAGGTGTTCTTATCCTGCTTGGACCTGGTTGCTTGCAGATCAGTTCAGCCGTGCAGGGTCCATTCACGAGGAGCAGTGGCCCATTTTCTAATGTATTTGTGGGGACTCCTTTGCCTATGGCCACACTTTGAGCATATGTCACCAACATGAATGCATTCAAGTGGTGTATTTGAACGTATCCAAATGTAAAATGGCAGTGTAAAAATGGCACATGACTTTTGGGGGAATAGGCAGAGGTAGCAAAAAGTCTGATAAAATAGCCAATGGGCAAAGAAATACTTTTTAATAAATGGATCTAATGTGTTTCTCAAAAAGCAGAGTTGTTAAACTTCGATCTTGCTTGAGGTCAGCTCTTCCAAATCACCATATGCAATAGTGCTTTTCTTCGCTCGCGCGGTGCTACGGTGGCTCCCTCCCGGCTACCACTGGACATTCAAGTTCAGGCAATTGGTGGGTTTTCTGACACTCTCCTGATCTGATTTATTTTTTTAACCTCCAGTCTTAGATTTAATACCCTCCAACTCCAATGCACTCTGACTTTGAGATTCTGGTAATGTAAGGAGCAGTGTTGTCTCCCCACAGGTGGACTGACCTAGAGGGAACTCTGGAGATTTCCCGGTGTGCCTCGGCACCCAGGGCCTCTTTTGTGTGGTAACCTATTTTATTCCCAAATGTTCTCATGGGAAAAGCTTTGGGTTTGCAGAAAATGTGTAATGTAGAGCCACCTTGCACATTATTTCCATGGCCTCTTTTATTTCCCAGTCCACCCTTGTGTCTCTCCCACACCCCTCCCCCTTGACCGAGTGTCTTTATATGTGAGACCGTCCTGGTCCAAATGGATATGGCTCTAACACTCTACAAATATGCGAGGCTGGCACTCTGGGACCCGCCCAGCGTGGGAGTTGCTGAGTCTGAGACTATATTTCTCTGGGTGGTTCTACACTGCGACCCTCTAGGTCTCTGACAAACTCCTCTATGAGGGCCCCTGGCATCCTCCTGGCCTGAGGGACGCTGAGACTCTCTTCCCCACATACTATCTTTGTCACCCTTCGTCACCCTCTCTATTAAGGGGCTCAGGCTTAGAGGCCGTCCTGGTCTAGGCGAGGGCTTAGACTGCAATTGTATTAATCTTTCTGTGGAGGTCTTTGTTAGGGAGAAGGGCAAACACATACCACTTTATTATAACAATGAAAAAATGAATCCCTCCTGCTCCACGGGTTATAAATAGATCTTCTAGCCAACTCTTTCCAACGAGTAACGTTGATGGGTCAAAGTCTCAGATTGCATGAAGGTCGGTTAGGGGTAATGCAAGGAGCCCGAAAAAGTAAAATTAGGATTCAGCGAAGTGCAGATTAGCGAAAAGCCACCAGCATCTTAGCTCACTCTATTTCTCGCCCATTACCATCTTTACTTGAGTAGATACCCAAGCAGTGCATTGTCTTTTACTGTGCTCCCCAAAAGCAAGGATGAGTCACGAAGGTCCTGAGGATGCCGAGACATGGGTGAATGTACTCATGAGACCCTTCCACTTAATTGCATAGAGAATGAGACATCAGATCTGAAGTCATCAGGAAAGGACTAAAGAAATGCAAGCATATAATGACGTGTGATGGTTTGGGGGACCGTGCGATCCTTCCTTAGATATGTCTGTAGGGAAACACCCCGAATATTCATTCAGTGGGCAGCCAGTCCCTGGTTAAACAGGCCCTGGATCAGTTTGGCCAGAAAGAACATTTCAGCTGCACCCCAGACTACAGTGACAAAACAAGAAGATACAAAATGAGAGACTTCTCCATGTATTTCGTGAGACAACCACAGTGATAATGGTGGCAAGAGATTATGTCTGGCCAGACCCCGAAACTCAATCACCCCTACAGCCTGGAAGCAATCACATCAACACGTGAAAAGGTGCTGTCCAGCCTCACTACTGACGTGAACAGTAGCCAGCAATACCTGGTGGATAAAGGCATTGGTAGCCATAAAAAAACAGGTCTCAGCAAGGCAGAGAGGCAAAAGGGGCAGAGTGGCCTGTTTTACTTAAGCAATATGACCCTTGTGGCGGGGACATTACCGACTCAGGTAATTGCCGGGGGCCCATTACCGACTCAGCTAATGCCCCGGGGCCCATAGTTATAGGTCCGAGGGAAGCGAGGGCCTTAACAAAGGCCCTGGGGCATTACCTGAGTCGGTAATGCCCCCGCCGCGAGAGTCATATTGCTATTAGTACCCCGGCCCGCATTATGTACGTGAGCGGAGCACTACAAGCATTTTGTTCTGTCCCGAAACGCTGCAGCGTTTCAGGACAGAAAATTAAAAGAAATGACCAAGAAAATGCCCGCCATGGAAAGGGAAAACGGAGTCCGTTTTCCCTTTCCATTGCGGCCATCGGGAGCGGATGCGCTGGGAACACAATTGTTCCCAGCGCGTCCGCTCCTGAAAAAGGATCAAAAAGAAGGTAAGTGGGGTTAGGAGGGCGGGAGTGGGACGGTGTAAGAAAAAAAACAAAAAAAACGTACCTGCGCCCCCGGCGAGGGACGAGGGAAGTCTCCAGCCATGTGGAGGCGCGGAGCGGGGATGGCCCCTTTCCGAGTCTCCACATGGCTGGAGGCTTTCCTCGTCCCCAGCCGGGGACGCAGGAACAAGAAGGTAAGTTGAGGGGGCGGGTGGGAGGGAGGGAAGGGAATAAAACATTTTTTTTAAAAAAAAGACTTACCCGAGTCCCCTGTGGGGGGCAAAGGCAGCCTCTCAGCCGTGGGGAGGCTCGGAGCGGGGATGGCCCTCTGTGCTCTGTGTGTGTTTTATTCTGCAACCCTTACTGCATTCCTCTCTCAGATACATATGGCTGTAGCTGTCCAAGCCAAGCTGCCACTCCTCCTCAACATCTCGCCACAAGATCCTACCTAGGGGTCCTTTGCTGAATCCCTCTTCAGGCACTTCACTGTCCCCTGACTCCTTTGACATTTCCTTAACACTGCCATTCATGCTTGTTCTTCTTCCCACTTTAATGACACATCCTGTAGACTTAGGGTGAGGGCATCCCTCTTCCTTCCTCTCTTTTCACCCCTTCTGAGTGTTTCCAAGCTCCTTCTCCTTAGCTCAGCTTATCACTTTCTTCTCCTCAACTTGCTTTCTCCACCTCATCACCTTAGCTTCGCTCTCCAGCCGCTCTAGAGTGGCTCTTTTTATCTCTCTAGAATGCTTCCCCAGAGCGCGTTTCTTTAGGCTTAGCAACTCCTTTTGAGCTCCTCCTTACACGCACCTGTAACAGCTGCCACTTTCTCCTCACTATACACCGGCTCCTCTTCAAGAGCCTCTGTATCAGGCACCAGCTGCTCCCCACTTTTCACAACCCAGCCTCCTGGGTTTCTACTTCAACCTCCATTCTCCTTCTATCCCTAGCCTTCTTGTTCTCCATCTAACCCAGCCTCCTGGCTCTGCTCCCCCGGCCTCTACCCAAACCCCTGGATACTTGTCAAGCCTCCATTTGCTCCTTTTCGCAGCCTCCTTGTTCCCCAATTAGGCCCCTGTTTACTGCTCCTTTTCCTTCTGCACTCTTCCCCAGATGCCTCCAAATGAGGTCCTTCTACCGGGCCCCACTGCCTTCTACCACAGCCCTGTCCTTTAGCTCTCCCGACTGCCACTGCCTTCCAGCCCATCCCTGGCCTAATGGAAATCAGTTGTGGGTCCCTATTGGGCTGGGATGGGCACTGGATGATGGGCCCTGCACCTAGGGAAGTCTTACAGCTCTGATGTGAGACTAGCGGTTGGGCTGTTCTTTCTCTGTTTACCACACGTTGGCCCTGCCTTTGGGGTGGACTCCCTTAGACTAACTGGATTTCAGTGTATGAGTGTGGGGTCTTTGTGAGGTGAGTGGTTGACCACTTGAGTTTCCCTTCCTAGGACAGGTACTTGTCAAAACTAGTTACACAATTTAAGAAGCACTTAAACAATTACTGAATGTCTTTATTGTGTGCTTTTCAAAATAAAGAATGTGTATATTGTAGGCTAAGTCGACACGTGTTTCGACCTTTACTTCCCAGGTCCTCTTCAGGGCTAATAGTGCATTCTGCCAATATTCAAGAACAAATCACTAGTCTTCCAAAACATTAATTGCTCTCTAAGTTCCAAAGCATAATTCTAATTTGCTTCGTGCCACAATGCTTCAATAAGGCAATTCATTAGCTTCATGATATTCCTGATCAGATTGCCTTGTGAACAATCTGTAGTGTATTGCTTGCACGGCTTCCAAATCCTACTGCACAGCGTTCCGTGTGGGATTTTAGCATGGAGGTGGGGATAGATGAGCATGCAGGTGCGGCCAGCTCTGCAGGATTGCCACTTATACATGATTGGTTCCCTTAATGGCAAAGGAGCGTCTCAAGCGAAAATGCGACAAGTCCATGTCTCTTCTTGTGGCGTGGTGGTGGTAGGCATGGGATCCTACCCACTCAATTCCCAGGCCCAACTTAACCTGGCTTGTGGCATGACTTGGCCCTCTTACAGTCCCCACCCACCAAGGACTTCTTCTCATAATGAAGAATATGATATGATAGGTCATTTATAACATGCTTAATACCCAGAGGTTTCTAAGTGTGGACCCAGGGATCGAACCTGTGTTGCTCTGCGCCGTCTTGCTTCCAAGGCAAGCGTGTTGCCCCTGAGCTATCCTCCCGAGACATATATAATATTCCACGAAACGTGTATAGACGATGGAAGACATCAATAAGGGCTTATAAGGTAGCAGGAATGAACATGTACAAGCATCAATAAGTAAGAAATGGTAAATGGACATACAGGAAAGTTTATTATGATAGCACCTACAGAACCTGAAACAGGATCCTTATTTGGCAAACTACACAGAGTATCCAGCAATTTAAATGATATGCAAAAGATTCTACTAAATCCGGCATATGACAAAGCAATGTGATGTAATGGAATTGTCATTTATATAGCGCCTTTCACCACTGATATGGTCCCAGTGTGCTGTAGGTTGAACTCCCTTGGAGGCCAGAAGTCCAGGTATGGGAACATTCATCAGAGAGTTCCGGAATGGGTGTGTGTATTTGAGCCAATACGAAGATAGATATGGGTGGCCAAGTCCATGCATGTCGAGCAGGCATGTGGGTGTGTGCAGAGATGTAGTCTGTAGAGTATGCGAGAGCAGTAGAAACATTGTGTGTGCAGCCGACCGAATTTCTATCATGGGGGATGGTAATGGCAGAGGTGTTGTGCAATGTGTCTTAGAGTAGTGCGTGTAGTGGATGGGTGCTGAGAGGTAGTTTGGAGAGTATGCTGAGAGGTAGTTTGGGGAGTATGCGAGAGCAGGAGAGAACATTATGTGAGCAGCTAGACCACATTGTATCGCGGGGGATAGTTGCATTCTAATGGCAGAGGAGTTGTGCAATTTGTCTTAGAGTAGTGAGTGTAGTGGATGGGTGCTGAGAGGTAGTTTGGAGAGTATGCTGAGAGGTAGTTTGGGGAGTATGCGAGAGCAGGAGAGAACATTATGTGAGCAGCTAGACCACATTGTATCGTGGGGGATAGTTGCATTCTAATGGCAGAGGAGTTGTGCAATATATCTGTGGGTGTAGTGAATATGGATGTAGTGAATGGGTGGTGAGAGGTAGTTTGGGGAATATGTGAGAGCAGGAGAGAACATTATGTGAGCAGCTAGACCACATTGTATCGTGGGGGATAGTTGCATTCTAATGGCAGAGGTGTTGTGCAATATGTCTTAGAGTAGCAGGTGTAGTAAATGGGTGCTGAGAGGTAGTTTGGAGAGTATGCTGAGAGGTAGTTTGGGGAGTATGCGAGAGCAGGAGAGTACATTATGTGAGAAGCTAGACCACATTGTATCGTGGGGGATAGTTGCATTCTAATGGCAGAGGAGTTGTGCAATACATCTGTGGGTGTAGTGAATATGGGTGTAGTGAATGGGTGGTGAGAGGTAGTTTGGGGAATATGTGAGAGCAGGAGAGAACATTATGTGAGCAGCTAGACCACATTGTATCGTGGGGGATAGTTGCATTCTAATGGCAGAGGTGTTGTGCAATTTGTCTTAGAGTAGTGAGTGTAGTGGATGGGTGCTGAGAGGTAGTTTGGAGAGTATGCTGAGAGGTAGTTTGGGGAGTATGCGAGAGCAGGAGAGAACATTATGTGAGCAGCTAGACCACATTGTATCGTGGGGGATAGTTGCATTCTAATGGCAGAGGAGTTGTGCAATGTGTCTTAGGGCCTCATTACGACCCTGGCGGAAAGGGGTTTGCGGCAGCGTTAGCTGCGCCAACCCCTTTCCGCCAATTCCGAGTTCCCTTTCCGCCATGGCGGATTTTACACCTGCTTTTAGCGGGTGTAAAAAACCATGGCGGAAACGGACCTTGGCGTTAATTACGCCACCGTAATTTACGGTGGCGTAATTAACGCCTTCCCCACTCCCATTATGCCCTATGGGGCAAAAATGGGAATGGGGAAGGGTAAATGGGGATTGGGGATTTACCGCCCCGCCAAGGTCGGAATGGGGCGGTAAATCCCCTTACCGCCATGGCGTAAACGTAGTTTACGCCATGGCGGTAAAGTCACGGCCCTGGCGGTAACTTACCGCCAGGGTCGTAATGAGGCCCTTAGAGTAGTGGGTGTAGTGGATGAGTGCTGAGAGGTAGTTTGGAGAGTATGCTGAGAGGTAGTTTGGGGAGTATGCGAGAGCAGGAGAGAACATTATGTGAGCAACTAGACCACATTGTATCATGGGGGTTAGTTGCATTCTAATGGCAGAGGAGTTGTGCAATATATCTGTGGGTGTAGTGAATATGGGTGTAGTGAATGGGTGGTGAGAGGTAGTTTGGGGAATATGTGAGAGCAGGAGAGAACATTATGTGAGCAGCTAGACCACATTGTATCGTGGGGGATAGTTGCATTCTAATGGCAGAGGTGTTGTGCAATTTGTCTTAGAGTAGTGAGTGTAGTGGATGGGTGCTGAGAGGTAGTTTGGAGAGTATGCTGAGAGGTAGTTTGGGGAGTATGCAAGAGCAGGAGAGTACATTATGTGAGAAGCTAGACCACATTGTATCGTGGGGGATAGTTGCATTCTAATGGCAGAGGAGTTGTGCAATACATCTGTGGGTGTAGTGAATATGGGTGTAGTGAATGGGTGGTGAGAGGTAGTTTGGGGAATATGTGAGAGCAGGAGAGAACATTATGTGAGCAGCTAGACCACATTGTATCGTGGGGGATAGTTGCATTCTAATGGCAGAGGAGTGTGCAATGTGTCTTAGAGTAGTGGGTGTAGTGGATGGGTGCTAAGAGGTAGTTTGGAGAGTATGCTGAGAGGTAGTTTGGGGAGTATGCGAGAGCAGGAGATAACATTATGTGAGCAGCTAGACCACATTGTATCGTGGGGGATAGTTGCATTCTAATGGCAGAGGAGTTGTGCAATGTGTCTTAGAGTAGTGGGTGTAGTGGATGGGTGCTGAGAGGTAGTTTTGAGAGTATGCTGAGAGGTAGTTTGGGGAGTATGCGAGAGCAGGAGAGAACATTATGTGAGCAGCTAAACCACATTGTATCGTGGGGGTTAGTTGCATTCTAATGGCAGAGGAGTTGTGCAATGTGTCTTAGAGTAGTGGGTGTAGTGGATGAGTCCTGAGAGGTAGTTTGGAGAGTATGCTGAGAGGTAGTTTGGGGAGTATGCGAGAGCAGGAGAGAACATTATGTGAGCAACTAGACCACATTGTATCATGGGGGTTAGTTGCATTCTAATGGCAGAGGAGTTGTGCAATATATCTGTGGGTGTAGTGAATATGGGTGTAGTGAATGGGTGGTGAGAGGTAGTTTGGGGAATATGTGAGAGCAGGAGAGAACATTATGTGAGCAGCTAGACCACATTGTATCGTGGGGGATAGTTGCATTCTAATGGCAGAGGTGTTGTGCAATTTGTCTTAGAGTAGTGAGTGTAGTGGATGGGTGCTGAGAGGTAGTTTGGAGAGTATGCTGAAAGGTAGTTTGGGGAGTATGCGAGAGCAGGAGAGAACATTATGTGAGCAGCTAGACCACATTGTATCGTGGGGGATAATTGCATTCTAATGGCAGAGGAGTTGTGCAATTTGTCTTAGAGTAGTGGGTGTAGTGAATGGGTGCTGAGAGGGAGTTTGGGGAGTAGGCGAGAGCAGGAGAGACAATTATGTGTGCAGCTAGACCACTTTGTATCGTGGGGGAGGGCTGCATTCAATGTAGAAGCAGAACGAGTGGAACTAGTTCCATAGATGAGTGCGCCGAAGAGGCGGTTGAGGCAGTTCTGCAGAAAATAACCCTGAAAAGGATGATACGCAAAACACCCTGGCAGTCAATCAAGATAACGAGCAAGAAATCAACATATCCTTGGACTCTGGAGCCAACGAGACGATAATCCTAAAAAAAAAAAAAATAATAATAATCATTAGCAGTAAATTCAAGGAAGATTAAATACCAGTCGAAATTGAGATTAGCCCCATTGCTTTGGAAAAAAACTGGTAGAACTTGAAGGATGGTTTGTAGCTCAAAATCAGACTTGGAAGAAGGCAAGAGAATAGGGAAAGGATTTTAACAAGCTGAACGATTTCCTCTTCCAGTATTTGAGATTATTCGATGGAGAGCAGCTTTAATGCAGCTTTGATACAGAGTCCCACTCCTGCATAATGTAGGGGCGACTGATTCTATCAAAGGCAGGAGCCTCATTGTGAGTTTGCCGGCGCTGTCAATGTTTGGCGCTCATTCCGTCACCGCAGTTGAGGGTGTAATTGCAGCATTTTACTGCCAAAAAAGTTCAGATTTACTCTGTTGGAATTACCGCTCACACTACACCTGGCGACATCCCCCCGGAGCACCTTCATTCTTCGTGTATTACACTCCCTCGCCCTAGCACAGCGTGGCTGCCGAAAGATGGCATTCAATGCACTACAAAGCCAGAACAAATGAGAGAAAATGAATACAATATGAGCATTTTACTGCGTCTCTTTGAAAAACATATGGTTCATCTTGTCTTTTTAGATTTGAATGTGTTTACCATTGCCATTTCCATCACTTCCATTCAGTTTGAATCACAGTGGTAAACTACTGCGCCCATCTCTTTTTTTTTTTTAAAATATAGGTCCACTTACTGTTACGTTCATAATTATGTTATGTGGGTTTAATTTTATTTCTAAAAACAGAATATAAACCTTTACAGTTTTTCTGAAAATTAAGTGTGCGTGTTCCTAACTGAGTTCCTTCTCACAACAATGATTCGCATTATATTATTTTGCACACCAGTTCACGTATTTATTTATTTATTTTTGTGCACCAAGCTCTCAGGCATCTAGGCGCTAGTTACAGAAAGTCCACGGTACTTTGTCTATGGTACATTGGAGAAGTGCGAGAATGAGGAGATGGTAACAGACATTCAATGCCATATGTATGTAGACCGGCAAAGCCACACCTCGTGTCAGGGGGGAGGGGGGGGGGAGGGCTACATCAGGCAGCGTAATGGTCAAATAGGTGAGATTATGGGTGTATCCCACTTTTTAAACCGGAGGCTGTCTTCCTTTCCCATGATTCCATGCTTGCCATGATGATGGACGCTGTCTTTGGAGTTCCAGTTGCATTGGTGATTTTTCGTTGTGAATCCTGAGTAGGCTCTTTATGAAAGACGGAACACATGTTTACTGTGCCATGCCTATTGGCAATGAACACTTCCATGTTTGGTGCACATGGCTCTAGGCCAAAGTTGTCTTCTATGTCTGAGCGCAGCTTACACCTGACAATGATATTCACAAAGGCGTTGCAGCACACTGGGGCAAAATGTTACACCTGATTCACAAAAAAGCCCCACTACCACCAATACCGCTGGTTTTTCGTGGGGTACTCTTCTCAGTATTGTTCTCAGTTACTTCTCAGTTACTGCACGTTGGACAAAAGCAAGTCCTTTTGCAAAATTTAGCAATAAATGCAGCCAAGACAGACACCATGACCTGCTGCAAAAAAGCTGTCCTGGTTATAGATCTGGTCTTAAATCGAGTAAAAGTAGAAAACATTGATTATTACGATTATTTAGATGTACGTTATAACGGTACGGGCAGCTGGAATTCTGACCTACAGACGGGCACGTTCATTATAAATAGATGATTTTGGGGCACTCCTGAGCTTGATTAAATTAACCACCACCAGCGAGGCCTCCTGGTGCTGTCCTCTAGGGTAACATTGTTGTGACAACAAAATTCTCTACCAATTCTAAAACGCGCCTGCTAAGACCATTGTGGCATCACTCGACTTGGGATAGATTGATTGAGGGTTTTAGAGCGCGCGCCCGACACACTCAATCGTATCTGTGCGCAGCCGTGGTGGTTGTTCTCCGGAGAAGCACCCATATCCTAATAGATCTTCAGAAGTGAGAGGGCCATCTACGCTAGCAAGTCCCGGAGAGGTTTTGCTATGGCAACTTGGAGAGCCCTGCCTCCCATCCTAACTTGCGGGTCACTTAGTTATAACCTTGGTGCAGATTTGATATGCCTTTTGGTGGCGCGACCGAGCGCCAAATCCTGTGTTAAAATGGTGATTGTGAGAACATCCTTGTGAGATAGAACAAGTGCAAGGGTGGGATAAAGGCCTACTTTCACTATACCCAAACCCTTTACCAATCACAGAGGTTGCACAGAAAGAGTAGGTGGTACACCCAATTTGCATTAGGAAGCAATGGGCACGGGTGGGTTATACTCTTCAGAGAGGTGGGTCCACCTAGAAACACAGCACTAACAGTACTAGTACGCCCCCTATGCAAAGGAAAGGCATACAATGGCCAGACGGGGTAACTGAGAGCTGGAATGCAGCATATTAAAAGAGGAAAACATTCAAATACTTTATGCTTTGCTTTTTCTAGAACTATGAGGTTATCCGGTTTTTCCCCCGACAAAATACACATTTGCTGAATTTCTTTTGCCGATTATATCACTTTATTTACTGCAAAAATCCAGGGATAGAACCCCTGCACCCCCTTTTTAACCCCCCCACAATATACCTTACCCCAACTTACTATCTGCATTTTTCCATTTGTGCAGAAAAATAAAAATGGGGAAAAGTGAGGAAAACCCTTTTTCTTGAGTTCTTGTTACTGGAACTGAGACTGTCCATAGGATTCAAGGTAGGATAGGTGGGAAGGGTCTCTAGTGTGTTTAGTGGGCAGCCTCCATTATCTTACTTCTTCAGTTTGGGGGAGGATTTGCTGGGCTGCAACAAAAGGGGTATGTGTGGCATACTTATTTTTTAAGATGAGCAGGAGGTCAGGTTTCAGTGATGGGCGCCTCAGTGATTTGTGGGATGGAGGTGCATTGGCTAGAGAGATAGCAGGGAGCACTGGTTCATGCCCATAGAGTCAGGAAAAATGCTTGGATTCATTAAAGAATCTTGGAAGTTGGACCTCTCATCTCTTCATCTTGGCAGCCCCAGACAGCCATGAATCTTGAAGACGCTGGTGTTCTCGCCTCAACTTCTTCCAGGAAGTAGCATCCCTTGTATCCCTCAGGGATGTCACAAAAGCCTCTTTTTCCTTCTTGGGCTTCCTTGTCTTCAATCCTATGACAGTGACTTTAAGTCCTTCAGTCTCCAGCAAGTCAACAAGACTGAGCACCCAGCTCACACCATTTCTACACAAATGCTAAGGGCAATTGGAAGACTCCATGTCGCCCTTTAGGTTCGAATGGGAACACCTCCTGACTGGTGTGGTCTTCTCCTTTTGAAGCAGTCTGGAGGTGCTTGGCTCATGCCAGAGTTCCTAAGTGTCAGATGCATGGCATGCTGGCAAATTGAACATGGCAAAATTAATTGTTGCTGCATTTCAGTTACCATTGGGCTGTAACTTTGGCCATGGCCCACCCCTCTAGACTCTAGGTCCTGGCTGCAGTTTCTGAATTCCTTGAAATTAATCAACCCCTTCTCCATAGGCTGCAAGTGTCCATTATGGATCATATCCACCTATGGAAATTCAAAGACCAACCCAGGATTGGGCTCAACCAGCTGGTTTCAATTCTGTTTTTCCATGATTAGGCAAGGATTTCCAAATCGCAATATCACTGATAGGCCATTTTCAGCAGTTTTATATGTTAGAAACAATATTGTCCATAATGTTAATATAGCCTTATAGATCAAGGAATGAGCTTTTATAATAGGATAATGGTCTTCCACCAAATTATGGCTCGAGGCAAAGGGGCATTATCCCAAGTGAAAAATGACCCCTACCAAGGCCTAGAAGTCTATTAGCAGATGCTGGTAGCAGGAAGACATGTATTGTAGTTTTGGTGGTAAAGTAGAAAATGCTAATTGAAGAGTGTGTCAAAATCACACTTTACCTTTGTATTGGAGCCGGTGGTGGGATGTGGAAGTAAGTGGTGTCTTTCCCCCTGGCTAGCCACTGTGGCCTACTGAGTAGCCCAACGCCATGGTTCTGGCCAGGGGGCACATACCCAGTTGCAGGAAAGAAAACCTTGACAGGGAAAAAAACCTACCACCAGATCAGGATCCTAGGAGGGCGGTGAGAAATAGCAGGTAGCATTGGCCAGACGTGGACGAGGTTGCAAGAAAGGGAATCTTCAGGCCAGAAGAAGGAAGGAAAGACAAAGCGGAGTGAGGAGAAGCGTGAATGCAGAAGGAACAATGGGCTGTAGAGCGAGGGGCAAGGGCAAGTACATCAAAGAAGAACTAGCGCCACAGCAACAAGATTGTTGCGACGTGCGGACTCACCGGTCTTTGCCAAGTAAATAAATATGTTGCGCTCTGAAACACTTGTGTACGAGCGCGATAGAAATAAAATAAATATATAAATAAATAGAATATCAATCAATCAAAAAAATACAGTTCCCATTGGTGTTCTTCGATCCGGGTTGCTCGATGAGGTCCGGGCGTTGGGGTGGGGGTGTGTAAACGCGCATAGGCAATGTTGCATATATCGCAGTGCCCCGGGTTCCATAACATTGAGATGGGTGTGCAGGGCAACATATGCCCGGGTGAGTAGGGCACCATATCCCTGGGTTCTGCAACAGTGAGAAGGGTCTACAGGGCACCATAATCCTGAGTATCTTAGAGCAGTAAAGGTAATAGAGAGGTAGTGGTAGTACGGGAATGGGGTGGGCGATGCAGTCGCCAGTGTTGCCATAGGGACCAGGTTGCCGGACCACGGCAGTGAATTCTAACAAAGTGAGAAAAGTAAATCGACAACTTGGAAAATTAAATGTGGGTTTGTGTTTGTAGTATTTAAATAACGTTTGACTTCATAAATTGGTTGAAATGGAACAGGTTTAACATGAGCCTGCATTAGGAGTCATGTAAAAGTATATGGTTTCTCTACAAGAAAATGAAATCAGTTTCCAATGTTTTAGCTTTCCCTTTTGTGTGTTAAATAGCATGTTGCAGCTAAAAAAAGGTCTTCCCAGAGAGGAAGTGTCTTGTTGAAATAAATCATGTGTGCAAATTGCATTGTTGTTTCACTGTCTGCTTCTTAAGACAGAATGTTCAGAATGCCGTCAATACCAGTAGTTACTGACTGCACTCTAAACATTCTAATTGGCTGAGAGGGGGTCAATAAGAATCTCCATGTGCCAATTTAATATTTATGAGCAGTAGCCATCCAAATCGCATCATGGAAGTGCTAGACCACCAGATATGAGTGAATATTTAAGAACACCAATGGAGTTTTAGCATGGGGTTACAATTATAATGTCTCTAATAACATTTGTGCTGATAACATATGGGGGGCAATTGATAACTACATAATACAAACTCGCTTTGCTAATGCCCATGGGCTTTTAAGAGAAGTGCATAGAAACTGCTATCCAGTGTTTCATTTGCATTCTTAAGAACTTGATTTCTGACAGGTGGCCATACCTACTGTGATTAATCTGATAATGTCATCACTCCTTTCCCAGAGGTAGCCTCTGCTCATGGGGCCAGGCGATGGCAGCTGCTACCTGATCCTGACCCTGGGAGTGTCTATGCGAGGGAGGATCACATGAGGGGAGGTGACCCTCATAGGGATGGGCAGGCATCATCAGATGAGACATGGTATCCCCACTTCCTTTTAGGGATATCCCCTCCATTCCCACTGCCTTGATGGCATATTGTGATAACTCCCCACAATATCCTGCAAAAGCTGCTGAGAGAACTTGTGAAAATGTTGCACCTAGTAAAACAGCATATACTGAGACGAAGAAGACTGCCATGAGAGAGCGTGTGAACCATAATGCCCAGTCTACTGTGGTGAAGAATGTGATTGGTCCAAGACATTTCCCAGCCTGGAGATGGGAGTTTAAATCAATCGCTGCTGAAAGATGGAGAGAGCTTCCTTTTCCAAGGGTCGATTTGGGCACCGATGGGAGAGGCAGATTGCAGTGTGGAACAGATAGCGTCCCATTCCGGGAGGGAACCCTAAAGGCAGTCGAGTGGAGGTGGCGAGAGAGGGAGCCGACCCAAGCATTCTTGGGCTGTCGGGCAGAACAGGAAACAGAGGGGACCGAGAGCCATGGCCGCAGAACACTGCCGGCGAGAGGAGAAGTCCAGAAGCGAGCTCCAGGCAGGCCTCATAGAGAAGCGGTGCTGGTTGGCAGCAGAAACGCCAGCCGAAGAAGGAAGTTGTGGCGGGAAATGGAAGCCAGGAAAGGATTTGTTCCAGCGCAAAGAGCGATAACGCTCCATGCCGCTGACTGGGGGAAGCCGCTCGAGTGCAGAAAATACTGAGTTGAGTACCCAAATACGTATGAGTGGAGAGAAAGAAAATATATGGTACCGGTGAACACAGAGGGAAGAATGGGATGCCGAAACGGAGGCAAAGAGACTCTTAGAGAATTAATTGATTGCTAAGAGTGGGGGGGGAGATGGCCACCGGATTCGACCTCAGTGCTTGGTGACTTAACAATTCCACACGCAACCCAGAACTGTAATTTGTAGCAAGACACAATCCAGATGTCTGTGTCTGTGTCTCAATGCTCCAGTGAGCCGCCTCAGCAAGCATTTCCTCTGCCCTGCGTTTTTTGCCTTTCTGCTCCTCCCGTACCCTTCCCTCAGCTATTCCTTGCTACCCTCCTGAGCTCTGTTCTCTTGGACCCGGCCTCCTGGCCTTGGCACTCATTTCTCTGTGTCTGCTGGAATTCTTTCCTGGCTGTTACTTCATGTTCTGGTCCTCTGCAGATAGTGGTTCTTCAGGTTCCAGCCTGTAGAGATAGTGGTTCTGCAACATCTGGATGTCTCGTATCGCTGAGTCGTTCTTCTGCAATTCGCTTTCTCCTTCATGCTGCTGCTTCTTTCAGGCTACCATCTGCCTCAGGTCTGTTGGACTGCTACTCCTGGTAGTGCGGATTCCAGAAGGACCCGGCTTTACCTCGCCACCTCTTCACATCTCTGGATAGAGCAGGTAAGTCCAATCACTGATGCAGACTTGTAATGGCAATTACTGAAAATTATGTTAATACCTGAACATATGATGGCAATGCCATGTATATGATAGCAATACCTGTCATTTCATCTGCCATATGATGTTAGTACCTGGACATATCATGGAGGATCCATATTTTTTCATTGGCACGAAAAACATTGATCTTAAAGCATTAATGCTGGGGTATTTTTTTAATAGTATAAGGGGGGAAGCACCCAATAGCACAGTACCTTTTTTAGTTTTGGCTATTAGGTGGCACCACCTAAACGGCGAAATTATTGCATTAGAGTACAGCTATGGAGAAATGGCATATGAAAAGGGACACAAAGCTTGTAGGTGTTGTTTGGTTATTTACTGTGATGAATTGAGGGAATTTGTTCTTTCTCCCCCTGTGAGGCTAGGGAGGTGAGCCCGCTCCACAATACCCTCGCTAGGAGTAAAGGCAAGTGGGACCTCACGGGAGAGACTCCCCCTTAGGGGACAAGGACTCCCGTTCCCATGAGGAATTCCCTCAAGTGGTATGTACTATGGCCTACATGTTTGAAATACCAAGACTGGGACAACAAAATGACAATACCAGACTCTGTGAAATACCAAGACTGGGACTATGAAACTACAATACCAGAAACTGTATCAAAACTGGGAGGAAAAAACTCTGAATAGATATTGTTATCTTTTAGGAAAAAGTTATGTCTCTTTAAATCAGGATGCCCAATCCACTGAGACGAGTATGTGGATAAATGTGCATTCAGAGAGAGACGGTCAAGTAGGAAAGAGAGAGACAACCATTTATGAGGGCTGGGGAAGGCCCTAAGTTACATCAACCTTGACGGAGAAGGAAAGCCGGAAGCCTGCGAATTTGAAACTTGTATAACTTTGCAATACAGTACGCAAGAGCTACAGTGGACCCAAAGCACGCGAGAACTGAAGGTCAGGAGCCCAGTAGAAGGTGGTGGCGGACCACGGACGGGAATCTGAGGTGGACAGCAGGTCCAAGCAACATTGCCGATTCCAATGGCATCAGTTGGCTGCAGGGAGTACGTCACGCAACAGAGGACCGGGACACCATGAAGAGACAGGAAACCACTAGGAGAGCGAAGCCGAAAGAGGAAAGGTGTTGACAGTCCGTCAACTGAAAAAGGCTCACCAAGAAAGAAGGCTCCTGGCGGCATTCTCCTACCACAATTAAGGTACCTGGGAGAACGTTTAGCCTGGGAGAACTCAAGGTGATCATTATACCGTACAGTTAACTCGTCCCAGTAGAAAGTCTGAAACTGAGTTAAACTTGAAACCAAGGAAGCACAAATGTTGTAATTTTAGAGAACGAACATTTGAGCAGCTAAATAATGAGAGAAGAGAAGAATGGAAAAAAATACCCTGGGGAAAGGGGAAAGTAGCTCGACATCCTGTGCAAAAGCAATATAAGCTTGAAGAGGAAGCAAGATACAGAAAAGGGCTTAGAGAAAGGAGACAATTGTACCACAAATCAAGTAAAGCCCAACAAAGCTCAGTTAACTTTCGAGGATATGCTGAGAACCATAGACAAGAAAGGAGAACTAATATGGGAACCCTAAGAGGGATATCCAAAGAGAATAGAAAGCCCAATAGCCCAATGAAGGAAATGAAGAGTTTGATCAAAAACGTCATACGAGACTATTTGCGGATTATTTACTAAAAAGACTGGTACTAGAAGTACCATCAGGAGAAGGGTGTAATTCTCCAGACCTAAGTCTCTACTCTCTCGTCTACCTGCAGCCCCCCTGTGGCCACCTCTCCTCGCTCTTTCTCTTCCTTTCCTCTTTTCTCCCCTGACGAGGATTTGAGACAAGTCCCATCTATGAAAGCCTTGTCAAAACAGGTTCTTCCCTGTTCTTCCAAATCCATCAAGGACCACATTGACACCCTTGCTGGCTGACTTCTATAACCACTCCTTTGCCACTGGAGCCTGCCCTTCCCCCCTGAAGCACTCTGTTGTGCACCCTCTTCTCAAGAAAACCTCAGCCGACCCTTCCTGCCCAGCTAACTATCACCCGATCTCCATCACTTTTTTCCTGGGAAAATTCCTGGGAAAGCTGGCCATCTCCCAGCTTAACCTTCACACTGAATCAGTTGATTGTCTCTGTGACCATCAGTCTGGCTTCAGAGCAGCCAGAAGCACGGAAACTGCTCCCCTGAACATCCATGAAGACCTGCTCTCTAACCTTGATTCTAATCTCCCCTCTATCCTCATTTTATTCAGTCTCTCTTGCCTTTGACTCGGTTAACCATGCCATCGTGCTCAATCATCTCGGTGATAACGCAGGTCCAACTTGGGTCCTTCCTTTCCCCTAACTCACTCTCTACCTGTGGTGTTCCATAGGGCTCTAACCTCTCTCTGTGGCTGTTCAACCAATACCTGGCAGCTCTCGCCCACCGCATTGCCACTCTCTGCTCCAACTTCCAGTGATATGCGGATAAAACTCAGCTTGCTTACAGGCTCCTCTCTGTCAACTCTTCTCCTTCTCTCATCTCTGACTGTCTGTTTGCTATCCAGGAGTGGTGTGCCGCCAAAGATCGCTGCCTTAAAGCCAGCAAGACAGAGATCGTCCTCATCGGCACACCTGCACCCTCCTTTCCTGTCACTCTCTGGCCGGCCTCCCTTGGCCCTCTTCCTGCTCCCACCTGTAAGGCTAAGAACCTCAGGTTCATCTTCGACTCTACACTCTCCTTTTCTCCTCACATCTCTGACGTCTCTAAGAAGTCAAACTACCAATTGCACCTCCTCAGAGGTATTAATCCTTTCCTTTCCTTTCCTTTCCTCTCCTTCCCCCAGAAGCTCACTGTCTCCAGAGCTCTGGTTCTCTCTAGACTGGACTACTGCAACAGCCTCTTTCTAAATCTGCCTGCTTCTACTCTCCGCCCTCTGCAACTCATCTAAAACAGGACTGCGAGACTTATCCTTGGCCTCAAGCCGAGGGATCATATCTCTCCAGCACTGAAATCTCTGCATTGGCTCCCAGTGGCTGCAAGGTTTAAGTTCAAGACCCTCTGCATTGTCTACAAGGCCTTCTGCGGCCTGGGTTCTCAATATCTCCAACTCTCTCTTGGAAAATACCTTCCTACTCGAGCTCTTCGCTCCTCCACCTCCAACTCCCTCAGGGTCAGACGCTTCTCCAAGCAAATAGTTGGTGGTAGATCTCTTTCTTCAGCTGGGCCTCGCTCTGGAACAGCCTCCCTGCCTCTCTGAAACTTGAGCAGAACCATATCCGTTCCTGAAGCACCGCAAGACCTTCCTCTTTACTTCTGCCTTCTCTCTTCCTCTCCCCTGCTGATTTCCTGTCCGATACTACACTGGTCACCTGGCTACCTTCTGATTTCGGGCCCAGGTCCCTGCCCGCCAAGTTGCACACCCGCACTGCCTCCCTGCAACCCTTGCACTTGGGTCTGTATCTATAACCCTACTCTTTGTCAAGCCTTACCATCAAACATTGTGTTTGAAGTGCGTGCCAGTGTTTTCAAAGCAGTCTTCTGAGAATTAGGCTTCATTATGAGGTTGGCAGTAACCCGCTGTTGCGACTGGCCGGTTGCCACCAACCCCGTAACACTGAATCCGGGACATTAACAGTCCCGGCGCCGGGGGAAGTCAGTCGCTGGATTGTTTAACTCCGCATTCCCATACAGTCCGATAGTGGGGAGACGGAAGCACCACCACCGTAACTAACGGTTGGTGCCGGTGCTTCTGTGAAAAGTCTGCCTACCGAGGCTGCTGCGCCGGGCAGGTCAGCCCTGCCGGATGTGACGACCCCAGCAGGCAGACTCGTAGTGTGGCGGCCCGGAAACAAGGGTGCCGGTAAGCATACCGGCACCCTTGTTCCCAGATGACCACAGTCGTAATGAGGCCTTAATTGGAGCTGTAAACAGGTTACCGGAGTAATAAAAACTTCTTCACCAAATCTGCTTCATCTACTCGATTTATAAGCACTACGTGCGTCCTTCACTGAAGTCATGTTCATAAGAAGCATTGGCAAAGCCAACAGATTTAGCTTATATATACGTATTAGGTATTTTTACAGGCACTGCTATTAGATGGGCAGGTACTTGCACCGTTTTGCAGCTGCTAACATCAATGGCCAGTTAATACCACTATGGCAGTGACTGGCAAATGCCTTAAATGTTGATCAGTGCTCCTGCACCGATATCTCTACAGCACTGATAATTCTATGGCACGACAAGGAGGCTCATATTATGCCAACAATCTTTACTACTGACATAAAATAACAGCAAGACATTTTATTTTGTTAACATTAACTTTTTTCATTATAACACGAAAAACACAAAGTTCAAAGAACACATTTGATACTCCCAATCCAAGATGGGGTTATCCCATAGTCCAACATCCAATCAGGATGAACCCACACCCATATATGTCCTTTCCTCTAACAGCAACTTCTCTGACATTCCCTTCCAGCCTCGCCTGCTCGGCGAGGGGAGTGCCGCCAAGCGCTGCTCGCGCCTCCTTTACACAGGGCAGTGTTCGCACCTGCTCGGCGCGTGTACAATTGTTAATCCCGTGCTTCCTCCCCGCTCGTTTCCGAGCGTTATACAACAAAGTGGCGTAGTCCCGCTTCTGGTCAGAAGCTCTTCTGGAAGCGTTCGCCTGCTCGGTGTTGCTTGAATTGGTTATTGATATTTTATACCGCGTTGCACACGCGTGTTTGCGTGGCTTTGCATCCTGTTTTGAATTGTGCCTGTTTACACAGGTTTTTCAGCACCAGTTTGTAGTTGGCATGTGTGTGTGTACACATTATAGCGTTCCACATTAATTAAGTGGAAGTTTTCTGTCAGACCTGCTAGGCCCTTCTTTTAGTCACAGTGCACTGGGGTTGTGATTGAGTTGGTTTTCATATATATATGTTCTTGTTTTTTCCCTTTTTTCAATAATGCAGTCTACAAAGGGATCTGAAGGGGTGCCTTATGGGGATGCGTGTGCCCAGGTCAGGGTTGCTTCGAAGAAAACAGACAAGCCCATTGAAGAGGGGGTTATGAGGGGGTTTGGGGACCCTTCAGTAGCTCCTCCTCCTTCGGTCTCTAGAGCAATAAGGGATTCTATGGATTTGGCTCTGGGGAATTTAAATTCTACCCTTGCCTCAGCCTTTGACAGGCTAATAAATAAAATTTCGGATTTCCATCCAGGTCCTGTACAGGGACCTTCGATAGCCCCCAGGAAGGGCACTTCAAAAACCAAGCATTTGCAAGGGCAATCCAGCCCGGTTTTAAGTTCTTCTTCCCCGGGTTCCCCGGTTAGGACCCTCAAGCGAATGTTTGGTGAGGGGGTGTTCCAGACTTCTGCCTCTATTAGAGTGGTTTCTTCCCTGTTGTCATCACCTGAGTCCTCGGAGGATTCTGATTCCCCTCCTAAGAGGAGAAAAAGAAAAGTAGCCGCTCCACATGTGTCGCAACCGGTTAGGGAACAGTTGTTAGATGGCAGTGGTGTTCTGTTCTTTGACCCTTCTCTAATTCAACATCCACGCTCGGCGGAGTGGCGTCCATCAGAGGCAGTATCCTCTTTCCTTCATCATTGGGTTAGGAGGGCTCCCCCAATGAGGATAGGAGTAAGCTGCGCTCAGAATGTCCCCGTCCCGTCATCCCGGATAAGGTGGCGATAAGCCCCAGTATTGATCAGTCCATGTTGTCCTTTCTTTCCCAAAGGGGTAAGGATCCTAAAAAGGGGGTGGATGGGGCTCTTAAGACCTGTCAGGATAAACTTCTGGATGTATTGGGGCCACTGACCCAAATTTTCGAACTGGCAGAGGAAGCGGCTATTCAGGAGTCACAAAATGACATCGAAGCACTCAGAGGCTAGGTTCAGCGTTCAATTTGCCTGCTCGGCAATGCTAACTCATGTATTTCTAAGGAGAGGCGCAAGGCACTACTAAGGCGCATTGACCCCAAACTTCAGGATATGGCGGAGGGGAGGCTGGTCCCAAAGCCCAAGAGAACCTCTTTGGAGACAAGTTTATAAAGGACTTGTCAGCTTACGTCCATACTTTTACAGCCTTGGACAAGGCCCAGACGAATATTAGAAAGGTTTTTGCACCCCGACTTTTTGACAGGGCTGGAAGAGGACGAGCCCGCTCCTCCGGCCGTTCCTCCTTCAGGGGCTCTGCCAGACCTCAGCAATACGCCTCCAGAGGGGCCCATCATTCCTCCTCTGATAGAGGTGCGCAGACCTTCTACCCCCAAAGAGGAAATCAATGGAGAGGTTGGAACGGCAGAGGTTACGGTAGAGCGAGATCCGCTCCAGGTATTGAATCGTTTCGTAAGAGTTTCTTCCCACAGAGGTTTAGGGGGCAGGCTGGGGCGATTTTTTCAGCATTGGAAAAATCTTTCAGCAGATCCTTGGGTCTTACAGACAGTGCGGGGGTTTCTGATAGAGTTCTACTCCCCTCCGTGTCAGCTCTTCGCCCCTCCACCTCTGGTGTTCAATCAGGAAAAGCAAAAACTGGTGGATGGGGAGATTCAGGATCTGATTTTCAAGGGTGCGGTGGTCCCGGCCACATTCAGAGCTTCCCAGCTCATCAGTACGATTTTTCTGGTCCCAAAGCCCGACGAGGGTTTTCGTCCGGTGATGAACCTGAAGGCTCTCAATGCCTTTGTGGTTTACCATCATTTCAAAATGGAGGGTATTCACCTTCTGAGAGATACTCTGCTTCCTTGGGATTGGATGGTAAAACTGGATCTCAAGGACGCGTATCTGGTAGTCCCTGTGTTTCCCCCTCATCAGGAGATCCTTCAGTTTCACTGGGGGGGGTCGCCTTTGGCAATTTGCCTCTCTCCCATTCGGCCTTTCATCAGCCCCGTGGTGTTTCACCAAACTAATGAAGCCGGTGATGGCTTTTCTCAGGTAGAAGGGGGTCAGGAGCATCATTTATCTGGACGATATTCTCCTCTTAGCTCAGGATCTCCAAGCCCTTCAGGACCAGTTAGATCTCACAATCTCCCTGTTGCAAGATCTAGGGTTTGTTCTAAATGCAAAGAAGTCCATTGTTTCTCCTACTCAATGCATCCAATTTCTGGGCTTCGATATTGATTCCAAAGAGTGCATCCTTCTTCTCCCGGACTCCAGACTTTTGAAGATTCAGAAAGAAATCCGCCTCATTCTCAAGCTGGGGGTGGTTTCCATTCGTCAGTTAGCAAGGGTGGTAGGGATGTTATCAGCATCTATTCAGGCGATTTTCCCAGCCCCTCTGCATTACAGGGCGCTTCAGCGCCTCAAGGGAAGAGCCTGTTTTATGCTCAGAGGGTAAAACTGGATCCGGAAGCCAGATTGGAACTAATGTGGTGGCTCAATCATATGAGCGCCTGGAATGGCAGGGCAATCTTTGGGCCTTCTCCGGATGTGGTTCTCGAGTCAGACGCCAGCAGATCCGGCTGGGGGGCCAGAGTAGGTCACATTTCCACGGGGGGGAAATGGTCTAATCAGGAATCTCTACTTCATATAAATTGCCTGGAGTTACTGGCGGGTTCCTTTGCAGTCAAGAGCCTTCTAAAGGATCAGGGGAATTGCTGTGTCCTCCTTCGGATGGACAATGTGTCAGCGGTTCGATATATCAACCATCTGGGGGGACCCGGTCGAAGGCTTTAGCGGATCTTGCAAGGGAGTTCTGGCACTATTGCCTAGACAGAAACATTCAACTCCAGGCAGAGTACCTTCCGGGGTCGAGCAATGCTGTGGCGGATTGGAATTCCCGTTACCTTCAGGACAGCAGCGACTGGATGCTGGATAGACAGGTGTTTGCATTGATTCAATCTCTTTGGGGCCCCATTCACATGGACCTCTTTGCATCCCGTCTCAACTGTCAGGTTCCCAGTTTTTACAGTTGGAGACCAGACCCTCAGGCCCTGGCCACCGATGCATTTCTTCAAGACTGGTCGGTCCATCTTTCCTATGCCTTCCCTCCTTTCGCCATGATAGCCAGGGCTCTGGTGCAACTACGCAGACAGCGAGCTTCCTTGGTAATGGTGACCCCGTTCTGGCCTTCTCAGGTTTGGTTTCCCGCTCTCCTAGAGCTGGCAGTGGATTTCCCTCGCCTCTTGACATCTCATCCCCTCCTCCTGACGGACCCGGCGGGTCTCCCTCACAACCTGCTCCTGCAGGGACATCTTTCCCTTATGGTTTGGAAGATTTCAGCACGTCCTGGTGCTTCAGAGGTCTTTCGCAGGACTCTATTGGGGTCATCAGGGATTTCTGGGCAGCCTCCACCAAGGCAGGTTATTCATCAGCATGGGGTCGCTGGGTTAGCTGGTGTTTGGTTAGGCACCTCAATCCCGTTTTTGCTCCTCCAGTAAAAGTAGTAAACTTTCTGGAAGAATTGTTTAAGGAGGGTAAGGCCTATCGGACAATTAATGGGGTTAGATCAGCGATTTCCGCTGGTCATGTTCTGGTTAAGGGAGAACCAGTGGGTAAACATTTCCTGGTCAGGAAGGCTCTTAAATCCATAAGAGTTAAAGTTCCCCCTAAACCTAGGTATTCAGTTTTGTGGGATGTTAGTAAGGTTCTGGATTTGTTTTTATCATGGCCTCATAATCAAGATTTGGCCCTACAACAGCTTTTTTCAAAGTTAACAATGCTCTTGTGCCTGGTCTCTATTAAGAGGGTGTCGGATATTAGAGCACTGGACGTGGACAATAAGGTTTTCTCGCCACAGGGAGTAACCTTTTTTATTACTAGGAGAATTTCTATCTGTTTTCTTCTGTTTCATATCCAGCATTTCCTGAACATGTCAAATTATGTGTAGTTCATTGTTGTAAAACTGTGGATTTGCGTTCCCCTGGTACCTCTCAGCTGCTTATTTCATATCGTAGGCCTTATAAGGCAGTGTCCTCTGCTACCCTGGCTAGGTGGGTTAGGTGGATAGTGCAGGAATCTGGTATTGACATTTCCTGTTTTGGGGCTCATTCAGTTAGAGGCGCCATGGCCTCTAAGACCGCTCTCCTTGGGGGAGGGTTGGAGCACATTCTCAAAGCAGCTGACTGGTCCAGGGAATCTACTTTTAAAACTTTTAATCATAAACGGATTTAATGTGATGCAAGGGCTTTAAACTTGCATAATATGAGCCTCCTTGACATGCCATAGAATACCTAATCCCCCGCACTATCGTGAGTGGGGGTTTAGATTCTATTAAAGACAAGGAGGCGAGTATTATCCAGCCCTCCCACCCAGGTTTTTTAACATCTATCTCCTTTTTTCAGCTTCGTGTTGATTACCTTGGGTGCCTTCTTCGGCTGCGGTTCTTTGGAGTCCACTCCTGGATGTTTACTGGACCGTTTCTTTGGTTCCTGGTGGTGTTATGTTTTGCTGTTCAAGCGTCATTGCAGCTTCAGAAGAGGAGTTGCCGTTAGAGGAAAGGACATATATGGGTGTGGTTTCATCCTGTTTGGATGTTGGACTATGGGCTAACCCCATCTTGGATTGGGAGTTTCAAATGTGTTCTTTGAACTTTGTGTTTTTCGTGTTATAATGAAAAAAGTTAAGGTTAACAAAAAAAAAAGTCTTGCTGCTATTTTATGTCAGTAGTAAAGATTGTTGGCATAATACTCGCCTCCTTGTCTTTAATAGAATCTAAACCCCCACTCACGATAGTGCGGGGGATTAGGTACTGTACAGCACTACAAAGGCATGCTAATGTCTGCGCCACGGTAAAGACATGTCACAAACATGTCATGGCACTACATGGCAAAGGATAGATCTGGCCATAAAGTTGCACCAGCAGGCAAATGCACACAACTCCAAAATTATCCATTACTTTTGGGAGATGCTAATCCAGTCCTGGCTTTAATTTTGCATTCTCTGAATTGTATTCCTGGATTTCCCCGTTATAAATGCAGGACTACAAGTCCCAGAATACAAAGATAAAACCAGGACTGGACAAGCGTGTCCCGAATGGGATAGGTAATGTAAAGGGTGTACCAAGGCACATGATTAGAAGTGCCTATCCATAGCCTGTAGAAAAGCCATAACTGTTGGCTTTGGCCTTTCTTGTTTTAGCTTCAGGTGTGTGATCCCACGGCAATCTCACCTTGGAAACACCCATCCTTTTTTCTCCTCCAGTTGACACGTCAGCTGTTCACTGTAGACATCTGAGCAAGGTAAAATCTTGCTAAGTAACACAAGTTTGCCCGGCAAGTTTTGTCTTGCCTGCCTGGGGGTTGGCAAACCCTCGTTTCGGAGCCCCGCTTTTTGTGACTTATTTGAAAGCATGGCTTGCCAGGGAGTACAGCGATTGGCAAGCGCACCGTGACACGTCCGGACATGCCTTTAGGAAAGTGCAGCTTACACAGACACTAGAGGCCAAGCCTCAAACAGCAAGGTTATGCCTGTGTGCACCAGAACCTGTTACACCTGTACACGAAACCAGGGATATCCGGCCAAGCCGGGACGCTCTCATGTTGCATTAGTGGTTAGCCGTTTGCTGACACGCTTGGGTGCGTCGGCCCCTTAGGAATTGCTGTAGAAAAACACCCAGGGACGTCTTCTCAATTCCTGTCTCGTTACTTTAGCCTTTTAGTCTTTTCTGAAGAAGAAAATGAAGAGTTCTCGTTATCATTTTCAGTTCCCCTTTCTGTCCTCGAACCCCTAATCATAATGTTTCGCACGAGAGTCAGAGCACAAGCCATGTGCATTTCTTTATGTCAGTGACATTCAAACTGTTTCATACCGAGTCACCCCCCTTGAGTAAAAATATTGTGTATAAGTCCAAGAGGGCCCCAGACTAGTAGAGACAGCGTTCTACTGCTTATATTTTCTATTAAAAGCAGCCACCTTAATCGCGTTTTAAAGAGTCTGGCACCCCTGGACATCCTTCCAGTTTGACGATCACTGCTTTATGGTATGATGGCTTAAAGGGGTTTTAGGGTACTATGCACAAGGTTCCAGATTTTTACTGCCACTGCTGTTTGTGGTAACTGCTCAAATGGAGTTAGTACCAGGTGTGGCCAAAGATCGTAGGGCATTTGTGGGCAACTGGGAGTCAAAGGGGCACATTACGAGTTTCCTAGTATCCCACCGGTAATTCCAGCGGGATACTGGGAAACTGCCGAGATCGTCTCCGCTGCCCGATATCCCTGTATCACTGGGATATTACGGGTGGCAGAGATGTCGGTAAGTTCCCATAGGACTCCATGGGATGGGATTGCCAGAATCACCGGAACCTGTACTACCAGTGCCGGTGATTCCGGCATTTATTTGCCGGTAGGGGCCTGAACTACTGGCAGTCGTAATGACCCCCAAAGTGTCCATGACAGACTTAAGGTGGGTTTAACATCCAGTTTTTTTGTTAAGTACACACCACTGGGCATGCCCTCTAGGGCCCTGATCCTGGAGGGAAAACTCTTCATAATAAGAGGGTGTTATGCTATGTTATGTTAAGGGAATTTTTAGAGCGCCCAATCACCCTAAGACATCTTGGCGCTAGAGAGCAAAGCACAAACCCAATCCAGAACACCCCTCCACCTAAAACAAATATGTTTTTACACTCTTTCGAAAAGCCAAATGATTGTATCGTTTTTTTGGGCAGCGGAAGCTCATTCCAAGCTGAGCTGCTGCTCTAGAGAAGGCTTGTCCGCAAACGGCGGAATGCAGGCACACAAAGCAACTCTGAGGAAGCAGAGCGCTGACAGCGCGTCGGACAGTAGTGGATAAACTTTGTGCGAAGATATCCGCACCCTGATCATGCAGCGCACAATGGACAATACATAGTGCTTTAAACCTGAGGCAGTGATTCACCGGAAGCCAATGAAGGGTCCGGAGCACCGGTGAAATATGTGTCCCATAGGGCCTGGCTGCCAGGTAGAGGGAATTACAATAGTCCAACCAGGTAAGTAGCATAGCTGCAACCACCGGAGGACGAAGAGGGCCAGAGATCATGGTCAACCCTTTCTTTAATACTCTGAGCTGAAAATGACCGGCTTGGCAGACAGCTGCTACTTGGGAGTCCATAGATAGAGAGGCAGACAGGACTACGGCTACGTTTTTCACCTTCACTGCTGGAGTTGGAAGAGGACTAAGAGAGGAAGGCCAGAAGAAGGACACCCAAAGTGAAGGATCAGGAGGACAGGCCACCACTAACACCTCAGTATTGTCTCCGTTCAAGCCAATTGTGGTTCATCCAGTCCCCCACGGCCACCAGGCACCTCTGCAAGCACGACGACACCTCAGCTTGATCAAGATCTTAACGGATCAGGATCTGGGTGTCGTCGGCATAGGAGTAGCACCTGACGCCGAAGGAGCGGATGAGACACAAAGTGCCCAGATGTAAATATTAAATAGAATCTGAGACAAGGAGGAGCCTTGCGGCACCCCGCAACTAAGGGCGGGGTTGTGGTTTGTGAACGAACATGGATAATGCTGAAGTGCTGTGTTGGGTGTCATAAAGATACCTTCATCCTGCTTCAGACTACACTGACACAATGGGACAAATTCTCAAAACATGCATGCCGTAAATGATGAGATACACAAACGCATCACAGCACATGACCCAAAAAAAGATGCACCCTATTCTAAATGGCCATTTGCACATTATAGAGACACAGATTGAAATACACTCTTTAGCCCCTTTTCTGTATTTGCGCAAATCGAGGGATATGTCTGGGTGTTTTAAAGAGCATCCCGTTTTTAATAATAAGGAGCCTGATGCGCAAAGATTTGAGATGGAGCCAATCAGAGATACCCATAATTATCTCTAATTTGCATGGATCTACGTGATTACATTGAGAATCTTTTCTCAAAGACGGTTTAATCAATTTTCATTTTTTATAAAGATATTTTGCTGCAAATATAAGTGAGGGAGATCCCCCACAGCCCACCTCCTTATCACCCACCTTAAATATTACCATAACCCAAACCCCAGCATTTATTTGCGATGAAATTCATGAAAAATTATTTGATGAAATCGTTTATGAGTGAATCTTCTGCAATGTAATCTAAGTTTCCCATTTGCACCTGCTACCTCATGCCTGATTCACAGAGCCTACAACTAGAGCGAATCCGGAGGTTCCTGGAGCATCTCCGACATTCCTTTGGGAAAATCTTTCAGAATCGCATTTAAACATCAGCATCTCAGAGATGTTTTTAGCCTTTGAGTATCAGGTATAAGGTAGCAGGAGCAAATCGGGAGTGTTCATAAGCATCTCTTATTTGCTCCAGTGTAAACCTTTGAGAATCAGGCCAGAGTGGTACATGAAAAAGTGCACAAAGCAAAGACATTTGGAGCAGGCAGAGGTGTGTGTACTTTGCATGACGGGGTGTTTCCCGACTTTGGGCCTAATTCATAGAACGTTTAGCACGGAGCAAATGACTTTGCACTGCAAAAATAAATTTTGCACCGGCCCTAATTCACAGAGCAGAGCAAAATGACGTTGCACTGCAAAAGTACTCTTTGTACCATGCTAAATGAGCCTAATTCACAAAAAAAGCACTAAGTCTGCACAGACTTGGTGCTTTTTTTGTCAATGAGGCCCGAGTGGTACTTGAAAATGTGCACAGATCAAAGACATTTGGAACAGGCAGAGGCAGAGGTGTGTGCTTTGCATGACAGGGTGTTCCCCGACTTTGTCTTGCTTTTCTTTTTTAAGTGGAACAGCAGCCCGACCATGCTCCTGACACCAATGTGTATGTGGCCGGTGTGAATGTGACCTGCACATTTCTAGATCAAATGCATATAAACAAAGCATACCCTGTGTACGTTAGTTTATGCCAATGTAATTTGTAATGCTGAAAATATTCAATTTTAAGGGTACATGTTTAAAAACAATGCAAATCATTAACAAAAATAAACTAAAAAAATATAAGTGGCTGTCGGGGGTAAGGTATAGGAGTGTCAGAGAAGGTGGGAGGTGTGGTGAAGAAGGGGTATGTGTGCTAGAGAAATGCCTCAAATAGGGAAGGTCAAAAAGGAAAAAGAAATCAGGAACCTGCCGCGTGTTACTGCATGTCGGGAAGATGGAATTCTGGTCTGTATCATAGATTCCTGTGAAGTAACATCAACAACAAACAGCACAATATGAACAAAGACCGTCGCAGTACACAGAGGCAGCATTGTGTAACCAAGGGTACGAGCATGGTGGCAGGCTGATGTCTTGCACCTGGGCATATCCAGATGATCCCCAAATTCACCAAGATTTGGGGAAAGTGGCGCAGTGCACCCCAAGTAAAAGCCATGGATAGTTTGTGGTAGGAAAGTACTGGTTATCATGGCAACTCAATGTCGGAAGCCACCGTCTTTCATAAGCGGTGCGGCTTGACATCAGATGTAGGACCTGTTAGGTCCTTTCCTCTAACCCGTCTTATGGAGTTACGCCATTGCTAGTACTCCTGTCCTCATACCGCGCGGGTGAGCAGCGCAGTTTCCTTTATGGTCCTGCTGTGGTCTCCGGAATGGGTGGTCTCTGGGAAGCATGAAAGCTTCTTTGCCAAGCTGAACATTGGACGCTTATAGCAGACTAGTTTGGAGGTATTGTGGCTCATCGGCTGATCATTGACGGTGCTTGCATTGTCTCTGCTCAGGTCCTGCCTGTTTTGGCTTTGCTTTGCCTCTTTGTCTCTGTCTGCTTTGTCTGCTGATTACAGATGGATACTGCTGAGTCACTGTTAGTGTGAGTTAGACTATGGTGTAGAGCTCTGTGTCCAGAGATCTGTGTCCAGAGATCTGTGTCCAGAAATCTGAGAACCTCTGATAGTGAGGCCAATAGCTTTAGGTGACCATTGGTAATCATGCCTGGTTGTAGAGTGTCTGCTATGACCAAACTGTCAAACCCAGATATTTACAAATCAGTGTTAAAACTGAGGTTAAAACCTCAACAACAGGGGTTAACTAATGGTTCAGTTCAAATTAACCAGAGGACATTCACTGAATCTCCAACTCCAGAGAGGAGCAGAAGCCGAATTTGGAAGTTTCAGCCCTACGTGCTCCAAGGAGACGACGACTTGTAGATGAGAATCCACAATCCCCTAATTCTCTTAACGCTGAATGTGTTTTAGATCCTACTGAGTCCATCAGGTCTACTCATTTGGAGTTAGAGAAGGAGGCCCCAATTGGTCAGTTGGTTCCCCCAGTTACTTGTTGTGAAGCCCCACTGGGAAATGGAATGGTTAATCATGTAGACTTGGTAGCTGCCATCACTTTGGCAATGCAGTCGCCACTTAAACAGATGGGCGATGTTATTGCGCCACTTAAACAGATGGGCGATGTTATTCAGTACTGCGAGACTTGTCCTTGGCCTCAAGCCCAGGGACCGTATCTCTCCAGGACTGAAATCTCTTCACTGGCTCCCAGTGGCTGCGAGGATTAAGTTCAAAACCCTCTGCATTGTCCACAAGGCCTTCTGGGGCCTTGGGCCTAAATACCTTCAACTCTCTCTTCCTAAATATCTTCCTTCACGAGCCCTTCGCTCATCCATCTCTAACTCCCTCATGGTCAGCCGCTTCTCGAAGCAACGTGCTGGGGGTAGATCTCTCTCCGCAGCAGGGGCCTCCCTCTGGAACAGCCTGCCTGCCTCCCTGAAACTTGAGGAGAACCATCTCCGGTTCCGGAAGCACCTCAAAACCTTCCTCTTCGCTTCTGCCTTCTCTCTCCCTCTCCCCTGCTAAACCTGCTTAACTCCCCACTAAATTCTACACTTAACCTGCTTCTGGGCCACTCTCAGCGACCTCGGTCCAGGGCCCAGCCACTCTCCACTTGCACTGCCCCCCTGGCTCCCCCTGCACTGTGGGACTGTCACTGTATCCCTACAGCCCCCTACCCTGCACTTGCTCTGCACTTACCTCGCACTTGCCACCAGCTGGTCCTTTTATTTATTATCATTTATTATTTTATTACGCCACTTACCTTGTACTGCACTTCTCCCCACCTCCTCCCCCTGCACTTTCTCCTTTTCCCCTTACCTCTGCACTTGCACGATCTGAATGACACCTGGCCTAGTAGGATCGTTTGTCCGTCTTCCCCTTGTTTCCCTCCCTCCCTGCCTCGTCGCGCCTTGAAACACTTGTGTATAGGCGCGTTACAAATACCATATCATATCATATCATATCATTGCCGAGGTCGTGGGACATTCCGCACTCGTGAAGAAAGGTGACGATGATGCTGCGGGTAATGGGGACCAATGGCAGTATATTAAGGACCTCATTATATGTGATCTGAACGCTTGTACTAATGTGCACGAATTCAGTATCTGGGCAGAGTCTCGGGACTCAAGGGTCTCCCTGTTATATACCCTAAAGGTGGACAAATCTTGGCAAGCGGGCCTGGCTCATTTAAAGGCTGATCAATGCTGTCAACCAAATGGTGATGTAAATGTGGATTCTAAAATGCTTTGTATGGAACCCTCGGACATTGGAATAAAGTTAGCTGATCAAGCGAATCCTGTTCCTAGATCTGAGGCAGAAGTTGGCCGCGTTGGGTTCTCCCTTCCTGTAAAGTCTTCTGGATCAGGGACCAGGGTTATTTCCAGTGGCGTATTCCCCACCCTTAAAAGACATTTGTTTAAGGAAATCTCCTATGCCCATGATTGATGATTCTTCCCTTAGGAGGTTTATTTTGGATTCTCTGAACTTTCTTCTCACCAATGGTGAGGAGTCCAAGGAACCAGAATCAAGGGCATCACTTAAAAACAAAGTGTTGGCATGATTACATCACAAAGTTGGTGAGGGTTGTGTTAGAACTCAGGACCTGAGAGTCCTTCACAGGGTGCAGGTTAACAGCTGGTCTTCCACTGGTAATCTGGATTGCATTGTCATTGGTTGTGGTCAAAGAAACTTACCACTGTTTTTGAGTAAATGTAAAAACCTCAGGTCTCTGTCATCTTCCACCAAGCTTAGAATTATTTTGGACTGATTATTATGTTTCCTCAAGGAATGTTGCTATCTGAGTGACACATAACTGTTTTTTATGACCTTTATTAGATTTTCTCCATGGAATTTATGTCTGTTTAATGTGTATATGTATTATGTACTCGCGCTTCTATGCCCATGGGCTCTGTTCCACCGCGTTATAAATAAAATAAAATAATCTAAAATAAATCTCGAAACCCCAGCCGACCTGACATAGACTCTAACTCCACTGTAGCTTCATCCCACCTTCTGTGTGTGTATCTAACCACTCGCACTGGAAGACATGATCAGGGAACTGGGAGGATGTGTCATGTCATCCTCCTAATACTCTTTGAACAACTCCTATTCACGCCTTGGTCTTTTAATTCCATTTGCTCAACTTTCTTATTTTATTCAATTAACTACATTTACCATACTGCACCTGGCTACAGTCCTTAATTCCTGGCTATTCTCATTCATCGTTATTGGGACCACAATCCCCAGAAGCCCTAGCGGCCAGTTCTGCTTCCACCTGCTCAGGACCAGAGAGGGAGGAGGCAGATTGTCTTCAGGTGTGCTGCTCCAGTTGCTGTCAATTTGCCTGCCTCAGAACAGGGCAGGGCTGTATATAAGCAGCTGCCTGCAGGAGCACAGTGTCTTGCATCTTGAGATCTCCCCGCTCTTGTTTGCCTTGACCCTCTACTTTTTATGCTGTTCCTGTTGCTGCATTATCCTGTTCTGATCCAGTGCCCTTTCCGGGCTCCCTGCCTTGCAGCCGATCACGCTCCATTGCCTTCTACCTACAGCCCTTGTCCTCTGGGCTTCCTGCCTTGCAGCCTACTACAGTCCTCTGCAGCCCTATACAGTCAGCGGCCCTGCTCCTCTGGGCTCACTTCTTGCTGCCCTGCTCTTCTGGGCTCACTTCTTGCTGCCCTGCTCTTCTGGGCTCCTTGCCCTGCAGCCTGCCTCACTCCGGCTGCCTACAGTCCTTGTCTTCTGGGCTCCCTGCCCTGCAGCCTGCCTCACTCCGGCTGCCTACAGTCCTTGTCCTCTGAGCACCCTGCCCTGCAGCCTGCCACACTCCGGCTGCCTACAGCCATTGTCCTCTGGGCTCCCTACCTTGCAGCTTGCAACCCTCTGCTGTCTCCAAGCCCTTGTCTCCTGGGCTCCCTACCTTGCAGCCTGCACCTCTTCGCTGCCTACAGCCCTTGTCCTCTGGGCTCCTTCCTTGCAGCCTGCTCCCTCCGCTGCCTTCAGCCCGTGTTCTCTGGGCTCCTTCCTTGCAGCCTGTCCCCCTCCGCTGCCTTCGACCCTTGTCCCCTGGGCTCCCTGCCTTGCGGCTTGCTACACTCCTCTGCCTTACAGCCTGTTTTACACTTAGCTGCCTACAGCCCTGCTCCTCTGGGCTCCCTACCTCGCGGCCCTATTCTTTTGGGCTCTCTGTCTGTCGCCTACTACTAATCTCTCTCTGTCCTGTTCTTCTGGACTCCCTGCCTTGCAGCCTACTACAGTCCTCCGCAGTCCACTACAGTTTGCCTGCACCTAGTGCCACTCTTGACTGCAGACCTGCTTCCTACTTTGCAGCCCTTCTGTTTTCCTGACTGCTGCTCCCTTGTTCTCTTCCTTGAGTCCTCTGTACTCCACCTTTGGTTATCTACTTCAGTCTAACTGCCTTTCCTTCTGCTAGATTGCTCATTGACTTACTTTTCGCTGGATATTTCTGTTCTTGTCTTCTCATGTGTCTTATGTAATCCCTTTGTACAGAGCTTGCCTGTTGGTTTCCGGCAGGCAACCTCTGCCCCTTCCCTTGTCGAATTTTCAGTGTTACAGACACCCACTGCTGTTGTTCCCAGCCATGAGCATACAGCGTGGGTCTCTGTTATAGCATCTGTGCAGAAGGCTGGACTTTCCTAAGGTTCGTTGAACACTCTTTCCCATTTCAGCATACACCCCAAGAGGGAATCCAGTTTGTTTGTACCTTTGTATCTTTTGCCCCTTTTGGCTCACAGCTACAGTTTCCTACTCTTCTTTCTTGTTGAACTTCCTGCTGTGTGTGCTTATCTGCTACCTTACTTCAGCACAGCCACCCAAACCCTACCTGGGTACCCTGTGCCACTTTTGACAGAGTGCCATTCCTGACAGGATGTTCCATGAACATTCCAGGATTCTCGTACATTTAAAACAAATATACACAAATCTCCAAAATTAGTGTCCTATGTCCCTTCATTTTATGAGAACCTTTGGCTTATGCGAGACCTCTTGGACAAAGACTAAAAAGCTGGTTCGCGCCTAGAAACACTTGTGTAGATTGCACCTAGAAACACTTGTGTACTGGCGTGTTATGAGTGCCATATCATATCATATCATATTAAAAGTCAAATGAACTTTTCGAGCAGGGATTCTGTCCTTCCCCACAATGTAGATCTTGGAAGAAGCTCTTTGGATAGTATTTCGGTGTATTTTCACATGCACATTCAGATTCGCGTCAGTGCAACTATTTCTGCATTGTATTCGCACTGGTGCTAATGGGAATGTAAGCAATGCCATCTAAGTGCTATTGTATAGCCCCCCTTCAGCTTACAGCATTTTTGCATTTGCTGTGAATGCACATGTGCGAACATTAGGCGCATCTGAAAAGGTACTGTTATACCGGGTACGATGCTCATTCATCGACAGTGGTTTGTTTTGTACGTGTTTTTTGACAAAATGTTTCAGCTGGAAAAAATCATCGAAAAATATAGGCGGTTGTGGGTAAGGGTTTATATGGGTTTGGGGGGGGAGCGGGAATAGAGTAAATTTAATAGTGAGTTGGTTGGGGGTAACGCCCCCAAAAAATTACAAAATAATTAGTAGAGTTTTTCAGCAAAAAAATAATCAGCAAAAAACCCATCAAAAAACACTGTCGATGAATGAACATAGAACCGTAATGCCGTACACCACACTTTCCTCATGCTTATGCATGTACCCGGGTTAGATGTCTGTGGTTGGACACATGTCAACTGTGGCATCTCGTCATCATTCATCAAAATGAGGCCCCCCTTGAGGAAGTGGTCACCATGTGCACGCTTTCCACCATTCAGATCTCGTTTTCCTGCCAATAACTGTCTCTAAAAATCCGCTTTCATTATTGGTCCCCCGGTAACACAAACCTCTTCAAAGTGCTCAGAAATGGCTAGAATGTAGCCTGAAGGTCGCCTAAAAGCTCCAAAATAAATTAAAATGAAATGATGGACAGGATATTCCGAAGGGACATTAACAAGCAAGCAAACATCTCATGAGAGATTTGGGTGGTGTGGGGTAGAGAGTTGCCTTTAAACTGGATAGGGATACTGGTGAAAGAGCAGAAGGGAGATTCTGGCTGCAAATCCCAGTAGACCGGTGGAGAGTTCTACGCAACAAACAGTTGTACTGAAAGCTCAAAGGAAGTGGGGTTAGCGGCGTCGGCGTGAAAAGATGAGGCAAGGAGCAGGTTTGGGGAGGGGTTGGGGTTTGTCTATGTGTGTATGTGTGTGTGGGTGCGTGTGTGTGTATGAATGTGTAGCAGTTAGTGAATGGGAGGGTTGTTGGGAGAGTGACCGGAGTGTGCCCCGCAGAACACATGACATGGTGGGTGTTGTATTGTGCCTTCCTGCTTGCTTGGACTGCGTGATGTCATGGAGAGAATGTTCAGTGAGCAGGCTCAGTCTGGCCTATAGGACAATAGGCCCATGGCCGAACCAAAAACTCAAAATGCTGGTGTGGGGCAATTTCCTTGGTCAAAGTGGCCCACTTTTTTGGCCAATTTGGGCCTGTTTGATGAGTTACTTCACAATGGGGCTATTAGTTTTGACTGGTGTTGCTGAATAAATATTCTTTAAATGCACAATTTGCATCACACTTTATCAAAAAACTCCCCCTTGGTTACTATTCAAACAGTGTCACAAAAGGAATTAATTGTCATTTGCAACCATGGGCCATTTTTTCATTGGTGCCCGAGACAATTTGATGGCCCAGTCCGACCATGTCAGTGAGTGATTGGAATGTTGATGTATGAGTGTGTGTTCGGAGCTGAGCCCACTGGCTCCCACCACCGAGGTTACGCGGCTCCAACTGCCTGGTCTGGAACACACACTCATACATCAACATTCTCTCAGTGACATCACTCAGTTCAAGCAAGCAGGAAGACACAATACAACACACCTCACTTCCTTCAGTATACACAGCATGGGACATGAACACTGAAGGGAGACACAATACAACGGTGGGGGTGGGAAGGGAGAAGGGGGGTTGTGGGAGTGTCACACACATCGAGGGATGAAAGGGAAGTGGATATCTCACTCTACTAGCCCTAGAGGCTCTTGGTTCTCCTTGTATGGGTCCCTTCTACTTCCAGGGTATGTGATATAGCCATGACTAGGCTTGACAGGCTCTTCCTCCTTTTAGTTATGGCTTCAGACAGTTCCTGAGATGTAGCCCTCCGTAGGCTGGCATCTTTTCTTGCTCTGCATGAACTGGATTCTGCCAAACTCTGAGACATAGCTCTCCACAGTTTTTCAATCTCTGCTGCTTCTCTAGATCTGACCTCTCCTGCTGACTCCCTCTGACCTCCTCCAGTAGGTAGCCCCATCTAACACCATCCCTATAGCAGACTGGGGATTTTTATAGTAGAGAATTATATAGTGTCCTTTTTTAATACGGCCTCTAGTTGGAGTTCATGTATCCTCATCTCGCCTTACGATTTGGTCTGTTTCATCTCCCCCTTAAGCTCCTCAGTTCCTCAAACGCTATCCTGTTGTTCCCCCAAGTGTCTACTCTCCATTCTTTTATTCTCCTCACACCAGTTTTGCATGGCTGCTGTGTGTTTAAAAGGGTGGGCCGTCATCTTGGAATCAGTCAGTATTGCTGGGACAGCTGATCGTCTCTGTGGAGTATCACACTCTGCCTGCTCCTGGTCTGGACAATCCCTTGCCATGTATTCAATCAGGCAAGTGTCAGTTAACCGTGGCAGTGAGCAGGCCTCTTTTTAGAAAGAAATAGCAATTGCCCAGTGGCGGCCGGCGAATATGGGCGAGGGGCTCCACCCCCCCCACCTGAGCGTCAGGCCGCGACCTTGCCAGAGCGACAGACAGCACAATCCCCAGCGTCCTTATTTTCATTGGGGACTGTGCTGCCCGGTTCTCTGCCGGTGCGCTATTTTTTCATATTTTGTTTTTTTATACAGCGTCTTTGGGCTCTACAACAAACGTAGTGGCAAATAATGGAAGCCGGCGGGGCATCGGAAGTCTGGCCCTGCCGGCTGTCATTATTACATTATCAGCGTAGACAGGAGAGGCAGCCTCTCCTGTCAGTCAGCCTGTTCTGCAGGCAGCCTGTCCTGTCAGGCAGCGAGTCAACCAGGGGTCCTTAAATAAAGTAGGGGGGCTCTTTAACATACGCAGTGTGATGTGCCATCACCAGAAATTAGCATATCACAGTGAAAAATGCACATTTCATACAATTGGATCTGCATACTCATACAAATTGCACAGGACGAATGGCATTTGCCTTTCTTTTCATCTAATAGGGTTTGAAAATGTTAAAAGGTGTGCATGTTTTAAACTCCAAGAATCAGTACCAATGTTTTCCGGCACACACAGTCTCTAAACGTGACATTTAACTGTCAGCTGTTTTTTTTTTCTCCGCTAGGTTATATAGTACAGTGGTGTAGTGCCTGACCTGCCCTCCTGCTGACTGGTGTTCGAATCCCAAGGTCAGCATACATTCAAAAAAGACAGTCAAAATGTCTCGTGGCCGCCCTCTGAAAAAAGTGGGCGCGTGTCGATGCATGCATGCAAGATAAGTGTATTTTTTTAATTTAATGTATATGTATGCATGCATGTATGTTATGTGAGGGGTCCGAGTAAGGAGACACTGATACAGGTAGTGGTTTTTACCAATAATGCTTTTATTCAAATTATAAAAGGGGTAGAAGAAGAAGGCCTCACTACCTCTAACTCTATGAGGGGTTTCCCCGCCTCAATAAAACTAAGGGACCAGTCTTTGTCAGGATGTCCAGAATTATAACCACTGTCCTGTGTCGAAAATCTAACCTGACCCTCACACTCAAATGCTTCAAAACCCTACTACAAGGGAACGTAATATTGTTGGCTGATTTCTTGCCTTCTTCTCGTTTAGTCACTAAGGCAGCGAGTTCCAGTGGGTAAGGTAATCCTATCTTAAGTGTATGGGAGAGTGGTCTTCTTCATCCAGAAAGTGTTTAGACAATGCCAAGGGGACAATTATCTTCCCTCGTCTTTCCTTAATTTAGTCCAACCATAAACAATATTAGTAATTCAAAGTTTAGAAATGGCAGGGGGACAATTCTCATCCCTGGTCTTTGCTATGTGCCGCAATAATGAATATTAGGTCATGTCAACTTTCAGTCCCAGAATCACTGAGACGAGGAAGAACAGTGCACAGATGATCAGCATTGATGTATACTGGGACGAGGAAGAGTAGCTGTTTGTTAACAAGTCCTCTTCCCCTATTGTTGGGGCTGCCCCGAGTCACCGGGCAGCCCCATTGCTCATGTCGGGGAACGCCCGACGGTGCACACCAGTGCAGCGTTCACGCTGCAAACACAAGGGTGGGGGCACCTCACCCGCTCTGGATCACCGGAGCTCCGCACACATGGCCAGGGGGCACCCGGCTCACCGCGGCTCCGGCTCTGGGGGCACCCAGGCCGGGGTCGCCTCTCCAGCCCGCCTCACATGGCTGGGGGACACACTAGGACGGTGTTGCCCGGCAGGGGCACCGTCCGGACGGCGTTGCCCGGCAGGGGCACCCTCCTCAAGCTGGGCCCGGTCCTTGGGCCCAGCACCCACAGTGCAGCACCAACATGGTGCTTCCCCCACAAGAACGACACCGGAGTCAGTTTTCGTCGTGACTGACGAGCCGGAAGCAGCTCGTTCCTTTTATTAACATGGTCACATGGGAAGCCATGTGACCATGACACACACTGGAGGATACCATGTCCCCCCCGGCAGGGGTGACATGCAATACTCCTCCTTTTCCATAAGGACAAAACAAAACCCCAACAATCCCAACACAAACACAACTACTATTATCCAAACCACTCTGTTAATTGTCACACCCTTTATTAACCTGGGTGAGTGGTTCTATCATCACACAATACTAAAACTGCTGGCACCATTTGAGGCATACAGCGTGTTCACATGTGCACCATACCACACTTCCCACCCACCGAACCAGTTCACACCATTCTGTCTCTGCAGGCCCAGAGTGTTCATCGAGGACGTTGGTGATGACGTCCATCTTCTGCACCTCTGTATCTGGACACCGTCTGTGTCCTCCCTCACGTTCACCAGAGTCAAAAAGGGGCCGGCAAAGCCGCACCTGGGGAGGCCCAGGGACCACATCGGCCAGGTCCATAGTCGGGAGCGCCTGCGATCATTCACCGGCACCTTGGCAGCAGGCCCGTCGTTCCGCTTCTTCTCCCCAGAGTCCAAAGAGGGGGGTGCCAGCATAACTGCACCGGGTAACTCACACCCACTCCTTTCCTTTTCACCCAGGCCAACCTGCCCCCTCATCAGCATGGCCCCTTTGGCCGGTCTGAGCTGAGGGCGCATGAGCACTCCCTTGGGGAGCCGCTACCCTGTGGCTGGGCGATCACAGCAGCCTCTTCCGGGTGGGATGTGCGGCCCCCTCCGCCTGTTGGGCATGGGGACCTTCCATGCTCATCCCTCGTGGTGGGCTTAGCGGGGTTGCCCTTCTTGCCCTGCGCCCCCCTTTGTTGATCGCCGGGGCACAGGCCAGTGCTCCGTGGGCCACACTGTGTGCAGGCCCTCACATCTGCCCCCTCCTGCCATGGGGGAGTCGGGGCACGCAGGCGTTCCTGGGCTCTTTGCCCCCTTATCCTTGTCTTGGGGCTGGGACACTCCATGCCCCCTTGAAGAATGCTGGTGGGCTGGATGCCTGCTGTGTGGCAGGGTACCCGGGGTGCTGTCTCCCACTGTCGTGCATCGAGTTACATTTCCCTCCCCCTTTTTAAAAAAAAAATGTAAAAACATTTTTATTTTCCGCCGCTGCGGGCCTGGGATGTTTAGGCCACGCCCTTTCCTTTGTTTGGAGAGGGCCACCACGGGACTCCGTGGTTCCACAGTTTTCTTTTTTTTTTTGTGTGCCGCGGCAGACCCGGCCTCTTGATGGGGCTGCTGCCGGCAAATGTTCCATTTTGCTATTTTATTTTTTGGTTGAAAATGTATGCCCCTCCCCCTCTCAACCTGCGGGTGTGGGAGGGGCAGGCAGCTCACCCCTCTCCGCTGAACACATGATGCTGTATCTTTCTCGCTGCGCTCAGCCCGTGACAACGTATCCACGTTGTTCAGGCGTCTATGTGAACTTCTGCAAAGTTCCTTGCTTTTCCAGCTTCTTCTGCTGTTTCCTTCCTTCTGCGTCTTACAGCTCCCAACTCTACAAGTTACTTCACCTTCGTATCTGTCATCACCACTGTTACCACAACTTCTGTGTCCTTCTCTGCTAACAATACTACAACCACTGTTACAGTTCAATGCTGCTCCTTTTATGAGAAGAGTGTATTTTTTACCTAGACAACTAGAACGTTGTTGCCACTTTTCCAGCACCTCTCTGTTGTGCCTCCTCATCGCAGTACAATTGTTATATTTCTTACTCGGACTTTTAAGATATTGGGCCTCATTACGAGTTTGGAGGCAGCCATGTAAGGGCATGGCTGCCTCCAAACTCGGGTCCGGGTTCCCTGAATGGGGAAATACCGGGCCATTCTGACCTTGGAGGGCCCGGTATTTCCCCATTCAAGGAACCCAGACCTGGTTCATCCCCATTCCCATTTGGGCCCCCATAGGCAGGGGTGTTGCTAGGTCTGGAAAAGACCCGGGGCTACGCTGATGTCAGAACTGTCGGGACTGGGGGCTAGCTAGCCTTTTGGCTGTAGCTCCTGAGATTCTATCTGGGGCTACAACCAAAAGATCAGGGGCTATAGCTTCCTTACCCCCCCTAGTAACGCCTCTGCCCATAGGGCTCAATGGGAATGGGGGGGATGCTAACAACAAGCTCGTTAATGACGGGCCCGTTGTCAGCATCCTCGTCTGCTCGCGGGACCTGCTAAGGACGCCCGGTTTTACCAGGTTTTACCAGGCATCCTTAGCGGGACCCGCAAGCAGACCTCGTAATAAGGCAGTCGGGGGGGTTAACGGCGCCGGGAGCTCTACCGGTGCCGCTAACCCCCTACCGCCTGGGTCGTAATGAGGCCCATTGTGTCCCATTCACTTCAGAGTATTTAAATTGGTGTGTTGCACAAGGTTTGAGTTGGATTTTCGGGACTGGTGCAGTTTTCTTAAGTCGGTAATAAGGGACGTAAACCAAGGGCTCGTCACAGTATGTAGTTTGGTGTTTGTTGTGTGTGAATGGTGAGTGAATGTGTGGGTGTTTCTGTGTGTTGTGTGTGTGTGTGTGTGAACCCGCAGCCCTAAATGTATAGGCGCCGCTCAGTGGGTGGGGCCAACTTCGTGGCCAAACCTGGCATTTTGCAGAAAAACAAAAAGCATTTTGGGAACATAAGAATTTCTAATGCTAACAAAATGCTCTTTGCGTTTATGCAAAATGCATGTTTCGAATTTGAAAAAATGCCCACAATTTTAAATATGAAACATGACTGTGATAGTGATTCCCTTTGAAAGGCTCCCCCAAGCTGCCGTGGTGGCGGCGCCCTATTTAAGTAAAAAGCTCCTCACTCCAATCCTGGAGCTAAAGGTTTTCACTTTAAAAGACGTTTGCTGCCACCCCAGCACGAGGCAGCCTTTGAAAGGCTTCAATTGCATCTTTTGGGATTTTCATGTGCTGCTATACAAAACTGATTGCAAACGGAGTGGCTTTTTTCCATTTTCCTCGCTAAGTGATGGACGGATGGGATGGTGCTTGCCCCTGCAATTAGATTTAGGATTGAGGCTGGCTTGGGAAGTGGGGAGGAACCTTTTGGAATCTCCTGTATACCACCTCTAGTTTTTGGACAACTCAAGTCCTCAGAGTCCCTTGATTCTATACAGGAGGTTCGATACTTAAGACAAGGGAACTCTGGTGATAGGTTATTTATAATGCACTTAATACCCAGAGGTTTCTAAGCGCGGACCTGGGGATAGAACCTGTGTTGCTCCGCGTGGTTTTGCTTCCAAGGCAAGCACATTGCCCCTGAGCTATCCCCACGAGATAAAAAGCGGCGGTAAAGCACAGAGTATAATTTCAGGTGACTTGTATTGAACTACCAGTACAATCTGCAAAGGGAGCTGTGAAGTCATCTGTGAGAGTGAGAAAGGGACTTGAATCACTGGATGATGAGCACCTTAAACAGAATCCAAGCCTGGAGCCAGACCAGAAATTAATGAGTGCTGTATAACGCCCTGCTACAATGCTAAGCAGCCAACAGCCTAATCCCACCAATTACTAAATAAAGGATTAGCACTTCAGCTTGCAAATTCACAGAAAAGGTACCCACAACCCATGTGTGGCTCTCAGAAGGCAGCAGCTTGCTGGCGAGAGGTGCGTGATTGTGTTGGATAATATGGACCCTTTCAATGGGTAGGAAGGTGAGCCTCAAACTCGTACAATGATCTAGTGCACCGCTCTTCATCCATTGAAAATGCAAAACCCAAAAGCTAAACTTGCACACTGCATATGAAGCCTGCCTCTGCCAGACCCACCACATCACCAAACCAAATGGGACGCTCCTCAGTTCGCAGGCAGGAAGCCCCACCTTCATCCCTGGACCCAATTAGACTGTGCCCCAGCAAACAACTCAGCCTTTTGGGTGATGTTGTTACTGGTTAGATTCCTCTTTACATCTGAGTATCAGGAATGCATATATGAACTCTCAACAGGATTCCAACTTAAGACTGTGCAGTGTACATTTACGCTGCACACTGGAAGAAGAGCGTCCTTCTTTAAGACATATGGTAAGTGTCAGCAACATGTGTACTTGCCTCTTTTTCCATTGGTGGATCAGCACATTATCCACAGATCTCAACACTGGCTTGGCCCCAATGTGTCTCTGATACTTGCCAGGCAGAGCCTTTTGACAGGCTGTTTATTAGTTCACCACTTGCTCACTCCTTTCCATTCACAGGGGTAGAAACACAGTAGTACCGCCATGCACTGACCCTGGCCACATACGTACCGTGAGCGGGAGGAGAGTGAGACAAAGGCATTCTTCCAAGCACATGGGCATTTGGATGAATGCTGCTCTCTGCAGCAGCCGCCGTGGCTCTGGGGGTTGAAGCCTGCCTAGCCACAGAGGGATGCATGTGACATGCTCAGAGAGCCTCCTTCTCGAGTCACAGAGGGTAGCTGGGGGTAGGTGACATATCAAGAGGACCCCCGCTTTGCTTCTCATGAATGCCTCTCAGCATGTAAACCTGTTGAGTCTTCAAGGACGGCGGGGAGGTGCAGTTGAATGTTTGTGAGGTTGACTGTCAAAATGAGGCAGAGTTGAGAAATATGCACTAGTGACAGGAGGGCTGGGGTAGGAGCCTGCACATGGGACAAAGTGACAGCAGGGCTGGGGTAGGAGCCTGCACATGGGGCATAGTGACAGGAGGGCTGGGGTAGGAGGCTACACATGGGACAAAGTGACAGCAGGGCTGGGGTAGGAGCCTGCACATGGGGCATAGTGACAGCAGGGCTGGGGTAGGAGCCTGCACATGGGGCATAGTGACAGCAGGGCTGGGGTAGGAGCCTGCACATGGGGCATAGTGACAGAAGGGCTGGGGTAGGAGGCTACACATGGGACAAAGTGACAGCAGGGCTGGGGTAGGAGCCTGCACATGGGGCATAGTGACAGCAGGGCTGGGGTAGGAGCCTACACATGGGACATAGTGACAGGAGGGCTGGGGTATGAGCCTACACGTGGGACATAGTGACAGGAGGGCTGGGGTAGGAGTCTACACATGGGACAAAGTGACAGCAGGGCTGGGGTAGGAGCCTGCACATGGGGCATAGTGACAGCAGGGTTGGGGTAGGAGCCTGCACATGGGGCATAGTGACAGCAGGGCTGGGGTAGGAGCCTGCACATGGGGCATAGTGACAGGAGGGCTGGGGTAGGAGCCTGCACATGGGACATAGTGACAGGAGGGCTGGGGTGGGAGCCTACACATGGGGCATAGTGACAGGAGGGTTGGGGTAGGAGCCTACACATGGGACATAGTGACAGGAGGGTTGGGGTAGGAGCCTACACATGGGGCATAGTGACAGGAGGGCTGGGGTAGGAGCCTACACATGGGGCATAGTGACAGCAGGGCTGGGGTAGGAGCCTGCACATGGGGCATAGTGACAGCAGGGCTGGGGTAGGAGCCTGCACATGGGGCATAGTGACAGCAATGCTGGGGTAGGAGCCTGCACATGGGGCATAGTGACAGCGGGGCTGGGGTAGGAGCCTACACATGGGGCATAGTGACAGGAGGGCTGGGGTAGGAGCCTGCACATGGGGCATAGTGACAGGAGGGCTGGGGTAGGAGCCTACACATGGGGCATAGTGACAGGAGGGCTGGGTAGGAGCCTACACATGGGGCATAGTGACAGGAGGGCTGGGGTAGGAGCCTGCACATGGGGCATAGTGACAGGAGGGCTGGGGTAGGAGCCTGCACATGGGGCATAGTGACAGGAGGGCTGGGGTGGGAGCCTACACATGGGGCATAGTGACAGGAGGGCTGGGTAGGAGCCTACACATGGGGCATAGTGACAGGAGGGCTGGGGTAGGAGCCTGCACATGGGGCATAGTGACAGGAGGGCTGGGGTAGGACCCTACACGTGGAACATTGTGACAGGAGGGCTGGGTAGGAGCCTACACATGGGACATAGTGACAGGAGGGCTGGGGTAGGAGCCTGCACATGGGGCATAGTGACAGGAGGGCTGGGGTAGGAGCCTACACATGGGGCATAGTGACAGGAGGGCTGGGGTAGGAGCCTACACGTGGAACATTGTGACAGGAGGGCTGGGTAGGAGCCTACACATGGGGCATAGTGACAGGAGGGCTGGCGTAGGAGCCTACACATGGGGCATAGTGACAGGAGGGCTGGGGTAGGAGCCTACACATGGGGCATAGTGACAGGAGGGATGGGTAGGAGCCTACACATGGGACATAGTGACAGGAGGGCTGGGGTAGGAGCCTACACATGGGGCATAGAGACAGTGGGGCTGGGATAGGAGCCTACACATGGGGCATAGTGACAGGAGGGCTGGGGTAGGAGCCTACACATGGGACAAAGTGACAGCAGGGCTGGGGTAGGAGCCTGCACATGGGGCATAGAGACAGTTGGGCTGGGGTAGGAGCCTACACATGGGGCATAGTGACAGGAGGGCTGGGGTAGGAGCCTACACATGGGACATAGTAACAGGAGGGCTGGGGTAGGAGCCTACACATGGGACATAGTGACAGGAGGGCTGGGGTAGGAGCCTACACATGGGGCATAGTGACAGGAGGGCTGGGGTAGGAGCCTACACATGGGACATAGTGACAGGAGGGATGGGTAGGAGCCTACACATGGGGCATAGGGACAGGAGGGCTGGGGTAGGAGCCTACACATGGGGCATAGTGACAGGAGGGCTGGGGTAGGAGCCTACACATGGAACATTGTGACAGGAGGGCTGGGGTAGGAGCCTACACATGGGGCATAGTGACAGGAGGGCTGGGTAGGAGCCTACACATGGGGCATAGTGACAGGAGGGCTGGGGTAGGAGCCTACACATGGGACATAGTGACAGGAGGGCTGGGGTAGGAGCCTACACATGGGGCATAGTGACAGGAGGGCTGGGGTAGGAGCCTACACATGGGGCATAGTGACAGCAGGGCTGGGGTAGGAGCCTACACATGGGACATAGTGACAGGAGGGATGGGTAGGAGCCTACACATGGGGCATAGTGACAGGAGGGCTGGGGTAGGAGCCTACACAGGGCTGGGGTAGGAGCCTACACATGGGGCATAGTGACAGGAGGGCTGGGGTAGGATCCTACACATGGATCATAGTGACAGGAGGGCTGGGGTAGGAGCCTACACATGGGGCATAGTGACAGGAGGGCTGGGGTAGGAGCCTACACATGGAACATTGTGATAGGAGGGCTGGGGTAGGAGCCTACACATGGGGCATAGTGACAGGAGGGCTGGGTAGGAGCCTACACATGGGGCATAGTGACAGGAGGGCTGGGGTAGGAGCCTACACATGGGACATAGTGACAGGAGGGCTGGGGTAGGAGCCTACACATGGGGCATAGTGACAGGAGGGCTGGGGTAGGAGCCTACACATGGGGCATAGTGACAGCAGGGCTGGGGTAGGAGCCTACACATGGGACATAGTGACAGGAGGGATGGGTAGGAGCCTACACATGGGGCATAGTGACAGGAGGGCTGGGGTAGGAGCCTACACAGGGCTGGGGTAGGAGCCTACACATGGGGCATAGTGACAGGAGGGCTGGGGTAGGATCCTACACATGGATCATAGTGACAGGAGGGCTGGGGTAGGAGCCTACACATGGGGCATAGTGACAGGAGGGCTGGGGTAGGAGCCTACACATGGGGCATCTTCTCTCAGATTGTTTCACCGTGGGAGACACCGCGGTACCAACCCTGGAACAGCAAAAGGTTGACCACGGATAATAGAATGTACATAGCATGGAATACACCTTTCTTTTAGATTTGAACTAATTATTGTCAATATCTGCATGTTGCCCTCTCTCGCCTTCAGTCTCTCCCCCCCCAGGCGCTCTCTTCTCTAGCCCTTCTTTCTTCATGCTCCTTTCTCCAGTCCTTCCTCCCTTTCTCATCTGTCTTTTTCTGTATCCATGCCCGCTCTGCGCCACTCACATGTCCTGTCTTGCCTTGAACTCATTCCCTCTTGCAATATCACTGATCTTATTGCCTCCTCTCTCTGTTATATCCATTCCTCTTTTTCCTCCCCCTGCGGCCTTTTCTGTATCCATCCCTTCTCTGCCCTGCTTTTCCACTAAAAGTCTCCAACACTCTTCCTTTCATTGTCTCTTATCTTCAACTTGCCATCTGCTGTAGTCCATGAAATCGTCCCCCCTCTCCGGTTATATCTACTCTCTCTCTCTTTGCATAGGTCCCTCCATCCAATTCTGTCGCTCTGTTTTCTTCCATCCATTATGTCTTTACCTCTTGTTTTGTCCCTAGACTCTCTCCCACCCTTTCTCTCCCTGATCGCCTTCCGATTGAGTTGGTTCTCGTTTCCTCCCTCGTCATGTTTTATATCTTGGCTCAATCCCTGCTATGTCCTGTCTCTTGGTTCTTCCTCCCATTGTATCTCTATCCCTTGCGTTCGCTTTAATTTCCTCCTGTTCTCTCTTTATTTTCATTCGCATCCAATCTCCCCTTTCTTGTTCCTTCCCCTACCCCCCCCCTCTCTCTCTCACTCCCTCTCTCACTCCCTTTCCCCTGCTCTCTCCTCCTCTTTGCCTCCAGGTGTCTCCTTTGTGTCCCTTTCTTCACTCCCATTCCGGTTGCTGCCTCTCCTTGCTCATTCTTTTTTGTCTGTTTTCTACCATTCGCATTCTCCCACCTCCTGTTCTCTCTCCCTCCTAGTCAGTTTCTCTCCTCCAGTTCTGTCCCTTCTCTTTCTTGTCCACCCATTGTGCTCTCCTCTTTCTCGCCAAGCACCATTTATCTTCCCTTCACCCTCCCTCCCTTTTGACTTCCATTTTTGCACAGTGCTTAACTGCCCCAGAGACTAGCAAATAAACTCCAGCCTGCCTTCTTTTCCTTTAAACATTGCCATTCCCAATATCCCATAGGCCCCAGGCACAGGGCCCTCAGGGTTAATGTGAACAAGAAAATGGGCCATAAATCAAACATAGGAATTGTGCTTCAAGCTGTTGGATTGTCTCACCCTGGTCCCACCCGTACCCACAGCCGGACCCCTCGGCAAGCACACCCCACAATTTCAACATCATGTCCTACACATTCTGAAGACTGGAATATCTGCACTTACCTTTTAAAGTAAGCTTTTGTAGAAGCTTTTGTAGTTATGCCAACTTAGCACTTTTATTAGCTGCTGACTTCCAGTCCAGTGAATCGATGTCAACTGAGGCCTTATATATTAGGAGCAACTTCCTGAAATCTTGCAATATTATATATTTATTGATTGATTTAGTTTGTAAAGCACACTAACATCCCCGAGGCATTGAGGCGCTGTTTTAGTCATATTACATTATATGTGTTTACATTTATGTTACTCGAAAGTGAACTTATTAATTGCATGTTTTTGCAGCTTTTGCAGGGAGTGACCTCAAACGGATCTTACATGCAACATGCAAGAGCATGCCAATTAGATATCCTGGACGTGGGCATTGCTTGGTTTGCCAGTTGTCTCTGGCCTTCACAAGTAGTCAGATATAGGGTTTATGCATTCCTTCGGTCTACCCAAAAGTTGACCTTTCCCTAAGTTCAGTGGAGCTATAGACATATCACATTTATATTTTTATTAGCGTAAGAAAGTATTTAAGCAATATTTTTCGCAGGGTGCAACACCAGAAATAGACAAAGGAGATCTCGGTGACAAGTATTGGTATTGGTTCTGCTATTGTATCTAGGAAGCAATGCATGCTGGGATTCAGCAGGTTGTGAAAAGTGACTATTGAGTTTCACTCAAGCGAATGTGTGGTGATGACATAGGAGCTTTGCCATCACCTACGGTTGCAGAGTTGTCAACATGACCCGTTCCAATCTGTTGGTGCTTATCCATTCCTGTTTTTTTTCTTTGCATTCTGAGACTTGGAGTCCGAGTTTTATAATGGGAAAAGTAGAACTGCAAGTCCCAGAATGCAAAGAAAGAAACAGGACTGGATAAGCACCTACAGATTGGAATGGGTCATGTTGGCAAGTATGTGTCTGGGCAAGCTGTGACAGGTATGGCCTTGAAAGCATCAAACAAAAGGCCAGTCAACACATTGAGCTTTTTAAATATTTGTAGGAGCTGCTTTGTGTTCCTCTGCTTGAAAAACAGCTTACAATTGCATTAGCTGTTCCACAATCGGATTCTTCAATGCTTTAATATTTATTAGAAAATACACAAACCCGCCTGCTTCAGACAAGATAAGTACATAGCCGAACCAACACAGAAACTGCTGTGAACGTAACATCTGCTGTAATCATATCACATTTTAATGGAGCACCTAGTGGCAGATGTTCACCAACTCTAGGCTCTGCACCAATATTTGTTCTTATTACCCCTTAAATGGAGATTGCCAATCTGAGCTGAACCCCTATGTCATGCCCACAAACCCTTCCATCCAGGGCCTTCACACCATTGCCAACGTTCCCATGGCACCCCTAGATATACAAAACAAAAGAGGTGATAGCTGGAAGGTTTGGAATTAATCCCAACCTCTGGAATTGCTCTGGTCAACCCTCCAGATCATCGTTCTTCGCCTGCCAAGCCATTCCAAAGAAAGACCATATGCAAATCAGGCTTGGTCCCACCCCTATAGAGGAAGTCCAGCCCAAACTCCCTTCTGCAGGAGACCTCAAGCATCCCCAAACATGTTTTGGCCTGCTGGGCCTAGAGACACAAGATATTCTTCACTGATGAGGCCCAACAAGGCCCAAACCTGTCTGGGGATGATTGTGGTCTCGTGCAGAAGGGATGTGACTTATCAGTTCGGGCTGGACTGCCCCTTTTGGGGTGGGACCAAGCCTGGTTTTCATATGGTCTTTCCCCTTTTGTAATGGCCTGGCAGGCGAAGAACGATGGTCTGGAGGGTTACCCAGAGCAATGCTAGAGATTAAGATTCATACTAAACCTTCGAGCCATCACCTCTTTGTTTTTACCCCCAGATATACTCCAAGAATCCTATGATAATCCCTGGCTTCCACTTGTGTGCTGCATCATCATTAAAGTTCATATACAGAACCCATCCTAACTGCACCAAGTGCTCAGGGGGTTTCATCTGACGCTTTATGGAGTTGTGCCTTCTTTAGTGCAGTTCCAGAGGTTTGAAATGCTCTATCCCTGCGTTAAGATGCACAACACTTTTGCCCTTCCAGACTTGTAATGCGACCACTTCTATCATCTGGCTTTTCCTTCGGAGAGATCCGTTTTGGATCTACCACCGCATTCAGCTGAGAACAGCCTGCCCCAAGTGAAAAATGAATTTTGATCATGGATCAGTGATGGTGGACGGTATATAGACACATGGTGGCTGTCCCTTAAAGGAATCCCTATAGGTTGGGCCTGCTCTATATGGGTATTGAAGCAATTGGAATCCACAGGGATTTCAGCCTCTCCGCCCACACCAAAATCAAATCTGGGTATGCATACCATCTGTTTCCCTGAACAGAGCGGGAAAACTCAGACAGGGTATGCAATTTTCTGCACCAGGTGAAAAATGCATTTTGATCACCTTGTATGTACATGGCTGGGATCAGTAATGGTGGGCACCATATAGAAACTTTGTGGCTTCCATTACAATGAATCCCTAAGGTTTCTCCTTGATTTTTAAAGACATAGAGAGTGGGGGGTAGATCTCTGTCCTCAGCTGGGGCCTCCCTCTGAAACAGCCTCCCTGTGTCTCTCACGCTTGAGCAGGACCACCTAAGGTTCAGGAAGCAACTCAAGACCTTCCTATTCGCTTCCGCTTTCTCTCTCCCTCTCCCTTGCTGATGTCTCTGTCTGCTGCTCATTCTGATTACTTGGCCACCCGCTGAACCTACGGGACCAGGCTCCTGCACGACCAGTTGCCATTACACTGCCCCCAGGCCTCCCAACCACCTAGGGACTGGATCTGCAACTCTACAGTGCCCTGATTATCTGCACTTATGAGCCACCTCCCTGGCAGCACTTAATTCCTTTGCACTCTCCCCTTCCCAAATGACTTATCATATCATATCCTAAAAAAGGTTGGAATCCATGGGGATTTCAAACATTCTGCCCACATCAAAATCAAATCCTGCATGGAGCATACATTCTCAAGCAGAGAATGTCCCACTCCATGCACTGTACTATCTGGAAACCCCCTTTCAAAATAGCCAGATAAAGAGGTGGAGAGCTTGGCTCCCAGTGATTTACTGCTCCATGGAAAATGAGGGTCTATTATGTCTGAGCGTGATGCATGCATTTTTAGCTGTTTTTACTTTCGGACAATGTTTCATACCCTACTTAAATTCGTTTAATGCTTTGGAAAGTAATTTGAAAATGTATTGTGATTATTGTTTGCCCGTTGCATTTGTAAGCTGAGGAAATTGGCTGATTAGGGGTTCAAATCATACTAGTGAAGGATAGAAATGAATACAGTGAGGTTAATAATCTTGTCCTGGTGTAATTGGTAATGTGATGTCATGTGACTTGTCATGTGCAAGAAGGCCATTGGTGCGCCCGTGAATGATCTTTTCCGCTGATCAAACCGCGGGCTCATGGGCGTCAGCATGGAACAAAGTCCTGGGTATTCCCATGTTCCAGCTCAGCGCATCCATTTTCAAGACCATATTATAACTCAAAGGGCACTATATAAACAAACAAAAACATGTTCTATTTATATTTATTATCCAGTATATTTATTATCCAGACAGAAATTGATTCTTTAAGTGAATGTAATACTTTCTAACTTACTTCAGTTTAGAAGGAGCAGCCAGAGAACAGTAACAGGACTGTATGTTATTTGCTGTGCTATGTACTTTAACAGGAAAGGTCTTGCAGAAAAGTGATGAGTTTATTTAAACAAAGCTATTTCCAAAGGTTGCGAAGAGAAATAATTCTGCTCGATTTCGAGGGAAGAAGAGCTAAAAGGCAGCAATTTTATATTGATACCAAATCGCCCGTCCAATCTATTTACAATGTAATAGTCTATGTATAACCCAGTGTGAATGACTCATGTTGTTACCTGTGTTATGGAACAGGAGTACAGTTTAAGGACATGACCTCCTGGCTATTTTTTTATTCTTGTTTGGCCCTTGTGTACCTGGCTGGTGCAGATACCAATTCAAGTGCTTCACATGGTTCTCCAAGCACCGCAATGGCTCCACCCGTCCCACAGGATGGACAAGGATCCTTGAGCGGCCGTGTGGCATGCAGGCAACTCCCCCATATGGAATGGGCAACATGTTTAGGCCTATAGACACACATTAAGCCAATTACACAGTCAGATTAAAGGGACAACGCTTTGGAGTGAAGATCCTAAAACCGTTTATTAACTATAAACGATTCACGCTTCCTTTATATCTAAAGTCCTCAGCATATTTGCAAGTTAGCGGGAAGTAATCAGAATCACACCATATCTGTCTAGTTACATTGGGCATCTTTACAAGTTGGCCGGTAAGTAATCACAATTACCGGCATGCTTGTGCCACCGAATCTGTCAACCCGTGATGCCGGAAACACTGGATAATTCCGTGTTGGCGTGCACGTGCCTTCCAGCATTCCGTAAACAGCGTGGTAATACCAACAACCCCCCTACAAAATGCCAACACCGGTGTCCTCGGTGCCGGTGACTCCGATTCCGGCAACACGCTCCTGGAGCCACCGGCACTGGTAACAACAGTGCAGCAATTACTGTGATCGGAAACACAGTGTTCGCTGTAACAGGAAATCGTCCGGCGGCCATTAGTAAAACACGATCCATTGCAATCCTCACAGCACAGGCTACAGACAAGAATCCTGAGCACAGAATCGAAAACAACAATCTGGCATCAAGATTTGTGCAACCCGAATGCGCAAACCACGCTTCAGCGAGGCGGAGCTCAACATGTTGGCGGATACCATTGTCCAACATGCAGATTAACTTTTCTCCACTGGCCAGCGCAGGCAGGCACAGCTTCGTAAGAAGACCATCTGGGAGGAGGTTGCCCAGAAAGTCATAACAGTTGGCACAACCCACTGCACTGTGCGTGACTGCCACAAGAGGTGGGATGACCTACGATTGAGGGTACGCAACCTCCTGTTGGTCCAGCGCAGACAAGGTATGGCCACACGTGGTGGCAGCGCATCCCCTATCCACCTGCTGTATTGGGAGGAGACGTGCAGCAGTATGCCGCACCTCAAGGCAATAGAAGGGGTCGGTGCTGAGGAGGCCGGAGCCATGACATCTGAGGAAGCTGGTGAGTACATGTAACCCCAATGTCACATCAACCTCCATGTCCACCCAGCACCCACTACAGCAGCAAAATATGTCAAGTGCATTGTGCACAACAACAAAACAGCCCTGTTGAACTCCCCCCCCCCCGAGTATGCAACCTGGATGCACACAACGACATACACCTTCACCCAAAACCTCACTCAAACCACAAATACACATAGAACATAGCACAGGCACCATGTATCGCCAACAGAACATGCTCCTGCTGCCACTCAGACACACATCCACCTGCCACAACAACATTTGTGTGTGTCCGCCGTGCTAGCCCTGGCACAAAGTCACGTCAGTGCCAAGCACCTTCACAACCCACAAACGACCAGCATCACACACCAAGGAAACATGTGACTAACTCGTTCCAGCCAGTCCGACCCATGAGCACAAATTGCCACCTATCCCTGTAAGTGCTACTGGCAGTAGGCACATGGCGACCCCATCCATGGCACAACTCTCCCCAACATGATATCACACAGCGTTTGTGCCACACCCCTAATGCCCTATCCAGCAATTGCCAGTACACCACGACTGTATCTCCGGCAGACCACACACCATGTACGTACATCACACATCCACCCGCACAGTATGCATGACACAAGCATGTGTGCACCATGCCATGTCACCCGCCATGTCCCTGACACAGCACTGTCTTTAAAAAGCCAAAGCATACATCTCTTCCTCATCAATCCACACTCATCACTGATGACCTGCCTTTCCGATTCCCTCAGGTACATCATCTGGCAATGAGGATGCCCATCCCAGCACCTCAAGGTGCACCAGGCGTCGACGCTGAGGAACCCAATGGACCACCACCACCTCAACCCAGGACTCCACAGCTTCAACAGGCACAACTGCGACCCCAGCTGCATCCGTCGAGCAACCTCAGGCCCCAGTGGTGCAAGCAGCCCACCCACCTCAGGCCCCAGTGGTGCAACCAGCAACACCCACCTCAGGCCCCAGTGGTGCAACCAGTCCACCCACCCCAGGCTCCAGTGGTGCAACAAGCACAGCCACCTCAGGCCCCACAGGATGCACCCACCCCTGCAGCCCCAGATGCAGCAGTGCCGCCACCACCACCACAGCCACAAGGTCGTGCCCATGCGTGCTTTGTAGAGGACACCACTGACAACGGTGCTGTGGAAACAGGAGATACCACCGACCAGAGCATTGATCGTCCCATGCTATTCAGCCCCATGGGCCCAATTAGCCCACAACATCCCCCTTTCGCGAGTATCAGGGGTATTGATGGACGACTGACCAGAATGGAAAAACGGCAGGTTGCCCTGACATCTCTGGTGCAGCAGGAGGCGCAGCTCATGTGCAAAAGCGTCCAGGCCAGTGGACGACGTAATGTATGTGCATGTGGTCGCTGCACACATGCTATCGTACAGATGTCAAATAGGGTACAAGAGGGGAACAGTGTGATGTCTTCCATCGCAGAGACTATGGCCATGTTACTCCAGGCTTTCCTGGACCGATGGCTCATGGCACTCCCCCCGCACCATCGACAAGCACAACACCTGCTAGTTTGATGCAGAGCAGTCCAAGGCGGCACTCCATGTGGCTGTCCCGCTCGGCACAGAGCCACAAACCGGACCCAAAAAGAGGAAGAAAATAGGCCATTGACACATATGTACACTTTCTGTGACTTGTGTAAATGAACATTGCCAAACATGACAGGTGTTGCCTAGAGACAGTTGGGGAGGGGCAATGGAGAGGGATAGTTGGAGAGAGGGAGTGGAGAGGGAATGTTGGTATGGGGGAGGATAGTTGGGAGGAGTAGTGGGGGGATAGTTGGGGAGGGGCTGTGGGGAAGGATAGTTGGAGAGGGGGAGTGGGGAGGAATAGTATTGCCAGCTAATCCGTTACACATTTGTAGATATTTTCAAAGCACAAATTACCGTTGGTGTTGCAAATAAATCATGACTGGACATTGATTTTTCAGTGTAAGTGAGTGGTTTTATTAATGTGCAGTGCTCAGTGCGCTAGCTGGCCTGTGCCGCATGTTTGTCAGGTGATCAGACGTAGTGGTGTCCAAGTTCATCTCATGCTACACGTCCATCCATTCCATCACAGCGTTTTTCAATAGCCAGCTCTGCATCACTGTCCTCCTCCGCCTCTGATGGGTGCATGTCCATTCCGGGGGGCAGTGGGATGTTGCGCCTGATACACATGTTGTGCAACATGGCACAGGCAAGCACTATCTTTCCCACCTTTACAGGGCTGTACATTAGTGCTCCCCCCGATCTGCTCAGGCAGCCGAACCTCGCCTTTAACAGGCCAAATGTCTGCTCAGTTGTGCACTGAGTACGGACATGGGCACGGTTGTATGCCTGCTCGTGATGGTTGTATGGTTGCCTCACAGGGGTCATCAGCCATGGCATCAGGGGATAACCAGCATCACCTGCACGGGATCAACAGAAAGTGTACAATGTCATACTTCTGCCCATATCATGTTGCTACAGGCTGAATAGTGCTCACATAAAAATACAATAATGCACATGCAAAATGCAGTTTAGCTAGCATATGTCCTATTTCGTGTACTAGAAATGCACATTGTGATAATGTGCGGTGGGTGTGTGGTGTGCAGTGGCTTTGACATGGCCCATTCACAGCCAACATGACCTCTAACCTTTTTAGTGCAACTCACACAAATGAAACTGGTGTATGTGTTATTATTGTGTGACTAAGAAATAATACTATTTTGTCCCTGACACTAAATCATAGATATGTACAGCAAATCATTTCTAATTGCAATCCGATGTATATGTGATTATGCACTTCCAACAGGCAGGGGACCTGGCTAATTGGTGTGCAGGCCAATGGTGGTATGTGGGTGGGAGAATACACATTCTCTGTCTGTGCATCAGGTGGTGTGGGTTTTGTTAACTGTGTTTGTGCTACTTTTTGTCACTTTGGTGTGGTGCATTCTGGTACATGTAGTGCTTTTCGTATTGGTGTATGGAATTGATGTTGTTATGCATGCACAGGATCATTTCCTTCAATTGAGACACGCCTGTCAAGGCCTTGCACTCAGGCATGCTATTACTGGTAGCACCTTCATTTCCCCCTGTACACTTGCAGGTTGTCATGGATCAGGTCCACTATTGAAGTGATGGTGTCCCTGTCTAGCCGGTACAGGGTGTGGATCTGGCTCAGGTTGAAAGGTGTGGCTCTTATACTTGGAAATGGTGGCTGCCTGTGTGCTGCAACCTGCTGGACATTGGGGTTTTGCTGGGCCATGATGGCCCTCCTTCTCCTGAAGCTCCTCCACTGCATCCTCTGCCTCCCTGCCTCTTCAAGTAGTAGGCCTGCAGGCAGGGCCAGCTCCAATACTCCTACTGCTACCGCTAGCATGGTAGTGTTGCAAGGGGTGTGGGGTGTGGGAGTTGTCCTTTTGTGCTGTAGCAGTGCTCATTGGGACCACCTGTGCCATGTTTCTACACACCTGAGTCTACTTAATGCCTGGTTCGCGATGCTTGTGTTTCCGACACGGTTTTCACGGTGCTACCAGCATGTCCATGCCAGTATTTGCGTGTCTGTCGAGCTCGGAATGTGCACTTGCTAACGCCATGCCAGTACCTTAGGCATGGCTGACGCGTCTCTCCACAGATTCCGGGCGGTGTTGCGCATGCGGTGGGTCACTTGCGGTACCGGTGTAACCGACATGGCAACGCAGACTACGCCGGTCTGGAAAGAGGTGCCGGTACAGAGCATCCGGCCATGCTATTTCCAGACCGGCATACCTGTAATGAGGCCCATTGTCTCATTTGTCTACATCTCTTTTATGCATAAAGACTTAATAAAGGAGATGCATCATTCCTTTCATTTAATCTAGGTATCATATATTGTACTAGTCCATTTCTTGAACTTAGGTTTTGTCTGTTCAGCTTATTTTTTTTGCAGTCATGGACCTCTCCAGGAGATCTATAGCAAAAAGGAGTGCAATGTCAATACTAACAGACGATATAGGGTTGCCGTAAACGATAGCAATCTCTCTGGAAGATTTCCCCTTCATCTAGGGGAAACACAGCTGCATCCAAACCTCTTTGGGAGGACGGGGCGAGCTGGTCAACACAGAAATGATTTGACTTAGCCTCTTCCATAGCTATGTGGGAAGGAGAAGGTGACATGTCTTGAGAACAGATACAGAAAACAGAAAGGGCTTTAGAAAGAAGATTTCTATGGAAGATCCGGATCAGAGTTGCCTAAGGGCAACTCTCTCTACATTCCGTTTACTCTCCTCCTTCTCACCAATAGAATGGGAAAGTCCTTCTCACCCATAGCTCTGCGAAAGTCTCCTCCAAACAGGCGCTCCCCTGCTCCTCTAGAACTATTAAGGACAATATAGCCGCCGTCGCTCGTTCTTTGGCTGAGTTCTGCAATCAATCTTTTGGCACTGGCTCCTCCCATCACCTCTCAAGCACTTCCTTAGGCACCCCCTCCTAAATAAGCAATTTGTGGATCCTTCTTGCCCGGCTAACTACTGCCCTATCTCCACTACCCCGTTCTTGGCAAACATTTGGAGAAGTTGGTCATCTCCCAACTAGTCTATTACACTGAATCTTTTGGCTTTCTCCACGACCACCAGTCTGGCTTCAGAGCAGCCAGAGGCACGGAAACTGCTCTCCTGAACACCCATGAAGACCTGTTCTCAAACCTTGACTCCAACTCTCCATTTGTTCTGATCCTCCTTGATCTCTCCTCTGCCTTCAACACTGTCAGTCATGCCACCCTCTTAAATCGACTCCATGATACTCTGGGAATCACAGTTCGGGCACTGGCTTGACTGATCTCTTTCCTCTCGAAACGGCTCTCGTAGGTTCAAATGGGCCCTTTTCTCTCCTATACTTCACTCTCTACCTGCAGTGTCACTCAGGGCTCTATCCTCTCACAGCGGATTTTTAACATTTACCTGGCCCCTCTTGCCCACCTGATCTCCTCTTTCTCTCCTCACTTCCAGTGTTATGCAGTTGGCACTCAGCTCTCCTTTAAGCTGCCCTCCTCTACCTCCTCTCCTTCCTCTCTCATTTCTGATTTGTCTGACTGCTTTTCAGGCATGTGTGCTGCTAATGATCTCTTTCTTAATGACAGTAAGACCGAGATCCTTCTCATTGGTAGTCCCCACTTCTTTTCCCCCTACTCTCTGACTGCCCTCCTTGAGCCCTTTCCCTTCACCATCTTGTGAAGCAACAAACCTGGGTGTCATCTTCGACTTTGCTCTCTCCTTCTCAGCTCATATCGCTGACCTTGCCAAGAAGGCTCATTTTCAGCTTCACCTGCTCAGAGGTATTCTCCCTTTCCTCACCTTCCTCTAGAAACTCAATGGGCCTCATTACGACCTTGGCGGAGGACCATGGTGCTATTAGCACCATGGTCCATGGCGCTAAGGTGGCAATTCCGCCATGGCGGATTGCGGACTTACCGCCCCATTCCGAGGTTGGCGGGGCGGTAAGTCCCCAATCCCCATTTTACCCTTCCCCATTCCCATTCTTGCCCCATAGGGCATAATGGGAGTGGGGAAGGCGTTAATTACGCCACCGTAAATTACGGTGGCGTAATTAACACCAAGGTCCCTTAGCGCCATGGATTTTAACGCCTGCAAAAAGCAGGCGTTAAAATCACCATGGCGCTAAGGGACCTCGTAGTAAGGCGGAAGGGGTCGGCACAGTTAACGCTGGCGTAGACCCCTTACCGCCAGGGTCGTAATGAGGCCCAATGTCTCTAGAGCTCTGGTTCTTTCCAGGCTGGACTACTGCCTCTTCCTCAATCTGCCTAAATCCTCCCTCTGCCATCTTCGACTAATCCAGAATAGGACTGTGAGACTTATCCTTGGCCTGAAACCCAGGGACTGCATCTCTCCAGCCCTAAAATCACTTCACTGGCTCCAAGGATCAAATTCGAGTCCCTCTGCATCATCCACAAGGCTTTCTGGGGCCTGGGACCGCACTACATCCAACCTTTTCTCCCTAAATACTGCCCTGCTAGAGTTCTTTAGTCCTCTAGCTCTAACTCTCCACAGGTCAGACATTTCTCCACAGAGTTGGGAGTAGATCTCTCTCTTCGGCAGGAGCCTCCCTCTGGAACGTCCTCCCTGCCCCTCTCAGACTTGAACCGGATGTCCTTAAGCTCAAGACCTTCCTTTTCTCCTCGTAATTCCCTCTCCCCTTCCCTGTTAAAGCACCCCTGCTGCTGCAACTGACTGCCTGGTCCATTCTGAGTCATACAGGGGCCAGGTCCTCCCTCGTCCAGTCCTCCTCAGCACCTCATCTACCAGCACTGGCCTTTGGGGCCCTTCCTGGACTAGACTTGCCCTCCAGGCTCCCCTTAGCACTTACTCAGCCCCTGGATCCCCTTAGCCCCCCGCCCACCCCGCACTTCCGTTTTCTGTACTTGTATGATCCGAATGTCTCAAGGCCTAGTAGGACCGTTTATTGTTGTTTATCCTCCTCTGTTCTCCCTCCCCCCCTTAGCCTTCTGATGCGTGGAAACACTTTCTGCCGTATAGGCACCATATCAATGGTCAATAAATAAATAAATAAACTCTGACACAATTCTTCACAACACTGAAATGTATCGGAGGACAGCAATCCTGCACCATGACCAGACTGTTTTCAAGGGTGACCTTGACCCTTCCAGATTAAAGTTTTTCTACAGGAGTAAAGTCCACATAGGTCCTTGCCCTCTGTTACCTCCTGGAGCCTATGTCCCCCCAGAAGCTCAGCAGGCTTTACTGCATTCTCTCTCTCTGGAAGCTCGACACAATGGAACAGAGTCATGCTGGCTCGTCGAGCAAGGAGGGAGCCCTGAGCAACCTTAATCATTGCCCTTTAATCAATGGCTGTGCAACACTACCTTTACATTCAAGGGATTTGGAAGACAAGATCTCTCTGGATGACAATGTGCTGCAAAATTCAAAACTCACGTCCCTTCTGTCTCAGGGGTCTATCCTCTATCAGCTCGCTCATTTACATGCCACTCCCTGCAGCAGGCTCAATGCCCCCAATTTAGAAAATGATCGGCTTTAATTTGCCACCAATCTCTCTCTCTCTAAACCCAGGACCAAATCTCCCCCCTGTGTAGAGATTGGCTGGTGGACCCCATCCCATGGATGGCTTCCATTTCTGATGGGGGCCAAAAAGCATAGAGTCACAGTGTCGGAAGCGGCTGACAGAGACGTTGATGGAAGCCAGTGCGGCTTGACACTGTACGTGCAAAGTGTACCATGGTGCTTTCCTCTAAGCAACTGGTAGCCCTGATGGAAGCTACCTGCTGTTGCTGCTCGCGTTTGCTGCCTCTGCTGCATCCACTGTCAGAAACCGGTGGAGGTACATCCAGGGAGCGAAGCAGGTGGTTGGCAGGAGAGGGGAATGTGTGCTTGGTGGTTGCTGTGCCCCGACCCAAGTTTGCTGGACTACGCCCAACGCCTGATGCTGGAGGCTATGAGTAAAAGCTACATTTGGCACGTGTGGCAAACTTAAGAGGAGAGGCTAGCTGGCAAGTTGACTATGGGCAATGAGATACATATCTGAACGCTCACCTTGGCTTACCACATTAGCCACCTTCCAATGTGTTTACATGCACTGGAGTACCCTAAAGTTCTAGAGGGTGTGTGCAGCGACTGTGGGGCCCCTATTACAGGCCCTTTGAGCTGCCTGCATCCTATAAGACACTACATCATCTGAATACCCCCTGCAGAACTTGTTTATAGTACTGCAGCAGTGGGGATATAGGGGCTTATTCTAAGTGGCACACTTGCATTCAGAGGCATATTTTTATATATTTGCCTTGCATTGGGAAATCTCAATTTCTGCCCTCAATTGAAGGCCATGCAGGTCCTGTGCTGTGGGGAAACTTGATGTGTTGTTTGAGACAGCCCATATCCTTGATTGGTATATGCTGGATTGAAGATAATTAACAGATACGCTCATCAGATTGTGAGTGTACCTTTGGAAAACGGCTTTTACACATACATTGTAATAATAGCCCTAATCCTAATGTCTAGAAGCGAAGGACTAAGACTAAAGAAAACATCGTCTAAGCCCTAGTCCTCTTGCACTTATCCCCTGCACAGTAATCGGGCCAGAGCTAAAAGGGGTCTTCTCATATCTAAACCTTGCCGACAACACGTGTCAAGGGTGCCCACCTACATGATAGCTGTCATAAACACTGCAGACCCAAGGCGGTGCTCAGAGGGTGAGCCCCGTTTACTTGAAGTACAGAGGACGAGCACGGAACGTGTTGATGCCAGCAAAGATCTGACCAATGTATGGTGCACACGATCTGTAGACCGAATTCCATGCGAACAAGAGAAGACCATCAATCGCTTCCAAATATTTTCCTCAGAAAAACCTGCATGTGGCCAGCTCACCGAACCTGATGGGCAATATCAACAACAACAATTCTCTGTTAAACATGTGCCTGAATCTGAGGCGTGCGTCACTGTCAGGAAAGGCTTGTAACAATGAACTCTCAACATCACCACCCCCTACGAATCTGTCTGCAATGCCTGATCTTGAAGATATAGGGCCTCATTACGACCCTGGCGGTAAGGGGTTTACGCCAGCGTTAGCTGCGCCGACCCCTTACTGCCAATTACGAGTTCCCTTAGCGCCATGGCGCTTTTAACACCTGCTTTTAGCAGGTGTTAAAATCCATGGCGCTAAGGGACCATGGAGTTAATTACGCCACCGTAATTTACGGTGGCGTAATTAACGCCTTCCCCACTCCCATTATGCCCTATGGGGCAAAAATGGGAATGGGGAAGGGTAAATGGGGATTGGGGACTTACCGCCCCGCCAAGGTCGGAATGGGGCGATAAGTCCGCCAACCACCATGGCGTAAACGTAGTTTACGCCATGGTGGTAAAGTCACGGCCCAGGCGGTAACTTACCGCCTGGGTCGTAATGAGGCCCATAGTGAATAGGCACGTACCCGACGCAGTTGATTCAAGCCTTGATAGTTCAGCAATAACTACTCAGGACGATGACAGCATTGATGATTCTAATTTTAGGCAAGCTTGAACGCCATTGCAAATACAATGGATGCTATTTTTGGCCTATGTTCCATGCTGGCCAAAATACAGCGAGCAATAGAGAAGATTCTTGCCAGGGAAGTGGACGTGATACTAATAGTGTGGCCGTAAGGGGCCCGCTCTGTGGAAATCGTGGATGGGGCTATTGGAGAAGATATGGGCAAGGATTCATCGATTGAGCTTAGCATGCTCAATACTCCACCCTCAATCACTGATCACTCTACGTTTTTTTCTGGAAATGAATCAAAGCAAGGAAACGCACGAAGAGCTAGCTACCCATCCTCAAATTGCCAGAACTTTGTCGCTAGCAGCCAGTAAAAAAAACGCTAGGAAACGAAAGAGAAGAAACAAAGCCATACCGCAGCCTGAACGGCTCAACGCAGTTCCTTCCAAACAAGCTACTAAAGCATCCTCATTGACAGTAAATACTAATTAAAAAACGCATTCACTTCAGCCAACAGCTCCAGAAACCTGTGGGTAGGTTCCTCATAGCTGGCTTCAATGCAAGTAGTTAGTTTGGTGCGTTAAGGAACTAGCATTGAAGGCCAGTGCTTATCTGGTACTTGCAGGGAGGACTGTGGTAACCAGGAGTTAACAAGTTCAAATTTCTGCTGATAGTTCAGTGGCGTGTATTATCTATTTTCGTGCTATATACATTCCGTGCCGGTTAGGTTTCAAAACCCTATACAACAGCTCAGAGAGTAAAGGGACTAGCAGATGTGAACTTTGCGCAGCTTACGTGTCGTAGGCCCTGTACCAGTAAAGTGACTCACCACATTAAGGCAGGAGCTGAAGAGACCTTGATTGACACAGGTCCCATGCTTAGTAGAGCATAGTGGGTTGAGAGAATGCAGCAGTAATGTGTACAAAATTAGATGATCAAAGTAACATACCCAGTAAGCTAAAAGAGTAAAGAGGAAGGCCAGGGACGTCATTTCACCAAAATGCCAGGGGTAGCGGAAGTGACATCACACGACCCTTGACCCCTGATGATATCACAGGAAGTGATGCCATTTGACCCCACCCCGAAGTGATATCGCGGGAAGCGAAGGAACACGACCTTTCAATCATTGACAAAACAGGAAGTGGTATCACATAGCATTGTACACTACGAAAAATATGGTTACAATATCACTATAATGTGATGTACATTTCATACAAGAATGGATCGCCATATGTATCGTTAAGATCAGTGTGTATAGGCCCATATTACCAAATTACTGTGAATGCAAGCAGACGTCCATGACCTAATGATAGTGATAGCACTTGCACTTTATATAGAAAAAATATACAACCAATATCACCCAACCTGGGTTGGTACTCTCGACCTCAGAAGGATTAAAGGATGAATTGAGGCGTTTAAGAACAGACTAAATCAGTGACTCACCCCCAAGTGTGGCTGAAATAAACCTTTAATGAGTCTAGCAATTATTGTATAGAATTCCATAAAGACACATTATTTGGTATTCCTATTCTTTCTGATTTAGGGTTAGTGCTGAAAGTGTTAGACTTGTGGCACTCGGGTTGTTATGTTTCTTTTTTTTTTTAAGGGGCCTGAACAAGAATGTCAGCCACTCCAGAACCCAAATGCCACATGGTGCTGGCCACAGCGCAGGAGCTTGCAATTAAAAAAAAAAAGTTTTATTTTTTGGCTTTTATATTAGAGGTCGCATGGGAGACCTCAGAGGTCGCAGTTGCGACCTCTGGCGACCCCTAAATGACGTCCCTGAGGAAGGCGCAAGTGGAGGCTTGAGCAGTAATTGAGTCAAATCAGTGCCAGAGGGCAGTAGAGAGATGTATTGGAATGCTTGATTCATATATTCATACATACCTTCATTCATACACACACACATTCACTCATGCTGTCAGTCATGCCAATGTGCCTTCATTCATAGCTGTATGGTGATTAAAAGATAGAGAGCCATGCACAGTGGTGTACAAATAAGTTTGTTCTTCCACATTTCTTGTAAGTTGTTGAGAGTAAAACATAATTGGCAGGGTGGAAGTGTGGAAGCGTGGGAGCTGGGGGTTCTTGTCCCACCAGGTGTGGACAGCACTAAAAGTCCAGTTCAGAGAACTCAGACCCCTTTACTGTTTACAAAAGGTATTTTTGACATAGGAAGGAAGGAACTACTTGCTCCTCCTATTTTATTCTAATATATAGAATAGCAGGTTGAGCGCTCGTTGTTGCTGCTGCGATCTATCTTTATGTGTGATCTGCAGGTAGCAGACCAACTCAGTCTTTCATTAATCTGATGTTGATAAATGAGTACCAATTTCAGTTGGGAATAATTGTATGTAAATATGTTCTATGTACAGTGCTTTAGCAAACGTGCTGTATCCAAAAAAATCATTATCAAATGCCAGGGCCATGGCTACTGCCTGGCTTACCTGGATGGGTCGTTCACAAATTCAGTACTCGCCTACTGTTGTTGCTCATGGTGGAGCCAGCCTGCACTTCACAAGCTCAAATCGTGCACAAGCCCATTCGGCCTGTCATCTTTTGACGCGATTCACGGATGCAGATTTGAGGGCCACTTTTTTTGAGGCAAGGGTTGGGGCACTTTCTTTTTTTAGGTTCCCGGGCCCATTTTTTGTCCCAGTCCGACCCTGACAGTGATTATCAATGTACATATATTTGTGTCATTGTCGAACAATACAAATGTAAATCATCTGCAATTAAGTAACAAACCTAAATTGCCCATGTGTAGGTGTAGCACCTTGGATAAATGGCTGCAATTCCCATAGGAAGGAACATAATCCTTGGGAGCAATGCCATCTATGCAAGGAGATAAAGGCCAGTCCATGGAAGTTCTCCAAATAAAAGCTGACAAGGGCATTCAATGTCGGCTGAATTTGCCCACTGAACCCCCTTAGAACACCAAAGTCGACTGCATCTCTCCAACACTGCATACTTCACTGGCTCGCCCTCTTCTTCCCCCTCCCACTTCATTGTCTTCCCCTCCTGATCATATTCACAACTGCATGTATCACCTACAAAGCAGTCTCAAACAGAACACCAAAATACTTGGTGGCTAAACTCCACACCTCTGGAGGCTCTCGCACCTCAGGTAGCAAAACCATTAAATATTTGGAGTCAAAGCTAACCCGCAAAGAGAAGTCTCACGAGCAGTCCTTCTCCTGCCATACCCCGACCATCTGGAACGCAATCCCAGAAGATGCATGAAATGCCCCCACCATCCTCTAGTTCCGCAAAATACTACAAATGTGGCTCTTTTAACAATACATATCTGACAAATAAAACTCCCTCTCACCCTCCTCTTCAACAACAGTACTCTGCTACTGTATAAAATGCTAAGCCCAATTCTGGCACCCTCTGTTGTGAAGCGCTCCACTGATCTTGAGCTAGGATTGGGCTATAAGCAATAAAATAAATAAAATAAAACATTGCCAAACAACCTTTGGCCATTTTCCCTAAAACACAAAGCGAAGTGACTGGCAGACACTGCGGGATCCCCTGGGTTTTCAAACATACCTCCAGCAAGAGTCACAAGACCCATCCACAATATCCAATGACCCTTCCCAGTCAGTGAACCAGCTGGCAAGGTCTGCAGACTAGCCAATCATAAACACTATAAGGAACACAAAAATGGTTTAAACCATCCTTATCCAGCCCTAAACTGTACTTACTGTACTAATACCAGCCCTCCAACAAGTGGGAACCACGTTTAGAGACCCTTATCCAGGGTTCCAACTAGGTAGAGGGTTTCTCCCTATATAAACCAAGAATCTCAATCTGACAGTGCACATTTCTGGTGCTGGTGGTTGGAGGAATTTGGAACATGATACAAGGACTGTGGATAAACGCAGGCATTTTGCTTTTGGAGGCGAGGGAGAGAGAGAAGGTGCCAGGAGGAGGCAGTGAGAGTATGTAGGATGATGTAACATCAAGAATTTGTGTATAGCGCTAGAGGAGGTGCTTATAACTGGCAGAAAGAGTGAGAGTATGGAGGAGGATGTAACGTCAGAAGGAGGTGGGAAGGAGCTGGATGAGGTGTGTCAGGGGTATTGATCCACGTTTGGACTATTATGCTGCAACATTTGGTGCTGTGGGCTTAGGAAATCCAAGATGGCGGAAAAGCCCACATTGTGCCAGAATCCAGGAAAACCGTGCAGTTTGGCGCACACCAAAATGTTCCCCTGACCTGCCACCCACCAGTGCGAGTGTGATGGGCCAGGAGTGCCATGGGTGAAATGTGTGCCAAAGGAAAAACAGCAGTGCCGGTTAGCTCAGAAAGCGCTTTGAAATCACCTTTGTTTCTCTGAAATGCAAGCTAAAAATGCCTTTTTTGAACATTGCAAGATATTCAAAAATCTCAATGAACACCAGCAGACATTTGGCAGAAGGTAGACTTGTGTGCATACAAAATCTTGAAAGAGAAAGAGCCCAAAATAATGTTCATAATGAAACTGGCTGAGCTGTGGATGTCAGCAGCTGAAGTGAAATTGGACTTAAAGCCACTAAAATCGAAATGTTTAAAATAAATTAGTGACCTACTGTTGAGTGTCACATAGTTTGCAACTGTTAAATGTCATAGTTTTGAACTTAGAATCAGCATTCTAGCTGCATGTGTAAAAATTGTAAGTTTGATTTGGATGAAGAAAAACTAGGAACAAACGTGACATTTAGCTGAAGCCTGGCTTAAAGAGATTGAATTCTGCCTGGCAACTACCCCCGACAGGAGTTGAAACTTGCTCAGCCACTCTTCCCAGGCCTGGCCTGCATTCTCCTGCCCTCACCAAAGGGAGATGACACCTCTCTGATTGGATTAGGGGAGGAGAAGCTGGGGACTGCAGGAAACAGAACAATGAGCCTTCCTGGGCTCAGGCAAATGTTAAATTAGGGGGGGGGTCGTAAATGGCTTCCTCTTGAGAGAAACGGGGAGGGGCAGTGCCTCTGTGAGCAACTTGATTTGGAGGAAGTGGACAAACCAGAAATCCCACCATGTGCTTTGGGAAACCACACCCCTCTGGGCCAGAGCATAATTTTAAAAAGATGGATAATTCATAGTACTGACTTGTCAAAATTATTTAATTAATATCATTATTCTTGTGATTTTTCTGTGCACATTTTAAGAGGTGTTAGAACTCTATACCATGTTCTGAGGCAAAACCCCATGAAGTATGGAGATTGCACACACGGGGTTCACGCTAGAAAAATGAAAATTTACTGGAATATGTGTAGAAAGGCGGTGTACATCTGTGTCATTTTTGGTAAAAATCCAATATTGGCAAACCAACCAAAAAGCGCAAAATGTTGTCATTTCTTAATCCAAGCTCTTAGAAACATCAGAGTTGAAACAGAAACTACCTTATGTGATATATGATGTGTATATGTAATGTCAACCACTTGTGTATCTGGGAAATATGTTTAGTTATGAAAATGATTTTCTAAGGTAAAAGCAAAGGGGAGTGTTCTTTCTGTATGCCATAAAGATGCCACCTGATGACTCACTGCTCCCTTCTCAAATCAGGTCAAAGAGAAATCCTTGACCTATCAAATCGTGAGTGGGTTGGGCATAGAAAGATAGCCTTCACACCCACTTCCCAAAAGACATAAAAAGAGCCACTGGAAGCCAGAAAGGGACATTCATTTTCCAACCTTCAACTGAATTCCTGCGCAGCACGCTGATGGAGAACTCCAGAATCCAGAACTCCAAAACCCAGAACTCCAGAGATCCAGACTAACTCCAGAACAAAAACTCCAAAGAGCTGAACTCTTCAGCAGGCCTCAAAATCTTTTGCAAACTATTCAACAGCCGGGCTGTGTGGTTTGCTGCTTGCTAAGAGTCCTGTGTATCCAGAACAGAACCAGTACCCAGAAAGCAGTGCTGTATCCAGAGAGACCAGACCAGATCGCTGTGAGCAGAACCAGAGACCCAGACCAGACCGCTGTGAACAGAACCGGTGCCTGATTGACCAGCCGAGCAGAGAGAACCGCAGCTAAACTTGTTGACCAGATCCGTGACAAGACCATTCCTTTCAAATTTATAGTGTGAGTACCCAGCTAGAACTGTGCAGAACCCATCTTTTAGCTTAAAATAATATGATTCAAAACATTTGAACCTGTCCAGAACTGCATCATAGGAATCGTATGTTCCCTCTCCAATTTAAACCTGTAAAGTGTCATTTGCCATTTTGAATCATTATTTCATTTCTGAAAAACCACCTTCATAAAATCGTCCGTATCTCTTGAACCGTTTGTGCTAGAAGCGAGATTTAACTGTCATTTTAAAGCTAAGATTCTGGGATATCCAGATTTTCTATTCATTATACTTGTTCCGTAATCATGCTCGACACACTCAGAAGAAGTGCAGCGATTTGCGATTTGGCTCAAATTTCTTCACTTGTCAAAATAGCAGCTTCTTGCTTTCCTTTGCTGAAATTCGTTTGCAACCTGACAATCATTCATAGAGCATTGCTAAAGTGATCCTGAACTAATTTAAAGTAGCTATCACCCACCCTGAATCTCTTATAGGGAATTAAAATCATTTTTAGCATATTTTTCCCTTCTTTGCAAACCACATTTAAAGTATTTTGCCTGTGTTTTAAAATCATCCCTGTGATCTAAGCTTGCTAGGGGGGAACTGAACTACATTTGATTGTATTCCTGAGAACTGTGTGCTCTTCTTTCCATCTTTTTACATTGCAAAAAGGGGGGGGGTGAATTGCCAAAAGGGGAAAAGTGATTATATTATCTTTTGCTGAAATCATATCAAGTTTATTCCTGTGTTGCTTCTTTTCCACCTTGCATTTCCTTGTCCCATATAAAGCATTCTCAGCTACCTTATCCTCTATAATACTCCTAAGTAATTAAACCAGTGTGCTAGTATAACATCATCCATTGTTGATCACTGTCATATGTCTAAGTGTGATATCAAATATTAATTTATTATAAAAGTGTGATATATAAATAGTTTAATTTTTCAAATAAACCTTTTTAATTTGCAAAACAAACCTACTTCTTGGCTCAGTGGGGTCAGGGGGATTCTAAGAGAGGGGCGTTATACAAGGGTTCATCATCCAGATTATAACTTGTCATAAAAATATATAAATAAGGGCTTCCCTTGAGCAATCCCAGACAAGGCACTGACTTAGTGGGAATGCTTGATTGGGGTCGTTAACAGGTGGCTGATGTAGGAGATGGTAAGGGTCTGGAGGAGGTGGTAACATCAGGAAGAGTTTATAAAGAGCTGAAGGAAGGTGGATATATCAATTGGAAATAGTGAGTATATAGGAAGGTGAAGAACTGGAGAAGGTGATTATAGCAGCAGGAGGTACAGAGTTGTCTTCAAGGGGTATTACAATCAGGGCATCATGGTAAAAAGTTGGAGAAAATGGTTATATCAGGAAGAGGTGGCAAGAGTCAGGACAAGATCATGATGACAGGAGGAGGTGGTGACCCCATCGAGGATGTTATTATACCTGGTCGCCAAAAACAGCAAGACCTTGAAGGAATGGGAAAGGCAGATTCACCCAAGGCAGGTTTGGAAGGTGGGTGGCACGAGAAATAAGCAGGTAGATCTGCGCACCATGGAACTAAGAAAAAAGCGGGCAAAGGTGCGTCATCCTGAAGGTGAAGAGGGGGCCTGTTGTTAGGAAGGCATAGTATCAAAGTAAGACAGACACAAGTGACCACAGTTCAAGGGTGGTTATTGAACTTTATCAAGGGTGTGATACACGCCTATCTAAACCTAAATCTACAGATGGGAGCAAGCTACAGCCATCAAATAATGATAATGCAGTTTTAGTGGAGTCTCGTCAAAATGAAAGGGCCTATACTAAATATTGCCTATCCTTACCGCTAAATACAAATAGTGTAGGATAATGTTCATGAAAAATAAAGAAGTGTTCACAAAATGATAAGTCAGGATGTTCAGGCTGTTGGCCTCCCTTCCCCACATTTGGAGCAAAGGGCAAGGCGGTCCACTCGAGCATAGCATACTCTCTGGCTTCTTTGGCACAAAGACACAGTTCCATTACCAACATCCGGGCCTTCTATGCCCAAGTCTCCTAAGTCATCAAAGGCTCTTGATTCAGAGGGCCTGATGTACCAAAACAAATGAAAAGTTCCTTTACAAATACTCAAGTCAGGTGAGTCCTCCTTGACCTAGATCCCCCTGTCATGGCCACAGGCCCCAGAACACAAAAACCACACCATCTAGTGATGAGGGCAATGGGTTACTTGACTCACCTATGTCCCTTTTGGGACCTATAAACACAGGGGCCCTGGCTGGACTCAGTCCTGGCGCCTTTGGTGCCAGGCTCATTTAGAGAGGTGAGCAGGAATACTTTATTTCAGTGCAGGAGTGCTTTTACTTTATTTCATTGCAGGAGTGCTATTATTTTACAAGAACTTTCCAGGAGCTGAAAGCCTTTATTCCAGAGAACATCCTCATTTGCTGACTCATCGGGTGTGGCTCCCTAGGCCTGGTCTTCATGTGCTGACTCATCGGGTGTGGTAGGGTGTGGCAGGCAGGCTGAACCTGGTGGGTGTGGCTTCAGAAGCTCAGCTATATAAGTTGCTCCATCCTTAAGGCCGGTGCTTTGCGTTACTGTGCACTCGCGTTCAACATGACGCTCACAGCCGCTTGGACCAGTTTACTTACGTTCTCCTGCATACTCACCTCCAGGAAACCGGTGCTTCATCGCTTCATCTGCAGACTCATCTCCTGACATCCAGTGATCTTTATCCCGATGCCGCAGCATCGCACTCCGCACCTATGAACTCGGACTCTGTGAAGAAGAAAGACAAGGTTAGAACAACCGTCCTAGGGCCGCGCCACATTTGAACCCCCCGCGCCCCTACTTAACAACTTACCAGCTACTGTACCGCTGAAACTTTGTTCCTCATTCCCTCTGGCTGTGGCCTCAAGCTGCCGGGCTTCTGCCGGGCCGGCAACATCACCTGCAAGGGAAGAAAGCAAAAGAGCAAACATCAAAAGTGGAACGGACAGCAATACAAGACAACAAACTTTACAATACAACAAAAACAGACGAGGAAAGACAAAGGCAAACAGGAACACTTACCTGAAGTAAAGTGGCTTAGTCGCAGCAGGACTGGATTACCATGTGCAAGGGACCAGTGAATGAACTCGGTCCAGAGCATACAAGCACCCCTGCGAGAAGCAGCAGGACGGAGTGCTTGCCAAAACGAATCAACAGGTGAGCTTTCCAGGGGCGGCGCATCCCACGGGTACCACGGTTTGGGAGAAGGGGTCTGGAAGGGGATCAGGCGCACAAGCTGGCATACTTACACCCCCTATTCTCCACGCAGAAGCAGTCCCGAGCAGCATCACCTATTAACATGAGTCACCACATAAGCGCAGGGGGCGAAGTCAAACCCGAGCAACCTCACCCCCGGGAGGGCTGCAACCGTGCCCCAATGCCTCCCCAGAGACCAGGTGAGCGTAACACCCCCTCATGCCATGCGCAGATCCTTTTTATACCACAATCTTCAGTTTGGATCCCCCTCTTCAGGCTCAGATTGTCTTCTCTAATACTTATTGAATATCTTTTCTCGGGTGACTCGTGGTTTATCCTGGATCCCCCTCAGCCGGACTCAGATCGCTTTTACACAATTAGTCTCCCTCAGCCGGGCTCGGACCAATTGCAGTACGTATTAGCTGTCGAAGACTTTTGAATGTGCACAGGGTTTAGCTTGAGTTCACAACTTTACACTCTCAGTTGGATACCTAACAAAGACCTTCGAATGAGCAACCATGTGGTGCCGGTCCACTTTGTATATGGTATCTATCTTGTTTCAAATGTTCAGTCACTCCTTTGGATATTCAATCATATTCGCTTCGCTCATCATATAGGCCTCACACTCTATTCTTTGCAGATTTCTTCATACAATGTTGCTGCCTACAACCTTGGTTCTAACACAGACCGGCCTGCTTTCAGTCTCCCCGACTCACCGGCTGTGCTGACTTTAATGGTGCTGCTTTGTTGTAGGAGTCAAGGACAGTACCATAGCAGCAGTCGCTCCTCCCCACCTCGGCTATAGATGCGGGAGAGCCCCGGTACCATTGACACACAATGCACCTTTCTTCAGCTTTAATTCCCGGTCTTATGTTTTTTATTCTGGAGGGCTCATGAAAGTAGCAGTTTTCCTCCGAAAAGGCCAAGGGCGATTCCCTCCTTGCAACCCTTTTTGGTCTTGCCGTCTTTCTCCTGATATTAAACTGCCATCTCGGAACTGCTGCTTCCTTGTGTATTTTGCCTTGCTCACAGTGTGCTTTCGTGCTCCGCCTTTTATCTGTGTGGGGAAGTGTGATGGAAGTCAGGTGTGTGTAAATATCAGTATTTGCCTGACTCTGCCTGAACCTTTTGTTGGCATTAGTCCGCTTTCTCTCACAGTGAGCAGTCCGTGAGATAGTGTTTGTGTCTGGAAAGGGTGGGGGTTGAGTTCCTAAGTATCCTACCTGGTGGGATGGGGAAATGGTGTTACAGGGAAGAGGAAACCGTGTTTCATCGTCCGGTGTCCCACTCCTACTCCCTGAAGACCCCTCATCCAGGTGATCCTCACACCCTGGTCCACCCTCAGGAATTGGATCCAAAAGTGATGGCCATATCCTGCCCACCTGGATGACAGATCCCCGGGGACTAGCGGGAGAGACACCTTCTGGTTTCTCACACTGTGGAGTAGACACTCATAGTGGGGACTCCTCTCTCTAACCCCAAACACTGGAGAAACTTGAGTTGCACCTACACTGATGGAGCCAATGCAGAGGTTCATCAGCAAGGGATCAGCAAAGTGTTTTACTATGGTAGTGTGCCAGCCATGGGGGCTGGCATTTTAATTAGAAGTGCATTACTATTTTTGGCGGGACTGAGGGTATTTTGATTCATCCTGCAGGTTATTTTGAAAGATCCATGTTTTTAGTGTTTTACAAAACGGGAGGGTGATGAGGGCATTTTAAGCCTCTGCCTGGATTGAGTTTCAGTTGGTCTGGGCATGACAGGAGAAGGGCTCTTACTTGCGGGTCTTCTCTTTATAGTCTAGCGTAGACCCAAACATTTTGATAAAATTGCTATGTGAGGCATGAGGGCGTCCATAGGTGTGAAGTTTTGAACGGAACACCAACGTGTTTTGTAGGTTATGCATATAGGTTTGAAGATGATACTGCCAAGGAAGAGGAGCCAGTAAAGGTCATGCAGGGTATGAGAGATACTGTCAAATAAGTGAGTGCCTGTAATGATGTGTGTTGCATTGTGATGGGCCAATTCGAGGGAGTCCAGGTTCACGGCTGGAAACCCCGTTAGGAGGACATTTATCCACTTGAGGTGTGAGTTCACAAGGGCTTTGACCATCGGGCAGAAGTCATGCAGGGGGGGGTGAAGGGTTTGATTTTGCAGAGTGGGCAGATCTGTAACTCCAACATTTTGTGCCTTTTTGGCTATGTGCTTTCGGAAGGAAAGGCTACTGTCAACAATGATGCCTGGGGATTTGAAAGATGCTAGGTGGGTCCATCCAGGTGCATGTCATCCAAACATCATTGCACGAGTTGTTGTTTGGTGGGGTGACCAATGAGGACGATTATGGTGTAATTAAGTTTGAGGTAGGCATTTGGGATCCAGTATGGATGGTAGCCAGGCATTTGCAGAAGCAAGTGTTGTTCTATGGGCTATGGACCTTATGGTACAGCTGAGTGTCATCAGCGCAATGGTGGGTGACTATGTTGCGGTAGTTTAGAAGCGCTCTCGATGGGTCTATGTATAGATTGAAGATTATTTGAAAAAGGATGGAACCTTGGGGGACTCCATACATGACTGGGAGTTCATTGCATCTGAATGGGCCCATCTGTACAACCTGGTGTCTGCTGTATATGTAGGACATTTTTGGAATGGTTCCAGAGTAGCCCATCCTGCCTACAAGTACAAAGAAGAGTGGTATGTGTTTGAGTGTGTGAAAGGCAGCTGAGAGGTCTAAGGGAACTAGGAGGCACGAGTCTCCTGTGTCCGTGATTCGCAGCACATGACCCACTACTTGGATGATTGCAGTCTCTTTTCTGCAATTGGGGCATTAACTAGACCGTTAATCAAGGTGAAGCTGGTTGATTTTTGCAAGTAGTTGAGTCACAACTACTTTCTCTATAGGTTTCCTGATGAATGGGAGGCTCGTATTGGGACTCTAGTTGACTCGGCCCCCTGGGTCAAGCAAGGATTTTTTGAGGCGGGGTTGTATGAGACCGTTCTTTGACACCTCTGGGAGTACACCTTTGCTGAGGGAGGAATTTATAATATAGAGGAGTGCACTGGGTTCTGGACTGGTGAGTTGTTTAAAGGGGGAGGCCGGGAGGAAGTTGTCCACCTAAGCGGTAGGTTTAAGGGTAGCAAATGCATCTGAGAGACTCTTAAGAAAGAGAGGAGGGTGAAGTCAGTCTAGGGGGGCAATGCTTGGGGCTCTCAGTGGCTGGATAGCGGGGTTCAGTCTAGGTTTCGGGACATCAATGTGCCTTGTTATCTTATCAATTTAGTTAATAGAGAAGGGATTTATTCTATCACATTTGTCTTGTGATTCCGGCATCTTGGGACAGGTGTGGGCTCGGCACAGTGCTTGCCTACTTTCAAAACGTACTTGCTTAAGTTAGGTAGTAAGTTAAAGTTTATTCAGATTGCATTCAGTAACACGAATGTCCAACACATCTATGGTAAGACAAAACAATTATACATTAAAGTCACACTACATTACATTTTCAACTAAATGCCATCTTTACATAATGTGAAACAGTCTGCATTGGATTCATATTATCTTCTTTGTGAATCTTCCTCTAAGTGCAGCCCTTACAAACTAAAAACATAGGGAATCTGCCTCATTGCATGACATAAACATCAACATAGCGTCCGTAAATGTCCTACTTTTATCTTTCATAAAATGCGACCTGAGTCATTTTTTCGTAAAATCAATAAAAAACCTACAAATTATTTTAAAAAATGCATTCAATCTTCATCTATACTCAGACCACATGGACATATCCTCTCTAAGATTCTGTCCTGTCTTGAAGGAAACTCTACTGAAGCTGCCCTTTGCTTAAGAAGGGTCTTGCGCTGAGCTTTTACAAAAGTTTACTCTGGTTAATTACATCCCCAACTTTTCATCAAAGCAATCCCACTAGTAAACCAGTTTGCAGGATCCTTAAGAGGGAACCGGAGTACCTCCACTGAAGCTTTACCAATATTTGGCTCCACTGAGGAGTTAAGTGGGACCCTTAGAAAAAACTCCAAAAATCTCCTTTGGGCCTGGCAGGTCATGCTAAGAATTCCCAATTCACGCCTTGGCACATCACTCGTGGAGCTAGGTGGGAGCCCAAAGACCTTCTGTAGCAAGTTCCAGGCACAGGCATGTTGCTTACATTGGAGTATGCCTCAATGGTGGAGGTGTAGTAAAATAGCTTGGCCTCAGAAAGAGAATATGCCTGCATTCGGTGCACATCGATTTGAGGGATGAGTGATCCTCTGGGCTGTGGACCTTGCACCATCGATTTTAAAGGGAGCTAATTATTTGTTGGCAGCACGGTGGCGTAACAAAACATTGGCAAAGTGGCTGAATGTATGCAGAAGTGTTGAGTCATTTCCTATGATGGGGAATGTTGCAACTGTTGCCTCTCGTGTATCGAGCAAAGATTTCTTGAAGGAGCGGAGCATAATCACAGGGCATTGCTTTGTGTGTGATATGAGAAGGGTAATTGTGGCATGGTTGGTCAAGTTGCAGGGGGCGTGGGTTTGAACACGAGACGAGCGAGGAGGAGGAGGAAAAGGAAAGGTGGATTGTGTGGCATTTGACATGCGTGGGGGAGATTATGATCTGATTAAGGTCCATGGTGTCGGGCAGGGAGAATAGGCAGTCATGTAGGTATTTTGTGGTTGCAACACAGAAATGTTGATGCCTCCGAGGTCCCAAGAGGTTGTTATTAGAGTAGGAGAGATCGTCTATGAAGTTATCATTCCCCCAGGGGAGCCTTTTAATAAGGTGGGATGTAATTGAGTCATTATTTTAGATAGGGAACCAGCATGAAAGGGATTTGACACCGTGTAGGGCCAGTTGCCAGTCAATCTTATGGATGACTGCCACCCCACCTCGAGTTTTTCAGCAACCGGTCAGTATGTTCGATACTGTAGCTGTGGGGTAGGAGGACTTTAAAGATGTATGGGCAGAAGGGTTTAAACCATGTTTCGTTAAAGAAACGGGAAAGTGTAGGGGAGTGGAGAACAAGGCATCAAGGTCAATGTTGGCTATGAGTTTAGTGATGTCGGAGCCTGCGATCTCTGAGTGAGCGTTAACCATTCAAATCGGGTATATGCGAACCGCAGGTGCATGTTGCAAGGGTGCACAGGGGATTTTGATGGGGTTTGCCCGGGTAGCTGTCCGGCGCTGCTTTGGGCATTTGGCTTTGCAACACCAGAGCGAATAGGATTGGGTTGTGGGCAGGGATCGAAGTGTACAAAAAGTAGTAGTGGAACTATGTTCCCTGCTGGTCTGTCCCCGCTCCCCACAAACATCATTGCCACACGCCCTTCCACGTGCAATACAAACCCCTAAACAAATGCACCTGCTCATTAAGGGAACGTTCAGTGCCGTGCACTGAAGTGCAAGTTTCAACTTCTTCCTGCAATTTCATTTTAAAACGAAACCATTCCAGAACGGTTTCTTTTTAAAATAAATGTATAGGAACAGTAAAACTTTATTTTAAAAAGTAGAGGAGCACCGCTCCCAACCGCTCCGGCCCACTTCAACCACTGGTTGTATGAAGAGGATACACATGATGATGTCTACCTGGTGTAGGACTTGCAGAGTAACTCGCCCTTTATGAAAGGAAAGGAAGGGGCTGGACTAAGTAAGTGGGTGGGGCAGTGGTCACGTGACCCAGATCCACTTGCATCAGCTCACCAACTGAAAAAGAAAAGAGGTATGAAGGCTGCTCAAGAAGAGAGAAAAAGGAGGCAAAAGAAAAAGGCACCAGCATATTAGTAGTGATTGAAATGTGGCTGCAGCAGCGGTCAAGAGCCCCAGATGCTGTGCAACAAGACAACTTGAAATTGGATGTGTGGCATGCTATTGGTGTTAGATAGGCATAGGTAGCAGACCCAGGACCTGGAACCGCCCTGGGACAAGGGAGCTAGGCAATGCAGGGTGCAAGACTTTCCATAGAAGGTGGACAGGACATCCCTGAACTAAGGGTCGCCGACGCAGCACCTGACATGGCAGTTTCATCTACTTAGCTTCGGTCCACTGTTCTCGGCTTTCGGAACCAGCCCACTGTGTGTAGCCGCCTCATCGTTCAGCATCTAGTGGCATCTCGCCTGCCACAAAGTGATTGGTGAATTTACGCTGCCACCATATTGCCTCAGATTGCAGAATTTTCCCATAGGTGTGTATCTCATCGAATGTGCTGATAAAGATGGTTTGAAACCTCCTGGGGCATTCAGAAATGTCTAGACATTTATTTTGCCTGTCTATGTTGAGCTATTTGTCAGGATTGTTGTACTTAGGTCTTGTTGTTTGTGTCTCCTTCATAAACATTCTTCCAGTGGAAACTCTGTCATACTGACTCCCTAGCCCAGAGGTCTCCAACATGATACTCTCCAGATGTTTTGGACTACAACTCCCATGGCCCCTTGCCATTGATTATAATGTCTAGTTCTGATGGGAATTGTAGTTCAAACACTCTGGAAAACCAAAGGTTGCAGATCTCTGCCCTAGCCCGTGGCTCATGCCAGGTTCCCTCGTACAACAAGACTATTCGGGACGAAGACACCAGGTGGCGCAGAAACTATAGGGCACCCAGTGGCTATATACTCACAAGCCACAATTCTAGTGCATGGGAAACACCTCATTCCATCATGCCCTCTTTTCTAAGGGTTGCCGTGGATTATCAATGTTGGTCTCTAGTCTGCTAAATTCGAATGAAGCTCCTTTTAGCCTGCTGCTACCTCACTCTCTCTATTCGACACAAAGTTTGAAGCTTGTTTCAATAATTGACAAATCGTGCTTCTTTTTTCAACAAGGTTACTGAAATATTTTCTTATCTACCTTGACAAACAGAAATGTTAACAGATAGTTCACATATGGTGCCTAAACCTCCCTCTCAAACTTTGCAGAGGTTTTAAAATCAAAAAAGAAAATAAATATAACAAAGGCTTATCCAGAGACCATATTGTGTATTTGGCTAACACTCCAGAGATATGTGATGCCAGTATGCGACTTGGCACGCATCTATGCCTGGAATCAGGCCCACGTTCATGGCTCATAAAGCGTCCTATGTTTACTTAGAAATTAAAATGGCAAGGCTGTCAGGGCAAGGCATTCATTACATGGCCTCTAAAAGCCAAGTAAATCAAGGCGATGCCTGGTAACTGTGACCGCAGCCTGAGCTTTAAGAAGGAAGCTCACTATGGCCTAGTTTTCAGGCTATTTATACAGCCGGCAGAAAATCACTTCCTGGTTCGAAACACAGCCTCAGGTCAGGGTCCAAGCCAGAATGAAGGCCAGAATGCCAGAAAAATATCTGCAAAGGAAAATAAATTCAGCTGAAAAAGATGGAAGAACACTAGAAGAACACGTTAGAGTTGAAAATCAGAAATAGTGTGCTGCCATTAACACATTGATGACCAAATGTCATATTTTAACGGGTGAAAGCACTCAGAACAGGCAAAAGCCTTTGAATTCTATGTCAAGACCGGAGGCTCTGATTATGCTTACTCTTCAACTTTACTGTTCAGCAGCAAAGAAACATTTCCAAAGAACATGAATACAAATTTTATAAAAAACTACAATAACCATGTTTTTTTAACATTTGTAGTTCATTTCTATTGGTCTCCAACTGACCACGTGACAATTTCTAAACCAATAACACAGTCCTCAATGAACAAAAACTCCTGTCCTCTTTCCCTTCTTCCTCTTTCTTTGCTGCTCGGCAGCGAGTTAAGTACTTTCTTCTATATTTAATATTTCGAAATCTGTGAATGCATGTTAATTCTACTTAGTGTGACGCGTGGTGTTTTACGATATTAGGCGGAACATTTCCGCGACGGAAAGGCGGCTCTGAGGAGCGGCGACCGCGACGGGGCTGGTGCTCCGGCGGCCGCAACGCCGGCGATCCGTCATAGAGGGCACTATATAACGGAAGAGAGAGCGCGACGGGACCGCGTAGTTCCGGCGCTCTCTCCTTCGTTATTTTTCGTGTGTTTGGATTCTTTTCAGAACGAACGTTGTGTGATCGCAGAGGGAGACTCTCGGATATATATTAGATTAAGAGCTCAACAACACGCATCGCTCGAGCGTAGCGTCCTGTTAACAGCTCTACAGCGCCCCTGCAGGCAGTACTCTGTCACCGCACCAAAAATCGGGCACAGTCCCAGGTAAAACCTGTGAATTTGATATCTACTTCTATATTTGGATAAATCATACCAAGGAAATCCTGGTATATATACTTATATATATATTTGAATATATATATAAATATATTATAATTATATATCATAACACTTTGCCCCAGGGCCTGGGAATCATGAGTTCCTCTAGTGATGAGGGGAAGGCTGGGGTCAGCCAAAAGAGGAGCCATTCAGAAATGAATGTTGTCTTCCAGAAAGCCCTGGGGGCTTCTCTGGGACATAATCCGCAGCAGATAGCGCTGATGGAGGATTGGCTCAGACTATCCCAGGGCCTGGAGGCGGATAAGAGCCTTAAGGCTCGGATGAAGACAAAAGGGGGCAGTAAGTTAGCTCGCAGGGCGGATGAAGCCCATACCCCCCCGAGCACTCCACCTAAAAAGAAAGGTGGCAAAAGAAAGAGAAAGGGTAAGACGGTGCCTCGCAGGGGACGAGTATCATCCTCAGATTCCTCAGAGGAGGGCGAGAATGACTGGGAGGAAGAATACCCTGATGAAGAGGAAGTGTTATCTATATCCTCCTCAGACGATGAGCAGGAAGCGTTAAAGAAAAGGAAGAAAGAGGAGGAGGAGATAGCGGATGAAGGGGATTTCGATCCAGAAACTCTGATCCATCCCAGATCCTCAGAATGGGAACCTCCCAAGAGGATTTCGGCATATCTAAAGAAGCGCCTGGGAGCGCCATTAGCCAAAGAGGCGAGAAGCAAGATGAGGGCGGAATGCCCCAGACCTCTTCTCCCTGAGGGAGCGGCGGACACGCCGGTAATAGATGAAAAAATGATAACTTTTATGAGTAAGTTTACCAAAGATGTGAGGAAGGGCCTGGACAGATCCTGGCGTTCGTGTCAGGATAAGATGTTGGATATGACGGGGCCCCTCACAAAGATTCTCCAGATGGGAGAAGAAGCGAAGACGAAAGGAGAGCCAATTGACCCGGCAATCCTTATCGGATGGACACAGAGGGCGATATGCATGTTAGGAAACGCTAATCATGCTATTACTACAGAAAGGAGGAGATCGTTACTAGTGAAGATTGATCCAAAATTGAGTGAATTGGCCTCCTCAGAATCTGCCACTTCGGCAAAAGGGAAGTTGTTTGGGGACTCCTTCATCAAGGAGCTCACCAAATTTGTAAATTCATATGCAGCTTTAGATAAAGCTCAAGCCTCCCTTAAAAGAGTGTTCGGGAGACAGATTTTTGGACGGGCCAGCAGAGGGAGGGGTCGTTCGGCTGGCCGGTTCCAATACAATCGATCCTATCATGACAGAGCACAATGGAGAGATTATGAGGAACGCAAACAAACACCGTTCTTCCCTTCGAGAGGTAGAGGAAGAGGCAGAAACTGGCGAGGTGAACGTCAGCAGAACAATCCAGGTGAGACCACCAATCCCAGGCGTAAATACCATAGAAGTGGGTGGGAGAACCGCTCAATTTTTACAGAATTGGTTGAACATATCAAGGGATACCTGGGTGATTCAGACTGCGCAGGGTTTTTATATAGATTTTCTAGACACACCCCAGCAGGAGAAACTACCAAAGGGAATAGTTTTGAACAGAGGAGACAAAATATTGTTAGAAAGAGAGTTGAGAGGTTTGGTAAACAAAAAAGCCATACGTCCAGTTTCAGATCAGTCAAAGGGTTACATAAGCAATATGTTCCTAGTAAAAGGGAAACACAAGACAAGACCAATAATCAACCTGAGAGGTCTAAACAATTACGTGGTATACAGACACTTCAAAATGGAGGGGATACACCTACTAAGGGATATTCTACTTCAGGGAGACTGGCTAGCCAGAATAGACTTGAAGGATGCATACCTGACTATTCCCATAGCAGAGGAACACTGCAGATTTCTGAGATTCATCTGGGGAGGAACGACATGGGAGTTTCGATGCCTCCCATTCGGACTGGCATCAGCCCCATGGTGTTTCACCAAGATGATGAAACCAGTAGTATCGCACCTCAGAGCTCAAGGGATACGACTCATAATTTATCTAGACGATATATGTCTGATGTGCCAGGAGAAGGAGACACTGGTAGGACAAGTGCAATTAACAATAGAATTATTAGAAAACCTGGGCTTCATTATAAATTGGGAGAAATCCAGCTTAATCCCAACAAAGAAGATGGAATTCCTAGGGTTCATAGTGGACTCGGATCAGGGAACCCTCAGTTTACCCATTCACAAAGTGAACGAGATCAAGAAACAATTGAGACACACACTAGCAAAGGGAGAAATATCTCTGAGGGACATAGCGAGATTAGTAGGACGCCTTGCGGCCTCAATTCAAGCAATCTTCCCGGGGCCATTACATTACAGGGCACTCCAGAGATTGAAGATATATCACCTCAGAAAGGGCGCTTCATACGAATCAAAGGTGAACATCTCACCAGAAGTGAGGGAAGAGTTGAATTGGTGGCTCATTCATATGGATGCATGGAACGGGAGAGCCATATTTGGTTCATCCCCGGACCTGATCATAGAATCAGACGCCAGCAGATGGGGCTGGGGAGCCCGTTGCGGGAATCTATCGACAGGGGGCAGATGGTCGGATCAGGAGACGAATCTCCATATAAACTGTCTAGAATTACTGGCCGGATCGTTTGCAGTCAAATGCTGGACACAAGAGAGAGTTCAATGTTGTGTCCTTCTAAAGATAGACAATATCTCGGCAGTCAGATATATCAACAGACTGGGAGGGACAAAATCCAGAATTCTTGCGGAACTAGCGAAGGAATTTTGGGAACTTTGTCTGGAAAGAAGAGTTTCAGTGAGAGCAGAATATCTGCCGGGCCAACAGAATGTAGTGGCCGACTGGAATTCCAGATACCTCAGAGACTCCAGCGATTGGAAACTGGACGAGAGGGTGTTCCAGGAACTAATGTCTCGGTGGGGTCCATGCCAGATCGATCTATTTGCATCGAGGTTGAACAGACAATTACCCCGATTTTTCAGCTGGAGACCGGACCCGGAGGCAGAGGCGATAGACGCTTTCCTGCAATTCTGGGGCTATCAGAGGAACTATGCATTTCCCCCGTTCTCCATGATAACGAGGACCCTTGCTCAGGTGAGACGTCAGAGGGCATCACTAATCCTAGTAACGCCAGATTGGAGAGGTCAGGTATGGTTTCCCAGTCTTCTGGAGATGTCTTACCAAAACCCACTGATCTTACCCAAGGGAGAATTAATAATACGAGACCCCAGAGGTCTCAGTCACCCTTTGGTGAGGTCAGGAGGAATCAACCTGTTAGCGTGGGCGATTTCAGGGGATCTTGGATTAGGCCAGGACTATCGAATGAGGCTGAGAACATCATCAACGAATCCTGGGCCCCCGGAACTCACAAGGCTTATAGATCAGCATGGGCTAGATGGAGTAGCTGGTGTTTGGAGAGGAACATACATCCCGATGGAACGGATGTAGTACATGTAGCAAATTTTTTAGCTCAGATGGCAGTGCAAGGTAAAGCTTATAGAACCATTAACACGGCCAGGTCTGCGATATCGGCTGGACATCCTAGAGTTGATGGACTAGCGATTGGGGAACACCCATTAGTTTGTAGACTATTAAGAGGAGTAAAAATGCTTAAACCGCCTAACGAGAAATATAGTGAATTATGGGATGTAGATAAGGTCCTGAGACTATTTTTGACATGGCCAGATAATCAAGATTTGACACGTAAAGCAATTTCAGGTAAATTAGCTATGATTTTATGTCTGTTAGCATGTAAAAGATCTGCTGATATCAGAGCACTGGAGATTAATAGGCAGAGTATGTCCCCCAATGGAGTGACCTTCATCATTTCAAAGTGGACTAAGACAGGTTTGAAATCTATTTCATATGAAGCTTTTCCAAATCAACCAAAATTATGCCCAGTTAGATGCATAAAGGCATACAAAGATATGACGAGGGAAATAAGACCCCAGGGGATAACTCAACTATTAATAGCGATTTGTAAACCTTTTAAAGCGGTTAGACCGGCGACCATAGCCAGATGGCTTAGGTGGGTGATGGCAGAAGCAGGCATAAATATTGAGAAATATGGCGCTCATTCAGTTAGAGGAGCGATAGCTACTAAGGCATATAACATAGGGGCTAGAGTAGAAGACATCATGAAAGCGGCGGATTGGTCGAATGAATCGATTTTTAAGACTTTCTATTTTAAACCTTTAGAAAGTGCAACATCGTTAGTGGTAAGTAAGCTTTGAACAAGCATAATCAGAGCCTCCGGTCTTGACATAGAATTCAGATTTTCCACACATTCGTTACAGAAAGTCATAATTCTATTAAAGACACGGAGGCGAAGGATTATCCCACCCGATCAATCGTAAGAATGAGATGTTTACATAACATGTTTCTGATATTATTATGCAAAAATCGTTTAAGAGGTATAATGAATATGATGATGTTGCTAATGATCAATGTTTAATCAAGTTATTACTAGATGTGGTATTATACGATTGACCCACCCTGTACTCGATTTATAGTCACTGTTATAAATTATGTTTTTCTCTAGGGACGATGTCAGATGGCAAACAAATAGGAAATTGAGAATGGAAGAGAATATCAAGACGTACAGAACTCATCCTCGCAGGGTCAAAGAAAGAGGAAGAAGGGAAAGAGGACAGGAGTTTTTGTTCATTGAGGACTGTGTTATTGGTTTAGAAATTGTCACGTGGTCAGTTGGAGACCAATAGAAATGAACTACAAATGTTCAAAAAACATGGTTATTGTAGTTTTTTATAAAATTTGTATTCATGTTCTTTGGAAATGTTTCTTTGCTGCTGAACAGTAAAGTTGAAGAGTAAGCATAATCCTTCGCCTCCGTGTCTTTAATAGAATTATGACTTTCTGTAACGAATGTGTGGAAAATCTGAATTTGCAAACATGCCCCCTTAGCAACCACTGGTAGGGTATGTATACCTTAGAGGAATGTTTTGGGGTAGAAAAATATTAAACACATTAACCTGTGCCTGACCAGAAACTCCTTTAAACAGTCAAAAGAGCCAGGACGGCCATCAACAGCATGGCGGCATCTTGATACCAGAACATACATTGGAAATGTATCTGCTTGCCGCAATGAATTCTTCCAAGGTGTACAAACCTGTCCATCTAGATGTAAATACCGAAATTGGAATTATTATGATGTTTCAGGCTGTTCTGGGCACAATTAGCTATTTAGAAAGGGTTTAGGTAGGAAGCTGTAGGAAGCTGTACAATAAGATATTATTTCATATTTAATATTTCTTTGCCCCAATACATCCTTCTACATTTTAGATATCTACTGCACATAGATTATACTGCTTTAATTGAAATGAGTACCCAGCAGGGTCGGGCGTTAACCTCCCAGCCAATGAGGAGGCTCAGAGCAGGGGCTTTACCACACGGTATAGCCCTCGCTACAAGCTTCCTCAGAGCTGGAGGCTGCCATCTTCCTCCACCGGATTACTGGTAAGTGTGCGCTCCCCCATCTTCCACATGTCGTCTCCCCCCACCCCTAACCCCCCTCCACTTACCTGCGCTTCTCTGTCCTTCTGCACCGGGAACACCAGTGTTCCCGGCGTGTCTCTGACTTGACAATGGCCGCCATGGAAAGGGAGAAGGGACTACACATAGTCCCTTCTCCCTGTTACATGGCATCCATTTTGTTCCCTTTTTATTCAGTTGTGAAACGCCAACAGCGTTTTACAATTTCCTCGAATAATCTAGTACCCCGGTCCAACAGGTTTGGGTACTTATAGCAATAAGCCCCAAGCTAAAGGGGCCATTACCACTTCAGGTAATGCCCCTGAGCCTCCGTTGAAGCCCTCACTTCACTCTGGCCTGTAACTATGGGCCCCGGTGCATTACCTGAAGTGATAATGCCCCCACCCCCGCTCTGGGCTTATTGCTTAATTATCATGCTGTTCCGGGGCTGTTCTGTGCAACTTGTCCTGTTAAGAATGGTTTTAAGGCATCAACGTGTTAAGAAAGGGATATTAGATATTATTCTACAATTCCTATCCCAACGTATTACACAATTTTGTTCTAAAATATAGATATTAATCCTATATAGATTTTAATATCTGAATTGCAATTGCTATGCCATTCCAGGCTGGGCGTGGCACACTTAGTTGTCTGGAATGCGGTTTGGTTGAAAAGCTCTTAACAACAGGATGTTACTAGATGTCACATGTCTTTGCCTACAAGAATTCTCCTCTCTTACTCCAAAACACTCCAAAATGTTCATCTAAAATATAGATACTAACCTCACCTACACTGGAATGCCTAAATTAGAATTTGCACACCATTCTGCTCTGTTTTGGACAATGTTATCTGCTCAGAATGAGTTTGGTACAGGAACCACTTAGACATAGCATATTATCTTTGTCCCAAAATGTTCTTCTGTGTGCAGGCTTGTCCAAATCCAGGCATTGAGGGCCGGAAACATGTCGGATTTTCAGGATACCCCTCATTAATATTCATAAGCTAAATTTGCATACAATGATTCTAAATGGATGGAATTTTTATCTCATGAATATTAATGAGGGATATCCTGAAAACCTGTCAGGATTCCGGCCCTCGAGGCCTGGGCTTGGACAACCAATCTATGGTATATAACCCTATCCCACCTAAACGTGCCCGCATGAATTGCTACTACTATGCCGTTCTAGGCTGCTCAAGCCATTTTTAGCTGTTTAGAATGGGTTTTGATTACACACCTCTTAAGCACGGGACATTATTTCACTTTTCTTTGCCCTCAAATATTCTCTCTAAAGCAGATATATCTATTTCATCTAGAAATTAATACTTACATTCAAATACCACGCTGTTCCGACCTAATCTGAGCACTTATTGATATTTTCCAGTAGCGTTGGTTTTATCTCAGAGCGTGGACACCTGACCCGGAGTGGCTTTTATACTTAATTTGTAATTTGCAGGCCCTTCCATGCATCTCTTTCTGCTGGGTATGGGTACGTGTGAGCAATGTTTTAAGAAAGTATTGTTATTTCGGTATCTGAAATTCCAAAGAATTCTTCTTACTTTTGAATGCCTACCTCACTTGGAGTTGAATGACCAAACGGAAATTACTATGATGCCCTCGGCTGTTCCAAGCACTTGTAGTGGTTTACAGTACTTTTTTTAATGCAGGAACGACCTTTCAAAAATAGAATTTTATTTCACTTTACTTTTTACAATTATTTTTTATGTATTTACTTTGTTCTAAAATATTCTTCAAAGTTTATAATCTTACTCCACCTAGAATTGAAATTACAATTCTGTTAAGGGAACTCTTTGCTTTTCCGATTGGGTTCTCGATATATTAATGGCCACCTAGGAGCGCGTTTTTGAATGAGTGTGACGTAAATGTATGGCGTAAAAGCAAAGCGTAAGGCTTTTATGCCATACATTTATGTTACCGCTCATTTTCGTCCATTTGCATGACGGACAGGAGCGGCAGAATGCAACTTGCATTTCCGCCGCCTCCCTTCTGCTCTGCCGGACAAATGCTCAGCATTTGCCCCAGCAGGCCTTTTCATGCAGGCCCAAATATTGGGGATCCCTATGGACTAGTATAAAGCCGGCGGACTCCATAGAGATCCATTGCACACGCTGCCTGCCATGCTCGCATGGCAGGCTGTGTTTCAATTAAACGCTACCTATCATGTGAGCATGGTAGGCAGTATTTACTCATTTGCACGGCGGAGTGCAAATGTGCACGGCAAAAGGCAGTGTTCCAATGTACACATGTGGAAAATAATTTGGAGCTCAGTTTGCTCCATTCCACCCAGGTGTATGCCTACACGTAACGGCTATCCGTCGCCAAATTAAGAAATTGAGCAAAATGAGCTCTAAATTATTTTGTATATTTCTCTTGCAAAATATGTATGTGAAGTGTAGCTACCTGGCTGAGCTAGATCGGAGCGATGGAAATTGAATTAACACCCAGTACCAGGTTGTTCTGCAAATCTTTTCCTGTTTGGAATGGGCTCTGTGCTGCATTGGATCAATAAAGGGATAGAATTCCATATTTTTCTGTTTTGAAAAATATTCTCCCAAAGGATAAATACAAAAGTTATAAAGAACTCAAGTTCGAAATACATGACATTCGGAGTTATTTTGGGCACATTCTGATCTGCAGAGTATTATGTCACATGTGCATGTCCCAAAATATTGTTCTGAGTCACAAATGCCATTCTCAGATCAAATGGAATGTTCTGTTTGAAATCGACAAAGCGTTCCGGGTTCTGCAGGCACGTCCTTCTCTTCCTATTCAGTGTTAGTAGGAACAGGATCACAGCATGTCACTTCACATGTGTCTTTTCTGGTGATGTGTGGGACCACAAAACATGGAAACAATCCAAAAATCCAATTTCCCCCCTAGGACTTGTCTGTTTTTCCACTCTCCAGGAGATAATTGGGCAGATCATTGTGAAGTATGTTTGGTCATATTTTACTATATTTGAATTCTCCATCCATTGTTACCATCATAATTCATAGACTTTGTTTGCACGTGTCATGTACACTGCTGCTCGTGTTTAAGTAGCATGTTTATCAGTTCAACAGCACACCTCATACTGCTTTTAAAGATTACCGCAAAGAAAAAAAAAAGAATTGGATAGAAAATAGCTGCATGTGTGGCCAGAAGCGCCGTGTCTCCTTTAAGAGTTGTATATTGCCCTTATATGATGTGTTTAAAGGTTTACAGGAACACAAATGAGCGCCTGGCTAAATAGGAGAAACAGGCATGCAGGAAATACATTGTTCACATGGATTGAAATACGGCCCAATGCCTTTCAATTTCAAATCCTGCAAAATATTTGTTGGGATTGATTAATAAAAAGGTTCTGCTACACTTTACACTCAAAAAAATTATTTTGAATAACTATCTAATAGAAAGACTTTTTTTCTTAAAGAATATACTATCAGATCATTGCAATTCCTGTACCACGAGGACAAGTAGTACACAATTTCTTCCTCCAGGTGTCGCTGTCATTTCCACAAAAGAAGGAAACAGGATTCGGTGCCTGTTTTGCTGGAAGACGTCCTTCTTCTATTGTGGACTTTTGCGTGTCACAGTGTTTCATTTACACATTTTTTAACCAGCAGAATAAGGTGTAATCTCAAGAGTTTTCACTTGATAAATTTGAGAAGTTCTTCATCTATGGTTGTAGCTAATTGTATATGTACACTGAATTACACTTTTCCTCTCTCTCTTTAATAAATATACCAAACATTGGCGTTCATTAGAAAACCAAATGATACCTATTACATTGCATGTTTTCTAGCAAAGTGAATCTACAAAGGATGCTTGGAAAATAAATATTGAGTAGTTTTCATTTTTCCTCGACATTTCCATTTTTCTGAAAAAATCAGGAAAAAGCAATGTTTTCCATGACTTTAAAATGAGTTCCTTTACCAAATGTTTTTGCAATTGCACAATGCTTTTCCCAATTTGGATGCTTTTACATGTACAAATGTGAATTTTGGTTAGCAGTGGGTTAACGACAGCAAATTATTTCTGATTTGTCATCGCTGATGTATTATCCATCTGTTTATCAATTCTTCAGGTGTTCATTTAATTTGTACATGTTTTGACATCATGGTGGTCCGTTCTGGTATTTTCTGGTGTTAACTCCACCACACACCCTCCCACCCTCGTTCGTTCGCTCACCACACCCACCCAATGTTCACACCGCCTTCCCTCACCACACTGTGGCGCTGCCCCATGATGTAACACGCATGCGGCGGCGTGACGTTGCACGCCGCCGCGTGCTGCATAAATAAACGGGGCGTTCCCGGCCGCATCAGAGCGACCGGGAAGCCCGAACTGCAAAGACGTGTGTGTGTGTGTCTGTGCAGTGCGGGGGCTTACGGGACCGCATGGGGGCCCCGACAGACCCCCAACAGTGGCAACGGGTGGATGCGGATGCCCGGGCCCGGCAGTGATGAATATCATAATTTTTACATTGAAACGGAACGGATGACATTTCGTTTCACGCCGTGGCCGTGGATCGCACACGCGGCTGGCAGCCATTTTGTCAGCAGGGCCGTGGAACTTCTCCAAGCTCCGTTTTGGATGGGGAAGGTGATCCAGGTCTAATTTTTGGACACACTGCTTGCAGGCAGTCTAACCTGCATACACATGCCCAATTTTTGATTTTTACTCCACATTTGGGCCTCCTACGTCGAGTGAGAGCAAGGAGAAGGGCTAAAATGGCAGGGCCTGCCTAGCCCAGATCTTTTCTTCTTCAGTCCATTTTTGGAACTTTTACACCTCCTGGTGTTGCTGCAGTGGAGGGGCACTGTGCTTCTTCATCCTCTTCATCATCAGGCTGCTGTGGCTTCTTCTTCGTCCTCTTCATCATCAGGGCGGAGTACTGCAGTGGTGAATCCTCAAGTTGGCGGTCGTCTTCTTTTTACTTCTTCAAAGATGAAGGCAAGATTCCACCATCCCCTCCCCAGGTTGGACTGTTGCTGTGCCTGTGGAGGGGGTATCCAGGTGTGTGGTGGTGGTGGGTGACTGAGTTGCTGCCCCCAGGTCCCAGTGTGGGGGTGCCTGTGCGCTCAGGCCCATGAGTGGTGCTGGTGGGCAGGACGGTGGGCGCCCTGCGGCCGCACCACTTCTCCAGGACGGCGGCCAAGCGGCAGGTCAACAGCAGGCTCCTCAGGCTCCGGTGCTTCCAGTTCTACAGCCAGTGGCCGCTCCACAGCTACCCCTTCAACCCCAAGTAGGCGGTCAAGCTCCTGTGTCTCAGGGGCCGCCGGTGGTGCAGCCAGTTGCCCAGCTAGGACCTCCTATCATGGCCCAAGCACGAGCCCATGCAGCCCTGCAGCCCATCCCAGAATTTGACGCATCGGGCCCGCCGTCCAGCATGGGGCCTAGGTGGAGGAGGTGGGTTGGTCGCCTCGACATGTACTTCCGGGCCGCCCAGGTGACGGATGACGACAACAGGGTGGCTACGATGCTGTACTCCGCTGGGCCGTCGGTCCAGGACATTTTTGAGTCGCTTCCTGCGGGGGATGGCAGTTATGATGCAGCCAAGGCGGCACTCCTGGCCCACCTCCTGCCCCTTGTAAACGTGGACTATGAGAGGTTTGTCATGCTGTCGGCCAAGCAAAAGGACGATGAAACATTGGACACTTTTTATGGACGCCTACGTCGCCTCTCCCAGGGCTGTGCGTGGGGAGACGCGGAGGACATGATGCGCACAATGCTAATTCAGGCGTGCTCCTCAGGGAAACTCGGGAGGCAGGTCCTGAGAGAGCCGGGTATCACTCTGCCCCGCATCTTGGAACTGGGCCGCTGCCATGAGGTGGCGGAAGCTCGAGCAACCAAGATGGAGGCGGGGTCCCACTCAGTAAAGTCTGAGGAGGTGTGTGCTATATAGCGTGGTGGTAGAGGAGTGAGAAGACCTGGGGTGGGACCCCGGGACAGAGCAGGGAGAGAGGGGGAATTGGGCCAGAAGTGTGGATACGACCTCCCTCACCCGACGGAGTGTCCGGCAGCTGGAAAGACATGTGGTAGGTGTGGCCTGCCTGACCATTTTTCAAGAGTATGCAGGGCTGCCCTGCCCATGTTGGTGCCGAGAGGACAGGCTCAAATTTGGGTCCCGCACCAGCACCGTCCACCTAATGTGGCCCAGATGGACCAGGGCGGGGAAGATGCCCAGGAGGACGAGGCTGAGGAGGATGAAGAGAACATTTTCTTTGTCTCCAGTGTGGGGGTCCTAAATGAAAAAAACAGAAGGCAGCCGAGGTGTGGGGTTGAGATCAATCATTCGCCGGTCCCGGTTCTGGTGGACACGGGAGCCTCGGTCAATGTGATGGCCAGAGGGCACTATGATGCCCTTGATTCCCCCCCGAAGCTGCTCACACCGAGGGCTCGCATATTTGCATTTGGAGGACTGGAACCAATACCACTGGACGGTGCCTTCGTAGCGAAGGTGGAGCATGAGGGCTCGCAGATCAAAGCCCGATTCTACGTGACGCCCGTGAGCAACAACACTCTGCTAAACTGTGCTGCTGCTGAGGCCCTCGGAATTGTCAGCTTCGCATACTCGGTGTATCTCGAAGACATCAATGACTTGCTCGACAAGTATGCCGCCCTTTCAATGGCATTGGAAGGATGACTGGTGACCCGGTGAGGTTGCACATCGATGATTCTGTGCAACCTGTTGCCCTGAAACACCGGAGGGTACCGTTCCAACTCAGGGAGCAGGTGGATAAGGAGCTGGACAACCTGGTGAATTTGGACATTATTGAAAAGGTGGAGGGCCCCACTCCCTGGGTGTCCCCGATTGTTGTGGCTAGGAAGCCCAGGCAACCTGACTCTGTCCGCATCTGTGTAGATATGAGGCTCCCCAATAAGGCCATTAAGAGGGAGCGACATCTCACCCCCACCATCGATGACATTATTGCGGAAGTGCAAGGGGCTCGGTTCTTTTCCAAATTAGATCTCCAAGCAGGATACCATCAGGTCGTTCTCGTTCCGGAGTCTCGGTATATCACCACTTTCACCACTCACCGGGGGCTCTACCAGTACAAGAGACTCAGCTTCAGAGTGTCATCGGCTGCAGAGGTTTTTCAGAACATTATTCGGGGTGCCCTCGCAGATCTGGAGGGTGTCTTAAACATCAGCGATGATATTCTGGTGTTCGTGAAGACCGAGGTGGACCATCTGAGAAAGTTGGGAAAGACCTTTGAGAGACTGCAATCGCTAGGTCTCACCCTCCACAGGGACAAGTGTGAGTTCCTGTGCCCTTCCATCGAATTCTTCGGATTTGTTTTTAAAGAAGGGGGTGTGTCACCAGACCCGAGGAAAGTCCAGGACATTAAGAAGGCACAACCTCCAGAGTCGGCATCTGACATAAGGAGTTTCCTTGGCATGGTGACATACTGTGGGCGTTTCATCCAGAACCTTGCCGCAAGGTTGGAACCGCTCAGGGCTCTGACGAAGAAGGAGTCAGTCTGGCACTGGGGTCCGCTCGAGCAGGCGGCCTTTGAAGACATCAACAAAGCCCTGACAGCTGAGCACACCATGGCGTTCTTCGATCCGGCGCTAACGTCAGAGATCGTTGTGGACGCCAGTCCATTTGATCTAGGGGCCATGTTAACACAGGTGGACCGGGGCGGGAGCATCCGGCCAGTGGCCTATGCCAGCAAAGCGCTCTCTGAAACTGAACAAAGATACTCGCAGATTGAGCGTGAGGCACTGGCGGTCCTCTGGGGCTGCAGACATTTTCGGCTCTACGTCTTGGGGCATCCAGTGACGGTGGTGACGGACCACAAGCCCCTGCTGCCCATTCTGCCAGGGTCATCCTCCAAGCCACCGGCCAATATCGAGAGGTGGATGCTCGCTCTTCTCGAATACGGAGTGACACTGGTGTATCGGCCAGGGGCCAACAACGCAGCAGACTATCTCTCCCGACATCTGGGAGTGCGTGGGGGAGAGGAGTATGACACCTGTGAGGAGGAGGCCGACGATCACGTCCGAATGGTGGTGGAGGCGGCCACGCCGAACGCCATGCCTCTCTCAGTGCTGGAGGTGGCAGCTGTCGAGGACGAGTGCTTCAAGATCCTCCAGCACTCCATGCGGCAGGGCTCCTGGAAATCTGTCCTAGAATCCCTGGCGGGGCGGACCCAGGAGCCCAAGACCGGACTTGAGCAGCTGTGGAAGGTCAAGGAAGAACTCTCCTTCTCAGCGTCTGGCCTGCTGCTGCGAGGTGACCGGATCGTGGTCCCCCAGTCCAAGGTAAAGGACGTGATCGCCCTGGCTCACCATGGACACCAGGGTGCCGCAAAGACTAAGGCCAGGCTGCGTCTGAAGGTTTGGTTTCCTGAACTGGAGCGGAGGGTCGATGACTTTGTGATGGCCTGCATCTGGTGCCAGGCAGCGTCTCCATTACAACGAGAGCCCGCCATTGAAGCGATGCCCCGGGGCACGCGGCCGTGGGAGGTTGTCCATGCTGACTTGGGGTCGACATCTGTGGGAACCCACTTTCTGGTAATCGCCAACGAATATTCACGATATCCGGAGGTGGAGTTTGTCGAATCGGTGGCCTTCGAGCCTGTGGTCGTAGCTGTGGGGAAGGTGTTCGCAGCCCATGGTTTTCCCCACACCTTGTGCTCAGACAACGGATCGCCGTTCCAGAGTGAGCGGTTTGCGGAACTCATGGAGAGCTGTGGGGTCCAGCACCGAAAGATATCCCCATTGTGGCACAGGGCAAACGGAGATGCTGAGAGACTGATGCGGACACTTAACAAGACCTTCAGGATCGCACAGGTACAAGGACAGCCACTCCAGCGAGCCCTGTATCAGTTTCTAAGGGTATACCGCAACACCCCACATACATCCACGGGGGTAGCTCCGGCAGAGGCCCTGTTCAAGCGATGCCCCCGGGGTCTACTACCCGAGGTTGGGGAGAAGGAGCCCGGGGTGATTGACAGTCAACAGGTCGAGGTAGACCGGCGGGTAAGGATTGAGCAGGAAAACCTGCGAAGAGGGCTCCGGCCCCAGCGGCTGGAACCGGGGGATGAAGTCCTCATCCGTAATCGACACCCTCACGGAAATGGAAAGCTATCGCTCCCCTACGAGCCGGAGCCATTGGATGTAGTGGCCGTAAAGGGATCCATGGAAACGGCATCCGACGGAAGATCCGCTGTCACCCGGAATGTCAGCTTCTTCAAGAAACTGGGTGATTCAAGAACTGAACCGCCGCTGGAACCGGACTTGATGGAGATACCGGAGGACGGAGGAGGTCCCTCCAGCACACCTGCGTCCCCTGCCCGGGAGACTTCTGCTGAAAGACTGCACGTGCTGGAGGCAGGCAGGAGGTACCCCCAGAGGGCTGGACGAGGGAAACCCGCTTACCTCAGCGATTATGTTTTGGGACAGCTGGTTGATCAACCTGAGTAAGAGGATCCGGGTGGTTGACAATAAAGGGGTTTGGGCAAGTTGTGTTGTGAAGTGGAACAGTTCATATGTTTGTGTAGTTTTCAGTATGTGTTAAAAGTGTTTATGGGTTCTCCCGAAAAAGGAGGAGTGTGGCGCTGCCCCGTGATGTAACACGCACGCGGCGGCGTGACGTTGCATTCCGCCACGTGCTGCATAAATAAACGGGGCGTTCCCGGCCGCATCAGAGCGACCGGGAAGCCCGAACTGCAAAGTAGTGTGTGTGTCTGTGCAGTGCAGGGGCTTACGGGACCGCATGGGGGCCCCGACAGACCCCCAACACACACCCACCCCATGTTCATTTGCCTGTAAGAACACCCCCAAAAGGTGAAGTGCTGCTTCTGCAGTGAAAGCATGGAAAGTACTTTTGCTTTATCGTGTTCCAGTCGATTATGTTGTATTGATTTAAATTGGAGTTTTGTATATCCAGGTGTGTTTCTTGGTAACCCCTTTGCAGCATCCGGTGGCAAAATGGTTTGTTCTGGTGTTGCCTTAAGTGCAGTTACCTCATTGTCTTGTGGAGTCCCTGCCTGCGTACCAGCCCCTGGGTGGAAGAGAGAATACAAATGTGGGGTCCCCTATTCTCTGCCCCGTATCTCCCCAACGTTTTGGGGCAAATTGGCCTTGTGCCAAAGAGGGAGAGCTGTGCCAGTGCCACAGCATCCGGGTCAAACAAAAAGATTATGACGCTCCCTATGCCAGCCATCAGTGGCATGTCCCTCAACTTGTCGAGACGCTGAAAAGTGTGAGGACAAATGGTTTTGGTTGAGGATCCCATGTCAGCCGTTTTGTTATGGGTTCATTAAAGTTTGCTGGAAGGGTAATTCCATTGAAGTCTACGAAAGACATGTGGGGTGTTGGGAGAGTGAAAATATGAGGAAAGAGGTGACACCCTCCAAACAAACCATCCTCATACAAATCTAAATAGATGTTTTAATTTGCCTATGCCTTGTTCTTTTTTCTAAATGGCAATAGGTAAAGAATACACATATGCACCCATGCCTAGGCCCCTGTGTAGAGGTTGTGGCTTATAGAATATTTACTGATTGCTAGTGGTTCCGAGGTGGTAGACTATGCCTGTTGAAAAATAGATTGTCTATGAAAAATGTGCTATACATATTAACTTGAGCGACTATAAGGCATAGATCGGGAAATTAGGTATTATTTATATATATAGATTGTTTCTTGCCTAACGATTAATAGGGAAGGAAAAGATATACTTGATCTTAAAATATGCTATCAGTTTGCACCGGGACCATAACGTTGGATGCTATCAGCCAAATCATGATTCTGGGAAGAAAGGTGAAATGTTACCGACATTTATCCGTAGTTTCAAAACAACCTGGAGTTGATTCTGGGGTGCTTGCAAACGTAGGAAAGTGTTCTTCCATGATGGAGGAACACTTTCCTTACAAACACCATATTTTGATAAAGAAAGTGGTGCAGGGAAATGAAAGCCTGAGTTTTTACATATGCCTGATTCATGGCTTGACAACAGCCCTAGCAACAATCAGGAATGCAGGGCAGCCACGTGGAGGGGACGCTCCTCCCAGCAGCACACCTTTGGCGCATCAAGAAAGGATTAAAATACGGCAGCTGTGAGGTGCCATTAAACTCACTCTACCGCACACGTTTTCCCTTTATGCAAAAAGTATTTCTTAGACTGCAGCACCACTTTTCTAGTTGATTGAAAGTTTAATAAAATGTTCTTAAATTAGAAAAGTGGTCATTTATCTGGAAACCGCTCGCAATGGCACTGGAGCCCATGTTTTCCCCCACAGTGAGAGATGTTAGCAGCTTTTGCTGCTGGAAAGCATGACATCTCCCCTCCAATCCCTCCACCCACTTCAGAATGGCGGTGCTGCAAACTGGGGGCCAGGGGGAATGTCGTCTTTCACCACTCTTTTTATCATGAGCTCAGACCCGCCCCCCTGTTGGCAAACAATGAAGACCTGCTCCTATTGCAAGAATGTGCCAGCCTGCCTTCTTTGCCGCTGACCCTGCTGTCCTTCTCCCATTCTATCTCCTTGGGCTCTTTTCTCTATTCCTCTATGGCGGCCATGTCTAAAGGATTTCTAGTTAGGGTATGGTTTCCAGATTTCATTACCTCTAATTCCACCTTACTCGTAAAGTACTTACTCTTATATATTTCATTAAAGAAACTTTTGTTGAAGTGACGTTAAAGTGCTAATTTATGCACAAAAAAATGAAACGCATCAGGTGTTGGAAGCGGTCCCATCCAAGCAATGTGGGCCCCCGTTGTGCAGCCCGCACACACATTGATGGCATCACAAATTACATCACTGATGATAACACTTATGACTTGTCAGCGTAGAGGTAAAGCCATAGACCAAAGGCACATACGGATATTCATTGTGCTTTGCTCAAAAAACAATAATTGAATACCAAAATGCAGGAGAACTTTCATGTTTCCATTTAAATTCTTAGGGCCGATTTAGGAAAATGTGTGCAGAAATCCTGCAAGTGCCGCGTGCCGAGAAGGACACTGCACGAGCCTGCGCACAGAATGAAAAATGCTTGTCCCGCGTATACATGGAATTGTTCATGCAAAGTAACTGTATTCATAAGTCGCAGCTAGAACGCCCCCGACACACCCACACACAAAACATAAACAGCCAGATCAGCTGCCTTTGGCCACTCCCCTGGGCGCAAATACACGCACCCTACAAACAGTATGTGGGGTCCCCTGCAACCGGACCTGCATCTCGGTACCCTGTGCAGAGTCTAACGTAACTGTTCCCGGCACCCCGACAACCTGCATAAGAAAAATCGTAACTCAGTTTAAACTCGAAAAAATCCTTTTGCGTACCCTCGTAAACCGCTCCTGCACCCCAATACACTGCTTACGCGCCCCCCTAAATTACATCGGAACCCCGATTGAGTACACGCACCCTGAAGTCCGACATGCAACCCCACCTCTGCGCGGCAAATCCTACGTGCAAGTGTACATACGCCTGCCTTCGGGTGGCAGATCGTATGAAGGAGTTGCGTGACCATTTCCTGGCCATGAGGTTTCGCGATTGAATCCATGAATAAGTATCATGCTGCGCAACTGTGGGCGTGCAAGGGACTGACTGTGGACCGCTCCCTGTCAAGCCCACCCCATTACCAGCCCTCTGCTTGGTATCTCGTGCAAGGCCCTCGACGGCTTGCACAGACGTGCAGAGCTAGCGCGAACTCCACGCAAGTCCAGGAAAAGTACCACACATTCGATTCCATGAATAGAGATGCGTGCAGTTGATCATGCAAGTACCCTATTTTCCCCGCAGACAATTCCATGAATCAGGCCCTTATTGTTTTTCCAGTCCAAATTCTTCTTACTTTTTAATTGTATACATTCTTTATAGATCCACTTGGAAGTACTTTGGATATATTTTTTAATGCATTTCTTTTTGCTTATTCCTAACTCAAAAATTACATATATTGTTATATGTTCAGCTGAAGATCCTTGTAAATTATTTATACTACAAATTCCTTAGCTTTGTAATCCAATCTGATCCTACAAATGTGTATAATGGATGACCTCCATCTTAGGAATTGTCTTTAAATTAATTCTCTGTCGCCTAATTTTGAATTTGGTTGGTTTAGGGTGCAGAGTGTCAGGGGACGTACTAGCCCCTGCAGGGGGTGCTTGAGGGACATCCCACATAGCGTGGGTGCCCCTCTGGCAGACCCCCCTCCCCGCAGGGAGGTTCCTACCCCTACCGATGTGTCACAGTGGGGGGAGGGCGTCCCCAGGGAGGGCATTTCCAGCCGGGCCCTGGGGATGGCCTACAAATACAGATGAGGACTGCAAAGGCGGCCTCTGTTGCAGTCCTCATCCGTCGAATTACCCACCCACCCTCACCCAATGACAGGTTATGTAGCACAAGTGGATGGAACTGGGGTAGGAGGATCCAGGTAGGTTAAGGACAGGGGGTAGGAATTGTGGGAGGGGAGACGGAGGACCGGAGGGTAAGAAGCGGTGTGGTAAGCAGTGTCAAGGGTTGGCTTGCTTAGTACTGGTACTAGCGACCAATGTTAACCGACAGCGAGGGGCAAGTGGGGGTAAAGGAAATGGTTCCAAAGGAGGTCTACTGCAGATGGTTTCTAATATTACATGTTCAGATTACAGTGAGGTGTAAGTTCAAACGAAGGTGGTTTAAATTGCTTCTGCGCATGGTACAAATTTGAATACAATTTTGAATACTTCAGAAGACTGTAGGGTGGGAGTAGCGACAGGACCTGCAGGTTTCAATTCATATTCTATTTTCATTTTTCAGCGGACATCGAGGTGTATGTGGGTGCAAAGGGCAGGTTTTTATGGTGCTGGTGGCAGGGGGGACAGTTGTTCCAAGTTTGTTGTCCAATTTTGTGCATTGACTAGGGGTGTGTCGGGTGAAAAGGTTTAAAATGTTTTTCATACTTCAATTTGTATTAATTTTCTTTTCGTTTTCAGCAGAGTTCCAGGTGTAAGTGGGTGAAGGGATTTGTGTAATTTGCTGTCTTTATTTTGTACTAATTGTTCCTTTCTTGTCACAGGTGGAGTTAGGGGCAGTCCTAGCTGGGGAGGAGTTCGCCACAGCTTGAACCGTGGGCGGTTTCCCGATGGCCGTACCCGAGCCAAAGTCGGATGACGGGCATTGGATCCCTATGGACACTGGAGACTCCTCATCTTCATGTGCAGTGGCCCGAGGGAGAAGCACTCTGTGCACCAATCCGGCGCGTATGTCCGGTGCCTTGCGACATGCATGGAGGCGGCAAGGGGACACCGGAACAGTCAGAAGATGCCCCACACTCTTTGGGGGCTAGGAATTCTTTGTGGTATAGATGGTCATGAACCATGGTGCTTTAGGGCTGGGACTGCCCCACAATTTTGTTGTATGCTCCAATAAACTGTGATCTGTGTTTCCAAAATGTAAAAGGTTGTTGGACTATTATTCACTGACTGCTCAGGTTTGGTTTCCAAGATATGTCATCTGTACAGGACAAGGGGGGGGAGCCAAAGGGCGCTGACACCGCTATGACGTCGTGCCATCATTGTGTTGAAATCATGTGCTATGCAAGGACACCCTTTAGATGTCCAAAGGGTGCTGAGGCAGCTCCTTGATGTTCAAACTCCATGCGCTGCCATTCACTTTGGGTGAGATGTGTAACGAAGCCCCCATAATTACCACTTTGAAACAGGAGACAACTCTCTGAATTTACACCCATCACCACTGTGAGCTGTGACATGGTCCCCTGCATGGTGACAAGATAACACAACCGGCAAAGTAATGATGGACCCAGGGGCAGTGTAGGGAGGATCCCCCGATCCGTCCCACCGTTCTGCAGTCATGTGGCAGGGACTTGACATTGGATAACTTCACTAAGGTCTGTCCCTTATGCAAACAATGCTTGAGTCCTCAGTTCAGCTCTGAATGTTCAGCGTTCCTCATGGGCAAAAAGAGCTTACAGGCTGGTGCTTGCCAGGCTAGAGTTTGCATTCCCCTCAAATCAGAACATATGTGTGACTCTGGGACTCATGAACCAACAAAAGTTGCAAAGCTCACAGCTCCACTATTACTGTGGAAAGCTTGCATGCATAAATGCCAAATCCAAGATGGCACTGGCTTCAGATATCAGACTGGCCTGCAGATTATTGAGCAGATGGGGTGAAGCAAAAATGAAGTAAACTATGCAGCCACAAGGCTGCCTAGGAGGTCAACCAAACCAATCCCATTTGCTAAAAATGTTCTGGCACACATGGGATTGATTGGAGAGGGGAACCCTGAGCATACAGTGACAAGCCCTTACAAAAGGGAGGGACGTTGGTAGAAATTGGGGGGGTCCACACAGGAGCAGAATAAAGAGCGGGAACATTGTTGAGACAAAACATTTCTAGAAGAGACTGGTATTGAGGAAACTGGAGGAGAAGAGAGGAGCTAATTTGGAAGAGAGGAGAGGAAGTGACTTGAAGGGAGATGGGTAGGTGGGAAACAGCAGGGGAAGGTGGAAGCAGAGACAAGGGGGAAGCAGAGAGATATCAGAAGGAGGTGGTAGTGAGTCATCTGGAGGAGATGGAGAGACATCAGGAGGAGGCAATGAGAAAACAACAGGATGAGATGGTGAGACATCAGGAGGGATTGGCAATGAGTTGTCCGGAGGAGGCGGAAAGACATCAAGAGTATGTGGCGAGACTACAGCAGGCGGAGGTACTGAAATATCAAGAGGGGGAGGTGGAGAGGCAGCAGGAAGTGGTAGTGAGGCACCGGGTAGCGGCAATCAAAACTAAAGTGAAGAAAAGAGTGGAGAGGCATAATCAGGAGAAGGTGGTGACAGACCAAGAAGAGAAGGTTGTAGAGACAGTAGTGGAAGAGGAATAGCCCAGGAAAGCTGAGACAGAGAGGGAAAACATCCCAGGTATTGAAGAGGGAAAACCCGAACATGCCTTCCCTCCCGATGGACCCCCCAAACAGAAGAAGTATCCACGATAAAACGACCAGCTGACCATACAACCCCTGCGGTGTTACCAACCCTACCCAAAGTGAGCGAGGAGAGACAAGACCGAGCTGGAGACGACTACATGGACAGAATCGACCAACAACACCACAAAAGCCATGCTGCAAGCTATTCGAGATGACATGACGACATAGATACGCTAGACAGGAAGCACACATGCACTCCGCAAATTCACACAACAACCTACACGAATAATACATGCGTACAGTTCTATGAGATGGAGAACGGTAACATATGCATACTGTCTGCACAATTATTATCAGTTAGGCCGCTACAGCACTGCAGAAACGCAAGATGCCAGAAGAGATTGTGCACATGCTTGCAGATGCTACTTGCTATTAACCCAATGGACGGACAGGAGCACACGAGGGACCTGACCAACCATGTCTCATTCTAACCTATGGACATTATGCAGAACACATATTCAGAGCCAGAGTAGGCCTCAGGAAAATCCAGAAAGCCAGGATCATCTCACAGAACCCCCAAGCAGTGAGATGCTGTGCAAGCAGAATCGCCATGGCAGACGCAACGGCAGCCAAGGCCACGATGTTGCAAACGACATTCCACACCCACCAAGCCAAGGTGATACCAACCCCAGCAGTGACTGGTCCATGCAAAATACAAAACAAATAGAAGTAATTCAGCCTCACACACGGTGGTCTCACACGTGACTCGGCCAAGCTGACGAATTGCCAAGACCTGCAGGTTGGGAAAGCACAAGCAGCTTCACGCCTAAGACCTAGCTTGCAACAAATCGCAACATATCAGCAACAATATACGATATACGCTGGGAATGGAACACTCTCATGGCAGTAGTATACCCACACCATTGTTACTCACTGTCACATAGTCACACATTGTTGATACACAATATCCATGCCCAGGTGTCTCGCCGGTTGGGAACGAAATTTGTCCCAGGCTTGGGGGCCCGCGACCTGGCCAATCACCACACTGGGGGGTAGGGGCAGGTGGTGGGAATCACTAGCCAATCACCGGGAGGGCTAATGTATCACTTCCAGAGTAACAATTTTTCGGGATGATCCAAGCGCACAACCTGACCCAGTGGCCGCCACTAATATTGTGCACTATATGTCCCCATACTGGACCTACCACTCAGGGAGCCAATCCTGTGTGGCGTTAGGTTTCGGACGGAACTCACTGAGTGACGCCACTGGCAATGTCATTTGCCTACAAAACCTGCCTGCGTGCCGGAGAATGTGTGATTTGCCTTGAGTACTCCATGTAGATGATCCCTGTGGTTTGTGCTAATAAACTACAGAAATGATTGCTCCTTATGTGGACCTTGACTTCTTTAGGACAAGGGAAGGACTTAGGGCCTTCCATGAACCGAAGGTCCACTGACCCCAGTGCGGCTCTGCCGGCCCAGAATTACCATAACAGCATGCTTTACAAATGATGGACCAGTGTGGTGGATGGGATGTAGTCCAAGCATGTGGCAAAGTGGCACAAAGGTAACAGAAACCTTTCTTAAGGCAGTATATTGTAGATATTACCGAGATCTGTTGATGCGCTGCAGACTTAACATCTGGCACTGCAGAGAGGTAAAATGGAAAAGAAGGCAAATTGAAAAATCAACTGCATACTGTAGATTCTGCAAAACTAAAGAACAACTTGAAACTATCAGACATGTAATGTTATCCTGCCCGGCCTTGAAATCGAAAAGGGAGAACTGCTTGGGTAATTACACAAGCAACATCACTGAGGAGACGGAAGAAGAATACTGGGAACGGCTCCTGACCATTGATAAGGTCGGCAGAACCCTTGACGCATTAAAATTTGTTGAACTATTAAACCTGGACCAGGAGGAAGAGGATATTGGACCTAGAGATCATTCTAATTCTAAGGAGGCAAACTAGATCTACTTAAATAACTATTTAAATAACTCCTTCATTAACTACCTCTGGCCAATTGATGGGACAAGGTGCAGTTGAGGGAACAAACTATGGATATGGTTCTACTGAATGAAAATGAACTAAATAATTAAATAATGGAGTAATGAACTAATGTTTAAGGTTTAAATATATTTAACCAATAAAACAAAACAAAAAAACAAAAAAAGAAAGATTGGAGATATAATAGGGGAACAGGGGAGAAATTTGATTATTCAGGAGAAAGGGTTGGGTATCAGCAGGATAAGCCCTAGACTAGACTAGACGCCTCCTCTCAACCTGGCTAGAAAGCCATAGGGCCTTCAGCTTGGTTGCCCACAGCCTCTTTACAGAAGTCACTCAAATCTGGACAGTGGCAACATGCAGCCGCAGGAACAGGACCCCCACGAGACAGTGACGAAGCAGGGACAAAGGCTATGCAAAACAAAAGAGGCGATGGCTGGAAGGTTTAGAATTAATGTTAACCTCTGGCTATTGGACACCTGCAAAGAGGTGCAGGGGACAACTGAACACTCCACACTGTGAGAACTAACACCCACCCAAGGATTGCCAGAGGGGAACCTGGATTCTTTAGAATGTTGAAAGGCCTGGAACTTTTGTTGGAACTTCAGGAGAAGGAATTTCTTTTATGTTGGAACTATAGAATAGAGAAGCCATCCTGTTATTTGTAACCCCTAGTGTTTGCTGGTTCCACACAATACCGGGAGGAGTCTCTCTAACAACCCGCTTATTATTCCAGGAGCCCAGGAAATCACCTGTATCAAACTCTTACCTGTGACTGAACCATAAGCACTCCACCCCCAGCAACTCCCTTAAATACTTGCTTGGTTCGAAAGGGAAGGGGGAGTGGAAGAGAACAGAAGCGAGGACAAACAAATTGGTTACTCAGAAGTTGCCTCGTATATATCTGGTCATTATTAAAAAAAAATTAAAGATTGGCAAGGACCATTGGTGTCTGTGTGTTGAATCTGCTCGGATTCAAGACAGCACATAGAGGTCAGACACACAAAAATCCTGTCCTGCTTGGGCAGTCTGTGAGGTTGATATGCCATGTACGAGTGAGACAAGCCTCCCAAATAAAAAACAGAGTGAGGAGGAAAAACACATTCACTCGGATGGGAAATTCAAAATGGACTCCCATATCTTTATAACCTTGCTCTCCCCTTTCATATGACGGAGGGAAGGCTGGGCTAAACGTACATAAACCAATCATCTTCTGGAGGATCCAGCCCTCAAGCCCCCTTTCTCCAATGACCCTTTGGTTCTAGCAGAATTGTACAACCTCACGCTCAAAAAAGCAGTTGACTCCATAGCTTCTCTAGAAATAAAGAAAGCCAAAATGTCGAAGGCATGCCAACTCTTGGTACACATCGGAACTTCAGGAACTACGTACCCTTGTCTTGTCTTGGGAGGATAGCGCAGGGGCAATGTGCTCGCCTTGGAAGCAAGACGACACAGAGCACCACAGGTTCTAACCCTGGGTCCGCGCTTAGAAACCTCTGGGTATTAAGCGCATTATAAATAACCTATCATATCAAGCGTATTGCACTTACCAGGTGGCAAACTAAACCCCAAGACTCCACTAAAGAAGATTAAAAAAAAAAGTCTACCAAATACAAAAAAGCCATTATCTTAGCCAAATCCACCTCCTACAACACGAGAATAATGAATGCCAAATCTGAATCCAAAGAAATGTTTGCCATATTCAGGGAACTAGCTACCCCTGCCCCTAGCACCCAAGACATTGTGAAAGATGAATCCTGGTGCTCAAGCATTCAAGCAACTATGCTCAATAAAATAGACCTCCTGCAGAGTAAAATTCATTCCCACCATAATGCCTTGACCAGTACTGGCCCATCCATCTCACCCACTAAAAACACCCACTCCCAGGATAAGACACTCGTCCTCTTCAGAGATGTCTCAGAAACCGAAGTCTTAGCCCTCCGTAAACACACAAAACCCTCCAATATCTGTCCTGCCAATATCATCAAAGACTGCACAGACACCCTAGCACCATTCCTGACAGCATTCATAAATGCCTCCTTCGCATCTGGTATTGTCCCACCATGCCTTAAAGAGGACTGAGTACGCCAGCTCTTGAAAAAGCCATCTCTAGACCATTCCTCCCCCAACAATTACTGACCCATCACCACAGTACAATTTATGCAAAAATGTTTTGACACAGCTGCATACACTCAAATTCATCAATTCGTTGAAACCAACGGCATCTTAGGAAACAGGCAATCAAGTTTCAGCCCAGGCCACGGAACTGAATCTGCTTTACTGGATCTAAAAAACCAACTAGCTGAAATAATGGATAAAGGCAAACCAGCTCTTCTCCTTCTTGATTTATCTGCAGCTTTTGACCTTGTGGACCATAAGACCTTCTGCAGACATCTCACAATTCAACCCAATTCACCCTCGAAGCCACTACCTGGATCACCTCCTTCCTTGAAGGGAGAGCCGTGAAGGTTTTCTCAGTTCAGGCTTGCGCAGCACCCACCACCATTCAATGTAGAGTCCCACAGGGTTCCTGCACTTCACCCACCCTGTACAATATATTTACCAACCCTCTCTTCGACGAGCTGGACACTTTCGGCATAGCATATACAAACTATGCGGATGACACTCAGGTCCTCCTCCCACTCTCTGGCTTGTACGAAAAAGATGCCAAGACACTGCGCAAGACTTATCCCACCGTCCAAGCCTGGATGGCAGCCAACGGGCTCTGCCTCAACGGGGACAAAACCGAAATCCTCCTAGTTGCCCCCAAGAAAACCCTTAGTAAACTTAATAAACAATATAGCACCTTCACCATAGACAACACACAAATCACTGTCTCGCCCTCAGTAAAGACTCTGGGGGTGTACCTTCATTCCACACTCTCCATGACACGCCAGGTAAGCGCCATTGCCTCCTCGGCCTCATTCACAATGAAATTGATCAATGTAGTAAAACTCTACCTGTCTACGCAGAACTGTCTCTCAATAGCCAGAGCCCCCATTGGGGCAAAACTTGACTACTGCAACGTTCTTTTTGCTGGCACTTCAGCCAAAAATCTCAACAGACTTCACATTATTCAAAATAATGCGCTCAGAGCTGCCCTGAACATTCCCAAGAGGGAGCATATCTCCCATGCTATGCTTGCTGCACACTGGATCCCCGTCAAAGGCTGCATTATATTCAAGACCCTTGCCATAACCCACAAGTGCCACTCTCTCACAGCCCCTTCTTATCTTTCAGAGAAAGCAGTAAGAGCCAGTTCTTCCAGGCCCAAGCAATCACACTACTCCAACCAGCTGAACAACCCCACCATCAAAAGTGCCAAAGCAGGCCGTTCCACCTTATCTTTCATAGCTCCAAATACCAAATAAGGAATGAGACTTCTCACATGTCCTTCTGCAAAGCCCTCAAAACGAGGCTCTTTAACTAGTCCACACTGCACCCCTAGGTACACCCAGATATCTGTCCATGAAGGTATTAATTGTGCCCGGTTCCCCTGTAACCTGTAACCGTAGTGAACCGTAGAGCCCCCCACCCTTTGTAACATTGCATGTTTAACTACTACCTGTCTGGTATTAGGTTAATTGTAACCACGAACCACAGACAGGCTGTCTTTCCAGGCTATCTTTCCTTCTGCCTCCGGTAACAAAGTAAGCCTTGCGTGTAACAGCGCCACAATGCCTAAGGGCTGCTTTATGCGCTTTATAACTGTAAAAAATAAATAAAAATAAATCACAGGCTCGAGAAATGGGAGGAGAGTTATAACAAGAGGAAGTTCTTAGAAATGAGGTCGTCACCATCTGGACTTGAAGGAGGAAGGACCACTAGGCTCCCTGAAACTGTAGAACCTAGCAAACCAGGAGAGAGAACGTAGTCTCTACTGAATCCTCAAACTGAGACAAAATCTGGACATTGTTTTTCCGTTGAAGCCTGGAGGGGAAACTGAACTTCTGTGCTTTCCTGATTGACCACTGAAAGCAGCATGACCTCTGAAAAACGGAACAACAAAAGAACCATGAAAGATCGTGAACGCCGAAAGAACTGTGCGCACCAAAAGTACTGTCAGCCCAAAAAGCATTGCAAATCCCTAAAGCACGGGGAAAATATGAAAATGCTAGGAACCATAAAGACATTGTGAACTTCAAAAGTGATGTGAACTCTGAAAGTGTTGTGAAACCCAAAACAGCTCTCCAGTCAGCAGTCATCTCCAAACATGGACCTCCTTCTCCTACAACCCACACCATGCAACGGGAGATTGTGATTGTATAGTGTGCTCCCTCCTCCACCTGGGTGGGACTCCTCCTGAGGTTATGCACCTGTGGCTGGTGCCCTGGTGAGGACTAAGGCTGATTGCCCTCCATGTGTGCTACTCTACTGAGGAAAGAGGTGACACCCTCCAAACAAACCATCCTCATACAAATCTAAATAGATGTTTTAATTTGCCTATGCCTTGTTCTTTTTTCTAAATGGCAATGGGTAAAGAATACACATATTGACCCATGCCTAGGCCCCTGTGCCGAGGTTGTGGCTCATAGAATATTTACTCATTGTTAGTGGTTCCGAGGTGGTAGACCATGCCTGTTGAAAAATAGATTCTTGGAAAAAGGTGAAATGTTGCCGACATTTATCCGTAGTTTCAAAACAACCTGGAGTTGAGTCTGGGGTGCTTGCAAACGTAGGAAAGTGTTCTTCCATGATGGAGGAACACTTTCCTTACAAACACCACCATATATTTGATAAAGAAAGTGGTGCAGCGAAATGAAAGCCTGAGTGTTTACATATGCCTGATTAATCGCTTGACAACAGCCCTAGCAACAATCAGGAATGCAGGGCAGCCACGTGGAGGGGACGCTCCTCCCAGCAACACACGTTTGGCGCATCAAGAAAGGATTAAAATACGGCAGCTGTGAGGTGCCATTAAACTCACTCTACCGCACACGTTTTCCCTTTATGCAAAAAGTATTTCTTAGACTGTAGCACCACTTTTCTAGTTGATTGAAAGTTTAATAAAATGTTCTTAAATTAGAAAAGTGGTCATTTATCTGGAAACCGCTCGCAATGGCACTGGAGCCCATGTTTGCCCCCACAGTGAGAGATGTTAGCAGCTTTTGCTGCTGGAAAGCATGACATCTCCCCTCCAATCCCTCCACCCACTTCAGAATGGCGGTGCTGCAAACTGGGGGCCAGGGGGAATGTCGTCTTTCACCACTCTTTTTATCATGAGCTCAGACCCGCCCCCCTGTTGGCAAACAATGAAGACCTGCTCCTATTGCAAGAATGTGCCAGCCTGCCTTCTCTGCCGCTGACCCTGCTGTCCTTCTCCCATTCTATCTCCTTGGGCTCTTTTCTCTATTCCTCTATGGCGGCCATGTCTAAAGGATTTCTAGTTAGGGTATGGTTTCCAGATTTCATTACCTCTAATTTCACCTTACTCGTAAAGTACTTACTCTTATATATTTCATTAAAGAAACTTTTGTTGAAGTGACGTTAAAGTGCTAATTTATGCACAAAAAAATGAAACGCATCAGGTGTTGGAAGCGATCCCATCAAAGCAATGTGGGCCCCCATTGTGCAGCCCGCACACACATTGATGGCATCACAAATGACATCACTGACGATAACACTTATGACTTGTCAGCGTAGAGGTAAATCCATAGACCAAAGGCACATACGGATGTTCATTGTGCTTTGCTCAAAAAACAATAATTGAATACCAAAATGCAGGAGAACTTTCATGTTTCCATTTAAATTCTTAGGGCCGATTTAGGAAAATGTGTGCAGAAATCCTGCAAGTGCCGCGTGCCGAGAAGGACACTGCACGAGCCTGCGCACAGAATGAAAAATGCTTGTCCCGCGTATACATGGAATTGTTCATGTATTCATAAATCGCAGCTAGAACGCCCCCGACACACCCACACACAAAACATAAACAGCCAGATCAGCTACCTTTGGCCACTCCCCTGGGCGCAAATACACGCACCCTACAAACAGTATGTGGGGTCCCCTGCAACCAGACCTGCATCTCGGGTACCCTGTGCAGAGTCTAACGTAACTGTTCCCGGCACCCCGACAACCTGCATAAGAAAAATCATAACTCAGTTTAAACTCGAAAAAATCCTTTTGCGAACCTCGTAAACTGCTCCTGCACCCCAATACACTGCTTACGCGCCCCCCTAAATTATATCGGAACCCCGATTGAGTACACGCACCCTGAAGTCCGACATGCAACCCCACCTCTGTGCGGCAAATCCTACGTGCAAGTGTACATACGCCTGCCTTCGGGTGGCGGATCGTATGAAGGAGTTGCGTGACCATTTCCTGGCCATGAGGTTTCGCGATTGAATCTATGAATAAGTCTCATGCTGCGCAACTGTGGGCGTGCAAGGGACTGACTGTGGACCGCTCCCTGTCAAGCCCACCCCGTTACCAGCCCTCTGCTTGGTATCTCGTGCAAGGCCCTCGACGGCTTGCACAGACGTGCAGAGCCAGCGCGAACTCCACGCAAGTCCAGGAAAAGTACCACACATTCGATTCCATGAATAGAGATGCGTGCAGTTGATCATGCAAGTACCCTATTTTCCCCGCAGACAATTCCATGAATCAGGCCCTTATTGTTTTTGCAGTTCAAATTCTTGTTACTTTTTAATTGTATACATTCTTTATAGATCCACTTGGAAGTACTTTGTATATATTTTTTTATGTATTTCTTTTTGCTTATTCCTAACTCAAAAATTACATATATTGTTATGTCTTCAGCTAAAGATCCTGGTAAATTGTTTATACTACAAAGTCGTTAGCTTTGTAATCCAATCTGATCCTACAAATGTGTATAATGGATGACCTCCATTTTAGGAATTGTCTTTAAATTAATTCTCTGTCGCCTAATTTTGCATTTGGTTGGTTTAGGGTGCAGAGTGTCAGGGGACGTACTAGCCCCTGCAGGGGGTGCTCGAGGGATATCCCACATAGCGTGGGTGCCCCTCTGGCAGACCCCCCTCCCCGCAGGGAGGTTCCTACCCCTACCCATGTGTCACAGTGGGGGGAGGGCATCCCCAGGGAGGGCATTTCCGGCCGGGCCCTGGGGATGGCCTACAAATACAGATGAGGACTGCAAAGGCGGCCTCTGTTGCAGTCCTCATCTGTCGAATTACCCACCCACCCTCACCCAATGACAGGTTATGTAGCACAAGTGGATGGAACTGGGGTAGGAGGATCCAGGTAGGTTAAGGACAGGGGGGTAGGAATTGTGGGAGGGGAGACAAAGGACCGGAGGGTAAGAAGCGGTGTGGTAAGCAGTGTCAAGGGTTGGCTTGCTTAGTACTGGTACTAGCGACCAATTATAACCGACAGCGAGGGTGAAGTGGGGGTAAAGGAAATGGTTCCAAAGGAGGTCTACTGCAGATGGTTACTAATATTACATGTTCAGATTACAGTGAGGTGTAAGTTCAAACGAAGGTAGTTTAAATTGCTTCTGCGCACGGTACAAATTTGAATACAATTTTGAATACTTCAGAAGACTGTAGGGTGGGAGTAGCGAAGGGACCTGCAGGTTTCAATTCATATTCTATTTTCATTTTTCAGCGGACATCGAGGTGTAAGTGGGTGCAAAGGGCAGGTTTTGATGGTGCTGGTGGCAGAGGGGACGGTTGTTCCAAGTTTGTTGTCCAATTTTGTGCATTGACTAAGGGTTTGTCGGGTGAAAAGGTTTAAAATGTTTTTCATGCTTCAATTTGTATTAATTTTCTTTTCGTTTTCAGCAGAGTTCGAGGTGTAAGTGGGTGAAGGGATTTGTGTAATTTGCTGTCTTTATTTTGTACTAATTGTTCCTTTCTTGTCACAGGTGGAGTTAGGGGCAGTCCTAGCCGGGGAGGAGTTCGCCACAGCTTGAACCGTGGGCGGTTTCCCGATGGCCGTACCCGAGCCAAAGTCGGATGACGGGCATTGGATCCCTATGGACACTGGAGACTCCTCACCTTCATGTGCAGTGGCCCGAAGGAGAAGCACTCTGTGCACCAATCCGGCGCGAATGTCCAGTGCCTTGCGACATGCATGGAGGCGGCAAGGGGACACCGGAACAGTCAGAAGATGCCCCACACTTTTTGGGGGCTAGGAATTTTTTGTGGTATAGATGGTCATGAACCATGGTGCTTTAGGGCTGGGACTGCCCCCCAATTTTGTTGTATGCTCCAATAAACTGTGATCTGTGTTTCCAAAATGTAAAAGGTTGTTGGACTATTATTCACTGTCTGCTCAGGTTTGGTTTCCAAGATATGTCATCTGTACAGGACAAGGGGGGGAGCCAATGGGGGCTGACACCGCTATGACGTCGTGCCATCATTGTGCTGAAATCCTGTGCTATGCAAGGACACCCTTTAGATGTCCAAAGGGTGCTGAGGCAGCTCCTTGATGTTCAAACTCCATGCGCTGCCATTCACTTTGGGTGAGATGTGTAACGAAGCCCCCATAATTACCACTTTGAAACAGGAGACAACTCTCTGAATTTACCCCCATCACCACTGTGAGCTGTGACAAGGTCCCCTGCATGGTGACAAGATAACACAACCGGCAAAGTAATGATGGACCCAGGGGCAGAGTAGGGAGGATCCCCCGATCCGTCCCACCGTTCTGCAGTCATGTGGCAGGGACTTGACATTGGATAACTTCACTAAGGTCTGTCCCTTATGCAGACAACGCTTGAGTCCTCAGTTCAGCTCTGAATGTTCAGCGTTCCTCATGGGCAAAAAGAGCTTACAGGCTGGTGCTTGCCAGGCTAGAGTTTGCATTCCCCTCAAATCAGAACATATGTGTGGCTCTGGGACTCATGAACCAACAAAAGTTGCAAAGCTCACAGCTGCACTATTACTGTGGACAGCTTGCATGCATAAATGCCAAATCCAAGATGGCACTGGCTTCAGATATCAGACTGGCCTGCAGACTATTGAGCAGATGGGGTGAAGCAAAAATTAAGCAAACTATGCAGTCACAAGACTGCCTAGGAGGTCAACCAAACCAATCCCATTTGCTAAAAATGTTCTGGCACACATGGGATTGATTGGAGAGGGGAACCCTGAGCATACAGTGACAAGCCCTTACAAAAGGGAGGGACGTTGGTAGAAATTGGGGGGGGTCCAGACGGGAGCAGAATAAAGAGCAGGAACATTGTTGAGACAAAACATTTCTAGAAGAGACTGGTATTGAGGAAACTGGAGGAGAAGAGAGGAGCTAATTTGGAAGAGAGGAGAGGAAGTGACTTGAAGGGAGATAGGTAGGTGGGAAACAGCAGGGGAAGGTGGAAGCAGTGACAACGGGGAAGCAGAGAGATATCAGAAGTAGGTGGTAGTGAGTCATCTGGAGGAGATGGAGAGACATCAGGAGGAGGCAATGAGAAAACAACAGGATGAGATGGTGAGACATCAGGAGGGATTGGCAATGAGTTGTCCGGAGGAGGCGGAAAGACATCAAGAGTATGTGGCGAGACTACAGCAGGCGGAGGTACTGAAATATCAAGAGCGGGAGGTGGAGAGGCAGCAGGAAGTGGTAGTGAGGCACCAGGTAGCGGCAATCAAAACTAAAGTGAAGAAAAGAGTGGAGAGGCATAATCAGGAGAAGGTGGTGACAGACCAAGAAGAGAAGGTTGTAGAGACAGTAGTGGAAGAGGAATAGGCCAGGAAAGCTGAGACAGAGAGGGAAAACATCCCAGGTATTGAAGAGGGAAAACCCGAACATACCTTCCCTCCCGATGGACCCCCCAAACAGAAGAAGTATCCACGATAAAACGACCAGCCGACCATACAACCCCTGCGGTGGTACCAACCCTACCCAAAGTGAGCGAGGAGAGACAAGACCGAGCTGGAGACGACTACATGGACAGAATCGACCAACAACACCACAAAAGCCATGCTGCAAGCCATTCGAGATGACATGACGACATAGATACGTTAGGCAGGAAGCACACATGCACTGCGCACATTCACACAACAACCTACACGAATAATACATGCGTACAGTTCTATGAGATGGAGAACGGTAACATATACATACTGTCTGCACAATTATTATCACTTAGGCCGCTACAGCACTGCAGAAACGCAAGTTGCCAGAAGAGATTGTGCACATGCTTGCAGATGCTACTTGCTATTAACTCTATGGACGGACAGGAGCACACGAGGGACCTGACCAACCATGTCTCATTCTAACCTATGGACATTATGCAGAACACATATTCAGAGCCAGAGTAGGCCTCAGGAAAATCCAGAAAGCCAAGATCATCTCACAGAACCCCCAAGCAGTGAGATGCTGTGCAAGCAGAATCGCCATGGCAGACGCAACGGCAGCCAAGGCCACGATGTTGCAAACGACATTCCCACCCACCAAGCCAAGGTGATACCAACCCCAGCAGTGACTCGTCCATGCAAAATACAAAACAAATAGAAGTAATTCAGCCTCACACACGGTGGTCTCACACGTGACTTGGCCAAGCTGACGAATTGCCAAGACCTGCAGGCTGGGATAGCACAAGCAGCTTCACGCCTAAGACCTAGCTTGCAACAAATCGCAACATATCAGCAACAATATACGATATACGCTGGGAATGGAACACTCTCATGGCAGTAGTATACCCACACCATTGTTACTCACTGTCACCTAGTCACACATTGTTGATACACATTATCCATGCCCAGGTGTCTCCCAGGCTTGGGGGCCCGCGACCTGGACAATCACCACACTGGGGGGTAGGGGCAGGTGGTGGGAATCACTAGCCAATCACCGGGAGGGCTAATGTATCACTTCCAGAGTAACAATTTTTAGGGATGATCCAAGCGCACAACCTGACCCAGTGGCCGCCACTAATATTGTGCACTAAATGTCCCCATACTGGACCTACCACTCAGGGAGCCAATCCTGTGTGGCGTTAGGTTCGGGACGGAACTCACTGAGTGACGCCACTGGCAATGTCATTTGCCTACAAAACCTGCCTGCATGCCGGAGAATGTGTGATTTGCCTTGAGTACTCCATGTAGATGATCCCTGTGGTTTGTGCTAATAAACTGCAGAAATGATTGCTCCTTATGCGGACCTTGACTTCTTTAGGACAAGGGAAGGACTTAGGGCTTTCCATGAACCGAAGGTCCACTGACCCCAGTGCGGCTGTGCCGGCCCAGAATTAACATAACAGCATGCTTTACAAATGATGGACCAGTGTGGTGGATGGGATGTAGTCCAAGCATGTGGCAAAGTGGCAAATAGGTAACAGAAACCTTTCTTAAGGCAGTATATTGTAGATATTACCAAGATCTGTTGATGCGCTGCAGACTTAACATCTGGCACTGCAGAGAGGTCAAATGGAAAAGAAGGCAAACTGAAAAATCAACTGCATACGGTAGATTCTGCAAAACTAAAGACCAACTTGAAACTATCAGACATGTGATGTTAACCTGCCCAGCCTTGAAATCGAAAAGGGAGAACTACTTGGGTAATTACACGAGCAACATCACTGAGGAGACGGAAGAAGAATACTGGGAATGGCTCCTGACCATTGATAAGGTCGGCAGAACTCTTGACGCATTAAAATTTGTTGAACTATTAAACCTGGACCAGGAGGAAGAGGATATTGGACCTAGAGATAATTCTAATTCTAAGGAGGCAAACTAGATCTACTTAAATAACTATTTAAATAACTCCTTCATTAACTACCTCTGGCCAATTGATGGGACAAGGTGCAGTTGAGGGAACAAACTATGGATATGGTTCTACTGAATGAAAATGAACTAAATAAATAAATAATGGAGTAATGAAATAATGTTTAAGGTTTAAATATGTTTAACCAATAAAACAAAACAAAAAAACAAAAAAAGAAAGATTGTAGATATAATAGGGGAACAGGGGAGAAATTAGATTGTTCAGGAGAAAGGGTTGGGTATCAGCAGGATAAGCCCTAGACTAGACTAGACGCTTCCTCTCAACCTGGCTAGAAAGCCATAGGGCCTTCAGCTTGGTTGCCCACAGCCTCTTTACAGAAGTCACTCAAATCTGGACAGTGGCAACATGCAGCCGCAGGAACAGGACCCCAACGAGACAGTGACGAAGCAGGGACAAAGGCTATGCAAAACAAAAGAGGCGATGGCTGGAAGGTTTAGAATTAATGTTAGCCTCTGGCTATTGGACACCTGCAAAGAGGTGTAGGGGACAACTGAACACTCCACACTGTGAGAACTAACACTCACCCAAGGATTGCCAGAGAGGAACCTGGATTCTTTAGAATGTTGAAAGCCCTGGAACTTTTGTTGGAACTTCAGGAGAAGGAATTTCTTTTATGTTGGAACTATAGAATAGAGAAGCCATCCTGTTATTTGTATCCCCTAGTGTTTGCTGGTTCCACACAATACCGGGAGGAGTCTCTCTAACAACCTGCTTATTATTCCAGGAGCCCAGGAAAACACCTGTATCAAACTGTTACCTGTGACTGAACCATAAGCACTCCACCCCCAGCAACTCCCTTAAATACTTGCTTGGTTCGAAAGGGAAGGGGGAGTGGAAGAGAACAGAAGCGAGGACAAACAAATTGGTTACTCAGAAGTTGCCTCGTATATATCTGGTCATTATTAGATTTTTTTTAAAGATTGGCAAGGACCATTGGTGTCTATGTGTGTTGAATCTGCTCGGCTTCAAGACAGCACATAGAGGTCAGACACACAAAAATCCTGTCCTGCTTGGGCAGTCTGTGAGGTTGATATGCCATGTACGAGTGAGACAAGCCTCCCAAATAAAAAACAGAGTGTGGAGGAAAAACACATTCACTCGGATGGGAAATTCAAAATGGGCTCCCATATCTTTATAACCTTGCTCTCCCCTGTCATATGACGGAGGGAAGGCTGGGCTAAACGTACATAAACCAATCATCTTCTGGAGGATCCAGCCCTCAAGCCTCCTTTCTCCAATGACCCTTTGGTTGTAGCAGAATTGTACAACCTCACGCTCAAAAAAGCAGTTGACTCCATAGCTCCTCTACAAATAAAGAAAGCCAAAGTGTCGAAGGCATGACAACTCTTGGTACACATCGGAACTTCAGGAACTACGCACCCTTGTCTTGTCTTGCGAGGATAGCGCAGGGGCAACGTGATCGCCTTGGAAGCAAGACGACACGGAGCACCACAGGTTCTAACCCTGGGTCCGCGCTTAGAAACCTCTGGGTATTAAGCGCATTGTAAATAACCTATCATATCATATCATGTCATATCAAGCGTATTGCACTTACCAGGTGGCAAACTAAACCCCAAGACTCCACTAAAGAAGATTTTTTTAAAAAGTCTACCAAATACAAAAAAGCCATTATCTTAGCCAAATCCACCTCCTACAACACGAGAATAATGAATGCCAAATCTGAATCCAAAGAAATGTTTGCCATATTCAGGGAACTAGCTACCCCTGCCCCTAGCACCATTCCTCCCCCAACAATTACTGACCCATCACCACAGTACAATTTCTGCTAAAATGTTTTGACACAGCTGCATACACTCAAATTCATCAATTCCTTGAAAACAACAGCATCTTAGGAAACAGGCAATCAGGTTTCCGCCCGGGCCACGGAACTGAATCTGCTTTACTGGATCTAAAAACCAACTAGCTGAAATAATGGATAAAGGCAAACCAGCTCTTCTCCTTCTTGATTTATCTGCAGCTTTTGACCTTGTGGACCATAAAACCTTCTGCAGGCATCTCACGAATTCAACCCAATTCACCCTCGAAGCCACTACCTGGATCACCTCCTTCCTTGAAGGGAGAGCCGTGAAGGTTTTCTCAGATCAGGCTTGCGCAGCACCCACCACCATTCAATGCAGAGTCCCACAGGGTTCCTGCACTTCACCCACCCTGTACAATATATTTATCAACCTCTCTTCGACGAGCTGGACACTCTCGGCATAGCATATACAAACTATGCGGAGGACACTCAGGTCCTCCTCCCACTCTCTGGCTTGTAAGAAAAAGATGCCAAGACACTGCGCAAGACTTATCCTACCGTCCAAGCCTGGATGGCAGCCAACGGGCTCTGCCTCAACGGGGACAAAACCGAAATCCTCCTAGTTGGCCCCAAGAAAACCCGTAGTAAACTTAATAAACAATATAGCACCGTCACCATAGACAACACACAAATCACTGTCTCGCCCTCAGTGAAGACTCTGGGGGTGTACCTTGATTCCACACTCTCCATGACACGCCAGGTAAGCGCCATTGCCTCCTCGGCCTCATTCACAATGAAATTGATCAATGTAGTAAAACTCTACCTGTCTACGCAGAACTGTCTCTCAATAGCCAGAGCCCCCATTGGAGCAAAACTTGACTACTGCAACGTTCTTTTTGCTGGCACTTCAGCCAAAAATCTCAACAGACTTCACATTATTCAAAATAATGCGCTCAGAGCTGCCCTGAACATTCCCAAGAGGGAGCATATCTCACATGCTATGCTTGCTGCACACTGGATCCCCGTCAAAGGCTGCATTATATTCAAGACCCTTGCCATAACCCACAAGTGCCACTCTCTCACAGCCCCTTCTTATCTTTCAGAGAAAGCAGTAAGAGCCAGTTCTTCCAGGCCCAAGCAATCACACTACTCCAACCAGCTGAACAACCCCACCATCAAAAGTGCCAAAGCAGGCGGTTCCACCTTATCTTTCATAGCTCCAAATACCAAATAAGGAATGAGACTTCTCACATGTCCTTCTGCAAAGCCCTCAAAACGAGGCTCTTTAACTAGTCCACACTGCACCCCTAGGTACACCCAGATATCTGTCCATGAAGGTATTAATTGTGCCCGGTTCCCCTGTAACCTGTAACCGTAGTGAACCGTAGAGCCCCCCACCCTTTGTAACATTGCATGTTTAACTACTACCTGTCTGGTATTAGGTTCATTGTAACCACGAACCACAGACAGGCTGTCTTTCCAGGCTATCTTTCCTTCTGCCTCCGGTAACAAAGTAAGCCTTGCGTGTAACAGCGCCACAATGCCTAAGGGCTGCTTTATGCGCTTTATAACTGTAAAAAATAAATAAAAATAAATCACAGGCTCGAGAAATGGGAGGAGAGTTATAACAAGAGGAAGTTCTTAGAAATGAGGTCGTCACCATCTGGACTTGAAGGAGGAAGGACCACTAGGCTCCCTGAAACTGTAGAACCTAGCAAACCAGGAGAGAGAACGTAGTCTCTACTGAATCCTCAAACTGAGACAAAATCTGGACATTGTTTTTCCGTTGAAGCCTGGAGGGGAAACTGAACTTCTGTGCTTTCCTGATTGACCACTGAAAGCAGCATGACCTCTGAAAAACGGAACAACAAAAGAACCATGAAAGATCGTGAACGCCGAAAGAACTGTGCGCACCAAAAGTACTGTCAGCCCAAAAAGCATTGCAAATCCCTAAAGCACGGGGAAAATATGAAAATGCTAGGAACCATAAAGACATTGTGAACTTCAAAAGTGATGTGAACTCTGAAAGTGTTGTGAAACCCAAAACAGCTCTCCAGTCAGCAGTCATCTCCAAACATGGACCTCCTTCTCCCACAACCCACACCATGCAACGGGAGATTGTGATTGTATAGTGTGCTCCCTCCTCCACCTGGGTGGGACTCCTCCTGAGGTTAGGCACCTGTGGCTGGTGCCCTGGTGAGGACTAAGGCTGATTGCCCTCCATGTGTGCTACTCTACTGAGGAAAGAGGTGACACCCTCCAAACAAACCATCCTCATACAAATCTAAATAGATGTTTTAATTTGCCTATGCCTTGTTCTTTTTTCTAAATGGCAATGGGTAAAGAATACACATATTGACCCATGCCTAGGCCCCTGTGCCGAGGTTGTGGCTCATAGAATATTTACTCATTGTTAGTGGTTCCGAGGTGGTAGACCATGCCTGTTGAAAAATAGATTCTTGGAAAAAGGTGAAATGTTGCCGACATTTATCCGTAGTTTCAAAACAACCTGGAGTTGAGTCTGGGGTGCTTGCAAACGTAGGAAAGTGTTCTTCCATGATGGAGGAACACTTTCCTTACAAACACCACCATATATTTGATAAAGAAAGTGGTGCAGCGAAATGAAAGCCTGAGTGTTTACATATGCCTGATTAATGGCTTGACAACAGCCCTAGCAACAATCAGGAATGCAGGGCAGCCACGTGGAGGGGACGCTCCTCCCAGCAACACACGTTTGGCGCATCAAGAAAGGATTAAAATATGGCAGCTGTGAGGTGCCATTAAACTCACTCTACCGCACACGTTTTCCCTTTATGCAAAAAGTATTTCTTAGACTGTAGCACCACTTTTCTAGTTGATTGAAAGTTTAATAAAATGTTCTTAAATTAGAAAAGTGGTCATTTATCTGGAAACCGCTCGCAATGGCACTGGAGCCCATGTTTGCCCCCACAGTGAGAGATGTTAGCAGCTTTTGCTGCTGGAAAGCATGACATCTCCCCTCCAATCCCTCCACCCACTTCAGAATGGCGGTGCTGCAAACTGGGGGCCAGGGGGAATGTCGTCTTTCACCACTCTTTTTATCATGAGCTCAGACCCGCCCCCCTGTTGGCAAACAATGAAGACCTGCTCCTATTGCAAGAATGTGCCAGCCTGCCTTCTCTGCCGCTGACCCTGCTGTCCTTCTCCCATTCTATCTCCTTGGGCTCTTTTCTCTATTCCTCTATGGCGGCCATGTCTAAAGGATTTCTAGTTAGGGTATGGTTTCCAGATTTCATTACCTCTAATTTCACCTTACTCGTAAAGTACTTACTCTTATATATTTCATTAAAGAAACTTTTGTTGAAGTGACGTTAAAGTGCTAATTTATGCACAAAAAAATGAAACGCATCAGGTGTTGGAAGCGATCCCATCAAAGCAATGTGGGCCCCCATTGTGCAGCCCGCACACACATTGATGGCATCACAAATGACATCACTGACGATAACACTTATGACTTGTCAGCGTAGAGGTAAATCCATAGACCAAAGGCACATACGGATGTTCATTGTGCTTTGCTCAAAAAACAATAATTGAATACCAAAATGCAGGAGAACTTTCATGTTTCCATTTAAATTCTTAGGGCCGATTTAGGAAAATGTGTGCAGAAATCCTGCAAGTGCCGCGTGCCGAGAAGGACACTGCACGAGCCTGCGCACAGAATGAAAAATGCTTGTCCCGCGTATACATGGAATTGTTCATGCAAAGTAACTGTATTCATAAATCGCAGCTAGAACGCCCCCGACACACCCACACACAAAACATAAACAGCCAGATCAGCTACCTTTGGCCACTCCCCTGGGCGCAAATACACGCACCCTACAAACAGTATGTGGGGTCCCCTGCAACCAGACCTGCATCTCGGGTACCCTGTGCAGAGTCTAACGTAACTGTTCCCGGCACCCCGACAACCTGCATAAGAAAAATCATAACTCAGTTTAAACTCGAAAAAATCCTTTTGCGAACCTCGTAAACTGCTCCTGCACCCCAATACACTGCTTACGCGCCCCCCTAAATTACATCGGAACCCCGATTGAGTACACGCACCCTGAAGTCCGACATGCAACCCCACCTCTGTGCGGCAAATCCTACGTGCAAGTGTACATACGCCTGCCTTCGGGTGGCGGATCGTATGAAGGAGTTGCGTGACCATTTCCTGGCCATGAGGTTTCGCGATTGAATCCATGAATAAGTCTCATGCTGCGCAACTGTGGGCGTGCAAGGGACTGACTGTGGACCGCTCCCTGTCAAGCCCACCCCGTTACCAGCCCTCTGCTTGGTATCTCGTGCAAGGCCCTCGACGGCTTGCACAGACGTGCAGAGCCAGCGCGAACTCCACGCAAGTCCAGGAAAAGTACCACACATTCGATTCCATGAATAGAGATGCGTGCAGTTGATCATGCAAGTACCCTATTTTCCCCGCAGACAATTACATGAATCAGGCCCTTATTGTTTTTGCAGTTCAAATTCTTGTTACTTTTTAATTGTATACATTCTTTATAGATCCACTTGGAAGTACTTTGTATATATTTTTTAATGTATTTCTTTTTGCTTATTCCTAACTCAAAAATTACATATATTGTTATGTCTTCAGCTGAAGATCCTTGTAAATTGTTTATACTACAAAGTCCTTAGCTTTGTAATCCAATCTGATCCTACAAATGTGTATAATGGATGACCTCCATTTTAGGAATTGTCTTTAAATTAATTCTCTGTCGCCTAATTTTGCATTTGGTTGGTTTAGGGTGCAGAGTGTCAGGGGACGTACTAGCCCCTGCAGGGGGTGCTCGAGGGATATCCCACATAGCGTGGGTGCCCCTCTGGCAGACCCCCCTCCCCGCAGGGAGGTTCCTACCCCTACCGATGTGTCACAGTGGGGGGAGGGCATCCCCAGGGAGGGCATTTCCGGCCGGGCCCTGGGGATGGCCTACAAATACAGATGAGGACTGCAAAGGCGGCCTCTGTTGCAGTCCTCATCTGTCGAATTACCCACCCACCCTCACCCAATGACAGGTTATGTAGCACAAGTGGATGGAACTGGGGTAGGAGGATCCAGGTAGGTTAAGGACAGGGGGGTAGGAATTGTGGGAGGGGAGACAAAGGACCGGAGGGTAAGAAGCGGTGTGGTAAGCAGTGTCAAGGGTTGGCTTGCTTAGTACTGGTACTAGCGACCAATTATAACCGACAGCGAGGGTGAAGTGGGGGTAAAGGAAATGGTTCCAAAGGAGGTCTACTGCAGATGGTTACTAATATTACATGTTCAGATTACAGTGAGGTGTAAGTTCAAACGAAGGTAGTTTAAATTGCTTCTGCGCACGGTACAAATTTGAATACAATTTTGAATACTTCAGAAGACTGTAGGGTGGGAGTAGCGAAGGGACCTGCAGGTTTCAATTCATATTCTATTTTCATTTTTCAGCGGACATCGAGGTGTAAGTGGGTGCAAAGGGCAGGTTTTGATGGTGCTGGTGGCAGGGGGGACGGTTGTTCCAAGTTTGTTGTCCAATTTTGTGCATTGACTAGGGGTGTGTCGGGTGAAAAGGTTTAAAATGTTTTTCATGCTTCAATTTGTATTAATTTTCTTTTCGTTTTCAGCAGAGTTCGAGGTGTAAGTGGGTGAAGGGATTTGTGTAATTTGCTGTCTTTATTTTGTACTAATTGTTCCTTTCTTGTCACAGGTGGAGTTAGGGGCAGTCCTAGCCGGGGAGGAGTTCGCCACAGCTTGAACCGTGGGCGGATTCCCGATGGCCGTACCCGAGCCAAAGTCGGATGACGGGCATTGGATCCCTATGGACACTGGAGACTCCTCACCTTCATGTGCAGTGGCCCGAAGGAGAAGCACTCTGTGCACCAATCCGACGCGAATGTCCAGTGCCTTGCGACATGCATGGAGGCGGCAAGGGGACACCGGAACAGTCAGAAGATGCCCCACACTTTTTGGGGGCTAGGAATTTTTTGTGGTATAGATGGTCATGAACCATGGTGCTTTAGGGCTGGGACTGCCCCCCAATTTTGTTGTATGCTCCAATAAACTGTGATCTGTGTTTCCAAAATGTAAAAGGTTGTTGGACTATTATTCACTGTCTGCTCAGGTTTGGTTTCCAAGATATGTCATCTGTACAGGACAAGGGGGGGAGCCAATGGGGGCTGACACCGCTATGACGTCGTGCCATCATTGTGCTGAAATCCTGTGCTATGCAAGGACACCCTTTAGATGTCCAAAGGGTGCTGAGGCAGCTCCTTGATGTTCAAACTCCATGCGCTGCCATTCACTTTGGGTGAGATGTGTAACGAAGCCCCCATAATTACCACTTTGAAACAGGAGACAACTCTCTGAATTTACCCCCATCACCACTGTGAGCTGTGACAAGGTCCCCTGCATGGTGACAAGATAACACAACCGGCAAAGTAATGATGGACCCAGGGGCAGTGTAGGGAGGATCCCCCGATCCGTCCCACCGTTCTGCAGTCATGTGGCAGGGACTTGACATTGGATAACTTCACTAAGGTCTGTCCCTTATGCAGACAACGCTTGAGTCCTCAGTTCAGCTCTGAATGTTCAGCGTTCCTCATGGGCAAAAAGAGCTTACAGGCTGGTGCTTGCCAGGCTAGAGTTTGCATTCCCCTCAAATCAGAACATATGTGTGGCTCTGGGACTCATGAACCAACAAAAGTTGCAAAGCTCACAGCTGCACTATTACTGTGGACAGCTTGCATGCATAAAAGCCAAATCCAAGATGGCACTGGCTTCAGATATCAGACTGGCCTGCAGATTATTGAGCAGATGGGGTGAAGCAAAAATGAAGCAAACTATGCAGTCACAAGACTGCCTAGGAGGTCAACCAAACCAATCCCATTTGCTAAAAATGTTCTGGCACACATGGGATTGATTGGAGAGGGGAACCCTGAGCATACAGTGACAAGCCCTTACAAAAGGGAGGGACGTTGGTAGAAATTGGGGGGGGGTCCAGACGGGAGCAGAATAAAGAGCAGGAACATTGTTGAGACAAAACATTTCTAGAAGAGACTGGTATTGAGGAAACTGGAGGAGAAGAGAGGAGCTAATTTGGAAGAGAGGAGAGGAAGTGACTTGAAGGGAGATAGGTAGGTGGGAAACAGCAGGGGAAGGTGGAAGCAGTGACAACGGGGAAGCAGAGAGATATCAGAAGTAGATGGTAGTGAGTCATCTGGAGGAGATGGAGAGACATCAGGAGGAGGCAATGAGAAAACAACAGGATGAGATGGTGAGACATCAGGAGGGATTGGCAATGAGTTGTCCGGAGGAGGCGGAAAGACATCAAGAGTATGTGGCGAGACTACAGCAGGCGGAGGTACTGAAATATCAAGAGCGGGAGGTGGAGAGGCAGCAGGAAGTGGTAGTGAGGCACCAGGTAGCGGCAATCAAAACTAAAGTGAAGAAAAGAGTGGAGAGGCATAATCAGGAGAAGGTGGTGACAGACCAAGAAGAGAAGGTTGTAGAGACAGTAGTGGAAGAGGAATAGGCCAGGAAAGCTGAGACAGAGAGGGAAAACATCCCAGGTATTGAAGAGGGAAAACCCGAACATACCTTCCCTCCCGATGGACCCCCCAAACAGAAGAAGTATCCACGATAAAACGACCAGCCGACCATACAACCCCTGCGGTGGTACCAACCCTACCCAAAGTGAGCGAGGAGAGACAAGACCGAGCTGGAGACGACTACATGGACAGAATCGACCAACAACACCACAAAAGCCATGCTGCAAGCCATTCGAGATGACATGACGACATAGATACGTTAGGCAGGAAGCACACATGCACTGCGCACATTCACACAACAACCTACACGAATAATACATGCGTACAGTTCTATGAGATGGAGAACGGTAACATATACATACTGTCTGCACAATTATTATCACTTAGGCCGCTACAGCACTGCAGAAACGCAAGTTGCCAGAAGAGATTGTGCACATGCTTGCAGATGCTACTTGCTATTAACTCTATGAACGGACAGGAGCACACGAGGGACCTGACCAACCATGTCTCATTCTAACCTATGGACATTATGCAGAACACATATTCAGAGCCAGAGTAGGCCTCAGGAAAATCCAGAAAGCCAAGATCATCTCACAGAACCCCCAAGCAGTGAGATGCTGTGCAAGCAGAATCGCCATGGCAGACGCAACGGCAGCCAAGGCCACGATGTTGCAAACGACATTCCCACCCACCAAGCCAAGGTGATACCAACCCCAGCAGTGACTCGTCCATGCAAAATACAAAACAAATAGAAGTAATTCAGCCTCACACACGGTGGTCTCACACGTGACTTGGCCAAGCTGACGAATTGCCAAGACCTGCAGGCTGGGATAGCACAAGCAGCTTCACGCCTAAGACCTAGCTTGCAACAAATCGCAACATATCAGCAACAATATACGATATACGCTGGGAATGGAACACTCTCATGGCAGTAGTATACCCACACCATTGTTACTCACTGTCACATAGTCACACATTGTTGATACACATTATCCATGCCCAGGTGTCTCCCAGGCTTGGGGGCCCGCGACCTGGACAATCACCACACTGGGGGGTAGGGGCAGGTGGTGGGAATCACTAGCCAATCACCGGGAGGGCTAATGTATCACTTCCAGAGTAACAATTTTTAGGGATGATCCAAGCGCACAACCTGACCCAGTGGCCGCCACTAATATTGTGCACTAAATGTCCCCATACTGGACCTACCACTCAGGGAGCCAATCCTGTGTGGCGTTAGGTTCGGGACGGAACTCACTGAGTGACGCCACTGGCAATGTCATTTGCCTACAAAACCTGCCTGCATGCCGGAGAATGTGTGATTTGCCTTGAGTACTCCATGTAGATGATCCCTGTGGTTTGTGCTAATAAACTGCAGAAATGATTGCTCCTTATGCGGACCTTGACTTCTTTAGGACAAGGGAAGGACTTAGGGCTTTCCATGAACCGAAGGTCCACTGACCCCAGTGCGGCTCTGCCGGCCCAGAATTAACATAACAGCATGCTTTACAAATGATGGACCAGTGTGGTGGATGGGATGTAGTCCAAGCATGTGGCAAAGTGGCAAATAGGTAACAGAAACCTTTCTTAAGGCAGTATATTGTAGATATTACCAAGATCTGTTGATGCGCTGCAGACTTAACATCTGGCACTGCAGAGAGGTCAAATGGAAAAGAAGGCAAACTGAAAAATCAACTGCATACTGTAGATTCTGCAAAACTAAAGACCAACTTGAAACTATCAGACATGTGATGTTAACCTGCCCGGCCTTGAAATCGAAAAGGGAGAACTACTTGGGTAATTACACGAGCAACATCACTGAGGAGACGGAAGAAGAATACTGGGAACGGCTCCTGACCATTGATAAGGTCGGCAGAACCCTTGACGCATTAAAATTTGTTGAACTATTAAACCTGGACCAGGAGGAAGAGGATATTGGACCTAGAGATAATTCTAATTCTAAGGAGGCAAACTAGATCTACTTAAATAACTATTTAAATAACTCCTTCATTAACTACCTCTGGCCAATTGATGGGACAAGGTGCAGTTGAGGGAACAAACTATGGATATGGTTCTACTGAATGAAAATGAACTAAATAAATAAATAATGGAGTAATGAACTAATGTTTAAGGTTTAAATATGTTTAACCAATAAAACAAAACAAAAAAACAAAAAAAGAAAGATTGGAGATATAATAGGGGAACAGGGGAGAAATGAGATTATTCAGGAGAAAGGGTTGGGTATCAGCAGGATAAGCCCTAGACTAGACTAGACGCCTCCTCTCAACCTGGCTAGAAAGCCATAGGGCCTTCAGCTTGGTTGCCCACAGCCTCGTTAGAGAAGTCACTTAAATCTGGACAGTGGCAACATGCAGCCACAGGAACAGGACCCCCACGAGACAGTGACGAAGCAGGGACAAAGGCTATGCAAAACAAAAGAGGCGATGGCTGGAAGGTTTAGAATTAATGTTAACCTCTGGCTATTGGACACCTGCAAAGAGGTGCAGGGGACAACTGAACACCCCACACTGTGAGAACTAACACCCACCCAAGGATTGCCAGAGGGGAACCTGGATTCTTTAGAATGTTGAAAGGCCTGGAACTTTTGTTAGAACTTCAAGAGAAGGAATTTCTTTTATGTTGGAACTATAGAATAGAGAAGCCATCCTGTTATTTGTAACCCCTAGTGTTTGCTGGTTCCACACAATACCGGGAGGAGTCTCTCTAACAACCCGCTTATTATTCCAGGAGCCCAGGAAATCACCTGTATCAAACTCTTACCTGTGACTGAACCATAAGCACTCCACCCCCAGCAACTCCCTTAAATACTTGCTTGGTTCGAAAGGGAAGGGGGAGTGGAAGAGAACAGAAGCGAGGACAAACAAATTGGTTACTCAGAAGTTGCCTCGTATATATCTGGTCATTATTAAATTTTTTTAAAAGATTGGCAAGGACCATTGGTGTCTGTGTGTTGAATCTGCTCGGCTTCAAGACAGCACATAGAGGTCAGACACACAAAAATCCTGTCCTGCTTGGGTAGTCTGTGAGGTTGATATGCCATGTACGAGTGAGACAAGCCTCCCAAATAAAAAACAGAGTGAGGAGGAAAAACACATTCACTCGGATGGGAAATTCAAAATGGACTCCCATATCTTTATAACCTTGCTCTCCCCTTTCATATGACGGAGGGAAGGCTGGGCTAAACGTACATAAACCAATCATCTTCTGGAGGATCCAGCCCTCAAGCCCCCTTTCTCCAATGACCCTTTGGTTCTAGCAGAATTGTACAACCTCACGCTCAAAAAAGCAGTTGACTCCATAGCTTCTCTAGAAATAAAGAAAGCCAAAATGTCGAAGGCATGCCAACTCTTGGTACACATCGGAACTTCAGGAACTACGTACCCTTGTCTTGTCTTGGGAGGATAGCGCAGGGGCAACGTGCTCGCCTTGGAAGCAAGACGACACGGAGCACCACAGGTTCTAACCCTGGGTCCGCGCTTAGAAACCTCTGGGTATTAAGCGCATTATAAATAACCTATCATATCAAGCGTATTGCACTTACCAGGTGGCAAACTAAACCCCAAGACTCCACTAAAGAAGATTAAAAAAAAAAGTCTACCAAATACAAAAAAGCCATTATCTTAGCCAAATCCACCTCCTACAACACGAGAATAATGAATGCCAAATCTGAATCCAAAGAAATGTTTGCCATATTCAGGGAACTAGCTACCCCTGCCCCTAGCAACCAAGACATTGTGAAAGATGAATCCTGGTGCTCAAGCATTCAAGCAACTATGCTCAATAAAATAGACCTCCTGCAGAGTAAAATTCATTCCCACCATAATGCCTTGACCAGTACTGGCCCATCCATCTCACCCACTAAAAACACCCACTCCCAGCATAAGACACTCGTCCTCTTCAGAGATGTCTCAGAAACCGAAGCCTTAGCCCTCCGTAAACACACAAAACCCTCCAATATCTGTCCTGCCAATATCATCAAAGACTGCACAGACACCCTAGCACCATTCCTGACAGCATTCATAAATGCCTCCTTCGCATCTGGTATTGTCCCACCATGCCTTAAAGAGGACTGAGTACGCCAGCTCTTGAAAAAACCATCTCTAGACCATTCCTCCCCCAACAATTACTGACCCATCACCACAGTACAATTTATGCTAAAATGTTTTGACACAGCTGCATACACTCAAATTCATCAATTCGTTGAAACCAACGGCATCTTAGGAAACAGGCAATCAAGTTTCAGCCCAGGCCACGGAACTGAATCTGCTTTACTGGATCTAAAAAACCAACTAGCTGAAATAATGGATAAAGGCAAACCAGCTCTTCTCCTTCTTGATTTATCTGCAGCTTTTGACCTTGTGGACCATAAGACCTTCTGCAGACATCTCACAAATTCAACCCAATTCACCCTCGAAGCCACTACCTGGATCACCTCCTTCCTTGAAGGGAGAGCCGTGAAGGTTTTCTCAGATCAGGCTTGCGCAGCACCCACCACCATTCAATGTAGAGTCCCACAGGGTTCCTGCACTTCACCCACCCTGTACAATATATTTACCAACCCTCTCTTCAACGAGCTGGACACTTTCGGCACAGCATATACAAACTATGCGGATGACACTCATGTCCTCCTCCCACTCTCTGGCTTGTACGAAAAAGATGCCAAGACACTGCGCAAGACTTATCCCACCGTCCAAGCCTGGATGGCAGCCAACGGGCTCTGCCTCAACGGGGACAAAACCAAAATCCTCCTAGTTGGCCCCAAGAAAACCCTTAGTAAACTTAATAAACAATATAGCACCTTCACCATAGACAACACACAAATCACTGTCTCGACCTCAGTAAAGACTCTGGGGGTGTACCTTGATTCCACACTCTCCATGACACGCCAGGTAAGCGCCATTGCCTCCTCGGCCTCATTCACAATGAAATTGATCAATGTAGTAAAACTCTACCTGTCTACGCAGAACTGTCTCTCAATAGCCAGAGCCCCCATTGGGGCAAAACTTGACTACTGCAACGTTCTTTTTGCTGGCACTTCAGCCAAAAATCTCAACAGACTTCACATTATTCAAAATAATGCGCTCAGAGCTGCCCTGAACATTCCCAAGAGGGAGCATATCTCCCACGCTATGCTTGCTGCACACTGGATCCCCGTCAAAGGCTGCATTATATTCAAGACCCTTGCCATAACCCACAAGTGCCACTCTCTCACAGCCCCTTCTTATCTTTCAGAGAAAGCAGTAAGAGCCAGTTCTTCCAGGCCCAAGCAATCACACTACTCCAACCAGCTGAACATCCCCACCATCAAAAGTGCCAAAGCAGGCGGTTCCACCTTCTCTTTCATAGCTCCAAATACCAAATAAGGAATGAGACTTCTCATTCTTACCTTCTCATTCCTACCATTCTTACCTTAGCTAATGCACTTATCATATCCAGACTGGACTATTGCAATGCTCTATATGCGGGATCCAACAAGTATATCCTTAACAAACTCCAAACACTCCAAAACAATGCTCTTAGAGTAGCCTTAAACATTCCTAACAGAGCCCATGTCTCTACCTCCAGAAGGAATATCCACTGGCTAAAAATTAAAGACAGAATCACCCTCAAAACTCTCTCGCTCACGTCGAAAGGGCTTAACAATATAGCTCCCCCCTACCTAGCAAACAGACTTAACAAGAGAATTTCAAACCGCCCCACAAGAATGACCAACGCTTATACCCTGATGGTGCCTAGATACAAAAAGAGTACAGCTGGCGGCGCCAGCTTTCCAGTCATAGCTGCCCAAACCTGGAACAAACTCCCCTTAGAACTTAGAAAGGACCAACCTTATCCAAGCTTCAGGCGTAAGGTTCTTTCATGGATACGATCAAATGACATCTAACGGGATCACCTTCCTCCACTAGAACCACTCGTCCTGAGTGTCACCCCCCGACTATGCCCTTTGTTAACCTGACCTCCTTTAGGGACCCCTCCACCACTGCCAGCATCTAGGAATTTCACTGGTTCCGTCCGAGACCACAAAACTGTGGCTGATTGTTACCTAGCATTGTATGCCTCCGATACATGGCATCATCTGTATAAGTATATTCAGACTGAACTGCCCCACTGCCTATTTTTGTGTGTCATCGCATATTTTTGCTTGTCATTGCAACTAAGTTCTCAAGTCTCCTTGTAAATGTTTGCGCCCGGCTACCTGCGGGTTTGGTTTTGCGCTATATCAAATAAACAAACAAACAAACAAACAAACAAACATGTCCTTCTGCAAAGCCCTCAAAACGAGGCTCTTTAACTAGTCCACACTGCACCCCTAGGTACACCCAGATATCTGTCCATGAAGGTATTAATTGTGCCCGGTTCCCCTGTAACCTGTAACTGTAGTGAACCGTAGAGCCCCCCACCCTTTGTAACATTGCATGTTTAACTACTACCTGTCTGGTATTAGGTTCATTGTAACCACGAACCACAGACAGGCTGTCTTTCCAGGCTATCTTTCCTTCTGCCTCCGGTAACAAAGTAAGCCTTGCGTGTAACAGCGCCACAATGCCTGAGGGCTGCTTTATGCGCTTTATAACTGTAAAAAATAAATAAAAATAAATCACAGGCTCGAGAAATGGGAGGAGAGTTATAACAAGAGGAAGTTCTTAGAAATGAAGTCGTCACCATCTGGACTTGAAGGAGAAAGGACCACTAGGCTCCCTGAAACTGTAGAACCTAGCAAACCAGAAGAGAGAATGTCGTCTCTACTGAATCCTCAAACTGAGACAAAATCTGGACATTGTTTTTCCGTTGAAGCCTGGAGGGGAAACTGAACTTCTGTGCTTTCCTGATTGACCACTGAAAGCGGCATGACCTCTGAAAAACGGAACAACAAAAGAACCATGAAAGATCGTGAACGCCGAAAGAACTGTGCGCACCAAAAGTACTGTCAGCCCAAAAAGCATTGCAAATCCCTAAAGCACGGGGAAAATATGAAAATGCTAGGAACCATAAAGACATTGTGAACTTCAAAAGTGATGTGAACTCTGAAAATGTTGTGAAACCCAAAACAGCTCTCCAGTCAGCAGTCATCTCCAAACATGGACCTCCTTCTCCTACAACCCACACCATGCAACGGGAGATTGTGATTGTATAGTGTGCTCTCTCCTCCACCTGGGTGGGACTCCTCCTGAGGTTAGGCACCTGTGGCTGGTGCCCTGGTGAGGGCTAAGGCTGATTGCCCTCCATGTGTGCTACTGAGAATGTTTTGTGTTCAAGGGGCTGGACCAAATCTATAATTGGCCTTGGATTTTACTTTCTCCCCTGACCTTACCAGGTGCAGCCTGTTCTGTGCTCTTTGGTGTTTCCAGAGTGTGCCTTCCTGGCTGGCAAAACACTGGGCAAGCTTGGGGAATATTTTCTTTCACTGATCAAGTAGGCAATTAGCAATATTTTATAGCCGGCAGCAGATTCCTGCTTGGTGCACATAATGCTGAAACTCTCCTTCCTGCACTGAATTCTCAGTATTCAGAAAGTTGTGGAATCATAATATTGTATCTGCATTTCAACGCAGGCCCCGTGTACTCCCGCAGAAAAGGTCTTAGATGTGCCGACAGATATTATAATGAAATATGCTGAGATATGAGATTCACATGCTGTATCTCATGCATACTTGTATATTTGTAGTGTATATATGTTAATGTATCCTCTGTATGTATGTAACCTAAGCCTAAGTATTCTTGCAACTGCTGCGCCCGGCTACCCCTGGGTTTGGAGCGCATTATCAAATAATAAACTAAACTAAACTAAACTAAATATAAACACTTGCTACCGTACGAGGAGTGCAGATAATCCCTCTTCCATAAAAGGAAAGTTTCTTTTTTCAAATGATGGGTTTTGATCTGCACAGAGAGGGCTTCAGACTTTCTGCCAGGATTGTGGCGGTTGGGGGTCATGAAATAACTTGTGGCCACAGCCACCATGCACGGGCTAAGAATTCCTGGAAGCATGGGGGAAAGAACAACATTGCCCAGGAATCCTGGCGAGTGTTCGCTCGTGGCCAGGAACTCCATTTAAATCCCACCTCTGCCTGTTCCTGGTGCTAGTTTTTACACACGGCATGGGCAACGGATGAATGGTGATTAGCCGCGGATAAATAGGGCTCTACCACATCATGGCCACACAAACAGTGGTGCTGTGATTTCCCTTTTGGGCAAAAGCATGTAGTGTACAGCTCTGTTTGCTGCAGGATCCTTGCTATTTACAACTATGCCCAGGGAACTCTTGTGGGGGTTCCTGACCCAAAGTTAAGTGAATACTCGAATCGCATAAATGTCAGAATTGCCTAAAACTATAGCACATGCTGTGTATTTCACCCGGATACAGCATTGTGTGAAGAAACAGGTCAACATAAAATGTAAAGGAACTATGAACTTATACAGGGTATGAGGAGCCAGGAATGAGACGCAGACACAGAAGGCTCATAGTTTTGGCTATACACTTTTATTCAAAATAAAAGGGGGTTGGAAAATGCCTTGCTGTCCCTGTTCTAGGAGGTGTTTCCCAACCACAACCAAAATTAAGGGTCTGTCCATTGTCGAGAGATCCAAAGCAAAAACGTCCTGTGTCCATAATACTATTCTGGCCCACACATTCTAAAAGCAGCTCTAAGGTGAAAAGGGTAATGTCTTTGTCCTTGAAAGTGCACACATTTTCAAGTTCAAAAAGAAAGTCGTAACTCCAACACAAAAGTTCCCAATGGATAAAGTTCACAGTTCCAGGGGAGTTTACTCCCTTCCCCAGGTTTTCTATTCAAGATACTTTAAACTCCAAAGGGTATGAGTCGTCCTTGGAATTCTCTGATCAACAAAAATACAACTTGTATACAAACCAACTTGGCCTCCAGGGGTCTTCTCCACTTAAATGTAACCTTTTCTCACGATCTTGGTTTTGTCTGGTGTCTTCTACTATCAGGACTTCCTGATGCGATTCCCTTTACACACTTGCAAACTTGCGTTTGCCTGCTTGTACTCCCCTGCCAGGGCTTTTTCATGTGTTTTACTTGACTCACTTTCAAACCTGTACATATCTTGCATTCATTCCTTTCTTTTCCCCTTTTAAACATTGGGACTCAAATTCCCTTTTATGTGCTTCCTTTATCTTTATTTGTACTTGATAAGGTTGCCAAAGTACCCCAGTGCCCCAGCTTCCCCCCTGAGGACTCACCGGCATTCTGTGTATGTCTTTGGTAAGGTTGCTGAACCACCCCATTGTCCCAGCTTCCCTCCTGAGGACTCACCAGCTTTCTGTGGCATCTTTTGTAAGGTTGCCAAAGCGCCCAGTGTCCCAGCATCCCTCCTGAGGACTCACCAGATTTCTGTGGCATCTTTGGTAAGGTTGCTGAAGTGCCCTGGTGCCCCAGCTTCCCTCCTGTGGAATCACTGGTTTTGTGTGGCATCCTTCGGTTCTCCCGTGGCGAATGTGAAGTGACTCTTAGGCACACCGACCCTACTTTCCATGCTCACTGGCTTCGTTTGTTGGCTCCTGCATCATTCCCAGCTCCTGCCTGCCTGCTGTGTACTTTTACGTGTTTGGGCGGAGTGGATACAGCTCTCCGGTTCCTGCAAATGCCAGGATATCGTCCCCTCTGGTGTCTTCTATGCAGCAGACCAGCTTCTGCAGTCTTCTTTCTCTGGTGTTTGGCCGGTTGTCTCCACAGTCTTCCTTGTAGTACAGTAGTCCCTCGGTGGGCGCGAAGAAGACGAGGCTTCACCAGGCAGTATCTCCCAACTGTCAGCTGGTTCGGTTGTTTAAATGCCATGGCACCTCTTGTGCACCTGCAACCATTAGAGAGCATCTTGTGCTTTTCGCCTTTACTGATCCTCATTACTCCGTTCAGCTTTCTCGTCACAGTACTTTCACCTGCATTGAAAATGGTAGCCAGTTCCTGGTAACTTATGTATAGCTCATTGGAAGGTATTCTTAGTAGCTTCCATAGGTGATTGAATGGGGTCATGACAATATGCCATTAAGGGAATGGAAGGGGTATCCGTAAAAGAAAAGTGGGATACTATGTCTCATCTGATGATGTCGTATAACCCCACTGAGGGTCACCTCCCCATGTGGTCCTCACTCATATAACCACCCACAGGGTCAGGATCAGCTAGCTGCTGCCATCCCATGGCCATTGGGGAGTGGGTACCTCTGGGAAAGGAGTGATGACATCATCACATTCCTCACAACGGGTTCACAGTGCTTGTATGCACTTTGTGTGCTTGTTAGAGTTCTTTAAGTTCATGTTTCCATTAAACAACTTTAAACTAATGTTGCATTGTTTGTTTGTTTTTGAATTGCCTTCCAGGGCATGAACTTAGGTTAATCATATATCTATGTCTGCTTACTTGTGGTATCTGACATTGCCTCAGCATCTGTGTCTGCAAGCTTCTTTGTGCAATGCTTTGTGTTGTCTGATAAAATGGAGAATAGTGAGATGAATGGGTTTTGCTTGTGTTTGAGGGAGTGTTCTGGAGTATTAGGGCAGTATAGGTGCACAACAAACAAAAGTGGTCATGCTTAGGCGTATTGCAATGGAGGTACTACCTCATGGGGGGACGTCACCAAGTCACAGTGTTGTACTTAAAAACAGTGAAAGCTTTAAACCCAAGACAATTGAGGTGGTCCCAATACTTCAGAGATTTTGACTTTGTAGACCCGGAAGAAAGAATGGCAAGGCAGATTTTATTTAATTTATTTATTTGCATTTTTAAAGTGCAACAGCTGCCCTCGGGCATCGTGGCGCTGTTACAAGAAAGTTTACTTGGCATGGTGAAAATAACAAGAGCAGCAGCAAAGCACTGAGGTGCACCTGACTTGAAGACCATATTTCCGGTAGACAGGATTGTCGGGGCTGTCCCAAAGGATATTCTAGAAAAGGGCTGGCAGTGCTTCAATAGGAAAGATCTCCAAGTGGGTGGGCCAAAACCTCCTCAAAACTTTGCGTTGGTGTCTTCCATATCACACAAAACAGGTCATATTTGCATACTCAGGTACTACAAGAAAATGCATTGTTTTCGAGCCTCAAGGCCCCTATTGCAGGACATTCTGGGGAAGGCATTTTTTGTGGCTGTGAATAAACCGACAGGTACACTCATACATTCAGAAGTGTGATACGTGCATGACAAACAAGGCTTCATACCAGATTGATGGGGATGGTACAACGCCTGCCCACTCAAAATGAGCCATGGTCTCAGATATCCCAGATGTCCACGGATTTCGATACCATAATGGTAGTGGTAGACTATTTCACCAAACAAGCACATTTTGTTGCTAATTCTGACATTCCTAGTGCAGGACAATTGGCAGAATGTTTCCTTCAAAACATTGTGAAATTGCATGGTTTACCCAGAACGAGTGTGTCTGATCAAGGTTCGCAGTTCACGTCACAATTTCGGAGTGCTTTCTGTAGCATGTTAGTTATCACCCAAACTTTGTCCACCGGTTACCATCCCCAGAAGGATTGGCAGACCAAACATGTCAATCAAACCATGGAATAGTACCTACGATGCATTATGAGTCAAGAGTACTACAGGAGTAATCTCCCTTGTTACAGTAATTGTGAAAGCCATAGGAAAAACAAAGAGAACTAAAGGAGTAATCTACCTTGTTGCAGTGAGTGGGGAAACCCTAAGAAAAGCCAAGAGTCCTACGGCAATTGTATTTATTTATTTTTACATTTATATAGTGCACCAAGCCCATAGGCATCTAGGCGCAGCGAGGCAATAGCCTCGGTTGTCATAATAGTGGGAAGAACAGTTTGATAAACCAGAATCAAGAAACCAGAAGAGAGAGAATATATGAACACCAGTTAAGGAAAGAACTATTCTAGACATTAAGAGCCAATAGTCATTGGACACTTGAGAAAGACCCCCCAAAAAACCTTGAGGAATTGTAGGGGCTAATCAGAAATATTATAATAGACTTTAATAAGATCAACCACTGAGGCAAGCTAGCCGGGCCAGGAGAAGGGAGACATTTTCCGTAGCCCCTTTTTTTGTTTGCTGAATCCTTTTTGCTTAGTGGTAGGGTCAGAGTAGGATAGGTCTTTTGGACAGAGGACAGACTTTTTGCGTGCCAAAAACCACCCTGATGACGAGCACCGTAGGTAGAGTTCTTTTATATAGGGAAAACACTTATAGTATAAGGAAAGGTAGGTCTTTTTCTTATTATTTCAATAAAAGCTTTGTGTAGAATGCCACCCCTTTGTTCGACTCCTTCTTCTGACTTACCAAAATAAACACACCGTTAGTGCAATTAGAAGCAGCTATACACTCTAGAATTATAAATGCAAAAGCACTACTCTCCAGATGGGTGCAATGGGTCTCAAGGTAGACAGCACAAGATATAAAATATAATTTTAAACCAGAACTACTCCAAATGTATGAACGGCAATGTTTTTTAAAACCAGAAGCAGATGCAGTAGTACCAAACATTCCACTTTGGATGTTTGCAAATGTAATATACAGTGATGGAAGTTCTGGGACACACTCTAAGTATTCGGCTGCCTGTGCTGCTGTTAAAGGGGGTGATTCACTCATACAAATGAGTTTGAACACCAGGATACCCAAACAAAACATTTAGGGGATACATCAGCTGAGGTTGGTGAGTTACAAATTGGTCCACATAAGCCCACTTATGGTGGCAAGTCAGCTCATTTAGAGATTATAAAGGCAAGCTAATATTGTCAAAACAACGCTCTCATCTGGGGTTTGCATACATAAGCACACAGAAAAGATTCTGTGCCTAATGCAGGCAATGTGCTTGCTGATCAGTCTTCAAGACTGTGGACCGTACAAAAGATGGTAGCAGCATTAATACGCTCCACCACATACATAGATGAGGACACAACAGCATGTCTAGAAGCAAATTGTCCTAACCCACAAGAGTCTGCCACCACATATTACTTCACTGTAAAAGAGAATACAGTAATAGTCACTATACCCAGGTCAAAGGGAGGCCCTATTAACAGGGTACTGCCAAACAAGCAGGATAGATTAAATGTAATCTCTGAAGCACATGCAAGTGTATCCACAACTCACTTTGGGGTGTCAGCTACTACACAACTCTTGCAAGACAGATATTGATGGCTAGGGATTGGTAAAGAAGTACGACAGTACATAGCAAAATTGTTCTATATGTTTGAAAACAACAGTGGACAGTTCCCAAAAACCACCAGTGCGCACACTAACAAGGGCGATAGGGCCTTTTGAATGCATGTATGTGGAACACATAGGTGCCCTGACGCCCCTGTCAACAAGAACAAATATTTGTTGGTCGTGGTGGATTTGTGCGCAAGATTTACCTGGCTAATTCTTCAGAAGAAGCTGATAGTAAAGAGGTCATAAAGGGTTTGCTGTCCTTAATAGCTATGACCGCACCAAAATTACTCCAAGCTGACAACAGGCCAGCCTTTTCAGGCAAAGACGTATGAGGGGCCCTGTCAAGCGGTGGATTTACTCTGCACTTCTGTAACCAGTTTTGCCCTCAAGCTAAAGGAGTTGTAGCGAGAGTAAAGCAAGCCCTGACTAAATGCATCCTGTCATCTGAAGGTAATTGGGTGACTCATGTACCTTTAGTACAGTGTAGCATAAATAACCTACCTCACCTTTCCCAATGTGAGGGTAAAAAGCTGTATGAATTGCTATTTGATGCTCCTATATATATGCCTGATTTATACAATCTTTACAGTTCTCTCACTAGGCCAGACCGCTGCTTCTCATAAATCTCCTGAGAGACTACATCCATGGTGATGAAGCACTGCAGCACCAAGACAAGTGGCAGAGTACCTTGTAGTCTGTGGACTATGTCCTGGAGAAGATACACACCAAAGAAGCACTTGGACCACGTTACAGACCTCCTGTGATAGTAGTGGAACACATTGGCTCAAGAACAGCTGTCAAGCCCTGCCTCCTAAGAAATGTGCGCGTCAAGTGTCTGTTGACCACCTTAAATCAGCTCCAGATGGTTACACTGTTCCTGAGGGAGTTGGCTCTCTATACTGAACAACCTGAAGTGCAGGCAAGAATACAAGAGCATGTGATGTTACCAATAACTCCAGAAATCTCAGAAACAAATGAGATTGTGTACGGTGTTCCGTCATGGGATCCCAAAACTACCCTTTAATAGTAGAGAACCAAGGGACGCCCTCTCAAACAATTGACTTAATTGGTTGCGGTCTGTAGGGGACTGTGCATTTGTGTCTAATGACTCTATGTTGGAGTGCACCAGACTGTCCAAGGTATTGCCTGCCAAAGCTGACTCTGTTAAACTGGTCTTTAGGGATGATCACATGGCAAGGGATGTTTTTGAAAAATGTAATCGCCATGGGCGGACCCGAAGAAGTGGGATTATACCCAGCTCCTACCCCATCTTTGACCTTGCACCCCTTCCTGGTGATCTCAATGGTAACAGGCTTCTTTCTGGGGCAAATCTTACTCCCTTGGGCACGAGGCATTTCGGGAGTTAAAAGAGGCAAGGGGACAGTGGTTTTGAATTCTGGATAAAGATCTGACCGGTGGCACTCAAGGAGGGTGCTGCTTATTTCATTGATATGTTTTTTTTTCCTTTTTTTGTGAGTGTTGTAATAATGTACTAGAAATGTATTGCTAGGATGTACTTTGATGGCCTCACAGCCTGAATAAAGTTGTTGATGATAACATGTTACTGGGAACAGAAGCGGTAGAACCAAGGCTAGAAGTAGAGCCAAGCGTGAAGTCTATCCAAAGGATTTTTGACTGCCCAAAGTGCTCCAAGAAGTGTAAACATTTTGTTGGAGCCGTAATCCAGTTCTACACTTTGCTGTGGATACGTATTCTCAGCTTTTTGTGCTAATGACCATGGGACATTTTTTTATCCCAATGGAGGTCTCAATGATCAACAGACAGCTGAATATAACACCTTTAGCTTTAGAACATACACTACATAAGAGGGAGATGCAGGCTGCTGATGAGGGTGGAGTCTCAAATCATCAAATAGTGTCTACTTAGACGCATGTCATAGACACCTATAGGAACCTGTTCAGAGCCAAAATAGAAGCTTTTGCTCAAGGAGCACTGGTAGATCCTGAAGATGATCTAGACAAGTTAGATGAAATCGCAGGCCATGTATATTTTGTGAAATATTTTGGCACCTTTCTTTTTTTAAAACAAAACTCATTGAGGTGGCCATGCCATACTAGCTGGGAGCACTGTCCTGCTCCCCTTCTGAACTCACCGCCCGAGTTTAAGGCACAGTTCCATTATGTACTTCCAGTCCCGTTGAAGGGTAACTTTGTGGAGCTTAAACACTATATATTTCCCCCACTACATACAAATGGCCAGTTTGTGTGAACACACATTCTATGGTGTATGATAAAACATTCTATGCAGTCCCTCTTAACATGACAAGGGGGTCGGTGAATCTTGGCAAGCACACAGAACAGACACTCTAGATTTAGCATGTAGAAATCCAAATTAATGTACTTGCTCAATTCCACCCATGTTTCAATAATGTGTAGTTCATATCATATGTCCAAGTATCCAGAATGGAATGCCAAAAAAGGTATATTTTGGAGGTCATCACAGCAGGTTAAAGCGATGCGAGAAAACAGATATGAAAATATTACAAATGCCTTAGGCATTCCAGTAAACTAGAACCTTGGTGGCAATGAGTGATGTCATAAGAGACATAGGGCCTCATTACGACAATGCAGGTAGCCATGCCGCTTTTTGCGGCATGGCTACCGCCATACTGGGTACCGGGTCTGGGTTCCCTGAATGGCGAAATACCAGGCCATTCCGACATTGAAGGACCCGTTATTTCCCAATTCAAGGAACCCGGACCTGGTACATCCCCATTCCCATTTCAGCCCCCATATGGCTCAATGGGAATGGGGATGATGCTAACAGCGGGCCTGTTAATGACGGGCCTGTTGTTAGCATCCTGGTCGGCTCGTGGGACCCGCTAAGGACACCTGTTTTTTTAGTAATGAGGCTGTAGGGGGTTAACGGCGCTGGCAGCTCTACCGGCACCGTTAACCCCCTACCGCCAGGGTCATAATGAGGCCCATTGTGGTATAGGCAAGGGTCCCTATGCAGCTTATGTTTCACTTAATGTGTCACAAACCTATGCCATTTCCATGGACAAAGCATGTCAATTATTGGCAAAACAAGAAGCTTTAAGTGAGGTTGTTAGTGTGATAGGCACATGGGGAAGGTGAGATAACTGGTCAGTAATTCTAGACTGGATAGGGCAACTAGGAAAGGCTAGGACCAAAAAAGAGGTGAAAAAAGCAGAAACCTCTTACACATGGAAAGAAGCTGTCCTGGAAATCCAGAGAATGGCAGAATGGTCCGTAGAGAAGAGCCTTCTTGTCTCTGATGACAACCTCGTTGCAGTGCAGCAGGGAATCTACAAACTGAGAGATGAGGGAGTAGATATGGTGCATATCATCCAAAAAGACTTGGAAACTTTACAAGATTAACAACAAGCCATGGTTAAACTTCAGAAAGTCACAGACTTCCTGGACACACTGGCTACAAGTGTTCCAGACTGGACAACCATCACGTGGCCAGAGCAACTGACAGAACTCAACCTATCAAGACAGGCTCAGAGACAGACCATTTCAGAGTCTACTTGCACTCTGCTGAGTTTTAGCAAAAAGACATCCGATGGAATATCGGCATGGGAAAAAGACTTCATGTCATGGACCCTTCATGGGATCCTAAATATCCCCGTTTCCAGCACGTTCTCCTCTGTTGTGTGAGAACTGCAGTACGGGGTTACCATACACCAAGTAGACAAGCAGTGGATACAAAAGCAACACAACAGGTGTGTGAGAGCAGCCTCTGGCTGTAGCTATGAAGGTATTATCACTCTTTACAAGCAATGCTTTTGCACTTCCCTTCTGTATGGTTTGGAATCACTTGGCATGAAATATTTCTCTTGGTTAGACATATTAAAAGGCAAATTCTGGCGAAAAATGCTAGGGCTTGGCCCTAGTGTCCCTGTCGAAATCATCTGTCTGGAGCTAGGCCTTATTTCACTGTCAACCATGGCAACTCAAGTCTCGTAAAACACCTAGATTCCCTCTTCTGCACCTGTTAGGCCTACAAACCTCAAAAGCACACTATAAATCACTGACCTCTCTGGCACTTGGAAATATAGAAAACCTGTGGTGGAAACCGGTATGGGAAGGTAATCTACATGACCTAATCAAGAAATGTACCAGGAAGCTTGAACAGCAGGACTGGTGGGCACATTACTCCCACCATGCTACCTTGAGGAGCTACTACTCACATATTGGCCAGATAGACTATAACTATAAATCTCCTCAAGGGTATAGAAAGCTATGCCGCTCTCCTGAATTACGTAGGTGTGTGCTGCTTATCCGAATAGGCAAACTTTCGGTAATGGCATCTGTTGGTCCCGAGTTGGGTGTTCCTAAAGAGACAAGATTCTGCCGCTCATGTGGGCTCCCTGGAACACTTGAGACTGCTCAACATGTGCTGACGAGGTACCGTGCATATGGGCTAATCTATATGAAACTGTTGGGACTTTATGTACACGATTACAACAGCATTAAGATTGAGGCCTTTTGGCGGTACTGTCTCAATACAGGATACAAATCTGTACATATTGCATTGTATAACATCTGGATAGCAATATATAAATTGGGAAAAGTAGGCAAAGTGATCTCAATTACGAGAGGATTTTTTGGGGTCTGAATGTGAGTTACTAGATGACATGCACTGACACTCTCACATGAGGATAAGAACTGAAATTGACAAACAGTGGCTGGTAAATGGATTGATTGTTCTGCTCTTACTGCACTCTCTCATCATCCCTTGCTTTCTTTTATCTTCTCTTCTTTCCCCTACTTTCTCTTTCTTCTCCTTCTTTTTCTTTTCTATTAACTTTACTTTTCTCCGTTAATTAATTTTCCCTCGAAATTTTATTGCAGGAGTCTAATTAATTAACTAATTGAATTAACTATTTAATGAATTTATTTATATCGTCTTATAATGGAAATGTTATATGTAATGTTGTTTTGTATTATGATAAAGTTCATTTGAGCTATAAACATAATAAAACATATATTACAATGGAGACCACACTCGTCACACTGATATTCAACATAATGGTAAATATAATAAGAGTTATAGCACATGTGCAGAATTGAAAAAAGGGTATGACCTAATACCCTGAATAGAAATCAATGGGACATGTCTGAATGAACTCCACCCAGAGCTCAATCGTACACTGCATAAAGTAAAAAGAATTGACAACCATAAATCTTTTAGATAAGAATATATATTGATGCTGAAGTGAACACTTTCTTTAAAAAATGCAGTACAAAATGTGACAATATAGAAGTATATATCATATTAAATTCCTTTGTGATGTTAGTAGCAATAAAGTGCATACAAGCTTCAATATGAGTGGATTTTCATAAAGAGGCAACCATCATACCCAATTGTAAAACAATTGTGCTATTTCCCTATCACCTATTGAACACCTAAACAAGGAATTAAACAACCCAACGCATTTTGGGATCGAGTCCCATCTTCAGGCGTGCATCCTTATTCAGTTCCTCATCGTACAATCTGTGGATCCCCACATCTTAACAGATCTGTAGAAGCAGAAGCAATTTCGCCAGTTTGCACAGCGTTCAGGAAACTGCTGTGAGTCTCGGAGTGTCTCAGTCACAGAAATCAGGAAACTTCCTGGAGTCACAGTCAGGGGCAGAGAGCTTTCTTAACTGGGGGGGGGGGAGGCAACAGGGGATTTACTGCACTCGCTCAGTGCATATCGCCGCTCAGAAGCACTGTATAGAGACACAGTGCCAGACACAGCAGATCTATGTGTATAGCTGAGAACTATATTGAAAGTGGTATCTCTCTGTACTTAACTCAGGTTCTGATTGGACAGGGCAAGCTTGGCCCCTATTGCCCTACCCCCAACGCACTTCCTGTTTCTATTGCCCTACCCCAACACACTTCCTGTTTCTGTTCACCTGCATAATCTGAATGTACCATGCTTTGTAAGATCGTTTGTCTTGTGATCCCTATGTCTTCCCCTCCCATGCATACTTGCACTTTGAAACACTTGTGTATAAGCGCAATATAAAAAAAATCAATCAAACTATATGCAGTGACTTTACAGACTGCATCTGAAAGTTGGCATTTGCTGAACAGCCCAAACTGAAAGAATGAAACCGTCCAAAGCCATATATATGTCTCATGCTTTGCACACATTTTACTGTCAGGATGACTATTGTGACAGAAGAAATGAGCTCCATACCAAGGGGGCATTGCATGCTCAGAAGGAATGAACGTTTGAATTACTAGCACAGACATGTTTGATAAATTGGTGGTCATTCTTATGTTCCCAAAATCCACTTTGTTTTTATGCAAACCAGCCAGCATCCTATATTCAGGGCACGCACATCATTCAACACTTAGCTCCACCCACACCACTGACAATCCCTCTTCCCCCTCCTCCATGCCCCCCTCATGCACAAAGGGGTTGGGGGGAGTTCCCCCAGTAAATGTCAATTTCCAGCACTGCCTGAAAGGACAGGGTCAGTAACAGTGAGATATTGTTCCATCACCAGTTGTCAAGGGAAGTTGTGGCAGAGGGTCAAGGAGGCTAGTCGATAGAGAGCGCAAAGATTAGTGCTGAGAACCTAGGCTAAGTTCCCAGGCATGAGTGAGTGTCAGCTCAGTGAAGAGAAAAGTGAGAAGGGCTTGGGTTACAGGATCAAGCCACTGGGATATTAAGCGCCATAGCTAGCGCCTGCCCTAACACGTGGTATTCCTTCTAGCCTGCCTCACCTCTGGGAGACTCTGTAGACCTCACTACAACAAAGCCTGAGGTTTCAGCAAGAGTGTTTACTTCACCAAAAATAAACGTACGCTGAGGTATGACCACGTGACTCTGAGTGACGCTGGGGAGCGACCTGGTAAAAGGGGCTATTACAGCGAGGGACTATAGGTGTTTTCTTTCTTTATAGAGACAGATAAAGAACTGACAGGTGAACTTGTTGAACGTTTGTTTGTCTTCAAACTCTGTCGAGAAAGAGCTGATGGAGAGGAACAACCCAGGGAACATATTTACGTAACACCAAAGATCCCTGGCACGTGGCAGGTTCCTTGAAACCAACATTAATTATGAACCATTGGTAGGAAGGTGGAAGGGACTTTTTCTTCCTATTATGTCACTTAATAAACCAGAACATAACAGAATCCCCGAGTCAAAGCTTTTTAGGGAGACGGAGGCCTTGTTAATTTGTATATCCTTATTTATAATCCTCAAGAAAACCCTCTATCATATCAAGACCCCTTTTGCTGTCAACTCCCAAATAAAGTTACCTAACTTGTCTGATTAGGTTTTTCCTTCATGTCCATGTAACAGAGCACCAGAAGTGCGATTGCCCACCTAGACCTGAGATCAGTCTGCACAGCTTTCATTCACAGTGGCCTCTCTACCACAATCTAACCTTCCCAAGGCTACAGTGCAATGTTGTTTATCAGTTTAACTTGTAATGTGGAGAGGAACTGGTGCCTGGAGACATAGTGGTGTGTTGGTACTGACTGCTCACCTCCTTATACATGCCAAAATGCCCCATGACACTCGGAGAAGCTAAACCAGTCCTGTTTTTATTTTGCATTCTGGGACTTGTAGTTCTTCTCCCATGATAAATCAAGGAATAGAGCATAGACAAAAACAGGACTGGCTGTAGCTCCCCAAAGACTTGGGACATGTTAGCATGTATGCATTGGTGCCAAATACATGGGGGGAAAAGAGGCAACAGTCCCATCTGAGAGTGCAGTATCTAGTTCTGCTGGAGAATAAATGCAGTTGTTAGTGCAGTGATGTTGACCACCATCAGGGGATTCACAGGCATGTGATACTGAATTCTATGAAAGATGATTGAAAGTTGGAACGGTAGCTCAGTAGGTTGAGTGACTGTCGCTGAGCATTTCTCATGTCTACAGAACTGCCTTCAAATCCTCTGACTTTTTCGAATTTCTTCTGAAAAATGTGCTGTAAAATGCACTGTTTTAGCAATTTATTTTAAAAGAATTTTCGGTATTTCTTCTAGGGCCTGCCTGTGAGGGTTCTGCTCTCCTCCCCCATTGCTCCACTCGGTGTGTTGCTCATATTCAGCTGAGAAATAATGTCCTTCCGTGAAAAATCCAAAGTGCGCACCCATGCAAGCATGGATTGGCTTTCTCTTGCTCCAACTCCCTTCTTTTTCATAGTATTGAAGAGAGCTGCCTGGGGGCAAGTAGGTCTGGAATTTTACCCAGTTTTTAAAGAAAGGGGCTTACCCCTAATTTCTGTGGGAAAAATGTCAAAACACTTTGGGTCTGTTAATTAATGTTATATTAAGTGCAATTTGCATGCAAGGAACAGCCAACAGTAACTTTTATATTTTGTATTAAAGTGTTCATGGTTACATATAAATCTGTTAAATGCTACATAAATACAAAGTATATTACATCACAAAAGCGAAATAGAATAAAATATACAATCAAATCATCAATGACATTATCATTTAATTAAAAGGGTACAGTCTTATTGCCTGGAGTCTCAATCATAAACCTAAAAAATGCATTGGTCTCAGAGCCAGCAAACATTTCTGGTCTTTCATGAGAAGATGTCTCAATTTACAGACTATTAATCTTAATGATTAGTTCTTGCCAAATAAAATAGAAGTTAGAATTTAAAACATGAATCTCTCCAGAGTATATATATATGACCACTGTTGATCACTCTGAATGTATCTGAATCAATGGTGCCCTGATACACTTTTTTGTATAATTATTTCAATTTCTCACGGCCAATGAGCAGGTGCCAAGATGTTTATCGTTTCTTGGCACTGAAGAGGGAAGGTCGAAATCTGCCCCTGTGCAAATATTGTAACCGGAAGAAAAGCCAAAGACAACATGGATGCCGATCGCACAAGCTTGCACCAACCCCCACAGCGCCTACGATGGACAAATACAATGAAAGATACCCTCTTAGTCAACCTTACAATCCAAGAGCAGTGCAAACGTTACGCAAAGTGGACGAAGACCCGCAGGAGGTAACCAAAGACGACTCCATTGACAGTCTCGACTAAAGAGCCAAGCAGCCATGCATCTAGTCATTAGAGAGAACACAACATAGCAGCGTTATACATGAAGCACCCGTGTCATCTGCACATCGGTATACAGCCATGCACCCAAACACACGAAGAACCCACTGACTGGATACTATGGGAAAGCACATACAGTTGAAACCAGACTATGGCTCATGAAGTCACAGTAGACCACAACGATCTCAGAAAGTTGAGGCTAAGTTGAATGCAGGGCGAACCAGAGAACTTCCATGTATAAAACAGAACCACTGCCAAGGTCGCATTGTTGCAAATGACATTCTTTCTCCTAAACTGAAGTAACACTGGCATGGCAGAACCAAATAATTCTCCTAAAATCAGACTAATTCAGAGCTCCAGAAACTCACAAACACGGTCTCTAGACACGTGGTTCAGCAGAGCTGACGATGAGCCAAGAATTGAATAGCTGAGAAGGGCAGAGGTCTCATGAGCCAGACAGTAGCTGGCAACAAAGTTCTTACACCCAGAGCCGAAGTTACACAATGGGAAAGGAGCACTCTCATAGTTTTGTGGTTCACATATGGGTATAACGCAGACACATAGTTGCACATGTTACCTCCAAACTGAGAACCAACTTGGGAAATCCTGGGGGCTAGTGGCTCGGCCAATCACAATGTATGGTGCTAGGGGTGGGTAAAGGGGGCCACAAACCAATCATTGGGTCTTCATACTGGAACATTTAGAAGTAACAATTTTTCAGGGCTGATCCAGGCCTGACACCTAACATGGGAGGGTCATTAGGTTTACCTCTATAGGGAATGCTATAAGGGAACTACCACTCAACACCCAATAACAGTTGATGATAGGTTTGCTGGAGAAGGTCCCAGGTTGTGACGTCATTGTGACATGAATTTGCCTAAAAACTGGCATGGTAGCCAGTGTTCGCTGAGTGTGCCTGGACTACTATCCATGTGCTAATCCCTGATGGTTTGTTGGCTGTAATAAACCACAGTTGAACTTGCTACCTGTTTGGACTTGCGTTTCATTTGGGAGTGGGAAGGAGTTAGGCCTTCCATGAGTTTGACATCCGCAAACTCCTAGCAATCCACCCTGCTTGCCTGGGAGGTCTCCCTAACAGCACCTCTGTCCATGCCCCTATCCGTGCACATGTCGAAAGTTGTGCCACTCTTAACTGCAGCGTGAATCTCTTTGCCTAAGAAGTGCACTCTTTAACAATATATTTAAACGGTACGTTCACTGGAAAACCCTGATTAACATAGTTGCTATACTCCCTTGTCTTACTTAAGCATATTCTATCCCATAAAAGAACCTTTTGCTCAATTTCCAACAGCCAACAGCAACTCTTGTGTGCTGTTGAGTTCCCTGCATGCACTTTCAAATTTTGCAAAACAGAGTGCAACAGTAAAAACAGGTGAAATCACGTTTCTCCTTGTTTGTACGCTCCAAAGCCGCCTGCAAATAATGCTTAACAGAACAGGATTCCTACAGAAACCTCCTGCTTTCAACAGGTGCTAAACACAGGAATGTTCCATAGTTGTCACTTGTTTTACACCAGCATGAAAATGTCATACAGCCAGACAGATTTTTGTTTTCCTGCTTCGCATCCAAATGTGTAGGAAATTACCTGGAGCACAAGGTGCAGCCATCCTTCAACTTGTTTCAAACCCCCATGCTTGCACTCCAGGGCACTCAATGCAACTCCTTACATGTCCTACATGTTCTGCTGATGAAAACGTAGGCCTGCAAGTGTTCTAAAGTTTGTGTTAAAAAGATTTATCCAAACCTGTGGCCCCATTGTCCCAAGACCGAATTCCAGTTTCATACCACAATTTATTTTGATAGCTTCGCCCAGGGTCTAAGGTCCCAAAACGCACAGGGCTGCTGGTTAAAAAACAAGGGCTGGCATTGTTATGTATTTGTAATTTCAGAGCATGAGAAAGCCACCAAGACCACGGTGCAACTTTCCGTTTTTACCTGTATTAAGAATTCAGATTTTCCACACATTCGTTACAGAAAGTCATAATTCTATTAAAGACACGGAGGCGAAGGATTATGCTTTCTCTTCTACTTTACTGTTCAGCAGCAAAGAAAAATATTTCAATAGAACATGAATACAATTTGTGAAAAACTACAATAACCATGTTTTTTGAACATTTGTAGTTCATTTCTATTGGTCTCTAACTGACCACGTGACAAAACTTTAAACCAATAAGAAAGTCCTCAATGAACTAAATCTCTTGTCCTCTTTCCCTTCTTCCTCTTTCTTTCCTGCGAGGATGAGTTCTGTACATCTTTGATATTCTCTTCTCTCAATTTCCTATTTGTTTGCCATCTGACATCGACCCTAGAGAAAACACAATTATAACAGTGACTATAAATAGAATACAGGGTGGGTCAATCGTATAGTACCACATCTAGTAATAACTTGATTAAACATTAAACATTAGTACCATCATCATATTCATTATATTTCTTAATTATAATGTATAATAATATCAGAAACATGTTATGTACACATCTCATTCTTACGATTGATCGGGTGGGATAATCCTTCGCCTCCGTGTCTTTAATAGAATTATGACTTTCTGTAACGAATGTGTGGAAAATCTGAATTCTATGTCAAGACCGGAGGCTCTGATTATGCTTGTTCAAAGCTTACTTACCACTAACGATGTTGCACTTTCTAAAGGTTTAAAATAGAAAGTCTTAAAAATCGATTCATTCGACCAATCCGCCGATTTCATGATGTCTTCTACTCTGGCCCCTATGTTATATGCCTTAGTAGCTATCGCTCCTCTGACTGAATGAGCGCCATATTTCTCAATATTTATGCCTGCTTCTGCCATCACCCACCTAAGCCATCTGGCTATGGTCGCCGGTCTAACCGCTTTAAAAGGTTTACAAATCGCTATTAGTAGTTGAGTTACCCCCTGGGGTCTTATTTCCCTCGTCATATCTTCGTATGCCTTTATGCATCTAACTGGACATAATTTTGGTTGATTTGGGAAAGCTTCATATGAAACTGATTTCAAACCTGTCTTAGTCCTCTTCGAAATGAGGAAAGTCACTCCATTGGGGGACATACTCTGCCTATTAATCTCTAGTGCTCTGATATCAGACGATCTTTTGCATGCTAACAGACATAAAATCATAGTTAATTTACCTGAAATTGCTTTACGTGTCAAATCTTGATTATCTGGCCATGACAAAAATAGTCTCAGGACCTTATCAACATCCCATAATTCACTATATTTCTCGTTAGGAGGTTTAATCATTTTTACTCCTCTTAATAATCTACAAACTAATGGGTGTTCCCCAATCGCTAAACCATCAACTCTAGGATGTCCAGCCGATATTGCCGACCTAGCCGTGTTAATGGTTCTATAAGCTTTACCTTGTGCTGCCATCTGAGCTAAAAAATTTGCTACGTGTACTACATCCGTCCCATCGGGATGTATGTTCCTCTCCAAACACCAGCTACACCATCTAGCCCATGCTGATCTATAAGCCTTGTGTGTTCCGGGGGCCCAGGATTCGTTGATAATGTTCTCAGCCTCATTCGATAAGCCTGGCCTAATCCAAGATCCCCTGAAATCGCCCACGCTACCAGATTGATTCCTCCTGACCTCACCAAAGGGTGACTGAGACCTCTGGGATCTCGTATTATTAGTTCTCCCTTGGGTAAGGTCAGTGGGTTTTGATAAGACATCTCCAGAAGACTGGGAAACCATACTTGACCTCTCCAGTCTGGCGTTACTAGGATTAGTGATGCCCTCTGCCGTCTCACCTGAGCAAGGGTCCTCATTATCATGGAGAACGGGGGGAATGCATAGTTCCTCTGATGTCCCCAGAATTGCAGGAAAGCGTCTATCGCCTCTGCCTCTGGGTCTGGTCTCCAGCTGAAAAATCGGGGTAATTGTCTGTTCAACCTCGATGCAAAAAGATCGATCTGGCATGGACCCCACCGGGACATTAGTTCCTGGAACACCCTCTCGTCCAGTTTCCAATCGCTGGAATCTCTGAGGTATCTGGAATTCCAGTCGGCCACTACATTCTGCTGGCCCGGCAGATATTCTGCTCTTACTGAAACTCTTCTCTGTAGACAAAGTTCCCAAAATTCCTTCGCTAGTTCCGCAAGAATTCTGGATTTTGTCCCTCCCAGCCTGTTGATGTATCTGACCGCTGATATATTGTCCATCTTTAGAAGGACACAACATTGTACTCTCTCTTGAGTCCAGCATTTGACTGCAAACGATCCTGCCAGTAATTCTAGACAGTTTATATGGAGCTTCCTCTCCTGATCCGACCATCTGCCCCCTGTCGATAGATTCCCGCAACGAGCTCCCCAGCCCCATCTGCTGGCGTCTGATTCTATGATCAGGTCCGGGGATGAGCCAAATATGGCTCTCCCGTTCCATGCATCCATATGAATGAGCCACCATTCCAACTCTTCCCTCACTTCTGGTGAGATATTCACTTTTGATTCGTATGAAACGCCCCTTCTGAGGTGATATATCTTCAATCTCTGGAGAGCCCTGTAATGTAATGGCCCCGGGAAGATTGCTTGAATCGAAGCCGCGAGGCGTCCCACCAATCTCGCTATGTCTCTCAGTGATATTTCGCCCTTTGCTAGTGTGTGTCTCAATTGTTTCTTGATCTCGTTCACTTTGTGAATGGGTAAACTGAGAGTTCCTTGATCCGAGTCTACTATGAACCCTAAGGATTCTATCTTCTGTAATGGGATTAAGCTGGATTTCTCCCAATTTATAATGAAGCCCAGGGATTCTAATAATTCTGTTGTTAATTGCACTTGTCCTACCAGTGTTTCTTTGTCTTGGTTCATCAGACATATATCGTCTAGATAAATTATGAGTCTTATCCCTTGAGCTCTGAGGATTGATACTACTGGTTTCATCATCTTGGTGAAACACCATGGGGCTGATGCCAGGCCGAAAGGGAGGCATCGAAACTCCCATGTCGTTCCTCCCCAGATGAATCTCAGAAATCTGCAGTGTTCCTCTGCTATGGGAATAGTCAGGTATGCATCCTTCAAGTCTATTCTGGCTAGCCAGTCTCCCTGAATTAGAATATCTCTTAGTAGGTGTATCCCCTCCATTTTGAAGTGTCTGTATACCACGTAACTGTTTAGACCTCTCAGATTTATTATAGGTCTTGTCTTGTGTTTCCCTTTTACTAGAAACATATTGCTTATGTAACCCTTTGACTGGTCTAAAACTGGGCGTATGGCTTTTTTGTTTACCAAACCTGTCAACTCTCTTTCTAACGATATTTTGTCTTCTCTGTTCAAAATTATTCCCTTTGGTGGTTTCTCCTGCTGGGGTGTGTCTAGAAAATCTATATAAAAACCCTGTGCCGTTTGAATCACCCAGGTATCTCCTGATATGTTCAACCAACTCTGCAAAAATTGGGCGGTTCTCCCACCCACTTCTATGGTGTTCACAACTGGGATTGATGACCTCACCTGGATTGTTCTGCTGACGTTCACCTCGCCAGTTTCTGCCTCTTCCTCTACCTCTCGAAGGGAAGAACGGTGTTTGTTTGCGTTCCTCATAATCTCTCCACTGTGATCTGTCGTGATAGGATCGATTGTATTGGAACCGGCCAGCCGAACGACCCCTTCCTCTGCTGGCCCGTCCAAAAATCTGTCTTCCAAATACTCTTTTAAGAGAGGCCTGAGCTTTGTCTAAAGCTGCGTATGAGTTTACGAATTTGGTGAGTTCCTTGATGAAGGAATCTCCAAACAATTTCCCTTTTGCCGAAGTGGCAGATTCTGAGGAGGCCAATTCACTCAATTTGGGATCGATCTTCACTAATAACGATCTCCTCCTCTCTGTTGTAATAGCATGATTGGCGTTTCCTAACATGCATATCGCCCTCTGTGTCCATCCGATAAGGATTGCCGGGTCAATTGGCTCTCCTTTCGTTTTCGCTTCTTCTCCCATCTGGAGGATTTTTGTGAGGGGCCCCGTCATGTCTAACATCTTGTCCTGACACGAATGCCAGGATCTGTCTAGGCCCTTCCTCACATCTTTGGTAAACTTGCTCATAAAAGTTATCATTTTCTCATCTATTACCGGCGTGTCCGCCGCTCCCTCCGGGAGAAGAGGTCTGGGGCATTCCGCCCTCATCTTGCTTCTCGCCTCTTTGGCTAATGGCGCTCTCAGGCGCTTCTTCAGATATGCTGAAATCCTCTTGGGAGGTTCCCATTCTGAGGATCTGGGATGGATCAGGGTTTCTGGATCGAAATCCCCTTCATCTGTTATCTCCTCCTCCTCTTTCTTCTTTTTCTTTAACGCTTCCTGATCATCATCTGAGGAGGATATAGATAACACTTCCTCTTCATCAGGATATTCTTCTTCCCAGTCATTCTCGCCCTCCTCTGAGGAATCTGAGGATGATACTCGTCCCCTGTGAGTCACCGTCTTACCCTTTCTCTTTCTTTTGCCACCTTTCTTCTTGGGTGGGGTGCTCGGGGGGGTATGGGCTTCATCCGCCCTGCGAGCTAATTTACTGCCCCCTTTAGTCTTCATTCGAGCCTTAATGCTCTTATCCGCCTCCAGGCCTTGGGATAGTCTGAGCCAATCCTCCATCAGCGCTATCTGCTGCGGATTATGTCCCAGAGAAGCCCCCAGGGCTTTCTGGAAGACAACATTCATTTCTGAATGATTCCTCTTTTGGCTGACCCCAGCCTTCCCCTCATCACTAGAGGAACTCATGATTCCCAGGCCCTGGGGCAAAATATATGATATGATATCTAAATATAATATATATATATATAATCAATATATATGAGTATATACACCAGATCTTGGGTATAATTATATGAGTAAATCTCAAATTTACAGGTTTTACCTGGGACTGTGCCCGATTTTGGTGCGGTGACGGTATGTTGCCTGCAGGGGCGCTGTGGAGCTGCTAACAGGACGCTACGCACGAGCGATGCGTGCTGTTGCTGCTCTTATAAGAAAGTAATATATATCCGCGAGTCTCCGCGATCACAACACTGGTCTGAACTGACTCCACATATACGAATTATAACGAAGGAGAGAGCGCCGGAACTACGCGGTCCCGTCGCGCTCTCTCTTCCGTTATAATAGTGCCCTCTCTGACGGATCGCCGGCGTTGCGGCCGCCGGAGCACCAGCCCCGTCGCGGTCGCTGCTCCCTAGAGCCGCCTTTCCGTCGCGGAAATGTTCCGCCTGTTAATGTAAACACCACGCGTTACTCATACATACATACGCATACATATAATAGCTTTCAAAATGAAATATAGAAGAAGGTACTTAACTCGCTGCCGAGCAGCAAAGAAAGAGGAAGAAGGGAAAGAGGACAAGAGATTTAGTTCATTGAGGACTTTCTTATTGGTTTAAAGTTTTGTCACGTGGTCAGTTAGAGACCAATAGAAATGAACTACAAATGTTCAAAAAACATGGTTATTGTAGTTTTTCACAAATTGTATTCATGTTCTATTGAAATATTTTTCTTTGCTGCTGAACAGTAAAGTAGAAGAGAAAGCATAATCAGAGCCTCCGGTCTTGACATAGAATTCATTCTTTCTCTGCTTATGTGCCAAATATTCTTTGTTTTACGGGCTGCCAAGTCGCCCCAGATCTTGAGTGACACACTGGGAGAGTGAACATTCCTAAACCAACAGCACTTTGCATTCTGGGACGAGTACTTTTATTTACTCGTATCATAGGCAGTGCTTTAAGTGGGTGGAGAAATCGAGGCGGGCTGCAATGAAGGCTGGGGCCTAAATTATGGGTTTGGCCTGAAGTGACTCAATGCACAGCACTATAAAAATGCAAATGTGCCTGGTTATTTTTGTTTTTTTATTGTCTCCCTCTGGTGATTCACCCGAGCCCTAAGTCAGTGTCGAATTGCACTGCGCTGTTTTCATTGGTGCTCAATTCATTTTATTTATTTATTTCATTTGTAGAGCACCTAAAGCCTCAGGCATCAGGGCGCTGTTGCAGACCAGCAGTCAATTGAATGAATCCAATGGAAACCAGCACCTACGAAAATGCACAGTGCCATGTGACACTGGCTTGTCATTACCAGGACTCTGGTTTGAATCCCCAACACACGACAATACAATTATTACCCCTATTACCCCGTGCTAGGGATTCCAACCCAAGCCCTGCCACTGACAAACCAGTGTTGCAGCGCATTGTGCTATGTCATTGGAACGCAGTTTATTTTGTTTTATACAATAGACTGCTTGACACGTGAAGCCCTTTATGGGCTTTTTGTGTCAAGCAGTCTATGAATAAAACAAAATGAACCACCTAGTTAATAGCACAGTGCAGCGTAATACTGGCTAGTCACTCTCGTACAGTAAGAAAAAAAAAGTGGTTACCTGGGCAGAGCCCTGTCTTGATTGAAGTTTTGGGAGACTGCTAGGGCTCAGTCCCGGCTAGCCCCGGCCCAGTTAAAACCCTGAACACAGGTATGTGCAGTACTTTAAATCATCTATTCCTATCCAGTTCTCAGAGCTGGCACTTCTCATTTTTCTTACTATTGAGTACCGGGACTTCTCCAAGCTAAAGAGAGTACCGGCACTCAAACTTATGGCCCATGGGAAAATGAAAGCTTTTTTGAATACAGTGTGCGATAACAACTGCAGCCTTTAGTGCGTATGGCCAGTGTTATATCCTTCCATACTTCCTTTCAGCCCCATCCTCCAGGAAGCATTGTTAGGATGCCAAGGCTGCACCGTCCTGGGCATTACAGGGCGGCCGCACGCCGTGAAACAGGAGGCCCCCTGCTCGGAACTCCTGCCATGCCCCTTTCTCCTTCTCGCCTCTTACTTGCACTCTGGGCCCACTTGATAGATAATCTTTATCACAAAAGCTGGAAATAGCACAGATGCAGCTCCATTCAACAGGTCTTCCAGATGTAGCCTAGGGCAGGGTCTTTGCAATCATACACTTTATTTTCTTACTGGGCCCATTATAAACAACCCTAAATAAATAAAAGTTGTGTGTGTTGCGTTAGTCTGGGTTCATTTTGATCCATTGGTTTTTCTAAGGGTTTTGCAATATCATGTTCGTCATTTGCTTCGATTGTTTCCATTCCTGTCCTGTTCTTAATTCTCCTCTGGCAGTGAATAGTAAAATCATTTGCCGATTTTCAAACATATAAATTCCATTCACTTTTAAGTAGTGCATTCCTTACAATAAACACATCGTGTCCTAAACAGAGGTTGTAAGAATCCTTTTAACCATACATTGTTGGCCACTGCTAGACCTATTTTTGGCTATGATCGTAAGCCCAAAAATGAATGTGCCTCCTTCACTCAGGCGCAAAAGCACTGCACGTTTTAAGCATGCATTTATTTACTTGTTTCAATCGTTAAACAATTTTTTACAAGTCACTTTCATCAAATCCAATTTTAAAAAAGAAGAGAAGAGCATTTAGTAAATGCGTGGCATCTTGCACTTAGTTCCCCAGGAGCTTCTGAGGAGAATGGTATATTGAGCTGACTCCATAAATAAAGCCCACAGGGGTGACAGAAGAAAATGAGGGAATACAAGATGGAGACAATAGAAAAAGCCTTTCATTCAGTCCAACGTCCTCCTATTAGTTTGTGTCGTCTGAATTCTTCCTTATGTCTCATTTTCACTTTATTTCTGAATATCAATGTTTTGGAAAAACGGCGCTACTGCTATCACAAAAGAAGTCTTTTCTCCACCCATTAGACGGGGCCACCAGTCTTCTTCGTTGTAAATCCGCAGGTCTAAAAAGAGTCGACCCAAGTAGGTGATCCTAGCTTTACCCAGTCCTCTGCGGGTGTCTCGTTGTTTCCACTTGGACTGCTTTTTTGCAGAATGGGCATTTGTTTGAGGTCGGCATTCCTCTTGTAGCCCTTATTTCGTTGGTCGGAAACAAGTTCAAACGTGCCCTCAAAAATGTGTTTCGTTCAGTTTTATTAGGAAATGTCTCCATATATGCCGAAGTGGATGCAGTCTCTTCCTGTTCATTGTTAGACTGGACATCAGTTTGTTTTTGGATGCTATTTCAATTGTCTGTATCCAGTCCCATTCTTCCAGCTTTTTCTTTACCTTAGTTGGATTTAGATTGAAGTCTTCTTCCGTACAGTTTATCTCTTCTAGTTTGTCCTTCTTTTTCTGTACCCAGTCTGTTAGTGTTTTGTTATTTTTTCTTTCAATTTCGGTGTTAATAATTTGAAAAATTGTTGCACGACTTAATAAGATAGCTTTCCTGTATAGCATCAAGCTGTTTCTAGCTACCGTTGTTTGCAATGAGAGTAAACACTCGGCGTATTGATGGTATCAGGTAATATTATCCCCATATATATGGTCGCCGTAAATAACATTGCCGGGAAAAGGTCGTGGCGATATTATATGGGGGACAGGATAAAAAAAAAAAAGACAAAAAAACGTTTGGGTGTTGCGGGGGTGTCCCCCGCATGTTCCATGCAATAATGTCGCCACGAAAAACGGCCATTTTTCGGCGATATTTTTGCATGGCGAGATTTTTGTGGCGACATTATTACATGGAACCGTATTGATGCCATTGGGGTAGACGTCGGAAGCCCTAGCACTCTCCGCCAAAAGCAGCCCTCAAATATCAACCAGATTTTTTCCGGGATCATTGGCATTGCGTCTGAACCATATATCAATGTAGGGACAACCTGCCTAAAGCTGTATTATCTTTCATGTTTTTGTGTTTTGTTTGCAACTTTGTCAGTGCTCATGAACAACCGCACACAATGGTTTAATAAATAATTCTAATCAAGATGGTGTCTGCCAGAGGATACTAGTCAGCTAGGTCCCTGATTACTTACCAGTAATCTTCATTACTCCTCACCTCATCTTCCTCGTCCCAGTACTTTAATTACTCTATAAAGTCATGCTACCTTCCCTACAACCTTATCCTACCAAACATTCCAAGATTGATGTAGGCGCGGCCCCTTGCTCCCCCTGCCCCTAAATTAAGCCTCGATAGAGTAACAGAAGTGCTGGGACAAAGAAGAGGGAAGTGGAGTTTAAGCTGGGCAACAAAGGCTCTGCTACGAAAGCTGTCATGGCAAGCTTCTTGAGATCCCTTCGGGGTATTGTTAGGCTGCATTACTTTCTGTGTATTGCACCTCATACTATTACAGCCAACAGTAGCATTGCCCAGCTTCCCAACATCATCTTATAACACATCAAAAGGTGACTATAATCGTTACCTGTCATGACCCAATGCTGTCATTATGTATCACCGTACTACAATTTGCAGTGTTTTTGCCCACTGCCAGGTGTACATATGTCTGCTGATGTGCAAACTAGGGAGGGGCGCAGCGAAACCTACATTTTGGTGGGGGCTAACTAGTAATGAGAGGGACCCAACTGGTGATGGGCGGGCCATTTCAGAAACCGGGCAGGGCCAACATGCAGGCTACGCCCTCTCTCTTCTACCCCAAGGGCTGTCTGGCGTGGGGCCCAAACATCAAATGGTAGCAGCCCAGCATTACACACATGCGCACACACACAATTATACAATCACTCACTCATTTAAACATCCCATTTACCATAAGCTCGCTCATTTACATGAGCACCCAGCCCCCATACATCATACACTCATTCACACAACTAACTCATTCACAAACACATTAGATACACACTCCCTGCACATAAGCATACACACAGAATGGGCTAAGATGCAACACCCTTTAACACTGCCAGTTTCAGAAAAGGGTTCCCTCCCGTCTCTGCCTGACAAAAAGCAAGTGTGGGGCTGGGACTGCCCCCTTTTGTGTTATGCTCCAATAAATTGTGAGCTTTTGTTTCCAAAAGTAGAACTATTGTCTTTCTATTATTAGGGTAGTAAGCAGAGGTCGAAAGTGGTCAGGAGCGGTGCTCCTATACTTTTTATTTTTAAGGTTCACTGTTCCTATACTTTTATTTTAAAAAGAAACTGTTCTGGAATGGTTTTGTTTTAAAATAAAATTGAAGCAAGAATTTGAAGCTTGTAATTGTACTGCACTGAACCTACCCTTAAATAGCAGGTGTGTTTGTTTGGGGGTTTGGATTGTGTGTGGGAGAGGGTGTGCTGATGGGGTTTGTGGAGAGCCGGTGCCCGCTGGAGGGAACATAGTTCCACTACTTATTTTTATACACTTCGACCACTGGTAGTAAGGGTATGAACGACGGTCTGTTACAGCCCACACGGAAAAGGGGTGGGGGGGCCAATGGGGGTTGACACCGCTTTTCACATCAGCCCCTTTCCCCTCGATGTGAAAGAACACATAATGTTGTTATATGTTCACTCGCATCTGTGGGGAGGGGGCAGATGTGTGAATTTAATTTGTTAGGCAAAGAGGTGATGGAAGCTTATCTTGAAACTAGCAGTTTCAAAGTTTTGCTGTGTTTGTGCAAATAGATGTTTCTGCATGAAGACAGTAACACTTTAAAGCCACTGGTTTCAGGAAAGGCTTCTCTCCACTGTCTCTCTGTCTAACAAAAAGCAATGTGCGGACAGGGTCGGAATGGGCATACAATTGTCTCAGGCACCAATGAAAAAGTGGCCCACAGTGGCAAATGGCAATTCATTCCTTTTGTGACAGTTTGAGTAGTACCCAAGGGGAAGGTTTTTATAAAAATGTAATGCAAATTGTAATTTTAAATAATATTTATTCAGCAACACTGGTCAATACTGTTGGGGGCGGCTGCTCCGGATCACCGGGCAGCCCCATACACATGGGTTACTCAGGGTGGCAATCACGCCGCAGGTAAGGCAGTGGGGAGCACCTCACTGCGCTCCAGGTCACTGGAGCCCACACGTGGCTGGGGGCACCCAGCACACGACAACCCCGGCTCTGGGGGCAACCAGGCCGGGGTCCGCCACTACAGCCATGGTCACATGGCCTCCGCACTCCTTGGGACGGCGGTGCCCAGCAAGGGCACCGTCCTTGTGCTGGGCCCCGTCCTTGGGCCTACAGCACGCGGTATGGCGCCAGAGGGCACGGCACAGGAACGACACTGGAGTCAGTTTCAGTCTTGACTGATGAGCCGGAAGCAGCTAGTCTATTTTATTAACTTAGTTACATGGGTAACCATGTGACCACATCAAACACTCTGGGAGATACCATGCCCCCTTACAGGGGTGCCATGCAACAAATACCACTAGCCGCATGGTGAAATAACTTATCAAACTGTCCCACATGGGCCAAAAAGTGGGCCACTTTGACCAAAAAACTGTCCCACACTAGCATTTTGCATTTGTGGGCCGGGCATTGCCCTGTTGCGCTATAGGCCAGTCCGAGCCTGTGTGGGGAGGGGGGGGCTGCACTCCTGGTGCAACCAGGATATATGCAATAGCGGGATGTCGGAAAAGGGATTAGAAAGACAAGAAAGGGGTTCGAAGAGGGTCATGAGGGGCGGGACAAAAGGCACACGAAAAAAGTCAAATGGAGACCAACACCAAGAGAGAAGTACACAAATAGTAAGATTAGAAGTGGGGTGGGTAGGCCTGCCAGGGTCCAAGCATGAGAACAATGGGACCCTGTCTGAGCTGAGGCCCCGCCTACTTAAACCTTTAAAGCACTGGGCATGCGCCTTCGATCCCAGGATGTTTAGCACAGTTGCCTAAAAACTGGCTGAATGTCACGTGCGTGACATGGAGATCATTAGAACCTTTTTTAACCTTACAGTATGGAAAGGCGGGTAAGGGTGGAGGCGCGGAACGGCGTTATAGGCCAGTGGGTTAGGGTGGAGGCGCAGAAAGGCGTTATAGGACAGTGGGTTAGGGTGGAGGCGCGGAAAGGCGTTATAGGCCAGTGGGTTAGGGTGGAGGCGCGGAAAGGCGTTATAGGCCAGTGGGTTAGGGTGGAGGCGCGGAAAGGCGTTATAGGCCAGTGGGTTAGGGTGGAGGCGCGGAAAGGCGTTATAGGCCAGTGGGTTAGGGTGGAGGCGCGGAAAGGCGTTATAGGCCAGTGGGTTAGGGTGTGGTGAATGCGCACGGATCGACTGCTCCACAGACAATGGTCCTGGTTTTACTGCGAGCATTTGAACGACATTCCGCTGCTTGAAGGAGGCCTGGAGGACAAACAGTGCTAAGCACCAAATCTCGGGTAGACAAAAGGAGGAGGAGCGCAAACACAATCAAATGCCAGCCTTTGTTTCGGTTACCTGAGAAAAGATTGGGGTTTTGTTGTGGACATTCTTAACAATAGTAGAGGCAAGGTGACGGCAGAAACGATGGCGCAGGCTTGTTGAGGCTTGTCTGGGGGTGAGGGGGAGGGGAGTTAATGAATTACCCGCCGAATCAGTCTAACTGGCTAATTTAACATTGGAAACCCTGGCGTCCTCCCTCCCGGCTGCAACTGCTATCGAAATACAAACTCTGAAAATAAATATGTATGGAAAAAAACCGGTCGAGCCGGGGTCACCCTGCCAGGGCACGTAGCTCGGGTTGCACAGACAGCAAATGAACTGTCTGGGAGTCAGCTGGCAAAAGCAATGAAGACAATAAAAGGGTGCTTACCACACGTTGCAGGAAAATGGGCAGAAGACCACGTCACCGGGACACCACCCCCAGTGGAGGATTGGACCACATGGAACTCTGGAGATTTCCTAGTGGGCCGCTACACAGTGGGGGTAGGGTGCGGCCCGGCCCGCAAATCTTTGACGCATTTTGTTCTAAATATTCCAGAACCTTATTCGTTACTTATTTGTCAGTTCATTGTAATCTTTAACAACTTCGTACTATCTATGTAGGGGACAAATTGGGCCTGTATTTCGAAATTCCATTGGTCCTTGGTCCGATAACCTCTCGCCCCCACAAGCCCCGATTAGGTCGTTGCGGCTTCCACTCTACATTCGTTCACAGGGTGTAATATGGGGCAACGTTAAAAAACACATTTCAAGGGCCGCTTTTGGTTCCCTGTACACCGCTCCCCACACCTCCTTTAGTGCATGGCTTTCTACTGACAAATCGCCTGCAGTACGTCGTGTTTTGGTGCAGCGCTTTCAGCGCTGGCCGTTTCGGCGAGGCGCTTTGGGTGCAAGTCCCTTTAAGGTGGATCCTTTTGGCTAGGGTGACCAGATGTCCCGGTTTTGCCTGGACTGTCCCGGAATTGGTTGTTCTGTCCTCTTTTCTCAAGATTATGTTTCCATTGGAAAATGCAATGGTCCTGTTTTTTGTAGTAGGTCTTCATCGGTGGCAGGCAGGGATGTACACTCTCACACAGAATAAATATTGCATTTAATTAATTAAGGTAGTGGTAGTTTGTGATTAATTATAATATGGATTTGTTCCACCAGTAACACTTAAACCTCCTTTTCCTCCAACTGCTATTGAAATGTAGTGCCTTGAAAGCCATTTTCAAGAGTTAGTCGTACTTTTATGTTTGTTGCCCTGTCCCGGTTTTTTACTTTTTAAATCTGGTCAGCCTACTGTCGGAGGCGACCAGCAGTGCGCAGAGACCTGCCCTACAAGATATTGCGGGACACAGCAACCTATTTGTGCATGGAGCGGGTGCTCACATAGCAAGCAGCTCCATGTACTAACCAGATTGTAATGTCCTCTCTCTATGCCCACCCATAGGACTGGGAGGACAGGCACCCACCTGTCCCCTTTCTGTTATTGTTATTATCGTGGGTTGCGAACCATTACATAATGTAGGAGGCAGGGTTACCGCTCTCGCGTCAGTGTGGAGTTAATGTTTAAAGAAGTTACCCGCACCTTCGAGTCTCCATGTTTTATTTGACTCAAACATATTGCTTCCAGTTTACATTGATATCCGCAACCGCGGAACTAACATTAGCGACAAGGTCTTATCCACTGGGTGCCCCCATCACAGAAAAACACGGCGGTGGTCCCTAGGGTCCGCACTGGTCGCCAGAACCAGACGGAGCTGATATATGTCTGCCATTGCGTGATGCCTGCACAGCGGGAGAAATCGTTCCCCCGATCGGAAACTGCGGCCCATATCTACACGTTGCCTGGCAGCACAGGGACATATTTGCTGTGTGTCGGCAAGCCGGGCCAGCCCTGCAGAACCCTCGGACAGCATTTCACACGATGGACCGCCACAGAAGAAAGTCATTTCATTGTGGTCGCATCCTGTGTCCCTCAGACTGGTGCACCATCATGGAGGAACTTTGTGAACATTAACCAGAGCAGTCAGCCAAAAAGGAACACATGCTCTGGAAGGCCCTGTGCCCCACCTCCCACTCCACCTGGCCTACACATACAGTGCTGCCTCCTGAAAAGCACATGTGGCACCTGCCATCAATGAAACCGTCTCAAGCATCTTACGGTGAGCCTGCACTCAATCTTTTGTGCAAAAACCTGATCTACCATGTCGGCAATGAAGTGGACAGCAGTTCGGGAGAAGGGAGGTTATGAATCCCTACAACTCCATGCAATACAACCATTCGGCATTTCAGACACAAGCAGCCTGGCGCCAAGGTGGAAGAGATGGCTCAAGGAACTGAACATTTACATTGATGCAACAAGCGTCAGGGAAGAACGCCGCCTCAGAGGCATATTGTTACACTCGCTAGGAACCATTGTGAGAGATATAGTATTTGAAACACCGGAAAACTCGACTGACACGTTCCAGGACATAATTGACTCGCTCAATAATTATTTTGCCCCGTTAAAAACGTAGATTAATAGCGCTACATTTTCCACACATCTACGCAAGAGAAAGGGGAAAACATGGACTATTTCATCATGAGACTGCAGAGGAGTGCAAAGTACTGCGATTTCGACCGCTACTGCACAGAGGAGCCTTTAAAATCACAGGCCATTGCAGGATCTGAATCACCTGATTTTCCAGAAGAAATTATTCCAGAAAAGCAGGACATTCAAAGAAATTCTTGAACTCGCCAGGGCAGACTCTTCATTTCCTTGAAGACAGAATCATTAAGCAACATTAAAATTACACAGACTGCGTTGTCAGCATCCTTGTGGCCCGTGCACACCTCCAAACGCAATCATTGCTAGTGTTGACCTGAACCACCAATCCAAAGTAACTATCACTTATCTTGAATCTCCTTTAGTGAATTAAAATCATTTTAGCATATTTTCCCTTTCATGACAATCACATTCAAAAGTATTTTTGCCTGTGTTTAAAATCCTACCTTTTTTCTCTAAGCTTGCTGGGGGAACTGGAATTGAACTGCATTATTGATTGTATTCCTGAAACCTGTGTGCCCTCATCTCCACCTCTTTATATTGCATACTGAGGGGAGTGAGTAGTCACAGGGGAAAAAGTGACCATATTATCTTTTGATTGAAATCATATCGAGTATATTTCTGTGTTGCATTCTTTCCCATTATTGCATTTCCTGGAATCACATAAAGTATTTTCTGCTACTGTATTCTCCATATTCATACTCCTAAGTGATTAAAGAGATTGTTAATTTTGTAATATTACCCATTGTTGATTACCGTCCATATTCATAAGTGTGCTATTCAAATATTATTTTATTCATAAAAGTGTGATATATATATTGTTTAATTCTTCAAATAAATCTTTTAATTTGCAAAACAAACCTACTTCTTGGCTCAGTGAGGTCAGGGGGATTCAAAGAGAGGGGCGTTAAATAAGGGTTCATCATCCAGATTTAAAGAACTTTGACATAAAAATATATAAATAAGGGCTTCCATTGGGCCTCCCATCCTAAGTATTGACTTAGTTGGATTTCTGGATTGAAGTCACTTACAGAATGGGGGCTCGTTGCGGGAGTTCTGGATTAGATCTACCACTTGTGCAGCTTAATACAGTGTGCTAACTAATAGGATACATAAATCCCGTTGGGCTACTACGCTGTGTTACTCTGTAAAAGCACCCCTCAAAAAGGAACACTCTCAGGAAATGGTCTGTTTTGCAAAATAAAATAATAAACTTCTTTAAGTCAGGAAGGAAATCAATTTCCAGAATGGTGACATTGGTAGATATCACGATAACTAGAGAGCACCTTTTGCATAAGTTGTTTGTGAGAGGTGAATGGACTGAGCAGGACCAGAATGTGTGGTTGCAGGCAATCACACAACAGATCACTGCAACTGGGTTAGATACCTGGAAAGATCAGGGTCCCTTACACGTGGCACAGAGTGAACTATATATGGCCCCTAAGGCCAAGGATGAGCATGACAAGATTGTCAGGATAGCGGCATATTTATATTTATATATGGGAGCCATACAGGACAAATGTGCTGAAGGCCAAGATCTGGCAAGTAGGCAACTGATGGCATTAGAGAAGGCCCAATCTGACCTGGACTCTTCTTAGCAGAGGCTGCCGAGGAGACCGGAGGCAGAAAACAAAAGTAGGCAGTATATCATTAAAATAAAAGAGGACATTTTCATGCAACAGGAAAGGGCAGACCAGGATACCAGAATTTTGGCATTGCAGAAGGAGTACCAAGAAGGTTTGAACTCCCTACTGCAGAGCCAGAAAAAGCTGGAGCAACAACTGGATTTCAAAAGGGCATGCACAGAGCAGGTAGCCACCCTGCAAAGCCATCTAGATAGAGTGAAGGCAGAGAGCAATAAGCTGATTTTGAAAGACCTGGACACCCAGGCAGAATTTGAGGAAGAGTGCCAAAAAGCTGGTGCCCTTCAAAGGCAGAGCGACGACCTGGCGGCACAGAGGCAGGCTCTTACTCAGGAAAGGGATACCTCAGGCCAGGAAGTCTGTAACTTTAAAGTGAAGCTGGAAGAAAATCACCTGGCCCTCCAGGGACTGGGTGATCTCCAAAAAGAGCATCAAAACTTCTTGGAGCACACCAGGAGGGTGGAAGATGCTCTGGCAAGAAAGGAGCAGGCCAGTAGGGATGGGACTCAGGAGGTAACCCTCCTGCAGCAAAGACTGGCCCAGTACTCCAGGACCAACCGGGAAGCACAGAGGGAAAATGAGGCTCTCTGTCAGTACAATGATAGGCTCCAGCGACAGGTTGCCATGTAAGAGAGACTGATAGAGTCTAGTAAGGCCTTGATTGAGGAGAAGAAAGCTCAGACTCTTGCATGGCAACAGGGAGCAGGGGCTGATAGAGATGAGGTTCGCTGGGAAAGGGAAACACCTGAGCATAACCTCAGGAGCCCTAGTACCAGAGGCCTTCATCTCTCCCAGTCCCTGGATTCTGCCACCCCCATGTCTCCTGGCGCACATGAGCCCAGGGCCACGGGGATGGCATATTACTATCCAGTCAGAAGCATGGGGCTCATAGGCCAGTACCTCCCAGGAATGGATGGGTGGGCATCCGGGCATGGGCACCCAAGTACAGTGCAATTTAGTGGGGAACCCCAGGAGAGTAGGCCCACTAAGGGCATCCTGAAAACCTCTGCCCAGTTAGGTTATTGGGGGGGCACCCATCAAATCCTGGGAGCAAGGAGGAATCAGAAGACTCCTCTGAGCGTCCCAGGACACAGGAGACTAGGTCCCCACATTCTGCCAGCCTTTCCAAGGCTCACAGAATCCGGGAAAACATGGAAGATCAGACGGGCACCTCTGGGAGCAATGCCTCTGAGTCAGAGGATGAATGGACCCGGGTTACCCAAACCAAGAAGGCCAATAAGGCAAAAAGGGCCTTGCTTAAGGACCCCTTAAAACAGATTAAGGCAATAAGGAGTGTCATCACCCCTTATCACAAGAACGCCAAGTTCTTGTGGAGATGAGGAGAACCACCTCTGGTTCCGGAAGCACCTCAAAACCTTCCTCTTTGCTTTTGCTTTCTCTCTCCCTCTCCCCTGCTGAACAGCTAATTCATTCTTCACTAAACTGCACTGATCCTGCAACTGGACCACTCTAAACTGCCTTCGGTCCTGGGCCCAGCCACTGATCCCCTGCAACCCCTCTGCACTGCGGGACTGTCTCTGTATCCCTACAGCCCCCCCCCCTTCCCCAGCACTTGTTCTGCACTTACCTTGCACTTGCCACCAGCTGGCCCTTTTTTATTTATTACTTTACGCCACTTACCTTTACTGCACTTCCCCCCCTCCCCTTCCCCTTGCACTTTTTCCCCCTCCCCCACCCCTGCACTTGCGCGATCTGAATGACACCTGGCCTAGTAGGATCGTTTGTTATGTCTCCCCTTGTTCCTCCCCTCCCTGCCTCGTCGCGCCTTGAAACACCTGTGTATAGGCGCGTTACAAATACCATATCATATCATATCATATCATATTCTGTGTGGAAACACATAGAGCTCTTTGAGCAAATGATGGAGACTTTCCATTTGAAAGACAGCAGTAGCTGCATTCAGTACGTCAAATGGACATTCTCCCCAGAATACTCCAGTTTCTTTGCAGGGCTGGAGAGCCAAAATCATTCAAGATGGCCCACATAAAGGGCGGCCATCTTAAAGCACTTTTCTGTTCACAGAAATCCCCAAGAGGCTCGTAAGGCAGCCTACAATTTGCAATGTGGGGAGGATCAGGCCCCGCAAGCATTTTTCCAATAGTTGAAGCGTGCCTTTGCGCAGACTACAAAAAGGGTGATCACGGACAGTAAAGAATTTGTTAATACGTTTTCCCATGCCTTACCCAAATACATCATGACCCAGCTAGTGAGAGATATTAATGAGAAAAGGTCACTAGACTGGGTCATTGAACAGGCTACCCAAATCTATGAGGTGCAGAAGCCCATAGAAAATAAAAATAATGCTCAGAAAAGCCCCAAACCGACCAGCACCTCTGCTGCTGCCAAGGTGGCAGAGGTAAAGGTTGCCCCCATTTTAGATTTGGAGATGGGGTGGCTAAAAAACCTGCATACACAGAATAATTCTAAGCCCAGAAGGCCCTCGGGCCAGTCACAGACAGGGAGTCAAGGAGGTAGTCCCACAAATGGGGTCCCTCACTCCCCTGACTATGTAAGTCCCTGCTACAAGGGAAACCAACCCATCCTAGGTTATGTGTGGACTCCTCCAGCCCAAGGGGGGGATCCAACCAATCACCTAACCCAGGGAACTTCCCTGCCAACTTCCCCCAGGAGGGCAGAAATTCACCAAATCCTGGGCAGAACCTTTTCCCCAGGTATCCACAAAATTTCCAACCCCAAAATCATCCATCCTTCTTTCCCCACTTTCCTGAGCCCAGACAACCTAATCCGGGAGAGGGGAGGCCAAGGGTGGAGGGGTACCCAAATCTTCCCAACCCAGGGTACTACCAGAGAAGGGATAGCTACCCTTCCCGGGATCAGCTCAGGGGAGAAAACAGAACCCCGTATCAGCCTGAGCGGGTTTCACAGCTCGAGCGCCAGGTCCAAAACATGGCACAGGATCTTGGGTTGCATGCTTAGGGCTCAGCAGAACCCTCAGATGAGCATGCCAGCACAGAATGCCCCAAACTCTGGACCTGGTGCTCCAGAACAATGACAGGGGCAGCACCCCGACAAACCACCGGTTCCCAGGGAGGAGGCACAAGGGGAAAGGGGGTGTGAAGCCTTGGAGGAAGCTTCCTTCCTCACTTGTAAACAGCCCCGGAAACCCAGGAACCGGAAACAAAATCTCCTGCCCCTGAAAGCCTGCCACCCAAGGAGCAGATGGGGGTGGGTAGGAGAAACAAAGGACCCAAACAGATCCATTTTGAGGAGGAGGTAAAAATCTTCCAATTTGAAGGAGAGGGATCCTCAGAGGATCCTGGGAAAAGGATCTTCTCCTTCAGAGATGGGGGAACTCCTCCCAAAGAAAAATGGGTCCCTAGGGATTCAAATCCAGACTGGGTAGATGTGGGGACTGAGCTAGCGCCACCCATCATCCCATCCCAGAACCAACAGCATGAAAATCCCCTGGTTCAAACCCATCATGGTGACTGCCTCCAAAAAGGGGGGGGCGGCCCAGAACCGGAACCAGGTGAACTCAAAACTTCTCCTATCTCCAGTTGCCAACTTTTTCTTTCAGATTCCCAAGACTCCCCACAGAATTCTGCCCAAATCTCTTCTCCCTCAATGTCCAAAACCAGAAAATTAGCACACCAGTTGTCCAAAAATGTGCATTATCTGTGCCCCCTTGCGGACAAGGAAGGAAGATACTATGCCCCGGTACAAGTACAGGGGCAGGGTACAATTTTGGCAGTGGTGGACACTGGATCCCAAGCTACCCTTCTGTCCAAAAAGGCCTTTGATGAACTAAATTCAGGAAGGGGGGAGAATTACCAAATTCCTCTCACCTCTCTTCCTGGACAACATCAGAACTTTGACGGGAAGGAAATTCCCGTCGAGGGAACTGCGGATTTGGACATTAAAATTGGGCGACACAAGGTGAAACACCCGGTCATAGTAGTGTCTCCAGAGGGCACCCCTTGTTTACTGGGGAATGACCATCTGAGAAGGTTGTCACCCCTAATAGACTGTGTAAACAAGGTCCTCTGGACCCAGACTAGCCGACCAATACAATTGAAACAGAGTGTCAACCATGTTAGTTTAAACGGCACATGCCACATGGTTGAACATAAATCTGACCAAGTAGAATTTCACTTCCAGAACAATCAAACTATAGACGTGAAAGTAATAGTAGTAGGACAACAGACTGGTGATGGGGTGTCCTCACTATTTCTGAAAATCAACCTTCCTTCCAGTTTAAGGTGGTATTCCACACTGGAAGGAAACACTCTGAAATTCTTTACCAATCCACAATCAGACATTCCCACTCATTCTCAATCGCTTTGCCATTAGTTTGGTCCTAATAAACTTCAAGGCTTGGTCCCGATTAGCGGATAATCCCATGGGCTTTGATGATCCAGAGAAAGCATTTAGGTCAGCTCAATTGCTACCTTATGCAGTTGAAATTCAGATTGGAGAGGAAGTCACCATCCCAGAAAGGACCCGATAATTCTCCCTGGAAGTGAAAGTTAAAAGAGGACAGAAAATGAAAAACCCTGATGCCTATATTCATCTAAATGCTTCTCTCCAACAGCAACGGCTGGGGGTAAACCCAACACCACTAGTCAATGTAGAACATGACACCATTCCAATAGAGGTGGATAACAGCGACTTAAAGAGTATCACTCTAGCAGCAGGCACCATTATTGGAATGGCGGTTGATGACCGACATTTTTCCATTGATTTAGGCAATGAACTGTTAGGACCAATCCCCAAAGGACTGTTTTGACAGTGACAGTGATGACAACACAGCACCAGACAGGATCTTTACCCAGCATGGGGGGAACATCCTGGTGTAGACTTCCTGCCCTTATGGTAAAGAAGATGTGACTTGTGACTTCAGAAGGGATGAGGTGATTTTCCAGGTCCATGAGGGCTGCCTTTCCCACCTGAAGCCACCAGTCCAAATCAGCACTCTGACCAGGGACTTCTCCACCCAGCTGGAGGGGGCCGCTGAGATAGCGAAACCAGAAGTCTTTCCAGGTTTCAGGCAGATGGTTGAAGAGAGAGTCAACCTAGCTGATGCCTGTGTGACTCTGGAGCAGAAGGAAAAGTTGAAATAAGTTTTCTTGGATTTTCAAGATCTCTTTGCGGTGGACTCATATGACTGTGGTCGCACCAACATCCACACAACAACAATTCCCATGGACCCTGGTATGACTCCAGTGTTTGTGAAGCAATATTGCTTGCCTCTCGCATCAATGGAGTCCCTGACTGAAATCATTAAGAACCTTGAGTCCCGTGGGATAATTCGTCCAGTCCACAGCACCTTCAATATCCGGTGCTGGGGATATTGAAGACAAAAGGCCAGTGGAGACTCTGCACCGACCTTAGGGAGCTCAACAAACAGGCCCATGCTTCCCGATGACCTCTTCCCACATTGACCAAGGGCTGGCCCAGATCCAGGGGTCACAGGTATTCACTGCAATAGACCTGACCAATGGATACTGGACTGTACCTGTCAGTAGGGAGGACCAATACAAGCTGGCTTTTACCTTTGGGGGCCAGCAGTACACATGGACCCGGACTCCCTTCGGATACATCAACTCCGGCAATTAATTCAACATTTTCCTACAGAAGGCCATACCCGACCTGGGTGCCAGGGGTAACCTGGCTTATCTAGATGAAGTCCTCATCAAAAGCTCAACTGTTGAGGAACACATAGCAGAGATTCGTTATGTTCTGACGCAGTTGAGGGCCGCCGGAGCAAAACTTTCCTTTCAGAAAGCACAATGGTGTAGAACCCGTATTAATTTTTTGGGGCATGCGATTACTCCTCAGGGTCTCTGTCCCCAGGAAAAGAAAGTGGAAGCCCTCCAGAAACTGAAGGACCCCCCAAATCTGTGGAAACTACGGAGTCTCGTTGGACTGACTAATTGATAGATTGACATTTATTTCTATTTCTATTACACTAATTACAGCATAAAGTTCATTGAGGGCTACGCAGAGATCACCAGACCCTTGATTCATCTTTTGAAGGTGGGGGTCAAGTGGGAATGGGGTCCAGAACAATCCGAGGTAGTAAGACAACTCAAAAGAAGCCTCTCACAAGCACCTTGCCTAGTTTACCCTGTCAGAAACAAGGAGTTCTTCTTGGATACAGGGTTCTCTAATACATGCTTGACTGCAGTATTATACCAAAAGCATGACAAGGTCAATAAAGTAATCTCCTATGCGAGTAAAACTTTATCCTCTGTGGAGGAAAAATGCAACGCCTGTGAGAAGGCACTCCTGGCAACGGTGTGGGCATTGAAGAATTACCGCCCGTTTATCCAGGGGGAACACATCATAGTGGAGACCTCCACACCAGCCTCTGCAATATCTCCAAAGTGACAGAATCCGGGCCGGAAATGTGAGTAATTACTGAATTACTTCCTGGATTCGGTCAATGCAAGGCTTTCCTGTGGAGGTCAGATATGGCCAAAACAAGAAGAGTCCCCTCGCGCAAGGTCTGGCTGATTTGCATGATTGTGCCAGAGAAAAGTGTCTTGAGGACAAAAGTCTAAAAATCAAGGACAACATGGAGGCATACCTCAATTCCCCACACAAATTCTTTGAAGAAGACCAGTGTGAAGTAATGCCCACTGTCTATGTGGATGGATGCTCTTACCATGTTGACAACAACGGGGAAAAAGAACTTGTGGCTGGCATAGGGAATGCTCGAACCCTCGACTGGGTACAAGATTGGCCCCCGAAGTAATCAAGTGGCAGAGTTGATGGCTGTGCATCAAGCCATCCTCACTGATGTCCAACATCAACTCCACGAACTGGTCATAATCACAGATTCGGATTATGTACGGAACGGGTTCGTGGAGCACCTGGTTAATTGGAAAACCAGAGGCATGTTATGTGCTAATAACAAACCCTTGAAACATGGGAAGTTAATTCAAAATATTGATTACCTGGTCACCTCGACTGGGATGACCATCTACTGGAAAAAGATCAAGGGTCATTCCAAAGTAGAGGGACCAGACAAAACTGGAAATGACTTAGCTGATCAGCTGGCCAAAACCAGGGCCATCCAAGGGGATCTAATAGAGATTGAGTCCCTGTTGTGGGAAATCCAGGTCACTGCTATCACTAGGTCCCAGACAAATGCTCACAATGATCTTTCAACTGCACAATGGAGTAAGGAGACCCCAGATGCTGATTTGATTACGGCTCAGAAGGGGGATCCAATCATTGTTAAGTTTTATCAACACATTGAGGACCCTGAGAACTTTCCCCTGATGGATAATGATTACATTGGGAAAGAGGACCTCAGAGTGTTGATGAAATGTCCAAAAATGTTCCGAATCCAAGACGGGTTGTTGGTAAAGAAATCCCTAGCTGGCCATGATCAGTGGTTGGTTCCTACCTCATTCCGAAGCCTGATGTTAAGTCACGCCCATGATGCGGCCACAGCTGGTCATAGGGGGTTTCACACAACACTGGAAATCTTAAGAGAGGTTGCATACTGGCCATACATGGGGCAGGACCTCGACCAATACTTGAAGGGGTGTCTTGTGTGTGCACAATTTCAGCCAACATCCCTCACACACCGTGCGCCTCTCCAAAAGAGGGGGATGACACTGCCATGGTCAGATTTGCAAGTATATTTCATTGGGCCCGTGATTCGCTCCTCTAGGGGAAATAAGTACATGTTGACCGTGACATGCTTGTTTACTAAATGGGTGGAATATCTCCCGGCCCCAAACTGCAAGGCAGAAACAGCAGCTGCTTTGATGATCAACCACATCTTTTAGCGTTTTGGACTACCCCAAAGGGTTGAGTCAGACAGAGGTAGCCATTTCATCAGAGAAGTAATGACAAAGATGTGGGAGATACTTGGGGTTAAAAGGAAGCTACATATTGCTTACCGGCAAGCCTCTAGTGGTGCAGTGGAACGTTACAACAAAACCATTGTGAGCATATTAAAAATAATTGTGGCAGATTCTGGGCCAAGTTGGGATATTCGTTTACCTCTTGTCCTAATGGCCATCAGATCTACTCCTTCATCTGCAACTAAATTGTCACCATTTGAGCTGATGACTGGACGCAGGATGGTGCTTCTCCAGCATCTGCTCTACAGGACCAATGATCAATGCCTCCACAACTCATGAGTATGTTGAAAATTTAACAAAACACCTTCAACATGCTTTTGGCTCTGCTCAGCGAAATCTAGAAAGATCAGACGACAGCATGAAGACCCACTATGACTTGAAGACTACTAGGAAAGAATACAATGTAGGAGACCGGGTTTACTTATACAATTTCCAAAGGAACCCGGCCAAACAGTGAAAATGTCTGCCTACCTGGAGGGGACCTTTTGAAATTTTAGACAAGATCTCACCAGTCGCCTACAAGATCCTCATCCCCAAAGGCAGTTTGGCGGAAGGGGAAGATAAGTGGGTCCATGTTAATCAGCTTAAGTATTGCCATCCCAGGCATACTCTGCAGCAACTGGAGGAGTCCTCTGGAACCCCAGAGGGGGCCACTCCAGATCCATAAAATTCCAACCCTAAAATATTCCACATATAGTCTATAAAATACAATAATAAAAATACAAATGTCTCCTGATTTATAAAATGTATATGCCCGCCCCACTACATTAATAGTGGTGGGGAAATGTCTATGAATATGTTTTGGCCTTTTTGCTTTGTCATCCTTGGAGAGAGAAACCATGGAGACTGACCAAGGAGGACGACCCGGGGACCGGGAGCAAAAATCAGAGGGGCCTAGGGTATCGCTCAATACTCCCATCAGGACTGGCGAGGAGAACCAAGCGATCCACCCCTGATGGAGGAAAAGACGATGAACTGTGCCATTTGTGGAATCCGGAGAGATGAGGCTGACATCCCAGTCTTGCGAAGTTCCATCAATGAAAGATCAATGGCCATTGCAAGAGGGGGGGCTTGTGGGATGTATCAACCCACTCATCCAAGCCCTGCAACATCACTCTGCATTGCTGGCAGCAGAAACATCATAATGGCCACTGGAAAGCATGCTGCTCACCAGAAATCACCAGAAAATGCGCAGTGAAAACCTGAAAAATAGGCTGCCATCCACTTTTGCCTATCTTAGTGAGCACAGGAGATCACTGCCTAAAACCACCATTGGGCTACCCACAAAGCAACCTGAATCCACTTGGAAATAGCAATGCTGACTGAAAAAGAAACAGAGATAGTTTCAAAAATCCGTTTTCTTGGGTGTCAAATTGCTAAAATCATGGCTCACAAACCACCCTAAAAGATCCAACCTCTTTGTTGGGTGTTCCACATCATTTACTGCAAGAATCCACACAAATACAATGTCAGCAAAAATCATATGTTTTCAGAACAAAATCCTATTTTAAGGATACTGATGGAAAGACAGCTGTCAAAAATGGGTGTAGTACCGTTGCTCACCTCTACCAGAAATCCAGCATTTTAAAACTATTTTGGGTAAAGTTGAACATGGAACCTCAAACTATGCCAAAGAAGAGAATTCCATCAAAATGCCATATAGAGTGCCACACAGTGATTTCATTGTTGAAAAAGACTTGATTTAAAGATATGTTGCTTATTGTAAGTTTATAAATGTATTTTTCTTTACAAGGAACTATGTTGCAATTGACCAGAAGGTAATCTGATTTAGTTAAAACTTCAAGAGGCCTTCTTTTCATGAGAACCCTTCACACCTTGGGCCTTCCCACCAACAGGAGAGGATATCGCATTGACATGTAAATCAGGAGAGGAGGGGATTTTCTCTGCAGCCGGAAGGAAGGAACAATGGGGGCTTTGGGATGAATAGGAATATGCTGATTTGGGTGTAACTGGTCAACAACTGCTCTGGGAGAGACAGAATATGTGACCTCTGAGGCAGCCAGATCCTGGAGGCGGAGACAAACCATTGTGGATTCAGATAGTCCAGCAAATATATGTTTTTATAAAATTGCTTAATACAAAGTGTACCAAGCTGACAAAAATGTAAAACTTTGAGACGGTTAAAATGAAAAATTCACTCACAATTTAAGACTAAGCTGGACGCTGTGTGATGTTCTGAGACTAAATCCCAGAATGTATTCATATTGTAGATACAGTGTTTATGCTAGAAACATACAAACTTACAGTAATATGCTCAGAGAGGGTGTCTATGCCTGTGTAAAAATTGGTGCCGAACCAATATTGGGAAACCCACCAAAAGAGCGAATAAGTGGTCATTTCTGAACCCAAGCTTGTAGGAACATGGGACTTGAACAGAGACATGCCTTAATTAATCTGTGATGTGTATATGTATTATGAACAACTTGTGTATCTGGGAAATATGTTTTTTGGGGAAAAATAGATTTTCTATGAAAAAGCAAATGGGAGCGATTTCAGTTAAGCAATAAACACAGCATCACTCTGACTTATTCTGACACGCTGATCCTTTCTCCAGTCAGGTGACAGGGAATTCTCTAACCTATCAAATCCTTAGAGGGTTGGGCATAGAGAATCAGACTACCCACCCACTTTGGAAACACATAAATAAGGACTCCTAGGACAGATGAAAAACACACTTTTTTAATTGAATTTAGCTGAGAAACTCAACTTTTATCAAATTTAACATTTCATTAACATTTTACAAAATTAAAAAATTAAAAACCAACTTATCAATCTTTTGTGAGGAAAAGGAAACACCAAATGTACAAAATTCCAAATGTACAATATTCCAAATATACAAAAACAACAACAATACAAAACAACAATTAAGCTCTCAACGAAAGAAAACAACGCACCCAGATCAGTCACAAAATAGAGCAAGCATAGGAATAATCAATTAATATAATCAAGATAAAATAGAAGGAGGTGATCTACCGAAAATTAAGACACCTACATATGCACATAAGAATATTTACATGTTATAAAAATGGAATTAAAAATTCACCATTAGAACTCTTTCCTATGCATGAACAATTTGTAATAACAGTTTAGGAGGTCTATAAGACCTTCGAAAAAGAGCAAAACTTAATAGATTTTCCTCAGACAAAACTGACTGCGTTACATTGTAACTATGTAAACTGGATCCACTTACATTTATTTTGCTAATATCCTCACCGCTCATAAACTTTTAGGTTAAGATTGACACTGGATCCACATTCAGATTTAAAGCATTCAAGAAGTTAAATGTTGCAATGCGGATACTGATGATTTTCGTAGATAGGATAGTTGGCCATCTGTGCTCTGGGGCCATCCAGCCAAAAAAAGTCAAATGTTTCCAAAAGAATTTGGCTCTTAGATCTATCAATGCTGGACATTCCACTATTAGATGTTTCAAAGTCTCCTTAATAGTTAAATCCGCACAAAATCTGGAAAAGTTCACTTCTCCATTAAGGAGATGTCTTCTTGATAAAACATCTCTAGTGGGTATTAGATTAAAACGGAGGCGCAGAATACAAGATCGTACCTGAAGTGAGGGAGCTCTAAACAAGTAACTTTCCAAATCTCTTAATTTTTTGTGTGCAAATGCATTCGCATCGAAATATTTATAGCCAAGACACAGATTTCTGGTTATAATCCAATCCCTCTTAAAGATTTTATCTTTAGCTCTAGTTGGGTTCATGACGAGAGTCTCAATACTCACATCTGCCTTTGCGAGGGTTTTCATAATATGTTTTGACCAAGTGCCCACAAACCTATGAGATGATGTTAACATATGGACAGAAAGAGTTGCCAAGATATTATCTGTCTGTGTGTATGTTAGACATTTGCGAAAAAGGGCGCATAGCCGCCACTCATATTCCGCCGTCATAGAGGTAAGGCCCAACTCATGTCTCAGCCATGGACCTGGTACACACTGCGGCAAATGTAGAACTGCCCGGCAAAATTTAGCTTCTAATTTATTTAGAAAGGATGTTTTGATTATGTTTTTCATCTCCAAGCCATAAAGTATTTTCGGCAGCACTTTCTGTCGCCAATAAACAATTGCACAGCTAATTGAAAATTTGCCATACTTGTATAGTATCAATCTTGTCTGCGAAATTGTTGAGATTAGTTTACATTCAAGAGACCTCAACTGTGAGTCAGTTTGCACAGAACCGTCAACCAGAACCCCCAAATACATATAATTCTCAACCACCTCAACACTAGCATTTTTGATCTTCCAATCCATCTTTACCCTTCTAGTCATTTTCGGTGCATAATACACTATCTGTGTTTTTTTCATGTTTAGCACCAGTTCATTAGCATCCAAATATGAACTCAGTGATGACAACAAAAGTTGGAGACCTATGAGAGTTTTAGAAATTAACACCAGGTCATCAGCATACCACAATGCCTTGATTGTTACACCATTCATCTTTGGAGAATCTGATTGCACCTGAATAAAAGCCTGCATCACATCATGGATGAAAAAGTTGAATAGGGCCGAAGCAAGGATACATCCCTGCTTCAGCCCTCTTGAGGTAAAAATTGCTGCCAATAAGAGACCCATTACTGACAACCTCACCTTTATTGATGTCAGTGAATGCAGGCCGAAAATGATATCACACAAGGTGGCAGGATACTTTGCAGCTTGAAGCTTGACAAATAGTTTCACTCGAGACACAGAATCAAAGGCAGAATGGAGGTCGACAAAGGAAAGATAAAAGGGTTGTTTTAGTGTCTGAGCCTGTGATTTTAATGCATTGAGTGTTAACAGATTAACCACTGTACCCAACACACTCTTTTCCACTACTCAAACTATTCTTGCGAAGCACCCTGACGGAAGACTCCAGACTCCAGATAGATCCAGACTCCAGACTCTAGAACCAAACTCTAGAACTTTGAAGCAGAAAGGCCCAATCCCAAAAGCTGAACTCTTTTCGGCAGGCCTCAGAATCTTTTGCAACCTGATTCTAACCCCTAAACTTCCACACGGCCTAACCAAACCATTCAACAGCCAGGCTGTGCTGTTTGCTTCTACCTAAGAACCCTGTGCTAGAACTGAGGTGCAGACCCAGAAAGCAGAGCTGTATCCAGACCCGTCAGATCCAGTTCAAGAGGCTGCAGACCGCCGTGCAGTGCTGAACGCAGACCAGAGTGCCTGAGACCTGTCCGGTGGCAAGAGTGAAGCCAAACCCTTGACCAGATCTTTGACGAGGCCCGCTCCATTCTAAAGCCTAGGAATAAGTATCTAGTCTAGAACTGTGCATAGTCATCTCTTAGTCTAAAGTAATCTTATCCCGTCCATTTCAACCTATCCAGAGCTGCATTATAGAATCCTGTGTCCATCCTGTTGATTCCAAATCTGTAAAGCGCAATCTGTCATATTTGAAATCTTGACTTTATTTCCGAAAATCTACCTTCACAAAACCCTCCGTAACTTTTGAACCGTACGCCCTAGAACTGAAATTCACGCACGCGGAAAAGTTGCAGCGAATTGCAATTTGGCTCAATTTCATTTCTGTCAAAATAGCTGCTTCTTGCTTTCCACTGCTGAATTTTGTTTTCAATCTGATAATCATTCCTGAATCATTACTAGTGTTGACCTGAACCAATCCAAAGTAACTATCACTTATCTTGAATCTCCTTTAGTGAATTAAAATCATTTTAGCATATTTTCCTTTTCATGACAATCACATTCAAAAGTATTTTTGCCTGTGTTTAAAATCATACCTATTTTCTCTAAGCTTGCTGGGGGAACTGGAATTGAACTGCATTATTGATTGTATTCCTGAAACCTGTGTGCCCTCATCTCCACCTCTTTATATTGCATACTGGGGGGAGTGAGTAGTCACAGGGGAAAAAGTGACCATATTATCTTTTGATTGAAATCATATCGAGTATATTTCTGTGTTGCATTATTTCCCATTATTGCATTTCCTGGAATCACATAAAGTATTCTCTGCTACCGTATCCTCCATATTCATACTCCTAAGTGATTAAAGAGATTGTTAATTTTATAATATTACCCATTGTTGATTACCGTCCATATTCATAAGTGTGCTATTCAAATATTATTTTGTTCATAAAAGTGTGATATATATATTGTTTAATTCTTCAAATAAATCTTTTAAACCATTTAAACTACTTCTTTGGCTCAGTGAGGTCAGGGGGATTCAAGAGAGGGGCGTTATATAGGGGTTCATCATCCAGATTTAAAGAACTTTGACATAAAAATATATAAATAAGGGCTTCCATTGGGCCTCCCATACTAAGCATTGACTTAGTTGGATTGCTGGATTGAAGTCAATTACAATACGGTGCAGTGACTGTTCCAGCTCTGCAGCTGCGAGGCACAGAGGGCGCACTCTGCCCCTGCTGTAGCCATTGTGCTCAAAGAGAAAGTGATGTATTTTCCTGAGAGATCTTCCATTCAAGTGAATTAGTTCAAAGTGATGTCTTACTTTGCAGCTCCTATCAGAAAAAGATGGTCACTATTTTTAAACGTATGCATGCATATTGCTGAAACTTTTGCAATGTTAAAGGACTGACTATATATTGTTGAGACTATCCTAACAGAATGTTATATATACTTCTTCTTTAGAAAATCACATGCCCCTGATGAAGAGTGAATGGCACTCGAAACGTGTTGGTCCCCCCTTGGCAACCTCACCATGAATAAAATGAAGATTATTTTGTGATAAATATCTGACTGAAGTTCTATTCTTGAAAATTTCTTGATGACTAGATACCACATATGTTATTATGTGAATTACATATGATTGACAACTTTGAATCAATCATTGCTTAAATTATATACGTTATTGGTCTGGTTTTCCAGACAAAGTATAATGTGCAGGGGACGCGAGTTCCTGAAATGGGAACTTTTTCTTTGTTCTTCCAGTTAGTACAACCTAGGTGTCAAGGTTGTCTTTCTCTCCCCTGCACCTTTAACTCTATCTTTAACACACTACTTTAGAAAAACATAAATTAATCCAGCTCTCCCAACAAACAGCATTAAAAAAAGGGTGTGCTAGGAGTGTTTATCTTCTTTTTGCACGTCGATTTCCTCGCAAGCGGTTGGCATCATATCCTTAATACCAACACCCCAGCCATTGAAATGTCATTGTCGAAAATAAATACCTTGACTGATAAATCCGCTACTACCTTAGCATTCACGGATGAAGAAGCAGAGAGGATCCTAGGCCTAATCAAGGACACCAGCAAAGAGGCAACCAATAGAGAAAACCCGGACATCCTTATACAGAGACTGGAACGACTCAGGCAAAGGGAAATCTCACAAAAACGACATGCTATGACTCGGACTCAATATTATAAAGCGAAAAGAATCCCCAGGGGACTGCGTGTCTACCTTCGCCCGACATTATGCAAATACAATAGAGAGTTTGTCAAGAGGTGGGAGCACATCCTAAATAAATGTTCCTTGGATTTGATACTTTTGACCATAGAAGAACTGGCCAAATTGTTCAACACTATTAATCAAGAAATAGAAGAGGTATCTATGCAGCTTACCAAACTTAAATCTGCCACAGAACTACAAAAAATCCTGGAATACACAAATTACAACCAGGATATTTACAAACAGGACATTGAGCAGTGCAAAATGTGCAAATTCCAACATGACACCTTAGACTACGCCAGAGAAATTGTCTACTCGTGGCAGGAATATTACGGGAACTACAAACCAAGACCTAGTGCACCAGGACTGCTGAAGAAACCGACATCTAATAATAACACGGACAGTAGCGAGATCACCTTTGGTGAATTAGAAGAACAGCCGAGCATGAGCTCTGCCAGCATTGGATAAATTCCTATAACAACAGTTCCTCCAGTTGCATTACCGAGAGACATTGATATAACGGTACCTACGGTCCTTCCTCCTCGTTTTTTAGGAGACGTCAGACCAAACGAGGCCAAAAGAAAACCAGGCAAAAGAACAAATGAAATCACCACTAATTACGAATATTTCATCAAGGCTACTATCGAAATCTCAAATTGACACACTAAGCCTTGGAATCTCGTTCATTCCTACCAATTCCACTAATTTATTTGAAGAAGAGATTAATTTATTTAAATTAATCCGTAAAATGGAATTGAAGATCTTTTTTGACAATCTGGGTAAAACAGCTTCAGCAAAAGAACATGACTACTTAGAAATGAGAAATAAAAGCACATTTCATCCGCAAGTTAACAACCCATTGGTGTATCTGTTTAAAACAAAAACAACCAAAGATTTGAGGAGAATCAAATATGATCTATCTAGAAAACAAAATATCCGTAAACATCAATTGAAAATTATCAAAGATTTACCAGAAGACAATACACTGACTATTAAACAGGCAGACAAAGGCGGTGCTCTTGTACTCATGGATACTAGCCTGTATAATGCAGGCAGTCTAAAACTGTTAGAGGATAGACAAACATATCTTCCACTGGAGAATGACCTTACCAATAACATCCATAATCTAATCATACAAGCAAGTTTATCTGACCGGATTTCAGATAGAACAGAAGATTTCTTGATAAACAAATTTCCAGTCATTCCAGTATTTTATGGACTACCCAATATGCACAAGAATATCAATGACCCTCCATTCAGACCAATTGTCGCTGGTACAAATAGTATATTCCAACCACTGGCAATATATCTAGACACGGCTTTACAACCACTTGTACAGAAGATACCCACCTATTTAAAAGACACAACACATTTTCTACAAACTATTAGGGCATTGGACATTCATTTTTCCGACCCTTTGGTTTTTTAAATGGATGTGAGCAGTTTATACATGTCAATTCCGCATGATGATGGTATAGCTGCACTTGAATGGTTCCTACTAAAAAACAACGATATTTTAATTAAAAAAACCTTTGCAATTGAATTGATAAACATAATCTTATACAACAATTATTTTAGGTTCAATGATCAGTACTATCTTCAAATATCATGGACCTCCATGGGCTCAGTGGTTGCCCCATCATAAGCCAACATTTTCACGTTTCATTTTGAAAACACCTTCGTCCTTGAACATCCACAATGGAAAAACAACATACACTGTTGACTGCAATATATAGACCACATGGAATTCTAGCACTACATCAACCAATGCCACACACACATTAAAGTTACCATAGAAATTGGTAAACCAAAAGTCAACTTTCTAGACGTATGTGTAGAATGGAATAACACAGAATTTACCACCTCCATCTTTAAAAAACCTACTCATGTGAATAGTTCTTTACATTTCAACAGCTTTCATACAAGAAAACCTGCCATATAGCCAGCTACTGCGATTGAAACGTATCCAATGTGGTAAATTTTCAAACTGAATTTGACACCATGAGATCCAGCTATCTAGACAAAGGTTTTCCGGAAGAGGTCGTAATTAAAGCAATACGAAGGACGGGAACCCAAACACGTGAAAATCTATTGACGAAACAGACCAATAAGGATAAATCTAACCTAATTTACACATTGAAATACTCAGGTCAGAGTTTCCAAATCAAGAAAATCATCCACAGAAATTGGGATCTAATAAAATCAGACCCAAACTTGAATCGACTATTCGATACGGGTAACTCCTGATACACCTTATTAGAGACATTAGACTCGATTCAGCAGCATCTCACAGGCGCACACCCCATTCCATAATGGGAGTCACTGCTATCTCTAATTGATCTGGCCTTTGCCAGACATAATCTGCTTGCCAGACCTCACACATCCAGAGCACGCCTCCTTTGTACTAATTGTGCACATTTGTGGGTAATTCTCTACACACCTTACTAGTGACATTACACGGGCACACCTCATACCATCTTGGGAGCCACTCTATTTTGGCATTTGCCAGATGTCAATTGCTTCCCATACTGTTACGCTCACCAGGTATCCACGGGGACGCCACCCAGCCCTGGTTTGATGATTTGCACTCTCAAACCCTCTCCCGGTCCCTTGGTAAGGCCTCTGGTTAAAGATGGGTCTGCAATGTAGGAGAGCTGGATTGAACACCAGATTGTCTTTATGTTTTCTCACCTCCCTTGGCCTCAACTCCTCCCTCCCCCTTGGGCCCTCTCCTCACCTTAATATTGTAGAAGGTGGATTCTCTGTCCTGCTCCTCGTGGCCGGGGCACGTAGATGTGGGGGGCGAGCAGCGACCAAGTTACTTCACTGGTGCAAGCCCCACCTGTGGGAATCCAGGCCTGCTGCGACTCCGTAGGTTTACTGCTTTACAGTCTTTATATGCAGTTCTTATGTTCCTCTTAGTTCGAATAATAATGTCTTGCTTTTTTCCTTTTAGGTATGGAAAGGTATTTTGGATTGTCATGCAGTTTGAAGATAAGCATTGGCCGGTAGGCGAAAGCGTGGTGTGCGCGATGCTGTCCGGTGAGTAATGCGCGATGCGCTGCTTCGCCTTTTATATTGCTATCCTGTGCCTTTTCTCTCCTTGCAGTTTGCGATGTTCCTCGCCGAGTGCCATAATGTTCCAGCAATGATTCTGACCAGGAGATGACTACCCAGGTAAGAATTGTGTGTCTTTCTTCATTCGGAAGGAAACGTGAGTAAACGCTTACTAATGCTGTCTTTCTTTCTCCTCTCTCCATGTTATGGTATTCCAGGATGCATGCGGTGCCGGATGATGGAGTTTGTACCTTCAGGTGAGTGGAACAGAAGTTGGCGATGGATTGAAGACAGGATACTGTTTCAGGTAAGTTTCGTAGTGTTCTTTCTCTCTCTGCGGGACCTTGGTTTCAGGTAAGCTGGCATGAAAGGACTGGACACGGTGAGCATTACGCTGCCCAGAGCAGAATAACGCAAAGCATGTTCTGCTGTTTGGGTGTGGTTTAAATAGACTCAGGTAAAGTAGTCCAGGTAAAATAGTCCCAGGCCTCCCAGACCCAAAGTAGTCCAGGTAGAGTAGTCCCAGGCCTGCCACACCCAAAAGACTAGACGCATAGCTCAGTTCCTGAATCCGCCGGTCCGGGAGACGCGCTGATCCTGGGATGATGTTCGCAGGAGCAGTGGGCAGCTAACGATGAAATTACAGGTAAGCTGCTGCTGTTAACGATGTCCTTTTGTCTCTTTACAGATGCTGTTCTTCCGAGGTTCGCGGGCACAGCTGAACACGAAGAGCGTCACTTTGCAGGATTGCAAAGTAACACGAAGCGTGTTATCCAAGTCGGGTGTGGTTTAAATAGCTTCAAGAAAGTAGTCCAGGTAAAGTAGTTCCTAGGCTACCACACTCAAAACACTATACCGCATAGCTTGGTTCCAAGGAGCCAAGCTATGTGGATGCCTCCATGTTGGCTGGCACTTGAAATAAAGTAGTTCCCTAAACACAAGTCTTTATTAAGTATGAGCCTGGCGCCAAAAGCGCCAGGACTGGCCCCAAGAGGGCCTAGGCAAAAGATGCCTAAGTTTGTTGGAGACCAGAGCCAAGACCCCTCCTGGTCCATGGGCTTGACAGGGGGGTTTCTGAATGTGGGTCGTGACAGCACTCCCCCGCAAAGCCCCTCTCAAGGTGTTCCTTCTTTCCGGCCCAGGTTTAGTTGGAAAGTTTCGATGATATTTTTTGATCAGACGTGGTTCATGAATGTTTTCACAGGGTTCCCAGGATCTATCTTGGGGTCCAAATCCTTTCCAATCAACTAGATAGTATAGCCTGCCTCTTGAATACTTGGAATCCAGGATGCCTCTGACTTCGAATTCTGGTTCTCCGTCAATAAGTATGGGTTTTGGTGGTGTCCCAATCCGTTTACCGGGCTGCATTGGTTTTAAAAGGGACACATGAAATACCGGATGGATTTGTAGGTTACGTGGTAAATGTAGTTTGACGGCCGCTGGATTATTAATAGCCTTGATGGTGTAAGGCCCTAAGTACCTGGGTTGAAAGGTCCGGGTTCCCTTGATGGGTACAAATCTGGCGGCCAGCCAAACCTTGTCTCCTACCTGATAGTCAGGGGCTTTTTTCCGGTGTTGGTCGGCAAATTGCTTTTGCTTCTCTTTGGCGAGAATAAGATGTTCTTTGGCCTTTTTGAAAGCTTGAGTGATGGTGGTGTGAAGGGTTTTTACTGCTGGCATTTCCAAACTGTTTGGGAGATACAGTTCTGAGGTACGTGGGTGTCTACCATAAAGGGTATAAAAGGGTGTTTGTCCGGTACTGGAATGCAAGGAATTATTATATGCGTACTCGGCTATCCATAGTAAGTCTTTCCAGTCTCTTAGTTCATGGTGCAACATGCACCGTAGGTATTGCTCAAGGGTCAGATTGGTCCTCTCGGTCTGACCGTCCGTTCGGGGATGATGGCTAGTGGATAGTCGGACGTCAATTTGCGCCATTGCACAACACTTTCTCCAGAAGTTGGAGACGAACTGGCTACCTCGATCGGAGATCAGGACTGATGGGAAGCGATGTAGTTTAACAATACCATCCAGGAACACTTTGGCTAAAGTGGATGCGTCAGGGAGGCCTTTGAGCGGAATAAAGTGTGCCATCTTTGAGAATAAGTCCACGACTACAAGAATGGTGTTAAACTCTTGACTGGGAGGTAGGTCAGTGATGAAGTCGAGGGAAAGAGTGTGCCATGGAGTGGGAGGAATGTCCAAAGGTTGCAGAAGACTGGATGGTTTTTGCGACTTATTTTGTGCGCAGACTCCGCAGGATTGAATATATTGGATGACATCTTTATGCCAGGCAGGCCACCAGAAGTTCTGTTTTGCCTTGGCTAGAGTCTTGGTGATTCCAGGGTGCCCTTCGATCAGAGAATTGTGATAATCTGAAATGATTTGTTGTTTTAAGTCCCTGGTGGGTACAGACGATCCTTAAAAAAGGGTAAGTGGTCTTTGATGGAATATTGTTCCCCCTGCGCTTGCCGCGCAAGGAAAGTATCTGGATTCATGGTTCGTTGAATCTCGTTTCTCAGTTCTACTTGGGTTAAGGCCGTAGTGAGGCCCAAGAGTTTGTCTTCCGGTATGATGGGGACTGGGTCTTGGGTCGTAGCTACTATGTCATCTGCGCCTGTATGAGAGAGTGCGTCAGCTTTTCCATAGTTGACCCCTGGGCGAGATGTGATGACATAATCATATTCGGTGAAGAAAAGGGCCCACCGCAATTGGTGTGAAGACTGGGCTTTAGCTGTTTTAAGATATTGCAGGTTTCGGTGGTCCGTGATAACTGTAATGGTGTGTCTGGCCCCCAGAAGGTAGTGCCGCCAGGCTTTAAAGGCGGATTTGATCGCCAAGAGTGCTTTGTCCGTGATGGCGTAATTCATCTACGGAGGTGAGAATTTTTTCGACCAGAAGGCCACTGGATGTAGCTGGCCGGTTTCTAGATCTCTTTGTGAGAGGACAGCTCCCATTGCTATACTGAAAGCATCCGTTTCCACGATATAAGGAAGATCTGGGCGAGGATGTTGTAGGATTGGCGCGGAGGTGAACCTTTTCTTCAGTTCCTGAAAAGCTTTTTCTGCTTCCTCGGCCCAGGCAAATTTTTTGTTGTTTTTTCGTAGCAATACGGTGATCGGGTGTACGACCTGGGAGAAGTCTGGTATGAAGCGGCGATAGAAGTTTGCAAAGCCCAACATGCTTTGTACCCCTTTTACTGACGTTGGTGATGGCCATTTCAAAATGGCGTCTACTTTGTGCAGGTCCATTCTGATGCCTCCTGGAGTAAGACTAAAACCCAGAAACTCAACTTCGGTGACGTGAAAAAAACACTTTTCAAGTTTTGCATATAAACGATGTTCACGGAGCTTGGTGAGGACTGAACGGACGTGCTTGATAGGATCCTGTTTTGAAGTTGAGTACACTAGGATATCATCAATGTACACTAGGGTGCAGACATCAGTTAACTCTCTCAAGACGTCATTCATGAAATATTGAAATGCTGCGGGAGTGTTGCATAACCCAAAGGGCATGACTTGATATTCGTACAAACCGTATTTGGTACGGAAAGCAGTTTTGCATTCGTCTCCGTTTCTGACCCGGACCAGGTGGTACGCTCCTCGAAGGTCCAATTTGGTATAAATCTGGGCATCTTTGACCTGGTCCAGCATTTCAGGGATAAGTGGCAAGGGGTAACGGTTCTTTACAGTGATCTGGTTTAATGCGCGGTAGTCAATACAGGTTCTTAAATCCCCCTCTTTTTTTGGTACGAAGAACAAAGGACTGGCTGCAGGGGACTTTGATGGACAGATGAATCTGTTTGCAAGGTACTGGTCTAAATAAGACTACAGATGAAGGTTTTCAGGTTCTGTAAGAGCATAGATTCTACCGCAAGGGACTTGAGCACCTGGAACAAGGTCGATCTGACAGTCATAGGGCCTGTGCGGTGGCAGCGTGTTTGCTTGGTCCTTCTGGAATACATCCTGGAAATCATGGTATTCCTCAGGCAAGGTATTAGTTACTCCCAGGGTTGATGCTGTCGCTCCGTGAGTCGTAGAGATACTGAAAGCAGGTTTCTGTTCTTGATAATAACAGGCTGGGGAGCAGTCGCTGGGGAAGGTTAATTTCTTTGCCTGCCAGTCAATCAAAGGGTTGTGAGCGACTAACCATGGCATCCCTAGTATGAGCCGGAATTGAGGTGCCTTGATGAGATTGTACGAAATAAGTTCCCGATGTCTGTCCTGGCACAGCAAGGTTATCTCGGCTGTGCCTTGGGTTACGGGTCCGGAAGCGATTTCTGTCCCATCCATCGTAGTCACCTTGTCTGTAGTCGGCTTGGAACATAGGGAAAGCCCCATCTTTGCAGCCAGGTCTTGATCTATATAATTCCCAACAGCTCCGCTGTCGATGTATGCTTCAATGGCATGCATTCTTGACGACCCTTGGTTATTAATTAAGATCACCGGTATTGCAAAGTGTGAGGTCGGTGGCTCTTTTCTCTCACTGGACAAACTGACCTCTACGTTTGCCGAGCTGGTTAATTTTTGGACTTAGATTCCTTCTCTTCATCTTTTTCCGTGGCCCCGACGATTTTCCTTGGAGGTTTCACTGGGCAGTCCTTCAGGAAATGCCCTGGTTTTCCGCAATACAGACATAGCTGTTGTTGTCTTCTTTTATCTCACTCTTGTTTTGTTAGTGGAGGTCGTACCACTCCGATTTGCATGGGCTCCACAGTATTTTCTTGCACTCGAGTTATGTTGTCTCTAGATGGAACGTACACAGCCCGAGGGTCCATTTTGGAACGGTCTGCTTTTCGGTCTTGCAACCGGTGGTCTAGTTGTACGACCAAATCTATGAATTCAGAACAGTCTCTAGGATGATCAACCACTTGAGCTAGAACGTCTTTTAATTCACCTCGTAAGCCCCGATGAAACAACGTGGTTCTTTTGTTTTCAGGCCACCTAGCTTCAGCAACCAATCTGTTGAAAGTAGCAATGTACGTTAACAAGTCTTGATTCCCCTGTCGGAGGGAAATGAGTTCATTTTCCACTGCTTGTTCTCGGGTATGGCGAGCAAAAAGTTTTTCCATTTCCCTCTGAAATCCCCCAAAGTCATGTAATAAAGGACCGTCATGGGTCACCAATGGTACCGACCAATCTGCTGCGCTACCACTCAGGTATGATAAAACAAAGGCTACCTGAGCTTGGTCATTTGGGAATGCTCCAGGTCTGAAAAGAAAGTGAAGGCGACACTGATTCATAAAAGCTGCGTATTTTCGTGGATCACTTGCAAATCTCTCCGGTGGAGCCAAAGGAACTGGTCCTGGTAACATGATTTTTACCGAAGTAGAGGTAGTGGATGGCATGGTAGGATTTTGCATCGTTGGGTTGTTTCCAGGTAGAGGCGTCTGTCCTGCTTGTGATTGTAAGTATTGCCTGCTAATTTCTTCAGTGCGCTCTTTAGTCACTAGTAAGTCTCTCCGGAGAGCGTTAGTCTCTTGTCGGGCCGAATGAACCTCGGCATGAAGTTCTCCTAACTAAAGTTCGATGATCAGTTATGACCGTGACAGTATGTCTAGCACCAAGGAGATAGTGTCACCATGCCACTCTTTATAGCCAAGAGTTCTTTGTCTGTGATAGCATAGTTGAGTTCGGAAGGTGAAAAGTTTCATGACCAGAAGGCCACAGGGTGTAACTGGCCACTTCCTGGGTCCCTTTGTGAGAGAACAGCTCCCATAGCCATGCTAGAGGCATCTGTTTCAACTATATAAGAGAGGTCTGTGTTACGCTCACCTGGTATCAACGGGGACGCCACCCAGCCGTAGGGACACTGGTATCCTTCTCTGCAGTTCCCAGGTGTGACCAGCGGGGAAGTTCTGCCTGGAATACAGGTGGGCAATGTTCAAGACTGGGCAACTGGGGTAAGCAACCCCCACCACCCCGTATGCCCACAGCCCCTCTGGACCTCTCCTCACCTTGTTGTTAATTCAGGTGTGCTCTCCGTCCTGCCTTCTTGGTAGGGGCGCGTTTTCCTTTGTGGGCGAATGTGATCTAGTTACTTCACTGATGCCGGCCCGTTTTGAGTCTTTCAGGTAGGTCTTATTGCTGTTGTATATTGTTGTTATTCTTGCATGCCTTTCTTGGTTTAAATAATGTCTTTTTCTCTTCCTTAGGTGCGCGGAAGTCCAATGTGATGCATTGGCTGAATTGGGTCTCGCCGGTAAATGATGGTGTATTAAGAGCGCCTTGATGCGGTAAGTAGGCGCTATGCACAGCGCTATGATGCCTTGCCTTTGCTAACCTGTTGTCTTTTCTTTCCCATAGATTGCGGTGCTCACCTGGTGTATGAAATCCCGTGGCGATGCTGGTCGAGGGGCGACTTCCGAGGTAAGCTTTTTGGCACAATTCGTTATGTTGTAAAAGTGTTTAATGTCTTGTTGCTTCCTTTTTTGCAGATCCGCCGGTCCGGGAGACGCACTGATCCTAGGATGCTGTTCGCAGGAGCTGTGGGGAGCTAACGATAAAATTACAGGTAAGCTGCTGCTGTTAACGATGTCCTTTTGTCTCTTTACAGATGCTGTTCTTCCGAGGTTCGCGGGCAGAGCTGAACACGAAGAGCGTCACGTTGCAGGATTGCAAAGTAACACGAAGCGTGTTATCCAAGTCGGGTGTGGTTTAAATAGCTTCAAGAAAGTAGTCCAGGTAAAGTACTTCCTAGGCTACCACACGCACAACACTATACCGCATAGCTTGGTTCCAAGGAGCCAAGCTATGTGGATGCCTCCATGTTGGCTGGCACTTGAAATAAAGTAGTTCCCTAAACACAAGTCTTTATTAAGTATGTGCCTGGCGCCAAAGGATGCCTAAGTTTGTTGGAGACCCGAGCCAAGACCCCTCCTCGCCCATGGGCTTGCCAGGGGGGTTTCTAGAGGTGGGTCGTGACAGTCTGGGCGAGGATGCCGTAGAACTGGAGCAGAAGTGAATTTTTTCTTAAGTTCTTGAAAGGCCTTCTCTGCTTCTTCGGTCCAATGGAACTTTTTAGTGTTTTTTCTCAATAGTGATGTAATTGGATGCACTATTTGGGAAAAATCTGGGATGAATCAGCAGTAAAAATTTGCAAAGCCCAACATAGTCTGGATTCCTTTAAATGAAGTTGGTGACGGCCAGTTAAGAATGGCATCTACCTTGTGCCTATACATTCTGATACCTTTTGGTGTGAGGATAAAACCGAGGAACTCCACTTCGGTGACATGAAAAGAGCATTTTTCGAGTTTAGCATACAGTTTATGTTGGCGGAGTTTAGTAAGGACGGAGCCGACATTCCTGACATGATCTTCTTTTGTAGCAGAATACACTAAGATGTCATCAATGTAAACCAGGGCGCAAAAGTCGATCAACTCCCGCAAAACATCATTCATAAAGTACTGGAATGTAGCGGGAGCATTGCAAAGTCCAAAAAGCATTACCTGGTATTCATACAAGCCGTATTTGGTACGAAAGGCGGTTTTCCATTCGTCTCCTTTCTTCACTCGAACAAGATGGTACGCCCCCCTAAGGTCCAGTTTGGCATAGATTTGGGCATCTTTGACTTGATCCAATAATTCGGGAATAAGGGGAAGTGGATAACGTTTTTTTCTGTGATCTGGTTTAATGCGCGATAGTGAATGCAAGTCCTCAAATCTCCTTCCTTCCTAGGTACGAAGAATAAGGGACTGGCTGCCGGAGATTTAGACGAGCGGATAAATCCATTTGCCAGGTACTGATCAAGATAAGATTTCAAATGGAGGTTTTCTGGTTAAGTAAGTGCATAGATTCGGCCACAAGAAATTTGCGCACCAGGTATGAGGTCGATCTGGCAATCGTAGGGCCTGTGCGGTGGTAGAGTATTTGCTTGTTCTTTCTGGAACACGTCTTGAAAATCTTGGTATTCACTTGGTGGAGTACTAGTCACACCTAGTACAATCGCCGCCGTACTGGGAGTAGCAGATGTACATAAGTCTGTTTTCCCCTTTTCTTGGTAATAACAGGTGCGAGCACAAAAATCGGAAAACTTTCACTGGACATTCTTTGAGGAAGTGGCCTGATTTTCCACAATATAAGCATAATTGCTGTTGCCTTCTCTTGTCTCTTTCAGTTTTAGTTAAAGCAGGCCGTACACCTCCGATTTGCATGGGTTCTACCATGTTTCCCAATGTACGTGGAACATTATCCTTTGACCGGACATACACAGATCGAGTGTCTACCTTATCCGGTCCGCTTTTCGGTCTTGTAATCTGTGATCTAATTGCACCACAAGGTTGATGAATTCTGCACAGTCTTTAGGTGGGTTAACCACTTGAGCAAGGACATCCTTTAGTTCCCCTCATAGACCCCGATGAAATAGTGTGGTCCTTTTTTCCTCAGGCCACCCAGCTTCAACGACTAGTCTGTTAAATGTTGCTATATATGTAAGCAAGTCTTGACTTCCTTGATGGAGTGACAAGAGTTTGTTGTCTAATGCTTGGCCTTGAGTATGACGAGCAAGGTGTTTTTCCATTTCCATCTGGAAACCCCCAAAGTCATGTAACAACGGGTCATCCTGACTTACCAATGGTACCGACCAATCTGCAGCACTGCCGCTCAGATATGACAAAACAAAAGCAACCTGCGCTTGGTTGTTAGGAAAAGCCACAGGTCTGCAAAGGAAATGAAGACGACACTGGTTCATGAACGTTGCGTACTTCTTGGGGTCGCATGTAAATCGTTCAGGTGGAGCTAACGGAACTGCCCCAGGAAGGGTTATTTGTACTGGATTGGTAGAAGTTGGTACAGGTGCTGGTGGAATGTTACCAGGCAATGGGGTCTGTCATGCCTGTGATTGGAGCAATTGTCTACTTATTTCGTCAGTACGATCCTTAGTAACAATCAAATCCCTCCTAAGAGCATTGGTTTCTTACCTGGCTGAATGTACATCAGCACGTAATTGTCCCAGCAACTGAACTAACTGGTCAGTCTCTGAAGTCTCCATGACGCCCAGGTGGATAATATTATTGAGGCTTTGCGTTCTGTTACGCTCACCTGGTATCCACGGGGACGCCACCCAGCCCTGGTTGGATGATTTGCACTCTCGACCCCTCTCCCGGTCCCTTGGTAAGACCTCAGGTTATAGATGGGTCTGCAATATAGGAGAGCTAGATTCAATACCAGATTGTCTTTATGTTTTCTCACCTCCCTTGGCCTCAATTCCTTCCTCTCCCTTGGGCCCTCTCCTCACCTTAATATTGTAGAAGGGGGATTCTCTGTCCTGCTCCTCGTCGCCGGGGCGCGTAGACGTGTGGGGGCGAGCAGCAACCAAGTTACTTCACTGGTGCAAGCCCCCCCTGTGGGAATCCAGGCCTGCTGCGACTCCGTAGGTTTGCTGCCTTACAGTCTTTATATGCAGTTCTTATGTTCCTCTTAGTTCGAATAATAATGTCTTGCTTCTTTCCTTTTAGGTATGGAAAGGTATTTTGGAGTTGTCATGCAGTATGAAGATAAGCATGGGCCGGTAGGCAAAAGCACGGTGTGCGCGATGCTGTCCGGTGAGTAATGCGCAATGCGCTGCTTCGCCTTTTATATTGCTAACCTGTGTCTTTTCTCTCCTTGCAGGTTGCGATGTTCCTCGCTGAGCAACGTAATGTTCCAGCAATGATACTGACCAGGAGATGACTACCCAGGTAAGAATTGTGTGGCTTTCTTCATTCAGAAGGAAACGTGAGTAAACGCTTACTAATGCTGTCTTTCTTTCTCCTCTTTCCAGGTTATGGTATTCCAGGATACATGTGGTGCCGGATGATGGAGTTCGTACCTTCAGGTGAGTGGAACTGAAGTCGGCGATGGATTGAAGACAGGATACTGTTTCAGGTAAGTTTCGAAGTGTTCTTTTTTCTCTCTCTGCAGGTCCTTGGTTTCAGGTAAGCTGGCATCAAAGGACTGGACACAGTGAGCGTTACGCTGCCCATAGCAGGATAACGCAAAGCATGTTCTGCTGTTTGGGTGTGGTTTAAATAGACTCAGGTAAAGTAGTCCAGGTAAAATAGTCCCAGGCCTGCCAGACCCAAAGTAGTCCAGGTAAAGTAGTCCTAGGCCTGCCACGCCCAAAAGACTAGACCGCATAGCTCAGTTCCTTGTAACTGAGCTATGTGTGTGCCTCCATGTTGGCTGAACCCCCCCAAGTTAAATATTCCCAAGTAAATATTCACATTCTAAAGTTGATCTTCATGATGGTTATGAGCCTGGCACCAAAGGCGCCAGGACTGACTCCAAGAGAGTCTTGGATGAGGTTTTAAGGCCTTTGACCTGGCCCTAACTGGAAGGCTGACTTGCCAGTGAGGGCCAGGGGCAAGGGTCATGACACATGCCTCATACGTCTAGAGCACGCTTTCTTTGTATTATTTGCGCACATTCGCACTACAACGTCTACAAATCCTACATTATAATACCTGACCTCGTTTGGTTCCACGGAGCCAATTGATCATACTCCCCAACACCATCTAAGGAGGCTATCTTCTTGTTGTTTCTAATTATTACTTCTCCTACGTATATTTACTGAATATCTTTAGAGACTTGCTCCCGATGACACCACGTGCGCATGCGCGATACTACGTCATCAGGAGATTCTATGATACATCACAGCCATGGGATGCTATAACCGGCATCAAATTGGTAACAGTACTGTTACGGCATTAGGCCTTTAGTTACATCATCCTTTCTCATTTAATACCGATTGATCACATCATTTAATGACGTCATCCGCGGGATGATGTCACAAACATCATCAGATATAAATAAACGCAGCTATTTTCAAAATGGCAGCAGGCGTCACTTCAGTAGAACCCAGAACGCAGTACATAGCAGCTCGCTCGCAGCTCGCTCAGACTAAAGAAGTAAGTTCCTTACTAAGTAGAGTTCTTACTAGACATTGTTCCAACTACTCTGGGGAAGGACATTGTTCATGTCCTCTCTGATTCAATACGGCACGTGGGACAATACTAGTTCCATCTGAACTATGGGTTTATTTCTCCCCCTTTTATTTTTGACTTTTCCTACCAGAACCCCTACAATAATGGTCAACCCCATTTGATGACTACAGGCTTTTTCCCCGGACACTAAACTACTATCCGGATTGGTGCTCCAACCGCTGTAAGTTTTCTTAACTTATTTTTGCACATGCAAATGACAGCATTAGACTTCGGCCCCCCCTGAAAATCGTTTCCACATTGTCTATTTACCATGCAGGTTGTTTTTCTATGAGACTGGGGCTTAAAGGGCCACCTTATCGTAACACGACCAGTATAGGTTACGTTGAATTTGAAACCACAACACCAAGAGACTGGGAGCCACTTGAACTATCTACTAGACAAGAAGGTCCTTCTTTTTTACCTAAAATCACAAGGTTAGATACTTGTTTTACAATTGTCTTTGCATTTTGATTATTTGGAACATGATCAGACATTATGGTATAGGTTTGTGTTTGAGAGGTACCTTCTGTGACCAAATTAGTTGCATTGTGTTCTTTGCTCTAGGATTACGAAAAATAGGAATGGATGAACTGATCTCTGCTGAAAGTAATTGACATCATGATCTGACAACTGAGTCCAGTATTTTTTCAATTTTTTGAAACTTTTGCAATGCTATAGAACTTTTTGAAACTCTTGCAATTTTAAAGGACTGCCTATATTTGTTGAGACTAATTATCCTAACAGAATGTTATATATACTTCTTTAGAAAATCACATGCCCCCGATGAAGAGTGAATGGCACTCGAAACGCGTTGGGCCCCTCCCCCCCTTGGCATCATCACCATGAATAAAATGAAGATTATTTTGTGATAAATATCTGACTGAATTCTATTCTTGAAAATTGCTTGATGACTAGATACCACATATGTTATTATGTGAATTACATATGATTGACAACTTTGAATGAATCATTGCTTAAATTATGTAAGTTATTGGTCTGGTTTTCCAGACAAAGGATAGTGTGCAGGGGACGCGAGTTCCCGAATTGGGAACTTTTTCTTTGTTCTTCCATGTAGTACAACCTAGGTGTCAAGGTTGTCTTTCTCTCCCCAGCACCTTTAACTCTATCTTTAACACACTACTTTAGAAAAATATAAATTTACCCCAGCTCTCCCAACAAACAGCATTAGAAAAAGGGTGTGCTAGGAGTGTTTATCTTCTTTTATGCAGGGCATCTGCAACATGCCTCCATCTACTGCCGCAATGCAACTAGGATAAAATACACAATTAGTATATTGTAACGCTGTGTGTGTAGCGGAGGCTGTATAACACTGCTAGCAGGAACCCAGTGGCCCCCGGTGACTCACAGAGGAGATTCTAGAAGATATACTGAAGTCTAGGGAGATGAAGTACAAGCTTCTAGAAGAGGCCTGATTCACGTGTACCCGGTGGAGTTCAAATGTGTTACAGATGAATGGACTCTGACCGGCTTGCTTTGGAAAGGCCCTAGTGGGATCCACATGGCCTTGAAGGCGATGTACGATAGGGGTTGTTTTGCTCTCAAATGCCTGCACCACAGTCCTGTGCAAATAGAGGAACATGGCTGTTTTCGTGTTTGGATCAGCTTGGGAGAGGTGGGGGTCCATTACAGTGTTCTGGCCATATTTAGTCACACTGAATGGGGCAATCTATACTACCCGAGCACCCCTGTGCACCCCTACAGAGACTAAGGTTGAGAGTTATTTTTTTTAGCAACATACGGATCTATCAATTTTTACCAGGAGACACACATTTATTTGTACATATAAATGTACAAATCTGCTCTGAATCTGCAACTGGGCCACTCTCAGTGACCTCGGTCCAGGACCCAGCCACTCTCCACTTGCACTGCCTCCCTGGCACCCCCTTGCACTGCGGGACTGTCACTGTATCCTTACAGCCCCCCTTCCCAGCACTTGTTCTGCATCTACCTTGCACTTGCCACCAGCTGGCCTTATTTATTATTTTTTACGCTACTTACCTTGTACTGCACTCCCCCCCCCTCCCCTTCCCCTTGCACTTTTCCCTTCCCCCCACCCCTGCACTTGCGCGATCTGAATGACACCTGGCCTAGTAGGATCATTGTCTGTCTTCCCCTTGTTCCCCCCCCTGCCTCGTCGCGCCTTGAAACACTTGTGTATAGGCGCGTTACAAATGCCATATCATATCATATCATATCATATTGTGCATTGGCAGAGCTCCCGCCACGGTATGGGAAGTGCATGAATCACTGGGTCATACACCCCCACACAAAAGAGTCCCAATGGGGTGGGGCGCCAGGAAACCTCCTGCCATCCAGGCGAGCCAGTTCAGCTCTGCTTATTTTCATGAGACTGTGCTGTGTAAGGATCTGCTGTGAGTTATGCCTGCTGGTTGCCTATGCTGTGATGTGCTCTATACCTGAGTCGGTTAGTATGTGGCTAGTACAGTAACAATGTACCAAGGATCTTCAGCCGACACATTCTACTAGCAGGCTTTTTAGTGTGTGAGAGAATGCTTGGTATGATCCTCTAGGAATGGTGAGTAGGCTTACCATGATACAACGTCCTTTCATCGTGGGATGAAAGGATGCTGGGTTTTTCTCTTTTGTTATTTCAACGAGAAAACTCATAGAATTTTATAGGGGGGTTAAAAAAATATATATTGATAGGGTGTGGGTGTTAGGGAATAGTTAAATAATTAAAAGGGATGGGGGTTGGCAGTAACCCCCCAATTTTTTTTTTTTTAAATACAATGTGTTTTTTCGTTGAAATATCAACAGAGAAAAACCCATTGTTGTTTCATCCCTTCGATGAAATGACATGGAACCCTTACCATGAATATCTGATAAAGAAAGCAATGGACAGGTGTCCTTGGCTCCAGCATGAACTTGTGTTTGAAACTGCAATGACCAGAACACACTCTGGGTGATACTCCTACTGGAATCACCCTTATTCTGTACAAATAAAATGCCCTACCCCCACTCTCTCTACCCCCACTCACCCTACTCCCACTCTCTCTACCCTCACCCACCCTCCCTTCCCCCACTCTTTCCACCCCACCCACACTAACCCCCACCCACCGACCCTACCCCCACTCTCTCTACCCCCAGCCACCTTACCCCCACTCACCCACCACCAGCCTACCAACTCTCTCTACCCACACCCACGCTACCGACGTTCTCTATCCCATCCACCCCCCCTACCCCCTCTCTCTCTATCCCCACCCACCTTACCCCCTCTCTCTACCGCCACCGATCCTACTCCCTTTTTCTCTACTCCACACTACCACCTCTCTTTCCCCCACCAACCACCTGACACCATTTATTCCCCCACCCACACTACCTCATCCTATCTCCTCTATTCCCCACCCACCCATCTTACCCACTCTCCTTTTCCCCTCTCATCTTTCCTTTCACACACTCGCTTTATTTCGTACCCTCTCACTCTTACCCTTTCTCGCTCATATTTCCTCTTGCTCATCATCGATGGCACCCGCTGCCAATGGCTTTCTCCTTTGCTCTCTTCCCCTTCTCATTCTATTGCAAACCTGCATCCCTTATTGCAGCCCCCTTTCAAACTTTGCTCTCTCCTCCTTGCACCCTGATGTCGATAAATGCAAAATGCAAATAACAGAAGTAAACGCCAAAACTATTGGCATTGCCAATGCTTGTCTTTAATTGCTCTGACCTTTAGCCCTGAATGTAAAAGGGGAAAAGAAAAACTACCGGTTCCAGAGTGTAAATAATAAAATCAGGACTGGATCAGTGCAGGAATTGTGCCACAACAGGAACACTTTGTACTGGAGCCTACTTTTCTTTAAGTTTTCTTTTTTAAATATCTTTATTAAGTGCTTAAAAATGATACAAGGGTAATACATTCAATTCAATAAGAAGACTTTTGTGACAATTACATTCCCCCCTCAAAGCAGAAGGGGTGGTTTCAGTTTTACTTTGGGCATTTGAGTGGGTAAATATATATTTTCTTTTTCAGAGTCTGTGGTTTACACAATGTTCGTGTTTTTGCCTGAGTAGGCTAAGAGTCTTTTTTTAGAGGATTGCCTGGGCTGGGAGTTTTACTCAGATCCCCCATCTTCCAGGCTGTCTTTGATTTTGTAGTCTCTTAGCAGGACGTGGGCCATCCTGTGGCAGGCCTCGGTTGTCAGAAGCTCATCATTGAGGACCAGGCGTTTGCCATCCTGTGGCAGGCCTCGGTTGTCAGAAGCTCATCATTGAGGACCAGGCGTTTGCCATCCTGTGGCAGGCCTCGGTTGTCAGTAGCTCATCATTGAGGGCCATGCGTTTCCTTGCGTAGAGGAGAATGTCCTTCAGGCAGCAGAGGATCCTCCAGCAGTCCTGGACTGCCTCTACTGCGTGGGACTGTGCAAAGAGTCCATACAGCACAGACCGGTGTATAATGTCTTGGGGCGGGATGTGAGTACTCAGCTCAGTGTTCAGGGCCCTCCGCAGTTTCCTTGCAGAAGCCTCACATACTGTTTCACACCTGTTCAAACTGGTATATGTGTCCTGTATTTTAGAGACATCTCTTTATTAGGGTGGATATTGTGACCTTCCAAAACAGAAGAGTCCATTATTCACTTAAATGGTTTACTTAATGAATCACTATAAGACAGGTTTAACATTTAAAACTGTGGATATTATGTTGTTCCCATAATTCTCTTTGCTTCTATGCAAATCGCCAGGATTAGGTTCTATACAGAGATACTGGGCCTCATTACGAGGCTGGCGGAATGGGTTTACCGGCACCGGTAATGGTGCTGGTGCCGGTAAACCCATTCCGCCCCATTACGAGGTTCCCTTTTGGGACCCGCACACAATGTCTGGTCAGACCAGACGTCCTTTGCAGGTCCCGCAAGGGAACCAAGGAGCTAATAACTCGCCCGTTAATAACGGGCACGTTATTAGCTCCATCCCCATTCAAGCCCTATTGGGGCTCAAAAGGGAATGGGGATTGGTTTTGTGAATGAGGAATTACTGGGTCCTCGAAGGTTGGAATGACCCGGTAATTCCTCATTCACAGAACCCGGACACGATTTTGGAGGCAGCCATGGCGCTAATAGCACTATGGCTACCTCCAAACTCGTAATGAGGCCCACTGTGTTGAGCAACGTGGCTGGAGACCACGCCCCTTGACACCACCCCCTCCTTCCCAAAGCCCCCACCCGTCCTAAGAAGTGATGATTCCTCCAATAAATGGTTTCCATTTCTAGCACTGGACTGGATGATATATTCGGTAATAACATTGAGAAACTTGAGAGTTCCAATTCTATTAATTTTTGATTGAATAATTGCACAGCTAGCTCCCACGTTACTCCATTCTCTGTGTTAGAAAGCCACGCAGTCCAGTTTTTTCCATGCTTTGCTAGGATTTGAGTCCTAAATTGAAAAAAACAACTACACATTCCACAATTCCAAGAACTAATGCAGGACTGGCTGGCTTTCTCACACATGGAATTAGGAAACTTGAGTGGTCGTAACTGTAGTGTTTAATTTGCCCTTATAAATGACGGGCTACTAGTCAAAGAAAAAACAGAACTGGACAATCTACTCATGCGCACCATGAGATAATTGGAGAGCTCTGTGTTATCTTGTGCCTCTGTCTACAGATATGCAAATATAGATGTATCCCACCCTTAAATGAAAGGAAAATCTATGAAGGGATTCTAATCATCACTCAGTAATTGCTTCACGTGTGACGCTTGTGCTACCTCAATCATCCAAATCAATTATTTAGAGAAGTCTAAGGATAATTGAGCATATGGGAGAGGGAAGAATTCTTTCAACATGTGCTCTTTAATTCACATTAATAAAGAGTGTTTAACTCAACAGTAACATCTTTCCAAAATGCAAAAACATAAACATTGTAATGAACAAACTTCATCTAGATACATTATGACAAAAACATGAATCAACATAAAAAAACAAAAAATGAAGCTTCTATATATACAACTTTGAAAGTGGAATAAAATAGGAAAAGTTAAGTTCAGTTCCCTAGTTTGCACCCAGTGGAATGTGTCCTGAAACAATCCCCGCGTCTCTGCACAACAATTATTATGTTTGGTGAAGAAACAGGAATTTGTAAGGATTTGTTAGTGTCCTGAGGCTTAAATTGGGCCTGTATCTGTGTCTTTAGGGTTAAAGAATTCTCTGTCTACAGATGGCATCATTGTTCCCTGTGTTATTATTATGTATGCTATCTATATTTTTGTGTTATGATCTGGTTAGTTGTATATTTGTTTCGCACATCACCCCTGCCACTAGAATGCAGCTAAATCCCATGAAACTAATTTGGTCTTGCCGGGCACATAATCAGTCCCCCTGACTTGCATACTCTCCCAACAGCCTATCACAGCACTCGTCCACACATCAGTTCTCCATGGATCGCTAGCAGGGACGCTTAGCCACGCCAACCTACCTTCATACTGGCTAACATGCACACACACATTCTAAAATCCTCTTACAAATTTCTCATACCTTGAACTTCGGTCCTCCAAGGACGTTCACCTACAGCGCCTTGAGGCCATACCAATGGCATTAGGCGCTATACAAATGTCATATTACATTAAACTACATTACCTCAGGGTGAAATGATCAGGGATTCTGGATCTTGCCCTGACCAATCCACTGACGAACGCCTGACAAACGGACTGGATGGCTCTCTCATACATGGAAATAGGAAACTTGAGTGGTCCGTAACTGTAGTTTTTAATTTGCCCTTAAAATGCAGGGCTAATAGTCCCATATTTCAAAGAAAAAACAGAACTGGACAATCTACTCATGCGTAACATGAGATAATTGGAGAGCTCTGCGTTATCTTGTCCCTCTGTCTACAGATGGCATCATTGATCCCTGTGTTATTATTATGTATGCTATCTATCTTTTTGTATTATGATTTGGTTAGTTGTATATTTGTTTCTATCTTGTTTGCAGTTTTCAAAAATCACTCACAGTTGTCTCCTAATTTTCTCTGTAACCCTTTTTCATAGGGATGTCTTTCATACATTGCAAATGTGGTTGGAGGGGATGAAATCCTATGTTTTAGGCTAGAGGATGGGTCTGTGGGGAGGGGGCGATCTGGTCCCAAGTTCCTGGAGAGACTTCTAGCTTGGTGGTGTAGTACGCAGGCTCGTTGGCCTCAAAGGCGGATATGCCCGAGAGTCCTAGGATCTAACTAATGTTTGGAAAGATTTGAAAGAGTCTGATGCTTGGTATCCATTTTGACGACCCAGGGAACCAGGAGGGCTGGTGCCTGGTTTTGGCAGAGACGTATGACATTCTGACAACTTCCTTGAAAGCCAAACCATCAACCCCAACATCCAAGTAAAAAGCATGTGGCCCTTAGACCCCAAGCACTGTGAGTGACTATTTATTTTCCAGGTAGGCCTCGACGCAGCGAGCGCGAGAACTGCTGTGTACCACGAACCTGTTGAACAGCCTGACTAATTTATATTTTTGTTGAAACGCCACCAGGTGACCTCATTTAAACCTTCTCTGTTGTAATAAAAACCTTTTTAATCTCATCACTTGGCTGCGAAATATCTGTTGATCCCCAAGCTGTAACCAGGGTTGAACCCCATTTCCTACATCTAGAAATGATGCTAGTTCATCCCAGTTTTTAAGCTGTATATTCTCGGTCTCGTAGTCCCGGATTTAAAAGGAGAAATCCAGGAGTGCAAGTCCCAGACCACAAAGTAAAACGTAGGGCTGAATTAGCATCTTTGAATAGAATGGGGCATAACTACGAAGTAACCCTACATAATATAGAATGTCTACAGCCAGTCCTGGTGCCAAAAAGTGCCCCCGAGAGTGATAATTAACAATAATTAATAGTTGTATATTTAAAACACGCTTAATACCCAGAGGTTTCTAAGCATGGACCCGGGGATCAAACCTGTGTTGCCAGCACGTTGCCCCTAAGCTATACTCCCGAGACGAGCGATGGGCCCATCACTTCAATGGGACAAATTAAACCAAAGTCCCAGAATGCAGTGTGTAAAACCAGGACTGGTCCAAGGCGTCAAGAATGACATTGAGCCACTTGGCAGTTATGCATAGCTACTGAGCCACTTATTTTGACCCAGAATTTTGTATTAACAAACCCTCTGTGAGGTTTGCCAACGTTGCCAGGAGACATCAGGAATGGATGTGGGTTGAACTCCGATCCAACCTCTTCCTATTATTAAACGGCCCTTCTCCCACTTGGGTATAGAGATGATGGGTCCCTTGAATTCCCTCATAGGTACTCCACTATATACTGGTTGTAGTCAATGGCACCACACCTTTCCCTGAGGCCTTTCAATTACCGAACAGCACCAACCAATAGATTATGAAGCATCACATTTCTTTCTTCTGTACAGAGAGCTGGCCTATGGGAATTTGGAGCAGGGATTTATCTTCATGTCATGTCTAATGGATGAGGCCAAGACACTCCTTAGTTTACAAACCGGTTGCTCCTTCGTTTACCGACCTCAAACGGGTGGTTTAGTAGAACGCTTCAACCAAACCTTGACGAACCTCCTGAGAAAACTGGTTTATAAAGATGGAAAGAACTGGGACAACTTTAAATCATGGTCCCTATAGCTGTCCAGAAGACCGCGCACAAATCCACCAGCTTCTTCCCTTTTAAACTCATCTACGGAAGGGATCCCCAGGCCATCCTGAAGATGTTGGAGAAAAGCTGGAAGATCCAAGAAGATACAACATTGATATCTGCACAGTTTGTGCCGAAGATGAGTGAGAATATGGCATTGGTAGGATGAACCAACATATGAGAAAGATCATGATTAACAAAACATCTGCATGATAAACAGGCTCTACTGAGCAAATTCAAGGTGGGGGACCAATTCTTGGTGCTGTCACCAACATCCGAAAATAGGTTTTTAGCACAGAGCCATGGCCCTTATCTAGCAACCAATATCCTTTGTGATATCAACTAATAGGGCTAACAGATAGATGGTCAGAAGCGTTATCAGATTTACCATGTGAAGTGGCAAAAAAAGCCTGAAAAACCCATACTAGTCCTGTGATCTCCAAAACCTACTGGTTAATTTGAGCCTTGTATTTTCAGACAAAAGCAGGAAGGGTGAATGAATTCTGCAAACAGATGCACACAACATCATCTGCCTCTGGCGATATTACCTACCTGGAAAACAACAACAAGTGGTACAAGAAGAAAACCAAAAGAAATTGGACTGGAAGGGTATTGCATCCTCCCAAAATCATTTGCCGGTCCCGATTGTTCCCTTGGGGGAAACCAGACAGCAGTTGGTGTTTCAGCATCAATACTTGGATGGGGAGGCCACGAATTAAGAACCACAAAGAAAGGTTGTGGAGTTAGGCCTAGTAGTTAAGATGCTGTTTGCATATATGATGTTGTTTGTTTCGCCCAAAGTATACCATTGATGGAATCCTCAAATGGCAAAAAATGGAGAGCTGAAGTTTAGGAAAAGTAGTGATACATTGCCTTCTTAATCTTAAAATCCTGGATTTCTGCATTGAAGATGGAATTAAAACTCACAGATCTCGTCTGAATATGGTAGTTCAGTCGGAGGATTCACTGAGCGGACACTCAGGGATTTGAATCTGTGACCTTCTGGTTACACACAGTGGCACCTTTCCAGAATGAGTTGCTCTACCCGGTCCATTTGGTAGTTCTGAACATGTCAATGCAGTAAAATAGCACTTTCCTGGCTGTATTTCCTCCACTGTACCTCCATAAACTGGAGAAATGACCCGTGGCAGAATGACCCACTGCAATACATGCTACAGAATCCACTGAGACCAATGGGAATCCATGAATAAAGACTACCGCCACTCATAATCTGGTATATTTACTGCCAGACTGAGTGGCGGCAACGGTAAACAGTTTTGGCAGTATTCATTACTAACATGCGTAAGGAGCACAATGTCCTTTTTTGGTGGTTTGTGCAAAGTGCAAACTACGCTTTTCATCTCACATTGTGAAATAATTTTTTTCAGTGGACGTTCACATGTGAATTTGCTGGCCTTTGTAATTCTCTCAAGTTTACACAGAGCCATCTTGCTTAGGTCATGCATGCCTGTATTTTTCTTTGCAACCTGGGACTTGTCGCCCTAATTGTAAGATGTGAAATCAGAACTGCAAGTCCCTGATTTAGTGGAACACCATCTAATTGACAATAACAGCGTGCATATTAGGGAAAGCACAAAAGAACCTGCTATGCTCTCGGATCCCCAGGCACTTTCAAACACCTTAACATGCACTTGCCTCCTTGTCATCGTAGGAGACTGTTACAATGGGCTTCATTACACGGACGGCGGTAAGGGTTAACGGTCACCGTTAATGGCAACGGTGACCGTTAACCCTTACCCCCGTACTACGAGGTCCCTTTGCGGGTTGGAGGATTTAACGCCTGCTTTTTGCAGGTGTTAAAAACCAACCCGCTAAGGGACCTCGGAGCTAATTACGGCACCGCAAAATTGCGGTGCCGTAATTAGCGCCTTCCCCATTCCCATAGAGCCCTATGGGGCAGAAATGGGAATGGGGAAGGGCAATGGCGGAAAGGGGATTTACCGCCCCTCCAACCTTGGAATGGGGCGGTAAATCCCCTTTCCGCCAAGGCGGTGCCGGTATTTTACCGGCATGATCCATGGCGCTGATAGCGCCATGGCTCACCGCCTACCGGGTAATGAGGCCCAATATGTTTTTGTTCTTGTAAACCTTATTGTTACCTTTGTACAATGCTCTGCTGCTTCCTAGATAGGTTTTCACGCTGTAAATACCATATATACCTATATATGGTACGATGTCCTTTCATCGCGGAATGTTTTTTGGCTGGGTTTTTTGCCGCACATTTTTTTTTGTTGGGAAAAAGCCATCGAATTTTTTAGGGGGGGGGTTAGTAAATTATATATATGGGGTGTGGTTGTTTGGAAATAAATACAAATTAAAGAAAATGAGAAAATGGGGGGATTAAAAAAAAGCAGTAAAAAACCCAGCAAAAAACATCCCTCAAACAAATGACATGGAACCATATATATATATATATATATATGTATATATATATATATGTATATATATATATATACATATTTATATATGTCAAAAAAGATAGCAGGTGCTCCTCTCCAGAAAGAACATGGCATGATAACCTGTTCTGAGATGAGAGTTTGCAGCACACGCTTTTTGCTCACTGTACCTTTCACAGATGGGAAATATCCATTTGCATATCAGTCTTTGTCCCGCCCACATGGGCAGTCCAGCATCAAAATGCTATGGCAATTCCTCTCTGAACAAGAGTACCAACAGCAACCCCATACACGTGTTTCAGCCTTGTTGGGCCTCATCAGTGAGGTGAAGCTGTGCCTCTCTGAGCACAGTGAGCAGGGAGTCCACGTCAGGTTGCCCCCAGGTAACTTAGGGTGACCAACCCCAAGTTCCTCACTGTGCTCACAGAGGCACAGATTCACATCACTGATGAGGCCCAACAAGGCTGAAACACGTGGTATTTGATTATACCATACAATACCAAGAATACCTTTCAGGTTTGCACCATCACTCTGATACTGAAGGCCTGGTGCTGCTTCCAAACCTGGCGAGTTGTGGCTGTTGGTAGGGGAGTTCATTTTGGACTGTGTAAGAAGAGTTTGTGGCTTTTGGAAGACAGCACGGCAGACCTGAGTTGGGGAGGGCATCAATGAGTCACATGAGGAGAATTAAAGAAAGTGCCGAGCGTCGCACAGAAAGTATTCGCGTAGACCCGCATGACAGGACCTGCTCTCTGTCATAGAAACTAGTAATGAGCCATGACTCACGGGTACGTATCGCACTCCATCTCAATGGAAGACAGCCGTATCCCTCCCAAGGCATGGCCACCCACCTGCATACACCTATAATCATCCACTACTTGATCTCATACTGCACATCACCCCTGCCACTAGAATGCAGCTAAATCCCACAAAACAAATTTGGCCTAGCCGGGCACATAATCAGTCTCCTTGACTTGCATACTCTCCGATAGCCTACCCACAGTACTCGTCCACACGTCAGTTCTTCATGGGTTGCTAGCAGGGACCTAGCCACCCAAACCTACCTTAAAACTGGCTAACATGAACACACACATTCTAAAATCCTCTTACCAATTTCTCATACCTAGAACGTTGGTCCTCCAAGGACGTTCATCTACAGCGCCTTGAGGCCGCACCAATGGCACTAGGCGCTATACAAATGCCATATTACATTAAACTACAATAACTCGGGGTGAAATGATCAGGGATTCTGGATCCTGCCCTGAACAATCCACTGACGAACGCCTGACAAACGCCTTTCCCTGCCTCCACAGGCAAAAGTCCTGGCAGGCTACTGAGTATAGCATCTGAGCATGTTCGAATAAGGTTTGAGGCATCCCTCAGCCTCTTAGCAAATATACTAAGTAAGGTGAAATCGGTGACTGCGGTGCTCAAATCTTCAGCTGCCGTTCCACTGAACTTTAAGTTCTGGCCTCCATAAACGTTAGCAGGTTTTGGCAATGTCTGATTTTCCACACCACCCCTTTCCTTCATCTGCAAATCGTAGATGCTTGTTTTGCTCCTCATGGGAAAATATGTATCTATTTGAGACAGAGGCAAAGAGAGAGATAGAGAGTGAGAGAGTGGGGTGGGGGAGCTATAGAAATTGGAGCTGTCTGCAAATGGTCAGGGGTAGGTGTGCAGGGTTGCAGGGTGATTTGCCTTGTATGGCCTACTTCCACCTTCCCCCAACTAAATGAGTCCCCTCTAAGATCTCTTCCCACTTTACACACACAAGCCTCCCACACACGGTCACCACAGTCCTAGCCATTAGCACATCAACACTCATCGAGCCACGAATACGCTCTTTTCTTTATCCCCTTCACACTCTTCCACATTGCTAACCAGACCCAAAGTGCTGCTGTCAATCAGATCTTGGGCTCTTCCCTATGCATGCCATACTCCCGATTGTCTTCCACCAAAATCATAGAAAGCAGATTAGGACTCAGGAACCGGGTACTTCCCACCTGCGCCCACTAACATAACATGTTTCGCATCTGCATTTCCCACTGCCCCACTAATGAACCTCATCCCCTTTTTCTCTTACAGAGTCAAGCGCAGCAGTGCCACCAATATTGAGAGATGGGGTCTACAGAAGACCACTTACATGACATTACGTACAAACACACAGAATGCAAATAAATACACAGGAATGGCAGACGTCGTTAATTTGAGAGCTCTGCTTTAGCGCAAAGGGTGAGTCAGCTTTCACAATGTTCATTTTGCACAAAGCGCAAACAGCGTTTGGGTACATTTTGACCACTTTTTCAAATTTCAAACAGACCTCGACGATTTGCTGCCTTCTGAAATGAATTACAGTTTATGTAAGTTAATGAGGTATTTCATATATTGTTGCTTAGCACTGATGGATATAGGGAAATCTAAACAGAGGCGAGCGGGATTGTGTAAATCTGTGAATGTTCTAACGTCTTCATCCACCTCTAGCAGTCTAAGGCTAAGGAAGTAATTTATGCCGGTAATCAGAGTTGAGACCATAAGAGATTTTGCTATGGACCACAGGAACTTTATCATTACCAACATTGAGAAGCCATGTGGTAAAGAACCGAGAGAGGCTTTAAGGAATAAAGTTCTGGCCTGGCTCTGTCAAAGAACTGGGCCAGGAGTGGTTAGAAGTTCAGATTTTAACATTTTACGAAGGCTCGAAATTGTCAATTGGTGTTCATTGGGAAGTCGGGACTCTGTTCTGGTAGGATGTGGGCCTAGTAACCTGCCCCTCTTTGTTAGTTGCTGCAATTACTTGCCCAAGGGCTCTTCGAACTTAAACCTTATTGTGGAATATGTCCTTGACTCTGCACCTATGTTTTGGGCTTTGATCACGATTGATTGCAACTGAACTATGTTGGCTATGTGTTTTTATGTTTGGTTTCGGTTTTATGTTTCCTAGTGTTCAATTTATCGTATTTTTTTTTAAGTTTGTCCTGTACAGCGCTCTGATGCCTGCGGGCTTTCAGCGATATATAAACAAATAAAAAAATAATGTTTACTTCTCTCTGTTCTCACATTTCCTTCAGTTCCAGACTCTGTTCTGGAGACAACCAGGCCCTTTGCAGTGACTTCTCACACTTTCACCTTCAGCAAATAAAACACAAACCAAGGTCCAGAGGTTAAAGGAAAAAAGCAATGAATACCTGTGTGAGTTCAAGCAGAGAAAAGCTTATGCCAATCATAACTATTCAACTACACGGCAGCCAAGACTGGGGGAGCTGGACATGTTTTGCAAGCCATATCACTCTTAGATTTTAATGCTTTGGGACAGTATGCACTCTGAACAATGGGATCTTTGGGAAAATCAAGTGTTCACTATAAGGAACTGCTGAAAATGTTCCTGTAATAACTTCCTTCAGGCACCGTGAGCTTCCAAAAGGTATTTATTAAATGTATGTCCAGTACTGGATAACCCCACCAGCAGCACAGGAATCCACCTCCTCTCGGTGCATCTTCCAACCTCTTCTCCTTCCACTCCCCATTCTGATTCTACCATAAGCTTCAGTCTATTCATGCATGCAATGCTTTCCTGGCTGTTAGTATACTACACACCTCCCCTTCATCAACCAACCACAAAATATTTGAAACATTCGGGCCATCTTACCAACCTAACTGTTCTCATATTTTCAGACCTACCCAACTTCTAAGTCGTACCTACTCATGCGCCACCACCTTCACTGCTTCCCCCACTCCTTTCCCCGTAACACTCTATTTTCCTTCCATATTCTACAATGATCAGTCTTTACTGATTTATGGAACGATTCCACGACCCTCTGTGTGTGGGGCCACTTCATTGGTCCACTCCTGAGGGAATCAGAAAGCTTAATCCTAGCCCATTCACCTTTTTGTATTTTCCTCTCCTTTACTGCTTTCCTTTCATTATACCTCACTTTATTATTCAATTGCTTTGCCCTGATGGTTTATTTGGCTTCATCCACACTCTCTCAAACCCACCAAGCTCTGTATAACCATGAAAGATACAATTTACTGTTGGGCTGCCTTCCCCTACTCGAATGGAGACATGCTCATAGTTGCATGAGGTGAAAGTCTGTACGCCAGCATCTTTTCCCTGACTGTTTTCTCCCAATCCTCATGGTTGGCCCAGGTCCACCTAATGCCATCCTTTTTTACTTTGTTGAATCTTTCTGTGACACCATTTTCTTGTGGGTGGTATATGGATGTGAACTTATGCTCTTTACCATTCTCTAAAATGTATTGTTCTTACTTATTCTCACCTCTACATTTTCTCGACATTATATCTATTAAAACAATACAGAATTTAGACACTCTTCCTCCCGCGGATCGGTTCCACTATATCCATACCAATTTTTTACCACGGCATGCAAGGTATTGGAACAATAGTCATTGCACTCTCTTTTGACTTGAGACTCTCCTCACTCAGTTCACACGATATACCATTACTCACTACTCTCTCTATGGCTATGTCACACCCTGGACACCAATAATCACATGAATGTTCGGTTTATTCTTAGCAATGCCTTGGTGGCCCTCATGTGCCACTTGCACAATCTTTTTTCTCACTCTACAGGGAGGTAATAGTCTATCCCCCCTCATGACGTAGTCTCCACTTATTTGTAGTTCATCCCTAATGATCCACAACCATTCTAGGTTCTGCAACCCATGCTTTCGATATAGTCCCTTTTTCTCTTATCTCATTCCTAACCATTGTCAGCACCTTGTCTTATGATATGACATGATATGATATGGCATTTATAACATGCCTATACATAAGTGCTTCAAGGCGCGACGCGGCAAGTGTGGGGGAACAGAGGGAAGGCAGAGACAATGATCCTACTAGACCGAGTGTCATTCAGATCGCGCAAGTGCAGGGGAAGACGGAAGAGAAAAAGTGCAGAGGTGGAGGTGGGAAGGGGAAAGTGCAGTACATGGGGTAATAGAATAAATAACAATAAGAGAAGTAGGGCCAGCTGGTGGCAAGTGCATGGGTAAGTGCAGACATCAGGCGGTGTCAAGTGCTGGTGGGGGAGTGTAGGGATACAAAAAACAGTCCCCAAGTGTGGGGGTTGCCAGGGAGGCAGTGCAGGTGTGTAACTGGGGGGTGAGAGGACCTGGGCCCGAGATCAGAGGGTGGCCAGGTAACCAGTACAGTTTCAGCCAGAAATTCATCAGGGGAGAGGACAAGAGAAAGAAGAAGCAAAAGGGAAGGTTTTGAGGTGCTTCCGGAACCAGAGATGGTTCTCCTCAAGTTTCAGGGAGGCAGGGAGGCTGTTCCAGAGGGAGGTCCCAGCCGAGGAAAGAGATCTACCACCAACTCGTTGCTTGGAGAAGCGACTGCCCTGAGGGAGTTGGAGGCGGATGAGCGAAGAGCTCGAGAAGGAAGATATTTAGGAAGAGAGAGTTGAAAGTATTGAGGCCCCATGCCACAGAAGGCCTTGTGGACAATGCAAAAGCTTTTGAACTTAATCCTCGCAGCCACTGGGAGCCAGTGCAGAGATTTCAGTCCTGGAGAGGTACGATCCCTGGGCTTGAGGCCAAGGACAAGTCTCGCAGTCCTGTTCTGGATGAGTTGCAGAAGGCGGAGAGTAGTAGCAAGCATATTTAGAAGGAGGCTGTTGCAGTAGTCCAGCCTAGAGAGAACCAGAGCTCTGGAGACAGTGAGCTTCTGGGGGAAGGAGAGGAAAGGAAGAATACATCTAAGGAGGTGCAGCTGGTAGTGAGACTTTCTAGAAACGTCAGAGATGTGAGGAGAGAAGGAGAGTGTGGAGTTGAAGATGACCCTGAGGTTTTTAGCCTCACAGGTGGGAGCAGGAAGAGGGCCAAGACAGCCCGGCCAGAGAGTGACAGGAAAGGAGGGAGCTGGCATGCTGATGAGGAGAATCTCAGTATTACATGCATTAAGGCAGAGATCATTGGTGGCACGCCACTCCTGGATAACAGACAGTCAGAGACAAGAAACGAAGAAGAGGTAGCCGAAGGTAGCCTGAAAAAGAGCTGAGTGTCATCCGCATAGCACTGGAAGAGAACGGCAATGCGGTGGGCAAGAAGTGCCAGGTATTGGTTGAACAGCCAGGGAGAGAAGTTTTGTTTGTTTGTTTGGGACACCACAGGTAGCGATAAAGATAGAGGAGATGAAGGACCCAAGTTGGACCTGAGAGAGTTGATCAGAGAGGAAAGAGGTCAGCCACGCCAGGGCCTGACCAGTGATATCCAGGTTATCACGGAGACGATTGAGCAGGATGGCATGGTTTACCATGTCAAAGGCAGATGATAGATACAAAGACCAAAGAGAGGTAGAGCTGCTACTGACCAGGTTCATCCCCAATTTTTGTTTCATGGTATTGGGAATCCTGGTGTATGGGTACTAGTGGATGAAATCCCTAAGTCTATAACCCATGGGATTGTCCATAAAGAAAAAAAGGGGGTTGAACAAGGAAACTCACATACAACAAAGGCTGTGAATATACGTAGTTTGTATTGAACATTAAAACAAAAATAATAACATTTAGAAACAACATACATATGGCAAAATCCAATAGTCTTAGCATAAATAAATAATGAAATCAGAAATTAAAGTTTTGCTTCAGTACATAGGTAAATTTGGAGTACTGAACATACACCGTACGGGCTCTTTTGGTGCTTGCTAAATGAAAAGTACAAAACATAACCCGTAATGGAGAGGTACACAAATTATTCTGAGTGTACAACATAACCCATGTGTAACACATGTGGAAATCTAAGATAGCTTGTGTTCAATAAAATAGCTTGTATTCAAGAAAGCATCTCATCTTCCAGGTGCCAACGTGACAGGGGGAATGTAGTCAGATTCTCATTGTCGAGTACTGGCCTAACAATAGGTAGTTCATAGACCCCAAAGGGACTTTTTGGTGTGAATAACCCCCTTGCGCATGGTTCACGTTTCGGCGGAAGAATTATCCAACTTCAAAATGCATCAGTCGGAAAAGTGTTTTTCTACAAGAACCGCCTTCATCAGGGCAAATAGGTGGCCCCTGTAACAAGAAAATCAAAACAAGAAAAAGGTAATAAGTAAGAAATTCTTGTGTGTCAACACCTTAATTCTTTCTGGACATAACTGGGTTAGATAGTACCCACAACTATATTGTGCAAAGGCAACCGTGTTGCTGGTTCTGTTGAAAACACTAGATTAAATGGATGGCACATCAGTGCAGTAATAAGGGTGCAAGCAAATGCTGGTATAATTTGAACGTGGTGGTGGAAAAACATGCCTAACTCACCACTGAAACCTTGTCATGAATCTCGCTGTGAGGCAGGTTCCCCGAACAGACCGGACCAATCAGTCAGCACTATTTGTTGCTAGTTGTGACAAAGTGTGGCTGGTCCCGGTCCACACACGTGGGTAGCCCAAGGGCCGGCTTGCTCTACAAGGGAGGCAAAGAAAGAATGAAAAGTGGCATACTGGCACTGTATGTGAACGTGTCAGCAAGTGGGTGCAGTGGGGACTCGGTAAGAACTGCGGGATATATTGAAGATCCTGCACCCCCAGGGGCATGGTGACTATCTAATCTTGAGAAAGCCTATATGCCCCATGCTAAGAGAAAATAATCATGTATGGACATGAAAGTACCTTAGCTGGAATTAACTGGCTCCCTGTAAATGGATGCCGATCATTGGATCCGGCGAGGCAGGACCATGCCGTCAAGGTGTCCGGAGTGGGGCTCTGATAGCTGAAGGGTAGGTGTCCCGTTTGTCCTATTGGTGCGGGCGAAAATGAAACAGGGCGTGGCCCTGAATACTCAGTTTAAATATAGACATATTGGTAGAGTTTAGCTAGAGCTCTAAAAACGAGTGTTACCTGGGACGTAATCCGTGAGGCACTGTCCTAGTTGTGCCATTTGGACGCGAGTATGTGCTCACAGGCGCATGTACGTTTTATTATGGCAAGTGACTGCTGGCCGGCGGCGGCTGCATCCCTGGCATTTATCATTCTAGAGGGTGTGTGTGTCTCAAGGCCAATGAGAGCGCGTCACGTATTGTGGCCTGGTTGGTTACCGTCACAAGAATGCGGAACCGAATGCAGAAAGTACGTTGAGCCAACGGGGGCGGAGTCCACCGTTTCGGCAGGCCCTGGATGTCCAGAAGGGAAGAGAGATTTGGGAAGGTGAGAGGAACACAGAGTGGTGCAGGGCTAAAATTGTGCACCCGCGTAGAAGTGCCACGAAAGGTTGTGGTGCTCCGGCGGGGGAAAGGATGGGAGAACGGCGCCGTGGCATCCGAACTTCCATCAGTGAGATGGAAGCGGTGGGTGTGCGGCAATGGTCCAATCGTAGCGGGCCTAAATCCCACCCGATTGGAAATCAGTGCCGTATAGGCAGAGGGTAGGAGCTGCATTAGTCTCCATGTTGATGTAAAACAGCAGGCAGATATTGTCGGTTCTGCACTAGCAGAGCAAATGTTCGTGGTGGCATGTAATACAAAAAAGAATATTTTTTAATGCTGATAGTAAATTGTAATACGCCCACGTGTGTTGAAAGTGTCCAAATGGGATCCTAGCACTCCATGATCGACATGGATGTGTACCGTTTGGCCTCATCCAAGGGCTGGATCCTATTCGTCACAGGGTGGAGGCCCGCCTGGGGGCTGCAACATGAAAAATGGGCGGAAACCCTCTAAAACATTTAGAGGTAAAGCACGTACTCACGGTGGGGGAATGGCACATATTTGGGGCAGGCGCGCAGGGAACTAATACTCCCATTAATATGGGAAGATTTGTTGTTCGTTGGCAGAAGAGAGATCAAGCAAAATGAGGACACAGGAAAGACAGGGAGCATCCAGGTGGATGTTGAAGTCTCCAAGACATAGAAGTTGAGTGGCCGAGACCAGGAGGGAAGAGGAGAGGTCCGCCCATTCAGAGAAGAAGGAGGAGATCTGACCAGGTGGCTGATAGATAGCAGCCACAGTAAGGGAATGGCTAGGAGAGAGAGAGAGCCTGCAGTCGAGGCATTCGTAAGAGGAGTAGACCTGAGTAGGAATGACAGAGGCAGGAATCCACTCAGGGAAGATCAGGGCTACACCCCCTCCGGAGCGGTTGGGTCTGGGCGTGGAGAGGATCTTGTAGCCATCAGGGAGGAGAGTGTCAAAGCTCATGACAGAGCTGGCCGTGGACCAAGTTTCGGTGAGACCGAGGACATTGAGGTCAAGTGCCTCCAGGAGGCGCATGATGTCAGAGGAGTGTTTGACAGCTGAGCGAGAGTTAAGAATGGCAATATGGAGAAGATTGCCGTCCTTGAAAGACTTCCGAGGAGGGGTACAAATCAGAGGTACGCCCTGCAGATGTGTAGAAGAGGAAAGAGGAAAGGGCAAGGTAGCCAAGCAGGAAACAGCCGTGAAAGGAGAGGAAGCCGTGGAGGGGACAGCAGGAGAAGGAAGGAAATTGATGAGGCGTGGGAAGCGTCTATCAAAGAGGAGAAGATTGGCCTGAGGGCCTTGGACCAAGACGGTACCATTCAAGTAAACATTAATGATAACCTTAGAGGAATAGAAGGAGGCCAGGAGGGCCTTCCACCGGGTGCCACCCTTGATGGGAGAAGAAGAGAAAGGAGAAAGCACAGAGACCATATGAAGAGTCCATTTATTTTTACATGTTTTTATTGGCATTTATATAGTTACAGTTGTGCAATTCCATTTCCATATTGCATGCCTACATTTAGGTTAACAATAGCAAACAACAACCATTAACAAACAGCTTCCTACACGTGCCTGGTGTTACTTATAACTTCGGTTGGGACAAGCACTTCAATGTCTGGGGCTGTAGCTTTTTCGCTCCTCATGTCTCCAGTCCGGCAATGTCACTTTGGTGTTGTGGGGTGATTAGCTGGGCACACCATGGGTGATTCCTGTTTTAGTTGGTGCGCTCATGGGGGCTTGTCATCGGACAGGTGGAACATGTCCCAGAGCAACGCTTTCCATGTCACACACATCAATACCATCAGATTCCGATCTGTTCGCTCCCTCCACCCACACTTTGGTCTTTGCCTCTGCCCACCTTTCGAATTCCTTGCCCCATTTTCCATATTGTGGCCCCACAGCAGTTTTCCAGTACATTGTGATGGTTCTCTTGGCTAATATGCATGCCAGGTCCATAAACCTAACCACATGTTTGTGTTTGCTGATTCTGGGGTAGGCACCAAGCAGGCATTCTTTCAGTGACCACTCATACCGCTTTACTCCAGCCTCCCTACATGCTCGCTCTATGCATGCCCAGAAACTTCACACACACACACACACCCCCGGAACAGGCGTAGCAGGTCAGCATCCTCGCCTTTGCACTGCGGGCATTGTGAACTCGCTTCTTTGTTAAACATAGCTATTCTGTGCGAGGTCATGTATGTACGGTACAGCACTTTCAAGTGTATTAGTTTGAAGCGCTGGTTCCTCGATATATCCTTAAGGAAGCTCTTTATTCTCTCCCATTATTTCTCTGTTATGTTTGCACCTAGGTCTTTCTCTCATTGTTCTTTCAGTGCTGTGTCCTTGGGGTTGGGTGTGTCTATCAGCATGCTGTACAGCCGAGAAGTCGGCCTCCAGCCATCATTTAAATTGTACATCAGGGTCAGCAGTGGACTCGCCTGGGGTTCCTCTGGCCAGCCCTCCCATCTTTCTTTGGCCGTTTCCCTGACTCTGCGGTAACAGAAATTTCTAGCATGGCAGCTCCTCTCTTTCTTGCATTGAGTCAAATTCCCGGAAGACCCCATCTTCATATACATCTCCCCATGTGTATATCCCCTTCCCTTCCCATTTTCTTACCACTGCCATATCTGTGCTGTTTTAGCATGTGGCGGCCGCTATCGGCACCTCCGGTGAGTAGGGGTTTACTAGTTTCAGTAAGGTGGTTGCTCTCCTCCATACTTTCCTGCCCAGTGTTATCACCAGTGGAGTGTGTTCCGGGCCCTCCTGTTTTACCCACAGAATTTCTTTTAGTTTGATGGGAGCCACTAGGTGCTGCAGTAAGTCTATTTCCGAGGTAGTCTCGTCTGCCAGCCATTTAACTATGTGACTGAGCTGCGCTGCCAGGTAGTACCTCTCGAGATTTGGCAACTTCACCCCGCCCTTATCGTATGGTAAATATAAAATGCTAGTGAGAGTCTGTGGCGGTTAGCACCCCACAAGAATTCTCGGAGCAGCACCTCCAAGGAACAGAAAAAGGATGCCCCAACATAGTAGTGCACATTGTTGAAGAATTACAAGACCCTCGGGAGAATAATCATTTTGGTGATGGCTACCCTACCTAACAGTGATAGTGGCAGCTTCGACCAGAATTTCATGGACTAGCTCAAGCCCTGCACCACCTTTGCCGTGTTGTGTTTGTGTATTTGTTCCGGTGTATGTCTAATATTCACCCCCAAGTACTTGAACGTGTCCACCTCCTAATTAAGTCCCACCGCTGGTAGTTCGCTGACACTCTTCCCTCTCAACCCCGATAATGGGAATATGCAGGATTTACTGAAGTGGATCCCTGACACTTTGGTGTAATTATCGAGTATGTCCAGGATCACCGGTACATTCAGGTGCCGATCTCTCGCGTACAGCAGCACGTCATCCGCATAAAGTGACAGTAGGTGTCCTGTTCCCCCAACCGAGATGCCAGCATCTAGGTGTTGCTTCCTGAGGTATATTGCTATGGGTTCGAGGCCCAGCACGTACAGCACTGGGGATAGTGGGCATCCCTGTCTTGTCCCTCTCTTAATGTCCCAGATTGCTGACACTATCCTCCCTGTTTTAACCCTGGCCTTTGGATTTGTGTATAATATTCGCACCCATCGGATGAATCCTTCTACAAATCCAAATTCCCTCAGTGCTGCCACCAGCCATTCCCAATATATTGAGTCAAACGCCTTTCTGACATCCAGGGAGAGTATGGCATACTGTTCTTGGGATGCAGCTGTTGGCTCGGGTATGTGTTGCAGTCTGCGTAAGTTCAACGCTGTGCTGCGCCTTGGTATAAAGCCATTTTGGTCACTATGTATCAAACCCCCCATTATCCTGTTCGGGCGCCTGGCCGGTATGGTGGTTAGAATCTTGACGTCATAGTTCAGCATTGGTAGCGGGCGGTACGAATTGCATTCCTCCATTGGTTTCCCGGGTTTAGGTATCGGTATAACTATGGTTTCCCTCATGGATTCCGGCAGTTCCCCTTTGGTGTATGCCTCCCGGAAAACCTCAAGCAGCACCGGTGTCAGGGTTGCTTCATGTGTTTTATAGAACTTTAGGGAGTCCGTCGCTTCCCGGCGTTTTACTTCAGACAAGTGACCGTATTGCCTCCGTGATATCATCCACTGTTATTTTGTCCACTGAGGATTCCTGTTGTGACAAATCTATTTTGGGAGGGCCTATTTCAGCCAGTGTGTTTAATATGTCAATTTGTGGTACCTGGTGGTCATGACTGTAGAGGTGGGAGTAGAAATCTCGGAAATTGACGTTAATGTCCTGTTGCGTTTTACGTGTTGTGCCTGTTGTATCTTTAATCTCCGTGGTTTGAGATCGTGGTGTTCTCTCCTACATAGCCATGCTAACAGTCTACCTGGTTTATTGCCCTCGGCATGTGCTTTTGTGGTTTTCACTGAGTAATCAAACTTGGCAAGCCTTCCCCATGCTTCTTGGCAGTCCCCTCGTAACTGTGTTAGTTCCACCTCCTCCTCCCTTCTCCCCTTTGTGTCTGACTCTTTGTGTTTTATCTCCTCATCCAGTTTATCCAGTTCAGATCTCAGCGTTTTCCCGCGCTCGCAATGGCCTCACTCCTCACCCCTACTTTCATTGCTTCCCAGACTGTGCCCCATCTTTCAACGCTACCTATGTTCTTTTCCACATATTCCTCTATTTTATCTCGCAGCTCTTCTGTGAAGGACAGGTCCGTTAGTGCGTCTGACGCCATACACCACAGAGGTATGGGCGGTCTAGGCCCCTGTGTCTTCCAATTCTTCAGCAGTTGTGAGTGGTCTGATATTGACCTGCCTAAGTACTGTGCCGATTCTATTTGTGTTTGGTAGGCCTTGGACATAAATAGGTAGTCAATTCTCATGTGCAGGGAGTGTGGCGATGAGAAGTATGAGTAACCTTTATCTGTGGGATGTAGCTCCCTCCACACATCTACCAGATCCAGGGCTTCTACTAGTGTATTTAGCGCCCCTGTTGTGGCGTCATTTCTGGTTTCTGTCAGTTTAGACCTGTCCAGCTCCCAGCCCCTAACACAATTGAGGTCCCCTCCCAATATGAAAGAACTCTCTCGGCATTGGGCTAGAGAGTTCTTTCATATTGTCTAGGTGTCTTGGCATCCCGTGGTTGGGGAATTATGAATTTATTATGCAGACTTCCACCAGCTCAATGCATCCTCTTTCTATTAGGTACCAGCCTTCCGGATCTGCCTCCCAGCTCAGTAGTTTGAATGGAATTGCCGGACATATCCAAATCAGCACCCCCCTGGCATATTTTGAGTAGGGGGCACTATAGCCCATCCCAGTGTTCCGTTACCGCGGCCATAGTTTTCTTGGTCAGGTGGGTCTCCTGCAACAATGCAATGGCCACCCTCTTCCTGTTAATAAAGGATTTCACCCAATTCCTGCGCATGTATGTTCCCAGATCTTGGACATTCCATGTTAATACGCTAATTTCATAAGCCATTTCAATATGTGGACCCCCCCCCCTCTCACCCCCCTGGTCTTCACTAATTGCATCACTCCCCAGGTATCCCATACCCCTGTTCCATTGTGTAAGACCACATTCACACATTTCCTGGCTCATACCTTGCTCCGTGTACCATTACAAACTCCAAACCAAACTAGAAATAGAAAACTGCACTCAGCTGCCACTTTCAACCGTGGCACTTTCAGCCATGGCGCTCGAGCATCCCCGCATCTGCTTGGCCCATCCGGGCTTCAGCGTGCAGGCTGTGGTGCGCCAGCGACTGGCCGACGCCTACCAGTTCGTGGGGTTTGCCTGTTTGCTGTGTTTGAGATTCCCACCTTGCTCCTGTCGTTTAATGATACAAAGCATTTCATTGTTCCTTGTCACCCACCCACAGGTTTGCTGTTGACGAGTCCCTCCAGCACCCCATTCTTTCCCTGGGCCGGCTGTGCTTCATATTTTTGCCTCCTGACCATCATCCAAGTTATTATGTTCCAACCACATTGTGGCCGCCGCTGACGTTTCCAAGAAAACGGCTAGTCCTTTGTAGAGCACCTTGAGCCTGGACGGATACATCAGCATGTACTTGAGGTTCAGTTTCCTGAGTTTAAGCTTAATTGGCACGAATGAGTTCCTTGCCCTTTGCACTGCAGGTGTGTAGTCTGGTATATAGCTACGCTGGCATTGTCTCGACGGATCTCCCCACCCTCTCTGGAGAATTTCAAAATAGTCTCTCTGTTGCGGAAGTTCAGTATCTTTGCTATCATGGGGCGAGGGTGTGAGCCCAGCGGCGGTCTCTTTTGCAGGGATCTGTGTGCCCTTTCTACTACGAACCCCTGTGACAATGTTTCTGCCCCAATTTCCTGAAGTATCAAATTTTCCACGAAGTCCGTCGGGTTAGATCCTTCAATCCTTTCCGGGATTCCCAGCAGGTGTACGTTGTTGCGCCGGGCACACCCTTCTGCATCCTCCGCCCGGGCTTCTAGTGCTGCATTCTTCCTTTCTAGCTTTGTCAGACGCTTTTCTAGTTCTCTGGTGGTTTCTGTTGTCTCTTTTAGTTCAGTTTCGGCCGTTGTGACCCTTTCAGTGAGGTTGTGGACATCTTGCCTCATCAGCTGCATGTCAGAATTAACCTCCTCTATCTTGGTGTCTATGAAGGCTCTTAGCGCAGCAGTTGCTTCCAGTAGTTGGTCATCTTTAGTGGTGGCTTTTTTGTCTGGCTGAGCTGTTGGTGCTTCTGGGTTGCTATGCGGCTGCCCTTTCGGTTTGACGGCGTTAAAGGAGTCCATGATCGTGGCGTCTTTCCTATTTTTTGTTGTTGGCATATCTTCGCTGTCACTTGGTTATGTGCGGAGTACAGTGCTGGTGGTGGGCGCACCTCCAATTTGTGCTGCTATCTCTACCTTGCGGGTTCCCCCAAATCTGTTTAGCGTCTTGCTGTGAAGTGTTCTGATTGTGTACTCTTGTGCCTATGTTCTTTGGATTCTGATCTCGAGCTTCGGGGTCTACGTTCTTCTGTGTGGTGTCGCTGCGTGCCTTGTCTGCGCTGTGTGCATCTCTTGCCATGCTGGGTTATTGTTGCGTTGCAGGTGCCGTAGTGTTGTGGGCCCTGTTTCACCTCCTCCAACCCTAATCAGCGTCACTGTGAGCGCCCAACTCCTCGCCCGTCCAAGCTGACTTGTGGCACGCTTCTGATTTGCGCTGTTGTCCCACCCGTGTGGGGGTCCCTCAGATCTATTCAGCGCCCCCTCTGTCAGGCAGCACGTTCTGCCAGCACTATGTATATACCGTGCAGAACCGTGCTGTTGTTGCATTGCAGGTGTTGCTGCGTTGTGGGCCCTGATTTACCTTTTTCAGCCCCGGTCAGCGTCACTGTGAGCCCCCAGTACTCCGCCGTCCAGGCTAGGGCTTTGCGTTGCGAAGCTAGTTTGCGTTGCTGCCCCCCCCCCCCTGTGTGTGGGTACCTAAGGTCTGACTGTCACCTTGCTGCCGGGTTACTTGCTCAAACGTCTTTGGGTCCGTGTTCTCTCGTTTCTGGCCACTGGTTCCAGGGGTCTCAGCCCTTCAGTACAGGGTCACACCGTGTTTGCCGGTGCTGTGAGTGTCTTATTCAGCACTGCGCCGCTATTGTTTTATGGGTGCCTCAGTGTTGTGGGCCTTGGTTTGTATTTGTATTTATTATTGTATATAGCGCCTTAATCCACTGCGCTTTACAGTTAACAACAAGAACACATTAAACATGGAACAGTAGAAGCAATAACAGTAAACATTAATCAAATAAGAACATCGGTATGTAGAACAATTTACATATGAAAAGGGGAATGGAGAGGAAGGGGTGGGGAAGGAGGGAAGAGGGAGAGAAAGTAGTGAATAACGTGAAGAGTAGGAGAATTTAGAAGAGAAGGGAAAAGATAAAGAGAACAAAAGGAAGGGTACTAGAGGGAGAGAGGGAAGGGTGAGAGGGGGAGGAAGTCAAGGAGAGGAATGAAGAAGGAGATATTTCAATGAGGAGCAGAAGGAGGAATAGGTAAGGGAGGAGCGGATAGAAAAAGGTAGGGAGTTCCAGTGTAAGGCGACAAGGAGCTGAAAAGAGCGGAACGAGAGGAGGCAAAAGGGGATATTGGAACCGAGAGTAAGAGGAGATCAGCAGAATGAAGAGAGCGAGAGGGGATGTAGAAGGAGAGAAGAGAGGAGAGGTAAGGGGGAGCAAGGTCCTGAAGTGATTTAAAGACAAGACAGAGGAAGTGGAATTTAAGTTGGGAGTGGAAAGGAAGCCAACCTAAGTGAGAAAGGGAGTTGGAAATGGAGTCATGAGGGGAGAGAAGACAGAAGGTGCGGGTGGCAGAGTGGTAAAGGGATTTGAGGGGGCAAGATGGGAAGCGGAGAGACCTAAGAAGAGAGAAGAACAATAGAAAAGGCGCAAAAAAATGAGAGAGGAAATTAAGACTTTAGTAGGATGAAAGGTGAGAGAGGGATGGATTTTACGGATGTTACAGAGATGGTAGCGATATGCCCGAGAGGTGAGGGAGATATGATGAGTAAAGGAGAGGGAAGAGTCAAAGTAAATGCCAAGTTTGCGAGCATAGTTACAAATAGGAAGATTAGAAGGGGGAAATTGAAAAGAAGGAGTGGGAGAGGGAGGAGGAAGTATGTTAGAAGGAAAGAACAGAACTTCAGTCTTATCAGTGTTAAGAGAGAGATAGTGAGATGACATCCAGTTTTTAATGGCATAAAGATAGGAAGAGAGATTGAGATGTAGGTCAGAGGTGAACGAAGAGAAGGAGAGGAACAGCTGGGTGTCATCAGCATAGAAATGGTGAGAAATTCCGAAGGAGGAGATGATAGGGCCAAGGAGTGAAGTGTAAAGAGAGAATATAAAGGGTCCAAGAACAGAGCCTTGGCGAACACCGTAATCAGGAGGGAAGGGAGGTTCTTCTGCCCCAAGAAGCGGCGAAAGAACGGTGGGAGAGGTAAGAGGAGAGCCAGTTAAGGACAGAACCTTTGAACCCAAGGGAGGAGAGAGTATTAAGAAGTAAGGGGTTATCGACAGTGTCAAATGCAGCAGAGAGCTCAAGGAGGATAAGGATAGAGGATTGCTTAGAAAAGCGAGCAGTAAGGAGCGAGTTAAGGACATAGGTAAGGGCAGACTCAGTGGAGTGTTTGGGGGCGGAAGCTAGATTGAGAAGGGGAAGGAGAGAGTGGGTACTGACAAAAGTTGAGAGCTGAGAATAGGCTAAGCGTTCGAGCATTTTAGAGAGAAAAGGTAGGAGTGAGATTGGGCGAAAGTTAGAAGCGAGAAGAGGATTAGCAGAAGGCTTCTTCAATATAGGGATGATAGTAGCATGTTTGAAGGCAGAAGGGAAGGTGGCTGTAGAGAGACAAGTATTGAAGAAGGAGGACAGATAGGGTATGAGAGGGGGGTAAATCTTGGGAATAAGAAGGGTTGGAATAGGATCGGAAGGAGCGGCAGTGGGGTGAGATTTAGATAAGAGGAGAGAGACATCAGAAGGAGTGATAGGAGAAAATGTAGACAAGCTAGCCGAAGGGGGGTGTATGGAGGGGAGAGGAGAGGTATAAAAAGGAGAACAGAGAATTTTTTGGTGAAGCGAAATAATTTTTTCAGAGAAGAATTTAGCAAAGTCAGAAGGAGAAAGAGGAGAGGTAGAAGAGATGTCAGGAGGGGGAGGGGAGAGGAGACGAGAAAGGGTTTGAAAGATCGAACGAGGATGATGGACTTGGGAGTGAAGGAGGTTAGAAAAGTATGCACGTTTGGCAGAGTTAAGGCAGGAATCATATAGAGAGTGATAAGAGAAGTAGGAGGTTTGGTTAGGAAGAGTAGGGGATTTGAGCCAACAACACTCAAGGCGTTGGAGGAGACAACACATGGCTAGGAGGTGGGGAGAGAGCCAGGGTTGGGAAGGCTTACGAGTAGGGCGGAAAGAAGAAGCTGGGAAGAGTTGATCGAGACAAGTGGATAGAGAGGAGACAAGAGAGGATAAAGCAAGATCAGCAGGGAGAGAAGAGAATTCAGAAAGGGGAGGAAGAGAAGAAGAGCAGGTATCAATAAAGAGTGAAGTGCTAAAGTTCCGAAGGTCACGTTGAGTAAAAGATATAGAAGAGGGTAGAGGAGAGGGAGGTGTAATGCTGGGAGTAAGGGAGAAGGAGAGCAGAGCATGATCAGATAGATAGATAAAGAGGAGACAGGAGAGGAGGAGTAGGTGGAATTAAAGATGAGGTCAATAGTGGAACCAGAAGAGTGAGTTGGAGAAGAGGGGAGTTGAGAGAGAAGGTAGGAGCCAAGGATCGAAAGAAGAGGTGAAGGTTGAAGGGAGGTGGGGAGGTGAAGGTTGAAATCGCCAAGTACAGTGAGGGGAGAAGGGGAAGGGGAGATAAGAGAGAGGAGGTGGTCAAGGTCGTCATAAAAAGGAGGAGAGGGGACCAGGAGGTCTATAGATAATTAAGAAGGAAATAGGTTGAGGGTAAGTAAAATATTTATACAGGTATTCAATAGAAGGGAGGGTAGGAAGGGACAGTGTAGAAGTAGATGAATGGTATTTAGGATGGAAGAGGATATCAACATCTCCACGATGACTGAAGGGACGAGAGACATGAGAAAATGAAGAGGAAGGCATAGTAAGAGAGGCAGGGACAGTAGAGTTGTGAGATGGGATCCAACTTTCAGTTAGACAGAGGAAATGAAGGTTGAGACGAAAGAACATGTCTAAGACAGCTGCACTCTTATTGCAGAGGGATCTGGCATTCCAAGGAGCGATATTGATTAGACTGGAAGGGCGGATTGGAGGGTAGATGAGGTTAAGACGATAAGGATGGGAAGAAATTGAAGAAGGTGTACGGGGTAGGGGGTTGAGCAAGGGTATGGACATGAGGAAGAGGGAAAGGATGAGGAGGAGAGGGAACATGGAGAGGAGGAGCAGGAAGGAGGAGATGAGAAGAGGGGGGAAAAGACGGTAGAAATCGGATGATACGCATGACAGGCAGGGGGGGAGATTGTAGAAGGTAAGAGAGTGAAGAAGGAAGAAGTAAGTACAGCAATGGTAGTTACTGTTAAGAAGGATTTCTGAACTCTGACCAGGAGGGGCAGAGGTTCAGAAGGCCAACCTAGTTTTTTGGAACAGGGTAACCTCTGGACAAGCCAGACCAATCAGGGTAGCTATGGCAGGCGGTCAAGACTAAGTCTCAAGAGAGGTGAGGGTGACTGAAAGGCCTCAATGAACACACAAAGCAATGACACTTACAAATTACTCCAGACAGGTGTTATATTAAAAATATAGACACATTTATTACAAGGCCTTTGTAACATAGACAATAGCAAAGAATCACAGTAATACTAAAGTAAACCAATACATCACAACCAACACAATATATATACAAGACCATAGGGGTCTAAGGGATTATAAACACAAAATATGCAGACCACATAGATGGGGAGGAAAACAGGCAGTGCAAGTAATCTTTAGACCCAATTCTACATCAAGAATACACCTAACTAAGAGGCAGCCAAGCTCTATGAAGAGATGAGCCTTATGCTCAATAGTACATGCACACGCTTGTGCCAATGGACAAAATAGGGTTTCTTCAAGGGTCTCTCACATCTTAGGAAGGTGGATGAGGTGATGAAGAACAAGTTTCCACTATTCAAAAAGGACCTCCACTTGAGGGCAGAGGCAGTTTGAGAGTGCGGGATGGAGTCGCTATTTCGCAATAGCTGTGGAAAGGAAAGGGGCCCTCAGGGGCCACTTTGTGCGTAAAAATGAGCTCCTGCGCTAGGGGCCACTGGTTGGGGTAAGGATTACTCACCGGTCCCCGATGCAAGCAGACCCAAACTTCGACAGTACAGTCCACTTCGCTGGCAGGTTCGAATGCGACAATCAGGACGTCTCTGACTCTGAGATACAGCGGGGATTCCCAAACGGGACAGTGGCGATTTCTCTGCTCAGGGAGGAGGAATCGGCCCAATTCCACTGAAGCAGGCTTCAGGGGAAAGGGCGTCACAAAGGCAGCAAACTTGCACAGGTCGTTGTCACAGAAGGGCAACAAGGTAAACGCGTTTACTCCGGTACGGGCGCACTCGTCTCACTTCAGACCTGGGAATGCCAAGTGTATGAAATTTGGTGTGAGGGTGCCGTGGACACAGAGCAAGCAGTCTACCAAGTTTCGAGGGCCTCCTCGAAATGCCGGCAGTATCAGAGCAAACCTCCCGTGTAAACTGGTCAGCTAACTGGTTGGCCCAGGGACACTTCCGAAGAGGCTTACTTGCAGGGTTTGTTGAAGGTACCGAGAATAGTTGATCCCACTATTCCAATGGGTCGAAGCATCTTCGCAGACCTTCTAGGACGATCAAATGCAGAGGTGTCCCACAGGACGACAGCGGGCTCAGGGTGCCAAACCTTCCAGCGGGTCACCAGCTGTTCCTCGACTTGGCTTCTTGTTGCAGGATACTTGGCTCCTTATCCTTTGTTTGTGTGAACTCAGGAGATCAACATGGTAGTGGTGTTTTCAGTCTCCTCTTATCCAAAGTTCCCTTCGCGCCAAACGGAGAGGACCCAATGGGAGATCTGCTCACAAACACCCACTCCATACGTGGACCAATCATGGACCATGGTGGTCCCAAGCATTCAGGACACTCCAGACTCTCTGGCACCCAGGATGTGTATTGGAAACATCGGGAACAGACATCCCAGCCCATATCCTAGAGGCACACACACAAGGCATGCAGTGGGTTTCATGGGAAAGTGCATGACCAAATAAGGACTGACCCGGGTCGACTCGACCTGGGGAAGGTGAAGGGGCAAGATGGCCAATGGACAGGACAAAGAACCTTGTGGCATGGCCATTTTGGAGCCAAGCCACTTACTCGTGTCAAGCACGGGAAGCGCGGTTAACATGGCAAGGAAGGGTTACAAATATATGAAAATGATAGCTGCCACCAGTCCTGTCCATGACACATCTGCACAGTTCATAATAAGTCCAGCGAGAGTTTCTAGGGCCTTTGGAATGACTAGCGACCCAAGGGTGCTGTAAAGTAAGTTACAGTGCACACTTGTTACATGTTGCACAAAAGCTGCAACATGAGGAAAGGACTAAGGGAAACAAAGTCTCCCAGTACTGACTGTCTTAAGGGCATGTCAGTTTCCCCATAAAAAGTGAGCGAAACCCCAGGGGAGTGCAGCTGAGGGCTGTGCTTCTCTGGCAAAGTTTAGATCAGGGTGTAAAACAGCAGCAAAAAGTTAGCGGGTTGACACATGGAGGGAAAATTACATATAATTATGAAATCTTTCCTAACACTCGCCCTCCCCAGACTAAGGACAGGGGGAACTAATCCACCCCTGGACGAGTTTCTTGTTCAGGTCGGTTAAACATTCTGGACAACCCATCAGCATTGCTATGTTGGACACCTGGACTATGCTCAATAGTGAAGTCAAAGCCTTGCAGACTTATCGACCACCTAAGCAACTTTGGATTCTCTCCCTTCATGTTCATTAGCCACTTTAAGAGCTTATGGTCAGTTTGCACAGTGAAGTGGGTCCCATAGATGTAGGGCCTCAGCTTCATTAGGGCCCACACAACAGAGAAACATTCTTTCTCTCCTGTGGACCATCTGAGCTCTCTGTCCTTAAGCTGGCGACTGATGAAGCCAATAGGGTGTTCCTTACCCTTCTCATCTACTTGTGATAGTACAGCTCCTATCCCAGTGTCAGAGGCATCTGTCTGCACAATAAAAGGTCTTTGGTAATCAGCAGCCCTGAGCACAGGGGCCTGGCACAAGGAGTATTTTAAGCCATTGAAGGCCTTCTCACACTCTTCAGTCCAAGTTACCTTCTTGGGTTTCTTTGGAGCAGTCAGAGGGGCAGCTATGGTACTATAGTCTGCCATGAAATGTATGCAGTACCCAGTGAGTCCTAAGAAAGCTCTCACTTGGGTCTGTGTAGTGGGGGTAGGCCAGTCCTGTACTGCTTGTACTTTACTGGGTAGAGGCTGTATCCTCCCTCCACCTACTTCATGTCCAAGGTAAACCACTGATCCTTGTCCAATCTGGCACTTACTGGCCTTGATGGTCAAGTGGGCCTTCTGAAGAGCCTGTAACACAATCCCAAGGTGTTTCACATGGTCTTCCCAGGTGGCACTGAAAACTGCTATATCATCCAGATATGCAAGACCGAATTCCTCCAACCCATTCAACACATGATTCACAAGCCTCTGGAAAGTGGCAGGTGCATTCTTCAACCCAAAGGGCATTACCCTGAATTGATAAAGGCCCTCTGGAGTTGGAAAAGCTGTCTTCTCCTTGGCATGTCCTGCAAGGGCTATTTGCCAATAGCCTGCAGTGAGGTCAAACGTGCTGAGGTACTTGGAAGCACCCAAGGTATCCACCAGCTCATCTGTTCTTGGCAAGGGGTGTGCATCTGTCTTGGTGACAGCATTCAGAGCCCTGTAATCCACACAGAACCTCAATTCAGAAGTCCCTGCTTTTGGAACCAAAACCACAGGGCTGGACCTAGGGCTACTGGAAGGTTCAATCACCCCAAGATCCAACATTTTGTTGACCTCTGTCTTAATGTAAGACCTTACTGTGTCTGACATTCTGTATCCCCTACTTTTGGTAGGTACACTGTCTCCTGTGTCTATGTTATGTTTGCACCAAGGTGTCAAACCAGGGGACTCTGAGAACAGGGGGGAAAATTGCCTAAGCAAAACTTTCACCTCAGCCTGTTGATCATAAGTCAGGTGAGGGGCCACTCGGACACCCTCAATGGAGCTATCTGAAGGATTGCTTTGGAATAGGTCAGGAAGAGGTTCAGACTCCTCTTCCTCCAAATCTGAAGCCAATAGCAGTGCTGCGATTTCATCTCTTGGGATGAAAGCCTTCAGCCTATTTATATGGAACACTTTTTGGAGCCTGTGCAGGCCTTCCAAGGTCCACTAAATAGTTGACCTCACCCAGTGACTCCACCACTGTGTAAGGGCCTGACCATTTATCCTGTAAAGCTCTAGGCCTTATGGGATTCATGATCAGGACTTTCTGACCAGGTGTAAAGTTGATGAGGGAAGCCTTCTGGTCATACCTTTGTTTCAGCAGGGCTTGTCCTGCCTTCAATCTGTCACTAGCCAGTCCCATCAGGAGTACCATCCTTTTCTGAGCCCCAGCACATAGTCTACTACGTTAGTAGTGATGGAGGGAGTGGGCATCTCCCATCCCTCCTTGACTATGGCTAAGGGTCCCCTTACAGGGTGACCAAACAGAAGTTCAAAGGGGTTGAAGCCAACACCCTCTTGTGGTACCTCTCTGTAGGCAAACAGTAAGCATGGTAATAGAAGATCCCATTTTCTTCTTTGAGGTTCTTCAGAGCCCCAATCATACTTTTCGAGGTCCTGTTAAACCTTTCCACCAGACTATTGGTCTGGGGGTGATAGGCGGAAGAAAACTTGTAGGTGACCACACATTCTTTCCACATAGCCTGCATATACTTTGACAAAAAGTTGCTGCCTCTGTCAGACACAACTTCTTTAGGGAAGCCAACCCTAGTAAAGATGCCAAGTAAAGCTTTTGCAACTGACTTGGCAGTTACAGTTTTTAATGGGATGGCCTCAGGATACCTGGTGGCCTGGTCGACCAGTACCAGGATAAACCTATTGCCTGAGGATGTTTGGGGGCCAAGGGGACTAACAATGTCGATCCCTACCCTCTCGAATGGAACCCCCACAACTGGGAGTGGTACCAATGGAGTTTGGATTGTTGAGTCACTCTTACCAGATAACTGGCAGGAGGCAAAACTCCTGCAGTGACTTTCTACTTGCACCCCCATCTTGGGCCAGTAGAAGTGCATGGATAACTTTGCTTGGTCCCCTTAATTCCAAGGTGACCAGCAAGGGGCACTTCATGCGCCGGCTGCAGGAGGAAGGGTCTTACAGCGAGGGGAACCACCAACCTCCTATGGTCTCCTTCTGTAGACTCTGTGGGCTCACTATACAGGAGCCCACCTTCCCAATAAATCCGATGCTTCCCAGGAAGTTCACCCTCAAGCTGGGAGCAGGCCTGTCTCCTTAGGCCTTCCAGAGATGGGCACTCACGTTGGCCTTTACTGAATTCTTCCCTGTCCGGACCACCTTCTATTAATTTAGTTCAGGATGGTCATTGGGGTCAAACACTTCAGGCATCACCACCTCCTCGTTAGGTCCTGGTTATTGACTAACTACCTCCACCTCAGTGGTAGGTGAGTTAGGGGGAATATTTTCTTTCCCTCTTTATGATTTTCTGACTCCTTTAGCCTTGGGTTTCCCCTTTGGCTGGACATTGGTCTTGGCCAGTGCTGCCCTTGTTTGAGACCTTGTGCAGGGTCTGTCAGCAGTGTCTCCCACAAGCCCTAAAGCTCTGAGATCATTGCCCAACAAGACCTTTCCTGGGACACTCCTCTGAATGCTCACTGGAATCCTGACGGCTGTACCATTGATAGTAAGATTTACAGGTATTACTGGCAACATGAGAGGTGGGCCATCAGCCAACTTAGTGGGCATGAGAGTAGCTCTGGCAACTTCCTCTGGGTCTACCAAGGTAGAATCCACTAAAGTTCGACTGCACCCACTATCCCTAAGAGCTGGAGTATCTACTCTATTGATCAGCACACTGTCTTCAAAATAGTGCTTGCTGTTATCTGGAATCCTAGCATAAGCCTCTGAGACTTTAGGCTCCCAGGAACCCAGGGAAACTAAAACTACCTCATCTTCTATCCCACTGGGGAAGGAGTCTGAGGAGGAGAAGGATGCCCCTGTAATCTCTTCTTCCTCATAGGAGGAGAAGGCCAGATTAGCAGAGTGGACCCCCAAGGGTTTAACCTTACATCTGGGATCCCCTTCACGTGGTCAGTTGCTCCACAAGCAAAACAAGATCCATTGGGTATGTTTATAGGGAGGCTTATTATAACCAGAGTTCTGTTTTGGAGGCGGACCTCCACTACCCTGTGAGTTCTCCTGTGTCATACCCTTATTTTTCTTTTTGTGGCCCTTATTGGAGGAAGTTTTATCAGTTTCCCCACCCTCCTTATCTTTGGGTTGTTTCTCTTCCTCCTGCTTACCAGGATGAGTCTTGTCCTTATGGGACACTCTATGTGACACCCACAAATCTGCTGCAATGGAGAGCTTCTTAGGATCTATCTCCTTTGAATCTGCCAAATGTTGCTTAAGCTCAGGGGAAGAAGATGCAAAAATATGTTCCTTCATGACAAGACTTATCATACCTTCAAAGGTAGAAACTTTATAACCTTCAACCCAGCCAGTCAAGTTTTTTAAGGTTTCAGTTACATAAGATACCCAAGTACCACCTTCTTTCTTTTTATACTCTCTGAACCTCTTTATGTATTGGGCAGGAGTCTTTCCAAACTTTAAGATGAGAGTTTGCTTCAATATTGCAAAATCTGCTCTCTCAGCTTTTGACATTTCCATAATGGCACTGCAGCCAGAATGGGGTAGTCTGCTAAGTAACCAGGCAATTTTATCAGCATTGTCAACTTGTTGAACCTCACATGCATACTCAAATGTATTCAGCCAGCCCATAATGTAATTCTTTTACTCATACACACTGAGCAGATCTTTTATAAACCTTGGATGAGAGGAGGCCCCAGACCCATGTCCAGGACCCATGGCCAGTTCCAACTGATGATCCCTGTCTTTTTGTTTTTCTGCCTGCTCTATTTTCAGTTTGGTCATATTGAACTCAAGCTCCTTCTGCCTAAACAGCAGCTCCTGTTTCTTGAATTCAAGTATGGCCTCCCCATCAGCACTGGCAGAGGAAACATTAGACATTACATCCTCCATGTCCTCATGGTTGCTGTGGATCAGTGCAGCGGCAGAACCATCAGTTCTACCAGTGAGAGCAGCCACACCTCCTTCTGCACTGTCCTCAAAAGCTACAGCTCTAAGCTGAGCTTCTTGCCAATCCATGATTCTCTGGATCATTTCTACTTTTGTGCCTTGAGAGGGGACACCTCTCTCAGCACACATCTTTCTCAATGTTTCGGATTTAGAAGCATTTAAAGTTAACAAGATACTTGTTTCCATACTGTTAGATAGGACTATGGCCTTTTTAAAGTTATACCACAACAATTAAATATGTATCCTGGTTGAAATAACTTGAAATGCTTTCACTCGTGCGCAACACTGGATACCTTCAGTCCTATCCCACCACTGTACACCAATTTGTTAAGAAGGATTTCTGAACTCTGACCAGGAGGGACAGAGGTTCAGTAGGCCAACCTAGTTTCTTGGAACCGGGTAACCTCTGGACAAGCCAGACTAATCAGGGTAGCTATAGCAGGCAGTCAAGACTAAGTCTCAAGAGGGGTGAGGGTGACTGAAAGGCCTCAATGAGCACACAAAGCAAGGACACTTACAAATTACTCCAGACAGGTGTTATATTAAAAATATAGACACATTTGTTACAAGGCCTTTGTAACATAGACCATAGCAAAGAATCACAGTAAGACTAATGTAAACCAATACATCACAACTAACACAATATATATACAACACCATAGGGGTCTAAGGGATTATAAGCACTAAATATGCAGACCACCTAGATGGGGAGGAAAACAGGCAGTGCAAGTAACCTTTAGACCCAATTCTACATCAAGAATACACCTAACTAAGAGGCAGTCCAAGCCCTACGAAGAGAGGAACCTTATGCTCAATAGTACATGCATGCGCTTGTGCCAATAGACAAAATAGGGTTTCTTCAAGGGTCTTCCGCAGCTTAGGAAGGTGGATGAGGTGATGAAGAACAAGTTCCCACTATTCAAGCAGGACCTCCACTTGAGGGCAGAGGCAGTTTGAGAGTGTGGGATGGAGTCGCTATTTCGCAATAGCTGTGGAAAGGAAAGGCGCCCTCAGGGCCACTTCATGCGTAAAAATGCGCTCCTGTGCTAGGGGCCACTGGTTGGGGTAAGGATTATTCACCGGTCCCCAATGCAGGCAGACCCAAACTTTGCCAGTACAGTCCACTTCATTGGCAGGTTCGAATGCGACAATCAGGACGTCTCGACACCGTGTAGACTCTGAGATACAGTGGGGATTCCCAAACGGGACAGTGGCAATTTCTCCTCTCCGGGAGGAGGAATTGGCCCAATTCCACTGCAGCAGGTTTCAGGGGCAAGGGGGTGACAAATGCAGCAAACTTGCACAGGTCGTTGCCACAGCAGGGCAACAAGGTAACCTCATTTACTCCGGGCCGGGCGCACTCGTCTCACTTCAGACCTGGGAATGCCAAGTGTACGTAATTCGGTGTGAGGGTGCCGTGGACACAGAGCAAGCAGTCTACCAAGTTTCGAGGGCCTCCTCAAAACGGCAGCAGTATCAGAGCAAACGTCCCATGTAAACTGGTCAGCCCCCTGGTTGGCCCAGGGACACTTCCGAAGAGGCTTACTTGCAGGGTTTGTTGAAGGTGCCGAGAATAGTTTATCCCACTATTCCAATGAGTCGAAGCATCTTTGCAGACCTTCTAGGACGATCAGATGCAGAAGGGTCCCACAGGATGACAGCGGGCTCAGGGTGCCAAACCTTCCAGTGGGTCGCCAGCGGTTCCTCGACTCGGCTTCTTGTTGCAGGATACTTGTCTCCTTATCCTTTCTTCGTGTGAACTCAGGAGATCGACATGGTAGTGGTGTTTTCAGCCTCCTTTTATCCAAAGTTCCCTTCGTGCCAAAACGGAGAGGACCCAATGGGAGATCTGTTCACAAACACCCACTCCATACGTGGACCAATCATGGACCACGGTGGTCCCAAGCATTCAGGACACTCCAGACTCTCTGGCATCCAGGATGTGTATTGTGAAAAGACATCCCAGCCCACATCCTGGAGGCATGCAGAAGCCCACGAAAGCAGTGGGTTTTGCAGGAAAGTGCATGACCAAATAAGGACTGACCCGGGTCGGCTCGACCTGGGGAAGGTGAAAGGGCAAGATGGTCAAAGGACAGGACAAAGAACCTTGTGGCATGGCCATTTTGGAGCCAGGCCACTTATTCGTGCCAAGCACGGTATGTGCGGTTAACATGGCAAGAAAGGGTTAAAAATATATGAAAACGATAGCTGCCGCCAGTCCTGTCCATGACACATCTGCACAGTTCATAAAAAGTCCAGAGAGAGTTTCTAGGGCCTTTGGAATGACTTGAGACCCAAGGGTGCTGTAAAGTAAGTTACAGTGCACACTTGTTACATGTTGCACAAAAGCTGCAACATGAGGAAAGGACTAAGGGAAACAAAGTCGCCCAGTACTGACTGTCAGTTTCCCCATAAAAATTGAGCGAAAGCCCAGAGGAGTGCAGCTGAGGGCTGTGCTTCTCTGGCAAATTTTAGATCTGGGTGTAAAACAGCATCAAAAAGTTTGGGGGTTGACACATGGAGGGAAAATTACATATAATTATGAAATCTTTCCTAACAGTTACGTAGGGTAATGTTGTGACAGATGGGGAGGGAGAATGAGCCGATAAGGAGGTGGAAGGCAGGTGCAGCGGGGCTCAAGAGGCAGTAGGTTGTGGGTAGATCGGCGAGGGCTTGGGAGGGGTACAATAGGAAGGATGAGGAGGAGATCAACGGACTATAGCATGACAAGATCTGTCAGTGGCAGGTAATCAGTAGGAGTGAACAAAAGGGATGGAAAGGGGAGGAGCACACGTGGGGAGTGTAGGTGGTAATGAGTCTAATGTGGTAATGAGACAAGTGAGTTTAAGGTGGTAACGAATCACTTCTTTGGTCTTAGGAGCTGGGTCAGTGGTGGGCTCAGAATCAAAGAAACAGTTCCCTTCCCCAGCCCAATTGATGTCTCTATGGGTCCCTACCTTTCCACCGGTCCAGGCCGTGCCTCTGTATTGGGGGCCCAGTCTCGGTGTATTGCTGTTGCTGTCTTTGGCGTTCGCTGCGGCGGTCTGCTTTCCAAGCCCTTCACCCTACATGGATTTGCCCACTACTGCCTCACAGGTCTAGGGTGGGTTGCCTTTCTCCTGTTGTCATGGCCCGCTTCGTTTTTCTTAGTCCAGCGTGCTCCGCGGGCAGCCTCCTCCGTCGCTCGCTCGTTCGTGTCTCTTCAGTGTCACTGGCCCAGTTCGCGGCAGCCTGTGTGCGCTGTCACTGTCTGCCAACTGACCCGTGCTCCTCCTCCTCGTCCCGCTGTGCCTCCTGTGAGCTCCGGGCTGCCTGCTGTGGTGGTCGCGTACTCAGGCTGGTGGTTCTCGTGCCCTGCTTGCCCCAGGCTGCTTGCTTCCCTGGCGGTCCCGTCACATGCCTGCCAGTCCTCTTGATGTTGCCACACTCGGTTTTGATTCCGCGCTTCTCCTCCTCCGCTCCTTCTTCTGGTTCTGGGTCCGCCGTCGGGTGTGAGGCAACTGATAGTCACGTCGCTGGGTCCGGTGCATTCTGACTCGTTTTTTGGGACCTTGCCTCCAGCTGCCGTTAAGTCGCTGTGTCTGGGCTCCCCACGCTGTTCTGCATCCCCGCCTGCCCTCAGCTGCTCCTTTCTCAATGCCGGGGTGCCGCGTCAGTTACCGCATCCGCCGGTATGCTTATTTCGGTTCAGGTCAATTTTATTCCATAATTATGTAGGATCTTTGCAGGATCTCGGCAGGAGCTCAGGATGTACGCAGCCTCACGCCATGAGCTCAGGCCACACCCCCCATATGAAGAGTCCATAGGTCTGGTGAGGGAACGACCAAGAAGATGTCGGTAAAGGTTTGCCTGGAGGCGGCACTGGTATAGGTGTCAGCGATAGGGAGGCCTGGGTTGGAGACCAGAATATCCGTTTTAAACTTCTTCCTACCCGATTTAGTGAGGAGAGCAGGATAGTCAATAGAAAAGCAGTTAGAAAAGATACGAGAGACAAGAGAACCATATAGTAGGTGAGGAGAGAAGAGGAAGGGGTAGGGGAGGATACTATGGAAGGACACAGGGCAGGGTACAAGCGGACGAGACAGAGAGAGACAAGACAAGTTGAAAATTGGACAATACAACAGGCACTCAGACAATGGTGGACAGTTTCTAGGTAAATGCTAAGCTCTGAAGTCGACCACAGAATGGCAATCCTATCACAGTGATATTTAGATACTGGAGAAGCACACCTAAGTCTGAGAGTCCTGTAAGGGGGGGAGGCCTAGGTTTCACAGTGCAATTTTAAATACTTCACAATGCAATTTTTTGTTTGAACACAGCTAGCAAAACACACCTAAATTGAGAGTCCTGTAAGAGGGGGAAAAGGCCTAGATTTCATAGTGCAATTTTAAATACTTCACAATGCAATTTTAATAAAACAGGAGAAAAACACACCTAAATTAGAGAGTCTGCTATGTGGACAGGGGTGTGCAGGGTAGCGTTAGGGTCTGAGCCTGGTTGACGGCTGGCAACTGGCTTCCCCTGCTGACACCTGCAGACACTGGGTGGAGCCGCCTCTGAAGTAGCCGCCCTTGGCCTAGGGGCCCTTAGCCGCAGGGGCTGCCCAGGAGGGGGGCTCGTTAAGAGGGCACTATGGGCCAATGGGAAGGAGCTGGGCGGGATGGGAGGTGAGTGGAAGGGTGAACAAAAAAGTGGGGATTGGAGGAAGGGCAAACACGGTCACGGAGGGGGAGGCAATGAACACACAATCACAGAGGCGGGAGGCGGCAGGGAAATGGGCTAGGACACGGCCACTGGGTGCCAGGAACTGTGCAGGCACCAAAAGATCACAAAAAAGGCACCACACTTACCAGCAATGGAGGAACCACGCTGGAGAAGGGAGCAGCAGCAGTGAGGGTCGCAGGCCCATGCAGATGGGATAGAAGGGCCCACGGTCCAATGGGAAGGAGCTGGGTGGGATGGGAGGCGGGTGGAAGGGTGAACACAAAGCAAGGATTCGAGGGAAAGCAAACACAGACACGGAGGGGGAGGCAATGAACACACAATCACGGAAGTGGGAGGGAGGAGGGAAATGGGCTAGGACATGGCCACTGGGTGCCGGGAGCTGTGCAGGCACCAAGAGATCACAAAAAAGGTACCACACTTACCAGCAATGGAGGAACCACGCCGGAGAAGGGAGCAGCAGCAAATGTTTCTTCCATACAAACATTCCAATCATCTTTAGAGACCATTGTTTGTTCAAAACACAAAACACATTCATTCTCACCACTTCCTTGTTTACTCTCCCAATTATTTTCTTACCCCCGTAACAAAGTGTGATAAACAATCAGCTGGTATGTTTCTTTTCCCAGGAACATATTCCACTTTAAATGCATATTCCTGAAAAGCAACTACCCATCGACTTTTTATTGAGGAACCTTTGTCCAGACACTTCTTTTGCAGTGTCTTTCTCAGTGGCTTATGATCAGTTTGAACAATAACGTTTAAGCCAAGAGAAATGTTTGAAATGTCTCTATCAACCATTTGATCACTAGTTGTTTCTTCTCAATGGTCGGGTAATTCGTTTCCGCACCCTTGAGCAGATGTGAATCAAACACTATGATATATTACTTATCTCCTTCCATTTGTACCGACACAGTTCCCAATCCTGTGTTGCTGACATCCGTTAACAACACAGTTTGTCTCCCTACTTTGAAGTTTTTCAATAACAGTTTTTGGTCAAGCGCAGTTTTTATTATCTCAAATTCTTCCATTTGTTTGTGGATGGTTTGTAGATGTGAACTTAGGCTCTGTACCATTCTCAACTAATAATTCACACATCTCATTAGACCTCAACTGTACTACATTATCCATCAATATTTCACACCACCCCTTCACGTCTAAACACTTCTTCCTTAAAATGTAATACTTCCCTTATCATTACGTTAGTTATTCTCACCTCATGTCGTTCCATTCATATTTAGACCGATTCTTCCGTAATAATCTCATATTCCCAGTTTTGTCTGCGAAGTTCATTATATACTTCGAGTAAAATACTGAATACCTAAGAAGGAACTAAGTTCCTCTTTATCTTTTTGTTCTGGATTGTTCTTTATGTTATTGACTAAGCCTTGTTTCATGTTAACACCCGCAGCTGATATTGTGTGACCCACACAATATTAAACATACACTTCTATTAAACGTACACGTCACCTCACTGAGCATGAGGCCCCTTTCTATCAATGCTTCCATTACTTTGATTAACCTTTCATCCAGTCTTTTATAGTCTTCTCCAAATATTAATACATCATCTTGAAAGCGCATAACTCCTCATGCATTTCTAAATGTGTCATACATGATACTTTGGAATACCGAAGCAGCCGACATAAATTTCTAACAGCATCCGTATGAATTGGAAAAGACCTTCAGGTGTGATGAACGCAGTCAGACCTTTTGAATAATTATGAAGTCTTATCTGGTGGTACACTGATGTGAGGTCTAATGATGAAAAACACATGCATTTCTGCAATGTTTGGCAAGCATGTCTATCATGTATCACACATTTGTTAAGGGATCACAGGATGACACAAAGTCTTAATTTTCCATTTGGTTTTGCTACTACAATCAAAGGCGAGACCCATTCTGATGCCTATATTATTCCCTCCTGTTCAAGTTTTTGTAATTCTTCTTTCACTTTGTCCCTAATTGCCACTGGAATATTTCTGACTTTATGCACCAACGGTTCCAATCCTTTGTTTAATTCGAACTGATGAATGAATCTCTTCAAACAAATGCCTTCTTTTTGTAGGAGGAGGAGATGAGAGGAGATGGTCAGTGGCATCCTCCATATGGTGGGCCTGGAGGGTGTGGGATCGGATGAGGTCGGAGCCAGCAGCCAGGGAGAACCTGGTGAGTACAAGGGTCAATGATGGGCCCATTGCCGAACAACCCTGATGGCATGTACATATACACAAACTGATATGCATCCAGGCAACGACAACCCCGACAATGCATGACCCATCCATGTAACACTGCAGGCCATAACAACATGAGTCATTGAAGCTGTGATGCCTCTAACATTCCAACCAAGCAGGATGACAAGGGCATGATGTACGCAACTACCACCACTGAACTGAAAATAACAAGGACAGGCGCACATCTGCATTGCACATCACAACCACCCCTTGCCTGCACCCCGTCTTCCATTTAGACACCAAAGCAATCATGGTACCAAACACGTAGTGTATGTCAATCAAATAACACCACTGGACATGTGTCTCAGACTAACAACCACTGCCACTGACCATTAGCTGCAAGGCGCAATGGAGAAAATATTATCCAACCTCATGTCATCATGACTCAACTACAACGAGTAGGGCACCCCTCAACCGACAGTACTATAGGATAAGCAAGCAACATCCATCTTGCCCTACATGTGCACACTTGACCCTGTAGGTCAGTGATGCACATGACTGCACAGTCCAAGCAAGGCACGGCCCCCACACCGACCATATGGGCGCACATCAATCAAGCAGTAAACTGCCATACTTGTTCTTTGAAACACAATTCTTTTGTATAGGTGCAGTCACATGAAGTATGCCCACCTGGAGGTCTAGCACCCTGTGACCCCATGGTACACGTGACAGTCCATGACAACTCGCCATAAACATTTACATCAAGGTATTCACATTTCCATGTCTCCCAACAGGCACACAAGAAACCCAGGAATCCTCTGAAGGTGCCGGGACCTCAGCAACACCAGCACCAACAGATGCCACAAAGGCCACAGGCCATGTCTCTGCTAGAAGTGAGAGTGTACCCCCCAAGAAAAGATCCAAGGTGACAGTGTTGTCCACCTCCATGGCCACTGACACACCGGATGTAATTGAAAGGCCTACTCCACCCATTAGTCCGTCAGCAGGTCCACCCGCAACAGGGGCCTCTCCCACCAATGCTAGGGATGCAGGAGAACCAAACACTGGACCGAGTGGTAACAACAGCGAGCCATGAGCCCAGCCCACTGAACCTGCTGCCATCAGAATCATCCTCTTCCACCTCCAGTCCATCACATTCATCTGTGAGACAATTCTCATCCGAATCCTCCACCCTGTGCAACCTCTCAGCCATGCAGTCCTCCCCCTCAACTTGTCATCTCACAGTGCCGTCCACTTCCAGCAAGACAAGTCCTCAGATGACCAGGCAGAGCATCCTGGCTGTGCATCCCACAATGTGGGTCTGGTCCCACAACAATCTCCTCAGCCAGTGCCGGGCACCACATTACAGCCAATTTGGGAGCGGCTGGAGAGAATTGAGGACTGCAAGTCAGAAATGCGTGCCATTGCACAACAGCAATTGGGCCATTCACAGGCCATGCATGATGTCATCCAGGGTGCGGCAACGCAGGTGGCCAGATCCATGGATCGGCTGTGCTGTAGTGAAGTGCATAGCAATGCAAGCAACAGCCTCATCAGCCAGAGGGTGAGGGAGCTTGCAGAACAGATCTCAGCCTCGCATGAGACCATGGCCATGGGGAATCAATGTGACCAGGGTACACCTCTGGGGCAGTGCGCTAGTTAGTTTGGTGTCTACTGAGGGGTCGTTGGCCAGCATGCCACACAGGCCCTCACAATGCTGCACATTCAGTGCCCCCCTGTCTGCGCAAATAAGGGACAAAAGGAAACACTAGTGTGCAGCATATGGGGCAGACTGAGGGTGTGGGATGGGTGATGGAGTTGGGGGTCAGGGTATGGGTGGGTGATGGATATGGGGATCAGGGTGTGGGGTGGGTGATGGATTTGGGGATCAGGGTGTGGGGTGGGTGATGGATTTAGGGAGCAGGGTTTGTTAATCGGAAAATAAATCATGGTTGAGTCTTGATAATTTGTATAGTGTTTATTCTATTCAGTGAATCCACAGTGACGTCAGAGGTGCATATGTGCTCAGTCCCAGAAAATTGTCCATGAGGTCCTGGCAGACCATTCCTCCTTCCCTCTCCACCTCCCCACGTATGTCCTGCGGTGCCATTTATTCACCTGAAATGTCTTCATAATCAGAGCCAGGGGGAGAATGGTCCTCATGTGGAGGCCTGTGCATGTTCCTTCGTATGCACATGTTGTGCAATATAGTGCATATGGCTACAATGGCTGTACATGAGGGCACCACCTATGTGGTGGAGGCACCAGTATCTCGCTTTCAGCACTCTGAAGTTGCACTAAATGCATGTCCTGGTCCTCCTCTGGGCCTCATTATAGACAGCCTCCTGTGGTGTACCAGGGTTCCTCAGGGGTGTCATCAGCCAGGGTAACTGCGGATAGCCTGCGTCACCTACAAAACATTGATTGCACAGTGTTAGACATCGCAGTTTGTGTGTCGAGCTACATATATATGTGCCTGTTGTGATGTTGGCTCATGTGCGCTCTTCTGTGCATGTGGATGACGCATTCATTGTGATGGATGGGCATTGCCCCACAGAGTGCACTTTCAGTCATTCAGAGTCTATGCAACATCATTTATCATGTATTTGTCTATGTGCTGATGTCAACCATGCATTTGTTGCTATGGAGATGGTGGTAGGCCATGTACCGCCCTATGACAATGCATTGCAAGGGAATAGCTTGCCCAGGTGCCTTGATTGTGTTCTGCTACCTTGCATGCCAGGATGTCGTGTGGAGTGAACTGAGTTCAGTATGTGCACTGGGATAGGTCAGTCATGGCTCATCGCCTGTTCATTGCTTTATTGATGGCGCATCATATGACTTGTAGTTGTGTCACATTACTCCTCATTCCGTGCCCCAGGTGAGTCACAGTGATATGTCTTTTTCGGATTGACTACTACTACTTACCCACAAGTCAGGTAAACTGTCCTCTGTGTGTGTGTGTGCTGGTAGGGTGCTATTCCTCAGTATTAAGGCATCATGTGCGGCGCCGTGTATCGGGTGCCGCAGTTGGTGATTGTGAGTTTTGCATCACATGTCATTTTGGCATTCATGGAATGGTACTGTTTCCTTTTCCAGTAGGCTCGCTCCATTGCCTGGCGGGGCATCAATGCCACATGTGTATACGCGGTTCCATGTAATTTCAGTGCAGGATATTTTTTCGCTAGGTTTTTTACCACATATTTTCTTTGAAAAAAACTCATCTAATATTTAATTTTTTTATTTTTTTTACCACCATTCTCTTAATGTGGGCCAAAGAACTGATGCCACAGCATGCATATTGGTAAAACCAGCACACTAGCTAGTTTTAAGACACCAGAAGCTCATTTATAACTGCAATTAAGCTGTTCGCTCTCAGAAACAACACCTTTTTAAATGTTATTAATGTGTTTGGGTTTACATAAAACCTTTCAGATATTCACAAGAATAGCTATGCAAAGGGAGAGATAACTAAAGCGCCGGTTGCTGGGACGGTTTCCAGCACTTCCTAGCAACCGGCACCCATATTCTGAGAGTGACGTAATCAGTCCGACTTCGGAATATTGCGCCACCTTCAGAATAGGTCGTAGTTACCGAAAATGTCATCAGCACTTTTTACGACATTTTCGGTAATTAGCACCAACTTAAGAATCGGGCCCTCTGAGTTTCGCTAAATCAGCAAGTGCCCATTTGGGATGGCACACAGACACTTCCTACACCCTCAGGTGACTTCAATAGCTAGGACACTGTGAACATTCATATATCACTGTTGCATTTAGGGCAATACTTAGGAGTATGTCAAAGAAAAAGATTATTAGAATAAAACAAGAGATCTCTCAAATATTCTGAAGCAGGTAAGTACGTTTGGTAACCCCTAATGCAAAGTAAGTTACCCCCTTCCTGAAGGAAGACAAAACACACAGTCAGAGGGAAGAAGAGTTATTCCAGGAGCCAGACCAGGCCAAAGTCAATTGGACAAAAGTCTAGGTGAGCTGAAGCAATTCTTACAGGTAGGTAAAGTCGTGCACAATGTTTTAGAAGTCTTTGTAGAAAAGAAGAAATCAAAGTAGGGCCACAAGCTGTTTAGGCTTGTGTTGTAAAGAAGCTGTTAGCAACTCTACAGAAGCAACCAAGACAAGTCGACAAGTGAGGTTACACAACAAGAGGTAAGTTCTCTTAGACTTTACAGTACCTTCGGTTAGAAGAAAAATGGTTCCAGCCGGCTTCTGTTCCTGTGCAACTCTGAAGATCCTGTGTTCCTGAGCCTCAGTCGTGGGGACAAGAGGGAGGATGTCTGGAGGACTCCTGCACTGCAACGGGACTGTTTGCGACAGAAAAGGGCCTCTTCATGGTTTCAGCTTCTCGCGTCTAAGCAAATAGCAACACCGCAGACTTTTGGCTGTCGAGATGGGCTTTCCTTGCATCTGGGGTCCAGAACTCTGTTGAGGTGGCTCAGGCTCGGTCAGTCCTGCTTCCTCAGAGCCCGGAGGATCTTCCTGGAGCTCTTGGCCAACCTACAAGCAACGCACACGATCTGGTGTTCCTCTCCGTGGCTCTTCGGTTTCCAGCAGCAACTGCAGTGGAAATACAACCAGCTTTGAGAGGATGTCCAGGTGGCTTACTTTGGCATTAATTGGTCCCACCAACTCAAGGGGAGAAGTCATGCTTGCAGGGCTTCTCTAGTCGCAGCGAATTCGGAGATTCAGCACAACAGCTGGGCTTCACCGGGCAAACCAACGGTCCAGGAGTTGCATCGGGCATCTCTTCCAAGTTCTTCTTCGGATTCCTTCATCCAATGGTTGACTGCCTTCCAAGACAAAAAGCCTCACCTTTTATGCAGGTGTCTTGATATGGGCAAAATCTTCCTCGGGGCCAGCCCTTTGAGAGCAAAAATACCCAATTCAGCCCAAAATACAGGTTCTATTGTGCTGAGCAGTGATCTCATGCTAGTGACAAAATGACACCTTCATTAAGTTTTAGCATATTTATTCTAAGCAGTGAATTTCATATACATTTGGGATTCAAGTTAAAGAATATTACAAAGCATAACACTTAGAGCATTGCAAAATATAGTGAAACATGGAACTTAGATAAACATAGAGAAATATAGAGAAACATAGAGAAACACAGTCTTACGTCCCTTTAATCAGCACTGGGAGATCTGGGCTTTTCATAAGCTAGCTGTAAAAACAAGCCCCGCTCAGAAAAACAATGCTGGAGGACACCGTAGAGCCAATTCCGGGCACTTGACTGTACACGAATCAAGTCCACAGGACGATCTCCCCCCGAGTCATGTGTGAATGGATATTTTATAATCTCGTGCTGTCAGTCACCATGACGCATAGTTCCAGAACTTTCCCAGTGCACAATATAGGCTGGTTCATGGAAAAAACCCAGCTCTGTTAATTTCCACTGCACCGTCTGAGCCCCTCCCTGGCCCCATCTGCGAAGGCTGAGGAATGTCTTATCAGTGCCTTCCCAGAGAAAAGGAAGATTAGCTTTGGAGCCAGGGCTACCGTTAGTGAGGCTGAATATTCTAAGGGAAGCAGGGATGTATTAACCCCATCTGCAAGCTCTAAAAGGCATGCACTCATAGCTTAGTGTTTATAGCGCTTAAGACTGGCTATCTAAGCGCTATATAGGTGCCATAATGTTCCAAACACTCCAAAAATACCTATTAGATACAGAGCTAGGGGCCCTCTCCCTGCCTGTCTATCAACAATGCATAATGTGACCTATTTCATACTAGGCCTGCATATTCCTTGTAGCTCACTACTGCATAATGGAAGTGCTACAACAGACTACAGTCAGAATTTTTAGCACATACCTTGAATACACTATTGGCTTTCAGCGGCTAATGCTGTCATCTAAAGCCCTGATTGGCAAGGTTGCAATTTCGTGTATCACTACATTCCACCCCTATTCAACGTTTGTGCGACAAATGCTGACTAATACCTATCAATATAGTATTTAGTGCAGTGATAAAGACCTTGGGGCTTTGCAAGAGGTTTAAGCAAACTATCTTCTAGCAGTTAGTTAGCGTGGCATGCAAGGTAAAACACTACCTAAACAAAAATGTACACAAAGTGAACAGTGACATATACCCTTGCCAAAACCTGGCCTACACAAAAAATACCTACACCAAGTGAACATGGACATTTACTCTAGCCAAAACCTGGCCTACTCAAAAATACCTAAATCAATTTTGTATAACTGATTGTCAGTTAAAAAGCAGCATGCAGTTAAAATGTCAAGGCAATCCGGTGTAGTCTAATCTACAATGCACTATTGCATTTATGTATGGTTACCAATTCTAAAACCTGGCAGCCTTTCACTCTAAGGGCCTACCCTCCCCCTGATCCCAGGGCATTCAAGCGTGACTATGGGCTGTGTGACTAGACACTTCCCCCAGGTAGGTGGAACCCAACCAGAAACCATCTAATTTCGTGAACAAGGTGAACCCATGGGCACCAGGTTATCTAAATAAAAACAATTCTACTAATTTACATCAAACATGGCATGTGTTATTCATGCAATCAAAAGCAAGCAATTCAATCCATATGTATGCTGGTAACTGTAGCTCTGCGTGCCAGTGTGTGGAGGATGGTCACCTCCACCCAGTAAAAAGCCAACACCTGCTGATTAAACAATGTTTGCCATACAATGCATTGTGTGTATTTAGCAGTCTTGTTGACCTGCCCTATGGCAGACAAAAATGTCTTCATACCTAAAATTCTGCCACCTTCAGTGGTTGTCAATACTTGTAGCAGTGTTGGGCGTATCAATGGGCCCCACTAGGCTAGTAGTTCTATAGCAGAGCTGGCATCAGAACCCATAACAGCTAGCTTATCGTGCACAGTTTCTATGTCACAAGCATATAAAGCACCTGCAATTAATGAATCTAGCTCCCTAGCTACGCGCACTCTAGTAATGGGCCATAGAAATGGACTCCATTTGTAGCAGCTTGGTAGTACTAAGGAAACATTGCCTCATGGTAAATCTATGTCTAAGTGTATCACTGTAATTATGGAGGTGTGCATTACCAGTCTACAATTTACATGTTGCCTAACTACTGGAAAATCTAACATGTTCAGTGTCTACCTATGGTGACTTGGAGAATACTCTTCTTCAAGTGGGATATCTACCATATACAATATTAACTTTAGCCACAAACACCATACTACTATCCGGCAGTGGCTGTTTCATCACATTAAACAAATTCATTTAGTCAAGTTATAGTCCATAAAATCTTGGCGAGAACACTCGCTGCAGTTCTTGGTCAGAAAAACATCACATTAGACAAATTAAACAAATCGTATCCATTCAGTGACAAAAGATGCCTGACAATGTGCCAGGCCAGTACACTAGCAATTCCATGTGGATACTCATTTGTAGCGCTTTTCCAAAGAATTATTCCAAATGTCTACAATCAAAAGGTGACTCTTTGCATTAGTGTGCTGGAGACAGCTGTCCCCACAAAAACATGAAACTGGTTGGTTTAACAAAAACCGTGTCACACTCTGTGTCATAAAATCAAACATCAAGTCAGTCATGGTTTCATTTACCTGCCTTAAGCTGGCTGTAAAAGTATCCAGTGTTTCAAAGATTACCATTTCAAATTATAGCTCACACACTTGGCAGCAATACTTCAATTAAGAATCTTAACCTACGCACAGGTGACTTTGATGTGCGCACTCATCTTATCTCAAAATAAATTACGCTCCTGCTTGCATAATTCTGCTGCCCCAACAGTTCATAAATCATTCTCCTGCCTACGTGCAATGTAGAATATTTTTTTTTTTTCAAAAAACAAAACATCTCTGGTTAAAGCAATTCAGTTGGAAGAGTAAAACCATTTCGTTTTTTCAGATTCATCTCAACAGTGCATTTAAAAACCATTTTTCAATGTGTTAGCATTCAATTGCTGTGTCACACAGCTGTTTGTGGTGCCTGATGTTACAGTCCACCACTCATTGTCCATAGTCCTTTAAACAAGAAAGGGCAAACCATGTCATTTAAGTTATTTCCAGCAACTGAGTCATTTGAATGTGTAGCATCAAATATTTGATAATTAGCCAAGTCTGCACCGTGCCAGTTCAGCAAGAGTTATTACTCTGTTGGACACCATTCGCAGGTTGCAGCATTGAGTGCGGTGCAGGGCACGTTAAAGTTGAAATAGCATGTCGCAGTGGCTCGCTTTCTCTGAGAATGCGTCTGACCCTTCTTTGATCAGTGTCACCCACAAACTGCACACATCTATTTTTTATATTGTGAAATGCCTTGTCTTGCTTTTTTGCCTAGGCAAAATACAAACAGAAATGTTAGGATGTCATCAAAACTTCAATATCATTATTCTTCATGTTAGGATGTCATCAAAAACTTCAATATCAGCGTTATCCACCCCTTCCCATAATACCACCCCCATCTTCAAAAAGTCTCATCAGGTAACTACACACTTTATCATTGCTACTGCAATTATTTATCACCCTTCTGCATGTTTCTGGGGGCTTATTTACACTCAACCATACGGGGTGTAACTGCCTAATCACAAACTCATTTGTGCAATGCAATCATAGTTGGTCAATGGTACCTCAGACTGATCTGTGCTTTTACAAAGCCATATAATAAGTACCCAGGTCGCACAATGCTTTTCTTTTTTCACCAAAGCGATCACAAATGCCAGGCGCCAACTTGCTTCCAGTGTCTCATGATCTTGATTTAGTTTGCCCTGCTGGCATCACTCCATTTTTCAAAGGTAAAGTCTTTCAGTCCAATACCGCTTACAGTTGTACAAGCAGCTGTTTATTTTTCTTTTCCATACAGGCAGTGTCTTTCAAGCCTCTGGTTTTTTCACTTGTCATTTTTTTCAAAGGGTGTTTGCTGTTTCCTGGACTACCCCTTTGAGTGCGATAGTCTAAGTCAGTTTCTTTTGTTGCTTCAACAAATCATTCATTCTTGCACTAAGCCGTGTGGCTTCTGGATCATGGCTAATGTGCAGTGTTCATGTTATACTTCAAAGCCCCGCTCTGCATGTTGTCTCTTGCAAAACGGCTAAGCACTTTTGTCAGTTTTGCTTCCATCTGGAATGCCATAATGTCTTTGTCAGTTACTCCAGCCCTGGCAATGTAGCTTGCAGTTTGCCAGATGTGTATTTTCTCTTCTCAAAGCGCCTAGAGGTTTCTTCTCCAGTGCACAGCGCTTTACTTCAGTTCACATCACATGGAGCACTGGAATGCAGCTTGCACAGCAATAGCGTTTCACTTCACTTCACATCACATCACATGGAAATGCGGTTTGCACAGTAATGTCTGTTGGAATGGGCAGCTGTCTTTTCTTGGCCCATTCACAGATGCATAGGTAAATGTTCAGATGTGATGTGCCCGTCTGCCATCCTGCATGAAGCCTTTGTTCCCTACCACAGTTTACTGGGCAAATTCTTTACTTCTGAACAGCTCTCTGTCTTTGCTCCCCCTTCCTCAGGAATGCAGGCATTGTTTATCTTTCGTGTGCACCTGGGAGCGCCATGAGCACGCAGCAGGCTTATCTCTTTTGCCTATAACTCTTATACTGTGGCGGCTTCAATGGGAAGCACTCGTTTAAGACAGTTCATCCAGATTAACTCTTTCTTGTACTGTTTCTGTCCAGTAACTCAGAAAAGCATCATTTCACTCAACAGAAGTGCAGTATTCTGCTTTTGTTTGCCTTCCTTTCGCGCACCTCGCCCAAAACAGCTTCAAGGCACAAGCTCTGCACACACAGCAAGACTCTTGTTTTCAAAAGCGGCACTTTTCTTGTCATCAGATTCTACTCCATGTAATTTTGCAAAATGTCAAAGCGTCTTTTTTTTGCCTGTTTTAACCTGATTAATGTCTTATTTAAAAGCATACGTTTTTTCTTCCTTGTAGTTTTGCGATCTTTCAAGAGAACTCACAACCCACTAAATCTTTGTGCTATCTTATCACACACAGATGTTTCATTCTGTTGTACCATTGCCAAAATATAACCACTCATTTCAGTGCATTTAAAAAATAAAAAATGCCATATTATTTTGCAGCTCCCTGCACGTTTTTTTCCCTGCAAGAACAACCCACTAAATCTATATTGCTTGTGGGCTTTTTAATGTGTCAACAACATTTTTTTTTTCCCCATGTATCACAGTCAACAGGACACTATTTCCAAATCATACATCACTTATAAGGCAACAGCACAAATCCATGGCATAGCATGGGATCAAAAATACTCCAGGGGCAATTTAGAAAAATATAAATTGTTTTTCTCCCCAAACCATTGCAAACTGATTCTGCAAATTCAAATCAATACACAAAAATCGAAAATCCAAATAACATTCACTCACTTTCTTTTTAAGTGAGTCTCTCACCCAATATAAGCATGGCACAGCCTAAAATGCAATATAGTCATTTTAGTGTGTTTCCTTTAAAACAGAATTCGCCACCATTAGCACATGGAATTTTACAGTTGCCAAAAGAAAAAAAAAAACTCTTTAGGCTCTCAGCACAGATGTTACTCATTCTCCTAAGCATGGCTCCTCATTATTCAGGAATGCCAACACTCAAAAGCATACATCAAAAAAGCGAACCTTCGCCTCCGAACATTACAGCCCCCACTCGCTAGCACACTGGGGCTGAGTCAATGGTTAAATCACTATTCACAATTTGCATGTCAAATCCTTGCAATTATTTTTCCCTGCCCTCATGACAGAATAGAGATGAGAACTCCGTCTCACTATGCATTCCAAATTACAACTTTAAACTGGGGAAACCGCATGATAAAATTCTTTTCTAATTGAGCATACATCTTTCTTGACCATTCATCGGAGTGCTTTAAACAAAGCCATTTCCCGCTCGTTTATCGCCTTGTACTCCCTGGCACCATCCCAAGCAATAAGTCAGTCACGACTGATTTACTGAAGGGAGTCTTAACCACACAAGCTATCGGCCACGGCAAGCCGACACAACATTGCTGCCTTTTGAAGTCTCAGAGCTGCAGTGAGACCACCAAGGAAATGCGACAGCCTGCTCCCCACTCTACACTGTGTTCTCTCACACAATTTGTCATGTCACAGCATGGCACTGCTCTTCATAAATCCCACAAAGCTGCCACCAAATGTCTTGATATGGGCAAAATCTTCCTCGGGGCCAGCCCTTTGAGAGCAAAAATACCCAATTCAGCCCAAAATACAGGTTCTATTGTGCTGAGCAGTGATCTCATGCTAGTGACAAAATGACACCTTCATTAAGTTTTAGCATATTTATTCTAAGCAGTGAATTTCATATACATTTGGGATTCAAGTTAAAGAATATTACAAAGCATAACACTTAGAGCATTGCAAAATATAGTGAAACATGGAACTTAGATAAACATAGAGAAATATAGAGAAACATAGAGAAACACAGTCTTACGTACCTTTAATCAGCACTGGGAGACCTGGGCTTTTCATAAGCTAGCTGTAAAAACAAGCCCCGCTCAGAAAAACAATGCTGGAGGACACCGTAGAGCCAATTCCGGGCACTTGACTGTACACGAATCAAGTCCACAGGACGATCTCCCCCCGAGTCATGTGTGAATGGATATTTTATAATCTCGTGCTGTCAGTCACCATGACGCATAGTTCCAGAACTTTCCCAGTGCACAATATAGGCTGGTTCATGGAAAAAACCCAGCTCTGTTAATTTCCACTGCGCCGTCTGAGCCCCTCCCTGGCCCCATCTGCGAAGGCTGAGGAATGTCTTATCAGTGCCTTCCCAGAGAAAAGGAAGATTAGCTTTGGAGCCAGGGCTACCGTTAGTGAGGCTGAATATTCTAAGGGAAGCAGGGATGTATTAACCCCATCTGCAAGCTCTAAAAGGCATGCACTCATAGCTTAGTGTTTATAGCGCTTAAGACTGGCTATCTAAGCGCTATATAGGTGCCATAATGTTCCAAACACTCCAAAAATACCTATTAGATACAGAGCTAGGGGCCCTCTCCCTGCCTGTCTATCAACAATGCATAATGTGACCTATTTCATACTAGGCCTGCATATTCCTTGTAGCTCACTACTGCATAATGGAAGTGCTACAACAGACTACAGTCAGCATTTTTAGCACATACCTTGAATACACTATTGGCTTTCAGCGGCTAATGCTGTCATCTAAAGCCCTGATTGGCAAGGTTGCAATTTCGTGTATCACTACAGCAGGTTTCTCCCATTCATTCCAGCCTAGCTGTCAGCCACCCAGCAGGGCCAATCACCTAAGAGTGCATTTCTGTCTCATAGGAGACTAAGCAAAGGGAGTTTCGGGCACCTCCCTCACTTCTTTCTCCCGCCAGACACCCTGGAGCCAGAGGCGGTCTACATTCATGAATCCCGCCAAATACAAGAAGGACCTTTTCTCAAAGAAATGGCGAAAAAAGAAGATTGGGGCCATTTTGACAAAAATGGCACCCTTGGGTGCTTTACTGCACCTGCGAACGCAGCCCGTGGTATAAGCACACCACAGTAGTTACAAGTAAACCACTGCCACCAGCCATTCATCGAGGAAAGGGTAACAAAAATGTTTTTACATGAGAAACAACAAAGGGGATACTAAGTAACTCCTCCCTATTGTAAGATAGTGTGTGATGTGTCTAGGAAGTTGCAAATGTAAGTAAAGTCATTTTCACTTCTCTGCTCTTGGAAACAGTAGTTTATCCAAGAGAAGGTATTTAAACCTTTTGGGAAATCTGAAAGACTTCCCTGTGCCGCTGCACTGAAGGTGCTGTGTGACACAATGTAAAGATGATGCCTATGGAGTTTGTAAGGCTCCATATTTAACAAAGAAACACAGAGTTCAAATCACACAAAAAATACATGAGAGAGTGGGAAAAAGGCTCTCACTCTCTCCAGATTAAACATTAAAAGTCCTAAAATCCAGCAAAGTTGCTGGGGGTCTCTAAGGTAGAGAGGAATTAGCACATTTCTGAGAATTCTCTGTAACAAGGAAGATGCTTCCAACGGCGGAAGATGCGCTGATGCCGTAATCCTCCTACTCACAAGGAAAGACCTAAGGCAAAGTAGGTTACCGTGCAGACGGGGGTGTGGATGCGAACGCGGATCTGTGCATGCCAAGGAGACCGCTTCTACGACCAAAGACTACTGCTGGAACGTAGGTATGCAGTGTTATACACAAAGCGGGTGGAGGACAGTGAAACAAACCCATAACCCGCCTGGGGCTGATAATCATAGGACCCCAGAAGGGTGAGAGAAAGCGTAACCAAAATGGGGCCAAACAGGCACATAGCCCACATGGGGCTGATAGCAAGAAGGCCCCAGGAGTGGGTAAGAGAAGTTGCAAGAGAATCGGTAAACAAAGCAGGGCCAAACATGAACATAGCCCACATGGGGCTGATAGCCAGAGGACCTAAGAATGGGATAAGAGAAACAGTGAGAAAAACGACATCCAGAGCAGAGCCCAGCAGGCCCGTGGCCCACCCAGAGAAACAAATTAGAAGAACCCAGGAAGCATTGAGAGGTACTATTACCAAAGCCAGAATACAAGTTGGGTTAAGCAAACCCCTGGGCTAATCATGGCCAAAAGTAGCAATATCAAAACAGAAACAAGAAGGGAGTGGTGTTTTCAAAGTACCGATGGCCAGACATCCGAGGGACTCATTAAGTGTAATATAGCCCTGAGAAGGTGGTAAACCAAGAACTATTTGGACAAGCTGATAATGCCATCTTTCTTTCTTTTGAATATAACTTTCACGCGTCAGCTATGGGGCAGACATGGCTAGGGCCACAGTACAGCCTGCTGGCTGTCAAACCCCAGGTCCAACCCCAAGCCGGCGAATGAAAGCTATTCCACCACAGGATTTACCGGGGTCCGGAAAGTTTTCTTTTTTTTTTCGTCCAACGGGAGATGAGTTCAGTGCGAGCAGCAGCCATTAAAATGGAAAACGGACTAGGTCGCTTTTCGGATGACGGCAGCCATGGAAAACATGTTCCAAAATGGTAATTGTGATTCGTCAATCTGTCTTTCCAGGTTGCAAATGTTCTTTCATTGGAACCATCATGTAAACAAGGTCTATCTGCTGTTGTTCCCACATCTATTCTCCTATGTCTTATGTGTATATTTCTTACGTCACTTTCGGGAAAAATGTCTTTCTTAGTCCTGTTTCTAATTTCTTTCAATAATCCATTGTTACAATTTTCAAGATCTTTAGTAGTGTTTGTGGAACTCATTATAATATTGGTGGTGCAGGAAAAAAGTGGCAGTAATTCCATTACTGTCACTTTTCCTGCTCAGCCAAACTACACGTTTGCCAGTGTGGTGGCCTGTTATACCTCCAGCCAACAGCTGGAGGTAACTCATGCAGCCCACTGACAAAATACAACCGTCAATCTCCCCATGGGGTCCTGGACCTAACGTTGCCGGCCCCTGTAATATAATGGTAATTCCGGCATATCAGTTGCTGGTAACGATAGATCCGTTTGCTGGTATCCCGACAAATTTATCGGCGGGATACTGGCAAGCTAATGATGAGGCCCTTTCTTTTCCATCTTATCCTTGTGAATTAAGCGTTCAACTCATTTTTTGTCCAACCAGAAAATCCTTTGATTGAATTGATTTGGAGCTTTTACCCCTTTTTTTCTAGTTCTCTTACTGAGGAAGACCCTACTATCCCAGAACTTCTCGATCTTAAATCTTCCTGAATTCTCCTCCTCTTCTTTTTCATTTTCTTGCTAGGATCACCTATTTTACATCTCAAATCTACCCTCTTCAACTTCTACCAAAGTTTTGTTTGTGGAGTTACAAACTGATTATTTAGTACCAGCAGGCATTGACTACTTCCCCATTTTCGTGCACTCATTCTGGTGTGTTTTACTACTTTTGCACTTTCCATTGTAGCCTGAGAGATCCTTTTCTTTCTTTCCTTTCTTGTTCTTCGTGCAGCCCCCGTTAGCTAATGCATCATCAGTAGTGAGGCTCTGAGATGTATTATAATTGACTAAAATTGATTTGAAGCCGTCTAGCCATACAAAGGAGTTACTAATGAAATCTGTTATTGGACCTTCCCAAGCCCCTGGGTAGATTTGCGCTCTCTGTATGTGACCGCAGACCTCAATCAACCAAATTGGCGGGACTCCATTTCAGCAACAATGTCTTTAGATGCAACTTCTGGAGCACCTGGTACCTCCAAAGAAACCTTTGCTTGCAAAAACATCTCTGTTATTGGCTTCAATTAACATTCCACATTGGGTGTTTATTAAATGTAAAGTCTCTGAATGACTCACGACCTTCACTGATATTTTGTAGTGCAAAGCTCTGTGAGACATGGGTGCAGGGCTAAGGGTAAAGGAGAAGATGTTTTCACTTAAGGGGCTCATGGATAAATGCGCAGAAGTAGAATGAGTACCAATAGATCGATTCTCATTGACTTCCCTCACTTGGCACATGCAATCAGAGCAATGGGTTAGCATAGTTTCAGGTCCAGTCCCCCTTTCTTATCACACTATCCAGGGGGATGGTTGTTTTCACATCAAAGGTCCTCGCCTCTGGAACTCACTTCCAGCTGAGTTGCGGAATGCCCCTTCTATTGCTGTTTTACGCTCAAAGCTGAAAACGTTATTGTTCGTTTGATTTAGGAATTCGGTGATTAGACTGAAACTGAGCAAGCATGATAACATCTGTGCCTAAAAGCAGGATCCCTGCTTGGTTCCGGAAGGATATGCGCGTAACAAATGTTCAATCAATCAATCAAATCAATCAAATCAATCCTTTTGTTTTTCAGGGCTCGATTTTCCTTCGGTGACGAGTCAATTCTGTTTCAATAACTCCGCTTCACAGCCTCTAAAGCTGCTACTTCAGCCTCTAGGCTGGCACAAGTCAGCAGGAAGGTTGCGTCATGTCATCGTCTTCATAAATCTTATTGACGCTAACAGGAGATATTGGCCTTTCTGAGTTGCTACCAATCTCCGTGAGGTAGTAGAGTTGTACGCAGGGGTGTTGCTAGGTCTGGAAAAGACCGGGGCTACGCTAATTTTGGGACTGTCAGGACTGGGGGTTAGCTAGCCTTTTTGGTTGTAACCCCTGAGCGTCTATCCGGGGTTACAACCAAAAGACCCGGGGCTACAGCCCCCTCTAGCAACGCTACGTATTCTCTGTCAAAGCTCTGTTGCCAATGGCCATTCCAGGGACACTTCCCAGCTCCTGCTGCTGTGCCCTGATAATAGGCTGTAATTTTCCCACGTAAATCATTATCTAACCTTGTAACTTTAACTTTGTTTAACAAGGTTGATTGTATGGCATTGCCACATGGCAGCATTGGCACAGGTGAGTCCGCTGGCTGGGTATTTGTGTGTGGGCTATTTAGCTCTTGCCAAGGAAATTCAACTGGGTTTATATGAATATTTGCCTTTGCATTTGCCATAGTTGTTTCGTGTTTTTCGACCCCCTGGGAGGTCCCTTTCAAGAGAGTAAGGGACTTACGGTTCTTTAGATTATAGTGTATTTATAAAGTAAAACTGTCACCAGCCTGCCACAGCCCTGTAAAAGTGAGAAATCAAAAGTAAATGAAAGTGCAAGGTGCCTGATTATGTTTAAAGAGTGAACATTGTTAACTAATTAGTTTGTGTCACTCGTCACCTGTTTGCGGCTGATTCGGGGGTGCATGTTACATAAGAAAAGTGCTGTGTCTCGGCAGAAAGACAATTACGACCCTGGCGGAAAGGGGTTTGCGGCAGCGTTAGCTGCGCCAACCCCTTTCCGCCAATTCCGAGTTCCCTTTCCGCCATGGCGGATTTTACACCTGCTTTTAGCGGGTGTAAAAAACCATGGCGGAAACGGACCTTGGCGTTAATTACGCCACCGTAATTTACGGTGGCGTAATTAACGCCTTCCCCACTCCCATTATGCCCTATGGGGCAAAAATGGGAATGGGGAAGGGTAAATGGGGATTGGGGATTTACCGCCCCGCCAAGGTCGGAATGGGGCGGTAAATCCCCTTACCGCCATGGCGTAAACGTAGTTTACGCCATGGCGGTAAAGTCACGGCCCTGGCGGTAACTTACCGCCAGGGTCGTAATGATGCCCAATCTACCATGATTCAAAGTATTCTGAGCTAACCCGAGAGTGGTGGTTATAAAGCAAGTCCGCTACTCCCCCCTCTCCCCTCCACATCCCCTACCTCCCGGAAAGCCATGAGTTACGGCACAGCAACATCCTTGCCAACCACATCATGTGTCCGGCAGAGACTCTATTCTCAAGCCAGAAGACCCTTTCTGCATCAGCCTAAAGAGGCGTTCATTAACGGTACCTTGGGAGGTGCCGTCAAACTCCACTGCAGCACACTTTTTCCCATTACAAATCTAGCATTTCTCATCCAGCAGCATCGCATTCCTAGTTTAATGAAAGCTTAAGCCAACTTTCTTAACTTAGAAAAGTGGCGTTTTTTAAGAACTGCTCGCAATGCCACATGTTTCCCACCAGGCATTAAGGGGTTTACGGCGCCGTAAACGGCGCCGACCCTTAACGCCTGATTCCAAGGTCCCTTTGTGGGATGGTGATTTTAACGCCTGCTTTTTGCAGGCGTTAAAACCCATGCCGCAAAGGGACCTTGGTGCTAATTACGCCACCGTAATTTACAGTGGCGTAATTAGTGCCTTTCCCCATTCCCATTATGCCCTATGGGGCAAAAATGGGAATGGGGAAGGGTAAAATGGGAAATGGGGATTTACCGCCCCACTCACCTTGGAATGGGGCGGTAAATCCGCCATCCACCATGGTGTAAACATAGTTTACACCATGGTGGTAAGGGTACGACCCAGGCGGTAACTTACCGCCTGGGTCGTAATGAGGCCCAATGGCCCTCATTCCAACCCAGGTGGTAAGTTCCCTACTTTACCACCATGGTGTAAACTCTGTTTACACCATGGTGGATGGCGGATTTACCGCCCCATTCCAAGGTGAGTGGGGCGGTAAATCCCCAATCCCCATTTACCCTTCCCCATTCCCATTTTTGCCCCATAGGGCATAATGGGAGTGGGGAAGGCGCTAATTACGGCACCGTAAATTACGGTGCCGTAATTAGCGCCAAGGACGCTTAGAGCCTTGGTACTTAACGCCTGCTAAAAGCAGCTAAAAGCAGGCGTTTAGGTGGAAATCAGGCGTTAAGGGTTAACGGCGCCGACGGCGCCGTTAAACCCTTAACGCCTGGGTTGGAATGAGGGCCAATGAGAGATTTATGCAGATTTGTGCAGCTTCTGCTGCTGGAAAGCACATTTCCCCTCCAATAATTCCACCCACTACAGAATGATGGTGCTGGAAACTGGAGGGGAGAATGTCGGCTTTCCAGCTACATTCAGCACAAGCACAGAATCAGGCCCTGATTAACTCGCTTTAAGTACCAGCTTCGAAGACCCCCTAGAGTTGCTGGAAGCAACATCCACCTCCGGAGTGATAGGACTAGTTTAAATTGCTCCCAGTGCGGGGAGGGGCAGGTAGTGGGTGGGATTTTCCATAGGGTTTAGCATAGCCATGAGCGGCCAGTGGGTGGGTAAAAAGCCAAGCACCACCGCAAAGCTTGTACCTCCCCGCAGTGTGTACCTCCCTGCATTCCTTTTCTCTCCTATCTGTACACCAATGCAATAGTGTTGCTTTAAATGAGCCACCTAATACCAAGAACTAAATAAAATACACCCCCTGTTCAGAGACGTTTTTATGGGACAGCAAAAGGGGCACTTGCCCAGGGCCCCCACTTGGAGGGGGCCCCACAAGGCTGCCTGATCTAAAGAAGTAAGATTCCTTTGTTCACTAGACTTAAATAGCACACATCAGGATATTGTATTGCATGGTGCTGAGGCTCTAAACCTATTGCCTGTCTGTTTTGGCAAGTACATTCGGCCTTGATCAATTCATCATGTAATGCTTTCTGTGTTCACTGTGGTATATATCGTTTGTGTGTTCCTTGCGGCACAACTCCTGTAGCAGACTTTCTTTCCTGTGGGAAATATGTGGATCATGTGCAATAGCCAAATTTGAAATGAATATTGGTAAATTGAGTGACACAATGGTTCAGAAGTTATCTCAAATGTGTCAAGCACTCACTGCAGAGATGTGTGTTCCTATGCAAGATTAGAATAGCACATTCCTACAAGGCTGGCTGAGCCTCTATGTCTGAAGTTTATAAACCTGCCTGCATATGTACTTGGTCTTGCAGCTCAACAGGTGCTATTATCAGCAATGTACCTGCACCAGATGTTATGGGGTTGCTATAAAATGAACATGTCATCCTTATGGTGAATGTCTAGAAATTGATTTGTTCAGATGGGGTGTTTCAAAACCTAGGCAATCGCCTCCAACGATGAGCATAAACTGTTAGTCCAAGAGATGAAAAAGTACCCGAATTTGGAACCAAACTATTCATGCTTGTATCCTGATTTTGCCAGCAGACAATATAGTAACCCTGGGCAATCATCTTATATCTCGCACATGAATGTACTGTCTTCTGTGAAGTTTGCCGCCTTGCATGCTGGTGGCATCGTTTAGCCCATTACTTGATCTTTCTTCTTATGTAGGCCATTTGAGTGGAAGGGGTGGCACACAGACGGGAGCCGGCCAGATGGTGAAGGACTCGGGCAAGTACATTTTAAAGTCTGCTCGTTTGACACAGAAAAAGCTTTGCATTTTTGTAAAAGTCAAAGGTTTTTCTGCATGTTTATAAATGACAATTGCACAAGCCAGTGTTTTGGAAGTATGTAAAGCTTTAAAATACAAAAGACCAACCCGGATTAAATCGGTTAAATCACACTGATTGGTATGCTGGTACTTACATAGTTCTCTTGATGATGGCGAGAATGAAGCTAGAATCATTCTGTTTTACACCCTTCTATAATGTATATTTTTTTTAAATGGTAATGTTTGGGAATGAGCTTGGTGTACTTTCCAAGTCAGTTTTATAAAATGAGATTATTTTAGTTCATGGTAAGAACTGGTAATGAAAGCATTCAAATACAGAAATTGCAGAGATGGCACAAATCCCAGATTCACCCCTTAACCAGTGTGTGTAATGCTGGGCATCTAATGTAATCTTGTATTGCCCGGCCTCTGGAAATTGCCAGTCCCTAAACCTTTCAAAATTCTCAGCCCTTCAGATAGATTTCCTTCTCAGGGTATGGTCTTCAAAACAGCCTCACACCTGGTATCACTGGCTATAGTGTTGCTTTCACTATAACAGTGAGCATTGATATATTGCACACCACAGGCACTTTATTCTTTTGATCTCTAATGGCAACACTATTTGAAAACCATGTCCCACTTCTAATCTCAGTCTGTCTGGATACAGACACCTTCATGGTAGCTTCCAATCTGCATCCACTATCCATGCTATGGTATGCGTAGCTTTATCCTTCCTCTCTCTACCCATGCTTGAGCACGTTTGCGTTCTGTGATGCAGCAAATGTGAGTGCTCTGTCTGTTCTGGGTTACATGTACCTTTTACATACAGTCCTGCATTAGTACTACAGGCTGCATACCTGGTTGGGTTCTATTGATAAAATGTCTCCTGTATCTATGCTAGAACAGAAGTAACCTCTTCTTAGACTGATAATATTGGTTTTCATTCTGATTAGAGCAAGAATGAAGAGGGTAAGGGCACGTAAAGGGAGTAAACATCCTTATTTTGAATGCTGTGAGGCAGCACATCAACCTATGGGTTGTGATTGCGGCGGGGGGGCGGGGGAGTGGCAGATATTCTTGATCACTTAATTCTTTGGTTTGGTGGAGGGGGGCAACAATGATGTCTGTGTCCAGGGCCCCAAAAGTGTTTAAGATGGCCCGGCTCCTGTTAGGTGTCGCTAACAGCTACTGACCCAAGTATGTCATGGAAGAGAGACATGCAAGATAGGTTTTCCCGGATGGTAGTGCTGCTTTCCCCATTTACTGAAGGCACAAGAAAACCTTCATAAATCGAAAAAGTGGCAGGCTTGTTATGAAATGCTTGCAGTGACGCTGGTGCACCATCTGCCCCCCACAACAATAGATCTGATCATCTTTTGCAGCTGGAAAGCACGACAGGCCCCTGACAATCCTGCCTCACACCTCAGAATGGTAGTGCAGAAAACTGGCATGGAGGGGGCGTGCCCAACTTTCCACACAAGTTTCCGTCATAGCTCAGGATCGGGGCCCTAGTCTCTGGGACATTGGTCCAAACTAAAATCCTTGTTATGGGAATGACGGTAAAGTCAAAACAAGCATTGGCAATGCCAACGGTTTGGCTTCTGTGTAGACATGGCAAAGGAACTTTCTAGGAACCACTGTAGAGGTTTGAACTGGCCATTCATGGAAGTAGATGCAAAATGGTGCAAGTACCTGGGCATCTAATAGCAGTGCCTGGCAAATGTCTAATACTTATACATAAACCATAACTGTTGGCTTTGCCAATGCTTGTATTTAACAGGACTTCAGCTAAGGACATACAGTGTGCTTATAAATCGAGTGGCTGAAGACAGACCTGGTTAAGACATTTTCTTTATACCAGTACCATGTTTACATCTGCAAGTAACTCAATAACTCTGAGAAGACTGCTTTAAAAAAACAAAGGCAGCCACTTCAAGTGCAAAGTTTGATGGCAAGGCTTGATTAAAGAGAGCTCAAAGAGTTCAAATGAGGAGGTGTTGTGTTGGCAGCGAGGGATAGGAACTGGGTGGGAATGGCCATAGGGATTAGCATGGCCATGGACAGTCAAAGGGTGGGCAGATAACCAGATAGCACCTACAAGCTGTGTTCCTCCTCATTGAGCGCCTCGAGACTGCCCCTGGGTGGTAGCGGTGCAGGGTATAAATCAACATAACACAATTTGACATATGCCATTACTCCCTATGTGTACTCCAATGCATTACTTTCTGATTGCACCTGGGAAGAAAGAACCTATTTGGTCAGTCTGGCACAAATAATACGATTGGTGAAGCTCACAGTCCTGCAATCAGTTCTCACGGGTATAACAAGGAAGGGCGTAGCTCTCAAACCACAGTGAGTTAACACATTCGAGGGATTATGTCACAGGGAGAAGAGCTAACAAGTTCGGCCTATGCGGGTTTGGCGCTTGGATGACTGACACACTAGGAGCAGGGGCTGTTCCGTCCAATTTGGTGCTGTCACACTGGGGTTATGACAAATCGGGATTAACTTCAAACTTGAAGCGGCCGGCCTCAGGTACGTCGTGAGGTACTAACATGGAGAATGAAAAGCGACCTGAAATTGCCACTGACCACGCAAGCACACGCATACGTGCTACACACATGAACAGAATACAGGTGGAAGCGGCCGTTTGAGAACTCATGCATGGCTCTAGTTACCATGCATTCCAAGGTCAAACCCGTTTCCTGGGTACTTCAGTGTTGTATAGCACCCCTCCTGGGAGCATGGTAGCTCCCAGGATGTTGCAATAGGTCACACAGTAGTAGCCACGTGACCAACTCAATAAAGAGCACAAGCTGTTTCCGGCTCGTCAGTCACTCCATCCTAGGCTCTGGTGTTGTTCTTGTTTCGCACCATGCTGGTGCCACACCGTGTGATCTGGTCCCAGGGTGGGGCCCATCGCGGGGACGGTGCCCCTGCTCGGCAACTCCGTCCCATGGGAATCATACTGCCATGTGACCGCTGGTGATGCGACCCCGGCCTGGGTGCCACCAGAGCCGGGGCCGCAGTGTGCTGGGTGATCTCAGCCACGTGGTCTGCTCCAGTGATCTGGAGCGAGTGGGGTGACCCCCACTGCATTGTTTGCGGCCTAATCGCCACCCAGCAGGACTATGTTGGGTGCTCCCGACATGCAGATGTGACCTGCCTGGTGGTCCAGAGCAGGCCCCCAACATTCAGTATAGTTAGCATTCGGTGTCCGGTCAAATGTTCGAATGCATTTGATCGAATGACAAAATGCTCGAGTCAATTTGACCGAAAACAAAAAGGTCGATTTTTAAAAAAAATGTATATCTTTTTTTTTTGCTCTAGTATAGGTATAAAAAGGTGTTTTAATGCCAAAAACAGGGATTTGCGGGGGGGTGGGGGGGGGGAAACCCCCCTAAAAAAATTAAAAAAATAAAATAAAAAAATTCGACCCTTTTTTCCAGTCAAATTGCCTTGAGCATATTGTCATTCGATCAAATGCATTCGAGCATTTGACCTATAACCTTAGCATTCTAATGTGCCGGTGCGGTTAAGAGTTGGCAGGCTGAAATGGCACCCAGATCGTATTTTAAGTACAACTCTTGAGAAAGTAAATACACACATTTGCATATGTGGAGCCGAGTGCTTGCTTTACGAGCCACTCGTCGTCCAAGTCACCCTTTTCGCACATTATGCCTAGTTAATATTTACCAGCGTGTCTATATGGGGTGTCGTGTCTGCAGCCTTCTTTTCCATAAAAGCATGTTTCCTTGTGAAAACCTGAAATAAATCTTCATTTGTCGAACCTGCTCCTGGTGAGGGACAACCATGCCCCAGGAGGCGCACGCTCGCTGCGCAATAACAGGACGGAGACGAGGCTTCTGTAACACATCTTTATTCCTCAACATACAACTGGGAACTCCCCTGCCCGCCTTGCCCCACGTCACTTCCTGCCCCCACCCCCTTCCCCCAGAACTTCACTGTCAACATGACATCCCCTCTAAAATCAAGCAGTTACCCCAACGTGGGTTAGGTGTGAGTGGGATGGTGCAGCTCACCCCATCTCTTTGATGAGTCATTGAAGACTGCCTCGGGATCTTTGGGATGTCAAGTTCTCTAGTCCCGGGGTGCACCTTTCTTCAGGGTCACGCAGGTCGTCGGCGTCCGAGGCATCAGATTCCGCTCAGTCCCCTTGGTATGAGTCGTCAGTGGAATACTCATCAACCACATCGTTTCTTCCAATCTGTGGCCTTGGGCTGGTTAGAGGACATTTCTTAAAGTGTGGCGAGTTCCGTGGTGTGGGCCCATTGGTACCCTGCAGCGTTATCATTGAACCTTTTACTTGCAGTGATTACCTACGGTTCATCCTTGAACACTGCTGTGTGCTTGTTGGTGTGTGGTTGCTTGACTGTCACCACTTCTCCTACCTCGTGTGTCGAGCTCCGAGCCTTCCTTTGCAGATCTGCATGCTCTTTCATCCTTTGTTTGGCGGTTTGGTCTTGATCTCTCAATTCTACGCCTTCAGGCCGAGTAGCATCTTGGGGTCTGTGTTGGGGCAGACTGGTGGGAACATTCCTCCCAAACATTACTCTGCTGGACCTTTCCTCTTGGAGCTATGTGAGGTGCTTCTGTAGTCACTTAGCAGTTGGTGAAGGACCTGTTTGTAGGGCTGTCTTGTGAGTCGGGCCACTTGTAGTGCTTGTTTGTGATTTGTCATGAAGCGTTCGACCATTCCAATCGCCTGTGGCCAGAGCGGCATGCTCTTCTGGTGATGAAATCTCATGTATTCGCTGAACTGTTTGAATTCTTGGCCATTGAAAGGTGGACCATTGTCTGTTTACACTCTTCTGGGCATGCCATAGGCAGTGAAAATGCTGTCCATTACTGGAATTACGTGGTGAGCTGCCGTGGACGACACTAGCTGTGCCTTGGGGGTAATGGGAGAACTCGTCCATTACGGCAAGGACATATATTCCCCCTTGTATGGGCCCAAAGAAATCGTCAGCTACTGCTTCCCACACCGCTTCCTGGTAGCTCGGACATGTGTAGCGGTTCTGGGTGTCTATTCGGTGTGATGAGACAGCAAGTTGGACACACTCTCAGGATTTCCTCCACCAGCGGGTCCATTTGGGGGGACCACACCTTTTGTCTTAACATACACTTTGAGGAGACGATACCCCGGTGCCCCTCATGGGCAAGCTCTGCGACTTTTCTCCTGAGGGAGGTCGGGCACACCATCTTGTGTCCTTTTCATAAAATGTTGTCCTCGGAGGGGGCTAAGTCTTCCTTCACTTGTATAAGCCTGTCCACCTCTTTCCTGATGACGTCTGACTCGAGGCGTCCCCTTTCCTTTTGAACCCGTAGGCCCTTTAAGAGAGATGGCGCTCTATGGGATAGATGGGGGTGCAGATCATACTCTCGCACCAATAATCAGACTGACTCAGGCAGCTGGCAAATCTTCAGCTTTTTTATTAACAAGTATCTAAAACTGGGAGTACAACGGGCATCAAAAGACGCCGCACAAGCATTCTCAATGTTTCACATGAAAAAACACATATTTATAGCTAAGACTCATCACACGTAACGTCATACTACGTGGCAAAATAAGTGAAAACCTACAAGGGTTTATGATAGCCTTAAGGGGAACATCTAAGTATACCTTTTATTGGGAACAGGAGTGTAATTGGGTCTCTAGAGTCAGTTGGACAGCTATGCCCACCCCTAGTGCAAGTCATCTTCCATGTCATAAAATACACAACCTTTCATTGGCCTTCAAACTATAGGGCTCTTTGCTACGTGGCCCTCTACAATTGGTTGGCATGCTCGTACCCTTATGGAATATTCCACCCGTTTGCAGCATGCAAGCTGGTACCCCAGGTGCTCGAGGGTTGGACTTGACCATGCCTCCCCACCCAATTTGCCCAACATCCATCATCACTCCTACTGTCTGCCATTTGAATTTGCCTTTTGAACTCGACCTTGAAAAGGATCAATGTGTCTGAGAATAAAAGGGAGTGTGAGCATGGTCTTCTCTTCTGGTCTCGGTGCAGCTCGCCCAAGTCTATTTTCAACTTGTCCATGTGACAGATGACCGTGTTTTGAGCTCCTTTTTTAAATGAATAAAACCTGGCTCTTCTAATGTTTTTCCATTACACCTCAACAGGAGCTCGTCTCGCTTCTCACGTTCATTGTATCTTCTCGAATAGATAACCAGTTTCTTGGCTGCCCCAACCCTTGGCACTGGGCCAGACAAGCCTTCTTGAATCTTCCTTCAATGTCAGTTGTTCTCTTATACTGCGCCACACTTTCAGCCCTTCTGCTCACGTGGTCCTCGTTTGCTAAAATGCATTGTGGAACATCCAGATATACATATATTGGTGGCACCGCCTGCAGTCTGTTCACTACGTATAGCCAGCCTTATGATCACTTACATCTGTACAATTATAAAATGGCTTGCATTTCTTCCGTGCTGTCTGCACTTGCAATCTTCATTTCGCACGTGAAATGTTGCTCAATTCTTTATTTCGCCATCAGATTATATAAGGTCTATGTACTCTCTTCATTGGCATCTCTTCTGGGTGCCTCATTTCTGCTTCATGTGACGTCACAGTCTTCTCTTTCATTCATCTTCACACTTCATCTGGAACTTCCTTCAGAAGACTGTCATTTCTTCGCGGGTATAGCATGTAGGGTTTTATCAATTAATACCTTGTTCCAAGGACTCTTCACAGTATAGGTACCATCACTGGCATTGCGCATGTCTCAATTTCCGGTTTCCAACATATAGGCATAATGGGGGCGGGACTTCTGGTAGAGGCACTTGGCTCCTCCTCTACACTTTGCTCTCCTCCACCGCCACAACCTGAGTCCTTCGCTGATTACATTGCATGCTATGTCTGCCTCCACCTATTGAGCAATGGAAACTGGGTCGATACCCTTGGGTACTGCTTACTAAATGAGGTACTGGAGGTAGCGGTCTGCCACCAATGGTTCAGGTGCACTTTCGATACTCGGATGACGGCACAAGAAGTCAGCCGTGTTTTCTACCTTTCCTGGTCTATGAACGATTTCAAAAGTATAGTCTTGTAGTCTGAGTCCCCAACGTGCGATGCAGGGAGGCATCTTGGCCTGGGGCTTTCCATAAAGGAAGAGTCGGGTCTGCTGGTCTGTTACCACTTTGAAGGGCTTTCCATAAAGAAAGAGCTGTACATTTTACACGCCCATACTACAGAGAGGCTCTCCCTTTCAGCCTGAGAGTAAGTTTTTTCTGTCACTGTGAGACTGCGACTAGCATACACAACTATGTGAGTGCTTCCTGGATCATCGGGGTCTTTTTGGGCTAGAATCGCTCCTAGCCCAACTGGGCTTACATCTGCTGTCAGTTCCGACTCACGGTCAGTGTCAAATTATGCCATGATCTCAGCACGTGCTACCCTGTCGCGAAATGTGGTGAAAGCTTGCTGGCATTCTTCAGACCAATTGAAAGTGGCATTCTGTTTGGTTAGTGCTCAAAGAAGGTCACTGACTGTAGTGGAGTCCTTGATATGCCGAGTACATAGCTGGCAAGACCTAGGAAGGATCTTAATTCAGATATGTTTGTTGGTGTTGGCATTACATTGAGCGCTGTGACCTTGTCTGGCACTGGAGTCATGCCTTTCTCCGAGAATATATGTCCGAAGAATTTCAAGGTACCTTTCCTAAATTCACATTTTTCTTGATTGAGGGTGAGGTTGGACGCTTCTAATGCCATGCACACCCTGGATTGCCTCTCATCATGCTTCCCTATGTCTGGGCCGAACACCAAAATGTCATCACTGTAATTAATACAGTTGGGGATGTGTTTGATCACGTTGTGAATCTCTGCTTGAAAAATCTCGCCCGCCGAGATCATGCCTTAACTTAATCTCTTGTACCTATAGAGTCCCAAGGTGTGTGACAAATGTTGTTATGTTCCTGCTCTCTGGCCTCAGCCCCAGCTGGTGATAACCTTTTTGAAGGGCCAGTTTAGAGAAGACTGTGGCACCATTTAGCAAGTGTATCATGTCTGTGATACGCAGTGTCATGTGTCTCACTCTTTTAATCGCCTGGTTGGGTCTCTTCATATCTACACACAGGCAGAGGGCATCTCAGTCCTTCTTCGGGACGGGGACAATGGGTGACACCCATGTTGTGGGGCACGTGGCCAGTTCCATTATGTCCTGCTCAGTAGTTTATACAGCTCCTCTTCTACTTTCCGTTGTATGTTAACGGGTATGCGTCTGTAGTGTTGTGCTACCGGCGGGGTGTCTTCGTCTGTGTGTAACTTGCTTTGTTTGTTGCGTAGCTTTCCTATTCCTCTGAACATGGTCGGGTGCAGTTCCTTGATCATGTTCACGGGGTCAATGTATTTATGTACCATTAACTTATATAACAAGTGTATAAGGCCCATGTCTATGGCTGTCTTGAAGCTGATTATGCACCCACTCTCACTCCCGGTGGCAAGCACATGTATGAGTACCTTCTTTTCTTGTGACTTGTATCTGCATGGGCCTTCAAATTGTCCCAAGCACTTTAGAGGCGACTTTGCCCCATACGGGTATATATCTACATTGGCTGGTTTGAGTTTAGGAGGCCACTAAAGTTCATTTTATACCTGTTTGCTTACCACGTTCACTGTGGTGCCAGTGTCAAACAGGAACTCAGTCGGCCTTTTGGTGAGCCCCATGAGCAGGGTTGTGCTGTGTTCTGTTGCTTCGGAGTTGCCCAAAGCGTACAGATAACCCTTCTTTCTGTGTTTTCCCTCCAATGATCTGATTTCTGTGTCTGAAGGAGATTGTTTTACCAGGTACGGCATGTGGCGTTTCAACCTTCTTTCTGGTCATGCGCGCATAGCGTATCTCCTCCTCTCCTTGTCCCTCTTGTGCTTGTCATCGCCTGATTCCGGCTCTCTTGTTTTTGTCTCGTTTGTTCTGTAATGAGACTGGGCGGGTGCTTGAGACGCTTGTACCTTCGTGAGGAGAGGCGTGGGCCTGAAGCGAGCTGTGGACTCTCTCCCTCTGTCACGTCCTTTTTCTGTGCTATGCGACACACTGATTTAAAGTGTCCTTCATTGCCACATGTGAAGCACCTCTGTCCGATTGCTGGGCAGGTTCCTTTGTGTGGGTATTCGTACCCGCAACGGTAGCAGAAAGGTTCCCCTTGTCTGTGGTCATTTTGGAGTCTGTGTATTGTCTCTGATGTCGTGCCTGTGTTAAAACTTTCAACTTACGTATCCACTGCCAGTTCTGCCCTTGCAAGTGTTAGGATTTCGTCAGGTGTCCAGGCTTTTTGAAGTAGCTTGCACAAAAATGTCTGGAATTCACAGCCCCCAATGATTTGGGCCCGTAGGGTCTCCGTGTTCGAGTACTTGGTGAAGTCACAGTTCTTCATTTTAATCCTTGGACGCATGACATAGGTGCCCATTGTTTCTCCTTTCGCCTGTTTTGTGCTAAGAAAAAGGTGACGTTCATAATCTACATTTGGGTGTAGTGTGAAGTAGGTGGCCAATGCAGCTTTAAATCTTGAATGGAGTCAATTGATGGTGCTGGCATTTCATCGATAATGTCCCTTGTTGCAGGTCCTACTGCTAGCTTGAGCAGGCATTTTTGTCTTTTATTGTCCACGGGCCCTGTAGCCTCCATGTAGAGATCAAAATCCCTAATCCATCTGGCCCACCTTGGCCCCATGTTGCTTGTGTCTGATACATCAAAGGCCCCTGGTAGCTGTACCGTGAGGGAATCCGGAAGCTGATATGGACCTGTTGCCGGTGGAGCCTCTTGACCTGCTGCCTGAATGTCCTGATTCACTGCCTGGGGATATCTTGAACAGACATATTTGTTCCTTCGTGCATGCACTGGCCTCCTTCTGCCTTTGTAGCTCCTTTGAACTCCTTCTATGGCCTCCAGCATTGGCACGAGCGCTGTGGTGTCATAGACAGAGGGAAGAGGGACTCCGTATGACGGCCGCCAACTGCCACGAGCAGCGTCTATCCCTCTCTCTATGCTTGCTATCACCGCTGCATTTGTGTGAGCCACCGCCGCTGCACCAGCCTAGATCCAATGCCGGTTGGCCTTCCCATTGCTAGGGGCATTGACTCCCTAACCACAGCAGCCACGGGTGAGGTGCCTACTGACAAGCCTCCTCGCCAGCCGTGGTGCACGGTCCTTCCCCTGCCGTCTTAGGCCTGCAGCGCCAGAAGTCAGCTGCGTATTATACGTGTGTCGTTTCCCTTCATCACCAGTGTTGAACCTGCTCCTGGTGAGGGACAACCATGCCCCTGGAGGCACGTGTTCACTGCGCAATAACAGGACGGAGACAAGTCTTCTGTAACACCTCTTTATTTCTCAACATACAACTGTGAACTCCTCTGCCGCCTTGCCCCAGGTCACTTCCCTCCCCTTCCCCCTTATTCCCCCTTGCCCTGGAACTTCACTGTCAACATGACATCATTTTGGAGGCAATGAAAGTGTTCATTTCATTTGTGCCCTGTAGTGATTCTTGTAATTTGCTCAAATAGCTTTATGTGGTGAACACTGCAGAGCTTTCACAAACCCATTTTTTCATTTGACTTGTTGGGTTGCAATGTTTTGATCAGCAGTTTTTAAGTTTGCCTACTCTGGATTTGACCCCCTCACGACCCTCCGCATTTGAAGGCGCTGAACACATGACACTTTCGCCGATGCGATGCAAACTTCATGGGAATCTAAACATCACGAAGTCCACCCGCTCTCGTCCCCGGCTCTTTCATTATATTCACACCGGCTCGATACACGAGCAGGGGGTGAACATTGTGTGAGGAAAGCCCCCAATGTTATTGCCGAACCCACAGAAAGGGTGGAACATCTCCTAAATTCGAGTGGGCCACATTAGTCACGAGGTTGAACAATCTATTTTTGAAGGCTTGGCCTGATTTCGGGCCACATTCCGCCCTCCCTGTGGTAACGACTGTGTGATTCCATTGCCCCCGTAGATGGCATGCACCGAGGCACTGCTGGAAGTCTGCAGCCCGCCCATGGGACATCTCCTGCCACATTTGCTTGACTGCACCTGGCTTTCACAAAACCAAGTCTATGGAGGGTGTACGTTCCTGCTCGGAGGGACTGCAAGGAACACAATACGTACATGCTTGAGACCCGCATTTGCTCGTAAAAGCGACTAAGCAAACAGCAAGTGTGTGCCGCTCATAATTTTGCCATTCAGCCGCCTTATTTGCACGGGTTACGAGCTCATGTTGGTGCTTGGCTGGGAGTTGGAGCTCCTCTGAAGTACAGCTTCCGGGGCAATACCCTCATTTTCGTTATTTGGAAAAATGCAGAACATGCAACATCATTGTCACTGCAAAAAAAAAAAGTAAAAACTCCCAAAGTACAAATTACGGTAGCTATTTTAAAGATACATGGTAACTTTCCTATTCAAAGATGGCCACCAGTTTTGGCTTTATTCCAGAGAACTTCCTTAGAGACAGTCATCCAAGATGGCTGCCTCCGTGATAGAGCGCACTAAAAATCAAAACGTTCCAAGATGGGCTGGAATGGGTGGGATTAGTCATAGGGATTACATTGGCTAAGGGTAGGGAATGGGTGGGATTATAACTGTGTATCCCTCCTACAATGTCATCCCTATTGGAAAAGCATTACAGACCTTCATTCAAAGCCCATATTTGAAGCTTTTATGTTAATGACAAGTTTTAGGTCTAAAGGTAGTGCTTTTAGAGCCACCTAATAGCCCAAACTAACAAGCAGGATCTCAAATACTACCTATTTCACCATCTGCCACATTATGGCCTATAGCGTATTTACCAAATGTGGCATTCTACAGCAACGTAAATACCATCTGGTGGTGAGCTAAAAGACCTATTATGTTTTACTCCAGTTGTAACTCCAAAAGGTCGACAATAACTTTTCCAAAGGTCCCCTTAAATTATCAGATTTCTTTCATGTAATGAAGGGAAGTACAAGCAGGAAATGAATATGTGCATGATGACCCCCAAATGGTGTGGAAAGTTTGTCTCTGATGCCCCACTTCTCATCCCCTTTGCAATGTAATGCAGAGAAGGGTAACACGTTACCCTCTCTGAATTATGAACAAAATGTACAGTGGTGGTGTGATCCAGCACTGTACATAATCATTTCCATCCGCAAAGCCAGTGGTCGAAGTGAGCAGGAACGGTCGGGAGCGGGCTTCCTCGACTTTTCTTGTTTATTTATAACAGTTCCACTACTTCTTTCACACTTTCTACACTTTAACACCCAACAGTTCTAGTTAAAATTAGATCTGTTTCAACTCAATTCGGCTGTCAACCGGCATGGCTGCAACCCTTGAAAAGTGTGTTGCACTTTGCTCCCTTCCTGCCTACTCTGATGCGGTCAGAGCTCCACTACCTTTTTTGATACACTTCTACCACTGCTCAAAACCTGGGTGAAAATGGTTTTCCAAAATAGATTTTAAAAACAATGCATTTGTATTTACTGAAAAACCACTTGTGGTGTTTCAGTACATCTGCATCAGTTACTGCCATACCGACAGTATTCTTATCCTCTGGTGGCGGCCGTTAGAGTATCGCAGGCAGTCATTCTAAGGACTGCATGCAGTATTTGGGGCTGAAAGTCTGTCAAACTTCAATGGAGGTGCCCAAGGTTTAGTTTTCAGAACTACACATGTCTGTTCGCAAACACATCCAAACATTATTGTACTGCTCCTTCAGATTCTTATTGTCTGCTTTGTAATATACTATTAATATCACCTTTCATATAGTGCTTCATGACAGATTCTTCCCGCTTCTAAGAGGTGTGATATTATGTGTTCTTACCCACTTCAATGATACTCAATTTATCAACATTTATCCCCCTCAAAGCATGAAGGGCTGAGTCGAACCTTCAGGGATTTGATCCTGTGACTGTGGTTTACACACATATCTCTGAAAGAAGTGTTCTACTCACTGAGCTCTAACCCCTAACATGTTTAATAACAATTTTTTGTATGAAGGTCACTTACCCCCACGTTCCCTCTTCCACATCCCAGTCCTAACAAAAAGAACGCTGTCTCCCTTTCCCCGACCCATCCACTTAAACCTCTAAAAACAAAATGTGTTTACTAACCCCCTCCTCCTCCAGAGTGGAGGATATAAGCTGGCTATAGGCACTCCCATTTTTCTGCTGTCCATAAGGCAGATGCTTCACTTTGAGGAAGCCTGCTGGGCTTGTCTTTCCCAAACTTATGAGACTGACTGGAGGCTACTCCCACCTCCCCTGCTGGGCTTGTGGGGTGGTGGACTTTAGGATTGGAGGGTACCCTGAGTTAGTAAGCAGGTCTGGAGCAGTGAGTGTGGCCACAGGAGCAGAATTCCCGCAGGTGTATGCTGGAGGGGCCTGGCCGGTCTAGCTGGATGGGTGCAGTCAACAGGCACAACAGGCTGGCATACCTCCGTAGACGCGGCGGGAGATGCAGGTAAGAGGAGCTACTCTCCAGTTCTCTGATCAGCATATGCTCATATCATTCAGGAGAGACCTAACTAAGAATTACACCTTTACAGTAGCCACATAAGAGAACAGCATCAAAGGAGGTTGACATGTTTCTCTACGAAAAAAAGGCTTAGCCCAGCTCAAGACAAGTTTGGCGATGACCAGATTTTACTCCCCCTGTTGTTGGCAATCCCCCTGTTGCTCTGTTAAAGAAAGACCTAGGGCCTCATTCCAGTTGGACGCTGCAGCAAAATGTGACGGTAGCGGAAATACTGCAACATTTACTGAACGTCAAAATTCTGACTTCGTAGGTACTATGGAAGTTAACCTCCAGCCCTCTACTGGAGGGTTTTCTTACACTTTACCACCAGAAAATGCTCCAAATCCTCCTTTTTAACCACACCGCCCTACCTGTAATGGGTCCTTCGGCTTGATAATCAAGGCTGGGGTTATATTTTCATCAGTGGTGGCCTTTGAAATAATCCATAGGTGATACAGGATCAGTGGCCCATAGAGGCAATTTTCTTCAAGGGATGTTGGCATCTAAGACCATCTCCAGATTGTGTAACATTCTAATTTTGTTCACCCCTGGAATACATAGGGAATCTGAGAGCTAAATGAGGTACAATGAAATATGAAGCGTGGAGGAACAGGTAATTAGTTGTCAAACCTAAACGGTGCCAATCCAGTGTAAGTAAAATGCGATTAGTTAGACAAGAGCTGTTAACTGCAGGCATCTAAGCGCTCAACCAAGCGCTATGGGTCAAAGTGTATGAGAAAAGAGAGAACAATCGTCAATGTAGCCCTGGGGCTGTTATCACAGTCCACAGTAAACGTTCAGTGGACTACTGATCACCACGCGGAACGTCGATTTTGTGCTGCACTCTGTGACTAAGAATACCAAGACCTCTACTGACTTCTTTTTTGACATTACTTGAACTGAAACCCTCTACACTCGACATTAGTGCCAGGGGGGGTTGGTGGGGGGGTGGTTATGGCCTCCCAGCCAAAGAGGAAGCTCAGAACCAGGGCTTTAGCACACGGCAAAGCCCCAACTCTGAGCCTCCGCACAGCTGCACTCTGTCATCTTTCCCCACCAGATAATGAGGTAAGTGATCTACCGTGCCTCGCGTCCCCATCCCCCACCCACTCCTCCCTTTTCCACACATTTTGCCCCTTCCCATCTTCACCCCAGTTACCTTCCATTTCCATGTCCCTTGCCGGCACTGGGACTACCAGTGGTCCTAGCCCGTCCCGATGTGCGATTTGCCTCCATGGAAAGGGAGAAGAGACTACGTGTAGTCTCTTCACCCTGATCCATGGTGGCCAGTTTCTTTGTATTCTTTTTAAGTTGAGAAACGGCATATGCGACTTTTCTCAACATTAAAAAAAACACCATTTGTATAGCTGTACAATATCATCACTTTGCACCTCACCTATCCTTGTGCCATTCCTTCTCTCTCTAGTACAGGGGTCTGCCACCTGTGGCTCTCTAGATGTTTTGGACTATATGACTCCTATGATTCCCTGCCATTCCTTGACTGTTTTAGCTACGGCTGATGTGCGTTGTAGTCAAAAACATCTGGAGAGTCAAAGGTTGCAGACCCCTGGTCTAGTATATGCTGGTCCCCCACAAATGAGCACCCTGCTCCCACTGAACCCAGTCACATGTTCCCCTGACCAATTAACCCTTCCCACTGACCAGCTGCTAGACCTGGACTGCTCATACTCTCATTGAGATGCATGAACCTTTTCCCATGAGTCTAGTAATAATACTACAAGAAAACAAGCCCAAGCTGGCTGTGGCAATATAGTAAGAAAATACTCATGTTTGCTTTTCCGATAATAAGAGCATAAGGCATTTCCCATAATGTAACCACAAATACTATGTCACTGTAAGTAAACATTTACATACAGGCTGCAACCATGTAGGCCTTGCCACATAAGAACACTCATCGTGTATGTTTTGCGCATAATGACAGTAAAAAATACTCAGCCGCTATAAGAAAACATGTCCATACTGGCTGCACCAATGTAGCCCCCACCCCAACATAATAATCCTCATTATCTTACCTTTATCTATAAATGCTACTAAAACGGCTATGCCACTGCAAGCAAACATATCCGTTCTGGATGTGCCAATATGTGCCAGTATTTTGCCCCTCACTACCAACATGAGCACCACTGCTCAGGCATCCACACACCCCTCCCATTCAATTATTCTGTCATTCAACTGCATACATTAATTCACTCACACATTCCCCTGCGCATGCTCTGCCTGCTACACCAGTCCGAATGTAAATATAACCTGCACACACAAACTTTAAAACAAATTATATTATCCCCAGCAGTGCTCTTTCCCTTAGCTCTCGAAACTTGCTCATTGTTGTTGCTTCTCGGAAAGACTCCCTGAGTCCTCCCCGAGTCCTGGTTCCTGGCATGGGTGCAGAGCAGCAGTAGCTGAATGCCTCAGGCTCTCCTAACCTGTAGGGAGGCACAAGAGGGCCATCTACACAATCTACAGGGTGCACTAACCCCAGCCTATATGGCCAATGACATATGCAAAGCCAGGGAAGCAAAGCATCCCCAACCTTGCATGACTCATTGGGAAGGAGCAGCTGGGGTAGTCCACGCAAGACAGCCTCGGAGCAGGAGCGCTCCCTTAGCTTCACGCTGCAGCTCTGGGAACACTCAGGTTATCATTGGAGTGGCTTTGTCTCATTAATAATAGGTGAACAGTTGGTGCTTGCTTAGGATCTGTGTGATTTGGCCATGGCAGAATTTTTCTCGGCAGAATTGACCGGAGTCAATTTCACCACAAAACCAATTGTGCCGTGGCCAAATTCTGCAAATCCATTGCCTCCCCACACCCCCAGTAAACCCCCCCATCTCCCTCCCACTTACCTTTTGCACGTCTGCCTCCTTCTCCTGACTGTGCAGCGTCAGTTCCGTCCCTCTTACGTGGGTCATATCCAACACCGTAGGGTGCCCCTTTATCTTTTTGTTCTATCCCCACCTCCAATCCCCAGGAAGCGGGGATACCTCTGCAACCCCCAAGGCCATCAATACTGAACATGGGGAGCAGGGGACACCCCTGCAACTCCCGCTCCCCATGTTCAGTATTGATTACCCAATTTGATTGATTTTAATTGATCAAATTGGTACGTGCTGTATTCTGCCAGATGTACCATTCGATCAATTAAAATCGATCAAATTGGGTAACACCACCCGCTTACTCATTGTGGACAAGTGGCACTGGTTGGAGGTGGTGGGAGAAGTGAGGAAGAGGTGGCGATGAGGGAGACGTTGGTTAGAAGTTAAGGTGGTTGGATGTGAGTGCAGGTGAGGTGTGGGAATTAAGAGGTTAGCATAAGAGTGAAGTTCTCTGCAGGGCTTTGAAGGGATAGCAATAGTTTGATGAATTGGCATCTGGCAAGGATGTGAAAGCCCAAACTTTATAAATAATAAAATGATGCAGGTAAATCCGCTAAACATGTGCCCTCTTGGCAGCTACAGTGACATACAAGTCTCTGCACAATAGGGGCTGCTTTTAGAATATGCACCCCAGCTCCAAAAGCTGCATAGCTCTGAATGGTGGCACCCTAAACTGTAAAAATAAGCCCTACCTGAGTTAGGGTATGGTGGCCAGCATCTCTCTGAGTTATCCCAGCCACATTACATTGATATCACACATGTGTCAGCCCTGTGGGCCCAGTTCAGCTGGGGAAGGGTTATATGTATTCCATCAGACAAGCGCTAGGGCCCTCTGTCTTACAGAGAAGGGAAGGGGGGCCGGGTTAGAGTAGTGAGGGAAATTCTGTTCAAGGGAGGGAGACTTCCACTATTGTCAATCTATCTGCCTCTCTTTGATTATCCTGTCCCCTCCACAACCTCTGGCAAATCACTTTGGGTACAACATCAGAGGGGCAAGTCCGCTCCTTTCAAGAGCGGGGATTGGACAGCTAAAGCAGGCTAGCTTTAGTCCAATCACCTGGAGACTTTTTGCCTATAAAAGGTTTGAAGCATCTTTAAGCACCTTTACCTGAGAAACTGTTGTTGGACTCTGCTGAGAAAGCAGTCCTTTCTAAAGCCCTCTAGTTGTCACATGAAGTCAGGTGTTCTAAAGCAGAGGTGAGCTCTGTCCCCTAACCATCAGCAGGGCCATTAATAATAATAATAATAATTTGGCATTTATATAGCGCTACGAACCCTCAGGTATCTGAGCGCTGCTTATTATTATCCACGGTGTGTGGTGCTTATTTATCGACCTCGGAAGGATGAAAGGTTGAGTTTGGCCCTGCCTGGATTCGAACCTGCGTTAGCAAGCTCTGCACAGATGTCAAAGTGAGCGCTCTACTCGCTGTGCCATAGGCCGACATCTAGTAGAAGCTGCAGAGTATTACAGTTTGTTTTTTGAAACTAGAAAATGGGAGTCGACACAGGGCGTGCCAGTAATACTATCCCTAGTGTGACGTCCACTGTACCCATGATCCCTCACGCGTCTAGGACCCTCAGATTGTATTTTCTCTGACATGAGGTAGCATGAGGAGTAGCGTGAGTACAGATTATCCAAGCAGATAGATAGAAAGATAAGACTACAAGCATCCATGTGCCTTCTCTCATTGGGGGTGATCTGCTGCTGGAACAGAACCTGCCTCTCCGTCAGCCACAGCAGTACCCGTGACCTCACTGTGTTCAATGACACCTGCAGTTGTCTGCCAGCTGCCCCCATGTTTGGGAGTATTAGAAAATAATTAATCGTGTCCCTGAGGCACTGGATTGGGACTCGCAGCACTTAGAGCACAAAGAACTATGATTTGGTGCTGCTGGACCAACAAGAACCGAAAAAGGTACCATTGACTGCTAACATGGCCTTTGGTCAATATTTTGGCCCAGTGGTGTCATCACACATTCCCCGGCAGTAATCTTCTTTCATGTGGCCCGGGGAAGGCCACTGCTACCTGATCCTGACCCTGGAGGTGGCTCTATGAGGGTGGATCATATGGGAGGAGACAGCTACAGGGGAGATGTCATAACGTCACTGGACAAAATGCTGTATCGTCCCCCATCCCATGAGGAAGACCCCTTTATATCCTTTTCTATGAAGAAGACCCTCTGATGCCCAGACCCTCATGGCATACTGTCAGATACATGTTCCTACTGGTGGGAGAAGTGTACCTTCTTCTTATTTTATTGCCATAAAACACAATCATGACACTAATTCACACTGCTCCAACATAACCCCTTTTTCTTCTAAAGTTCCCTATTGTAAAACCAGTAACCTGAACTATTCCAAATCCATGTGTTTAACAACATCTAGGAACTTCAACTCCCAGAATTCTCCAAGTACTGGGATGAGGAATATGCAGAAGTTGGAACAATGTACCAAGAAAATCAACTACAATGAGCAATCTAGTTCTTCTAATACACCTGTGCGCGGACATTTAAAGTGAACAAGCGCACTGTTCAGAGAAGCAGGGAAGTAGAAGACATTGGGCCTCATTCCGAGTACGGCGCTAACCAATGGCGCTATTAACGCCTTGGTTGACGCCGTACCCGGACTGGCAGCGCCTTGGTGGATGGCGGAATTACCGCCCCATTCCAAGGTCGGCGGGGCGGTAATTTCCCATTCACCAAGGCTCTTCCCCATTCCCAAATGAGCCCCCATAGGGCTCAATGGGAATGGGGAAGATGCAAATAACGGTGACCGTTCATTACGGTCACCGTTATTGGCTTGGAGGCCCCTTTGCGCCCTCGACTTTAACACCTGCTCAAAGCAGGCGTTAAGGGCGAGGGCGCAAAGGGAACTCGGAGTATGGCGGTAAGGGATTACCGCCACCGGTCTCGTTACCGGTGGCCGCTATCCCTTACCGCCATACTCGGAATGAGGCCCATTGTCTCCTGTCTGAAAGCTTACGAACAGTATGTAAGAGCGTGACAGAGCAGAGGAGGCCGCAACGGGGGAGAGACACTGCAGCAGACACTACAGTGCCATGGAGCCACTGGGAGCCGCAGAGGTGGTCCTGGGATCTCAGTGAGACGAGAAGCTGGCGTTCTCAATTTCGGATCCCAAGGGAAGCAGAGGTACAATCGCAGAGCAGCGAGGGAGGCTGGAAGAACGTCTACAGCCTCCAGATTGGAAAGTGGGTGACAGCAGCATGCTGCAGAAGTGCAAAGCTGACCAGAGATGCTGGAGGAAGCCGGTGAGTCTACCCAAAGCTAATGGGTATCCTGGGGCATTCCAGCAATTGCGCCAACAACGATTTGAACATTGTAATTTTGAGAACACAGAGAAAGGCTTATTTGAATCCCAAAAAGCAGAAAGACAAACCCCAATGAATGATGAATATCTGAAATGTAAAAGTGGTGCCAAACATAAAGAAACATTTTCACGTGTATATATCGCAACAGAAGGGCAATATCTGCAATATTGATGAAACAGAAAAGAAAATGAAAAGTCTGGGTAACCCAAAGACACCAGATGAATGAAATATATATATATATGAGAAATCCTGACAAGAAAGACAGAAAGCAATTGATATGAATATAAAGACCTGGCAGGGGAGCCTACCAAGCAACTGAAACTCATAAGTGAAGACCTCGCAGGTGAGTACACCAGGCAAGTGGCATTGAAGAAAGAGGCGTGGCAGGAAAGTACACCAGGCAAGTGGCATTGCATAAAGAAACCTGGTAGGGGATTAAACCAGTTACTTTGCAATGATTGCCATTTGTTTGTTGAATCTTGGAAAGTATGATGTTAAAGAATGACATTGCTAACTAGACCACAGAGAAAGTTGCATGAAAGAAAGACTGTTACAGTCTTGGTTGCCTAAACAGGAATCCTGAGAACCAAACAAGATATCAAGGAACTGTTTACACAAGTGGCTTTTCTTCTCACAATTGGGAATCCAGGGGAAGGGCTCCACTCCCTGGAACCAAAGGTTCCCGCCTTGGAGAACATTTCTGTTGGAATCACACTTATTTTAGTTGTGAACACTTTTTGTCCAGCTGAAGATATTTTCCCTTACACATTGTCATTTGTTTAGTGTGAGGGTCAGGATAGGGCCCTTTGGACACAAGGACAGTTTTTGAGTTGTTGACTTCCTGACTCAGACAGATCGTTAGTTTTTGGTTTACAGGTAGGGACACTCCTCTTTAGCATAGGGATGGAGAGGCATTTTTCCAACACTTTTCCTTTAATAAATATCTTCTTATGAAAACATGACAACCTTGTGTCTGGCTCTCATTTCTGACTCCTCTCCGTGGTTAGGACACTTTTATCCCTTTTTTGCACCCAAGAACATATCCTTTTTTTTAACTCTGTGGTCTTGTAATTACCTTTTCTCCCCGTCCCGTTGCCCAGAGTGGTGCATCTATTCGACATATTCTGTATTCGTTCTGCAGGGATTATTATTGTACATGGTGGGTTTGATTAAATTATATATTTTTTATAGAACCTTGATTGGACATTCCTTGGCCTGTTATACTTCGCTGTTTGTGTTGCTACTGAAACACATTCACACCCCTCTTGAGAGTATACCCTTCCCTCTGCCCACGTTACCACAAAAGGCGAAAGAGGTATATCTCTTAACTGTGCCTTTGAGTTGGCTCTTGGTTTCTAAAATTGTGAGGGCCGGGTGGGCATTTTAGCTTCTACTCACCCTTATACTCCTGCAGGGCAGAAGTCAGTTTGTCCCATTGGTAGGCAGCGTTTGGTATTTGGAACAGACTGTGCCTACAGCATACTCAGCTATAATAAGAGTCTACATTTAAGGTAAGTTTCACTGCCCATGGATATTTGTAAGTGCACAATGAAACTTGATATGATCTCCACAGCCACCTTGTCAGTAGGTGAACTATGAGAGCTTTGTCAGGCCAGGGGTCCCCCTATTGCAGTAAGGTGAAGAAGACTGAACTGCTAATACATCTGCAAGGTTTTGGGAAAGCTAGGGGGCAGGAGGATTTCACAGATGCCAGCAGCAGTGCTAGGTCTCTAGCTCAAGATCTCATTTCTCTGTGGGGGTGGAAGTGGATGGGGAGCGTGACAGTAATGACTCCTCCCACCATTACTCCCAGAGAGCAGGTGACAGAGTCTCCCAGAGGTTCCAGGGCTCAGTTAGGTATCAACATTCTGTAAGGTGATGGGCTTCTTTTAAGGCCAGGTTTAGCAACCATGGAGCAGACTAAACCAATAGGGAACACTCCCCTGAGGAAAAGAAATGGAAGCGGAGGCTGTGCTTTGGGTAGACCGAAACAGAGGGCTGCTGCTACTCTAGAGGAGCAAATTCAGAGAGCTGCTGTGGCGCTAGAAGAGCAGAAACAGCGGGACGTTGTGCTCTTATGCAAGATGGAGGTAGAACAGCAATGGTCTGGCTGTTAGAGAAAGGATAGTTAAGATGGATCTGGTGAGCGATTGCAGAGGGTGGTTTGTTGGATGGAAAGAGAGGAGGAGGGGCATGCTGGAGATGAGAGGGGGGAAGGGGAGTCGGTGGAGGTTTGAGAAAGAGAGAAGAGGATGGATGGGCTCAAGAGAAAGGAGAGTGTGAGAGGGCAAGAGAGAGGAGAAGGGAAGTGTGGGCAATGGAGGAGTGAGGAGGGAGTGGGTGGGTGGGTGGTGGAGAAAGAGACAACAGGGTCGATGACTGAGGAAAGAGAGGGGGAGTGTGGGTGGAGACATGCGAGAGAGAGGAGAGGGTAGGAGGGTGGGGCATGAGAGAAAAGGGAGAGGGTGTATTGAAGCGAGAAAGAGATTCAGGAGAGAGATTATAGTAATATTGGGGCGGGTGAGTGGGTCAATGGTGGTGGGGTAGAAGGCAGAAGGTGGGGTGTGATAGAGAAGAGAGGGTGGGTGCGCGTGTGTGAGATAATCAGAGAAGGGGGAAGGGTGGGAGAGAGACAGCTAGAGAGACTGCAGAGGATGGGTTTGGGAAGGTGAGAGAGATGAGAGGGTGGAGAGAAGGAGGTAGAGGGTGGGTGCGTGAGACAGAGGATGGTGGGTGGGTACAGGCAAGGGAGAGATTAGCAGGCAGGGTAGTGTGGGGAAGAGAAGGAGAGGGTGGCAAAGGCAAGACAGGGAGATGAAAGGTGGGTTGGGTCAAGGAAGAGTGAGAAGGGAGGGGGTGGGTGTTTGGTATGTGAAGGGGTGTAGAACGGTGATTGCATGGGAGAAGAGAGATAGGGGAGGCTAGTTGGGTGGAGTGAGAAAGTGGAGAGGGTGGAGGCGAGCGGGAGAGAGTGGGGGTGAGAGGACTTGAGCGAGAGAGAGGTGTGTGTGTGCCGACAGGAGAGAGAGTGCAGAATAGATTTGGTAGAATATGCATTATTCTAGTACTGTATCTCACGCCTTTGGTTGATATTACATCTAATGATATGTCTGGATAACTTGAAATAGATATGAGATTGATTTTTTTGTGCTCATTTTGTCTCATAATATTACTTTGTGTTGTGGCTATAAAATAGAAAGAAAAGCCTTGAATGGAAACTCTTTTAGTTACGTTCATGCTATGTAACATTATACAATGTACACTATGCCATATTTTTGCTATGTGGTTATGTCATGTTACCATGTGCTATGTATATTATGCTTCGCCTTGGCTTGGAATGCTATGTTTTGTTAGGTTTGGTATGCTGCTCTTATTTTATTCTATCACACTGTATTTGAAGTGGCTAAGGTATGTTAAACAATATTGGTCTGTTATTACCTTGTTATGTGGTGTTGTGTTATGTCTTATTATGTTTATGTCATCATATGTTATGTTGTCTCACATTTTTGCATGTTTCTATGATAGGTTATGTTATTTTATATTTGTATAGTGCCTACTGCCATTGGTATGGCCTTGAAGCGCTGCGGTGGATGAACGCCCTTCGGAAGACCGTATTGTAAGCAGACATGTAAATGAAACGAGCAATGCGTGCAAGCATTAATTGCCAAATCGGTGATAGGCAGAGATGACTGGGTTAAAGCAATTGTTTTGAGTCATACAGCGCATATTGCAAAGGCACAAGGAAGAATGATGTGTCCGTGACTATGAGACAGCTGGACCGAATGTTTTCTGGGACTCAGCTGTAGTCTATGGTTTGCAGTGCGAAAGGGGGTGAGGGCAATGTAAGTAGCCTGTCAATCCCTAGGACAACTGTCTACAGTTGAGGGTTCTGCTGTACATTATATGCAAGACAGATGCATCAATGGCTAACATGCAGTCGACATGCAAATTACATGCACAATTGTAAGATAAGACACAGATAACACCAGCATAATCCCTCTTATCTGTTCCATCTCTTTTTTGTTGAGTAAAAATACTGTGCTGGATTCAAGCTTGGTGATGCGTAGTCGCCTATGGAAATAAAATCGAGCTTGCTGTCTGTGCCACGGCTCAGCTCCAGGAGTACCCAGTCCTATAGAGCGAAAGCACCCACTTACCCACCTCAATCACCCACCCATCTGAGTCTATGAAGTTCCCTGCATGGGAGAGTTCTGACTGCCTAGTCCATTTTGCTGGGCGAGATAGGGGACCTTGAGGGAGAGGCTGAGCACCTACAGGTGTGTACTAGGAAGTGACAAGTCACGGAAAGGCTGCAGTATCCATAGGGTCCATGGGGGAGATAGAGAAGCTTATGTTTAGGAGAGCCTTTTTTTAAAATAAAATACCGGAACAAGAGGACTCAGTGAGGTGCTATTACACCTTGAGTTGAGAGTGCCTAGATTCCTTTAAATTCAGGTAACAGGAGGGAAAGCCCTCCTAGTTTTTGCAGGAATGGCAACCAAAGCATAGCTTGTGCACCACAGAGACAAGCTAACCCTCATCCTCTCATCCAAGGAACTGGGCCCCACCAAAGAGTGAACACTCCAACCAATCGCCTCTTCTCAACCCTTTCTCAAAGAAGCCAATAAGAGGATCAGGATGACTTATCAATATGATGCTCAAACTCACCGCAATTATGCCATTCACAAGACTGACGAGAGGTTTGAAACAGCAGGAAGGTCGCATTTAGCACTCCACAACAAACCCAAATAAATAATGAATACAGGTAAAGCAGAACTTTGTTCATCAAATAGAACTTATTGGCCAAGGTAGATCTGCAAAAGAGGTGTGGTAAATTGGGTCTGCACACATGTTGGCCCCAAGATTGTCCCACTGCTCTTTAACAACAGAGCAGGGTAAATGGATCCCAGATTGAGAAGGGCAAGAAAGGCTGGATTATGCAGAAAGCCTCCAGATTTGATCAGCCCCAGGCCAAAAGTAATTAGTGTCAGGTCAAGAACATGAGGCATGGGAACAAGGCAGAAGATTACAAGAAAATGGAAATGTTGTAAAGGAGTAAGGAATTGTTGCTTGATGATGGATAATCAGTGCAAGTAAACATCATTTCAAAATAGTGGCTGCAATGACTAAAGATGAACAAGAGGTTTAGGGGAAAAAGTCAAGTGGTCATGTGGATTTATGCGAAACAAACATTAGGAATTTTGCATGGAGACTTTCCAGTATTCTCAGATTTGTGGTATTCTGCCGATGTTGTTCCCCTCATTGGGATTGGGTTTTGTGTGTTCCCTCATCCCCTGCTTCTACTTCCGTTCCTATTCACTCACCAAAGTGTTCAGTAACACACTCCACACCTCTGCGATCTGGTACACTCCTCGCTCCAACCTGTTCTCTCACCTGCAGCTCCTGATTCCCTGCTCGCTCATTCTTTCGTTCAGCACTGCATGCAATGCGTGCACAGATACTTTGTCCTTGTGCTAGAGGAGGAGCCAAAAGCCTCTGCTGGAAGTCCCACCCCTAAATGGCCTATGTGTTGGGAACCGGAAATAGTGACAAGCACGACGCCTATAATGAGGCCTGTAACGCTGTCCAGTCATTTGGTCGACTACAAACTGGTCGACTGCAATTTGGTCGACGTCATTTGGTCGAAAACAAAATGGTCGAATTTTTAAAAAAAAATGTATATATGTGTTTTGTGGGTTTTCGTGTAGAAAAAAAAAAAAGAAAGAAAAAAAAGGGGGTTGGGGGGGTGGACCCACCCAAAAAAAAAACAAAAAGGGGTAAAAATTAAAAAATTAAAAAATTCGACCATTTGGTTTTCGACCAAATTGTTTCGACCAGTTGTCCAGTCGACCAATTGTTTTCGACCAAATGACTGGCAACCGCCTGTAACACAAGCAGCCTTTGAAGCAAAGTATCCATTAAGGAAACCATTATTTACGTATCCATGAAGAACTGACAGCCTCTTGGGAAAGATCCCAGAAGAGCGTGTGAAGACGGATGAAGGAAGAGACTGGTGATGGTACATGAAGCAAAGTGGCACACCTCAGAAGACATGATAAGAAGGAAGATGAATAAACCATATAGAATCTGATGACGAAGAAAGAATCAAGTAAACTTTTGAATATGGGATGGTGATCACACGTGCGAAGAGCACGGAAGAAAAAGACAACCATTTTATTATCCTACAGATGCAGTGACGCAAGTAGACTAAGTAATCATAAGACTGGCTATGTAGTGAATAGATTGCAGTGATGCGCCAAGGTATATATATTTGTGCAATTTGGACCCTAAGAATAGAAGGGCTGAAAAAGTGTGGCCCAGCAGAATCATTCTGGCTGGAGATGGAAGAAGAATCAAGGAGGCCTGCCTGGCCCAGTGTCAAGGGATGAGGCAGCCAAGAAACGAGTTAATTATAATGAAAAGATACAATGAACGAGAAGGCGAGAGCCAAGCTCCTGTTAAGGTGCGGCAGAAGGACATTGAGTGCCAAGTTTTCTTCAGTTATATTATTATAAACAACAAGGAATCTCAAAACGCGGTCTCCAGTCACATGGTCAGATGAAAATAGTCATAGGGCAGCAAGCTACACCGAGACCAGAAGACAAAGTCATGCTCACACTCCCTTTTATTTGTTAAGGATTTCAATCAGGTGACACACACCTTGGTCTCGGCCTAGTACGTAGCGCACAACTGAGATGCTTTTCTCCTTATTTTATGCAGATTCAATTTGAGATGGTACAAAACTCGTTATCACACCCCCTCTTCAAATACCTCGGGTCAGAATGGACCCTGAACCAGGCGGGTTGGTGAAATACAATATTTATTTATTTAAAAATTCAAAGGAAATCATACAATTTTTAATATGGGGTAACAATCACCAATGGGGTGATAATTACAATGAGAATGTAAGCAATGCACTTGGTTTAACCTTCTAGTGGAACATATACAAAAACACTTGGGAATAGGAGCACTTTTTGATTTAGGAAAGATAGCACCCAAGTTAGGATTCCCTCCTGCAATGTTCCCTCAACCCACAAATAATCAATTCTGAGTGGATATAAAGAAGCAGCAGGTAATCAGAAATATTATTCAGGAAACAGAATCAAAATTCGACATTTCCTCCGCAAATAAAAGGGAAAACCGATTTTAAACCCCTTGCAATGTTATGAAATGACACTTGGAAATGGACAAATAAATAATTAATGTGTGTTAAAAACCTTGAAACAAATACAATTCCTCGCTAAAGCAACAATGCAAAGATACTAACAATCTCAAACAATGAATTACCAAGAGCATACAATTCGAAAAACGAGTGGAAATGCAGCCAAATGGCACGTGTAAAAGTTGCATTTCCTTTCAATTTCCGTGTAAATTTACTCAAATGGTTTCTTTAAAAAACGGGTGAAATATTGCAAATCATGATGCGTTTTTTAGTCTGGGGAACAGAGGCACATCACATGGATATTACAGAAGTGAAAGAATGGGGGTAGCTGCAGTTTGAATGAGATTTTCAGGAAATGGGGTTCAGTTTTCGGAAAACAAAGCAGTCAAAATGAAGACTTCAGTTTTGAAAGAAAGGCAAATGTTACTTGAAATGAATTATCTAGACTGTATTGTTGAGGAGGAAAACAGTAAGCACCATGGTTATTATATGATATGATATGGCATTTGTAACGCGCCTATACACCAGTGTTTCAAGGCGTGACGAGGCGGGGGGGGAACACGGGGAGACAGACAACGATCCTACTAGGCCAGGTGTCATTCAGATCGCGCAAGTGCAAGGGTAGAGGGGAAAGGGAGAAGTGCAAGGGGGAAAGGGAGCGGCGAAAGTGCAGTACAGGGTTAATAGCATACAGGAAAAATAACAAGGGCCAGCTAGTGGCAAGTCCGAGTAAGTGCAGACAAGTGCTGGGAAGGGGGGCTGTAGGGATACAGACACAGTCCCGTAGTGCAGGGGGTGCCAGGGAGGCAGTGCAGGGGAGAGTGGCTGGGCCAAGGACCAAGAACGGTGAGTGTCTCAGTTGCAGATTCAGTGCAGTTTCAGTAACTTTAGCAGGGGAGAGGGGGAGAGAAAGCGGAGGCGAAGAGGAAGGTTTTGAGGTGCTTCCGGAACCGGAGATGATTCTCCTCAAGTTTCAGGGAGGCAGGAAGGCTGTTCCAGAAGGAGGCCCCTGCAGAGGAGAGAGATCTGCCACCAACTTGTTGTTTGGAGAAGCGACTGACCCTGAGGAAGTTGGAGGCGGATGAGCGAAGAGCTCGAGAAGGAAGATATTTAGGAAGAGAGAGTTGAAGGTATTTTGGCCCAAGGCCCCAGAAGGCCTTGTGGACAATGCAGAGGGTTTTGAACTTGATCCTCGCAGTCACTGGGAGCCAGTGTAGTGATTTCAGTCCTGGAGAGATACGGTCCATAGACTTGAGGCCAAGGACAAGACTCGCAGTCCTGTTCTGGATGAGTTGCAAAGGGGCGGAGAGTAGAGGTAGGCAGATTTAGATAGAGGCTGTTACAGTAGTCCAGCTTCGAGAGAACCAGGGCTCTAGAGACAGTGAGCTTCTGGGGGAAGGAGAGGAATGGAAGGATACCTCTGAGGAGGTGTAGCTGGTAGTGTGACTTCTTAGAGACGTCGGATATGTGAGGAGAGAAGGAGAGTGTGGAGTCGAAGGTGACCCCGAGATTTTTTGCCTTGCAGGTAGGAGCAGGAAGAGGGCCAAGAGTAAAAACAGTTGATTCGCGAGGTCAACCTTACCACCCCAGTGCTCAACCCCAACAATAAAATATATGGAAATTAGTTGGATTACTCGAAATATAACTAAGGGTTTACAGTTTTCACCAGACAAGAATGCAAAGAGAGATGGCGCTAGCACTAGAATCAAGGGCAGGGTTGCACGGATAATTCTGACAGTTTTAACAAGTTATCAGGATAAGGATAGGATGGCTTAAAGTGTGGGATAAGGACACATGCAAGACAGATAGACTATGGATTTCTATGGGGTAGGGATTATACTTACAGTCCACTTTTAGTTTGGGATTTTTGGACCGTCAACAGGTTCTGGTCGCCACACGGCAGCACGCCCGGCAAAGGACAGCTGGCCAAAAGACAGCTGGGCAAGGTTGGGTCACCGGATGGTAATTCTGGTCGCTGGATGGCACAGGTACTGCTGGATGCAGTTAGTGGCCAGCAGTTATTGGCACGAGGATGCTTCCCAAAGAATACCACAGCTTTCTACCTTTGGTTATCTGGGATTTTAGAATTGAGGCCTTGCTGGAAGGGTCAGCAATGCTTAAGCCTTGTAGTAGTAATCTGGACTCAGCAGGATGAATGGAACAGGCACGCTGGTGCAGGAAAATCAGGAAGTGTGTCTGTCTAGAGTCTTGTCAGGGACTCTTATCTATAATGCATAGTGATATCATCAAAGTATATGGCTAGGCAGGTTTAACTAAGCACCCCTCTAACTCACGGGCTTGGTCAGGTGTGCTAGTCTCCGCCTCGTCTCTTAACTGGTTGGATTTCAGGATAACATGTCAGATTTATGATGTGAGTTTTACAATGTTCAAAAACCTCCCACAGTTACTTCAGCTAAATCCGATTTTGCCACAAATGGTACATTTATACAGTTGAAGTCTCTTAGCAACTTAAATAAACAGGTTACATATTTTATATAGAGCACAGCACTCCAACTCTGCAATCCATGTGACATTGTTTTGTCCGGTGAATTATTTTTAGTAATTTTGAGTATGAAAGATTTGGCCTAAAATTCCATAACTTTATACGTGTGTGGATTATCATAAGGGAGGTAAGTATGAAAATGCATAATGTGATCATGCATACTTTTCTTATAATCTCCTATTCTTTGCCATTTCTGTTCCCAAGGTGTCAGTGAATTCTACAATGTCTTAAAGGAAAGCCCATAAAATCATATTTAAACTGTTACTTTTTCACATATTTACACAAAGTCCTGCTGCAGAGTTAAACGTCTTCAAAGTTTATTTATAAAGTAGTCTCTGGAAGCAAATGGAAGCTTTGTCCATCACTGGACCCTTTTTTTTATTCAGCTGCCACCAAATGTCATTTCCTCCAGAGATAGGTGGGGGTTTCCCAGCTTGATTGAAGGTTTATTGCCCCTTCCCCACTTCACACTTCCTTGTCCTGGGAGTTCCATTGTCAGGGGGCTTCAGCCCAGACCAGATTCTGTCCAACCTAATAATCATCACTGGGGTGTTAGTATCTGCTGAGAGTTTATGGTGGTTCCATTTCTTTAGGGGAAGCCTTAGCTCTGCCAACTGAAATAACCTGTTTTTGAGAGCTTGCAAAATCCAGCCAATGCGGTTTAAAACCTTTATTTTCTTATATTTGGTCCTGAATTAAAACAAGCCTGTGGAATAAAATAGCCCATGTGTGTATTTTCACCAGCAACAAACCCCTTCAAATTGCTAGGTAATGGTAGGCTTTCATTCAACAGTTGTACTTTTTAAAACGGGCATTTTTCTCCTTTAGTTTGCAAAGCCCATATTTTATATTTTATACACGTGTGGTGCAAGCTGGCATTTCATTTTTTAAATTCAGTTTTGCATCTCCATCAGATTCCCACACTCTTTTGCAGCCATAGTTATTTTCTTGTATGCCAGAGTTTTGTTTGAAGCACAGATGCATTGAAATTGACATGGCCCAGATAGCTGGAGTTCCTTTGAACTACTGACCTTTGATACTTTGTGAAGAAAATGAACACGTTTCCTGTGCGGGTAAAAGTGAAATTCCTTCATTGATTTTTCACAGAGTTCGTTTGACATGGCCTGTCAATTAGAAATCATGCTTGGTTTTGCTGAAGCACAATGGGATATACTGGGCATGGCAGGGCCTTGTTAATAACAGTAGTTTAAGGAAGAGCAGATGAAAATAGCGCCAGCAGCATTATTTTAAAGGTGAAAAGGTTTCCTTTTTAATGGGGATTTTGGGCTGGCAGCAAAGCAACGATGCTTTTTCACTTCATTCCATTTGTATATGTCAGAACACACTGGCATGCTCCCTCCGTGTGTCCACTTGTTCCATCCTGCCCAATGAGAGCTTGGCAAGACGGTGCAGCCATCTTTTTGTTGCTGCAAAATGCAGTTTTGAGGCCATGGAGCTCACAGAAGCCAGCACAGCTATTTTGCTGTTTCTGCTGAAATGCAGTTTTGTGATGTGGGGAAGCACAGCTGAAATGGGTCAATATATCCAACATATTCCCCAGAGCAGTTCTACTTGCAAGGTCGAGTTGAAAAGACTATTCTCATGGCAGACAGCTTGGGTGATAATGGATGATGGGCTAATTGTGTGGGGAGGCATTTCCAGGACGAAACCACCAGCACCTGGGTTACCAGATTGCATGCTGCTAATGAGTGGAATATTCCAGAAGGGTACAAGTGTGCCAACCAATTATAAGGAACCAGGTACCAAAGAGCCCTATAGTTTAGAGATCCAATGAGACGTTGTGTATTTGACTTGCACTTGGGGTGGGCAGAGTTGTCCACCTGACAGTAGAGACCCAATCACAACACCAACCCTCATAGAAAGTATATCTAGATGTTCCCCATTACCCAATCATAGTCTCACATAGGTTTTCCCAGTTTGCCACGTATTGTGACGTCAATGATGATGCGTTTTTTAATATATAAGTGTGTTTTTTAGGAAATGTGCTCAGATCTTGCTGTCAGACGATGTCTGTTGTACTCCCTGTTTTAGATAATTGTTAATAAAACAGACCAAGTCTTTTGCTAACGTCCTGAGTCTGTTTTATTATTGATATTTGAGTAGTTTCTCCATCTCCATCCATCCTGTAGAGTGTTACCTCGTCTTAAGGAGCCTAAGGGTTCACGTGGTAGCAGAAGAAGGATGGTTAAAAAGGCCCATCGATAGGTAGGTCTCAGGAGTAGTCGGAATATCAGACAGCCTCGGCCATCCAGTCGGAAGAACACAAGGTTTCCAGTGGAGAATGGCTGATATAGACAACTGCAACTTGCAACTGCAACCTGTAAGTAAAGAAGATACAGGTGGGACGGGCCCTTTTTCACGAAATCCCTCTGGGTTTCCACAGGTGCTGAGCGGACCAAGGTGACGGTGGCCGATTGCAGGAGAGGGCGATCCTGACAGTCCAGAGCCGAAAAGCGAATGGTGAGTGGATTAAGTCTTTTGCTAACTTCCTGAGTCGGTTTTATTATTGATGTTTGAGTAATTTCTCCATCCCCATCCACCCTGTACAGTGTTACCTCGTCTTAAAGAGTCTAAGGGTTCACTCTCCGGATACCAGCAGTTGGCAGCATGCTCCCGCGCAGCCCAAAAATTGATGATGCTCCCTGCAGCACGAATATTGATGACCACTCACCCATGGTGAGTTTGATAATTAAGCCCAATTCCTTAGGGTTCATTGGCCCTTATGGAGACACTAAACCTTGGTTGCATGACATTGGGCCTCATTATGAGGTTGCCGGTAAAACACGCTGGTAGGCGGTGGGCTACCGGCAACCCCATAACATGGCTGCCACCACCTGACATCCCAGTGCTACTGGGATATCACAGGCAGTGGCGGCACAGTTATTTCCCATTCCCTTGGAGTCACTTAGGACTCTATGGGAATGGGAAACCTGAAGCACCAGCACCATTGCTTCATTGAAAAACATGCCGATAGGTGCCTGAACTGCTGGTAGCTCAGGCCTGCTGGGAGTGCTGTGCCCCTACCGGCATAATTATAGTTTGGCGGTCTGGAAAGGGTGCCAGTACATTGCTACCGACACCTTTATTTCTGGACCGCCAAACTCGTAATGAAGGCCCTTGAGTCCCTCAGTTGGGTGTTATTGAGAATTCTCACCCAAGTGCTAAATTCCCTCTACCTTAGAGCCCTCCTGCTCTTTTGCTATATTTTGGGAGTTTGAACTTTTCATGTTCAATGTGTTTTACTCTTGTGTTCTTTGGATATGGAGTTTTAAAACAACTCCATAGGCATCATCTTTTTCTTGTGTGTCACACAGCAACTTCAGTGCAGTGGCATAGGGGTGTCTTTCCAACTCCCCAAGGTTTAAATACCTTCTCTGGGACTGACCACTGTCTCCCAGAGCATGTGAAGTTAAATTGACTTTACTAGTCCTTTTAAATTCATAGACCCAGCACACACTATCTTCCTATAGAATGCTGAAGGGGTTGCCTAGCATCCCCTGTGTCTAAACACTCATGTAACAGTCAAATGTTACCCTTTCCTCTTGAAATGGCTGGTGGCAGTGGTTTTAGAACAAACTACTATGACTTTTCCCAACCGCGAACATCGGTAGCTAAAAATCAGTCAGCCATGTTTTTCAATATGGCACCCATGACCCCTCTGTAAAAACAGACTCCGGTCATCTTTTTTTCACCGTTTCTTTTAGGAAAGGTCCTTCTAGTTTTTTTTCTCTGTGCGCCAAACCCGGTTTGGTCCCTTTGTTTGTTGGCCTTTGGCAGGCTTCAGTGCTGAAGCCCTCCTCTGGCGCCTGAGTATCTGGGATGGACAGGATCTGAGGGAGGTGCCCGAAACTCCCTGTGCTTAGTCTCCTAGGAGACCTGAATGCACTCTAGCGTGATTGACTGGCTAGCTGTCCGGCAAGGACAGCCACCCTGCTGGGTGAGTGACAGCTAGGCTGGAATGAATGGGGGAACACTGTTTAACAGCAGGTCTCTGGGACTTGGAAAGCAGAGTCGACCACTTGAAACGGAAGAACCGAAGATGAGCTGCTGCAACTCCTGGTGCCCCGGTGAAGCCCTGCTGCAGGTCCGAATTGCCTGAAACTCCATCGACAGAGAAGCCCTTCAAGGATAACTTCTTCCCTTGAGTTTGGTGGAAACAACCAACTCGCAAGCCACCTGGACACCGTCCCTATACTGGTCGAATTTTCTTCAGAGGGCTGTTGAAAACCGGATAGACAGTGGGAAGGATACCAGTGTGTGGTCTTTAAGGCACTCACACATTAAACCGACGTTTTGCCAAGCTTGTGGCCTCTTCCCTGGGCAGTGCAGGAACCTCCCGACGTCCTCCTTCTTGTCCCCATGACGGAAGCTCAGGAACAGCGAGATCTGCAGGAACTGCCAGGAACAACTGCCTCAGCTACAGCTCTTCTTCATTTAAAAGGTACTGTGCAAGTAAGGTCAAGAACTCCTTTCTGCTGCGGTGAAAGTTTGTGAAACTTTCCCAACTTTGGACGCTCTTCCTTCCCTAAAACGACATATAACTTTTCGTCTGACCAACTACTTCTAAGAACAGTAGCAAAGACTTAACCGTTTACTACCACAACTATGCTATCCTATCTAAAACTCTGAACCATTGACATTGGCCCAGGCCTATTGAATTGAATTGCTGGTTGTAGTGAACTCAAACTATTTGCCCTACCTCTGAAAGTATTTGTGATTTAATTCTTTGAGCCTTGTCTTTTTACCCCTTTTTAAAGTAACTGAAGTGCCATTTAGCTCCCACTTCAGGGGAGCTGAACTTCATCAGGAACTGATTGGTTTTGTATTGTTGTGTATTAGATTGTGGTATTGAGCTGCTCTTACTAGTGGACTGTTTTCCACTGACTGTGTAAATAAATGTATATTCTGTTACCAAGAAACCTTAAGTAAGTGTTTGTTTGAACCACTGTGATTGCTAGTCCTTTGTGTAACCTCTTTTACTGCTCACTTTACTCTTGAGATAAGTCTGGCTGCTCAGCCACTGCTACCACATTACTGTGTAGTACGGGCTTGTACGAAAGGTGAAATTGTACTTACACTTGTAGTCTTAATTGTGTGTAGTGTTCCCAAAGAGTACTGCATGTGATTCGGCCTAACATTGGATCAGGCCTGGAGCTATTCCCCCTAGGTCAGGGGTCTGAAACCTTTGGCTCTCCAGATGTTTTGGACGCCAACTCCCATTATCTCTAACAAGCAAATTAACTGTTGAGGGATCATGGGAGTCATAGTAAAAAACGTCTGGAGAGACGTAGGTTGCAGAACCTTGCCCTAGCAATGCTTGAAGTACTATCTAAGGATTCTCCCCTCTGGCTTAATTCATATACACACATACACCACACTGTGATCTTAGTCCAGCAGGACACGTTGGAATCACTCTTCATGCAGATCTATAACAAGTAAGCTGGACCGGGTATTTAGGTGCATTCTTCCTAAGTAAACAGATATGATAATGACCTCTTGTATCTTATAGGTTATCCAGCCTGTGGCGATGGCTTGACTCTCCAGTGTTCTGTCTCCCTCCTCCCACATACTTCCTACAGTAAAGACTATTTTGCATTTGTATTTATTAACAGGAATGGCATTTCGTTCAGAATGGCCTACATAGTAGGCATTACCAATTACAGAGGCACACCATGGAATGGATGCCTTTACAAAGAGTAGGTGAAAAATGTGAATCTTGGCTAGGGGTCAATTGCACGACGAGGAAGGATGATGAGCATCTGATGATCCCAAAGTTCCTCTGGCCCTGACGTTCATCCTGAAACACTACTACAGCCGTCCCCATAGTGCTCCAAGCAGCATAGTCATTTTTATGAAACAGAAAAAGGGACACGTGCTCCAGGCCCTCACCTGACTAGAGGGCCACTATCAGTGGCAGCCCTTACCTCTTTGGACTTAGACTCCTTTGATGTGAAGAGGTCAGGCCTATCCTTCCAGGTAGCCACCGTGCAACCCAAGGTTTAGAATTCGGTGGGCACTGGGCCACCCAGGGAGCCAGGCCCTAGGGAAAAAGAAACCTTGTGGGGGGGAAAAAACCCCAAGGTGAAGAAGAAACACTGCCGGGGTGTAGATGGTCCAGACGATGAATCCACGTGAACTCTATAGCAGTAGTAAGTCCCAAGGGTTACAATGAAGCTTCAAGACACGTGTGCAGAAGAGTCGCCAGGGCGGAAGTCAGGGAAACACAGGATAAGGATATAGCATAGTCCCAGGGTAAATGTACTGCAAGTCCCAGGGTAAGTATCCAGATAAGGCAGTAACTGAAGAAAAGGGGCTGTCAAAGTAGGATCTGTGCAGGGAGAGGCTGACAACAACGTAGAGCCAACCGGAGAACTACAGCAGCAGCACAGACCGCCCAGCAGGAAGTAGAGGGAACCCAGAAGATAAAGGCGTGGAGCGCCGGAGCAAGGAAAGGCAATTAGAAAACACTAGTGCAAAGCAAGACAAAACATATTGCAACACGCAGCTCTGATGGACTGGATACCTTTTATTTCCGGAGGGTAGATAGGAAAGAGGGACGCAAGCGTGCTTCTGTCCTCACGCAATGAAAACACAAGGTGGCCATCTTGGAATGGGAAGCACCCAGAGAGCGCTTCTAAAGGAAAGCTCTATCCAAGAGTCTCCAGGCATAGGAGTACAGACATCATGCCCCCTTCTATACCACGACCCACCCGGTTTCCCGCGACCTCCCCTGTTTCCAGGGATTGAGCAGATGAAACTTGCGAACAAGACGGGTGGCATGTACAGTATGCAGTTATAATGTCGAAAAAATGTTTTCGAATGCAATAATGTCAAAAAAAAGAATGGCGAAAAAAAAATATTGAATGTGTTTTTTTTTATTTGTATGTTTTTTTTGGTTTAGCTAGTAAAAATAAATTGTAAATACAAAAAAAACAGGGTCTTGGGGGGACCCACCCCCCTTAAAAAAAAAAAAAGTACCAAAAAAAAAATCAAAATTATTTTTTCCGGCATTTTTTTTGTTGACATTATGACATTTGAAAAAATATCATTCGACATATTCACTATAAACCGGCATGTACGAAACTGGAAGGGTCCCAGGACGGCTCATAGCTTGGGTAACCTTTCCAATCTATCAAATACTGCAACTTGCCTCGAAAGAACCGGAAATCGCAGATCTTGTTAATTTCATACTCTCAACCACGAAAGGCTTCAGCAATGAAACATGAAAAACCGGATGTATCCGGCTCCAAGTGGGGGGAAGTTTTAGTATGTAAGCCACAGGGTTGATATCTTTTAACACAGTAAATGGCCCACAATACTGTGGCGCAAACTTCCCGGGATTGAGTCTTCTTGGGAGGTACTTGGAGGAAAGCCAAACCGAATCCCCTGTTTTGAATCCTTCAGTTTCTCTTCTCTTGCGGTCTGCATACTTCTTGTTGATGACTTGAGAGTCCTTCAGAGCTTGGCGAGTCTACTGCTGTATATTACACAGTTTTTCCAGGTGCTGTTCTACTGAGGGCACCGGGGTAACGGGACTTTGATCCTGGAAACCAGATGGGATAGAACCCATAGAACAAAAAAAAGTTGACTTCTTAATAGCAGAGTGTAAGGCATTATTGTATGAGAACTCAGCTAATGTAAATAGGAACATCCAGTTGTCTTGAGATAAATTAGTGAAGCACCATAGGTACTGCTCGAGGGTTTGGTTTAGAAGCTCGGTCTGTCCATTGGTTTCGGGATGGTACTCAGAAGACATGTTTCGGGCAATTTCTAGTTTCTTGCACAAGGCTCAATAGATTCAGGAAGTCCATGTAACTGAAACACATCTCTCAGAAAGACGGTACTCATTTCCTCTGCAGTGGGGATCTTCGGTAAACCAGAGAAATGAGGCAACTTGGTGTACGTGTCCATGGTCACCATGATCCCAGTACACCCCTGAGACCGTGGTAAGTCGACAATGATCTCGGTAGAAATCTTTTGCCAAGGTTGATTTGGCAAGGGGGGTAGATGGAGTTGCCCCACTGGCAGCTGTCGGGTGTCGTTATCTGAGCACAAATGTAACATGACTTGATGTATGCTTTGATGTCTTTGGACAGGTCAGGCCACCAGAAATAGTGCTTGGTGAGATCTAAGACAGTTTTGTTACCCCGATGACCTGCCACCAAGGAATCATGCCCAAGCTATAAAAACCTATCACGGAAGGTAGAAGTGGGAACATATATTGCTGATTGATGGAGGAATAAGCAGTCTTTGAATGTGAGTGAGTCACGTATACCTTTTTCAGGAGGATTACAGACTGTGTCGTCCTGAAGTTGCTGCAGCCATGTTTCAATGGTGTATACAAATGTAGTCCCAGGAATCATCTTTCCAAGAGATGGTCTTTCAGTATTTGTATGCTCATTCCGGGACAAAAGATCTGCATCAACATTCCTGGAGCCGGGTATGTAAGTCATTACCAAAGGGTAATGAAAAAAGAAGTGTGCCCAGGGGGCCCGTATACTGTTTTGACACTCATAGTTCTGTAAGGTCATCAGGTTACGATGATCCATACTGATCTCTGTGGGGTGTTGGGCTTCAAGGAGCAGATGTCTCCACTCAGTACAGGCCAATTTGATTGCAAGTAATTCTTTTTCTAGGACTGAATAGTTCTGTTCCGCAGCCATCAAGATCTTGGAGAAAAGAGCCAATGGATGTTCGTTGTCATCCTCAAACCGTTGCTTTAGTACTGCACCTACTGCTGAATCGGAAGCATTGTATTCCAAAATGAAGGCGCATTGGTAATCAGGTTGTCTTAGTATGGGGACTGTAGTGAAGAGCTGTTTCAATACATCAAAAGGTTTTTGAGCTTCTTCAGACCAGACAAACTTGACATCTTTCATGAGGAGGCTGGTCAAGGGTAATACCGTTGCCGAGAAATGGTTGATGAATTTCCGTTAGAAATTGGCGATGCCAAGAAACCTCTGGAGCTCCTATATGGATTGAGGAGCAGGCATCTGGAGTAACGCAGACACTTTTCATGGGTCCATTGAAATTCCGTTCCCAGAGAGTATGAACCACAAATAGTGTATGGAGGAAACGTCGAACAGACATTTTTCGAGCTTGACTTTTAAGTGTTGAGCCTGCAGTCTCTCCAATACCTGATGGATGTGCTTATCATGATCTTCTTGGTTTTTTGAGAACACTAGAATGTCATCGAGATACACCACAACTGAGTGCATGAGTAAGTCTGAAAAGACGCGATCCATATACCTCTGAAAAACTGCTGGAGCATTAGCCAGTCCAAAGGGCATCACCCGGTATTGGTAGTGACCAAAGGGTGTCCAAAAGGCTGTGTTCCATTCGTCACCTTCTTTTATTCGAATCAAGTGATAGGCACTGCGAAGGTCCAATTTGGTAAAATCCTTTGTGTTCTGGACGGCTTTGATGACTTCAGGTATGAGAGGTAATGGGTACTTGTCTTTCTTGGTTATCGTGTTCAGGCCTCGGTAGTCCAGACATGGGGCCTCATTACAAGGTTAGCGGTCCAGTAATAACGATACTGGTACAGGAATACCGGCATCATCTACTGGACCGGTGCATTACGACCACCAATGCCGGTGCTACCGGCATCTGCAGGGACCCGTTGTGACCGGGTAGCACCTTCCCGGAATGAGCCATGCCACTAACACCGGCATGCCGCAAGGAAGTGCACATTACAAGGTTCACAGAGATGCACTTACCGGCATTGAGATGCTGGTAAGAACAGTTACCATGATGCCGACAACAACGGCATCGCGAGGCAGCCATTAATAGCAATCTACTGTGTTTCAACACCCACACACCACACACAAAATGCTACCATTAGCAGTTACAATACTGGGGCTGGAGGACATGCCTGCACTGCTACTACTCCAGCAGGCATTGAACCAGGCAATGCAGCAGAGGAGAAGGAGGGTCTGACAGGACCAGCACATACCACCAGTGCAGGCAGTTGTACCCAGCAGGCAGCCACCAATCCCTCCATTTGACCTAACCCCTGCACAGATCCACACCCTGTACCACCTGGACAGGGACACTATATGCACAATAGTGGACCTCATCCATGACGACCTGGTAAGCCTCATCAACATTTGGACAGGCATCCCCCCCTTGCTGAAGGTAGTGTCTGTGCTACACTTCTTTGTCACAGGCACCTACCAGCACACAGTGGGGCAGCTGCATGGCATCTCACAACCATGTTTCTACTGTGTGCTCAACCAGGTGCTAGATGCCCTTCTGAAACATGGAAGGGACCACATATATTTACCACGGACTGCAGAGGCGGCAAAAGCTTCTAAAATAGCATTCCATGCACTGGCAGGCATGCCAAATGTAATCGGTGTCCTCGACTGCATCCATGTGGAGCTTGTAGTCCGGCATGCCGTGGAGGTAGTGTACCGCAACATGAAGCTCTACCATTCCCTGAATGTCCAGATGGTATGCAATGCAAGCAAAATAATAACGCATTGCTGTGCAAGATTCCCGGGATCCACACATGATGCCATGGTGCTGTGCAACTCCACGCTTCCCCGCTACATGGCACGACGTGCTGCACAACGTACCTAGCTGCTGGGTAAGTCTAACGACAGGGCAATGAGGGGTGGTGCCTGGGGGGCACAAGCATAGGCAACCTGTCTGCTGGCTGGGGTATGAGGAGTGTTGTTTGGGGAGGGGGCCACAGTGACCTGGGTGGCAAAAACTGTGACCCCAATTACCTCAACAGAATGTTGGGCACAGCCAATGGATGCAGGTGTGGCATGCCTACACAGCTGTGCGTAAATGTAATCCACAATCACAGCACCCACCCCAGCATATGCACCTGGAGCACCATCAGACATGAACCACAGGCACCACGATGCACCACTCTGCAGGCACAATGCATGAAATACATGAGCGCAGCAAAGTACATCACAGGGCATGCAGCCATGCTTGAGCCAAATCCAACTGCCACACATGGAAATCCCTGTCACTGCACCCACCCCACAGGTACACCGCAGACGAGTATACCGGCCCCAGCACCTTAAGTGACACTTCCCAATGCAATGGTGCAAGCAAGGGAACTATTGTAATCATCAATCAGTTACCACCACTAACATATGAGCGAGTGGTGCAGGAGCCATCCATAGTACCTCAGCTCCACCATGCCAGTACACACCCAGCCCCTTCACAGAAATCTCTGCCTTCACTGGCGGACCATAGCACCAATGCCATTGTGCCTTTGTCATATGGGGGAAGGCGTTGATGGACAAGTACATGGTGACATCAAGTAGTCGAAAGCATGAATATCAAACCACTGTGTATCATGAAGCACATCAGGCAAATGTTTCATGATGCACTCGACATGTATAGTACATTTTTCTAATGCAACACACTCATCAGATGTCAGCACATCATGGACCTTCTCAACTCATTTGTGTGAGCGCGGAATCTGATGGAAAGGTCCCTAAGATGTGAACGGCACACATACTCCACAACCATGGAACATCCCTAAGTACACTTACCTGGGTATTGCTATAAGGATATGTCAAGTGCAGTCATGAAGAATCTGTGGCAGGTGACCATGAACACTGTACTGGCATTGCACACAAGGAATGACAACAATGTTCAGAAATACACTTTCTATTGCTCCTGTGCAGGTGATGCTGGGTATCCCCTGAAGCCGTGGCTCCTGACCCCCATCAGACAACCAGTCAACAGACACAAAGAGGACTACAACCGTGCACACACTCGTGTCACGATTGAGCAGACTTTTGGCCTGTTCAAGGCCCGTTTTTCGCTGCCTCAGCAGGTCGGGTGGGGCACTCATATACAGGCCGAGACGGTGGGCGAGATAGTGTTGGCATGTGCCATGCTGCACAACATGTGCATCCGGCGCAATGTACCCCTGCCCCCTGACAGAGACCTGATTCCACCAGAGGATGAGGAGGGTGATGGAGTAGATGCTGCATTTCGGCCACGGCACAATGTGAATGAAGGACGTGTTGTACGCCAAACTTTGATTGCACAATACTTTTGATGGAGTGGATAACACAAGGTACTAGGAATGGGGGACACTAGGCACTGGGCACTGTTAAGAAATAAATTGACACACACTTAAAAAGCAATGTCCAATCATGTGTTTTTCTTATGCACACCAGGTGTATTAATTAAATGAGAACTATGTACCTTGAACATGAAGCAACGTGGACCTCTACCCTTTAATATAGAACAAACTACCCCCCAACACCACCACACACCCACGCCCCCCACCTCCCCCATACACCCACGCCCCCAATCTCCCACCCCCCAACACCCCCACACCCCCACACACCCACACACCCACACTCCCCAACCCCTCAACACCCCCACACACCCATGCCCCCACCCCCAACACCCCGTCACACCCACGCCCCCCAACCCCCAATACACCCACACCACCCTATCCCCCCACTGCAAGTTCAATTGGACTCCCTCATGACATATCCATGTGTGTCAGGCTACTGACGCCCCCTTTTAGGTGGAGGGGGTTGTTGGTCTGGGCGGCGCATACTGTGCAGTGACCTCTGCACCGAGCTTGTCTGGGTTGAACTCGCCGGGATTGTGCTGGTTGATGGTGCGGGCTGTGGGTCGGTCTCTGTATTCCGCTGTTGGGCCATGGTGGCAACCAACTGGGTGACAGCCTGCGTCATGGCTGGCATTCCTTCCTGCACACGCCTAGCAACACGGTACACAGCACGGCTGACTGTCCTGGAATTCTCCTGCATGGCCCGGCATGTGGCTTTACCTTCCGCCACATTCTGCCTGACCATGTCATGCATGGCCTGCTGGCGCTCCTCCATGCGGGTCAGCCGCCCCTCGAGGTCCCTGATGGATTGTGCAGTTGGTGGTTGCACAGGAGGTGGTGTGTGTGTTTCCGCGGCTGCCTGCAACTATGGCCATGTCATCCACAGGGCTGTGTCCACCTGAGCCAGGTTCCAGTGAGAACTGTGGGGTAGGCAGCATGGGTGGGGTGTTTGGCATGTCTTCAGGAATGCTATTGCCTGCGGTGTCTGCTTCCTCCACTTCCTCTTCCTCCTCCGCACTGTGTTGTGCAGATTGTGCCGCCTCACCCAGATCACTGGTAGACATTGACTGTGTCCCCTCCACGTCACTGGCCACTGGGGATCCCACCTCTTCCACCTGAGGTGTTTCCTGTGGCCCAGATGTTGGTTTTTGGCCTGGGATCTTTGCAGCAGGGGTGCCTTTTGGCAGGCGTGCCTTGATGCCAGCAGTGTGTCTTTGCTGGGGCGCCTTTCTGGGTATCGGTGGTTGCTGCTCGGCTTGTTCTCTAGCCTGTGTGCCCTATTGACTGGGGGGCCGTGGCTTGGGAGCGGTGGGATGCTTCTGGCCAGCCCTTGATGTAGAAAGCCTGGAGGCGTTGTTGTCCCCTCGGCTCTGGCATGCAGGTGTTTTCCTGGGTGTCACTGTGTGTTCTGCCTCGCTGTCTGATCCTGTGCCTGTTGGGTACAGAAAGGCAGGGCATCAGTAATGGGTCAACGTACATCCTACATACATCGATGCTGGTACTCCACATTCTCGTGGACATGTTGGAGCGGCGGACATGGTGCTTACAGGAGTTGGGGGGGGTGCAGTATTTGGCCATCCTACATGGAGTCTGTTGGGTGGCCTACAGGTGTATTGTGGCTTGCGTGTTGTAGCCGTTGTATTGTGGCTTGCGTGTTGTAGCCATGCCTCAGGGGCTGTGTGCTATGTGTTGTTTAGATGTGGGTCAGATGTGCTTGCACTATGGGCGTAGTTGCATTGGTGTTTATACTGCATGCGTTGTCATGGTGGGTGGGTCAAGTGTGCAATTGGTAGTGGTGATGTGTGCACCATGCAATAGGATGGCACAGTCATGAGGCCTGCATCTGTACGGTGATGTATATGTGATGTGTATGTGTGTCTGCGCATGCAGATGGTGCATGTGTTTGCAATTGGGGACTCATGTGGTTTGTGTCAGTGGTGTTTGTTGGGTGTTTTCATGGCAGGGACTTTGCGGTTTTGTAGGGGCTGACTTTAGGTGGCAGGTGATGGGCTACGTATTTGCTATCGTCTACTTGCCATTTGGACTCTGCCATTGTACTTGGGATATTAGGTGTGTGTTGGGACTTTTCTTTTGCGCTATGGGTCACACACCGTTATCGGCCGATGAAGGGACTCCCATACCCTTGATGGACTCCATGTGCTACATGTCTCCTCCCATCGTGCTAGCTTAATAGGGGATGTTGCTCCTCCACCTGTAGCCGGGCCCTGGCTGCGATTCGCAGATAGAATGTTGTGGACACGCAGCCACAGATCGTCCCAGCGTTTCCTGCAGTCACGTATGGTATGTGGTGGTGTCCCCAACGCAGAGACCTTTTGCGCCACCTCCTCCCATATGTTTTTCTTACGGATTTGAGCCGCCCGGAACACTACGTCTGCGTGCTACACCAGTGTGTCTGTGAGCATGTTCAGCTCCTCGTCGCTGAAACGTGGCTTTCGCAGCCGCACTGTGCCGTTGATGGTAGCCATGGTCCTCAGCTTACTAACACACTGCACAGGTCTTCGGTCCAGGTGCTGTAGACAGAGGATTGCAATGGATTGTGTTTTTTTAGATTGCCGCTAGAGCATTTCCCGTTCCGACGCGATGATGTTGCTTCCGGTACCGGCACTTCCGATGCCGGTATTTACGATACACGTATTTACGGTACCATTTCTTACAACATCTAGGGTGCCGGTGCCGGTGTCTGTGGCATTGATTATGCCGCTATCGGGGTTTGGAGGGCCTTACCGGCATGCCGGTGCAGCCGTTTTTACCAGCAGTAGTGCAACACAGTAATTCGCTTTTTTACCAGCTAACTCGTAATGAGGCCCAAGGTCTCAGTCCTGGAGAATCTTTCTTAGGAATGAAGAATAAAGACACCCCTCCGGCGGACTTTGATTCCATTATGAGACCATTGTCTAAGTGTTCATCGAGGTATTGGAGTAAGGCCTTCTTTTCCACAGGAGAGAGTAGAAACATTCTACTAAAGGGGATTGTAGATCCGGGTAAGAGGTCAATGGCACAGTCATCCGCCCTATGTGGCGGTAACGTTTTTTGTTAATCCGACCCACAGATGTCCTCGAATGCTTGGCAGGGAGGATGGAGGCTATGGTAGTTAACAAAGTGAGTACTGGAGCTGGTAAGTGATCACTCGTACCAGCATGATTGGACATACACAAGTGCATGCATTGTTCTGACCCCAAAAACAAGGTCCTAGCACACCAGTTAATATAAGGGTTATGCCTGGCCAACCAGGGATACCCAGAATCACTGGGTAATGAGCCGTCCGTATTAAGTCAAAGCGGAGGTCTTCCTTGTGTTGTTGGACCAACATAGTGATCGGAACAGGGTGGCTCTGAATAGGCCCACTAGTCAGATGTGATGTCGACACCTTCCACTTGCACCGCCTGATCTTTCTTTTCAATGGGTATCTTCATCTTCATGGCCGAATCCTGGTCCATAAATAGGCCGGCTGCTCCAGAATTAATCATGGCAAGTGTGGTTATCTCCCCTTGCCTAGGAACAAACAAGGTGATCCGGAGTATCAAGAGATCCGTCTCTGAGGACGGTCCAGACGTCGTTTGCTTGGGACAGGTTGAGGACTCCCGAACGTAGGTCCCTACTACGAGCGTGAGATGTTGTTTCCCGACTTGCGGGGAGGAGCCAATGGACATTCCCGGACCAAATGTTCAGCTGAAGCGCAGTACATACAAAGGTGATTGTTTCTGCGTCTAGTTCTCTCTTCACTGGTCAAGGGACCCCGGGCTGCTCCAATCTGCATGGGTTCTTCTTTGTTCTTTGGTACCGGGACCAAGGCGGGCTGAACAACCCAAGGAGTAAACTCCACTGCCCGTCTCTGTTCTTGCCTCCTATCTTGGAGGCAGTTGTCAATCTGGAGAACCAATTTTACCAAATCCTCGAAGGAAGATGGCTTGGGGATTCAGGTAAGTTCTTCTTTTAATTCATCCGACAGGCCTCTTCAGAACAATGTCACACAGGCCTACTCTGGCCAAGCAATCTGATGGGCTAGATTCTTGAACTTGGTCACGTAGGTTAGGACGTCCAGAGTACCTTGAGTGAAGTCTAACAAGGAATCCTGTCTGGTACAGGTGAGCTCAGGACGGTCAGAGATTCCAGAAAATGCTTCCATGAAACGTTTGTAGCCATCCAGTATAAGATTACCAGCTACTACCAATGGGGTGACCCAAGACAAGTCACTACCATGAGATCACAAAGCCCACTCGAGACCGCTCAGTGGGTAAGGCAGCCTGTCTGAAGGTAAACGCCACCGTACAAGCATTGATGAATTCCTTGTATCTCTTTAGTTCCCCTCCATACTTCTCGATTGGTGGGCCCCGGTATTGGCCCACATCAACTGACGGTTCCCGCTGTACTAAGGCTTGACGTAGAATGGTATTTTCTGTGTTTATGTTCTGCACCTCCAGGGATAAACCCTGTACCATGGCCATAAATTCTTGAACTTGTCCATGGCTTTCTCCTTCTTTTTCTTTGGACGTTGCAAACTATCAGTGGCAGCCCTTTCCTCTTTGGACTTGGACTCCTTTGACGTGAAGAGGTAAGGCCTGTCCTTCCAGGTGGCCACTGTGCAACCCAAGGTTTAGAATTCAGGTGGGCACTGGGCCACCCAGAGAGCCAGGTCATAGGGAAAAAAAAGTTGTAGGGGGTGAAAACCCCAAGGTAAGGAAGAAATGCTGCCGGGGTGAAGATGGTCCAGAAGATGAATCCACGTGAATTCTGAAGCAGTAGCAAGTCCCAAGGTAAGTATACGATGAAGCTTCAAGACACGTCTGCAGAGGAGTCCATGGGCAGAAGTCAGAGAACCACAAGATAAGGATGTATCAAAGTCCCAGGGTAAGTGTACTGCAAGTCCCAGGGCAAGTATCCAGAGAAGGCAGCAACTCGAGAGCAGGGGCTGTCAAAGGAGGATCCATGCAGGGAGAGGCTGACAACAACGTAGAGCCAACCAGAGAACCCAGCAGCAGCACGGTCCACCCGGCAGGAAGCAGAGGGAACCCAGGAGAACAAGGCACGGAGCGCAGGGGCAAAGAAAGGCAATTACAACACACTAGCGGAAAGCAAGACAACCCGTATTGCAACATGCGGCTCCAATTGACTGGATACCTTTAATTTCTGGATAGTAGACATGAAAGAGGGACGCAGGCGTGCTGCTGTCCTCAAGCAATGAAAACGCAAAGCGGCCATCTTGAAATGGGAAGCAGCCGGAGAGCGCTACCAAAGGAAAGCTCTATCTTAGAGTCGCCAGGCATGGGAGTGCATGACAGCCACAAGCTCATGGCCCCCACCTGACTGCTTGTTGCATAAAAGTCAGTGAACATTTATTTATAAAATATAAATACCAAATCAAGCTATTGTATAGTGTGCTACTGAGACTTAGAGCATGCTGTCTCGTTATTGTTGACAACTTAGTTCTGATCTGATAAATGAATCCTGTAATGTGTTTTTTGTTCACGGCTATACATAGAATTTGTATGGTCACTCTGGCCTGACTTATGTTGCGCTTTCACTTTTCCTGGGTGTGAGGGAGGCATGGTATCATAAATAAACTCTGACACAAGAGCTGCAAGTTTCAAAACATTTATTGATGGTTTAAAAGAGGTTGGAAAACTCCTATCTTGCCCTATAACTAATATGGGAGTATTCTCGACCATCAAACAAAAAGAAAATACAGTCCTAATAAGTCCTTAGTCAAAAGAAAATGGCCTATACTAATAAACCTACTCCCTGCCCTCTTTCTAATACAATAGAGGTGTAAAGGGAATGCGTACTGCAAAAAGGAAAATCTGTGTCCAAAAGAAATGTCAGTATGTCGGAGTAAACTCCCTTTCCCACATTTTGTAGCACGGGGTAAGGTGGCACACTTGAACCTTTCGACAACTCTTGCTTTGGACACAAGGATTCTGTTTGTTTCGTGCACCAGGGCCCACTTGGCCTTCCAAGTAGTCTCTAGTTTATCTGCTGAACCTGTCGCCTTTCTCTCACTCCAGCCCAGGTTACCTTTTAGGGTCTAGGCAGTCAAATACCCTCTTGTTTTTCTCATACGCTTTCCCTATTCGGTGTGGATGGATCTGTCTTGCAGGGGAATCAGGAAAGGAAGTCCACATACCCCTGGTCATTACCTTTTCGATGTTCCACCATGAAACAGTATGGTTGCAAATCCAGGAACTAACGCATGACTTGAGGGTTAGATTCTTTCCTCTGATTTATCCAAACTAAGGGTGAATGATCAGTAATAATGGTACATTTCCTTCCCAATAGGTAGTACCTGAGATGGAGGATCGCCCATTTGATAGCAAGGGCTTCTAGTTATAACACAGAGTCATGTTGCTCTCTCTGGGAAATAGTTTGCGACTGGTAAATAATCAAACAAAACGAAAATACAGTCCTAGTCAGTCCTTAGTCAAAATTAAATGGGCTATACTAATAAACCTAATGCCTCCCCTTTTTCTAATACAATACATGTGTAAAGGGAATGTGTAATGCAAAAAGGAAAATCAGTTTTCAAAAGAAATGTCAGTATGGCTGAGTAAACTCCCTTCACCACGTTTTGTAGCATGTGGTTTGGTGGCACACTTGGACTTGGATACAATGCTGAAGTTCATTTTGTGGACCAGGGCCCACTTGACATTCCACAAAAAGTCGCCAGTTTATCCGTTGGACCTCTCGGCTTTCTCTTACTCTAGCCCAGGTTACCGGTTAGCTTGTAATACAGTTCAACAAAAGTTTTTTTCCTTCTGGTTACCACAATTCATTACAGGTTTCACTCCACCGGGCTCAAACCTTTCAATCACAATTTGTCGGGGTTCCCTTCCCCAAACTTCAATCACACCTTCATATGCTTCTCTCTGTCTGGGCTCAAGCCTCCTTTGACTTTCCTTCCGCTGTCGAAGACTTTTGACACAGTGTGATGGTTGAGCTAAAACATGGCGCTGGTGCGCAGTGCATTCTGGGAGCACTCAGAGCCATGATGGATATTTATCCATGCCGCAGTGGAAAGCTACACTTGCTTTGCGAAACAACATGTTTTCAACGTTATTCGCTGATGGGCTTGGAATGCAGGCCTTCCCAGCCAAGGACACGGCGCTGGGAAAGCTAAGATCCGCAGGTGCCGGCTGGTACCTGATAGCGAATTTTTTTTGGGTTTGCTCGGCCTGTGCCAAGGTTTTGAGATGAGTTATGGAATTGTTTCCCGGGGCGTTTAGGAGAGAGAAGTGCTTTGCTCCTTGAGGTTACTGTCGGTTGACCCAGCTGGCAACCAACGGTCACCCATCAATGCGCAAGCGCATTGCCAGAAGGTTCGAGAAGTTGCCACCCCTTGTTGAGGAGGGCATATATGCGGAAACCCTCAACGGTCAGACGGGATAAGCACAAAGACTTCAGTCGGAGGGGGGACGCTTCGGTCCGACACTCCTGTGGGTTGTTGTGCTCTTGGCCTGGCTGTTATCGGGGTCTTTCAGCCGCTTCTGGCGAGATGAAGTTCCATTAAGCTACGCCCACTGTGATGTATTTCTTTCTTTGACTTCTTTATGTTTTCTGTGATCTATGTCCATGTGAGTTGTATGAGTTATTTCTATGTACCTGTAAGCTTTGAATAAATAGCCGTAAAGAGCTGATTATCTTCTAAAGTGTGCGTGGCTGTGAATTATTGTGTCTGTTTTTGGGTTGAAGTATTTGCTCTATAATTGCACTGGTGATTTATGGTACTTCCGTGCACTTTTCAGAGGGGAGCAATACATTTTTGGCGACGAGGATGGGATATTTGTGATGAATTGTTCCAAATATTAAAGAATCCGTGTAAGCAGGGTTATTTGTGATGAACTGTTCCAAATAATCTGTTTGAAGCCGAGTTATTTGTGATGAAGTGTTCCAAATAATCTGTTTGAACGAGCGAAAGGTTGTTTTAATTGGGCAGTGAGTGTTGAACTGTGTTAAGCTGTTTTGTTTTTTTCCCTTCTCCCTTGCTGTGAAATGACGATTGTGTGAGAGAGTGCAGAGTAGGCTGTCGCCTTTCCTTGGTCGTCTCACTGCAGCTCTGAGACAGCCAATAGACAGCACCTTTTGTGTTGGCCTGCCGCGGCCGATAGCATGTGTGGTTGAGATCTTGCCCCGTCAGTAAAGCAGTCGTGGCTGACTTACTGCTGGGAAATGAAACCAAGGAGCTGAAAAGCCGTGAGCAGAAAGGAAAAATGTCTATGTTCACAGTGCTCCGATGAATGATTTCTTAAAGATTTATGTTCAATTAGGAAAGAATTTTTTCATGCGGTTTCCCTTGACAACGTCGCAAAGTGAAAGCTTGCTCTATTTTGGCATGAGAGCAGAGAAAGAAAAAATTGCAAGTATTTGATGGGTAAATTGTGACTAGTGTTTAAATATTAAACCTTGTGATTCAGCCCCAGTGTGCTAGCGAGTGGGGGGCTGTAATATAAAGGAGGCGAGGATGCGCCTTTCTTATAATGTATGCTTTTGAAGTGTTCACATTCCTGAAGATAAAGTGGGAATGAACCGTGTTTAGGAGAAGAGTAACATCAGTGTTGAAAGCTTAAAGTGTTTTTGGCAACTGCAAATTCCATGTGCTGGTGGTGCATTCTGTTTAAGGAACACACTAAAATTGCCTGCTGTGCCATGTTTACAATGGATGAGAGGCTCACTTGAAAAAAAAAAAGTGAGTGAATGGCATTTGAATTTTTGATTTTTGTGTATTGATTTGAAATTGCAGAACCATTTTGCACTGGTTTGGGGGGAAAAGACAATTTATATTTTCTAAATTGCCCCTAGAGTATTTTGACTGTTCGCACGCTATACCATGGATTTGCTGCTAAAAGCAAAAGTACTGCTGCTATTAAGGGATGTATGTTTTATACGAGACAAGGACAAGTTGATTGTGATGTATAGTGATAATGTTGTTGACAAACTAACGGCCCACAAGCAATATAGAGTGTGGGTTGCTTTTGCAGATAACGTGCAGGGAGCTGCACTACACATGACATGTTTTGAATGCACTGAAATAAGTGGTTATATTCTGGCAATGGTACAACAGAATGGAAAGTCTGTGTGTGATAAGACGGCACAAAGATTTAGTGGGTTGTGGGTTCTTTTAAAAGATCGCACATTGCATTGGAGTGAGTTTGTGAAGCCAAACTACAAGGTTACGAGGAAAAAGAAAAATGTATGCCTTTAAATGGGACATCAGTTTAAGCAGGCTAAAAGACATTTTGCAAAATTACATAAAGTTGAATTTGATGACAAGGAAATGTGCCTCTTTTGAACATGGGAGTCTTGCTGTGCGGAGCTTGTGGCTTGGAGATAACTTGCACTGTCTTGGGCAAGGTGCGCAAAAAAAAAAAAAAAAGAAAACTGTTGGAAGGCAGAAAAGAAAAATGCTGCACTCCTGTTCGGTGAAATGGTGTTTACCGAAGCTGGCAGATATGGGAGCTTTTCTGAGTTGCTGGAACAGTGCAGGAAAGAGTTAATTTGGATGAACTGTCTGAAACGAGTGCCTTCCATTGAAGCCGCCACAGTTTAAGAGTTATAGAGCAAAAAGATAAGCTTGCTGCGCGAAAGATAAACAATGACATTCCTGCATTCCATCCCCTGTGAGAGACACCGTCAGTGTGAGCAAAAACTGAGGAGGGGGGTGCAATTACAGAATGCTGAAACTGAACTGAAGGCAATAATTGCTGTGAGTGAAGATGAAAAAGAGCGCAATCTACCTTACACATGATGATGTATGCAAGTAAAGAAAAACACAGCTGCCCATTTCAAGAGACATTGCCGTGCAAGCTGCATCCCAGTACCCCATGTGATGTGAACTGAAGTAAAGCGCTGTGCACTGGAGAAGAAACCTCTAGGCGCTTTGAGAAGTGAAAATACACAGCTGGCAAAAATGCAAGCTACATTGCCAGGGCTGGAGTAACTGACAAAGACATTATGGTGTTCCAGATGAAAGAAAAAAAAAAACTGACAAAGGTAGCCGTTTTGCAAGAGACAACATGCAGAGCGGGGCTTTGGAGTATAACATGAACACTGCACATTAGCCATGATCCAGAAGCCTCACGGCTTAGTGCAAGAATGAATGATTTGTTGAAGCAAATAAAGGAACTGATTCAGACTATCGCTCTCAAAAGGGTTGCCCAAGAAATCAGCGGACACCCTTTGAAAAAATGATAAGTGAAAAACCAGAGGCTTGAAAGACACTAGCTGTATGGAGAAAAATAAACAAAGCTGCTTGTACAACTGCAGGCGGTATTGGACTGAAAGACTTTACCTTTGAAATATGTAGTGATGCCAGCAGGGCAACCTAAATCAAGATCATGAAACACTGGAAGCAAGTTGGTGCCTGGCATTCGTGATCGCTTTGGTGACAAAGAAAAGCATTGATCCATTGAGAAGTGCGACCTGGGTACTTATGATATGGCTATTGTAAAATCAAAGATCAGTCTGAGGTACCATTGACCAACTATGATCGCCTTACACAAATGAGTTTGTGATTAGGCGGTTACACCCAGTATGGTTGAGTGCAAATAAGTCCCCAGTAACATGCAGAAGGGTGGTGTTAAGTGAAGGGGTGGACAACGCTGATATTGAAGTTTTGATGACATCCTAATGTGGATAACACTGATAGTGTACCTTTTGATGAAATGTTAACCTTTCTGTTTGTATTTTGCCTAGATAAATAACCAAGAAAGTAGCGTGCCATGATTGGGGGGTAGACGTGTGCAATTGCCGGGTGACACTGATCAATCAAGCAGACGCATTCTCAGAGAAAGCGAGTCACTGCGAGATGCTATTTCAACTTTAAACATGTCCTGCACCGCACTCAATGCTGCTAACGTGCGTGAAGAGTGAAAACATTTGTTCGGCAACCTGTGAGAAGTGTCCAACAAAGTAATAACTTTTGCTGAACTGTCACGGTGCGGACTTGGCATATTGTCAAGCATTTGATGCTGCATAGTCAAATGATTCAGTCAGCGGTTGTAATGACCTTATTGATATGTTTTGCGCCTTTTTTGTTTAAAGGACTGTGGACAATGAGTTGTGGACTGTGACATCATGCACCACAAACAGCTGTGTGACACAGCACTTGAATGCCAACATGTTGAAACCTGATTCTTAAATGCATTTTGAGATTAATGTGTGAAAAAAAAATTTAAAAAAAATAAATGGTGAAATGTTTTGCCCTTTCCAACTGAATTGCCTTAACCAGAGATGTTTATGTTTTGCCTTTTCCAAAATTACTACATTGCATGTGGCCAGGAAAATGATTCATGAATTGTTGGGGCAGCAGGGTTGGGCGAGCAAGAGCATAATATTTTGAGATACAAGGAATGCGCACACCAGAGTTAGCTGTGCGTATGTTTAGGCCTTTCATTTGTAGTAATACTGCCAAGTGTGTGAGCTCTAATTAGAGATGGTTAAATTTGAAACAGGATGGCTCTTTCCATGTGGTAACATGTGCTTTCACTGGATTAGAACTAATGATGTTTCCTTTACACTCAGTGATAACTCGAGGTAAAAAGTCAATTTTTGAATCTATGGGATTATCTCCTGACTGTGATTCACCTGTACATTTGCTATCAGAAGCTGAGGTTTTAGCATTAACCCTTTCATTAGTAGGTGTTTGGGGTTTAGCTGCAGTGGGGTTACAAATCTTTGATGAAATTAGCGTGTTTAGTGTTTAAGAGTTTTAATGCAGAACAGAGCTGCTGTTCATTATCTATTGCTGAAGCATAATTTAGGTTATAACGCAGTTGAAGGGATGTGTTGTTTCAATCTAAGTGACCACTGTAGATCCATTGAAAGTCATATTAGAGGTTTGACGGTTCTCAAGCATCCCAAGATCATACTGGAAGCTGGTGGGATTGGTTATTTCATTGGGTTACTGATATTGGAGGTACACTGCGTTATGCTTTCGCTTGTATTTGTATTATATTAGCTATCTAACATTTTGTCGGTTTCAAAGACCGCCTCCTTTGCCACTGGGCTATGGAAAGTAAATATCCAAGGGTGGATTGTGATGGTTGAGCTAAAACATGGCGCTGGTGCGCAGTGCATTCTGGGAGCACTCAGAGCCATGATGGATATTTATCCATGCCTCAGTGGAAAGCTACACTTACTTTGCGAAACAACATGTTTTCAACGTTATTCGCTGATGGGCTTGGAATGCAGGCCTTCCCAGCCAAGGACACGGCGCTGGGAAAGCTAAGATCCGCAGGTGCCGGCTGGTACCTGATAGCGAAGTTTGTTTTGGGTTTGCTCGGCCTGTGCCAAGGTTTTGAGATGAGTTATGGAATTGTTTCCCAGGGCGCTTAGGAGAGAGAAGTGCTTTGCTCCTTGAGGTTACTGTCGGTTGACCCAGCTGGCAACCAACGGTCACCCATCAATGCGCAAGCGCATTGCCAGAAGGTTTGAGAAGTTGCCACCCCTTGTTGAGGAGGGCATATATGCGGAAACCCTCAACGGCCAGACGGGATAAGCACAAAGACTTCAGTCGGAGGGGGGATGCTTCGGTCCGACACTCCTGTGGGTTGTTGTGCTCTTGGCCTGGCTGTTATCGGGGTCTTTCAGCCGCTTCTGGCGAGATGAAGTTCCATTAAGCTACGCCCACGGTGATGTATTTCTTTCTTTGACTTCTTTATGTTTGCTGTGATCTATGTCCATGTGAGTTGTATGAGTTATTTCTATGTACCTGTAAGCTTTGAATAAATAGCCGTAAAGAGCTGATTATCTTCTAAAGTGTGCGTGGCTGTGAATTATTGTGTCTGTTTTTGGGTTGAAGTATTTGCTCTATAATTGCACTGGTGATTTATGGCAGTTCCGTGCACTTTTCAGAGGGGAGCAATACACACAGCAAGGCTTTTGCTCTTACCTCGGCATGACCACTTCGACCTTCTTTCCTCAAACATCGCTTTTTCTCTCTTACACCAAGGCATCTTGGCAAATTTAGTTTCGAGCACAGTACTTATTTCAAAGTTCAAAGATATCTCTCACATCCCGGGTTCCCTCTGCCTTTCTTTCTCTCCCTGCCGCTTCTATGGCATCATACATTTCACAGAGACTTTCGATTGGGCAATCTTCTTTCCCCGGCCCACTCTGTTACATTGTATTTTTAATTTACAGTTCTTTACAATGCTTTGCTTTCTCTTGCATCTTATCGGCACACACGCAGTCTTCATTCATCAGATACTGTTGATGTCAAGTTTCATTTAGCATAGACCGGACTTTCATTGCTTTCATCAACCCACCGGCTGTGTTTATTCATTTTCGTCTTTCGCGGCTTAGATCCTGAAATCAAGGCTGATACCACAACTGCTGCTGCACCTCCCCAACTCTGCCATTCACCCGGGAGGGTGGTTGGTATCTTAGAAACACAAAATAGGTTTGTCTCTTCTCTCTGGCTAGGCTTCCTTGTGCAACCTTCAAGGCCCTTCAGAGGTAACAATCTCTCGCCGGGGTGTCCAAGGTTTCTCCGTACCTCGGTTCTGTCCCTCGGCCTGTCGATCTGATCTGCCTGGTTCGCTGTCACACTGGAAGAACTGCTCCTTCTTGTGCATGGCCTTGCCCGGAGTGCGTCTCAGTGTTCCACCTTTTAAGAATGTGGGAGAGCTAATAGGCACCAGGTGTATGTAATTAATATCAAGTGCCTGACCCTACCTGATCTTATTAGTGGGACATGTCCCATGTATTGCATGGGTGATACTCCTTTCAGCCTCAGATCTCCTCTTATTTGACTCAGTGTTTGTGTAGGAAAGGGGGGGATCTGGGAAGTTGGAATATCCTATAAAATAGGATGGGACAGGGTAATTTGGAAAGGGGGGCTTCCATGTCTCTACATCGAGCTCTTCTCCCCCACTCCTGAGGAACCCTCACCCATGTGATCCTCCCACATTTGTCCACACCCAGGGTCTGTATCCAAAGGTGATGGCCATGCTCTGGCCATATAAGGGATCCCTGGGGTCTATGCAGTCAAACACCCGTTGTTTTTTCACATGGGGAATAAATTGATGTGCGGTAGGGCCAAAAACAGATCGATAAAAACAATGCAATAGGTCAATAAGGAGTGCAATGTTTGCAAGAAAAAAGGTTTTATTACATACAAATACAGCCGGGAGGGTCAGCCAGCTCTGTAGAACTGAAAAACTGAAAAGCTCTCTCGACACGCCCATTTCAGGTTGCGTGTTTTATAGCTGAAAACCACAAAATCTACATTTGCAAAATGTCTTAAACTCAGGTCAACGTGTATGAAAAAAGCTGGGTTGAAAAACCGAGCTAATCAGTCGCTCTCTGACTGTACTCCTCAGGGTTACCCAAAGTTCCAAATGGTGTATCACAATAGAGGTTTGCCCTGAAGAAGGAGAATGAATCTCCGAAATGCATTGGCGATAGAACCCTTAATGAATGTATGATTGATAAGCAGATTCTGGTTTTCATAAGAGATGATTATGAACCAGAAACAATAAATACATTAAGTTTGTCAAACTGGAACTTTTATTGAATTTTTTTATTAACAAATGGCATAAAAGAACGAATGTATGGACTTAATGTTAAAAACTACAACATTTAGAACTTTGGGTAACCCTGAGGCATAAAGTCAGAGAGCGACTGATTAGCTCGCTTTTTCAATCCCATCATTTTTCGTACACATTGACTTTTGGGCCCAGGTGTCTCTGGACCTCCTTTGTCAGTCTGCTCCTTTATAACAGACTTAATTTTTTGGAAACTGATAAAGATAATACATGAACAATAGTGGTGCCCACCTCTTCGCATCGTTGATTTTTATTTTTGAAACTCAGATCAAACCCATATTTCCTTTTGGCTATGCCCTATACAAAAATCTAAACATACCCTGAAGTTCATCACCATATTGGTTAATAACCTATCTATGACGACATAAATGCAACCCGATGCAAATTACCTATTCGTGCAGTCAGCAAAAAATACTTTGTTCTGATTTGCCCATTACATTCCGATAACTTGTTGCAAAAATGCACTTTTCTTCTTGGTCAAAAAACTTCGGCTAACTCGTGATATGCATACCCCCAAGAGGACCCAATTACTACACAATACTATTTTCTCATGAGAGCCTGATGCTTGGAGTTACAGTGGTTTTGCCTTTTTGCAATAGGGGCAGTTGAAACAATGGAACAATGCTACCAAGAAGGATGTCCCTAGCCGAGTTGCTGGAATGCAGCCATGAATAAAATGGTGCGTGACATGGATGTACGTTAAACTAAGTCTAATGACAGCAAAAGAAGGTCTTAAAGAAGATATCCGAACCTATGCTGAAACAATATGAAAATACCAAAGAATGACAATGTAACTGAAGCACCAAGAGAGACATGTACTCCATGATGCAGTACCTATGAACACAAAGAAGAATGAAGTGACTCACTGGTCAATAAATGTAAATATGTTGAAATGCAAGCTAGAAAAAATATGTAGAAGCTTGCTTACGAGAGGTATATATTCAATGTTTAGGGCGACCAATAGAAGAAGATGGACGACAGCTTATGTCAATCGGCCCAGCTACCTCAAAATACGAGCCCAGGATCTTAACTTTGAAAGATGATGAAGAAGCTGTTTTCCCTAGCAAAATAAAGGCTTGGAACCGAGGATGCTATTTCGTGAGATGGAGGAAAAGCACAAAAGGACTCTATGAGCAGACCATGTGCAAGGACTTATTTCCTAAAGATTAGAAGGAACAAGAACATTTACTGATACCAAATATTGGACAATTAAAAGGGCATGAAGTTAATATGGTATAGGTTGAGCAAGTCTCTAAAGCAAGTCTCTAAAGGCCAAGAGGACCAATTGCACCCAGCATAATTTAATCAAATGGTGTTAAATGCACCGTCGATATAGACAATTTCATGGTCTTCAAACACGTGATGAAGACCTTGCAAACAAGGGCTAATCATTAAGTTTGAAGCTAAGATAATGATTTGCCTACACTCCCTAGAATGTCCCGAGACAGTGCAGACTGGCAAGGTCAGTCTTCAAAAAACGAGGGGGGTCCTGGGAGTCTCTCTGCCAGACATTAGTCCTGATTGGGAGAGCCTTACCCAGATTCTGTAGCTCACTATGTTTCACAGAGGAGAAATATCCCAATCATATCAGTCTTTTTTCTGCCCAGAGGCAGTCCCGCACCAAAATGCTAGGCAATTCTCCTCTGAACAAGAGTACCAACAGCAACCCCAGATAAATGTTTCGGTCTGTTAGGACCTCATCAGTAGAGTGGAGCTGTGCCTATCTAAGAATAGTGAGCAAGGGGTCCATGTCTGGATTACGCTAGTAACTTAGGGTGAGACCCAAAGTTACTTAAATATGCAACAAACAAGGGGGGTCCTGTGAGTCTCTCTGCCAAACATTAGTCCTGGTTGCAAGAGTCTTACCCAGATAGATTCTTTAGATCACTATCTTTCACAGAGGAGAAATATCCCAATCATATCAGTCTTTGTCCTGCCCAGGGGCAGTCCAGCACCGAAATGCTAGGCAATTCTCCTCTGAACCCTCTGAACAAGAGTACCAACAGCAACCCCAGACAAGTGTTTCGGTCTGGTTGGACCTCATCAGTAGGGTAGAGCTGTGCCTCTCTAAGAATAGTGAGCAAGGGGTCCACGTCTGGCTTCCCCTAGTAACTTGGGGTGAGACACAAAGTTACTTAAATATGCAAAAACAAGGGGGGGGGGGGGGCCCAGGGAGTCTCTCTGCCAGACATTAGTCATGGTCTTGTAACACGCGATGGAGAGCTCGCAACCGGGGATATTGATTAAGTTTGAAGCTAAGATAATGATGTGCCTACACTCCCTCGAATGTCCAGAGACAGTGCAGACTGGCAAGGTCAGTCTTCAAACAGAAGACACTGGCATGAGACCTACCGATGAGAGAGGGCAGACTAATTGGGAAACAAGGGGAAAGCTGACGTATCTCCAAGAACCAGGGTTTCATTTCTATGTACATGCTGCTAGCAAGCCGAATGTGCAAGGTTGGATTTAGGTTGCCAAACAATTAGAATAGCTTGCCATGCACTTTTACATACAATGTTGCAAAGTATTATTCTGCAGCCATATTCTCTGCTATGACGAGCACCTTACACCACGTATATAGAAGTAGCTCAGGGTGTGTCTCACAGACAAGAGACAACCAAGGAAGGAGTAACACATGTATATTCTATATGTAGACATGTTCCTCTAATACCACCCTTTCATAGGTTTTTGCAGCTTGCCACGTAGGATGACTTTAAAGATTTTGCACCTAGCATTATATAAACTAAGTATAATCAAAAAGACATTGTGATCCTGCATGAATCGACTTAATGAGTGTTATTCACCCTGCTTTTCATCTTTGCGATTAAAGCAGTATTTTACCTTCTCCTTTGAGTCTGTCCGGTTATTTGGTCTGAGATGTTTTATTGGTAATTCCATCTAGCACACAGATGCTTTGAGGTGCTAGAGCACATTTGGTAGAAGAGGATGGTTCAAGTCTAATTGACCTAGAGCCCAGACCTAGTACCCAGACCTAGATTCCCAGACGCTCCACTACTCCCACCATAAGCCAGATGAGCGTGGATTTTCCTGCGGTGAGTGGTGCGCAAAAGTATTGTGAGAAATCAAAAGGTGTCTCACCCGCTAGTCCCCGGTGGTCTCTCTCTCTCACATGGTTAGGGCACGGCCATCGCCTTTGGATCCAGACCTTGGGGGTGGACCAGTGCTGTAGGATCACCTGGGTAAGGGGTCTTCAGGGAGTGGGTCACCTGATTTCGAGATGCAGTATCCCTCTCTTTCATACAACTCCTTTACCCCATCCTACCCAGTAGGATATATGGAAACTCTACCCCCCTTTTCATGCACAAACACTTTCACATGGACAGCCTGCGAGAAAACAGACTCACACCCGAGCCGTATACCTGATATGTCCCACTACTATGGTCTGGCAAGGTCAGGCCATTGATGGTAATCATTTACACCTGACTTCCATTAAACCCCCCTACAGGGATAAAAGGCAGAGCACGAGCGCACACTCTGAGCAAGGCAAAGCAAATGAAGGAACAGCAGTTTTTAGATGGCAGCTGAATGAGGGAAGAAAGACGGCAAAACAAAAAGGGTGCACAAGGAGGGTAATACCCTTGACCTTTCCAGCGGAAAGCTGTTACTTTCTAGACCCTTCCGATTTCAGAGCATAAGGCAAGAAAACAGACTTGAGAATAATGCATTTTGTGTCAGAGATACCCGAGGCCCTACTGCACGGCTGATCGAGTAGGAGAGAAGCAGCAGCTGCTGTGGTAACGTCCTTGGCTCAAAGAGCAATACAGCCGGTGAGTGGGAGAAATCGGTGCAAGACCAGTCTGTGTTGAAGTCAAAGTTGCAGGCGCCAACATTGTATACAAAGAGCAAGGATAAAGATTGCGAACGCGTGTGATGAAAGACGTGAGGACAGCCTAACAGCTGATGAATGTTTGAAATGTAACAAAGAACATACAATATTTGTGACAGAGTGGTCCGGTACTACGAGTGTGCTCAATCGAATGTCTCTGCAAGATATTCAGCCGAGAAGTGGCAAATGCGAAAGTAAAAGATAAAGAATAAGAATTGGTGTGAATCGTAGTGGTCCTGCAATGATTTAAGCAAAACTCATCGCATAATCGAAGGTCTTTTGTTTTTTATACAAAGGTATCTGAGCCCGAACAAGGGGGATCCGTGTTCTGAGCCAAATGAGGGAGACCAATTGCGAACCTGTGAATGTGAAAATCCTGATAGGAAGGGAACTTTGGTGTTTGTTTGTTATGTCAGGCCCTCTGCAATAATTGACTGTCATTGGGAGAGAGACTTTGGCAAAAGGCGCTTATACCTATGCTTTGAACTGTTTCCTCGTGGCCAAGAAGCCAGAGTGTGTGTGTGAAGCTCCAACGTGCTGCCTTGTCCCGTGCTGAAAACGTGGGGAAGGGAAGCCAACTGCTCAACTACCCTGACATATTATTTCTTGAACACTTTCTTTTCTTAAGGATTGGCAATAGGTTTATTAGTATCTGCCTTTTTATTTTGACAGAGACTCCACTAGGCCTGCGTTATTATTATTTGATGGCCGTAGCTTGTTCCCATCCTTATAATTAGGATTAGATAGGCATTCAACCAACCCATTGAAGTTCAATAAACTCCCTTGAACTGTGATCACTTGTGTCTGTCTTCACTGTTTGATACCATGCCTTCCTTACAGTGTCACGTGATCAACATATGGTCGACAGGTCCCCCTTTGAAGAAATTCCTGTTCAGTCCCCGCAGGCGCCCCAAGGACAAAAGGCCAACTGGTTGATTATGGGAGAGTCGATGCCGGGGGGCTCAAGCTGAGTGCCAGACGTAAGTAGACCATCACAGTTGGTAAAACATATGGGGGGAGGGATTGTAATTGTGTTATTTTGTAAATAAAAGAGACATAAAGAGTAAATGGATTTTTGGGGATTATAAAAGGAAGAGAGATAAGGATACCTCAAATACATGGACTCAAGAGGCACGGAAAGGGTACACACTGTAGCTCCATATCAGAGCATTAAGGATTCCTAAAGGCAGAGACTATTAGAAGAGCGTGTATCAAACTCCCAGAGGGGGTAATAAAAAGAGAGAAGAATAGTACCACCAAGGCAGTGGGGAAAGACGTTCGTAAAAAGGAATACATATATATATATTCACTAAAAAAACTATGTTACCGGGACGTTATGGTTCAACGTAAAACCGAAAAAAAACTTGAAATTCGCCAGTTATGGTAAGCTAAGCAACCATAACTCGCACCACCACCGTGCACTGCTAAGACTAACACCCAAGACATCAAACATGACATCACAAATGTCATTGATGACATCACTTATGACATCACATGTCTGGCTCCCCCTTTTTTCCTTTACTGACATATCTAGGCCACATGGTTTTCTTCAGTAACAGTGAGGAATAAAAATTTGAAAAGGTACTATATTTTTAGACTTATCCTTCAAGTATGTTCTTACAGTAATTCCCTTACGGTCCAGTCAAATCACGTGAAACATATTCATAGGGTAAGTAGCAGCTTTGAAACAGAGCAATCATTTCTCTGCATAAAGGTAATCAGTTAGGTTATGAACACTTTCTGCTACTACTGCTCCTTTTTTCCTTACTTCAATTTCCTTGTATATACTCATATTTGTATGTGTTATTGGCTCTTTGTGCTTGGTCTGTAATAATAATACAATTATGTAAGTGGATTTTATTAGCTACTTATTACATGTTTCACTGTAGGCAAAAGTCTAACAAGAAAGCAGTTCATTTCATTATTCAACAAGTCAAGATTATGAATAGTGCACCTTCATCATGTATGCTACACAGAAGAGCTATGTTTCTGCATGAGTAGCTTACTATACTGGATAGAACTTCGTAATGTAATGGTTTTTGTATCAATGCATTGCTTATTGCACTAATTACTCATGATATTCATTCCAATGACCCTTGACACCTTTTTAATCCACATTATAATAACAATCCCTTGTACAGACTTTTCATGAAAAGTAAATGCACATGTGATGTCATCAATGACATTTGTGATGTCATATTTGATGTCTTGGGTGTTAGTCTTAGCAGTGCACGGTAGTGGAGCGAGTTATGGTTGCTTAGCTCAACATAACTGGCGATTTTCAAGGGTTTTTCGTTTTTTACGTTGAACCATAACGTCCCGGTAAAAAAGTTTTTTTAGTGAATTGAATAGGTTTTTAGTTGCGCAACTTAACCATAACGTCCCTTTAATAAAGTTTTTTTACTGAATTTGATAGGTTTTAAGTACCGCAACTTACCTATAACGTCCCTTTAACAAAGTTTTTTTACTAAAGGTCATCGGTTTCTAGTAGTGGCACGTAACCATAATGTAAAGTAACATCTGACTTCATTGCACACCTTGCGGAGAATGCCACATGACCAGAACCGGCCTTAGGGGGGAGTGAGCCGGCCGATCGGCCGGGGCGCCGCGCTCCTCAGGGCGCCGTTAGCCCCCCACCACGCCAGCTCAGGGCACTCTTTCAAGGGCTCCGTGGAGCTGGTGTAGTGGCAGAAGGCGCTGCAGGAGGGCACATTCAATGACAATGCTATGCTTAGCACCCGATTGACACCAAATGCGCCCCTCTGCCGCAGGTGCCTTAACCAAGAAAAGGGACCGTTAGCCCCACGCCAGCTCGGGGGAGTCTTTGAATGGCTCCCTCGAGCTGGCATAGTGGTGGCAGGCGCCTCATTGTTGGTCAATGCATCCGCGGCAGCGGAGTGCATTTAGGAACAATAGGGTGCTAATCCACCCTATTAATAGAATTACCTTCTTGCCGGAGCGAGGAGGTTTAAAAAAAAGAAAAAAAAGTACACTCTGTAGCTACGGCCCCTGTTGACCACGGGCATGCGGGGACAGGGGGGTGCGCCAATTGGCCCAGGGCGCTGCTGCGCCAAAGGGAGGCCCAGCACATGATCATATACTGGCGCACAGCACGGTGACGTGTCCGAAAATCCGTACACACTTAATAATAAGATCTATCCCGCATGGACAGTGTGGAAGTACATCTCTTACCGATGTAGGAACTGCCACCTTGAACATTTCCCTTGCACAGCTCCAACACCTATTCGTAGTCAGCCATTAACAATGTAGCACACAGTACATACTTTTAGCAAAAATACTATTTATCTGAAAACGACATGAGCTAAGGCCATCCCTCCTCCCCAAGAAACAGCTGCACTGCTGTAATGAAGGAGCATGAGAAACACTTCCCCACCTTAGAAAGAACACACGCACAACATTTTCCCCCGTCCGCCTAGCCCCCCATATTACTGTTTGGTGCCTCTGAGCTCTTTTCCGTCTGCAACTGTCCTTCTTAGCTGTCCTTCCAAAAAAAAATATCCGTAAACAAATTAAATATTCCTGTAAGAACCACCTTTCACAGTTTAAGAATAGTAAAAAAAAAATAGCAAATAGCACAAAGGAAACACTGTTAACATATTACCACCAGCACTTTTTTCCTCGCTTTCAAATGTATTGTAATGTCAAACAACTTTACCACAAAGCCAGTCCCATGTGGACATTGCCACTGTAATCCTATCTTTTCTCCCTTCTGGTCATGACCAGTAGCCACATTGTGCAGATCATGACCTTATACTATGACCCCGACATTCTGCCCAGTCCCCATGGCTGCAGCCTACCTCTCAGTCAATAAACGTATACCGCAATGTTTTTTAACTACATTACGAAACTTGTGTAATACGAAAACACTCCCACATCTCATCACATAACCAACCCTACTGATATTCAACACCTTTCTGGATGACGTTCCTCTCCAGCGCAGCCAAATGCGCCCATAAGCACCTACGTGCCACGAAGCAGAACCTGCATATGAACACACAGAGACATAGAACGTAGCACGTTACATTTTGAAATAATAAACTGTTTTTTAAAGGAAAACATTAACAATTTTAGAATTTGTTAAGTACTTTCATTTCACAAAAAACTGTCCGAGACCATCGGACTATTCCCATTTTCAATGAAATAGTAACTTTGTTTGTTCCGTCGTCATCGAAAATGTTAATCGTGAGCCACACGTTGATCTTTTCGCAAACACAAAGTATTCGCTTTCGATAAAGCAACCGCTTCGGTCGCACAGTGATTTCCAAGACGTCGCCTTGAACTTTGGAATACACCACCATAAAAGATGTTACGTTACTCCTAATGGCCACTCCAGCGTATGGACAAATGGGGCCGGGCCGGTCGTCCCACAATACAGTCACGGTTAGGCAGCTGGTCACGAGTACGTGCATCTGGCGTCACAGTCTGACAGAACGTAGCTGTTCGGAAAACATAACAGAAAATATGTATCAATACTCAACCTTTACCAAACAATTGCAAAAAAGACAAAAAGAACGTGGAAACTGATACACAAATCTATGTTGTCATGCATGACATTTTAAAGAAATAATAGCGTTGCACATGGGGTACCTAATGATAGCCTACAAACGGTAAGAATCTGCATTCTCCATAACGTTAAAAAAAATTGACAGCTACACAGAAAGATAGTACCTCAGTTATAATGCCAAAATTACTGTTCTGGTAATAACAAATTAAAACTTGTTGCGGTGTAGTGTCGTCAAAAGTAAACGATATTTACCGACTCCATTGTCTTCGTTATAACCCAGACAGCGAGGTACTTACAGCAAAGAATCTTCTTCAACTGATATTACATGTGTTTTACAAACGTTTTGAATACATAACCTTATCAAATGGTATTTTTCCCAAACTTGCACTCCCTGCATTCTTACTGAATTTTTCCCTTTCGCTCAAGGTCAAAAAACAATTGACCCTTATGGGTTCAGTCAGATGCCTGGGCCTACTGAGCTTGCAACCACAAAAGCAAAGCAAGTGACCTTTGCTCAGAATACAAATACATTCTGACTTTTCAACAACATGTCTCAACGCATTCATGAGAAGTGGTATTCCCATACACTTGCAAACTCGCTCTTTCCATCAAGCACTGCAGGTGGCTGCCTCAGATTTCAAACTCTACGACGCTATATACATTATGACTTAGATGACAAGAAAACACCACTTTTTGCCTTCCTGCTCCACATCCCAGCCTCATTAACCCTCACCTTCCGATACAATATTTCATAAGTTTAACAAGTGCAATGTAGTGTTGTTTTATATATGTTACCGGTGATGTCCGCGTACACCAAAACACGAATAAAACATGGCGGGCGCAGCGACAGAATCTGACGTACTTCTCGCAGTTCAACACCCAATCAGTGAATGCGCCACATGTCCGCGAACATGACGCTACGAATTAGCCAATCGGTATCTTGTCCACGGAGCGAACAGAGAAGTGTGTCCGCGGAGCAGACATAGATATCACTAATTTTTTCAGGCGTACTTTGTGAAAATCCGTCCAGCCGTTTGGGCTGTAGACGTGCGCTAACTTTTTCCCCCATTCAGTCTATGGGGAAAAAAAGACGTTTTGGGACCCCCCCTATAATTTTCCCCCCCTGCACCAAACATCAGGTTTGGTGAGGATTCGTCCAGGGGGAGCGGAGTTATAAGCCGCCCAAAAAGTGCTCTTCCTATGGAAACAGCAACTTAACCATAACTACACGGCCACTAGCGTGTCCCGTGTAATATATTCAATGAAAACACTTAGTTAAAGGGACATTATGGTTAAGTTGCTCTAATAAAAACCTATGAAATCAATGAAGAAACATTGTTAAAGGGACGTTATGGTTACAAGTAAAACCAAAAAACCTCAGAAATTCACCAGTTATGGTAAGCTAAGCAACCATAACTCGTGCCACCACCATGTACGGCAAGTTATCGGCCCAAGCGAAGTGTGTGTGTGTGTGTGCGCTCTGATGCCTGCGGGCTTAGGCGCATTATAAATAAATAAATATTGAGGACTGTGGACCATTATCCTCCATTGCAGCCGCAATGGGGGATGAAGGCCATTAGCGTTGTGCCACAAACCACACCAGGTAAGTTAGAAGAAAGATTTATTGAATATCCTGGTTCTGTACAGGACACATAGATAAAGACCCCCAACCAGCTCTGCAGCCCTCAACCAACTGTTGTTGCTCAAGCAATAACACTACTGAGAATTCCATGCTCTGGAATCCTCTGACCTCACGCTTGGCAGCAGAAGGAGATTCACATAAAGGAATGTTTACACTCTTATTATACATGAAATGCAAAGCATATACTCAACACACCCCCCTTCCCTTATCTAAAACAAAAACAAATTTGAATTTTATTGGTTATTCTAACTTAACTGCAAAGACGTGAAAAATTAAACCATAAAAGTAAACAGGATAATTACACTGAATTGACAACCCATGTGACCAATATGCAACATCTCATAGGTATCTACTTCACTTCTTCATTTTAGCAATTCTGGTTCTTCATTTTATCAACTCTAGACATATTCCAGATTTGTCCACTTTCTAGTCTCACAGCATTTTCAAAAACATGGGCAATTCTAACAGGATCCGAATAAAGAGGTTCACCCATTCTGGGAATCACAGCCCTCCTTATCCTGATAAGATCCCCAACTTCAACCAGCGTCCTTTTTCTAGGAAACTTCTCGTTTGTCTTTTTGACCCATTTATCTTTTCGAACATCCATTCTCTTCCTCACATCATCCACCACATTGTCCGTTTCTCTCGCCCTGCCCAACCAGGCTGGAGACAATAAGGTATTACCTTTGCGACCTCTCATCAACTCAAAAGGGCTGACACCCGTTTCAACAGACGGTGCCATTCGCAATGCATATAAGCGTTCTTTTACGGCAACTTTCCTATCCATGCCACATGCACTTGCCCCTCTGAGTCCTTCCATAATAAATCTGTTTACTCTCTGAATCATGCCATTCCCTTGAGGATAATATAGCACAGTCCTTTTGTGCTTTATCCCACACTTGATCAAAAATTCTTGAAATAATCTCCCAGTAAACTGTGGACCATTGTCTGCAGGAATACTCCTTGGCAGGCTTTCCCTCTCAAATACATCTTCTAAGAATCTCACAATATTCTGGCATGTTACTTCCCTCAACACTTTGAACTCCGTCCACCTCGAAAATGCATCTACTAAGGCAAGTACAAATCTTCCTCGCCCTCTACCCATATCAACCGGGCCTAATACATCTATAGCCAGATCCTGCCATACCCCTTTGGGTGCATGTACTTTCTTCACCGGCTGAGCTACAGCTGCCAATCTTTTTCCTGATTTGATACAATCAGCGCATTCTGCAACTCTTCTTTCAATTTCTCGATCAAGGCCTGGCCATCAATACTCAGCTTTTATTAATTCTTTAGTTTTATACACTCCAATATGACCTTGATGGGCAATTTTTATCAGTCTCTCCCTTAAACATCCTGGAACAACCAACTTGTCCCACCGGTATAATAACCCATCTTTCACTGATAAATCAAACCTCACTTCCCATAGTGGTCTCTCTTCACCATAGAACAGCCTCTTCTCCGGCCATTCCTCTCTGACAAAACTCATTATGCGCTTCCACATTTCCTCCGACTCCAACACATGAAGGCATTACTCTCACTGTATAACACCTTCTACAGTTGCAAAAACCATATTCCCTACCTCCACAAACTTGTCATACTCATCAACGTTATCCTCTTCTATTCTTACTCTAGACACATGATTAGCTTGTACATTTTTTTTGCCCGATACTACCTCTATGACAAATTTATGACATTGTAGCCTGGTTACCCAGCAGGCAACTCTCCTCGAAACTTTATCAAGGCCCTTGCTTTCAAAAATTGCCTTGAGAGGCTTATGGTCGATTCTCAGGATAAATTCCTGTCCCCACACAAAAGTTTTGAGTTTCTCTATGCCTCAATGACATGCCAAAGCTTCCTTTTCCAAAACAGAATAATTGAGCTCAGCACCTTTAAACATGCGAGAGGCATGCATTACAACTGCTTCAACACCATCCGTTCCTAACTGGGACATCACAACCCCTATCCCCATATCACGTGCATCTACAGAGAGAATGGTCCTCTTTCTGGTATCATACATAGCTAAAGGTTTTGCCATGTCAATTTTCAATTTAATTTCATTGAATTCCTTCTCACACTCTTTTTCCCATTCAAACTCTACCCCCTTTTTCAACAATGCCCTTAGTCCAGTCACACTATCAGCATATTTTTCTACAAAGCGATGATAAAATTCAATTGTGCCCAGAAACGATCTCAATTCTGCTTTATTTCTGGGCGATTGCATTCTCACTGTTCCATCCACCAAGTCTCTTTTTGGTCTTAACCCATCTTCTGATATTTCATGACCAAAGTATTCTACCACTCGGGTCAAGAACACACATTTCTCCCACCACAACGTTATACCTCTTCCTTTGAATATCTCCAACACCACTTCAACCCTTTCTTTTAATTCCTCTTCACTCTTCCCACATATCAATACATCGTCTTGAAAACACCATACACCACATATATCTTTAAGAAGCTTATCCATAACTTTTTGAAAGACAGATGAGGCTGATATCAAACCGAATGGCATGCGACGAAATTGATAAATCCCTTCATACGTAATAAAAGCTGTAAGCTTGCGAGACTCCTCATCCAAATTTATCTGGTGATAGGCACTTGCCATATCTAGTTTCACAAAGAACTTTGCATTTCCAATCCGACTTAATAGTTCTCCCATATTTGGAAGAGGGCGTCGATCAGCTATCACACACTGATTCAGTTCTCTTAAGTCAACACAAACTCTCAAATCGCCATTTCCTTTTTTCACCACTACCACTGGGGAAGTCAACTCCACAGCTTTAGCAGGCTCAATAATGCCTTCTTTTTCTAACTTTCTTAGCTCCTCACGCACTGCATTGCGCATTGACATAGGCAAAGGTCTGAGTTTTGCCGCAACCGGCACACTTCCCTCTTTCACAACAATGTTATGGATCATCCCTTTGAGACATCCCACACCCTTGTTAAAGACTTCTGGATTTTCAAAATTATATCATTCTTCTTATAGTCAATTTTATCAGTTTCTGATATTACATTCAATACTTGTTCTTTACTATTGGGGTCTAGTTTGATGTTCAGGCCCCTTTGCTCCTTCCAACCAAGCAAGGTTTAACCTTTTTTAGTGACATACATTTTTCCACATGTTGTCCTACCTTTAAACTTAAATTGAGCGTCACAGCATCCTAACACTTCTATTTTGCTTCCATTGTAACCCCCAGGATTCTTATCTGAGGGCTTCAGATCTTTCATTCGCCCACCAACAGTTTTTTTCACAAACTGCCCTGGACATTAATGTGATTTTTGATCATGAATCCGCCAACATTTTCACTTGATGGCCATTTACCTCAACCCAAGCAGAAGGATGTGCGGACTCATCAACTCCAGTACGTTTCACCATATGCACTGTAACAATCTCATTCTCCGACATCTCACCTTCCTCTGACGACATCACCTCACACTCATCAACCAACATAGTGCCTTTTCCTCCGCTAATGCAGTAATTCTTACAACAGTTTTCAAAATGCCCCTATCTCTTGCAAATACTACAATTGGCACGTCTCCCGGGATACATGGGAGACGTTGATAAATGGCATGCACTTCCACACCGGAAGCATAACCTATCATCCCTTTTAACATTTCCTTGCACCCCATCCTTCTGGGCTGGTTTATTACCCAGCTGACTTCCTCCACCCTTGTTCTGGTTAGGTTCATAGCGCTTTGCAGGTCTGGGCTTCTGTTTCTTTTTGTCTCTCATGTTATCTTTTTATCGCCCACTCTCAGCATCTCATTGGACGCCATAGTCTCTTTAATAGACAATTTGGCCACACACTGTAACGTATGCTCAATTCTCTCGGCTTTGCCAACAACCTCATCCAAATTAGGGTGATCCTTTAGCCACACTTCCTCACGTATCTTGTCATTGGCACAATGTAACATGAATTGATCCCTTATGTGTTCGTCCAATGTTCTGCCAAATTTGCAATTTATCGATAGGTGTCTCAAGGCCGTTAAGTAATCTTTCACAGACTCCCCTTCATGTTGGAATCTCATGCCAAAGTGGTACTGTTCAAGCACCGTGCTTATTTTCGACTAAAAATGTTTATCTAACTTTGCTAGCGCTTCATTAAAATCATTTGCTCCACCTTCCATATCTAGTTCCGCTGTGGCTGGGAGTGTATCATAAATCCTTTGGCCTTCATAGCCAAGAAAGTGCATCAGCATTGCTACTTTTCGCTCAACCGACATTCCATTACCACATGTAGCTTTGACATAATGCAGAAACCATCTCTTCCAGGGGGCCCACTTAATCCTAGGTGGGCCCGGTGTGGGCATAAACCTTTGGGGCCCAGGAACACCTGATAAAGCCATTTGCTTTTCAGCGCTTAAATGTGAATATATTGCTGCTTTCCACTCAATCCACACACAATTGCAGTTTAAATTGCTGAGGTATGGCGTTTTCCCGGTATGCTAACAAATGTAGGCACAGCACAATGTTAGTTCACTCATTCAATGTACCATGTGGGCTCTCATTAGAATAGGGACTCTATGATAGCGCGTTGCTTCATTCGCCCTCACCTGTGCCCTATAAGAAAATGCACGTTGCCTCCAGGGAAAGCACAACACGCGCCAACACCGCCTTCCCGATTGGGCTCTCGGCGGGTTAGCGAACACAGCTGATCCTGCTCCGGTCTTCTGATGCAGGAGCACTTCCTGGTTGCTGCCTTAGGCCGCGATCACATGTCATGACCAGCTCTGGACACGTGACAGCGGACGCCTATGTGGGCGGAGGTTCCTTAGTCCCCGCCAATAGGCTGTCTCACCTTCCAAACTAACTCCGAGCCGTAGGACCCAGCAGTGCCCGGCACCAATCTGCAGCTCGCGAGTGAACTCTCCCTCGGCTGGGAAAGCAGGGGGGGCGATCACTCATGCCGGCACTCCGTACGGATCTGCAGCTGCAAAGCAGGACTCCTGTTTTGGCTGGCAGAGCGGAAGGGGCGACCACTCACGCCTGCACCCCGCATAGATCCACAGCTCCCACGCAGAACTCCCCTCTTGCCTGGTGGAGTGGGGAGGCAATCACCCTCGCAGGGTCCTCCTCCCCAACGGCAAAACAGCTGGTCACCAGGCGTTGGATAAAGCGAGGCGTGATGCAGCTCCAAAGACCGGTGGGCTTCCAGCCACTTCTCTGATCTGTCAGGCAGCTTGAAACAATATTTTTTATTAATTTGGAAGTGAGAGAAAAATTTGAGTAAGTATTGACAGTCTGAATTGGCTTGTCAGAATGGAAGCAACACCTCTCAAACATTTATGCAGAACACTACCAAGATATACAGCCATGATTTTGCAGTATGTGCTCTGAGACCCCCAACCGGCCCATAGAGTCGAGGTTTGCCCAAAAGCACCTTAAAACAAGATAGCAGATGGATGTTGGTGCAGATTAATACTCTAACACAAAATCAATAACGAGAACTCGACGTTTGGCAAAGGGAGTCAATTTAATGACAAGTACAAAAAACGGGGAGTCTCATGAATATCAGCGGATGCGTGATCTTCTCTCGCACTTCACAACTCCAACGAACTTCATAAAAACATAACATTTATACTGAAAACTCATCATTGACGTGTAACACTTAAAAGTTGGTATGCACTTCTATTGGTTTGGGAAAGGTAACTTTAATATAGGTACAATATCTGTACATGGTAACGGAGTAAGGGATTGGATAAACATTGTCAGGTGGGGCATCTAAGCCCTTCCTTCAAAATGGCTACTGTAGACGTCACTAAAAGTACGACGTCCTATTGGTTCTATTAACTATAGGATGCTAGATTACTTGGTCCATTGTGATTGGGTTGGCACCAACCCCACTCATACTTTCCACTTTGCTTAGCAGCACGCAGAATGGTCAGCCAGGTGAAGGGTGCCCCTTAGCTCCCCCGCCCTTCCTCCAATTATTGTTACAATCAATCTTTACTTTAGTGGCCAGGTGTCAATTATTTCACTGTGGTTGGCCTCAAGACTGCATCTCCTGTCTGAAAAAGTTCTAATATGTTCACCTGGCCTGGTGCCATGCGTAGGTGTGAAGGTCTCACTTCTCCTTGCTCGGCTGGTCACGTAATTCAGACACCATGAATTTGCCTCTTCTTTATGTAATTCGTGTATTTGATTTTCGTTTCACCCACCACCTGCCTCCAGTTTCTTATCTTGACCTTTCAGAACAGGATATTCTGTTCTCTGCTTCAATTAATTGTAGCTACTGTTCGTCCATTTTGACTGTTAAGACCTTGGTTTTCCTGCCACGAGTTGCCTCTGCTGAGTTTCGTTTCTGCCGCTTATTCTCGATTTTGCTAAATATGAAGCTCTCCTCATGTGGCGTTTAGTAACCTTTGGTTAATTCTGCTTCTTGTGCAAAGTTTAAATATACTTATATAACATGCCTTTTTTGAGGTAGATATGTATAGGTGGCTCTTGCCGCACTATCTGTCTACTAAGCATAGCAAGCTGCACGATTTTCTTATCTTTCTTGGGTTCCAAACATATGTACATGTGTAAACTGGTTGAATATCTTCATCATGCTTACAGCTTAAGCTTCATATTTTTGACATCATCCTCTCACTTTATGTTCACGATACCCCTGGTGCATGGAGTTTTCGTCTCTTTACGCCATCCTCTGGTCGTCATATATTTTGTATGTGAGTCAGTCTGGGTTCTCGTGTCGTCACCATTCGTCTTCCATTAAGACCTTTTTGGTTTCTTCAGGGACTGTACTTAGACGATCTTCATTTTATTTCATTTGTTGTATGGTTTTCTCAATGGGTACCTTACTGTCCATGGTTTCCTTGGTATTGGTACTTCAATAGGTGCTGTTCTTCTGATAGGTACAGGACAGAGTCCCACTGCGGCTCTCTGCTGGTTTATTTGCTCATCATACATCACATATTTCAGCGTGAATGTTCCGGTTCTTCAAAATGGACCGGTGGGGTGCGGGCTATACTTGGGACCTCCTCTACACTCCCCCGTCTGGGCAATTCATCAACCACTTTCACCTTTTTCTTTGGATCCATCTTCTTCGGTTCTTCTGCATACACATTTGCTTCATCGCCTGGGTTCATTCTTTCTTCATCTTCTGGGTCTATGCATGATGGTCTAAAGAAATATCTCTTTGGGATCCATATTTTTATTACTCTTTTTAAACTTTCTGCTGTTCTCACGTGTTCGTCCTTGTTCCACGTCATCCGTTGACACTATCCATTTGGACTGCAGTAAACCCATCATCCCAAATAATTTCTATGCTTCCTCGGATATAGAAACTTTGTTCCTTCTGGTGCATGAATGCTGGCCTTCACAAAGTCTCTTATTTCTTCATCAGTCAGGTCTTTGAGCTCCCATCCTGCCTCGATATCAATCATGATCTTCATCCCTATGGCTTTTTTCGCAGTTTTCTGGCACTGAGAGATTATTATCTTGATAACACAGAATCCTAGCAATATCATCACTAGCAGGACTCCTAGGAACTTAAATGCATCTGCCATCCATTGTGGAACCCATGAGAATAGTGATCCAAACCGACTGTCGTCGTCTACTTCGCCAGTTTCATCAACCATTTGATTCTGTTGTTTCGTCAGCATACCTATGGCTTCTGTTAAAGTTACATTTTATTCATCGTGAGATGGTATAAATGTGCAACATGATTCTCCAATTTTTGCACAAACACCTCTATCCATAGCTGTGATCATGTCAAGTAAATATCTGTTCTGGAGAGTCATCAGTCGGACTGCCATTAACTCCTCTTTTATTGCGTTGAATCCCTTTATGGTTGTGTTGATGGTCTGCAGTAACTCCCATCTGGTTATCTGCAACCATTTAGTATTTGCTCTAACTTGAAATCTTGGCATGAAAATTGTTGTGAACACTGATGAAGTGAGGCTGAATAGCCTGTGTTCATATGGGATTGCATGAAAAGCTTCTTCTGATTTGGCAGAAAAGTCGTTCTCTCTCTTCATTCTAGTTAGCAGTTCCACAGATCTCTTGTTCCTCAAGTGAGCATCTGCTTTCGGGAAACTGTCAATTTTCAGGTCACTCTTCGGGATCACCAACGCTGGAACATGGACATTCACTATTGTGCATATACCTCCCCAGATTTTTGCCAGTCTGATGTACGCTTTGGATCCATATGCCCAGTTATGGTCCATAAGTATTGCAGTTCCATGCATCATTCCTGGAGCATCAAAAATTCGTCCACAGTTCTGATTCTCTCCCATCTTTCTAGTGCCATTGTTCCTGAAGCACAGTTTTGGGCTTTCCAGTGGCACTATCTGCAAGAGTCCTCCTCTGTCTTCGACCCATGTCAGCAGTTTTGCAAGCTTTGGCCATATTGGCATGCATAACCTTTGTGCATTTTCAATTGCTTCTTTGCAGGCTCCAAGCACCATCCATGCCCTGAAAATCACTACTCCTTTCTCCCATTCGTCTGGTGAAAGCACTGTTCCGAAATCTGCATTTGGACTCTGTTCTTCCAATTTTGAGCCTCTTCTGGAGTTTTTCCTTGGACGTTCATTTTTTGATTTGCTTCTCTCCGCTCCTTTGACTCCAGGCTTCTCATATCTGATCACTATGAGTTTTGCCTTACCATTATTTCTTGTCTTTATGTCCTGGACATAATCGTCTTCACTTGGATTGGTTGCTTCAGTTGCCCATTTCAATGAGGCATCACTACCCATGAACTGGCCTCTGGTCTTGCACATTGCTATATGTGAAAGACAGTGTGCTGTCTGGACATTGATTTCTACAGCTACAAAGATGTTGGACTTCCCCATGCTGTACGGTAGGAGTGCACAAACAAAACATTCCCCCTCTGAACTTCATCTTCCAACTTCTTTCATGTGCTGGTACCAGATGTTGTTTCCCAAATGTGCTGTGCTGTCCAAGTAATTGTTTAGTTTATTGTCGTCTCCTTGTATGCTTCTCTTGATTCTTAAAGTTTTCATGTAGTTTGCTAGAACTAGATCCCTGAATGCATCTGTATGGCTTCTTCTCGCTGGAGGATTCTCAGGTACCCTGATCCATGATGTAGGTATCTTCATCTGTGCCAGTCTAGTCTGGCAATTCTTTCTATTTCCTCTTGCCTCTTCCTGGCTCTGGCTAATGACAGCCATATTGATTCTGCTGTCAGATGTGCTTGTGAGATTTTCTTTGAGCTTGTCTTTGTCTCGATCAGTGTAGTATCAGGGGTGTTCATTAGAATCATTTCTGTTGGTTTCTTCTCCAACTCCTCTTGCACTCTTTTTCTTTTGATTAGAAATGCCCATATCATCCACTCTGACATTGGTCCAGTATATGGCTGTATTGTAGAGCTTGTACTTGTCCCCTTCACTGGAACATATGTGCTTGTCAGTGTTGTCTCTGTTGGTTTATTCTCCAACTCCTCTTGTCTCTTCATGAGTTCAGCTTTTTCCATTTGTCTTTTCACCTCACTTGTAGTGGAACCTCTCATAGTAGGCAGTTTTTTCTTCTCCCATGCTTTGGATTGTGGTTCTGCAATTATTGACACTAGGCCTGGCTGGTGTGCATTCAATGTTTGCATGAGTGTGTTTGTCAGCAACCTTTTTACATTCACACTCTGCCGATCCTAAGTTACCATAAGTGTGTGTGTGTCATTGCTAATCACATCCATCTTAAGTTCATTCATTCCACCATCAGATCTTCTCAGGATTGGAATGATTACATAAGATCTGGGTGCCTTTGTGGGCTTTATGCGTGCATCATTAGGTGGGTGTACTGGGATTGGAATGCTTTGTGCACCACTACAAAATGCTGTTCTGATCGTCAGTGATAGAAAAATAATGATGAATATAATGCATAATACATAATACCGCTGTAGGTCAATCTACAGCATTTACTTTCAGAAAAATATGGACACCTCTCCTCCCGAGGGAGGACAAGATTGCTGCTCTGGATCCCCATATCGATCATTCGTTGAAAGATGCTAACTTTTAATGCACTTTTAGACACTATTAGTTCGGGATTCTGCTGCTTCCGTTTGTGAGTTGCAGGTACTAAACAGTTGTCTCACTTTGCCTGATCAATGGTTTGTCTGTTATCTCTGGATACAGTTTCTTTTTCAAGGTAAAATGTCAAAATTAGGTGATAATTTAGTAAGTCTCTTTACTGTGCATGTTCAAAATATACAAGTTCCCAATCTGTGCCTCTGATCTGCTTCATTCCCGAAGACATGCTGTGTCCTTGTCAATATAACAAAACTGAAGTCTCTGGCACTACTCCCTTGATCTGTCCCTCGGCTGAGAGTTTAAAATCTTCTCAAATAGTTCTGTTGATGTTTAGAAAGATCGACTTGCATCACGATACCATGCAAGAGCATGCCCACCTGCGTAGAATTAGATGGGTCTCTGATGAATGTGAGGACGTCAACATCGACAGGTCTCCCCATGAGCTCTGGAAAATCATTGATTAGGCGAAAGAAAACATTACTCGCCAACCTGCTGTCTTTTGGTGATAGGGACATTTGTCCTGCCTTTGCTGAAGTTTGGGACTGGTGGCTCTCACTTACTGTGAACAGTTTCTGCAATTTCGGTGTGCGTGAAGAGCAACTTGAATAGTAATTCCATTCAGGATTATACTTAGACGTTCTGTATTTGCTGGATCTCGAAGAAATGTCAATACGTCTGTTTTTCTTCCGACAAGATCTGGACAGTCTTCAATTAAGCGAAAGAACAGTACATTAATAAGCCTATTCACTTCTTCCTCCGCTTAGGACATTTGGTTTTTCCTCGCTGTATTCCGGAAGTAGGTGTCACAATCTCATCCCCACCGGGGTCTCGCGGGGCCCTAAAGACCTTATTCGGTCCTCCTCGGATTCCTTGGAGCCAGTCCTGGCGCTGTTGGCATTAGAGACACATGCTGGGACGGGGTTTCAATGGGCAATGGACAAGCATGGCCGCCCCCATGTTGAATACTGGGAAACTGCATTCAGCGGTCTAGCATCCAGGGCGGGGCCCGCCCTGAAGGCACCTGGGATACCACCTGGCTATTTAAACCACGCCCGATCAGATGCACGTGCTTCGCGTTATTCTGCTTTAGCAGCGTGACGTTCACCGGGTCCTGCTCTGCATCCTGCCCTACCGGGGCAAGAAGAGACAAGAACCATCGCCATCCTTACCTGCTCTGCAGCATCTTCTGGCAATCGAAGTCGTCCAAGGCAAGAACCATCACCATCCTTACCTGCTCTGCAGCATCCTCCGGCGATCGAAGTCGTCCAACGCTCGTTGTCCTCCTCCACCACCTTCAAGACATCTTTCGTCCCCTTGGATTCCTGGGGATCATTCATCTTCAGATCTTCTCGACCTGCAAGACAAACAATAGCGCAGGTTAGCCATTCACAAGGACGCTCTCAATGCCGCTTGGCGTTCCATCTTAACTTCTCGAACCCGGCTCCGGCTTCCACCGCAGCTTCCAACACCTGCAAGAAGAAGCGAGAAGGTTACGTGCAAATCCCAAATAAAGACATTGCTTTCACCAATAAAGACTTACCTGAAAAGAAGGAGTTGCAGCGGTCTGGACTCTGGCCCTCGCCAGTGAAGAAACTCGATGGTACGGTGCCCTTAGGGACGCGCCACTGCCCAGCGCGGCAGGACGGAGAGTGCATCCTTATAGAACGCAAGGTGAGAGACATCTCCTGGGGGGAACTGCAAAGGGAACTCGGGAGGTGGGTTGCAATGGAAGGAACAGCAGTTAAACTTCACCTCCTATCTTCCAGAGCCAATCCTCGACAGCCTGAACTCCTGGAAAGGTGAGAGGTCCCAAAGAGCTTCCCGGCTTATTGTGAGGCATCCCCGTGGAAATAAGGTGAGCGTTACAGTAGGAGGAACTGTTCGGCAATTACATTCAGCAGCCTCCTTATAGTCTTTTTGTTTTCAGGATCTTGAAGAAAGTCAGTGATATTGGTGAGCTTCCCCACCAGTGACGGGTACGATCTTAGCACTAGATCGAAATATGTTAACACATCTTTGGTAATGTCGCTACTGTGGGACACCATAAGTGATTCTGAACAAAGTCTCTGTGTGCAAAGAATCTGGATACTGTATTTTCTTCCAATGTATGTGTCCTCGATCACAATTTGGCATATTCTTTTCTAATCAAGGCTTCAGTGTGCCTCAGTCCAAAGTTCAAAAGTCAACAGACTATGTTGTGGCTTACACGTGCAATTTCTCTTCTTCACCCTGCAACTAGGATGCACAGAGTGTCAGTTTTTATGTCCTTATCCTCTTTTTTGCTCAGAGTAATGTCCAAAATGAAGCCACAACTTTTGCACAAAAGTTCTTTGTCTTTTCTTGATGCTGGTCATGTGTACTTCTTCCTCGTCATGGATCGCGTCTGCATGTGCTGTGGTTCTTTCCCGTCGTCTGTAGCCTCTTCGCGGTGGGGTGCAGGCTGGGGGCCTTCGTTGATGTATGGTTTGATGTCACCCAAAAAGATCCAGGCTCTTCTTCCTTGCAGCTTCACTCCAGAGGGAGTGCAGTCTTCCACTGTAAAGGGACCGTTAAACCTTGGCTCGTCCCACCTTTTCCTTGTGTGGTTGTTCACCAGGACGGTGTCTTCAGGGAAGATTGATGGAAGACATAGTCCTTCAGCTGTGTCTGCAATAGTATCTCCTTCTGTGTTCCGTGCTTCCCTGCACCCTTTTTGTCATCGCTGCAGCTCGCCTGAAATTACAGTAAGACAAGATGTCATGCAATTCAAGTAATTTTGCTTTTCAGACCCTAAGATTTCCCTGGTTGGCTGGGCGTCACATCTAGCTCTGTCTCCGGCTGTCAGGAGAGTGTGCATTCTTCTTCATGTGGCTAATTTGTGCGGCGTAAAATGATGGTCAGTACCGTGTTGGTTCCTGAGTGCATACAGTGCCAAAGGAAGGCAGTGAAACCATCCCTTTCTTAGAGTAAGATTCAAATTGGCTATCCTTTCCTTTAATAAGCCGTTGAGCACTCACATATCCCGTTACCTTGCGGGTGATACGCCAATCGGAACTTGTGCTTTATAATAAGCAATAAGCTGAAATGTTTGAAAACTTCATTTACAAAGTGAGTCCCATTATCTGATCTCATGACTTCACATACTCCCCACCTGGGAAATAACTCTCTCACTAGAAATGTGTCCACACAGGTAGAGTATGGATGTGTACATGGACCTGCTTCTATCCATCTAGAGAATGGACACACCACAACAATTAGATACCTGTACCCGTTACATACTTGAATCATATTGACATAATCAAAATTCAAGTGCTGAAAGGGCCCATTTGGCCTAGGGATAACTCCTCTGATTACCTTTAGTGTATGCCCAGCCGTGAACTGTTGGCAAACTATACAGTTCACCATAAAAAATGCAACGTGCACTGCTAAGTTTGGTATGAACCAGTCTTTAGCGAGCGTTGCTGCTAGGTTCTCTTTTGTCATGTGTGCTGGATAGTGTAACTGCTCCAGCGCTATTTTTAACAGGGCTATAGGCATTACTGGTTTACCAGTGCTGTCTGTTCGCCACAAGCTTTCAGAGGGGTTTAAAGAACACCTTTGCCGCTTCCAGAGGTTTTTCTCATCCTATGGTGCCTCCCCTTGAAGTTCCATTAACTGTGTTTGTCCCATATTATTATAGCTCTCAGGTTCACTTCGTGCAACAAACATTTTTTCATTTACATTAGTGACTTCCACATCCATCTGCCCTTGGATGCCAGACGTTTGGCTTCTGTGTCTACTGCTTGATTTCCACATGAGATAAAATCTGTCCCTTTTGTGTGGGCGGCGCATTTCACGACAGCTATGCCCACTGGGAGCTTTAGTGCTGTAGTGCCTTAATCAGCCTGCCCAATAAGGCTGCGTGCTGCACTGGCGTGCCGTCCGCTCGGAGGTAGCCTCTCCTTTTCCAACGCGTTAAGACTGTGTGCACTGTCGACGTCACATAGGTGGAGTCACTGTACAACGTTACTTCCTGGTCTGTGCGATTCTCAATCGCGAGTATCAACACTAATAATTCTGCAGCCTGTGCTGAATAATGAGATGGCAATTGTGCACTAAAAAGCACTCAAAATTCTCCATTCGGGCCTGTATATCTTTGTCCATCACTTGTCCATCACTTTGATCCATTCTCGAGGAACCGTCAACTAAGACAATTTCTTCTTCTGCCAATGTATTTTCTTTTACTCTGGGGATTTCATCATAGAATTCTTCATAATTTGCACAGTCATGTATTGGCTCTCCTTCAGTGACTGGTTCTGCTATGAACATGGCTGGGTTCACTATCTTGCATCGGACTATCTTAATCGATGGATTCGATATGATCACTTCATAAGCAGAAGCTCTCTGAGATGTCAGTGTGCCCTTCGGCTTCTCTAGAATAGCAAATAGCGAGTGCTCGACGTACAATGTCATTGAGCATCCAATTACAATGGTTGTCGCATTCTCGATGGCGAACGCTGCGACAGCTAAACTTTGTTCGCAAGGGAAATTACCTCTCATCACTAGGTCCAAATTTCTACTATAATATGCCAGGGGCTTGTACCCCAATGTGGCTCTCTGTGTGAGCACTGCCATCATAACACTGCCATTCGTGTGTGAAAACAGGTGAAATTCCTCTGCATAATTGGGAATCCCTAAAACTGGTGCCATGCAAATGGCTCTTTTGAGTTCAGCAAATCCTTTCTCCATGGTCTCAGACCATTCAATCTTTCCTCTCGTCCCTTGTGCCTTCTTTAGGGCCTGTAGCAACGGCTTGGTATATGAGCTGTAGTCGAAGACCCATGCCCTGACATAACTGCAAAGGCCTAAAAAGCTCTGCATCTGCTTTATTGTGTGTCGCTTGGCTGTGTTCAGTATGGCTTCAGCCCTTTCTGGGGTAACTCTTTTGCCCTCATGAGTGATCAGTGGCCTATTTATAACACTTCTGCTACAATATTCTGTTGACAATATTGTAACTTCTCTTTGTCAACCTTATACCCTTTTTCAGCCAATATAGTTAATAGCTGAACAGAATCGTGCCTGCATCTTTCCATTGTCGTGCTGCAAATTAAGATGTCATCCGCATATTGTAAAACAACACTTTCTAATTGCAATATTGCTTAGGTCCATCTGCAGGACTCTGTTGAAAATAGAAGGAGACTCACAGTACCCCTGGGGTAGCCTCGTGCTTTTCAGACGCATTTGTCTGAACGTAAATGACATCAGATCTTGTGATTCTCGGTGCAATGGGATTGAGAAAAAGGCATTTTTCAAGTCAATCACAATGAAATATTTTGCCTCAACAGGTATATCACATATGGTTGTAGCCGGATTAGGGACTAAAGGGAACTTCCACAATATCATTTATCGGCCTCAGATCTTGAATTAGCCTCCAAGACCCTCCCTTTGATTTTTTGATAGGGTAAACTGCAGTATTGCATGACGACTCTGACGTCACTAAGATGCCCTGCTCCATCATAGCCGAAATTGTCTTAAAAATTCTTTCATCTGCCTCCCTGGACATGGGATATTGTCGTGCTTTTGGTAGAATTGCTCCTGGCTTCAGTTTAATTTTCACTTTTCTGACTTCTCTCTTCAATAAGCCTACATCATAGGGGCCTGTGGTCCACACTGAGACAGGCACCTGGGCTATGTCGTCCTTGAGGCACTTCTCTTTTGATCATTTTCACCCATAAAGTGAGGTTCACCTCAACTGCTGTTTCTCCCTCATCTGCTTGTTCGTCAAACGGCTCATCATCAGTGACGTCAGTCAATCTGTACTGTTCTTCAATAGCAATTACTGTGTACCATTGTCAGCCTTCATCATCTCAACCATCAATCAAAGTCATTTTCCCTCGTATTGCAGCTGTGTGTATCATCAAGGTAAATACTTGTCCCTTTTCCTCATGCATAGGTATTTTTGGCCTAAGTAGACATTCATCTGTGGTCTTCATGGTTTTTTCTCAGCACGACCTGGCAGCCCTGCCATCAGCACACGTATTCCATACGTGAATATTTCGGGCTCTAATGGTACAGCCCTCATAGCTGTGTGTCCTGTGTATGCTCTAATCATTTTGCATACGTTCAAATAGTGCATTCCTGGAGTTGAACATATTATGCCCTCCTCCGTGAACGAGATTGTCATGTTTAACTTCGTCATTAAATCTCGACCCAAGATGTTTACTGGTGTTTGTCACGAATATAATAGCGGTACATTCATATCACATTCTCTTATAGAGACTGGAATTGCGTCTGTAAAAGGAACACGACTTGTAGCTCCTGTGAAAGTCTGAGTATTTATAGCATCGCCGGACAAGGCAAACTTGCCTTCACGTATACACAAACGTGTTGTACCTGTGTCAACTAAGAAGGAATATTCTTTATCCCCTATAACGACATCCACCCTTTGTTCATGGTGATGGTCTGGTGTCACTGATAGGATAGAACACATCAGGGTCCCCAGTGAGCTGTCCTAGTCCATATATAATTTTGTCCCACCCTGTGCGAATGGACTACCTCCATCATAAGTGTTACTCCTCATCCCAGGGTTTGCAGCCTGTCCTGTACTTACTGTGGGAAACTCATCAATTTCTGAGGTTGCAAGCCTTGCTGTGCTCCTGGCATTTGTTGTTACACCGTGTGATTCTGTGCAACTCCATTTCCACCCTGCTGTAAATACACAGGTGGATTCACCATACCTACTCTTGTTCCTTGGTCGTTTTGCATCATGCCCCGATTTCTGCATGTGCATGCTAGATGTCCTGTCATTCCACACAACCAACATACTGGTGGTGGTATGATTATTTGCCCATTTGACATATCTTGGTTGCCATTTTGCATGCATGTTTTGAAAGCCTCCTTGATTATTCTGAAAACCTCCCTGATTACTCTACCATCTTCTTCCTCTGAATCCTTTTCCCCTGGGGTAAAGCCCAGTATTGCCCTGATTATTCTGCTGTGGATTATTGGCCTGCTGCATGCTCGACCTGTCTGTGCTAGTTATTTTTGCCCCTTCAAAGGCATATTTTTACAATTTCTTCTGCACTAATTTTGCCTCTTCACCCTTTTGTGCAGCTTCTTTTTTGCGATTCTTTTCTTTCAGCAGCCTGCAATAGTGTGCAGTGGTCAACTGTATTTCAGACCACGGTTTGGCCTCGATTCCTACCAATTTCTTGAGCTTTTTCTGTACCGGATCTGGCAGCCCTTGGCATAATATATGGTAGTACACGGGTATAGATTTCCCCCAAGATTCCCGAGTCTCGAGTACTTGTGCGTCTTGGAAATTCTGGATGTAAAGCAACGGGTCCTCTGACTCCTTCATTTTACGTGTCCTTATAGCTCCCATGTCAGAAGTATCCAGATATAGCAATCGTAATGCTTTCCACACTGCGGCTCTGCAATTGTTAAATGGAGCTCCGTCATGCATGGTATTAACTGTGGTCACACCATGATCAGCAAGTATGGCAAGTATGAGACCTTTGAAATCCCCTATGGCTAACATGTTCCCTCCCGTCATTTTTTTCTAGCTCGTTTATCCATTTTCCGGCTCCCGATGTCAACATTGGAAGCTTATTTGTCAGGTTTTCCTGATCCATGTGTGGCCATGGAATATACTGTGGTCTCGCTCCACCTTCCTTGAGTAGTGGAAATTGGGACGCATAGCCCTCTCTCTCTTCTTTCATTGTTCTCTTGTCTATTGCCGGAGTAATATTCCCGCATCACCGCCTACCGGGCAATGCCCTTAGCCGGCTTACATGGGGTGGTGGAGACACCCCCCTCTGACGGTAAGATGCTTCTTCGTGTCGGTCTGACTGTGTGGCTGATCCTGAGGCCTTTGGTGCAGACCCACTAGAATCTAGCCACCTTATCCCTGTCCCTCCTGAGAATCGTTTTTCGCATCTCCTCTCTTCCTCCTTTTACTCATGCTCCTCGCTTTCGGTGTCAGACATGGTCTGCGCCCAACTCGTGCAACTTCTTGCATCCTCTTTGTTCCTACTTATTTCCAACCTATCTAGGGACAGTTCTCTATTTCCACTACTTTGGGAGACGTCCTCAGTATTGGAAAGCTGAGTGCTCTCCAGGCGCTCGTCTTCACCCTCCCCTTGGGGTGCTTGTTCTAGCCCCATTTCATCATGTATTCTATCGATTGTCTCTCTGATGCTTCTGGTGTCGAAGTCATCCTCGATATTTGCCCTAAACGTATCTGGTACTGAATCGTACTCAGGAAAGAATTCTTCTATATCTTCCCAGTCTACTACTGGCTCAGGTTTTTTAACCTCCCTTTCCAGATATTCAAGATCGTGTGCTCTCTGTCTTCACTTACGTTCTACATCGTCATCGAATTCTCTATGCTTCCTCTCTTCTTCCCTGACCCCATCTTCTTCCTCTTTCTTTGAGTCTCTATGTTCATTTGCCCTTTGGATTTCCTCATCCCTTCATCTCTTTTTTCCTGTATCCTTGGCTCTTCTTCTATCATTTGCTGCTCCTGTCTGTCTTGCTCTTCGTGATATAACTGCTCTTGTCTCTGCCTGTCCTTATTCCTTACTCTTTCGTCTCTCAATCCTTTTTCTTTTTCCTTCTCTTTTCTCTGTACATCATCTACCCTCTCTTTTTGTTTCACGTCATCTATGCCTTTACCATCGAGTTTCAATAAAACATGCCCTCCCATGCATTAGTTTTGTGTGAATGCTATCTCATCAGTTCTATCCTCATTTCCTTTCCATCTTTTGCCTTCTCTCTCTGTACCGAGAGATGTACTTGCTTGTGTCTGGTCTTTTCTCTCGTTCTCGCGTCTCTCCTTATCCCTCGGGACTTTGGAGGTCACATATCTATCTTTATTTTTGTCTAGATTTTCGTCACTACTTTGCGTAGGTGACTCATATGCCGGGTTGCCATACCCTGTGGCTGCTTTAAGTTCTCTTAGTGGGTATAACCCATCGTCCCTACTGTCTTCAACTTTCGTTTCAGATGGGGCGGGTGGCGCTCAGGGCATCTCACGCCGGTCTGTTTATACGTTAAGTATCCAATGTAATGGCAGTTCCTCCTTTTTATCCTGTTGGTACATTTTCCACAACTCTAGACTAGCTAGGCGTTTGTCTAACTTTTTGCCCGTGTATGTGGCGTGCAAGTATGTCGTCATGTGTTGTAGGACTGCTTTAGATAACGATCCACCCTGTGGCCATGGCATAAACATTTTGTTTGCGGTTCCTTTAACCCATTCTGCACTGTACCTTTTCGGCTTAGGTGCATGTTTTGGCAACTGTTTGCACAGATGTACTAATGGAGTAATACCTTCCATATTTAAATTTGTTCACTTCCTTTTTATATGACACTTGTTAACGTTTTTTGACTCACCCTTTAAGTCACTATTTCCTTCCCCATATATATGTGTATATATATATATATATATATATATATATATATATATACACACACACACATCCTACTCTACTTCTGACTATATTTTGTTTTCCCACCTCCCTCTGTTACCTTTCCCTCACTTGTTCTAAGGCATGCACTTTTGCCAAAACATTTAGTCTTTTTCGCTCACTGTTCGCATGTTTCCTCTCTGGATGCTCGGGATCAACAACTTCGTCACCGCCTCTCCTGCCGTTCACTAACTCAGCTGCCCATAGGAGTGGGATGGGGTTATGTGGGGAAACACAGGTCCCTTCAGACCTCTGTCTGCAGATTCTACTTTTTTCTCTAAACACTGTCTACGGGGAGCTTCACAGTCTACTCAGCCGGATGGCAAAGGACTTGTGATATTGCCGAGGACCTAGAGTAACTTTATGTCGACAGTCAATGGGTGTCTTATCTAATCGATAACCATCTGATCTCTGCTACCAAGTGTGCTCTGAGACCCCCAACCGGCCCATAGAGTCTGGGTTTGCCCAGAAGCACTTTAAGACAAGATAGCAGCACTCTTGAGATGGATGGGGGTGCAGATTAATACTCTAACACCAAATCAATAATGACAACTCGACGGTTTGGCAAAGGGAGTATATTTATGACAAGTACAAAAAACGGAGAGTCTCATGAATATCAGCGGATGCGTGATCTTCTCTTTCGCTTCACAACTCCAAAGAACTTCATAAAAAGATAACATTTATACTGAAAACTCTGAATCATTGACGTGTAACACTTAAAAGTTGGCATGCACTTCTATTGGTTCGGGAAAGGTAACTTTAATATAGGTACTATATCTGTATATGGTAACGGAGTAAGGGGATTGGATAAACACTGTCAGGTGGGGCATCTAAGCCCTTCCTTCAAAATGGCTACTGTAGATGTCACTAAAAGTCCTATTGGTTCTACTATCTATAGGAGCCTATATTACTTGGTCCATTGTGATTGGGTTGGCACCAACCCCACTCATACCTTTCCACTTTGCTTAGCAGTACGCAGGGTGCCAGTTGCAGGGTGTCCCTTAGCTCCCCCGGCCTTCCTCCAATTATTGTTACAATCAATCATCACTTTAGTGGCCATGTGTCAATTATTTTACTGTGATTGGCCTCGATACTGCATCTCCTGTCTGCAAAAGTTCTGATATCTTCACCTGGCCTGGTGCCATGCATAGGTGTGAAGGTCTCACTTCTCCTTGCTCAGCTGGTCACGTGATTCAGACACCGTGAATTTGCCTCTTCGTTATGTAATTTGTGTATTTTACTTTTGTTTCACCCGTCACCTGCCTCCAGTTTCTTATCTTGACCTGTTAGAGCAGGATATTCTGTTCTTTGTTTCTATTAATTGTAGCTACTGTTCGTCCATTTTGACTGATACGACTTTGGCTTTTACTGGCATTAGATGCCTCTGCTGAGTTTCGTTTCTGCCGCTTATTCTCGATTTTGCTAAATATGAAGCTCTCCTCGTATGTCATTTAGTAATCTTTGGTTACTTCTGCTTCTTGTCCAAAGTTGAAATATACTTATACAACGTGCCTTTTTTGAGGTAGATATGTATAGGTGGTGCTTGCCACACTATCTGTCTACTAAGCATAGAAAGCCACACAATTTTCTTAGCTTTCTTGCGGTTCCAAGCATATGTAAATGTGTAAACTGGTCGAATATCTTCGTCATGCTTACAGCTTAAGCTTCTTATTTTTGACATCGTTCTCTCACTTTAGATTCACGATACCCCTCGTGCATAGAGTTTTCGTCTTTTTACGTCATTCTCTGGTCATCATATCTTCTGTATGTGAGTCAGTCCGGGTTCTCGTGTCATCACCATTCGTCTACCATTAAGACCTTTTTGGTTTCTTCAGGGACTGTACTTAGACGATTTTCATTTTGTTTCATTTGTTGATATGGTTTTCTCAATGGGTACCTTACTGTCCATGGTTTCCTTGGTATCGGTACTTCAATAGGTGCTGTTCTTCTGATATGTACTGGACAGAACCCCACTGCGGCTCTCTGCTGGTTTATTTGCTCATCATACGTCACACATTTTGGCGTGAACATTCCTGGTACTTCAAAATGGACGGTTGGAGTGCGGGCTATACTTGGGACCTCCTCTACAAGTACCATTCTGAATGGCTTAAGGGGACGACCAATAAGACATGTATATCCTGGCCTCGGGGAGGCTTGTTGTCAAATACGTTATTATGCAAAACCTGATGACATATTTACATGCCACGCATAAGGGAAAGAAGCTAGAGAAAAGATTGGCAGTACTAGAGCTTTCGAAAATGTATCAGAATGAGAAAGAAGACCCAGTCTATAGGTAGTGGATGATTAGTCAGCATAAAGGGGAAGATGTAACGCCTTCAGCTTCTCTTTCCCCTCCTGAGGAACAAGACGTAGAAGATACAGAGAAGGAATTTTACCCTCTAAAGGAATTGAAAGCAGCAGCGGGCTATGGTAATCCACCATATGAACCCCCTGCCTTTACTAGTGTAGAGACAGAGGAAGTGAGCAAAAGTAGAGAACACAAATATATAAATACACACAATGAAAGTAAACAGTGTGATGAGAAAAAGGATAGACAGAATAAACAGAACGAGGTAGAAGAAGAGGCAGAGAAACAAAGAAAAATAACAGATTTAGCTAAGGGTTTAACAATAGTACAGAATAAATGAATGGGAGGACAAATATCGCACAAATTAGATGACAAAGGTATTGGTGGAGTTCGAGAAAGAGAGGAAAGGGAAGAGCAAGACAAGAAAGTGAAAGAGAAGGAAGAAGAGAGGCTATATAATCAAGAAAGAGACCAGGAATGTAAGCGAACGGAAGAATGAAGAAAATATGTGACAAAACGGGAGATGGAGAGGCTAGAAGAAGAGAAATGAGAAGAAATAGAAGCCCAAAGATTGAAAGCACATAGGTTACAAAGAAGGCGAGAGGAAGAGGAATTAAGGGAAATAAGGAGAAGGGAGGAAGAAATTGAACAGAAGTAGGGAATTTAAATATGATAAGATTAATATTTATGCCATAGAAGCATTATACCCATAGAAATGCAACAGCAAACCGAAAAAGAGAGAGGGTCCTAACCGTCCCGTGGAGGGTGGTGAGGACCATTAGATATGCTAACATGGAGAGAAGAAGATACATAGATGATAGGAACAAGAATGGGGAAACTGTATAGACAACGCAGGGATAAGGAAGGGTGTAGAACTCAAGAGGGCGAACAAGGAGCATCATTTAGGAGAACACGAGGAAACTTAGATGATGTCAGAGTACACAATCATAGAACTATATCCTTATGTGGGTTAGATCTTGAGGACGCGGAAGAGGACAATAGTCATACGTGTTGGGGCATAATGATGTCAGACGAGGAAAGGAAACAAAATAAGAAGATGCGAGAAGAGGGTGCATATAGATTTGTCCCATAGTGCAGGGGTTGCCTCCAAGGCAACCCCTGCACTATGGGACTGTGTCTGTATCCATACAGCCCCCCTTCCCAGCACTTGTCTGCACTTACCTCGCACTTGCCACCAGCTGGCCCTTGTTATTTATCCTGTATGCTGTATGCTAATAACCCTGTACTGCACTTTCCCCTCTCCCTTTCCCCCATGCACTTTTCCCTTCCCCTCTACCCTTGCACTTGCGCGATCTGAATGACACCTGGCCTAGTAAGATCATTGTCTGTCTCCCCTTGATCCCCCCCCCGCCTCGTCGCGCCTTGAAACACTTGTGTATAGGCGCGTTACAAATGCCTTATCATATCATATCATCATATCAGAATCAAGCGTACTTAAAGGGGTAAAATGGTTATATCTAGAGGGCCCTTTAAGAAAAACACCACAACGAACACCATATACTGAACAACCACAAGTATGATCGTATAGTACAGGGGATGCGTCCCCGCCCTTTGTGAGCAGACTAAGGGCATTGCCAGGGGAAACACAATCAGGCGATGATAATGTTGCCTGGAAGACAAGGAGTGTTGGAAGGTATGACAAAACATCAGGGTTTTTACAATCCCCACTATTAGAGAATGGAGGGAGTCAACCAAAATATATACCATGGCCCATGATGGATATGGATAATTTAAAATGCACACTGCCGAGTTTGACTTCCGGTGTGGGAAAATGGATTAAGGAATTGGAGAAAAGGACGTCAGCAATGACGTTAGCTATAAGCGATATAAAAGGCCTATTATAAGCCATCCTGTGGGAGAGATCTGACGACATTTGGAAAAGAGCACAGTATCCAAAGGTAACTGCGCAAAGAACAGTGCACAATGGGACGCCATTTAATAATTGTAGAGCAGACCTATGGCGAGTGCTTAGAGTACAATATCCAGATACATCGGAAATTGGGCCGATAATGACTAGGAAGACGAGGGAGGATGAATACCCCATTGCTTTTATTCAGGATATTCAGGATAGATGGAGTGCAGAGACGCATGAACCGTGGCATAATACGATAGCATATTTTACCACATATTATGTCAGGCACTGTCATAACCAGTACAGAGGCAGTTAAAGAAACAGGTGGGAATGGAAGCAAAACCATGGCCAGAGATACAATTGGCAATCGTGCAATATTGAGTAAGTCTAGAAGAGAAAGACAAGAAGAAAACTGAGGGTAGAAAGCAAGAAGGGAGCGAAGTTGGTGCAGAAACAATTAACAAAGTTTGCCATAGATGGAGCACTGTTTACAAGTAATGAGGGAAATACGGTGCAAATAGTACAGTTCCCACAGCAAAATAACATAGCCAATGCCAAAGATCAGAATGGGTATAATTATATGCCCAGAGGCAGTGGGAATGGGCCTCGAGGAGAAGGGCGAGGAGGATTTCAAAACCTGCAAGGACAGGGAGGATCTAATGGTGGACAGCCCTTGATTTTTATTTATTTAGTTATTTATAAAGCGCATCTAACCCAAAGGTATCTGGGCACATTTTTCATATCAACAGTTGCAATAAAGTAGGTATATTCTTAATGTGCTTACATCTCCGTTGCAGAACATGTTTCATTACATTGCAATACGTTTTTTGTTACATTGATACTTTGAATACATCTTGGTTTAAGAGAATGAGTGGTTACATTGCAAGTGGTGTAAAGGGTTACAATGCAAGGATCATAGGGTAGTCGAGTACACAACATTAGGTAGTGTGAGGCAGTACATAAAGTGACGTGGGCGAGGACCTAAAAGGACTTATCTCCTTGCATGAAGAGCAAGGTTTTTAGTTTTTTTCTAAAGGTCCAGTATGATGGTTCTGCACTTAGAGGTAAGGGCATGGCATTCCAGAGTTTCGCAGCTTGGATTCGGAAACTGTTGCCTCCTGATTTTTGTAATTTAGGTATGTTTGGTAAGTGAGCCTGGGTAGATCAGGTAGGTCTGAGGCTGATATGCTTGGAAAATTTATTGGTTAGGTATTTAGGCGCTGCATTAGATAAGCATTTGTGGGTTAGTGATAGTCTTTTAAACACAATCCTTTCCCGAACCGGCAGCCAGTGGGCATTGCGTCTGGCCGCTGATATATGGTTAGTCTTAGGGATGTTGAGGGCCACTCTCAGCGCATTAATCTGTAGAACTTGTAGTTTTTTCAGGTTACGACTATTAGTTCCCACATAAAGGATGCTGCAGTAGTCAAGTCTGGACACACAAGTGCCCTAGCCAGGGTGATGCAACTGTCTGGTGTGAGGAATATTCTGCAGGCATTTATAAGTTTGGAGATATTGGCAGCTGCTGATGCGGTCGTGTTTACTTGTCTGGTTAACGTTAGGGTTGAGTCCAGGTAGATGCCTAGCGTTTTCACTTCTTTTGAGACCATGATAGTTATGTTGTCAATGGTGAAAGATTTAAATTGGTCATTGGTTTTTTTCGTTGATTATGTGAGCCAATAAGGAGTAACTCAGTTCTGTCATCATTAAGAACAAGTCCATGGATAACCATCCATGCCTGTATGATTTGGTAAGTCTCGCAGAATTTTTTGGAGTTGTCATTGTAGGAGCCTGTAATGGGGATGAGGATTTGGGTGTCATCTGCACAGTTAGTGTAGGTGACACCACAGTTATCCAGGAGGTCGAAAGAAGGCTTCGTAAATATATTATATAATGTGGAAGGGACGCAGGATCCTTGTGGAACACGCAGTCAACTGGGGCAGGCTCACCTGAGGCTGATGGGGCAGAGACCATTATTGTCCTATTGGACAACGAGAATTGAATCCATTGATATGTTGTAATTGTGGAAAAATAAGACACGTGGCTAGAATATGCAGAAAAAGAGGAGGAATGCAACAACAGAATTGGCAATCTCCTAGGGGGGGGACAGGATATGCCCGACAATATAATACAGTTTCACAAGGATATTATGCCCAAGATCACAAGCAAAATCAGGCATATGCGCCACAACAACAGCAGTTTCAGCAAGTGCCAATACAGACAATTGTCACAACCGCAGCAATTCCAACAAGCACCAATTCAGCCACAGTCATTACAGGGGCAGCAACAGCAAACATCTATGTAAATACAACAGGGACCCACTCAACAAATACAATATATCCCAATGCAACAAACAGGTGCATCACAATGGCAAAAGGACACGGGAGCTACACAAGCAGCCATACCCAAATTAGAGAGTGTGACTGTGGTGGGAGGGAATCCTTTCACAGGCACAGGAGGAATGTATACCCAAAATAGGGGAGCCCACAGGATGACCTGATGTGTTCAGTACTATCTGTAACACCAGACCCGCAAGTTGAACGAAGGGTCAAGGTGACGATAGGAGGCAGCACATTTTCATTTTTTGACACTGTAGCAACTAATTCCTGTGTTCGTGAGAGAAAAATATCCAATGTCAGGCATTGCCATGAATGCTCAGGGATTTACTGGTCCAAGGAGTTCCATTTACAGATGAATAACCCATTTCTATAGACGAACATGATATGTCCATGCTGTTACTATAGTCTAAACATACACCGGTGAACATACTAGGACATGATTTAATGACAAAACTTAACATGACAAGTTTGCCGGTCCGGAAACAAGGGTACTGGTAAGCTCACAGGCACCCTAGTGACCAGATCAGTAAACTCTTAGTCCGTCTGCCGTGGCCGCTGTGCCTGATAGGTCTGACCCTGCTGGGTGCTGTGGCAACGGTAGGCAGACTGTTCACGGAAGCACCAGCAGAGCAGCACCGGCAGGGTTACCACCAGACCTGTAATGAGGCCCAATATCTTTTATTGACAAAGGCATAGTGTGTTCAACCCCGGAGACAGACTATATAAATGTGAGGGAATTTAGATTAGCCTTTGCAGGAAATCCCTAGATGAGAAAGTGTTATTGTATAGAGTGAATGTTTTATTATCATGGTTACCCAAATTGTTTAGGCCAGAAATTCCCATGGATGATGAGGAAGGGCAGGCTATTCCTATGGAATTAGAAGCAGCAGTGTTAAGAGAAGAAAGGGTGATGTTTCATGGACATGATGAGGGAAGGGGATGAAGAAGGGTGGGGAGCGCTCAATGAGGGATATAGATTAATGGGCTTGACAGATGAAAAACTATTTAGGGAGGACTATTCAGATGATGAATTAGTATTCTTTATAGGTCACACTTATCGGATTAAAGTTGAGAGCATAGAGGTTCCACAGAGAATGGCGTTGGTAAAAACAAAGCAATCATTTTTTCAGGAAGACATGGAAAAGTTGCCAAGTATCTTATGGACCACACCTTCATATGACGTTTGCCTATTTAAAGGAGTAGGAGCAGTGAAAATTAAGCTTAAACCAGGAGATATTTTGCCACGTGCAAAACAATACCCGATGTCCAGAGAAGCGGATGAGGGTATTTTCAAAACTATATCCGCCCTAATGAAATAAGGCATTCTGGTACCATCAGATTCTCCATGCAACTTAGCTGTGTACCCTGTCAATAAATCAAAGGGGGGGGTTGTGGAGATTTATCCAGGACCTTTGTCTTTTAAACCATATAGTTGAAGCAGATTTTCCTTTAGGTCCAAACACTGAGACAATATTGTACAATATCCCATCAACAGTCAGGTATTTTACTGTTGTCCATTTGGAAAATTATTTTTCTCAATTCCCTTACACGAAGAGTCACAAGATTTGACTTTGTTTTCATATAGAACAATTCACCTAAAACATACTTGTTTGCCTCAGGGGTACTGTGAGTCCCCTTCTATTTTTAATAGAGACCTTCAGATAGACTTAGGAAATGTTGAGCTTGAGGGCACCATAATTCAATACGTGGATGACATTTTCGTGTGCAGAGAGACAGAAGAAAAATGTCGAGCAGACTACTTATGACGTTACTTGCAGAAAAGGGTACAAAGTAGACAAAGGAAAATTACAGTATTGTCAAGAAGAAGTATTATACATAGGACAGTTAATCTTGCATGCAGGGAAAAGAGTGACACCTGAAAGAGCAGAAGCCATTATGAAAACCATACTGCCAGGCCTCCAGATAAGGTGGGTACTAGGCCTTTTTACGCATGAGAATCTTGCAAATACGCCAGCTTTTTTTTTTCCTGGGTACATTTACACACAGCTTTACAGCAGAGGGCAGTGCAAAGGTCAGGTTACTTGCTAGAAACTAGTAGGCTTCTTTTGATTTTGATCTACATGGATGTAATTGCAAGCCACCTCTGAAACAGAATGTATTTCTCTGAAGCCTTTCGAAAAGAAGACCCTGCACACTGTGATAAAAGGAATGGTTTCTTTCCATTCAGCTTTAGAAGCACTGTGCATCATTTCCTAGAATTTTAGGATTGTATAATTAATAAGACTGAAAACTAAGTTGCAAATTGAGAATTAATATTTTGTAACAAATTATGCTTTGTTTCTATTGAAAACAAACCAGTATTGCACAATTGTATCTTGTAATTGTAGTTCTGGTGCTGTGTGCATAATCATGCAGATGCAGATGCAGATCATTTTTACACTGATAATTTAATTTACACTCTAATTATAAGTGTGTAAAATGACCATGCACAGTCTAGATTACATCCATTCAACCTTGCAGTCAATGGGGTACATTGCTATAAATGGTCACTGGCAGCAGAGTCTTTGCTCAAGGGTGAGTGATTGTCATTACACCAATCGCAGGTGTTCTAGCCTCTCAAATCTCCAAGGCTACAATTAAAACATCCAAAACCTGTCTCACCAGGAAATGCAAGCGCTGTTCAAAAACAAACAAATGAAAGTTACATTTGTAATTGAAATAGAAACTCAGCAAAACCTGTACCTGTGATAATCCAGATAGGTATTTAACTTCATGTAGTGCTTAATAAAAGGTTTGTCCAACATCTAGGTACTGTGATTATTATACCTCAGTCGATACTCAGTTAACCGACCTCTGAAGGATGTTAGCCAATAAGATAGCTCAGCCGGTTGACCACTCATTGCTGCAATCTGTGGTTGATCTGTAGGTTGCAGGCTCGAATCCCGGCAAGTCCAACTCAGCCTTTCATCCTTTTGAGGTCGATAAAGGAGTACCGACTTTGGTTTGCTGATAATTGTGATAAATATGTTCTATGTACAACGTTTGGCCAAAAGTGCTATATAAATAACCATTTGACCATTAGATTAGATGTAGAATTTAGCATGGAGGCATTGCCTCTCTGCACTGTTGTATCATAACATTGGCATAAAGGTAGTAATAGCTCCATAAAATGAGGACTCATTAAACCTCAAATGACAATTCTGCATTCGAACCTCAAAACACACAATACAATTCATGTTTGCTATGTAATTGGCTAGGTTTTTGTGATTTCAACATTTAAATATATACAGGAGAGATCAAATGGCCAGACCTTAGAGAAATAATGAATGGTGTATTCTGTCACAATGCAGAAATTTGCCGTACGGTAATGATTTCCATACAGTTTGTGCATGCGTCAGCTGGATGTCGTATACATTTTACTCTCTTGCATAGGAGAAAAGTCATTTTTACTCTCTTAAAATCACATTTACTCTCAAAGTTTAAAAACAGGGAGTTAAATACTCCCACCTCAAAATCTTATCTGGAGCACTGCATACAGCCAAACACAGTGAGACAAATGAAACCATTTTTAGGTCTATGCAATTATTGCAGGGCCTGGGTCTTTGATTACATTACATATATTCGACCACTTTTAAAAGCGCTTAAAGGGGCACAGGTGGCTAAAACTAAAATAGTGTGGACAGAAGACATGACTGAAGGATTTAATGGATTTAAAAACATGATTAGTACAGCTCCTGTACTGCATTAGGGATTCCAAATTACAGTGAAGAATTTTACTTATTTTCCCATTCAAATGGAGAAGTCATGACAGCATTCCTTACACAGAAAATTACATTATGACATGGTCATAAACCATTAGCTTATTATAGTGGCATTCTAGATCCCGTTATGAAAGGATGCTATCATTGCGAGCAATGTTTGGCAGTTGCAGCATTTGCCATAGAAAAGGCTTCAAGTATAACTATAGGATGTTCTGCAACGCTATTTGTAGAGCATACATTACTTGCAATTCTAGAGAAACCCAAAAGTACTTTGACCACTCAAAGAGCATCTGGGTATGAGGTAATTATCTCAAACCCTGCTATCAGAATTTGAATGTGTAGCATAGTGAATCCAGCAATGTCCATAGCTGAACCAGTGGGAGAAGTTGATAATGTGCATGACTGTGTTACATACACCGAATGTTATAATGATATTCCGCATGTTAGAGAGAAGGCTCTAGGAAGAGGGGAATTGATTTTCATCATTGGGTCATCTAAAATTGACCAACAAACTGGGGTGAGGCATTCGGGATTGGCAGTAGTAAATGTGACCTGAGAGGGCACCTTTGAAGTATTAATGAGCAGACAATTGCCGTCAACCTATTCAGCACAGGCTGCAGATTTAGCTGCGCTTATTGCATGCTCCCAGATGCCTCCGGCCCAGGTACACAAAACAAATAAATAAACTAAACTAAACGTATTGATACGCTACGAAGCTTTGAGTATGAGGAAGTAACTGTCTACTCTGACTTTTCCTATGTGACGACAACAGTACATGCAGGCCTAGCACATTGAAAGAGGAGGGGCTTCTTTTGCGCAGACGACACTCCAGTGCAACATGCTGACCTATTAGACAAACTTATTGAAGCTTTAAGCTTTCCAACAACCATAGCCATTGTGAAATGTGCAGTGCATTCAAAAAGATCAGACTTAATCTCTTGCTGGAGCAAAGCAGCAGACTTAGAGGCCAAATGTGATGCACATTATTCAACTATGTATGAAGACAAGTTAAACGATTTGAAGAAAGTGGCAGGGTGATGCATGTTGGTTAAAGAAGGATTTAGTAGGTGGGAGAAAGAACATCAAAAGAAAGTTGCTATGTCTGCTCCTTAATACCGTATGCCATGAATGTGGCAAGAACATTTATTGCAAGAGAAATGTCCCCACATGATGCAAAGTGTCTCAGTCATCTAGCAGCCTGCACTACGAGAAGTCAATTTGTAGAAATGTGGGCCACTTTAAGATGGCGATCAAGACAGACTTTTCCATATGACGATACATACCTAAAGACAAAAGGGATGGAGAGTGGAATAGGGTGGACAAACAAAAAAAATTATGTATCATCCCAAATTGGAGAGAAGATACAAGCTGTTGACATGAAGAGAATGAATTGCACAGACATCACTGACAAATCAGGAGAACCAGGATGCTGGGAAACAACACAGCTTGTTGGTGTGTGGGCGTGTAACAACCACAAATGGATGGGAAAATGGACTAATATCACGCTCTGCACACCTACTGAAGAATAACAAGTGCAAAAGGTGAACGATGAATGCTTGGAATCGTAGGCTAAGCATGCAAAACTGCTAACTTGGGTTGGGAACAAAGCAGGACCTGTGCATATATTGCAAGTGAAGAATGCAACAGCCTGCTTCAAGAATGATAGCAAGGTCTACGTTGGAAGGAACAGAGGTTGTGGGGAAACAGTTGAAGTACCAGGAATAAATGGATGAACTGCAGGTCTGATGGATCGATATTGGGCCTGCGGATCCAAAGCCTACATGCAGTTGCCTAAAGATTTGAGAGGAGCGTGCTCCACTGTAAATGTACATGGCCCAGCAGTAGTGATTCCCCAAAGTGACCACATTGAAAAGTTCCCAATAATTAATGAATATAACCGAAGGAAGAGATAATTTCATCTTCGCTGACGGAAGAGGGGTAATTATTTCTCATCAAAATCAATAAAGGCTTACGAAGACATTCCTATATTTACACCAGGACTTCAAGCTGCAGTGAATGACAAGTGGCTCCGGATTACAAGAAGGGAGCTTCTCCAGACGATCAATGCAACAATAAAATGATTCAATGCAATAAAGGAAGTGTTGAGAGCCATCAGGCTGATGACTCTCCAGAACGGGTATGCTCTGGATCTGATAACAGCAATGGAAGGTGGCGTTTGTGCCAAGGTCAGGCCTTCTTGCTGTACATTTACATCTTCTCTTGATGGAGAAAATGGGACCCTGACAGAGGCAATACTGATTCTGATGACCCTGCAAAAAAAGATGGAAGATGAAGCTGATGAAACAGCAGGAGACTATTGGTTTTCATATTTTTTTAGAAGGATTCCATCTTGGTTGGCAAATGCTTTTAAACTACTTGGAGCAATATTATTATTAGTTAATTGACATTAACAGTCATACTGGAGAACAGATGCTCGAGAGAATATAAAGAAGAGTTCTCTTGTACGTCCAGGAACAAAGTTCTATTATCCCCAGAATCAGAAAAAATATGTGGGAAGATGGATATTTTGTGCACCGGCAGGAGATTGTCTTCTAATGACCGGGAGTGTGGATGAACATATAAGGAATTTTGGCTACCTGAGGGGGGTGACAAAAATATGGGTCCCAAGGAAGATAGAGGAGCAGGTGGATGCATTCTACCCAGTCCCTGCCTCCTCACCTCTGACCTACTGGAATGACAGATGAAGAGCCACAATTGGGAACCCATGCACAAGTTTATACGACATGTCCATACTGTGTCGATTATATGAAAGACGATATGCACTCAGGCAGCCATTCAGAAGTTAACCTCACGTTGAAACAATGGAAGACTGGTACCAAGAAGGATGTCACTGCCAAAATGCAGCCATGAATAAAATGGTGAGCAACATGGATGTATGTTAAACAAAGTCTAATGACAGCAAAAGGATGTCCTGAAGAAGATATCCGAGCCTATGCTGAAATGATATGAAAATACTTAAGAATGACGATGTAACTGAAGCACTAAGAGAAACATGTACTCCATGATGCAGTACTTAGGAACAGAAAGAAGAATGAAGTGACTCACTGGTTAATAACTGTAAATAAGCTGAAATGGTAGAAATAATACATTCCTTGTGAGAGGTTTAGAGATTCAATGTTTAGGGTGACCATTAGAAGAAGATGGATGACGGCTTATGTCAATCAATCCAGCTACCTCAAAATACGAGCCCAGGATCTTAACGTGGACAGATGATGTAGAAGCTGTTTTCCCTTGCAGAATAAAGGAGTACATTGGCTCGGAACCAAGGATGCTATTTCAAGAGATGGGGGAAAGCACAAAAGGAGTCTATGAGCAGACCATGTGCAAGGACTTATTTCCCAAAGATTAGGTGGAAAAAGAACATTTACTGATGCCAAATATTGCACAATTAAAAGGGCATGAAGTTAATATGGGATAGATTGATCAAGTCTCTAAAGACCAAGAGGAGTAAATGCATCAAGCATAATTGAATCAAATGGTGTTAAATGCACCGTCGATATGGACAATTCCATGGTCTTGTAACACGTGATGGAGAGCTCGCAACCGGGTCTGTTCATTAAATTTGAAGCTAAGACAATGATGTGCCTACACTCCCTCGAATGTCCACAGACAGTGCAGTCTGGCAAGATCAGTTTTCAAACAGAAGATACTGGCATGAGGCCTACCGATAAAAGAGGGTAGACTAATTGGGAAACAAGGGGAAAGCTCACGTATGTCCAAGCACCTGGGTTTCGTTTCTATGTACGTGCTGCTAGCAAGCTGAATGTCCAAAGTTGGATTTGGGTTGACAACCAATTAGAATAGCTTGCCATGCACTTTTACATACAGTGTTGCAAAGTATTATTCTGTTGCCATATTCTCTGCTATGACGAGTATATTATACCACATGTATAGAAGTAGCTCAGGGTGTGTCTCACAGATAAGAGACCACCAATGAGTGACTAACACGTGTATATTCTATATGTAGATATGTTCCCCTAATACAATCCCACCCCTCGATAGGTTTTTACAGCTTGATGATGCATCTAGCATTATATGATATGATATGATATATGATATGATAGTTATTTATATAGCGCCTATACACAATGTGTTTCAAAGCGCTTCAAGGCAAGGAAGGGAACAAGGGAAAATACGACGACATTCTTACAGGCCATGAACTGTAAGGATGTGAAATTAACTATCGTACTCGGCCTGACGACATTTCAGATAGTGCAAGTGCTAAGACATAGATAAGGAAGGGAGGGGGAGAGTGGGAAGGAAATGGAAACAGACAGACGACTACCGTACTAGGCCTGATGACATTTCTGGTAAAGCCGGAGGAAAACAAAAGGTGAGGGGGAGTAGTGCAGAAAGGGAGCGGAGGAAAAAAACAAGTGACTATCGTACTAGGCCTGACAACGTTTCAGATAGTGCTGGAGGGAGGGGGGTAACAGTAAGGGGATAGGGGAGCGACAGACGAGGTTGCTATCATAGTAGGTCCAGGGACAATTCTGATACAGTAAGTGCATAGAAGAAAGTAAGGGGAGGAGGGGAGGAAATGGGAAAAGGGAGATGGGAAGGGAGGAGAGAACAGAGAGTAAGCAGTCAAAAAGAGTGGAGAAGCAAAAGAGGAGAGCGAATACAATTGCAGAAGTCAGTAGTAACACATAATGTTGCAAGCCAGGATACAAGATGAAGATGGAACAGCATGATTCAGGGCCACCATGAGTACAAGATGCAAAGGAAGTCCAGCATGACAGTTGAGAATGAAGTCCATAAAAGTAAAATCCAGCATTGGCCACAAGACGGTGATGGTGAAACCGGAATGTATCAGGGCAGAGTCCTGTGTGCAGGAAGGGGGGGTGCACAAGGGAACAACACGGGGGGACCAGAGAGGGCGGGGCTAGCCTGTTGGGACAGAGGGTGTAAACACATGTTGGTGCAAGCTTACCTGCTGTCTTAGCAGGGGGTTGGACCCTGGATCCTCCTGGTCCGAACAGGTCCAAACAGCAATAGCACTTTTCTTTGACTGCCCTTCACTTTGGATGCCCGGGTGAGAGACGCCCTTCATCTAAGAGTTAAGAGCAGGAAGGAAGAGGCAGGGCTAAGAATGTGGGTGGGACTTAGGCCAGGTGACCTAGATCCAATTACAGCTGCTCCCCAGCTGCAAAGGAAAAGAGGCTGAAGGGCTCCTTAAGTAGGGAAAAGAGCGGCAAGCAGGAAGGCACCAGGTGGGCAGGGCTTGCTAAGTGGTGAAAAGGAGTGGCAAGCAGGAAGGCACCAGGTGGGCGGAGCTTGCTAAGTGGTGAAAAGGAGCGGCAAGCAGGAAGGCACCAGGTGGGCGGGGCTTTCTAAGTGGTTAAAAGGAGCGGCAAGCAGGAAGGCACCAGGTGGGCGGGGCTTGCTAAGTGGTGAACAGGAGCGGCAACCAGGAAGGCACAAGGTGGGCGGGGCTTAGGCTAGGTGACCTAGATACACTTACACCTGCTCCCCAGATGCAAAGGAAAAGAGGCTGGAGGGCTCCTTAAGTGGGGAAAAGAGTGGCAAGCAGGAAGGCACCAGGTGGGCGGGGCTTGCTAATTTGTTAAAAGGAGCGGCAAGCAGGAAGGCACCAGGTGGGCGGGGCTTGCTAAGTGGTGAAAAGGAGTGGCAAGCAGGAAGGCACCAGGTGGGCGGGGCTTGCTAAGGGGTGAAAAGGAGCGGCAACCAGGAAGGCACCAGGTGGGCGGGGCTTAGGCCAGTTGACCTAGATCCACTTACACCTGCTCCCATGCTAAACTAAGTATACTCGAAAAGACATTGTGATCCTGCATGAATCGACTTGATGAGTGTTATACGCCCTGCTTTACTTCTTTGAGATTAAAGCATTATTTGACAATCTCCTTGGAGTCTGTCCGGTTATTTGGTCTGAGATATTAAACAGTTGTTTCAGAGACCTGTGTTTTTTGCCACATCACTAGCGTTGTATTTGTGTAGATTTGTGAGCTTTCGAAGAGGTGATTTTTGATAATTGGTTTGTTTCACAGGCAGCTTTTTCTGAAGCAGGAGTTGAGTGATATATTTGAAAACTACAGAGTCTTCTGCAGTGTCTAGGCTCCCACTTTCTTAAGAAAAGCAGCGCTGAGAGGCGGAAGTCGTCATATTGTTAACGCTCTTGCTTGCTTCAAAGCATTTGAGAACCTTTAAGGCGTGTAGGCACCTTGAGTAACTGAGTTACGACAGGTTGGCCTCCCTGATAACACTGGCTTACATGAAAGAGCGCAGCTGGTGTCTGTGATGCTGGAAATGCATCAGAGGGACAGGGCCTCCATATCCTTGTCCTTTACTGCCATTTATCATGTGTTCTGTCGTGTTTTCTGTGCAGGAGTTCATGTGGGACTCTTGCCGGTGAAGCTCTCTCTTTTGGTTTGGTGTACAGACCCATGGGATACCCTTATGGCACCCATGGGTGGGGGTACAACCCTGTGCCCCTAGTGTATGTTTTTGGGCACCTGTGTGTGGCCCACAGAGCAGGGTATGGGCTGGTGGCAGCTCAATGCTGAATTTGACAGGTCCTCTGAGTATCCTCCATTTTGGGATACTCAGGCCCTGCCATTGGAATCAGTTGATTCCTGAAAGGAAACAAGATGGCCTCTGTGGTCTCTTGCTTTCTAGTGCCTGTTACCTTGTTTCCCCAAAGTCCTGGGAAGCCCTGACTCTGTTCCTTCCCCCTGACTGGCTGTTGGGTGGAAGCTCCATATATGATGTTGTTGTGAAGTCCAGGCCAGACTGGCTGGAGCCTTCCCAGTGACTGTATGCTGTGGGTACACCCTGTGGGTGGGACCTGGGTGAATGGAGTGTGTGACGAATATGCATTCTGTGTTGTGGATGTCTAGTATCTGGTATTTGACACAATGGGCCTCATTACAACCTTGGTGCTAAGTGCACCAACTTTACCACCATGGTGTAAACTCTGTTTACACCATGGTGGATGGCGGATTTACCGCCCCATTCCAAGGTGAGTGGGGCGGTAAATCCCCATTTCCCATTTTCCCTTCCCCATTCCCATTTTTGCCCCATAGGGCATAATGGGAGTGGGGAAGGCGCTAATTACGCCGCCGTAAATTACGGCGGCGTAATTAGCACCATGGCTGGTTAGCGCCATGGATTTTAACGCCTGCTAAAAGCAGGCGTTAAAATCAGAATCAGGCGTTAAGGGTTAACGGTGGCGTTAACCCTTAACGCCTGAGTTGTAATGAGGCCCAATGACTGAGACAGCCTTCCCCGAAACTGGTATGAATGCAGTGTGGAGTGTTGAATGGCTGGGTACTTGTCCCAACACACATACATTGTTGAGAGTGCCTGGAGAGAAGTGAATGGCCTGAATGCACTATGCACCTGATTGGATGCCTGCCTGCATGAATGCCCTTCTGACCGATTGGTGGACTGAGCGTGACCCAGCAGAATGATTGGGAGATCAACTAGTATATCTGGGGGCCTCTCACTGCTAGAATTCGTGTTCAGAAGCTGAAGAGAAAATGGAGTTGAAACTGAAGCTTAACCTTGAAGCCCTGCTAGAAGAGAAGTCTTGCTCTACTTCATCAATCTGAAAGCTGCTGTGTCTCCAAGGACTGACCAAGAGAGGACCTGGTAAGGCGCCCTCTTCCCGAGCTACGAGGGACCATCGTACACCAGCTGATCTTTGCCAAAGCTCCCTGGTAGACAGACCTACGACAGGCTGCCGACCGGAGATGGGGATGGCAACGGAATCCCAAAGAGAAGCTCCCGGACTGTTGTCCACCACCGTTGACAACCACGGTCGGCGACCGGAGCAGCCGTGCTCCTGTTGCCTAAGAACTTTCGATTCACAGACGTGCTCATCCGCACCGCGGCCCACCTTATCCCGCTGGAGAAGGCCAGGCTGTCGACGCGCCGAGGAGCATCCGCCGGTGGGTTTCCCCGCCACCCAAAAACCACAGAGACGCTGAGGACTCAACGCCCTCGCTGGGCCACAGTTCTTCAAACTCTTTGCGGTCCAGAACTATCAACATCGAGGTGCCCCGCACGCCTCTTCCTTGCAGGACGTTTACGCTTCCCCGTCAAAGAGCACCGCAAGGAACAAAGCTGCCACTTCACCACCGTAGTTCACTGTGTTAATTGCCTGACGTTTGACGACCCGTGGCTCCTGCCTTAAAGGGAGTGCACTCAAGAAGGACCGTCGATTTCCCGACGAGGGACTCTACAAAACCAGGTACTTTGGGGTTGCTGAACTATTGGAAAGATTCTTGTGAACAATATATGGACTGGGCTTGTGATATATCTTTATTCTACAAGTTGCCCAGGTGGGGGATCTCCACATGGAATTGTGTCTAACGGTAGAGGCCAGTATTCTGCCTATTGTTCTCATCATCTTGCTTTCCTCCTATATCTATTATTAGTTTCCTTTACGAACTGATTTGTGTGACATTTAACTGTACAGTTTATGCACTTTAATGAGATCTAATAGTAATAGTGGTACCACGTAGAACTGTATATTTGCCATTGTAGATAACCGAGCACAAAGTGAATTATCGTGATATTGTACATAACCTTGAACATTAATTATATAAAGACTGTTTTAACTAATACAGTGTGTGGACATTCTTTTGTGGGTGCTTGGGGATTCCACTGTACTTAAGAACCAGCCTGCATTACCTCCTGAGAAGCTAGGCCTTGATTGCTCATCCATTGCTACCACAATAGAGAATCTTGGCTGGGGTCCTCTGTGCCTCTCCTCTACCATATCGAGAGCAGAAGTACAGACACCCCCCGCCCCAGTCTTTACAGTGTCAAAGGCTGATATAATGAGTCCTTGTTCTTTGCTAGCATGATCAATTTAGTATGCAACCTTGGACTTTTGGGACCACCCCTTCCATTGAAATGTATAGGTTCTGTTGGGCATAAAGGCCGGGGGTCTCACAGGGAACGGTATTCAGAATTGGTGCCTCGTGTTGCCTGTTGGCTTTGTGCTGACGCTGTTTTCTACTAATAAAGTGTTCACCAATCCACCAGAGTCGTCAGTGATCATTTTTCCTCAACACTAACATGTCAATATTATCAAGTCATAAACATTTCACAAATGGCATCCTCTAAGAGTGATTTAATAAGCCTTACTCGTAGTTTAGCTGGCCATTGTGCTGCTTCGTGCACATAACAGTGACCAGTCAGCTGATGCACACCACAAAGTCATTTTATTTTGTACCCTCTCATGACAAAACAGCTTGAAAATAATAGCCCTCTTGTAATAGGAGTCTATGTTCAGGTGCGTGTACCTTCCTGGTACCATCCATACAGAAATGTTTCTCTATGCTATGGAATGTTTACCCTCCTGGTTGCTTCCAGTATTTGTATTGGTATTTCTTTATTTATATAGTGTGCCCGGGCCATGGGCATCTGGGCGCATATCATAGGAAGCAAAGTTACGATTACATACATGGAATAGAAGACTCTACCGGCTTACAGTAAACATTCGGGTAGGGGGCCAGTGTGACAAAAATATGTACAATATAATATAGAATAGTATGCAGCAAGTACAAGCACGAGGGATATGTAAACAGTTCCTCAGTGGAGCATAAGAGTATAGTATAGGAAGTTCAAACAAGAAAATATGCACAGGAAGAAGAATTATTTACATACAAGAGATAGGAGATAGGTGCAATATGCAGTATGTCTTGTTTACGCATGCACAAGCACTTGTAGCTTTTGTGAGGCTCCCAATCGGAGTTCTGTCCCTTTGCTGGGGTTCGTCTAATGATATTATCACATGGCGAATGAGCCGTGTCCTGCATCTATGCTACAGCCTGTAATCATGGCTGCTATTTTTTATAACGCGGCTTGTGCCTTTACTAGAAACCAAACACCTTAATTGTGGACTGCAAATGTTGCCCTTGAATTGCCACTTGTTATTGATTAATTTCTAGCTAGGATGAGGGAGTTAAAGCAAGGGGCTTCCAAGATGCTCCATTGCTTGTTAATCGGTGCCTGGGCAGCAAATCAAGCTCTGGATTGAAAGGGCACCGAAGGGGGCGGGGGGATAGCGGGTGGGGAATGGGTGCGTCCAGAGATTCTTGGATCTCTTCATTTCTTTACTTCGTAGGAGTGTGAATTCGTCAGCACCTTGAGGCCAGAAATCGCCTAAAATGCAAAGATTTTCAACATGTGTTTTCATTTCTCCCGTTTGAAATTCTTTTTGTGACCTGTCCCGCTTTAAACCAAAAGTGCAGAGAGGGCGGGGCGTGCGGTTTCACTTCTCTGCTTTGAAAACCCATCTGTGAGTTTTCCGTGTACCGCCTCGTCACCCTTCTCGTAAATGCAAGCCAAGCTGGTTTTGTTTCCTAACAAGCGCAGCCCCCGCCATGGCCCCAGAGACAGGCGAGGCTGGCACAGCACACAGCTGCTAGATAACAGCTGTCCACACACCCCATGCTGGGGCACCGCAGCGCGATCCACGTCGACTTCCGGTATGGCACAAAACACAGGAAGGGCCAGTGTATAAATAGTACATGTCTGGCATGGATTATGCAATGGCGTTCACAGTCCTGCACTGCAACTGTATGACAAGCTCCAAAAGAATGTAAACACGTTGGGCAACAGAGCTGTGCTTTTTCCATGCTGTACGTCCCAGTATTGCATAATGGCATTCCATGGCCCTCCGAGCCGAGATGGAAGGGGTTTGAAACTGCATACCAGGGGACCGCGAGATCTAAGCCTCCACGAGCTGGGGGAAGCGTGCCAGCGTGGAAGTTGATGCACAGTGGCCTAGTCTGAGTTAGTGTTGGTACTGGTATTCCCCTTCCCCCAAAAGATGGACGTACACAGAAAAATACACGTTTTCTTAATATGCCATAGCTCTCAACCATTTGTGTCTCAAAGGCTGGTGAAAACACCCGATTTTGTTTTTGGCGGGTGAGAGCCCATTGATATGAATGGGCGTGCAAGAGGCTTGGTGGGTGAGGCAGCTCTTTACGAGGCGGGTGACACCCACCAAAGCGTATAAGTTGTGAGCTATGCATACCCCCCCCCCCCCGAAGTTGCACCCTACTGCTACCCCTCACTGTACTCTTTCCCCAAAATCTTTCAATCATTGCAATTTAAATACTGTTTTATTGTCTTGTACTTAAAATTAACAAGTGAACAATGTATACAATATTTTAAACAGGAATTAATTTTCTAGCTCACATTTTAGTTTGTTGTCTTAAATTACACATCTCGCGGGCCAGGAAGTGTAGCACTCAAACATTCTAGCACTACGTCCATGGCTCACCAACGTGCTCGAACTCCACAGCACTTACCCCTCTTCCCTCTTCCTTCTGCGCTTGCAAGTTCTGAATACTCACAAGGCATACTGGGTTCGTCCCTCTCCCGCTGCCCCCTCTGCTCTTAAATATTGTGTTGTAATTGCTGTAATGTACTTCCCACTCTCCTTCCATCTGCCCTGTGGGCGCTTTGAAAAAGTGTATTCTTATTGTATAAGTGCCTTATAAGTTACAATAAATATAATAAATAAAATAAGGGCTCTCTCCTAGATGACACTGAAGAAAAAGTGTCTCTTGCTGCTGCGTCATCTGTATTTCCGCAATTGTGTCTCAATTGGAAGTGTAGCAAAGAGCCTGTAGCTCTCATCAGTCGGTGAACACATCACTCAGAGGCCTTTCCAAATGTCCTGCGGAAGATTGGAAGATGGATACCAAAAATCTGGAAAGAGTTAGGCGGTGGTGAAAAAGGAGGCAGTTCCCAACTATATTAAGTAAGGCTTGGTTACAAAGAGTACCTTGAAGCTACTTCGAAGCGCTAGAGGGGAAGACCAGAAAAGTAGGTAAGCTATGAGGTGAAACAGTCATGTTGCAATTTTATCTGAACATAGATAAAAACCTGCATGAGCATGTTATGGGTAAACCTGGTATAGGGAGAGAGTACCTGAGTATAGGATTACAATATCTGGAATATGGCATGACTACTTAGGCATGTGATGGCAATAGCTGCCAAATGGTCTGAGTCCTGGGCATATAATGTGAACTTCTGCAAGTAGTTGCATGCCGCATGCTCATGTGCAACACGCTAGTTTTGGGAATTCAACAAGTTTGAAATCCTGGTTGGTACTGACTAGACTTTTCTGCATTTGGAGGGCAATGAATCGAGTACCATCAGTGGGTAATACCAGCACATATTAATACAGAGCTTAGAAGTGGTCCATCTACATGGCACTTTATAAAAATCATCACATGACAATGATATGAGGCAGGTACAAGGCCAACATAATGAAATGCCTAGTACATTGTGCTATCTGCTGTTGTCTGATGGCAAAATCTGCCCATGTGTGACTACCTGGCAGTGATGCAAGTTCCTTACTGGATGATGACAACACCTGTACTAGGCTGCATGTTATCATATCCTGCCAAAAACGATCAAATGTTGCTAACTTGGACAAGCAATTGTAACTCCAGGCACGTCGTGAATGTACATGGGCATGCGAGTTCAATACCTGTAACAGCAAGAAAAGCCTTGTACTGCACACGTCAAAACTCTTGGCTTTCTCATTTATATGAACCTTCCACATACATTTTTTTCACAGTAAATAAAACACACACAACAAAGGAAGTAATTCCCCGTGCATTCCCCTCAGCCTTCAAACTTCCATTTTTGCAACTCTTGTCCTATTGGCTAAAGGGCGGCAATAAAGATAATGGGTAACAATATTGTGTTTTCCCTACTTACACACACACTTTTTGACTCCCAGTAAAGAGCATAGTTTTGGCAAGTTAATTCCATGTAACCTGAGCACGTGTTTCCAGGACTGGCCTTTAGTGTAACAGAACAATGCATTCTCGGAGTTGTAGTCTTGCGTCTGAATTGGATTAACATAACGAAAACCAATGATTCACAAAAGAAACCACAGTGGCGTTCAGATGACATGGAGTCACTTATTTGATTGCCCTAAAACAGCCTTTGAACAAGAAAATGAGCCTAGTTATCTGCTCAAAGACCATACATCTATACCAAATCCCCAGTTCTTCATATTATGCCTTTGTTTGGCCTCTTACTTTGCTTTCCCACTCCTGACCCCACAACCACCTGCCCATTCACTCTATTTCTGGCCCTTTTGATAAAAGAAAAACAAAAAGGAGATGGCTGGAAGGTTTTTGAATTAATCAGAACCATGTGCACTACTCTGGGCAACCCTCCGGACCATTGTTTTTCAGCCTGCCAAACCATTACAGAAGAGGAAAGACCATATGCAAATCAGGCTTAGTCCAAAAGGGGCAGGCGAGCCCAAACTGGTAGGTCTCATCCCTTCTGCACAAGCGTCCCCAGACATGTTTCGGCCTTCTTGGGCGTCATCAGTGAGGAGTAGCTAAGGTCTCTAGGCCCAGAAGGCTCGGGACCCACGTCTGGGCATACCTGTCCCACTCACAGCGACTAAAGCAAAACAAAAAGGTGATTAAGCCAGCACAGAAAAAAGAAGCTCTTTCAGTTCACCATAAGCACCCAACCCCCATCACACTGTTTAAACATGTTTAGTTTTACAAAGAGATGCTAATTTGGGAGGTGGGAGCTTCCTTTTAAAAACCCCAAAGCAGCATATTAGGCCATTGGTGGCATTGTGGGGGGGGGTAGATGGATAAGGGCAGGGCTGGCCTTTGTCCCCTCCCTCTGTCCATGTAGTGCTCAACGATGACGGCTCCCTGTTCTATGGGGGGCGGGGTGGGCGATTAACAGACAGCCTGCTGTGCCCCTTGCACCCAACTGTGCCCTGGGCCGTCACCGACTTCGCCCGCCTCAGAAATGGGCCTGGTTATTATAAAAAATTAGCAGGTGACGCAGGGAATGAAACCTGGCCACCATTCATGCTCTCATGTCACCCTGCTGCAAATGCTAGTTGATCAGTTGCAAATGGTTTTTACTGGATCCATTTTCTGGCATATGGGTTTTTGGACATCTACTGATTTGCATTCAAACAAACTCCAGCTACTTCGACAATTACTAATCGTATTATGTAGGGATGCGACTGACTCTTCCCCAGCCTTGTAAGCATTTCAGAGGATTCAGGCCTGTCTGGAATCCTACCCATAGCTCACTCTTTCTCCAATTCGAGAACGCATACGCCGTGGTTTTCTTGTCATGGTCAGCCAACGTGCAAAGAGCCTTGAAGAATCCTTATTTTCAGCGGCAATCTACAAAGAAAATGCAATACAAATAGATTCAGAAGCTGGGTTGCTCTCTTAATCAAACAAATCCAAGTGTCCAGAAATATTGGTGAAGAGAATTGCACCTGTGATAAGCACTGATGTTCTTTGACATTTTCAAAAATGCTTGTGAATAAAATCATCTGTATTATTTTGGGGTGAAATACGTCCCAGAATAAATACTTTCCCTAAACTAGTGTTATAATGCAACATTATTTATTTAATTGTTTTTTGTTACTGTGCATTTAAGAATTCCACCCCATGAAATTATATATTGCAGGTGAATTACTTGGCAATTAATATCTTGCACTGAAAAATGTGTGTGGTGAAAGTTCTGCACTTAGACCACTGAGTATCTTCCTCTTTACTCCAGAGACATATCATCAAGCCCGAACAATTAAATGCATCAGATGACGTGGGGTCATGTGGTTCAAACAATGCCCAGTGCTTTATCTGGGAGGGGGAGCCTATTGAAGTCTATGCGGGGTATGGGGTTTGCTGCAACTGTGAAATGGTTGTTGGGTGGCTGACACCTGCAACATCCTGATCGCATGTCTCTGTGACACCCTGGGAATCACAGGTCAGGCTCTGGCGCGGTTAACCTCCTTTCTCTCCAACCGCCCATGCTAGGTGGAACTCAGAGCCTTTCTCTCGACTATCGGTCTCTCAACCTGTGGCGTTCCCTCGGGATCTCACCTATCCCCCTGGTTCTTCAACGTCTATATGGCTGCCCTTGCATGTGTAATTGCCACTTTCACCTCTAACTTTCAGTGTTACGTGGATGATGTGCAACTATCTTTCAGGCTACTCTGAGAAGCCTCCTCCTCCTCGCTCATATTTGACTGTCTGCTGTTCAGTCATGGTGTGCTGCAAACAACATCTGCCTCACCGCCAGTACAACTGCGATAGTTCGCATTGGGATCCGTGCACCTGCCTTCCCACTTTCACTCTGCACGGCCTCCTTTGGCCCCGCACCCGCACCCAGCTGCGAGGCTAGAAACCATGGGGTCAATCTTTGACTCCACTCTCTTCTTCTCCTCTCACATTTCGGACATCTAACTATCAGATACACCTCCTCAAAGGTACTCTACCTTTTCTCACCTTGCCCCACTGGCTCACTGTCTCAAGAGCCCTGGTTCTCTCTAGGCTGGACTTTTGCAACAGCCTCTTCCTCAACCTCCCTTCTTCTGCCCTGCGCCCTCTGCAACTCATCCAGAACAAAACCGCAAGACTTATCCTTAGCCTCAAGTCAAGGAACCGCATCTCTCTGGTGCTGAAATCCCATCACTGGCTCCCCGTGGCTGCAAGGATCAAGTTCAAGAACCTGTGCATTATTCACAAGGCTTTCTGGGGCCTGGGACCTACCTACCTACCTGCAACGCTGCCTACCTAAATGCTGTCCCTCACAAACCCTCTGCTCATCTACCTCCAACCTTCTGCGAGTGAGCCAGTTCTCCAAGCAGAGATTTGGAGGGAGATCCTTATCTCCAGCAGGTGCTTCCCTCTTGAATAGCCTCCCTGCCGCCCTCTGTCTTGAGCCTGATCTTCTTAAGTTCCAGAAACTCCTCAAGACCTTCCTCTTCTCCTCTTCCATCTCTCTCCCTCTACCCTCCTAACCTAGTTCTCTGCTCTTTCCCTCTCTCCCTCCTCTTCCTTACAGCTTGCTGACTGGCCGCCTTTACTTTACTTTACTTTACTCTACTTTACTTTATGCTTATAACGAGCCGTAAGCCTGTGGGCATCAGGGCGTGGGGAGCACAGAGAAGTACCATTTCCAGTTTGAATCTCACATTGGTTAACTGGGTCTATTCTACACTGGGGTAAGGCGCTGAGATTTGTCTAGGTTATTGGAATAAGAAGGTTTTCAAAGCTTTCCTGAAGCTAAAATAGTTTTCTTGTTGTCTTAGGTTCGCTGGTAACTCATTCCAATATTTAGCCGCCTTGACAGGAAAAGATCTACCCTTTCCCGTTGCCCGTTTAGCCTCTGGTATATTTAAGAGACCTGTGTCTGCTGATCTTAAGCATCTTCAGGGGGCATACCAGGAGAAATGTTTTTTAAAGTAGGTCGGTGCCTCCCCAAAGAGGCATCTATGAACGATCGTGATTGCCTTCAACCTGACTCTGTCCTCTATTCTAAGACAATGTAATTCTTTTCTACCTTCTGATATGTGGTTCCTTTGTTTTTTCTTTTTAATGATACGAACCGCATTATTTTGCATTACTTGGCATTTTGTCAACTCTCTTTTCGAGGCTCCCAGTAACAGAGCAGTGGCGTAATCTAAACGGGACAACAGGATTGCTCTTGCAATAGTAGCCAAGTTAGTCATATTTATAAAAGGTCTGATTGCTCTCAAAAGGCGCAGGTAGTACAAATTATTTTGTACAAATAGTTAACCTGGGCCCCTGAGCCTAATGAGGCTTCAAACATCATACCCAGGGTTTTTACCTTAAATACTACTGGTATGATGGCATCTTTGATATGAAATATCTTATATTGGGAATCCAACTTAGACCTGGCCTGGTTAGATCCGTAAACCATTAATTCAGTTTTTGTGTAATTTAAACACATCCAGTGCCTCTGCATCCAGGTATCAATGATGTTGTAAACTTCCTCAATCTTTGAGCTATCTACTGCATAGTCTCCTGTTAATTCGAAGATCAGCTGCGTGTCATCGGCGTAATTGGTGAAAAACACGCCGATGTTTTCTAGCAGAGACTTCTTATGTAGAGGTTTAAAAGGAGTGGAGACAAACTAGCTCCCTGGGGAACTCCGAAGAGTATAGGGGTTGTTTCAGAGAAATGTTCACCCCAATGTATTCTTGCCTTCCTATCCTTCAGGAAGGAGGCAAGCCAAGCCTGTGCTTTTGGCGAGCACCCCACGAGTTTGTCCAAGGCTGATTGTAGTAGCTGGTGGTCCACTAAATCAAACGCAGCGCTGAGATCCAGCAGCATGAGTAACCCGGGCTTGGCTTTCTATATCAGTTCCAGCATATGTGTCTGTAGATCCAGCATGGCAGACTCAATGCTATGAGCCGCTCTAAAACCCGATTGTTGTTCGTGTAACACATCAGCAGTTTCCACATATTTCTGTAGCTGATTGGTGGCTATTTTGTCAAGGATTTTTAGAATGAAATTTGAGTTTGTAATAGGACGAAGATTACTGAGGTCCTTAGGATCCAGGCCTGCCTTCTTTACAAGCAGGATTATTGTGACTTTTTTTATATCGTCGGGGACTACACCCTCTAAGAAGGAGGCATTAAGTAGCCTTGTCAGGATGGGGGCGAAAAGTTATTTGTGTACCTCAGAGTCTCACAGGTCCCAGGCACCCCCGCCCTTCCTCTTTCGCACTTGCCTCAGGGGCCTACACCCCACCCACACTCACTCACTGCACTTGAGAATTAACCTGGTGCACTTGGACCTCCCCATGAACAACTGTGCACTTGCACGATCCGAATGCACCATGCCTGAAGATTGTCTGTCTGTTCTCCCTTGTCTTCACCATTTAATTGCACTGGTAAAAACTGCAGAATGACCGTCAGGCCTATTTGCTGTACTTCAAATTGTTAAATTTATTTGACGCACTTACTCTGCCTGTGCAGACTATTATCGTCTCAGAATTTAAAGGGCTCTGAGCGACTGTTGTTTTTTTCCCCCATGTTCCCAACCTTCTTGAGTGCTTTGAAACACTTGCCTGTGTATAGGCGCTTTATAAATACGCAATGCCATACCATTCCAATGGTGTGTTGAATGATCTTGCGCAGATACTTTAAGCGTGGGCCCATTACCTGCCCCAGACAAGCCTTGTCACCAGGACACCCCTACACAAAAGGCTAAAATGATTGCTTGCTGACCTGTATGGGATAAAGTACCCCAACTATAGGTTTTAAGGATATTGCAAGTAATTGAAGAGTTCCATGACCAAACAGAGGAATGAGGCCAAAGGCTGAGTTGCTTGATACGGTAACGGAATTCCAAGGTGGCTTGCAATATCCTTTTTTCATTCGGTAGGTGGTATTTAATACACTTAATACCCAGAGGATTCTAAGCATGAACCCCAGCATTGAACCTGTGGTGCTCGGTGGGGTCTTGCTTCCAGGGCGAACGCGTTGCCCCTGAGCTATCCTCCCGAGACTTGTCCACACACGGTCATCTCCTGCAGTTCCTAGCCTCTTGCTCAATCTAATGTAAGAGAGCTTCCATTTGCGGATGCATATAATCTATGTAGAATGTACTTGGATTTTTTTTAAAACATTATGTAACGTGTTGTCGAAAAATAGTTTAAGCAGTTTAATAAAATGCATTGCAAAAAACCTTTTACGTTTTATGCTTTAACAGCATGCAGGTTTATGTTCACATTTGTTCAACTCCAGCCGTGCACAAATTGTACTATGTACCATAAACAGTTTCTTTTCAATTAATGTCTGTAAAGTGTGACAGAAAACTATTTTACAAGCAAGGAATTTGAACAGCTTGTCAATTAAGGGCTGCAATGACAGCTGGTTGTGCTCTGTGCCGCTCAAGCAGCCGGCACTCTGACGTCACAACCGAGGCTTAATAACTGTTTACATCGTTTTTTTAAAATATATCTGATGTACCTTGGGCCAGGTAACAATGAACTTGAAGCTGGAATCAGAATGACCCAGGTACCTATGGAAAATGAAAGCTTTTTTATTTTTAGTTGCAGTTACAGATATAAAATAGGCGCACAGGGTATGCTTTTCCTTCCAGGTTTCTTCTCTTGCTCTAAGTCTCCAGCTCGCATTCCTGAAACCCAGAGCACAACCCAGGTTCCACCTACGTCATCACATTCCAATAGGCCTTTCTGTTCATGCACTTAGCACACATCCATACCCGGTCAAAGCAATATCATTGCTTCATGCTGGACTCTCTAGCCTGTAAGCGTGGGACTGGGCACCAACCCATGCTGCTCAGCATTCGAGCAAGGCGTTGCCTCTGAGCTATGCTTCCGACCTGACTACAGAGCACCTGTGATGACATTTTCTTCTTAGAGGTCAGTTGGAATGTCGCAACTAGCCTGTAATAAGAACATTGTTTCCAATCTTTTATACAGATATTGTAGGCTGCCATGTGTTATAAGCAGATAAAATGCCTCTCTTTTGAATTCAAGGAATGAGCAGCCTTTCACTGTACATTCCCGGGGGTTGAGCAGGGTCATGAATGCATGTTGGGTTGCATTCCCACCCAAGGTGAAAAAAAAACTATTTACGTTTAGCCTAAACCATATTATTAAGCAGCCAATCGTTTTCTACCTTGGGGGTGCTAATTTGCATTTTGAGACACAAAATCATACTTTAAATAATAATGACCAGAATTTAAGCTTATCCACCCTTGAAGGCATCCAAGCTAAGAATGTGCAAGCACACTAAGGTGTTATTCTCTTTGGAGAGGCTTTTCAATAGCATGTGCCCCAGTGGGAGACTTTACTAAAGTGGACAAAAGGCTATTTTAGTTTTTACCTATATATCAACTACGCTGTAGTCATGATATTCCAGGGGCACACGCAGGAACGCAACAATAGACGCGGAGTACTTCTTTCTTATCCCAGGCCTGCCTCATATGGCCAGTAACTTCAATCTTAATTTATGAAAACCTCACATGCCAGATACATCATATGCCCCTGTCAAGTGCGGGTGAGCATCTAGCCAGTCTCAGCTGGTATTTAGACCCTGATCGGGCTGTGCGCTGACCCATAGCCTTTATCTTGACCGTGTTTTAGACTTCCAGACCGCAAGATGGTATTGTGATAGTGATTTGAGATTATATTTTATCTAGATTCCATTTTAGGAGTGAACACTTGTGGTCCTTTTAATTAAGGTAACACATCGTACGATGGAGGGGATGGAGAATAACTCTCACACCAAACAAGAAAACATCTGTTTTAATATCATTATATAAAACAGTGAGTTCAACGGACGTCGCACCGCACAATCTCAATACATTTAATATAAAGTTATACTTTTGTAGCAAAAACCTCTCAAGCATGACATCATACTACATAGCAAACTAGAAAAACCTACGTGGGATTGTGATAGGACTAAGGGAGTATCTAAGTGTACTTTCTATATGGGACAGGATTGTGATTGCGTGTCTACAGTCAGGTGGGCAACTCATGCCCTCCCTTAGTGCAAGTCATCTTCAACAGTTATTAGTTACATGGCACACCATTGGCTATCAAACTATAAGGCCTTTTGTTATATGGCCTTCTACAATTGGTTGGCACACTTGTACCCTTCTGGAACATTCGATTGTCTAGCAGCATGTAAGCTGGTACCCCAGGTGCTGGTGGGTGGATTTAACCATACCTCCCCACCCAATTAGCCCATCATCTCTCATCTCTCATCCCTCATGCTGTCTGCAATTCAGATTGTCTTTGAACTTGGCCTTGTAGTTGCTTCTCTTCTCTGGGAATATAAGGGAGTGTGAGCACATTCTTATCAAGGTTCATGCTTGCATGCCCACATCTATTTCCATCTTGGACTCACGTGACCAGAGACCATGAATCGGCCCATTTTATAGCATTTAATTGTCTTAAATGAAGAAACTTGGCTCTCATGGTGTTCCCTCTTTGCAACTTAACAAGGGATGCCGCAGCATCTCACATTCACTATGCTTCATTGACTGATAACCAGTTTGGCTTTTCTTAGTCTTTGACACCAAGTCAAGCAGTATTCCTTTGGTCCATCTCTGAGCCTCAGCTTATTGTTTGCTGTGACACACACACAGCTATCAATCCTCCTTTCTCCACGGGTTGAGCTTACCCAAATTATAGCATCGAATGTCCAGTTTCTACACATATATATATTGGCGCCACTGCCTGCAGTCTATTCACTACGTATAGCCAGCCTTATGATTACTTAGTCTACTTGCGTTACGGCATCTGTACAGTTATAAAACGACTTGCATTTTCTGCAGTGCTTCTTCGCCCATGCAATCTTCATTCTGCACATGAACGTCTTCTCGATTCTTTACTTCACCATCAGATTCTATATCATATGTGCATTCTCTTCCTTCGTCATCCTTCTCAGTGCGTCACTCTCATCTCTTGTGGCGTCACCAACCTCTCTTGTTCACATCTTCACACTTCTTCAGGGATCTCTCTCAGGAGACCATCATCTCTTCGAGGATTAATCATGTAGGGTTTTCTCAATGGATACCTTATCTCAAAGGCTTTTCTCGGTATAGGTACCATTACTGGCATTGCGCATGTCGCAATTTCCGGTTTCCATCATATAGGCAGAATAGGGCGGGACTCCCTGCAGAGGCATTCAGCTGCACCTCTACAGGAATTTTCATTGAAATTGTGTTCTTTTAACATATTGTGCCCAAAACTGTTGAATTGTGCTTTTAGACATCCTTCTCACCGTCTTACATTGCTCTAATACTCTCCTTTGTAAGTGCCCGTGTCTAAGGCACTTCCTGCATTTTCCTATTGTTATACATGTTGCACGTGCTAATATCCCTCGGTCAGGCACGTCAACGCTGGCACGTCAGGGTCTAGCTTGTCTAAGCTGGTATGTAAACCCTGATTGTGCTGTGTGCATGACACATGCTCTTTATCTTGACTGTTTTTAGACTGCCAGGCCACCAGATAGTATTGTGATAGTGATTTTAGATTATATTTTATCTAGATTCCATTTTAGGAATTTTTATTGAAATTGTGTTCTTTTAACATATTGTGCCCAAAACTATTGAATTGTGCTTATAGTCATCCTTCTCACTGCCTTACATTTCTCTAATATTCTCTTTGGTAGGTGCCTGTGTCCAAGGCACTTCCTGCATCTTTGTATTGTTATAGCGCTTGAACTACATTTCCCTTTGATTTTGTAGTTTGCGCGTGCTCATGCCCCTCAGACAGGCGCCTCAGCGCCGGCGCATCAGTGTCTAGCCAGTCTGAGCTAGTCCATGCTTCCGCGTTCGGTGTTTAGGGCACTGGTCCTTGTATTCTGGAGCCTAGTCTTTAACCCTCCGGTAAGTTGCGTGCATATTGTTTCAGTCATGGAGCAAAATCTGTTTATGATGCCACTCGTAGCAGCACGGAAGGCAGCTAGACAATTCATTGTAGATAAATATCTACATATGCACATCGACAGACCAGTAAAGACGAGCAGTGAGGAAATGCCTTTCATTTCGAAGGAATATTCTCCTCCGAGGGTTGATTTCTATTTCCCTGAAAAAGAAACAGATTTACAAGCAGGGGTTTCACTGAACGGGACAAATAAGACAAATGTAGAGATCCATTATAACCCCACTGCACAGCTACAACTACACTCTGCAATATCATATCTAAATCCTGGTACCTCTGAGGTTCCCCAGGACAATAATAATCCTACTGTTGGAAATACACATATGAATGAAAGGAAGCCAATTTTGTTAAATGGGCTTACATTGAAAATAGCTCTACTTAATACCCAATCTTTAGGGAAATCAGCTATCGATGTCCATGATTATATACTTGACAATGGGTTAGATATCGTGGCTATAACTGAAACATGGCTGAAAGATCCAAGCGGTCCAGTTATTGATCTGGCCACTCCAAAAGGTTTTAGATTCTTCAGGCCGGAATAAAGATCTAGAAAGTGGAGGGGCTGGGGGGTTGCACTTATAGTCAAGGAGGAGCTATGTTTTTTTAGATCCTCCTCGACTTGTGAAGGTTGCGAAATGTTACAACTTAAAATTAACTCCTCCCCAGTACATTGTATGTATTTTATCGTTATATACCGGCCGCCCAATGAGATGCCCAACTCCAATGAAGTCCATACGGTTATACTGGCAGGTCTTAATAAACTCAATTCCTTCACCTTATTAATGGGGGGTATCAACAGGTGGAGGGGAAATCATGCAGGCAAAGAGGCTCGCTCTCTCAAACAAAGCCTAAAAAACATTCTGTTATTCACTTTCAAGCTACCCTGCCAGGGAAAGAGGTCCTGCGAGGCAACCCACTTTAAAGTGTTATGAGTAGGAATTTAAAGTCAGGCAGGAAGACCTTAACAATGGTTTATGTAACATTATGGAAAGCACCACAGATCTTGACCCCCCCCACCACCGACATTCTGTCAGCAATGTATGATTGAGATTTGTTGGAAATGCTTAATAAAGTGGCATCTATGCAGACTAAGATGGTCAGGGACCGGCAAGAACCATTGTAGCTGGTTCTCCCCTAAAATCATTAAATTGAAACAGAAGAAGACGACAGCTGAGCGTAACTGGAATACAAATAAGATGTAGGAAAATAAAGTTACTTCAAAGGATAAAGAAAAACGGTACAGAGACGGTATATTTGAAGCAAAGAAAACCTTTTTTAATGGCGAGATTGAGAGCTCCACGAATAACACTAGGACACTCTTTGAGATTTTAAAAAGCTTGGAAAAATCACACTTAAAGTCTGACTGTCCCTCCCCTACTATAGAGGATTGTTCTAACATACAACAAGATTTTGCTGATAAAATTACTGAACCACATGCGAGGATCGATGCAGAATTTTCCTCAGTTACGCTACCTGAAAAGGATTTGATAACTTAAATTGAGAATTGTTCACTCTTTAGCTTCTTGCCTATCTCAGTGCCGGACATGGAAAAAGTATTAAAGTAGATGCGCCCTACATCTTGTAGGGGCGATACCCTTGATGCTAAAATTGTCCCGAACAATATTGGTCCCTTCGCACCTTTTTTAACACGCTATGCTAATACTACCTTCTTTCATAGAACATTTCTGGCCGGTGTTAAGAAGGTTGTGGTTACCCACTACTATAAAAAAGCATGAATGGATCCTAAAAATATGAACAACGTTAGACCAATCACAAATGTTCTGTTTCTCTTAAAAGATGTAGATCGAGTTGCCACTATACAGCTACAAGAACATCTGGATAGGGATAACATCCTATATCTTAGGCAGTCTGGATTCAGATCGCACCATGATACAGAAAGCACTGGATCGCCAGACTCAGATGTTGGACACCTTGGACAGAAGCAATACAGGGCTGCTGGTGCTGTTCAATTTATCATCAGCTTTCGATCACCTGGATCATAGGAAACGCCAAGCCACATTATACTCTTTGGGGCAGTGTCCGTTGTCAGCTGTTGAGTGAATTTGGTCATTCCTCTAAAACAGGATGTCTAGAGTGTGTTGGGGACAGGCTTCCTCTGCCCAAAAAACATCTAAATGTGGAGTCCCTCAGGGAGCGTGCCTGACTCCTGCACTCTTTAATGTGTACTTGCACTCTCTGTGTAACATCTAAGATGGAGTGGGAGCCAGATTCATGATCTACGCTGACGATACTCGGCTATTGATTGAGTTAAGCAGTGATTATGTCAAGGATGCAAGGAATATTCAGAATATTTACCAACTGGTTAAAAACTGGATGAAAGCCAACTTGCTTTGCCTGAATAGTGCAAAGACCGAGATCCTCCTTTTTGGGTTCACCCAAGCGAGAATGAAGTTGGACCTATTTTACTCAAATTTCTCCATTGATGGCCACTGAATCGAAACATTAGACAAAGTTAAAACTCTGGGTGTGGTAGTGGACGGCTCGCTATGTGCTGATGCTCAGGTGGAGAGTGTTATTAAAAAATCACAATGCCACCTCAGACTTCTTCGGTTGGTGAAACCTTATGTTACGGGTAAGAACTGTGAAATCGTAGCTTGGGCCACAATTATGCCCCGAATAGATTACTGCAATGCGCTCCTACGTGGAGCAAGTAAGAACAGTATAAATATATTACAAACTCTTCATAATGACAAAGCGCAAAACTAAAAACATACCTGAAATGAATCACATAACCCAGGCTAGGAGGGAACTCTACTGGTTACCCGTTGCATCCAGGATCACCTTTAAGATTCTTACTCTGACACATAAATGTCCGCACGGATCCGCACCTGCGTATCTTAAAGAAAGACTCACCCTGCAACGGTTTATAGTCATAATATCGAAAACAAAATTTCGAATTACAAAAATGTCGAAAAACAATGTCAAATTCAAAAATGTCGAAATCACATACATATAATAGAAAAAGTCATTAATTAGAAAATAAAATGTCGAAAAAAAAAAATCGAAAAACCAATGCTAAAATAACTATGTAAAATGTCATCAAATACTAACGTTTTTTATGGGGGGGTCCCCCCCAACCCCCCCATCCCAAACCCCTACCCCAACCCCCCCTCCTCCCCATCCCCCCCAACACCCCCCATGGATATACCTTTAATTTAAAAAAACAATATTTAATAAAACATTAATTATTAAAAAAAACCACCCCAAACGCCTACCCCAACCCCCCCCTCCTCCCCAATGGATATACCTTTCATTATTTAAAAAAATATTTATTAATTAATTATTTATTTAAACATTAATTCGAAAAAAAATTGAAAACAATTCGACTTTTTTGTAATTCGACATTTTTATTTTCGAATAAATATTTTCGACATTTTGACTTTCGAAAATATTGTATTCGAAAATATGACTGGACACCCCCTGCAACCACTGGGGAGAACAACAAGATCTAATGACACCCTCCGGCTAATGTGCCCGAAGGTTAAGAGAACACGAGGAAGGGGACGTTGCTTCCCTATGTTGGCAATACAGGCCCGGAATGGATTATCCGCTGAACTGCATAGAGAGAAGAGTCTTTTCACATTCGTAAACTGCTTAAAACTATACTATTCAAATAGGACCTCCATATACTCATGCTGATCCGCTAGCTAATTGGTCTGTCCTTGTTTTAAGTCTTTTTTATGTGCGCCCTGATGCCTGCGGTCTGTGGCGCATTACAAGCAATAAAATAAAAACTAGAGCCATAATATGCCAAATGCTGCCTCACCTGCCAGGCACTGCTATAAAATGCTATCATAAACCCTATATTGCCATTGTATACCACCATAAGCCGCATATGCCATGTATAATCATTGTATGGAAGCTACCTCCTCAAGGGCTGCCATCTTATCTCAGCTAAAGCCTAGAAACGTGATTCAGCTTGTTTTTTTTTGTAGTGAAAACATACCTCAATCACGAATGGTAATCTCAGTTTGACAATTTAGGAAAATGATCTCTGTGAGTTAAAGTGATTTGCCCAGGCTCACACGTTTATCAATTGGAGAAGCCGAGACCTGTGCCTATTTCACTGTCCCCAGTAGACCACATCCGAACTTTAATTTTACACTAACATACTAAGGATTGTGCATCATATTCTTTCATTAATACTGAAGAAGATATGTGAACCACCAAACCACATTCCAAAGGGATCCAAAAATATAAAATATATCTTTACCAAACCATCTAGGGGAAGACCCGTCTGATTTATTGTGATGTGATGCAGGAGGAACACAATAGCTACCAGTAATTATTTAGGTAACTGATCAATCGCTATTCATGTCTACCGACAGCATCAAAAAGTTAATTTCCTAAATATACAAAAGTACACAGAAATACTTTGGACCGTTTACGAAGAATTGTCACACATAAGACATAAAATATGAAACTTCTACAAATGGCAAACACAGACAGAAATGATGCACAGGGACCCCTTTACAGACACACAGAGTACGTATACATAGGATTACAGCTACCCCTGCAATAATAATTCAAAAGATGCCAAGGCAAGTGCCATTGTGGCAAATGTTTCGTTTTCTTTTGCAAATGGGCAATATGTACACCCCTTTAGGAACTGCTTGTGGCAGTGGCTTCTTCTGTACAAGCAGTCATGCTTTTGAAAAGGTGAATGGGATTAAACACACTTATATTACAGAAAACAAAAGTGATTTCTGCCCAGCACATCACTCTTTGAATCTAAGTGTGAGTACTGGTAGGCCAGGGGTCACAGAGAGAGTTTATTTATTTTCATTCAGTATTGTCGATGAGTATGGCCTATGTTGCCCTCCAACCATACTATGCCCTCCTGTGGTGACTATACCCTAGGTTGCGGCGGTATGCCGCTTATCTAGGGTTAGGGGACAGAAAAAGAGTCTTTCCCTAACTATTTTAGGCAATAAACAAACTGCTAGGTAGCAGAGTTAAAAAAAACACCTAGAAGGCACTATGCACTATGCCCCAAAAAGTGATGGAGGCCATACAGGAGAGATATCATTACTTTTGATTATCCTGTTTAGCGACCTCAAACCAGATTTTAAAAGTGTGATTAAAAACAAGGCTCAGAGATTCAAGAGCTGTATACAACGTGTGCTGCACACTAGTGTTCCTATAGTGTGGTCTCCTTTGTGCTGGGACAACCACAGGAACCACAAACTAGGCCTGTTTTTGTGTGAAAACGTTGGGGTGCATCTACAGGTCAGTTACCCACCCCGAGGCCCCAAGTGTGTTTTTGTCACAGACAGAGAGCCAGGGGCACCAAGGGAATTGCCAAGCTAGTACCCCTAGTTACCCCCAAATGATATCCCTGCCATCTAAAAGAGAGCAGTGTTGATTTAAACCAGGGTTGTCCAACTCCAGGCCTTGAGGTCCAGAAACATGTTGGATTTTCAGGGTAGCCCTCATTAATATTCATGAGATAAATTTGCATACATTGACACATTTGTCCTCATGAATATCAACAAGGGATATCCAGAAAAACCATCAGGATTCCGGCCCTCGACGCCTGGAGTTGCACAACCCTGGTTTAAACCTTCAGATGTCTATAGATAATAACAAAAAATAGGTTAGCAAGGTAGAAAACTTGATTGGTTTATATTTGCATTTGCTAGCTTTTGAGCCACCATGTCCTTTCACAGATTGGAAGCTAGCAAACAAAATGTGTCATATTTCATAGGAATTATAAAGCACACCCCTGCTATTTGCATGAGTTTGAAGCGCTGGTGTAGTGACCACTGGTGTACCACGCTGTGGTAAAGATGTTGTGGTTTGTATCTATGGGGTCGGTGAGTTGAAACGCCCTGGCATAGGGGTCAGGTAACAGCATGCCTTTCCTATTTCCTAACTATGCGGATTTGTTGGGGTGATGTATGAGCATTTGTGATTGTTGCTGTCAGGCAGTCCTGACAGGTGGTTCGGTACCTCTGTGCCCTCCACATCTGCCTTCTACAAGGGGGCCGGGGGAGTCCTGTACTTATAGGCCCTCCCCATATCCTACTCAAGGACTCCCCTCCGTCCTAAATGAAGTAAAAAAAATGTTTTTTCTGTCTGGTCCCTAAGCCAGAACTTGTGCCCACTGGAAGAATACCTGCCATCTATCAGCCTGGAGAATTGGGTGGGGGGCCAGGGTCGGTAACCTGTAAGCCACCTACTCGTGGCAAAATGATTATGTACAAGGGTGAGTAGTGGCTAACATGCCTACCCAGCTCTCAAACTGCTAGAAAACAAGAGTGATCTGTGAAACCAGAAGGTGTCTCCCTCCTAGTCCCCAGGGATCTGTCATCCAGGTGGCTAGGACACAGCCATCACTTTTGGATCGAGTTTCTGGGGGTTGACCAGTGTCGGAGGATCACCTGGGTGAGGGGTCCTCGGGAGTGGGACACTGAATGGTGAGACGCGGTCCCTCTCTTCCATGTAACACCTTTATCCCATCCTACCCGATGGGATATTTAGAAACTCAACCACCCCTCGCCTCCTTTTCCTGCATGAGCCCTTTTACATGGACAGCCCGCTTTGGGAGAAAACAGACTCACACCCGAGCCGTGTACATGACATGTCCCAATGCTTTGGTCAGGCAATTATCGACAATCACTCACACCTGACTTCCATTAAACTTCCCCACGGATAGCACACTCTGAGCGAGGCAAAACACACAAAGGTACAGCAGTTTTGAGTTGACAGCTGAAGGAGGGGAGAAAGACAGCCAGGAATGAGAGGTTCGTGAGAAGGGCAACACCCTTGACTTTTTTTCACAGGAAGCCATTACTTTCAAGAAACCTTCAAGGAATAAAGCATAAGACCAGGAAACAAAGCTGCAGAATCCTGCATTGTGTGTCTGAGATACCAAGGATCCTCCCACGTAACTGACCAAGGCGGGGAGGAGCAGCAGACGCTGTAGTATCGTTCTTGGCTCCAAGAACAAAGAAGCATCATGAGAACAACACAGCCAGTGAGTTGGGCAAACCGATCTCCGTTAAAGTCAAGGTTGCAAGCAGCCACATTGTAAAATGAGCGCTGGAACAAACATTGTTAAACACGTGTGATGAAAGGCGCGGGTGAAGCTAAATTGCTGGTGAATATTTTAACATTACAAGAAAAGATATGATACCGTTGACAGAGTGATCCGGCACTGTGAATGTGCTCAGTAAAATGTCTCTATATGGTATCCTGACAAAGGAAACAAAAGCAGAAGATCAATGTGAAGTGTAAATTGTGTGAAATAAATCAAATCGGTGCTGTGGCTTTTTAAGCAAAGCCCATTGCATATTTGGAAGTCTCTGTTACGCTCACCTGGCTCCCACAGGGGCGTTGATCTGAACTGGACAGCTGCGGTCTCCACCAATGTGATGCTTAGTGTCGAGATGACAGACTGGACTGGCCCACCTAGCTTCGTTTGCTTGGCCCGTAGGAGTATTCTTCTGCAAATGGAGAAAGGGAATTAACCACCCGTGGAGTTGAGCGTTAACCCCCACCCCCGCTGTTCTCCCCACTGATCACCTTTAATGTCACCTCTTATAGTCACACCTGATGGTTTGGAAAGATGAGCTCTCCATCCTGCATTGAGCGCAGGGGCGCGTAGATAACCAGTTGCTTCACTGGTTCGAAGGAATAGGTGAGTTCCAGAACAATATTGACTCTGAGATTTCCGGCAAGACGCCGTAGGTATATACAGGCCGATTCATGGAAATAATGTGCGCGGAAAAACCGGCGCACGCGTGCGAAAACGTGCGATTTGCAGTGCCACAGAAAAAATCGCAGAAAATCGTACAGAAAACAGTGCACATCCATTCATGGAAGCACGGGCACGAGCAAAATGTGGGATGTGCGCCGAAAAAGTGCACGCCGCATGCTAGCGCACAGGTCATCTAACGCTGTGCGATAAAGCCACAGCGAATTCGCACATAGCGCGGCGCACATCCCAAAAGTAGGCGGAAAACGGGGCGTGAATCTCGGAATGGGGAACAACTCGTGAAAATGTGGGCGTCACAGGGGAGGTCCAGGAGGCAAGTGCGCGGAACGCCCAGACGCAAGCCTACAACAGGCATTCATGGAATCGAATCGGGTAAAACAGCGCACGGCCAAAGACGCGCACAGGCCCATACCCGTACGCCACAGAAAGCAGGTGGTAGCGTCCCAATACATGTGCGACAAAATGTGCGCTTAAAAAATACCGTATACACAGCTCAGCGAATGTGCCTGGGGGAGCGTGTGCGTGCATATCCGGGGTGCGCGCAAAGTCATACACGCGTTTTGGCTGGGTGCGTGTATTACAGGGGTGAGCGAGAAATTCTACACGCGAATGGGCTGGGTGCGTGTATTTCAGGGGAGCGCGAGAAATTCTACACGCGATTGGCCTGGGTACGTGTATTTCAGGGGTGCGCGAGAAATTCTACACGCGAATGGGCTGGGTGCGTGTATTTCAGGGGAGCGCGAGAAACTCTACACGTGATTGGCCTGGGCGCGTGTATTTCAGGGGAGCGCAAGAAGTTCGACACGCGAATGGGCTGGGTGCGTGTATTTCAGGGGAGCGCGAGAAGTTCTACACGCGTTAGGGCTGGGTGCGTGTATTACAGGGGTGCGCGAGAAATTCCACACGCGAATGGGCTGGGTGCATGTATTTCAGGGGAGCGCGATAAATTCTACACCCGAATGGGCTGGGTGCGTGTATTTCAGGGGAGCGCGAGAAACTCTACACGCGATTGGCCTGGGCGCGTGTATTTCAGGGGCTCGCGGGTGGTTTCACACACTCGCCTACAACACGTATTCATGGAAACGAACGTGGCCAATCCGGAAACACGTACGCCAGCAGGAAGCAGGCGTACGTTGACCCGCACAGCATAAAAGTGCGCGCAAACAACAAACAAGCCCAGACGCCAGGATGAATATACCGTTCCTAGCAGCAGTGGCCGTGGGATATCGCAGGAGGAGGAGGATAGTCCGGCCAGAATTTTTACACCCAGAACCAGCCTTTTTGGGATGCCTGATGACCAGGTGTATGGGAGGTACAGGTTTCCACCTCACATTATACTCGACCTGGTCAGTGAGTGGGAGGATGACCTCACATCACCCACCCTTTGCTCCCAAGCCCCCTGGAGAAGGTCCTCAATGTACTGCACTTCTTGGCCACTGGATCATTTCAGCGGACAAGTGCCATAGTGGGTGGGGTGTCACAGGCCACCCAGTCACGCTGCCTACACCAGGTCTTGGCCATCATCACTGCACGCCCATCAGTCCGCAGGCACATATACCTGCCCAGAACACCTGCAGAAAGGCAGGCTGTCGCACAGGAATACTACAGGGTGGCACAATTCCCCAAAGTGCTAGGCGCCATTGATTGCACCCATGTGGCTCTACGTCCCCCCAGGGCAACTGAGCACATATATAGAAACTGCAAGCACTGGCATTCCATCAACGTCCAGGTAGTATGTGATGCCAAGGGAATCATCACCTCAGTATATGCAAACTATCCAGGCTCCACCCACGACAGCTTCATCTACAGAATGTCTACCCTAAACCGGGACATAGAGGCTGGGCGGCATGGCGATACATGGCTGCTCGGTGAGTATAAATGCCACTGCGCATGCATGCATGTCAGATACTGAGTAATGTCACAACACCACTAATTATACCCATCACCACCTCCCCAGGGGACAGTGCCTACCCTCTCAGCATCCACATGATGACGCCAATTCGGAACCCCACCACGCCACCCCAGGTAAGATACAACACAGCCCACATTGCAACCCGGGGCATAGTGGAGCGCACATTCGGAGTGCTCAAGTCACGCTTTCGCTCCCTTGACCGTTCTGGCGGGCAGCTGTTATACGCTCCCCCAGTAGTGTGCAGGATCATAGTGGCAGCATGTGTCCTGCACAACGTTGCAACACGCCGGGGCCTGGCCGTGGACATGGTGGTGCCCCCACACCCCCAACCACATGCACGCCTGCTGCGCATGGGAGGGGAAAGGGCACGGGGGGAGGCAGCCCGTACGCAGCTGGTGGCTAATTACTTCACATAAAATCACACCCTGGCACATACCAGCTGACAATCAATGATGACTCATTCTGACAAAGATGATGCCTCAATGGAGAGTCACCTGTCACAACCATACCAGCCTGAGACTGTACATCTGGAAGTGTACCATTGTGTGCCACCCTACCTACACAAACACCACCAATGCTGTGTCATCAAAAGACACACCTCAATGATGCCAATATCACTACCACCATCCAAGATACTACATGACAACAGTGCCATGTCACCCAACACCTCCCCCCCAGACCCCCATCCATGTCCCCCTGCACTCCCACCCCCCAGCAGTGAGGGGCACCTGCCAGCAGGGCCACACTCATATCCACCATGGCATGTCATGCAATGTGAGAGCAAACAAATTCATACCCCAAACATGACACAAGTGCCACGAAGTACAGTGTCCCGAATGGAAACTGCCCACACACAATATGCCCACATACATGTAGAAATAACAACAAACAAGACCAAATACTAAAGGATACGTTGACCTACAACCTGATAATGCCAGCACATCGACCACCTCTTACTGTACAGTGTTGGTGCCAGCCACATCTGTGAGTGCACTGCTTACAACATGAACTCCATCTCCAAAGTAGACGGGCTTGTGAAGACATGAGGACTGACCCTGCAAATTAGGAGGGAGACATGGAAGCACAAGCACACATCAATACACCATGCAGTGTACAATACTACTACAATATGCATTAGGAATGTATACACAGTATTGACTACAGACTGGCCACATAGCTCATGGGAGTCCAATGTCACTGTCACTTGGGCACACCCTTTGCAAGCCCATGGAAACGGGAAGCAGGAGGGGTGTGTGTCTCACGAACCCAAGCATCTAACCCAAACTCAGGACAAGCCTGCATGTGCCCAACGGAATACAGTGGAAGCCCACGGGAGCCACACAAGGCAACACACTGCACCTCAAAAATCAAATATCACAAATCAAAAATGGCCATGTGGGGGTCAGGGGGGTGGGGGAGGCCACCCAGGAGGTCCGAGGACAGGATGCTCACCAACAGCCACCTGGGTGAATGTTGCGAAAATAAAACACCTCCATGGGCTCATGGCCTGCACGGCTACTGATTTGTGGGAGAATCACTGCTGGATTCGCTCTCCTCAACCTCTGCTGCTGCCACAGGAGGTGGTGGTGCTATGGGAGGCAGCCGACGCAAAGCCCTGGTTTGGTCCTCCATTGCAGCAAGCATGTGGGTCTGGAAGGCCTCGTTCTGGAGGGATATGGTGCGGAGATCCCCATGCAACACCCGACGTGTTGCCCGGACCTCCGCCCGAGTTGCCTGCATCTCTGCTGAGAGCGTACGGGTGAGGCGCTCCAGCAGCTGTTCTGTCCTGGTGACAGTAGAAGCCTCAAGGTCCAGTAGAGTCTGCCTGAGATGCTGGACCTCTCCCCTCAGGGCTTCCCTCTGTCCCTGGGCATCTAGAGAAATTGATTCCCTCAGATTGTCCAGGGCCGCCTGTCTGTCCATGTTGGACGCCAACATGTCCTCCCTTACTGATTGGCAAATGGAGGCTGTTGCCTGCTCTAGTAGCTCCCTCTGCCTTTCTGGGGGGACAATGGAAGTGGCCACCCTGTCCATGGCTTGAGCAATCATTTCAGATGATGCTGCCTGTTGGTTGGCCATACCATATATGGATTGCTCCCATACGGTATTGCCAGGTGGCGGACGGCCACCGCGTTGGCGGGCACCACACCTGTCTGGGGCAAGGCGAACTGCGCCTCGCTGTGTCGGCACTGCCTGAGGCTGCAGGACTGCATTTCCCCTCTGATCTGCTGGCCCAGGAACAGGATCAGATGTTGCGGAGTGTGGCCCTGCATCCGTAACCACCACAGGCGCACCTACCAACACTGACATCCCCATAGTGGGCTCTACCCCTGGTGCAGGTGGGTCGGACAGAACAGTATCCCTTCCATGATCACATACCTGCGAATCCACATGGGTCTCATCCGAATCAACACTTGTGAAGAGTTCTGGGGAGGTGCACCCATATACAGCCCTGGAGAGAATGCCCTGCAGCAGGAGTGGGTTCTCACCCACCAACACACCACGTCCACCACTTGTGCTCGGACGTGTCAGGGATCCCTCCTGGGTGAGCACCATCTCCTCACCCTCAACAGCATCAAGTGCGTCATCCTCTGAAAAAACATGAAAGACAGAAAATGGAAACAAGCATTAGCACCATGGCACACAATTAGGCCAGACAAGCTACAGAAGCAGTACATGATAGGCACATGTCCCACATGACTATGACCCTCCCATGCATGCACAGTCACTGAGTTGGAAGGGGAGGCAAATGTCAGACACTGATGGCACCAAGATGGAAGGGCAACACATCAGATGCATGCTGGCTAGCAGTGCCATCCCACAGTTGGCATGTACCATAGGTATGTCATATTTGTGAGAATAGGGCAGAGTGATGTGCAATAGAACTGGGGGTATTTAAACAATCAGCCGGAACGTGCACAGCAAAATACGGTACAATGTTCAATGTTGTTGCATGTTGCCACTTCAAGGTCAACTGGCGCAATATAGTGGCAAATGCCTGCTGTGTCCAGAAGGGACACTGCAATACCCAAATCCCGGGGGGCTAAATGCATTGGATGAAGCACATGGGTGACCCAATCCACTCAGGCACACACACCCTGACCTGGCACCCACCCTGGACCCCTCCCACATGCAACGTACACATGGATCACACACACATGCATGTGCACTCACCGGACAATGCCTCCCACACCTTGGATCTGCTCCTCTGTGACGTAGGTCCCAGCAACATTCTCATGTAGAGTGAGCTCAATGTCCTCTACTGGAGACCCACCTCCAGTCACCAGAGTTGCGGCATGACTTGAGGCCAGCTTACTCTTTGCCCTGCGCTTTAGGTCATTCCATCGCTTGTAGCACTCAGTAGCTGTGCGCCTCATAAACCCAAGGGAAGTTATGCTGTCCGCGACGGCCTGCCAGTGTGCCTGACGCCGAGCAGGTGTGATCCTAGACCCTGGAGTGCTCAACATTTCGGCGTCATGATCGGACACATACTGCACAAGTTGATTCAGTTCGGCATCATTGAAGCTAGGCTTCCTCGGCGTGCCGGACTGTGTAGCCGTGTCTGGGGCATCAGCCTGTAGTGCACGAGCACTCTTCCTCTTCCTCTTGTGAGGTGGTGGGGACTGTGAGTGGCATATGCTGCTCTGGCCACTCGGGGCAGGAGCACCGGTGGACTGTGTGGTAGTGTGCAATGGCACACTGACCATCTGACTACCTGCAAGCATTAGCTCGAGTGTGATAGTGGCAGGGGGAACCTCAGACTGACGGACTGGGACCAACACTGTCCTGGCTGGGGGAGACAGAGCTGGGGTGGACGGAGCTGCAGCTGCCCCTGCAGCCTTCCCACCCCGCCTACTTGGGGCAGCTGATGACATGGCTGCCCCTGATACACATGGCCTGGTGACACTGACTGGCACGGCCACCCGTGGCCTAGACTTGGGGACCTGGAAATCAGCCTCGGAGTCAGCCTGTGCCAGGTCAGGTGCCACAATGGACGGGTCCAACAAGGGCTGAGCATCGATGGTGTCAGCCACGTTTTCCTCAACCATGGGGGGGGGGGGGGGAACATGGGTCTCCCTGACTGGTCCTCCACACGTGGGGTGCTAGGGGTAGCCTGCAAATCCCGGCCACGTCCCCTACCGCGCCCGCCACGCCCACCTCTTGAGGGTCGGCCACCTTTGCCACCCTTACCTCTTGCTCGCCTCCCAGACATGGCACTGATGTAGCTGTGCGTATGGGAGTAGCAGGGAAGTATTGTCCTGGGCAATTGGGGGTCAAAGGGGTAGGGTACTAGATGGTATTCGTACCCTAGTGCACTTGCAAGGCTGAATGGAACCCCTGGGGAAAGATGACGGGTCACGCAAAGCACAGGCACCCCAATAACAGAAAATGACGTGCAAGCGACCCCTCGTAGACCACGTGCGTGGAAACAAAAACACGCACTACGCTGTGGCACCCAGAAACACAATAATGAACGTATGCGTGTCACACGCAGCCTACAATGACCTCTGAAGGGGTACGCGACACACGGGGCAAGCACTGTTGGAAAATAGGTGCGCAACTCACCGTCTGCCAGGAAAAAGTGCGTGTAGTAGACGCGCGTGCGCGCCCACCCGTTGGCAACACCCCCGCCAATAGAAGAATTGTACGCTGTCAGAGGAGACAGGATTACAGGAGAAGTGACCGCTGTCTGAGGAAACAGGTCCAGAGAAAAAGAGGAAAAGAAAAACTGACAGAGGTAACAGGGAGTACGGACGCGAAACGCTGTGAAGTAATTCGCGTGTGAACCGACAAGAAGTACAGATTTCACCCACTCGCTCTCCACGAAAAGCACGTACAAGGAAATTACGTCCTACACGTACCTTTTAAACCGGACCACACGTCCAACGTCACTTCCGCGTATACGTGCTAAGGACCTATTACAAGAGCTGATACTAGGACGTGCAGTTCACGTCACAGACGCGCCTGCGCTGTAAGGGACTTTGGTCCAATGGATTCGCGTACCCAGCCAAAACGCGTGTACAACTTCTCGCGCACCCCTGAAATACACGCACCCAGCCCATTCGCGTGTAGAATTTCTCGCGCTCCCCTGAAATACACGCACCCAGGCCATTCGCGTGTAGAATTTCTCGCGCACCCGTGAAATACACGCACCCAGCCCATTCGCGTGTAGTATTTCTCGCGCTCCCCTGAAATACACGCACCCAGGCCAATCGCGTGTAGAATTTCTCACGCACCCCTGAAATACACGCACCCAGCCCATTCGCGTGTAGAATTTCTCGCGCTCCCCTGAAATACACGCACCCAGGCCATTCGCGTGTAGAATTTCTCGCGCACCCCTGAAATACACGCACCCAGCCCATTTGCGTGTAGAATTTCTCGCGCTCCCCTGAAATACACGCACCCAGGCCAATCGCGTGTAGAATTTCTCGCGCACCCCTGAAATACACGCACTCAGCCCATTCGCGTGTAGAATTTCTCGCGCTCCCCTGAAATACACGCACCCAGGCCAATCGCGTGTAGAATTTCTCACGCACCCCTGAAATACACGCACCCAGCCCATTCGTGTGTAGAATTTCTCGCGCACCCCTGAAATACACGCACCCAGCCTATTCGCGTGTGGAATTTCTCGCGCACCCCTGAAATACACGCACCCAGCCTATTCGCGTGTGGAATTTCTCGCGCACCCCTGAAATACACGCACACAGCCCAAACGCGTGTGATACTTCTCGCGCACCCCTGAAATCCACGCACCCAGGCCAATCGCGTGTTACCGCGAAACCCGTAATACACTTTCCCCGCTTTGGCAGTCCGGTAAACTGGTCAAGGTTTGGCGCAGCCCTTTGCGATGTTTTAGCGATTTTGATGGCTTTTCCTTGTGCGAGGGCGTTCTTGGGGGCGTAACTGGCGCTGCTGCAGGGTCGCTGCGCCACTCTGCGCCACGGCTTGTTTTGGAGGATTAATCCATGAATACGATGTGCGCTGAAATTGATTTTATCGCATGCGGCTGGCGCAGACATTCGCACGGGAACACTCGGCGCCAGCCGCGTGCGATACTTTTGACTGTATTTCCATGAATCGGCCTGATAGTTCGTAAGAGTTCAAATGTCTGACTTTCACTCTTGTCCGATTCCTTGCAGGTTGCAGCTTGACCCTAGTGAAGAGTTCCTCGTGGCAACTGGCAATATTCAGGTAAGGATTTGTATTATCCAACCCAGTTCGATAAAATAAAATAATGTCAGTATGTAACCTGTTGCTTTCTCCCTTATTCAGGTGCTGAGAGGAATTATGAAGTCTCTGGGAATAATACCTCCGGCGGTGAAATTAGGTAAGTCTATTGTGGTGAGGAGGATTCCCCTTGTTTGTCCCTTTGTTTCACCTTGCTGTCTTTTGTTTCCCCTTAGGGGCCGGGGTACGGCGAAGATGCGGTGGAGGCTGCGCCGACCCGTGAAGAGGAATAGTACCCCTGGCGGTAAAATCAGGTAAGTCTATGGGGGTAACTAATAGTGCCTCTGTTTATTCCCTTGGCTCATCTTGCTGTTCTTGTGTTCCCCTTAGGTGCCGGAGTGCGGCGGCAACATGCAGAAGGAAGTGGTGAATAGTGAAGATGCTGCGAAGGCCGGTGAGTTCAGCGCGATGCTGCAGCAGGCGAGGCGACGCGCATAAAATAACTTCTTTCTTCCAGCTCGAAGGAGCGTTGGATCGGGAATTCAGGTAAGGATCAAAGGTATTGCTCTTTTTCTAACCTTTTCTCCTTCTTTCTCCCTTTTTCTAGGAGCTCCAGACTCAAGGCGGGCGTGGCAGAAGACTGGATGCAGACTTACAGGTACGGTGAGAGTTACGCTGCTGGATGCAGAATAACGTGAAGCGTGTGCTGCTCTTCGGGCGTGGTTTAAATAGCCTCCAAAGTAGTCCCAGGTAAGTATTCCTCCCCGACCCCACCCGAGTAAAAAATAGTCCCTAGGTAAAGTAGTCCCTTCCAAGCCTCTTTTGGCTTGGAGCTCTGCAGCATGGCCTGCATCAGGTAAGTTTGCAGCATGGTCTGCATCAGGTAAGTTTTAATCTATGAGCCTGGCGCCTATGGCGCCAGGACTGACTCTCCATATGAGCCTGGCGACATAGACGCCAGGACCACACCCAAATGGCCCCTAGCAGGGGTTGTTGGGCTTGCTTGGAATAACTTGATGCCTGCTTCCGGGGCTGCTGGACTTGATCTGGATCCCCGGGGGTAGGCATCATGACAGTCGTTGATTCTGGTATCAAAAAGGGATCTGAGCCCAAACGAAGGAGAGCAAGTTGAGAATATTGTGGAAAAGGGGATCTGAGCCCAGACAAAGGGGATACATGGTCCGAGCCCGAACGAGGGAGACCGAATTGTGAACATTGTAGAAAAGGGGTCTGAGCCTGGACGAGGGGGACCTGTGGTCCGAGCCTAAAGGAGGTAGACCAGTCTTGAACTTGTGAAAGTGAAACCCTGACAAAGGAAACAAACGTTTGTGTTTTGTTTGCTGCGTCAGGCCCTCTGCAATAAGGGACTTACATTGCGAGAGAGACTTTGGCAAAAGGCCATGATGCCTATGTGTTGAACTGTTACCCCGTTGCTAAGAAGAGACTGACATTGCGAGAGAGACTTTGGCGGAAGGCCCTGATGCCAATGTGTTGAACTGTTACCTCATGGCCAAGAAACCAGAGTGTGCGCAAAGACTGCACGTGCCGCTTTGCCCCATGCTGAAAACGTGGGGCAGTGAAGCTAACTGTTGAACTAACTACCCTGACATATCATTTCTTGAACACTTTTCTTTTACATACATTGTTATCCTACACCATTTTGTATTTAGATGTAAGGATTGGCAATAGGTTTATTAGTATAGGCTCTTTTATTTTTACAGACTCAACCAGGACTGCATTTTTATTATTGGTTGCTTGTAGCTTGCTCCCATCTTTAAATTTTGGTTTAGATAGGCGTTTTACCAACCCATTGAAGTTCAATAAACACTCTTGAACGTTGATCACTTGTGTCTGTCTTCACTGTTTGATACCATGCCTTCCTTACAGATCCCGATCATAAAGGTAAAACACAATCAGTTAAGAGGTCTACTTCATTCACCTTTTCTGGTAACAAGGGCCAACGGAAGGATATACTTTCAAGAGGGATGTGAATGTGATTCAGTAGCAACCCAGACAGTAATAGTACAACAGTGCAAAATAAAGGTAATGCCCAATCAACGTTTTAAACATATATATGCATATATCAAAAAAAGAGAGGAAAATGAACCGCACTCTCCGCAGTCAATTAGAACAGTGAATGCCCAATTTCCAAACGGAAAAAGCACTGCGCACGACACTAGAAAGGTCATAAAAAAGTTATTTAATGTTGCACAAAGAAATTCTTTAAAATAAACAAAAAATACAAAGTATAGCTGGAACAGTAGCAAGAACAGAGGCAGGACGCCTGTCAAAACGGCCCGCACACAACGCGTTTCACACTCAACTGAGTGCTTGGTCACGTGAAAAGACAAGGGACTAAAGCATCTTAATAGTTGTTACCAATATAGTCCTTTCACTATGTCTATGGAACTCGAAAAAGTGCCTAGACAGATGGAGAGAGCAGCGGCCATGATGGAATGAAATGCCATAAAAAAACACCAGAAATCGGACAGCACATAAACAAATGAAAGCGCTGTAAACAGGGTCATAGAAACAGCAAAATAATGGAACTCCAATGTGCACATTTCATGGCAGGCAGCACTGCAATTCCAATGTCAGTAGTAATAGTCAGGCAGTGTATATAGACACACGTAATTCCAAGTGGAAGCGCAATGTATTAAATAGCCACATGAGAAGATGAATGGCATAAAACTTGATCCTCTTTAGAAAAGGTATACATTTGTAATTCCATTTAACTGGAGATAAAGTGCATATGCAAGATGTTATAGCAGCAAAATAAAAGTGCAAATATGCAAAGTGCATACACAGGCAATAATAGCAGCAAATTAATGTGCAAATATGGATTGCAGATATAGCAGCAAAATAGAGATGCAAACAATGCAAAGTGCATACACAGGCAATAATAGCAGCAAGGTAATGTGCAAATTGGAGTGCAAATAATGCAAAATGCATACACACACAATAATAGCAGCAAGGTAATGTGCAAAAGTGCAGAGCCACGGTCACGGTAAAATTGCATATACAGAAAGAAATTTTCAACATTCTGGCTGATGGAATAAAATGCAATTGCATGGCATTTGTAGCAGCATAATGAAGTACAAATGCAGTGGTTGAAAGATAAAAAAAATGTGCATGATATAGTAATCTGGCCCCATAAAAAGATGAAATAAAGTGCAAGTGCATAACAGCGTAATACTGTGCAGATATGCCGGGCCTAAAATGCTAAATGTCAGCATCATTAAAAAATATCTAACAACTTTAATACTGTGCAATTGTATAGGAACCAGAGTGACAACAATAAATACACATAAAATGACAAAATCCATGGCTAATCAATTAAGAGGAAAAGATGTAAAAACATTATTTGTGCCTAGAGAACAAGAATCTAACATGGGCAGTAAGGATAAGGATCAACTACTATTAGCCAATATCAAAAATAGTAGTTAATACTAGTGCCGAACTCAAAAGCCATAATACACTGCAGGACTACAGACACAAGAAAGGCCGAGTTACATAGACAAGAGAAAGAAAAGAAAAATAAACAAGGACAATAAAGAGCTCAAGTCCCTAAGGGTCGTGCTACAGCAAAGAATAAAATAGTTGAACATAGACAATCTGAACACTATAACACAGATGAAGTAAGATGTAAAGTAATACAGACAGGCCAAGGAAGTAATATATTAGGAGAAAGAATTATCAACAAAGAAAGCCTACGTCAAGACAACAATTGCAAAGGGAGAAATGACAGAGACATAAACCATAACTACCAAATTTAAGTCCCCAAAAATGTATAAAGCTCCTCATCAAGGTTATGTCCATAGGGAAACTTGGTATCAAGATCCAAGATAAAGCGTGTTTCCAGTTGTCTCAATTTTAGGATGCGGTCTCCACCTCTAGGACGGATAGGAATATGTGCAACCGCAAAGAATGTAAGCAGATTAACATCATTCTCGTGCTCCTGCTGGAAGTGTTTGGCCATGGGGTACGCGGGATCCAAGTTTTTGATAGCCCTAAGATGCTGGAGAATTCTGAGCTTAAGCTTGCAGGTAGTACTCCCCACGTACCACTTCTTACATGGACACGAGAGGACATAAACAACAAAAGTAGTGTCACAGTTAATGGAATGATTAATGATTTGATTGCATTTAGTGATGGGATGCAGGAAGGATTTACAAGGGATGGCATGTGCACATGCTTTACATTTAGCACATTTGGTAAAACCAATCGGGGACACCGCCAACCAATTTGAAAAGGGAGGACTGAAAACACTAGGAGACAAAAAGCTGGAAACAAGCTTGTCTTTGAGCAAAGGTACTCTTTTGTACGTAATGGTAGGACGTTTACAGAGTAAAGGGCATAAATCTTTATCTAGGATCAACACACGCCAGTGTCGTTCAATGATCTTACGGACACTGTGAGAAGCATTGTCAAAGGAGACAATGAGTCTGGGTTCATCATCTACTAAGGTCTTATTAGTTTTGGTGCCATACAATAGTTGGTCCCTAGACAGTCCTCGGGCTTTAATATAGGCCATTTTAATGATGCGTTTGCTATAACCTTGTTGCAGAAAATCAATGGCCATGCGAGCACAATGGTGGTCAAAAGATGCCAAATCAGTACAATTCCTATGGTAACGGATAAATTCACCGTACGGAATACTTCTTTTGCACAGTACTGGGTGGCAGCTAGTAGCATGCAGTGGTAAACCAGTATTAGAGGGTTTCTTGTGTAAGACAGTGTGGAAGCCAGCTGTATCTAAAGTGACTACCACATCAAGATAGATCACCTCGGTGGTGCTGTGACATTCTGTAAAGCATAAATTGGTTACATTGGTGTTAATACTTCTCACAAACAACTGCCAATCAGTTTCGCTGCCCTTCCAAATAACAAAAATGTCATCAATGTAACGCCACCATGCCACAATTTGAGGAGGGAAGCTAGATGCAAACAAATCGCATAGAAATGTAGCCTCCCACCAACCCATTGTCAGATTCGCATATGATGGGGTAAAGGTACTACCCATAGCAGTTCCCCTAACTTGTCGGTAATAGGCACCATCAAACAAAAAAACATTGTTAGTAAGGCAAAAAAGCAACATCTCCAGAATCATCAAACTATGTCCATGATGATTCAGTATATATATATATATATATATACACACTTTAATTAAACACACCATCTGCAAAAATAACTAAATAGAACAACACTATACACAAAACCCACCTCTGAGTAAGAGTAAAGATCGCAAAATGCAGCACTACAAGTAATGAATCAGGGATGGAAGGCAAGTATAAACCACAATGCTGCTCATTCGGTCGGGTGGTCTGGTAAAAAAGTGCCAGTATCCGCGGTTACCAGCACTTTAACGGACTGTCTGACTACGGGTAATCAAATCCCTCATTACCACCACCAACGGCAAATGCCCTCATGGAGTCAAATGGGACTCACTGAATGTGGATTTACACTGCACCGCTGGCACTCATAATCCAGTGGCAATGCCGCAGGACCGAGTGCCGGAAACGGTATCCACATTTGCCTGTACTCTGTTGGCTCTATCGCCAGGATACTGACAGGGTCAGAATGAGGCCCAATGTTCTTTAAGAGGTTTTGTTCATGTGTGCAAAAAGGGATTAAAGGGGACTTAACCAGTCCCTAGGACCCAAAGACGGACCAAGGGTCAGTTAGCAGTGGTTCTTGGTGGTTCAACAGCATCCAAACAGAATTTTGGGCACTGTTTGTGGGGTACAAATCAGGCTTGAATGCATTGGTTGCGTTGTTCGAGGTGAGTAGCAGGTGTCGAGCTGGGGTCTAGCTGAACTTTGTTACGGTTTGAAGAAGTGCGGATCATGAGGGCCACCAGGATTGGTTCAACAGTGGGATTGGTGGCGAACATGCTGGTGACTGAATGCAATTTTCGAGACGAGTGGTCCAAAGCAGTGTCGGTTGATGTGGTTCGTTGAGGCCACCAGGGTCAGTTTCATGGCGATGAAGATTGGCAGCAAAGATGCTGGCAGTTTGAAGGTTGGCCGAAGCAGTGTTCAGGAAAGTGCGAATCGTGAGGTCCACCAGGGTCGGTTCAACTGTCAGTTCAACAGCAAAGATGCTGGTGCCTGGATGGCAGTTTGAGTCTAGTGGCTGCAGTGTGGCACTCAAAGGTCATGGTTCGAAGGATTCCCCAGGATCTGGCCGACTGTTGATGAAAATCAGCAACGAAGATATTTGCATTTCAAAGAGGCAGTTTGAATGCAGCAGGCGCAACAAATAGCTTAAAGTTCCAGTAGGAGCAATGACGCGCTCGGCTGGCGTGGTGCAACAGTGAACTGGTTCAAGGTGCAGAACAGTGGTTTGAAGATTGGTTGAGTGCCAAAGGCAGCAACAGAGGGTCCTGTTGGTTTGACAGGATCGAACAAGCTGCAGCACGGTTCAACCGCAAAAGCATAGGAATCTTGGTTGTCTTGTCTCTCAGGTTACTGTGAATCCCAATTCAGGGATTCAAATAGCAGATCAGTCTTTGTTTTCGGGCTCTCAGACACAGAGGAGGCTGGCACACAAATACAGGCGTCCTTCAACACAGTGAGGTCCTGAGTACTGTTGTGGCTGGCAAAGAGCCAGGTCTTGTCCCAAGAGCAGTTCACTCCCCATGTGCTAAGGGGATGGTTAGGGGACAGAGCTTGCCTCTGCCTTGTGCACTCAGTTTTCCCCTCTGACGGAGGGCTTTGGAAAGACCAACTCTCACAACAGAGGTCCAATGATTTCCTCCTCATGGATTCAAAAGTGAATCCAAGAAAGAGTCAGAGACCATTTATTTTAAAGGCAAAGGCCTACAGGTGATTGGACAAAAGCAAGCCTGCTTTAAGGGTCCAATCCTTGTCCTTGGAATCAAGTGGACCTTGCCTTATGACAACACACCCAAAGTGCTTTGTGCTACAGGAAGATGAGGGGACAGGAAGGAAATAGAGGCAGAGAGAAACAAGATCGCAGAACCTTCCTCCAGCTTTTAGGAACTCCCTCTGTCTACACTAACCCCACCCCCTTACTTTTCATTAGATCAAAGGCTCTTTGATATGCAGCACCCTGGTGTAAGGCTACTCCTTTTCTGGATGGGTGTGGCCTTTAAATCCGATTCCCAGGACAGCTGTGGAGTGCCAGTATCTGTGGTGAGGGTGTTACCTGTCCTTACAAAGGATCAAAGAGAGGCAAACCCTGGGCTACAGTCTTGCTAGCAGCATCAAGGATAGACTGGCTGGGGAGAATACACCTAATCCTTTCACAGCTCAGCTGGGCTCACAGGGATGACACGTGTGATATCAAAATGCTGTGGCTTGGATAATTATGAGAGATGCTAGCCACCATACTTCAAACTCAGGTATGGCTTCTTTTTGAAAGTTTAATGTCGCACCAGGATAGCATTCTTATAGGTATGTGGTTTTTGGAACAGAGGTGCATATCTTAAATGCAGCCCCTGCATTGCAGAAACTTGGCTGCCACTGCAGCTGTCAAATGGGAAATTGTGACCTCTAAACCTGCTCTGTGCCACTAGGGAGCAGGCACTGCAGATCAGGCTACTGATGCAACAGGCACAAGTGTACACTATGCCTTTGGTGTGGAGCTTATGAAATGGAGATTTGATTAGCAGACTCCCCTTTTGGAGATGTATTTACCCATATCCTTTTTTTGTTTTAATAAAAGAAAGTGTCTTCTCCACCCTGGACAGATGGCAATCTGTCACACCTAATCCTAATTCACAGAAGATTTTAGGAATGGTTCACAAAAGTCTTTACTTCCTTTATATTGGCAGGTATGTTAACATACGTTGTGCACAGATGTGGAACTTGTGCATGTATAATTTACTCCAAGGCAAGAAAAGGTGGGAATTCACAGAGGCATCTTGGGGTGTGTCAAAGGGGTGCTTAAATAGAGAAGAGGTACATGCCACGTACGTGTAACAGCCCCAATGCATTGGTGTGTGCCAGGGTAAGCCGTGAGGTGAGTAGTCATGGCAGGAGCAAGGTCGAGAACCTGAAGGCTCTCCCCATTTCCTGCTACCCGGGTTTCTCAGGGTGATGTGAAACATACACAGTAGCAAATTGCACTGGATTTATTTGTGGAAACCTTTTCCAGGTATAAGTTATGACCAGATGCCATACCATATCATATCACATGTAGGTGTAATTTAAGTCTGCCATAACCCTTTTTTCCGATCATCCGAATAAGTGTGGCCCAGCCTCCTCCACCCACTATCAGAAGCCCCATCATCAGAACAAGTCTGGCGCAGCCTCCTCCACCCACTCTCAGAGGTCCCATCATCAGAACAAGTCTGGCCCAGCCTCCTCCACCCACTCTCAGAAGCCCCATCATCAGAACAAGTCTTGCCTAGCCTCCTCCACCCACCCTCAGAAGCCCCATCATCAGAACAAGTTTTGCCAAGCCTCCTCCACCCACTCACAGAAGCCCCATCATCAGATCAAGTCTTGCCAAGCCTCCTCCACCCACTCTCAGAAGCCTGAACATCAGAACAAGTCTGGCCCAGCCTCCTCCACCCACTCTCAGAAGCCCCATTATCAGAACAAGTCTGGCCCAGCTTCCTCCACCCACTCTCTGAAGCCCCATCATCAGAACAAGTCTGGCCCAGCCTTCTCCACCCACTCTCAGAAGTCCCATCATCAGAACAAGTCTGGCCCAGCCTCCTCCACCCACTCTCAGAAGCCCCATCATCAGAACAAGTATTGCCTAGCCTCCTCCACCCACCCTCAGAAGCCCCATCATCAGAACAAGTTTTGCCAAGCCTCCTCCACCCACTCACAGAAGCCCCATCATCAGATCAAGTCTTGCCAAGCCTCCTCCACCCACTCTCAGAAGCCTGAACATCAGAACAAGTCTGGCCCAGCCTCCTCCACCCACTCTCAGAAGCCCCATTATCAGAACAAGTCTGGCCCAGCTTCCTCCACCCACTCTCTGAAGCCCCATCATCAGAACAAGTCTTGCCAAGCCTCCTCCACCCACTCTCAGAAGCCCCATCATCAGAACAAGTCTGTCCAAGCCTCCTCCACCCCACTCTCAGAAGCCCCATCATCAGAACAGGTCTGGCCCAGCCTCCTCCACCCACTCTCAGAAGCCCCATCATCAGAACAAGTCTTGCCTAGCCTCCTCCACCCACTCTCAGAAGCCCCATCATCAGAACAAGTCTGGCCCAGCCTCCTCCACCCACTCTCAGAAGCCTCATCATCAGAACAAGTCTTGCCCAGCCTCCTCCACCCACTCTCAGAAGTCCCATCATCAGAACAAGTCTGGCCCAGGTTCCTCCACCCACTCTCAGAAGTCCCATCATCAGAACAAGTCTGGCCCAGCCTCTTCCACCCACTCACAGAAGCCCCATCATCAAAACAAGTTTTGCCTAGCCTCTGAAGCCTGAACAGCAGAACAAGTCTGGCCCAGCCTGATCCACCCACTCTCAGAAGCCCCATCATCAGAACAAGTCTGGCCCAGCCTCCTCCACCCACTCTCAGAAACCCCATCATCAGAACAAGTCTGGCCCAGCCTCCTCCACCCACTCTCAGAAGTCCCATCATCAGAACAAGTCTGGCCCAGCCTCCTCCACCCACTCTCAGAAGCCCCATCATCAGAACAAGTCTGGCCCAGCCTCCTCCACCCACTCTCAGAAGTCCCATCATCAGAACAAGTCTTGCGGCCTCCTCCACCCACTCTCAGAAACCCCATCATCAGAACAAGTCTGGCCCAGCCTCCTCCACCCACTCTCAGAAACCTGGGGCCCCCACCACCAGCAGACACTTGGCTTCTTCAGGACCCGCGGATACTCTACTATGGTGAGCCGTGAATCCATCAGATGACTTGCAGACCGGTCTTACACTAACTAGTTCACCGCCCCAGGCAGAGCATCCATGATGTGTGCGGAATGAGGCTTGCAAATCATTTTTTCTATCCTTAAAGTCATGAGTCAGCGTTCACAAGGCCTTTGTTTACACATTGCTTCATCATTTAAATACAGTGTGCACAAACCCTTCACAATTATTAAGGGGTGGAGAAAAAGTGTGATTTTTTTTAAAATGTCTACCCGTTCATGTGATCTAAGCGCTTCCATTGCCAAATAAATCGCTAGGATATTCACTGCTCAAAGTCACGTTTTAGAAGAAGAGGGAACTTACAAGACCTAGGTGGAGTCTACCTCTTGCACAGAACTGAAGTGCTTGAAAGTGCAGAAGTACCGCACGTTGCATCGTGGTTTTATTACAGAAAAAAGGAGTATAAACAAAAATATTGAAATATTGCAAAGAAGGAAAATCACAAAATAGAAGGCATTTATCTTGAATAAACTAAAAGAATGAATTTACTGCATAAATAATACACTGAAAAAACGTGCAAGACAGATACAAGGCGGTGGCAAGATACTCATTTACACGAAGGTTGTACGTTACATAGTTACAGTGACAAGTTGTACAACTAAATGGGGTTGCGAATTGCATAGTTAGAAGATGGTGACAAGTTGCTCGATTACAAGAGGTAGAGAGTTGCATAGTTACTAGATGGTGACAAGCTGCATAGTTACACTATGGTTGCAGAGGCGTAGACAGGGTAGGGCCTGAGCGGGTAAGGCCCACCCAAAATCTGTACATACCCACTCAGCAGCACTATGTGGGCATTTGCATATGTTAATGGCAGTGTGGTGGGCCCAGCTACATTAGATGCAGGCCCCACTTGTTAGACAATCCTGGCTACGCCTCTGTATGGTTGCAGTATACCTACTTACTAAACGGGACCAAGAGGTCGATAAGATGCGCAATTACGCAAAGGTTGCGATGTACATAGTTACTAAAAGGTTCTGAGTTACAAAAGGTACAAGGTGCATCATGAGGTAAGACAAAGAGATTTAAATCGAGAGAAAAGTCTTTCGAGGCATGTCCCTCTTACTAGTTCCATATTAAAGCATGTTGGGTCTGCAGGATCACAGTAAAGCATGAATGGGGAACAGTTAACAATAAGTCACAAGGCGCAAGGCGGCAAAGCCGCACCCTGTGGGGCTGGGGACTACATCAGGGCATATGATGCTAGGTTTAGAAAGGTGTAGTGTCACTAAACTGTGTATGAGACCGGCATTCTAGGGACAGTGGAGGATTGTCATGGTCATGAGTTGCAGGGACAATGCCCTGGGTAGAGAGCAGGGTTTTCAGGCACGTGTAGACAGACCAGTGCAGTTGTTCAGAAAAGAGTTACGAGTATCTTGTCTGGTTGTCATGAACTTGACTATTCTCTGCTGTAGTGAACTGCACACACTTACCAGGTGATTTTCTCTTCTGCAGTTGCTACACTTTTGCCCTAGCGCAGGGCACTTCAACCCTTCATCGTGCGGGAATGGTAAGCTGCATCGGTAACATCATCCCTCGAGCCGTAGCATCTTGGATATGTGTTGCTCATGTATCTGCTACTCCCCTCATGGGACACTTGAAAGACTTGCTCGCCTTTTCCTCCTTTGCCTGATTCTATCTGAGTGGCCTGAGCCTCAGCCCTAGCTTCTGTTCTTGCCATTAATAGTATGGTGGCAAGAGGTAGGCGTTCTCTTCGAAATTCCTTTCAGAATTCAGATGACAAACAAGCCCCAATGATCCTGAGCTGTGAGTCAGATGGATTCTATGAAAATGCCCCAGTATTTCTGGCAGCATACATTTGCCTGCTGGTGCAAATTCCGGGGATCCCTATCCAGTTCACCAGCTTCATGTGCCAGCAAAGAGCAGGCTGTCTCCATAGGGATCATTAAACACTGCCTGCCTAGCACACATGGCAGGGAGCGTTTACTCATTTGCATGGTGGAGTGCAAATTTGCAAGACAAATTACCAAAATGTGTAATAAGGAGCCTGTGTGCATGTGTGCCTATGTGCATGTCTTCATGTATCATTTTTATAGAGTGAGCGTTCAACACACAAAGTGAAGAGAACACAAACAGCATGGTATCAACTACCCTTCTGTAGAAGACCAAGCCTTTCCTATCAGACGTCATCTTTATATTCTTCGCACAGGACCTGGTCTTATCTCACCTGGACAGTGGGAACTCCTGCTCACCAGCCTCGCCATCGCCCTGCAGCAGCGGTGAGCAGTGTCTGCACGTCAATGTGCAGCCCATAGGTCTCTGCAAATATGACCGCATTATGCCCGCACTCATCAAACTTCACTAGCACCCATCCATAGTGCTGGAAATAGAGACAAGTTACTGTGGGAGGCCCCCCATCTTGGTCGGAAAAGGAGGGATGGCGGTGGTGGGTGAAAGGGGGAGATATGTGGTCCGGCTGATGGGCAAAGTCAAAGTCAAGTGGCACTCCATCTCTTCAAGAGACACAATCATGGCAATTTGCATAAAAGCAAAGAGCATTTTGGGAATATAAGAATTACTGCTTTTAACATTATAAATATGTCTGTGGTAGTGATTCAGCATGAAACCCTTATGATCAAGTAATGCAAATTGGGCGCTCTGTTCTTTTCATTTCTCTCACTACTCACCCTAACAGAAAAATGTACCCATTTGGACAGCGTGAGCACAGGATGTGAATTTAAAGAAAGATACTTGGACTGTGCTCACGCTGTCCAAATGGGTACATTTTTCTGTTAGGGGACAGGGTGAGCACAGGATGTGATACTTGGACTGGACGCAGGAAGTCTGGAATGGAGGAGGGGGGAGGAGGTGATGCTGAATCGGTTGAAGATAGGGCATGTGGGGCTGAATGACGGTCTGCATCGAGTGGGGAAGCGTGAGTCGAGGGACTGTGCAGTGTGTGGGGTGCCTGAGACTGTGGGACATGTTTTGCTTAGGTATGAGAGACATGTTGTGGAGAGAGAATTGATGAGGGTTCGGTTGTCTGCCCTGGGTGTGGCTGAGATGAGTGGGAAGGCTTTGCTGGGAGGTGACGCGGTGAGAGGCAGGAGGAGGAGCAGTGTGTTGTTGGATTTTGTGAGACAGACGGGGCGGTGGGAGGAGTTGTGAGTTTATGTGGGCTATGTGTTGATTGGTGGGTTGGTGCACATCCTCCTATTGGATGGGGAAGCGCCTGCGTGGGTCCGCCCACGCATTCAGTAATTAAGAAGAATAAGAAGATACTTGGACTGTTTCTACATGGGGGTTATAGTAAATTAATTATTCAGTCTTCTGAAGCCTGCTTATGGATAAGAGACCCAGCTCAGCAGCATGTTTGGGGGACTGCTGGCCTAACCTAGCCATGGTGGTTTTGGTCCTGTGATGGAATGGTTCTCCAGCAAAACGAACTTTGCCTGAGCTTTGTTCCAGCCCATTTCCTACCATGCCCATCAGCATAAATTCAGCTGCATAATATACAAAGACGCTCTCACTATGCACACTCCCTCCTCATACCAGAAAGACACAATCAGGATCTATGGCTGTCAATTTAGCAAGAAAGCAAATGCAAAAAGGAAGAACTGGGAAACAGGCTTCCTTTGAGCTATGCCCCAAGTCTGTGGAACCGCAAACCTGTCAAAATCAGACTTGCTCCTACCCTCATGCAATTCATAAAAAAAAGGAGGGAAGATAGCTCATGGAGGATAGCTCAGGGTCAACACACTCGTCTTGGAAGCAAGACGACACTGAGGCATTATAAATAACCAATTAAATTAAAATTAAATCAAGACCATCCTCTACAAGGAACGTCTTCTTTCCATGCCGTATTATACACCACATGGCCACCCAGTCCAGTATCTCTGATGACGAATATCCTCTCACCCACTCTCAGCAGCGTGCCCCACTCACAGCAAATGTTATCAATTCCCAGCTATCTTAAATGGCACGCAAACAACAAGCTCCCAGAACCAACTAATGTGTGCCCTTAAACCCTACAAATAAACTCAGGATGGTGTGTCCCGAACCGTAGGTTGCACAGAACAAATGCTCAAAATAAAACAGAGTTAGTACACACAACAGAAATGACACGTCTAAGGTAAGGCAACAAGCTGATGAGGATCTTTTCATTGCAAACGTTCATGGCCGCATGATTGTTTCAGCAGGAGATGCATCGTATGTGTGTCAAGAGAGCTTATTATTCAATGAGACCCATAGGGCCTCATCACGACCTCGCGGTAACGCCGGCGGTATTAGCGCGGGGGCTATTAGCGCGACCTCTATAGCCCCCGGCGCAAATAGCGCGGGATCACGAGTTGGGCGGACTTGGAAGTCCCCATTCCCCATTGAGCCCAGTCGGGAATGCCCCATTCCCCATTGGGCTCAATGGGGAAATGGCCGGCGGTATGAGCGTGAATTCTCGGCGGATTTCACACCAGCTCAGAGCTGGGTTGAAATACGCCGAGGCCCTGATTCGGCAGACGCTTAAATCCGGCGGTAATAGCGCTACCGCCGGATTTAAGGGTTACCGCCGAGGTCGTGATGAGGCAATAGTCTATTTATGGAGCCAGATTGTTATTTTCCTTTGGACTAGTGATATTTAAGGCTCCTGGTTCCAAGGTATTTATTGTTTGCACCTTTTCCGTCTGTATTTGTTCATATTTATTGTTTGATCATTTTATCTGCATGTATTCACTATGTTTGTTGCTTTGTGATAAAATAAGTTGTAACTAGTATTTGTCCACATTTAGTTACAGGAAAAAGAACACATTAGCACTTGAATGCCTGTAATGTGAACCTCCTAGAGCTGGGTTTTTGCACAAGTCAGGGGCTGCATATCTGCAGCCCAACAACTTAAAGGGGAATTGCATTCCTTTTTCCAAGCTCTCTTGTGTCACTTTGCACAGCCATTGACCTGCAATGCATGAATGACAACTTAAAGACCCAACCAAGAGACCTGCATTTCTGTTTCTTTACCATTTTTGACAACTAAAAAAATACAGAAAAGAAAACAAGTGATTTCCATATGTATTTATTTTAATAAATCAGTAAAAATGCAAAACAGGGAGCATTGGTAATGTGCATTTATGTACACTCGGCCAACAGGGAACAAGCAACTTCAGCTGTTACAGTCTACACATATTTCTTCATCTCCATGAAATTATCACAATTGATCCCTCCAAGGAAAAGCTTTTTTAAAAGACCTTTTGTCTACTTTTTTGATTTCATGTGCACACCCATGTTGCTTTCCTCCCTCATGTCACTTCTCTGAACCCTGCCCATCAGCAGAGTTAATAAGTGACTGCAACTTTCTGCCAGTGCCACGCCCTCCCAGGGATAGGTAACAGGAATGTCACGTAAGCCCTGCAGCAACATGAGTGCAATACTTTCAAAGAGTCATCTCCCTTAATCATATGTTTAAGGAAGATGAGCAATATTACTGTTAACTCTGTGTCAAGGTGCCGCATATAGACCGGGCTCTCAGTGCCGGCACCAGGCGAGTCCTGATGATGCAATTGTGAGACACAGATGGTGCCAAGGGCCCATACAGCTGTGAGCAATAAGTAAGGGAAACAGGATGCACATTTATAAGGGAGTGGGGCCAGTGCTTTAAGTGGGCAGTCTCCAAAAAGTGGGGCTGATCCGGGGACCCCCGTTCCCACCACGCCATGGCGGGACACATTATCCCGCAATGGTAGCTGCGATGGGTGGTGCACCTGCCATTTTAAAGTCAGGCAAGCTGTGACTGACAGAAGTGCCAGCCAGCCACAGCATAGCTGTAACTGGAAGTTGCAGTTTCAGCAACACTGTGGCTGGCTGGCACTTTTGTCAGTCACTGTAACTTCCTCTTGTGACTCCTCACGGGACAAAGTTATGGTCCCTTTGTTTCCCCACCCCTTCCCCAGGCCACTGACCCTCAGCGAACCTGGGGGTTCCGTGATCTAATCTGCAGATTAGAACACAGTGTCTCCAGGTTCGCCAAGGGTCAAAGACACCTCTGGCGCGGTGATCTAATCTGCTCTGCAGAGCAGAGCCCAAATCTCTGAGCCTGAGGCGTCTTCAAAGCTTTAGAAAAGATGGCTTGAATTGTGTACGTTTCAAGCCATCTTTTATAAACATAGAAATATGTGACAGGGTTCGGTACAGATTTTCGGGTTTAAAACACGGCACACCTTTTATACTTCTACCCCAAAGTTTCCTCTCCACAATTTTTTTTTGGGTGTGCATAATTGTTTCAAAGGCAAATGCGCATCTGTCGAATACACTTTCTTTGATTGGGAAAGTGCAATTGAATGCAATGTGCACATTTCACTTTGAAATGTTCACTTCCCGTGACGTCATTTCCCGTTGCATATGCGAATGAGTCATCCATTCTTTTTTCCAGGACTTGGGCGGTGCAATAGTTTGTGTACGTCCCTGGCTGGCAGAGGGCCACAGGGCATTGAGTCAGGAATAAAGAGTTGTCAAAATAAAGATTTACAAAAAAGAAGTTGCCAAAATAAAACGATTTTGTTAAATGGCATTAATTGGGTGTAATAGAAGACTAGACTTAAGCGGTGAGGAATATGGCTCGGCGCAGATAAGGAAACCGGTCTTGCCTGTAAAGGGGAGTGGTGGACGGGAGCCGCTGGGAGTAGCTTTTTTGAGATGTAATTGTAGGTCTGTGGACGATGTTTTTGAATCGATTTTTTAACCTCGATCCGGTATGACGCTTGGCTTTCTTGTTAATAATCCCTTCTGCAATCTTGGTTTTAGTTTGTTTTGGAACATCCAGTACTTAACTCTGTGTTCACATTGGCCCGAGTGAACTGGATGAAACAAACCGTAGGCATTCCTCTCAACCTGCTGAATCTCGAAGGCTGGCATGTACGCCCCCCCCCCCACACCACCCCCTGTGCGTCCCATTGAAGTCAATGGAGGTGAACACGGCTTTGGGATCGTAATACATGTTTTATTGGAGGGTAATCCTATTAAAATCCATGTAAGGATTGGATCTGGATTGAATGGGGGTATTAATACCGATTCCCAGAAAGGTGACGCCTTTGACGGCCCTCTGGTTTAGACCAGAGTCTTGCCTGTGGGTGACCATGTCAGTAGGGGGCAGGGATGGATAGATCTGCTGTCTGATCTAAGGTATTTTTCGGTAGCAAATGGGGAACAAGTGTGTGGTGTTAATTCACTGCAGAACACAGATATTGGGCCTCATTACGAGTCCGGAGGTAACCGAGCCGGAAATTCCGGCAGGTTACCGCCGGACTCGTATTACCATTCCGCCTCCGTGACTGCCAGAATCACCGGGGCATTACAACCCCAGTGAAATTCCAGAGGCTGAAATCGGTAAATCCCCATTCCCATGAAGTCCATAGGACTCCATGGGGATGGGGACCATGGAAACACCGGCTCCGTCTATGACAGAGCCGGTGATTCCATGTCCGCCTGCAAGCGGGTGGTGTTAAACCCGCCAAGTAAGACCTGGCGGAAGTGACATCTCCCGCCTGCAGGACTCTTAATCAGCCGGTCTGGAAAGAACGGTGGTGGCGGATTTACCACCACCGTTCTTTCCGGACCGGCAGGGTCGTAATAATTAACACAGATATTGAAACACATGCCACCTTTTCACCTGGCACTGGCCACTTTGTGAGTGCAGGCTGTCACCTACCTGTGGGTCACTAACTCTGTAATGTTAGCAGGCACTTCCCTGTCCAACTCCTGCCACTCTCCTGCTTGGTGTCGGTGTGCTCTGATAACTGTTCGCCAGTGTTATGTATGATCCCTGGACTTGTAGAAGGAGCTAAACCACCGTTGGTGTGACCCCGTTATGCTGGGGCTGGTGCTGAGAAACCCCTCAACGCTCGCACCAGAAAAAATGCAACCCCCTAGGGAAAAAGGCCCAGCACAATTCTTGCAAGGAGAACAAGGTTTTATTTCCACAAAAATAAAGGTGCGACAGCAAAACACTCTGCTGTCACGGAACGTTCTGGTAAAATCAGTATGAGCAACACTTTATAACAGGCACACAGTGTCATCAGTGACGTAAATTACATAATGTACAAATCCAAATGGCTGTTTGATGAGACCCTAGACATAGGCTACTTGCTCCATAAGGGATACCAGGCCATTGGTCCCAGCCGCTTCTGTCCATCTTCTTCCACGTGGGTTCAGGGGAGCCGATTTATGAATTTCCCGGGGGGTGCCCAAATAAAGGAAGTGACATCACCAGCAGTTATATGACCGCATTTTCACGTAGTCGCCAACTTGGTGCGAGGGGGTAGGGGGTCGCAGTTGCATTCCAGTAGGCCAACACTGCCCCTACTCCACCCCTCTATAATCATCCACGTTGTAGTAGCCCTCAAAAGGCAGAGCAACACAACTAGGATGGGAGAACGAAATGCCATCCCATCCTGTGAGTGTGTCAAACCTCAGAGCAAAGACTGTGAGTGTGCCTCCTACCTTGGAACACAATCTCACTAATTTGGTGCAAATCTCGCAAGTGGGTGCATGGGAATCCCATGCATGTGTGTGGGCTGCAGACCCCGGATCACATCCTCACTTCTTCAGTGTGAAACTTTGGCCAAGGCTCTTTGGGCAAGCATTCAGGATGGGTCTCACACCTTTTAAACAGTGTAAAATATTGAGTGGGCACCTCACTCCTTGGAGCATAGTATACCCGTTGCTGGTAATCTCACAACTGAACGTACAGTTTCACTCTTGGTCATCTCAGTGACCCCATGTATATTAATGAAGTCAGTCTCCCATCTGGGAAGACAATTATATTTCTGTTAAAACACTCTGAATTCTCACTCCAGTTTTCTCGATCTATAGATCCATACCATATTCATTCATTGTGTGTGCAGGAGTGATAACTTGTGCCTGAGAGAGCTCATTCTTTCATTCAGGAGAGATAAAGGAGTAACATCCCCCTGTATGTGGGATCAGGCTCCTTTTGCCCCATGGCCCCTCACTGCAGAATGAGTGAGCAGGTTTTAAGACCCTGATGATTCTGCAATCCTATAGGCTCGAGCCTTCTATTCATTGCCCCATCACGGCTTCCAACATTCTGAGCGGCAGCTTATGTACAGCAGGCAGCTCGGGACATGCCTGTTGCCAATTTAATGTAGCCAGAGCTACTATTTAGACACTGGGAGAGTGCCCTGAACCCACATAGGTGGTGAAGAAGCACTCAACATACAGAAAACAATGATATAGTGTTGCAGTCCTGCTGAGAAATGACAATTCGGTCTGTTTAAATGTAAAGCAGAGTGGCTGAGAAGTATACGCACTGTGCCGTTAAAAATAAAGCAGATGTGGTGGGTGGAAGTGCTGCTTCGGTGGCATCAAGAGTATGCAATTCCCTGCGGGGTAGTATTGGTCATTTCCTATTGAAGTATAGCAGTCCTACTGAGAAGTGCCATTAAAAGTGAAGCTGTCCAGTAGGCTGGATCAGTGCTGCCCCATAAAAGGTGTAGAAGCCTCTGTGAAAAGTGGCAGTACTGTCCCAATGGTGAGAAGTGTAGTATTTTCACATTAACTATGCTTAAGCACTTTGGGTTATTGAATAGTGCTGCTACATTCCATCCCTTTAAATATATTAGCTCTTGTATAACCACTACAGTGTTGAGTTATTCTGATGATGATGAAGATGATGTTAGACTTGCTCAATAGTTCTGGTTCTGTATCATTAATTTACTTCAGATCTTCAGAGTCTCGGGAGGATAGCTCAGGTGCAACATGTTCACCTTGGAAGCAAGAAGACATGTAGCAACACAGGTTCAATCCCTCGGTCCGCGGTTAGAAACCTCTGGGTATTATTACGCGCATTACTAATAACCAATAAAAATAAAAATAAATAAATCTGCTGAGAAGTGCTGGGGCCTTGTCAATAAGAGTGTAGCAGCTCAACTGAGAAGTGCTGATGTTGTCCCATCATAAGTATAACAGCCCCACTAAGAAGAACTAGCATTGCCTCAACAAAAGCATAGTATTACAATTACAGAAGCCCTGTTTAGCAAGTTAACTGAGGGGCAACCAGCATTTCCCCATTTCAAATATGGCAGCTTTGGTAGAAAATAGATTACACAGCCCAGTTGAGAAGTGCTGTTACTGTCTCTTTAAAAGTATAAAAACCCATTAGTTCTGCACCATTAGGCCTTGCAAGTACTGTCCCATTGAATGCTATTACACTGAACAAGGTCGACACTATGGCAAGGTCCATACTGGGTTCTATGTGATAATTCTGCATTTTGAAGAACAAATACAAAAAAGACCGATTTATTTCGGCCAATTTGTGTGGTCTTCAAAAGGCCGAATTATCACATTCTACTGTCCCCCAACCCGCTAAACCCCCCAAGAAGGTGATCCCACCTCACTCCACACTTCCACCCTCTCCCACGCTGTTACCTTCCTTAGAATTCAGGGGAGTTACCTCCCTCAACGCCTCCGTTCCCCGTCCATAGCATAGCATTCACCCTCACCACGTACACACTCAGAGACATGCAAACAGTCTCATTTGCCCTCTCCCTGCCACCTCCCTTCACAGATGCAATGCAAGAGGGGCGCACAGATGTACAAATACTCCCAACCCAATAAGATTTTTAGAAATGGAGGGACAGACTTGCTTTGCATCTGTGCCTCCATTTCTAAAAATCGTTTTGGGTTGGGTGTACCTCTACATCCGTGCACCCGGGTGAAATTGAGGGATGGATGCAAAACAAAGAGCCTCTTGCTTTGCATCCGCCCCTCAATTCTTAAACATCGTTTTTTACCGGGCTTTTACCCGGGCCGCCAGAGAGAGACACAGTATGGATGGAACAAAGGGCCATCCATACTGCGTCTCTTCTTTCTGGCCCGGGGGGAGGGGGGGTCTCAGCCCGACTTCAATCTGCCGGCGGGTGCCCGGGCCCCGGAGCACCCTCGGCGCCCCTGCATGGGTTCTTCCTTGTGCGTCAACAGGCATGAACCTACAATTAATTGGTCATTGTGCAAAGAAAAGCAATACATGCTCTATCTCTAACCTAATGTGCACCAGGCACTGCAGACATGGGCTAAGAGGATACTTCAAGGTCATTGGACCTCATTATAAGGTTGCCGGTCTGGTAACAACAGTACCGGTAAGCTTGCCGATACCATTGTTACTGGACTGACAAACTAATAGTCCTGCTCGCAGGTGCCTTACTGCCCGCCAGGTCTGACTTGGCAGGCGTACCGGCACCCGCGAGCAGACCTGGACGGAAGCACCGGCACCATTCATGAATGGTGCCGGTGCATCCGGCCTCCCCATTCCCATTGAGTCCAATGGGACTCAAATGAGAATGGGGAGTAATAATTACGAGCACCTGGTAATGGGGATTTATGCCCCGGTAAGTCCCCATTACCAGGTGCCGGTAAATTCATGACTCTGGCGGCAGCCGTGGCGGTATTTACCACCATGGCTACCACAGACTCATAATGAGGTGCATTGTATCTAACAAGCTACAGCTCGATTCCAGACACTTCGGCGCCTGTCCAAAGCTCCCCATCCTTGTTTTAGATTTGTTGTTTTGCCCCTCTGGGCTCCTCGCAGCATAATTCACGTGACCCACGGTGAAGGCAAGTGGTCCCTGCTTTCTGATCTTTTCTGATCGATTGGGGTTCTAACAGTTTTATGATCAGTGGCCTGGGATTGACTGGTACCTTGGAATGCTGGGGGTCTTGGGATGGGGGGACTTCTGGGCGCTATTACTTAGAGCTGGGATCGGGAAGGTCAGAGCTCGTGCCTCCTTCTTGTGGGATCGCTTCTCACAGAGAGCTGTCAACCCCCTCAGGCCTTGCAGGGCACATTCTTTCTGGGCCATGAATCCTGGCAGCATGAGGCAATGAAGGGTCTATGAACCTCTGCAGCTCTGGCCCTTCTCACCAGTGCCCAAGCTACAACCTATTCCCGCATGAATACACTTTGTTCCATGGGCGTGGCTCAGGCCTGCGGTCCTTGCTGCAGCGCAAAGCTAGGCCTCGTTTTCAATATGGCTACTACTATCTAAGATGGTGTTTGATTCGCCATGTACCTTAGAGCCAAAGTAAGCACCACCCTCCCCCCATTATCGCCCCTGTCAACAACCCCCGCCCCTCTGTAACCTCCCCGACCCCCTACTGCACACTTACAGGCCTCTGCCTCATCCAACAGTGCTTGGGGGTCTGGGAAGATCGTCCCTCCTTCCCAACATTGGTCTACAAGTGCATTGCCACACAGCTAGGTTTGAGGGCGATCATACTTTGACATGGTGTGCAAAATAAGAGGGCATTACAACATGAAACAGCAGAACATTGGAGCAGAGACGCCCAGGAAAAGGATCTGAAACAGGGGCTCCACATATTGGGCCTCATTCCAAGTTTGGTAGAGCAGTAAAAAAGTGGTGGTAATTCCGTTACCGCCTCTTTTTATTTTGCGCTGTAACGTGATTTACTGCCATTTTTACAGCTCCGCCAAATCCAGAGTTTAGCGTTGGAGTGGAGGATTTACCTCCAGTATCATGCATGTTCATAAAGGCACAGTAGGCTTATCCCTTTCTAGGGCTTATTGCTATTTCTGGGCACCTAAAAGAAATTTCCCGTACATAGACCCATATTGATTCACATTATATTTATCTTCTAGGATAATCACCCGAGAACAGGCACCAATTCTTCTAGGTTCCCTGGACTGCCACTGGTTGTGCATTGGGCCTTGTTGGATTTCTATTGCTATTCCACACGCACTGTATCGCCTGCATTCTCTTCTTCCCATTCAGAGCCCTTGGATCACCAGCTGGTTTTCTGTACTGTACCTGACATTGTTGCTTGCCATGTCCCTCCACCCCCATTAGGACCTTGCTAGGTCCCAGTGTTCTTGTTCTGTGGTGTACAACCTGCTCCCCTCTCTGTTTGTTCCCACCATATGCCTCCCTCCTGTCTCCCCCTACCTGCCCCCATCCTGCTTGGGCTCCCCCGCAACCATCCTACTTCTGCCCGCACCCTGTATGGTGCTCTCTGTCTCCCCTCACCTTCTGTAATTGCTATTCTATCGATTTATCTAGGAAGAACCTCAAAAGCTCAAAAGGGACATCCTGGTCTCCAACCCAGGCCTCCCTATCACTGATACCTACACCAGTGCTTCCTCCAGGCAGACCCTTACCAACATCCTCTTTATTGTTCCCTCTCCAGGCCTATGGACCCCCCATATGGTCTCTGTTCTCTCTCCTTTTTCCTCCTCTGCCATTGATATAATATGGCATTTATAATGTGCCAATACACAAGTGTTTCAAGGCGTGACGAGGCAGGAGAGGGGGAACAAAGGGAAGCCAGAGACAATGATCTTACTAGGCCAGGTGACATAGAGATTGTGCAAATGCAGCGGAGAGGGGTGGGGAAAAGTGTGAGAGAAAAGGGGAGGGGGCAGTGAAGTACATGGGTTCAAACAATAAACGAAGTGCGGCCAGCTGGTGGCAAGAGCAAGGGTAAGTGCAGACAGCAGGTGTCCAAAGTGCAGGTAGGGGGACTGTAGGGTTACAGCTCCAGGCCCAAGTGCAAGGGCTGCCAAGGGGGCAGTGCAGGTGTGCCGCTGGTGGGGAGGGGACCCGGGCCTGAGAACAGAGGTTGCCAGGTGACCAGTACAGTTTCAGTTCCAGCCAGGAGTTCAGCGGGGGAGAGGAATAGAGAAGGCACAAGCAAAGAGGAAAGTCTTGAGGTGCTTCCGGAACTGGAGATTGTTCTCCTCAAGATTCAGAGAGGCAGGTAGGCTTTTCCAGAGGAAGGCCCCAGCTGAAGAAAGAGATCTACCACCAACTCGTTGCTTGGAGAAGCGACAGACCCTGAGGGTGGCGGAGGAGCAAAGAGCTTGAGCAGGAAGATATTTACGAAGAGAGAGTTGGAGCTATTCAGGCCCCAGAAGCCCTTGTGGACATTGTAGAGGGGCTTGAATTTAATCCTCGCAGCCACTGGGAGCCAGTGCAGAGATTTCAGTGCTGGAGAGATACAATCCCTGGGTTTGAGGTCAAGGACGTGTCTCGAAGTCCTGTTCTGGATGAGTTGCAGAGGGCAGAGAGTAGAAGCAGGCAGATTTAGAAAGAGGCTGTTGCAGTAGTCCAGCCTAAAGAGAACCAGAGCTCTAGTGACAGTGAGCTGCTGGGGGAAGGAGAGGAAAGGAACAATATCTCTGATGAGGTGCATTTGGTAGTGTGACTTCTTAGAGACATCAGAGATGTGAAGAGAAAAGGCGTGGAGTCGAAGATGTCCCCGAGGTTCTTAGTCTCAAAGGTGGGAGCAGGAAGAGGTCCAAGGGAGGCCGGCCAGAGAAATGAGGGAGCAGGTGTACCAATGAGGAGAATCTCTGCCTTACTGGCATTAAGGCAGAGATCGTTGGCGGCACACCACTCCTGGATAGCAGACAGACAGTCAGAGATGAGAGGAGAAGAGGTGGCAGAAGGAAGCCTCAAAACGAGCTGTCATCTGCATAGCACTGAAAGTTGGGGCAGAGAGCGGCAATGCAGTGGGCAAGAGGTTCCAGGTATTGGTTGAACAGCCAGAGAGAGAGGGTAGACCTCAGGGGAACACCACAGGGAGAGAGAGAGAGATAGAGGAGAGGAGGGACCCTAGTTAGACCTGGGAGGGTCAATTGGAGAGGATAGAGGTCAGCCAGGCCAGTGCCTGATCGGTGATACCCAGGTTATCACGGAGACGGTTAAGCAGGATGGCATGGTTGTCAAAGGCAGAAGAGAGATCGAGTAAGATGAGGACACTGATGTTCAGGAGAGCAGTTTCCATGATTCTGGCTGCTCTGAAGCCAGACTGATGGTCATGGAGACAACCAACAGATTCAGGGTGAAGATTAAGTTGGGAGATGGCCAGCTTTTCCAGGAGTTTGTCCAGGAAAGGAGTAATGGAGATCAGGCGATATTTAGCCGGGCAGGAGGGGTCGGCTGAGGGATTATTGAGAAGAGGGTGCACAAGAGAGTGCTTCAGGGGCGAAGGGGAGGCTCCAGTGGCAAAGGAGTGGTTGCAGAAGTCAGACAGGGCAGGAGCAAGGGTGTCAATGTGGTCCTTGATGGTTTTAGAAAATCAGGGGAGAACCTGGTTTGACAAGACTTTCATAGATTAGACTTGCCTAGAAACCTTGTCAGGGGAAAACATAGGAAAGGCAGAGAAGGAGGTTGGAGAGGTGGCCACAGGGGGGCCAGAGGTACAGCAGAGAGTAGAGGGAGGAGGGGGAGATGACGTGAGAGAGGACAGGATGTCCTGAGCTTTAGAGATGAAATGAGAAGCCAGGGCCGTGAACAGGGCCTAGGAGGGTACAAGAGAGGTAGAGATTGCAGCAGGATTGGCCAGCTCCTTGCCGATTTTGAAGAGTTTGACCAAGTTGTTGGATGCCGCAGGGAGGCGGGCTTGGATGTGGGCTCTCTTCTTGGTGCGGACAGAGAGCCGGTATTGCCTTTGGAGCAGGCGGAAAGCCAGTTTGTCAGACGATGCACAGGAAGCAAGCCATTTCCTCTCATCCACCCTGCACTTGCGTTTAAAGGTAACGAGGTCTGAGTCGTACCAGGAGTTGCACTTGGCTTTGGGCTTCAAGCGGATCCTCATGACAGGGGCAAGAACATCAAGAGTATCAGAGATAGCAGAGTTGAGCATGGAAAGGGCTGTGTCAGGATGTGAGTCAGCCAGAGGAGGAGGAGAGAAAGTGGCGGCGAAAGCCTCAACTGACACACACTTCATAGGTTGGATAACCAAGAAGGTAGGTGGCAGTGCTGGAGTAGGCTTGGCCTGAGGGGTAGAGAGGGTGAGATGGGAGGAAAGGAGAAAGTGAGCACTCCAGGAGAGAGGAATGGTGAGAGGGATAGAGAGGGGAATGTCTGAAGGGAGCCGAACATCCAGAGTGTGCCCTGCAGAGAGAGTCGGGCCGGAGGGGAGAATAGAAAGAGAGAGAGAGTCAAAGAGGTCTCGAAAGAGTCCAGAGGAAGGACAGGAATCATCCAGGTGGATGTTAAAATCTGCAAGAAGGAGGAGTGGAGTGGTCGAGGCCAGGAGGGAGGAGGAGAGGTCTGCCCACTTAAAGAGGAAGGAGGAGATCTGACCGGGTAGCTGATAGATGGTAGCCACAGTAAGAGAGTGGCCAGGAGAGAGAGAGAGAGCCTGCAGACAAGACATTCAAAAGAGCATTAGGCCTGCGTAGGAATGACAGAGGCAGAAATCCACTCCGGGAAGATCAGGGCTACACCCCCTCCAGAACGGTTGGATCTGGGTGCGGAGAAGATCTTGTAGCCATCAGGGAGGAGAAGGTCAAAGCTCATGACAGAGCTGGCCGTGAACCATGTCTCAGTGAGACTAAGGACATCAAGGTCAAGTTCTTCCAGGGGGTGGCAGATGTAAGAGGAGTGTTTGACAGCTGAGCGAGAGATGAGAGTGGCAATATGGAGAAGGTTGCCATCCTTGAAAGACTTCCGGGGAGTGGTACAAATCAGAGGTACACCCTGCGGAGGTGTAGAAGGAGCCCGAGTGTGGGGAGAAGAGGAAGGAGGAGAGGGCAAGTTAGCCAAGGAGGAGACAGAGGGGGGAGGCAAGGAAGCTGTGTAAGGGAGAGAAGGGACAGCTGGAGAAGAAAGGAAATTGATGATGTGAGGAAAGCATCTATCAAAGAGGAGACGGTTGGCCTGAGGGCCTTGGACTAAGGTGGTACCATTCAGGTAAACATTAATAATGACCTTAGAGGAGTGGAAGTAGGCCGGGAGGGCCTCCCACTGGGTGCCACCATAAATGTGAGAAGAGAAAGCAGAAAGCACAGAGACCATATGAAGAGTCCATAGGTCTGGCGAGGGAACGACAAAGAGGATGTCGATGAGGGTTTGTCTGGAGGAAGCACTGGTATAGGTGTCAACGATAGGGAGGCCTGCGTTGGAGACCAGGGTGTCCTTTTTGAGCTTCTTCCTACCAGACTTAGTAAGGAGAGCAGGATAGTCGATAGAGAAGCAGTTAGAAAAGATAGGAGAAACAGCGAGCACCATAGAGTAGGTAGGGGAGAGGAGAGACGAGACAATAGTAGACAATTGACCAATACGACAAGAGCTCAGGCAACAGTAGAACAGTTTGCTAGAGGAACGATTTGCTAAGAAGGCAAACACAACCAACAAAAGGACAAAGTATTTGGCAAATGAGAACCTGGAGGAAGGAAGAATGCAGCGGAACACACAGCAGTACAATGTAAGACAGGGCAGTTAGTGAGGCGAACACAAAAACCCCACCAGGAGCAGAGCAATCGGCGAATGAGGACCTAGATGAGGGAGGAATACAACCGGAAAACACAAGGCAGTATAAGCAAAAACATGGCAGTCAATGAGGAAAACAACAGAAAAACCGGGCAGTCAGTGAGGAAAACAACAAAACAATGTACTTGCAGTATAAGCAAGACAGGGCAGACAGTGAGGAAAACAACAAAGCAATGTACAAGTGAGGGAGTCGAAGAGTGATAACCTAAAGGAGGCAAAGATATGACAGAATACGGAACAGTAGGACAAACAATGAACAGGGCAGTCAGTGAGGAAGAACAGAGGGGGGTGCATGCGAGCAGGGAGGAGAAGAGGGGGGCATGAGGCAAGTGCACGGAACACGCGGGAATAGCAAGGAAGTTGCGAGGACAAGCGATCAGGGAGTTGCGAGGAACCACGCGATCAGGGAGCAGTGGGGAAGTAGCGACGAACACACAATCAGGGAGGAGCGGGGAAGATGCGAGGAACACGCGATTAGGCAGTAGCAAGGGACACGCAAAGGGTGCAGGAGCGGGGTGGGGTGCGAGGTACTGCATGGAGCACGCAGTCAGGGAATAGCGAGGAAGTTGCAAGGACAAGTGATCAGGGTGTTGCTGGTTACCACGCGATCAGGGGCGCACCGCTGCGAGCGAAACCAGAGTGGAAGTGTGAGGAACCACCCAATCAAGGATTGCGAAGGACGACGCAGGCTAAGGTGCGCAGGCACAAATGAGGCTGAAAAGAGAAGGGTGCCAAGACGCACGACGATCACAGATGTTCAGGGAATTCACGACCATGTGTGGCCAAGGATGGAGGGGGGCGCTAGAGCATGTATGATCGCGGGACTGTGAGGGAGCACGCAAATCGGGGGCACGATGCAAGGAGAGAACGAGAGGGCGTGGAGGTGTGTGAAGTCGAGAATGTGAGGTATCACGCAGACAGGGGACACGCAGCGCGTGCGGAGGCAGCGCAAGGGAGGAGTTTGAGGGGGCACGCAGGTAAGGGAGGCGAGGCTCGCGTGAATCGACAGAGGAGGTGGCTGGGTCGCGTGCATACAAGCAGGGTTGGAAGGTGCGGGAAGAGGACTAAGAAGTGCAGATCAGCAAGCAAACTCCCCACCTTCTTACCTGGCGGCCACAGCCAAGAGGGTGAAAGTCTGCACTCACAGTCAATGCTGCAGACCCCTTTGTTGCCAAACACCTGCGTCGCTCAACACTGCGGCCTTGTCCTGCAAGGACTTTGCCGCAGAGGGTCCAAACCTTGTATTTTATAGGCTCGGTAGCATGGACATAACAAACGTGTTATGTGCGAAACGGGCAGTGTCTCCTGCAAACCTGTGTTGTTCAACACTGCAGCCTTGTCCTGCGTGGGCTTTGCCCGAACCTCGGATTTTATAGGCTTGGTAGCGTGGACGTAACAAACATGTTACATTGAAATCGGGTAGCATCTCCTGCGAACTTGTGTCGCTCAACACCGTGGCCTTGTCCTGCGAGGGCTTTGCCACAGAGGGTCCAAACCTCAGATTTTATAGGCTCGGTAGCGTGGACGTAACAAACGTGTTATGTGGAAATCGGGCAGTGTCTCCTGCGAACCTGTGTTGCCCAACACAGCAGCCTTGTCCTGCGAGGGCTTTGCCGGAACCTCAGATTTTATAGGCTCGATAGCGTGGACGTAGCAAACATGTAACGTGGAAATCGGGCAGCGTCTCCTGCAAACTTGTGTCGCTCAACACTGCAGCCTTGTCCTGCGAGGGCTTTGCCACAGAGGGTCCGAACCTTGAATTTTATAGGCTCTGTGTCGTGGACATTAACGGTGGCACCCAGTGGGAGGCCTTCCTGGCCCCCTTCCTCTCCTCTAAGACCATCCTTAATGTCTACTTAAATGGTACCATCCTGGTCCAGGGCCCTCAGGCCAATCTCCTCCTTTTTGATAGACGCTTCCCTCGCCTTATCAACTTCCTTTCTTCTCCTGCTACTCCTATATAAGCCTCTCTGGCTCCTCTGCCGCCACATTCCTCCACCACCTCTGTGACACCCTCTACTGCTTCTTTGGTCACCCTGGTGCCTCCTTCCTCCATCACCACTCTGGCACCAACCCACTGATTCTCTTCGTTCCACCACCTCTCCTGGACTCTCTTCTTCCTCTCTGACTACCCTGCCATCTCTTCCTTCATTCTCTGCTTCTCTCTCTCTGCTTCTCTCTCTCTCTCTCTCTCTCTCTCTCTCTCTCTCTCTCTCTCTCTCTCTCTCTCTCTCTCTCTCTCTCTCTCTCTCTCTCTCTTTCCCCCTCCCCCTCTCCAAACCTCTCACCACTCATCTCTTTTGGAGTGACCACTTTCTTATTTCCTCCCACCTCTCTCTCTCTCTCTCTCTCTACCCCTTTAGTTAAGCCGACCCCAGCACTGCCACCCACCTTCTCGGTCAACCGGACCATGAAGCATTTGTCAGTGGAGTCATTTGCCGCTAATTTCACTCCTCCTCCTCCACCTTTGGCTGACTCACACTCTGACACTGCCCTCTCCTATCTTCATCTCTTTATCTCAAACACTCTTGATGTCCTTGCCTCCCAGGCCCTTTTCATGGCACTGCCTTCTCACTTCACCACTAAAACTGAGAACATCCTGCCCACTCTTTCTTCCTCTCCCTCTACCACCCCAGGTCCCCCAGCTATTTCTCCTACTCCTTTCTCCTCCTTTCCCCTGATCACCCCTGACAAAGTTTTTAGATAAGTCCTATCTATGAAAGTCTTGTCAAAGCAGGTGCTCCCCTGCTCTTCCAGAAGCATCAAGCACAACACCGACACCCTTGCTCCAGCCTTGGCCGATTGCTGTTATCACTCTTTGCCAGTGGAACCTTCCCTTCCCCCTCAAACACCCCCTTGTGCACCCCCTTCTTAAGAAGCCCTCTGCCAATCCTTCCTCTCTGGCAAACAATCTCCATCACTCCTTTCCTGGGCAAACTCGTGAGAAAACTGGCCATCTCCCAGCTTAATCTACATACAGAAGCTGTTGGTTGTCTCTACGACAACCAGTCTGGCTTCATGGCAGCCAGAAGCACGGAAACTGCTCCCCTGAACACCTGTGAAGACTTGCTTTCTAATCTTGACTCTAACCTTCCTTCTGTCCTCATTCTCCTTGATCTATCCCCTGCTTTCGACATGCTCAATGCCGCCATCCTGCTCAATCACCTCCGCAACAACCTTGGTATCTCTGGTCAGGCCCTGGCCTGGTTGGCCTCCTTCCTTACTGATCGAACCTCCCAGGTCCAACTTGGGTCTTTCCTCTCGTCGATCTCTCTTTCTACTTGTCGTGTTCCGCAGGGGTCTAACCTCTCACCCTGGTTCTTCAACCACTACCTTCTTCACACCCACCGCATCTCTACATTCTGCTCTAACGTTCAGTGTTATGCGGATGACATCAAGCTCTTCTTCAGGCTCCCCACAGCCACTTCTGCTCCTTCTATCATACCTGACTCCCTGTCCGCAATTCAGGAATGGTGTGCCTCCAATGATCTCTGCCTTAATGCCAGTAAGACAGAGATCCTCCTCATTGGGACACCTGCGCCCTCATTTCATCTCTCACTCTGGCAGACCCACCCTAGGCCTTCTACCTGCTGTGATGCTAAGAACCTTGGTGACATCTTCGACTCCACCCTCTCCTTCTCTCCTCACATTTCTGACATCCCTAAGAAGTCCCACTATCAGCTGCACCTCCTCAGAGGTGGTCTTCTTTTTCTCACTTTCCCCCAGAAGGTCACTGTCTCCAGAGCCCTGGTCCTCTCTAGGCTTCACTACTGCAACCTCCTCTTTCTAAATCTGCCTGCCTCTACTCTTCGCCCTTTACAACTTATCCAGAACAGGACTGCGAGACTTGTCCTTGGCTTCAAGTCCAGGGATCGTATCTCTGCAGCTCTGAAATCTCTCCACTGACTCTCTGTGGTTGCAAGGATCAAATTCAACACCCTTTGCATCGTCCACAAGGCATTGTGGGTCCAGAGACCGCACTACTGCCAACTTTCTCTTCCTTAGCATCTTCTTTCACAAGCTCTCTACTCATCCACCTCCGGCTCTCTGAGGGTCAGACGCTTCTCCAAGCAGAGAGTGGGGAGGTAGATATTTTTCCTCTGCTGTGGCCTTCCTCTGGAACAGCCTGCCTGCCTCTCTCAAACTTGAGCAGGACCACCTCCGGTTCAGGAAGCAACTCAAGACCTTCCTTTTTGCTTACGCTTTCTCTCTCCCTCTTCCTTGCTGATGTCCCTGACTGCTCCGCACACTGGTCACCTGGCCACCGACTGAACTTCGCGTCCAGGCTCCTGCATGTCCAGTTGCCTTGCACTGCCTCTGGGCCTCCGAAGCAATTGAGGGTATGTATCTGCAACCCTACAGTCCCCTGACTCTCGGCACTTATTAGCCACTTACCGGCAGCACTTTAAGCTACCTGCACTTTCCCTTTCCTCCTCCCGTAACTTGTCCCGCTCCCTCTCCCCCCCCCCGCATCTGCACCATCTGAATGACACAAGGCCTAGTAAGATCGTTGTTTTGTTCTCCCTCCGTTGTCCCTTCCTTGTCTTGTTGCGCCTAGAAACACTTGTGTACAAGCGCACTATAAAAGACTTATCATATCATATCATTGGATCGGCCGAAGGGTTTTCAAGGAAAGGTTAAATAAAGTTTTTTTTAAGGGTGAGCGGGATGGTCGGCTTCACTCACTGCTTGACCCATTGCACCACTGATATCTAAGGTAACAGTGAAGCATAGCCCTGTCAATGCAACTTATATTTGGGTCCAGTGTAGCCCAACGTGTCTCTCACTAACCTTTACTATAACCTGTGACCGCAGCAGTGGCATGTTGTGCATTGTAACTATTTTCACTCACTTTTTTAAGTGTTAGGAAGCTCTCATGGCGTGTGTGCTAAATAAAAAATAAATCACAGCTCAGTGGGTTACTCCCCCATCAGCTAAGATCTGTTTGAAATCTAAAAGGTAACAGATTTGATTTCGACAGCAACATTTTATATGGCGATTAACCTCATATGGAGGAGAACTGTGCCAGTAACTGCGCACCCGCCTGAGCCAGGTCGGCACTGTCCTCCCCCTATAGCAGGGTTTATCACTTTTAGCAACCATGGGGCTTCCCCGGGGTGCTATTAGTTTTAGACAATGTTTTTGTTTACAAAGGAGATGGGCTCTGCACGTATTGTGCATGCCCAATCGCCTGTGGGGGGAAAGAAACAAAGATGGGCGCCTACATGGAAATAGAAAAGAGAACAAGTCCCTTTACTTTTTCGTGGCAGGAGGCCCGGCGCCCAGGACAGAGGGACTGGAGGAGAGGAGCAGGTAATTGGTAATTGGGGATTGGTTGGGCAGTGGAGGTGGTTATGTGGGGGAAACAGTGGAGGGACTGGGGGGTGGCTGAAAGGAATGTGTCCAGAAAATCAAAATGGTGGCCATCCGGGAGAGGCGCTCGAGACAGCGCAGGCAGTTACTTCAGGGATTCCCTACACATTCACAGCCACATAATTGGGGGTTGCCTCTCCCTCGGGTGCTAATATTGTGATTATTCATTTTATCTCTTAGTCTCTACCAATCAGCCGGAAGCAGTGTAACTTAAAACAGGTCTCAACTGTTTCCAAGAATAATGTGAGGTACACTCCCTGTGCACTCAGTGAGGTTCGTGGTATGTGGGCACCATGTGAATATTGAATTTCCTAAAGGGCACATTTTTGACTATTGTCACTCACAGAAGGGAACACATGCTGAATCAGCAAAAGCTCTGAACAGCTTTCTACCAACAATATCACGCCCTGGGCTTTCCAAATCATTGCCACCCTTCAGATCAATTTGCTCAATTGAATTTAACTAGATTACCACTCCCAGAAGGCATTACTTGGAATATTCATTCTGCAACGACATCGACAATCTCCTTTCTACTATTTCTCCATTGACTAGTCCTCTTGTACTCTTAGGTGATTTTAATCTCACTCGTCACTTGCTGCCATTTTGGATTCCTATTTCTTTTCTCCTCTTTCCACTCCGCCCTCACATGTCTCTGGGCCCCATCTTGATCTTATCTTTGTTTCCTCTTGTCTGTCCGTTTCTGATGTATCATCTCTCCCTGTTTATCTTTCTGATCACCATCTTCTTTTCGACCTCCCTCTTTCCCATATTGTCAGCACTACTTGCCTCTCCTTCCCCTCTCTCATTCTACTGGTGCAATGTGTGCAGTTTCAATACCTCATTGTTTGTCTCTTCATGCATCCCTGCCTTCCCGTTGCATTCTACTTTCTCTGCTCTGTCAGCTGATAAAGCAGCTTCTGTTCTCTTTTCCTCCCTTTCCTCATCTCGTGACACTCTTTATCCTATTTCTGTTTGCCATCCTTCCCGTAAACCCTCTCAGCCATGGCTCTCTACCTACCTTCAGTCGATGCAACATGCTTTACGTCGACTTGAAAGGCAATGGCTCCATTCCAAATCTGAGGGCGATTTCAATTCATACTCATCATATCAGATCCTATATGAAGACGGTCTCCTTGCTGCCAAACGATTCCATTTCTCTGATCTTCTCCATGCACAGTCAACTCACCCACAATGCCTTTTTCAAACCCTTTCTCATCTCCTTTCCCCTCTGACTTTGGACTGCTCATTCAACTCTTCCCTACCTGCCTCTGAAATAGCCTCTTTTTTCTCCTCCAACGTGGCCTCTCTCGCCCTCGCAATTGACTCCTCTTCTGCACCAACACCACCCTTCCCTCCTGTCTTGCCTCCTACCACTTCGGTTTCTCAGTTCTCGTCTATCACAGACGAAGACATCTCTCTTGATGACCCGTGCTCATCCTACTGCTGCACCAACTGGCCCTATCCCATCTGCTCACATTTCTAAGATCCATCCCTCCCTTAAATCTTACCTCATATCCTTCTTTAATATTTGTCTCCTAACCTCAACTTTCCCCTTCTCTTTCAAATATGCTTCCATCATTCCTATTCTAAAAAAAACCTTCTGCTGACCCATCTCTTGTTTCTAACTTTCGTCCGATTTCTCTTCTTCCCTATCGCTCTAAACTACTTGAACGTCTTGTGCATTTACAAGTTTCCTCATTTGTGTCAAACAACTCAATTCTCGCTCGCTTTCAATCTTGTTTCTGTCCTATGCACTCAATGGAAACTGCTCTTTTGTCAGTCCTAAACTCATTACTCACGAAACGTCGCTATAAGCACTCTTCCATTCTTATCCTACTAGACCTTTCTGCTGCCTTTCACACTGTTGATCACTCATTCTTGCTAGCCTCCCTTTCATCCTTTGGTCTTTCTGGCTCTGTTCTTTCCTGGTTCAAATCCTATTCGTACCAACGGACATTCTCTGTCTCATGGGGTGAGACAACTTCAGACTCTCATCCTGTTGCTCATGGTGTCCCACAAGGATCGGTTCTGGGACCTTTCCTATTCTCTCTCTGTACTTCTCCTCTAGGTAAAGTGATTTCTTCTTATGGCCTATCCCATCCCTTCTATGCCGACGACACCCAACTCTTTCTTTCTTTCTCTTCCTTCTCAACTGACATACATACTCAGCTGCCTTCATGTCTATTGGCCATCAAATCCTGGATGTCTTCCCACTATCTCAGACTTAAAACTACAAAAACGAAAGTACTTTTTTTTCACTTCTCCTACTATCCGCCCCTATCCCTATCCATTTCATATCCCCCTTCTCAACTCCCCATTGTATCTATTGCCCATAATCTGGGACTCTACTTTGACTGTCATTTAAACATCACATTTCAATCTCCTCTCTTGCCTGTCGCTATCATCTATTCAATATTTGCAAAGTTCGCTCTTTTTTGTCCTCCCAACCTCTCAAAATCTGTTTTCAATGCCTCTATTTGTGTACTTTTCTGCTTGACTTCACGTGATTCTATTTCCTCTGCTCTTCTCACTCTTGGTTGGCTCCCCTTCTATGCTCAATTCAAATTCAACTTTGTATCTCTTGTCTTTAAATCACTCTACGGTCTTACCCCAGATTACCTCTCCTCGCTTCTCTCATTCTGTACTCTCTCCCGTTCTCTACGCTTTAGTTCTCAATTTCGTCTTGTAGTACCAGCCCCCACCCCTTGCCCAGTCACGCTTTCGCACATTCGCTCACATTGCTGCCATGCGCTGGAATGCTCTTCCTCTTTCTCTATGCTCTATCACTGTGTACTCCTTGTTTCATAAATCGTTGAAATCTCATCTGATCCAGCAGGGTTGATCTCAGGCTTCACATGTCATTTTCCATTGTTTATTATTGTACCGTTTTTATTTTGTTGCTATGTACAGCACTTTGGATTAAAGCGCTCTATAAATCCCAAATAAATGCAAAATAAATACAAATATATAGAAGCCCACAATTTGAAATGTTATGACCTGGTGGTAGGCAGTCACTTAGTCACCATATGGTTGGCCCTAGTTCATGCTCCTCCCAGTCTGGCACTAAAGTGTATCTCCCTGAATTCACACCAGTGCCTCTAGGTGATTCATTTCCAAGTGGATACTAGACAGAAAGGCTCCTAGTGCAGGTCATGTGATCCAGACAGCTAAAGCTTGAATGCTAATTTAGTATTGGGCAGGTAAGGAGGATGGGTTGTTTCTGCAAAGGAGTTTTCTAATAAAAGCGTGTGGGAAGGAGCAATCATAGAAGACATGCCAGCATGTTCCTCACATCTTATCCGTTCTTGGTTTCCCTTGACAATCTGGTGCTTGCAGTTTTGATTTTTAGATTATAAATGGGACTACTAGTTCCAAAACGCAAAAAAAACAAACCTGTCACATCCTAAAATAGCTCTTCCTTTTCAGGCCGCAGCATTTTGCATTATGGGGGATGTAGTTTTGTTTTCCCATTAGTAAGCATATTTTTGTTTTATTTTGACATTTTGTATTGCAACAAATTGCAGTTAAACCACCTCCAAGTGCTATGTTGAGAAGAAGGAGAAAAAGTACACAGGCAGGGTAGGCTACAGGATTAACCAGTCCAATCCAATGTGTGACATTCCTGCTTACCATTAATGTAAAAACAAGTTGGGTTATGCATACTACAGTATTAAGTACACTATTAGCATTACTGCATTGAGTTCGACTAGGATTCTTCGGCACTTAGGCATAGCTGTTACAGTATGGCAGTAATAAGTGCGAGTGATAGGATGGTCGAGGGCCAAGGGCTTATGTAATGGTTATTGGTAATAACGTCACCAAGACCCTTTAGCCTGGAAAGCTTGCTTGAACCGCTGTCCTTTCAAGGTCTTTTTAAATCTCGTGTAACTGGTTGCCATATTGGTTGCTTCTGAAAGGCTGTTCCATGGGCCTCATTACGGGTTTGGCGGTAACCGTGCCGGTAAAACCAGCAGGTTGCCGCCAGACCGAAAAACAGTTACCGGTAAATGACTTGCCGGTAACACCGGGGTATTACAATCCCAGCGGCTGGAAAGTCAGGCGCCGGTAAATTGTTGTTCACCATTCTAATCGAGTCCCATATGACTCTATGGGAATGGGGACCACGGAAACACTGGCACCAGTAATAACATTGCCGGTGCTTCTGTGAAACTCTGTGGGCGGGTGCCAGTCTGCCTGGCAGGTCTGACCTGCCGGAAGGGCACCTGCCCATTGCACTTCCAGCAGAGTTGTACTTTGCCGGTCCGGAAACAACAGTGCCCATAAGCACACCATTGTTTCCAGACCGGCAAGGTTGTAATGCGGCCCCATGTCTTGGGTCCGGACACTGTTAGAGTCCTGCTGCCTGCCTCTATGTGGGACTTGTTAGGATTAGCCGCTTTCCCTTAGGTTTCAGTGGCCAATGAGCAGTGCTGTGGCAACTATTCTTTGTTCAACAGGTAGTCAATGAAGGGCTTTCAGGGCTTGCCAGTTCTTAATTTGCAAAATAAGTAAAAACCGGCCAAAACGTTTTTTAATATGCCTGTGACACATTCCAGCGGGCTTCTCACTGCCCACGGCTGCCACCACCCAAAGCTACTTTCCCTCCAGGATATTATTACGGGATGACATTGAATAGTTTGCAGCATAATAAAGAAATGTTGCCGCCTTTTTTTTTAATGTATTGCAGCATTTGTGTTTTACATTGTTGACTGGAGGGTGTAAAATTGACATGTTGCAAGAAAGAAGCAGTGTCTGAGGCTACATGGGATCCAGGTTGTCATTATTTGCACCTTTTGTATCAATTTAATAGGAAGAGTACCACATGTATCTGGCTTGAAAGAACATTGTTTGTTTTGCTAAACTTTTTTGGTTTCATGTGCGTGCCTATTTAATATTATTAACTTTATTGACCATTATGAGTTATAACGATGAGCATAGCCCCCCTTTATGTTCTACAATCTACAAGCACCAACAACCCATCACGCTCACCGGTGTCCAGTCAATTGGTCGACAGCAAACTGGTCGACAGGACATTTGGTCGACACCATTTGGTCGAATGCCAAATGGTAGAATTTTTTTTTTTTTATATATATATATATATATGTGTTTTGTGGGTTTTCGTGTGGGTAAAAAAAAAAGAAAAAAAAAGAAAAAAAAAGAAAAAAAAGGGGGTTGGGGGGGGGGGGGACCTCCCCAAAAAAAAAAAAAAAAAAAAGGGGTAAAAAAATCATAAAAACATTCGACCATTTGGCATTCGACCAAATATGTCGACCAATTGTCCTGTCGACCAAATGTTTTCGACCAATTGACTGGGAACCACGCTCACCAATTCCCCTTCACAATTTACAATCCGAGGCCTCTCCCTCTGCCAGACATGCGCGTACTCACATGCTCTGTCACACTACAAAGTCAGAACTCGCACGTCACAATCCCTGCCACATGCCTAACCATGCTCCCAAATCACACCTTACGCTCCCCTGTTCCTCATGCAGTCCACAGTACAACATTCTTTCTTGCTCTGGCTGCATCTTGCATCTTTTCTCACATTCTTACGCACTCATCCCCATACTTGCTTGTAATTTGCAGCGTGTGCCTCTTTCTGGCCAACTGCTGTCTCTCTGCTTTTTGCCTCTGCAATCTCCCTTTTGCCCGCCGTTCCCCCTACTACTTTCTGGCCATTGGCCCCAGCTCCGGCCTACGACGCTCTCTCTGCTCTCTTGCCCACCACTTTTACTCTAGCCACTGCTCTCATGCCCACCACTCCCCAAATAGCCCATTGCTCCTCCTCTCTCTCCTTTCACCCTCAGATTGTGACTACTTTTAAACATTGTAAAAGAGGATGCGCTGTTTTTAGATGCCCCATCTGGAAATGCGTAGGTCACCTTATTCCCAAAGGTGACCTGCCCATTTCAAGGGGACTGAGCTGTAGCGCAAATGATGCCTCCGTCCCTTTTGGTTGCGCATAACAAATGATAATAATAATAATAATAATGCGCCTTGAATACATTGGCATCAAGAGCGATCTCCCGACACTAATGTTGTACAGGCTGAGCTCCAAGCATCCATGTAAGTGTTGGGAGGGCATTTCACTATGAAATGTAATTTAAAAAATAATAATTTCTATCTCATTCTAACATACCTCTGCTGTCACACTTAAAAGAAATTGAATGACAGGGACAGGAAAGAGCCGGTTATGCAATGCGCAGCGCCCCCTGTACCTATTTTAAACAGGTGCATGGGATTACCTTAGTGTTCTGCGCATTTAAAAGCACACCCTGTTTTTGAATTTGAAATGCAATTTTAAATGTGCAGAAAGTCCACCCTCATTTTGCGCGAATGCACAAAGTGGTTAAAAAGGACATCTGAAAAGGCGCTGCAAGTGTCTGTGACTAAGAGAGGGACACAAGAGTGTTATGTTTATGGATACAAACTTTTATTCGAGACAAAATGAAGGCGGGTGGAGAAAATTCTAACTAGCCCTATCTCTCTGAGGGGTTTCCCTGCATCAACAAAACTAACTAAGGATAATGTCAGCGTCAGGCTGTCCAAATTATAATCCACTGTCCTGTGTCCAAAACCTGTCCTGTTCCCTCACATGCTAAACATCTCACGAAATGGTGAAAGGTTAAATATCCCTTTGAATGCCGACCTGCAGCCCGATCTTACGTTCAACACAAACGTTCCAAATTAAAGTTCCCTAAAGGTGCTGGGGGGTTGCTTTCCCCTTTCCCCACAGCCTTTCTTGTATTCTTCGAGCTTGATTCTTAATGAGCCGACCTGCTTCCCAGGGCTGCCACATTGAAGTTTAAAACCGGTGTAGGGAAGCAAACAGAAGTTCGATAAGACTCTGGGCTTGGACTCTGTTTCCCCAAAGTCTTGCCTGTATTGTTTATGATTTATCTTTTATGTGCTACCCTGTATTCCAAAGCTGAAATACTGTCACAACAACCTGGCTCTTTCTCCCATGATGTTGCACTTATTCTTCTCACTGGTTGTGGGGCTCTGACCTTATTCACAATACCCACCTCTTTGGTCGACTTGCTTGCCAAGTAGGGTACAACACGTTCTTTACCTCCAGCATTCGTCTATTTTCCAACCAACATCTTTCTGCGTTAACGATCCACACAAAGTGTGTATCCTTCTCAAGTATTGTTTGGGGAGCCCTTACCTAACATGGATTCTCAATCTCTCTCATGTGTTTTCTTTCAGCATTTCTTTATGTTCCACATCCCTGGTTTACTTACCTGACAGGTGGGGGTTCATTCTGAGTTGGGCGGTAAGGGATACCAGGCACTGTTAAGGAGAATGGTGCTGGTAATCCCTTACCGCCCAATTCCGAGGTCCCTTAGCGGGAACCGTAAAGGACGTGTGGTCTGACCACACGTCCTTTACGGGTTCCGCTAAGGGACCAGGGCGCTAATAACGGGCCTGCTATTCGTGTCCCTGGTATTAGCGCCTTCCCCATTCCCATTGAGCCCTATGGGGGCTCAAATGGGAATGGGGAATGGTTGGTTGAATGGGGACTTGCCGGGACCTCCAGGGTCGGGATGACCAAGTAGGGGGTTCCAATCTATTTCACTCTCTGTGTTTCTTTGCTTCAATCGCTCTCTACTCCACAGCCCTGGTTTACTCCCATGCCTGGATCTGTGTCCGTAACTGGCTTCTGTAGGAATCGTGCTCCCTGTTGTTATAGGGGTGGTGTTAGGCAAGAATTGATGCAGAAACCCTGTGGGAGACTACAAACTATTTGTCCTCTTGGTATTAGGTAACCCACCTGTTGGTATAGGCCTGTACTACACAAGTTGGTAGTGTGACTGAGCAGCCAGGCGTATCTCAAGAGGGGTAAACGTGAACTGTACAAATGAAATCCACAAATACAAGTAGCCAAGTAACACTTACACTCAAGGTTTGTAGTTATAAATAAATAATTATTTAAAAGTTGTTTTTAAATAAGTATTCTTTAAGAAGGGCACTATATGTAACAATCAAATATACTTTAAAATACTTTTCCAGACTCACCACAAAGCTAGTTGATACTCTTTAGAGATGCTTTTTACACACTTCCTACACCCTGAGGTGACTTCACTAACTAGGACAGTAATGGCATTTATATATCACTAGTACACTTTGTAGATTCTGAGGTTGGTAGAAACGTGAGGTTAAGGGAAGGAAAAAGGTTCTCAGAGCATGTGAGCATTTAAATCTTCCAAGAAGTCTAGATAAAAACCTTTTCCGGTGATAATAGTTAAAAACCAAGTTATCACCTATGAGGGACAGTAAATATCAAAGTCAAATGGACTAGAAGAGTCTGCAGGGAGCCAGGACAGCCAAGGTCAATTGGAGTACAGTCTATGGAACCGAGGCACTTCTTAGATAGCAAAGTCTTGCACAAAGTTAGAGCGTTTGTGGAAGAAAATTCACTTTAGGTTCACAAGCTGTTACACTTGTGGAAGGTAGAGCTGAAATCAACAGCTCCTGCAAGTCCCAATTTAGAAGAGCAAAGCTGCAGACACTGAGGTTAGTACCCCAAGTCAGAACAGTACCTTTGGTTAGAATAAGAGTGGTCCAGCTGGCTTCTGTCTGGTTGCATTGATGCAGATCCTGGGTTCCTGGGCCTCAGTCGTGGGGACAAGAGGGAGGACGTCTGGAGCAATTTGGAGGTCTTTCTTCAGCACCTCATTGTTAACGCTTTGCTCTGACTGTCGTCTTGAAATCAACGCACCCTAATGTGGTAGGGCTTCTCGTTATTACAGTAGCAGAACTGCACCAATGTCATGCAGGCTTACTCGAGGAGTGTGTGAGCATGGCCAGCTCGAGCGCCCAGCATTGTGACCTTCCAGCTTATTGTAATTCATGATTATGGAGAACTATGGAACATCAGGGTCACAAATACAATGAGCTGGCCCAGGATGCAGAGACATGTGGTCAGCGCACATTGTTGTTGCTTTTTGTGTGATATTGAAACAATAAATTTGCCAGAACAACAGATCATAATCAAACAATCCGAGATAAGCGCCAGGGCTGGGCTCTTGCAAACACCTCCACAAATGAAGCACTGGGGCAGGAGTGATGGAATCGCACTGTATAGGGGCCAGAGTGAGTTTAGCGGCTTTGTTTTGGATGAGTTGTAGTTGATCTGTAAGATTTTTGTTCAGGCCCAGGTATATGACTTTGCAATCGTCTCTTATAAAGAGCACAATAATGTGATCACTTCCACTGTTTGGAGCATTTCGAGGAACAATTTTCTACATGAGGTGCACCAGAGTGTGAGGATTTTGAGAAACTAGATTGGTTTGGGGCCGTCATAAATCATTCCTAGCTCTTTTGATCAAACCAATGGCAGAGCGGGTGGGCGATCACTGGCAGCCACTGTATAAGGGGGGGGTTAAGGTTTGCGACTCAGAAAAGATTATCTCTTTTTAGCTGCACTCAATCAAAAATTCAACCCTGGATTTTTAGGTGGAGTCTTGTGATGTGCCTGTTCAGTCATGTTTTTACGTTGCATTCTGGGATGTGTAGTTCCACATTTAAAATGGAGAATAATGTCGGGTCTCAGAAGGCAAATAATAACACCAGGACGGGATGACGGGTAACGTCTTTTAGCTCTTGAATTGTGTCCTCAATATTGCGGTTATATAGAGGCTGTTAGTGGTGGGAGAGTCAGCCACACACGAACGGCCTGAGTAGAAGAACCCCGTGCAGAAAAGTTTAACATCTTGAGCCAGTTGGACGATTTTAAGTAAACGAGGCGTGACTGAAAAACAACAACCCGTTGATTCTCAGTGGGGCATGAAGACGTCTGCAGGACACGCAACACGCTCACGTAACTGCCGCGAACAGCTGTGCAAAGCAGCGGCGCGTTTCACGCAGCGCCTCGCAAACGTCAGCTGGGCGCGTACCTGTTGCTGTGGGGGGGTAAAAATAGTGTATTTCCGTGTTTGTGTTTTCCCGTTTCCTTTCATTCTTAAACAGAGCCTTCTATATCAATACGGACAGACATGAAATAAAGAAGAGCCCAGGGTAGGGCAATGCATATATTCTTGTTTATTTCTGTATGGCAGGTCCGCATAACTGCATGTATAATAGAACCGTGGCTGGGAGTACGTCAACATTTTATACTTTGCGTATGTGGAGATTTTTGCCACGATGGCAGTTTGTGTCAGAAAGTAACCCTTTAAAGAGGTCATTAGTTCTGTGAAATATGTTATTCCGTACTCTTAATGTTTTGCTGAATCAGAAACTTATTTTATTTACTTTAAAAAAAAAAAAAACCTTTGCAGATTACTAATTACTTTCACTGTCCTCTACAGCATCGCCACATGGAAGAAAATACGCGCGCCTCCTCAAAAAACCCCAAAACAAGTGCCCTCTCCTGAAGAAAAATAAATAAATAAATAAGCTCAACCACAAACGAAAGAAAGAGTTAAATAGGAACTAAACAAAAACCAAAAGTAGTCAAAATTCGGTAAAAGGAATGACACACTTTGTAGTATTGTTAGACATAAAAAAAACATAAATGTAGGTAGTCTGGTGGATCCTAAAGCAATTCAATATGCTGACTACAGTAGAAAATCCATTTTCAATACTTAGAATTTCATCATTTGACCATATATTTGTCAATTACCATACTATGTATTTTAGGCTTACATGCTTTTGCACAATTATACAAATACGTTCAATTCCAACATAGCCGCTATGCTGGCCTTGTGTTTAGCCCTTTCTTTGTGTCCTTTCCTCCACGCAATGGGAGACGAGTGCTAATCATGGCCAGCAGCTCCCGGCCCATCTGCGGCTGGCTACCATAGACGAGGCACTACCTAGTGGGCGTTCTTAGTTGTTGATGGCTTCCAAGCAGCTGTTGTCTCTCTCTCGCTCCCACACACACAGCAGCTGCTCAGAATGTGGCTACCAAAGAAGCCCAAAAGAAGCACACTCGCACGCAGGCTTGACAAGGCCAACAAAACTCAGAACAATGACTCCCGAAACTCACAATTGACCACTGGCAAAAACAAGCACAGCGTCACTTACCGTTAGCAGACTTGGTAACTCTTGTCCATCATTTCATGAGCTGCCTTAGACTGCAACCTTAAAACAGGAAGTGACATCAAAGGAGAAGGCAGGTTTACATTCTGCAAACAGGGGGCAGCACCAAAATAAACCTCAATTCCAATAAACGCGGGGCTCATCACCGCCCCCAGACATCTGGTGAGGAGAAACGCATAGTTGGAAGGGGCAGAGTCTTGCTTCTGGAGAGCAGGGACAAGGAGAGTTTTCCATACTGGTTTTTGTTGCCGCAGCCATCAGGTGTTTATTGAACTATCGTCAATCTGAAGAAGATCAGCCCTTTCAACAACAGCTTAACTATCAGAATGGAGAACCCCCACTCTGTTACCACAGTGGTCTCCCTTGGCGACTTCCTGGCTTTGATGGGCCTGGAAGGTGGTTGCCATCTTTCGCTCTCGCCCGCCATTCCTCATATTTGCTGTGCTGGCAGCCCAATACCAGTTCGGGTCCTCCCCTGCAGTCTAAATCTACTCTCGTGTTTTTCCAGGATTCTTTACCCTCCAAACCAGCAAGTCAGTATCCTCCATCCTCAATCTATTGAGCTTGCCTCTTCTACCCCAAGGCGGCCTAGTCCCATCTGCACCTGATGGTTTGAAGTCCGACTGGAGGATACTAGTACATGACTCTATTGGCCGATATGGCTACATTCATTTATAATTCAGAAAACCTCTACCCTTCAGGTTTAACCCAAGGAAAATAATTCTATTTCTTTCTGGTGCTCCACAGTCAGAGACGACTCCTAATATGCAGAATTTCCCCACAGGTTGGTTTTCCCTTGTGTTTTCTGTATTGACCCATTAGGGCTAGCGTGCTGCCATTTGGCTCTTTGGTAGGTATTTGGTGGTATTGGGGATGAGGAGGATTAGGGGTTTTCATATCTGCAATTAATATGTGAGCCCTTCGTCAGAGTTGGCTCTGGTCCTTGGGTATCTGAGTGGTCCTCCCTTAGAACCACAGGGAAACATCTCTCTTAAGCTCTCATATTTCTTAGACTATGTCATCACATCGGTCAGAAGAGGGGGGTGGAGGATAGGGTGCCCCTTTGCATGATAAGCATTTACTTCATTTCATGTTAAGAGGGTTTAATTCTGCACCCGTACCCTTTATTCAGCTCAAAGGTGGCACCTCATTCCACCTAAATGAGGACATAGTACTGTCCACTCTTCTTCTTCCTGGGAATTGATACTGGAGGTTTGATTCATATCCTTAAAGTAGATAGAAATGTGAAAGAATCAGGGGCGTCTCGTCCAGATGGGCGAAGGACCCCGACCTGCCTATACCCTAGCTGATTATGGAGGAGCCACAGTTTAACCTGTCAAAGGGAAACAAGGTTTCCCTTTGACATTTATGTTCCCCAGCGTGCATGTCCAACAGGCTATGCAATTCTCAGCCTTGAATGGCACATTTGGTATACAGGCTGGGGAACTGCATGTCTGAATGTGCGAGGGAGGGCTCCTGTTACTCCCAGCACATTGAGACCCAACAGGGCACTGGCAAAGTGGCGTCCTGCAAATGCACGCAGGAGCCGGAACGAGGGACCGCTCCTGTTACTCCCTGCACATTGAGACCCAACAGGGCCCTGGCAAAGTGGCGTCCTGCAAATGTACGCAGGAGCTGGAACTAGGAAGCGCTCTGGGGCACCTCCTGGTTCCAGGTTTTGTGTAAGGGAGCCAGAGAGAACCTTGTCACAGGAGGCGGTTTGCGAGTGGGCAAGGATCCATAATGGGACTAAGGCAATTGTAAAATATAATTTTGTAACTGTATGCTATATGGGTGTGTACTGTATGTATGTCTGCATGTGTGAATGAGCGGGTATATCATGTAATGGTGGTTGGGTGCATGTAAGTGTGAATGAGTGAAAGAATGCTGTGTGAAAGAGCGAGTGAATGCTGCATTAACGTGTGTTTGAATGAGTGATTGACTGTTGTGTGAAAGAGTCCGCAAATGTGTGTTTGAATGAGCGAGTGAATGATGTGTGAATACTGTTTGAATACTGTTTGAAATGACTGATGTTTGAATGAGTGGGGAATGCTGCGTAAATGTGTGTTTGAATGGGCGAGTGAATGCCGTTTGAAATTAATGCTGTGTGAATGAGGGTGACCTCACTCATCCTCGTCCCAGTATAGTCTATGTACTATGGGGCCTTCTACTCTACACAAATATATTGGTCTGTGGGGCAACATAGAGGACTGAGTGGGGTAAGAGGAAAGAGGGGACAGAACTGGAGTGGGTGCATACCGCGTTCTCCCAATATAGTCATCACTGGTTTCAGAGGGTTTCCCTCCCCATGAGATCCACCAGCTGAGTACCATCCCCAGGAGAGCTATCAGATAGCGGCATCACCTCCCTGGCCTCATGGGAAGGGGCTGCCCTTATGGGAGCAGTGACAATACCTTGGGATTCATCACTATGCTCACACCAACTCTGTGAGATTAGCAGATCTTTGGGGATGTGTTGGCTACTAGCCATTTGGAATCTAAGCCTATTACTTCAAAACCTAGCACATGTTAGCTGATGATGATATGGCATATATAAGATTGAGTTGTTCCCTCTCCCTCCTAGTGTCCAAGGTCATTCTGATCTTCTCTATATCACTCTATTTTCTGGTCCATTCTTTCAAGCACACTAATGTACTGCAGTTCCTGGGCCGGATTAAGATCACCTTTTCTCAGGCAAGTCTATGTGCTTTGAGAGCACTAAGCTGGTGATCTGGCACAGTATAAAAACCCAGTAATAATAATATTATGATGTCTTCCCGCTGGCTTCGTCAACTTGTATGCTCCTGTGGTACCATGTAACATGAAGAAAGTATTTTGCCGCATTCGTGGATAGAACACGTTATCTGTGAAAATTGATAGCTTGCTTACATAGGGTTACTATTGCTGTCTACGATAATGAAGCAGCAACCAGGAATCCTGCCAAACTGAGGGGCTGCTGTGGCATGCCGCACTATGCATGCCACCAAGCAGTGCCGAACACACCTGAACTGAACTACACCTGGTGCAGTACATTGCAGTCATGATTGGGATACAGAAAAGTGCCACACCCCACCACAAACACAGAGATGCTTTAATCAGAAATCATTTGTGATTCAGTAATTTAAAAATAATTCTCCATGGGAAAGTCGATTACTTATTACGCAAAGACCTTAAATATATGACAGTTCTGTGCAGCACAGTTTAGACTACAATCTACGTAAAATTTGAAAATGTACCTGTTTACCTGATGCAACAATACCACTTCAGTGTCTTGGACATGCACACTTGAGTACACTTTCTGGGTAGACGCAGCATGAACAGCGATTGATGTATCTATGTACGTCCAAGACCTTTACTTATTGGTCAGTGTTATTATAGTAAAATGCCTTGACTACCAAACCATCTTCTGCATACACTAGGTTCCAAATGGACTGCCCAGGACACTAGTGTAGTCCCAAATGAGATTGTTCAAGTGCTTCTTTGAGTTCGATGCTTCAATCGTATGAGGTCCACCGTCTATTGTTTATGCTGACTCAGATTGGTGCAGCCATATCGACTTTTAGAACAAAATCGACCAGTAGACTTTCGGTTATTGCACCCCATAATCTTGGTGTCTAATAACCCAAGGTCACACACAGGACACCCAGCCAAGGGCCTTGCATCCGGGGGTCCTTGTTTAAGGGTGGTTGGGAGGGTCCTTGACTGTCTTGCAAGACTCGCTTTCTCTATTGGTGTTTCCTGCATGGCCTATATATCAATGAACATTGTTGAGAATTCACTGTGATTTTTTGATGTTGCTGAAGCCTTTGGTTCCGACTGGTCTTCTTGTGATGTTTATTCTAAGTATGTATTTGGATTCATATAGCATACAAGTAGCTGGGGAGCAAGAGAGCATTGTACAGCAAGAGGATACAATAATAAGGTACAATAATATGGATACAGTGAGGAGGATACAATATTAAGGATATCGTTAGAGGGAGGGACAGATATTCCCCGGCAAGTTCTGAAGCTCAATCAATATACTTAAACTTGTGCACATCTACATTTGATAAAGCAACAATCCAGACATTATAGAAGGACACACTCGCCTTTGCCCTTAGTGACAACAAACATTGTCTTTTTAACCAGTAGAATGTTTTCTATAGTTTGCTGTTTACATATTAGTTACTTCTTCAGATATTAATCAATTACTTGCTGTTTCAACCAACCTATTTCCCCATGCTATCTTGTAGACACAATTCTCTAAGGATTTCTGTGCACTGGGGGCGTCCCCTCGTCATCTAAAGTTCTGCAAGGCTCCCAAACTGGGCAAGGCTTTCCTCCTTTGGAAGCAGAAGCATTATATTCGGAAACAAGACCCGTGGAGTGATCACTGTTGCAGCCATTGTATCCTCTCATCCAAATCCTAAGACTGTCTGAATGAATATATGTACATTTCATGGTTCTGAAAAATTACATGATCTCCAGGTATAGTGTGCACAACGTACCTAGAGATTTAAGCAGGCAACCATTGTATCACAGACATATTTGGAAAAAACAGCATCTGTTTGTCATTCCTATCTTCCCAAAATGCTCTTTGATTTTATGCAAAGCAGCCAGGAACACTCATTGTTGCTACATGTCCCCTTCCCTTTTCGAATGAGTACAGCCTGAGTGTATTTTTTAATAAACCATTATTGGCAATTGGGCTATCAAATACACCTCTGAGCCCCTCCATGCACACCTACACAAAAAGGCAAGATCAAGAATGGAGCCAAGAAAGAGCCAATCAAAGATCTGCTTATGAAAAAGACAATTACAAGACTACTCAGTAACAGAGAGGGCAGGTCCTCTACACTATCGTCTTCCTTGTCCCATAACCATTGGGCGAATTCAGACTGATCTTAGATCTCAAAGATTTGAATGTGTTTGTAAAGAGACCGTTTCCAAAATTGAAACGTTGTAAATAATAACTTCAGATTTGTGACAGGAGAGAACCATTATGTTTTTTCGAGTGCTGCTAATTGGCCTAAAAACGGCCCCATGGTACTTGTGAAGCTGGTGCCCCCCAATCCCAGTAGGTTGCATGGCTCCTCCTAGAGCGGGGTCAAATCTTTCCATATTTAGATGACTGCTTAGTCAGGACATCTCATAGGGATACATTGCGATGATGATTGTGTTTTTCTGATAAACTGGGACAAGTGTTAGGTACTCCCTCCCAGGATCTGGCATTCATACGAGCCCAGTTTTGCACCAAGCAGAGGAAGGTGTGTTGCTTCCGTTGGACAGAGTGACTTGTGTGCAGTACTGGCCAGATCCTTGGGGAAGAAATTCATAACCGCTGAGGCCTTCTGGCGGTAAAAGGACACACTGCATCATGCGTGTTCTTGATACCATTGGCCAGGTTGATTCTCAGTACTCTCGGGCTGCCAGTAACGTATGCAGTTACCGAAAGACAGATTCTCAGCACTTCGAGGCCCCCAATCCAATAACCCAGGGTTTGAGGGAGAGTCTGGGGTAGTGGCTAAAGTTGGAAAATCAAAGAAAGGGGGCTGGGATTGGATATCCTCTTGTTGATCATTATTTCTGCAGACGCTGCACTATGGGATGGGGTGCCACCTTGGAAGAGAGGCATTTCCGGGAGAAGTACGGTCATGCATTGGTAGACCATTCCTCAAATTGTCAGGAGCTCGTGGCTGTAGACAGAACCCTGAGGGGTTTTGTCAGGAAGCGGGGGGCCAGGAGGTCCTGGTGAGAACAGACAATGTACAGCTATGGTGTAAATAGGTCACCAGGGAGAAACGAGATCGAGGATGTTGGAGAGACTTGCTCAGGTTTATGGGTGCAAGGTCATCTGAAGTCCCTGGAAGCAGCCCATATTTGGGGAATGGAGAACGTGGAAGCAGTCAGAATCAGCACGATAGTTCCCATTTCACGGGAAGCAAGCAACCTTGCCAGGAGAACCTTTCGCAAAATTTACCAGAGGTTTGGTGTCCCATAAATACATATGCTTGTATCACCAGTGTCAGCGAAGTGGGCCTCTTCTACTCAATATTTCAGACAAAGAGAGTGTGGCAGGTGGATGTCCACAGAACGGCCTTAGACTTTGATGAAAGCCTTCCCTCCCGTTCCTTTGATCCTCAAACCATTCGGGAAGGTCAAGGGCAGCAAGGCCGGGGTAATTCTGGTAGTTCCATAGTGGCCCTGGAGAGGTTGGTTTCCCACTCTTCTGGAAATGCAAAAGCAGGAGGTATGGAAAATAAAAACATTGTCATGTCCGTTGAAGAAAGGGCAAAACAGTGACTTTGTGGGATTCAATAACCAGTTTAGAAAATGAATTCCTGCTATCGAGGCATCTGACAGGCATTAGGAACATTTCAAGGCCGGGTACAGTAGGCTGGAAATTTCACCATTCCATTGTTTGATGGTGGCAGTATTGAAATTCCTTCAGTATGGTTTCAGAAAGAATTGGCTGTTTCTTCACTAAAAGCACGGTGGGCAAAAATTAGGGTCATCAGAGAAGGGAAGATGGAACAGAAGAAACTGCTGGAAAGGTTGTTGAAAGGTTTGCCGGTATTGAGGCCCCTTCCCCACAGGATGGCATGCTTTTAAATCATTGAGTTCGAAGATATTAATTAAGTTCTTGACTCCGAAAATGGCATTTTTGATTGCCATAACCTCAGCACGTAGGTTAGGAGAAAGTGAGGCTCTGCTGCGCAGTCCCTGTTTCTTGAAGTGCACCGTGAGCTTAGTCCTTAGCCCAGCTTCCCCTGACGAGGAACTCTGTGGCACCTTCGATATCAGAAGAGCTGTGCTTGCTTATTTGGAAAAAGCAGGCCCGTTAGTTCCTCCAGCAGCCTGTGCATCACTTTTGGAGGGCTTGCCGTGGGAAGAAGGCAACAGTACCTACCATCAGTCGTTGTCTGGAGCGACACCATCCCTTGCCTATGTATCCTTGGGCTCCAGCCCTCCCTCCAGGGTCCAGGGGAGTTCTACTAGCGTGCGTCGGCCTCTTGGGCGGAGGCCAGGGGAGTCTCCATCCAGGACATCTGTAGAGCAGCTATCTGGTTGTACCTGAACAATTTCATTCGACATTATCGCCTTAACCTGCACAGACAGGAAGATGGAGCCTTTGGAACAGCTGTGTTGAGGGCAGCATTACTGTGATTGGTGTTGGACATGATCATAATGCTGGTTTTTAGATCCTGTTATTGAAAAAACATAGTGATGGACGGTGTTACTGGGGGGAAAGCTGGCCATGGACATCGCACCAGCTCCCCATATGATACTCTGGGACACCAGCATCAAGAGGCCCAGTGCCTCGGAGGTTGGAAGGGTGGGGCTGGCCATGGACCTTGCAGCAGCCCCCGCCTGCAGTGCTATGGGACACCAGCACTGGTGAGGCCATATGGCTCCAGGGGTGTCAGGCTACAACCCCCCAGCTCATGCGGACCCAAGCTGCCCCCCTGGCATGGTGGTCCCATGGGACACTGTTCTGCAGGCCCTGATTAGACAGGGTGGGCCTGCAGGCTATAATAAGAGACGGACTCCGCTTCTCTCATGGAGTCTGCAGCCGTACTGCCGCACGTGCCTGCAGGGATCCCTTTTATTAGCTTGCATCTTAAAAGGGCAATACACGGGGGAGGGACACATCCCCTTAAAGAGGCAACACACGCGGGAGGGTTTACTACACAACAGATGGTTGCTGTGCATATCCCGTTTTGTTGGTTCTACATGTTCTAAGCCCATTGCTCGCCAAACGTTGGTATAACTCACATGTTAAAACTGACATGGAGGTAATGCTTGTATTACTTACCGGCAATCTTTATTACTCTTAGTCCTACTCTTCCTCATTCCAGTACTTGTGCACCACTTCTCCCTCCCGACTGGGTTTGAACAGAACGGGCCTGCCAAGGCATTTGGGATTAACTGCTGAGGCATCCGGAAAAAGTAAAATTAGACGGGTTCCTGAGGAGATGCGAGGTCCCTCAACGTAAGCACTGGGACGAGGAAGAGGGGCGTAGGGATAATGAAGATTACCACTATTACACACACTTAATAGTCTGAAAAAACACCTTGTCTGCAGCCCGTTTGTGATATTACTGAGCCTGGAATGAAAACGCTTGGTGGGTACGAGGCTTGGGCGCCTTCTACGTAGGTGCACGATGCCTGACAGAAAACGGACTCGGAAATATTTTCGAAATGCACTTGAATACATAAGCATCGGATATCTACGCCAAATCATGTAACCAAAGGCGACGACTCTGAAAACCCCCTTTCTCAGTCACCACAAAGGAATCCTGAATAAGACGTTTCGCAATGTACACGTGACACACTTCCTGCTACGTCACCATCAGCGCCGCCACGCCTACACTGTTGCAGCGATTCCTTGGAATGCTGATGAATGAAGCGGTTAAAACGTTGTAGGTTCGAATCCCGCCGCAGGACAAACTCAACCCCATCAGCCCTCCGAGGTTGTTGCACATGACTACCGTAACATTGGGTAATTATATCAGCCCTTACTTAATACAGCGTTTAGAAGTGCGGGGAATCTAGCGTGACTGATAATATTATTTATAGACGCTGGTCTACGGGGAAGTCGAGCGACTTCCCGACAAGGCAAGGCCTCGGAAAATCCGCTAGGGGTGGGATGTGACCAGCCACATATCAAATATCGCTCACTGAACCGCTTTGTTCAGCGACCAGAACCAGAGCACCTATACCGCTATACTTTGAGGAGCACCCTAAATCAGAGGCGGTTGGGTTCAGAGTGGATATGGAGTGGGAGGTTGTTGTTCCACTTTTTAGGGCCCAAATGCTGAAACTTCCTCACCCCACTGGGAGGAGCATTTGTTTATAGGATGCAAGTTACTGGACCCCGGGAAACGTGCCGTTTTATGAGGTTTTCTCTGAGAAGCAAGCACAGGATTTTAGGTACAACTCTGTTTCACTGGTAGCCAATGCAGAGCAGAGGCGTAGCCAGGATTGTCTAACAAGTGGAGCCTGAAGCTAATGTAGTTGGGCCCTCCACAGTGACATTAACATCTATAAATGTCCACGCAGCGCTGTGGGGTGGGCATTTACAGATTTTGGGTGGGCTTTGCCCACTCAGGCCCACCCTGTCTACGCCTCTGATGCAGAGAGGAAGAGAGCCCAGAAATCAAACTGCATTGTTTGGGTAAATTATACTGTAGATATGGCTTAGGTGGTGAGACGGAATAAAGAGCATTGCCATATTTGATAACAAGGGTTAGGAAGGTGGCTACAGCAGTGGGTTTTAGAGCTTGCAGAATATCAGGTCATTAGGGCCTTGTGCTATATATCCATGGCAGGCTTGGACTGACATGTGGTGACGCTGGACTAGACCCGACAACCAATCGGTGGCCTCAGCCTTTAAACTCCCAATTCATTTATAAACTAAGGCATTGTTATGGTGTTGGGAAGAGACCACTAAAGCGCAGCTGTCGCGCTACATGTGCAGCCCGCATGCACACTCCATGTATGCAATCAAGCATGTCACGGTGCTAATAAAGGAAGGACTCCGCGGGGCAACCCGTATGAAGACCCTAATCTGCCAGCTCCTGTGATTATATTATTAGCGAGGGGGGTGCTCCTTGCATTGCCAACGCAGCGCCCTGTCTCTCTGGTGTGCGCAAGGATACATTCCACACCAGACCTTTGGGTAAGCAGCCCTAGTTGATACTTATTACGCCAAGATGCCACCAGAAGCCACCTGGCAGTCCAGCTCTTATGAAGAGCAAGGTAGGACACAACATCTGGCGACAGGAGGACTCAGAAGAAGAGGCAGCCCCTCTTGCACCCACAGGCTCCGGCACACCTAGTCTCTCCACAATATCCATCCAGGAGTTTTCACTCAAGGGACCACCATCTGCCCTAGCCCCTACATGGGTGCTGAAGGTTGAGAGCCTGAAGCTTTACTTTGCCACCACCAAGGATTTTAATGATGCCGTCAAAAAGTCGTCTATGCTCTTCTGTGAGGGCATGGGTTTATACAAGAAACTCAATAGCCTGACCCATGTGGGCGCGAAACAAGTGCTAGCAAAGTAATTCAAACCCCAAGCCAACACAGAATTCGAGCGTCTTCAGCTCTGCCAGGCAAACTAGGCAGTTTATGACCTAATCGCTGCATTTCACAGAAGGCTGTGCCATCTGTCCTCCATGTATACTGATGTATCCTGAGCCAGTGATGACAGGGAGCAGGAACCAGGCTGACCCAGGTAAGTGTAAAAAGAACAGGCTTTATTCTTCTTGGTTACATAGCATAGTCAATGAAAGGTAGGAGAGTAGGTAATAAGCCTCTGCCCTGGTTCCCAGTCAATCTCCCAGTCCCAACCGTCACTCCCTAGAATCATCAGGCCGCCCACACTCCAAGCTCCACTTCAACATTCTATGAGGTCCTTGCATACACTCAGCCATTCACCACAATCATACCAGGATACCACATACACCCTCGTGGAGATGCGCACTCAATTCATTCAAGGCTGTTTTCCCAACAAAATATGCAGACAGTTTCTACGAGAATCGGGGTTTCTCTTGCAACACATTTTGGAACAGGGCTTCTCGCAGGAGCTGCCAGACGTCAGGGCAGAGAAGAGGGAAGCACCATTCCAAAATATGTCACTTCTGGAGTTGCAGGCTCTTGCAGAAAAACATCCATGGAAGGGTACAGAATGCGGTAAAGAGGGCAGGCCACCACCGAAGCGGGTGACAATTGTGGAGGATCCCTGCCTCCCAAGGGTCGCTGTTGGGACAAGGTGTGCAATGATCAAAGTGTGGCAGACTCAACAATTTTGTTCATGTATTCTGCGCAGGCACATTTCTGCCCTCCACCAGATACGACCGGCATACCTGAGGATGAGACGGGCGGAATCAGCGCAAAGGACTGACCCTCATGACTTGGGAGATGAGCACAAGGAGTTCATGATATCCACCCAGGCACACATTCCAGGAAGGCACTGCCAACCTTGATGTAGAGTTCTCACAGAAGGAATGTCAATGTCCTCCTTCATTGACACTGGCGCTTCAGTTAACATCATGAGCTGTGCCCAATTCGCTTTCTTGAACCTGCACTAAGACTAATAAAAGTATCCATATATTCTTACAGACGGGAAACACAAATTCCCCTGTAAGGGTTGGCGTAGAGAACACTTCAACACAACAGCATCAAAACAGAAGAAAAAGTGTATAGCACACCAGCGGACACAGCAACACTCCGCAGCTGCAGCACAGCAAAAGATGTCAAGCTCATTCAATTAGCGTTCAGGGTATATAAGGAGGAAATGGAAGAGCTCCTGGAAGAATTCAAAGACCTGTTCAACAGCATAGCGTGCCTGCGGTCGTATGAAGTACACTTGCATATTGACACGACAATCCGACCAGTTTCCCTCAAACACTGGCGAGTGCTGCCCTACCTACGTTCTAAATTTGAGGAATAGGTATGCAAGATGGAAGAGGCGGTAATAATAGAGAAGACGAATAGACCAACACTATGGGTATCCCCCATAGTAGAAGCGAAGAAACCCAAGAGGTCAGAGCATATATGTATATCCGTAAATAAGCACCTACCCAATAAAGCAGTCATCAAATCGGGAAATAAGCCAACGAAGTGAGAAAGACATACAACGCCTACACTGGATGACGACCTTGCGTACATACAGGTAGGGAGACACTTATACAAATTGGATCTAATAACAGGATACCACTAAATTCCCCTGCACGGAGTCTCCAGCTACATCAGCCTCTTCCCACACATTGGCTTACATTTGGCATGTCCTTGGCTGCCAAGTCTTCCAGAACACAATTTGAAGAGTCTTCGCAGGGACACCTGTACCATCAAAGTCAGCGACGTCCTGATATTTACAAAAAACCTGCTTAACATCATCGATGGCTGACAGCTGTTTTGCAGAGGCTAAAATACCATGTCCTCATGTTAAATAGAGAGAAATGCGAGTTTCACAAGGATTCACTTGAATTTTTATCTCTGTAAAAAAAAAAGTCAAGAACATGAAAGCCACACTGGCCTTGCAAAATCATTCATAAGCTTCCTTGGCATGATTTAATTATTGTGGGAGATTAATTTTCAACCCAACACTTTGTCAGAACCCCTCAGGCGACTCGCCAAAATGGTGGAAATATGGGATTAGGATGAACATTAGCAAAAGGCCTCAGAGTACACGAAGAGAGGTCTGGCTCAAGATACAACAATGTCCCACTTCGAAACCCAAAGATTGACACCAGCCCCCACAGGCTGGGGGTTGTGCTGACCCAGCGATCAACTGCCGGTGATGTTATTCCCATTGCCTTTGCGAGCCAGGCGCTTACGCCTCTAGAATCCAGATGCTCTTAGATCAAGAAGGAATCAATTGCTGTAGTGTGGTGATGTCACCATTTCTACCTGCATCTCTATGGCCGGCTCTTCAAGATTCTCACAGATCACAAATACCTGATACCAATTTTCAATGGTTTGCCTGGGTGAAGAGAATCTGGCAGACTTTCTTTACCAGCAACCCTGCAATGCAACGCCCTGTGAGGTTTGCCCAATTGTTTGCTTTGAAAGACTTGTGAACATGGTGGCCGAGGGGAATGTCCCGTGTGCGCTATCCCTGAAAGTAACATTTGTGACAATCCAGGATGAGTGCCTCAATGCAATAAGAGGCACTGGCTACACCGCAGTGGAACAGTTTCTTGAAGGCACGCCAACACCACACTAAATCCATACAACCGTGTCCCTTAGGGTCGCGCTTCATGAGCTTGGTGTCACTAACCAATCGGTTGGTATACTTGGCCCACACCAGACATCAAGGTATGCACAAGACAAAGTCTCGCCTTTGGGAAAAGAGTGGTTTACAGGGCTGGAACAGACATTGGAGACTGTAGTGGCACGATGCAGCCCACACCATGCTCCAATCGGGTCTATGCCCCGAGGAGAGATGCCTTGGGAAAACGTCAGCGTTGAGTTAAGATCGCTCCCCAACAGACAACACATTCTGGTGGTGGAGGATGAATTTTCCCACTACCTGGAGGTGGAAATCGTTAGTTCTACAGCTACAGCGAAAAGTACTGTAATTCCAAAACTGGTAAAAATATTCACCACCCATGGGCTCCCATCATCTATAAAAATGTACAACAGTGACCTGTTCCAAGGTGGCTTATTCGACAGGTTCCTGGACAACCTAGGTATCTGACATCGTGAGATCACTCTCAGCTGGCCCCAAGCAAATAGGGATGTGGAGCACTTCATGCACACGCTCAACAAGACTACGAGCCGCTGCTGAATGCCAAGATGACCCAGAGAGTGCTGTGTTCCAGTTTCTATGGGAATGGCGTTCACCACTACACATGGCGACAGGGGTTGCACCAGCCAGCCTCCTGATGGGAAGCATTTAAAGAACAACAATTCACACCTTTCCTGGATGGAGGCCAACTGATCTGGACTGGATGCCCAATAGCACACCACAAGGTGTGAGGAGCGCTGTAAGGTAGAAAAGCAAGCGAAGGGGAACGAGAGAACCGACATTTGGTATCAGGGACATGGTCTTGTTGAAGAACTCGAGGCTGCAGGAAAAACTTGGCCTTCTGATTAACCCATAACCTCAAGTAGCCTCGGTAGAAGAGGGAAGCATGGTAACTACTCAACAAGGGTCATCCACCATAACATAAAATTCCTTCCAATTCAAAACCCTTACAAGGGGCCCATCAAACATTGAATGCGAGCCGGCAGGGGAACAAGGAGGTGAATAGTCTAAAGAAAGGAAATAGGAAGGAGAGCTTGAACGCAACACAAATCTGAAGTCCCTGGCAAGTCAGACCCAAGCCGCTGTGGTCCCGACCATTACAATGAGCCCAGACGCTCCTGCTAAGAGGCAATACCCAACTAGAGGTCAAGCTGAACCACCTAGCATGTTCAATGACTTTGTATTGGGTTAATGATTGCGGTTATTGAAGAAGGGGAGGCATGTTGTGGTGTTGGTAAGATGCCACTGTACCGCAGACGACGTGCTCCGAATGAGGCCATGCGTACACCCCACGGACGCATTCAAGTATGCAATGACATGGGAAGGCGTCACTGCGCTTATAAATGGAGGACCCTGCACAGGCCGGGAGTCTCATGTGAAGAGCTTCACCTGCTAACTCCTATGATTATTAGCATCGGAGGAACTCCTTGTATTGCAGGCGCCACGCCATGTCTCTATCCGTAGCGTGGAGAGATACCTTTCATGCTGCCCCTGCGAGTAAACAACCTCTGGTTGATACCTATTACATCAGGCGGCCACTATAAGCCACTGGGCAATCCAGCTCCTTTGAAAAGCAAGAGGACACAACAGACATCACTGGACACAGTTATCAGTCATTAGCTTTTGGAGAAAAACCGTACCTCAACATGTACAATGGTTCTCTTAGAAGTCACATGCAGCAAACAGGAGTATCAATCATTGTAAGAGTGGGGGGATAGGAGGCGAGCTATGAAAAAAGTCCTGCTACTTTTACCCCCAAATGCACCACGGAAAGTTGATGCTAAACTGACACAGTCGTTGCTGCCCCCCATATGATGACTTGACTCCGTATCCTCTCCCTGCAACATTTGACAAGAGTGGGACATGAAGCTGTGTGCTCCTGCTCTGCACCTTATTGGGCCTGCAGTGCAGTCAACAGCCTGGAGCGGGGCACAGAGCGTGCTCCTGCTATGCCCCCTATGGTGCATGGAGGGTGCAGAGCAGGAGAATACAGCAATACTGCTTTCCCGGACAGGAAGCACATAACAAAAGTCATGCCACATTAAGAAAGGGCTAGACTGGCTGTTCCAAAATGCCAGACTAGGCAAGTAATAACACATAGCATACTTGCTTGATCATGGATGCCAAGAAAGAATTTTACGCCACAGTAAGAAAGGGATAGATTGACTGCCACAGGCCCAGCTGAAGATGTGTGTGGGCCCATTTCAACATGATGGTTGGGGGCCCCCTGCTTTGAGTGAAAACAGTCTGAGCACCCATGAGGTGCATACATTACAATGGTGACAAAGAAAAGGTTAATAGCTGCCGATTACCACAAGACGGCCAGCCAGCTTGGAGCTTAAACACTAACTGCCCACTGAAGAGCTCTAAACTCTTCTTTGTCAACAAGTGGCTGATTTGGAGGAACCTGTGTTAGAATGCAATGAGGTAATAACACTTCTGTATATCCCCTTGGAAGAGAAAACGCAGCTTGTAATGCAAGCGCTGCAAAACGCATGTTTTAAGTCCCATAAGGAAAATAGAGAAATTAATATATTGCTGTGTTACAAGACTTCTGACTGGCAACATGGGGACAGTTGGTCGGGTGAGGTTCGAGTTTCCTTTCATTTGAAAAAGGTGAAAGGCCCTGACGCCGTCCCTGGGCTGCCCCCAAATGCAGTCTAGCCAACTGCTGCAGTGGCACATAGCGGGGCGTGTCAGGCACCTCTTTGTCGTGTGATGTGCTCCTGTTCTGCACCGTCCTTGTCTTGGCAGCTTGACACCCCCATTAACAATGAGGGTGCCGAAAGAGATGTGTCCCACAGCCAGGACATTTGGCCTGGTGGTGGGCACAATGATTCATTGTCCTCCCGGCAGCGGGTCACCTTTCCTGTACGGTGCTGAACGGGAAAGGTGTCCCGCTGCTAGAAGGACAATGAATCATTATACCCAGCCGCCAGGCCAAATGGCCCGGCTACTGAAAGAGCCATTGGGCGGGCAAGCTGTCACCCCAACACCCCCATGGTACGCCACTGATAGCAAATGAATAGGGTGTCCTTTCTTTGCAAGTGACAGAAACCCCAGTACCTAGTCTCAGCAACTACCGATTCTCATAGATTTGATACAAAACTCAGCTACCACATTTCACAATTTTTTTTACATATGTTGCTAATATTTTATTCCTTCTACTTCCTACTTCTGGTGTAATAATTAATAATTAAGAATTATTGCCCAGGAGCTCTCCATATGGTATGTGATCAGCTGAAAGCCCAGAGCGAAGTGAGGGCATATCAGAAGGGCTAAGAAATCAAAAGATTGGTTTCGCCATGCATCTCCAGTTCAATAAGGCAAATAGCACCCAGACACTGGGCTGGGTGTATGCGGCAGGTCCTTATTTGTGGTGGAAATTGAAAGAAAGAAAGGACATTCCCATATGGAAACCGAGCGCGGATATTCCGCAGTCTGTGGGTGACAGTCTGTTATATCCACCAACACAGAGAAGGAGCGGGGCAAATGCAAGGATGAAGACCGCATGAGAGGTGCAGAGGGGTCCGGAGGAGAACAACGGGGAACAGTGAGGGGGGGTCGGGGACAGAGCAGCATCAGCGTGGAAATAGATTTGTCTGGGCCTCCAGGAACCTAAGCATGGTGGCGAGTACTGTCTGGAAGTCCTCGTTCCAGGTGGCCAATAGGAACGTCATGTTGCACTCCAGGTGCTAATAGCTGTTCTTTTTACTTACCTGAATGGTTTCATTGCGGCACATCAGACAATTAGATCCCACCTGACTTGGGTTGTTGACATTTTGTTGACCGCTTAAAGTGTACTTGATGATAAATACATGTGTGACTGAGTAGGAAGCATTTCAAGAATGTTATCTTTGTGATGTGACTTACTCTTTTTTAGTAAGGTGATATACTAAAGTGATGCACAACCCCCTCTTGGGGCAGAGGGTATGATATGGTAGTTTTTTTATATCGCGCGTATACACAATGTGTTTCAAAGCGCTTCAAGGTAAAGGAGGGAACAAGGGAAAATACAATGACATTCTTACAGGCCATGAACAGTAAGGATGTTAAATGAACTATCGTACTCGGACTGATGACATTTCAGATAGTGCAAGAGCTAAGACATAGATAAGGAAGGGAGGGGGAGAGTGAGAAGGACATGGAAAAAGACAGGCGACTACCATACTAGGCCTGACGACATTTCTGGTATAACAAAAGGTGAGGGAGAGGGGTGCAGAAAGGGAGGGGAGGAACAAAACAAGCGGCTATCGTACTAGGACTGATGACATTTCAGATAGTGCAGAAGCGGGTGGGCGGAACAAGTAAAGGGGGTGACAGAGGAGATTAATATCATACTAGGTCCAGGGACAACTCTGGTAGAGTAAGTGCATAGAAGAAAAGTAAGAGGAGGAGATAGAAAAAGGAAGAAAGGGAGAGGATGAGAGAACAAAGAGTAAGCAGTCAAAAACAGCGTAGAAGCAAGAGGGTAGCACGAAAACAATTGCAGAAGTCAGTAGAAACACATAATGTTGCAAGCCTGGATACAAGATGAAGATGGGAACAGCATGATTCAGGGCCGCCATGAGAAAGGGTGATGCACGGGGAATCAATGAAGTCCATAAAAGTGGTATAGGGCATAGTTGCACCTCTGCATAATGGTTTTAGGTCTATGCACTGGAAACTGATCTACAGTGATCAGTCTGATAGTCAGGTGTTGGTGCGACTCGGATCCATATTTTATATCTAGGTTAGCCTTAGACTGGTCTATTTTATGCTCTCCTTGGCTCTGTTCCTTTTCACCCCACAGACCACGGTCTGGGTGCAACCTTAGGTGGAGTCACAATTGGCCTCTATACAATCTAGCTGATGGGACTTCTAGTCCAAAGCATGTAGAGAGCCAAAGATTGAAGACCCCTGCACTAGGCTATGGCGTTACCTATTTGAGCCTCAAATTGTAAATGTGGAAAAATTAAAATCACAGCCTGCTCTCAATTATACTGTGGACCTGTATAGATGTACCTTCGTTCTTCATCCCTATTTTACATGCAAAATACATCTTTTTTTGAACTGAGACACTAACATAAATTATTATGTGGCCGTCGCCATTAGGGCTTCTGGTACGATGAAAAGGGGTGACACTGCTTGAAATCCTTGGCTGTGAGATGGTGCAGGCTATAACAGGCAGTTTATGTGGGATACTGAACTGATGGAAAAGTAAAATATGCCAAGCATTGAAGGAAGGCGTCAGGTAGCCTTCACAGTTACTACAGAGTCTGGATATGCAGATTGTGCACAGGAAAGTGACGATGGACTAAGTGGAGTTTGCTGTCAGATGTGGGAGCCTAGGTTTTACCAGGACAAGTGAGCACATAGTAATGAGTTCATTTATCAACTCATAAGCCCCTATGCAAGTGTGATTTTGGGGGGCTGGGGTTAGGTTGCTTTGAGTATTTTTGAGTTATATGCATCCATTAAGTGCAATGTGATGAACTGCCATGTGTAAAAACTGGTAAATGGACAAACCTGTGTTTGGGGTTGTTGTGACTTTCAAAGTTAACGTGCTGTGAAATAGTTCTCATGTGATGCTCGTTTAACCCTCTAACTTTGCCAAAAAAGTGTGCAGACATGCACAAATATAGTCATCCTCTCCAACGCATTTCAAAGGAAAGTTTCAGGCGGACCAGCATCTTAAAGGGATGGTCTAGTAAACATTTTTATTTCAAAAATAGATAGGCCACATAAAAAAAAAAATAGTAGCATCCTCCGTTTTAAAACTTCCTATGTAAAATTTTGAGCTATTCAAGCTCAAAATTCGAAAAAGCAAGCACAGGGGCGCAGCCATTTTGTGAAATGGAGGCCCTCCTGTGCTGGCTTTTGCTTTTGCGGCACTAATGAAGGAAAAGCCAGCCAGCTGTAGTAAACAAAGTCTACCGCTGGGTGGCTTTCCCTTCATTAGTGCCGGGACTCGGAGGACGCGGACCGGAGACCAGAGCAGGAAAGCTGCAGCTGAATCTCGGTAAGTGCTATTTATTTTTTTTACAAAAAATAAGCACTAGCTGCGGTTTTTTTTCTACGTTTTCCGGGCTGGAGGAGCCCGGAAAACTTAGAAATAAAAACGCTGCTTTAAAAACGTTGTATTTATGTTTGCGGTCGCTTTTGAAGCGACCGCAAACATAAATACAACGTTATTGTGTTGGAAAACGCTGCGGTTTTAAAACCGCAGCGTTTTCCAACACAACCGCGTGTGTTTCTGCCTGCTGTGGCTATCACTTTGGGTCTCCGGTGCTCCCAGCCCCCGTGGGGAGCCCGAGAGCCCCAAATGGTAAAGCAGATTCAGGCAGACACAACGCAGTTGTGTTGGAAAACGCTGCGGTTTGAAACATTTTTACTAGACCATCCCTTTAACATCAGAGGAGCATTTGTATATATTTGACCAGGTAAAAACTGTGCGATTATCTCTTTCATATGTAGGATCTCTGTGACTTTAAAAGCCAATATACTTGCATGTTTGGCTATGAGGATTTATCTTAACACTTGAATGTATATATATTACAAATATGCCCCAGTGGAATTTTACAGCAACACTGTGTGCATCAGATAATAGACTTTGTTTTACCAAGAGTGTTCCAAAGTTTAATATGAAAGCAATTACACCGGGAAGACAACATTCCATGTTATGGGGGGGGGTCCTCTGACTTTATAATGCTCCATTGAAAATCGGCAGCCTGGGTAAACCTTTTTAGAAAGTAACAGCAGATAAATAGTAAATATGATGACTTAAGGTCTGCGGAAAAAGAACAGTTTTTAAATCTATACATTCTCAATCGGGAACTCCCTTTCTCCTCCAAAGAGACTGGGTGCAAAGCTGTTGTGCTGATTCCAGCAAGCGGCCATCTGCCAAGAGCGAACATTTCAAGCCCTTGATGTGACGGATGTAAACTAATTTACATAGAGATTAGTTTGTCAATATGAGTAGGGGTGAGCGAAATGTCCTCCTGCAAAGCCAAAAATAACTCGCACTGGAATGAATAGTACAGTTCTGCTGCCAGGTCATTTTTTCGATCTGTGCTAGTTTCATGCAGCAACATGACGCAGTGTGACGAGAAACTTTGCACGGCTTTAGGGTTTGCACAGCGACACGAGCAACGTTGTGTGTGGCTTTTTTTGATTCATGCTAGTTTTGCGCAGACACACGAGAAACTTAGTTTCAAGTAGCGGCACGAGAAACTTTGTGTGCTTTTTGTTCTGATCCACGCACATTTATTTTACCCACGCTACATTCGCGCAGCAGCACGAGAAACTTTGCACATTTTTTTCAACCCTGCAAGGTATGGGCAGTGACACGAGAAACCTCATGCCGTGCTTTTTGATTCATGCTGGGTTCACGCAGAAGCACGAGAAACTTTGTGTGGCTCATTTCGATTTGCACTAGGTTCGCGCAAGCGGCACAAGAAAGAAACATTGTGCCGCTCTTTTCGTTCCATACAAGGTGCACGCTGCGATACAAGAAAATTAAACAGGCTCATTTTGATTTTCGCTGGGTTCGCACAACGGCACAGGAAAGCTTGCGCCGCTCTTTTGGAATCAAGGGGGTGGCGGAACAGTGGATTGGAGCGAAACGGATCGAAATCCGGCAGATTTCGCTTCTGCAGCAGGCGAAATGGAATATAACAATTTCACGCAGCCCTACCTATCAGCAGGCGTTCAACATTGGTAAGAAGCTTCAAGGCGACATATAGACACCTAACAAAACCATAAAATCTGTCAAGAAATAAATGCATATCAATGCTACTAGTGTTTTCATGTGTCTAGAGAACTACCATAAAAAGTAAAGGATGCAGTCCCTTAACCGAGGAGCTGGAACACAGCACTTTAGAAAAACGGTCCCCTATGGCCTCCTTTCATCGCCCCTTCCCTCATTGGTGATTTACCAGTAGCACTAGCATCCATGCCGTAGGTGCAAGCGGGGAATCATCAAAAAAGGAAAAGGTGTCGCTATGCCAGGGGTGAAGAGCTGAAATGGGGGTCATTTGATTCCTGGGGCTCCCCTGAGTAGCTCTACGTGTAAGCAATAAATGTTAGGGTCCATTTTTTGAGAAAATAAATCCTCTTGACACAATATATGAGATACAACCGTGAGGCATTTTTCACATAACAAACTTTTTTTTAATGTATATAATCTAATATATATCAAGCGACAAGTGATAAATCCACAAAAAACTGACAGAGAAAAAACAGCAAAAAAGAAAAAAAACTTTTGAGTCTCCAAGCATATAGAACAAATTGGTGCGGTGTGACACACACCTGAAATCGATCTGTTATTTCATCACAGAAAGAGATGCATTTAAGTCAAAACGGTGGTATCCAGAGAGCAACAGATATGCAGAGAGGTGAAAAATTGATAAACTGAAAAGGTATAACCGGAAATACGGTTATTGTTGGCAGCAAAGTGGTAGGACCTGGATATGTCTAACTGTCCTGCCTGAGTCTCAGGGAGAATTTATTCAAGACAAACAACCTTTTGTTATGCTGCTCTAATCGAGGAGTATATCCTTAATGTTCCCAGTGTGAAGGTCTGGAGAAATAAAAACAAGACAGAAAACGCCTGATAATATTATTCAGGTATATCGTCTGTTTCCGAGGTTTTGCCCTTAGGTGCAAGCGGGCCCTCATTGTTTCTTAAGTGACCCTGGTAAACAGCTGTTTTGTTCAATATATTACAAAGAAAGACTTTTGTCGCCTTTCAACAAAAACGTATCCTTTTCAAAACTCTGGAAAATTGGCATCTATGCAAGGTGTTAACTATTTAGTGAATGACAAATGAGGCCACGTCTACACAAACCAACATGTGATATCACTCAATAAGAAGAAGAAAATGTGCCCACTCAGTTGCATACCTCTCCACTCACTCACATTTGGCAGGTGTCTCCTGCCCTGGACCTTAGTCACCACAAGGCAATCCTCATACCCATCCATAGATTTCAGTGGGGTCTCACCCACCAAAAACATTTGATTTCACCCGCCTTGAAGTGTCAAGGATTTCAGAGGTATGCATTTGCATTGGAAAAATAGTAAAACGTATGTCCCAAAAAAACTCAAGAATCTCACTCCTAATTGAGACAGTTGGCATGTCTCCGTCTAGGGCAAAGACGGCAGAGCTAAGGCAGCTTTCTTAAGCAAAGGCAAAACGGATGGCTTTGTCAATTCTTGTTATTGTGTTGAATTGGTATTGTTAGGCCTGTCGTAGGGATCGGGGCGTTGTTTGATGTCTCTACCCCGTATGTGAGATTATGGCCATCTGCAGTGATGTTTGTCAGGACACCGTGGAAGATTTGGTTAATAAAGAAAGCTTCATGCCATGCACCAACCTCCTGTGTTCATCATGAGTTTGTGAAGAGGTTACTGCGGGTGAAGGAATAACGGAGACTCCCAACAACTTAAGGTGCGCCTTGAATCCTGATCCTATTCTAGCATGGCTCGCAGTGATAACACTGCCTTGCGCACTAGGGCCTGGGGTGCACTTCACATACTACAGATCATGGCCTACAAAGACAGTCCAACATCCATCTGTATGAGGAAGAAGACACTGCCTTCCAAGAGACCCTCAAAACATGCCTCTCCTGTAGTGGAGAGCAGCCATTTTAATGGGTGCACCATGAAAGGCCTATCCATTAACTGTTTTGGAAAGCTCATTAATTTTGGCAGTAGCAGTGGCACAATACTTTGACACACTTACAGCGGCTGTAGTAGGATGCAAGTGCCCTAATGGAATCATGACGACCAAGGCAATTTTGTAGGTACTGAAGAGGAAGTTTTCTTATACCTACATTCTTTGTTGCCTCATCCCCTGAAAGACCACAATCCATGTTATCATAGTCAAAAGGACATCTATCAATGTGATGCTGTAATCAAACTCATGAAGCTGCACCCCTTGCCACTATTGGAACAATCGGCCATCAAAATATATGCATATGGGGGATGATCCTGCTTCCTGTTGAGGGTGCTGTCAGAGATGGCACAGAAAACACTCCAAGTCTTTGAGACAGTTGAGGGGTTTTATTTCATTTGTGAGGCCTATGGCCGTCCGTCCCTCTCTCTCTTGTCTGCCGACGGACCTCCTCCCTATTCCAGGCATTCATAACCCTGGTTAGTTCTACTGAATGATAACCCCATTTGTTTAAAAATGTTTCCTCTCCTATAAATGGTTTCCCCATATGCAGGGTCTTTAAACTCCCCCCAGGGACTTCCTAACTTTCCTTACTCTAACAAAGGATCTTGTACTGGGAATTTGAATAGTGTGTTGCACCTCCTCGGTTGGAATTAGGCTAGCCCGATCACGTCCACTCTTCTCTTGTCTTCTACTCTCACTCCTCTTGTGTGCCCCTCTGTATTCTACCCCCCCTGTATATCTGTTCTTACCTCTGAAACACGCTCCGTTATGCATCTGTACTTTTGTATACCTCTGTAATGCGCTCCATTGTGCATCTATATTGTTGTATACCGCTGAAAGCACCCCGTTGCTTCTGAAGCTAGGTCTGCGTTTAATAAATACCATAATAATAATAAAAATAATAAAAACTTAATAACTCCCACTCCCTTCTTACTCCTCTACCAATACCCTGCCCCTCAGATGTTTCACTCTTCCTACTCCTCGCCTCCAACTTTTGATTTAACCACTCCACTTCGCTACTCCAGTCTCTACTACTGCTCTCATTTACACTCCCACTACTACACTCTTCATCCCATTGAGCTTAGGGACCTTTAGGAATGTGCATGCAATGGATGGGTTCACACAGAATATCTCTGAGTCCAAATAACCGAACCAACTGAGGAAGATGACAAAGTACTGTTTTATTACCAAATACCCAAAACAGGGAGTTACAACGAACATCAACGGACGGACCCTTGATTTCTCTCAATGATCATTTCATAAAAACATGGTTATATACCCAAAAAATGTTAGATAATGAAAAGCCTACTGAGGATCGGGATAGCCTTAAAGGGAACATCTAAGTATATTATCTGTAGGAACTAGGATTGTAATTGGCTGCTCACTGTCAAGTGAACTGCACATTCCTACCTCTAAAACATGTCACCTTCAAAAACATTAAGTACACAGTTTCTCATTGGTTTTCAAACTATAAGGTCCTTCCTTATATGGACCACTACAATTGGTTGGCACGCTTGTGCCATGTCTAGAACATTTGGTTCACTTAGCAGCACGTAAACCCAGACCCAGGTGCAAGGAGATGAGCCTGACTCTACCTCCCCAACCCAATTAGCCCAGCATCTCTCATCATCCAAGCCTTCTCCCATGAAGATGGTCTTCAAACTTGGCCTTGGAAAGTATCATTGTCTCTGAAAATACATGCTAGAATACACGGAAGCACGGACACTCACTATCTCGTTCTAGGACTCCAAGTACGAACACTATTTTCATCCTTGGCTCACGTGACAGGAGACCATGATTTGGTCCATTTTGCCGGTTTTAAATGTCTTAAATGAATTAAACTTGGCACTCTGTTCTCTTTTTGCATTTTAACAAGAGATGAGTCATCCTTGCATGTTCACTCCTTTTCAGAAAACCGGCCATGGCTGCTTCAGTCTTGACTTTAGGCCAGACAACCTCACTGTGCAGCTCAACGATTCAACTTATTCTTGCTGCGACACAACTTTCCCTTTCCACTTCATGGGTCTTGGTTTGCTAAAAATTCATGATACCGAAATCCAGCTTCTATACCGTTGTGGCTTCACCTGCATTCTATTCACTAGATATAGGCAGCTTCTATAATAACTTAGTCTACCTTGCGTTTCAGCGTCTGTACAATTGTTGAACGGTTGTTTCTCTGCAGCACTTTGTGCACGTGTAATCTTTTTCATATTTAAAAGTTCTCTTGATTCTTACTTCGTCATTAGTTTCTGTAAGATCCATATATCCTCTTCAGCCAGTATCCTGAGACGTCGTTCATACTCTCTTATGACGTCACAGGCTTCTTTCTTTGCTCTTTTCTCATATTCCTTCAGGTAGTTTCTCCCTCAAATTGTTGTTCCTTCGGGGATACATTTGATAGGGTTATCTCAATGTTCAGCAAATGGTTCCTTGCAAGGGGCTGAACGCTCTCGACCACTGAGATCCAGCAGCTCCGTTTGGAACCCAAATCATACAAGAGAAAACTCAGAGGATCCGCATTTTTGCACCTCGCCCCCAAAACTTGGAACGAACCACCAACGAACATACGGAACACAAGAGATCGCCAATAATTCAGGAAGCTCCTCAAATCATGGCTCTTCATCCCATAATCAGAAAGAATGCCCACAAGGAATATACAGAGGAACTAGGCAGAGAGAGGAACCACCCTGATAAAATAAGGATATACAGATCTGTAACATTCACTTATCAATTAATAGACAAACCATCATCATGCCAAAGAACACCAACAGATTAATCGGAGGGGAGAGCAAGGTATGACCCAGCAATAGCACCTGGCACACCTCGTAAACACGGGCAGCAATGGACCACCGACAGTAAATAGATAGGAAGGAGCATGGAATGAAATAAAACTAAAACACCATTACCAAAGCAGAGATTATGCTTGTCCCTGGGTGTACTAAGCTCAAAAACTTAGCTGGAAGCCGCCTCACCACTGCCCTGAAACTAGACAGTCAGGAAAGAGAAGCTTATACCACCAAGGGACTACCGACAGTAAATAGATAGAAAGGAACTGTTGAATGATAATATACCACCACTATTGAACTAGGGATAATGCTCGGTGAACTTGGGGTACTAAGCCCAATTTATCTGCTGGAAACCAGCCACGGTATCAACCCAGAAACTAGACAATCAGTAAACCAAGAGAAGAATATACCTACCCAGTATGACAACCTGATACATAATACTACAAACTACAAGGATTATGAGACATACAACTCACTAACCAAAACATCAAATTTCTGCATACTTAATTCACAAAAAAACCCACACAACTACCCCTCTCACAGGAAACCGCCAGGACTTCACCAGACCGCAACAACAATCAACACATAGATCGCAACAACAGAATGCGAGGACTCACTTCGATCCTATATGCACACCCAAGCTCAGCGCAGTGAAAACCAATCTGAAGTTGCCAACAGTACACCACCTCTCACGTTCCTACGCCCTCTTCACCCACTAACCCCCCATCCTCCACTTTTGTTTACAGATCCGCATGCGCGCCTGGAGACCAACTCCGTTGGTGACGGTGCGCTATATAAATACCCGTAACATTTCTTGGCGATCATCTGTACACCCACCGCCTTCTTCTCAGTTTTCCTCTTAAATAACAATCCTGCATCCTCCTACCTTCCACGTTCCATTATGACATTGCACATGCTAAAGAATGCTACATTTTTACATTAGTTGTTTGAAGATGCTGTTTTCTGGCATTAAAATGAGAGACGCACAATACGAGTCTTGACATAGAATTTGTTTATAAACCCGCTTCTCTGCTGAGACACTTCATCCTTACCCCTTCTCTTTCTTTGTTCACAGACAGAGTTATTTTCTCTGTTTAATATATGTTTGCATTCGTTTAGGCGGGCAAGTGGGGGAAGGTGGTGATACCGTTAAAAGTTACTTTTTTTTTTTTTAAATGGTATTTGGGCACTACCGCCTCCAATCATTGGATGTAAATGATTAAGGTGCATGGGAGGTAGAAACAGGAAGTGTGGGAGGAGGTCACTGATAAACGTTTCACTCATACCTTAGAAAAAGAGGTGGTTATGTTTCACTACGGTTGGTTATTTTTGTTTGGTCTGAATTATTTCTGATGCTTTTGTTCTTCTGTAAATTTCATTCTATTTGCTGATGGTGAAACATTGTTACTTTTACTATTGTTGTTTATGTGAAAATTAATAAAGTATTTTTGAAAAAAAAAAAAGAGCTATGTAGTGATTGCTTCCAGAGAAAGTGTCCCCAATCAACCAACGTTTAATCAAAAAGCCTATATAAAAACATTTTTGAATTCAAGGCATTAGCAGCGTTTTCTTGGAAGTTGGAACCAAGAAACATTCACGTTATTTGCACTGAACAATGGCAGTTTCATTTGCGCAATTTTGATCACAGCTTCCCCTTCTTGTCGTAGTCCCTTTTTAATGTCGTCACTGCTCCTTGTTCGGTTAACAACAGAGTTCTAATCTACTGCCTTCTCTGGGCACAGGCAGCAACAGGCAGACTAGAGCACTGCCACGCTCCCATTGGCCGGGAGTCCTCGTACGTCTGGCAATCATTGGTCAGAGATCGAATGGGCCGCGCCACTATCCTAGGCGGCGACTGGAGCCGCCCAGCCATTGGACCCAGCAGAAGTGGGCCGCGCAGCAGTTGGTGGTGGGCGGTACTGGGGCTGTTTTGGTGGTGGCGTAGCGGAGTCAGGGTTATTGTCGTCGAGCAGAGGACTCGGGCGGGCACAGAGAGGAAGGAGGGAAGTGTGAAAGACAGGGAGACTGATTAGGGGTGCAGGAGAGTTACGCAGTGACTGGAGACGGAGGAGCAAGGAGAGTGGGTTGCTACGTTGTGCTGGTGTGTTTTTCCAGGGTGGACCTTCTAGGTTCCGGGGCTGTACCCCAGCAGGGCACGCGCCGCAGAGTGGGAGACGGTGAGTGGGCGTCGGAGCGAGCGAGTGAGTGCGCAGTCAGTGGCCGCCATCTTGTGTGTTTTCTTTTCTCCTCCTTTGTTTTGAGGCAGCTTTGCTCCCAGCCCCCCCCTCCACCTTTAGATCTCTGAAAGTAACCCTCCAGCCACCTCGGATTTAGGGACGACGACTCCAACGGCCCTTGGGCAGTGAAACAAATACGCCCTATACCGTTGCTAAAATATTTCGGAGAATCTGGCTAGGTTAGCATTTAAAAAAACGACATGGGTGCGTTGGCCCGATATAAAACCAGTACTGTCTTGCCCTGTCGTTAAAATAACACATTTGTAAGTGTTTCGGTCAAAGTTGGTACGTTGGGCTTCTCGGGTGTAGCACTTTTTTTTTATTGTACTTGAATTTCCTGTAAGTTGAACCGGGCTGTAAGTGCTATTGAAAAAATGTTTTAAATGTGGTTTCTGAATGGGATCCATTAAAGACAAACGTTTCTTTCGAATGATCGTCTTGACTGTTGTGGCAACTCACGATCCGATCCCTCTTTAAGAAATCAGGAATTGTGTTCCTCGTCCCCGTATTTCCATACATGTCTAAACCGCCGAATATAACGAGTGGCCCCTGACCCCCGTACACTATAGAAAGCAGCGGTGCAGACAAAGGTACTTTCTTTGTGGAGGTCCACATTATTACCCCGCCGCACAGCCCATTCCTCTTTCAGTTCTGGAGGCTGCGGATTGACTCTCTTAGAAGGGTGTACATCGAGCTGCTTTGTTGAATGGCCCATTAAAGGTGTTTGTTGATTGTGGATTCGGGAGGGGTACAGGCCTACCTGTCTGCCATCGTACCCCCGGGGGGGTGGGGGGGGGCTGCGGTGTTCGCTCTCAGCCAATGACGGGCCCGATCTCAAAGTGGGTCGCCTTGTAGGGCGTTGAAGTCCTGCTCCAGACTGGGCGCCCAAAGGCCGGGCTGCAAAACCAATGCAATCCCACTCTGCTGCAGAAACCGCGCATGAAGGCTGCAAAGTAAACAATGCAGGTCAGCTGCTGCGCTGGTGCAGACGTCATCGATCAGAACTGCTTTCGCCCCCCAGCTGTTCCATGTCAAAACAGTCCCGTGGTTTTTGTTGTTGTTGCGTACTTGCAATTTAGTTTTGTGTGCTGACGTTGCATGCATAACTTCCTCCAGTCCCGTCTTAAAATATGCATTTTGACAACAATAGACCAGTTGGGCAGCTTTTTTTTTCATTTTTTTTTTTTTCCTTCTGCATGGCTGCGACCAGCCTCATCCCGCCTCTTGTCCCTCCATGCTATCCTCTTGGAGACCCCTTTGCTCTTTAAATTGATTTTATTGTTCATATGTAAGGCGCATGTACATCGTTGTTTCAAAGCCCCCACAGGGCAACAGGGAGGGGACATGGGAATTAAACAAATATAACTATAAAAACTAGAGGCGGTCCTACTGGGCCCTGTGAGCATTCGTTCGGAACGTCCAAATACAGAGGGATTTGGGGGCGGGGGGGGTGTAAGTGCTAGGTAGTGCAGCTGTAAGTGCATAGGCGGAATATTGCGTCCACCCCGTTGTAAAGGCACCCTACAGTCTCTGATCCAACTCCTAATACCGAATAAATGGACCCAAAAGGAATCTAGAAACGAATGCATTCGATTAAATATGGGCATTTTATGTATTACATTTGCATGTTCATGTGAACATTGTTTATATTGTGGATGGTTTACTGTAAACCATTGCACAATAATATAGGGGTTTTAAGAGTCAAACCGTGTGGGTTGTGAGCTTTTGTGTGTTGAGTTGGTGGTTGTGTATCCAGTTACTCAGTGTCTGCGCCTTTTTTTGTCTTACAGTCGTAGACGTATCTCGAACCAGCCACCCGTGCTGGGAAGGCTCCGATGTGCGTTGTCTTGACATCCAGGATCTGCGGACCACGCCAGCTCATGCAAGCTTCCACCAGCGAGGGAACGAAGGGATCAGAAGGAGAAACGCACTCTTTATCCCGGAATTACCCATCCTGCAAGTCCTGGACGTCAGGGTTGGACCAGTCAACTAAAAGGTACAAAGGCTGTTTCAAATGCAATATTTCTTTTTTTTCCCACATTATTCCAATCTGTGTCCACTGGCATGAATGCTTGATCGCGTCGCCTTAAAATCTGAAGGCCCATCTCAGCAATTGCTTGTGTTTCTTATGTCTCAGTATTTGACAAGTAACGACACTGTTGGAACTCAAAAGTATTCAATACTTTGCGGGGGGCGGCGGTCCTCCGGTTTAAACAACGCGCGGTTTTTAAATTCAATATACAGTGAAATCCACTCGGCTGCATTGTTTGCCCCCCTGCAAACTGAACGTTCATGCCATGCACTTCCTCCACCAGTGTACACGCCCTGTCATGTCACTGACGTATGGTTACGATGCATGCTGTTTGAGACATAGAAAACGTACACGAACGGAGCCGCCTGGTGGATTACTGTGAATTACAAATTTGAACACACTGGTGCTTTCGCTTACATTGCCTTAATATTAGCAGTCTTCCACCTAGTATACAATTCTAAGAACCTCTATAGAGTTGGAATTAAGTATTTGAATCTAATTGATTTACACAGAACCCCGCCCCAAATAAATTGAACATAATTGTGTGTGAAGCCTATAAAAACCATTAAGGGGCCCCTACTAAAGGCTCAACCTCTGTCTGTATATTCAAACTACAGAACAGCACTTGATGGAATTAACTGATTTCTTGACCCCGATAGCGGGTATCCACGGTGACGTGTAATCCCGTAGGAAGTAGACTATGCTAGGTAAAATTAAACATGCATACAATGGTGGGAAACTCAATCGCAGCACGCTCTCATTAGGAACATGATGATACGTGCAACAGGGGTTTGGTTACCCTCCGTCGGGGCAACTCGTCTTTCTTCCTGAGGTTGAGGAATTGAGAAGGGGAGGCTGTTGGTTACAGAGAAGAATTTGAGTGAAGTGCTATACGACTCACCCAAGTTATTACAATGATATGGTTTTCACCAACCACTTGAGTTAATGCTTTGCAGGAGGGAATTGCCCTCCAGGATATAGTGGCTTCGATTTTATGGATTTTGAGGCTAGAAAAATGATATTGCGCGTATGTGTATTCTATGCTGTGTAATCCTAACTATATAGGTAGCTAAACAATTTCCATATCCAGTGTTGCTGTATCAAAGGATTGAAAACGATACATCTGAAAGGATTTGCTCTGAAGTGCAGGCCTGACGGTCACTTGGCACGAGTTCGTGGATTTGTCTATCGGACTGTTAATAGGTGGCAGATTGGTAAAATGCTATATTTTGCACATTTTTAAAAAGGATTTAAAGAAAATGACTTAGCGAGGGCAAATATCTAAAAGATGGGCGGACTGTATAATGCAACTAAACTTTTGCAAAGTTGAATCGTGACCGCAGTGAAATCTTCCCCTAGAACTTTTATAGCATTAAATCCAGATATTTAGGGGATCCAGATATTTAGGGGGGGTGGGGTTAACGTACCCTTGCAAATGTTCTTCGGAAATATTACCATGACCTTTAGTTGGTCTTGCAAACTATCTAATCACTAACTCTGAACCTTGCAAACATGAATGCCTAGTTGCAGATGCGTAAGATAACATACACACCAAGATGCCATTGTTGAAACATTGAGGGGGTGGAGTTGGCACTGAGGTAAATCTATGCTTGTTGAAATCATGAATGCCATGGGGGAGGGGGGGGCATGGGTACATTTAATTGTTGTAGAGCGATCTGGGCCCTCCAATGTTTTTATTTTGTTTGCAGAGAACAAGCTTACCAATTCTGAACCCCCTCCCCCCCCCCTATACATCCACCCATTGGTACTTGCCGGTCGTACCACCTCACTTTTTGTTTAGTTAAACCATGAGAGGTGGGGACAGTAAGTAGCTTCCTGCAAAATGCAACCTAAGGGGTCACTTGGAAACATACCAGCAACTTGAAGCCAATCTACTTCTGGTATGTGCAAATGGATAACTGCTTATAATAGACCATATAAGAATGAGTACGGGCCCTACTTCTGATGGAAAATATAAGCGGATATGATATCTGGGGGTGGGGGGATTGGGCAGAATCTTTATTTTTCTTTTCTTCAAGGGGCTATGGCCTAACCTCCTGCTGTGCTGCTCCATTGCAGTCGTCTCAGCTGATCAATTTGCCTATCCACGAGGTTGAGGTCACTGATCGGCACACTTTTTTTCTCTTCCCAATTTAAGCAGCATATATCTGCTGTCTCTTGGGACAAAACACGTTGTTTTGAAATGATAAAAAATGGACGGCTAAAATTTGTATTCCCAGTCACGTAGCTCGGGAGTTGAACTGCGAGTGGATATTTCGGCTCTATTTTGCATGCTGGTCGCTAGGTGTTGGATCGTCCTTTGCAGCAGAGCCCTGCTAATAATACAATACCACCACAGTTGGCCATCCGGTACTCTGCAATAATCCCGTTTGGCACTATTATGAATTCCCATTTAATCTTTTAGTAATTGACACTACTGGTGTGCCTTCCTTGCCACTTTACCAGCAAAGTGCTACTAGTTTTCTTAACTATGGGGGATTTGTCGCAATCCCTCCCAATGCTTATCTGATGGATTTGTAAGTAAGCAGGGCGACTTTATTATTTTTGGTTTTTTTTTAATTGGACTTATTTGAGTAGCCTGTCCATCGTTTGTTTTTTTGCGCTGCATTAACCCTGGAATGTAACTTTAAAAAAAAAAAACATGTAATTCGAAACGGTATATTTGATCTTTGTGTGTGTTCTTTTGATCGTTCTGCAGGTGACATACAAGTTGAAGATGGGTGGTGGTGGTGAGAGATTTTACATTCCAATTCCTCAGCCTAGAAACAATCGTTCGAGGAACCAGCAGCAACAACTTAACAGGCAAAAAAACAAAGATCAGAACTCTCCTCATCTGAATGTGGTCCTGGCAAAGAAAGATAGAGTGCCATCTGCAGTTGCATGGCAGGCCATGCAAAACGGAGGGAGGAGCGCAGCCCATTTTCAGAATAATAATTGGGGCCCCTTCTTGATTGGCACTAATCCACTTTTCATTGGTAAGAGCAACCAGAACTATGCTGGCGCCAAATTTAGTGAGCCGCCTGCACCAAGTGTTCTTCCAAAACCTCCGAGCCACTGGGTTCCACTTTCTTTTAACCCTTCTGACAAAGAAATGTTGACCTTCCAACTCAAAACCTTACTCAAAGTCCAGGCATAACGCGTTCTCTAAATGATTTTTTATTTACAGGGTTTCAGATTTGAGATTATGTATATAGGTCACGGTGTAGTTCATAGTGTTACCGTGTTTGACTGCAAATGAGCTTTAACTCAATTATGGGCAACGTGTGAAACTGTCCACAAAGCACTTTCATCTCATACTTGTGCGCTGTGCGCATTGCACTGAGAGGCTCGCTTGCAGAAACAACCCCATGAACCAAATTTATGATGAGCCACAATGCTTGCACTTAATGTAGCATCTATTTTTTAAAATGTGTAATTGTTCTTCATATTCAGATTACCATAGAGGTACTTTATGCAGAACAATTAGTGCGTTTCTGTCATAGCTTTATTAGTTTTGTGGGTCATCACTGCTGTGTACCAACTTAATATTGGCCTTCTGTCTTGTTGCCACAATGTACTTATTTTGGATTTGTCATATGATAACATCCTCATGCAAGCCGACATCCATGGTTGCTTTCTGATTTGCACATCCCATTGTTTACATACTGCATTGGGCAACCGTTTTGGAGTAGTCTGGCACATCTAATGGCACTTGCTGTTCATGTTTTGCTTATGTTTCTATGTCTTCTAGATGTGCCAACTATCATTTGCACTGCCATGTGACTGCCAAAAGACTGCCTTTTTGTTCTTGTTATTTGGGCCACACTGCAGTTTTAGAATTTATTTCTTGAGCAATATACACAATCGAAACGATCTTAAATTGATTCCCTGTAAAATATAACGTTTTTGTGACTAGAGGAAGCTTCACAGAACTGTGGAAAAAGAGAGCCATGTAAATAAATGTAAAACTTGTAGCATATGTACATTTATGTGGGATTTTCCTGCAGAAATAAAGTATTTTTAGTACAACTTCTGAATGTAGGGCTGTGCTGATGCACAGCCTGATAAAAATATTTTGTGTAACAAAATATAAAAAGCACATGTGTTTTGATGTTGCACTGTCCAGTAAATGGTGAACGTGCACATGTTTTGTATTTTGACTTATTGTAAACTGGTTTTATAGTGAGTTAAAAGCAAAAAGCTATCGTTTTGGAAGAAAATGCTGCTGATTCACATTATGTATGAAGATGTGTTTTCGAATTACCAAGCCATAATGGAACAGTGAATTTGTCCCGAAACCCCTATGCATTAAGGAATATTTTCTGGACTGTCAAATGAACTTTTGCTGCACTGTTGAACTGTTCCTACTGTGATAGCGTGTTTAAGCTCTAGACTGTTTTAGATTCTGATCTCATTGCGTGTATTCAGTACTGCTATCAACTGGCATGATTGTTTCCGATGTGTTAATATCTATTTTTTTATTACATATCCATTCAACTGTTATGTACATTTACACCATTGATGTTTCTTAACATATTCTATTGTGTATAGACCAAACCTGAGATTTGTAACTACTACTCATGGAGCATGTGCCTAAACACAGCAGTTGTTTCCGACGCCTATTGAACTGTTCACCCCTGTATAGGTTTTTAAAATCATTTTTGGCAGCTGTGTTCTTTGTGCAATATGAGGTCAGGCATCTTTGCTTGTTCATTGACTAGGTTTATGAAAACTTCTTTCTACATTCAGAATGTGTCAGCAGCTGTATCGGAAACATTACCAATGTTGTTCACCATATGGTAATTGATTGGACATATTTCCAAATTGTTATCAATTTGAGGGGGTGGGATTGGATGCACTGTTCTACCAATCCTCTAACTAGATTGGTAAAGATCCATTACTACTACCCCCTGTCAGTGTAACCCTCTCCAGCGGAGACTCCATTCCAGGATTAAGGGAAGTTGACCAACAAAGGGGTAAAATGTACTGCATGCTGGTTTTCCCCTGAATATATTGTAATACAGGGCATTGCTAAAAGTTCCTTACGCACGAATTGTGCACCTGTTCCTGGGCTGCCTTCCAGAGTCTGGGAGAGGGCAACTGACATTTAAAATCTATTCCGTTAACTTTTCACGCGCAACAGCGATCATTGTTGATAAAAACTTGTGGTCCTTTGAAAAATTGCAATCATTTTTTTGCCCCATGCCTTTGGGTGCCAACTAGTCGAACTGGACATAATGGGCCACAATTAATGTAAATTTGCACCTGCGTGCATAATATGGACAGCATTTTCTATTCTGACTGTCAAAAGCATCCCATTGACTCTTCAGCCTGAAACCACTATGTGGTTTATGGAGAGTAATTAACTAAACCTAACGGGTAAAGTTGCTTTTTACTTGTGTTTAGTTTGTTGGGTAAATGCTGATAATAGGCCTATACTGGTCATTTTCTTTTGCTAACCTGATTAGCCATTGTATTTCAAACGGGTGATTCTTGTTTGGTGTACGTCAACCACCAAAGCACTGAAACATTCTAGTTTCACTTGTTGGCTTTTCATACACTTTTTTAGTTATACGGCTGTGGGAAAACAGACCAATCTTTGGAGTTAGGATGACACCTGGCATACTTTAATATTGCCTTGTCATCCATCATGAGAATTGTTGCAAGCCGTTCCTTTATTGCTACTCCCTATTCTGAATTGGTCTGTACCTGGCACTTGCAGCCATGCTGCATCAGTCTACCAGCCTTATAATAAATTCTGCCATGAAGGCAATGTTTTAGGGTGTTCTAGATTTGGAGGTGGAATTGCTAATTCAACCCAGGCGCTGGTGCTGAAAAAGGGAGCAGGCTTGTTAAAAAAAATAAAATAACTGCAAGCTCTAATGTAAGCTAAAGATGTTTACCAAATCCTCCTGAGATTTGTGTGGATGTTCCCGAAGCATTTCAACTTGTACTAAAGTGGCTTTGATTGGCCGTTTGCCATGATGGAGTGGCTCAAAATAAGCAGAACACAAACTAAGCCCAAGTACAAGTCTTTAATTTAAATGTGATGGTAACTTAAACATCTACGATACCCCATTTACAAAATGAAAAAAATACCAAAAAAAAATGGAAATCTAAATACCTCGTTCTCAGAAGCTGGCCAGCAAGGGGAGTATCTTCTCAGTCAGCTTTACCAACCAAGAGTGTTGTGAAACAACACATGCTTGACTTATTTTCCCTTGCTTTGTCTGAGATCTCCCTTTTTGTGGGTATAACTCCATGAAATAAAATTATCCACATTTAATTTTGAGGGTGGTGGGGAGGATGGTGACTAGGCCTTCTTTGTTTTGATTGAACGGGATTGCCTCACAACCCTTCATGTGCCCAATGTGAAGGGAGCTGTGAGGGCAGAGCACTCAAAATTGGGCAGCTGTTTTAAAAAATACTAGGTGCCCAGTAACCCCGCACATGTACTTGGAAGAGTGAAAACTTGTTAAATCCACAATAGAATTGGCATCTACAAATGTTTTGAAATGTAACGAACTTTTTTTGACAATTTGAATTAAAATAAATATGCAAATTGGTTCCCCAACAAAACATTGTTTCGGTTTCTTTTACCTCCTGTGTGGTTTAACAGTTCTTTGAAATACATAGCTTATAAATATGACTCGTCTTTATGAAACTGTACTATAGTTAAAATGAGCTGTATTAGCAGAGAAAAACGCTACGAACGGTAGTTTGAGGGGGGAGAAGGGCTGGCACAATACTAACATGAACGGGAATGAAACGTTAACTGCAGGTAGTGAAGGTTGAATTGGAATTCTAGTCTTCCAAGAACTTACTAAAACACTTTTAGCTTCCCTGACCAGTCAGTCTCTTCCCATGTCTCTTATCTAGAACAACCTATAAAGAACAGCAGACTCAGATGGCTGCTCTGCTCTCCTCTCGGTAGCATTTGACATGATAAATCACTCCATCCTCCGACTTGGCACACGGGGCTCTGCCCTCTGGTGGATCTCCTTTCCTCTAGCTGTTCCCAAATCATCTGTCTCAATCCTTTCTCCTCTGTTCCGCACTGAGCCCCTACAACCTCTGTTTGCCCAAGCCCATCCGTTCCCACAATCCCACCTGTTTCAACTGAGGATGACACCCAGATCACCTCGAGTCCTTTTCGCTTCCATCCGGCCTCACATTGACCTGGAGGATGAACAATCGTCTGCTCCTCAAAACTGCAGTCCTAATCTGCAACAAAATCGCTCTCTTTCCCCCTCACCCCCACGGATCGTGTGGCCACATTCATTATGACCCACCCTCAACAGCACCCCCCCCCCCCCCCCAAGTCAAAAACATAGGATTGCACTTTTAGCTCGGACCTGGCCCTTTCCCGTCACATCAATGCAGTCTCCAGATTGTGCCCCTTCCCCCTCTACATCCCCAAGCAGATTTTCCCTATCTCATAACCCCATAGAGTTTCCACAATAACCCCTACATGGGTGCGGCCGCACATAACTGAGTGCTCAAACAGGTTCAAAACTCTGCAGCAAGGCTCCTCCTTGCACTCTTACCCCAAGAAAACACATGTACCCTCCGCAGCACATTATACTCCACTGACCGCTGGTTAGTTGACTGGCCTCCTTGGAGTTCACGTGTATTACCCACCACGTAATCCACAAGAAAGGATGCATCACACTTAAAATGCACAGGGGAAAACACTGCTGATTGTTCCATAGGAGGATAACCAGGCACCCTGGACTCCTGGTTGGCATGGCCGATAACTCCAAAATACAGAATGGTGGGCCAGGCTGCTGCATGTAAAATTGAAATGAGGTCCTTGTTTCGCACTAAGGAACTAGGGCTGGCAATCTCTAATAACCTCTCAGAGGTCGAGTATTATGCATCCATCAAGTGCTTAAATCGCCTGTGAAACGCAGCAGGGCTCCTTGTACATGGATGCAACCAATGAAATGAATCCTTGTACAATTAACCTATTTGTCCCCTCGTTCACCACACTTGCAACTTAATGGAAGGCACGGCTTCACTCCACCCGCCCTGCACATAAATTCGGCCAGAAGACAATCTACTTTTAACGACCAATTCGAACTGCAGCTTCCCACTATACACAGTCCCCGCTATAGTCCATGGTATTCTCTGCTTTGCCCATCCACACTCCATTTAGACATGGGTGACTATCTGGGTCTTGGACACCCTCAAATAACTCTAATGGCTGAAATGCACACGCGCGTAATGGCACCTAACAGATGTTTGTGCTCTGGGCCCTCTAACCAAAAAAGCACGTTGGGACCATAATTATGGTGAAAAGGCTCTATGCCAAAATGGCCTGTAGCTAGCATCCAATGGTACTCAAGAGCTAGCCATACTTCAGCATCCAACCCCTTTCTCTTATGAGGTCGATGAGCCAAGCCAGATGGTTGGATTGATAACTGTGTACAGGAGCATTTTCATGATTACTTTTCCCACACTGTGCCAATATAAGACCTTTTCATGTCGATAGTGGCTATACATGTCAATCCTGGCACTTTGTCATTAGTCCTACATAAGCACATACTTTGCTTGGGCCATAATCCAGTAAGACTGCTACTATAAGCAAGACTGTCCATGCTGGTTCTGCCATTATATACCAGTGTTTCCGCGGTAGAACATGATCCTATTGGCGGCATGTACCCTCCCGCCCCTCTGTTTAACACTCCTTTGCTTTATCCTTAATGGCAGTAAAAAGCAATGCTGCGGTAAATATCCCTGCTAACTGCCCAAATGCTTCCTCTCCATATAAAAACTTGTTGCCCTCAATGGCAGTACAAATAATGCTGTTCCAAAGTAAGAAAACATCCAGGCTGCCATCTTTTTACCTGCCAAACCTTCCTCTACTTACTACTATAATTGGCTTGGCTTTGTAATTGTTTATTTGTAAAAGCGCTTTATATGATATATTTTATTTGTATCGCACTCGTACACAAGTGTTTCAGAGTGGGACTAGGCAAGGGAGCGGAACAAGGGGGAACACAGCACAACATTAAAAACGATCTTACTAGGCCCAGTGACATTGAGAACGCGCATGGGAAAGGGAAAAGGGGGGGAAAAAGTGCATGGAAGGGGGAGAGTGGAAAGTGCAGAGGCGAGGAGCGCAGATAAATAAAAATAAATAGAAAATGGAGGCAAACTGTGGTAGTGCAGCCGGCAAGTGGGGGGTGTATGGGTACAGATACAGCCCCCAGTGCAAGAGATGGCCAGGAGGCAGTGCAGGAAGGTGGCAGGGTGAGCAGGTACCTGGGCCCAGGGGACAGAGGGTGGCCAGGTGCACTGTGCCAAGAGAGCAGATCAGCAGGGGAGAAGGGAAGCAAAGGCAGAAGCAAAGAAGGTTTTGAGGTGCTTCCGGAACAGGAGATGGTTCTCAAGTTCTCGAGTGGCAGGGAGGCTGTTCCAGAGGGAGGCCCCAGCCAAAGATGGAGATCTACCCCCAGCTAGTTTCTTTGAAAAATGATTGACCCGGAGGGAGTTGGAGGTAGAAGAGCTCGAGAGGGGAGGTATTTGCGGAGGGATAGCTGAAGGTATTTTGGATCCTGGCCCCAGAAAGCCTTGTGGACAATGCAGAGCGTTTTGAATTTAATCCTTGCATCCACTGGGAGCCAATGGAGAGATTTCAGAGCTGGAGAGATACGATCCCAGGACTTGAGGCCAAGGACAAGTCTCGCAGTCCTGTTCTGGATAAGTTGTAGAAGGTGGAGCGTAGAGGCAGGTAGATTTAGAAAGAGGCTGTTGCAAAAGTCCAACCGAGAGAGAACCAGAGCTTTGGAGACCGTGAGCTTCTGAGGGAAGGAGAGGAAAGGAAGAATACCTCTTAGGCGGTGCAGTAGGAAGTTTGACTTTTTAGAGACCTCAGAGAAATGGGCCGAGAAGGAAAGTGGAGTCAAAGATGACCCCAAGGTTCTTAGCCTCGCAAGTAGGGGTAGGAGGGCGGCCAAGGGAGGCTTGCCAGAGAGTGAGGGAAAAGGATGGAGATGGTGTGCCGATGAGGAGGATCTCCGTCTTGCTGGCATTCAGACCAAGATCATTGGCGGCACACCAATCTTGAATGGCAGTTAGGCAGTCCGAGATGAGAGAGGGAGAGGTCGCAGAGGGCAGCTGGAAAATGAGTTGTCATCAGCGTAGCACTGGAAATTTGAGCAGAAAATGGCAATGCATTGAGCGAGAGTTGCCAGGCATTGGTTGAAAAGCCAGGGTGAGAGGTTAGACCCCTGGGGAACCCCACAGGTGGAGAGGAAGATAGCTGATAGTGCTTCAAAGCGGGATGGGAACAAGGAATAGTAATTCTTAGGCCTTGAAAGATTCAGAATGATCCAACAATAGCTAGCATACTAGACCACTGGCATATGCAATAGTAAAATGCTTAAATGGTGGGGGGAGAAAATAAAAAGGGGGTAGGTGGGGGGGGGCATGTACAGATCATGAACTACAGTACTGGTCTGATGAACATTTCTCTGATTGCTTGATGGCTGGTCATCCAATCGCCTATACATGAGTATTTCAAGCACAATCAAAACTGGGGGATGAGGGGGAGAACTAGACAGACTGACTTGCTGGGCCTAGAACATTCAAGGTTAAGTGCACAGAACAGGGAGTGCGAGAGAGGGGGACAAGTGTGCCCAGTTCAGCAGAGGCCCTTTTAAGTGCAGAGTGGTTGCCCCTATCATGGGGCATATTGCAGTAGCGCCAGGAACAGTGCAGAGGCCCGGAGGCAAGTGCAGGACTGGTGGGGGAGCCTGGGACCTGTGAGGTTAAGGAGGTGCACCAGGCGACCAGTCGGCTAACTAAGCAGGTGGGGAAGAGAAGGAGGGAGGGAAACAAGCGGAAAAGAGGGAGGTTAGCAGAGGAGAAGGGAGAGAGGACGACAAGAAGAGGAAAGTCTTGGAGTTTCTGGAACTTGAAGAGGTCCAGCTCAAGACAAAGCGAGGCTGTTGGAGAAACGGCTCGCCTGGAGAGAGTTGGAGGAGGCTGAGCAAAGGGCTCTAGAAGAAGAGTATTTGGGAAGAGGGTTGTAGATAGTAAGGCCCTAGGCCCCAGAACGCCTAGTGGACTATGCAGAGGGTCTTGAACTTGATCCTTGCAGCCACGGAGTGCCAGTGGAGAGATTTCAGCACCAGGGAGATGCAGTCCTTGGGCTTGAGGCAAGGATACGTCTTGGGTTCTGTTCTGGATAAGTTGAAGAGGTCTGAGAGTATAAGTGGGAAGATTGAGAAAGAGACTGTTGCAGTAGCCCAGTCTGATGAGAACCAGGGCTCTGGTGAGTGACCCTCTGGGGAAGTTGAGGAAAGGCAGAATACCCGAGGATGTGCAGCTGGTAGTGGGATTTTTTTGGGATGTGTCAGAGATGTGCGAAGAGAAGGACAGAGTAGAGTCGAAAATGACCCCCTCCTCCCCAATACCATTTATTGCCTCGCTGGTGTGGGGGCAGGACCAAGGGAGGCCGGCCAGAGTGGGAAAGTGGGAGCTGGGGTCCCATTGAGGATGCTCTGTCTTGCTGGCATTAAGGCAGAGGTAGTTGGCAGCACACCAGGACTGAATTGCAGACAGTCGGGAATGAACGACGAAGAAGCTAAGGGTAGTCGGAAGGAGAACTGTCATCTGCATAGCACTAAAAGTTAGAGGTGAAAGAGATTTTGTGGCCCAAAGAGGCCATGTAGACATTGAAGAACCTGGGGATACCACAAATAGAGGGGGTAATAGTGGAAAGAAAGTACCCAAGTTCCATCTGGGAGGAACGTTCAGAGAGAAAGGGCACACGCCACGGCCTAATCTGTGATAGGGTATCATGGAGACGGGAGATCCGGATGTTGTGGTTTACTGTATCAAAAGCAGAAGAGAGGTCAAGGAGAATGAGGATAGTGGGAGAGTTGGAGTCGCGGTTTGAGAGCAGGTGTTCAGAAGAGTGTTTCCGTGCCTCTGGATGCTCTAAAGCCAGACTGATGGTCATGGAGACAACGCACAGATTCAGTGTGGAGGGTAAGCTGAGAGTTAGCCAGCTTCACCAGGAATTTGCCCACAAAAGGGATGATGGAGATTGGGCCATGGTTAGCTGGAATGGTCGGGTCGGCAGAGGGTGCTTGAGAGAAGTGGTGAAGACTCCAGTGGCAGAGGAGAGATTGCATAGGTCTGCCAAGGCTGGAGGTAGATAGTCAATGTTGTCCTTGATGGTTTTGGAGGGGCAAGGGTCCACCTGTTTGGAGGAAGCTTTCATAGACCAGACTTGTCTAGAAACCTCCTCTGGGAGGAGGATGAGAAGGGGGGTGCGGGGGGGGGGGGGGGGAGTGCTGGGGGCAGCTGAGGTGGGCCCTGGAGATGATTATGCACAAGTGGGTGTGGAGGAGGGCTAGAAAACGATGCCCTGTGTGTTGGCGGTGAAGTCTGCAGCCAGGACCAAAGGCCCTGGGTGAGTGCAATAGAGGATGAGGCTTGGCTAGCTCCTTTAAAGATTTTGAAAAGTTTTTCCAAACATGGCAGTAGGACCTGCCAACCATCCATGCTTTAATGGCTGTGTAATATTACTGTGCCTGCGATAGTGGTGCTGTAGTTATGGTTAAGTTGCTGAACCCATAGAAAGAGCACTTTTTGAGTGGTTTATAACTTCGCCCCCCCTGGACGAATGCTCATGAAACGTTATATGGCCCCATCAGATCGATCTTGCAAAGTTAAGTGAGGTTTTGTTAAGGGGGGAGAAAATTATATGGGGGTGCCTCAAAATGTGTGGTTTTTCCCATAGACTCAATGGAAAATTAACTTTGCTCACACCTACAGCCCAAACCGCTGGACGGATTTTCACCAAATTTGCGCCAGGAGCAGCAGCTTGGTCCAGAGCATACTTTTGGTGTAAATCCTTACAGTTGTTTTTTATTTTAAATAACACTATTTTTTTTAACCTACATTTTGGTAATCTGGGTTTGGTCTGCGGACGGGCCCCTGATTGGTCCAGAGGTCGGCATGGGGTCCTCAGACATCGGACGCGCCTGCAGATTGGTCAATAAAAACCGTGAGGCGTCAGATTTTTGGAACCGTCCGCCATGCTGGATTTGCAGACATCGCTGTAAAAATGTTTTAAAAAACACAACATTGCACTTGTCAAACTTATCAAACAATCTCTGGGGACAGCATATTTCTTCTCCGATGCCTGCAAACAGTCCGGGGTGGTGCTGAGATGTTCCGGGGCATCTATGCTTATTTGTGCATTACAGGGTCGGTGAAAAGCAGTTTTTGGATGGCTTATAACTTTGGCGCCACTCAATGAAACTGCTCGAGATTTGGAATTTCGTTTAAGACGTGATTCGGAATGGTTTTGGAAAGTGTGGTGCTGTTATGTCACGATAGAAAAAAATTAGAGGTGGGGGGGGGGGGGTTCCAAAATATTGTGAAGGCTTTTAAGTGTGGTGCCATTTGATGAATCTGCCCAAAAGTTTGCTAAAAGATTTTAGATCTAGATATAAATACTTTTGCAAAGGGGCCTGGCTTGGCGGCCATGTGGTAGGTTGCAGACCTTCAGAGCTCTGCAGAGATCGTGAAACCGAATCCGCTAAACTGGCCCTATTTCGTTCACTAACATTGCGGAAACGCAATGCAAATAAGGTCCAAGGATTGCCTGGAGTGAATTTGGCATGGGAGCGGGACAGCAAATACTCAATTTAGCAGTTGGAAGAAACTGCGTGATGGACATCAAGATGGCAGGCGCGCCCGGCTTGGCTCGCTAGGAGGAGCCTGTGCTGGAGACCAAGTAAGCTGACCAGCAGAAGAAAGAGACCGTCCAGAACCATGAGTGGCACTGGTGATTGTCCCACGGGTGCTGTCCGGTGAGTGTCCTGTAGCGCTGGGAGGACCTTGGGCCCCAGAACATCATGGTGATCCCGGCCCACCTGGAGCCTCCGAGGTGTTACAGAGAGGCGGGAAGTAGCGCATAACAGCCTTCTGGACGGGAAAGGGTTGTGAGTCGGAATAGGCGTGGGCCCACCAGAGACCCCAAAGAAGGCAACGGGTGTGGGCGCCCCAATGGGAGAACAGCAATTAAGCCGGCACAGACAACCGCGGCGGCCGGTGAAGTCGGGGCTGACGGCCTACACTGTACACAAGCTGCACACTGTTCGAACCAAAATACACGTACACTGCACTGCGCACTTCCTCTGTGGTGTGCGGCAAGGAATATTAGGCTGTGCCGTGGGGAGGACATCTGAGGAAGAGAGCGCTCATATAGGAGCTGTGAAAACAACCCGAGCACCGTGTGAGGAAGAAGAGGCTGCCAACACCCAGGATCCGCACATGGCAAGAACGATGGGTGGAGGATAGGCGCCGCAGAAGCTGCAACGACTGTGATACGGAAGGCGCACCATTGGCACGGCTTCAACGGATGCGAGACGTGGGAGGCCGCAATCCATTGTGACGGCTCAAAGGTACATCAGCCCACAAGCACCAATATATCCCCGCACTGGGTAGGGGGCGGACATTGGCATGCTTAACGGGGATTGTAAGGGCCGGAGGCATGAGGTGGCAGACTCCTGGAGGAGCCGCAAAGAACAATGCATACGCCATGCGGGAGAACGCGACCCACTGTGCCTGCCGGCATCTGCCCAGAGGGCTTGCGTGAACACCCTGGATTTCACGATCTACCACCAGTGTGCCCCAACACCGCAGTTCACTACGAGAGATTTGGACCAAGACCAACATAGACAAAAGAGTGAAGCAGCGGTCCACTGAAGGACCATACACTAGAGGAGACCAGCAGGAGGCAAGAACCCGAGACCATCGGTGAGATGTAGGCGTGTATTGTTGGGATCCTTCGCATCCCCTGATCCGCTCAGCCAGAGGTGCAACAGAGGGGCACACGTGAAGGTAGGCAAGCAACCCTATCAACCTGAAAAAGCAGACTGCGACATAAGATGGCTGAAAGAACGTGTGAATGAGGGGAACCTAGTGAGGCTCTCCCTGGTCCACAGAAGGCAATTGGAACATACCCTCAGAACATATATGGCGATCAACAACGCATCACATGAATAGACAATTAAAACAAGGGCATTTATCACGTTGATGCATTGGAGAGCACAACCCATGGTATTTTCCACGGCTCATTGAACTGTACCTGCAAGGCTGCCCCAGGCAAATACAAGACATGAGCGTTCAGTGAGTATGCACACCAGGTGAACAGGAAGAAACCAGCTGCTACAAGTACGAAATGGGGGAATCCTCCACTCTGGGGGTGACCACCTGACCGGGGGCACCAATCTACATCTCGCAACGAAGACCTCAGTGAGGAGTAGGGAAACAGTTTGACGACACAAGAACCGGACCTCTGGGCCCATGCGCAAACAAAGGGGGTCAGAACACCCACCCTTACTCTGAATCGATAGCCTAAAACCTACACTACGAACTCTTGCAGAACCCACATAACTTGAAAGAGATGATACCTCCATGCAACCATGAGATAGCCTCCCAGGGGTAGTAGATCGCACTCCTGGCACTGAGGAAGTAACCGAGGTTGGCATAACGCCATGAGGAGAGGGATGCCAGGCAAGTCAAAGGTGCTAGAAGCAGACAGACTAGCATGGAATCCTTTGCCAAGAAACACGACAAAAGCCAACCCATCACGTCAGATGCAAACATGGCTGCGAGCATCTCTGAACAACATGAAGGAGGTAGAGGAGACGGCCCCATACTGGTGGCTGTAGCAGCCTTGAAGACTTCCCTGGAAAACAAATTGGATGCGGTCATGGTGGATATGGGCCTCCTTCGGCAGGATGTAAGGACCCTGTCTCTGCAGGAGCGATGGACGAGCCTCCCTTGACCCCGAGTCTTCACTTCCCCTATTTCACCCGGAGGAATACCTGTCAAATAAAAGCTGTACACTCAGATCTGAATTCACCCGATTCCCCTGGGCCCTTCCCCTCTCTTTACTGTGTGCTGTGATGTCCCCCTATGGGCTTAGCTTGATCTTTAGTAGGGTGTGCACTCCATCCTCCATTCGCAGGGGCGCGATTCACTCATGTGATTGGTGCCTATGTCTGTAGGCTGGGTTCAGATGCCAAATGCTGTTTTATGCCTTCACAGTGAGGCCGAGTGTTCAAGGCGCCAGTTTCATCACTGGCTAGAAAGTCCTTCCCACAAGTGAACGTTGCGTGGAGAATGTTGAGTGTCCAAAATTGTCCGTATTGTCTTTGTTTGCCAGTATTTTTGTGGGTGAGTAGCGCTGCATGTAGAAGCTAGCTGCTGGTAGGCTTGCGCAGCGCTTTCAATTCAAGCACGCCTGGTAATGTCTCTCCCTTTCCCTTGCAGGAGAAATTATGTGGTATTAGCGCCTCGAGTCTGGGTTTAGCGCTACGGGAGACTTGGTGGTTGGGTAAGTATACACGGAGGCTTTTGGTAAGTAATGCACCGCGAGCGCAGTGAAATAAGTGTCTCCGTAATTGGGGCGAGCGGAATGAATAATGTCTCTTCTCCAGCATGGGGTCTGGCATGGATTCACATGCTCATGAATATTCCCCGTCGTCAGGCTGGGAATCCTCGGTAAAGAAAAAACCAGTATCAGTTTCGTTTCTGATCTGTCTTTCGTAGCAATAACCAATCACTGGTCTCTGCGTCATACTGACCACAGCCAATGACTGCCCTCTACCTAAGCACCGCCTCTGGCAGCCATCTTCAGATTTTTACCGCACGTTCATGTGTTGGGATCCTCGTGCTATTGCTCTCGAGCGTTAGTGCTATTTTTTCACGTTTTTTTTCACAACCTCGATTTTTCGGTCAAAAGAGCCTCAAGCTCCACCGATCCTACATCCGATTAACGGGGACCCGTGTCGGATTCGTCTGCGCCCCTCAAGGGTGAAGATTTCGTCGAGCTACGCTTCGGAGGACTCCAGAAGCTTCTCAGGCCCGGTCTCGGAGATGGCCCAGGAGAAGGGAAGCTCGACGCCCGGAAAGCTGTTCAGGGTCTGCCCTGGATGCCAGCTGCAGAACGTCTTTAAGGAGGACGAACACTCTTTCTGCCTTTACTGCCTTCATGAGGACAAGACGCACGTGGAGAAGGACTGTGCGTTTTGCGGCAACATGTCGGAACGGACCATGAAGGACCGCCATCAACGTCTCGCCAACTGGCTGGAGGGTAAGAGCCCTTCCGGCGAGAAGAAGTCCGAGCGGTCTTCTAAGACCTTTGAGGGCGCCCCGGCGACGGGGGCCCAACATAAGGCCAAGCACCGCGAGTCCGCTGGCACCGGGAGCGCCGAACGGTCGGGCTCTACGGGCGTCAGGCAGGGCGCACCCTCCCCGGCGCCATCAACCACGAGCCAACGCTCTGGGTCGGGTAAGAGGAAGGCCGAGCACCCGGCGAAGCTCCTGGAGAGGCCCCGGTCGAGCTCTAAGGCAGGGGAGGAGCGTGGCAGTGCCCCCTCCCTCAAGGATAAGGCGGTGAGCGCACCTAAGGTGGTGAAGGCCTTGATCCATCCGGCCAAGCCCTCTATCGAAACGGTCGCGGCGGCCCTGGTTCAGCCTGTGGAGGCTACACCAGTGGTGGCGACCTCGGGGCTCAGGATCTCCCTGCCTCCTCGGAGGGAGTCTTCTTTTGTGCCCATCGATAAGACCCCCGCGAAACCCCCCGTGGGGAAGAAGAAGGGGGGGCAGGGCGTCGTCGTGGATTCGGCCTCTACCTCAGAGGAAGAGCTGATCGAGGTCTTAAGCCACGGCCTAGGCGTGGATGCAGGCCAGCCCGTCGGAATGGACCCCGACGCGGGTGACGACGACATCGTCGAGGATACCGACGGGGCCCCTGCTCGCCCGTCGGATTCCCCTCTGCCAGTGCCGCAAGACATCTCAGCGGCCATTTTGTTGGCCATTCAGTCCTTATGCTCCGAGATAAGGACGAGGCTACCGTTGCCGACGGAGGAACCTCTGCCGTCGGGGGATCCAGAACCGGGGCCTTCTGGTGTTCCCCCTACTAAGAAAAGAAGGATCCATCCACTACCTCCTTTTCAACCGTCGCGCCCCGTCCAGCCCTCCTCCCCGTCCACCCGAGGGGATGATACAGGGACTGACACGGTAGCGACGGGTACGGACGACGAGGCATACGACGAGGATATTCCGTCGTCGCCTCCTGCCAGGGCTTCTCCGCCCGACGAGATCGGATCTTTCCATTCCATGATCTCCAGAGCTTCCGAACTTTTCCAACTCTGCCCTGAGGAGAAGAAAAAGGAAGGCTTCCTTTATCAGCGGCGCGAGGCCAAGAGGAAGACGGTCCTCGCAGTGCCTCTGTTGGACGACATTTGGGATGAGGGCCTTACCCTCCTCAAGAACCCCTCCACGACGCCAGCTAGAAGAGATCGGTACGAGAAAAAGTACCGGGTCCCGGACACGGCCCCCCTGTGCCTCCGGGCGCAGCCTACCCCGGACTCCGTCGTCTCCGCGGCGGCCAGGAAGAAAGCGGGGGGGGTGCGGCCTCCACATCGACTTCCCCGCCGGACGGCGAGGGAAAGCAGTTGGATGCAATGGGACGCAGAGTCATCTCGTCGGCGGCGACGACGATTAAAGCGGCCAACGCCTTGGCTATCGTGGCTCGCTACGACAGGGAGCTCTGGTACAAGATAGCTCCCCTGCTGGATTTTCTGCCGGACGACAAGAGGGCGGAGGCCCTGGAGATCCTGCAGGAAGGTGAGGTGGCCTCGGACCACGCCATCACCGTGGCGACGGACATCGCCGACACTGGATTCCGCCAGTTGGGCAACAGCGTTTGCCTTCGACGTCGCGGATGGCTTAAAGCTACGGATTTCCGGCAGGACGTCCAGACCAAGGTCCTGGACATGCCCTTCGACGGGAACAACCTGTTTGGGAAGACAGTGGACGATTCCCTTCAGGCCATTAAGGCAGATACTGAGACGGCCCGGGCCCTTGGAGTTCTGCAGCAACGACGGACGCCCTTTCGGAGCGGCGGAGGCAAGGGCGCCTCCAAAGGTTCCGGCGGCGGCTTCGCTTCCTACCGTCAAGCGGCCCGCTCGTCGTCGCAAGAGGCCTACAGAGGACGAGGCAAGTCTAGCGGACCCCGCCGTCGTCGCCAAGGAGGTCAAGGCGGCAAGGCCTCGTCCAAGCAGGATTGAACCGGCCGTGGGGTCGGCCCCCACCGAAGCACCCCGGTGGGAGGCCGGCTGGCGAGCTTCGTCAGCGTGTGGGAGTCCATCTCCACCGACCGTTGGGTGCTGGACGCCTTGGCCTGGGGCCACGCGCTCGAGTTTCAGAGAAGGTGCCCGCGCGTCCCCCCCGTGGCCAGGAAAGAACTTCACGTCCCTCAACTTCTCCTGGAGGTAAAGGCGATGCTCAGGAAGGGCGCCATCGAACTCGTCCCAAAGAGGCTTCGGGGCTCCGGAGTTTACTCGAGATACTTCCTCGTGAAGAAGAAGACGGGAGGATGGCGCCCCATCCTGGACCTGCGACGTCTGAACAAGTTCATCAAGGCGCAGAAGTTCCGGATGGTCACCCTCCAGCACGTCCTGGGTCAGCTGGAGGAAGGAGACTTCCTATTGTCGTTGGATTTGGAGGATGCCTACTTCCATATTCCCATCCTAAAGGGGCACCGAAAATTCCTCAGGTTTGTGGTCCAAGGGCGTCATTACCAGTTCAAAGCCCTCCCCTTCGGACTACGGTCGGCACCCAGGGTATTCACCAAGTGCCTCGCACCGGTGGCGGCGCAGCTGCGCCGCGAGGGGATCCACGTCTACCCCTACCTGGACGACTGGCTCATCCGCGCCAAGACGAGGGAGCTTGCCGTAGTCCACACGGCAAGGACCGTCCAACTCCTCACGGACCTGGGATTCTCCGTGAACTACGCCAAATCCCACCTGGTGCCCGCGCAAGACGCACTGTTTCTGGGAGCGAGGCTCGACACAGTGTCCCTTCTAGCCTCCCCGTCGGAGGAGAGGACCAGGTCCATCTTGGGCAAGGTGCAACGGATGTTGGTGGCCGACGCGGCCAAAGTGAGGTCCGTCAAGTCCCTCCTCGGGATGATGTCTTCCTGCATCTACCTTGTTCCCATGTGCAGGCTCCGGATGCGCCCGTTACAAGAATTCCTGGATGCGCGCTGGATCCAGACGACGGGCAGCTTCGAGGAAAGGATCAAGCTCGACGAGGGCTTCCGACGAGCTATACGGTGGTGGGGCACCCGCGCACATCTGACGGCGGGCATGGACTTCCAGACCCCAGCCCACCAGGAGACAGTGACCACGGATGCCTCCCTGGAAGGGTGGGGAGCGCACACCGAAAATCTGCACGCAAGGGGACTCTGGCTCCCGACGGAGAAGTCCCTGCATATCAACGTCCTGGAGCTCCGTGCAGTGTTCTGGGCCCTCAGGTCTTTCCTTCCGTCCCTCAAGGGCAAGGTGGTGAGGATCTTCACCGACAACACCACCACCATGTTTTACATCAGGAAACAGGGCGGAACCAGGTCCCCAGCGCTGTCCAAGGAGGCGCAGGACCTGTGGCATTGGGCCGTCGCCCAAGGGATATTTCTGGTGCCGTTTCATCTGGCAGGGATAAAAAACACCATCGCCGACTCACTCAGCAGGGAGCTGCGCTCGTGCCACGAGTGGGAACTACGGCAGGATGTGGCGGATCGCCTCTTCCGACGGTGGGGCACACCCCAGATCGACCTGTTCGCGACGGCGACGAACACCAAGTGCCGGAGGTTCGCCAGCAGGTTTCCCCAGGCGAGGAGCATGGGCGATGCTTTCTCGTTCCCCTGGGAGGGCCTGTTCCTCTACGCGTTCCCTCCCTTGCCTCTGCTAATCCGGCTCGTCAACCAGCTCAAGAGGTCACGGTGCAGGATGATCCTCGTCGCACCTGCGTGGCCGAGGCAGATATGGTTCCCGGACCTTCTGGACTTGTCAGCGTCCCCGCCAATCAAGCTGCCGGCGGACGCGGATCTAGTCTCCAGGGAAGGAGGCGCCATCCTCCACCACGACCCGAAGTCGCTGAACTTGCAGGCCTGGCTCCTGCAGCGCTAGAGTTTGGAGGGTACGACCTACCGGCCGACTGCAGAGAGGTTCTTGCAAGGGCCAGGGCGTCCTCGACTCTTAAGTGCTACGGACACAAATGGAAGAGGTTCTCTGTCTGGTGCCGCGCACAGAAGATGAACCCTCTACGGATTACGGCTCCCCAACTACTGCCGTACCTGCTGACGCTGGCCAAGGCTGGGCTGACACACGCGTCCATCAAGATTCATCTTGCTGCGATCTCCCGATACACCAGAACCACGGGGCGGACGTCCTTGTGGTCTCATCGTCTGGTGAAGGAGTTCATGAAGGGACTATTCAGATCGTTCCCGCCGGTGAAGGCTCCGGCCCCGGCGTGGGAGCTCAACGTGGTGCTGACCAAGCTCATGGGACCTCCGTTCGAGCCTCTACACTCGGCCCCGTTGAAGTTTCTGTCGTGGAAAACAGCGTTTCTTGTGGCCATCACCTCCGCACGACGGGTGGGAGAGATCCAGGCCCTTTCCTGCAAGGCCCCGTACTTGACTTTCCACGACACGAGGGCGGTGCTCAGGACGCACCCCTCCTTCATGCCCAAGGTACCATCGGACTTCCATCTCAACGAACCCTTGGTGTTACCTGTGTTTTTCCTGTCGCCTTCGTCGCCGGCTGAGAGGACTTTGCACTCGCTGGATGTGGCTAGAGCGCTGAAGTTCTACGTGGACCGCACAAAGTGTTTTCGGAAAACGTCACAACTCTTTGTCAACTTTGGACCTGTCAATCAGGGGAAGGCTCTCTCGAAGGCTTCCATTTCCAGATGGCTCTCCGGCTGTATCATGCACTGTCACCGGTTGGCAAACCGACCGTTGCCTGGCCGTCCGAGAGCCCATTCCACCAGAGCGATCGCAGCTACCACGGCGTTCCTATCTGGTGTGCCCCTGCTGGACATATGCAGGGCTGCTACGTGGAGGTCGACGCACACCTTCACGAAATTCTACTGCGTCGATCGGGATTCCAGGGAGGAGTCCAGGGTCGGCCAAGCAGTGCTGCGCAACCTGTTTGCCTGAGGTGAGCCTGGTGAGGAGGTAAGATGCTTAATGTTGAGTTTGATGTAATGCTTAATGTTGAGCCTTTGCCACCTCCCGTGGTTGTGCATGTGTGTACTGCTATGTATTCTTTATTCATGAGCATGTGAATCCATGCCAGACCCCATGCTGGAGAAGGAACAAGTTACTTACCTGTAACTGTTGTTCTCCAGCATGGGTCTGGCATGGATTCACATGCGAACCCTCCCTCCTACCCCTCTGCGGCTCTTCACTTGGTCATACTGCCACTTCACGTGCTTCCAAATCTGAAGATGGCTGCCAGAGGCGGTGCTTAGGTAGAGGGCAGTCATTGGCTGTGGTCAGTATGACGCAGAGACCAGTGATTGGTTATTGCTACGAAAGACAGATCAGAAACGAAACTGATACTGGTTTTTTCTTTACCGAGGATTCCCAGCCTGACGACGGGGAATATTTATGAGCATGTGAATCCATGCCAGACCCATGCTGGAGAACAACAGTTACAGGTAAGTAACTTGTTCCTTCTTTCTTTTTCAGGGGTTTGTGCGCTCGTACAACTGACCTGGATTGCAGCATCGTGGGAAGATTCGGTGAGTATTTCTTTGTTCTTACAGGTGGCAGTGTAGAAGTCCCCTCTTGATTGGAGATAGCTGCAGAGTGAAGTAAGAACTGAGGTTCTTCTGGAGCAGGTAAACTGAAGCAGAATGATCGGAGCGGGTAAGCAGAAGTAGGATGATCCGGAGCAGGTAAGCAGAAGCAGAAGCAGAATGATCCGGAGCAGGTAAGCAGAAGTAGGATGATCCGGAGCAGGTAAGCCGAAGCAGGATGATCCGGGGCAGGTAAGCAGAAGCAGGATGATCCGGAGCAGGTAAGCAGAAACTGGCTGATGCAGAGCACAGCAAGTGTGTTGCTGATACAGCTCACAGTAAGCAACACAAAGCACTGGAAGAATCTTGGGTGTGGCTTATATAGCCAGCCACACCCAAACACTAGAGCTCATGAATCATTATGCACTTCCTGTTTGGCAACAGGAAGTGGTAACTAGGAAGTTACTACAAACACTAGGCAGGAATTAAAGGAGGGATTTGCTATGGGTTCTTTGTGTGCCTATGCCAGGCCTTCCAAGCCTCCACCCAGCTTGCCCCAACTACCTGCCTGATACCCATGACAGTCTTCCCCCTCAAGACCCCTCCCAATGGTGTGTATGAGGGGTTTGGTTTCTCAGGATGGTCCCGATGGAATTTCCGCACCAATCGGGGGGCATGCACACGTGTGCTGGGTTCCTACGATCTTTCCGGGGTCCGTAGCCCTTCCAGTCAATCAAATAATACAGGCTCTTTCGCACTTGTTTGGAATCTAATATGTTCTTGACCTCATATTCTGGTGCTTCTTCAACCACTTGTATGGGTGCGGGGGGTGTGGAAGTTCACGTTCCTGGGTGTGCTGGTTTTAATAGTGACACGTGAAAAACAGGATGTATACGCATATGTTGTGGTAACGCCAGCCTCATGGCTGCTGAATTAATTACTTTTTCAATTGTATACGGGACGATGTATCTGTAATTCTTTGGGAACCTTTAAAGCAATGTGTCTAGTTGCCAGCCAGACAGAGTGTCCCACTTGATAATCTGGGGCTTTTCGTCGATGGCGATCAGCGTTTCTTTTCTGTTTCTTTGGCTTGCTGTAGGTTCCTGCTGGCTTCTCTGGCTGCTTTCATGATGCTGGCATGTATATTCTTTACTGCAGGCATTTCAATGTTTTCTGGCGGATCGTAGACCGACGTTCTGGGGTTTCGGCCATATATAGTAAAGAAGGGTGTTGCTTGGGTTGAGGAATGTGTTGAGTTGTTTTAGGCATACTCCGCCATCCATAGAATTTCTGTCCAACTTTGGCTTGTTTGGTGTAATAGACAGCGCATATACTGTTCCATGGTCTGGTTCGTATGCTTGGTTTGGCTGTCTGTTTGAGGGCGGTGACTAGAAGACAGACAGACTTCTACTCTTGCCAGGGCACAACATTTTTTTCTTATAACGAGATACAGATTGGCTGCCTCTGTCAGAAACGATTACGGTAGGGAATCCATGTAACTTGACGATTCGGTCTAGAAAAACCTGCGCCAGGGTCTGAGCTGAGGGAATACCTTTTAGAGCTATGAAATGGGCCATTTTGGAGAAGAGGTCCACTACTACGAGGATGGTATTATAACCTGAGTTAGGAGGTAGGTCAGTGACGAAGTCCATTGCTACTGTGTGCCATGGCGCTGGCGGAGTGGTGATTGGCTGAAGAAGGCCGGCTGGTTTTTGCCTGGATGTTTTGTATTGTGCACACACCTCACAGGTGCCTATGTAGGTGGCAATATCCTTTCGCCAAGTTGGCCCCCAATAAGATTTGCTTACTTTCTTCATGGTTTTGGCTATCCCCGATGGGCTTCTAACAACGAGTTGTGGTAGTCTGATATCATTGCTTGTTGCAGATCCTTAGTTGGAACATAGAGGCGTTTTTGGTAGTATGGTAGTTTGTCTTGAATGGTGAACTGATCTCCCTTTGTGTCCCAAGCCAGTAGGTCTTCTTCAGACATCATTTTCTTTTATTGCTTCCTGCAGTGTATTTAACAGAGATGGGCTGATGCAGAGGGCGAGAATTTTAAGACTGGGTATGATCTCCACCGGGTTAGGGGCATTGTAGACTTCCTCTCCTGTGCCAATGCGGGATAACGCATCCGCTTTCCCGTTCTTAACTCTGGGGCGGTAGGTGATTACAAAATCGTATTCCATTAAGGATAGGGCCCAACGGAGCTGCCTAGAAGACTGAGCTTTTGCTGAGCGTAAGTATTGCAAGTTCTGATGATCTGTTATTATTGTGATGGTGTGTTTTGCTCCTAGTAAGTAATGTTGCCATTCACGCAGTGCGCTTTTGATTGCTAAGGGTTCTTTCTCAGAAATTGCGTTTAATTCTGCTGGGAAAAAGTTCCTTGACCAAAAGGCAATGGGATGAAGGCATCCGGTTTCAGGATTTTGTTGAGACAAAATGGCCCCCATGGCAATGCTTGAATTGTCCATCTCCACGATGTACGGTAAATCGAGCTGTGGGTGTTGCAGTATTGGGGCTGAGGTGAATTTTTCCTTGAGAGCTCAAAGCTTCTTCCACCGCTGGTGTCCATTCAAACTTTCGGTGTTTGCGCAGCAAGGAAGTTACTGGATGTACAATATGTGAGAATCCTGGTATGAAGCGTCGATAAAGGTTTGCAAACCCTAGGAAACTCTGTACTCCCTTTACAGACGTGGGTGAGGACCAAGTGAGGATTGCCTCCACTTTTCTATTGTCCATTTTGATCACCTGCAGTGTCAGTACATATCCCAGAAACTCCACCTCAGTGACGTGGAAGGAGCATTTTTCTACCTTTGCGTACAGTTGGTTTTCACGCAGTTTGCGGAGTACAGTCGCACATGGGTTACGTGTTCTTGGGGAGTGGTGGAGTAGATCAGAATGTCATCGATGTAGATGACTGTGCAGACATCGATGAGTTCCCGTAACACATCATTCATAAAATGCTGGAACGCAGCCGGAGCATTGCAAAGGGCATGACCTGGTATTTATACAAGCCATAGTGGTTAAGGAACGCAGTCTTCCATTCGTCCCCTTTCTTCATGCGTACCAGGTGAAATGCGCTGCGTAAGTCTAGCTTGGTGAAAATCTTCGCTTGTCTCACCTGGTCTATGAGTACTGGTATCTGAGGTAACGGGTACTTATTTTTTATGGTGACTTGATTTAGAGCCTGGTAATCAATGCACATTCTTAAGACCCCCTCTTTCTTCAGTACGAAGAAGAGTGGGGAGGCAGCTGGTGACTTAGATGTTCTAAAGAAGCCATTGGCCAGGTATTGATACAAGTAGGTCTATAGATAAGCGTTTTCTTCCTCGGTTAATGCATAAATGCGGCTGCACGGTACTTGTGCCCCTGGTTGCAGGTCAATCTGGCAGTCGTAAACTCTATGTGGTGGTAGTGTATTAGCTTGCTCCTTCGTGAACACATCCTGGAACTCCTGTTATTCCTCTGGTAAAGGGCCCACCAAGCCTAAACCTGCTATCTTTTCCTGTGAAGTTAACAATGTGCTTCCTTGGATCCCTTTGTTGTTGTAACAAGAGGCGAATTCCGTGTAAAAGAGTAAGGTTCGAGCTCGCCAATCTATCTTTGGGTTGTGCGTCTCTAGCCATGGTATCCCAAGAATCAGCTGGAATTGGGGTGCAGTGATAAGGTCGAATCTAATACTTTCCCTGTGGCCCTCTTGGCAGATTAAGGTGATGGTGGAAGTACACTGTGTTACTGGTCCCGAAAGGAGTTGTGTGCCATCCACAGCTGTCCCGCTTTCTATGGTGTCCTTACGGTGAAATGCCAATCCCAATGTCAATGCAAGCAAAGGGATAAGGGTCTCGACCCTCTCTCCCGAACCACGGAAGCCGAATAGATTCGACCCTCCACCCTTGGTTAGCACGGGCGCTTGAACTAGTCACACAAGGAGCCACGTGGCAGCCAATGGGGGGAAGACGGAGTTAGGGAAAGGGGGTGGAATGACAAAGGGAAAGAGGGGAAACACAACATACAATGATATAATAAATCCTGCACCTGACCTGTTCTTCAAACTGCATATTCATATTATATTTCCAAGAAAGAACACCTAACCTGACTTTTGAACACACATAAGTGAGTTTAGGAACTCACACATAATGAACGTAACATAAAGGAACATCTTGCGCAACATGGACTTAGCACATAAAGCATGTAACATACATTGGAATGAAGCACATTGGACTCATGGCCCCAATTATCACAATGAAAGAACAAACATATGGTGCACAGAAACTACATGTAACAAACAAACACAATGTCCTATGTTAAATGCTTGTACATGAATTCCTGATTTTAACTGAAACACTAGAGCGCTTTTGAACTAAGTAATACGGCCCGCTTTGTATCAACGTGGTCGTGTGTTTCCTTAAGTAATGACTTCAAGAGTTTCGTAACCATTAAACAAAACATCATGGAAAATGCACTTAGCTGATGGCCCGGGCGCCTCACGAGGACACCCGAGCCCTGAAGATTGTTGCTTCCAAAAACCCGTCCCAGCCGCGTGTACTTCACCACTGCAGCCCGGGATGCATGCTTATCTTGATCTGGAATTCGTGCTGACGCCCAACAGTCCTTCGGCGTCCGAGCAAATACTCTGGTTCACCAACTCTCCGACCTGCCGCCCGTGCACATAATCGTTAATTATCTGCACCGAGTTACGGGCGGTTGGGGATTTATTCCTTCCTTAATTACCAGCTGCTGCATCGCGCGAAAACCCCTGACTACCGAATTCCCCAGACATGCTGGGAAACGTAGTTTAATTCTAGAACAGCCTATTTTCTAGCTGTAACGCGCTGTTTCTTGCCCCAAACAAATGTTTTTCTGACAGTACCTCCTCTCTCAGAGCCCCTTCCAAGTCTTGCTTTCTCCGGATGACGCAGATGAAATTGCCGCACCAAACGAGGTGCGTGAACCGCAGAAGCTGGTTCCCATGAACAATCCTCAGGTCCATATCCCACCCATTGGACAAGATACCATAATTTCTTCTGTCTGCGTCTGGAGTCCAGTATCTTCTGCACCTCGTATTCCGATTGCCCATCCTTGATGATTGCTGGGGGTTTCTTTGCTCGCGTTCCCGGAGCTGCGGGTTTAAGCAAAGACACATGGAATACTGGATGGATCTTCAATGAATGTGGCAATTGTAGTTTAACCGCCACTTTAGATATACATTTAATCACCTCATATGGTCCAATAAACTTAGGTGCAAATTTTCGAGGACCTCGTAACAGCAGATTATGAGTAGACAACCATACTCTATCCCCCATCTTGTATTGGGGAGCCTCTCTCCTTTTCTTGTCTGCCTGTCTTTTATACTGTTCCTTAGCCTGTTCTAAATTGGCTTTTGCTGTCTGTCTGATGTTCAGAAGTAACTGTTTTCTTTCCTGTAGCATGGGAATATTCTCAACATCAGGTAAATATTCTGGTATCATGTTTTGCACTTGGCCATACAAACATTCATTCGGCGACATACCCAATGATGTATGTTCGGTATTATTATACGTGAATTCCGCCAACCATAATGATTGTACCCAAGAATCACGACCATCATGTAAATAACAGCGCAGATATTGCTCCAGCGTCTGATTGACCCTTTCAGTTTGTCCATCCGTCTGTGGGTGATAGCTGGTGGACAAAGCACAATCAATTCCTAGCATCAGACAGAATGCACGCCAAAATTTAGAAGTGAATTGAGGACCTCGGTCCGATACAATCTTCTGAGGTAACCCATGTAATCGAACCACATGCTGCAAGAACAATTCAGCCAATCTTCCTGCTCCTGGAATACCTTTACAAGGCACAAAATGAGCTTGTTTTGATAAATAGTCCACCACCACCCATATGGTATCATACCCATCCTCCGGAGGTAAATCAGTGATAAAATCCATGGAAATATGTGTCCACACTTTCTCAGGTGTTTGTAAAGGTTGTAGCAGCCCTGCCTTTTTTGTGTGGTCTGCTTTACTACGTACGCAGGTTTCACATTCTTGGATATATTTCATAGTGTCTTGTCTCAATCCTGGCCACCAAAAGTACTTTTCCAGCATACTCTGTGTCTTTTTCTTTCCTGAATGCCCTGCCAGAGGAGAATCATGACACCAATGCAACGCTTTCTTTTGTAAATTGAGTGTGGGTAAATACAATCTACCAGCATAATACGGAAGACCATTGCGAAAAGTTTCTAAAGGATTCACTTTTCCCCATTGCACTTTTTCGGGTTTCCGCATTTCCTGTTTTACTTGTCTCAATAACTGTGTCATAACCGCTCCCACCACTCTTTCCACTGGAATAATGGTTTTAGTTTCACTTATAGTATTTTCTAGATTCTGCTGCCTAGACAAAGCATCCGCTTTCCCATTCTTTGTTCCTGGTCTAAAAGTTACCAAGAAGTCAAATTCATTAAAGTATTGTGACCACCGTAATTGCCTGGGACTCAGAGTATTGGCAGTCTTGAAATACTGTAGGTTCTTATGGTCAGTGACAACCACCACCTGATGTTTGGCCCCCATCAAGTAATGTCGCCACTCCAAAAAGGCTGCTCGAATGGCCAATAGTTCTTTATCGGTAATAGAATAGTTTTGTTCACAGTTGGTAAGCTTGCGAGAATAGAAAGCTACTGGATGCCAAACCCCTGCTTCATCCCGTTGTGACAAAACTGCCCCAACTGCAAGATTAGATGCATCTGTCTCCACCTGAAAAGGATTCTCTGGATTCGGATGTCTTAGCACCGGAGCTGATGTAAACGCCTGCTTCAGTTCTTGAAAGGCTGTTTCTGCCTCAGAATTCCAACAAAAACTAGTGGCTTTCTTTAACAATTTCGTGATGGGTGTAACAATTTGTGAAAAATTAGAAATAAATCTTCTGTAAAAGTTAGCAAAACCCAAAAAAGACTGAATGTCTTTGATACATTGAGGTGCTGGCCATTCAGTCACTGCTTGAACCTTTTTCTTGTCCATCACTATACCAGAAGGGGTCAAAATGAACCCAAGGAATTCTACTTGAGTGGTATGAAAGGCACATTTCTCTAGTTTGACATACAATTGATAATCTTGTAACCGTTCCAACACTGCTCTAACATGACCAATGTGTAACTCTTCAGTAGTTGAATAAATTAGAATGTCGTCTATATATACAATGACAAACACATCCAGGAACTCACTCAACACCTCCTGCATGAAGTACTGAAACGCTGCAGGGGCATTACACAAGCCGAAGGGCATGACAAGGTACTCAAACAACCCAAACTTAGTTCTGAAAGCCGTCTTCCACTCATCTCCCTCCTTTACCCGGATCAAATGATAAGCTCCTCTCAAGTCTAGTTTAGTGTATACCCTTGCTGTTTTTACCTGATCTAACAACACAGAAATCAAAGGTAAAGGGTATCTGTTCTTAACTGTTACCTTATTCAATGCTCGGTAATCAATACATGTCCTTAGAGTTCCTTCTTTCTTGGGGACAAAGAATAAAGGAGACGAAACAGGTGAAGTAGAGTGTCTAATAAACCCCTTCTTTAACATGTCATCCAAATATTCCCTTAAATATTGATTTTCTGTTTCCGTCAAAGCATAGACTCTGCTGCAAGGTAACTTGGCCCCTGGCTCCAATTCAATTACACAATCATATGATCTATGGGGTGGTAACCTGTCTGCTCCTCCTTTATCAAATACTTTAGACAAATCTTGGTATTGTGTTGGAATATTTTTTACCACCGCTCCCACCTTGTGGGGTTCAGCCGCTTGTTCAGCCATCAACAATGCGGGGCCCATCTTCTCCTCCATGTGACTCACGCACCCTGAATCTTCAAAATTCACCTCATGTTTAACCCAATCAATCCTAGGATTGTGTTTCATTAACCAAGGCATGCCCAAAATGAGTCCAAACTGAGGTGCCGCTATCAAATCAAACACAATTGTTTCAGAATGCCCCGACCCACACTTCATAGTAATAGGTTGAGTCTGCTGACAAATAGGCCCAGAAATCAAGGGTGACCCATCCACCGATTGTACCCCCTCCGCCTGTGACTTTTCTCTTAAGGGTAAACATAATCTCTTGGCCAGCCCAATATCAATGAAATTCCCCGTGGCTCCTGAATCAACCATGGCCGATACAATCTGTTTGTTACAGGCAAAAAATAAAGTTACTAGAATATACACATGAGACTTTCTATTTCCTGTCGTGTTAGCTATCCAATTGGGGAACCTAGTTTCCTTCGGGCCTGTCACCTTAGTTCCCCCTAAGGTCGGCCCAATCCTTTTCCCGATTCCCCTTTATTTTGTTCACCACTGACTCCTTTCTTGGGGGTATTCGGGCATGTCCTAATATAGTGTCCTGGTTGCCCACAATACAAACACAAGTTGTTCACTTTGCGTTGTTCCTTTTCTGCTTTTGACAAGGGCCCTCTCACTCCACCGATCTGCATGGGTTCTTCTATACTCCGATTACCTCTTCCCCGATCCAGTCGGACGAAGGGTGTTACTTCGGGTTTTTTCTTGTCTCCTTTGCGCTCATTAATACGATGATCTAATCTTAAAGCTAGATCAATCATGGCCGTACAAGTAGTCGGTTGAGGTTCTACTTGTGCAATAGCATCCTTCAATTCTTCCTTTAACCCTTGATAAAATAACACAGTCTGTTTATTCTCGGGCCAATCTGTTTCAATAACTAATCTGTTAAATTGGGTAACATATGACACTAAATCATGCGTTCCTTGTCTTAAAGCCAACAACTCTTTATCTTGTGCCAGAGAAACTTCTCGGCGGTCAAATAACCTTCCAAATTCTCCCAAGAAATCATCCCAATTGTATAATAACGGATCATCCTTCTGTACTAGAGGCATTGCCCACGCGGCCGCATCTCCCGTCAGATATGAGATGACGAATGCTGTTCTAGCCTGTATGGTCTCAAAGGCTGTAGGTTTACATAAAAAATGTAAACGGCACTGGGTTAAAAAGGTCATATATTTTCTGGGGTCCCCCGTGAATCTTTCGGGTGCCGCTAAAGGCACACTACTGGGTGGTTGCACTATCACCGTGGCAGGAATTCTATTTGTAGGCGCATTTGTAGATGGTCCTGTCCCATCCAACGGGACATTTTGCGCGACCAAACCCTGTACTTGAACTTTTAATGTGTTGGATTCTTGTCTGGCTTGTACTAACTCCACTTGAATATCTTGTAGTGCTTTTAGCACATCGGCTAACGAAGGAGGGTTCGTCTCCATTTGGCTTGGGTGGTTCTATAATCCCGAAATCGGGGGCAGATAATTCTGTCAATGCAAGCAAAGGGATAAGGGTCTCGACCCTCTCTCCCGAACCACGGAAGCCGAATAGATTCGACCCTCCACCCTTGGTTAGCACGGGCGCTTGAACTAGTCACACAAGGAGCCACGTGGCAGCCAATGGGGGGAAGACGGAGTTAGGGAAAGGGGGTGGAATGACAAAGGGAAAGAGGGGAAACACAACATACAATGATATAATAAATCCTGCACCTGACCTGTTCTTCAAACTGCATATTCATATTATATTTCCAAGAAAGAACACCTAACCTGACTTTTGAACACACATAAGTGAGTTTAGGAACTCACACATAATGAACGTAACATAAAGGAACATCTTGCGCAACATGGACTTAGCACATAAAGCATGTAACATACATTGGAATGAAGCACATTGGACTCATGGCCCCAATTATCACAATGAAAGAACAAACATATGGTGCACAGAAACTACATGTAACAAACAAACACAATGTCCTATGTTAAATGCTTGTACATGAATTCCTGATTTTAACTGAAACACTAGAGCGCTTTTGAACTAAGTAATACGGCCCGCTTTGTATCAACGTGGTCGTGTGTTTCCTTAAGTAATGACTTCAAGAGTTTCGTAACCATTAAACAAAACATCATGGAAAATGCACTTAGCTGATGGCCCGGGCGCCTCACGAGGACACCCGAGCCCTGAAGATTGTTGCTTCCAAAAACCCGTCCCAGCCGCGTGTACTTCACCACTGCAGCCCGGGATGCATGCTTATCTTGATCTGGAATTCGTGCTGACGCCCAACAGTCCTTCGGCGTCCGAGCAAATACTCTGGTTCACCAACTCTCCGACCTGCCGCCCGTGCACATAATCGTTAATTATCTGCACCGAGTTACGGGCGGTTGGGGATTTATTCCTTCCTTAATTACCAGCTGCTGCATCGCGCGAAAACCCCTGACTACCGAATTCCCCAGACATGCTGGGAAACGTAGTTTAATTCCAGAACAGCCTATTTTCTAGCTGTAACGCGCTGTTTCTTGCCCCAAACAAATGTTTTTCTGACACCCAAGGTCTTTTCAGTGTTTATGTCCAGGTAGTTCCCAATAGCTCCACTGTCTATGAAAGCCTTGAGGGCATGCATTTGGGTGGGCTGTGAAGGGTCTACCAAAACCACAGGAATACTGAAATGTGAGATCTGAGTGCTCCGTTCCTGGCTCGACAGACCGACCTCTACCTCTGCTGGGTGTTGGAGCTTTCCGCTACCGCACCTGTGTCTTGCCCTGTGTTATCTAGTACCCCCATTGTCTTCCGTGGGGGTTTAACCGTGCAATTCCGGAGGAAGTGACCAGATAGGCCGCAATATAAGCAAAGTTTTTCCTGACGCCTCCGTTCTCTCTCAGCCTTGGTGAGTGGTGTCCTGAGAACACCCAATTGCATGGGCTCTGAGTTTGTTTCTGAAGCCTGTCGATGGGCCACTTCCTTTGGTCGGACATACACTGGTCTGTGCTCTGATCTGGTTTGGTCGTCCTTGCAATCCTGTAAACGGTGGTCTAGTTGCATAGTTAGGTCGATGTATTCACTGCAATCTTCGGGAGGATTAACTACTTGCGCCAAGTCATCTTTTAATTCTCCTCTCAATCCTCGATAAAATAGCGTTATTTGTTTCTCCTCTGGCCAACCTGATTCGCCTATTAAGTGATTGAATGTGGCGACATATGAGATAAGATCCTAACCACCCTGTCGTAGAGAGAGTAGCTCATCATCCAGGGCCTGACCGCGAGTCCGATGGGCACATAGGTTTTCCAGTTCACGCTGAAAACTTGTGTAATTTCTCAGTAAAGGTTTGTCCCTAAGCACTAACGGGACAGACCAGTCTGCCGCGTGCCCTCCTAAATAGAAGAGGACGAAAGCTACTTTAGCTTGGTCATTCAGAAAAGTGTCTGGTTTGCATATGAAGTGTAGCCGGCATTGATTCATGAACGCTCCAAATTTCTTGGGATCCCTAGAGAAGCGTTCCGGGGGTGCTAAAGGGATGTTTCCTGGAAGCAATACCTGAACGGGTGTGGCTGCAGGTGCAACGTTAGGCTGCCCCTGAGGAACTCCACCTGGTAGGGGTGCTAGACCAGCATGGGTCTGTAAGAGCTGTCTTGCCAAATCGTCTGTTTTGTCCCTGTTGACTACCAGTTTGCACCTTAGGGCATTTGCCTCAGAGCGGGCTGCATACACCTCGGCCCGTAGTTCACCTAACAATAGGGAAAGCTAGTCTACCTCGGAGGTTTCCATCGCTCGGGCAGAGGTATTGAGGATAGCTTTGTGTTCTGTCACACCTGTGTCTCTGCAGGAGTGATGGACGATCCTCCCTTGACCCCGAGTCTTCACTTCTCCTGTCTCACCCGGAGGAATACCTGTCAAATACAAGGTGTACACTCAGACCTGAATTCACCTGATTCCCCTGGGCACTTCCCCCTCTCTTTACTGTGTGCTGTGATGTCCCCCTATGGGCTTACCTTGATCTTTAGTAGGGTGTGCACTCCATCCTGCATTTGCAGGGGCGCAATTCACTCATGTGATTGGTTCCAATGTCTGTAGGCTGAGTTCAGATGCCAAACGCTGTTTTATGCCTTCACAGCGAGGCTGAGTGTTCAAGGCGCCAGTTTCTTCACTGACTAGAAAGCCATTCCCACAAGTGAACGTTGCGCGGAGAATGTTGAATGTCCAAAATTGTCCGTATTGTCTTTGTTTACCGGTATTTTTGTGGGTGAGTAGCGCTGCGTGTAGAAGCTAGCTGCTGGTAGGTTTGCGCAGCGCCTTCAAATCGAGCGCGCCTGGTAATGTCTCTCCATTTCCCTTGCAGGAGAAATTATGTGGTATTAGTGCCTCAAGTCCGGGTTTAGCGCTACGGGAGACTTGGTGGTTGGGTAAGTATACATGGAGGCTTTTGGTAAGTATGCACTGCAATTGCAGTGAAATAAGTGTCCGCGTAATTGGGGCGACCGCAATTAATAATGTCTCTTCTTTCTTGTGCAGGGGTTTGTGCGCTCGTACAACTGACCTGGATTGCAGCGTCGCGGGAAGATTCGGTGAGTATGTGTAGCGTTACTGATGTGCGCGTGTTAATGCAGTTCTTATTTGTTCTTACAGGTGTTGGTGTAGAAGTCCCCTCTTGATTGGAGACTGGGGTTCTTCCGGAGCAGGTAAGCTGAAGCAGGATGATCCGGAGCAGGTAAGCAGAAGCTGGCTGATCCTGAGCATGGCAAGTGTGTTGCTGATACAGCTCACAGTAAGCAACACGAAGCACTGGAAGAATCTTGGGTGTGCCTTATATAGCCAGCCACACCCAAACACTAGAGAGGTCATGAATCATCATGCACTTCCTGTTTGACAACAGGAAGTGGTAACCAGGAAGTTACTACAAACACTAGGAAGGAATTAAAGGAGGGATTTGCTATGGGTTCTTTGTGTGCCTATGCCAGGCCTGCCAAGCCTCCACCCAGCTTGCCCCAACTACCTGCCTGATACCCTGGCAGACTGAGTGAGTACGGCAGAACAGCAGGTACAGAACAACACCACTGATATTGCCACCACCCAGTCCCAAATGTCAGATGTATAAAAACAGGTGAAGAACCTCGAGCACAGGGCTGAGGATGCAGAGGGGAGGGCTCGTAGAAATAACGTCCGGATTGTTGGAATGCCAGAGGGAGAGGAAGGTAGAGACCCCACACACTATGTTGAGAATCTGCTGCTGCAGGAGATTGGAGCAGGGGTCCTGTTCCAAGGCTTTGTGGTGGAGCAAGCCCACAGAGCCCTGACCAAGAAACCACAACCGGGAGCCCTGTCCCCCTGTCCCTGGAGATCAATGACCGGTAGGATCATGAACTTTAAAGACCGGGAGAAAAAACTAACATTCTCAAGGGAAGTGGGAGGCAGGGGGTCATAACCAGGAACTCCTCTAGAATAACAATTTACCCAGACTATACGGCTCTGGCCTAGAGACAAGGGGCGCTTTGGCCCGACTAAAGAATGCCTCAGGATAGCGAACATACATTACATGCTCTTGTACTCTGCCAAACTGAAGGTGATGCGAGAAGGCAGATCATACTTCTTTGAAACAACAGAGGAGGACCACGCATGGATGGACCAACAGGGCATCCCCCAACAGAGAGCCAGAAATGTTAATAATCAGAACCCTCCCCCATAACCTGACGTGTGAACCTAACACCGAGAATGAACATTAAGGCACCATCGATGCTGCGTAGGTCAGCAGTATATAAATACAGGAGCAACAAGCTTTAATTCTGCCGCAGAAGACGACAGGGCACGGAACCCCACCGAGTCATACAAGTTCAGATGCCAGTTTTAGGACATCACGCTGTGGGGATCAGAGCAAGAGAAGCAGGAGCAAGAGAAGCAGCGAAGTGCCCGAGCGAGGGGAGAATGGCGGGGCATTCATTTATGTTTTTTGTTCAAAACGAGGCACAAGTAAGGGAGGACACTTTATATTGATGTGATGGAACGGCGGTGCAAGCAACAGAAGGAGCACAAGGGTAGGAAGACGAACACTGTGCATTATGCTACCCAACCAGGAGCACATCTCTGGATCCATAAGACATTTAGAGAATGGGGACACTTGGGGATCGACCAACACAGCAAGTGTGATGCCTATCTTAAAGACAAGCGGCCCGGACAGGAGCAGGAGAGCAGTTGGAGGTCCATGGGAACGGAAGAGCCCACACAAGACACAGTGACATGAACTCACAAGAACTCATGACAGTGACCTGGAATGTCTGGGGGCTGAACGCATATGTCAAGAGACTGCGGGTGCATACCTGGCTCAATAAATCAAAGATTAAGTTAGAGTTGCTGCGGGAAACCCACCTGACAAGGCACAAGCAAACCAAAATAGTGGTCAAGTGTGGCGGACAAATGTTTAGCTCGACCTTATTCACCTACGCCAGAGGGATGTTAACATTGATAACTCCGGGGGTCCCAATCCAGCTCCTAATCCAAGAACAAGACAGAGATGGCAGGTGGGTGCTGGTGCACGGGAGGCTGGAGGATAAGGAGGTTTGCTTGGTCAACACATATGCCGCAAACCAGGATGCAACAATGTTTTTCCAGAAGCTAGCACCACAGCTAGCCCCATAAGGGGAGGCAGCATTCATTTAGGCAGGTGATTTCAACTGTGCTTTGGATCCGCTCCTGGATCTTTCGATCGACAAATACACCAAGCTGGACCACCGGCAAAAGTACTCTGGAGAATTTTGAAGCACCTAAAGCTGGAGGACGTCTGGAGGAATCTGCATACAGACCAACGGGCATACTCCTATTACAGCTCCCCACATGGTACCTTCACATGCATATACTACCTTTTTACAGGCAGCAAGACTCTAGGGGAATTTACTAGTGCGCAGCACAGAGCAAGAACACTGTCGGATTATACCCCGGTGACCGCAACATGGGCGTACACACACAAAAGGGGCTCTATACCGACATGGAGGCTGAGGGCAGAGACCCTGCTTGCTGGAGGGGGAGCTCCAGGGCCATCTACAGGATGACTACTTCCGCCTTAACACAGGCAGAGTGGACAGATCAGCAATGGTATAGGACGCTTTTAAGGTAGTAGTCAGAGGGGCAGCAATTGGGAAAACAGCTGGACTTAAAGGGAGGGACATGACAGAACTTGGGGACATTGAACGTGAAATAGAGAGGATGGAATCACAGGAAGGCCCGCGGGGGGAGGAACCACATGCTCTGATATCCCTTAGGATACAGTGCAAAGCAACCTGGGAGAAACTGGGGAAACTAAACTATGCGAAATATACGCAGAGACTACATGCCGAAGGATAAACCGCAGAGGCTCCTGGCTTGGCTAACCAAATGGGAGGTTAGAAAAGTCCAGATTAACATGATCAATAATGAAGGTGGGGAAGAGGTTAGGACCCAAGAGAGTATAAACCAAGTTTTCTCTGAATTTTTCGAGAACCTATACTCTAGCCCCGTGAAGCACAAAATTCAGATATTGAAGACTCAATTAGACCAGATTGACCCCCCCCCCCCCCCCACACCAGCCGGACGCAGAACATGCACAGATGCTCGAGGCCCCCTAAACAGTAGAGGAAGTGGAAGCGGTAATAGACAGCCTCCCGATGTTCAAGACCCCGGGCCCCGATGGGTTACTTGGAGAGTTCTACAGAGGTATTTCAGGAAGCGTTTGACATGGGCAAATTGCCAGACAGCATGCGGGATCCTTAATACTACCCATCTTGAAACCAGGTAAAGCCCCTCTCCAACCCCCCCCCCCCCCGACTCTGACTGTTATAGACCTATCTCATTAATAAATCAGGACTGCAAAATCCTAATGGCGGTCCTTGCCAATAGACTCAAAAATGTTATACGCACGTTAGTGCACCTGGATCAAACGGGATATGTCCCGGGGCGTAACACCTCGTGGAACTTGCCGAGGCTACATCATCTAGTAGATCATACCAGCGACGTGCAGGGTGAGTGCGCTATAGAGTCTTTAGACGCGATAAAGGCCTTTGATTCTGTAAACTGGAATTGGCTTCTCAGGGTGTTGACTCACTACGGCATGGGCCAGGGCTTTCTCGGATGGATATGGTTGTTGTATAAAGACCCTAGGGCCAGAGTTAAAACAGGCAGACATATCTCGGAAGTATGGAGGATATACAGGGGCACGAAACAGGGTTGCCCGTTATCCCCAATGCTCTATAAACTGGCCCTGGAAGCCTTGGCGGTCTTCTTGCGAGCTACATATGCAGATACACGGATATGCATAGACAATGTCACACATCTCCATCACTGTATGCTGATGATATGCTTTTATTTGTTGCAAACCCCTGCGACAACCTCCCCGAGCTACTGGAGGCAATAGATGCCTATACCAAACTATCGGGTATCTCCATAAACAAAGCAAAATCCATCTTGTACCCCCTTGCAGAATTCAGATCGCTTCCCATAGAGCACTTGCCACACCTGGGTCTCCAGTGGGCACCACGCACCTTCCGCTCCCTAGGTGTAGACATATATCACAACCCCACGCCAACACATGCTGCCAACACACAAATGGCCGTAGAAAGAACAAGGAAGTCCATGGAGTTTTGGAAGATATTTGGCCCTCATTACGAGTCTGGCAGTAACCGTGCTGGAAAAACAGGCAGCTAGCCACTAGCCCCGTAACGATTTAGCAGTGCCTGACCTTCTGGAATAACCAGGGCATTACAGCCCCAGTGGTCGGTAAGTCGGGCGCCGGGAAAATGTTGATCCCTATTCCCGTGGAGTCCCATAGGACTCAATGATAATGGGGACAGGAACAGCACCCGCCAGCAGACTCGTAGTTTGCCAGTCCGGAAACAACTGTGCCGGGAAGCTTACTGGCACCGTTGTTTCCAGACCAGCAAACTTCTAATGAGGGCCATTGCCTTTGGGGATGATAGGGAGAGCAGCCCTGCTAAAAATGACAGTCCTACCCCGGCAGTTATATTACTTTACAAACATACCCTACAACATTCCGGGGACATTTTTAAAGAAATTAAATACAATAGTGGGAGAATTCCTGTGGGGAGGAGGGCGGAATAGACTAGCTCTACAGGCTCTACAAAGGGACTACCTGTCCGGGGGAATCAATGTGCCAGACTGCGAAAGATACTATCTGGCAGGGCAGCTGCAATTTGTGGTCCAATGGTTAGTGGATGAAGAATCCATAGATTTGTTGCTATTTCAGCTGGCACTGCAGAACTACTATCTACGAGAAATCATCTGGGTGGGAAAACTCTGGGCTAAGAGACTCCCTAATCTGCTCAAACTGGGGCTAATGTTATGGAAAAGGGTGTTGAGGTTACAAGGAAGCCAGGACCCCTGCAGAACCCGCTGGCGGGACTTGTGGGTACCAGACCATACGTCCTAACCACGTATAGGACTCACTGGGAGGGTAATGGAGTCACACAGTTTGGAGTCCTACGGCAGGATGGAAAGTGGGTGGATTTTAACACCCTCATAGACGATAAAGGAATACACAAAGGGCAATTTATGCTCCTCCACAGCATGGTCCAAACTGTTAAGAGGAGGCGGCCGTATCTCAATGAGGTTGGGGAAGTACAAGAGGACCTAGATAAATGGTATGACATCTCCGAAGGAGGACACATGACATCAAGGTTGTATGAGCAGCTCATGAAAACTAGCAACACCAAGATATTACAGGTGAGGGACCAATGGGAGTTGGAACTCCAGAAGCTCTTCATGGATCAACAATGGTCAAGGGTCCTCAGATGTAGATAAACGGTCTTGAGGAATGCGAGATTCAAGCAGACACAGCTTTACGTCATCCACAGAGCATATCTCACTCCACACAGACTGTCCAAAATGGGGAACACGGACATTCATATCTGCCCACGGTGTGCCACAGAAAATGCAGACATGTTCCACATGTTTTGGGGGTGCCCAGTAATACAAACATTTTGGGAAGACATCAAGGCAAGAGCAGCTAGGGGCAGAGTGCAAATGCAACAATGGACACCAGAAAGCTACCTGTTGGGACTATTCCCACGGGGTGGCGCACAAAGGACACACATAGCCAAGCTGAAGGACTTGATGTGCATCCTCGCGAAACGTTGGATCACTATGGTGTGGAAGACTGACACAGGATCCAGGATAGAAGCATGGTGGGCTGACTTAAATCGTTTGGCATTGGCAGAGACAGTAGTATGGACCAGTGCAATACAAAGAGGGCTAAGTGAAAGTAGCGATAAGCTGTTGTCCTGGAACGTACATCTGCAGGAGGTGCTGGGATCCAAAGAAGACACTGGGCCTCATTACGCGCTTGCCGGTCCGGTAACAACGGTACCGGTATGCTTGCCGGTACCGTTGTTACCGGACCGACAAACTCTGAGTTGTACTCACGGGTGCCTTTCATTCCACCAGGTCTGTCCTGAATGAAAGGCACCCGCGAGCACAGCAAGCCTGTAGCACCGACACCGTTATGAACAGTGCTGGTGCTACAGGCATCCCCATTCCCATTGAGCCCTATGGGGCTGAAATGGGAATAGGGATATACCGGCACCCGCTAAAGGGCAATTACTGGGTCCGGCGGGGCCAGAATACCCCAGTAATTGCCCCTTTTGTGGGTGCTGGATTTTCATGCCGGTATGGAGGTAGCCATGCCGGTAAAACCGGCAAGGCTACCTCCAACCTGGTAATGAGGCCCACTGACATTGAGAATCCAGCATGGTCGGAAAGACTGGTCCCGCAACTAATAGACCAGATGCGAACCTCCTACGAAGGCGTCTAACCAGCTGATGTGGTCCAAGAGGTTGGGTGAATGAACATGCAGCTGGACAAGGAACACCCATGAGTTGTGCATACAGAGATTTGGTAGCGCTGTGGTCATCGTAAATGAGAGACACTCCCTACAATTAGTGCCATTAGTTTGTCATTTTTTGATGTTTGTTCTGTTGTTGTTTTATGTTGATTGTTATAAAATACAATAAAGAATAAAAAAAAAAAGATTTTGCAAAGATTGGTGGAGTTTTGTCAAGAGGGGTCTAAAGTAGAGGGCAGTCTCAACTTTTTTGATGGCTTATAACTTTGTTGCTGTTTGACAAATTTGCTGAAAAGTTTTCAAACAGATTATAGACCCAACCTTGGATGTTTGTTCAAAGTCTGAATGGATTTTGTGAAGTGGGGGCTAAGTTATATGACTATTTTATGTACGTACATTTTGACACTTTTTAAAAAATAAAACCTGGGCGGATATGCAACAAACTCGTACAAGGATTATTGAAAAGGAGCTGAAAGCATGGTTTTGCAAATGTGTCAGTGTTTTATTTTTTGAAAAGTGTCATAATGTAGGAACAAAAAAAAGTGATATACTTTTGGTGACTGGGACTGTGGCCATGGGCAGTGGGCAGATTGTCCGGGTCATGGCCTAAGTCGATGATCGGACAATCTGGCTACTGCCCATGACAACGAGGGACTAGCAATGGGGTTAAAGGGACGTTATGGTTACAAGTAAAACCAAAAAAAACTCAGAAATTCGCCAGTTATGGCAAGCTAAGCAACCATAACTCGCACTACCACCGTGCACTGCTAAGACTAACACCCAGGACATCAAAGATGACATCACAAACATCATTGATGACATCACAAGAAATGAATTTCGATGGAAAGTCCCTACAAGGGGTTATGTTTGTGATGTTGGTAATACAATAATTGGGGGTGATCTGGAGACCCATCATGAACTAATTAATCTATTAAAGAAAGTCTCATCTAAACAAAACATTATATTGGAATTAATACAGGAACCTAATCATACATAAACATAGGCAATGGCTGCAACATGCACCATAGAAGTACACTATTTATAATCTTGTAATGTTGGATAGTAAAATAATGAATGCTTCCTTATCATAGTTTTGAGTAATGTTAAACATGTAATAACTAGCTAACAATTCTAGATCTACTACACACTTGTTCTAGTACAAATAATACATATGAAGACCCACAATGCATACAAATTAGAGACACATACAGGGAAACTAAAGTAAGGAAGCAACAAACAGCATCACCAGAAAATGTTAATAACATTAAAGTTCATCTTCATGTACACAGATTGTGTGTTTGAGGCCTGCTCATTGCCCCATGTGTGTGCACTATGAGCTGAGACCAAACTCCAAGGAAAGTACTTAAAAAACATATGACAAGGTTAATGTCTAGATATATAGCACCTTTTGAATTTTTATATCCTGACTCATTGAACAAACCCATCTGTCCTAGATATGTCAGTGAACAAAAACAAGTGGCCCAGATATGTGATGTCATCAATGACATTTGAGATGTCATTGTTGATGTCTTCTGTGCTAGTCTTAGCAGTGCACGGTGGTGTCGTGACTTATGGTTGCTTAGCGTACCATAACTGGTGAATTTCTGAGATTTTCATTTTTCCCTGTAACCATAATGTCCCTGTTAACAATGTTTTTTCAGTGAATTTCATAGGTGTGTATTAGTGCAACTTAGCCATAATGCCCTTTAACAAAGTTTATATATATACATATATATATATATATTTTTTCTTTTCTATATTTAAATTCATATTTATTTTGGCGGGAATCGAGGTGAGGATGATTTCAGTGAGGGTGTATGGGATTTAGTGGTGTGAGATAAGAGTGAGGTGTGTGAAGTTTGACAAAGGTGAAGGGTGGGGTAACAGAAAGGCGTGGGATAACGGGATATCAAAGCACTGCTGGATTGGAGCCAGAGTAAACAAATTACGTACCAGCATCTGAGTAGGTGTGGCTAAAAAAATGGAGCAGGCGTCCCCATTAGAGTATATGTGCTCAGCTCTTCTGCTGTATAAGGAGAAGATGGTGAAGTACCACAAGGAATGGGTGTTCGAGAGTATAGGGGGCATTTACAAGTCATGGCCAGACCAGGCAACAAAAAACAAGGATGTTCTCGGTCATATGTAAACATTCCTAGCAGCAAAATAGAAGGGGAAGACATTAAATAATAGAAAGGAGGTGTTGGAGCCTTTGGAATATGGTGGAGGATTTAGAAGATACCCCCACACCCCGACCCTGCAAAGACGGCAGTCAGACCACCTGCATCATGTGTCTTGGCCCAAACCATACCCACCGCCTGAAGTGCATTTCGTCCCATCAATCACAGCACAAGCATCGCAGCCTCACCCAGTGGGATGTTATCCCCACACGCACGACGCCAGGGTGCACACATCCCACTTATGTCACACTGCCTCCCACTGCTCCTCCCTCATCATTGGCCCAGCATCAGAATCACCCAACCCCTATATCGTTTGCAGCTGCTCAGGCTCAGAAGCCTAGGGACCCAGAGCAGAGGCAGCAGAAAGAATGTGAAGAAGCGTTAAAGAGGAATAGTTAGCGAGATTGAAGTTGGAAAGAGGGGATGAGCAGCGAGCACCTGTTGGAACAGATGAGTGGAGAGAGGGGGACATTCTGTTTAGAATTGACAGTACGGAGATCAAAGATGTGCATGTGGAGAAGGAAAATAGTGTGCAGCAGTCTGACTATGCATGAGGGAAGGCCACAGGCAAGCAGTTTGGATTATGGGTCAGTTCAGTACGACGCATATATGGGTGCAGGTGCAGAGGAGGAACAATGGGACACAGTGGATGACTTGGGAGGTGAAGAAACCTCACCCATGATTTTGCAGCGGGTGAAGATTTTGTGGGGGCCTAGGTTTGAGGAACTGCGATGGGCGTATGGTGGTCGTGAAGGGAAAACAGATGGGGTGGAAAAAGAAAGCAGTGAGGACAGTGGGGGCATAGTTCCCGTTGTTACACAAAGGAGCTGGGAGAGCACAATATGTACCCTGACCACACATGGACAGAAATAATGCAATAAAGGCACTACGGCCCCTCACTGCAGGGATGGGAAAGTGGATCTATATGTTCAAAAAACAGACAGCAGGCATTACCCTGGCTGTGGGCGACATGAAGAGCTTGTTCACTGCAGTGTTAGGAGACCAGGCCGATGACATTTGAATCAAAGCAGGATACAGATATGGGATGACAGCCATAACGGAGCCCATTTTAATTATTGCTGGGCCCGAGTGTGGGCGACAATGTGGCGCACGTACCCTGATACGCCTGATCTTAAGTTGATCATGCTATGAATTATGGAGGACGATGATGACCCAGCCCAATATATGGCCCTTGTTTTTTGGGGCCACATGAACATGTCTGTTAGGTAGTGGGTTTGTGTATCCAACTGTTGGGCTTCTTTAAATTGTCAGTGCAGTATGCCTTTCTATTGCAAACTGTTTGTGCACTTGCACTTTTTCCAATGTTTGTCCACTAGCTGAATTTGCACAACCACCAGCACTATGCCATTGGGTTAAGTTGTGGTGGCATGTGCCCATTGATGATAATTTATTGACTTTCAGTGATTCGTATTCTTCTGTTTGCACGCACACTTTATTGCCTTTTTGCCTGAATTTGCACTTATGACCATTGATTGTCTACGGGTTTAATTCAGCTGCTAGCACTTGCACTTTAATATCCATTGATTTTCTAAGGGTCATGTGGTAAAGTGTGCATTTTGCTGCAAGCAGTTGCACTCTTCCCATCTGTGAAGGTACAGTGAGCAAAAAGCAATGGCTGCGAACTCTCAATGTGGTTAATAACCACTGAACAGGTTATCATGCCTTTTTCTTTCGAGAGAGGGGTGCCTGCTACCTTTTTTGTATTTTTGAAAGGAACTTGGGGTTGATCACCCTAGGTTACCTGGGGGCAACCAGACGTGGACTCCCTGCTCACTGTGCTTAGAGAGGCTCAGCTTCACCTCACTGATGATGCCCAACAAGGCTGAAACACGTGTATGGGGTTGCTGATGGTATTCTTGTTCAGAGAGGAATTGCCATAGCATTTCGGTGCTGGACTGCCCTTGTGGGCGGGACAAAGACTGATATGCAAGTGGATATTTCCCATCTGTGAAGGTACAGTGAGCAAAAAGCAATGGCTGCGAACTCTCAATGTGGTTAATAACCACTGAACAGGTTATCATGCCTTGTTCTTTCGAGAGAGGGGCGCCTGCTACCTTTTTTGTATTTTTGAAAGGAACTTGGGGTTGGTCACCCTAGGTTACCTGGGGGCAACCAGACGTGGACTCCCTGCTCACTGTGCTTAGAGAGGCTCAGCTTCACCTCACTGATGATGCCCAACAAGGCTGAAACACGTGTATGGGGTTGCTGATGGTACTCTTGTTCAGAGAGGAATTGCCATAGCATTTCGGTGCTGGACTGCCCTTGTGGGCGGGACAAAGACTGATATGCAAGTGGATATTTCCCATCTGTGAAGGTACAGTGAGCAAAAAGCAATGGCTGCGAACTCTCAATGTGGTTAATAACCACTGAACAGGTTATCATGCCTTGTTCTTTCGAGAGAGGGGCGCCTGCTACCTTTTTTGTATTTTTGAAAGGAACTTGGGGTTGGTCACCCTAGGTTACCTGGGGGCAACCAGACGTGGACTCCCTGCTCACTGTGCTTAGAGAGGCTCAGCTTCACCTCACTGATGATGCCCAACAAGGCTGAAACACATGTATGGGGTTGCTGATGGTACTCTTGTTCAGAGAGGAATTGCCATAGCATTTCGGTGCTGGACTGCCCTTGTGGGCGGGACAAAGACTGATATGCAAATGGATATTTCCCATCTGTGAAGGTACAGTGAGCAAAAAGCAATGGCTGCAAACTCTCAATGTGGTTAATAACCACTGAACAGGTTATCATGCCTTGTTCTTTCGAGAGAGGGGCGCCTGCTACCTTTTTTGTATTTTTGAAAGGAACTTGGGGCTGGTCACCCTAGGTTACCTGGGGGCAACCAGACGTGGACTCCCTGCTCACTGTGCTTAGAGAGGCTCAGCTTCACCTCACTGATGATGCCCAACAAGGCTGAAACACGTGTATGGGGTTGCTGATGGTACTCTTGTTCAGAGAGGAATTGCCATAGCATTTCGGTGCTGGACTGCCCTTGTGGGCGGGACAAAGACTGATATGCAAATGGATATTTCCCATCTGTGCAGGTACAGTGAGCAAAAAGCAATGGCTGCGAACTCTTGTAGGGGAGGAGAGGTCCAAAAGACCCCCCTTGCCTACATTCCTCCCCAGGTGAGGGCCATGGCTCACTGGGCGTTCCCCCATACCGCCAGGGCCCAGGTGGTGGGGGGCTCACCTACTGAAGACATTGCCCACACATCGAATGTAGTTAGGCCTCAGAAACCATTTTTGTCTAATAAAGATGGTGTGAGCTCAGCGCACTGTAGCGCAGCCCCCACCCTCGGAGAGTTTCAATTATCCCTGCTGCCACAGCACCCTGGCAGATCCGCTGCGAGTCCGTTCCCACGAGTAAGACGGACATGAGCTAGCGTCAGATACTAACACTGTAACATTTCACCTTCCGCAGTGTACCACTGCTCCCAGCATGACCCGGCCAGCGAGGCCTGGGCGATGAAGAAAACTGTAAAATGATCATCGGATGAAAGCAGAAAAGTCCTCAAATATTAATGCCAAAACTATCTGTGACATGTGCATTCTCTTCTCAAAACCCCTTCCACTTAAGAAGCCTGTAGAAAAGTGTCATTGTGGTAAAATGTATGTTCACATGACCCCAGCAATGGAGGACCCACACCCCTGCAGTTGGGTGCAAATAATAAAAGCGTTCCGGGGGACTATACATTATATGTATCATTGAAGAGTGTACACTGCACAGACCCGCGCCATAACCGAATTAATGCTGCTAAAGTACAAGGGGAGACAAGCGCAATCATACAGAGGGCTCATGTGAAGGACGCGTGAAAATACACCCGTTATGTATGAATGTCTAAAGCTCTTATGTGCCACTGCCGCCACACACGGTGGCGGGTCTCTTGTCTTGTGCTCCACCAACTGTACTACTACCTCACTCACTGCAAATGTATATGCATATAACTAAATGCTGTAGTTGTTAAAACATAGTGCACGAATAAAGTGCTCAGACTGATTATATCTGAGACACATGTAGTAAAAATTGAAATGTATGTTATCAAGTGATTCAAATAAGTGTTATAGAATGCTCAAACATTTGTAGTATTTTCGCCTATGAAATCGGCAACACACGAGGAAAAAGCCTTTGCGACTACATGCAAGGTCATTCCCCCTCCCACCCAGCGAAGACTGCCCAGCAAGAAAGCCGAGGCCCGCGCCGCACTCCTCCACCTCCCCCAATCAGACTGGAGCCGCTTCAAGATTTGTAGCCCCCTCTGTAGCTCCCAAGGCCACTGCCCGCCACCTGCGTTATTTACAACACGGCAGTAAACCTCTGCTTGAATACACAGATCCACCAGCGCCCCCTCGTAAACCCCACAGTCCACCGGATCATCTTAAGACTTACAACTCTATGTAATCAAGACACCCATCACTGTGGTAATATACAGCGGCCCATTCATAATAACCTCTAACAGGACAGAAAGACATGTACCGCCCGTCCCATGCCCCAAGACCCAGCCCCTCGACCCATGATACCAGTCAACAGGACACAGGTAATCATGCCCTGATAAACGGCCACCAGACCCCTCACAAGGGGCATTCCTCCTGTGTTGCATTAACCTGTGGAATAACCTATTGAAAGATTTACTAAAGAGAATAATATTGCAAAGACTGAATGACTGCGGAGTGCATGGCCTAGGGCAAATAAGTCAAGAAAGGCATTCATCTTCGATACAGGCTACATTGGCACAACAACACCGCCCGGATGAACTCAAGCCGACCTGCCAGGCCCAGCCCAACCCACGAGGCTGACCAGTAACGTCTTCCAGCCAAGACCAACCACACCGCAGCAGCACCTATAGTCGTCGCCACCCAATCCCGTTGAACCTGTGCCCCCTATAGTATGTAGGGTCTAATGACGTTTTTTGTAAATATATACGCCTGTCTTTGCTATTGTCAGACAGAGCGCTCTCGGAGTTTGCAGAGTTCTTTGCATGCCCTATTTGATTGATAAACTCCCACTTAAGCTCACCCGCACTCTGTCTTGGCTTTATTCCCAATTGGGAGAGTCCGTCATTGTCTCTCATTTGCGGGGAAGATCGTGCTGGCTGGGGACGCTTGCCTTCAGTGGTGACCCCGATAGCGTGATTTCTTTTATTTCTTCCTAACATATCATCACCGTCCCCTTTTGGCACGAGAATCTCCGGTCGAAAAGGGATACGCACAGTGCGCCGTCTCCGGGAGGCCACCCGCCAACGGCGACCGGTACACTAAGAAGTGCGCACTCAACAGAGAGAGGGTACGGGATCCCGGTTGAAAAATCCCCTTTGAGTACCGCTCGCCGGAGCTGGGGCTGACTGTTGAGCAGACGGCAACACTGCCTGGACGGACCCAGTTTCGGAGACTATCGATTCAAGACGGGCACGTGAGTACTGAGTGCGAGCGATCATAAAAAGGGGAGAGGAGGAAATTTAGGACAGGGAACGAGGACAGGTAGAAAAAGGGGGCACGGAGGTCTACTAAGGACCATTTTAAACTTTTTTAACTTTTCTTTGCATATGGCCATTAGGATTACGAGGTGAATAAGAGATAAGAGTGACGGGAACCTAGCTGCGAAAGGGGGTGGAAGGTGGCGCCGCATAGTGCTATCTTGACTAGTACTGGGAATATATGTAGAAGTGGAAAATAAGATAACAGTGTCTGGCAAAGGGGGACACAGAGAATATATTAGTGACTGCTATTCTTTCTATTCTTTTCTTTAGGGTTGGGAAGGAGGAAAAATAAAAAAATAAACAAGTAAGAGATCAGTACACAACGTTAGAGATAGAGCTAGAGACAGAGAGTCCTACTATAAGAGTGAAGATTAGATTTATAAATATATATATATGTGTATGCATACATCTGAATAAGACGAACAGGGACAGCCGGCCAGGGAGGAAAGGGAGGGCAGATTAAATTGTGAATAGAGTGTTACAGAGAGGTGTGTGCACCTCGTATGCGTCAGGAGATAATTTGGTGTTGTGGGGGTGTAAAGTAGATCATACATGTATAGTAATTAAATGGTTGTGGTATGTGTGGCTGGATGAAGCTTCAGGAAGACAAAAATGACAAGGTGAAGTGAGTGTGTATCCGTTTTTGATTTCCGGAGTAATATTGTCGAGATCACTGTTGGTTTGCTCTTGTATGTGCCCCCAAGGAGAATAGAATAGAGACTGTGTACAGCTATTCTTGTGGCGTGCAGGAAGGGGAAAGAGCGTAAAGACGCCCATTTCTGAATGTGAAATAGAAGACGAAATTCATATTGGTGACACGTTTGCATTACAATCTTGGGACACACAAAGGTATACACATACCAGAGGGGCACGAAGCATGGGGGCAGAAACACCCTTATCACATATTTGTAAGAACTTGCCGGGGTATGCGGAGCGAATTAAGAAATATCATGACCAATGGATAACAGAGCTAAAGGGAGAGGGATTACCCCAAATATGGCCCGAGGGGGGGTCATTTGACAAAAGCGTCCTAGATACGGTAGCCACGTGCATTTTTGTGAAATATAAGGGGAAACAATTGCATAATAGCAGGGAAATATTCGACCTCTGGAGGTTATTTGAAGAGATACCACCGCCTAAAGCCCCAGCACTAAACTCTGACCTACCATCCACCACTGACAATCCACTAATGATACCGAGGGATGGTAAGGAACGGCCAAATGAAGAGCCACCAATAGAAGTAATAAGCTTGTACCCGATATTAAATAAGCCTGTTCCCGCAGAAGGGTACAGTGACCCCACTTATGTGCCTCCTCCGATAACCACTACACCCCAACAGCCAACGGCACCCCCGCCATACGAAAGTACAAGGGAACGAGCGCAAGCAAGTACACAGAGAGTGGACATAGAAAAATTAACAGACGATCTAGAGTCAAGACTATCAATAGCCAAAGATGAGCTCTCAAGGATAAAAGACATATGTGAACGAACAGCACTTAATACAGCAAGATCGGGGCGCACGTCTAGAGCCTGAGTGAGAATAGAACACTTGAAGAAGGGTGGAAAAAAGGTGAAATACTGTTCAGGATTGAGGAAGAACCAACACGAATAATTGAGGTAGGGGCACAGGAGGGATGTATTGATAATGACGGCAGGCCTACAGGGGGCAGAGAAGAACTACTATGTGATATAAGGGGCGATCTGGACGAGAGTGACAGGTTGAGTACGACAGTAGGAGGGGAAAGCGAAGGGTTAGATGGTGCTTGTTCAATGGGAATACTGGACGATGAGTGGACGGGACGCTTAAGAAATAGGGTGGGGAAAATGGCGTCACTGGGAGCACCAGCAGCAAAAACGGGTACAGATGACACGATGAAAGGAAAGTTACAACTCCCATTGATACATAGGGGAGGAGGGAGGCCAAATTATATCCCATGGGCCCAGATGGATAAGGCCAATTTATTAAAATGATTGCCCCCGTTATCGGGAGGGGCAAGTAAGTGGATATATGCCTTTGAGAAACACACCGCCGGGGTACCCCTAGCGATAGGAGATGTGAAGAGCTTGCTTGTATCAGCAGTAGGGGACCAGGCCGACAGAGTATGGGTAAAAGCTGGTTTCCCGGGAGTAACTTTGGATTGCCACCACCATGATGGGGCGTCCTTTAACACAGTACGTGCGAGGGTGTGGGATGCTCTGCGAGAAACGTTCCCAGACACCCCAGATTTACAGTCAGTAATGCAGTGCACAATGAATGATGGGGAAGATGCTATGGATTACATTTTTCGGGTCCAAGAGATGTGGAGAGCGGAAACGGGCACGCCCTGGTATCAATCGACATCATTATTTTACTTCATTATTAAAAGAGGGATCCCAAAAGAGGTGCAAAAGGCGCTCGACAAGATAGCAGGTATTGAAGCGAAGGGGTGGCCTGAGATTCAGAGCATAATAGTGCACCACTGTAAGCGAATAAAAGAGAGGGAGAAGGAGGTGGCGCAGAAAAGGTTGGCAGATGAAGCGAAATTAGTGCAGACAAAATTGGTGAAGGTCGCAGCAGCAGTAGCAGCGCTCCCACACAGCAGGGAGGGGGATGAAGAGGAGGAGGGGCAGATCGCAATACAAGGAAGGATGGCAACAAATTGGGCTGGAGCAGGACAGCGGCAGTGGAACGAGCAGGAGCAAGGCGGAGGTCCGATGTGGCAAGAGTGGGCCCCACGAGGGGGACGAGGTGGGTACAGGGGCCGAAGGGGTGAACAAGGATACGGGGGAATGGGAGGAAATGGATGGCAGGGTCCCAGAGGTCCGCAAGGGAGTTGCTGGAACTGTGGACGATGGGGACATTACTCTAGGGAGTGCAGGAGCAGACAAAACAACGGGTTCCAAGAGGCAGAACATTATGGGCATCCCCACCCAGGGAGCCCATATGGTCTCCCAATGGGACAACAACAACAACAGGGAGGCGCAGGTCAGGGGTATAATGAGCGACTACAGGGGCATCAGTATAGAACACAGAACCACCCACAAAACAATGACACTATGCAGTACACACCAGGCAACCCTTTCGCGACAACAGCAACCGGGGCCCCCGCACCAGCACCCTATAGTGGCGTGTCAGTGGTTCCAGGGAGCGCCTTCAATCAAGGGGGGGCAATGAGACACCCTGCATAGGACAGCCCACAGAGAACACTTGCGTGTCCAGTCCTATCTACCACCTACGATGCATCAGAGGAACCATTGGTAGGGGCGCAGATAGGAGACAAGCAATTCATATTCATGGTGGATTCGGGAGCGGAGAAATCATGCATTAAAGAGGGCCGGTTCCCGTTATCTAACCGGAAGTTAGAGACGCAGGGGTTCTCTGGGGCTGTAATTGAAGTTCCTTACACAGAAGCATTGGATGTAACAGTGGGGGGCAATCCAGTAAAGACACCCTTACTGTATTATGAACACTCACCAATAAATTTACTAGGGAGGGATCTCCTGAGTAAACTCAACATGACAATATCATTCACTGAGAGAGGTATAGTGTGTTCTACACCCGGAATATGCCCATTAAGAGCAATGGTGGTAGTACAGGCCCATACCACCACACAGGAAATACGAGGGTTGCCAGAGAATGAGGAAATGTTTATTGAAGGGCTAAAGACATTGGCCCTCATAATCCCAGAGCTGAGGAGAATGGACTGGAGGATTCCAGCGGAGTTCCTCTTCCGCCCCATAGTGTGCCCCGACACAGCACCAGGGTCAGTGGTATCGCTAGACTTGCACGCTGTACAGGTATCAGCAAAAAGGATCTCTGTGATTGGGATTGACATGGAAGGATGTGAGTGGCGTACAGTATTGTGCACAAACGCCAATATCGCCCTAAGAGAGTTAACAGATGAGGATCTCTTTTCAGATGCAGAGGGGGATGGTGAAATAATAATGGAAATAGCGATGCCCTGTGACATTCTGATTCAAGCAAGGGAAATCCCAGTTCAGCTGATGGCAGTGGTGGGGGCACCGCCATCGTTTTTCGATGATGACAAGAGGCTCGTACCAAACAATTTGTGGACAACAGGCCCCCATGATGTAGGGCTATTGCATGGAGTACAACCTGTAATAATAAAACTAAAACAAGGGGCAATTCTACCCCGAGTGAGACAGTATCCATTGTCCCGTGAAGCTGAAGAAGGGATAAAAGAGACAATAAATGCACTACTAGCAGAGGGAATAATAGTGCCTTCAAACTCCCCATGTAACACATGTATTTACCCAATCAAGAAAGCAAAGGGAGGGTCTTGGAGAATGATACAGGTTTTACGCCCCCTAAATGATGTAATTCAGAAAGAGTTCCCTTTGGTCCCGAACCCTGCATCAATATTATGCAGCATTCCAAAAGCAGCATCATACTTCACAGTGGTCGACTTGAAAAATGCATTTTTCTCAATCCCCCTGGCTGAAGAGAGTAGATACTTGACAGCATTCACACTAGGGGGAAAAAGATACGAGCACTGCAGATTACCACAAGGATACTGTGAGAGCCCAAGCATATTCAACAGAATATTGCATGAAGACTTGGGAAACCTATCAGTTGAGAGCACAATCATTCAGTACGTAGACGATTTGCTCGTCTGTGCACTGGACGAAGAGACATGTAGAAAAGACTCAATAACACTCCTAACTCTACTGGCCAATAAGGGGTGCAAGGTGGACAGAGGAAAGATACAGTACTGTTTGACAGAGGTTCTATACTTAGGACAGCTGATATCGAAAGATGGAAAAAGAATAATCCCTGACAGGGTAGAAGCAATAAGAGCAGTAGGAGAACCCACAACAGTGAAAGACATGCAGAAATTCCTGGGAATGTGCAACTATTGCCGAGCATGGATATTAGATTACGCGGCATACACTAGGCCCTTACTACAAGCGCTCAAGGAAGCACAACAGGAGAACAAAAAAATAGAATGGTCAGAAGAAATGAGTGCCTCTTTTAATTCATTGAAAGAGTTAATTTCAAGCGCTCCAGTACTCGCAAATCCTGATTATGGACGCGAATTCTACCTGTTCTCACACTGCAAGGGAACACTCATGACAGCTGTACTGACACAAAAGACGTCCCTAGGACACAAGCCTTTGGCTTACTATAGTGGCACTTTAGATGCTGTGATGCAAGGACATTTCGCGTGCGAGCAATCACTCGCTGCGGCCGCGTTCGCAATAGAGAAAAGTGCCACAATAGTAATTGGATGCCCGGTGACATTGTTTGTGGAGCATTCATTATTTGCAATACTTGAGAGGTCGAAGAGTACACTGACAACACAGCGGGCAACAGCCTATGAAATAATACTGTCCAGCGCCAACATCCACGTGGTGAGATGCAAGACGGTGAACCCAGCAACATTTATCACAGAAGCGTGCACAATAGAGGACATGCAGGAACACGACTGTGCAACTTACACAGGAGAAAGGGGAGAGGACCCAGTGGTGTGTGAGAATGCTCTGAGCGAGGGGGAAGTGTACTTCGTAGACGGGTCAGCATCAATTGACATGGATACAGGAGAGAAACATATTGGTATGGCAGTAGTGAGGTTAGAAGACGGTGAGTATGAGACACTACTACAATACCGCCTCCCATCACATTACTCAGCGCAAGCAGCAGAACTGATTGCACTTATAGAAGCACTACATGCAGCTAAGGGTTGTGCAGTGACAATATACACAGACTCAGCTTATATGACGACAACAGTACATGGGGGTCTGGCAAGATGGGGGCGGAGGGGGTTTCGACGAGCAGATGGAACACCAGTTCAACATGCAGAGTTGTTAAAAGAGCTAATTGAGGCCCTACAGGATCCCACAGCGGTAGCAATAGTGAAGTGCCAAGCACCTACATCCAACACAGATGCTGTGTCTTTGGGAAACGCGGCAGCAGACGCCGCCGCCAAGGAAGCTTCCTACTTTCAGAAATATGAAGCAGGTGAGTACATGCTGCAGCACAAAACAAATGAAGAGCTCCCAGAAGGCTACAATATGATGCCTATATCACAAATACTAGACTTGCAGGAGGGAGCTAGTGCAGATGAAAAATTGATGTGGACTAAACGAGGGTGCAGCAAGTCGGCGACAGATTTACTGTGGCGACAAAATAACTCAGGAAAAGTGGTAATGCCAGTAAAATTATTGGAAATTGCGTTTCAACAACTACACTTCCCTGCACACAATACGAAGCAGCACATCACAGCAGAGATACAGGAGGAATGGTTTGTGCCCTGTCTCCAGGAGCACATATCACGATTGGCACTAGAATGCACAACTTGTCAGATATACAATTCAGGAATGACATTACGCACGCTCAGGGGAACAATTCCAAAACCTATTGGACCATTCAGAGAGCTCCATATCGATTACGCAGACATGGGAGAAAGGTGTAATGGGGCACGTTACATGATCGTGGTTGTATGCCCATTCTCAAGGTGGGTAGAAGCAGGCCCATGTGCGCGTCCTGATGCTAAAAGCGCTGCAAAGTTCCTAGTGAGGGAAGTGTTCCCGCGCTGGGGAATTTGTGACGTGATTCGCTCAGATAATGGCACTCACTTTGTAAATGAGCTTTTTAAAGAGGTGACTACATTGTTGGGAATAAAGCATAAATTGTGTTCGATTTATCATCCTCAAAGTAATGGCGTGGTAGAAAAGATGAACGGACTGTTAAAAGGCAGGTTATCAAAACTATGCTTTTCATTGAAAAAGAACTGGATTTACTGTTTACCACTTGCGCTCTTTGAGCTGAGAAATCAGCCAAGCAAAGACCATCATTTGTCCCCGCACGAGATCGTGACTGGGAGACGAATGCATACAGCACACTCCCCACTGCGCGAACACTCAGATGCACACAGGAGCGCTGCGATATTGGGTGAGGAGTTCACAGACTATTTGAAGAAATTAACAAGGGCAGCGCGCGCAATAGCAAAGCAGCTTTCCCCACCCTTCACGAGAGAGGAAGGGAACACAACAGAGTCAGCCACTGAACCTGAACAGCAGCTACAACTAATGCCGGGTGAATTCATTTATGTCAGGAGTTTTGTGCGCCGGTGGAATGCACCACGGTTCCATGGCCCTTACGAGGTAGTGTTTTGCACGCCCACGGCAGTAAAGGTGAAGGGCCTGAAATACTGGGTGCATTTGACAGACGTACGTAGGTCATACAGTAATGTGCAGGAAGAGGTGGATGAGGAGGCACAGACAACAGCAAACAATGCAACTGAGCAGAATGTCTGAATATGAACTTGTGTGTGTATGACAGTAATACAGATGAATGACAAAATGGCAAACGAGTTTACGTAAATTTTTTTTTAAAAAATGTGTTTCTTTTTTCCCTTTTGTTTTCCACTTGTAAAGGTATATATACTTAAGTGATATCATGATATTATGGAATGTTTACACCCTTGTCTGTGTATCCCCACCACTGCTACCCTACCCGCTTCCACACCCTGTCAAAATTTATACTGGCTCTGATGATGCCAACAAAATGTTTACATGCATGCACTTAATGCACTTTTATATCTCAAACAGGAGCTACCATGGCAGCCTGCAACGGATAGATTTATTAGATTGAGAGAAATGTTAACTGAGAGATGCAGATATTCGTATGAGTGTGGATTGTCTGTGTGCATTACATTGTTTTTCACACTAATGATTGGCCTGGGTACATATTGGTTAATAGCGAGATGAACGAGGGGGGAGGGATTAACAGCACTACTGGGACCAATACAACTGCACGTGTCAATTCTAAGGAAGGTGATATTTTGGTATGGGATGGAACCAAACTGGTATGGGGTTATTACACCACACCACCCAATGCTGTTATCTCGAAAAATAAAGGGCTACAGGGTGAAATGCCAAACAGCACAGTGTCCCCACCAAAGATATCTAACTACAATGCTCGCAGCTTGAATGACCGGAACCCATCTGCTATATCGTGGTTGTATAACACCCCCACTAGCCAACCTGCCCCCATAGCAGAAAACAACCTGCAAGTTAACGTAAAGGACGAAAAGGAAAAGATGCTAATAACACATGAAAAATTATATGATGACTGGGCAAAGGGGGGCGGGTATGAGAAAGGGGGGCCCAGTGTGTCCATCGCCCAGGAGGCTGGGAAATACATGAGGAGCAAGAATAACAGACGTAAAAGGGAAGCAGGGAGGAGGAAGTATGATGAATACTATGGGTTAGGACTAGATAAAATGGAAGACCCGCGACACCCCCACCAAACGAATAAGTGGTATGCAGATATGAGTGCAACAGCCAAACGAACAACAAACGAGAGCTGCTATGTCTGCTCCCTCATTCCCCATGCTTCAGCACACCAAAAGTATTGTTACCTAAAGAATTGCCTGTTGTGGATGCCCAGTGTCTCCTTCATCTCACACTATGAAGAATTAAGAACACCTTCCAGGCACATGAAGTTACTTTTAGAATGCTGCAGAATGAGAAAACTTGTTATCCAAAGACAGCAGGAGTGGTATGTCTGAAGGAACCATTTTTTGTGATACAAGGGACACTTTTTTCGGACAACAAGTGGAAGGACGAAGAAGTAATGTGTAAAGCTGAAGCACTGAGGGGTGTGGCACCCGAGAAATTGCAGTGGATAGAAGAAACGTGCACACCAATATGGAAGGAACACATTTCAAAACTAACTTGGGTAACAGCCATTGAAAAACCCTTTAAACTACAGAACGAAATAGACTATGAACATTGTTTTAAAGGAGAAGGGAAAACCTCCATGGGGACAAACAAGAACTGTAACAAGAACCTCACCATTCCAGATCTGAAAAAAGGGACAGCGGCCCTGATGGACACGTATTGGGTATGCGGCAACCAGGCATACCTGCACCTCCCCCAGTCATGGAGTGGAAGCTGCTCAAAGGCCACTCTGCACTCAGCCCTGATGGTAATCCCCGAAAGTCACATTGATGGGGGCAAAAGGACACAAGAAAGCATACAACAGAGTGCGGCCCAGCCGACCGCAGAGTCACAAATCTTTGTCCTGTCTTCCGGGGACAAGGAAGAAGTGCTGTCCCGAAACAGAAGAGCATCAAACTACATATCAAAGGCGTCATCTGAATTGTTGGCACAGATCCCAGACAGATATCGATTATTCAGCTCCGCAGAAACATTCTTTGCTTCGCTCATCTCAAGTGTCCAAGCAAGAGCAAACGCAAAATGGCTCCAGATAACACGTTGGGAACTGATTCAGTTGGCAAATGACACGGAAGAAGGGTTCAACGTAATAAAAGTGGAACTAAGAGCTTTACGGCTGATGACCATGCAAAACAGGTATGTTTTGGACCTGTTGACGGCGATGGATGGAGGTGTTTGCCGAAAAATCGGAAGTGCCTGCTGCACTTTCGTACCTTCTGAAGACGCAGAAAACGGCTCCCTGTCCTATGTGATCGAAGCAGTACACAACCTAGGAGAAAGAATGAAGATGGAAGGTGGGGCAGAAGAAAGCACATGGTTTGACAATATCGTCTCCTGGGTTCCCTCATGGCTTGGAATGACTGTGAAATTTTTGATGCCAGCCGTGGTGTTCCTCCTCTTTATTTTTTGCCTGTGCCAGGTGGGTCTTCGATGTTGTGCTAACGCAGCACCAAATGGTGCAATGATGATGGTGACAATGGGCAACACCAGTGGGACAATACAAACCATGCAGGAAGCGCAAGTACAAACAGGAACGGATAACGCACCAAGATATCAGCTAGTGCCCATATATCACGATAAAGATATTGTAGACAAAGTGTGGCACACCACCATTAGAGAGCCCCGTATTCTAGAATGGTACGAGGAGGTTTGGGTAGACTTGGCAGGAGATGGTGGATGTATATATTTAACTTGTACCCCAGATGAGTATGCCAGGAGAGGTGAGAGCTTGAGGGGGGTGTGCAGAGCGTGGATGCCCATAAAAGGAACACCTGCATGGGATGAGGCAGAGATGGACGAAGCAGAGTGTAGGAGATTGGAGGATTTAAAGTATTCGTTACTTAAGTAACGAAAGGGGGGAAATGTAGGGGAGGAGAGGTCCAAAAGACCCCCCTTGCCTACATTCCTCCCCAGGTGAGGGCCATGGCTCACTGGGCGTTCCCCCATACCGCCAGGGCCCAGGTGGTGGGCGGCTCACCTACTGAAGACATTGCCCACACATCGAATGTAGTTAGGCCTCAGAAACCATTTTTGTCTAATAAAGATGGTGTGAGCTCAGCGCACTGTAGCGCAGCCCCCACCCTCGGAGAGTTTCAATTATCCCTGCTGCCACAGCACCCTGGCAGATCCGCTGCGAGTCCGTTCCCACGAGTAAGACGGACATGAGCTAGCGTCAGATACTAACACTGTAACATTTCACCTTCCGCAGTGTACCACTGCTCCCAGCATGACCCGGCCAGCGAGGCCTGGGCGATGAAGAAAACTGTAAAATGATCATCGGATGAAAGCAGAAAAGTCCTCAAATATTAATGCCAAAACTATCTGTGACATGTGCATTCTCTTCTCAAAACCCCTTCCACTTAAGAAGCCTGTAGAAAAGTGTAATTGTGGTAAAATGTATGTTCACATGACCCCAGCAATGGAGGACCCACACCCCTGCAGTTGGGTGCAAATAATAAAAGCGTTCCGGGGGACTATACATTATATGTATCATTGAAGAGTGTACACTCCACGGTCCCGCGCTATAACCGAATTAATGCTGCTAAAGTACAAGGGGAGACAAGCGCAATCATACAGAGGGCTCATGTGAAGGACGCGTGAAAATACACCCGTTATGTATGAATGTCTAAAGCTCTTATGTGCCACTGCCGCCACACACGGTGGCGGGTCTCTTGTCTTGTGCTCCACCAACTGTACTACTACCTCACTCACTGCAAATGTATATGCATATAACTAAATGCTGTAGTTGTTAAAACATAGTGCACGAATAAAGTGCTCAGACTGATTATATCTGAGACACATGTAGTAAAAATTGAAATGTATGTTATCAAGTGATTCAAATAAGTGTTATAGAATGCTCAAACGTTTGTAGTATTTTCGCCTATGAAATCGGCAACACACGAGGAAAAAGCCTTTGCGACTACATGCAAGGTCATTCCCCCTCCCACCCAGCGAAGACTGCCCAGCAAGAAAGCCGAGGCCCGCGCCGCACTCCTCCACCTCCCCCAATCAGACTGGAGCCACTTCAAGATTTGTAGCCCCCTCTGTAGCTCCCAAGGCCACTGCCCGCCACCTGCGTTATTTACAACACGGCAGTAAACCTCTGCTTGAATACACAGATCCACCAGCGCCCCCTCGTAAACCCCACAGTCCACCGGATCATCTTAAGACTTACAACTCTATGTAATCAAGACACCCATCACTGTGGTAATTAATATACAGCGGCCCATTCATAATAACTTCTAACAGGACAGAAAGACATGTACCGCCCATCCCATGCCCCAAGACCCAGCCCCTCGACCCATGATACCGGTCAACAGGACACAGGTAATCATGCCCTGATAAACGGCCACCAGACCCCTCACAAGGTGCATTCCTCCTGTGTTGCATTAACCTGTGGTATAACCGATTGAAAGATTTACTAAAGAGAATAATATTGCAAAGACTGAATGACTGCGGTGTGCATGGCCTAGGGCAAATAAGTCAAGAAAGGCATTCATCTTCGATACAGGCTACATTGGCACAACAACACCGCCCGGATGAACTCAAGCCGACCTGCCAGGCCCAGCCCAACCCACGAGGCTGACCAGTGACGTCTTCCAGCCAAGACCAACCACACCGCAGCAGCACCTATAGTTAGTCGTCGCCACCCAATCCCGTTGAACCTGTGCCCCCTATAGTATGTAGGGTCTAATGACGTTTTTTGTAAATATATACGCCTGTCTTTGCTATTGTCAGACAGAGCGCTCTCTGAGTTTGCAGAGTTCTTTGCATGCCCTATTTGATTGATAAACTCCCACTTAAGCTCACCCGCACTCTGTCTTGGCTTTATTCCCAATTGGGAGAGTCCGTCATTGTCTCTCATTTGCGGGGAAGATCGTGCTGGCTGGGGACGCTTGCCTTCACTCTCAATGTGGTTAATAATCACTGAACAGGTTATCATGCCTTGTTCTTTCGAGAGAGGGGCGCCTGCTACCTTTTTTGTATTTTTGAAAGGAACTTGTGGTTGGTCACCCTAGGTTACCTGGGGGCAACCAGACGTGGACTCCCTGCTCACTGTGCTTAGAGAGGCTCAGCTTCACATCACTGAGGATGCCCAACAAGGCTGAAACACGTGTATGGGGTTGCTGATGGTACTCTTGTTCAGAGAGGAATTGCCATAGCATTTCGGTGCTGGACTGCCCTTGTGGGCGGGACACAGACTGATATGCAAATAGATATTTCCCATCTGTGAAGGTACAGTGAGCAAAAAGCAATGGCTGCGAACTCTCAATGTGGTTAATAACCACTGAACAGGTTATCATGCCTTGTTCTTTCGAGAGAGGGGCGCCTGCTACCTTTTTTGTATTTTTGAAAGGAACTTGGGGTTGGTCACCCTAGGTTACCTGGGGGCAACCAGACATGGACTCCCTGCTCACTGTGCTTAGAGAGGCTCAGCTTCACCTCACTGATGATGCCCAACAAGGCTGAAACACGTGTATGGGGTTGCTGATGGTACTCTTGTTCAGAGAGGAATTGCCATAGCATTTCGGTGCTGGACTGCCCTTGTGGGCGGGACAAAGACTGATATGCAAATAGTTATTTCCCATCTGTGAAGGTACAGTGAGCAAAAAGCAATGGCTGCGAACTCTCAATGTGGTTAATAACCATTGAACAGGTTATCATGCCTTGTTCTTTTGAGAGAGGGGCGCCTGCTACTTTTTTTGTATTTTTGAAAGGAACTTGGGGTTGGTCACCCTAGGTTACCTGTGGGCAACCAGACGTGGACTCCCTGCTCACTGTGCTTAGAGAGGCTCAGCTTCACCTCACTGATGATGCCCAACAAGGCTGAAACACGTGTATGGGGTTGCTGATGGTACTCTTGTTCAGAGAGGAATTGCCATAGCATTTCGGTGCTGGACTGCCCTTGTGGGCGGGACAAAGACTGATATGCAAATGGGTATTTCCCATCTGTGAAGGTACAGTGAGCAAAAAGCAATGGCTGCGAACTCTCAGTGTGGTTAATAACCACTGAACAGGTTATCATGCCTTGTTCTTTCGAGAGAGGGGCGCCTGCTACCTTTTTTGTATTTTAGCACTTGCACTTTAACATTCTGTCTCTACCCTTTTCCGACCCTTATTCTATACATCACAATCCTGTACACTTATGTTTTAAAACTGTGACATAATAGAGATATGTGCCCATTCTTTTAATTATAACCCTTGACTGTCCCGCACTGTCCTATCCACAAGGACTCTGCCGTGGTTTATCCTTTCATGACCCACACAGTTGCCATTGACATGGTAGATGGACTTGTGAAGTTGCTTAATTGTGTACTCTGCACTGTTTCCATTTGGTGACCAAGCGCTCTGCAAGCTTCAAATGCGTAACCCTTTTTTCCTTGTACCCTGTGCATGCTGTGTATTTGCACTAATAAACTTTCCAAGTTATTCCATCTTGGTTGTTTCTTCATCGTTGAAAAATTGAATCTCAGATTGCTGCACGTCCACATCTACCAAGTGCACCCCTCCAAGGACCCTTCGTCCCCGCCCCCTTACCACGAGCACTCCCACAGGATAGCTCTCCCTTTAGCTTTTTGCAAGTGTCTAACTCTGGCCTGTTGTCCATTTTAGGTATCATGCGCACGCCAACTGTACCAGATAATGGAATCCCCCTGAAAATTATCCTGGAAAATAAGGACATTTTTGCCCCATTTCTGGCACGCTTTATCAACGCCTCTTTTTGGACTTGTGTAGTCCCGGCCTGCATCAAATACGTTACCCCCCTCCTGAAAAGCCAGGTCTGGATCCAATTGATGCAGCTAACCTAAGACCTATTACAAACTGCAACTTTTTCTTGAAAATCCTAGACAAAGTAGCTACCTGCTAGATCCAGACCCACATTGAATCTATGAATATTCGACGCCCAATGCAATATGAAATGTATGTATGTATGTCAGCTTATATAGCGCAGGCAGCCCGCAGGCATCAGGGCGCTTTAACAGACAACACATACTATACTAACGTGCTACTGCCCTTATGTTAAATATTCTTAGTCTCAGGATGCCACAAGGCAGCGGGACACTAATCACCTAAACAGGTGGGTCTTGAGCTTTTTTCTAAACGTCAGATGGTTGTCTTCCAATCTAAGCTCCAACGGCAGTCTATTCCACTGCTGTGCTGCCAAAACTACAAATGATCTGCCCAGTCCAGTCTTTAGCTTATGTTTGGATACTGTGAGCAGGCTTTTAACTGTCTCTGTGGATTGTAAATTTCAAGTCGGTTTTTAAGATAGCTGGGGGCTTTTCCAAATAGGCACTTGTGTACCAGTGTCATAGCTTTAAACATTGTCCTCTCTTCTACCCTAAGCCAATGGAGCGATCTTCTAGCCGAAGTAACATGATCACTTCTCTTTAGTTTTTTCACGATCCTCACTGCATCATTTTCTATAAATTAGCATCTGGCCAAGTGTTTTGTGGATGCACCTATTAGCAGTCCGTTGCCGTAGTCCAACCTCGACAGAACAATAGCCCTAGCAATTGTTGCTGTGCTGGTTTCATTTAAGTAGGGTCTGATGGCCTTCATGAGACGCAGGTAGTATGCTGTATTTTTATACAGGTAATTCACTTGTGCTTCTGAGTTGACTGAGGAATTGACCATCATCCCTAATGTTTTGACCTGGTTAGAAACTTGGATTTTAGCTTTATTTATGCGGAAAGCCTCATACTCATTTCCAAGTTTAGCTATTATTCGACTGGACCCAAACAGCATAAGTTCAGTCTTAGTGTCGTTGAGACACACAGTTTTGCTGCATCCATTCATTGATTTTACGATCTTCTCACTATCCTTGGCATGAGTTCCTTCTATTTCTATGATGAGCTGAGTATCATCCGCATAATTGGTGAAAAACACGCCGGCTTCAACCAGTATGTCACACAGACTCCTCATATATATATTAAATAACATTGGCAAGAGACTTGCTCCTTGAGGGACTCCAAATAGGATAGAGATATCCTCCAAGAAATTGTTCCCCAAAAGCACCTTGGCTTGGCGATCTGTTAGAAAAGATACTAACCCTTCCAGTGCTACCTTGGAACATCCCACTATATCTTTCAGTGCATTTACTAATAGTTGATGATCAACCAGATCAAACGCCACACTGAGAGCATTAGTAGCATTAATATCCCAACCTTTCCTCTATCGACCAAACCCAGCATATGATTTTGGAGGTCTATCATTGCCGTTTCAGTGCTGTGAAAAGCCCTAAAACCAGATTGTTGTTGGTGTAGGGAGGTCTGTTTTTCTATGTGTTCTGGTAATGGCCGAGTAGCAATTCTATCCATGATTTTGAGTATAAAGTTAGAATTTGTGATGGGGCAAAGATTGCCAGGGTTCTTTGGATCCAGACCTACCTTTTTTACCAGAGGCGTAATAGTAACCTTTTTGATCTCTTTCTGTACTATTCCCTCCTTAAAATAAGCATTTGCAATTCTCAGCAAAATGGGTGCAAACAGTTCTTTATTTTGAAGTATGGTATTAGATGGTAACACATTTTTGGCGCAAGCTGTAGGTTTCATTTGACCTAGAACTTCCAGTAGTTCTGCTTCTGTAATAAAGGTAAAATTAAAGTTGTCTAGTCCACCAGGTTTATTACTCTCCTTCGAGGAGGTTTCCTGGCTGGGAATTTTCCTGGCATTAATTATGTTTTGTCTAGCTTCCGTTATTTTAGCTGCAAAAGCATTTTGCACAGTATCACAATCTTCCTTAGTCAGTGAAAAAGGTGGTGTGAGATTTTTTGGTTTCTCAACACTTTTCAGAATTTCAAATAGCTTACTTGTGGAGTTTGAAGCTGTTTTGATTTCTTTGTTAAAAAAGTTCGCCTTAGATAACCTTATGCTGCCTCTGTACTTTTTGTTCGCTAACTTCCAATTATCTTATTTTCCTTAGATTTATCTTGCTGCCACTTTCTTTCGAAAGCTCGTTTTTCCGTTTTAATTGTGTCCAGCTCTGTAGTAAACCATTTCTGTTTTTTACTGTCTTTCCTAGTTATTTTAGTTTTCAGTGGTGTCACCTGGTCTACTAACTTTTGAATTTGTGTTATATTTTTATTTAGCAACATCTCGCAGCTCTCCTGATCCTGGAATGATTGTAAGATTGTGTCTAAGCAAAGCTGAAGTTGATCGATTTTCAGATTTTTAAAATTTCTACTCTCAACCTTAATATGAGGGTTCTGTTGTTTTAATGGGGTTTGCAATACTATTTCCAAAGAAACCAGGAAATGGTCACTCCAGATACAAGGTTCTGTGGAGATCATGTGAGTTTGCAGATTCTGTGTTAGGATCCAATCGGTTCCCTTGGGGGGTAGTAGGCTCGTTATTGATTACCATGAAATCTAAGTTTTTAAATATTTTTTGCAGGGCAATAGCTTCTTTGTCATTCCCATTCCCTCTCCAATAATTAAAATCACCTACTACTAACATAGATGCATTTGGTCATTTTAAATTTATTAGTTGAGACCAGAGCTTATTTGCAATCTCTGAGATCAAAGAAGGCGGTCTGTAGAGCACTACTATATTAAGGCAGTTATTGGGAGTACAGACCAATTTCAACTGGATTGATTCGCAACCACTACAGCTAAAGTTAACCTTAAACATGTTCAGCCCCTCTCTGGCTATAATGGCCACTCCACCACCCCTGCCCACCTTCTCTGTTTGTGTTGTAAACGATGTATTCTTCAGGGACCGCTAGGGCAAATGTGGGTCCTATAGGGTTCTTCAACCATGTTTCTGTCACACATAGTATATCTATGTGTTTGTCCATGATCATTTCATTTATATTAGTTGCATATTTAACCATGGACCGTGTATTCAGCAGCCCCACCTTTAGCCTTGAATGCAACTTTGGTGATTTCTTGTTTTTCTAAGGTCCATGTGCACCCATATCATCAATGACACGTGGCAGCCCATCCCACACTCCTTCATCTACCATCATCCTTTCCTGAAGCAAAATAACAGTAGGAACGTATCAAATTGCCAGTAATTATGTGGAAGAGGAAAGAGGGAGGCAGAGCAGAGCACTCACCAGAGCAAAGCCGGAGTAAACCGTCCACTACATGCCGGCGCTTACACGCCTGACGTGTTAATTTGTACCGTCGCGAACTACAATAATTGTGGGAAATGTAGTTTGCGGCGCGTACGTGTCTTCTGAAGCCTCTCTGCCTGAGCTGAGAAATGCCAAAGATCCTGCTATGAAACAATTGTTGATTTTCTAATACAAAGCAACAAAATCCTGGCAAATAAACGAGTTGTTCTAAAAAATGTACTTCATATATTTGAAATCAAAACAATCCCCAAAATGAGACCATAGGGTATTATAATTATTGATTAAAATGCTACGCTATAAAAACAGTCTAGAATCCTAACAAATACAGCTTACTGGTCCTCTCCTAATCAGACATCGATTGTAAGATGGCTTCCTACTTGTTTAAATAAATGGAGTAAACCATCCCCTACGCGCAGTCTGGGTTTCACCCTGCATATAGCACAAAGACAGCCCTTATCGACCTACAGAGCCGGATGCTAAGCATCATAGACTGGGGCAAGTCCAGTCTTTTGGTTCTATTGGACCTATCCGCCCATCACATCTTAAAGGACAACTGCCATTGCTCAGTATTAGCTTGCAAATGGATACATTCCTTCTTGACTGCAAGACCATCAAAAGTGTGCTGGGGTAATGCCACCATGGACCCCATCCTCTCCACCTGCGGGGTGCCCCAAGGAGCTTGTATGTCCCCCATTTTGTTTAACCTATACATCCTATCCCTATGCAGCCTCTTAGAAGAATCTGTTTTTTTTGGAGCAACTATGCTTACGATACCCTTAAGAATTTGCGGGATTACATCTCCGAAAGCCTACTCCTCCAAAACATCTACAACCGAGTAGACACTTGGATGGCGGACAACTGGATGTGCCTCAATAAGGGCAAGACTGAACTCCTTATTTTTGGCTCCTCGCTAGCCAGGGCGAAACTCCCTGACCACTATTAGTCCTTCTGCATCCAGGACTGTAGCATCGCAGTTGAGAAGAAAATTAAAACTCTCAGTGTACAAACCGACTAAACGCTGAGCTCAGAATCCCATGTGAATCTAGTTGTCAAAGACTGTGCATACAATCTAAAACTACTTAAAAAATCAGTAGCGGCTGACATGCACGGGCAACTGTCTTATCGAGCATAATCGATTGTAATGCGCTTCTAGTAAGGGCCGATAAAAATAGCATCAAGCGCCTCCAAACTATTCAAACTGATGCACTCCGGATAGTTAAAAAAGTCCCAAGAAGATGGCATATCTCAACCCACCAGCAGGAATTACACTGGCTGCAGGTTGCGGGCAGGTGTCAATGCAAAGCTGCAACCTTACTCCATAAATGTCTGTATGGGAAATCTCCCAGCTATCTGAAGTCAACCATTTCCTGGTACGAATCTCTACCTTCTTTAAGATCAGCTAACACCCGTTTCGATGCTTGCCCGACTTTTTAAGAAATCAAAAGGGCTGGGTAGATCTTTTGCTAACTGCTCCTCCAAAATTTGGAATGGTCTCCCAACATCCCTACGATCCGAAACAAACATTAGTACATTCAAGAAAGCACTGAAAACCCTCCTCTTCACTTAGTAGAACCCAGCTGATCTCTCTCTTTGCTGATCCTTGTCCTATACCTTTCTGTTGTCCTCTGTGTTTATGTGCGCACTGATGCCTGCGGGCTTCGGCGCAGTATAAATAATTAAATAAATAAATCATTGCCGGCATCCGACCCGGGGTGCCATCCGCCTAGCGTCCGCAGGTTTCTGTTTGCTTGTTATATATATATATATATATATATATATATATATATATATATATATATATATATATATATATATATATATATATATATATTTTTTTTACAGGGCCTGTGGTAGCTGCCCTGTAGTTATGGTTAAGTTGCTCAACCCATAGCAAGATCACTTTTTGGGCGGCTTCTAACTTTGCCCCCGGACAAATCTTTACCAAACTTAGCAACAAAAGTATATGGCCCTGTCAAATTGATCCTGCGAAGTTCGGTGGGGTTTCGTCAAAGCAGGGCAAAGTTATAGGAGGGGTGCCAAAATGTCTGTTTGTCCATAGACGCAATGGAAACTAAATTTTGCTCACGTCTACAGCCCATACTGCTGGACGGATTTTCACCAAATTTGCAGCAGGGGCGACAACTTGGTCCCGAAAGCGTGCTTATGTAAATTTGATGTAAATCCGTCCAGTCATTTCTTTAAAAAACGGGCCACAAGTAGGTAAAAAGAAATTGATGTCTGGGTTCGGTCCGCGAACTCACTTCCCTGTTCGGTCGATTGATCCAGAGAGCAACTTGATGTCTGTGGACATCGTCCACCCCCGCTGATTGGATGGTGAAAAGCGTGAGGTGCATCATATTTTCCGAAACGCCGTCATGTTGGATCCGCGCACAGCCGCAACTGACCATGGATGGATCGGTGGGGGTAAAAGTCTGGAATCCACATTTTGGGTCATTTGGTGTTGAAAAGAGGGGCTGGGAAGGGTGGGGGAGTGGAGAAAAGATGATATGGGGCTCTTTGTTTAAGTGGAAGAAGAGGGTACAGGTGGCGCTGTAGTCCACGAACAATGCAGTAGTCTGCGGACACTGTGGTAGTCCATGGGCAGAGTCTTGGCCGGACAACTTGAGACACACATTTGAGGTAATTTTGTGACTGAAAGAGGGTTTGGGCGGACAGCTTGAGTAATTTGGTGACTGAAAGAGGGCTTAGTTGAGCAGCTTGAGACACACATTTGGGGTTATTTGGTGACTGAAAGACGGCTTGGGCGGACATTGTGGATTTTTTGGTGACTGAAAGAGGGCTTGGGTGGACAGCTTCAGACACACATTTGGAGTTATTTTGTGACTGCAAGAGGGCTTGGTTAGGGTAGGGGAGTGGAATCTAGATGATATGGGGATATTTTCATATGTGAAAAATAGGGCTGGCGGTCCATTTTGATGTCTGCAAACGTCATTTGAATTGGGAGGTTCAAGGTAAGTTGTGTGGTGGCAGTTCCCAGGTTCTTGGGTGCATGGCTATATTATGCTGTGGTGGTTGCGGCCAGTGGCTAGATTCTTGGGTGCATGTAGGCCATGCACCCAAGAATCTAGCCACTGGCCGCAACCACCACAGCATAATACGGCCTTGGAGTCACATAGGACTCTACGGGAATGAGCATTTTAAAAGCTGTCCTTTTTGGGAAGCTGTACATGAAATTCAAAAAATGGTTTTGTGGATTTATATCAGCACTGTGCGTAACTTTTTTTTATAAAAAAAGAAATGGAGATGGAAAATATTTGTAGAACATTTTTAGTGGCACTTGTGTGTAGATTTATTATGTTGTCAGTACATGCATACTTGCGAATGTGATGCATTCTAATGTGTAGTTGCTTATAAAATTATGGTTCCTTTGTTTGTATTGTGGGAGTTGTGGTTGCACTATTTGCATTAGAAAAGGTGCACTACAAGTCCCAGAATGCAGCGAAAAAGTCAAGCAGCCAATAAGCACGTACAGATCAAAAAGGGGAATGTTAGCAAGAATGCATGTGCATGAAAATTAATCAAATTGCACACACAGTTATTTCAAAATGTTGTAGAAATCGTTTTCATTTTCTTGCATTTTTTTTTTTAAATGACCCACAGTACTGTTGTAAATGTATGCATGCATTTTTTTGCTTGACTTGAAATAATGCTGAAATAAATATTTAATATTTTTAAAAGCATTGCATTTTGCCATTTTTCATTCCATATACATGCCATGCTTTAGTAACATACATGCAGTTTTCGTTTTGACTTTGCATTGTGGAAGTTTTAGTGTAACTTTGTTAGTGGTATTAAAAGTGACAGAATTAAATAAATAAGATTATAATGGGTCGTATTGGCAAGTATGCATGTACTGTTGATATATTGAACTTCACACAAGATCTGTCACGTAAACATGCTGTAGAATTGGTTAAATGTGGGTTTCTTTTCTTTCACATAAAAGACACAGACAGTGCTGCTGAAATTGCCAATTTGTATTTTTAAAATTTTATGAAAATGATCATTAAAAGAACACTTTGCAACCACACTATTGTAAGTAACTTCCACTTGATGTCAGGAAATGGGTAAAACGAGAGTATGATTATTGAGTAGGTTAATGCAGGGTAAGTGGCAGCAACCCTGTTTATGTGCATTTGTAAAAGAGTTGGAAATATAATTTAAAAAATATAAGCATACCTGTACTTTGTGTTGATAGATGCAGATGTGGTTGAATCTGCAAATAGAAATCATGGAGATTATTATAGTAGTTTTTGATGCAGGTGCTTGTGAGTAACAGGAGACATGTACTCTGAGAGTTCAACAGTACATCTAAAGTGTTGAACTTAGATGACATAGTTTTTGAATGTGATTGGTGGATGGGTGTGACTGCTTGAAAACAGCCAATGAGGGAGTACTACAAAGATTGAAGTGGAAAGGGAAGAAGGGCTGCTCTGTGTTACAGGGTCCGTGGACATTGCGATGATCCACGGACAAGGTGTGCCACATCTGGGTCTTTTAAGGATGCCTGGCATGGAAAGGGGACTGTGGGGATTATCCAATGAGGTCTTCTGGTTGTGGTTTATAGTAAGAAAGGGTAGCAGTTCTTTTCATTGCTGTATGTAGGGAAGATGGCTGTGGTTGTTGAGATGAGAAGGCTTACTGTGTGGATGGTGGGAGATTCTCGGATGGTGAATCTGAAAAGGTACACAGAAATGTGTGGCATTTCTGCTACATTGGATTGGAGGGAGTGGAGGTTTCATCGTATGTTGTGCCTGGCCAAAACTGGGAGACTTTATTTGCGCATTGCAAAAACATTTCTCATTTCCAATGTCCAGATATAATTGTGGTCCATTGTGGAGGACATCGCTTGGGCTACATCAGTGCAATATCTTTGCAGATTACATTGAAAAATATGCTGAAAGCACTAATGGAACAATTTCCATGTGGAAAAATAATCTTTTCACACATACCTCCTAGGGCTCTATGGAGATGCACCAATGTGTTTTGTCCTCAACAAGACTCAGGAAGGCACCTAGTGAACAAAGAGGTATGTTCATTTTTGAATGGTGTTGGGATGACATCCTTCCCAAATGAGAACATTCTGCTGGATGGTGGACATCCTTTGTTCAGTGATGGCATGACTTTTACTGATTGTGGTAATGGAATCTTTCTTGAAAACATTCAAAATGCAATCAGAAAGTTCCTGTGACACTTATGTAGAGTGCATGTGAGTAGTTGTAGTAAGTTTTTTTTTTCAGAGCCAAAACTAAAGAGTAACTAACTTACATTGCGTTTAATTTCTCTCCCCACCCCCTTATTACACTCACCTCGTATCCACGGGGGCGCCACACGATATTGGATGGAAGTCTAAGCGCTATCCCAGACCCCTCTGCTTGGTTATGTGCCAGACGTTGGGTAGCGCCTATAACAGGAGAATGGAGGGTTAAGATACTGGTTCTGTGATGGATGGACTCCCACCTCCCTCTGGTCCAAATCCCTTCCCTTGGGGTTATTGCTCTGTCTTCTCAGCGTCTTGCTCCACTATGCTGTTCCCTAACAATGTATTTTTTCTGTTTTTACAGGGATGTTTGCGATCTCGAAGTTGCCGCGCCGATGGTGAAGACCACAGTGAGTTATTGATGCGCGGAGCGCTGCACGGTTTATTGGTGTTAATTGCTAACCTGTGTTCTCTTCTCCTCTTTGTACAGGTTGCAGTGATGTTCCGGAGTGATGTGCGATCGAAGCGCTGCTTGCCCAGGTAAGTGCTTTGTTAATGCTGACCTTGTTCCTTCTCCCTTCTCCATTGCAGGCTGCGGTGAAACCCAGATATGGGTGAGGTAAGAGAAGCGCAGGATGGATTCAAGGCCGGTTACTTGTTCTTCCAGGTTATTAATGGAATCCGGATCTAGGGCTTCAGGTTCGGGCCACAGGAGAAGCAGATGAGAAAGAGCTGGACACAGTGAGCATTACGCTGCAGGAGTGCAGAATAACACAAAGTGTGTTCTGCTGTTTGGGTGTGGTTTAAATAGCCTAGGTAAAGTAGTTCCAGGCCAAGTAGGTCCAGGCCCAGCCACACCAAAAACACTAGACCGCATGGCTTGGTTCTAAAGAACTGAGCTGTGTAATAGGCCTCCTTGTTGGATTAGGGTCCAAAACTGGTATTGCTTTATTCCTGATAATGAGCCTGGCGCCAAAGGTGCCAGGACTGACTCCATGTATGTTTCTGACTGAGTTTTAAGTCCCTGGGGGCCGGTGTAAAGGGCTTTAGCCCCACTTCTGCCAGAGGGCTGTTATACCTGAGGGGGTCAGGGGCATGGATTGTGACACCCTTCAATTGGACGATCTGTCTACGGAAACCGCAGTAGACTGCGGACAGCACGTGCCACATCTGGGTCTTTTGAGGATGCCAGGAATGCAAAAGGGACTGAGCATCCCAGGGGATACCCCAATCAGGTTTCCTGGGAGTGGTACACAAGGAGAGACTGTGGCAGAAGCTTGGTTTGCTGAGAGGACTGCAGATGGCTATGCCTATGTATTTGAGGAGGCAGAGTGTATGGATTATGGAGGGATTTATGGATCCATTGGCTGGAGGTGTATGCAGAGCACTGTGGAGTGGCTGAAAATCTTGGATTTGATGATGTTCATGTGCAATGGTATGGAGTGCGCGGCATGATGTGGGTGGACTTGCTCCCATTTTGTGTAAATATGGTCACTCTGCAACATTTATCATTGTTCATTGTGGCGGGAACAGTTTAGGCCATGTCAGTGGAATTTCACTGCAATTTGCAATGAAGGATACATTTGGCAAATCGAGGGAAATGTTCCAGAATTCTAGACAGATTTTTTCTCGCATTGCCCAGAGACAGATGTGGATGCGCTCAAGTTCATTTGGTCCACAAATGGAGAAAACGAGGCGCAATGTCAACAAGGCCGTGTGCGCATTTATGGAAGAAGTTGGCATGACCTCTTTCCAAAATGAAAATATCAAGTTTGACATTGCCAATATTTTCTGCAGAGATGGAGTACATCTTACCGATGCCAGTAAACTGCTTTTTCTGCAAATCATTAAAAATGCTTCAACGCTCTTTTTTGGAAATATAGAAAGCATATTCCAGTAGGTGAAAATAATTTCATAGAAACACGGAAAAACAAAATGCCTACTTTTTTGCAAGTTTAAAGAAAAAGTTCAGTTTCATAGAATGTTGTTTAGTTTACTTTAAACATTGAAAAAAACTTTTAAAAACAAAAAATACAAAAAAAGGTTTCTTTCAGAGCCACCACATTCCCATGCAAACGAGTTAAATGGTTTTGATGCCGCCACCACCACACACGTTTGTTTGATGTTCGCGGACTACCGCGCTGTCCGTGGACTCCACAGGCTGCGTAGGGGATTGTAACTTTTTGGGGTGCCTCTATTTTTCAACTGTGAAAGGTGGCTCTGAAAATAACCTTTTTTTAGTATTTTTGTGTTTTATATTTATTTTGGCTTTTTTCCGCAGGAGAGACAAGAGAGACAAGGAAGTGGAGGGAAGGCAAGGGGAGGGAAGGGAAGGGAAGTGAGGGAAGGGCCACCAACCACAGGGAGAAAGGGGCAGATGGAGAGATGAAGATGCTGGGTGGGCCTTAATCAGGTAGGGGGCAGTATTTCTCGTGCTCCATGACCACTGCCTCGAAAACTGCTCCCCCCCTACAGAGCAGTGTGTCACAGTATATGCACAGCACTGTCACCCTTGAAAGGTAAGGGGCGACTGTATTATGGATGGCCTGTGCGGCTTCTGCGGGGATCCTCTGCCCCACAGGAGTGTAGTCACATGATGACACCCCTGGACACCCATTGGGAGGGAGATAATGCACGCATGCGTGCCAGTGTCCACAGGACTAGGACAGAGTCCCCGAACTAATTTAAAAGTGTGACACAACAGAGCAGATATCATCCAATTAGGAAAGAGATGGGGAATCAGAATGGGTATACTGGGATTTTCTACACAATGTTCATGGGGGGGGAAGGGATTGAGGTTTCATGATAGTATCTTTAATTTAGGGAATTTGGTGGGGATGATCGTTTGGGACAGGGTGAATGGGTACAGGTACAAGTCGGACAGTGATATTGTAAATTTTACTTCACTTGATCTGTCCCAAACGTCATCAACTGCATACAATTATTATTTAGTTCATCTATTTTCTTTCTTTTCTAAAGTGTGGCAATGAGCCACAGCCATCTAACTGAGTCAAACGCCTTGATCACATCCAGAAATGCTATTGCGTATGGCTCTGTACTGTTCCTTGTTTGATCTATGATGTAGTGCAACCTACGCTGTTTCTATGTGATATTTCTATTCGGCACATAACCTTTCTGATCCGGGTGTATGAGCCCATCTATTATCTGTTTAAGCCTGTTAGCTACTAGGGTCGTTAGTATTTTCCTGTCTTGATTTAATAGTGACAGTGGTCTCTATGACCCACAGTCCGAGTCGGGTTGGTTGGCTTTAGCAGTTGGATGATAATCGATTCTCTCAGCGTTTCTGACAGGTTCCTAGATCAAATGACTCATTTAGCTTTGCCAGTAGCAGAGGTAGGATATCTGCTCTATATTCCTTGTAAAATTTGCTGGGCATCCCATCTGTTCCTGGTGTTTCACCATTCTGTAGACCACTGATAGTGTCTTTTAATTCTTCTTGGCTTATAGGGGCCTTAAGATGCTCAGCCACCTATGGGTCTAGTTTCGGGAGGTCTGTTTGTGCTAGGGCCTCGTCTATCTCTGAGGGTTGTGTATCTGCAGACTCGGCGTACAGATTTTTGTAATATTCTAGGAAGCATTTATTTATACCCACTTGCGTCACACACAGTTCCCCTGCTGCATTTGTGATTTCATTTATCGTGTCACGTTTTATTTCGCTTATAATGTATAACCAGGCCAGCAGCCGGCCCGGTTTGTCACCTTCGGCATGCTTTTTCTTGACATATGTTGTCTAATTTAATGTACCTAGCCTATCCCTTCTATCGTCTCTATTTCTTGCAGCACAGTTTCTGCTTTGGCTAGGTCTTTTCTTATTAATTCTTGTATACCTCCTGCTTCTGCAATTGCTATCCCTCTGATTACCACCTTCAGGGCTTCCTATAATGTTCCTGCTGATGTCACACACCCGGTGTTATGTGCGAAATAGTCGATAATGCCTGTTCTCAAATGCTCACAGAAAACCAAATCTTTAAGGGATTTGCTTCTAAGCTTCCAGGTCGTAATGCATGCTCTGGGGGGAGAACCTTCCATTTGACTATTAACGGTGCATGATCTGTGAGTATTTGCGCCTTGCTTCCAGCCTTCGTAAATTCGCTAAGAGTTTCTGCTCCCGTAAAAACATAGTCTAGCCTAGTAAATAAATCTTGTGGGGGCTGTGTAGTGTCGAGTACCCGTGTGTCTGTGGATGGAGAGTCCTCCATATGTCTCCCAAGTGAAACCTCTGTGGCAGGGCATTCAGGGCTTTAGCGGCATGGGTTGGGTGCATGTGCTTGTCATCTGATCTATCCAAATGTGGGTTTAAGTACTGTTAAAGTCCCCCCCCCCATATGAGTGTACTGTTTCTATATGGGCCCACCTTAAGGTATAAGGCTCGGAAGTAGGATGCAGTATCATGGTTTGGAGCATAGGTGTTGACTACACATACCTCTTTCTTCTCCAATTACCCCAGTATTATGATCATCCTACCCTCTCTGTCTCTGACTGTTTTAAGTAGCTGAAAAGGAACATTTGGGGCTATCCAAATCAGCACCCATCTGGTGTATGCTGAGTACAGGGAGCCCAGTGTGGGCCACTCCACCTGCTTGCTAGGGCAACTGCTTCTCCTCAGCAAGATGTGTCTCCTCTAGCAGTGCTATATCCCCCTTTTGGTGTTTTAGGTAGTGCATTATTCTGTTCCTTTTAATATAGCTGTTGAACCCTGTGACATTCCAAGAGGCTATCCTAAGCTCCTCGGGCATATGTACCATGTGCTGTGTGTGCTTATTTTCCACACAGGACTGTCGCATGTGTGACGTGTGGCTACATAGGTCGAATCCCAACAAACCCAGCTAACTATCCTCCCCTAATTCCCCCTAACAGTTGCCCACTCTGTACCTTGTGCTCAGGCATACCCATATATCTCACTCAATTCCCAGTTGTCCTGCCGCTGGCGAATGAAACACAGTGGGCGGATACGTAACAGCTAGTATCCTTGAACTAACACCTTACTCGGGTGAAGGTCACTCATGTAGTGTGTGCTCCTTACTTCTGGGAGGCTGTGTTGTTGCTGCTTTGTCCTTCCTGCTCATTATCAATAGCATTACGCAAATTATCATGTGTGAAGTTTTCGCTTAGTGCTCTGTACTTTCTCGTCTGTGTGTACCTTTGTCTGGGCGTAGCATGTAGTAATTAACCAAAAGGAAATAAGTGGGCACCACTGGGTAGATACGATTGTAATCCTGTATCTATGTTGGTTTTCAAGTTTTAATTTATTTTGCAAAAATTCAATAAAAACTCACAGGAGCTGGCTGTGATGAGTCTGGAGACACCCTGACTCGAATGCAAGTGAAGCAATAGACTAGATAAAAAACCTAGTCACACAGCCGCTCTCTGTTTCGACCCAACCTGGGTTATGTGGTTCAAATATGAGTGTTCAAAACAGTTCAAGTTCAGTTCTCCAAATTTATCAATCACATGTAAATCCAAAATAAATCCAAAGTCTTGGTTAGAGTGATATACATATTATCAAGGAATATAAAAAAAATCTAAAAAAAAATGTTCACTAATACTGTCTTAGTGAGGACGCAGCTAACAACTCTCGTCATTCGAATAGACTTAAAGTGCCAATGCATTTCAGAGCATTAAACTCCTTCATCAGGGCTAGTCTGTGTTGATATGGGAGAATAATAACAACGGAACATAGCAAATTACATGATGGTTAGACAACATACAGTGAGTAACATAAATAAACAATACCACAATCATTGAGCAAATACATACAAAATGAACAAAAATTGATTACATACCCAAAATAAAGGAAGAATTCAGATCGAGTTGAAGTATGAAAAGTAGAAAGAGAAAGAAATAATGATTAAAGTAGTGTTGTATCACGTATTATATTAACTGCCTGTGTTAGCAAAGGTTAAGGATTACCTCGCGTGCAGAGTGTAGCCGAGTGGGGTAAAGGGTTCAGAATCAGTGTCAGACGTGTAGACTTGTCTGGCTTGCGACCGAGTGCTGGACCAAATCCAGATACTGATTTGTGAAAGTGAGGCCAGTATTAGTGAAAGAAATATGGGCCAGAAACAAGGCAAGTAAAAGGCAAGGTGCTGGAATACCTGAAGTTAGGACACAGAAGCAGCGGCGGCCGGAGGAACACCGTTCTGCATCGGCGACTGAAAACGTTGCCAAGGAAACGGTAGAAGAAATAGACATGTGACCGCACTGCGTAAGAAAACAGCGCAATGCGGCACGTAACTTAAAGAGCAGCATGTGAGGTAAAGGGCCATCAGAGAAGCAAGAAAATCAATTGTCAAGCCTGCCGGGGCAGAATCAAGAATTGTCAAAGAATAAAAATTGTAGAGAAAATAATTTTGTAACATAGACATAGAAAAAATACAAATGACTTAACACAACTAGGGTACTAATACAGACAGATCATACTAAAACCAAAGGCAATTTAGGCAAATCATAAATGTGGAAAATATGTGCAAAACAATGAGGTGAACTGCTACGTGTATATGACATAGAGGAAATTTAAGAAAAAACATGCAACGTGCCCGCAGTAGGTGATACCAAGAGGCACCACCTTGGGTCCCAGACAGATGTCCGGGATTGGTGGCCTAGTTGCACCAGATCAATATGTGCTGTGTTGACAAAATAAACAGATGGGTACTTAATGTAAGCTAATACCTACTAATGGTACCGAAACGACTCAAAGGGCATTAAAGCAGAGAGCATTACCGTGTGTATACCTCTGTGGAAATTCAATGAGATGCATCATATCCGCAGTAGGTGACACCATTAGGTGCCACCTTGGGTCCCAGATGGATGTCCGGGAGATGCGGCCTAGATGCACCAGATCTGAATGTGCTGTGTAAACACAGTAAACAAACGGGTGCTAAATAACGGCTAGTACATACTGAAGGCGAGCGTCCCCAGATAGCACGATCCTCCTTATGATGAGAGACAATAATGGACTCTCCCAGGATGGGAATAAGGCCAGGACAAAGTGCGCGTGAGCTTAAATGGGAGTTTATCAATCAGAATAGGGCATGCAAAGAACTCTGCAAACTCCGAGAGCGCTCTGTCCGACAATAGCAAAGACAGGCGTATATATTTACAAAAAGCGTCATAAGAACCTACATGCTATAGGGGGCACAAGTTAGTGGGGATTGGGTGGCGATGACTAGCTATAGGTGCTGCTGCGATGTGGTTTGCCGCGGCTGGAGGACGTCACTGGTTACCCTCGTGGGTTGGGCTGGGCCTGGCAGGTCAGCTGGGCTCATCCGGACGGTGTTGTTGTGCCAACCGTGACCAGTGTCAGAGATGAATGTCTTTCCTGACTTTCTGCCCTAGGGCCACGCACACCGCAGTCATTCAGCATTGCAATATTATCTTCTCTGGTAAATCTTCCAATCGGTTATTCTACAGGTTAATGCAACACAGAAGGAATGCACCTAGAGTGGGGTCTGTTGGCGATTCATCAATACATGGTTACCATCGTCCTGTTGACCGGGTGTCATAGGTCGCGGGGTTGGGTCTCGGGGCATGGGACAGGCAGTCCGCGTTATCATGTCTTGTTAGAAGTCATTATGGATGTGTTCCTGTATTGTTGCCATAATATTGGGTGTCCTAATTTTACAGGGGCCATTAACCTAAGGTGAGCCGGTGGGTCGTGGAGCCTAAGAAAGGGCGCCTTTGGATCTGTGTTTTAAGGCCGGGGTTTACTGCTGGGTTGTAAATAATTCAGGTGGCAGGCCGTGGCCTTGGGTGCTGCGGGGGAATGTGAATGCTTGAAGAGGCTCCAGCCGAATTGGGGGAGGTGGAGCAGGGCAGCACAGGCCTCTGCTTTTTCATCTGGCAGGCTTCACTGGGGGGAAGCGGGGAATGGCCTTGCATGTGCTCACAAAGGTATTTTCCTCGTGTGTTGCATATTTTAGGTGGAAGAGACATAAACATTCATATAATATACAATATTCATTGAGTCTTTTCAAAGCTCACGTTTTTTACATTGCTAGTGTCATCCATATGGCCAATTCGAACATATTACTTATACACTAAGTTTTTAACAACTACAACATTTTGTTATATGCCTATACATGCGCGGTAAGTGAGGTAGTAGTAAGGTTGGTGGAGCACGCAGGAACAACCCGCCAATGAGACTGGCGGCAGTGGCACATGGTGAGCTTGGACCTACATATGGTGCCTTTTCATGCACCCCTTACATGTGCTCTTAATATGGTTGCATTTGTCTTCCTTTGTACTCTAGCAGCATTAGTTCAGTTATGGCGCGGGACCGTGGGGTGCAGTCTTCTCGATGAAACACATAACACGAAAAACCCCTGAGACACTTTTACTATTTGCGCATAGCTACAGGGATGTGGATGCTTCATCCCTAATGTCATATGAGCACACATTCTGCCATTTTTATAGATTTTACAGGTTTTTTAGTCAGAGAGGTTGTGGAGAGAAAGCTTTCATCACAGGTGGTTTGCTCATTAGTATTTGGGGACTCTGCTTTTGTCAGGGGACCATTTTACAGTTCTTTTCCACCCAGGCCCTGCTGGCCGGGTCATGCTGAAAACAGCGATACACTGCGGAAGGTGAAATGTTACAGTGTTGGTATCTAGCACTAGCTCATGTCCGTCTGTTCGTGGGAACGGGCTCTCAGCGGATCTGCCAGAGAGCTGTGGCCACAGGGATAATTGAAACTCTCCAAGGGTGGGGGCCGCGCTGCGGTGTACAGGGCTCAAACCATCTTTATTAGACAAAATGGTTTCCAGCGTCTAGCTAAATTCAGCAGGTTTGGTTAATGTCTTCAGCCAGTGGCCCATCCACCACCTGGGCCCTGGTGGCAGGGAGGACCCCTGACGAGCCATGGACTTCACCGGGGGAGAGGATGCAGGGGAGGGGGTCTCTTGGACCAATCCTCCCATACATTTCCCCCGTTTCGTTACTTAAGTAACAAATTCTTTAAATCCTCCAATCTCCTGCACTCTTCCTCATCAATTATTGCATCATCCCATGCAGGTGTGCCTTTTATGGGCATCCATGCTCTGCACACCCCTAGCAGGCTCTCACCTCTCCTAGCATATTCATCTGGGGTGCAGGTCAGGTATATACATCCGCTCTCCCCTTCCAAGTCCACCCACACCTCCTCGTACCATTCCAGTATACGGGGCTCTTTAATTGTAGTATGCCATAATTTATCTACTATATCCTTGTTGTGGTACCTGGGCACTATCTGGTATCTTGACGTGTCATCTGTTCCTGTTTGTACCTGTAATTCCTGCATAGTTTGTATTGTACTGCGGGCGTTGCCCATTGTCACCATCATCATTGCACCATTCGGCACTGCGTTAGCACAACATCGAAGACCCACCTGGCACAGGCAAAAAATAAAGAGGAGGAATACTACAGCCGGCATCAAAAATTTCACAGTCATTCCCAGCCACGATGGAACCCAGGTGAAGATATTGTCGAACCTCGTGCTTTCTTCTGCTCCACCTTCCATTCTCATTCTTTCTCCTAGGTTATGTAGTGCTTCGATCACATGGGACAGGGAGCCGTTATCTGCGTCTTCGGAAGGTACGAAAGTGCAGCAGGCACTTCCAATTTTTCGGCAAACACCTCCGTCCATTGCTGTCAACAGGCCCAAGACATACCTGTTTTGCATGGTCATTAGCCGTAGTGCTCGCAATTCCACTTTTATTACATTAAACCCTTCTTCAGTATCATTTGCCAGCTGGATCAGCTCCCAACGTGTGATTTGGAGCCACTTTGCATTTGCTCGCGCCTGGATGCTTGGGATGAGTGAGGCGAAGAACGTTTCTGCAGAGCTGAATAATCAATATCTATCCGGGATCTGTGCCAGCAGTTCTGATGATGCTTTTGATATGTAGTTCGATGATCGTTTGTTTCGGGACAGCACCCCTTCCTTGTTCCCGGAAGACAGGACATATACTTATGACTCTGCAGTTGGCTGGGCCGCACTCTGTTGAGTGTTTCCTCGCGTCTTCTTGCTCCCATCAATGTGGCTTTCCGAGATTACCATTAGTGCAGAGTGTAGGGTGGCCAATGAACAGCTGCCACCCCAGGATTGTGGGAGGTGTAGGTATGCCTGGTTGCCACATACCCAATAGGTGTCCATTAGGGCCGCTGTCCCTTTTCTCATATCTGGGATGGTGAGGGTCTTTTTACAGTTCTTGTTTGCCCCCATGGTGGTTCTCCCGTCTCCCTTGAAACACAGTTCATAGTTCAGTTCTTTCTGCATCTTGAAGGGTTTTTCAATGGCCGTTACCCAAGTCAATTTTGAGATGTGTTCCTTCCATACTGGTGTGCATGTCTCGTCTATCCATTGCAGTTTCTCTGGTGCCACACCCCGCAGTGCTTCAGCCTTGCACATTATTTCTTCGTCCTTCCACTTGTTGTCTGAAAAAAGTGCCCCTTGTATTATAAAAAATGGCTCCGCCAGACATACCACTCCTACTGCCTTTGGATAACAGGTCTTCTCGTTCTGCAGCATTCTAAAAGTTACCTCATGTGCCTGGAAGGTGTTCTTAATTCTGCACAACGTGAGATGAATGAGACACTGGGCATCGACAATAGGCAATTCTCTGGGTAACAATACTTTGGGTGTGCCTGAAGCATGGGGAATGAGGGAGCAGACATAACAGCTCTCATTTGTTGTTTGCTTAGCCGTTGCACTCATGTCTGCATACCATTTATTTGTCTGGTGGGGGTGTCGTGGGTCTTCCATTTTGTCTAATCCTAACCCATAATATTCATCATATTTCCTCCTCCCCGCCTCCCTTTTCCGTCTGTTATTTCTTTTTCTAAGGTATTTCCCAGCCTCATGGGCGATGGACAGTGTGGGCCCCCCTTTCTCCCTCTCGCCCCCCTTTGCCCAATCATCATATAATATTTCATATCTCGCTGTCATTTCTTCATTCTCTTTCTTCATGCTATCTAACAGTGTGTTTTTTGTTACAGGAGCGGGCCGGCTGGTGGGGTTGTTGTATAACCAGGATATAGCAGAGGTGTTACGATCATTTAGACTGCAGGCATTGTAATTAGATACTTTTGGCGGGGAAGTTGTGCTGTTTTGCATTTTTCCCTGTAGACCTTCATTTTGCAAGATAGCAACATTAGATGGTGTCGTGTAATATCCCCATACCAGTTTAGTTCCATCCCATACCAAAAAATCACCTTCTTTAGTATTTACCATTGCTGTTTTATTTGTCACATTAGTCCCGTTAATCCCTCCCCCCTCGTTCATCTTGATAGAGATGAACGCTATGAACCAATACGTAACCAGGCCAAACATAATTGTAAAGACTAATGTAATGCAAACAGACAATCCACACTCATACAAATATCTACATCTCTCAGCAAAAAATTCTCTATATCTAATAAATCTATCCGTTGCAGGCTGCCCGTTAGTTGCCATGGTAGTTCCTGTTTGAGATATAAAAGTGCATTAAGTGCATGCATGTAAACATTTTTGTTGGCACTACCAGTGCCAAGATATCATGGAAGGGGAATAGGATTGGGTAGGGGAGGGGGGTTGGGATGTACAGAGAAGGGAGTAGACAACATACGTATTCTTCACATTATTATTTACACATAAATCCATTTTTTTCTTCCCAATCCTTCATCTTTATCGATAACCTGTAATATAATGTTTCTCGTTAACAATTTTCTCTGTCAGGTACACTTCTTCCACTCACATGTTCACATTCACTCATCATTTTCATTAGTATTGTTTGCTGTTGTCTGTGCCTCCTCACCCACCTCTTCCTGCACACTATTATATGCCTTTCGCACATACGTCAAATGTATCCAATATTTGAGCCCCTTAACCTTTACAGCCGTAGGGGTACAAAATACCACTTCATATGGTCTGTGGAACCGTGGCGCATTCCACCGGCGCACATAGCTCCGGACATAAATGAACTCTCCTGGCATCAGGTGTTTCAGATTCCGTAAGGGACTCCGTTGTGTTCCCTTCTTCCCTTGTGAATGGTGGTGAGAGCTGTTTTGATATTGTGCGCGCTGCCCTAGTTAGCTTTTTCAGGTATTCTGTGAACTCATCTCCCAATATCGCGGCGCTTCTGTGCGCGTCTGAGTGTTGGCGTAGTGGTGAGTGTGCTGTGTGCATTCGTCTCCCGGTCACAATTTCGTGCGGGGACAAATGGTGGTCCTTGCTCGGCTGATTCCTCAGCTCAAACAGCGCAAGGGGCAAAGAATAGATCCAGTTTTTCTTTAATGAGAAACACAATTTGGACAATCTCCCTTTTAACAGTCCGTTCATCTTTTCTACCACGCCATTACTTTGAGGATGATAAATCGAGCACAATTTATGTTTTATTCCCAATAATGTCGTTACTTCTTTGAAGAGCTCGTTCACGAAGTGAGTGCCATTGTCTGAGCAAATTACGTCGCAAATTCCCCACCGCGGGACCACTTCCCTTACTAGGAACTTTGCAGCGCTTTTAGCATCAGGTTGTGCACATGGGCCTGCTTCCACCCACCACGAGAATGGGCATACAACCACAATCATGTAGTGTGCCCCATTACACCTTTCCCCCATATCCACGTAGTCAATGTGCAGTTCTCTGAATGGCCCTATCGGTTTTGGAATTGTTCCCCTGAGTGTACGTAATGTCATTCCAGTGTTGTATATCTGGCACGTTGTGCACTCCATTGTCAGTCTTGATATGTGCTCCTGGAGACAGGGCACGAACCAGTCTTCTTGTATCTCTGCTGCAATGTGTTGTTTGGTGTTGTGTGCTGGAAAGTGTAATTGCTGAAATGCTATTTCTAATAGTTTGACCGGCATTACTACTTTCCCTGAGTTGTTCTGTCGCCATAGTAAGTCTGTTGCTGATTGGCTGCACCCTCGTTTTTCCCACATCATTTTTTCATCACCACTTGCTCCTTCTTGCAGCTCTGTTTTTCAAAGTATGAGGCTTCCTTGGCAGCAGCGTCCGCTGCCGCGTTCCCCAAAGACACAACGTCTGTGTTGGACGTATGTGCTTGCCACTTCACTATTGCTACCACTGTTGGATCTTTTAGGGCCTCAATCAACTCCTTCAGTAGCTCTGCATGTTGCACTGGGGTCCCATCTGCTCTTCGAAACCCCCTCCGCCCCCATCTTGCTAGACCTCCATGTACTGTTGTCGTCATGTAAGCTGAATCTGTGTATATTGTTACTGCACAACCTTTAGCTGCATGTAAGGCTTCTATTAGGGCAATGAGTTCTGCTGCTTGTGCTGAGAAATGTGATGGAAGGCGATACTGCACTAGTGTCTCATACTCACCTTCTTCTAATCTCACCACTGCCAATCCCACATGTTTCTCTGCCGTGTCCATGTCAATCGATGCTGACCCCTCCACAAAGTACACCTCCCCCTCGCTCAGGGCATTCTCGCACACCACAGTGTCCTGCCCTGTTTCCCCTGTGTAAGTCGCACAATTGTGTTCCTGCATGTCCTCCAGTGTGCATGCTTCTGTAATGAATGTTGCCGGATTCACTGTCCTGCATCGTACCACATGGATATTGGCGCTGGACAATATTATTTCATATAATGTCGTTACTTCTTTGAAGAGCTCGTTCACGAAGTGAGTGCCATTGTCTGAGCGAATTACGTCGCAAATTCCCCACCGCGGGACCACTTCCCTTACTAGGAACTTTGCAGCGCTTTTAGCATCAGGTTGTGCACATGGGCCTGCTTCCACCCACCTCGAGAATGGGCATACAACCACAATCATGTAGTGTGCCCCATTACACCTTTCCCCCATATCCACGTAGTCAATGTGCAGTTCTCTGAATGGCCCTATCGGTTTTGGAATTGTTCCCCTGAGTGTACGTAATGTCATTCCAGTGTTGTATATCTGGCACGTTGTGCACTCCATTGTCAGTCTTGATATGTGCTCCTGGAGACAGGGCACGAACCAGTCTTCTTGTATCTCTGCTGCAATGTGTTGTTTGGTGTTGTGTGCTGGAAAGTGTAATTGCTGAAATGCTATTTCTAATAGTTTGACCGGCATTACTACTTTCCCTGAGTTGTTCTGTCGCCATAGTAAGTCTGTTGCTGATTGGCTGCACCCTCGTTTTTCCCACATCATTTTTTCATCACCACTTGCTCCTTCCTGCAGCTCTGTTTTTCAAAGTATGAGGCTTCCTTGGCAGCAGCGTCCGCTGCCGCGTTCCCCAAAGACACAACGTCTGTGTTGGACGTATGTGCTTGGCACTTCACTATTGCTACCACTGTTGGATCTTTTAGGGCCTCAATCAACTCCTTCAGTAGCTCTGCATGTTGCACTGGGGTCCCATCTGCTCTTCGAAACCCCCTCCGCCCCCATCTTGCTAGACCTCCATGTACTGTTGTCGTCATGTAAGCTGAATCTGTGTATATTGTTACTGCACAACCTTTAGCTGCATGTAAGGCTTCTATTAGGGCAATGAGTTCTGCTGCTTGTGCTGAGAAATGTGATGGAAGGCGATACTGCACTAGTGTCTCATACTCACCTTCTTCTAATCTCACCACTGCCAATCCCACATGTTTCTCTGCCGTGTCCATGTCAATCGATGCTGACCCCTCCACAAAGTACACCTCCCCCTCGCTCAGGGCATTCTCGCACACCACAGTGTCCTGCCCTGTTTCCCATGTGTAAGTCGCACAATTGTGTTCCTGCATGTCCTCCAGTGTGCATGCTTCTGTAATGAATGTTGCCGGATTCACTGTCCTGCATCGTACCACATGGATATTGGCGCTGGACAATATTATTTCATAGGCAGTTGCTCGCTGTGTGGTCAGTGTACTTTTTGATCTCTCAAGTATTGCAAATAATGAGTGTTCCACAAACAATGTGACAGGGCATCCCATTACTATTGTGGCACTTTTCTCAATGGCGAATGCGGCGGCGGCGAGTGATTGCTCGCACGTGAAATGTCCTTGCATCACCGCATCCAAGGTGCCACTATAGTAAGCCAACGGTTTGTGTCCTAGGGAAGTCTTTTGTGTCAGTACAGCTGTCATGAGTGTCCCCTTGCAATGTGAGAACAGGTAAAATTCACGTTCATAATCAGGATTGGCGAGTACTGGAACACTCGAAATCAACTCTTTTAGTGACTTGAATGAGTCACTCATCTCTTCTGACCATTCTATTTTCCTGTTTTCTTGTTGTGCCTCCTTGAGTGCTTGCAGTAATGGTCTGGTGTAGGCTGCATAATCTAATATCCATGCTCTACAGTAGTTACACATTCCCAAGAATTTCTGCATCTCCTTCACTGTTGTGGGTTCTCTTACTGATCTTATTGCTTCTACCCTATCAGGGATTATTCTTTTTCCGTCTTTTGATATCAGCTGCCCCAAGTACAGGACCTCTTTCTGACAGTATTGTAGCTTTTCCTTGTCCACTTTGTACCCCTTATTTGCCAGCAGCGACAGGAGTGTTACTGAGTCTTTTCTGCATGTGTCTTCATTCTGTGCGCAGACGAGCAAATCGTCTACGTACTGAATGATTGTGCTTTCAACTGATAAATTACCCAGGTCTTCGTGTAGTATGCGGTTGAATATGCTTGGGCTTTCACAGTATCCCTGTGGTAATCTGCAATGTTCGTATCTCTTTCCCCCTAAGGTGAATACCGTCAGGTATCTGCTTTCTTCTGCCAAGGGGATGGAGAAGAATGTGTTTTTCAAATCGACCACTGTGAAATGTGATGCCGTTTTTGGGATACTGCATAATATTGAAGCAGGGTTCGGGACCAAAGGGAACTCTTTCTGTATGACGTCATTTAGGGGGTGTAAATCCTGGATCATCCTCCAAGCCCCTCCCTTTGCTTTTTTGATCGAGTAGATACATGTGTTACATGGGGAGTTTGAAGGCACTATTATCCCCTGTGCTAGCAATGCATTTATTGTCTCTTTTATCCCTTCCTCAGCTTCGCGGGACAATGGATATTGTTTCACTCGGGGCAGAATTGCCCCTTGTTTGAGCTTTATTACCACTGGTGTCACTCCATGCAACAACCCCACATCATGGGGGCCTGTTGTCCACAAATTGTTTGGCACCAGTCGCATGTCATCGTCAAAAAATGACGGTGGTGTTCCCACCACTGCCATCAACTGGACGGGAATTTGTCTAGCCTGAATCAAAATGTCACAGGGCATTGCTATTTCCATTATTATTTCGCCATCATTGTCTGAATCAGAGAAGAGATCCTCATCAGATAAGTCCCGTAGGGCAATATTGGCGTTGATGCACAGTACAGTGCGCCATTCACACCCATCTATGTCCATCCCAATCATTGCAATCCTTTTTGCTGATACCTGTACAGCATGCAAGTCTAAGGATACCACTGACCCTGGTGCTATGTCTGGGTGCACTATTGGGCGGAAGATGAATTCTGCGGTAGGAGCAGCGGCTTGGTCCTGAAAATCTGTCCAGTAGTTTTTTTTTAAACGATCAAAAAGTAGGTCTCAAATAATGTGTGATATCTATGTCCGCTCCGCGGACACACTTCCCTGTCCGCTCCGCGGGCAGGACACTGATTGGCTAATCGGCTTGCGTCATGTCCGCGGACATGTAATGCGTTCGCTGATTGGATGGTGAAGAGCGTGAAGTGCGTCAGATTGTTCCAATGTGGAGCGTGAAGTGCGTCAGATTGTTCCGATGCGCCCGCCATCTTGGATCCGCCGACAGCGCGGCAGTGAACAGAGGTGAAATGCAGTTTTGGTGTGCAAGAGTGCTTGGGGAGGTTTGGGGAGTAAGAGATGGGTCAAATACTATATTTGTTTAGGTGGCAGGTGTTACTGATGTATTCACCATGCCCGCGCTGTCCGGGATGTCCGTAATTAGTGAAAATGAGGGGTGTCCTAAGGACAGTATTCCCGTCCGTGCTGTCCGCAGGCAAGTTGAAACTGTTCTAAGGACACGCGCAGTGGCGCAGACATACAAATTGCCCATATGCCACAGTTAAAATGTTTGATTCTATGAGTGTGATATGCTGTGGTGATTGTGGCCAGGGCCTAGAGTCTTGGGTCATGGCCAAAGGCCATGACCCAAGACCGAAGTTATATGCACTGAAGTTATAAGACACCATGGGTGGCTTATAACTTTGCTCTCCTTTGATGAATCCTCACTAAATTTTGTAAAAAGTGTGATATGGGTGGGCCCATATAGACAGTTAAAATGTTTGATTCTATGGGTGTGATATGATGCGGTGGTTTTGGCCAGGGCCTAGAGTCCTGGGTGCAATGGATGGCAATTGTGTTTGTTTGGTTATGTTTGTATGCTTCTTCATTAAAATATGGTTCTGTGCTCGTGGTGTGACTCCATTCACCTCCACAGATATTTAAGAAGTTATTTTTGTTGACATTCGGTTTATTGAGAAGCTATTTTTGTAATTTAGTAGTTAGTTTTGTTAGTGCTTTCATTCTGTTTAACACTAAACACTAAAATGAATAACTTTCTTTTGAGAAGGATTGCACTGTCTATCAAAGTTTCTAAGATTAATTTTCTACGGTAGTTTTGAAGGGTTGTGCATGATTTGTCTCCTGATTTTATAAGATTCTGAAGGACTCTGCGGCTGAACATTTTTGCTAAAATACTTTTTTTGGTATGGTTACTTGCTAGAATATCAAGATTTATAGGAGCAGTTTTAGCAGTAGTGGTAGCCGAATTCTTGTTAAGCATTTTTTGTTTCATTTTTACATTTGATAAAGGAGGCAAAGTTTCTGTACTGGAAGCTTGTTTTGTTTCCCTAAATGACTATATTAGCTGTTTTGTTGAACGTTTTGTACCAACTCTGGTAGAGATGGATGCTTATTTTGGACACTTTTATTTTCATTTGCTCTATTTCTGCGTTGCTTTCTACGGACTTGCTTTTTGGTAGGCATTCTTTGAGGTATGTTGAAAAAAAATACAAGGTATTGGTTGGGCCGTTCTGCAATGTATGTGTGCTGTGTGCATGAGTGTCTGAGTATGATGGGAAAGATGTATGTGGTGGTGTGTGATTGTTCATTGGGCAGTTACAATTGGTTGGGAAGGCTATTCTTCTATTTGTGTGTTACTAAACTCCGGTTCAGATGAGAGTAGAAAGTGAGCTAGTGGTGAGGAGAAGCATTAATAGTAAACCTAATGGTATGAAATTAAAACAGTTCTTTGTTTTGTAGTACTAACATTCTAAGGGTTGAGTATGTTATTTGTGTTCCAAAAAAACGGGGATATGTGTGCCATTCTGCCTGCTAATCTCTGTTTAATAAATGGGGATTTGTGGGCAGAATGGTTCAGAAATCGCTGTTTTTTTTTGGTGCGCAAATTACATGAATGAACCACACAGTGTGTTTGAGGAACAGTGAGAACATTTTTTTGTGGAATGAGCAGGTTTCTTCAGATATGTTGTTTGTAGTTCAGATGGTGCTGATTTTCAGGAGAGTGGTCTTCACTGCAATTGTAAAAGAAAGAAGTTAGTAATTTTGTGTGTTTATAGCACTGATGTTTATGTAGACGTTGATTTTAATGTTTTTGTGGTAGTATTCTTGTTTGATATCTGAACATAGTGTATACTTGCATTTTATTTGTCTATGTGCAGCCTTTATATTTTATTTACAATATGTTAGTTCAACATGCTTCTTTGCAAATGAGTAGAACTTTAAGTGCATGAAATTGACTTGGTTTTTTAAAGCTGTGTTGTAGATAGCAGACAGGTTTGGATGTGACAGTTGATTATAGTAGATGGGAAACATTTCAATAAGTTCATTTTATAGGAGCCCCTGAGAGGGAGATTTCACCGCAGCAATCGGGAACATTTATTTTTCCCATTGGATTGCATTGGGATTAGCATTAATTTAGGCGGGAGACAGTAAAAAATAGTGCGATTTTTCAATGAAAAATAGTGGGTCTCACGCTTAAATCAGAAGGGTTGGCATGTATGTATAGGCTATGCAGGTTTAGTGGCATTACTCAGTTTATATGGATTCATAACAGTTGTACATGTACTGTGAATAAAATATGCATACCTGTAGTTTGTATTCATGCATGTGGATATGTGGATATGAATGCATTTGCGATGTCATCTTTGATGTCCTGGGTGTTAATCCTAGCAATGCACTGTGGTGGCGCGAGTTATGGTTGCTTAGCTTACCATAACTGCTGAATTTCACAGGGTTTTCGGTTTTACTTGGAACCATAACGTCCCTTTAACAAAGTTTTTTTACTGAATATATATATATATATATATATATATATATATATATATATATATATATATATATACATATATACATATATACATATATGTATATAGGTATACATATTACAGATACAAGAGATGTTGAGGACAGAAACAGGGGAACCATGGGATCGTTCAATAGAATTTTTCTATTTCATGGTCAAGAAAGGACTCCCTAAGGAAGTGCAGATAGCACTTGATAAGGTGATGGTGATTGAAGCAAAGGGGTGGGCGGAAATGCAGTCTATGATTGTGCACCATTGTAAACCTGGACCTATTTCAACATTTGAGGAGGATATCACCTCACTACTGACTATGAATACCAAACCAAGTGTAGAGGAGGTCCCAAGCACGATCCGCACTCAAAGTGCCCATTTTGAAGTACCAGGAACGTTCACGCTGAGATACGTGACGTACGATGAGCAAATAAACCAGCAGAGAGCCACAGTAGGGCTTTGCCCGGTACCGATCAGACCGACAGTACCCATTGAAATACCAACACCAAAGAAAACATGGACAGTAAGGTACCCATTGGGGAAACCATATCAGCAAATTAATCGGAATGAAGATCGTCTGAGTACAGTCCTTGAAGAGGCCAAGAAAGTACTAAAAGAAGACGAATGGTGACGTCACAAGAACTCGGACTGACATGCAGATAAAGAAAACGACGACCCGTGAATAACAAAAGAGACGAAACACAATGGATAACTGACATTCTGAGTTGATGTAAAAGGAAGATGTCAAGTATAAGAAGCTTATGCCATAAGAGCGACGCAGATATGCAACTAGTTTATTCGTGTACATATGCTTGGAAACGCAGGAAGGCAAGCACCACATATACATATCTACCTCAAAAGGAGCACTTTATATAACATACATGTCCAGTTTGCAAAAGGGCAGAACCAACCACAAGTTACCAGAGTGCCCCAGGAGCAAAGGCCCTCAAACACGGGAATCGAAAGCCAGGGACAGAAACGAAACTCAGAGGCATGAGGCCCGTGCAAAGAAACCAAGGTCATCTTAAACTGACACAGGCTAATACAATTTATGACACCAAGAGCGGAGTATCCTGTTCAAAGGAGTCGAGATAAGCAGCAGAAGGCATTTGGTGGACAGAAAGCTAAAATCAAATACACAAATTACATGGATATGGAGACGATTTCACGGTGCCTAAGACACGTGACCTGCCAGGCAAGAAGAGTTGGGGCCTTCACACCTACGCGCAGCCATGAGCCATGCACAGATATCTGATTTCTCCCAGACAGAGAGTCAGCATCGAGGCCTACAAATTAGAAACTAATTGACACATGGCCAGTGGATCAGAGATGGATGGTGGTACTGGCTGGTGGGAGGCTAGGGGAAATAACGGGCACCCTGCATCTGGCCGACCATTCTGCATGCTGCTAGGCAAAGTGGAACAGTACAAGGTGATGTGGTATCAACCCAATCACAATATACCAAGTAATCTAGGATCCAATAGTCCATAGAACCAATGAGAAGTCATACTTTTTGTGACGTTTACAGTAGTCATTCTGAAGGAAGGGCTTAGATGCCCCACCTGACGCTAGTTATCCAATCTCCTCTCCCCGTTACTGAATACAGATATAGTACCTATAGTCAAGTTACCTTCCTATAACCAATAGAATTACATGCAACATTTTCAGCGTTTTTTCACGTCAGCGATGACAAGTTTTTAGTATAAAGGATGAGGTTTCTGTAAAGTTTGTTGGAGTTGAAGCGAGAAAGAAGATCGCACCACTGCTGATATTCATAACTCTTTGTTTTTTGTACTTGTCATTAAACGGACTGCCTTTGCCAAACCATTGAGTTGTCATTATTGATTTGATGCTTGAGTACGAATCTGCATCCCCATCCATCTCACGGGTGCTGCTATTTCATCTTAAAGTGCTGTTTGGGAAAACCCCAGTCCTATGGGCCGGCTGGGTCCCTTCTGCACACTTGGTAGCAGAGATTGATGGTTATCGATTAGATAAGACACCCATTGACCGTCGACATAAAGTAATTCGGCAATATCAGAAGTCCTTTGCCATCCGGCTAAGTAGACCGGGAAGCTCCCCGTAGATAGTGGTTAGAGTAAAGAGCGAAACCTGCCGGTGTAGGCCTGAAGGGACCTGTACTTTCCACTACAAACCCCTTCCCACATCTACGGGCACCTGAGCGGGTGAATGGCAGGAGAGGCGGTGACGAAGGCGGTGATCCCGAGCATCCAGAGAGGAAACATGCAATCAGTGAGTGAAAAAGACTAAATACTTTGGCAAAAGTGCATGCCTTAGAACAAGTAAGGGAAGGTAACGGAGGGAGGCGGGAAAACACAATTATAGTTAGAAGTAGAGTAGAATGTATATATATATATATATATATATATATGGGGAAGGAAATAAAGACTCAATGGGTGACCAAGTAGTGGATAAGAATACCGGGGAGGACACCCAAGAAGAGGGGGATACCAGGAGGATACGTGAGAAAAGAGGGGAATACAAGGGGAGGACACCCGAGAAGAGAGAGTATACGCCTAAATTCCTACACTTAATATAGAGGTTAGAAGAAGCCTGCATCCATAGTCCTGAATAAAACGGGAATAAATAGGAGACCACAGCGGTTTAAGATGCTGTGAAAGGGATGGGTTTAAACCCCATGTCGGGGTTCTGTGTAGCCAGCTCAAGTTTGTCTAGTCCGTTAACGTCTGTTTTATGTGTTTCGTGTTGTGACGTCATAGAATGACATTTTTCCTTTAAGGAACAAGCATAAAAAATTATTCGATTAAGTAACTGAGATATTGTGGAATACGAATTGATATTTGGTGGTTGAAAAAAGAAGCATAATTTTTGTGGAAAATACATGATTGGAGCTTGCGACAATTGGTGCTCGCTCGTATTGTTGGATTTGTTTGAGGAAACAGAAGGGCAGAACAAGTGTGATATGAAGGAAAGGGGAACAGATTTAAGCATGGAGGATATGACTCCATTAGTACACCTGTGCAAACAGTTGCCAAAACATGCACCCAAGCTGAAAAAGTACAGTGCGGAATGGGTTAAAGGAACCGCAAACAAGATGTTTATGCCGTGGCCCCAGGGTGGATCGCTGTCTTAAGTGGTTCTACAGCACATGACGACATATTTGCACGCTACATATAAAGGTAAAAAGTTAGATAAACGCCAAGCTAGTTTAGAGCTTTGGAAAATGTATCAAGAAGATAAAGAGGAGGAGCCACCATTAGATTGGATACTTAACGTATTCCACGCCACCTGTCCTGTCCGAACCGAAAATCGAAGTCAGTAAGGACGAAGGATTATACCCGCTAAGAGAGCTTAAATCAGCCACGGGGTATCGCAACCCGGCATATGAGTCACCTACGCAAAGTAGTGACGAAAGCCCAGACAAAGACAGAGGTAGAAATATAACCTCCAAGGTCCCAAGGGACAAGGAGAGACGCGAAAACGAGAGGAAAGACCAGGTACAAACAAGTACATCTCCCGATACAGAGAGAGAAGGCAAGAGATGGAAAGGAAATGAGGATAGAACTGATGAGATAGCATTTGCACAGAACGAATGGATGGCAGGTCAGATTCTATTGAAACTCGATGGTAAAAGCATTGATGACACAAATCGAAAAGAGAAGTTAGACGATGTACAGAGAATGGAGAAGGGACAGGATAAAGGATTGAAAGACGAAAAACTTGGGAAAAAAGATAGGCAGAGACAAGAGCAGTTATATCACGATGAGCAAGAAAGACGAGATCATAAACAGAGAGCATCTAATGATCAAGACAGGCATGAACGAAGGCGAACAGAAGATGAGCAAAAGATACAGGAGATAAGAATAAAGAGACGAAGGGATGATGAAATACGAAGGGCAAATGAAGAAATGGAAAGGAAGAGGATAGAGTTAGAGAAGAAGCAAGGAAGCGCAGAGAATTCAGTGACGACATAGAACGTAAGCAAAGACAGAGAGCATGCGATCTTTAATATCTGGAAAGAGAGGTTCAAAAACCTGATCCAGTAGTAGACTGGGAAGACATTGAAGAATTTTTTCCTGAGTACGATTCAGTACCAGGCATGTCTAGGGCAGATATCGAGGATTACTTTGACACCAGAAGCATCAGAGAGACGATCGATAGAATATATGATGAGATGGGCTAGAACAAGTACCCCAAGGAGGAGGGAAGGACGAGCACCTGGAGAGCACTCAGCTTTATGATGCTGAGGAAGTCTCCCTAAATAGTAAGAATAGAGAGCTATCCCTAGATAGGTTGGAAATCAGTAAGAACAAGCAGGATGCGAGAAGTTGCACAAGTTGGGCACAGATAATGTCAGACGCAGAAAGAGAGGAATATGAGGAAAAGGAAGACGAGAGAAGACGCAAAAGATGCTTCTCAAGGGGAAAGGGAATAAGATGGTCGGATTCTAGTGTGTCTGCACCTAGGGCATCAGAATCAGCCACACAGTCAGGCCGACGCGAAGAAATATTGTACGGTCAGAGGGGGGTGTCTCCGCCACTCTATGTGAGCCAACTGAGGACATTGCCAGGTAGGCGGCGATGCGAGAATATCACTCCTGCAGTAGATAGAAAAACAATGAGAAAAGAGAGAGAGGACTATGCATCCCAATTTCCGTTGCTTGAGAAAGGAGGAGCAAGACCACAATATATTCCATGGCCACACATGGATCGTGAAAATGTAAAAAACAAGCTTCCAATGCAGACTTCGGGAGCTGGAAAATTGATACATGAGTTAGAGAAAATGATGGGAGGGAACACGATGGCTATTGGGGATATTAAGGGTCTTTTAATCACCATACTTGGTGATCGAGCTGACGATGTGTGGACACGTGCAGGCTACCCTGGCATGACTACAGTCAATACCGCGCATGGCGGAGCACAGTTTAACAATTGTAGAGCCGCAGTATGGAGAGCATTATGATCACTCTATCTGGATACTTCTGACATAGGAGCTATAATGTCACAGAAAATGTAGGAGTCAGAAGACCCTTTCTTTACATTCAGAATTTCCAAGACGCGTGGGTACTTGAAACGCAGGAATCTTGGGGGAAATCTATACCCATGTTCTACCATATATTATGCCAAGGGCTGCCAGATCAGGTACAGAAACAGCTCAAGAAATTAGTCGGAATCGAGGCCAAACCGTGGTCTGAATACAGTTGACCATAGCTCACTATTGCAGGCTGCTGCAAGAGAAGAATCACAAAAAAGAAGCTACACAAAAAGGGGGATTTGGTGCAGAAGAAATTGTCAAAGTATGCCATGGAAGGGGCAATGATAATTAACAAAGATGGATCAAACATGCAGCAGGCCATTAATCAACAGCAGGGGAATCAGGGCAATAATGGGTTTTTACCCCAGAGGGAGAGACTTTTGAGGAAGAGGATGGCAGAGTAATCAGGGAGGTTTTCAAAACATGCAACATCAGGATATGTCAAATGGGCAAATGATCAGACAACCTCCAATATGTTGGGTGTGTGGGATGACAGGGCACCTAGCACGCACATCAAGGCATGGTGCAAAACGACCAAGGAAACAGAGCAGGTATGGTGAATCCACCTGTGTTATTACAACAGGGAGGAAATGGAGTTGCACAGAACCATGTGGTGCAACCTCAAATGCCAGGAGCACCCCAAAGCTCGCAACTCCAGAATTTGATCAATTGTCCACAGGGACAGTCCCAACAGTCACCGATGCAAATGTCCCAAACAACAAGTATAGGTCAGGCTATGAATGATGAGATGAGAGTTAACACTGGTGATGGGAGAAGACCATTCACGCAAAATGGGACAAGATTGTATATGGACTAGGACAGCTCATGGGGAGACCTGATGTGTTCTATCCTGTCAGTGACACCTGACCCTCACCAGGAACCAAGGGTGGATGTCGTTAAAGGGGGTAAAGAATATTCCTTCTTAGTTGACACAGGTGTGACACGCTTGTGTATACATGAAGGCAAGTTTTCCTTGTCCGGCGATGCTACGAACACTCAGGGCTTCACAGGAGCAACAAGTCGTGTTCCTTTTACAGACACACTTCCAGTCTCTATAGGAGAATGTGACATGAATGTACCACTGTTATATTCAAGGCAAACCCCAGTAAATATATTGGGACGAGACTTAATGACAAAGTTAAACATGACAATCTCGTCCACAGAGACAGGCATAGTATGCTCGACTCCAGGAATGCACTATTTGAACCTATGCGAGATAATTAGAGCGTTCGCAGGACACATAGCCATGAGAGCTATTCCATTGGAGCCAGAAATATTTGCATACGGAGTACGGGTGTTGATGGCATGGCTACCAGGCCTTGCAGACATAACCATGAGGACCCCAGATGAGTTTTTATTTAGACCAAGAATACCTATGCATGAGGAGAAGGGACGAGTATTTCCTTTGGTGATGCACACAGCCATAGTGCAAGGGCAAATGGCTTTGATCGATGGTTGTGATGATGAAGGCCGACAATGGTGCACAGTGATCGCCATAGAAGAAGGGTACAGGCTGACTGACATCACGGATGACGATCTGTTCGATGATCGAACAGACACTGAGGAAATAACAGTTAAAGTGAATCTCGCTTTTTGGACGAAGATGATCAAAAGAGAAGTGCCCCAGAAAATGATGTTGGCACAGAACTGTCCTGAATATTTTGAGGTCGATATGGCCCAGGTGCCTGTCACAGTATGGACCACAGGCCCCTATGATGTAGGCTTATTGAAAGGAGTAGGAGAAGTCAAAATTAAACTGAAACTGAAACCAGGAGCCATTTTACCAAAGGTACGACAGTATCCCATGTCTAGGGAGGCAGATTAGGGAATTTTCAAGACAATTTCGGCTATGATGGAACAGGGCATCTTAGTGACGTCAGAGTCGTCATGCAATACCGCAGTTTACCCTGTCAAGAAATCAAAGGGAGGGTCTTGGAGGCTAATTCAAGATCTACGCCCAATAAACGATATTGTAGAAGCCGAGTTCTGAACCCGGCCACAGTCCAAGGTAATATACCTGTTGAGGCAAAATATTTCACAGTGATTGACTTGAAAAATGGGTTTTTCGCAATTCCATTGCATCGAGACTCACAAGATCTGACATCATTTATCTTCAGACAGATGCACCTGAAAAGCACGAGGTTACCCCAGAGGTACTGTGAGTCTCCGTCAATTTTCAATAGAGTCCTACAGATGGACTTAAGCAATATCGCATTAGAGAGTGTTGTCTTGCAATATGTAGATGACATCCTAATTTGTAGAACAACAGAGGAAAAGTGCAGACACGATTCCATACAGCTATTGACTATATTGGCTGAGAAAGGATATAAAGTTGACAAAGAAAAGTTACAATATTGTCAGCAAGAAGTGCTGTATATAGGCCAATTGATCTCATAGGAGGGGAAAAGCGTTACCCAGGAAAGGGCTGAAGCCATACTGAACACAGCTAAGCCACACATGATAAAACAGATGCAGAGTGTCCCAGGATTATGCAATTATGTCAGAGCATGGCTCTTTTACTACAGCTCATATACCAAGACCTTGTTACAGGCCCTTAAGAAGCCACAGGTGACGAAAGAAAGAATCTTGTGGTCCAAGACCATGGAGGAAGGGTTTACAGAGCTCAAGAAAGCCATTTGCACGGCACCAGTTTTAGGGATTCCCAACTATGCAGAAGAATTCTACCTTTTCTCACACACGAATGGCAGCGTCATGACGGCAGTGCTCACACAGAGAACCACATTGGGGTACATGCCCCTGGAATACTACAGTGGGAATTTGGACCCAGTGATGAGAGGCCACTTCCCGTGCATATAAAGTTTAGCTGCTGCAGCGTTCGCCATAGATAAAGCGACAACCATTGTGATGGGATGCTCAATGATGTTGTACGTCGAGCATGTGCTGTTTGCCATTCTAGAGAAGCCAAAGGGCACGTTGATATCTCAGAGAGCTTCTGCTTATGAAGTAATCATATCGAATCCGTCAATTAAGATCGTTCGATGCAAGATAGTGAACCCAGCTATGTTTATGTCAGAACCAGTCACTGAAGGAGAACCAATACATGACTGTGCAAACTATAAAGAATTTTATGATGAGATTCCCAGAGTGAAAGAAAATGCATTGGCTGGAGGAGAAATTATCTTCGTTGACGTTTCTTCGAGAATCGATCAAAGCGATGGGCAAAGATATACAGGCGCCGCTGTGATGAAGTACACGGCAAATGGAGAGTTTTGAGGGCTCCTTAGTGCACGATTACCATCTCATTATTCAGCACAAGCTGCAGAACTATTGGCGTTGATACTCGCGATTGAGAATCACGCAGACCAGGAAGTGATGGTGTACAGTGATTCCGCCTATGTGACATCAACAGTGCATGCAGGCCTAGTGTGCTGGAAGAGGAGGGGCTACCTCCGAGCGGACGGCACGCCAGTGCAGCACGCAGCCTTATTGGACAGGCTGATTAAGGCACTACAGCTCCCAGTGGGCATAACGGTTGTGAAATGCACCGCCAACACGAAGGGGACAGCAAGGGTGTTCTTTAAACCCCTCCGAAAGCTTGTGGCGACAAGACAGCACTGCTAAACCAGTAATGCCTATAACCCTGTTAAAAATAGCACTGGAGCAGTTACACTATCCAGCACATATGACAAAAGAGAATCTTGCGGCAACGCTCGTTGAAAACTGGTTTATACCGAACTTAGCAGAGCACGTTGCATTTTTTATGATGAACTGTATGATCTGCTAGCAGTTCACGGCTGGGCACACACTAAAAGTAATTAGAGGAGTCATCCCAAGGCCCAATGGACCTTTTCAGCACTTGCATGTCGATTACGTTGCTATGATTCAAGTATGTAACGGGTACAGGTATCTAATTGTTGTGAAGTGTCCATTCTCTAGATGGATAGAAGCAGGTCCATGTACACAACCAGACTCTACCTGTGCGGCCAAATTTCTAGTGAGAGAGGTATTTCCCAGGTGGGGAGAATGTGAAGTCATGAGGTCAGATAATGGGGCTCACTTTGTCAACAAAGCTTTTGAACAAATTAGCTTGTTGCTTGGTATAAAGCACAAGTTCTTATCAGCGTATCACCCACAAGGTAATAGTGTCTGTGAGAAGCTCAATGGCTTGTTAAAGGAAATGATAGCCAAGTTGAAGCTTACTCTAAAGAAAGGATGGCTGCACTGCCTCCCACTGGCACTGTATGCACTCAGAAGGAACCTAGTTCCGACCATCACCTTACGCCGCACGAAATAGCAACAGGAAGAAAGATGCGCACTCCCCTGATGCCCTGAAGCAGAGCTAGGTGTGATGCTCAGCCGACAAGTGAAATCTTAGGGTCTGAAATGCAAAATTACTTGAACTGCATGACATCGTGTCTTACTGTAATTGCAGGCCAGCTGCAGCGATGACGAAAAGGGTGCAGGGCAGCACATAGCACAGAAGGAGATGTTACTGCAGACACAGCTCAGAATCTATGTGTTCCTTCAATCTTCCCTGGAGTCACTGTCCCGGTGAGGAATCACACAAGGAAAAAGTGGGATGAGCTAAGGTTCAACAGACTGTTCACAGTTGAAGACGGTACTCCATCTGCAGTCAAGCTACGAGGAAGAAGAGCTTGGATCTTCCTGGGCGATATCAAGCCATACATCTGAGAAATCCCCCTGCCTGCAACCCACCGCAAAGAGACTACAGACAATGGGGAAGAACCACTGCACATGCAGACGAGATCCATGACGAGGAAGAAGGATGCATGACCAGCAGCAAAGCAGAGACAAAGAACTTTTGTGCAAATTTGTGGCTTGAAAATGAACATTCCTCTGAGCAAAAAGAGAAGGATAAGGACATAAAAAATATGGACACTCTGTGCATGCTAGTTGCAGGGTGAAGGAGAGAAGTGCATATGCAAGCCACAATGTAGGTTATTGACTTTGAACTTTAGAATGAGTCACACTGAAGCCCTTATAAGAAAAGAATATGTCATATTTCAATTGCAAACACACGAGTTGGAAGAAAATGCAGTATCCAGACTCATTCAAGACAGGAACACTGTTTGAACTTACAAATGGCATCCTGCAGTCGCGCATCACTAAAGACGTTTTGAACTACTTTGACCTAGTCTTGAGGTCACACCCATCACTAGTGGGAAGGCTCACTAGCATCCCCAAATTTCTGCAAGATCCTGAAAACAGCAAGATAATAAGAAGGCTGCTCACCGTGATCGCCGTGCAGGTCTTCCGACTACCAAAAAACAGAGAGGAAAAAAAAAATGTCCCAAGTGGAGGAAGAAGCAAATACACTCATCAACGTGATATTTTTTTGTCTAATTGAAGAGCACCCAAACTTTGTCGGAATACACACTGATGTATTTCCATTTCTTTGGGATCCAGTAAACACAGAACGCTTGAGCATAATCTTGGACTGCATCATCATCCAGGTCACTCTCCACATCATCCTAGATCATAGAAGCTATTCACAGTGAGTACCGAACTGTTCCAGAATTCAGCAAGGGAAAAACAAATGTCTCTGTCACCAGAAGATAGCAGATTGGCGAACAATGTCTTCTTTCGCCTAATTGAGGAATTTCCAGAACTTATAGGGAGACCTGCCGGTGTTGACGTCCTCACTTTCATCAGAGTTCCAGCAAAATCCACCCAGCTAAGCATGCTCCTGCATGGTATTGTAGTACAAATCAAGCTCTCCAATCTCCACCTTGAAGCTTTTTGCCGAGGGACAGACCGCCTCAAGCGTTGCTAGAGACCTCACTCTTATTACACCCATAAAGATGCAACATGTCGTCTGGGATGAAGCAAATAAGAGGCATCAACTGAGAACTCGCATACTTTGAACACGCACAGTAAATAAACGTGTTGACTGCATTACCTGATTTTGACATTTCCTCATACGTAGAAAAGAAAAACTGTATCCAGAGATAACAGACAATCCAGCGTCCAGGCAAGAGTGTTATGCTCACCTGGTTCCCACAGGGGCGTCGATGGGACCGGATAGCTGCCGTCTCCACCAACGTGATGCGTAGTGCCGAGATGACTGCCTGGACTGTCCTGCCTAATCTCGTCTGCTTGATCCGTAGAAGTATTCTCCTGCAAGTGGAGAAAGGGATTTAGCCACCTGTGGATTTTAGTGATGGCCCCCCTCCCACTGTTCTCATTCTCCCCTCTTGTCACCTCTGATATCCCCTTTTAGTAACCTCACCTTATGTTTTTAAATGATGAGCTCTCCATCCTGCATGGCATGCAGGGGCACATAGATACCAGTTACTTCACTGGTTTGAAGGTGCTGGAGGAGTTCCGGAGGAATATTGACTCTGGAGTTTATAAAGTTCAAAGAGTTCAATGTGTCCGATGATCACTCTTATTCCATTCCCTTGTTGAATTGCAACTGGTTCAAAAGAATATTGCCTGGAGGCAGTTGTTGGCGTTCAAGTAAGAGTCTGTATTACCCAACACTGTCCGGTAAAAGTTGCATGAGTTTAACTTGTTGTTTTCTCCCTTTATAGGTGCAGCAAATGAAGATGAGGCGTATTAAAGGGTAATGCCTCCGGTGGTAAATCAGGTAAGCCTATGGTGGTAAGAGATTGTATTTGTCTGCTAACTTGACTCACCTTGTTGTTTCTTTTGTTTTCCCCCAGGTGCTGGAGTTCGGCGAAGAAAATGATGGAGGCAGCGCCGAATCGAAAAATGCTGTGAGGACTGGTGAGTATGGCGCGGTGCTGCAGCTGGCGATGTGACGCATGCAGAAATAATGTCCTTTTCAAGTTCGAAGACGTGATGGATCCGGAATCAGGTAAGGATTTAAATAATGTCGGTGTTCTAACCTTTCCTTCTTCTTTCCTCTTTTGCTAGGAGCTCTGGATTCGAGACGGGCGTGGCTGAAGACTGGATGCTGACTGCAGGCACGGTGAGCGTTACGCTGCTGGGTGCAGAATAACGCGAAGCGTGTGTTGCTGATCGGGCGTGGTTTAAATAGCCTCCAAAGTAGTTCCAGGTAAGAAGTTCCCCAGAACCACACCCGAGTAAAAAATAGTCCCTGTAACAAATAGTCCCATCCAAGCCCCACGTTGCCTTGGATTCAGTTGCAGCATGGTCTGCATGAGGTAAGTAATGTCTATGAGCCTGGCGCCTATGGCACCAGGACTGATTTCTATTATGAGCCTGGTGCCTAAGACACCAGGACTGAACCCAGACAGCCCCTAGCCGGGGCTGCTGGGGTTTTAATAAATATCTGGATGCATGCTCCCAGGGCTGATGGGCTTGGTCCGGATGCCCGGGGGTAGGCATCATGACAAAGAGGGACAGTTGTTTCCGTACATGCAATCCGCAAAAGGAACCAGCAATATCCAGGAATAATATTGTCTTAGATTGTATTAAAGCGTTAGCCTTGTCCTTAAAATTTTCAAGATGAGAAATTAAAATAGCAACCTTGTTTTACCCCAAGAGGGGAGACACCGTTATTTTGCCTGAAGTAAATGTTGCAGGCTAACCGATGAGGGTATCATGTACTTATGCATTATATTCATCATTGTTTTATTGTCGCTGACAATTAGAACTGCATTTTTTATTGGTAGACAAAGTGTTCAGAGTCCAGTGCACCCACCTAACGATGCACACATGAAGCCCACAAAGGCACCCAGACCCTATGTAGTCATTCCAGTCCCTAGAAGATCTGACAATGGAGTGAGTGAACTTTAGATGGATGTGAGTAGCAATGACACACACATAGGTGCAGTAAGAAGTATGTTAACAAGCCTGAGACAGGGTCACCAAACTGTGAGTGAAAACAAGCTTCTTACAACCACACGCATGCAAACAACGAGTGCACATACACCAGATCTAATTTCAATAGCTACAGAACCACAGGCCAAAGAAGGGGAGAAATTAGGGCAACCAACTGTGAGAAGCTACCCCACAAGTGAAGAGAAAAGACAAAGGGGAAAACCTGAGCCTTTGAAAAGACAAAAAGAGCTGAAGAATGAACCAACCGTGACAGCACTGACCAACACACCTGATCCAAAGAAGAGAACAAGCATACATTCTGCAAAACTATCACGTGCAGAGATAGTGGCAGAATCAATTTGGCCATTCATAACCAGACCCAAGGAAAGACATGAGATGAGGGAAAGAATTGCAAGACTTTCGCCTACCTCATTGGTACAGTTGAAGAGACCTGAACCATGGATGGCAGTACCTGCGAATCCCCCAGTGAGAAGAAGCTACATGGATGTTATTAAAGATGTGATGATAGCAAACTACATGAAAACTTTGAGAATCAAGAGAAGCATACAAGGAGATGACAGTGAACTAAACGATTACCTGGACAGCACAGCACATTTGGGAAACAACATATGGTACCAACATATGAAAGAAGTTGGAAGACAGAGCTCAGAGGTGGAATGCTTTGTTTGCGCACTCCTACCCTATAGCATGGGGAAATCAAAGATCTTTGTAGCCGTAGAAATTGACGTCTAGATAGCACACTGTCTATCACACATAGCAATGTGCAAGACAAGAGGTCAATTCATGGGAAGTGATGCTTCCCTTAAATGGGCAACTGAAAAGACAGATCCAGATGAATACATACAAGATATAAAGACAAGAAACAGAGGCCATACGAGAAATCATGTGATCAGATATGAGAAGCCAGTAGAGAAAAGAGCTGGCATTAGATGGGAAGTGAATAAAAAACCTGATGTCAAAGGCAAATCTGCAGAAGAGGCCACAAAATGGAAGAACAGAGGCCAAATGCAAATATGGGGAACAGTGCTTTCACCAGACGGATGGGAGAAAGGAGTAGTGATCTGCAAACCATGGATGGTCACCGGAGCCTGCAAAGAAGCAATTGAAAATGCGCAGAAGATATGCAAGCCACTATGGCCAAAACTTGCAAAACTATTGACATGGGTTGAAGACAGAGGAGGACCCCTACAGATAGTGCCATTGGAGAATCCGAAACTGTTCTTCGAATCTTTGATGCTCCAGGAATGGTACACGGTACTGCAGTTACCATGAATCATTATTGGGCATGTGGATCCAAAGCATATATCAGACTGCCGAAAAACTGGGGAGGTATATGCACATTAGTAAATGTCCATGTTCCAGTGCTGGTGTTTCCACAAGGTGATTTGAATATTGACAGTGTTCTGAAAGCAAATGCTCACCTGAGGAAGAGATCTGTGGAAATAAGAAGCAGAATGAAAAGAGAATTTTTTTTCCTGCCAAATCAATAGAAGCCTTTGACGCGATTCCATATGAACACAGGCTGTTCAGTCAGACCTCATTAGTGTTCACGACAATCTTCATGCCGAGAATCCAAGTTAGAGCAAATACTAAATGGTTACAAATAACCAGATGGGAGTTACTGCAGACAATCAATAATACCATAAAGGGATTCAACGCGATCAAGGAAGAATTAAGGGCGATTTGTCTAATGACTCTTCAGAACCGATACGTCCTTGACATGATCACAGCCATGGATGGAGTTGTTTGTGCAAACATCGGAGAATCATGATGCACATTTATACCTTCTCATGATGAAGAAAACGGAACTCTAACAGAAGCCATAGGTATGCTGACAAAACTACCGAATCAAATGATTGATGAAACCGTCGAAGTAGACGATGACAGTTGATATGATATGATATGGCATTTGTAATGCGCCTATACACAAGTGTTTCAAGGCGCGGCAAGGCAGGGAGGGGGGACAAAGGGAACACAGACAACGATCTTACTAGGCCAGGTGTCATTCAGATCGCGCAAGTGCATGGGCAGAGGGGAAGGGAAAGTGCAAGGGGAAAGGGAGAGGGGAAAGTGCAGTACAGGGGTAGTAGAATAACAAGATAAATAATAAGGGCCAGCTGGTGGCAAGTGCAAGGTAAGTACAGACAAGTACTGGGAAGGGGGCGCTGTAGGGATACAGAGACAGTCCCGCAGTGCAGGGTTTGGCTCACTGTTCTGATGGGTTCCACAATGGATGGCAGACACATTCAAATTCCTGGGAGCCCTACTAGTGGTGATAATTCTAGGATTTTGTGTTATCAATATAATAATCTCTCAATGCCAGAAAACTGCGAAAAGAGCCATAGGGATGAAGATCATGATTGATGTTGAGTCAGAACGGAAACCCAAAGACCTGACTGATGAAGAAATAAGAGACTTTGTAAAAGTTAGCAGTCACGCGCCAGAAGGAACAAAGTTTCGATATCCAAGGAGACATAGAAATGATGTGGGGAAATGGATTTATTGCAGCCCAAATGGACAATGTCAACTTATGACATGGAACAAAGATGAACACGTGAGAACAGCAGGAAGCTTGAAGGGAGTGATAAAGATATGGACCCCAAAAAGACATTTCTTCAGGCCATCATGTACAGACCCAGACGATTAAGTGAAATTGAATGCAGAAGATGCAGAAAAAGTGGGTGCCAAGTGTATGGGACACACAGGACTGATCATGCTGTACGCTGGATACCATTTTGGAAAGCATCAGGACGCCATTTTAGATACCGACAACCTGAGACCCAACGAGACAGCCTGCCTGCGAATGCTGCAGCTTGGCCCCCACTTACAGAGAGCCATGCCCTTCCCGTGGCGCCTATGCTCCATGGCAGATCTGCTGAGAGCCCGTTCTCACGAGCAACCAGACAAGAACCAGTATCAAGAACAAACACTGTATCATTTACCTTCTGCAGTACATCACTGTCCCCGAAGTGACCTGACTCGCGGTTCAAGTCTGGAAAATAACAGAAAACCATCCTAACAGAACAGGCCTCGACCCTGCATCTAACCCGTAACATGTAAAATATATGAAGTCAATACCCACTTTGTATGAACCCATGTCGATGTTCAAACACACTCCAATGCCTTATGGTTTACAAAGGTTGCTATATCAAATATAAACACTCATGTTTAAGAAAGAACTAATTCATAAGTTTTGGTAAAACAAGCATGGCCTTAGCTCATATACGGTACCATGGGTAATGAAAAGAAAGTGATACTGACCGCCTAGGGTTCCCTAACGAATGCTGCTAAGTGCAAAGGAAGGCAAACGGAACATTACTGCAAGCATGTGCGTGTATGTATATGTGCATAGAGGGACACGTTTAAATGTATAAACCAGAATGAAAATGTATTATCGTCTCTGAAAGTATTGCTTCCATGCTTCTGAGTACACCATCAAACCTAATGCTACCTCATGTGTTATTGAGCTACTACCGTGTGACATTGCTAAAATATAGTCGTCCAATGTTTAATGATGTATGTAACAATGCCAAATTATCGTAGACAGATATAAAATAATATATGAATGTATAGACGGTAGAAATGTGTGATTGTTTTTAATATTACCAACTTTATTAATCATCTCTTTGTTTTACATAGTGGGCAGACTAAGCACAGAGAATTGCTCACACGCACACACCCAAGGCCATCTCCCCTCCCCTCCCACCAAGGCACGCCAGGACAAGCTGGTGTGCAAGCAGCACAGCCTCACCTCCCCCATTCGCTGGACCCGCTTCAAGTATTCGCCTGCCCACATGTCACAGACCGCCATGGTCGGCCAAATGAATTATTTACAACCCGGTCCTAAAACCCCACCGCCCGAAGGGGCCAGAGGTACACCCTCGCTGGTCCAGTAGCCCTCCGGTTCACCCTAAGTTAATGGGCATTGTGAAACAGATATTCAACCCTGTACTAACACATCATAAGGTAATTCTTCACTACATCTAACAAGACTAGAATGACAGTTCAGCCCACCACATGCCCTCAGACCAGACCCTCAGGTTTATGACACCCGGCCAACAGGTCAGAAGTAACAGTGTCTTGATGTATTGGTAAAGCCTCACATTATATGTATTCCTCCTGTGTCTTATTAACCTTTAGAGTAACCTATTGCAGGATTTACAGGACAACCAGAATTATCTAAATGAATGAATGTTGTGTGTGTGGCCACAAGGGCAGAAAAGTCAGGGAACCCATCCATCAACGACACTGACCGTGCCTGGCATGGCAGCCCCACCCCGATGAGCCCAGCTGACCTATCCGCCCCACGTTGGCACCACGCTGAAGTCCACCAACCACGGAGCGGCTCGTCACAACTGCACCTATAGTTAGTCGACGCCACCCAATCCCCAAGATTATGTACCCCCTATAGTGTGTTGGTTTCTATGACGAAATTCTGTAATAAATAAGGCTGTCTTTGCTATTGTCAGACAGAGCGCTCTCGGAGCTTGCAGAGTCCTTTGCATGCCCTATTTGATAAAGACCCTTTTTACTTTTACCCGCACTTGGTCTTAGCTTCATTCCCTTTTGGGTGTGTCTCTTATTGCCTCTCATTGCGGGGAGGGTAATGCCGTTTGGGGACGCTTGCCTTCACAAGGAAAAAGTGAAAGTAGTCGATGAATCGGCAGAGGGCGGAGTGTAGAGGAGGTCCCAAGCACGACCTGCACTCAAAGCACCCATTTTTAAGTGCCAGGAACATTCACGCCGAGATACATTAGTAGGTGACCTCAATCTAGGCCTTAATGACCCCAAAGATGAAAATGCCTCAGTACTTGCTAATACAATCTCAGAACTAGGCTTCACCCACCGTATCAACGTACCAACACACATTAAAGGCAGAACGCTAGACTGGCTAGCCAACTTTAACTGCACATTAAAATTACATCCATTGCACCTTGTGCCTGGACTGACCACCACGCTATCTCCTGCACCCTACAAGATAGCCTTCAATCTAACTCATCCATCCTATTGATCTCTCCAGTACTCACTAGAAATAAGAGAAATATAACAGTGGAGAACCAATTACCACTACTTCTACCCATCACGAATCCTACCGTTACTACTTCTGAACCTTCAGTACTAGTAGAACATTACAATCATACAATTTATCGACAAACTAGCACCTTTAAAAATGTGCAAAAATAAACCTCAAGCACATGTAAACTCCTGGTTTACCCTTAGTCTTAAAGCTCTACGTATGGAAAAAAGGAGGGCAGAAACTTCTACAGAGCCTAACAATGTCAAATATATTAATATCTTGAATAAAAACAAAAAAGAGATCCTTCAAACAAAAAAAAGACACTTACAACGATAGAATTGATAAAACTAATTCTACTACCAGAGAACTCTTCATCATTTTAAGAGAACTAGAGTCCCCCCATAGCCCCTACGGAAACATGCATCAAGGACAAGACCTGGTGTTCGAATATCCAAGCTGCGCTTTCCAATAAAATGTCTCTCTTAAAAGACAAAATAGAAACAAAAAAATCAAATCTCTCAAAGGTCTCCCCTTACAGGAATCTCAGTCGACTTCGATTAACCTAAGCAGCCTCTTTAAATTCATTGAAGTCTCTACTCACGCAGTTGAGAAAATAATAGCTTCACTATAACCATTGAGATGCCAGGGAGATGCTTGCCCGGCACCAATAATTAAAGAAGCAGCTAGAGAACTAGCACCATTCATCAAGACACTAATAAACTCCTCCTTTAACACATGCACGGTCGCCACAAATTTAAAAGACGCATGGGTTCTGCCGTTACTAAAAACCTCAACCCAAACATTCCAACCAATTACAGACCCATAATAACTGTTCCCTTTCTCTTGAAAATCTTAGAAAGAGCGGTCTACCTAAAGATACAGGCTTACCTAGAACCTTACCTCCTTGGCCTGAGACAATCAGGATTTAGGCCTAAACATGGGACAGAATCGTCATTAATTGACCTTAAAAACCAAATGGAAGACTTAAAGGACAAAGGAAAGATCACCCTTATATTACTATTATACCTTTTAGCAGCATTTGACTTAGTGGACCACAAAGTGCTTTGTAAACAGCTTAAGACAGCTGCCCACTTCTCTGATGATGCCACTGCTTCGATACAATCTTCCCTAGACAATAAAACCATAAGGTGTTTCCCTCCAAATGCATCAGCTGAGCCTACACCTATCACCTGTGGAGTTCCACGGGGTTCCTGTGTCTCTCCTACAATGTACAATATTTTCACCATGCCCCTCTTCGACGACCTTGATAATCTGGGTGTCACCTACACGAACTATGCAGAAGACACTCAGATTTTCATTTCCATCACTGGCGACCATGACACCGACTCTACCTTACTTAACAAGATTTCACATATTATCCAGGCTTGGATGGCCACACATGGACTTTGACTTAACGATGAAAAGACAGAGCTCCTGCGCATTGGTTCTAACACCAAACTAAACAATCTGAGTAACCAATTCAAATCATTCAATGTTGATGGCAACAACATCAAGGTATTTAAGGAGGTTAAAACCTTGGGCTTTTACCTCAACTCAGTGCTAAACTTAAAAAGACCAATCAACGCCACCGCCTCTGCTACTGCATATACATGCAAACTAATTAACGCATGCAGACCATTTCTCTCAACTTCCAGTTGTACTATCTTGGCTAGAGCACTTATTCTGTCTAAACTAGACTATTGTAATGCCCTCTACTTAGGGTGTAGTAAATGAAATATGAACAAACTCCAAATTCTGCAAAACAACACACTTAGAACTGTGCTAAACATTCTGAGAACACAGCATATCTCAGCTGCCAGGCGGAATACGAAATGGCTTTCAGTCAAGGAAAGAATGAATTTCAAGTCATTAACCCTCACTCACAAATGTCTCCACAACTCAGCCCCCAAATATTTTGCTGACATTTTCGCCATAAATACCTCAGAACGTCCTAACAATACACTCTTGTTGCCTTAAGGTTTGCATATATAGGCTCAAGAAATCAATCAGGTGGTAGCAGTTTTCCTGTACTCGCAGCCAAACTGTGGAACCCTTTACCAGTAGCCTTAAGATCAGAACCTTCTTACCACAGCTTCAGAAAAGGTACCAAATCCTGGCTCATCTCACATGATGTATAACCTCATCCCTCTAGAACTTGTCTCGACATTACCATTATGTAAATTGTAAATATGTGTGTTATGCGTTTATCGTAATCACTTACCATGCCAACTGGCAATTGTTACCTTACTATGTTGATCTAATGTGCTACCATTCTATATGTATACTACTGTATTCATTTGTACTTGCTACCATTTCATATGTAACTTCGCCTAGATGCCTCAGGGTTTTGCGTGCCATATAAATAAACAAACAAACAAACAAAGAGAAGGCATAGGAAACCGCACAGTGAGTGCAGATGGAGGAAATAAAACTACTAGTGCAAAAGAAGCTTGTGCCAGTAGAGGGAGCTGTAGTAGCTGCACACAGAAGAAGGGCAGAGGTAACAGAGGGTGATTGTGGGAGAGGTACAAGCAGCCCCCACATGGGGAGGTTGATTTGATTGGAACAGTGGGTATCAAGTGCAGTACTAGGGATGGCCCCTGAGAGGGTACCCCAGGGGGAGAAGAGGCTTTGGAGGGTTCCAGGGAGGAAGAGGTGGTTTGGGTGCTATGGACCCAAGGGGGGGTGGGGACATGAGGAAATGTTGGACATGTTGGAGAATGGGTCCATTTTCATGGGAGTGTAGGAGCAGACAAGCGGCTGCATACAACCAGCAAATGGCTGCGCATGTGCAAGGCGCCTCTGCCCCATGTCCACAGCCCTATTCCCAAGCAACCCCAAATGCTCCATACAGCGTACCACCACCCATGACCATGTCTGCTCCCTTTCCACAGTCCCCACAGATGCAAGCTGCAGTACCCAATGGCACACCTACGCATGGAATACACCCAGTGCAGCCACAGACTCCTCAGCTACCTAACAACAATACAGTGACTCATGACCATCTAGTTCTCAGAGGGAGGGGTAGTGTGTTCCATCCCCAGGGATATGCTATGGAAGGGCAATGTTAATTGTCCACACATTAGGGAATGCCGCAGCAAATAGGGGAATACCAGTGCACCCAGACATGTTTATGTACAGGACTAAAGTGTTACTAAATGTGGTGCAACTGTGACTAACCAATCTTGGAGAGTGTGTCTGAGTTTTTGTTTAGAGCAGCCCAGCCCCAGGAGCATATTGCAGGGACCATCATTACACTCGATTTAGAAGGGGTGGTGTCGTCAAAAGAAAACATTCTGTTGATAGGGACAGATGCTGAGGGAGGAGAAAGCCCTGCCACTGAGGGGAGTTGCATACAGTGAGTTGTTTGAAGACATGCACAATGATGGTGAGATAATATTGGCAGTTTGTGTCCCATGAAAAATAATCATGCAATATCGGCATGTTCCATGTCCTATGCTATTCGAAGACAGGACCCACCCTTTGCCCACAAGGATTTAGCGCAAATACTTGATAGATTGTGGACAAATAACCACCACGACATAGGTCTCTTACAAAGTGTCACACCAATACACATTACATGCAAACCAGGCGCAGTATTGCCAAGATTTAAACAATATATGTTACCCAAGGAGGAAGATAATGGGATACATGAAAATATCACAGCCCTGTTACATCAAGGCATCATTGTACCATCAAACAACCCCACTGCAACAAATATCTAAAGGATCAAGTTGCAGGATGATTCGGGATTTACCCCCCTAAACAGTATAGTCCAGGATGAATTCCCTGTTGTACCTAACCCTGCAACAATATTGTGTAACATACCCACCACAGCCACCCACTTCCCAGTAATTGATTTGAAGAATGCTTTCTTTTCCATCCTGCTCCACCCTGATTCTCAATACCTCACTGTGTTTACATATCACAGGATGGAATTCCAACATACAAGGCTCCCCACAGGGGTACTGTCAGTCCACCAGTACCTTTAATAGATTTAGGCAAGATGCATGTGCCGAGTACCATCATTTAGTATGTTGACAATTTGCTGGTGTGTAGCACCAATGATCAGCAGAAGAAGGAGGACGCCATCGTGTTATTGAAGTTACTGGATGACAAAGGGTACAAAGTTGACAGAGCAAAGATGCAGTACTGCCAACAGAAAGTATTATATTTAGGACAACCGATTTCCATTAATATCAAGAAAGTAACACCTGAGCATGCAGCTGCAGTGCGTAGCACACCTGAACCATTCAGAGTAAAAGACATGCAGAAAGTCCTAGGGTTATGCAATGACGGCAGCGCGTGAATATTTGATTACACCACATACACGCAACCATTATTAAATGCATTCTGAAGCCAAAAGAAATAGAGCCCCATCATGTGGACCAAAGAAATGCTCACAAGTTTCCAAGAGCTTAAGGACATCATTGGTACTGCCCAGTTCTAGCAACACCTGTTTATACAAAATAATTATATTTGTTTTCACACTCAGATGGACAGATGATGACAGCAGTTCTGATGCAAAAAAGCACTATGGGCCACATACCTTGGGCTTACTATGTGGCATGCTGGACTCAGTAATGCAGGGTCAGTTTCTGTGTGAACAAGGTCTGGCAGAAGCAGAAGCAGCTTTCACCATTGACAAAATCGGCCATCATGACAATGGGATGCTCAGTAACATTGTATTTAGAACACATATTACTTGCCATCCTGGAGAGGTCAAAATCGACATTGACAATGCATACGAGGTCATACTGTCCAGCCCATCCATCCACATTGTCAGGTTTAAGACAGTAAACCCAGCAACATTCATACCAGAATCTATTCCGATTCAGCATATGTCACTACTACCGTTCCCTCAGGGCTATCACGATGGAAGAGAAGAGAAGAGGGGTCCGAAGGGCAGATAGATCTCCAGTGCAGCATGCCGCGCTATTAGACAGACTGACGTATGCTCTCTCGTGGCCTACACTTGTCTACTTGACTACTTTAATGCCTTACTGCCTACACTTGTCTACTTGAGTACTGTAATGCCTTATATCTAGGGACTAACCAACGTAACCTTAATAAACTCCAGGTTACCCAAAAAAAAGAAATACAGGACAATTGGTCTGTGCCCAACATGCAGGAATTGTTGAATATGTTTATTTCCAACTGTAGCATTTGTCACATGTACAATACAGGGCAAATGTTGAGGATGCTGCAAGGCACATTGCCACGCCTCAGTAGACCATTTAAAGAGTTACACATTGACTTTGCTACCATGGGAGAACGGTGCAACACATCTTGTTATTTAATTGTTGTTGTTTGCACCCTCTCCTGTTGAACTGAGGCTAGGCCATGTGCACATACAGAGCCTAAATCAGCAGCCAGTTTAGTACAAGAAGTGTTTCCCCACTGGGGTGTGTGCAATGCACTTAAATCGAATAAAGGCACCCACATCTTCAATGAGCAATTCAAAGAAATAACTCTGTTAGGAATTAAACATAAGATGTGCTCGATGTATTATCCTCAGGCCATTGACACTGTCAAAAGAATTAAATGTCCAACTAAAGGCAAAATTGGCTAAATTGTGTTTCACCCTCAAGTAGAATTGGGTCTGCTGTTTGGCCCTGGGCCTATTCAGTTTGAGGACGCAGCCCTGCCAGGACCATCACTTCATGCCCCACGACAATTTTGACGGGGCGGAGGATGCGCACGCCACTTTCACCTACGCGTAGTACATCTAATGCTTTCAAGGCTGTGACCATTCTAAGAGATGAAATTGCATCATATTTGCATCAGTTAACAAAATGCATAATACTTCTCTCTCGACAGATAATGCCAAGAAGAGCAGAAGAGGACAACAGAAGAGGATAACAGCACTGTACCAGACACCGCACACTCTCTGCTTCTACAGTTGCAACCTGGAGACACTGGGCCTCATTCCGACCCTGGCGTTAACCAAGGCACTATTAGCGCCTTGGTTGATGCCGTTATTTTTCCGACTCCGCCTTGGTGAATGGCGGAATTACCGCCCCATTCCAAGGTTGGCGGAGCGGTAATTCCCCATTCACCATGGGTCCTTCCCCATTCCCATTTTTGACCCATAGGGCTCAATGGGAATGGGGAAGGCGCTAATTACGGCACCGTAAATTACGGTGCCGTAATTAGCTCCTAGGTCCCTTTGCGGGTTGATTTTTTAATGCCTGCAAAAAGCAGCCGTTAAGTACCAACCCGCAAAGGGAACTCGGAATAGGGCGGTAAGGGTTTAACGGCACCGGTCTCGTTACCGGTGACCATTAACCCTTACCGCCCTACTCGGAATGACCCCCACTGTTTTTATACAGAAAATGGTATGCCGATGGAGTGAGCTGAGTTTTAACGGCCCTTGTAGTGTGATATATGCCACTCCATTTGTGGTAAAGGTCAAGGATTTGCGATATTGGGTACATCTCTCTGATGTTTGAAAGGCTCCTCATACAGCAACTTCTTCACCTAGTTCTCTGTGCCAACCTGAATAAAGTAATTGCCTCTTTTTATTTGCGATAAAATTACTACCTCAGGCCAATATCTACCTCATTTCATTAAGAAAGAATAACAGTAATATCGGAAGATATGCATTCCTGTCACAATAATATGAATTTACTGCTATAAAACTATTGTTACAGCATTCCATAATATGAGAAAGTCTATGAATATTGCATGGTTAACCCATTCTTCTTGTCCTCTTTAGAGTTCTGATCACAAGCATCGTGTTATAATGTCAATATTGTATATATGTGTCAGTTTGTTTCAGGAATGTGTATATACTCACTGAGCCAGATTACTTGGTTAGGGCATATAAAGGGGGAGGTGTTGTATAGGGGTGTGTGTAAAACCTAACTTTCTTGAGTATGGTACTGTCTGCAATGAGGTTCTCCAAAATAATCTGATAGATATAAAAAGAACATGAGTAGTTGGTACAGTCACATGGCAATGGAAGCAGCAATTTAAAACAGGAGTGGAGTAAGAGAACAAGTAAGACCAATATAAAAGGGTTGTGTTTGACACAATGACTGATGTGCACCATCCGGAATTCAGTAATTTATGGTATAGTCACATGCGTTCAGTTGGGAAGCAGAGGTCAAATGAGAGCTGCTACGCTAAGTTTGCCCTTTCATCCCGCACACGTCGAGGGCAACCTCTAGAAGCCCAGTGTTTGGTTCATTTGGCACTGTGCCAGGTTCGAAGCATGTTCCAGGGGCATGGAGTATGAGTTGTACTGATGAACAAGGATGAGGAACAATGTGCAAAGGATGAGAAAGACTTGCGGTACAAGACCCGACCATCACTAAAATGGACAGTGTGTTAGTATAAAACAGACAGGAGGAGGCAGTAGTGAACTGCACAGGAGGGGTCTGGTTTGATGAAGAAATAATATGAAACATCAATAAGAACTGTCTTACCAAATGAGCCACGTATGTCTCAAAACTAACATGGATTGAAACAAAAGAAACCCCAGTGGAAGTACAAGCAGCGGATGAATATGAGTTCTGTTTTCGAGGACATACAACTGTTCCGGTGGGAACAAACAGCAAGTGTAATAAGTCATTATTCATTCCTGATCACAGCAAAGGCACAGCAGTTCTTATGGACATCTGTTGGGTGTGCGACCAGCGGGCATACATGCACCTGCCACCATCATGGAAAGGAACGTGTTCGCTAACGAACTTGCATTCAGCCATCCTTATGGTTCCTGAAGCTCACTTGACACCAGCGGTAAACTGGAATATTGCAAGAGAGCAGTGATGTGCTGTTGGCAGTCTCAGCCCAGTGGGTCCGTTGACTGGGCTTAGGGTGTTTTACTGTCGGTAGTCGTTGTGTGCTGTTGTGCAAGTCTATGTGTGGTTTGTTTTGTTGTTGCAGTGTAGTGATGTTTGTGCGGATTGCTGTGTTTAGGCTTGTGGTTGTGTATGGTTAGAGTTTGAGAGGTGTATGCAGAGGGCTGAAGTTGTTAGTGGATTGGTTAGTTGGCATTGCTGTCCTTGCAATTGTGTTTAGGTTTCATGCTTGCTATCATTCACTATTCCATCCAAGTGTGACACTTGTCATCACTCACAGTTTCACTTAAGTGTAGCACATGCTAACATTCATAATCCTGTCTAGCTGTGACGGAAGCTAAAATTAAGGATGACATCTAAGTGTGGCACATGCTAACATTTATAATCCTGTCTAGATGTGAAGGAAGCTAAAGTTAAGGATGACACCTACATGTGGCACATACTAACATTCATTTTTCTATCTAGATGCGACAAGGGCTAAAGTTGAGGATGACATCTAAGTGTGGCACATGCTAACATTCATATTTGTATCTGAATGTGACAGAAGCTAAAATTAAGGATGACATCTAAATGTGGCACATGCTAACATTCGTAATCCTGTTTAGATGCGACGGAAGCTAAAGTTAAGGATGGCATCTAAGTGTGACACATGCTAACATTCATATTTCTATCTAGATGTGACGGAAGTTAAAGTTAAGGATGACATCTAAGTGTGGCACATGCTAACATTCATATTTCTATCTAGATACGACGAGGGCTAAATTTGGCCAATGCCAAATGGCTTCAAATAGTGTGGTGGGAAATTATCCAGTTTGAGAACAATACAGGGCAAGGGCTGAACTCCATCAAGAGAGAGATGCGCGCAATCCCATTGATGAGTCTCCAAAGCCGGTATGTCCTGGACCTACTGACAGCCATGGAAGGGGGCATGTGCAAGAAGATTGGATTGTCATGTTGCACATTCACCCCCTAATGATGCAGAAAACCGATCCTTGTTGCATATCATAGGGGCTTTCCAAAAGCTAAACACAGGTATGAGGACTGAAGCAGGAGTGGAAGCAGAAGAATGGTTTGATACAATGTTTTCATGGGCACACACATTGCTAGGAGCAGTGGTGCAGATACTGGTCCCTATCATGGTACTCCTGCTGGTGATGTTCTGCATGGGCCAAATTATACTCTGCTGCTGCTCAAAGATACTCAAACAGTGCCCTGATGATGGTCTCAACAAGGGCAGGTAGAGCTCCTCCTAATACAAAACACAGGTATGCCCAAACAGAAAACTCAAACAAACCATGCATGGTAGTGATTGATCGGCCCCTATATGACTGTCATATCACCCCCACTAGACCCTGAAAATTATATTGAATTGACCTAGCGGGAGATTGGGACTGTCATTTTCTCACGTGTACCCCAGAACTGTATGCTTGTGGTGGGGGAAGTTTGTGTCATGTGTGTAGGGCATGGGTACCTTAAGATGAGAATGATAGAAAAAGAGAAGCGGCTGGATAAGTTAATGAAGCCGCACCCATGCCCAGCCAAATGATTCAAAATATATTAGTGCATGAGAGAAGGAATGTGCGCGACTGTAGGGGGGTGGAATATAAAAAGAAAGAATAACCAATATAGTGTTTTGTAGCAGTTAAGGAAATATAATAATATAATATAAGTAGGTCCTGGCAGGGGGCACAAGTGATATTGAAGTCCAGTAGTTGAAATATAATGTATAAAAAAGTAAACATAGGCCCTGGACCCAATGGGAGAAACACTGAAGCACCGCCATCATTGAAGTGAGGCCTAGTATGTTGCGGGCCCTGATGAAAGTAGTAGCATAGCATGGCAATGAGTTCTGAATCACCTTCCCATCCCAAGCCTCAGCAGGGAAACCGAACATAGAGGCCTTCAAGCCCAATAGATAAAAGTACAACTGTCTCATGTTGCAGGCCTGCAAAACCAGTAAGGAATGTGAATGGTCAAGCACGGGCAGGGCTGCGCCCATCCCGAAGGATGAGTTCTTGAGAGCTGGGGTAAAGGCCTCGAGCTACCAAAGGGCCCGGCCTAGCTTTAGAGCATTAGCGCCCCCCAGAATGATGGCCATCCCATTTGAACTGCCAATTGCGCACAAGCAGAACCCTTACATCTATCAGGATTTTGCTCATTAATGTGGTCCTCGAGAGGGCCAGCAGAAGCTCCGGGGTGGGGTAGCTGATAAGGGAGGAGGGAGGAACCAAGAGTGAAGCATCCCATGAATTATAATAGGAAGAGCAAGAGGTGATGCCAACAAATGTAGTCCCACGACGGGGAGGCATGATAGGGCGCCCACATATCTGGTATCAAGAGAAGCACTCAATTGACCTCAGAGGTATCCACTGAACTCATGGTAATAACAACCATGTGCACACCATGTGACTAGGCCCATGGGGAGGGTAATTTTGTGAGAGGCCTGCCAATCAGGTAGTGGGAACCCAAGGAGATGGAGTAGGAGACCGTGTGTTAGGGGGCAAGGGCAGATTAGAGTGTGGCCAATCACCTGAGGGACTATAGGCGACTAGTAGTATGTATATAGTTGTTAGCCAATGAGGATGAGGGATGATCCTGTGTGTATCACAAGTGACCATGTCTTGCCTTATAATGGCATGTCTGCTTTGAATTAAATTAGAGTTCTGTGGTAGTTGGGTTCTACGGCACCCTCTGTCACCTTTTTTCTTTTTGTATATAAAATAAATCTTGTTTTCCTTGCAAAGAGGTGCACCAAGCTTTTTTCCTTAGAGGATTGTTTTTCTTTGTCTAGTTGTTTGGACGTCTGCATTCAACTGTATTCTATGGTACGCAGCACTGAAAGGAGAGAGAGAGAGCTGGAGAAAAGTGTTTGCCGTGCCACGGGTACAACAGTAATATACTCATTACATGAAGAACCAAGGCATGTTGAAGCCATACCCAAAGAGAAAGATGGAAACGTTCTTCTTCTTACTTCCTTTCTGAGGTCCCCAACAAACATTTGGAAGGGGTTGCATGTTAGAATTCCGAATTTGCCAAATTTGAAAAAAGCTCTCAGAAAGGCAAGTAAAACAACCTTGACTGTATTTAGGGGTCTCCTATTTATGTGATGGATACCAAAAGGATTATAATTTTTTTAAAAATTAAAACCCTAGGCTTGTGCTGATCCCTTGAGTTGTAAGGCATTTCCAGAACTGATAAGGCAGGAATAAGGCCAAAAGTCAAGCAACAAATCTCATGGCACGACCATCATAGGGTACTGTTAGGGTGGATTTCTAAAATCAGCCCTGTTGGGAGGAACCCTATTTATAGTGAACAGGAAATACACTGAGCTGTAACACAATCAAGGTAGGCAAGCGAGCGGTCATGGCTCAGTCTCAGATTTGTTGCTCAGTCTCAGGAAAAGTGTGACAGTTGTGTAGATGGGGGCCAAACATGACCATCATACCCCCCACACGACTCTGAACACGAAAGCAGAGAAACGGCAGATGTGCCTCACTCTTAGGCCCATCACCACGATCCTCAATGTATCGCAGGTCTGAGAAGCGTTATTCTGTCAGACAGCCATTCAGACCATACCCAATCGATGATTTGGACGATATGGAAATGACATTGATCGAGTAAGTCGACTAACTGCAAAACCAGAGATTATTGACATCATCACTGACATCACGACATAGCCACATTATACATGAAGTACATATACATCCATTCACAAAGTTACACAAACATGTACTCATTTATTGCATATAGGCACGAAGCACATGCTTATGACCCATGTAGGTAGATGACAGATTCACATGCTTATCTTTATACTCATATCTTTCGCCAAAGTTAAAACCGCAAGATGCAAAGTATTTCATACATTTAGCTTGCACATGCTTGACTGCTACTAACATGGAGAAGCCATAAGGAATGATTTAGACGCTATAGGTCTCTGAAATGGATGACAAAGGTGACACAGGCTTCTAGTACATGGAAAAGCTTACATGAGCACCACAGCCAGAGGCAAGCAGAAACGAGGCACTCAGCGAAAGAAAGAAATGCGGAGACGGAATGTTCCAGTTACCAAGACAATGATCCACCTGCAGAAAATCAGGCTAAAATCCTCATAATTACAAGCAGACATCTTTATTTCATGGTCTCCACACACGTGACCCAGCTGAACAGGACAATGCCCTTTCAACCAGGGTAGATGAAGAGGACTGCTCCCATTGAACCACAGAGGAAAAAAGCTACAGGTGTTGCCCACAAGCTGCTAACTGAATGCACTCTCCCAGGTGTAGGTGATCAGAGATGGCAACATTAGGGAACACCTCACACCTCCATGTTCATTCCCTATGCCTTGAACAGGCACACTCAGTCTGGTAACCCAGGGATGGGAGGACACATTCTGCCCAATCCAGATTCACCTTTCATGTGGGGGATATAATTTGTTGCAAGGGCCAATGGTCTCTCTGCAACATTGTAGATTGATACTAGTAGAGGTGTTCCTAGAATGAGCCACTAGATGTGTATTTGTATTTTGTATTTTATTTGTATTTGTATAGCGCACCAGGCCCAACGGCATCCGGGCGCATATCTTGGAGCAATAAGGGTACAACACAGTAATAGTTACAGTTAGAAAACGTGAAAGCAAGGAGAGGCAAACACAACACAGTGTGCAGTGTATACAAAATAAAAGAATTAATAAAGGTGAGCACTATATATATACAGTAGCATTATACACAATATATAATATGATATGTAGCAATATCTACAGTTAGCATATAGACTATAATACAAACGCTAGGCAGGTAGCAAGCAGAGAGGTCATGAGGTGGCGGTGGTGAAAGGAGTTTAGGCTTGTGTAGTGGATAACCAAAGTTTTTTTTTATAGCTTGAATAAGGACTGAGAATGTTCGGATCTGATGGTTAATGGAATTGATTTCCAAAGTTTAGCGGCAAGGACTGGGAAGCTTGCACCCCCGCTTTCTGCAGTTTGTATCTAGGGATGGTCAGGCAGTGTGCTTGTGCAGATCTAAGTAGCCGGGTAGGCGAATAAGGAGAGAAGTGGGAGGCTAGATAGATGGGAGCCTGGTTGTTAAGACATTTGTGTGTGAGGGTGAGAGATTTCAGAGCAATTCTTTGTGTTACTGAGAGCCAGTGTAGACTTCTCCTTGTTTCGGAGATGTGTTTGGATCTGGCGATGTTGAGGGCAGCTCTAATGGCGTTATTTTGGGTAACCTGGAGTTTATTAAGGTTACATTGATTAGTCCTTAGATATAAGGCATTACAGTAGTCATGTTTGGACATAACCAATGTCCTGGCCAGAGTAGTGCAGTAGTGCAGTTCTGTGTGGTTAGGAAGGGGCAGCAAGCTGTAATAAGCTTATATGTATAGGCAGATGCAGAGACAACGGAATTAGTTTGTCTATTAAGTGATATTGTGGAGTCAAGGTAGATTCCTAATGTTTTGGTGTCAGTGGCGACTTTAATGGAGTTGCCGTCAATCTTGAAGGTTTTGAAGGAGGGGTCAAGTCTGTTCAGTCGGTGTTGGGAGCCCAGGATGAGGAGCTCTGTCTTGTCATCGTTGAGACAGAGCTCATGCTGGGCCATCCAGGCTTGGATGACTTGATAGATATCGTTCAGGGCTTTTGAGTCCACTATGTAATCACCTGTGATAGGAACGAGTATCTGGGTGTCGTCAGCGTAGTTAGTATAGGTGACACCCAGATAATCAAGAACACGAACAGAGGTTTAGTGAATACATTATAGAGCGTTGGTGAGACGCAAGAGCCTTGGGGCACCCCACAAGGCACCGGTGTAGGCTCTGCCGAGGCAGTAGGCGAGAATACCCTCATCTGTCTGTTGTTCAAGAAGGAACTGATCCATTTGGGGGCTTTTTCAGAGAAGTGGGCCGCTGATTTCACGTGACGGCAGAGGATTTGATGGTTGACCAAATTGAATGCTGCCGATAAATCGAGGAGTAATAATAAGGCCATTTTACCATTGTGTTTTATGTCCTCAATTTGAGTTTTAAGATCTAATAGGGCTGTTTCCATCCCATGTTTAGGTCGGAAGCCAGATTGTTTTGTGCCGAGAAGATTGTTGGTTTCTAGATACTTCTGGATCTGTATACGCTGTCCTATCCAAGGGTTTCAATAAAAATGGGACCATGGTGATAGGCCTGTAATTGGTTGGAATACTGGGGTCCAAGGTAGTTTTTTTTAGCAATGGGATGACACATCCATCCTTGAGGTTATCAGGGACAATGCCCGAGTGAAATGAGGAATTGATAAAGGCGGTGATGAAAGGGGCAAGTTCATGAGCAGATTCCTTAATGATAGGGGCAGGACAGGAGTCACCCTGACAATTGGACGGTTTCAACTTACTAATGATGCTTTCTACCTCAGGGATGGTAAGAGAATACCTCTGCCAGAGATGAGAGGCTGATGAAGTCTCAGAAGAAATGCTTGCCTGTTAAAGCTAAGAGGCTGATGTCATTCATGAAGAAAAGCTTGCCAGTAAAAGCTACGTTAATGTTACTTTTGAAGAAGCACTTGCTGGCGCAAGCGAATGGGCTGGTGTTGCCTATGAAGAGGAGCTTGAAACTGAAGCCAAGAGGTTGGTGTCACCAGTGAAGAAACACCTAGCTGGTCAAATTAATAGGTTGGAGCAGGCTTGCCTAACAATGCAAAAAGACAGCGAAAAACTTGAAATGAACAAATACCTGTAAAATCCAAGAGACTGATGTAGTGTATAAAGAAACACGTGTCTGTCAAAGGCAAGAGTCTGCTGTAGTCTCTCAAGAAACACGTGCCTATGTGTCAGGAGAAATCTTATGGGTTGTGTTATTTATTTTTATTTTATTTATCGTGCAACAGTGAGGGAACATGGGAATGAAAATCAATTAAAACAATGAAGGATAGAGGCGGACCTACTAGGCCTTGTGAGCATTCAGAACATGCAAGTGCAAAGAGAGGAGAGGGGAGGGGAGGAAGGAGTGGGGGTAAGTGCTCGGTGTGCCTGTAGGGAAGTGCTCGGGAGTGAGCAGCTGTAAGTGCCTGGGTGAGTGATCAGCTGCCAATAAATAAATAAGTGCAGGCCTGCAGTGGCATAGGGCAGTGGGTGCCAAGGAAAGTGCTGGGAGTGGGCAGGGCCAATGGCAATTGGGAGGGGGAGGCCAGGGCCCACACAAAAAAAAAAAAACGTGATGTAAACAAGCTTTCCTCCCTGCCATAGCTGTGGCTGAGCTGTCAAGGCACGGTGCTCCAGAGGTGGCTGGAAAGCAGTGTCTGCATACGTTTCAAGCTCTACATCTACTTGATCTACTATTGCAAGCAAGAACTTGTATCTACATTTAGCATATATAATGAAAAAACATTGTTAAAGGGACGTTATGGTTACAAGTAAAACCTCAAGAATTCACCAGTTATGGTAAGCTAAGCAACCATAACTCGCACCACCACCGTGTACTGCTAAAACGAACACCCAAGACATCAAAGCTGACATCACACATGTCATTGATGACATCACTGATGACATCACATATCTGGGCCACTTGTTTTTGTTCACTGACATATCTAGGCCAGGCGGTTTTGTTCACTGACAGTCAGAATATTAAGGTGCTATACATCTAGACGTAAACCTTGTCATTTGTTCTTAAACTTTCCTTAGGGTTTGGTCTCAGCTCATGGTGCACATACATGGGGCAATAAGCAGGCCTCAACCACACAATTCATTTGTATACATGAAGATAAACCTATGTTAATGAACATTTTCTGGTGAGGCTGTTTCTTCCCTCCTTACTTTAGTTTCCCTGTATGTGCCTCTGATTTAAATGCATTGTGGGTCTTCATATGTATTGTTTGTACTAGCACAAATGTGTAGTAAGTCTTGAATTGTTAGCTAGTTATTACATGTTTAACATTACCCAGAACTCTGACACAGTAGCATTCATTATTTTACTATCCAAAATTACGAGATTATAAATATTGTACTTCTTTGGTGCATCTGCAGCCATTGCCTATGTTTATATATGATTAGGTTCCTGTGTTAACAACAACACTCCAATACAATGTTGTTTAGATGAGTATATTCTTTAATAGATTAAGTACTTCACGATAGGTCTCCCGATCACCCCTGACATCTTGTTACCAACATTATAAACACAACCCCTTGTAGGGACTTTTCATCAAAATTAATTTCACATGTGATGTCATCAATGACATTTGTGATGTCATCTTTGATGTCCTGGGTGTTAGTCTTAGCAGTGCACGGTGGTGGCATTAGTTATAGTTGCTTAGCTTACCACACTGGTGAATTTCTGAGGTTTTTTGGTTTTACTTGTAACCATAACATCCCTTTAACAAAGCTTTTTCATTGAATTTCGTGGGTTTTTATCAGTGCATGATATTTTCCTACAACTTACTAATATCATACTTACCCCAATATAGCAACATTTTTGTCCAGTTTACAAAGTTGCACCTTAAAACTCTGCCATTTCCCACCTTGTAGCATCATTTTTAACACTTCTATACACTTTTTCCACAGTTTCTGCATCCTTCGACACCCGTGAAGGTTTGATATCATCACAGACCTTCCGAACAGTGCCACGTGACTATGCGCTCGCGCGGGGCATGATGACGTGTCCGCACATCGCTATCGGTTCTGTGCTTCGAGAACAGTTCGGAAATGCATTTTCTACTGATCTAGGAACTTTAAAGCTAAAAATGTACCCTTGCACAGCTCCTACACCTATACTTACTCATTATCCATAAACAATCTCGTATAAAACACATACTTGAAAGAATATTAGCAAAACTGCTATTTATCTTAAAATGGCATCAGCTATTGCCATCCCTCCTCCACAAGAGCCACCTCCACCGCCAGCTGGAGGACCTACACAACTAAAAAAGTGCAGTACTTTCAAAGACAATGAAGAAGACCAAGAAGATGAGGTAGAGGAAGTGCCTACCTCTAGCACCCAGAGAGAATCATGGTTGTAGAATTATTTACCACTGTTGGGAATGTACCAAAGGCTAAAGCTACACAAGTGAAATGCGCTGAGTGCAACTTTGTACTCAGTCATGGACTACCTGGACAGAATTCCTACGGGATCACCTCCATGCGCCGCCACACCAACTCCAACCACCGCAATGCTCTCAGAAAGGTTGTTCCTTTCTTAGCAAGTAGTAGGCTGTATTCCTCCACCTCACCTTCCTCAATCAATACTGTAACCACACAGCCAACTTCTGTGGGACACAAAATCCCACCAGCTACCTTGCAAGCAATAAAAGAGACTGTTGATCCATATCTTTCGAAGTCTACAGTCCTCTGTATATACTACAGCACATCACTCTGCAGGGGCAAGCAATTTCGAAGTGCTTTTGAAGCTGTAATCAAGGAGCATGAGAAACACTGACCGCTACCATAGAAGTAAAACAGGCGCAACATCTTCCTCTGTCCACCTGCCCCTCCATTTTAATGCTTGGTGCCTCTTCCCTCATTTCCCTCCCCACCTTACGTTCCAATCTTTTCTGAAAAAAAGAATACATCAAAAAACAACAAAAGAAAGGTTCCTTTAGGAATCACCTTTCACAGTTAAAAAATAGAACAAAAATAAATTGTATAGACTCCATCTACTTTACATTTCTCTGTAAAGTACATAGACTCAATAAGATTTTCCAACATTTCCATTAGCATTTTGTGTTATGCTAATTGAAATATTGTGGCGTTCATCCCCCGTTCCAGCGACTGGAATGGGTATAATGACCCGGCAGCCCAAGTTATCGGCCCAAGCGAAGCGAGGGCGGATAATGAGGGCTCCAAACCATCATCCCTCATTCCAACCCCTGCAATGCGGTATGAAGGCCATTAGCACCTCGGGTTCCCAAAGCGGGAACCCCGGGTGCTAAAAAAAAGGATTTTTCTTCTTACACCAGGACGCCTGCGATGTCCCCCTGTAGGAAGGAAAATCCTTTTTCAAAATGGCCCCCATGGAAAAGGAAGGCGGGGCTCCGTACAGAGCCCCTCTTCCCTTTCCATGGCAGTCTGCAGAAGGCAAAGAGAGAACCCTACGACCATATTACCACAAGCACATTTTTTTCCCTTTCAAACCTATCCCACTTTCGAATAACTTTACCACATAGCCGATCCCAGGAGGACATGGGCACTTTAACCCCATTTGTCGAGCCTCGTGATCATGGCCATTAGCCAGATTGTCCGGGTCATGACCTTATGGCATGACCCGGACAATATGGCCACTGCCCATGGCCACAGGCTATACCTCAGTCACCAAAGGTATATCACTATTTTTTGTACCTACATTATGACACTTGTCAAAAAATAAAACATGAGCAAAACCATGCTTTAAGGTCCTTTCCAATGCTCCTTACATGAGTTTGCTGGAAATCCACCCATGTTTTATTTTTTTCAAAAGTGTCAAAATGTATGTACATACAATAGTCATGTAACTTAGCCCCCACTTGACAAAATCCATTCAGACTTTATACAAACATTCAAGGTTGCGTCTATATCTTTCTGAAAACCTTTGTCCACATTCGTCAAACGGTAACAAAGTTATAAGCCGTCTAAAAATGTTGAGACTCCCCCTTTTATATAGCTCTCACTTGTCAAAATCCCACCAAACTTTACAAACACATTTTTATCTAGTTCTAAAATATTTTTTCAAACCTTTGTGTAGATTTGTCAAATGGTGCCACATTTCTAAGCCTTTACAATATTCTGAGATCCCCCCCCCTTAATTTCGTTCCCTCTTAACAAAACAGCTCCACACTTTCCAAAAGCATTCAGAATAAGGTCTAGAATAAATTTCCAGAATTTCATACAGTTCCATTGAGTGGCACCAAAGTTATAAGCCATCCAGCCACTGCTTTTCATCAACCCTGTAATGCAGAAACAGGCATAAATGCTCGTGAACATCTGAAGGGTTTGCGAACATCACAGGACTGTATGAGAACATCAGGATTGTTTGCGGATTGCGAGGATGAAAAAGACCAGTTTTTGGCTTCTTACGGCCATATCCCATGCCATCCTCATCACCCCTCACACTCCCACCAGAGATTGTTTGATACGTTTGACAAGTGCAATGTTGGGTTTTTTAATATGTTTTTACCGCGATGTTCGCGGACATCGACGGCTGTCTGTTAATCCAACATAGCGGGCGTTTTCAAAAATCTGACGCACTTTATGCTTTTCTTCATCCAATCAGTGGGCGCGTCACATCACCCTCTAGGCCAATCGGATGACTGTCCGTGGACCGAACAGGGAAGTGAGGCTGCGGAACGAGCCCAGATATCACTCATTCTTTTTTACCTACTTTTGGGCTGTTTTAAAAAGAACTACTGGATGGATTACAGCAAATTTACAAAAGCACGCTTTCGGGACCAAGCCGCCACTCCTGCTGCAAATTTGGTGAAAATCTGTCCAGTAGTTTGGGCTGTAGACGTGAGCAACATTATTTTTCCCTTGCATCTATTGAAAAAATAGAAATCTTGGGACCCCTCCTACAACTTTGCCACTCCCTCACCCCTTGACGAAACCTCACCAAACTTCCCAGAAAAATTCTGACTGGACCATATACTTTCTTTTGCAGAGTCTGGTAAGGATTCGTCGAGGGGGGGAAAGGTTATAAACTGCCCAAAAAGGGCTCTTCCTATGGGTTGAACAACTTAAGCATAGCTACAGGGCTACTTATGTAGGCCCTGTAATATGATATGATATATGATATGTCATTTATAACGCCCCTGTAAGCAAGTGTTTGTAGGCGCGACAAGACAAGGGAGGGAAAACAGATGGAGGACAAGCGATCTTACTAGGCCTTATATTGTAACCAGCGCAGCACGTCTCTCAGCAAGTGCAAGGAGGCAAGGGACCGTAGAGGTTACAGTTACAGCCCCTAAGTGCGTGGTAGGCCTGTAGGCAGTGCAGGAGTGACTGATCATGAGAGAGCCTGGTACCAGGTGAGACTCTGATGGTAGCAACGCAGCTAGTCAGTGCAGCAGACGGATCGGTCAGGTAGGTCAGCAGGGGAGGGAGAGAGAGAGAAAGCAGAGGAGAAGAGGAACGTTTTGAGCTGCTTCAGGAACTTCAGGTGATCTATCAGGGAGGCCATTGCAGAGGGAGGTAGGCACCTGCAGAAGACGAGAGATCTACCACCCACTCTCTGTCTGGAGAATTGTCTGACCCTTAGAGAGTTGGAGGTAGCTGAGCGAAGGTCTCAAGAAGGAAGGTATTTAAGAAGAAAGCGTTGGGTGCAATTTGGGCCCTGACCCAGTAAGCCTGGTGGACAATGCAAAGGGTCTTGAACTTGATCATTGCAGCCAACGGGAGACAGTGGAGAGATTTCAGGGCTGGAGAGATATGGTCCCTGGGCTTAAGGCAAAGGATAACTCTCGCAGTTCTGGATTAGTTGCAGAGGGCAGAGAGTAGAGGATGAAAAATTGAGAAAGAGGCTGTTGCAGTAGTCCAGCCTAGAGAGAACCAGGGCTCTGAAGACAGTGAGCTTCTTGGGGAAGGTGAGCAAAGGGAAGAGTACCTTTGATGAGGTTGGACTTCTTGGCGACATCCAAGATGTGAGGAGAGAAGGAGAGAGTGGAGTTCAAGATGACACCAATGTTTTTTGACACACAGGAAGGCGAAGTAAGAGGGGTCAAGGAGGGCAGCCAGAGAGGGAAAGCAGGAGCAGGTGTCCCAATGAGAAGGATCTCCGTCTTAATGTCATTAACGCAGAGATCGTTGGAGGCACACCAATACTGAATTGTGGATAGACAGTTGGGAATGAATGAGGAAGGAGAGCAGGCTGAGGGGAGTGTGAGAAACCTGAAGGTGTCTCACCCGCTAGTCCGTTGGGATCTGTCAACCAGGAGGACAGGACACAGCCATTGCTATTGGACCCAGTTCCTGGGGGTGGACCAGTGTGGGAGGATCACCTGGATGGGGGTCTTTGGGGAGTGGGACACCGAAGGGCGAGATGCGGTATCCCCTTCCTTAAAACACCTTTTCCACATCCAACCAGGTAGGATACCTAGAAACTCAACGCTCGCCCTTCTTCGACACAAACACTTTCTCATGAATAGTTAATCGGGAGTGACAATGGACTAACACCAGAGACTTATACCTGACATGTCCCAACACAAGGGTCAGGCAGAGTCAGGCAATTACTGATAATTACACACACCGTACTTCCATCACACTTCCTCACACGGTTAAAAGATGGAGCACAAAAGCACACTCTGAGCAGGCCAAAACGCACAAGTAAGCAGAAATTCCGAGATGGCAGTTTAAACTGAGGAGAAAGGCGGGCGAGATCAGAGAGGATGACACTGATGGAATTACCCTAGCCCTTTTCAACACAGAACCGCGACTTTCAAGAAGCCCCAAGGAAAAGAAACATAAGACTGGGAATTGCAGCTGGCGAACAGTGTAGCATGAGTCAAAGGTTCACGGGACCCTCCCGCATTGATAGCCACAGTGGGAAGAAGTGATTCACACTGTGGTACTGTCCTTGACTCCGACGGCAAAGCAACGCCAACAAGTTCAGCACAGCAGGTGAGTTGGAGAAACTGATAACAGACCGGACTGTGTTGTGCTAAAGGTTGCAAGCGGCAACATTGTATGAAAAAAATGAACTTGTATATAATTGAACTTTGTAAAACCGAAATATGTTTCATATACAGACTGGTCCAGCGCCACGTGGGTGCTCACTTGAAGGTCTCTGTTTGGTGCCCCCCCTGAGCTGGAAGAATTATTGAACTGTGAAATCAAAGTGGTCCTACACTGGGTTACGCTGATTCCCGTGCACATTTTAAAGTCTTCGATTGTCCGTAAACTGAAATTGGTCTGAGCCCGGCAGAGGGGGACTAATTGTAGAAAAGGGGTCTGAGCCTGGAAGAGCGGGATACTGGGTTAACAGTAACACACCGGAGAAAACTGTTGTATGCGTGGACCCGACTGAGGTAAGCCTACAAATTGAAGTTGGTCTGAACCTGACTGAGGGAGGCTAATGATGAAAGAAGGATCGGAGCCCAGCTGAGGGGGATCCAGGGTGAAGAGTTACCGGCCGAAAGCGGGTGAAAGTGTGCGAATCGCAGTGCGAAAATCGCAGCAAAACCCGCGCACAGCGATTCATGGAAGTCCGTGTGCGTGTAAATCCCAGGATGAGCGCCAAAATTCTGCGTGGCACACGCTGGCGCACACGTCTCCAAACAGCGTGCGCTACGCGCACAGTGAAATTGCACATGGCGCGTCGCACACAACAAAAGTAGGAGGAACAGAGGGCGTGACACGCGGAATGGGGAACAACGTGTGAAAATATGGGCGTCACAGGGGAAGTACAGAAGGCAAATGCACGGAACGCCCACACGCACGTTCAAAACACGTATTCATGGATTCGAACGGGGCTAACACGTGTGCCAAAAAAGACGCGCTAATCCGGAAACACATACGCCAGCAGGAAGCAGGCGTACGTGGACCAGCGCAGCATAAAAGTGCGCGCAAACAACAAACAAGCTCAGATGCCAGGATGAATGTACTGTTCCTAGCAGCAGCGGTCGTGGGATACTGCAGGAGGAGGAGGAGGATCGTCAGGCCCAGAATTTTCACACCCAGAACCAGCCTTTTTGGGATGCCTGATGACCAGGTGTATGGGAGGTACAGGTTTCCACCTCACATAATACTCAACCTGGTGAGTGAGTGGGAGGATGACCTCACATCACCCACCCTGTGCTCCCAAGCACTCAGCCCCCTGGAGAAGGTCCTCAATGTACTGCACTTCTTGGCCACTGGATCATTTCAGCGGACAAGTGCTATAGTGGGGGGGGGGGTGTCACATGCCATGCAGTCACGCTGCCTACACCAGGTCTTGGCCATCATGACTGCACGCCCATCAGTCCGCAGGCACATATGCCTACCCAGAACACCTGCAGAATGGCAGGCTGCCATCCAGGATTTCTACGGGGTGGCACAATTCCCCAAAGTCCTAGGTGCCATTGATTGCACCCATGTGGCTCTACGTCCCCCCAGGGCATCAGAGCACATCTATAGAAACCACAAGCACTGGCATTCCATCAACGTCCAGGTAGTATGTGATGCCAAGGGAATCATCACCTCAGTATATGCCAACTATCCAGCGTCCACCCACGACAGTTTCATTTACAGAATGTCAACCCTAAACCGGGATCTAGAAGCTGGGCGTCATGGCGATACATGGCTGCTCGGTGAGTATAAATGCCACAGCACATGCATGCATGTCAGATACTGAGTAATGTCACAACCCCACTAATGATACCCATCACCACCTCCCCAGGGGACAGTGCCTACCCTCTGAGCACCCACATGATGACGCCAATTTCGGAACCCCACCACGCCACGCGAGGTAAGATACAACACAGCCCACATTGCAACCCGGGGCATAGTGGAGCGCACATTCGGAGTGCTCAAGTCACGCTTTCGCTCCCTTGACCGTTCTGGCGGGCAGCTGTTATACGCTCCTCCAGTAGTGTGCAGGATCATAGTGGCAGCATGTGTCCTGCACAACGTTGCAACACACCGGGGCCTTCCTGTGGACATGGTGGTGCCCCCACATGCACGGCCGATGCGCATGGGAGGGGAAAGGGAACGGGGTGAGGCAGCCCGTACGCAGCTGGTGGCTAATTACTTCACCTAAAATCACACCCCTGTGGAGTGCACACAGCCCTGGCACATACCATCTGACAATCAATGATGATGACATAAGGGACAGTCAACTTTCACAACCATACCAGCCTGAGATTGGTCACCTGGAAGTGTTACATTGTGTGCATCCCTACCTACACAAACACCACCAATGCTGTGTCAACAAAAGACACACTTCTATGCTGCTAAATTCATTACCCCCTTGCAAAATACAACATGACAACAGTGCCATGTCACCCAACCCCTCCCCAGCACCGCCACCCAACACACCATGGCATTTCATGCTATGTGAGAGCAAACAAAGCAATCCCCAAAACCTGACACAAGTGTCACAAAGTACAGTGTCCCTAATGGAAACAGGCCACACACAATATGCTCCCAGTAATGTAGAACTAACAACACACATGACCAAATACTTACCAACAATACAATGCAGCTACACAACCTCAAACATAGCAAAAACATGACAGTACTAAGTTAAAGTAGTGGTAGTCTTACAACCTGATTATGCCAGCACATCGACCCCTTCCAACTGTACAGTGTTGCTGCCACGCAAATGTGTAAGTGCACTGCTTTCAACATGAACTACACCTCCAAAGTAGACAGCCTTGTGAAGACATGAGGAATGAACCTGCAAATTAGGAGGAAGACATGGATGCACAAGCACATATCAATACACCATGCAGTGTACAATACAACAACAATATCCACTAGGAATGTATACACAGTATTGACTACAGACTACCCACACAGCTCATGGGAGTCCAACGTCACTGTGTAAGTCACTGCCACTTGGGCACACCCTTTGCAAGCCCATGGAAACGGGAAGCAGGAGGGGTGTGTGTCTCACGAACCCAAGCATCTAACCCAAACTCAGGACAAGCCTGCATGTGCCCAGCCGGAATACAGTGGATGCCCACGGGAGCCATACAAGGCAACACACTGTAAAAAAAAATCAAAAATCAAAAATCAAAAATGGCCATGTGGGGGCCGGGGGGTGGGGGCAGAGGCCACCCAGGAGGTCCGAGGACAGGGTGCGCACCAACAGCCACCTGTGTGGATGTTGGGAAAAAAAAACACCTCATGGGCTCATGGCCTGCACGGCTATGCCAATGTGGGAGAACTGCTGCTGTCGCTCTCATCACCCTCTGCTGCTGCTTCAGGACGTGGTGGTGCTATGGGAGGCAGCCCACGCAAAACCCTGGTATGGTCCTCCATGGCAGCAAGCATGCGGGTGTGGAAGGTCTCGTTCTGGAGGATTATAGTGCAGAGATCCCCATGCAGCACCTGACATGATGCCCGGATCTCCTCCCGAGTTGCCTGCATCTCAGCTGAGAGCGAACGTGTGAGCCGCTCCAGCTGCTGTTCTGTCCTCAAGTTAGTGGAAGCCTCAAGGTCAACAAGAGTCTCCCTGAGGTGATGGAGTTCTACCCTCAGGGCTTCCCTGTGGCCCTGGGACTCTATTGATATCGATTGGCATAGAGTCTCCAGTGCCGCCCGTCTGTCCCTGTTGGACGCCAACATGTCCTCCCTGTGTGATTGGCAAATGGAGTCTGTTGCCTGCTGTAGTTGCTCCATCTGGCTTTCAGGGGGGACAATGGAAGTGGCCACCCTCTCCATTGCTTGAGCCATCATCTCAACTGATGCTGCCTGTTGGGTTGCCATACCGTACATGGATTGTTCCCATACGGTATTGCCTGGTGGCATACGGCCACCGTGTCGGCGGGCACCACACCTGTTTGGGACAAGGCGATCTGTGCCTTGCTGTGCCGGCACTGCCTGAGGCTGCAGGACTACATTCCCCCACGGATCTGCTGGCCCAGGAACAGGATCAGATGTTGTGGAGTGTGACCGTGCATCCGTAACTGCCAAAGGCGGACTTACCAACACTGACATCCCCATAGAGAGTTCTAGCCTGGTGCAGGTGGGTTGGACAGAACAGAATCCCTGCCAGAAACACTTACCTGCGACGGCACATAGGTCTCGTCATCCTAATCAGCACCTGAATAGAGGTCTGGGAAGGTGCACCCAGAGACACCCGTGGACATAATGGTCTGCAGCAAGATTGGGTTCTCACCCACCACCACACCACGTCCCCCACTGGTGCCCGGTCGTGCCTGAGATGGCTCCTGGGTCTGCACCATCTCCTCAACCTCAACAGCATCAAGCGCGTCATCCTCTGCAAAAACATGAAAGACAAAAAATGGAAACAGGCATTAGCACCATAGCACACAAATAGGCCTGACAAGCTACAGAACCAGTACATGATTTACACATGTCCCACATGACTATAACCCTCCCATGCATGCACTGTCACTGAGTTGGAAGGGGAGGCAAAAGGCAGACACTGATGACACCAAGATGGAAGAGCAACACATTTGCTGCATGCTGGGTAGCACTGCCATCACACATTGGCATGTGAGTGGCATGTCCAATACACATACATGACACATGCCATCACACAGATGGCATGTACCATAGCCATGGTACATTCCACAAGTACATCCATATGTCAGTGAATGAGTACTGTCAGCCATGCATGTGAGATGGACATGATGAGATGAAAAATGCTACATAGTGTGACAAAATACGCATGTGCCACACACTGAAACACATCCAGTGTACAAAAATACAGTGATTGCAGGCCGATGTACACATCAATGGTTGTGCACTTCAACATGACAGGAAACAACTATCATGTTCCACATTCAAACAGGCCCCAAAAATGTATGTGATCAGGCCAATACTCAATCAGCCTGAATGGTCAAATCATTCACCTAACAAGGTAACACATGTGGGCCAATGTGGGGTTCATCAATGACAGAAGCATGTCACAAATGTGACAATAGGGCTGAGGAATGCGTAGCAAAAGTGGGAGAAGTGAAACAATCAGCCTGAACGGACACTGAAAAATAAAAACAATGTTGTTGCAAGATGCCACTTCAAGGGCAACTGCCGTAATGTTGTGCTAAATTACTACTGTGGGCAGAAGGGATATTGTCACACCCAAATCCAAGGCCGCTGAATGTTTTGGATGAAGCACATGGGTGACCCATACCACCCAGGCACACACAACCTCACCTGGCACTCAATCAGAACCCGTCACCCAAACAACATACACATGCATTACACACACATGCATGGGCACTCACCGGACAATGCATCATAATCAGGTAGCTCTCCCACACCTTGGATCTGTTCCTCTGTGACGAAGGCCCCAGCAACAGACTCACGTTCAGTGAATTTGTTGTACTCTTGTGGAGACCCACCGCCAGTCACCAGAGTAGCGGCATGATTTGAGGCCAGCTTGTTCTTTGCTCTGCGTTTCAGGTAATTCCACTGCTTGTAGCAATCATCAGCTGTGTGCCTCACAAATCCAAGGGCACTTATGCGGTCCGCGATGATCTGCCAGTGTGCCCTACGTTGACCAGGTGTGGTCTTGCACCCTGCAGTCACCAACATTTCACGGCTATGTGCCGACACATAGGACACAAGTGCATCAAGTTCTGCGTCATTAAAGCAAGGCTTCCTTGACGTGCCGGAGTGTGTAGCCGTGTCTGGGGTCTCAGCCTGTCGTGCCAGAGCACCCTTCTTCCTCTTCTTTAAAGGTGGCGCGGAGCCAGAGTGGCTTACGCCGCTCTGGTCAGTAGGGGCAGAATCACCGGTGGACTGGGTAGTAGGAGTGTGGGAATGCACAATGACCATAGGTCTTTATGCAGGCATTGGTTGCAGGGTAATGTTGGCAGGGGGAACGTCAGTTTGATGGACCTGGACTGACACTGTCCTGGCTGGGAGAGTCAGAGCTGGGGTGGATGGAGCTGCAGCTGCCCCTGCAGCCTCCCCACCCTGCATACTTGGGGCAGCAGATGACATAGCTGCCCCACATCCACGTGGCTTTGTGACAACAATTTGCACCGCCACACGTGGCCTAGACTTGCTGACCTGGAAGTCAGCCTGGGAGTCATCCTGTGCCAGGTCAGGTGCCACAATGGGCTGGTCCAACAGGGGCTGGGATGGTGTCAACCACGTTTCCCTCAACCATGGGGGGGGCATGGGTGTCCCTGATTGTTCCTCCACACATGGGGGTATAGGGGCACCCTGCAAATCTCGGCAACGTCCCCTATCGCGCCCACCACGCCCACCTTTTGAAGGTCGGCCACCTTTGCCTCCCTTACTGCTTGGTCGCCTCCCAACCATGGCACTGATGTTGTTGTGCATATGGGAGTTGCAGTAAACTATTGTCCTGGGCAATTGGGGGTGAAAGGGGTAGGATACTACATGGAATTCGTACCCTAGTGCTCTAACAAGGCTGTCTGTGACACCTGGGGGAAGATGACGGGTCACGCAATGCACAGGCAGCCCAAAATAAAAAATAAACGTGCACACAACCCCTCGTAGACCACGTGCGTGAAAAAATGAACCCGCACTACGCTGTGGCACCCAGAAACACAAAAATAAGCGTACGCGTAATACACGCAGCCTACAATGACCTCTGAAGGGGAACGCAAAACACAAGGCAAGCACAGTTGCTAAGTACGTGCGGAACTCACCGTCTGCCTGGAAAAAGAACGTGAAAAATATGCGTGTGCGCGCGTTGGCAACACCCCCGCCAAAAGAAGAATTGTACGTTGTCTGAGGAGACAGGACAAAAGGAGAAGTGAACTCTGTTTGAGGAAACAGGCCCAACAAAAAATCAGAAAAGAGCTGTCAGAGGTAACAGGGAGTACAAACTAGAAACGCTGTGAAGTAATCATGTGTGAACCGACAAGAAGTACAGATTTCACCCACTCGCTCTCCACGAGAAGCACGTACAAGGAAATGGCGTCCTGCACGTAGCTTTTAAACCGGCCCACACGTACACGTCAGATACGCGTGTACGTGGGCCCTTTCCTCCAATTACACGCGATGACACTCGGGCGTGCAGTTTTTCCACGTGTGCTCTGTCATCACGTGCTATGAGGGAAACGCCTGCGCGCGTAATGTAACTTACGCGCTTACGCGCTAAGGCGATGACACTCGTATGTGCAGTTTTTCCACGTGTGCTCTGTCATCACGTGCTATGAGGGAAATGCCTGTGCGCGTAATGTAACTTATGCCCTTACGCGCTAAGGGCCTTTGGTCCAATGAAATTGTGAGCGTGTGCTGATGCGCTTAAGTGCTAAGGCCCTTTCCTCGAATTACACGCTGACGAGCAATTTGTTTCACGTGCCAAATCACTCCGTATCAGGGTGGCCACGCGAAAACACACGGAAGACCACGCTCCTGCCCAGAAGGCCGAATTACTGCCCCCAAGAGCCCCGAGCACGCTCCCACCTGCCATCTGCTGCTGCCTGCTTGCCTGCTTGCCTGCTGCCCACGTCCCCTGCTATTTGGTGCCTGCACATCAGCCAGGGTTCCATTTGCTGTGTCCACCCCTGCTGGAATAGAAGACTCCCGACTGGGATACCATCGCTCCACAGCCCAGCCCCAGGACCCAGTTGCCCACCCACGCCTGCCTCGGGTGTCGCCATTTCAGGGCAAACACCATCTGAGACCACTGGCGATCCCCTGCCAAAGAGGCAGAGGGCCACCAGCTTTAGTGTGAAGGAAGTTGGTGTCCTGGTGGAGCATGTCCTGGGGCATTTTGATGCCCTCTTCGGAACATCATGCGCCAACAAGGAAGGACGGGAGAGGATCTGGGACGACGTAGTGGTTGCCATCAACACGGAGGGGGTGACAACCCGCGACATCAAGCACGTCAAGAAGCGCTGGGAGGTCTTCAGGTCCAGGACCCTCCTCAAGGCCCGGCGCCTCACGGAGGGGGGCCGGGCACGCATGAGTAACATCCAGATGAGGGTCCTGGAACGCGTAGGCCCAGTGCTCCACGCCCAGATCCTTCGGAGGCAGACCCGTCTGGAGTTGAGTGGTAAGTGGCCAAGCATTGCTGTGTGAGACAGGGCATGTTGCAGTGTGCTGGTAGTCTGATGCTTGCCTGTATGTGTGACATAGGCCATGTATGGATGTGTGTGTGCAGGGACATCATGGTCATGCATGTGAGACCAGTTATGTGTGAACCACATGGTTGGTGCATGTGTTTTAATGCAACATGGGGAGCTCTATGTGGAATGCACACATGAAAGCATGGCTGTCTCTGTTCCTGGACATGAAGGGGGGGTGAGGAATGGGTGCTGATGTCATGTACATGTATGGTGCACGTGTGTGTGTGTGCCTGAGAAGTGTGTGTGTGACTTTGAAACGCCATGGATGCATGTGACTTTGAAGGCAACATCTTGGTTTACAGGGGCCCTTCTACATGGATGTTGATGTTGATTGCAGGCGCCGGGACTGTTTCCGCATGTGTGTTGTGTGCATTCACCCATGTGTTGTGGAATGACAGGATGGAAGTGACATTTGACCGTGCCACTCATGTGTTATTGCTTCCTGTCTAGGGTATTTTGTACTGTACCCTGATGCTTGTGTTCTATGTCTCCCTCTACTCAGCGTCAAGTGAAGAAGAGGGCGGAGGCGGTGCTGTGGAGCCAAACGGCGGTGATGCCTCCACTGGGTGGCGACGCAAGGCCCAGCCACCCTCCCAGGAATTACCATCATCCGGGAGCGAGGGGGCTGGTGCTGCGTCTGCCACAGCGGCTGTGGCGGAAGGGCCGGGTAAGCCCCCACAGGGGCTTCCAATGGCGGAAGACGGTGTGGAGACATCCAGGTTGGTGGTCTCCACAGAGGAGGAGGAGCCCGCTACTGAGCCGCACATGGGGCCTGGTGGGGGTAGTACCACTGGTGCAAGTGGTGCAGTCCAGGGCCAGGGTCAGGAGGCAACACAGGTCACCGCGGAGGGGCCTGTGCATGTCACTGTCCCTGACCCTGTGACTGCACCAACATGCACCAGCAGGGAGGCCCCGTCCCAGGCCCGTCCGCAGGTAGGGGAGAGTGCCATGTCATCTGCCTTTCCACTACCTGCGGACGAGGAGTCCCACAAACGTATGGGCTCCGTCCTGGTTGGTGTCGCGTTGCGCACGCGTGTCATTCGTGATGACGTGCGTTCTTCCTGGACGGAGAACGCACGCCATCATGGAGAGCAGCATTTTGACGTGGCACTGCTGGGAGGGGCCCTGGTTGGTGGGTTCCTACATGTGTCGCGCACTCTGGCGGACCTCTCCTCCTCTGTGGCGACTATGCGCCAGTCGTTCTCCTGACCGTATTCCAGCCCAGATTCCACCAGGGCCCCCTGTGGACCTGGCCCGACCAACACAGCCAGCTTGGTGGAGCTCACATCCCTGCCACAGTCGGGAGTCGGCGGCCCAGCAGGGGTGGACACCACAACTGGAGACCAGCTGATGGAGGATGTGCAGGCACCATCAGACACGGCACATGGACAGCAGCAGCAGGAGCAGGCTCTAGGTGGGAGCAATGATGGCTCGGTTCCATCAACATCGGAGGGGCAGGCATCGGCCAGAGGGCAGGAGGACCCAGGAATGGGAGTGTCTTCCATGTGTCACCGGTTGGGCCAGCAGATAGGTGCGGAGCGGCGGCGGGCAGAAGAGGCGCGGCTCACCATGGTCAGGGCGGAGTTCTCCATGTGTGTAACGCTCACCTGGTTCCCACGGAGGCGCGGCGTCGAAGGCGCAGAACTCTGAAGATGGACAGGAAGGGCCCCTCTATTCTGGCTTCCCTGGCTCGTTGGATACCCTCCTGTGCGTGAAAAGGGAGTATTACCAACTGTGGAACAATGCTCAAGCCTCCCACTCCCTTCCAACCCTCCACGATACCTCCTCCACGATTCCCCGTGAAGACTCACCTTAGGGTTTGGAAGGATGAGCTCTCCATCCTGCTTCTGATGCAGGGGCGCGTTGAAACCCAGTTACTTCACTGGATTGAGGATTGATGGGAGTTCAGGTAAGCTTGACTGTTCAGGTAAGGCGTTGTAAAAGTTCTGTTAAAAAGTTCAAGCTTAATAATAATGTTTGTTGTCTAATTGCAGCAAGCGCTAATGTCTTTTTCCCCTTAGGGGCCGGGGTTCGGAGTGCCGGAGATATGGCGCCGACCCGAAGTGAAACAGTTCTGGATGAGCGCTCAGGTAATGTCTTTGCATTCGCTCATTCAATGTCTTTGTCTTTTTTCCCCATAGGGGCCGGGGTCCGGAGATGCCAGGAAGCGGCAGGACCCGAAATGCAGTGGGAATAATCCAACAGGTAAGACTTAAAAGGAAACTGAGCTTTCCTTATTCCTTTTCTCCCTCTCACCTTTGTTCTTGTCTTTTTTCCTCTAAGCGCCGGGGCGTAGCTGAATCCGGAAGATCGCTGCTGAAGATGGAAGCGCCTTGCAAAGGTGAGTAAAATGCAGCGCTGCAGTGATCGAAACGAAATGCCTTTAAAATGATGTCTTCCTTTTCAGGGCCGTTGGAGAAATGACTCCGGGATGCAGATTTAGCAGGTAAGGGCTTTTCTGCTCCTATTCTCTTCCTTTCTCCCCTTGCAGGTGTTCCAGGGTGCTGACAGGCGTGGCTGAAGTCAGGATGCAGGAGCTGACACGGTGAGCGTCCAGCTGCTAGGTGCAGAACAACGTGAAGCATGTGTGGCTGTTCGGGTGGGGTTTAAATAGCCTTGGAAGAAGTTCCTGGTATGTATCCTTCCACCAATCAGGTATGTATCCTTCCCCGACCACACCCGGGTGGTGAAGTAGTCCTACAGGTTAAGTAGTCCCATTCAGGCCTCAAGAGGGCCTGGATGAAGCAGCAAGGTCTGCATCAGGTAAGTGTGCACCCAAGCACTTAAATACATATCCTCTTCTATGAGCCTGGCGCCTAAGGCGCCAGGACTGGGGTCCGCTATGAGCCTGGCGCCTAAGGCGCCAGGACTGAGTCCAAAGGGCCCCGACTTGGGCCCGCTGAGACTTCCCTGGGGAAAATGATGTCCGTCTCTGGGGTTGCTGGGCCCGGCCTGGCTCCTTAGAGGTAGGCATCATGACAATGTGTCGGGCTTTGAGGCGGGCAGAGTGCCTCGAGGCAACTCGCAGGGAGTTGGAACAGGCCATGAGTGCCTCCCTGCGAGACCTCGGGGCCAGGACAGAGGCCCGCCTCAGGCAAATAGACATGGAGTTCGATGATGCCCTGGCCGGGGACACCACAGAGTGAGCCGCTGGACTTGCCCGCCGCCATTGTATATAGTTAGATATTGTTAGGTTTCCTTTCGTTTTTTCTTTATTTTGGTTGCGCTTGGACAATACACCACGTTTTTGTATATAGTTTTGTATTAGGTAGTATTTTGATAGGTTTCATTTCATCAGTTGGGCTCATGGACCCTGGATTGTTCATCTGTACATAGTTCACCATTGGATTATTCTCTTTTTTTTTATTTTCACCATGGAGCAATGGTTTTCACTTTCTTTTTTTCCTGGGATTTGCTTGGTGGGACTGTGACTTTGGACACCATTTCTTTTGGATTTCTTTGGATTATGATTTCTTGTTTTTTATTCTTTTACGGACATGCAGCTTTTCTTTTATTATTCCCATTGTTGTGTGTTGGATTTTGATTACATTCATGTTGTGTTTAATACATTTTTTTCTTCATACTTCGATGTGTGGTATTATCTCATTGGTTTCATGCATGTCATGATGTGGGTTTTCACATTCACTTGCACCCATTGTGTGTGTGTGTGACGGACATGTGTTAATTTACATACTTGGCCATTGGGGTTGCATCATGTAATTGCCTTTTCTATGTGGGTGGATGCAATACTTGGTTAAGTCTTTGGGCTGGGGAGGCTGGCCATAAGGGCCATGATTGAGGATCATCATGACCTGGGGGCAAGGGGACATGAGTGGGGGCCTGCTGGCAGGTGCCCTGCACTGCTGGGTGGTGGAGGTGCAGGGGGACATGAGTGGTACATGAGTGGGGGCCTGCTGGCAGGTGCCCTGCACTGCTGGGGGGTGGGAGTGCAAGGGGACATGAGTGGGGGCCTGCCGGCAGGTGCCCTGCACTTCTGGGGAGTGGGGTTGCAGGGGGACATGAGTGGGGGCCTGCTGGCAGGTGCCCTGCACTGCTGGGGTGTGGGGTGCAGGGGAACATGAGTGGGACATGAGTGGAGGCTTGCTGGCAGGTGCCCTGCACTGCTGGGGGGTGGGGGTGCAAGGGGACATGAGTGGGGGCCTGCTGGCAGGTACCCTTCACTGCTGGGGGGTGGGGGTGCTTGGGAACATGCGTGGGACATGAGTGGGGGCCTGCTGGCAGGTGCCCTGCACTGCTGGGGGTGGGCGTGCAGGGGACATGAGTGGGACATGAGTGGGGGCCTGATGGCAGGTGCCCTGCACTGCTGGGGGGTGGGGGTGCAGGGGGCATTAGTGGGACATGAGTGGGGGCCTGCTGGCAGGTGCCCTGCACTGCTGGGGGGTGGGGGTGCAGGGGGACATGAGTGGGGGCCTGCTGGCAGGTGCCCTGTACTGCTGGGGGGTGGGGGAGCAGGGGGAGGACATGAGTGGGACATGTGTGGGGGCCAGCTGGCAGGTGCCCTGCACTGCTGGGGGGTGGGGGTGCAAGGGGACATGAGTGGGGGCCTGCTGGCAGGTACCCTGCACTGCTGGGGGGTGGGGTTGCAGGGGGACATGAGTGGGGGCCTGCTGGCAGGTGCCCTGCACTGCTGGGGGGTGGGGGTGCCGGGGGACATGAGTGGGACATGATTGGGGGCCTGTTGGCAGGTGCCCTGCACTGATGGGGGGTGGGGGTGCAAGGGGACATGAGTGGGGGCCTGCTGGCAGGTCACCTGCACTGCTGGGGGGTGGGGGTGCAGGGGGACATGAGTGGGACATGAGTGGGGGCCTGCTGGCAGGTGCCCTGCACTGCTGGGGGTGGGGGTGCATGGGGACATGTGTGGGGGCCTGCTGGCAGGTGCCCTGCTCTGCTGGGGGGTGGGGGTGCAGGGGGACATGAGTGGGGGCCTGCTGGCAGGTGCCCTGCACAGCTGGGCGGTGGGGGCGCAGGGGGACATGAGTGGGACATGAGTTGGGGCCTGCTGGCAGGTGCCCTGCACTGCTGGGGGGTGGGGGTGCAGGGGGACATGAGTGGGGGCCTGCTGGCAGGTACCCTGCACAGCTGGGCGGTGGGGGCGCAGGGGGACATGAGTGGGACATGAGTGGGGGCCTGCTGGCAGGTGCCCTGCACTGCTTGGGGGTGGGGGTGCAAGGGGACATGAGTGGGGGCCTGCTGGCAGGTGCCCTGCACGGCTGGGGGGTGGGGGTGCAGGGGGACATGAGTGGGGGCCTGCTGGCAGGCCCCCTGCACTGCTGTGGCTGGGGGTGCAGGGGGACTTGCCTTGGTGATCAGTAGTGCAAGGTGATATGTGGCTTGGCTGGGGGGCATGCCCATGGTGGATGGGCTGCCTGCGGGACATGACCAGGGGTGCAGGGTAGTCCCCTGTGGTGTGGGCTCCCTGCAGGGGCCGTGGAGGGTGTAGAGGGAACACCTGGGAGGACCCACACTGCCAATTCACGTGTAGGACTCCCTGCGCACCCCCGAAATACACGTACCCTGCTGAAATCGCGTGTGAGACTTCCCGCGCACCCTAGTAATACAAGTACCCCACTCGCACAGGCCCTTTCGCATGTGAAACTTCCCGCGCACCCCCGAAATACACGTACCCTGCTGAAATCGCGTGTGAGACTTCCAGCGAACCCCAGTTATACACGTACCCCACTCGCACAGGCCCTTTCGCGTGTGAAACTTCCAGCGAACCCCACTAATACACGTACCCCGCTCGCACAGGGCCTATCGCGTATGAGACTTCACACGAACCCCAGTTATACATGTACCCCGCTCGCACAGGGCCTATCGCGTGTGAGACTTCACGCAAACCCCAGTAATACACATTCCCCGCTTGGCGTTTGCTGTTTGGCAGCCCTGTAAACTGGTCCAGGGTTAGCGCAGCCCTTTGCGCTGGATTGGGGATATTGATGACTTTTCCTTGCGCGAGGGCTTTCTTGGGGGCGTAACTGGCGCTGCTGCAGGGTCGCTGCAGCACTCTGTGCCACGGCTGGTTTTGGAGGCTAAAATCCATGAATACGCTGTGCGCGGAAATCGATTTTAGAGCACGTGGCTGGCGCAGACATCCACACGCGCACGCTGTGCGCCAGCCGCTTGCGCCACCTGTGCGCCACCTGTGCGCGAAATTCTATGAATTACCCCCTTAATCGCCTGATGTGAATATTGAGAAAGGAACTTTTCTTTGTTGTTTATGGTACATCAGGTCCTCTGAGGCAAGAGACTTTGCATACAAGAGACTTGGCTAGAGAAGCCCAGGAGTGTGCTGTGCTTAAGTGACCCGCCTTGTCCCGTGCTAAAAACGTGGGGAAGTGAAGCCAACTGCCTAAACTTCCTGACTTATCATTTTATGAACACTTCCTTCTTTTTGTGAAAATTATCCCACTCTATTTAGTTGCATAGCGATAACGACTGGCAATATTTTATTTTAGCACAGGCCCTTTTTATTTGACTAGACTCCACTAGGACTGTATTATTATTATGTGATGGTTGTAGCTTGCTCCCATCTTAGATTTAGGTTTAGATAGACATTTCTCACACCCCTGATAAAGTTCAATAAACACCTTTGAACTGTGATCACTTGTGTCTGTCTTAATTTGATACCATGCCTTCCTTACAGGAGCCTGAAGGAGAGCTGAGTGTCATCCACATAGTACTGAAAGTTAGAGCAGAGAGTAGAGATCAGGTGGGCCAAAGGAGCCAAGTAGAGGTTAAAGAACCAGGGTAAGGGGGTAGAGCCCTGGGGAATGCCACATGTGGAGAGAGGGGTGGCGGAGAGAAAGGAACAAAGTTGCACCTGGGAGGGTGGTCCAAGAAGAAATAGGTCAACCACTCTAGGCCCTGACACATGATGCCCAGGTTCTCACAGAGTCGATTGATCAAAATGGTGTGTCAAAAGGAGAGGATACATTAAGGAGGGTGAGGACAGAAGGAATGCTGGAATCAACGTTGGAGAGCAGATCTTCACGGGTGTTCAGGAGAGCAGTTTCCATGTCTATGGCCGCTCTGAAACCAGACTGATGGTCATGGAGACAACCAACAGATTCAGTGTGGCAAGTAAGCTGGGAGATGGCCAGCTTTTCCAGGAGTCTGCCCAGGAAAGGGGTAATAGAGATCAGGTGATAGTTTGCCAGACAGGTAGGATCGGCAGAAGGCTTCTTGAGCAGGGGGTGCACAAGGGAGTGATTGAGGAGAGAGGGGAAAGTTCCAGTGGCTAAGGGGAGATTGCAGAAATCGGCCAAGACTGGACCAAGGGTATCAATGTGGTCCTTGATGGTTCTGGAGGAGCAGGGAAGAACCTGTTTGGATGACAGAGTGGGAAGGAACAGGTGAAGAAGAGACTGCAGCAGGATTGGCCAGTTCCTTGCAGATTTTAAAGAGTTTGGCTGTGTTGTTAGAGGCTGCAGAGACTTAGGCTTGAATGTGGGCTCTCTTATTGGGCATGACAGAGAGTTTGTATTGCCTTTGGAGCAGGCAGCAGGCCCGTTTGGCAGAGAATTCTCCCAAAGCCCTCCACTTCCTCTCAGCCACCCTGCACTTGTGTTTCAGGGCGGTGAGGTCGGAGTCATACCAAGAATTGCACTTGGGGTAAGCTTCAGCCGAATTCTCATGACAAGGGCAAGGATGTCCAGAGTTTTGGAGATAGAGAGATGCAGATTAGAGAGGGCTGTTTCAGGGTGTGAGTCCGCCGCAGGGGCAGAAGGAGCAGAGTAAGTGGCGGCAAAAGCATCCACTGACACACGCTTCATGGGCTGAATGACCACAAAGGTCATTGCTGGGGAAAGCTTTGCCTGAGGGATAGTTTGAGGTGAGAGGAGAGTAGAAGGTGGCCAGTCCAAGAGATTGGAGTGGTGAGTGGGTTAAAGAGGGGGATGTCAGAAGAGATGAGAACATCCAAAGTATGTCCAGCAGAGTGTGTCAGACCAGAGGGCAGAATGGAGAGAGAGCGTGCCGCAAAGGTTGCAGAAAAGCCCAGAGGCGGGATTAGAGGCATACAGGTGGTTTTGTGGTCTCCGAAGAGGAAAAGTTGATAATTGGAGGCAAGCAGAGAAGAGGAGAGGTCAGCTCACTCTGAGAGGAAGAGGGCAACCTAGTCAGGTGGCCTGTAGATAGTGGCCACAGTTAGAGAGAGGCCAGGAGAGATAGAGAGCCTGCAGACCAGGAATTCAAAGGAGGAGTAGGCCTGCATAGGAATGACAGAAGCAGGGAGCTTACAGGCGAGATCATAGCTACACCAGCTCCAGGTCGGTTGGTTCTGGGCTTGGAGAGGATCTTGTAGCCTTCCGCGAGGAGAGTGTCAAAACTTGTGACAGAGCTGGCCATGAACCAAGTCCCGGTGAGAGCAAGGACATCTAGGTCAAGTTCTTCAAGGAGGTGGCAGATGTCAGAGGAGTGTTTGACAGCAGAGCGAGAGTTAAGAGTAGCGACGTGGATCAGGTTGCCACATTTGAAAGTCTTCCAGGATGGAGTACAGCCTAGCGGTGCACCCAGCGTAGGTGCAAGAGGGGCCTGAGAGAGGGCAGAGGTGGAAGCAAGTGGTGGCAGGGAGCCAGAGAGGTGCTAGTAGGAGCAGCAGGAGAAGGAAGGAAGTTGATAAGACGCAGGATCTGCCTGTCAAACAGGAGGAGGTTGGGCTGAGGGCCCTGGTCCCAAGACGGTATCATCCAGACAGCGAGCGTCGATCTGGCAGCATAACCTGCGGACCTGTGGTACTGAACAATGCCCCCTGGGCCTTTGCAGGCTTTGCCACAGAGGGTTTGGTAGGCCGGTTATAAAGGCCTGGTGGCATCAACGTTGTGGTGTAAGAAAGCGTGGCGTAGTTGCAAATTGCAACGATCAGGCAGCAGAATCTCCGCACCTACATTGCTCAACAGTGCGCCCTTTGTGGGTTTCCTTTGCTGATGCATTTATATTAATAAAGAAAACGTGCTGCCAGGAAATACAGAGGTGTTCTCTCCACTTAATTGCCGCAAGGATATTTTTCTCCTGTTGCAGCTGCTCTCTGGAGTGCATTCCACTCGCTGCCTTTCCTTTGAACAGCTTCTTTTCATATATATATATATATATATATATATATATATATATATATATATATATATATATATATATATATATATATATATATATATATATTACGGTGACTACAATAGTGGCCCTGTATTTATGGTTCAGTTGCTCAACTCATAGAAAGATCACTTTTTGGGCAGCTTATAACTTTGCCCCCACTAGATGAATCTTCACAAAACCTTTCAATGACCCCCTCCACCCCCTATCGGAATGATTCTGTGAAGTTTGGTGTGGTTTCATCAAGGGGGGGCAAAGTTATGGTGGGATCCAACATCCTCATAGACACAATGGAAAAAAATGTTTTGCTTGCACCTACAGCCCAAACCGCTAGATAGATTTTCATGAAACCTGCGCCAGGAGTGATGGCTTGGTCCCAAAAGCGTACTTTGGTAAATTTGATTTATATCTGTCCAGTTGTTTTTTTAAAAATTGACAAAAGGTTGGTAAAAACAAATTAGTGGTATCTGCGTATGGCCCGCAGACTCATTTCCTGATTCGTAGTCCGCGGAAGCCTATGCACCAATCAGGGGGCGACTCGATGTGCGCAGACACCAAAGACGCACACTGACTGGATGTTCAAAAATGTGAGGTGCGTCAGATTTCTTGAAAATGGTCGCCATATTGGAACCGCAGAGGACTGCTGTTGTCTGCGGACAGCACAGTGGAAGAAAAGTCTGAACATTACATTCGGGGTTATTTTGTGGCCGAAAGAGGGCCTGGGAAGGGTGGTGGAGTGAAAAAAAATTAGGATGGAGCCATTTTTATAGGTTGAAAAAAAGTGGTGCAGGTGCTGCCGAATCCACGGTCGTTTATACTGTCCACGGACGTCATTGGGAGTGGGGAGGTTCATGGTTTAATGATATTGTGGTGGTAGGTAGAAGGGCTGCCTTGTGCTATTGTGTCTTTCCGGACACCGCAGTAGTCTGTGGTTCTGCACGTGCCATGTGGGTCCTTTAAGGATGCCAGACATAGAAAGGGGACTGCGATGACCGCAGACATTGAGGTTTCAGCCAATCAGGTCTTGTGGTGTACAGGAAGAGAGGGTAGCAGGTGTTTTCTTTGTTGGGTGCAGTGAAGATGTCTGTAGCTATGGATAAGAAGAAGCAGTGTGTGGATGGTGGGAGATTCTTGGATTTAATCATTGAAGGGTTGCACTGAAGCTTGTGGCATCTCTGTTGCTATTGGATTGGAAGAAGTGGAACTTTCATGGTATGCAGTTTATGGGTTAAACTGGCCAACCTTATTAGCATTCTGTAAGAGTATGGCTCTTTTTGGGCTATATAAGTCCAGTATGTTTGCAGCTTGCCTTGAAGGATATTTTGGGAAGCCTAATGGAACTGTTTCCAGCTGTGAAGATCAATCCAAGGGAAATATGGAGATGTCCACATTTGTTTTGTCTACAAATAGCACCATGTCAATAAAGGTCTATGTGCTTTTAAAATGGTTTAGGGATGGCATCTTTTGAAAATGAAAATATCAAGTTGGATGGTGTAAATACATTTCAGAGTGAGGGAGTGCATTTAACTGATGTTGGCAATCTGATTTTTCTTTGGAATGTAAAAAATGCATTCAAATAGTTAATGTAAACAAGTTAATATGGAATGTATACTAAAGCATTTCTAAGTAAGCATAGGACTTAAAAATAAGAAAAACAAAAGAAATTGAAAACCCCCAACAACTCAAAAAAAGCTCTTTTAAGAGCCAATGTTGTAGAATAAATGATTTAAATTGAGTTTAAACCCCCCCCCCCCACTCCATTGAATTGGCCATGCCGTCCACGGCCACCGTGGTAGTCCATGGACAACGTACATGCAATCCGGGTATTTTAAGGATGCTAGGCATGGAAAGGGGACTACTCATTTGGTGTGCAGCAAGAGTTGTCTTTTTTGTGTGCAGTGACAATGGCTATGGCTTTGAGGAAGCAGAGTGTCTTGTTGGTAGGCAATTCTTGGATCCATTGGCTTAAGGTGTAATATGGCCAGTGTGGATTACCTGGTAATCTTGGATTTCAAGAATTTGAAGTTTCCTGGTTTGGAGTTCGAAGAATAAAGTGGGCAGAATTGCTCCTATTTTGTGTGAGTATGGTTACTTTGAAGCATTCGGATATCATTGTAGTTCACTGTGGTGGCAAAAGTTTGGGCTATGTCATTGGAATTCTATTACAGTTTTGCAATGAAGGATACATTTTCAAAGTTGATGGAATTGTTTCGACATTCAAAGATTGTTATCTCTCGGATAGCTAAAAGACAAATGTGGAAGCGTTCTAATTTATTTTGTCCACAAATTGAGAAAACAAGGCACAAATGTAAACAAAGCCGTATGTGCTTTTTTCAGAATGGTGGAATGACATTATTTCACAATGAAAATATCAGGTTTGATATTGTCAACATTTTATGAAGATATAGAGTGCATTTGACTGATGTTGGCAATCAGCTTTTTCTTGAAAATGTTCAAAGTGCATTGAATCATTAAAATATAGATTGAAGTATTTTTTAGAACTTGTAGGAATTGAAAAGGAAAAACAGAAAAAAATCAAAGTACTTTTTGAGAAAGTTAGAAAAAATAATTATTATATAATACCAAATAATCCCAAAAATATATAGAAGCCAGAAAGAAAAAAAAAAAGGAGCCACCGTTTTTTGAACGAAAAACAAGTTAATTGATTTTAATTCCCCTCCCCCGTGCCTGGAACTTTTCAGGTGTGTGCGTGCTATACTAGTGTCTGCGGACCTAACAGGCTTAAAATGGTTCTCACATTTCTTTTTTAGTTCTATTTTTTTAACTGTGAAAGGTTGCTCCAAAAGGAACCTTTTTTGTCTTTCTGGCTTTTATGTTTTTTTGGGATTTTGTTTTTTTTGTTGGAAAGGTGAGGGGGTAAGGTGGGGTACGGAAGAGAGAGTAGGGAGGGTAGGTGTAGCAACCAGAGATACAGAGAGGCAGGTGGACAGGGCAAGATGTTGGGCGGGCCTTAAATATAAGGTAGGGGGCAGTGTTTCTCGTACTCCTTTATCACGGTTTCGAAAGCACTTTGAAACTGCTCCCCCCTGCAGAGGGGTGTGTCGCAGTGTATACAGAGAACTGTGACCCTCGAAAGGTAAGGATCTACGGCCTCCTGTATGGCCTGCGAGGGAGCCGGCGGGAGTCTCTGCCCCCACAGAAGTAGCTTGTGTGGTGGCAGAAGTGGTTGAAGAAGATGGGTAGAGGAAGTTAACTGCTCCTCTGTGACAAAAGAACAGACTTTCTCAGAGCACCTGAGTGCTTGACTTTGGTGTTGTGGCACATGGAGGTGGTGCCGAAGTAGTACTGCTCAGGCTGGCCCTGAGTAAGTACGACCCCGTACTGAGTGCATTTTTCCAGGGCAGCCTTAGTCTTTGGTACTCCTCCAACAGTGTTAAGAATCTGCTACACCCATGACTTTCCCCCCGGGCGCTGGAGGTAGGCACTTCCTCTACCTACTCTTCCAGTTCCTCCTCATCCTCATCCAAACCGCTGCACCTGTTGCCCTGCCCAGGCCTTTCACTTGGTGGTTGTGGCCCCTGGGAAGGAGGTATGGCCATGAGAGATGCCATTGTTAAACTTCTGGAAGTCTTTTGGAAGTAGCTCTCCTGGACGATTATGTCTGCTGCTGTGCCAGATAAAGAATGACTAGACTAAAAGTAATGGGTGGGTCCCTTTAGAGGAAGCCTCCGCAGACTACCGAGACAAAAATAGGCCTGGGAAAGTTGTAAAAAGTTGACAGATCAAGTAAGAATGTAGGAGCTCTGGAGGGGTAAACCATGTACTTGAAATATCATAGATTGGCTGGAAATGCAGTTTCAAACTGTCCGTGGTGATGGACCATGTCTGCAGACATGCCGGAAACACTGCACAGTTGCGTTACATGATGACGTCTGGGGATGCCTGTGGCGCAGGTGTTTACGCACCCCGTCGAGTGGCAGACGCCGGGTGCATGCACATGAATGTCTGCAAATGGCCGTGTTGTCCGTGGACTTATTAAAAGTGCCTTTTATGAGACCGGACTGGGGCGGACACTGCACGATGTCTGTGGACACCCTATTTCGTAAACAGACCACGGAATAGCCGTGTAGTCCGCAGACTATTAATTGGGCTTTAAAAAAACGAATGTATCACAGAATAATATAGATATAAGATATTCATAGTATATGAAATGCATGTATTTATCAAAGTGATGAGGTATCAGAATGAGAAACATGAATGTGAGAATTTGGAATTTATATAAAGTGATCATCTTGGGAGGGAGGGATGTTTACATAATGACTGGTAATAATATTATTGGTTAAGTTGCTCAATTTATAGAAAGAGTAATTTTTAGGCAGCTTATAACATTGGCACTGTTTGACGAATGGTTACCAAACTTTGTAGAGAGGCGCATGCTGTGTGGTGTGTCTATTGTGGTGGTTGTGGCCAGTGGCCATACCCCCAAGAATCTGACCACTGTCCACATGCACTATAGTAATATGTTTGTAGTTATTATAGGTACTATAAGGAAAATATATTGTATTTGTAACATGGTGGAATTATATAATTGAAGTGTATATGGTATTTATGATTGTAGTACAATTGAAGATAGTGATTGTCGATCTCTGCTTCGCCTTTGACATGGTCAACCATTCTATCCTTATTAAAAGTCTCCATGATATGTTTAGCATCCAGGACTGGGCACTGGACTGGCTGACCTTTACCGTCATTAACCGCCCTTCGCAGCTGCAACTGGGCCCTTCCTCCTCCTCCATCTCACTCTCTACTGTGGCTCTTTAATATCTATCTTGTCTCTTTTTTTTTTTTTTTCGCTTTATAAATAAAACAAATCTCTCTGGCTCACCTGATCTCCTCCTTCTCTCGTCATTTACAGTGTTATACCGATGATACACAGCTTTCTTTGAAACATCCTTGTACTACTTTTTCCTCTCCTCCTGTCATCTCCAATTGTGTGACCCCATCCAGGTATGGTCTGCGGCTAACGATCTTTGTCTGAATGCCAGTATGATGGAGATCTTTCTTATTGGGACAGTTGTGCCCTGTTTCCCTCCAACCCTCCAGCTGCTGTCCTTAGGCCTTCTACCTCCATCACCCGGTGAGGGGAAAAACCATGGGGTCCTCTCTTTCCTTCGCTGCTCACATCTTGGATGTTTTCAAAAGCGCCCACTTTTAGTTTACCTGCTTACAGGCATTCTACGTTTCCTCACCTTCTCCCAGAAGCTCAACGTCTACAGAGCCCTGGTCCTCTCAAGGCTGGACTACTGCAACAGTCTCTTCCGCAACCTCCTCTTTTGTTCACTACACCCCCTTCAGCTGATCCAAAATAGGGCTGCAAGACTTTTTCTTGGCCTCAAGCCCAGGAATCCCATCTCTGTAGTCCTAAAATCTCTACACTGGCTACTGGTGACCGCAAGGATGAAATTGAAGACCATGTGCATTATCCAGAAAGCTTTTTCGGGCCTGGGACCATGCTATTTACAACTTTCTCTCCCTAAATACTCCCTTGCTAGAGCTCTATACTCCTGTAATTTGAATTCTCTGCCTGTTAAACGCTTGTTCAAACAGAGAGGCATGTCTCTCTGGTTCTGCTTCTCTTTGGAACAGCCTCCACACTCCTCTTAGACTTCAGCCGGACTTTCTTAAGTTCTGAAAACTTCTCAAAACTTTGCTTTTCTCTTCCTCTTTCCCTCTCTCCCTTCCCAACAAAGCCATGCTACTGCTACTGAAACTGGTGGCCTGGTCCCTCATAAACCTGACAGGTTGCAGGCCTTATACCTAGTCGACATCAGAGCCCCACCCTTTCTTCAGCATTGTGCTTGCGGACCCACCGCTTGCTGGCTGTGCACCCCACTCTTGGGACTGCTGTGCCTCAGGACTTAGGCAGTGGCCTCGGACTTTCGTACTCCTTGGCACTTGCTTCCCTTGCTCCCTTCAGCACTTGTCCATCCCTACTCCCCCTTCTATTTATTGCCCTTCTCTCACTGCACAATGCATGTGTGCATTTATAGCAGCACTGTGTACAATTTATTTGTATAAGTAAGGGAAATGAAGATGGAAACAATTTCTAGAACATTAAGTGGCAGTTGGTGTGTGGAAGTTTAATAGGTTGACAGGCTAACATCTAGATTTTGGATATCTGTGATTTCACTGAATCCACTTCACCAAAAGGTGAAACCTTCGGAAAAAGAATTCTTCCAATTTTCTGTTTTATTATGCATTATGCGGGGAGACCCCCGCTCCCTCCCACGTCCCCCTACCTTATCCTATCCCCTCATCCCACTCCCATCTAGGTGAAATTGGATTCAGTGAAATCTATGGATACCGTAGATTTTTTGGAAGTGATTGCTGGATGGCTGTGTGAGTGTTTGAAAGCAGGCAATTAGGTGTTGGAAACATAAAAGTAGAAAGGGTAGAAAGGCTATCCTGTGTGATGGTGTGCATGTGTGTAAGGAACTCATGGTGGCAATAGTAAAGACAGACACAAGTGATCACAGTTCAAGAGTGTTTATTGAACTAATAATGCAGGGTGGAAAAACGCCTAATCTAAACCTAAATCTAAAATGGGAGCAAGCGTCAACCATCAAATGAAAAATAAGGCATTCCTAGTGGCGTTGTGTCAAGACAAAAGGGCCTATACTAAGAAAAACCTATTCCTTACAACTAATCACAGAAAGAGTGTGGGATAGTGTATCAAAACAAAGGAAACGTTGTTCAAATAATAAGTTAGGAGGTGATTGCCTTAAGGTCTCCCTTCCTCACATTTTTAGCACGAGACAATTCCTTATCAGCTATCAGGATCTTTGATGGTTAAGTCCCTTTTCAATAAAGGTCTCTTGCCTTCGAGACCTGATGCTGTCAACAAACACAAAGGTTCTGTTCTACGACCACTTTTGGTGTTGGCTTCACCTCTGGATCCCCCCCTCCCTTCTGGGCGCAGACCTCTCAGAAATTGTATTCAACAAGTTCACAAGACAGTTCCTTTCTCAGTGAACTTTGGGTGATAGCTTTCCACCTCTAGATCTCCCTCAGCCGGGCTCAGATCCCAAATGACAAGGGGGACACTTCCCTTGCCCTTGTCTTGCAATACCTCTTGCTTTCACAAATCTTAATGTATTTTTAAACAGGTTTTTGGGCTTTGCCCATCTTTGTCGGTTTCCCCCTGCTGGGTTCACTCTCGCCGACCTTGCCGATACACAGTTCATATGCAAATTTTCACGAAACACAGTTCATGTGCTAACTTTCAACTTGTAGGAGTCACTTCCCTTAGCTTTCACTGTCCTGGCCACCTGGATGACATATCCCCGGGGACTAGATAGGAAGACACCTTCAGGTTTCTCACAATGTGCCATTTGGCTCTTTTAATTACACCTGGCCTGGAAAGGGGACTGCAGATAGTTATGAAGATGCATGGATTATGGTCCTTATTGTTTGCTAGAGAAAAGTATTTGTGACAGAAAGCTGTTTCTGTTCTTTTTCTCTACTATACAATTGTCCATTATTTCCATTAGCATAGTACAAAATGGTAAAACTACTTTATTGAAAAATGTAAAGTAGATGGAATCCATATGATTTTTTTTCTATTTTTTAACTGTGAGAGGTGGCTCCTCAAGCTGGTGGTGCTGGTGGCTCCCAGGGAGGAGGGGGAATGACCATGGCTGATGCCATTTTTGAAGTTAAATAGCAGTTGTGCTAATATTCTTCAAAGCATGTGCTCTCTCCTGGTTTGCAGATGGTAAATCGTAAGAATAGGTCTATGAGCTGTGCAAGGGTAAACTTTCAGCTTGAAACTTCCGAGATCAGCTGAACATTGAGTTCCGAACTGTTCGCAGAGCACGGACCCATTCGCAAAGCGCATACTCGTTCGCGAACGTGTCATCACACCGCACGCGCAGTCACGTGACACTGTCCGGAAAGGCCATGATGACTATACTTCTCTGATGCATGTTACAGCCATTACCTATGTGTATATATGATTAGGTTCCTATATCAACAACAATACTCCAAAGTAATATTTTCTTTAGATGAGCACTGAAGTATGGGCAATCAGGCTTCTGTGTCGAACTTCATAACTTGTTTATTCAAGTACGTTTCCTACAAGTTCATTAGTCAGGCAGCCATCCTCCTCAGCCTCCCCCAACCTTCTCTCTCATGCTCACCTCTCCCATTCCAGAACCCAACACATGCACTCTACATTCTACAGAACACCCACACACACAGAATAGCACAGCACGCCCACCACACACATACACAAAACACGTTTCAACACAAAACAGCACTTTTCAGATGGGTGATCACCCCATAACATATTCTGCAAATCTCCTTTTAATATTTCCTTAAGGATTTCCTACTCTCACCTACTACTTATCCTTTCCTCCATTGTCCTCCCTCTAGACTTGTTCTCATCCTCTCATCAGTCACCACCTCAGAGCTTCGTTGCTCTTCCACTCTTCCACTCTCACAACTCTTCCCATGTTCCACATCCTTCCATCATCCATCATCCATCATGTACTGATGAGTGCGTAGAATAGATGAGTACGTAGAAGTCGTGAATGCATAGAGCATGGGGCAGACAGGAGTGCATGCGTGGGGCAGACAGGAGTGCCTGCGTGGGGCAGACAGGAGTGCATGCGTGGGGCAGACAAGAGTCCAAGCTTGGGGGCAGACAAGAGTCCATGCTTGGGGGCAGACAAGAGTCCATGCTTGGTTGCAGACAAGAGTCAATGCGTGGGTCAGACAAGAGTGCATGCGTGGGGCAGACAAGAGTGCATGCGTGGGGCAGACAAGAGTACATGCGTGAAGCAGACAAGAATGCATGCGTGGGGCAGACTGGAGTACGCAGGGCGGACTGGAGCACGTGGGGCGGGCTGGAATGCATGAGTGCGTGGAGCGGACCGGAGTGCAAGGAGCAGACTGGGGTGCATGGAGTGGATAGGAGTGCATGGAACGGACTGGAGCGCATAGAATTGCGTGACGTATATAGTATGGTTTGGAATGCAGAGAAAGTTTGAAAGAGCATATAACCCATCATATCACACCACCACATTTACTCTCTCCTTTACATCACCACTCAACTAGAACACAGAGATACTATGACACCATTCGGTATAACTGTTCTCATACCAACATCCGCCGCTCACTCCACATCATTCTAAGTAAACACTGCTGGTTACACCCCCCCCCCCAGCCAGGCGTTCTCCTCAGGCCTAACGCAGCCACATCCGTTCTGGATGAATCCTGCCAGAACGAACACATGCTCCTGATCTCTCAACCAACACACCTAGCGCTAAGAAGCAGCTATTACACGAATACCGCACGAGCTGCACACATACCCGGTGCTCACACGCACCTTTTGACTCCATCTACTCTGTCTAACGATCTGAACTTCGGATCCCAGGGGCGTTCAACCTACCAAGGCCTTCAGACCATACCAATGGTATATAAGGCGCTATATAAATGCAAAATAACATAACATAACATAACATGACCGCATTGTGAAAAACGTTCATCACTTGACAGGATTCGGACCACTTCAAGTCCTCACACAACTCTCCCTAACGTGCTTCCTTCTGTCATAGTTCCTTTTATTCACCATTTGTCCCTCTTCAATTCACTTCCTCGCTTGCAAGACACTGGGCCTCATTACACGGTAGGCGGTAACCATGGCGCTATTAGCACCATGGTTGCCGCTGGTATTTTACTGTGTCCGCCTTGGTGGATGGCGGAATTACCGCCCTACTCCAAGGTGAAAGGGGGCGGTAATTCCCCATTCACCAAGGCCCTTCCCCATTCCCATTTTTGCCCCCATAGGGCATAATGGGAATGGGGAAGGCGCTAATTACGGTACCGCAAAGTGCGGTACCGTAATTAGCACCAAGGTCCCTTTGCGGGTTGTTTTTTTAACGCCTGCTAAAAGCAGGCGTTAAAGTACCAACCCGCAAAGGGACCTCGTAATAAGGCGGTAAGGATTAACGGTCACCGGTACCCTTACCGGTGACCATTAACCCTTACCGCCTACCGTGTAATGAACCCACTGTCCCATGCCCACCTTGCTCTTTTCATCCAGTGGGGCCATAACTTACAATTTGCCCGTCCCCCTCTGCTCAATTCAAAGGGCGACACACCAGTGTGGCAATGCAGTGAAAAACAATGTGCTTCAATCCTACTCCTCATGGCATGCTCCCAATCATCACGATTCACCCATACCCACCTGATGCAATCTTTGATGATTTTTTAAAAATCTTTCAGTGACACCATTGCTTTGTGGGTGATAGATTGAAGTAAATGTATGGTCAATCCCATTCGCTGTCAGGTACTAAGACATCTCCTTAGATTTGAATTGTACTCCATTATCTGTGACTATCGCACTTGGATATCCTTCTCTCTCAAACACTTACTCCATAAAGTCAATCACTTGCTTGGACACAGTAGTTCTCGTAATGCTCACTTTGACCCACTTTGACAGCAAATCTATAAGCATAACACAGTATTCTGCACCCCCTTACTCCAGATGGGCCCTGTGATGTCCTTCTCAACATTCTCCTAGGGCATCTTGGGGACTGCCATCATTGTCATGGGGCTCTCTCTTGATACCAAATACTTCTTACTCAAGGAGCATGGCACACAATTCTGCACCACTCGCTCCACTTCCAGATCACACCCTGGCCACCAATATTCAGCCCTCACTCTCTGTTTTGTTTTTGTGACACCTTGATCCCCCTCATGGGCAATCTCTACAACCCTCTTCCTTACTCCATTCAGGGGAATAATCCAGTCCCCTCTCATCACAAACTTCCCACTCACATGTAATTCCTCTCCCACCATGATATGATATGGCATTTGTAACGCACCTATACACAAGTGTTTCAAATTCCTTCCATGCTGGACCCCATCATCGACTTCTTAGAAATCATCCCTTTTTCCACAATTTCAGCCCTCACATTCTTCAAACATTCATTACTCTCCATACTTTCATCCCGCCTATCCTTGACAATAGTCTTTAGCTCTATAAGGAGCACACAATCCGGTTCTTCTTCCTTTTCCTCTTCATATGTTGTGCGATCACACTCTCTTTTTTGTCCTCTATTTGTGTGAAAACTGCTCCCAGACCTGTATTTACAAGTTTGCTCTGCTCTAATTTTCAGATTGTGGACCAGTTTTTTTTTTTTTACATTCACCCTGTAGGGGAGGACTGGCCTCGGAGGCCCCCCTCACCTACATCATTCTCCCCAGGTGAGGACCATGACTCGGTGGGCGCCCCCTCATGCCACCCGGGCCCAGGTGGAGGAGGGTTCACCCGCCGATGACATTGCCCACACGTATCCATTGTCTGCATGTACCAAAATTTAGACAAGCCTAGAAGCCATCTTGTCTAGCAAAGATGGCGTGAGTTCAGCGCACTGTAGTGCGGCCCCCACCTTTGGAGGACTTTCAAGCATCCCTGCCGCCGCAGCACCATGGCAGATCCGCTGCGAGCGAGTTCCCATGAGAAAGTTGGGTATGAGCTAACACGAAATATTAACACTGTAACACTTCACCGTCCACAATGTAATACCGCGCCCCGCGCGACCTGGTCAGCAAGGCCGGGGCGACGGGGAAAACTGTATCATAACTATCTGAAGAAAACAGGAACGAATTCAAGTATTGGTGTTAAAGAACTACTTCTCTTAAACAGAACCTACAAACTGTGAAATTAACCATAAAAGTATAACGTTTATATGACTTCACACCATAACTGGACTAATGCTGCTATATCACAGAGAAGAATGTACACAGTTACGCAATGAAACCTATAACCTATATATGTAAAAGTGTTTTTAAGTTTTATGTAGAAACCTTAACCCTTATATGTCTTCTTAGTCACCCGTAGCGGCGAGCATCAATGTCTGTGTTCCACAACCTAGTACTACCTCACATAGTGCAAAATGTATATAAATAATCAAACAATGTAGTGGATAGAATGCTTTATAATGGAAATATACTCAAACTGAATGGTTAATGAAGTTGAAATATATGTGTGTTTAAACGTTATTAATGATTCCGCACCTAAAAGTCGGCAACACACGAGAGAAAATACCCTTGTAGATATGTGCAAGGCCATTCTCCCTCCCACCCTGCGAAGCCTGCTAGACAAGAAAGCTAAGGTCTGTGCCGCGCTCCCCCACCTCCCCCAACCAAGCCGGAGCCACTTCAGAGATTTGCAGGCCCCGTTACAGCACCCAAGGCCACAGCCCGCCACCTGCGTTATTTACAGCACGGTAATAAACCCACGTTCGAATCCACAGATCTACCAGCACCCTCTCGTAAATCCCACAATCCCCCCAGACCACCCCAAGAAGCATGACCCCGTGCAAGGGCGACCCCCAACACTGGGACAAGACAGAGAGGCCCATTTATAATAACTTCTAACGCAGCAGAACGACATGTATCACCCATCTCAGGCCTCAGAGCCCAGCCCCTCGACCTAAAATACCAGTCACTAGGACGCAGGTAAATCTCACCCCGACAGACGACCACCAGACCCCTCACAAGGTGCATTCCTCATGTGTTGCATTTAGTCTTAAGATAACCTAATGAAAGATTTACTGTGGAAGTTAAATGTCGTTTTTTAAGTAACTGCAATGTGCATGGCCCAGGGCAAACAAGTCAGGGAAGGTATTCATCTTGTCACAGGCTGCCCCAGCATACCAACACCGCCCGGATGACCTCCAGCCGGCCTGCCAGGCCCAGCCCAAACCCACGAGGCTGACCAGTGACGTCCTCCCGCCAAGACCAACCACGCTGCAGCAACACCTATAGTTAGTCGACGCCACCCAATCCCAATGAACTTGTGCCCCCTATAGTATGTAGGTTCTGATGACGTTTTTTGTATTAGATATACGCCTGTCTTTGCGAGTGTCAGACAGAGCGCTCTTGGAGGTTGCAGAGTTCTTTGCATGCCATCTTCTTTTGATAAACTCCCACTTACGCTCACCCGCACTCTGTCTTGGCCTTATTCCCATTACGGGAGAGTCCTTTATTGTCTCTCATTGCGGGGAGGATCGTGCTGAATTGGGGGCGCTTCCTTTCAGTGGTGACCCCGACATGATTTCTCTAAAATTATTTTTTCCTAACTCCTTATAACGACCCCCTTTTGGCACGAGAATCTCCGGTCGAAAAAGGGAAACGCACGGTGGGCCGGCTCCGGGAAGCCACCCGCCAACGGCGACCGGTACGCTTAGAAGTGCACACTCAAAAGAAAACGGGTACGGGATCCCGGTTGAAAAATCCCCTTTGAGTACCGCTTGCCAGAGCCGGGGCTGACTGTTGAGCAGACGGCAACACCGCCTGGACGGACCCAGTTTCGGAGACTATCGGTTCAAGACGGGCACGTGAGTACCGAGTGCGAGCGATCATAAAGGGAGTGGGAGGGGAAATTGTGGATAGGGGAACGTGGACAGATAGAAGAGAGAACTACGGGGGTGTACTAAAGACAGGTCTCAAAATCTTCCTTATCTTTTCTTTGCATATGGCCATTAGGAGTAAGAAGTGAATAAAGAAATAAGAAGTGACGGGAACCTAGCTCCGAGAGGGGGTGGAAGGCGGCGCCGCATAGTGCTATCTTGGCTAGTACTGGGAATATATGAAGAGGTGAAAAATAAGTTAACGGTGTCTGGCAAAAGGAGACACGGAGAATATTTTTTAGAAATTGCTATTCTTTCTATTCTTTTCTTCAAGGGGCAGGGGTCCGAACCAAAAAGGGGTATGAGAAAAATGTACTAATAGAGAACAATATAAAATAGGGAGCACAACTGTAGAAGTGGGGATCAAATAGTGGCACGTACAGACGTGAACGTAGTGACCTGAGTAGAACGACAGGGACAGCTGGACAGGGAGGAAAGGGAGGGAAGAGTGAGGTGTGAGTGAAAAGGCATTGTGAGGTGTGCGCACATCGTGTGAGTGCTGGAGAAGGAGGACTGACCGTGAGGGTGTGCAAGAGAGTGTTGGGTATAACTAGTGGTTGGTCATTGTGAGTGTGATTGTATGAGATCGTACAGAAAAAAAAGAAATAACGAGGTGTGGTGAGTGAGAAGGAATTTGATTGGTGAATTAATTTGGACGATATCGTTGACAGTCCGCTCTTGTCTGTGCCATAAAGGTATACACACATATACCTGTATCTATCCAAACTAAAGGATTGTGCGCGATCACGGCTATTGATTTAGAATATGGGGGCTGAAAGTCCCTTGTCGCATATTTGTAAGAGCTTACCAGGGTATGCTGAACGAATAAAGAAATATCACGACCAATGGATAACAGAATTGAAAGGGGAGGGATTGCCCCAGATCTGGCCCGAGGGGGGGTCCTTTGACAAAAGCGTTCTAGATATGGTATTAACATGCATTCGTATCAAATATAAAGGAAAACAGTGGCAAAACAGGAAGGAGATATTAGATCTCTGGAGACTGTTTGAGGAAATACCCCCACCCAAAGCTCCGGTAGTAAACACTGATCTACCATCCACCACAGACAACCCGCTCATGATCCCAAGAGAGGAAAAGGAACAGCCAAATGCAGAACAACCAGCGGAGGTGATTAGCTTGTATCTGATATTAAAAAAAACAGCCCCCGCAGCAGGGTATAGTGATCCTACTTATGTGCCTCCCCCTGCAACCACTACACCCCAAAGACCAACGGCCCCCCCACCATACGAGAGTACTCGGGAGCGAGCCCAGGCAGGTACGCAAAGAGTGGACATAGAAAAGCTAACGAATGATTTAGAATCAAGGCTTTCAATAGCAAAAGATGAACTTTCAAGAATAAAAGACATATGCGAGCGTACAGCATGCACTCCAGCACGGTCAGGACACGTGTCCAGAGCATCAAGCGAGAGTAGACAAATTGAGGAGGGATGGAAAAAGGGTGAAATATTGTTCAGAATAGAAGAAGAACCAACACAAATAATAGAGGTGGGAGCACTGGAGGGGAGTACTGGTGATGTAGCACGGCAAACAGGGATCAGAGAGGACCTGCTATGTGATATCAGAGGCGACATGGATGAAAGCGATAGGTTGAGTATGGCGGTAGGAGGGGAAAGTGAGGAGTTGGATGGTACATGCTCACTAGGAACAGTAGATGACGAATGGATGGGACGGTTAAGAAATAGGGTGGGGAAGATGGCGTCATTGGGGACAACAACGACCAAAGTGGACGAGGGGGCAACTTCGAAAGGGAAGTTACAACTTCCGCTGATACACAGGGGAGGAGGGAGACCAAACTACATACCATGGGCTCAGATGGTTAAAGCCAATTTATTGAAGTTATTGCCCCCGCTGTCAGGAGGGGCGAGCAAGTGGATATATGCATTTGAGAAGCATACTGCCGGTATACCGCTGGCAATAGGCGATGTGAAAAGCCTACTGGTGTCAGCAGTAGGAGACCAAGCAGACAGAGTATGGGCTAAGGCTGGTTTCCCGGGTGTGACATTAGATTGTGACCGTCATGATGGGGCTTCCTTTAACACAGTGCGGGCAAGGGTGTGGGACGCTCTGCGAGAAACATTCCCAGATACTCCAGATTTACAGTCAGTAATGCAATGTACAATGAATGATGGAGAGGAAGCTATGGATTACATTTTCAGAGTGCAGGAGATGTGGAGAGTGGAAACGGGTACGCCCTGGCACCAGTCAACATCTTTATTTTACTTCATCATCAAGAGAGGGCACCCAAAAGAGGTGCAGAAGGCACTTGATAAAATAGCGGGCGTTGAGGCAAAGGGGTGGCCAGAGATCCAAAGCATAATAGTGCACCATTGCAAGAGGATAAAAGAAAGAGAGAAGGAAGTAGCCCAGAAAAGGTCGGCAGACGAGGCGAAGCTAGTGCAGTCAAAGCTGGTGAAGGTCGCAGCAGCAGTAGCCAGGCTCCCGCTCATTAGGGAGGGGGATGAAGGGGAGGAGGGGCGGATAGCAATACAAGGGAGAATAGCAGCTAATTGGGCAGGACAAGGACAGCGACAGTGGAACGAACAGGAACAGAACGGAGGTCCAATGTGGCAAGAGTGGGCCCCACGAGGGGGAAGAGGTGGGTACAGGGGGCGAAGAGGCGGACAAGGGTATGGGGGAATGGGAGGAAATGGATGGCAGGGTCCCAGAGGTCCACAGGGGAGCTGCTGGAATTGTGGGAGGTCGGGACATTACTCAAGGGAGTGTAGAAACAGAGCAAACAATGGGTTTCAGGAGGCAGAACAATATGGTCACCCCCACCCAGGGAGCCCATACGGCCTCCCCATGGGACAGCACCAACAACAAGGGAACGCAGGGCAAAGAGGTAATGCACAACTACAAGGACATCAGTACAGAACACAGAACCACCCACAGAATAATGACATTATACAGTACACGCCAGGTAACACATTCGCCACGGTAGCAAATGGAGCTCCCGCCCCCGCGCCCTACAGCGGCGTGTCAGTGGTTTCCGGGAACGTTTTCGATCAAGGGGGGGCAATGAGACACCCTGCATAGGACAGCCCACAGAGAACCCTTGCGTGTCCAGTTCTATCTACGACTCACAATGCATCAGAGGAACCATTGATAGGGGCGCAGATAGGAGACAAGCAATTCATATTCATGGTGGATTCGGGAGCGGAGAAATCATGCATTAAAGAGGGCCGGTTCCCGTTATCTAATAAGACGTTAGAGACGCAGGGGTTCTCTGGGGCTGTCATTGAAGTTCCTTACACAGAAGAATTGGATGTAACAGTAGGGGGTAAAACAGTGAAGGCACCCTTACTGTACTACGAACGCTCTCCAATTAATTTGCTGGGGAGGGATCTCCTAAGCAAACTAAACATGACAATATCATTCACAGGAAGTGGTATAGTGTGTTCGACACCCGGAATATGTCCACTACGCGTAATGGCAGTAATACAGGCTCATACACTCATGCAGGAGATTAGAGGGTTACCAAAAAACGAGGAGATGTTTATTGAGGGCATAAGAACATTGGCCCTCATAATACCAGAATTAAGAAGAATGGATTGGAGGATCCCAGCGGAATTCCTCTTTCGCCCTATAGTTTGCCCCGACACAGCTCCAGGATCGGTGCTATCATTGGATTTGCACGCAGTACATGTATCAGCAAATAGAATATGTGTAATTGGGATTGACATGGAAGGATGTGAGTGGCGGACAGTACTGTGCACAAATGCAAATATCCCACTGCGGGAGCTGTCGGATGAGGAGCTTTTCTCAGACGCCGAGACAGACGGCGAGATAGTGATGGAGCTAGCAATGCCATGCGACATCGTGGTTACAACCAGAGAAATTCCAGTTGAATTAATGGCAGTGGTAGGAGCACCACACACATTTTTTGATGATGACATGAGGTTGGTACCCACTAACTTATGGACAAACGGCCCCCATGATGTAGGGTTACTACATGGAGTTCAACCTGTGGTAATAAAACTAAAAGAAGGAGCAATTTTACCCCGAGTAAGACAATATCCATTGTCGCGCGAGGCAGAAGAAGGCATAAAAGAGACGATCGACCGACTAGCACAAGGAATAATAGTGCCCTCAAACTCCCCATGTAACACATGCATTTACCCAATCAAAAAGGCAAAGGGAGGTTCATGGAGGATGATACAAGATTTACGCCCACTCAATGATGTGATTCAGAAAGAGTTCCCTTTAGTGCCGAACCCGGCGACAATATTATGCAACATCCCGAAAACAGCATCACACTTCACAGTTGTTGACTTAAAAAATGCATTTTTCTCAATTCCCTTAGCAGAGGAGAGCCGGTACTTAACAGCATTCACACTAGGGGGGAAGAGATTTGAACACTGCAGGTTACCACAAGGATATTGCGAGAGCCCAAGCATATTCAACAGGGTACTACATGAGGATCTGGGGAACTTATCTGTAGAAAGCACTGTGATTCAGTACGTTGACGATTTATTGGTTTGTGCACAGAACGAGGAAGAGTGTAGGAAAGATTCAATAACACTCCTGACATTACTGGCCAATAAAGGGTACAAAGTGGACAAGGGTAAGTTACAATACTGCCTGACTGAGGTTTTATACTTGGGGCAGCTGATATCAAAGGACGGTAAGAGGATCATACCAGATAGAGCAGAGGCAATAAGAGCAGTAGGAGAGCCCAAAACAGTAAAAGACATGCAGAAATTCCTGGGGATGTGTAACTACTGCCGAGCATGGATATTAGATTATGCAGCATACACACGGCCCTTATTGCAGGCACTAAAAGAGGCCCAACAGGAAAACAGACACATAGAATGGACAGAAGAAATGAGCACATCATTTAATTCACTGAAAGAGCTAATATCAAGCGCTCCATTTTTGGCAAACCCAGATTATGGACGCAAATTTTTCCTATTTTCACACTGCAAAGGAACACTGATGACAGCGGTGCTGACACAAAAGACATCGTTGGGCCACAAGCCCCTGGCTTACTATAGCGGCACCCTGGACGCGGTGATGCAAGGACATTTCGCGTGCGAGCAATCACTCGCTGCAGCCGCGTTCGCCATTGAAAAAAGCGCCACAATAGTAATGGGATGTCCAGTAACATTGTTTGTGGAACACTCACTATTTGCAATATTGGAGCGATCAAAGAGCACATTGACAACACAACGCGCCACAGCGTATGAGATAATACTGTCCAGCGCAAACATCCACATAGTAAGATGTAAAACAGTGAACCCAGCCACATTCATCACAGAAGCGTGCACAGTAGAGGACATGCAGAACCACAACTGTGCAACATACACGGGTGACAAAGGTGAGGACCAGGTGGTCTTTGAGAATGCCCTAAACGAGGGGGAGGTGTATTTCGTGGACGGGTCAGCATCAATTGACATGGAGACAGGAGAGAAACATGTGGGTATGGCAGTGGTAAGATTAGAGGAAGGTGAGTATGAAACACTAGTGCAATACCGCCTCCCATCACACTATTCAGCCCAAGCAGCAGAACTAATAGCACTAATAGAAGCATTACATACAGCTAAGGGATGCGCAGTAACAATATATACAGATTCAGCCTACATGACGACAACGGTACACGGAGGGCTGGCCCGATGGGGGCGGAGAGGGTTTCGACGAGCAGATGGAACACCTGTCCAGCATGCAGAATTGTTGAAAGAATTAATTGAGGCATTGCAAGACCCCACGGCAGTGGCAATTGTAAAATGCCAAGCACATACTTCAAACACAGATGTAGTGTCTTTGGGAAACGCGGCAGCAGACGCCGCCGCCAAGGAAGCTTCATATTTCCAGAAAGGTGAGGTAGGGGAGTTCATGTTGCACCACACGACAAGCCAAGAGGTCCCTACTGGATATAACATGATGCTCACACAAGAAATAATAGAGTTACAAGAGGGAGCTAGTGCAGAAGAAAAGTTGCTATGGACTAAGAGAGGATGCAGCAAATCACCGACAGATTTATTGTGGCGACAAGAGAGTTCAGGAAAAGCAGTGATGCCAGTTACATTGTTAGAAATAGCATTTCAACAACTACACTTCCCTGCACACAATGCAAGGCAACATATAGTGGCAGAAATACAAGAAGATTGGTTTGCACCTTGCCTCCAGGAACACATCACTAGGCTGGCATTGGACTGCACAACATGTCAAATTTACAACTCAGGAATGACATTACGCACTTTGAGAGGTACAATACCAAAACCCAATGGCCCATTTAAAGAGCTCCACATCGATTATGTCGATATGGGAGAAAGGTGCAATGGGGCGCGCTATATGATTGTAGTTGTGTGTCCCTTCTCGAGGTGGGTGGAGGCAGGTCCCTGTGCGCGTCCTGATGCGAAAAGCGCCGCGAAGTTCTTAGTGAGGGAAGTATTCCCGCGCTGGGGAATTTGCGACGTGATCCGCTCAGACAACGGCACTCATTTTGTTAATGAACTATTCAAGGAAGTGACTACGTTATTGGGGATAAAACACAAATTATGCTCGATTTATCATCCTCAAACTAATGGCGTAGTGGAGAAGATGAACGGCCTGTTGAAAGGCAGGTTGTCAAAACTATTTTTTCCCTAAAAAAGAACTGGATATACTGCCTACCTCTGGCCCTGTTCGAATTACGCAATCAGCCAAGCAAAGACCACCATTTGTCCCCACATGAGATTGTCACGGGGAGGAGAATGCACACAACACATTCGCCTCTCCGTGAACGTTCTGATGCACACAGAAGCGCTGCGGTATTGGGAGAGGAGTTCACAGAATATTTGAAAAAACTGACACAGGCAGCGCGCGTAATAGCGAAGCAACTTGTCCCGCCCTTCACAAGAGAGGAGGGAAATACAACAGAGACAGCGTCACAGCCTGATAAGCAGGCACAGCTGATGCCAGGCGATTTTATATATGTCAGAAGCTTTGTGCGCAGGTGGAATGCACCACGTTTCCATGGCCCTTATGAAGTAGTGTTTTGCACGCCCACGGCAGTAAAGGTAAAGGGCCTTAGATACTGGGTGCATTTAACAGATGTGCGCAGGGCATATAGCGCCGTGGAGGGCGAAGTACAAGATGAGGCACAGGCAACAGCGGACAGTGAGGTCGAGCAGAATGAATGAACAAGATTTTTGTGGATGTACAGCGATCGATGATGAAAAGGACTGACAGCATGGCGATTGTACTGATAAATTTAAAAAAAAAAAAAAAAAAAAAAAATTTTTTGTGTGTTTTCGTTTTCGTGTTTTGAAGAAGTTCACTATATATGAAATGATGTGCTGATGTTATTAATTGTAAACACCCTTGTCTGTGGATTCAACCCCTTCCGCCACCCACTTCCATACCCTGTCAAAGTAACGCTGACACAGTTGGAAATGTTTACATGCCTGTACTTAATGCACTTTTGTATCTCAAACAGGAGCTACCATGGCATCTAATGGGCAGCCTGCAACGGATAGATTTGTTAGAATTAGACAAATGCTAATAGAGAGATGTAGGTACTCATACGAATGTGGACTATCAATGTGTGTTATAGTATTTTTTATATCAATGTTCTGCCTGGTGACATATTGGTTCATAGCGTTCATCTCTATCGAGATGAACGAGGGGGGAGGGGGAGTAACATTACCCTAGCCCCTGGGGCTAATTCAACTACAAGTGTAAATACTAAAGAAGGTGATTTTGTGGTGTGGGATGGATCAAACCTTGTATGGGGTTTCTATACCACACCGTCCGCTGCTGCCCTGTCAAAATCAAAACGTTTACAAAAGGAAATGGAAAATGACACGATGTCCCTACCTGAAATTTATAACAGCCCCACCACCCAACCCGCCCCGATGGAAAACAATGATTTGTTATTCATTGAGAAAGATGGGAAGGTAATAACGATGACAGAACATAAGGAGTTATATGAGGAATTGGAAAAGGGGGGTGGGAAGGAGGAAGGGGGGCCTATTTTTTCATCTATTGAAAGCAAAAGACACAGAAGGAGCAAGAATAGTAGGCGGAGAAGAGAGACAAGTAGGAGGGGGTATGATGAGTACTATGGGTTGGGCGTAGATAAGATGGAAGACCCACGACACCCCCACCAAGCAAACAAGTGGTATGCAGATATGAGTGCAACAGCTAAACAAACAACAAATGAGAGCTGTTATGTCTGCTCCCTCATCCCCCATGCATCAGGCACACCCAAAGTGTTGTTACCTAAAGAAGTGCCCATTGTAGATGCCCAGTGTCTCCTTCATCTCACACTGTGCAGAATAAAAAACACCTTCCAGGCACACGACGTCACTTTCAAAATGATACAGAATGAGAAAACCTGCTACCCAAAAGCAGCTGGAGTGGTCTGTCTTAAAGAACCATTTTTTGTTATACAAGGGACACTGTTTTCTGAAAACAAGTGGAAAGATGAAGAAGTACTGTGTAAAGCGGAAGCACTGAGAAGTGTCCAACCAGACAAGCTGCAATGGATAGAAGAAACGTGCACATCAGTGTGGAAGGAACACATTACTAAACTGACATGGGTAACAGCGATGGAGAAACCCTTCAAGCTCCAGAGTGAAATAAACAATGAACTATGTTTCAAGGGAGAAGGGAAGGTGGCAATGGGAACTAACAAGAACTGTAACAAAACTCTCACCATCCCAGACATGAAGAAAGGAACAGCCGCACTAATGGACACATACTGGGTATGCGGGAATCAGGCCTACCTGCACCTTCCCCAGGCATGGAGTGGCAGCTGCTCAATGGCCACTCTGCACTCGGCCCTAATGGTGATCCCAGAAAGCCACGTCGACGAAAATAAAAAGACACCAGGCCAAGGTGTGGCCTCTCCAACTGCAAAATCACACCTTTATGTCCTGTCCTCCGGAGACAAGGGAGAAGAACTATCCCGGAACAGACGAGCATCGAACTATATATCGAAAGCATCATCCGATTTGTTGGCACAAATCCCAGACAGGTATCGACTGTTCAGCTCCGTAGAAACGTTCTTTGCCTCACTGGTCTCAAGTGTCCAAGCAAGGGCGAATGCAAAATGGCTCCAGATAACACGGTGGGAACTGATTCAGCTAGCCAATGACACTGAAGAAGGGTTCAACATAATAAAAGTGGAACTGCGAGCTCTGCGACTAATGACCATGCAGAACAGGTATGTCTTGGACCTGTTAACAGCGATGGACGGAGGTGTTTGCCGAAAAATAGGAAGACCTTCTGAAGACGCGGAAAACGGATCCTTGTCCCACGTGATCGAAGCAGTGCACAACCTGGGAGAGAAGATGAAGATGGAAGGTGGAGCAGAAGATAGCACGTGGTTCGACAATATCTTCTCCTGGGTTCCCTCATGGCTTGGAATGGCAATGAAATTTTTGGTACCAGCTGTGGTGTTCCTCCTCGTAGTCTTCTGCTTGTGCCAGGTGGGCCTCCGATGTTGTGCTAACGCAGTCCCTAACGGTGCAATGATGATGGTGACAATGGGCAACTCTGGTGGTACAATTAGAGCAACACAAGAGGTACATGTACAAACAGGCACTGATAATACTCCCAGGTACCAGTTAGTGCCCATATACCGGGACAAATATATAGTAGATAAATTATGGCACACCACTATCAAGGAACCAAGGGATCTGGAATGGTATGAGGAGGTCTGTGTAGATTTGGAGGAAACCGGTGACTGTATATACTTAACATGTACACCAGATGAATATGCTAGAAGAGGTGAGAGCTTGAGGGGGGTGTGCAGGGCATGGATGCCCATAAAAGGAACACCTGCATGGGATGATGCAGTGATAGAAGAACAAGAATGTAGAAGATTAGAAGAACTAAAGAATTCGTTACTTTAGTAACGAAAGGGGGGAAATGTAGGGGAGGACTGGCCTCGGAGGCCCCCCTCACCTACATCATTCTCCCCAGGTGAGGACCATGACTCGGTGGGCGCCCCCTCATGCCACCCGGGCCCAGGTGGAGGAGGGTTCACCCGCCGACGACATTGCCCACACGTATCCATTGTCTGCATGTACCAAAATTTAGACAAGCCTAGAAGCCATCTTGTCTAGCAAAGATGGCGTGAGTTCAGCGCACTGTAGTGCGGCCCCCACCTTTGGAGGACTTTCAAGCATCCCTGCCGCCGCAGCACCATGGCAGATCCGCTGCGAGCGAGTTCCCATGAGAAAGTTGGGTATGAGCTAATACGAAATATTAACACTGTAACACTTCACCGTCCACAATGTAATACCGCGCCCCGCGCGACCTGGTCAGCAAGGCCGGGGCGACGGGGAAAACTGTATCATAACTATCTGAAGAAAACAGGAACGAATTCAAGTATTGGTGTTAAAGAACTACTTCTCTTAAACAGAACCTACAAACTGTGAAATTAACCATAAAAGTATAACGTTTATATGACTTCACACCATAACTGGACTAATGCTGCTATATCACAGAGAAGAATGTACACAGTTACGCAATGAAACCTATAACCTATATATGTAAAAGTGTTTTTAAGTTTTATGTAGAAACCTTAACCCTTATATGTCTTCTTAGTCACCCGTAGCGGCGAGCATCAATGTCTGTGTTCCACAACCTAGTACTACCTCACATAGTGCAAAATGTATATAAATAATCAAACAATGTAGTGGATAGAATGCTTTATAATGGAAATATACTCAAACTGAATGGTTAATGAAGTTGAAATATATGTGTGTTTAAACGTTATTAATGATTCCGCACCTAAAAGTCGGCAACACACGAGAGAAAATACCCTTGTAGATATGTGCAAGGCCATTCTCCCTCCCACCCTGCGAAGCCTGCTAGACAAGAAAGCTAAGGTCTGTACCGCGCTCCCCCACCTCCCCCAACCAAGCCGGAGCCACTTCAGAGATTTGCAGGCCCCGTTACAGCACCCAAGGCCACAGCCCGCCACCTGCGTTATTTACAGCACGGTAATAAACCCACGTTCGAATCCACAGATCTACCAGCACCCTCTCGTAAATCCCACAATCCCCCCAGACCACCCCAAGAAGCATGACCCCGTGCAAGGGCGACCCCCAACACTGGGACAAGACAGAGAGGCCCATTTATAATAACTTCTAACGCAGCAGAACGACATGTATCACCCATCTCAGGCCTCAGAGCCCAGCCCCTCGACCTAAAATACCGGTCACTAGGACGCAGGTAAATCTCACCCCGACAGACGACCACCAGACCCCTCACAAGGTGCATTCCTCATGTGTTGCATTTAGTCTTAAGATAACCTAATGAAAGATTTACTGTGGAAGTTAAATGTCGTTTTTTAAGTAACTGCAATGTGCATGGCCCAGGGCAAACAAGTCAGGGAAGGTATTCATCTTGTCACAGGCTGCCCCAGCATACCAACACCGCCCAGATGACCTCCAGCCGGCCTGCCAGGCCCAGCCCAAACCCACGAGGCTGACCAGTGACGTCCTCCCGCCAAGACCAACCACGCTGCAGCAACACCTATAGTTAGTCGACGCCACCCAATCCCAATGAACTTTTGCCCCCTATAGTATGTAGGTTCTGATGACGTTTTTTGTATTAGATATACGCCTGTCTTTGCGAGTGTCAGACAGAGCGCTCTCGGAGGTTGCAGAGTTCTTTGCGTGCCATCTTCTTTTGATAAACTCCCACTTACGCTCACCCGCACTCTGTCTTGGCCTTATTCCCATTACGGGAGAGTCCTTTATTGTCTCTCATTTAGGGGAGGATCGTGCTGAATTGGGGGCGCTTCCTTTCAACCCCTTCTGCAGAAGTTGTATGGATCAAGCATTCAATTCTCTCCTGGTTAAGTTTACACTTCTCTTGACTTAGCGTGAGATCTCTTTCAACTAGTTTTGCCATTACCTTTCTCAATCTGTTGGCATGTGTCGACTGGTCTGGGCCAAACACGACCACATCATCTTGGAAGCATATGACCCATTCGTCATCCTGGAATTTGGTGCATCGCCCTCTGTAAAACAGACGCTGCCGGGACCAAGCCATGCCTATTTGCATTTATTGATGAAGAAAATGCAACCTGGAGTACATACACTGCTTTTTTGCATTTCATGTTTCTTGTAAGAAGATAAGTACATTTCCAAAAGCACAGTATGTAACTACTACTCTCAAATTTCAAGCAGAATTTATCTCATTACAATGACTAAAAATAAACAGGGACATATCTACAGAATGGAGGAAGAAACGGTAGTAACAAAGTACGAAGGTGACAAATTAATTTGCTAATAACATTATTGTTCATGGTTTAGGAGTAATGCTTACTATTATACTTTACATCGTAATCTTTATATAACCTTCATATATGTGAGGAACCTTCATATATGTGAGGGGTATGGGATTATAGGAGCATGGGGTGGTCGCTAGGGGCCTCCCCCCGCATATGTATGTGATGTAAAGGGGTTTAAAAAAAGAGTCCGCATTTTTGGCCTGTCGGAATTCTCGGGGTCGTAGTGATCACATAGATCCCTGTATACCACTACAAAGCAAGCCATGCAACTCGAAGTATAAAGACTCACTCCGTTCCACTGCAAGTCCAACCGTAACACTCACTTCAAAGATTAGGTAGATTACGTCGATACCATAGTTGAAATGAGTGTTAAGGCTCAGTTAGTAGTGTTATGGACTATGGGGCTCAGTACGGGGTTGCCGGTAAAACCCACCAGTAGGCGGCATGTTACCGGCAACCCTGTAGCACGCTTACCACCTCCTGATATCCAGGTGTCACTGGGATAGCCCAAGGGTGGCGGTAACAGTAAATCCCCATTTCCATGGAGTCCTATAGGAATAATGCAGCCCCTCTCATCACAAACTCCCCACTCACATGTAATTCCGCTCCCACCATGATATGATATGGCATTTGTAATGCGCCTATACACAAGTGTTTCAAATTCCTTCCAAGCTCGACCCCATCATCGACTTCTTAGAAATCCTCTCTTTTTCCTATTGGACCCTATGGAAATGGGGTCACAGAAGCACTGGCACCATTGCTAACAATGTCAGTGATTCTGTGACAACAATGCCTGTAGGAGCATGAAGACCAAGCAGGTCAGGCCTGCTGGGTGATCTGTGGCACCTACCGGCATCATTGTAGTATATTGGTCCGGAAAGGGTTCCGGCACATTACTTCCTGCACCCTTATTTACGGACCGCCATACTTAAAATGAAGCCGATATGTGTTCATATTTGGAGTTCCATGGTTTAATTAGTAGTGGCATACTGTGAGTTTTTGTACCTTAACTTTGTTAGTCCAACTCTTTGTACACTTCACAATTTGGTACATTAACCTTAACTGTTGATGAATACATTTTTGTATAGAAAATAAACTATTTGAGCTCACTCCCACATACCACTGCAAGTTCATTCCTGTATAGAGTCATGTGCATCAACTATTGTGGGTATGTAAATTCTTCCCAATGAAAGCATTTAGGTCCTGAAAAATATATCTGCATCAGTGTTTGTGTAGATATAGAATATTTTAATAAAGCACTACATTTATTTCTGTGACAAAAGAGCTGCCTGGTCAAGAAAAACAGAACATTAGCCCTTCTGTAAGCTCTCGCATGGGTTTTCCTGTTCTGACTGTTTCACCCATCTTTTTCCCCAAGTGAGTTCTATTCTTAGGACTCACATGTAGCAATGTTTTGTCCTCCCTGAGTGTCCTTAACATTCTATGGGCAGGGTGCTCCTGCTGTCTCCTCAATGAGGCTCCACTGCCCAGGTATATATGTTTGTAACTGGCTGATGGTAGCTCTTTGTTTTTCTAAGAGTGCTGCACTGTGCTGCTGCAACTTTACCGTTGTGTGTAACAATGTTTGCTGAATCGTGCCCTAAAATGTCATGATTGTTTTGAAAGTTTCTGGGATGTAACTAGGAAAGCTTCAGTAATAATCAAAACACCTTTCTGCCTTATCAGAAATCTCACAATTTCTGGAGAAAGACAGACCACCGGAACCAGTGCACATCCAGGTTGGAAACAAAAAAGTGCATATATAAGACAAAACAAGCTGTTGCCACTTTTACTCCACTCATTTGTAGTAGGATACCAACATAGATCAAATTGACTCTCTCGTCTTCCACGGCTTGTAAGACCTGAAGAGCCTACTTGTCAAAGAATATCTTGTCAATCAATGGCTGCCAATGCCACTTCCACGTACGCATCCTATCCCTGAATACTCTTGTACCTTCTGTATACAAGCAACCAGCAACGCCAGAGTACAAGTTCTCAGCCAGATATGCGCAGTGCATCACTTTTATCCCATATTGTACAACTCCCATTTGCTTCCTAGATAGATTCAGGCTACATCAATCCTTTACAGACATGTATTTTGGACTTTTCATATTGTATATTATTATGTGTTACACTGTACCTTTAAATACTCTGTTCACTGAAAGAGTTGTTGTCAGTTAGGTACATTTGAAAAATAGTATTTTTCTACCACTGAACAAGGGGGCTGTCAACATCTTCCTATCAAGTGTCATTGGAATACGCTCATGAGCAGGGATAACCGTTTATTACTAGAATGGAGAGTGAAATGTTAGAGGACTGGGATTAAAAACATGTTTTAATGTATTCAGTATTAAATAGGTAAAGTTCCAGGCCATCTCATGCTGTGTGGCAACCAATATACTAAGCGAATGCTACATAAAAACCTCATACAAAAGGTATTTCACTTTCACTTGCTGTATTAGGATATCAATGTGGCAAAAAGAATATATACATTATTTACAATGTGAATAAGCACTGTCCATTTTTTATTTCCATTGCTTTCCCCATTTTCAGTTTTCACTGCATATGAGCTCGTATGCCCATAGAACACTGAAAATCATTGGATGACTGTGGTATATTTTTTTTTTACTTTAGAATAAATCAAGCCATGGTATTCTTTCAACTTGTTACTCTGCATGGTGTGAGGAGTTTACTAACATTACATTTTTTTGTATGTGAAGGTTATTGCATTGAAGCACAACAACTTTCTTTTAATTGATCCGATGTGGGAAAAAGTTAAACACAGTTGCAGGATTCTGTAAAAGTGGAGGTATTTTATTTTAATTGTACTTTTTTTACTTGCTGAAAACCCACCTGGCATCAGGGTGTGGGGAATATAAAACACACAAAACAAAACAGATTGCACTGAGCCTAGGCGCTATAGCCTATGAATGATAGGTTAGTGATCTGTTCAAACATATGTGCTTTCAAGCCCTTAAGGAAAGAGGCCAGGTTGCAATCCTGGCGTAAATTTAATGGAAGCCTATTCCAGAGGGAGGGAGCGGTAAACGGGAATGATTTCCCATTTGCTTTTATCCGTTTGGGTCGTGGACAATTTAGCAGCATGGCGTTGCTTGAACGTAACGTTTCAGCTGGTTGGTAGATATTAAGTTTTTTCTTCAGGTATTCATGAGCGGTACCATATACTGCTTTACGGGTGAGGACTGCTAATTTAAACTGGATCCTAGCTTTAACAGGAAGCTAATAGAGGTTCTTACGATGTAGAGTTATATGTTTACCATGAGGTACTTTTTTTTATAATGCGCACAGCATTATTTTGGAACACCTGTAGGGAATGCAAATTCTTTTTAGATGCTCCCCCTAAAAGGGCATTACAGTAATCCATCCTCGAGAGGATAGTGGCCCTGGCCAGAGTTTTACAATTCTCTACAGAGATCCAAGGACTGATTTTTCAAAGTAGTTTTAAGTACTATTAGGTACTGTGAATAATGTCATTCACTTGTGTGTCAGTGCCTACATTACTGTCAAATATTGTGCCCAGTGTTTTCACTTTAGACTCGGTTTTAATGACACATGCATCATGCATGAATTCAGTGTGTCTTTGGCCTAGTTTAGCTCTCTGTAGAGGTGAGTCAAAGAGCACCAACTGTGATTTTGCATCATTCAGACACATCCAGTGTTCCACCATCCACTGTTTTACATTTCTAAAAGTCTCATTTAATTTTGCAGAGTCCTGTTCATAATTTCCATCGATACACAGCAAAAGCTGGGTATCATCCGCGTAGTTAGTAAAACAGATTTTCAACTGCTCTAATAGATCACTCAGTGGTTTGACATAAAGATAGACATGCCCCCTGTGGTACTCCAAAGGAGATTGGCACATAGACTGACAGATCTTCCCCCTAGTTAATGGCTGACACTCTTTCAGCCAAGAATGAGTGGATGCATTTGATGGCCCCCAGGGAGCACTTCCCTGTCTTCTCTAAAGCTGCCATTAGTGTACCATGATCCATAAGGTCAAAGGTTGCTGATAGGTCCAAAACGACCATAAAGCCACAACCTACGGAATCCACAATGTTCAACATGTCTGACTGAAGGTCGACAAGGGCACACTCGGTACTAAAGTGTGGCTTAAAGCCTGACAGTTTCCGATGAAGAACACTGTGGGGTTCCAAAGATTCTTGGAATTGTTTCATGGTGACATTATCAAGAATCTTCAGGAAAAATAAAGTGTTAGTAATTGGCCTGAGATTAGATATTTCCTTTGGGACTTTCCCTGATTTTATTCCCAGGGGTGTAACCGCAACTCGCTTTAGACATCTGGGTACTTCTTCATGTCTAAAGTAAGAATCGATGAAGAGAATGAGAAAAAGGCCAAAGATATTAGCATTAGCTAAAATTATCTTGGATGGAAGAATATCCCAAGAGCAGGATGTAGGATGCATGCTTTTCATAATTTCCAAAAGCCCTGTTAAATTGATGTCATGGAGGGTGAAGTCCTGTGATTACACCTCCGTGATGCAGAAGGGGTCATTGGTCGTGTCGCAGGTGCCCATAGGTCCAGGTTGTTTTTCGGTATGGCCACTATAGGCTTTTTTAATTTTCTCTCTGGACAATACAACTTTATCGGAAATGCCTTTTGGATACAAGTACAATCCTCTTTAGAAGTGTGAAAGATCTTGTCTGTTGTCTTGGATTTTCCATTTTCTTAAGAATTCTAAATATTTCTTTTGTTCCATTATTGGCCTGAGTAATTTGGCTCTCATAGTACACTTTCTTTGCATTATATATGGCATTTCTATAGTTTTTCTTTAGTTCATTCCAGGCTTTCTTATGAAGGTCAGATTTTGCCACATAGTGAAGTATTACCAGAAAAACAGTCAGTAAATACTACCCCAGAAGAATTTCCTAGCATTTTGGAACATCTTTTTATGGGAAAGAAACATGTCGGGTTGATATTGGTCTGAATCATTTGTATCAGACCTTTTACTGTTTCATGTCTAATATTTGATCTGATGGACTATATAAATGGACTATATAAAAACTATGTTTGATAATTTATTTGTATGTTTGATTGTAGTACATATGTGTTGAATTGTTGTCCTATTTAGTCTGGTCACCTTCCAATGGGTGGTTCTTGTGCTGTATACTGTTCTGTTGGTCTATTCACTCCATGTTTAAATAGATGTTGAATATTTCCACATCTATTATTTTAGATGGAGTTTAACAATATTTTAGTGACACGATACATTGATAGTAACTCAATGAATGTTTCGATTAGTGGAGAATGTTTCATGTGTTTAATCTTACTATAATAATAAACTTGACATATTAATTACCAAGAATTCAAGGGACAGAATTGAATCTTTTCCTCCCATACAGTGTTTGATTCGAGTTCACCTCTGCTTTTTCTGGTCTACTGTACAGATGCACAACACACCCAGTCCCTTTTTTTCAATTTTTCATGACAGATTGGTACTTCACCCATAAGCGTTCAGCCTGCCTTTTAACTCTCTTGATTTTTTTTAGGTCTTTAGTGAACCAGTCATTATTACAGGTTTTTGTTCTCACAATTGAATTCTTCAGAGGGGCAACCGGATCCAACATTTTAGTTATGGATTGCTCAAAGACTTTAATTAGGAGATCTGGTTTGTCTCCGTCCGAAGTACAATCCATCACTGAAGCTAAAGTATTAGTCAGGTCGGTTTCAGAGACTTTTTATAATTTTTGCCATGATTATTCTTAGGTGGAGCATGGACTATATCCAGTTTTTGTTTGCCAAAGATTTGAAATGAAATAACGCAGTGATCTGACCATATGCAAGGCTTGGTCTCAGTGATCTCCACTCGGATATTTCTCGAGGTGATCCAATCTAGGATACTGCCTTTCGAATGGGTGGGTTCTGTGGTCAGAATATCAAATTCAGCACTCTTCAATAGCTGTTTAAGTTGCGTCACTTCCTGGTCATTACAATCTTGAAACCACCTATTAAGATTGCCCAGTTGTATAGTGGCACTGCCCTTTTTACTTAAAGGTTGCAGAAGGATACTTAGTTCCTCGTTGAAATTAGGCATATTGTTGGGGGATCTATACAACAGCAACAAGTTTAAACAAGTTACTGGGTCTAAATTTATTTTGAGGTGCAGCATTTCACATCCATCACAGGCACTATGGACCTGGAAAAAACGGTAGCCCTTTCCTCCACCTTTTGAGTTCATGTGATTATTAAAGAAGACTGTAATTCTCTGGTACTGCAATCTCCATAATGAGACCTCATGGGTCTTGTAACCAGGTTTCCGTGAGGCAAAAGAGGTCAAGTTCATGTTGAAGTATATAGTCATGTACGTCTATGGCATGCGCATTTAAGGATCTTGTGTTAAGTAGTGCAGCTTTAAATAGGCACTGATTCTGGGTTTTCGCTGATTCTGGTAGATGTAAGGTCTCTATTCCAATTTCCATTTCAGGAATATATTTATAGTTCTTTTGGCTATCCGAGATGTGGATAAATGAATTGTCCGCAATCTGAGTTATTTGGCTATTACTCTGCTGCCCAACAACTCCATCTCCAGACTCCAATAACAACGAGTGCACCCTTAGTGATGCATTATTGGCACCTTCAGCACCAGTTGCATAGATAATATTGTCCTCTACCGGCACAAGGTCCTTAGGAAGTGGTTCTAGTAGGTCGCTCACTGCTTTAGCTTTCTGTATTTCCTGTACTTCTATACTTGTGGCCTTGGCTACATAAATGGGGAGAAGGCTGGTCATGATGTCAGCGCGTCCACACAATATATGAGATTACTATTACCAAAAATAAGGTCCAGAGGGAATCATAGCTTAAGAAACACTTACCCAAAGACGCAATTCACCAGCTCCCCAACTGGCTCCTTGCAGTAGCGCCAGCGCTGTTGCGCCTGCCGGAAAAAAAGTCTGCTTGGATTACAGATGACTGGGAACTGTAGTTCTGCCTCTTTTAGGGTGCACAAATAGACAGAAGGCTAAGTGCTAATAACAATTTTAAAATGATTAATGAAGTACAGGTAAAATTCAAGTAAAAATAAATTCCTGCAAATACAATATATAATAAATAAAATCGCACGATAGTGCAACACAAAATGAAATAAACAGAACAGCTAAGGGGAAATGACATGGGTTTCCTTATATATCGGCACTAACCGGCTCCTTGCTGTCACGCCAACGCTGTTGCACCTGTCGGCAATGAAAAGCCTGCTAGGACTACAGATGGCTGGGAACTGTAGTTCTACGGCCTTTTAGAATGTGCAAAGTTTGAAAGTAAAACCTCTAGGAGTCTAACTTCGGACAGAAGACAGGCAGTCAATTGGGCGTCAATAGAGAGAAGGCTAATTGCTAATAAAAATTTTAAAATGATTAATGAAGTGTCAGGATTATTAATCATTTGTTAAGTAGGTGATGTTTTTAAAACAATATGATACTTCACAAGAAATCCTATAGAGACGTTTGAGGTTTCCCAGTTCCCAAACTGAAGTCCTACTAGGAAACTTGAGCTGGTATTCCAACCAATAACGTTTAAATATGAGTCATATCATGAAGGAAACTAGATGGTTTGTACGTAATTGTTTCAGACAAACTCATAAGACCAACAGGGTAATTCATAGAATTTCGCAGAAAAGTGTCGCGAGCGGCTGGCGCAGAGTGTCCGCGTGCGATTGTCTGCGCCAGGCACGTGCGCTAAAACCGATTTCCGCGCACAGCGTATTCATGGATTTTAGGCTCCCAAACCAGCCGTGGCGCAGAGTATCGCAGCGACCCTGCAGCAGCGCCAGTAACGCCCCCAAGAACGCCCTCGCGCAAGGAAAAGCCATCCAAATCGCTAAATCATCGCAAAGGGCTGCGCTAACCCTGGACCAGTTTACAGGGCTGCCAAACAAGGAACGCAAAGCGGGTAACGTTCATATCAGGGGTACGCGGGAGGTTTTACACGCGATTAGCCAGGGTACGTGTATTACAGGGGTACGCGGGAAGTTCAACACGCGATTGGCCAGGGTACGTGTATTACAGGGGTACGCGTGAAGTTTTACACGCGATTAGCCAGGGCACGTGTATTACAGGGGTACGCGGGAATTATCACACGTGATTTGGCTGGGTACGTGTATTACATGGGTACATGGGAAGTTCAACACGCGATTGGCCAGGGTACGTGTATTACAGGGGTACGCGTGAAGTTTAACACGCGATTTTGCTGGGTACGTGTATTACAGGGCTGCGCGGGAATTATCACACGTGATTTGGCTGGGAACGTGTATTACAGGGGTACACAGGAAGTTACACACGCGATTAGGCTGGGTGGGTCCTCACAGGTGTTCCCTGTACACCCTCCACGGCCCCTGCAGGCAGCCCACAAAACAGGGGACTACCCTGCACACCTGCTCATGTCCCCCTGCACCCCCACCCCCCAGCAGTGCAGGGGCACCCTCCACCAGGCCCCCACTCATGTCCCCCATCACCCCCACCCCCCAGCAGTGCAGGGGCAGCCTCCACCAGCCCCCACTCATGTCTCCCACCACCCCCACCCCCCAGCCACCAGGGGCAGCCTCCACCAGGCCCCCACTCATGTCCCCCATCACCCCCACCCCCCAGCCACCAGGGGCACCCTCCACCAGGCCCCCACTCATGTCCAACTCATGTCCCCCTGCACCCCCACCCCCCAGCAGTGCAGGGGCACCCTCCACCAGGCCCCCACTCATGTCTCCCACCACCCCAAACCCCCAGCCACCAGGGGCAGCCTCCACCAGGCCCCCACTCATGTCCCCTATCACCCCCACCCCTCAGCAGTGCAGGGGCAGCCTGCACCAGGCCCCCACTCATGTCTCCCACCACCCCCACCCCCAGCAGTGCAGGGGCACCCTCCACCAGGCCCCCACTCATGTCTCCCAGCACCCCCAGCACCCAGCAGTGCAGGGGCAGCCTCCACCAGGCCCTCAATCATGTCCCCCATCAAACCCACCCCCCAGCCACCAGGGGCACCCTCCACCAGGCCCCCACTCATGTCCCCCATCACCCCCACCCCCCAGCCACCAGGGGCACCCTCCACCAGGCCCCCACTCATGTATCCCACCACCCCCACCCCCCAGCAGTGCAGGGGCAGCCTCCACCAGGCCCTCAATCATGTCTCCCACCAACCCCACCCCCCAGCAGTGCAGGGGCACCCTCCACCAGGCCCCCACTCATGTCGCCCACCACCCCCACCCCACAGCCACCAGGGGCACCCTCCACCAGGCCCCCACTCATGTCCCCCATCACCCCCACCCCCCAGCCACCAGGGGCACCCTCCACCAGGCCCCTACACATGTCTTCCCACCACCCCCACCCCCCAGCAGTGCAGGGGCAGCCTCCACCAGGCCCTCAATCATGTCTCCCACCACCCCCACCCCCCAGCAGTGCAGGGGCAGCCTCCACCAGGCCCCCACTCATGTCTCCCACCACCCCCACCCCCCAGCCACCAGGGGCAGCCTCCACCAGGCCCCCACTCATGTCTCCCACCACCCCCACCCCCAGCAGTGCAGGGGCAGCCTCCACCAGGCCCCCACTCATGTCTCCCGCCACCCCCAGCACCCAGCAGTGCAGGGGCAGCCTCCACCAGGCCCCCACTCATGTCTCCCACCACACCCACCCCCCAGCCACCAGGGGCACCCTCCACCAGGCCCCCACTCATGTCCCCCATCACCCCCACCCCCCAGCCACCAGGGGCACCCTCCACCAGGCCCCCACTCATGTCTCCCACAACCCCCACCCCCCAGCAGTGCAGGGGCAGCCTCCACCAGGCCCTCAATCATGTCTCCCACCACCCCCACCCCCCAGCAGTGCAGGGGCAGCCTCCACCAGGCCCCCACTCATGTCTCCCACCACCCCCACACATTGAAGAATGAAAAAATCCAAATAATGTATTAAAAACAACAGCAATGGCAATCAAAATCAACCAAAATACACAAGTAAAAAAATTTAAAAATTAAGCAGGCTGTCCCTTTTCAAATTGAAATCAATAAATGACAATCCGAAAAAATATCTTCCAAAGTTCAAGTCCATGAAAAGTAAATGAAGGTAAAAAAGAAATAGAAAACCATTGCTCCATGGCTAAAAATATTCATAGTTAAAAAAATATCAAAATCCAAAGTCCAACTATGTACAAAGTATTCAGGGTCCATCATCCCAAGAGAAGAAATGAAACCTACCAAAACACCTATCTAAAATGGAACTATATACAAAAGATGGAGCAGTGTCCGTCGACTCCAAAGAAAAATAAACTGCAAAGGAAACCTATCACTAAATAACTATATACAATGGCGGCGGGCCAGTCCAGCGGCTCACTTAGTGGTGTTCCGGGCCAGGGCATCATCGAACTCCTCGTCTATGTCCCGGAGGCGGTCCTGTTCCATGGCCCCGAGGGTCCGCAGGGACGCCGACATGTTCACCTCCAACTCCCCGCGATTGCCTCGAGGCACTCGGCCCGCCTCAGGGCCCTCCGCATGGAGTTCTCCGCCCTGACCATCGTGAGCCGCGCCTCTTCCGCCTGCCGCCGCTCCGCATCTATGGCGTGGCCCAACCGCTGCCACACGGAAGACACTTCCCGTCCAGGGTCCTCCTGCCCTCCGGCCGATGCCTGCCCCTCTGATGTTGAAGGCCCCGAGCTATCGTGGCTCCCACCTACAGCCTGCTGCTGCTGCAGCTGCTGCTGTCCATGTGCCCTGTCCGATGGTGCCTGCACATCCTCCTCCAGCTGGGGTGCAGTCGTTGATGTGGCCACCCCTGCTGGACGTCCGACTCCCGACTGTGGCAGGGATCTGTTGTCCACCAGCCTGGCCGCACGGTCGGAGGCAGCCCCACAGGGCACCCAGGTGACACATGGGTGGGAAGATGGCATGGAGGACGACTGAGGCATAGGGGGTTCTGTGGAGAAGGGGGTCGGAACAAGTTCCAGGAAACGGAGGAATCCAGCCCTGGTGAGCTGTCCCAGTGGGTCAACGCGGTCAACGAGCCATGCGAGAAGACGTGCAGACTCATCATGAAAAGACTGCAGGTCAGCTCGCACAGCCCGTTGACGCAACGCCACCCCACCCTAGACAGGCACAACCTGGTGCAGGATAGCCACATCTGCAGGGAGAGGAAGGCCAGGTGTCGTAAGCCAATCCTCTCCCTGAGAACGGGTCTGGAGGTAGGCATCCCCGCTGGTGCAAGATGATGCAGTGACAGGAGCAGGGACAGGATTGCACACAGGCACCTCCGCGGCGGCCTGTGCTGCCTCCTGTCCCTGATCCTGCACTGCACCACTAGCACCAGTGGAATCCCCACCTCCAGACCCCGCCACTGTCGCTTGCACGGCCTCCTCCTCCACCAAACCCCCCACCAACCTGGATGACTCCGTGCCATCTTCCTCCGTTGGGCCCTGTGGGATCCCAGCTGCCCCTTCTGCTGCCGAGGAGTCCAACTCCAACCTCCGCCTCTTGGACCTCCCCTCGGCAGCTGCGGCCTGGGACGCGGCACCGGACTCCTCACTCCCCGACGAGATCACAACCTGGGAGGGGATCCGGGCCTTGCGTCTCCGGCTGGTGGTGCGACCCCTGCCGCTGTGCTCCACAGCACCTTCTCCGCCCTCTTCATCAGTTGACGCTGCAGACAGGGAGAAAGAAAACACAGGCATCAGGGCACTGTAAAATGGACTCATACACACATGACAGTTATACATGAGTGGCATTGGTAAACCTCAGACATGGCATCACAATCCCCAACACACATGTCATTTCATCTTGTACACATGAGCCATACCACAGCCATAATGCAACAGCCAGCACCATCCATTCACATACAACAGCATGAGCAGCCAAAGGTCATCCACACATCACATGCAACATAGGGAGTACACTACACATGCACACACAACACCAAACTTGCATGCATGTGTACACCTCCGCCAACTGTCGCAGTGTTTTGATCGACATCCATGTCACACCTGACAATCATTCCTCCACATCCTGTGCCATGCAAGCCCACACACACAAGCACCATCCATGTGTCACACATGAGACCCCTCGCATGTGTCACCCTCACGGCCCTGTACACCCCCCCTACTTGGCCACATAAAAATACATGTTCAACCTGCACACTCCTGGCACACCACCACACGCACAATCAGTATGCATGTACACTTACCGCTCGACTCCAGACGGGTCTGCTTCTCAAGGACCTGGATGTGGAGCGCTGGGGATATGCGTTCCAGGACCCTCATCTGATCTTTCGACAAGTGGCCCCGGCGCCCCTTAGCATCCGCTGCCTTCAGGAGGCGCCGGGCCTTGTTGAGGGTCCTGGACCTGAAGTCCTCCCAGCGCTTCCTGACATGTTCGTAGTCGCGGACTGCCACCTCCTCCGCGTTGATGGCAGTCACAATGTCCTTCCAGATCCGAGTCCGTCCTTCCTTGTCGGCGCGCAACCTTCCGAAGAGGGCATCATACTGCCCCAGGACATGCTCCACCAGGACACCAACTTCGGTGGCAGTGAAGCTGGTGCCCCTCTGCCTCCTTGGCTGGGGGTTGCCACTGGTGCCAGATGTTGCAGTGCCCGACATGGCAACCCCAGAGGCAGGAGTGGGTGGGCAACTGGGTCCTGGGGCTGGGCTGTGGGGCGATGGAAAAGCAGTCGGGAGTCTTCGGTTCCAGCAGGGGTGGTCACAGCAACAGCACCCCTGGCTGATGTGCAGGCAGCAAATGGCAGGGCACGTGGGCAGCAGGCAGCAGCAGATGGCAGGTGGGAGCGTGCTCAGGGCTCTGGGGGGCAGTAATTTGGCCTTCTGGGCAGGAGCGTGGTCTTCCGTGTGTGAACGCGTGGCCAGCTTGATACGGAGTGATTTGGCACGTGAAAATCCAACACGTCTGCGTGTAATTCAAGGAAAGGCCCTTAGCTCGTAAGCGCGTCAGCACGCCTACGCGATTCTATTGGACCAAAGGCCCTCAGCGCGTAAGCGCGTCTGTGACGTGACCCGCACGGGTGTTTCCCACATAGCACGTGATGACGGAGCACACGTGGAAAGACTGCACGTCAGAGTGTCATCGCGTGTAATTGGACAAAAGTGCGCGTACATGCGATTGGCCTATGTACGTGTATTTCAGGGGTGCGCGGGCACTTACACACGCAAGTACGTCAGCGCACCTGTATCCCGGGGTGCGCGGGAATTTCCACACGCTATTGGACTGGGTACTGGATTTCAGGGGTGCGCGGGTCACACGCTCGCCTACAACACGCGCAAAGAAACACGTACGCCAGTAGGAAGCAGGCATACGTCGACCCGCGACGCATAAATTTGCACGCAAACAAAATAACAAGCTCAGACGCCAGGATGAATATACCGTTCCTAGCAGCAGTGGCCATGGGCTACCAAAGGAGGAGGAGGACAGTCAGGACCAGAATATTCACACCCAGAACCAGCCTTTTCGGGATGCCTGATGACCTTAGCGCGTAAACGCGTCACCAGCGTATGCGCGTCTATGAAGTCACATGCACGTTGAATTGGGCACACGTTGGAAAATGTTGCGTGTGAAAAAAATGAAAGACACGTCCGAGTGTCAAAGCGTGTAATTGGTGGAAATGGCCCTAGCGCGTACATGCGGCAGTGACAAAGCGTGTAATTGGTGGGAATGGGCTTAGCGCGTACACGCGGCAGTGACAAAGCGTGTAATTGGTGAAAATGGCCCTACACGCAGAAGTGACAAAGCGTGTAATTGGTGGGAATGGGCTTAGCGCGTACACGCGGCAGTGACAAAGCGTGTAATTGGTGAAAATGGCCCTACACGCAGAAGTGACAAAGCGTGTAATTGGTGGAAATGGCCCTAGCGCGTACACGCCGCGTAAGTGACGCTGGACGTGTGGGCCTGCATAAAAGGTACGTGTAGAACACCATTTCCTTGTACGTGCTTTTCGTGGAGAGCGAGTGGGTGAATTCTGTACTTCTTGTCGTTTCACATGCGATTTACTTCACGGCGTTTCAAGTTCGTACTCCCTGTTACCTCCGACAGCTTTTTCTCTTTTTTCTCTTTTACTGGTTTTCCTGGGCCTGTTCCCTCAAACAGTGTTCCCTTCTACTGTTGTCCTGTCTCCTCAGACAGCGTACAAATCTTCTTTTGGCGGGGGTGTTGCCAACCAAACGCGCTCCTTTTTCACGCTCTTTTACCTGGCAGACGGTGAGTCACGCACGTATCTAACATCTGTGCTTGCCCCGTGTGTAGCCTACCCCTTCAGAGGTCATTCTAGGCTGCGTGTGACACGCATACGTTCATTCTTGTGTTACTGGGTGCCACAGCGTAGTGCAGGTTTTTCTTTCTGCACACGTGGTCTAGGAGGGGTTGCGTGCACGTCATCTCCCTTTTTTGGGCCTCCTGTGCGTTGCGTGACCCGTCATCTTTCCCCAGGGGTTACATTCAGCCTTGCTAGAGCACTAGGGTACAATTACCATCTGGTACCAAACCCCTTTGACCCCCAATTGCCCAGGACAATAGTTTACAGCCACTCCCATACGCACATTAACATCAGTGCCATGGCTGGCAGGCGAGGATTCCGTAAGGGTAGCACAAGTGGTGGCCGTGGTAGATCCGGTAGGGGACGTGGTCGTTACTTGCAGGGTGACCCTCTCCCCCCATGTGTGGAGGACCAGTCAAGGGCACCCATAATCCCCCCCCTCCCATTGAGGCTGATGTGGCTGACACCATCCATGCTCAGCCCTTGTTGGACCAGCCCATTGTGGCACCAGACCTGGCTGACTCCATGGCTGACTTCCAGGTCAGCAGGCCTATGACACGTGCGCTGGTGCACGTTGATGTCATCAGGCCACGTGGATCTGGGGCAGCAAGGTCATCTGCTGCCCCAAGTAGGCAGGGCGGAGAGGCTGCAGGGGCAGCTGCGGCTCCATCCACCCCAGCTCTCACACACCCAGCCAGGACAGTGTCGGTCCTAGTCCATCCTGCTGACATTCCCCCTGACAACATTACACTTGAGCCAATGCCTGCACCAACTCCCATGCTGAGTGTGCAATCCCACACTCCTGATACAGAGTCCACCAGGGCTCCTGCCCCTACTGTCCAGAGCGGCGCAGGACACTCAGGATCACCACCACCTTCCAAGCGGAAGAGGAGGAGTGCTCGTCCGGCACAGGCTGATGCCCCAGACACGGCTACACAGTCCGGCCCGTCGAGGAAGCCCAGCTTCACGGATGCCGAACTGAATGCACTTGTCCAGTATGTGTCCGGACATGATAACGAGATGGTCATTGTTGCAGGATCCAAGACCACACCTGCACAACGACAGGCACACTGGCAGACAGTTGCGGACATCGTAAGTGCCCTTGGAATCGTGAGGCGCACAGCCAATGATTGCTATAAGCGCTGGAATGACCTAAAGCGCAGGGCAAAGAATAAGCTGGCCTCAAGTCATGCCGCAACTCTATTGACTGGAGGTGGGTCTCCAGTAGAAGACATGGAACTCACTCCACATGAGTCAGTCGCTGGGACCTACGTCACGGAGGAACAGATCCAAGGCGTGGGAGATCTGCCTGATTACGAGGCATTGTCCGGTGAGTGCACATGCATGTGTGTGTCATCCATGTGCATGGTGTGTGTGTGAGGGCTTCTGTTTGTGTGCCAGGTGAGGGTGTGTGCGCCTGAGTCGTATGGGTCACCCATGTGCTTCATGCAATACATCCTGTGCAGCAGCATTTGGCCATAGCAGTATCCCTTCTGCCAACAGTAGACATCTAGGCCAACAGCACGGCAGTTGCCCTTGAAGTGTCACCTTGCCACACCATTGTTGCTTATTTTTCTCTGTTCATTCAGGCAGATTGTTTGCATTCCACCACTTTTACTAGGCATTTCTCAGTCCTCTAGTCACATGTCTGACATGGCTATGGTAAAGTGGAGTGACTTTGTTACCTGGATATCATTTGTTCACACATCTCCCTGTGCAATTGGACCATTTTGGACTGGCAGCTCCAGGTGAAAAATCAGACCTGTTTGAATTAGAAAAGCTATTACATGCGGGAACTGGACTGAATGAATAAGTGCTGCCCTCCTCTCCATCTTCACTCAATAGCAATGGTACATGCCATCTGTGTGATGGCATGTGTGTTTCACCTGGCAATCACAGGCCAATGTGTGATGCCACTGCCAGGCAGCATGCTGAAAATGTGTTCATCTTCCATCTTGGTGTCATCAGTGTGTGCCATTTGCCTGCCCTTCATACGCAGTGAGGGTGCATGCATGGGAGGGTTTTAGTCATGTGGGACATGTGTCAATCAAGTACTGGTTCTTTTGCTTGTCAGCCCTCATTGTGTGCCATGGTGCTAATGCCTGTTTCCATTTCTTTGTTTTTATGTCTTTGCAGGGGAAGACGCACCTGATACTGCTGGGGTTGTGGAGATGGTGCAGACACAGGAGGGGTCCGAGGGCCGACCAACCACCAGTGAGGGACGTGGTGTGGTGGTGGGTGAGAGCCCACAAGTGCTGCAGGTCGTGCTCTCAAGGGGTGTCTCTGGCTGCACCTCCCCCGAGCTGTACTCAGGTGTTGATTCGGATGATGAGACCTACGTGACGTCACAGGTGAGTGTTCCAGGGAGGGATTCTGTTCTGTCCCACCCACCTGCACCAGGGTCAGAACCCTCAATGGGGATGTCAGTGTTGACAGCTACGCCTTTGGTGGTTACGGATGCAGGGTCACACTCCGCGACATCTGATCCTGTTCCTGGGCCAGCAGATCAGAGGGGGAATGCAGTCCTGCAGCCTCAGGCAGTGCCGGCACAGCAAGGCGCAGTTCGCCTTGCCCCAGACAGGTGTGGTGCCCGCCGACGTGGTGGCCGTACGCCACCTGGCAATACCGCATGGGAGCAATCCATTTACGGTATGGCAACCCAACAGGCAGCATCATCAGAGATGATGGCTCAGGCCATGGATAGGGTGGCCACTTCCATTGTCCCCCCCGAAAGGCTGATGGAGCGACTACAGCAGGCAACCGACTCCATCTGCCAGTTACACAGGGAGGACATGTTGGCGTCCAACAGGGACAGGCGGGCAGCACTGGCGACTCTGCAGGAAGCCATCTCCATAGAGTCCCAGGGCCACAGGGAAGCCCTGAGGCAGGAGCTCCTTCACCTCAGGACGACTCTTGTTGAGGTTGAGGCTTCAACACACAAAAGGACAGAACAGCAGCTGGAGCGTCTCACCCGTACGCTCTCAGCTGAGATGCAGGCAACGAGGGCGGAGCTCCGGGCATCCCGTGAGTTGTTGCATGGGGACCTCCGCACACTCATCCTCCAGAACGAGACCTACCACACCCGCATGCTTGCAGCCATGGAGGAACAGACTAGGGCCTTGCGTGGGCTGCCTCCCATAGTGCAACCACCTCCGGATGCAGCTGCACAGGGTGATAATAGCGACAGCAGTGATACTCCCACAATAGGGTAGCCGTGTGGGCCATGAGCCCATGGAGGTGTTTTTTTTCCCCAAGATCCACACAGGTGGGTTTTGGTGTGCACCCTGTCCTCGGACCTCCTGGGTGGCCTCCCCACCCCCCCCGGGCCCATCAATGGCCATTTTTTATTTATTTTATTTTTTTATTTTTCCCAATTTTTTTGGGACACTTTGTTGCCTTCCGTGGTTCCTGTGGGCATACGCTGCATTGTGGCTGGGCACATGCAGGCTTGTCATGTATTTGGTTCAGATGCTTGGGTTTGAGTCACACACCCCTCCTGCTTCCCGTTTCCATGGGCTTGCAAAGGGTGTGCCCAAGTGACATTGACGTACATGGTGACATTGGACTCCCACTACATGTGTGGGTAGTCTAGTCAATACTGTGTATACATTCCTAGTGCATATTGCTGTTGTGTTGTACACTGCATGTTGCATTGATGTGTAACTCATCATCCGTGTCTACCTCCTAATTTGCAGGTCCCTTCCTCATGTCTACACAAGGCCCTCTAGTTTGGAGATGGGGTCCATGTTGGCAGCAGTGCACCTACAACTCTACATGGTGCCAACACTGTACAGTTGGAAGTCGTGGGAGTGCAGGCATTTCCAGGTGGTGAGACTACTAATTTCTTACATTCGTAATGTCATGTTAATGGTAGTACCTGCTCAAGTTTGTTGTTGGTCCTGCATTACTGTGAGCATTTCAGGTGTCGCAAGTTTCAATTAGGGACACTGTACATTGTGACACTTGTGTCATGTTGTGGGGATTACTTTGTTTACCTGCACATAGCATGACATGGCACGGTGTGTCGTGTGGCGGTGCTGGGGATGGGTTGGGTGACATGGCACTGTCCTCTTGTTGCATTTTGCAAGTGGGTATTCATTTTAGCTGCTTGAATGTGTTTTTTCACAAAACTGCATTGGTGGTGTCTGTGTAGGTAGGGATGCACACATTGTAACACTTCCAGGTGAACAATCTCAGGCTGATATGGTTTTCACGGTTGATTCTCCAGACATTCAGGATCAGTGTCAGGTTGAGTCATCATTGATGTCAGATGGTATGCGCCAGGGCAGTGTGCACTCCACAGGGGTGTGATTTCTATGTGAAGTAATTAGCCAGTAGCTGTGTACGGGCTGCCTCCCCCCGTGTCCTTTCCCCTCCCATGTGCAGCGGCTGTGCATGTGGTTGGGGATGTGGGGCCACCACCATGTCCACGGCCAGGCCCCGGCGTGTTGCAACATTGTGCAGGACACATGCTGCCACTATGATCCTGCACACTACTGGGGGAGCGTATAACAGCTGCCCGCCAGAACGGTCAAGGGAGCGAAAGCGTGACTTAAGCACTCCGAACTGTGCGCTCCACTATGCCCCGGGTTGTAATGTGGGCTGTGTTATATCTTACCTCGGGTGGCGTGGTGGGGTTCCGAATTGGCATCATCATGTGGGGGCTGAGAGGGTAGGCACTGTCCCCTGTGGAGGTGGTGATTGGTATCATTGGTGGGGTTGTGACCTTGCTCAGTATCTGACATGCATGCATGTGCAGTGGCCTTCATACTCACCAAGCAGCCATGTATCGCCATGCCGCCCAGCTTCTAGGTCCCGGCTTAGGGTGGACATTCGGTAAATGAAGCTGTCGTGGGTGGACCCGGGATAGTTGGCATATACTGAGGTGATGATTCCCTTTGCATTACATACTACCTGCACGTTGATGGAATGCTAGTGCTTGCGGTTCCTATAGATGTGCTCAGATGCCCTGGGGGGACGTAGAGCCACATGGGTGCAGTCGATGGCACCTAGCACTTTGGGGAATCGTGCCACACCGTAAAAATTCAGGGCGGCAGCATGCCTTTCTGCAGGTGTTCTGGGCAGGTATATGTGCCTGCGGACTGATGGGCGTGCAGTGATGATGTTCAAGACCTGGTATAGGCAGCGTGACTGCGTGGCCTGTGACACCCCACCCACTATGGCACTTGTCCGCTGAAATGATCCAGTGGCTAAGAAGTGCAGTACATTGAGGACCTTCTCCAGGGGGCTGAGTGCTTGGGAGCACAGGGTGGGTGATGTGAGGTCATCCTCCCACTCACTCACCAGGTTGAGTATTATGTGAGGTGGAAACCTGTACCTCCCATACACCTGGTCATCAGGCATCCCGAAAAGGCTGGTTCTGGGTGTCAATATTCTGGCCCTGACTATCCTCCTCCTCCTTTGGTAGCCCACGGCCACTGCTGCTAGGAACGGTATATTCATCCTGGCGCCTGAGCTTGTTATTTTGTTTGCGCGCAAATTTATGCGTCGCGGGTCGACGTATGCCTGCTTCCTACTGGCGTACGTGTTTCTTTGCGCATGTTGTAGGCGAGCGTGTGACCCGCGCACCCCTGAAATCCAGTACCCAGTCCAATAGCGTGTGGAAATTCCCGCGCACCCCGGGATACAGGTGCGCTGACGTACTTGCGTGTGTAAGTGCCCGCGCACCCCTGAAATACACATACATAGGCCAATCGCGTGTACGCGCACTTTTGTCCAATTACACGCGATGACACTCTGACGTGCAGTCTTTCCACGTGTGCTCCGTCATCACGTGCTATGTGGGAAACACCCGTGCGGGTCACGTCACAGACGCGCTTACGCGCTGAGGGCCTTTGGTCCAATAGAATCGCGTATGCGTGCTGACGCGCTTACGCGCTAAGGGCCTTTCCTCAAATTTCACGCTGACGTGCAGGATTTTCATGTGCCAAATCACTCCGTATCAAGCTGGCCACGCGAAAACACACGGAAGACCACGCTCCTGCCCAGAAGGCCGAATTACTGCCCCCCAGTGCCCCGAGCAGCCTCCCACGTGCCATCTGCTGCTGCTGCCTGCCTGCCTGCCTGCTGCCACCGTGCCCTGCCATTTGGTGCCTGCACATCAGCCATCTGCAGGGGTCCAGTTGCTGTGTCCACCCCTGCTGGAACAGAAGACTCCCGACTGGGATAACATCGCTCCACAGCCCAGCCCCAGGACCCAGTTGCCCACCCACTCCTGCCTCTGGGGTTGCCATGTCGGGCACTTCCACATCTGGCACCAGTGGCAACCCCAGGCCAGAGGGGCAGAGGGGCACCAGCTTCACTGCCACCTAAGTTGGTGTCCTGGTGGAGCATGTCCTGGGGCAGTATGATGCCCTCTTTGGATCGGCCCGCGCCAGCAAGGAAGGACGGGAGAGGATCTGGGCCGACTGTGTGGTTGCCATCAACGTGGAGGGGGTGGCAACCCGCGACGTCCAGAAGATCAAGAAGCGCTGGGAGGACTTGAGGTCCAGGACCCTCGTGAAGGCCCGGCGCCTCGGGGAGGGGGGCCGGGGCTGCATGAGTTCCATCCAGATGAGGGTCCTGGAACGCGTACGCCCAGCGCTCCACGCCCGGATCCTTGAGAGGGAGACCCGTCTGGAGTTGAGCGGTAAGTGTCCAAGCATTGCTGTGTGAGACAGGGCATGTTGCGGTGTGCTGGTTGTCTGATACTTGCCTGTATGTGTGACATAGGCCATGTATGCATGTATGTGTGCAGGGACATCATGGTAATGCATGTACGACCAGTGATGTGTGAACCACATGGTTGTTGCATGTGTTTAAATGCCACATGGGGAGCCCTATGCAGATTTTAAACATGAGAGCATGCCAGTCTCTGTTCCTGGACATGGGTGTGGGTGAGGGATGGGTGCTGATGCCAGGTACATATATGGTAGCCATGTCTGTGTGCCTGACCTGCGTGTCTGTGACTTGTGAATGCCATGGATGCATGACACATGTGTGTGACAATGCACAGATTCACTGATGCAGCCTAGTTACCCTTGTATCCGCTGTGTTTGGGGTGTATGAGGCCAGATGGATGTGACTGAGGTGAAGTGTGTGCATGTGATAGGCATGACCCATGATGCATGTGAGTTCCATATCATTGTATGTTTCAAGAGTCCATTGGACATGTATGGAAATGTCCATGGCACACTGTGTGTGTTTTGCCTGTACTGACCCATGTGTTGTGGAGGGACATGATGGAAGTGTACTTTGACAGTGGTACTCATCTGCTATTGCTTCCTGTCTAGGGGACCATTGTACAGTACCCTGATGCTTGTGTTCTATGTCTCCCTCTACGCAGCGGCTAGTGAAGAAGAGGGCGGAGACGGCGCTGTGGAGCAAGGCGGCTGGGATGCCCCCACGGCTGCAGCGGAAGGGGTGGGTGAGCCCCCACAGGGGCCTGCTACGGTGGAAGACGGTGAGGAGCCATCCAGGTTGGTGGTATCCACAGAGGAGGAGGAGGCCGCCACTGGGGCACACATGGGGCCTGGTGGGGGCATCCCTGCTGGTGCAAGTGGTGCAGTCCAGGGGCAGGGGCAGGAGGCAGCACAGGTCACCGTGGAGGGGCCTGTGCATGTCGCTGTCCCTGACCCTGTGAGTGCACCACCATGCACCAGCAGGGATGCCCCGTCCCAGGCCCGTCCGCAGGTAGAGGGGATGTCCATGTCACCTGACTCCCCTCCACCTGCGGACGAGGGGACCCGTGTCCGTATGGAGAAGGTCCTGATTGGGGTTGCGATGCGCGCGGGTGCAATTCGTGATGACGTGCGTGCTTCCCGGGAGGAGCACGCACATCATCACGAAGAGCACCGTGCCGACGTGGCCCAATTGGGATCTTCCATGTTCGGGGGTTTCCTGCATGTGTCGGCCAATCTGGCAGCCCTCTCCTCCTCTGTGGAGGCTATACGCCGGTCGTTCTCCTTGCCGTCTTCCGGCCCAGATGCCACCAGGGCCCCCTGTGGACCTGCCCTGACCTATGCAGCCAGCTCGGTGGGGATCCCATCCCTGCCACAGTCGGGAGTCGGAGGTCAAGCAGGGGTGGACACCACAGCAACTGTACCCCAGCCGATGGAGGATGTGCTGGCATCATCAGGCAGGGCACGTGCACGACGGCGTTGGTGGATTCCATCAGCCTGGATGCCGTCGTGCTGGCAGAGGCAGTTGCGTCGGAGGCAGCAGCAGAGTCAACGTGGGAGGCATCATGGCTCGGGGCCATCAACATCGGAGGGGCAGGCATCGGCCGGAGGGCAGGAGGACCCAGGACAGGAAGTGTCTTCCGTGTGGCTGCGGTTGGGCCAGCAGATAGGTGCGGAGCGGCGGCGGGCGGAAGAGGAGCGGCTTCCGATGGTCAGGGCGGAGAACTCCATGCGGAGGGCCCTGAGGCGGGCCGAGTGCCTCGAGGCAATCCGCAGGGGGTTGGAGGAGCAGATGGCGTCGTCCCTGCGGACCCTCTGGGCCATGGAACAGGACCGCCTCCGGGACATAGACGAGGAGTTTGATGATGCCCTGGCCCGGAACACTACGGAGTGAGCCGCTGGACTTGCCCGCCGCCTTTGTATATAGTTCTTTAGTTTTAGGTTTCATTTGTTTCTTCTTATGATTTGGAGTCGACGGACACAGCTCCACTTTTTGTATATAGTTGCATTTTTGTTAGGGTTTTTTGTAGGTTTCCTTTGTTCAGTTGGGCTCATGGACCCTTGGATGTTTTGTACATAGTTCTTCATTGGATTGTTTTATTTTTTTATTTTTTATTTATTCTCCATGGAGCAATGGTCTTTGCATTTATTTTTATCTGTCGGATTGATTTTATTTTTAATGTGACTTTGAACGACATTTTTTGGATTTGGAGTTTTTATTTTTTTGGACGGACATGCAGCTTTTCTTTTTTTCATTGGCATTGTAGTTTGTTTCATTTCATTTGCATTCATTTTTTTTTTAATACAATTTTGTTTTCATACTTCACTGTGTGGTATCATCTCATTGGTTTCATGCATGTCATGTTGGGTGTTTTCCCATTCATTTGCAACCATTGTGTGTGACAGACATGGGTTCATTTGCTTTATGAACGTTGGGGGTGTAACATGTAATTTCCATTTCCATGTGGGTGAATGGGTTACTTGGTAGGGCCTTTTGGCTGTGGAGACTGACCATAACGCACATGGTTGGTGATTGTGAGGACCTGGGTGCAGGGGGACATGAGTGGGGGCCTGGTGGAGGCTGCCCCTGCACTGCTGGGGGGTGGGGGTGGTGGGAGACATGGGTGGGGGCCTGGTGGAGGGTGCCCCTGCTGGCTGGGGGGTGGGGGTGGTGGGGGACATGGGTGGGGGCCTGGTGGAGGCTGCCCCTGGTGGCTGGGGGGTGGGGGTGGTGGGAGACATGAGTGGGGGCCTGGTGGAAGGTGCCTCTGCACTGCTGGGGGGTGGGGGTGGTGGGAGACATGGGTGGGAGCCTGGTGGAGGGTGCCCCTGGATGCTGGGGGGTGGGGGTGGTGGGAGACATGAGTGGGGGCCTGGTGGAGGGTGCCCCTGGATGCTGGGGGGTGGGGGTGGTGGGAGACATGAGTGGGGGCCTGGTGGAGGGTGCCCCTGCACTGCTGGGGGGTGGGGGTGGTGGGAGACATGGGTGGGGGCCTGGTGGAGGGTGCCCCTGCACTGCTGGGGGGTGGGGGTGGTGGGAGACATGGGTGGGGGCCTGGTGGAGGGTGCCCCTGCACTGCTGGGGGGTGGGGGTGGTGGGAGACATGAGTGGGGGCCTGGTGGAGGCTGCCCCTGGTGGCTGGGGGGTGGGGGTGGTGGGAGACATGAGTGGGGGCTTGGTGGAGGCTGCCCCTGCACTGCTGGGGGGTGGGGGTGGTGGGAGACATGGGTGGGGGCCTGGTGGAGGGTGCCACTGCACTGCTGGGGGGTGGGGGTGGTGGGAGACATGGGTGGGGGCCTGGTGGAGGGTGCCCCTGCTGGCTGGGGGGTGGGGGTGGTGGGAGACATGGGTGGGGGCCTGGTGGAGGGTGCCCCTGGATGCTGGGGGGTGGGGGTGGTGGGAGACATGAGTGGGTGCCTGGTGGAGGGTGCCCCTGGATGCTGGGGGGTGGGGGTGGTGGGAGACATGAGTGGGGGCCTCGTGGAGGGTGCCCCTGGATGCTGGGGGGTGGGGGTGGTGGGAGACATGAGTGGGGGCCTGGTGGAGGGTGCCCCTGGATGCTGGGGGGTGGGGGTGGTGGGAGACATGAGTGGGGGCCTGGTGGAGGGTGCCCCTGCACTGCTGGGGGGTGGAGGTGGTGGGAGACCAGGGTGGGGGCCTGGTGGAGGCTGCCCATGGATGCTGGGGGGTGGGGGCGGTGGGAGACATGAGTGGGGGCCTGGTGGAGGGTGCCCCTGGATGCTGGGGGGTGGGGGTGGTGGGAGACATGAGTGGGGGCCTGGTGGAGGGTGCCCCTGGATGCTGGGGGGTGGGAGACATGAGTGGGGGCCTGGTGGAGGGTGCCCCTGCACTGCTGGGGGGTGGGGGGGTGGGAGACATGGGTGGGGGCCTGGTGGAGGGTGCCCTTGCACTGCTGGGGGGTGGGGGTGGTGGAGGGTGCCCCTGCACTGCTGGGGGGTGGGGGTGGTGGGAGACATGAGTGGGGGCCTGGTGGAGGGTGCCCCTGCACTGCTGGGGGGTGGGGGTGGTGGGAGACATGGGTGGGGGCCTGGTGGAGGGTGCCCCTGGATGCTGGGGAGTGGGGGTGGTGGGTGACATGAGTGGGTGCCTGGTGGAGGGTGCCCCTGCACTGCTGGGGGGTGGGGGTGGTGGGAGACATGGGTGGGGGCCTGGAGGAGGGTGCCCCTGGATGCTGGGGGGTGGGGGTGGTGGGAGATATTAGTGGGGGCCTGGTGGAGGGTGCCCCTGGATGGTGGGGGTGGTGGGAGACATGGGCGGGGGCCTGGTGGAGGCTGCCCCTGGTGGCTGGGGGGTGGGGGTGGTGGGGGACATGGGTGGGGGCCTGGTGGAGGGTGCCCCTGGATGTTGGGGGGTGGGGGTGCAGGGGGACATGAGTTGGACATGAGTGGGGGCCTGGTGGAGGGTGCCCCTGCACTGCTGGGTGCTGGGGGTGGTGGGAGACATGAGTGGGGGCCTGGTGGAGGCTGCCCCTGGTGGCTGGGGGGTGGGGGTGGTGGGAGACATGAGTGGGGGCCTGGTGGAGGGTTCCCCTGCACTGCTGGGGGGTGGGGGTGGTCGAAGACATGGGTGGGGGCCTGGTGGAGGGTGCCCCTGGATGCTGGGGGGTGGGGGTGGTGGGAGACATGAGTGGGGGCCTGGTGGAGGGTGCCACTGCACTGCTGGTGGTGGGGGTGGTGGGAGACATGGTGGGGGCCTGGTGGAGGGTGCCACTGCACTGCTGGGGGGTGGGGGTGATAGCGGACATGAGTGGGGGCCTGGTGGAGGGTGCCCCTGGATGCTGGGGGGTGGGGGTGGTGGGAGACATGGGTGGGGGCCTGGTGGAGGGTGCCCCTGGATGCTGGGGGGTGGGGGTGGTGGGAGACATGAGTGGGGGCCTGGTGGAGGGTGCCCCTGGATGCTGAGGGGTGGGGGTGGTGGGAGTCATGGGTGGGGGCCTGGTGGAGGGTGCCCCTGCACTGCTGGGGGGTGGGGGTGGTGGGAGACATGAGTGGGGGCCTGGTGGAGGGTGCCCCTGGATGCTGGGGGGTGGGGGTGGTAGGAGACATGAGTGGGGGCCTGGTGGAGGGTGCCCCTGGATGTTGGGGGGTGGGGGTGGTGGGAGACATGGGTGGGGGCCTGGTGGAGGGTGCCACTGCACTGCTGGGGGGTGGGGGTCATAGGGGACATGAGTGGGGGCCTGGTGGAGGGTGCCCCTGGATGCTGGGGGGTGGGGGTGGTGGGAGACATGAGTGGGGGCCTGGTGGAGGGTGCCCCTGCACTGCTGGGGGGTGGGGGTGGTGGGAGACATGGGTGGGGGCCTGGTGGAGGCTGCCCCTGGATGCTGGGGGGTGGGGGTGGTGGGAGACATGAGTGGGGGCCTGGTGGAGGGTGCCCCTGGATGCTGGGGGGTGGGGGTGGTGGGAGACATGAGTGGGTGCCTGGTGGAGGGTGCCCCTGGATGCTGGGGGGTGGGGGTGCAGGGGGACACGAGTTGGACATGAGTGGGGGCCTGGTGGAGGGTGCCCCTGGATGGTGGGGGGTGGGGGTGGTGGGAGACATGAGTGGGGGCCTGGTGGAGGGTGCCCCTGCACTGCTGGGGGGTGGGGGTGGTGGGAGACATGGGTGGGGGCCTGGTGGAGGGTGCCCCTGCACTGCTGGGGGGTGGGGGTGGTGGGAGACATGAGTGGGGGCCTGGTGGAGGGTGCCACTGCACTGCTGGGGGGTGGGGGTGGTGGGAGACATGGGTGGGGGCCTGGTGGAGGGTGCCCCTGGATGCTGGGGGGTGGGGGTGGTGGGAGACATGAGTGGGGGCCTGGTGGAGGGTGCCCCTGCACTGCTGGGAGGTGGGGGTGGTGGGAGACATGGGTGGGGGCCTGGTGGAGGGTGCCCCTGCACTGCTGGGAGGTGGGGGTGGTGGGAGACATGAGTGGGGGCCTGGTGGAGGCTGCCCCTGGTGGCTGGGGGGTGGGGGTGGTGGGAGACATGAGTGGGGGCCTGGTGGAGGGTGCCCCTGCACTGCTGGGGGGTGGGGGTGGTGGGGGTGGTGGGAGACATGGGTGGGGGCCTGGTGGAGGGTGCCCCTGCACTGCTGGGGGGTGGGGGTGATAGGGGACATGAGTGGGGGCCTGGTGGGGGCTGCCCGTGGTGGCTGGGGGGTGGGGGTGCTGGGTGACATGAGCAGGTGTGCAGGGTAGTCCCCTGTGGTGTCGGCTGCCTGCAGGGGCCATGGAGGGTGTACAGGGAATACCTGGTAGCACACAGCCAAATCACGTGTAGAATTTCCCGTGTACCCCTGTCATACACGTGCCCAGCCAAATCGCGTGTGGAAATTCCCGCGCACGTACCCGGCCAAATCGCGTGTGGAACTTCCTGCGCACCCCTGAAATCCACGTACCCTGCCAAATCGCGTGTGAGACTTCCCGCGCACCCCTGAGATCCAGGTACCCAGACAAATCGCGTGTGGAAATTCCCGCGCACGTACCCGGCCAAATCACGTGTGGAACTTCCCGTGCACCCCTGAAATCCACGTACCCTGCCAAATCGCGTGTGAAACTTACCGCGCACCCCTGAGATCCAGGGACCCTGCCAAATCGCGTGTGGAAATTCCCATGCACGTACCCGGCCAAATCGCGTGTGGAACTTACCGCGCACCCCTGAGATCCAGTGACCCTGCCAAATCGCGTGTGGAAATTCCCACGCACGTACCCGGCCAAATCGCGTGTGGAACTTCCCGCGCACCCCTGAACTCCACGTACCCTGCAAAATCGCGTGTGTGACTTCCCGCGCACCCCTGAGATCCAGGTACCCAGACAAATCGCGTGTGGAAATTCCTGCGCACCCCTGAAATCCACGTACCCTGCAAAATCGCGTGTGTGACTTCCCGCGCACCCCTGAGATCCAGGTACCCAGCCAAATCGCGTGTGGAAATTCCCGCGCACCCCTGAAATCCACGTACCCTGCCAAATCGCGTGTGGAACTTCCCGGGCACCCCTGAAATTCACATACCCTGCCAAATCGCGTGTGGAACTTCCCGCGCACCCCTGAAATCCATGTACCCAGACAAATCGCGTGTGGAAATTCCCGCGCACGTACCCTGCCAAATCGCGTGTGTAACTTCCCGCGCACCCCTGAAATCCACGTACCCTGCTAAATCGCGTGTGTGACTTCCCGCGCACCCCTGAGATCCAGGTACCCATCCAAATCGCGTGTGGAACTTCCCGCGCACCCCTGAAATCCACGTACCCTGCCAAATCGCATGTGGAACTTCCCGCGCACCCCAGAAATTCACATACCCTGCCAAATCGCGTGTGGAACTTCCGGCGCACCCCTGAAATCCACGTACCCTGCCAAATCGCGTGTGAGACTTCCCGCGCACCCCGGAATACACGCACATGTTATTTTTCTGTCAGCGGGTGTCCGTGTTTGTGGGTACTCCTTTGCACGTCATTTGTCCTGGAGGGCCACAGTATAGGACATTCATCATGGCTGTATATAGGTGCTATTTGTTGGCGCACCTTTTGGCGCACATTTCTTACAGGCGCAGAGACGCTACCGCCTGCTTTCTTGTGGCGGTCGTGTTTGTGCCTGTGCGCTGGTTTGACCGTGCGCTTTTTTGCCTTATTAGATTCCAAGAATACGTGTTGTAGGCGAGCGTGTGGGCGTTCTGCGCACTTGCACCCTGTACTTCCCCCGTGACGCCCACATTTTGGCAAGTTGTTCCCCATTCCGAGTGTTACGCCCCGTGTTCCGCCTACTTTTGTTGTGTGCGCCGCGCTATGTGCGATTTTCGCTGTGGCCTGTGCGATTTTCACTGTGACCTGGCGCACGCCGTTAGATGGCCTGTGCGCCAACGTGCGCCGCGCACTTTTTTAGCGCACATCCAATGGTTTTCTCGCGCACGGCCTTCCATGAATCGATGTGCGCTGCTTTTCGTGCGATTTTCACACTTGCCCTGCGATTTCCGCTATTCCACTGCGATTCGCACGTTTTTGGCCACTTGCGCCGCGCTAATTATTCCATGAATCGGCCTGCAAATGTGTAGATTGCCTGTTAAAATCAACTGTCTGCTTTAATGATTACATCTTTTGCTTAAATCCAATCTTGAGTATTGTGTGCAAAATGGAAGTGTGATAGCAGCAAGGTTTTGAATTCATCAGGACCTCTGGCATTGTTGTGGTCAAACATCCATAACAAAAAGGAAAAGTCATATACAAATCATAATTGGTACCAACCGAAATGGGGCGGTCCAGTGTGAACTGATTTGCAACATTGGCTGTTTTTCAGTCTCATCAGTGAGTTGTAGCTTGAGTCTCTATGTGCAGCAACCCCAGCACTTTACTTGGAAACTAGTCTCCAAAGATGCAAAATTACATCAGATAGTCTACACATTTTTCAGGATGTGCGTTAAAATGTAATCTTTTTACAGAAAACTCTTGAGAAGCCACTTCCCAGATAATTTAATAACATCTAGATCCTGGAAGATACAACAATGCTCACATCAAGAGCAACAGGATAGTGTTAACTGTGGACCATTAATCTTGAAACTAAGTTTGTACTATGACTTTGAAAATCTATTATTTATGTTTAACCACCGACTCACAAGATGTACTTTCTTTCCATTTCAGCTTGCCTTTCTGATGGAGAACTAAGAAACGTAGATACAAAAAGTACTGATATGGATGAATTCAGAATTCACATAGCTCTGGAGCTGATACAGAATTCTAGTGAGAAAACAGCACTATTCCTTTAATGTGGTCTCCTCTAATATAATGAATGCTATGTACTGTCTAGTATTGCCGCCCTAGTGTAAAGTTGTGTTTCCCCAATTTGACACAGGGTTGGATTGCTCATTATATGGGGTTTTAGCTAAGTAAACATATACCATAAGTAAACATAGCCCTACACCGCTTCCAGCTATACTGAGTACTGCTACCAAATGATCCTATACCTCTTCCTGTTAAGTTGGGTCTTGCTACTGACTAATTTATGCTCATCGACTTTGAAGCTGTCTTTGATCTCCACTTCTCCTCCCCTGCCCTTCCTGTGGTGCTTTGCTCTGGAGCTCACTGCCACCTGCTCATGCACAACCTCCCTCCACTGACTGGCTTCTCTGCCTCCCATGTCCCTAGCCAACTTTTCCCCTGAAGCCACCTGTCTACGCCCCACTCTCCAGCTCATACTCACTGCCTCCCCTCCCTCTTCCTTTCTACCCCTCCCCACTGTAACCTTCATTTGCACTGCTGCATCGATCCCTGGCCTGAGCTCACTGACCAATCTTACTGTGCCCTCCCACCTCTTTCCTTCAACTTCCCTCCCACCCTCATCTCTGCTGATACCACCTTCTTCCTCCGGTTAAATCCATCTCATCCTATCTCCGCATTATATTCCCACTCTTCTTTCCGCCACCCACTGCTCCGTCTGTTCCTTTGGCATTGAGTTTCTAACTTTCGCCTTCCCCCACTCTCTTTTCCTCTGCCTTTTTCCCGTCACTTCCCATTTCCCCGCTAAGCTTCTCTTGTTAACCCTCTTCCTCTTCACCATGGCTATCTCCTCACTCTACTCCCCTCCCCCACTCGACCCATCACCCCCCACCCTATCTAACCGCCCCAACCTCTTATATCCCCCTGTCGTTGCACCCTCCAACATTATGAACATTGTCCTTTGGAATGCACAATCTATCTGCAATAAGACTACTGCTGTTCTAGACATGTTTCTTTGACTAAATCTTCACTTCCTATGCATTTCTGAAACCTGTGTCCCCCCTTTTAACTTTTACCGTACTTGCTTCTCTCACTTCCTTCTCGTTTACTCATGTCTTTCGCCCCTCTGGCCGCGAAGGCGGCCTTGGCCTTCTCTATCACCCCAAATGTTTGTCTACCCCCTGTTCTACTCCTCTCCCTGTCTTCCCTACCTTTGAATACTTATTTAAAACCTTCACCTACCCCCACACTATTTCCTTTCTAAATATTTACCGCCCTCCTGGCCCTCTCACTTCGTTCTATGATGACTTTGATCACCTCCTCTCCCCTACCCCTACTCCCCTTACCGTTCTTGGTGACTTTAACCTCCACCTTTCCACCTCTCACCTATCTTCCCCCCTTTTCTCTATTCTTGACTCCTACCTCCTTACCCCCCTTCCTACCTCACCCACTCACTCTTCTGGCTCCACTCTCGATCTCATCTTCATCTCTTCTTTCACCTCTCCTCAGCCTATACTCTCCCCACTTACTTATCCAACAACGCTCTTCTCTCCTTCGCCCTCACCCCCCCGCCACTCCTCTCATCCCCCTCCTCCCCCTCCTCTTCTATCTCTTTCTACAGATGAGACCTCTAACTTTGACCCCTCTCTCTTCTTTGAAAACTGCTCCTCAAGCCTCCCGCTCTTTCCCAATTTTCTTCTCTCTCAGCTAATTACTCTCTTTCTACTCTATCCTCCTCTCTCTACTCCTCTCTTGACCAACTTTACCCTCCCTCCTCCTTCCGCCCCTCTCACAAGTCTGCCCAACCCTGGCTTTCCTCTCACCTTCTGTCTATGCGCTGTCTCCTCCGACGCCTTGAAAGAAGCTGGCTTAAACATCGTTCGCCAGCCAACCAATCCTCCTACTTCTCTTACCATTCTCTCTACGACTTCTGTCTTAGCTCAGCCAAATGTTCTTACTTCTCTAACCTTCTCCATTCTCAAGCTTCCCATCCTAGATAAATCTTCCAAACCCTCACTCATCTTCTTTCCCACTACCCCTGACCACTCCATTAACTCTCCTCTCTCTCCCTCTGATTTTGCCGACTTCTTCTCCTCTAAAATTCTAACCTTATGCCAAAACATTCTACTCTCTCCCTCCAATTCTCCCCCTCTTCATCTCAATCCACCCCTTTCTCCTTCTTGTCCAACTTCACCCCTGTCTCTAATGCTGATATCTCCCTGCTCTTGTCCAAAACTCACCCTACTGCCGCCCCTTCTGATCCTTTACCCACTTCTCTCATTCTACCCTCTTCTCATACCTTACCTCACCTCTTTCTTCAACATATGCCTCTCCACTGCTACCTTTCCTACGGCCTTCAAACACGCTATTGTCCCCATCCTGAAGAAACCCGCAGCTAACCCGCTCCTAGCATCCAACTTTTGCCCCATCTCTCTCTTACCCTTCCTCTCCAAGCTCCTTGAATGACTAGTCTACTCCCAACTCTCAGCTTTTGTCTCTAACCTCCTCCACCCTACTCAATATCGTTTTCACCCTTTGAATTCTACTGAGACCGCTCTTACCTCTGTTCTAAATTTGCTTCTCACCGCTCGCTACTCTAAACACTCTATTATTCTTATTCTCCTCAACCTCTCTGCTGCCTTTGACACCGTCGATCACCCGTTACTCCTTAATACACTTTCCTCATTTGGTCCCAAAGGACTGTTCTTAATTGCTTTTCCTCCCACCTCTCCAATTGCTTTTTCGCCATCTCCTGGGGTGGCTATTCCTCCCCTACTCACTGTCTTGACTTTGGTGTCCCCCAAGGCTCCGTACATTGGCCCCTTTCTCTTCTCTCTCTACACCTCACTTCTTGCCCCAATCATCTCTTCCTTCTGTATCTCTCATCACTTTTACGCTGGCTATACCCAGCTCTTCCTTTCCTTCTCTTCCTTCACCCCTGACATTCACCTTAAATTATCCTGCTGTCTAACTGCTATTCAAACATGGATGTCCTCCCACTTTCTCACTTTAAACTCTGACAAAACTGAAATCTTATTCTTTCCCGTCAACACTCTTCCTCCCCCCTCCTCCCTCCTTCCATCCTCTTTCCCCTCACTCATCTTACTATCTCTGCTTCTGCCCGTAATCTCGGCCTCCACCTTGACTCCAATCTCTCCTTTTCCCACCATATCTCTCTTACCTCTCTCTACCATCTTTATAACGTCCATAAAATCCGTTCCTCCCTCACCTTCCATGCCACCAAACTCTTTATCTCCTCCCTTATCTTCTCCCGTCTCTTCTACTGCTCAGCTCTCATATTCGGCCTCCCAGCCTCTCATCTTGCCCCCCTCAAATCCCTCTATTACTATCCGATCCTCACTCTCTGCTCCCTCTCTCCTTTCGACTTCATCTCCTCTTCGCTCTCCTCACTTGGCTGGCTCTCCTTTCACTCTCTGCTTAAATTTAACTTTCTTTGTCTCGTCATTAAATCGCTTCATGATCTTGCCCCTCCCTACCTATCCTCCCTCCTCTCTTTCTACTCTCCCCCTCGCCCCTTCTGCTCCGCTGACCTCTTCCTTCTCTCTGTCCCCCACCTCCTTGTGTTCCTTTTCACTTCCATTCCTTTCAGCTCCTTGCCCCAGATCATTGGAACTCTTTACCTCTCTCTATCCGTTCCATCTCCTCTTACTCTTCCTTCCGCTCCTCCTTAAAATCCAATCTTCTTCGGACCCCTTCCTGACAGATCTTCTCCTCTCCCCTCCACTGTCCCCACTACTCCTGACTCCTACCTAACAAACTTGGCACATTTTTCTTCATACTGTTCTTGTTTATTTGAATCATAAATTGTATTCTACTGCTTCCTGTGTATTCCTGTTGTTTAATGTAAAGCGCCTTGGCGCAAAGCGCAATATAAAAGTTAATAAATACAAAAAATACAAATAATGTGTTTTCAATTCTTGGTGATTTTACTCATAACTTATGAACCTGCCTCCTAAATGGGATGAATCACTCCAATGTAGGGCATACTCTGTGGCCCTTCATAACGTTCAGCTTCAAGAAAAGATTTTTATGAATGTGTTTATATGAGTATATTTAATAAAATATAAACACCTGAGCTATAGAAATGAGCAGTGTGTCACACAAAGTAACATGTCTTTCTCTTGCAGGCAACATTGGTGACTATAGTGTGGCTTGTAACCTCATTGAAAAAAATGTTTGGCTGAAGCCATGGTCACTTGTAGTTTTTACCCCAAACACACCATTCATATATTTATCAGACAAACATCAGATTGTGAAATTCCAATAGTGTCACTTGAGGTGTAAGTACAGAAAGGTCAGACATTATGATGTCAAGTTATGATACATCTATAGATGATTAACGATAATCAATTCATGTCTCTAACTTGAATGTATGTTTTGGTCACTAGTCTATTACTGTAGTTTCAAATGGAGTGAAATACAAACTGGTACTTAGATTGGAGTTTGTGTAATAAAAAAAAGACCTTTCATTTTGATGTTCATGATTGTTGGCTTTTGTGTTACGTATTACTACTCTTGATTTGCATATATTTGCTTTGCCAGGTACAATGCGAGCCATGCAAAAGACAGATGCATTTGGATTGTCTTCCTTCAACTACTAACAAGAAAGAGTTACAGTTGCCAGAAGTTCACTTTGTTTGTTGGAAGTGCATTAACATTTTAAGTGGTATGTATATTCTTTATATAAACTAATGTTGTGACATGTGAACACTTATTATACTGGGTTGATGTATGAACAATGTCAATATTTCAGTACAATTAGTGACATTCGATATAACTTGATAAAACGTACAGCCATGATTTATTTTAGCATTAAATAAACCCATTCCTGGACTGGCTCTAGCGATATTCACTGCCAGCATGTCCACCCAGGGCTCTCCAATCGATCAGCACCGTTTCCACGTAGCCTATCCTAGATTGGGGTACTTAATGCTAATAGCACCCTGGGTGATCTATTGTGTTGTTAGCATTGTTCTTTTTTTCATGGGACTCCATCTTTGCTTTCAAGTGCAGTGTTTTACCATAAATATAATTACAAAAGAAAAGGGGTGGCCTGGAAATAGAAAAGTGACAATGGGCCTCATTACAAATCAGGCGGTCTGGAAATAACGGTGGCGGTAAAACCGCCGCCACCGTTGTTTCCGGACCGCCTGATCACAACTCCTGCAGGTGGGAGGTGATGTTCCCGCCAAGTCTGACCTGGCGGGTTTAACACCACCCGCCTGCAGGCGGACGAGGAAACACTGGCAGCATTACGAGATGCTGCCGGTGTTTCCATGATCCCCATTCCCATTGAGTCCTATAGGACTCAATGGGAATGGGGATTAACACCATTCCGCCTCCGTGATTCCCGGAAAACCGGGGTTGTAATGCCCCGGTAATTCCGGGAATCACGGAGGCGGAATGGTAATACGAGTCCGGCGGTAACCAGGCGGTTTTACCGCCTCGGTTACCGCCGGACTCGTAATGAGGCCCAATGTGCGTTTACTATTTTCATGAAGGGTATTTGATCAGCAGCAGGTTCACCGAGCCACTCCACAGCAGGAGGCAGAGAAGTAGTGGTATTATGTTGAAGTTAGGTGTGGAATTCCGGGGAATGGGAATGGCTCCGGCGTAAAGGGGGAAAGCCAGCGCAGGTCACTGGCCGACACAGAAGTTGGAAACCCACGGACGGACACTCAGGAAGCCCAGATGAAACACAGTTATATACTGACAGACATAAACCACTCTCCTGATTAGCTGATTGGCCATTGCCTCTTCCATGGATACTAAAGGGGTACATTGAATATACTCATATGCTCCTTATATTGTACTAGCACCTGTGATCGAGAACCAAGGAGAAAAGAGCCACAAAACTGTGGGAAATAGGGTGCAGGAACACTTAAACTCAGGACTGAGATTTCAGGAGAAGAGACCCCAAGAACTTTGAGAATTGGCTCAGAATGTATTGTGTGGTTTGCAGGGGGACACCTGGGCCTGAAGGAGCATACCATTATGCTTACTGTGAGAGTATGCACATTGTAGTTTTGAATTTCTTAACATGATTAACATGTTCATACTGTCATGCTTTATCTATTGCTGGCTATTGCATGCTTCCCATCCTTTGTTGAGCCTGACGTTTCTTCGCTCTTTACAGTTAGAGAGGAGAAGTCGTATGTTGGAATTAGCTTTTCCCTTCCTGCTTGCTGAGTTTGTGTATGTGATGTCATCAGAGCCTGATCTGGAATGCTGAGTGAGTGTTTCTCCTGTAAGTTTTAAGAGTGACAGTTAGTGATGGTCTGATTGAGAGAGACCGAGAGAGAGAGCAGGAGAAATGGTGCTGGTGGATGTTCCCCTGATCTTCTACTTGTAAGATTGAACCATAAAGGGGTTATCACATCATCCGCCCGACTTAGCAGAGGAGTCAAGCAAGGTTGTTTGTTGGCTCCTCTGCTATTTAATTTATATTTTTCGGATCTCAGGTTCAGGTGTCATGCACAATCTAATTGTCCACATCGAGTGGGAGATACTAGGATAACATCTCTCTTATATGCTGACAATTTGGCTATCTTTGATAGTACCTTTACAGGAATGAGAATTATGATAAATGAGTTTCAGACCTATAGTTCGGAGAATGACCTGATAATCAACTTAGATAAAAACCAAAGTGATGTTGGCAACCAGCCGTAGGATAAATAGAGTTAATATGAGTACCACTCTAGGCAACATTGCATATACCAACAACTATGTGTATCTGTGCCTGGGGATTACTCTCTAATATTAAAACTAAAATCCGGAAGGCCAAACAACTAGTGGGATTAATGTATAGATTTGGCACTCAGATGGCAGGTTTTTCTATGTAAGGGGTTTTAACGCTATAGGACCAATGCTTTTGCCCAGCATTTTTGTACGGACTCGAATCTCTGAACATGAATAATTGGTTGTGGTTAAACTGAATTGAAGTTTTGCTCTGGTGGAAGATGTTGCAACTACCCCAATCGGTACCCATGGAATATCTGTACTTGGAATTGGGTATCATTTCCCTACGGGGGATGGTCCATTGGAAGCGCAGGGTGTTCAATATTAAAACCAGGGTTGTGCCTAAATGCCCAATGCTTCGTTTTCTGTGAGAAGGTTCTGGTGGTATAAGGATGGGGAGTGAGTATGAAGTTTCTATGCAGGAGCTATTTAAGATCATTGATAGGGCACCACAGTTTAACTTGGAATCCTCGATGGGAGGGTCTAATTGCTGATTTCAACAAGAAACTGAAATTGTGGGACTGAAATGTAAATTCTGAGCACCTGCATACCTTGAAGCACTATGCGTTGGCAGCAGAAGTAACTTGTAATTACTTGAAACCCCATTTGTATACATTATTATGTCCCCATCCAGCTGTACGGTTCCTTTTACTGCTATATATAAATCAGTTCGCTCTATTGCGAGAGCGCAGCATAGACTCCCTTACAACGAGAGATACTTTTGGATTTGCTACAAGAAGGGCATTTCTGAAACCCCTAGTTCTTACCAACTGTACCGGTCTGGGTCCTGTTTACATTAAGGAGCTCTGGTCTTTAGTTCACAACTGTGCCACAATAAAATCGAAGTCATTCTGGGCCTACTGTTTTAACACTGACTCTACCTCTGACCACGTGGCATTATAGCGAGTATGGTTAAAATCAAATGTTAAATCATGGAGATTTTGATCTTGACCTTGAACATTATAACTAGTGCATGTTTGTTATTTATTGACTTTGTGTATATTTTAAATGTGTTTTGTACTTTTTATATATGTATTTTAATCTGTTTTGTGAAAAGTTCTTTGAACTGAACACAATAAATATTATAATTCCCTGTGTTCCAGCGTCTACTGGATGTTTACCTGTACAAGAGGCTATAAAGAAGCTACTTGTTTCACACCAGGGTCTGTGTCACCTGTACAGAGTAGCTTGCATTACAATATCGTCCTCAGTGGAACATTCAGTGTTGGCTTGTGTCTGTGACCTGATGTCGCACCAACCTGTTTAGGAGTTGTCAGATAAAAAAAACGTTGTTGGCTACAGTTGTAATTTATTTTTCTGCTAATACATCTTTCATTTTAAAGAATAAAAAAACTCAGCGTAAAAGTTGATAACTTCTCTACTACTTTGCTTCTTTCTGTTAACATCGAACACATTAGCCTACCTTCTCCTGTGACAAACGACCAGGGGTACCACCAAGGGGGGGGGGGGGGGGGGGGCAATGGGGGCCACGGCCACCATTATAAAAATGCTGGCCCCTCTGTTAGCCCCCCCATCGGCCACACTGCAAAAAAGCAACAAAAATCAAATACTTTTTTTTCACACTGAACTGTGCATGGACAATAACATGCCCAGTTCACGGCGAAAAAAAAGTCTTTTTTTGGTGCTTTTTTGCCACGGCCCGCGTTGGACTGGAGTCAGAGAGCAGAATGTTCTGATAGTGACCTTAGCGCCTAACAACCAAACCCTTCAAAGACCACCACCATACAACAGCTGTAGCGCATTTCTTCATTTCTTCTCCCTCCAACCGCTTCCATCTTGTAGAAAAGCTTAGTCCCTGCTGCCCCTACCTCCACGATACGCAACTATAATTGGTATGAGAGCAAGGCATCCGATTCCCAGAGGATCAAACAAATCTTAGCCCCCGCCCCCATCCCCAAGTTGAGTACACTACCAGCCTACTACCAGCCTATGGGGTAACCCCCGCTCTCCACTCACTTACCTGTCGATCGCATAAAATCACATTCCCGCTGACCTGATCCAGGTGTTGGATAACATTTAATTAGAATGTATGTTACCCTCACTAACGGTTTGACGTTGTACAACAAAACAAGATAAACAAAACCAAGACCCATCAGCACAAAAAGAAAATGTTTCCCGTGCATAGAGAAAATTACAAAACTAGAAACCCAGAATCAGATTATAAACCGTGACCACCCAAGGGCATCGGGTTGTAGTAGAAATGCAAGTTCCGCGTGGTAAAAAGGTGCAAACTTATCAGCTGTGGGAATAGCACACTAGAAGGGTGAGGGGGGTTTTCGTGATGGGCGCTTAGGGTTATGCATTAGGCTGGAAAATGCACCTATTAATGGTATTCTAAATAAATAACCGACAGAAAATAAGGTTTGAATTACAGGTGAGTATGAGGGACGTAACATTAGATATAAGCATTGCAAACAGGTCTGGGTGCTCACTCTCACTAGAAAACGAATGTACATTTGATCAATTTGCCTGGAAGTGGTAGAAGCTGGCAGCACCTTGCAAACTATATGTTCCCAGGGACTTGTGGAAATAAATAAACAGCTCTCGATACATTCAAGTTCAGGAAGCGAAGCTCATGAGTGCCGGGGAAAGGCAGCAAATGTACAACCATTTTATAATTCAGCATATTAGTTCTGGAAACTGGTCTACTGACAGTTTCAAAATGCCCGCTGGAGGTTTCAAATTGGCCCTCAGCACATCTCAGCCTGGGATGTGGCTCAAAGAGCTCGTAGGCTGCAACATTAAGTCCATAACTTGTTAACAGTTCAAGGTTTACGTCAGAGGTGGCTGCGACCCTCTGTTGCGGTGCGGCTTGACATTCTGTGGGTCCTTTCCTCAGATCGTTCTTCCTCGCAGCTTGCAGGCTGCGGTTCCCAGCGGCTCCCAGCATTGGGAGCTGTGTTAGCGACGGAGCCAATCGTTATCCTGGTCCATTAGCAGTCCAGTGGCAAGGGCTGGAACATAGGGCACGGCGCCCCGGTTGGTGATGTGAGGGGTCTGAACGGGTGTTACGGTACGGCGTAACCACCGGACAGGGGTAAGCACTAGCTCTAATACTGATTCTGTCACGGAAGCTCTCCCGATGCTCGAGGGCTTGGCGCTCAGCTCAGTCCTGGCCTCCTATTCTGGGGAGTCAGTGCTGGAATATTGCTGTAAGATGATTGCCTAAAAAAATACTGAGTGAACCATTGGTAAATAGCACACAGTGCTTTCTATCCTAATTCGAGGAATCTGGTCTACATTATGGCCGCAAGCAGGAATTATGGTGTGAAAAGATTACTATCCAGGAATAATGATGTTAAAAATCCTACCCCCAGGCTAAGGACAAAGTTGGACCTGACGTTGGCCGAAGCTGGTGTAGCAACCTTGTCTCCTTTGTCTAACAGGGACCGCGTTTCCGAGGTCCTTGCTCTTAGTACTCGTAGGAGACAGAGGCTGCAAGGTGGGGGCACTAATATTTCCCCTGATGTGGACAAGATCAATTATTCTGATTCCCCCCGCAAATAATTAAGGAACTGGATTGTCAGTTACCGAACTCTGGTCCTACATGACCTGCTATCACAGAATCCATACAAGGAAGGGGTATTATTAATACTTCTGCTTCAAGTTTTCCCCCAGCAGCTACCTTACTATTAGGAGGGATAAAGAAATATACTGAACATAAAACATCGTCATCTTCTGCCTCACAATGGGGCATTAGGCCTAATAATCTTCAAACAGATTATATTGCTCACTCCCAGTGGTCTCACCTTAAGGCAAGTATTTTCAAAGAGCTCCACCTATGTAACAGTCTTACCGATCTATGCTCACTAGTGGACCTACTAGATGACTTTGTGTCGGACATATGTCCGCCTAGAGTGAACATTGCGTCTCATATAGATTTACAACACAGTCCAGTTGCACTGTTTCAGCCGCCAAAATCAAATGGGCGAGTGTGGACCAAGCTTCACAAACCACATTGAGTAGGGTTGGTCTTCCAGTATCCTCTGGAATAATACCCTCTATTAATGAAAATGACAAATCACCTACTGTTGATATTAGTGGGCAATTCCAGGAACTACCTCTTTCACTCTCTGTACTTGATCATAACCCTGGCCTAACACCTGCTAAAAAACCCTTAGATGCAAGTGCTAAACTCAATCAGGTGACCTTGTAGAGAATGGGCATAAGAAAGACACAAATGCCAAAGATTAATGACATGAGTATACAAGCCTTTTTTATGGACCAATGGAATTCTGTTAATACTAACATTGAGAAGTTAGAAGGAAAAGAGTCCATAGAAGCGCTCCGTACTAAGGTGCTTGCATGGTTGCGACAAAGAACAGGGCCAGAAGTTGTCAGATTGTCTGAGTTGAAGATTCTACGCAGGATTGACCTGAGTGATTGGTGTTCGCAATTAAAAAGGGACTGTGTCCTAGTGGGTTGTGGGTTCAGAAATCTACCTCTTTATTTAAGTATGTGTAAATATCTTCCCAGGGGGTGCTTGAACTGCAATTTGATACTCTGATGCTTCCTGTTGGAATTCTTAAACTTTCATTATTATGATTAATCGACTCTCTTATGACTTTGATATATCTATTTTGTAATGATTCTTTTTTCTCCTTGGGATTCTTTTTATTTTACAAGTCGTGTATCTTGCTTTTTCTCTATGTTTTATAGTGTATCTTGGTTTTTTTTGTCTGTTTGTTTGTGCCCTCACGCCTCTGGGTCAATGGTGTGCGGTATAAATGGAATAAAGTAAAGTAAAGGCTCTTGTAATGTCACAGCCAATTGTGCTCTCATGGGAAACATGTGGAGATGTCCGGCGGCAGATGAATAAAGTTACGCTGCTCATCTCAAATGTCTCAATGTTTTGGCACCATGATGTGGGAACCGTGGGTTGGACTGTGATGTCACAGCAGGGGATGAAGGTGGTGTGGTAAGATTTGCAGGATCCAATCATCTCTGGATACTGTATGTCCCGCTATAGGTGAATACCATAGTTTTGCCTATAAGCTTCATTTGGGGGATTGACCTAATGTTGCATTGTGTTTTGATGCTAATTAGTTTGTACCACTATAAAGGCTTCATCTTTGGGGTGTAATTTCAACAGCGCTTTTCATGCATTTCTGTTCATCATTCTGTTTCAATTTCGCTTTCCCAGCTGTAACTGAGCCCAGAATAAATTGCTTTACTTCTTCCCTGTAATTTTTTGCTGGTGAAATCCGAAGCAACCCGCAGTACAGGGATATGATGTCATAATGACAAACCCAGTAATAGAGGTAGTAAGGTGTTGACGTGTAAACCCAGCAATCGAACCTAGCAGAACCAATAGAGGAAGGGGATTACACACATGATATTGTGGCATACATGTACAGGATGGAAGGGGATGTACGGGTGAAAAAGGAAGAAATAGCAGGGGCAGACATGGTCTATATTGACGGGTACTCAAGTATTGACCCAGAGACAGGAAGGATACATATTGGTACGGCAGGGGTATGCTGCAGGAAGTATTATCCAGCAGCTACCATCGCATTATTCAGCAAAGGCCGCAGAATTGGTGGCACTGTCAAGAGCACTAAAAATGATGGAGGGGCATGCAACAAATACATTTTCCAATTCTGCCTATGTCGCATCAACTATCCATTCTGGACTGGCATGATGGGAAAGTATGGGGTTTAAAAGAAGTGATGGTTCGCCTGTACAACATGCAGAACCATTAAGGGATTTAATTGAAGCATTAAAAGGTCCAGTGGAGGTGGCAATTACAAAATGCGCCGCCCATACAGGAAAACAAAACAACATTTAATTGGGGAACGACATGGCTGACAGAGCGGCAAAAGCAGCAGAAAATGTATCAGAGGATGGGGGAATGCTGAGGTACCTCGAGGAAGGGGAAAGGGTGCCACTGATCGCAGCGGAAAGAAAGAAGAGTGGAGAGGAAGAAAGGGAGGAAAGTTTCAATATTATCCCCATAGTACACATCATAGAATTACAGGGAGAAGAGCCAAAAGAGGAAAAAGAATTATGGATACACAAAGGGTGTTCACTGTCACCGACAGACGTAATTTGGTGGCAGAATAGCACAGGGAAGTCTGATATGCCCAAAAGAATGTTAAATGTACCTTTAGAACAGCTGCATTTCCCCACTCATGTGTCCAAAGAGTGCATTGTGGGGGATGGTATGTTCCAAACATGCATGAGCAAGTAAATGTGGTTAGGGGAAATTGTATGGTTTGCAAACAGTTTCTGTCTGGTCACACATTGAAAACTTTAAGGGGAATGATATAACGGTCGTAAGGGCCCTTCCAGCACTTACCTATTGACTATGTTGACATGCAAGAGGGATGTGCCTTCTACAGGTACCTAATAGTATTAAACTGTTCTGCATCTTTGTCTTCTGCTTTTCTGATATTCATCATATAAAAATAAATTGAGCCCATCAGCTGGTGGTAAGATGGAAACACGCACTAAGAGAAATGTGACTAGCCCACTGGAATTATTAACCACTATCAGAGAAGGAGTAGATCTGGCCTCTGAAAACATATGGTATGGGGAAATGCAGAAAGTGGGGCAGGGGAGCACCATTGATACCTGTTACGTGTGCTCACTGATTCCACACCATACAGGAAAGCCAAAGCAATTCTTGCCACAAGAGATGACAGCAGAAGAGCGAGAGTTTCTAGCACATCTGGCCTTGTGCAGAACCAGTGGTATGTTCCAGGGACATACGATTGAAGTAAAGTGGATTGATGAGGGGGAAGAGGTGTACAAGGACAACTTTATACAACTAGAAAGCATGGCCTGGGAGGAGAGAAATAAGCACATGGTTCTGGAATATGTAACAGAGGAGGCCCCAAAGGGAAAACAGGTGGTCACTGTCAATAAAATAATATATTGTAAAACCTCTACAGTGAATGATGTGCCATGGTGCCACACTAGGCCCTTGATGCAAATCCAGGGTTCGGTGTTGCACAACGGGAAATGGGAAAGAGGCATGGCGCAGTGCCATGCAGAGGGCTTGGTGGGCTTTGAAGAAAGGGTGGTTAAGAAAATGTATGGTAAATGTAAGAACATTTGGAACAGTTATATACATGTTTTAAGGTGGATAAATAAAAACACATGTCCAGAAAACATAAAGACACTGATATAATATTTTCTATGTTTCGGAGACAGTGGGACAATAATGCTGGGGATGAATACCGGCTGCAGGAGAATGATGGACATTGCGGTGTTGCCGAAGGGGACCACTGCTCTGATGGACACTTGGTGGGCATGCTGAACACGAGCATACGCTCAACTGCCTCCAGATTGGAAGGGAATTTGTGCACTGGTGACCCTTCATAACCTGACATTAGTGTTACCCTGTGCAGACTTGATACTGCTCAATGGGCTGTCCACAGCTAAGGAGAAAACACCCACAGAAAAACAAATAAACCAACATAAGATAACCAGGAAGAAAAGGTCCAGTAGTAATTATATCTTGGCAGAGTCCACCAAGAGCTTAGATAATATTCCATCTCATTTGAAACTGTCCATTTGAGTATCTGTTTTCTTCACTTCTCTCCTGGTGCCTAGGGTGTAAACTGCGGCCAAAGCAAAATGGCTGCAGATAACCAGCTACAAACTGCTCCAACTGGCAAATGCAACTGAAAAGGGACTCAACGCAGTGTGTGAGGAACTACAGGCTCTACAGTTGGTGACCCTCCAAAACCATTTAGTTCTCGATCTTACAACAGCAATGGAGGGAGGGGTGTGTCATAAGATAGGCAGCTCATGCTTTACCACAATTCCCGCTAATGACGCTACAAATGGATCCATCACAGAGGCGGTAGAGGAAATAAGAACAATACACAAGAGAATGACGTAAGAGCAGAAAGACATTTCATCCGCATCCTGTTGGATTCACTGTTCATCTGGGCCCCCAACTGGCTTGTGGCTATGTTTGAGATAACTGTCCCTCTACTCATCACAATCCTCATTGTCACCTACATCAGTCTGATCATCCAGTGGTGTAAATGCCACCAGCACAAGACAGGGTATAAAATGGCAATGCAAAAAATGCAGGCCATGAAGGTATTAAGTGAGGAAGACCCCAGTGTAAATGAGAGAGAGAGAGAGAGAGAGTGAAGAAGATATAAAATTTCTGCACCACCACCAGACTTAGAGAATTACCATGCATTTTCGGGGTGGGAGTGTTCACCTGACGGGACAGAAATATAGATTTTTGTGGAATACTTGGATGGGTACGAGGAAGAGGGGCACATGACCCAGGTAACAAGGGTGTGGGTGCGTAAAGAAAAGGAAAAGGAGATAAATGGGGCAGAAGTTTCGATCGAAGGGAAGAATGTGTTAAAGGTGCTAATTCAGCACCAGATAGGGGGACGCACCTACCAACTAAGGGAGTAAAGAAGATGCACAGTGGGGGTGGCCACATAGGGAATAACACACATACTCTGAGTCATAGACACACTCTATGCAGGATTTCACCGGGAATGGTAGGGGCTAAAGATACGTTGGGTGTAAACTTGGTTCAACACATTGCTCTATGATTAGCCAAATGAGGGGCAGGGACAAAAATAGCGCAATAATAAATATGTGTAGTGAGAAATCTCTCAGAGCGGGCAGGATCTTGGAACTTTTCAATTTAAACACGTGGCCACAACAAAAGGGATGTGCAAAGAGGGAACAAGGCTCAAATTACTCATCGATATTTGGAATTTAAGATAACCTGAACTGGGTTAGGTAACTTCCAGGTGGTCAGCCAAACAAGCCGCCTGGCACGGTAGTGGGGAGGGTGGCTCTGTACCAGTGTGCCGGTCACATGACCACAGATGGCCATGGTAAAGGAACACTGGACGGAGTAGCGTTCCTGGGAGAACCGATCAGTCGGTAAGTTCCTAAACTCTGACGAGGGGGCCAGCCCTCAAAATATCTACCACAGAGTCTGCAAAGGTCATTGTCTAACATTTTTCACATAAATGTCCCCTTTCCCACTAGCTGCAGGGTGTCTTGTGCCCCGTTCTCAATGGTGCTGACTAATGGCAGTATATTAAAGATCCGGCAGTGAGCACAAATGTTGCTTCATTAATAACAAGATGTTCCAGGGTGGGTTGTGAATAAAATGTGGTACCACATGGAAAGATGAGCTGATGGGAAACTATTGAACTTTTTGCTCTAATGACGCTTTCACTAATCAATGTAACTATCGAGGAGGAAATTGCAAACCAATCAAATCCCTGGGAAGAGTGGCAAAAAAATGAATCCTCCAACTTACAAGTGTTTCTCCTGACTTCTGACTATTGTATTTCTTGTTATAAATTCATAGTTCATTCAGATGTCAGCCTCTTGATCAGAGCTGATCCACTGTTCAGTTTGATTTGTGCTCACTTTGCTGTAATAAACAGTGTTGTTTCTTGCCCGGTTTGTGCTCAATTTTTTGAGTATGTGGTTTTTATTATGCACTAATTGGCGGACCCCTGACTTCAGATGGATGAATATTTTACTTGTAAAGATCTACTTTCATTTGCCCTTTAGGTAGAATTATTTGCCAGGAAGGACCTGGGGTGAGAGCTGGATGCAATGTGTACATATATTCAATTTGTGACAGATGTATGGAGTTGTAATCCAAGTTACTTCGGAAAGTCCTTTTAAAAATAAAATGCATGCAAATATATATTTATGCATATGATAGATACAGTTTGGCATAAACCTTTCTTCGGCAGAGAAACATGGCTTTGCTTTAGCAGATTTGTAATCATAATAATAAACCATATTTGGGTTCTTCTATACATAGACTCAAATGGAGATTTCTCACTACTCTTGTTTGTGGCGCTGCTGGCCCAGTGCAAAACAACAAAGGGGACTCAGCAAGTATTTTGCCCCGGGCCTCACCTCGCCCTTTGACAGCCCTTGGCTGACCTCCGCGCTTGTCCCAGAGCCTCTGGGTTTTCATGCACTTCTGGGTCTTTCAGGGAGCAATGCAATGCATCGGGTGGCTTCCCTTTGCGGTGATCAGAGTGTTGCCTGCAAGAGTACACAGTCACTCAGGCAGCAAAGTCCACAGGGCTCCCACTGGCACATTTCAAAATGAACACCTCTTTGTTACTAACTTTCTGGTCACTGATGCAAATTAACGGGGCATTGTCTATTTGCATCAGAAATGTTTCTGATGCAAAAAGCCAATGGCCCCTTAGCCCCAGATAAACATCCAAGTCTTTGCCTCATTTCAAGACCAAAACATTTAAACTGTCTCGTTTCTATTATGTGTTCTTACTTTGACGCGCACGAAGGAGGATTTGCATGTATACAGAATTTAATTGTTTTCTTCTTACTGCATTCAAAAAATCAGGATGCCTGGGTTAACAAATAAGCAGGTACACTTATCACAGTATCCTCTGTTATGGGGGCTTTACATGTTGAGAGCATATTTGAAGAACTGTAAAGGTCATTTTTCAAGCTTGCATTTCTTTGCATACTGAAACGTGTATTTGCGCATTCAAGGGAGGGGGCGTCAGGGTAGTACAGTTATACTGTTTGTGCTTAAATATTTCTATGAGGATTTATGTATTTGTCAAGCTGTTTTATTTGGATGTTTGCACTTCAAGTAATTTTTGTAATACAGATTATTCTTAAAAGCCAAACATAACACATTTTCATACCCACTACTTTTTAGAAAACTTGCAGTGCTGTGCTGACATTGCAGAGGAGACGAGAGAAGTACAGAGGGGAATTGCGGAGTGAATGGGCCAGAAAGATCCAGAGGCAATGCAGCGAATCTTTGTACGAAGCCAGCAGGATATTGTAGCATGGAAAGGGAAATTGTGCAGCATTAAAAAGAAAAATGTGCAGCACAAAATGTGGGGTTTTTTTGCATTATTTTTGTGGCACATTTTTTATTGTGTCTCGGGTGTGAGAGAGAAATAAAAGGACAAGAGAGTCTTGTAGCTCTCCTTTACTTCATTAACAAGGCTCACTTTGTGAGGATCTCAGCTCCTCTAATCCCATGTCAGAAGTGCATGGCCCGAGTCACCCAGAACGTAGATTATTTTCCTTAATCGTGAGTGCCACTTCCTTCAAAATGTTATGTACCTGCATCCGAATCGGATCAGGTAGTTCAACATCATCCCTAACAGAAATCAAAATGTCATGCTGCAAATTCCTTACCTAGAGGTATGTTTCTGAACAATTCTCCCATGACCCCTTGAAAAGCCATTGGCGCCAAGAGTAGCACGTTGGGTATCCACTTGAAGTAAAAAGCCCGTACATTTGTGCAGGGGTGTTGCTAGGTCTGGAAAAGATCTGGAAATGATCCGGAGCTACGCTAATGGCGGGACTGTCGGGACTCTGGTTGTAGTCCCTGAGCTTCTATTTGGGGTTATGGTAATAATCAGGACTGTCGGGACTCGGGGCTAGCTAGCCTTTGGTTGTAGACCCTGAGTTTCTATTTGGGGCTATGGTAATATTCGGGACTGTCGGGACTCGGGGCTAGCTAGCATTTTGGTTGTAGCCCCTGAGCTTCTATCCGGGGCTATAACCAAAAGACCTGTGACTACAGCCTCCCCTAGCAAGTCCTCTCCATTTGTGATGAAGGGAAGTAAGCAGCCACAACTCCATCCGGTGGTATTGACTAGACAAATCAAAGCTAGGAAACTATTTTGCTCTCTCCAGCATTTCAAAGACCATCGGCAATGGTTGCCTGTCCACCGACACGCTAATTTTAAGGGAGTGTAAATCCACACACAAGCGTATAGAACAATTTTTCTGCCAATGGCTGTGCACCATGCACTCCACTGGTGCCACCTCACCATTGTCACATCCCTTTTTCATCTCCTTCACGTGCTCTTGAAGTAATATGGTTCTGGGCTGCACCTTATGTTTCATATTCGTCAGCATTATACAGTGCTTAAATTTGCCTATGCCAACACCAAACACCTCAGGGTATCCGTCACACAGTTCACCCTCCACCAAATTCCCAGGATCAGCAACATTTGGGTCAGCTTTTAACCCTACCCCCTTTAGATGCCACCCAGCCAGAAATGTAGCTCCAGTCATAGCCATAGACAACTTTACCTTTATGCTTCTCCTCTTGAACAGCAACATCACAATGCCAGATCCTACCACATCCATGCTAGCATTCCCGTACATACCGACAGGCTTAGCTAGATAACGACCCACCTAAACGGAGGATAAGGCAGGGGTGGTGGGGGCAATGAATAACCCCCACCTGGATTACTGTAACAGCTTGTTAGCAGGAATTCCACCGACCCACCGAATGGAGGATAAGGCAGTGGTGGTGGGGGCATGACTAACACCCACCTGGATTACTGTAACAGCTTGTTAGCAGGAATTCCATCCAAACAAGTGGCTAGACTGCAGAGAGCTCAGAACGTGGCAGTCAGAGTAATAGGACACCTCGGGAAACAGGACCATGTTTCATCAGTGCGGAGATCCCGCCACTGGTTGATGGAGGAGGACAGAATTAAATTCAAAGTGGCCTTTCTCGTCTATAAATGTTTGAGAGGGCTGGCACCTGATTATCTTGCTGAAAAGATCATGCAATACCATCCAAGAAGGAAGCTCTGTTTGGAAAATAAAGTTCTGATTTGTGTTCCACGAACTAAATGTGTCTCCAGAGGTGATAGAAGATTCAGAGTCTTTGGGCCTAAAGTCTGGAACCAACTTCCACTGGAGATCAGAACGTGTGGGACACTGGACCTCTTTAGGAAAAGGCTGAAAACTTTTCTATTTAAATAAATGGAAGCTATAACCTAATCACACCTTTGTTTTTCCTCTGGTACTGATTGTTAGTTGTCATCTGTGCCCGAATACAGTTTACTCTGTCTGGTGCGCATAATAGGTTCCTCAAAATCAAATTCAAAACATGTCTATGCTGACCCAAAATTCCATCCTCAGAATTGAATATTGGGGCCCGGAGTCTAATTTTCCACCAATGAACACTCGCATCACATTTAGGGGATCATGACCCTCCTCGTCCAGAAGAGAGGAAAAGTGTATTCATTTGCCACAGAATATCCTCGATCCATCTCACAATTTCACTGGAGAGATTCCTAGACATGTGAACCAGATGACTCCTTTTCACGCACTTCTTGAATGTTACATCTATTTGCACCACTTCTCGGGCTTGAGGCTAGGTTTCTCCAGGTCACCACACACCAAACAAGCAAGTCTACTCCTTTCCAATCCCGCTCTTCATTCTCTCATACCGCTCAAGTTGGGAAGGTCCTTTCCTTTTCATAAGATTACTGACCTCACTCCCTTCAGGCTTGTTGACTATGTTCATGCACTCAGCAGGCTGCTCATCATTTTCGTCACACTCACAGATTGTTCGGGCGACAAGTCTATTACTAGTTGCAGTCTTTCCTGATCTTTTTGTTGCTCCAGTATCTCACTATTTGGACCCATATAAGACCTGCCATCAGCAAAAGGACCAAACTCATATTTCACTCCCAACCCCCACAGATTTGCCATATGTGGCACTCGTTTTTCAACTGTTCCATTGGACTTTATCTATGAAAAGGGGCTTCTCCAGGAAAATATTCCTCTTTGGCCCAAACAAGCTACTTAGCATACTAACTGATGCTTCTCCTTCGCTCCCCCAGCAAGAACCGGAGACAGTGTTAACACACACATCTCCCCAGGGATACGTAAATAGCCAGCAACTAAACTGGCCACTTAGATCACTGACTCTTATACCAATAGCTGTTATTTTGCTCCATGCACCTCCTTGCCTGTCCCAATAATGATCATGTCAGCTGAGGTTAACTCTGGGGACCCTTGGATGTCTGTGGGTTTGATTTTAAGTTACAGTGAGCTCTTGCTCTAAAGGTGGGGCTCCTGCTACTTCTCTGAAGGCATGGTGCTTCTCTGCCCTAGTGAGCCTGGAACCTGGCATGTGTCCCTTGATTCTGATTGTTGCTACTCCTCAATTTCCATGAGGAAGTGACTTTGTTGTGTCTTGCTACCATCCTGCATACTCTGTTGATCACAGGGTTTGGCAGAGGACTCTCGCTGTTTCCTGGCCACTTTAGTCATATCTGGGGAAGCAGACGCTAACTTAGATGGGGATGCTGGCCTGCCACTGCGTGTTTGCCCTGTGTTATGAGCACCGCGTGCAGCTTTAGAGACACTGATACGCTCTTATGTGCCCTGAACCTGTTTGGACTGTGCCGCTGCTCCTGATTTGGGGTATGTGGGCACAAAGATTGAGTTACGACGGAAGGGCGTTGCTAGCAACGCAGAGCTGCTGGGTGCATCATTAACTAAGCACAATTGGGAGGAGTTGTAGTCTGCAGTGACTGTGTGGGCCCTCAATGGTTGGCTGCCTTGGTGGTGGCTGGTCTTCAGGCTGGCAGGATCCTCTAGTGAGTTATAAGGATGGATGAAGTACAGTGTTTCTGCATGAGTACTGAGACTGCTCTTTACTGAAAGATTGATCCGTCCTCCCTCCAGCTGACTAGGGTGGACAGTATGCTGTCTGCATCACCAGAAGCAGCATGTGACTCCATTTCACTAAGATGTCCTCGGAGGTCTGACACTGTCACGCTTGGAAACACGTGTGTACAGGCGCATTATAAATGACTTCTCATATCATATCACATGATGCAGACCCTGGAAGATGTAGCAGGGGCTGTGCTACTGTTTACGGTGCCTGGGAATTGCCCTGAATCTAACTATGTGCTTGCAGAATAGGGAGCTGGCCTTTCCTCAATGGGATCAAAGCTGTACTCCTTGGTGTTAAGGTTGAGGTATAAACCAGGATTGCACATGTTAGGGGCTAGCTGTCAGGGGCTCATAAGAGGAACGGAGTCGTTGAAGGCTGAATAGATATCACTCAACCTATTTTTGAAAATGTGGTGCACAACATCAGCGGTGTGCACGCCAAGAATGAGGACTTGAAAGCTAGATCTAGAAGGAAACATTTCTGCATAGTGGTCCCCCTGGAGTCCATCCAGTGCCAAATATAGAAATAGTTATAGAGAAGCTATTTAAGGCTATTTAAACAAAGCTCCATCCCTCAAACAGCGCCTTCACAATAAAAGATACCCATATTCCAGTTTTGAACAAGGTCAAGACCCTCGGGATGATGCTGGAAGCATCTCTGGGGTCGGAAGCCGAAACCCAATACGTTAAAAAAAAACCTGCTCTTATCTTCGCCTGCTAAAAGCCAAAAGACCCTACTTATCTGAAGAAAATAGCGCCACGATCGCAAGAGCCACCATCTTGTCACGTCGTGACTACGGCAACACGCTCATCCTAGGCTCCAACAAACAATGCTTTCATAGCTACTAAGTCTTACAAAAAAACGCAGTAAGAATCATTAAACAGAAAGCCAGAAACCAGCATATCAGCGAAGCAAGAAAAGAACTGCATTGGTTAATAATTTGAGGAAAGGGTCCATTTTAAGTGTCTCACACTGGTACACAGATGTATCTTTGGAAAAGCCCATGCCTACCTTAAATCCATACTCATTCCATACGTTCCTATCAGAAAGCTAAGATCGGCGGATCAAGTCTTGATTGCTGTGGCGCCCTACAGACACAAAAACGGTGCAGTCAAGTCCTTCCCCGTCTCAGTGGCTGGTCTATGGAACAATCTCCCGGTTCAGTTAAGTTTGGAAACAAACTACCCACGTTTTCGCAAACTACTGAAAACACACATTTTTAAGTAAAAGCTAGGTAAGATTCTATTTCCGCCCACTCTTTTATTATTTTAATGTCCCGTTGTCTGTGTTTCAGCATTCTGTTCCTTGTCTTCATGTCTCTGCGCCCCGAAGCTGGCGAGATACCGGTGCTAACTAACTAACTAAATAAATAAATAAAAATAAGGGTATCTTGTGAGACCTGCCGTCTCTCAACAGAAGTCTCTGACTTTCTGGATCCGCTGCCCTACTTTCCTATTGATGGGTGCAAATGCACTGTGGGTGTCTTGATTGGGATGCTAGTGGAGGGTTGAGGTGGGATCTCAATTTTACTTGCTCACTCAATGCAATAGGGATGAGTAGTGTTTTGTGGTAGGAGTTGAGTTGCATTACTGAGCTGAAGTGCTAAACTGTGCTCTGAGTAAACATTTACTCCATGACCCCATTAATGTCCCTCCCGTACCTCCCAATGTTTGGGGCTTGACTATGGGCTCGTTGAAATGTGCACCTATCATTGTAAAAGAGGAGCATATCCTGTTATGTTACATACACTAACTACACTGTTTGACTTCTGTCAGGAGTTTGCTGTTGGCGGTCTCCTCTTTTTGGGTGAGTTGTTTCACTGCATGTTAGGGATTTACAGTCCTGGTGAGGGTCAGACAGTAAGGTTAACAATATTTCAAATGCCCCACACTTTGATAGGATATTCCTGTGATAGGCGCATCCCAAAGTTGGAATTTGTTCCAGCTAGGCAGTGGCCTACTAAACACTGTTACGCCTTACATTGCAGTAATGACTGACATGAGGGATCCCTTGAGGGCTACCAGGTGGAATATGCATGGTCGTATCTCCTACAGGGAAGCCAGGAAGGTGGTGGCTTGCCTTGGAAGACTTGAGGCTAGGATTGCTTTGCTCCAGGAATACTATTCTAAAGAAAGGCCTAATTGCTTGTTTGCCAAATGTTGGAGTAGTGAAAAGTACTACACTTCATGCTCTTGGGGGGTCAAGAGGGGTTCTGACTTTGGTGCACAGGTCTCAGTACATCAAGGCTAATACTGTTGATATAGATGACCAGGTGTGACACGGTCACATTGTACGAGCTGGGTGTGAGTGTGCAGGGCTCTGGGTGCCAGGTATGCCCACAAGTTACTGAAGGGCTGCCTGGAGTCCCTCTTCACTTCTCAAACGCTTGTGCTTTATGTGACCAAGTAGGCATACCGTACCTCCTTTAATTGGTAGTCTGGAAAGGAAAAAAGAAGGGATTACCCTTGGGTCATATATAGAACTGTTATCAACTACCCCAACCCCTCGGGAATCACCAAATCCTCTGTATGCCAGAAGAGTCACCTGGGAGAACCCTTTCCCATACATGGACTAAGCTTCATTTAGATAAACACACAAACACACACACACACAAGATGCTGGGGCTAAAATGCCAGAGGAAGAACAGGAAACAACCGGGAAAGTAAGGACGAAGAATTACTTTCTGGTTGCGGGGTGCGTCATCTGTAATAGCCTAAGCAAAGGGGAAGAACGGGTGATCCTTGCTGGGTGAAGTATGTTATCCCAAGATACTCCTTGATCTAAGAGTATTTGGTGTGAATACTCAAGCTCTAATAGTACTGTAGGCAGGGGAAGGACTTACTAGTGCAAATTGACCAAAAAGCAGACAGAGCACTATATTCCTAGGATTCCTAGGATTGTCAATAAACAAACAAGGCACTATATCTCTAGGATTCCTAGGATTGTCAATAAGCGAACAGGGCACTATATCTCTGGGATTGTCAATAGGCGAGAAGGGCACTATAGCTCTGGGACTGCCAGAAAGCAAGCAGCGCGCTATATTCCTAGGATTGTCAATAAGCGAGCAGGGCACTATATCGCTAGGATTGCTAGGACTGTCAATAAGTGAGCAGGGCACTATATCTCTAGGATACCTAAGATTGTCAATAAGCAAACAGGGCACTATATCTCTGGGATTTTCAATAGGCTGAAGGGCATTATAGCTCTGTGATTGCCAGGAAGCAAGCAGAGCACTATATTCCTAGGATTGTCAATAGGCGAGAAGGGCACTATATCTCTGGGACTGCCAGAAAGCAAGCAGAGCGCTATATTCCTGATTGTCAATAAACAGGCAGGGCCTATATCTCTAGGATTCCTAGGATTGTCCATAAGCGAACATGGCACTATATCTCTGGGATTGCTAGGAAGCAAGCAGAGCACTATATTCCTAGAATTGTCAATTAGCGAGCAGGGCACTATATCTCTGTGACTGCCAGGAACCAAGCAGGGTGCTCTATCCATAACTTAATTTGTTACTGTGCTGTCCGTAGCTCTGCACAAGCACTTATTTGTAGAAAGGGCTGGCCACAGGCCCTTCCTACAGAAGGCATTGTGTGAGAAGCATGCACTGCATTGGTGGTTTCAGAGGCTCTTGCCCCCAAAAAATATCCTTTCCGCATGGAGGGTTTAGAATATGTGCTCTCCTGGGGCTTTCAACACTGCTCCATTCCGTTGGTCATGGTACATGCATGTGTGTGATGGCTGTCATCTGCTATTGGATGACAGTAGCAGCAGCATAAGTGGGCCCGGTGGACTCCACGAGGGCGTGCTCTGTGCAGGCTAACATGTATTTGCACTTTGCCTGGTCCATGGTTCCTCCAGCACATGTGACCTACTGACACCTTGGAATAGAGGTGTGGCATAGTTGTGAGGGTCCAACTAAAAGCTTCCTGCTCGGGTCCACTGGCCCCTTTGCACCAGAAATTCTTCAACTCCTTCATCCACTGGATCGTGGGTCTCTGTATTCTCTCCATAAATGTCTGTTAAAGAAAATTAACACAGGGCATGCTTCTCCGGGGTCTCACGTTAAGGGTCGGACTAGGGCATAAAGAAATAGGCTTGGCACCAATGTAAAAGTGGCCCACAGCGGCAAATGTCAATTCATTCCTTTTGTGATAGACCTTTGGAGTAGTGTGGGGGGAGGCGTATGGGGGGAGGGGGTTGGTGTTTCTCAAAATATGTTGCAAATTGTGGATTTAAAAGAATATGTGTTCATTAACACTGGTCAAAAATACTAGCAGCACAGTGAAGTAAGTCATGAAAATGGCCGACTTTCTACAACAGACACACACTAGCACGGTTGGGCATGCACTTCCGGTATTGCACTATTGTCGGCCAGTCCAAGTGTTCTTCAGCAGATTGGCACGCACACAGTCACATACTTGCCAACCCTACAGATTTAGGCAGTAGGCTACTGCTTTTTAAGCAGTCCTACCACCTACAGATTTCAGTGACAGATCCTACTGCTTTTTACAATGGCAAGTAATTTATGTGACTCTAAGGCAGGCTCCAGGACAGAGCATGCAACACATTAGACTGTCTATACAGTGGGCGGGTAGGTGATTACTTTGATTGCACTCAGACCAATCCACTGACCTGACAGCTGCGTGACTCTGTCCTGCACTCTTGCAGGTACAAACCTTAGTTGAAACAGCAGAGAAAGCAAGTGGCAGAGTGTAACACCATCCCACAGCATCTGTGACAAATTTGGTGTTAGCATTCAGAATTATACATTTTTAATATTTCAACATCTTTCCATGGTGTGCTGTTTGTATGTTTTGCATTTTCCTGTGATGTCATTGTTAAGGGAATTATTATTTTTGAAACTTGAAAAATCCTACATCGTTTTGGTCACTGAATGTTGGCAAGTATGCAGTCAGCGGTACAATGAGAGCAGCTGCCCTGACAGCCTCCGTTCTGTGGATTTACGATTACGGCTCAACTGATTTTTACAGACTCGTCTGTCCTTTCCATTATGGACACAGTAAACAAAGACTTATATAAAGCAATTTGTTTCAAAAAGTATAACCAAACTGAACTTATTTGCCTCGTGTTTATGACGCACTTTCAGTATCCAGAATACTGAAATTGCTGTGCCCGTGTTTAGATTCTGCCATTCCTGGGCGAACTGAGCATGCATTGGAAAAAAAACAGAAGTAAAGCACGTTCTACGCAATGCATAGGGGGTGGTGGGGAGGATACCTCGAGTGGAGCGCCCTTGCCCTAGCAACAGGACGATGCCGGCCCGCTCGGCCCTTCGCCCTCACCAGCAACTTCCGACGTTGATCGATTGAGTACTGCATTGTGGGTAATTAGGACAGTAATAAGTAAAATGGTTTGCCAAGTGCTCTGCTATTCTGAATTAAAAATGCAAATGACACTTTAAAGTCGTTATTTAAAGACGCATCTGCTGCAAATCTTCCAGGTTATCCTAAATTATAAGGTTCGGAGCAAAACGTGATGATAGGAAGCGGGCAGAGGACCTTGAGGGTTGAAGAGCCCGTGCAATGCGGACCCTATAACAAACTGTGAGGGGAGCTTGCACCGGATGTATGTCTATTGCTCAAATGTGCGTCCTCACACTTTATTTTTTTTTTAATGAATTCGTTATTACCGAATGTTGGGGGAGTACCCCTGCACTCTCCCCAAGGCGCCGAATTGCCACGCACCAATATTGCCTGACCCCATTCGACCATCTGCATTTGGTGGTAACTGTTACATGTGCCCGCGGGCCCACACACACACATGCACGCAGGCAGGCACACAAGGAGAGCGCGGGACGCGATGCTGGTTCTTCCGCGTCCCGGCGGGAACTGCCGCACGGGCGCACTTTATTGCATCTGCGCATGCGCGGCCCATAACGAGGCTCGCGCATGCGCGCTACTCCTAACTCGGGACATCACATCCCTTTTCAACTTTAACAAAAATTGGAACACAACTTGCGGGGCCTCTAGACCCCAATACACATATAGGCATTGAACGCAGCCTTTAACAGTCACACTTACGTCCTGTCGGGTATTCTCGGCTCAGTCGCCCGAGTCCAGGACATAGTCCTTGAGATACCCTGGCATCCTCCGCTCTCGGCGGACTGGGTACCTCGGTGGGGTCCCTGTCGGCATGGGACAGGCGGATCCGGCTCCCGCTGGGACTTGGTCCCTGTTCTCGTCCTGAAGGTCGGGTGGTCTCTCGGTGCTTGTGGTTTCTCCCGGTGCTTCATTCACGTCTGTATGTTCGATTCTCTTGAAGAACGACCGGTTGCGTGTCACAGTCCCTCTATCACAGGCCGCCGTTACCATCGTGCCCTTCACGTGCGTTACCCTCCACGGCCGTGGCTCGAACGGGAGGGACAGTTTGCCTTCCGGGTGTCGGTTCCTGACCAACACCGTGTCTCCTACCCGCATTTCCTTTTCCTGTAGGCCTCGCCGTTCACTTTCCTTTTCGTTGCGCCTGATTCGCTCTTCCCGAATCCTCTCATTGTCAATCACTCCGGGCGCTCGTCCTTCTTCTTCCGGCAGCAGTCCTCTTGGGCACCGTCCAAATAGCGCTTCCGCGGGCGCCACTCCCGTTGACTGGTGGGGTGTCGTGCGGTACTCCCTAAGAAATTCCACGAGCTTCCTCTCCAAGTCTGCCCCACTGCTGGCAGATATACGTAGAATCTTGTTCAGGGTTCGCATCATCCTCTCAGCCTCCCCATTGGCTCGCGGCCACAGTGGTGACACCCTGCGATGTTGGATCCCTCTCTCTCTGAGGTAGTTGGCGAACTGGTTGCCAGTGAACGGTGGTCCATTGTCCGAGCATATGAGGTCTGGGAAGCCGTGTGTAGCAAACATCTTGTCCAGTGCCTTCGTTGAGAATTCAGTCGCGGTGGATTCAACTATCTCTACCTCGGGGTATCGTGACCATTGGTCCACGGCCACCAGAAAGTACATGCCCCTTCCGGTGGACCCGAAGTCTACGTGCACGGTCCCCCATGGTTTCTGGCTGCGTTCCATGGACTGGATCGGTGGAGCCCTGTCCCCTGGTGTCGCGGCCTGACATGCTAGGCATTGTTTCACAAAGTTCTCGACCATTCTTTCCAGATCCGGGAACCATACCTTGGCTCTTAACCGAGCCTTCGTTTTAACCACTCCCTGGTGGCCCACGTGTGCTAGCTCCAGCACCCGGGTCCCTCTGTGCCCTTTCTTGTCGGCGTGAGTTGTCCCGCAGCACCTCTTTCCAGTCCCCGCTTCTTATTGCCGTACGGACAATGCCGAATACTTCGTCGGTGACAGATTCTGCCGCTATGACGGCTCTTGATATCGCTGTCGGGAGGGATCCCTCCACCACTTGACACAGTAGCCCGTGACAGTCACTCGCGCCAATGTCCGTGTCCGGATCCTCCTTGTTGGGGTGACGTGAGAGGTAGTCGGCCGGATTGTTGGTGCCTGGCCTGTATATCAACCGTACCCCGTACTCCATCAGTGCCAGCATCCACCTTTCAATCCTGGGTGGTGGCTTTGATGACGCGCCGGCTAGTATTGGTATCAGCGGCTTGTGATCTGTCACGACCACAACCGGTTTGCCCAAGATGTATAGGCGGAAGTGGCGGCAGCCCCACAGGATGGCAAGAGCTTCCCTTTCTATCTGTGAATATTTCATCTCCGTAGCTGAGAGGGCTTTGCTCGCGTATGCGATGGGGCGCATGTCTCCGCGCTCGTCCGGTTGCAGTAGGACAGCCCCCACCCCCACTGGGCTCGCATCTACCACCACCTCGGACTCCGCTCCCGGGTTGAAATACGCCATGGTATCTCCATCGGACAATGCGGTCTTCAGGGTCTGGAATGCCTCCTGTTCCTTGGCGCCCCAGGTCCATGCTGTGTCGTTCCTGGTCAGTGCCCGGAGTGGTTCTGCCGTTGACGCTAGCCCCTTGATGAACCGCCCACAGTATGTTACCATCCCCAGGAAGCTTCTCACCTCGGTGGGGGATTGTGGGGCGGCAGCGTTCTTAATGTCCTTGATCTTGGCCGGGTCAGGGGAAACGCCCGCTGCATGGAAAATGAACCCAAAGAACCCTATGCGGTCCTTGAAGAACTCGCATTTTTGCCGGTGTAGCGTGAGGCCTAAGCTTTTCAACCTTTGGAGAGTGTTTTCCAGTCTCTTCACGTGTTCAGACTCCGAGGCAGCGAACACCAGGATGTCGTCGCTCATGTTCAGCACGCCTTTGAGGCCCGCTAGGGCCCCTCGGATGGTATTTTGAAATACTTCGGCGGCTGACGAGACCCCGAAGCTTAGGCGTTTGAATTGGTATAGGCCATCGTGTGTTGTGAATGTTGTTATATACCTCGAGTCAGGGTGGAGTTCAAGCTGATGATACCCTGCTCTCAGGTCCAGCTTGGAGAAAACCTTGGCCCCTTGTAGTTCTCCAATGATGTCATCGAGGGTCGGCGTTATATGTCTTTCCCTCTTGATCGCTGCGTTGGGCAGTCGCATATCAACGCATATTCTGACCGCTCCGGGTTGCTTTGGTTTGGGGGTTACCACAATTGGAGAGACCCATGGCGTCGGCCCCTCTACTCTCTCAATGATGTCCATGTTGACTAGGGATCGGAGTTCCTCCTCCACCTTTTCCCTGAGGTGGAAGGGTATCCGCCTGTGCTTCAGCGCCGTGGGCCTGATTGACTCGTCAATGTGGAGGCGCACCGGGGGCGCTTTCAATTTCCCAATTCCATCAAAGATGCCTGCAAATTTGTTCAACAGTGTCTCGATGTCTATCTGGTATACCTCGTACGCGAAGTGGACGAGGTTTAGTGCCTCGGATGCCGCACAACTGAGCAAAGAGTGTGGGCTAACATCCATGACAAAGAATCTGGCTCTGATCGAGACCTCCCCCTTTGACACTGGTGATACAAATACCCCTTTGAGAGGCAGCGGGATGTCCCCTCCAAACGTGAAGATTTTAGCCATGGCCTTGTCCAGTGTTGGAGGGCCTGGAAGTCTCAGGTAGTGTTCTTCTGCGAGAACACACACCGATGCTCCTGTGTCGATGAGGATTTGTGTTGGTACCCCCAGTATGTTCACTTCGCACTTAGGCTGTCTCTTCCGTTGGCTCGCCGAGGCAATGTTTGATATGAAAAAGACCTCTTCCTCCTCTTCTTCATCCTCTTCCTCTTCCTCAGCGAGCTGTAGTTTTTGGATCTCTAGCTCCAACGCTGCGATGCTCTGCTGTCTTCTGAACCCACTACCTCTTACCCTCGCGGGTCCTCTCTGTGCCGGCACCGGAGCGGGGGCGCGGCACATGCGTGCATAGTGTCCCGGTTCGTTGCACCTTCCGCAGGTCCTGCCCTTGGCTGGGCAGTCCTCTGTGTGTGGCAGGTCATATCCACAGTACTTGCAGGATGGGCCAGAGGTGGTATGGGCGGTGCTTTCGGATGACTTTGGGGTCCATTTGTCTCTTGACTTCGGCCGTTTACTCACAGCATATGCTACATCCCGTGTACTGGGGTGTACTGCAGCGTCCATGTTTGCCCCTCTGGACTCTGCTAGTTCATATGTTCGACCACTGTCTTGAATTTGTTGCAGTGACCATCCTGGTTCCCTCAGTATTTGCCGTCTCAGTTTGCCTGAGCTGCAACCCTGGATGACCTGGTGTCGTATCATCGACTCTTCGTTGTCCCAGCGACATGTGCTGGCCATCCGCGTTAACCTTGCACAGAATTGGTCGAGGGTCTCCTCCTCCCGCTGTTTCTCCTTGGAAAATAGGAATCTTTCATAGTCTACGTTGGACTGAGGGATGAAATGGTTTTCCAGTGCGGCCTTCACCGTGGCATATGTGACTATTCGCAGGTTGAACGATTCATATATGCGCATCACCTCTAGCCCAGCCGAATACAGGAGCGTCGCTCTTTTTGAGTCATCATCAGTGGTCCCCGTGGCCATGAAATACATCTCTAGTTTCTTCACCCATAGTAGCCACCGGGGTCCCAACTTGGACGGGGGGCCAGAGGTGTCAAACTCCTGCATGGGCAATAGCGACCCCTGTTGAGTTCTGATCACTCTTGTCGCAGTCTCTGTTTCCCCATCGCTTTCTGCCATCCTCACAGGTCGCACAGGCACCTCTCAGTACTTTGAAGGCCGCAAACCTGGTTGGGGAGGGGTTCCACGTACCTCCGACTGCTGTTTTCTGGATCTTCTTCACTCCTGGGTGTATGTCTGGCCTTGTTGCGCTGTCGGCGTCGTTGTGATCGTCCCCAGGTTGTTGGAGACGGTCGGGTTTCCAAAAATTTTCGTTATATTTTGGAAGTGACAGCGCACGAGCACCTTCTCAGGCCGCTACTGCCACTCCTCGCGGGTCCGTTCCGTGTCGCCGCGTAGCAACGTGGATTTTCCTTTTCTGCACGTTGCGGCAGCGATCCCGCCTCGTCGCCAGTTGTTACATGTGCCCGCGGGCCCACACACACACATGCACGCAGGCAGGCACACAAGGAGAGCGCGGGACGCGATGCTGGTTCTTCCGCGTCCCGGCGGGAACTGCCGCACGGGCGCACTTTATTGCATCTGCGCATGCGCGGCCCATAACGAGGCTCGCGCATGCGCGCTACTCCTAACTCGGGACATCACAGTAACATTCGGTTTAAAAAATCCGATCAGTTGGGGATCGAGCAATGGACCTAATATCCTTGCATGGCTGTTCAGTATGATGTGCCTGTTCAATGTGAGGCGAGCTTGCACTGCAGATGAGCACGATGTGACTGTTCAATGTGAGGCGAGCTTACAATGCTGAGGCCTATGTGGGGCTTGTTTGAACAGGCACATAATGCCCAACCGCAGTGCAATGTGAGATGACCTTACACTGCTGAGGCCTGTGTGATGCCTGTTCAATGTGAGGCAAGCTGGACTGCAGGTGAGCATGATATGCCTGTTCAATGTGAGCTTACACTGCTGAGGCCTGTGCTAGGTCTATTCAATGGGAGGCGCGCTTACACTGATGAGGCCTCTGTGGTGCCTGTATGTGAGTTTGCAATGCGGTTGGGCATGATGTGCCATCATGCCCAACCGCAGTGAAAACAGGCACCACACAGGTCTCAGCAGTGTAAGCTCGCCTCACATTGAGCAGGCCCATAATGCTCTCAACTGCAGTACAAGCTCACCTCACATTGAACAGGCACATCATGCCCAACCGCAGTGCAATGTGAGGTGAGCTTGCACTGCAGTTGAGCATGATGTGCTTGTTCAATGCGAGGTGAGCTTACACAGCTGAGGCCTGTGTGGTGCTTGTTTGCACTCTGGTTGGGCATGATATGCCTTTTCAATGTGAGGCGAGCTTGCACTGCAGCTGAGCATGATGTGCCAGTTCAATGTGAGGTGAGCTTACACAGCTGAGGCCTGTGTGGTGCTTGTTTGCACTCTGGTTGGGCATGATATGCCTTTTCAATGTGAGGCGAGCTTGCACTGCAGCTGAGCATGATGTGCCAGTTCAATGTGACGTGAGCTTACACTGTTGAGGCCTGTGCTGTGCCTATTCAATGGGAGGCAAGCTTGCACGGATGAGGCTTATGATGTGCCATTCTAATTTTTTACTTTCCAATTGTATTTATTTGTGATGGGGTTTGAATCAAACCTTTCACAAGCAACCGTCAAACGATACATATAATTCAATTTGAAGATAAAAACTATGTCCTTAAACATTTATAAATAACCTGAGTATTCTCATAATAATGAAATACGTACTAGTTTCAATCATTCAATAAAACACATAATACAAATGTGTTCCATTCTATGTGAGGCAACCTTGCAGTGGTGATGCTTATGCTGCTCCATTCTTTGTGCGGAGCACATGCGCCGCAGAGACGTGCGCTGGTCTTATTCAATGTGAGGCGAGCTTGCACTTCTGGGCCTATTCAATGTGAGGCGAGGTTGCACTGCTGGGCCTATGCTGGGCCTATTCAATGTCAGGCGAGCGTACACTGCTGTTGATCATGCTGTCCCTGTTCAATGTGAGGTGAGCCTGCACTGCTGGGCCTATTGAATGTGAGGTGAGCTTGCACTGCTGCGCCTATTGAATGTGAGGTGAGCTTGCACTGCCGGGCCGATGCACTGCCTATTCAATGTGAGGCGAGGTTGCACTTCTGGGCCTATGCTGGGCCTACTCAATGTCAGGCGAGCGTACACTGCTGTTGATCATGCTGTCCCTGTTCAATGTGAGGTGAGCCTGCACTGCTGGGCCTATTGAATGTGAGGTGAGCTTGCACTGCTGGGCCTATTGAATGTGAGGTGAGCTTGCACTGCTGGGCCTAATGAATGAGAGGAGGAAGGCTTGCACTGCTGAGGCCCATGCTGTGCCTGTTCTAACTGAGGGGAGCCTGAACTAGTAAGACCCATGCCATGCCTTCTCTACCCGAGGATCCTGGCAAGGTACATGCGGTGCCTTCTTCTGTTTGAGAGGAACATGTGCTGCGGGAAATCCAGTGAGGGAAGCCTTTACTGCTGAGGCAGAACTTGTACAGGTGAGAAGTCACTTCTGTGGCCCTTACCGTGCCTGTGAAGTGATTGTATACCATTGAGGCACTTGTTGGACCTATTCTGAGTGTTCTAAGTGTGAACTGCTGAGACACATACTGTGTCTATTCACTGGGAAGTGATCTGGTACTGCCCATGCTGTGCACCTTGAATGTGAGTGAAGCTTGCACTTCTGAGGCCTGTGACGTAACCGTTCAATGTGAAGTGAGTTTGCATTGCTGAAGTCTGCTCAACATGAGGTAAGTTTGCACTGTTGAGGCCAGTGGCGCTCCAGGTCTACATGAGAGGAGTTTGCTCTACTGAGGAAAATGCTGCGCATTATGTGTGAGCAGAGCTTGCACACTTGAGGCATGTGCTGCGCGTGTTTTACGTGAGGCCAATACTGTCCATTCTATGTGAAATGATCTCGTACTGACGAGGCCCATGCTATACCTGTTCTACTTGAGGAGGGGCGTGAACTGGTGAGGCCCAAGTGCTCAGCCCTTTCTATCCATCATGGCAAGCTCCATGATTTGCTGGTTCTAGTTGAGCAGATCTTGTTCTGGTGAGTCCCATGCTGTACCTTTTTCCACCTGAGCGGACCTTACAATAAGGAGGCCGACACTGCTCTATTTGAGGGGATCTTGTTCCGGAGAGGTACATGCTATGCTGGTTCTACTTGAGCAGATCCTGTTCTGGGGAGGTCTATATGCTGTGCCTTTTTCCACCCTAGCAGTCCTTGCATTGTGAGGCCAATTCTGTGCCTGCTCTACTTGGGCAGATCCTGTTCTGGTGAGGTCTATGCTGTGCCTTTTTTTCACCTGAGTGGTTCTTGCAATAGTGAGGCCCATGCTGTGCCGGTTCTACTTGAGCGGATTTTGTTCTGGTGAGGCCCATGCTGTGCCGGTTCTACTTGAGCGGATCTTGTTCTTGTGAGGCCCATGCTATGCCTTTTTCTTCCACCTGAGCAGTCCTTGTAATAGTGAGGCAAATGAAGCGACTGATCTACTTGAGGGGATCTTGTTCTGGTGCGTACCATGATGTGCTGGTTTAACTTGAGCGGATCCTGCTCTGGTGAGGCCTACACGCTGAACAGTCCTTGCAATAGTGAGGCCAATACTGTGCCTGCTCTACTTCACGGCATCATGTCCTGGCAAGGTCCATGCTGTGTTTATAAGTCCATGCTCTATATGAGTGGAACATGCACTGTGCATGCCCATGTGTAAGAAGCGTGTACTGCTGAGGAATATGCTGATGGTGAACGCTTTGAAAGAGAGTCCCACTCACTACCTGTTCTATGCGTGAAGAGCGCGAATAGGCTCGGACTGGACTGCAGGGCAATGCCCTAATGGCAGTATGGGGCAGTTCAATGACATAGTGCATTGTGCAGATAGTTGTTTTGGGCAATGTTACCAGTGAAATATGCTTTACAATGCACACTTTTCCTTGAATATGCCAACCAGGTGCTACGTAATCAGTTGCCAATTAAAAGGCACAAATTGCAACTCAACAACGTGGGTCCATTTTATCTTGCCTGCCGGAGTTATTTGTTGTCCCAGTCCGACCTTGAAGGCGACTTGTTGAGATTCATATAGACCTGTGTGAGGGAGGTTTGCCTTTCACGGTGGAGCCCATGGCGACCTATTTTATGATGGAGAAGCTTTTCCTGCTGAGGCCCATGCTGACCTGGCATATGAGGGGTAAGCAAGTGCCATAGTGCATGGGAGGGACCACGTCATTCAGGTCTCTCGAGCTGATGTATTCTCTGTGGCCCGGCCTTGCTTTGCAGTCGCACTTGATGATCTATTCTACTGCTATGGGCCATGCTCATCTGCTCTGTGCCAAGTAATGATCACTGGCGGGGGCACATGCTGATTGTGTGTGCCTTTGTGGGGGCAGGGCGCTTGTACTGCTGTGAACCATGATGCACATGCTCTGTGTGTGGCAAGATTATGTCGTTGCGGCCCACGCTTTGCCAATATGTGCGACAAACTGGATTCTGCCCTGCAGAAGTACAAGAATGAGAAGAGGCTAAAATGCCCACTCAGCCTTCACACTTCAACAAACCAAGAGCCAAAGAGAGGTGCGAATGTGATTCAGTAGCAACCCAAACAGCAAAGTATAACAGTCCAAAATAAAGGGAATGCCCAATCAGGGTTCTATATGAAAATAGACGTACTTTACTAAAACACACCATCTGCATGAATAACTAAATAGAAAAACATTGCACAAAACCCAACCATGAGGAAGCAACAGAGGATAAGCAAAGATAGCACAATACAGCACTCAATGCAAGCAGAGCCGTTGCTAGTGGGGGGGCTGAGGTGGCTATAGCCCCATGTCTTTGGTTGTAGCCCCAGATAGAATCTCGGGGGCTACAACCAAATGGCTAGCTAGCCCCGAGTCCCGACAGTCCCGCCATTACCATAGCCACTGACCATTTCCAGACCTAGCAACACCCCTGAAGGCAAGTAATCCACAATGTTCTAAAAAAGGATATGTTTATTGGATGAAAAAGGTGCCAAAGTGACCTAACTAGTCCCCAGAGTGCAAATGAGCCGAGAGGCAGTTATTGGTGAATAGTACCTTGTTTTGGTTCTTAGGCGGTACAACAGCGTCTAACCTCGGCTTTAAGCGATGATGCGAGCGGACCAAGCTCAGTTTGTGTACAGTGAATTGTGGGTGTCGAGCTGGTTTGAATGCAGTAGCTTTGTGTGGCTTGAAGGTGGCTTTTAGTGGCGCAGATCGGGGAGCTCACCAGGATGTCTTCGAGGCCAGGTTGAGTCTGGTTGTAACCAATGGGGAGGGTTGATGAGTGATGCTGCAGCAGTTGGAGTCGGTGGTTGTTGAAATCATGATCCTGTTACTCCGATGTGCATATGATGGGCTCAGAGGGGGTACGATGCAGTGTCGAGCAACTCAATGTGCAAGCAATTGTTCGGAGGAGTGCCAGAAGTTAGCACCAGTTCAACCGATATTGAGGCGGCAGAACTGAAAGCTTTTGATGATCTGGTCCTCCAGATGCTGTGAGACCCACATCAGAAGCCCAAGGACAGGACAAGTCTATTCAGGGTCTGCTCCTGCAGCTTCAGGAGATTCTGGTGGAGAGTGGCAGTTCCTGGTCCACAGCAAGAGTCATACCCAATGTGCCCTGGGAGTGGGCAGGGGACAGTGCTTTGCTCTGCCTTAGACTATTCCTTCTTCACCTCAGTGGTTGAGGGCTTTGGAAAGTACAACTCCCCCAAATTAGGTCTACTAAATCCTTTGTGAATCATTCTCAGGTGTTGCTCCAGAGTGAATCGAAGAAGTGGTGTCAGATCCCATCTTTTAATGTCGAAATCCCACACAAAATCTTACTAAAGCTAGCCTTCTTTCAGGTTTCAATCCCTGCTCTTGAGTGGACTTTTCTCTTCTGATATCACCCCAAAAGTGCTTTGTGCTACAGAAAGTGGTGGGGACAGGAAGAAGAGAGAGAAAGAGAGAGAAAGAGAGAGAGAGCGGGAGAGAGAGAGAGAGAGAGAGAGAGAGAGACAAAATGGAAGAATCTTCCCCAAACTGGCTACACTAAACTACACCTCTTCCCTTATCAATAGAATCAAAGGCCCTTAGAAATGCAGCACCCTGGTCTGAAGCGGCTATGCTTTGTTAATGGGTGTGCCCTTTGATTTCTGTTCCCAGGCCAGCCTCCTATGGAGTGGATGTCCCTGAGGAAAGGGTGTTGCCTGCCCTTACAAAGGAACAAAGGGCCAATCCCCCTAGCCAGTGGGCAGGGGGAACGTATGTGGAATTAATACACAACACTTCCACAGCTGAACTTGGCCCACAGGGCGGACACGTGTGATATCAAATTGAATGTCTCTTCAATGTTTATAAATAGAGTTTAAACTACCATAATCATGGGCTATTTATGATCATCAGGGTTTTGTACAGGCAGGCATATCTTAAATGCAGCCCTTGCAGTGAAGAGACGTGGCTGTCACTACAGCTGTCAAATGGGCACCTGTGACCTCTGAATCTGCTCTGTGCCAATGGCAGAGCAGTCTCTGCAAATCAGGATACTAATGCAGCAGGACCCAGATACAGGCTATGCTTTTGCACAAAGCGCATGAAAGGCGAATCTGGTCAGATTACCCTTTCAGAGATGAAATTATCTGCATCATTTTATTATTTTAGTAAATTTTAAAAAAAAGACAGGGTCTCTACACCCTTGGCAAATGGCAATCTGTTATAATATGTGTGATTCGAGCTTGAATTGCTGTCTGTTCACAATGCCACAGTGCCGATTGTGTGAGAGAAGCTTACCAACCCTTCACTGCTGAAGCTGACCTGTTCTTTGTTAGTGAAACATGTAGTGTGTGTCTCTCTCTGGTCTGTTTTGGTGATACATGCTAAAAGGAGTCTCCGGTCTGTGATCCCAGAGCGATAGTGGCCACCAATCCAAACGTATCCAAAAGTTTCATGGTTTTTTAATTTTGTTTTCTTTATTGTGCATTTGGTTTAGAAAATACAAACCGTAAGCACATTTATACATCATTATTACATTGAAAACATTAAAATACAGATACCTGCATATTTTTTTTTTAAAAACAAGAAAAATGGGTACAAAACAGTAAACAATGCAAATTAAGAAACAGGATAAAAGAGAAAGAGTCCAGCTCTAAAATACTAAAATTACAATAATAATAATTTGGCATTTATATAGCGCTACGAACCCTCAGGTATCTGAGCGCTGCTTATTATTACCCACGGTGTGTGGTGCTCATTTATCGATCTCGGAAGGATGAAAGGCTGAGTTTGGCCCCGCCGGGATTCGAACCTAGCCTGCACGGATGTCAAAGCGAGCGCTCTACTCGCTGTGCCACTTGACAATCAATTGGCAAACAGGAAAAGATGCATCAGCTGTGGCGGCTCTACCAGGATTCCTATCACTATCAGGTGGCCTCTTCATATTGATGATTAACTATACTCATCAATATTCCAACCATTAGCCGTTCCTATTATTTCTCTGGCTAAAGGGTCGCAAAATTCATTTGTTCTCGATCAATTCTATTGCTGTCCCCCAAATATGGAAGGCTGCGGCCGTTTTCACCAATGATTCTGTGCCAATTAAGGTGCTCAAGAATTGCTCCAATTCTATGTGGCTATCACAAATTACAAATGCTCCACAGCTCTTGTTATATTGAGTCCACAGATTCGGGCATGCAGTTAATAAATGGCAACTGGTTTCCACTCTTTTGGAGCATAATCGACAAATGCCCCATTTAAGCGTAGGCCTAGGATAAACCGTTTCAGGTGCCTACGGCACTGTGTTTTTAAAGGATAGTTCCGGGACTTTTTTTTTATTGTCCCTACGGGTCGGCCATGTGTTTTTAAGCATAAATCGGTATATCGTAGAAAACTTTCCTATGGACCTTACCCGACTTTTCGTCCATTAACGCACTCGAAATCAGCCGCCATTTTGTGATAATCCTATCACTTGCCGCATCGCCCTGGCTGACCTGCTTTTGCGGCACTAAATCAAATCCCCCGCCCCTGAGCCTGACATCAGCAGACGCGTACCGCCCATTTCCCAACGCCAAAGCACGTCTCGTGTCAACAATCGCTGCGCCTCAGCTAATGAAGTGTCGCCATGGAAATGGCAGGACGCCTCTTTCCTCAATAAGTATAAACAGACCGTTTCACAACACACAGCAGCAGATTTTCGATTCCATTCCTCTCTCTGTGTTACTTTGAGTATTCTGTGACTCGTTTCTGTGCTCTGGTAAGCTACCTTCGCCGCTTCTAGGCCTTGTGAACACCTGTACCATCTCTGTAAATTATTTTATTTCTTTACCACACAATGGCTACAATAATGCCGTATATGTATGAGCCCGAGTACACCGAGGAGGAACTACTGGAAAGGCAAGCACGCGAAAACGATGGGGATTCGGACGGCAGTTGGGAGGACCAGTCAACGGATGAAGAGCCTGGACCATGTCGCATGGACGGCGTCTCCACCTGGTGCACGTGCAATCGGTGCGAGCTAATGCCAACTGAGGAGGAGAACTGCTGCTGCCGTGAAAATTCCAGGTGCTTGGCCTACATTTCGGAAGGCGAGCCAAGTCCGCAATGCATCACCGAGCTGCCAGAGTTCAGGGAAGCCTGCCTCTCACGGACCGTGTTGAGGATGATGATGGTGCTTATGCACGAACTTCGCGGCACTGTTCGTCCGCGTAATCCGAGTAACGAGTAAGTATACTCTGGTTGTGATGTCAGTGATGCCACTACTATTTCATGGTCGTCTCCCACATATAAAATTACATCTACATATCATTCGAACGCATGTAAATTGGTTCCATATTGTGCATTTTCTAGATAGAATTTATTTCAAAGCAGAATGACATTTTTTACCTGAATCGACATTGATAAGAAAGTTTTGTCATTTTAATAGTTTGCATCTTTCTTTTTCACAGGTGGTACAGGCTGGTGGCCTATCGTTGCTTCACTTGGTGGCTTCACGGGAGGCTCGGACACCGCGTTCGGAGAGTAATACCTGCCTGTGCGGTACTTGCCATTAGACAACATTTCCCCAGCGACAGTGGACAATACCGCGGATTTTCCTTGGATGTGCTGCAACCGGAACTTTACAATGTGTAATGTTTATTATTTATGTTCAATTGAAATTAAGATCTAAAATAAAACCCAACATATATTTTAACAATGGTTGTTTTGATTTTTTAAATGAATCTAGTGTGTCTCCATTGAATAGTCTTCCTGTGCCTTGTCTTGTCACACCACATGTCTCCGGCCAGCATCCTCCCTCACGCTGGCCGCCCACCTTCAATCCACATAACCGTTGAACCCATATGCAGCAGACATACATATGTTATTTTGCGGGTTGGCATCAAGCCTCCCGGCCTTGCCTCCTCCCCCAAAAATACTTACCACACCACTTTGTTCAAGCGTTGGCAATAAAAGGCCGTTGGATTTTATTGATACAAAACATGGTTATAGGTAAATAATCAATATGGTTGATCATAATAAATCATCCTTTTGGGCACCGGGTACAGAGATGACCCCCTCTGGCCCGTGCCGCCTTGCCACCACAGGCCAGCCTGCTGCTGACTAACTGCCTAGGCATCCAGGGTCTCCAGGGTGAACTGCACCCATATATTCTCCTGGGAGGGTGAGGTATTTATAAACTCACCCCCCTGCCTTCCATGTACTAGATCCTGCAGTCTGCCTCTTACATGCAGTTAGATGGCCTCTCCTTGGTGAGGCCCTGCGGCAAACGAGTCTTGTCTGCACGACCACCGCCCCAATCCACCCCCCGCCCTATCAAAGGCAGTTCGCACCGGGGTACTTGCGCTGGCAAGTGGAGCTGTCAGGGAGCGATAAAGGCCAAGAGGGGCCAAAGACCATGTACACTTCAAAGTGGTCTATAGAGCATGGGTTGTTGTTCCCATGTCTACCTCCAGACCCCGTGTCTCCTGCCAAGCATCCCCCCTCACGCTGGACGCCCCCCTGCAATCCACATAAGTGTGTCTCCATTCACGAGTCTTCCTGTGTCTTGTCTGCACGACCACCGCCCCAATCCACCCCCCGCCCTATCAAAGGCAGTTCGCACCGGGGTACTTGCGCTGGCAAGTGGAGCTGTCAGGGAGCGATAAAGGCCAAGAGGTGCCAAAGACCATGTACACTTCAAAGTGGTCTATAGAGCATGGGTTGTTGTTCCCATGTCTACCTCCAGACCCCGTGTCTCCTGCAAAGCATCCCCCCTCACGCTGGACGCCCCCCTGCAATCCACATAATGCCACGACATATACACGTCATTCATTCACAAACACACCCCTGTTTCGAATTCTTTATAACCCACTTCATATTTCTAATGAGAACTTCTTTGCGCTTTGCTAGTCAACCCGTGAAGGTGCTGGTTATCTGCTCTTCGTCTCTGTGAACTTCCGTGACCACTTCGAGCAAACTCGTCAGTTTGCAACCTGTGAACTGCTCCCTGTTCTACGACAAGAAAGTTTTAGTTACTTACCTGTAACTGTATTTCTCCAGCATTGGTATCTTTCATAGATTCACATGCTTGAATATTCCCCGTCGTCAGACTGGGAATCCTCAGTGATAAATTTAATAATAATAATTTTTTTTTTTTTTTTTTTAAATATACATACATTGCTACCTAGCAATGCATGCACATAGCCCATTATGGCCTATGAGCCATTTCATTGTGTAGCCTCTCCACCTCACTTTGGTCCTTTATGGCCCCAGCCAACAAGGTGGCAGGGCTTAAGCTCCGCCCCCGGCAGCCATCTTCAGATTTTGAACCGTATAGATTACAGTATGATGGGTGCCGAGCATAGGAGCAGCCTCTCAGGGGAGGCAGGCGGGCGCATGTGAATCTATGAAAGATACCAATGCTGGAGAAATACAGTTACAGGTAAGTAACTAAAACTTCTCCAGCATTGGATCTTTCATAGATTCAGATGCTTGAATAGAATACCAAGCAGTTAAAACATGCCACCATTTTATATATATATATATATATATATATGCATAAATACAGAAAAACATATTTCTGATCAAACCTTTACCATGCAGCAACACAACGGTTACATACTTCGGGAAAGGTGGGAAAAAAGGCTGGTCCTACCTTATACAAAGAGATGGCGGAGCACTGCCTGTCCAACTGCAGCTTCCTTGTTGGTATCTTCAGTCAGGCAGTAGTGTTTCGCGAAGGTATGCAGAGTGCTCCACGTGGCGGCTCTGCATATATCCTTCAAGGCCACCCCTGCGTGGAATGCTGTTGACGCCGCCCTTCCTCTGGTGGAGTGCGCAGACGGCGGCCTAGTTAAAGGGTCGCCTTTCAACTGATGGCAGTGGGTGATGCAGGACGATACCCAGCGTGCCAGACTTTGTTTAGATATATGCTGACCCTTGGTACGGCCAGAGAAAGAAATGAATAGCCGGTTAGAGGATCGGAACTCCTTGGTTCTTTGCTTTTTTTTTTTTTTTTTTAAATTTATATTTGTAATATATACAATATATACAATATATCAGCCACTACAATATTACAGAAAACCAAATCATAAACAAAAAGAAATAACCACGAACCAACTTAAAAGAAGTCATTGAACACATTCCAAATCTTTTCATATGTCGACATTTTGCATTTCAATCTGTAAATAAGTTTCTCCGTCCGTGAGAGGCATTGCATTTCCTGGATCCACTCCCCATAGGAAGGAGATTCCCTCCCCTTCCACCCGCTGAGAATCAACCTCTTGGCCACAATAAATGCACGAAAAAAACACTTCTTGTGGGCTGAGCTGATATCACCCAACCCTGAATCATCACCCAGGATTACCGTCCTAAAATCGAGAACCGAACCACCTCCTGTAATCCTGTCACACACATTACAAACCTCACTCCAAAAATCTCTGACTCTCACACAATCCCACAACATGTGTTCCAATGACCCGACTGCCTGGACGCACCCCCAACAGTTAGAATTGTCAGACATGCCTCTTTTATGCAATGTTTCAGGGCACCAATATACCCGGTTCAGGATCTTTATCTGTCGAGAACGTTCACTTAGATTCAGAGAGCACAAAGATACATTACTACACATATTCCGCCAATCATCCAAATCAATCTCTGATCCTATTTTCTCACTCCACACTCCCCGCAAATTGTCATTACTCCGAAAATGTGACACCATTAGCTTGTAAAGCCGACTGGCTAAACCGCCACACTTCCCACTTGAGTCTGTCAGCAAAGCACACACATCCAAAGAGTCAGACCAGTCGACCTCACCAACCGCTCTCTTTAGCCGTCTATATGCAGAGTCCGATAGACCATCAAAATTCCATCTCTCTCTCAGCTCTGCGGCAGTCAACCATCGATCATCATTCCCCAAATCAGAAACCAGTCTAATATTCATCAAAAACCATTCAGGCCAAAAAACTGTCCTCAAATTGTCCCTGATCCTAGGATTCAACCAGATAGAGGCACTCCTGCTTTTGAACGCATCCCGATCAAGCAACGAACAAACAGCAGTCCATGAATCACGGTTCTTTGCAAGTAAAACTTCAACACTCTAGCAACGTCTAGAGAATGTAATGTCCTTTCCGCTTCAGAAGCGTGATTCTGGAAGAAGGTTGGTAAAACAATACGCTCAGAGAACGACATCTCCGAAAGTACCTTTGGGAGGAACTTCGGGTGAGGCCTTAAGATGACGTGGCCCTGACTTAGCCAGGTGCAACAAGTAGGGCAGAATCTGATCAACCGAGGCCGTGAGGGGATCGATCGCAGAGGTCTCGCACCATTTGGAAAACCTGGTCCATTTCCTGGTGTAGGTGAGTTGCGTGGACGGGGCTCTAGCGGCCCTGATGATATCCCAGCATTCTGATGGTAACTTCAGGTGCATCAGTTTGCGCTGCTCAGGAACCATGCTTTGAGAGACAGGCTCCTCGGGTCGTGGTGGAGGACCTTGCGGTTCTGCTGAGTCAGTAGATATTGATGTGTTTTGAGACGAATTGGGGGTTGGCAGGACAGACGCCTCAGCGTCGGGTACCAGACTTGCCGTGCCCAATCCGGTGCAATAAGAATCAAAGAACAATCCTGTTCTTTTACCCTGCGAAGTACCCTCGACATGAGGGGAATGGGTGGGAAGGCGTAGAGGAACTTCCCCGACCAATCCACTGAGAACGCGTCTCCCAGTGATTGGTGCTCCGGGTATCTTGAAGCAAATCTCTTGCATTTTTTGTTGTTTCTGGTGGCAAAAAGATCGATTTGCGGATGGCCCCATAAGGCAAAGATCTGTTGGATTTCTTTTTCGTCCAGCTCCCACTCGTGTGACGCTGTATATTCTCTGCTTAGTCTGTCCGCTAGGACATTGTCCACTCCTGGAAGATGCTCTGCCCTGATCTGCACCCCGTAGCGCAGGGCCCATGCCCACAGCTGTTGGGCTTCTTGCGACAGGATCTGTGACCTCGTGCCTCCCTGTTTGTTTGTATAGTGCATGGAGGTCGTGTTGTCTGTCTGGACTGTAAGAACTTGACCAGCTATAACCGGTAGGAAAGCTTTCAGCGCCAACCTTACGGCCCTGAGCTCCAACACGTTGATGTGGAGCTTCGACTCTTGTGTCGACCAAGAGCCCTTGGTTTGGAGGTCCGCAAGATGAGCGCCCCAGCCTGATAAGGAAGCGTCCGTCCGCAGCAGGAGGGTCGATGTCGGTGCTTGAAACGGCATCCCCTGCAGAAGATTCCTCGGAACATTCCATCATCGAAGGGCCTTGTGCAACGTCGATGGAATCTGGACAATGTCTTCCCAGCATCCGAAAGATTGTTTCCATTGGTGGTCCAGAGCTTCCTGAACCGGTCTCATGCGAAGCCTGCAGTTCGGTATGAGGAATATGCATGATGACATCATGCCCAATAGGGATTTGTAAGAGCGTACGGATGTTGTCTCTTTCTGTAGGAAGTTCGAAATTGAGCGTAGAATCGCTGCTATTCTTTCTGAGGATGGCCTCACTCTGGGAATGCTGGTATCGAGTTCGGCTCCCAGGAAGAGAGCTACCTTGCTGGGAACGAGGCAGGACTTCGTCAGGTTTATGGAGAAACCTAACTCTTTTAGTAGGCTGACAGTCCTCAACACTGCCGAGCGAGCCTTTGCAGCGGAACTCGCCTTTATCAGCCAATCGTCTAGGTATGGAAAAACGTCCGTTCCTGCCCTCCTGAGACTTGCCGCCACCGGCGCCAAGCATTTTGTGAAAACTCTCGGGGCCGATTTTAGCCCGAACGGGAGCACTTGAAACTGGAAGTGAAGCTCTCCCACCGTGAACCTGAGGAACTGTCTGTGCGCTGGATGGATCGGAATATGGAAGTATGCGTCCTCCAGGTCTAAAGTGGCTAAGAAGTCGTGCTTGTTTAACCAAGGTAGCACCCCTTGCAAAGCTACCATCTTGAATGTTATGCGTTTGATGAATTTGTTGAGTGCCCTCAGGTCCAAGATGGGCCTCCATTGGCCGTTTTTCTTCTTGACGAGGAAGAAACGGGAGTAGAAACCTTTTCCCCTCTGAGAATAAGGCACTGGTCCTACTGCTGCCTTCTGGAGCAGTTTTTGCACTTCGGACATGACCTGTCTTAGCATATGCACTCTGCGAGATGTTGGAGGCAGGGAAGGAGGTTGGTCCAGAAATTCCAAGGTGTGACCCTTTTGGATCACCTGCAACACCCATTTGTCCGATGTAATTGACTGCCAGCGCTGGAAAAACTGGCTCACCCTTCCCCCCACCGGGGTGTGAAGAAGGGGGGAAGGAAATTGGTTGTCAGTTTTGCTTGCCTTGTGACTTCCCCTGGGCGGAGCCACGTCTGCCTCTATGGCGTATCTGTTGGACGACTGATATTTATTGTCTTGGTACGTGCCGCTTTGTGCCTTTTGACCATACGAGGAACGACCGTATCCTCTGAACTTGGAAGATGAGCCTCTAGAGGGACGAAAAAACCGATGGTCCTTGCTTTTGTCCTTTAAAGAACTGATGGCTCTGGCTGTGTCCGTGTCTGTCTTAATTGCCTTCAAATGGACGTCTATCTTTTTACCAAAGAGATCTTGGCCATCAAACGGCATGTCTAATATCTGCGCCTGGACTTCCGGTCTAAAGTTAGTAGCCTTCATCCAGGCCTGTCTTCTGAGCACTGTGCCGTGCGCCATTTGCCTGAAGCCTGATTCGGCCACATCAACCGCTGCGTCGATCATGTGATCCGATGTTGCTTCACCATCCGCGATTATCGACTTTGCCTCCTCCTGGAACTCCGGTGGTAATTGCTTCGCCAAGTTAGACATGCGGAGCCAAAGCTCGCGATCGAACCTTGCGGTCATGGCCAGCGCATTGCCCGCTCTGATTGTAAGCGATGCAGAAGATGACACTTTCCTGCCCATGGCTTCCAGTTTACGTCCGTCCTTATCCGGTGGTGCCGACAACGGTGAGGAGGGGTTGGCGAGTTTCTTTCTGGCCACCACTGTAATAACCGAGTCTGGTTTCGTATGACCCCTCAAACAAAGCGGTGCCGAATCCGGAGCTTTATATTTCTTTTCCGGCCTGGACACCAGCGCCGGAGTCAATAAGGGCGTGGATAGGATCTTGGATCCGGAATCCCAGATGGTGTCGAGGAGAGGAATTGTGGTCACTGTCCTCCTTCGTTTGTCTCTGTGCTCATAGAGCACTGATTGCCTTTCCTCAGAAGAAACCTGAATTTTAAACAATTCTGCGGCTTTACCTATTATGGTATGGAAAGAGACGATATCATCCGGCGGTGAGGCCTTGCCCGGCGAGTCTCTCCTCCTGGGTTTCTCGACTACGTAGTCATCCCACTCACTGGATGCGTCTGGCTCCTGTGTTATTTCTCCTTCTTCTGGTTCCGAGAACTCCCCAAAGGGATCCTCCTGTCAGTCTGATACCGAGATGGCGGACGGTACCATCGTAGGATCCACGTCCGGAGATCGCGGTCTGTGCGATGATTGTGGTGACGGGACTCTTGTAGGTGAAGCACTGTGGGTGCTGCTCCTCGGTCTTCGAGCAGGTGATCTCATCCGTTTTTGCGGTCTACTCCTGTGAGGAGAGCAACCAGATGTGCCTGGAATCGGAGATGACTCTCTAGGAAGAATTCCTGCTTCTAAGGGATTAATCGGAATTTGCTTCTCCCTTTGCCATTTGTAAAATTCTTCTACAATCCTCTGCACGGATAACATGAGTATCGGGTCATGAGGATATTCGGATTCCCCCGTGGACGGGTGCCAAGGAGGGCTGTATTGCTTTGGTAAGGGACCGATGGACTCCACCACTTCCACATCAGAGAATTCTTCCTGAAGAATTAAATCCGGAAGTTCTGCCATGTGCCCCAAAGGTGAAATTTGCTGCACCAGTGGTTCAGTCTCAGTATTCTCCTCAATGATATTGCTTTCAATGACAGGAGTTTCAAATGTGGACGGTAGTAATTCCTCCGTAACTGCCGAAATTTGTGGTGCCTCTAAAGGTGTTATGTTCGTCGACGACTGAGATTTTCCCGTCGACGAGGGCTTCGTCGCCGACTGAGATTTTCCCGTCGACGAGGGCTTCGCCGTCGACGACTGAGATTTTCCCGTCGACGAGGGCTTCGTAGACGAATGTGGAGTAAGCTCTGTGGACGATTGCGTCATGGATGAATGCTTCGTGGACGAGTGGTGTTTCTTGCTCGTCGACGATTGCTTCGTAGTCGACATGTCCGATGACGATGATCTAATTGTCGACGATGTCTTAAGCGTCGTCGTCGTCGATGATGGTGGTTTCGTCGACGGTATGGCCGATGACGGGCCTTTACCTTTCCCTTCATTCGTGGACGGTTTACCCGCCGACGACTGCCCCCCCTCCCCCCCCGTTTTTTGCAAACTCCTCCTTACCTCTGGAGGCAGATTTTGCTGACTTTTTCTGGCTTGGTAAGTCAACTGGAGGCAGAAAGGGTATCAATTCCAGCTTCCTCTTTTTAGACTTGGGAGAGGAACTCCTTTCCACTGAAGAGGCCCTTCTTATTGAAGTTTGTCTCTCAGATGGAGTGCTGGATTGGACAGGAGCTGTTCTGACAGACTCTTCGTCCGAAGATTGATCCCTGGATTCCAGGTATGAAAGGAGTCTTCTATGCCTGTCATGAAGGGTCTTGTTGGAAAAGGTTCTACAAATCTCGCATTTTTTAATGTCATGTGGGTACAGACAATAAATGCAATGCTCGTGGGGGTCTTTGTAGTAAACCAATTTCTTCTTACACCTCGTGCAGTCCCTGAATAGGGAAGGCTTCCTGACAGCCTGAGGTGCCTCCATTTCTGAAGAGAAGTTCAGTCGACGATTTCGAGAGGAAAACAACAAGTTTTGTCTCCAAAGGTAATTGAAAAACAAAGCCCCTAAGAAGGGGAACAAGATGGAATATATTTTATCAAATATATTCCACACAAAAGTAGAAAGAATTTGAAAAAGCTCAGAGAGCTTGAGGATTCCCTGTGTCTGTTAGACTGCGGTGAAAAATCTGAAGATGGCTGCCGGGGGCGGAGCTTAAGCCCTGCCACCTCGTTGGCTGGGGCCATAAAGGACCAAAGTGAGGTGGAGAGGCTACACAATGAAATGGCTCATAGGCCATAATGGGCTATGTGCATGCATTGCTAGGTAGCAATGTATGTATATTTAAAAAAAAAAAAAAAAAAAAAAAAAATATTATTATTACATTTATCACCGAGGATTCCCAGTCTGACGACGGGGAATATTCAAGCATCTGAATCTATGAAAGATCCAATGCTGGATAACTACTCTGATCCCTGCATCTAACTGTTTGTTCGTCAAGGTAAGGCCATGTACCATAATCATTTTGCGTCCAATTTTTTAATTTATATCTATTTGCTAGTAGTCATCAAATTGCATCCATGTTTTCTTTTCGTTCACGACAGTACATGCAAGGAACTAGTCACATGTTCTGAGTTTAGTCAAATTATTTTTCTATTTTTTTAAAGTTATTCAAATACTTATCCGCATGTGAATAACGTGTATAGTTCCAAGAACCAAAACGAACCTTGCATTGAACCTTTTATGTGTCATTTAATTTTTTAACACATTGGTATTCATAGAGAATTGTTGATCTTTACTTTTCAGAACTTTCCACAATGCCTGCCTGTTCCATTGTCGGTTGCCCTTCGAAGACCCATAATAAATCAGAAGGTACTATAATGCATGCTTTCCCTAAGACAATAGATCAGATAAGAGAATGGGTCCGATATTGCGGATATCCACCGTCTGAGCTAGAAAGTAGAGTCCTAGCAGTCTTTGCGGACAAGAGGGGTGATCGATACCGAGTCTGCAGCAGGCACTTTAGCTCGGACATGTACTCCACATCATTGCTAATAAAGAAGAAAACACTGCGAGCGACGCGAAAATTGCTCTCAACCGCTATTCCCACTCTATTCGTCCACATCCCTCCACTGGTGAGTCAAGTTTACGGATTTAGTTCTCGGCCTTGCGGTAGTGTGTAGCATTAGCTAACAATAATTTCCCCATTTATGTATCCACTCAATATGAAGGCGGAAGATTCTCCATCCGTGTCGTTATTGCAGTCATCAGCCACTTCAAGCGCCTATCGGGTAATCTTACTTAGCTATTCTGCCACTGACTTGTTTTAGGCATGTAAATCAATAGTTTTAATTTATCGTGTAATTATTTTACCTAATGGTACACCCTAGTACTCGTCCTCTAGTCTTTGTTTTCAGTTATAATTATTGTTATCCAAAATAATGCAAGTACTGTCTTTCAGGGAGATGCTGAGGAGTCCAACGCATTGACGACAACCGTTGATGTCACTCAGATGCTCGAGGTACGTTTCCGGACAGTTCCATCGATGGAGATCATCAGATCTTGCATTCTTGTAGCGTGATTGTTACACACAATGTTTCTTCCGTTTTTAGCCATTGATATGTCCTTCTGTCGTCGCCCTCCTATGTGTCTTCTTTTTTCAATATTGTGTTCATTACTGTCAGAAAACGCTCCAGGTCGTGTACCACCCCTGCGGTTCTCGTTTCTCATCCTCGCCAAAAGCTACTATTCCGATCTAATGCCTTGCAGAAGGCGGGCTTGCGGTGTCCACGCTCTACGCTCGGAATACATTTGCGTCGGGAACGTAGTTCCCGACGCTTCACGTGGAAGCTACCATGGAGACTACGTCAGTGGACGCAGCGTCTTCCACGTGATAGAAAACGTGTTGGGTCACGTGTCCATATTGTTGCCGGTAACTCAGGTACTTAAGGATCTGGCGCCCACTTATCGCTGCTTCTGATCCAAAAGTGACAGTGGTTTTTCTTGCTTGGATTTTGTGGTTTTCTTGATCTCGGATTTCGTGTACTGGATTGTTCTTGGATTGCCCTTACCTGTTCTTGTATTTTGACCTCGGATTGTTTTTGGATATTCTTGCCTGGTGATTTGGTTTAGTCGAATTCGGACCTCGAAGGTTGGGAGACTCCTTTCCTATATTCTTTCCTTCTTTCCTCTTCCCTTCCTATCCCTGTCCTTGTTCCTTCTTAGGGTGCCGTAGGCGTCCTCGTGCCGGCGGGTACAGGCTCGGTGCTGGACTAGAGACTTCCTGAGCACCTCTTTAGGCGTCCTCGTGCCGGCGGGAATAGGTGGTTGCTGGACTAGTGACTTTTGCACCTTTGGATTGTTTGGTCCACCGAACAGAGGGCAGATACCATCATCCTGTTCCTACATGAAAGAAGAAGGACTCGCCAGAGACGTTCACTTCCAGGGAAAACAGGGTAAGAAACCTACCTTTCCTTACCATTTTCTACCACTCACTCTCTGGTACTGATTGTCTTTTCTCTTCTTATAGTCTCCAGATTACCCCAGTATTGAGGACTGTCTTGCATGAAACTCTTCTGGTTAAAACCGTTTTCTGCAGGTTAGTCTGTTGAGATTTTGGTACGTGTTCTATTGAAAGGGGTGTATTTGATTGTAATTCATATAATATTCTGCAGTCGTTGGACGGAATCTGGAACCATCATCATCTATCTGGAAGTTGCGGGCCGCTCAGCTCTACGATCCCAACGACTCTACACCATCTTCCGATCAATTGGATTCTCAGACTGTCCTTTCGTACTCCTGAGAGTCACATTGGTAGGAAGAAATATACTCTGCACTACGGGTCAACACGGAATCAGGCTCCCGGATTTCTGACAATTACTAATGAAAGTCCTATGTTTCAGGGAGTCGATGGAGCATTAGTCCAAGAAGAAGGGGGAGCATGCAGTTACGGGTCGGCGCAACAGCTTGCAGAAGTGTGCACCGCAGTTACAGCGTCCCTTGATGTTCTTATGCATTTCGAGGTATGTATACTGACAGTTCGATCAAGCGAGATCATATGACGTGATTACATCCGCTATACTTCCTTCTTTATTAACGCAAGTACTATGTTTCAGGGAGATGACGGAGCTTCTTCTACAAGAACATCAGACCTAGTAGTTGATGCAGATCTCTGGGTGGTGACACTTCCAACGATCGAGCAAATCGAATCATATTTAGATATCCATTATTTATTTTAGACAACTGATCATTTGTGCAGGTCTATTTAGATGAGCCGTTGACGCCTGCACAAAGTTTATGTTCTTTTTAACAAAATAGAAAACCATACTAATGCAATTACTGTGTTTCAGGGAGTTGCTGAAGCGTCATCTTCAATAATATCATCAATGGAAGTCTATGCGGAGCCCGAGGTATGGATCTTGACATTTCCATCTAACTAGATCAACAATGCGTGAATAATTGTCGTTTGAATGTTCTACACAATGCGTTCATTCGTGTTTTGCTATTGAGATGTACGTGGGTATTGGTCCCCAAGTACATTTTGTGTTTTCATTATTATTATACATACTAATGAAAGTTCTATGTTTCAGGGAGTCGATGGAGCGTCAGTGCGTGATGGATGTGCTTATCATGAAAATATAGTCGTTGCAGCGCAAGAGGAAGTGGAGACATGCACACACGAGTCGGAGCAACAGAGTCCAGATGTTGAAGTTCGAGGCAAGAAAGTTTCAAAGAAAAGAAAGCAAAAGAAGGTTAGTGTCCTGGTCACTATATTATGTTGTTTTTCACTGTTAATAGTTCAATACTGTAAGTTGTGTTTAAACTGAACATCCCTTTTCCAATCTGTCCTCTAGTTGCGAGTGGGTGTACGAACTAGATCTACACAGACAGTGAAGCGAACGAGAGATGTTGCTTGTCAAACCTTTTGGCAGGGACTTGAGACTGGAGATGCATCGTGCCAATGGGAAGAATATGAAGTGATTGACAACGGAGCTATACCACCACCAGCCATTGATAGTGAATGTCCTCCTGGTAGTTCGGATGCAGTCGGAGATCAATTCACAGAATCCACACCCGCAAAAACTAAGACCGCGAGAAAGTTGAAGAAATTGTTTTATTCTCCCATCGCTGGAGAAGCAACAGATGTTGCAATGGAAGAGAATGAAATGGACGACAATGAAACACCATCAATATCACTGAACATAGCGGAAGACGATATCAGAGATCGTACCTTTCATGTGAGTGACATGTCCTCAACGTTACAGGCCGAACCACCTGGGATGCAGAGTGACAGTATAAGGAAAGAGGCCAAATTCATTGTATTCGATAGTTGTTTGATGGATATTATTATGATGATGAAATGTGGGCATTCGGTTGGTGGGGAAGTATGTGGGGAGCCATTGATTAATGTGACTCGTGCAATTCGAGGCACTAACCTTAAAATACATGCCACCTGTACACAATATCATCCGTTCTCATGGTCTGCACAACCCATGCTGGGGCAACTGCCAGCAGGCAATCTACTTTGTGCAGCGGCCGCACTTTTTAGTGGTTCAAGTTTTAAAAAGTTACAGTATTTCTTTCAGTTTGTGGAAATCCATTTCATTGCAAAAACTCAGTTCTACAAACACCAATACCGATTATCTATTTCCAGCCATTCGCGAAGCTTGGAGAATGGAAAAAATGTCTATTGAAAGTACATTCGCGGGCAAACGGTTCAGGCTAGCCGGTGATGGACAGTGCGACAGCCCAGGATTTTCAGCCAAGTACTGCACCTACCACTTTCAGGACATGGAAAGTAAGAAAATTGTGAGTTCGGTGGTCGTGCAGGTGTCACAAAGTACATCCTCAGTGGCCATGGAGAAAGTTGGCTTTGTAGCATCATTGCAAGAACTACAATCGCGGGGAATGGTGATCGACCTGATAGCCACGGACAGACACGTTTCAATTGCCAAGACAATGAGAGAAGAGTACAAAAATATAAATCACCAATTTGACGTATGGCATCTTGCAAAAACAATCAATAAGAAAATGTCGGCTGCAGGTAAAAAAAAAGATATGCAAGGTATTTCACAGTGGTCCAAGTCAATCAGCAACCATCTTTGGTGGAGCTCAAAAACATGTGAAGGGTCGTTGGAAATTCTACTGGAAAAATGGCGGTCAGTAATGCTACACTGTATCAACGTTCACCGCTGGTCCACAAACCAACATTTCCACAATTGTGAACATGGCCATTTGTCCACAGAGGAGGAACGGAAGAAGAAGTGGTTGATTCCTTCATCACCCACTCACAAAGCCATTGAAAAGATTGTATTTGATAAAACTATAACAAGAGATTTGAGGGGACTCACGGAATTCTGCCACACAGGAGATTTGGAGGTGTTCCACAATATGTGCCTAAAGTACAGGCCAAAACAATTGCATTTTGGCATGGAGGGCATGATAAATCGGACTCTTCTAGCGGTCTTGGCACATAACCATAATGTTGGCCGTCAACAAAGTAGGACGACCGGAACTTTAGGGACGCTTCGCTACAATAAGGCCTTCACTAAAAGAAGTAAACAATGGGTGATAAAACCAGTGTTTGAGGATATGCAATATGAGTTTATTGAGAGACTAATTGTAGATGTCCTCGATAGGCACATACATGGAGTTGTGAACGAACCTGTGCAGGGGACAACTGCATTGCCACCCAACATTGCCTCTGTTCCATGTCCACCTAAAGCAGAGCTCATTGAGAAATACACATCACGGTTTAAATGATTTGAATTTGATTGTCTGTTCTCTCGAGTCTCCTCATGTTGCAGGCCCATTGAATATGTGTATCTATGTATTGTGTAAATAAAAGTGATTGCTCAGTGTACATGCAATGTGTCTCTCCACCCTTGCCCCTCCCTTCACCGTGCAGTAGTGCGAACCACCCGGGTGTCACCTGTGACTTTGCTCTCGAGTCTCCCCATGTTGCAGGCCCATTGAATATGTGTATCTATGTATTGTGTAAATAAAAGTGATTGCTCAGTATACATGCAATGTGTCTCTCCACCCTTGCCCCTCCCTTCACCGTGCAGTAGTGCGAACCACCCGGGTGTCACCTGTGACTTTGCTCTCGAGTCTCCTCATGTCGCAGGCCCATTGAATATGTGTAGCTATGTATTGTGTAAATAAAAGTGATTGCTCAGTGTACATGCAATGTGTCTATCCAACCTTGTTCATTTGCGCATTAAATTAAACCAAACAGTAATATAAATCATTTTTCAAAAAATATAGACTGTCTCCGTATTTATGGTTCTCTGGGGCTGCAAAGCACGCAGACAAAATGCAAAGATGGAGTGTAAATTTCAAGTCCTGTGAGATGGCCTTAAACTGAATGTAGCTAACTAGGAATGTGTGCTCGTTCAAAGTGAAGGTCAGCTGCTTTGATTTTTTGCTCGGGTGCCGGAATGGCCCACGACTCAGTATAAGGTTCTATTGTTATTTGACCTTGACAGGCCGGGACCATCCCGAAAGACTTCTTTTTGGGGGTGTGGTGCAATAACGTAAGAAACGATAATGAATAAAATTTCAGAAACGATAGCCACGTTCATTAGAAGAAATAACGTCGGCATAGAAGGAGAGGTATTTCGGGGCTGCACTACGCACAGACACAATGGAAAATGCAAATATAATGTAAGTAACTCTTTAGATGAGTTTATACCGCAATTTAATTACTATACAGTAGCTTTAAAGACGGGTTAAGTTGTACTTGTTCGTTCTATGTGGCATATTGTTTTGTACCGCGCACTGTCTTGAGGAGAACCATCTCCTTTTACGGAAGCACCTCAAAACCTTCCTCTTTGCTTCTGCTTTCTCTCTCCCTCTCCCCTGCTACAACTGGTCCACTGTCTGCGACCTCGGTCCTGGGCCCTTCCACTCTCCACCTGCACTGCCTCCCTGTCAACCCCTGCACTGGGGGACTGTCTCAGTATCCTACAGCCCCCCCTTCCCCCCTTCCCCTTCCCCTTCCCCTTCCTTTTTCAACCGCCAGTTGCTTCTCCGCGTGAACAACGTTACCACCCTGACCATTTTATGGGACGATCGCCAAGTACAAGTATGCCCTTACGCGGTACTAACAGCTAGATGCAACATACATACCGTTGTGGTGGACTAGTGCCTCGTTGTTGGAACAGCCATGCGATTATCAGTGCGATCGAAGAGCTTATTTTATCGTAAACCAACACCCTGTGTACTGCACACGAACATCGCTTGCCTGAAGACGAACTATTTTGGATCGAGAGCAAGGAAAAATGCAAATCGCTGAATATTCTCTAAACATTTGATGTCCAATAAATGTACTTTACCAAATGTACAATCTTGCGGTTTGATTTAAAAGTACAGTTTCATATTCCGAATTGTGGCGCGCTGTGTTGTGAGCTGATCTGTGTTGGTTTCCGGGTTCTGTGTGGAGTCGCGTAGAAGACGCCTGGGCGCGTTTGCCTACGCAGCACAGTCACGTCACGGATAGAGGCGGGGAATATGAATGTTTTGATAAAGTCTGTTTCAGGGGCGGGGGATTTGATTTAGTGCCGCAAAAGCAGGTCCGCCAGGGCGATCGGGGAAAAGATAGGATTATCACAAAATGGCGGCTGATTTCGAGTGCGTTAATGGACGAAAAGTCCGGTAAGGTCCATAGGAAAGTTTTCTACGATATACCGATTTATGCTTAAAAACACATGGCCGACCCGTAGGGACAATAAAAAAAAAGTCCCGGAACTATCCTTTAAGTATGTCCTACTGGTATCTGGAAAAAAGCCTGGTGAGAATACTCATTGCATCTCATTTTTGTGCAAGGTATTCAATGTTATTTACCCTGTCCCATATCTTCGTTTGTTTCTTTATGGTTTGTTCAACCACAACAGAGCTATATAACAGCAAAGTAGGGAGTTGTAGGCTGTCAAGATGTCTCACTGCGTCCAGCCGCAGTTCTTCTACAAATCTGTTGCTGACTTAAGTGACTCTTTTTTTCCAACTGATTACATTTGAGCGTTGGTATTGACATATGGTGACACGGCATCCCATGGTTAACTCTAGTGTGTTTCTTTTGATCATTATGCTTTTGTCTCATGTTTTGGCTGCTGCAATTAATTAATCTTCTTTTCTTGTTATATGATTAACAATTGTTCAGATTATATATGTTCTTAATTTAATTTTGGTTCTTTGCCTTTATGTATGTTCAGGTGACCGGGGGGCTCCCTACTCGAATGATCCCCTTCACTCGTCTGTGGTTTTCTCCTCGGGACCTGCACATTGACATCTAGGACTATCATGATTTATTTTTCATGTTTTTTTGGCTTGCAGTCAATGCTTGATAAAAGCACTTTTTCACTTTATACTATGCACTTTATTAACTATATACAATTGTTTGTAATTTGTATATTATACACGAGTTTTAGACGATTTAATACTTATTTTAAAGAATTAAAATTAAATAAAACTAGTATTTTAAAATGATTATTGTCCTTTGTAGGGTGATCTGTGTTGTTGACCTTCCCTTCTTGGCGGTTGGATTATGTTTCTTTGAGCGAACATATTTTCTTTCCGCTGGTTTGATTTCTGTTTAATACTGTTCATTGCTTCCCTTCTGCCAGCGTAGTAGGGGTACCCCATCTTCCGGTTTTGTTACCAATTTACCAGCACATACCACAAGGAGAGGAGCGATACAAGGCCATACTCTAATTTCAGTGCCTCAACAGGGACGGAGGAGGGGACATGGATGATAGCGCACAATATTTTCCCCTCAATCCTTCCCAACCATCCCACATGTTTCGAGGAGATAGCCTCCAAACCATAGAGTAGGCTGGGAATTATACACACTCGATAGATATCAAGAGTGCCTTAGACTTTATGTCCACAATGCCTGTTTATATAATGTTTCACCAACAGCCATTTTCTCCATATTTTTGGCATGAGAGTGTTACGGTAATATTTGGCAGGCGATTGACGTTTTATTGGGAATCCAAGATACTGATACTCATCTACAATGTCTAAGTTACGGTCATTGAGCTTCCATCAAAATGCTGGTTTTCTTTGGATTTCCCCAGCCAGACACATGATCTTTGTTTTAGATTCATATATAATCAAGTTGCTATCTTTTGCATACTGTGCCAGTACGTCCAGGGATCTCTGGAGACCAGTCGGCGTGGTATCAAATATGATTGTGTTGTCCGCATATGTCATGCTTAGTATTGTGTCCCTATTCATTTTTGGGGGGAAATTACGTGCCAAGATAAGTGTCTTGTCCAAGCCTGCTGCATACAGATTGTACAGAAGAGGGGCCAGGACGCACCCTTATTTTAAGCCCTGATTAGTTGGGACTTTTTCACTGAGGTTGCACTTAATGTTTAAGCTGACAGTCACTCTGGTGTTCGCGTGCAGTTTTTTGATAAAGTATAACAATTGCACATCTATGCCCCATTTTTCCAATTTGCTCCAAAGCCTCGACCCATCAACCAGGTCGAAGGCCATATTGAAATCCAGGAAGCAGCAAAATAGATAGTGACTTTGGCCCTCCAGAACATCTTTCATGAGGAAGTGTGTGGTACAAATGTTATTGATAGTATTATAGGTATTCTTGAAGCCCGTCTGAAAGCATCCGAGAATACCCTTTTCTTCCACCCATTTAGTTAGTCGTCTAAGCAATACTGTGGCAAAAATGTTCTGGCTGATGGCCAGGAGACAGTAGTTAGCAGCGTCAGATATATCACCCTTTTTGAAAACCGGTACAAGCACCAAACACTGGCAGCTGTCAGGATAGCCACCCCCACATATAGGCTTAGCAACAATCTCGCCCAGAGTTGAAGAGTTGCTTTAAGCAAGATGTTCGGAATGCCATCCAGGGCAGGGGCCCTTGAGCCTTTTATGTTTTTAATGATAGTTTCTTTTTCCTCCAGCTCTATCTTTGCACAGCTGTAATTTCTGATTGTGTATGCTGAGATCAAACGGGGACAAGTTTTATGAGACCTTTTTTCTGAAAAGGATTATTGCTTATTATTTGCAGGCAATGCATTTGCTGTCTGACTAATGTCTCTAGATCCTAGAGCAGCTCACGCAGCCTTTGTTCGTCTTGAGGTAAATTTGCCTGTGGATAGTAGTTGATATAATTTATTTTCCCCTGGGGACCATCTTATGTGGTTGTCGGGGACATTGATCGCAATGTTTGCACACACGGATCCCAACTTTCTGCCCGAGGACGTTTCAGTAGCCACTGTCCATGTCAACATTGCGTGGTCACTCAGTGTACATATGGTGCTGGTCACTCTGCCACAATGAGTCACCACTGCAGTATCAACAGCAATGTAGTTGATGCATGAACGGGCCAGGCCATTGGTCCATGTGGAACACGGTTCCTTCAAATCCGGCATACTTACCAGTAGCAAAGCCAGATCATGCATCGTCAAAAGCTGTTTCCAGGACCAATCGGTATCCCCACCCCACTCCTTCACCAAGTGCAGATCTTTAACATTCAAGTCGCCTGCAAGAATAATAGAGTGTTTTGGATGCCTGCCAAGCCACTGAAGTATACTTTCTCCAATTATCTTGTGAATTGTTTTAGTGTGAGCCCGTATGGGCGGATCATACACATTGATAATCAACATTCTAGGTCAGAGCGATCAACAGCATTGCACATAATGCATATGGAGAGTATACATGGGTCGTAAGTTGTTTTAACTGGCAGTTAGCTCTTACTCTTATTGCCAATCCTCCGCTAGCTCGTCCACGCTGAGAGGGCATGGCAAGGTTAAATGCCATTGTGTAACCATCAATATTAAATGGTTTAGTAAGCCAAGTTTCCTACAGCAAAATTAAGTTATATTTTGAAATAGCTGCTAGACCCAGTGTACAGGATAGAAAAGCCTGATATCCTCTTGCATTGCATGAGCAACATAACATACTAGAGGGACAATAAGCTCTTTTCTGGATGCGTTCAGGGGCCCAATATTCAACATCGGAGTACATAGACACTTTTTATCCATTTGTGTGTTGAAGGGCTCTTAAGGTATCTTGTTCAGAAGATGGTATTCCAGGCCTTGGTATAAGGCCGTGTATATACTGTGCAAGAGTAGTTTGGTGGATTTATTGTGTTTGTTTCCGGCAGATGGTAAGGGCAACACCGCATTCTTCCAGTATCCCAGCTTGTGTTTTTAGATGAGCCACCAATAACGGGGTACAAAATGTAATTAATGCTCAATTTTTGTCGCTACCCATTTTTGGGAGCTCTATGCCGAGTTTATCTAGTGTGGTGATCACTTTCAGTTAGGTTATTTCGTTGAAAAAGGCAAGGACACATGAGCGATTCAAGAATGGACTGCTGTTTGTGGGTTGGATTTCTTCCAAAATCACCCATTTGCCCAAGTCATTGGTTCCTTCCAATCCACATCATTCATGCACTGCGGCCTGCTGTCTTATTAGCTCTTTTGGCAGTGGGTCATGATATTTCTCCCTGATAACCCTGTCAATGAGCGGCGCAATATGCAGCTCGGGAGAAAGGCAGTGGTCGAAGCATGGTTCACATTTGCGTCCAGGGTTAGCCTGTCCGTTGCTGTTACCTTTGCAATAGGGCTTCGCCCATGTGTCCATCAGGCCCTGCTGGCTGGTTTGTCCAAGTGTGCCGTCTGCCAATATATTAGTGACAATCGTTTTAGTGTTATTAGAACACTTACATTCCAGGCTGGTATGTTGCTCTGATGGCTTAGTCGCCTGTTTCCACCATTGGCTTTGTTCACCCTTTTCCTGTTGACCATGACTGCCACTGCCGCTATTGCAGCTTGCTGGTCAGCAATTTCTGACTCGTACACATCCGGAAGCGTAGAAGGAGGGAAATGTATTGATTCAAAGTCCGAATCGTTGGACGAAATGGGTGGTGAACAGGCAGAGCCATCCTGATCAAGGTCTTTTAGCTTATGTGGTGGAACTGATGTGGCCTTTGCAAAGGCACCTGGTTGATACCAGACCTGGTCCACTTCAAGAACAGATGCCAACTGGGCTTTGGAGAGATCTTTCCAAACGGCCGGCCTCTGGCCTTCCTGTTCATTACAGTTTCACCTCATTTTGTCGATTTCGTTAATCAGAACTTTGAATCCCAGCTGTTCAGTTTGTATTGCAGCAATCACTATGACAAGTGCATCAATTTTTGATATCAGTAAGTTAAATGCATGTAAAGGCACGCAGTGTGTTCTGGGCAATAAAGAACTTTCTCTAACAGACCCCCTCACCTATACTGTCATTGTCCTCTTCCTCTGATTCTGATTAATCAAAATCATCGGAGGATTGCAAAGATGACAGAAATTTGGTCATATCAGGTGTTAGAGATAAGGCAGTTCCAATTACGTTCTCCCTTCGGTCGCCATCACGTAGAGTAAGTTCCCTACACAGGGAAACACGCAGGAGGCCTATGACAATATTTAGGGGAGAGCGGTTGTTATGAAACGTGGGAGATAATGCCACATCAGGGATTTCATTTATGCAGTCCTGTTGTTCAATGACAGGAGCTTTCACTACAATAGTATTAAAAAAAATAGTGATTTTGGGCTGCAAAACCGGCATTGCAAGGATTGTATCTTTCTTGGCATTACATACAAGTTTATGCGGTTTGCCCAGCATTTCAAGGCTTCCCCGCCTTTTTCTAGTTCTTGCTGTCTCACTATGGAGACCATGTTTCTGTGGGGGAGCCCGGGGCATATCAGTCGGTAAGTGGTTTTTTGTGACAATGCGTACCTTTAAGGCCGTTCGAGCAAGCAGTGCAGTACTTCGCTTCGCTCGTCTCGTCATGAGACACAAGTTCCATGACGTGCGTGCTGATGCGCTGACAGGCAGTTTAAATATCCCAGCAGGTCCAAGCCAGGAGCAGCAAGCTGGGCAGGCTCAGGAAATCACTCCCAGAGAACTTGAGCAGGCTCCAGACAACGAGCCCGGGCAGCAGAGAAGCAACAATCTTCTCCGTTCTGATTTGCGGGTAAAATGGCAAGTATGAGACACACAAGACACTCAGGCTCCACGACGTACACGCTGAAATGCTGATAGGCAGTTTAAATATCCCAGCAGGTCCATGCCAGGAGCAGCAAGCTGGCAGGCTCAGGAAATCACTCCCAGAGAACTCGAGCAGGCTCCAGACAACGAACCCAGATCAACAGAGCAGAAACAATCTCCTATGTTTTGATTCGTGGGTAATATGGCAAGTATGAGACACACAAGGCACTCTGTCTCACTCAGGCTCCATGACGCGTTCCACGAAAGCTTCATGTGCAGTGAGGCACTCCTCAGGGATGGGCCTGGCTATATTGCTCATTGCTTTGGCAATGGAGCCACTGGCCTTTCTTATCGGTAAGAGCCATGGTCCAAGAGGTCTGGCCCTTAGTCGCCCCAATACAAGCAACTCTTTGCATGCATTTGATGTCCTCCTGTATATAAATGACCCTCGTTGTGCCTACTGTCATGAAGTCTCCTGGATGACTCTGGGGACTTGTTGTAGAGTGATCAAACGGGCCAGGTACCTCCCAAAAGTAATGGATGATGGACTTGAAAGTGGTATACAGATCCCCTGGTCACCCACACTTATCCCCAGTCATATGATAGGGAACACACTGGGCCTTTAAGAACGGCTACACATAAGTCAAGAGTTTCACAAAAACACCAGGATGTCAGCACCCACCCTGCCCAGTATTGCACCTAGCTTTACCGTTTTTGCTGCCCAAGCAGTTAGCATGGTCCATTTAATGCAGTAAATCTCAGGAATGTAGGGAAACATCATAGCACAGTGTTCACTTTCCCTCACTATGGTAGACAAGCACCAGATTAAACATCATATAAACCTCTGTGAATCCTATGCAATTCCCTCTGTAGTCATTAGACAGATTATAGCAAGGGGCTCCATTGTCATTGTGGTTCAAGGTGAATTCTCCGAGAAGCACAACAAAGGTTTATTCCAGTCCTCTAGGGGTTCTTTGCACAGTGGAAACATTGTAGTGACAGACTCCATTTCCATTGTGCTAGACAAGAAAGCCTGGATTAGACTCAATAGAACAACCCACAAGCTCTCTCAGTCATTCACTCAGCAACTTATAATGATAAAGTGCTGGAGAAACAAAGTAGCATTTCACTATCTTACGGGCACACCATCTTGCATGGGAGTAGTTATGGATTCTCTGACTTCAGAAGGGGAGTTTAAATGGGCTTCTACAGGCATACCTATAAAGGAAGTAGTGCATTCCAAAATGGAGGAAATTCCCTCTGAGGACGTTGTCCACCCTTTCAGTCAGCCCAAGCATGCCTAATTATGTAAAACCAATCCCACACCAATTCTTCAACCCATGTGCAGACCCTCACAGAGAAGTGATGCCTCAAGGAGGGGTACATAAAGCCATGGTCTTATTCAGTTGATATAAGTGTTCGGAGAACAAGCTGGTGGAAGGAGTTTGTAGGCAGTTGAAGAGTGGAATGAATTTCGAGAGGAGAGGGACTTTGGAGAGGAGACTAGAGAGGGAAAGGGAAATGGTTGGAGAAAGCGAGGAGAAGGAGGGTGACAACCAAAAAGGCATAGCTGGAGAAAGTGAGGAGAAGGAGGGTGAACAACAGAAGGAGATTATAGTAGAAAGTGAGCAGGAAAAGGGAGAACAAAATAAGGAGATGTTTGGAGAAATTAAGCAAAGGAAAGAGGTGGGTCATGATGATAAAGTGCTTCATTGCTTCCTGAAGCTAGGTGCGCAGTCACTAAATACCCTAATCATAATAATAAGTCGATGAGATGCTGGTGGACCATCAGGAAGTGGTGGGAGATAGTCCACTGAGGAAGACACAAAGAGGCATAGTTTCACTGATTGCTAGAACCACCTTCAACTCAATATGCAGAACAAAATACAGAATAATAGCAATGCAACACATCAGATCAAACGTATTTGCAGTGTAAACAACAACCCCCTCTAACACACACCGTCTATACCAACAAACCAGAATATACCAACAAACTATAATTTCTGCAGTCCTGAATGTTTAAAATGGTCACCGGCATTAACAAGTTATTATAATTCAAACTAACCCAGAGCTTTAAGCCTCTGAGGCCAGAAAGCCCAACACAATCCTTACCAGCACAATGCTGAAAGCGATTTTATATTGTGTAGAAAGCGAAAATGCAGCATTATGAATCACATGTGTCATTTTTTTCCATCATCAAAATGTACCAAACCTTATGCAAGTATAACGTTTTCGTAGAGGGTTTGGGGTGGGGGGCAGTCTGACCCCAGAGCTTTGGGGTGCACCATCGCGTGGCAACCATCAATTTTAAAATCAGCTGGAAGTCAGGGATGAGGTTATCTTCAAAATAATCTGTAATATGACAACAGGAAAACACCTGGTGTTTTGGGAATAGGGTGGCCTAAAATATACACAATCGTAGAGCGCGCTTCCAGTCAGAAGTGGCCCAATACCATAGATGGCAAGGGGAGCCTTCATTCTAATTGTCGCCACAGGTCACATCTGCTAGGGAATTGCTTCTGAATATAGTACCAACTCTAGGTTAGTTCCTCCAAACCTGCTCCCACTCCCTTGGTTACATTTATAATTGCAGATCCCTTTGTCAAGCAAGCATGTATTTATCTGGACTAGTTGGTTTGTTTGAGACATCCATTTAGTAAAGTTTTGAAATAAGGCCTTTTGCTGAGTTTGCCTCCTGAAGAAACATCTAGACTACTAGACTAGACTGCTAGAGTGGTGTTGAGAGGCCCCCTGTTTATTAAGCTTGCAAAGAGCCCAAAGCGTCAATTGTAGCCATTACAATATTTCCTGCTCTGTTATTCTTAAAGTCAGTTTTGCAGTAAAGGAAACTTTTAATGACACCATTTCAAAAGAGATTACACACATTGTGGCAACCTGACTTCACTCAACTATGGAAGTTATTCGGTTTTAAGGCTGATGTAACATCCGGTTTTCCCATCAAGGCAGAGGGGAAGGACCCAATATTGTTCCTCTTGCCTATGTTATATGAGACAGTGAGAGTGCCTTCGCAACAGGATAGTTATACATTCTCTTAGGCCTGTTTCGTCTAGGGAGCCAGGCTTAGGGTATAAAGTCTGGCTAATTCATCATTTAAGAGAATACAGGTGCAAATAAGGGTGCAAATGCAGTCACAGCAGGTATGCATCACAGCACGGAGGACCATGGTTTCTTTGAAAACTCCCTCCACACCTGTGATAGCTAGCACTCCAAGCAGTGAAGCTTGGACATTCTGATGCCCATGGCATCAGTATATTCTGTTAGATTGTGCAATGGTTTGCTGCTTGATCTAAACCCAGATGCAATCTGTCAAAATGCAATCTATGATATGATATGGCATTTATAACGCACCTGTACACAAGTGTTTCAAGGCCTGGCGAGGAAAGGGAGGGGGAACAGAGGGAAGACAGAGACAACGATCTTACTAGGCTCGGTGACATTGAGATCCTGCAAGTGCAGGGGAGGGGGGGAGGGAAAGGTGTGGGGGGAAAGAGGGAGGGGCAGTGCAGTACATAGGATAACAGTAAAATAAAGCCAATCAATAAAATAAAGCCAATAAATAAAAGTGCGGCCAGCTGGTGGCAAGTGCAAGGGTAAGTGCAGACATCAGGTGTCAAGAGCTGGTAGGGGGATATAGGGATACAGACAGTCCCGGAGTGCAAGGGTTGCCAAGGGGGCAGAGCGGGTGCGCAACTGGTGGGGCGGGGACCTGGGCCCGAGTTCAGAGGGTAGCCTGGTGACCAGTGCAATTTCAGTTTCAGCCAGGAGTTCAACAGGGGAGAGGAGGAGAGAAAGCAGAAGCAAAGAGGATGGTCTTGAGGAGCTTCCGGAACCGGAGATGGTTCTCCTCAAGTTTCAGAGAGGCAGGGAGGCTGTTCCAGAGGGAGGCCCCAGCAGAAGAAAGAGATCTACCACCAACTCGTTGCTTGGAGAAGTGACTGACCCCCGAGAGAGTTGGAGGCGGAGGAACGAAGAGCTCGAGAAGGAAGATAATTAGGAAGGTACCTATCACAAGGCACTGGCAACCACCTTCTCCATAAAGAGCCAGGCACAGACCCTCCCTTTTCTCTACGTCTAAGCAATATTTTCTTATTTGTGTGCACCCTCTTGCTCTGCCAAATATATAAATGTGCTTTGGGAATTGGGATGAGGAGAGTCTGCAACAGGTACAGCAACCATGGTAGAACATTGATTTTAAAAATTGCTCTTCTGCCACTTCATCTCAGTACTAAATGTGGCTACTTAAGAATGTTCCTGATAGGTGATTTTTGGCTGCTCATCCGGCTAAGTATTTTAGATCCCCACTTGTCAAAAGAAATGGTACTAAAAATTCTAGTTTCCGTTTTCCGGTTGAGAGAGTCAGATTAAGCGGCTCAGAATTAGACATTTTGGGTCCGATTCACAAAGCGTTGTGAAAGAGATTTTCCTATTTAAAACGCTATGTGAATCAGGCCTATTAACTCGGGTGAACTATGACTTTCTTCTACCGCAACACGGTGCAATCTCTTGGGGGCTGTTAGGGTCAAGAGAACAGTGTCTGAAAACAGACAGAGCTTATCTTCCTCAAGACCCAATTTCACCCTTTGGAGGTCAACACGTTGTCTAATGTGGGTAGCGAAGGGTTCCATTATAAAGGCAGTGAGGCGAGTGGGCGCCTTGCTTTGTACACCCAACAGAGATAAACTTGGTCTGAGAGGGCTCAATTGACTCCCACTCTGGCCCTAGGGAACGTATAGCCTGACAACTATCCACACCATATTCTATCTAAACCCATATTTCGGCAGGATTTTGCCCGGGCAACTCCAAACAATTCAACCAAACGCTTTCTCTACATCTAGCGTGAGATGCACAGCTTTATGATGGACGCTTGTGACTTATCTATAATATGGAGCACTGTCCTGGTGTTATTGGATGCACTTCTATTGGGTATAAAACCTGATTGATCAGGATCAATCGAGGTAGAGAGAAGAAGCTTATTCTTGCTTGCCAATACCCTTGTTAATATTTTTTCATCAATGTTTATTAGGGCAATTGGCCTAGATGAAGAACATAAAGTCTGGTCTTTGCCTGGTTTTAGTATTACCACTAGTTCAGACTCCTCCTTTGAAGCTGTTATGCACCGTTCTTGTCTGAAATTATCAAAAAGCGTAGTCAAGTGGGGTAGAAGCAGAGATCCAAACATTATGTAGAACAATGCAGTAAACTTTGTTTTACGTGATTTGATAACTAAAAGCCACGCATCAGGTGTTATAGGGGATTCAAGGCTATCTCTTTGCTCCAGAATTGATGTAGGAAGTTTGGCCTTATCTAGGTATGGGAATCAGCCTTGTACAGGGATGAATAGAAATCTGCGAAAACAAATAATTTCTCTTTGGTTCTGTGCCGATTACTCAGCCATAACCACGCTGAATAAGCTGAATACATGTTTCATTACACATGACCTGATGTTGTGTAGCCAGTAGGGCCACATGTTTGGACTCCTGCTGAATAGAAAGGTTGTTTAGATGTGAGTATTGTGCTCACAACCTTACGCTTAACAAGGTTCTGAAGCTGTGCCCTGGCAAACATTGGTTTACTCTGAAGGCCCATTGATTGATTTGTGTTCTGTTGTACTTAATATCACCAATTCAGATTCACTAATTATGCACAACCGCTTGACCTCCGAGGAAAGTTCGACAAATGACACTCTCAAAACTGCTTTCAGCGCATCCCAGTAAGTCAACCGGGAAGTGTCGCTTAGGTTATTCTCCTTGAAAAACTGACTGCGTTAAGGTTTCAAAAATTATTAGTCTGTCCCAGTGGTCTCTCGTGATGTAGCTCTCAAACCTCCATGTACCTCACCTGCCATTTTCCTTAGACAGGAATGCATTAGTGTTCATTGAGCCCTTATTAGTCAAAATGATTGTACCTATGTCTTTTTAAATCTCTTTAATTGTTTTTCATTTTTGCAAGGAGTGAAATATAATGCGCAGTTCAAATATTTGTAAAATAATTTTGAAAATGGGAAAATATTGATTCAATCAAACAAATCTCCCACCCCCAACAACCCAGATACCCTTCCAAACCCTTGTAGGCTGTGTGTCGTACCTCGGAATAATCCTTATTGTACTTGCAAGCATCCTGCCATACCTCTTTCCAGCTGTCCTTCCTCCACTATCTCTTCATGGGGGTCTGTCTTCTTGTGGGTACATTAATCCACTCAGGTGTGACGCCCATTCTGTTCTGTTTGCTGTCATTACTTCCACATACATTCCTTCTATCCTGATCAGGGCTGCTAGTTCTGCATTTGTCCACTTAATCATATCCCTGAACCAATCTATTGTTCTAGGGCCCTTTGAGCTGTACCATGCCATAGCGATTCTCCTCATTGCAAAGTCCAGATCTATTTGTTTGTTAAGAACATTGACCGATTTCCTCTTGGGGAACTGTCCCAGCAAAACATATTAGGGGAGAGTCTACTATCCATGTTGCTCCTCTGATGTATTTCTGTCAGCACCTCCTTCCAAAATTCCCTAAGCCCCAGACATGAATTGGACGTTGTCAGACCCACATCGAGGACATTGTGCACTTTGTATTGGGTTCATTTTATGGATGCGTCTCAGCGTCATGTCCACTATAGAACATTGTACTGTAGTAGTCTTACTCGGGTATTTCGTGACACTGGCTTAGTAAATGTACAGTCCTTTTGTCATTGCTCCTCTTCGAACAAGCATCCCAGATCTCTCTACCACTTCTCCTTAATTTTCAGCTCCTTCTGTCCCTAGTATCCATTAATATCTTATAGGTTGTGGATATCGTCTGGGCCCCATCTCTTAGGGCATACATGCCCCCCAGAAGTGGGCAAGATTGTGGCTCCTCCAGGAGCCTATGTCATGTCTTATGTGCACCACTCGTAATTCATGCATAAAACAATACATTTCCCATATTTATTCCAAGGATATACATAAGTCCAGAAAGGATCTGTCTGCCGTCCTCCACAGCTGTCAGACCCACCGTTTCCGTTTCGTTGAGGCAGTTTCTTCCCCTTTTATCTAGACGATCAGTGTTCATAGTCAGCGGAATATGTGAAGAATAGAGATGCATAGTCCCCGTCCATTTATACGCCCTTTGCCATATATGTCTACTCAAGTGTATCAGATACGGCTCTCCACTTTCCTACCTTCCTCCATATCATTTCCTCCAGGTTGTATGGTCCCACTGAGCCAGCCAGTAGACTCCATTCAGAAGTCTCTTCATCCACTAGCCACGTGTTACATATTACCACTGAGCTGCTAAAGAGTATACCTCAAAATTTGGCACCTGAAGGTCTCCCCTCCAGTAAGATTCCTGTAAGGTGGTGAGGGCCACCCTCCTCCTGCCTTGTACCCAAAGTATATCTCTCAGTATTATGTCCCATTGAGTAAAAGTGCAAGTCAGTGTATTTTATGGTACGTTAGCGAGGTAATACAGTTCCCTTGGGAGCATCACCATTTTGATCAACGCTACACTACTTATGAGTTATAGAGGTAGTCTACTCTACAACTCTGCTGATTTTCTCATCTCCTCGACAGCCCTCAACGTATTATCTTGGTGAGCGTTTTTAAAATCCCTCCATGTTCTGATCCCCGGGTATGTGAATGTTTCTCTCTTCCACACCAACAAGGGAGAACAGGCCGCTCCGAACCCAACAGGGACATCCTAGATCCCAACAGGAATATGCAGGACTTGCCCTTGTTTATCTTGATCCATGCCCGATAGGGTTCTGAAGTTGCCAAAGACTTCCATCAATAATGTAATATTTATCACCAGGTTCTGTACATACAGAAGCATATCATCTGGGGACATGGAGATTACATGCATCTCCCTCTCCACCGATATCACTGTTTCGGTCATGTCCTGTCAAAGCATACATGCCAATGGTCTGAAAGCCAATGTGAATAGAAGGGGTGCAAGCAGCACCCCTGTGTCATTCCTTTCTCTACTTTGCATCTATCTGAGACCATCCTCCCCATCTTCACTCTTGCTGTGACCGAGTTGTAAAGCTCAATCTAAGTATCGAGGGTCCTAAATGGAACCCTTCTAGCATAGCCCAGATCCACTCCCATTTTACAGAGTTGAACACCTTCTCGTCATCCAGCGACACAGCCACATAAGGGAGAGGGACGTCTCGTGTTTTTGTGATAACATGATGTAAGCGCCTCAAGTTATTTGAAGTGTTCCTACCAGGCATAAAACCACATGGTCCAGATATACCAGACTCGTCATCACCCTTTGTAGCCTTGCTGCCATTAAGGCACTCAGGATCTTTACATCAGTGTTCAGAATTGAGAGGGGACGGTATGGGCCATATCTCGAGGGTCTTTATCTTTTTTATGTACAGGAACTATCATTTCCTCCCACATTGATTGTGGTAGGAGACCAATTTCATGCTCATTTTCGAAGATCTCCAGTATCATGTATCCACCTGAATGTCTTAAAACATTCTGAAGGTATACCATCTAAGCCCGGTGTCTTATCCTGGGGGAGGTTCCATATAACCTCCATCACCTCTAGTAGTGCAATAGGCTCATCCAACCCTGCTGCTGAGCCTGACTAAGATGAGGCAAGTCTATCAGAAGAAGCGTCTCCACCACCTCTCCCAACTGCTCAAACGGCCCTCTGTGTACATGGTCCTATAGTACTAGGCCAATGCAAAGTTGATCTCCAGTTATGTATATATCTGTTGCCCCCACCCCCCCCGGTCACAAATCAAAGTGATAGCATCTGCCGACATTCATTCCTGAGAACCCATGCTAGTAGCATGCTCAATTTATCACCCTCCCTGTGTCAGCCAGTGTCGGATCCGGCGTCATAGGTTGTGCCGCTGTAGCCGCCTTTTTCTATGTCAGCATCCCTGGATGGGATGCTGCCTTTCGCTTTTTCATACCGCTCTGTCTCAGTCATGTTGAGTGCACCGCAGCCTCACTCTGCATAGGTGCGTCCATGATATGCTTCCTGAGTCCTCTCATCCCCCGGGGCTAGTTCCAGTCAGCCTCCAGGCACTTCTCACTGTGGTAGTATGTCTGCGTTTAATACACCTGTATCTAGAGGCTCATGAGGACTGGGGGGAAAATAATGCTGTGGTGTCTCACCCACAGTTAGAGCCACGCTGAATACCTAGCTGGATATGTCCACTATGATGCTTTCTTCACTGGTGTGTTTCATCCCTCGTTAACCAGAGTAACTGTCCATCACGTAACTCCACACGTTTCAGATCAGGCCAATCTATCCCAAGTGGCCTCCTCTGTGTGTTTGCATCCCAGATTCATAATCCCATCTCCCCTTCAGCTTTCCTTACTGTGCTGATCTGTATTCTGCTGCTCATCAGAGCCTCACGGGCTCTGCACGCACTGTGTTGCGGACATTTTGGATAACACAGTGGTGTTTCGGTGAGGGGCTCTTTTCGCACGCTCCACATTCGGCATTCAAGCAATGCCCGAGGGGTTCCTACTTCCTCTGCACCACCAGCCTCAGACCAGGTTCTCTCCGATCTCTAGATCTACTTGGAGCTAATCGAGCTCACATCCGCATCCAACGGCCTCCAAGCCATGTGTCATGTTTCACTGCCGCCGGCCTAGGTCAAAGGGCTGGTCGTTATGGCAATACTGGTGGTTGGAGGAACAGCATTTGCCACCTCCAAAATGGTGAATAGGTGCATCAACGTCTGCATACAGGAGTGATGTCACGCACTCAGAAGCCATCCAGCACCAGTATTTCTGTACACAACACACGGCTGCTCTCTGCAGTTCAATAGCTCTTGTATTGCTGTGCGCTCATTTACCTGCTGCTAAGCCATTTCCTCATTGCGCGTGCCCTTCTGTCCTCCTCTGTGTTCTTTCACAAGTTTTGGCATTGCCTCAAACTGTATATGCCATGGTCTGATGTCACCGGGTAGGTCACAATTGACACACTGGTGAAAATGCACAGCTTTCTGACTTAAGAAAAGATTTCACTGTAGGCAAAAATAAGATGGAGGATCATCTTCCTTGACAATTCGGTTCAGCTGTTTTTGCAACATAGCCACTGCTACACTGTATGTCAAAGAGATCTCATGGGAGTGGTTGAGATTTGTTAAGCCAGAAAGAAGGCGGTATTGATAGAACTTAACCTTTAGGCTACAATTTTGACATGCTCAGTCTGTGACTATAACCTTGGCCAAAGAGGGAATGTTTCTTCTAAATTCTAACAGTGGTGGTGGGGCTCGAGAAGAAAGGGAATGGTGGGGAGGAGAATGAGGCCACAACATCTACTTCTGCTGGTCCTAAAGTTTGTAGGGATGGGTCCATCAGATTCAGTGTCATGCCGGGAAAGGTCACCACCCTCGAAGAACTAAAAGATGATTCCTTACAATGTACCCTAACAGTTCACCCAAGTAAGCTACAGTTATTTGTTCTCAAATGCAAGCTTTCAGTAAACTGTTCTGGACTGGCGATTGAATATAATAGTTGCTGGGCGGAAGTAGGGCCCTTGTCGCTATATTGATGCCAACAGATGCACTTTTAAGTCAATGTGAGAGTTGAATTGGAGTGTCAATAATGGACTGAGTTTTACTCCAAGTGCTCAGTCTAAAGAAGTGCATAACTATGGGTCGTAGGCTAGGCCTTGGCTGCCGTGTACTTACCTTGCTGTTTTTGGACGTGAGGAGAAGGGTCCAGGGGGAGGGTGGTAGGAATTGCAATGGGATACGTCTTGGTTTTCTGGCCTTTTTGCTGGGCTTCACATTGGTGATGGCAGTTTTGGATGGGAAGGGGTTAAAATTGTAAGGAGATGTTGTTATGAGAATGTTATTATACTTTATTGATTGTACTTTGTTTCTGGATTTTCTGATATCACTTTGGTCAGTGCTATAATTAGCAATATGTTCGTCGGGGAGGTGGCCCCTCTGACTTTATTTCTGGGTAACCTTAGTTTTGTTTATTATTTGTAGAGCACACCTAACCCTGAGGTATCTGGTAGGTTCTTTAAATTAGCAAACTGCCTCATGTATGGTCGCTTAATGTCAAGGCTCGATTAATCCACAAAAGAGATCCTGTGTGTTAACTAAATCATGAACTCCCAGAAATATCCCTAATTCAGAAGACACACTTACACTGTGAAGATAAATTGAAGCTTAGGTCTAAGTTCTATCCATATATATTTTTGAGAAAAGGCTTTCCGTACTGAATTGAAAAAGAAATCGGTGACCCAAAAGTGAGATACCTTTTCATTCAAGGGAAAATGGGGAATTTAAACTCTGTCATGGCAGTGTATACTCCTTATCAGGGCCAAGAAGCCTATTTTAAGGGATGCTTGCAGGTTGTAGGACAGCATGGGTCAGGGAGGTTATAGTCACAGGGGATATGTTATGTTATAAATATCATAGTTTACCCATATCTAAAGAGGGGGACAGAGGACATTTAGGACAGCAGACATTTGAGGAATTAGGTCAATGTCGACCAAGCTTAGGTCTAAATTCAAGGCCTTGGGTTTGGTAGGTATCTGGTGGACGATACATCAGGACAGACGGGATTTTTCCTTCTACTCACATTTTCACAACAATATTCTCGAATTTATGGGATCTTCCTCTCTTCAATCTGATGAGGTACACTCGGGCATGGTGTCAAGATCACGGCTTACCTTGCTGGCTGAGGAAGATTGTTTTGGTAGACTGTGAATTCCTATTCCCTGGGCAGCCACTGTGACCCCAAAAGATGGCACTGGGTGAAGCCCAGAAAACCAAAACGTATCCCATTGCAATTCCCACCTCCCTCCCACTCACGTCCAAAAAACAGCAATGTAACTACACAGCAGCCGAGCCCTAGCCTCCAACCCGTAGTAAGTGACTTCTTTAGACTAAGCACTTGGAGTAGCACTCAATATTGACACTCCAATTCACCTCTCACATCGACTTATAGGTGCATCTGTTAGCATCAATATAGCCCCACTCTTATTCTGGAAAGCTGCTAATGAATTCTTCAGGGCTCCCAAGTCAGTCAGGGTAATTGCGTAGATTTGGTCTAGCTGGGCACACATCGAGTCTTCTGCACTAGTGCTCTGTCATGTCCACCCTCAGCACCCAACCACAGACCTCACCTCTTGGGCTGCTTACTAGAGCTTAGCCAGCCCTACTAAGTCCTTATCTCGGCCAAATGCACACACACATCTTAAAGTCCATCCCTTACAGCGTTTCCCATACCTGGACTTAGGTCCCCAAGGGCATTCCCAGCACAAAGCATTTTGAGGCCATACAAATGTGAAAAGGCACTATATAAATGAATACTACAATACAATGTAGTGTTGCGATGTCCGATTTAGTCATTTGTGTCAGATTATACCATCTCGATTTTTTTGTGTTTTCAGTTTTTACCTCGTTTGGTTTACTTTCAGAATTGCAGTTTCATCTTTCGAGAACGATTGTACTTAGTATTTCAGGCCCATAAGGAAGGTATTAATATATGCCTGAACAGTCGTAACTTCAGAGCTCTTCTCTACCTACTGCCAAGAGTTCTCTGGCGTCTATCCCGGCATCGGAAGGTGACGACCTGTCTGCCAAACTTTGAGTATCAGTGACTCTTAACAACTGCTTAATGTCTTGCCCACCTATCTTCTTGAATTTCCTGGAAGTCATCTGCATGCGGGGGCAATGAAGACCCCTTTTGAATTCTATGAGCAGTATACCCCTAGTCACCAGCAGGGTGGACTGGCAATAAGGAACAGCCACACCCACATTCCCACCATCGATCCCAGCCCAAGAACCTTGAGAATTCCAGCACCAGTGAGCAGTATAAGGAGCAAAGGAATGGACCTCAATATGTATAGAGCCTCCTATGGGGTGGTTATTTATCCAAATATGAGTCAGGTGTGAACCTAACTGGCAATCCAGCAGACAGACAACTCTTATTAGGGATAACTAAAATGCTGGGGAAGACAAGAGGGGCGGCGGCATGGCACTTTAAGCACCACAGGATGCAGAGCGCACAGGGGGGATCAAGGAGCTCACCCTTAACTTACAGACACTAACACACAAACATCTCTCTCTCCTCCAGGTTCCGGGAGCCACATCAATGTATGCCGGCAAACCATCTGGAAGGAGCGACGGAGAATAGTCCTCCAACAGCAGAGGATCCCTGGAGCAATTGGGTCGCCGGTATTTGGGTGTCCACAGCCGACATGGCCCCAAAGATTAGGTCCTCACATTTGACACACTGTATGTACTCTTTAGGCAGCTGCAGACTGCACCTATGGCATCAAACGTCCATAATGCACTTCACACAGACTGCACCACTCAAGCATAGCCCACAGGCCGTGATAGTCTCAGGAGCCATCTTTCATCAGGACATGGCTCTCGTAATGAGGCTGATTGGGCTTTCCCAGCCGAAACGCACATCACATCAGCCATTAGATCTCACCCCCAATTGTGGCCCTACAGGGGCAATGGTGCAGGTTCGGGAAGTACGGGGGCTGGGCCTAGAGTGGGAACTCATTCAAAAGTGGTGCCCTCTTCTGTTGCCATTTTGGACAAGCCCCCATGAAAATGCACGTTTTGCTGGAGGTAAGCGGTAGAGGAAAGACCCAAGTCTGTAGGGGCAGCTCCCATAGTAGGAGGTGGAATGAACCTGTGTGGGTGGAGCATTGAGGGAGGTCAGGCTCAGCTAAAGTGTAGAGAGAAGACAGATGGGGCTTAGGCCTACACTCTGAAAAGACACCACCATACTCCAGCAGACCCCATGAGCCGCCAAAGCAAACCCTGTCCTGTGGCATAACCTGCAGATAATAGATGCTCCGTGTCTACCAGTGGCTTGTAGAAGTGAATCATCAACGACTAGAGACCTTACAGGGAGCAGTGTTCTGAGATGAAAGGACTTGACGAAAACAATAGAAGAAAGATTACGGTTTGGGAACCTCTTTGAAGCCACCAGGAGAGGCTCAGAAAAGGTCTGGGAACCCTTTAAACCTGCAACGAATGGCTGAAGAATGTGGTTTTGGGATCCCTTATGGAGCCACAGGAGGGGTTCAGTTAAAGAGCTAGGTGTATTGTTTTCTAAAGACTGCATGCTTCAGATTTCTGTTGTTGGTAAATAAACCTGGCTTTTGTTCAAACTTCAGTGTCTGTTCTCTTTGTGCAACCCACTCAGCTACACAAGAATCCTTACTACCAATGACTAATGCAGTGACTGAAGGCTGTGACTTCATTAAAAATAAACTGGGCCAAATCGATCTTGGGCCTAATTTGACTAGAACCTAGGGGCTGGTGGTGGAGAGGGGCGTCTCACCTCCTTCCATATTATATGTTGATGCATGAACGGTTGTACTGTGATGGTTTAATAAAATGACTTGAAAAACATTTTTATCCACTGGTGGGCAGAGCCTTCAATGATGTTTATGAGAATTCAGGACAAACCTACTAACCGTTCGCACTTATGGGGTGAAAGGCTCCTCCCCTCCAACCCAAGAAAGTCCAGGAATATTTCTGTTTGTGCTCAGTGTCAAAGTGTTTGACCCAAAATGGCGGTTATGTAGGTTTTGAAAATGTATTTCAGTCCTCCCACAGCATATCTGGCTTGTTAAAGATGAGAATAAAACCTGGTGGCAGAGTCACTATCGACTCTATAGTAAAATAACAAGTGAACATAATAAACGAATACCATTGACTAACACAATCCATTAACACAATGGGCTTCATTACAAGTTTGCCGGTCTGGAAATAAGGGTTCAGGTAAGCTCACCGGTATCCTTGTTTCCGGACCGGCAAAGTACAGGTTTGCCCCTGCCAGAGCAGCTGTGCCCGAGAGGTCTGACCCTGCCGGGCACATCGGTCACGGTAGGCAAAGCCGACACGGAAGCACCAGCACTGTTTAAAACAGTGCTGGTGCTTCCCTCCCCACTCCCATAGAGTCGTATGGGACTCTATGGGAATGGGGATTAAGGGAGTAGTTTCTTACCTGTAACTCCATTTCTCCAGCATTGGTATCTTTCATGGATTCACATGCTTAGAATATTCCCCGTCGTCAGACTGGGAACCCTCGGTACACATATAGTCATTTCCAATAGGAAAAACTTCCGACACTTGTGTGTCCTATCCCCGTCTACGTCCTCTACGGGGCCGCCCACGCACGCCCCGTTGGACGCAATGGTATATAAGCCCCGCCCCCGCGGGTCCCTTCAGATTTCGACCCCTCCAAAGAGAACGGGGGGAACCTGCTTACATACATATCTTCCACATTGCAGTCCGGGGAGGCCGGAGGGCGCATGTGAATCCATGAAAGATACCAATGCTGGAGAAATGGAGTTACAGGTAAGAAACTACTCCCTTCTCCAGCATTGGATCTTTCATGGATTCACATGCTTAGAATAGATTGTAAAGCAGTAACATCAAGAAGGAGGTGAGAGTGCAGTGTAACTTACATTCGTAGAGACACCCCCAAACACTACCCTTTACACCACGTATGTAAGTGACAACATATTATACTGATACGAAAACGGATTTCCACAGTACAATGTTATGCCATATGACTCAAGTATGCACCCCCTGCGCATATATATAAGATAAATAAACCTATATCTAGACAGATAAAAATATGTACGTTCATGTATACGATCTGAAACAGCTTAGGCCAAGTAAGCGACAGCATTTTCATCGTAATTTTGGCTTACCTCATTGAAAAAGGTGGCGCAGCACTGCCCGCCCCATCTGCACCTCGTCCGCATGCTGCTTTTCCAGGCAGTAATGGCGCGTAAACGTGTGTGGAACAGACCATGCCGCCGCCTGGCAGATGTCTGTCAGCGGAATTCCTGCCCATAGAGCCGCGGAGGAAGACGTCGATCTCGTAGAATGGGCTCTAGGGCGATCTTGTAGGGGTCTCCCGGCCTTGGAATGACACAGGGTAATTGCCGAAGAGACCCAGCGAGCCAGACCTTGTTTGGAGATAGCCTTTCCCCTAGCCGAGGGACCGTAGGCGATGAACAACTGTCTGGTGGTTCTGATATCTTGCGTTCTTTGCAGGTAAAATTTTAGCGCCCTTTTGACGTCTAGAGTGTGAAGAGCCTTCTCCGCCGTCGACGAAGGGGATGCAAAGAAAGTAGGAAGCACCAGGGTCGAGTGCTTATGATAGACCGAAGGTACTTTTGGGATGAAAGTAGGGTTAGTTGATAAAATTACTTTGTCCTTAAAGAACCTCAAATATGGAGGATCTATGACCAGTGCCTGTAATTCCGACATTCTTCTAGCCGATGTGATGGCGACTAGGAACGCAAGTTTCCAGGATAGGAATTGTAGAGATGAAGAGGACATTGGCTCAAAGGGAGGCTTCATTAAGGCAGCCAGAACCGTGTTCAGACTCCACGACGGTGGGAACCGTTTTGCAGGAGGGAAGGTTCTAAACAGACCCCTCATGAAATGCTTCACTAGTCTGTCACTGAACAGTGGTGAGGACTGTCTCCTTCTTGTAAACCTTGAAACAGCCGCCAAGTGTACTTTGATGGACGATGATGACAGTCCGCTCTCCGCAAGGTGAAGAAGATACGGGAGGATTTACTCAGGGGTTACTTCCAAAGGGTGAATATTGTGTTGCGTTTGACACCACGTACAGAATCTTTTCGATTTGCTTATATATGATTTGTTAGTAGAAGGGGCCCTAGCCGCTTGCAGAATCTTTCGGCAATCCGTCGAGACTTTCAGGTTCCCGAACTCTGAGAAGTCAGGAGCCATGCAGTTAAGTTCAGGCTGTCCGGATTGTGGTGCCATACAGTCCCCTTGTCCCTGGACAGGAGGTTCGGCACTTTCCTGAGTGGTATCGGTTGATCCAGTGACAGATGAAGGAGGTCGGAAAACCATGGTTGTCTCGGCCAGTGCGGAGCCACTAGGATGACCCGGCATTTGTACCTGTGGATCCCCTGGATCGTCCTCCGTATGAGGGGGAACGGAGGGAAGGCGTAGAGGAATTTGCCTGTCCACGGAAACGAGAACGCTTCCCCCAGGGAGCCTGTTTGGGGCCATCTGCTCGCGAACTGGACACATTTTCGGTTTTCTTCCGTTGCGAATAGATCGATCGATGGGGTCCCCCACCTTTCGAAGATTTCTTGTAGCTGACTGGAGTCCAGCTCCCACTCGTGAATTTGCGACGTTGTCCTGCTCAGGGAATCTGCCTGCACATTCTTCACTCCCGGTAGGTGGTACGCCACTAAGGAAATGTGGTTTTTTAAAGCCCAATGCCAGATCTTTTGAGCTTCCTTCGAGAGGGTCCTGGATCTGGTGCCACCCTGCTTTATCAGGTAGAACATGGCCGTCGTATTGTCTGTGAGCACTCTTACTTTTGATCCCTTGATATGTGGGAGGAAAGATTTCAGGGCCCATCTCACCGCCCTTAGCTCCAGCACGTTGATATGTAGACGCGATTCGGTCGACGACCACCTGCCTTGGGTTTGATGATTTTTCATGTGTGCTCCCCAGCCCGACAGAGAGGCGTCTGTAATGATGGTGTTCTGAAATTCCGGCTCTTGCAGGGGAACCCCTCTGTCCAGGTTGTGAACGACTTTCCACCATTGGAGGGCTTCGATAACTCGTTCGTCGTCGACGGTTATCTTGTCTGACCAGCGGCCTGTGGCCTGCTTCCATTTGTCCGACAGAAACTCCTGTATAGGCCTCATGAATAACCGGCAGTTTGCAACTAGGTGGATGCACGATGCCATGGAGCCTAGGAGAGCCGCATATTTTCTCACTGATATCCTGCTCTGCAGACGAAGTTGGCTTGTCAGTCGTTTGATCTTCGACAACCTTTCCAGGGATGGCTTCACTGTCCCCGCGTGGGTGTCGAATTGAGCACCCAAGAACTTCAAGCTCTTTGAGGGCTTTAGAGAAGACTTTTCGTAGTTCACCGCAAATCCCAGACGCTGCAGCAGTCGCAAGGTGGTCAATAGGCTGTCGTTGGTCGACGCTGGAGAGGAACCCCTCACGAGCCAGTCGTCGAGGTACGGGTATACGTGATGCCCTTCCTTCCGCAGCCAGGCTGCCACGGGTGCTAGGCATTTTGTAAAGGTTCTTGGGGAGGACTTCAGGCCGAATGGGAGCACAGTAAATTGGTAGTGTGTTTTCCCAACTAGGAACCTCAGAAACCTCCTGTGTTTTGTGCGCACCGGAATGTGAAAATACGCGTCTTGCAGATCTAGTGACGCCAGGAAGTCGTTCTTTTGGACAGATCTGATCACCTCCTGTAGTGTAAGCATTTTGAACTTTTGACTCAGCAGGGTTTTGTTGAGGTCCTGCAGGTCGAGGATGGGGCGCCACTTTCCGTTCGGCTTCTTTACTACAAAACAGCGTGAGTAAACCCCTAGGCCTTTCTGCGATGCAGGGACTAATTCGATGGCGCCTTTTTTTAACATGAGCGCAACTTCCTGACGCAAGATGCCTAGATGTGGTTGGGACAGGTGTATCGGTGGACGTCTTGGAGGTTTGCATTTGAACCGTAGGGAATGCCCCCGTCTCACCGTGTCCAGAACCCACTGATCTGTCGTGATTGACTCCCATTCCTCGACGCAGCGGGACACTCTCCCTCCTAGAACGTCATTGTTGGTCTTTTTGTTTTCCCGTCGACGACGAGTAAGTGGGACGTCTCTTGGAGGCCTGGAAATTTCTGCGCCGGGTTGAGGACTGCGAGGAGCGCCTATATCCTTGGGATGGATATGACGACCTACCAAAAGCTCTATCCCTGGTTGCTGAGAATCTTGCGTTTCCCGTAGCTCCTCTAAAGGGGCGAAAAGAACGAAAGGGCTTACCACTTTGGAGAGAGCCCAGTGAGCGTGCCGTCTCAGAGTCCTCCTTCATTCCTTTCAAGGCCTCATCTACCTTTTCGCCGAACAGAAGGTCACCTGCGAAAGGCATGTCCACGACTTTATATTGCACCTCGGGTCTGAAGTTGGTGCACTTGAGCCAGGCCTGGCGTCGTAGAACCACTCCGTAGTTAATTTGTTTGAACCCCGAATCTGCCAAGTCCACTGCTATATTAATAGCATGGTTCGATGCTTCTTCTCCTTCTCGAACCAGGGACATAGCCGTTTTCCTGTGTTCTTCTGGGAGGTGGTCCATAATAGGTGCCAGTCTGTGCCACATCTCCCTGTCGTACCTGGCCATAATTGCCAGGGAGTTAGCTGCTTTCACTGTTGAAGCCCCCACTGACAGGACCTTCTTACCGAAAGCGTCTTGGCGCCTAGCCTCGGAATCCGGGGGGGTAGAGCATTTATGTTGAGCCTTTGCTTTTCTCGTCGCCGCCGACACCACCGAGTCAGGCGTGGGTTGTGCCGAGAGGCATTTTGGCGTCGAGTCTGGGACTTTAAATTTTTTCTCTATGCGGCCCTTGACAGCAGGTTCAGAAAATGGGTGCCGCATGGTTTGGACGCCCTCTTTCCACACGTGGTCCAGGATTGGTATTGAAAAAATTGAGCGCCTACTCTTGCCCATGTGGTCAAAGAGAAAACAGTCCTTCTTTTCTTCCTGTTGGGCCAGGCCGAACTCCTTGCAGGCTTTTTCCATCATGGAATGGAAGGCACCTATATCATCCGGTGGTGATGGGTGAATGGGGCTTTTTGGAGGTTCCACCTCCACATCCGAAACCCATGATGGGTCCCTCGATGGCGAGAGGGAGATATCTGATGCTGACCCTTGGTCAGAGAGGGAGTCCGAGAGCTCACCCTCCTCCTGGACTGCTGGAGTAGTTGGGACTACGACCGATCTAGTCGGGCGGTGTGAAGGTCCGGGCTCGTCGACGAGGGGAGTCGTCGGTACGGGAGGAAGCCTTTCGTCCAGCGATTTCAAAAGCGAGTGTAAGGAGGAAAGTACCTCCATGGAGAGGGTAGCCTGGGCGCTTGGAGGCTGGGTAAAAACTTGAGAGCATGTTGCACCAGAAGGAAATCTGGCTCGTAGGCCAAGGTCTTCCGGGCTCACCATTCTGAAGCCATCGTCTTCTTTCGAGGCGATTGACACTGCCTGTTCTTGTAGCAGTGTGTCAGGAAACCCCATATCGAATACTTCTGGCCTCCAGGCCAGAACTTCCGTCGACGAGGGTATCGTCGTCGACCCCGTGTGTATGACAGGAGACTGCGCCAGAGAGGGTGCCGACTGGATCGTCGTCGTCGACGGAGGGCCTGCAGGTGGCTTCGGCGGTCCCGCCTTCGCGGAGCTCTCCCTGCGTTTATCCGCATCTCTACTCGTGGCTGATCTGTGATGATCGCCCGAGGAGGATTTAGGCCTGTCTTTGTCTTTCTTCGACGAGGATTTTTTCGCCGAGTCTTTCGATGAGCCCTTAGAGGTTTGACTTCGAGGCACGTCCTTCTCCATAGGTCGTGTTTTCTTGGCCGGAGGTTCCGACGAATGAGAGCGTCGGGGGGCCTCTGATGTTTTTGCCGAGGCGACACTGCGCACCGAGCCTACCTCTGACTGAGGGTACGCCCCCGCGCCGTCGTTCAGCCACGAAACCAGTCGCCGATTCCGGTCCTTCAGGGTTTTCTGCGAAAAGCCCTTACATATATCACATTGGTCCGCCGAGTGGTGAGGATGAAGGCAGTAGATACAGTCTAGATGGCCGTCCCCTTCATAAACCTTCTTCAGTCCGCACGTGGCACACGGGCGGAAAAGAGGCTTACCTGACATTATGACAGGACCAGACAAAAACTCGCAGGAGTTCGAACAGGACCAGACAAACAAACTCGCAGGAGTTCGAACAATTCGATAAGTATCCGTAGAACTACACGAGGAGATCCCACTATCTTTGGAGACGGTTGAAATCTGAAGGGACCCGCGGGGGCGGGGCTTATATACCATTGCGTCCAACGGGGCGTGCGTGGGCGGCCCCGTAGAGGACGTAGACGGGGATTGGACACACAAGTGTCGGAAGTTTTTCCTATTGGAAATGACTATATATGTGTACCGAGGGTTCCCAGTCTGACGACGGGGAATATTCTAAGCATGTGAATCCATGAAAGATCCAATGCTGGAGAACTAAATTACCGGCGCCTGACTTCCCAGCTTCCGGACTTGTAATAGCCCGGTGGCACCAGGAAGTCAGGTGCCGGTTTTTGTTTACGGGCCCAGCGGCAACCCGCCGGTAGAACCGGTTACCGCCGGACCTATAATGAGGCTCAATAAGTTAAAATGACAAGCTAATAAAAATAAACCTCACCCACATGTCTGAGTGACTGGTCCAGTGTGTGCACAAGTCCTGCACATACTGTCTGCTGAAGCTCCAATGTACACTTTTACAGTCATCTCGAAGGTAGAAAACTCGAACCTGGAAGTAAATTCTATGTGTCCTGTAATGAAGACACAGGCAAGAGGCTACATAATGAGAGTTGGGTGGACCTGTAGGCTGGGGCGGCCACCAGCTACAGGATCGAGAGGTGGTACACAGGATGTTCCCCGCGTCCACTATCCCACATTACGATTCTTTACCCTCGTCTGCAGGAAAACCCATACTCTGCTGGGAAACCTATTTTGGCCCAAACATGCCCAAGAATGAAAATACATATGAGGAGGAAAAGAACGGTGCTACGTTGTGCCCACAGAGAATTCTGTTTGTCTGAAGGAAAGGATTTCACAAGCACTTTTTGCAAGGAGTGCGCTAGGGCTCACTCATCTTCTTTCATGGGGCCCAACAGTCATCACAAACAAGCAACAGCACATCACATGAATCACAAGGGTGGGCTTGATGCTTTCACAGGGAATCGCTCGACATTTGGCCAGTCAAACTAAATTCAAGATGGCAGACAGCAATTCTGTAAACTCAGCAAGAGCAATGGGGTGTTCCTTTATGCAATGTAAGTTACCTGCGGAAGTGCTAGCTACCCCGGAATACACTCAATCATCCAACTCACAGGCACCTCTCACACAGCTGACATCTGTCAGACAGTTGCATAGCCCCTGCCAGTATACATGGCATACAGCAGTAGAAGGGTGTGGGCGGTAGGAGTAGAAAAAACAAGCATACATTACAGCATTGCAGAGAGCCCCTCGCTTCTACAGTTCAGGAAGGAGCTCAAGTCCCTCCGCTTCAAGGAATTGCTCCTCCCTAACACCTAGTTCCACACACCCACCACTCACCCTGAGACTGTGTGATCTGCTCCACATTGTTTCCTCCCCTGGTTGCTTGGAGATGTCTTACTGCCAAATTGCCCAGCATTCCCCGATAGCTTCCTGCTCTCCTGTTTCTCTGCTTCCCTCAAGGTGTTCTTCCCCTTATAAATCACTATTGCTTCCAAAAGCTAGGCGAGCCCTCAATAAATACCCTAATATATTACCATAATAAAATGCAAAGTGGTGAAGAGAACAAGACAAGAGAGGAGAACACGCAGGGGAGAAGGAGAGAGAGGAGGGTGAGATCAGCGAAGGAGGTGGAAAGAATATAAATGGGGAAGACAGAGGAGAGGATGAAAATAAAAGTCAGAAAGAGGAGACGAGCAGAGGAGGGTAAAGACTCTAGAAGGTGAAGAAGAACATATCCTAGTGGGGAAGGAGGTGGCAAAGGGGGCAGTAGGAGATACAGATTGACACCAGGGGAAAGAATGATGCCAGTAGAAAGTAGACACATAACTGAGAGGAACCAGTGGGGAGAAATAGGGTGAAGGCCTGAGACCAAGATAAGGAGCAAAGTGGAAACAACATTGATTGGGAGCAGGAAAGAAGACAAAGCCGGCAAAGGCATTCACATCCCACAAAAAAACATATTTCTGACGTTGAATAGGGGGAAGAAGAAGCCCTTTGAGATCCCAGTGACTGTGAATGATTGTTTGCCCACTGAGGTGTGTCAGAAAGAGAGCAAGTCTTAAAGAAAGCCAGAGTGATAATTGTGATAACACTAACCCCATCGTATGGGCTAAGTCACAAGCTAATCCCTGCTTAACATGTATAGTATTGAATCATTTGTATAGTGCCTTTCACCATTGGTATGGTCCCAATGCGCTGTAGTTTGAACACCCTCAGGGGACCGAAGTCCAGGTATGAGAAAATGTGAGAAGTGCTAGTATGCAAGTGTGAATAATGGCCAGTATGAAGCTATGATGGGGAGGCCATGTCCCTGCTAGCTACCCATGTCGAGCCGGCATGTGGATGGGTGGTGAAAGGCAGTCTAGAGGGGTTATGCAATAGCCGGTTAATTATTATGTGTGCAGATATACATCGAATTTGTCATGAAGAATAGCTGCATTCCTATGGCAGAGGTATTGTTCGAAGTGTTTTTGAGTGGTGTAGGATGGCAGATGCGTGCGGGTCTGCCGCTGTGCCTGCAGCTAAAGTTCCAAAAACATGGAGTGCAACAGGTTTAAGAAGCAATGGCTGTGACTTAATGAGTCCCTCATTGCTCTAGCTACATTCAACGTTCACCTAGAAGCTTTGCACTGGCTACATTCCCCCCGCACCTAGATACCATGCACTGGATAGATTATATATACATCAAAATACATCTAAGTGCAAAACACTGTCTGCCCCAAAATACATCTAAGTGCAACACACTGACTACCCCCAAAATATTTCTAAGTGCAACACAATGCCCGCCACAAAAGACAGTGTAACACACTGCCTGCCCCTAAAATACATCTAAGTGGAACATATTACCCACCCCAAAATACATCATAGGCTAGCCTTCACAAATGCAATACATAGGCTAACCATCACACGTCTTCTAAATGCAATACGTAGGCTAACTTTCACATTTCTTCTAAATGCAATACAACACCAAATCCAAGAGCACAGTGCAGGACAACAATGTCATTAGTAGGTGGTAGTAACATCTTTGACTCCACACTCTCCTTCTCTCCTCATATATCTGACGTCTCTAAGAAGTCACACTACCAGCTGCACCTCCTTAGAGATATTGTTCCCTTCCTCTCCTTCCCCCAGAAGCTCACTGTCTCCCGAGCCCTGGTTCTCTCGAAGCTGGAATACTGTAACAGTCTCCATCTTAATCTGCCTGCCTCCACTCTCCGCCCTCTGCAACTCATCCAGAACAGAACTGCGAGACTTGTCCTTGGCCTCAAGCCCAGGGACCGTATCTCTCCAGGACTGAAATCTCTACACTGGCTCCCAGTGGCTGCGAGGATTAAGTTCAAAACCCTCTGCATTGTCCACAAGGCCTTCTGGGGCCTAAATACCTGCAACTCTCTCTTCCTAAATATCTTCCTTCCCGAGCCCTTGGCTCATCCATCTCCAACTCCCTCAGGGTCAGCCGCTTCTCAAAGCAACAAGCTGGGGGTAGATCTCTCTCCGCGGCAGGAGCCTCCCTCTGGAACAGCCTTCCTGCCTCCCTGAAACTTGAGGAGAACCATCTCCGGTTCCGGAAGCACCTCAAAACCTTCCTCTTTGCTTCGGCTTTCTCTCTCCCTCTCCCCTGCTAAATTCTTCACTAAATTCTGCACCAAATCTGAAACTTGGCCACTCTCACTGACCTCGGTCCTGGGCCCAGCCACTCTGCACTTGCACTGCCTCCCTGGCAACCCCTGCACTGCGGGACTGTCTCTGTATCCCTACAGCCCCCCCCTTCCCAGCACTTGTCTGCACTTGCCACCAGCTGGCCCTATTTATCTATCTATTTATTTCTATTCTACTTACCTTGTACTGCACTTTTCCCTTCCCCCTACCCCTGCACTTGCGCGGTCTGAATGACACCCGGCCTAGTAGGATCGTTGTCTGTCCTCCCCCTGTTCCCCCCCCCTCCCTGCCTCGTCGCGCCTTGAAACACTTGTGTATAGGCACGTTACAAATGCCATATCATATCATAGGAGGGGTAGAGTTTTACCAGAGCACAGTCATGTCTGTGCTCCCCGCTAATACCACCTTGCCTGTGTGTGGCTGTAGGGTGTCCTGCCAGGCGTCCATGCACGAACAGGATATTGGAATTGCCCAGAGGTGAACTGCCCTTTGCCTCTGGCCCTTAGTCAGCTGCCCTGGGAGGGCCCTGAAATGCAGCTGGTCACGTAGGGTGGAGGGGGAGGACCAATGAGAACTGAATTAGTGGGCAGTGGGGACGGAGGGTCAGGGAGTATATGAGATGAATGGGAGATGACAGAGGGAAGCCGTCAGAGAAGGATGCCAAGACAAAAGGAAAGGCACACCTGACTGCCTTAGCCAACTGCTATGGGGTTGGGTGGGCAATGGAAGAAAGCAAGAAACAAAAAAAGGACTACTATACAAAGACAGGGAACTAGCTGCAGACCAGCTAAATAAACAGACTGGGAGTAAAGTAAAAACACACACACAGATTCCTCCAAGAGCACCAACTAGGCCAAAAAACGGATGGGAAATCAAAGTAAAACGCACACAGCTCCCTCCAAAGAGCACTGAGCATACCCTAGAACTCCTTACCAAGTGGCTGTTGTGCCAGATGGCTGCAGATTTCACACAGCCCATTCTGTGCAGGGCTTCATATGGCCCCAGGATTGACAGCCCTGGATCCACTTCTCAGGGTTCTGATCTGAAAATTGCATGTACAAAATCAAAGTGGTGGTGCACTTGAATATGTTTTCTAGTCGTCTGCCAATTCTTTGGCAGTGACAGTGCTGAGTGAATTTGATTTGGGTAACCCAGATTTTTACCAGCGTGGAGTATTCCAGCACTGGCCCCCTTTGTCATTAAGAATGTCCGCTGACCAGCCCAACATGCCACCTCATAACACTTCGGTACACAACTGCACTAAGGCCACAATGTGCAGTGCACTGTGTAAGACAGTGTTGGGCCGTGGAATGCAGGACCACAGAATCACAATGTCCTTGGTATGGTTCACTCTCGCTTTTCTACACATGTCCAGTTCTTCTCCTTCTTGGGCTTCATTGTAGCATCTAGCTCCCATCTGCTCACACTGAACTGCTGCGTCTGCCGCTTCCTTAATGGGGGCCACTTCATGTAGTCCAACCAGCTGTCGAGGTTTGAGGCAGACTCCATGGCACCAAAACCTGTACCTGGGGATCCTCAGAAAATCCTGCTTATTGCCAGTATTGCAAAGACAGAAATTCATAGGTTCAGTAATCTAGTGTTTTTATTGCACATAACTATCCTGTACTTGGGGCTAAGAAGTGGTGGAACCTTCTTCCAGATGAATCCCTCGCCAACTGGACCAGCCATCTTCAGCAACACTGATTGAGATTTTAGCTGAGATCACTACTGATGTAAAATGTGGATATTATGTGGAACAGTGTTATCAGAACAGGTGAGATTAATCACACAATAAAAGGCTTTCAGTGTGTTTTGGAAACATTCCCAGTATTGGCTTACTTAGTGGACGCAGGTGCATCTGAAGGAAGATCTTTAATTAAAAAAAAAGCTCCTCCCACTCAAAGAGCACAGTTGAGTGCAGTTGGTGAGCTCCTGAGGCGTGCTGAAGCCTTCGTCTGCGAGTACCGTTACGCTCCCCTCCTCCAACTTATGATAGTCTCAATGTACAAAACAAATTTCAGAATTCTTTCTAAAAGAAATCAAGTATTACGGCTTGACTAAAAACCCTGAAACAGGTTGTTCTAGATTCCTCCCAACTGTGCCAATTTTGGATGAAGGAAACGTGGACTCTCAGGGACAATTCAGTACGTGGAAACAGGCGGAGTCAACTCCCCCTATTACTAGGTAGTCTCAGAATTGGCACCAAAGCTAAACCTGTAGTACAGATTAACCTCACATCAGAAGAAATTAGTGGGTCAAATAAGAAAAGCCGAGGACAAAGCATTCCTAGATGCATGTCCGAGTCTGGAGCAGGAGAATAGATCTGCTTTGATGGGTGCAAAATCACTGGACGTCTCCCAATATCTGCTGAAACGTTTGTCACCAGTAAGACCGTCTCCGGCGATCTTCAACAATGATAGCGCCTCCATTTTTTACGCTGTTAATATGGACAGCCTCCTACTATCGACAACAAAAAAGGAGTTTGAGAGTAATACGCTTGGAGCAGGATTTCCTATGTAAGAAACGTGCGTCCCCTGCACACTTTGTATAAGGCCTAGGCCCAGTGCTTTAAGTGGGCTGGGGCCTGCCGGGGCTGGGCCCCGCCAGTCTCCAAAAAATGGGGCTGAGCCGGGGCCCCCCCCCGGTCCCACCACGCCATGGCAGGACGCATTATCCCACCACAGCCGCGACAGGAGATGCGCCCGCCAGTGTAACGTTAGGCAAGTGGACAGAAGTGCCAGTCAGGCACAGCGTCGCTGAGGCTGGCTGGCACTTCTGTCAGTCACTGTAACTTCCCTGATGACCCCCCATCTGGGGGGTCATCAGGGAAGTAACAGTTCCTTTGTTTGCCCTCCCCAGGTCACTGACCCTCTGTGAACCTGCAGGCTCCATGATCTAATATGTAGATTAGATCATGGAGGCCGCGGGTTCCCAGAGGGTGAAAGACGCCTCGGGCTCAGTGATCTCTGCTCAGAGCAGCGATCACTGAGCCCGAGGTGCCTGTCGCCTTTGGCAAATCTTTATAAAAGATGCCTTGAACTGTGTACGTTTCAAGTCATCTTTTATAAACGTAGAAATATTTCTACGTTTATAACAGACGGCTTGAAACGTACACAGTTCAAGGCATCTTTTATAAAGCTTTGTGTACGGACAAAACCACCTTGGGTTTTGTCCGTCCTCAACGCTTTATAAAAGATGGCTTGTACGTTTCAAGCCATCTTTTATGAACATAGAAATATGTTACAAATGTCTATGTTTATAAAAGGTGGCTTGAAAAGTACACAAACCATAGTAAGGTAAGCACACAAGTGTGCGTAACTTACTAAGGTTTGTACACTTTCAAGCCACCTTTTATAAACATAGAAATATGTAACATTGCTATGTTTATAAAAGAAGGCTTGAAAAATACACAAACCATACTAGTACGCATACAAATATATAAATGCTCTACTACATTTATATATTTGTGCACCCTATTATGATTTGTGCACTTTTAGGCCACGCCCACAGTGGATGCCACACCCCCAAACGAGCCCCCCCCCCCTCAATTTCTTACCCCACTTAAAGCACTGCCTAGGCCTAAATGTGTATTTGAATGGGTTGCTCCATTATTATAGACTCCAATATAGAAGCTACTAACCAGACATTCATCTTACTCTGGACAATGTTTATGTTAAGATTTGACCATTTGTGACCTCATGCAAACAAGGTCATTTAGAAAAATAGTACAGATATTTGAAAACTTTTGAATTATGTTAAAAAACATGTTTTTTTTATTTCATATTTGATGCAACTGGCCCAACACGTTTCGAGTTTGTATCACTGTTCATCAGGGGCATACATTTTCATACACTTTTCTACAAGGAAAGAAAATATTTGAATATACATTAGATATCTCCACTTGTGTCTCTTCAACTCATATTTAGATATATTTGGGAACAAACCTTCATCACATTCAAAAACTAACAAATGACGCCAGTTTGGCACATAACCGGTCTATTTATAACAACTTTTTTAACACAAAGCCAAATCCAAGCACCTAACAGTTGAATCTGCTTCTAGTGGTATTCAGCCCCACCGAAGGGACAGCTGATTTTGTGAAAACAATGGAGTTTTCTCATAGTTCCTGGTAATTTAGGGCTGCTGGTTTGATACTTAAGCAAAGGAAGATCGATGGTAGACACTAGTGTCATATTCCTATTTAGTAAAGGATTTGAAATGCTTACCTATGTGGTACTGGTCATGCTCTTCTACTATAAGCTTGCTGATAATAAAAACCTTGTGTCCTAAGTGTTCGGCCACAGTTATCTGTGAAGCCTGTAGAGGTGAGTCCTATATTAATGTCCTAGTTTAAAAAAAACTCTGCTGGCAACTCAACATTAAATCCATAATGTGATGGTACACTTACCAAATGAAAATGGGACACAGCATACCCAATCTCCGAAATACAGAGAGGGTAGAGAAGTGGTTAAATTCCTAAAAACTCGAGCACTCTGGTGGAAATATGTTGTCAATTTATGTACTTAATAGCAGCTAATGCTTGGTTCTAAGGTTGAAAGACAAATGGTAATGTATTTAGAGTCATTATCCCCAATTCTACCCGAGTATGTAAGCACAATATTGTGCGGCTAACTTACTTGTTTTAAGAATGTGAGTACAGATCCCAACGATTTCTTTATGCTGGCTAATCAGCCTCTGGTCATTAGTGGAGAGCAGGAGGTGCCACCCGTTTGTGACCCTGGGTTCCAGTCCCTAGTATCAAAAAGTGATCAAGGAGTATCTAGAGATTAAAGGATTCTCCAACGAGTCCCTTATTCACTTACTTGTATTATTTCTTTCTAAATAGGAGCCTTGGAGGAGCTTCTTGGAACATCCTGGTTGAAGACATCAGGAGCCGCGTCTGCCATTTTGAGGAAAAGGGCCTGTTTTTATACGTGTACGTGTGGGTGACATAATTCGCGCATGCGCGGGTGATGTCAGAGTTGTTGATGTTCTTAATCCTGAGTATCTCCATATCGCGAATGCGCGAAATGTCAAAAGAACCCGGTCAAATAATCAAAGAGGTACGGTTGTACCCTTGAGATGGCAGAAGGTCTAGACAGTTAATATTTTTCTAAAAAATAATCCCGACTGGGAATATCAGTCGAAAAAGGTGCCAAAAGGTGGGGTATACATATGGAGTATATTGATGCTACTCATGAAAATACAAACGTAGAGGTTAACAAATGTAGGGGAGGGAGGGTCTAAAAAGACCCTCCTTGCCTACATCCCTCCCCAGGTGAGAGCCATGGCTCATTGGGCGCGCTTCCATACTGCCAGGGCCCAGGCGGTGGGGGGGCTCGCCTACTGAAGACATTGCTCATGTGTTGGATTCAGAAAGGCCTCAGAAACGAATTTTGTCTAGCAAAGATGGTGTGAGCTCTGCACACTGCAGCGCGGCCCCCACCCTTGAAAAGTTTCAACTATCCCTGTCGCTGCAACACCCTGGCAGATCCGCTGAGAGCCCGTTCTCACGAACAAGGCGGACATGAGGTAGTGCAAGATACGTACACTAACATTTCACCCTCCACAGCGTACCATCGCTCCCGGCTTAACCCAGCCTGAAGGCCTAAGCGATGAGAAAGAACTGCAAAATGATCATCAGGTGGCTGAAAACCCCCAACATATTAATAACAAGACCATCCACAAAACATGTATGCTTCCCCGTAACCCCTCCGCCATCACGAGACCCTGCCAACTGCACAACCATGATCCCCCATGGTCCTGAACGATACAAGAACCCACACCCTTACAGTGGGATGTAAATAATGGAAAAAATGGTCAAGGGCTGTTTGCTAGGTGTGTCACTGAAAAACCGACACTCCAGGACCCTGTGCTATAACCGTATTAATGCTGCTAGAATACAAGAGAGAACGAATGTAATAGTGAAAAGGGCTCGTGTGAGAATGTATGTATCATGTGTCCACGCTTCAGCCCCATGTGCGCCGCTACCGTCACGCACAGCGGTAAACAATCTCCCATGTGCTCCACCAGCCTAAGGACTACCTCAATAATTACAATTGCATATACATATCGCCAAATGATGTAGTTGTTTAAACGTAGCGTATGAATAAGTTGCTCAGACTGGGCACATTCAAAACACATGTAGTAAAAATGAACTGGATGTTATTAAATGATTTCAATAAGTGTTATAAAATGCTGTTATAGAATGTTTAGACGTTTGGAGAATTCTCGCCTGTAAAGTAGGCAACACACGAGGAAAATGCTTTTGAGATTACACGCAAGGTCATTCCCCCTCCCACGGCAGAAGGCTGCCCGGCAAGAAAGCAGAGGCCCGCGCCACACTCCTCCACCTCCCCCGACCAGACTGGAGCCGCTTCAAAGATTTGTAGCCCCCTCTGTATCTCCCAAGGCCACTGGCCGCCACCTGCGTTATTTACAACGTGGCAGTAAACCTCTGCTTGACTACACTGACCCACCAGCGGCCCCTCGTAAACCCCACAGTCCCCCGGATCACGTCAAGACGTATGACTCGGGGTAAACCAGACATCTAACACCATCATAAATACGGCAGCCCATTCATAATAACTTCTAACAAGACAGACTGACGTATACTGCCCATCCCATGCCCCTAGATCAAGCCTCCCGACCTATGATACCGGTCAACAGGACACAGGTAACCATGCCCTGACAGACGACCACCAGACCACTGACAAGGTACATTCCTCCTGTGTTGCGTTAACCTGTAAGATAACCTATCGAGAGATTTACTAATGAGAATAATATTGCAAAGCTAGAATGACTGCGGTGTGCATGGCCTAGGGCAAACAAGTCAAGAAAGGTATTCATCTCTGCCACAGGCCACAATAACACCGCCCGGATGAACTCAAGCCGACCTGCCAAGCCCAGCCCAACCCACGAGGCTGACCAGTGACGTCTTCCAGTCAAGACCAACCACACCACAGCTGCACCTATAGTTAGTCGTCGCCACCCAATCCCCTTGAGTTTGTGCCCCCTATAGCATGTAGGTTTTTGGTGACGTTTTTTGTAAATATATACGCCTGTCTTTGCTATTGTCAGACAGAGCGCTCTCGGAGTCTGCAGAGTTCTTTGCATGCCCTATTTGATTGATAAACTTCCACTTAAGCTCACCCGCACTCTGTCTTGGCTTTATTCCCACTTTGGGAGTGTACATTATTTTCTCTCCTTGCGGGGAGGATCGTGCTGGCTGGGGACGCTTGCTTTCAGTGGTGACCCCGATAGCATGATTATTTTTGCATTTTTCTCCTAAAACCCATCAATACCGTCCCCTTTTGGCACGAGAATCTCCGGTCAAAAAGGGATACGCACGGTGCGCCGGCTCCGGGAGGTTGCCCGCCAACGGCGACCGGTACACTAAGAAGTGTGCACTCAACAGAGAGGGTACGGGATCCCGGTTGAAAAATCCCCTTTGAGTACCGCTCGCCGGAGCCGGGGCTGACTGTTGAGCGGACGGTAACACTGCCTGGACGGACCCAGTTTCGGAGACTATCGGTTCAAGACGGGTACGTGAGTACTGAGTGCGAGTGATCATAAAGGGAGTGGGAGAGGAGATTTAGAAAAGGGGGACGAGAACGGGTAGAAAGAGGGGAATACGTAGGTCTACTAAGGATCATTTTAAACTTTCTTTGCTTTTTTCTTTTGCATATGGCCATTAGGATCAAGAGGTGAATAAGAGATAGAAGTGACGGGAACCTAGCTCCTCGAGGGGGTAGAAGGCGGCGCCGCATAGTGCTATCTTGACTAGTACTGGGAATATGTGAAGAAGTGAATAATGAGATAAAAGTGTCTGGCATAGGGGGACACGGAGAATATATTAGTGACTGCTATTTTTTCTATCCTTTTTTCTTTAGGGGTGGGGGGGAACAATAACAAGCGAGCGTAATACCAACGATAGAGATAAAGTAAGAGACAGAGAGGTCCACTGCAGAAGTAGAGATTAAAACTAGATGAATATATGCATATGTTTATGAATACAACTGAATAAGACGGATAGGGACAGCCGGCCAGGGAGGAAAGGGAGGGCAAAGTGAATTGTGAAGAGAGTGTTGCAAAGAGGTGTGTGCACACCGTATGCGTCAGGAGATATTTTGGTGTTATGAGCGTGTAAGGTGATCACACATGTGTAAGAGTTTAATGGTTGTAATACTTGTAACAGGTTGAAGCTTCACGAAAACATAAATGATAAGAGGAATGAGTGTGTACCCCTTTAATTTCTGACATAGTGTTGTCGAGATCACTGATTGGTTTGCTTTTGTATGGGCCCCCACCAAGACTATACTAGAGTATATGTTCGGCCATTGTTGTAACAAAGACAAAAACACATATTGGTGACGCGTTCATATTACGATCTTGAAATACCCACAACTAAACCCATACCAGAAGGGTACAAAGCATGGGGGCAGAAACACCCTTATCGCTTATTTGCAAAAACCTGCCGGGGTATGCGGAGCGGATTAAGAAGTACCATGACCAGTGGGTCACAGAGTTAAAGGGAGAGGGGTTGCCCCAGATATGGCCAGAAGGGGGATCATTTGACAAAAGTGTCCTGGATATGGTAGTGACGTGCATTTGTATAAAGTTCAAGGGGAAACAGTTGCATAATAGGAGAGAAATACTAGACCTCTGGAGGTTATTTGAAGAGATACCACCGCCCAAGGCCCCAGCAGTGAACCCTGACCTACCATCCACCACTAACAATCCACTAATGATACCAAGAGACGGTAAGGTGCCGCCAATTGAAGAACCACAAGTAGAGGTGTTAAGTCTGTACCCGATATTAAATAAACCCGTGCCCGCGCAAGGGTACAGCGATCCCACTTATGTGCCTCCCCCGACAGCAACTACACCCCAACGACCAACGGCTCCCCCGCCACATGAAAACACGAGAGAACGAACCCAAACAAGTGCACATAGAGTGGATATAGAGAAATTGGCAGACGATTTAGAATCAAGGCTCTCAATAGCAAAGGATGAGCTTTCAAGAATAAAAGACATATGCGAACGCACAGCACTTACTCCAGCAAGATCAGGACGCACATCTAGAGCGCCGAGTGAGAGTAGAACAATTGAAGATGGGTGGAAGAAAGGTGAAATACTGTTTAGAATAGAGGAAGAGCCAACACGAATAATAGAAGTGGGAACAATAGAAGGAAGTGCTGGTGATGTAGAACGGCCTACAGAGAACAGAGAAGAACTACTGTGTGATATCAGGGGTGACATGGAGGAGAGTGACAGGTTGAGTATGGCGATAGGAGGGGAAAGTGAGGAGTTGGATGGTGCGGGCTCGCTGGGAACACTGGATGATGAATGGACGGGACGGTTAAGAAATAGGGTGGGGAAGATGGCGTCATTGGGGTCAGCAGCGGCCAAATTGGGTGCAGATACGACCACAAAAGGAAAGTTACAACTCCCACTGATACATAGGGGAGGGGGGAGACCAAATTGACCGCTGACGAGGGAAGAGGGCAGGAGCCCCCCTCCTTTCCTGCAGCCACAAGCAGGATCACGCGAAGTAAGTGCAGCCCATTGCACTACACGGCCTGCCTGACCGTGTCCCTCCTGCATGCCTGACCTGCCCATGCCGGGCGCGACGCGGCACCACAGCGAGGCTGAGCCTCGATCCGGCCCATAATTTACTTCCTGCATCCGCCGGCAGGCGGATGCGCCGGCCTTGTACGAAGGCCGTACAAAGGCCCTGTTTGCGCCCGTTAGCGGCCTGGAGCGGTATTGAGCGCCTCCAGAAATACCCATAGACAGACCCAGAATTGCATCAGGACATCAAACCGCCCGTTCTCTGCATGCCATCGCTGTTGTTTTTACCATCCAATCTCGGAGCATGTATCTGCAAACACCTGCATATAAGGATCACAGCACGAAGGTAAACCTATAGGCAAACGTTCAATAGTATCCTTGTAGCTGCCCGATTGTCCCTGCATCCCCGCCCAAGACTACTTTCACAACCTCACCCTCCCATCGGCTGATGTACCGCATTTCTGCTATTGTGATTTCTCTAAATGATCTGCTCCTCCATAGTAGTACTTATTGTGGCCTATGGTCATGTCCAACCTCCCTCTGACTTTACTGAGCTTAGCATTGTGCCTTATGGTCGCCAGTCGACCCCATTTAACCTAAACCGAGCCTTGTGTTGTGCCCTATGGTCGCCATTCGACCACATTTAACCTATGCTGAGCTTAGTGTTGTGCCTTATGGTCGCCAGTCGACCACATCTAACCTATGCTGAGCTTTGTGTTGTGCCTTATGGTCGCCATTCGACCACATTTAACCTATGCTGAGCTTAGTGTTGTGCCTTATGGTCGCCAGTCGACCACATCTAACCTATGCTGAGCTTTGTGTTGTGCCTTATGGTCGCCAGTCGACCACATCTAACCTATGCTGAGCTTTGTGTTGTGCCTTATGGTCGCCATTCGACCACATTTAACCTATGCTGAGCTTAGTGTTGTGCCTTATGGTCGCCATTCGACCACATTTAACCTATGCTGAGCTTTGTGTTGTGCCTTATGGTCGCCATTCGACCACATTTAACTTATGTTGAGCTTTGTGTTGTGCCTCATGGTCGCCATTCGACCACATCTAACCTATGCTGAGCTTTGTGTTGTGCCTTATGGTCGCCATTCGACCACATTTAACCTATGCTGAGCTTAGTGTTGTGCCTTTATGGTCGCCAGTCGACCACATCTAACCTATGCTGAGCTTTGTGTTGTGCCTTATGGTCGCCATTCGACCACATTTAACCTATGCTGAGCTCAGTGTTGTGCCTTATGGTCGCCATTCGACCACATTTAACCTATGCTGAGCTCAGTGTTGTGCCTTATGGTCGCCATTCGACCACATCTAACCTATGTTGAGCTCTGTGTTGTGCCCTATGGTCGCCATTCTACCACATCTAACTTATGTTGAGCTTTGTGTTGTGCCTCATGGTAGCCATTCGACCACATCTAACCTAAACTGAGCCTTGTGTTGTGCCCTATGGTCGCCATTCGACCACATCTAACCTATGCTGAGCCTATGTTGGACCTGCTGCACCCTAGGTATGCTTCATTAGTGAATGCTAACCTACTTATGCCTCGTTAGCGAATGCCTCACCCAGTCCAGCTGTGCCTTGCTACTAAATTGCCCATTTGTGCCTTGTTAGTGAACGCCCCACCTAGCCTATATGTGCCCCGCTACTGAACGCCCATATGCACCCTGCCTTTGAACATCCATTTGTGCCGTGCTAGTAGTGTACGCCCCACCCTGCCTATAGTCCCAAGCACCCACGTGCATATATCTGGACCCACTAAAAATGCTGCATCCTTTATTGCACTACAGCACTATAGCTGTTACTCTAAGTTTTATCACCATGACCCAAGACCACCTTACGGCATCTCCTGCCTTGATATCAGACCCGGCCTTACATACGCTGCCCAACATAGTGACTAATAACCCTACCAACTCTCTACCAAATAATATTAGTACCAGAGGTGAAACCCTCACCTCCCTCCCACGCACTTTACTAGACAGAAATCTTATACTTCGCGCAAGACTCACACAACTTTATGAACCACCTAGAAGAACCTTACCATCAACCAACCTAAAAACAAATTACCCACATAAACCACACCAGACGGTAACAAATACCACTACTATCAAAACACAAAAGTCCAAAACCTCAGATACCAACACAACTACCCCTAGCCAAGCAAACATGCCCAAAGAGACGCTAGTACTCAAAGGAGCACTCCTGAATGCGAGATCCCTTGTCGCCCATGCCCTCGACATAGCCGACCTCATTACAGAACACAATCTGGACTTCCTGGCAGTAACCGAGACCTGGCTACATAACGCAGCCGGACCATCTCTAATGCTAGCTATTCCAGAAGGCTACACCATAACAAGACAAGATAGGGATGGCACACGAGGTGGTGGAATTGCCATCATTTCCAAATTGAGCCTCTCTTTCAGAACATCCCCTCCTCAAACCCTACAATCCTGTGAAAATATCTCGGTCAAATTCCAGATAAATAACATACAAACCCTCACCATCCACCTAATTTATAGACCCCCAGGTCCTCTCGGTACCTTCGACGAGGACTTGCATAGCCTGATCACCAACAACCTTAAACCTACCTCCCAGCTTCTATTATTAGGAGATTTTAACCTTGGCTTTAATGACCCTATGGACAAACAAGCCTCAGACATAGCCAATACCATCAATGCATCAGGCCTGTCGCAGAAAGTCAACAGACCCACTCACTCCAAAGGGAGAACATTAGACTGGATAGCAGATTACAACTGCACAGCTTCCATCACTTCCATCTCTCCCCAATCATGGACAGATCACTCTTGTAACCTTTAACCTATCCACAGCCAGACCCTCTCCGACGGTCCCATTGCTAGCACCGCCTTGTCTAACCAGAAACAAAAAGAGTATTACAGCGGATAAAGTCATCCCTGCCATCCTACCCACGTTAAACGCTCTATCGGACAATCTAGACCCTAGTACTCTAGTTGAAGAATATAACAAAATTATGCTCAACACATTGGACAAAATCGCCCCGCTCAAACTTAGAAAAAGCAAACCCAAAGCGCACCTTAACAAATGGTTCACTCCCCAATTGAGAGATTTACGACTCCTAAAAAGAAAAAGTGAAAACTCCTGGAGACTATGTCCCTCCATCGAAAATAAAGTAAAACTAACCTCCATCTCCTCTCACTTCAAAAAAGAAGTGAACCTTGCCAAAAAGAACTCCTATGATGAACGTATCACCAACTCTAATTCTAGCATGAGAGAACTCTTTGCCATACTGAAGGAATTAGAGTCACCAATAGCCATACCAGACTTAGTTACCAAGGATAAGACCTGGTGTACAGATATTCAAAATGCGCTAGCAAATAAAATCAATACACTTCAAACCAAAATACAACAAAAAAAAGACATGCTCAACCTTCAGCACTACCCTAACACCTCTACATCTAGTATCCCACCAGAGGCTAACAACAAATTTCAATTCTCCAAAACATCCCCACTAGAAGTAGAAAAAATCATTCTCTCACTCAAACCTTCTAACTGTAAGGGCGATACTTGCCCAGCACAGTTAATAAAAGACGCTGCCAGAGACCTCTCACCATTCATCTCTAAATTAATCAATGCCTCCTTCACATCAGGCACTATCCCAGCCAACTTAAAACATTCCTGGGTGCTCCCACTTCTCAAAAAACAGACCTTAGACCCACTCATCCCAACCAACTACCGCCCCATTACCACTGTGCCATTCCTCCTCAAAATATTGGACAAAGCTGCCTATATTCAGATACAAAAACACCTTGACCTGTATAAGCTCCTAGGAGCAAGACAATCTGGTTTCCGTCCACTTCATGGAACGGAAACCGCCTTAATTGATTTAAAGACGCAGGTCGACGAGCTGAGGGATGGAGGAGGAACAGCACTCCTGCTCCTACTTGATCTCTCTGCAGCATTCGACTTGGTCGATCACAAGGTACTCTGCAAACACCTGGATTCTGCTGCCCATTTCTCTCCTGAGGCCATCAAATGGCTCGAATCCTTCCTCAGCAAAAGAACTATGAGAGTTTTTTCCCCATCGGCCGCAGCTGACCCTACCCCTATATTATGCGGCGTTCCCCAGGGCTCCTGTGTCTCGCCTACCCTATACAATATCTTCACCAAGCCCTTGTTCGATGATCTAGACCTTCTGGGTATCACCTACACTAACTATGCAGATGATACACAGATTCTCCTCCCACTTTCTGGGGATCATAGGAAGGACTCGGAATTGGTGAATAGGGTATATCTCGTTATTCAAGCATGGATGGCCACACATGGCTTGTGTTTGAATGACGACAAGACAGAGTTGATAATCCTGGGAACACATATGAACACCAAAAAATTAGGTCAGGAATTCTCCTCCTTCAATATTGATGGAAATCCTATCAGGGTCTCCAAGGAAGTAAAAACCCTCGGTTTCTACTTGGATTCCACACTCTCTTTCGACAAACAACTAAAATCCTTGGCCTCCACCACCGCATACACCTGCAAACTGATAAGAGCAGGCAAACCTTTCCTCTCTAATGACAGTTGCATGATCCTGGCTAGAGCACTTATCCTCTCCAGGATCGACTACTGTAATGCCCTTTACAGTGGTGCCAACAAATTTACCATACAGAAACTTCAAACGCTCCAAAATAATGCTTTGCGAGCAGCGCTTGGCATAAACAAAAGAACACACATCTCCACCATTAGACGCCAACATAAATGGTTATCCACAAACCACAAAATTCAATTAAAAATTATCTCCCTGACACATAAGGCTCTTAACAACGCCGCCCCAAGCTACCTCACGAACAAAATGCAAAAAAAAAACCTCTACTAGACCTACCAGAGCTACCAATACTAACTGCCTGGTAGTACCTAGATTTAAACTTACCACGGTCGGTGGGAATAGTTTCCCTGTGAAGGCGGCCAAAACCTGGAATCTATTACCCAACAATCTAAGAGCAGACCAGCCGTACCCACTATTCAGAAGGAATGCTATCCAATATCTTATCTCCAACGACCACTAGACTTAGGCTTATAATATTCCCAGACCTGACACTTGTCCCTCTCCTCCTTCCCACGATATGTTATGCGTACCATCCTCTATGTAACTCATCGACCTGCACGATGATGGTCCTGCACATCTGTATACATTTGTATACTACTACTGCAACTTGTATATTTGTATAATTTGTATAATTTGCACAACTTGTATAATATCTATAATATCCATTACTGTATCTTGTATAATATGTATAACTTTTTACTGTATCCTGTATAATCTGTAACAATGTAAGTTTCGCATTATCCTACCTGCTGCGCCCTTCTACCTACGGGTCTGGAGCGCATTAGAAATAAAACAAACAAACAAATTATATCCCATGGGCGCAGATGGACAAGGCAAATTTGTTGAAGCCAATTACCCCCGTTGTCGGGAGGGGCAAGCAAGTGGATATATGCCTTTGAGAAACACACTGCTGGGGTGCCCCTAGCAATAGGTGATGTGAAGAGTTTGCTTGTGTCAGCGGTGGGAGACCAGGCCGACAGAGTGTGGGTAAAAGCTGGTTTCCCAGGCGTAACAGTGGATTGTGACCGCCATGATGGGGCGTCATTTAATACAGTACGTGCAAGGGTGTGGGATGCTCTGCGGGAAACGTTCCCAGATACTCCGGATTTACAGTCAGTAATGCAATGTACCATGAATGACGGGGAAGATGCTATGGATTACATTTTTAGGGTTCAAGAGATGTGGAGAGCGGAAACGGGCACGCCCTGGTATCAATCGACATTTTATTTCATTATCAAAAGAGGGCTCCCAAAAGAGGCGCAAAAGGCGCTCGATAAGATAGCAGGCATTGAGGCAAAGGGATGGCCAGAGATCCAGAGCATAATTGTGCACCATTGTAAGAGAATAAAAGAGCGGGAGAAGGAGGTGGCTCAGAGAAGATTGGCAGACGAGGCGAAGCTAATACAGACAAAGTTGGTGAAGGTCGCAGCAGCAGTAGCTGCGCTCCCACACGGCAGGGAGGGGGATGAAGAGGAGGAGGGGCAGATTGCAATACAAGGAAGGATGGCAGCTAATTGGGCTGGAGCAGGGCAGCGACAGTGGAACGAGCAGGAGCAGAGCGGAGGTCCGATGTGGCAAGAGTGGGCCCCACGAGGGGGAAGAGGTGGGTACAGGGGTCGAAGGGGTGGACAAGGGTACGGGGGGAAAATGGGTGGCAGGGTCCCAGAGGTCCACAAGGGAGTTGCTGGAATTGCGGGAAGTGGGGACATTACTCTAGGGAGTGCAGAAACAGACCAAACAATGGGTTCCAAGAGGCAGAACATTATGGTCATCCCCACCCAGGGAGCCCATATGGTCTCCCAATGGGACAACACCAACAACAGGGGAACTTCGGTCAAGGGCGTAATGAGCAACTGCAGGGGCATCAGTATAGAACACAGAACCACCCACAAAACAATGACACTATGCAGTACACGCCAGGTAACCCCTTCGCAACAACGGCAAATGGAGCCCCAGCCCCCGCACCCTACAGTGGTGTGTCAGTGGTTTCAGGGAGCTTCTTCAATCAAGGGGGGGCAATGAGACACCCCGCATAGGACAGCCCACAGAGAACACTTGCGTGTCCAGTCCTATCTACCACCTACGATGCATCAGAGGAACCATTTGTAGGAGCGCAGATAGGAGACAAGCAATTCATATTAATGGTGGATTCGGGAGCGGAGAAATCATGTATCAAAGAGGGCCGGTTCCCGTTATCTAACCGGAAGTTAGAGACTCAGGGGTTCTCTGTGGCTGTAATTGAAGTTCCTTACACAGAAGCATTGGACGTAACAGTGGGGGGCAAAACAGTGAAGGCGCCCTTACTGTATTATGAAAACTCTCCAATAAATTTACTGGGGAGGGATCTCCCGAGTAAACTGAATATGACCATATCGTTTACAGGGAGTGGTATAGTGTGCTCAACACCCTGAATATGCCCACTACGAGTGATGGCAGTAATACAGGGCCATACACTTACACAGGAGATAAGAGGATTACCCGAAAATGAGGAAATGTTTATTGAAGGCATAAAAACATTGGCCCTCATAATTCCCGAACTAAGGAGAATGGACTGGAGGATCCCAGCGGAATTCCTCTTCCGCCCCATAGTGTGCCCCGACATAGCTCCAGGGTCAAGAGTATCATTGGACTTGCACGCAGTACAGGTATCAGCCAAAAGAATATCTGTAATTGGAATTGACATGGAAGGATGTGAGTGGCGTACATTACTGTGTACAAATGCCAATATCCCTCTACGAGAGATATCAGATGAGGAGCTCTTTTCAGATGTAGAGGGGGATGGTGAAATAGTGATGGAACTAGCGATGCCCTACGACATCATGATCACAGCCAGGGAAATCCCCGCTCAACTAATGGCAGTGGTGGGAGCACCACCGTCATTTGTCGATGACATGAGGCTTGTACCAAATAACTTATGGACAAACGGCCCCCATGATGTAGGGCTATTACATGGAGTTCAACCTGTAATAATAAAATTAAAACAAGGAGCGATTCTGCCCCACGTAAAACAATATCCATTGTCCCGCGAGGCTGAAGGGATAAAAGAGACAATTGATGCGCTACTAGCACAAGGAATAATAGTGCCTTCAAACTCCCCATGTAACACATGTATTTACCCAATCAAAAAAAGCAAAGGGAGGTTCATGGAGGATGATACAAGATTTACGCCCCCTCAATGATGTAATCCAGAAAGAGTTCCCTTTGGTCCCGAACCCCGCATCAATATTATGCAGCACCCCAAAAACAGCATCACACTTCACGGTCGTTGACTTGAAAAATGCATTTTTCTCAATCCCCCTGGCCGAAGAAAGCAGATATTTGACAGCATTTACACTTGGGGGGGGGAAAAGATACGAACATTGCAGGTTACCACAAGGGTACTGTGAGAGCCCGAGCATATTCAACAGGATACTACATGAAGACCTAGGAAACTTATCTGTTGAGAGCACAGTAATTCAGTACGTAGACGATTTACTGGTCTGTGCACAAGATGAGGAAGTATGCAGAAGAGACTCAATAACACTCCTGACTCTACTGGCCAATAAGGGGTACAAAGTAGACAAGGGAAAGCTGCAATACTGTCTGGCAGAAGTCCTGTGCCTAGGGCAGTTAATATCAAAAGACGGAAAGAGAATAATACCAGACAGGGCAGAAGCAATAAGAGCAGTAGGAGAACCCACCACAGTGAAGGACATGCAGAAATTTCTGGGAATGTGCAATTACTGCCGAGCATGGATACTAGACTATGCGGCATACACAAGGCCCTTATTACAGGCGTTCAAGGAGGCACAACAGGAGAACAGAAAAATAGAATGGACAGAAGAAATGAGCACGTCATTCAAATCATTGAAAGAGTTAATATCAAGCGCTCCAGTACTGGCGAACCCAGATTATGGATGCAAATTTTACCTGTTCTCACACTGCAAAGGAACACTGATGACAGCTGTACTGACACAGAAAACATCCCTAGGTCACAAGCCCCTGGCTTACTATAGTGGCACTTTGGATGCTGTGATGCAAGGACACTTCGCGTGCGAGCAATCGCTCGCTGCGGCCGCGTTTGCAATTGAGAAAAGTGCCACGATAGTAATGGGATGTCCGGTAACATTGTTTGTGGAACACTCATTTGCAATACAAGAGGTCAAAAAGTACACTGACAGCACAGCGGGCAACAGCATATGAAATACTGTCCAGCGCAAATATCCATGTGGTGAGATGTAAGACAGTGAACCCAGCCACATTCATCACAGAAGCATGCACCATAGAGGACATGCAGGACCATGACTGTGCAACTTACACAGGTAAAAAAGGGGAGGACCCGGTAGTTTGTGAGAATGCCCTGAACGAGGGGGAGGTGTATTTTGTAGACGGGTCAGCATCAATTGACATGGACACAGGAGAGAAACATGTGGGCATGGCAGTGGTGAGATTAGAAAACGGTGAGTATGAGACATTAGTACAATACCGCCTCCCATCACATTTCTCCGCACAAGCAGCAGAACTGATTGCACTTATAGAAGCACTACATGCAGCCAAGGGTTGTGCAGTAACAATATACACAGATTCAGCTTACATGACGACAACAGTACACAGAGGCCTGGCAAGATGGGGGCGGAGGGGGTTTCGGCGAGCAGATGGAACACCAGTTCAACATGCAGAGTTGCTGAGAGAGTTGATTGAGGCACTACAAGACCCCACAGCGGTAGCAATAGTGAAGTGCCAAGCACATACATCCAACACAGATATCGTGTCTTTGGGAAACGCGGCAGCAGACGCCGCCGCCAAAGAAGCTTCTTTCAGAAAAATGAGGCAGGCGAGTACATGTTACAGCATAACACAAATGAAGATCTCCCAGTAGGATATAATATGATGCCTATACAACAAATAGAGTTACAAGAGGGAGCAAGTGCAGAAGAAAAATCAATATGGACAAAGAGAGGATGCAGCAAATCAGCAACAGATTTACTATGGCGGCAAGATAACTCAGGAAAATTGGTAATGCCAGTACAATTGTTGGAAATAGCGTTTCAGCAGCTTCACTTCCCTGCACATAATACAAAGCAGCACATTGCAGCAGAGATACAGGAAGAATGGTTCTTGCCCTGTCTCCAGGAGCACATATCACGACTAGCATTAGAATGCACATGTCAAATATACAACTCAGGGATGACACTACGTACGCTCAGAGGAACAATTCCAAAACCCATTGGACCATTCAGAGAGCTCCACATTGATTATGCAGATATGGGAGAAAGGTGTAATGGGGCACGTTAAATGATTGTGGTTGTGTGTCCATTCTCACGGTGGGTAGAGGCATGCCCATGTGCGCGTCCTGATGCGAAAAGTGCTGCAAAGTTCTTGGTTAGGGAAGTGTTCCCGCGCTGGGGAATTTGCGACGTGATTCGCTCAGACAACGGCACTCACTTTGTCAATGAACTATTCAAAGAAGTGACTACATTATTGGGAATAAAACATAAATTGTGTTCGATTTATCATCCCCAAAGTAATGGCGTAGTGGAAAAGATGAACAGACTATTAAAAGGCAGGTTATCAAAACTATGCTTCTCACTAAAAAAAAGAACTGGATCTACTGCTTACCACTTGCACTGTTTGAACTGAGAAATCAGCCAAGCAAAGACCACCATTTGTCCCCGCACGAGATCGTGACTGGGAGGCGAATGCATACAGCACATTCCCCTCTGCGCGAACGTTCAGATGCACACAGGAGCGCCGCGATATTGGGTGAGGAATTTACAGATTACTTAAAGAAATTAACAAAGGCAGCGCGCGTAATAGCAAAGCAGCTTGCCCCGCCCTTCACTAGTGAGGAGGGAAACACTACAGAGCCCGTCACACAGCCTGACAAACAGCTACAGCTGATGCCAGTTGAATTTATATATGTCAGGAGTTTTGTACGAAGATGGAATGCACCACGGTTCCATGGCCCATACGAAGTAGTGTTCTGCACGCCCATGGCAGTAAAAGTGAAGGGCCTCAAGTACTGGGTACATTTGACAGATGTACGAAGGGCATATAGCACTGCGCAGGTGGAGGTAGAGGAGGAGGCACAGACAACAGCAAACGATGAAACTGAGCAGAATGCCTGAACATGAACTTGCGTGTGTATGCAAAGTTGTAGAGATGGATGGCGAGTATAACTGTACTTGAAAAATATTTGTGTTTCGTTTTCCCTTTTTTGTTTTCTCACTTGCGAAGGTACACACACATATATATATATATATATATATATATATATATATACATATATATATACATATACATTATATATATATATATATATATATATATATATATATATATATATATATATATATATATATATATATATATATATAATGGACAAAGTAATGATTTTATTGAATGTCTACACCCTTGTCTGTGCATCCCACCCCTGTCACCCTACCCGCTTCCACACCCTGTCAAAGTTAATCTGGCACTAATGGTGCCACGGAAATGTTTACATGCATGCACTTAATGCACTTTTATATCTCAAACAGGAGCTACCATGGCATCTAACGGGCAGCCTGCAACGGATAGATTTGCTAGATTTAGACAATTGCTAACTGAAAGATGTATATATTCGTACGAGTGTGGATTATCAGTGTGCATTATATTGTTTTTTACATTAATGTTTGGCCTGGTAACATATTGGTTCATAGCGTTCATCTCTATCGAGATGAACGAGGGGGGAGGGAGTAACAGCACTCTTACTATTGGGACTAACTCAACTGCAAGTGTCAATACTAAAGAAGGTGATTTTTTGGTATGGGATGGAACCAAACTTGTATGGGGTTATTACACCACACCATCCACTGCTGTGATGTCGAAAACTAAACGCGTACAGGACGAAATGCAAAATGATACAATGTCCCGACCAGAAGTGTCTGATTACAATGCTCGCAGCTTGAATGACCGAAACTTATCTGCTATATCATGGTTGTATAGCGCCCCCACTAGCCAACCGGCCCCCATACAAAAAAATGATCTGCCATTTTTTGAAAAAGACGGGAATGAGAGAATGATAGCAGCACACAAGAAATTATATGAGGAGTGGGCAAAGGGGGGTGGGAATAAGGAAGGGGGGCCTACTTTGTCACTTGCTCAGGAAACCGGGAAACACATAAGGAGCAATAATAGCAGACGGAGAAGGGAGGCAAGCAGGAGGAGGTATGACGAGTACTATGGGCTAGGACTAGATAAGATGGAAGACCCGCGACACCCCCACCAAACAAATAAGTGGTATGCAGACATGAGTGCAACAGCCAGACAAACAACAAACGAGAGCTGCCATGTCTGCTCCCTCATTCCCCATGCTTCAGGCACACCCAAAGTGTTGTTACCCAAAGAATTGCCTATTGTGGATGCCCAATGTCTCCTTCATCTCACACTGTGCAGAATTAAGAACACCTTCCAGGCACATGAAGTCACTTTCAGGATGATGCAGAACGAGAAGACCTGTTACCCAAAGGCAGCTGGAGTGATATGTCTTAAAGAACCATTTTTTGTCATACAAGGGACACTTTTTTCTGATAACAAGTGGAAGGATGAAGAAGTAATGTGTAAAGCTGAAGCACTGAGGGGTGTGGCACCGGAGAAATTACAATGGATAGAAGAGACGTGCACACCAGTATGGAGTGAACACATTTCCAAACTGACATGGGTAACAGCCATTGAAAAACCCTTCAAGCTGCAGAGTGGGATAGACTATGAACTGTGTTTCAAGGGAGAGGGGAAAACGCTGATGGGAACAAAGAAGAATTGCAACAAAACCCTCACCATCCCAGATATGAGGAAAGGGACAGCGGCACTGATGGACACATATTGGGTATGCGGTAACCAGGCCTACCTGCACCTTCCCCAGTCATGGAGCGGCAGCTGCTCAATGGCCACACTACATTCGGCCCTAATGGTCATCCCAGAAAGCCACCTTGACAGCAACAAGCAAACACAAGGAAGCATCCAACAGAGTGCAGCCCAGCCTACTGCAGAGTCACATATCTATGTCCTGTCTGTCGGGGACAAGAAGGACGCACTAACCCGAACGAGACGAGCATCAAACTACATATCGAAGGCATCATCTGACTTGTTGGCACAGATCCCTGACAGGTATCGGCTATTCAGCTCTGCAGAAACATTCTTTGCCTCACTCGTCTCAAGTGTCCAAGCAAGAGCCAACGCAAAATGGCTCCAGATAACGCGCTGGGAGCTGATTCAGCTGGCAAATGACACTGAAGAAGGGTTCAATGTGATCAAGGTGGAACTAAGAGCTCTACGGCTGATGACCATGCAAAACAGGTATGTCCTGGACCTATTGACGGCAATGGATGGAGGTGTTTGCCGAAAAATAGGAAGTGCATGCTGCACTTTCGTACCTTCTGAAGACGCAGAAAACGGTTCCCTGTCCCATGTGATTGAAGCAGTGCACAACCTAGGCGAGAGAATGAAGATGGAGCAGAAGACAGCACATGGTTCGACAACATCTTTTCCTGGGTCCCCTCATGGCTTGGAATGACTGAAATTTTTGGTGCCAGCCGTGGTGTTCCTCCTCGTCATTTTTTGCCTGTGCCAGGTGGGTCTTCGATGTTGTGCTAGCGCAGTCCCTAACGGTGCAATGATGATGGTGACAATGGGCAACTCCAGTGGTACAATAAGAGCAACACAAGAAGCACATGTGCAAACAGGAACAGATAACACTCCCAGGTACCAGCTAGTGCCTATGTATCATGATAAGGATGTAGTAGACAAATTATGGCACACCACCATCAAAGAACCCCGTATACTGGAATGGTATGAGGAAGTTTGGGTAGATTTGGCAGGAGAGGACGGATGTATTTACTTGACCTGTACCCCAGACGAGTATGCTAGGAGAGGTGAGAGCTTGGGGGGGGGGGGGGGGGGGTTGTGCAGAGCATGGATGCCTATAAAAGGAACACCAGCATGGGAGGAGGCAGAGTTGGACGAGGCAGAGTGTAGGAGGATAGAGGCTTTGAAGTATTCGTTACTTAAGTAACGGAAGGGGGGAAATGTAGGGGAGGGAGGGTCTAAAAAGACCCTCCTTGCCTACATCCCTCCCCAGGTGAGAGCCATGGCTCATTGGGCGCGCTTCCATACTGCCAGGGCCCAGGCGGTGGGGGGGCTCGCCTACTGAAGACATTGCTCATGCGTTGGATTCAGAAAGGCCCCAGAAACGAATTTTGTCTAGCAAAGACGGTGTGAGCTCTGCACACTGCAGCGCGGCCCCCACCCTTGAAAAGTTTCAACTATCCCTGTCGCTGCAACACCCTGGCAGATCCGCTGAGAGCCCGTTCTCACGAACAAGGCGGACATGAGGTAGTGCAAGATACGTACACTAACATTTCACCCTCCACAGCGTACCATCGCTCCCGGCTTAACCCAGCCTGAAGGCCTAAGCGATGAGAAAGAACTGCAAAATGATCATCAGGTGGCTGAAAACCCCCAACATATTAATAACAAGACCATCCACAAAACATGTATGCTTCCCCGTAACCCCTCCGCCATCACGAGACCCTGCCAACTGCACAACCATGATCCCCCATGGTCCTGAACGATACAAGAACCCACACCCTTACAGTGGGATGTAAATAATGGAAAAAATGGTCAAGGGCTGTTTGCTAGGTGTGTCACTGAAAAACCGACACTCCAGGACCCTGTGCTATAACCGTATTAATGCTGCTAGAATACAAGAGAGAACGAATGTAATAGTGCAAAGGGCTCGTGTGAGAATGTATGTATCATGTGTCCACGCTTCAGCCCCATGTGCGCCGCTACTGTCACGCACAGCGGTAAACAATCTCCCATGTGCTCCACCAGCCTAAGGACTACCTCACTAATTACAATTGCATATACATATCGCCAAATGATGTAGTTGTTTAAACGTAGCGTATGAATAAGTTGCTCAGACTGGGCACATTCAAAACACATGTAGTAAAAATGAACTGGATGTTATTAAATGATTTCAATAAGTGTTATAAAATGCTGTTATAGAATGTTTAGACGTTTGGAGAATTCGCCTGTAAAGTAGGCAACACACGAGAAAAATGCTTTTGAGATTACACGCATGGTCATTCCCCCTCCCACGGCAGAAGGCTGCCCGGCAAGAAAGCAGAGGCCCGCGCCACACTCCTCCACCTCCCCCGACCAGACTGGAGCCGCTTCAAAGATTTGTAGCCCCCTCTGTATCTCCCAAGGCCACCGGCCGCCACCTGCGTTATTTACAACGTGGCAGTAAACCTCTGCTCGACTACACTGACCCACCAGCGGCCCCTCGTAAACCCCACAGTCCCCCGGATCACGTCAAGACGTATGACTCGGGGTAAACCAGACATCTAACACTATCATAAATACGGCGGCCCATTCATAATAACTTCTAACAAGACAGACTGACGTATACTGCCCATCCCATGCCCCTAGATCAAGCCCCCCGACCTATGATACCGGTCAACAGGACACAGGTAACCATGCCCTGACAGACGACCACCAGACCACTGACAAGGTACATTCCTCCTGTGTTGCGTTAACCTGTAAGATAACCTATCGAGAGATTTACTAATGAGAATAATATTGCAAAGCTAGAATGACTGCGGTGTGCATGGCCTAGGGCAAACAAGTCAAGAAAGGTATTCATCTCTGCCACAGGCCACAATGCCACAACAACACCGCCCGGATGAACTCAAGCCGACCTGCCAAGCCCAGCCCAACCCACGAGGCTGACCAGTGACGTCTTCCAGTCAAGACCAACCACACCACAGCTGCACCTATAGTTAGTCGTCGCCACCCAATCCCCTTGAGTTTGTGCCCCCTATAGCATGTAGGTTTTTGGTGACGTTTTTTGTAAATATATATACGCCCGTCTTTGCTATTGTCAGACAGAGCGCTCTCGGAGTCTGCAGAGTTCTTTGCATGCCCTATTTGATTGATAAACTTCCACTTAAGCTCACCCGCACTCCGTCTTGGCTTTATTCCCACTTTGGGAGTGTCCATTATTTTCTCTCCTTGCGGGGAGGATCGTGCTGGCTGGGGACGCTTTAACTTGTCATGACACTAATGGCAGTTGGTAACCCCATTTAAAGACAGTGACTCATGATGAAGGACAGATGTACATTCCAAGTATTAAGCAGGTATGTCTACCTAAAGAAGGATACCTCTATGAACATTATTTACATTTGACAATCTGATTACATGCGGACAAATCAAAAACATGTTTATCACTGACCCCAAACATGGGGGGGTACAATCTTGTACCTGGCCTGTTCACACCATCTTGCAGGTGTATATTCTTAATGACAGTCTAACATTAGACCAGTGGCCTGATCTCCTGTACCCCACATATATATTTTTAGTCATTGTCCCCATGGTGTAGAAGTTGGATCCAGTGATTCATCATTAGATTTATGATTTAAAACTAAGGTGAGGCGAGGGGATTAGGTGTTTTGTCATCAAGTTCTTTGTGTGTTAGGCACGTTACAAAAAAGGTCCTACATAGTACTCATTCATTCCGAGAGGCGCCATGGAGGCGTCATGCCGTCCCATTTATGGATCCAAAAAAGTTCCATTTGCGCTAATAGTTTTGGTAAGTTACCTACCCGGACAGTGGGTGTAGCACTTCCAAAATTACCATTCTCATCTGCGTGATGCTATGTTTTTGGTCCCTGTAATATCTGTAAACAGGAGATTTGATGTTCTTAGTCCTAATGCAGGGCTTATGTTCTGTCCACCTCTATTTTGCTTTTCTATTTGTTTTGCCCACATAGTATATACCGCAGGGGCAGCAAATAGCATAGATTACATTTTTTGTATCACAGGTTGCATAATGTTTAAGAATAATTTTCTTGCCTGTGTTGGGGTGTCTGACATGGACCCCTTTGATGATGTTAGTACAGTGTTGACAGTGAAGGCAGGCAAAAGTGGCCAATTTCTGTTGACTGAGGGTACCTCGTGTTTTTTTTTTGGTTTTCAGCTTTAATCATCTGATCTCACAAATTTCTTCCTCGCTTTTATGCCATAATTGGTGGATCTGGAAACAGTCCTCTCAAAGCATTGTCGGATTTAATCAGATCCCAATTTGTAAGTATAATCCTTTTCACTTGGAAGCTCTGACTTGAATATTTGAGCGTATGGATTTTTGTGTTACTTTGTAGTAGATCCTTCCTTTCTTGTGCATTTGTTCTCACAATAGCATTGCCAATTATTTGTAAGGGAAAGCCTCTGTCTAGGAATCTCTTCTTCATGATGTCGTATTCATCTTGTAATGTATCGATGCCCGATGTTATTTTTTTCCAGCCTAAGAAGTGGTCTATAGAGGAGATTCTCTTTCAGATGCTTGGGGTGGAAACTATTGTGGTGAAGGCAGCTGTTGACATTGGTGGGTTTTCTGAACATTTTAGTTTTGAGACCCAAGCCTGATCCTTCAATTGTTATGCCCAGGAAATTTACAGAGGATCTACTGATTCTCTGAAACCAACCATTCAGAAATTCCCAAAATTGGAGTAATTCATTTTCCGTACCAATCCATATTCCAAAGATGTCTTCTCTATATCGTTGCCAACATTTAATTTTCTCCTTCCATTATGGATTCTCCAATACGTAGGTAGTCTCAAATTGGTGCATAAAGATGTTAGCATACGATGGAGCCACCGATGAGCCCATAGAGGTTACAGCTATTTGCAAATAGTATTGTCCATTGTGTCTAAAGTAGTTAGAGTATATTCATCAACTCTATAGCAAAAACTTTGTGTATGTTGACATCTTGATTTGAAAGTAAGAACTACTCAAGTGATTCAATTCCCTCTTTATGTGGAATCGAGGTATAAAGACTGTTTACGTCCATAGTGAAGAGAATCAGGTTGTCTTCTGTCAAAATCATTGAGTTGATTATACTCAAGTGGGTAGTGTGCTCGAGGTAGGTTATGGTTTTTTGCACTAGTGGTTGTAGTGCACGGCAAGGTAAACTGATAGTGGCTGAAAGACGCTATCTGTTCCTGCGACTATTGGTCAAAACGGACGGTCATTGGTATTTTGATGGTTCTTGGGTAATCCGTAAAACACGGGTGTAACTGGATATTTCTGAATAAGGAAGTCTGCTGTTTTGTCTGTAATCCAGTCCATGTCTGTCGCTTTGCCCACCACCGTCTTAATGATGTTTTTATTCCCCAAGATTGGATCCCCATCCAGGGGCATATAGGTCCTGGCATCATTCAGAAGTTTTAGGCAGCCTCTGTTGTACAGAGTAGTATCCATCAAAACGAATGCACCACCCTTATCCGCCCGTTTAAGGGTTAGGCTATTGTCCTCAGCCAATTGTTTAATAACAAGTGATTGATGTTTACGGATATTCTGAAATTTGGGGGGTTCGTATTTTAGGCGCCTCAAGTCTTTGGTTGTTTTCAGTTTTAAAAAATTGATGACTGGATGATTTACCTGAGGGTGAAAGTTACTTTTATTCTAGGAATTTGGGTTTGGCCTCAAGTTGTAGGTTGCCCTCAATGTTGTTGGAAAGGACTTCTAATCCCATTTTCCGAATAAGCTTAAATAGGTTAACTTCTTCCAGGTATGAAAGAGACTACTAAATTCAATGTTTCCAATTGGGTTGTGGTCAAGGCTTTTGAGGAAATGTTGATGACTAAATGTTGTTTTATCTGTCTGAGCTTTCTTTTTTCCTCTTCTTGTCTTCTGTCCTCTAAAAAAGGTTGTTTTAGGGGGTGGGGGGGCGTGTAGATGGCCCAGCTACTGGTACTTCTTGTGGGCCTGTTGGAGGATTAGTGCTTGTTGTAGGTCTTTCTTCCAGTTCTCCAGTGGTTACCTCACTGCTATCTGTTTTATTAGTATTATAGGGTTGTCTTGGGGGTCTTGCTGTGGGTCTGCCATTGGCGCAGAACTCCTGCCAAGTATAGACGATGTCCCTTGCGTAGTCAACGTAGACAAAATATTTCCACCAGATGGCTCGAGTAATTAGGAATTGAACCACTTCTCTACCCTCTCTGTATTTCGCAGATTGGGTATGCTGTGTCCCATTTTCATTTATATGAGATATATATGAGATATATGATAGGTTATTTATAACGCGCTTAATACCCAGAGGTTTCTAAGCGCGGACCCAGGGATCGAACCTGTGTTGCTTCGTGTCATCTTGTTTCCAAGTCGAGCACGCTGCCACTGAGCTATCCTCCTGGGATTTGGTAAGTGTACCATCACATTATGGATTTAATGTTGAGTTGCCAGCAGAGTTTATTTTTAAACTAGGACATTAATATAGGACTCACCTCTACAGGTTTCACAGATGACTGACTGATCACTTAGGACACAAGGATTTTAATATCAGCAAGCTCATAGTAGAAGAGCAGGACCAGTACCACATAGGTAAGCATTTCAAATCCTTTACTAAATAGGAATATGACACTAAGGGGCCGATACATGGAACAAACGTGCGCCGAAAATCCCAGCGTAAGCAGGCGCAAGGTGGTGCAAGCGTGAGAAAGCAAGCGCACGTGCACGATTCAAGAAGGCGCTCCAACGCCCCTGCTGGGTTCAGCTTGAGCCTCTTTCTAGCATTACAGCTGGGTTCTGAGGGAAGCAATTCCAGAATTGAGTCTCCACATAGTAAGGGACCGCAACTTTAGAAGCTCCACAAACTCCACAGTGCCTGGAATCTAGGGATAGATAGGGGTAGCTAGCAGGAAGGATAGAGCCAGCCACAGATTGCCAACGGTATGGTAGACCAAGGAACATAAGACTTCAAATAGACAGCTCAAAGGATAAGGCAACATAAGGCACACACCCAGGAAGCACCACCCTCCTCCTCTGCCTTTTAAAGATTCCTACCCAACCAAATCTGCTAACTATCAGACCGTAGACCCACCCGCCCCTCAACCATGCCCCCGCAACCATAACCATAGACTGCTAAAACCACAAAGAAGCCCAAGGACAACTACAACCCCAACAAAACTCATAAAAGTGTCACTGGTGGGCACCCTACGACCCAAACACAATAACGCAAATGCATCAAACTAGAAGATTTGAAATGACCACAATATGCCACAACACAGAATGGGATTATGAGAGAGAAAACTGGGAGAAAGAATAAACCAAATGGAACCCCAAACAAAAACAGACAGCAACGGAACACACACCCATAAGCATGACAGAAAATAAAACACTAAAAAAAAGACAATCGTTATACCCAACACCATACCTCGCAATGGAACAACCACCAGAACAATTTACAGCCACCAACAATGCTATACAATCCAGCATGATACCAGGACCCCACAGGAAAAGAGTAGAAACACACAGAAGGAAGGGAAAATTACACCTTCACTCCATATATCACCAAAACTCTAGGGCACCAACAACAACGAGATACAGAAGAGGGACCAGAAGAAGTCAGGAACCCAATACGAAACCCAGCATATCTATTCAATGATGAAACAGACCCTACTGAACACATCTCAAATCCTGAGAGGAATGAGGAAACTCGCCAAGAAGACCACCATAAGATTAAATCAAGAACAAAATAAACCACTATTTAAAAAAACACAATTTAATCAACGCAAGATCAATGTCCAAACATGCTAAAATGATCTACAACCTATTCTACGATGCCAGAATTGACATTGTATGTGTCACGGAAACCTGGTTATATGACAAATACAAAGTCACACTACACAGCTGTTCTCCCAACAACTTCCAATGCCCAAAGGTAAACAGAAAAGGAAAACGTGGAGGAGGACTTGCAGTAGCCTACAAAGAACACCTGAAAATAAAAACAGTGGGCCCGCTGATCAGAAACCGCAAATCCCTCAACTTCACCTGACAACGTACTCAAATACAAACCTCACATTCATACTTATCTGTAGACCACCGACCTACGATGCAACCTTCGGAGACACCGTCATTGAACCCATCACAAACCTAGACATCAAACACGATCACCTGATAATCCTCGGGGACTTCAAAATATGGTTTGAAGAAAAGAATGCAAGCTCACAAAACTCACTAACCAAGCAGCTCGAGACAATGAAACTACGCCAGATGGCTAAAGGAGCGACACACAGCAGGTCACACTCTCAATGCAATCTTTGCCAACAAATAACTGATCTCAACTGCCGCACCAATACAAATACTATGGAGCGACCTCCTCCTCATACCGTTCGTGATCCAACTACCAGCTAAAGAACCTAAACAGCCCCAAAAGTTCCCCCCAATCTGGAAAAGAAACTGGAATACCCTAAAAAGCAGCAACTTAAAAAACAGGTGGAATCCTCAAAACCATCAACCGTAATGGGGGACTGAACGGACATCGATGAAAGAACAGCCCTAATTCAGGAACGGATCGGCGAAACAATAGACAGCATCTCCCCAGAAAAACCCTTCATCCCATCACAAAAGAAAGCCGTGGCATGATGGTTTACATCCCACCTCAATACAATGAAGAAACAAAATGGAAACTCGTACTAGAATGGAGGAAAAACTACAACTAGGCCAAAAGGATAAACTATCAAAAACAAATCTGAGCATACAAAAAAGGAAACTCTCAAAGCCAAAAGGAAATACTATGACAACCGAATCACAAAAGCCACCAACACCCAGAAATAACAATTCAACATCGTGAATGAGATGAGAAATTCACGTGGATGCAATGACACACCAATACCTTCACAAAACCTATGCGAGATGACCACTTTAAAAATAAAATCACTGACATACATTAGATTATACAAAGTAGACCAATCAACCAGACCATGCACCATCCCTTACCTACCGTGGAACAGTACAAGCTGTAAAGCTTCATCCAAATATCAGGAGAGAAATTCCTCAAGCTGGTGAAACAAAGCAGGCTTCCCAATGGATCCCTACCCACCTGACATCTATAAATCAATCCTGACACAGGGTACATGATTGGAATCCCACATAAACCTCTTCAACCAATCACTCAAAGGAGAGAGTACCACAGGCTTTCAAATCTGCATACATCAAACCACTCCTCAAGGATACAATGGCGATGTGGAAGACTTCTCCAACTACAGACCGATCTCAAACATCTCCTATCTGGCAAAACTACTAGAGACCTATGTCTGCTCGACCTCTCCTCAGCGTTGACAGTCAGAGACAACATCCTCATCAAGAGAATGGCAAAAATAGGGATCATCGACATGCCCCTGCTCTAGATTAAATATTTCTTATCTGAAAGAACAGAAACAGTATGGAAAAAAAAAAAAAATTCAAATCCGCACCGTGGGACAACACTTGGGAGTACCACAAGGATCTTTTCCATCTCCGCTCCTCTTCAACATCTACATGACTCCACTAATCAACATCAAAAGACTCAGCTTCACCTGCTACAACTACGCAGATGACACCCAAATCATCTACAAAATTGAAGATGTACAGGAGGAGAACAACGCTAATGGACTGTCTCAAAGAACTCTACAAATGGTTGTACCCAAACAGCCTCAACCCAGGCAAGATAGAAATCATGATTATATCCAAAAACCAAGGAAGCAACTAATACATTGCATGCCCCACAGATCTAGAACAGCACCCACACCATCCAAAATTGTCAAAAACCTTGGAATGCTAATGGTCAATGAGCTAACCTTAGAACCACAGTTAAATGCAGTAATCAAGAAATGTTTCTTCCACCTGCACACCATCAAAAAAGATTCTACCAATCCTCTCCTTCATGCACAAAACACTGCCCATTATCTCCCTCATGTCCAGGATACAGCCTATACCTCAGAATACTGAATTATTTACTCAAGAAACTGCAAAGTATACAGAACACAGCGGCTAGACTTCTCCTCAAAGTCTCACAAAGGAAGCACATCACTCTAACGCTAAAGATGCTACATTGGCTGTCAGTCAAAAACAAAATTACATTCACAACAATGTGCACAACACAGAGGGATCTATGTGATCACTACTACCCCCAGGATTCCGACAGCCGAAAATGCAGACTTTTACACCACATACACATGCAGGGGGAGACCCCCCACAACCCACCGATACTACTATATCCCATACCCCCCCCCACATATATATGTGGTGTAAAGGGGTGGGGTCGGAAAAGTCCGAATTTCGGGAGTCGGAATTGAGCCATTACCCACACAGAGCAATCCACAGCCAAGGAGCAGAATTCTTACACAAGAAAATTATCGTTTACCAGCTCACCAGAACACTCAGATCCCACGACGACATTAGCCTGAAGCCTAAAGCATACACACAAGGAAAATAAAATAAATAAAATGGTGGATCAGCATTCTCTTGCCTAGACGATAAACTTTGGAACTCCCCCCTGAGAGAAATACGAACCATGAAGGACCATCTAAAATTCAGAAAACTCCTAAAATCCTGGTTCTTCAACTCAGAACGGGACAAAAACGAATGAGCAACACTACACACAAATGAAGACGGGTGACTAGGCCAGACCACGATGAAATGAAGAGAAGTATAGAGGCCTCCGAATGGGAAGGAGACCCAGGTGCATTCACTCCCATAGAGGACCCTACTGAAAACAAAGGAGACAGGTCTGACCTAATTAGAACCACAGACAAGACGGAGGGCATTAGAATTAAAGGGGGAAGAGTCAAACGGGTAAGCCATGGGGCCCAGGGAGCTCAAGGACAAAGGGAGGAGGTCCCCCTGTCCTCAAGGGGCCCAGGAGGAGATAGTGGCTGCGCAACAGGGTGTGCCAGGGGATAAAGTGATGTAGACATCCCTTAGTCTCAACACAGGAGAGGGGGGGGGGGGGGGGTGGAGGAGGTATCAACACTAAATAGCCCTGTTAATAGCCCACAACTCTGCACAGAAAATAGGAGTGGGAACCTCTAGCACACTGAACTCGAGCATCTAACGCAAGCCCTTTAAGATGAGGTAACAATACTTTGAGTATATTCTGCATCCCCATCTATCTCAAACATCAATGATCAATATGACGGATATCCTGAGTCAGGGCCCTCAGAAGGACCCGGTATTACCTCTTCATGCAGCCCTTCAGAGGAAGGTCATGGCAAACTGGGAAACTCCAGGAACTTCCCAGAAAATACAGGCCTTCTAGTGTTGATCCAGACTGTTTGACCAAGCCCCCTACACCGGAAAGCTTGGTGGTTCAGGCAGCCACATCAACCAGGCAGTCTGCTTACCCCTCTATTCCCCCGGATAGAGAGGACAAGAGGGTTGATGCCTGGGCTCGTAAGATTTTCTCATCAAGCAGTATGGCTTTGAAGTCTTGTTCGGCAGCAAGGCGGATGAGAGTCTGGAGAAGCTGCAGATTTCCAAGGCGGCGGCTGAATCACTTAGCACCTCCATACATCTCAACACTATTCAGGCTCATCTTCCTGGAGGGGTTGTCCTTTGTTTCTATTCTACATTTGGAAAGGGAAGAGGACAGGCTGGACAAAGACAGAAAAGATTCCCTCATGGCGGACGAGAAAGGGGTGCTAAATCAGCCACAGCAGTGGCATCTTTACCCTCAACCGCTGCTTCAGCCACCTCCAAGCCACTCAGACCTAGGGGTGTCACGGTATTAGTTTTATGACGCTACTACAATAACTTTCTTGCCAAATGACGGTATATCATGGTTATCGCGGTATAGCAGGTGGAGTTAACTAATCTTAAATATTTTCTAAAAAGGTCAAATTAAAACCAGGCACCCAGGGCCAGAATTGGCCTTTTCAACATACTTTCCACTGAAATGCCACCCCTTGCTTCCACCAAACACAAGTGGAAAGTGGGGGGTGGGGGGGCCCTGCTGCGACTGGCAAAGCAAACTGAATAGCTTTTCTTAAGTGCTCATTTGGGCTTTTAGCTCCCCCACTGGCTACTGGTGAAGATGAACATGTTGCCATCTTGATAACCTGCATGCCACAGATCAATGGAGTCTGATGGTAGTATACGCTTGTGCGCATGCACACGCACTCTCTTTACGTTACAGCCTTTAGTTTACTTCCGGCCCAAAAGGTGTTCATCACGGACATGTTACCCTTTGGTATGGCAGCAGGGAATACCAACAGAGATTAGTAAATTTCGCAGTGTGACTGATAGAACCAGGGAAATCCCCCATTGTCATATGTTTAGAAAACATTATCCATTGTAAATATATAAACCCCAAAGCCACCAACCCAAAGTCCCGGGAGGATAGCTCAGCGGCAATGTGCGCGCCTTGGAAGCAAGACGACATGAAGCAACAAAGGTTCGATCCCTGGGTTCGCACTTAGAAACCTCTGGGTGTTTAAGCGCATTATAAATATGCAAATAAGGACAAAAACAATTACGCAACTAAATACAATTTCTTTAACAGCGCCGCGATGCCCGTGGGCTGTGTGAGCACTTTAAAAAAAAAAATATATATAAAAAAAAAAAAGCAAACCGTTTTCCTTCTCGGCAGTGTATTTATTCTTCCTATTGCTAACATTGATTTTGTGTCAGGCACGTGTGGTTTATGGAATGGCATTAAAAACTGCTCAAACTGAAACTACTTGGCAGACGGCACATCCAACAGTGCAAGACCAAGACTGTGCAGCACTTGCTTACTGCAGCCTTTCCAAATCAGATTGAAAAGCACACTTAACGGTATACCGGTATAAACAATGTGACGGTTATTGTTCAATTCATTGGTTCACGGTATCTTTATGGTGTACCGTAATACTGTTACATCCCTACTCAGACCTTGACCCACAACACCGCGGTGGGAGGCAGAATCTCTCAGCATCTGCACAAATGGCGGGGCATTACTTCAGATGCTTGGGCACTGGAAACAGTAGCCCAAGATTACTGCCATCATTTTTTTTTTTTAAACTCAATATCATCCACCGGGAACCAACTGTCAAAATTCCAGATCCGCTCCTTGTGCATGAAACTTTAACCCTGCTCGAGAAAGGTGCAATAGAAGATGTACCTGTAGCGGAGAGAAACAAGGGTTGGTATTCCCCCTACTTTCTCATTCACAAGGAGGACGAGACCCATCTCGGACTTCAGAAACTTGAACAAATGCCTCAGGAAAGACAAGTTCAAGATGGTAACTATCTCAGATCCTTCAGGCTCTCCAACTCCAAGACTGGTTGGTATCATTGGACCTTCAGGATGTTTACTTTCATGTGCCAAGCCAGCTCAGGCACAGAAAGTACCGTAGGTTCGCGGTTCTCATTATCAGTTTTGAGTTCTGCCATTCGGGTTGACCTACGCCCCAAGGGGTTTCACCAAACTGATGGCTGTATTGATTTGGCATCAAGTCTCAGGAAAGGGGGGTATTCTCGTCGACAACTACCTGGACAATTGGTTGATTAGGGCTTCTTGTTCACCCGAACAGGCCCAGGAACATTTCAGAATCACCTGTCACTCCCCATACAGACTAGGCTTCTCCCTCAATGACAAAAAGTCCCATATACCACCATTCCAAAGACTCCAATTCATCAGAGCAGTCCTCGATACTGCCTCTGGGAAAGCCTTGCCTCTCGCGTTGAGAAGTCAACACATTCTGCAGATGGTAACAAAATTCCAAAATGCCCAGCATCTGCCAGCCTTTGATTTTCTGAGGTTGCTCTGCCTCATGGCATCCTGCATTTTTCTGGTGCCAGAAGCCCGATTGAGGATGAGATCCCTTCAATGGGCCCTCAGGACTCAGTGGTCCCAATTTTCAGGGAATATGTCGGATCTACTGCACGTTACGGGCAGAGTTGCTCAAGACCTGAATTGGTGGGCTTGTGAGTACAACATTCTCATGGGACAATCTGTTTGGCAAACATGGCCGGAGATAACAGTAGTGACGGATGCCTCAATCACAGGGGGCAGGGCGAGCCCACACCAACGAACTGACTAACCTTTGAGAGTGGAGGGAAATCAGACTAGCGTTGAAGGCCTTCCTGCCCTCTGTACGGGGAAAGAATGTCCCGATGACGGACAACACAGTGGCCATGTATTACCTCAACAAGAGAGGTGGTGTATGGTCACTACCACTGTGCAGAGAGGCACTGCAGCTCTGGTTCTGGGCAATTCAAGAATGAATCTCTCCGTCAGTTCACCTGGCCGGAGAGCAGCACACGGCAGTGGACGCTCTGAGCAGGCAGAGTACAGTCTCCCACCAGTGGGAACTAGCTCAGGAAGTCTTTCAAGAGATCGTCACCCTTTGGGGAACCCCTCAAGTGGATCTGTTGGCGACAGAGATCAATCAGACTTGTGAACAGTATTACTCAAGGGAATTTCCTCCGAGAGGAGCTCTAGGGGACGCGTTTAGTGGACTGGGACTTTCTGCTTCTCTACGCATTTCCTCCAGTCCCCGTCATTCCTCTCGTGATCAGGAGGTTGAGAACGTTTGGGAAATCCATGATCCGGATTAATCCAGATTGGGCCAGGAGGACGTGGTACCCGGACCTTCTGGGCATATCCTTCTGCCCTCCAATTAGTCTTCCACAAAGAGAGGATCTTCTCTCGCAAGAGGAAGGTTGGGTTCTCCATCCAGAGGTCAAGACACTCAGCATTCACACATGGTTTCTAAGAGGCCGAGATATAAACACTGAGAACTCCCGGGTGACGTAATGGAGATCTTGCTTTCAGCCAGAAACGAAATCCTTGTACCGGTGTCATTGGAATAAACTCAGTAACTGGTGCCAGGATAAGAATGTGGATCCATTCCAATGTGGCACACCTACAGTGCTTTCTTTCCTGTTGCATTTAAGACAATCTGGGGCTCCAGATTGGAACGATAAAAGGATAACGGTGCGCTTTCCATTTTTAAGCGCTCCTCTGAAGAGGTCTTTTATTTCAAGATACCTCTGATTGTGCAATTTCTAAAGGGTCTCACTAACGTGTACCCTTCAGTCCCATTTCATGTGCCGGTTTGGGATTTAAATTTGGTATTAAAATTTCTCACATGCATTCCATTCGAGCCATTACATTCATGTCCTCTAAGGCTCCTTACATTAAAAAAGTACTACTGGTGGCTTTAACTTCAGCCCGAAGGGTGAGTGAGTTAAAGGCTCTCTTATAAGCCACCTTAGCCTATTTTCCAAACCAACATTCTTCCCTAAGGTAGTTTCCGACTTCCATTTGTCGCAAAAAATAACATTAGCAACCTTTTATCCTCCCCCTCGTGCAGTTAAGGAGCGAGAAAGGCTTCACAGGTGAAGGGGAGAGGCCCCCAGGCCTGCTGGTTAATTGCCCAACAGAGTCAATAAAAGGTACAACCCAGGAGGGAATAAGCCCAAGACCAAGTGAGAGTACGATTAAAGGCCGTTTTATCTAAAGCTTTAGGGCAAACAATCTACTCTGCTGACGCCGAGAGCGCTCTGCAGAAAACGTTACATTGCATTTTTATACACATAAGTCATCAGCAAGGGGGTGGCCTAAGGGGCACATAGTGGGTTGGGATTGGTCACTAGGAGGCGGCACCTATGGGTGCTATACGGTCGGTGAAGGCTGATTGGTCCACAGGCACGTGACGAGGTGAGGGATGCAGGGCCAAGAGTTCAGCTGGGCTCGTCAGTTAGACATCCGATGGGTTGACACTTTGACTTTCTAATAATGCAACATTTTGCCCTTGTGGCCACACATTCCCATCCATTCATACGTTTCACTGGCTCATCTGGCGACAAGGCTGGCACTTTGCACGTGCAAAACAAGGCATGCTTATTCATTACTGAACATCAATTATATGAGTCTATGAAGGATATCACTCTTGTTCAAAAACATGTTTGTCACTTGAGCTGGGGTAGGGGTTCTAGGGTCAACATATAGCCGGTGGTTTTCTTCAATGTGGACATGGGGAGGGTTAGAATATGTGGTTGCTGTATCTGGATTAAAAAAAAAAAAACACATCACATTTTAGACGTGTGCTTTCTTAAAGAGACTCTGGTGTTTTCGTGTCAATACAACATAACTTCTTATGAGGCCAGGGTAATTGGAAGCAGGCTTAGGCCCCCCTTTCAGGGCTTTAGTCTTACATCACGTAGTAACTGGGTGCTTCTACATTTATACATAGCAAGTTTACCGTTTGACGTATATTTGGCGGGAGCACTATTGGGTGAAATACACCGATATCTTCTGACTCCACACAATTTGGGCAATGTTACAACACCATTACAGGGGGTGGCAAGAAAGGAACTTTTAATAAATGACCGCACAAAAAAGGACAGTCTGGTACGACTAAGGTTCATATGAGGTTTTCTAGCGGCATGCATATAATTACATTAACAGTGAGGTAGCATTGTGTGAGCTTGCGCAGATCTGAAGATTGTTATTTGTTATGAGATTACAATTAGTCGTGCATGTATCTCAACATTATACGTCAACATATATTCTACCTCAGTTCAACAGATTAGCATAGAAGCTTCCAACACACGTATATGTATTTACATTGTTCTTTAGCTCTCTAAAATAACAGGTTCATATGAACTCTTTGCACATACAGGTCAGAAGGGAAAAACGTTCACTGATTTAAGGGTCTCTTCGGGTTATTGACTTTGCTCTTGGGCACACGGGGATAGGTTTTTATGGTCAGGGTCTGTGGGGTGCAGGGCAGGTTTACAGAGACAGATGGCCCTGGCTCTAGCTGTCTCCCTCTGGCCTGTATCTGAATCACGGGAGGGAGTTGGACGGCGAGTGATAGTGTGGATTTGTTGCATTTCTCCTGCCGGCCTTCTCATGGCAACCGAGCGGTTGGCAGCGCCCGTGGATGCATTTGTACGAAAGGGGTGATGGTTCCCTGTGGTGTTCCCGCATGAGTGCCCCAGGGCCGGTGCCCTGGACCTGAAGCAGCCATGGCTGGGTCCATTCGAGAAGCATAGGAATAAGTGGCGGGGGCTTACGTGTCCCCCTCCCTCCACTCATAGGCTAGACCCAAAAAAAGGGCTCCAAGCATCAAGACTTGCTAAATTTCGACAAAATAATCGACTCTTCTTTGGGTACACAGGCCATAAATTGGCCCTGGCAGTAACCAAACATACTATCCAGATAGATCATTTTTGCAATTGGAGAATCATTTTTGCAATTGCAGAATGTTACAGACCGACAGGTATAGAACCACCAGATGGGCCAAGGGCTCATTCCGCTAGGGGCATGGCAGCTTCTGTGGCTCTGCAAAGGGGTGTCCCGGTAAAATATATCTGCAGCAGCCACCTGGTTGTCTAAGCATACGTTCATAAAGCATTACCGTTTAGACCCGACCTCGTCTCAAGGCAACACTGTTCTTCATATGGTCCATGATTCAATTAATGTGTTCTCCCTCCTCCAAAAATATAAACATTGCTTTGGGATTCTATCAAAGATGAGCAATACGTGGAAGGACACAATCCATTCGAAGAACAAGTTACTTACCCCTGGTAACGTTCTTTTCGAATGGATGTTCCTCCCACGTATTCCTCATCGCCCCTCCCAGCCTACCCTGCCGTACAATTTACGTGTTTTGAACTCTGCACTCTGAGAGCTTGTGGTCTTGGGGTACGCCTGGTCAATCCCTCGATTGATAGGAACGAAAAAAACAGAACTGAAGCCAATGGGCGCAGCTCAAGCTATTTGTACTACTGGTGATGTCAACACCCAACGGCAGCCCTCAAGGGACATAAACGCCACATCGACCACAGCACCCTCTAATGTGGAATTCTTTTTCAGATACGAATATCAAAGATGAGGAATACATGGGAGGAACATCCAGTCGAAAGAACGTTACAAGGGGTAAGTAACTTGTTCTGTCTGCGTTTTGACTACGTGATGTGCACCTCGTACTTTAGACATGAGCTAAGTATATACTCTCGAGTTCAAGATAGCCCTCATGAATGCGAGGAGCTTAGTTTGATCCCAGACGCTCTGGCACCCCGCCATGCCTCCCCATTGTGGGCCAAAATGTATCGCACACCTCGCAGTACAAATCACGGGACATTCTATTTGTGCTCCCCCCACCCTTGGCACCTGCCCACTTCCCGGTATGCCCGTTACAGACACCCCAATCGACAGTTGAGGGATTTAGGAGTTAGGATAGTGGACCTCTGGTAGTTCAAACAGAATGGCTGGGGGCATTGGGGGTCATGGATGCTCTAAACCTGGGATCCATGTTTTGGCAGCTTCAGACCTCTGCCCAGCTTCACGCGAGTTTGTCCTTCAGAACCAGGCACAAACCTACCCGCGTTTCGCTGTGCACATTCCTTTCAGATTACATGGGCCTATGGTGTGAGAGAAGAAAGGGCTCTGTTCTTAATCGATAAAATAACCTTCTAGGCTATCGCTTAGGGTGGGAGTATAGGGTGGGGGGCGATGGCTACTCTTGCTGAGGCCTATAGCCATTCTTCTCTAGTACTGGTTCCTGGCCTTCCAAGGCCTAGCTTCCAAAAGGCAGCGGTTCAGTATGCCCTTCTATACACCCCCCCCCCCGCCACCACAAGCCATTAGGTGTGCGCACTCCTAGCATATTGCTCTCACTCAAAACCACATGGAGGGACAGGTGAGCTGGCCATGCATCACAACATTCCTCCCTTTCGTTAATCCCACATTAACTCTCACTGTTGCCATTCTCTCTGCTTCCTCATACCTCCAGGTTTCTTTCTTTGGTACGCAACTCTGCCATCCTACTTGCCCATGGGGTTACCTCCAGCCATACCAGCTAGCCATCTTCTGGGGAAGGCCAGGGGAATCACCTACCAATAAAACCATAAATACCTCATGGGTGGACCCCGCTTTTAACCTTACAGCCTTCCATAAGCCTCAAAAACGTGTACTGCAAAACCTTTATCCACCATGGCCCTCAAGAGGAGCCGGAAAAATTCACTCCAAACCAGTACTTTAATGTCAATTGACAATCTACGGCCTAAAAAATAAGCCTTCACAGACCACCTGAGTCCTTCACCAATGACAGGAGTCTGCAATAATTGGCAAATTAATCTAGTAGGGGGAGGGATTTAGGGAGCTGTGCCAAGATCAGTAGAGCTGCGTGTTGTAGAAGATCCACGGCTTATGAGCAGAACAATCCCTTCAATTGCACATTTCACAAAGTTGCAGAAACATGAGGAATTCTAGCAGTCATGCCGATAAGCAGAATGGGATCACAATACATGCGTTCGACAGGATGAATTACAGCAATTCTAAAATCAGCATTGGGTTACCTGGCACGCACAGATTATAGTCCCCAAACTATGACTACACACACACACAACAGGATGTCAATTTTTGAAGTGCAGCCCCCACCCCCCAATCGTTATTTCAGACACTAGACAATATTCATGCTATGCAGTCAATACTTAGTGTTTGGGGTGGGGGAGCCAATGCTCAAGATAAGCCCCTCTCACCCTATGACTGCAACTGTCGGCTTAAGATGTTCATAGGTAATCAAGTAAACCAGACCACAAGTGGGATTTTAGTTCCCTTCTCACAGGAATCCAGCTGAATGTTTTTGGGGGTGAACCTGAATATGAAATGAGGGAATGAAGAGCTTGCCAATTGTTATTGTTATTTTTCATTTATATAGCGCCTTATATACCATTGGTATGGTCTGAAGGCGCTGGTAGGTTGAACGCCCTTGGGAACCGAAGTTCAGATCAGTAGAGAGAGAGGAGTCTCGAAAACGTGCATGTGGGCACCGGGTATGTGTGCAGCTCGTGCGGTATCAATGTAATAGCTGCTTCTTAGCGGTAGGTGTGGTGGTTGAGAGATCAGGAGTATGTGTTCGTTCTGGCAGGATTTATCCAGAGCGGAGGTGGCTGCGTTAGGCCTGAGGAGAACGCCTGGCTGGGGGGTGAGTAACCAGCAGTGTTTACTTAGAATGATGGAGTGACCGGCGGATGTTGGTATGAGAACAATTATACCGAATGGTGTCATAGTATCTGCTTTCTAGTTGAGTGGTGATGTAAAGGAGAGAGTAAGCGTGGTGATGTGATATGGTGGGTTGTATGGTCTTTCAAACGTTTTCTGTATTCAACCATACTATATAGATCACTTCTATGCGCTCCAGTCCGTTCCATGCACTCCTATCCACTCAAGCATCCCAGTCTGCGCGATACACTTGGTCTGCTGCTTTCCAGGCTCCACCCTCGCGCTCAAGTCTGCTCTGCGCACTCCAGTCGGCCCCACGCATGTACTCTTGTCTGTCCTTCACACATGTAATATACATTCACCTGTTTTACGCATTCGACCCCTCTATGCACCCGGGAGGCTATTGGGCAAATTTCTAAATGCGGCCTTCCACAGACAGGCTATTGGGCACACTTCTAAATACAAAGGCTATTGGGCACACTTATAAATGCACCTTCAATGGAGGCTATTGGGCACACTTCTAGATGTAGCTTTCACAGTGAGGCTATTTGACCATTACCAGTATGTAATCTTAGCACCAGCAATAATTAGGCTATTTCAACCACAGAGGTATTCATTTGAATGCATGCAAACAAACACATGGTCAGCTAGCATACATGTAAGCACTAGTCCTTTGAAAAATACAATATGCAAATGTGCCTAGTTGAGAAAACAAAATTTTATTACAGCAGATTTGCTAGATGTACAGCAAGCAGAAGATAGTGGGGGTAGTTCTTTTTGATAAAAATGGGTTCTTAAGGTAGGTTAAATACACAAAATGAATACACACGTCCGTTGGAGAACATATAAAAATACCTTTATACAAGCTTCTATAAGAAAGGAATTTCCATCCCACAACTTCTGCTAGAGCTGCAAGCTGCTAGTTTTAAATGCGGTACATTCAACCAAATGATAAAAAATGCTGGCCTGAATTGCAGAGCAACAGTAAGTACAAAAGAAAATAATCTTTAAATGTACAAAGATTAACCAACTTTAACATACCTTTTAGCCACAACTATTTTTAAATGCAAACTCGAAATGAAATGTAACGATTCAGGATCAGTGTACTTCGATTTCAGACAACTACTAGTTAAGAGAAAAATCAGATGGAGCAACAACAAAAAAACAAGTCTAAAATTAAACGTGTACACGTTAAGGAAATGCTTACAATGCCACATAACTGTTAAACTTAAAACTATAAAAACCTTGAACTGGAGCAAGCATAGAATTGTGTGGCTTTGCATGGTTTCACACAAAAATTGCAGGGCAAAGAAATTAACCATTTTCTTTGAGTGTGTACATGCACATTGAACTTAACCAACCATGGTTAGTGTTTTAAAAAAGTATGAAATATATTTTTCAGCGGTCTATGGCAGGGTCATATTTTTCAGTGACTGAAACTACACCATTGCAGGCAACTATGCATCCAATGTGACATTTTGTAGATACAACCTACTTCAAACAATCGCCATATGTAAATGATACAAAAACCACACCAAGAGGGCGGGGAAGGGACTTTGCATAAAATGGACTAATGCTGAAACAGTCTTATGTACTGTTCTGAAACTTCTCAAATGGCCCGGCAACTGCCCCCCATTTTAACACTGGTGGTTGGTTTAATTTCCAATTATGCGAAATATACCCAATGATGGCACCATTCACGTAGACAGCATTCAATCAATTAACACTTCAGTAACCAGTCTTCATTGAAGAGTGGCTGTGGCAACAGGGCTATGAGACTGGTGTTACCACTATGGGTAATTCATAAAAAATACCTATGGGTTGAGAAGATACCTATGGAGTTGAGATCTGCAACACTTACGTACGAGCTCATAAAGCCCTGCATACAACTAAGTAGTTAATGAAAACTGACTGTACAAGTGGACACCTCAATGGATGCCCATACCATTTAATGAACTTTATCGCTAAACTGCAGCCTTCCATATTCTTAACAAGATAAAGTGGTTGCATTGCTGCAACATAATCCATCCATAAACGGAAGAGACCTGGATGACAATGAATTATACATGCCTTACATGGAAACACTCAATGGCAACAATATTTGAGGATTGTCTAAGACCTCGATCTGGAATGTGACCGGGATTGCGATCTATGTGGTGCCTTTTTTCTTGATTCCCTCTCGTATCTGGAACTAGACTTGTGGCTTTTAGAACCCATTTTAGAAGTACCCCTTGATTTTGAATGAGACCGGGAACGTTTCATTTCCTTCTTTGATGGGGACCTTGATCGAGACCTCGAATTAGACCTAGAAAAAGATCTATTCCGACGATTGAACCTGAAAGCCAAGGAAAAAAAGATTATTATGCTCTATATGCTTTGAAGGGCAGTATTTTTGGGGTGGGTAGGGTGCATAGGAAAACATGGGGGGAATTGGCACTGGTGCAGAACGGACAAAGGGCAAGAGAAGTAACATGGTTAAGAGTCAATTTTAAAGAATATGGACAATACAAACATGCAAGAAACACTTACACAATTGTAATAAAATACAAAACATTACCGGCCATGGTCTGAATGTGTTCTGCTACGCCTTGAAGGCCTTTCTGTTTGCCGACTGAAATAAATAAAAATAAAAATTTATTTTTCACCCCCTACAGGACCCATGGGACAAATATCCCAATGATAGTACTTCATTTCTATTTAAAAAATAAAAAACTGAAACCCAATAAGAGATACAAGTGGAAAGGTAATCCCGACACTGCCGGATTGGATTGCCCATACTTTTAACATGGGATCAGCAGGAATCTACGCACCCACTACTTAATTACTGCTTCACTTTGTCAAACACTGTTTGGACCAAGCCAAGAACTGGGGAAACCTGTGTCCATTACATAAAGCACAGATCAAGCGCTGGCCTGGCAAATCTGTGTTCTGTAACACAATGGGCAAACCAGGGATCACTTAAAATGTTAACACAAAATAATGGGCATTATTTGCAGGCGTTCGATCTGACATAAAGGGGCAACTTTTTTGCTTTTATGGGATTCATTAGAGAGAATGCATTCATCCTACAATTGAAAAAGTAACTGCAACACCAAAGCAATAGTATATTGCAGTCCAACTTGTGTAGACAAATGCGCACTCAAGGCCTCTGGCCAAATTGCATTTTCCACTCATCATTCCCGACTGCTTGATTTCATGCATGAAACATACATGGTTTCACAGGTATAGGCGTTTTCTTGGATTTGAACAAACTAACGTTGCCTACAGTGCCATGATCTCATGTGCCTTATTCATGAAACAATTTCAACTTACTATTTAGGACTGCAAGACCGCCTATAGTTTTGTTCAAATGAACGACTTCGCGATCTCCTCCTTTCATAACTTCGGCTCCTAGATCTTCTACTGTAGCGATCATAATCGTCATCATAAACAGAAGATTCATATTCACTTCTTCCCTCTTTTGTTTTCATTTGAGTGGGTGCTGAAAAATCCAAAGCAAAATAATGACTTAAAAAAAACCATGGGCACAATAAGGGTCAAAAAAGCAAACTCCACTTCAATTAACTTTCAAATGCTACTCTGCATTCGTCCCAGCACAAAATAATGTTCCTTATGTCACTACAATGGATGTGGCTGTCTAGATGACAGTTAATACTTTGTAAAACCACGCTGACTCCAGACAAGCTTAATATGCGAGCCACATTGGTGGCTCGACTGACCAGTACCGCACTGGATCAGGATCATCCCGTCTAGACAAACCAACTTTATTTTTTAAAAAGGACTTAAATAATTAAAAAACACCACCCCTACCGAAACTAATTCTTCCTTTGTGCCATTGCCAAACTACCAATTCTTCAGCGCCCCTTTGAAACATGTAATAAACATTTCACTTACTTTTTCGATCACCCTGAGCAAACTGGATTTCGATTTGACGACCGCAAACCCACTTCTTGTCCAAATTATGGAGAGCATCCTCAGCATCACGGACATCTTCAAATGTGCCAACTGTTAAGGTATTTTGTAATTTGGGATGGCATGCAGAAAGCTAATACATGGTACATTCTAGTTCCACAGTCTGGTCACAAAAATGATGAATAATGTCTAGGAATTAACCCCAAGAGACTTTCTGAAACATACACGCACATCACCCTACTTTGGGCTATAACATTTTTCATACACCACAGTAGGTTTAATATGCTTTAACATTATTCAGTGATCTCTTTAAATCAGATGCCTCAGTTGGTCACAGCCTGCATCCCCCAGGGCGCTTCAGCAATAAAACAAAATATTTAAAAAAAAGGGTCACTATCAATCGCACAAATGGCTAAAACTACTAGTAACCAGACAGACACTTGGTAATAATGATTATAGGGTACTTCGAAAACTCCAATAGGTACACCATCCAAATAAAGTTTCAATATTTACTGTTCCCTGAAACCTGAACTGAGTCATCAACTCTATACTCCACCCAATACTCAATGTTAAAGTATCAAATCTTGTGGCACAAATTCAGGGCCTATGTGGAGGTACTGTACCCATTGACCAGGAAATTGGCGTATCCACTCCAACAAGAAACATCCCCATATATTGTAAGGCACATCTCAGATAGCTAAAACAAAAACCAAGAATGGACCAGGAGACCAAAAGAAGCACCCAGAGTGTTGTCCACATAAGTACATGCAGTACTAACGAAAACAGAACACATCTTGAAGACCCACACATGCTGAATAATGCCAGACCTAATCTGGTTGGATCGTCACAATACTTCACGGCAACTATCACTCTTCAAAAGCATTGGGATGGGTATGTGTGCATTAAAAAAATAAGAAAAAAAGAAAATTGAACACAAAAATGCAACTGCCTGCAGCCCGACAATTAAAAGAAAAATTACAGTGGCACCCACATCTGGATTCAATCAATTCTGAGATCAGTATTGCACAGCAATTTTTACATGTTTACCCAGTGTACACTCCCCGCATGAAATTATGTGAAGGCTACTGGGACGCAACACCCATTGATTTGTATGCGATTTCAGTTCAGTATGAAGCGCTGGGTGAAAACCCACCATCATGATTTATAAATGAGTGCGAGGGTCACCCACCATTTTATTTCAACATTAACAACCTTCATGTACTGAACGGTTGTATACCCAGGGAATTTTACCTCTACACATTTTTTGCATTAGAAGCTATGTAATAAGATTAACTGTGTACAACAGCCATTGTATAATTTCAACAACTAATGGTCAAGAATACAGAAACGACCTTTCACACATTGCTTTGATATTGAAACCAATATTTATTTGTTGAACATATGACTGCAGATTGTTTGGACCAAGTGAACCTTTCTGGCTACTGCCGGTCCGACCTACCCAGTTCTTAATTAACTTAACCTTTTTAAGACATCAGAGTTAAAGCCCACTGAAAATTGTATGTGTGGACCAAGCCTGCAATTTGTGAAATCAAAGAGAACAGAGTATATTTAGTGTAGTAGAGTGTAGAAAATGCTGCTATCAAACTAAGTGTAGGTAAACGACTCCACTCGCCTAAAATATTGAAAGAAACATACATTCTTTACTAGACCAGGTCATGGGGAATCCAACTTCTTGTCCAAACGCAAAGCATGTCAAATACCCATTTCCCTTCATCCCATCAACAGTTCAAACTAGTGCCATGCGTAAAATTATATATCACAATGAGGAGGCCAACCACCAAATGACAAAGTGCCAGCAATAAACAGTCTTCAATATTTAAGCTAAAGCAGACCCAATCAACTGTACTTACAAGAGAGACAAAATGATCTTGTAGGATACATCAGGCATGAAGACTCTGTCTTGGTCACCAATCAACTTCATCTTGACCTTTAACTCTAAGCGCTTGTCAGAAGGACTTGTCATGATGTGCTTGCCCAATGGTTTTAATCTTTACTTTGACAAAAAGCTTTTCCCCCTTTTGTAGGTTAACCGAAGCTTTGTCGCCTATTACAGCTTGTCCTTCTTCCAGCTTTTCTTTACTTTGTCTTTTCCCAATCTTTCCCTTCTCTTCAAGCCAGATTAAGAAGCCTTTAGCTTGTCTACTTGTGTTAATTGTTGAACTCTACTCTAAGGTGCTTTCATGCTTTCTTTGGGATTCGCCTTTACCGTACAGCTTTAGAGTCTGAGGTAACAACAGAGGACAGTAAAATTAGGGAACAGATTACAAATATAACCACAATCTGTTTACCATAGTGATTGAAATTCTTTGTGATTTCTTAAAATATTTTAAACAGAAAGCAAATCAATCACATTCAATAGAGTTCTACATTTTAAAACTTGTAGTGAGCCAATATTTAACCAAAGCACTAGGCCCAGTAAAATAAATGCCAAGAAATGTAAGATAGTCAAACATGTTAAGTAAGCGAAGTGATCTTTAAGACTAGCAGAAAAATCAAATTAGTTTGATAAACATCCCTTAAAATGATAAACATTAACATTAAACCACGAACAAATTAAAATATAAACATGCTAGGCAGGTTACCTCTTACGCATACTTGAATTTCAAACGAACAATCTCACACCAACAAGGAATCTTGAAGAAAGGATATTGAACATATGCAAACCCTCTTGGGCGACGGGTGTAGTAATCAAGTGGAACATAAACATCAACTATAGGCCCATAACGCCCAAATTCACGACGCAAATCTTCAGATCTAAGAATAGGGGGAAAAAATTGGAAAAGTACTTTACCTAGGTTCATTTTAGTGATAGCCCAATAACAGTCACTCATGTATGTAAAGAATGACATTTTCCACTGAGAAATTAGAACTTAGTGTGGTATACAATACATACAGGGAAAGAAATGAATTCATTTAAAAGTTGAATTGAGGCCAGCACCCCTCATAAGAGGAGGTTATGTTTAGGTTGGTAGTGCAACAGGTAACCCAATACTAGAAGCGGGAGGACATGCTACATTTTCTTAAACCTCCCAAAATCAACTTGCTCTTCAGCAATCCTTTACCCATACAATTCATTATGAGAACCGATTAAAAATCTAAGCCACCTGCACAGCCTACACTGGTTTTGGCCCCCAAAATTGCTTCTCTACATGGCACTATTGGAGACCCACTTGCTTTGTACTATGAAGATGTCCGAGAAGTGCATCTGTATATAACTGATAAAACTTCAAATGTTCAGCCAAGCAGTAAGAGAAACAAGTTCTCAAGTGTCATCCTTTTGGTGCGCTGTTAGGAAGTATGACATTCTCTCTTCTGGTATAATGGTGTAATGTACAATGTGGTGTGGGTTACTCCAGCTATAACACTGGTTTAGGTCAGCTTAGCAGTGCATCTCACACCCATGGTTACAGTAGAACTCAGAGCCTATCTTCTGCTACAAGCTCATGGTTCTAGAGTGCGAGAGGTTGCTGTGAAGGAAGACTGTTGAGCTGTTCCTGCTGGGGGCTGTTTCTCCCTTGGACGCGGAACCTATATTAATATAGTCTCATGTGTGTTTGTTCAGGACTTACAGTTGGCGACGAGGATGGGATAAAAGGGAGATTCTGCAATTTCTACCGTTGGCAGTGGATTTGGGAAGCAGCAGCCTGCCTAAGAAGAGAGGACTGACAGTACAAATTCAGCGGTCTGATCAACTGAAATTAGCTAAATGAGGTGCGGTTTCGTTCCCACTACGCCTGGATCCGCCAAGGGACTGCAGAGTGTTTTTGGATGATTGGGATGCTGCATGTAGCGAAGATATCATTTATCAAATACACCAACTCACCCCCTGGCTGCCCTCCCTACAGCATTGATCTCAGTAAAGAACCTAGGATTCACCCTCCACTCTGACCGCACTCTTGCCACATCAACGCAGAGTATGCTACTTCCACCTCTGTATTCTCAGGCAAACCCCCCCCACCCCCCCCCCCATCTCTCCTTCCCCCACAGAAGCAGCGCAATTCTGCCCAACATCTTCTCTCACCATCTCCCTCGCCTAGGCACTCCAGGCTCAAGCTCCAATGGATTCAAAACCTGCATCAAGGCTCCTCCTCCACAAGAGGACACATACCCCCTGCACTCATGGTGCTCCAATGGCTTCCAGTTAGCTGATGGGACTTATGCATCACCCACTGTGTCCGCCATAAGAAAGGCCTTGAATTCCTCCAAAACAAACTCTCCCTAACATCTCAACAGAAACATTGGCTGCATTCCCCGTTTGCCCCTTCCTGTGGACACCGGACACAATTTAAGGCGAAAATCTGGTGTGGTGGGGGAGCACAGCCAACACTGTGCTCGGTAAAACCCTGCCACCCCTGCTCTTATCCTTGTGTTGATTCAGACGGTGCTCTTTAGTTTGCATTGGCACTGCCAATACAATGCCCTTAGAAGTTTTGCACCTGGGGGAACTGAGGGTAGCGATTGCTGTGAATTGAGGCACATTTTTCATACAGGCGCCTCTAGCTCACAACTGCGTCTAGGGGGCTTAACAGTCAAAGTTTTGATTCTAGGTGCCTCGTCCACAGAGCGACTATTGTCAGAGGCTTATAGCGCACAGTGAATGTCTTGAACGTAGGTGACCTGTTCACGGTCATTTCATTTTTAATCTAGGTGTATTATCAAGGAGTTTTGAATCCAGGGATTGCATCACAACTAATGTTTTTATTTCAGGTGCACGGTTCATGGGGAGAGTGCTGCTTTGAATCGCCAGTGCCTTTGTTTAATCTAGGTGCTTAGCACTATCGATTGTTTGGACCTCTACGGGCTCTTAGCACATTGATTCGGGCACGCAGTAACTCTTGAGCCGAGACTCATTACGCAGTGAATATTTACTCCCAGCAATTGTAGGTACATTTAATATCCAGCATTATCCAGAGAAGGAACATTTCCTGGTCTTTGGACCAGAAACTGTGCAGGCACTCCCCTCACCGGACCTCACGTTACTGCTGCTCTCCCCCAGGAGAGGGGCCTGCCCGAAACCAAAGTACTTGGATTTCAAAAATCAAGTGCACGCCTGACCTGCATGTCAAAACAGTAGCAACTCTGCCAGTAAGACCTAAACCGGGCACCCTGGACTGTCAGCAACTGAAATACTCACCCGCAGGGTGCTCATGCATACACGTTCTGGTTCACTACTTTTCCACAGGGACCCTCATACCCTACCCGGCAAGCACCCGTATTGGACTGTAGGTGATTGGTCCTGGCTCCAAAAACCTCTCCCTGTCAAACCCAACTGAACCATAAGTAAAGTTGGAGAGGCAAATTTTCTTGAATTGAAATCACTTTTCAACAATTTGGGATTTCACTACTATACATGGCGTATCAAGCATTGTGCCTTTGAGACCAGCTTTAATCCTTCAAAGCCAATGAGAAGGCTCCAAGCAGGGCATTCCCCATCCGAGCCTCCACACGGCCAAGAAGCTGCCTCCCCCTCCCCCTTTTCCTCCCACCTCCCCGCCTGGGGCACATAATGGGCCTGTGGCATTACCTGACTCAGTAATGCCGCCGCTCGGGGCATAATGTACTAATTGCTACAACTAGCAGCAGGTATACCATTACAATTACCAGCAGTTGAATCATTAACAGTTGCACTGCTAACAATAGTATAAACAGTGGCAGGGTGCAAATGTGCACTCGCCGCTCGCTAGTGATATTTGACTCTTGGCAAGAAAGAAATGGTGTACGTTGGAATTGAGGTGGCAAGTGACTTTGTGGCTGGCTAGTAGCTTGCGACTTGAATTTCTGCCCCATTGAGTAGTGGTAGTGCTAGTAAAAGTAACAGTACATTGGGGAGTAAATCCCCACCCAGTAAGAGTGTGCGTTACTGTGTTTACACGTTTGTCGTTGCGGTGCTGGTTCTGTTGGGTCACATCATTTGTTCGGGATGCCTAGCAGTGGCATGTTTTACTATATGCCTGCACTGAGCTACATTAACTATTCCATGTCCGGTTTTGATGTGCTGGTCAGTTACATTTGGTATGCTACACTTATGTTATGCCTTGTAGAAACATACTGAGTCTTGTACTGCATAGATCAATGTTATCCACCCCACCAAGCTAAATGCACGTACTCCTTCACCAATGGGGGTTTGGGAGAGAGGCAGGCTGAAGACAATCTGGTCAGGGCAAAGTCAGACAGGCTTGTTGTTCCTAAGCCCTTTGCGCACATACCTAGGGGTTTATTAGGAAACCAAAAACGTGAGGTTTTTGCCAGCTTTTAGGGAACCCTCTAATTTTTAAAAACTTCACAGATTTGGATTTGTGTCATACAACCCCAGTCAAATGTTGGGGGCCTAGTACAGCAAGCAGGGCTTTGCTGCATGCAGTTTCCTCGGCATTGCAAACACCTCTTTAGCTATCTCCCCTTTCATCACTGCGCGCCATAGAATATAGTGAAGTCCCATGATAAGTGGTCCAATAGCTCTTCCACCCATTTTCATACCTTCTTGAGCACCTTCTCTATCCCTCATTATCTATCTACCTGACTTTGCTCTTCCATAACACCACTGAATGTCTCACGATCCTTTGCCCCTCTAGCAGGCAAAAAACACTTGGATAGCGCCTACTACCATAGTTTATGGTTATACAAATGCAGGATACTAGATAAGTCCACACGCCAAACACTGTATGCACCATTTACTCCAAGCAGTGACAAGCTTGCAGTCACTTGGAGCAAACCAGCTACCTTACACCTGAAGACAACACCAACAGGCAATTGGCATTCAAGGAACCACTCATCTAGACACTGGAAGTCTGTCCCATAGATGCATTGCTGCAAAGTAACACCAAGTACACCCCGAATGCCCCCGCAATGCAATCATATGCCACAGATCTGCTCACTTTTTTATACTAACAACCGTTGCGGACCCACATTGATTAAACTGATATCACACCTCACCAAACCCAAAGGTCCAAAACTCCACAATGCACCGACAGACACAAACTGGGCCATGCCTCCACAACCGTAACACCCAAATACATAACCTGCACCCCCCCCCCCCGCCCAACACATGCAAGCTTTACCCATACAGAGCCCGGTCCCATAAAACTCCCATGCACCACCACCAACAAAGAAATGTTGAGCTGCTCCCTTGGGACCATGTCAGCTGTATGCAATATAAAAACTGAATACCCCCCCCCCTCTACTTGCAGACATAATTAATCACACTACACCCGCCCGCACCACCAAACCCAGCCAACAGCCTGCAATGTCCGTCTGCCAAGCACTCCACCTCATGAACCAGCAGGGGGCGTGCACCTGACCCACCTCCCCCGATTATAACTCCAGGCCCAAATCGAGAGACCTACCAACTGCACCACTGCCCCTTATAGGATCTCCCCCAATGGACTACAGCACCTGACTCACCAATGGGACATCCGCCACAAATCTCCCATCACATTAGCAACCAACCTCTCGAACTCTTATCCATCATAGCGGTCTCCACCTACCAACCAGTACCACATTGAGCCCCCAGCAGACAACCCTCTTCCACACATAGCTCACACCCAGCACCTAACTACACTCCTCCCTCATCCATGCCAAGTGCTCTTAATATTCCTTTTTTTTTTAACTTTGCTAGTAAAAAGTACAACACCCAGACTCATGCACAAGGTTACTGTATGGAAAATCTCCTGTGTCAACAGTCCACACTGACAGAATGGGAGGTTTCCCTCACAATTACCAGATGAATCAGTGTAGCACCCTCTCACCAATGGGACAGATGTGCACTATCAATCTTAACTACCTTTGCATGCACAGAGTCTCATGGTCAAATGTTGGCTGGACAGTCGAAGTCTCCATTATCCAAAGAATGGATAATTACAGTGCTTAGAAAATTAAGTCTGCATGAACCACTACTTGAAGTTATATACTTATCTGGATTACCTCTACAGGGACATGTCTTGCTTCTAAATCATTTCTTGTTTTATTTGTACAACGATTGCACTGACTGAAGAGTCTTTAAAGTTAGAATTGTTGATAAGGCTGTGATTTGTCAATGACTATCACTCAAGTGTGTGCAAGGGCCTTGCTGATCCTAACCAACTATATAATTTGTTTTTTTACGCATTGCTTTAATCTAAAGCGCGCTACATAGGATGTATTTACATACATTACCATTATTGCCGGGATTCGGACCAGCAACTTGGAGATCAAACGGATCACTGCAACGAGTGTCTAAGCCGCCGAGCCAGCTTACCGGCCATGCACTGCATTGGCTTTAAATTGAGGTTAGTGGATGTTTAAACTGGGCATTCCATACTCATCGAATCAAGTCGATGTGCATCATCCACTGGGCTTTTTAAAAAGGATGGAGTTGCTGCAATAATAATTTACCGGCTACAGGTTAAACAGAAACGTCAAATCAGGCTCAGCACTTCTGGTCATACCAGTGACCAAATAAACTTGTGTGGGGTGGTTCCTCCTTAGTTCAAACACCCACAAGCTGGAACTTCAACCAAGTATCCATCCAACACACGTAGGACCACTGTGCCTCCAGGGACCTGCCTTTCCCCACCTAGCACACACAATCCACTCGCAAAAATGTACATGGTGGCCAGGTACTAAGATGGCGAAGCCAGGCAACAATAGATCTAGGAGGATAGCAAACACCTCACACGAAATACAAAGGCTGATGTGTTGCACTTGGAGGATGTTGATGGCAGCTGTTGCATTGTTTACTAATACAACTTCCTAACACCCAACAACCATTAACACACCGACACTACAAACACTCAATCTCTCCACACCTGCATACAACATCCACCAAACCCATACTAGCAGTGACCGATTTTTCCAAATTGAGGCTACCAACAGCACAATAAAAGCTCCCGTCCCCTTCCCCCTCATACCCACTAACCTTCCCCTTTCAGAACTGCCAAAACTGGCAGCGGTACAAGTCCAAATAACAAATGCCTTTAAACACGAAGGCTAGTACGAATACCAGTGTAGTTTGTGGTATGCCATTGATTGACATCTGCAAGCACGTATTAATAAAAACGTGCCGCCTGTTATAACAGTTACACCATGCCTGTGTTTTCCAATTAGCCAACGGGGATGCATCTCCCCACAGGCCCTCCTCCCGTGCTTCAATTAATCACGTTCATAAGGTTGTCATTTTGCAGCCGTCGCTTACAGTAGCCAGGAAAGGACCCCGAGGACCACAGTCCTAACTGGATCACTTTAAATGTTAAGTAACCCCGCCGATGAACCTCTGAGGAAACAGTAGTCCTAGGGTGAATTTCTGGCATGAGATGTAGTCAAGAGGCGCTCATCCGATTAGCCCCACCTGCGCTCCAAGGCGAACAGTGTCCAATTGCCTGCCAGCTAGGTTTGAGTTATAGCACTGGTTATGCATAAAGCGAATCTCATTTTTATCTGACAAAGCAGCTAGACAGCCCCACCACCAACAAAGGTGGCCTGAACGGGTTGCAAGACAACATGGGAGTCAGAAAAGAAGAACAGCCCCCGCCTGAAACTGCTGTAGCACATTTTTAAGACGGCTTTGAAGATTAAGGTACATCGTGGAGCTGGTGGGGGAAACTGGTTGCACAAATGGATAAGGCACGCGGTTAATATAACCAATGGCGCTGGGAACACGAACCCCTCTATACAAACATTCGCCCCCCCCCCCCACATTGCAAAATAAGATTTGCAATGTAAAAGCGCGAACTTATGGCAGGTTTAAAAAAAAAAAAAAAAAAAAAAAAAAAAAGCGCACAAAGCATCCCTCTCACGAACGGCGGCTGCGAAAAGTACCTGTTTTTTTCCCAGAAATCCTTAATGACTTTAACAGTTAAAATAACTGAAAATGCTGACCCCCCGAAACAAGCAATACAACCTGGCAATATGGTCTTCCAAAGCATCCTTCTCCGTGTAAAGGATGCTTTGGAAGATCGTTCACAGGCGTTTCGCGGGAAACGCCCACATTAGCGGGAAGACTGCAAAGGGGGAGATGCGGTGTTATGGTCGCTGGGCGAGAGAGGCCCAATACACCTATATATCGCCAGTACAAAGATCTAACGGACCTACCCTGAAGTTCAACTGGTGAAACGTTTCCCTCTCCGATTACTTTATTTCCCTGGGTAAATACGCAACCCTGCCGGAAATTTAATCAAATTTAGAATAAAACTATGATGAATAACACACGAAGCTCAGTGCGACGCAACCTTACATTTTTGCGGATTGTGGAGGAGTCGAGCTACTTCGTTTTTTTTTTTAAACAACATTGTTTTAAGCCTGCATCAAAACCTAACTAAAAACAAAAAATATATGCGTGGATCTGGGGCTAGTTGGGGCAAGCATTGTGACTGAAGGCTTTGTGCACGCTAATCTGTGGCTACCGGGGCCCTCGAGTGGAGCACGAGGCCCAGGCCACACACAAATAATCACCAACATTTCCAGAGGTAAAATAGTCCTAGGGTCTTACGTAACAAACCTGGTGTCGTCCCCCACGTTCCTGACGAAGAGTGAAGTGTTGGGTGGCCTCAGGTACCGAGACATGATTACTGGAAGGCGACGACGTCCGAAGATAACGGCGAAACCCCAACCGAAGGCGCGCGACACGAGAGGCAAACGACTGAGGACTCGGAGGCGGGCGGGGGGGACGCGCTCTGGTAGCTCGAACTACGGCTGCGCGAGCCTACGCCGCGGCCGGCCGCCTGTGTAGAGAGACGTCACAATCCCGCGAGACCTAAAGAAATCAGCGGCCATGTCGACGTTAGAAACAGTAAATGACAATAAAATGGTGGCCCGAGAGCAACTGCTTAGAGCCCGCGCTACGCTTAACATGGCCGCCGGCGGAAGCGGGGGCGCGTGGAATCTTATGCTTGGATTATTTACCGGTAATGCCCCGATTACTATCTGTTTATGTGTGAAAAGTTTCTTAGAAAACTAAAACATACCCAAAAAAAAAAAAACCTTTAGTTACCCGGTATTCCTCATTATTCCCAGTCCCACTCGTCCTCGTCCCAGTACTTAAGGCTCTGCGTCCACACACGACAGCTGATTCTTTTGGAGGTATATCAGACATGCCAACATTTCTACTCACCTGGGTGGGAGATTTCATCAGAGAAATTGGGTGTTGCCCATAGGGATGCATTGGGGTTAGAAGTATTTTAGGTGGGAGAATGTGAAAAATAGCAATATTTTTTCACGAAAAGTCAGGAGTCTCCCGCCCTAAATCGGGAGGGTTGGCATGTATGGGTATATTACCTCACGCTTTACCCTCAATCCTCAGTTTTTTCTATTTCCGAGTCAGATCATGGAACATCCACACCCAGGGTGGACACGGCGGGTCATCAGATCCAGCCTGCACATACATGCCAACATTCCAACAAACCTGGGAGGCAGATTTTGTCTGAAAACTCTGGAAACAAAAATTTTGCTGTTGTGTCGCCTGGCGGCAACTGTGGGGCCCTATACACGCTCACGCGCGCCTGCATGCACAGACACGCCAGACACGATGTTGCCGGTTGCATCACCCGGCGGCAACTGCCGCACGGACTTACTTTATTCCATAACGCATGCGCGGGCCCAGAACGAGGCTCGCGCATGCACAGTACACACACTCACGGGACGTCACATCCCTTTTTTTCTTTAATGACAAACAACAAACATGAACTTAACTTGTAACACATTAACTGGAACGAACTGGTGGTGGGCTACCTCCAGTCCCCTGCTGACCGTCGCCTTCAATCACCTGAGTCCAAAATATAGTCCTGGAGACGGGCAGGCAGCCTCCTGGACGACCTCGAGGGATACCGGGGCGAGGCTGTCGGGGCCTCCGCTCGTGCCCCCGCCGCGGGGGCTGCCGGGTTCATGGGTTCTTCATCCCGCTCATCAGAGCCTCCTTCAGGGGTGGGGTCGACTGGGATACTGGACATTCCGGTTGACGTGTCCACCTTCTTGAAGAAGGATACATTCCGCGTGACCGTACCCCGCTCGCAGGCAGCGGTCACCATGGTGCCCTTCACATGGGTGACCTTCCATGGGTGCGGCTCGAAAGGGAGAGCTAGCTTTCCTTCGGGGTGACGGTTCTTGACCAGCACGGAATCTCCGACACGGATCTCCTTGCCTTGCAGACCGCGCCTGTCACTTTCCTTCTGGTTGTGCATGGCCCGCTCTTGCCTAACCCTTTCATTGTCTATGACACCCGGTCTCCTGCCCTCCATTTCAGGTATCATGCCTCTGGGGCAGCGTCCGAACAAAGCCTCCGCCGGCGCAACACCCGTGGACTGGTGGGGTGTGGTCCGATATTCCCTCAAGAACTCCACCAGCTTCTTTTGCAGGTCGTCGCCTCCGTTTGCCGATATACGCAACACTTTATTCAGCGTGCGCATCATTCTTTCCGCTTCCCCGTTAGCACGAGGCCACAGTGGAGATACTCGGCGGTGCTGGATTCCCCTCTCACGGAGGTATTGCGCAAATTGGTTGCCGGTAAACGGTGGTCCGTTGTCAGAGCAGATCAGATCAGGAAACCCATGTGCCGCAAACATTCTGTCGAATGCCCTCGTGGTGAATTCGGTCGCTGTTGATTCCACCACCTCCACCTCCGGGTACCTTGACCATTGGTCGACGGCCACCAGGAAATACATTCCCCGACCCGTCGAGCCAAAGTCTACATGGACGGTCCCCCACGGTTTCTCACTCCGCACCATCGAGCTTATCGGGGGAGCCCTGTCACCCGGGGTCGCCGCCTGGCAAGCCAAACACCTTCTCACGAAGTCCTCAACTTTTCCTTCGAGATCCGGAAACCACACCTTTGGTCGGAGTCTCGCTTTCATTTTGACCACCCCTTGATGTCCGATGTGCGCCAGTTCGAGCACCCTATTCCTTAGTGCCTGAGGAATCACAATCTGCCTACCTCTCAGTAGCAGGCCATCATCGGAGATCGAGAGCTCCTCCTTCACCCGCCATAGCGCCTGCAGATCCCTCTGGGCCTCCTGCTGGCGCCGGGAGTTGTTGCACAGCGTCTCTTTCCAATCTCCACTTCTGATGGCCTCCTTAGTGATGTCAAAGACCTCATCCTTGGATGACTCCGAGGCAATGGTTGCCCTCGACAACGCTCTGGGGAGTGCCCCCTCCACCACATTACAGAGCAGACCCTGGCTGTCGGCCACCTCTCCGCCTTTGTGGACACCCCCAGCGCTGGGGTGACGTGACAAGTAGTCTGCCGGATTGTTGGTGCCCGGCCTATATGTTAGGCGTACCCCGTACTCCAGCAGGGCCAGCATCCATCTCTCTATCCTTGGCGGCGGCTTCGATGACAGACCCGCCAGAATTGGTAGTAAGGGCTTGTGGTCTGTCACCACTTGTACGGGCTTCCCCAGAATGTACAGGCGAAAGTGGTGGCAGCCCCACAACACGGCCAGCGCCTCCCTCTCAATTTGCGAGTAACGCATTCCAGTCTCGGAGAGGGCCCTGCTGGCGTACGCGACAGGTCTCATATCACCTCTCTCGTCCGGCTGTAAAAGCACTGCCCCCACTCCCACCGGACTGGCATCAACGACGATTTCCGACTCTGCGGCGGGATTAAAGTAGGCCACAGTGTCCTCGTCCGACAAGGCACTCCTGAGTGCCTGAAACGCCTCCTGCTCCTTGCCTTCCCATTTCCACACCGCATCACTTCTGGTCAGTGCTCTGAGGGGTTCTGATAATGAGGCCAGACCCTTGAGGAACCGTCCGCAATAGTTCACCATCCCCAGGAAGCTCCTTACCTTGGTGGGGGATGTGGCTGCCTCCCGGATGTCCCTGACTTTCTCTGGGTCCGGGGACACACCCGCCGCATGAAATATGAACCCAAAAAACCCAATCCGATCCTTTAGGAACTCACATTTCTGGCGGTGCAAGGTGAGGCCTAGGTCGTGCAACCTCCTGAGCGTGCTCTCGAGCCTTTTCAGGTGCTCGGCTTCTGTGTCGGCAAACACCAAGATATCGTCACTTATGTTCAGCACCCCTTTCAGGCCGGCGAGTGCCCCTCTTATCGTGTTCTGAAAAACCTCCGCCGCTGAGGAGATGCCAAAACTCAGGCGTTTGAATTGGTAAAGCCCCTCGTGCGTCGTGAAGACGGTGATGAACCTTGAATCTTGATGAAGCTCCAGCTGGTGATAGCCCGCCCGTAGGTCCAGCTTCGAAAATATTTTCGCCCCCTGTAGTTCGCCAATGATATCGTCCAGCGTTGGCGTGAGGTGCCTCTCCCTCTTAATGGCGGCGTTGGGGAGACGCATGTCCACACATATCCTCACTGCCCCTGGCTGCTTTGGCTTTGGCGCCACTACTATGGGGGACACCCAGGGTGTTGGCCCTTCCACCCTCTCAATGATGTCATTGTCGATCAGCGAGCGAAGCTCCTCTTCCACCTTCCCTCTCAGGTGGAACGGAATCCGCCTGTGCTTCAGGGCAGTCGGCCTGATCGTATTGTCAATGTGCAGCCGCACCGGTGGTGCCTTCAACTTTCTGACCCCTTCAAAAATGCCCGTGAATTTGCTTAACAGTACTTCGATGTCCATTTGATAGACCGCCATCGTGAAATGGACCAAATTCAAGGCCTCGGACGCTGCGCAGCTGAGCAACGAATGGTGACTCGCGTCCGTAACAAAAAAACGTGCCTTGATGGTGACGCCGTCCTTGGACACGGGCGCTGTGAACACGCCATCAATGGGAAGGGGGGTGTCTCCTCCAAACGTAAAGATCTTGGCAGTTGATGCACATAGCGCCGGGGGCCCCGGGATCCGCCTATAGTGGTCGGCAGCCAACACGCAGACCGATGCACCGGTGTCAATAAGTACTTGTGTCGGCACCCCTTGGATGTCGACTACGCATTTCGTCTGTCTCTTGCTCTTGGCACCTGAGGCGATGTTTGAGATGAAGAACCCCTCTTCGTCGTCGTCTTCCTCCTCCTCTTCTGCCATGTTCAGCCTCTGTATCTCCTGCTCCAGCGCTGCGACGCTCCGCCACTTTCTCGAGCCACCGCCACGTGCTCTGGCTGGGCCTCTCCGCACTGATACTGGGGTGGGGGCGCGACACATTTGGTCATAATGTCCAGGCTTATCACACCTGCCGCATGGCCTGTCCTTGGCTGGGCATTCTTCAGAGTGGGGCAGGTCGTAGCCGCATTGTTGGCAGATACTGTCGGTATTCGTACTGGAGTGATTTTCCTGCTTTCTCGGCCCCCACTTATCTCTCGACATTGACCGCTTCCCCATGGCGAATGCTTCCTCCACTGCTCCTGGACGCACCGCCGCCTCCATTTTCGCCCCTCTGGACTCGGCCAGCTCGAATGTTCTACCACTGTCCAATATCTGCTGCAGGGACCAGCCTGGCTCTCTCAACACTTGTCTCCGCAGCTTGCTGGAGCTGCAACCCTGTAGAACTTGATTGCGTACCATGCACTCGTCATTGTCCCATCGACAAGAGGTGGCCATCATCCGAAGTCGGGCACAGAACTGATCGAGCGACTCTTCCTCTTTCTGCTTTTCCTTGCAGAAGAGGAATCTCTCGTAATCGACATTCGAGAGCGGTATGAAATAGTTCTCCAGCGCCTTCTTCACCTCGGTGTATGTATCCACTTGCAAGTTGAGGGATTCGTAAATACGTATGACCTCTAAGCCTGCGGAGTACAACATCATCGTTGATCCCCGTAGCTGTAAAGTACATGTCCAGCTTTTTGATCCAGAGCCGCCATCTTGGACCTAACTTCGACGGGGGCCCTGACACATCAAATTCATGCATGGGCAGCAAGGCTCCCTGTTGTACTGTCGCTGCCACCGCTGCAGTTTCGGTCTCTCCCTCGCTGTCCGACATGACCGCAGGTCGCACAGGCACCTCCTACTGGGCTGGAGGCCGCAAACCTGACTCTGGAGGATCTTGCACGTGCCGTTGCCGGAATGCACCCACCGCGTCCGTGACACATCCGCCGCAACGTCTCTACGGCGATGTGTTGCGCGTTCCCCGAGTGCTCGTGTGGGATCCCGCCTCGTCGCCAGTTGTTGTGTCGCCTGGCGGCAACTGTGGGGCCCTATACACGCTCACGCGCGCCCGCATGCACAGACACGATGTTGCCGGTTGCATCACCCGGCGGCAACTGCCGCACGGACTTACTTTATTCCATAACGCATTCGCGGGCCCAGAACGAGGCTCGCGCATGCACAGTACACACACTCACGGGACGTCACAGTTGCCATAGGAATGTATTGGCCAAAGATTTATTTTATTCAGGAGAACAAGGAAAATAGCAATATCTTTCACAGAAAAATCACATACATGCCAACATTCTCAACCACCTATGAGGGAGATTCTGTTCCCGAAAACGGGAGAAAGGAATTTCCCCATAGGATTGCATTGGGGTTTTAATTATTTCAGGTGGGAGTAAGAAAATAATAGCTATCTTTTTTTATCTAAAAATCGGGAGTCTCCTGCCTAAATCGGGAGGGTTGGCATGCATAGCTTTCAACCTTTCATGGTCAGTGGGCGAGTGAAAACACCCGATTTTACATTTGGCGGGTGAAAGCCCATTGATTCCTATGGGTGTGTAGCAAGCTTGGTGGGTGAGAGAGCTGCCTAAGTGGCGGTTGACACCCGCCAAAATCGTGTGAGGTGAGAGGTATGGGCATGTATGAAATCGGGAGTCTCCCATCTAAATCGGGAGGGTTGGCATGTATGCCTGCGTGGTGCAGAATTGTGCTCCTACGAACACCAGATCCTGGGAAGGAATTCAATGGGGTATTTCCCAGTTCATGAGACACCCCCATTCTTCAAGAGCCAAACAGACCCGGAGGAGATGGTCAAGTCGAGACAGGGGAAGAGTTGTATCACCTACAAACGGAGATGAGTGACTAATGGAGCCAACAATTGTGTAAATACTCTCAAAGTTATCTTCAACACAAAGGGAAGAACCCAGAACTGAAAATGGCTGCCCCCACAAAAAATCTGAGCTATTTCTGGGGAGACTGGCGGATGGCCACATAGAAGAAGAAATCCTGTAGATCTAACACCACCAACCAATCCCCTTTCTGTATTAAGGACATATTTTTCTGTTAGGTTTCCATTTTGTAGCGTTCCCCTTTCATAAGTGTAAACCCGTATTTAATTTGAGGGTTGCGTATTAATGGGCAGTTCCAGCATAGCTCAGTACTGGGGTATGCTATGGGCCAGGTCCCCTAGATTAGGCATTTCCATGGTGTGAGTGTCCTTTTCGTGTGGTTTCTCCCTTTCCTGCGTCTGGCACTGTCATTTGTATTTATTTTGGCATGTTAGTTTTTTGGTGCGATATGTCACGTAATGTTGTGCTCCCAGCGCGAGGCGTTGCAGTAGGTAAACATGGTACGCTCTGCCAGCATAGGGGGGGGCGGGCGTGTCTGTGAGGTGCTCTCACACCTCAACAAGGACAATCGCTCCCCTGCGGTTTAGTGCAGGTGGAAGGTCCCGTGGGGGATACAACCGGCAGGGGAATCCTTGTAAGAGAGAGCTAGGGGAAAAGAGAGGAGGCTGTGTTCTTGCTGTGGGCCATATAGGGTCGTGTAGAACGTGGTGAACGTCCCGAGAATTTCCTTGTCGGACCAGCACATGGTGCCTCGTGTGTCCTTGACGCAATCAATGCGATTCCTGCCCCCCTCAGTACGGACCAATCTGGACAGTGTTCGACCCGGCCTATCCCCCTCTCCATACTTCCTGGCCGCCACAGGGCGGGCGAAGTACCGAACCTCTCTCAGGGCGTGGGACTCGAATGTTTCTAATTCCGCTCTTATATGTGCCAGTACCATCGGGGAAGGGGAGGAGGCATATGCCCTCTCAAGCTCTTTTAATTTAGCTTCTGACTGTTGCAAGCTATTTTTTATGGCCTTGAGGACACCAGCCTCTCTAGATATGCACATCTCTCTGATGAAGACCATGAATGCCTCCCAGCGCACTCCATCAGAGGTGTCATGCCTGTTGTTGCACTCGAAGAAGGTGTTGATATAGGCTAAGATATCGGCTTTAAAGACTATGTCTAGCAGGGCCTCCAACTTAAATCTCCAAGAGGAGCGGGGGGGCTGGTCGTGTCCCAGTGTTATCTGGAGTGTTACCGGTGAATGGTCCGATAGTGTGCGCAGTAGTATCTTGGTCTCCATGACCCTGCCCATCATGCAGCTCGATATGAGGAACAGGTCAATCCCGAAGAGGCTATCGTGTACCGATGAGTAAAACGTGTACTCTCTAACTTGTGGGTTGAGAGCTCTCCATGCATCTCTGAGATCCAGTGTGTCGATATGGGCGTGTAGCCTGTGGGCTGCGTGTGACAGGGCTCTGCGGGCCGTCCCGGACCTATCCAGGTCTTTGTCTAGGATCAAATTCATGTCCCCGCCCCAGATGATGGGAATCCCAGTGTATTTCAGAAGCGTGGTTGGGATGGCATCAAAGAACTCAGGGGCATCAAAGTTCGGGGCATATGTGTTCACTAGGAGGCATTCCATATTGGCGAGTGAGCAATGGAGGATCACATATCTACCCTCAGAGTCAATATGGCTGGAGCACAGGGAAAACTGGACTGATTTATGGATTAGGGTTCGGACCCCCCTGGATTGGGTGGAGTACTTGGTGTAGAATCTGTTATTGCCCCACATGGGGGCGAGACATGCTGCTAGGCGCCCGAGGGCGTGGGTCTCTTGGAGAAAGAGGATTTTGGCGCCATTTCGCTAGGCATAGGCAGTTATTCTGCGGGCCTTGGTGAAATTGCTTAGGCCGCGAACATTCCATGTGACAATGTTTAAAGCCATAGCAATATATTATGGAACATCCCAGTAGTAGTATTCGTAAGGATTGACCCTCATGCACCTGCCGTGTGCACAGCAGTGTTGAGTTACGGTCATGCGTCTCTCAGCCATGTTTTTAACTATTAACACAACCCCAATTACACCACCCCCCACCCTCACTGCCCAACCCCAACATGCAGTGCAGCTCCCCCAGCCAAAAACACACCAGGTGCCCCTAGGGCTTGCTCCGACCGGGAACCAAAGGTCGGAGGACCAGATCCGACGTGGATAGGGCCACATCCTAGCCCAACAGGGGCCAGTCAATAGGAAGAACAAAATAAAGTTGAAAGCAAACATTGCAACTGCAACGGTGGCGCTAGTGCCGTGCGGCCGGCATGTGTGGCTTGATGTGGGGCAGCAGACGCTGTCCCAAGTGTATTGTTGCGGTAAAACAGGTATCATAGACAGCCTCTGAGAACCAGAGAAGACGCTCTGGCAAGATGACATCGCAAGAGAGAGCAGGGCACAGGGATAGCTCCAGGGGTTAGGTGAGGGAGAAGGCAAAGAAGCAGTGCAGGAGCTAGCCCGTGGCCTGCATACACAGGGCAAGAGGCCGCCGTTATTGAATGGACATGGTGGGGTTGCCATAAACACATCAAAAAGTCACGGATCTGTGGACATTTTGAGAACATCGTAGGCTGTATAGTCTATGGCGTGTGGTCGGCTCGCGGCCCGGGGAGAGGTATATGCAGTTCGATAAACTTCACCGCTTCGTCAGGGACAGTGAAGAAGAAGATCTTACCATCGTGGGTAATCTTTAGTCGTGCCGGGAACAGGATGGCGTAGGGCACGTTGTGCCCACTGAGCAGCTTTTTGACGCCTAGGAACTGGCGCCTTTCCTGCTGCACTGCCAGCGAGAAGTCCGGGAAGATTCTAACCGTATGGGCTTCAAAACGCAGGTCTCCCTTTTCCCGCGACAGATGGAGGATGAGATCTCTGTCGCGGTAGTTGAGAATTTTGGCGATAATGGGTCTGGGGATATCGCCGGGTCTGGGCCGTGTAGCCAGGGCCCGGTGAGCCCGCTCGACCGTGAAATACGGAGAGAGAGCAGGGTCGTCCAGCAGGTCCTTGAGGAGTTTCTCCACTGCATCCTCCATCCGCCCCTTGAGGGCATTTTCGGGGACCCCGATAATGCGCAAGTTGTTCCTACGGGAGCGCGATTCCAGATCGTCGCACTTCACCTTGACTCCTTTCATGTCGCGCGTTAGGGAGGCCACAGTGTCCTGGAGCGCAGTGATGCTATCTTCGTTCCCCTCGATCCTTTTTTCCACCTCGGTGATCCTCGATCCTGCCTGGTCCACTCGAGCCTTAATCGAGGCGATATTAGCATTGATGTCGTCTAATTTTTCATGGAAGGAGGCAAAGTTTTTAGCCATGGATTCCATTAGTAGGGTGAGGTCAGGGGCCTCGACTGCACGGTGCTGGGTTAAATCTGGCTCGTCCTGTAGCGATGATGTGCTGGCTGGGTCATCTCGAGGGACCGCTTTGGTGTATTTGTCCATTGTGCCTCCTTGGGCCCCTGCCTTATTTCTGCTAGGCATTGTCGTTGTGGTGGGCACGGTTGCAGTGAGGGCCCACTTATGGGAAGGATGGAGAGCTGAGATGGGCCAGGGCCGGCAGGCTCAAACGCAGTATCCTTAGGTGGCGGAAGGCGGGGGACCGCCGTGGATAGCAGAGGGTCAGCGGTGGAGCGGCAAGGCTGTGATGGCGAGCGATCGCTGCCTCCTTATGTGCACAGCGGGATCTTTCTTAGGGGGGCGCGGGCAGAGGCGGCGACACTGTCGGCGGAAAGGTGGGCAGGCAGTATGATGAGGGCTGCTTCTTTATGACAGCACAGGCCCGCTGTGTCGCAGACAGTGGGCAGAGGTCTCGACGCCCACCGCTCCAGACCCCGCTCACCTGGTCCGCGGCAGCGGGACGATGGGATCCTCTGTGCCGTCGGCGCCGGGGGGGTCGCGATGGTCACTGACGCAGCAGGTGGCATCCACAGTGTGGCGGCGTCCGCAGCAGGACCACCAGGCACTCGCCGCAATTTCAAAGAGCAGCGGTCAGCGGGGAGGGGACCCAGGAGACAGGTAGGCCAGGCAGGCCAGGCGGGAGGGCCGGATGTTAGGCAACCGCCGGGGCCGGGTGGAGTGCTAGGCCCAAATCCGACAGGGCCGCCAGCCAGGTCCCAGGTGGGCCGATCGAGACCAAAGTCGCACAAAATGTCCAGTGCAGTGGCAGAAGCAACTCGGCCAGCTGATAGTCCTTCGCAATATCGGGAACCGCAGATGGGAGCAGATGAATGCCGAGGCCGCACAGAGCTGAAAGGCTAGGCAGCCAACTTGGGCTGCTCCACAGCGCCACCCCGGCATTTATTTTTGACTGATTTTGAGCATGCAAGTCAGAGAGTTCTACTTCCCGAAGAATTTCTGACTTTTGATTTTCTATATTTCGGAGGAATGATACTTCACTTTCCATATAGACTTAAGAATGTGGGTTAGAGTTGTTGGCCTCAGACTCAGTATCAATATTTGATGGAATATCATACTTATCTTCACGCGTATCTACACCGGGGCTGGGTAATATTTTTACCATAGCTACGCACACTTTGCCACTTCATAGTAGTGTAGCCATCTTATCTCGTGACACAAGATTAACTAAGGACCAACAATCGTGGTCAAAACACTGCCCAGGAACAATCGTGGTCAAAACACTGCCCAGGTATACAGAAAATAGAGTTATGAAAATGGAGAATTGGGTCTCACCGACCGCCCACTCTCTGAGCCTAACAGCCGAACAGCACTTGCAAGGCACTTCTGGGTGCGCGTGCACCGTGCTCTTGTAGGCTGCTAGGAGTCAGTAGGCGGAGCTTAGAGGTGGCGGGAGAATTTCAAAAGTTGTTTCCATATGCGTTGAGCCGTCCCACAGCGACCGGAGTGTCCCAGCCCAAAAGCACTTGCAAGGCACTTCCGGCACTTCATGTCAATGGACTAATGCTACATATCTACGTATTTTATGTATGAAATCTACCCATTCAAACACCCCTTTGCCCAGGTTACCAAAGTGATGCTATTTAATTATTTATTATCAGATGTCAATGAACTCGTGCTAGCTACTTATTTTATGCATGAAATATACCCATTCCAAAACCCCTCTGCCCAGGTTACCCCATTGATGTTATTTAGATATTTATTATCTAAGGCAGGGGTGCACAACAGATTTTGACAGAGGGCCGAAAGTACCTTACATGAGGGCTATAGTGGGCCGAAAAGTAAAAGTGGGCGGGGCGGTAGGCGGGACATGTCAGGAGGCTTTTTCAACCCCCAATTTGTATTAAACACATGGAAAAAGAATATGTTTTTGAGGGGTAACGATTTTTATTGCATTTCAAACTTACATTTTGTACTACACATTTTCCATTGTTATCATTTATTTCAATGTAGTTATTGTATATCGTCTGTTTAATTAAATTATATATATTTTATTGACCCTTGATTAGACATTCCGTTATTTTGGACTGCTATAGTTTGCTGTTTGGGTTGCCCAAGAGGAGTATGGCCTTCGTTGAGTCAGGTTTCCTCAAAAAAGCAAAGGATGTTCATCTCCTAACTATGCCTGTTTTAGCTTTATTATTGAGTTCACTCTTGGAGTGCAACACTATGCCCCATGGCTCCCACCCCAACCAAACACTATGCCCCATGACCCCTTCACCCCCAACCAAACACTATGCCCCATGGCCCCCTCACCCCCAAGCAAACACTATGCCCATGGCTCCCACCCCCAACCAAACACTATGCCCCCTGTCCCTCACCCCCCAAGCAAACACTATGCCCCCTGTCCCTCACCCCCAACCAAACACTATGCCCCAATGCCCCCCCACCCCCAACCAAACACTATGCCCCATGGCTCCCACCCCCAACCAAACACTATGCCCCATGGCCCCCTAACCCCTAAACAAACACTATGCCCCATGGCTCCCACCCCCAACCAAACACTATGCCCCCTCTCCCCCACCCCCAACCAAACACTATGCCCCATGGCTCCCACCCCCAACCAAACACTATGCCCCATGGCCCCCTCACCCCCAACCAAGCACTATGCCCCATGGCTCCCACCCCCAACCAAACACTATGCCCCATGGCCCTCTCACCCCCAACCAAACACTATGCCCCATGGCCCTCTCACCCCCAACCAAACACTATGCCCCATGGCTCCCACCCCCAAGCAAACACTATGCCCCATGGCCCCCACGCCTCAAGCAAACACTATGTCCCCTGTCCCTCACCCCAAACCAAACACTATGCCCATGGCTCCCACCCCCAACCAAACACTATGCCCCATGGCCCCCTCACCCCCAACCAAACACTATGCCCCATGGCTCCCTCACCCCCAACCAAACACTATGCCCCATGGCTCCCACCCCCAGCCAAACACTATGCCCCCTGTCCCTCACCCCCCAAGCAAACACGATGCCCCCTGTCCCTCATCCCCAACTAAACACTATGCCCCGTGGCCCCCTCACCCCCAACCAAACCCTATGCCCCATGGCTCCCACCCCCAACCAAACACTATGCCCCCTGTCCTTCACCCCCAAGCAAACACTATGCCCCCTGTCCCTCACCCCCAACCAAATACTATGCCCCATGGCCCCCTCACCCCCAACCAAACACTATGCCCCATGGCTCCCACCCCCAACCAAACACTATGCCCCATGGCCACCTCACCCCCAACCAAACACTATGCCCCATGGCTCCCACCCCCAACCAAACACTATGCCCCATGGCTCCCACCCCCAACCAAACACTATGCCCCATGGCCCCCTCACCCCCAACCAAACACTATGCCCCATGGCTCCCTCACCCCCAACCAAACACTGTGCCCCATGGCTCCCACCCCCAACCAAACACTATGTCCCCTGTCTCTCACCCCCCAAGCAAACACTATGCCCCATGGCTCCCACCCCAACCAAACACTATGCCCCCTGTCCCTCACCCCCCAAGCAAACACTATGCCCCCTGTCCCTCACTCCCAACCAAACACTATGCCCCAAACACACTCAAGCATGCACCCATACAGACCCGAACCCCCCAAATCAGCACACTCTCAAACATGCACCCATACAGAGCCGAACCCCTCCACCCCCAACTCAGCACACACACTCTCAAACATGCACCCATACAGACCCAAACCCCCCAACTCAGCACACTAACTCTGAAGCATGCACCCATACATGTATCTCAACATACAAAATACAAACATACAAAAACAAACATTCATGCACACTCGAACCCCCACCCCCAACTCAGCACACACACTCTCAAACATGCACCCATACAGACACGAACCCCCGACCCCCCAAATCAGCACACTCTCAAACATGCACCCATACAGACCCGAACCCCACCCCCCAAATCAGCACACTCTCAAACATGCACCCATACAGACCCGAACCCCACCCCCCAAATCAGCACACTCTCAAACATGCACCCACACAGACCCAAACCCCCCACCCCCCAACTCAGCACACACTCCCAAACATGCACCCATACAGACCCGAACCTCCCACCCCCAACTCAGCACACACTCTCAAGCATACACCATGCACCCATACATACCCGAACCCCCAACCCCCAACTCAGCACACACACTCTCAAACATGCACCCATACAGACCCGAACCCCCAGCTCAGCACACAAACTCTGAAGCATGCACCCATACATGCATCTCAACATACACAACACGAACATTCAAAAACAAACATTCATGCACATCCGACACCTCCCCAACCCCCCATCTCAACATACACAACACAAACACTCAAAAACATTCATACACATCCGACACGCCCCCCCAACCCCCATCTCAACATACACAACACAAACACTCAAAAACATTCATACACATCCGACACGCCCCTCCCAACCCCCATCTCAACATACACAACACAAACACTCAAAAACATTCATACACATCCGACACGCCCCTCCCAACCCCCATCTCAACATACACAACACAAACACTCAAAAATAAACATTCATACACATCCGACACGCCCCCATCTCAACATACACAACACAAACACTCAAAAATAAACATTCATACACATCCGACACGCCCCCATCTCAACATACACAACACAAACACTCAAAAACAAACATTCATACACATCCGACACACCCCCCCACCCCCATCTCAACATACACAACACAAACACTCAAAAACAAACAATCATACACATCTGACACGGCCCCCACCCCCATCTCAACATACACAACACAAACACTCAAAAACAAACATTCATACACATCCGACACGCCCCCACCCCCATCTCAACATACACAACACAAACACTCAAAAACAAACATTCATACTCATCCGACACGACCCCCACCCCCATCTCAACATACACAACACAAACATTCAAAAACAAACATTCATACTCATCCGACACGACCCCCACCCCCATCTCAACATACACAACACAAACACTCAAAAACAAACATTCATACACATCCGACACGCCCCCCGACCCCCATCTCAACATACACAACACAAACACTCAAAAACAAACAATCATACACATCTGACACGACCCCCACCCCCATCTCAACATACACAACACAGACACTCAAAAACAAACATTCATACACATCCGACACGCCCCCCCACCCCCATCTCAACATACACAACACAAACACTCAAAAACAAACAATCATACACATCTGACACGACCCCCACCCCCATCTCAACATACACAACACAAACACTCAAAAACAAACATTCATACACATCCGACACCCCCCCACCCCCATCTCAACATACACAACACAAACACTCAAAAACAAACATTCATACTCATCCGACACGACCCCCACCCCCATCTCAACATACACAACACAAACACTCAAAAACAAACATTCATACACATCCGACACGACCCCCACCCCCATCTCAACATACACAACACAAACACTCAAAAACAAACATTCATACACATCCGACACCCCCCCCACCCCCATCTCAACATACACAACACAAACATACAGCAGAACAGACCTGACACACAAACACACAGACCACTTACTGGACGTGCTGGAAGGCAGGTAAGCTGGAACGCTGGCGAGGTAAGTGGAGTGGTACTACGGCTGGCGTGGCCAGCAAGGCTGAAATGCCTTCCGGCATCAAGCCTTACTGGCCACGCCAGCCATAGTGCTGGCACTCCATTGGTGCAGCACACACGCACTACGTGGCTCGTAGGAGGGACGTGGTGCATGTGTGCTGAGCCAATGGCGGCCAGTGTTTTGTCCGGCCCGGAAGACAACAAAGACTTTCCTAATGGAGGGCGGCTGATGCTGCTTGCGGCCCGCCCTCCATTAGGAAAGTCTTTGTGCCTCAAGGGCCGGAAAAAACAGCATGGCGGGCCGCAACTGGCTCGCGGGCCGTATGTTGTGCACCCATGATCTAAGGTAATGGAATGATGTCATTTACGTATTATTTATTTCATGTATTAACTGAGAACGCCCCACTCTAGGGGCACAGAGGTGTAAAGTTACTCACGTGATAAAGAGAATCCGTTTTGCACCTTCAGTTATATAAAAAGGCTGTTCAAGCAGTGCTTATGAAATAAGTCTGTGTCTGTTTATTTAACCAGGTTCTTAAGCACAAGTGTCAGTCATTAGGGCTGACCTACCATAGGATAGGGCCAAATATCCTCAGTGCAGCCTGCATATACTGAGGTCTGCAATATGCCTTCACATGACGGTTCACCATTTATCCCCCTGGGTTTCATTTGCACATAAAGTGTAAGTATCCCGACTCAGTTCTCATACAGGTTGCTGTTCACTCCTTTATACAGAATCAAGGGGAGAAACACCTCACACTCTGGAGCCATTGCTGAGATCCCAGGGGACACGCACACGACTTAGGGAGAGCGCTGGTTTATCATACATTGGTGGTTAACTACACTTGGTCAAAATAGCGCATGAATGTGTTGTATTGGTTATGCGCTGAAGGGCTCAGTCCAGAGGCCTACTATATAGTGGGCGAGGTGCCCTTACATATCATGACTGATGCAGTATTAGCTATGACTGCTTCCTTTGAACCCATCACTGGGAAAGTGAAAAGTGTGGGGCGCATACCTGGTCAAGACACAAAATGTTATATGCTTTGTTATGGTGAGATTTTTCTTACAGGTAAAACCCTGCCCACTGAGATCCGAGGTAGGGAGCCTATGGTTACCTGCCCCATCTGGACTTTAGACGCTTGGACCGGAATATCTCTATGCCCAGAAGCTACTACATCAACCAAAGATGCCATTGTCATTGCTGCGGCAGTGGCTGAGGCTGTTAGAGTGGCTATGGAGTGGCAGTACCCGTTGGTTACTGAACATGGAACCTACACCCGATTACGACCCTTTTCACGTGAAAAGCTGGTGCCTAAAGAGAGTAGGATTAGTATGTGTGAGAAATTATCCTATTTTGGGTGTGCGCATAACTTGTCATATAACTATGAGATGTATAGATTTTTAGAATGAGTGGTTATGCGTCAGCAGTGAAGAACAGAAGGGGTAATTTCTCAAAAAACCCTTTCGTTTGAACATTAAAGCATGCTGGGATGTCTTCACTGGTTGCGCTTCCAACTTATTTCATGAAATTGGTTAATAAGAAAATCAAAGGAAACTGAGAAATAGGAACTGTAGCATAGTCACTTGTATTTACTGAGGATTATTATTAGACAGCATGTGTCATAGGGTGTAAACATAAAAGAGGTAGTATTCACAACTGATTGATAAGACAGATTCCTCAAATACATAGACTAGATTTTTACAAATCCTAGGGATAGGTTAAAGTATCAACAGAAAACACTCCAAATACTTTGGTTGAGTGAAAGTTACAACAGAGAAAACGCTGTTAAAGTATCAACAGAAAGCACTCCAAATCCTTTTGTTGAGTGAAGTTTACAACAGAAAAAATGCCAACACGTGTTTCAACCCTAACCGGGCCGTCCACAGGCCGTATACTTCTATACCTGGCATTGTCCAAATTTAAATAAGTATTGATAAATCCAACACAAATAAACCAATAATATATGTGATTTCACAGTTATGCAGTTCCAAAAGGAATCAAAGAGGAAAAAACAGGGAGAGGGCAGAGGGGGAGGGAAGAGAAGACAAACACTTTGTTATTTTAGAGTATAAATTCGACATCATTAATAATCAAATGTGTAGCTCAATCTTACTAAGCATGACACTTGGTGAGCAAAAACACATCCTTATTTGAATTCATAAAAAGATGAAGTTGCTGGATGGTACCTGGTAAATTGTAGACAAGGTATTGGTTGTGCGTGATATCTCGCATTAGTCTTAAAGTGTATTTTCCCATCTAATGACTACCATTGAGTTGCTAAATCTGAAAGCAGGACAAACCGCTTTTGCAATATATGCTATTAAAAAATCACATTTGAAAAAAATCCAAATAGGAGGCTCCATTTCTTACCTCCCAATTCACATTGGGGTAGTTAAGCGGCTAAGCTGGTGGTGAAAGGTTCCATGTTTAAAGTTGCCAAATTACAGGCTAGTTGCAGAATTTTCAAAAGGTGAAAGCGTTCCTTAAACAGAGTAAAAACTCCTGCAAAGTTCTTAAAGGAGGAAGCTCACCATATTTCTGCTTAAATGCAAGCACAAAGTAGAAAGATGCGAAGGTGCGCGAGTGCCGGCTCCGTAGTCCAGGAATGAGGGTGTTGGCCAGGAGAGCCTATAACAGCCCTAGTAAGCAAAATAGTCTCTGATCATGTGATTACTCACGTGATCAGGTGTTGCCAAGCAACAATTGCCAAGCAACAATGCAACACTCGACTACAACTATCCAGTAGTTCAATGTATGTAATTACTAATCAGCGGCGTGAGATACCGTCGGCCTCGGTGCAGATGCAAGGTTTCTTGAAAAGACATTATATAGTGTGCTCAAGTTAAAGTTTGTACCTTCGTGTTGACAACATGGGTGTTGTCCCATTGGTCCATTCGTAAAGAAGTAAGCTTGTAGACACCCCGAGGCATTGTTGCTTGGCAACATGCCACGGAGCCAGTTTCTAGGCAAAACCTCATAAAACTACTAATTTCCAGTCGGAGAGCACATGGTAATTTCAGAAGAGTGAAAAAATTTGAAAACCTTAATGGTGACAATACGTTCACAACGCCAATGTGAGTGTACTTCAACATGACAAAAGTCATAATTAGCGGAATTAAAGCATATTGCTCAAAAACCATTAGCAGGTCAATATAAAGTGATATGTATTCATATGTATAAGAATGCATATGACAAATACTCCGGTCCCATGGTCGAAATGTAATGGTAAGCTTGGTTAACTAAAGTATTATTGTAAGTTCACAGCGTGAGTGTATGCAGGCTAAGCATATGGCTCAAAGCATGCTTAGATGGCATATAGTCCTGGCTGGGGCATAGAGGTTAGTGATGGCTTATATGGCATAAGAATTTGCTTAATGCGACATGCAATTAGTTAATAGGTATGAGGATTGTGGTAATTCTGTTTATAGTCATGTCAGCAAAAACAGAAGACATTTTTGTAAAGGGGATGCACACTGTTGCTTGGGTAATGGAAAGCAGGTGAATGCTGTTGTCAGGTGACGGAGGTCCAAAAAAAAGAAAAATAACACCTGTATGGAAGTGTAATCATCATCAAGTGTCATAGGTCTTCCAAGTACATGACATGTAGTTGGTATGTAAGTATCTTGTGTCTGTAGGTCATGAGGACACCAAGGATTAACCCAGGCAGTATATAAAATAAGGGATAATCACTTATAACTGATACATATGTTGAGCTTAAGATGACTTTAAAGCATTTTGCCTATGTCTTAATAAACTTTATAAAAACACATTCAGTTCATGTTCTTGGTTCAAGCCCAGCTGTAAACAACGTAGTTTACAGATCATACGTGCTTCTTCTTGGCACAATTTGAGTTTTCTATCACCTCCTCTGATATGGGGCTTAATGTGTTTCAGCCCAACAAATGTAATGTCCTGATGATGTGCCATTTGGTGTTCTGATTGCCAATGTAATGCAAAAGGTAATCTGGCATCTTGGCTGTTGAGGTTGGCAAGATGTTCTCTAATCCTGATTCTCAATTCTCGGATGGTACTGCCAACATACACTTTCTTGCATACACAGATGATCCCATAGATGATGTATTTCAATCGACAGTTGATGAAGTCTGTGATGTTAACCTGTAGATTGCCATGACAGGTAAAGACTTTTGTCGGTGAGAGGGCGAACTGGCAAAAGGTACATGTACCACATTTATGGAACCCTAATGGCTTGATATTGTCAGATAACAAATTTGCTGTTTCATGGAACCAGATTTCAAGAAAGAAGGGCTAAGTAAATCTCTAAGCGTTGGAGATTTGGTAAAGATAATATTTGGTTTTTCCGAGATGTAAGGTCTCAAATCTGGGTGTAATGATAAGAGATCCCAGTGTTTGTTCAACATGTGGTATATCAGTTTGGAATCACTGGAGAATTTGGTGATGAAATTGTCATGACTAGAAAAGGATTTAGTAATTTTGGCTCGGTGATCCTGAGTCTCAGAGAAGAGAGAAGGACGTACCACTTCTTTAACATCTTGCAAAGCTTTGTTGATGATAGGAATCGGATAGCCTCTCTCTTTGAATCTGGTTCCTATTGACTTACATTCTACTGCAAATTTGTGATCTTCACTGCAATTTTGTCTAGCTCTTAAGAACTCACCACAAGGTATATTGTTGATAACACTTTTTCTGTGGCTGCTGCCAGCATGTACAATTGAATTGACAGCAGTTTCCTTATAAAATGTACAGGTCTGTATAGTATTATCAATTAAATAGATTCTAAGATCTAGGAACATAATCTCTGTTGCATTCATGTGACCAGTAAAATGAATTCCAAAATAATTTAAATTCAGAAACTCCATAAAAGCATTGAATTGTGCTTGATTTCCAGACCAGATTGCAAAAATATCGTCAATGTAGAAAGTAGAATATAGTAGAAATATATTGACTGAATGAGTTATTGTGAAAAATGTGAAGATCCTCTGTCAGGTGAGGACAAAGGCAGCGAATATGGCAAGGGAAATGTGCACAGAACCACACAGTAAATAGCCTTGAATTAAACACTGTGCACACAGGAACCAAAACTCATGTATACTAAAACCCAGGAGTGCAAATAGAGTGTGACAACAATACAAATATATGAAAATGGATGTGGGGTAAGCACTTAAAAACTCCTTATGACTGCAAGGAAAGTCGGCAAGCTCCTTACCCACAATTGCTGTTACAGGTACTGACAGCGCTAAACCCACATAGAGGGCAAGCAACAACAGGATCTGTGAGCTAACACTCTTGATGGTATTGAATAAGAGAACATAAAAACAGTACTCACGGGGACGAGAAATACCACTTGAATGTCAGTAAGCCCACGAACCCTGTTGATCAAATAGGGACCCAGAAATATAACAGCAATTGGAGGATAACTAAATACATAAGACTCAAGACATGGTGCAAGTAGGAATTGTGATTGCAGAATAGTGAGGAAAACACAGGCATTCATTCAGTACACCACACCTAATAATCAATGGGAAATAAATGCAGAAGTGCAAGGGAAGACATAGAATGGATTCCAAGAGAAAGTAAAGGAGCAGGAGCAGGGAAAACAAAATTACAAAGGCAAAATTCCCCCACCTACCCAAGGGAAAAAGGTAGGAAGCTAAATCTATAAAGAGGAAAGACTAAAGCATCAAGGTTTACAGCAGCAAAGGACAAAGTCAACGAAAAATAGAACACAGGCAAACTAGGCTGCACCAAAAGGGAAAGCACTGAGAAAAGTTGCCTGTTAACAGAGGAATACAGAAAGGGAATCTAGGAAGCAGAAATCAATTAAGCACATAATTTCGAAATCCAGGGTTAAGGAACAAAGAATAGAAACTAGGAACTAAGCACAAAGCTAAGAACCAGGAACAAGGGACCAGTCACAAACAGGAACACTGCATCAATGACCAGCGCGGGACTGAAGCAAACTGAGGCATTTAAAGCTGCTTAACGAGCACACGCCTCAGGTGCGCTGCTTGCTGCACCTGCAGCCACAGGTGTTGCCTATCCTCCACCCAACCATGTCCTGCAAGGTTGGAGATGAAGCAGTGGGCCAGGCATTCTGGGAAGCATAGTCATTTGATTAAAGAAGCATGCTGGCTGCCAAAAACCTGGAATGGATCCGGAAGGGTAGTAGCTTGGAAAATAAGGATTTAGCGCTCCCAATTCATCACAGCACTGTAGCATAAGGTTCGGAGGAAAAGTCCAGTAGGGAATAAACCCCAAATCATGCCCCCAAGTGGTGGGAATGGGAGTGAAGGGAGCGAGTCATGACATCCTCAAAGTATGCCATGAATGGGTTTGCTAGGGCACGGGCATACTTTGCTCCCATGGCTATGCCCTTTGTTTGAGAATAGTATTTGTCATCAAATATGAACTGATTATGTTTGAGGGTGAAATCCAGAAAGCTCTTTAGCATTTGAACATGTGTTGCGTGAGATCCTGAGTAAGCTCTAAAGGAGTGATCAATAGTCTTAAGAGCTAGTGTATGTTCAATAGATGTATATAAGGCAGTAACATCCAATGTGACCAAAGATTAATGGGATTGCCAAGTAATATTCTTTAGAATTTCTAACGTATGGGTGGTGTCCTTAAGGTACGCTGGTATTTCAGGTACTAGTTCTTTGATACAAGAGTCTATGTACGTTGCAAGGTTCTCAGTGGCCCATCCTTGTCCACTCATTATTGGTCTCACGGAAGGTAAATGGGTGAACGGTTTGTGAACCTTTGGCAGGAAATATAGAGTTGGCATTAGTGGTCTGAGATTAATGAGAAAAGATTTTTCATCGTCAAATAGAAGACCTAACTGGTACCAATGCTGTATCAGTGTCTGAAGTTCTTGATTATGAGTGAGTATTTGGTAACAACCAGGTGTTAAGAGGTGTTCTTGAGCCTAAAGAGAGTAGGGCTATGAACTACGGGCTGATCTCACTCAGCTTATGCTACACGACTGGAGAGTGTCTGATCAAAAGAAGAGACAACGAGTAATAGAGGCGCTGAGAGGGCCTGCACTGCAGACGGTACAGTCCCTTTGAGCATTGAGTCCTGATCCGACACCACTTCGGCACCAGCTTTCGGCACCACTCAGCGGAGGACCTAATGATGAGGTTTCATGCCACCTCTTGGACGCTGGGAGAAAAATTGTCTGATTACCGGGTGAGGATTGAGCAGATCTTACACCTGGCCAACGATAGAGGAGGAGTAGAGATTTCCTGATTGAACCGGTGTCGACTGAAGCAACTACTCAGAGGGGCCAAGGAAGCTGCTAGACCCATACTGCAACTGAGGCTGCTGGAGAAACTGGAAACACCTCCATCCTATGAAGAGCTACTAATGCCTATCGATGTGGGGATGATAGTCACTCAACTCAACTGTGTGACCAAGACCCAGATTATGCCAGAGTAGCTGCTCGTTTTAATGCTCTTAAACCAACACCTGCCCGCCCTGTGTCGGGAAATGCACAGAAAGTTGTAGCAGAGGAGCAGCTAGAACCTCGACTATAGAAGTGAGCTCCACTGCAATTAACACCAGCAACTCAATAAGGACATTGCATTCAGGAATCCAAACTACCAAGTTATGTTATGTTATGCTACTTTGCATTTCTATAGCGCCTTATGTACCATTGGTATGGTCTGAAGGCGCTGGTAGGTTGAACGCCCTTGGGAACCGAAGTTCAAGTCAGTAGAGAGAGTAGAGGGAGTCAAAGGTGCATGTGAGCACCGGATATGTGTGCAGCTGGTGTGGTATTCGTGTAATAGCTGCTTCTTAGCAGTAGGTGTGGTGGTTGAGCGGTCAGAGGTATGTGTTTGTTCAGGCAGGATTTATCCAGACCGATTGTGGCTTTGTTAGGCCTGAGGAGAACGCCTGGCTGGGGGATGTGTAACCAGCAGTGTTTAGTTAGAGTGATGGGAAGTATGAGGCAGATGTTGGTATGAGAACAGCTATACTGAATGGTGTCATAGTATCGCTGTGTTCTATTTGAGTGGTGGTGTAAAGAAGAGAGTAAGCGTGGAGATGTGAATATGGTGGTTTACTTTAGGTGCTTGAGATTGCGCCCACTCCAATAGTTCCATGAACTTCATCCGTTCCATGCACTCCAATCCGTTCCATGCACTCCAACCCGTTCCATGCACTCGCATCCGTTCCATGCACTCCCATCCATTCCATGTACTTCAACCATTTTATGCACTCCATCATTTTATGCACTACTCCTTTCATTCGTTCTACCCACGTTATCCTTTCTCCATGCATCATCCATACACATTCATTTGTTCTACCCACGTTATCCTTTCTCCATGCATCATCCATACACATATGTCATCTTCACACTGCTCCTTTCATTCGTTCTACCCGTTATCCTTACTCCATGCATCATCCATCCACATACGTGATCTTCACATGTTCCATTCACTTAACTAATTGCACCCATTTCACTTGTTCCATCCACTTCACTAGTTCCGCCCACTTTGCCGGTTCCAAGCACATCACCCTTTCATTCACCTACTTCATCCGTTCTACCATTTCACCCGTTCCACCCATTTCGCCCATTCTACAACAGTTCATCCTTCCCATCCTCATACTTCACCCGTTCCATCTATATACTACACCCTTTCCGTCCACATACTTCACCCGTTCCATCCAAATACTCCACCCGATATAGGGCATCCACTTCACCCGCTCATACGATATAGGGCAGACTTTCTAAGGCACACTTCTAAGGTAAACCAACGGCACGCTATCAGGCACACTTCTAAATTCAACCAGGGCACGCTATTAGGCACCCTTCTAAAATTCAGCTTTGCACAGAGAGGATATTAGGCGTACTTCTAAATTCAACCAAGGCGCGCTAATAGGTACACTCCTAACTCAACTTTGCACAGAGAGGATATTAGGCAACCAATTCAACTCTGCACAGATAAGCTATCAGGCACACTTCTAAATTCAACCATGGCGCGTTATTTGGCACACTTCTAAATTCAACCAAGGCACGCTAATAGGCACACTTCTAAATTCAACTTTGCACAGGGAGGATATTAGGCACACTTCTAAATTCAGCCAAGGCACGCTAATAGGCACACTTCTAAATTCAACTTTGCACAGAGAGGATATTAGGTGCACTTCTAAAGTCAACCAAGGCACGCTCATAGGCACATTTCTGAATTCAACTTTGCACAGAGAGGATTTAGGCGTACTTCTAGATTCAACCAAGGCACGCTAATAGGCACACTTCTAAATTCAACTTTGCACAGAGAGGATATTAGTCACACTTCAAAATTCAATCAGGGCACGTTAATAGGCACACTTCTAAAGTCAACCCGGGCATGTTAATAGGCACACTTCTAAATTCAACTTTGCACAGAGAGGATATTAGGTGCACTTCTAAATTCAACCAATGCACGCTAATAGGCACACTTCTAGATGCAACTGCACAGAGAGGATAATAGGCACACTTCTAGATTCAACTTTGCACAGAGAGGATATTAGGCACACTTCAAAATTCAACAAGGGCACGTTAATAGGCACACTTCTAAAGTCAACCAGGGCATGTTATTAGGCACACTTCTAAATTAAACTTTGCACAGAGAGGATATTAGGCTCACTTCTAAATTCAACCAAGGCACGCTAATAGGCACACTTCTAGATGCAACTTTGTACAGAGAGGATAATAGGCACCCTTCTAGATTCAACTTTGCACAGAGAGGATATTAGGCACATTTCATATCATAGTGAGGTGTGGGCATTTCGGGTGTATGCAGCATGGGTGGAGGTTGAATGAATACGGTTCGCTTCTGTGTTGTCGTGTGTGTATGCATGGCACCACCCAGGGGAGAGGGAGACACAGACGTTGTGCTGCTACCTTGTTCTTCTGCCCCGGTTGTGCCGTTTGTTTAGTTTGTGAAAGAGACCTGAGCCTTGGTTGGTGCCAGAATGTGGCAGGCCCAGGGTCTGATGGGGCAGTTCTGGACAGAAGTGAATGGTCGTTTCTCCTCTGAGTTGTAGTGGTGGTATGCAGTGTTTGAATGCTGTTGTATGCTGCAATGGTCATCTGAGTGTGCATGTTGCTTTTACTGGTGGATGGCTGTGTATGAAGGGAGATGTGATTTATTCCAGTCCTACTGGCCATGGATGCATGCTGTAAGAAAGTTGGATGTTATGATAAGACAGCTCAGGAGAATGTTGGGCGAGTTTTCCATGAGTCAGTTGGGGGGCCTGAGCTAGTGATGGCCGGTGGGTGAACTGGGTGATCTGTGAAAGAACTACTACAGAGGCTACCATACAGCTTCTATATTACAACATCTCTGCCTGTTACAGTTAGGTGAAGCAGTACGGGCACATCGAATGGAAATGTAGGGATCAGACAGACACGGTCAATAGCGAGGTTACAATGGGTAGGGGAAAAGGACAGACAAGTGTGCATTAAATACTTGATAGTATAGAGTTCATGCTATGGGGCGGGGGTGTGTTGGAGGTTGAACCATCTTCCCCCACGAAAACAGGGGCCAAAATGAAAGTTTACCAGCTTCTAGACTCATCCACACACAGCTTCTTACTACCCAAGAACCCATTACCATAAGCCAAAGGCTTGTGCTAATTGGGCACCCGGGTGGGGGGGTATCCGTTTTAGCCTGCACCACCTCAGAAGGGGACTAGCTCACTATTGTACTACCAAACAACAACCTTTATTTTGGCAAAAAGAATCAGTGGACCACCCGCTTAAAAATACAGTTAGGCCTCCGTTTCACTGAACAAACCTAGAGAGCTAAAGCTTGCATGTCCCCCGTTTGGCCGAAGCGGTTGGTGAAGAGTGGGGTGGAAATCACATCCACACGGGGCTAGGCACGCTTTACTTACATGATATGTGATTGCAATACCAACCTCTGTTCCTTCTAGGGACTAGTGGCTGATTTAAAATCAGAACCAGTGTTTCTATACGGCCAAGACACCCACGCCCCATCATAAAAGACTGCACTTTATTTTCTTCGCCCAAGGCGTTCATCAGACTCCCCTCTTAAGAACCCTTAGTCTTAATAGTTCACAATTGCAAGCCCGCGGTATTATACCAACGGTTTAAATATGTCCCAGCCATCAACACTGGGAAGGTTGGTATTGCCGGTATATTTAACCTTCTGTTCGACCTGAGCCACAAAACGGGAGACAGGGTGAAGGAATTAGAAATGCCACGGTCAGCAAAAATGGAACATCGCCTCTCATATACGACAATATGAAGGCCAAAGAAAAAAAAAAATACTAAGAATTCATCCCGAGCCCTAAGCCGGCAACCTTCACTTCTCTGCTTTAAATGTGGTGCCCCTACCCCACCACCCATGCATCGCAAGCCTCCTCATCGTGCCCACAGGTTCTACTCGCAACTACCAGCCGCGCGCGTTTGTGGCGACCCGATGCACATTAACTGCCTTTAATATTTTACTCTATGTGCCATAGCAGACATTTGATAAGAAGGAAAAAACAGTTTAAAATCCAATCCCACACCCTGAAATTGCGAGAATATATGCGGTCTAGTTAAACTATAACGCTGCGGCGTAACCTCTTACCACAAGCAGAGAACACCACATCACCGATTTCCAGAAACACATACCACACCAACTAGCAGGTTATTACAACTAACCGACGGCAGGACCAAGCAGTCCACTGAAACTGTACGCCCGTCTTAACCATTTGACTGCCCGCAACCTCCCCACCCCACTCATTATCACCGTACTATTCACTCAGGCCCCATGTCGGCTGCCCATGCCCCCTTACCTCTTGCCCCCATCCTTGACTCCCTTGTTGTCGTTCTTGCTATCGGACGCCATTTACTGCGGTCTCTCAGCTTCTAGGTTCAAAGATATCAAATTAAAGGATAGTTCCGGGACTTTTTTTTTATTGTCCCTACGGGTCGGCCATGTGTTTGTAAGCATAAATCGGTAGATCGTAGAAAACTTTCCTATGGACCTTACCCGACTTTTCGCCCATTATCGCACTCGAAATCAGCCTCCATTTTGTGATAATCCTATCATTTCGCCCCATCGACCTGGCTCACCTACCTTTGGGCACTAAATCAAATCCCCCGCACCTGAGCCTGACATCAGCAGACGCGTACTGCCCATTTCCCAACGCCAAAGCACGTCTCGTGTCAACAATCGCTGCGCCTCAGCTAATGACGTGTTGCCATGGAAATGGCAGGACGCCTCTTTCCCCAATAAGTATAAACAGACCGTTTCACAACACACAGCAGCAGATTTTCGATTCCATTCCTCTCTCTGTGTTACTTTGAGTATTCTGTGACTCGTTTCAGTGCTCTGGTCAGCTACCTTCGCCGCTTGTAGCCCGTGTGAACACCTGTACCATCTCTGTAAATTATTTTACTATCTTTACCGCACAATGGCCACAATAATGCCGTATATGTACGAGCCCGAGTACACTGAGGAGGAACTACTGGAAAGGCAAGCACGCGAAAACGATGGGGATTCGGACGGCAGTTGGGAGGACCAGTCAACGGATGAAGAGCCTGGACCATGTCGCATGGACGGCGTCTCCACCTGGTGCACGTGCAATCGGTGCGAGCTAATGCCAACTGAGGAGGAGAACTGCTGCTGCCGTGAAAATTCCGGGTGCTTGGCCTACATTTCGGAAAGCGAGCAAAGTCTGCAGGAAGGCGAGCAAAGTCCGCAATGCATCACCGAGCTGCCAGAGTTCAGGGAAGCCTGACTCTCACGGACCGTGTTGAGGATGATGATGGTGCTTATGCATGAACTTCGCGGCACTGTTCGTCCGCGTAATCCGAGTAACGAGTAAGTATACTCTGTTTGTGATGTCAGTGATGCCACTACTATTTCATGGTCGTCTCCCACATATAAAATGACATCTACATATCATTCGAACGCATGTAAATTGGTTCCATATAGTGCATTTTCTAGATATAATTTTTTTCTGAGAAAAATGACATGTTTTACCTGAATCGACATTGATAAGAAAGTTTTGTCAGTTTAATACAGTTTGCATCTTTCTTTTTCACAGGTGGTACAGGCTGGTGGCCTATCGTTGCTTCACTTGGTGGCTTCACGGGAGGCTCGGACACCGCGTTCGGAGAGTAATACCTGCCTGTGCGGTACTTGCCATTAGACAACATTTCCCCAGCGACAGTGGACAATACCGCGGGTTTTCCCTGGATGTGCTGCAACCGGAACTTTACAATGTATAATGTTTATTATTTATGTTCAATGGAAATTAAGATTTAAAATAAAGCCCAACATATATTTTAACAATGGTTGTTTTGATTTTTTAAATGAATCTAGTAGATGACCCCCATATATTCTCCTGGGAGGGTGAGGTATTTATAAACTCACCCCCCTGCCTTCCATGTAGTAGATCCTGCAGCCATCCTCTTACATTCAGTTAGATGGCCTCTCCTTGGTGAGGCCCTGCGGCAAACGGGTCTTGTCTGCACGACCACCGCCCCAATCCACCCCCCGCCCTATCAAAGGCAGTTCGCACCAGGGTACTTGTGCTGCTGGCAAGTGGAGCTGTCAGGGAGCGATAAAGGCCAAGAGGTGCCAAAGACCATGTACACTTCAAAGTGGTCTATAGAGCATGGGTTGTTGTTCCCATGTCTACCTCCAGACCCCGTGTCTCCTGCCAAGCATCCCCCCTCATGCTGGACGCCCCCCTGCAATCCGCATAATGCCACGACATATACACGTCATTCATTCACAAACACACCCCTGTTTCGAATTCTTTATAACCCACTTCATATTTCTAATGAGAACTTCTTTGCGCTTTGCTAGTCAACCCGTGAAGGTGCTGGTTATCTGCTCTTCGTCTCTGTGAACTTCCGTGACCACTTTGAGCAAACTCGTCAGTTTGCAACCTGTGAACTGCTCCCTGTTCTACGACAAGAAACTACTCTGATCCCTGCATCTAACTGTTTGTTCGTCAAGGTAAGTCCATGTACCATAATCATTTTGCGTCCAATTTTTTAATTTATATCTATTTGCTAGTAGTCATCAAATTGCATCCATGTTTTCTTTTCGTTCACGACAGTACATGCAAGGAACTAGTCACATGTTCTGAGTTTAGTCAAATTATTTTTCTATTTTTTTAAAGTTATTGAAATACTTATCCGCATGTGAATAACGTGTATAGTTCCAAGAACCAAAACGAACCTTGCATTGAACCTTTTATGTGTCATTTAATGTTTTAACACATTGGTATTCATAGAGAATTGTTGATCTTTACTTTTCAGAACTTTCCACAATGCCTGCCTGTTCCATTGGCGGTTGCCCTTCGAAGACCCATAACAAATCTGAAGGTACTATAATGCATGTTTTCCCTAAGACAATAGATCAGATAAGAGAATGGGTCCGATATTGCGGATATCCAGCCTCTGAGCTAGAAAGTAGAGTCCTAGAAGTCTTTGCGGACAAGAGGGGTGATCGATACCGCATCTGCAGCAGGCACTTTAGCTCAGACATGTACTCCACATCATTGCTAATAAAGAAGAAAACACCGCGAGCGAGGCGAAAATTGCTCTCAACCTCTATTCCCACTCTATTCGTCCACATCCCTCCACTGGTGAGTCAAGTTTACGGATTTAGCTCTCGGCCTTGCGGTAGTGTGTAGCATTAGCTAACAATAATTTCCCCATTTATGTATCCACTCAATATGAAGGCGGAAGATTCTCCATCCGTGTCGTTATTGCAGTCATCAGCCACTTCAAGCGCCTATCGGGTAATCTTACTTAGCTATTCTGACACTGACTTGTTTTAGGCATGTAAATCAATAGTTTTAATTTATCGTGTAATTATTTTACCTAATGGTACACCACAGTACTCGTCCTCTAGTCTTTGTTTTCAGTTATAATTATTGTTATCCAAAATAATGCAAGTACTGTCTTTCAGGGAGATGCTGAGGAGTCCAACGCATTGACGACAACCGTTGATGTCACTCAGATGCTCGAGGTACGTTTCCGGACAGTTCCATCGATGGAGATCATCAGATCTTGCATTCTTGTAGCGTGATTGTTACACACAATGTTTCTTTCGTTTTTAGCCATTGGTATGTCCTTCTGTCGTCGCCCTCCTATGTGTCTTCTTTTTTCAATATTGTGTTCATTACTAATGAAAGTCCTATGTTTCAGGGAGTCGATGGAGCATTAGTCCAAGAAGAAGGGGGAGCATGCAGTTACGGGTCGGCGCAACAGCTTGCAGAAGTGTGCACCGCAGTTACAGCGTCCCTTGATGTTCTTATGCATTTCGAGGTATGGATACTGACAGATCGATCAAGCGAGATCAAATGACGTGATTACATCCGCTATACTTCCTTCTTTATTAACGCAAGTACTATGTTTCAGGGAGCTGACGGAGCTTCTTCTACAAGAACATCACCCCTAGTAGTTGATGCAGATCTCTGGGTGGTGACACTTCCAACGATGGAGCAAATCGAATCATATTTAGATATCCATTATTTATTTTAGACAACTCATCAAAGATTGTGCAGGTCTATTTAGATGAGCCGTTGACGCCTGCACAAAGTTTATGTTCTTTTTAACAAAATAGAAAACCATACTAATGCAATTACTGTGTTTCAGGGAGTTGCTGAAGCGTCATCTTCAATAATATCATCAATGGAAGTCTATGCGGAGCCCGAGGTATGGATCTTGACAGTTCCATCTAACTAGATCAACAATGCGTGAACTATTGTCGTTTGAATGTTCTACACAATGCGTTCATTCGTGTTTTGCTATTGAGATGTACGTATGGGTATTGGTCCCCGAGTACATTTTGTGTTTTCAATATTATTATACATACTAATGAAAGTTCTATGTTTCAGGGAGTCGATGGAGCGTCAGTGAGTGATGGATGTGCTTATCATGAAAATATAGTCGTTGCAGCGCGAGAGGAAGTGGAGACATGCACACACGAGTCGGAGCAACAGCGTCCAGATGTTGAAGTTCGAGGCAAGAAAGTTTCAAAGAAAAGAAAGCAAAAGAAGGTTAGTGTCCTGTTCACTATATTATGTTGTTTTTCACTGTCAATAGTTCAATACTGTAAGTTGTATTTAAACTGGACATCCCTTTTCCAATCTGTCCTCTAGTTGCGAGTGGGTGTAAGAACTAGATCTACACAGACAGTGAAGCGAACGAGAGATGTTGCTTGTCAAACCTTTTGGCAGGGACTTGAGACTGGAGATGCATCGTGCCAATGGGAAGAATATGAATTGATTGACAACGGAGCTATACCACCACCAGCCATTGATAGTGAATGTCCTCCTGGTAGTTTGGATGCAGTCGGAGATCAATTCACAGAATCCACACCCACAAAAAATAAGAGCGCGAGAAAGTTGAAGACATTGTTTTTTTCTCCCATCTCCGGACAAGGAACAGTTGTTGCAGTGGAAGAGAATGAAATGGACGACAATGAAACACCATCAATATCACTCAGCATAGCGGAAGACGATATCAGAGATTGTACCTTTCATGTGAGTGACATGTCCTCAACGTTACAGGCCGAACCAGCTGGGATGCAGAGTGACAGTATAAGGAAAGAGGCCAAATTCATTGTATTCGATAGCTGTTTGATGGATATTATTATGGTGATGAAATGTGGGCATTGGGTTGGTGGGGAAGTATGTGGGGAGCCATTGATTAATGTGACTCGTGCAATTCGAGGCACTAACCTTAAAATACATGCCACCTGTACACAATATCATCCGTTCTCATGGTCTGCACAACCCATGCTGGGGCAACTGCCAGCAGGCAATCTACTTTGTGCAGCGGCCGCACTTTTTAGTGGTTCAAGTTTTAAAAAGTTACAGTATTTCTTTCAGTTTGTGGGAATCCATTTCATTGCGAAAACTCAGTTCTACAAATACCAAACCGATTTTCTATTTCCAGCCATTAGCGAAGCTTGGAGAATGGAAAAAATTTCTATTGAAAGTACATTCGCGGGCAAACGGTTCAGGCTAGCCGGTGATGGACAGTGCGACAGCCCAGGATTTTCAGCCAAGTACTGCACCTACCACTTTCAGGACATGGAAAGTAAGAAAATTGTGAGTTCGGTGGTCGTGCAGGTGTCACAAAGTACATCCTCAGTGGCCATGGAGAAAGTTGGCTTTGTAGCATCATTGAAAGAACTACAATCGCGGGGAATGGTGATCGACCTGATAGCCACGGACAGACACGTTTCAATTGCCAAGACAATGAGAGAAGAGTACAAAAATATAAATCACCAATTTGACGTATGGCATCTTGCAAAAACAATCAATAAAAAATTGTCAGCTGCAGGAAAAAAAAAAGATATGCAAGGTATTTCACAGTGGTCCAAGTCAATCAGCAACCATCTTTGGTGGAGCTCAAAAACATGTGAAGGGTCGTTGGAAATTCTACTGGAAAAATGGCGGTCAGTAATGTTGCACTGTAGCAACGTACATCGATGGTCGACAAACCAACATTTCCACAATTGTGAACATGGCCATTTGTCCACAGAGGAGGCACGGAAGAAGAAGTGGTTGATTCCTTCATCACCCACTCACAAGGCCATTGAAAAGATTGTATTTGATAAAACTATAACAAGAGATTTGAGGGGACTCACGGAATTCTGCCACACAGGAGATTTGGAGGTGTTCCACAATATGTGCCTAAAGTACAGGCCCAAACGATTGCATTTTGGCATGGAAGGCATGATAAATCGGACTCTTCTAGCGGTCTTGGCACATAACCATAATGTTGGCCGTCAACAAAGTAGGACGACCGGAACTTTAGGGACGCTTCGCTACAATAAGGCCTTCACTAAAAGAAGTAAACAATGGGTGATCAAACCAGTGTTTGAGGATATGCAATATGAGTTTATTGAGAGACTTATCGTAGATGTCCTCGATAGGCACATACATGGAGTGGTGAACGAACCTATGCAGGGGCCAACTGCATTGCCACCCAACATTGCCTCTGTTCCATGTCCACCTAAAGCAGAGCTCATTGAGAAATACACATCACGGTTTAAATGATTGTAATTTGATTGTCTGTTCTCTCGAGTCTCCTCGTCTCGCAGGCCCATTGAATATGTGTAATATGTGTATCTATTTAATTTGTAGTTGAAAGTGATTGCTCAGTGTAAATGCAATGTGTCTCTCGAACATTGTTCATTTGCGCATTAAATTAAACCAAACAGTAATATAAATCATTTTTACAAAAAATATGGAATGTTTCCGCACGCAGACAAGATGCCCTTACACTGACTGCAGCTAACTAGAAATGTGTGCTCGCTCAAAGTGAAGGTCAGCTGCTTTGTTGTTTTGCTCGGGTGGCGGAACGGCCCACGACCCAGTATAAGGTTCTATTGTGATTTGACCTTGACAGGCCGGGACCATCCCGAAAGACTAAGAAAAGATAATGAATAAAATTTCAGAAACGAAACGATAGCCATGTTCATTAGAAGAAGTAACGTCGGCATAGAAGGAGTGTTGTTTCGGGTCTGCCATACACAGAGACACAATGGAAAATGCAAATATAATGTAAGTAACTTTTGATGAGTTTATACCGCAATTTAATTACTATACAGTGGCTTTAAAGACGGGTTCAGTTGTACTTGTTCGTTCTATGTGGCATATTGTTTTGTACCCCGCACTATCTTGAGGAGAACCATCTCCTTTTACGGAAGCACCTCAAAACCTTCCTCTTTGCTTCTGCTTTCTCTCTCCCTCTCCCCTGCTACAACTGGTCCACTGTCTGCGACCTCGGTCCTGGGCCCTTCCACTCTCCACCTGCACTGCCTCCCTGTCAACCCCTGCACTGGGGGACTGTCTCAGTATCCTACAGCCCCCCCTTCCCAGCACTTGTTCTGCACTTACCTTGCACTTGCCACCAGCTGGCCCTATGTATTTATTATTTTATGCTACTTACCTTGTACTCCACTCCCTCCCCTCCACTCGCCCCCCCTCCCTGCCTCGCCACGCCTTTAAACACTTGTGTACACCCAGTAGCGCTGTCCTAGCTATGAAATGAATAATTTTAATAAAGATCTGATGGTGAGACTAATTTCATTTTTTATGTTTTTAGGTACATCATTCACTACTGTCTGTGTCACGAGTACCAGACACCGGCGGATGGTTTTTTTAACCGCCAGTTGCTTCTCCGCGTGAACAACGTTACCACCCTGACCATTTTATGGGACGATCGCCAAGTACAAGTATGCCCTTACGCGGTATTAACGGTTAGATGCAACATACCTACCGTTGTGGTGGCCTAGTGCCTCGTTGTTGGAACAGCCATGCGATTATCAGTGCGACCGAAGAGCTTATTTTTATCGTAAACCAACACCCTGTGTACTGCACACGAACATCGCTTCCCTCAAGACGAACTATTTTGGATCGAGAGCAAAGAAAAATGCAAATCGCTGAATATTCTCTAAACATTTGATGTCCAATAAATGTACTTTGCCAAATGTACAATCTTGCCGTTTGCTTTTAAACCACGGTTTCACATTCAGAATTGTGGCGCTGTATTGTGAGATGATCTAAGACCCTGTGTACAGCAAAGGAACATCGCGTTCCTCAAAACGAACTTTTTGGAATGTGAGCAAATAAAAATGCAAATCGCTGAATATTCTCTAAACATTTGATGTCAAACTTTACCACATTTACAATCTTGCGGTTTGATTTAAAAGTACAGTTTCATATTCCGAATTGTGGCGCGCTGTGTTGTGAGCTGATCTGTGTTGATTTCCGGGTTCTGTGTGGAGTCGCGTAGAAGACGCCTGGGCGCGTTTGTCTACGCAGCACAGTCACGTCACGTCACGGATAGAGGCGGGGAATATGAATGTTTTGATGAAGTCTGTTTCAGGGGCGGGGGATTTGATTTAGTGCCGCAAAGGCAGGTGAGCCAGGTCGATGGGGCGAAATGATAGGATTATCACAAAATGGAGGCTGATTTCGAGTGCGATAATGGGCGAAAAGTCGGGTAAGGTCCATAGGAAAGTTTTCTACGATCTACCGATTTATGCTTACAAACACATGGCCGACCCGTAGGGACAATAAAAAAAAAGTCCCGGAACTATCCTTTAAGGCTCAGGAGGGTCCCACGGCTGTCCATCTTTGTCTAGTTCATGAGCTCTGTATCACCAGGAGTGAGCTGCCTGTGAACTATAACAGGCTACAGACTCCAGCTGGCCTCATTCGGCCCACCATCACCATCCCAGTTGATCTTGAGGGGCGAAGGACCACAATATTACTGGACAGTGGCTCCCAGGTCACCATTGTATATGAGCCCTGCTATCACCAACATATGTCGCATCTGCCATTAGAGCCGTTGGAGGGGCTGAGTCTGATGGGAGTAGGCGATGCTGCCTGCCGATATCTGGGATATACCTGTGTGAAGATCCATTTAAATCAAGAAGTGGCTGGAGTGTACACCACCTTGGCTTTAGTGTGCACCAAGAAGAACCAGAATCCGGAGGTACCCCTAGTCATGGGCACCAATTCTGCCCTGTTCGGTACGCTAGTCAACATGTGTATGGAGATGCCAGGTCCACAGTTTGCACAATCTCTGAAGATGCACCCGGCTTGCCAACAGGCCTACCTCAAGAAAGGCATGGAGAAGGCAGATCAACTTGATGGGCCAGTGGGAGACGTGACCACCACCAAACACGGTCAAACTGACATACCGCCCGGCCGACGGTGATGGCGCCTGGCCATGTGCACCTCCAAGGACATAACGGCTACAGGATACAGGAGATTGGTGATGGAGGCTCCCAAGAGTGAAGAACTGCCTGGAGGTCTGATGGTGCAACGCACTCTGATCAGTGACAATGGCCAAGGAGTGAAAAACATCAGAGGCCCTATTACTAATATTACAGACAAGATTGTGTACCCTCCCAGAGGTCTGACGATTGTACAGTTTTACCTTGCTGACTCTGTGGCCCAGACTGCTGGTACCAGACGCATATATCCTTCCTTGAATTTTCAAAAGATAAACTTTGGGAAGTTACCATTGTCGGAACATGAGAAAGGTCATCTACGAGACCAGCTGTCCATGGGTGCAGATGTTTTTTCCACCAGTGACTGGGACTTGGGTGAAGCCAAGGTAGTGAAGCATCACATCCGGTTAAATGATGTCACCCCGTTCCGATAGAGGTCACAGAGACTACCGCCTGCCGATGTGGAGGATGTTAGGCGACATCTTGAAGAATTGCTGCATGCAGGTATAATCCAGAAATCGAGAAGCCCTTATGCGTCACCCATCGTGGTGGCTCGAAAGAAGAACAATGATGTGCAGCTGTGCATTTATTACAGACTTCTAAACAGCAGAATGGTTCCCGACCAATACACCACACCCAGAGTGGATGAGGCTCTTGACTGTCTGGTTGGGAGCAAATGGTTCTCCGTTTTAGATCTGCAGAGTGGATACTACCAAATTCCCATGTTACCAGAAGACAAAGAGAAGACTGCATTCATCTGCCCCTTAGGGTTTTACCAGTTCACTCGAATGCCACAGGGGATATCGGGAGCGCCAGACACTTTTCAATGCCTGATGGAAAGAACTGTAGGTAATATGAATTTACTTGAGGTTTTGGTCTATCTGGATGATGTGATCGTTTTAGGGAAGACCCTGGAAGAACATCACCAAAGGTTACTGAAGGTTTTGGATCGACTCCAGCAGCAAGGGCTGAAGGTGTCTTTGGAAAAGTGCCAGTTCTGTCGAACCAGTTTAAAGTAAATTGGCCAAGTGGTGTCAGCCGAAGGAGTAAGGGTGGATCCTGCCAAGATGGGAGCTCTCGGAACAATCCGCGGCAGATGAGATGTCTCCTGGGGTTCTGCAATTATTATCGAAGGTTCATGCCCGGTTTCACCAACATAGCCAAACCACTTACCGAATTTACCAAGGGATATCCAGCCCCACAGGTGACGGCAGCTAGCAGTGGAACTCAGTCCAAGGCTTTGTACCATCTCAAAGAGAATTTTGCTCTACAATGAGGGAGGAGTGTGAGCAAGCCTTTGCTCGGCTAAAAACAACTCTCTCAGAAGCGCCTGTCCTGGCGTATGCCGATCCACAACTGCCTTCTATCCTACATGTAGAGGCCAGCTACAACGGGCTGGGTGCAGTACTAGATCAAGAACAGCAGGGCACAGTCAGACCTGTGGCCTTCGCCAGCCATCAGTTGAAACCCTCTGAGAGGCACTATCCCACACACAAGTTGGAATTCTTGGCCCTTAAGTAGGCGGTAGCTGAAAACTGCATGACTATCTCTACGGAGCCACTTTCACTGTGAGAACGGACAACAATCCACTGACATACATTCTCAAGTCTGCCAAGTTGGATGCTACTGGACATCGATGGTTAGCGGACATGTCCATTTACAAATCCCTGTTGGATAATCGCCCTGGCATCAATCATATTGACGCGGATGCCCTATCCAGAACACCATCTCCCGCCGAAGACAGCTCAGAGTCTATCCACATTGAGATGGCTTCTGTGGCAACAATGAAAGCTATTTGTAGGAATGAAACCTTCCAGCAAGATGAGCCAGCATGTCTTATCGATTGTCTTGGGAGGGACAGCTAAGGGGGTTCCGGTGAGCTGTTGTGATGCAACCAGTCTAATGGACACAAAACTGCCCCACATGACCCAAGCTGAACTGAGACAAACACAGTTGAAAGACCTAGAACTATGCGAAGTGCTTCACGCCAAAGAAAATGATGCAGAGGGTCCACCAGACAGTCGAAACCTGGTCCATCAATAGATCTACTGCAAAGAATGGAAATCGCTAGTGATGAAGGGTGGAGTGCTGTACAAGGAGAGTTAAATCCAAGGGCGACTGATACACAGGCTTGTGCTCCCGCGCTCATTACGTCCACTGGCACTGCGTGCCCTTCATGATCAACATGGGCACCTGGGAAGGGAACGAACACTGGAGTTGGTACGAAGCTGATTTTTCTGGCCTCGATTGGGCCCAGAAGTAGAAGAATATTGCCACACCTGTGCCAGGTGCATCGCCCGTAAAACGCTCATCCGTCCAGCAGCAGAACGCCAACACCTACAGAGCTCTGGACCCATGTATTTAGTCTGTGTCGACTTTCTGAGCCTTGAACTAGACAACAGGAGAACTCCAACCGTTTTGGTGGTAACCGATCACTTTACCCGGTATGCCCAAGCATATCAGATCAGAAGGTTACTTTGGGACACATTCTTTTTTCATGATGGCTGGCCCGCTCCCCTACATTCTGATCAAGGGTGGGACTTCAACTCCAAGCTCTTCCAAGAATATATGTATTTGATTGGGGTAAAGAAAACCAGGTCATCCCCCTATCGACCACAGGGAGATAGGAGGATGAAGCTGAACGTTTCAATCGCACCTTGTTAGGTATGCTGGGCACGCTAAGTGCTAAAGAGAAAATCAAATTGAGTCAGCATGTGTTGACGTTGGTTTACGCCTACAATTGTACGAGGAATGACAGCACTGGGTTCACCCCATATCAGCTGATGTTTGGAAGAGGTGCCATGCTGCCCATAAACTTGAGTTTTGGGGTCTCTTCCAACGGAACGGGTGTGGAGAACTACCGCAAATATGTGAAGGATCTTCAAGAACAATTCTCAAGCCTTCCAACTAGCGCAAGCCGCTGCTGATGAGAGTGCTCTGCAAAACAAAAAGATATGATGCTAAAGTCAGATTCCATAATCTACAACCCAGTGATCGGGTGCTCATAAGGAGTTTAGGGAAAAGAGGATGCAACAAGTTGGGAGACCGCTGAGAGTCTCAGCCCTATATTATTGAGTGACAGTTAACAGGGTTGCCAGTGTTGAGATTTACAAAGGAAGGCACCCCGAGAGATGGGAAGACTCTCCACCGGAATCACCTCCTACCCATAGGGGATGATGTGGAAATGGATCCGGCTGTTGACAAAGTTCCTCCTTAGCCCAGTAAGAAGGTCACCAGAAATCAACTCCAGGAGTCACTCCAAGGGGCAGTCTTACAACCTGCAGAGCCAAGTACGGTACCGCCTGCAGTGTCCAGCTAAAAAAAAAAAGGAAAATGATGAGGATGGAGAGCATTCAAAAGCAGAAGTGGCCCAGAGGACCTCAGAAATTCAGGCCAGTCAAGAAGACGATGAAGGAGAATAACATTTGGAGAGCTTAAACATAACCTACTGGAATGGGAGTGAGGATACAACTCTGGGTCTCTCAGGACAGATCGGGCCGTCTGAGAACAGGAGAGAGGTATCCGCTTTTGGGAACACTGACCTTTTCTTCCTGCTACAAGAGGATTCCATACAGAGTTCTGACTCTGTGACTATGGACATGCCTCCTGCATCAGTAGACAACTAAGAATCATCACCTGGAAATCATTCGGAGGCATACTGTGAGATCCAGCGATCTCAACGAGAGGTGAAGCCAGTCAGAATGTTGAGCTACGATGCTCCTGTAGCACCAACTGAAACTATCAGAAGAGGAATTCCTGTTCAAGCTACTACATGTACTGATTCATATGCTAATAAGCCAATCTGTTATGCTCATCAGTGGTAGAATGTACCACTGTTAAGGGATGGAAAATGTCAATTTTTGTTGTCTGTACCTCCAGTCCATGTAAACCCTTAGGGACAATGGTTTTGAAGGACAGGGGGGAGGTCAGTGTAAATCTGTATTTAACTTGAGGGTTGCGTTGTAATGGGTAGTTCAGCATAGCTCAGTGCTGGGGTATGCTATCGGCCAGGTCCCCTAGATTGGGCATTTCCATGGTGTGAGCGTTCTTTTCGTGTGGATTCTCCCCTTCCCGCGTCTGGCACTGATATTTGTATTTATATTCTGGGTTTTGGCATGTTCGTTTTGGTGGGATATGTCACGTAATGTTGTGCTCCCCAGTGCGATGGATTGTACTAGGTAGAAATGGTACGCTCTGCCAGCAGGGGGAGCGGGCGTGTCTGTGAGGTGCTTTCACCTCAACAAGGACGAGAGCTCCTCTGCGGTTTAGTGCAGGTGGAAGGTCCCTGTGGGGGATATAACTGGCAGGGAAATCCTCGTAAGGGAGCACCAGGGGAGAAGAGAGGGAACGCGGATGGCGGTCAAGCCGTGGCCCTGAGGGATGTCCCCTGAGGCCGTTCGGTTTCCGGGCCAGTAATGTTGCTCTCCCCTTTCCAGGGTTGAGAAGGCCAGCCGTGCCGTTGGGCTTACGGAGACAGTTGTCGAGGACAAGCGGACAGATGGGGGCGCTGTGATCACAGCATTTTGTTTTCCCATTTTCCCTTGTTTTTATTTCCTTCTTCCTGGGTGATGCAGATCCACTCCAGAAATGGGGTTCACCACAGGAGTTTGGAGGGCAGCTACTCCTTCGGGACGAGAATTGCTGTCCCGAGGCAGCCTAGATTCAGGATTACAGAGAACCCTGCTGGGCATTATCATGTGTTGTCAGGCACGTTTTGGTTTGCCTGCCCTTGTATCTGACTCAGGGATAGAGGGGGTTCTGTTAGGGAATGGGAGACTCCCGCTAGGTTATTTTCTGCCCCTTCCCCATAAGGGGTAGGCCAAATCACTGTTGAGGCTGTCTGTGCTTGTTTGGTCTTTGTCCTCAGTGTTTTATGTGTTGTGATAGGCTGCACTGCAGCTACCATTAGTTCAGGGGTCCTGGTGTTGCCTCTGGTGGTTACCAGGGAAGGAAGTCCAGTGCTCCTAAAGCGGCAGTTTTGACCTTACAAATTATACAGTGACCGTAAAGGCTAACCAGGAGGCCTGTTATTTAATTATTTATTATCAGATGTCAATGAACTCATGCTACATAGCTACATATTGTATGTATAAAATCTACCCATTCAGACACCCCTCTGCCCAGGTTACCAAATTGCGGCTATTTAATTATTTATTATCTAAGGTAATGGAATTATGTAATTTAACTATTATTCATTTCATGTATTAACTGAGAACGTCCCACCCTAGTAGCACAGAGGTGGAAAGTTACTCATGTGAGGAAGATAATCCGTTATACACATTCAGTTACATAAAAAGGCTGTTCAAACACTGCAAATGAAATAAGGCTGTGTCTGTTTACAAGTTCCTAGGCACATGTGTCAGTCATCAGGGCTGACCTACCATAGCATAGGGCCAAACCCCCCCCCCAGTGCAGCCTGCATATACTGAGGTCGAAAATAGGTTTCCACATGACGGTTCACCATTTATCCCCCTGGGTTTCATTTGCACATGTGTTCAGTAAGGTGTAAATATCCAGGCTCAAGTCTCATACAGGTTGCTGCTCGCTCCTTCATACAGAATCAAGGGGAGAAACACCTTACACAGACATATGAGTGCTTTCAGGTCCAAGACTGACCTGAATTTCCCTGAGGGTTTTGGAACCAGGAATACTTGAGAGTTGACCCCTAACCACATTGTTTCCAGAGAACTCTCACAATTGTCCTCTTGTCCAGCAGGTTCACAATGGCTGCGGCTATGGCAGTGATCTTAGTCCAGTTTCTTGGCATAGAAGTCATGGTCATTACTGTCTGAACTGGAGGAGTTAGCAATTCTATCGGTAAACCTCTCGCACTATTTTGAGATCCCAACAGTTCGAGGACCACTTGTCCCAGATTGGAAAACAGTGCTGGAGTCTTCTAATCACCGCCATGCTATGGTTGTCAGGACTTCTGATGCTGTAGAGGTTTTGTTGCTCCAGGTCATGATCGAAATCCTCGTGATTTCCGAAAGAAACTGGTCTTGTTACCTGTCAATCTCCCCCGGGGTTCAGTGCCAGAACACTTGTATCCAGTAGAAGAGGAAGACTTTCTTCTTAACGTTTTGGTATGTTTGTATGCCCTGAATACTCTGTGAACCTTGTCTTCTATTGAATGGCCAAAGAATTTGTTTGCTTCAAATGGGATTTTTAACGCTGCAGATTCTTGGGATCCTTCTGATTTCCAAATCCTTAAATGTACATGTCACCTGGCAGATATGCCTGCCCCAATGCCACAGAGAGCCTCACACCCCGTCAAATGACTAGTCTTATATGAGTTACTCTGTATATCAGATAATAATATAGGTGATGGCATCACCTCCTCGACTCCTCTGTTAAACTGGCCTACACACAGGCACGTAGAACCTACCAGAACACCATTAAAAAGGCTAAAGCTCATCATCCTTTCGCAGATCAGATCCTGAGTGCTCCCTGCTCTTCTAAAGAGTTTTTCCAGGTGGCCAAGGAACTTACCACTCCTGTCTGTCTCCCTATACCACTTTACACACACAAACTCACTGTGATCACATTGCCTCTTTTTTCTAAGAGAAAATCTGTAAAATCTGTGAACAGATACACATTGAAAGGCCCCTCCTCTTAGACTTTTCAAATGTCTTCTCTCACCCTAGTGAGCCCTCCACTAATGATTTCAGTTTTACGACTGTGACAGATACCATGGTCTCTGCTGCCCTTCTTAAGCTTAAATCTGCTTCCCTTACTGACCCTATCCCACTCTGTATTTTTAAAACCTCTCAAAAACTTGTCCCCTTGCTCACGGCAGCCCTTCAGTACTCCTTTTCTACTGGAGACATTCCTGACTTGCATAAACATGCAGTGATTTCTCTCCTATTGAAGAAACGTTATCTTGACCCTGCTGCCCTGGAAAATGATCAGCCTACTTCCCATCATCCTGCTATTATGAAATTGCTCGAATCTATTGCTACTCCTCAACTCTCTGCTTTTCTTAAAACAAATCATCTTCTCCACACCTTTCAGGCCGGGTATCGTCCCGGAATGGGTACTGAATCCATTTTGGTGGCTCTTCTTAATGACACTGCTTTGCTTCAGGACTGCAGAGAGGCCGGTGCCCTCATTCTCCTCGACATCTCCTCGGCCTATGACACAATTGACCACCATAGGCTGCTACACTGCCTCCGTGAAGCAGCAAGTTCAGGAACCCCCCTGAAGTGGTTCTATTCCTTTGTTTCTAATCGAGTTCAAACTCCCTCTCTTCCTCCATTTACCTCTCCTTCTATTAGTTTGCACTGTGGAGTCCCTCAGGGGTCGGCTCTCTCCCCTCTCCTATTTAACTTGTACATGCTGGCCCTGGCTAAATTGATCTCCATTCACGGTGTTCACCTTTATTCATATGCCGACGATACTCAGATCCTCTTTTGATTTAATGTTCCTGCGTCGGCAATTGGTGTCTGGATAGCTAACAACTGGCTTAAACTTAACAGAGAAAAAACTCAGATTTTATTGGTAGGTTCCAGTTCTGCAGGGCAGTCTTGGACATCTGAGTACTGGCCTACCTCCCTCAGTCCCTGCCCCAAACCCTCCTCTGCTGTTAAGAGCCTAAGAATTAAAATCTTGTCCTCAGGCTCTGGAGAAGCTCAAGTGTCGGCAGTCTGCCAATCGGGGTTTGCTAAGCTCAAAGTACTTAAATAGGTTCTTCCTTTTCTTCCGTCGGACTCCAGATAAAATATGGTCACAGCCTCCATTATGGGATCAATTGACTATTGTAATGGCATTTAACTCGGCCAACCTGAAGCTCTGCTTTAACGTCTCCAGATTCTTCAGAATTCAGCAGCTCGCCTTGCCCTGAATGCCCCCAGACTGGCTCACTCCAAGGACCTTCTTCACCATCTTCACTGGCTACTTGTGAAGAGCTGAGTTACATTTAAAACCCTCAATGCTGGGGCTGAGTTTCTTCTATCCAGACTCATACGCTATAGAGTCCTCCACTCGGCTAATCAATCACTGTGTTGCATCCCCTGTTTCCAACGTACCCGAGCGGGTGGACGGTCCTTTTATGTGCCTGCTCCTACACTGTGGAATGCCCCCCCCCTCTGGGATTAGCATTATCTCTGACTTTGCCCCGTTTCGTAAGCATTTTAAGACTTTCCTCTTCTAATTCCTCGGGTTGTAGTTCTCTCCTAACTTCCCTCAGCACATTTATGCCGTTTGGCCTTGTTTGCGCTCTACAAATGTCAGTACAATACAATACTATGCCTTCCGCTTGTGCCAGGATACTGTTGTGCCAGGACCCTTTATCTAACACCACACCTCATGCACAAAATACTCACAAGACTTTCTGTTTCTTGTGTAGCCAACGAAGTTCAGATGAGCCAGAACATACAGCACTAAAGGAAAATAACCCTCCAGTGGCACACAAGGTCTACAACTTAAAGGCAGAGACCTGGACCGAAAGAAATCAAAGCAACCCTCCAGCAGCCAGCACTATCAGTGTTGTTATATGGCCAGGAAAGCCTGCCTGTGATGTGCAGCGCAGCGTGCAATGATACTCACACACTGATGTGGATCTGGCCACTAGTCCCCAGGATCTGTTATCGAGGTGGCCAGGACATGACCATCGCTTTTGTACACAGTTCCTGGGGGTGGACCAGTCGGGAGGATCACCTGGGTGAGGGGTTTTCGGGGAGTGGGAGTGGGACACCGGATTGTGAGACGCGGTATCCCCTTCCTTGTAATACCTTTTGGGATATTTAGGAGCTCTATCCCCGCCCCCTTTACAACACGAACACTTCGACACACAATGCGCCTTTCTTCAGCTTTAATTCCGGTCCTGTGTATTTCTTATTCTCAAGGGACTGTGAAAGTATTGATTTTCCTCTGTAAAGGCCAAGGGCAATTTCCTCCTTGCAACTCTTTCTAGTCTTGCCGTCTTTCTCGTATTAAACTGCCATCTCGGAACTGCGGCTTCCTCTTGTGTTTTGCCTTGCTCAGAGTGTGCTTTCGTGCTCCACCTTTTATCCGTGTGTGGAAGTGTGATGGAAGTCAGGTGTGTGTAATTATCAGTAAGTACATGATTCTGCCTGACCCTTGTGTTGGGATATGTCAGGTATACAGCTCGGGTGTTAGTTTGTTTTCTCTCACAGTGAGCGGTCTGTGAGAAAGTGTGTGTATCTGGAAAGGGGGCTTGGGGCGGCTGAGTTCCTAGGTATCCTACCTGGAAGGATGGGGAAACTGTGTTATAAGGAAGGGGATACCGCATCTCACTGTCTGGTGTCCCACTTGCACTCCCGAGGCCCCCTCATCCAGGTAATCCTCCCACATGGGTCGACCCCCAGGAACTGGATCCAAAAGTGATGGCCATGTCCTGGCCACCTGGATGACAGATCCCCGAGGACTAGCGGGTGAGACGCTTTCTGGTTTCTCACACTCCTTCGAGTCAGACAAGTGCTGCTTAAGCTCAGGGGAACAAGAAGCAAAAATATGTTCAGGCATGACTAAATGCATCATACACTCAAAGGTGGTGACCTTGTAACCTTCCACTCAACCAGTCAAGTTTTTAAAATAATCGGCCTCATAAGAAACCCCAAGTATTACCAGAGTTTGCTTCAATTTTGCTTAGTCTTTTCTGTCAGCCTTTGACATATCCATAATGGCACTGCAGCCAGAATGGGGTAGTCGACTGAGCAACTGTGAAGGGGTTAATCCAGAGAACTATGGGGAGTAACCCGGCAACACAGGACATTACGGCAAAGAAAGGGTGAGTGAATAGCTGCAAGAGGAGGGACCCTGGAGAATTGATAGACAGCCCGATGTACGAATGACCAGAAAGCTGAAAAGTGATGGGGGCTTTCCTCTAACGTACTACGTTGGTTGCAATTGTTTTTCAGGCGGTGTGTGAAGAGGAAGGTACTTATGAATGGGCGTATTGAGGACCACGCCAAGAGAAGCGATTCCTGAGGGAACCAGTTGTTTAAACGTTCAGCCACGTTGGGCTGATAAAAAAACAAACAGCCGTGTTTGCCCGTTGTGAGCAAATAGAAGCAGCCAAGTGTTTTGTTGTAAAGGTCATGGGAGACCGGGGGCGTGTCTGACGAGTCCCGCTTTGCTGAGGAGAAAGAAAAGCCGCTTCTGTGAACGCTGGGGCTTCCAAGAGAGAACAGACACCAAGCTTTCTGTTCGGGTACTTCACCACAGGTGAAGTGAAATTAAACGGACACATATACAACGCATTAAATAACCTGCTGCGGCTGAGGAGGGAAACTGCTACATTGCACACAGCTGTTCAACTGAAACCAGAGTGAAGCGAAGTGTAACTGAACCGCTCGATCTCGGAGCCGTGTTTCTGAGGCTACACGTGTAAGAGGGAAAAGATAAACAAACAGCATCAGAGAGTAGTGGACCTGAGGAGAACACTTAACTACCTTTTTGACTACCACTGCATCACTCACGGGCTAGCATACACTGCATGGCAGAGGCCTCTAAATCCTGTAGCCAGTGTCTAGTGCATTATTACAGTAAATGATATGATTGGTTATTTATTACGCGCTAATACCCACAGGTTTCGAAGCGCCAGTCTTTGTGTTACAAGAACGTAGGGCTGATTTACAACAGCCTTTTACAATGGCACAATTCAACTGAAACACACTTTGTAAACCAGGCCCTATGGATGATATTAGACAGGGAATGATTGTTGCACCAGTGCAAGTGAAATAAGAAGTATGGCTAATAAATAAATAAATGGTCAAAATTGAGCCCCCCCCCCCCAGTGCAGGAACCATATCCTTAATACATTTCTGCACCAAAACAATGCTTGCCATAGTCCCAGCACTGGTGCAGAATTTGCCCTTGACGGTGCAAAGATGCATTGAAAGAATATGTCTTTTGCACATGGGTCATTTTTTGTCCAAGTGCAAGCGCTTATACCACTGCACGATTCTGTAAAATGCTGGCCCTCTATACAGACGGAACGGAAGGGTGCCCATTATACCAGCACAATATAAAAATATCATACCTTGCACAGGTCCAGGCAACATGAATTCCACACAGACATTTAAAAGAGCAAGTTGTAAAATCAAGTCTGGCCACAACTTGTGCAAGAACGTCAGTGGCTGGCCTCGTGAAAGAAGGTGAGGCATTTAACATGCTGCACCCAAGCTCACCCGTTTCAGTGTACAGTCATGCACGGATAGGAAACACTTCTCCTAAGATGCGCGTGCGTGTAGCGACACTCACAGCTGCCAGAGTGACTGACTATGTGATAGGACTTCAGAGGAGAATGTCACACATAATGGCAGAAGCTAGTGATAACTTGAAAGCAGGTCAGGCTCTGGTCAAACAATGTCATGACTAGAAGGCCAACATGGCTGAGTTCGCTCAAGACTAGCTTATGCTAGTTATGGTGCCAGCAAGGCAGAGGGCCTTGCACGGCAAGTGGATAGGACCCTTCAAGGTTGTGGGAAAACCTGGAGAGGTGAACTATCTGGTGGACATAGGCAGACCTAAGGAGGCTCCCAGAGTCTTTCACACCAACCGTATAAAAGCCTATGTATTGAGACCAGAAGTGGGAGCTTTGCTTCTAGCTTCAGCTCAAGAGGAGGAGAGTGAAACTCTACGTGACCTACTCAGAGGCCAGCCTTTAGACGAGAACATAGAAGGAGTTAATCTCTCTTCTAATCTGACATCTGAACAACAGGAGGAGTGCAAGTTTCTGTTAAATCAGTTTGCCTCCCTGTTTTCACTATCACCAGGCTTGACCCCTTGGGGCCAGCATGAGATTCTCACTGGTGACTGTTTACCTGTGAAAAGCAGAGGTTACAGAATGTCAGACCATGTAAGGACCCACATAAAATAGGAGGTCAACAAGTTGCTTGATCTCAGGGTTATAGAGCCATCTACAAGTCCATGGTCTAGTCCAGTTGTTCTAGTATCAAAGGTAGGATCCAAGGAGTTGATATTCTGTGTGGACTATAGAGCTCTAAATGCAGTCACAAAGACTGCTGCCCAGCCTTTACCAAGGTGAACTGGTGGATAAACTTAGTGCAGCTAAGTACCTCAGTACATTTGATCTGACGTCAGGTTATTGGCAAATAGCCCTGACATACCATGTCAAGGAGAAAACTGCATTTTCGACCCCAGCAGGCCTCTACCAGTTTAAGGTTATGCCTTTTGGATTAAAGAATATACCTGCTACATTCCAAAGAATGGTTAATCAATTTCTGAATGGGATGGAGGATTTATGCATGGCATACTTGGATGACATTGCAGTGTTCAGCCCTACTTATAAAGGAAATGTTGACCACTTAGGATATGTATTGCAGGCTCTTGCGCAGGCCTATCTGACCATAAAGGCAAGTGTTTTGCTGTGTGTTGTACATTTCTTTGCTCATGGACTCTGGAGTCTCACCCACTCCATAGGAATCATGTTTTTACTGTGTGTCACACAGCACCTTTAGTGCAGTGACACAGGGTTGTCTTTTTAGACTTCCCACTTTAAACTCCATTTTCTGGGACTGACTACTGTCTCCCAGAACATGTAAAGTTGCCATTGACTTTACTATTCTTTTTAAATGTACAGACCCAGCACACCCTATCTTCCAATAGAGTACTGGAAGGGTTAATAGTTATCCCTTTTTGTCTAAATCTCATGGGCCATTTTTATGTTCCCCTTTCTCTAAAATATGGCTGGTGGCAGTGGTATCTACCATTTTTATTCTACTGCGAGCTATGAAAATAGCCTCAGTAACATTAGAGGCTATGGTGGTAGCCTCAAACTCTAACCCGCTGGACCCCTTTTATTTTTATTTGGTTCCTGTCGGGTTTATTCGCAATTTCTTTTTGTAAAGGTCTTTCTCGTGTTTTACTCTGCGCGCCAAACCAGTTTTGGTTCCTTTGTTTGCCGTCCTTTGGCTGGCTCCTTAGGCGCCTGAGTGTCTGGGTGGACATGATGTGAGTGAGGGGATTGATGCCCCCTGCACATGGTGTCCTTGGAGACCCAAGTCGCACTCTAGTTTGATTGGCTAGGTGGCTGTCCTGCCAGGACAGCCACCCTGCTGTGTGATTGACAGCCATGCTGTGTGAATGGGGGATTTGGTGCATAAAAAGCCAGTCTCTGGGACTGGAAGGCAGAGTCGCTACTGGATCGAGAGAACCGAAGAGAAGCTGAAGGAAGACTGCTGCAACTACTGGACATCCTGGTGAATCCCTGCTGCAGGTCTGAATCTCCCGAAAGCTCGACGACATAGAAGATCTGCAAGGAATCTTCTTCCCTTTAGTTTGGTGGGACCAACCAGCTCGCCAAACACTAAACGCCGGCCTCCCTCTCCTGGTCGAATTTTCTGTGCATCGCTGCAGTGAACCGGGTAGCCAGGAGGAACGGAACCTGTTTGGGTGTTAAGGAGCGCACCTTTTATTCAATGTTTTGCTCCGCTGCTGGCTTCTTCCCTGGGCAGTGTAGGACCCTGCAGCCGCCCTCCTTCTTGTCACCATGACAGTCGCTTCAGGAACCGTGAACCTGCAGGAACTGCCAGGAACAACTGCCTCAGTTACAGCATTCTTCTCCATTTAAGGTACTGTGCAAATCCGGTCGTTCGTGCCGTCCTAACGCGGTGAAAGTGTTTGAAATCTTTCGCCTCTCCGAAGGCTTGTCCTTCTCTACTCTTTTGAATAAATTTTCCTCCGACCAACTATGTTTTGACCTCTTGGCAAAGACTTAACCGCAAACTACTCTGAACTGTTTGATACTCTGTAAAGACTCTGAACCATTAACATTGGCCCAGGCCTATTGACTTGAATCCTCGTTGTAGTAGCCTTTTCTAGATTGCCCTGCCTATAACTTGTTGGTTCGGTTGATTTTTGATAACATTGTCTTTCTTCCCCTTTTTAAATTACTGGAGTGCCATTTTGCTCACACTTCATTTTGAGCTTAACTTGTCTAGAATTGATTGGGTGTTGTTGTAGTGTATTAAGATTGTGATTTTCTGCTGCTTTATAATAGTGAAGTGTTTTTTATAACTGATGGTGTAAATAAATGTATATTCTTTTACTCAGAAACCTTGAATCAGTGTTTGCTTGAATCATAGTAGTTGTTGTCCTTTGTGTAACATCTTGTACTGCTCACTTTACTTTTGATGTAAGTCTGGCTGCTCAGCCATCACTACCACTGTACTGTGTAGTACAGGCTTGTACCAAAGTTGAAATTGTACTTACACTTGTAGTCTTAATTGTATGTGGTGTTCCCAAAGAGTACTGCATATGATTCTGCCTAACACACCTGCAGGCCTGGGTGAATTCCAATAACATATTACACCCTTTTCAGACAGGTTTCCGACCTGGGTCGAGCACCGTTCATAGCTTCAGGGTGCTGGACACCATCATAACTCAGGCAAAAACGAACTCCAGTACCTCGGTCTACATTGCATTTGTGGGCTTCAAGTCTGCCTTTGATCAGGTTGACCGCAGTAATTTGTGGAGTAAGATGCAGACTTGGTGGTGTCCCGGATGGCTGCTTGAGGTCATTATGGCCCTACATGCAGACAATTTGGCTGGGATTCATCTTGGTGACATGGGCCAGCTGTCTAGGGAGATGCGTATCAGCAAGGGGGTGAGACAGGGATGTATATTAGCCCCCCTGCTTTTTAACATCTACGTAGCAGACCTATTAGGAAGGCTTTTGGCGAAAGCAGGCTTTAGGCCCAAGATCAGCACTATCCCTTTTGCCAGAATGCTTTATGGTGACGATTTAGTTATATTTGACAATTTCTTGACTGAGATAAAGGCCATGCTGACTGAATTTGGGTATATGCTAATGAAACTAGTCTTGCTATAAACCTATCCAAACCAAAGAAATACTGGTCACGCCTCAAGAAATTAACCAAACAAAGATAACAACCTCTGTGGGCACTGTCGAATATACTGACACCTATAAATACTTGGGACTGGAGGTGTCAACAACATCAGGTTACACAGAAATAATTGAGGCCAAGGTCAGAAAAGCAAGACAAATGACATGCATCTCCAAGAGGTTTTTAGCCGAGCATGCCGGTTTTTCACTCAAGGGGGTTGTATATAAACAATTGCTGTGCCCCACAATCCTATACAGATTTGAAGCCCTGGCCTTGACAGACCTAGGATGGTTCGATGGGGTGGAATCCCATTTCTGGAAAACAGTGCTGGGTTTAACAAGATCAACCTTGATCGAGTATGCCCGACTAGAGTTCGGTCTTCGGTCTGTGAGAGCACAACCTCGTTCCTGCAGGGGGTTGCCTGATGCTGAAGGCTAAGGCAGCCCCCATCTGTCTGCTTTTGGGAAAACTGGATGTGAGTTATGATCTTGATCAGGTCGGCAAGGCCATCCCCCCCACAGGTTGAACGTTTTCATGAATTGTGCACTGCAATTGAATGGTTTCCAGATTTTAGACGTTCCGTTTTTGCCACATTAAAAGGGTCCTTTACTCAGAGGCTGAGGAAATGGGATTGGCTATGCAATAATGACCACCTTTCCTCACTCAAGGGTTATAGTACTGAGGCGACAGTGACACACCGTTTCATGAAACCCGAAAGGTACTTATTGTTATGCCCTAACGCAGCTGTTCATAGCTTTCAATTAAAACTCCGGACTAACGAACTTCAAGTTTTAGTGTGTGGCCCGAAACGAAATATACTGGTAGAAGAAAGATTCTGCAAAATGTTTTGAGTTCAGTCTAGCGAAGAGACGGCCAGGCACGTGCTAACGGAATGCCCGCTCATGGTCTCCCTCTACATGGGGCTGCTTGGCCCATGTGTTTATGACTATAATGCCATCAAATCATCCCAATTCTGGGTGTTCTGCTTAAACGAAGAATCCATGGATGTTCTTTTGGCCTTATTTAGAGCCTGGCAAAGGCAAAGGATTGAACCAATATTAAGTAAATGCGGTCTGGGCTGGTAACTCAATACAAAAGAAAATAAAAGCAGAATGGGGTCTTGGCATAGGTTGAAAAGAAGAAATAAAATGAATGTCTTTTCAGATTAATGAGATTAATGTCTGTGCATATCTGTGAATATGAACATTACATTTGTCATTTCATTGTAAATAGATAATTTTATTGTACTGTATTTGTAAATGTATTTGTATTTCACTGTCTCTTGACATCTAATAAGTATTTTTACTGATTTAATACCTATGATTGTAAACGTTATTTTATGAAATATGTACAATTAAATAAAATAAATAAAAAAATACCTCTTAGCAGTCATCTCTGTGGGACCCCCACTTCCTCACCCGTTCATGGGTTGATCTCTTGTTTGCTCAGTGCTCTTGCCCCTCAGGTCAGAATATGTCACCCCCACCTCCCCCACATGGCTTTTGGCAGTAGCAGTTTCTGTCCCACCTTCCTGATTGGGACTTGCTGGCTGACAGCACGCCTCCCCCAACTGGTGTACCTTCCTCCTCTTTGTTGGTCTCCATAGAATCGGTAGTTAATGTTGGATGTTGCTGATGGCTTCAGCCTTGCCTGTCTGGTGGTCTCAGGATGGAAGGCCCCATGATCTGATATTCATTTGTGTTGTATCCTGAGTGAATGCACACATACGTGACTGGGAATGAATGATTTCACGAATGGGACGATACAGTGTCAGAGGATCCTGTGAATTTGGTAAATGGATCTATGGTGGGTTTTGTTCTAATCCTGAACTCCCTTGTGTGAAGCCTTTGAGTGCCACAGTGTTCCCTTCATTTTAGCCAAACTCTTTGCAGCAGACCTCTAGAGGCACACACAGCGCTGGCGATTGGGCTGGCTCTCGCCAGATCTGAGATCCTGCACCAGATGTGTAGTCAGCGCTGGAAAAAAAAAAAAAGAAAGATCCCGGGAGAAAACTGTAACTTCCTCAGGTGACCTTATGCAAGGGGTCACCATAGGAAGTTACAGTCCTCAGCCAGGACCCGGTTTATTTATTTGTGCAGTGTTTGTCGGATACATAGACCTGGATTATTTATTCATTTATGCAATGTTTGTCGGATACCTGTATCCGACAAACATTGCATAAATAAATATACAGGTATCCAACAAAAATTGCATGAATAAATACATAATCATGTCCACACGATTCAGCCACCCAACTGCTTTCAGAGGGGAACTGCAGGAGCTGTGCCAGGCATGGTTCAAGTGAAAGAAACGTTGCTTATGGCGAACAGAAATCACCCTGTTTAAATAGTGCCCAAGTTTTTGTTTTTATAAACTGGGATGAAAATTGTGCATTTTAAAGAATATTTACTCATCAACACTGGTCAAAACTATTGTCCGCATAGTGAAGTAACTCATCACCAGTGCCATGGAAGTGGTTTAAAGTGGAATTGAAACATAGTTTGGAAAAGAAGCAGCATGAAAGAAATAGCGCAGTTTGAAACTATTATTTTGAACATTTCCTTTGATCGGAGGTCCACTGCCAGCTCCGCCCCCCTAAACCCTTCCTCATTGTGCAGCACCCCCCAAACTCCGCCCCCACCCCAGCCCTTGTGGGATCCCTCTCCAATTATTTTCCATTTCCACCACTGGGCACATACACCTGGCCTCCTGCTGGGTTAGAGTGTCCTGCAGGTAGAGAGTATCCCTGTGTCTTCTGTCAGCAGGAGCATTTAAAGCTGCCACGTGACCACCAGTATGGTAGGCAAACTCCCGGGAACATCCACCTTATGCCGATCCAGTGAGTGATTTGTCACAGCGATTACATACGTTTTGGTTTGCTTACCATATTTTACTATGCTTAACTGGTAAGCAGGCGGGCAACGCTATTGAGCTAATCAGGCTTCCGCACCCTCCAAAATGTGAGTTGAAGGGGGTAAGGAGGCTTTTGCACATAGCTTTTTGTTAGACAGAGAGAGGAACGAAGCTTTTGCTGAAACCGGCGGCTTTAAAGTGTTACTCTCTTCATGAAGAAACATATATTTGCACACACGCAGCAAAACCTTAAAGCTGCTAGTTTCAGAATAAGCCTTCCTTCGCTGCTCTGCCTTGCAAAAATCCAATGCAGCCATCAGCCTGGATGCGAGCGAACATATAAAAAGGTTATGGGTTCTTTCACATCCGAGGGGAGGGGGCTGATGTGCACACTTGCTTTTTGTGAGGCAGAGACACGAGGGAAGCTTTTTCTGAAACTAGCAGTGTTAAAGGGTTTTGCATTTTAGCTCATTATTCATGTATACATGTGTGCAAGGAGTGTGTATGTGTAGTGTGTGTGAATGTGTGTATGATGTATGGATCTGGGTGCGCACGTAGATGAGCGAGTGTATGGTGAATGGGATGTTTAAATGAGTGAGTCAATGTGTACTTACACGTTTGTGTGTGCTTATGTGTACCCAACACCCTCAGGGCAGAGACCTCACACATGTCTTTCCGGAAAACCCTAAAAACGATGCTATTCAACTAATCCTACATCTGGCTCACAACTGTTTCGGCCCCAGTCACGCACTACACAGACTACTTCACCAAACTCCACTGATACTACATTCTTCCCACTAGTCTCTGCCCTTCCTACCCCCGTTCTGTTCTTTCTTGTAACTAAGTAAGTTTGCTTGTATCAGCCTCACGATGCCTTCGGACTGTTGTGCGCTTTATACATGTAAAAAATGAATAAATAAAAATACTGAGTGTTGCCAAGCACTCAGGGGTTAAGGAGTGCTGCCCCCACCGTTGTGGGGGCGGAGCCATGTTACGGCGGGAGGACAGGGAAAACAGGGTCTTCTGGGTAAGGCGCGAGAAGCACCAGTTCATGTTAGGAAGGGAATTAATAAAGAAGCATCCAGTAATCTCCGTGTGCGCGTCCTCCTTTCCGTGGCCTGTATGAGGCAACACTGGCGACGAGGTCGTTCCCGTGCGCTCACGGAGTCCTCCTTTCGGCAGTCCGCCGTTCCTCCGTGGCTCTTCGCCACTCTCCGCGCCGCAAGCGCGTTCGAAGGTATCCCTGCTTGGCAATCCGCCAATTCCTCGCTCTGGGAGTGTCCAGGCCTCCTCCTCCGGCCTCTCCACCTCCGACACGGGCAGCAGCCCCCCTCCTTTTCACTCGTCCTACAACACTTCAAGAGTGTCGTCGTTGGATCCTAGCAGTCTGCCTGACCACCACGCTGTGACGAGCGCCCCGGGTACTACGCAGTGAAACATTGGCCATCTGCTGCGACGTCGCGTGCCGGCGAGTTCACTCAGGCACTCGAGAAGCCAATAAAGACACGTGACCCCCCCCCCGTGACACTCGACCCCCCCAGGCAGGCCAAGCTCCGCTAGCCTGCCCAGAACAGACACAAGGGACACACGTTTTTTCCGGCATCATGAGCACGCCGGCCTCCGCTTCAGGGTCCAACCCAGGGTCGCCTACTCCAGCTCATGTCGTACAACCGATTCAACTGCGACTACCACCACCTTTCACCATGACCCCACAAGCCACGAAGGGGCCCAGATGGACTGATTGGATGGAAGATTTCCAACATTACGTCAGGGGGTCTGGTGATGGAAATTCCCCCAATATCAGGGACATCTTCCTCAATCTAGTAGGGGGCGAAATAAAGACTGTGGTCAAGACCATCCCTGCAGCTGAACAGAACACCTTTAAGGACTTAATAAATGCTCTGGACAGACTCCTCATCATAGAAGTTAATCACGACTACGAACGCTACCTTTTCAACAAGTGCACCCAAATGCCACAGGAGACAGTTGACGAATTCATAACCCGCCTAAGAGTAAAAGGCGCAAATTGCCAATTTGACGCATTTTCGCTGGAGGAAGCCATAAGATTGAGGGTCATTGAAGGCTGCCTATCACCTGCTCTCAAGAAACAGCTCCTGAAGAAACCCCTCTCCATACAGGAAGTGAGCGAGCTCGCTCGCATACATGAGAGGGTCGATGCCCAAGCTACATCCATGGCCAATCCGGGCAACCCCAAGCACGACACAGCAGAACTGGTCGCAACCATACAACCATCTCGTCCAGGTGATAGGGGGCTACAGTCATACAGAACTCAAACCTTCCAAACTCCCCGCATACAGAGACAGTGCTATCGTTGTGGGATGTCTTTTTCGCATGAAGGCTCATGCCCAGCTTTGTCACAACGATGCACGAACTGTGGAAGAGAAGGACATTTTCACTCGGTGTGCCGGGAGGGCGTACCATTTCCCCCTGCGAGACCCCAAACGCCTGTCAGGCCACTTTTCCGTCCGCCACCTCCAAGACACTTTCAACCCAGATATTACCAACAAAGCCAAGGCCAGAGGCGGTACGTCAGGGCCATTGACAAATACCATACGCCGGGGTACCCACCACAGCCAGAGCAGGCTGATCGGACCAGACATTTCACGGACGAATATGACCATCCACCAGAGGAATATGGGCCTGAGACTCTCTACCAGGAGGAGCAGGGAGCCGCATATGACATGCCATATGACATATATGACCAAGACGAGTTTGTCAACCTCATACTTGACACTGAAGAGGCCAGAGAAGCCCCGAAAATCCCCATCAAAATGGGAAACAGACAATTTCAATTCATGATTGACTCAGGCGCTACTGTCAACATTATGGGCGAACAGGACTATGCCGTACTACCGAACCCACCCGCACTCGAACAGTCTCGCTCAAGGATATTTCAGTGGGGTGCCACCACCCCCCTACCGACGGTAGGATGTTTCACACAACGACTTCTCCTGAATGGCCGAAAAGTGGACACAACAATACACATTATCCGGTCACTTGCCAGAAGCCGAATCCTGCTCAGCTACCACACGGCTTCCTGCCTGGGGTTAATCGAAATACACGTGAGGGCGGGAGACTCCATCACAGCGACCTCCGAGAGCGCAAACACGAGAGACACAGTTGGCGCCATCGCATGCTACCAGCCGCAGAACCTGGTCACACAGGCTGACATCACAAGGGACTTCCCCAACCTCTGCATGGGGCTGGGCAAACTCAGGGCCGCTCCCATCCGGCTCCACATCGACACATCGGTGAGGCCAGTACCACAACATCCCCGGAGAGTAGGGTTTCACCTGCAAGCGGCAGTATCAGACGCACTCCAACAACTGCTGTCTGATGGCATCATTGAACCAGCCACAGGTCCGACACCCTGGGTTTCCCCACTCGTGGTTGTACCCAAAGAGGGAGGGAAGATCCGTTTGTGTGTGGACATGAGGGTGGCAAAAACCACCATTCAGCGCGAGAGGCATCCGGGCCCCTGCATTGAGGACATGATCGTGCAACTGAACAACGCCCCGATGTTCTCCAAACTTGACCTCAACCAATGATACCATCAGCTGGAGCTGCATCCGGACTCCAGACCCATCACGACATTCGCGACCCACGACGGTCTCTACAGATATCGGCGTTTGAACTTCGGCATCTCATCAGCCGCGGAAATCTTCCAGGAGGCCATCCGACAGGTGATCAGACCCATCAAGGGCACACTGAACTACAGTGACGACATCCTCGTTTTTGGATCATCAAAGGAGTCTCACGACAAAGCCCTACTCGCCACATGTGCAGCACTCCAGGAGGCAGGCCTCACCCTCAATATTGCAAAGTGCCGTTTCAGCAAGACAAAGCTGACATTTTTTGGACACATCTTTTCCAGCGAAGGAATGATGCCGGATCCCGATAAGGTTGACACTATCACCAACCTGGAAGAACCGCGACATGTTGCAGACGTCCGCTCGTTTCTCGGCATGGCTGGCTACTGTGCGAGGTATATACCGCACTATGCGTCCCTTACTGACCCTCTACGGAAGCTCTTCCAGAAAGAAACAGTGTTTGAATGGACCCCTGCGTGTCTCCAGGCTTTTTCCAACATCAAGCGGGCACTGATGGAGGCGCACCGCCTAGCCTACTTCAATCCCTCATGGCACACTGAAATTGTGGTGGACGCGAGCCCGGTGGGCCTTGGTTCCATCCTAGCCCAAACCAGCAGGGCGGATATCCACCCGAGACACGTTGTCGCCTACGCCAGCAGGGCCCTGTCCACCCCGGAACTGGCCTACTCCCAGGAGGAAAAAGAGAGCTTAGCCGCCGTCTGGGCGTGCGAACATTTCCATGACTTCATCATTGGGAAAAAGTTCACGTTAATCACGGACCACCAGGCCCTGCTGTCGCTTTTTGGCAAACCGCACACCAAGATGCCCCCTAGAATCGAGCGGTGGGGAATCCATATACAGGAATATGACTATGACATCGTGCATCGTCCCGGGGGCGACCTTAACCCCGCTGACTACCTGTCACGACACCCAGTTGGGGCCCCACTAACCCGCGAAGGAGACATCGCCTACGTACAATACATAGCGTCAAACTCGCTACCACCGGCGCTGTCCCTGGAGAGAGTTGCTGCCGCATCAGCAGCTGACCCCACCATGGCACTCGCCATCAGCCTCACATTGACCAACAAATGGAGGGATCACCATAGAGCAATGCTGGCACACCCAGGAGTGTGCAAACAAGAAATTGAAAGGCTGGCCAGGGTACACAGCGAATTGGCCGTCAAGGACAACGACATCCTCCTCAGAGGGTGCAGGATCGTCATCCCCGCCACGCTCAGGAATGAGGTAGTAAGCACGGCCCATGAGGGACATAGAGGAGCGGAGAACACCAAAAGACAGCTGAGGTGCCATGTCTGGTTCCCGTTTCTAGACGCGGCAGTAGAAGAATGGGTGAAGAACTGCCATGCCTGCCAGTGCACAGCTCCTGCGGAACATCCACCCCCGCTCCAACACACATAGATACCCGAACGACCGTGGGAACGTGTAGCCATGGACTTCTATGGGCCCACAGAGGAGGGTGACTACCTCCTGCTCCTAATAGACGAACACTCATGTTTCCTGATCGTCAAAACAGTCACCACCACCGCATTCCCTCAAGTAGCAGCGGCAATAGAGGAAGTGTTCAGCGAGTGGGGGATCCCCAAAATAGTCAAATCCGACAATGGGCCCCCGTTCAGTGGGTATGAATTTGGAACACTAGCAGAACACCTAGGGTTTGTACATACGAAGATAACTCCTCGCCACCCTCAAGCGAATGGGATGGCTGAACGATTCATGGCGTCGATCAAGAAAACAAGACAAAGAGCCAGAGTAGAAGCAGTCGATCCACACCAGGCACTGTGCCGACTCCTATGGGACTACAGAAAAACTCCTCACGAAGCCACCAACAAGACACCTGCCGAGCTAATGTTTCACTACAAAGTACGAACCTGCATACCGTGCAACCCAATTGACGAGGAGCTGCCTGACATGGACGTGCTCCGAAGGGACGCAGAAGCCAAGGAGAGAGCGAGACGAGAGACAGACGCTCGCCGCCATGCGGTGATACAAGACTTCCACATTGGAGACGAAGTACTCGTCCAACAACCAACGCCCAGAAAGACAGATCCGCGGTTTGCTCCAAGCCCCATGAGAGTAACCGCAGTGAAAGAAACGATGGTGACGGCCGAGGATCAAAGCTGAGCCGTCACCAGGAACTGTCAACAATTCAGACACTACACCAGACGAGAGGGAACAGAGCCGCTCCAGCGATCGGCCTCTCCAGAACCGCGAGAGCCGCGGGATGACTTGTGGGTCCCTCCGGGAGGAGACCCAGGAGAGACAAGCAGAGATGTGCAAGCCACGGAACTGCAAGAGGCAGGTGACCAAGATGAGAGGCCACGGAGAACTGTAAGGAAACCTATGAGACTTGTTGAAGAATGTTGATTTCGATGTTTGAATATATTGTTCGGGGGTGATGTTGCCAAGCACTCAGGGGTTAATGAGTGCTGCCCCCACCGTTGTGGGGGCGGAGCCATGTTACGGCGGGAGGACAGGGAAAACAGGGTCTTCTGGGTAAGGCGCGAGAAGCGCCAGTTCATGTTAGGAAGGGAATTAATAAAGAAGCATCCAGTAATCTCTGTGTGCGCGTCCTCCTTTCTGTGGCCTGTAGGAGGCAACACTGAGCCGCTATCATTTGATATTTGGGCCCCAAGCCAGACAAACCTTGGGGATAGGACAGAGAGGCCAGAGCCTCCAAGTTTGCCCTAACCAGTTTCTAAAGTGGCCCCTCCCATCACCAGGGATCGAAGTGAGCGGCAACGGTCGGGAGCGGTGTTCCTCTAGTTTTATTTTTTTCTATTTACCATTTCTCTACTTTATGCCACCATATTCACCATTCTATAGAGGATTTGTCAATTCATGCCCTTGTGCAAGTGTAAAGTTGTAATAGGAACCTTAGCTACTACTTACTTAGACTACGGCAATGCCATGGCTGCAACACCTTGCCACATGTTGCACTATGCTTCTGCCTACCCTCTCCCCTGTCGAGATCACAGTTTTACTACTATTTTTGGTACACTTCTACTACTGCCCATCACCAGTTATCCCCTAGCCCCGAAATGTAGGTTGTGTAGTGCCCTGCACCCCTGCCAGTAAGGTACTGCCGCAATGTAAGGGCTCGCTTCAGTGCTGCGTCTGCAATCTGCAAACACAGGTTAGGAACGCAGCAGAGATTACCGCTTTGTATGTAGTCAGTTAGTGCCAAACCGGTGACCTTGCTCCTCCCATCTTTCTTGACCCCTATCCAACAACCCACTCTTCCACTCATATACCAAGGAATCCATGTTTCTGAATAATCCAATATCGCTATGAGGTCACACTAAAGGCAGGTGTGCACTATACTAACAATAGTTGTCATTAACTCACCCAAATATACTCGACTGAATTATAGCGTTGATATAAGAAATTCCTCAATTCGTTTTAATATTGTTTCCCAGTTTTGCCGGCTGTTGTGCAATACCTGAAGGTTTAAATTCAGGCAATGGACACCTGACCTATCTTTTTTAGTATTTCACATTGTTTGTAAAAACGGTACTTTTGGAGACCGCCAGTGGATGTAGCACATATAGCTGAAACACCATTTGCTCTATAGGCGGATTATAAATACCTAATACAAAAATAAGAAAATAAGCGCTTTGCTTGTCTACTCTGCACTTGTTATAGGAACCCTCGCCGCCCTCCCACACCCCGAACAAAGCCACTTTCTTAGATCCAAACCAGAGGTGGCAAACCTAGAGCACACAGAGAAAGGGGTGTGAGCTATCCCTGAGGTTAGGTCAGGGCTGTGTCCTGGCAATTGAGGGATCAGAGGCAATGAGGGCCTTTGGAGGCTGCTGGAGCTGCAGAGTGTGGCAGTAATTGAGGTCAACAGAAGGGTTCAGAGCCCAGCCAATTCTCAGAGAGTTGGCTTTGGAGTGGAGTTGAAACCACTGGGGAGGTCGGTGCAGGTCGAGCTGGCCCCTGCATTCATAAGATTCTGGTGAAGAAAGGAAGGACAGGGGATATCCCAAGAAGATCCCTCTTGAAGCGATGAGGGCTGCAAGAAGAGAAGATATATTCCAACCGAAAGGAGAGGTCTTCCTGTGGGCCAGTGCAGTGGCCAGCGGTGAGGAAACACATGAGGTGAGAGCACCCTCGACACTGAAATGGACCGACCTTTAGGATATGGCAGGCTGGGGTCCGAAACACATGGTTACCTACGGCCCAGCAGCGGGCTAACTGGAGGAAGCGATTGTGAGTAGAGATTAATGGCCCACTGTATCGGTGGCTGCCTTGAGCCGGCACATGCCGCGCTGGAGAGTAGTATGCCCCGCACGGAATGTCGAGTTGGAAAGAGAGTTGAACAGTCTGTGCAGCTGGACGACCCGGGGTGTTGTATCTGTTTGTTGAACAGGAGGAGTCTGCCTTGTAAAACCCTCTCTGACCGTGTAGCGGAACGGAGTTGGAGAGAGTGTTCAGCAGTCTGTGTAGCTGGAGGGCCCAGAGTGTTTTTTCAGTGTTTTTTTAACAGGAGGAGTCTGCCTTGAAAAACCCCTCTGCTACCGCGGTGCCGAGCAGAGTTGGAGAGAGAGTTGAGCAGTCTGTGCAGTCCTCGCGGGCTTTGCGGCTTGCGCAGAGTTCCTATTAAATTGACCTGATTGTTGCGGGCTTCTATCTTCCCTCTGCTTCTGCAACACACTTCTGCTGTGTGACCGAGGTGTGAAGGGAAAAGGTTGGCCTCGTTTTTGCTACCCAGCAACAATATGTTATACCTCTTGTGTGAGCCCCTGGCCTCTGGCTTCTTTTTGTTGGGGGTAATCAACAAACTCAACAAACACTAATTATATCAGCATTTCCCAGCGTCTCCTTAATACAGACAAAGCGAGGGGGGAAGCCCACGCTTGAACTGTTTGAATTGCTGCCTTTTCATTTGTGCTTCTATTTGACTGGAATTTCCCATCAAGTGACTTCCGCAAATCACATTCTCCGGTGTGTGATGGCACGGTAGAGCGGGGACTGCGAGTATTACCACAGAGGTAAATTACCTTTGAGACATCTCTTCAATTGGTAGGAGGCAGAGGCAGAGAGGTGATAAGAGGTTGGTCAGCCGCACTGTGGGTCTTTAGACTTGTGCTTCTCCACGACCGTGCTCATTGTGTCCTGGCAGAAGCGGGGACTGCAGGCTTAAGCCTTTGAGTTGCGCTGACACACTTGCTCTATATACCTAGCTATTTACTGGGCTCTGCCACAAAATCCTTGACAAAACTCTACTCCTACAGGTTTATGACCTGTGGCAACCCCTCTCTAAGGGATCAACTTCCTATGCTCATCCATTGATGTTTTTGACTGGTTTTATTCTTGTTTAATTTGTTTCTGTGTTTTAGCTAGACTTCTACTTTTTAGACATTTTGAATGTGATTTTATGGTATTATTACACATGTTTTACCTGCGGTGGCTGAGGAATTTAATTAGCCACTAAATCATTTTTAGTAAAGTGTAGATTGAAAGACACATGTGGGGCCTGGTTAGTTTGTACCCTTGGTCTTAAGCCTCTTGACGAACTAGGAATATTGTCTAGCTGGGTTTGTGTGACGGGGCCATCGGCCTAAGAAGTAAATTTACCTTGGATGAGCCTCTAGCTAATCCTTTACCCTATATCGGGGACCAGGGGGGAGCAGGTACAGGGCAGACTGGGCAGATCCCAGACGTAGTGGAAGATCAGGCCGGGGCAACACAGGCGTGTGATAAGTCAAGAGGGCAGAGCGTTTTCCACGAAGAACTTAGAGACCTGGAGTTGTTAGCCTGCAGGGAATTATCTTTTTCTGGCTCCTTGGTTGAGAAGGGGTACGGGCTAGGTTTGGGACTGGCGGGTGGGTTAGGGGATTTTGTCCTCCCTGAGAAAAACACCCCAATTGTGTTGCCAGGTGTGCAGGTGATGACAGACCCTCTTGAGAAAGAACAAACAGGCAAGCCACGAGAGGGGGAAGAGCGGATGTAAAGTCCCACCAGATACTCCCCGTCCCCAAAAGTTTCAATGCCGAGGGGAGTCATGAAAAAGACAGACAGGGTCAGGGATAACGTGCCAGAGACCTTGGGGGCTGCCCCTGTAAATAGCAATTTGGTACAGGAAGGCAACCTAGTTATCTCTCCCGTAGGAGGCTCGACCCAACCCTTCTCTTTTGGGTGTAACACAGGGGGTGGGAGTTTTGCTTTTCCTAAAGGAGTATCAGCGAAGGCAGAGGTCCCCTAGTTAACTAGATCAGAGGGGGTGGCAGCCCACTGGCATGTACAATATCTAGTAATCAGCCCTTGAACAAAAGTGATCAGTATGATTTACAACCATCGGAACTGGGCCAGAGTGAGAAGATGCTCACCCTGGTCTCGGTCGCCAGGGCACTAAAACTTGCCCTGTCTGTAATTAACAAATCTCAGGGGATTTAATGCACATGGTAGAAAACCAAGAAAAAATGCTTGCATCCATGACGACGAAAATAATGGACATTGAAGGCTACGTAAGGTGCTTGGAGGCCAGACTGCCTTTTATCCAGGGCCCGGGGAAATCACAGCAACCACTAGTGGTTGGCCCCGTCGCCTCGAGTGTTTTGATAATGTCCTCTTCTGTAGTGGAGGAAGTTGTCAATACCAACATGGGTCACATGGAGGGTGTGTCAAGTATGGAACATGAGGAGGGTGTGTCAATCAGTGAAGGTGGGAAGGGATTATTCCCCTGGTACCAGATGTCTCCAGCTACTCTCCAGGTAGCAGAAGATTTGATAAATGAGATCGAGCCCGACCAACAAAGTGTGGAAGAGGTGGCCCCAGTGCTGGATACGTTTGAGATATTCTACCAGGGTACGAGGAAAAAAGGACCAGGAAAGTTGCCTCGTAACATAATGGGCCCACAATCAAAGAATAAAAAGGGATTGAAGAAAAATGGAGGGAAGGGGACGCCCGAGTTCATCCAGAGGTTATCTACGCCCCCAGCCCCAAAACAGAGTGGGGGCGGTGGTGGCCCATAGAGCCCAATGGGCAGGCCCCCAAATTGCGCCACCGGAAGAGTGGAAGGAGCTCTGAGGAAGTGATGGTTGCCTCGTAGGTGTGCATATTCAAATTCTTAACTCCTTCAAGACAGGTTGTGACCCCTATAATGAGAGAGAGCGGGAAATTGTGGGGAGAAACTGACAGATACAGGCCCCTCCCAAGGTTCCTGAAAGGGTTGGGCATGTGCAATTTGTGGGGAATCCATCAGAGAGCCTAGTTACTCAAGGCACGAGGGGAGACCAAACAGAATTATGGGTCCTGATTAAAGTTAGGGCCAGGGATTTAAATCCCAGGGCAGCTCCTTTTCTGACCCTTGAGGAACATCGACTAGTGATAGGGGGGGACCTAGACAAGTTAGTGAACTTACCTAGGGGGGATGTCACTAATAAATTGGTCCAGCACAAATTACCCCTGGACCAGGAGCAGGTTGTCCTAAATTACTCTAAGGCGCTGAACACATTGTGGAAATTCCAGGCCGTAGCCGACTTAGTCTCTAGGGACATCACCAAGGTGGATTTCTGGAACCGTTTCAACATGGATAGGTGAGCCTTCCTTTCGCATCCAGCATGGTGCACAATCAGGTGCTGGCTGAAGCAGACGCAATCATAGCGTGGGACTATGACCTCTACAAACTAACAATTAAGGGTGGGGGACCTCTATCGGCACCCCAGGTGCTCAGTGTTGAGCAAACAAATGTGACCGACACAGTGGAAAACATGAATTTAACAATAAAAACATCAGGAACGGGATCCAACGGGAGAACATTTCTACTGCGGGCAAATGGGCTAAATCGCCCAGTAAGGGAAGAAGACTGGTCTTGGGTGATGGCCTCCTTGAAAGTGAAAGCAAGCGTCCCCAGCCAGCACGATCCTCCCCGCAATGAGAGAAATAATGGACACTCCCAACGTGGGAATAAAGCCAAGACAGAGTGCGGGTGAGCTTAAGTGGGAGTTTATCAATCAAATAGGGCATGCAAAGAACTCTGCAAACTCCGAGAGCGCTCTGCCTGACAATAGCAAAGACAGGCGTATATATTTACAAAAAACGTCATCAAAACCTACATACTATAGGGGGCACAAACTCAAGGGGATTGGGTGCCGTCGGCTAACTATAGGTGCTGCTGCGGTGTGGTTGGTCTTGGCTGGACGACGTCACTGGTCAGCCTCGTGGGTTGGGCTGGGCCTGGCGGGTTGGCTTGAGTTCATCCGGACGGTGTTGTTGTGGCACTGCGGCCTGTAGCAGAGATGAATGCCTTCCTTGACCTGTTTGCCCTGGGCCATGCACACCGCAGTCATTCAAGCATTGTAGTATCATTCTCTTGAGTAAATCTTTCAATAGGTTATTCTACAGGTTAATGCAACACAGGAGGAATGCACCTTGTCAGTGGTCTGGTGGTCGTTTGTCAGGGCATGGTTACCTGTGTCCTGTTGACCGGTATCATAGGTCGAGGGGCCAGGTCTAGGGGCATGGGATGGGCAGTATATGTCTTCCTGTCTTGTTAGAAGTTATTATGAATGGGCCGCTGAATGTTACCATAGTGTTAGATGTCTTGGTCACCCCGAGCCATAAGTCTTAAGGTGGTCTGGTGGACTGTGGGGTTTACGATGGGCCGCTGGTGGGTCTGTGTATTCAAGCAGAGGTTTACTGCCGTGTTGTAAATAACGCAGGTGGCGGCTAGTGGCCTTGGGGGATACAGAGGGGGCTACAAATCTTTGAAGCGGCTCCAGTCTGGTCGGGGGAGGTGGAGGAGTGCGGCGCAGGCCTCTGCTTTCTTGCTGGGCAGCCTTCGTACCGTGGGAGGGGGAATGACCTTGCACGCAGTCTCAAAGGCATTTTCCTCGTGTGTTGCCTACTTTTCAGGCGAGAAATCTACAAATGTTTAAACATTTTATAACAACGTTCTATAACACTTATTGAAATCATTTATCACTATTCATTTCATTGTACTACATGTGTTTTGCAGGCGCCCAATTTGAGCAACTTATTCATACGCTATGTTGAAACAACTACAGCATTTGGCGATATGTATATGCAGTTACAATTAGTGAGGTAGTCCTGAGGTTGGTGGAGTACATGAGAGATTACTCGCCACTGCGCGTGACGGTAGTGGCACACAAGGAGCATTGGCATGCACACGTGAAACATACATTCTCGCATGAGCCCTTTGTACTGTTATATTCATTCTCTCTTGTACTCTAGCAGCATTAATACGATTATAGCGCAGGGTTATGGAGTGTTGGTTTTTCAGTGACACACCTAGCAAACAGCCCTTGATCATTTCTTTCAAATGTTCACATCCCACTGTAAGGGTGTGGGTTCTTGTATCGTTCAGAACCATGGGGGAGTGTATTTTACCATGGTTATGCGGTTGGCAGGGTCTCATGATAGCGGAGGGGTTATGGGGAAGCATGCATGTTTTGTAGATGGTCTTGTCATTAATATTTTGGGGGTTTTCAGCCACCTGGTGATCATTTTGCAGTTCTTTCTCATCACTTAGGCCTTCAGGCTGGGTTAAGCTGGGAGCAATGGCACACTGTGGAGGGAAGAATGCTACAGTGTAAGTATCGTGCGCTACCTCATGTCCGCCTTGTTCGTGGGAACGGGCTCTCAGCGGATCTGCCAGGGTGTTGCAGCACCAGGGATAGTTGAAACTTTCCAAGGGTGGGGGCCGCGCTGCAGTGCGCGGAGCTCACACCATCTTTGCTAGACAAAATTCGTTTCTGAGGCCTTTCTAAATTCAACGTGTGAGCAATGTCTTCAGTAGGCGAGCCCCCCACCGCCTGGGCCCTGGCGGTCTGGAGGAGCGCCCAATGAGCCATGGCTTTCACCTGGGGAGGGATGTAGGTAAGGGGGGTCTTTTTAGACCTTCCCTCCCCTACATTTCCCCCCTTTCGTTACTTAAGTAACGAATACTTCAAATCCTCTATCCTCCTACACTCTGCCTCGTCCAATTCTGCCTCCTCCCATGCTGGTGTTCCTTTTATAGGCATCCATGCTCTGCACACCCCCCCCCCCCAAGCTCTCACCTCTCCTAGCATACTCATCTGGAGTACAAGTCAAATAAATACATCCATCTTCTCCTGCCAAATCTACCCAAACTTCCTCATACCATTCCAGCATACGGGGTTCTTTGATGGTGGTGTGCCATAATTTGTCCACTACATCCTTATCATGATACATAGGCACTAGCTGGTATCTGGGAGTATTATCTGTTCCTGTCTGCACGTGTGCTTCTTGTGTTGCTCTTATTGTACCACTGGAGTTGCCCATTGTCACCATCATCATTGCACCGTTAGGCACTGCGCTAGCACAACATCGAAGACCCACCTGGCACAGGCAAAAAATGACGAGAAGGAGCACCACGGCTGGCACCAGAAATTTCACAGTCATTCCAAGCCATGAGGGAACCCAGGAAAAAATGTTGTCGAACCAGGTGCTGTCTTCTGCTCCACCTTCCATCTTCATTCTCTCGCCTAGGTTGTGCACTGCTTCGATCACATGGGCCAGGGAGCCGTTTTCTGTGTCTTCAGAAGGTACGAAAGTGCAGCAGGCACTTCCTATTTTTCGGCAAACACCTCCATCCATTGCCGTCAGTAGGTCCAGGACATACCTATTTTGCATGGTCATCAGCCGTAGGGCTCTTAGTTCCACTTTGATTACATTGAACCCCTCTTCAGTGTCATTCGCCAGCTGAATCAGCTCCCAACGCGTTATCTGGAGCCATTTTGCATTTGCTCTTGCTTGAACACTTGAGATGAGTGAGGCAAAGAATGTTTCTGCAGAGCTGAATAGCCGATACCTATCAGGGATCTGTGCCAACAATTCAGATGATGCCTTTGAGATGTAGTTTGATGCTCGCCTGGTTCTTGTCAGTATCTCCTTCTTGTCCCCGGAAGACAGGACATAGATATGTGACTCTGCAGTAGGCTGGGCTGCACCCTGTTGGACGCTTCCTTGTGTTCGCTTCTTTCCGCCAATGTGGCTTTCTGGGATGACCATTAAGGCTGAATGTAGTGTGGCCATTGAGCAGCTGCCACTCCACGACTGAGGAAGGTGCAGGTAGGCCTGGTTACCGCAAACCCAGTATGTGTCCATCAGTGCCGCCGTCCCTTTTCTCATATCTGGGATGGTGAGGGTTTTGTTGCAATTCTTGTTAGTTCCCATAGGCGTTTTCCCCTCTCCCTTAAAACACAGTTCATAGTTTATCTCACTCTGCAACTTGAAGGGCTTTTCAATGGCTGTTACCCATGTCAGTTTGGAAATGTGTTCACTCCATACTGGGGTGCACGTCTCTTCTATCCATTGTAACTTCTCCGGTGCCACACCCCTCAGTGCTTCAGCTTTACACATTACTTCTTCATCCTTCCATTTGTTGTCAGAAAAAAGAGTCCCTTGTATTACAAAAAATGGTTCTTTAAGGCATACTACTCCAGCTGCCTGTGGGTAACAGGTTTTCTCATTCTGCATCATCCTGAAAGTGGCTTCATGTGCCTCGAAGGTATTCTTAATTCTGCACAGTGTGAGATGAAGGAGACATTGGGCATCCACAATAGGCAATTCTTTGGGTAACAACACTTTGGGTGTGCCTGAAGCATGGGGGATGAGGGAGCAGACATAGCAGCTCTCGTTTGTGGTTTGTTTGGCTGTTGCACTCATGTCTGCATACCACTTATTTGTTTGATGGGGGTGTCGCGGGTCTTCCATTTTATCTAGTCCCAACCCATAATACTCATCATACCTCCTCCTGCTTGCCTCCCTTCTCCGTCTGTTATTCTTGCTCCTTATGTGTTTCCCGGCTTCCTGAGCAAGTGACAAACTAGGCCCCCCTTCCTTATTCCCACCCCCCTTTGCCCAATCCTCATACAATTTATTGTGTGCTGCTATCATTCTCTCCTTCCCGTCTTTTTCAATAAATGGCAGATCATTTTTTTCAATGGGGGCAGGTTGGCTAGTGGGGGTGCTATACAACCATGATATAGCAGATAAGTTTCGGTCATTCAAGCTGCGAGCATTGTAATTAGACACTTCTGGTAGGAACATTGTAGCATTTTGCATCTCGTTTTGTGAACCTTTTGTTTTTGAGATCACAGCAGTGGATGGTGTGGTGTAGTAACCCCATACAAGTTTGGTTCCATCCCATACCAAAAAATCACCTTCCTTAGTATTGATACTTGCAGTTGAATTAGTCCCAAGAGTAAGAGTGTTGTTACTCCCTCCCCCCTCGTTCATCTCGATAGAGATGAACGCTATGAACCAATATGTCACCAGGCCAAACATTAATGTAAAAAACAATATAATGCACACTGATAATCCACACTCATACGAGTATCTACATCTCTCAGTTAGCAATTGTCTAAATCTAGTAAATCTATCCGTTGCAGGCTGCCCGTTAGATGCCATGGTAGCTCCTGTTTGAAATATAAAAGTGCATTAAGTGCATGCATGTAAACATTTCCGTGGCACCATCAGTGCCAAAAAGTAACTTTGACGGGGTGTGGAAGCGGGTAGGGTGACAGGGGTGGGGTGCACAGACAAGGGTGTAGACATTCAATAAAATCATTACATTACTCATTATATATATATACACGTACGTTTGTACCTTCGTACGTGAGAAACAAAGAGGAAAAACGAAACACAAATACTTTTCAAATACACTTACACTCGTCATCTAGTCATCCATCACTATTACTTTGCATACACACGCAAGTTCATATTTAGGCATTCTACTCAGTTTCATTGTTTGCTGTTGTCTGTGCCTCCTCCTCTATTTCCACCTGCACAGGGCTATATGCCCTTCGTACATCTGTCAAATGCACCCAGTACCGGAGGCCCTTCACTTTTACCGCCGTGGGCGTGCAGAACACTACTTCGTAGGGGCCATGGAACCGTGGTGCATTCCACCTTCGTACAAAACTCCTGACATATATAAATTCGCCTGGCATCAGCTGTAGCTGTTTGTCAGGCTGTGTGGCGGGCTCTGTAGTGTTTCCCTCCTCACTCGTGAAGGGCGGGGCAAGCTGCTTTGCAATTACGCGCGCTGCCTTTGTTAATTTCTTCAAGTAATCTGTAAACTCCTCGCCCAATATCGTGGCGCTCCTGTGTGCGTCTGAACGTTCACGCAGAGGGGAATGTGCTGTGTGCATTCGCCTCCCAGTCACGATCTCGTGTGGGGACAAATAGTGGTCTTTGCTTGGCTGATTTCTCAGTTCAAACAGTGCAAGGGGTAAGCAGTAGATCCAATTCTTTTTTAGTGAGAAGCATAGTTTTGATAACCTGCCTTTTAATAATCCGTTCATCTTTTCCACTACGCCATTACTTTGGGGATGATAAATCGAACACAATTTATGTTTTATTCCCAATAATGTAGTTACTTCTTTGAATAGTTCATTGACAAAGTGAGTGCCGTTGTCTGAGCGAATCACGTCGCAAATTCCCCAGCGCGGGAACACTTCCCTCACCAAGAATTTTGCAGCGCTTTTCGCATCAGGACGCGCACATGGGCCTGCCTCTACCCACCTTGAGAATGGGCACACAACCACAATCATGTAACGTGCCCCATTACACCTTTCTCCCATATCCGCATAATCAATGTGGAGCTCTCTGAATGGGCCAATGGGTTTTGGAATTGTTTCTCTGAGCGTACGTAGTGTCATTCCTGAGTTGTATATCTGACATGTTGTGCATTCTAATGTGAGTCGTGATATGTGCTCCTGGAGACAGGGCACGAACCATTCTTCCTGTATTTCTGCTGCAATATGCTGCTTTGTATTATGTGCAGGGAAGTGTAGTTGCTGAAACGCAATTTCCAACAATTGTACTGGCATTACCACTTCTCCTGAGTTATCTTGCCGCCATAATAAATCTGTTGCCGATTTGCTGCATCCTCTCTTTGTCCATATTTCTCTTCTGCACTAGCTCCCTCTTGTAAATCTATTATTTGTTGTACAGGCATCATATTATATCCTACTAGGGGGTCTTCATTTGTGTTATGCTGTAATATGTACTCGCCTGCCTCATTTTTCTGAAAGTAAGAAGCTTCCTTGGCGGCGGCGTCTGCTGCCGCGTTTCCCCGAGACACGATATCTGTGTTGGATGTATGTGCTTGGCACTTCACTATTGCTACCGCTGTGGGGTCTTGTAGTGCCTCAATTAACTCTCTCAGCAACTCTGCATGTTGAACTGGTGTTCCATCTGCTCGCCGAAACCCCCTCCGCCCCCATCTTGCCAGGCCTCCGTGTACTGTTGTAGTCATGTAAGCTGAATCTGTGTATATCGTTACTGCACAACCCTTGGCTGCATGTAGTGCTTCTATAAGTGCAATCAGTTCTGCTGCTTGCGCGGAGTAATGTGATGGGAGGCGGTATTGTACTAGTGTCTCATACTCACCGTCTTCTAATCTCACCGCTGCCATACCCACATGTTTCTCTCCTGTGTCCATGTCAATTGATGCTGACCCGTCTACAAAATACACTTCACCCTCGTTCAGGGCATTCTCACAAACTGCCGGGTCCTCCCCTTTTTCACCTGTGTAAGTTGCACAGTCATGGTCCTGCATGTCCTCTATGGTGCATGCTTCTGTGATGAATGTGGCTGGGTTCACCGTCTTACATCTCACCACATGGATATTTGCGCTGGACAGTATTATTTCATATGCTGTTGCTCGCTGTGTTGTCAGTGTACTTTTTGACCTCTCAAGTATTGCAAATAATGAGTGTTCCACAAACAATGTTACCGGACATCCCATTACTATCGTGGCACTTTTTTCAATTGCGAACGCGGCCGCAGCGAGTGACTGCTCGCACGCGAAATGTCCTTGCATCACAGCATCCAAAGTGCCACTATAGTAAGCCAGGGGCTTGTGACCTAGGGATGTTTTCTGTGTCAGTACAGCTGTCATCAGTGTTCCTTTGCAGTGTGAGAACAGGTAAAATTCGCATCCATAATCTGGATTTGCCAGTACTGGAGCGCTTGATATTAACTCTTTCAATGATTTGAATGACGTGCTCATTTCTTCTGTCCATTCTATTTTTCTGTTCTCTTGTTGTGCTTCCTTGAGCGCCTGTAATAAGGGCCTTGTGTATGCCGCATAGTCTAGTATCCATGCTCGGCAGTAATTGCACATTCCCAGAAATGTCTGCATGTCTTTCACTGTGGTGGGTTCTCCTACTGCTCTTATTGCTTCTGCCCTGTCTGGTATTATTCTCTTCCCGTCTTTTGATATTAACTGCCCTAAGTACACGACTTCTGTCAGACAATATTGCAGCTTTCCCTTGTCCACTTTGTACCCTTTATTGGCCAGTAGAGTCAGGAGTGTTACTGAGTCTCTTCTACATACTTCCTCATCTTGTGCACAGACGAGTAGATCGTCTACGTACTGAATTACTGTACTCTCAACAGATAAGTTTCCTAGGTCTTCATGTAGTATCCTGTTGAATATGCTCGGGCTCTCACAGTACCCTTGTGGTAACCTGCAATGTTCGTATCTTTTTCCCCCAAGTGTAAATGCTGTCAAATATCTGCTTTCTTCGGCCAGGGAGATTGAGAAAAATGCATTTTTCAAGTCAACGACCGTGAAGTGTGATGCTGTTTTTGGGATGCTGCATAATATTGATGCAGGGTTCGGGACCAAACGGAACTCTTTCTGAATTACATCATTGAGGGGGCGTAAATCTTGTATCATCCTCCATGAACCACCTTTTGCTTTTTTGATTGGGTAAATACATGTGTTACATGGAGAGTTTGAAGGCACTATTATTCCTTGTGCTAGCAGTGCATCGATTGTCTCTTTTATCCCTTCCTCAGCCTCACGGGACAACGGGTATTGTTTTACGCGGGGTAGAATTGCTCCTTGTTTTAATTTTATTATTACAGGTTGAACTCCATGTAATAGCCCTACATCATGGGGGCCATTCGTCCATAAGTTACTTGGTACAAGTCTCATGTCATCATCGAAAAATGACGGTGGTGCTCCCACCACCGCCATTAGTTGAGCGGGGATTTCCCTGGTTGTGATCATGATGTCGCAGGGCATCGCTAGTTCCATCACTATTTCACCATCCCCCTCTACATCTGAAAAGAGCTCCTCATCTGATATCTCTCGTAGTGGGATATTGGCACTTGTACACAGTACTGTACGCCATTCGCATCCTTCCATGTCAATTCCAATTACAGATATTCTCTTTGCTGATACCTGTACTGCGTGCAAGTCCAATGATACTATTGATCCTGGAGCTATGTCGGGGCACACTATGGGGCGGAAGAGGAATTCCGCTGGGATCCTCCAGTCCATTCTCCTTAGCTCGGGAATTATGAGGGCCAATGTTTTTATGCCTTCAATAAACATTTCTTCATTTTCGGGTAATCCTCTTATCTCCTGTGTAAGTGTATGGGCCTGTATTACTGCCATCACCCGTAGTGGGCATATTCCAGGTGTTGAGCACACTATACCACTCCCTGTAAATGATATTGTCATATTGAGTTTACTCAGGAGATCCCTTTCCAGTAAATTTATTGGAGAGTTTTCATAATACACTAAGGGCGCCTTCACCGTTTTGCCCCCCACTGTTACGTCCAATGCTTCTGTGTAAGGAACTTCAATTACAGCCCCAGAGAACCCCTGCGTCTCTAACTTCCGGTTAGATAACGGGAACCGGCCCTCTTTAATACATGATTTCTCCGCTCCCGAATCCACCATTAATATGAATTGCTTGTCTCCTATCTGCGCTCCTACCAATGGTTCCTCTGATGCATTGTAGGTGGTAGACAGGACTGGACACGCAAGTGTTCTCTGTGGGCTGTCCTATGCTGGGTGTCTCATTGCCCCCCCTTGATTGAAGACGCTCCCTGAAACTACTGACACACCACTGTAGGGGGCAGGGGCGGGGGCTCCATTTGCCGTTGTTGCGAAGGGGTTACCTGGCGTGTACTGCATAGTGTCGTTGTTTTGTGGGTGGTTCTGTGTTCTGTACTGATGCCCCTGCAGTTGCTCATTGCGCCCTTGACCCATGTTCCCCTGTTGTAGATGTTGTCCCATTGGGAGACCATATGGGCTCCCTGGGTGGGGATGACCATAATGTTCTACCTCTTGAAACCCATTGTTTGGTCTGTTTCTGCACTCCCTAGAGTAATGTCCCCACTTCCCGCAATTCCAACAACTCCCTTGTGGACCTCTGGGACCCTGCTACCCATTTCCACCCATTCCCCCATACCCTTGTCCACCCCTTCAACCCCTGTACCCACCTCTTCCCCCTCGTGGGGCCCACTCTTGCCACATCGGACCTCCGCTCTGCTCCTGCTCATTCCACTGTCGCTGCCCGGCACCAGCCCAATTAGCTGCCATCCTTCCTTGTATTGCAATTTGCCCCTCCTCCTCTTCATCCCCCTCCCTGCCGTGTGGGAGCGCGGCTACTGCTGCTGCGACCTTCACCAACTTTGTCTGTACTAGCTTCGCCTCGTCTGCCAATCTTTTCTGAGCCACCTCCTTCTCCCTCTCTTTTATTCTCTTACAATTGTGCACAATTATGCTCTGGATCTCTGGCCACCCCTTTGCCTCAATGCCTGCTATCTTATCGAGCGCCTTTTGCACCTCTTTTGGGAGCCCTCTTTTGATAATGAAATAAAATAATGATGTCGATTGATACCAGGGCGTACCCGTTTCCGCTCTCCACATCTCTTGAACCCTAAATTGTAATCCATAGCATCTTCCCCGTCATTCATGGTACACTGCATTACTGACTGTAAATCTGGAGTATCTGGGAACGTTTCTCGCAGAGCATCCCACACCCTGGCACGTACTGTATTAAATGACGCCCCATCATGGCGGTCACAATCCACTGTTACGCCTGGAAAACCAGCTTTTACCCACACTCTGTCGGCCTGGTCTCCCACCGCTGACACAAGCAAACTCTTCACATCACCTATTGCTAGGGGCACCCCAGCAGTGTGTTTCTCAAACGCATATATCCACTTGCTTGCCCCTCTGGATAACGGGGGTAGTAGTTTTAACAAATGTGCCTTGTCCATCTGCGCCCATGGGATATAATTTGGTCTCCCCCCCCCCTCTATGTATCAATGGGAGTTGTAACTTTCCTTTTGTGGTCGTGTCTGCTCCCAATTTGGCCGCTGCTGTCCCTAATGACGCCATCTTCCCCACCCTATTTCTTAGCCGTCCCGTCCATTCGTCATCCAGCGTTCCTAGCGAGCCTGCACCATCCAACCCTTCACTTTCCCCTCCTATCGCCATACTCAACCTGTCACTCTCCTCCATTTCACCCCTGATATCACATAGTAGTTCTTCTCTGCTCTCTGTGGGCCGTCCTTCATCCCCAGTACTCCCTTCTGATGCTCCCACTTCTATTATTCGTGTTGGCTCCTCCTCAATTCTAAACAGTATTTCACCTTTCTTCCAACCATCTTCAATTGTTCTACTCTCGCTCAGTGCTCTAGATGTGCGTCCTGATCTTGCTGGAGTGAGTGCTGTGCGTTCGCATATGTCTTTTATTCTTGTCAGCTCATCCTTTGCTATTGAGAGCCTGGATTCTACATCGTCTGCCAATTTCTCTATATCCACCCTATGTGTACTTGTTTGTGCTCGTTCTCTCATGTTTTCATACGGCGGGGGTGCCGTTGGTCGTTGGCGTGTAGTTGCTGTCGGGGGAGGCACATAAGTGGGATCGCTGTACCCTTGCGCGGGCATGGGTTTATTTAATATTGGGTATAAACTTATCACCTCTACTTGTGGTTCTTCAATTGGCGGTACCTTACCGTCTCTTGGTATCATTAGTGGATTATCAGTGGTGGATGGTAGGTCAGGGTTTCCTGCTGGGACTTTGGGTGGTGGTATCTCTTCAAATAACCTCCAGAGGTCTAGTATTTCTCTCCTATTATGCAATTTTTTCCCCTTATATTTGATACAAATGCACGTCACTACCATGTCCAAAACGCTTTTATCAAATGATCCCCCTTCTGGCCATATCTGGGGCAACCCCTCCCCCTTTAACTCTGTGACCCACTGATCATGGTATTTCTTAATCCGCTCTGCATACCCTGGCAGGTTGTTACAAATATGTGATAAGGGTGTTTCTGCCCCCATGCTTTCTACCCTTCTGGTATGGGGGTACCTGTGGGTGTTTCAAGATCGTAATGCGAGCGTGTCACCAATATGCTTTTAGTCTTTACCACAACAATAGCTGCACATATACTCTATTATGATCTCGGTGGGGGCCCATACAAAAGCAAACCAATCAGTGATCTCGACAATACTACGCCAAAAATTTAAGGGGTACACACACATTCCTCTTATCATTTATCTCTTCATGAAGCTTCAACCCGTTACAAGTGTGACAACCATTAAATTATTACACATGTATGATCACCTTACACACTCACAACACCAAAATATCTCCTTACGCGCACGGCGTGCACACACCTCTTTGCAACACTCTCTCCACACTTCACTTTACCCTCCCTGTCCTCCCTGGCCGGCTGTCCCTATCTGTTTTATTCAGTTGTATTCATACACATATACATATATGCATCTATTTTTAATCTCTACTTCTGCAGTGAACCTCTCTGTCTCTCATTTTATCTCTATTGTCTGTATTACTCTTCACTTGTTACTCTTCTCCCCCACCCCTAAAGAAAAAGAGGATAGAAAAAATAGCAGTCACTAATATATTCTCCGTGTCCCCCTTTGCCAGACACTTTTGTCTTATTTATTCACTTCTTCATATATTCCCAGTACTAGTCAAGATAGCACTATGCGGCGCCGCCTTCTACCCCCACGAGGAGCAAGGTTCCCTTCAATTCTATCGCTTGTTCACCTCTTGATCCTAATGGCTAGGTTCCCGTCACTTCTATCTCTTGTTCACCTCTTGATCCTAATGGCCATATGCAAAAGAATAAAGCAAAGAAAGTTCAAGATGGTCTTTAGTAGACCTACGTTATTCCCCCCTTTCTACCTGTCCTCGTCCCCCTTCTCTAAATCTCCTCTCCCACTCCCTTTTATGATCACTCGCACTCAGTACTCACGTACCCGTCTTGAACCGATAGTCTCCGAAACTGGGTCCGTCCAGGCAGTGTTACCGTCCGCTCAACAGTCAGCCCCGGCTCCGGCGAGCGGTACTCAAAGGGGATTTTTCAACCGGGATCCCGTACCCTTTCTCTGTTGAGTGCACACTTCTTAGTGTACCGGTCGCCGTTGGCGGGCAGCCGCCCGGAGCCGGCGCACCGTGCGTATCCCTTTTCGACCGGAGATTCTCGTGCCAAAAGGGGACGGTAATGTTGGGATTTAGGAGAAAAAATGCAAAAGAGATCACGTCGGGGTCACCACTGAAAGCAAGCGTCCCCAGCCAGCACGATCCTCCCCGCAATGAGAGAAATAATGGACACTCCCAACGTGGGAATAAAGCCAAGACAGAGTGCGGGTGAGCTTAAGTGGGAGTTTATCAATCAAATAGGGCATGCAAAGAACTCTGCAAACTCTGAGAGCGCTCTGCCTGACAATAGCAAAGACAGGCGTATATATTTACAGAAAACGTCATCAAAACCTACATACTATAGGGGGCACAAACTCAAGGGGATTGGGTGCCGTCGGCTAACTATAGGTGCTGCTGCGGTGTGGTTGGTCTTGGCTGGACGACGTCACTGGTCAGCCTCGTGGGTTGGGCTGGGCCTGGCGGGTTGGCTTGAGTTCATCCGGACGGTGTTGTTGTGGCACTGCGGCCTGTAGCAGAGATGAATGCCTTCCTTGACCTGTTTGCCCTGGGCCATGCACACCGCAGTCATTCAAGCATTGTAGTATCATTCTCTTGAGTAAATCTTTCAATAGGTTATTCTACAGGTTAATGCAACACAGGAGGAATGCACCTTGTCAGTGGTCTGGTGGTCGTTTGTCAGGGCATGGTTACCTGTGTCCTGTTGACCGGTATCATAGGTCGAGGGGCCAGGTCTAGGGGCATGGGATGGGCAGTATATGTCTTCCTGTCTTGTTAGAAGTTATTATGAATGGGCCGCTGAATGTTACCATAGTGTTAGATGTCTTGGTCACCCCGAGCCATAAGTCTTAAGGTGGTCTGGTGGACTGTGGGGTTTACGATGGGCCGCTGGTGGGTCTGTGTATTCAAGCAGAGGTTTACTGCCGTGTTGTAAATAACGCAGGTGGCGGCTAGTGGCCTTGGGGGATACAGAGGGGGCTACAAATCTTTGAAGCGGCTCCAGTCTGGTCGGGGGAGGTGGAGGAGTGCGGCGCAGGCCTCTGCTTTCTTGCTGGGCAGCCTTCGTACCGTGGGAGGGGGAATGACCTTGCACGCAGTCTCAAAGGCATTTTCCTCGTGTGCTGCCTACTTTTCAGGCGAGAAATCTACAAATGTTTAAACATTTTATAACAACGTTCTATAACACTTATTGAAATCATTTATCACTATTCATTTCATTGTACTACATGTGTTTTGCAGGCGCCCAATTTGAGCAACTTATTCATACGCTATGTTGAAACAACTACAGCATTTGGCGATATGTATATGCAGTTACAATTAGTGAGGTAGTCCTGAGGTTGGTGGAGTACATGAGAGATTACTCGCCACTGCGCGTGACGGTAGTGGCACACAAGGAGCATTGGCATGCACACGTGAAACATACATTCTCGCATGAGCCCTTTGTACTGTTATATTCATTCTCTCTTGTACTCTAGCAGCATTAATACGATTATAGCGCAGGGTTATGGAGTGTTGGTTTTTCAGTGACACACCTAGCAAACAGCCCTTGATCATTTCTTTCAAATGTTCACATCCCACTGTAAGGGTGTGGGTTCTTGTATCGTTCAGAACCATGGGGGAGTGTATTTTACCATGGTTATGCGGTTGGCAGGGTCTCATGATAGCGGAGGGGTTATGGGGAAGCATGCATGTTTTGTAGATGGTCTTGTCATTAATATTTTGGGGGTTTTCAGCCACCTGGTGATCATTTTGCAGTTCTTTCTCATCATTTAGGCCTTCAGGCTGGGTTAAGCTGGGAGCAATGGCACACTGTGGAGGGAAGAATGCTACAGTGTAAGTATCGTGCGCTACCTCATGTCCGCCTTGTTCGTGGGAACGGGCTCTCAGCGGATCTGCCAGGGTGTTGCAGCACCAGGGATAGTTGAAACTTTCCAAGGGTGGGGGCCGCGCTGCAGTGCGCGGAGCTCACACCATCTTTGCTAGACAAAATTCGTTTCTGAGGCCTTTCTAAATTCAACGTGTGAGCAATGTCTTCAGTAGGCGAGCCCCCCACCGTCTGGGCCCTGGCGGTCTGGAGGAGCGCCCAATGAGCCATGGCTTTCACCTGGGGAGGGATGTAGGTAAGGGGGGTCTTTTTAGACCTTCCCTCCCCTACATTTCCCCCCTTTCGTTACTTAAGTAACGAATACTTCAAATCCTCTATCCTCCTACACTCTGCCTCGTCCAATTCTGCCTCCTCCCATGCTGGTGTTCCTTTTATAGGCATCCATGCTCTGCACACCCCCCCCAAGCTCTCACCTCTCCATAAGCATAGTGTGTGCTCACAGGTGGATCTGACAACTTGGGACTGTAGAGGATTCTCACATCTGCTCCAGCCTGGAAGTGTGGATCTGTTTAAGTATGACTTGTTCGCCCTCCAAGAGTACTGGTTGTTAGAGGCACCCGTCATAGATGGGTACGCTGTCGTTATAACTCCAGCCATTAGAGGAGATAGTGGGATCCTTGCAACAGGGCTGTTGATAGGCGTTTCTAAAAAGGTATGGACAGAGGTAGAGAGCTTGGCCAGCCCAAATACTTAAGTCCAGGGAATAAAACGTATTCAGAACAAGGATAGCTTCCCGGGTAGAACTGATACCTTGTTAATAAATATATATTGGCACAACATAAGAATTAGCCAACAGGGTATGTTGGAAGCAGTTGAAGAGATCCAGTTTAGTTCGGTTAGCAGAGGCCTAAATTCTACCATAATATGTGGTGACTTAAACTGCAGGTGTGTGGACTGGCCAGCGGGTAAAAGTGACTCCAGCCCAGAAAAGCTAAGTATAGGCAGGGGGATGGCCTAGGGGGACCTCATGGAGGAATGGGGTTTAAGGAACATTAAGGGTGATGAAGTGCCAGGGTTGGGAGGCTCTCAAAGTAATATTCTAGTTTATGTGTATGTCTTGGAGGACATATACTCAGAGTTTAAATCACTAGCCATGTTGGAAACCACGGCAAGCAACCATATTTATCTCTTTAGGATTTATAAAGCGCAAACTGTGGCCCGAAAGCAACATGGCACTGCCACTTAGTATGGAATGGTCAGTGCCCTCTATGCAGCAGAACCAGGGATGTTACACCTTTGAACTAGAGGTGAGTACGGGAGGGAACAAAATAAAATGTAATGAATACAAAATGACAGCCTTTAACACAATCCTGCCCTCTGGGGAATTTAATTGCTATTTTGAGGAATGGGTTGTTGGGTAGCGTATGCGTGCTATTTGGCAGCAGATCTATAAACGGCTGCCCCACAGACATACATTTGAACGGGTTAACTTACTTAAAAAGAGAGAGCTACGGAAATCGCTTAAGGAGACAGCCAAAGAAGATATGTGCAGCAGGCTACGTCTGAAGGTGACTTACAAGGGTTGTCTACTATACTATGGCCATCAAATGATCCTGAGGGACAACCGTAAAATGTTGGTGGTCATTGCTAGTAAAAACTCACATGACTTCTGGAATCTAATTAAAGATGATGACATGGTCCAAACAGGGTCCCAAATAAACCTGATATCGGAAGCAATGTGGGGAGCCCACTTCACAGAGATTTACAAACCAGTTGGCGACAGTGAGCAAGTGTGGAATGGGGATAGGATAAAAAAGGTTGATTGGGGGTTAACTTGGGACTTAGATGACTTGCTTTATCTAATCTCTATGAGCATAAAATCTATGGCCCTGGGTCCAGATGGACTGGCTATGTGTTTCCTGAAGAATAGCCTAGATACTTGGGTAGGTGTCCTAGACAGGATGTTTAGAACCATACTCGGGGAGAAAGCAGTACCAGTGTCTTGGCTAACAGCTATTGTCGTTCCAATTTTTAAAAAGGGGTTTCGTTAAGTCCTTCAAATGATATATCCAATCTCCCTTTTGGACTTCACAGGTCTAGTACAAAGAGACCTGCGAAAATGGGCAAAGGAGAATGGAAGAATGGACATCTTCCAAACAGGGTTCTGTCAGGGAGTGGGGACTGAGATGAATGGCTGTGTACTGGAACTGTAAAAGAAGGGGGTGATGAAAGACAATAAACCACTTTTGGCCGCATTCATAGATTTTTCTATGGCTTTTGATACTGTCCTGCGGAACAGGCTATGGCGAAAATGAATACATGGGGTTGTCCTCCTGTTCTTCTGGCAATCCCAATTGCGCTACACACGGATACCAGTTTGTGCATCCGTTTGGACAGAGAGTGTAGCCTATCTGCTCCAATCAATTCGGCAAGAGGTCTGAAGCAAGCGTGTCTATTGGCCCCACATCTATTCCTTCTTTTTTTGTCTGATTTGGGTGAAGCCACCTCTGATGTTAAACCTTCCCCCTAAATTAAACCCTAAATTAAATGACAGAATGATCAATTACCTACTGTACACTGATTACCTGATTTTAATGGGCCATATGCCAAAAGGGTTGCAGCGGCAGTTGGAGTCTCTGGAGACATATACAAAAATGAACATGCTAATGATAAGTGCCTCTAAATCGAAAATTATAATCTTGCACAAATGTCCGGGAAAAGCAGGAGGACAATTCAAGTGATCCATAGGAGGTAATCCCGTAGAGAAAGTCGATTGTTTTGTGTACTCGGTTTCTCAATATTCCCGAAGGATACCAGAGCGCAGCGGCTTGCAACAAAAAAACTAAAGGTCAAGGCATTGGCCACTCAGGGAAGTTGTTTAAACAAGAAATTCAGGTGCTTCTCGATAATTCCCATATGAGAGTTCTATTGCAAAAAGGTGGTCCCAGTGACGACATATGGTGCTGGGACATCATTCTTTGCCCTCAAAGGGCAATGGTTTAAGCTTGAGGGAGCTTTCTGGAGGAAAGTTTTAGGTTTGCCAGTTAGTGTTCCCGCTCCCATGCTAAGGTATGTATTGGGTCTGGTGTCGTTGGAATCGTTGGTCAAATGGAAACATTTAAATTTCCTACGAAAGATTTGTTTGGCGGAGGAGGGTTTGACCTGGGGGATGCTAAAGTGTGGGTTAGAGTCCAACTTCCCGGCCGGTCTCACAGAATGGTTCCGCAGTGTCTTGAAATATTAAGTGCCGCTGATTACTCGGTGGAGTACCTAGTAATGTATCCATTGAAAGTAAAAAAGAGGCTATGGGAGGTCGACTGGATTGACAAAATCGATCGTGTCAGGAAGTACCATTTATTTACAGGTTTGTTGTTAGACGCCAGAACCTATAACACCATGCCACATTACTTGTGGAAATGTCCTGGCAATACTGGCATAGTCAGTGTCTATGCCTTTGCATGAATTTGCTCCCCACCAATGAACATTCGGGTGCGCGAGGCGGTGTAGCTCGCTATTTAAGATGTTGTAGATTCTGAAAAATTGAGAATTCTATAGAAACCCTAAAGCACCTGTTGGTAAATTGCAGTGAATTGACTATGATATGGCAGACACATTTTTTGCACCTTTTAAAGGACTTTAAGGTCGTACACCTGGGCTGGGTTTGGCAACATATTTTTATGGATAAATCTTTTAAATGGTCGTTGGCTGCAATATGCTTTATGAAAGAGGTCCTAGCATCCAAATCAGAATGCCTCCTGGAGAGTTGTGCCTCAGATGTTTACTGATTAATTTAGATGAAGCCTTTTAGTACCATTTACTGTAAGTCACTTTCAACTAATTCTCATTTTTATATATATATATATATATGTGTTTTAAATATTATTTCTGCATTGGAAAGATAAATTGGAAGGTTTTGTAAAGACTCCTTGTTTTTGTATGTATGTATTGTATAGCGCCGGTAGCCCGCGGGCATCAGGGCGCTTTGAGATAAAAAACACAATGAACATAACACAAAACGCAGCCTAGCCTAACCCAAGTATAAGATGCGCCCTTGGCATCCTTGCACGCTGTAAGAGAGGAAGTCTGAGAATTCCTACTGATAGATGAGTGTCTTGAGGCGTTTCCTGAAGGTCAGGTGGTTTTCCTCCATTCTCAAGGTCTCAGGAAGTCTGTTCCACATTTGAGGGGCCAGTACCACGAAGGCTCTGCCCAGCCCTGATTTTCGTCTGTGTTTGGGAATGACCAGCAGTCCAGTGCCCATTGATCTCAGACTTCTTTGTGGCGCGTATGGAACTATACAGTTCTTTAGATACCCAGGCGCCTTCCCATATATGCACTTATGAACGAGCGTAAGAGATTTAAAACGTATCCGCTCGCCCATTTTTAGCCAATGCAGTGTACCAGCAAAGTGCAAAAAAGTGTTTTTACCTTGCCTGAAATAGGTTTGCTTATGCAATACTGTTAAAGTGCTAAAGCAGGTTTTAACTCTGCCTGTGATAGTTTCTTTTATGTGATTTCTCTTGTGTGTATATGTGAAAGGTTCCTTGAGAAATATAACACATCAATAACATTTTGTATCTCCCCCTGAGCATTGATCTGGATTCAGAGATCATGGATATTTCACACCCAAAGGATGGGTGACTGGAGAAGGAGGGGACAGTTTGTGGTCTGATTATCCAGTTAGACTTAAGGGAACAGATCCTACTGATGACAGACTGTGCAGGTGAGAAGATTTAAGGATGTCTCCAGGCATTTGCTAATAATGGCACTCCCACATCAAGACCGTGCCAAACATAAAGGTTGGAGACAAGGATCCATTAACAAGAAGGGATATTAAGGACATACTTGGAGAAAGTATGGTGATGAGGGTGGAAATCCAACCATTGATAAGAGAGCTGAAGAGTAGACTGGAGAAAGTGGAAGATAGGGTGAACACAGACAGGGTTGAAGCAGATAGGGTGGAAGCGTTGGAGAATAATCAGCTGTCAACAGATTCTCATAGGATTAAATAATGAAAAGAGGCTGGAAGAAAAGGACAAACAGACCAAGGAATTAGTGCTCAAACTGGGTGATGCAGAGAACAGGAAAATGAGGTGTAACCTTTGCATTTCTGGAGGGCCAGAGACTCAGTGCGAATTCCCAGAACAGGCAACGACGATAGTGGTACATCATCAAATGGGTGCTCTGTTCAAGGATGCTGAAGGGGTACCATTGAAATTGGATTGATTCCACCAAATGAGGGGTTGCACGCAATTGTCTTGTGCTGTCAGAAATTCAAGGAAATTTGAAAAGTACTGAAGAGAGCTAGGGAGGTAGGTCCGCTCGAGTATGTCAGGATCCTTTTTATTCAAGACTTTTGAGCTCTCGCCCTAAGCAATATGAGAGAGTGTAGATTATTGACAGCCAATTCTGGAATCTGCAAGGATTTTGCAGCTACCAATCATGGGCAGATTCCATAGGAATCCACGTAAAATGCTGCCTGCAAAGCATTATTTGAAGTAGAGCTTTGCAAAGGCTGTTTTACTCTTCACCTTTCCCCTCCATTTTGGAAATGACCACAGAGCAGGACCTTCGGCGCATAAGTGCAAACAGACACAGTCTCGTTCCGTGCAATTCCGGTGCTCTATAAAGTCACCCACAATATCGCTACCTTAGATAGCTCTTTAGCCGCCTTGTTTAATATCTCCTACATGACTTCTTTCTTACCATAACAGTTGAAAAAGACTTGCATTCTGCCCTTGCACCCTCTGATGAGTCCTTGCAAATCACCACCCCATTGAAATCACCCCGTTCATTGCCAAGATCCTGGAGAAGATGGCCATGGCACAAGTCCTGGGATTCAGTGACACAAACAACTTTTTCCACGACCATCGACATGTGTTTCGGCTGGGCCAGAGGAACTGAGTCGGCTCTCTTCATCATTAAGGGTGAGATTTCTCAGACCCTGGGCAGTAGGTGGCTAGCGGTTCCCACCCTCCTGGACTTGTCTGGCACTTTTGTGAGGGTTAACCATACTGACAAATCTTTTGCCATTGAAGACGGTGCCCTTAAATCTCCATCTTCTCCACTGGGCTCTTTAACACCTACTAACATCGGCTGGTCAAACTGATTACACAATTATCCTGCCCATTGTAGATGTATGCTGATGATACACAGACTGCTTTCAAGCTGGTTGGTGACTCCGCTCTAGCCCATTGCTTGACCGTACTTGTCTTTCCTGTGTCCAGGACTGGTTGTTTGAAAAGGACCTATGCACTAATGTATCTCAAACTTGGATCATTTACATGAGTTTCACCATCCCTGATCTGCCGTTTATCTCACCCACTTCTGTGGACACGCCTTTCCTTTGCCCAGCAAGTCAAGACTTAAACAATAAACTGCTCTTCCAACTGCACTTGCCCAAGCATATGCTTCTGTTCCTCACCTTTACTCACAAGTTAGAAGTAACAGGGGCCTTAGTTGTCTCCAGGATAGACTACTGCAACTGCCAGTAACTTGGTCTCCCTAAGACTCTTCTCCACCAGTTGCAGGTTCGTTAAAGCAATGCAGCCAAACATGTTATCGGGGGTAGACCGTGAGACCAAGGACCCTGGGCTTAAACTGACTTCTGTGACTCCCATCATACGTCCGGATCTCCTTCAATGCTCTTTGTTTTATTCACCAGGTCTATTGAAGCAAGGACCATGGGCCCCTCCAGTGCAAGGTGACTAAGTGCAGTCCTCCCAGGCCTTTAGGATCTGCCTCTTCCACATCCCAGAGAAATAGGTTTGGTGGTAGGACTCTTAGCGCTGCGGAGGCATGCCTCTGAAACAACCTACTCACATCTCTAAGAGATGAAGGAAAACACGTACCTTTCGGAAAAGGCCTCATGGCTCTCCTCTTCACAATGGCCTTTGGCCTCTTATTCTCTCCCTCCTGAGGGGGCTGGCCTACTCTTCTTGGGCCTAACTGCTCACGTCTCTCACTTGATGGGATCTTTATCTGAGCTGAATGTTCCAAAGCTGTGAAGGTCAGTACTACTCGCTGCCCCCTTTCCTCTTGGGGCGCTAAAAAGTGACTGTGTTCGCAGCTGGCTAGCTTGTAAATCACCAATAAATAACTAAATTAAAAACAAATCAATTACTGAGGTCTTTGAAGCTGGCATATGATGATACCACATGCAGGTGGTGAGGCTGTGTCTTACCTGTGATGACTCTGCCAGGCAATGACTGGCAATAGATGCCATTACTGTAGTGTAGACGAAGTTGTCAAATGATGGCAGCATCTGCACATGTGAGGCTGTATTATTTTATTGTTGGCTTTAGATTGCTTTTATTTTGGATTTTTATCCACATTTCCAGACCTCTTTCATTGTCACTTCTTATGATATCAATAGTGTCAAAGGTCAAGTGACATCACTTCCTGCAATTTCATTGGTGTCACATGTAAGATGGCGTCACTTTCAGTGTTTATCTGAGAACCCATCTGTTTCCATATCCACTGGGGCCGGGATGGTTAATTTTCTGCGTCACTCCTTCATGTCATCTGATTTCATCACGTTTTTTAAAAAAAATGGACTCAACTGAGCATGGGCCCAACAAATCACACACTCTTTAACCTTTGCCATATTGTCTGCTATTTTTAACAGCAAATGTGCAAATGCTGCCCTTCTAGCAACGTAAGTGGATTTGCTGTCTGATAAGTTGTTTCCAAGGTCAGTTGCCTGTTACATTTCAATTCCAGCTTATAAAACTAGTATTTTAATTTTGTTGCTTCTTCTCTTCTTAGAATGCATGGTAAAATTTGCTCACATTAATTATATTGCCTAACTCTAATTAGCACATGGAAATCCTCTCAGCCAATCGGAATGTTTACAGTGCGGTCAATACTATAACTACGGGTATTGACCGCATTGTGAACTTTCTGGGCCCGATTCATGGACTTTTTTGCACGGTTCAATGTGACTTTGCACTGCTGAAAAGTGACTTTGCACTGCTGACACAAACCCTGATTCATGGAACTTTGCAAAGTGTATTTTTGCAGTGCAAAGTCAGTACAAAGTCATGTTTGCAGAACAAAATGACTTTGAACTCCAATAATACATTTTGCACAGTTCCATGATTAAGGATTTGCGATAGCAGTGCAAAGTCACTTTGAACCATGCAAAAAATTCCATGAATCGGGCAGCCTCTGTCTTCAGAAGCAGACAGGGAAACAACAGTGCAATTTCCAGGTAAGATTTTGTTTCAATAAGAAAATCCTCTTGTCTATGCAAGGACCTGTTTTGGCTGGAGAATGCTAATTAGCACAGGAAAGAGAAAGAGAAAACATTGGAACATGCTTTTACTTTCTTATAGAGAAACATTTTACTTTTACATGATACCTAATGCATGCTCATGTTAACCCTGTTGCAGTTCAACCAAGTTGCAAACGTACAGAGACAGCAATGTTATTTAAATACTAAAAAATAAAACCATATTTACCAAGTAAGTTTTTCTGTTTACTTTACTCACTCTTAAAGCACTATTTTTAACTTCATCATGGAAACTCCAAAGCATGTTTTGCTGCTACTGCCATGTGCTAAAAGCCTTATAGAAGTCTGGAGGGGTCATTATCGCTTTGGATAACAACTCTTCCCCCAGCTTATTGCCCTTAGCGTGCTGGCGGCTCATTATCCCACAATAACAATCCCTCCCCCAGTATATAAGGCTATAATAGGATTTTTAGTTTCAATCCTACATTGCAATTAATCTTTTTTTAATTATGGAAAAATTTGCTAAAATAGTACACAGCCAAAAATAAAAAAAGAGCAAACAGACTGAAGGCCAGGTTGGTTCTAGGTGTGGGCAGTCTGTGGGACCCACACCCCCTCTATTCTAGCTGCTTCCTTTATTCTTTCCTGCAGCAAACAGCCGCTTCGCGGGCTCCCTACTACTCAGTCACGCACCTTGCGCATTCTAATTGGTCCATGTGAGGAGCTCTGAGGCTTCATTAACTGTGTCCTTGACAGTACACAACAGCCCTGTACTTCCTTTTGTACAGAGTGAGTGATTTACGGGTTATTAACCATTGTTGAAGAGCGATTCCCACATGGTTTGCATTGAAGCCAAAATGTGTTATGTATAGCACGAAATTGGTGTCACTGGTGGTGGGTGCATACACAAGATTTAATAGACACAGTGACATGAGATCATGGGGAGAATCAAGAGTTGGCAGAAGACACAACTTAGTGGGGTTTCTTGTTTAACACACCTTAGTTGCATATTAATTATACATTTATGACTGTAGTGTTAATGCACTTTAATATAAAGTGATACCAACGTCAACTTATTTTATGTTCGCTGCTACTTGGTGTTCACTTTATTAAAAGTTCCTGCTTGATTTGAGATCCACAACACCCCATGCTTCCCCTTTCCTCTGTTACCTATTCTGACATGGTTTTCAAAGATACATCAGTGTAATTGATTTCTAAATCCGGCAAGTACTTTGGCCATAGGGCGTAACAACAGCTGTGAAGTCTGGAAACTGAGAATGCTCTGGAGAGCGTGACAGGTGCACAGAGAGGTAGCTGATCTCTCTCCCTTGCAACTTGAGCTGTTGGTGTCTGACAATGGCCTCACGGAGTGCACCTACATTGCAATGCACAGCTGTTAAGCTTGTCTGCTGAGGGCTATGTGTGACAGGAATGTCTGTTAAACGTGAGACTTAAGAAACGCGCGGCTGAATTACTGAATCTTTGCACAGGTGCAAGGACAATTTTGCATGGAATTAGGCCTAGCGTAAAAATGGTCTTAGTGCAAAAATTGTATTCTTTCTCTGCATGATTGAACCATGGTAAGGCTTCCATTGCCCTAACAGCGTTCCATATCAGCACTAGTGCAACCATAACCCTGCTCAAAAAATATAATGAAAGAATACTTTTATAACTCTAGGGACATTTCTGCCTAGTACCGCTACCATGCAGAATTGCATCCATCTGTACCGTTGCAAAGTTTCTGTTATGAAATGGGTAAGATAACGTTTGCACACAGTATCTTACTATAGGTGACCTATGAGAAGGCAGGTAGGTGCCTTATAAAAATGTATAGGAATCTTATGCCATATTGTCTGCATTGTCGGCAGGGGTGTTGCTAGGTCTGGAAAAGACCCGGGGTTATGCTGATGTTGGAACTGTCGGGACTCGGGGCTAGCTAGTCTTTTGGCTGTATCTCCTGAGAATCTATCCGGGGCTACAACCAAAAGACCAGGGGCTATAACCCCCTTAGCCACCCCCTAGCAACGCCTCTGATTGTCAGACCTGGGGAAGGACCATCAGCCAATCAGGTGGTTGAAACAGAGGGTGAGAATACACAATCCCTGCCCACTGTTCCAGCCATTCAAGGCCCTTCACTGAGTGGCGCCATTTTAAAAACAATTTTTAACTTGGGGAGGCAACAGGGTCTCTCACCCTGTTGCCTCCCCACCCCACCCCTCCACCCCCCAAACAATCTAATCCTCTTCTCCACCTCATCCCTCCACACTTACCTGCTGGGGTCCCGGCGCTCCTCCCATCTGGCTGCCATGGAAATGGAAAAGGTACTTAGTGCCTTTTCCATACAGCGGCAGCCATCTTTTTTTTCCTTCGAGATCGGCTGGGCAAGCAGCCTGCATCTTCAGAGGAAAGAAAAGAAAGCCATTCACACCCCAGAGGAACCCTCGGGTGTGAATGGCTTTCATGCCCGTTGTGGGGGGTGGACATGTGTGAGGGCGGACATGGCCTGTTTAACGGCCCACATCCTGAACAGAGCCCCTTGCATCGCCCGGACCTTCCATGGCTTGTGCTGGCTTGCCGTTAAAGGCCATGCCCACCCCCCACAGCAGGCATGAAAGCCAAATAATAGTTTCAAACCATCAAAGCAATGCATATCCTATGTTAATATGGCCACTTTTTAATTTTTTCGGAATGTTCAGCATGTGCAGTGTGGAACCATGTCAAGATTTTACTTTTCAATTCAACTACACCTTTATATCAATTTATAAATATTTCATCCCCGAATGTCGTTAGGATTAATTTGTAAACTGATCAAATTTTGCATGCCATGTTTTTGTATATTAGCCTTAAGGACCGGGGAAAGGAGTAATTGCCTTATAGAACAAGGGATGGGTTATTATTGCTGGATAATGACCCACCCCTATGTTATTGCCAAAGGCGATAATTTAGTGTCGGGTCATGGAATTGTGCAAAGAAAAAGGAAAGCACATACAAATATCAATTTGATGGACATGAAACCAATAGCAATAAGCTTTACACATATACAGGGTAATTCATAGAATTTCGCACAAAAGTGGCGCACGCGGCTGGCGCACAGTGTGCACGTGCGAATGTCTGCGCCAACCGCGTGCGCTAAAATCGATTTCTGCGCACAGCGTATTAATGGATTTTAGCCTCCAAAACCAGCCGTGGCAAAGAGTGGCGCAGCGACCCTGCAGCAATGCAGTTACGCCCCCAAGAACGCCCTCGCGCAAGGAAAAGCCATCAAAATCCCCAATCCAACGCAAAGGGCTGCGCTAACCCTAGACCAGTTTACAGGGCTGCCAAACAGCAAAGCCAAGCGGGGAACGTGTATTACTGGGGTTCGCGTGAAGTTTCACACACGATTGGAGCAGAGTGCGTGTATTTCAGGGGTGCACGGGAAGTCTCACACGCGAAAGGGCCTGTGCGAGTGGGATACGTGTATAACTGGGGTTTGCGGGAAGTTTCACATGCCATTTCTGCAGGGTACGTGTATTACGGGGGTTCGCGGGAAGTCACACACGCGATTGGATCTGGGTACATGTATTTCGGGGGTGCACGGGAAGTTTCACACGCGAAAGGGCCTGTGCGAGTGGGGTACGTGTATAACTGGGGTTCGCGGGAAGTTTCACATGCCATTTCAGCAGGGTACGTGTATTACGGGGGTTCGCGGGAAGTCACACACGCGATTGGATCCGGGTATGTGTATTTCGGGGGTGCGTGGGAAGTTTCACACGCGAAAGGGCCTGTGCGAGTGGGGTACGTGTATTCCTGGGGTTCGCGTGAAGTTTTAGACGCGAAAGGGCAACGCCCGTGCGCGATACATCACAGACGCGCTTACGCACTAAGGGCCTTTGGTCCAATGAAATCGCGCCTACGTGTGCTGACCCGCTTACACGCTAAGGGCCTTTCCTCGAATCACATTTTTCACGTGCCAAATCACTCCGTATCAAGCTGGCCACACATACACACACGGAAGACCATGCTCCTGCCCTGAAGGCCATTTTCCTGCCCCACCAGAGCCCCGAGCACGCTCCCACCTGCCATCTGCTGCTGCCTGACTGTCTGCTGCCCACGTGCCCTGCTATTTGGTGCCTGCACATCAGCCATCTGCAGGGGTCCAGTTGCTGTATCCACCCCTGCTGGAACAGAAGACTCCCGACTGGGATACCATCGCTCCACAGCCCAGCCCCAGGACCCAGTTGCCCACCCACTCCTGCCTCTGGGGTTGCCATGTCGGGCACATCTCCATCTGGCACCACTGGCAACCCCCAGCCAGAGAGGCAGAGGGCCACCAGATTCACTGCCACCGAAGTTGGTGTCCTGGTGGAGCATGTCCTTGGGCATTATGATGCCCGCTTCGGAACATTACGCACCAACAAGGAAGGACGGGAGAGGATCTGGGACGACGTAGTGGTTGCCATCAACGCAGAGGAAGTGGCAACCCATGACATCAAGCACGTCAAGAGGCGCTGGGAGGACTTCAGGGACAGGACCCTCCACAAGGCCCGGTGCCTCGCGGAGGGGGGCCGGGCACGCATGAGTAACATCCAGATGAGGGTCCTGGAACGCGTAGGCCCAGCGCTCCACGCCCAGATCCTTCGGAGGCAGACCCGTCCGGAGTTGAGCGGTAAGTGGCCAAGCATTGCTGTATGAGACAGGGCATGTTGCAGTGTGCTGCTAGTCTGATGCTTGTCTGTATGTGTGACATAGGCCATGTATGGATGTGTGTGTGCAGGGACATCATGGTCATGCATGTGAGACCAGTTATGTGTGAACCACATGGTTGGTGCATGTGTTTTAATGCATCATGGGAAGCTCTATGCGGAATGCACACATGAAAGCATGGCTGTCTGTGTTCCTGGACATGAAGGGGGGGTGAGGAATGGGTGCTGATGTCATGTACATTTATGGTGCACATGTGTGTGTGTGTGTGCCAGAGAAGTGTGTGTGTGACTTTGAAACGCCATGGCTGCATGTGACTTTGAAGGCAACATCTTGGTTTACAGGGGCCCTTCTACATGGATGTTGATGTTGATTGCAGGCGCCAGGACTGTTTCTGCATGTGTGTTGTGTGCATTCACCCATGTGTTGTGGAATGACAGGATGGAAGTGACATTTCACAGTGCCACTCATGTGTAATTGCTTCCAGTCTAGGGTATTTTGTACTGTACCCTGATGCTTGTGTTCTATGTCTCCCTCTACGCAGCGTCAAGTGAAGAAGAGGGCGGAGACGGCGCTGTTAGCCAAGCGGCGGGGATGCCTCCACTGGGCGGCGACGCAAAGCCCAGCCACCCTCCCAGGAATTACCATCATCCGGGACCGAGGGGGCTGGTGCTGCGTCTGCCACAACGGCTGTGGCGGAAGGGTCGGGTGAGCCCCCACAGGGGCTTCCAATGGCGGAAGATGGTGTGGAGACATCCAGGTTGGTGGTCTCCACAGAGGAGGAGGAGCCCGCTACTGAGCCGCACATGGGGCCTGGTGGGGGTAGTACCACTGGTGCAAGTGGTGCAGTCCAGGGCCAAGGTCAGGAGGCAGCACAGGTCACCGCGGAGGGGCCTGTGCATGTCGCTGTCCCTGACCCTGTGACTGCACCACCATGCACCAGCAGGGAGGCCCCGTCCCAGGCCCGTCCGCAGTTAGAGGAGAGTGCCATGTCATATACCTCTCCACTACCTGCGGACGAGGGGTCCCACGAAGGTATGGGCTCCGTCCTGGTTGTTGGGTCCCTACATGTGTCGTGCACTCTGGCGGATCTCTCCTCCTCTGTGGAGATTATGCGCCAGTCGTTCTCCACACCGTCTTCCGGCCCAGATTCCACCAGGGCCCCCTGTGGACCTGGCCTGACCAACACAGCCAGCTTGGTGGAGCTCACATCCCTGCCACAGTCGGGAGTCGGCGGCCCAGCAGGGGTGGACACCACAACTGGAGACCAGCTGATGGAGGATGTGCAGGCACCATCAGACATGGCACATGGACAGCAGCAGCAGGAGCAGGCTCTAGGTGGGAGCCACCATGGCTCGGGGCCTTCGACATCGGAGGGGCAGGCATCGGCCAGAGGGCAGGAGGACCCAGGACTGGAAGTGTCTTCCGTGTGGTAGCGGTTAGGCCATGCCATAGATGCGGGGCGGCAGTGGGCAGAAGAGGCCCGGCTCATGATGGTCAGGGCGGAGAACTCCATGCGGAGGGCCCTGAGGCGGGCCGAGTGCCTCGAGGCAATTCGCAGGGAGTTGGAGGAGAACATGTCGTCATCCCTGCGAACCCTCGGGCCATGGAAGAGGACCGCCTCCAGGACATGAGCTGCACTACTGATCAACAACGCATGACCCCCCTGCACCCCCCTCCCCCAGCAGTGCAGGGCCCCTGCCAGCAGACCCCCACTCATGTCCCACTCATGTCCCCCTGCACCCTCACCCCCCAGCAGTGCAGGGCACCTGCCAGCAGGCCCCCACTCATGTCCCACTCATGTCCCCCTGCACCCCTACCCCCCAGCAGTGCAGAGCACCTGCCAGCAGGCCCCCACTCATGTCCCAATCATGTCCCCCTGCACCACCACCCCCAGCAGTCAGGGGCCCCTGGCAGCAGGCCCCCACTCATGTCCCACTGCACCCCCACCCCCCAGCAGTGCAGGGCACCTGCCAGCAGACCCTCACTCATGTCCCCCTTCACCCTCACCCCCCAGCAGTACAGGGCACCTGCCAGCAGGCCCCCACTCATGTCCCACTCATGTCCCCCTGCACCCCTACCCCCCAGCAGTACAGGGTACCTGCCAGCAGGCCCCCACTCATGTCCCACTCATGTCCCCCTGCACCCCCACCCGCAGCAGTCAGGGGCACCTGCCAGCAGGCTCCCACTCATGTCCCCCAGGCACCCCCATCCCCCAGGAGTGCAGGGCACCTGCCAGTAGGCCCTCACTCATGTCTCACTCATGTCCCCCTGCACCCCCACCCCCACCTCCAGCAGTCAGGGGCACCTGCCAGCAGGCCCCCACTCATGTCACACTCATGTCCCCTTGCACCCCCACCCCCCAGCAGTGAAATGCTGATCTCATGACACAAACCAAAAGTCAACTATGTACATCAACACATGTCCGTCACACACATACACTGGTTGGCATTGCTTGTGTAAACCCACATTTTCACATGCATCAACCCAATGAGCGAATCCCAAACATGGAACTAAAAAATGAAAATGTATTATGTACATGAAATCAAAAATGAAATGAAAGCATACCAAAATATGAAACATGAAATGAAAAGCATGTGAAAATGATGACTGAATGAAAATGCTAACCAATCCATATACATTTGAAAGACAAACAGTCCAATGTCAGCCTCCAACAACGCAAATCCAAAGGAAATGTTAAAAAAAAAAGAAATCCATTAATTCATGTTCATAACCAAAAAAAAGAGAAAAATCAATCCATAGTCAAACTATTTGCAATCCATTGTCCGGGAAAAAATAATTCCATTGCTCCATGTCCGTAATGCAAAAAAAAATAAAAAAGGATACATGATGAAACTATATACAATCCATTCTCCAAGGATGTAAAGGGTCCATGATCCCAACCAAACAAATGAAACCTACCTACCTAACTACCTAAAAATATGACTATATACAAATTTGGGTGGCATTGTCCATTTACCACAAATAAAAGAAAAACATAAAGGAAACCTAACTCTAAAAACTATTTACAGGGGCAGCGGGCTAGTCCGACGGCTCACTTTTGGATGTCCCGGGCCAGGGCATCATCGAACTCCTGCTCAATGTCCTGGAGGCGGTCCTCTTCCATGGCCCCGAGGGTGCACAGGGACGACGACATTTTCTCCTCCAACTCCCTGCGAATTGCCTCAAGGCACTCGGCCCGCCTCAGGGCACTCCGCATGGAGTTCTCTGCCCTGACCATCATGAGCCGTGCCTCTTCTGCCCACTGCCGCTCCGCATCTATAGCATGGCCTAACCGCTGCCACACGGAAGACACTTCCAGGCCTGGGTCCTCCTGCCCTCTGGCCGATGCCTGCCCCTCCGATGTCGAAGGCCCCGAGCCATGATGGCTCCCACCTCTTTGCTGCTGCTGCTGTGCCTCTGCCTGTGCCCTGGCTCTTGCTGCCTGCACATCCTCCTCCGGCTGGGGTGCAGTTGTTGAGGTGGCCACCCCTGCTGGACGTCCGACTCCCGACTGTGGCAGGGATGTGTCCTCCACCAGCCTGGCCGCAGGGTCAGAGGCAGCTCCACAGGGTACCCAGGTGATACATGGGTGGGAAGATGGCATGGAGGACGACTGGGGCATAGGGGGTTCAGTTGAGGAGGGGGTCGGAACAAGGTCCAGAAAACTGAGGAATCTGGCCCTGGTGAGCTGTCCCAGTAGGTCAACGCGGTCAACGAGCCATCCGAGAAGACGTGCAGTCTCCTCATGAAAATACTGCAGGTCAGCTCGCATGGCCCGTTGACGCAACGCCACCCCACCCAGGACAGGCTCAACCCGGTCCCGGATAGCCACGTCCGCAGGGAGAGGAAGGCCAGTTGTTGTAAGCGGATCCCCTCCCTGAAAACGGGTGTGGACGTAGGCATCCCTGCTGGTGCGGGATGATGCAGTCACAGGATCGGGGACAGGATTACACACAGGCACCTCCGCGGTGGCCTGTGCTGCCTCCTGTCCCTGCCCATGCACTGCACCACTAGCACCAGCGGAATCCCCACCTCCAGACCCCGTGTCTGTCCCTTGCACGGCCTCCTCCTCCACCAAACCCCCCACCAACCTGGATGACTCCGTTCCATCTTCCACCGTCGGACCCTGTGGGGTCTCAGCTGCCCCATCTGCTGCCGAGGAGTCCAACTCTGACCTCCGCCTCTTGGACCTACCCTCGGCAGCTGCGGCCTGGGACGCGGCACCGGACTCCTCACTCCCCGACGAGATCACAACCTGGGAGGGGAGCCGGGCCTTGCGTCTCCGGCTGGCGGTGCGATCCCTGCCGCTGTGCTCCACAGCACACTCTCCGCCCTCTTCATCAGTTGACGCTGCAGACAGGGAGAGATAGGAGACAAGCATCAGGTCACTGTACAATGGACTGATACACACATGACATTTCCACATGAGTGGCAGGGTCAAACTTCAGACATGGCATCGCAATCCCCAACACACATGTCATTTCAACTCACACACATGAGCTATTCCACAGCCATATTACAACAGCCAGCAACATCCATACACATACAATAGCATGAGCAGCCAAAGGTGAGCCAGACATCACATGAAACACAGGGAGCGCACTAGACATGCACACACGCCACCACACTTACATGCATGTCTACATCTCCTGCAACTGTTTCAGTGAAGAGATCGCCATACATGTCTGCCATTCATCCTTCTCCATATCAGTGTCACGTGCATCCATGATGCATTACATTTGCACACTTGTGAAATACACATGCATGCACATGTACACAGTGAAGATACATGAATTATGAACCACCATCTGTGCCACAACCATGCCAATGTACATACGGAGAGATTGAAACCTGTGTGCTCCCACACCTGCATATGCCCAGCATGCTTATCAACACATACACCATCAATGTGTCTCACACCTGAGAGGACTCACATGTGGCAGCCACACGCCCATGTTCATACACATCCCTACATGGCCCTACATAAACACATGTGCAACCTGCACACTACTGGCACAACACGACACGCACAGCATACCATCAATATGAATGTTAGCTTACCGCTCGACTCCAGGCGGGTCTGCCTCTCAAGGATTTGGACATAGAGCACTGGGCATATGTGTTCCAGGACCCTCATTTGATGGTCTGACAGCTGGCCCCGTCGCCCCTTGGAATCCGCTGCCTTAGCGAGGCGCCGGGCCGTGTTGATGGTCCTGGACCTGAAGCGCTTCTTGACATGTTGTAAGTCGCGGACTGCCACCACCTCCGCGTTGATGGCAGTCACAATGTCCATCCAGATCCTGGTCCGTCCTTCCTTGTCGGCGCGCAATCTTCCAAAGAGGGCATCATACTGCCCCAGGACTTGCTCCACCAGGACACCAACTTCGGTGGCACTGAAGCTGGTGGCCCTCTGCCTCTCTGGCTGGGGGTTGCCAGTGCTGCCAGATGGTGTAGTGCTGGACATGGCAACCCCAGAGGCAGGAGTGGGTGGGCAACTGGGTCCTGGGGCTGGGCTGTGGAGCGATGGAATCCCAGTCGGGAGTCTTCGTTTCCAGCAGGGGTGGTCACAGCAACTACACCCCTGGCTGCCGTGCAGGCAGCAAATGGCAGGGCACATGAGCAGCAGGCAGTCAGGCAGCAGCAGATGGCAGGTGGGAGAGTGCTCGGGTCTCTGGTGGGGCAGTAATTCGGCCTTTTGGGCAGGAGTGTGGTCTTCCGTGTGTTTTCGTGTGGCCAGCTTGATACGGAGTGTTTTGGCACGTGAAAATCTTGCACGTCAGCGTGTAATTCGAGGAAAGGGCCTTAGCGCGTAAGTGCGTCAGCACACGCACGCGATTTCGTTGGACCAAAGGCCCTTAGCGCGTAAGCGCGTAAGTTACATTACGCACGCGGGCGTTCCCCTCATAGCATGTGATGACAGAGCACACATGGAAAAACTGCACGTCCGAGTGTCATCACATGTAAATGGAGGAAAGCGCCCGCGTACACGCGTCTCTGACGTGTACATGTGGGCCGGTTTAAAAGCTGCGTCTAGGACGCCATTTCCTTGTACGTGCTTTTCGTGGAGAGCGAGTGGGTGAAATCTGTACTTCTTGTCGCTTCACACGCGATTACTTCACAGCGTATCTAGTTCGTACTCCCTGTTACCTCTGACAGCTCTTTTCTGATTTTTTGTTGGGCCTGTTTCCTCAAACAGAGTTCACTTCTCCTTTTGTCCTGTCTCCTCAGACAGCGCACAATTCTTCTTTTGGCGGGGGTGTTGCCAATGCGCACACGCGTGTATTTTTCACATTCTTTTTCCAGGCAGACTTTGAGTTCCGCACATACTTAGCAACTGTGCTTGCCCCGTGTGTCGCGTTCCCCTTCAGAGGTCATTGTAGGCTGTGTGTATTACGCGTATGCTTATTTCTGTGTTTCTGGGTGCCACAGCGTAGTGCGGGTTCATTTTGTCACGCATCTGGTCTACGAGGGGTTGCGTGCACGTTTATTTTTGATTTTGGGCTGCCTGTGCATTGCGTGACCCGTCATCTTCCCCCAGGGGTCACAGACAACCTTGTTAGAGCACTAGGGTACGAATTCCATCTGGTATCCTACCCCTTTGACCCCCAATTGCCCAGGACAATAGTTTACTGCAACTCCCATACGCACAACAACATCATTGCCATGGTTGGGAGGCGACCAAGCGGTAAGTGAGGCAAAGGTGGCCGACCCTCAAGAGGTGGGCGTGGTGGGTGCGGTAGGGGACGTGGCCAGGATTTGCACGGTGGACCTATGCCCCCATGTGTGGAGGAACAATCAGGGACACCCATGTCCCCCCCATGGTTGAGGGAAACGTGGCTGACACCATCCAAGCTCAGCCCCTGTGGAGCAGCCCATTGTGGCACCTGACCTGGCACAGGATGACTCCCTGACTGACTTCCAGGTCAGCAAGTCTAGGCCACGTGTGGTGGTGCAAGTTGTTGTCACCAATCCACATGGATCTGGGGCAGCTATGTCATCTGCTGCCCCAAGTATGCAGGGTGGGGAGGCTGCAGGGGCAGCTGCAGCTCCATCCGCCCCAGCTCTGACTCTCCCAGCCAGGACAGTGTCAGTCCCAGTCCATCAAACTGACGTTCCCCCTGCCAACATTACCCTCCAACCAATGCCTGCATCAAGACCTATGGTCATTGTGCATTCCCACACTCCTAATACCCAGTCTACTGGTAATTCTGCCCCTACTGACCAGAGCGGCGTAAGCCACTCTGGCTCTGCTCCACCTTTAAAGAAGAGGAAGAAGGGTGCTCCGGCATGACAGGCTGAGACCCCAGACATGGCTACACATTCCGGTACCTCAAGGAAGCCTTGCTTCAATGATCCGGAACTTGATGCACTTGTGGGCTATGTGTCGGCACATAGCCACTAAATGCTGGTGACTGCAGGGTGCAAGACCACACCTGGTCAACGTAAGGCACACTGGCAGACCATCGCCGACCGCATAAGTGCCCTTGGATTTGTGAGGCGCACAGCTGATGATTGCTACAAGCGGTGGAATGACCTGAAACGCAGAGCAAAGAACAAGCTGGCCTCAAATCATGCCGCTACTCTGGTGACTGCCGGTGGGTCTCCACAAGAGGACAATGAACTCGCTGAACATGAGTCTGTTGCTGGGGCCTTTGTCACAGAGGAACAGATCCAAGGTGTGGGAGGACTACCTGATTATGATGCATTGTCCGGTGAGTGCCCATGCATGTGTGTGTAATGCATGTGTATGTTGTTTGGGTGACAGGTTCTGATTGAGTGCCAGGTGAGGGTGTGTGTGCCTGAATGGTATGGGTCACCCATGTGCTTAATACAAAACATTCAGCGGCCTTGGATTTGGGTGTGACAATATCCCTTCAGCCCACATTAGTAATTTAGAGCAACATTACGGCAGTAGCCCTTGAAGTGGCATCTTGCAACAACATTGTTTGTATTTTTCAGTGTTCGTTCAGGCTGATTGATTCAATTCTCCCACTTTTGCTATGCATTCCTCAGCCCTATTGTCACATGCTTCTGTCATTGAAGAACCCCACATTGGCCCACATGTGTTACCCTGTTAGGTGAATGATTTGACCATTCAGGCTAATTGAGTATTGGCCTGCTCACAGGAATTTTTGGGGCCTGTTTGAATGTGTAATATGATAGTTCTTTCCTGTGATGTTGAAGTGCACAACCATTGATGTGTACATCGGCCTGCAATCACTGTATTTTTGTACACTGGATGTGTTGCAGTGTGTGGCACATGCCTATTTTGTCACACTATGTAGCATTTTTCATCTCATCATGTCCATCTCACATGGATGGCTGGCAGTATTCATTCACTGACATCTGGATGTACTTGTGGAATGTACCATGGCTATGGTACATTCCATCTGTGTGGTGGCATGTGTCATGTATGTGTATTGGACATGCCACTCACAGGCCAATGTGTGATGGCAGTGCTACCCAGCATGCAGAAAATGTGTTGCTCTTCCATCTTGGTGTCATCAGTGTCTGCCTTTTGCCTCCCCTTCCAACTCTGTGACAGTGCATGCATGGGAGGGTTATAGTCATGTTGGACATGTGTAAATCATGTACTGGTTCTGTAGCTTGTCAGGCCTATTTGTTTGCTATGGTGCTAATGCCTGTTTCCATTTTTGTCTTTCATGTTTTTGCAGGGAATGACGCACTTGATGCTGTTGAGGTTGAGGAGATGGTGCAGACTCGGAAGGAATCTCAGGCACGACCGGGCACCAGTGGGGGACGTGGTGTGGTGGTGGGTGAGAACCCAATCTTGTTGCAGAACTTTCTGTCGAGGGGTGCCTCTGGGTGCACCTCCCCAGTCCTCTATTCAGGTGCTGATTCGGATGATGTGACCTATGTGGCATCGCAGGTGTTTCTGGCAGGGATTCTGTTCTGTCCAACCCACCTGTACCAGGGGTAGAACCCTCTATGGGGATGCCAGTGTTGGTAAGTCCACCTTTGGCGGTTACGGATGCAGGGTCACACTCCACAACATATGATCCTGTTCCTGGGCCAACAGATCAGAGGGGGAATGCAGTCCTGCAGCCTCAGGCAGTGCCGGCACAGCAAGGCGCAGATCGCCTTGCCCCAAACAGGTGTGGTGCCCGCCGACGCGGTGGCCGTACGCCACCAGGCAATACCGCATGGGAACAATCCATGTACGGTATGGCAACCCAACAGGCAGCATCAGTTGAGATGATGGCTCAAGCAATGGAGAGGGTGGCCACTTCCATTGTCCCCCATGAAAGGCAGATGGAGCAACTACAGCAGGCAACAGACTCCATTTGCCAATCACACAGGGAGGACATGTTGGCGTCCAACAGGGACAGACGGGCGGCACTGGAGACTCTACACCAATCGATATCAATAGAGTCCCAGGGCCACAGGGAAGCCCTGAGGGTAGAACTCCATCACCTCAGGGAGACTCTTGTTGACCTTGAGGCTTCCACCTACTTGAGGACAGAACAGCAGCTGGAGCGGCTCACACCTTCGCTCTCAGCTGAGATGCAGGCAACTCGGGAGGAGATCGGGCATCACGTCAGGTGCTGCATGGGGATCTCCGCACTATAATCCTCCAGAACGAGACCTTCCACACCCGGATGCTTGCTGCCATGGAGGACCATACCAGGGCTTTGCGTGGGCTGCTTTCCATAGCACCACCACCTCCTGTGGCAGCAGCAGAGGGTGATGAGAGTGACAGCAGCAGTTCTCCCACATTGGCATAGCCGTGCAGGCCATGAGCCCATGAAGGTGTTTTTTTTCCCAACATCCACACAGGTGGGTGTTGGTGCGCACCCTGTCCTCGGAGCTCCTGGGTGCCCCCCCCCCCTACATGGCCATTTTTGATTTTTGATTTTTTTTTACAGTGTGTTGCCTTGTGTGGATCCCGTGGCCATCCACTGTATTCCAGGTGGGCACATGCAGGCTTGTCCTGAGTTTGGGTTAGATGCTTGGGTTCGTGAGACACACACCCCTCCTGCTTCCCGTTACCATGGGCTTGCAAAGGGTGTGCCCAAGTGACAGTGACTTACACTGTGACGTTGGACTCCCATGAGCTGTGTGGGCAGTCTGTAGTCAATACTGTGTATACATTCCTAGTGGATATTGTTGTTGAATTGTACACTGCATGGTGTATTGCTATGTGCTTGTGCATCCATGTCTTTCGCCTAATTTGCAGGTTAATTCCTCATGTGTTCACAAGGCCGTCTACTTTGGAGATGGAGTTCATGTTGTAAGCAGTGCACTTAGACATTTGCGTGGCAGCAGCACTGTACAGTTGGAAGTGGCTGATGTGCTGGCATGATCAGGTTGTAAGACTACCACTACTTTAACTTAGTACTGTCATGTTTATGCTATGTTTGAGGTTGTGTAGGTGCATTGTATTGTTGGTAAGTATTTGGTCATGTGTGTTGTTAGTTCTACATTACTGGGAGCATATTGTGTGTGGGCAGTTTCCATTAGGGACACTGTACTTTGACACTTGTGTCATGTTTTGGGGATTGCTTTGTTTGCTCTCACATAGCATGACATGCCATGGTGTGTTGGGTGGCAGTGCTGGGGAGGGGTTGGGTGACATGGCACTGTTGTCATGTATTTTGCAAGGGGGTAATGATTTTAGCAGCATAGAAGTGTGTCTTTTGATGACACAGCATTGGTGGTTTTTGTGTAGGTAGGGATGCACACAATGTAACACTTCCATGTGACCAATCTCAGGCTGGTATGGTTGTGACAGTTGACTGTCCCTTATGTCATCATCATTGATTGTCAGATGGTATGTGCCAGGGCTGTGTGTACTCCACAGGGGTGTGATTTTAGGTGAAGTAATTAGCCACCAGCTGAGTACGGGCTGCCTCACCACGTGCCCTTTCCCCTCCCATGCGCAGCGGCCGTGCATGTGGTTGGGGATGTGGGGGCACCACCATGTCCACCGGCAGACCCCGGCGTGTTGCAACGTTGTGCAGGACACATGCTGCCACTATGATCCTGCACACTACTGGGGGAGCGTATAACAGCTGCCCGCCAGAACGGTCAAGGGAGCGAAAGCGTGATCTGAGCACTCCGAATGTGCGCTCCACTATGCCCCGGGTTGCAATATGGGCTGTGTTGTATTTTACCTCGGGTGGCGTGGTGGGGTTCCGAATTGGCGTCATCATGTGGGTGCTCAGAGGGTAGGCACTGTCCCCTGGGGAGGTGGTGATGGGTATCATTAGTGGGGTTGTGACATTACTCAGTATGTGACATGCATACATGTGCTGTGGCATTTATACTCACCGAGCAGCCATGTATCGCCATGCCGCCCAGCTTCTAGGTACCGGTTTAGGGTTGACATTCCGTAAATAAAACTGTCGTGGGTGGACCCTGGATAGTTGGCATATACTGAAGTGATGATACCCTTGGCATCACATACTACCTGGACGTTGATGGAATGCCAGTGCTTGCGGTTTCTATAGATGTGCTCAGATGCCATGGGAGGACGTAGAGCCACATGGGTGCAGTCAATGGCACCTAGCACTTTGGGGAAGTGTGCCACCCCGTAAAAATCCTGGACGACAGCCTGCCTTTCTGCAGGTGTTCTGGGAAGGTATATGTGCCTGCAGACTGATGGGCGTGCAGTCATGATGGCCAAGACCTGGTGTAGGCAGCGTGACTGCGTGGCCTGTGACACCCCCCGCCCCACTATGGCACTTGTCCGCTGAAATGATCCAGTGACCAAGAAGTGCAGTACATTGAGGACCTTATGCAGGGGGCTGAGTGCTTGGGAGCACAGGGTGGGTGATGTGAGGTCATCCTCCCACTCACTGACCAGGTTGAGTATTATGTGAGGTGGAAACCTGTACCTCCCATACACCTGGTCATCAGGCATCCCAAATAGGCTGGTTCTGGGTGTAAAAATTCTGGGCCTGACTATCCTCCTCCTCCTCCTGCGGTTTCCCACGACCACTGCTGCTAGGAACGGTATATTCATCCTGGCGTCTGTGCTTGTTTGTTGTTTGCACGCACTTTTATGCTGTGCGGGTCCACGTACACCTGCTTCCTGCTGGCGTATGTGTTTCCTGATTAGCGTGTCTTTTTTGGCGCACACCTTAGCCCCGTTAGTTTCCATGAATACGTGTTTTGAACGTGCGTGTGGGCGTTCCGCGCACTTGCCTCCTGTACTTCCCCCGTGATGCCCACATTTTCATGAGTTGTTCCCCATTCCGCGTGTCACGCCCCCTGTTCCTCCTACTTTTGTTGTGTGCGCCGTGCTATGTGCGATTTCGCTGTGTGCGTAGCGCATGCTGTTTGGAGACGTGTGCGCCAGCGTGCGCCACGCAGAATTTTGGAGCACATCCTGGAATTTCCACGCGCACAGACTTCCATGAATCGCTGTGCGCGGGTTTCGCTGCGATTTTCTCACTGGCACTGCGATTCGCACGCTTTCGCACGCTTGCGCTGAAAATTTCAGTGCACATTAATTCCATGAATCGGCCTCTTTGTGTTTCAGCGCAGTGTGTTAGTGTGCTGGATTAAACTGCACATGCTCTTCTGCCTTCTGCATGGCGGAAGACAGTCCTTTTGTGCTGCTTCTGGAATGAAGTCTATACCAGAGATCCTAGACTGGATTCCGAGCATTCCGATTGGCTCAGAGGAGGACTATAATGGAATCCAGGTGCTAAGTCAATTGGCTCAGAGGAGGACTATAATGGAATCCAGGTGCTAAGTCAATGTGTAGAGACTCTGGCCTGCTGTGGGTGGGGCTTGAATTCTAGAAAAACGTAGTAAATAAACAAATAAATGATATGCAGGAGATAGTTCACTCTCTCTTCTGGTTTGCCCCCTAGCTCCCTGACTCCCACCTAACAATTATGTCGATTTCATTGCCCCCCTCCTTCTAACATCTACTCATCTACTCTAACCATCCCTTCCACACCATACACTCCTCTTTCCCCTTCCACTTTTCGCATCTGGAGTGCCTGCGTGTCTTGCCTGAGTTTGTTATAAAACACCAATAATTAACAGGTTTAGTGGTATACCAAGCAGGAGGGGTGGGTGGGTGGCAGCTTGCCCCCCTAAATCTCCCCGCCAGTGGCTCATTCAGTAGCCAGACCGGAGGAAAATGAATCATTTTGCCCAGCGGCCAGCCCAAATGTCCTGGCAGCAGGACACCTCCCGTTCGGCACCGTCCCTCATTGACAAGGACGGCGTCCGGCTGCCAAGACCTGGACGGTGAGCAGGAGCACACCACATGGCAAATAGGTGTCCGTGTCCCACCCTCTTCTGCGGCACTGCAGCAGCGGAAGCCTGGAGCAGTGCAGGACACGGACACCAGACAGTGCTCCTGTGTGGCCCTCCTGCTCCAGCCCTAAGTGCACTCACTACTCCGACTTAAGAAAGAAGTCAGATCATTTCTTTGTGGAGTCAGAAAGAAATGATTTGACTTCTTTCTGAAGTCGGACGAGTGAATGCACTCAGGACTGGAGCTGGACAGGCACACAGGAGCACTGTCTGGTGATTTATCATACATGCCAATAAAAAAAAGAAATCATGCTACAGTAAGAAAGGGCTAGACTGGCTACCCCCAAATGCCAGTCTAGCCAAGTAATAACGCATAGCATACTTGGTTTAAAACCAAGTATTATTTGTGTTACTACTTGGCTAGACTGCATTTGGAGGCAGCCCAGGGATGGCATCAGGGCATTCTAACCTTTTCAAATAAAAGAGGCATGAGTCTCTGCACCCTCCATTCACAATGCAGGACATTGTGAGTAAAAAGCTCTGTGCCCCACTCCAGGCTGTTGACTGCACTGCAGGCCCAATAAGGTGCAGACCAGGAGCACACAGCTCCATGTCCCACTCTTGTCTGAATGTTGTAGGGAGAGGGTACAGGGTCAAGTCATCATATGGGGGGCAGGAACAATTGTGTGTCAGTTTAGCATTGATTTTCTAAGGTGCATTTTGGTGGGAAAAGTAGCAGGACATTTGTCGTGGCTCGTCCCCCACTCTTGTAATGCTCGAAACATCCCTGCAAGTGTTTATACACAATATTATTCTGAGAGCAGTACTAGCTTGCTATGCATGTTGGTCAACAACGCAAGAGTTTGGGGGAAGTGCTTCCTGGGCATAAATCCCAAACTTTGGAAACCCCCCCCCCCCCCCCCCGCCCCCCCACTTCCAATGCACCGTTGCTACCAGTTATCTTAAATGCCCTTTCCTAATGGATTTCTTCCTTCTGGCCTTTAATGAGACTGATATTCTTTCAAGCATGTGTTTTTGTTTGAAATTTATTTTTCTAAAATAATTCTTTTTGAAAGTGTTAGACTTTCCCTTTAAACGGTATTGAATGTTTTACTGTAAAACAAAACAACTGAAACTCACCATTCATTCCCATTTAATGTACAATGCATTGTATTTGTTTAGTACACGTATCCCCTTGTAGGCACTTCAGAGCACTTGCTCCAAAGCTTTAGTTAACATTTTGGAGAGGAAGTCATAACATTTTGTGCCCGAACAGGTGGAAGCCATTGCATGGTTATGAAATGATAATACTTCATTGTTGGTTGTTGGGTTGGCATGGGATAGTCATTTTCCAGGCACTGTCATAATGGAACTACCTGGGCACAAGATGGCAACAGCTGGCAAATGGTGTTAGTACCTGGGCATATTATGGCGGTGCCTTGCAAAGGCCTTTATATTGCCTATGCAAGAGCCAAAACTGTTTGCTATGCATAATATTCGTTTTAACCAGAATTCAGTGCCTGGCGTCTATGCATGGATGCATATATTGCTTATACATCTTGTGGCTTAAGGAACCCTTGGTTAAGACATTCTAATTAAACCCGGAGCTAGCTGGGTTATAGCTGTAATTAGGTCATTGCATTTCAGAAGACTGCTTACAAATGAAACTAGATCTCTGGACTTAAAGCACAGAGCTAGCTGAGAGAGATCCTGGGCAGTGTGGGGTGCAGGGGCAGAAGGGTTGGACAGGGAAGGTAAGGCACTGGGTGGGAATGGATCTGAGCAACACCCACAGGCTCTGTGCCCATCCTCACATACCATATCTCTCATATTTGGCTATCATGCCAATAGTTTTGGCCTGTAGGCAGTGCTAACAAATCCTAGTAATAGACACAAATAGAAATGGAAATCAATCGTTAAGCAAAAAGACAGACCTGATTCTCGTGTCTTCTGTTTTTCAAGCCTGGGAACAAAATGGAAGACAAAGTGGCAATCAGAACTATTAGGGGGGCAATCTGGCAACAGTGTATTTGTATTTGGTTTATTTATACTGCGCCCCCTGCCCTTGGGCATCTGGGCGCATATCTTATAAGGTTACAAGGTAGACAAACTCAAGTTATAATACTTGACGTACAAGGTACAAATCATCATGACAAAGATGTCACATATATGTCAATGAATACACAGGAAATGAGATAAGGCGTACATAAGCAGTTATACTATATAGCTAATACTATCTGCATAAAAGGTCTTGGCGAGCAGGCATAGCTATGGCGGGCATGTGCATACAATTATGCCCCAATGGTGGCAAGCTCTTGCTCGAAGAACCAGGATTTTTCTTATTTCTTGAAAGTGGTGTATCGGGGTTCAGATCTCCGAGTGTTGGGGAGTGTGTTCCAAAGTTTGGAAGCAAGAACTGGGAAACTGGATCTGCCAGCATTCTGTAGTTTAAATCTGTGCAGGTGAGTGAATGAGCTTGGGCAGATCTGAGTGGTCGGGTAGCTGTGTGTGCGCTGTGAAGCGGTTAGCCACGTATTCAGGTGCTTGATGGCATTATTCTGGGTTACTTGGAGCTTATTGATGTCCTTTTAGCTAGTACCCAAGTAAAGGGCATTGCAATAATCAATTTTGGACAAGGGTTCTTGCCAAAATGATGCAGTTGGGGGTGGTGATGAATGGTCTGCACGCTGTCACCAGCTTGCAGGTGTATGCTGATGCTGAGACTACTGCATTGATTTGTTTAGTCAGCGATAGGGTTGAGTCTAAGTGGAAGCCGAGGGTTTTGGTGTTGTTAGAAACCTTAATGGTGTTTCCATCGATGATGAAGGTTTGGAAAGCAGTGTCCAATTTGCTAAGTCATGGGACAGAGTCTAGGATGAGTAGCTCGGTCTTATTGTCGTTTAAACAGAGACCGTGATGTGCCATCCACGCTTGGATAACTGAGTAGACCTTATTGAGAGCGTTTGAGTCCATTGTGTAGTCCCCTGTGATGGGGATGAGTATCTGGGTGTCATCCGCATAGTTAGTGTAGGTGACACCCAGATAGTCAAGAATATCAAAAAGAGGTTTGGTAAACACATTGTATAATGTGGGGGATACACAAGACCCTTGTGGGACTCCACAGGTAACAGGTAGAGGATCAGCTGAGGCGGTTGGAGAGAAAACACGCATGGTTCTGTTTGCAAGGAGAGACCTGATCCACGATGTGGCCTCGACTGAGAAATGGGCAGTGGTTTTTAGGCTGTGGCATAGAATTTGATGATCGACTAAATCGAACGCTGCCGATAGGTAAAGTAGTAATAGTAGAGCCATCTTACCTTTGTCTTTAATATCCTGTATTTTAATTTTAGGGTCTAGGAGGGCTGACTCAGTACCATGTTTATGGCGGAAGCCTGATTGACGGAGCTCGAGGAGTCTATTGGATTTAAGATACTCCTGAATTTTTAAGTAGGCTGCTCTGTCTTGAATTTTCAAGAGGAAAGGACAGTGGTGATTGGTCTGTAGTTAGAAGGGTTACAATGAGCGGATGGATGGGCTCTGGGAGTTGATGAAATAAAATAAAAGGACAACCAGCATATTCAAAACCAACCCTGAGACTCCACAACTAGAAGTCAGAATTCAAACACAATATATAAAAGCCCTTGACAGCCTTGCTCCCCTTGTCCTGGATTAAAAAGGTGGAAAAAGGGTTAAACTGCATTACTGCATTCCTCCATTGTGGGTGGTGTCGGGGTAAAGGCACAAGTCCCACGTTGATTACTCATTTTGTTTGTAGACACACAAGCAGATGTTTTCACCAGAAAACCTCAAATACATTCCTAATGCACCTTTCAGAACAATTCTCTTTTATTAATGAATCAGGTAAAAGGCACATTGTCACTCTAGATAAACCACTTTCTTACATATTCTGAATATTTGTAATGAAATGAGTGTGGTCTAGTATATAGTGCAGCTTCTGCCGTTCCTGCTTTAAGTGGCATGCAAAATCAAGCCAGGCTCTTACGCGGGTGTGGCCAAAAAGGAGGGGCATGGGTTTGGCACTGAAGGCCATGCCCCTTTTTGGCCATGCAAGCCACAGCTCGATTTAGCAAAATGCTTTGTCAAACATGCAGCATTCAGGTAAGTGTTGCCACTTAATTGGGTGCTGATCCCTTGCCTGGCATCCCTTTGCATCGATCATCACCCCTTCACTTGGGGTGCGAGGGTGATGACACCACATCAAAGGGGTGCCCGGAGGGGTCAGTACACAAGGAATGTATATCTATTTTATTTACAACTGCATTTTGCCATTTGATAGCCAAGCTATGGAACTCGATACTGAAGGAAATAAGTATGACAGAAGATCTCCTAACCTTCAGAAAACGACTGACTACTCGTCTATTCCATACACTGAGACAAGCTTAAAAACTTGCACCCCACAACGCACACCCCAGACCCAAGGCAATCATGGGACAGTACAGATCATGGAACAGACAATACAACAACCACACGCCCTAAGCCAAACTCTACTAAGCTACTAACCACCCCTGCTCCTTTCTCCTCTCCAGCATACCCCCCGTGTACCACACATGCCCAAAAGGCCAGCCATACGACATACACAAACATACAAGCCACACATCCACCATAAGAACTAACAGCCACAAACAACAAACAATCCAGACACTGGACGTTTACCCATGCTGACACAAGCCCAGTGCTCACAATCAAAGCACCCTCAGAAAGTCAACACACACAGACGCCAGTTTCTCTTGGATCTGCGAGCATCAACAGAAGAGCGCAGCGTCTATCCTATCCCTCTGCCCTCACTAAGCAACCCCGCCCACTTTCTTGCAGAGCCATGTGAGCGCCTGGAGTTCATGCACATGGCAGCGCTGTGCAGTATAAATCAACATAACAAAACATACATCCTGCTGAGTATATACACCTGACCTAGACAAGTTTTGCGATTTTAAAGAAGGAACATAAGATGTGTCAGTCTTGAGAGATTGTATAGTACCAATAGGGAAGCCAGCAGACTTGCCATACAACCATTGAGCTGTACTGGGAAAAAGTACCTTCCTTCCTTCCTTTTTAGGTTTTTGAGACCTATTTCCATTCCTTTCCACCATTTTCTCCTGCAACACAGGTTAGAACTTTATCCAAACACTGCAGCCCCTACACCACCATCTACTGTTTTGAAATGGATGACCCTCCATTTCAGGATACAATGTCACAATATAACTCTGAATAGATACTTGGGCCTGTGGAGTGGAGAAACATAATGCCCCTCAGCTACTGCCTTGTTCCAAATAAGGCGGGTGGAGAAAATGACCGAGCAAAACGTATCCTGAACCTTTCTTCCTGTCCACCAAATTCTCTTTCGATTCACCACATGGAGGGTAATCTTGTGAGGAAAGTCCAAACCAGATGGATTCATTGCACAATGCCGTGCCGGCCATGGGGGCCCACCCGCCTCCCATATTCCTTTGCCAATCACTGCTGCATGCAAAGAATTATGGGAATCCAGCAGAGTCTCACTGGCACAAGAAAGTGTAATGCTGTTGAGCTCTTTCTACCAGATGTTCCTGCACATCGAGAATGAGCCGCCTTGTAGGTAGGGGACTAGCATTGGTTGGAATGTGTGAAATCCAGCTGCTCCACTGTGGCTGCAGGAGGAAGAGTTGGTCAGCAGTTCCATGTGACCTGTGGACTCTGGCGCATTATAAACAAATAAACATAAACATAAACTTGTCTTTACATCAAGCAACTTCTGCATCGTCGCGCAATTCCATCAGTGCATTTGCATCATTTTTTTTTTCAGAAGTGGACACACTCTTCTGTACCCCTCTATTTTTATTACAACCCATACTTTCCCCCTTTCATACTATACCCCATACCCTTAAAAACATGCTTTGCTTGTTCCCTTGTCGGAATAGAAACAATATTATGCCTCCTATTGTAATAATTGCATGTGTATTGGCCTACGCCAAGTTGTCTAAACATCATGTGCGAACAAACTCCACGACAAGGTCTTGAAATTAGAAAAATGAATGTAGGCCGCCATCTTGGATTAAACCGCCATTTTAGGTTCTTTTGTTATGTAGAAGTCACCCTGAACATCACAATGGAGGCCAAATCACATCCTGAATAAGATTCTGGCCGTTGTGACCTCCGTACAACTGAATAATTAATATGCCTGCAGGCCACTTGTCGGGGTCGCGAACAGAGACCTTGTCCTACTGTTGACCTATATGTAAATGTACTACTTATATCAGCGAAACTAATCGAAATGCATATATTAAAGGATTGACCTGGCAAGGAACCCTAAGACCAGAATTATATTTCGCAGAATGGTTAACCCGCAAGAGGGTTGGCCAAGGGCTGGACAAATTGTATAAAAGGCCCGGGTATTCCAATATGCAGTCTCTCACTAACACATCGAACCCTTGTTGAAGTTCGTTATGTTATACTGAGAGCCGAATAGCTATCCGTTTGTCAATTGACTTGGTAACTGTTCTAGCTTGAAATAAAGCACTTGTATGTTTCTTTGTAACCTGTGTTGGTGTGTTTCTTTTTGGGCTTCCCGGCCTCATATTATTGTTCTGTTTTCACAGTTGGCGCCCGAATAGGGACCCTCAAGATTGATGCCGGATCATTGAAGGTTGACGCAGACTATCGAACCGGGATCGGACGGTGTGATACTGCGGGCCCGACCGAACGAGACGCGATACATCGGCAGCGCTGCACGATCCGATCGTTGGACGATAGTCGTGTGGTCTGACACGGCATCTTGACGAGGGTCCATTTTTGAGGCGGGCAGATTTGTCGAAACCACCAAACACAAGGTAAAATTTGTTAGGTAAGTTCTTTGGTAAACTGTACGGTCCTCTTTAGGTTTGGTCAGGTGTAGTCGTGACCCGACTCTTAATTTAACCCTGACAATTTGAATTTGGCATATTGTATCTGCAGACACAATTATTGACCAGGTAACACCAATTTTTTGTGAAATGCCTGGGAAATTGTCTAGCTGCTTTAGGGCTCTGTTCCGCAGCGATCGACAATCTTTGGAATTTAGTCGCCCGGCACTACAGGAGGGGTCGCCGGCGTGTACTATATACTGTAAGCATGGCATTGGAAATATAGTATTTAATGATATTTGGCACAGACAAACCAGACATGCCTCCGAATTTCAGTGGCCAATCAATGGTAGTTTAGAGATCCCCGTATTGAATACCTAGAATCGGTCTTGTTAAAGAAAAAGGCCAGACCTGCAGCATTTGATGTTTTGCAGAATTGGAAAAAAGAAGCGTTGCAGCAGCTTAAAAGTAGGGATAAACATGCACGCCGTCATAGAACGAATGCTGAAAAGGCGTTGTTATATGATAAAGAAAAACATTCAGAGTCCGTCAGGAGTATGGATAGGGCTTTCTCACTCGGTATCCAGAAAATCTATCCCTCTAAAGATTTTCATGTTTCCGAAGAATTTATTGATAAATTGTTAAATGAGCGAAGGCCTGGTGCCTCTGCGCCACCTCCGTATGCTCCTCTCCCTGGTGCTTTGCCCATTCCTGCTGTTATTCCTGCCGTTATTCCTGTTCCCCCTGTACAACCTATTGTTCCTGTTCCTCTAGTTGTTGGTCCTCCACCTACTCTACCACCCCTTCCCCTTGCGCCGATAGTCGCACCTCCATTGAATTTGCCCGCACCTCCGCTCCCGAGTGGTTCTGTACTGACTGAAGTTGATCAGGGTGCGGTGTTGGGGGGAAATTCTCCCGGGGTCGGCTGGGCCGTCCGCGGACCTCCGGGCAGGGAGGCCCCAACTCCTCCCGTATATCCCAAAAAATTGAGTATGAGACACACGCAAGAAGCAAGGTGGTTCTGCTGTTTATTAAACAAAACGGCAGGGATGGGTCAAGGATCGTACGCGTCCGTCCTGACATTCTCTCTCAATCGTGGGGCTCGCAGGCCCTTTTTACCTTAGTATGACGCGCTACTTGCGTCACCTGGGAAAGTTTAGCAAAAAACCTATCGCCACCCTGGATTGGCTCCTCGAGTGGTAGGGTTAGTATAGCATACGTATAGAGAGCATTATTAGTGGTCGAGGGTTAGTCAGGTGGTATACTTGGGTTGTCCCTTCAAATTGATACATGAAAATTGTTACATGAAGACCCCTGAGGATTGGTCAATGTTAATGGCGTCAGTGATAAGAGCCCCATGTTCTGATTGGTCCACACACGAGCCCCCCAGTCTGGGACTATCGCTGTTTCCAGCTCGCGGTGCACCTGTCATTTGCAACAATGTTTCACTATGTGAAGATTTATTCATATGCTGGAAGGCCGACTACTCCCACCGCCGCAGATGTCCATTGAGTCACTTAATTGTATCTGCCTGTGTCTTGAAACGTGGGATCCAGGCGCCCCCCTCCTCCTGGGCCTGGCACCCTGTCAGGTTCGGCTTGGTCACGTGAGGTGGGACCGTGGTTGAGGCAGAATTCTGCACAATTAATATTGCATTTTCCACTGTGTGCCTGGTTTAATTTGCAGGTGTGACCTTGGCGTCGGCTTGCGGCATGCGAGTTTGCAGCATTGTGCCCTTGACTGTCTGCTTTCACCGGGCTCATTCTGCAGGGTCAGCAACTGTACTCTTGCTCATTCAATGTTCCTGGAAGCTCTTGCTTGCAGCCTACTTGGGCCTGGTGTATAGGTGGAGCCGTTCATGGAAGCTCTTGTTTGCGGCCTACTTGGGCCTGGTGTATAGGTGGAGCCGTTTGGTACACAGGCGCTTTAGGTTATGATATCATCTTGCTTTATCCCCAGTATCGTGTCTTCGTTATATTTCTCATTATGGCGCATGGGTTTAGGAGAAGCGTGAGCAAGCTTTTTAGATGAGTTCATTGTGCGCCTTGCGTTTCTGCATTTTGGAAAAGCCTATGTGAAAAATAATAAAGGTGCGCGTCTGTGGGTATGTCCGTCACCTACGTCATAGCACTGAGTATGTTCTTCGTGTGGATTGGTGTGGGAGTGTCCAGTGTGTGTTTGCGCGGGTGTGCTGACCGTTGGCTAGGTCGTCATGGCATCTCTAACGATGTGTTGATTTAGTGCTGGATGGTTCAGTCGAGTCCATCCATGCCGCAGGCGTCGGCATGGGCATGGCAGGCTGGTGGGCAGGCGGGTGGGCACGCGGGTGGGCACATCCGTATGTTCCTGTACCAGGGTATTTGGTCATCTGGTAGATGGGCAAACTCCTCTCGTGGCGGGTGCCTGGGCCGTGATCCTCTAGGCCAGGGGTGAGAGGGGATTGGTGGGAGCCTTTTGTTCCATTCTCCCACTTCAGTCCCCCCTCTGGTCGACTTGTCGACCACAAACATATCCTTTTCCTTATCTCCTCTCACTCTCCATATTTGAGTTACTCCTCCCAAATGTCCATAGTGGTTAACATGGTCTTCAAATGACCAATACATATATACACAGGTTCCTCCAGGTGTGCAGTATACCCACTTCCCTATGTAGCTCCTTGGGTTTCTTATGTTTTCGAGCTTCACAGATGGTGGGTCCAGGTGGTTGGTGATGATATGGTTGCGCAACTTCTCTCTCTCTTTTATTATTGTGCCTGTGTGTTGGCCGTCATCTGCTGGCATCAAGGGGTGCATACCAACCATTTCGATCATCTCGTCTGTGGTGCGTGCCTTTCGGGCCTTCCAAAATCTTATTATGATCAGTGCAGCTCCAGCCAAGATAATGCATCCAACTATAATCTTCAGTCCATCTGACAGCCAAGATGGCATCCACGACCATAATATTGAAAACCAGCTGTCGTCCTTTTTCACACCTTTACTTTCATCCATCATTTTGGAGTGCATCTGGGCCAATTGTGATACTGCCTCTGTCAGTGTACCATTGTCAGCATCGTTAGCAGGAATGAATGTGCAGCATGATTGTCCTATCTTTGCTCAAACTCCTCCTTCCATTGCTGTGAGGAGGTCCAGTACATATCTGTTCTGTAGTGCTACCATCCGCACTGCTCGCAGTTCCTCTTTTATTGCGTTGAATCCATTTACTGTAGAATTAATTGTCATCATTAGTTCCCACCTAGTTATCTGGAGCCATTTTGCGTTTGCGTAAGCCTGTAGTCCCGGATGTATTATTGAGGAGAAGAACATTGCTGCTCTGCTGAATAGTCTGTGTTCTGGCGGGATTGAAGTGAGTGCTGTTTCCGACCTTCCCCATAGGTAATTTCCTGTCAGAGGTTCTCCTTGTCTTTTCTTTCTATTCAGGACAGTGTTGTTGCCGTTGTTTTGGTTCTCTGGCTCCTTCTGAGGGTGTACAGATCTTTTCTTCCTCTTGTTCCCTTCATCCATTTTGGGAAAGTTCGCCACATTCACATGTTTCTGGGGCACCACTAGTGATGGTACATTGACGTGTACCATTGTGCATATACCATTCCACAGAGGGGGCAGTGTGTGGTATGCCTTGTCTCCGCAGGCCCAATAATGGTCCATCACCACTGCTGTTCCTGCTCCCCCCTCAGGTAACTCCGTCACGCTTGCACAGTTGGTGTTGTATCCCACGTCCACTTCTCCTTTATGTTGGTAGCATACTTTAGGCGCAGTCAGTGGCAGTATTGTTATTGGGTCTTCATCCTTCTCTATCCACGTTAGCATGGGTACGTACTTTACCCAAATCATCCAACATCTGTCGTTGTGTTCAGCAATAGTTTTAGTATCCTCTCTCGTTACCATGTTGCTGCCAACCACTCCTATGTCCCATTTGTCACCCAGGTACACCTTCCCTGTTATTATTATCAGTGGTCTTTCCCAACATCCTTGTTTACCAGGAACTTCAGTGGCGTACCAATCACATGGTAGGTACTGTAGTGTTACTTTCTTTGTTTCTCCTTTTTCAGGGCCGCTTGTTATGTATCGGAATGCTTCAGCATGCAAACTGGCCTTGTGGTAACTCAAATAAACCTTGAGGAAGTTGTTTTCATACGGGTACGTGTCTCGCGTTTTCCATACCAGGTGCACCGTGTTCCCTTGAAATCTCCCTTTCGTTTGGAACAGTGCCAGGTATATTATACATCGTGCTGTCTTTTCATCAATTTCCGTGGCAACGAAAGTTCGGGAAGCGCTCATGGCGTATGGGATCAATGAGCAGACGTAGCAGCTGTCTTCTGTTGTCTGCTTACCTATTTGAGTCATGTGTTGGTACCACTTGTTGTTCGAGACGTGTGCTGAATCTTGTATGTAGTTGTCAATACCTTTATGGTCTGAGTATGTGCTGCGTTTAACTCTACTTCCCTTGTGTGGGATTTTGCTAGTACCACCTGACGTAACACCTGTTGCAGCCGGGGGTGGGGGTATGTTAGGTTTGGGTACAGCCAAAATATTGATAGCATAACTGTTCTGCCATACAGAGGCAGCCAAGAACCCGGTGATCATCAAAATCCCTATCATCTTTATTACAGAGGCTAATCTCACCGGCATTTTGCTCTTACCTTGCTGCAGTCCGGCAGCTAATTCTTGCGACGTTAAAGTTGCCCGCCTGAAAATTCTCAATATGCTTGTTATTAGTGTTAGTTGTTGCTTTCAAGCTCTCCCTATCAAGTAGTCGTTCAGTGCCCAGGCGAAGAGCTGTTCCCACGCCAATCTAAGTGATCTATCTCTTAGGACAGGCAAGTATGGGTGGAGGTGGGGCATTGATTGTTCTATGGCCAAGAGAAATGCTGTGTAGTAGACACGTACCCTCCTCCTTTTCAGGTACTTTGGTCTTTTTATGTGATAGACAAATTGGTGTGATAATTCTTCAGGGTAGTTATCGTCTGAGGGTAGCATCTACTCCTGGGCAGTGAACCTTGTTAGTTATCTGTTTTCTTTAGCAGTACAATAATACACGGTGCCTGCATGTGCGAGAGAAAAAAAGAGAACATTCAAGTGTTTACATGTGTATATGTGCAAAATAATGTCCTTCAGTTGGGCTATTGCTGCAGTGGGAGGGACGTCGATAGGCAGGGGGTTTAGGGCTCAGCTGGCGGAAGTCTCTTTACTCTTTGATCGTGTGACAATGGGGTGGGCGGTATGGGAATTACCCTTCTCTATTTCAGTAGTTGTCTCTGGGGAATCTGGGGGGTGGTAGCGTAGGGAAACACTTAGGCCGTTAGCTGTGGTAGAAGTCTCTTCCTCCGTTGATGACGCTGTTGCTGTTCTTCCAATGGCCCTGTCGGTGACGCTAGGGCGGGTCTGGCGTTTGCAGATCTTTACGTCGTGTAAGTGGTTCCAGGTTCCAGGTGGTGGTCGGAGCCTGGTCTATTCCTCAGCTCAAATAGGGCTAGCGGAAGGCAATATAACCAACTCTTCTTTGTTGTTTGCTGTATTTTTGCAATTGCCTCTTTTAGTAGGCCATTCAGGCGTTCACATATACCGCTGGCCTGCGGGTGATATGCACATGCAAATTTATGCTTGATGTTCAGTAAGGATGTAATGTGCTGCAACATTTCATTGGCGAAATGCGGGCCATTATCTGACCGCAGTACCTCGCACACTCCCCACCTGGGGAAGACCTCCTGCACTAGAAATGTAGCTGCTCTGAATGCATCTGGGTGTGAGCAGGGTCCTGCTTCAATCCACCTGGAGAATGGGCATACTACTACAATCATATACCTATTTCCTTGACATACGTTGATCATATCAACATAGTCAATATGGATGTGTAGGAAGGGTCCCTCTGGCCGGGGTATAGTACCTTTATCACCTTCAGCGTGTGACCAGCCGTGAACTGTTGACATGTGAGACAATTGCTGATAAAATTTGTCACATGGGAATTTAACTCGGGGCACAACCAGTCTTCCCTAATTCGTGCTGCAATGACCTCCTTGCCTGTGTGGGCTGGGTGGTGTAATTAGCTCAGGGCGGTGTTTAATAGTGCCAATGGCATTACCATCTTTCCAGTGTTACCCTGGCGCCATAGTGCGTCAGTTGGTGACATTGTACATCCTCTTTTTACCCATATTTCTTTTTCTGCCATTGGTGCAGCCGCTTGTAGTTCCATTATCTGTGTGGCTGGGAGATGGGTATACCCTTCTCTTATCAACATCTCTTTAGCTATCCCCCTCCCTCTCCCTCTCTCTGGCTCTGGGGGGTTCCATATCTCACCAAAATATGCAGCATACTTCGCATGTGCGTCTGCTGCTGCATTTCCTTTTGAGATATGATCTTCTCCATTAGTGTGTGCGGTGCATTTGACCAAGGCTAACTCTTGGGGGTCATTTATTACTTCAATTAGTTCAGCCAATAAGAGAGCATGTTGCACTGGAGTGCCGTCAGCTCTCCTAAACCCTCTTCTCCTCCATTTGGACAATCCTGAGTGGACAGTAGACGTGACATATGCGTTGTCAGAATCTATGGTCACTCGTTTGTCAAAGCTTTCCTTCAACGCCAAGATCAGTGCAACTAATTCAGCTGCTTGAGCAGAGTAATGCTGTGGTAATTGTACACATTTCATTGCCACACACACCAGTACCTCCGTCATTTTTACCACTGCCGCCCAAGTTCTCCTTATCCCATCACTTTGGTCAATTGTTGATGACCCATCAATGAACAAGAGCTCACCTCCATCTAGTGCGTTCTCTTCAACCTTGCTAGTACATGCGTACAGTTCAGTAGTCTGCGTACAATCGTGTGCATAGTCTCCTTCCTCAATTACTTCTGCTATAAACCTTGCAGGGTTAACCGTGCTGCATCTAACAATTGATAGTTCTGGTCTAGATAAGATGATCTCATAACCTGATGCCCTCTGCGTGGTTAGTGTGGACTTAGGCTTGTTCAATATTGCAAATAGTGCATGTTCCACAAATAGTGTGGTTGGGCACCCCATGGTTATTGCTGATGATTTCTCTACCGCAAAGGCAGCTGCGGCGAGACCTTGTTCGCAGGGGAAATGTCCTAACATCACAGGATCCAAGTGGCTGCTGTAAAACGCTACTGGTTTGTAGCCCATGCTTGTTTTTTGAGCCAGCACTGCTTTCATCAATGCTGAGTCGCAATGTGAAAATATAAAGAATTGTCGTTCATAATCTGGGGTGGCCAGTACCGGAGCAGTTGATATTGCATCTTTCAGTTCATTAAAAGCCTCTTTCATTTCCATTGTCCACACCAACTTTTTCTCCCCTTTGTTAGCTTCTTTTAATGCCTCAAGTAGGGGTCCTATGTACGAGCTGTAGTCAAATACCCAGGCTCTACAGTAGTTGCACAGTCCCAGGAACTGCTGTAGTTCCCTCACTGTTTGTGGCAGTGGCGTTTTTGAAATGGCCTGTGCTCTTTGTGGTGAAATCTTTCTTTCGTATTGGGATATGAGCTGACAATGTAAAGTACCTGTTCCTGACAGTACTGTAACTTTTCCTTGTCTACCTTGTAACCTTTCTCGGCCAATATTGTCAGCATCTTTAATGAGTCCTCTCTGCATCTTCCTTCGTTTGTGCTGCAGATTATTATGTCATCAACATACTGCAACACTGTGCTCTCCACTTCAATGTTACCCAAATCCATCTGTATTACTCTGTTGAATATTGAGGGTGACTCACAGTACCCTTGTGGCAATCTGGTGTGTTTCCACTTTGTGTTTCTGTAAGTGAAGCTTGTCAGATCTTGTGAGTCTGGGTGCAGGGGTATTGAGAAAAAGGCATTTTTGAGGTCTATCACTGTAAATCGTGATGCCTCTGATGGAATGCCGCACAATATTGTGGCCGGGTTTGCTGCTATAGGGTATTCTGCTTCCACTATGTTGTTCAAAGGCCTGAGGTCCTGTATGAAGCGCCAAGACCCCCCTTTAGCCTTGCGCACTGGGTATACAGCTGTGTTGCATGGTGATTCTGATGGGACCAATATGCCATTATTTATAAGGGCCGTTATTGTTTCATATATGCCCTCATCTGCCTCTTTTGATAGTGGGTATTGTTTCACCCTGGGGAGTATTGCACCCTTTTTCAATTGTATTCTTACTCCCCCTATGCTTTTTATGCACCCCACGTCATAGGTACTAGTAGTCCATAATGATGTGGGTACTTTTGCCATATCCTCCTCAAAGAAGGGAACTGGGGTGGATGTGGGTGCCTCAAGTGCCACTGCAATTTTCTGTGCCACTTGTTTGTACGTCACTCTTAGCCATATTTCTACACTCATCATAAACACCATTTCACCTTCTTCCTTTTCTTCTGAGAAGAGCTCCTCATCTGACACCTGGGTGAGTCTACATCCCTCTGCTAGGGCTATCACTGCCCTCCATGCTCTTCCTTCTCTGTCTTGGGCATGTACTGCGATATAATCAGCAGTTGCTATTATGCTCTCTATGTTCACTGAAATTACCTTTCCTTCTGGTTCATTTGCTGGCGTTTCTGGTCTAAACAAATAGGCTGCTGGCCTCCTCCAAATCTTTCCTTCTATCCCTGGCATCCATGCAAATGCCATGTCTGTCCCGTACTGGAACAGTTCACCATCTACTGGCTCAGCCCTAATCACTGTCTGTCCACAGTATGCTTGCATAATTTGTCGTGCAGTAAGCATGTTAATTCCTGGAGTGGAGCAAATTATGCCGTCCTCCGTAAAGGAGATCGTCATATTCAGCCTGCTCATTATGTCTCTCCCCAGTATATTTACTGGTGAGGCCCTAGAATACAAAAGTGGGACTGACATGTCATAATCCCCTATTGATAAGGGAATGTTATCAGTAAAGGGAACCAACCCCCTACCCCCAGAGAATCCTTGGGTGTTCATGGCTTCACCTGACATCTTAAATTTACCTTCCCTTATGCAAGACCGGGTCGCCCCGGTGTCAACAAGGAATGATAATTTTTTGTCACCTATCGTTACCGCTATGCGTGGTTCCTCCGCACTATTAGGTGTTACCGACAGGATGGGACACACCAAGGCCGTCTGTGGGCTGTCATATTGGGGGTATAATGATTGACCACTTCCTGTGTAAGGGTTGTGTCCCAAGACCGTCACCCTACCCAGTTGTGTTTGCTGTAGTTGTGTATTGGTAGAGGATATGTTATTGTCTTGGATTTGTGCAGGTTGCTGTACTTGCTGTACTTGGGGTTGTTGTGCTATCGCTACCTGTTGTTGTGGTAGTGGATATGTCTCTGGCTGTTGTTGTGTTACTAGTTGTTGCTGTCCATTTCCCTGTTGCAATGTCTGCTGTTGCTGGATGCCCTGCTGTTCCTGTGTGTGCCCTTGTTGTCCCTGTTCACTCCATGATGGTGTGCCTGGTCTCACTCTGCATGTGCGTGACATGTGCCCTACTAATCCACAAATCCAACACACCGGTGGTTCCCTGTTCTGCCATGGAAAGTTTCCTGTGTTGTCCTGGTATACTGGTTGCCCGGTGGGGTAGTAATTTCTAAGTCCTCCCACCTGCTGTTGTGTGTTATATCCGTATCCTCTCCCTCTCATTATTCCTCCCCTCCCCCTGTTGTAATTATAATACCCAGCTCCTGGCGTTGAGTATCCTCCTCCCATGTTAGTCGTGTATGGTTGGAGTGGCGGCAGTTGTTGTGTTACAGTCTGTGATGATTGTATTTGGGAGGGATCTTGTGCAGCCACTACTTGTGTGGGGCTTTGAGTCACTGTTGCAGGTGTGGTTATTAGTGCGCCTTCCATCGTATATTTAGTAAGTTTTTTCTGTACTAATTTAGCCTCTTCTGTTTTTCTATCCTCTTCCTTTTGTTTCATCTTTTCTTGCCATGTCCTACAATGATGCACTATTGTCAGTTGTATTTCTGGCCATGCTTTTGCTTCCATCCCCACTACTTTCTTCAGTTGTTTCTGAACTGCTTCTGGGAGCCCTTGTACTAGTATATGGTAGAATATTGCTGGTGTCTTGTCCCATTGTTCTCTAGTTTCCATGCGCCACTTCTCTTGAATTTCCTGGATATAATCAACAGGATCTTTGTTCTCACGCATCTTGCACGAGGTAATTGCTCCTATGTCTGATGTGTCTGGGTACTGTACCCTCAGTGCCTGCCATAATGCATGTCTGCAGTTTGCGAATGGTGCCCCATCGTGTGATGTGTTTGTTATTGTGACCCCGGGGAAGCCCGCTCTCTTCCAGATGTCATCCGCTGCATCCCCTAATATTGATATTAGAAGGCCCTTTACATCCCCACTGCCAATTTCTGTCCTGCGGTGTGCTTTTCCATTTCATATATCCATTTACCCGCACCTCCACTTAATGATGGGAGTCTGCAATTTATATTTTCCTTGTCTGCATGCTTCCAGGGAGCGTATTGTGGTCTAACCCCTCCCCTCTCCAGAAGTGGCATTAGGTTGTGTCCTTGTTGGCCCTTTGGGTCCCACACAATCGAATCCGTACACCCCTCCTCTTCTTCTCTGTCTTCTACGCCGTCAATGGGGTCCATATTGCTTGTAACTTTTTCTCCTCCCTCTCTTCCCTTTCTTTTATCGTTTCCTCTATTTAATGTGGGCGTGTGTATTCGTTCTCCCTGCCTGCGTCCAGGGAGGTCTCTAAGCCTACCTACATAGGGTGTCAGTTCGTTTGGGAAGGGCGCGAGTTTAGATGGGCATGTTGCACGTAATGAGCGTGAGGTAGTGGAGCATGTAGGACGGGATGGTGACGGTGTGGCTGCACGTCTCTGCCTTTCTGCTATTCCTTGCTCTTCCTCCTCACTTCCCTCCAGTTCTTCCTTTCTCCTGCAGATCCATGGTGATTCTCCGTTTGTCCGGGTGATGTATAATTTATCTAAGCTTTCCCTTTCACTGTCTCTCCCTTCCTTCTCTATCCCTTCTCCTTCCTCACTGCAGAAGTCCTCCATTAATGGCAACCCCCAATCTGTCTTTTTCCCCCTAATCGTTACTGTTTTTAAGTCTTTTAGATCCGTTCCTCCATTGTCTTCTTTGCCAATTGCTCCCCTTTGTGCTGATGTTGTTGCTACTTCTGTGTCTCTGTTTACATACCTCCTTAATTCACTCCCCCCTCTCCTTCCTTCTCTTTCCCCTTCATTTTTCTCCGCTATTTCTCTACCAACTTCCTCTCTTTCCTTTTTCAATTCCTCCATTACTTCAATACTCATCCTTTCCATTATCCTTTCTTCTTCTTTCTTCCTTTCCCATTTCGCTCTTTCCCGCTCTAATATACCCTCTATCATCCTTCTTTCTTCGTATTTCCTTGTCGTTTCTGATAGTAATCTCCTTCTCCATATTTCCATTTCCTTTTCTTCCTCTTCTTCTTCCCTTTTCTTGTCACGCAGTGCTGCTCTGGATACCCTTTCTGCTACTGCCTTCACCCTTTCTGCTTCTCTCTTTTTCTCCTCAGTTCGTTCCCTCATTTTGTCCAACTCATCCTTGCTTTCTTTCCTTTTCCGTGCTCTCTCTCTTTCCTCTCTCTCGAGCTGCTTGATCAGTGTATTCTGCTCATCCCTTAATTCTGCTAATCGTTCTTCCAAAATCTCTTCATTCTGTCGTAACAGCTCTTCCCTCTTTCTTTTCCCTTCTTCCCCTTTCCTGTCACTCCTCCTGGTGTTATCCTCGTCCATTTTCCTTACTACCTCCTCCTCTTCTTCTGTTAATGAACCTCGTAATTTTAATAATACCTGCGCAGCTACCCACTCATCCTGTCCTATTCCTGCGATCCGTTCCTCGCCAATCCCCCCTTCCCCTGCGGGCATTTTCGTGCAGGTTGATCCCGTCGTGCTACTCAGCTCCCTTCCTGTGTGGCTACCTGTGGCTGTATATGGTGGCGGGCTGTATGCCGGGTTCGAGTACCCCTCAGCCGCCCTTAATTGAACCATGCCTCGTAGTTCTGTTAAAGGGTATAACCCCCCTTCCTCCTTTTTCACCACCTTCGCTAGGGGTATATCGCCGTTCTGTTCCTTTTTTATTTCCTTTTCGCTTATGTTGTTACTCTTCTCTCCCTCTTCTCCGTTCCCCGTGTTCTGTGTGCTTTCACTCTCTTTCTCCCCATTCTCTCCTTCCTCCTTAATCTTCTCTTCCTCCGTTGTTCCACCCATAATAAACATTCCGTTTGGTCCTGGTCGGGACCCTTGGAACATCCTCCATAAGTTAAACACCTCCACGTGGTGCGCCAACTTCTTCCCCTTGTATGTATTATGCAGATGGTTTAATAGTGAATGTTGGATATATGGATCGAAACTACTATTAGGCGGCCATGGTGTTGTCATTTTGTTGTCCGTCCCCTGTGTCCATTCTATGCTATCCTTGATTCGTTTCTCCCTATGGGGTGACAATGTTTTACATATGTGCTGTAGCGGGGTAGTGAGGGTGTTCCCCCACCGTCCCGATCCTGCCCCGTATGACATAGTAGCGCTTCACTTGTTATCCTTCCCCTATTGGGTAGCGGTTATCTTACTGACAGTTTACAATATACAGCCTTATATCTTTTACCTGGCCCCGTAAGTTTGGGGACTTGCGATAGTCCGCTAAGGGAAATTAGTAAAATATAGCATTTATATTTGTATATTCTTTTCTTTCTTTTCCTCCTTTGCAGAACACCCTTACGGCCCCCTGCGGCCGAGGCGCACGTAGCCCCCTGCGACTGCGTGCCCCTTGTGATGTTTTTATACAGCCGTCCCACTTTCACTTGCTCCTCCTCCCTCCTTTACACTTGCCGTGGCCGGCGTTCTCCGTGCGCAGCCACGTCCCCCTTTTCGCCTTCCCCCCGGTCAATTCACTACCATTCACCTCCGTTTCCACTCCCTTACCACAACTCTCTTCCCCACCACTCTCGAAAATAAAGATGCCTTGTGCTCGAGATATCCTATGAAAAGCCCTACTGGTGACGTCACCGATCTCTTCAAACTACTGGTAAGTTTGTCATATGTTTTCAAAGTTCAAAATACACTTGCAATCTACCCCCGTTAACCCCACAGCTATCTTCCTGTCACGCCTGGAACAAGGTAATCAACAATATAATCGGACTGCGCACGGTGCGTCATCTCACGTGTGATATGCCCCTCGACAGGAGGGCTTAACCAGCCAATTATCTTCCGTATCGGGCAACCAGCTAGCTACCGCCTACAGGGAAACGTCATCTATCTATCGAGTTTCCTGCTCGATCAATAGGGATCCTCATCTACTCGTAGGAAACCGCGCACGCACACACCCTTACACGTGGTCGCGACCTAGGCCAATCAGTGTCTCCGAGCGGCCACACGTGATGTTTTCGTGCTCCGCCCCTTCTCTCCCGTAACGTAGCGGACTGCTCTCGCACTTGTCCGGCTACCATTCATTTCATTGCCAACACTAATTTGTCAAACCTTCAAACCTTCGCCGCGCACCTGTGCAACACCTCCCGCCTCCCGCATTCAATTCCTCCCCCCTCCCTCACAATTTCACATTGCTTGTTGTGCGTGGCATACTCACCAAGTGCTCTTGATGCGGGGCCGCTCGACTGCGTGCACCCCTCCAAGCGGCTCCAAGCGGCTTGCCACCTCCCCTCGTCTGGACCACGTCTGGACACTCGCCAACCGCGGGCGGGATACTTCTCAACTGGCTCCCGAAGGCCAATATCCGGATTGCGCTGTCCGGTCTTCTCGCAGTTCCGCGATGGTCCTGTAGTCCTCAAAAGGGGGCAGAGGCAGAGGGGGCCGCGCTGCTGGGCCTCCTCGCAACAGGAGTACTCGGAAAAATAAAATAAAAGCAGACCTCAAACAGATCTCAGCCGTGCCTCCAACTTGTCGGGGGGAAATTCTCCCGGGGTCGGCTGGGCCGTCCGCGGATCTCCGGGCAGGGAGGCCCCAACTCCTCCCGTATATCCCAAAAAATTGAGTATGAGACACACGCAAGAAGCAAGGTGGTTCTGCTGTTTATTAAACAAAACGGCAGGGTTGGGTCAAGGATCGTACGCGTCCGTCCTGACACTCTCTCTCAATCGTGGGGCTCGCAGGCCCTTTTTACCTTAGTATGACGCGCTACTTGCGTCACCTGGGAAAGTTTAGCAAAAAACCTATCACCACTCTGGATTGGCTCCTCGAGTGGTAGGGTTAGAATAGCATACGTATAGAGAGCATTATTAGTGGTCGAGGGTTAGTCAGGTGGTATACTTGGGTTGTCCCTTCAAATTGATACATGAAAATTGTTACATGAAGACCCCTGAGGATTGGTCAATGTTAATGGCGTCAGTGATAAGAGCCCCATGTTCTGATTGGTCCACACACTAGCCCCCCCAGTCTGGGACTATCGCTGTTCCCAGCTCGCGGTGCACCTGTCATTTGCAACAATGTTTCACTATGGGTATGTGCAGACAATGTGAAGATTTATTCATATGCTGGAAGGCCGACTACTCCCACCGCCGCAGATGTCCATTGAGTCGCTTAATTGTATCTGCCTGTGTCTTGAAACGTGGGATCCAGGCGCCCCCCTCCTCCTGGGCCTGGCACCCTGTCAGGTTTGGCTTGGTCACGTGAGGTGGGACCGTGGTTGAGGCAGAATTCTGCACAATTAATATTGCATTTTCCACTGTGTGCCTGGTTTAATTTGCAGGTGTGACCTTGGCGTCGGTTTGCGGCATGCGAGTTTGCAACATTGTGCCCTTGACTGTCTGCTTTCACCGGGCTCATTCTGCAGGGTCAGCAACTGTACTCTTGCTCATTCAATGTTCATGGAAGCTCTTGCTTGCGGCCTACTTGGGCCTGGTGTATAGGTGGAGCCGTTCATGGAAGCTCTTGTTTGCGGCCTACTTGGGCCTGGTGTATAGGTGGAGCCGTTTGGTACACAGGCGCTTTAGGTTATGATATCATGTTGCTTTATCCCCAGTATCGTGTCTTCGTTATATTTCTCATTATGGCGCATGGGTTTAGGAGAAGCGTGAGCAAGCTTTTTAGATGAGTTCATTGTGCGCCTTGCGTTTCTGCATTTTGGAAAAGCCTATGTGAAAAATAATAAAGGTGCGCGTCTGTGGGTGTGTCCGTCACCTACGTCATAGCACTGAGTATGTTCTTCGTGTGGATTGGTGTGGGAGTGTCCAGTGTGTATGTTTGCGCAGGTGTGCTGACCGTTGGCTAGGTCGTCATGGCATCTCTAACGATGTGTTGATTTAGTGCTGGATGGTTCAGTCGAGTCCATCCATGCCGCAGGCGTCGGCATGGGCATGGCAGGCTGGTGGGCAGGCGGGTGGGCACGCGGGTGGGCACATCCGTATGTTTCTGTACCAGGTCATGGTCATGTTGAGAGGTTATTTGAGTATAGGATGGACTTAGAAAGATTACGGGATGAGGATGATGAAGACGACAGTATGTATATACAGAAACGGTTCCTTCCGTGTCGTAAATCGGCATCTGAGGAAGTACGAATCTGTACCAAAGATGCGATTCGATGGATCTCGGATTCATCGATACCGCCAGATGGAAGCGTATGACACGTATAGTCAGTATACGTTAGAAATGCAGAGGAAGGTGATTCAGGTAATGGTACAGTACCTGCAGGATGGATGTGTAAGGAAGAAGGTTAGTTGTCCTACAGAGTTATTGGGTATTTGTAAGAGGGCTTTTTCGCCCGACACTTCTTCGACTGCCTTAGCGCTCGACCTGGCTCTGTTGCTTAGTAAGCGATCGGAATTACCTATATCTCAGTTGCCTATGAGAGAGGTTCCTCCAACATTTGTCCCAAAGGTTGAGATTCCTGCTAACGTTGGGACAGGTGCACCCGCTGTGGACATTCCCGCACATTATGTATCACAATTTGTTCACGTCCCGTTTTCACGACAGGAAGTGAACACTATTAGACAATCAATTCCTGATATTAGGAAAAATCCGACAGGATTCTACAAAGAGATAGAGTCCGTTTTGCAGTCCTCTGTGTTCACCTTAAGTGATATTGACTTGCTATTCCCTGTACTCCTGCCCGTAGATTTATGGAAGCAGGTTCGAACAATAGACGATGTGCCTGGGTTGGGAGATACGTGGGCTAACATAACTAGGTTTGATGGGGAAACACCAGCTGGTGAGAAACCACCTCAGGTAATACTCACTTTGCCTGATAGAATTGTTGCAAAATTGAAAACCATAATTCCTGAGAAAATAATTATTTGGGACAAGCTTACGGCCTGTGTTCAAGGAAAATCTGAAGGTGCCACCGAATTCTTTAATCGATTCAAACAGGTATTCTCTGACTTCAGTGGACAGGACTTGGGCACAGAGTGTGGGAAAAGGTTGTTTGTGGACGAATTTGTGCGTGGATTGCTGCCCGACATCCAGTCACAGATTATGTCCTCTGAGAGCGCTTGGCAGGCGAAATCCCAATCTGAAGTTTTGCACATGGCTCAGTATTATGAGAACCGTGTTAATAATGAAAAAGAGAGAATAGAGAAGAGGAAAGGGGATTTGAAGACTAAAGTATTGTTACAACAAATTGTTAGAAATCCCAGAGGAGGTAAGTCACAGACCAGAGGTCAGTATGTTCCGCAAGGGAACGTCCCCTTGGGTCCTGTGAATATCAATCAATGTGCCTATTGCCGCCAGGAAGGTCATTGGCGTGCACAGTGCCCCGTCCTTCGACAGAGGTCAAACAACACATTTGGGAGTATGGGTAGACGACATAGAGGTCGCCCCGGAGTGGGGGGCCCTGATACAGGTCAGTTCTCACAAGATCCCCAGCAACCTTTTTCACGGGATAATCAGACTCCGAGTGTATACACAAGAAACATATTTGATCACCCTTCTGCTGCCTACCTTTCTGAAGAGCTTCCTTTCGACGATATCTTGTTTCGTTAGGATTGCCCGAAGCAGGGTTTGGAACCTTCACCTATTCCTGTTAGTCAAAAAGGTCCCTACGTTGAACTGTTAGTGGGGAATAGGAAACATCAGTTCTTGATAGACACTAGAGCACAGAAGTGCTCGATTGATCATTCTCGGGTTCCAAACATTCCACTGTCAGTGCAAACTAATGTTTCTGTAGGGTTTTCTGGCATACCAGTTGCTTGTCCGGTTTCTTCGCCGGTGCCTGTTTCTTTGGGTCCCTTTACGGACCACTGTCCATTCCTCTTGACTTCAAACTGTGGAGAGAATTTGCTGGGGTTAAATCTGTTGAAGAAATTAAATGCAGTAATTCATTGTTCCTCTGATGGAGTGCGACTGACGATTTCACCACAGCAACTTCCCAGTTCTCAGTTTCTGACTCGACCATTGCCTCCTGAGTTTAGTGTTGTCCCGGAATGTTTGTGGGCGGTTGACGACAATGATGTTGGGGTACTACAGGTTGAACCCGTTAAAATAGTTTTGAAACATGGAGTTAAACTACCACGCATTCCGCAATATAAAATATCAGTTGAGGGCGAGCGTGCTTTGAAGTGCATTGTCTCCGATTTTGTGCATCGAGGAGTGATCGAAGAGATTGCAGGTAGTTTATGTAACAGCCCGATTTTACCCGTGTACAAGAAAGGCAACAATGCAATCCCATTCCGTTTCATAATTGATCTATGTGCTATTAATAAAGTTGTCGCCCCCCAATTTCCAATTGTGCCTGATGTGACAACGATACTAGCGATGATCCCTGCTACAGCTACTCACTTTAGTGTTGTGGATCTGAAGAATGCTTTCTTCAGTATTCCTATACACAAGGATAGTAGATATTTGTTCACATTCACCTTGGGGGGACGTTCGTTCACATTTACTCGTGCACCTCAATGTTATAATGAAAGTCCAAGCATTTATAGTACGGCTTTGAAAGAGCAGCTTGACACCCTTGAATTTCCATCTACTTGTACACTGCTTCAGTATGTCGATGACTTGCTTTTAGCTGCAGATTCTGAAAGTGATTGTAAAGAAGGCACTGTATTGTTGCTTATTCATTTGGTTGAACATGGTCATAAAGCTTCGCTTAAGAAATTTCAATATTGTTGTCAGGAGGTCGCCTATTTAGGCTATCTCCTGTCAAAGGAGGGGAGAAGATTGACACCTGAAAGAATAAAACACATTTCTGGTATGTCTGTTCCAAATACACAGAAGGAAGTCAGAGCCTTAATAGGTATGGCTTCTTACTGTAGGCTGTGGATCCTGAACTTCTCACTAGTGATAAAACCGATGTTGACCTTGACGAAGAAGGGCATTTCTTCGCCGCTGCCATGGAAATCGGAACATCAACGATCATTTGAGCTTCTCAAAGCCGCGTTATGCTCTGCACCGGTTCTGGTTACTCTAAATTACAATAAGGCCTTTGTGTTGTTTGTGCATGAATGTGATGGATGTGCTTTGGCTGTGTTAACACAGGAACACGGAGGGAAGAATAGACTGTGTGGCTACTACTCTTCCGCCCTTGATCCTGTCGCATGCGCTTTGCTAAGATGTTTGCAAGCTGTCGCTGCTGCTGTCGCGTTTGTAAAACAGAGTGAAGGAATGGTCCTAGGCCATGATTTAACCCTGATGGTACCTCACTCTGTAGATGTCCTATTGAATAAAACCCAAACACAGCACCTCACCTCTGCACGGCTGACGAGGTATGAATTAACTTTGTTTGCCCCTCACATTCAAATTAAGAGGTGTTGTGTTCTTAATCCGGCTTAACTCCTACCTTTCCCGCAAAATACTGTTTGCGGTGACGAAGAATCACATGACTGCCTCTATACTACTGAACAGGAAACAAAGGGCAGGATAGACCTTATAGATACTCCTTTGGATAATGCGGAAGGGGAGCTGTTTTGTGATGGCTCCTGCTTCAAACATCCGGATGGTACATCTACAGCTGCTTATTCAGTCACTACATTGAGTACGGTTTTTGAAACTACGAGAATTCTGCATACCTCCGCGCAGGCCGCAGAGATTATAGCGTTGACCCGAGCATGTGAACTCTCCGAAGGGCGTACAGTAAATATATATACTGATAGCCAGTATGCCTTTGGGGTGGCTCACAACTTTGGGAGTCTCTGGTCGGAAAGAGGGTTCCTAACCTCACATGGGACCAAGATTCAGCATGGCCCCCTGATAGTGCAATTGCTCTCGGCACTCGCGCTCCCTAGTCAGTTAGCAATCATGAAATGTGCAGCGCATCGTAAGGTCATAGATGATGTGGGGAAAGGGAACGCTTTTGCTGACCAGATAGCCAGGCAAACGGCCACAGACCTTAATTCAGACATGTATGCTCTAAGACAAACAAGAGATGCCTATGTAATGGATGAGGGTATTGGGTCTGTACGAGATATCCAAGCTGATGCCACAATGGAAGAGTCTAAAAAGTGGGCCGAAGGGTTGGGGAAACTAGACGAAGATGGGTGTTGGGTGGATACATCTGAAAGGAAATGGTTGCTCCCTGATTCATATGTGCTGGCGATGGTTACGATGGCACACGGTCCTACGCATGTGTGTGCTCAGCAGATCACGAAAATGTTAGAACAAGTCTGGGTAAATGATAACATTTTGAAAATCGCGCAGCGCTATGTCCAAAATTGGATGATTTGCTTACAGCACAATGTGGGGAAGGGGACAGTAACTCCAAGGGGTAGTTTTGGGCCTCCTTCTGTTCCCTACGAGGTCATCCACTTTGATTTTATTGAGATGGAACGGTGTAACAATCTAAAATATGTCCTTGTGATCATTTGTGCTTTTAGTAAATGGGTTGAGGCTTTCCCCGTTAAGAATGCTACTGCCATAACCACTGCGAAGACTATGGTAAAGGAGTTCTTCCCACGATTTGGGCTGTCAAGAGTAATTTGGTCGGACAACGGTCCCCATTTTGTTGCAGAAGTAATTTTGCAGATATGCACAGCATTACACATTGAAAAGCGATTTCACTCGGCTAGACATCCTCAAAGTGCTGGGTTGGTAGAGAGACATAACGGTATCCTAAAGAATAAACTTGCTAAAACATGTGCCGGCACCAAACTGAAATGGCCGGACGCCTTACCTATTGTATTGTTAGCCATGCGTGCCACACCTCAAACTAAGACTGGGCTTTCTCCATTTGAGGTAGTGATGGGGAGACCTGCTAATATTTGGGGTCTTCCGAAGCCTAAAGCATTGAGAGAAGTTGAAAATGTATTGCTTGTGGACTACTGTAACCAGTTGACTAAAATCTGTATCTCATTTATCATCAGGTTCGATCAGCTTTACCTGTATGGTTTACGGGCCCAGGACACAATATTCCGCCTGGAAGTTGGGTCCTGGTGAAGGCCTACGAAAAGGTCTTCCTGCCTCGCGCCTCGCTGGCGGGGACCCTACCAGGTGCTGTTGGTCACCCAGACAGCAGTGCGGGTGGCTGGAAAGAAGCATTGAATCCACGCGACGCATGTCAAGAAACGTCCTCACCCGACGCCACACGTTACAGAAGAAGCAGAACCCCTCGCTGATGCTACAATCTCAGATCCTGGAGTAGCAAATAGCGCTGTGAGTATGTCGGAGAATCTCCCTGAGCCCGTGGAGCTTGGGGAACAGTCCATTTTGTCTCCACACTCTTTGGAAAGGTCACTTCCGGAAAACGTTGTTTCAAGTTCTGCGACTTCCGTCACCTCTGATACGTTGCTTCTCTCAGGAAGTGACGTTACCTTATTTCCGGATCAAACAGTACCGGGAACCACCAGGTACGACTTTCGACGACGAAAATAGAACTACGGCACGGGTTTTGCCTGTGCATCTGGAAAAGAAAAGAGTTATTGAGAGTTTTGTTCTTGCAAAAGAAAGTTTTGGAAAAGAAAGGGATTCTGCTGGCTAGGGTTGGGGAAGGACTAAGAAGTTGCGCGACCGTAGTGTCGCCAGCAACGAACATTGGGGTCGTCGATTGAGAAACTACGATGTCTGCCACCTCCACCGCTGCTGCTCGCATTGGACTTGTAAATAAGGGGGTGACCAACTCGGACAATGAACAATGTGCCTGGGCCCCGAAAAACGTATTGCTGTGTTGTGATGATAGTAATTGGAATTTGTATAGTTACTGCCGTGGGGCTCTGGTACTTTGAAGAAATGTATCCTCTAGAGCCTCTTCTGCCAATTGAAATTGTACCTACTGCTCTGACTCCCTCTGTACACCTTCATACTCTGTCACCTAGGGACTCCCAGCATAGACGAAAGTATCATAATAACACTTTAATGATAATAATGAATTCAACGCATGCCATTTTTAATAAGAGTAATTGCTGGATCTGCACCCATTTACCGCAGCATGGGAACAAGGGGCTAGGATGGTATATTCACCCTTTACCTTTAACGACTGCTTGCTATGCCTCTCTTAGAGCACTATTCTTTGGCCGTTGGAATGACAGCATCTCAGGGAACTTTGATGGAACTAATTTAAATTATTTTGAGAAACGTGAATTGACTCCCCTGGGATGGTCGCTTTTTGCAAATAGAAGTAAGCCTAATGTTGCTTCTATTAGGCCATCTGATAAACTGTCTCTTCCTTTCCAAACTCTAATTTCCTTTAAAATGGCTCCGATAGGGAATAAGGACGCCGTGCCTCCTTCCTACTCCATTAACCATAGCCCCGTTTCAGTCCCCTTCTGTGTACAAAGAAATGGCACTCGGTCAATGGGAGATTTTGAAGGTTGTGTGAACATTGTAAATTTGACCGGAGAGAACAGGCCTCTGTATGTAGGGGGGCCTGTCTATTTCGTTTGCGGTAATACAGCATTTCCCTGGTTGCCCAAGTATTGGCAGGGAACCTGTTCTTTAGGAATCCTGTTACCTGGGGTATTCATAGCTAGCACATTGGAAGTTTCTAAGGCTCGCCCACGGCGGGACGAGATTGGAGATACCCCTGGGCAAATATTGGGAGATATAACAAAATCAGTTTGCCATTTTGGGGACAGATAGCTAATTCTGAAAATATTAGGGGGCTAGCAAGAGTACTGGAGAGAACCATCAACCGGACCACGGATATACTCTACAATATGACACTGGAACAGAAAGCAATAAGATTGGTAGCGCTCCAAAACCGGATGGCATTAGATGTCATTCTGGCAGAACGTGGTGGACAATGTAAATTAGTGGGGTCCGCTTGTTGTGTTTTCGTACCAGATTCCTCACTGACAATTTTCAAAGCAATACAGAACTTGCACATCCTTAGTTCAGAAGTGCATGTCCCTGTGGGAGATTGGAGTCTTAGTACTTGGTTCTGGGATTCCCTACGATCCTGGGGTTGGAAGGTGCTTTCTGTCATACTGGTTATTTTGGGAATTCTGCTATTCCTTTGTTGCTGTATCCAATGTCTACCTAGTATATGTGCAATGCTAGGGGGATGTTGCGCTCAGGCGGTGAGCACGATAGGACATAAAGTGTATGCCCCAGATACAGCATCTAAAGAGTTTGTGTTGCAAGAGGTTCTGGTGAACGACCTAATGGCTATAGATATTACAGATAATGATTCAGGATGTATGGACGACAATGCATGGAGTTATTTACAAAGACATTAGAAATGGCATTAGCACTTGGCATAGGCCAAAAGGAGGGTTTGTCGGAATAGAAACAATATAATGCTTCCGATTGTAATAATTGCATGTGTATTGGCCTACGCCAAGTTGTCTAAACATCATGTGCGAACAAACTCCACGACAAGGTCTTGACCTTAGATAAATTAATGTAAGCCGCCATCTTGGATTAAACTGCCATTTTAGGTTCTTTTGTTATGTAGAAGTCACCCTGAACATCAAAATGGAGGCCAAATGACATTCTGAATAAGATTCTGACCGTTGTGACCTCCGTACAACTGAATAATTAATATGCCTGCAGGCCACTTGTCGGGGTCGCGAACAGAGACCTTGTCCTACTGTTGACCTATATGTAAATGTACTACTTATATCAGCGAAACTAATCGAAATGCATATATTAAAGGATTGACCTGGCAAGGAACCCTAAGACCAGATTTATATTTCGCAGAATGGTTAACCCGCAAGAGGGTTGGCCAAGGGCTGGACAAATTGTATAAAAGGCCCGGGTATTCCAATATGCGGTCTCTCACTAACACATCGAACCCTCGTTGAAGTTCGTTATGTTATACTGGGAGCCGAATAGCTATCCGTTTGTCAATTGACTTGGTAACTGTTGTAGCTTGAAATAAAGCACGTGTATGTTTCTTTGTAACCTGTGTTGGTGTGTTTCTTTTTGGGCTTCCCGGCCTCATATTATTGTTCTGTTTTCACACCCTGAATAATTAGCAAAACCAATGTAAATGTGCATTTGCTACTTTCACAGTTTGCACAAGAATCACTTCCAGTCTCAGAAGTAGTTCAAAGGTTTTAATTGAAAATAATTGTGGGGGCTAAGACCAGTCCTCTCACTATCTCATCTTACGTTGCATCGCCACCCTATCCCAGGGAGTCTCTTACCCCAGGTTAGTAAATACAGAAGATCGACTCCTACTGCGTATTTCTATCTTCTGGTAGTGGGGAGGATCTATAGGCAAAAAGCCTCATAAAGGTTAGCTCCCTCAGGGACTTCCTAACTCTCCCTACATTATGCAGAGGTAGGTGCACTACCGGGATTTGGGGAGTGTGCCTTACAAATAGCTTGTTGGATTCGATCTTCTTGCCTCCACCCCTGATGATACTTCCTCTTCCAGCACTCTACTGCTGCATTCTCCACACTCCTACTCCCCTCATTCACACCACTACTCTCACCTCCACACTACTAATCCCTCCTCCACACTACTACCCCCTCCACACTACTAATCCTTCCTACACACTACTACTCCCTCCACACTTCTAATCCTTCCTACACACTACTACCCCTCCACACTACTAATCCCTCCTCCACACTAGTACCCCCTCCACACTACTAATCCCTCCTCCACACTACTACCCCCTCCACACTACTAATCCTTCCTACACACTACTACCCCCTCCACACTACTAATCCTTCCTACACACTACTACCCCTCCACACTACAACTCCCTCCTCTACACTACTACTCCCTCCTCCACAGTACTACTCCCTTCTCCACACTACTACCCCCAGCTTATCCCTACAACTCCCAAACACCCTCATTTCACTCAATACCATAAACCTCACAGTCACTCCCTACACTTAGCTTTCTAAACACACTCACCCCATCAACACAGCCACACTCAGAGTAGTACCACTTTCACTCTCTAGCCAATACCTTCTCCAATAATTGCCTCCATAATCTTCTGCTCCTTCCTCCCTTCTGCTCGTCTCTTGGTCGCCCCCCACCTCCACATCTGCCTTCACCTGAATAACCCACTTTCTTCTGATTGCTTCCTGCTTATAACCCCCTCTCTCTGCTGGGATTGGCTCTCTCTCCCTGGCCAATCTGGCCGTGTGTTCCCCACCCGGGAGGTGTGTTTAAAGAAAAAGTCATAAGTATTGGGCTAAGCCCTGCCCACTTTTTCTGTGCAGGCCTGCTGCCTACTGGAGATGGCAGCCCAGAAAGACAAATAGTTGTGTTCATGTTCTGGGACCCTGTTCTGGGTCTCTCTAAAATAAGATTTCTGGGGGAGGGCAGGTACTTCTCCCCTTTTGATCCCCGGTGGTCTTGGTGGCTTGTGGGTTGTTGTGCGGGCTTGCTGGTATCGCTCGACTGCTCTACAAGGTCCTCTTGTCTGCCGCGTATGGAGGTGGCCTTGCCATGCGGCTTCCTCGTTCCATGTCGTGGAGCTCCCCAACCTTCTGTGCGCATCTGCATCAGTGTCTCCACTTCCCTCATTTTGTATGTATTTCTCTCTGCAGTCAATCGCTATTGCGGTCTGTCGCAATTCAGTTCTCTTCTCTGGGTTTGCACCTCGATGGGTTTTCTTGCTTTCTGGCTTGGGTGCTGAGCCTCTGAAAGCGACAGAAAGAAACTGGCAAACATCTGATTGTGGAGGCAAGTCTTGAGATAAGCGCGGTCAGCATATAAACATGCTGTATAAGGGTTGAGGGGGCAGTAATTGGGTCCCTCTCAACAGATCCTGCCCTAAGTTTAGGAGCTGCCTCTTGCAAAGGGTGGCTTTTATTCGTCCTCGACAAGGCCAGGGCATTGGCCATATAACACCCTCTTTTAAAAAAAGAAAATGAGGGGCAAGCAACCCCAACCACTTTTTTTTACTGTACTATTTTTGTTGTAAAAAAATGGGGCAAGCACCCCTTTTATGACTGTACCCCATACTCTTTTCAAATCGGTTTTGCCTTTTCCCCCGAAAAACTAAATTATATAAATGCAGCAATGCAAATGCATACCGATACAAATGGGCCAATGTAAAGGCTTTAGACTGGCCAAGAAGAAGCTAAAGAGGGTGATTAACTTTGTAGGCCAAGCAGGATCAGTGGGGGCTGTTAGGGAGAATTCTCTCTTTAGGCTGAATTTCCTAACCTAGTGAGTCCCCCAGCAGCTTTGCTGGATTTCTGGAGTTTGTTTTTTTCCATCCTGCCAAGAGTGAGACTCTTTTTCTCCCACTCTTGGACATGAATGTGTGTAATTCCTTTGAATGTCAATGTGTTCTATGGGCTATGGGGTCTTTTACTCCATAGGGTCTCATATGTTTTTCTATGTGTGTTACACCACACCCTACGTGCCGTAACCCTGGGGCGTCCTAGCGGACCTCCGTCATAGACTCCATACCCGGGGACTGACTACTGTCTCCCCGGGCATGTAAAGTCACCATTGGCTTTACTAGACCTACATTTACTAACAGAACTAGTACAAACCATCCTATTGTGGACGTACTAGTAGGGGTAATTCGATTACTCCTGGGTCTGTTATTCGAGGGGGAACTGTCCCGTCCCCCCTCGTCGAGTTTTGGCTGGTGGCAGTGGAAACTACTTGTTATGTTCGACCTCGAATATAACCCTATGGGATTCTTCCCATTGTTGGAGATTGATACTTTTTCTCGTTAGTCTCTAACATACCACCGGTCTACTTATCTTAAATAAGTCTATCGGATGGTATTTTCTGCCAGAACTCGGTTTTTAAAATGGCGTCTGTGTTCGTCTCTGTGACTCCTAAACCAAAGGTTGGGCCCTTTGTTCCACTTTTGGCAGGCCTCTGTACAGAGACCCTCCAAAGTGGTGCCATTCTGTCTGGGTTACCACAGAGGTGTGGGAGGGGGTTTAGGCACCCTGGACCGAGTTGCCTTGCCAACTCCGGTCGCACTCTGGTGTGATTGGCCCAAGTAGTGAGCCTCCCCGCTCACCACTTAGCGTGTGTTGATTGACAGCTAGGCTGAATGAATGGGGGTTTTCTGCATAAAAGCAGGGCTTTTGGGACTGGATCTTCAGAAGTCGCCACAGGACCTAAGAATCCAACGAGGGTAAAGCTGAGCCGACCTGCAACGACGACACCTCCGGTGGAGCCCTGCTGAACCGACTCACCACTTCCCGACGACAGAGGAGATCTCCCTGCCGGAGAGTCTCTACCCCTGACTGGTGGGAACAACCAGTCCCCTTTGCTTTTTCTTCGCCCAGGACGCAGTGGTCGAATTGCCCGTGCAGAGCACCTCGGCAACCGGATAGCAACTATCCCTGTACCGCAACCAAAAGGTGGTGCCTTGTGACGGAGCACTCCGCGGCTGGTCTCTTCCCTGGTGGTGCACCGGACTTCACTTTTCTTCGACGACGAGATCCTCTCTACTCTTGGCAAAGACCCGATGTGCATCCACCACCAGGAACAACTGCCCCCGCCAGAGCTGTCTCTCCACAATCAAGGTACTGTGTCCGCCTGGCTTCCCTTGTTGCCGGATAGAGTGAGGTGTCTTAATCCTCGCCTCTCCATAGGGTCGCCTCCAAGCTTTCTCTAGCGTACTGTTCTGAACTGGTTCAATCTTCCAATAACAATTTGCTACACAGACTCGAACGCATTTCCACAAAGAGACTTTTTGGGACATATCGCCTTGCCTCTCTCCGAGTGGGCCTGGCCTCTGAACTTTATGATCTATTGTGGTTCTTGTCTTCTTGCCTTGCATTTGTCCCGTGAAGTATTGAACTGTGTTGATTTCGTAACCTACTTATTTTTCTCTCCCATCCTAACGAATACTAGAGTGCCATCTAGGTGGCAGCATACACCTCTGTCTGCAAATAAGTGATGCTGGTAAAACCTAGACTTGTCGAACTATTGTTAGGGGGATTGATCTTTTGATTCGTAGAGTAATTGTAATTGAATTATTTGCCGTGATAGTGTCAGAGTGTTTTCTATAGATGTTCCGTTATAAATAAATACATTTATATCTTTACACTGAAGCCTTGTACGTGTTTGCTTGTCTTACTGTGAAGAATTGCCCTATATTGGATACTCCACATACTGCTTAACTCTTCTTGAGAGAAGTCTGACTGCTCAGCCACAGCTACCAAGTGAATCTGTGTGGTACAGACTGCTACCAAGTGGGTTTACTGCCAAACACCTGTAGTCCTAAATCTTTTGCAGTGGTCCCAGAGGGAACTGCACAGGTTTCCGCCTAACACTGGTGTACAGCAGTGGGATTTGTATCGAGTATACAGTTTAGAGTGCTTTTCGACACTTTAGGATAACTAACCGCAAAGCTTAGCACTAAAAAGCAACTTTCAAAAACATGTCTATGATAGAAGCTTACAGTCAAGAATCCTTGTCAGGTGAAAATACTGAGAGTTTGCGAGCTCTCTGTAGGCAAGAGGATCTTTCTGTAAGAGGCAAGAAATTAGAACTAATAGAGAGATTGCTGGCGAACCAAAGTCTGGGTACTGGTTCAGAGGAACCAATTTCTCCAGCAAATGTAGATAACAGTGATGGTGTTGATCTAAATCATAATTGTGATGATAGTGATGAAGAGGCTGAAGAGGAAGGAGAGTCTAACGAAACTGACTCCCCTGCTCCTCTACCTACCTTACCCGCTGTACCTACGGGGCCCATACCAGGTCCCACAAGTAACCCTGCTTATTTTGAACTCGAAAAAATGAAGCTCGAATTAGAATACAAACGGTTCTTGGCTCAATCTGAACGAAACCAAGAGCTCGAGTTCAGACGGATGAATGCCCAGGCTGAGCAGAAGCAAGCTGCGTTAAGACTCAGGGAAATAGAACTTAATCACGAGTTAGAGATTAAAAAGTTGTCTATGGAAAATGCTTCTCTCTCCTCTGGTTCCTCTAGGAGCTCCAGTCCCAAAAGACCCCGGATGCCGAAGGAATTAGTGGGTATGTATGAATTGAGATTGGATGTGTTGGATTGGTTAAAACTGTTTGAGTACAATCATGGGCTCCAGGACATCACCGGGAACGATTTACTTCCCTGGTTGTTCTCTAGGCTCCCTCCTGTTGCGACTGATGTGGTAATGGAATTGGGGGAGGCGGATAAGATGGATTACGAAAGTGTGAAACTAGCTTTGATAGCTAGATTCGGGAAGACCCCTTCCCAGTATCTTAAGAGGTTTAGAACCCTCAAAAAGCATGATGGTACCCCTTGGGCTACCTGGGTGAGTGAAGGGTTGAAATACTTAGAGGGATGGATTAAGGGTTACAAAGTGAACACTTTTGAGGGTATGAAGAATCTTTTTATGTTGGAGTCGATTTATGATGCCTGTTCTCCTGAGCTCAGACAGCACTTGGCTGATTCGAAGGAATTAGATTCCCGGAAGCTGGCGAAGGCTGCTGACTTGTGGGTTGCCAACAGGGCTACTCACAAGGATTCTGGGGCAACTCAGAAAAAGGACGAGGGAAAACAGCCTAAAAAAGACTCAAAAGAGAATTCTAATAACTCAAATTCCAAAGAGGGCCCCAAACAAAACCAGAAGGGTAAACCACAAGGAAAACCGCAGCAGAATAGTGTTTCTTCTGGTGTAAAACCGGAAGGAGGCCAGAACAAGCCACCATTCCAGAAAGCATTCGGTAAATGCTTTGTTTGTTGCTCGTTTGACCACGTGAAAGGAGATCCCAGATGTAAGGGTAAACCTTCAGGGGTCCAGCTTGTCTCCTTAGCCTTCGCTCCAGAGGAGGAAGTCCAAATGGCAAGTGGAAACTTTCTACTGCTAGCTGACGAACCCATTGGAGTCTCAGCCAGCATTTCTTTAGTATCTCTGGGGTTGTGGGAACAACAGAATTTAGATGTCTATAATTCTATCCCCGATAATACTAAAGAGTATTATAAGGACAGTGTCCAGGTGAATGGTCAGGAGACGCCTGCCATTAGGGACACTGGGGCCAGCATAACTGTGGTGGATAAATCGTTTTTTCAGGCTGAGGATGTTGCTAAAGCACCCAAACGCCTCACCAAGTTAGCTGGAGGGCCTGTGCAGATGCTTCCCCAATTACCAGTTCTCATCCAGTGTAACGACATGATTGTAAAGATACCTGTCAGCATACAGAGTGAGGTACCAGGACGCGTACTGTTGGGTAACGATTTGAAAACTCTCGGAGTTGTATCGCATACTCCCAGACCTCCTAGTAAACGGTTACAGGAGCTAACCAGACCCGCAAGAGAGAGGACCATGCGCGGTACTCTCCAGGAGATGATGAAGAGAGAAATCACTCCTGCTCCACTGGAATTATCGGCTGCTGTCTCAAAGAAAACAGAAGCGAAAGGGAAACCTAAGACTTCTACCCCGAAACCCGCAGCCGGCATTTCAGTGCAGCCAACACGGACTTCCCCGCGGTTGTCCAAAGTTACACCCGTAACTCCACCTCCAGCTGAGGCTGAGAGGGAGGTACAACCCTGTGTGGTAGAATTAGACTCTGAGGAAGAGCTAATAGAAGGCCAGGAACTCATTGGAGATCTGGATCCTGTTGACCATCCTGAGCTGCAGTCTTTACTGGCAGAAGGTGGACCCAGCAGGGCAGACTTCAGTAAGGGACAGAGAGAATGTCCAACTCTGGAAGGTCTTCGCCACCAGGCAGAAGCTCAGGCTGAAGGGCAAGAGCCTGGGAAATACAGGTTGCACTGGGAAGATGGCCTCTTCTACAGTGAACCGACCGAGTCTGCACCTGGAGACTACAAGCGACTTGTAGTACCCCAAGAGAACAGACCACAGTTCTTGCAGTTAGCCCACGAGATTCCTTTGGCTGGTCACTTGAGTTTCAAGAAGACTAAGGAAAGGCTCTCGCTCTACTTCTATTGGCCAAAGAGGGGGGCCGAAGTGGAAAAACACTGCAGGAGCTGCCAGACCTCTGGTAAGGTTGGCTCCAAGAATGTGGCACCTTTAGTGCCTCTCCCAGTTGTGGGAGTCCCATTTGAGAGAGTAGGGATTGACATTGTTGGTCCCCTTGATCCTCCAACCTCCTCAGGCAACAGGTTTATACTTGTTGTAGTAGACCATGCTACTAGGTATCGTGAGGCAATTCCTATGAGGACTGTTACAGCTCCGGCTGTGGCTAAGGCCCTCCTTGGTATTTTTACTAGGGTCGGGTTTCCTAAGGAAGTAATCTCTGACAGGGGGTCAAACTTTATGTCCCACTACATGAAAGCCATGTGGAAAACCTGTGGAGTTACTTACAAGTTCTCAACAGCTTACCACCCACAAACCAATGGGTTGGTAGAACGGTTCAACCAAACCATGAAGAGCATGATAGGTGCTTTAGAAGAACCCCTTAAGCGTAAGTGGGACCTTCTACTGCCATGCCTTCTCTTTGCTTATAGAGAAGTCCCTCAGGAGGGAGTAGGTTACTCTCCCTTCGAACTTCTCTATGGTCATCCCGTCAGAGGTCCATTGGCCCTGATTAAGGAGGGGTTGGAGAGTGCTCCTTCCCCCAAGCCAGTCAGAGTGACTGACTACGTGATAGGTCTCCCGAGGAGAATGTCACACATGATGACGGAAGCAAGCGATAACTTGAAAGCGGGACAAGCATTGGTCAAGCACTGGCATGATCAAAAGGCTATCATGGTTGAGTTCGCTCAAGACCAGCTCATTCTCGTTATGATCCCAACAAGGCAGAGGGCCTTGCAAGACAAGTGGATGGGACCCTTCAGAGTTGTGGGTAAACTCGGAGAGGTCAACTATCTGGTGGACTTGGGCAATCCCAAGGAGGCTCCGACAGTCTTCCACACCAACCGACTCAATGCGTATGTCTCAAGACCCGATGTAGGAGTGTTGCTTCTAGCATCATCGGAGGAAGAAGAAGAGAGTGAAGCTCTTCCGGATCTCCTCAGAGGCTTACCTTTAGACGAAAAAATGGAAGGAGTAAATCTCTCCTCCAATCTGACACCCGAGCAACAAGAAGAGTGCAAATCTATGTTGAATCAGTTTGCCTCTCTGTTCTTGCTTTCGCCAGGCTTGACCCCTTGGGGCCAGCACGACATACTCACTGGTGACTGTCTGCCGGTCAAAAGCAGAGGATACAGAATGTCAGAAAACGTACAAACCCACATCAAAGGTGAGGTCAGCAAGATGCTCGATCTCGGGGTAATAGAGCCCTCTACTAGTCCATGGTCTAGCCCAGTTGTGTTAGTACCAAAGGCCGGATCTAAAGAGCTTAGATTCTGCGTGGATTATAGAGCTCTTAATGCAGTCACCAAGACTGATGCCCACCCTTTGCCAAGAACAGATGAGTTGGTGGATAAACTTGGCGCCGCCAAGTTCCTCAGCACATTTGACTTGACGTCAGGCTATTGGCAAATAGCCCTGACAGACCATGCCAAGGAGAAAACTGCATTTTCTACCCCCTTTGGCTTATACCAGTTTAAGGTAATGCCTTTCGGATTGAAGAATGCACCTGCTACGTTTCAACGGATGGTAAACCAGGTTCTGAACGGGATGGAGGACTTCTGCATGGCATACTTGGATGACATCGCAGTGTTCAGCAATTCCTGGGAAGAACATGTAACCAACCTGCGAGATGTTTTGCAGGCTCTTGGACGAGCCAATCTGACCATCGAGGCGAGTAAATGCCAAATTGGACAGAGTAAGGTAGTCTATCTTGGACATGAGGTAGGAGGTGGAGAAATAAGGCCTTTGCTCAGTAAGATTGAAGCTGTGCAAAATTGGACAACACCTACTACTCAAACCCAAGTGAGAGCCTTCCTAGGCCTCACTGGGTACTACAGGAATTTCATAGAGAACTATGGGACCATAGCTTCTCCACTGAATGTCATCTCCTCGCCCCAATTTCCTAAGAAGGTTAGATGGAACGAGGAGTGCAATCAGGCTTTTGAAAACCTGAAAAAGGCTCTTTGCCAAGCCCCAGTACTCAGAGCTCCTGATTACCGCCAACACTTCATTGTGCAGACAGATGCTTCAAATGTAGGAATAGGTGGCGTACTCAGTCAACTGGATGGGAAAGGTAGGGAGCACCCTGTTTGCTTCATCAGCCGCAAGCTGAAGGATCCTGAAACAAGGTGGGCAACAATCGAAAGAGAGTGCTTTGCTATCGTGTGGGCTCTGAAGAAGTTTAGGCCGTACTTGTATGGTTCTACTTTTGTCATTCAGACTGACCACCAACCCTTGAGATGGTTAATGCAAATGAAAGGGGAAAACCCAAAACTATTGAGATGGTCGATCTGCCTGCAAGGGTTTGATTTCACCATTGAGCACAGGTCAGGGTGTCACCACCAAAATGCTGATGGTCTCTCTAGGATGTATGTCATCGACTAGAGGTATGAGATTCATCCAGGAGGGGATTAAATCCTCCTGTCCCTTAGTCTGGGGGGGGGTGGCGAGTGTTAGGGTGAATTCTCTGTTTAGGCTGAATTTCCTCACCTAGTGAGTCCCCCAGCAGCTTTGCTGGATTTCTGGAGTTTGTTTTTTTCCATCCTGCCAAGAGTGAGACTCTTTTTCTCCCACTCTTGGACATGAATGTGTGTAATTCCTTTGAATGTCAATGTGTTCTATGGGCTATGGGGTCTTTTACTCCATAGGGTCTCATATGTTTTTCTATGTGTGTTACACCACACCCTACGTGCCGTAACCCTGGGGCGTCCTAGCGGACCTCCGTCATAGACTCCATACCCGGGGACTGACTACTGTCTCCCCGGGCATGTAAAGTCACCATTGGCTTTACTAGACCTACATTTACTAACAGAACTAGTACAAACCATCCTATTGTGGACGTACTAGTAGGGGTAATTCGATTACTCCTGGGTCTGTTATTCGAGGGGGAACTGTCCCGTCCCCCCTCGTCGAGTTTTGGCTGGTGGCAGTGGAAACTACTTGTTATGTTCGACCTCGAATATAACCCTATGGGATTCTTCCCATTGTTGGAGATTGATACTTTTTCTCGTTAGTCTCTAACATACCACCGGTCTACTTATCTTAAATAAGTCTATCGGATGGTATTTTCTGCCAGAACTCGGTTTTTAAAATGGCGTCTGTGTTCGTCTCTGTGACTCCTAAACCAAAGGTTGAGCCCTTTGTTCCACTTTTGGCGGGCCTCTGTACAGAGACCCTCCAAAGTGGTGCCATTCTGTCTGGGTTACCATAGGGGTGTGGGAGGGGGTTTAGGCACCCTGGACCGAGTTGCCTTGCCAACTCCGGTCGCACTCTGGTGTGATTGGCCCAAGTGGTGAGCCTCCCTGCTCACGACTTAGCGTGTGTTGATTGACAGCTAGGCTGAATGAATGGGGGTTTTCTGCATAAAAGCAGGGCTTTTGGGACTGGATCTTCAGAAGTCGCCACAGGACCTAAGAATCCGACGAGGGTAAAGCTGAGCTGACCTGCAACGACGACACCTCCGGTGGAGCCCTGCTGAACCGACTCACCACTTCCCGACGACAGAGGAGATCTCCCTGCCGGAGAGTCTCTTCCCCTGACTGGTGGGAACAACCAGTCCCCTTTGCTTTTTCTTCGCCCAGGACGCAGTGGTCGAATTGCCCGTGCAGAGCACCTCGGCAACCGGATAGCCACTACCCCTGTACTGTGACCAAAAGGTGGTGCTTTGAGACGGAGCACTCCGCGGCTGGTCTCTTCCCTGGTGGTGCACCGGACTTCACTTTTCTTCGACGACGAGATCATCTCTACTCTTGGCAAAGACCCGACGTGCATCCACCACCAGGAACAACTGCCCCCGCCGGAGCTGTCTCTCCACAATCAAGGTACTGTGTCCGCCTGGCTTCCCTTGTTGCCGGATAGAGTGAGGTGTCTTAATCCTCGCCTCTCCATAGGGTCGCCTCCAAGCTTTCTCTAGCGTACTGTTCTGAACTGGTTCAATCTTCCAATAACAATTTGCTACACAGACTCGAACGCATTTCCACAAAGAGACTTTTTGGGACATATCACCTTGCCTCTCTCCGAGTGGGCCTGGCCTCTGAACTTTATGATCTATTGTGGTTCTTGTCTTCTTGCCTTGCATTTGTCCCGTGAAGTATTGAACTGTGTTGATTTCGTAACCTACTTATTTTTCTCTCCCGTCCTAACGAATACTAGAGTGCCATCTAGGTGGCAGCATACACCTCTGTCTGCAAATAAGTGATGCTGGTAAAACCTAGACTTGTCGAACTATTGTTAGGGGGATTGATCTTTTGATTCGTAGAGTAATTGTAATTGAATTATTTGCCGTGACAGTGTCAGAGTGTTTTCTATAGATGTTCCGTTATAAATAAATACCTTTATATCTTTACACTGAAGCCTTGTACGTGTGTGCTTGTCTTACTGTGAAGAATTGCCCTATATTGTATACTCCACATACTGCTTAACTCTTCTTGAGAGAAGTCTGACTGCTCAGCCACAGCTACCAAGTGAATCGGTGTGGTACAGACTGCTACCAAGTGGGTTTACTGCCAAACACCTGTAGTCTTAAATCTTTTGCAGTGGTCCCAGAGGGAACTGCACAGGTTTCCGCCTAACAGGGGCAGTTCATGGAAGTCGAGGAGGTGCATCCATCCCCCCGCCCCACTAAAGAACGTTTTCATTCTGTCTAATTAGGTCATAGTATTTATGGAAAAGGAAAAGAGAAAAAGGACCCAACAATGTTTGTTTAAAAGGCATTTAAAACATATTTGCCTATTCCTTAACGGCATCAGCCTTTAGCATGTATGTACAGGTGCAGGGAATCAAGCTTGTTCGGAAACATTAGGGGTGTGGCAGACGAAGGTCGGAGGGTGGAGCCAGGCGGATATGATGACCCCAAGGAGCTGTAATCATTGATTAGGTCCGTGACAGAAGACAGCGGTGGAGCAAAGCTGCATAATGGAGAACCTGAGCACAGAGTAATGTAGGGCGCTGGTCTTTTGGGGAGTGGGGTCCAATTTGGCTCCAGCAAAATCACAAAGGTAGGCATTCTTGTACTTATCCCTAGCTTATTAGGACTGGCAAAAATTGAGATATGTTGTGCCTAAGCTCTACTGGTCTTTATCAGGTGACTACTGCGCCTTGACTTCTCATGGTAGCCACATCCTTTGTTCAAAGCCAGTCTAATCCTTTGAACCCTTAAGCTGCACAGTGTTCCTCCTAAGCTGCACAGTGTCTCTCCTAAACTGCACAGTGTTTCTCCTAAACTGCACAGTGCTCCTCCTAAGCTGCACAGTGTTTCTCCTAAGCTGCACAGTGTTCCTCCGAAGCTGCACAGTGTTCCTCCGAAGCTGCACAGTGTTCCTCCGAAGCTGCACAGTGTTCCTCCGAAGCTGCACAGTGTTCCTCCTAAGCTGGTAAGTGTTCCTCCTAAGCTGGTAAGTGTTCCTCCTAAGCTGGCAAGTGTTCCTCCTAAGCTGCCCAGTCTTCCTCCTAAACTGCACAGTGTTCCTCCTAAACTGCCCAGCTGCCCAGTGTTCCTCCTACGCTGCCCTGTGTTCCTCCTACGCTGCCCTGTGTTCCTCCTACGCTGCCCTGTGTTCCTCCTAAGCTGTGCAGTGTTCCTCCTAAGCTGTGCAGTGTTCCTCCTAAGCAGTGCAGTGTTCCTCCTAAGCTGCCCAGTGTTCCTCCTAAGCTGCACAGTGTTCCTTATAAACTGCACAGTGTTCTTCCTAAACAGCACAGTGTTCCTCCTAAGCTGCCCAGTGTTCCTCCTAAGCTGCCCAGTGTTCCTCCTAAACTGCACAGTGTTCCTCCTAAACTGCACAGTGTTCCTTATAAGCTGCGCAGTGTTCTTCCTAAACTACACAGTGTTCCTTATGAGCTGCACAGTGTTTCTCCTAAGCTGCCCAGTGTTTTTCCTAAACTGCCCAGTGTTCCTCCTAAGCGGCCCAGTGTTCCTCCTAAGCTGCCCAGTGTTCCGCCTTAGTAGTGCAGTGCTCCTCCTAAGCTGCCCAGTGTTCCTCCTAAGCTGCCCAGTGTTCCTCCTTAGTAGTGCAGTGTTCCCCCTAAGCTGCAGTGTTCCTCCTAAGCTGCACACTGTTCTTCCTATTTCCTTTGTTCAGGTGTCCCCATTCATGTTCATACCCAGCTTGATGTTTCCTCAGTATAAATAGCCAGTTGACCTCCTAAGCTGCCCCGTGTTCCTCCTAAACTGCACAGTGTTCCTCATAAGCTGCACAGTGTTCTTCCTAAACTACACAGTGTTCCTTATAAGCTGCACAGTGTTTCTCCTAAGCTGCCCAGTGTTTTTCCTAAACTGCCCAGTGTTCCTCCTAAGCGGCCCATGTTCCTCCTAAGCTGCCCAGTGTTCCTCCTTAGTAGTGCAGTGCTCCTCCTAAGCTGCCCAGTGTTCCTCCTAAGCTGCACAGTGTTCCTCCTAAGCTGCCCAGTGTTCCTCCTTAGTAGTGCAGTGTTCCCCCTAAGCTGCAGTGTTCCTCCTAAGCTGCACACTGTTCTTCCTATTTCCTTTGTCCAGGTGTCCCCATTCATGTTCACACCCAGCTTGATGTTTCCTCAGTATAAATAGCCAGTTGACCTAAAGCTAATTTCAGGTGGACAATACCTGCCATAATGTTCGTTTCCCTTACTTTATGTTTTCTCAACATAACCCATAGTAAAACAGAAACCATCCAGCGATCCAAGTAATGCCAACACGTTCAGTGGTGGCTCATTGTAAACACATTTGCAGCCCTCTGACGTACAATGGCTCCAACATGGCTCGTACACTGAGACTGTATTTTCATAACAAACTGGACCACTCAAAAAGGCAGAATATATTGTTTATCTCTTTATTACGTTATGGCTGATATTGTGTGTCTTAGTTGAACCGGGGCGTTCTTTCTGTTCAAACTCTTTTGCTCCTCCTGATTAGCGTTGCGCCGCCTACGGTCAAAGTCTGAAAGACAAAAAGTTGATATTTGAGTGGCATTGAATCTTTGGTGTGTCTCGGATCTCTTGAAGTGCCAGAGGCAGGTCATGCCCCACTCCCACACCTTGCTCCCCCTTCTCCCCCACAGCACCAGCATCATTAGAACCATCCCTGGAGAAGAAAGAGATGCTCCCCTGAGTGCGTTAGAGAACCGGCTCTACCTTGAAGCTTCAGGTTGGAGCTAGTTCACGGTTGCAATAAGTGCCGAAAGTGGCCCTCCTATCGCTCTGTCCGGTACCCCTCTGTCCATAAGAATCGTCTTCTGACCAATATTTATGGAATATATTTATTTACACTGCATGAAACATTATAACAGTGGGTATTTGGTAAGCAGTTTTGGCAGAAGATGGCAGCTAGGATGAGGCGGGGTGGAATCACCAAATATAATTGGGGTAATTTCCACGTCCGTGAGCGGATATGCCTGAAACTAGGCGGATATATCTGGCCTGTATATTAGCGAAGCGCCGAATGCCCATGGCATGGAAGTCCCCCAACAGTCTGCAGATAGAATGCTGGTGGAACCACCGGAGGCGATGGTCCCTGGTCTGTGGTATGGTATTGAGCAGTGAGTAGAGGGATGAGAGAGGGGAGCGATAATGGGACAGCCTGGAATGCACTGCTGCAGAGGATGTTTTACCCGTCGGACGATACTCCCCCATGAAGTACTGGAATTTTGGCTATGACCCCGGTGGAATAGGGAATGCATGCCTCGAATAGAGGGAAGTGGACATCGAGGAGAGATAAGGTAACCAGCAGTAATGAGGGCCAGAACCCTCAATGGCTCTGTTGAAGATGATTTTACGGTGCCCCATGGAGGATGTGAAGCAAGCTGTTGTTTAAATTGTTAGTTGGTTGGAGCTATGTCGAGGGTGATCTGTCGCATGAAGCCAGGAAATGTGAATGGTGATATGATACTGTAATTTATACTGAGGTTAAATGTGAAATAAAAAGAGACTTAATAATAAAAATTAAAAATTAAAAAAAGTGGGCATTTGGTGAGCCATTATAAACAATGGGTCAGCAGAGGGCCCTAACCACTGTAACAAAGGATTGATGTTTCGCACACAGTATTCGGCTTGAACTTGAATGCTCAGCGTCTCTCTAAGCCAACATTCCATCAGAGCAAGCATTTCTCACTGCAAGGGTCTGAACACCATCTCCAACTGTTTTCTGTTGTTTCAGAGTTTTTTCCACCCATTGTTATGATGTGCCATATTACAATGGCATCACAGTCCAGGGGAGGGCTGTTCCATGTGTTATCGTCCCTTACCCTCGTTATGCACCCCTGGCGTCTCCTGGGGCCCATAACTCGGGTGTGGGATTATAACACCTGTTGCAGCCCTCCTCCCCTGGGCTGCTATGCCTCACTGTAATACTACAATAACTTCAGCTACCTAACTCTCTTGGGTTAGGATACTCCTGATGTGAGTCCTAGCCTGATGAAAGAAATCACATCAGACGTTACCTCATAATTTATGACTGTCAATTTCTGGCATCACAATGGTTGCTCTGGTTCCTTCCCTTCACTGAGATGCTATTAGATGGTTTGACCCGGGAGGATAGCTAAGGGGCAACGTGCTCGCCTTGGAAGCAAGACGACACGGAGCAACACTGGTTCAATCCCGGGGTCCACACTTAGAAACCTCTGGGTATTAAGCGCGTTATAAATACCCTATCTTATCATATCATATCACACGCGCAATCTAGTGCTTTGTGTGGCAGCACCCCAGGGTAGCCCATTGTTAAGAGTGCTCATCCACACCCTAAGAGTGTTGGGTGGGAGCTCTGAACTTAATGCGGGCTGCACGAGGAACACATTGGTTGGCTTTGGAAGAGGCGTGGCACCAGATATTTTCAGTCGGAGGGTTAAGCATCAATTGAAGAATTTGGAGGAAGGGGCGAAGCATGACACCAGAAAATGTGTGGGAGTAGGACTAAGCATGTGATCAATAATTTGGTGCATGGGTTAAAGAATGGAATCAGGGAATTTGCAAGAGTGGGGTTTGCGCATGCCACCAAATACAGAGAACGCGGATAAGGCGAGGATTTAGTTAGTTGAGTTGAGTACATACATCAAGAATTAAGTATAACACAATGGACTTTTGAGGGGGGCTAATAAAGGATCGCACTAACATTAAAGCATGTAGGGGGTAGGGCTGGGGTGAGCATGAGACCGAATATTTCTGGGGTGGGGAATGATGACATCAGGCATTTATTGGGGCTGGGTGAAGCATGACAGCCGGTACCCTTTGGCAGCATCGAACAAGGTATTGTGGGATGGGTGGAGGCTGGCTCCATTGGTTTAGATAGAAGGTGAGAGCACGGCGCAAGACATTGTGGTCTGGAAAGGGTAATGCAGAGGGAGCGGAAGAATGGGATCTATGCGTTTTCACCGCTAACAAACATCATTGGGTGAACGACATTTGATTTTACCCACTAAATATCCTTCCCAACATATTTTAGACCTGGTGGCATTATAACAACAAACTCCAGTCCTAGAATACGTGGGGAAAGTGTTGGATAAAGGCTGGAAAAAAATATTGGTTACCAAACAATGTTTGTTTCAGCGCTCAAAACACTGCATACCGGAAGCATGAGATCAGAGATTTGGGAAAGGGCCATCTAGTGCAAACTGGACAGAGACCTAAAATCAATGGAACATGGACACGAAAAGTTTGAAAGTCAACTCAGGTCTCTATGAATGTGTTAAAGCAGGCAGGCGTGGAGGAGTTTCAGTTCAGTTGGTTGGGTGCGTGGAAAGAGAAGATTAACTAGAGGTTTCTGAATAGGAGCCATAGGAAGACAAGACAAACAATCTTACTAGGCCTTGTGTCATTCATATCGTGCAAGTGCGACAGCACAAAAAGCAGGGGAAGGGAGAGGGAGACGTGCAGGGGAGAGCTGGGGAGAAGTGCAGTCAGGGCAGCAATGCTCTGAGTAAGTGCTGCCAGTGCAGCACGGCTCTGGGTAAGTGCAGGGACGCAGGTGACTGTAGAGGTCACAGTTACAGCCCCTAAGTGCACGGTAGGCCAGGAGGCAGTGCAGGAGAGACTGATCATGGAGGAGCCTGGCACCCAGTGAGACTCTGAGGGTAGCCAGCAACCAGCCGGCGTAGCAAACAGGTAGGTCAGCAGTGGAGGGAGAGAGAGAAAGTGGAGGAGAAAAGGAAGGTCTTGAGCTGTTTCCGGAACTTCAGGTGGTCCGTCTCAATTTTGAGAGGGGCAGGGAGGCTATTCCAGTAGGAGGCACCTGCAGAGGAGAGAGATCTTCCCCCACTCTCTGCCTGAATAAGCATCTGACCCTTCGAGAGTCGGAGGTAGCTGAGCAAAGGGCTCAAGAATGAAGGTATTTGGGAAGCGAGAGTTGGATATAGTGTGGGCCCCGGATCCAGAAAGCCTTGTGGATGATGCAGAGGGTGTTGAACCACTGGTTTGCCACCGGTTTGCCATGAAAGTCCTTAATTCCCCTATTGATTATTTTACCTTTAATTCTTTGTAATCTAGAGATCCGTGAGTTGTACATGTGTGTACCTGAATAGACAGATCACTCACCTCCACCATTTCGTTGCCTTTAACTTCTTGGATATGAGAAAATTGGTCCGTCTTTGACACTAGCTTCCCACCTTCCAAGACAACCGTACACTGGAAGCAGAGACAAGAAGACATTGGTATATTCAGAGGGTGGGCTTATCATATTGATTTCTTAGATCATTTGCTATTTTGTGAGTTTTTTTCAAAATGTCACATGCCAACTTTGGAAGCGGATTAGTTTTCAAATCACTGAACTACAGCTGTCTTGTCACCCCTAAATCTGCCCAACTCTGTGCCCACAAACTAAGCAATGTAGCTTGATTTCTAAATGTGGTGTATAATATCTTGCCAAACAGGCACCCTAAGTCTGCTAGTCATCTACCAGCCGAATTACAAAAGGCAGATCCCCACAAGATCATTGCCTCTCCCTCTCGAGCTCTGTCCCACCCTCCTTTGCTTCAAACCTGACAGAGCAATGGGTGGTGCTTCTCCAGGAGCCATGCCATCCCTAGCTCGAGACGAAACTGGCAGGCAAGTATAAAACTATGAAGCTGGTCTTCTCTTGCTTTGCTGCTGTCTACTGCAACAGCATCCCGGTGTCAATCTGGACTGTGCCGTTGCTCATGCAGTTTAGGAAGGAATTCAGGACGTTACTCTTCACTCAATACGTAGGTGCCACCTAGGCTCTTTGCATTCCTGCTTCATATCTCCACTCCATAGCTGGAACATTCCATGCCAATTATTGAAACTCCTCCCCCGTTGCCTCATATGTTACCCTCAATGATGTGTACAGTGCTCTGTTGGTTCCAAGCTAGGTTTGTGCTATATATAAGCCCACATCCAAAAACAAATGGTGGCTTATCTTCTCCAATACATCAATGGCTCTTAATACATAGTTCTCATCTTCAGACTATGCTCTTTTCCCCCATACCTCTCCCACTTCTACTGTTAAACTCTCAATAATAAAATAACTAATTGATTCATAAGGGCCATGAGTATAAACGTAAGCCTTACAGTCCCTGCCACCACCTCAGACTCTTTTCCCTCAATCAATTACTTTTCCTGGTTTAACTAAGATCAGAACTAGCACATTAATTCATAGTTCAAGCAATTACTCTGGAACGTTCTTGATCTAAAGAGTCTGGGTCTAGCTAACAAGGAACACTTTAAGGAACAGCTGAAGAATAGGCTATTCAGACAACAACAGAGATGTTTCTGGTCCATTGATATTACCAAGAAATGTATGGTAGTTACATTCTTTGGAAATGCCAAAATGTAGCATAACATCATATTTCCTGAACTTGCTCGATGTAGCAATATAGTTTTGAATCAATTAGAATTAGTTGTTCCCCTGAACAGCTGACTCCTGAATGGATTCCGATCCAGACTTAAATTAACCCATTCATGAACTGAATCGATTCAAGCCAATTCATATAACAATAAACTATTGGTTTGATTCCTTTCAAATTGATTTGAATCTGAATAAAACCAACACATTTCTACAATCGGAAATCAAATCAAACAATTGAAACAAAACCAAAATAAAAAGGAAATCAAAATAAGTGAAGAGAAAGCAGAAAAAGCTGCCAAAGGTTCGAGGTGTTGGCGAGGCCAGTCTCTAGTCAGTGCCCACATATTTTCAATTACTTCAGGAATGAGCTTCAATTGGTTTGGATTGTGTGTGTCAATTTGAAGGCCCATTGCTTATATAGGTTAGAATTTGCTACTTCCATGCTTATCGGTGTTCTATTACCCGTTACCCTAGTGAAAGCGATCTTTCAGATTTTGGGGCCTTACCAGCTTAATTCCTTTGACATATCTCTTTTCCAGGGAGAATTTCCTAACGCACTGAAAATCAGCTAAGAGCACTTTCCAAACAATCCCTGTTTTATTGTGTAAAATCGTAGAGAATGGTGTAACATTACAATTGAATATATTCACATCCCAAAATAACTTACTAGAACACTGCAGAGAAATCGCTATTTTCCTTGTTGTAGACCATGCATTGCACATTTTTGATAATGTCTCCAGGTCCTACTGGACCTCTCTTCAGCTTTTGGTGTAGCTGATCATCAGAAGTTTCTCCACACTATCACGCTTTGGCATAGACATAACTTTCCTCATATGGTTTTCCTCATTCCTCCCCAAACAAAATTCTACAATTAAACATTGAAAACTAAATCTCCTTTCTCGTTCACATTTTCGTTTGTCCAAGGGCACAGTCTGTCTCTCCTTATTGCTTACCAATATACAAGGAACATTTAAGTGCTTTGACCAAAAACAAAAAGCTATGCATTCACCAGTATTTGGAAAATACTAAGAGCAACCTCGAAATAAGTGCAGAAGAAGACACCCTGCAAATCAGAGTCTGCCTCAGAGAAATCCACCAATGGATGACCAAGCACTTTCTTAGACTTAACCCTCAAAAAAATAGGTTTACTTCTCGCAGTGTCACCCTCCAAATTCCCCAACCAGAAATGGATGTCTGTCATCTTGGAAATGGCTTGCACATTAGTATCCAATGCTAAAACAAATATGGCTTAATGCTAGCCAATAAACCTAATATTGACATTAAGCTTACCTACTCTGTGAAAGGCTCTCAGTTACAACTTTGTATGCTGAAGAACATTAACCACTTATTTCTTTCCTAATGTACACCTTTGATCTTTGGTACGAGCCTTCATTATCTCTAGGAAAATGTAAATGTCCTGCAAGGGGGCCTTCCTAAAAATGCCTGGATCCCTAGAACACTGTTCGGCATATGGCAGCCCCCCTGATCTCAAGCCCTCATCATTTTGATAACCTAATTCAGCCCCTCATTTTCTTTCATTGGGTCCCGATTGAAGCCTGATTCACAGTCAAACTGGTACATATGATATACAAGGCCCCTGATATAAATCCCCAAATTTACTTGTCTAGCAAAATCACAATCTGGGAAGGGAGCGAAGTTCTCCAGACCAAAGAGAACATTTGCATTGAAACCTCACTGTAAAGATACAGACGTGTTATCATTCCTTCTCGGATGGAACCACAAAGATTTGCAATTCCCTACCCCGCATCATCACCAAGAAACCTGCTTCTCGTCCTACCAAAATAACCCTCTTGACCTTTTTGTAGTCCTAAAACTATTTTTTAACTGAATCACCTTTATCTTTCCTCCTCACTCAAGCTGTACTTTCATGAGTGTAATCTTACAATAATCGTCCAGAGGTCCTGTGATCCCCCACTTCCCTACCACTTTTGTTGAATACCACAATTTCTAATCATAATATTCAATAACAGACTTACACAGTCAGTATATTTGCCATTGTAATTATATTCCTCCTTTTACAACGCTCCTTAATATCCTCTATTCCCTCCCGGATGTTGTTAGACCCTAACTTACATTCTGTCAACCCACCTTTATCTGCCATCATTCATATGGAGTTCTACACAACACCTCATTCCTTTAACACTACTTCCCTACCATTCCCCATCCATGTTGATTCCCTCCTAATGCTGGTCCTGACTGCCAATGAAAGCAGTTAACCGGCAGCCTTTTACTGGACATTTGCCCTTCTCCTGAAGTCTACTAACTTCAGTAATATTGAACATTTGGCTTCCTCTCACTGACCCCAGTCCCTCTTTCTCTAGATGAGGTGCATATGCTCACCCACCTCTCTCATTCCTCTTCCCTTTGTCATGTTAGATCTCCACTTTCCGGCCCCCCCCATCTACACTACCCCAACCCATTCATGTCCTTTCTTAATTGACTGTTTTCATTTTGTTTTTTAACGTTGTTAAATGCGTCGTAAAATGATCAGTGTCTAGTCAGTGATTTATAAAACAACATAAATACATAGAAGGGGCGTTTCCTTTCTATACAAATAAAACATGTTGTTCCTAGTGTTATTGTTTTAGCTTCTGGCCTATTTCACAATGCACACCTCTTTCCATCAATTTTATCTTAAGTTCGCCTTCCATTTTGTGACTTGTCTTCCATCCCTGAAAAATGAAGTGTTTCAAGATCCCAAGAGGATAGGAAGTCACCGTTTTAGTCGCTATTAAACAAAATACGACAAGCATAATTATTTGTGTGCTTGCACAATTCTGCGTAGGGTTGTTCTCTTTCATATGATGCCTTCTTCAGGCTTTTGATGGATTATGTGAGACTTGCCCCATGCAGCTAATGCATTTGGTATCACATAAAGTTGTCCAGAGGCCTTATGCCAACCAATTCTTAGGTTCCTGCCCTACCACATTAAGGCAGTAGTTTAATATAGGGGTCACCAGTCTGCGATTTCACCACAAGTAATATTGCGAATGGTGCATTTTTTCCATCCTTCAGTGAATCAATAGTGGACATATCCAGGGAAAATGGAACTGCTTAGTGATGAGGATAACTTTCATACAGTGAATGCAAATATTCAAATATTTCGATTTAAATACAAGTATGGATCAAAAGAGGCTGGACTCTTTTTAGGTTTGTGTATGTGATGCAAATCATATCTCTACTTCGTCATAGATTTCATAATACTCTTTTTCTGTGATCCAAATACTGCCACATAGGGTAATTGAGACAGAAAGATAAACGTTATTTTCCCCCATCACACAACTTTAGTAAATCTTTCAAGGAGATACCATACCTTGATTTTCTTTCCACCCATGGATGTGATTTCAGCCTCTTTTCCGATAGTAAATGAGTTTGTTACAGACTGTTTTGGTGTTTTGGATGTGACGACAAAGTTGTCTCCATTCTGCTGGATTTCGATAATGGGGTTAATGTCTTTGGCCACATTGATGATGTCCTCTGGCAAGCCTACGGAGAAGGTAGAAAGCGGATCATTGGGTTGCGTGTATAGTTACACTTTATTCCTCCATGGCATTTCATTACGTGTAAAAAGTTGAAGCACAGATTCATATGTGTATTAGTTGAAAAATATGTTGAATTCATCCAAAAGCCAATTGGGAAGATTTGGACTTAAAATGTATACTACTGGCAAATGGTGAACTGCTCTGATTAGCCAAATATAATCACAGTGAAAAAAAGACAGAAACAAAATCAATTTTTTACAAAAGGAAACCAATTAGAGTTTTTAAAAGGGATTCTCAAATAAAAAACAATCAAACTGTATATTTGAAAATATATTCTTCAACAAATTAATCAGTTTGTTAAAATAAATCAAATCAATTGCTGACAAAATACATTGATTAGGTGTATAAATGATCTTGTCATGTAACTTAATAAAGTCACAAAAAAAGATTCAATTTGTCAATCACAATCCACAGTTTGCTTTCTGGAGAGACAGTGACATTATTGACTTTCCAAACCGATTTTATTTTTTGCCATTCATGGGATAAGCGTTTTCCCATTCCTACTGAATTCCAATTGTTGGAAGAAAAAATGTGTAAATATATCAAAGTTTGTTTGTAAATTATACAAAGCTTGTATACAAAACAATTTTGGAAACATTTTTATGCATCCAGTTTAGTTTATGTTAATTTGAAACCTGCGATCTGCAGAAGAAAGAAATACCAACAGAGATAGTGCTTGGACACCAAATCTTGGCACTTAGCACTACAGAATTAATTTTTTTGTCCATGTATTTTTATTGCATACTTTCATTTAAACAATTCAGTACAAATATCAGACTAACAATAACTATACAAAACATAAAAAATAATAAGAATATTTACATTGATCATAACCTCTTCATCTTCTCTCACCATGTTGGCTCCCTAAAATATAATATCCTACTTTTTTCGGGCATAACATGCCATCTCTGACATTCAGACTCCTTAATTTATATCCCTCATTGGCCATTTCAGGTATTAGAGTAGAGACAGACCAAAATTCCCTCATTGTTTCCCCATCACGTTCCCTTTTCTTCTATATCTTGCTCCATTTTTAGGGCTTTTCAACATAAACAGGCTTCTCCCACTAATAACTGCATGTTATCATTGCACATTGTTCTGGTGGTATGAATACCTCTAAGACTATTGTCCCAACATATTTCAGTGATGTCTTTAACCCATTTCATCCCTCTACCTCTCTCCTCTCCTCTGGGCATTATGTAAACATTTCTTTCATGAACGTAATTGTGGTGGGGTCCCGATGAAGTGGCAAGAAGGAAATGACATAGATGGAAGAAAGAGAGTAATAGGAAGAAGAATAAAGGGTGTGGTTGTTCTACTAGTACATCCCTCTCTTGTGTCCTTGTCTCCTGTTTCTCGTACTGTCCTCTCCAACCATTTTTGTGCTACCGCTATTACCCCCGCTCTGAGCATTGCCGCCCACATCCTAGGAAGTCTGTAGTGCCCATATTGCAAGGGGGGTATCGAACATTGTTAACAGGGGTTCTTTTTCCAGGCACTCTCCTGTGATTTCTTTAATCCAGCTCAGGAACCCAGTCCAGTATATCTGGATATACAGGAATTCCCACCACTTGTGGAAATAAGTTCCCAAGCTACCACAACCCCTTGGACATTTGGTGGAGCACCCAAGGGATATTCTAGATATTTTAACTGCAGCAAAACACCATCTTTTCAGTATTTTAAAAATGTATGTGATTCTTTTGGTGGACAGGTCCCCATGAAATGTAATGTTGTAGATCTTTGTCCATAGTTTCTCTGGTAAGGCATCCTCTAGGTCTTTCTCTCATTATTCCTTGAATCTGAGAACTTCCCGGGGGCTACTAGGTAGGATTGCCTTATAGAATTTTGATACTATAACACTCCTGCTTTCCTGGTTCTCCTTGGCCTCTCAGCAACATTGGACTCTCTAGACCACCAGACACTAACTGACAATCTACATGGCTGCATGGGTATCATTGTTAGCTGGATTAAACCATACCTTGCTAATCACCACAAAATTGTACATGTTGGTGGAGTCCCACAAGGATCCATCCTCTCCCTGTGATGTTCAATCTTTACATGGAGCTGCTTAGAACCCTCCTCGCTCCACACAACATCCACATCTACCAATACGCAGATGACACACATATCTACCTCAAGATATCCTCCATAGAAGACACCCACAGGCTCATGACTGCCTCCCATTGATCCAGTCATGGATGTCCAGTACTTACCTGAAATACAACCCCTCCAAGACTGAATTCCTACTACTGACCAACAACACTGAACAACCGGACATCCAGAAATAAATGGCTTTCTGCCATGCACCTTGATGGCTTCACGCCCCAGCTGGCCACCTGCACCAAGTACCTCGGTTTCGATATCGACAGACACCTCTTCTTAAAAGAGTACATAGCAAGGATTATACAAACGGCTTGGTACCAACTTTGTCTCCTGCAGAAAATATCAAACCCTTCAATCCAGAAAACCACTTCAGATCTGCTGTGCAAGTCTTGGACCTCTCCCACCTGAATGGTGCCAATGCACGTTTGGAAGGCCTTCTGGCCACTAGCCTGGCTCCCCTGAGATGTGTCCTGCATGCTGCAACATGTCTCATCAAAATGATTCCGCAAATTTGACGTCACTCCAATCCCCATCGAACTGCAATGGCACTTGCCACAAGCCTGTATCATCTTCAAATCCTGCTGCATCATCTACAAGGCTGTCACACTGAAGTCCCCAAGCAACCTCATGGAGAAACTCAGCATCTCTGGAGGCCTACGATTATTCAAAAGAACATGTGCAGGCTTGAACTCCACCAGTGCAGGGAGGAAAGAAACAGAAGATAGGCCTTCTCCATCTACGCCCCAAGACTCTGGAACCTCCTCCCCATCAACATCTGACATTACTCCTCATTTCAAAAGTTCAGGAAGGAGTTCAAGCCCCTCCTCTTCAAGGAATGGCTCCTCCATAACACCTAGGTCCATAGGCCAACCACTCCCCACCATATCTGACAATGGATGATCTGATCCCCATTGTTCCCTCCCCTGGGTACTTGCAGATCCATTGCTGACAATTGCCCTCCCTCCCCTTTTGTTAGATTCCCACTCCCTTGTTTCTCTGCTCCCTAACCATCTTCTTCCCCCTATTATTGTAAAGCACTCTGTTGCTTCACAAAGGTAGGTACATCCTCAATAAATACCCTAATGATAATATGCTCTCCACCTGTGTGAGCTTGTATGCTACCCTATCTTTCATTCACCTTTTACGATAGTCCCTTTAATTCTTAAGTACTAAGACATTGAATTTTCTAACATCTCCAAGCAAGTCCATGACTTGTTCATATTCCCTGAATTTAGCCTCTATGAATAGCTGATCTACTTGCTCTAATCCGGTGTCTGGCCATTTATGAGCTGCCACTCCCCCTTCCATTCCCAAGTCTATTGGGCACCCCAAGAGAGAGCTCATAGGTGATGGCCAAGAGGACAAATACTTATTTCTACTGTGCTCCTTGCAAATGTCCCAAATAATTCGCAGCACTGGGTGCTTCTAAGTGTTAACAGCACTTTTCTAACCGGAGTCCATAGGTAAATTAACTTTTTTCGGGTATGAAACACAGTCTTCCAAAAATGTGTGATATGTTATAAACTTGTCTGTCATGTGCTCCAGAAATATTCTGGGTTGAATAGCTCTAAAATATGCCTCCAGATCGGGGAGTCCATGGCCTCCTTTCTCCTTAGGTAGTGAGAGCAATTCTCTACATACCTGAGCCTTCTTTCGACTGCATGTAAATGTGTTTATTTCCTAATTGATTACTCTGATGAAGCTGTCTGGGACCTTCACCTAGAGCATTGTGAAGAGAATTACCAAACTTGGTAACCAATTCATTTGTACACCTTTAATCATTACCATGTTACTGTTAGCTTGTTCATCCTGTCAAAGCGTCCATCACTGATCTCAAAATGGATTCATAATTGTGGTCATAGAGTTGTATAAGGCTTTTTGGTATCAATATCACTAGATATCTTATCTTTTCTTTCTCCAACTTCATTCTTCCAAGTCTCCCTTGTATCCTTAATCCACCTATTCACCTGCCACCAGGTACACATATGACGCTGCCCGATTGATCTTAAGCTCTGCCAGCTTTCCATACTCCAGTAACTCCTCTCGTAGGTGTCTGAGAGAGCTTTCTGCATTTTTTAGGTAGAGCAAGATATCATCCGCAAATAGAGACATCTTAAATTCCACTTCTTCACTCACTCAACCTTTTATTTCCCTATTTTTACTGATTGCCACTACCAAGGGTTCTATCACCAGCATGAATTTCTATCACTAGCATGAAAAGTAGCCGCAAGAGGCTGCAACCCTGGCATGTCCATCCGAACAATTGAAATTTGCCTAATGTCATACCATTTACTTGGACTTTGGCCTTTGGTTCTTTGTAAATGGCCCTAATCAAGTCCTTAAATTACTTCATATACCTACGCTTTCCAGGACTACTCTCAGGAAGGGCCATTCAACCCAATTGAAGGCCTTTTCCACATTCAGAGAGGCCAGGCAGGGTCCAAATTCATCTCCTGGGCCAGGATAATGATATTCAAAGTTTTCCTAATTTTATCCACCCCTTGCCTCCACTGAATAAAACCTTCCTTGTCTCCATGGACCAACGAGGGGAGCAATCTTTTGAATCTATTACATGTTTAGGGCCACATTTAATAGGGAAATTGGTCTATGTGACTCACATACCTGGAAATCTTTACCCTCCTGGGGTATCCTGGTAATCCGCATGTTTAAAATCATCTTTGGAAGGGCATGTCCATCTAGGATCTCTTTAAACAGACTTACGAGGAAAGGGGTTAAGAAGGTCTGGAAAACTTTGTAAAATCGTATTGTATACGAATCTTCTCATGGATCATTTCCGCTAGGCATATGCTGTATTTCCCTGATGATCCCCTCCAGAGAGATAAGGCTATCCATGCTTAAGCTTTCCACTAGGTTCAGGGGGTACAGGTTTATATATGGCTGACCTCCCTGGAGGTCTGATTTGTATAGCTGTTCAAAGAAGCACTTATACTCACTAACTATCTCCTGTTTATTTCATAACACTTGCTCCCCCAGTCTTCACAGGCTCCCAATTGCCCTCAAGCTTCTTTCTTTTCTGAACCTGCAAAGCTAAAAGTGTGCTAGGTTTCCCCCCTTTTTCCTATTTTTCCCTTATGAATCTGAGGTTGCATTACATCTCTTGGAACATAAGGTCATTTAACTTTGCCTGTCTTTCAGCATGGATTGTATTCCACTAATCACCCCTCTCATCTCCGATGCTCTGAACTTCCATGCCCTATTTCTGGTTGAACCCAATGAAATCAACTTCCCCTTACTGCAGCCTTCAGAGTTTCCCATACTGTGGCTGCATACACCCCTCAATTATTGTTGAATTCTATTTATTCTCGTAATTTATTTCCAATAATATCTACCGTTCCTCTTTCCTTTAGAAGAACATTGTTACAAATGTATCTACGCTTCTGATTGCGATTCATCATGTCACCGAAGCCTGCACTTACTAAATTATTAGCCGCCCAAACCATATCATGCATTCACATTTCCACTAGTCGGGGCGTAGGCATGGATTCCACGAGTATGAGGTCAACGCGAGCGATGGAATCATGGACCTGTGAGTGGAAGGTAAACTCTGTATCCTCTAGCCTACGTAGTATCCATGCCCGCCTTCAGACCATACCAATGGTACCTAAGGCGCTATATAAATGCAAAGTAACATAACATAACATATATCATGCCTGGGCATTTATTCACTTCATTAAACGTTGCTGCTTTCACGGCTGTCCCACTACACCACTGAATCTATCTTTTGCGGATTCTAACACTATATTGAAGTCCAAACATACAATCAGAGCCCCCTCTTCAAAGCGGCCCAGAACATGGTTCACCTCTACCCAATACTGGACTTACCCCATGTTTGGAGAGTAGATAGAGGCCTGTGATTGATCATGCCGGACATTGCCCCTTCAAGAAGATGCCCCTTCCCCCCGCATCCCTTTCCACCTGGCTTGTCACAAACGCACATCCGGCTTCTATAAATATGGCTACTTCTGCCTACCTGCTGTCCCCAGATGCCAAGTATACTTTGCTAAATTCTTTCTGCCTGATGGCGGGTTCATTCCCTGTCTCCCGGACACACAAGATATCTCATTTCTGTTTCTTGAAATCTCTTTTTAATAGGGAGAGTTTTGTTGGGGAGTTTAAAGTGACTGTACCCCCAGTTGAATTGTATCTCCTTCCTCCATCTCCCCTTGGTGCAATCTACTCCCCCCCTGTTATGATCCCCATAGCTGGCTTTTCTTTTAACCTGGTTGGCAGGACTGAGGACACCAACGTGGACACCAAAAGACACTTAACCATACATAACAACGAAGAAAACGAAGAAAGAAATACATAAACGGATACTCGTGATAGAGATCCTAATCGTATACGCCCAGCTCGTTCCAACTTCCCCCAATTGGCCCTACTGCTTGTACTAAAATAATGATCGACGCCGCCTATCTCCGGGAACCTACTCCCTTATATAGACACCTTTGGGCCCACTGTCCAGGGTCCAGCAAACCTGTACAAAAGTTCTTTCATATTTACATCCTGAATAGATCAATCAGCTCAATCCTTACATATTTTACTGACTCCTCCAAACTTTGCAAACTTTGCAACCCTTGCAACTTTCTGAAACCCCCCACCCTCCTTCGCAAGTTTATATGTCTCACTAGGCTCCTTCCCCTTTTCTTGCTCCCTTCTTGTATGTCTCTATTACAATTATTTTTACACTTCATTTTTGCCCCTTTTTTCTTTTCCCCTTCTTCTGTTCTTTTTTCCTCTCTGTATAGCTTGGACTCCCTTTCCTCTTCTTTTCTTTTTCTCTCCCACTTTATTTCCCTTTTCCCACCTCCCCCTATTTTCCTTTCCTTTCTTGTTTTTATCCCCTCTGCCTTCCTTCCCAGCCCTTTCTATTTCTCTATTTCCCCTCCTAACCCTCCTCTTTTTCTGTACCTCTACCCTCCTCTTTACTTTTTCCCGTCCCCTCTTTACTTTTTCCCCTCTTTTTCTCCTTCTCTCCCCTCTTTTTTCACTCGTTCCCTGTCTTCTCTCTTTTGCCACTTGTTTCCTTTTCTTCCCCCTCTTCCTCTCCCTTTTCCCTCCTCTTGCCCACTCATTCCCTTTCTCTCCCACCTCTCCCCTTCCTCATTCCACCTCTTTCTTTCTTCGCCATCCCGATATTTCCTTTTTCCTTTTTCCTCACTTACCACATTTCATCTCCTTCTCCACACCCTCGGGTGTCTAGCCGGACACAGGCAGCGGCTCCTGCCACGTGGCCCGAATCCTGGGGGACGGGACCACAATTAGGGATGTAACGGTATTACGGTATACCGTTAAAGATACCGTGAACCAATGAATTGAACAATAATAACCGTCACATTGTTTATACCGGTATACCGTTCATACCGTTAAGTGTGCTTTTCAATCTGATTTGGAAAGGCTGCAGTAAGCAAGTGCTGCACAGTCTTGGTCTTGCACTGTTGGATGTGCCGTCTGCCAAGTAGTTTCAGTTTGAGCAGTTTTTAATGCCATTCCATAAACCACACGTGCCTGACACAAAATCAATATGTTAGCAATAGGAAGAAAATATACACTGCCAAGAAGGAAAACAGTTTGCTTTTTTTTTAATTTATATTTTTTTTTTTAAGCGCTCACACAGCCCGCGGGCATCGCGGCGCTGTTAAAGAAATTGTTTTTGTTTATTTAGTTGCGTAATTGTTTTTGTCTTATTTGCATATTTATAATGCGCTTAAACACCCAGAGGTTTCTAAGTGCGAACCCGGGGATCGAACCTGTGTTGCTTCGTGTCGTCTTGCTTTCAAGGCGCGCACGTTGCCGCTGAGCTATCCTCCCGGGACTTTGGGTTGGTGGCTTTGGGGTTTATATATTTACAATGGATAATGTTTTCTAAACATATGACAATGGGGGATTTCCCTGGTTCTATCATTGAATTTCCATATAATAAGTCACACTGCGAAATTTACTAATCTCTGTGGGTATTCCCTGCTGCCATACCAAAGGGTAACATGTCCGTGATTACTGAACACCTTTTGGGCCGGAAGTAAACTAAAGGCTGTAATGTAAAGAGAGAGTGCGTGTGCATGCGCACAAGCGTATACTACAATCAGACTCCATTGATCTGTGGCATGCAGGTTATCAAGATGGCAACATGTTCATCTTCACCAGTAGCCAGTGGGGGAGCTAAAAGCCTAAATGACCACTTAAGAAAAGCTATTCAGTTTGCTTTGCCAGTCGCAGCAGGGCTCGCCCCCCCTCCTCCTCCTCTCCACACGTGTGTTTGTGTTTGGTGGAAGCAAGGGGTGGCATTTCAGTGGAAAGTATGTTGAAAAGCCCAATTCTGGCCCTGGGTGCCTGGTTTTGTTTGTGATGAATAATCTGACAATTTATGACCTTTTAGAAAATATTTGTTAAGATTAGTTAACTCCACCTGCTATACCGCGATAACCATAATATACCGTCATTTGGCAAGAAGGTTATTGTACCGTCATAAAACTAATACCGTGACACCCCTAACCACAATAGGGCTTTCACTAGGTTTCCCTACTTGCTCCACCTCTGGGGCTGCTCTCCCACATCCTCACGAGGGCCCGCCCTCTGGTGCGCTGGCTCTCTGAACTGGGGGCTCGGTCCTGGATGTGGGCGGGGCTTCTGTGATGTGGTATGTCTCTGGGTTTCTGATTTTGAAATGTAGGCAGGTATACCCAGAGCTCAGGGTTGAAGCCATGCCCGCAGGCCTCACCCATGGGCCAGCTCGGCGATAGGAGGCTGGTGGTCTCTTTCCTTTGGCTAGTCGCGTGGTTCCAAGGTGATGGACACCAAGTCATGCTTTTTTCCCCTCCTTTCCGGGGTTCTCTTTTCGGGCTCTTGGTGGTGGCAGTGTGCATTTAGCACACCGTGGTCATATTGGGGTTCATGGGGGGAGGTGGTTTATTACCACCCTTCATGCAGTTTACTAGGCCACGGGACTCCAGAGATCTCCTATCGAGCTGCCATCTACTTAGTCCCCCAAGAATTCTATTTTTAAAGATATTCCCACAAAATGACCCACTTTCCTCATGTCATGTGGAATATCCATATACGGAAAGTATGTTTTTGCATTCAAATCAAGTTTAACTGATTGATGTGAATGCCCTGGCACAAATGAATGTGAGTACAATTGTGCTGGTAGTAACTTACTGCTCTTCCAACATTTAGCACTTTGCCAGGCATTACTGCTGGTGGTATTGCTATTACGTGTCAGAGACATGGAAATACTACTGCTGGTAAAGTCTCTGAGTTACTCATCACTCTTACACGGATTTAGGGACCTCGTCTGATGTACACTACAGGTAGTGGGGGGTAGTTTTGTTTTTACCCTATTTTGGAACTGCTAATAACTGATCTTATTTCCGATGCAAACTACCACCATTTTGAGGTTTTATTGGGATTACTAATGTCAGTAATCTGATTTCTCTTTCCATAAAGGGCATTATTTGACCTCTCATGGTAAATTTAATTTTATTCAATTGTTTTTTTTAAAACGCGCCCAATACCATACCTGAGTTTGGTTTCTAAGCGGGTGTCCATACCTGAGTTCGGGTTTCTAAGGGTTCCTAAGCGTGTGTCCATACGGTTTCTAAGCTGCTTCCGAGAGCGGTGCCTCTGTGCTATCCTCCATTCATACAACTTATCAACAACATTAATGAGAAAGCCTTTTCTGTAATTGAGCTTCTGGAGTTTAACTGCCTGACCCAAACAAGTGCTCTTATTTCTTAGCCTAATCTTATTGAGCGATGTCAACATGAATTCTAGTGATAATGTCGCCTGGAAAAAGTCGCCAGGTAGGCAAGTTTTTCTCATGACCCCTAACATACTTTCCTCAAATATTGTAGGAGGGGTATAATGTTATTTTATAAGCTCCCCTTGTAGAATATTTGGGGAAAGTGTTTGATTTTAATGAGGGTGCATTTTTGGGGAAATGTCGCCCCCCCTAGCGCCCATTTCCCAGGCCACTTAATCACTGGACACCGTCAAATTCTGTTAATTTGCTGATAAAATTGAATGGAGGTTGTGCCCTTCCATTGAAGTGGAATAGACAGATCAGCGTTGTCATCCTCACGTTATTTTTCCCAAACATGGCTTGAACTACGACTCCCATGATCCCTCACCATCTATGTTGGCTAGGTCTAATGGGAGTTGTAGGCCAAAACGTGGTGAGCCAAACTTTAGAGACCCTTTTCCTAAAGCTGGAAAGCTGCCTCAAACAGAAAAGCCTCCTTAATTCTGTACATATACTGAATTTCTGATCCTTCTATATATCCTGTTGGCCAAATCGTGGATCAGAGTGGCAGTAAAGTTTGGGGGTTATGGAATACTGCTTCCATAAGACATGCATTGGAAATTCAGGGCTCGAAATTGAGCTTGGATAAGCAGGAGCTAAAAGCAGCTCCTGGGTATCCAGCATTAACCAGTGACCAGGAGCTACCACTGGGTAACGATGAGCTAGTACATAGCGTTCCGCAAATGTAACTTCCAGATAAGATGCAAACATATAATTGTGTCCTTTATTTATGAACCCTTATGCTTTAAATAGTGTATAGATATGTCCTAATGTTTACTTTTAGATTGTCCCAAATGCACGTAGTTATATTCACATAGGTGTGTTTGTTCAGCGTCCATTGGCCTGGGGAAGTAGCTCCTGGTATCTATTGCTGTCAAACGAATCAGGCTAAATAGCTCCCTGCTCCCCTCAATTTCGAACCATGAAATCAGATATTAACAAAATAATAAGGGCCATTCCAATGTTTATGCCCTGTATCACCTGTCTCAGAGGAAAGGGAAACGATTAAATAAGATGGCCGCTGGATTTCTCTTTCACACCCCACCTAAGCCACTGGATGGGATCACTCTGAGTATGGAAACGCATGCTGCAGGGAATTCTAGGCAGTAATTGCTCATTGGGAGGGTCTCTAGTTCTCATTGCCCTCAGCACAGTGAGAACTCCAATTCCCATTGCCATTATTGCTACACTGTTAGCAGGTATTCATACACACACACACATGATGTTCTCTGGTTCCCATTGGCCACAATGCTGCACTTGTATCCATACTGACAAGATTGAAGAACTACATTTCCCACTGTCCTCATTGCTAGACTATGTATGTATTTATTTGGCTTTTTATAACGCATCTAATACCGTACCTGAGTTTGGTTTCTAAGTGCAGAAGTGCAGATCTGAGAATCGAACCTCTGTTGCTGTGCGTGCTTCCAACATCAGTGCGTTGCCCCTGTGCTATCCTCCATTCACATATTCATACATGCGCACAAGGTGGTTTCTGGTTCCAGTTGCCCTCAATGCTGGGCTGTTTGCGGGTATTCGTACATGCACACAGTATGGTCTCTGGTTTCCATTGCCCACGAAGCTGCACTCATATAATACTGACACACTTGGAGAACTACAGTTCAATTGCCCTCAATGCTGGACTGTTCGCAGGTATTCCCACATGTGCACAAGGGGGTCTCTGGTTCCAATTGCCCTCAATGATGGACTGTTTGCAGGTATTCATAGATACGCGCAAGGTGCTTTCTGGTTCCAATGAACCTCAATGCTGGACTGTATGTAAAAATTCATACATGTGCACTGCACACAAGGTGGCCTTTGGTTCCAATTGCCTTCAATGCTGGACTGTTTGCAGGTATTCATACATGCACACAGGATGGTCTCTGCTTTCCATTACCCTCAATCCTGGACTGTTTGCAGGTATTCATAGATGCGCACAAGCTGGTCTCTGTTTTCCATTACCCTCAATCCTGGACTGTTTGCAGGTATTCATAGATGCGCACAAGCTGGTCTCTGTTTTCCATTACCCTCAATGCTGGACTGTTTTCAGGTATTCATACATGCACACAGGATGGTCTCTGTTTTCCATTACCCTCAATGCTGGACTGTTTTCAGGTATTCACACATGCGCACAAGGTGGTCTTTGGTTCCAATTGCCCTCAATGCTGGACTGTTTTCAGGTATTCATACATGCACACAGGATGGTCTCTGGTTTCTATTGCCCACAATGCAGCACTCGTGTTGGTACTGCCACACTTCAAGAACTAACATTCCCCTTGCACTCAATGCTGGACTGTTTCCAGATATTCATACATGTGCACAAGGTGGTCTTTGGTTCCAATTGCCCTCAATGCTGGACTGTTTGCAGGCATTCATACATGCGCACAAGGTGCTTTCTGGTTGCAATCACTGTCAATGCTGGACTGTTTCCAGATATTCATACATGTGCACAAGGTGGTCTTTGGTTCCAATTGCCCTCAATGCTGGACTGTTTGCAGGCATTCATACATGCGCACAAGGTGCTTTCTGGTTGCAATCACTGTCAATGCTGGACTGTTTACAGGTATTCACACATGCGCACAGGATGGTCTCTGGTTCCCATTGCCCACAATGCTGCACTTATATCGATGAGGACACGCTTGGAGAACCACAATTCCTATTGCCCTCATTGCTGGACTGTTTGCAGGTATTCATAGATGCGCACACAGTGGTTTCTGGTTCCACTTGCACACAATGCTGCACTCATATTGATACTGACACGCTTGGAGAACCACAATTCCTATTGCCCTCATTGCTGGACTGTTTGCAGGTATTCATAGATGCGCACACAGTCGTTTCTGGTTCCACTTGCACACAATGCTGCACTCATATTGATACTGACATGCTTGGAGAACTACAGTTCCCATTGCCATCAATGCTGGACTGTTTGCAGGCATTCATACATGCGCACAAGGTGCTTTCTGGTTGCAATTACTGTCAATGCTGGACTGTTTGCAGGTATTCACACATGCGCACAAGGTGGTCTTTGGTTCCAATTACTCTCAATGCTGGACTGTTTACAGGTATTCATACATGCACACAGGATGGTCTCTGGTTCCCATTGCCCTGAATGCTCCACTCATATCGAAGCTGACATGCTTGGAGATCTACAGTTCCCATTTCCCTGAATGCTGGACTGTTTGGAGGCATTCATACATGCGCACAAGGTGCTTTCTGGTTCCTATTACTGTCAATGCTGGGCTGTTTGCAGGCATTGATACATGCGCACAAGGTGGTCTCTGGTTCCCATTGCCCTGAAGTGTGAGCGTGTGGCAAAGTTTAATACTTTGATAATGTGAGGAGGCTGGGGCCACAGTAAAGACTGCCGAGGACTGTAGAAGAAGGAAGGCTTTTGGCATAGTTCAAGGTGGTACAAGGGCTGATGTTGCGGCTATTTGGTTGACCTAACCTGGCTGTCATGGCAATCGTGTAGATAAACAGTTGAAGATTGAGGTCACTATGAAAATGTACCCCATGAGTGTGAGCTGTAGTATATGGGTTGAGAAGGTCAGGTGGAATTAAATAGGAGGAGAGCAATTGAGTGAGGCATTGGTAGCCAGGAGTACTTGCATTTTGGAAGCGATGAGCATCAGGGAGTGAAGTCCCTGTTAGTGGTGGGTGGCAGGTCGTAGTTGGAGAAGCAAGTCGATAGCTCTGGGGTGAAGGAGGGGAAAGGGAAAAAAGATGCTGATGTCATCAGTAAGTAGGTGGTAAGAAAAGCCAAAGGAGTAGACCCGTTTGCCAAGAGAGAGAAGGTGTAGAGCAGTATTGGGCAACCAGTAGACATCCAGAAACGTTGGCCTACAGCTCCCATAGGCCCTAGCCAGCATAGTCAATGGTGAAGAATCATGGGTGTCATAGGCCAAAATACCTGCAGTGCGCAGGTTACCCACCATTAGTATAGAGTTGGAAGAGGAGGGGACAAAGGACTGATCCTTGGGGAACCTCAGGTTTAAATCAAAGGAGCAACTGGATGCTAAAGGTTCACTGCAAAATGAACTCTTAAGTGTGCAGCAAAATGTGTATGGAGGTGGTCATACGCACACAAATAGATAACTTATGATCCACAGAGCAAGTATTACAAACAATGGTATGCCGAGTATAAACCAAGTGGGTGATTTAGAAAAACTCCATCTTATTCACCACGGTGACCTACGCGTTGAGTTTGGACCAGGCATAAGCTGCCTCTAGCCCTTTCATAATCGGGGGCAATGCCAAATGACAAGCCATAAAGTGACCATTAGAGCCCTGGGCAGGAACAGGATCCAATTAGCTTGCTCGGCTCTCAGGCTGAAACTCAGACATCAAGCTTGCACTCCACGTGTGCTGAGCGCTCATGCACCCGCTCCGCACCAGTTCCCGTGCCTCCCACACCATTTCCCTTTGCCCCCATTCAAGCCCCACATTCCCCACACTGCCTTCTCCTTACACGAGAGGTCGCCTTCCATAAGTCCGTGCCCTGCGGATTTCTGCCTCGTGCGGGCTCTGCCTCCTCTTGCCATGGAAATGGAAGAAGGACCCATTCCCTTGGCGGCCATTTACTCAACGCCCCGCCCACTTACTGCAGCTTGTGTTTTGTGGCATATACACTCTTAGCAGCTTCGGGGTTGATCCCACGGTGCTAACAGCAACAGGGTCGGACCCTTGTCTCGGGCGTAACATTGTCTCGGGCAGCAATGGAAAAGTGGCCCACAGTTGGAAAAGGCAATTCATTCCTTTTGTGACACTGTTTGAATAGCACCCAAGGGGGAGGTGTTTGATAAAGTGTGATGCAAATTGTGCAATTTAAAGAATATTTATTCAGCAACACTGCTCAAAACTACTAGCCGCAGAGTGAATGAACACATCAGACTCGACCACATTGCCCAAAAATGTGGCCCACTTGTACCTTAAATACTGGCCCACACTAGCATTTTGCGTTTTCAGTTCGGGCATTGCCCTATTGGCCTATAGGCCAGTCCGAGTCTGCATAGTAATAATATCCATGGCATCGGGTGGGTCCAGTACAGGCCCTGACGCACCGTGGTAAATTAGGCCCTAGGCTGTTGCCAGCCAAACATAAAATCAGTTTTATTTGTACATCTCTGCATCACCAACAGCCTCCAACAAGAAGGCTTTCAGAATATCCCTTCAAAGAGCCAGTCCTCTGCTTTTACAATTCAGAAATAGAGTTGTACCCCTGGCGGATGTCCCAAGCTAAGGCAATGTTCATGGGTTTATCCCTGTGTGCATTGCGCTGTCCCCTGCAGGTTATTCACACAGCCCCAGGGGAATGGCAAGCTGTGCGTTTCTGGGAGGTACTCACACATTTATCAGGGCACTCACGCCACCAATAACACCTCCCATTACCAGTTTGGTGCAATTCCACGCTGGTTCCCAAAGACGCACACATTCCAGTGCATTTTTCCAGTATCACATGCACAGGTGCACTCGCACGCAACCAGACGTTTATGTGTGGATATGAGTTCATCGGAAGTCATTCATAAATACTGCATGCTTTTTCTAAAGAAAATCTCGGGAGGATAGCTCAGGGCGATGCTTGGCTTGGAAGTAAGACGACACTGAGCAACACAGGTTCGATCCCCGGGTCCGCCCTTAGAACTCTGGCTATTAAGCGCGTTATAAAGAACAATTATAATTATTTGTTTCGTATTAAAAAATATAAAATTAGCTTTTTTTCTAGATTCATTGACACATGTCACTACATGTTATATAATAAGTAGGTTTCAGAATCCGGTGTTTATATAATCCTTCTGGAGCACCTCAATTACAAGTTTTGTGAAAACATGCACTATTTCGTCTTAGAAAAGTGGCTGGCCACAGCTCCCCGCTGAAATGCTTGACGGCCGAGGTGCAGTGGGTGTTAATTTGCATAGGACTTTGCAGGAATGCATAGCGCCATGTGCCTCGTTGGGGCGGCATGTGGGTTAGTACATGGTGTATTGTGGTGTGTTACGTTTAAAAGGTTCATAGTCCCCACTGACTTTCAGTACCTTCCTTGGGTTTCGCTTCAGAGGCACGAGGAACAAACTGTAATAAGTGTTCGCCATTGTGCGCCTTCTATAGCAGGTTGAAGCTGGATGTTTCAGTTGAGACGCTTTCCATTTTCCTAGTTGCAGCAATGTAGAGTAAAGGGCCTGAATTGGATGCTGGTTATAGAGAACACTGTGCTACCTCCTTGGCGGAGGGGGAATGATCTCAGTGCTGCCGCCTGGGCAGTGCCCCCTTGATTTGGGCAATGTGGCCACCTTGATGCTGGTATTAACGATGGGACTGGGCCGGGGTAAGCACATCTGAACGGTCGGAGCATGTTGAAGAGAACATGCTCGTTATGCAACTCCCTGATGTGTACAGATGCTTTTTGAATTACTGTTAGTCTTTCCTACACATGGTTATTCCTGCCGCAGCCCTACCTGCCTCTCGCGGCGAGTGCCCTCCCATGTTGGGCTGCTGGAAGATGGGGTATCCTTTCTAAAAAAGTAGGTTGATGGATCCCACTCAACTCACATGTACAGTCGATTGGTGTCCTGTTAAGGGGAGAAATACATTTATACATGTCATTGGACATTTATGTAGTTTCAGGAGGATAGCTCAAGGGCAACGTGCTCGCCTTGGAGGCAAGCCTATGCAGAGCAACACAGGTTCGATCCCCGGGTCCACGCTTAGAAACATCTGGGTATTAGCATGTTATAGATGATCAATTATAATTTATACATGTCATTATACATTTTTGTCGTCTTGGGAGGATAGCTCAGGGGCAATGCGCTCGCCTTGGAGGCAAGACTACGCAGAGCAACATAGGTTCAACCCCCTGGTCCACGCTTAGAAACATCTGGGTATTAGCGTGTTATAAATGATCAATTATAAATATTCGGACTGTAGGGAAAGTTCATAACACACTTTCCACCTGAACTATCGTGTGTCTGGCAAGACATCGCACTGTGTGCCATTCACAATGGCAATTGTACATTTTATTATCATGTTTGTTCACTGCAACCGAGCACTTTGCATTTGTAAGCCTGCCACTTTGAGTTGCACTCACTTTACATATACACCATCCTTCCATACATTTGGCCCCTGCTTTTATGTTAAACTGATCTTGCATTACTAGTATACTGTAAATAAGGGAGAAAGGTTGATTAAAGTGAAGAGAAATAAAGAAACACGGGCCCACATTTAGAGCATCGTATCATGTTTTTAAAAAAGTGTGTGTTTTCAAGTTTGGAGCAAGGTTTATTAAATAAAACAACTATTTTGCTCTATATTCGGCACTGGCCAAATACTCGACAAACTATTCGGTTTTGGCCGAATACTTAATGCGGTATTCAGTCTCCCCGGGTGCAAATGCATGCGTCTCACTACGTACATTTTACTGGGCATGTAAAATGACCCCCTTCGTATTCATGCCCAAAACTCGAATTGTACTTACCTACAGCCCGCAGGAAGGCTTCGTAGTTCTCCTGGGAGTACACTTGCCAGGTTCCGTTGAAGGGCATGGCGGTGGTCAAGCAGCGAGTGGAGCGCAGTCACTGTTGGAAGGAGACGGGTGGAAGAAGTGGGCAGAGTCCGCCACTCACGCGTTATTTATACCATCCAGAGGGCATGGACGACAGGCATTTCACTTTTGGTGGAGGTAAGGAGACACGGCCAATAATTTGCAATGCGTTGGTTACTCATTAATCACTTCTGGGTCCTTGACCCAGAGAACCCCAGGTTCACCTGATCCATATCATGTGGATAGTGCCGGTTGGGTAACCAGTACTCACTCAAATGGAGTTTAGAAATCAAAGCATTGTCAGTGCACCACAGTGTTCCACCTTATAACGCTCCTGCTTTTTACATTAGTCTGATGTTAACTACATACATACCTATTCGCTGAAGAAATGTTTAGTTCATTGATGGTAAGGTCCGTCTCAAACACACACCAAGCTACATAAATATAACATAAATATAAAATTATATTTTATATAAATATAAAAATATATTTCGGGAACTCGGGAGGATAGCTCAGGGACAACGCACTCGCCTTGGAGGCAAGACGACGCGGAACAACACAAGTTCGATCTCTGGGTCCACGCTTAGAAACCTCTGGGTATTAGCGCGTTATAAATAACCAATTATAATTATATGAAAAAACTTTCAATGAACCAAAATTGTATGCTTCCCGATTCCTGGATAGATTCTGGGCACCTCAGTACACAACATGCTTATCAAGAAAAGGGCACACAGCTTCATTACGAGTTAGGCGGCGTGGGGAAAAAATGCCTGTAATGGAATTTCTGCTGCTGTACCGCTACTTTCATGCACAAATGAATTCCGAGATTGGAGTTGAAAGGGAGGTTTTACCACCAGCATGTACCTAGGGGTAAATCCTCCACATTACCGCTAAAGATTAGATTTTCGGCATCTTTATTACTGCTCGCGCTAATTCCGATGATGAAATCGCTATGGAGGCCTATGGACTCCAAAAATGGGGATTAACACTTGTTTGCCACCACTCCTAATCAAAAAATCCAAGGAACCAAGTGGCTGTAACGATAAAAGAATCTGGCGAGCGGTACTTCCAATGGAATTAACCCAAAACTCATGTTGAGGTCCATTCACCTGCTTTTCAGACATCCCAGACACATGTATAGATGTGAGGAAAATGTCCACTTAGGTGCCATTTCTAAGTCAGGCACCAGCCACCATTATAGATATTGTGCCGCGTATATATACGCCCTAATTTACATGCGTAAACAAGAAAGCTCAAGCAATCAAGATGCTAATGATGTAACTGCATGCAGTCAATGTTTTAAGACAGATCTGTGTGTTACATGTTTTAAAAACACTGCCTATCCATGCAGTGCATTGACGCAGGCAACTGGCAACTTTAAGTTGAATGACTACTTGTGTGCCCTCTGTTTGTATCTGTGAGAAGGAAGATAATGCTTCAGCCATGTAGCAGGCCCTGCCGTTTCATTGCTGGGTGCTCTCAGTGCTTCATTTGTAAGAAAATAAGTACCAGGGCTGAAATATTTTCTAGCATGCTTGCGACTCTGATGGCCAGCAGTGCCCCACCATTGCTGCCACCACCCGCAGCTCCACCACACAGTGTCAACACATTCGGGATTAAAATACATCTTGCACCTGCTCATTTGGGTTGCTGGATGCTCTGGCTATCATTACTTCATAATCAATGTGAGTCTGAGACAATAAGTGCCGGGGCTCAGAAATGAGTGCCAGGGCTGAGCCCCAGCAAACAGCCCCACTAATTGACCACTGGGTGCTTTACAAATATAGAACATAAGCACTGAGTAGTTTACAGGCCTCGCGCTGAAGGCGGAGCGCTGGTCACATACAGGGATGTAAGCATGGTCACATATTGGGAACACCAAGAACACATGTTCAGTATTTTGAATACTTAGGCCCAGATTCGCAAACTATTTTTCTTGCGCAATCATTGCGATGTGCGAGATCAATGTGCATCTCAAGTTCAAAAAGCATAGGCAATGGCAACAGTTTGAGCTTTTGAGTGGGCATGGGAAAGACACTGATGCCGTAGTGGTATTAACTACGTGGTATTAACTAGCCATTGGCGGTAGCAGGTGCAAAATGTTGCTAGTACCTGCCCATCTAATGGCAGTGCCTGGCAAATGCCTAATACATATCCGCAAGTCACAACTGTTGGCTTTGCCAATGCTTGTTTTTAACAAGACTTTAGTGAAGGACACACATAGTGCTTATAAACTGAGTGGCTAAAGGCAGACCTGGTTTAGACATTTTTATTACACCATTAGTGTATTTACGGCTTCAATTAAGTCATTAACTTTGAGCACAAAGTTAGATGGTAAGGCTTGATTAAAGCAAAATCAAAAGGTTCACATGAGGAGGTGTTTTGGGCGGGGAGGGGAAGGAACTGGTTGGGAATGGCCATAGGGATTAGCAGGGCCATGGGCAGTCAATAGGTGGTTAAATACCCAAAGAACACCTTCAAGCTTTGTGTCCCTCCTCACATGCTATTTCTCCCTATCTGTACTCTTTATGCAATAGCTTCAGTTTATAGGTGGCACTCCACCTAATAGCCCAAACTAATAACGATTGTGTTATGTAAAAAAAGAGTTTTGCAGTGCCACTTTTACTGTGCTCCAAAGCTAATATAAACCTTGCCGTATGTGCCTCCTTGTGCTACCCGCTAGCCCCAACCCCAAATCTATTCAGCTCTTGAAGCCGCCATCTTAGCAGCTGTTGCCGTACATCGTGTCTGATGTGGGGCGCCTTGAAAAGCAGGGCTGCAAACATCCCCACAGAATCTAGGTCTGCTTAATAGTTGGCAGCCTTAAAAAGGGCTGAAAAGGGATCTTGCAAGATGCCTTGAAAACTGCAGTTAATAAACGGAATCCGCCTCTGTCCTTTAAATAATAGACATTTGAAGCATCTTAATGAAGAATGAAGGTGACGACGGAGGAGAAAATGGAGGAGGCACCCCGATAACCCGGGCAAGGGCCTCCTCCTCCCTCCCCCCTGGGTAAGGGGGAGGGTCACTGGAAAGCGCGCCAAAGCGCTACCAAAGCCTGCGAAGGGCAACAAAAGAACGGGGCGTGGCGAGCACAATATATACCGGCGGGCGTCCTGCTGCAGGAAGCATCCAGCCCCCACCAGAAGGACGCCCGCCGCAGCCAAGGAAAGGATTTTCGTTTTCCACGCACCCACCATACATAAGGAATAGTGGTATGGCAAGGCTTGGCCGTTGATGTAGCGGGACGGCGAGGCAGTATTTGGGCGACCAATGACAAGAGACAGACTCCGAATGAGCCATGGGAAAGACGGAAGGGTCTTCGCTCTTCTCGGGACCAGTGCCTCTTGGGAGCCTAAACAGCGGGGGTGTCTGGTGGTAGCAATAAGGGCTCCGCTTCCCCCGAATAACAGCGCTCTCCCAGCCCAAGAACACCTGCAAGGGCAGGCGGGGCTCACCGACGAAGGGTTGGGGGAGTTGTGCTTACTGTGAACTTTGTTGGGAAAAGGGGGAAGCAGGTATTTGGACACAGAGCAGTCGCTGCACCTTCGGAACTATTTTCACTAATTGGTGTGCAGTGTTTTGAATCTATGATGTTGTGAAAATAAATCTGCAGCCTTTTTATGCCAAAAAGAGGACATGTCTCATTCTGCTCCTTACTGGGGGGAGAGGAAAGGGGCAAAAGAGGAATGAGCAAGTATAATGTATGTTGGTACAAAGATGGGCAAATGCCCAGGTTATGAATGGGTCATGCAGTGCCCATTATCAAATGTTTGGGGTTTCGCACGGACAAGAAAGCCGAGTTCCTCAAGCCTATTAACCTGAATGCTTTTAACAGTGGTAACAAAAGGCAATTTTCATCAAGCAGCAGCTGACAATATTGAGCAACAACGCTGTGGCTCTTTCACAAAACCACAAGGAGGGGATGCGTGTGAAGGACACGGCTCTGAAAGATGGGGGCACTTCTAAAACCAGTAAATAAATATATAGTAGCTTTGTTGAAAAGCAACATAAACCTTTCCCAAAGCCTGCTCCCAGTCGACCTCAGGGCCTGGGCGTAAGTGACTAACCGAGCAACGCAAGCTACTCTAGGCAGAGACCTTGGTTTGGATTGCTGTTTCAAAAAGAAGCACGCGAAAAATGAAACATGTGCTGCAGCCACGTCAAATTACACAAATGAATCAAAGAGTTAGCAAAACAAGCAGGCAGAATTAGTTTTAACAATTTAACACGTTCCAAATGTTCAATACACACAAACTTTGCAATGATAAATATATACTTTTTATTAATATGTGTGTAATGGATTGCTTTTATACAACGAAATCAAAATGACACTAAAAGACTGTGCAATTCTATAAGTTACTGTTATCAAAACATAACATTGTAAATTGGTGTGTGATATACCAACATAAAACTGTCAACAACTACATTTCAAGATGACGGCTCTGTAGAAAAAACAAGATGGCTACCTCCATGGAAGAGCACACTCAAAATCAAAGAGTTCCGAGATGGGCAGGAATGGGTGAGATTAGCTATAAGGATTACATTGCATAGGGGCAGGGAATGGGAGGGTTTACAAACAACTGTGTAGCCCTCCTCAAATGTCGTCTCCATTCGAAAAGCATTACAGACCCTCATTCAAAGCCCATATTTGAAGCTCTTATGGTATTGACAATAGTTTTGGCTTTTAAGGTAGCGCTTTCAGCGCCACCTACTAGTGAAAACTAAAATTGGGATGCATTTGGAAATGTGAAAACATTCAATGACCTTCCCAGTGCCTGTTTGGACCAGGCACAGGGAAAGGCACAATGTGTGAGAGGCTCATTTACGAACCTTTCATGCATTATCTTTGAAGTGAGAGATCAGTGGAGGGAACTGCTGCATTTTGACTTGCATTTCTATTTTTCAAACAAGGATTTTTATTTTTTGCTTTATTTTTTACTGCATTTCAGAGTGGGTTCTGGGAGCCTGTTAGTGTTGGGGATGCGCTTCCGACAATAATGTACTTACAGGGGATGATGGCGCATTGTTGCGCAACTGTTCATCCCTCCGGAAATGTGCCGGCCACCTTTGAGAATAAGGCGAGCTGCCCTTTTTTAAAAGTGACGCAAAGGAAATGAGCACCTCCTCTGCACTCTTTTCATTTGCGTTATTTTTTGTGAATCAGGCCCTTTGCAATCTAAAGTGCAGCTTAGCACTGGACAAGGGAGAATGCGAGTCCTTCCTGGCCTACAACCTACCTTTTCAGAGGGGATGTGCTTTATTTCAGAGGGCAGGAAGAGTTAGTGAGGGGGCGTCAGGTGGGTGACTAGAAGGAGGATGAGCCACTGGGAGCGTGGTGGACAGCAAGGGTTATACGCACATGGGATCAGCGAGGTCGGGCCGAGGAGAAGCGGTGTTTCTAAAATGGGGGCAGGAGAACAGATTGAAATTCCCCACAGCTCCAAAACAGTGACACTATGGATTCCTATGTAATCTGCATGTGTTTGGGCATGCAAAAAGCTGGCAGATTCCACAGGAATCCCTGTAAATGCCGCCCGTCAGGTACATAGATGGCAGGCAGCATTTATGATCTGTTTGGTAATTGGTGTAAACTGGCAAGGACGACCAGGTCCGTCCAGATTTCTGTGCCAAAATCACATCATTTAAGGAAAGGAATCAAAATAGTATGGCGGTGATGCCATGGTGTAACGGGGGCACCAGTAACACCCGCGGTGCAGGGACCCCATGCTGCCCATGCTCAGCAAGGGGGGCCAGTGGCGATGGGGGCTTGCGTGTCAGTGCAAATTATGGGGGTAACAGGGGAAACAGGTCTCAGAAAAAGAGCGATGCAGGGAATTTTCATGGAACTGCGGGGAAGAGAAAGATATATTTCGCCTTTGACAAGATATCAGTAGTCTATCAAAAAGGGACCATCACTCATGCTACCTGTGCATGTTACATTGCTCTTAGATGCATTTACATTGAATCCCATTCGAATTTTTTGGAAGTCCCGGCGGGCAATTGCTACCTGTGCATTCTGCAATGTAGAGGTGTTTCCTTTTGCACTGACCAACATTAGGATTCAGGCAAAGAAAAGGCCCGAATCTCTACCTATTCTTGACATTTGTAGTCAGAGGTTCATCCTTTCACACTGAAACATATTAAGATACCGATGCATGCTACACAGGTGACATCTTTCGTAGTTCTGCAGATGGGAGATATAACTACAACAGAAACATTAGCAGCTATGTATTGCCACAAGGTCACAAGAGGCAAGGCAGCTGCGGAGACCATTGCAACTCTGTGGGCTTGGGGTGCCTGCAAGAAGCACCAAGAGCTAGGCAAGGCAGCTGCAGAGAACATTGCAACTCTGTGGGCTGGGGGTGCCTGCAAGAAGCACCAAGAGCTAGGCAAGGCAGCTGCAGAGAACATTGCAACTTTGTGGGCTGGGGTGCCTGCAAGAAGCACCAAGAGCTAGGCAAGGCAACTGCAGAGAACATTGCAACTCTGTGGGCAGGGAGTGCCTGCAAAAAGCACCAAGAGCTAGCCAAGGAAGCTGCGGAGGCCATTGCTACTCTGTGGGCTTGGGGTCCCTGCAAGAAGCACCAAGAGCTAGGCAAGGCAGCTGCGGAGAACATTGCAACTCTGTGGGCTGGGGGTGCCTGCAAGAAGCACCAAGAGCTAGGGAAGGCAACTGCGGAGAACATTGCAACTCTGTGGGCAGGGAATGCCTGCAGAAAGCACCAAGAGCTAGCCAAGGAAGCTGCGAAGGCCAAGGAGCACCAAGAGCTAGGCAAGGCAGCTGTGGAGAACATTGCAACTCTGTGGGCTGGGGGTGCCTGCAAGAAACGCCAAAAGCTAGGCAAGGCAGTTGTGGAGAACATAGCAACTCTGTGGGCTGGGGGTGCCTGGAAGAAGCATCAAGAGCTAGGCAAGGCAGCTGCGGAGAACATTGCAACTCTGTGGGCTGGGGGTGCCTGCAAGAAGCACCAAGAGCTAGGCAAGGCAGCTGCGGAGAACATTGCAACTCTGTGGGCAGGGAGTGCCTGCAAAAAGCACCAAGAGCTGGCCAAGGAAGCCGCGGAGGCCATTGCAACTCTGTGGGCTAGGGGTGGGCTGGGGGTGCCTGCAAGAAGCACCAAGAGCTAGGCAAGGCAGCTGTGGAGAACATTGCAACTCTGTGGTCTGGGGGTGCCTGCAAGAAGCACCAAGAGCTAGGCAAGGAAGCTGCAGAGGCCATTGCAACACTGTGGGCTGGGGTGCCTGCAAGAAGCAGCAAGAGCTAGGCAAGGAAGCTGTGGAGAACATTGCAACTCTGTGGGCTGGGGGAGCCTGAAAGAAGCCCCAAGAGCTAGGCAAGGAAGCTGCGGAGGCCATTGCAACTCTGTGGGCTGGGGGTGCCTGCAAGAAATGCCAACATCTAGGCAAGGCAGCTGTGGAGAACATTGCAACTCTGTGGGCTGGGGGAGCCTGCAAGAAGCCCCAAGAGCTAGGCAAGGAAGCTGCGGAGGCCTTTGCAACTCTGTGGGCTGGGGGTGCCTGCAAGAAGCACCAAGAGCTAGACAAGGCAGCTGCGGAGAACATTGCAACTCTGTGGGCTGGGGGTGCCTGCAGGAAATGCCAAAAGCTAGGCAAGGCAGCTGCGGAGGCCATTGCAACTATGTGGGCTGGGGGTGCCTGCAAGAAGCACCAAGAGCTAGGCAAGGAAGCTGCGGAGGCCATTGCAACTCTGTGGGCTGGGGGTGGGCTGGGCGTGCCTCCAAGAAGCACCAAGAGCTAGGCAAGGAAGCTGCCGAGGCCATTGCAACTCTGTGGGCTGGGGGTGCCTGCAAGAAGCACCAAGAGCTAGCCAAGGCAGCTGCGGAGAACGTTGCAATTCCGAGGGTTGGGGGTGCCTGCAAGAAGCACCAAGTGCTAGCCAAGGAAGCTGCAGAGGCCATTGCAACTCTGTGGGCTTGGGGTGCCTGCAAGAAGCACCAAGTGCTAGCCAAGGCAGCTGCGGAGAACATTGCAACTCTGTGGGCTGGGGGTGCCTGCAAGAAGCACCAAGTGCTAGCCAAGGCAGCTGCAGAGAACATTGCAACTCTGTGGGCTGGGGGTGCCTGCAAGAAGCACCAAGTGCTAGCCAAGGCAGCTGCGGAGAACATTGCAACTCTGTGGGCTGGGGGTGCCTGCAAGAAGCACCAAGAGCTAGGCAAGGCAGCTGCGGAGAACATTGCAACTCTGTGGGCAGGGAGTGCCTGCAAAAAGCACCAAGAGCTGGCCAAGGAAGCCGCGGAGGCCATTGCAACTCTGTGGGCTAGGGGTGGGCTGGGGGTGCCTGCAAGAAGCACCAAGAGCTAGGCAAGGCAGCTGTGGAGAACATTGCAACTCTGTGGTCTGGGGGTGCCTGCAAGAAGCACCAAGAGCTAGGCAAGGAAGCTGCAGAGGCCATTGCAACACTGTGGGCTGGGGGTGCCTGCAAGAAGCAGCAAGAGCTAGGCAAGGAAGCTGTGGAGAACATTGCAACTCTGTGGGCTGGGGGAGCCTGAAAGAAGCCCCAAGAGCTAGGCAAGGAAGCTGCGGAGGCCATTGCAACTCTGTGGGCTGGGGGTGCCTGCAAGAAATGCCAACATCTAGGCAAGGCAGCTGTGGAGAACATTGCAACTCTGTGGGCTGGGGGAGCCTGCAAGAAGCCCCAAGAGCTAGGCAAGGAAGCTGCGGAGGCCTTTGCAACTCTGTGGGCTGGGGGTGCCTGCAAGAAGCACCAAGAGCTAGACAAGGCAGCTGCGGAGAACATTGCAACTCTGTGGGCTGGGGGTGCCTGCAGGAAATGCCAAAAGCTAGGCAAGGCAGCTGCGGAGGCCATTGCAACTATGTGGGCTGGGGGTGCCTGCAAGAAGCACCAAGAGCTAGGCAAGGAAGCTGCGGAGGCCATTGCAACTCTGTGGGCTGGGGGTGGGCTGGGCGTGCCTCCAAGAAGCACCAAGAGCTAGGCAAGGAAGCTGCCGAGGCCATTGCAACTCTGTGGGCTGGGGGTGCCTGCAAGAAGCACCAAGAGCTAGCCAAGGCAGCTGCGGAGAACGTTGCAATTCCGAGGGTTGGGGGTGCCTGCAAGAAGCACCAAGTGCTAGCCAAGGAAGCTGCAGAGGCCATTGCAACTCTGTGGGCTTGGGGTGCCTGCAAGAAGCACCAAGTGCTAGCCAAGGCAGCTGCGGAGAACATTGCAACTCTGTGGGCTGGGGGTGCCTGCAAGAAGCACCAAGTGCTAGCCAAGGCAGCTGCGGAGAACATTGCAACTCTGTGGGCTGGGGGTGCCTGCAAGAAGCACCAAGTGCTAGCCAAGGCAGCTGCGGAGAACATTGCAACTCTGTGGGCTGGGGGTGTCTGCAAGAAGCACCAAGAGCTGGGCAAGGCAGCTGCGGAGAACATTGCAGCTCTGTGGGCTGGGGGTGCCTGCAAGAAGCACCAAGAGCTAGGCAAGGCAGCTGCGGAGAACATGGCAACTCATTGGGCTGGGGGTGCCTCCCAGAAGCACCAAGTGCTAGGCAAGGCAGCTGCGGAGAACATTGCAACTCCATGGGCTGGGGGTGCCTGCAAGAAGCACCAAAAGGATGTGGATGATAGACAGAGAATCTCCTAGAATCTATAACTATCTAACTGCCTCCACCTGAAGGACCTAGGGTGCATTTCTGGTACCATGCCATCGCATTTGCCATTCTCCAGAGCCTGCAGACTACCAGGTTCCCTCCTCTTGATAGATACACGATTTGCCTGTTTACACAAAGGGGCACTGACCCGTCCCTTAGTACAGCCAGAGGCAAGCAAAAGCAGGGCACTGCTCTGCTAGTGAGTCACTAGCCAAGGAATGCTTACTGCTCAGCCAGGCACGTAAGGAGTGTCTGAGCCAGCCCTCACAGCACATATTAAAACAGATGAGCTCACCAAGGTCTCAGGGAAGCAGGTCAACTTGGAAACTCGTACATGCAGTGTCCCCGTGTGTGCAAACCATAATCGCCAAGTGCCTATTATCGGGGCCAGACCAAAGAGCTGCACAGAAGCAATGAGAGTTCTCCCTAACCCCAATCAGTTAATTTTTGTTAAATTGTTGTATGCATTGTTATTTGGCTAAGATCCTTAACCTTTAACAAATAGTACAAAAACATTAATAAGAAAATAGAGAAAGAAAATGAAACAACAAATTAATTTACAAAAAAGAAAATAAAACAGAAAAAGAAAAAGAAAGAAAGAAAAAAAAGAAAGCAATCACTTACGATCCTCTGCAGCATTATCCCAGTTAACATTGAAAAAGGTCCTGTGTCCTGTAAAAGGGTCATGGAGGATGGAAAAGGTTCTTGGTAAAGCGGAGACAGAGAGTTGGTGAGAAGGTGTCCCCAGAATGACAGAGAAGAAGGGATAGTTGAAGCCACAGCTTGCTGAGACCCATAGCTCAGTCCCTAACCCAAGGCAGCGTGCAAGGGGTACAAGTTGTTAATAATGTACTGGGGACTCAGCCTCATCCCCTGGCGGAGACCTGATCAAGCATCAGGAGAACACCTAGCCTGCTGGGGAAAGAGCCAGAGATCAGAAATAGAAGCCAAGCAGAGTCAAGTTCAGCGTTGAGCCCTCAAGGGTGATCTCTGCCTGGGGGCGGGAGTGGGGGTGATAATAACTGCCATCTCACAATGACCCTGCCAAGGGGGAAACATACCTGATGTTAACATTCCTTGTAATGCCCTGTCTGGAAGGTCAGGGGCGAAGCTGTTGAATGTCCTGGTGGCAATTTAAGCCCCTAGGACCAGGGGGAAGTGATAAGTCCTGACTGGTTGTTGGCTGCTTCATGCATACCAAGAATGCTAGGAAGGTGACCAGCAGCCAGAACGTGATCATTTCTAGGGCAGGACGCAACCGGGGAGGAACCAAAGAAGCGTGCTCTGCGCTATCTATCCCTGGGTCTATTAAAGAGCCAAGAAATTTGCAGTGCGCAATTATTATTTTTATCCTTATTGTATTTAATGAGCGTGTGCCTAGCTTTGGGAAGCTTTACAGTCGTAGGAGAAAGAACACAGCGAGGGAAGCAGAGAAAGAGACACCGGGGAGCTAACAACAGGTGAGGACAGGCAATTGACAGCAAGGGATCTACAAGCAACCAGGAGAGGAAACAGTGAGGAGCACATCACTGAGTCTCAGGTAGGGTGGGGAGTGTTGGGTCCGTGGACCTAGGTGTTAGGGAGGAGCCATTCCTTGAAGAGCTCTTTCCTGAACTGTAGAAGTGATGGGGCGAGTCTGATGTTGATGGGAAGTGGTTCCAAAGTCTTGGGGTGTAGACAGTGAAGGCCTGTCTTCAGGTTCTTTGCTTCCTGCACCGGCAGATTTCAAGTCTGCACATGTCCTTATGTCTGATGGATCGCAGGCCCCTAGAGATACTGAGTTTCTCATTGAGGTAGCTCGGGGACTTTAGGGTGACATCCTTGTAGATGATGCAACAGGGTGTGAAGATGATATGGGCTTGCAGCGTTAGCCACTGCAGTTTGATGAGGGTCAGGGTGATGTAGTGGGAAAGTGGGATCCAATTGGCAGAGTCCTTTGATGAGTCGTGCTGCAGCATGCAGGGCACATCTCAGGGGTGCCAGGGTGGTTGCCAGGAGGCCTTCCAAAAGGGCATTGCCACCATCCAGGTGGGAGAGGACCAAGGCTTGGACAATGGATCAGAAGTTTTTTCTGGGATGGAGGGCTTGATATTCCGCCAGAGAGAAAGTTGGTATCAGGACCTTTGTGTCTTCCTTGGTATGTGCTGTTTGAATGTGAGGTGCCTGTCGATGTTGAACCCAAGGGTTAAATATGGAAGTAAAAATGACCTAATCATTTGCATAGAGACATTTTTTTTTAATGAGTACATTCTAGCAATTTGGTGTTTCCAAGAGTCATTTGTCATTTCTTCTTGTAGAAAACAAAAAGCAGTGGAGTAAAAAAAATCGTATTTCCTTGTCATGACTGACATGGGCTGCGAGTGGTGGGCTTCCATTGGCTGACTGCAGCTTTGAGCCCTTTCACTGCAGTACAGCTTTATATTCCTGTACCAGTGGTGCCATGGCCTTATTCCTTGACACCTGGGCTTCTGCCCACCTTATTCCTTGACACCTGAGCTTCTGTCCACTCTGCAAACTGTGACGAATCCAGAGAAATCGACCTCTCCCCCCAATGGAGAGCCACCCCCTTTGGGACTAGGGAAATGAGCCCGCTAAGCCTAACACCACCTGGGGACAGGGAAAGTGGGATCCCATTGGGGTGACCGCCCGTAGAAGACAGTGCATCCCTTAACAGGGATATTTGCTATCCTCCCTTGCCCCATGCAGGTAATGTCTTTATGGCTTTTGCGGGAATTGCACAAGACAACTCTGTGAATATTCATACTGACGTAGATGATGGGGTTTCTGACTCTGTACTGTCTCCAATTTTGAGTGAAGCCCCAGACCAATGGTATCCTTCCTCTCCTTACAAGGAGGGAAAAACAGGCCCATGAATACGACACAGAGCGGGAGAGCAGGAGAGGCAATACGAAGTCTACCAAGTCAAATAGTGGAAGGCTTGTCCACCTTTGAGGCAGAGACAGGAAGTAGTCCCATGCAGACGGCATAGTGCGAGGAGGTGCGAGAAAGCCCATGGAGTGCTTATCCTGGAAGGACCATGGCAGCTGGAAAAGCTGGGGCCTGCCATTAAACAAAGAGAAGCGACCACAAGGAGGGTGGTCCACCAACACCTGCAGAAATTCCTTGTCCAACTGGTGGGAAACTCTGAAACCAACACAACAACACAGAGAACCGAGGAGAACCTGGATCCATGCGGATGCCTCTGCTGAGGGGACCGCTTTCCCTGAAGGACCCAGCTACGGCAAATCAGGGATGTGGTATGTCCTGGGAAGTAGGAGGAAGACGAACAGGCCCGACAATAGCTCAAGATGGTCTGAGAAATTGAATAACCCAAGAGGCACTGAGAGACTGAATTGCCAAAGAGGGGCTGAGAGAGCAAATACCACAAGAGGGGGTGTGAAACCCAGGGCCCCAGTGTGCAGTGAGAATCAGTGGGGCCCAGGATGGAGCCGGCAACCAACTGACCCCAGGAGGTGGTGTGAATACCAAGACCCCAGGGAGCGGTAGGATCCAGAAGAGACTCGGTCATATAGGGACATTGACAGACACATTTGGCATGCCGGACTTGAACTAAACAAGTGGCCAGGAGGCCAAGAGACATTTCCTATTGTTTTGCACATCGGGCTGGAAAGCCCTGGTAAGAGTTTATGAACTTTCTTACTGAACGGCAGAGAGGGTGAAACTCCAGAGACATTTGCTGGTGATCAGTCAAAGTGGACTCTCACTGGGGGCGAGCAGTCTTGTCCAATCCAGAGACAGTACAGTGGGGGTCAGAAACCAGCCGAGAGCCTGTCATGCAGCAGAAATCTTTTTGTATTCACGTTAGGTAGGCTTTTCAGTGGTAGAAAAGATGAGCTCCTTAGCTAAGGTTTTGAGACGGCAGACAGACTTTATGTTCTACAACATCCTGATGCGCACCCTTTTGAACTCTTTTCTTTCTTTTGCCATAGGGACCAGAAGGGCAAGGTTAGTCTGTGGTTTTGACACAAAATAAAACAATTACTTTGCAAACCACGAGTTGTCCGTCTCCTGATTCTGACTTACTGCAAAGCACTGGGATACATAATCCTTCTTTGCAGTTCTCTCTAGAGAGCCTTTTTGCTTGATGCCAGAACTCATGAAGATACATTTTAGAGATGCACCCACGTCCCTGCCAGCTGCTCCGTCATACAAAACCAGTGCATCCTGAAGAAAGTTCTGTTAGAGCAGTGACCATTTTAAAGGAGCAAGTGGAGCTGTCTATGTTGGGGAGGGATTGGCTAAATATTGCTTTTAAGTGCTTGTTTGTTTTCCTGCTGCGTGGTATATTGATGTATTTGACACTTTTGTGGTGGAAATGGAAAAAAAATGGTGGGGGATTCCACAAGGGCCGGGGTGGGGCGGAGTTTGGGAGGGGTGGTACCTGGGGAAGGCAGGGTTTAGGGGGCGGGGCTGGCAGTTGACCTCCGATCAAAGCAAATGTCCAAAATAATTGTTTTAAACTGTGCTATTTCTTTCATGCTGCTTCTTTTCCAAACTATATATCAATTCCATTTTAAACTCCTTCCATGGCAATGGCGATGAGTTACTTCACTATGCAGATAATAGTTTTGACCAGTGTTGCTGAGTAAATATTCTTTAAGATGCACAATTTGCATCCAATTTTATTTTAAAAAAAACTCCCCCTGGGTACTATTCAAACAGGGTGATTTCTGTTTGCCATAAGCAACGTTTTCTTTTACTTGAACCACACCCGGCACAGCTCCTGCAGCTCCCCTCTTACAGCAGTTGGGTGGCTGCATCGTGTGTTATAGTTTCAATGTTAATAGGGGTATTTATTTATTCATGCAATGTTTGTCGGATATCTGTATATTTATTTATGCAATGTTTGTCGGATATTGGTATCCAACAAACATTGCATAAATAAATAAATAATCCGGGTCCAAGTATCCAGCAAACATTGCATAAATAAATAAATAAACTGGGTCGTGGCTGAGGACTGTAACTTCCTCTTGTGACCCTTGCAAGGGGTCACCGAGAGGAAGTTACAGTTTGCTCGCAGGCAGTTACAGTTTGTTCGCAGGCGCTTTCTTTTTTCTTTTTTCCCCCAGCCCGAGATCCGGCTACACATCTGGTGCCGGATCTCGGATCCGGCGAGAGCCGGCCCAATCGCCAGCGCTGATAATAGCCTTAATCCCTTGTTCCAGGGGAGGGAAAGGGGGGTAATGGCCCAGAGCCTTCGTTATACACCCTCGCTTCGCTTGGGCCTGATGGCATGTGTTTCCGGGCCATTACACCCGTTCCAGCCCTTGGAACGGGGGATTAACGCCATATTGTGAAATCTGCTTATCATGCGTGCATGACAAGCTGCATTCACAATTACAAGTAAAGGCAACCTGGCATGTACTCATTTGCATGACGGAGTGCAAATGTGCAGGGCAAAAGATGGTGAACACGTGTGTACATCACCTTTTACCCTGCACAGTTACATTCTTCCGTGCAAAGGACAAACATTTGATGGCAGGGACCGGGCCTACACCTGAATACAAACGCACCAGGTCCCCGCAATCAAATTATGTTTTGGAGCAACGTGAGCTCCGTGGTGTTTCCTTGTTTATAAATTGGATGATATGACAAGGGGAAGAGGAGACATTCAGCCTCATTACGAGTTAGTCGGTCCGGAAAGAACGGTGGTGGTAAATCCGTCACCACCGTTCTTTCCGGACCAGCTGATTAAGAGCCCTGCAGGCGGGAGGTGTCATTCCTGCAAGGTCTGACCTGGAGGGTTTACCACCACTCGCCTGGAGGCGGACATGGAAACACCAGCACCATTACAGCATGGTGTCGGTGTTTCCACTTCCCCATTCCCATGGAGTCCTAGGACTCCATGGGAATGGGGATTAACAGAATTCCGCCTCAGGAATTACCGGGTCACCGGGGTTGTAATGCCCCGGTGATTCCGGCAATCACAGAGGCGGAATGGTAATACGAGTCCAGCGGTAACCTGTCGGAATTTCCGGCACGGTTACTGCCGGACTCGTAATGAGGCCCATTTACTTTTCTGCTAAAAAGGCAATAACTGAAGGAATTTGGTTGCAACAGTTGGGTAAAACTCCCCCCTTTTCATTCTGGTTCTTTCTGCACATGAAGCAGGCTTTGACTCGAGGAAGGCTATTGACCAGTGAGTGAATGTCCTGGATCAAACGATCAAAGAGGCCTTTTATCGCCGAGCTCCCGCAGATAAGATTTCCACTATGGCTAGTTAAATGTTAATCCGTGATAGACAATACAAACACAACCAGTGAAGCCATGGCTTGTTCCTTCCCCTGATTGACTCAGTTAAACTATTCAATGAACATGGAAAGGGCCAGGCTCAGGCCAGGCATTTCAATGGTAATATTTTGCGTTTCATTTCAGAATGCTACAATTAGCAGCAATGCCACAAAAGACAACACGCAAATTCTCTGTATGAAGTTAGCAAATAAATTGATAACTAGAGACCAAAACGAATTCAGATGTATTTAGGAAGTTGTCAGATGTGGCTTTTGCAGAACCCGCAACAATATTGCGTAACCGCGCTTCACAGGGTTCATCAACTGGTAGAACAGACAGAATACAGGTAGACATAGGGAAAGCGTGCAACGGAGAGGGCAAATGAGGTGTTACGATGACTGAAGTCCAGTGAGGCAGATTGGCCAGATATTGCTTGCGGTGTCTAGTCAAAGGATCGCAAAAAAAAGGGTCGACAGGACAAAGGAACGACACCAAAGGGTCGACAGGACAAAGGATTGATTTTTTTTTAAATTATATATATTTTTTTAGGTTTTCGTTTTGGAAAAAAAGGGATTTTTAGCAAAAAAAGGGATTGGGGGGGACCCCCCAAAAAAAAAATATGTGAAAAAAAAAAATATGTGCAAAAAAAAAATTCGATCCTTTGTCCTGTCGACCCTTTGGTGTCGATCCTTTGACCTGTCGACCCTTTCACTCTTGATCCTTTGACTGGCAACCATTGCTTGCAGTGTCGGGGGAAGTCAGTCACCTTCCTCATAATCCAGACAGTACCCATGGTACCACGTATGGCGCCGTGGATAATCAGTGCGTCCACCTTCACGAGGCACTGATGGGTGATCTCGTGTGAAGTTCTATTGTCAGAGAAAGAGGAAGGATTTCATTGGTTTTGTGTGGAAAAGGCAGATTAGATGGAGCGGATGAGCAAAGTAATGGTATTCTAACACTTGGGGTTTGGACTGATAACCACTTTCGTCCGTGAGTTCAAAGGGAAGCAGAGAGCTGAGGAAAGTTAACAATTCTCTCAAGAGAGCACGGACACTCTAGCACCTACCCCCTCTTCCCTCTCCCTTGCTACACTTGCACGTTCGGAATACTCACAATGCATAGTAGGGTCGTCCTTTTTTCCTTTCCACTCCTATGCTGTGTATTCAATATGTATGACTCCCTTGTTCCTTCCCTTTGCCCTGTGGTCGCTTTGAAACAGTATGTACTTGCTGTATAAGCGCCTAACTAGCGAACAATAAATAAATACATAAATAACTCATTCTGAGGTCACCCGAAAATGGGGCAAATGGGTCAGCCATCTTGTATTGCCTGAACTTCACAAACTAATATAGCGTCATTTACAGCCATCAATGACACAATAATTGATGATAGAACCATGCAAAGAAAGAATACATAAAAAGATAACAATAGATGGAAATATGTTGATGGTTTGTTCATGGTTGTTTACCACTACGTCCTTTTATGTGGCAATCCGCTAGGTTTGGCAATGCACATTAGAGATTTTTCTTTCTCCCAATTTGTCATCTAGTTTGGGAGGTTTCATACTGCTTTTGGTTTTCTATGCCTGGTCACGTGTCCGGATATGAAACTGATGTGCAAAAGTGCTGACACCACTTAATATAACTGACCTCAGCACATTCATTGCGGCACAGAAACTGACAACAAAATAAGATCACCAGCTTCATTTTAGCAGCCCAATTCCCTATAAATTTCAGCACCGAGAGATTGTATTCAGTCTAAGGCTTTAAATTGCCTGTCCCACAAGTTTTATGGCCTTTTGTCAGTTGTGGACTTTCTGAAATGTTTGGCCATGTCACAAGTTTGGCAGTAAACTGGTGGTAAATTACTGCCAAACTCCATTACCATAAGCACCACTCAGTCCCATGGCATTTCCACAGGATCCTGAGTTGTGGTAAGGTGGTGTAAATCCCCATTTTTGGACTTTGTGGGGATTTTTTGTGGATTTACCACAAGCCATATTACCACACGTTAAATCCTCTCAGTATCAGTGGGAACGTGGAGGTAAAACATTTATTTACATTTTTGTAACACGCCACATGCCTGTAGGCCTCAGGGTGCACATGAAACAAACAACACAAACTACAGGTAAAGAAGTCAACATCCACTTTTCCTCCAAATAGGTAGTATGGCAATGCAGTAATGTGGCAGTAAAGTGACAGTAATCGAATTACCACGAATGTAGTGCTGTTTTTACTGCACTATTGAACTTTGTTTCTTTGCCGGCCCCCATTTTTCACATATTACTTTATTTAGTGTTGGCTACTCGGTGGTATAAACAGCACTTTCAAGCCTAAACTATTGTATTGGCGTACAGCTAGGAAGAAAATGACATTTGAGGAGGGACTCAAAGCTTGCAGGTGTTATTTGATTATTTATCCACCCACTGCCTGCCCATGGCCATGCTGATGCCTATGCTGATGCCTATGGCTATTCCCACCCACTAGTGACTCCATCCGGATCCAAAACACATCCTCCTGGGATCTCTTTGAGCAAGTTCTTTCAAGCTCTTGCATCACAATTTGACATGCCTTTTTAATTTCTGAGTAGTCTGCTGAGATTTAATGACTGAATTATGGCTGTAAATGTGCTACCGGTGTAATAGAAATGTCCAAATCAAGAGTTCCTTCAACCACCTGATGTATTTCTATTCCTTCCACTGAAGTCTGGTTAAAAACAAGCAGTGACACACTCAACAGTTTTGGCTTATGTATAGGTATTAGGCACTGTTGTCATATGCCCAAGTACTTACTCAATTTTCCAGCCATTGCCATCTTATGGCAAGGTTGTAGCATTATGGCAGTGCCTGGCACATGCCTATTCCATGCGTTCACAAAATCGCAAACTACTGGCCTTGCCAATACTTGTTTCATAGAGGTCCTCAGCGAGGGCACCTCTGTAAGGTGCCCCAATGTTTCCAGCTGAGATGGCATTTTGAAGATATGAGGCTCAGCCATGGCACCTTCCCTCGACCTTGGGAAAAAGATGACCACATGTTTCTTTGAGCAACCCAATCCCTGCTATTCAGCCTTACTTAGTTAAATATGTGACATGTGGTTTTAAAATTGTCACGTCATATATGGTACACCTACGATAGAAACTGTGTGAAGCGCTTTATCACATGTTAAGTACTATAGATAGCTGAACAGTGGGGAAAACCCAGTTCACAAACTAGACCAAACCATTACCCTAAAAATAAAATAATTCTACTTGCATAATTGAATTACCAATGATAAGGCAGTGATCAGAATCCTAGACCTACTGTAACTCTTCCTACAGAAGGAATACAAGTAGGGGCACAAAATGGCTATTGTGTGTGCCAAGCAATTCTGCATTCATTTGCTGTATCCGCCCCACTATGACTTACAAATCGCTCTACTGCTTCCCGAAGCTAGATCCACGCTCAATAAATATCTTAATAATAATAATAATAATAATATTAAAAATTGCACCGCCCATAGAGCTCTCTACAAGCACTTGTGTGGGATGGTCACAGTTGGTGACCGATAAAACATCCAGTGCTGAAGAATAAAACAGTTACTTATATGTTACATTAGTGTTAATGTAGTCTTCGTCATTTTATTTCATACCCTTGGCATGGGGTGTTGTAACTTGTAGCCTGTGACACAGGGCTCGTGCTGTCACATGGTGCATGACCATGCGACACTGTAAATAAAAAATGCTTGTCAGTCAATACCAACTGACCCTGACTGACGTGCATTGTGTGGTGCTGCACAAGTGCCATCATGCAGACCCAGGGCACAAGGCGTACATGGCGAATACACACATTTGTATAATGCAGGTCCCCTCATAGTGTTGTGTAGGCCGCAGAAACCTGGAGTGGCAAGATAAACTCTATGCAACCTGGGAAGCTGGTTGATCGAGAACAAAGGCTGGGGGAAAGCAGCTAACAGCCTTCAGACAGCTGCAATAACATCAAATGGTCAGTTGTGGCCAGGCAGGGTTTTACAACTTGGTGCTATTGTGGGGAGGAAATGTAATCTTTTTAAGTACATGGGAAATGTTATTCAGTGACCAAGGAAGTCTGACCACCTGGTAGGGTTGGTTTGGGGTCAGTCAATAAACCCAGTGCAAGATGTGTTTAAGGGCAGAGTGGACAAATGGTTTATGGGTTTCGATCTTGTTCGCAGGAATTACCAGGATGTGGCATGGGGCCATGCATGCTGAAACGGTAGTCATTAGAGTTTAGCATGAACTGAGGACGCCAGCAAGTCTGGGTGGATAAGATGCTTATCGTTGATTGTTTGGTTCTCTTTGTGGGGTACATTTACCAACCCAGCAGAATTCCCCTCCATCACCAAGCTGCAATACAGTACCAGCAGAATGGCTGCGCTGGCTCTATTGAGCACCCTTGCCTCGCATCAAAACTGCATTTTGGAGCAACAAAAAGGATGGCTGTGCTGTCTTTGCCAAGCAAATATGGGGCAAGAGGGAACATGGAACATATCGAAAATAGCTGCCAGTGTTTTTACCTTATGTGAACCAAAGAAAAGAATTGAAAAGCAGCACTGTTTTGCTGCTAACTCAAAATTTCCCCTTCAAAAAGGAAATATTTTACCTTTAAAATGACTGCGCCCTGATGCTCTTTTCCACCATTTTCAACAGTAAACAGTTGGTTCCAGTGAGACCCAGCTATGCCCAGCCATATTCAGGTTGTGCTCCAGTAAAAGAAAGCATTTATCACCGAATAACAGGCTGCGTCAGGCAAGATCTGCGAAATAACAAAGAAACTTCACTTCAAGCCGTGCGCAAAATGCTTTACTTTGCAACAAAATATCACAACTAAATTCTTTATAAAAAGCTCTCTCTCTCTCTCCTAGATCATGTCAGTTTCAAAGAATCTTTATCTGGACAGATGCCTGTGCATTCGAAACATGACTGGGGCTTTGGAAAGATTCAGAAAATGAATGTGAGAAGGCTGCATTTGAAAGTGACATTCCAGCATAATTAACCTACGTCTAAAATGTGCTTTTGACAAACAAAGAAAATGCTGTTTAAAAGTGAAATGTTGAGTTAAGGCCCTGTCTTTGCACAGAATGTGACAGGTGTTTTCTTGGGAAACATATATGGGATATTTAATTCCAACAGATTTGCTTTCTCGTTAAGAAAAAAATAAAAGAAATAAAAATAAATGCATTACCTGTGCTGAAGCCACAGAACAGGTTTTTCGTGGCATGGCTTTAAAGGCCATTTGCTTCCTGGTAACAGCATATTGCCTCCCCTCAAGGGGACCGGCATCTGGAAACTATGAATGGACCAAGAGGAAGAATGTAACACGCTCATCAGACTCTGTGGCAGTGTTTCAACCTGATACAATAGATTCTGGCACACATAGGTGTGAATTACTAACACCTGCCCTCTACTTAAACCGGGGAGCCTCAGAGACCACTCCAGAGCAACATTTGGAAGTATATCCTTATATGGGAGACAAAAGCTAGCCCATTTGGGGCAAAAGACTTTTCAGAATTAATAAACTTTAGATTTTTATTTCTGCAACCGGACAACAGTTTAACAGTTTAAATATGATTTTGGAGACGTTAAAACAGGACATTGTAGCTTTCCTTAGAATGTAGGGGACACAAACAGCAGAAAAAGGTAAATCATGGGAAAAGTATCCACGGTGGAATGGTAAACATTAATACAAACATTCTCTATGATAATATGTACACATGTATAAAGTTATAGAATTGTAGGTGAAATATTTCCTACCAAGAATAGTGAAAGATTATTAGAAGGACGAAACAATGTCATACAGACCTGGGAGTTGGAATGTTATGCTTTGTGTGGAATATGTCATTTGCCTATGTGATTTGCAAAAGTGCCACAACTGTAAAAATGTGTGATTTATGTCCTGATTTATTTTGCCAAATATTACTGTGGGATGGCTCTGTACCTCATAAAAACACAACCCCATAAAACTGAGTCCCCTTCTTCAGTCCAATCTGCTTCTAAGGAGGAGGCGACATAACATAGGCTGACCTATCCGATTCTTAGGGTTAGGTCTAGCTTAGTCCTTTCCCACAGTAAATCCTGTGATGTCACCCACCTTATAAAAGGGGGAAGCTCACAGAGACAAAGGACACACTCTTCTGAATTTTCCAGATCCTGCCTAGCCTGATATTCCATATTCATCCTGACAGATTCCAGATTCCACTGCCAGGCCAGAGCATAGCTGACCCTATCCAGGCAGGACCATTGATCCAAAAAGAAACCCCACAGAAAATCTGAATAATTCAGGGTGAAACGGGGAAAAGCTGTCCTACCCTTTTTGAGAGTATCCTGTGACCAGATCGGCTTCTTGCGCCACTACCTGCATGCCAGCTGTACCCTTGCTATCCAGTGTCCAGACAGGCCCAGCTGTTTCCTTCTAGGAGAGCCCCGCCACAGTGACCAGATATTGCCTCAGTGGCCTGAAACCCGGTTCGCTGTCCCAAATCCCAAACTCAAGTGCTCATTGCGTATCACCCCATCCCATAGCAACACATAACATACCCCATCTTGATACCTTGTCTTTGTTCCACTCTCTAAGTAATCCCATCAATACCCTGATAACTTGTTCAAAACTGTCAGATGTCAAGGGTTTTGACCCATGTTGAATCAATAGACTGGGTAGATGTGGGGATGAGCTGTTGCCGCCCATTATTCTATCCCAGAACAAACTAAATCAATAGACTGGGTAGATGTGGGGATGAGCTGTCGCCGCCCATTATTCTATCCCAGAACAAACTAAATCAATATACTGGGTGGATGTGGGGATGAGCTATCGCCGCCCACATTCACGCCAGAATCCAGGAGAACTGCGCAGTTGGCACAAGACCACTCTAAAGATTCAACCTTCTTGTGGGGGGGGTTCCACATAACCACTCTAATGTCAGGATGCCTATCAGGACAATAGCAAAAATCTCCTGTCAAATTCAAGACAACTCAAAAATTGAAGCAGTACCGACAAATTGTCCAAGGCGGCGCTAGCGGTCTAAACTCTGACAGGAGAAATGGCTGAAAAAGGGACCTGAGTTCCCAGAGGCCAAGAGGCTGGGAAACCTTAACACCTCAGAGATTCCCACACCAGAAGGCAGGATATCACATGACCCTGTTGATTGATTGAGGAGAGACTTCCAGGCAGCCTGCTGGAGCCCACACAAAAGGCTCTTTCAGTTGAATGGTGTATGTTAATTTTCAGTGTTTCCTGTCAACAGCCCTCTGCCAGCAAGGAGAGACATGTGATCACTGACCCACCCAGACTTCTGGAGGCGTACCCAAACACTTTGGGGAGTTGAATTGCAACAAATATATATTTTATAGAAACAGTGATAACTTATTGTAACCAAATGACAGGAATGTACAACTTTGAGAGTCTTACAGGGTAATTCATAGAATTTCGCAGAAAAGTGTCGCAAGCGGCTGGCGCAGAGTGTCCGCGTGCAATTGTCTGCGCGAGGCACGTGCGCTAAAACCGATTTCCGCGCACAGCGTATTCATGGATTTTAGGCTCCCAAACCAGCCGTGGCGCAGAGTATCGCAGCGACCCTGCAGCAGCGCCAGTAACGCCCCCAAGAACGCCCTCGCGCAAGGAAAAGCCATCAAAATCGCTAAATCATTGCAAAGGGCTGCGCTAACCCTGGACCAGTTTACAGGGCTGCCAAACAAGGAACGCAAAGCGGGTAACGTTCATATCAGGGGTACGCGGGAAGTTTTAAACGCGATTAGCCAGGGTACGTGTATTACAGGGGTACGCGGGAAGTTTAACACGCGATTGGCCAGGGTACGTGTATTACAGGGGTACGTGTGAAGCTTTACATGCGATTAGCCAGGGCACGTGTATTACAGGGGTACGCGGGAATTATCACACGCGATTTGGCTGGGTACGTGTATTACAGGGGTACACGGGAAGTTTTACACGCAATTTGGCTGGGTACGTGAATAACTGGGGTGCACGGGAATTATCACACGCGATTTGGCCAGGTACGTGTATTACAGGGGTGCGCAGGAATTATCACACGCGATTTGGCTGGGTACGTGTATTACAGGGGTGCGTGGGAAGTTACACACGCGATTAAGCTGGGTGGGTCCTCACAGGTGTTCCCTGTACACCCTCCACGGCCCCTGCAGGCAGCCCACAAAACAGGGGACTACCCTGCACACCTGCTCATGTCCCCCTGCACCCCCACCCCCCAGCCACCAGGGGCAGCCTCCACCAGGCCCCCACTCATGTCTCCCACCACCCCCACCCCCCAGCCACCAGGGGCAGCCTCCACCAGGCCCCCACTCATGCCCAAATCATGTCCCCCTGCACCCCCACCCCCCAGCAGTGCAGGGGCAGCCTCCACCAGGCCCCCACTCATGTCTCCCCCCAACCCCAGCCACCAGGGGCAGCCTCCACCAGGCCCCCACCCATGTCTCCCACCACCCCCACCCCCCAGCAGTGCAGGGGCACCCTCCACCAGGCCCCCACTTATGTCTCCCACCACCCCCACCCCCCAGCCACCAGGGACAGCCTCCACCAGGCCCCCACTCATGCCCAACTCATGGCCCCCTGCACCCCCACCCCCCAGCAGTGCAGGGGCAGCCTCCACCAGGCCCCCACTCATGTCTCCCACCACCCCCACCCCCCAGCCACCAGGGGCAGCCTCCACCAGGCCCCACCCATGTCTCCCACCACCCCCACCCCCCAGCAGTGCAGGGGCAGCCTCCACCAGGCCCCCACTCATGTCTCCCACCACCCCCACCCCCCAGCCACCAAGGGCAGCCTCCACCAGGCCCCCACCAATGTCTCCCACCACCCCCACCCCCAGCAGTGCAGGGGCACCCTCCACCAGGCCCCCACTCATGCCTCCCACCACCCCCACCCCCCAGCCACCAGGGGCAGCCTCCACCAGGCCCCCACTCATGTCTCCCACCACCCCCACCCCCCAGCCACCAGGGGCAGCCTCCACCAGGCCCCCACTCATGTCTCCCACCACCCCCACCCCCCAGCCACCAGGGGCAGCCTCCACCAGGCCCCCACTCATGCCCAACTCATGTCCCCCTGCACCCCCACCCCCCAGCAGTGCAGGGGCAGCCTCCACCAGGCCCCCACTCATGTCTCCCACCACCCCCACCCCCCAGCCACCAGGGGCAGCCTCCACCAGGCCCCCACCCATGTCTCCCACCACCCCCACCCCCCAGTAGTGCAGGGGCAGCCTCGACCAGGCCCCCACTCATGTCTCCCACCACCCCCACCCCCCAGCCACCAGGGGCAGTCTCCACCAGGCCCCCACCCATGTCTCCCACCACCCCCACCCCCAGCAGTGCAGGGGCACCCTCCACCAGGCCCCCACTCATGTCTCCCACCACCCCCACCCCCCAGCCACCAGGGGCAGCCTCCACCAGGCCCCCACTCATGTCTCCCACCACCCCCACCCCCCAGCCACCAGGGGCAGCCTCCACCAGGCCCCCACTCATGCCCAACTCATGTCCCCCTGCACCCCCACCCCCAGCAGTGCAGGGGCACCCTCCACCAGGCCCCCACTCATGTCTCCCACCACCCTCACCCCCCAGCCACCAGGGGCAGCCTCCACCAGGCCCCCACTCATGTCTCCCACCACCCCCACCCCCCAGCCACCAGGGGCAGCCTCCACCAGGCCCCCACTCATGTCTCCCACCACCCCCACCCCCCAGCCACCAGGGGCAGCCTCCACCAGGCCCCCACTCATGTCTCCCACCACCCCACCCCCCAGCCACCAGGGGCAGCCTCCACCAGGCACCCACCCATGTCTCCCACCACCCCCACCCCCCAGCAGTGCAGGGGCAGCCTCCACCAGGCCCCCACTCATGTCTCCCACCACCCCCACCCCCAGCCACCAGGGGCAGCCTCCACCAGGCCCCCACCCATGTCTCCCACCACCCCCACCCCCCAGCAGTGCAGGGGCACCCTCCACCAGGCCCCCACTCATGTCTCCCACCACCCCCACCCCCCAGCATCCAGGGGCACCCTCCACCAGGCCCCCACCCATGTCTACCACCACCCCACCCCCCAGCAGTGCAGGGGCAGACTCCACCAGGCCCCCACTCATGTCCCCTATCACCCCCACCCCCCAGCCACCAGGGGCAGCCTCCACCAGACCCCCACTCATGTCTCCCACCACCCCCACCCCCCAGCCACCAGGGGCAGCCTTCATCAGGCCCCCACTCATGTCTCCCACCACCCCACCCCCCAGCCACCAGGGGCAGCCTCCACCAGGCCCCCACTCATGTCTCCCACCACCCCCACCCCCCAGCCACCAGGGGCAGCCTCCACCAGGCCCCCACACATGTCTCCCACCACCCCCACCCCCCAGCCACCAGGGGCAGCCTCCACCAGGCCCCCACTCATGTCTCCCACCACCCCACCCCCCAGCCACCAGGGGCAGCCTCCTCCAGGCCCCCGCCCATGTCTCCCACCACCCCCACCCCCAGCAGTGCAGGGTCACCCTCCACCAGGCCCCCACTCATGTCTCCCACCACCCCCACCCCCCAGCCACCAGGGGCAGCCTCCACCAGGCCCCCACTCATGTCTCCCACCACCCCCACCCCCCAGCCACCAGGGGCAGCCTCCACCAGGCCCCCACTCATGCCCAACTCATGTCCCCCTGCACCCCCACCCCCCAGCAGTGCAGGGGCACCCTCCACCAGGCCCCCACTCATGTCTCCCACCACCCTCACCCCCCAGCCACCAGGGGCAGCCTCCACCAGGCCCCCACTCATGTCTCCCACCACGCCCACCCCCCAGCCACCAGGGGCAGCCTCCACCTGGCCCCCACTCATGTCTCCCACCACCCCCACCCCCCAGCCACCAGGGGCAGCCTCCACCAAGCCCCCACTCATGTCTCCCACCACCCCACCCCCCAGCCACCAGGGGCAGCCTCCACCAGGCACCCACCCATGTCTCCCACCACCCCCACCCCCCAGCAGTGCAGGGGCAGCCTCCACCAGGCCCCCACTCATGTCTCCCACCACCCCCACCCCCCAGCCACCAGGGGCAGCCTCCACCAGGCCCCCACCCATGTCTCCCACCACCCCCACCCCCCAGCAGTGCAGGGGCACCCTCCACCAGGCCCCCACTCATGTCTCCCACCACCCCCACCCCCCAGCATCCAGGGGCACCCTCCACCAGGCCCCCACCCATGTCTACCACCACCCCACCCCCCAGCAGTGCAGGGGCAGACTCCACCAGGCCCCCACTCATGTCCCCTATCACCCCCACCCCCCAGCCACCAGGGGCAGCCTCCACCAGGCCCCCACTCATGTCTCCCACCACCCCCACCCCCAGTCACCAGGGGCAGCCTCCACCAGGCCCCCACTCATGTCTCCCACCACCCCCACCCCCCAGCCACCAGGGGCAGCCTCCACCAGGCCCCCACTCATGTCTCCCACCACCCCCACCCCCCAGCCACCAGGGGCAGCCTCCACCAGGCCCCCACTCATGTCTCCCACCACCCCACCCCCCAGCCACCAGGGGCAGCCTCCACCAGGCACCCACCCATGTCTCCCACCACCCCCACCCCCCAGCAGTGCAGGGGCAGCCTCCACCAGGCCCCCACTCATGTCTCCCACCACCCCCACCCCCAGCCACCAGGGGCAGCCTCCACCAGGCCCCCACCCATGTCTCCCACCACCCCCACCCCCCAGCAGTGCAGGGGCACCCTCCACCAGGCCCCCACTCATGTCTCCCACCACCCCCACCCCCCAGCATCCAGGGGCACCCTCCACCAGGCCCCCACCCATGTCTACCACCACCCCACCCCCCAGCAGTGCAGGGGCAGACTCCACCAGGCCCCCACTCATGTCCCCTATCACCCCCACCCCCCAGCCACCAGGGGCAGCCTCCACCAGACCCCCACTCATGTCTCCCACCACCCCCACCCCCCAGCCACCAGGGGCAGCCTCCATCAGGCCCCCACTCATGTCTCCCACCACCCCACCCCCCAGCCACCAGGGGCAGCCTCCACCAGGCCCCCACTCATGTCTCCCACCACCCCCACCCCCCAGCCACCAGGGGCAGCCTCCACCAGGCCCCCACACATGTCTCCCACCACCCCCACCCCCCAGCCACCAGGGGCAGCCTCCACCAGGCCCCCACTCATGTCTCCCACCACCCCACCCCCCAGCCACCAGGGGCAGCCTCCACCAGGCCCCCGCCCATGTCTCCCACCACCCCCACCCCCAGCAGTGCAGGGTCACCCTCCACCAGGCCCCCACTCATGTCTCCCACCACCCCCACCCCCCAGCCACCAGGGGCAGCCTCCACCAGGCCCCCACTCATGTCTCCCACCACCCCCACCCCCCAGCCACCAGGGGCAGCCTCCACCAGGCCCCCACTCATGCCCAACTCATGTCCCCCTGCACCCCCACCCCCCAGCAGTGCAGGGGCACCCTCCACCAGGCCCCCACTCATGTCTCCCACCACCCTCACCCCCCAGCCACCAGGGGCAGCCTCCACCAGGCCCCCACTCATGTCTCCCACCACGCCCACCCCCCAGCCACCAGGGGCAGCCTCCACCTGGCCCCCACTCATGTCTCCCACCACCCCCACCCCCCAGCCACCAGGGGCAGCCTCCACCAAGCCCCCACTCATGTCTCCCACCACCCCACCCCCCAGCCACCAGGGGCAGCCTCCACCAGGCACCCACCCATGTCTCCCACCACCCCCACCCCCCAGCAGTGCAGGGGCAGCCTCCACCAGGCCCCCACTCATGTCTCCCACCACCCCCACCCCCCAGCCACCAGGGGCAGCCTCCACCAGGCCCCCACCCATGTCTCCCACCACCCCCACCCCCCAGCAGTGCAGGGGCACCCTCCACCAGGCCCCCACTCATGTCTCCCACCACCCCCACCCCCCAGCATCCAGGGGCACCCTCCACCAGGCCCCCACCCATGTCTACCACCACCCCACCCCCCAGCAGTGCAGGGGCAGACTCCACCAGGCCCCCACTCATGTCCCCTATCACCCCCACCCCCCAGCCACCAGGGGCAGCCTCCACCAGGCCCCCACTCATGTCTCCCACCACCCCCACCCCCAGCCACCAGGGGCAGCCTCCACCAGGCCCCCACTCATGTCTCCCACCACCCCACCCCCCAGCCACCAGGGGCAGCCTCCACCAGGCCCCCACTCATGTCTCCCACCACCCCCACCCCCCAGCCACCAGGGGCAGCATCCACCAGGCCCCCACTCATGTCTCCCACCACCCCCACCCCCCAGCCACCAGGGGCAGCCTCCACCAGGCCCCCACTCATGTCTCCCACCACCCCACCCCCCAGCCACCAGGGGCAGCCTCCACCAGGCCCCCACTCATGTCTCCCACCACCCCACCCCCCAGCCACCAGGGGCAGCCTCCACCAGGCCCCCACTCATGTCTCCAACCACCCCCCAGCCACCAGGGGCAGCCTCCACCAGGCCCCCACCCATGTCTCCCACCACCCCCACCCCCCAGCAGTGCAGGGGCAGCCTCCACCAGGCCCCCACTCATGTCTCCCACCACCCCCACCCCCCAGCCACCAGGGGCAGCCTCCACCAGGCCCCCACCCATGTCTCCCACCACCCCCACCCCCCAGCAGTGCAGGGGCAGCCTCCACCATGCCCCCACTCATGTCTCCCACCACCCCCACCCCCCAGCCACCAGGGGCAGCCTCCACCAGGCCCCCACCCATGTCTCCCACCACCCCCACCCCCCAGCAGTGCAGGGGCACCCTCCACCAGGCCCCCACTCATGTCTCCCACCACCCCCACCCCCCAGCCACCAGGGGCACCCTCCAACAGGCCCCCACTCATGTCTCCCACCACCCCCACCCCCCAGCCACCAGGGACAGCCTCCACCAGGCCCCCACTCATGCCCAACTCATGGCCCCCTGCACCCCCACCCCCCAGCAGTGCAGGGGCAGCCTCCACCAGGCCCCCACTCATGTCTCCCACCACCCCCACCCCCCAGCCACCAGGGGCAGCCTCCACCAGGCCCCACCCATGTCTCCCACCACCCCCACCCCCCAGCAGTGCAGGGGCAGCCTCCACCAGGCCCCCACTCATGTCTCCCACCACCCCCACCCCCCAGCCACCAAGGGCAGCCTCCACCAGGCCCCCACCAATGTCTCCCACCACCCCCACCCCCAGCAGTGCAGGGGCACCCTCCACCAGGCCCCCACTCATGCCTATCACCACCCCCACCCCCCAGCCACCAGGGGCAGCCTCCACCAGGCCCCCACTCATGTCTCCCACCACCCCCACCCCCCAGCCACCAGGGGCAGCCTCCACCAGGCCCCCACTCATGTCTCCCACCACCCCCACCCCCCAGCCACCAGGGGCAGCCTCCACCAGGCCCCCACTCATGCCCAACTCATGTCCCCCTGCACCCCCACCCCCCAGCAGTGCAGGGGCAGCCTCCACCAGGCCCCCACTCATGTCTCCCACCACCCCCACCCCCCAGCCACCAGGGGCAGCCTCCACCAGGCCCCCACCCATGTCTCCCACCACCCCCACCCCCCAGTAGTGCAGGGGCAGCCTCGACCAGGCCCCCACTCATGTCTCCCACCACCCCCACCCCCCAGCCACCAGGGGCAGTCTCCACCAGGCCCCCACCCATGTCTCCCACCACCCCCACCCCCAGCAGTGCAGGGGCACCCTCCACCAGGCCCCCACTCATGTCTCCCACCACCCCCACCCCCCAGCCACCAGGGGCAGCCTCCACCAGGCCCCCACTCATGTCTCCCACCACCCCCACCCCCCAGCCACCAGGGGCAGCCTCCACCAGGCCCCCACTCATGCCCAACTCATGTCCCCCTGCACCCCCACCCCCAGCAGTGCAGGGGCACCCTCCACCAGGCCCCCACTCATGTCTCCCACCACCCTCACCCCCCAGCCACCAGGGGCAGCCTCCACCAGGCCCCCACTCATGTCTCCCACCACCCCCACCCCCCAGCCACCAGGGGCAGCCTCCACCAGGCCCCCACTCATGTCTCCCACCACCCCCACCCCCCAGCCACCAGGGGCAGCCTCCACCAGGCCCCCACTCATGTCTCCCACCACCCCACCCCCCAGCCACCAGGGGCAGCCTCCACCAGGCACCCACCCATGTCTCCCACCACCCCCACCCCCCAGCAGTGCAGGGGCAGCCTCCACCAGGCCCCCACTCATGTCTCCCACCACCCCCACCCCCAGCCACCAGGGGCAGCCTCCACCAGGCCCCCACCCATGTCTCCCACCACCCCCACCCCCCAGCAGTGCAGGGGCACCCTCCACCAGGCCCCCACTCATGTCTCCCACCACCCCCACCCCCCAGCATCCAGGGGCACCCTCCACCAGGCCCCCACCCATGTCTACCACCACCCCACCCCCCAGCAGTGCAGGGGCAGACTCCACCAGGCCCCCACTCATGTCCCCTATCACCCCCACCCCCCAGCCACCAGGGGCAGCCTCCACCAGACCCCCACTCATGTCTCCCACCACCCCCACCCCCCAGCCACCAGGGGCAGCCTTCATCAGGCCCCCACTCATGTCTCCCACCACCCCACCCCCCAGCCACCAGGGGCAGCCTCCACCAGGCCCCCACTCATGTCTCCCACCACCCCCACCCCCCAGCCACCAGGGGCAGCCTCCACCAGGCCCCCACACATGTCTCCCACCACCCCCACCCCCCAGCCACCAGGGGCAGCCTCCACCAGGCCCCCACTCATGTCTCCCACCACCCCACCCCCCAGCCACCAGGGGCAGCCTCCTCCAGGCCCCCGCCCATGTCTCCCACCACCCCCACCCCCAGCAGTGCAGGGTCACCCTCCACCAGGCCCCCACTCATGTCTCCCACCACCCCCACCCCCCAGCCACCAGGGGCAGCCTCCACCAGGCCCCCACTCATGTCTCCCACCACCCCCACCCCCCAGCCACCAGGGGCAGCCTCCACCAGGCCCCCACTCATGCCCAACTCATGTCCCCCTGCACCCCCACCCCCCAGCAGTGCAGGGGCACCCTCCACCAGGCCCCCACTCATGTCTCCCACCACCCTCACCCCCCAGCCACCAGGGGCAGCCTCCACCAGGCCCCCACTCATGTCTCCCACCACGCCCACCCCCCAGCCACCAGGGGCAGCCTCCACCTGGCCCCCACTCATGTCTCCCACCACCCCCACCCCCCAGCCACCAGGGGCAGCCTCCACCAAGCCCCCACTCATGTCTCCCACCACCCCACCCCCCAGCCACCAGGGGCAGCCTCCACCAGGCACCCACCCATGTCTCCCACCACCCCCACCCCCCAGCAGTGCAGGGGCAGCCTCCACCAGGCCCCCACTCATGTCTCCCACCACCCCCACCCCCCAGCCACCAGGGGCAGCCTCCACCAGGCCCCCACCCATGTCTCCCACCACCCCCACCCCCCAGCAGTGCAGGGGCACCCTCCACCAGGCCCCCACTCATGTCTCCCACCACCCCCACCCCCCAGCATCCAGGGGCACCCTCCACCAGGCCCCCACCCATGTCTACCACCACCCCACCCCCCAGCAGTGCAGGGGCAGACTCCACCAGGCCCCCACTCATGTCCCCTATCACCCCCACCCCCCAGCCACCAGGGGCAGCCTCCACCAGGCCCCCACTCATGTCTCCCACCACCCCCACCCCCAGTCACCAGGGGCAGCCTCCACCAGGCCCCCACTCATGTCTCCCACCACCCCCACCCCCCAGCCACCAGGGGCAGCCTCCACCAGGCCCCCACTCATGTCTCCCACCACCCCCACCCCCCAGCCACCAGGGGCAGCCTCCACCAGGCCCCCACTCATGTCTCCCACCACCCCACCCCCCAGCCACCAGGGGCAGCCTCCACCAGGCACCCACCCATGTCTCCCACCACCCCCACCCCCCAGCAGTGCAGGGGCAGCCTCCACCAGGCCCCCACTCATGTCTCCCACCACCCCCACCCCCAGCCACCAGGGGCAGCCTCCACCAGGCCCCCACCCATGTCTCCCACCACCCCCACCCCCCAGCAGTGCAGGGGCACCCTCCACCAGGCCCCCACTCATGTCTCCCACCACCCCCACCCCCCAGCATCCAGGGGCACCCTCCACCAGGCCCCCACCCATGTCTACCACCACCCCACCCCCCAGCAGTGCAGGGGCAGACTCCACCAGGCCCCCACTCATGTCCCCTATCACCCCCACCCCCCAGCCACCAGGGGCAGCCTCCACCAGACCCCCACTCATGTCTCCCACCACCCCCACCCCCCAGCCACCAGGGGCAGCCTCCATCAGGCCCCCACTCATGTCTCCCACCACCCCACCCCCCAGCCACCAGGGGCAGCCTCCACCAGGCCCCCACTCATGTCTCCCACCACCCCCACCCCCCAGCCACCAGGGGCAGCCTCCACCAGGCCCCCACACATGTCTCCCACCACCCCCACCCCCCAGCCACCAGGGGCAGCCTCCACCAGGCCCCCACTCATGTCTCCCACCACCCCACCCCCCAGCCACCAGGGGCAGCCTCCACCAGGCCCCCGCCCATGTCTCCCACCACCCCCACCCCCAGCAGTGCAGGGTCACCCTCCACCAGGCCCCCACTCATGTCTCCCACCACCCCCACCCCCCAGCCACCAGGGGCAGCCTCCACCAGGCCCCCACTCATGTCTCCCACCACCCCCACCCCCCAGCCACCAGGGGCAGCCTCCACCAGGCCCCCACTCATGCCCAACTCATGTCCCCCTGCACCCCCACCCCCCAGCAGTGCAGGGGCACCCTCCACCAGGCCCCCACTCATGTCTCCCACCACCCTCACCCCCCAGCCACCAGGGGCAGCCTCCACCAGGCCCCCACTCATGTCTCCCACCACGCCCACCCCCCAGCCACCAGGGGCAGCCTCCACCTGGCCCCCACTCATGTCTCCCACCACCCCCACCCCCCAGCCACCAGGGGCAGCCTCCACCAAGCCCCCACTCATGTCTCCCACCACCCCACCCCCCAGCCACCAGGGGCAGCCTCCACCAGGCACCCACCCATGTCTCCCACCACCCCCACCCCCCAGCAGTGCAGGGGCAGCCTCCACCAGGCCCCCACTCATGTCTCCCACCACCCCCACCCCCCAGCCACCAGGGGCAGCCTCCACCAGGCCCCCACCCATGTCTCCCACCACCCCCACCCCCCAGCAGTGCAGGGGCACCCTCCACCAGGCCCCCACTCATGTCTCCCACCACCCCCACCCCCCAGCATCCAGGGGCACCCTCCACCAGGCCCCCACCCATGTCTACCACCACCCCACCCCCCAGCAGTGCAGGGGCAGACTCCACCAGGCCCCCACTCATGTCCCCTATCACCCCCACCCCCCAGCCACCAGGGGCAGCCTCCACCAGGCCCCCACTCATGTCTCCCACCACCCCCACCCCCAGCCACCAGGGGCAGCCTCCACCAGGCCCCCACTCATGTCTCCCACCACCCCACCCCCCAGCCACCAGGGGCAGCCTCCACCAGGCCCCCACTCATGTCTCCCACCACCCCCACCCCCCAGCCACCAGGGGCAGCATCCACCAGGCCCCCACTCATGTCTCCCACCACCCCCACCCCCCAGCCACCAGGGGCAGCCTCCACCAGGCCCCCACTCATGTCTCCCACCACCCCACCCCCCAGCCACCAGGGGCAGCCTCCACCAGGCCCCCACTCATGTCTCCCACCACCCCACCCCCCAGCCACCAGGGGCAGCCTCCACCAGGCCCCCACTCATGTCTCCAACCACCCCCCAGCCACCAGGGGCAGCCTCCACCAGGCCCCCACCCATGTCTCCCACCACCCCCACCCCCCAGCAGTGCAGGGGCAGCCTCCACCAGGCCCCCACTCATGTCTCCCACCACCCCCACCCCCCAGCCACCAGGGGCAGCCTCCACCAGGCCCCCACCCATGTCTCCCACCACCCCCACCCCCCAGCAGTGCAGGGGCAGCCTCCACCATGCCCCCACTCATGTCTCCCACCACCCCCACCCCCCAGCCACCAGGGGCAGCCTCCACCAGGCCCCCACCCATGTCTCCCACCACCCCCACCCCCCAGCAGTGCAGGGGCACCCTCCACCAGGCCCCCACTCATGTCTCCCACCACCCCCACCCCCCAGCCACCAGGGGCACCCTCCAACAGGCCCCCACTCATGTCTCCCACCACCCCACCCCCCCAGCCACCAGGGGCACCCTCCACCAGGCCCCCACCCATGTCTACCACCACCCCCACCCCTCCAGCAGTGCAGGGGCAGCCTCCACCAGGCCCCCACTCATGTCCCCTATCACCCCCACCCCCCAGGGGCAGCCTCCACCAGGCCCCCACTCATGTCTCCCACCACCCCCACCCCCCAGCCACCAGGGGCAGCCTCCACCAGGCCCCCACTCATGTCTCCCACCACCCCCACCCCCCAGCCACCAGGGGCAGCCTCCACCAGGCCCCCACTCATGCCCAACTCATGTCCCCCTGCACCCCCACCCCCCAGCAGTGCAGGGGCAGCCTCTACCAGGCCCCCACTCATGCCCAACTCATGTCCCCCTGCACCTCCACCCCCCAGCAGTGCAGGGGCAGCCTCCACCAGGCCCCCTCTCATGTCTCCCACCACCCCCACCCCCCAGCCACCAGGGACAGCCTCCACCAGGCCCCCACCCATGTCTCCCACCACCCCCACCACCCAGCAGTGCAGGGGCAGCCTCCACCAGGCCCCCACTCATGTCTCCCACCACCCCCACCGCCCAGCCACCAGGGGCAGCCTCCACCAGGCCCCCACCCATGTCTCCCACCACCCCCACCCCCCAGCAGTGCAGGGGCACCCTCCACCAGGCCCCCACTCATGTCTCCCACCATCCCCACCCCCCAGCCACCAGGGGCACCCTCCACCAGGCCCCCACTCATGTCTCCCACCACCCCCACCCCCCAGCCACCAGGAGCACCCTCCACCAGGCCCCCACTCATGTCTCCTACCACCCCCACCCCCCAGCCACCAGGGGCAGCCTCCACCAGGCCCCCACTCATGCCCAACTCATGTCCCCCTGCACCCCCACCCCCCAGAAGTCTAGGAGCACCCTCCACCAGGCCCCCACTCATGTCTCCCACCACCCCCACCCCCCAGCCACCAGGGGCAGCCTCCACCAGGCCCCCACTCATGCCCAACTCATGTCCCCCTGCACCCCCACCCCCCAGCAGTGCAGGGGCAGCCTCCACCAGGCCCCCACTCATGTCTCCCACCACCCCCACCCCCCAGCCACCAGGGGCAGCCTCTACCAGGCCCCCACCCATGTCTCCCACCACCCCCACCCCCCAGCAGTGCAGGGGCACCCTCCACCAGGCCCCCACTCATGTCTCCCACCACGCCCACCCCCCAGCCACCAGGGGCAGCCTCCACCAGGCCCCCACCCATGTCTCCCACCACCCCCACCCCCCAGCAGTGCAGGGGCAGCCTCCACCAGGCCCCCATTCATGTCTCCCACCACCCCCACCCCCACCGCCCAGCCACTAGGGGCAGCCTCCACCAGGCCCCCACCCATGTCTCCCACCACCCCCACCCCCCAGCAGTGCAGGGGCACCCTCCACCAGGCCCCCACTCATGTCACCCACCACCCCCACCCCCCAGCCACCAGGGGCACCCTCCACCAGGCCCCCACTCATGTCTCCCACCACCCCCACCCCCCAGCCACCAGGGGCAGCCTCCACCAGGCCCCCACTCATGTCTCCCACCACCCCCACCCCCCAGCCACCAGGGGCAGCCTCCACCAGGCACCCACTCATGCCCAACTCATGTCCCCCTGCACCCCCACCCCCCAGCAGTGTAGGGGCAGCCTCCACCAGGCCCCCACTCATGTCTCCCACCACCCCCACCCCCCAGCCACCAGGGGCAGCCTCCACCAGGCCCCCACCCATGTCTCCCACCACCCCCACCCCACAGCAGTGCAGGGGCAGCCTCCACCAGGCCCCCACTCATGTCTTCCACCACCCCCACCCCCCAGCCACCAGCCACCAGGGGGAGCCTCCACCAGGCCCCCACTCATGTCCCCCTGCCCACAGGCCCTGACAATCCTCAAGCATGTGCCTCATGGCTAGCCACCACAGGCCAAAGACACAACCAAGTATTACATGTGCCCATGATACTACTCCAATGGAAAAAATGTAAATCAACACGTGTCTCACACACACACAATGGTTGCAAGTGAACCTGAAAACCCATATCATGACATGCATGAAAACAATGAGATGAAACCACACATTGAAGAATGAAAAAATCAAAATAATGTATTAAAAACAACTGCAATGGCAATCAAAATCAACACAAATACACAAGTAAAAAAAGTAAAAAATTAAGCAGGCTGTCCCTTTTCAAAATGAAATCAAAAAATGACAATCAGAAAAAATATCTTCCAAAGTTCAAGTCCATGAAAAGTAAATGAAGGTAAAAAAAAAATAGAAAACCATTGCTCCATGGCTAAAAATATTAATATTCTAAAAAATATCAAAATCCAAACTACAACTATGTACAAAGTATTCAGGGTCCATGATCCCAAGAGAAGAAATGAAACCTACCAAAAAACCTATCTAAAATGGAACCATATACAAAAGGTGGAGCAGTGTCCGTCGACTCCAAAGAAAAATAAACTGCAAAGGAAACCTATCACTAAATAACTATATACAATGGCGGCAGGCCAGTCCAGCGACTCACTTAGTGGTGTTCCGGGCCAGGGCATCATCGAACTCCTCGTCTATGTCCCGGAGGCGGTCCTGTTCCATGGCCCCGAGGGTCCGCAGGGACGCCGACATGTTCACCTCCAACTCCCTGCGGATTGCCTCGAGGCACTCGGCCCGCCTCAGGGCCCTCCGCATGGAGTTCTCCGCCCTGACCATCGTGAGCCACGCCTCTTCCGCCTGCCGCCGCTCCGCATCTATGGCGTGGCCCAACCGCTGCCACACGGAAGACACTTCCCGTCCAGGGTCCTCCTGCCCTCCGGCCGATGCCTGCCCCTCCGATGTTCAAGGCCCCGAGCTATCGTGGCTCCCACCTACAGCCTCCTGCTGCTGCAGCTGCTGCTGTCCATGTGCCCTGTCCGATGGTGCCTGCACATCCTCCTCCAGCTGGGGTGCAGTCGTTGATGTGGCCACCCCTGCTGGACGTCCGACTCCCGACTGTGGCAGGGATCTGTTGTCCACCAGCCTGGCCGCACGGTCGGAGGCAGCTCCACAGGGTACCCAGGTGACACATGGGTGGGAAGATGGTATGGAGGACGACTGGGGCATAGGGGGTTCTGTGGAGAAGGGGGTCGGGACAAGGTTCAGGAAACGGAGGAATCCAGCCCTGGTGAGCTGTCCCAGTGGGTCAACGCGGTCAACGAGCCATGCGAGAAGACGTGCAGACTCATCATGAAAAGACTGCAGGTCATCTCGCATGGCCCGTTGACGCAACGCCACCCCACCCTGGACAGGCACAACCAGGTGCAGGATAGCCACATCCGCAGGGAGAGGAAGGCCAGGTGTCGTAAGCCAATACTCTCCCTGAGAACGGGTCTGGAGGTAGGCATTCCCGCTGGTGCAAGATGATGCAGTGACAGGAGCAGGGACAGGATTGCACACAGGCACCTCCGCGGCGGCCTGTGCTGCCTCCTGTCCCTGATCCTGCACTGCACTATAGCACCAGTGGAATCCCCACCTCCAGACCCCGCCACTGTCGCTTGCACGGCCTCCTCCTCCACCAAACCCCCCACCAACCTGGATGACTCCGTGCCATCTTCCTCCGTTGGGCCCTGTGGGGTCCCAGCTGCCCCTTCTGCTGCCGAGGAGTCCAACTCCAACCTCCGCCTCTTGGACCTCCCCTCGGCAGCTGCGGCCTGGGACGTGGCACCGGACTCCTCACTCCCCGACGAGATCACAACCTGGGAGGGGATCCGGGCCTTGCGTCTCCGGCTGGTGGTGCGACCCCTGCCGCTGTGGTCCACAGCACCTTCTCCGCCCTCTTCATCAGTTGACGCTGCAGACAGGGAGAAAGAAAACACAGGCATCAGGGCACTGTACAATGGACTCATACACACATGACAGCTATACATGAGTGGCATTGGTAAACCTCAGACATGGCATCACAATCCCCAACACACATGTCATTTCAACTTGCACACATGAGCCATACCATAGCCATAATGCAACAGGCAGCACCATCCATTCACATACAACAGCATGAGCAGCCAAAGGTCATCCACACATCACATGCAACATAGGGAGTACACTACACATGCACACGCAACACCAAACTTGCATGCATGTGTACACCTCCGCCAACTGTCGCAGTGTTTTCATCGACATCCATGTCACACCTGACAATCATTCCTCCACATCCTGTGCCATGCAAGCCCACACACACAAGCACCATCCATGTGTCACACATGAGACCCCTCGCATGTGTCACCCTCACGGCCCTGTACACCCCCCCTACTCAGCCACATAAAAACACATGTTCAACCTGCACACTCCTGGCACACCACCACACGCACTGCTTACAATCAGTATGCATGTACACTTACCGCTCGACTCCAGACGGGTCTGCTTCTCAAGGACCTGGATGTGGAGCGCTGGGGATATGCGTTCCAGGACCCTCATCTGATCTTCCGACAAGTGGCCCCGGCGCCCCTTAGCATCCGCTGCCTTCAGGAGGCGCCGGGCCTTGTTGAGGGTCCTGGACCTGAAATCCTCCCAGCGCTTCCTGACACGTTCGTAGTCGCGGACTGCCACCTCCTCCGCGTTGATGGCAGTCACGATGTCCATCCAGATCCGAGTCCGTCCTTCCTTGTCGGCGCGCAACCTTCCGAAGAGGGCATCATACTGCCCCAGGACATGCTCCACCAGGACACCAACTTCGGTGGCAGTGAAGCTGGTGCCCCTCTGCCTCCTTGGCCGGGGGTTGCCACTGGTGCCAGATGTTGCAGTGCCCGACATGGCAACCCCAGAGGCAGGAGTGGGTGGGCAACTGGGTCCTGGGGCTGGGCTGTGGGGCGATGGAAAAGTAGTCGGGAGTCTTCGGTTCCAGCAGGGGTGGTCACAGCAACAGCACCCCTGGCTGATGTGCAGGCAGAAAATGGCAGGGCACGTGGGCAGCAGGCAGTCAGGCAGCAGCAGATGGCAGGTGGGAGCGTGATCAGGGCTCTGGGGGGCAGTAATTTGGCCTTCTGGGCAGGAGCGTGGTCTTCCGTGTGTGAACGCGTGGCCAGCTTGATACAGAGTGATTAGGCATGTGAAAATCCAACACGTCTGCGTGTAATTCGAGGAAAGGCCCTTAGCGCGTAAACGCGTCACCAGCGTATGCGCGTCTATTAAGTCACGTGCACGTTGAATTGGGCACACGTAGGAAAAAGTTGCGTGTGAAAAAAATTAAAGACACGTCCGAGTGTCAAAGCGTGTAATTGGTGAAAATGGCCCTACACGCAGAAGTGACAAAGCGTGTAATTGGTGGGAATGGGCCTACACGCAGAAGTGACAAAGCGTGTAATTGGTGGGAATGGGCCTAGCGCGTACACGCGGCAGTGACAAAGCGTGTAATTGGTGAAAATGGACCTACACGCAGAAGTGACAAAGCGTGTAATTGGTGGAAATGGCCCTAGCGCGTACACGCCGTGTAAGTGACGCTGTACGTGTGGGCCTGCATAAAAGGTACGTGTTGAACACCATTTACTTGTACGTGCTTTTCGTGGAGAGCGAGTGGGTGAATTCTGTACTTCTTGTCGTTTCACACGCGATTTACTTCACCGCGTTTCAAGTTCGTACTCCCTGTTACCTCTGACAGCTTTTTCTCTTTTACTGGTTTACCTGGGCCTGTTCCCTCAAACAGTGTTCCCTTCTACTGTTGTCCTGTCTCCTCAGACAGCGTACAAATCTTCTTTTGGCGGGGGTGTTGCCAACCAAACGCGCTCCTTTTCACGCTCTTTTACCTGGCAGACGGTGAGTCACGCACGTATCTAACATCTGTGCTTGCCCCGTGTGTAGCCTACCCCTTCAGAGGTCATTCTAGGCTGCGTGTGACACGCATACGTTCATTCTTGTGTTACTGGGTGCCACAGCGTAGTGCAGGTTTTTCTTTCTGCACACGTGGTCTAGGAGGGGTTGCGTGCACGTCATCTCCCTTTTTTGGGCCTCCTGTGCGTTGCGTGACCCGTCATCTTTCCCCAGGGGTTACAATCAGCCTTGCTAGAGCACTAGGGTACAATTACCATCTGGTACCCAACCCCTTTGACCCCCAATTGCCCAGGACAATAGTTTACAGGCACTCCCATACGCACATTAACATCAGTGCCATGGCTGGGAGGCGAGGATTCCGTAAGGGTGGCAAAGGTGGAAGAGCCACAACTGGTGGCCGTGGTGGATCCGGTAGGGGATGTGGTCGTTACTTGCAGGGTGAGCCTGTCCCCCCATGTGTGGAGGACCAGTCAAGGGCACCCATAAACCCCCCCCCCTCCTGTTGAGGCTGATGTGGCTGACACCATCCCTTGTTGGACCAGCCCATTGTGGCACCAGACCTGGCTGACTCCATGGCTGACTTCCAGGTCAGCAGGCCTATGACACGTGCTCTGGTGCACGTTGATGTCATCATGCCACGTGGATCTGGGGCAGCAAGGTCATCTGCTGCCCCAAGTAGGCAGGGCGGAGAGGCTGCAGGCGCAGCTGCGGCTCCATCCACCCCAGCTCTCACACACCCAGCCAGGACAGTGTCGGTCCTAGTCCATCCTGCTGACATTCCTCCTGACACCATTACACTTGAGCCAATGCCTGCCCCAACTCCCATGCTGAGTGTGCAATCCCACACTCCTGATACAGAGTCCACCAGGGATCCTGCCCCTAGTGTCCAGAGCGGCGCAGGACACTCAGGATCACCACCACCTTCCAAGCGGAAGAGGAAGAGTGCTCGTCCGGCACAGGCTGATGCCCCAGACACGGCTACACAGTCCGGCCCGTCGAGGAAGCCCAGCTTCACGGATGACGAACTGAATGCACTTGTCGAGTATGTGTCCGGACATGATAACGAGATGGTCATTGTTGCAGGATCCAAGACCACACCTGCACAACGCCAGGCACACTGGCAGACCGTTGCGGACATCGTAAGTGCCCTTGAAATCGTGAGGCGCACAGCCAATGATTGCTATAAGCGCTGGAATGACCTAAAGCGCAGGGCAAAGAATAAGCTGGCCTCAAGTCTTGCCGCAACTCTAGTGACTGGAGGTGGGTCTCCAGTGGTAGACATGGAACTCACTCCAGATGAGTCAGTCGCTGGGACCTACGTCACGGAGGAACAGATACAAGGCGTGGGAGATATGCCTGATTACGAGGCATTGTCCGGTGAGTGCACATGCATGTGTGTGTCATCCATGTGCATGGTGTGTGTGTGAGGGCTTCTGTTTGTGTGCCAGGTGAGAGTGTGTGCTCCTGAGTCGTATGGGTCAGCCATGTGCTTCATGCAATACATCCTGCGCAGCTGCATTTGGCCATAGCAGTATCCCTTCTGCCAACAGTAGACATCTAGCCCAACAGCACGCCAGTTGCCCTTGAAGTGTCACCTTGCCACAACATTGTTGCTTATTTTTCTCTGTTCATTCAGGCAGATTGTTTGCATTCCACCACTTTTACTAGGCATTTCTCAGTCCTCTAGTCACATGTCTGACATGGCTATGGTAAAGTGGAGTGACTTTGTTACCTGGATATCATTTGTTCACACATGTCCGTGTGCAATTGGACCATTTTGGACTGGCAGCTCCAGGTGAAAAATCAGACCTGTTTGAATTAGAAAAACGATTACATGCGGGAACTGGACTGAAGGAATAAGTGCTGCCCTCCTCTCCATCTTCACTCAATAGCAATGGTACATGCCATCTGTGTGATGGCATGTGTGTTTCACCTGGCAATCACAGGCCAATGTGTGATGCCACTGCCAGGCAGCATGCAGAAAATGTGTTCATCTTCCATCTTTGTGTCATCAGTGTTTGCCATTTGCCTGCCCTTCATACGCAGTGAGGGTGCATGCATGGGAGGGTTTTAGTCATGTGGGACATGTGTCAATCAAGTACTGGTTCTCTTGCTTCTCAGCCCTCATTGTGTGCCATGGTGCTAATGCCTGTTTCCATTTCTTTGTTTTTATGTCTTTGCAGGGGAAGACGCACCTGATACTGCTGGGGTTGTGGAGATGGTGCAGACCCAGGAGGGGTCCGAGGGCCGACCAACCACCAGTGAGGGACGTGGTGTGCTGGTGGGTGAGAACCCACAAGTGCTGCAGGTCGTGTTCTCAAGGGGTGTCTCTGGCTGCACCTCCCCCGAGCTGTACTCAGCTGTTGATTCGGATGATGCGACCTACGTGCCGTCGCAGGTGAGTGTTCCAGGGAGGGATTCTGTTCTGTCCCACCCACCTGCACCAGGGTCAGAACCCTCAATGGGGATGTCAGTGTTGGCAGCTACGCCTTTGGTGGTTACGGATGCAGGGTCACACTCCGCGACATCTGATCCTGTTCCTGGGCCAGCAGATCAGAGGGGGAATGCAGTCCTGCAGCCTCAGGCAGTGCCGGCACAGCAAGGCGCAGTTCGCCTTGCCCCAGACAGGTGTGGTGCCCGCCGACGTGGTAGCCGTACGCCACCTGGCAATACCGCATGGGAGCAATCCATTTACGGTATGGCAACCCAACAGGCAGCATCATCCGAGATGATGGCTCAGGCCATGGATAGGGTGGCCACTTCCATTGTCCCCCCTGAAAGGCTGATGGAGCGACTACAGCAGGCAACCGACTCCATCTGCCAGTCACACAGGGAGGACATGTTGGCGTCCAACAGGGACAGGCGGGCGGCACTGGCGACTCTGCAGGAGGCCATCTCCATAGAGTCCCAGGGCCACAGGGAAGCCCTGAGGCAGGAGCTCCATCACCTCAGGACGACTCTTGTTGAGCTTGAGGCTTCAACACACCAAAGGACAGAACAGCAGCTGGAGCGTCTCACCCGTACGCTCTCAGCTGAGATGCAGGCAACGAGGGCGGAGGTCCGGGCATCCCGTGAGTTGTTGCATGGGGACCTCCGCACACTCATCCTCCAGAACGAGACCTACCACACCCGCATGCTTGCAGCCATGGAGGAACAGACTAGGGCCTTGCGTGGGCTGCCTCCCATAGTGCAACCACCTCCGGATGCAGCTGCACAGGGTGATAATAGCGACAGCAGTGATACTCCCACAATAGGGTAGCCGTGTGGGCCATGAGCCCATGGAGGTGTTTTTTTTCCCCAGGATCCACACAGGTGGGTTTTGGTGTGCACCCTGTCCTCGGACCTCCTGGGTGGCCTCCCCAACCCCCCCTCCCCCCCCCCGGGCCCATCAATGGCCATTTTCTTTTTTTCTTTTTTTTTTTTTTTTTTTTTTTTTTTTGGGACAATTTGTTGGCTTCCGTGGTTCCTGTGGGCATACGCTGCATTGTGGCTGGGCACATGCAGGCTTGTCATGTATTTGGTTCAGATGCCTGGGTTTGAGTCACACACACCCCTCCTGCTTCCCGTTTCCATGGGCTTGCAAAGGGTGTGCCCAAGTGACATTGATGTACATGGTGACATTGGACTCCCACTACATGTGTGGGTAGTCTAGTCAATACTGTGTATACATTCCTAGTGCATATTGCTGTTGTGTTGTACACTGCATGTTGCATTGATGTGTAACTCATCATCTGTGTCTACCTCCCAATTTGCAGGTCCCTTCCTCATGTCTACACAAGGCCCTCTAGTTTGGAGATGGGGTCCATGTTGGCAGCAGTGCACCTACAACTCTACATGGCGCCAACACTGTACAGTTGGAAGTGGTGGGAGTGCAGGCATTTCCAGGTGGTGAGACTACTAATTTATTACATTTGTGATGTCATGTTAATGGTAGAACCTGCTCAAGTTTGTTGTTGGTCCTGCATTACTGTGAGCATTTCAGGTGTTGCAAGTTTCAATTAGGGACACTGTACATTGTGACACTTGTGTCATGTTGTGGGGATTTCTTTGTTTACCTGCACATAGCATGACATGGCACGGTGTGTTGTGTGGCGGTGCTGGGGATGGGTTGGGTGACATGGCACTGTCCTCTTGTTGCATTTAGCAAGTGGGTATTCATTTTAGCTGCTTGAATGTGTTTCTTCACAAAACTGCATTGGTGGTGTCTGTGTGGGTAGGGATGCACACATTGTAACACTTCCAGGTGAACAATCTCAGGCTGATATGCTTTTCACGGTTGATTCTGCAGACATTCAGGATCAGTGTCAGGTTGAGTCATCATTGATTGTCAGATGGAATGTGCCAGGGCAGTGTGCACTCCACAGGGGTGTGATTTCTATGTGAAGTAATTAGCCACTAGCTGTGTACGGGCTGCCTCCCCCCGTACCCTTTCCCCTCCCATGCGCAGCGGCTGTGCATGTGGTTGGGGATGTGGGGCCACCACCATGTCCACGGCCAGGCCCCGGCATGTTGCAACGTTGTGCAGGACACATGCTGCCACTATGATCCTGCACACTACTGGGGGAGCGTATAACAGCTGCCCGCCAGAACGGTCAAGGGAGCGAAAGCGTGACTTTAGCACTCCGAATGTGCGCTCCACTATGCCCCGGGTTGTAATGTGGGCTGTGTTATATCTTACCTCGGGTGGCGTGGTGGGGTTCCGAATTGGCGTCATCATGTGGGGGCTGAGAGGGTAGGCAATGTCCCCTATGGAGGTGGTGATTGGTATCATTGGTGGGGTTGTGACCTTGCTCAGTATCTGAAATCATGCATGTGCAGTGGCATTCATACTCACCAAGCAGCCATGTATCGCCATGCCGCCCAGCTTCTAGGTCCCGGCTTAGGGTGGACATTCGGTAAATGAAGCTGTCGTGGGTGGACCCGGGATAGTTGGCATATACTGAGGTGATGATTCCCTTGGCATTACATACTACCTGCACGTTGATGGAATGCCAGTGCTTGCGGTTCCTATAGATGTGCTTTGATGCCCTGGGGGGACGTAGAGCCACATGGGTGCAGTCGATGGCACCTAGCACTTTGGGGAATCGTGCCACACCGTAAAAATCCAGGGCGGCAGCATGCCTTTCTGCAGGTGTTCTGGGCAGGTATATGTGCCTGCGGACTGATGGGCCTGCAGTGATGATGTTCAAGACCTGTTGTAGGCAGCGTGACAGGGTGGCCTGTGACACCCCACCCACTATGGCACTTGTCCGCTGAAATGATCCAGTGGCTAAGAAGTGCAGTACATTGAGGACCTTCTCCAGGGGGCTGAGTGCTTGGGAGCACAGGGTGGGTGATGTGAGGACATCCTCCCACTCACTCACCAGGTCCAGTATTATGTGTGGTGGAAACCTGTGCCTCCCATACACCTGGTCATCAGGCATCCCGAAAAGGCAGGTTCTGGGTGTGAATATTCTGTCCCTGACTATCCTCCTCCTCCTCCTTTGGTAGCCCACGGCCACTGCTGCTAGGAACGGTATGTTCATCCTGGCGTCTGAGCTTGTTATTTTGATAGCGCGCAGTTTTATGCCTTGCGCGTGTTGTAGGCGAGCGTGTGACCCGCGCACCCCTGAAATCCAGTTCCCAGTTCAATAGCATGTGGAAATTCCCGCGCACCCCGGGATACAGGTGCGCTGACGTACTTGCGTGTGTAAGTGCCCGCGCACCCCTGAAATACACGTACATAGGCCAATTGCGTGTACGCGCACTTTTGTCCAATTACACGCGATGACACTCTGACGTGCAGTCTTTCCACGTGTGCTCCGTCATCACGTGCTGTGTGGGAAACACCCGTGCGGGTCACGTCACAGACACGCTTACGCGCTGAGGGCCTTTGGTCCAATAGAATCGCGTATGCGTGCTGACGCGCTTACGCGCTAAGGGCCTTTCCTCGAATTTCACGCTGACGTGCAGGATTTTCACGTGCCAAATCACTCCGTATCAAGCTGGCCACGCGAAAACACACGGAAGACCACGCTCCTGCCCAGAAGGCCGAATTACTGCCCCCCCAGTGCCCCGAGCAGCCTCCCACGTGCCATCTGCTGCTGCCTGCCTGCCTGCTGCCACCGTGCCCTGCCATTTGGTGCCTGCACATCAGCCATCTGCAGGGGTCCAGTTGCTGTGTCCACCCCTGCTGGAACTGAAGACTCCCGACTGGGATTACATCGCTCCACAGCCCAGCCCCAGGACCCAGTTGCCCACCCACACCTGCCTCTGGGGTTGCCATGTCAGGCACTTCCACATCTGGCACCAGTGGCAACCCCAGTCCAGAGGGGCAGAGGGGCACCAGCTTCACTGCCACCGAAGTTGGTGTCCTGTTGGAGCATGTCCTGGGGCAGTATGATGCCCTCTTTGGATCGTCCCGCGCCAGCAAGGAAGGACGGGAGAGGATCTGGGCCGACTGTGTGGTTGCCATCAATGCGGAGGGGGTGGCAACCCGCGACATCCAGAAGATCAAGAAGCGCTGGGAGGACTTGAGGCCCTCGTGAAGGCCCGGCGCCTCGTGGAGGGGGGCCGGGGCCGCATGAGTTCCATCCAGATGAGGGTCCTGGAACGCGTACGCCCAGCGCTCCACGCTCAGATCCTTGAGAGGGAGACCCGTCTGGAGTTGAGCGGTAAGTGTCCAAGCATTGCTGTGTGAGACAGGGCATGTTGCGGTGTGCTGGTTCTCTGATACTTGCCTGTATGTGTGACATAGGCCATGTATGCATGTATGTGTGCAGGGACATCATGGTAATGCATGTGCGACCAGTGATGTGTGAACCACATGGTTGTTGCATGTGTTTAAATACCACATGGGGAGCCCTATGCAGATTTTAAACATGGGAGCATGCCAGTCTCTGTTCCTGGACATGGGTGGGGGTGAGGGATGGGTGCTGATGCCAGGTACATATATGGTAGCCATGTCTGTGTGCCTGACCTGCGTGTCTGTGACTTGTGCATGCCATGGATGCATGACACATGTGTGTGACAATGCACAGATTCACTGATGCAGCCTAGTTACCCTTGTATCCGCTGTGTTTGGGGTGTATGGGGCCAGATGGATGTGACTGAGGTGAAGTGTGTGCATGTGATAGGCATGACCCATGATACATGTGAGTTCCATATCATTGTATGTTTCAAGAGTCCATTGGACATGTATGGAAATGTCCATGGCATGCACCATGCCTGTTACTGTGTGTGTTTTGCCTGGACTGACCCATGTGTTGTGGAGGGACATGATGGAAGTGTACTTTGACAGTGGTACTCATCTGCTATTGCTTCCTGTCTAGGGGACCATTGTACAGTACCCTGATGCTTGTGTTCTTTGTCTCCCTCTACGCAGCGGCTAGTGAAGAAGAGGGCGGAGACGGCGCTGTGGAGCAAGGCGGCAGGGATGCCCCCACGGCTGCAGCGGAAGGGGTGGGTGAGCCCCCACAGGGGCCTGCTACGGTGGAAGACGGTGAGGAGCCATCCAGGTTGGTGGTTTGCACAGAGGAGGAGGAGGCCGCCACTGGGGCACACATGGGGCCTGGTGGGGGCATCCCTGCTGGTGCAAGTGGTGCAGTCCAGGGCCAGGGGCAGGAGGCAGCACAGGTCACCGTGGAGGGGCCTGTGCATGTCGCTGTCCCTGACCCTGTGAGTGCACCACCATGCACCAGCAGGGATGCCCCGTCCCAGGCCCGTCCGCAGGTAGAGGGGATGTCCATGTCACCTGACTCCCCTCTACCTGCGGACGAGGGGACCCGTGTCCGTATGGAGAAGGTCCTGATTGGGGTTGCGATGCGCACGGGTGCAATTCGTGATGACGTGCGTGCTTCCCGGGAGGAGCACGCACATCATCACGAAGAGCACCGTGCCGACGTGGCCCAATTGGGATCTTCCATGTTCGGGGGTTTCCTGCATGTGTCGGCCAATCTGGCGGCCCTCTCCTCCTCTGTGGAGGCTATACGCCGGTCGTTCTCCTTGCCGTCTTCCGGCCCAGATGCCACCAGGGCCCCCTGTGGACCTGCCCTGACCTATGCAGCCAGCTCGGTGGGGATCCCATCCCTGCCACAGTCGGGATTCGGAGGTCAAGCAGGGGTGGACACCACAGCAACTGTACCCCAGCTGATGGAGGATGTGCCGGCATCATCAGGCAGGGCAAGTGCACAACGGCGTCGGTGGATTCCATCAGCCTGGATGCCGTCGTGCTGGCAGAGGCAGTTGCGTCGGAGGCAGCAGCAGAGTCAACGTGGGAGGCATCATGGCTCGGGGCCATCAACATCGGAGGGGCAGGCATCGGCCGGAGGGCAGGAGGACCCAGGACAGGAAGTGTCTTCCGTGTGGCTGCGGTTGGGCCAGCAGATAGGTGCGGAGCGGCGGCGGGCGGAAGAGGAGCGGCTCACGATGGTCAGGGCGGAGAACTCCATGCGGAGGGCCCTGAGGCGGGCCGAGTGCCTCGAGGCAATCCGCAGGGGGTTGGAGGAGCTGATGGCGTCGTCCCTGCGGACCTTCGGGGCCATGGAACAGGACCGCCTCCGGGACATAGACGAGGAGTTTGATGATGCCCTGGCCCGGAACACTACAGAGTGAGCCGCTGGACTTGCCCGCCGCCTTTGTATATAGTTCTTTAGTTTTAGGTTTCATTTGTTTATTCTTATGATTTGGAGTCGACGGACACAGCTCCACTTTTTGTATATAGTTGCATTTTTGTTAGGGTTTTTTGTAGGTTTCCTTTGTTCAGTTGGGCTCATGGACCCTTGGATATTTTGTACATAGTTCTTCATTGGATTTTTTAATTTTTTAATTTCTTATTTCTTCTCCATGGAGCAATGGTGTTTGGATTTTTTTTTTCTGTCGGATTGATTTCATTTTTAATGTGACTTTGAAATACATTTTTTTGGGATTTGGTGTTTTTAATTTTTTTGGACGGACATGCACCTTTTTTTCATTGGCATTGTAGTTTGTTTCATTTCATTTGCATTCATATTTTTTTAATACAATTTTGTTTTCATACTACTGTGTGGTATCATCTCATTGGTTTCATGCATGTCATGTTGGGTGTTTTCCAAATCATTTGCAACCATTGTGTGTGACAGACATGGGTTCATTTGCTTTATGTACGTTGGGGGTGTAACATGTAATTTCCATTTCCATGTGGGTGAATGGGTTACTTGGTAGGGCCTTTTGGCTGTGGAGGCTGAACATTACGCACATGGTTGGTGATTGTGAGGACCTGGGTGCAGGGGGACATGAGTGGGGGCCTGGTGGAGGCTGCCCCTGCACTGCTGGGGGGTGGGGGTGGTGGAAGACATGAGTGGGGGCCTGGTGGAGGGTGCCCCTGGTGGCTGGGGGGTGGGGGTGGTGGTAGACATGAGTGGGGGCCTGGTGGAGGGTGCCCCTGCACTGCTGGGGGGTGGGGGTGATAGGGGACATGAGTGGGGGCCTGGTGGAGGCTGCCCCTGCACTGCTGGGGGGTGGGGGTGATAGGGGACATGAGTGGGGGCCTGGTGGAGGCTGCCCCTGCACTGCTGGGGGGTGGGGGTGATAGGGGACATGAGTGGGGGCCTGGATGAGGCTGCCCCTGCACTGCTGGGGGGTGGGGGTGATAGGGGACATGAGTGGGGGCCTGGTGGAGGGTGCCCCTGGTGGCTGGGGGGTGGGGGTGGTGGTAGACATGAGTGGGGGCCTGGTGGAGGGTGCCCCTGCACGGCTGGGGGGTGGGGGTGATAGGGGACATGAGTAGGGGCCTGGTGGAGGCTGCCCCTGCACTGCTGGGGGGTGGGGGTGATAGGGGACATGAGTGGGGGCCTGGTGGAGGGTGCCCCTGCACTGCTGGGGGGTGGGGGTGGTGGTAGACATGAGTGGGGGCCTGGTGGAGGCTGCCCCTGCACTGCTGGGGGGTGGGGGTGGTGGGAGACATGAGTGGGGGCCTGGTGGAGGGTACCCCTGGTGGCTGGGGGGTGGGGGTGGTGGGAGACATGTGTGGGGGCCTGGTGGAGGCTGCCCCTGCACTGCTGGGGGGTGGGGGTGATAGGGGACATGAGTGGGGGCCTGGTGGAGGCTGCCCCTGCACTGCTGGAGGGTGGGGGTGATAGAGGACATGAGTGGGGGCCTGGTGGAGGGTGCCCCTGCACTGCTGGGGGGTGGGGGTGATAGGGGACATGAGTGGGGGCCTGGTGGAGGCTGCCCCTGCACTGCTGGGGGGTGGGGGTGATAGGGGACATGGTTGGGGGCCTGGTGGAGGGTGCCCCTGGTGGCTGGGGGTTGGTGGTGGTGGTAGACATGAGTGGGGGCCTGGTGGAGGGTGCCCCTGGTGGCTGGGGGGGTGGGGGTGGTGGGAGACATGAGTGGGGGCCTGGTGGAGGGTGCCCCTGCACTGCTGGGGGGTGGGGGTGATAGGGGACATGAGTGGGGGCCTGGTGGAGGGCGCCCCTGGTGGCTGGGGGGTGGTGGTGGTGGTAGACATGAGTGGGGGCCTGGTGGATGGTGCCCCTGCACTGCTGGGGGGTGGGGGTGGTGGGAGACATGAGTGGGGGCCTGGTGGAGGGTGCCTCTGGTGGCTGGGGGTGGGGGTGGTGGGAGACATGAGTGGGGGCCTGGTGGAGGGTGCCTCTGGTGGCTGGGGGGTGGGGGTGGTGGGAGACATGAGTGGGGGCCTGGTGGAGGGTGCCCCTGGTGGCTGGGGGGTGGGGGTGGTGGGAGACATGAGTGGGGGCCTGGTGGAGGGTGCCCCTGGTGGCTGGGGGGTGGGGGTGGTGGGAGACATGAGTGGGGGCCTGGTGGAGGGTGCCCCTGCACTGCTGGGGGGTGGGGGTGATAGGGGACATGAGTGGGGGCCTGGTGGAGGCTGCCCCTGCACTGCTGGGGGGTGGGGGTGATAGGGGACATGAGTGGGGGCCTGGTGGAGGGTGCCCCTGCACTGCTGGGGGGTGGGGGTGGTGGCAGACATGAGTGGGGGCCTGGTGGAGGCTGCCCCTGCACTGCTGGGGGGTGGGGGTGCTGGGAGACATGAGTGGGGGCCTGGTGGAGGGTGCCCCTGGTGGCTGGGGGGTGGGGGTGGTGGGAGACATGAGTGGGGGCCTGGTGGAGGCTGCCCCTGCACTGCTGGGGGTGATAGGGGACATGAGTGGGGGCTGCCCCTGCACTGCCGGGGGGTGGGGGTGATAGGGGACATGAGTGGGGGCCTGGTGGAGGCTGCCCCTGCACTGCTGGGGGGTGGGGGTGATAGGGGACATGAGTGGGGGCCTGGTGGAGGGTGCCCCTTGTGGCTGTGGGGTGGTGGTGGTGGTAGACATGAGTGGGGGCCTGGTGGAGGGTGCCCCTGGTGGCTGGGGGGTGGTGGTGGTGGTAGACATGAGTGGGGGCCTGGTGGAGGCTGCCCCTGCACTGCTGGGGGGTGGGGGTGGTGGGAGACATGAGTGGGGGCCTGGTGGAGGGTGCCCCTGGTGGCTGGGGGGTGGTGGTGGTAGACATGAGTGGGGGCCTGGTGGAGGGTGCCCCTGCACTGCTGGGGGGTGGGGGTGGTGGGAGACATGAGTGGGGGCCTGTTGGAGGGTGCCTCTGGTGGCTGGGGGGTGGGGGTGGTGGGAGACATGAGTGGGGGCCTGGTGGAGGGTGCCGCTGGTGGCTGGGGGGTGGGGGTGGTGGGAGACATGAGTGGGGGCCTGGTGGAGGGTGCCCTTGGTGGCTGGGGGGTGGGGGTGGTGGGAGACATGAGTGGGGGCCTGGTGGAGGGTGCCCCTGCACTGCTGGGGGGTGGGGGTGATAGGGGACATGAGTGGGGGCCTGGTGGAGGGTGCCCCTGGTGGCTGGGGGATGGTGGTGGTGGTAGACATGAGTGGGGGCCTGGTGGAGGCTGCCCCTGCACTGCTGGGGGGTGGGGGTGGTGGGAGACATGAGTGGGGGCCTGGTGGAGGGTGCCCCTGGTGGCTGGGGGGTGGGGGTGGTGGGAGACATAAGTGGGGGCCTGGTGGAGGGTGCCCCTGCACTGCTGGGGGGTGGGGGTGATAGGGGACATGAGTGGGGGCCTGGTGGAGGGTGCCCCTGGTGGCTGGGGGGTGGTGGTGGTGGTAGACATGAGTGGGGGCCTGGTGGAGGGTGCCCCTGCACTGCTGGGGGGTGGGGGTGGTGGGAGACATGAGTGGGGGCCTGGTGGAGGGTGCCTCTGGTGGCTGGGGGTGGTGGGAGACATGAGTGGGGGCCTGGTGGAGGGTGCCCCTGGTGGCTGGGGGGTGGGGGTGGTGGGAGACATGAGTGGGGGCCTGGTGGAGGGTGCCCCTGGTGGCTGGGGGGTGGGGGTGGTGGTAGACATGAGTGGGGGCCTGGTGGTGGGTGCCCCTGCACTGCTGGGGGGTGGGGGTGATAGGGGACATGAGTGGGGGCCTGGTGGAGGCTGCCCCTGCACTGCTGGGGGGTGGGGGTGATAGGGGACATGAGTGGGGGCCTGGTGGAGGGTGCCCCTGCACTGCTGGGGGGTGGGGGTGGTGGTAGACATGAGTGGGGGCCTGGTGGAGGCTGCCCCTGCACTGCTGGGGGGTGGGGGTGGTGGGAGACATGAGTGGGGGCCTGGTGGAGGGTGCCCCTGGTGGCTGGGGGGTGGGGGTGGTGGGAGACATGAGTGGGGGCCTGGTGGAGGCTGCCCCTGCACTGCTGGGGCGTGGGGGTAATAGGGGACATGAGTGGGGGCCTGGTGGAGGCTGCCCCAGCACTGCTGGAGGGTGGGGGTGATAGGGGACATGAGTGGGGGCCTGGTGGAGAGTGCCCCTGCACGGCTGGGGGGTGGGGGTGATAGGGGACATGAGTGGGGGCCTGGTGGAGGCTGCCCCTGCACTGCTGGGGGGTGGGGGTGATAGGGGACATGAGTGGGGGCCTGGTGGAGGGTGCCCCTGGTGGCTGTGGGGTGGTGGTGGTGGTAGACATGAGTGGGTGCCTGGTGGAGGGTGCCTCTGGTGGCTGGGGGGTGGGGGTGATGGGAGACATGAGTGGGGGCCTGGTGGAGGGTGCCCCTGGTGGCTGGGGGGTGGGGGTGGTGGGAGACATGAGTGGGGGACTGGTGGAGGGTGCCCCTGGTGGCTGGGGGGTGGGGGTGGTGGGAGACATGAGTGGGGGCCTGGTGGAGGGTGCCCCTGCACTGCTGGGGGGTGGGGGTGATAGGGGACATGAGTGGGGGCCTGGTGGAGGCTGCCCCTGCACTGCTGGGGGGTGGGGGTGATAGGGGACATGAGTGGGGGCCTGGTGGAGGGTGCCCCTGCACTGCTGGGGGGTGGGGGTGGTGGCAGACATGAGTGGGGGCCTGGTGGAGGCTGCCCCTGCACTGCTGGGGGGTGGGGGTGGTGGGAGACATGAGTGGGGGCCTGGTGGAGGGTGCCCCTGGTGGCTGGGGGGTGGGAGTGGTGGGAGACATGAGTGGGGGCCTGGTGGAGGCTGCCCCTGCACTGCTGGGGGGTGGGGGTGATAGGGGACATGAGTGGGGGCTGCCCCTGCACTGCCGGGGGGTGGGGGTGATAGGGGACATGAGTGGGGGCCTGGTGGAGGCTGCCCCTGCACTGCTGGGGGGTGGGGGTGATAGGGGACATGAGTGGGGGCCTGGTGGAGGCTGCCCCTGCACTGCTGGGGGGTGGGGGTGATAGGGGACATGAGTGGGGGCCTGGTGGAGGGTGCCCCTGGTGGCTGGGGGGTGGTGGTGGTGGTAGACATGAGTGGGGGCCTGGTGGAGGCTGCCCCTGCACTGCTGGGGGGTGGGGGTGGTGGGAGACATGAGTGGGGGCCTGGTGGAGGGTGCCCCTGGTGGCTGGGGGGTGGTGGTGGTGGTAGACATGAGTGGGGGCCTGGTGGAGGGTGCCCCTGCACTGCTGGGGGGTGGGGGTGGTGGGAGACATGAGTGGGGGCCTGTTGGAGGGTGCCTCTGGTGGCTGGGGGGTGGGGGTGGTGGGGGACATGAGTGGGGGCCTGGTGGAGGGTGCCCCTGGTGGCTGGGGGGTGGGGGTGGTGGGAGACATGAGTGGGGGCCTGGTGGAGGGTGCCCCTGGTGGCTGGGGGGTGGGGGTGGTGGGAGACATGAGTGGGGGCCTGGTGGAGGGTGCCCCTGCACTGCTGGGGGGTGGGGGTGATAGGGGACATGAGTGGGGGCCTGGTGGAGGGTGCCCCTGGTGGCTGGGGGATGGTGGTGGTGGTAGACATGAGTGGGGGCCTGGTGGAGGCTGCCCCTGCACTGCTGGGGGGTGGGGGTGGTGGGAGACATGAGTGGGGGCCTGGTGGAGGGTGCCCCTGGTGGCTGGGGGGTGGGGGTGGTGGGAGACATGAGTGGGGGCCTGGTGGAGGGTGCCCCTGCACTGCTGGGGGGTGGGGGTGATAGGGGACATGAGTGGGGGCCTGGTGGAGGGTGCCCCTGCACTGCTGGGGGGTGGGGGTGGTGGGAGACATGAGTGGGGGCCTGGTGGAGGGTGCCTCTGGTGGCTGGGGGTGGTGGGAGACATGAGTGGGGGCCTGGTGGAGGGTGCCCCTGGTGGCTGGGGGGTGGGGGTGGTGGGAGACATGAGTGGGGGCCTGGTGGAGGGTGCCCCTGGTGGCTGGGGGGTGGGGGTGGTGGTAGACATGAGTGGGGGCCTGGTGGAGGGTGCCCCTGCACTGCTGGGGGGTGGGGGTGATAGGGGACATGAGTGGGGGCCTGGTGGAGGCTGCCCCTGCACTGCTGGGGGGTGGGGTGATAGGGGACATGAGTGGGGGCCTGGTGGAGGGTGCCCCTGCACTGCTGGGGGGTGGGGGTGGTGGTAGACATGAGTGGGGGCCTGGTGGAGGCTGCCCCTGCACTGCTGGGGGGTGGGGGTGGTGGGAGACATGAGTGGGGGCCTGGTGGAGGGTGCCCCTGGTGGCTGGGGGGTGGGGGTGGTGGGAGACATGAGTGGGGGCCTGGTGGAGGCTGCCCCTGCACTGCTGGGGGGTGGGGGTGATAGGGGACATGAGTGGGGGCCTGGTGGAGGCTGCCCCAGCACTGCTGGAGGGTGGGGGTGATAGGGGACATGAGTGGGGGCCTGGTGGAGAGTGCCCCTGCACGGCTGAGGGGTGGGGGTGATAGGGGACATGAGTGGGGGCCTGGTGGAGGCTGCCCCTGCACTGCTGGGGGGTGGGGGTGATAGGGGACATGAGTGGGGGCCTGGTGGAGGGTGCCCCTTGTGGCTGTGGGGTGGTGGTGGTGGTAGACATGAGTGGGGGCCTGGTGGAGGCTGCCCCTGCACTGCTGTGGGGTGGGGGTGGTGGGAGACATGAGTGGGGGCCTGGTGGAGGGTGCCCCTGGTGGCTGGGGGTGTGGGGGTGGTGGGAGACATGAGTGGGGGCCTGGTGGAGGGTGCCCCTGCACTGCTGGGGGGGGTGGGGGTGATAGGGGACATGAGTGGGGGCCTGGTGGAGGGCGCCCCTGGTGGCTGGGGGGTGGTGGTGGTGGTAGACATGAGTGGGGGCCTGGTGGATGGTGCCCCTGCACTGCTGGGGGGTGGGGGTGGTGGGAGACATGAGTGGGGGCATGGTGGAGGGTGCCTCTGGTGGCTGGGGGGTGGGGGTGGTGGGAGACATGAGTGGGGGCCTGGTGGAGGGTGCCTCTGGTGGCTGGGGGGTGGGGGTGGTGGGAGACATGAGTGGGGGCCTGGTGGAGGGTGCCCCTGGTGGCTGGGGGGTGGGGGTGGTGGGAGACATGAGTGGGGGCCTGGTGGAGGGTGCCCCTGGTGGCTGGGGGGTGGGGGTGGTGGGAGACATGAGTGGGGGCCTGGTGGAGGGTGCCCCTGCACTGCTGGGGGGTGGGGGTGATAGGGGACATGAGTGGGGGCCTGGTGGAGGCTGCCCCTGCACTGCTGGGGGGTGGGGGTGATAGGGGACATGAGTGGGGGCCTGGTGGAGGGTGCCCCTGCACTGCTGGGGGTGGGGGTGGTGGCAGACATGAGTGGGGGCCTGGTGGAGGCTGCCCCTGCACTGCTGGGGGGTGGGGTGGTGGGAGACATGAGTGGGGGCCTGGTGGAGGGTGCCCCTGGTGTCTGGGGGGTGGGGATGGTGGGAGACATGAGTGGGGGCCTGGTGGAGGCTGCCCCTGCACTGCTGGGGGGTGGGGGTGGTGGGAGACATGAGTGGGGGCCTGGTGGAGGCTGCCCCTGCACTGCTGGGGGGTGGGGGTGATAGGGGACATGAGTGGGGGCCTGGTGGAGGGTGCCCCTGCACTGCTGGGGGGGTGGGGGTGATAGGGGACATGAGTGGGGGCCTGGTGGAGGCTGCCCCTGCACTGCTGGATGGTGGGGGTGGTGGGAGACATGAGTGGGGGCCTGGTGGAGGGTGCCCCTGGTGGCTGGGGGGTGGGGTGGTGGGAGACATGAGTGGGGGCCTGGTGGAGGGTGCCCCTGCACTGCTGAGGGGGTGGGGGTGATAGGGGACATGAGTGGGGGCCTGGTGGAGGGCGCCCCTGGTGGCTGGGGGGTGGTGGTGGTGGTAGACATGAGTGGGGGCCTGGTGGATGGTGCCCCTGCACTGCTGGGGGGTGGGGGTGGTGGGAGACATGAGTGGGGGCATGGTGGAGGGTGCCTCTGGTGGCTGGGGGGTGGGGGTGGTGGGAGACATGAGTGGGGGCCTGGTGGAGGGTGCATCTGGTGGCTGGGGGGTGGGGGTGGTGGGAGACATGAGTGGGGGCCTGGTGGAGGGTGCCCCTGGTGGCTGGGGGGTGGGGGTGGTGGGAGACATGAGTGGGGGCCTGGTGGAGGGTGCCCCTGGTGGCTGGGGGGTGGGGGTGGTGGGAGACATGAGTGGGGGCCTGGTGGAGGGTGCCCCTGCACTGCTGGGGGGTGGGGGTGATAGGGGACATGAGTGGGGGCCTGGTGGAGGCTGCCCCTGCACTGCTGGGGGGTGGGGGTGATAGGGGACATGAGTGGGGGCCTGGTGGAGGGTGCCCCTGCACTGCTGGGGGTGGGGGTGGTGGCAGACATGAGTGGGGGCCTGGTGGAGGCTGCCCCTGCACTGCTGGGGGGTGGGGTGGTGGGAGACATGAGTGGGGGCCTGGTGGAGGGTGCCCCTGGTGGCTGGGGGGTGGGAGTGGTGGGAGACATGAGTGGGGGCCTGGTGGAGGCTGCCCCTGCACTGCTGGGGGGTGGGGGTGATAGGGGACATGAGTGGGGGCCTGGTGGAGGCTGCCCCTGCACTGCTGGGGGTGGGGGTGATAGGGGACATGAGTGGGGGCCTGGTGGAGGGTGCCCCTGCACTGCTGGGGGGGTGGGGGTGATAGGGGACATGAGTGGGGGCCTGGTGGAGGCTGCCCCTGCACTGCTGGATGGTGGGGGTGGTGGGAGACATGAGTGGGGGCCTGGTGGAGGGTGCCCCTGGTGGCTGGGGGGTGGGGTGGTGGGAGACATGAGTGGGGGCCTGGTGGAGGGTGCCCCTGCACTGCTGGGGGGTGGGGTGATAGGGGACATGAGTGGGGGCCTGGTGGAGGGTGCCCCTGGTGGCTGGGAGGTGGTGGTGTTGGTAGACATGAGTGGGGGCCTGGTGGAGGGTGCCCCTGCACTGCTGGGGGGTGGGGGTGGTGGGAGACATGAGTGGGGGCGTGGTGGAGGGTGCCTCTGGTGGCTGGGGGGTGGGGGTGGTGGGAGACATGAGTGGGGGCCTGGTGGAGGGTGCCCCTGGTGGCTGGGGGGTGGGGGTGGTGGGAGACATGAGTGGGGGCCTGGTGGAGGGTGCCCCTGGTGGCTGGGGGGTGGGGGTGGTGGGAGACATGAGTGGGGGCCTGGTGGAGGGTGCCCCTGCACTGCTGGGGGGTGGGGGTGATAGGGGACATGAGTGGGGGCCTGGTGGAGGGTGCCCCTGGTGGCTGGGGGGTGGTGGTAGACATGAGTGGGGGCCTGGTGGAGGCTGCCCCTGCACTGCTGGGGGGTGGGGGTGGTGGGAGACATGAGTGGGGGCCTGGTGGAGGGTGCCCCTGGTGGCTGGGGGGTGGGGGTGGTGGAAGACATGAGTGAGGGCCTGGTGGAGGGTGCCCCTGCACTGCTGGGGGGTGGGGGTGATAGGGGACATGAGTGGGGGCCTGGTGGAGGGTGCCCCTGGTGGCTGGGGGGTGGTGGTGGTGGTAGACATGAGTGGGGGCCTGGTGGAGGGTGCCCCTGCACTGCTGGGGGGTGGGGGTGGTGGGAGACATGAGTGGGGGCCTGGTGGAGGGTTCCTCTGGTGGCTGGGGGGTGGGGGTGGTGGGAGACATGAGTGGGGCCTGGTGGAGGGTGTCCCTGGTGGCTGGGGGGTGGGGGTGGTGGGATACATGAGTGGGGGCCTGGTGGAGGGTGCCCCTGGTGGCTGGGGGGTGGGGGTGGTGGGAGACATGAGTGGGGGCCTGGTGGAGGCTGCTCCTGCACTGCTGGGGGGTGGGGGTGATAGGGGACATGAGTGGGGGCCTGGTGGAGGGTGCCCCTGGTGGCTGGGGGGTGGTGGTAGACATGAGTGGGGGCCTGGTGGAGGCTGCCCCTGCACTGCTGGGGGGTGGGGGTGGTGGGAGACATGAGTGGGGGCCTGGTGGAGGGTGCCCCTGGTGGCTGGGGGGTGGGGGCGGTGGGAGACATGAGTGGGGGCCTGGTGGAGGGTGCCCCTGCACTGCTGGGGGGTGGGGGTGATAGGGGACATGAGTGGGGGCCTGGTGGAGGGTGCCCCTGGTGGCTGGGGGGTGGTGGTGGTGGTAGACATGAGTGGGGGCCTGGTGGAGGGTGCCCCTGCACTGCTGGGGGGTGGGGGTGGTGGGAGACATGAGTGGGGGCCTGGTGGAGGGTGCCTCTGGTGGCTGGGGGGTGGGGGTGGTGGGAGACATGAGTGGGGGCCTGGTGGAGGGTGCCCCTGGTGGCTGGGGGGTGGGGGTGGTGGGAGACATGAGTGGGGGCCTGGTGGAGGGTGCCCCTGGTGGCTGGGGGGTGGGGGTGGTGGGAGACATGAGTGGGGGCCTGGTGGAGGCTGCCCCTGCACTGCTGGGGGGTGGGGGTGGTGGGAGACATGAGTGGGGGCCTGGTGGTGGGTGCCTCTGGATGCTGGGGGGTGGGGGTGCTGGGTGACATGAGCAGGTGTGCAGGGTAGTCCCCTGTGGTGTGTGCTGCCTGCAGGGGCCGTGGAGGGTGTACAGGGAATACCTGGGAGCACACAGCCAAATCGCGTGTAGAATTTCCCGCGTCCCCCTGTCATACACGTGCCTAGCCAAATCGCGTGTGGAAATTACCGCGCACCCCTGAAATCCACGTACCATGACAAATCGCGTGTGGAAATTACCGCGCACCCCTGAAATCCACGTACCATGACAAATCGCGTGTGGAAATTCCCACGCACCCCTGAAATCCACGCACACGGCCAAATCGCGTGAGGAACTTCCTGCGCACCCCTGCAATCCACGTACCCTGACAAATCGCGTGTGGTACTTCCCGCGCACCCCTGTCATACACATGGCCAGCCAAATCGCGTCTGGAAATTCCCGCGCACCCCTGAAATCCACGTACACGGCCAAATCGCGTGTGGTACTTCCCGCGCACCCCTGCAATCCATGTACCTGGACTAATCGCGTGTGGAACTTCCCGCGCACCCCTGAAATCCACGTACCCTGACAAATCGCGTGTGGAAATTCCCGCGCACCCCTGAAATCCACGTACCATGACAAATCGCATGTGGAAATTCCCGCGCACCCCTGAAATCCACGTACACGGCCAAATCGCATGTGGAACTTCCCGCGCAACCCTGCAATCCACGTACCCTGACAAATCGCATGTGGTACTTCCCGCGCACCCCTGTCATACACGTGGCCAGCCAAATCGCGTGTGGAAATTCCCGCGCACCCCTGAAATCCACGTACACAGCCAAATCGCGTGTGGTACTTCCCGCGCACCCCTGTCATACACGTGGCCAGCCAAATCGCGTGTGGAAATTCCCGCGCACCCCTGAAATCCACGTACATGGCCAAATCGCGTGTGGAACTTCCCGCGTACCCCTGCAATCCATGTACCCTGACAAATCGTGTGTGGTACTTCCCGCGCACCCCTGAAATCCACGTACCCGGACAAATCGCGTGTGGAACTTCCCGCGCACCCCTGAAATCCACGTACACGGCCAAATCGTGTGTGGAACTTCCCGCGCACCCCTGCAATCCACATACCCTGACAAATCGCGTGTGGAACTTCCCGCGCACCCCTGAAATTCACATGCCCTGCCAATTCGCGTGTGAGACTTCTTGCGCACCCCGGTATACACGCACACGTTTTTTTTCTGTCAGCGGGTGTCCGTGTTTGTGGGTACCCCTTTGCACGTCATTTGTCCTGGAGGGACACAGTATAGGACATTCATCATGGCTGTATATAGGTGCTATTTGTTGGCGCACCTTTTGGCGCACATTTCTTACAGGCGCAGAGACGCTAGCGCCTGCTTTCTTGTGGCGGTCGTGTTTGTGCCTGTGCGCTGGTTTGAGCATGCGCTTTTTTGCCCTATTCTATTCCATGAATACGTGTTGTAGGCGAGCGTGTGGGCGTTCCGCGCACTTGTACCCTGTACTTCCCCCGTGACGCCCACATTTTGGCAAGTTGTTCCCCATTCCGAGTGTTACGCCCCGTGTTCCGCCTACTTTTGTTGCGTGCGCCGCGCTATGTGCGATTTTCGCTGTGGCCTGTGCGATTTTCGCTGTGACCTGGCGCACGCCATTAGATGGCCTGTGCGCCAACGTGCGCCGCGCACTTTTTTATCGCACATCCGATGGTTTTCTCGCGCACGGCCTTCCATGAATCGATGTGCGCTGCTTTTCGTGCGATTTTCGCACTTGCACTGCGATTTTCGCTATTCCACTGCGATTCGCACGTTTTTGGCCACTTGCGCCGCGCTAATTATTCCATGAATCGGCCTGTTAGTATGGAAAATGCCCTCACGATTTGAGTCCAAACTCCGATTTGTACCATGTTCTGTGGCAAAACCCCGCTAATTATGAATATTGTAGACACTGTATTTGAGCTAGAGACATGGAAAGTTACTGGGATATATGTGGAAGGGAAATGTACCTTTGTATAATTTTTGATGAAAATCCCATATTGCACAACCCACTACAATCGAAAATAAGTTGCCATTTTTGAATGCAAGCTCTTAGAAACGCCAGAGGCGGAACAGAGACTACCTTAAGCAAGGTGTAATATGTACATGTAATGTCAACCACTTGTGTACCTGGGAAATATATATTGAATCAAATATAGATTTGTGTGCACATTGACCAGGGGAGTGTCATTTCTGCAGGTCATAAAAATGACATCACTCTGACACACTATCCCTTCCCAAATCAGGGACCAAAGAATCTATTGACCTATCAAATCAAGAGAGGGGCAGGCTTAGTGATGCTAGCCTCTCCACCCACTTTTTAAAACACATAAAAAGAGACTGCTGGGACAGGTAGAGACATTCAATTCAATTTTCTGCGGGACGCTCTGCCGGGAGACTCCAGACTTCACATCCATCAATCTTCAGAGACCAGAAATTTACTTCAGAACTTAAAGCAAGGGCCTAAACCCACAAACTGAGAACTCTTCTCAGCGGGCCTCAGCATCCTTAAAATCATTTGCAAACTATTACACAGCCGGGCGAGCTGTCTGAATTATTTTGCCAAGAACTTTTGCCAGCACCCAGAAAGCAGTGTTACATCCAGAATCCACTTGATCCGGACTGGAAAGCAGAGCAGTATCCAGAACCAGAGGCCGCTGTATCCAGAGAGGCTAGACCAGCAGAGCAGAGCTGACCCAGACCGCTGTGAGCAGAACCAGAGATCCGGATCGCTGTGAGCAGAACCGTTGCCTGATTGACCCGCCGAGCAGACAGAACCGCCGCCGGACGTGTTGACCAGATCCGTGACGAGGCCTATTTCAAATTTATATTGTGAGTACCTAGCAGAACTGTGCAGAACCAATCTCTTAGTTAAAATAATCTAATTCAAGCTATTTTAACCTAAGTAGAACTGCCTCCTAGAAATCGTGTCATCTATCATTTTTAAAGCTGCACAACTGTCACCTGTCAATTCTGCAGCTGCAAGCTGTCACCTTTCATTTTGAGTTTTACTTTAAATCTGAAAATCTACCTTTATTAAATCGTCCGTATCTCTGGAACCGTTTGGGCTAGGAACGAAATTTCATTTAAAGCTGTGATTCTAGACTTTCCAACGAACCTAGAACCGACTTCCTACTCCCTATACTTTTTCCGCAATCACGATTTATGCACTCGCGATTTGCGATTTTGGCTCAATTTCTCCACTTGTCAAAATAGCAGCTCCATTCTTTCCTTTGTTAAAAATCCGTTTGCAACCTGGTAATAACTCATAGAGCATTGCTAAAGTGAGCCTGAACTAATACCAACAAGCATCTCTCACTCACCCTGAATCTCTAGAGGGAATTAAAATCAGTTAGCACATTTTCCCATCCATTGCCATCACATTTAAAAGCAATTTGGGCCTGTGTTTCAAACTTCTGCCTGTTTCCTCTAAGCTTGCTGGGGGGGGGACTGAATTCCGTATTGGATTTGATTGTATTCCCGAAGACTGTGTGTGTTACTTCCATCTCCTTGCATTGCATATAGGGGGGGGGTGAATTGCCACCAGGGGAAAAGTGATTACATTGTATTTTGTTGAAGCCATATCAAGTTATTTTCTGTACTGCATTTCATTCATCATTGCGTTTCCTTGAACCATATAGAGCATTGTTTCCCACCTTATTCTTCTGTTCCTATTCATAAGTTACCTCTGGCTGATTACTGCTCATATTCACAAGTGTAATATCCATTATCAATTTATTTATAGAAGTGTGATATATATATATATATATATATTGTTTATATTTTCAAATAAACCTTTTAATTTGCAAAACAGACCTACTTCTTGGCTCAGTGGGGTCAGGGGGATTCTAAGAGGGGGGTGTTATACAAGGGTTGTCATCCAGAGTACTGAACTGGACATAAAAATACATCAATAAGGGTTTTCCTCAGCATCCCAGACTAGGCATTGACTTAGCTGTAGTGTTGATTGAATATCGCTTAATACAGAATTCTCTGTGCATCCTGTCCTTGATTTCCTAGTGTTAGCGCTATTCTTCCACTCATTTCCGTCATTTGTAAGTTCTTAGTAATATTTTGATTAAATACATTAATTCTCCCTAAAAAGAAGCACACTGAGTGAAGGGTAACAACTGCAGCGTAACTATTCTATTCATGGGTGGAGTTTCTCTTTTCTAGCCACTAAAATCTAGTCTAAGTTAAAATAGCCCTTTCCTTTCCTTTCCTTTCCAAACTGATTTTCTCTGTTCACTGCTTTTATTTTTAAAACCAAATTTACTTTTCCCTTGAGAATCTCATCCTGTCATTAAGTTAGAGTCACTCTTTCACTTGCATATTATCCCTGTGATGTGCATCTGTCATCCAGCATAAAAACTGCAATCCAATTATGTCTATTACACTCGTTTTTCAAACCGTTTTGACATTTAAACCTGTGAAAGTAAGAAAAGGCAAATTCAATGCATGTGATTTGGCTGCACTGTGTTGTCACTTCAAAGTGGATTGTCTGAACTGTATGCCCTTTGTTGGTACCTTGCCTTGTAGTTGCTAGTGTTCTTACATCCCTGGAACTGTTAGAACTCATATTTACCTCATTTATTCAACCGCACATGTAAATTAATTATTTACCACTTCCGAGTGTTATTTATGCAATTGTAAATGTTTTGAATCCGATTGTGCCACTCATTCTGTTTGCTGCCTAGTATATCTGACTCCTTGTTGCTCCTTTCTATCCACTCAAAATTCGATTAACATGGGTTTGAGGAAGCATTACAGGGGGAAATCTTAACTGGTGCTATCTACCCGAACAGTAAAATTGCTCCAAATCATTTGTGCTTTGTACATTTTAGAGGGTCAAACTAAGTGTATTTCATCAATTTAACTTGTAATTATCACCCCATTGGTGATTGTAGTCCAATATAAAATGTGTGTGATTTTCTTTGAATCAAAATAAATACAAATTGTATTATTACCCACTGGCCTGGTTCATGGTCCATTGTGAACCGGGGTATTTGTAAAAGGTGGCGTGAGACTGGTTTGGTGCCAGCAAATAAAGAAAAAGTATTTTAATTGTGCGCCACCTCCTAGGCTAAGGGCAAGGGTCCGGGTCTGGTGTGTGACGCCTGATTGGAATCCTTAAAAGCTCCTCATATTGTTGAAGTATCCTTGGTAAAGCCATGTGCATCATGACTGACTAGGGGTTGAGGTCCCTGACTAGATGGAACCTGCGATAAATTAGGATTTTGTGCGTGAATTTGTAACCATGCAATGATACCATGACCTACTACAGAAAGACCCCAAAAAGGGGCGTGCTGTAAAGATGAGATAATGCAAATGTATGCCGAAAGGGGATCATGGTTAAATAAATCTATCCAATGAGAGCGTGGAAATTGAGGGGATTAGATTTCTTTGTATAGGGTTGACCAATCGTGTTTGGGGGGATGACTTTGTAACACAATATGTGGGAGTGTATTTACTGTTGCAATAATGTATATAATGTGAAATATTGTGGGGTTCAAGGAAAGCTGGTTAGTTTGGTCTCTAAAGAGTGGTCTAGCCCATCTGGGGTGTTTGTACAATAAGCTTCATTTGACCTCTAAGTTTAGAATAGTATTTAGGGGATGAGGGGTAGAATTTTCGCTTGTTTAAAATGTGTTGTAAGACATATGGTTAGGATGTTATCAATGGATTGTATTTTATTATATGTTTGTATGATTGTACATTGAAAAAACTCGTTTTAAAAAAGAAATTTTAAAAGAAAGGAGTGTGCCCTCGCTTCTTAAGCGAAGGGCCTAATTTTGGGTAAGGAGATTGGCGGTCCACCCCTACATGGCTCCCACCTTTTGCTGGATGACATTTTAAATGCAGAAAATTAAAATTGTACAGACCTGTATTAGCAGTGTTCTAGTATTGGTTTCACAGAGTTAACTGCCTTGCCTTTGACTTGTATGTCAGATAAATGCCATGTTCTAACTTTGAAGCATAAGAATCTATGAAAGATTGAGTGCTGGAGAAGAAGGGTCACTTTCAAAGCATTGGTTCAATGCATCGATTCACATACAGATAGTGTTTCCATTACATCAGATGAGCATCTAGTCCTGGCCTGACATTAGAGAGCATTAGCATCCATCAGGTTGCTCAGATTGAGGCCTTCACATAATGGTATAAATCCACTTTCCCAGTAAACTGCTGGCTGCTAGAGACCTCCTCCTCAATCCCTGCTCTCTGACAATGCCATCATTCAAAAATATCGAAACCTCATTTACCTTGCCCACCATTGCACTCTCGCATCACACTGCACCTCATCTCCTGCTCTCGCGGACAGGGTGCCATGGAATTGGAATAGGGGCTCCTCCTATTGCCGGAGGTTCTATTTCCATCGTGGCCATTTTATGGGTAGTTTTTTCCCTCAGATCCGTGGCAGAGCCAAGGGGATGGGAAGTGGGGGTGCTTGCCCCCTCTGGCTCCACCTTGGTGCCTGGTGCGCCTCCCCTCCCCATTAGTTCTCGCTGGGCAGTGTGGGCGGAACCGCACAGCCGCGCAAACCACGCACACTGTCGTCTCTAGTCTGGTGCTGCAGCGATGCCTTCGAGCTGTCTGATCACGGTAGCACACACAACCAAGCGGGTTCATGCATGCGGTGGCTGGGCCTTGAAGAGGTTCCAGTTCCACAATCCACCCCACGCCCCTTGCCTTGCTGCCAGCCTGGGAATGATGATCCCTTCTGTTTGAGGAGGCCGCCCTGCAATGCAGTCAGTGGACTGGATTCTCTGGAATGGACATGAGTATTAAGCCAATCAGGAGCGGTTTGTTAACAGCAGCACTGGCTTCTGGCCTGGCTCTGGCCAAAGCCCTCCTTGTGTTGTGCTTGCATTGATGCAGAGCCGAGCGGATTGCAGAATTGATCACATTAGTACTAATAATCACAGCTTAGTTATTTCCATTTTTCCCTGGGCCTGGGCAACTGGGCCCAGACTCTTTGGAGCCTGCTTGGTAAGGAGGGAGCAGGGAGAATGGATGGGGGAAGTTGACTGGTGATAGCAAATTCTTATTCTGCCCCGAGACAGGGACTTGAGGCCTGGGTTGAGAGGTGCTCACTGCGCAGTGCGCATGCATTGGCTGGGGAAGACCGTAAGTCACACCTCAATTTGTTCCAGGCTGCCTCCTTGCAAAGAACATCAGAGCTGCTGAGTGACACCAGCAGAGGACTTAGGTGGGCTGGCAAGGGCGAGTGTCCGAGAGGAGTCGGAGACAGGCTTGCCAGTCATCAGACCACGTCATCTGGCGTAATCTGACAAATTATAATATCACCGCCGGGGCCGGGCCTGGCACACTTGTCCGGTCCTCCTGACCCACCGTGTGTCAGTGACAATGTGCATGTACGTTTACGTTACACCTATAAAGAAAGACTAGTGTAAGTGTGCATTTGTGCAGTTCTGTTAATTTCTTCCTTTGTGCATCCGCTCTCCTCAAATCAATCCTAGCGGAGTGTGTGTGTCCAGTGAGTCCAGTGTCCTCCTTTTGGATGATGTGTGTGTGTGTACAGTGAGTCCAGTGTCCTCCTTTTGGATGAGTGTGTGTGTGTCCAGTGAGTCCAGTGTCCTCCTTTTGGATGATGTGTGTGTGTGTGTACAGTGAGTCCAGTGTCTTCCTTTTGGATGAGGTGAGTGTGTGTCCAGTGAGTGCAACGTCCTCCTTTTGGATGAGTGTGTGTGTGTCCAGTGAGTCCAGTGTCCTCCTTTTGGATGATGTGTGTGTGTGTACAGTGAGTCCAGTGTCCTCCTTTTGGATGAGTGTGTGTGTCCAGTGAGTCCAGTGTCCTCCTTTTGGATGATGTGTGTGTGTGTACAGTGAGTCCAGTGTCTTCCTTTTGGATGAGGTGAGTGTGTGTCCAGTGAGTGCAACGTCCTCCTTTTGGATGAGTGTGTGTGTGTCCAGTGAGTCCAGTGTCCTCCTTTTAGATGAGTGTGTGTGTGTGTGCGTTCAGCGTCCAGCGTCCTTTTTTTGGATGAGTGTGTGTGTGTCCAGTGTCCTCCTTTTGGATGAGTGTGTGTGTGTCCAGTGAGTCCAGTGTCCTCCTTTTAGATGAGTGTGTGTGTGTCCAGTGAGTCCAGTGTCTTCCTTTCGGATGATGTGTGTGTGTGTGCCCAGTGAGTCCAGTGTCTTCCTTTTGATTGAGATGTGTGTGTGTCCAGTGAGTGCAGCGTCCTCCTTTTGGATGAGTGTGTGTGTGTCCAGTGAGTCCAGTGTCCTCCTTTTAGATGAGTGTGTGTGTGTGTGTGCGTTCAGCGTCCAGCGTCCTTTTTTTTGGATGAGTGTGTGTGTGTCCAGTGAGTCCAGTGTCCTCGTTTGGATGATGTGTGTGTGTGTGTCCAGTGAGTCCAATGTCCTCCTTTTGGATGAGTGTGTGTGTATCCAGTGAGTGCAGTGTCCTCCTTTTAGATGAGTGTGTGTGTGTGTGTGTGTGTCCAGTGAGTCCAGTGTCCTCCTTTTGCATGATGTGTGTGTGTGTGTGTGTGTGTCCAGTGAGTCCAATGTCCTCCTTTTGGATGATGTGTGTGTGTGTGTCCAGTGAGTCCAATGTCCTCCTTTTGGATGAGTGTGTGTGTGTGTCCAGTGAGTCCAGTGTCCTCCTTTTGGAAGAGTGTCTGTGTGTCCAGTGAGTGCAGTGGCGTCCTTTTGGATGAGTGTTTGTGTGTCCAGTGAGTCTAGTGTCCTCCTTATGGATGAGTGTGTGTGTGTCCAGTGAGTGCAGCGTCCTCCTTTTTGATGAGTGTGTCTGTGTGTGTCCAGAGAGTCCAGTGTCCTCCTTTTGGATGAGTGTGTGTGTGTGTGTGTGTGTGTCCAGTGAGTGCAGTGGCCTCCTTTTGGATGAGTGTGTGTGTGTCCAGTGAGTCCAGTGTCCTCCTTTTGGGTGATGTGTGTGTGTGTGTGTGTGTGTCCAGTGAGTCCAATGTCCTCCTTTTGGATGAGTGTGTGTGTGTCCAGTGTCCTCCTTTTGGATGAGTGTGTGTTTGTCTAGTGAGTCCAGTGTTCTCCTTTTGGATGAGATGTGTGTGTGTCCAGTGAGTCCAGTGTCCTCCTTTTGGATGAGTGTGTGTGGGTCCAGTGAGTACAGTGTCCTCCTTTTGGATGAGGTGTCTGTGTGTCCAGTGAGTGCAGCGTCCTCCTTTTGGATGAGTGTGTGTGTGTGTCCAGTGAGTCCAGTGTCCTCCTTTTGGATGAGTGTGTGTGTCCAGTGAGTGCAGTGTCCTCCTTTTGGGTGAGTGTGTGTGTTGTCCAGTGAGTCCAGTGTCCTCGTTTTGGATGAGGTGTGTGTGTGTCCAGTGAGTGTAGCGTCCTCCTTTTGGATGAGTGTGTGTGTGTGTCCAGTGAGTCCAGTGTCCTCCTTTTGGATGAGTTGTGTGTGTGTCCAGTGAGTGCAGCGTCCTCCTTTTGGACCTCCTTTTGGATGAGTGTGTCTGGGTCCAGTGAGTCCAGTGTCCTCCTTTTGGATGAGTGTGTGTGTGTGTTCAGTGACCAGCATCCTCCTTTTGGATGGGTGTGTGTCCAGTGAGTTCAGTGTCCTCCTTTTGGATGAGTGTGTGTGTGTCCAGTGAGTACAGTGTCCTCCTTTTGGATGAGTGTGTGTTCGTCCAGTGAGTTCAGTGTCCTCCTGTTGGATGAGGTGTGTGTGCGTTCAGTGACCAGCGTCCTCCTTTTGGATGGATGTGTGTCCAGTGTCCTCCTTTTGGATGAGTGTGTGTGTGTCCAGTGAGTGCAGTGTCCTCCTTTTGGATGAGTGTGTGTTTGTCCAGTGAGTCCAGTGTCCTCATTTTGGATGAGGTGTGTGTCCAGTGAGTGCAGCGTCCTCCTTTTGGATGAGTGTGTGTGTGTCCAGTGAGTCCAGTGTCCACCTTTTGGATGAGTGTGTGTGGGTCCAGTGAGTCCAGTGTCCTCCTTTTGGATGAGTGTGTGTGGGTCCAGTGAGTCCAGTGTCCTCCTTTTGGATGAGGTGTGTGTGTGTCCAGTGAGTGCAGCGTCCTCCTTTTGGATGAGTGCGTATGCGTCCAGTGAGTCCAGTGTCTTCCTTTTGGATGAGTGTGTGTGTGTGTGTGTCCAGTGAGTCCAGTGTCCTCCTTTTGGATGAGTGTGTGTGTGTGTTCAGTGACCAGCGTCCTCCTTTTGGATGAGTGTGTGTCCAGTGAGTTCAGTGTCCTCCTTTTGGATGAGTGTGTGTGTGTGTCCAGTGAGTGCAGTGTCCTCCTTTTGGATGAGTGTGTGTTTGTCCAGTGAGTCCAGTGTCCTCCTGTTGGATGAGGTGTGTGTTTGTCCAGTGAGTCCAGTGTCCTCCTTTTGGATGAGTGTGTGTGTGCGTTCAGTGACCAGCATCCTTCTTTTGGATGAATGTGTGTCCAGTGAGTCTAGTGTCCTCCTTTTGGATGAGTGTGTGTTTGTCCAGTGAGTCCAGTGTCCTCCTTTTGGATGAGGTGTGTGTGTGTGTGTCCAGTGAGTCCAGTGTCCTCCTTTTGGATGAGTGTGTGTGTGTGTGGGGGTCCAGTGATTCCAGTGTCCTCCTTTTGGATGAGGGTGTATGGGTCCAGTGAGTCCAGTGTCCTTTTGGATGAGTGTGTGTGTGTGTGTGTGTGTGTGTCCAGTGAGTGCAGCGTCCTCTTTTGGATGAGGTGTGTGTGTGTCCAGTGAGTGCAGTGTCCTCTTTTGGATGAGGTGTGTGTGTGTGTTCAGTGAGTGCAGTGTCCTCTTTTGGATGAGGTGTGTGTGTGTGTCCAGTGAGTCCAGTGTCCTCCTTTTGGATGAGTGTGTGTGGGTCCAGTGATTCCAGTGTCCTCCTTTTGGATGAGTGTGTATGGGTCCAGTGAGTGCAGTGTCCTCCTTTTGGATGAGGTGTGTGTGTGTCCAGTGAGACCAGTGTCCTTCTTTTGGATGAGTGTGTGTGTGTGTCCAGTGAGTGCAGTGTCCTCTTTTGGATGAGGTGTGTGTGTGTTCAGTGAGTGCAGTGTCCTTTTTTGGATGAGGTGTGTGTGTGTTCAGTGAGTGCAGTGTCCTCCTTTTGGATGAGTGTGTATGGGTCCAGTGAGTGCAGTGTCCTCCTTTTGGATGAGGTGTGTGTGTGTCCAGTGAGACCAGTGTCCTTCTTTTGGATGAGTGTGTGTGTGTGTCCAGTGAGTGCAGTGTCCTCTTTTGGATGAGGTGTGTGTGTGTTCAGTGAGTGCAGTGTCCTCTTTTGGATGAGGTGTGTGTGTGTTCAGTGAGTGCAGTGTCCTCCTTTTGGATGAGTGTGTATGGGTCCAGTGAGTGCAGTGTCCTCTTTTGGATGAGGTGTGTGTGTGTGAGCACAATGAGCCACACGGAGACAGGGGGAAATTCTGCCACCAGATTCCTCCTAACGACATCAACTACCTATGTGACCGATGCCACCCACCCCTGTCAGCTGTTCTTCCCTCTCATCTCCTCTCACAAATGAGTAGACACACACACACGCACACACTCAGAGTCAGTCAACACACAGAAAGACACACAGTCACAGAGTGTGAGGTGAGTCAAGACACTGAGGACCAAGCTTGTCCTCTTAACTAGGCAAAGCACTACAATTACTCATCTCAGTCGGCCGCCGTTGGCAAGTCGAGGTAAATGGTGCTGGGCTTTTTCATGCAGCGTCGAACATTCATTGCATAATACCGGGGTGACCGGCACAGTGGCAGCCGATACTTATCAGTAAATACACATCTGGCAGGACCGTGGAGATGGCCTGCTTGGAAATCAATGGGCTCTGGAGCACGACACTGTCACTCCGAGGGCAGAGCGCACTGGACAATTTTTCTAAGCCTATTAGCAAACTATGTGACAGGCCTAGCAGAGCACACCACGCGGACACGTGTCCGAGCAAGGGCCAGGCAATACATCCTAAATTCACACAGAAATGTGCTCCAAAGCAAATCACATTTGCTGTGTGGAATTATTTCTCCATTGAATGTTCCTCTTTTCACTGATAGAAATGTGTTAATAGCCCTTCCTTCCTTCCTTCCTTCCTTCCTTCCTTCCTTCCTTCCTTCCTTCCTTCCTTCCTTCCTTCCTTCCTTCCTTCCTTCCTTCCTTCCTTCCTTCCTTCCTTCCTTCCTTCCTTCCTTCCTTCCTTCCTTCCTTCCTTCCTTCCTTCCTTCCTTCCTTCCTTCCTTCCTTCCTTCCTTCCTTCCTTCCTTCCTTCCTTCCTTCCTTCCTTCCTTCCTTCCTTCCTTCCTTCCTTCCTTCCTTCCTTCCTTCCTTCCTTCCTTCCTTCCTTCCTTCCTTCCTTCCTTCCTTCCTTCCTTCCTTCCTTCCTTCCTTCCTTCCCTCCCTCCCTCGTCAGAATGGGCCTATCGGCCTTTCGCCCATGGGCCGAATCACTTGGAGACCCAGGGGTCGGTTTCATAAGCCACCACCCTGGGCCGGTTTTGGTTTATAATATTTTTGTAACTTATGTTACTTTAAGTAATTACGTTGCTTGCAGCTTGCCTGCTGGCTGCGGCCTGTTCCATCAGCCAGCTAGCGCACGGATGCATTCATCAAAGCAAGGTAACACAGTGTTACCTTGCTTTGATGAATGCATCACAATAGAGAAGGGCCCCCCTGCCGACGGTGCTGGTATGCCCCTGATACAACCAAGCCATCTGCCGGCGACAACATGGCGCCAGTCAGGAGACCACCGAGGCAGCTGGCCTGCTGCTCCAGTGTGAATTTTAACATATACATTTGCAGGTTGCTTCACTCGCAACTTGCAAGTGCAACACTTTGTTCTGGGGATTGGGCCGATCCTGACTTAGTTAGTTTTAGTCTTAGTTGCGTATTTATGCACTTGTGTAAGCTGAGAGGCTGAGCTTGTGCGCCATGTCAGTATCAAGTCAACTCAAGATTGCTTTTAAGGTGTGGAGGGAGTTGTTGGCTGTGTTTGCTGCTGGGCTGGCCCGGGGGCCCCAGACTGCACCTGCATGAGCGTGAGTGCTCCAGGCTCACCTCCAGGCCTGAATCCTGCTATATTATCCTCCCCCGGAGGCCAGGGCCGGGTGGCGTTGTGCCTCCTCCTGCAGTGACGCAGCATCACGTGTGCCTGTCCCCTCATGTGCATTGGTGGTGTGAACAGAGGCAGAGCTGCTGTCTGGTTGGGTGTGGGTGTGGGTGCGGCCATAGTAGTCACACCCCAGCACCGGGCAGCAGCACACTGAGGAGCGGAGGACAGGAGGGGTCTCGGAGGGAGCAGTAGGTCAGGTGGACAGACCACTCTCTCTGGCTGCGTTGGCTGCCTGGCCAGTGGCCAAACATGTACATGCTGCCGGTGCAACCAACGCACAACAAGGCCTAGCTATTCGCCAAATCGCAGAGCGAGGGTCCCGACTGGAGCTGCCGCTGAGCCTGGCTGCTGCGGCAGTGCCCCACCAGCCTGCGCATATGCCCACCAGGTCTAGCCGAGGACACTGGACTACTACTGTGTCTCACACCGGGCCGGCATGCTGAGCCTCAGTCAGTGAAGTCACACACTAGTGGTAGGCCAAAAAAGAATGAAACAATGGGCCTCCCGGGTGGCTGCTGCGGGTGCCTGGTGGGTGACACAGGCATCTAAGCTTATCATGGGCAACATATGTGGCAGTGGAAGAGCTGGCAAATAATAAAAGATGCCTGGCCCTTGATCCCATAAGACCTGGAAAACACTATCTGCGCCTACCTGAGATTGGCCCTGGGTTCCCCAGGTCTGCTCTAAGAATGGGTTCTGTGGATTGCAAATGAAGGGGCTAATCGTGGCAGCAGAGGGAAAGCTTCGGGAGGGTGTTTAAGGTGGAGAGAAGGAGCTAAGTACCCCCACCTCAACCACTTCGCCCATATTGCCTATATGTTGGGAAGCAGAGTGTGAGACACGTGCCGTACCACTAAAAATACTGATACCAAGGAGAATCCTGGAGGCAAGGTTCCCATTGAGGAAACCCAGGACCAATGAATGGCAAAGAAAAATTGTGACGTCATGCAGAACCGAGCTGACGTACATGGAAGAGATGCAGAGACTAGAGAATGCATTTATTCTATAAGGCATCAAGCAAGTATCGAAGACAAGTGACATCTTGGGATCAAGATGAAGAAACTTATGCTACAGAACTGATGAAGATTTTAAGTCAGTTTACACGTGTACGCAAGAAACGCAAGCAGATGTATTCTTCAGTATTCTTGATGCTAAGTAGTGAATAGATTGCGGCATGCACCAATATATACATATATAATTGAGTAACGAATGGGTGTTTCCACTACGTGCTATAGCAGAACTGGGCTAAAGAAGGAAGGCCTCTTTTCCAGTGTGTCGCAGTTAGAAAACAAGTGAATTACAAAGTGAATCTCAGAAAGGTGAGACTGGATGAGCCAAGAAGCCAAGGTCTTATCAGGCTGGAGTGAGCAGATGCTAGATACATGCGTTGTATTCTGCCTCAGATGGTGTAAAAGTAGTAGAATGACCCCATGACTACTTATATGCCATCTGAGGCAGAATACAACACCCGTATCCCTAGGGACCAAGCATCGACGCAATAACAGCAAAGCAACCTAGGCTTTCCATTATATAATTCCATTCAAGATGTGGTATAAACATTGGTGTGTTATTTCAAATCTAAGTCTATTAACTCTTCCAAGACATGTACCACGCACAACTCCAACCGTTGACGGTTACTTTTGTCCAACCATTGAAGATTTGCCTTGACAAAGACCGCTGTGGTCGAAACACATGTTGGCTGAATTAATTGGAATAAATTCACTCTTATTGAAAGAACATTCTCTTTTGCAGAAATTGTGAATTTATAGACAGTGCGCGATTTACTCCTTTCCAATCCCTATTCATAATTGCACAATATCCAGGCCCTGGTTTGGGTGGGCCTTGTGTAGGGGAGAATGCTGCTTGTCAAACTGTAACATTATTTCTGAAGGTGGACACTAAGCGCACGGGTGTCTATTCGAACCCACTCGCTAACCTATCCATTCTGTTTTGTAACATGTCAACACCTTTAAAACGAGCTATTTGTATAAGTGACCACTTTCCCAAATATGTGGTGGATTTGAAGGATGCATGCCGTTTTCTGTGTAACATTAAATGACGAGTGCTGGTTAGCTTAACTATAATGCCAGGGACGGAGGTTAACTGTCCTTTCTAAGCTAGTTATAGACCACATTGCCAATGCATTTTGTGAGCCATGAGCACCTGTTTATTTTACTGCTATTGCTATGTCCTTATTTGGCATTTGGGTATGTCAGCTTCCAACCCATTATAAGGTGCTTTGTTTCACTTATGCAATAGCACATTCGCATGCCTGCCTTTGTTTGCCACACGGGAGTGATTGCAGTGACTACCAGAATGTGTGGTGTGCTTTTGAAGATTACATTTGGGCACGTTTCTGTAAACGCTAGAAGCAAGAGAGGCGCATTCCTAAAATCGTCTTCTTCTAAGAAATTCAACACACATGCTTTTGCTTTTTTTTGTTTGGTAAATGTTTATTATTCACTGATGTTTTATGCTTGAGCTGAATCAGTGAAAAGGGTAGGAAACCTATCAGTGAACATGAAAAAACACCATGTCACATTCAGAAAAGGGGCTTTTTGTGTAAATCGGCAAACATTTCCTGACCCATAATTCCCATGAAATATCAAAATAAAAAAAGAAGTATTACATTCACATGTCTGCAACGGTGACTTGTATCTCCAAAAGACAAATACCAATACATGTTTCTGCATTCACTGGCTAACTGGGCACACACTTTATAAAGTGTATTTCTAGAAACATGATACCCGGAGCCATTGTGGGTGGATATCGGGGGAAGACTGTTTGGTGCTCGCCTGCATGGTACCCTGAGCCCTTGTGGGTGGATATCGGGGGGAAGACTGTCTGGTGCTCGCCTGCATGATACCCTGAGCCATTGTGAGTGGATATCGGGGGAAGACTGTCTGGTGCTCGCCTGCATGGTACCCTGAGCCCTTGTGGGTGGATATCGGGGGGAAGACTGTCTGGTGCTCGCCTGCATGGTACCCTGAGCCATTGTTGGTGGATATCGGGGGGAAGACTGTCTGGTGCTCACCTGCATGATACCATGAGCCATTGTGAGTGGATATCGGGTGGAAGACTGTCTGGCGCTCGCCTGCATGATACCATGAGCCATTGTTGGTAGATATCGGGGGGAAGACTTTCTGGTGCTCACCTGCATGATACCATGGGCCATTGTGAGTGGATATCGGGTGGAAGACTGTCTGGTACTTGCCTGCATGATACCATGAGCCATTGTTGGTGGATATCGGGGGGGAAGACTGTCTGGTGCTCGCCTACATGATACCATGAGCCATTGTGGGTGGATATCGGGGGGAAGACTGTCTGGTGCTCGCCTGCATGATACCATGAGCCATTGTTGGTGGATATCGGGGGGAAGACTGTCTGGTGCTCGCCTGCATGATACCATGAGTGATTTGGGTGGATATCGGGGGGAAGACTGTCTGGTGCTCACCTGCATGATACCCGCCTGCATGATACCATGAGCCATTGTGGGTGGATATTGGGGGGAAGACTGTCTGGTGCTTGCCTGCATGATACCGTGAGCCATTGTGAGTGGATATCAGGGGAAATCCTGTCTGGTGCTCGCCTGCATGATACCCTGAGCCATTGTGTGTGGATATCGGAGAGAAGACTGTTTGGTGCTCGCCTGCATATGAGGGGTGCTTGGTGGGTGGGTGTCTTGCACTGGGATCCTACAGATGAAGGACATACAGGGGAACTTTGTGTAAAGCTGGGGTGATCCGAACAGAAGGATGTGTCAGAAGGTGTCTGATAATGGGAATGGCACCGGCCATCCTTGTACCATCTGACACGGTCATGCAGTGCCTCAGAAGGTGCTCCTATATGGGGGGTTTTGTAGCCCAGCCCCCAGCTCACTTGGAACCTAAGTTTGAAATCTGGGTGCCCCTCCGGTGCCCTGGTTTTTGAAGCTGCCCATGAATTTGCAGTGTGTGAGATTTGATTTTGTGACTGACTAGGTGTGGTTATCATTGTGCTATTATTATATGCCACAGGCGCTGCATAGGCTACTGCTAAAAATGGGTGTTTGCAATTGCTGCTGCGTCACATGTTCTGTCAGCCCACAGTTTTTCCCTGCTGCTGGTCTTGGTGCCTTCCTTCTTCCATGAGGATATTGTGTGTGCAGAGTTGTGGGTTCGTGCTGCATGGAGACTCTGCACGTTGTGTATTGGAATTTGCCCAAATAATAAACACAGGGCCTTTTGAAAGGCGCCGATTTTATGAGCTTTTGGGCCTCATTACGAGTTTGGTGGCAGCCGTGCTGGTAAAACCGGCACGACTGCTGCCAAACTCGTGAAATGACTGGCACCCGGCAATGTGGACGTATGGGGCATTGCGACCCCGGTGGACCCGCTCCGTCCCCATTTCCGGGTGCTGGTATTCATTACTCCCCATTCCCATTTGAGCTTTATAGGGCTCAATGTGAGTGGGAAGGTTGGATGCACCGGCATCATCATGAATGGTGCTGGTGCATCCGACGAGTTGTGCTCGCGGGTGCCGCTCTGCCCGCCAGGCGGGCAGAAGGCACCTGCGAGCACAACTCATAGTTTGCCCGTCCGGTAGCAACGGTGCCAGTAGCTTACCGGCACCGTTACTACCGGACCGGCAAACTTATAATGAGGCCCTTTGTCTTCAAATGTAAAATTCTGTGACAGAACCTTGACCAGGTCTCAAGTTGTGGGCATACGCGAGTGGACAGAGAGTCCCCTCACTTCTTTTCAGAGGACACCTTGATAGGCTAATTTATGGAGATTCCACTGCCACATTCAATATTGGTATGTTATTTGGTCACCACTTTTTCTTAGGACTTGAACCCTGAGGGAACCAGAAAGGAACCAGGAATCAGGTTGAGCGGGGTGCTCTCTCTGCCCCCTTTCTGGGTGGTTTGCACTTTAAAGTAGCGGCATACTGTATTTTTCTTATGTACACCTTCTGTTGCCTAGAAACGTTATTATTATAGCCCTTAGGGAGTGCAACAAATGTGGCCCCTACTGTGCATGTTTAGTAGCTACCTGCGGTCTCGCTAAATCTCCTGCATGTGTACCTGCACGTGAACAGCCACATGCGGCAGTGTTTGATATGTGCACTAATTGTAGCACTTTCTTGCAGCATTTGAAGAGCTACTACGACACATCCAGGCACAACGAAATCGCAGGTGACAACAAGGGGCACTCTCGGTGACAACTAACCTCCGCTAAGTGCTGAACTACCTCATGTGTGTTTATTATGCTGCTGCGCCTTTGTATACTGCGATAGTGATATTGTATGTGTGTGCAGAGTCAGATACAGGGACATATGTTTGTATGAGTGCTGTGTAACAGCTTGCTGGAAGCGTGTGCAGTGGTCAAAACCATACCCTAACATCCCCACCTATACATAACCTCTCCCTAAACCTCATTCCGGTTTCCCTACTTCCCCCCTTCCTATTTAACCATCATCACCCTAACCCTCCTTCCCTGCTGGGGTTGCGGACCCTGTATAATCGTCGACTTGCAGGTCCAAAAAACCACAGTGGGGGTGGTTGGTTCATGCCACTCCTGCGCCTCGGAGCTGAGGACCCTGTCACAGAACTGTAAGTGTGTTGTAATGTAATATTTGAGCATAAATACAACTGGCAAGGTACTTTCTAGTGTCATAATTTGGCTGTACTTCTTATTAAATGCAACTCCATTTTTAGTACTGTTGTTTTCTTTAAAAAAAAGAACCAACAGAATTTTCTGAATTGACGCGATTCACGGATGATGGTTTGAGGGCCACTTTGTTTGATGCGAGGGGTGGGCCACTTTTGTTTGGGTGTCAGGGCCTATTTCTTGTTCCAGTCTGACCCTGCCTCCCTTCCTTTCTTCCTTCCTCCCTCTATCCTTATTCTTCTTACACGTCCCTCCTACATCTCTCTCTTTATTCTAATTTCTAGACGTCCCTGCTCCGTTCCATTGCTCCCACCCGGTCTTCTTTCCTCCCATCTTTATTGACGTCCGACCCATCTTTGCATATCTTCTTGCTTTTTTCCTATAACCCTTTAATTGTACCCCTTCCTGCCTAAATCTCCCTCTTTCACTGTGAAGTCTTCATGAACTTGTTTGAATTTAATCTTTCTTATTTCATTCTTCTATTTATGTTTCGCTTTTAACTGTTTATTTGCATTTATTGAATCTCTGCCCTTTTGCCACATGTTGATGTTGTCTTAGGTCTTTGATCCCTTTGTCTGTCTTCTGTTTCTGCATTATTGGTGTTTCTTCCTCGTTGTTTCCCGCTGTCCTGTCTTTTAACAGACCTGCCCCTCCTTCCGCCCGATGTTGGCGCTTTGTAGATCTGCGATCGTCAGTGAGGTGCATACACTGTGTATGACACACCGTTCCATGTGTTGGCTCTGCTGACCGTGGGATGAGGTAACAGGAGCTGTGAACTTGCACGATACACAAACCCTACAAAAGACCCTCTGACATGCAACAACAGCAAACACCATTTCTATTTAAGTCTCTCCCTTTAAGGACTAATCAGAGACACGCGCTAGTGCCCTGCTTCTCCAGCTAGAATAGCAGTGATTTGATAAAGCACCTGCACCACTGCTGTTTGCTGCATTCTCGAATTCAATCCGTGATCCGGCATTCATGTTCACTCTTGGAGAGTAAACGAGTAAAGATTATTTTTTGTGGGACTGCCTGTGTGTGTGTGGGGAGGTCGGGGGATGGACCCTTAAAGGTAATATTATGTGTCTCTAACATCCAATCTCTGCTTTTTTGATAAGTCTGCCTCTGCACCCTTGTGACGAATCAACTTCCAGGGGAACCAGTGGTCCAGGGATGATTATCGGTTTCTAAACCATCAATCAGTCCCACACATCTAGTGCACCAGAAAGGATCGGAACAGATTGGAACTCAAGTGAATTATAAGACCTCCTTGTCCAATTTTGGTAACGTGGTTGGAACAGCAGGTTCCAATCCAATCTGCAAGGTTGTGGATCGTCAGTTAGTTACAACACAGCAAAAATACAATTATTACCCAATGATAAAAGGGACTGTCCAGTCAAGGTTGTATAACAATATCTACTCTATTATTATTACGACAGTTCTAGCACACTACAAAATACAACCCACACTGTAAAGAAACACGGAGGACAGACAGTTTCACAAAGGAAAAGGATTCACTCTGGATACTGACAGGAGGGTAGTCGATAAAGCAACCAGTCTAAACTGTTCAAGATTATTTAGTTTCAGCAACAAGAGAGAAAGGGTTCATAAATGTCACTAGGGGCATTTGGAGAAGGACCAGGAGGACAGAACCACAATGTACCTAGTGCTTGAGATGTTTGTGAAGCTCGAGTGCATTGAGTTGGTTCCAGGACGCTTTGCAGCTCCTGCGACAGAGTTGAAGACGAGAGACAGCTGTGTGTATCAGGCGGAAGGCAGTTCGGCAAGCAAGGCTGGAGGGATGGCTGCAGGCTGGCCTACACGGCGGCTCGGGGTCAAGAATTGTTGTCTCTGTGATGGTTGGTGGATATGGGTTGGCCATCCTTGTCAATTCTCTTTGACCCCTCCCCCGGTTCTTGACCTGTTGAGACATGAAAGAAACACTTGCAGTCATTGTTGTTATGTAATCATGCATCATGCATCTCGTCGCCAAGTGTCAGCTTTAGTGACTGCAGCGTGACACAGTCACAGTGGTGCAGTCGTGCGGTTCGAGGATTCGACTGCCTCGAAAATGTCCTTAAAAGATGGACACTGGTTGATGCTTGTGTGGCACTCCTTCTAGCTTCTTTGCAGGGTTTGTGGCATCCTTTCAAGGTGGAGGGCCCAAAACTGAGCAGAGTGTTTGCAGACAACGGCCTTGTCTTTTGTTCAGAGACTCTCTAGCACTTTCAACCTAGGAAGCTTGCTGGCAGAACCTAGCAGGGCATGCTGTGTGCTGACTGGGTATCGGCTCTGGAGCTGCTGAATGGGTCCTCTGAGTCCGGTATCTTCTTCTGTTCGCTGGGAGATGTTTAAGGGAGGGATCTTGCTTCCCTCTTGGAAATCCTGGCCTTTGTTCACTGGCGGAAGCTGTAAGGTAGACTGTACCTTCAGCCAGGGTCGAATGCTGAGTTCTTCTTTCCTGCTTCTTGTGAAGCCTTCAGATGATCTGCTAAGTGGGGAGTTCAGCCCTCTTTTAAAACCAAATGGGCCCAAGAGATTGGTGCAGGCTAAACCTACCTTAATGAACCAATCGTGTGTCCCCACAAACAATCTTCTGTTATGTGTGAGGTCAGAACCAGAGTGCTCTGCAACAGGAAAGGTAAGGGGTGACAACATATACTCCTATGTCCCACCCCTCTTCCTATATGTTGTAGATCAAAGTGTCTCTCTGGTTAACTGAGCCCTCTGTGACTCTTGATCAAAGTGCAGGTCTCCCTTGAAGTTTGTGGTGAGAGCAGAATATTTACCTCTGAAAGGGGTCTGCTCTGCAGGGGTTGCCCATGGGAAATAGTGTACCCAGACATGCCATTCACTGCCTTTCATACAGAGGGGTGGGAACTAGCTTCAAGGTGACACATTGCAAACCAAAGAGGTGTTAGTTCTGCCTTCCTCTTGTCCGTCCTGTGACCAAGATCCTTTGAAGGCTTGCCTTAATGATTTCTCATTAGTATGCACTGCCACCAGCTGAACTAGACAATAGGGAGGCAGATCCATTGGACCTTTGATATTTATTTTAATCAGGCTGCCCATGGCCAGAGGAAGGTGTACCTTCCCCCTTCTTGAGATGCTTTGATGTACCTGTGGCTGTCATATTGCAGCTGTACATGACAGGGGAAGAAGGCGCCTGTAGGCTGTTTTCCTCCCGGAGTACACGTGAATATGTGTTTCATACGGCGAGCAGGGAAAATGTGTGCGGAATGGCCTCACACATTTTCGGAGGTTGATCTCCCATCATTCAGTTTCATTTTTAAAAAATCAAAAAGCCCAGGTGAGTACACACTTCCCATGCGGATGGTCAAATTCCTCACAACCCCCACATGCAATGCTGCAATGTGTGGGAGGAATTTGCTCTGAGCTGCTTTATTATGTGGAAGTGGGATGCTACTAGGCGCTTCAATAGCATTGCATTCTGTTCTTTGACTACATTTCACTTTCCCATCCCACATCTAACCCTTTTATTGGACCAGACATCCTGTTCTCTTCAGGTGTCAGCCATGTTACAATGTTACATTGGTTGCTAGTTAATGATTGTGTTAATAAATGTACGTTGAAATCCATAATTTTGCCTTGGTGAATTTAATACATCATTGCCAACAATTCAAATGCAATTTGAAGTGCGCTTTCATGCTGCAAACCCTTTCATTGCTTCTTTTCTTCTTATGATAACATGTTTGATATGTAACATATAGTAGCCTTGTAGTGATGATAGGTTTTAAAAAATAATATATATGTATTAGTATCATGTAAAATAAAGACCTTTATGTTCCACCTTTTAATATTAAGCAAAGCACAGCACTCACCAGTTAGCAAACAGCACAGGAATAGAAATGCAGCAACATAATAATTAAAGAAATAGTTTTCATCTCTAATTGCAAACCACATAAATACTGCTGCATGCAGCCAACAGACATGATGCACGATAGTCATTCAAGCCTCACCATGAGCAGTTCCTTGATTCCCGAAAAAAGTAGTGAAATGGTAGTGACCCTACCCGACCGGTGCCCCCTGAAGAGAACTTTTCCCCCCCACCGGCACCAACACCTAGCTCCACCACTACCTCACACTGAGGGCTCATAGCGCCCCAGAGGTTATCCCAGGGTGCTAATGGCAACAAAGTCCCTGCACACACCAGTAACAGTCTGAAGCCCCCTAAAAAGCCTTTGCTTCACGAGGCCGCTGCCTAGAGCTGGAGGGCCATTATCGGCCTATGTGGCCTGCCTTCTCGGCTTTACCGCCAAATTCAAGGCTTGTAAATAAATTAAATATTGAAGGTGGTAGAAACTTTAGTCCCCAAGTATAATAATAACCTGTACTTTTGCTATACCATAAAATGAGGCACTCATTCTTGAGAAGGTGTGATATTTGTACACATGTGTACTCATGCAGCCTCAGTAAGTGCTTTCAGTTAAGTCCACTCTAGTGTTGGCTCATTGCATGGCAACATGCCCCCTTCTCTTATGGAGATACTAGCCCAGTCCTGTTTTTTTGTATTTTGGAATTTGTAGTCTTATGTCTACAATGAGGAAACGCAGGACTTCAAGTCCCAGAATGCAAAGTTAAAATCAGGACTGGACTAATATCTCGAAACAGTGCATGTTGGCATCTGTGTAAGCGTGGCTATTCTTTACAGAACATACATTACAAGTCAGATGTTCCCTAAACCAGCATTCAGCATGTGAGCACTTGCTGAACAGGTTTGGACTGGAGTTTCAACATCCTGGTGCCCTTGGCCAAAGGTGAATGACCGGGGTTCTGTTGACCCCAGCCTCCTCTACCAGACCTAACCTGCAATATTTGACCATCGGAAAGAGAGGGAGTTCACTGAACCCAGGGTTAGCCCATCCCATGTGCAGAAATACAACACTTTAGCCGATCGAGACCAGCTGGGCTTTAAGCAGAGCGTTCATTCAGTGGCCGAGTTCCTTACTTAAATGTCTCTGCAGTTGAATAAATGAACAAAAAACTAAACAAGGAATTAAACGAAAAAACAAATTAATGGGGTACATGCGTAAAAGGATTCTAGGTCCTATACAAGGAACAAAGATCGGGGCTGTATGTAGAACAGGAGGTGATTAGATAGGGCATACATGAATTTATTCTGAATGCACATAATGACGGGCCCAACCCCCAAAAAATCCTCTGAAATGTGGCTTTGACAATGCTAATTAGGGGGCGATCAGTGGCCCAAAGCGTGTTACCGGGCAAGGGAGTGTAATGCATACTGGGCACCCAGTGACCTACGAGTATTCTTGGGTCATCCCTTCAAACACGGGGATCTGTGAATATTCACATGTAATGTAGGAGCAGAGGAGACAGAACACATCAAAGCCTGCTTGACTCTTCCCAGCATCCTCCTGGGCCCCTGGCCCTTTGGCTCTCCTCACCTTCCCCACTCAATTCATACTTCCCTCAGCTGTTAATTGCTGTGATCCCTGGCATATTGTCCTTTTTATCTTTAATTCGGGTGGGCCGGCCAGCAGTAGACATGGGAACAAATAATTCCGGTGGGTGAGCCTGCCAGTATGGAAAGCTTAGGAGCCCTGTGGGAGAACTATACCTGCAGTCCTCTGCAAGACCCTTAAATAAACATTTCTTGGTTGAAGCGCCAATATATTTTGGAAGAGCTCAAGTGGCCTTAAACCATTGGAAATTCAGGAGGTTCGAGTTTTCCTCAAACTGGTTCGCCCATCACTAGTAATGTATACATCTCAGGCGACTCTCTGGCAGTCAAAATCTCTTGATTTCAATGTATGGCTGCACAGATGATCAATTAAAAGTATATAAGGGACAATGAGAGAGCGCCAGTATAGTAGATAATGTACTTGGTTCCCCCAGAAAGTATTACACTGACAAGCAGTATATATGGCATATATTCAGTGTATCTAGCATATAGTGCCTGACTCGGGCACAAACATTGGCATTTTATCTGCATAAAAGTGACACCCTAGCCCATGGTTTTGGAGCAATGTCAGGAGAGATCTAATAGCACTATGAATAAGGTTCACCAATTGGGCAAATCCTGATATTGGGGACTAAACAAAAGGAGATGCACACACGAATAGCCAGTAAACCTTCTACCAGGACTTTCTGGTCCTGATAGCAAGAGACTGTCTAGCTAGACCACCTGACAAGGCTCTCTGACACCCAGGCAGGGTAAGTTAGCACATAGGATGGACTGGGCGAAATGGCTTTCCAATCTTTGGAAATGCATGCGAAAGCTCTATTGGAAAATGTTACTTGGACCCACAGGTCTTTGGTTTTTTCTTTCTATCTCTTCAGGATAGCTTGTAGCTCCACCTGCCCTTCCTTCCGCTCTTTTGTGTGTCTGCATATTACATAGAACCATCCTTTTTAATCTGCAATCATCAAATAAAACAGAATTTTAATTCCCAGAGTAAGAATTGGAACTAGGCTCAATGTCTTTCCTGCAGCCTGAATTAGAACAGCAGTACATAACATAACACAATGCTGTCAAGGATTGGGAAGGCCAGGGTAAACTGCGCCTGAGGTTTAAAAACAATATATACACATAAATGTCTTATCAATATATTGATGAGCTGCTGCTGCATGTCCAAGTGTGTGATAGGCTGTGCCCTGCGTCAACTTAGTAAAACTCCAGAAATATGTACACACTGATGAGTACGCGCATAGCCAACTGATATTTAGACAAATGTTAGCAGTGTCACAATGTTTTAATGTAATGCTATTATAACAGAACAGATTCTTGCCCTAGCCAACACGTGTTTCAGGCCCTCCTCTGGGTTTTAAGGCTTCACAATGGCAAGTGTATCTTGTTACATTTGCTGCTAACACATAATTCGATATAAATTGGTTAATCAAAAGAATCTAGCATGTAATTTCTAGATGTAAATAACATAACACAACACTACACAACACAAAAGGCAGGGAAAATGCCAGAGGAGTTGCTCAATGAATTGAGAACTTGGGGTCTTTTGTGGTGATTAAAAGGGAACACAACCCTAAAAAACATCGACAGTGCTCTGTAGGAAGCAATACAACCTGTGTCGGAAGCAAACGCGTTGGAGCGGAGTGGTGCGACTTGACACATTGTAGAACGTTGTGAGGTTCTTTCCTCGAAACCTTGAAACCACGTTCCAATGAGTACATGCGTCACACAGCACGGTGCACCTGTTCACAGAACAAATGCGGCACGCTGTAAGGTTGTGATCTGTCTGTGGTTCAAGCTGTGATTCAGGGTTGGGGCGAGTCTGTGGTTTGTGGACGGCCAGGGGGGTGACAGTGATGGCTGCCTTTTTCCTTTTCTCTCTGATAGGCGCTCTGCGCTTTCCCGCCCCATTTGTCGATTCACTCTCTGAAAAAGAGTGTAGGTTGGTCCACAGGACTGTGCAGGTTCTGCGCAGGTGCTGGTGTCTTTGCTGGGCGTCAGGATTGAGGGACCTGGGGACTGGGTGTTTCTCTAACCTTTCCAGTCGAATTGTTTTTTTTAACTGCAGCAGAAATAACCGCGACGGAAATGACCGAATGAGAAATGTACGTAGTGCAAAATTGTTTGTACATTTCCCATTCGGTCATTCAAGGTAAAACAACCCCAAATCTAAAGAAACCCTAATCCCCCGAACCACCTCCTACCCACGCCACACACCTCCACCCCCCTACTTACCTTTCCTTCAGTCTCGCTGGTCCCTGCAACGCCAGTTCCCTTTAACTTTTTACCACCAGGGTTACTATGCCCCACTTAGGAGGGCCATAATCATGGTTTTCCCCCCTCCCCCAATTATGGGAAAGAATTGTGCTTTTGGAGGGGAGTTGGTTCCTGGTCACCTGAATTGAAAACATTGTGCTATCACTACAGCTACCAGAATTCCTTGAGACTGAATTTGCAACTAATCAGCAACACCTGGAAAGAAAGACTGCCTCCATGAAGATTGTTAGAGACATGAAAGTGCTTGGAGGAGAAGAACAACTGAACTGTAGCAGGTATACATGACTGGGAACTAGAGTGCGCGTCTCAGCTTCCTTTTTCTACATAATATGTATATACAGTGCCGCTGTACCGCTTACTGTAACAGAGTAACGCAAGGCCCCACCATCCTACTTTTTCTTTCCGTCCTGATGAAGGCCACCCATTCCTCAGCAGAACAGATCAGCTCTTAATTGGCCAAACCCCTCCCCCCCGAGTGTTAAATGTCAACACTGCAAATTTTGTAATGTGATTTACATTTATTATGTTTAAAACTGATCACCATGATCCCGGAATGCTATAAGGGACAGTCTGTGTTTTTTTTAAATAAGGTCCAGGCCAAAATGCTTGGAAAAATATAATTGTATCATGTTAGGATACTGTTTTTTCACTAATGTATGTCCTGTTATAAGTCTATTTCAAAACTTATGTATGCATTAAAGCATTTGGCGAAACCCAACATTAATTTTACCCAACCGTAGAGAATGTCATATGTCATATGAATGAAGAAATTATTTGGAGTGTGTATACTACGTTCGGTCACCCTGATCACTTGCTATTGTTTCCAATTTTGACACACCTGGGTAGATCAGGGTTTAGCCAGGAGCCCCATTTATTACTAGCAGATAGAGTATATATGGCAAAGAATTTTGACTCCCCAATATTAGATTGGTATGGCCAAGAACTTGAGCAATTGCTAAGTAATAACTATGGACAGCAACAAAAAGCCATCTTGAGTGACGTGTCGATGCGATTATATCAGTGCATAGATCATGCTCCAGCACTTCAACTCTGAGTGAGAGGATTAATTGGGAAGATGTTGAGTTTCTATCTGGTCCAGGTGCTATTAATACGACTCTGAGAGGGAGCCTTGCAGGGGAATCGATGTCTGGGATATTCAACTCTCTGTCAAAAAAAACCTTTAATCAACATTAGTCTGAAGAGGGGTGGTTGAATCCTAACCCTGCTAGCCCTCCCACAAGACACGTGGGTCAGAAGAAGAACCAAAGACACCATGATTGTTCGTACCAGTTCGGATCGATTCCTATGGCTCCCGTAATAGACAAGTGTGTTGAAAGGTACCCACCCAGTCAACCCTACAGCCCAGGAGCAGTGCGAACGTTGCCCAAAGTGAATGAGGAGCCGCAGGACGCGACTAAGGACACCTTCATTGACAGCCTCGACTAAAAAGCGCCAAGAGGCCATGCATGACGTCGTTTGAAACATCACGATATAGCAGCGTTATTCATGAAGCACACATGCCATCTGCACCTCAGGACACAATCACGCACCCGAGTACACAAAGAACACATGCGTACAGTTCTATAAGGTAGAAGACTGAGAGACATATACATACTGTCTTCACATTTATTATTTTGTCATTAGCTTAACTGCAGCAACGCAGAAACTGCAAGACACAAGAGATCCTGAGCAAGCTTGCAGATGCTTATATGCAAATAACCATATGGAACTGCAGGAGCACCTACAGGACCTGACAGAACCATGTACGACTAACATGTGGAAACTATAGAATAGCATGATGTAGAAGCCATGTTCTGGCTTAGGAAAATTACAACAGGCCACAGATGCTCAGCTGGAGCTGAGCGAATTAAGGCTGCTCGAAGGAGCGAGAGTGTGAGACAGGGCCTGCTGCAAAGGCCACCGAGATACGAGTGTCATTCCATTCCCTGAACTGCAGTAACACTGGCACAGTCAATACAAATAAATAGGAGTAATTCAGAGCTCCTGAAGCCCAAAACACGGTCTCTGAGGATATGACCTAGCCGAGCCGATGATGAAGTGAAACTAGCAGCTGGGAAAGAGGAGAGATCTCACGCAGCCAGACAGAAGTTGCAACAAAGTCTTTACAGGAGAAGCCAAGTGTTCTATGATGAGAACAAGCACTCTCATTTTTATTGGTGGTGCACACACATTACAATGCAGATACATAGTTGTTCTTATTACCTTGAACAGGTACATTTCGAGCTGAGAACTGATTCGGGTCCAAGGCCTGGGGGCAACAGCTCTAGCCAATCACAGCTTAGGACACTAGGGGTGGGTAGCAACGGGCACGAACCAATGATCAGACCCTCCCACTGCAACATTGTAGAAGTAGCATTTTTTCAGGGACGGGCCTGACATCTGACATGGGAGAGCCAGTAAACTCACACATTTAGGGTCCACTATAGGTGGACTCCTACTCAACACCCAATCTACTCGCTCAATAGGTTTTCTGGAGAGGGGCCCAAGTTGTGCCGTTTTGTGAGACAAGAATCTATCAAAACTGGCCTGCGAGCCAGAGCTCACTGAAAAGTTCCTGGATTTTTTCTATCCGTGTACTGATGCCTGTTGGTTTTGGCTGCAAAGAACCGCAGTTGAACTTGTTGTCTGCCTGGGCCTGTGTTCCTTTTGGGTAAGGGAAGGAGTTGAGCCTTGCATGAGTTCTGGGTCTGCGAACTCCTAGTAGCCCTCGAACCTACCTGGGAGTTTTAATTCTCAATACGTTGGTCGCAGAGGACAGTTCAAGGCACCAGCCCGGCATTAAGCTGCCTCCTTCGCCGCCAAACCTGAGAGGCTGTGGGACCCTCGCGTGTATTTTCGAGAAGAGGGATGCATACACATTCCTAAAAGCTGTCGGGAGCCGTTTGGAAATCATTCTGCCCGGATTAGCAAGTTGTCCAGGCAGACCAGGATGGGGAGAAGAGTGTCTTGACGGGGAGCCGGTAGCTGAGCAGTGTCAGCAATCATGAACGTAAGTATTGGACCAGGCTAATAGCAATTGTGGATGTGAGGGAGGGTGTTGAGTATTGTGGGGTACTGAAGGGTATTGTCAGATGTTGGTGAAGTATGGTCTAGTAGTGTCATAGTACTGTCTAGTATTATTGTGGTGAGTAGGGACGAGGAGCCGAGGTAGAAGTCCGTTGTCTATGTTTCTTGTTGGGGCATATTCGGTCTTCGAGGCAAAAGGTTGGGGAGCAGCATAAATTAAGTAGCCAAGAGGATTTGGATGACAACAGTTTGTAACAAAGTATTCCTGTGGGTTGGCCGTTTTAGCTCGAGTCATAGATGATGGTATTCCCATCAAGGTTAGCTGGAGCTATCCTAGATTTTGGAAGGTAAGTTGGCTAGTTAAGTCACCTGGAGAGAGGCGTCTCACACATTACGCGACACCACTGGTGCAGTTCGATCACAAGAGAGAGAGGTATACTCTGCCCCGGAGAGGCAGGAAGACAGCTGTGCGGTTTTGTGTGGGGTTGGAGTAACAGGTCATTGTTGTGTGTGCATGATCATCCCTCTACCTGTATTGTGATTTTAGCTTGGTGACGTCACCTAGCACCTTGGTGCATAGGACAGAGAGTTTTGATGGCGAGGAGCTAGTGTTGCATGGGAGGCGCATGTGCAGAATTGTGGTTGTTTGCCAGAGAGAGGCGGTGATAGTGAAGGAGGGGTGGTTCGCGGAGCATGTCTGGTAAGGTGCAGAACCAAAGAGGCTTGTAGAAATTGAAAGGTATTATTATTGCACTGTGACTTTTAACCCCTGAGCAACGGATTATCGAAATCCTCGACTTGAGGTCAGGTAAAAAGGTGACAAAATGTACCGGGGGAAGTAGTGGGGGAGTGACCCCCTTTAACATTTGTGTAAGACATTGCCACTTTACAACGAAAAGATTGTTAAGTGCTGTACAGAATGGTCCAAAGCTACCAAAGGAAAATTAACAAAACCATGGCCGCCTTGTGGAAGTTTCTCCAGAAACGTGTCGCAATCGCTATTGCCACACATAAAGGGTACTTACAAGGGGAAGAAATTGACCAAGCGTATGGCCATATTCGAGCTGTGGCGCATGTTCCAGGAGGGAGAGGGGGAAGCAGCAAGGTGTCAGTGGATGCTCAACCAGAATGAGGTGAAGGAGGAAGCGAACCATCCCTCTGCACCTGCCCGTGCCCCTCTGAGTTTTGCATCTGATGACTCCGACGATGAGCAGGGGATGTACCCAATTAGAGAACTGAGAACAGCAGAAGGGTATTCAAATCCGACATATAAGCCGCCACCATACACTAGAGAAGAGAAACCGAAAGGTGCAGAGCAGCCAACTAACAGAGCGGGAGCGAGCGAGGGGGGGCTGCAGAGCGCGAAGGCAGAGTCCAAGGGCATGGGCACGGACAAATGGATAGCAGCTCAGATACTCTTGAAACTCAAAGGGAAGACCACGGGGGAGGGAGAAGGGGCAACTAGGGCAATCAAAAGCCTGAAAAAGGATTGAGATACATCTGACTGGGCAGACATAATGGAGGAGTACGACCCAAGGGAGAAAGACAGGGAAGTGAAGTTAGAGCGACAGAGAGAGGAGAAGAGAGGAGAAGCTGGAACAGGAAGACAGAGTGAAGAAGGGAAGAGAAAAGGGAGAAGTTGGAAAGGGAGCAACAAGAAAGAATAGAGAAGGATCTGAAGGAAAGGAAGAGACTGGAAAGGGAGATGAGGGAGAAGAAGGAGAGAGAGATGGAGAAGGCAGAGAGGAGGAGGGCGATAGCACAGAAAGAAAAATACAAGTTAGACAAGAAGGAACAGACTAAGTTGCAATTGGGTAGACTGGCAAAAGAACGAGCACGTAAAGAGGAAGAAGAGCAAGCAATAAGGGCGATAAAAACACAGGTAGCAATGGACTGGGAGAGGAATAAACAGGAGGAGTAAAGGTGAGCAGAGCCTGATAGTACATACTTGCAAGGTAGGAGCATGGCAGGAAGCAGCGGGACAGGCCTAGGGGCTTGGGCAGGAGGCAGTAGATACCATCTAATAGACATTGACTGTCACACCCATGGAGTATCACACAACTCCTTCCTAGCCACGGAAGGCAAATGCAGTTGACCCCTCACCCCCCTTGGTTGGCATGGGATCCTGATATTTGCATATACCGGTACCTCAAGGCAGCCAAAGGGGGCAAGAAGGTTAGGGAGAGGTTGTGGATAGGTAGGGGGTGTTAGGGGCACCGGAAAGAGGTTTGGGGTACTTAAATTGGATAGGTATAGGAAACACACACTTGTCTTAAACCTGTGTAACACCTCCTATCACCTCTTGACCGTAGGTAACACCCTTCTTAATTAGGATATAGCTTCACAATTCATGTATTTCTCACTTGTTTCCCCCCTGCCAGCAACAAACATAAGCACATAGTGAGTTATTGATGGCCCATGGATAACTGCAGCAGCGTACAACATGAAAATGGACAAAAGCACAAGGCAACAAACATGCATCTTAAAGCAATTCCCATTGGAATAAGTCCTACCCCCCCGCCGTGTCACCAGGAGAAGGTTTACTTGTAGAAATGCATTGAACATAAGCGGCTTGCCACAAACATGAAGGGGACAAGAGCAAGCAGCCACAAACAAAACATAAGCGTCTCCCGCTTCTTATGCGAAAATGCCTCCAATGTTCTAATGTTCAAAGCACTAGGATTCCACTTCCCACTGTTCCCCAGCATGAGTTCAAGAGACTCCCTTCTAAAAGGGGAAAACACATGTGCAGTACTCTGTGGTACGTGTTACTGATCTTATCAGCGTGCAGAGAAATAATGCTCAGAGAGTTACACGCTGTGCAAGTTGCACTCAAGTAATGGCTGTATGCACCCAAATATCACACACACATTTCTCGTAGTACTTAACTGAAGCCTGGGGGGCTCGCCAGCACCATCCCAGGCAAAGCGTTATCCAGCATTGGATGGACTAACCGCCGTGATTTGCTCCGTGACCATGTGAGGGACGGAGCCTTCTAGGAGAACGCCACCTCACTGACTGGCCCATGTCCTGCCCATGTCTTCCACGAAAGCCTGCACACCTGCTCTCCTCCGGCCCATGCTTGCCACGCCAACAATCAGCAACAGGCAGCACAGGCCAGGTAGTGACTTAAATAGCGCGAGTGAGCCTCCGCACACCCCGGTCCAACTGAAAACACATGGCTCATGGGAAATGTAGTTTTTGCCCATTTTTGCACGCAAACACTGTCCTGAGCCACTTTGCAGCCCCCTTTTCCTTACATTACCCCCTCCTCTAGGGCCCTTCCCAGGATCCAGCTTACCTGGATGGAACCGATGAAACAGTCTTACCAGGCCGTCTGCATGCACTGCCTCCGCAGGTCCACAAGAATCGACCTCATGACCCCAACCCACCCAGGAAATCAGGTACCAAAGTCTTGTACCACACCACTTGGAGTCCAGAATGTGCCGTACTTCAAATTCTTCTTGAGCATCCTTCATCACCCCAGAGCCTTTCTTGTCACCACACCAGGAGGTGCTGATTTAACCAAAGAAACGTGAAACACTGGATGAATCCTCATATGAGAAGTCAATCGCAATCTTACTTCCGTATCAGACACACATCTAACAATGGTATAAGGTCCGATGAAGCGGGGTAATAATTTACGAGACCCAAACAACTGAATGTGCTGAGTGGACAACTACACTCGATCTCCCACCACATACTTAGGACTGGATTGTCTTTTTCGATCCGCTTGCCTCTTATAGGTCTCCTTGGCCTTGTCCAGATTTTGGCGTGCCTTCTCTCATATCTCAAGAAGCTCCCACATGTGTTCAATCACTGCTGAGATCTTGTTAAACATTGGAACCTCCTCTGGTAACATTTGACATACTTGGCCATACAAACAGAAATGAGGGGACATTTCCAAAAAATCATGTTTGCCATTATTATAACAGAACTCCGCCAGCCAAAGAGACCGAACCCATGAGGACTTGACCTCAGCCAAAAAACACCTCCATGGTATGATTTACTCTTTCAGTTTGACTATCAATCTGGGGATGGTAACTAGTGGATAGCGTGTAGGAGATTCCAAATAACTTACAGAAAGCACGTCAAAACCGAGAGGTGAATTGCCTCCCCTGGTCGGATACTATTGTTGTTGGCAATCCTTGCAATTTCACTAAGTGCTGCAAAAATAATTCTGCAAGGCTCCACCCACCTGAACCTATTCCCTTACCCCACCCCACATTTATTGTTTTATTAAAATGTTCCAATTGACCTAATGAATTCAACCCCAAAAATGCGGTCAATTCGGATGTAGGTCAATTTGGCATTAGATCAAATTGGGTAATACCGCCCTGTGACAGTTCGCTCAGGCTTTAACGATAGCCCGGGGCATTACCTGCCCCAGTAATGCCTCTGCCAAAACGGTTTATTGCTATTGGTATCCCGGCATGTTGTACCAGGAAAATAATCGTGTTTGTTTAAAGTTGAGAAACAGCATGTTTGCCATTTCTTAACTTGAAAAATCCTACAAAACGTGATGGCCACCATGGATCGGGGCGAAGGGAACTACACGTAGTCCCTTCTCCCTTTCCATGGTGGCCATTGTCGTCGGGATGCGCTAGGAACACTAGTTAAGTTGGTAAGTGGGGCTGGGTGAGAGGGAATCTAAATATATGGAAAAGGGGGACTGGGGAGGTGACACAGGGAGCGCAGTGACCACTTACCTTGGACCCGGCAGCGGAAGATGGCAGTTTGCAGCTCCGAGGAGGCTCAGAGTGGGGGCTTTACCATGTGCTAAAGCCCCCATTCTATGCCTCCTGATCGGCTGGAAGGCTGCCCCCACCCCACCAGGGTACAAATCTATCTTACGGAAGGATTTCTTCAGCAGAGTATTCTATATGCAGAAGCATTCTTCAGGTTTCACATTCTGAAATAAAATTTGTCAAAAACAAAGATCATGGTTTTTGGACACGGGTAAATGAATCATTCATAAAAAGGAAATAGAGGTGGTTTCATTTTACAGGTATTTGGGGCTGGTATTCTCACAAGATGGTGGGTGGAACATGCAAATAAAGCAGTCGTAAAGAGGGCTGAGGTGAGCTTTAAGGGTCTTCTAAATTGTTATCATCTTTATGGGGGGGAAACAGGTTAGATATATGCCTTTCACTACTAAAGCTTAAAACTCACATGGCAATGTTACACGGAAGCAAGATATGGGGGTTCTCCACATGCACATGGCTTGAGGTCATACAAAATACATTTTTAAGGAAATGAGTAGGGTTATCGCCTGCAACACCTGGAGATGCACTACGATGCAAGTTATGACGGTCTAGTATGATATGACATTTTATTTATATCACGCCTATACACAAGTGTTTAAAGGCGCGATGAGTAAAGGGAGGGGTACAAGGGCGGACAAAACAACGATCTTACTAGGCCCAGTGACATTGAAATGCGCAAGTGCAGGGGAGAGGGAAGGGGAAAAGTGCAAAGGGCAGTGGAGGAGTGGTTCCATGTGTTAAAATAGTGGCAAAAATGGCTGTTTACAAATAAATCGCGGCAAAAAGGCCCTGGTTTTGCCACCACAATCCATGTAAAGGATGCAGGGGACACCCGCGCAACCCCCAGACCCATTATACCATTTAAAGGGGGCGGGGGACACCCCCCAACCTCCGCTCCCCTTAAATGGTATAATGGAGTACACCTTGACTGGGTCAAACCACAGCATTTTTGCTGCGATTTTTTGTAAAGGCGAAATTTTTGCTGCAATTTTATTAATGCATACTGGAGGAGTGGAGAGTGCTGAACAAGTGATTGAACAAAAAGAGGTAGATGCGACCAGCATGTGGCAAGTGCCAGAATTAAGCACAGGCGTCATAAGTGCTGGGATGCAGCTAGAGAGCCCCAAGTTCAGGGGTTGCCAGGAGGCAGTGCAGGTATGCAGCATGAGAAGGCATAGGCAAAGAGGAGCAAGACAGGCGGTGCGGCCAGCAGGTGGCGGTCAGGTGCAGAACAGATTTTTACAGTTTTTTCTTAAATTTCCTAAATAAACCCCAATACAGGGCATGTCTATGATGAGATGGTCAGATCCCCTGCACAAGGGAAGTACCAATGTCACTCAAGTGGGCCTGCCCTCATGAAGGAGTTAAAGGAGATAGTGACCCTTGGTGCCATGTCGAAACAGCAGCGGAAAAGATTACTTAAGAACTGTGCCGCAAAAGATCATTTTGAAAGTTCCCAGTTGCGCCTTGTGAAGCTGCCATGTCTAAGGCTTCATACTGAGGCCTGCATTGATGTATCAGCACCTAATCCTATAATTAAAATAACATCACAAGAGTGCAGAAGGGTTGTTCTTATGATTAGATTAAATCACCTGACTGTAGTAAAAACTAAAACAAGCTGGAGGGGCACAGAGAAGCAATGCACTTGTGGGTTGGGTAAAGGTCGAGGATCTTGTACATTTTTTACTGATTTGTACATTTCATACTGACTTGAGAAGATGGTTTAAGCCCCATTTTCTTAAGAATAATATTAGATCCTGCACTGAATGTTTTTATATATGCATTCTCATGATGAGGATTTTATGTACGATGTCTTAAAATGTCTAAAAGTGGCGTTTGGAAGAATTTTTTGAGTTTTAAAAAAAAAATGTTATAATCTACTTGTTATGCATGTTAGGGTATTATTTTGTCTTGTTAATGGTGTAGTATGCAGTAAGAGCAAAAAACCCTCTTTTTTGATGGGGGTCTGACTCCGGAGGGTTTAGGCAATTATATCAAGAGGAAAAGGAAAATAGAGTCAAAGGCTATCGTTGTCAATGACGCTAAGGTGGTTTGTCTAAAAGGGTGCAGTGGAGCTTGGGTACCGTATAACAGTATGCTCTTCCAGCAAAAAGGGGGAGACAGTTAAGTTCAACAATTTATTAGTTCACATCCGATAAAAGAATATTTAAAATAATGACATATGCCGTCCTGGGCACAAAAGAGTATTGTATACAGATCACTATACTTTGTACATATTTTAGTGGGTTAGTACAATTCAAGTGACTGTAATTTTATGTATTGCTAATAATAAGGCAGTACACAAGCATAGTCGACACACAAGAAATTGAGGTGTTTCTGGTGCGGTGGATAAGTGGAAAAATCCAGAGGTTTGGAATGGTCGTGACCTGCTGGCAAGTTCACCGCACTGTCGTCAGGACTGAGGGAATTTTGGAGCACGAAGGTGCCGTGAGAAAAAAGACATGCGCCTGTAATTAGTAAAACATAGGATGGGGTGTTAGATCTGGGGTTATTAGACAAAGGCAAAAAGCACATATAGGGACACTGCAGGAAGGACAGCCTACCTAAGGTAGTTGAAGCGTCATGACTGATTGTTGTTGAAGGTGCCGGCGGTTGAGTGCCTGGCGTGTTGATTGTAGTCCGCAAAGTGGATAGACGATCTCTGTGGTTACTGAAGAGATTCAAAAGAATTTTGTGGTTCAAAGGAACTGGCACATTAAATGTGAGGAAAAGGGAGGGGGTTGGGTTAAAACCAAGGGATTGTGTTACCTTGCAGAATCGATCTCGAGTTCAAGTCGAAAGAAGTGGCGGGAGCCATTGTTTAATGGCTACGTCTGGTGACTCGGAGAGTCCTGTTGAAAAGGGACATAGATGTATGTAATGCAGGGTGCGTATAACTAGCTGCAGAGGTAAGCGTGACTTAGTAAAAACCAAGTAATGGTGGACATACATGCTGAGAGAGGGGCCATGCCCAATTTTGTGACAATAATCGTAGGATGTTGATTTCTAAATTTGCTAATTCACATGGTATGGGTGATTACCCGTGACATTTTGCATGGGGTATACTGGTATGGGTGAATGCTAAAAGTGTATGATCTTAGAGCATGCAGCTGGTGTAAAAAAGAGCTGATAGCGCTTGTGACTCGATTGTACACGTCAAGTAATTTAACCGTGAAGAGCCATGTTGTAACTTGGTGAAATAGCCGTAGTCCCGGGAGCCAAAAGGAGGACAATTAAATGCACGGAAAGCAGGGAGTCCTAGTGCTTACCTCTCAGCGAGCTGTGTCAGTGGCTTGCGTTGTTGTCTGAATGGTGCGCATGCGTGGTGGCTATAATATAAGAGGAAATTTCTAGATTAAGCAAAACGAGATGCGCATGTGCAAAACGAGTAGCGCTGTTATGTAGAGCATGGGTAGTGTTTTGTGTATAATCGAGTCACAAGCGCTATCAGGTCTTTTTTACACCAGCTGCATGCTCTAAGCACATACACTTTTAGCATTCACCCATACCAGTATACCCCATGCAAAATGTAACGGGTGATCACCCATACCATGTGAATTAGCAAATTTAGAAATCAACATCCTACGATTATTGTCACAAAATTGGGCATGGCCCCTCTCTCAGCATGAATGTCCACCATTACTTGGTTTTTACTAAGTCACGCTTACCTCTGCAGCTAGCTATACGCACCCTGCATTACATACATCTATGTCCCTTTTCAACAGGACTCTCCCAGTCACCAGACGTAGCCATTAAACAACGGCTCCCACCACTTCTTTCGACTTGAACTCGAGATCGATTCTGCAAGGTAACACAACCCCCCCCCCGCTTTTCCTCACATTTAATGTGCCAGTTCCTTTGAACCACAAAATTCTTTTGAATCTCTTCAGTAACCACAGAGATCGTCTATCCACTTTGCGGACTACAATCAACACGCCAGGCACTCAACTGCCGGCACCTTCAACAACAATCAGTCATGACGCTTCAACTACCTTAGGTAGGCTGTCCTTCCTGCAGTGTCCCCCTATGTGCTTTTGCCTTTGTCTAATAACCACAGATCTAACACCCCATCCTATTTTTTACCAATTACAGGCGCATTTCTTTCTTCTCATGGCACCTTCGTGCTCCAAAATTCCCTCAGTCCTGACGACAGTGCGGTGAACTTGCCAGCAGGTCACGACCATTCCAAACCGCTGGATTTTTCCACATATCCACCACACCAGAAACACCTCAATTTCTTGTGTGTCGACCATGCTTGTGTACTGCCTTATTATTAGCAATACATAAAATTACAGTCACTTGAATTGTACTAACCCACTAAAATATGTACAAAGTATTGTGATCTGTATACAATACTCTTTTGTGCCCAGGACGGCATATGTCATTATTTTAAATATTCTTTTATCGGATGTGAACTAATAAATTGTTGAACTTAACTGTCTCCCCCTTTTTTCTGGAAGAGCATACTGTTATACGGTACCCAAGCTCCACTGCACCCTTTTAGACAAACCACCTTAGCGTCATTGACAAGGGTAGCCTTTGACTCCATTTTCCTTTTTCTCTTGTTAATGGTGTATACAGAATAGGATTTTGTTGACTTACCGTTTCTTACTATAAAATCCCAGACACAATTAAAAAACACAATTACAGGACGCTTTGCTTTCTCGATTGAAGAGGAAGACCCTGCTGTCCAGTGCATTTAGGAAGGCCTGATTGTGGGAAACTCATAGGAGCAAAGCTACAATGGGAAACCAGCCGCAGGACCACTAACACATCACCAAACAATGCTGGATGCCCCCTGCACCTACCACTAATCTGCAACCCTACCTCTAACACCCTGCATCCCATCTCCCCAAGACCTTACAAGTGCACCCCAAGTCTATCCTTCCAATTGAATTTATATTATTTATTTATTTTGGCATTTGTATAGCACGCTTAACCCAGGGGCATCTATAGTAGCCTTTTACTGCCTGAATCCTTTTGCTGTGCAGTGCTCCATTGCTCCACAGCCAGGTTGGCTCTGTAATAAAACCCAGCACAGACACACAGCACATGCATCGGGTAGATAACAGAACCAAAACATCACGAACATAACCCTTTAGTTTGCTGAGCCTCACTAATAAATTAGCGTCATAGAGATCCCATGAACACTTCCACATGCAAGTCAGGTCCCAGTAAGGTAGCTTCCCATCGAAACTCATACCATAGGAAAATACTCATTAGATTAAGCCTGCGGAGAGACTGGGTGCACTGACTCCCAGGCTCCAGTACTGAAGTACAGAAATAGCATCATTGAGACAAGCTGGCTGCCCTCCAAACTCCTCTATCAGTTTATCCTGCAGCGCGACCTCTGGGGCGAAATACCGCCCCAAGGCTGACTGAACAGTGTAAATCGAGCCGAGCAATGTGCACTGCCAACTACCTAGGCAATACCGCCCTCTACAAAGCGCTGCCAACTAGCTGTCTCCAATTAAGGACGCCGTTCTTTCATTAAATATGCAGAGACACTGCGGCGTCCACATACTTGCCTTATAAAGTTACATGCATGGTCCCTACTTTATATGGTGGGTCATTACTGTTACCGCAGGTGGTAATCGCTGGAATCTGCAGAGTTATGAAGAGATGGCTGTTATGCCAGCAATAGAGGCTAGTTCTGAATAATGAAACGTGCGGTGTTTCAGTAATTCTCTATGCATTATTGTTGGTCTCCGGAGGATAGCTCAGAGGCAATGTGCCACAGGTTCGATCCCTGGGTCCGTGCTTATAAACCTCTGGGTATTAAGCACGTTATAAATAAACAATTATTATTATTATTATAATGTTGATCAATTTGCACACTTGTTTTGAGGATGGAAATGGATTCTGTACAGAGGGATCATGCCACTACTGTCAACCAGCCTTGCATTTAGGGCTGTAGGATTCCGGGGTTCGGCTGGGTATGCATGTGCAATCATGATATGCATGTCACATATGTGTTGCTGATGGGGTCTGCACATGTCACAGAGCTTACATTTAGGAGTCCCCAACACCCGAATTCCAAACTAGAAAGGAGACCATGCCCTTTGACTCTTCTTCCTCATTGGCACCAGTGCCCAAGACCAGAGTCAATGCCCTGTGAGTGGGCCACATTCAGCAACTGATACAACAAATTAGTACTGGTGGTGTGCGCTTTGCCATACCGTTTTATTACATGACTTGATGTTGAAGAACAATTAGCTTGACATTGCCCTCCATTCAGCCTACACGTGTTTCGACACAGTCTTTTTCAAGGCTGTCAAAGAATGCACATAATTACAAAAGTAAAATAAATGACCATGATTTGGTGGAATATCAAAATGGATAAACAAACATTGTGAAGCGAACAAATAGATAAATGAATATACATACCATTGTCAGGGTGGGTATTGAGGAAAGAATTACAAACGGAACATGGGGAAACAGAAACTGATATTATAATGGTCGATACCAACAATGAATTAAAGCGTCGACAGTTGTTTAATGTTTCTTAAATGATCAATATTGTGCGCTGAATCTGCTTTCATTCACCATGCTTATTAATAGTTACTGTGCATGTGTGAAGCACCCAAATGCCATACATGTGTGGGTAATTATTTGAACAGTGAGTCGACCTAATTATACATTTTGAGTCCAATCAATTATTGTTCAGTTTAGTGTTGATATGCCATCAGCCAAATGTATCATGTATATGTCGACTAATGGGTAATTAATGATTGGTTCGTGCTTCATTAGAGTGAAGATGGTACTTTGAAATGGCCTGTGGCGAATAGACAAAAAAATAATAAATATCACTCACCCTTGTATCAAATTTGGGTGATCTGCAATATGATTTGCAAAACAAAATATTAGTTGGAAGTAGAGTCCAATAATTGTGATGACTCTATTAATGTTAGAACAGGCCAGTAGAAGTGTTTCATGGCTTACCCCTGGTTGTGATGAATTCCAGTATGTTGCGCCACTGAACTTTTCATAGTAAGTCGTCAATTTCTGGAAAGATGGATGTTATCAGTGGTATAGTATTAACAACAAGAGAGTATCCCTTTGATATTGTGAAAAGATTCTCTTGTCTTACCTCAAGTAGGTAAATATTTGAGTTAGCCGAACAATGTCCCAACCCTGAAATTATGGCCCAAATGGCCGGTGCTGATTCAATATTGTCATTGAATTCTAAAATAAATATGGCCGAACCATCAGATGCAATTTTGGTAGCATATAGTTCACTGAATAAGAAGACTGACTGTGTGTAATACAGTATGCGAACATTGGGTGAGTCACCATACTTATGAAAGTCAGGACCTGTGTCTTAAGAGATATGATATTAATATTTTGATTAAGGCAAGACTCACCTGCTCCAGTTATATGGCAGCTGCCCTGTCAGGAATCATATGCCTGGCTGTCTGCATTGTGTGGCACGCGGGCACCATTGATATCTCGTATTTATGTTCTTCGTGCCTGCGGAATGACATCACAGAGTCATTACGCGTGGCTTGCTCTGGCATCTAGACCGCTAGAACCAATGTGAGCGTCTCACTTCCGCATAACAGGATAGTGCCATATGCTGTCATGGCGAGAGATATTATTAAAAAATAAGGGGCAGATTCATGGAACAAACGTGCACCGAAAATCCCAGCGCAAGCAGGCGCAAGGAGGCGCAAGCGTGAGAAAGCAAGCGCATGCGCACGCGTGCGATTCAAGGAAGGCGCTGCGCTACTTTCCCACTGGTTGTGCGCCAAATCCATGCAAGGCGCACGCTTGCACACATGTCTCCAAACAGCATGCGCTAAGCGCACATAGCGCAGCGCACTCAACAAAAGTAGGCGGAACAGGGGGCGTAACATGCGGAATGGGGAATAACGTGTGAAAAAGAAGGCGTAACGGGGGAAGTACTGCTGGGAAGTACACAGAACGCCCACGCGCACGCGAACCACACGTATTCATGGAATCGAATAGGGCAAACCCACGCACGGGCAAAGACACGCACAGGCCTAAACACGTCCGCCACACGAAGGCAGGCGGTATCGTCCCTGAACATTACAAAAGTGTGCACAACTAAAAAGCACGTATATACTGAGTGGGGTACGTGTATTACTGGGGTTAGCGGGTAGTTTCACATGCGATTGGCCCTGTGCGAGTGGGGTACGTGTATTACTGGGGTGCGCAGGAAGTTTTACACGCGAAAGGGCCCTGTGCGAGTGGGGTACGTGTATTCCTGGGGTTCCCGTTAAGTTTTACACGCGAAAGGGCCCTGTGCGAGTGGGGTATGTGTATTACGGGGGTGCGTGGGTAGTTTCACACACGATTGGCCCTGTGCGAGTGGGGTACGTGTATTACTGGAGTTCGCAGGAGGTTTTACACGCGAAAGGGCCCTGTGCGAGTGGGGTACTTGTATTACTGGGGTTCGCGGGAAGTTTTACATGCGAAAGGGCCCTGTGCGAGTGGGGTACATATATTCCTGGGGTTCGCGGGAAGTTTTACATGCGAAAGGGCAACGCCCATGCACGATACGTCACAGATGCGCTTACGAGCTAAGGGCCTTTGGTCCAATGAAATCGCGTAAGTGTGCTGACGCGCTTATGCGCTAAGGGCCTTTCCTCGAATTACACGCTGACGTGCAATTTTTTCACATGCCAAATCACTCCGTATCAAGCTGGCCACGCGTACACACACGGAAGACCACGCTCCTGCCCTGAAGGCCATTTTCCTGCCTCCAGAGCCCGAGCACACTCTCACCTGCCATCTGCTGCTGCCTGACTGCCTGCTGCCCACGTGCCCTGCTATTTGGTGCCTGCACATCAGCCATCTGCAGGGGTCCAGTTGCTGTGTTCACCCCTGCTGAAACAGAAGACTCCCGACTGGGATACCATCGCTCCACAGCCCAGCCCCAGGACACAGTTGCCCACCCACGCCTACCTCGGGGGTCGCCATGTCGGGGCAAACACCATCTGAGACCATTGGTGACCCCCAGCCAGAGGGGCAGAGGACCACCAGCTTCAGTCAGAAGGAAGTTGGTGTCCTGGTGGAGCATGTCCTGGGGCATTATGATGCCCTCTTCAGAACATCACGCGCCAACAAGGAAGGACGGGATAGGATCTGGGACGACTTTGTGGTTGCCATCAACGCAGAGGGGGTGGCAACCTGCAACATCAAGCAAGTCAAGAAGCGCTGGGAGGACTTGAGGTCCAGGACCCTCATAAAGGCCTGGCGCCTCGTGGAGGGGGGCCGGGGCAGCATGAGTACCATGCAGATGAAGGTCCTGGAACGTGTAGGTCCAACGCTCCACGCCCAGATCCTTCGGAGACAGACCCCTCTGGAGTTGAGCGGTAAGTGGCCAAGCATTGCTGTGTGAGACAGGGAATATTGCAGGGTGCTGGTTGTCTGATACTTGCCTGTATGTGTGACATAGGCCATGTACGTATGTGTGTGTGCAGGAACATCATGGTCATGCATGTGAGACCAGTAATGTGTGAACCACATGGTTGGTGCATGTGTTACAATGCAACATGCGGAGCAGCATGCGGAATGCACACATTAATGCATGCCTGTCTCTGTTATTGGACATGGATGGGGTGTGAGAGATGGGTGCTGCTGTCATGGACATGTATGGTGTCCATGTCTGTGTGTCTGACTTGCGTGTCTGTGACTTGTAAATGCCATGGATGCATGACACATGTCTGTGACAATGTTCAGCTTCACTGATGCAGCCTACTCATCCTTGTATCCACTGTGTCTGGGGTGCACGAGGCCAGATGGATGAAACTACGGTGAAGTGTGTGCATGTGATAGGCATGACCCATGATGCATGTGAGTTTCAAACCAGCATTGTGTGTTTCAAGAGTCCCTTGGACATGTATGCTAATGTTCATAGCATGCGCCATGCCTGTTACTGCATGTGTTTTGCCTGCCCTGACCCATGTGTTGTGGAGGGACATGATGGAAGTGATGTTTGACAGTGCCACTCATCTGCTATTGCTTCCTGTCTAGGGGACAATTGTACAGTACCCTGATGCTTGTGTTCTATGTCGCCCTCTGCACAGCGGCAAGTGATGAAGAGGGCGGAGACGGCGCTGTGGAGCAAAGCGGCGGGGATGCCCCCACCGGCCGGCGACGCAAGGCCCATCACCCTCCCAGAAATTACCATCGTCTGGGAGTGAGGGGACTGGTGCTGCGTCTGCCACTACGGCTGCAGTGGAAGGGGTGGGTGAGCCCCCACAGGGGCGTGCAACGGCGGAAGACGGTGTGGAGCCATCCAGGTTGGTGGTTTCCACAGAGGAGGAGGAGGCCGCTACTGAGCCGCACATGGGGCCTGGTGGGGGTGGTACCCCAAATGGTGAAGTCCAGGGGCAGGGGCAGGAGGCAGCACAGGTCGCCGTGGAGGGGCCTGTGTCTGTCACTGTCCCTGACACTGTGACTGCACCACCATGCACCAGCAGGGATGCCCCATCCCAGGCCCGTCCGCAGGTAGGGGGGATGTCCACGTCATCTGACACTCCTCTACCTGCGGACGAGGGGACCCCTGACCGTATGGAGAAGGTCCTGATTGGAGTCGCGTTGCGCACGTGTGACATTCGTGATGACGTGCATGCTTCCCGGGGGGAGCAAACACGTCATAACGAAGAGCAGCGTGCCAACATGGCCCAGTTGGGAGTGTCCATGGTCAGGGGTTTTGTACATGTGTCGGCCACTCTGGCGGCCCTCTCCTACTCTGTGGAGACTATGCGCCAGTCGTTCTCCATGCCGTCTTCCGGCCCAGATGCCACCAGGGCCCCCTGTGCACGTGCCCTGACCAACGCAGCCAGCTCGGTGGAGATCCCATCCCTGCCACAGTTGGGAGTCGGAGGTCCAGCAGGGGTGGACATCTCAGCAACTGGACCCCAGCAGATGGAGGATGTGCCGGCATCATCGGGCAGGACACGTGCACGACGGTGTCGGTGGATTCCATCAGCATGGATGCCGTCGTGCTGGCAGAGGCAGTTGCGTCGGAGGCAGTGGCAGGCTCAACGTGGGAGGCATCATGGCTCAGGGCCATCTACATCAGAGGGGCAGGCATCGGCCGAAGGGCAGGAGGACCCTGGAATGGGAGTGTCTTACGTGTGGCAGTGGTTGGGCCAGTGGATAGGTGCGGAGCGGCGGCGGGCGGAGGAGGCACGGCTCACAATGGTCAGGGCAGAGAACTCCATGCGCAGGGCGCAGAGGCGGGCTGAGTGCCTCGAGGGAATTCGCAGGGAGTTGGAGGTGGACATGGCGTTATCCCTGCGAGACCTCGGGGCCAGTGAACAGGCCCGCCTCCAAGACATTGAACAGGAGTTCGATGATGCCCTGGCCCATGACATCAACAAGTGAGCCGTTGGACTTGCCCGCCGCCATTGTATATAGTTCATTAGTGTTAAGTTTCATTTCTTTTTTCTTTCATTTGGGGCGCATGGAGTATGCCCCACATTTTTGTATATAGTTAGTAATTAGGTAGGTTTCATTGTAGGTTTCATTTATGTCGTTGGGCTCATGGACCCTGGATTTGCTATTTGTACATAGTTTTACAGTGGATTTTTCTCCTTCATCTTTTTTTTTTTTTCACCATGGAGCAATGGATATTACGTTTTTCTTTCCCTTTGGATTTGCTTTGTTGGACGGTGACTTTGGACAAATTTTCATTTGGATTAATTTGGATTCTCATTTTATTTATTTATCATTTTTTGGGACATGCTGCATTTTGATTACTATTGGCATTATTGTGTGTTTTGATTTCATTCCCTTTATTTTGACTTGAATACATTTTTGTTTCTTATTTCAATGTGTGGTCTTCTCTCATTGGTTTCATGCATGTCACAATATGGGTTTTCTCAGTCATGTGTTGCCATTGTGTGGGTCTGACAGACTTGTACTCATGCGCATACTGCTTATTTGTGATCTATCATGTAATGGGGATTTCAATTTGGAGTGGATGTAAAGCTTGGTTGGGTGTTTGGACTGGGGTGGCGTGGGGTGGGATTTGGGTGGCCATAAGAGCCAGGGATCTGGATTGTGATGACGTGTTGGCTGGGGGACATGAGTGGGGGCCTGCTGGCAGGTGCCCCTCACTACTGGGGGGTGGGGGTGCTGGGGGACATGTGTCGGGGCCTGCTGGCAGGTGCCTGTCAATGCTGGGGGGTGTGGGGGGGGCTGGGGGACATGAGTGGGGGCCTGCTGGCAGGTGCCCCTCACTGCTGGGGGGTGGGGGTGCTGGGAGACATGAGTTGGTGATCATATTGCAACGTGACATGTGACTTGGCTGGGGTCATGCCCATGGTGGATGGGCTGCCTGCGGGACATGACCAGGGGTGCAGGGTAGTCCCCTGTGGTGTGGGCTGCCTGCAGGGGGCGTCGAGGGGGTAGAGGGGACACCTGGGAGGACCCACACTGACTCCCCACGCACCCCCAAAATACACGTTCCCCGCTCTGCCAGCAAAAGCGCGTGTGAAACTTCACGCGAACCCCAGTTATACACGTACCCCACTCGCACAGGCCCTTTTGCGTGTGAAACTTCCCGCGAACCCCATAAAACACGTACCCTGCTCCAATCGCGTGTGAAACTTCACGCGAACCCCAGTTATACACGTACCCCACTCGCACAGGCCCTTTCGCGTGTGAAATTTCCTGCGAACCCTGTAATACACGTACCCTGCTCCAATCGCGTGTGAAACTTCCCGCGAACCCCCGTAATACACGTACCCTGCTGAAATCGCGTGTGAACCTTCCCACGAACCCCGTAATACACGCACCCTGCTCCAATCGCGTGTGAAACTTCCTGTGAATCCCTGTAATACATGTACCCTGCTGAAATCGCGGGTGAAACTTCTTGCAAACCCCAGTAATATATGTTCCCCGCTTGCCGTGCTGGTACAGGGTTAGCGCAGCCCTTTGCACTGGATTGGGGATTTTAATGGCTTTTCCCTGCGTGAGGGGCGTTCTTGGGGGCGTAACTGGCACTGCTGCAGGGTCGCTGCGCCACTGTGCGCCACGGCTGGTTTTGGTAGGTAAAATCCATGAATACGCTGTGCGCGGAAATGGATTTTAGCGCACGCGGCTGGCACAGAGATTCGCACACTGTGCACCAGCCGCGTGCGCCACTTGTGCGCTGAATTCTATGAATTACCCCCTAAATGTTTTGGTGTATTTAGGTTATCATTAGTGCTACATGATCTTGAACTACTGGGAACTCATATGAATCAATATCTGGGTATAGTGATTATTATCTGGTATGTAAGCGTGAATATTATCCCAGCATGAACTACCCAGCATGTCGGGTGCTACAACAGCGCACTTCTGAACTTTGTGATGAAACAAAACTGTTGATATTTGATAATTATCTTATATTCGTCGCACAAATTGACAATATGTACAAAGGATTGTCACCTCATTATTCAAAATTTGACATCACTGATGAAATTGGTACATAAAAATAACCATTGAATCAGTCACCTCCCTGGTCACCTCCCACCTGGAGGCTGACAAGCTCTATTTGCAGGAAGCAGCTCTGAAAGCCATCCGGGCATGCTTCTGCATGCCCGATCACACGACTGAGAACATTCTGCCACATCGCCCCCCTACTCTAGCAGCGTGACCAACTACCTTTCAAGCACGCTTAAAGCATGGAACACTTTGCTGTTGACTCTTTGGCTTGAAGTCAACCTATGTCAATTTTGTAAACATTTGAAGACTCTCTTGTTTACATAAACCCAAGTGCCAATGTGTTACGAGTGAATAAAGGGCAGAGCCCCTTTAAGAGAGAGGACACAGAACAATGGGAGGGAACTGGGAGAAGGAGGAAGAGGAAGGCCAGGGAGGAGGAAAGGGAGGGCCAGGGGAGAGAGGGGACATTATGTAAGGGGAAGAATAAAGGAAGGTAAAGCAGACAAAGACTCCCGTGTCATGTGTATGTGAATTACCTGAGCGGCCCCCGCGGGGGTCCAGCAACTGGCGACGAGGCCGACGAACGCCACGTTGTGCCCAACGAGGATGACAAGAGGGCGCCTGGATCACAGCAGAAGGATGGTGGATAGCACAAGCCCAACCGTGTGTCTACGGGCCTAGCGTGCCAGCAGTGCAGCGCGGGACCAGTGTGCCCAAGAGGAGTGAAGGAGGGTGGCAATACCCAGCAGGACGGCTGAAGGGATGAAACTACCCCAAGATTAAGATGGCAGCGCTGCTGCGTGCATAGCGATACGCAGCCCAGGATGGCGCTGCAGTGAGGATACAAAGCAGGAAAGGCCTGGCAGCAGGAGAGCGGGTGAAGCACAGCTGAAAAACAGGAGGTCCAGCCCAGGGAGAAATGCCGCGGAAAGAAACCGAGCCGAGGAGGAGGAGCAACTGAGGAACCCAGCAGTGACGGGTGAGGAGCCCAGCAGTGCACGGAGGCTGCCGCCGCACCCCCGATGTGCTACAGATCGCATGAGGAGCTTGCAGCCACCCACACCCGGCAGCTGACCAGAGGGCCGCCATGACCAGGGCTGTCAGAAGATGTGGTGAGGCCCGGGGAAAAACATTTGGTGAGGCCCCCTTACAATTTTTTGCACTCAGCCACTCAGACTCGAGAAATCTTCCTTTGAGTTTGTGTGCAGGATCCCAAATATGGTTTATTAATACAACTCCAAATCAACTACAGCAAAGTTAGATTTCTCTACTGAAGAAAGCTTTATGCCGGACAAACTTTTGTATCATATGCATTAATATGTATAGGATAGCATGAGCACTCCACTCTGCCACCTCCAACTCTCTGAGGGTCAGTCACTTTTCCAAGCAAAGAGTTGAGGGCAGATCTCCTCTTCGGCTGGGACCTCCTTCTGAAAACAGCCTCCCTGCCTCTCTGAAACTTGAGCAGAACCATCTCCAGTTCAGGAAGCAACTCAAGACCTGTCACTTTGCTTCTGCCTTCTCTCTTCCTCTCCCTTGCTGATCACCTTCCTGATCCAGGCACTGGTCACCTGGTCAAGCTCTGATTTCGGGCCCAGGTCCCTGCCTGTCCAGCTGCAGTCCTGCACTGCCTCTTGGCTCCCCTGCACTTGTGGTCTGTATTTGTAACCCAACAGTCCCTCTCATTGTCTTATTGTCCAACCCATTGGCTGCACTTATGAGTACCCACACTTGCCACCGGTTGGCTGCACTCTTGTTTCTCCTTTGTTCCTGCACTTATGCATCCAACCCCACCCTCAGCACTTCTCCCCTCCCTCCTTCACTGCTCTTGCGCGATCTGAATGACACAATGCCTAATAAAATCTGTGTTTTGTCCTACTCTTTTGTTTTCCACTCCTTGCCTTATCGCGCCTAGAAACACTTGTGTACAGGCACGTTATAAATGCTATATCATATCATTAAGGAGCACACTGCCTCTGTGTGCGCATTAAAACACACATCATACACAGTGACAAATGATGTTCAGTGGAGGCCGGTACATTTCTGAACTTAAGAGGCTTAAAAGTTTGTGCCAGGCAGGATCAAGAGAGGACAGTGAGGGAGCCCAAACCAAACGAGGGTTCCTTGAGGGGGAGTTCTCACTTCCAAGAAAATGTTTGAAACATTGGGATAAATTATGCATCTTACAGCACTTTCTTTGCAAAATTGGGTAGAAATACATACAATTTGCAATTGGTATTGTCTGGAAGCACATGGACAATCCCAATAGTTGCAAATCACAAACTATGCACAGGAACATTTTTCCAATACATTTCATGCTGCCTTTCCACGCAAGATATGCTAGTATAAAAATATATTCATGCTGGTTGATCTCATGTATGTCCATGCAGGCTGCATCAATATATGCCATTGTTACCATGTACGGACTCCCAGCCAGTAAAAATGCCATGCCACAGAAAGTATATCCAGGCTGACTGTGCTAGATTGGCCTCCATTCAATGTGGGCCTATTTAGCCAAGTAGTATGTTTGCTTTAACCTTGATGCATAGTCCTGTGCATCAAGGGTAAAGCAAAAAGAGCATTGGCAATGCCAAAAGTTTGGGCATTCGTGTAGGCATGGGAAAGGCACTTCTGTATTGGTATAAACTGGCCATTAATAGTGCCGGTGCAAAATGGTTTGAGTATCTGAGCAGCTAATAGCAGTGCCTGGCAAATGCCTAATACTTATACACAAGCCAAAACTGTTGGCTTTACCAATGCTTGTTTTTAACAGGACTTCAGCGAAAGACATGCAGGGTGTTTCTTAAATCGAGTGGCCAAAGGCAGACCTGATTAAGACATTTTTATTACACCAGTTCTGTTTTTACAACTCCAATGAAGTCATGAACTCTCAAAAGACTCCTTTGAGAAAACACTTGCAGGCACATTGAGGGCAAAGTTTGATGGCAAGGCGTGTTTAAAGCTAGCTCAAAGAGTTCCAGTAAAGAGGTGTTTTGGGTGGGGAGGGCAGGAACTGGGTGAGAATTGCCATAGGGATTAGCATGGCCATGAGAAGTCAATGCGTGGGCAAATAACTAAACAAAATCTACAAGTCCCTCCTCATATTGCATTTCTTGCTATCTGTACTCAATGCTATCATTGGGACAGATCTTTCCAGACCCAGGATCTGGCAAATATTTACTCACCAGATTGGAAACACAGCTCCACAATCTGTGGCATCTGTGCACTATATGTTGTTTTTTAGAATGCTCTGGTGTGTTCGTGCTTTAAACTATTTTGGGCAGGGATTTAAACCGTGGCCGCTAGGTTCCAAAGTGAGACACTTCCCCACAAGACCACTTGAGAGTCTGAGCGGGAGCCCTGTGAAATCCCTTGTCAATGTTGCACTGTACTGAAAATATTGATGTGCATTTTGTAGGTTTAAAAGGGGTGCAGATTTTGAACTTTGCTGACGATAAATCCTCTGAGTGGAAGAGGCAAATGTTCATGGGGTGACTAAAATACCTGCCCTACACCCTCCTAATCCTCCCGTCGCTGGGCCTGGCCTCTTTCACTGCGGTAGGAGGGATGCCCCATAAAAAAAGTTTATTTCCACCACTGTCTGTTCGCTAAAGCAATAGTTTTAGCTTATTGGTGGCATACCTAATAACCCAAACAAAAAGAATGCCATGCAGTGGCGCAACACCATTGAGCAGATCGGCTCTAGCTCCTTCCTGAAATGTTGGGCTTTGTTGACTCGACCTGGCTCCATGGGCGGCACCAGCCCCTAGCCACTTTGAAGCAGAAGGCCACCTTCGATGTGTCGCCAGCCGTAGCACTCGTTAAGGAGCAGCATCAGCATCAACCTTGCAGAGCATAAAAACCTATCCATGCAATATCAACAGACCCTTCTGGGGTTTAAGTGGCCCAGCACATCATAACTGGCTCTTGTGGCTTTCTTAGAAGTTGCCAGGATACCATGAATTTCTTGATGTGGCCCCAGCACTTCCATGCCTGGCGTTCTTGATCATCTGGACATGCGCCAGGTATCAGACTCCTTTAGTTCGTATCCAAGATCATGGTGGGACTTGGGACTATCAGGCTCGACCTTGTTGATGCTGGCTGCAAGACAATGCAACAGCCCCTCCCGGCACTTGGGTCTCCGCAACCGCGTTAGTTGTCTTCCTCATGGCTTGGGCACAGTCTCCTACTTGCCTAGCTCTCTTTCCTTGTACCTGATCTCTTCCTTCATGCCCTCACATGTCGCTTTACTCCTTTGCTCCTTGATTCCTTGCAACATTCTGCTCCTGTCCTCCCCCCGGTTAGAGGTTTGCATCCCAACTTCTCCCCAACTCTCGTTGCCATAGTAACTGTTTCTCCTCATCTCATCCTTTTTAGGTTTCTTGTCACCGCCGTCTTCAAATTCTTAGCGGTTATCCTCACCTCCTCCTTATAAGGCATCCTTCTATTGCCTCTGTGCTACTCCTCTTAAATTCCACCACATCCTTCTCTGTGGTTGTTCTCTGATGCTTCTGATATCTCATCTTGCCCTCTTAAGCATCCACTGCACCGCTCGTATTGCTTGCCACCGCCTTATCCTTCTTCGCCACCACCTCTTTGCCTCGTCCTTCTTGCCACACTTCCACACACTCTCCTCCTCTCTACCACTCCCACTGCTAACTCCCACACCTCTACACAATGAATGGACCTTTTTATAGTCCAGTGAGTCATCGTGATTGCCTAGTTTCACTCAGCTGGTTCTTTTTAATGAGAGCCCATTGACTGGATGCTTGCTGCAGGACTACGAAGCCCGCAGCTGGTTTCCATCCTTGCAAGTGTGGCTACGCAGACTCATGGTCTGAGGTTTCAACATGGGATGCCGTCATCTTTATTTCCCATGTTTCCCTCTGTGGAGGCTCACGCCTTTGCCTCTATCTGCTGGGTAAGGGATTGCATTCTCGAGTTCAGCTGCTCATCGCCATCTCTTCCTGTTTCTCCCCAGTAATGTACAGTGAAGGCAGGCCCTATCCCCGACAGGTCACGGTTTGAGTAAAGCAGCACGCCAGGAAATAGCCCTTGGGGGAAATGAACATTTCCTGCAAATAGACAATTCTTTTTTTTTTTTTTAAAACTTTATTTATTCAGCTCGGTGAAACAGGTACAGGCAAGCACGCGAAAAATATGCACAATACACAAAATTTGAACAATCGGGACACACATCATCTGCAATAGCGCGGCATCAGAAGGAACATAGATGGTATACACGGGTTACATTTAGCGGGGTCCGTGAGGGCTCAACCCATCGACATATGGAAGGAATGAGCGTCGAGGAAACACCAATGTGGCACAAGGGTCGGTTAGTTACATGAAGGAAGAGAAGTGTGATCGGAATCTGAGTCCGTGGAAGACATAAACAGGCGGAACTGTAGCCATACATCTCTGGGCTTGGAGTGTGCAGGTTGTTGAAGCGACCAGGCCTCCTCGGTGTCGGAGGCCCAGGTCATTGCGCCGAGCCATTGTGCATGAGTAGGGGGATATGGCCTAAGCCAACAAAACAGGATTGTGCGCACCGCTAGCAGCATGCACAGACCAGCAAGTTTCCTGGAGTCGCGGTGGAGGCCGGGGAAGTCGTGGAACAGGCATGTCAATGGGGAAGGAAGAATAGAAGCCTCCAGGATAGTTGACGTAGTAGAGCACACTGCCGACCAGTATTGGGAGAGCCTAGGGCAGGACCACAACATATGTAGGTAATCAGCGTTTTCACATGTACACCTGGGGCATCCAGGGGAAGTGTCGTTTGAAAAGTGATGTAATCTAGCCGGGGTGTAGTGGTATCTGTGAAGCACCTTGAATTGTATTAACTTAAATCGAGAATTGAAAGATACATCACGGGTGCGCGAACACATGTGAGTCCAGCGCTCGTCAGTTATTTCCACCCCAAGATCGGTCTCCCATGAGTGCCGGAGTTTGGAAAAAGCGGGTGATGAGCGGGATTGGAGGATCGAGTATAATCTCGAAATCTTACCCCTCAGGGGGGCGGGGGAAGTTAGCTCAGTAATTGCTGGTTCGTCGGGGGGCAGTGCTGGAAAACATGTGTATTTTCGTTTAAGCAACTTCCGAAGCGAGGAGTATTGGAGCCAAACCGATGGCCTCCGCCTGAGGGGGGCCGGGAGATCCGGCCACTCAATGAAAATGCCCTGGTCAAATAGGTCACGAAGAAGTTCGAAACCCGCCTCAGCCCAGGCGCGGACCACCCCAGGAGACACCTGTGGGACCTCCGGAAAGAGATTCCAGATCGGTAGGTTACCATGGAATGGAGGATTAATGCCCAGCATGCGCCATGATTTAGACAAAGCCAGTGATGTACATGTTGCCGGGTCCATAGTGCCCAGCGTCTCGGACATAGGAGAGATCACAAGGGATCGAAGATCGCGGTCACTGACCGAGAGCCTCTCCAGCCTAACATGGGGAGGAGGGTCCTCGGTAGTGAACCAGTGTGCAGTGTGTTGGAGTTGTGCCGCCAGCCAGTATCCCAGAAAGTCCGGCGCACCAAATCCGCCAGCTTCCATGGGGGCTGAAAGGGTTTTGAGTTTGAGGCGGACCGCTCCAGAGTGCCAAAGGAAAGAGTTTAGGGTACTGGCCAACGCCCGGAAGTAGTCCGCTCCCGGCCACAGGGGGATATTAGCAAACCTGTATAACAGCTGTGGAAGTACCACCATCTTCAGGACCCCTATCCTACCCGCCAGTGAGATCGGGAGCTTGTCCCAGCCCTGTAATTTAACTGCAAGGCTTGTTAGGTATGTCTGGTAGTTCTCCTCCATGACCCGCTCACTATGCCTGGATACCACAACTCCCAAATAGGTGAACTTGGATTGGGCCCACGTAAAACCCATGGTATCGGGAGGCGGACACGTGCTAGGGGTGAGCGGGAAAAGGATTGATTTAGAGCAGTTCACCCTCAAGCCAGAAACATGGCCGAATTGGGCCACATCTTCTAGTATAGGGGCCAGATTAATCTCCGGGGAGCGAATGTACAGGAGAGCATCATCGGCATACAAGGAGACTATGTCTGAGGATCCGGCCAATCGTAGGCCCCTTTGAGAGTGGTTCAGACGGAGCATGTCAGCGAACGGTTCCATCGCCACGGCAAAAATTAGGGGCGAAAACGGGCATCCCTGTCTAGTGCCCCTAGCAACGTGAAAAAGGGGGGAGCAGCGGTCCTCGGTGCGGATCCTGGCCATTGGGCTGGAGTAAAGGAGTTTAACCCAGGTGATGAACATGGGACCAAATTTGCATCTGTCCAGCACCCGCCAGAGGTAGTTCCACGAAACCGAATCAAAGGCCTTTTGCATATCCAGGGACGCGGCCACTGCATGTACTCCGGGGTTCACTCTACTGATAATGCTAAACAGTCGCCTCAGATTCAAGGAAGTAGAACGGTTTGGTATGAATCCCGACTGGTCTGGGTGGACGATATGTGGCATGAGGGGGACTAGCCTCAAGGCGAGTGCCTTGGCGTAGATTTTCACATCACAGTTAATCAGTGACAACGGGCGGTAGGAACCGCATTGTGTCGAGGGTTTATTGGGTTTCAGCAGGACTATAATAGTGGCTTCACGGAGAGAGGCAGGGAATTGACCTGCCTCCACCGACTCCTCCCAGAGTGCCTTCAGATGAGGGAGCAGGAGCGATTTGAAATGCTTATAGAACTCAACTGGAATCCCATCCGAGCCCGGGGCCCTGCCAGAGGATAGAGAGTCTATGGCTTCCGAGAACTCCTCCGCACCGAAGGGGGTCTCAAGGGCACCAGCAGCGGTGGGGGAGAGGGCCGACAGAGGAAGTTTGTCCAGATAGGCATCGATTTCACTAGCGGTGGCGACATCAGCGTGTGCATATAGGGACTGGTAGAAGGACAGGAATTCGGCATTAATCTCGCCAGGGGAGGTGGCCAGGGACCCATCGGGTCTCTCGATCCCGGGGATAGATACGACACCGTGTTCCCGACGGAGGAGTCTAGCCAGGAGTCGGCCCGGGCGCTCGCCCTCACCGTATCTCCTTGCCTGCCCGGGATTATCCAGGAACTTCAACTCACGATCAGCGAGTGAGCGGAAGGTGTCCAGCTCCGTGCCGATCAACGCCAAGGTCTCCGAGGAAGGGTCTGAGGTGTACTGGGTTTCCAGTCTGGCAAGGGTGGCCTCGCTCGTGGCGATTTCCCCCCGGATGGTTTTCAGGATGCCATTCTCTTTAGAGAGGGCGATACCCCTGATGTAGACCTTAAAGGCCTCCCATAGGGTGGCCCGGGTGGAGACCGAACCGGTGTTAGTCGCAAAGAATTCCTCAATTGCCGCCTCCATCTCCGAACAAAAGACCGGGTCGAGGAGGGAAAGCGGTTTCATCCTCCAGTGTCTGGTCCGATCACGGTCTAGGCCCCAGCGTAGCGTGACCGTTACCGGAGAGTGATCCGATAGGGTTCTGGGGAGAATCGCCATATCGGTCACGAGTTTTATTAAGTCGCCGGACAACAGCCATCTGTCGATCCGAGAGAAAGAATCATGGACCGAAGAATAGAAAGAGTAAGAGCGGGAGTCGGGATAGAGGAACCTCCAGGCATCAAACAGAGACAGTTGAGGAAGTGAGGAAAGTGCGGTGTATGCAGCTCTGGAGAGTCTACGAGGTCTGGAGCCGGATCTATCCAGGTCAACATCGAAGATCGTGTTGAAGTCCCCGCCCCAAAGTATCGGAATAAGGGGGTAACCCGCTAGAATGTTAACCAGATGAGTGTAGAAATCAGGATCATCAATATTAGGGCCGTATATGTTCAGCAGGATAACTTCCCTATTCTGTAACTGGCCATAGAGGAGAACGTACCTGCCCTGGGGGTCGATCAACGTAGTGGAGGGGGCGAATCTAAGACTTCTGTGGATGAGGGTCATGACCCCGCGGCTTTGAGTGGAGTATGTGGTAAAGTACCTTTGGGGGCCCCATGTTGTGGCAAACTTATTACAGAACTCCGTGCATGCATGCGTCTCCTGAAGAAACAGGATTTTAACCTTGTGGCGCTCAGCCTGCAGCTGTAGTAACCTCATCTTCTTATGGTTTCCCAGCCCCCTAACATTCCAGCTCATAAACTTTAAAGTATCCCCGTCAGGAACGTCGGGAGCGGCCATCAAAAAATACGGGTGTGTGGAAGTGTGCCCCCCATGGTGGATGTCCAATATCAGGGGGTCTGTGTAAGCGATGAAAATGCATTAGACCATACTCAACCTTTCCCGCGTACACCGAGCTGTTTTTAACATAGAACCCCAACCCCCCCTCCCCCTCCCACACCCCCCCCCCAATCGGAGGGATGACCACCCTAAAACCCAAGAAAACCACACAAAACTGTAGCATCAACGCCTGGGGGGCCTGTGAGGCGGCCTGGCGGCGATGCTCCGACCCATCCGGCAATTAAACGGATAATTAGTGTAGGCCCGGCATCAATAGTAGCACCCAACCGAAGGGGACCCCGAGGGGTAGGGCGAATATGGCCGGTCAAACATGGCTCAATCGGTCGGGGTAAGCTTAAACACAAGGAGCAGGCAACAACAGGGTAACCAACAACAGAAGGCAACTCAAATAACACTCGGCATAGTTGCAGAAATAGCCAGGTATTTTCAGCGGAGACGCATTCAAATAATAATAAAGTACCAGCGAGCTAGAACAGCTCCGAAATGGGGTACGAGGGCCTCCGCTGTCCAAATGTCCAAAATGCAGTGTCCCACCAATAGTGGCATCCGCCGGCGGGCGTCCTCAGCCGGGGAAGTGTTCATCGATGAACTTAGAGGCCTCCTCCGGCAGTGTAAAAAAGTATACCCGGTTCGTATGTTCAATACGCAGTTTAGCGGGGTACAACATCGAGTATTTCACTTGGAGGTCGCGTAATCTCCTCTTCACCGCCAGAAACGTCTTACGCTCCCGCTGGACCGCCACCGAGAAGTCCGGATAGAGGTGGACCCTCGCACCACCTAGAAAGAGATCACCCTTAGCTCTTGCCACCCTCAGCAGGGTATCTCGGTCCCGATAATTGAGGACTCTGGCAATTATCGGGCGCGGAGGCGCGCCCGGCCTAGGTTTCGCCGTGAGGGAGCGGTGGGCCCTCTCGATAGCAAATTGTGGAGAGAGTTTCGGAGAGTCGAGGAGCTGGAGAAGCATACTTTCCACATAATCCTCCATAGGTTCCTGTAGACTATCTTCCGGCACCCCCACGATGCGGAGGTTATTACGCCGTGAGCGAGACTCCAAGTCCTCATTCTTTTTTTCCACCTCGGCAACTCGAGAGGACAGTGTGGCAACCTCCGCACGGAGGGAATCCAGGCCGCCCTCGGCAGTGCCCACCCGCTCCTCAATCTCGGTCACGCGACCGTCCGTCCTCTCCATGTGGGCCTTGATGGAGGATATCGTGCCATACATGTCGTCCAACTTACTGTGCATGGTAGTGAACCCCTCACGGATAAATTCCATCATCTTCTGGGACTCGGGCAGTTCCTGCACATGTGAACCGTCCTGTGAGGATGATTCCCCCCCAGCGGGTGGAGGGGGTTTAGTAAACATGTTAATAGAGGCCTGTTTCTTGCCGGTGCGTGTCGTCATGCCTCCGGTATGATGGGTATCTGGCCTCGAGGCAGTGGCACGGTCGTGGTGGGGTACCTTATGTTTGGTCCGTGGGTCCGCAGCGCCCGGTGTGGGTCGCGAAGTGAGACAAGGTCCCAGGTTAAGTGCCAGAGGGGTCCGCCGTTCCCGCAATCCCAATCGTGCAAATATCAAGCTGGAGACTGTGCGGGTAACGAGGGCCAGGCTTTCAGGCAGCACGCCACCAAGGATGGGCAGCGGAGCGGGTTGCTCTGGAATCCGGACGAGGAGCCGCACGTGGGGCGTCAGGCGCCCCTCCCCCACTCAGTAGGCCCCGCGCCGCGGAAGTCGAGTGGATGGCCCTGGAGCCAATTCCGGGGAACGCCGATACGTCGGGCCCGCCCCGCTCTCGGGGGGCCGTAGCTCTGCAGTCGTGATGGTCTGTCGGGCGAAACTCATACAGTGGGCTCCCCCACCGATAGATAGCCCCCAGCGGGGGTCGGATCTGCGTTTTGTTAGGGCCAACAGGAGATTTTCTAACAAAAGGGTGCCGTAAGGGTCGGAGCGATGAATCAGGCGGCCATCTTGCTTCGCGCGCAACAGCGCCCCCGCAAATAGACAATTCTGACATATCTTAAAGTGCATTTTTGTGTGGGATTTGTGAAGTGCAATTCTAGCAAGGATGCAACGCAGCAATGTACATAGGGGATGCAGCCAGGCGGTTACAAGGGTCACATGTGGCAGAAGAGCTTGTTTGGATAGAGGGAGGAGAGGAGATGGAAGCTGGAGGCGTGGGGGGATTAGGGTTAAGTGTAGAGATAAGTGATTGGTGAGATGTTCTTGAAGATTAGGGTCTTCAGTTCTTTCCGATGTTGTAGGGTGAACAGGGGCCAGTCTTATCTGCTTTAATAAGTTGTTCTAGAGAAAGGGTGCCCATCATGCAGTTCCTTGTTTCCAGCCTGGTGGTGTTGTGGCTTCTGGTGGTGTGCTGGCCTCTGGAGAAGGTGATCTTTTCAGCCAGGTAGATCGGTGTGTTTTGCTTTGTAGGCAGCACGCCATGTGTGCTTCCCGTGACGGACGATTGCAAAATCGGAGTCGCTGCGCCGCATACGCACTGGAATTCATTGAACCAGTCTATTTTACGCTGACAAGCTGTGTTTGCTGTATAACCAATTAAGTGGACAGCTTCAGAAGGGAACCGCCCATAGCAGTGAGACCTAAGGTGTAGACTTTAGTGGACCTTCTGGGGACGGGCAGCAGCCATTCCACTCTATTTCCATTCTGGCCGTGAAAGCTCATATACACAAGTTTTTATGACATCTTTCTCCTGATGAAGACGTTGTCCAAAGTACATTCTACGTCGAAACCGGTTGAGCCAATACTTCAGGGATATGATTTACATATAATTCTCTTTCTTAGATCCACCCTTGCGATAGATTGCTTTTAATTATTTCTATTGTTGTTTTGAAAAACTTAAAATACAAAAATAATCAGATTGGATGTGGGGAAAGTTCTTACATCCCACCTCCTGTTGCTAATCAATTTCCTGATGTGTTTTAGTAATTGTTGTATGATTGAATGTCACTGAGTGTTGTGTATGGTCTGAGCACCATGGTCCATGCCGGTAAGTTACTGACTCCGCCATGGAGAAAGGGGGAATTACCACCCCATTACAAGGTTGGCGGGGCAGTAATTCCCCCTTCCTCCATGGCCCTTCCCAATTCCCATTTTTGCCCCATAGGGCTCAATGGGAATGGGGAAGGCGCCAAGTACGGTGCCGCAAATTGCGGCACCGTAATTAGCACCAAGGTCCCTTTGCGGGTCCCTACTTTAACGGCTGGTCTACACCAGCCGTTAAGGTCGGGTCCCGCAAAGGGACCTTGTAATTAGGCGCTAATAGGTTAACGGCGCCGCAGCCTTTTTTTACGGCGCCGCAGCCTTTTACGGCGCTGTTAACCCATTAGCGCCTGGGTCGTAATGAGACCCTATGAATGTTCATTGTGGTGGACTATTTTATTAGCCAGTTTTATGTAAATCTCTGCTGTCTTGTCATGTGATATAATAATTAAGTGTACAATAATATGTCATTAACTGACTCTTTTGAATTTTTGTATCATGTCGAATAAAATTTGATACACCATTGTGGTAAACAAAATTCACCCCCTGGGCAACCTTTTCAGTTTTTGTGTTGCTTTGTAGGTGAGTCAGGCCGTCTTGGGCATGTTGAGTGCTTGAAGGGGCAGTAAGTGCAACTCCTTGAGGATGGGGGATGATGTAGGTACATTTTCCTAGTCCTGTGATGAGGCATGCCACTATGTGCTGAATGGTTTCAGAGGAGCCTAAGTGGCAAATGGGATTCTTGCAAGTACAGTGTTGCCTCTGTCCAGGTGAGTGTCATAAGTTAGCCCCAGGCTCACCTGTTTGAACTTGGAGTTCTTCTCAGTCGCGGGAGGCTTGTCCTTTTTCTCGGTGCGAGTGTCTCGGAGATAAGGGCGCGCATTTCCAGACGCCACCCTGCCAGCCAGGGCTGGATTGACAGGCTTCGGAGGGTACCGTCAGATTAGAGATCTGAATAAGTGCCAGTCCCGGAAGGAACTCTGGAAGGGGCCAGGGACGAATTACCAGGAAGGAAGAGTCCAGAGGCGCACTAAACAGCACGCAAGAAGCCAGGGAGAGAGAAAGGGAAGGCGGCAGCAATAGAGGTAAGGAACGGGAAGGAGAGAGGCTGCCCAAACGGGGGTAAAAAACGAGGAATAAACAGACATGCTGAGTTCAGTGTAGAGCGTTGAGATGCGCCACAGAGTTCGAGTCCGGCGCCTACCACCCGTGACGAAGACAGGATCCCGGAAACTAGACCGCTGATGCGGCTGGTAAGACGTTGGTCACCATGTTGGAAGGAAAAATGGACACCGCAAGATGGTGTTGTGTTCACCACGATCTCCAGAAGGGGCAAGTCCATCAATCAATGACAACATGCCCCCTCCGAAACCCCATCCCACCAGGTTTGCCTGGGTGAATCTGATGAAATCTATGTAGCAAACGAGGGGCATTCATGTTGCCAACGGGTTCCCACGTACGGTCACTTGGCGGGTAGCCTTTCCATTCCACCAAATACTGCAGCCGACCCCTCCTATACCTAGAGTCACATATTCTAGATACCTCATACTCAATCTGATTGTTGACAAGGACAGTAGGGGGACGAGAAGCGGACCTGGTGGACTGATGGTATGGTTTTACAAGGGAAGAGTGAAAAACCGACTGAATTCTCTTCCATGATGCCGGAAGGCAGTGTTGTAGAGCAACTGAGTTGACCACTTTGACTATGGTAAATGGGCGTAGCATCGAGGAGCCAGTTTATTAGGTCTTAGGTGCCTAGGTAAATAACAGGAACAAAGCCACACTTTATCACCGACCATGTAGGAAAGGGGAGGGACGTCGCCTGGCATCAGCATATTTCTTTATGCCTGTCCGGGCTTTTTCCATATGTCCCTTAACGCTCTTGTGTACTGTCATCAGGTGGGTTATCCAGGATTCCACTGAAGGGGCCGGACAGGAGTGTGGGGCAACCAAGGGTATGGTGGAAGGATGGAACCCCTGGTTGAAAAAAAAATGGACTGGTCCCAATCGTAGAATGTTCAGAGTTATTGTAAGCAAATTCTGCCACTAGAATTAGGACCGACCAGTCATCCTGGACCTGGGTGGAGAAACATCTAATGTATTGTTAAAGGGTTTGGTTTACCCTTTCGGGGATTCCATTGGTTTGTGGGTGATATCCAGAAGACAATGCATGTTGAATACCCAACAATTGACAGAGGTATTTCCAGAACCTGGAGGTATATTGAGGTCCCTGGTCTGATATTATCTTGGTGGATAGTCCGTGGAGTCTAAATATGTAGTTCACTAAGATCCATGCAATTTCATGGGCTGATGGTAATTTCGGCAAGGGAGTGAAGTGTGCCATGTGGGAGAATAGATCAATAGTCACCATAATGGTAGTATACCCTTTGGAAGGAGGGAGATCTACAATAAAATCTGTGGCTATCGCTTCCCAGGGTCTTGATGGTAAGTCAGGTTGAAGAAGAAGACCTGCCGGCTTCCTGGTATCTCTCTTGTTTTGATTACACATGGAACATGTCTGGATGTAGGTCTTTACATCTTCATACATGTTCGGCCACCAGAAATTCCTTTTGATGGTTAAAAGAGTTGCCTTGATTCCACAATGTCCAGAGAATAAGATGTCGTGGCAGAGGTGTATAATCCTTTTTCTCAGGGAATGTGTAGGAATGGCGAGATCTGTACCCATAAAGAGGAGTCCGTCTTTGGATGTCAGAGACCATCGGTTGATTTCCACGTAGTCCTTCCACAGGTTAGATTGGGGAGTAGCAATTTATATGTCGTCTAGCAGTTTCTTGGCTTGAGCCACGATTACGGAATCCGGCAGTAGTCTGGGAAAAAGTGTTGCTTCACATGTGCATAATTTGGTCACCTAGAGAGAGCATCTGCTAGGATGTTCCCCTTGCCCGGGATGTGTAGTATATGGAACTGATATTGAGCAAAAAAATACGCCCATCGTGCCTGTCTGCTATTTCTGCACTCCATGGACTGTAGCATCTGGAGATTTCTGTGATAAGTCCTTACTTGTACAGGATGTTGGGCCCCTAGAAGTAGATGATGCCACTCCTTAAAGGCCTGACGGATGGAAAGAAGTTCTTTTTCTAGTACGGAGTAATGTGTTTCGCTGGAGTTCAATGTCCTGGAAAGGTAAGCTATGGAATGCTCTTGTCCTTCCTTGACCTCCTGTTTCAACACTGCCCCTATAGCGTATTCAGAAGCATCAGTTTCTACCAGGAAGGGTTTGGTAACATCCGGCTGAATCAGGATGGGTCCCTGGGTGAACTTGTCCTTTAGAGTCCAAAAGGCTCTGTCCTGTTTGTTGCCCCCCTGAAAGGGGGTGTTTTTCTTCAGTAGGGACACGATAGGATGAACAATAGATGAGAAGGTCAGTATACATTTCCCATTGAAATTTGCTAGGCCCAGGAAGGATTGGATCTGTTTGATCGTGGAAGGAACTGGCCAGGAGGTGATGGCAGCGACTTTGGATGGGTCCATTGCAATTCCTTGAGGACTTATAACGAATCCCAGATATCGCATGGAGGACACGTGAAAGATACATTTCTCTGGTTTTGCGAATAGTTGATGTTCCCACAGGCGTTGCAGAGCCTGTGTAACGTGTTTCTGATGTGGAGCTTGGTCTTTGGAATACACCAGGATGTCATCTAGGTAGACTATCAGAAATAGGAACAACATGTCAGAAAAGACCCAGACCATGAAGCGCTGGAACACAGCTGGAGCATTGGAGAGTCCAAAGGCCATGACAAGGTATTCAAAATGACCAAAGGGAGTCCTAAATACGGTCTTCCATTCGTTGCCTTCTTTGATTCTGATCAAATGGTAAGCCCCCCTTAAATCTAATTTGGTGTATATTACTGATCCACGAAGGACTTCAAGGATATCTGAAATAAGCGGTAGAGGATACTGATCCTTTATGGTATACTGGTTCAACTCCCTATAATCCAGGCAAGGACAGAGTTCTTTAGAGTCTTTTTTGGGAACAAAGAACAAGGAAGTACCCGCCAGTGACTTGGAAGGGCAGTTTGTTCCGTTCATCATGTTGGTATCTAGATACTCTCGTAGGGCTTTCTTTTCAGCCTCAGATAGGATGAACATCCGTCCAAAAGGAATGACTGCATCTGGAACAGTATCGATGGCACAGTCCTCTGGTCTATGGGGAGGCAATCATTGTACTATAGCTGTAGAAAAGACATCCAAGAACTGATGGTAGGCCTCAGGGACTTGGGTAATGTTGGATACAGTGATGTTCTTGTGTTCGTGAGGTTCGTTGGCAGGGATTGACTTGGGACAAGACTTGGAAGACAAGCAATGTGATAAACAGTATTCTGATCTCAAGAACAAGGTGTCATGATCTCTGCTTCCAAGAGGTCAGGACTTGCCCAACTCCCTTGGAAGCAGACCCATAACCCAGGTTCCGAGCGCCAGCCGGTCCCAATTGGGACCTTTTGGACCCTGTCCTGGCGCCGGTGGCGCCAGGCTCATAAATGTGCCCAGTCCCAGCGCTGGAAGCGCCGGGCTCATAATGCTTGGGTGGACTTACCTGCGGCAGACCATGCTGCTTACTTACCTGCCAGTTGAGCCTCTGATCCTCTTCTGTTTGGGACTACTTTTCCTGTTGGGTGGGGCAGGAACCACTCCCTAGGTTCAGAACCCTGGAACTCTTCTGGAAAGCAGGAACTCTTTTCTTTCCTAGGCGTGGCTGTGGAAGGAGACACCTAAGCACTACAGGAGGCTATTTAAACCACACCCGATGGATGAATCTTGCTTTGCGTTATTCTGCATCCTCTGCAGCAGAACGCTCATCGAGTCTTCTGCATCTGATCCTGGGCCTAAGGAAAAAGGCTTACCATCCTGAATCCAGTCTTCAGCAACACCTATAAAGACAAGAAAGAACAGGTTAGCATTACGGTCTTCAGTGACAGCGCTCCACTTACCTGATCCATCGGCTGTCACCAACGCCTCGTGCTGCATTCTGGCATCTGAAAGACAAAAGCTTACCAATTCTTCGCACGCTCCGGAGGCCTTCGGCGCTGCATCCCGCATCTGAAAGATAAAACAAGGTGCGTTTAAAGACTTTGGGGAACTTTAATACTCACGTGCAATTACTCCTTTCACATCTAACCCAGTGGGTATTCCGGCACCCTGCAGCCGCTCCGAACTTGTACCTGCAAAGGAAAAAGACAGTTAGAGCGCGTCGTGAAGCAGGCAGCAAGCGCTTACTTACGTGCTTCCAGGCGCTTCTATTCATCACACGGGCTCCATCTTAAAACTCACTTCAGCCCGTCATTCGCCATCGCCGGAACCCTGCAAAACAAGATACAACATTACTAAAGACTTTTAAAGACATTTGAATTACTCGACACTTACAGTTTGTGAAGTAAACGACGGACAGCAGTCCTCTGAAGTCAAGAGGCCTGCTCCCCTTATCCAGTGAAGAAACTGGTTTCAGCACCCTGCTCCGAAGCAGATGGAGAGCACGGCGTTCACTTACCTAAGGTGAGCGCGTTAACCTTTGGGGTTCTACAGGGGAAGAGAAAGGGAAGAAGAGAGAGACATTCAAGAACCCAGTTCATTAATCCCATATTTTCTATCTGCAGACACCTTACCCTTCGAGTCAGACATACAGTGCACAGGGGTCCAGCCCAAAGAGCCAGCCGTGTGTTACACATCACCTTAGAAGATACGGTATACGCCCAGTCAAGACCGGCGCCTCTACGGGATCAGGTGAGCGTTACAGAACGCAAAGCCTACCACAAAACTCCCGTCCAGGCGCGGATACCGACCAGCTAGCCCAGTTACTTGGGGAACTAAGGGCAGAAGTGCATGCAGCCCGTCAGGAAACGAACGCTCTAAGAAAAGAACTGATTATTTCCAAGGAGCGAACAGATGATCTCGCTAGACAATTGCTACAGTCACAAGCCGGACAGACCCCGTTACCCGCATCTGGGGGAAATCTTCCTTCTACATCCTCTATGAATCCAGTGCAGATCAACATACCTGGGAATGTACCTCTGGCTCCGCCCGAACGATTTTCTGGTGACCCAAAGAGGTTTGCAGTATTTTTCAATCAGTGCCGGTTGCATTTCTTATGCCGGCCAGCAGCATTTCCAACTGATCAAGCTAAAGTAGCTTTCGTGCTTTCGTACCTTAGTGGTAATGCGGCAGACTGGTCGATCCCTCTAGTAAATCAAGATGATCCGGTCCTCCATGATTTTCAAGCTTTTCAGCTCAGTATGGAAAAACTTTTCGCAAGACATTCACAGGGGCAGGCTTTGGACAATGGACCTTTTTGCTTATATTGCATCTTTCAACAGACTGATAGTGGAAACTCAATGGCCTGAGGACAAAAGAATTACGCTGTTTTATAGAGGTCTACGCGGAGAGCTCAAAGATGTGTTAGCCCAAGGCGAAACAGGGTGAAGCAAGCTTCTGTACTCCAGTCCGCTTCTTTGGCCAATTGTTTAAATCGGGTAACATAGGTTAGCATGTCCTGGCTATCTTGTTGAAATTCCAGGAGGTTTTCCTGGGCTGAATAAACCTGATCTGAGCGATCAAACATCATTTTAAAGGCAGTGATGAATCTGTTATAATCATTCAGAAGTAGATCTTCGGCAGACACCAAGGGTGTGGCCCAAGCAAGGGCGTTTCCTGAAAGGTGAGCAATATCGAACCCTACTTTGCCCGAGGGGTAGAAAAATAATAGGGCTTGAAGGTAAAATGAACCAAACAGGAATCAAGGAAGGGGCGCAAAATCTTGGGGTTCCCATCGTACTTCTCAACGACTCAGCCTGTAGGTCCACTTTCCTGTAGGGCTGAATCTCTGGACAGGACTAACTGTTTTAGGGCTGCGTTCTCTGCCTTGAGGTTTTGGACCTTAGTGGATAATTCCTGCATTCCTCGCAGGAAATCCTATACAGTAGCCTCCATTTCGGGATATATGTCAGTCTCTGGGCATCTCAAAATGTCATAAGTTAACCCCAGGCTCACCTGTTTGAACTTGGAGTTCTTCTTCTTATTCGCAGGAGGCTTGTCCTTTTTCTTGGTGCTAGTGTCTCGGAGATAAGGGTGTGCGCCTCCAGACGCCACCCTACCAGCCAGGACTGGATTGACAGGCACCGGAGGGTACCGTGCGATTAGAGGTCTGAACAAGTGTCAGTCCCAGAAGGAATCCTGGAAGGGACCAGGGACGAATTACCAGGAAGGAAGAGTCCAAGAGGCGTGCTAAACAGCACGGAAGAAGCTGGGGAGAGAGAAAGGGAAGGCGGCAGCAATAGAGGTAAGGAACAGGAAGGAGAGAGGCTGCCTAAACGGGGGTATGGAATACGAGGAACAAACAGACGCGCTGAGCTCAGTGTAGAGTGTTGAGACGCTCCGCAGAGTTCGAGTCTGGCGCCTATCAGCCGTGACGAAGACAGGATCCCGGAAACTAGACGGCTGATGCGGCTGGTAAGACGTTGGTCGCCATGTTGGAAGGAAAAATGGACGTCGCAAGACGGTGTTGTGTTGACCACAATCTCCAGAAGGGATGAGCCCATCGAGTCATGACAGTGCGAGATGATCAGGGCATGTACAACTCTTCTAGAACTCTGGCATGAATGAAAGGCTATACCTTGGGAGGAGGGCAACCTGGTATTATGCTGCTTGGGCCTTCTTGGAGATGGGTGTTTTGAATCATAATTTGCATTGGAGGTGTGAATTGTAGTAGGTCAGAAAGAGGAGACGGACTATCAGGTGCCAGTCCAACTCACTTTTATTGAAATATTAATGAAAATGCATTACTAGCCCTAATCTATGGTAAGCTCTACCTAACTAAACTAGGGTGCTCGTCGTCAGGTGTGAAATCTAAACTTAATAGTCCGTCCTCTGTCAAAACTAGCCTAAGCTGACCCTACCACTATTAATATAAAACAAAAAAACAAAAGGCCAGGAGAAGGACTTCCTTCTCCTGGGGGATGCTTCTCAGCACAATTCACTTCAAAGCTACTTCAAATCTTTGAATGGGACTTTCCAGATCTTTGGATATTTGTCCCCCTTGTTTCTCCAAACTCTGTTCACCTTTGGTTCTTATTCCTCTCTCAGTCTCACCATTCACAATAATACGTATCAAGTACTCCTAAGGGGTTTCTACACTTTGGTAATTCACTGGGATGACTACATAGGCTCCCCTGGACGATCTTCACTCTTCAAAAACTTTTGCTAAACACTGGGACGAGGATGCATGGTCCTTGAGTGATTTTCACTCTTTATATAGTTTTGCCAATTACTGGGACGAGTATGCAGGGTCCCAAGGGATCTTCAGTCTGTAGGTGAGTTTGCCAACTACTGGGATGAGTATGCAGGTTCCCCCCATGATGTCCAATCTTCATATAGGTTTGCCAATTACTGATACAAGTATGCAGGGTCCCCGGGGGAACTTCACTTTGTATGTGACTTTGTCCATTACTGGGACGAGTATGCAGGGTTCCCAAGTGATCTTCACTCTTTACACATCGCTCCCCGGGTCTCCCGCTCTCCCCTGTAGCTGTATTGTAGGGGTTCTGTGTCACCAGGTCAGCGTTCTCTTTCTCTTCTCCGTGGTCGGTTAGGATGATTCTCCTGTTTCCCTCTTTCAACATGCTTCACTTTTTGCTGGTGGTTTCGGGGATCCAAGGGTTTCTCCTTTTGCTCCGCTCCATGCCACCAACTTCAGGCTGTTGGTTGGGTACTCTACCCATGAACAGACCTGCTCGGGTCTGTTAGTGGCATATTGCCTACACAGCATGCTAAATGCAAGGCTCTTCTTCACTGGTCCCTCTGAGCATCCTTCCAGGAATTCTTTTGGGCTACTTCCACTTTGGTCAGACAGCATGCTGCTGTCCCTTCTCCGTACATGCTTTCTGACAAGCAAGGCAGCGTCTCTCATGGTTTCCCAATCTCCTCGATTCGGCCAGTTTGAAACTCCCGAGACTCACCCACTTAATCTCTTGGATCTCCTATTTTTATGACGTATTGAAGTGCTTGTCCTGGACTATTAAAATGACAGTGTCCTCACTGAGAAGGGTTGGCACTGCACAGCAGCAGGGTGAGGTCATCTTGCAACCCCATTAAAAGCGTGACAATTAATACTTTTATTGTCTTGTTTCAAGACACTTCCAATAGTGTTGATTAATAGTACAATATTCCCTTTTTGCCAATTGAGCTGGTAGAGGAAGTGCCGGCATTGGATTTATGCAACAGTGGGTGGGGCCAACAGCTGGTGGAGGAGGTACAAGTGGCCTACAAAATATGTTGGTCCTGTCAATTATTCAAGCACTTCCTATGATAGACTTAAACACTGTATAGTCAATAGGGCTCCTGGCAGTTCCCTGATCTAAGGATAAGTAAAGGGGTAGACCTGCACTCAAGTCCCTGATCCTTCAGGTATAATGTACAGTTATCAAAAAAATTGGATCAGTAGAACGGGATGACGCTGGTTAAATTTAATACGTATCAAATTTTATTCAATAAACTCATCACGAAGAAAATTCATCTTGATATCATAAAATCTCATAAAAGCAGTCAATTCGCGCCATCACTCATAACCACATACAAGACTCATTCAGACATTCAAATATAAAACAACCTAGTGTTTACTACATCAATAGATATTGGAAATATTGTTACACCACATATTTTCAATCAATTATCATATTCAACAATGACCCAGTCCATAATATCAGGTGTCGTTGTGTAACTGGTATAAAATTTAACCAGATATCTCTCACAGAAGGAACGTCCACGAGTACCAAGTAGTCCATGATGGTTGCCAATGCGTGCGCCAGCGGCGCGGGCCTGACAGTATGCCCCTCTCCATGCCCCTCTCCAGGCCCCTGAAGACTGACCAACAAGAAGAGCACGTCCAAGGCCTGTCACACCGCGAGAGAGTCTTATACCAACAAGGCACATCATGAAGCACCAAAAACTGTTTAATGCTGCAAGGTGAGAGTCTTGAAGGGAGGAGACATTACCAATGTTTTGAACCTTTGAGGTAGAATTAAGAAAAGACAACTTCTTAGGGACCCAAAACCCAACAGTGCGTACATGAACTGAGGAACTGTGGAGATGTGCTGCAGGCTCCATGGCATATATTGCTTTGAAAGAAGTGGTCTTCCTTAGGACTGGCAACAATACAGTGCTGAAAGGTGGAACCAGAGATTCAGCAGAATTGGTTGCTCTAGGATGGTCATCCAAAAAGTCTGAAGCAGCAATGGCAACATGAAGATTTGCGACAGAGACTTCAGGAGTAACAAATGTTGCAGGAACTCCATAAATTGCAGAGAGATCAGGAATGGCAGTAGGAAGTTCAGATGATGTAACAGCTGGAAGTATAGGTGTCACAGGAGCACCAGCAGACAGGGACGCAACTGAGACTGATGGCGTCGTGACTGGTAGTTTAGGTGCAGCAGTGGCACCAACAGGATCTACCGGAGCTGTAGCCTTAATAGGAGAACTTTTAACTGGCTTTGCAACAGGTACTGTCCTTGCAGGCAAAGAGGAAGGGGGTGCTTCGACTGCCGTAGGAGTGATTTGAGATGCGGCATCAGTAGCAGATTCAGGAGTACTAGCAGGGGGAGCAGCAGAGATTGGGCTTGCAGATCTTGTAACAAGTAGCATGGTGGATGTAGGACCAGGAAAGGGTAAGCTTTCCGAAGGCTGGCCTGCAAAGCTTTGTGTGCCCAAGTTGATACATGGATCTGGGGTATTGACAGTAGGCAAAGTTGGATTCCAGACAGGTACTGGGTATGTTTCAGGATCTGACTCATGGTCAGGAGTATCAATGTTCATAGAAGCAGAGTACATCTCAGATCTGGTCACTTCAGTAGAGGCTGTAAGTGGGAGTAAAGGACCGACATCAAGGGTAAGAATGGAACAATCCTTTGACTCAGTGGAATCTCCAGTCAGATGATTACACTTGATCTTTGGTGTAATGCAGGGGTGCACAACTGATTTTGACAGAGGGCCGAAAGTACCTTACAAGAGGGCTATAGTGGGCCGAAAAGTAAAAGTGGGCGGGGCGGTAGGCGGGACATGTCAGGAGGCTTTTTCAACCCCCAATTTGTATTAAACACATGGAAAAAGATATGTTTTTGAGGGGTAACGATTTTTATTGCATTTCAAACTTACATTTTGTACAACACATTTTCCATTGCTATCATTTATTTCGATTTAGTTATTGTATATCGTCTGTTTAATTAAATTATATATATTTTATTGACCCTTGATTGGACATTCCGTTATTTTGGACTGCTATAGTTTGCAGTTTGGGTTACCCAAGAGGAGTATGGCCTTCGTTGAGTCAGGCTTCCTCAAAAAAGCAAAGGATGTACATCTCCTAACTGTGCCTGTTTTAGCTTTATTATTGAGTTCACTCTTGGAGTGCAACACTATGCCCCATGGCTCCCATCCCCAACCAAACACTATGCCCCATGGCCCCCTCACCCCCAACCAAACACTATGCCCCATGGCCCCCTCACCCCCAACCAAACACTATGCCCCATGGCCCCCTCACCCCCAACCAAACACTATGCCCCATGGCCCCCTCACCCCCAACCAAACACTATGCCCCATGGGCCCCTCACCCCCAACCAAACACTATGCCCCATGGCTCCTACCCCAACCAAACACTATGCCCCATGGCCCCCACCCCCAACCAAACACTATGCCCCCTGTCCCTCACCCCCCCAAGCAAACACTATGCCCCCTGTCCCTCACCCCCAACCAAACTCTATGCCCCATGGCCCCCTCACCCCCCTAACCCCCAACCAAACACTATGCCCCATGGCTCCCACCTCCAACCAAACACTATGCCCCCTGTCCCTCACCCCCCAAGCAAACACTATGCCCCCTGTCCCTCACCCCCAACCAAACACTATGCCCCATGGCCCCCTCACCCCCAACCAAACACACTGCCCCATGGCCCCCTCACCCCCAACCAAACACTATGCCCCATGGCTCCCACCTCCAACCAAACACTATGCCCCCTGTCCCTCACCCCCCAAGCAAACACTATGCCCCCTGTCTCTCACCGCCAACCAAACACTATGCCCCATGGCCCCCTCACCCCCAACCAAACACTATGCCCCATGGCTCCCACCTCCAACCAAACACTATGCCCCCTGTCCCTCACCCCCCAAGCAAACACTATGCCCCCTGTCTCTCACCGCCAACCAAACACTATGCCCACACACACACAAACATGCACCCATACAGACCCGAAGCCCCCACCCCCCCAAATCAGCACACAAAAAACATTCAAATCAAAACATTCATACACATCCGACACACATCCGACACCCCCCGACCCCCGCATCTCAACATACACTCAAAATACATTCAAACACAAACATTCATACACATCCGACACACCCCCCCACCTCAACATACACTCAAAATACATTCAAACACAAACATTCATACACATCCGACACACACCCCCACCCCCGCATCTCAACATACACACAAAATACATTCAAACACAAACATTCATACACATCCGACACACCCCCCCACCCCTGCATCTCAACATACACTCAAAATACATTCAAACACAAACATTCATAAACATCCGACATACCCCCCCACCCCCGCATCTCAACATACTCACAAAATACATTCAAATACAAACATTCATACACATCCGACACACCCCCCCACCCCCGCATCTCAACATACACTCAAAATACATTCAAACACAAACATTCATACACATCCGACACACACCCCCACCCCCGCATCTCAACATACACACAAAATACATTCAAACACAAACATTCATACACATCCGACACCCCCCACCCCCGCATCTCAACATACACTCAAAATACATTCAAACACAAACATTCATACACATCCGACACACCCCCCCACCCCCGCATCTCAACATACACACAAAATACATTCAAATACAAACATTCATACACATCCGACACACCCCCCCACCCCCGCATCTCAACATACTCACAAAATACATTCAAATACAAACATTCATACACATCCGACACACCCCCCCACCCCCGCATCTCAACATACACTCAAAATACATTCAAACACAAACATTCATACACATCCGACACACACCCCCACCCCCGCATCTCAACATACACACAAAATACATTCAAACACAAACATTCATACACATCCGACACCCCCCACCCCCGCATCTCAACATACACTCAAAATACATTCAAACACAAACATTCATACACATCCGACACACCCCCCCACCCCCGCATCTCAACATACACACAAAATACATTCAAATACAAACATTCATACACATCCGACACACCCCCCCACCCCCGCATCTCAACATACTCACAAAATACATTCAAATACAAACATTCATACACATCCGACACACCCCCCCACCCCCGCATCTCAACATACACTCAAAATACATTCAAACACAAACATTCATACACATCCGACACACACCCCCACCCCCGCATCTCAACATACACACAAAATACATTCAAACACAAACATTCATACACATCCGACACCCCCCACCCCCGCATCTCAACATACACTCAAAATACATTCAAACACAAACATTCATACACATCCGACACACACCCCCACCCCCGCATCTCAACATACACACAAAATACATTCAAATACAAACATTCATACACATCCGACACACCCCCCCACCCCCGCATCTCAACATACTCACAAAATACATTCAAATACAAACATTCATACACATCCGACACACCCCCCACTCCCGCATCTCAACATACACACAAAATACATTCAAACACAAACATTCATACACACAAACATAAAGCAAAACAAACCCGACACACAAACACAAACAGACCACTTACCGGAGACGTGCTGGAAGGCAGGCAGGTAAGCTGGAAGTCGCTGGAATCGCACTACGGCTGGCATGGTCCAAGGCTGAAATGCCTTCCGGCATCAAGCCTTATGGACCACGCCAGCCGTAGTGCTGGCCCTCCATTGGTGCAGCACCCACGCATTACGTGGCTCGTAGGAGCGACGTGATGCGTGTGTGTGCTGAGCCAATGAGGGCCAGTGTTTTCACCGGCCCCCGAGGCACAAAGACTTTCCTAATGGGGGGCGGCCGCGCGGGCCGCCCTCCATTAGGAAAGTCTTTGTGCCTCGCGAGCCGGTCAAAAGGGCATGGCGGGCCGCAACTGGCCCGCGGGCCGTATGTTGTGCACCCATGGTGTAATGGCTGTGTGAGTGATCTGGCCCACTGTAGGAGTCCATTCTTCACTATCTGAACGACAGCCTGTGTTACTGTGGCTAGTAAGTGAATGAGCGGTGTCAAGCTTTAACTGGTATGTATATGCCAGGTTCAGGTCTTCCAACTGCTCTGTGTTACCAGTACAGGCCTTAATCTGTGACAGAATAAACTCGAAAGACAGAATGTCGGGTGTTGGACATAGTGTCAGATGGTCTGGTAAATTGTATCCCTTTGCTAGATTCTTATAATGCAGATAGACAAATTCATCATAGAGGTCTTGGGTTTGTCTTTTAAGGTGCAAGAGCTGTTCTTGAAACTGGTATGTTCCATTAGCCAGTTCTACAACTTCGGAATCTGGTGTAGCAGAAAAGCCAGGTGTTACAATCTGAAGACTGACCTTAGAGTTATCGTGGTTAGTAGTTACAGGGGAAGCATTAAGACAACCGATGGTCAGTATTGGTCCTTTGTACCCAGGACCAGCTGCTCTAACTTCAGGATACTGAATGTCTTGTCCTGTTAAATGAGTGGTATCGGTAGTCTGGGGAGGTTGTGTAGCTTGCCAAGCTGATCTTGAGGATGTCACTTTGGCAATAACATACTCTGGTTGTGAGTCTGCCACAATGAGTGCAATATCCTTGGTTGAAGCAGTGTCAAAAGTAATGCCAGAAAGCGCATGAGTGTTATCCAGTGGTTGGGCTAACAAAATCTGCAAGAATTCGTTTTCTTACTGTAGTTCTTCTACAGATAGAGACTGTGGATCATAGTTGCAAATGTCATAGTAGTTATACATAGAAGGGTTAGAGAGCCATTGAGTGTAGTACTGTGCTTGTAAACCTTTGTTTACTAGGGCGAGTCTGTCTTTTAAACTAGGGTTTTTGTTTGCTGTCCTTAGGAAAACTTTAGATTTTTGTGGAGGTTTCTTGAACCGAAAAGAAAGCATCTTTGGTCTGTGTGTGCCTTTCCTGCCTATGGAACAAGAATCTTTTTGGTCTTGCATTCTGTCAAGAATGGCACTCTATCAAGAGTGGCACAGGGTACCCAGGTAGGTTTTGGGTGGCTGTGCTGAAGTAAGGTAGCAGATAAGCACACACAGCAGGAAGTTCAACAAGAAAGAAGAGTAGGAAACTGTAGCTGTGAGCCAAAAGGGGCAAAGATACAAAGGTACAAACAAACTGGATTCCCTCTTGGGGTGTATGCTGAAATGGGAAACAGTGTTCCACGAACCTTACGAAATTCCAGCCTTCTGCACAGATTGCTATAACAGAGGCCCATGCTGTATGCTCATGGCTGTGAACAACAGCAGTGGGTGTCTGTAACACTGAAAACACGACAAGGGAAGGGGCAGAGGTTGCCTGCCGGAAACCAACAGGCAAGCTCTGTACAAAGGGATTACATAAGACACATGAGAAGACAAGAACAGATATATCCAGCGAAAAGGAAGTCAATGAGCAATCTAGCAGAAGGAAAAGAAGGAAAGACAGTTAGACTGAAGTAAATAACCAAAGGTGGAGTACAGAGGACTCAAGGAAGAGAACAAGGGAGCAGCAGTTAGGAAAACAGAAGGACTGCAAAGTAGGAAGCAGGTCTGCAGTCAAGAGTGGCACTAGGTGCAGGCAAACTGTAGTGGACTGCGGAGGACTGTAGTAGGCTGCAAGGCAGGGAGTCCAGAAGAACAGGACAGAGAGAGATTAGTAGTAGGCGACAGACAGAGAGCCCAAAAGAATAGGGCCGTGAGGTAGGGAGCCCAGAGGAGCAGAGCCGTAGGCAGCTAAGTGTAAAACAGGCTGTAAGGCAAAGGAGTGTAGCAAGCCGCAAGGCAGGGAGCCCAGAGGACAAGGGCTGTAGGCAACGGAGGGAGACAGGCTGCAAGGAAGGAGCCCAGAGGACACGCACTGTAGGCAGCGGAGGGAGCAGGCTGCAAGGAAGGAGCCCAGAGGACAAGGGCTGTAGGCAGCGAAGAGGTGCAGGCTGCAAGGTAGGGAGCCCAGAGGACAAGGGCTTGGAGACAGCAGAGGGTTGCAAGCTGCAAGGTAGGGAGCCCAGAGGACAAGGGCTGTAGGCAGCCGGAGTGAGGCAGGCTGTAGGCAGGGAGCCCAGAGGACAAAGACTGTAGGCAGCCGGAGTGAGGCAGGCTGCAGGGCAGGGAGCCCAGAGGACAAGGACTGTAGGCAGCCGGAGTGAGGCAGGCTGCAAGGCAAGGAGCCCAGATGACAAGGACTGTAGGCAGCCGGAGTGAGGCAGGCTGCAAGGCAAGGAGCCCAGATGAGCAGGGCAGCAAGGAGTGAGCCCAGAGGAGCAGGGCCGCTGACTGTAGAGGGCTGCAGAGGACTATAGTAGGCTGCAAGGCAGGAAGCCCGGAGGACAAGGGCTGTAGGTAGAAGGCAGCGGAGCGAGATCGGCTGCAAGGCAGGGAGCCCGGAAAGGGCACTGGATCAAAACAGGATAATGCAGCAATAGGAACAGCATACAAAGTCGAGGGTCAAGGCAAACAGGAGTGGGGAGATCTCAAGATGCAAGACACTGTGCTCCTGCAGGCAGCTGCTTATATACAGCGGCGCGGGCATGACAACGGGACAGCAGGAAATAATCCTCCACTGGCATCAGTATGTATGTTGAGCCTGTGGAACCAACAGAAACAACACTCAATATACTAAACAGGACCAAGCACTAAGTGTGCATACCTGTAACCATGTATAATACAGAATTAGACCAATACAATTAAAAAAGAAGAACACTTACAAGCACCGTGGTGCCGTTTGAAGCTCTTCCAGAGGAATGAGACTACCAGAGGATCCTCCTGGACCCCGCGTAATGTATTAGCAGGATAGATTCTAGTGTATATTAATCACTAGACCCTCCATGAAACTGCAAAGGAAACACATAATGGCAATCCATCAGTGGATAATTTCTCACTTCCTCTAGCGTATATGTGGCAACTACACAAAATACCAAAAGTGATCCCGTATGATGTCATCCTATATACTAAAAATGCACGCGCCGATTGAAGATCTCACCATGCATTGTTTATGCACTGTATATATCAAAGGCACCGCCCACATGATGCTAAAAAAACAAATCCTACTACACTGGCTCTCGATAGTAGAGAAATAAACCACATTAGCCTTGAGGCTTGCCATATGTTATGTAGACCCAGAAAATGTGTTTACTGCTTAGAATATTAAAACCAAACAGGTAGCGTGCTGCCATGTTATATGCATCGCTCCTCAATGCGATCGTAGCGTACCAAATGCCTCGTGTCTATTATCACTTAGTCGGCCGTACACTCCAAGGCCTCAAACGTATCTTCATAACTAGCTCGTCGCTTACCTTATAATGGGACACGCAGCCCCCTCAATAGGGAAATACGGAAACAGCACCTCTTTCGTTCACTCGGCGCCAAACGCAAAACTAACTGCAAAAGTCTATGCAGACTAAACATAGTCAAGGGACTATCTTTTCTTAGATGCAGAGAACACTAAAAAGGGACTAATACCACAGGAAATGTAGTAACACAACCTGTCATGTATCGCATTATAAACAAATACACAATGTCTTCCCGCAACTCGACGGTGAACGCTCCCGACGTTCTTTCTGTGAGAGTTATCTGGTTAAATTTTATACCAGTTACACAACGACACCTGATATTATGGATTGGGTCATTGTTGAATATGATAATTGAAAATATGTGGTGTAACAATATTTCCAATATCTATTGATGTAGTAATCCCTAAGGTGTTTTATATTTGAATGTCTGAATATGTCTTGTATGTGGTTATGAGTGATGGCACAAATTGACTGTTTTTTATGAGATTTTATGATATCAAGATGAATTTTCTTCGTGATGAGTTTATTGAATAAAATTTGATATGTATTAAATTTAACCAGCGTCATCCCGTTCTACTGAGTTCCCTGATCTGTCCAGGTAAGTCAAGTAGTGAAAACACAATTGATCAGGGCGACCAAACGAGATCACAAAACCCATTCATTGAAGGAATTGACACAGTAGATGCCACTCTTCATAAGGTTTCATAAGTTAGTTTTCAAAAAAGTGGTCTGATACACAAAATAGTGACAAATCAATATTACACAGGACAAAAGGTTTAGCAACTGTATGAGTGGGACATAAACTCGAAAAACATTGTTGTCAATACATATCGTGCAAGACAAATAAAAAACGAAAGGGTCCCACACAGTCTTATGGGATCATACAACCCAATTTGGAAAACTAGTTGATTTAAAGAACTGAAAATAGTAACAGTGTTGACATTAAACACTGGAGAAAAAAATGTTGACACAGGTGTGTTTCAGCCACTGCTAGCTGATCTAGTGTGCTTAGGATAAGGTGGCCTTTGTCAGAATGAACAAAAAAGTTTGGTGGTGAATCATTGAATGTAGAATGCTGTCTTGCTCTGTCGAAAAAATGAACAGAGTAAGGGCATATGTGGTGTTTTGGATCAAATCCTGAAAGGTTTTATGTTAGGCACTTAATGCTCCTTATTTTAAATGAAGGACCCCTCCGGATGGAGGGGGTTGTGGTTACTTCCCGTTTGGTGCTTGTTCAACACAGTGTGTGAGGGAATCCACGCCAAAATTAATGGTGGGTTCCGATCAAGATGCAAGGGTGAAAAACTCTTCACGGCTTGATTTTGTCACTAAAAGAATTGTTGTAAAAAACAATAGTATTGATGATTTTTAGGTGGTGCTCCTGACAACTATATGTCACACCCAGTTCATATTTAGTTGGAACTGAGGCCCTGCATAAGTTATTGATTGGTCAAATGATAGATAAATAGTTGAAGTGCCTAATCCATGATTTGATGAGGGTCTGGGCATGTACTATAGTGAGATAAGGGCAGTGGTTGTCTGCCTCAGTTGATAAAAGATTAGAATTAATCAGTAGAGTGCCCGAACAAAGAGGGTTTTGTAATAATAAGCCATTGGTGCCGTTAGTATCTGGTGCATTGCATGGCTGCTGGTGAATGTGTCAGACCTGGCCACTGTCCTCAAAGGACAGTCAGCCAATCAGGACTGGTTGCATTCAGGCATTCCTAGAGACAAAGGACAGGGGAGTTTCGGGAACCTCCCTCACATCATATCCTCTTAGACACACTGGAGCCAGAGGCGGGTTTCAGGACTGAACCCGCCATAGGCGAAACAAAGAAAGGGCTTAACTCTGCTTCGACGCACAGAGTAAAACCCAAGAAAGACCTCACAAACAGAAAATGGTGAAAAAAGAAGACAGTGGACATTTGGACAAAATGTTCTCCCATGGATGCTATACTGCAGCTGAGGAGTCAGCCTGCGGTAGAAAAGCACAATGGTAGGAAAATGAAACCACTGCCACCAGCCATTTAAAGTTGTGAGGGTAACATAACATTTTTTACATGAGAATGTAGGATAAGGGGCCACTAGGTAACCCCCCAGCACTCCACATAAAATGGGGTATGCTGGACCTACAAAGAGAAAAGGTAAATAAAGTCAATTTCACTATACTACTTCTTGGGAATTTTGCAGTTACTTTCCTTTTGGATTTAATCTTTTTAGAAGCTAAAGATTTTCTTTTTATACGAAAACTATACTAATACTATTTCTTCCCTTAAACTAAAAACTGCTTAACCTATACTGCCATACTAATAATTCTAATTTTTAAGATTGTCTATAGTTCCTATTTTTCTGCTGCCAGCCTTAAAAATGAGTATAGAAATGTTTTTCGATCTTCTTTCAACACTTCACTTCTTCAGCAATGGCACAGGAAGAAGAAGTCGGCGTAACCAAGTAATGCTTTTCTCCGAACCGCGGACAATGACCAATGCTTTCCTCACATGCAAAGGTCCTTGTCTTTAAGGGGGACGCATGCTCTCTCTTGAGCACCGAATGGATATCACTCTTCTCCACACGTGCTGACCCGTAACAGAAAACCAATGTCCACAATGTTACACGCCTCACTTCCAAGGCACAACACAGCGCTTAAAGAAATCTGTGCAGGATAAAAATACAGTCTATGCTGGTTTCATTACACAAAAAGGAATTCAGTTATTTAATGGTTATTTGTCTTTCTTAACACTAGAGATTAACATTCTTACTATTACTATACTACTGCTGCATTGAATATATTACAAGACATACCGGAACATTTTCACCGTTTTTTTCTTGAAAGAAGTCATCTCCTTCCTTATTCCTGCTTCCTGAAAACTCTCTCCTGAACTCTTTCACTGATCTTCTAAAAGACTCCTATCTACAGATCCCAGACTTGAGAACCTCTTGTCCAAAGGTTGTCAAAGAAAGGCAGTTTAGCAAGTTAAGAGCATTCCAAAGTGCATTACAAAGGATCCTTAACCAATCACATTTCTTCTGCTTTTCTGCCATCTCGGAAAGGGATATTAGCAACCTCCTAATATGAAATCTTGTTAAGGAAAATTGTTTACATCTTTCACCCAGTAACCAAAATACCCAGTCACCCAGCCAAACCATGCCTTCCTTATTCTATTTTATGTATTTATTTATTTATGTTGTAAATTCATTCTTAGCACTTACTCACCCTGTGCACTTCCATTGGTACCTGCCCTTCCTTAGGCATTGTGATGACTACAGATACCTAGGCCTGACACAGACACTCACTGACCTGACATATAGTGCATGTAACTCACTAGATAATGGAGCCAAGAAGCCTACCACATAGTCCATACTATTGCAGCAATTTAGAGTCGAATACTTGGCACCATCATCTGAACACTAGTAACCAAGTTGAACACCACACTGACTGCTAATGGCTGGCAATAATTACATTTTTGTAGACTTAGCACGTGTACGAAAGCTTGTATTCCCACGATGGGTACCAGAAGCAGGTAGATATCATATAGTCAAATCCCATGACTGTACCACTTGAGTGACTCAACCTTCTAATTATAAGGTTTGCAGTTCACAAGAAGGCAGGAACCGACCAAACGAGCAGCTGAATCTATCTACATATGTAGCTATGTTTGTATATGTAGAGAAGGAGCCAAGAACTCTCACCTCAAGCATGTCACCCATATTGCCTATATGTTGGGAGCCAGAGTGTGAGACACGTGCAGTACCAGTGAAAATACCAATACCAAGGAGAATCCTGGAGGCAAGTTTCCCATTGAGAAAGCCATACCTGCTTACGAGACAGTATGATGGCCATTTGAATGAAATCCCGGAGGAAACAGGACCAATGAATGAAAGAGAGGAATGGTGACATCACACAAAGCAAGCCTGACGTACAATGAAAGAGATGCAGAGACAAGAGAAGGGAAGATATTCTATGAGGCATCAAGAAAGTATCAAAGATAAGTGACATCTTGGGCTCAAGATAAAGAAACTTATGCTACAGAAACAATGAAGATATCAAGTCATTTTACACATGTACAGATGCAAAGAAACACAAGCGCACTAAGTATTTATGAGACTAGCTATGTAGTGAATAGATTGCCGCATGGCCAACGTATACATATGTAGGAATGAAGTAAAGAATGGAAGTTTCCATGACGTGTTATAGCAGAGCTGGACCAAAGAAGGAAGGCCTTTTTTCCAGTGTGTTGCAGTTGAAAAACAACAAAATTGCAGGAGTGAATCTCAGAAAGGCGAGGCTGGATGATCCCAAAGAAGCCAAGGTCTTATCAGACTGGGATGAGCAGATATTAGTTAAAATCGTGTGAAAGAATGAAACTCCTGTTCATGGACGAAAACAAGGAAGACGTCAGAGGTCTATTAAAAAATAGTATTTTAAATAAACCAGAGGTCAAATTTGTGGTCTTCAGTCACGTGAATGGATGGAACTGGACAAACATGACGAACCACACCTACACAGAGAGGTAGAGCGTGCCTCTACTCCCCTGTATTCTCCTGGACAAGGAACATTTCCAAGGACAAGTTCAAAGCCTTAATTGACGTGCAAACCACTGAGGTGATGATAGATGATATGCTAATTGGTGGGAAGCTATGGTAATGACCAGCTCACCAGCACCTGGAAGTCCAGCCTGCGTGCTGCTAACCACAAGCCAAGCCTAAATTCCGTAACTAAGACATATTCTTACAACAGCGCCTCGATGACCTTGGGCTGTAGCTGGCTTTACAAATTCAAATAAATAAATTAAATAAATAACGTGGGTGGAAAAGTACTGATGGATTTAAGAGTGCCAACCAATTGTAGGGCGCTGCATGATTAAGAGCCCTATAGTTGTGTAACCAATAGGATGGCGTGTATTTAGTGACATTCATAGTGACCTATTTGAGGGGAGGGCTTAGTTGCCCCACCTGATATTAAGGAGACTATCACTTTCTTAGACTAGTATGGAACATATACTTAGATGTTCCCTCTAAGCCTATCACATTTCTCACTAGGTTTATGTAGTTTTCCACGTTTGTACACGTTAGTAAGTGCCTAGGTTAATGTCATCTATGATGAGTTTTTACTATAAGTATGATGATTTTTCTGAAGCAAATTGAGAAACCATGCTATGAGATGTCCGTTGATGTCCGTTGTACTCCCTGTTTTAGATAATTGACATTAAAACAGTTAACTTTTGCCAACTTCCTGAGTTGTTTTGACTATTGATGTTTGAGTAACTTCTGCATCCCCATTCAACTCAAAGTATTGCTAACTCGTCTTAAAGGTCTGGGTCGGCTGTCCCGGTTCACATGGTAGCAGTGGATGGTTCAAAAGCCATCGACCTATGTAAACTTTGGGTTCACGGCAATATCGCATCTGCTCTGCTATTCGGCTGAAAGGACGTGAGGTTCCCTGTAGATAGCAGAAATTGTTTTTAAAATTAAGTCTTGCAAGCTTAGGTGAGACGGGTCCCTCGGTTTGTACGAAATCCCCTCCCGATTCTACAGGAAGCTGAACGGATTGAAGGTTGAAGCAGCTGATAAGGAGGAGGCGATCCCGAGAGCCAGAAGTTGAAAAAGAAACTGGTGAGTAAAACAGAGTGAGGTGGCAAAATTGTGAATGGGCAGTGATTGGAGAAAGTGATAAGGGGAAACAAGTAATGGAGGGAGGTTGGGGTAAAGACAACTCAAGACGATGAGCATCAAGTTATTAAGTAATTGACTTGAGGAGAGGAGCCAAGCAATTAAGAAACTGTAAGACGATGATCGTCACAGTAGAGTAAGCCCAGTGTTCTGCGTCAAAGCATTTAACAGAAGGAGTCGTATCTAGAGTCCCATTAGTGAATGACGTAGCTTACAGACTCGTTTAAAGACTTGTCTAAAGAGAATGACTCACATCCCAATCGGGGTATTTTTTATGGGCGAGGTTAAGTCTCGAGGATCGCAAACTGAGATATATGTGGCTGTTCGAGTATGTCAGTTTGTTTGTTTGTTTTATGTGTTGTATAGATATATATGTGGTGAAGAAATATTAGACGAATTAAGAGACGTAAAAAAGAAAACACGAGATTTAAGAGTTATTTATTTATTTGTTGAAATTAACTTGATGGTGTTTAGTAAATAAGTAGATTGGGGTGAAACGTGATATAAAGGGAGCTGCGATGATTGGTGCATGCTCATATTGTATTTTCTTTCTGAAAAATGTATTTTTGAAAAAGTGCAACGTGTAAAGGTGAGTATTGACAGTCAAGTGTGATGAGTCAAAATGGAGGATATTACTCCACTTACACATCTATGCAAGCAGTTGCCAAAACACGCACCTAAGCTTAAACAGTACAGTGCGGAATGGGTTAAAGGCACAGCAGACAAGAAGTTCATGCCATGGCTACAAGGGGGATCACTTTCATAGGCAGTTTTGCAACACATGACAACATATTTACATGCAGCATACAGCATACACGGGAAAAAAGTAGATAAAAGTTTAGCAAGCTTAGAGCTCTGGCAAATGTACCAGGAGGCAGGAGAAGAGCCGCCTCCTGAAGACTGGATACTTAACATGTGCAAAGAGGGGGTGAGGAGCCTTCTGCTCCCCCCGCCGTACCTGAAGTAGAAGGAGATAGTATAAAAGATGATGGAGTATACCCATTAAGAGAACTTGTGGCAATGGCAGGTTACAGCAATCCGGCATATTGTCACACCACTTCCTACTAAGCCAAAGACACGCCCCTCCGCTTCTACCTCTATCAGCGCTCCCCAGCACACACGCTTAGATTCCTGCACAGCATTTCCCACTCACGTTTCACACAACAGGGCACGGCGTGGCATGTTTGGCGGAGCTGGCGTTTATCGCCCTTCACGGCGGTGGCAAACCAAGTGGAGACTCCTTCAATCCAGGAACTCGCATCCTTCGCGGAGACCAGTGCTGCCCGGCACGTCACGGATCATGTGACTCTTAGTGCCTAGCAACGCTACAACGCTTTCGGTTCACTTCCACGTGATACTGTCACGTGCGTCCCTTCCAGGGATAAAAAGAGTTCGGAAACCGAAGGCGTTGCTTCACAGCTGTTTCAACTAGGATCACGTGACGCTCTCTCTTCGCTCTACGACCTGTTCTATTGCCGACCTACGCTTGCTCCACGGATTGTCTCTGCTTAGCCCTTCTCTGACTCTGGAACTTTGGATTGCCTATTGCCAACTTATGCTTTCTCCACGGATTGTTTTTGCTTAACCCTTCACTGACTCTGGAACTTTGGATTGCCTGTTGCCGACCTACGCTTGTTACACGGATTGTCCTTGCTTAACCCTTCATTGGCTCTGGAACATTTAATCATCCGTTTTCTGACCTCGGACTGCTTGGAGTTCTCTACGGATCACGTGTTTTCATTAGGACCTCGGTCCTACAATAGGTGGTTACCTGCTATACCTTACAGCCTTGTCCAGCCACAGTCTGGAGGTTCACACCTCTTTCAAGTCCTCACAGGTATTCCAGTGTTTTGATATTTGCATACGAGAAAATTGTGTCTTGCTTTCCTACTTACATAACCATTGTACCTTGCCTTACAGCGCTCAAGGGGTTCTTCCGGCTGTCCCGCGTCCTGGTTTGGGGACTTCCACCTGTGGCCTTAATAATCACGCTGACAGTATTTCTGGTGTTGTCAGGGTGTTTCTTGGGGACAGAGGGGTTGTTCATACTCTACACGACCAACGAACTTCGTAACAGACTGTGAAGCCTTTTGGTCGTCAGGAGTATGAGTCCCTCCGCCGGGGATCCAGTGACCGCGTTGTTGCTGGCAGTGGCGGCCCTTAGGACCGATATGGTTACCGCCACGACAGCCATACATCACCGTCTGGACGCCTTACAAAGCACACGTTTCCCATTACCCGCGGATGCCGATTTCGGGGACCCAGTTCCCCCAGTCCAACCAACACCTGTCACGGCCCCTGCACCCACTCCTGTATGGTTTCCTACACCTGTCCCGCTTGCTGCGCCAGAACGCTACCAGGGGGACCCCCGGAAGTATCGTACTTTCGTTAATCAATGCAAATTACATTTTTTGTGCAGGCCCTTAGCGTTTCCCGATTCTGTTACAAAGGCCGCGTTTCTTCTGTCCCATTTGTCTGGGGTGGTGGCCACTTGGGCGAACCCAATGTTGGAGAACGATCATCCCGCTCTGTATGATTTTGATCTTCTTGTATCAGAAATGGCCAAAGTCTTTGATACGCGCTATAAGGCCCAATCAAGGGATCCCGAACTCCTGGATCTAACACAAGGTAAACAATCATTGATAGAATACATTACTAGGTATAACCAACTCGCTGCTGAAACATCCTGGCCAGAGGAGAAGAAAGCAATCGTATTCTATCGTGGCCTATGCAACACCATGAAGGATTCACTCTCAGTGGTTCCTGCCCTTCCCTCGGTATTTTCGGATCTGGTGGATCTTGCTTTACAAGTTGACGCAAGGAGATCCGAGAGAAGGGCCGAAACTACGTTCACTAGTCAATCTGGACATTCCGTTTCTACCACCCCTGCTGAACCGATGCAAGTAGGCGGGATCCGTAGTCCGATAACCCCATCCGAACGAGAACGTCGGAGAAACGATAATGCCTGTTTTTATTGCGGGTTAAACGGACACTTTGTAAGGGAATGCCCCCCGACACCCCAAGAACAAAACTTCGGGTTTTCAGAAGGCTCGCCCATGATACAGGGGGTACCGGCGAGCCTGTCTATGACCCCCTCTGAACCCACCTTCGGGCCTATCAGATCAGTGGTAATTCATGCTCTACTGAAGCCCACTAGGGAGATCACACACATAGTTCATATTGTAGTTGATTCTGGGGCCACTGGTTGTTTCATCGATATTCCCTTGGCCCATCGTCTCAATCTGCCCTTGGTCAGGAAAGAACACCCGGAACCGGTACATGCCGTGGACGGCACTTCCCTGTCCCCCGGCCCAATCAGGTTCCAGACTGCCCCAATGGAAGTGGTGATACAAAACATCCATAGAGAAACCATGTCGTTTGATCTTATCAATACACCACAGTTCGGCATCATATTGGGAATACCCTGGTTACGGCAACATAACCCATTGATCAATTGGGGAAACGGACAAGTCACGTTCGAATCCGAGGTGTGTCAACAGTTTTGTCTCATCGAAGCTGATCCGCTGTCCACTCCTGCCACGATCCTTGGTGCCATGGCTGCCACCCATATCGATGACATTGTTCCAAACCCTGTGCTTTCGCACACCGTGGGGGCCATTACAGCTAACATACCCGCTGCCTACCACGATTTCCATACGGTTTTTGACAAAGCCACTGCTGAGGGTCTACCCCCACATAGACCATACGATTGTCCGATTGACCTGGTTCCGGAGGCTCCCATTCCCAGGGGTAGGATTTATTCGTTGTCACAGTCAGAGGAGCAAGCCCTTAAGGAATACATACATCGGGCTTTGAAGTTGGGTCACATACGGCCTTCTTGTTCTCCAGCTGCCAGTCCAATCTTCTTTGTGCCAAAGAAGGAGGGCGATCTACGTCCATGTGTGGACTACAGACGGTTAAATTCCATCACCATAAAAAACAGGTACCCGCTTCCACTCATTTCCACGCTGCTGGACAGGTTGACTAAGGCTTCTATCTTCACCAAGCTGGACCTAAGAGGAGCGTACAACCTGATTCGTATCTGGCTTGGGGATAAGTGGAAGACGGCGTTCTGCTCCCGACAGGGTTTATTCGAATACACAGTAATGCCCTTTGGGCTTTGTAATGCTCCCGCGACGTTCCAACGATTCATCAATGACGTATTCTCGGACATCCTGGATACATTCGTGGTGGTATATCTGGATGATATTTTGATTTACTCATCCTCCCTGGAGGAACATGTCCGTCATGTTAGAGAGGTACTCTCTCGCCTCAAGGCAAACGCCTTGTTCGCCAAACCTGAGAAATGTTTATTCCATTCAAGGGAAGTGGAGTTTCTGGGTTTTCACATCTCCCCTGGAGGCTTGTCCATGAACCTGTCTAAGGTTCGTGCTGTCACTGAATGGCCAACTCCCGTTAACATCAAACAACTCCAGTCCTTTCTCGGCTTTGCTAATTTTTACCGGCGATTCATCGCCGGCTTCTCGTCTATCGTTTCTCCTCTGACCGCTTTGACCAGCCCTCTTGTCCCGTTCTCTTGGACCCCTACACATCAGAAGGCCTTCGAAGCACTCAAGACCAGGTTCGTTTCTGCCCCTGTGTTGCAACACCCCGATCCCGACCTCCCCTACATTCTGGAGGCAGACGCCTCCTCGTTTGCCCTAGGTGCGGTACTGTCCCAGCCTTGCCCAACCACGTTGTTTGCATCCGGTGGCCTATCACTCACGTAAATTCTCGGCAGCCGAATCACACTATACTGTAACCGAGAAAGAGTTATTGGCCATCAAGGACGCTCTACAAGCGTGGCGACATCATCTCATGGGGGCAAAGCATCAGAAGGTGGTATATACAGACCACAAAAACTTACAAGACTTAGCCTCCCTGAAATGTGCAAACAGCAGGCAGGTGCGTTGCCATTTGTTTTTTGCCGCCTTTGATTTTGTAGTCAAACACTGACCAGGTCGCATCCATGGTAAGGCTGATGCTTTATCCCGTTCTCCTGGCGGGGAGTCATTGTATCTGTTCCCTGACACACTACTAGGAAAAGGCCATGTTATCTGTATGTGTACGCCATCTCCCACCATGCTTACCGACATTAGACAATGGGTTTCCCAAAATCCCCATGCACTCACCGAATGGGACGTTGCCCTTCACGAGGGATTACCATTCATCCAAGGCAAATTGTTCCTCCCTACATGCGATGTACGCAACCAGGCACTAGCCTGGTCACATGATGCTGCTATAAACGGCCATCCAGGGCAACAACGCACTTTAGACTTGTTACAACGTTGGTGCTGGTGGCCCTCCATGAGGAAAGACATTGAATATTATGTTAACACGTGCTCCATATGTGCCCAATGTAAACCACGCAGGGGACGGCCTTTAGGGCTACTCTTACCGTTACCGGTACCTCCCAGGCCTTGGCACACCATCTCTATGGATCTCATCACCGACCTGCCCCACAGACAAGGCTACGATACCATATGGGTTATCGTCGATTCATATACAAAAATGGCCCGCTTTATCCCCTGCACAGGTATACCGTCTGCCCCAACCTTGGCTCGCTTGTTCTTTAGAACTATCTTCTGTCTCTTTGGTTTGCCACAGGTCATCATCTCAGATCGTGGATCGCAGTTCACGTCCTGTTTCTGGCACGCTCTCACCAAACTCCTGGGTATAGATGCCCGCTTCTCTTCGGCCTATCACCCTGAAAGCGACGGGCAGACCGAGAGGGTGAATCAGGCTCTAGAGCAGTACTTGCGGTGTCTGTCCCTTCAGTTCCAAGACTCCTGGTCCAAATTGTTGTATCTCGCTGAATTTGCGTATAACAACTCCCGTCATTTGACCACTGGTTTCTCCCCCTTATATGCTCTGTAGGGGCAACATCCGCGCACCCTGCCGCTCCCTGATTTCCCCTCTGCCACTCCTGCTGCTAATGCCTGTGTGCGCGATCTAGCAGGTGTGCATGCCCAGACACTGGTCCATCTCCGTGAAGCCCAAGCGGTGATGAAGACTAAGGCTGACCGCAAGCGGGCGAAGGCTCTGGAGTATCAGGTGGGCGACCGGGTGTGGCTGTCGACCAGACATTTGCGGATCCCTGGTTGCCGCAAACTGTTGCCCCGTTTTGTGGGCCCTTACCGGATTACCAAGGTCTTGAATCCCGTGGCTCTCAAACTCTCTGTTCCCCTTTCCTGGCGGATCCACCCGGTGTTCCATACCTCTCTCCTCAAACCGTACCTTGCTCCCACTCGTGTCCTTGTCCCGCCTGCCCCTGTCTCTGTGTCTTCCCAGGACGTTTTTGAGGTTAGTGCTATCCTTGGTTCCCGTTACCATCGGGGTTTCCTTCAATATCTGGTGGACTGGCTGGGCTATGGTCCCGAGGATCGTTCCTGGGTTCCCTCCCGGGATGTCCGGGCTCCGCTTCTGGTGTCGCGGTTTCATAGGGACAACCCTGCTAGCCCACGTGGTCGTGGGCCTTTGAGGGGGGATTCTGTCACACCACTTCCTACTAAGCCAAAGACACGCCCCTCCGCTTCTACCTCTATCAGCGCTCCCCAGCACACACGCTTAGATTCCTGCACAGCATTTCCCACTCACGTTTCATACAACAGGGCACGGCGTGGCATGTTTGGCGGAGCTGGCGTTTATCGCCCTTCACGGCGGTGGCAAACCAAGTGGAGACTCCTTCAATCCAGGAACTTGCATCCTTCGCGGAGACCAGTGCTGCCCGGTGCGTCACGGATCATGTGACTCTTAGTTGCCTAGCAACGCTACAACGCTTTCGGTTCACTTCCACGTGATACTGTCACGTGCGTCCCTTCCAGGGATAAAAAGAGTTCGGAAACCGAAGGCGTTGCTTCACAGCTGTTTCAACTAGGATCACGTGACGCTCTCTCTTCGCTCTACGGACCTGTTCTATTGCCGACCTACGCTTGCTCCACGGATTGTCTCTGCTTAGCCCTTCTCTGACTCTGGAACTTTGGATTGCCTATTGCCAACTTACGCTTTCTCCACGGATTGTTTTTGCTTAACCCTTCACTGACTCTGGAACTTTGGATTGCCTGTTGCCGACCTACGCTTGTTACACGGATTGTCCTTGCTTAACCCTTCATTGGCTCTGGAACATTTAATCATCCGTTTTCTGACCTCGGACTGCTTGGAGTTCTGTACAGATCACGTGTTTTCATTAGGACCTCGGTCCTACAATAGGTGGTTACCTGCTATACCTTACAGCCTTGTCCAGCCACAGTCTGGAGGTTCACACCTCTTTCAAGTCCTCACAGGTATTCCAGTGTTTTGATATTTGCATACGAGAAAATTGTGTCTTGCTTTCCTACTTACATAACCATTGTACCTTGCCTTACAGCGCTGAAGGGGTTCTTCCGGCTGTCCCGCGTCCTGGTTTGGGGACTTCCACCTGTGGCCTTAATAATCACGCTGACAGTATTTCTGGTGTTGTCAGAGTGTTTCTTGGGGACAGAGGGGTTGTTCATACTCTACACGACCAACGAACTTCGTAACACATATGAGTCGCCTGCACATAGCAGCGATGAGGGTACCAAGGAGATTCCTGAAAGAGAGGTGATCTCTTAAGTCTCAAGGGACAAAGAGAGAAAGGGCAAGGAGAGAAGTGACCGACCAAGTACATCCTTAGATATAGGAAGAGAAAAAAAGAGATGGAAGGGAGAAAAGGACAAGGCTGATGAGGTAGCGCTCATACAGAATGAATGGATGGGTGGTCAGATTTTGCTCAAACTTAATGGTAAGAGCATTGAGGAAGTAAGGCAAAGAGAAGATCAAGCTGAACAAGACAGAAAAGATAGGGATAGAGAGGAACGAGTGAAAGAAGATGGGGCAAAAAGGAAGGATAGACAAAGATGAGAACAGTTGTATTTGGATGAACAACTAAAAAAGAAAGAAAGGACAGAAGAACAGAGAAAATATTACAACAGACAGTGGGCAATCAAAGAACGAGAAGGGCAAGAAAGAAAGAGAGGAACAGGAAGAACAAAAATTAAGGGATAAAAGGATACAAAGACATAGAGATGAAGGGCAAATGAGAGAAGAGATATGAAAAGAAAGGAGGAAGAAAGAGTGAGAGAAGAAGCAAGGCAGGGAAGAGAGCTTGATAATTAAATAGAGCGAAAGAGAAGGCAGAGAGCATGCGATATTGAGCGTGTAGAAAAATAATTAATGGATCCTAATCCAGTAGTAGCATGGGAGGACATAGAAGTATTCTTCTCAGCACATGAACTGATGCCAGGTCTGTCTAGAGCAAATCTAGAGGATGAGTTTGACTCTAGAAGCATCAGGGACACAATCGATAGAGTCTATCATGATATGAGCCTAAGGAGTTGTCTTTAGACAGACTAACTCTGAATAGAGAAGAAGAGGAGGGAAGCCATACAAGTTGGTGACAGGATATGTCAGACGAAGAAAGAGAATCCTTCCGTGGGGAGGAGGGAGGTAACACATGTGGTCCCGAGGGATGTTCTCAGATGGACAAGGAAGTGAGATGTCAGATCTAGATCTACCCCAATTGAGGGAGCCAGATTCCCAGGCACGACTGGATCGACCTAGAGGGAGATCCCATAATGAGAGGGGTGACTCACCACCTTATGTGAGCAGATTGAGATTGCTGCCAGGAAGGAAGCAGTGTGGAACCATTGTTCCTGATATGGACAGACAGACGATGGGTAATGAGTGTGAATTTGGGATATCTCAGTTTCCTTTGTTAGAGAACGGAGGAGCCAGACCACAATATATACCATGGCCACAGATGGATAAGGACAATTTAAGGTGTAAACTCAGAATTTAACTTCTGGCGCTGGCAAATGGATAAATGAGTTTGAAAAAATGACAGGAGGAAACATGTTAGCCATAGGAGACATTAAAGATCTTCTAGCTGCTATTCTTGGCGAGAGAGCAGACAATGTTTGGTCGAGAGCAGGATACTTGAGTGTCACCATGCAGAACAAGGCTCACGATAGAGCACCATTTAATACCTGTAGAGCGGCAGTCTGGAAAGCGCTCAGAGGGCTGTATCCGGACACGTCAGATATGGGAGCTATAATGACGAAAAAGATGCAGGAATGGGATGATCCTCTTGTTTACATTCAAAATTTCGAAGAACAAAGGTCTTTGGAGACTCGCGAACCTTGGGGAAAATATATACCTGTATTTTATCATATACTATGCTAAGGGCTGCCAGAGCCAGTACAAAAGCAGCTCAAGAAATTAGTTGGCATGGAAACGAAGCCATGGTCAAAAATTCTGCTGACCATTGCATGTTACTGCAAACTGTTGCAGGAGAAGAATCGAAAGAAAGATGACCCTAGGAAAGGCGAAGCTAAATTAGTTCAGAAAAAATTGTGAAAATACACCATTGAAGGGGCGATGTTGACTAGCGGAGAAGGGTCGAGTTCACAGCAAACAGCAAGTATGCCACAGGTGAATAACCAAAGGCAGTACGATCAAAGTAATAATGGAGTTGTACCATGAGGTAGGGGAGGTTTCCGACTCAGAGGCTTTCAGAATAATCATGGAAATTTCCCGAATAACCAGGTTGGGTTTCAAAACACGTAGAATGATAGTCAAGGAAAAGAGGAAGGGCAAATTAGGAGACCTCCTGTATGTTGGACATGTGGCATGTCAGGACACCTTGCACGCATGTGTAGAAGTCAAGGGTTTGTGCAAAACGGACACTTCTCAAGAGGGGGACCCACATACCCACCTGCATACACTCAACAGAATGGACAGGGGTTTGCCCAAAATCAGACAGTACAGCAAACACAAGTGCCGAGAATACAACCTGGTTTGCAAACACAGCAGACAATAATGAATCCATTGCAAGGGCAGTCACAGCATTCACCCATGCAGATACAACAGGGCGCAAGTACATGACAGTTCATGACTCCTGGAAGGAGGAAATCCTTTCACAGGTACGGGAATAAGCATATACCCACAAAAGGACAGCTCACTGGGAGACTTGATGTGTTCAATACTATCAGTGACGCCCAATCCTCAAGAGGAACTAAGGGTTGGTGTCACAATAGGAGGCAAATATGTTTCTTTTATTAGTAGACACAGGGGCAACATGCTCATGTATACGAGAGGGGAAATTTACATTATCGGGGAATGCCATGAATGCTCAAGGCTTCACAGGAGCTACAAGTAGAGTACCTTTTACTGAAAAATTGCTAGTCTCTATAGGAGAATCTGACATGTGTGTACCATTATTACATTTGAGACAGATGCTTGTTAATATATTAGGTCGAGATTTAATGACAAAATTGAACATGCCGATTTCATTTACTGATGAAGGCATAGTATGTTCAACGCCAGGAATGCATTATTTAAACGTGACTGGATTTATTATGGCATTCAAAAAACAAATGGCCATACGAGGAGAACCATTAGAGCCAGAGGCTTTTCTTTATGGGGTAAGCATTTTGTTAACATGACTTCCAGGTTTAGTGGGTAAAACTGTGAGAATATCTGATGAGTTGTTATTCAGGCCAAGTATACCTATGGATGAAGAGGGGAGGACAAGTCTTTCCATTAGAATTACAAGCAGCCATAGTGCGGGGAGAAATGGCTTTTCTCGATGGAACTGATTATGAAGGAAGACAACGGTGCACAGTGATTGCCATTGGGGAGGGTTATAGATTGACTGACGTCACTGATGAGGATATGTTTAAAGACCATCCGTTAGATGATGAAGTAGTATTTGAAATGAGTATTACTTATTGAGTGAGAGCAATCAAATGTGAGTTTCCTCAGAAAATGATGTTAGCATTGAAATGTCCTGAGTTTTTCGATGAAGATATGGCAAAGGTGCCAGCTTCATTGTTGACAACATGCCCCTATGACGTAGGCCTATTGAAGGGGGTTGGAGAATTTAAGATGAAATTGAAACCCGGAGCAATTTTACCTCGAGCACAACAGTATCCTATGTCTTGAGAGGCAGACGGAGGTATTTTCAAGACGATATCCGCCATGATGGAACAAGGTATTTTAGTGACATCAGAGTCACCATGTAATACGTAACTGTATCCTGTGAAAAAAGTAAAGGGGGGTTGTGGCGTCTAGTGCAAGACATTCGCCCCATTAACCAGATTGTAGAGGCCGAGTTTCCTCTATTTCATAATCGTGCGACAATCTTATGCAGTATCCCTTTTGAGGCATGATATTTCACTGTGATTGACTTGCAAAATGTGTTTTTCCCAATCCCATTGCATAAGGATTCTCAAGATCTGACGTCATTTAGGTTTCGTCAGACTAAGTTAAAAAGCACAAGATTGCCTCTGGGGTACTGTGAGTCTTCATTGATTTTCAATAGAGTCCTGCAGTTGGACTTAAGCAATATTGATCTGCAAAGTGTTGTGCTGCAATACGTAGATGACATATTGGTCTGTAGCATCTCAGAGGAAGAATGCAGACGTGATTCAGTTCAACTGACGATTATTCTTCTAGAGAAAGGATATAAAGTGGATAAGGAGAAATTGAAGTATTGCCAACAGGAAGTGCTATACATAGGTCAGTTCATTTCACACGAAGGAAAGAAAGTTACTCCTGAGAGAGCTGAGGCTATTTTGAAAACAGAAAAGCCACACACGATAAAGCACATGCAAAGGTTTTTGGGACTATGCAATTATGTGAGAACATGGGTCTTTGATTACAGTTCATATATAAGGCCCTTGTTGCAGGCTCTGGAAAAAGCACAGGCAACACAGGAAAACATTATCTGGACTGAGGAAATGGAGGAAGGGTTTGATGAGTTGAAAAAGGCAATTTGCACAGCTCCAGTTTTAGGGATTCCCAATTATGCTGAGGAATTCTCGCATGCGAATGGCACAGTTATGACAGTAGTACTCACGCAGAGAACCACGTTGGGGTACAAGCCTCTAGCATATTATTGTGGGATTCTAATGAGTAATGAGTGGTCACTTTCTCTGTGAACAATCTTCGGCAGCTGCCGTGTTCGCCATTGAGAAGGCTGCTAGCATAGTAATGGGATGTTCCATGACGTTTTTTGTTGAACAAACTTTGTTTGCCATTTTGGAAACACTGAAAGGTATGTTGACATCTCAAAGGGCTTCTGCCAACGAGGTAGTCATATTGAATCCAGCGATTAAAATAGTCATATGTAAAATAGTGAACCATGCCGTGTTTATAGCAGAACCAGATAGGATTTATAATGCCTGAAGCTATCTGTGAAGCAACAGAGCTCTGGTCGTAGCCGACACAGCTTGGGGGTTACAGATGGGTTGCAGGGGTGTCAGAGGGACTGGAAGGGTTTGGGAAGCGCAGGGTCATGGGGAACTTCCAGAGGGGGAGAAGAAGGATTGAGTGGAGCGAAATTGCAAAACCGAAACAAGCAAGCATTCTCAGTATACACTCTAAGTATTTGAACCCTTATACCCTCAACATTGGACTTGCCCCACCATTAAACAATTCAGAAACAAAATCAATACCCTGTTCTTAAGGAGAATCTTTTTGACAACCTGTAAGATTCACCCTCATACGAACCCACCCACACCAGTATCCTCCCTGACGAGCCCCATTTACAGCCCATCCCCTTACTGTTCCCCACCCACCCATTACACAAGCCTTCTTCGAGCATGATTATGAATGTTCCACTAATTGTGAATTATTCCCTGATGCCTTAAATTATATGCTGATAATAAATGCTGTGTTCCAAGGGCTGTTATCTCCTGTTACCACTTAATATATACCTGTAACGTCCTGCGTTCCTTCCTGAATCTAGATCCGCACTCAAAAAATACCCAAAAAGTGAATGAAGTACATTTTCGGCATAATGTTATACATTTGCATGTAAAAAGGTGCTCCAATGCTTAATGGAAATGTTGACCAGATCGCCTGATTTCATCCTGAATTGACACTGGTTGTTCATGTCTAGTGGATGGTGTCTCTCTGGGATGCATTACAGATACAGGACTGAGACAGCGTTGATGGAGTGTACCTCCCCATCTGTACCTCACTTACGCGCCTTTAACACGGTGCAATCGGTGTGGTATGTGGGCTTTCCAGCATGCTAACAACTCAAGAAGCATGTGTTAGTCATGGTCGTTTCCATCCTTTCATACGTGCATAATTGCCCCTGATATTTCCACCAAAATGAATAGGCTTACTCAAGTGGTTGTACAAAACACAACAAAATCACTGAAAAGGTGTATCGTACATATTTAATGTAAATTCATCTTGTATCAGTAACTCTCCTTATCACATACCATTGGAACAGCATGTGTGAAACTTTCTAACAAACATTAATTCAAAGTACCCTTCCCCAACACCTGCTGAAAAAAACACACACACATCAAACCTATAAAGTAGCAAACGTATTCATAATTAACCTCTATAGTGGTATAGTTTGTTACCTCTTTTCCCAGTGCTAAAGACATGACACACTCACCTGCAGCTGCACCTGAAGGGTTAATGTATTCCAGATACATGGGTCCAGTGGCAAACGTGTAGGTTTGATTAGAGTGTGTTTGTGCTAATTGCTTCCTCTCCATCACGGTAGGATGACAGATTCCAATTAATCAGTCGCAATTGTAAGTGCTTATTTAAAAACCTTGGATGGACCATAACATGAGAATCATCTCATTCTACAAGTGTTTACCAATATCAGGTGCAAAGGATACATTAATTGATCATAAAGTGAAGTCAATTAACTGCCTCTGCTAATTCTATTTTGCAAGAAACCTGGGAAGGAGGTGATCTTGTATTTGATGGCTGCACGGTTTATCAAGTTAAAGCCAAAAAAGGCAAGCAAGAGAGAGTGGTTTGGCCACCCTAATTAAGGGTTCACTTGATTGCAAAATAAATGACTTGATTGGACACCGTGAACCTCTGAAGCAAGTGCTTAAGATAATTCCTAAAATTCGGAATCCAATACACATTGTACATGTATATAATAGCCTTTCTAACAAACCCATGGATCTAATCTCTACACTAAGATGTGAAGTTGCAAATCTCCATAATTGGTTACCGATAAAGAATTAATAATAGTTTGTGGTGGGGATCTAAATTTAAAACTAGGAAATGCTCCAGAACAGAGTATCTTTTACCCAGAGGAACACGCTGCACTGGACATTCAGTCTCCCCAAATGTTGGATCCAAGAATGTGTTGATAAGGGCTAAAATGTTGGCACTGGCTGATGGAAACAGGCATGAGAACTACAAATGGCAGATTTCCCAATGATGATCCTGGTGCTGTGACATTTAGAAGCACGAGAGGAAGTTCAACCATTAACTATTTTGTGGTGATGACCAATATGCAGGGCATGATAGAGAGATTTTGAGTACACCCAAATCTTTTCAGTGATCATTGGTTCTGCAGTGCAGAGGGGCGTAACTAAGGGGTAGACATTTTCAACACCTGACAGAGATTTCCTGCTAGGGTAACACCACTTAACGACTGAGATGGGAAGCGTCGGACAAATTAAACCAAGGGGTACAGATCGTGTAAAGGAATATAGCAAGTTTTCTGATCATGTTAAATGATAAAGAAAACCTTATGGTGATTGTACACACCTTCATGAGACTTATGTCAGATATCTATGGAGCACCAGTAGCTAGGGTTGTAAAAAAGGTTCAGAAAGAGGGCAAAACAGGCTGGTTTGATAAGGACTGAAGGGTGGCGAGGAAAAAGTTGATGTGTCTATTGAAGAACAGTGAGACACCTAAAGGGGTGATGATATGGGCCAGAGCAAATTGTAAAAGCCTAATTAGAAAACGGAAACTAGCCCTAGATCGATTGGCATGCGACAAACTGGAGACAGCTCGTAGAGAAAAAGACTCTTAAAGGTTCTAGGAAGCAGTTAATAGTTTTTCAATTCATAAAGAACAACTGTCCGAGTTGGAGTCAAGTATCCCAGATAACAGATGGGTGGAATATTTTAGTGACATTTATAAAGTCCAGAGCAAGAGTATTCATATATTGGATATTTCTGGGCAGATACTATCTGCCTTTGAGATTAAGGCTGTTAAACGCAATAAAGTCCCGGATACTGATGAGGACCTGTAAATTACTATCAAGATTGTATAGAGGTTGGGGCCCAATTTTTCCGATTCTATTTAACGACATAATGGAATCAAAAATATACCGATTGACTGGGCAAAAGCCATTATTGTCTCTATATTTAAGAAAGGAAAATCCCTCAATCATAGCTCCCCATTTCTCTTTTAAGCATTAGTTTTCCATTATTTGGGAAGTGGCTCCTTAATAAAATCGAGGATTGGGTTCCTGAACAAGCTATTCTTGTCCCTATTCAATTACGGTTTAGACCAATGTTGGGCACCATGGAACAAGGTTTAAATCTATACTTGATAACTGCACACTCATATTGTATGTTAAAAAAGAACATGTCTAACTCACTTTCATGGACCTGAGCATAGCTTTCGATAAAGTTAATCGTAACAAACTATGGCACGTGCATAGGTCCTATGATTGCCCAGCTAGCATATTGGATATCTTAAAGATCTTGCATAGCAATATTCAGAGCTGTATCACATCAGGTAGCAGAAGACATTGTAACCCCTGGCTCCCGATCTGTTCAGGGGTCAAGTAGGGGTGCGTTCTGGCTCCCTTATTGTTCTCTTTATATATCAACAATTTACCAAAAACATTGGTTGAGTGCAATGTAGATGTCCCCAGGGTAGGAGGGATGTTGATTTCGGCACTATTATTGGGCGTACTCCGCGAGCCCATCAGGTTTTCGCCAACAAATTTGCTTCCTTTATGAGGGATCTTGATCTACAAGTGAATTAACTAAAATCAGCGGTTATCGTGTGCTGTGAAAGAAGAAGGAACCTACAATTCCCCAACATGTGGTGTGCAGCAAATGTTATCCCAAGAGCGAATCATTTTGAAGATCTCAGGTTTCGCTTCTCTGATATTTTATGGCAGAGCCCCATTCAGCAAAACAGCTGTTACTTATGAGAAAGTCTATTGGGGGAATAGTTAGATTCATTAAATAACTTAAGCAATAACCATTAACATCATAAAAACCATTAATAATTCTGAACGTTGGGAGCTGTTAAGTATGCAGCAGCAGCAATATGGGGATTTGCTGATTAAAGTAGAACTTTTTAAAACTTCGGCTCTCCCCAGCTCAGCACCACATTTTGCTACTCATAATGACATTGGTCTGAACTTTTTTGAGGATGTGATGGCTTTGGAATCCACATTCTTGTGGATTTGAATTTGGACAATCCCAAAAGCAGTATTGACCCAAACCATACTAAAAGATCTGTTGGTCAAAAAGGATGCAGATACTATTGGAAGGTTTTCTAACGTCAAAGACGTTGGGAAACATTAATTTAAATGATTATTCTGGAAATTCAACCTTATTAAATAGCAATCTAAGATTTGAATTTTAAAACAGGTTACATGAATGGGGTTTACAGGCTAGAGAATCCTGGGAAATTGGGAAACTGGCGAACAGATCCTTCATAATAATAGCGAGTGTCAAAATTAAATCCTACCTTATTTGGTCAAATAAGAATGCTTACTTCTAGAGGATACTCTAAGCAAAATATCAGGATGTCATATTGAAGCAGAATGTCCAATGTGCCAGGCAGAGTTAGAGGATATGTCTCATTTCTTCTTGTTTTGTCCTGAGTATGACCATCTGAGGAAAAGTTTATTGGTTACTCTACTTAAAGGAAGTGGATTTACCCAGTATCGGCCAGTCTTATATTTCCTGTTGAATGTTGCATCTCCCCCAGTAGCTTGGTCAGTGTCTTTGTAGATAAGAAAAGACTGGAGATTATGGGAAAAGAAAAGGATTATAGGGGGCTAATATCCCCTTTTTGTGATATGTCTGATAATGAACCTGTACAGCACTCTTTTAACGTAGAAACACTTTAATTGACGAAAAGAAAGTAATAATTTTAGGCTTTTAAGATATTTATTTGAATTTAATATCAACGGCTTTAGCAGTGAATTTAATTGTTTTTTGAGTGTGAATGTTTTATGAAATGGATATGCAAATATTGATGTTATTTTTACAGATTTTTAAAATCTGAAATAAAGAATTCATTGATTGATGGTATATTAGCCGGCGAACCAGCCAATCAGGTTGCTGAAAACTGGGGCTGAATCTAATTATCCAAACCCAGATACGGAGCCAGCTGCATGCTGATTGCACCCCACCATCCCTGGTCTGATCTGAGAGAGTCGCAACCTTGCCCGCTCTCTCCTGCTGCTGCCGCTCCGCCAGTCCGGCTCAACCCCAACCCACATACTGGCAAATTCCTACTTTCGAGTTCCTATATAGTGTCCTCAAAACCCACCTTGGAAATTGAATGCGTTCCATTTCCATGGTAGCCATTTTTGGTGAGTTTTCTTTTATCACAGGCAACGGGCTGCAAACTCACCGCTGCCCATTATTTTAGAGAAACATTAGCAACAGTGATTAATGCTTAATTATTAGGAAATTACATGGGGTTTAATGCTGAGAAACAGCTATGGATTTGGAGTGAGCAATCTGGATTTCTTGGGGAAAAGACCAAGGGCACAATTACGAGTTTGGTAGTGCTGTACATTTGTGTTAGTAATTCAATTATCGTGTCTTCTTTAGCAGTACAGAATGACTGCCAAATTCACTGCACAATTCCAAGCTTTCACCTCTAAAAATGGTCAGGTGCACTGTGGTGGAATTGTTGCTCATTGTAAATCTGAAAAATCTCAGAGGACTCCAGACATGGGGATTAATACTGCTGTACCAGCACTCACAATCCAGCAATACCTCTCCCAGAATGAGAGGCGGATCGTTAAACAGGTTTGGTGGTAATTCTGCATAGAAATCACACAAATATGACCATACTCAAATGGGGCTTGTGATGAATCCGAGGAGTTTGTCACCTCTCCCCAAAGGGGTACCACCCCATTTGGGATTAGGGAGGTGAGCCTACTATGCTTATCAACCACTGGAGGACAGGGCAAGCGGGAACCCACTGATGTGACTCCCCGCTTAGGGGACAGGGAAACCCCAGGGAGAGTCATTTGAAAAACTCTGCAGTGAAGACTTGCTGTCCGATGAGACGTCACTCATGTGTGTGGTGTATTGGACAAATAATGTTTTCCTCATGGGAATGTTATTTTGCATGGACATGCTCATTGTTTTTTTAAGTATATATGTGTCTACTGAAATACACCAGAATATACGGTAGTTTAACTTGGCATTATGTATTTTGGATACATTATTTGAAACCACCGGAGGACGATCCAGAAGGGATCCAAACGTGTACATGGCGTGGCTGCTATAACATCATTGCTGCCACATTTGTTGAATTTCATGAAAATAAATAGAACATGTCTTTCTGGCTACATACTGATGATTTATTTGACAAAAAGAAGATTCATGTGAACAATAGGTGGTAACACACCACACGTATGAGATACGTCAAATCGGACAGCAAGTCTTCTTTGCCGAGTTAACTAAACTATTTTGATCCCTCACCAGGATGAACGATACGAGACGATTGAAAATACAGGCAATCTTTGAGTGTAAGTGGTTCTGGTTTTCTTACACACCAGGGAGACAACATCCCTCCCATCCAGAGCCTAACGCCTTTAGGGGGCATGCAATAACTAAGATGTGTGAGAACCCTTTGACAATGGCTGGCTCGGCTTCTGACCAAAACTTAATTTCATCCTCTTTAGGGAAAACAACAGCCCAACTGAAAAAACAGCCTCCTGAAGTCACATCAGGCAAGGAACCAGTCAGGAAGCAGTATACATGCAGCACGTGTAATTGTATTTGATTCATTATAACGCTCTCAATACCCAGAGGTTTCTAAGTGCGGCCCTGGGGATCGAACCTATATTTCTCTGTGTCGTCTTACTTCAAAGGCGAGCACTTTGCCCCTGAGCTATCCTCCCAAGACACACAGGGTTTAATTATGTTGCAGTGCTCATTCGAGGAGAGTGATGCTCAGAAAGACAGAATGCCAGATGTGGTATTGCACCCGGAGAACCGCACTAGGAGAGTCCAATGCGGCTGAAGAAACCAGAGGCGAGAAACTGGAGACGTGGGGTGTGGCAGCCAGACCGAGATTGGAGTACCCCAGCGGGCTGAGGCAGAACAGGGAGGTACTGCCCACAAGCTCCCACACCAAGCAAGTGGGAAGCAGGAGGAGTTGCCCACCACAGAGGAGTCCAGTTGAGGAATTGTGTAAGCGGCTCTGCGGAGAGACGAGAGGCAGTCAATACACATGGCCATCCCAGGGAGCACCACTCATCATATATAGCTTCATAGTGGCTTCCAAAAAATAGGTAGAAGGCAGCAAGGTCCCAAGAAGGAGTAAGCTTGATCAACGTTGTTGGGGTTTGGTTTGTGCCAACTTAACTTTTACCCATGAGCCAAGTAGCTATTTTTAATTCAAAATGGTGTCACAGTTGTGTGGGGCAGAAAGGGGCCTGACCCCAACCCCTTGGTGAAACAATGAAAAAATAGACGCCACACACTTGAAGAACTGCGCCACACTTGTATGGGTAACTGGTTTTGGATTTATGTATTTTGAGTCACTGACATAAATTAACAAACAATGCCATTTTGAGATAACACGTGTTTCGACACACCAGTGTCTTTTTCAAATCAGGGCTAATGGCTACATTATATTTTCCATAGTTCAATATAATTTGAGTAAATGTATGAAGAAGGATCATTGTAAATCATGGTAGAGTGCAATATAATACAGAATCAACATTAGTAAATGGGAGATCAAATCAAAAATAAATGTTTCATAACAGACAAAAAAGGACGGGTAAAAGGGAATGGAGGTTTTAGGGATGTGAATAAACACAAAGATAGGGAGAGAAAAATAGACAAAGCAGTACGTGAGTATTACCCATAAGATAATAGTCTGAGTAAGTGTTTGTTATTTAATGAAAGTGCCCTTAAAAAAATGTGTTGGAAATTTAGGACTGTGTGGCATTTCCAGAATATCAGCTTTTGTCTCTATGTAAATCCTGCTCTGGTGTACTTATTCTAGCTGGTATTTTTGACTCATTTTTCAAAGCAATCATGAGGGACATATCTATATCAAACATTCTTTTTTATTTTTTATTTTTGTTGCTTACTACGGGAGCATGGTTGGTCTCTCCCCACTTAATTCTCAGATAAATACGACAGGCCGGCCCAAAACATGGCGGCCGTCCACAGAGTAAGGATCATAGTACCATAGTAATAGAAGAAGGACAAAGGTTGCCACGGCAACCCGTGTTTATATGAGGTAACGCATCCAGACGCTGTAACAGACGGCAGGAGAATGCAATGAAACTTTCAAGGTAAGCCCTTAGGACAGGATCATACGATTGAGCGGGTACCTTACCCAAAGCACATTAGTAACGCGGACCCGCGTGTTTAGATGTTATTTGAAATGGCCTACCGAACCTTGTGCAGCCTCAGAGTGAGGATCACACAGACTTTTTCAGTACCATTCCCGGCAACATTTAAAGCTTTCTGACTAATTGATTTTCTCCATTTGAGCCCGTATTAATCGAAAATTACTGCCTCGTGTAACGAGATGCAGCTCCTTAACGTGCACTATACAAATGTGTCTACAAGTAAACTGCTGTGTTTACCGCACGCAGTCCCTGACTGCCCCCAAAAGATTAAAGCGCCATCTTAAAGGGGTCATACCACAATGCTCCCTACCAGCTAGAATAAGTACACCAAAGAAGGATTTACATAGAGACAAAAGCTGATATTTTGGAAAAGTCACACAGTCCTAAATTTCCAACTACATTTCTTTAGGGGGATTCATCCCGTGATTTGTGTTTCTTCAGATGAAAAATATATTTGGAATATAGGTAAGGCCCCTAGGGGAACTTTCATTAAATAACAAACACTTACTCAGACTATTATCTAATGGGTAATACTCAGGTACTGCTTTGTCTATTTTTCTCTCCCTATCTTTGTGTTTATTCACATCCCTAAAACCTCCATTCCCCTTTACCCGTCCTTTTTTGTCTGTGATGAAACATTTATTTTTGATTTGATCTCCCATTTACCAATGTTGATTCTGTATTATATTGCACTCTACCATGATTTACAATTATCCTTCTTCATACATTTACTCAAATTATATTGAACTATGGAAAATATAATGTAGCCATTAGCCCTGATTTGAAAAATACACTGGTGTGTCGAAACACGTGTTATCTCAAAAGGGCATTGTTTGTTAATTTATGTCAGTGACTCAAACTACATAAATCCAAAACCAGTTACCTCATACAAGTGTGGCGCAGTTCTTCAAGTGTGTGGCGTCTATTTTTTCATTATCCCAGGAAGGAGCCCCATTGTAGGGAGAAAGAAGGAGAAAAGTCCCAGAGTGGAGAGGAACAAGAGAGACTTCAGAGTGGGGAAATAGAGGAAAATGAACCCTGAGTGGAGAAAGGGAAGCCTATCCCATAGAAGTGGAGTGAGAAGGAGAAAAGCGCTGGAGCACAGAGAGGCTGAGAAAAGAGAGGGGCCCCAGAGTGGGGAGAGAAACCAAAAGAAACCCCTGAGTGGGTAGAGATAACCGAGAGTAGAACTGGCATGGGGCAACAAGACAAAGAAAAGCCTGATGTGGGTGAAAGACCCGATGAGCCCAGAATGGGAAAAGAGCAAGAGTGGGAGACGAAGAGACAGAAAGAACCCCAGAGTGCGGGAAGGGGAAATATGAAAGTCGGCCCTAAGGGAGAAGGACTGTGAGACACACAACTGGGAAAAAGAACCAGAGAGATATGGCTGGAACCCCAGGACAGCCCTCCAGCTTTACACAAACTATACGTTTTGGATTGTGAACATAGGCAAGGGTCTATGGCAAAGGGACACAACGGTGGGGGCCAGGAGTCGGCAGCCATCCCTTTTGCCTTGGACAAATCCCCTTTTTTACGGCGCAAATAATCCATGAATCAGGGCCTCAAAGTCTGGTGATGTTCCCTTTTCCTGGTTGTGTGCACAACTGATTGACATGGTACAAAAACATTTATCACAGAAAGTTACGCTTGCACCGGTAAGTCATTTTGCACCCTGGCGCAGTTTAAATGACCAATAAAATAAGAAATTAAACAAACTAGTGGTTTGCAGGGCCCAAATGCCTGACTGTCCTCATTCAACCCGACAACCCATCGAGGAACCTCAGGTCAATTTGCAGCAGAGTCAAGAAAATCTACTTCACAGGCTAAAAGATGTGGAATGACCTCCCATGGAATTAAATTGGACCTCATTACGAGTTGGGAGGTATTACAGCAGTAAATTTACCAGAATATCGCACAACTGAATTACCGTTACTTTCACTTGATCTGATGGAATTACCACCGGATTATATGTGGCAGTGGCGGAGTTAATCCCCATTTGCTGAGAGTCTGTTGGACTCTATGGGGCATTTTTGGTGGAATTACAGCTGCCGGAATTACCATGGTGGTAATTCCACCGATTTTGACGCTTTTCAGCAGAAAGTGGGAGGATTTACCTCCAGCATGTTGCTGGAGGTAAACCCTTCACTCCAGGGCCTTACTCATAGTATTGCAGGCAGGAAATGTGGCAGTAATTCTGTGACCACCAATTTGTTTCCACACTTCCATAATTGTAATAAGTCCCAAATTGCTACTTTAAAATGCCCTTAAAAGCTGCCGAGACCGGCCAAAACATACATATTTCTTTAATGGCATGCTCCGGCCCACTGGAAGGTGATTTAGATCTGCTGTGAAAGAAACAGACACATTCCCTAGCTATCATTTCTTTTCAAAACACTCTTGTATTGTACCCTCTTAGTGTATCCACTGCAATGCTTTGCATCATAAAACTTCAATAAATAAGATAGTTTTCCTACATGGTGTCCAGGCAGGGCCGGCCTTAGGGACAGCCGCGAGCTGGGTGAATTGGCACCCCTCTTCCCCCGTGCGCCCCTGGTCAACAGGGGGCGGGGCCAGGTAGAGCCACTTTATTTCCTTTTATAAACATCCTTGCTCTGGCGAGGAGGTAATGATATGAATAGGATACATCAGCACCCTGTTGTTGTTGAATGCGCTTCACCGACGCGGGCGCATTTGGTAACAATGAGGCGCCTGTCACGCCTTCTGCCACTATGCCAGCTCGGGGGAGCCCTCGAAAGCTGGCGTGGTGGGGGGGCTAATGGCGCCTTTTGTTTTTTAAGGCGCCCGTGGTGGAGGGGCTCATTTGGTGACAAATGGGGTGCTGAGCACCCTATTGTCATAGAATGCACCCGCCCCTGCAGGCGCATTTAATAGCAACAGCCCGTCAGCTGCGCCTTCTCCCGCTGCGCCAGCTCGGGAGAGCCCTTGAAATACTCCCCTGAGCTGGCGTGTTGGGGGCTAATGGCGCCCTGGGGGGCATGGTGGCCCAGGCGGTCGCCCGGCGCGCCCCCCCGACACATGTTTATGGACTGAGAATGTGATACCCTGCTTCATCTTTTCTTAATTCTCTTCCATGGGAGCCTTTTAGGGACAGATTTATTTAAGAGGCTCTGCTCCGCCATTTCATGCTTTGTGGGAGTTGGCCAACAGACTGGCGATTTCTTGTGCTGCCAATTAGTGTAAATCCCTCCCACATGGCTGCTGCTGCTACCTCTGTAATTGTAAAGATTTTATGAAAGCATTGGAAGCTTTTTTGTTCACTTGATGCATTTAATTCTTCTTCAAAATCTACTGAGTGCGGTGAGCATGGTGCCCACCTCAGAAAACTTGAACATCTCAAAAATACACAATGTGAGCCTCAAAACTTAGCAGTCACAATCTCATGTTTCTAAAAATTATGATTTTGCAAAATAAATTATAATCTTAAAAAAAAAAAAAGTCATGCATAGAAAACCATAAACACGTGTAGTTTAAAGGGGGATGGATAGATGAGATTTTAGGATGTGGGGGACTGCATAGAAAGTCTAGTTCGGTGGTCGAATTGTACAAAAATAAGAAATGGAACTATGATCCCTGCAGGTCCGCTCCCCACAAAACCCATTTCCACGTGCAACACAAACCCCATAGCTGTGTCCTGCGTTCCCTTCATTTCACCCCCACCGCTGTGCAAAGGCTGAAAGAAACCCAGTGAAGGAAAATGCTAAATGCATTTTACACCCCCCCATCACCTTCATTCGTTGTTCCCCAAAGCGTGCAGCTTTACGGACCCCCGCTTTCTAATTACCCACCATTCGCACATCTTAAAGGGTATGCTAAAGATTAAAGCCATTCCTCCCATCTACCCATTAACTGCATGCACAGCTGTGCCTGCAGTAGTCTCACGTTAAGCTGCTTGAATGCAAAAGAAAAATATGAATTACGGCACGAGCAGGGCTATGATGAAGCTTAGGAATGGGCTTGGTCCTAAGCAGGCCACTGAAAAAATAACAGTAACAGAACAGTTCTCCGGTAGCCCACCGTGATGTGAGGTTGGAGCTGATCTAGCAGGTCCCAGGTTCAAATCCCCAAGGTGAACACACGCAACAAATGTAAGCTTCAACTTGCTCCTGCACTTTTATTTTGAAATACAAACTAATACTTACTAAAAACAAGGTTTAGGTACTCAATAAAACTGGTTGAGCATTCTTTAATCTATATTTTGAAAATCAAGACTTTGACACAGTGCATGAGAGGTTCACAATACGTGTGTTTGAAATTTGAATATCAAATCATGATGAGATGTTTACAAAGGTGCACATTGACATGAATCCTCACACCTTGGAACTCTGTCTGGTCGCAACCTATATTACAGAAACATAATTTAAACATTTCGCTTTCAGGATCTATGATTCGTTTATTGCGCAGACAAAACTATGCTCGCAACAACAGATAGCGTGCAAAGTGGGATGGCCACATTACGGAATAGTCACATGGAATCAGGTGATGTTTTCCAAATGTGCAGCTTTGTGCGGACATTGAAGCATCTTGCTTTGCTCTTCCTGGACAGACTGGTCTATTGAACACTCTGGTCAAGACTGAACACATTCTCTGGTTATATACTTTGGAAGCCTTAGTTTTACATCTTAATCTACGGAGAAAGGCTATTTCAATACATTAGTATTAATTTCCAAATGCCTTTCAAGACAAAAAAGGTGACATCATAAAATTCAGACTTTACTAAGAAATTTCCTATGAACACCTTTTTTGCTATTAGATTACTGAATTAGGAGATCTTCGTTTGGCATTTAAGGCGACTCCTGATGAGCCACCCACAGAGGGCACCGTGTGTTTGTCTGCCCAACCAAAGAGTAATGATAGAGAAAAACTTGCCGCAAAATGAAAATTAATGAATAGTTAGTATTTATTGACATTTCAGAAATCTGCTTTCAAAATTTTAGATGGTGAAAATATTAACTTTCAAATTTGCGATGTCTAACTTTACCACACTTCAGATCCCTAAATCCCACTCGCTGGCACCAACCTCTGCGCCATCAACTTTGTCCTGCCCTGGATTCCTCAGAATTCCATCTCTCCCTGGCCCAGTCATCTTGTGAACACTTGCAACTCTTGCGTGGGCTGTTCCTAGCTCCAGCCCCTACACTCACTACCCCATGACTTGTTGGTGGCTACGGGTGGAGGCTGCCGCACCGCTCTGACTGCAATCATGACCTTGTAATTACCACTCACCTCCTCTTTCAGGACACATCACTGGACTTTTGTTCAGGATCCTTCATTCTGGGATGTATTTCCTGCCCTTATCTCCATGTGAATGACTTTCCTTCATCACCACAGCACTCTTATTAAGGGACTCAGACTACAGAAAGATGTCTTGGTTCTGTACCTTTGCGAATTACCCATCACACTTGCTCCACACCTAAATCTCTCCCTTTCATTTATCCCCAACCTAAAATAATAATTATACCCTCCACATAAGCTTTTACCCCAGAAGGATTGTGTTACAAAAAAAAAAACCTTAGCCCACACGATCAAACCGTTCAAAAAATGCTTTCAAGAAGGATTCTGGGATGGGTGAGGGACAAGGTCTTGAGCATAAGGATCACGAGGGCAGAAGAGCAAGTCAGGATGTCATACGAGTCAAACACATGTGAGGTGGGTGCACAATGCTAAGCCAATTTATGAATATTTCATTTTGCAATTGGTCACTGATAAGGTATTATGTGATATCATTAGTGATTTGACATATTATTGTTAACGTCATATCTGATGTCTATCATCAGATGTCAGGGGTGAGGTCATGAGATGCACTTGAGGAATTTGGGCTGAGTAGCTAGCCCTGACAAGTAGCCATCCTGTGGCCAAGGCGGACACCTGTGTGAGGGAATATAGTAGTCCTGTTAAACAATTTTGAAGAAAACGCAAACCCCAGGAATTTTCGGTGGTATGAAGTCCCTTGAACTTTTTCCATGACTTGCCAGAATGAATAGCAAGTCTGAGCCGGAACAGGCCGGAAGAGGAGAGCACCTGGCCACAACCCTGCAGGGCACTACATGCCCACTGCACTCAGGGACTTGGCCAATCAACAGGAGGTCTGTGTGGGGGGGGGGAGTCTGTGGGGGGATGTTGTCTGCTACTGTGCCCTATTGGGCATTTTAAAAAGTATTTTTTCTATTTCTGGCTGGAACAGTGCTGCCCAACCTAGAAATATTGTGTTTCTATTTCTAGAGTGGGCAAGTCCAAGAAACAGTGGCCCTGAGGCAACAGAGGCAGGATAGAGGCCCTGGACTGCCCTGGTAATAACCTGACTACTGAATGTTGCATCATTGCGCTGTTCTTTGGGGACATTCCACAGGCGTCACAAAAAACTTGTAAGACCACGAAATCCATAACAAATTCAAAGTTTTGAAAACTATTGTTATTCCAGTGAATTATCTGTGTGAGCATGAATAGATAACTAGACAGGGATGTTTGCTTACACGGTAAGGTCACCCACGACCACTGAGAATAAAGCTATCTCTAGCTCCTCATCAGTTATGGGATCAACAAGCACTATAACCATTCAGAAATTCCTCGTTAACTTTGAAACATGAGCTCCATTTTTCAGAGAAGCGCACTCGTCTTAACTCCCTGGCATTTCACTGTGAGATCTGCTTGCAAACCACTCTGACCATTTGTAGGGGTGAAACAAGAAAGCAGGATATGTATTAGCCTACTTGCCTTCTGTCTAATCCTTGCTCCGTTGATTTACCGCCTGCCCCGTTCTTTCCTTTTTCTGCAATATTGAATCCAACTTTTGTAAATCCTTTTGGCTCACTAGTCACAGACATGTGCTAATTTAATCCCTTCGACCCATTATTCTGAATGTTTCACATGTACAATACACACATTTACACACAAGGATTCTAGCAAATATGGTTTTCTCCTACAAGATAACTTTGTTGACCTCTATCCATTGAATTTCCGATGTAGATTGCCTACTACACAGAAATGTAAATTGCGCAAGATATCAACTAGGGTTCTTAAGGACTTTGGAATGTTTTCTTCAGCTCCTCTGGCTCCTCGCCGTGTTTGAAGACGCTTACGGTCACCTGTCCTGTTTCTGACCCATATTTGTTCTTGACAAAGATGCTGTATTTCCCCGAGTCTTCGCTGCAGACCTTCTCGATAGTGATGGTGACCACCGTGCCCTTCACATCCAGTTTGTAGCGATCCTTGAAGCTAATTTCCCTTTCGTTCTTCAACCATGCGACTTCCGGCATGGGGTCCCCGGATATGATGCATGTCAAACACAGGGTCTGTAAGAAACAGTACACATTGGCAAATGGATACTCAACTAAATCATGCAGCCAGCTATGTTCATCGCAAGGATATGGATAAAGAACCAAATGCAAGAGAATCTAAGTCCATGACTTAATACTCGGTGGGTATCTAGAGTTCCCCTCTCAAGGAGACATGAACCGTTCAAGGATTTCCTCATGTTCAGCGAGGATGAGTTCACAGAAACCATCCTCGCCAAATATGGGTGAACGGAACTATGGGTCTGTGATGGCTGATGCGTCTGTGCACCAAACACACAGACGAAGAACTTCTATGATCAGCGTACGATGCACAGACAGAGGAAGTGAGGTGAGGAGAGCAAGGGGGCGGGGTGGGCGAGTGAGTTTAGAAGACAGAAGAAGGGCTTGGTGACAGCATGGGGTCATGGGGAAGAGCCCACCATTGATGACATAGAAGCGAGTGGCACAGGGCTGGGGGAGAGGGTGCGTGACAGAAGATGGGGTAGGGATATGGAGAGGGGATGGGGATTATGGTGACACAGCGGGGTTGAGGATGAACTCCCCATTACAGAGCAGAGGATTGGTGGGAGAAGAGGTAGATCGGGGGAGTTAAGATTCAGGGGGGTTAGAGGGAGCGGTGTTCGGTGAGTGCGATTCCGTACAGTCAAATTCGTAAAGTAAGTGATTTGGTGAGAAGGGAGTCGACATGCACATACAGATCCCTGTACATATTGGTTACGGTATTGGTATGAGTAATACACCAACAATGGATTTCTAAAGTCTAATGTTATAAAATTGAATTTTCAGTGATACCCCTTGGTCAGGACTTCTTGCAAACATTTAATGACCTGAGAAAATGTGAAACTAATAACTAATAAAAAACAACAGAGTACCCATGCACATCGTGAAGTTCTCTGTCCCAATATTGGCAAGCCCAATCCTTAGCAATATTACTACAGAGGTCTTCTCTTATATTCCTAGCAACATGGAAAGTGCACCTTTAAGGGCCTGTTCACAAAGCTCTTTCAACTTGCATCTGTGGAATAGTCAGAGTTTACACATACGTAAGTTATGCCTCATTCACGACCGGTGAATTTGTATTCCGTATAACACGTGTGACTAATGCAACTGTGAATGCATGCAAAGAGCATGCATAACTTGCAACCAGGTAGGCGAAAGGGCGCATTGCAAGAGTTATGTCTGAGAGTGGGCACGCGACGACACTGCCATTGTTGACGTACACCAACGTCCAAGGCTATTTACCAAATGACTTTCCCACAATTAGAGGCACAACTATCTCATGTAATCCATTCATTCAAATGTTCTTAGGCGAAGGCTTTAGCGAATGAGCCTGCAGCATGATATCAAACTTTCCTAGACATCATGCTTAACAAGGAGAATGGGGAAGGCACGAGAAGACCAGCTCTCTGGGCTAACACGTGCTAATATACTAAAAGGATGGATTTATTGTAGCTTTCTTGTTCTTTTTGTAATCCTCTAGTGAACAATCTTCGCCAATTCGCTAATCTCCGGTTAAAAGTTACCGCAGGGGAGATTCTAATGTATCAATCATTTCCTTTTTTTTTTTTACATTGTATGTTTTGCCTCTTTTTTATGAGGACACCACCCCTATTATAGATGAAGCAGGACATAGACCTGTTCTTTCTTTGGAGAAGGATGTGTAGTGCAACAACAGGCCTACTCATTTAGCAGGAAGCCTTTTTAGATGTGCGTTCGCTGGAGAGGTTGATGTAATGTGGCCCCATAGTTGGGGTACATTAGGGACCACCTCTGCTATTTGGGTTGGAAGCGGCCTGGCTGGCTGCTGGTCCCATTACCAAACCCTTTTTGAGTTTGGTCACAGTCCGGGATTTCTATCGAGATTTTAAACAAGAGGATTTTGATGCTAAATCTGCCTAAAGCCATCTGGTGCTGGTCTATTTCAGGGTCAAAGTGAATGCTGGCCTGGACACATATTTGGAGGAAACATTGCCACTGGCTGCCTGGCAGTTGTACAAAACCACTAGCTTTAGCTTTGACCCCTCTTCTGAGTCTGACAGGGCTGTGGGCAAGGAAAGCGGAGGAGGACCGCTGGTGTCACTGCCCTCTTGCTGGATAGCAATGAGTAAGTACTCTTCCCTTCTCTTTCCTCTTTGTAGTGATCTTACTCCAGGGTCGGACTGGCCCATAGGGCAAGAGGCCCACGGCCGAACCAAAAACGTAAAATGCTGGCATGAACCTGCTTTTTTGGTCAAAGTGGGCCAGTTTGATGAGTTACTTCACTGCGGCTAGTGGTTTAACCAGTGTTTCTGAATAAATATTCTCTAAAATACACAATTTGCATCATATTTTATCAACAAGCACCCACCAGGGTACTATTCAAACAGTGTCACAAAAGGAATGAATAGCCATTTGCAACTGTGGCCCACTTTTTTCAATGGTGCCCGAGACAATGTTATGGGCCAGTCGACCCTGTCTTCCTCCAATCTGGTTCAAGCTGGTGTACGACAAGGTGTATACATTTTGTCTTAACTACATTTCTGCTCCTATCACAGTCCACTTATGCCTCAGAAGTTGTCTGTGCTAAACGCCAATTCATAAGAACACCAGTACTGCAAGTGCGTACGGGGTGTAGATAATTGGATATTGTGTCTTTCTAGAATACCTATTTACCACTGTAGAGTTTAATGATTTTCTTTATGTCTTTATGATTTGTTTTGTGGTTTTATAATTTTCTTTTAATCTTTTAAACACTGTGCCAATATATGAAAAGTTTCAATGGATTCCTAATTGACTCTATAAAAATAATGACTTATTGAATTTATTTTCCCATTGGCTCTTATCTTGCCGCCATCCCCATCCATACACTCCAAACTCCACGGCATGCGTTACCATCAGTGGTACTTTAAGGAAACCACTGAAAACTAAAAGCTTTTGATATCCGTTAATTTCTGTCTTTTCTTCCCATAGTTATGCCAGGCGATATGTTGCAAAACACTATTTTGTATTTGTGTGATAGCATAACTCAATCTCTCACTCCTGTATTCAAGTCATGTCTATATCCAAATATGAACAGAGATGGATCTTTAGTATTTTCACCCATTTTTAAAAGACGGTCACACTCCTCCTGGGAAAATTTCAACCTTACTTATTAATTGGCTTTAAAATGCTAACATAACTATTTCAATTAAAAACATGTGAATTGGCATTAAAAGATATTCAGGGCTTATTAGGTTGAATGTCCCTATGTAAATAATTTACATGTTATATGCTGTAATGGTAGGAATCCAATTAGTTGAAATAATACAGTTACAGTGAGGGTTAGTAAGAATGGATGGGTTTTGATTAGTCAATGAATTTTCTTTGCATTTTGGTATATTTATTGTTTGATTATTTATGCACTTGCCGTAGACGTCTATCGACTCTACTGTTGCAAATTATCATTATAATTGTGTACAGGATTTTGTGAAAGCAAAGTAATAAGTGTAGTGTATGATAATATAAGTATTTGTGACCAAATGGAGATGGATGTTATGTGGTATACACCGACTTGTTGTTGTTAGTGAATGTGTTGGGGAATAGGATTGAATGAGACATGTGGGCACATTTATTTTTAATATAGATTCAAAAAATGGCTGAAACGTGTTTATGCAACATAATGGTCGCACTTCATCCACACAGACCATTCACTGTTACAATACCTTGTCTTCCATGATTGTTGCTACATCTGGGAGACCCCGAACAACTCTGGCACGATCTGGAGAAACAAAAGGTAAGAAAGTACATTTTTGAATAAAGAATATTTGACCAATTTCTATTGCGAGTATATACAATGAAAAAGGTGTCTTGGAAACACATCTCTGTAAATGTACACTGCTGTAAGGCAGTTTTATTTTCTTATATGCTCTGGGTATCCACCAATAGAGACCAAAAGGCTACTCTTGTATCTGATAGAAACTGTACAAGTGCCTTCTCTTTCCAAATGACATCCCCACTCCGACATAGCTTATAATGCAATTTTACAAAATACCTATCTACCATGAGGTTGCTCTTTGTAGTATAATCTGAGCAATTATTATTTGTTAAACATTAGCTTGCATCAACTTTGTATATTAAAGAAAATCAAAATCACAAATGCACTTACTCTTTTCTGCAATGGCTGCTTGTCTGAAAATGATAAAATGATAGAGTTAGGACATTACATATTTGCTTATTGAACAACATGACTATCTATTATTTATGATGCTCAGGGCCTATGGATGACAAAAAGAGGTAATTGCTGTGTAGGAATTGGCCTACATTATTAAAGTGATTCGGTGAATGAGCAGATAGCTTTGTCAGTGCAATGTCCTATATTTCTGAAATAGAACACAGACCACTTAGCCAAGAAGATTTCTTTCGCTTTGGGCTAGAGTCCCGCATAATTGGTCAGCTGGCCGTTTTCACATGCCCCATTACATAAATAGTGCTCTATGTATTGCAATTTTGAGCAAATATTTGGACCTGGACAAAACTGATCCGATTAAATACATATCGCACCAATCCAATATTACGCAAAATGTGTGTTTTAAGGGAACAGATCTCCTGCAAGGAAATGTACACTCCCATCAAATATACCACATGCACACATTTTGGGAATCTGCATGCATCTTTCTACATTTCTCATAACATTGAACAAAACTTACTTTAGTCTCTGGTATTCCGCCATTGCATCGTCAAAAACTATTAAAAGAGAAGAAGTAACTTTATTATGTTTCTGACATTTCTCTATTACATTCTATGATCTGAATGCCGCGACAATGGTGACATGCACGGTTATGGGTGAAAGGATCGAATACAAAGGATCGAAATGCAATACACCCCAAAACCCTCGTTTTTAGGCCAAAAACCATTGATTTTACCTATACCAAACCCCCCCCAAAAAAGTACATTAAAAAAGGCATTCAGTCTTTTATTTCCAATCCTTTTGACTCAAATGTATTGCATTCGATCCTCTTGTTTTTGAATGAATGACTGGACACCGACATGCACACCTAGCTATCTCTAGTTTATGCAGCAGATCTTGTGCAGTCAAGTATCTACTTTTATCTGTGCCTCCACCTATTAGGTTGCAGTGCCACCTAACAATGAAAGGGCACGCTTGCAAACATTTCTCAAAGACACCCATAGACTTTTAAATACATAGATTACTTGGTTTAATGTTGAGACAACGTGCAGTGTATAAAGGTCTTTTACCTAAGTATGACTGATCACCTGTGCTTCTTTCTTTTTCTGGTCATATCTTTGCCTTTTCTCTTAAAATGTATGATATTGTTTACTGTACTCTCTTTGAAGAGACAATGTAGAGGTGCTTTTTACAGTAGAAGCCTAAAAATTGAATGCACTTTCCACTAGCTTCTGCCAACCTACCAGGATGAGAGGGTGGCCAACTAGTATGCCTAGAACTCCTCTGCCCAAGGCTTCATCCCTTTGGATTGACAGGTTACTCCCTCCATCTTTCTTTATTCTTTTCTGCTACTTCCTTTTTTGCCCCCTTTCAATGTCTACCAGCTCAGCTTCACCTTCTTGTACTTCTCTGCTCAAAATGTCAATTTCTCAATTACAATTTCTACAAACGATAGGTCACTCTCTTACTTTTCTCCGTCCTTTTGTAATCAACTCAGAAATGGCTACTCTTTTTTCCACTACCCACCCTTTTTGTCACCTACTTCAACCCTCTTGGCCACATTTCTCTCCCATTCTTCAATTTCAAAGACTCTATATTCTCTCCCATCATCTGCAGCCCTTTTAATACTATTCCCAAAACTCTCCAAATTTCATCTCTTTCTCGTATCTTCTCAAACTGTTTATATACCATCTACACTCCCTTGAGCACCAGCCACTCCCTTTCTATTCTGAGCCATAATAACCTCAATGACTCTTTTACCTTCTTTACCGATTTGGGCCCTTTCTTTGTTTCTCTGAGCAGCTCCCTCCTTCTTATCACTTTCACCCTCTACTTCTTTGCTCATTTTAGCACCACCCTACTGTTAGACTGAAGTTGTTCTAGGGTTCTACCAGCTGCTCCACTCCTCTGGGCACCTTCTCCACCCCTCATGGAATTATCTTCTTTTTCAATAGTTTCACAGTCTTTGGACACAAATCTCCCACTCCTAAAGAGTTGCTGCAGCTGTATAGGATATTTGTCTTGATGCTCACCTACGTCCCACCTCAATATCGCAGGTCTTTATCTAGATCGTATTCCTCCTGGTGTTGCCTCACCTAGCTCTCTGGGCCTCTCCACTAGCCTCCCAGGTCTTTGCACCCCATGCACTCCAGCTTCTTGATTCTTTGTCAGCCTGTCCTCACCCAGCCACCTGTATAGCACCACCAGTCCCATCGGTCTTCCTTAATCTCCTGCCCTCGCTCTTAACCTTCTCCAAACGGACTCCTGACACCACTCTCCCATCTCCACCTCCAACCTCAAACACCCACATTGGCAGACTGAGCTTGTGGGTTTTTATAGGGATTTGGCCCGTCTTCCAGTCTCTGGTAATAAGTACTCAGGTGCTGGGATAGGGATTGGCTGTTAGGCTTCATCCCCAAGGATGGTTTACAGCCATGGTGTGAGACTTGGGATTGGCCGATTTCTCACTTTGAAAGAGCATTCCTTTGCCTGCCACACCGTGGCCTTTCTTTCCAGGCTGCCCCTAGGAAAAGTGACCTCCCGTGTGCCTCTTCAGTCAGCTGGTGTAGGTACTGTTTGGTGGGTCTCATCCAGAGGCGTCACTATGGGGGAATATGGAGGGCTATAGCCCAAGGCCTTTTGGTTGTAGCCCCGGATAGAAACTCAGGGGCTACAACCAAAAGGCTAGCTAGCCTCGAGTCGCGACAGTCCCGACTTTAGCGTAGCCCCGGATCTTTTGTAAACCTATCAACATCCCTAGTTTCATCTATGAGGATGGTTTGCAGTTCTGATGTGGGTCTTGGGAAGTGGAGTAACTTTGCTGACAATGTTGGAGGGGGACATGACATCTGAAGAAAAGGTGCCCCAGCCAAATGAATGGGGACAAAATGGTGTGCCATGAAAGTTGGGGGGGACAAACACCCCTGTCCTCCCCTAATATGACGCCCATGGTCTTGGGACTGGCTAGTTTCTCTTGTTGGGTGGTGATCACTCTGGTTGGCATGCCCTGACATTGCCTTGGGATGAACTCCCTTAGCCTCTCTGTCCTTAACAGCATGTGTGGAGTCCTAGTGCCATGAATGGCTGGCTGTCTAACGAGTTATCCGTCCTAATTGAGCACCCTCTCTTTCCCTCTGTAGATTTATATGGGGTTTCTGCATCTGTGCAAGGGGAGTAGCATGTACAGGTGCTGCTGGTTCTGAAGGACTAACATTCATCGATTCCAATAAAATCGGCAGGAGCGCCTGTGCTGGCAATGGGACTATCTCCCGCACTGAGACAGGCACCAAGCGGGGGTGACCAGGGGACCTTCCTTTTACCTCTCCTAGGCCCATCATCTGCAAGCTTGCAGCAACTCCCTGCTTCCTTGATCACCCCAATGAAGGTCCCTGGTGTGAGGCTGGACCCTTCGCCATACCATATTCATTGATGAGTGCTCTATTTCTTAACCAATCTTCATTAGCACTCGGGCGGGGGGAGCCAGCCAATCAGATGGCGAGGAACACAGACTTGAACCTCCAGTACAAGCCCACGTTCAAAGCTGCCTGATGGCCGGCTCCCCCGCCGCCATCTTCCCCGCACCCTCCGGTCCATTTATAATTGTATTTTTTCCCTATACCCCCTACTTTACTTATTTCGGCAGCGGCAGTTGCCGCCGCATCTGCTCCTTCCCTTCACCTCCCACATGCTGGCATGGAAAGGGAAGAGGGGCTCCGTACGGAGATATACCATCAGAGGTATTTTTTACTGCTACATGTCAATTCCTCACCACTGTTTGTGGTCATGTCACTGCAAAAAATGATGAAAAATATCAATTCCACCGCCAGCATATTTACCTCTAGCAGTAATTTACACCGATGTAATTTACCTGCAAGTATTTACATTCTGTGCTAAATTACCCACGGCAATAAAGCCATACAACCGGCAGTGATACTGCATACCAATGTTACCAACGTTTCTCACCCGGCGGAGTGGCGATAGTCATAGCCATAACTCACCTGCATCTGTATTTCTTAGGCAAGGGGGCGGGGGCTGAGGTCTGAGAACTTGCTCTGGTGCTTTCAGTGTATGTGCTACTGAAATAAACTAGACAGCTCACCTTGCCCAGACAGGTCGATGGTGCGTTTGTGAATATCTTTCCCATCAAATAGTTCCAAGGCATATTTCCCCTTATCAGCCTCCGTAGGATTCAGTATAAGCATCCAGACCTGGTTCATCGTACTTCCAGACTTCAAGCGGTCGGTGCTGGCCAGCTTCTTGTCTCTAAAAAAAAGGTACAGAGCTTTTTTAATGGTGGTTAGGGATGTGCTTTAAGTTCACATTTATATAATAGTCCCAGAGGCCTTGGACTGTACCAGAGGATAACGACCTGTATCTCAGGGGAACAAACTTCAGAAAAAGAAGGGCCTTTCAAGTAGACCCTCAGTGTTGTTAGTATTCTGTACAGCCCATAGACCAGGGGGGTTATACAATTAGCACCCCTAGAGAGTGGTTTCCCAATCCTTTGGTGTGTTTTCATTTATAAAAAAAACAACCATGGCGAATGAATATGTTTTCATGACTGGACACAATCCCAATTCAAAATGGCCACTGCGAGAAATGAAACATGAGCTACAAGGAAGAGCTGACTTTCTTTTTCTTTGGCGTCCGAGGACAGCGGAGTGGGCATGGGCCTAGAAGCGGAAAGGATGGCAATCGGTAAAGGGTGAGCACAGATTAAACTCATCTTTATTAAACAAATCGACAGCAGGAGGGTCAATAGTTGGCGGAGGGGGTCAGAAGCCAACTGTTTGCTCTGAACGAACGTGGGCATGTATTGGAAAAACTAGTCCATGGAATCAGAAGCATGATGGCATGTATCACCCACCACAGATACTAATAGCAAATCAATCAACAGTCTTATATTTCACAGTGTTGAGAATACATATCTGGGGCAAGTAGTGTTGGATGTTCTTCTGGTGGGGGTGGCACAGCTCCAAATGATGGGGCGAGTGACAGTAGTGGTCACTGATGTAACTATGAAAACGCTGCTGTGACAACAGTTCTTCTCAAAGACCTTTCTGCTTTTCTCAAGCCTTTTTTTCTCTTCAGGTGTTGTGTGAAAACATAGGGCCTCATTACGACCCTGGCGGCCGCGGTATGAAAGGTGCCGCTAAGGTCCCGGCACCGTTCATACCGGGCCGCCACATTATGAGTTTGCTCGCGGGTGGCGGTATGCACGTCTGGTCTGGCCAGACGTGCATACCGGCACCCGCAAGCAGACCAGGATGCTAACAAGGGACCCATAATTAACGGGTCCCTTGTTAGCATTCTCCCCTTTCCCATTGAGCCTTATAGGGGCTCAAATGGGAATGGGGACGTACCAGGTCCAGGCCCCGAAAATGGGAATTACCGGGCGTGCAAAAGTCAGAATGGCCGGGTAATTCCTTTTTTTCGGGACTCGGACACGAGTTTGGAGGTAGCCATGCCGGTAATGACAGCATGGCTACCTCCAAACTCGTAATGAGGCTCATAGAGTATGTCAAGAAAGTAGTCAGAATCCGATGAAGCCATCAAGGATGCACAAAAGAATTGTTTGGATCACACAAAAGGCTAAAAAAAAAAAGATATTCCAATTAAAAAAAATATCAAAAACACCTCTAGAGGATCCCCACTTTCCCTATGCAAAGAAATGATATCCATAGACCTGGGTATATTTGATCTGCCACTTATAAAGCGCAACGTCCACCCGAGGGCACCTTGGCGCTGAAAAGCCAACTGAAGGAAAGGCAGCAGAAATCACAATTTTTTCAAAAATAAATGTTTTTGGAGAAAGTCAAAACAAAAGATGGTTTTCTGTTGCATCAAGTGAGTCCCAGAGTTTAGCAGCTCTGTCATGCAGGTGAAAAAAATTGACCCGAGTTACAGCTCTAGCCATTGAATTCTCAAGCAATGTATCAAGTACAGTAGCTGAGCTAAACATAGGGCATTACAATAGTCAATAGAACTCAGAACTAATGAAGCTACTAAAGGCACATGCAACTAAGATGGTAGAAAATGCAGGGACCTTTCACAGCACTTTAAGTTTAAAGTGCCCTGCTTGACATATGGAAGCAGGATGTGCCTTCATCGATAGAGAAGCGAATAACTTGACACCTGAGTATTTCACCACTAAAAATGGGTTGGGAAAAGAACCAAGGACAGAAGGCCAAAAGGCAGGGTTCAGAGGGATGAAGCTGAGGGAGGGCCAATCACCAAAACCTATGTCTTGTCCTCATTCAATTCAAGCCAGTTGTTGCTCACCCAACAACCCACCGCCTCCAAGCAACTCTTCATCTGAAACACAGTATCAGGCTGAGATAGATTGAGCCAAACGATAATCTGTGTATCATCAGCGTATGAGTAGCACTGGAGGTCATGGGAGTGGATGAGTCCAACCGAAGGTTGAATATAAACATTAAACAGAATTGGTGGACCCCACATGACAAAGGTGTAGGCTCAGAGTGAAAGGTGTCAAGAGAAAGAGATAGAGTACGGTCAGTAAGAAATGAATGAAACCAAGATAACACTTTACCAGAGAGACCTGCCCCAGCTACTCGGTCGAGCAGGATGGAGTGGAATACGGTGTGTGAAATGCAGCTGGCAAAGCTAATAGTATCAGTGAAGCCACTCCACCCTGAACACGGTGCCGAGCCAAATCATCAACCACTGAGACCAACACACTGTCAGTACCGCACAAAAAAACAATAAAAAAAAGTAGCATGAAAATTAACAAAACACAGGAGGCTGCCACGCTGTACCTGTTGGGATCACCTGCAACAGCAATGCAAGAACAAAAGACCCACAACCGCCAATCCATCGGTTCCTGCCTGATTTGCAGAGAAAACAGACTGCGCGCAGTAAGTGCGCGCAAGTAAGAAAAGAGACATGCAGTGCTTACTGGGCATGAGACTGCAGAGCACTGGCCTGAACTACAACGGATATCTTGTCCAGGTAGAAGGAAATACTCCTAAATGGTCTTCTATGTTGACATTTTAGTTGCTCTCTGACCTCTTGTACACACTTCTCCATGCCCTTCTACAGATCACAGTAGGATTTTGGCGATGTCACCGGCTATGTCACCATTAATAAATATCTCTATGCTTCTCATACAGTATATTTAAGTTTCTTAAGAAATAATGTTGATTCTGGTTTGTCTAGACCTCAGAATTATAAGCTAGAGATATTGAGGCTATTTCATTGATACTAGTCTTACAAAATGACTGCAGCCTGGAAGAGCCTTGAACAAAATTCTATCTGTTTTTGACATTAATCCATCAAATACAGTCCTTACTGATGATCTATGTTATTTCATCGCAGAGATTTCCTTGAATCCCATTTCACCGTAATTTCTTTACCGCATATAACACCAAGGGGGAACACCCCTCCTCAATCCCCCCCCCCACCTTGACACACACCCACCTTTCTAAATAACTAAACCCAGCACTCATAGACATATCTGTGGTAAAATGTAAAATACTTACAGTGAAATGGGATGCATTGAAACTGGCCTGCAAGGCAAAGGGCTAATTCCCCATCTAACCAAACACCTTCCTCACATTTCATGCCTTTCTTGGGCCCTGTCAAGCTCACATATTCATTATTCCATTTAGTTAACACTGATTTGGAAAAACTGGAAATGAGTCTAGCATTGAGTCAACATACACACAATTTGCTCTTTGAAAACAGAAAAACATTAGGTAAAGTAGCAGTCAACCAAGACATCATTATCAATGAAGGTGATAAGGTGGGGGGATAGTCATTTTGAAATTGATAGCTTTGTAGACCAAAAGAGGGGTCATTACCATGGTATAATCACCCATCCAAAAATTATGACCCAAGGTAAAGCTGAGGGCTATAAGTTGGGGAAGGGCCATTATCCCCTCACAAGAACTAAAAGGCTATTAGTGTCATGGCTCACCCTCACCCTACTGTCCTTTTGCAGCATTTCCCTGGCCGCAGCTGGAGCGACTGCCCGGGCTGGTGGCTTGGTGGGAAGCAGGCGCACCCCTGACTCTGCGGCGCTCGCCGCAATGCTATCATGGGAGCAGCCATGTCGAACGCTGTGCGCACGCATGGAGAGCTAGCGGTTGGTATCCCCACATGTGTGTTTTGCAGAGCTTGGGTCGTTGTCCGTGGCAGCACTGATGGAGACAAGGAGCCTCTGCTTCATGGCGGCTGGCATAAAAACAGACGTGCTGAGCTGCTCAGCGTGTCGCAATCCTTTTCTACCTCCTAAGGTGACGCTGCCTGTTTCCTTTGTGTTTCAGACTGTCTGACTATTCTGTGCCCTGTTTCCCCTTGCTCCCTGTCTCTGTTCTTCCTTCTTGGCTCCTTCCTCTTGTTCTGAGGCTCTTCCCTGCTACCCCTTCTTGGCCTCCACTGTTGCCAGCTTTGCCTGGTGCTTCTCTGCTTTATCATCTAGTGGCAATGTGCCACATCTATCAGGGGTGGCACCATTCTTTGTGTTGTTTGGAGAGTTTCTGTCTCTCCAGGTCAATGTTATATTCCTGACCAGGGGGGAGAGAGGCCCTACCTCATTGCTTGCTGACCATACCAGACGGGGAAGGTCTCATTGTGGAGACAATGGACGGCCTCCAGTCCTGGATAACAGGTACAAAAGTGCAGCGACGGATGCAGCTAGATCACATAGCGGTAACAGCAATGTAGGTTCTGGAGTTGTCGTGTTCAAGTAAAAAATGTTAGTTTAAGAGTGAGTAAAGTAAATACACAAAACGGGTTAGTAAATTAAATGTTGTTATATTATTTAATATTGAATTAACAAGGATGCCTTTTAATTCAAAAGTGGGCTGGACTGGAATCATTTGAGCATGAGCCTGCATTAGATGTAATGTAAAAGTGTAAAAAGTTAATGATTTTACTATAGGAAAGTGAAAGCACTGTTTCTTTCACTTTGGTGTGTTAAATTGTGGGGTCTTGTTGAAAGAAATCTTGACCAGAAATTGCACTGCTGTTTCTTGAATGTAGCAAAAGAATTCTGTTGTTTCACTGTCCGCATGTGAAGTCAAAATGTTTAGCATGCATATACTTATTGATATTGATATTTTATTTCTATCGCGCTCGTACACAAGTGTTTCAGAGCGCGACAAGGCAAGGGAGGGGAACAGGGTAGTACTAAACAGCGATCTTACTAGGTCCAGTGACATTGAGAACGCGCAAGTGCATGGGATAGGGGAGGGAAAAAGTGCATGGAAGGGGGGAGAGGTGGAAAGTGCGAAGCAGAGGAGAAACAGATAAATAGCAATAAATAAATAATAAATATAATAAGATATTGGCTGCATTGTGAAGATCCTGATCGGCTGAGAGGCTGTCAATACCCACCTCCATGTACTAATAAGGATCAGTTACAGAGACAATGTCAACATCAGAAGGGGTAGCAAATCCCAGAGGGACCTTTAAGTCGTCTCTTTTTGATTGCCTAATGATGGTGCTAGTAAAATGTTCTGGCAAAAGAAGAGGTGGACTTCATTGACAAACACCCAATGTACTTATTCTATAAATTGACCAAAGATCCATAATCCCCACAGGCCAGTGGGGGAACGTCCAATAATATCAGGAACTGGACATTGGACAGAGAATCTTTCCCAGTTACTGGATAGTTTGCTACCACAGTTGGTACACATCCCTACCCTCTTTATTCAGAATCACAAAGCATGTATTATCTAGATTAGAGAATACTACCTGGGCGGAATCTTCGTTTTGGGTTACAATGAATGTCTCATCCCTGTATACCTCAATCTTCCATGAACCTGGCCTTTGAGCCAAAGCAAATTTTCTTTCTACTAGTTCAGTTCGTTTTCTGAAATATAACAAAATGTTTACCCAACATATAAGGGATAGACAGCTTGGTGTATGTCTTTGTCTCAATATGAGTTGCATGCCTATATGGTATGTTGCTGTTCTTTTGCCTTTCATCCTTTCAATTTTCTCCTTTTTTGTTTGTGCAATTATTTGATAGTTTTCCAATTGCTCCTGATGGTACTCTGTTTCAACCTCATTTTGGGTACAAGGCCTTTATTATAGTCAAGTAGCATCACCATCATATAAATTTTTATTATATATCCCATAAATTCATTGAATATGATGAGCTCTATTTCCTAGGCCTATCATATATGCTGAAGACCTGAAGTGTCATTTTCTTGTTAATGTCTACAAAGATGGCAACTAGATTTTTCCACCAACATAAAGTTGGTTTAACATTGCAACATACTTTCCACCCTTCCTGTAAAGACACATTGGCCCTCATTACAACACTGGCGCTAAACCATGACGCTATCAGCACCATGGTTGGTGCCGGTGTTGTAACGAGTCCGTCATGGTGAAATGGGGAAATACCGCCCCATTCCAAGGTTGGCGGGGCGGTATTTCCCCATTTCCCCATGGCCCTTCCCCATTCCCATTTTTGCCCCATAGGGCTCAATGGGAATGGGGAAGGTGGCAATTACGGTACCGCAAATTGCGGTACCGTAATTGCCTGCAAGGTCCCTTTGCGGGTCTCTACTTTAACGGCTGGTCCAGACCAGCCGTTCATGTCGGGTCCCGCAAAGGGACCTCGTAGTAAGGCGCTAAGTGCTTAACAGCGCCGCAGCCTTTTACGGCGCCGTTAACCACTTAGCGCCAGGGTCCTAATGACCCTCATTACATTGCAACAACTGGTTTTACTGCACCATGGCTCATTATCTGAAGAAGAGCTGATGCCTGATGTGCGTGTTTTTTTTTTAAACATTTGTTCTGCCATTTATTAGAGGCAATTGGAGCAATATGACTAGTTAAGATTTTTGAATAAGAACAATTTGTTCCAATGTACTTCAAGCACTGAATGCATTTAGCACTTTAATTTGTAAATGTTCACAAACATTTGCCACTTTCTAGTTTAGTTGAGAACCTTTTTATTGTTTTACTGACTCACAAAGTCTATTTATAACACACTTAATACCCAGATGTTTCTAAGCGTTAACCCGAGTAATCGAACCTGTGTTGCTGCTCTGTGTCGTCTTGCTTCCAAGGTGAGCACATTGCCCCTGAGCTATCCTCCCGAGTTCTTAACATACATCTGTCTTGCGAGAAGTCATCAGCAATTTTGATTAAATAAGTGCTCCCAATGCCCCATCATACGTCCCCGGCACGCTAGTCAATCCACCATTATAACATGGACAATCGGCTGCACTCCGGTAGCCAAGTTTCATCTATACCATACCATTTTAATCAGAGTAATATTGTACATTTTGTACTTGGAGACTTAGGCTGATTAATCATTTCTTGAGTAGCAATGATTTGAAAGGATTCTTTTACAAATTGTAACTGGTATATTTATTTAAAAAATTAGCTGGATTGGCTCCATCTCTGGTTATACTGAGTGCTAGACTTCCATCTAGATCCGACAGTCATGTCCATTGCACAAATTGTAGAGTTTAGTTTAGGGAATTCACACATGTAGTGGGGCTTGGGCCTATATTACGAGAAGGGAAACATAATTACTGCACACGCCTAGGTGTGGAAAACCCAGTCCTTGCAGTCAGATCCTGGAAATAGACCAGCATTATCCGTCAACACCTGATGAAATCAAGGTGTCCATATAGAGGGTAATACAATTGTAATTTGTATTTGTGTTTATTGACATTTATAACGCGCTTTCACCAAAGCGCCTTTACAAAAGGATAAACGGTACACAAATTACAGAATGAGATTGGCAAGAAACATCACCAGGTTATGCGCTAGACAAAGAGGAGAGGAAATGAGCCTTCAAGCGACCACAGAAAATATGATAGGAAGAAGAAGAGAATAGTAGGAGGAAGAGATTCCAGTGAAGTGGAGCAAGAAGTGTAAAATAACAAAAGCAAGAGGAAGCGCTAGGGGGTTTGGGAATGACGACGACGATAGGTAGACAAGAGAGTAAAGCTTGTGTAGGGGAATAAATGGTAACTAGAAAGGCAAGATAAGATGGAGCAAGGCCATGAAGACGTTTAAAAACAATGGAAAGTAAATGAAACTGGAGATGGGATTCAAATGGAGGAATAGAGGCAGCGAAGAGTGAGGAAGAAAGAAGAATGGGAAGAGAGATTAAAGAGCAGACGAATGGCAGAATTATAAATAGAACGTAGAGGGGTAAGACGAGATGCTGGGAGTCCAATCAGAAGAGAAGAACAATAGTCAATGTGAGAACAAATGAAAGCAGAGATGAGAAGTTTAGTGGCATTAAATTAATTAAATAAAAGAACAAGCACAATGAAGATTGAAAAGACCAAGACAGCTATTAGGCGCAGTAAGGGAGATGTGGGAGGAATAGCAGAGGGATGCGTCAAAGAGGACACTGAGATTCCTAGTAGAGGTAGAAACGGGAACTGAAAAGGAGGAACGGAAAGAAAAGAGGGGGGAGAAAGGAAAGTGGGAGAGGAGGGAGAGAAGAAAAGGACTTTCATTTTAGATGGGTTAAGATGAAGGAAGTGAGAGCTCACCCGAGACTGGATGGAAGCAAGAACATCAGAAACTTAAGAATCAAGATAGTCAGAGAACATAGAAAAAGAAAAAAAGATTTGGGAATCATCATCATAGAAGTGATAGGACAGATTGAAAAAAGATGAGAGAAGAAATGGAGATAGTATACAATGAAAACAAAAGAGGACCGAGGTCAGAGCCTTGGGGAACACCATACAAAGGAGAACGTGGAGTGGAAAGCTGAGCAGCTCAAGATACAGAACAAGAACGTTATTGCTACTTTGATTCATGTCTAAAGTTGCTCTACAAGGTTTCTCTTTAGTCAGTGCTGCTTTTCCCTAGTGCTTTTCCTCACTCCCTCTATCAGACTCACAGGGATGAATGGCTACCGGGTTGTGAATCTGAGACTACAGGTGTCCAGTGACATCCACATATGCGAAAAGATATTCTCTTAGACAGCCATTCAAACATTCTCCAGTCAACAACCCTCATTCCGAGTTGGGCGGTAGCCATGGTGCAATTAGCACCATGGTAGCCTCCCAAACCGGGTCCGGTAGCGGTCTGGTTCAATGGGGACTTACCGGGTCATTCAAACCCTGGAGGACCCGGTAAGTCCCCATTGAACGAACCATTCCCCATTCCCATTTGAGCCCCCATAGGGCTCAATGGGGAAGGCGCTAATAACGGGCCCGCGATTAGCAGGCCCGTTATTAGTGCCCTGGGCCCTTAGCCGGACCCGTAAAGGACGTGTGGTCAGACCACACGTCCTTTTCGGTTCCTGCTAAGGGACCTCAGAATTGGGCGGTAAGGGACTACCGGCACTGGTCTCCTTACCGGTGCCCGGCATTCCTTACCGCCCAACTTATAATGACCCCCAACGTATTTATGGATACAGGTGCCACTACCCGGATCAAGTATCCAAATGCCTCGATGAATCAGATTGACTAACAACGGAAAACCATTGTGCTGACGTTATTAGTGACACCACGACATAGCAACGTTAGTCATGAATTCAACTTGCAGCCATGCACGAAGTTACACAAACACACACATGCTCACACCAAGAACATGCCTACACAGCTCTGTAGATAGAGGACAGATACATATACATACTGTCAAAAGCTTTTATTATTTTTCTCATTAGCCAAGTGCAGAAACGCTGAATGCAAGGCAAAAGAAGAGATATAGAGCTTGCAGACGCTTATCGCAACTAATCCTATGGAACTACAGGATCGTATAAGAGGCCTGGAAGAATCGAATACTACTAACCTATAGGAAACATAGCATGGCATAGATATATAGAAATCAAAGTATAACTATAATGAGGTTACATGAGGCCACAACCTATACAGTTCTGTAGATAGAGGACAGATACATATACAAACTGTCAAAGGCTTTTATTATTTTTCTCATTAGCCAAGTGCAGAAACGCTGAATACAAGGCAAAAGAAGAGATGTAGAGCAAGCTTGCAGATTCTAATCGCAACTAATCCGATTAGAAATACAGGATTGTATAAGAGGCCTGGAAGAACCTAATACTACTAACCTATAGGAAACATAGCACGGTATAGATATATAGAAATCAAAGTATAACTTTTATGAGGATACATGAGGCCACAAGCCACAGGACGAGAGATGAAGAAAAGCAGTACTAGACTGCACAGAACAGCAGGCGAGGGCAGAGACAAACAGCACATCCCGAAGCTAAGCGACACTGAGCCATCTGCAGAAGAGCAGAAGAAATCCTCATAAAATGCAGACCAGAGAGCTTGATTTAGCAGTCCTCAATCACGTGATGCGGCCGAGCAAGACAATGGTCATTCACCCGCGGTGGGAAGTCGAATGATTGTCAGCAACACAGACATAAAGTGAAACATGGAATCATTAACAATTTTGCAATGCTGAGGGCACTCTCATAGGCAAAAGTGGTGGCCATTAATGGTTACATTGGGAATATATAGGGCCTCATTATAAGTTTGCCGGTCCCGTAACAATCGTTGTTACCGGACTAGCAAACTACGAGTATGTGATCGGGTGCCTGTCTTCCTGGCAGGTCTGACCTGGTGGGTGGAAAGGCACCTGCTCGCAGACCTTGACGGATGCACCGGCACCATTCATAAATGGTGCCGGTGCATCTGTCCCCCCCATTCCCATTGAGTCCAATGGGACTCAAATGGGAATGGGGAGTAATATTTTCCGGTGCACGGGAAGGGGCAATTACCGGGTCTGCCAGGGCTGTAATGCTCCGGTAATTGCCCATTCCCGGATGCCGGAACAAAATTGCTCTGGCAGCAGCCGTGCCAGCTTCACCGGCACAGCTACCGCCAGGGTCATAATGAGGCCCATAGTCTTTCTCATCACCTTGAGAAGGTGCATGGACCACTGAGAACTGGGCCTGGGGAGACCAGCTTCAGCCAATCAGGGAACAGAAATCTAGGAGTGGATGGCAGAGGGTAAGGGTCAATGGTAATCCTGCGAACCTGCAACAATGTAATAGATAGTTTCTTGGGGAAGGGGCAGGCACGCCACCTGAAATGTGAGAACCTTTAAAGTAATATCTATAGGCACCGTGCATAGACACTACCAACACTACTACCCAATCCTGTCTTCTAGTACGTTTTTGTGGAAGAGCCCCACGTTGTGACGCAGAAATGAAACAAAATGACCTGGCATGGGCTTAGGAGCTGTGAGACCAGGAGATTTCGAATGTCCTGTATGATCCCTGTCTGTTTGTGTAATAAACGACAGTTATACCGTGCCCTTGGATGAGTCCTCCATCTGTGCACTGGGGGAGAGTTTGTTGGGCCCTGGAAGCTGGACTGGTGAGCTTGGAGTGTGACCCCCAGTCCCTCTTGAATACCTAACAGGAGATTCACAGTATAACTAAGACAATAAGATTATAACAATTAGGTATATCCAAAAGGCTAACAGTGGAGCAAGAGTTCCATGTTCTGAAGTGACTATATGTGAAATATAAATCTTTTCAGAATATTATCCCCAAACTGTCCATTGACATGTATGCCAAATTAAGTGCCCTATACACTTTATTTATTGGGACTACAACATTTTAAATAAGAAATATTTTTACAAATTCATAAAATAAGGGAGAAACAAGACTTTCTTTAGTGGCTTGATGTAACTTTGGCCAAACACCATGGAGAACATCTATCATAGCAGAGGCAGCTCAATCATGAGGTTCTGTAGATACAAAGTTTGGGGGAGTAGGGTCCAGCTGAGACTAGATCATGGATATCGGGAATGGTTGTGAAGGACAGGTTGGTACATGGTATGTTACTTAAGCATTTGTAAAAAGCTAATCCACCACTGATACAGTATAATAGTGCTGTATGCCCTTTCACGTATGGGATACACAATGGCAGAGTAGGTACACTTTTGAGAGAGTGGCTTTAGCTATCGAGTTACAGTTTTGCGACCGTTCATTGAGTATGTTTAAGGGGCACATGCAGACAAAGTAATTTGCCCAGAATCGCAAAGTGTGTAGTCAGCTTTCGAAGGTGTAATTACAACCCTTTGCTGTAAGATGGATGAAAAGGCCAGCCAGGTATCCACTAGCCCTCCCATCTTCTATGGGGAAATTATGCCAAGCTCACACTCCTTTTGGGAGGCCTGACTGGTCAGTGTAGACATAGCCACAATGCAGACGTATAGGGATAATTAGACCGTGAACATACTTGTGGTACCAGGTTGGTTTCATGGCGTCTGTAAAGAACTTCACTGTGCTGTACAGTTTTATGCCTTCAGCAGTGCTTTGAACTTGCAGAGGGGACGCAGACAAGCCTGGTAACAAAAAGGGAGAATCCAGAGAGGTAGAGTTAGGTACACGGTATACAGTTGCCATCGTTACTACAAGAGCTTCACACATGACATACACTTGACCAAAAATAATTCAATGCTTGCTATTCAATTAGTAAATTATAACATGCCTAGGAAAAAAAGATTCAAAATGGAATCATGATCAAAGGACACCACCACAAGCCTTGCTGCAATGTAAGATCTGGCTACAATGCTCCTAGGTCCAAGCAAGGAGGAAAGCCCTTTCAAATGGCTCAATATTGTGCAGGATGACCAGGTCTACAAAACAGCTGCTCTGAAAAGGTGAATAGCCAAAGAACTGATGGGAGATGTGGACTTTGAACTCTATGAAATAACACATCATGAATGCAAATGCAAGAACTAGGTAGAGGCATGGTAGCCTAGCAACAACCTCCTATGTTTATTGGTCGATTTGGGCATTGGAATAAAATGAACTTCCCGTTCAGTGGATCTAACGCGAACCTCAAACTGAAATAATATATCATTGACAAATAGACTCGATATAGCAATGACAGAATAACACCAATCACTTATGTATACTGGTTAACATTGATTGTGCCATGTGACCCAGCCTCGCTTCATGGACAGGTTGAGAGATTGGCCTTAGGGGGTGGGGTACCTCTCAAACCCTGTAGATGACGGGCCCGGGGGCAGAAGAGCAGGGATCTTTGGCACAGTCTCTAATTTTCCAGGCTGCTTGGCAGGAGAGAACCACACTGGGACGCTTCCCCGTCTAATCCCACAGAACACCATCTTCCTGAAGTACCTGCCATGTTCCACATCCCTAATTCTGCCAGCAAGCATGTGTTAAGTTCACAGGCTTGCACAGGTTTGTACATCCTCCCTTGGCACTTGTGGACCTGTTGGGGAGCTCCAACACACCCAGGGAGTCCATGTGCAAGTTCACAAACACATTCACAGTAACTGTGTACTCTGCCAGAAACAACAGAAGCCTGCGCTGGTTCGTGGACCTGGGGTATGGGAGTGTATTGCAAAACCTATGGAGAACTCAGGGTCAGCCCAAGATGAAAGCCAGACAACCCGAAAGTTCCTTCACTTATGCCAAGTAAACAAACAGCCAGATTACAAAAAAATAGCTTCTCCCTATTCAGTCATGCCTACGAAGGGAGTCCAACATGGCTGCAGTAATAGATGTGACATCAGGGGAGAGTTATTCAGAGGAGATGAAGATACATTGACGATGAGGCAGGATCAGGAATGAACAAGAGAAACCTCAGGCCCTGGCCAGCCAGGGTAGGCAGGTTCCGGTGGGCCAGGTCAGCTTTATGCACACCCAGATGGTGGGAAGAGAATCAAAACAGGTTCACTTTAAAGAGAAGGAGGGGGTAAGGTTTCTAGCTTTCCCTTTCCTCTATGCCAGCGATTTCATGCCTCTGAACTTCTTATTTGAACTGTTGTAGTCCCAGGGTACGGAACCCTGTGAACCCCACACCTAAAAACAGCAAAAGAAGAGGGCGCAGCAAAACTGTGAGCTCATGACACCTGAGTAGAGGGAGGTAGTGCTGAGACTGGGATGTGAATATGAGAGCCAACACTGAGGGGCCTGCACCCGCAGTCGGCAAGAAAATACTTACAACGAGAAGCCAAAGAAGTGGGAGGATAAACCTCTGAGCATGCAACACCAGAGCAGAAGAAGGAAGGGTAACCTCCACAAGCTCTAATGACTGGTACCTGGACGCCAGAGCTGAGAGTCTTAGCACCGTCAGTATGTGTAAAATTGACTTTCAAGGAGTTGTGACAGTTTCGTTGGCCTGATTATGTTTCCCTTTGGTTGGCAAGCTTCCCATTACATTTTCGTTGACCCCCAATACATAAAAAAGGGGTCTTGGCCTTCCTTCTTGTCTCCAACTATTCACTACATGCTCGCTATGAAATAACAAGAATGATCCATGGGGTGGTTGCAAATGAGTGACAGAGAATCTAAACTCTGAAGTAAGAGTGGTGAGGTTTTACTGGGGTACAGTAATGGCTGTACTCCCTGCCCAGACCACACGAACCTTATGAGTCACTGTTGGTTGACTGCAGCAGGTTTCCCAGGTGAACCCAGACAAACACAGAGAGGAGCTGCGTGGTTGGGTGCTGCCCTTTGCCTCTGACCCTTAGCTGAGGGCTGCCTGGGCAGAAGCTACCCTAGGAGATTAAACTAAAAGGGGGCAGGGCCCGATCACGGGGCGGTGCAACGTATGGGTGACAGGGAAGTGGAAGACTAGGAGGCTTGTGGGGAGGGGAACAGGGGGCATGAGAAATGGCAAGGAAAGCACTGAAATTTAAAAAATAATGCAACAAAAAAAGGAAGGACACATGGGCCAATGCAGACGGGGGTGGGGGCGAATGTGTGGGCACACCAAACAAACTCACCACTGAGCAGCACGTCCATGTAAAAGTGCACTCAAGGAGTCTACAATGGGGCTAGACCCTCGTAGCCTATCACAGGACAGTGGGGGGAGGGTTGGGAGGCAAGTAAGTGGAAGACTACGGGGTTGCTGGGGAGGGGAACAGGGGGCACGAGAAATGGTGAGGAAATCGCTGAAATTGAAAGAATAATGCAAAAAAAAAAGAAAGAAACACGGGCCAAAGCAGAAGGGGGGTGGGGTCACAGGTGAAACAAACTCTCTGCTGAGCAGCATGTCCATGTAAAAGTCGAAGAGTGACGAACTAAATTAAATATGGCCATGATAGAATATCTAAAATCCCCTATGCATATTCGATGCCTTAAATTGGGCCATGACATAAAAAGGAACACTCATGGAAAAGATGGCAAACAGGTAACCGATGCATTATGATCACATCTGAGCAAATCATCAGCTGGAGAGTTCACTGGTGAGGTGATTAAAATGTATTCTCTACATGCGTCTTCATTGTGATATGTACATCACCACTTTTCCGATTCCCTTTTATCAATGAGTAAGATGGGGAATTTACAAACGACTTACCACTCATTCTGCAAAGGGCTTTCAGGACCTCATCGTATCCTAGAAAGGTATGAAAAAGAAATACATCCCGTCAGCATTTATTCATGCAGACACATTTTATCCACAATGTTACTTACTGAATATTTGAGATTGTAAATGCACCACTGTACACGCCAGCTTTTTTAGACTTAAAATGTAAACTACACCTCTATATTCGCCTGTACGTATATCATCAGAATGTTGCTACAATTACGGACACTCAGCCGTACCCACGCTTTTAAAAGAGGGAAATCCTTTTTACTTTAAAGAATATTTGTACATGCTTGCTATACTTTTTCCTCCCTAGCTACTCTATCTGAAGAGGTGTGCAAGCCTTCGTTTTTCCTAACTCTGGTCCCAATACTGCTCTCAGTTGAGGTATCTGCAGTAGAGGAATGAACCAGCACCAACATTAAATCAACAGTGCTTAACAATAGCATATACACAGGCTTTTCTTGATGAGGTTTAAAATGATAAAACCTGGCAAAGCCCAACTGGGATCAAATGTTTGCTTCTCAATATAAGCCAGACAAACTCAGTGTTCAGGTCTTCTGCTGGGGGGGGCGGGGGGGGGGGTGTGTGTGTGTGTGTGTGTGTGTGTGTGTGTGTGTGTGTGTGTGTGTGTGTGTGTGTGTGTGTGTGTGTGTGTGTGTGTGTGTGTGTGTGTGTGTGTGTGTGTGTGTGTGTGTGTGTGTGTGTGTGTGTGTGTGTGTGTGTGTGTGTGTGTGTGTGTGTGTGTGTGTGTGTGTGTGTGTGTGTGTGTGTGTGTGTGTGTGTGTGTGTGTGTGTGTGTGTGTGTGTGTGTGTGTGTGTGTGTGTTTGCACTCATAACTACTGTGGCAGGGAGAGGCCTGCAGCACTGATGGCGATGGAAGGAGCCTGCAAGGAGCATGCCCTTATTAATTTTGTGTGGTGAGCTCATATTATTTATATGTCTGTCAAGCTCACGGATCAGTTTACCTGTAGGAAACTGATATCGTTCTCTTGCCATTCATTGCTTCAGGCCCTGTACTTTCACTGTAGAAAATGTGTATGTACACCCTTTTCAGCCACCACCCATTTAAGTAATGCACCTCACTATGCCCGTATTTCTCTACTGCATACCTTGTGCTTTCCACAGCATTTTTAACTTTGCGCAGTCCACTGACGGCTTTGGTATGGTAATGTTTATTTGTAAAGCGCCTATAGCGCCTATACACAAAGCAAGTGTTTCAAAGCGCTCATGGAGGGAGGGAACAAGGGGCAAAAACAACAGTCACTCCGAGCCCTTGAATTTCTGAACCAGTCTGCCCAGGCAGAGTAAGTGCATATAATACAATTAACAGTGTAGATAACAGCAAATAGGCCTGACAGCGATTCTGCAGTTTTTCCAAGTGCATTCAGGTGCCACCATGCAAGCAGGGGAAACAAGGGAGATAGATAAGCGATCTTCAAAGCATGGTACGTTCAGATCGTGCATTACCCTATTTTTATGGAAAGACTGGCTTCAATTGTTTTTTCTGCAGTTTCATTGATTGGAGACCAGCCTTTCCCTAAACTTGCATTGAAGCCAAGGAATGGGGTTTCTGAATATAATGAAGAGGATGCAAGTGAACTGCTAGCCACTTAGGATTGTAAAGCTTGTGCCAAATGTTATACTTTTAACAAGAGCAATATTCTGCTTGTGTGGAAAATATATGGGAACACGCTGGTAAACAAATGCAGAAGAAAAAGATATAAACCCTGAAAACAGGAAAGAATAGATCTCAATGAAACATGTAAAAGGGGGTGTCCGGTCAATTGGTCGACAACAAACTGGTCGACGGGACAATTGGTCGACACCATTTGGTCGAATGCCAAATGGTCGAATTTTTTTTTTTTAATTTATATATGTGTTTTGTGGGTTTTCGTGTGAGGAAAAAAAAAAAAAAGAAAAAAAAGGGGGTTGGGTGGGGGACCCCCCAAAAAAAACCAAAAAAAGGGGTAAAAAAAAAAATAATAAATTCGACCATTTGGCATTCGACCAAATGGTGTCGATCAATTGTCCCGTCGACCAAATATTTTCGACCAACTGACCTAGAACCGTAAAAGGGCTGTCAGAATGATCTATGTTGTCATAGGTTTCACCACTAGGGGGAGCCATGTTAGGACTAGCTGTGGTTTGAAAGACAGTCAATACTGAGCTCTACTCCTGCACATGGGTGTCTTTGCATTTCTTTTGGAAAGGGTAGGCAATTGTGTATTGCATAATAGGTTACATAATGCAATGGCTGGTGATTCTGAATAGCTGGAGGATTCTAAATTACATCCTGAAAACTACTACTTCTATTTCTTGAGCAGGTGAAAAGGGCACAGCTACCGAAAGAGAGGTAGTCAATCCAGGGCGTCGGTTTCTCCTTCACTTTCCAAGGCTCATAGAGGGAAGAGGAAGGTTGTCATCAGGCGCGTTTCAGCACATGGTGTGCTTCAGCAGGTGGCCACAGGAGCTCTTTTAGCTTGCATCGAAAATGTTCCCCGATTACCCGCCCCACCTCCCTTTCAGTTAACCATTGTTTTCCTGCTGAGATCCTGTTGCTGCTTCTGCCACTTGTGCCCGCTTCTAGTTTACAGCCCCCGTTTGCTGCTTGGAGCCTGATGTACGCCTTCTACACATTTGATTTCTCTTGCCCCCTAGACGTCAGTTATGCTATTCTGCTATTAGTCTCTAGAGGCTTTACCCAGGACAATCCATTCCACCCACCAGTGCCCTTGCCCATTATCTGCCCTTTTCTGTAGCCCAGAGATTGCTTGTTCTCAGCCCGCAGTACCCTTATTGTCAGCTCGCAGTTCCCTTGTTCTCAGCCGGCTCTGCACTTGTTCTCAATACCCGGGGAACCTATTCCCAGTCTCCCAGTGGGTTGTGCCCGGTCAGCAACGCCCTTATTGCCTGCCTGCAGAACTATTATGCCCAGACTGCAGAGCCCGTATTGCCAGTCTGCAGAGTCCTTGTTTCCAGTCTACACAGTGTCAGGTCCTAGCCAACATCCCTCATGGGCGATCGTGAACCCCCCCCCATTATTTGTATCAAAGAAGTACTTACTATTCTCACTTTCCAAGCCTCTCTCCCAGCTCCCAAGGTTCCCTCTCTATTGCCTCGTATGAGTTTGGAGGCAGGGTCAATGTTTCCTATAAGCTTTCTTTTCTGCAGGAAAGTATTGTGTAGTTACCCATGACACTTACGGCTCTTCCTCATTTTTCTATTTCTTTTCTTTTAGTAACTCCACTCCTTATACCTACTTCTTTCCTATAAATTCCAACTACTTCCTGCGTAAATTAAACCCAAACTAAAAACGGACTAAAGACATTTCAATTGGACTCCCTGCAATTGTAGCTAAAGATTAGGACACTTGACTTGTTACTAGTGTTGGTTGCAGTTCTACGCTACTCGCTCTCTCCTTTTTTAGCATACTGTCTATACAGGATACTTAGAAATAAATCCTTGTCATTACTGTACTGCGCTGCTTGCCACGGCTCAGACCCGGAGCAGCTTTGCTCTGGCTGCAGTTTGCACTTCTTCGCCAGTGTCTTGTGCATGCGCTCACGCAATTCAATTTACTTGCTACACGCTAGTTCATCTCCAAACGAGACAGAGGCCTATGCGCGCACCTTCAAATAATGGTACACCGTGCCTACACCTTTAGGTATTTCGCTTGATGCGCGCTCCCGCCCATGCGTTTAACGCTCCCTCAATTTCTTGTTCCGATTCACCTAGAGGAGATACTCAGTGAAACTTTGTAATGCTGCCAGATGCTGTTTATAAAAAACTGATTCCACAAACACATCTTCTGCGCTTGCTCTACGATTTCTCACCTTGAAGTTCAATTCATTCATTCAATTTCCAAATTCAAGCATATGAGATATCAAACTAAAAATAAGTCTGGAAGTTCCCACCAGACTGGTAAAAAGTCTTGGTGGAATTATGCTGCTTCCCAAAAGGTATTCTGAAAGGATTTGGGGGTCTTTGTGTTAGAGCCCCAGACAAGTGGGACCTGCTGGCCCCAGAACTAATGATGAAAGGTAGTGCAGGATGCTCTCAGCAGGGAAGAAATGATGAACCAATCATACTTGAGATATTTTCCGCTCCATTTAAAGGGACAGGATCTATTTCCAATGGAAACTCTGATTAATTTTACAACTCTGACTCTCACCAACTCATACACTCTGACCCATGAACCTACAGGCCTGACTTATCCGGCCCATTAGTCTTATGTATACAAATCATCATCCAACTCTATGAACCACGATTGCTCACCTACACATGACCGTGCACCGCGAGAACCGGGCACAGATTTATTGTTCCCAGACTCCAGGGCCGTTATTGCCTGTCAGCAAAGCCCTTGTTCCCAGTCTGCAGAGTTTGTGTGCACAGACTGCAAATCCTGTGTTGTCAGTCTGCAGAGTCATTCCCCCAGACTCCAAAACCCTTATTGGAAACCTTCAGAGCTATTCCTCCCAGTCTGTAGAGCCCTTTCACCAGTCTGTTGAGTTATTGTTCCCAGACTGCAAATCCCGTGTTGCCAGTCTGCAGAGTTATTCCCCCAGACTCCAGAACCCGTATTGCAAACCTGCATAGCTATTCTTCCAAGTCTGAAGAGCCCTTTTCCCCAGTCTGTTGAGTTATTGCTCCCAGACTGCAAATCCCGTGTTGCCAGTCTGCAGAGTCATTCCCCCAGACTCCAGAACCCTTATTGAAAACCTGCAGAGCTATTCCTCACAGTCTGTAGATCCCTTTTCCCCAGTCTGTTGAGTTATTGTTCCCAGACTGCAAATCCTGTGTTGCCAGTCTGCAGAGTTATTACCCCAGACTCCAGAACCCTTATTGCAAACCTGCATAGTTTTGCTTCCCAGTCTGCAGAGACCTTTTCCCCAGTCTGTTGAGTTATTGTTCCCAGACTGCAAATCCCGTTTTGCCAGTCTGCAGTTATTCCCCCAGACTCCAGAACCCTTACTGCAAACCTGCAGAGCTATTCTTCCGGTTCTGCATAGCACTTTTCCCCAGTCTGTTGAGTTATTGCTCGCAGACTGCAAATCCCATGTTGACAGTCTGCAGAGTTAGTCCCCCCAGACACCAGACCCCTTATTGCAAACCTGCAGGGCTATTCTTCCCATTCTGCTGAACCCTTTTCCCCAGACGGTAGATCCCTTATTGCCAGTCTGCAGAGCAGTTCTTCCTGGTCTGCCGAGCCCTTGCTCCCAGTCAGCAAAACCATTGTTCCCAGTCACCAGAGTTAGTCCTCCCAGACCCCAGAACCCTTATTGCAAGCCTGCAGATCAGTTCTTCCAGTCTGCAGAGCCATTGTTCCCAGTCTGTTTAGTTATTGTTCCAGCGTGCAGAGCCATTATTTCCAGTCTGCAGAGCCATTGTTCCCAGTCTGTTGAGTTATTGTTCCCAGAGTGCAGAGCAATTGTTCCCAGTCCGTTGAGTTATTGTTCCCAGAGTGCAGAGCCATTATTGCCAGTCTGCAGAGCCATTGTTCCCAGTCTGTTGAGTTACTGTTCCCAGAGTGCAGAGCCAATATTGCCAGTCTGCAGAGCAGTTCTTCACTGTCTGCTGAGCCCTTGCTCCCAGTCAGAAAAAACATTGTTCCCAGTCACCAGAGTTAGTCCTCCCAGACCCCAGAACCCTTTTCACAAGCATGCAGATCTATTCTTCCCAGGTTGCAGAGCAATTGTTCCCAGTCTGTTGAGTTACTGTTCCCAGAGTACAGAGCCATTATTGCCAGTCTGCAGAGCTATTATTCTCAGTCTGTTGCGTTACTGTTCCCAGAGTGCAGAGCCATTATTGCCAGTCTGCAGAGCTATTGTTCCCAGTCTGCAGAGCCATTGTTGCAAGTCTGTTGACTTATTGTTCCCAGAGTGCAGAGCCATTATTTCCAGTCTGATGGCTATTGCTCCTAGTCTGCAGGGTGCTTTTCCCCGGTGTGTAGTGCCCTTATTTCCGGTTTGCAGTGATTTTACTTTTGCTCCTTGATTTCCCTGCCTTCTGTGATGTATTTCGCCAGAGCTCTAGTTTGCGTTATCCTGCATTTCATCTTGTGCCATTCAGACCCTTTTCTTATTCTCTGTCCTTAACCTTTGGATGGCTAGCTTTCCTGTTCTAGTCCAAGGACCCGCTGTGGAGGTTTATGTTGCTGGTGTGTCCTCACTTGTGCTTATATACACACACGTTAGTCCAAAGTTCGGTTTCTGGGTTCCCTAGCAGGCAGTATTAGACCCTTCTCTTTGTCGCATCTTCCTCCCCTAGTCCTTCCTCCATATGGCTCATCAGAGGCCATGAAAACTCAGCTTCAGAACCTCAGTATGTATTCTTCTGTGAATTCTGGGGCTATACACCTGAGACACCCTCACTGCCACCCACCCATGAACAAGGGCTCACAAGTGCCCCCTTGGGCTTGCAGGGAAGAGGTTCTGCAGGCCTTCATGTGTCGAAAGAGCCCCACTACCCATGGGGGTCTGCAAGACCGTCTTTGTTTCGGGTTGGTGTCACCGTTCTGCATGAGGGTGACTGTTGTGGAGTGTTATGCAAGATAGCTATGCTGGCCTGCCCATAATGAGAGGGCAGCGCCACATTGCCCACTCTGGACAGGCCGCCAGTGTACATTCTCTTTTAGAGTCTGTTACCTAATTTCCTGAGAAACAAAAAGAACAGAAGAAAATGTAGAAAACTCCTACAGTACATTGCAAACCATAACAGCCAATGGTCAGCACAGGAAATGGGCCGGAACACGATAGAGCAGGGCTCTGGCTAAACAAGTCTGCCGCCCTGTTCCCAGACCCAACACTAACATTCAGGACATACTTATGTTCCCACAATGCGCTTTGCTTTTATGCAAATCGCCAGGATTGGGTTCTATTATGAGATACTGTATTGGGTGACTAAGCCTGGGACCACCTCCCTTGTCCCGCCCCTCCTCACTAAGGCCACGCGCCTCCAAGGATGAGAGAGTTCCCCCAGTACATGTTTCCCATTTCCAGCACTGCCAATGGCTGATAGGGTGCAATGGTCTCATTCTAAAAATGTGTCGTCTTCTCACAGTGTGCTACATGGTGTAAGTGTTCTCATCCATTTCTTGATGGAATATTTTGATAACATTTTTGCAATCCTACCGTCTTTGGTGAGATCGAGTTCACTGACGTCTTCTCCTCGATTATCGGAAACCGTGGCTTTGTAGATCCCCTTCTCCTCTGGGGCGAACTAGATTTGAACATAACAAATGAAGGCACATCCCTTCGGTTTAACTGGGTCTTTAAAACATTTCCATGTCATTTCAACGAAATACATTACTTCTTGGATATTTACTTCCTGGAAATCACTTTCCCCTTTAACCCACAAATACATATATGAATTCAATGTCATTTGAAGTAGAATTACCACAACACCCCATAACGTTTACACAACGTGAGCCAGGAAGCAAGCCCAGAAATAATAGCATAATCCACGTTTGGTAAATTATTTATTCATTTATTTATTTTGACATTTGTATAGCGTGCCAAGCCTGGAGGCATCTTAATAGAACGATAGAATATTTCATAACCTATTGGTTTTAATAGATGAGGTAAGAGGTAATTATAAAGTTTGCTATGTATCATGAAAATGGGCAAAACCCTCTGGGAATGGAAGATGTAGGGTGGGAGTAACCTGTACGGCCATTGGTTGCCTTGGTGTGTAAAGAACACAATGACAAAACACTTTTAGGAAGTAGCATGTAGGCCTTTACTGCCAGGCTATTATGTAAGTCTATGCAAAAAGGACGAGCATACTCCTTGGTACTTAAGGGGTTAAGGAGAAGGAGCGCCTGAAACATCTTGTCAGCATGCAAGCATTTCTGGGAAGGCCTTATTCGAGCCCCAACAGGCCTGTATCCTACCCCAAACTACACTAACCCTTGTTCTCTTCCTGTTCTTTTTGGGAAGGGGGGGGTGTTTGTTGATGATAACAAAATGCATTTTCATGGTTTTTAATCCTAAATTTGGTAAACTAAAAAAACTAGGGTGCGTCCTCCCGCAGCACAGGCAGCGTGTTTCTTCCATCTTGCAATTGCCGAGTGTGGTGTCATTTGGATATCTCATCACTACAAGGACACTCCCGTCCGAGTGCTCCTGACTGGGAATGTGTGTATGCTCTCCTACCCTTCTAATGCAATGAGATTTATAAAGCGCAAGACCAAGGCCAACAAGGCATCGGGGCGCTATGCGGCTATACCCACTGAGCTACCTTCATCTTTCTTTCTGGTTTGCATGTCACCATGCAGCTTAATGGTAATTGACACGCCATGGACATACTTGCACTTGGCAATGACGGGCCACATTCATTTCAATGAGAATCAGTCAGGTGTGGCACAGCGATGGGCGACTTCGTGATTTACTCTAGTGAGTGCTTCAAGGTTTCTGAAAAGGTTGCTTCTCCTCAAGGAATTGCAATTCTTTTGGTTTTCTTGCCCGTTTCAACAATATATACCCCTGTTTGCGGGTAATTGTTCCAGTTGTAGGGAGCCCACCTGCTGATCCCCAACACTGTGATTCCATGGCAACCGACAGGGCTAGGGCTGCACATGGACTCTAATATGTTCACGCTATTAAACCCATGTTCCTTCATACGCTTTTCCGACCTCCTCTTGCTGGAGGGTAACACAATTGAAGCCAGTGTACAATGTAAAACACAACAACATCTGTTTGATTTATGGAATTGATGATCTTGAAACCAAGAACCTGGAAGTAGAATGGTATCAGGTAATAATGTCCCCAAACATAATGCTGCTGGGAAAAGCCATTGGCGACATTACATATGGGGACATTATGTATGGGAACGGGTTGCAGGGATGTCCCCTGCTCCCGTTAAAAAAAAAAAAAAAAAAACTGGGATTATGGGGGTGTCCCCCGCATGTTCAATGTAATAATGTCTCCGCAAAAAACGGTACATTTCTTGGTAGGGGCCATTTTTGCGGGGACATTATTACATGGAACTGAAAGCATATTAGTTGAGAAACCTGTGGGCATTCCAGTGGCAGGGGGCATTAGGTTGCCCCTGCTCGGCTATGCGGATACCGCTATATCAAAAGCAAGAGACCCCCAGAGTGTTGCAGAGCTTCATTTATGGCTATGGAATGTTCTTGAAGGGAGCTTCCAATAAAGGCCAACAAGTCAAGAGGGTTCATTGTTGGGTTCAGGAGATCTGCATCCCCTATTAACCCTTAATTTGGAGGAATTAGAGTAGGTTAAATATTTTACCTATCGAGGCACAGTCTTTTTGGAAAATTTAAGAGCACAGACACACATTAAGCATCAGTATAGACCAATGGCACAACATTAAGATGTGCACATTGTTCTGGGCTTCAGCCCAATACTTCTATCCTAAGCCAATGTATTACCACATTTTACACCATATGGTTTTTTGGTGCTTGCATTTTGGACTGTGAGTCTTGTGAGCCAGGACAAAGGGCAGAAGACCTCTTCCTTCAACATGTTCTTGAACTCTTGAAATACGCGATCTGCACCTGTCTGAATTGTACGTAATGGGCCGGGCCAGCCTTTCACTGGGCATGGAGTTTTCCAGGACTGTGGGAGCCAGGGTGCCTGCTGGAATCTTTTCAAAACAGTGCAAAGGTAAGCTTGTCCCACCGCAGTTCTGGGTGTCTGTGTGCTGCAAGGAAGACAAAGGGCCAGATCTATAGGGGGACAAGAAGGAGGTCTCATAAAGGGGGGTCACCCTGGATGCAGAGGGATTGGCCGCTTTGAGAGAAGTGAGACAGAATGCCAAATTATTATGTCAGGATTCTTACCTGCTTGACAAATGGCTTGGTCACGAACATTAGAGAAGGGAGTCAAGTGAAGATCTCAGAGGTATGGACATCCCAAATTGCCATAGGCCAGCGAGGAGTGAGTAGGAGCGGTCTGTGTGATGGTTCCTGCTGGCACGATGGCTGGCAGCACAGTGAATTGCAGAGATGGCTATTCAAGGGCAGAAGGGGCCCATGAGGTAAGGGAGGATAGAGGCATTTTAAGGGACCAGGGCGTGTCACAGAAGCATTAGGAAATTAGGATGCCCCTTGATGAAACTGCCTGACCCAAAGATGGCTGCCGTGTGCTTTAGCATCTTTGGCTGGCGGGTATCCATATGGAAGTCAGGTACTGACGCTTGTAGTTCGAGGCAGTAGAGGCTGGGAAATGTGTGGCAAATCCCTGAGCTGTAGTACCTGCATGGAATGAGTTTGTTGGTATGACATACGTGCATGGGTGGAAGAGAAGGAGGGTCAGAATAAAAGGAAGGGAAAACGGAACGGGCAAGAGACTAGACAGGAGGCCAGGAGACAGGACTACTGGAAGGCTATCAGAAGGTATGGCGTAAGAAGAAGGGAATGGTAGAAGGAACGCAGGGTGGAGAGGAGAGAGGAGAAGCAAAAGAGTGTATATATAGAGGGAGGCAGAAGGTAAAAAAACGGAACATCGAACAAGGAGGCTAAGAGAAGTGTAAAGAGTGTTTCAGTGTGATGACGAGGGACATGTTGGAGTATTAGGTGCTAGCCTGAAGGAAAAAGAAAGGAAAGGACAGAAGTGGTGAGTGGTGGAGCAGCAAGGGGGAGGCAGAAGAGGGCAAAGGAGGTGCACAATAGGGGGAGAAGGCGAAATGAGAAGTCGAGAGACACCCGAAAGAGGAAACATTGAGAATGAGCAAAATGAAGGAAGAGAAAAGGGATACAAAATAGATGCTGCAAATGCCAAAGGAAGGCAAAAATAGCGAACCTGAAGGACAAAGGGTTGCGAGACTCCAAATACGGAAAAGAAGAAGCACCCATAGAAAGAAATAGGTGGGAGGATGCTAAAAGAAACCCGCAGAGGGAAAAGAAAGAGGGACATTGAAAAGTGGCGAGAGATGACCAACCAAAGGACAGGACGAAAAGCGTACAAAGGACCCCACGAGAGGAGGAGTGAAAACTGGAGGGGGTGGAGTAACACACAAAACATGGGCAAAGCTGCTGAGATCACAAAACCCACAGACAGCAAAGGGTTTGGAGGCAGGAGTAAAGGCGAAAAGATAAAAAGGTGTGGGGGCACGGAGTGCTAGACACCTTCAACTATAGAGAGGGAAAGCAGTGAACATTGGCTGTAGGGGAGTGGCAACCCCAGGGAGCAGAAGTGTGCAAGTGTAACAAAGTAGAAGAAGAAGAGAGCAGGAATACGAGAGAAGGAGCCCTCAGATAAGTGCAGACGGTCTCACTACATATTATCCCCACCAAAAATAGCGCCGTATATATGGTCGTGGGGAACGGCCATAGGTGATATTTTTGGGGGAGACAATTTTTGATGTTTTTCAAGGCGGGGGTGAATGTCCACCACCAAGCGCCTGGATCTGATCTGTGAGAGGAAAAAAACTTACATTTGAATGCAGCCCATCAGGTAGTCATAGTTACAAACGACCCCAGAGCTAGTTATTTGGTATCCCACTCTGACCACCATTTGGTTAGATAGACCTTTGTTGGATATCTCAGTAAAGTGACCCCTTAGTCTTTAGTCCAACGCTATCCTGAAGGATGCAAGGAAAGTAAACACAAGCAGTGAGAAGTCTGTGTTTATTTCTCTGGAGGGCCTTATAGTGTGACAGTGCGCAGAATCAATCAAATTGATTGGAAGCTCTCCGTGTTGTTTGCCAAAGATGTATTTCAGGGGAACCATATAGACCAGCTTAGGAGTCAACCTCTACCGACTGCGGATGGAGGAGCTTTGGCAAACCAGTGTGAGGGTGCCCTGCCAATATTCTCTTTTGGGGCATCGGAAATGGCTGCATCCAGAAGAAGGTGAGGCCTTCTTCCATACTCTTTCGGCTATTTAGTAACTATTGTGGCACAATCTCAGTTTATTTCCAGCTACACCAAAGCAGTAACAGTGGCCCAATCTCTCAAGGACCCCGTCTTTCCCGCACGGGTGGTGGACTGTCCATGACCTATCATAAACACATATGGAAATCCCCCTGTTTCACAGGGACATTCCTTGGGCTGGTGTACCCCTTATAGTACGCTATGCATGTAACAAAGGTAGCAAGTCGGGGCAGCACTGGAGGAGGAGCAGTGAGTGGGGAGCGGCATTGGTTGGGATATAGGGAGGGGGCGAAGCGGACTGTGGAGTGGAGGCAGGAGGCGATAGAGAGACACGGCTTCTGGGGGTATGCTCTGGAACACGAGGGCTGGGAGATGGGGTCTTCTGGGGTATATTCCAGAAAGTCAGCAGGGGGGAGGGGAGGTGGGTGGAGGGACAGGGAAGGAACGGAGATCCGTTTTGCACCTGCTGCTGCACAGGGGTCTAAGCGCAAAGGGAGTTGCAAAAGGAACCATTTTAAAAATATTATTTAGAACTCGCTAAACCACCTGAAACTATCTGGGTAATATTACCCCGTTTAATGGTGAATGTAACCAGAGCTTAGAAACTCTGACAGCCCTCTCTAAGCCTGTCTAGAAACACAGGATTTGTAGCACACGGTCCCTCGCCTCCTTTATATCTACAGCTCTGATATTGGCTCAGGAATCCATGGTGCAGTCTGTGTGTGGCTCTACATTGTGTACCCCATGGACTGGAAGGTTGGGCCGGAAACTAGAACCCAAGAGCCGTGCTTGGCAAGCATAAGTTCCATCTCAGGTGGCTCTTTATGATGCAATATGCAACTCGCACTTGCACGATTGGAATGACACGAGGCCTAGTAAGATGGTTTGTCTGTCCTCCCTCTGTCTTCCCATCCTTGTCTTGTGGCGCCTTGAAACTTGTGTTAAGGCACGTTATAAATGACTTATATCATAACATAGCGCACCCAAGCTCTTGGGTTTAGACAATCCCTGCCTGGCTTGGTTCATCAAATGCCTTTCAGGCTTGGGGTCTCTTATCTCCAGTGAGGATTAAAACCAGAGGCACCCAGGTGAGGGCCAAATTCTCACGGGGCCCCCTCTGGTCTGCCTTTTCTCACGTCAAAGTGAAACGGCCAGGGCTGCTGAGGCCCTCGCACTTAGATCTTATCCTTTTAACAGGCTCTGCAAGCACAGAATTTACAATAAGAGGTTATTAGTGATGTTAATACATGGAACACTTGTCCCTAAAGTTCATTAACGTCGCACTTGTCATAGCCATTGTCAACTTTGCCTACAGGGCCCTTTGCCTTAAAACATGCACTTTGAGAGTTGCTCACTGTAGATGCTGTGTCCTGTATTCCAGACATCACCTAACCTTCCTGATGGAGGAGAGCCGGAATGATAGCCTGGATCAGAGCCATATCAGGAAGTGATATTTGGGCACTGTGCCCACCCGGAAGCATTTACAGTGGCACTTCAACCTCTACAGCCACAGTAATGACCTTCAAGTAGGGACTTTAGAATGTAAAATGCATTAAATGTAAAAAAACAGGATGGCCTTCTCCATCTAAAATGAAATTCAACTATTTACAGTTCATCAATATAATTAAACATATCAAATATCAGTAATATATCTGAATCAGACTTTTTCTAAAATAATAATTGAACCCATCAATATGAAAGGGCGGAAAGTCTTAAAAGCCGGGGGCCAGTGAATGGTGCTAGAAAGACACTGGTAGACTGACTCAGTCCCCCCTCCCCCCCTTCTTCTTCCGGACAACAGTCTCCCTCCCACACACTTTCCACTTCATCCTTCCTGCCCACCCTGGACTCCTCCACCCCATTCCCCTTGCCCGCTCCCCTACCCTATCAATGAATACCCTTCCGATGTGCAGGCACTGCAGAGGACATGGCAAGCCTGCTGCCAAGACCATCATGTCTACTGCTCGGTGCAGGTATGGACCCAGCGCCCTACTCACTGCCGCCATGGTAACGGAATGCATTAGGGTGCTCACTTGTATTCATCTCAATGTGTCGTGGATTCAGCTTGCCTGGTTATCCATCCTTTCTGCTTGTCTCTGGCGATGAACATGCGGACATCCCAAATTGCCGCCTGTACTTGTAATGTTGATAAAATAAATACATATACTCTTTGTTGATGGATTCCCTTTTACCTTTGTAAGGAGAAGACTTCCCACTCCAGTCTGGGCGTCGTACTGACCCTCGGGCTGTGTCTTTGTGTTGAAGAACCACTTAAATACGGTCTCTTTCTTCGTGTTTGTCACCTGCATAGAGAAAACAGAACTGGGCGTGAGTGGGTATGCAATGGGTTATGAATTCACGTTATGAAATTTCATGTATCGTTAGCCCAGATGAACCTCAGCGAGCTTTGGTCAGGACAATGTTAACACTCAGCAGACCCAGCAAAATGTCCACCAATCTCACTGGTTTCTTTTTCAGCGAAGCTGCTGGAATCAATTGCACTGAAGAATGTTGTGAAGGAACCCTATATTGCACAGAGGCGCTGGGGGTCTCTAGGACGTATGATATGCGCATGGTTATAGAACTGATGGTGTTGGGGTCCTGATATTGCTGGATCTCTCAGGGCCTTCGTTGGCCATTCTATTATATTCGGTTGCCTACAAGGTTTGGGGATCAGTGACAAAACCATGGGTTGGCTCTAAGTCCTATTTTCTCAATCATGAGCAAAGCATCAACTTGGCGCTCTATGAATCTGGCCCCCACAAGCTTCCTTGTGGTGCACCCCAGGACTCCACCCTATCACCTTTGCTTTTCAAGCTCTATCAAAGCTCGGATTAAACTTCACTTAGCTGCTAAAGTGGGAGCTCCCCCTACTCTCTCCCTCAGGCTCCCAACCTGACCCTATCCAGTGTCACTTAATGTTATTTTGCATGTTTAAATGGTACTCCTCTTTAGTTTGAAGCAGTTGCCCCTTAGGTTAATGTTACCTCTTTAAGTCACCAATTGTTTTATATATATATTTTGTTGTGTTTCTTTTATTTAGTCACTGGTATATGCTAATTTTTTGCACCCTCATAAACTGGCTCACTTCTTCTTGTCATCTTCATGCTACTGTACAGTCGTCCTTTGTGAGCATGTCTCCATGTGCTATTGTAAGGCATTCCTGATCAAAATTTAAATCCCTTGTCTTCCTATAAACAGAAATAAATACAGATCTTGCGCCTGTGGCCTCTCTTCCAAGACATCATAAAGTCCAGTTCTACACCCAGAATAACAGAACACTGATCTGTTTGATGCTGGATGGGGTCCTTGAACAGGCGGCCACTTGCTTTTACGAGTGTGTGCTGAAAGTGAGTGTCGGCATGAGTGAGTGCCCGCACGGACCACAGCCGGCTCAAAAGGTCATGCTGTGAGGCAGACACAAACGATGGTATGGGATGTGATATGGGACAGCAGCTCAGGCCTCCACTGTTGGGAGAGTGCCCCACCCAGTTTGGGAGGTAGAGGATCTTGGAGTGATGTCGGATGAGAATCTAACACGTAATACCAACATACAATTGGTTATTACAAGTAGTTGAACCCAACTGCGAATGGTAAGGTGGATTGTACACTTGTTTCCCTTGCCCTACTGGGTTGCTTTGGTCTACACCTTTGTGCCATCAGGGATGGACTATTACAACAACAAAGACTAGTGCCACTACTACAATTAGGCATCCATGATTAGGCTGCAACTGATTGGGAAGGCTGCAGCCTCCCTCCTGCAATGAATAGACATTAATGCCCACATGACACCATTGTCATTTCATTCTGAACCATCTCTGTCTTCCAGTGGCCAGCAGGGTTGTATGTATTTCAGGCAGCATGCTTCGTGCAATGTCAGGAAAAGACCCTACATGTATCTTAGAAAACATCAGTCTCTATTTTCGTAGTAGGGAGTTGAGGCCAACTCACTCACGCCCTCACGTGATTCTCCTTGTTGGTAAAGTGATGGAGGTGGGGGGTGAGGGGTAGGGCCCTGTCGGTGCTGGTGGTCGAGTAGTGGAACACCCTCCCCGGTCCCTCTAGACTGTTGGACAATCATCTGAAATTTAGGAAGACCATAGACATCACACCATGTTTCCTAAGAAGCAGCATTAGTCCCAAGCTGTAGATAGACAACTTCAAAATCCCTCCTGCACCTGGCCGCACATCTGTGAATTTTCTGGCATCAGGTGCCTGTCTGACTTCTTGCAGCACCCCATCCCTCCCTTCTCTCCAGCTCTCTCTCTCCCGGCTTCCTCTGGATCTCGACCCTGTCTCTCCAGCTCATGCTCACATAGCTCTTCGTATGCATTATCTGGCGATTCCTCCATCGTGCTCTGCCCCACGGGCGACGCGGTGGTCTCCTGGGTTCTCTGTGGTTATCACGCGAGGGGCACTTGGGTCTTTCGTCTCTCCAGGCCTCATGATACTCCTCACACCGCAACTTCAGGATTTGAAATCAGTCCATCTAACAAGGTGTCTGCTTCCCAGCTACGCTTGGGGCCAACCCACACCAGTTCGTAGTGGCTCACAGCTCTCTTGGGGCATTTCTCCATGCTGCCCTCTCAGCTCCATCTTCTAAGCTGCCCCCATCGTGCCGCCATCTCTTTTACCCCTCTGTGATTGGTGGGGGATTTTGCGACTTGTTATTTAAAGCGCCATGGTTTCCTTTGAATTGTGGTCCTCCTTAAAGCCCATGATTCTCTAGGTCTGAGCTCCAGTCATGCAGACTAAGGAAGAAACCCCAGGCCTGAGGCCGCCGCCTGTTCCCTTTGTTTTGAGGGGAAAGGAGGCTGACTGAGTTTCTTCTTTGCTTTTGCCTGAAGACAACAGATACGACCACTTTTCTGCGCCTCTTGATCTCTTGATGGGGGTGCTTCCTCAGAGAAACAAATTAAAGAGGGGGGGATAGGAGAGAAAAGGGTTTAGGGTGGGTTACTGCAGTAAGCCCGTTCACCAGTACACAAAAGTGTATATTCCTGATTAATAGGCAAATATGGAATTTATATGATAAAAGTATTACAATACTTAAAAAGTTCATCCGTTTACGATCAGTGACAAAAAGACAGCTGCAGGTAACAGCAACCGGAAAAACGTGACCGAACACGGATTTCCTTCCCATCACATTAATGGTGAGCTCTTCGGTGGCCAAACGAAATGTTGCATTGCGTGGTCGCATAGAGTAGACGTTGGGAATGGAGAGGTTTCCTTGAAGTCTTGCAGTCTTTCCTCAGTTTGATGTGTTTTTTTCAGCTGTTAGCAATTTCGCTGGGGTTTATCAGATTCTAGGTGCTATAACTCTAAGGGACCTTCCTCCATGACTAAGTATTTTGTCATTTGAGGGTATGAATTTGATTCCTCACCCTGGAAGATATGTATGGGACCCAAGAGGTAGATGTTTCGATGTGTAAAACAGAGCGGCGTGATATCAATCCTTTTGAGAGGAAGCCCAGAGGGAGCTATAAGCCTAGTGGAGACAGGATCCAATAGCTTGAGAACTCCAATCATCCTAGGAAAAGGTTGCTGTAATGTGACAGGCCATGACATGCTAACCTGGCTTCCTGGGTTTACAGACTAACAGATCAATTAACAATTGCCCAACACAAATAAATAAATAACAATTCAAATTCATCACTTCCTGTATCTTGCTCGCTCCCCTCCACCTCAATACCTCGTAACCTTCATTCCCGCTTTCACCCATCTTCTCCCCGAGGCCACACCCCTCCAAATCATCCTAGCCACACTGTTCTGGAAAAGTTAAATACTGGAACTGAGACAGATTAACCTGGATTCAGAACCTGCAAAAACAGTCTCCTGGGATCCCAGGTCTGAGGAAATCAAACGTGCATACCGCATCTCCATACAACACTGCATCTGCAGTGATCAACAGTTCCCAACACTCAGAGGCTAACCCATGAGAAGAGCACCATCCTGGTTTGTCGTAGCTTTCTGTTTGAGCACATTAAATTGTGATTAACGCCAGGTGGCTTCAGGAACAGCACGGTCTCTGAGGAATGGGGAGTAGCTGTTGTCCCTTAAGAGGTGTTAATGTTGGGTGATAAGAAAGGAGAGGGGTGCATAAAGATGCATGCTGACTTAAACACTTGCTACAAGCAGGTGAACATATCATAAACTTTCTTTCACTGTGTATCACTGTGTTTCTGTCAGTCTTGATAGTACATTGTTTTCGAGGATCACATAACTTTGCATGCCGGCAGTTTTAGGCTCCCATTCGTGATGGGGGAACACATTGCCTCGCAGGCATTAGAAATGCTCTCCGGACATTCTCTATATCCCATAAGATGTGTCCTTTGCTCATTTTCCTTTTAGAAGCAGGTGTTGCTGCACTGAGGTTGATTAAGGGAATTATGAGCGCATCGACAGGGGGACCTATGTGACAATACCCATTTTGAATACCGATTCAAGTGCCTGCTAATGGATTCCTTGATCAGAAGAAGATAAGGCAAGAGAGCCACTTCAAATGTTAAGTCCACTTTCACAGAGCGTTGTAATAGATTCACTGTTTTTTCCCTCTATAGATTTGAGATAGCCGCGCATTGCTAGATTTTGGTGATTGGCACCGAGGCCAGGTAGGTCTCTGCTTGCCCGGGATCTCTGGTGTTCACTCACTTCACACCTGAGGTTGGAATTGAACACGCAAGAGGGATGAAGGGAGTGGCACTCTCTATAGAATGTCTCATTTCACGACAGTTATGGAGATGTAGGTGGTCGGTTCACTGATATCTCATCAGTACACTCCTGAGCACGTTATCGTGGGCAAGGGTAAGCCTACAGTTCATAGAAATATTCTCGAGACTGTGCATGTACATATGTTGTTGAGTTGCAATTTTATAATGTGCGTTTGGATCTGTCTTTGTAGTATGAATTGCTCTTGAAGAAGGGGTGTCTTCCCAAAAATGCGTTCAGCATGAATTGCATTGTTTGACCTCCGAAGGGTACATAAATTAATACATTGCCTGCAGATATTTCTTCAACTGTTTTGTCGAATTGTGCTGATTTTTTAGCTATTGATAAAATATACTATCTAAATGTTGGCTTTTTTTTTCTCCGCATTGTAGTGTGCAGGGGTAGGGAGAGTCCATAGATTGGACTCTGTATTCTCACTAAAAGAAGAAGCAGCCCTGTCATGGGCTGGCTCCTTGTGCTCCATCCAAGAGGTTAGTGCGAGACCAAGGGGGACGCGATGACAGAGCTCCCCCTAACGTTCCTTTAGGGATTACCGTCCAACTGCAGAAGCTGTGAGAGCTGCCGGAGATGTACTTTCAGTAGTGTAGCACTTTATTCTGTGCTTGGGATTTTATGCCCAAGGCCCAGTAGCTGTGAATCTCATGATCATGGCCTAGTAGCACACCTTCTGCTGTTAATCTCATGCCCATGGCCCAGTAGCACACCTTCTGCTGTTAATCTCATGCCCATGGCCCAGTAGCTGTGAATCTCATGCTCATGGCCCAGTAGCACACCTTCTGCTGTTAATCTCATGCCCATGGCCCAGTATCACACCTTCTGCTGTTAATCTCATGCCCATGATCCAGTATCACACCTTCTGCTGTTAATCTCATGCCCATGATCCAGTATCACACCTTCTGCTGTTAATCTCATGCCCATGGCCCAGTAGCACACCTTCTGCTGTTAATCTCATGCCCATGGCCCAGTAGCTGTAAATCTCATGCTCATGGCCCAGTAGCACACCTTCTGCTGTTAATCTCATGCCCATGGCCCAGTATCACACCTTCTGCTGTTAATCTCATGCCCATGATCCAGTATCACACCTTCTGCTGTTAATCTCATGCCCATGATCCAGTATCACACCTTCTGCTGTTAATCTCATGCCCATGGCCCAGTAGCACACCTTCTGCTGTTAATCTCATGCCCATGGCCCAGTAGCTGTGAATCTCATGCTCATGGCCCAGTAGCACACCTTCTGCTGTTAATCTCATGCCCATGGCCCAGTATCACACCTTCTGCTGTTAATCTCATGCCCATGATCCAGTATCACACCTTCTGCTGTTAATCTCATGCCCATGGCCCAGTAGCACACCTTCTGCTGTTAATCTCATGCCCATGGCCCAGTAGCTGTGAATCTCATGCTCATGGCCCAGTAGCACACCTTCTGCTGTTAATCTCATGCCCATGGCCCAGTAGCACACTTTCTGCTGTTAATCTCATGCCCATGGCCCAGTAGCACACCTTCTGCTGTTAATCTCTGCCCATGGCCTAGTAGCACACCTTCTGCTGTTAATCTCATGCCCATGGCCCAGTAGCACACCTTCTTCTGTTAGTCTCATGCCCATGGCCCAGTAGCACACCTTCTGCTGTTAATCTCATGTCCATGGCCCAGTAGCACACCATCTGCTGTATATTGAATGCCCGTTGCCCATTTACACACCTTCTGCTGTTAATCTCATGCCCATGGCCCAGTAGCACACCATCTGCTGTATATTGAATGCCCGTTGCCCATTTACACACCTTCTGCTGTTAATCTCATGCCCATGGCCCAGTAGCACACCATCTGCTGTATATTGAATGCCCTTTGCCCATTTACACACCTTCTGCTGTTAATCTCATGCCCATGGCCCAGTATCACACATTCTGCTGTTAATCTCATGCCCATGGCCCAGTATCACACCTTCTGCTGTTAATCTCATGCCCGTGGCCCAGTAGCACACCTTCTGCTGTTAATCTCATGCCCATGGCCCAGTAGCACACCTTCTGCTGGTAATCTCATGCCCATGGTCCAGTATCACACCTTCTGCTGTTAATCTCATGCCCGTTGCCCATTTACACACCTTCTGCTGTTATTCGTATTCCTATTTCCCAGTAACACACCTTCTGCTCTTAATCATAAACCCGTTCCCCAGCAGCACAATTTCTGCTGTTAATTGTATGTCCGTTGCCCAGTATCACACTTTGTGCTGTTAATTGTATGTCCATTGCCCAGTATCACACTTTCTGCTGTTAATTGTATCCCCATTGCCCAGTATCACACTTTGTGCTGTTAATTGTATCCCCATTGCCCAGTATCACACTTTGTGCTGTTAATTGTATGTCCATTGCCCAGTATCACACTTTCTGCTGTTAATTGTATCCCCATTGCCCAGTATTACACTTTCTGCTGTTAATTGTATCCCCATTGCCCAGTATCACACTTTCTGCTGTTAATTGTATCCCCATTGCCCAGTATCACACTTTCTGCTGTTAATTGTATCCCCCATTGCCCAGTATCACACTTTCTGCTGTTAATTGTATCCCCATTGCCCAGTATCACACTTTCTGCTGTTAATTGTATCCCCATTGCCCAGTATCACACTTTCTGCTGTTAATTGTATCCCCATTGCTAGGGAATGTACCTTCTGTTAATCATTTGCCCATTGGCAATTAACACAGCTTCTGCTGTACATGTTATGCCCATTGTCGGGCAACACACCTTCTGTTAATCATGTGCCAATTGCTCAGTAAAACACCTTTTGCTGTTATTCTTATGCCCATGGCCCAATAGCATACCTTCTGTTAATCATGGGCCCATTGTCCAGTAAGAACTTCTGCTGTTAATCTTATGCCCATTGCTTAGTAACACACCACCTTACCAAAGCTAAAGAAGCAGTTCAGTTCACACTCTGTTTTGGAGCATCCTTTCTACACAAAACTGCACACAATCACTGTCACTGCCTATTTGGGGTACGGTTTTAAGGTGCAGGTTGTGGATCTCATCCTTGAAAACACAGAGGCCCAAGTATGACCAGGTTCTACTACTGAAGCAATAAAACCCAATCGGCCCAGGGCACAATTTGGGCTCAGGCCTTAAGGATGGGCCCCAGTGCAATTACCATGCAATCGGAAAACCCGGGGTGCTGACAGCAATGTAAATGTGTTCGAATGAACGGGACACGCACGGGTCTTACCAAAGATGGCCACCATGGAGCTGGAAGGCTGGTCTCCATCTATGTGGAGCCCCTCTTCCATTTCCATGGTGGCCAGTGGGGATGTGTGGCCAAGGCAGCAGGGGATCCCCCGCCCCAGGTGCTAATTAGGTTTACAGTTCAGGCCTGAACGTTATGATGCAAATGCTTGTGACTTCTTTTTACTTATTAGTAACAATGGATAGTGACGAATAAGAGGAAGACTTAGTGTAATGAATATTACTGGTAAGTAACCAGAGCATTTCCCCAGTGTAGCGACACAGAGATCCTGCCGGTATGAGCCCAGAACACTTGGAGTGGCGGCTTTCAAATAAACACATTTTTAACATCTTTTGCTTATTTGCTTTTGCACTTTTGATAAAACGTGCAAAACCCAGAGACCCAGAAGGGCTGGAGCTTCTGACCGGTTGACAGGGCCAGGGTAGAGTTAGTGGCACATCTGGACATGGCACTGATTCTACTTCAGCCATGTTGGTCTTTCTGGTGCACCGGCCTCTTAGGCTATCTCACGTGCTCCTGCAGCAAGACAATGTCTATACTCTTTCATCTGGATTTGCAGCTGTCACTATTACCTTGCAGTCTATCAAGACGTGGCAGTCTTCGGTCACTGTCCACTTCAAGTACTCCAGGAAATGAGGCCCTGCAAGGAAAACACAACATAAATGACTTCTTAACATGTGGAAACGGACCCTTTTACACCCCCATGCAGTGTTTACTTGTTAAATCATTGGGTTGTTATTTGTTAAAGATTCTCCAAACCTTTTTAGCGCTAATGATGAGATGCAGCCTTTGCGCAAATAACAGAGCATTCTGGTCATTTTAAAAAGCAGCCCAAATTCACAAATGGGACACGCTTTACAATGCCCTGCAATTAGGGTCACCCCCCTGCGCTATTTTAAACAGGCAGAGGGGGAGGTGCACATCATGACATCATGATTAAACCGCGGCTGTCACACCTGCATTTCCATCCCGCAAACAGGGACAGACATTTTTTCTTTTTAACAGGCCTTTAACTGAGATGGGCCCTTTAACAGCCCTCTTGGTGTAATGGTTGCTTGGAGGCTCTCCTACATGAGTGGTAATGTATGCAAGGGGAATGGACAGCACATCTTTGCGCTAATATGCAGCTCCTCCTGAAATGCTGAGGTCGCCTTTGTTCTGAAAGAGCGCATTCTCTGCACTCCTTTCATTTGCGCTACCTGCTGCAAATCTGGCCCATTAAATACACAAGCGAGCACAAGCATGCAGTTAGTGTGCAGTCCTAGCGCACCATACCAGGTTCATTTGGTGTTTGACAACCGTTCACATCAAGATATGTGCTTCCGGCTAGTGCCATTCCCTTTTGTTGCCAAATCATACAATTCAATTTATTGGGAAAGAATTGTATTGCAGTGTTCGACATCCCTAGTGACACCTTCCCAGAGGTGCTTGCGGGAAGCTATTTGGCCTGCTAGGGTAGACTCTCGAGGACATACTTGAGAAGTCAAAATGATAAAAGATGCAACTCCATCTTTCTTATTGGTGTTTTGAGAAGGAAGGTTCATTTCTTATTGATTCAGTTTGTCTTTTTTCCTATGGCAAAAACCACTCCTTAACAGTTGAGCACCAGTACAATGAAAAGTGCACTGTGACTGGTACAATGCTGTGCTATGAAACAGAATCCAAAATGTGCATTGGTTGCACAACCAGAATGCACATAATCTTTCGGTATTAAGTCAAAAGACCTTTTTTAAAAAAAGTGATGAAAAAAACAATTCAGGAAGATCGCTCTGTGACCGCACAGAGCAGTCTTTCTAAATCGAACTGTCAGATCCTGCGACGCAGACGAGTGCGTCCAGGGGCTGACAGGCACGCCTGGACCCGGATGCGCCACTGGGGGAGAACGGGTAAGTGTTTGTGTGTTCATGTTTTTGTGCGTTTTGGCGCGGGAGAGTCTTGGGTGGGGAGGAAGGTGGCGGGGACTGAGGGACGTGGGTGTGGGGGTGAAACCCCCCAATTTAGAAGAAATCCGGCAAGAGAGGGTGGAATTGGGGGGGGGTGCAGGAATGTCATTTGTTTGATTTTTGTAGGCCACCTAAAATCAACCGAAAACAAAAGGTCTTTTTGTTAGACGGTCTACACCATGGGTGCACAACATACAGCTCGCGGGCCAGTTGCGGCCTGCCATGCCATTTTGTCCGGCCCACGAGGCACAAAGACTTTCCTAATGGAGGGCGGCCAGCAAGCAGCATCGGCCGTCCTCTGTTAGCAAAGTCTTTGTTCTCTTCCAGGCCGGACAAAACACTGGCCCTCATTGGCTCAGCACACATGCACCACGTCGCTCCTATGAGCCACGTAGTGCGTGTGTGCTGCACCAATGGAGTGCCAGCACTACGGCTGGCAAGGTCCATAAGACTTGATGCCGGAAGGCATTTCAGCCTTGCCACGCCAGCCGTAGTACGACTCCAGTTACCTCGCCAGCGTTCCAGCTTACCTGCCTTCCAGCACATCTCCGGTAAGTGGTCTGTGTGTTTGTGTTTGTGTGTCGGGTCTGTTTTGCTGTATGTTTGTGTTGTGTATGTTGAGGTGGGGGGTTGTCGGGTGTGCATGAATGTTTGTTTCTGAAGCATGCACCCATACAGACCCGAACCCCCCAAGCCCCAAATCAGCACACTCTCAAACATGCACCCATACAGACCCGAACTCTCCACCCCCCAAATCAGCACACACTCAAACATGCACCCATACAGACCCGAAACCCACACCCCCCAACTCAGCACACAAACTCTCAAGTTTCGGGTGTGCATGAATGTTTGTTTTTGAATGTTTGTGTTGTGTATGTTGAGAGGCGGGGTTGGGGGGTGTCGGATGTGCATGAATGTTTGTTTTTGAATGTTTGTCTTGTGTATGTTGAGATGCGGGGGTGGGGGGTGTCGGGTGTGCATGCATTTTCTTTTGAATGTTTGTGTTGTGTATGTTGAGATGCGGGGGTGGGGGGTGTCGGATCTGCATGAATGTTTGTTTTTGAATGTTTGTGTTGTGTATGTTGAGATGCGGGGGTCGGGGGGGTGTCGGGTGTGCATGCATTTTCTTTTGAATGTTTGTGTTATGTATGTTGAGATGCGGGTTGGGGGGTGTCGGATCTGCATGAATGTTTGTTTTTGAATGTTTGTGTTGTGTATGTTGAGATGCGAGGGTGGGGGAGGGGTGTCGGATGTGCATGAATGTTTGTTTTGGAGTGTAAGTGCGGTGTATGTTGAGATGCAGGGTCTGTATGTGTGCATGCTTGCTTGTTTGTATGCTGATTTAGGGGGTGGGGGGTTCTGGTCTGTATGTGTGCATGCTTGAGAGTGTGTGTGCTGAGGTGGGGGGTGGGGGGTTGAGGTCTGTATGGGTGCATGCTTGAGAGTTTGTGTGCTGAGTTGGGGGGTGGGGGGTTTGGGTCTGTATGGGTGCATGTTTGAGTGTGTGTGCTGAGTTGGGGGTGGGGGTTTTGGGTCTGTATGGGTGCATGCTTGAGAGTTTGTGTGCTGAGTTGAGGGGGTGGGGGGTTCGGGTCTGTATGGGTGCATGTTTGAGAGTGTGCTGATTTGGGGGGTGGGAGGTTCGGGTCTGTATGGGTGCATGTTTGAGTGTTTGTGTGCTGAGTTGGGGGCTGGGGGTTTGGGTCTGTATGGGTGCATGCTTGAGAGTTTGTGTGCTAAATTGGGGGGTGTGGGGTTTGGGTCTGTTTGGGTGCATGTTTGAGAGTGTGCTGATTTGGGGGGTGGGGGGTTCGGGTCTGTATAGGTGCATGTTTGAGAGTGTGCTGATTTGGGGGGTGGGGGTTCGGGTCTGTATGGGTGCATGCTTGAGAGTTTGTGTGCTGAGTTGGAGGGTGGGGGGTTCGGGTCTGTATGGGTGCATACTTGAGAGTATGTGTGCTGAGTTGGGGGGTGGGGGGTTCGGTCTGTATGGGTGCATGTTTGAGTGTGTGCTGAGTTGGGGGTGGGGGGTTTGGAGTTGGGGGCTGGGGGTTCGGGTCTGTATGGGTGCAAGTTTGAGTGTGTGTGGTGAGTTGGGGATGGGCGGTTTGGGTCTGTATGGGTGCATGTTTGAGAGTGTGCTGATTTGGGGGGTGGGGGGTTCGGGTCTGTATGGGTGCATGCTTGAGAGTTTGTGTGCTGAGTTGGGGGGTGGGGGGTTCGGGTCTGTATGGGTGCATGTTTGAGTGTGTGTGCTGAGTTGGGGGTGGGGGGGGTTTGGGTCTGTATGGGTGCATGTTTGAGTGTGTGCTGATTTGGGGGGTGGGGTTTCGGGTCTGTATGAGTGCATGCTTGAGAGTTTGTGTGCTGAGTTGGGGGGTGGGGGGTTCGGGTCTTTATGGGCGCATGTTTGAATGTGTGTGCTGAGTTGGGGGGTGGGGGTTCGGGTCTGTATGGGCGCATGTTTGAGTGTGTGTGCTGAGTTGGGAGTTGTGGGGTTTGGGTCTGTATGGGTGCATGTTTGAGAGTGTGTGTGCTGAGTTGGGTGTGGGGGTTTGGGTCTGTATCGGTGAATGCTTGAGTTTGTGTGCTGAGTTGGGAGGTGGGGGGTTTGGGTCTGTATGGGTGCATGCTTGAGAGTTTGTGGCTGCGTTGGGGGTGGGGAGTTTGGGTCTGTATGGGTGCATGTTTGAGTGTGTGTGCTGAGTTGGGGGGTGGGGGGTTTGGGTCTGTATGGGTGCATGCTTGAGAGTTTGTGTGCTGAGTTGGGGGGTGGGGGGTTCGGGTCTGTATGGGTGCATGTTTGAGAGTGTGCTGATTTGGGGGGTGGGGGGTTTGGGTCTGTATGGGTGCATGTTTGAGTGTTTGTGTGCTGAGTTGGGGGCTGGGGTTTGGGTCTGTATGGGTGCATGCTTGAGAGTTTGTGTGCTAAATTGGTGGGTGTGGGGTTTGGGTCTGTTTGGGTGCATGCTTGAGAGTTTGTGTGCTGAGTTGGAGGGTGGGGAGTTCGGGTCTGTATGGGTGCATGTTTGAGAGTGTGCTGATGTGGGGGGTGGGGGGTTTCGGGTCTGTATGGGTGCATGTTTGAGTGTGTGCTGAGTTGGGGGTGGGGGGTTTGGAGTTGGGGGTGGGGGTTTGGGTCTGTATGGGTGCAAGTTTGAGTGTGTGTGGTGAGTTGGGGATGGGCGGTTTGGGTCTGTATGGGTGCATGTTTGAGAGCGTGCTGATGTGGGGGGCGGGGGGTTCGGTCTGTATGGGTGCATGTTTGAGTGTGTGCTGAGTTGGGGGTGGGGGTTTGGAGTTGGGGGGTGGGGGTTTGGGTCTATATGGGTGCATGCTTGAGAGTTTGTGTGCTGAGTTGGAGGGTGGGGAGTTCGGGTCTGTATGGGTGCATGTTTGAGAGTGTGCTGATGTGGGGGGTGGGGGGTTTCGGGTCTGTATGGGTGCATGCTTGAGAGTTTGTGTGCTGAGTTGGAGGGTGGGGAGTTTGGGTCTGTATGGGTGCATGTTTGAGAGTGTGCTGATGTGGGGGGTGGGGGGTTTCGGGTCTGTATGGGTGCATGTTTGAGTGTGTGCTGAGTTGGGGGTGGGGGGTTTGGAGTTGGGGGGTGGGGGTTTGGGTCTGTATGGGTGCAAGTTTGAGTGTGTGTGGTGAGTTGGGGATGGGCGGTTTGGGTCTGTATGGGTGCATGTTTGAGAGCGTGCTGATGTGGGGGGCGGGGGGTTCGGTCTGTATGGGTGCATGTTTGAGTGTGTGCTGAGTTGGGGGTGGGGGGTTTGGAGTTGGGGGGTGGGGGTTTGGGTCTGTATGGGTGCAAGTTTGAGTGTGTGTGGTGAGTTGGGGATGGGCGGTTTGGGTCTGTATGGGTGCATGTTTGAGAGTGTGCTGATTTGGGGGGTGGGGGGTTCGGGTCTGTATGGGTGCATGCTTGAGAGTTTGTGTGCTGAGTTGGGGGGTGGGGGGTTCGGGTCTGTATGGGTGCATGTTTGAGTGTGTGCTGATTTGGAGGGTGGGGTTTGGGTCTGTATGGGTGCATGTTTGAGTGTTTGTGTGCTGAGTTGGGGGCTGGGGGTTCGGGTCTGTATGGGTGCATGCTTGAAAGTTTGTGTGCTGAGTTGGGGGGTGGGGGGTTCGGGTCTGTAGGGGTGCATGTTTGAGTGTGTGTGCTGAGTTGGGGGTGGGGGTTCATAGTTGGGGGTGGGGGGTTCGCGTCTGTATGGGTGCATGCTTGAGAGTATGCTGATTTGGGGGGTGGGGGCTTTGGGTCTGTATGGGTGCATGCTTGAGAGTGTGTGTGCTGAGTTGGGGAGTGAGGGGTTTGGAGTTGGGGGGTGGGGTTTCGGGTCTGTATGGGTGCATGTTTGAGTGTGTGCTGATTTGGAGGGTGGGGTTTGGGTCTGTATGGGTGCATGTTTGAGTGTTTGTGTGCTGAGTTGGGGGCTGGGGGTTCGGGTCTGTATGGGTGCATGCTTGAAAGTTTGTGTGCTGAGTTGGGGGGTGGGGGGTTCGGGTCTGTAGGGGTGCATGTTTGAGTGTGTGTGCTGAGTTGGGGGTGGGGGTTCATAGTTGGGGGTGGGGGGTTCGCGTCTGTATGGGTGCATGCTTGAGAGTATGCTGATTTGGGGGGTGGGGGTTTTGGGTCTGTATGGGTGCATGCTTGAGAGTGTGTGTGCTGAGTTGGGGAGTGAGGGGTTTGGAGTTGGGGGGTGGGGTTTCGGGTCTGTATGAGTGCATGCTTGAGAGTTTGTGTGCTGAGTTGGGGCGTGGGGGGTTCGGGTATGTATGAGTGCATGCTTGAGAGTTTGTGTGCTGAGTTGGGGGGTGGGGGGTTTGGGTCTGTATGGGCACATGCTTGAGAGTGTGTGTACTGAGTTGGGGGGTTCGGGTCTGTATGGGTGCATGCTTGAGAGTGTGTGTGCTGAGTTGGGGGATGGGGGGTTCGGGTCTGTATGGGTGCATGTTTGAGTGTGTGTGCTGAGTAGGGGGTGGGGGTTTCGAGTTCATGCCTGATTGGGGATGGGCACGCCTGATGGGGGATGCTCGCATCTCTTCATACAAAGCAAACATAACCAATTGAAGCAAGTTCCGGTGCCATGCTCATTTGATCCTTAGAATTCCGAGATTTGGGCTTAGAGGCCAACACAAGTCAGTTGGAGGTTGAGGGAGCCATGGGGCATAGTGATTGGTTGGGGGTGAGGGGGGCATGGGGCATAGTGTTTGTTTGGGGGGTGGGAGCCATGGGGCATAGTGTTTGGTTGGGGTGAGGGACATGGGGCACAGTGTTTGCTTGAGGGGTGTGGGCCATGGGGCATAGTGCTTGGTTGGGGGTGGGAACCATGGGGCATAGTGTTTGGTTGGGGTGAGGGACATGGGTCATAGTGTTTGCTTGAGGGGTGGGGGCCATGGGGCATAGTGTTTGGTTGGGGTGAGGGATATGGGGCATAGGTTTTGCTTGAGGGTTGGGGGCCATGGGGCATAGTGTTTGGTTGGGGGTGAGGGGGCCATGGGGCATAGTGTTTGGTTGGGGGTTGAGGGAGCCATGGGGCATAGTGATTGTTTGTGGGTGAGGGGGCCATGGGGCATAGTGTTTGGTTTGGGGTGGGAGCCATGGGGCATAGTGTTTGGTTGGGGGTTAGGGGGCCATGGGGCATAGTGTTTGGTTGGGGTGAGGGGGCCATGGAGCATAGTGTTTGGTTGGGGGTGATGGGGCCATGGGGCATAGTGTTTAGTTTGGGGTGGGAGCCATGGGGCATAGTGTTTGGTTGGGCGTGGGAACCATGGGGCATAGTGTTTGGTTGGGGGTGGGAGCCATGGGGCATAGTGTTTGGTTGGGGGTGGGAGCCATGGGGCATAGTGTTTGGTTGGGGGTGAGGGGCCCATAGGGCATAGTGTTTGGTTGGGGGTGAGGGGGACATGGGGCATAGTGTTTGGTTGGGGGTTGAGGGAGCCATGGGGCATAGTGTTTGGTTGGGGGTTAGGGGGCTATGGGGCATATTGTCTGGTTGGGGGTGGAAGCCATGGGGAAGAGTGTTGCACTCCAAGAATGAACCCAATAAAGCTAAAACAGGCACAGTTAGGAGATGTACATCCTTTGCTTTTTGAGGAAACCTGACTCAACGAAGGCCATATTCCTCTTGGGCAACCCAAACAGCAAACTATAACAGTCCAAAATAACAGAATGTCCAATGAAGGGTCAATAAAATATATATAATTTAATTAAACAGACGATATACAATAACTAAATAGAAATACATTATAACAATGGAAAATGTGTAGTACAAACTATAAGTTTGAAATGCAAAATAATAATCGTTACCCCTCAAAAACATATTCTTTTTCCATGTGTTTAATACAAATTGGGGGTTGAAAAAGCCTCCTGCCATGCCCCGCCTACCGCCCCGCCCACATTTACTTTTCGGGCCACTATAGCCCTCAAGTAAGGTACTTTCGGCTCTCTGTCAAAATCAGTTGTGCACCCCTGGTCTACACAAATCGAAATAATGACATGCTAGAACTGATCTTTCATTGTACGCCAAAGGACACATTCTGAGAGTGAAGGAATTTAGGCCATCCTGTTTGTTTGTTTGTTTGTTTATTTGTTTGGTAATGCGCACCAAGCCCTTAGGTAGACGGGCGCAAGAGAAACAAGAAATCTTAAAACTTAGTTACAGTGCAAATGTAGCAATACATAGAGCAGTGATTGCAATCGGAGCAAGATGCAGGTACAGGATACAATAAATACAAAGCAATGGTCTTTGAAGGTCAGGGAAGCATTATCATGAATATCAGTATGTGCACACCCACATGTACACCTATTTGTAAACCACCTTAAATGTCTACTTTGTTACATACAAACATGACAGAGCATATGACTATGTCTACATAGTTAGCCAGGCTACGGAGTAGTTAGGTGGGATCAAAAAGGGTGGGGCTGGAGAGATAGGAGTATAGATTCATTAGGTATCGTTAGTGTGTAGCCAGTTGAGTATCTTATGTCTGAATTTAGGGTAGCTTTGTTCTAGTCTGAGGTCAACTGGTAATTTGTTCCAACATTGTGACGCTTTAAAAGGGAAGCTAGATCATCCTGCTGTCAAGCGTTTGAACCTAGGGATCTCCAGCATATATGAGTTGGCAGATCTCTTAGGGCGGGTAGTTGTTCTCCTAGTAATTTTATCCATTAGGTATGGGGGTGCTAGGTTATTCAAGCATTTGGAGGTGAGGGATGCTGTTTTGAGGAGAATTCTGTCTGTTATTTTCAGCCAGTTTACCTCTTTCCTGAATTCAATTATATGCTCTCTGTAGGGGATGTTCAGTGCTGCCCTCAGGGCATTGTTCTGCAGTCTTTGAATTATGTCTGTAATATATTTGTTAGCTCCTGAGTACAGGGCATTACAGTAATCTAACCTTGACATAATAAGAGCATTGGCTAGTGTGGTACAGCTCGCTCTCGAAAGGTATGGTCTGGAGGCTCTGATAAGTTTGCAGGTGTACGTTGTGGATGAGGCAAGGGAGTTGACTTGCTTTTTAAGGGTGAGGGAGGAGTCCAGGTAGAATCCTAAGGTTTTAACTACAGACATCACCTTGATCGGGTTGTTATAAATGTTAAAGGATGTGTAGTTTGGACTAAGTTTTTGAATATTGGCTTCCGAGCCTAGGATTAGTAGCTCAGTTTTTTCGTCATTCAGGCAGAGGCCATGGGATGCCATCCATGCCTGAATGAGGGAGTATATTTTGTTCACCAAGGCTGAGTCCGCCTCAAAGTTGCCCGAAAGGGGTATGAAGATCTGTGTGTCATCCGCATAATTAGTGTAGGTGACACCCAGTCTATCCAACTTGTCAAACAGAGGCTTGGTGAAGATATTATACATGGTGGGGGATACGCAAGAGCCTTGTGGGACACCGCAGGTTATATTGATAGGGTCGGTAGAGGCTGAGATAGAGAAGACTCTCATGGTTCTGTTAGCTAAGAAGGATTGGACCCAAGCTATAGCATCATTAGTGAAGTTGGCGGCTTTTGAAGGTGATTGCATAACACTACATGGTCCACCAAGTCGAACGCTGCCGACAAGTCCAGTAGGGGTAGCAAGGCTATTTTTCCATTATCCTTTAATTCTTCAATTTGTGTCTTAAGATCTAGGAGCGCTGTTTCAGTACCGTGGAGAGGGCGGATGCCTGATTGTCATGAGCCAAGTAGGTGGTTGGCCTCTAGGTAGTCCTGAATTTGTATGTAATCAGCTCTATCTAAGATTTTAAGAAGAAATGGCAGAGTGGTGATGGGTCTTTAATTAGTAGGGATAGTGGGGTCCAGAGTTTGTTTTTTTAAGTAATGGTAGAACTCAAGATTCTTTATGGTTAGCTGGTACTGTGTTCGTTTTAAATGAGGCGTTTATCAACTTGGAGGTAAATGGAGCTAGGTCTCTAGCTGTGTCCTTTATAATCTGTGCTGGGCACGTGTCACCTTTACAATTAGAAGGTTTGAGGGAGAGTATTATTTTTTCTGTTTCAGTTATGGAGATGGTCTTGAATCTAAAAGGTGCGATTGTCCTAGTCGCCGAGGGTTGACTGGTTTGTTGGTCAGTGAGTGGTAGTGAGGCCTTTTTTTTAGCAATTTTACTTTGTAGGGACAGAATTTTATTCGATAGGGCATTTTGTATGTTAGTACACTATACTTTGTCCTTTGGGGCATTGTCTATCGGTTGGATTGTAGATTCTAGTTCACGGAAGATAGAGAATAATTCTTTAGTGTTAGATTTTGATTTCTCAATCCTATCATTGAAGGTGTTCTTTTTGGCTTTAGTTATTTCTTTTTGTACATTTTTGCAAATTCCGATAGGTTATTTTTGTTATTTTCAGAGGGGGAGTGGCGCCAGATAGCCTGGAGTTTCCTTTTTTGTGATCTTAAGGATTTAAGTTGGGGGGTGAACCAGGCATTCAGGTGCGCTACTTGTCTAGCTTTGTGCAGTTTGACAGGAGCAATCATGTCCAGTGCCTTTGTCATAGCGTTGTTGAAGGCATTTACCAATGCGTCAGGGTTGTTGTTATTTTCCATTCCAGAGATGGCAGGGAGGAGAAGAGGGATACATTTTTCAACAGTGATATCCTTCTTATCTCTGGTATGGAGGGGCGGTGCCATGTTATTAGGTTTAGGGCTGAGGAGATCTAATGCGGCTGAGAAATGTATTAAGTAATGATCTGTACAGGATTGTGGGACAATGTTGGTAATGTTAATGTTGCAGTTTAGTTCGGATACCCAGTCAAGGGTCCTTCCTTTAATGTGAGTTGAGGAGAGGACTTTTTGCGTAAAACCGTAGTCGTTTAGTAAGGTTGCAATAGATTCAACATGTTTGTTGTCCGTATCATTGAAGCCTAGATTGAAATCTCCCAACAGTAGTGTTTGAGAGTGATCTTTGGTGTTGTCGGCTAGAAGACTAGTCAGGTCATCTTCAAAGGTGCCTAGTGGCCCAGGGGGTCTATATATCAAGTGGATAGTTAGAGTACGGTTGTTGGATAGGAGCCATTTGGCAGTAAGTGCTTCACAGGATGTGAAGGGAGCTGGGGTGGCAAGTCTAATAGGGTGGGTAGTTTTGAAAATGATGGCTAGGCCACCACCTCTGGCATTAGGCCGGTCCACTCTAATGATTTGGTAGTTATCAGGTACTGCTAGCATGAGAGTTGGTCCTGCGGCCTCATGTAGCCAAGTCTCAGTTATAGCCAGTAGATCAAGATTGTCATTGTTTAAGATGTCTGCAATTTCAGTAGCATGGGCTACCATAGATCTGGAATTTATGAGGGACCCTGTTAGCATTAGGGTATTATCAGGGTAGGCAGTTGGCAAGGTTTTATGGTAAGGGGTGTCTCGGGAAGTATGATTTTTGGGGGGAGTTTGATCAGTGGTATTGGTATTTTGCGTTGGTGTAGAAGAGGGGTTCATAGAGCGGGTGATAGTTCGATTGTTGGCGTTATTGGGGAGGTTTCTATAGGGTTCATGGGTAGGAGACAATCTAGACCGAAGTCTCAGGTTTCTATCCTTAGGGGGGTTTGTCATAGTAGCGGTAGCCATGATGGTTATGAGGGCACAGGTAAGTAGTGTCATCAGGGCTAGTTTAGTCAAATAGGTAGAAGTCATCGTCAAACTTTACTGAGGACATACTAACATCTAAGTGATTGATTTAATGCAGATAGAGGGGGACTTCAGTGCTAACAAATGCTAGTTATGGTTGGTTCACATTTAGGCTAGTCAAAGTGCAAAAACACACATAGGCTAAATGCAATTGTGGCGCAGGACCCTTTAGGCTAGTCAATGCAAAAACACACATAGGCTAAATGCAAATTGTGGCGCAGGGCCCATCTAGGCTAGTCAATGCAAAAACACTCATAGGCTAAATGCAATTGTGGCGCAGGACACATTAGGCTAGTCAATGCAAAAACACACATAGGCTAAATTACGTCAGGCAGGTGTTCAGAGAACATTCAAAATTCCTAGGGTTGCTGTTTTTTCGCCTGAAAATGAATTTATCCAACATTAAACACACATTTTGCTCTTATATTTATGTAGGTTGCCATCAGGGGCTCCAAAATGTCCATAATGTCCATACATTACTATTATTACTGTATTTATAGAGCACAGACGTAGCTACGGGAAGCAACTACTATAAATTAGCTGTACAGTATGAAACACCCAAGGGTCTTCACAAATGACAATGGATTATATTATGCAGCTAAATCACGTGTCTAGCTTATGTGGTTAGATGTGTTTGTCCCGGGTCAGGGGAGGAACGTGTTTCAGCCACCGCTGGAAATTAAAATATACCTCCTGCACACATGTTTCAGTGATGACGTGCATCCAGATGAAAGATGCCAGCACCTGTTGTGCCTATTCTAACTAGAGGGGCCTAGTCCCAGAATAAATAAATACAGGAGGAGAGCCGTCACAACCTCTGAGGGGCCAAGCACGCCCACTTGTCGCCCCCATGATCAGGCTGGGGTATGAACCGTTGCACCAGTGCTTATAACAAAAGACATTAGGTGGTGTACTCAAATTCACTTGAAGCAAATAGCTTTCTTTCTATGGAAGGGCATCACTAAACACGAAATCATGGCGGCTCCCAGATTCAGCAAAGCTTTGACCGCCATGGCATTAATTAGGGGAGGACTAGGACTAAGACCACCTTCAAATCATATCAAAAATCCCTGCGCCGTCACAAACACCGCAATGAAGCATGGCAAGTGGTGGCAATGGAAGAATGTACATACTGAAAACTGGAACACTATCAAATGGCCTCCCATTGTCACCAATAATACCATTGTTTGCTAAGAAATGCTAAATAAAAAAAGTTCTGAATGGGTTAGGTGCTCTCTACAAATTAATAAATAAATCTGCTTATCAAAGCTTCCATATAGCAGCATGCTGGTGAACATGGCCGCTTTATTATTCCGCCCCTTTGCTCTGTTTTCTAGCTGTCTGGTTATCTGGCATATTTGATTATCTGGCACCATTGGATTTCCTTTGGTGTTGCATAGTCAAGCTTTTACCGTAGTGCCTAAAGGCACCGGTTTCTTGCAAATGGACATTTTGAAATCTAGCAAACTGTTCTGGCAACAATTCTGTGCTGATCCAGTTGACTCTTTGGAGCAAGGTAATGACGTCGACTGGTTTCATTTTTATTCGGCTAGTAGAATTCTCCTTTTTTTCTGTTGGTCAAGTCCCACATGCCACAAAGGAATGCAGAACAAACAACTTTAAAATGACTCAGAGAGTTTCTTCTCAGGGGAGGAGGTGGGAGGTGTTTACATCATGTGAGGTGAGGGTTATAGTCAGGGGCGTTGCTAGGGGGGGGCTTAGGGGGCTATAGCCCCTGATCTTTTGGTTGTAGCCCCGGATAGAATCTCAGGAGCTACAGCCAAAAGACTAGCCAGCCCCCAGTCCCAACAGTTCTGACATCAGCTTAGCCCCGGGTCTTTTCCAGGACTTCTCCGCCCATATCAGAAATAAGTGATTATGAAGTAAATACAGATATGGAGACCAAGCTACAGCTGTTACAATTCCCGGAACCTTAGCTTACCTGTTCCTAGGCAATGAACACATGACTGAAAAAAGCACACACACAAACGCATGCGCACACAAACATACGCATGCATGCATACACACACACACTCACACAAATAAGAAATATATATTCGATAACTTTTAATAATTTAAAAACAGTTTGTAAATGACACATTTTCAGACTGTATAAAAGTTAGTAACCTGGACAGTCTTACCCTGCTTTCGCTTCCATTCCTTCCTCTGAAATTCAGATTCTGCCAAGAGTTTATCAAAATCTGCAGATGAAAACATTTCCCAAGACACCTTCATCAAAAAGTTTGCCACTGTGCGGTCATATTTTCTGTGCATTTTCTAGGCTTTGCTACTTAAGACGTGCGGCTATTGATTAATTTAGTAAATGAAACTAATGATCAGAACAAAGTTCACAACAAGACATATTGATCAACTGAATTCAATTTGCCAAGAAACAATCCCACAAAAGCAAACTAAATTTGAGGAGACAAAATGAAGATTTATTTTCAAGTGAATGAAGGAAAGATACACACTGACATAGCCAATAGTTTTGGGTTTTGCATATATGGAGCGTCTGTAGTATAGCTCAGTGGCAACGGTTCGATGATGCAGAACAACACAGGATCGAATCCCAGGTCAGCGTTTAAGAACCTCTTGGGTACCAAGGTACGTTGTAAATAACCAATTATAATTATTAATTGGTCAGGCCTTCCTCATTTGCCATGATATGACCGGGCACCATCATATTTTCCAGGCATTGGCGATAGTTATGGTGTTCATAACATATGGCAGGTATTGCTATACTAGCTTAAAGCCCAGACTCTGCACTCCCTGGTTTTTCCACCAAAAGCCCAGATACTCGCACAATTAGCTTCTCACTATGACAAAGGCCCAGATGGCCACACTACTTCTAGAGAGACAGCAGGGGCGTTTTCAGGGAAAATGTTGAGGGTACATGTGAGTAGACACAGATCCCCAACTAGGTTTGCAGCAGGGCCTTGGTCCACTTTGGGCCACCTCAGGGAGGAGGGGGTGGTGCCCCATTTGAGTGCAAGCCTTGATGCCATGCAACTTTGCAGGGTTATCTGCACATCTGCATCTCAATGCCAAGGCACCGTATTGCCCACAATTGGCTACTCTATGTTTCCCTGCATCCAAGAAAAGAAAATCCAAACAATACATTCTTCAAAGCATTGTTTTCCATGATAATCCGTGCTTGACATATGTGTTCTCTCCGTGGTCTTCTCATCAGGCATAACAGCAAGCTACAGGCATGTGTTAAAGAATTGCTAAGGACAGTGGCTGTCCGATGGTCTCCTTTCTAGTGTGTCTTGAAGTCTTTAAAGTGATGTGAGAGTTCACAGACTACACTTGCTCTTGTGTCTTACACAGACCCTGCTGCCTGTCTCACTGAAGCACCACAGCCCTTTCCTAGCTTCCCAGCGCTCCTGGATCACAACTAGCCACTGGATTTGCCAAGGTACAACCTTCTTTCATCACCAGGATTATTTTCGAAAAAGCTCATTGAAATATGTTGGGGTGGGGCAGGGGGTACAAGCAGTGGGGAGGGGGTCGGTAGGGTTTCTAATATAGGGAAGAGGGGATTTGGGGGGACCCCCCAAATATCCAATAAATACAATAAGAGGAGTTTTCTAAAATAATGTAATTTAAACAAATTATTCTTTTTTTAAAACCTCATGTCGATGTAGGGACACAGAACCATTTGCCATATGATCACAGCTTTGCTCTACGGCTGGGCATCCTTCAGGGGAGCCTTGATGGGGCAGCTAGAGAAAGGCAAAGGCAAGGGGGGGTTGCACCAGGCACTGACTGCTAATGCACCAGGTAAGGAAATCACCCTAAAGATCCCTCACTAATGATCCCCACTGTCAGATATATCCATTGCAATTTTGCTCTTAGGTATTTCCATGCTGTCATGTTGTCTTACAGTAGGCGTTTGTCGCTGTACTTTTCCTCCTAGGCCACCGTCCAGTGTAATTTTGCTCCTATGTGACTCCCCATTGTAATGTTGCTCTTTGGGCGCCCTCCACTGTAAGTTTGCTCCTTTATGTTTTAAGCACTATAATTTTGCTTTTCTGCGGTTGAACCTACTCTTTTCTACTAGGGGTTACACCACTGTTCTTTACTCCTAGCTTGTAATTTGTTCTCCTAGGTGTACACCCCACTGGGATGTTTGCACATTTATATTGGGCATGATACTTTGAGTGCCCGTTGGGATCCCGACTGCCTGTACCCCTCACTCACACTCTCACATGCCTACGGTCCACCATGTACTATGCACAGCAACTAAGCCACTCACACACAGCAATTGGATGATCCCCTCCCAATACCCACTAAAACCATCGGAACCCTGCATCTCTCTCATCAAGTTGTAAATACGGACCCAGCTCGGACAAAACTCAAAGATTGGGCACAACAAGCACTACATAGTTCTTGCTACAGATACGTGCCGTCGATACAGTTCGATTCACCTAGAAACACCACCACCCCTCCAAACAGATCCAGGGTACTTCCAATTCCAACAGCAAAGCCATCTTGCATTTGCCTCTGTCCCTCCTGACCGAACCGATCCCACTTTTCTTGCAGATCCCAAGGAGACCATGCAAATGGCATCGGTGCGCAGTATAGAACCCAATAACATAACATGCCTTACAGTCTGTGGACTTACATGAAGGCCTCCACTTACCGTCACCAGTAAGAGTCAGTGAGAACTGGTTCGCTGCCTTCCCATCTTTCAGCTGGGCCGTATATGTTCCTCTGTCCTTCTCAGTCATGTGCTGCATAATGACTTCTACAAGCCCGTTGTCTCTATCAAAGTTGATCTTCTTTTCCTGAAATAGGGGCAATGCATGGGAATTATTGTGCTACTATCAATAGATGTATGGTTTCCTGGTCAGAATAAGCCACTGCACTCCTGTCTACTGGATTCCAGTTATAATCATAAAGTCTCATAGGGCCTTATTAAAAGTGGGCCGGTCTGGAACAAATGACGGCAATTCCAGCTCCGTAATCTTTTCTAGACTGGCATATTTCAAGTTTGCTGGTGGGGGCTATGAAGCTCCCCGCAGGCCTGACCTGCCGGTAGATCAGGCCCCTACTGGCAAAGAAATGCCTGAATAACCAGCACCAGTAACACCGGTAACACTGGTGCCGGTGATTCAGGCCATCCCATCACATGGCGTCCCATGTGACCCCGTGAGACTGGGAGCTTACTGGGAATGGGAGCTTGCTGTCTCTCTGCCACCCGTTATATCCCAGGAAAACCGGGATTTCGGATGCAGAGATGGTAAGGGCAGTTTGCCGGTATTCTACAGGTCATACTGGCAGGATACCGGAAAACTCTTAATGAGGGCAGTCTTCTTCATTATTTGGGGTCTCTGCCAGCCATTTGTAATGAATTTTAGCTCAGTTTGCCATGATGAAAGAATACACCAATTTTTAGGTCTAGCTAAAGGCATCTTCAGATTTCTGATGGCAACAACCTTTTGTTAGTATTCTCAAAGCAAGATGGAGCTGTCTATAGCAGCTGCATTCCAGCTACATTTTCTCTCGGCATCTTATTTGTTCCTCTTTATATGTGGTGTGGGCATCCATCAGAAAATAAAGAATTTATTAGCATGCAACCTTAAGAATAGAACGTATTAGGTTAGAGCTCATAAAGCAGGAATAGAGCAGTGATATGGCTCATAAATCGATTCCAGGAACCCTTTCAATGGAACGTTTGCCTTAAACGACTTAACACTCGAACTATAAGTTAACGCAGTAGCAAAGAAGTGCTTCTTCCATCTACACACAATCAGGCGGATACTACCTTTCTTCATGATCCCATATAAAACACTTGACATCATCTCCCTCCTCATGTCAAGAATAGACTACGCTATCTCGGAATGCCATGCCAGACTACTTTACCAAAAAACTACAGCGAATACAGAATGCAACAGCAAGGTTACTCCTCAGACTCACTAAGAGATAACACATCACAGCAGCACTGAGAACACGACATTGGCTTCCGGTCAAACAAATGTTTTTCTTCAAAACTCTCAGACCAATCCATGGCCAAGGAGCGGAATTCATACGGGGAAAAATCTCCATCCACAAACCAAATCAAGCACTAAGGTCCAGCAACGACATCTGCCTTGAAACAAAACAATAGTCAACGCTGAAATTTGGTGGATCAGCATTATCCTGTATCTCGGCAAACCTTTGGAACTCACTCTGAAGGAAATGCAAACAACAGAGGACCACCTAAAAATAAGAAAATTGATGACATGGCTCTTTAACTCAATGAGCTAAAAAGAAAACATATTCAACACAAGTGAAACACCCAAAACAACCGAAAACCTAATGAACCAAAACCTGGATGCCTCAACGAAATAAAGCACTTAATACAAACCACCATATTGCAATCCCTGGGTCTGCGGAGGCAGAGAGAAACCGAAAGTAAAGAGGGTTCTCATGCGACAGCCCTCTTTACATTCATTTCTTTTTTAAGCCAGTCTGACATCAAAGAGAAATTATTTCCATTACGGAAAACCATAACGGAAATAACGTACTTTTGAAGTTAGACTGACTTCAAAATAACCCTCTCCCCCTGCAACACCACAGGACACGGAAGGCTCTGTCTGCCCTGGGCATGACAGGAACCAGAACTGGGTCCTTGCGTGCATGCACCATGGGAGAGAGGCCTGCCTGCAGGGGAGTTCGTCGGAGCAGCAATGGATTTGAAAAAAGGTAAGAACATTCTTTTTTAATGTGTGTGCATGCATGCATGAATGGATGTGTGTGTGTGTGTGTGTGTGTGTGTATGTATTTGTATGTTATGTAATGTGTGTGAGTGAGTGCATGATATATGCGTGGCTGTTGTGTGAGTGAATGGTGGTTGGGTGCAGTGTAAATGAGCATGTGAATGATGCGCTTGTGTACAATACCTAGATCACTTACCTGTAATCTTTATTACTCCTAGTCCTACTCTTCCCCATCCCAGTACTTGCCTATGAAGCACCTGGTCTCATACGTAAGTACTGGGACGAGGAAGAAGGACATAGAGGTAATGCTGGTCCAAGTGGATGAGTTTGGGGTTGGAGGAGGTCAGTTGGAGGGATAGGGGATGAGTCAGGAGGGTGGGGCAGGTGGGGGGTGCGCAATCATGTCATGGGCATCCATGATAAAGCAGGTATTATATGTGTTATTAGTGTCTAGACTCACATTTTGGTGCTACGAGTTTAGTCATTTTCTAATGTGGTATGACATTTTTGCATGGCATCTATGATAAAGTAAGCATGATATGTGTTATTACCTGTTGAGATTGACATTTGGGTGCAGCCAGTTTAGCCCTTTCTTACTGCTTCATGGCATAATTTTCTGGGCATCTATAATGAAGTAAGCATCATAAGTGTTATTACGTGTCTACACTAGCATTTTGCTATAGGTAGATTAGCCATTTCTTACTGTGGCTTGACGTTTTGTACTGGGCATCTCTGATGAAGCAATCATGATAAGAGTAATTACCTGGCTAGACTGGCATTTCATTTGGGTGCAGCCAGTCCTTACTGTGGCAGTGTATATTTTTCTGGGCAGTTATGATAGTAAGCATGATAAGTGCTACTACATGGTTAGATTGGCATGTTGGTGCTGCCAGTCTAGGTATGTCTGTAGCATGGCATTTTCTACTGTGCATCATCAAGGTTACAGCAAATATGATAAGTGTTATTACATATCTGGCCTACGTTGTGCTGCCGATTTTCACATGCTTTCTTCGGGTGACATTGCATTTTTAATAGCAAAGCAGTAAGATAGCTCAGTGTGTTGAGCACTAGCTGCTGCTATCTGTGTGTGATCTGCAGGTCACAGGTTCAAATCCTGGCCAGGCTAACTCAGCCTTTCTTTCTTCAAAGGTTGATAAATGAGTACCAACTTCAGTTGGGATGATAATTTTATGTATATATGAGCTATGTACAGCGCTTTGGTGAAAGCGCTATATAAATAACAAATCATTATCATTGAAGCATTAATGCTCCTCTGCACTGAAAGTGAATTGCACCTATTGGGTTTTTGGATACTGGATCATCGCAGCAACTGGCAAGCTAGGTGAGCTACTTTTCATATAATGACAATACCCGACATGCAGCTATAATTGGCATACTATAGAAGTAACTGTTCATAGAATGCTGAAGTGGCATATCGATGGCAGTTATTTACAAGGAAAGGAAACCCGGTATACTACTTTCTAATCACAATTAGCAGTGTATACTTTGTCTATATCCGGGAGGATAGTGATAGGAGTACAGGGAGACAAAGTTATGAAGCAGGTACTAGAGGTGTGTGGTATAAACACTCTAAGTAAAACATTAGGAGGGACCAAGGAAGGTTAAAAAAGTCAGTATCAAATTTTAATAATAAACAGTCCGTCAGATTTAAAACATCCAATTAAATAGATAGGTCAGTAATACATAAATTGTCAAATCTCATGTAAAAAGCAACAATAGGGAATACGTAGCAGGCTCCGATGGCCAGTTAAAAGTAATGTTATAGCAAAAATACGACCACTGAGGGTACTTTTCAACCTAAATAGAATGGTACCTATCCAAATATGGATAAATATGTCATAAATGTTACTCTCTGTTTAAAGTTCAGAGATATGTCTCGACATGTTTCTGTTCCTCTAAAACAAAGTCTGGAACATTCATCAGGAGGTAATCAATTACAGTATAGCCTATTTGACAATTGGGATGGTAAACAATACCACTACAGTATCCTAGCACCTGCAAAAGATAAAAACAACAAACATCAAAGGTTAGCTATTCAATAGTTATATACTTTGGAAGGTTCAGAAAATGAACTGGGCAACCTATCAAGGGGGATAATTACCTTATAGGGTGCCTGTGGGGGCTCTCTACTAACATTAGTAGGTATAGGGTAAAGAGAATCACGGCCCTAAAAGAGAAAAGAAATAATATATAGCCAATATATCAGCTATTAAAAAGCCTCGTAGTACACACAGTACAACAGCGAACAGTGTGGAAGAAGACACCCATTATGAGTATAAGCGTCAAAGCGTCTCATCGTGGGAAAGGAGAACCATAACGGGTGACTCCCACATGCAAAAAGGGTCATATGCAGACCGGCGGTGGATGTGCGGGACATGCTACACAACAATGTAGGCAGTGTCAACGTCCAGAAGGTGTAGGGCCACCCGGACAAGGCATATTGGAGTTAACATACCACTATGTCACAGTGCATGGAGAGGAAATAAGTGGAACCGGTGTTATACTAACATGCTCAGCGAACAACAACACGGGGCAGGGTGACTCAGCGGTGAGTGGCATGCTCGTGATCAAAGTCGGGTGTGCCCGATAACCCCACAAATGCCCAGAGGCATCCTACCTTGGTAAGACCATAGGAATGTAATCAAGGGCAATTTACAGCATACCGCACTGCAGATAAAATGAATGCAACAAAGTAGTGCGATCAGGTTAAAAAATCTATACGATCGAGTCGCAACAACGGTAGCCGGAGAAGAATAGAAGAGTGAGCAACAAAATGCTGATCGTCTGTAAGCAACGTAACTTACCAAGTGCGGGGGAGTGTGCGGCAAGCAGGTATCTCGCCCTCGAGGATCTACACAGAGTATCCAGAAACAGCGCGATGCGGGCGATGCAGGTTGGTTGTCAAGGGAACCCCAAGATAGTCCTACTACTATGTTCATGTATCCTTAGAAGGGTGCCGTGAGTGAGTGAAACCCGGCGGCCATCTTACAAGGGAGTGGAAGAGAAAGTGTGACGAAGGTAGGGGTACAGCCAACGCCAAGTCTGTAAAAAGTTCCCAGATCGGTTGGTGGAAAAGCAGAGACTAGAAGGAAGGGGTCTCAGAAAATCAATAGAGGAAAGAGTTGTTTAGGAAAACTAAAGGATCTAGTGACCAAAGCCTTAGATATCCAAGGTAGAATTGCCAACATTAACATCAACAATAGATTTTTAAATTGTAGCAATGTATACACAGATATTTAGAAGGCCGCTAGATATTGTGCCAATCAATCGACTCGTTGAGCCCAGTGACATCACTATGTAGGGTAAAAATCATCTTTTGTTCCATTTTCAACAATTTCGTTTCACGTGCTGTGTTATTTGCTCCTTTCAAAGCCAGTAGAACCGTCCAGGTGAAGTCTTCATATTTGTGTTTCAGAGGTTGAAGTGTTTCACAAGTGGAGCATTCTCAGTTCTGTTCTTCAAACAGCTCCGATGTTCCATTATGCGAGTTTTTGCTTTTCTGATAGTCTTACCGACATAGTGCAATCCACATCTACAGGTAATCATGTATACAACAAAGTCAGTGTTACAATTAGTGAGGTTCTTTTGGGTCCAGGGTTTTGAGAGGCCAACATCAACTTCTTTAGTTCTCGCAGTTAGTTTGCAAACACCACATGTGCCGCAAGGATAGTGCCCAGTGGCTTCTGGGAAACCCCAAAGCTAATGAAACCTAAAGAGGATTGCATTGTCTGTGTGAACACCTTTACGGACCAGAGTTTTGAAATCACCAACATCATAAAGAAAAACTGGAAAATCTTTAGAACCGCAACTCAATCGATTCCTATGCCTATATTCGCCTATAAAAGAAGTACCACCATTGGCAATATAGTTAGTAATAGCAAATTGAAATCGGTCAATATTTCGGAACCCAAATTGACCTCTCTTTGGGGTTTCCCAGAAGCCACTGGGCACTATCCTTGCGGCACATGTGTCGTTTGCAAACTAACTACGAGAACTAAAGAAGTTGATGTTGGCCTCTCAAAACCCTGGACCCAAAAGAACCTCACTAATTGTAGATGTGGATTGCACTATGTCGGTAAGACTATCAGAAAAGTAAAAACTCGCATAATGGAACATCGGAGCTGTTTGAAGAACAGAACTGAGAATGCTCCACTTGTGAAACACTTCAACCTTCTGAAACACAAATATGAAGACTTAACCTGGACGGTTCTACTGGCTTTGAAAGGAGCAAATAACACAGCACGTGAAAAGAAATTGTTGAAAATGGAACAAAAGATGATTTTTACCCTACATAGTGATGTCACTGGGCTCAACGAGTCGATTGATTGGCACAATATCTAGCGGCCTTGTAAATATCTGTGTATACATTGCTACAATTTAAAAATCTATTGTTGATGTTAATGTTGGCAATTCTACCTTGGATATCTAAGGCTTTGGTCACTAGATCCTTTAGTTTTCCTAAACAACTCTTTCCTCTATTGATTTTCTGAGACCCCTTCCTTCTAGTCTCTGTTTTTCCACCAACCGATCTGGGCACTTTTTACAGACTTGGCGTTGGCTGTACCCCTACCTTTGTCACACTTTCTCTTCCACTCCCTTGTAAGATGGCCGCCGGGTTTCACTCACTCACGGCACCCTTCTAAGGATACATGAACATAGTAGTAGGACTATCTTGGGGTTCCCTTGACAACCAACCTGCATTGGCCGCATCGCGCTGTTTCTGGATACTCTGTGTAGATCCTCGAGGGCGAGATACCTGCTTGCCGCACACTCCCCCGCACTTGGTAAGTTACGTTGCTTACAGACGATCAGCATTTTGTTGCTCGCTCTTCTATTATTCTCCGGCTACCATTGTTGTGACTCGATCGTATAGATTTTTTAACCTGATCGCACTACTTTGTTGCATTCATTTTATCTGCAGTGCGGAATGCTGTGAATTGCCCTTGATTACATTCCTATGGTCTTACCAAGGTAGGATGCCTCTGGGCATTTGTGGGGTTATCGGGCACACCCGACTTTGATCACGAGCACGCCACTCACCGCTGGGTCACCCTGCCCCGTGTTGTTGTTCGCTGAGCATCTTAGTATAACACCGGTTCCACTTATTTCCTCTCTATGCACTGTGACATAGTGGTATGTTACCTCCAATATGCCTTGTCCGGGTGGCCCTACACCTTCTGGACGTTGACACTGCCTACATTGTTGTGTAGCATGTCCCGCACATCCACCGCCGGTCTGCATATGTCCCTTTTTGCATGTGGGAGTCACCCGTTATGGTTCTCCTTTCCCACGATGAAACGCTTTGACGCTTATACTCATAATGGGTGTCTTCTTCCACACTGTTCGCTGTTGTACTGTGTGTACTACGAGGCTTTTTAATAGCTGATATATTGGCTATATATTATTTCTTTTAGGGCCGTGATTCTCTTTACCCTATACCTACTAATGTTAGTAGAGAGCCCCCACAGGCACCCTATAAGGTAATTATCCCCCTTGATAGGTGTCAGGTTCCATAGTAAATAGGTGGTCATTAAAGAATTATTATCCTTATGTTCTTTGTTTATTTCATTGTTAGGTTTAAAAACTAAATATAGTCCTTTCACTGTTAAAATGGTTGGGCCTTAACTTCCATATTCAGAGTACTGCAGATACCCCAAGCCAAGATGGAGGGCAGAGGCAGGAGTTCTGATTGGGTGGCAGGTTGACAATGGTGTGACTCCCAACATTCTAAACTGCCTTTCATTAGTTTAGTTTCCTGAGCTGGTCATGTTTCTGTTTATCTCCTGTGTTTTGGGCCTTGGAAAACTCTTAAGAAAATATCTTCAACACTAAAAGAAAAAGAAACAACTCATTCAAGTTACATCTACTCTAAAGAAATTAATTTTCCCTGTGGAAGAAAACGCTGAGAGGTCTTCTAAAGCAAAAAATAAGCTAAGTACTTTTTATGTAATTAATCTAAATGAACTGCCAAAGTTAGCCTTATCTTCTGTTATTTTCTCCTCTGAAGTGCAAGGATTAAAAGACATTGTGTTGTGAAGCCAGTGTTTTTACATGGCAAACTCATTCATCAGAGATTAAGTCATGAAAACATGATATTTAAAGGCTATTAAAGTTAATGACTGCACAGGCAACCTTTTTTTAAATTTTTTTTTTAAAAGCAGCACAAAGAAGGATATTTATTTTTGAGCCAAGGTATTTTTAACAAAGAGGAAAATATATAAGACCTGTTTACCATATTATATGAGGAATCTTCCAAATGCATCTCATTACATGCAAAGACGTTTTTGAGGAATAACTTACTTTAAAACTGCACTCAACATTAAATGGTATTTCCTTTGGTTGTTGAACTATTTCCATACAGAGAGGTAAATGAAATGGAATTAACTGATTAAGGAAATAGTATAATTTTAAGGAAAACAAAAGATTATTTCTGTGTTTTCAACTATTTTTTCAAGTGTGCTTCATTCAAAAGACTCATCTTCTTGAGACATTCTGGAGTTTGTGTTCACAGTTTTATTGACATTGTTTGGAAACACATTTTCTTTTCTTCAAGTTCATTTATTTCCACAAGGAACCTCCATCAGTTTAGTCACTTGTAATGACATTCAGTTCATTGGTTTTCAGCAGCACAGTTATGAAACATGACCACCAAAGTTTGCTTTTAGGGTAAAAGAGTTGGAGTTATTTCAAAACTAAAAAAAAAATATATAGAAATAATTATCATCCTCTGGGCTTTTTGCAGAGGGTATTCAGGTAGGATTGTTGATATTCATAAAATAATAGTTGTTTAGTTTTGTAATATTATTTAATGCTTAACAATTTTCATTCATGCAGAGACCGGATGAAGATAGAAGATCCAGTGTCTGATTTGTTATTTTATCCACTTTTCCCCCTTCCCCCCAGGGGTGTCTAGTACTCAGCTGTTCAGTTTAGTTGTGAGCTAGACATCTTAGTGGGATCGTGGGACTCAGCAGCTCCTGCGTTGGATGTGGATATTACCAGCCTGACAGAATGAAAGGCTCAAGTAGTTAACTTCGCCTGAGCTGCTGAGACCACTTCCCAGAATAATTATGGAAGCCTTGGGGGATATGATTAAGGAGTTGAGGGAAGAATTAAGGGTTTCTATAAATGAGAATGTCCTTTTAAATAAAAAGATTGAGGAGTTAAATATTAAGGTAACACATATTCAGGAAATGTCAGAAGAAAGGTTGGTAGGTAGGAGAGAAGAACAGATTTTGGAACCCCCAGTTCTGGAAAGGGAAGGTTCTAGACAGAGAGGAGATTCTGGGTTAGGAGCAATTGGAGGTTTAAAGTCTTTAATTTTACCGGTGCCTCTGGCACCACCTGAACGTTTTTCTGGTGAGGCTAAAAGATTTCAAACATTTTTCACTCAATGTGAATTACATTTTTTAAGTAGGCCGGAAGTGTTTTCTTCTGATATGTCAAAGATAACATTTATGATATCTTATCTTTCAGGGGAGGCTGCTAGTTGGGCAGGAGTGTTGGTTAAACAAAAAGATTTAGCTTTGTATGATTTTAAATTATTTAAGGAGGAGTTCAGTAAGTTATTTGATAAACGTCAGGAATCCTTACAAGTTGATGGTGAACTGCTTGAGTTAAAACAGGGGAATCGAGAGTTAGTAAGTTATATTACCCAATTTAAGACTCTAGTTGTTGAAAGTAACTGGCCAGAAGAGAAGAGAGCATCCCTTTTTTACAGAGGTTTAAGGGATGAATTGAAAGACGCCTTGTCTGGGGTGGTAAATAGACCAACTTCTTGTGACGCCTTGATGGATTTAGTTGTACAGTTAGATTTTCTCCTCTATGAAAGAAGATTGGAGCGTAGGAGGGGAGACAATAAACAAGAGAATAAATCTAATCCTAGATTTGATAGACCTAGGCTGGAGTTTGTAAATAGAGATTTTAGGTCAAAAAATTCTGAAAGTTCAGGAAGAATTAGAGGACCTCTTTCTAAGGAGGAAAGAGATAGGCGAAGAAATAATAATCTCTGTCTTTATTGCGGAAGGAGTGGACATTTTCTTGGGAACTGCCCTTACACTCCAAAGAAAGTACAAAATCCTGACGGCAAGAATCATCAAGTAGCCAATACTCTTCAGGCGGCAGTTCCTCACATAACAATTAATGTATCCTTGATTTTTGAAAAGAAATTGGTGGGTAGTGGTCCTGTGATTATTGATTCAGGAGCAACTGGGAATTTTATGGATTGGGGAGTAGCAAAGAGTTTAGGTATTCCCTTAGTGAAGAAGGTTTTATCTGAGCAGGTTAGTTCAGTGGATGGATCAGAATTAACTTCAGGACCAATCACACATGAAACTTCTCCCTTACTAATGATTATGGCATGGAACCATGGAGAGGAGTTGATTTTTGAGATTATCGATGCTCCACAATTGAAGATTATTTTAGGCATGCCCTGGCTTACACATCATAATCCTTTGATTGATTGGGGCAGAAGGGTGATTGAATTAAATTCCAATTTTTGTAAGGAACATTGTTTTGAAGGTAAATCCCTTGAAGATACTCAGATTGATGATGTTAAGGGTGCAAGGTTCTTAGGAGAGGTTGGAGCTCTTTTTCACTCTCATACTATTGGAGCTGTTATGGGAGAGTTACCTGATTGCTACAAAGAATTCAGTGATGTCTTTGATGAGGTAGTGGCAGGTGGTCTTCCTCCTCATAGACCATTTGATTGTAAGATAGAACTTGAACCAGGAGCCACTTTACCTTGTAGCAGGGTTTATGCTCTTACTGAAAAGGAAAACGATTACCTTAAGGAGTATTTAACTGAAAATTTAGCAAAGGGTTTCATTAGACATTCCAAGTCCCCGGTGGCATCTCCTTTATTTTTTGTGCCTAAAAAAGAGGGAACATTGAGGACTTGTATTGATTATAGAGCTCTAAATAAGGTAACAATCAAAAACAGATATCCACTTCCTTTAATTTCAGTTATGTTAGATCAGATACAAGGAGCTGAAATATTTTCTAAATTGTATTTGAGAGGTGCTTATCATCTTGTTAGAGTAAAAGAGGGAGATGAATGGAAGACAGCTTTCAAGACTAAGTATGGATTATTTGAATATTTAGTGATGCCTTTCGGATTATGTAATGCCCCAGCTTCATTTCAGTTTTTTATTAATGAAGTTCTACGTGAGTTTCTGGACATTTTTGTTGTAGTCTACATCGATGATATTTTGATTTATTCACAAGATTTGAAACAACATCAAAGTCATGTAAAATTGGTCCTACAAAAATTGAGAGAAAACCATTTATTTGCAAAATTGGAAAAAAGCCAATTTCATACTTCTTCAGTTCAATTACTTGGTTTTGTGATTACTCCTGGTGGGTTGGAGATGGATTTAAAGAAGATTAAGGCTGTCAAAGACTGGCCATCTCCGACTAAAGTTAAGGAGGTGCAGAGTTTTTTGGGCTTTGCCAATTTTTATAGGAGATTTATCGAAGGATTCTCTCAAATCATTACTCCTATTACTAAACTTCTTAAGAAAGGAGTAAAATTCATTTGGAGTGAAGAAGCTGAAGAGGCTTTTCAGGTTTTGAAAGATCGTTTCATTACAAGACCTGTGCTTTTACATCCTGATCCTTCTAAGCCTTTTTTTGTTGAGGCAGACGCCTCCAATCTGGCTATGGGAGCGGTTTTATCTCAAAGGCATGAAAACACTGGACAATTGCATCCAGTTGCTTATTTTTCCAAAAAATTTTCTTCAGCTGAAATCAATTATACCATCATGGATCGTGAGCTTTTAGCGATCAAGGCTGCCTTTGAGGAATGGCGCCATTATTTAAATGGAGCTAGACACACTGTGACAGTTTTGACTGATCACCGAAATCTTTTATTTTTAAAATCAGCTAAAACTTTAACACCCAGACAATTAAGATGGTCATTATTCTTTTCAGATTATGATTTTGTAATTACTTTTAAACCTGGAAGTCAAAATGGAAAGGCCGATGCTTTGTCTCGTCAGTTTCCTGGTAGTGAACAATTGAAGGAGATTGATCAACAACCTGTGATTTCCTCTGAACATTTTATTGTGGCGGGAGTTTTTGATGAAGGAAGTTTTTCTAAAGAAATTCAAGACTGTATGACTTCTGAACAAATGGATGAATGGGTGAGACAGGACCCAGTGAGAAAAATTAAAAATGGTTTACCATATTTCGACACTAGATTATATATTCCTTCAGAGAAGCTCAGTGAAAAAATTTTGATTGATTGTCATGAATCAAAACTCTCAGGTCATCCAGGGTTTAGAAAAACTTTAGAGTTGGTCAGGAGGGAATTTTGGTGGGATACAATGAGAAGTGACATTTTAAACTTTGTTAAGACTTGTGAGACTTGTATTAGAGCCAAGTCACATGTGGGTAAACCAATGGGTTTATTAGAACCTCTTCCAATTCCGCCGCATCCGTGGCATACTATTTCTATGGATTTTATAGTTGATCTCCCTAAGGATCAGGGTTGTTCTACAATTTTGGTTGTTGTTGATTTACTTACTAAAGAAAGTCATTTTATTCCAATTAAAGGGGAAGTTACTGCAGAAAGTTTGGCACAGCATTTTTCTCAAGGCATTGTTCGGCTGCATGGTTTACCTAGTCAGGTGATTTCTGATGGAGGTTCTCAGTTTATTTCAAAATTTTGGAGGGCCTTTTGTAGAAGTCTTGGTGTGGAAGTTAAATTAACATCTGGATATCATCCCGAGACTAATGGTCAAGTGGAACGTGTTAATCAAGAGTTGGAAAAGTACTTAAGATGTTACTTGCAAGCAGGAGACAGTTGGGTAGATCTAATTTGGATAGCAGAATTTGCATATAATAATTCTATGAAGGATTCTACTTCCATGTCACCTTTTTTCTGTAGTCGTGGTTTCCATCCTCGTTTCCTTAGAGAACAGATAGAGAAAGACATTGGTAGTCCAGCAGTTGAGATTAGATTACAGACTATGAAGGAAAATTTGGTACGAGCAGTCAAGGCACTTCAATTAAGTAAGGCTAGTTATAAGAGATTTGCTGATGTTAAACGCAAGCCTGGGCCAGAATTTTGTGTTGGGAATAAAGTCTGGTTGTCTACCAAGAATTTGAAAATCAAGGGTCGAACTAAATTTAGTCCAAGATATATAGGTCCTTTTGAGATTGAGACTGTGATAAATCCAGTTGCAGTTAGATTGAAACTTCCCGAAAATTTAAAAGTACATCCAACATTTCACATTAGTCAGTTAAAACCATTTGTGGATGGAACTAGATTAGGAGTTCCTCCTAGTCCAGTTTTAGTGGAGAATCAATCTGAAGAATTTGAGGTCAGAGCAATTTTGGACTCTAGAAGAAGTCGTGGAAAACTTCAGTATTTAATAGACTGGAAAGGTTTTGGGCCTGAGGAACGCTCTTGGGAATTTGCTAGTGATATCCATGCTCCAATTTTTGTCGCCAAATTTCATAGGAAGTATCCTTTCAAGCCTGGTCCGGGAGGGAGGGCTTGGAGAGGGGGTACTGTCAGGTTCCATAGTAAATAGGTGGTAATTAAAGAATTATTATCCTTATGTTCTTTGTTTATTATCCTTATGTTCTTTGTTTATTTCATTGTTAGGTTTAAAAACTAAATATAGTCCTTTCACTGTTAAAATGGTTGGGCCTTAACTTCCATATTCAGAGTACTGCAGATACCCCAAGCCAAGATGGAGGGCAGAGGCAGGAGTTCTGATTGGGTGGCAGGTTGACAATGGTGTGACTCCCAACATTCTAAACTGCCTTTCATTAGTTTAGTTTCCTGAGCTGGTCATGTTTCTGTTTATCTCCTGTGTTTTGGGCCTTGGAAAACTCTTAAGAAAATATCTTCAACACTAAAAGAAAAAGAAACAACTCATTCAAGTTACATCTACTCTAAAGAAATTAATTTTCCCTGTGGAAGAAAACGCTGAGAGGTCTTCTAAAGCAAAAAATAAGCTAAGTACTTTTTATGTAATTAATCTAAATGAACTGCCAAAGTTAGCCTTATCTTCTGTTATTTTCTCCTCTGAAGTGCAAGGATTAAAAGACATTGTGTTGTGAAGCCAGTGTTTTTACATGGCAAACTCATTCATCAGAGATTAAGTCATGAAAACATGATATTTAAAGGCTATTAAAGTTAATGACTGCACAGGCAACCTTTTTTTAAATTTTTTTTTTAAAAGCAGCACAAAGAAGGATATTTATTTTTGAGCCAAGGTATTTTTAACAAAGAGGAAAATATATAAGACCTGTTTACCATATTATATGAGGAATCTTCCAAATGCATCTCATTACATGCAAAGACGTTTTTGAGGAATAACTTACTTTAAAACTGCACTCAACATTAAATGGTATTTCCTTTGGTTGTTGAACTATTTCCATACAGAGAGGTAAATGAAATGGAATTAACTGATTAAGGAAATAGTATAATTTTAAGGAAAACAAAAGATTATTTCTGTGTTTTCAACTATTTTTTCAAGTGTGCTTCATTCAAAAGACTCATCTTCTTGAGACATTCTGGAGTTTGTGTTCACAGTTTTATTGACATTGTTTGGAAACACATTTTCTTTTCTTCAAGTTCATTTATTTCCACAAGGAACCTCCATCAGTTTAGTCACTTGTAATGACATTCAGTTCATTGGTTTTCAGCAGCACAGTTATGAAACATGACCACCAAAGTTTGCTTTTAGGGTAAAAGAGTTGGAGTTATTTCAAAACTAAAAAAAAAATATATAGAAATAATTATCATCCTCTGGGCTTTTTGCAGAGGGTATTCAGGTAGGATTGTTGATATTCATAAAATAATAGTTGTTTAGTTTTGTAATATTATTTAATGCTTAACAATTTTCATTCATGCAGAGACCGGATGAAGATAGAAGATCCAGTGTCTGATTTGTTATTTTATCCACTTTTCCCCCTTCCCCCCAGGGGTGTCTAGTACTCAGCTGTTCAGTTTAGTTGTGAGCTAGACATCTTAGTGGGATCGTGGAACTCAGCAGCTCCTGCGTTGGATGTGGATATTACCAGCCTGACAATAGGTTGCCCAGTTCATTTTCTGAACCTTCCAAAGTATATAACTATTGAATAGCTAACCTTTGATGTTTGTTGTTTTTATCTTTTGCAGGTGCTAGGATACTGTAGTGGTATTGTTTACCATCCCAATTGTCAAATAGGCTATACTGTAATTGATTACCTCCTGATGAATGTTCCACACTTTGTTTTAGAGGAACAGAAACATGTCGAGACATATCTCTGAACTTTAAACAGAGAGTAAAATGTATGACATATTTATCCATATTTGGATAGGTACCATTCTATTTAGGTTGAAAAGTACCCTCAGTGGTCGTATTTTTGCTATAACATTACTTTTAACTGGCCATCGGAGCCTGCTACGTATTCCCTATTGTTGCTTTTTACATGGGATTTGACAATTTCTGTATTACTGACCTATCTATTTAATTGGATGTTTTAAATCTGACGGACTGTTTATTATTAAAATTTGATACTGACTTTTTTAACCTTCCTTGGTCCCTCCTAATGTTTTACTTAGAGTGTTTATACCACACACCTCTAGTACCTGCTTCATAACTTTGTCTCCCTGTACTCATATCGATGGCAGTGCCTCGTCCTATTGTTTGGTGTTTGTAGTGTCTTAAAAACTTTTAACATATTTTTAATTATATACCTCACAACTCTTAGTTCATTAGAAATGGCAATAATTTACTTCAGGCACAACATTCTAGAACAAACATTACATATATTAATTCATTCTACACAATGCAATATAATATCATATGCTATACACCTATTAAGGCCTTCCTTTCTAACCCCCGAGAATACATTTTCCACGTATCCAACAAATAACTCCCTTCCCTACTTCATTATTGCGGACTAATCGAGAAAAACATTTTCCCCCAACTGTTTGTGTATCACTATTAAAATATTCACTAAAACAATGCTCATTAAGCTATAGTATCCATACAAAAGCCTAGCCCATATGAATTCACTGTTTAAATCCTCTAATCTCCTTATGAATTTTCCCAACCACATTTGCCGCGACCCTACTGTTGCACTACAGCCAATCAGCCAATGTTTTAGTGTTTCTGCCTCTCCCGGCTTTTTACAGAGCCGACAATGTCTTTCTTGCCAAAGGATCCTTCTTATGGGACCCCATCTTTATAGGGAGCCAAGTAAGTTAAGACTAAGGCGCATATAAATGTAACAATATTTCCACCCTGGGAATCTCATCACGGAGGACTGCATCTCTGTATATGTCCTCAGGCGTGTGGGTAGCTCCCTTTGTAGTTTGTACAATGACATTCTCTGTATATCTTTCCCCATTTTACAATTTTCATACATCTTCACCAGGCTTTCCATCAATGTAAGCTTGTCTGAGTCAATTTCAGCAAGAATCGGACCACAGCACTCCCCAAAATTGCTTGATGCTTTGTCATAATTAGTGCTTAAAGATATATTCAAATCTTCAAAGAGCAAACCCGATGGTGGAACCAATATTGCTTTGGCCTGTTGTACTATTGGATCTAACCCTATCATATAATGACCCCATCCATGGCATATGAAGGTTGCAAAATATGGTTGGTATCTAAAATATTCTTGTCTGCTTTAGTATGTATTTGGTATTTAAAAATTGTCACGTTTATGTACTTTTTTACTCTCGCAAGCTACTTTTGGTAATGCCACCAGGATTAAAAAGGAACTGATGCCTTCTGGGTCAAAGGTCAAGTTACATCACTTCCTGTGATGTCCTTAGGTCTGTGATGTCACTTCTGCTAGCCATGGAATTTTGGTGAATCGACGTCGCTGAACTGACCCTTCTAAAAACGTTTCAATATCCTGTATACACACCAGACAAAACACAAACATACCTATTCCACAGCAGAAACCTACAACTATCACAAAATGCACACACTCAGAAACACCCAACTAAACACAACACACTTTAGTAAACAAATCCAAGTACGCACAAATCAACAAACACCACCTAACCTTTACCAACTAAAAATAAACCCATCACACAGTGACAATTTTTTCCGAACTGAAGCTACCAACAGCACAGACAAGATCTGTAGCGCCTCCCCTCTCTATCCCATTAACTAAACCATTCCAGCCATCCTACCTTTCCAGATCCAACAAAGGTGCCTGGAGTCCAGTGAAAAGGGCAGTGGTGCGTGCTATGAATCACAGTAACATGACAAACTAATTGTACCCATACATTAATATTTATAGCTAAATAGACATTAATATCTGAGAAGGACCACGGGTTGCATACTTGCTGCCCATTTTGTTGAACTGCTACAACTCTGCAGACTCTGTGCACTCTTCAGCTCTATCTTTGCTCGTACACTAGAATTGGTATGTGTGTGTGTAAGCATTGTCAAGAGAATTACAAAATATCTCAGGAGACAACAAAGCAAATGGTCCGTTTCCTAGTATGTCACACCCACAATCCTTTTAACAGCACCGATCTACAAAGCTATCTACCCCTCCCACCACCATCATAAAACTGCACAAATACACTTTTTCTGATATCTAACATCTTTGATGACTGGGTCCTTAAGTCCTCGATAAAAGAACCTTTATGTTATGCACAGTTGACAAAGCAATCCCACCAAAGAAAGGCACAGCAGTATGCTAAGGCACCCAAGGCCACCTTTCTACAAAAACAGCTGAAATCAATAATGATATTAAGAGGGGAGGAGAATGGATGAATGAACACATAGAAGATTGCTCAGTGGCCTAAAGCTCCTATGGAGAGATTTCCAGGCTTGAATGTGTGCTGACCCTATCTTTTCATTTCCAGGTCAATAAAATGAGCACAGGGAGATTCAGTAACTATACCAGTTGTCTCTAGCGCCTAGAGATGACTCGGTGTGTAGAATATGGTAAATAACATTAATGATTATCACCATTTGTCCTGTAAAGTCTTCACTTCATTTTCTATCCCCTGTTATTTCCCCTTAAATCAATTAAATGGACCGCTGTTGCAATGTCTTTATGTTAACTGGTTGAATGCTATTATCATTGCCATGAATTTCCCGGTTCGCTGGAATTGTGTGAAACAGTATCTTGTATGTCATGATCTTTCTTTGCATCACAAGATCATGTACCGATAAAAGTTCCATCTTTCTAGAGTTAGATATATAGGACATTTATTTCAATATATTTCGATGGGTTCTGGTATTTTAACAAATACCAACGATAAGCTATCAGGAATACAGGCACCAGCAAGTGATGGGGGGAGCCTGGGAACATGTTACAACACTAGAAACAATGCATTGCACATACTACAACTTGAGGCACAAAGGAAATACAATGATCTGCCCATCTACTAATGATCTTTGGTCAGGTGAAATCCAGGTCTCCAGGATCCAAGCAACCGCTAAGCGAGGTCATTCAGTTAACCTGGTGAAGGTGAAGTCCTAAAATTCCACACTTACAATTTGGCAGTCAGACCATTTTTTGGGGCGTCAAAATAGTTTAATTCTTGAAATTTCGGGAGTAGAACACTGATCAAAAAATGCAACTTCTGTATTTGTGTAAGAAGACCTGTATAATTCTATTGCTTCTGTGTTTCAGGTTGAAGAGCAAAACAGAAGAAAAAGTAGCAATTGGATTCGTGAAAGTTCCAATCTGGCCACAGGGACGGTAGAGGGGGATTGCTGGTCACATGCAAGAAAAATGAAAATACAGTTATAGCATGTTTATGGAAGTGTGGTTCCATTTCTCCTTTTTTGGCCCTTTTTGGATCTTTAGTGGGTTCAAAACATCACAAATTGGCTCATCTGAACCACTCACTAGGCGACAATGATAAAAATGTATTGTACCCACCGGGGTGCTCGTGAGCTCTTTGTTATTGAAGATTAGATGCAACTCTGCTTCTGGCGACAGTTCTTCGACCTGCAGCCAGAGGCGCACTTCTCCCTTCTCCAGAACCTCAACGTTCCAGCCTGATATCAGCTCGATCTCTGGATGCGAAACACATGGAGGAAAGAGTCACCCATTGTATTATGTAAAGAAGCTTGCATGGCGCTCCTACCAAGTGATCACATATAGTCCATTAGTGAATTAAGATTTTAATTCTGCAGGACCAGGTTTGTTCAAACCATCTACATTTCATTTACGGGACATTCAAGGGGATAAAACGATTAGGGAGACGCAATTACTCTACACCAACTTGATACCAATATTCCAGTTATTTCTTCTTCGACTAATATTGATCAGTTGTTTAAGTCAAATGTGTTTAATTGGAGCAAATGAAGATTGCAACTTCCAGAAAAATGTGTTGTGAAATGAAAACCCAGGACTGGAAAAGTGGTGTCCCTGATGCACACAGGTAACTGAACCCACTTCAGGTGGAATTTTTTTTCTCCAAGTCCTTTAAACCCACCCTAACTTTGCAGGTGTTTGCTTCATAAAAGATATAACATTAATCAAATCCAATGTATAAATATAAAATGCATCTGCCCACCAATTAAAAATAAAATAGTATAAAAGTTTATACGCTAACTATTTAAAAAGGCACACACACACAAACAAGCGCGTGCGCGAGCACACACACACGCATTTAGTAATGTGATGGCAATTGCACAAGTATTTTTGATCTATATTAGCAGGATTGACTCACACTGGCTGTAGAGGTTACAACAGCAGCATACCCAGCCTGAAGTGCATTATCATGATCCCAGGCCTGCGATCGGGCACCCATTCTAGGTATTCCACTAGGCCTGCTGCCGGTGTCATTGGGAGGCAGGGCATTACAGACTTTTTCCCACACCTCAAAGATACACTATCCAGTAATTTGCTCTTCGAAAGCACCTCTTAATGTAAGCCTTATGTTAGGATAGTCAAATCACGGGTCTACACCCACTGCTAAAAGGTTGCTTCTAATGTGTTTCAACCAAGTGGGGAATTGTTCAACAATTTAGTTGCCAACTCAGCCCCATCTTTTCTCCATTGAGAACACCAGAACATCAGAGAAGAGAGGGCTATCAGACCACCCAAACAAGATAACCCATTTCTACATGAAGAATACATGTAACAGTGGACCTCTGGATACCAAGGACATTCTGTGCTTCCTGATCAAGTTATATGCCACCTGAACACTGGTGTAATATAGATGCCTCATGGAAGAGTTGCCACCTGAAACACTAGTGTAACTCGGATTCCTCCTGGAAGGATTGTCATCTGAACACTAGTGCAATATGGATTCCTCCTGCAAGAGTTGCCATTTGACCACTGGTGCAAAATGGATTCCTCCTGGAAGGATTGCAATCTGAACACTGGTGCAATATAGATTCCTCCTGGAAGAATTACCATCTGAACACTAGTGCAGTATAGATTCCTCCTGGAAGGGTTACCATCTGAACCCTGTCACAATATAGATTCCTCCTAGAAGTGTTGCCAACTGAACACTGGTGCAATATCGATTCCTCCTAGAAAAGTTGCCATCTGAACACTACTGTGATTTGGATTTCTCCCAGACTAATTCCCTATTGTATTGGAAATGAAACCCTTACACTAGGAGTATGTGACATAGATTTGCTAAATAAGCAAGCCATTTTCAATTCCTTTTTTCATTCAATTGTACTCATGCATCCCACACGAAATGTGCCTGACCGGTCACAGAATCTGCATGTGTAGTCCAGCCAACCGCATGCATAATTTCGGGCATGTCTAAAATAAGCATATCCTCCAGAAGGTTTCCTGTAAAACATCCATGTCCAGTAGTACTTTGCGGCCACACTTAAGTGTATTTTATGCATAGAGTAAATTACTTGGGCCCTGAGATGCCACCAATCAGCTGACCGTGAGTGTGCGCCTGGAAAAGATGCTAAGACAGAACGGTGTTTCTGGGCATTGTTGTTCAGAGTCGCCGAGAATATGTGTGCTGTAAAGGGCCCTTTATTATAGTTTATACAATGCTTACCATCTAAGTTTCTGCTGCAAAGAGGGTGTATGACATCATTTGCAAGGCTATCATTATGGCACAGTAATACGTGGTTATCTTACCGGGATTTCTGATTTCATGGCTACGGCGCAGCAGGTCATCCAATTCTGCAATAAAGAAACATACCATTTAAAAAACCGTGAGCAAGTGGAAGGCAAGCAGCCCACGCTCGGCTTTCTTGCAGGGGTATTTAATTAGCACCTGAAAAAGCATAGCTGTACCACAGCCACTCATTATGAGCTGTGCAGTTAAGTTCAAAGCACTCATCTTGTGTTAAATACAGTATTTCAGTTGTCTACAAGCACTCTCAGTACGCGCTATCATGTTTCCTTAAGATGGGCTGTTTGCTGAAGGAACACGTTCTCTAGATTGTGTGCTCATATTTCCATTACTTGTTTGCAACTGAAGTGTAGGCATCACGTGTTCACATGAACTCTACTTTCCAGATGTCTATACTTGGGACGCGCAGCCAGTCCTTTGTAATGTTAATTTTCATCTTTTTACTACAAGTCTGTGCATGGAAAACACACGACAGACTTATCGGTGGTAGTAGACACCAGGAGGACAGCTCAGGGGCAACACGTCTTTCTTGGAAGCAAGACAATGGAGAGCAACGCAGGTTCTAATCCTGGTCCTTAGCTCAGACACTGGTCTCCAGTGTTAAGCGTGCAATAAATGATTAATGATTTTTTTTATTGCATTAGTTGAATCTAGTTCAACGTTTCAACCTTTCAATTTAAATTTCATTTAAATAACAGTTATTAATCAAAACCATTTAAAATATTCCAATATCTATCAAAAAGTTCTCTAACAACTTGTAAAGTAGAACAAGTTTAGAATTAGCAATAAAATCACAATGAAAAACCCTAGGTAAAAACAATATGAGACCCAAGAGCATTTCCTACATACATTCAGCAATAGCAACACAATATTTAAAAAGAATGTGTAAAATACAGAACACCACGCAAGATAAGTTCGAAATTGCAATTGAGGTTTACGGTATAGTCGTCAATGTAAACGCAAGTCCAACAACGCAACATTATTAATTCATTCGACACTGTTATTGTGTGCACTGCTGCAGTCCAATTTCTGGTGCTTCTCAAAAATTGCCAACCGTGGCAGAAAAATCGCAATGGTGCCACTGGCCGTAGTCTCCTGATAACACTTGTGGAAACAACAATGGCTTTTCGGAATCGGCGACAGGGGCTTTCCTGACTCTGATCCCCACTGTAAGAAGCATTCAAACTGCTAGTAAAGTTTTTCTTTTTGCAACTTTCCTCATTGGTTTCACCCCCCCCTCCACCCCCCACCACCATCCCCCAGCATATTTGCATTTTGTCTGGAGCCTAGATGATTTCAGGAGTCAGTGGGGGCCTTTTGCCTCACTTGTCTGCTTCATTCATTTGGTTTGGGATGCACTGGGCAGCCCCTCCGGCCATCCTGGACTGGTGATTTCAACCACTGAATTATTCAGAGTATACCAAAGTATTTATTATATCCATTCCTTAATTCCGTGACTCCATGTACATTTATAACTATTTTAAATTTTGTTTAGTGTTGGTGACCTTTTTGTGAATTTTATTTAGACAGCATGCATCACTTATTAGTTAAAATATCATTGCACTCTGTTCTCAATCACAAAATGTTTCTTTATGTTTGTGAATGAACGCATGATTGCATTCAGAAATGCAGGTGCTGTTGATTTGCTTTTGCAATTGGTGCAGTTCTGTTTCTGGATGGCAGTAATCTCGAGGAGTTGCACTGCATGTCTGCAGTCCAATGCCCAGTCAAGTTCTCCATGTTACTCAGGGGTTCAGCTTGTTCTAATTGCTCACAGAGACAAGCATTTTCATCAATGAAAAAGAGCGAAATGTGCAAATGTTGCTCTCGTGTAGAGTACGTCTTTACCTTCTAGATCAGCTAGAACTAAACAGACCCATAGCATCTCATACCAGAAGAGTGCTGAAGAAAAGCAGTGAGCGCGCGCCCAAATCACCAGGAGAAGGGGACACGTAGATGGGCATGGATGCTTGAAAAAGGTCTTTCAGCTTGCACTCTCCTGTATGTAAAAGCTGGTTTGTGTGGCCTTCTGCTGTCAGTGGATAGGGCATGAAGGGCGCACAAAAGAGATCTGATACCCATACGAAGATCTACAGGGTTGCATAAGAACAGGCACTCAAGGACACAACTGGCATATTCTGCCTAGATTATTCTCAAAGAAACAACCAGGAATGTGTACAGAAAGGTAGCTATAGAGGGTTCCTTTCACCAGGAAAGGACAATGGCTCCTAAATAGCTTTTATCTGTTTTTTCATGAACGGTTCAAACTTTTCAAAACTCATAGATAATACCTTTGGAGCAGTGCAATGACCAAAGATGATGATTCTTACGTATCTCTGACATTCCTTTGTTAACCTACTCTTTCAGGATAAAACAATGACCTACGCCTCCAGATCGCCGGAAAAAGGAGGAATATGATGTTTCTGTTTAGCTAGAAATGTATGTCAAAGAGAAAATTCATTTTCAGTTAAGGACATGATTGGGGTATGCTTTAGATGGAGTATTTTCAAGTTTGCCATTCAGAAAAGGGTAAACATAAATTCACCAATATATATATATATATATATATATATATATATATATATATATATATATATATATATATATATATATATATATATATATATATCGTTAAGACATGGAGGAAGGAGAAAACCGCACTCCAAGCATGAGGTCTGCAGGTCCCAATGAAAAAAGTAACAAACTCGAATCCAATTAGCAAAAACGAGTTTAATAGATGGTAAAAGTAGCAGGCAAAGACACACAGCAAACAAAACAGGACGCAGGGCAGTGTCCTTAACGACGCGTTTCACGCTTCCCCGAGCGCTTGATCACGTGATATGATATATATTTATATATGTCCACACTATAAAGATAAGGTGAGGGGAAAATCGAAAATATGAATTGCTAATAAACTTTTACGCGTGTGACAGATTCGGCTGACATTTTCCAAACTATTTTGTACATCTGCCCTCCTCCCCCCCCAGTCTGGAAACTTTGGGAAAGATTCTTTACAATATTTAAATGTTATTAAGAAAACAAAAAAGAGCACGTTCAGCCTTGTCCCCATTCATTTTTCTAAAGACAGAAAAGGTCAATTTTTGCGTCACTGTATAGCAAAAACTTCTGGATGGATTTGGACGAACTTTGAAACAACTTGGGCTCCTTTCGTAGTTTGTGGTTATTCCGTCAAGTGCTTTTTATTGACCTAAACTAATAGCTATATCTACCATGGTACATTGAGGGTCTGGGTGTTTATGAATGAAACAGCTTATTTTTTTTCGATACAAGATATACAACAAGCCCCCTTGAACGACCCGCCCACTCGACCGTTCGGACCACACGGCCGGCTAAGTCATTGGACACAGAACCACTAAAAGCCTAGATCACACCTGAAATGACATCGCCCCCCCCGCCCGAAAACCCACCTTACCTGAAGCCCGCTGACTATTAAATATGCATAATAAGGAGACAGTTAATGTTATTTTGTTGTTCGAATGTTATTGTTTTTCTGATAATGGCATAATTTCAGCAAACAAGATAGTTATTCTGGCAAACTGTAGTAGAACCCGACAGTACGGTTGTTCTGTAAATGTACCTATAAATGCCATTAAACACATTTTAAAATTAAAAATAGCCTTGTTTATACCCCAGGTATTGGAAAATAAAACACAGAAAAAAGCCATTTTCAGGTAAAAAAAACATGAAAATGCCACGAGGCTAGAGTTGGGGGGAGGCAAGAGACAAGTGAAATATGGGAGACAGAGGGGGGCTAGGGACCAAGTTTGCAACACGAGGCTCAAACATTTTTCACATGCCCTCAGGTATAACCTGGACTATAACCATGGCTACCCAATATGTCAACTGAAACTGTGGCACAGAAACAATGAGTGTTGTGGGGAGAATGGAAGATGGTGGGGAAGGTGAGGAGGCCATGAGGGCAGTCGGGGGAGCAGACACATATGAGGAGGTACTTGGTGAGTTCCTGGGAGAGCAAAAACGAATTTCTTTCACTGTTTTACCCTTAACTCAGCGTGTTATCACTGCAAAGCCCAAGAGCACATATATATTATAAGAAAAGGAATTTACAAACAAAATGGAATTATGGTGCATTTGGCATTATGGGAGAGATCAACAGGAACCCACTGAGTTAAGCCGGTCTTGAGTTTCCCAATGCGCCGAATTCCAAGGGTTTTGTTGCGTTAAGTTTACTCACCTTAACTGCACTTCAACGAAAGTTTTTTCTTGAATTTCACGGGTTTTGTTACACCATCATTGTAAAGATACAGTGGGAAATTGGAGAGTTGGGGAGTTTGGGGGTGGTCTGTTGAGCCTGTTATGAACATTTCTGGCTTATCGGGGGAATCCCACGAAATTCCAGGCCTCATTACAAGGTTGCCGGTCCGGTAACAACGGTACCGGTAAGCTTGCCGTTACCGTTGTTACCGGACCAGCAAACTACAAGGTCTGCTCGTGGGTGCCTGTCTGCCCGGCAGGTCTGACCTGCCGGGTGGAATGGCACCCGCGAGCAGACCTACATGGTAGCGCCGGCCTCCCCATTCCCATTGAGCCCTCTGTGGCTCAATGGGAATGGGGAGTAATAAATACCGGCATCCGGCAATGGGCAATTACTGGGTCCAGTATTTACTGGCACGGCTACTGCCTCAGTCATAATGAGGCCCTCCCACGGTAATAATGCAAGTTGCACTGGGAAAAGGAAATGTGTCATACAACGCAAAGAAATAGTCAAAGGGGGTAATGGGAGAGGGGAAACTGCAGCTGAGGGCAGTGGGGGACAATGGAAAGAACAGGGGGGCACTTGGTGAGTGCCTGTGAGGGCAGATAAGAGTTTTATTCATTTTTAGCATGTCTGCATTAATGCAGAAAACCCAGGGAATACCGCAGGCATAGGTATTTCATTGCCACTGTTTCTGTAGTGCATTGCCAATATCGGGGGAATCCCATGGGAATCGGAGTAGAGTGAAAAAAACAAATGTTTTTATAGTTAGTGGGCCCAAAGGAATTTATAGGTGCAGCATGTACAGTGGCAACTGGCCATGGTCAAAGGCTATGGCTAGTCGGCCCCAAATAAACGTATTGGTGCAACATGTTCAGTAGCCACGGCCAGAGGCCATGGCTAGTGGGCCCCAAAGAAACCTATTGGTGCAACATGTATAGTGGCCACGGCCAGAGGCCATGGCTAGTGGGTCCCAAAGAAACCTATTGGTGCAATGTGCACAAAGGCCAACACTAGTGGGCATGAAAGAATCCTAGTGTTTTATAATATATACTGTGGGCAGGCCAAAGGCTATGGTAAGTGGGCCTCAAGGCAAACTATTAATGGAAGATGTACAGTGGTTACAGCCAAAGGCCATGGCTAGGGGCCCTTGAATAAACAATGGTATAACAAAACCCTTGAAATTCACTGAAAGAAACTTTAGTTACTGTGTTCAGATTTAATGCAATAAAATCCTTGAAATACAACAATGGGTGAAGTGATGATCATCTTAACTTTGCACCCCACCCCCCATTGTGAAGCGCATGAGCACCTACATAACAGATGGGATTCACAATGACATTCAAAATTAGAGGTTGTCAAGATAACTCAGTGGGTTGAGTGCTCGCTGTTGCAATCTGTGTGTGATCTGCTGGTTGCAGGTTTGAATCCTTCCAAGGTCCATAAATGAGTAATAACTCTGGTTGGGTCATATCGTATGTATATGTGTTCTATGTAAAGTTTTTAGGTGAAAGTGCATATAAATAACACATCATTAGACCCTCACTGTCATCAATGGGGGTACCCTGAGTTTAGATGAACATCACTTCCTACATCCACTGAATTTCAAGGGTGTTGTTGCGTTAAATCTGATCACCTTAGCTTAAGTTTTTTCAGTGAATATATATACGCACACCACATTTCCATACATTGTTTAAAATACATGTCTTTTGAAAAACGGGGGCAGAAATGTGTCACAAAAAAGCAAAATCAACTTTTCATATTGGTCTTTTGCAAATCATCATGATATCCCCCAATAATTTGTCACACTTATAATGATGTGAATAGTCTCTTGGTACAGATTTTAGGTGTTAGTATTACCCAGTGGTACTCAATTGTATCAACCTCAGGTGGATGACAGACTGAATTGAGCTGCCAGGATTCAAACCTGTGACCTTCAGGGTTACACAGATCTTTGCAGAGGATTCATTAGTCCACCGGGCTATCTTAGTGAATACTGGCCACTATTCTGTATCCTATGCTATATTATGGTATTCAGTGACATGTGTTGCCACGTTAAGTCATGTCGGTCATGGTATGCCAGAAACTGTACTATGCTTTGCTGTGTTAGGTTATGTTCTGCTAATTATGTTGTGCTATGTAATGTTATACGTTACAATGTTATGTTGCATTTCATTATGAAATGTTATGCCAAATGGTGTAACGCTAATTATATTACATTATGTAATATTATGTTATTCCATGACCCAAGCACTGCCATCTACCTTCTCGGTCATCCGGCCCATGAAGCCGGTTTCAGTGGAGGGCTTTGCCACAACTTTCTCTCCTCCTCCTACTCCTGCGGCTGACTCACACTCTGACACAGCCCTCTCTAACCTACATCTTTCTATCTCCAACACTCTGGATGTCCTTGCCCCTGCCATGAGAATCCCCCTGAAGCCTACCTCCAAGTGTAACTCTTGGTATGACTCTGACCTCGCCACCATGAAACACAAGTGTAGGGTGGCTGAGAGGTAGTCGAGGGCATCCAGCACATCCTCTGACAAACTGGCCAAGAGAGAGCCCACATCCAAGCCCACATCTCTGCGGCCTCTAACAAAATGGCCGAACTCTTCAAAATCTGCAAGGAGCTGGCCAATCCTACTGCAGTCTCCATCTGTCCTGTTCAGGGGCATACACATTTGTTTTTCCCGGCGGGTGCAAGAGGGGCCGGTGGCAAAAAATAAGTGCCATTGTAATTATAGGGACCTTCACGAAATTGGGCTTTTCCGTGGGGTGCCCGGACCCTGGAGCATACACATACTCGGCACCCCTGCTCCTGTTCCCTCCCGAGCCCTCTGCACGGATCTGGCTTCTCACTTTGCCACTAAAACTCAGGACATCCTGTCCTCTCCCGCCTTTTCCTCTCCCTCTACCTCTCTCGGTCTACCTCTGGCCGCCTCTCCCTCTCCCTCTTTCTCCTCTTTTTCTTCAATCACACCTGACAATGTTTCTAGACAAGTTCGATCTATGAAAATATCGTCCGAGCAGGTGCTCCCCCAGAACCATCAAGGCCCACATCATCACCCTCGCTCCAGCCTTGGCAAATTTCTGCAATCACTCTTTTGCCACTGGAACTGTCCCCTTCCCCTAAAGCATTCCCTTTTGCACACCCTCCTGAAAAAAAATTCTGCTTATCCTTCCTGTCCGGCAAACTACTGCTGATCTCTATCACTCCTTTCCTGGGCAAACTCCTGGAAAAGCTGGCCATCTCCCAGCTTACTCCCCACACTGAATCTTTTGGTTGTCTCCATGACTATCAGTCTGGCTTCAGAGCAGCCAGAGGCATGGATACTTCTCTCCTGAACATCTGTGAAGATCTGCTCACTAATCGTAACCCAATTGTTCCTTCTGTCCTCATCCTCCTTGATCTTTCCTCTGCTTTCGACACAGTCAATCATGTCATCCTGATCAATCATTTCCGTGAGAACCTGGGCATCACAGCCCTGGCTTGGTCGACCTCCTTCCTCCTGGATCGACCCTCCCAGGTCCAACATTGGTCCTTTCCCTGCACCACCTCTCACTCCACATGTGGTGCTCTCCAGGGCTATAACCTCTCACCCTGGCTTTTCAACGTCTACCTGCCCCCTTTGGCCCACCTCATCTCCACCTTCTCCTTTAACTTTCAGTGTTATGCAGATGACACCCAGCTCTCCTTCAGGCTCCCTTCAGCCTCCTCTCCTCTCTCGCTCATTCCCAACTGTCTATCCATGATTGTGAAGTGGTGCGCCTCTAACGATCTCTGCCTTAATGCCCCAACTCCCGCTTTCCCTCTTTCACTCTGGACGCCCTCCTTTGCCCCTATTCATGCTCCTTCCTGTGATGCAAAAAAACCTTGGGGTCATCTTCAACCCCACTCTCTCCTTCTCTCCTCACATCACGGGCCTTGCTAAGACGTCCCACTACCAGCTGCACCTCCTCAGATGTATTTTTCTTTTTCTCCCTTTCACCCAGAAGCTCACTTTCTCCAGAGCCTTGGTTCTCTCACAACTGGACCCCTGCAACAGTCTCTTTCTCAGTCTACCTTCCTCTACTCTCTGCCCTCTGCAATTAATCCAGGCTAGGACTGCAAGACTTGTCCTTGGTGGTGTCTAGTCAAATGGTCGACAGACAAATGGTCGACAGACAAATGGTCGACACAATTTGGTCGACAGGACAAATGATCAAATTTTTTTTTTAGTTATATATATTTTTTTAGGTTTTCGTTTAGGGAAAAAAGGGGATTGGGGGTCGACCATTTAGATTCGACCAGTTGACCTACAACCGTCCTTGGCCTTAAGCCCAGGGATCGTATCTCTCCAGCCCTCAAATCTCTCCACTGGCTGCAAGGATCAAGCTCAAGACCCTTTGCATTGTCCACAATGCGTTCTGGGGCCGGGGGCCGCACTACATCCGACTCTCTCTTCCCAAACACCTTCCTTCTCGAGCCCTTTGCTCAGCCACCTCAAACTCTCTGAGGATCAGATGCTTCTCCAGGCAGAGAGTGGGTGGTAGATCTCTCTCCTCTGCAGGTGTCTCCCTTTGGATTGTGGCCTCCCCGCACCTCTCGAATATGAGCCGGACCACCTGAGGTTTCGGAAGCAGCTCAAGACCTTCCTTTTCACTCTGCTTTCTCTCTCTCCCTCCCCTGCCAGCCCACTTATTTGCCGCATTGACTAGTAGCCTGGCACCTACAGAATCTCAATGGGCACCAGGCTCCTCCATGACCAGTAGCCTCTACACTGCCTAGCAGCCTACCGTGCACTTGGGGCTGTATCTGTAACCCTGCAGTCCTCTGCCTCCTTGCACCTACCCAGAGCCACGCTGCCCAGCCTGCACTTAGAGCTATGCTGCCCTGATTGCACTTGCCTCTTCCCTCCCCCTGGCACTTCTCCTCTCCCTCTCCCCCCTGCACTTGCACGATCTCCCGACCTGCACTGTCGCTCCTAGAAACACTTGTGTACAGGCGGGTTATAAATGACACATCATATCATATCATGCTATGCACTTTTCTTAGGTACTCCTTTTAGATGTCGGAGACAGCGAGATTGACTCGGAGACGAATGCCAGAAGAAGATTGGACGAGGTGTTATCTTGATATCCTTGCATGCGTGAATATTGGCCCCCGACTCTAGCAAGTACATCTTGGAGGTTTACGACATTGTCAGCCCACCGTCATTTTCCTCCAGTGGAATTCTTTAGTACAAAGACAAGTCCTCCCAAGGAAACATTCTGCAAAATTGTTACAACTGATCTCACTTAAGTTGGTGACAGCTACATTTTCTATAAAACGCGTACTTCGCTTTCATTGCTTTTCTAAAAGATGACTTTGTTTGTTAAAAAAGGACACACATAATTTATTTTTTATTTTTAAGCAAACGAGGAAATCTCTTTTAAAATACATAGTCCCAAATTTAAAAAAATCTATCGAATAACTAGTGAACACTTTAAACCTATGCGACCCGATGCCTGCGGGCTTTTGGCGCTTTATAAGCAAATAAATAAACATGTTAGCAACGTTTACATTATTATACATATCATTACTGTGTAGGTACAAAATGTGCATGTGTTTTACAAAAAAATTCAGAATTCTAAAACTGCCAAATAGCTTACAGCAAACAACTGCAACAAGTTTAAATTGTTCAACAACAATCATTTCAAATCATTTCAAATACCTTGCATACTCTTTAAAATGGACATATCCTTTTCACCAGCGAGGAAACAATGCCCTTCGTTTCGTTGCACTAAGGTATCCCCAAAATAGAAAGGGCTCCATCTTACACATTCATTTAGCAATGGCTAAGCGTCCTCCATCTTACACATTCATTTAGCACTGGCTAAGCGTCCTCCATCTTACACATTCATTTAGCACTGGCTAAGCGTCCTCCATCTTACACATTCATTCAGCAATGGCTAAGCGTCCTCCATCTTACACATTCATTCAGCACTGGCTAAGCGTCCTCCATCTTACACATTCATTTAGCACTGGCTAAGCGTCCTCCATCTTACACATTCATTCAGCACTGGCTAAGCGTCCTCCATCTTACACATTCATTCAGCAGTGGCTAAGCATTTAGCACTGGCTAAGCGTCCTCCATCTCACACATTCATTCAGCACTGGCTAAGCGTCCTCCATCTTACACATTCATTCAGCAATGGCTAAGCGTCCTCCATCTTACACATTCATTCAGCACTGGCTAAGCATCCTCCATCTTACACATTCATTTAGCACTGGCTAAGCGTCCTCCATCTTACACATTCATTCAGCACTGGCTAAGCGTCCTCCATCTTACACATTCATTCAGCAATGGCTAAGCGTCCTCCATCTTACACATTCATTCAGCACTGGCTAAGCGTCCTCCATCTTACACATTCATTCAGCACTGGCTAAGCGTCCTCAATCTTACACATTCATTCAGCAATGGCTAAGCATTTAGCACTGGCTAAGCGTCCTCCATCTCACACATTCATTCAGCACTGGCTAAGCGTCCTCCATCTTACACATTCATTCAGCAATGGCTAAGCGTCCTCCATCTTACACATTCATTCAGCACTGGCTAAGCGTCCTCCATCTTACACATTCATTCAGCACTGGCTAAGCGTCCTCCATCTTACACATTCATTCAGCACTGGCTGAGCGTCCTCTATCTTATACTTTCATTTCATTCAGCACTGGCTAAGCGTCCTCCATCTTCCACATTCATTCAGCACTGGCTAAGCGTCCTCCATCTTAAACATTCATTCAGCACTAGCTACATCCTCCATCTTACACATTCATTCAGCACTGGCTAAGCATACTCCATTTTATACCTTCATCCAGCACTGGCTAAGCATCCTCCATCTTACACATTCATTAAGCACTGGCTAAGCGTCCTCCAACTTATACATTCATTCAGCACTGGCTACGCATCCTCCATCTTACACATTCATTCAGCACTGGCTAAGCATCCTCCATCTTACACATTCATTCAGCACTGGCTAAGCGTCCTCCATTTTACACATTCATTCAGAACTGGCTAAGCATCCTCCATCTTACACATTCATTCAGCACTGGCTAAGCATCTCACAACAGACACTGAGGAACATTAACCTTTTACTTTTTATAAACTCTTAAGCAGGGTGTACACATTGAAATAATGTCATTGGTCTTTATAAACCGATTACTAGCTCAGTAGCAAACACAGCAACATTTTTAAAAGTTATAGAAATTAATTGTATACATTATTTATACACTTATCATCTAGTGGGCAGGTCTGAGCTAATGAAGTGGCTAGCCCCATTGGCTTTGTGGGCCATTGGCTCCTTTCTCCCAGACCTCTATCATATTCTGCCTACACTAGCCCCCAGCACTGGTTGCTGCTGCCCTTCAGCCCCAAGGCCCACCTCTTGCCCCATACCCCCAGCACCCATCTCCTTCACACCTCAAACTCCCCAGCCCACAGTTACCTGGAGTGTGTCTTCAGCTGTTATTCATAGAAAAGGGATGCCATTATTTGTCCATGGTGGCCATGTTTTATTTTTAAGTGAATTGTGCACATACTTGGTGTCGATCTGAATTTCTTTACTATTATTAACCTAGCCCACTTGCCCTGGCTTCAAATAGCTATAAACACCTCAGATGAGTGCATTACCCAGTGTTAATGGCCCAGGACCTGCGTCAAGACTCTAATTTCACTCTGGCCTTTTGCTTAGGCCCAAGTACTGTTACCAGCAAGTAACGTCCCTCCCTCGTCAATGTATATTGCTTAATTAAACCTCTGTTTCCCATGGAAATGAAATAATATCCACTATAGGAATGGGTGCATTGAAGCAACATAAACTGTTGAGGTTATGATGAATAAGGCCTTGGAATTTGGTGAAGTTTAGTTGGAATTTAGACAACAACGATTGACAGGATTCTATACAATTATTTGATATCATCCTTCTTCTGGGGACATTGAACGCTACTCCTTTCTGATCGATAACTCTTTATCGTATCACCTGGCACATTTAAGTTCAACTACTAGCAGGAATTTACCAGGACTTTGTCTAGTTCTAACCCCAGCACTTGCGGTAAAGATCGTTTGTTTTTGTACCAATGGCAATTTAATATAAATCATCCACCCGGTCACCCCATGTGGTATGAAGAGGATTGCTACCAAAGTATATAATAATTCCCTCTGGATGCCTAGATTTACTAAGTATGATTCTGGCAAATTAGATGGAGCATCCCCTGAAAAGGCAAGAACGAGCCATTATTCTAATTGGTTCGGATTCTTATGCTAAGATGGGCTTGACCTGTGACCTTGAGATAATATTAGGGGTATTCCCTTAGGGCAGCATCTGATCATTTCATGGCTGTTCAAGGTGAGCTCCTGTTAAACCTTGACTAAGAGCATACCTACAACTGTTTAATGGCATGCCTCAATCAGATTCCTGGGTCCAGCACACAGTTAAAAGATCTACTAAAGTCACTGTAATAATCGATTACTATCTTTTTGGAGTGGAAATCTGTCAAGGGTTATTGTTTTACAAATGATCAAACGTATGGAAAGTGACCATGAACCAGTCAATCTGCATAGTACTTGTACTAGACGCAAACAATAGATCAGACCCAGCTGAAGATACCCCTGGCCCTAATATTGTTCAATATGTACCTCAGGCCATTAATGCATATCTTCGCTAGGTTTGAACTGAACTATCATTCCTATGCAGATGATAGACACATTTATGTCAGAAGCCATCAAAAGTATTCTGGCTTGTGCCAATGCAATAACAATTGGATGGTTGAATGCAAGCTCCAACTTAATCCCTCAAAAACCAAGGTTATTGTCTTTGGTCCAAAAGAAATACTAACTGATTTTCATGCTACAATTTCCTGTCCTGACATTTTTGATGTCACAACCGCTTTTTCTTGTAAGATAAAAAATCTCGGCTGCATATGGCAGGCATCTTTGAACTCTAATGCTTATGTTACTGAAGTCATCAGATCTGTCTATTATCAACTTAGTGCTATTAAAACCTGTTCTGCCATTTATTTCCTAACCGGAGAGCGCTGTGGTTGTGGGGACAATGGCCAATTCTAGACTCGACTACTGCAGCACTCCTCTTTTAGGAGCGTCAGCGAGTCAGTTACATCAACTCCAAGTGGCCCATAATGCCGCAGTTAGACTTGTAGACACTCCTTCTAGAACTATCTGTTTCTCTCCACCGCAGGAAGCTACTTTGGTTGCCTGTCCAGAAAAGAACTGAGTTTAGGTCCCTGTGCCTAAAATATAAATGTATTCATGGGATTGCACCCAGTTACCTGGTTTCTAAAATCAGGCTTTATCATCCGTCCCATTCGCTTCGTTTGATTGGGCAAAACATGCTGGTCATTCTACCCTCCCATTTTGTCTTTCAGGGTGATCAATGTTTTTCAATCTAGGGCCTCCGTCTCTGGAATGCATTGCCTGCTGAACTTCGGAAAACATCCTTTCTCACTCTTTTCCATAAGAAACTGAAGACTCACTTGTTTCAATAATCTCTGCTTCTGTATGGCTCTAAGTCGCTGTTTAGGAATTGACCATCTGCGCCTGGATGCAGGTTCGCTGCTTGGATCTAGGAGGATGGGCGCCATAAACATTTAAAATCAATCAATCAGTCAATCACCCCGTCTAACAACAGACATCATAATGAGGGTGGGAGTCCCTCTACTGAGAACAAACATGGGTCCAATACCCAGTTCTTTGGAATTCCTTCCACTCATGAGGGTTCAACCACATTTTAGCTCACTGCACCCTTCGCAGAGAAAAAATATCCATTTGCGTATCAGTCTTTGTCTCACCCACAATGACAGTCCAGCCCCGAAATGCTAAGCAATTCTCCTCTAAACAAGCGTACCATAAGCAACCCCAGACACGTGTTTTGGGCCTTGTTGGGCCTCCTCAGTGAGGCGGAGCTGAGCCTCTGTAAGGCACAGTGAGCAAGGGGTCCACATCTGGATTCCCCTTGGTTACTTAGGGTGAACCCCCAAGTTTTACAAAATTCAAAAGGAGTGTGACAGCCCCTCTACTGAGAACAAACATGGGCCAACTACCCTGTTCTATGGAATGTATTCCCATCAGGAGGGTCTACAACTACGTTTTAGCTCACTGCACCTTTTACAGAGGAGAAATATCCATTTGCATATCAGTCTTTGTCCCAGTCACAATGGCAGTCCAGCCCCGAAATGTTAGGCAATTCTCGTCTAAACAAGAGTGCCATCAGGAATCCCAGACACGTTTTTTGGCTTTGTTGGGCCTCCTCATTGAGGTGAAGCTGAGCCTCTCTAAGGCACAGTGAGCAAGGGGTCCACATCTGTATTACCCTTGGTTACTTAGGGTGAACCCCCAAGTTTTACAGAATTCAAAAGGAGTGTGGGAGCCCCTCTACTGAGACAGACATCGTCTACATTGGCATGCCTGTGCTGGAATGAAGATGCTAGACTCTGCCGCTTCTGCTCCATGTCCTTGCTGGCCATCTTGGAAATGGAAGAGGGGCTCCATTTGGAACCCCACTTCCTGATACATTGCAGACATATCCCCTTCATTCAAACAAAATACATTGCTATTAGCACCCCAGGTTTACAGATTTAAAACCTGAGGTGCTAATAGCAATAAGCACCCATTTGTGGGGTGTTTACTAGCTGGTAATGTAATTGGGGCCATGGGGCCAGGTGTTAACCTAGGCCCTGGGCTGTTGCCAGCCGGTGAAGCCTCCCGAACAGGTGCTTATTGTTTAAATAACAAAACAAAAACAGATTAGAAGCAAAGTAAAACAGTTGGATAAAGTGCTTAGAACCTTGCTGTGAGCATTGTCCTGGTGTTCAGCAGCACTGAACAGTGAGGTGGAATGTTGAAAGAGAAACAACAAGCTTTGTAACAGTAGTTAAGGTTCTCAGCAGACCCATCATATAAAATGGCCGCCAGCATTCCAATGGCCGTGCACCAGCTCAGCATATACAATAAGTCTTCCAGAGAATGTGGGCTTGTTCCAGTGAATACAGTCCGCATTCTCTCATACTTGATTGGCTAAGCACCTCACCCAGAGAGGTAATGAGAGAAATCCATGGGAACATTTAATTGAAAATATGAATTGGCCTAACCTTGGAATGGTTGGGTTGTGTGTGCTCTTGGGATAAATAACCTCTACACTGAACTGTTTTGGAGGATGTGATACGGGGATTCAAGAGCCCTGGAGCACAATATTGGTATATTAGCAATGTAACACAGAGAATACCGAGCAATACATTGAGGCTTTATTAAGAGCTTAAGGCATAGTAAAATTATGTTTTAAAATATGAATTTGCAGCATATTAGAATTCTGAAGCAAAGCCTTAGAATGTTCCCAAGTATTACAAAACATGCAGGCATGAGAAATTACTCCATTATGGAAGAGGCCATTGAATGTGGGGACTCAAAAAAGGTTCTGGTCTCTCCTACATTAATGGGAGGATGGCAAACCATTTAGGAAGGAAAATAGTCTTGATGAAGCATGTTTGGTGAATCATAATATCAGGCTAAATAACAGTGATACTGCCTGGTTCAAGGCAGTCCCCTGAAACTAGTCAACCCTTGTGTTAGACTTTGATACCACCGTGCTTCAGGAAACAAAGCACGTAAAAACAATCACGGCCCAGGGGTAGGTCGGATGTACGTTTGAGGGCATACCTTACTGTTTCGTGGCTTTCATTCTTTGCCAGTTTGAGGACATAAGTAATCGTGGGAAGGTATCAGACTCATGGTGGAGTAGTATTTTGGTGATCAGTATAAAAGGTTGCCAGAGAATGATCAGGTAACTGCTTTGTTGTGCCCCGTTGGCATATTATTACCCTTTTTTCTCTATTTATTTACAATGGGTTACAGTTTATCTTAAACCTTTCACACTATTATTTCATATCAAAACACACATCAATTTACACCCAAACACTATCAAAATATCAGCTTTAAAAGAACAATAGTACAAACATTTAGTGCACATATTAAAAACTCATCTTTTAAGGGTATCCAGTAGTAAAGTCGCTTGGGAAAAAGGTTGCCAGGGGGGACATTTCCCCAAATGTGCACTCCCAGGAAAATCAAGCATTTTCCACAAATGTTCTAGGTCTGGAGTTAGAATAGTAATTAATGCCCATCCTAGAATATAGGGGGGAAGACATTTAGGGGTGCAGGGAAACAAATCACTTATCTGGCGACTTTTTCCCAGGGGACATTTTCACATAGAACACTCTTAACAATACACCTAAAAATCTATACAAACTAACCTAACACTCAAGGGTTACAGCAATCTGACAGTAATGTACATCAGATCGCATTCAGCATTTGAAATCCGCATTCATTGTATTTAAATCTTTTGGATAATCAACCATAACCAGACTAGAGCCGTTGTAAGCAATACATTTGTGCACTCGAGACAGCGTGCCCAAAAATGGTCCTACTGTGTACATTCCTTCGACTATACAAAGCAACCCAAATGCAATTGGTACACGTTGCTCAAAGTAGGGCATAGCGTCAGGATGTGCCCATTACTCAAGATGCCTCTTATTTTTACATAAAGGACAGTAAGGCTTCGACAGTAGAATATCACACCATGAACCGACCACAGCCAAGGCAGGCAAATGTTTAATTCTCATAAGTAATACAGTTCTTCTATAGATTAGATATGGATGTTGAATTAGGTATATCTGTGAACTTAAGAATTCATGGTATAACCTTGTAAAGTCATGAAGGCTTTCCAACTGACTGATTGCAAACCCAGTCCCACTCTTTGGGCCTCATTACACAGATGGCGCCATACTACAAGGTCCCTCAGCGGGTCCCGTCCTTAACGTGTGGCCAGACCACACGTTAAGGAAGGGACCCGCTGTGGGACTTCAGGGCAAATAACGGTACCGCTAAAAGCGGTACCGTTATTTGCTCCTTCTCCATTCCCAATGAGCCCTATGGGGGCTCAAATGGGAATGGGGAAGGGCCTTGGTGAATGGGGAATTACCGCCCTGCCAACCTTGGAATGGGGCGGTAATTCCCCCATTCACCAAGGCGGAATCAGTAAAATACCGGCGGCAACCATGGCGCTAATAGCGCCATGGTTACCGCCGTCCGTGTAATGAGGCCCTTTATCTTTGATAATGAATTTGCGTCTCAGTTGATTATACCTAAGAGCCCAGCATGGAAGTGTTTCTTACAGGCATCTTTATAAGTTGACAATGGGCCTCATTACAAGTATGGCGGTAAGGCAACAACTGGTACCGTTGCTACCGTACCGCCATACTACGAGTTCTGCTCGTGGGTGCCCTTGCAGCCACCAGGTCTGACCTGGTGGCCGTACCGGCACCCACGAGCAGAACATGATGGTAGCACCGGTACCGTTATTAGCAGTACTGGTGCTACCACCCTCCCCATTCCCATTCGGCCCTATGAGGCCGAATGGGGATGGGGAGTCCCTAATTACCAGCACCCGCGAATGGGCAATTACCGGGTCCGCCAAACTTGGCATGACCTGGTAATTGCCCATTGTATTACAGGCATGGCTACCTCCAAACTTGTAATGAGGCCCAATGTCTTATTGCCCTGGCAATTCATAACCGCGCCCATTCGATTTAATGATGGGTACACTGGATGTGTCATTGCCTTTATGTAAAGCAGCCCCTTTCCTATGAGCACACAGGTATTAATTGACGTCAGATCCAACTCCAAACTTATTGCCTCGATGGAGGTACTTTGAGCAAGCTACAATATCCTTCTCCATACTACCGCTTCCAGTATTTGTAGCCATTTATCATGGCTTTCACAGCTGACCTCTAAGCCATACTTTATTGTAGATAGAAAGCTTTGCTTAAGGGCCAATAAAATCTCATTTAGACTAAAACCAGTCATTTTCGTTGCACATGTTTTAATTACAGGCATTAGTAGAAGTGCTTTATGGCTTTAATTATCTGCAGCTTTCTTTGCTTGAACTCTCATAGACCGAATGACGAAAAGGCAATAATACATGACCAAATATTGGTTTCACAATAAATCATTGAAGAATTAAAAACACCTGAATCATAATGTGTAACTATCATATTTAAGGGAAGATTTGGGTACTAGATCACCCTTTAGGTCCATTACGTGGACACCTAGCATGATTTAGGACTCCAACTCTCGGGTCCAACAATTGAATGCCATAAGACAGGCGCCTGAAAAGTTTGCAGAAGAGTTCCTAATAACACTAGGAGAACAGTCACCAATATTAGTTTGAAATAGGGGTGCGTGGTTGTTAGGCAGAATCCAGTGCAGTTCCCTTAGGGAGCACTACACCAGATTAGGACTACAGGTGAGAGCAATAAATCCCCTTTGGTATCAGTCTGTACCACAATGATTTAGTTGGTACCTGTGGCTGAGCAGTCAGACTTATCTCAAGAGGGAGATGAGCAGTATTCAGGGTTTACACAATAGGCAGTATAGTACTATGGAGCAAGGAAACACTGACCAAAGCTTTGCACCAAAAAGAGAATATATTTATTCTATACACATCTAGTTCCAACACATAGATCACAGTTGATAAAGTAAGTTAAGTTTAGTCAAGGAAAAGCATATACAACTCCCTATTCAATTTTAGACAAGTTTGCGGTAAAGTGAAAACTGAGCAAAACGGCACAGTGAAAACCAACTACAAATGGCATTCTAGCAATTCAACGAATGGGAGGAAAAGCACAACACATTTATCATTGAAAACCAATCTAGTGAGAGCAGGTCTAACAAATCAGCCAGAGTCAATAGGCCTGAGCCAGAGTCAGTGGTACAGGACCAAGAGCTTAGGAGCAAAAATGTTCTTGTAGCTGCCGTCAAGTCTTTAGTAGAAAAATATTGAAGAGGTAGATGCAAGGCAAAAGACAATGTTAAGAGAGAGGGCGGCTGACCCCACAAGTAGTTAAAGGATTTAAAACACCTTTAGGGCTACTACTGAGAAAGGGCGGCTTGGCGGAACAATGTACCTTAAACGTGTAGAAGTGGCTCCTGCGGTGGAGGTTGTTTCTGGTAGTTCCTGCAGGTCGAGGGGTCCAACAGAGGAAGAGAGGCTCTCGTCGTGGAGGAAGGTTCGAGTCGCTGCACTACCCAGGGATGAAACCAGCCGCAGTGCTGCCAAATGAAGTTTAAAAGGTACGCGCCTTTTAATCGCGGTCCGGGTCGATAGCTGCCTGGCTATCCGGTCTCCAAGTGCGGGGCACTGTCGATTCGACCAAGGCATGTCCGAGGAAGCCATAGGTGAACTGGTTGACCCCCCCAGCTCAAGGGAAGGAGGCTCTTTCACTGAAGATCTCCTCTCGTTGTGTGGAAGAAAAGTGGTGAGACGATCCGGCAGGGCTTAACCAGTGGTGTAGATGCTGAAGATGTCTGTGGCTTCTTTCCCCTTCAGTTCCGTAGTTCCAGTGGCGACGTCTTGCTCTTCCAGTCCTCAGGACCCTGCTTTTATGCAGAAAGAGACCCATTCATACAGCCTAGCTGTCACTCACACAGCGGAGTGGTCTTATTGGCGGGAGACCCTCCAGCCTATCAGGTTAGAGTGCGACCTGAGTTGCTGTGGCAACTCTGTCCAGGGGTTCTACTCCTCCTCCCAAACAACAGACCCACCCCAGACTCAGAGGCGCCGAAAGGAGGGCTTCTTGGCAGAAGCCCGCCAAAAGAGCGAACAAAGGATTCCCGACCTGGGTTAGGAGTTTAGAGTAAGATATGAGAAAGAAATTATATCAAAGTTCTGGCAAATAAAACTTACCGGAGTAAAGTTAATAATAAAATAAACTTAGAGACTGTCAGTAAAAGTGTTAGCCTCGAACAATGGGAAAATCCCATAGGGAAATATTCGAGGTCGAATATAAAAGGTAGTAACCACTGCCACCAGCCAGAAACTTTAAGTTACCCTCTCGAAAATGAACATAGGGGGAAAAACTATTAACCCCTTCCAGTATTTTCATTTTAAGATGGGTTGTATCGGTTTGGTTCATAGAGATTGACTAGTAAAGTCAGTGGGGACTTTACAGGCCCTCGGAGACAGTAGTCAGTCCCAGGGGATGGAGTCTATGTTTGGGAGTCGCTATGGCACCCCTGTGTCACTGCACGGAGGGTGCTGGGTAACACATGTGCATAAAGATGGTTCCTATGGGTGAGAGAAAAGATCCCATAGGCATTAAACACAAAAATAGCCTAGAACACACATAGCAAAGATGCCTAAGAGTGGGAAAAAGCAGGTAAAAAGAAATAAACCCTTCAAATCCAGCAAAGCTGCTGGGGGACTCTATAGGTAAGGGAAATTAGCCATGAAGTGAGAATTCTCCCTAACAGTGGTCGCACCACTCCTGTTCTATCTCTATGTAGACGATCCCCCGATGGAATTAAGTGAAACCAAGTAATTTCCTTTGCAATTGGGTGCTATTACGTTCTCCTTTACTGTACTGTTTTGATGACAAAGTACTCCTCGATTAGTCGATTTTAGTGCACTTCAACAGAACTCTAGGATTACTATTGCAAAAATCAAATGGGCACAAATTATGAGAAAGAAAAATCATACCAGTGGCGAGCTTTGACAAGATCATTAGTTGGACTTTGGGGACACACACATTGGTTTGTGTGCAGGCGTTATCTCACGCGGGTTATGTGGGTGATTCTGAAAACGCATTGCTAAAACTATTTCTTGAGGTGACAAAAAGAAAATGTAACTACTCTCAGTTTAATCCCAATTTAGGAAAGCTTCTGATCTTGGCCCCAGTAAAGACTTCTGGAGCTAATGGCTATACACTTTAGAGGGTTGGCATGCGTGAATGTTGGACTTTTCCTCGCTACAGGGGCCATTTTGAGATATTTTCTTAAGTTAAGGAAGGACAACCTGTCAGTTCCCAGTTAAACCTGTCCTGCAAGAGTTGCTGAACCACACAGACCCTCCCAGGCATCCCATCTGCAACTGCCTCAGCTTCCGTTACACACCAGACAGCCCTGGGGGAAAGGGAGGTGGATAAAATAACACATAACCAGATCCGAACTTGCTTGCCCTCGCTCTCGGCTTCTTAGATCGCACTGGCAATCTTGAAAATGTGCACACATTCCAGTCTGGTTAAACCGGTTCTCTAAGCACACATACAAGACGGGTTAAACAGGTTCTCTGAACTTGACCCCAGCTTCAACTATTTTTTCTTCTATGAACGTTTTACTGTACCTGGTCGTATCCTCTTCTGTGAGCTGAAAAGCGGATTCCCCAAAGAGAGTTTACATATTATCTGCTAAACCCACTCATATCTATTTCTTTTACTTTATTTTACTTTTTTGTGTTCCTTTTTCACCAATTAATTCTGCTAACTACAGCTAGACTGAATTCTCTTTTACGGCATTGGGCCTCATTGCAGGTTTGCCGGTATCCTGGACCGACACAACTGTATTGCCGTTACCGGCACTCAGTCTGGTGGAATGTCCACTAGATGACGAGTGCCGGTGGCAGTGGTAAATCCTCATTCCATGGAGTCCTATTGGACTCCATGGTAGGATTTGCTGGTTTTACCGGGACCGGTAATACAGTTGCTGGTAATACCAGCTATTTTTACTGGTGGAGTGGGGAATGACCTCCAGCTTTAAGTCACTGTCACCCGACCAACAAACTTTTATTATGCCAGTGCGGAAAGGTGATGGTATAAGGTAATACCGGCACATTAATTATGCACCAACAAAGTTGTAATGAGCCCCATTGTTCCTTAGGAGAGCTATTTTATTGCAGTCTTTCTTCCACTGATCTATAAATCTTAATATTGTTCCTGAAATGTGATATGTATGCTTGGCCGAACAGTGTTATCTGTGCGCTTCCGCGCCTTGCACATTTGTTCAAAAGCTGAACATAACAACATCCGAGCAGTACTGCAGCCGTCCTCCCCTGCATGTAGATAAATAATTCCTCAGCTGTTGCCCACACTCGATCTGAAGAGCTTATGCTCGACCACCGAGCCTACACGCACACCATGTGGTAAGGTGCTTTACTGAAGCACAGACCGCCCATACGCGAGAGGGGGGTTCCCTGCAAGGCCGCTGATTATTGTGACCCCATGACCTTTTGTGCTCAAGAAGAGGCATTTCAATATGCGAAAACTAGATGCACACTCAATAATTCAATAGTCCCCTTGATTAGCACTGTGGCATGAGCCTGGAAATGGCTGCCCTTAGGAAGGCGCTAAAGGGAGTTACTCTCTTCTAATCTCCCCTCAGGGGTTAGTCCCCCAAATGAGTCTTTTGTAACAGGAATTGTTGCGCACAAACAGTAAAACGACTATAAACTTTTAAATACAACGGATCCACTTGTCTCTTATGCCTTCTGGCCCATGACTTCTCTGGACACTGTCTTAAAATTCGATTGGAAATCTTTCTCTTAATAAACCATGTTTTTAATCCCTTGAAACCTGTGACTTGCTGTCTCTGGAGCCAGGATGAAAGACAGGTTGGTATGTTTGACGAGGTGTCACATTGCCTTCGTGCAGGGGACTTGACCAATCACTTGTGAGATTCTTCCCTTCCTTCTTGGAAAGGGACTTGCCTAGCCTACCGGATGGCCTAGGAGTTAAGGAGAGTGACCCGCGCTACAGGATCTCAACAAGCACTCAAATGCTAAGTACAGACAAAACATACATTCCCAGACTAAAACGTTCTGTACCCCTTGGAAGAGAAGCAACCCCCCCACCTTGTGAATGACTGACACCTGCCCGGGAGACACTCTGACCTAACGGATCGGTCACAACCCCATTCGGCTAGAACTGTGGTTAGCTGGGCTGCCTAGCGTTACAGGCATATTTATGCCGGTGTTAAACAAATGGGTGCGTACAAGAAACATTACTAAGGGGATATTCAAAGGACGTACTGTTCTCTTTTCCCGTTCATGAGTGTGAGTGTTTCACAAAGACATATAAGCAATGGACTTTGAAAAGAGCAGACCTACAATTGCTGTACTCTGAGTACCCAATAAAAAAAAACAGTCCTAAATGGTGGCGAGATCGAGTTTAACCGAAGCAGATTTACGGAATGAGCTTAAGTATTAAGGCTTAAGTCAGATCAAGACTATCAGCAGAGTCGTAGCCAGCATTGCCTAAAATGTAGGGCCTTAAGCTAATTTAGTTGGGCCCACTGCTGTGACATTAACATCTGTAAATGCCCCCACAGCTCTGCTGAGTGGGCATTTTCATATTTTGGGTGGACCTTGCCGGCTCAGGCCCTACCCTGTCTATGCCTCTGACTATCAGCCTCATTTTACATGGAGCAGAGTGGTAAATCAGGGTGTAAAAGCAAGGCGCAGTGTTTTTACGCCTTTATTTACCCGTCTGCCCCATTTTGAACCAGTGACAAGATGGCGGAGGTGCATGGAGCAGAGATGATATCTCTTCTGTGCATCGTTGCCAGAGCATCTGTTTCTCGCCTGCGTGATGTTTACATGCAGGAGAAATACAAAAATTGAATCCTATGGCATCAGCCTTGGTTTAGCACTTGCTAAAGACAAGGTGGAAACCATAGGAATCCATTGATAAATTGCAGGTGACTTTTATTTCTTCACTAGATGAAGAGGAAAACTAAAGAGTAAACAGGAACACAGTCGTTTTACTCCTTACTACTCCACTCCGCCTTGTGAACTTCAACATTATCCTGGGACTTGGAGGAGGAGGTGGTAATATATTTATTTATTTTGCTACAATGACACTCTTATTGTTATGCTATGTTTTTTGTTTGTTGGTATGTGTTTTAAAATCAATTAACATAGTTTCAAAAACTGGTGGTCCCTTGAATGCAATTTAAATTCTTTTAATAAAATAACCTTATATGCGGATACACAACCATCTTTAAGTCAATTGCAAATGTATCTATAGATAGTTCCAGAAAAGCAGGTGAGATGTAAATGCATGCTCCGAAGGATTAATCAGCTGGCTACTTTAGAGATACTGGGCACTAGGAAAAAAGCCTTGTGTGTGGAGAGCCTATGGTTGCAATTGTAATTGGTTATATATAATGTGCTTAATACCCAGTGATTTCTAAGCGCGGACCCGGGGATTAAACCTGTGTTGCTCAGCGTCGTCTTGTTTCCAAGGAAAGCGCTTTGCTTCTGAGCTATCCTTCCGAGACTCATTATGTGGCCTTACAAATGTTTGGGATTACAGTTCCCATGATCCATAACCAGAGGAGTAGGTGATAAAGGACTACAGGAGTTGTAGTCCAAAACATCTGGAGGGCAAAAATTGAGCAACCATTAAATCAGAAACTTTATGGCATTTGTATTTTGATTGTGGTGGAACGCAACTAGAATGGAAGCGGATCCTGTACAGGGTATTATCATGTGACGATGGCAGTGCCCTGGAAGAAAGTAAACAAACATATCTTCCACTGATATGATATACTCACTACAGAGGGTGTGGGCCGCTATTTAAAAGAACCGTTGAAATAGGTTGATTTTAAAATTTAGAAACGTAATACTAATTGACTGAAAATGATAGAAAATATATTAGATGATTTAGCATAATGGATTTCAGAATTGTTGTGATATTGTTATTTATATGAATTCTAAGGAAATGTGAACGCTAATTTGCGTGATTGTAGTAGACAGGATTTGTTTAAGTGGACTTTAAATGATAAAGAAAATTGAAACGCAGTAGCATGTAGCCATTGATTGAAGGAGAGATCCCAGATACAAAACACTAGTAGAATGAAATTGAAGAAACTGTCTAAAAAGAATTTCGTCCACATGGAAAACACATTTGGCATTTAAACAGAGCTGGACCATAAAGCCTATTTCAGAGAACCTGTAGTCACATATTTGTAGTGAGGCTTTATGTCACTACACAGAATTAACCCCTTGTTCTCAGGTTCTGCCATTTGAAGGCTCTTAGCGTCACAGTGCATAGCCTCAACTTGCACTGGGATTATTTGTCAATGCCCGTAATGAACCCCTTGTTCTCAAATTCTGCTAATTGAAGACCATTATCTAGCAGAGTTTGTAGCCTCAACACGCAGTGCGATTTTATGTCACTGCAGCGAATTAACACTGTGTTCCCAGTTTCTGTTATTTGAAGACTATGAGTCGCACATCGTGCAGCCACAACGCACAGTGAGAACCGTCCCTTAATTTAGACCATGACTGGAGCTGTATTTAATTCAGATTGAAAATCATAGAAAAAGGCGATGGGTAGCAAAAGGCCACATTGATACAAATGTCTGCTAAAGCTTTGTCTTGTCCATTGACAGGAAGCCTATTGGAAAAGTGTTTATACATCTGTGAGAGAATCACATGGGCGACGATCATGTGCTGTCTTCTGTTCTGTCCAATTTCTATGAGCATTTGATGAACATATTTATGCTTTGTGATTGAACTAAGAAATTGATGTTTAAATGTATGTACCTTCAAAGGCGTGTTAAGGTTTACAGGTTAAACCATATAACGCAATAAATACATTTTAAAACAGAAAGAAAGAAATTATCTATTTCCCCCATTTGAACGATTGAGATTTGAAGCAATGCAGAGTTACTTTTTATAACATAATATCACCACAATATATTCATATGACCAGAACACATTTAAGTTTTTTAGATCAGTGTTTGCATCTGGATGAGTTATTGACGGCAACTATGTTTTCCAATGAAAATTGCCCTTTTCTGTTGAAGAACCATTTGGTGGTTTGCACTAATTACTCCAAGATAGCACCGCCACTAGGAATAACTATAGTGATCAACCAGGAACCAAAGTCGTATATATCAGGCTCTTGGAATTTATCATAAAGCAAAACTTCGCCTGTGGTCAAATTGCGAAAAAAGGACTTCTGCTATGCAGAAGTGTAATGATGAGCAGTGGCCAAACCACCTACTCAGGCCTCAGACCTCTACAAACTAACAGAGATCCCCATCATAAAGGTAAAAGAGGCACAGCCAAGAGATATACCTGCTTCATCGTTTGCAGTAACGTGGGCGGAGGAAAGGCTATAATCTCACGAGGGGTGTGAAAGTGAGGCAGTAGCAATCCAAACTACAAAGTAAAACCATTACAACAGAATGTCCACTCAAGTTACTATAATAATGTATACTTTAATTAAATAAATACATTGTACAAATAACTATTATAACAGTATAAAAACTGCCCCCCTGCAAAATAAAACAGAAAAAAGCAGAAAAAGACTGTATATGCACACTGGCGACTTTGCTTAGGGGAGAGAAAGCAGCAAATGCAGCACTGGTTCCCAAAAGAAATGTTGTTGAAGAAATAGGTGCAACAAAGTTGTCTTACTAGTTTCTAGGGTCACAAAAGTGGACCAGGGGGACATGGTCTTCTCAAAGTACCTTATTCCAATGTTCGGCAGTTCTACACCAGCGTACCAGGCTTCAAACTATACTGCAGTGCAGGTTGAACCAGGTTCTGGTGCAGCGAGTCATGCTGGGTCAAGGGGCAAGCTGGCATCTAGCTGCAGGTAGAAGGTCAGGTCGGTTCGAGACATTGGTAACCACTGGTTTGGGTCAATGAGTGACACAATGCTCCAGTAGTTCGAGTTGAGGTCCCTCGGTTCAATGCAGTGAGCTTAATGATATGATGTAGGGCTAGAAGAGGTGGTGGTTCCTGTTTGCCATTGGTGGCGATTTGGTTGTTCGGACCAAAGAGGTGACATGCTCTGCTTGGCAAGGTGGGACAGCAAGCCGGTTTGAGGGATGCAACGCAGTGGTGGTTCAAAGTTCGATCTAGTGCCAAAAGCAGCACTGGCTGTTCTGACAAGTTGTTTTTACCTGGTTGCATCATATCTAAAGTGCCTAATGCTAAAGGAAGTGTAGGGGACATGAAGGAAGAAAAGGTACAGAGAGAAACAAGAAGATGGAATCCTTCCCCAACAGTCCTGATCTCCCTCTGACAACAGCAACCCTTCCCCCTTCCTCCTTCCCAGACCAATACCATAAATTTCCCTTTGGTATGCAACACTCTGGTGGGAGACAAGTCCTTTTGTTTAGGGTGTGTGTGCCTTTCATTCCTGTTTCCCATGACAGTTCCTGCTGGGGGACTTTCTTGCTGAGAGAGGTTTTACCGGACCTCATAAAGGATCAGAAAAAGAGGCAGCACCCACTGGCTACGGTGCTGCTGGGTGCATCAGAGGAAGCCACCTAGAGAAAATACACACAGCCTGTCCATGGCAGGCTGGGGCACACAGGGATGCTATAAGTATGATATAGATCATATGTGGCTTTAATAATTATATGAAATATCAGTCACCACACCCTAACTCAGGTATGACTTATGTTTAAAGATTAAATAATATCACCTATGGTTGAGAAACCATAGAAGAAAATGTAAGACTGAAGTTTGGAAAAAACTAGCAAGTTGCACCAGGACTGGTGATAACATGGGAATATGGAGAGTAATAAGAGGGACAGTAAAAAAAAGATTTACCTATTACCAATGTCACAGAAGATAAATGGAGTGACCATATTAAGAACACATTAGGTGCTATTGTACCTGTAAACCACTGTGAAACTATTAGTCATGAGCAATGGACCTGTAAATCTTCGATAAGCAACATAATTAAATCATCAAACAACAAACAAATTCTAGAGCAGCTGGACCTGAAGCTACATGTAACTGTTTGCTTAAATTATCCATAAACGTGTGGGTTGAAGTCCTGTATAAACTATTCGATATCATTGGAATACAACAAATTGTCTCTAACACATGGAAACAGAGTCATATACTACCTATTTACAATAAAGGAAGCTGGAAAGAACCAAACAATTACTGCATGCTAGCAATGCTGGATATACCGGGAAAGATATTTGCAAGGGCACTGTTAGATGAACTAAACAGTTGGATTACTGAAAATAGTATCCTACCGGCTAAGCAAACTGGATAATCAAAATGGCTTTAGGAAAAAGTCAGGAGCAATACATAATCTCCTTATATTTGTGACATTAATTGACTACGCGTGGTACCAGCTCAACCTTCCAGTGTATGCTGCATACATCGACTTTAGTGCAGCATTCAATACTGCACTGAGGAATCGACTGTGGAAGAAACGTATAGCTTTGAAGATTCCGAATGGTCTACTAAATATGATAACTCTACTTTATCCAGATACAAGTGTTACAATCCGGTTAGATGGTGAAGGTAAACTTTACAAGTAATTCCCTACCACACGAGGAGTAAAACAAGGGTGCATGCTCGCCGCAACTCTTTTCAATCTCTATTTATCTGACCTAGCTAGTACATGTACTATTGATAAGGCATGCCTGTCAGGTCTCTGGGAAAATAGACACCATTATCTCTGGGAAAATAGACACTATTATTAGTCTGGTGGTTGATTGGCTTTTCAGTGGGTGTTTCATGTTCAATTATTTGTTATTGCCAGTAAAGTTTAATTGGAATGGTTTGGGCCTTAACTTTTGTCTTCAGAATGCTGATGGGAACCCAAGCCAAGAAGGAGGGAAGGAAGAGGAGTCGTGATTGGGTGAAGGGGAATGACTGGACTGATTCAAGTATTCTAAACATTTTTCATTTTAGATATTGCTTCAGGCCATGTTTTTGTTTTCTCCTGAGTTTTGGGCCTAGGATCTATTGTGAAACCATCAGTTCCTTGAAGAAACTCCATTACAAGTCAAGGTTCATTATTTGAAGAAAATAACTTCATTTCTGAAAAGAAGAATTTGTAAATGTATCAAACTTCCACTCTTGAGCTAAGCACCTTCTTTGTTTTGTCAAAATATTATACGCAGCTCTTCTACACGTGTAAACTTTCCATTTCACTTGTTTAATGCAATTAATGACAACTCCGGTTCTTTAGGGGTTGACTTTCTGGTGCACGTGATATGAGCGTGTTGTGTTAGAGAGAGGTTCATCCGCGTGAACATCCCCTAACGTATTTTGCTTGCCTTGTTAGATGTTCTTACGTCGCTCCCATCTCAAGAGAGAAGTCAGCAGCTGCGTCGCATTCAGCAAGATCCAACGGAGGTGAAGAATCCTGGCTGCAGATTTTTCATCTGCTTCTCGTTATATGACGTGTGGGTTGGAAATTCCTTCCGGACTTCCTTCTTTCACCAAGGTAAGCTGGCGCTTTCATTTTTTCTCAGCAAAGTGTTTCTTTTGGTTCCCGTTTGCTTGGTGACGTAAAGTTCAAAAGACATTTCTGTTTCAGTTACTCATTGCATTCTGCACGGTGTGCGCAGTGACTGAGGGTAGCTGCAGCTTGAAGCACTTTCCTTTTTTAGAGCAACAACAAATCACTCCCTAGTTTAGAAGGGCATATGCACGGACACATAGTGCAACTGCAGGGTGATTTCTTTTCCTTCAATAAAAAACTTTATTGATGTAAATGTGACACGCTGAAGTGGGAACATTGCTTTCTCATTTGCATTAACCCATTGTGAACTAAAATACAATGAACTTCCTAATTATCTGAAAAAAACTAAACTGTGAATTCAATATGATTTTGCCTAAAACTGGAATGGACACTTTTTTAGTGCTTGTGAAGATTCTTGCTGGGCAATAATGAGATTTCTAGTTTATATAGCAAATCTGAGTTCTAAAGAATAGTTCATCACAATTCTCATTGAACACTACCTACTTAGCGCAAGCAGGAAACAAAGTGTGCACAAACTTAAGAACTCATTCTTTTTTAGACTGTTCCAATGAATCTAGGTGAAAACTGCTGACTAGACCTATCTCCTGTTGAGAATAAAAGGGTACACACTTTAATTCTAAGAATTTAGATAAAATTAGAATGTAAGGTTTCTGCACAGGTTACTTGAGAAAGGAACTGGGAATAAAGAGTGTCATGAGAAAAACAAGTTAAAAACAAGAATAAAAATCCTCTAGAAAGTTGCAGAGGAGATTTCAGGAAATTATCGATTGTGTTTTGGGACAATATTATGTTACGATGGGAATGTAAGAATATAATTAGTATTGTATGAATCTCTCATCTATGCAGATACCGGAAGAAGATTGAAGATCCAGTGTCTGAGTTTGTTATTTTCTCCACTTCCCCTTTCCCCCTGCGGTGTCACAGACTCAGTTGTATTACGATCAGTTGAGTATGCAACATCTTGGTGGGACTGTGGGGCTCAGCAGCTCCTGCGTTGAATTGAAGACAGGTCATGAAAATGCCTAATAAACATAGACACATTAAAGACAAGGGGCCTCATTACGACCCTGGCGGAATTTTTCCGCCAGGGCCGGACTTTACCGCCATGGCGCAAAGTCCCTTTACGCCATGGCGGATGGCGGACTTACCGCCCCATTCCGAGTGGAGTGGAGCGGTAAATCCGCCAATCCCCATTCTGCCCTTCCCCATTCCCATTCTGTCCCATAGGACATAATGGGAGTGGGGAAGGCGTTAATTACGCCACCGTAAATTACGGTGGCGTAATTAACACGAGGGTCCCTTACCGCCATGGTTTCCTCCGCCTGCGAAAAGCAGGCGGAAAATTGGCCATGGCGGTAACGGAACTCGTAATTGGCGGTAAGGGGTTGGCGCAGCTAACGCTGGCGTTAACCCCTTACCGCCAGGGTCGTAATGAGGCCCAAGTTGGCTCGGCTATGCTGATGACTTACTTTTATTCAAATGCGTGATGCCTTAGGTAACTACGCTGTGGTAAATTGATTAAGACTCAATATTACCAAAACCAAAATCATGATTTTTCCATTGGAAAAAAGCAATCCCTAAGAAAACCTGGAAGATCGATAACAATGGAATTGAGATAGTTAAGCGCTATAAATACCTTGGCGTAGTCATAGATGATAGACTTGATTGGATAGCACATTGGGAGCAAAACAAAAATAATTGTATGAAAATTGTCCATACTCTCAGTTTATTCATTAGTAGACAAGTTGCAAAAATAGTACCATGTATGAGATACGGTGTAGAAGTATGGGGAACGAAATTATTGGTAGAACGACAAAAAGCAAAGTTTTTATGGCTACTATTTAGGATGCCAAAACGTTCACCAATTCAATACCTGCGCCTAGAATTGTCCCAGAGGAAAATTGAAACAGTATGCATATCTAAATTCATCATATGCTATGAAAAACTTACTAGCCTTGATAATGGAACAATAATGGTTGATATATTTAAAACTTATACTGAGATTGACCAAAATGCACTACTCAAAACCTGTAGTATTTAATCAAGTGAACATGAACGTTGGTCATCCTGTTTTAATACTGCAATATATGGTGTAACTGTAGTAGCATATAAAAAAGTGGATCAAAGAGAAACTATGTATATACAGCAGTGAAACTGACATTGTGAGATTGGCTACTAATGTTAATAGTGGTCCCTTTATACAATACTTGTTGGATTGCGAGCAAATGCCTGACTATATATGTCAGGGCTGGAGCTATTGGCAGTGTTGTGGGGGGCCTGGGAGGAGATAAGGAGGCTTTGGTGGTGCCAGCAGCGTGTCCAGGCGTGTTCTCCATCCTTTTTGCAGGAAGAAGGCCCAAGGATGGAGAACCGCCCGAAACTACATCTCCCAGCAGGCAGTGTGCTTCACGGACCTGCTGGGAGCAACAGGACCACACGCGCGCTACTGCGCATGCGCAAGCCGCGCCCAAGAAGCACCGCTCGCAATCCTGGTCACCAGCAAGAGAGGACGTGTTCTTCCCGAGCTCCAGGAGGCACGCCTACGCGGGGCATCGCCCGCCTGCTACATCCCCAGCTCCGCGTACATGAAAAGCTAAGTACACGTTTAATCTAGAGCAAGCTGATTTATTCTGTTGGAGGGAGATGCGCTACGCGCTACAAGACCTAAGTTCCTAGGCTGATTTGAAGCACGGGAAAACCTGATTGCTAGTTGCATGCAGAGCACGAATACTAACCCTAAGTTGGAGTGGGCTAGGCGGTGTAGTAACCGCACCACTTAACAATCTTAAACCCCGCAGGAAACGTTCTAAAGGAACGACTTTGTCGCACGCACGTGCATTGACTTTGTTTTACTATTCACAGCCTGTTGTTGAATCGGATCCGGTGAGACTTATCACAGCCCATCAACACGAAAAGGCCAAAGGACCTCGAACTCACGCAGAAGCCAGAGCTAAGTGTTTAGCACTTTGTGTGCATGTTATTTGTTTGCTGCCTGCACATGGGTTAATGTGGGGTACTTGTGATTTGCATACCATTCATGATATATTAGACAAGCATTGTGAAACAAAACGTAACACCAGAGCAAATGGTGATTATTGGTTAGAGGCTCCAATACAAAAGCCTTCCAAAAGAATAATCTCTGAGCTGAGTGTGTGATTCTAGGATGTGAATGTGTGAGAGGGCGGTGTACCTTCAAACGATTACCTGCAAGATCGGCACAGGAGTCGAGGAGTACGTTACCCTAATTTCCCCCTACCCATCCACTGTTATTTCCTGAACCTCTTTCCGGTCATCCTGAACTCCCTCTACCCATCCACTCAACGGACCCTAACCCTCTTTCCCCAGAGGGTTGCGGAGGCCTGCGGTGTCTATTTCCCAGGTGCCAAGACTCAATGGGGAGGGAGGCGTTTGTGCTGCTTCTGCGCCTGTCAAGAGGAGTGAGGACCTGACAGAATTGCGAGCCCACGTATCTTCTGGCGCCCAGGCAGCACAATAATGGCAGACGTAGTAGCCCTTCTCCAAGACTTGAAAGCCGAATTAGCGGCAACCAGGCAGGATTACCAGAATCTAGCAGGCCAAGTTCATACCCTGACTATCCAGACCCAGGCCCAAGCAACGCCTTTGCCTAGACAACCCCCACCAACTCCAGTACAAGTACAGGTAGCCACAGAGCCAACTTTGCCGCTTGCTGACCCTGAGAGGTATCATGGGGACCCACAGAACTTTGACCAGTTCATCATGCAGTGCCAATTACATTTTTTGACCAAACCCATAGTGTTCAGAACTGCTCAATCTCGTACTGCATTCGTGATATCCTACCTGACGGGAGATGCAGCTTCATGGGCGACACCTTTGGTGCGCAAGGACGATGCCTTGTTGTACAGCTGGGATACATTTTTAGAAGAGTTTGGTAAAATATTCAACCGCAGGGCTGCGACCTTGCTTAAGGATCGGGAGTTGTTGCAGCTTAGACAAGGAAGCAAGGACTTGGTGACGTATGTGACAGCCTTTAATCGGTTAGCAGTAGAGACCGATTGGCCTCAGGAGAAAAGAATGGCCCTGTTTTATCAGGGTCTAAGAGAGGAGCTGAAGGATTTAGTGGCACAAGTCGACCCCCAGCCTGAAGACTGTTCTACCATGATTGATTTGGCACTACGATTAGACCAGAGACAAAGTGAACGTCGCCAGGACCGTCGTAAATGGGACAATAAACCTATGGTCCGGCTAGATCAACAAAAGCCCAACAAGGTGTCGGAAAAAGGAACCGAAGAACCGATGCAGATCGGAACTGTACGAGGCCCTTTGACTAAAGAGGAGAAGGAGAGAAGAAGAAGAGACAAATTATGTCTCTATTGTGGTAAATCGGGCCACTTTGTCCGAGAATGTACAAATAAACCACCCATCAAAGGAATCTCGTCGGGAAACGCGGCAGATCGTCCATGAAGGGGGTGAGGGCGAGCAAATCTGAAGATACCCCAAAGATGCTAGCAAATGTACATCATACTCCGTCTGTTCACATAATGCTGGCCGGTCATCTAAATGTGCAAGGAAAACATATACCAGTGTCGCTAATGGTCGACTCCGGGGCCACGGGTAACTTCGTGGATGACCAAGTAGCGAGAAGACTAGGACTTCCATTGAGAACTAAGAAACAGCCAGAACCAGTAAAGTCAGTGGACGGATCGCCATTGGTTTCAGGCCCAATCACCCAACACACGCAACCCATGGAGCTCGAGTGTGGAAAAAGACATCGAGAGATCATCGATTTCGATGTGATCACGGCACCTCAATTTGGGTTCATTTTGGGCTTGGCGTGGCTACGACTCCACAATCCAGTCGTGGATTGGGTCACAGGAACGCTACAGTTCTCCTCGAAGTATTGCCAGACTAGTTGTAGCGTGGAGGAAAGTTGTCCCCATTTCGTAGGAGGCAGTACTGATGTAGTTCTACCTGAGGAATATGAGGAGTATCGGGATGTCTTCAGTAAGGTGGCTGCCGAGACCCTACCACAACACAGGCCTTTTGACTGTCGCATACACTTGGAAGCGGGTGCGGTGCTACCTTGTAGTAGGATTTATGCACTCACCGAAGCCGAGAACGAGCACCTGAAGGAGTACATCGAAACCAACCTGGCAAACGGTTTCATACGGCATTCAACATCCCCTGTATCCTCTCCTTTGTTCTTCATACAAAAAAAAAACGGAGACCTAAGAACTTGGATCGATTACAGGGCGATCAATCGCATCACCATCAAGAACCGTTACCCGCTGCCTCTGATTCCCGTGTTATTAGACCAGATACGGGGATCCACTATATACACGAAGTTGGATTTGCGAGGCGCGTATCATTTAGTGCGCGTCAGAGAGGGCGACGAATGGAAAACGGCCTTTCGGACCAAGTTCGGCCTGTACGAATATCAGGTCATGCCCTTTGGGCTGTGTAATGCCCCCGCAGCATTTCAACACTTCTTAGATGAGGTGTTACGGGGTTATCTAGATGTTTTTGCCATCGTATACATCGTCGACATCCTAATCTATTCTCACAATGCTGCGGAACATCAGGGTCATGTGAAGGCTGTTTTACAGAGGTTGAATGAACATAAGCTGTATGCGAAACTTGAGAAATGCCAATTTCTCCAAACCACAGTTGAGTTTTTAGGATTTATCTTATCACCTCAAGGGGTCACCATGGATCAAAAGAAAGTGCAGGCCATTGCAAACTGGCCCTCCCCAAGTTCCGTGAAAGATGTGCAAACTGTATTGGGATTTTCAAATTTCTACCGCCGGTTTATCGAAGGGTTCGCTAAGAAGGTACTCAATTGCTGAGTGTTGAGTACAATCACTCAATTGTTGCGAAAAGGTGTTCCTTTCCAGTGGAACAAAAAGGCCGAAGCTAGTTTCCAAGCCTTGAAAGAAGCATTTGTGACAGCGCCTGTCCTGCAGCATCCAGACCCTGCTAAGCCTTACATCATAGAAACTGACGCATCTAGTTATGCGCAGCGAGACAATACTGGACAACTACATCCAGTCGCTTATTATTCACGAACATTACTACCAGCTGAACAGAATTACGTGATTGCAGATAAGGAGTTATTAGCTATTAAAGTAGCCTTCGACGAGTGGCGTCATTACCTCATGGGAGCTCGCCATCCAATCACCATCTATACTGATCATCGAAATTTACAATTCTTGAAATCCGCCAGAGCCCTTAGTCCGAGGCAACTTAGATGGGCTATGCAGTTCTCAGAATATGACTTCGTCGTCAAATCTCGACCTGGAGTGGAAAATCGGAAGGCGGATATACTATCTCGGTATCCAGAGTCAAATTCAATTCTGTCAAAAAACTTAGAAGAGCCAAAACCAATTGTGGACCCAATCCGCGTAGTGGGAAGTGTGGTGGTGGACATCATATTTGAAAAAATTCGGAAAGCTATGACTGCACAGGATCTGGTACGATGGGCTAGTGGAGGTCAAGAACAGACCATCAAGGAAGGATTGCCATTTTACAAGTCTGCACTATACTTGCCTACTATACCACTCCGACAACAAGCTATTAAGTGGTGCCATGACTCCCCTTTCGTGGGTCATCCTGGAGCATTGAAAACCAAGGAGCTACTCAAGCGCCATTTTTGGTGGCCTAGTTTACAAAAGGACGTGCAACAATACATATCAGGATGTGTAATTTGTTTGAGAAACAAGACCGAACACAGGAAACCTGCGGGTACATTGCAACCCCTTCCTACTCCTCCAGCACCATGGCATACAGTGTCTTTGGATTTAATTGTTGATCTGCCACCTAGTCAAGGATTTTCAGCTATCCTGGTTGTGGTGGACTATTTAACCAAGATGGCTCATTTTATACCATGCAAGGGCACTCCAACCGCCAGCACAATAGCAAACTTATTTCTACAACATGTGGTACGACTCCACGGCCTACCTTATGGGATAGTTTCAGATCGGGGACCCCAGTTCACTTCACGATTCTGGCAAGCATTTTGCAAATCTGTAGGAATAGAGATTCGGTTATCTACCAGCTACCACCCAGAAACCGATGGTCAAACCGAGAGACTAAACCAAACTTTGGAACAGTATTTGCGGTGCCTAACACAAGGAAAAGAAAACGAATGGGCAGAAGTGATTTGGCTGGCCGAACTAGCTTACAACAACGCAGTACACGCATCAACCAAGGTTACCCTGTTTTATTGTGCCTACGGCTATCATCCCCGATTTCAGCCTGTGCCTCAGGGATCAATACCTGAGGTACCCGCAGTCTGTGAGAGGCAGAAACAGTTGGAGTACGTCTGGCGAATTGCACAGCACAACCTAAATCTCGCCAAAGCAGCTTATAAACATCATGCTGACAAGAAAAGAAGATCAGGTCCACAATATCAGGTGGGGGATCGGGTGTGGCTTTCGACACGCAATTTGCATATACAAGGTTCTCGCAAGTTCTGCCCCTGTTACATTGGTCCATTCCCAATTGAGGCTCTGGTTGGTCCTGTGGCAGTGAAACTAATCCTACCCTCATCCATGAAGATACACCCAGTGTTTCACATCTCTTTGATAAAACCAGCCCCAGCCTCCATAAGATCCAAAAGACCCCCACCTATCTTAATAGATGGCGTCCCAGAATACGAAGTGCACAATATCCTGGATTCACGCCGGAGGCAGGGGTCCCTATGGTATTTGGTGGACTGGAAAGGGTACGGCCCAGAAGATCGCTCTTGGGAGCCCGCAGGTAACATTCATGCTCCTCGACTCCTCCGCCAGTTTCATCTGCTAAATCCTGCTAAACCAGGGCCTGCTGGACGGAGGGGGAGTACTGTCAGGGCTGGAGCTATTGGCAGTGTTGTGAGGGGCCTGGGAGGAGATAAGGAGGCTTTTGGTGGTGCCAGCAGCGTGTCCAGGCGTGTTCTCCATCCTTTTTGCAGGAAGAAGGCCCAAGGATGGAGAACCGCCCGGAAACTACATCTCCCAGCAGGCCGTGTGCTTCACGGACCTGCTGGGAGCAACAGGACCACACGCGCGCTACTGCACATGCGCGAGCCGCGCCCAAGAAGCACCGCTCGCAATCCTGGTCACCGGCAAGAGAGGACGTGTTCTTCCCGAGCTCCAGGAGGCACGCCTACGCGGGGCACCGCCCGCCTGCTACATCCCCGGCCCCGCGTACATGAAAAGCTAAGTACACGTTTAATCTAGAGCAAGCTGATTTATTCTGTTGGAGGGAGATGCGCTACAAGACCTAAGTTCCTAGGCTGATTTGAAGCACGGGAAAACCTGATTGCTAGTTGCATGCAGAGCATGAATACTAACCCTAAGTTGGAGTGGGCTAGGCGGTGAAGTAACCGCACCACTTAACAATCTTAAACCCCGCAGGAAACGTTCTAAAGGAACGACTTTGTCGCACGCACGTGCATTGACTTTGTTTTACTATTCACAGCCTGTTGTTGAATCGGATCCGGTGAGACGTATCACAGGCCATCAACACGAAAAGGCCAAAGGACCTCGAACTCACGCAGAAGCCAGAGCTAAGTGTTTAGCACTTTGTGTGCATGTTATTTGTTTGCTGCCTGCACATGGGTTAATGTGGAGTACTTGTGATTTGCATACCATTCATGATATATTAGACAAGCATTGTGAAACAAAACGTAACACCAGAGCAAATGGTGATTATTGGTTAGAGGCTCCAATACAAAAGCCTTCCAAAAGAATAATCTCTGAGCTGAGTGTGTGATTCTAGGATGTCAATGCGTGAGAGGGCGGTGTACCTTCAAACGATTACCTGCAAGATCGGCACAGGAGTCGAGGAGTACGTTACCCTAATTTCCCCCTACCCATCCACTGTTATTTCCTGAACCTCTTTCCGGTCATCCTGAACTCCCTCTACCCATCCAATCAACGGACCCTAACCCTCTTTCCCCAGAGGGTTGCGGAGGCCTGCGGTGTCTATTTCCCAGGTGCCAAGACTCAATGGGGAGGGAGGCGTTTGTGCTGCTTCTGCGCCTGTCAAGAGGAGTGAGGACCTGACAATATAATTGCGTTTCCAAACAGCTTTCTAATACGACAACATCTCTTAGTAAGGTTTAACATTTGTAAGGTTCTGGAAATAGAAGGAGGAATAATTGGTATTCCTAGAGCTGATCGCCAATGTCGATTGTGTGGTGATTCTGCGATTGAATCCACCAAACACGTTCTAATTCACTGTGAGGGCTTAGCTGAAGTAAGAATAAACTATCTAAAAGCATATAACAATTATATAATTTGTGAAGAGAATTCTACCCTATGGAATAGGTTTATGGAGGGTAATGATATTAACTTTAAGTATCATATGATCAAGTTTTATCTACTATGAATTGAAATTTTAAGTGAACTTACGCAGGGAGTTTTATATTGATGTATTTATACAGATATTTTATATTGATGTGTTTTATGGTCCCAATAATGAAATAAGTAATGATTTAATGAGATGTTGAGATGTCTTTTATAAATTCTAATTTATATATATATATATACAACGCTATGTTTTTGAATGTATATTTAATAAATAAATGCATAAATTAAACTGCCACCAAGATGGTAATTCATTTTGATTATGTAGCTTTGGGAACAGAGGTGCGACTTTAAATGCCACCTCTGTGTTGCAGTTACTTTATTGTATCACAGCTGTCAAGAGAGAACCTGTGACTTCTGAACCTACTCTGTGCCACTGACGAGCAGTTACTGCAGATCAGGATACTAATGCAGCAGGGCACAGGTGAACACTGTGCTTTTGGCATGAAGTTTGTTGAACGGGGTTCTGATTAGCGGACCACCATACATGAGATAGAATTACCCGCAGCATTTAATTATTAATGCAAAAAGCCAGGTCTTTTACTTCTTTTCCAGATGGAAATTCGTAACACAAATATTCATTGTCTGGAAGATTATAGCATGCACAGAGTGTATACAAGTTTTCATCATCTGATTGCAACTTTATTAGCAGCTATTTTGAACGTGTAGCCTAGGAGCCCGAGGTTGCCAAGCTTTGTACCATGCAAGAGTTTAAGGGGTGTATCTAAAAGTCAGAGATGTTTTCCATTGACACACGTTTAAGCCTGAAGTTTCTGAACCTATGTAACATCAATTTGGATGGTGTTCCCTCAGTAAGGGTGCTATTGTACATAACTATGAATTATTATGTAAAACCCTTAGTGAGGCTAAAGAACCTGTTGAAAAATATTGGGAACAGACCATATGTTACCTGGAGCCTGGGGTCAATGCATGGGATAGCCTTTTCATTTGTGTATGGAGCTACCTCAAGGATAGTCCTCTGTTTTATTATCATAAAGTGCTTTTCTCATAATTTGTACAACTTTCAAACTGATCCAGTTCTATGTCAATCAGACATATGTGGATGCAGTCACCTTTCTTGGGATTCTACACACTGTTGGCCACTGTGGGAATGTTGGAAAAAATCAGTGGAATATTCCAATTTTGTTTACCGGATCTTGATTGTCTGTAGCAGGGGTCCTCCACCTTTCACTCTCCAGATGTTTTGACAAGTGTAGGGGAGGGAAGGTCCAAAAGACCCCCCTTGCCTACATCCCTCCCCAGGTGAGGGCCATGGCTCATTGGGCGTCCCCTCATACCACCAGGGCCCAGGTGGTGGAGGGCTCACCTACTGAAGACATTGCCCACACATCGAATGTAGTTAGGCCTCAGAAACCATTTTTGTCTAATAAAGATGGTGTGAGCTCAGCGCACTGTAGCGCAGCCCCCACCCTCGGAGAGTTTCAATTATCCCTGCTGCCACAGCACCCTGGCAGATCCGCTGCGAGTCCGTTCCCACGAGTAAGACGGACATGAGCTAGCGTCAGATACTAACACTGTAACATTTCACCTTCCGCAGTGTACCACTGCTCCCAGCATGACCCGGCCAGCGAGGCCTGGGCGATGAAGAAAACTGTAAAATGGTCATCAGATGAAAGCAGAAAAATCCTCAAATATTAATGCCAAAACTATCTGTGATATGTGCATTCTCCTCTCAAAACCCCTTCTACTTAAAGAAGCCTGTAGAAATGTGTAATTGTGGTAAAATGTATGTTCACATGACCCCAGCAATGGAGGACCCACACCCCTGCAGTTGTGTGCAAATAATAAAAGCGTTCAGGGGGACTATACATTATATGTATCATTGAAAAGTTTACACTCCACGGTCCCGCGCCATAACCAAATTAATGCTGCTAAAGTACAAGGGGAGACAAGTGTAATCATACAGAGGGCTCATGTGAAGGACGCGTGAAAATGCACCCGTCATGTATGAATGTCTAAAGCTCTTATGTGCCACTGCCGCCACACACGGTGGCGAGTCTCTTTCCTTGTACTCCACCAACCGCACTACTACCTCACTTACTGCAAATGTATATGCATATAACTAAATGCTGTAGTTGTTAAAACATAGTGTATAAATAAGGTATCCAGACTGGCTATATTTGAGAGATACTTAGCAGAGTTGAAATGTATGTTTTCAAGCAATCTAGATGAGTATTATAGAGTGTTTAAATATTTGTAATGCTTATATCTAAAGTCGGCAACACACGAGGAAGATGCCTTTTGTGAATATGTACAAGGCCATTCCCCCTCCCACCCTGCGAAGGTTGCCAAACGAGAGAGCAGAGGCCCGCGCCGCGCTCCTTCACCTCCCCCAACCAGGCTGGAGCCGCTTCAAAGATTTGTAGTCCCCTCTGCAGCACCCAAGGCCACAGCCCGCCACCTGCATTATTTACAGCGCAGCAGTAAACCTCTGCCTGAATACACAATTCCAAAGGCGCCCCTCGTAAACCCCACAACCCACCGGATCACCTTAGACTTATGGCCCTGTGCGATTAAGACACCCAATACTGTGGCAACATACGACAGCACATTCATAACAACTTCTAACAAGACAGAAAGACATGTACCGCCCGTCCCATGCCCTGAGACTTAGCCCCTCGACCTATGGTACCGGTCAACAGGACATTGGTAACCATGCCCTGACGAATGACCATCAGGCCCCTCACAAGGTGCATTCCTCCTGTGTTGCATTAACCTGTAGGATAACCTATTGGAAGATTTACTAAAGAAGATAATATTGCAATGACTGAATGACTGCGGTGTGCATGGCATAGGGCAAATAAGTCAGGAAAAGGTATTCATCTCTGACACAGGCCACACTGGCACAACCACACAGCCCGGATGAACTCAAGCCGACCCGCCAGGGCCAGCCCGACCCACGAGGCTGACCAGTGACGTCCTCAAGCCAAGACCAACCACATCACAGCAACGCCTATAGCTAGTCATCGCCACCCAATCCCATTGAACTTGTGCCCCCTATAGTATGTAGGTTCTGATGACGTGTTTTGTAAATATATATGCCTGTCTTTGCTATTGTCAGACAGAGCGCTCTCGGAGTTTGCAGAGTCCTTTGCATGCCCTATTTTGACTGATAAACTCCCATTTAAGCTCACCCGCACTCTGTCTTGGCTTTATTCCCAATTGGGAGAGTCCGTCATTGTCTCTCATTGACGAGGAGGATCGTGCTGGCTGGGGACGCTTGCCTTCACAAGTCCCATCAGCCCTAGTCAAAACAGTGAATGGCGAGGGATCATGGGAATCAGAACTACAAAACATCTGGAGAGCCACTGGTTGCCTACCTCTGGTTTATAGGAAATTCTTCTGTATTGCCATAGATATAGCCCAGATGCAGCTGCCTGCTGCTGTAAGAAATCTTTGGGCTCCTTCGAGTGACTGTTTGCAAAAAGGTTGTACTCAAAGTTTATGATATCGAACACGGGGCCTCATTCCAACTTGATATTATCTCATTTATTGGAGTCCATAGGACTCCACAGGAATTTGGAGAATTTCCAGTGGATGGTAACTCTGCCCACAGTAAATCTTCCCCTTTTTTGCCTTGAAGGGGAGCATTTTACTCTGGCTCCTTGCAATAAGTACATCTTCAACTTCAAGGCCAAACTTGTAGTTTTGCAGAGCAGTAAAAAATTGTTGTTTTTCCGTTACTGCAACAAACAAAAATGGCGGCAACAGAATTGATGGCACTTTTTACAACACTGCCAAATTTGTGACAAGGTCTAGGGTCCCTTAAATAATCAAGGGTGTGGATGACCTTTCCTAAATTATGGGGTCGATTCATACCCTATTTGTAACAGCTCTCTATTTCATTATATGAAAGTTGGTCAATTTGCTATGATGGATTATTTCCGAATTAACTGCTGAATTCCTTATGTATGATCAAATATTTATATAAATTGACTTTTTATGAATTGTATACTTTGCAAAATAAAGTGATGAAAAGTAGTTGTGTGCACTGTGCACTGTACCAAGCATTTTTCTTTAATGAATATTAAACGCCCTGCTTTTGTTTAGGACTGTATTACGTCGTATTATGAATTGGTGAATGAAGGAATAACCTATACAAACGACCGATCCCTTTAGTTAAGTCACAGATAATACTTCTATGATTTAGAGCAACACATTCAGCATGTCCAACCTATTTTAGGAAAAAGTTGTAATTTTCTAGCTTGCAGTTTCTATATGCTCAACCTAACAAAAAGGAGACAACTGTTAATTAAATTGTTCTCAACGTTATTTATAAGATTTAAAAACTGTCGTTGTCAGTACAGACGTTGGAAAATTGGCACTTCCTGGTGATAAGAAAACCCTGCTAGCTCCCTTTGAGACAACAATGACCAAAAGGCACATTCTTTGTTTATTTAGGTGTGATGTTTCAACCGTCACATTTCTTGTATTGTGGTGTGTGGTTGAAATATGCTCTCCCTGCAGGCCCCAAAACCAGTTCCACAACCAGCTGGATGTCACCCACCTGGCACACCCTTTCTGTCGAGCTACTAATGTTTGTTCAAAAAGAAAATGTTAGCATTTGTGACTAGGAAGTCCAGGGATGAATTCCTGCATATTTATATGTTAGGGAACTTAAAGATGACTTTTTCTTGTGTGTAAATTCTGAATACACTATAGCGGTAAGAACTGTTGGAGTAATGTTGCTGTGAGATTATGTTTACTCCCCTGAATTGATGTAGCTCTTGGTGTTTTCATTTTCTTTCTCTCTTTTGTATTTGTTCTTGATCTTAATGCATTGGGTTTTGGTGAGCCAAGTCTTTGGACAAATCTTGAAACTAAATGACCAATGATATCAAACCTTTGGCTAAATGGCAAAGGAAACGACCAATGATGACTTATAACGCAGTGTGTGTGTGTACTGTGTGCTATTATATTGCTGGTTGCATCTAGTGGAAGACAGGGACTTAAATGCCTGACTGCTGGAACCAGCGCAGATAGACTATTATGATTTCACATTCTCTGATGTGATGTGTATTACGTGTTTTAGCTGACATGCTAATGCATTCATTTAATCTGTTATATGTGAGATATTAATCTGTTTTGGATGATTTATTCATGGTTGACAAAGTATTTAAAAAGAAAGAATTGCTGAACAATAATTTTTGTCTGTTATGTTATGTTATGTTATGTTAGAGGTTCTTATACCGCGCACTGTCACCACCTCCGTGGTACTTTGGTGCTCTGGCGATCTGTAAGCCAAGAGGGTAAGCGGGTGTTTAAGTTACTAGGACTAAGCGATAGGAAGAGCAAGGGAGCTGTGATGTGCTATTTGCAGCTTGTTTGATTAACACTGTTCGCGGAGCATAGGTGTGTTCTTCGGTTGGTAGCCATCATGTGCCAGGCTATGTGTGGTTTGTTTCATTGTTGCAGCATGGTGAAGTGCATGCGGTTTGTTGTGCTGTTGAGATGTGGTTGGGTTTAGTTCAGAGTTTGAGAGGTGTTTGCAGAAGGATGAGTTTTGGGTGACATTTATATATAAAAAATCTATTATTAGTTCACAGTATGCCTTTGTATTTGTTGACTATATGGTGGTGGTGAGGGCGTTGTAATTGGGATATTAACACTTGATTACTTCTTTTTGTGATAAATGGCACTCACCTGCAAGACCTGGGGGCAAGACCAGTACATGTGTATGCAATAGTGTGCGGCGTGCACTGCATCTACTCCTTCATGTCGTATTCCAACTCCTCAATACCTTCTCCTGGTGAATTTGAGATATGAGCTGGTGTTCACAGCTGTAATCCTCGTATGAAATCTCTTTTAGACCAGTATTAGTTTTGAAAGTGTTTTGAAATCTAAAATGTCCTTCTGGATTCAATCCAAAATATTATGAGAATTGAATGAAAATAACCATTAGTGTTATCCTGGAGCAGCTCCTCTTTAGATCATCTGCTTAGAAGAAGCAAATCATTTCTGGAACACCAAAAAATTGGTCCTACCTTCTTTGGTTAGTGTGCGACTGGCAGAGACTCCATCTGTGTTGGGCACCTCCACAGAATAAGTGCCCAGATCCTTTGCAGAGGGTTTTGTAAATTTCATCTTTGACCTTGGAAAAATTGTAGAAAATTTTAATCATTATATATAAATCATTATAATCAAAAAGAAATCATTATTTTCAGTGTATTAAATTGATGCATCTGTAATCATTTCAAAAATTGTCACTGTAACCAGATTGGACATTGTCCTTGCCTTTTGTTTGCCTCCTTGGGATTTGTGGACACATCAGGGCACCAGAAGGTCTGGTAGTTCAGCCTTGAATTACTAAATAATTATGAATGCCACTCCCTCTTGGGCTAGGGCAGGCACCCACTGGTCTATGATTGATCTACATAGCTACTACTATTACCGGGGAGAACTCACTGTCTACCTGGCGGAAAACCCTGGAACTCACTTAACAACAACTCTTTTATGCAACGATTGCAATAAGAAAATACAAATGTATTAATTCAAGCATGAAATAGTAAACACGGTATACAGTGTTTATATCGAATCTTTTACATTGAATGGCCATGTATCGAACCTTTTATCTTGAAAATCTTTATAGTGGATATATTTTGGGTGGGGTAAAGGGTTAATTTTTTGGGGAAACGGTCGGGATGGGTTTTTAGAGGTGGGAAACAGGGGTTTGGGAGGGGCCCCCACCCCCCAAAAAAAGAACAAAAAAAAACACATTCACTGCAAAAGTTTGCAAGATAAAAGATTCGATATATGGGCATTCGTTATAAATTACCTCGAAATAAAGAAATGTAACTGGTAAAGACTATTAAAATCCAAAATTACAACAACAATTCATCTACTGGCACTTACGAAAATAATTGAAAAAAATGATAAATAAAAAAACATTTCCAACACCCCAAGTGCATTCAACACCATATACACATTCATGGTACAAAATGTCAGGTGTAATCCAAATAAACAATACCGAACACTGTTAAAACAATTTAATAAAAAGTACAATACAGACAGTCACAATGGCTGTTGTGTGGGCCCTCTGGGGTTGGGCAGGCACCCACTGGTCTATGATGTATCTAAATATTCTAAATCCTTGCAGTGCTGTACACTGAGGACAGCACATTCTTTATTTGAATGTTTAAAACCTTGCAGGGGAGTAAGCCCCCATGAGATGCGTGTTTCTTATTTTATTTTGGTTGGGTGTGAAGTGGTTATCTCAAAGGCAGTGTCCGTCCTATTCCTGGGAGCGCTCCCACTGACAAGGTGCTAAGTGACCATGGGGAAGGATATTATGTAAAATAAAGAAATCATTTTTTGCATGGTGCTTTATCTGGTCTACCCCCATATTTATCGCTAGAATGAGAAGCAGTGTTAATAACAGTCGTATGTGGGTAAACATGAAGAGACCATAGACATGTATTGTCTAGTTTGCTCATGTAAAGTTTATTTGAGCAATGCTTGTGGTGCACATGGCCCCATGGCACCACATTGCCACATCTGACTGGGCCTTAGGTCCCTCCTCTGGTTTAACCAAGCGTTCCAACTTTAAACTTCTCTCCCTCCATCCACACAACCATCCCTGGCTCAGCTATAGAATACCTAAAGGCCAAAGGAACTGCTTCCCAACCTTTCTGTAACCTCCACTCTTCTTCACTAAACCTGATCACCTTCCCTGTTTTCCACTCGTCCTACCTCGGTTCAAGAATCCCCTCAAAACTGGGAACCTCTCTCTGGAGCCATCTACCATCCAACAGTTTATCATCTGGAATTCAGGAAACTATGCAAAACTCGTCTTTTTTCCAGGGCCTTCCGTTAACTTCTATCCCTTCCGCCTTTTGTCTAAGGGCCTGCAACTTCCAACGTGGCATGTTTGGCATTAAATAAACACACGAAATAAATACATTGAAGCCATCAGTTCGCTTTGGCCGTGCTGACTTTATAGTAAAGGTTCATGCAGAGAGAGCACTAATAACTATTAAGGCAGAACTCATAGATTTGGGATTATACACAGATAGTGCTATTGATGGAAGAAAGTGCATTATAGATGGCCCCTGGTTGAAGAACCATAAACTCTTTTAACACCATATGTTCAGATAAACGTGTATACATTTATGCACAGATGGAATTGCACAGTTAATCCAAACCACACTAGTCTGTTATGTTTACCTTAAGGAAAAAAAACTTGTGAGAGACAGGTTAATTCAATGCCATCAGAAAAGGTGGTGGTGGTGGGCATGGCTAAGAGCTGTGTCTAGGCTCTGTTATCAATATGGATAGAGCAATTATTTCTAGATCACATGATTAGGTCAAGAGACTTTGACGAATCACAGGTATTTGTTCCTTCTCCCCAAAGAGAAACCTTCACCTGTGAGGTTAGGGAGGTGAGCCAACTATGCAAGACCCTCCTTAGGGATCGCGGCAAGTGGGACCTCACTGGGAGAGACTCCCCCTTTAGGGACGAGGACTCCCGTTCTTGTGAGGAACTCCCTAAACTACCTACCGTAGACGCATACATGGGACTGTATGCTATAAAGAGTAGTGTGGCATCTTTACATTTGGCTAAAGGCAATGTGAAATGAAACTCATATGGAAAAAAGGAAGATGTTTCTTTAACGAGAGATGTATATTTAACAGGTAACTATCAGGCCTGGAGAAGAGAAGTGAGTGTTATGTGCAGGGGAAGCCCTCTGAAATGATCACACCTTGTGAAGGTGAAACCGAGGTAGGTTGCGGAGCCTGTGTCATTGAACGAGGCGCAGAAGGCCAGTGTGAGATTCTGGCAGTGTGTAGAGCCGCGAAGGATGCGCTCCGAGGAGGAATAAAGGACTGTTGTACCTGGTGGTGGTGTGACCACACTTGCAGAGTGTTGGGCAGGACGCCTGGATAAAGATTCAGAGACTACTGTGGCGAGAAGTGTGAATAGCTGCCACCAGTGCCTGTGTATGGCAGGAACCCGATGAGGAACCAAGAACAGGAAACTGATGAGCGAGAAGAGAATGAAATCTTACCCGAGCGAGAGCCGAGTCCTTCAACCTTCCCCCACATAAAGAGAGGTGCTGGGGAACCGAGAAAAGTGGGAGGCCACGGGAGGACAATCATATGTGTGAGGAAACTCATTCTAGTCCTAAGGACGAGAGAGTAAATATAAAACTGTCTAATTGGAACTGCAAAAACCCAAGGAATCAAAAAACCTGGTCAGGCAAGACGGGTATCATATGAAGAGAGAAACTCATCCACGTCCTGAGAGGGCGAGATATCATTAAAGAAACCAGTTAACAAGGAATGTGAAAAACATATACAAGAAGGATTTAATCAAGCCAGGTGGGGAGCCAACAGAGACTGAAACTAAAACACTGGGAGGAAGGGAAAACATGCAATGTCTTCAGAGTTGACGACTGTAGAAAGTCCAACCAAGAAACACGTAAAGAGGGAGAGGAAATAAAACTGGCAAGTGAACAAGATAAAAGAGGAAACAGCCTAAGAGAGAGCATCCTTAACACAGAAAGCCTGAATCTGGGTAAACATAACTTAGCAAAGCCTGAATTAACAGACTGGGAAGAGTCTACAAGTGATGGCAAGAATGTGAGGAACTATTTGAAGGAAAGATATTCTATGTATAGAACAACAGAAAGCACAACGCCCAAGAGCATTGTTGAAGAACAAGAGTTGATAATAGATACTATCAAATGAGATTACATTAAAAAGAATCTGTACCAAAGAGAAACATGTATAAAGAGATTATCAGAAGAGAAGAAAGGAGAAGACCAGGGGAAGAGAAGACATTCTCTTGGCATATTTAATTTAGTTATATATAGTGGTTGGGTCAAGTAGAGTTTGTTTGGACGGAGGACATTTTCACTTTGGGCTTCCTGATATCTGACAAGCAGCTTTAGTTCCTTTAGATAGGGTGGGTATTCCCTCCAGCAATAGGGAAATGTAGGCCTCATTCTTATTATTTCATAAACTCCTCAGCATGTCAGACTCCTTCTTCTGACCCGCACCAACACTTTACCCTCTTGAGTGCTGCAAAACTATTGAAAATTCTTCAAAGAGTGGAGATGCCCTTTAAATCCTGCAGTCAATATCACTGCCAAGTTTCACATCTAGCCTACGTGTTCTTCCTAAATCAACTTGACATTCTTGAATAAAGAGAAGCCATGTTATGTTACTAGAATGTAAACCACACACCGCTGTCATTTGCATGGTCTCCAAGCACTCTGAATCAGAGGTGATGGGGGTTAGGTTAATGGGGAGGGAGGAAAAATGCAAGATGGCTTTGCTGCTGTGCTCTCCACCAGAAGCAATGTGTTTTTACAGGTCAACATATGACAAAGTGCTTCAGCATTGCCGGTGGCAAGTAATACTTGGTCCACTTAATCTGGTAAATGTATCACAAACGCCTCTTATGGTAAATTAATTAGTGGTGTACATTTGAAATGTTCAAATTGTCATATTATATTTCTCACTTTTGTTTATTTAAGAAATGCAAGTTTCCCTCTGTAGAGAGCTGCATGATTTGAGGTTGGAAAGGAAGCAGAGAGGCACCCTGCAGAACAGTGATTTCTGACCACGTCACATGATTGTACGAGAAATGTGCAGCGCTAAGCGATTTGAATCTTTAGACAAGTCTGAAAAACGCCATTTAAACAAGCATTGGCTGTGCCAACAGTTTGGACTTTTATGTAGGCTATTATCGGAAAGACTCTTGCCAGGCACTACTGTAGTAGCATTAACTGGCCATTCATGGGGGCAGGTGCAAAATGGTGTGAGTACCTGGCATCTAATAGCAGTGCCTGGCAAATGCCTAGTACTTATTCACAAGCCAAAACTGTTTGTGCTTATAAATCGTATGGCTGGTGAAGAAATTTCTATTGCACCAGTAGCGGGTTTACAGTTCCAATAAAGTCATGAACTCTCAGAAGACTGCTTTGGAAAAACTGGCAGGCATTTTGAGTGCAATGTTTGATGGTAAGGCTTGATTTAAGCAAGCTCAAAAAGTTCCCATGAGAAGGTGTTTTGGGCAGGGAGGGGCACGAACTGGGAGGGAGTGGCCATAGGAATCAGCAGTCAATGGGTGGCAGAAAGCCAAAAAGCACCTAAAAAAAGCTTTGTGTCCCTCCTGATCTGCCATTTCTCACTATCTGTACTCTAATGCCATAGTTTAGGCTTCTAGGTGGCGCGAGCACTACTAATAGTCCAAACTAAAAATGAAGTCAGGGAGGTTGCTGTTAACGAAGGCAAATGGTTTTGTTAGGTTTCCATGTCATTCTTCTAAATATTAAAAAGACTTATGGCCTCATTACGAATTAGCGGAATAAAACTTACATATGATGGATCTATGTGATTATAGCGACCAATTAACTGCGACCACCAAAAATGTTTACTTTTTTTATTTGAACCCCCTTTTCACCACAGAGACACCACACAGCTCCCCCTGCATTCATTATATACTATAACCATCCCCCCCATGTATACATGGGGTGTAAAGGGCGATGAAATAAAGAAAGTCAAATTTCTCGGTCGCAGTTAATTGGTCGCAGTAATGGTATGATCCCGATACAATTCAATAAATACCTTAATGATAATAATGAAACTTTGGTAGTGTTGTAAACTTTACATAGAATACAATAATGGCTCCCACCATTTTGCAGTATTTTAAGCTGTTGACACATAGCATCTGACTGCTCCTGCATCCTTTAAGCTTTCAGATTTTCCCAAAACTTTGCATAATTACTTGTTGTTATCGTTTTCGATCTTCACTCGGTTGGGTTTTGGGGGATCTTGATAATCCTTCGTCCAGATGAACTCTGGAGAATCTATTGGTTCAGGGTTTTCAAATAACATGTAAATGTATCCTTCTTCGTCCACACCCACTTCAATTTCATTGGTGCCTGTGGGAAAGAAAAGCAGAATGTCATAGGTCTGGGATTAACGGGTCACCCTAACAAGGGGTTGACCCAGCTTCAGAGAGGAGGAGTCAATCTTGCATACCAGAAGAACAGCTATATGTATGATGTTGCCTGTAGGATTAAGACATCAAGGACTATACATTTCTACCAGGCAGCTCTTTAATTGTCAATAGATGATTTAATTGACTGTTCAGGTTCTTTCCCATCTCCTAAATTTACAAACTATAAAAACAAAGTGATCGTTTTCATCATAGCTGTTGTGTTTCGGGACACAAGGGAGATATGGAGCCCCTGGGCAAATGCTAATGAGACTTATCAGGTAAAAGGAAACCAGCCACCAACTCTGCCCTGTTCGTGATAAATGATTGCTACAACGTTTTACTTGCGGTCTAACTTAAAGAAGTTCGAATTGAGACTAGTCCCCTAGCTTGCCTATTGTGCATTTACAACTAATATCTAAAGGGACTTACGTTATGTTGTGGTATGTTACACCTGTAGGAGCTGGACTTCAGAGTCAACTGCTTGTGTCTTCTTCTTTAGGAAATCCTTTTTAGTACTTATTCTCAGGTCAGTGTTTCCTGTATGAATATCTATCTATCTATCTATCTATCTATCTATCTATCTATCTATCTATCTATCTATCTATCTATCTATCTACCTATGATATGATATGAAATGAAATGATATGATAAGTCATTTATAACGCGCCTGTATACAAGTGTTCCTATGCGCGAGAAGACAAGGCAGGGAAGACAGAGGGAGGACAATACAAACAATCGTACAAGGCCTTATGACATTCAGATAGTGCGACAGTGCCAAAGTACATGGGGCGTTAGAGGGGAAGTGCGTTCAGAGCAGCAATGCTCTGAACAAGGGCAACCAGAACAGCGTGGCTCTGGGGAAGTGCAGGGAGGCAGGGGACTGTAGAGGTAACAGTTACATCCCTAGGTGTGCGGTGGCCAGAAGGCAGTGCAGGGGAGAATGATCATGGAGGAGCCTGGTACTCGTTATGCTCAGAGGGTAGCCAGGTAACCAGTCGAATCAGCAGACAGGTAGGTCAGCAGGAGAGGGAGAGAGAGGGCTGCTTCCGGAACTTCAGGTGGTCCGGCTCAAGTTTCAGAGGATCAGGGAGGCCATTCCAGAGGGAGGCACCTGTCTGATCCTCAGAGAGTTGGAGGTAGTTGAGCAAAGGGCGCAAGAAGGAAGGTATTTTGAAATAGAGAGTTGGATGTAGTGCAGGCCCCGGGCCCAGAAAGCCTTGTGGATGATGGAGAGGTGTTTGAACTTGATCCATGCAGTCACAGGGAGCTAGTGGAGAGATTTCAGTGCTGGAGACATACAGTCCTAGGGCTTGAGGCCAAGGATACGTCTTGCAGTCCTGTTCTGGATTAATTATAGAGGGTGTAGAGTAGAGGAAGGCAGATTGAGAAAGAGGCTGTTGCAGTAGTCCAGCCTAGAGAGAACCAGGGCTCTGGAGACAGTGAGCTTCTGGAGGAAAGTGAGAAAAGGAAGAATACCCCTGAGGAGGTGGAACTGGTAGTGGGACTTCTTGGCGAGGTCCGAGATGAGAGGAGAGAAGGAGAGAGTGGAGTCGAAAGATGACACCAAGGTTTTTTGCCTCACAGGAAGGTGAAGGAAGAGGGCCCAAGGAGAGCGGCCAGAGTAAGAGGGGGAACACAGGAGCAGGGGTCCCAATGAGAAGGATCTCTGTCTTACTGGCATTAAGGCAGAGATCGTTGGAGGCGCACCAATCCTGAATCGTGGATAGACATTCGGGAATGAGGGAGAGAGAAGAGGAGACTGAGGGGAGCCTGAAAGAGAGCTGGGTGTCATCTGCGTAACACTGCAAGTTAGAGGCCAAAGTAGAGATCAGATGGGCCGCAGGGGCCAAGTAGACATTAAAGAACCAGGGAGAGAGGTGAGAGCCCTGGGGAACACCACATGTGGAGAGGGAGGTGGTGGAGAGAAAGGACCCAAGTTAGACCTGGGAGGGCTGGTCTGAGAGGAAGGAGGTCAACCACCATCTATCTACCCATCTATCTATCTAGAAAATATGCATGCATGTACTATGTATGCATGTATATGTCTTTTAGGCATGTTTGTGTATTTGCATATATGGATGCGTGTTAATGTCTGCAAGTATATGCTGTATGTACGTATGTGCCTGTGTGTAAATGCATGCATGTGTGTGTGTATGTGTGTATATTTTAATGTGTCTATGTACCTGTCTATATTGTTACATTTGCATGTGTCAATGTGAATTACATTTGTATGTCTGTACCTATGTTTGTATGTATCAGTGCTTGTATGTATGCACATGTCTATTTTCATGTTTGAATGTTTATCTGTGCCCCTCATTATGTCAGAATCCTGAAGAAAATCACAGATGCTGCCGGCCCTGCGATTCCTCAGAAGTGTTTAGCCCACTGTCTAATGAAAACAGACAATGCACTTCTCACCCCACAGGGAAAGGGGTATGGTATAAAATAACAAAAAACAGGCCCTCGTCTTCTACACGCCAATGGTACTCTTGACACCTGTAACGAGAAGGATATTACATTACTAAACTGTCCTCAACTCTTTTTTCCCAACTCTGATTCCCCTCTTAACTTCTTTAACATACCTGTTAACTCCTGCAGAATTGCCATGAGGTTGTTCTTAATCAAATTGTTAATATTTTTGTGTTTAAGCTGAGTTTTGTCTTCTCCTATCTGAAGGCTTTCTTATTTAATCTTCTTTCTACTTCTTGGTTCTTTCTTGAGAGAATTGTGTTTCCTATACTTTAAATCCTTTCTCTTTCTCTGTCAGTCTCTTCAGAGAATGGATTTTATTTAACAACTGCAGTTACTTAATCAACACTACTACGAAAACCTCTTTAACTGTAAACTAACTGAGTCGTCTCAGAATTTCATTTTGAAACACATTTCAGTTTATGCCTTACAGTGTATACTGGAATAAATCTTTTTACAGTTATGTTAAATTAACCTTCAAGTTGACGGGTTACTAGTTGTAGTTTATATTTGTGCATGAATATTTATTAGCCAATAGTTTAGTACTTATTTTAAACCTGGAGCACATAGGCGCATTTCTGTTGGAGTCCGAAACTCTGTTGGAATTGCTTGCGCATTCAACGTTCCTCGCAAAGTCCTTCTTTAATGTTGAGTCGCGCCTGAAAAAGTCAAAATAAAACGAAGCTTCCCTGCCTCGAAACCAAGCGCTCTGAAACTCCGGAACCCTCCGGCTTGCAAACGCCGGGCCGCTGTACCATGGAGCACGAAAGGACGCGAACCCCTTCCGGCTCACAAATGCCGGTTTTCACTCTGGCATCTCTCAACCCTGTTTCATGCGCAAAGAACATGTGCAACGCTCTCTTAGGCAGACACGTTCAAACTTCTGCTGAATTAAGCTACTGCTAATTTATAATATTTCTTTTTTTTTTTGGCTTAAGCCTTTACAAAAATAATACAAAATTGTTAGCATAAAGCACATAAAAAATACATTACATTTCATTGTTTTCCACCAACCCTGCCAATTTTCTATTTTTCAGCTAAATCAATGTTTTGAATACTTTTGTCCTTTATTTTATTATGTTAGATGATCAGTCCACTTTCTATTATCACCTGGATTGCTGCAAATGTCAAAACTGCGTTGCTTCCTGAGGTAATTCTGTCCCAAAAGAGGTCTGAGATTATATCTTCCTCTCTCCACACAAAGTCTCTGAAAAGTCTTAGTCGTTGAGGCCATGTGCCTTCACATTCCATTAGAACATGCCTTAATGTTTGTTTGGCAGGGTTGACACAGATTGAACATAGTTTTTTTGCCACGTCCCCTTGGTTGCGCTTTTCCAGAACAGCCCCACACTGGACAAGGTTCAGTCTCATTCTAAGAAAGTCTGAGCGCAGTTTCCTGTTTGGGGATTTTAGTAGATAGCAAGAGAGACACCCAACTTTCTTTTCTCCCTTCAGAAATGGATTTTGAATTGGTTTATCTCTTACTCTCTCTACTGTTTCAATCCAATCCCATTGTTCTAATCTTCTTTTCACTTTGAGTGGGTTTAGGATTATGGTCTCTTTGTTTATATCTAAAGTCTTCAGTCTTTCCAATGTTCTCGCCTCTAACAAGGTGAGGATAGTTGATTTCTTTAGCAATGTTTCATGTCTGAGATCTCCATACAGTGTCGAGTCCTTGCTTGTTGCTATTTCTCGAGACAATGTGATCAGCTTCCAGTCTGCCATACAGTTCAACGATTTTAGACCTAGCTCAAATCTCAAGCTTTTTGAGGAGGCACAGTTTGGGAGACCCAGAGCTTTTTTCCATAGGCGGCCCTCAAAATTGTCCCAGTTTATGAACCAAAGATCGGGTTTGGCTTCTAAACCATACAGGATGACTGGGACCACTTTGGCAAGGTAGAACTTTACCAATGGGAGAATAGAAAATTTACAAAGTTTATAGTTTAATTTGATCATTTGTGATGTGAATTGTATTACTTTAGCCATGATTTCACTTTCTGCTTTGAATATTGCTGGATGGGCATAGATGTTATATCCCAAGTATTTTATGGTTTCTACTGTTCTTATCCGTTCTCCTCCCATTTTCCAGTTTATGTATTTTGTTTTTGATAGTGGATGTTTGAAAATCAAGATATTTGATTTAGCCGGGTTTACTGTCAATTTGTTTAATCCCACATACTCATTCAGTTTGTCAAGTAAATGTTGTAGACCAATTGATGTTCTGTCGAGGAGAACTATATCATCCGCGTACGCGAGCCAGCATATTTTTCTCCCATTTAATATTGGACTCAACAAAGCAGATGGTTGCAAAAAAAGGCCCATGTCTGCTAAGAACAAGTTGAAGAACAGAGGCGCTCCCAAGCACCCCTGTCTGACCCCCCTATTTACTTCAACCAGTCTTGAAAGGTGTCCCATTGCATCGAGCCTTACTCTCAGATTAGTTTCCCTAAGTAATTCCACTAAGATGGACAATAGTGGTTCTGGCATTCCCCATTTCCGGAGTTTCTCCCAAAGTAAGACTCGTTCTATTTGGTCGACAGCTTTGGACAAGTCTATCCAGGCTCCGTACAATGTTTTGTTTTTTTCCCCCTCTTTTTTGTTCATTTAAGATGCTTAAAATCAGGCCATTAAGAGATGTTGAGTGGCCTTTGTGGAATCCTGTTTGAAAGCGTGATAAGATATTGAAGTCTTCCACCCATTTTGAGATGTGATTTAGTAGAAGCTTCATAAAAATGTTGCTTTCAATGTTCCGCAATGCTATTGGTCTGTAATTCATTGCTACACGACGATCCCCATGTTTAAAGGGGGGTATTATGAGGGCCGTTTTCCAAGATGCTGGGAAAGTCCGTTTTTTTAGTATTTCATCAAAGAGAACAAATAAAAGCTTTGACCACAAGATAGGTTCGCTTTTCAATGCCTGATAGGTCAAGCCATTTAGTCCCGAGGCTTTGGATGTTGAGGAATTAATTATGATTTCGTGTATGTCCTCTTCATTGAAATTAAGTTGCCAACGGAGTTCTGGCTTGCCTCTAAATTCACAGTTGTTGTCGCTTTTATATGTCTCTGTCAAATATCTCACCCAACCATCTTCTGGCACTAGATTACATAGTGATTGAGTGTGATCCCCTTCGAATTGGTTCATTATTTCCCAGAAGTTTTTACTGTTGCTTTCTCTAAGGGTAGTAAGTATATGCTCACCGTCTGTCTGCATCCGAAGAGCTTTATGTGAGGTTGACCATGAGTTATAATTTGCTTTTTGGTGTTTTATGGCGATTTGCATTTCTTCAAACGAATATCCTGCTTTTCGAATGTCTCTCAGAGCTTTTCTATGCTCTCTTTTTCTCCTTTGTGTAGGTTCATCAAAGGCATGTATTTGTTTCTGTTTTGTTTCTCCCGCTAAATATTTGGGCGCTAGAGTCACCCATAAAAAGTTGGTGAATCGGTCTGGGTTACATTGTGTTTTCCAGATATGTTCAGGAATCCCTTTAAGTTTTCCATTTAATTTGTCTCCCCCATCTTTGTATTTGACAACTCTGAGTTTTCCTTTTTTTTCTTCTAACAACTGTAATTCTCTTTCAGCTTCTGTTGTTAAAATGTTTTCAAATGACAGCTCCAATCTGCTGTGGTCACTGCCAATTTCTTGTTTTATTATTAGAGTGGAAGGCAAAGCCTGCAAGGTTTTTGAAACAAAAATAAAATCCAATGCAGAGGATGAATTCCCTCTTCGCCAGGTTATATATGGTTCACCATCCTGTGTGCCAGCTACCATGTGAAGATCCCATTGTTCCATGAAATCCCGCCACTTTTTTCCCCTGCTCACTTTTCCGTGAGACCTTCGATCTGAATCTCCTTTCTGTGGATATAAACAGTTCGAGTTGAAGTCTCCTGCTACCACAATTTTACTGGATGCTAAGGTTGTTTTTAATAGTTCAAAAAGTGATGCTAGATCTTCCAAAAAACAACTTAGTTTTGATGTCACTGGGTTCCAATAAATATTTACAAAGATCCAGGTTTTAGTGGTTTCTTGTAAGTTTACTTCAGCTCTACATGCCTGGATACCATGGGGATTTTTCCATATTTCTATTGCGTTTTTAAAGACTTGGTTTTTCAATGCTATCAATAAGCCTCCTGAAGGACGACCTAATGGTTTTTGTGCAGCTGATAAACAGTTCACTGTATATCCTTCAATGGTTAAAGGATTTGCCAGCCAGATTTCTTGTAATAGAACTGCATCTCCCTGGTTGAATAGATATGTCCGTGTTTCTTTACCTCTGATGACACTAGAGCCTCTTGTGTTCCAACTAAAGATATTTATATTTTTCCTTCTAAAGCAGGTCATGTTATAATATAACTTCTTAAAATTCCAGACGTTAGACTACTTGCCCCTTTACTGAAAATCTTTACCTTAACTCCGGAGTCCCTGGCAGGACTTCAGTTCAAGAAATACTTTGACTTCCAAAGTGAATGGTATAGTTTCTTAAATTTCACTTGCTTCAAAATGTAAAAATGAATCATCTTCCAACAGCTGGTGGATAATGACCCACGAATAGCTGATAGATTTCTGAACTGGAATACAGGCCTGAAAACTAGAGCTTATTCCAAACAGGTGCTGCCTCTAGGTTTACAATCAATGAAAGGCAGTTTAGAACCCCTGTTAGGAATCCTGGTAACCTCAGAATTCCAGTCTGACCTCATCACTGGAAACCTCTACTCTGCCCTCCATCTTGCTTTGGACTAGGCCCATCTTCCTGTAGATACTGATTAAGGAAAAAGAAAGGGAAATGTATGCCTGCCTAAACCAATTAAATAAAATATGAATACCTGTATACAAATATGTAAACAAGACCACTACGACCAATCAGGATTCACCGATCAGGACTCCAGGATCGTGGATCCTAACACGTTATGAGTTCAGCCATTTCTGTAGGAATAATCTGCATGTAGTAATTAATGTTACCTCTTGCAGCAGTTGATGGTCTTTGCGAAATTAGAGTTTTACACATCAATATGCTGCATTCATGCAGCATCAGTCATTTCTGCGTTGAGACAATATCAAACATCTAAGACAAATAATGGGAAGAGACTGTTACTGCATGTAAAATGTAGCCACTCAGTGCCCCATGCATAACTGGGAAGCCAGCAAAGGCAAAGAAGTTGGATTTCCCTTAACCTAGGAGAACCCTTCTAGGGTTTTGCCTCCTCTCCTGCTTGGCTCACTTCTGTACTCTCTCGTCCTAGTTGGTGTTTCTCCACCTCCTCTCCTCCAATTCTTGTTCCTTCCCGTTTGTCAGGTCCCTGGGAAAATAACCAGTTCTCAGGGAATTATCAACATGTATACATACATTCCTATATGCATGGTGCTTTACTTTCTTTTTAGTGTGTTAACAATGTTTCATTACTTGTAATTATCAATTAGTTTCCTTGGAGGTGTTTGGGCCTTAACTTTAGTTTTCAGAATGCTGGTGGGAACCCAAGCTAAGATGGAGGGAAGGAACAGGAGTCATGATTGGTGGAAGGGAAAACAAAGGACTGGGTCAAACATTCTAAACTGCCTTTCATTTGATATGATATGATATGATAGGTTATTTATAACGTGCTTAATACCCAGAGGTTTCTAAGTGCGGACCCGGGATTCAAACCTGTGTTGCTCTGTGTTGTCTTGCTTCCAAGGCGAGCACGCTGCCGCTGAGCTATCCTCCCGGGACATTTGAGAATTTATGTTAGCAGGTCATGTTTTTCATTTGCTCTTGAGCTAGGCCCTAGTTTCTCAAGAAGAATCATCAGAAACTAGAAGAGACAAGAGAATATTCAAGCTTTATCCTGGAGAGAAGAGTCCTCCTTGAAGATGGGAAAATCAGCTGTTTTCCTATGAACATTTGTTGCAAGCTAAGTACTTTTCAGTCAGAAATTCTAATCTGTTCAGTCACGTAAATAGACTTTCTGCAGTCTAGGTGAAAACTACTTTTTGACTTTCCTGTGCTCGTGTGTGCGCGTGTTGTGTGGGTTAGAGAGGATCGCTCGACGCTCTCTGACGTTTGTTTTGCTTACCTTGTCAGAGGCTCCAGTCACCTGGGAAGGCAGCTTCTGCTGCGTCGCGTTCTTTCAAGTACTACAGAGACGAGGATTTCTGACCGTGTATTCTCTGAAGCTGCGTGCCATCTGAGGTGGATAATTCCTTTTTTGGCCTCTTCCCTTCAGCAAGGTAAGCATTTTTTTCATTTCCGTTTGCTCAACGCTGACGTGAGGATTCCGTATTAGTCAGTTTCCGGTTGCGCGGCGACAGCGTTATGGAACTGACTCTACAGCTGTTATAAATGAAAGTGTAGTTTACACAGAAGGCGTGGTGAGCTCGGCGACTGAGAGGAGAGGCAGTCAGTTGCTGCTGCTTCATAGTGTTAAATTTGAACTTCATTTTTGAATAGCGCGATGCGCGCACAACCCCGACAAGAACTGCATAAGGTTTCACGGAGCGTTTGAATAAGTGAGACTCTCAGCACTGTGGCAAACCTGAGGACTAATGCGTATCTGCAAACGATAAACTGGGACACTTCTTTAGTGCCAGCAGAAACCATTGTGTACATTTGGAGAGTTAAAATTTCTTTACAGCAGTGTTTTCGATATGTTACCTCAGTCCTCATTGAACACCATTTCCTTGTGCAGCCAGAATCAAAGGTGTGCCTGAATTGAAAAGAAAGACACTCTTTCCTAAGGAAACAATTCAATTAATTGATTTGCTTCAACTGCTGACCAGTACTTCTTCCTCTGCTTAAAAACTTTTAAAGGTGCATACTTATCCTGAGCTTAGGGGAAGAGTAAAGGTTGGTTTAGCACTAGTTCATCTCAAGAATTGAGCTGGAAAATAAAGTTGTCATGAGGGAGACTAGGTAATTCAAGAATATAGTCCTCTAGGGTATTGCAGAGGGGATTTCAGGTAAAGTTTCATTGTGTAACTTGTGTAGGAGACAATACTTTTTTTAAAAGAGAAGTTGGGAGATTATTTAATTTTGAAAGACTCTCTCATCCATGCAGAGAGTAAGGAGGTTGGAGGTCTAGTGTCTGAGTTTGTTATTTTGTCCACTTCCCTTTTACCCCTGTGGTGTCACAAGCTTAGTTGGTATATTGGTTAGTTGAGTGCGCTACACCTTGTTGGGTCTGTGGGGTTCAGCAGCTCCTGCGTCGATTGGAAGTTTGGTCATGACACTGTTGAGCCAGTAAGTTAACTCAGCAGGTTGAGTGCTCGCTCTTGCAATCTGAGCATGATCTGCAGATTGCAGGTTTGAATCCTGGCAATGCCAACTCAGCCTTTCATCCTTCTGAGGTGGTATAAATGAGTACCAATTTCGGTTATGTGATATTGTATGTGAATATGTGCTCTGTAAAGCACTTTGGATTAAGGTACTATATAAACAAACAAATCACTATCATAATCATCTTCCCTCACTTCCTTCAGTGTTCTCCAACCTCCTCCACTAAATGCTTCCCACTTCCTTCAACAGCTTTCCACCTCTCTCTAACAGTTCTTCAGATGCCTCTGCCTGATATCTCCCAACTTCTCCACCTCCTCCAACACTCACCCATTCTTCTGCAGCACCTCCACTACCTCCCAACCTCCTCCACTTCTTGTCTACTCTGCTCCAACATGTCACCACCTCCTTCATTCTGATGTTCCCCAGCCTCCTGCACTCCTCCCTGCCTAGCGTTTCACACTTCCTACAGTCTCTGTGTCTCTTACTCCAACTGCTCGCCAACTCTGACCATACAAGATCCTTCCTTTCACCCACCCACATACTGGGCTGTGAGCTATGTCATTTTATGTGGTCTTGGCCCATCTCCTGGGTTGGTTCTCTGACTATTGGCTAGACCAATGGAGCTTCGGGAGGGGGACCCATTGCGGTTAGTTATTCCCTAGGGACTCTCTTATGAGTTAAAGGCTATAAGTAGGGGGGGTGGTCATTTGGATTTCCATTGGGTCAATCTGAATTGCCTCTTTGGCCTGAGTGCCGCAGCCTCTGGAGCCATTTGCAAAAGGGGATTGTGTTTATGTAAAGATCCCTTGGGGTCTTTTGGAGTTTCCCCTAGGTTGTTGTAACGCTGGGACTGGCCTTGTCAGGTTCATGGGATAGTGTTCTGGCTTTCCTCCATCGTCGGACCCAGGCAAACCTCCTTGTTGCTTGCAGTGCACCGTATGTGGACATGACAGTAGGTCTGCAGAGCCTGCACAGCATAGACAATTCCATGGGACATATTGTTGCTGCTTCCACCCAGTATTGGTGGAGCAGGTATGGCCTTACAAATTAAAGGGACACAGGCCCTTTAACTGAGCGCCATGGACATAAGACTTTGTTATAGCCTTAAATCTAAGGGGCTACGGTCCCTAGGAGTTACAGTATATTCCTTATTATTATTATTATTATTATTATTATTATTATTATTGTTAATATTATTAATGATCTGATCGGTAGACCAAGGTATTGTGGGACTTGTAGTCCCAATGTGACCATCTCATGCTAAGTGAATGGGTTGCTATGCACAGTCTGAGGAGAATCCCATATACCTCCTCTGCGGTCACCACCCTGGAGCATAGGGGATTCATTGGCCCCCAAGATCAAAGCACTGTCAGCACTTATAGACAAGCAGGGACAACATCATATGTGCATACGTGTGTATTTATGTACAACACACGTGCAATACCAAACTTTAAACATTCGAATAAATAAGGCAACTTTGTACAGCATATTAATATGTTGATCTCTGCGGCACCGCGTAGAGGTAAGCCTATCACCACAGTATATTCATTCATCCACACCACCTCAAAATCACATTACAAAGTGCATAGAAACACATTGAAAATCTTACCATCTCACACAGAGGACCAGAGGAAAATGAAGCCAAGGCATAGCAAAGAGTGTCTGGGGTTGGTTTGAGAAGAGGCCCAGGGGTTGGGTGCAGAGGAGTACAGGGCAAGGAATGTTTCTATGTGTGCATGGGGACGCTGCTTAAGAGTTGTGCAACTCAGTCAGACAGCCTACACCTCCATCTAGTGGATATTTGAAGTATTGGCACGATGACTGGGATATGTGCTGTGACAAGAATCGCCTGAACCTGCCTTTGGTCTCGGTGCTGCAAATAGAATCATAACAGCAGAAAATAACATAGCACAGGACAACACAGCACGACAACACACTGCACAGTACAACACAATAAAACATATAAGATAACACGAAATAAAAGGTGTAAGATAACGCAAGCTAAGATATAGCATGGCACAACATAACATGTCATGCAAATCACAACAAAATATTGTAAAACACAAATACAAATAGTATACATAAAAACAACAACATAAAAACTACAACATAAAAAACCGAGGTTTGTGCACAATAAAAATCTTAATAAAAATAATAATGATTATACAAATAATCTGAGCTGAGCGATGTACATTAAACAACCATATCAGTAACACAAGGAAACATAATGGTAACATAATATTCCAGTGTGATAAACTAAAGGCTCGCCGCTGACAAGCACCTTGAAACAGTTCTTAGGTACATGTTAGTACTTAAACATTTTGACTTAAGAATGTGTGAAACCTGCAATCACAGGTTTGAAACCCGCAGGCCAGCTCAGACCTTCTTCATCCCAAAGGCCAATACACTGAGTACCATTAATTGGGTAACAATAGCAACAACGTTGCTACAATGCTTAGAAGTCAACAGAATCTAGCATGAAGCGCTGTTCGAAAACGGTGACACTATTCTTTCAAGACAAGATACTTTATTCTGTTTAATGTCTCCTTTACACCTTCTGTAGCCTTGAAAAACGTATAGGCCGGATGGACCAAACAAGCCCAAATCTGAACTACCTACATTTTTCGGATAATCCTATAATTAATGTTGATGTTTGAGGAACAATTCAGGTAAAAGTTGAAGATGTCTGAGAACAACTGCTGATAAAAGTTTAACAGTACCTGACTGGAAGCATTCACCAGAAGACTTGTGTCAGCTTCACAGTTTATAAAAGACTTTCAGTGCAATTATCTGGCTTGCCAAAGGTCAAGAGATGCCAGTAAATAACGTTTAGCTTCAGCTGGGAAAAAATCATCTTAACTGCTCAGAAGGATTTGGAGCCAACAGCAAAAATATGTGTGAAATCTGCAGGTCACAAGTTGAAATATTGGTTGGACAAAATAATCATCTTTTAGTGCCTTGGGCAATGCAGTACCTTTTGTTAGTGCCCAGGTCAGTACTCAGTTGTACTCAGTGCCGGCCCCAGGTCTGCCAGCGCCCTGCGCAAACTTTTCGCTTTGCTTTCTACCCCATACCCCGCCATCACCCTCCCCAACATTCTGACAGCCTTATAGTAGTATTTCTAGGAGGCACCTGCGTCCTAGAAATACTACTATAATGCACATTTTATGAGGGTAAAACCGTCAGAATATGTACTTTGGCACAGTGGAAAAAATACTCTGTGATTATAACATTTACATTATTTTCTAATGCAGTAAATAATACCTTCAAAATAGCTGTTCCCATACCTGCCCTAGAGGTTCGCAAAACCGGTTTTAGGTTTGGTGATACTTTTTCGGCTATTTAGAGGCTGTTGTGATAAGCAGTGCCACATGAACGAGGGGCTGTGGGGGAGAGGTGGGCCTGGCATACAGCTGCCGCCCAGTTACTCCTGGGAAGCAACCTGTAGGCAAATACGGAGGAGGTGACGCCATCACTCGCCTGTGAGCATCCCCGAGTCTTTAGAATCAGGACTGTCACTAATCACGCCCACCCACCACAAATGCAGAACAGCAGGGGGCTAGGTTCTGTTGTTCGGCTAATACTGGTTCTTGACGCCCCCTGCTGTTCTTGTAAAGTGGGTTTAAGGGGCGTGCCTGGTGCGGTGTGATTCTTCAATAGGTGCTGGGTCAGACCGATACTTAAGTTTACATGACACTGAGCTGGAGGCAAGGCGCCCTTTGTTTGCTGTGCTGGGGGGCGCCCTTGTGCAGCAGCACCCACCGAGCTCACTTTCAGCCAGCGCTGGTTGTACTAATTATTTAAGAATGATAAGAAAGTCACCACTCCCGAGAATGAAACCTGTAATCTGCAGACTGCTGCTAATACATAGATCTTGGTAGCAGGCACATTAACCAAATGGTTTATATTTCCGGGAGAGAGATTTTATACTTATTGGTTATAAATATATTGCTACGGTAGACCATCGACTCAATCAGCTATTTTACTGGCATTAGAACCTGTGACCCGACATCCAGAATACACGCCTCTCCTCAGCTGGTGCAATAACCTACTGAGCTCTCGTGTTCAGTCTGGAACTGCCTGGAAGCCTGTAGATTATACACAGATCTCTGCAACACTATTTGAATTAATCAAAACCACCCGAGATCAGTGTGGGCAGCTTTATAGTCCATTGTTTTTCAACCTTCATTGATATTATGGTATGCGAAGAACCGAACCATATGTAAAACAGTGTTCGTCTCACTCGAAAGCTTGAATTAAATTACGCTGGGAATCCTTTCATTTAATCACATTTTAGTCCACTGTGTCCTTACACAAGGGGGTTGAGTGTGGTTCCCTGCAGAAGAATAGCGACCAGAGCAATTGTCAGTGATAATGATTAATTCACTGCTTTCCATCAGTCTGTTTTTGGTGCTGCGAAGATGAACACAGCTATATAGAATGAACATTGACTTTAGGGTTGGTCTACAGTTTTATGTTGTTGCAGGTGAAATGCCATGTTGGTGCCCCCATTCCTTACAATGGTTCCAGGTTGGGTGTGTTTCGTACCGAATTTGCATCCCCTGGCGTTCCTTGCGTGTGGCACCCTAGGCAGTTGCCGGCATTTGCTTGATTGTAAAAGCCCTGATCATCATCCTGGGGTATCATCTATTTTACTAGGGTTTAAACTTTCTACCTGCCATGAGTATTCGTATTGGGAATGAAATGCGTGGCATTTGGTTGAAACGCAGAACTCACAATAACTGAATGGGCTATCTTACTGGCAAAAAGAGGAAGAGGTGGGCATGTGTTTGACTTCGGCTCAGGTCTACCTCACCTTTCAGATATACTGGGCTGTTGGGAAAAGGACAGAACCAGTCATTTGTCTGGCATCGGTTTTCCACTCTCAGCAGGATGAAAGGCGGAGTCAGGCACATCTCAAACGCAAACCACTCTGCCCCTTCCCTATCCACCCTTCACGGCTTAGAGCTACTGGATAACAGGAAGTTCCCTAAGTACTGGCATCTTGTGGAGTGTCTACTCAGGCCCATGTTCCCTTTTCACAATAAGTAATGGCATCTTTAGAAGTGTCTACTCAGGGTCATGGTCTCTAGTGTCTACTCAGGCTCATGGTCTCTTATTCCGGCTAAGTAAAGGCATCTTCTGGAGTGTCTACTCAGGCTCATGGTCTATTATGCATGCTAAGTAATGGCATCTTCTGGAGTGTCTACTCAGGCTCATGGTCTCTTATTCAGGCTAAGTAAAGGCATCTTCTGGAGTGTCTACTCATGGCATGGTCTATTATTCACGCTAAGTAATGGCATCTTCTGGAGTGCCTACTCAGGCACATGGTCTCTAGTGTCTACTCAGGTTCACGATCTCTTTTTCAGGCTAGGTGATTGCATCTTCTGGAGTGTCTAGTCAGGCTCATGGCCCGTTGTCAGACTAAGTAATGGCATCTTCTGGAGTGTCTACTGAGGCCCATGGTCTCTAGTGTCTACTCAGGTTCATGGTCTCTAGTGTCTATTTAGGCTCATGGTCTCTAGTGTCTACCCAGGCTCATGGTCTCTTATTCGAACTAAGTAATGGCATAATGTACAGTGTCTACTCAAGTTCATGATCTCTTATTCAGGATAAGTAATTGCATCTTCTGGAGTGTCTCTTCAGGCCCATGGTCTCTAGTGTCTACTCAGGTTCATGGTCTCTTATTCAGGCTAGGTAATGGCATCTTGTAGAGTGGCTACTCAGGCTCATGGTCTTTTATTCAGGCTAAGTAATGACATCTTCTGGAGTGTCTACTCGGGCATATGGTCTCTTATGCAGGCTAAGTAATGACATCTTGTTCAGTGTCTACTCAGTTTCATGGTATCTTGTTGCATCTTCTGCAGTGGCTACTCAGGCTCATGGTCTCTACTTCAAACCTACCTGGTTTGGTTACTGGCACCACAGGGTCTGAAGGCACTGAAGGCATGCCTACGCCGGCAGAGTTGACGGCACGTGCCCGGAAACAATACGATCGGTCGGTTTCCAAATCAGACACCTGCAAAGAGAAATACTTCAAAATCACAATAAAAGCAGAGAAAAGACAACTCATGTTCTGAGAGGCAGTGTCAACTAACACAGTAAAAGGGTTACAAGACTGTGCAGTCAAATAAAACATTTAAAGCAGCGATGAGTTTGTGATGCTAACACACAAAGGGTGAGCCAAATTACCTTGGTTCGAAATGGGGTACATTTGTAGTACCCTTGCCCTGGTAGACATATGGGTTACCGAGAGCAGGGCATCACAATCCAGTTGCTGCCTTTAGGGAGACCCCAAGAGAGGCCATTTGCTGTCATCAACATAAAATCAGCAAAAGGAGAATAAAAGATGACTTTCTGACCTAACACTCTGCAGCATGGCTTATTATCACACCAGTCACCCCGTGGGCCGGGGGCGAGGGCGGCGAGCTTGCCAAATAACGTCTCTCTTCACTTTGGTCTCATCTATGTGACAATTGAAGAACAGACCCACGTCCTCCGCAACTTTCCCTTTAAATGTCTGATGGGATGTGTGTACAAAAAGCTACATGTTACCCTTGCTTATTAGCATACAAGAAACAAGTGGCCCTTGATTACTTTTGGCCCCATGGCATAGGTGCCTTCCTTCAGTGCAGTCTGATTTCATCTTTTAAAAAGGCTATTTTTGGATAAAAAAACACTGCAGTTTAGGTGGCTCCCCAGAGCAGGGAAGTCCCTTGAGTCCTGAAGAGGGATGCGCGCCAGTGGACGGGAGATTAGCTGCCTGAATCCCAAAAGTCGGGGCTTCACCAGTTAGGGGGAGAAGACCCCCTTGAACTCCAGAAGAGGACTGTGCTCCAGTGAAGTGGAGAAGAGACCCCCAAGAACACCAAATATTGGGTGTGCTCCAGTGATGGGGAGAGGATCTCCCCGAACCTCAGAACAGGGGTGTACTCCTGCAAGGAAGAGGTGTTCCCATGGTAACCCAGAAGAGAGGTGGGCTTCAGCAGAGGCATTGCTAGGGGGGGCTATAGCCCTGGATCTTTTGGTTGTAGCTGCAGATAGATCTCAGGGGCTACAACCAAAAGGCTAGCTAGCCCCGAGCCTGAACGGTCCTGACATTAGTGTAGCCCCGGACCTTTGTCAGACCAAGCAACACCTCTGGGCTTCAGTGAGGAGGAGGAGAGCGCTCTGAGACCATAAAAAAGGTATCCCTGACAAAACAGGGAGGGGTGTGAAGTAGAAAGAGAGTGTGACTTTGACCCCAGAAGAGGGGATGTGTAACAGAAGAGAAGAGCTAGTGTAATTCAAAAGAGACATGTGCTACAGTGGAGGGAGAGAGAGAGTGAGTGAGCGAGTGAAGAGAGCAGGGCACTATATCCATGGGTATGGACTAGTGAGCAGGGCACTGTATCCCTAGGCTTAGACTAGTGAGCAGGACACAATATATCCCTAGGTATGGACTAGTGAGCAGGGCACTTTATACCTGTGTATGGAAGGGTGAGCAGAGCACTATATCCCTCGGTATGGTCCAGTGAGCAGGGCACTATATCCCTGGGTATGGATTAGTGAGGAAGGCACTATATCCCTGGGTATGAACTAGTGAACAGGGCACTGTATCCCTGGGTATGGACTAGTGAGCAGGGTACTGTATCCCTGGGTATGGACTAGTGAGCAGGGCACTATAAACCTGGGTATGAACTAGTGAGTAGGGCACTATATCCCTGGGTATGGACTAATGAGCAGGGTACTGTATCCATAGGCTTAGACTAGTGAGCAGGACACTATATATTCCTACGTATGGACTAGTGAGCAGGGCATTATATCTCTGGGTATGGATTAGTGAGCAGGGCACTATATCCCTGGGTATGAACTAGTGAGCAGGGCACTATATCCCTCGGTATGGACCAGTGAGCAGGGCACTATATCGCTGGGTATGGATTAGTGAGCAGGGCACTATATTCCTGGGTACGGACTAGTGAGCAGGGCACTATATCTATATAGTAAAAGGACAGCGTGATAGAGCCCCTTGGCCCTGGAAGAGGGGAATAAGCAACAGAGAGAAGGAGAGTCCCAGTGACAGGGTGGACTTTTGGGACAATTGGCAAAGGAAGGACACCCTAAATCCTGAGAGAGGCAGGGAGGACTGTGGCCTCCAGAAGAAGTGTTAAAGACTGAATGGTGACCTAAACAGGAGAATTTCCAGTCGGGAACTTTCTGAATGCCTTTTAGTTTGCTATCCTTTGCTTATAATCATGTGTTCAAGGGCTACATTATGGCAATTAGCCCCGGGAATGCAGGGGCATTATCTTATGCAGTAATGGCCCGCAGTCGAGGGGCATTTTGCCATTAGTACCCCAGCCCTTTAGACCGGGGTACTCATTATTATTTCTTTGGCTGAGAGAGGCTTAGTGTTATGCGGGCAGAAAAAAAAGTAACAACAATGGCGGCCACGGACAGAGAACGTAGTCCATTTTCTTTTTCTGTGGTGGCCATATTAAACAAAGACAATGGCCGCCATGGAAGGGGAGAAGGGATTAGATTAAGCGTATCCCCCATTCCGTTACTGCACAGAGCGGTCTTCCTAAATCCAACTGTCACACCCCTGCCACACATGAGTGCGCGCAAGGGCTAACAAGTAGGTCAGGAGCCGGAAGGGCAGGACCAGGAGAACGGGTAAGTGTGAGGGTGCGTGTGTGTTGGTGTGTGTGTTGTGTGTATGTGTTTTGGTTTGGGGGAGTGGGATGGAGCTGAGAGATGGAGGTTTGTGGATGCATGTGTGTTGGTGTGTGTGTTGTGCGTATGTATGTGTTTTGGGAGTAGGGTGCAGGGGATGACGGGGGGCAGGGAGGAACAATGAGGGTATCAGGGGGTGAACCCCCCCTAATATGAAAAAGAATAAAAGGGAAATCGCATTTTAAAGGTCTCAAGAGAAAAAGACCTTTACAATTCCGGTTTTCTGATCAAAAGAATATCGATCAAAGTAAATCGATCTGTTTCTCTTGAGACCTTTAAAAACTTGTGTTTTCACATATAACCTTCCCGGGTACATATAAAAACCCAGAAGTAGCAGAATTCAGTGGTGTGCAACAAAAACTCTTAAGCAGTTTGCATCTCAAAATGTTGGTTTTGCAAAACATTTAAGATTGTGTGAAACATCAAAGGATAGCGAAATATACCCACATGCCATTATTTATAATATTAGGCCTTTTTATTTTACCTAAATCCAGTGTTATGGGAATTATGCTAGGGTTAGAAAGCAATGTCTCGATTTAGGGGTGTCTTTGGAGAGTCCCACCAAATTCTTCTGACACACTGTACACTAGCATTTGTCTCCTATTCCGACATTTGAAATTCAGCGAGACCACCTGTTGTTAAATAAGGAAATTCAGCGCAAGAAACACTGCGGCACAGCACACTTGCATTACGTACAAGGCCACATATCCGACAACCAATCATCTTGAGTTAGTCTTGCTGGTCAACCTCTTAAGTACAGGACGTCAATGACTTTGTGGAGACGCATCACGCGAGATCTCGTCCCAGCGAGATCTCGCGAGACTTTGCACGACTTCGCGCGAGAAGCACGCAACAGGATAGAAAAGGCAGCAGAGTCGGAGCAAGGCACAAGGTGACAGCAGGGCCTCGGCGCTCCTTTTGAGCGAGGGAAACTAGTCCTCCTATACAAGACTGCATCACCAGCAGATCCCATGCCAACGCTGAGCATAACACCATGGCTGAGGGCATCCTCATGGGAGCTCCAGCTGGCAGGGGATATTAATACTGCCTCACCTGCTGTGCAGTGGAACCAACTGCATGCGAAAGGAACTGAACAGTGAGTACTGCTTCCCCAGCCCCTGGACACTTACCATTTACCAAGTTTGTTGTTAGGTGTCACAATAAACACCTCATTTCTACCATGAAAGTGTCCTGTATTCTTTGAGGGCCACTACAGACATCATGTGCAAATTAGATGACATATATATGCCCCCAGCATTAAAGCGACTTGAAAATAGAGTGCAGATAGCAAAATGGAGGCAGTGCCGTGCTTGGGCTCACTCCTCCATCACCAATAGTCTCCCTTTGTTTTAACAAAGTACATTTGTGGTAATTTACTTTGTTACAATAACTTCGAATTACTTTGAATTATATATGTGTATTTTAGGATTAAGAGGTGTAAAGGGGGTTAGGTTAGGGGTGGTCATGAAGGGGGAGGAGGGTCAGGAGGAAAACCCCACATTAAAAAGAATCAAAAGAAAATTCGAAGTAATTGCAACGGAGTAAATGACCACACAGTAATAACAGGTGAAGCCCTGAGGTGGAAAGGGCTGTGGAAGCAAAGCTGTTTTGCTGTGGCGAGTGGAAAGGAAAGGGAGCTGAGACTCTCCATCTATCTATCTTCATTCTTAACCCAGAGAAGCCATAGAAGCCCGTGGAAGAGGGTAGAGGTGCGTGTGCCTTTAAACAATTTGGCTGTCAGCTGACCACCCAGCTGACTTCTTAAGGCCGCCTCCGTGACCCTTGCGGCGTGAGCCCTGAGGTGGAAAGGGCTGTGGAAGCAAAGCTGTTTTGCTGTTTTGCTGTTTGGCGAGTGGTGAGCGGTGATCAATGGCGTCGACCCTGTCCCCTGTTCTGAGGACACGAGCTCAGAGGCGGCGAGATGGTGTGGCCGTCACAGACGATCCTGCGGTCGTTCAGCGCCCGCCGCGCCCTCAGAAAGTCGTTATCACACTTGCACTTCTGAGACAGTCGAGTACAATGAAGCACTTTCTCATGCACAGGATGAACAGGTCTCTGAATCTGCAGCGGTTAATACCTCCCATACACTCCCTCTCTGTGACAATGTGTTCGAAACTGCAAGTTATATGACTGAAGCCATTCACGTACAAGATGGAACTCACGTGGTGTGCGGCGCGGTTGGCGAATTCTGTGTGCCGGCTGTCGGTGGCTCCCAGTGTGCGACCGCGGCGGGCGCCGAGTCCGGTGCATCCGATGTCTTTGGGGCGTTGTCTTGCGGCGGCGGTGCTCTCGTCCCGGCGTCTGACGCGGGGTGCGCTTGTCTGACCTGCGCTTCTGGGAGTGACGGCTCTGAGGGGGCGGGACTCGGAGCGAGGGTGACTTTGAACTTACATGACCTGAGCGGCTTGCAACGCGAGGTAGTTCATGGTGGCAGAGAAGAGGGTGCAGCTCCCCCTAGAGGTGAGCACCCCTCTGAGTCTGTTGACGATCAACTTAAAGATCGAAACTTTGCTGGAGCACGGAATGCTGCTGCTCGGTTATTGGATTGTTCTCTCTCCAGCCTACCCTGTGAGGACGTGGGGCTCATTGCAAAGGATACAGATGCAGTGATTACTGCAAGTTCCCCTGTGTGTGTAACCACAAACTTGGAAACAGTGGATTCGCATGAAGGTAACGTGAATGACCTTAGCTACCAACAAAGCATTTTAAACTCAGATATGCATGGTTGCGACCACAACTCAAAGAATGGCAATCTGAGTGAGTCGGAGGCAAGCCATTTAATGACTGCAAGAAGAGACTCACTCGGGGTTGTGAACAATGTTCTTCAGAACCTAGTGCTCCTGAACAAAGTGTGTTCAAGCAAGTTGTCTAAAGAGCAGAGGTTTCCTGCCGAAATTAAGGCAAAATCAGCCGTTAAACGTAACAACAGTCAGTTGTTGGGGGCAACGTCTGACATATGGCCAGAATCTTGATACAAACGGCTAAAGTCAATCGATCACCCGTCAAAGGGTGAATCGAGGCACGAGATATCTGACATCCATCTGACCTCCCAAAAAAGACATGCCACCCTTAACTGGAAAACTAATGGAGTCATTGATGAACCTGATTGCAATGAGCACTCCTCACACAACGATTCTATGGACTCTTCTCTAATGGAACGCCCGTTTCCTAAAATTCGCCGCGACAAGGAGCCCTATGTTGCCAGACTTTCTGAGTTCCATGCAAATTCATCTAGCGAGGTCTGACCGGCTGTGTCATCTTCAACGGAACTACAAACCCTTCTTATGGCTTCCTCGTCGATCTCTTTGGGCCCGTTTATGAAACTTTATGAGAATATACACGAGGCCACCAAGGATCTAACAACCGTTGTAGCAATGATGAATTCCAAATTAATGCAATTGGAAAAAACTTGCGATCGCTCTTATGTTGAACAACACGAGTGCTTTAAAAGACTGGATGCAGCGTTTGTCTTGTTAAGCGAGAGCAGGAAAAGTGACTCATCTGACAAAAGACTGTTTGCAGAAGTGGCCCGAGAGACTCTTGCCCTTTTTAAACATGACACTAAAAACGCAGGCAGGCAGTTGTCCGAAGGGTGTCCCAACTCCGATGGTAAGCAACCGAGTGCGAAGTGCAAACTTCAAGCTGAACAAGAACATAATAGGACAGTAAAACAACCCATTGATGCTATATCCATCCAAGAACCTCACTGTCCTCGGTCGTTAACATCAACGCACATTACTTCAGTGGAAGCGGACCCAGTACTGGCAACTGCAAAGGTCTTCGAAGCTCCCCTAGACACAGGATGCAAGGTCGCAGAACTTTCATCGAAGACTGGTCCTTGCTCGTCGGTTATTCCGTTTGTATCGAATGTTGTTGACCTGTCTTTTAACACAGCGTTCGAACAGGCAAGATGTGCGGCCAATAAAATTTGTCATGACCCCCTAATGGCTTCATCTTCAGGTGTTGGTTTTCTAACTGAACCAACTTCAGAAGTTTCAATTACTTCCTCCATTGTGGGCCTACCCAATGTTTTTTCCATCTTCACAGGCGGCCCTAATGCCACGGAGAAACCCGCGACTTTGCCATCAAAATCAAAAATTGCTGCAACCAGCAAGAAACCGAAGAACCAAAAGGCAAAGAAAAATAATGCTTCAAATGGAGCACGAAAATTCCTGCGTAACATAAAAATGGTACAGGCAGTTCCTACTGACCTGGTTAAGACCTCTACTGCCCCTGCTTCATCTAACATCCATGCCAAAAATCAACAAAAAAGTGCTCTCTCAATTTCAGTCAAACAGACCCAAACAAAGAGTACCACGCCATCTGAGGAGGACGTGACGGAACTTCTGGACCTGTCAATTTATGATGAACCAGAACATGTAGAGTTAGAAATCGACTTACCAACAAGCTATGAGTTGCCCCTCCACACTGGATCTCTGCCAAATGTGGCCCCGAGCCAATGTAAGGAAAAACCTGGACGATCGATGGCCAATGTTGTCTTGGATAATCCTGCAATAATGCAACCATGTAATGTGGAGGTCATTGGCAAAAACCCTGCGACTAATCACAAGTCTCATGAAAGATATTGCAAACTGATTGAAGTAGGTGATAACACGACCTCATTGTCTCTGCCAGTAGTCAGTCCTGTGTTCATGACTATGGACGAGAAGAGAAAACATTGCATAGCTAACGCTTTAGTCGTTAGACCAGGGAGGCCATTGTTTACGTCAGGACAAACTAACAAAATAGTTAAGGAAAACGAGCCCTATAGGACGCAGATGGGAGGCTTGGAGGCTGACATCCTGGAAAGCAATCGAAGAAAGCTGAAAGAGCTGGTGTTTGATAGACGCCCTCAAACCTTAAATGAAAACGCTTCAAAATCAACGCTGAACAAAGGCCTTACATATAAGCTGACAATTGAGAGTCTTGAACCAATCGAGAATTTGATCTTGAATCGAAGAACGGTTCTTCAGCTACTCCACCTTGTACCAAATTTCCTCTAACGACATAAAAGTCGTGGAGTTTCCAGCAGAAGGAACTAATGACAAGGTGGTGCTCCATTTTGCCTCGAATCTTCTAATTACATCAATATTAGAAGAAAATGTAGCATTGTTTTCACTAGGCTTTGACGTCTATAAATTGAACGAGTCTGATGTACCTCGACCAAATTACAACGGAACCCCCAGTAACGTAAAGGAGGTACCTTCGAATGTAGTTACAGCACCTATGCCTTCAAAAGATACGGCAACAACGATTTCAGAAGGGTCGTCTCACTTGATTCACACCAGTAATCAAAATCAAAATCATATTCAATTAGAGTGCCCGTCAAGGATACCTCAATTGCCAACGAGTGATGTTAGTGTAAAATCTGACGGCCTAAATGCACAAATAAGAATCACAATCAAAAGAAAGGAGCCTTCCGACGAAACCATTAAAGAGTCTCATCAATCCTCAACATCTGCATCTGGAAATCATGAATGGCATTGGCTAGCAGGGGCCTTAAATGCAAAAAATAGCCAATAATGTCAAGACTCGGTAGCTCCCACGGTTTGTTCCTTAGCCTCCTGGAACACTCGAAGGTTCTCACACTTGTTTAACACACTCTGGTTAGACAATCTCCAAATCGTGTGTTTACAAGAAACATGGCTAAGTGAGTTACCAGTCACCTTGGACTTTGAGTCTGTAATGAATCCGGCCATAAAGTCTAAGCTTGGCCGCCCTATGTCAGGCCTTTTAACGATGGTGAGAAGAGCATAAGGTTGGCGTGTTATAAATTCCATCAATCATTCTCCCTATATTCAGGAGACTATCATCGAATGTTTTGGGGGACAGGATTCGGCGCAGGACAAGATCATAATCTTGAATTTGTATTGGAACCATCTACGGGCAGGAAAAATGGAGTTCATTGTCAAGATAACAGGTCTAATTGATCTCCGTATGGAATCATTAGACTTGCCAAAGATACTTCTGTGTGGTGATCTAAATATCGATCTACTTAAGGAATCAAACTCAGACCAAAACTTAGTGGCACAGGCATGGTTAACCGAAATGAGGCTACGCAACTTTCAGATGTTGAATGGCAGTACCTGTGGCGATATACCATCCGTTCAAACATGGCATCGTGCTGGTTCATCCTCAACAATTGACTACATGTTTGTATCCGAAGCTTTGCATCCAAGGATACAATCGCTGACGATTTGTGAAAAAGCAAATAGCGATCACAATATGCTGCTCATGAAATTTGCAACAGTTAGACCTACTCAAAGGTCAAAATGGGCACATAAACTTGAGGTTGAATCAAATAGAGTTCGCTTAAGACTGGAGGAGAGCGAAGTCAAGGGCGTAATGATCCAGTACTGTCAACTGAGTGCTGACCTTGAATATGATCAACTATTGACACAATTCAGAACTGCAAAAGTGGGCTTAAAAAATCTCAACATGGTCCGTGCCCATCACTTCGATCTCGAGATCCTGATTCAAAAACGAAAGTTGCGTGCGGCCATTAGGAGAGCTAAGTCTCTTGACATTGACACTCGCAAATTGGAAACAAAGGCTTTGAAGCAAAAATATAAGAACTGGTTGAAAATGCATAAACACATTCTAGTGCAAAACGACGCGGAACAGATGCTAGCCACCCTAAAGAATAAAAACTCGAGTGACTTCTGGAGACTCATTAATAACTTTCAAGCTCCTCAAACGGCATTGCAGTCCTGCATGGTCTCGGAAGCAGCTTGGGTTGACCACTTCGAAGCCCTCTACAAAGCAGAAGTCCCTGGCATCACTACATTGGAACCAACTTCGAAACCATGGTATTTGACGTTTCCAAGAGAGGAGATTGTGTCTATAATTAACAAGGCAAAAAAATCTAGAGCTCCTGGACCGGATGGTCTTACCAACTTCACGATTAAACAGCAGCCTGAGCTATTGGCATCAATATGCGTAACCCTATTTGACAGAATATATAAAACCCAGAAGACTCCTAAATCCTGGAAATCCGCTGTTATTGTCCCGATATTCAAGAAAGTGGACAGAACATGCCCAAAAAACCATCGCCCAGTGGCATTACTGGATACTCTGGGGAAAATCTACGCCACAATGTTACAGCAAAAACTGGTGACCTGGGCAATCGAGTCTAATCATGTAGATAAAAGACAATCTGGCTTTGTGAAGCAAGTGGGCTGCTCATTAAACTTGTTACTCCTGAACCTGATGAAAATGGAAGCGATAAAATCTAAATCTAAGGTATATTTGGCCTTTATCGACTTCTCAAGTGCCTTTGACACCATCGACAGGCCTCGCTTGTGGTCAAAACTACAAAGTTGGGGCTGTCCAGCTGACTTAATGGCAGCAATTCGAGAATTGCTCTCCGAAACCTCCATAAAAATCCGGTTGGATTGATCTGGAAATGTAACTACCCCAATCAAAACCTATAAAGGGGTAAAAAAAGGCTGTCCCTTAGCTGCCACAATATTCAGTCTATTCATCTCAGATATTGGGTTGGCAATTGACTCTGTAAGATCATTTCCCCCGAAGATTGATAAGACCCGTCTAAGTTGGCTGTTATACGCCGACGATCTCGTTCTTATGGACCTAACACCTGTCGGCCTACAGAGGAAACTGAATGCGGTTGCCCAATACGTTGCATCTAACCACTTGGTGATAAACACAAAAAAATGAGAAATTTTGGTGTTAAAGAATCTTAACAGCGGAAGACAAAACAAGTTGAGACAACCAAGATGGCACTTGGTTCGGGACGCCATTCAGATAACTCAGAACGTAAAATATCTTGGAATGCTAATAAATTCATCAATCAACGATGGATCATGTATTATTGAAAATAAAAGGAAATGCAAAAAACTGGCCAGTCAAGCGGTCATCATACAGAAAAAATGTGGGAAATGTTCACTAAAACCAGTGCTAGCTTTTTACCATCAAAAGGTAATCACAGTGTTATTATATGGTGCTGAAAACGCCTTGGGTTGCAGTCATAATACATGGTCATCGCTGGAGCACTGTTTTTGGTCTAAAGTTTTGTCTTTGCCAAGGGGAATTCCGACATCTTGTGTGAGGTATGAACTCTCGCTTATCTCGCTACATGCTAGGGTATTCTGGGCCCTAGTAAGTTTGTTTCGGAAATCTTGTCAGCGTGATCACATACCACAATTTGACATCTTTCATGACCCATCGCCAGCTAATAATAGCATGGTGTCATTATGGTCTAAAAGATGCGAAGAGATCTTGAGTGATCCCGGAATTAGCCTGGATGTGCTGCATAATGACCCGAATGCTGCCAAATTGAAAATCTGGCGCGCAGACTGGGAGCAAACTTGCTCACAACGTGCCACAGCCTCCATGATGAAGGACGCCCCGCTTGAAACAAGGCCATTTAACGTGCTACAGCGCTATATTGAGATGTTTCCAGACTCACAGGCTCGAAGAGTGTTCATGATGCTGCGTCTGAACGCATTTAAAACTAATGAGCGGTTGGCGTCATGGAGAACAAACAAAGTCTCAACCTTAACGTGTAGACTATGCGCTAAAGATAAGGAAACCCTGAAGCATTTGGTGCTATTCTGCACGGCACTTCGCTCAGAAAGGACAATTCACCTGGGGCCTTGGGGCCTAAATTACCCTTCCCGTTGTGCCGACGACTGGTGGGCCTATATGTTTCAAGGATGGGACATGAAACTGATATTACCACTAACTCGATTTCTAATGTTAATTGAAAAACGCCTGAATATATTGTCGGCTGATGAGTAAAGACGACAGTGCATTGCTTGCTCGTTTGATAACTGGGAGGGGTATTTCTAAGGGACTCCTAAAGGATGTCGTATTCTGATTATGTGTTGTGTTTTGTGTTTTGTTTGTAACCATTTTAAAGGTTTGTAAGAAACCGATAAAATTAAAATAAAAAAATAAAAAAATAACAGAGAACCGTCCCCAATCGTTTGCACTTAATTCTTTTGGAAAACATAAACCCAATAGCAGATGATAAGTGGTAATACTGACCCTCAGGTGGGTGTCAGGTGTTGGCTTCTCGTTAACAGTTTTCCATTCTTTCGATCCTTCCTCACAGAGTTCGATGTGATAGCCGGTCACCGGGCTAGCCCCAGTATACACTGGCGGCTCCCAGTGCACCATGAGCGTAGAGTTCCGAACTTCGGTACATCTCACATCATATGGTGGACCTGTTCCATGTTAGGAGTGAAGAACAAACACAACAGAGTGGATGGCAGATTAAAAGAGCGACTCAAAATGGCCACCAAAATAAGTCTTTCAGCTGTGTACAAAAAGTGCAACTAAGTTGAGCTATACATAAAAGAGACCTTGAAAGGCGTCTTTGAGGATTTGACTGTGGAGCGAAGAGAAGAGGGCGTGGAGTGATCCGTCTTCAAGGTGGTCATTCAAAATATGCACACAAATACTTTAATACATGACCTTAAGTATGAATTTACACTCATGTCTCCATGTAAATTATTTTAACAGAAATATGACAATAAATCAATATAAATGCAATATACTAAAAGCGGTTTAATATAGCTCACCTCTGGCAGCCGCTTGGTTCATGGTTCTGGAATAACGGGGGTGATAGTGGGAGTAGAGTGAGAGAAAGGGGTGGAACGAGAGGTGTTGGTGGGTGCAGGCCAATAGCACCCGACTCCTGTGTGCTGGAATGATTTTAAAGGGCTTGCGGAGCAGACACTTCGATATTTATCCAGAGGGGACAACCATGGCCTATTGGCTGCCGATTCTGATATACAGAGAGGGAAACTGGTCCAGGAGGAGGACGGGTGTGAAATGCGGAAGGGTTAAAGATGCAGTGGGCCGAACAGAGTCCTCTAAATGTCTCTGCATTAGTCTTGTGGTTGTTGTTTGCTAGCAGGCATAGGGCTGCAATGTGCACAGGGACCAGGTATGGAGTGTGATGGTGGTAAGAGATTGAAAGATAAGTGGGTTAGTTGGGGGTTGGGAGAGGTTGTTACAGCACCGCTTCAGATGTCCTGCGTCTGTGGTTGATTGCATTTGCCATAACAGAAGTGCTTCGGCCTTCAGGTGGCAAAAGAAGTGGGGGTCCTGGGCTCTTAGTATTACTCAAGGCAATTGGGTTCTTGCTGTCTTTGTTCTGTAAATTGTCCAGAAAGTGATCCTTTCATGGGTTATGGTCAGGCTGTGGTGCGCGGCAGAGAGGAGGGCGAAACCCTTGGCGAGCTTCAAATTGAGGGGGGGAATATTTTCAATCAATTTGAAGGAGCTCAGGATGGTGGTGCGGGCTATTCAATCATGGGGCTGCCTTCCAGTGTTGAGGTGAGATTAATGCATGGGAGAGACGAGGGTGGTCGTGGTTGTGGACCGACTATGCTTGTTTTCTGACAGCACGGGGTGGGCTGCGATGCACAAGGACATTGGTTTTGAATCTATAAGAGGAGGGCCCTTTGACAGATAGGTATAACATGGTGAAGGTTACAGGGGCAGGAGTTCATAGATCAGATGGTTCATTAACAGATATATTACACAGGGAGGTCATAGTAGAATCTGAGAGACAATGAGAGTGAAGGTCGAGTTGTCCATGATGTCATTAGGAACTCCGAGGGTGGTGAAGTGGGTGACGAGAAGAAGCATTAGGCAACTGTATACAAAACTAGAAATACCTGACATTCTGCCACCCTTCCTCACCACCCTAGTGTGGTTTCCTCTCCTTCACAAGCAGCACAATAAGTGAAAAGAATGTCTGCTGGGATGCCACCCAAGCCCTCTTCCTGAGCTCGTTTCTTTCACCCTCCTCCACCTCAAAAAGGAAACACAAACCCTCGCCTACTTCGCCTCCCTGAACTTTCACTTTACACCCTGGCAGTGTCCAGCTGTGAGATCGTTATATTGCTAGATGGATTGTTGGGGTTGGGAAATGTATCACACTTGGATGGATTGTTGGGGGTAGGAAATGTATCACACTTGGATGGATTGTTGGGGTAGGAAATGTATCACAGTTGGTTTGTTGAGGGTAGGACATGTATTACACTTAGATGGAAGAAATGCATTGCTACTAACCATACTAAAATCTCATTATTCTGCATGCTCACCCTCAAACTCCGAACTAAAACACGACCATACCGCTACTGCACCACAAACTGCACCACAAACTGCATGCACTTCACAACACCCAACATAAAACCAAACCATACACAAACCATACACAATCACCCTCAACATGACATGACGCATACTGACCGAAAACACACAAACGCTCAGTGACCGGTTTTTCTGAATTGCAGCTGCCAACGGCACATCAAGGCTCTCTAGCTTTTCTCCCTCTCAACCCCACTTACAAACTCCCAACCCCCCCATTGCAGATCCATCAGTGCGCCAAGGGACCATGCAAGTGGCCTCATTGGGGAACATCAGCAAGGTGTAGCTTTGGTCTCTAACAATCATTAACAGACTTACTCAATCACTGACCCACTTACTGCCTCCTTCATTCACTGACTCTGACACTAGCTGAGTCACTCACTCACTAACAGGCTCACTCATTGACCCACTTCCTAATGCTTTTACTCAGTCACTCGCTGACTCTCTCACTAACACACCGACTCATTGACTGAGTTACACATTTGTTCACTCACTCAATCTCTCATGCGCCCTCCTGCCCATTCACTGATCCACTCTCCTACATTCCAGTTCACTTACCTTGCTGATGACCGGCTCGCTCTCTCACTCAAAGACTTCCTAATTTGCTCACTTAATACTCACACGCTCACTTCCTCGTTCTTTGTTTGTTAGAATGTGCTTCCTTTTAGAAAAGAAGCTTCAGAGCTCAGGTAAATGGTGAAGTCAGGAAGTCAAAGCATGCAGGCGCTTTTCATCAGCACTAGAATACTAAGATGAGACCTCACTGCTACACGTACCTGGTTGGGGCATTGTCCACTCCTCGCATTTAAAGGCTTCACTCGGTTCGGACATTTCTCCCACACCAGCCAAGTTGACAGCACGAGCTCTGAACTCATAGAACTGCCCTTGGGTCAGGTTGCTCACCTTAGAAATCAGAAGGAGAGGCACATTTAGGCTGTGAAGATCTTTGATTCTGTTGCTCCTCAATTAGTGTGAACCTCCAAGAGGTGTGTATGCTACAGTGAGTACTCAGACTCACTGGAAGCCTTAATAGGACTATATTTTCTGTACACAGAGAAATCAGTAAAAATAAAGCACACTGAAAATGAAGAGGTAAAAGTAACTAAATGATAAAAAAGATAAAAATGAAGAAAACAAAAATAACTTGATTTTAACATTTATTATAACAACGCCTGTGGATAAATAGAATGTCCTTTTTTAAAGCATAACAGATGGAAATAGGTCATTGCAGAAAAAGGGGTGAGAAGTTGATGGCCGAGTTAAGGGGAATTACCCCATGGCACGTAATAGATAAGAAACCAAAAACACATTTTTAAGAAAGATGCATATTTTTGGACAAAGATTAATTTTTTTGGAAGTAAGTAAAATAATACATTTAGCAATTACTGTCATTATTTACAATGAGTGTTTTTAATTAACTACATGACTTTCAATATGAAATTTGTTATTTTTATGTCTTCATTTTAGCCGCTTCATTTTGAGTCTGAGTTATTGTTGCCAGGATGTCATTTATACCGTAGATCCATATTTCTACCAATCAAGGTTTATTTTTGGACTAAATCCACCAAGCCATGCAAAACAACCATATCATACAATTTGATACTACTCATCACAAAAGCAAGTCAGAATGAAAAGTCAATACACAGCAATAGTCACAAGGATACATTACCTTAATAATAAGATTATACAATTAACAGAATAGAAAAGTGCACATTCTTAAAGCAAGAAGCTGCAGCATAGAAATGTGCAGCAAGAGCCTGATCATGGAAGTTTGAATGAACTTAATTTTGACCAATCAGATATTGTGTGCACAGGATCAGACGAAAATTGAATCAGAACTCTGCGATCTATGTAGTGATGGCAAGAGCATCGCGACCATGAAACATATAATAATTAAATGCAGGTAATTACATGGAATACAAAGAGAGTTCTTTATGAGTTTTGTTTCTAATGAAAATTGGATGTCCACTGAAGAGTTTTGGTTAAAAACATCCAACGGAAATGAAACCCAGATAACCATTCCAGTTTTACAATTCTTGGGACCTCTGAATTTGATTTGGTGTTATGCTTTATAAAGAGTGAATCTAATAGTTGTACATATGTATGAAATTCATTAGTATTTAGATGTCATTCATTCAATAGACTATAATCTTTTACTATTTATTATGATAACTAATAGGCTTTCTTGCAACTATGTAATATGCCTAGCAAACAACTTTGTATGTGTCAATAATGTGTACGGTTACTTGTTTAACCAATTCACATAATAAAAAAAAAAGAAGTTTGCCACTTAGACTACTAATTACCGTTTAGCAGCTCAGATTAACAGGAATCTTTCTTCAAAAAGGTGGCTGAGTACTTTCCAAGAACTCTAACTCCTTCCATCCTTAAACAGATTTTAAAAAAGTCACAGACTCTACATCATTCTGTCACATAATATTCCATGCATTATGAAGTGTTGAATGCCTGGTCAGTGCCTTTTTTGCACTACTGCGCACCCCTTTGAAATTCACAGTTACCTTTGAGAATAAGATGACCTGTAATTTCTCAATCTAGCATCAATAACAGCAATGCCTCCTCGCATATTTGCTATTTTTGCTAGTTTTTCAGAATGTGGCCCAATGTGTTTCTGCATCGTAGATTTACGCAGGAAAACCTCTGGCACTACTGGCCCTTGGACAGGATTTTACCATTGATGACCATTTGATAGACACATAACGAGCAGATGAATAGAAAATGTGAAACATCCTCCCTCATTGTCAAACAATGAACACTCTTATCTGAATTACCATGACTCCAAGGTCCTCATTACAAGTTGGGCTGTGCAGTAAACGGCAGCAGTAATGTGGCAGTAATTCTATTACTGCTAGATCACTGCACCGTCCAACTACAAGCTAGGAGGTAAGGTAGAGGAAAACCTCCAGCAAGAAGCTGGAGGTAATTCCTCTGCCTTACCACCCCAATAACGACCAAATTAGTGGTATTACCGCCAGTGGAATTATCGCTGGTGGTAATGCCAAAATCCCACAGGGACTCCACATAATGGGGACTAACACCACCTCATCACTTGTAATCCACCAGTAAATTCCCCATCAAGTGGCGGTAACAGTAACTCTGTTTAGCGGTATTCTGGCAAATTTACCACTAGAATACTAACTTGTGATGAGGATCTAAGCCAGGTATATCTTTATGTTTGTGGAACGTGCACACTTTCCATATTATTTAAGAAAATGTAGAGAAACGCCTCCGCGTATGGATAAAACATTTTAACTTTTGCCTATCACAGGGTTCCGAGAGCCAATACTGTTGCGCTCTAGCCCTACATAATCCATGTGCTTCACATTTTACAATAGTTTCATCAGAAAGATATAATTTAAGATGTCATTATTTGACTGCACGGCATGCCAATCATTTATTTTTCATAATTAAAGAAAGACCCTTCCTAAGAAAAATCTGAGGAAATTCATCAAGCTCTTTCTGCAACCCCCACAGGGGGTTTATAAATTAGTGCTGCATCGTCAGCAATTAATACAATACCCAAACTATCATCATTTATTCTGGAGGCATCAGTTTCTAAAGAAGATATCTCTAAAGCCGGGTTGTTTAAAAAAAGAGTACAGGGGCCAGTACGCAGTCCCCTTTTGGAGGGAAGAGATTCGATATTTCTCCACACTGACCCCATTTATAAACCACGTAACTGAACCCCGAGAAGAACAAATCTTTCCTCATTGGTCCCCCGCCAAACAACAACTTGTGCAGCAATTGTTTGATGATATTCACCCACAGCTGTCAAACTCTGCCAAATCCCTGGGCTTCATTGTTGGCTGTAGCATTTCCTTCCAAAAGCACAGAGCTAAAAAAATGGCAAGGTTACAGGTCTCTCCAATCAGCAAAATCCAACACTCCACCCCTTGCATGAATACCACAGGGTGATCCAAGCCCTTGTGATCTCACACATTGACGGGGGAAACACCTTCCTTACTAGGCTTCCAGCCAGCCCCCCCTCAAGGAAGCCCACCACAATGCAGCCTGCCTCATTACAGACACCTGAAAACCTGAACGTATCTCTCCTATACTGCGGAGGTTCCCTGGCACCTACTCGCCACAAGATCATATTCAAAACTGTGTGTATCACCTACAAAGCCGTCTCAAATGGAACACACACATACTTGGCGGCTAAACTCCACATCGCTGGAGTCTTTCGCACCTCATGTAGCAAAACAATCAAAAGTTTGGAATCTAAGCTAACGCATAGAGAGAGGAATCGCACAAAATCCTTGTCCTGCCACGCCCCGGCCATCTGCAACACATTCCCCGGTGATGGCGTGTAATGCCCTCATCATTTCGGTTCCGCAGAGCAATAAAAAGGTGGCTCATTCCACAACACCTGCTGGACTAATAAAATCCTTGCCCTCCTCCACCAACAGTCATGCCCTACTGTATAATATGCCAAGCCCAATGCTGGCACCTTTACTGTTGTAAAGCGCTCCTCTGCTCCCGAGCGTGGCTCGCGCTATAAAGCAATAAAATAAATAGTTATCAGCATATAGATTTCTGGTTGTGGCCAGGGGTGGGGGACGGATTTCCAGAGAACCAAAGAAATTCCATAAAAACGAGCTGTGCACACATTTGAAAGCCATTGTGAGGACTAGAAATAATATATAAAGTGCATTTCCCTTTAAGGCAACAGATTTCTTCAATAGAAGACAAAAGGGAAACAACCCCTGATAGGTTGTCTCAATCTAGGGTGACCAGATTTTCAAAACAAAAAACCGGGACGGCCAACAACATAAAAGAGGGACTACCCCATTGCAGCCCACCAATTACCGCCCCTCCCCCAACACGCCCCCACAACCACCCCCCAACCATATTTCCTGCACTTCTCCTTTCTATAAACTGTATATAAACTCAGTTGTGCAGTTTTGTCTGTGAATCGGGGCACGTTAATTCAAAACGAGCGTTAGCTCTAATTGATATTACATGGCTTGCTGCATGATAATTTCCAAGCTAGTCTCCGTGGCACAGTCAGTAAGTGCTCTGACTTGTACCTGAGAGGTTGGGGGTTCGATCCAAACCTCCAACTTCAAAATTCTGAAAGTGTTGTGAACAATAATTACGGTTTTAATTACCGCAGCCCCCCAAACATGCAAAAAACTCCAGTGATGGAGGGTGATTTCCACGACTGTCCCGGGAAAACCCGGACATCTGGTCACCCTATCTCAATCCCTTCTCTGGAAGCCAACTTAAGATGACCTAACATCTCATTTTCAGGGGTCCAAATATCTAGGTGTTCAAGAGGGACTTCTGCAGAAGTTCTGCATGACTAGGTTGTCATGTAGTGATACAGGGCGAGAGTTGGCCGGGTCACTTCTAGTGCCCTTCTTAGAAATTGAGATCATTTTGGTGCCACGCCATGTGGTTGATATTTTATCTTGAGCGCTCATAGCAGGACACAATCAAGAATGGCACCCAGATGAGTGGCTCGTATTTAGGATGCTCTATAGCATAGTTGGTGAGGGGGGATAGCTCAGGGGAAACACGTTTGCCTTGGAAGCAAGGCAACGCAGCGCAACACAGGTTTGAATCCCGATCCTGCACTTAGAAACCAGTGGGTGGGGAGGTGGAAAGAGGGTGCATGGCGATTCCCTGCAAAAGAAAGAAACAAGAAAGAAAGAAAGAGAGAAAGAAAATGGAATTTAGGAAAACAGATGGAAGAGCGGATAGACCCAAACACAAGAAAAGAAAGAACGATCAGTCACCACATTTCCATTAAAAATAATAGATGACGTGCAATACAACAGGATGATCCCTGAGGGACGAGCCATCTATACGCGGTCCATTTACAATGAGCATTGGGCACAGAAACGTTCTGGTATACTTCTTATGGATTGGTTAGGACACGTATGCCAGCAGTCTCGGGGTTGCTTTGCTGGCCCCACCCTGCTGGTCCCAGATCCAAGCCTTTAAGAGGACCTGTCCGCCATCTTGGAGCTGCGATGGACGTGGATGCAGGCTGCTGCAATGGCTGCAAGTATTCTGACATTCTCCCTTCTTCTATTCGCATGCCCATAGCCGTCGGTAAGTAAGCAACCTTCAAGTCACTGAAGTCTGTGGCTGCTTCAGGCTGCTCTCCCAGTGCGGCAAGTGTGATTCTACCAACTTTCTGCAGAATAATGTCTCCGATTTGACTTGTCTTTCCACTGAGTCTGCTTATTTTGGGGTCCTGAGATGGGGAGAGGTAATAGTAACAGCTGACCTTAGGGAAAGTGGCTCTGTTAAAGGACCAGTGTTCTCATGTTGTAAGCTCTGACAAGCCCCTGCCATGCAGAGGGGAAAAGTGAGGTAGCCGAGGGGTTCCTCCCCATGTTTCCTCTGAGACATGCATCATTTAGTGGCTGGTGGTAGCCAGCCCCTATGATGACCTTAACCCTCTGAGCTAAGCAGGGCACATTGTCACACCTTCCATACCCAACGCGAACATAATAGGGGGCTTATTCACGTTTCCTGGGAATGTGGAAATGAGGGATTCAATTTAGTGAATTCAAATGTTTGACACAGTTGGGGGGCGCTGTCGAGCATGAACAAAATGGCCGCTTGATCGTGCTGCTCTGCAGCTCGTGATTCCAACACGGCAGCTGATGCATCCTTGCCGCGCATGTGTCAACACGGGAACGGCTTAGAAAGTATCCAGAAGGACACAGCACCCTTACAGTCGACTTGTGGACCTGTTCGCATGCTCCAACAGGGCTGAATGCTATTGTCGCCCCACGCAGCCTGTGCAGGGGCCGGCTGCGCATCATCTGACACGTATTGTCTGACGGCGACCCGGAGACTGACAGCGTTATCCGGAAGGCTGGGCTGAGGGGCTGGCGCTGTGAGACACTATGAGGCATCACCGCAGCTGCAGGGACCCTACACATAACATTATACTTCCATCTGCCTGGTCCCTGTGGAGGCTGCTGACCATAAACCTGAGGCTCACTATTCTGAAGCTCCGTGGGACAGCATTGACGGTGCATCTCCTGCCTTGGACTGCTGCTTGCATAGGTGTGCCCTTGCGCTGCCATTGCCTGGACCGCTACTCCCAGACCAGCCACACTCCCGCTCCTATCTGAGGGCCCCGGTTACGTGGGAAGGTGTGGATCACCGTGATGTGGCGCTGCGTGGGGCTCCCATCTACTCCGGTAGCTGACCGGTGATTGTACTAGACACCGCACCAGCACCGTTCCGCCCTGTGCCCGGCTACCCGGACTTTGCCACAAGGGCCTCTGCTGTGATCGCTGGTAAAGAGGAGCAGCATTGTCCTCAATCCTGTGGCCAGGATCATACACGGCCCAGTGACTAACAGGGCCTGCCCTACTGTGCCACCAAGACTGCAGGGCTGCAGCACATTCAGACATCCTCTTTGGAACTGCAGCCGGACCTCGATCCCCCTCCCCGCCCCATCGTCGGTGGCAGTGTTGGGGGGCGTGAGCCTACCCTGCCGGTTCCCTTGATCTCCGGGTCCCCGCCCCCTTGGGGGAGCGCTGCGGCACGTCGGCTGATGCGCCATCATATTGGAGGAGGTGGAATTAAAAGCCTTTGTTCTGTAACACACAATTTTCAACAGCGGTGGTGGGGCTGAACTGAAGGTGTGGCCGCCTGCCCAATAAAGCACAGACAACTTGACCTTCACCGGCTGTGGTGTGCTGATGTATACCTATGGACCAGGTGGTGATCCGGTGGCTGTGATTTGATGGTGCTCACCTGGCTGGTGCAAATTTCACCGGGCTGCGGTTGGGCTGTGTCCTGACTAATACGTCTGCCCAATTTTATGCTTTGTGAACACCTGACTGTTAGTGCCTGGAATATACTGATGCCCAGAGGCCAGTGGAGCTGACTGTTCACCCTAATTGCCAGATGACAGGTTAGTGCCTGCGCGCCTTATGCCCTGATTCACTCCTCACAGCGGTACCTCTGGAGCGCTCATCTGCCCCCTACCCCCGCTGGTGGAGCCCACCTCTTCCTACCCCCTGGGAGTTCTATTGCACCTGCTTGGACAGCGGAATTGCGTCAGAGACAAATCTGCATATCACGGGACCTGAAACTCCTCCGGAACTCACTGCTGGGTGACCTTAAGCACCGTGGACGAGTTGGGGCTGGCCCCTCCGGCACCGTCACCATAGACTGCACATCCGGCTGCTGTGGCGTGGTGTGTTGAACCGGCCTCTACACTCTCCAGCCGGCAACTTTACCCATCCTTCACCTGGCACGCGTTGCCCCGCTAAATCCACCCCCACTTTCCAATCAGAGGTGCAACTATGACCAAAGGAGGGGACAAAAAGCAAAGCTCCATAAATATGTTTGCTAAAACTACCCCCAGAGTGCCTCGGGAAACTGGCGAGGCCGCAGCGGGCCCCTCCTCTCCCTCCAACGGCGAGCCTACGGAGCTACAGAGGAGGATTGGACTACATGCGGGAGGGGTTTACAACTCTTAATATTAAGCTGGATGACATGAGCGGCATGATAAGCACCTCACATTCCGTCTCGGACATTGATTCGGTGCAGACATGAGTACCTCTTGCAGCAGGCTCATTCTTCGGCATGCTTCGCCTGTCCACAACCAGTGAATAATATGTAATTCTCTTTAAACTACGCTAACTGTTTGCATTGCAATACGTGTTAGTCCCGAATATAGTCTTACAGTTTTTCGGTCTTTTCCTTCATCGTTTACAATGACGTTAAGGAAACCGGATTTCAAGAAACTAATGCCTGATTCCCCTGCCCCCCTTTCTTTGCTCAATGGGGATCGGCTGTCCGAAGTTATGGCTCTCAGCTTTCCTAGGAGAGAGCAGGTTCGCACTAGGAGAACTGAGTCTTCCCCGAGTCTGGGTGTTTTCAGGACACCCCATTGGTAGTCTCCAATACATGTGTAGAGCTTGCCCAACCTTCAAGGAACCCAGCATACAAGGAACCTAGCATCTATTGAAGGAACCCAGCACTCAAGGACAACGCTAAAAAATTGCCTTTAGTACAGCAGGATGCTAGTGGTATGTATTCTCTGGTCGACAGCGCCAAATTGATTAATCCTACTGCCCAGTTATCGCCCTGTCGGGCAGACGGGGCCCTTTTTTCAACTATGGTTCCCCTTCAGCCCTTACAAGTACTGGGGAATTGTCAACCTCCATTCTTTTGGCATCCTCACCTCGGATGGAGGGGTCAGTTAATATCAACCTTGCTTCTGTTTTAGAGCCCGTAGGGGGCCCTGAAATGAATATTACCTCTGAGCACTGGAGGCTCTGGAAGGGAACCCTTATCAAAGAACTGAACAGCTGTCATACCTCTGAGGACTTTGATGCCTGGTTAGTGTCCCTGGATATATCTGCTGAGAGTTACCATGCTTTTATTTTTTTTAAAAAAATTTGCAAGCAGCTCATATTTCACCCATAAACCACCAGCTCTCCTGTAAAGTGAACTGTTCATTACAAACAGATCCACCTGGAATAGGTGTTGATCACTTGGCACAACCTTCAGGTGCCATGAACTGTCAGCCATCCTGCAAAGTGAATTTTGCATCACAAACAGACTTACCCTCAATGGGTGCGATCATCAGGCACCTATTCTGAGGGTCTCTCTAGATGGTCTTGGATCTGGGACCTCATCTTCAATGAAGGAAGCACCACCATCACTTCCCTCTTCTCTGGTGGCATGCAACCATTGATCCATGTCCCTACTTCCCTAGGGTGCACTATTACGTCTCGGGAAGGATGTACAGAGGGTCTTTGTAAGCCCATGAAGTCCAGACCGACTAATCTAAAGAGTCAGCGTTTAAGGAAATCCAACATGCCATTGCCTAAAGATGCTGCGACCAGAGTCTTGGTTATGGAATCCTTGCGTGGCTACGTGCAAGATCTGGGCCTGGAGTTGTCCCATGTGCTGATTTGAAGTTCCTAGGCAGGATGGAATTGGACGATTGGTGTGCCCAGGAGAACAGGGACTGTATTCTAGTTAGGTGTGGAGTTAGTACTCTGCCCCTCTTTCTGAGACTATGCAAATACCTGCCTGTGGGCTCTTCGGACCTTGGACTAGTGGTTTAAATTCTTCTGGGCCATTCGGAAAAGCATTTGAGGGGCCACCATTGATCTGTCTTGTTTGTTCTTTTTTTCCCTATACTGTGTTTTTGGTGCAAATGGTTTGTTTTCCCCTCCTCTTGTATCATTTTTTTGTATGTATTGTTTGATCTGTTTGTATTTTTTTGTGTAGCGTTTGGAGGCCTATGGGCATAAGGTGCTCTATAAAAATACTTAATAAATAATAAATAAATAAAAGCCTCCATGGAGAAAACTGACACTTGAGTCACCAAGGTCGAGGCCAGAGTCGGGATGGCGGAAGCTGACATTAATGCACTCAGAACCGACTTCACCACTCTCACCAAAGCAGGTGCAAATTGTTAGCAAGAAGAATGAGGACCTAGAGTCCAGATCACGGCGTAATAATATATGCATAATCGGGTGTCCCAAAGAAAACATTGCTGGTTCCATGGAGGATTTTGTGGAGCACACATTTCTCTCCTTACTGGAAGGTCCCAAGCTATCACGCCCACTTTGCTATAGAGCGTGCCCACTGCTCGCAGACCATGAAACCTAAACCTGGTGCTCCTCCCTGCCTAATCATCGCCAGAGTCTTGAATTATCAAGACAGGGATGCGCTGCTGCGGGTGGCCAGAGCTAAAGGGGAGCTACTGCTGGCATCAAATAAAATCCATCTTTATTCCGACTTCTCCAACGCAGATGACACAAGAGCAGACATCCTTCCTGACAGTGAAAAAGAGGCTCTGCGATCAACTACGCTATGATGTTTCCCACTGGACTTCGAGTGGAGCACTCTGAGAAGGTTTATTTCTTCACAATCCCCGAAGGAGTGATGAAATTCCTCGACCAACATTTCCTGGGGTGAACTTGGTTTTCCTACCGCTAAATACTTGATTGTTTCTAATGGCCGTTGTTACGACACCGAAGCAGAACCCATTATAATTCTATCATAATGGGTCGTTAGTGGCCATCATCCCTCTCTCTCTGTGTCGGGGCAGTTAGTTTATCACAGTGCCTCCCACAATTGCTACACTGTACACTGCTGTGTTGTGAAACGGGCTGCATGACTCGAACAGCCCCCCCATGCTAAGCTGCAATTGTTACGGTTATCCGTGTTTGGGGTTTTCATCCCCCTGATTGGAGGGGGTAGTGGGAAGGGGGATGGGGATATTCAAAAAATGCTTGTCAAGTGTGACGGGGCTGTCAGATGGTTACAACACCTCAGCGTATGTTTTACGGGGTGCTATTTGTGGGCCTGTCCTGGGCCCATGGCTTTTCATTCACAAGGGTCAGATGGCAGCTGACACACTGTGGTGCACAAGTTTGAATATTAAGGGTCTGGGAATTTATGCTAAGCTGAGGAAGCTGCAACTGTATGCAGAACTGCACAAAGCATGCATCCTTTTTTTGCAGGAAACACATTTGTAGGCGGCAGGATGAGAAAAATTAGCGAAGAGTTGGGGCACACATCGCTTTTATATGCAATGCTTGACTCAAAGCCAAGGTGTTATGTTTCTGATCCACAAATCAATACAATATGTGCCAAAAACCACACAAGTAGATCCCCTAGGGCGTCATGTGCTGGCACATAGCATATTGGGTGGGCTGGAGGTGGTACTACTTAATATATACGGGCCTAACATAGACGAACCCAAGTTCTACATGCAGATAGCGGATATGCTTGCTATCTACCCCACTGGACTTCGAGTGGAGCACTCTGAGAAGGTTTATTTCTTCACAATCCCCGAAGGAGTGATGAAATTCCTCGACCAACATTTCCTGGGGTGAACTTGGTTTTCCTACCGCTAAATACTTGATTGTTTCTAATGGCCGTTGTTACGACACCGAATGCAGAACCCATTATAATTCTATCATAATGGGTCGTTAGTGGCCATTAACTACTACCCCCTAGTTTCGGTCCTGTAGGGCGGGGACTTTAATACCATTGTTGCTCTCAACCTGTATAGACCTGGGAACAGCTCCAAGCAGTTAAGTAGAGATGCTCAGACTATCCTGGATAGGGATGGTGGATGCCTGGAGACTATTACACCATCTGGCCCGGGGATATACATTTTATTTCGACAGTGCACAACTCACACTCTAGAATCGACTGGTGGCTGATATGTGGGACACTAATAAATCGCATAGCGGACGCAGACATACTCCCTAGAACATACTCAGACTACTCCCCAATTACCATGACACTAGCCTGGGATAATCGATAGGTTCCTAGACGCCTTTGGAGACTCAAACCTCATGCACTACTAGACCCTGTATTTAAGACCGATCTGGGGGACAGTGTGAGCGACTATTTCAATACTAACACAGGCACAGTAGACTCCCTTGCTTCCCTCTGGGATGCTTTTACAGCGTACATCCGCGGCATGGCCTTGGCCAAAGAAGCAGGGATCCTTAGGGCAATACACAGGAACATTCTGGAGTGTAGGCCTCTCTCAAACATCTTGAAACAATATATACTACGGATCCAGCCTCCGCAATTAAAGAGGCACTGGACAGCTTTAGAGAGGCTGCTGAGAGGGAGCAGACGTTCCTTGACAATCCAAGAGCTACAAGGCAATATGGCGAGGGGAACAGCTGGGCAGCCTGCTGGCTACGGTGGTGCGACATGAGGAGGGCAGGTGACACATTCCACTAATTGAGGATCCCGATGTGGCATTGGGCCACACTGAGACTGATGTGAACGAAATGTTCTGCTCCTTCTATGCTACACTTTATGCCAACAATGCACTGGGCCCTGCTATAGACACATTCCTAGATGGGCTGCCATTGTCGGAACTCTGCAATGAAATGCCCTTGACTGCCCTATGGAAGTTAGGAAGATATCATGTGCGATTGAGGCTTTGCCCTCCAGCATGGCCCCTGGGACCTGATGGATTCAGCATGGACTTTTACAGGTGTTGTAGATCCCTCCTAGCGCCCCAATTAGCTGCCCCATGGGACGAGTCCTGCACGAGAAACGAGGTGCCCCCTACACTCAAAGAGGCAGTGATAACAGTCCTTCTCAAGCCTGGTAAACCCCCCATGCACTGCGGCTCATGCCACCCCTTATCACTAATCAACCGTGATGTCAAAATATTTGCAAAGGTGCTTGCCCTTCGACTCACTCCTTATATGGTGCACCTAATACACACTGGCCAGTCCTGATTTGTTCCCGGCCGCTCTATCGCTCTTCATTTGCGACGACTATTCAACATCCTGGCCCAAATTGATCCTGGGGTACGAGCAGTGGCTGCTCTGCTGGATGAGCAAAAGGCCTTTGATTCTGTGTCCTGGCGTTTTCTCTGGGCAGTACTCTAGAAATTCAATTTTGGTACCCGCTTTATCTCATGGATACAGCTACTCTGTTGCCAGTGTCTGTACCAGTGGCCGACTCTCATGACCGTTTGATATTCACAGGGGCACTAGACAGGGCTACCCACTTCCCCACTCCTCTTTGCAGTAGTCATAGAGCCCTTAGCTGATCTGCTGCGACAAAAGCATTCACATAGGAGGATACGGCTAAATGCTACATGCATATGATGCAGGACTTTATATCAGAGACCCTGAACGGAACCTTGACCCCATTATGCGCGATGTCCTCCACTTTGGACTCCTATCCTGCCTTGGGTCAAACAGGCAAAGTCTGAACTTTTTTCCTTGACCGACGTCACTACAGCCCCGACTGACCTCATGGGGTTCGTCTGGGCTTCTACAGAGATAAAATACCTCAGGATCACGATTACGAGGCACCAAGACTTGCTATGTGAACCACAATGTGGGTCCTATTTGCAACAACCTAGACTGAAACTGCTCACATGGGCTAAGTTGCCCATTACCCTCGCAGGTAAAGTGTCTCTTCTCAAGATGATAATACTACCGAAAATACTGTACCGCTTCTTGATTGTCCCTTTATGGCCTGGAGCAGCGCTGTTCACCGAGCTTAGATCCGCGATAAACAGTTTCCTATGGCATGCTGGAGTGGTAAGACTAAAGGGGTCCACGCTTGTGAGATCATATAGTCAAGGTGGCCTAGCAGCCCCTGACTTCGAGAAATAGTGGCTGGCAGACCAGGCCCAGTACGCGGCATACTGGTTTGCAGAGGGCCCTCTACAACCACATGTGAGAATTGAGCGACATGCTGTTGGATCCAGAGACTTTCGCTGTCTGATACTACCCCCACTGTGGAAAGATCTCGGGCATCCAGCCCAGCAGCCACCACGACATTGGTATGGGACAAAATAAGGAGGTGGACCGGCAATCCCTGCCCATTTCACAGAGACCTCCCGCTTTGGAACCTCATACCGGAGTTCCCTAAGATAAACAAAACTGTTGTGGCCAAGTGGGCTGCTGACGGTTATTCTACCCTGGGCGACATATTGTGACATGGCCGGATCTACTTAAACACCCAAGTGGGCTGTCCTCCCGATGGCTGCAAAATACAGGGCTACGGCGCAAAGTTAGGATGACATGACCCGAGTTTCCCTCACAGCCCCCAGACGAACTACTACTAGCACTTGTTATGGGAAGCGTGGTACTCACCGGGGTGGTGTCTGGTTTGTATAGGCAGCTTTGGGATCGAATCAACAAACCGCTCACTAAGCTCTGAGAGGCATGGGGCAGGGGCCTATGTTTTGATATAACCGATGAAAGATAGGAGGCCATGTGTAGGCGGACTCGTGAGGTTTTCCTAAATGCAAGATTTCGCCTGATCCAATTCAAGGTACTGCACAGGTTTCACTACACCCCTGCTAGACTCCTCATCATGTCCCAGGACCACTCACCCCACTGTCCCAGATGCCACACTGACAGTGCAGCCTACATCCACATGGTCTGGGCCTGCCCCAAAATCTCTGGGTACTGGGTGAAGGTTTGTACTGCTGTATTCATGATGCTTGACCGAACTATTGACCCAAACCCAATGAACTGCCTATTGCATGTGTTCTTGCCGCTCCAAGGTAGCGGTCGTAACTTTGCTAGTCACTGTATGCTTCTTGCGTTTATCCGTTTATTGCTGTGATGGCTTAGACCTGCTAGCCCCACCATGGAACAGTGGCTCTGCAATATTACTTGGGCATCAAATACAGAGAAGCGCTAGATCATTCTGCAGCCAGCCTCTTGCATGCACCGGGACATATGGTCCGCTTTTCCGAACATACCTGCAAACAATTGCCGCTGATGAAGGGGATGACCCAGAGCCAAAGGATCCCTCCAGCCCCTCAAGGTCTCTGTAGGCAGCGGAGTGCCATTCATGATTTAATTAATTAATCTTACATCCCACAATATGATAACACAGTGTGATATTCTTGTGAAATGCAGTCATTTTTATAAACTTGCATCGCCCTGTGTAATGCTAATGATTTGATTGTCCTTGTTACCATGTCAAGCACTTAATAAAGAAAGTCTAAAACAAATGTTTGTCACAGTTATCAACATCATTAAGGTCAGCATAATTGACTTCTTAATACTCTGGTGGCAGAAGAGCAGATTGTTGGATTTCCCCGTAATGAGTGTCCTTAATGTCCGCATGAAAAGAAGCCAAGGTAGATAAAATCATATGCAAGAAGATGTTACCCTTTCCTTGCACTTTCAGTTCAAAGACCATCTCCATCAGTAACATCCAAAAGCTCCAGCTATTTATTGAGCAGACTGTCCTGGCTTCCGGCCCGGAGGGCGTTCAGATCAAACAATTCATGTCTTCTGCAAGTACCGAGGGCCAAGTTAACACTAGTGTCTCAGGGGTCTTTCCTCATTGTTGCTCTAAGGTGTTGGAATGCCCTGCCGCCAGACTGAAGAGTTTGTCAATCCCTTTCTGATTTCAAACATGGACTGAAAATTGCTCTATTCTACGGATCCTCCCTTATTTTGAACCCCTGATTCCGGCACTGGTCTCATTGTGCGCTACTTATTAATTGTTGTACGCCTTGTCTAGCGCTATTATGCCTAGGGGCTCCTTGCCTAGCGCTATACAAATAAAATATGTATATATATAAAATAAGAAGTCCTGACTGACACATCAACGTCCAGCTCAAACCGTTTAATCGAGGAACGTGACATTCAGAAGGTTAATTGTTTTCATGACGTAGGCACACAAGAAGGAATGATTTTGGGAAATGTCGTCCCTAAGGGGAATGTGAAAGGGTGGGGCATTTTCTTTAGGAGGATACCTTTATCTCAAAAACCGAAAATGTTACAGATGTGAAAATTGGTATTTAGATTCTTCTTCAAAAATAGAAAAACACGTGTTTTACCATTTTCCAAAAGTCCACTTAAGGGAGAAGGAAAAGGGGGGTGAATTATTTTGGAAGGATACCCATAACTCTCAAACCAAAGATGTTAGAAAAGTAAAACCTGTAGTGCCTAGAGGAACACGAGCTGATGAAGTAAAGGCATGCATTAAATTGTCCTATTTATGGCCCGTTATACAAAAAATGTCCCTCAAGAAGAACATGAGGGTTAATTTCAGACATGAAATAGTTTAGCAACACTAGTAATATGTTTCTGGACTCATGTTGGTATCCTGGGTTATATTGAAGCTTACCCGTGCTGGTTTACAGTAAGAAGGTAGATGGCATTTAAGTTTAATTGTCTAAATACGAAATTGGGGGTGTCCAAAGGAAGATACCGCGAGAGGAACGGTATTGCTGTCTGTGTGGAGAGCTGACTTTAGTAACAATTAAACATATTGCCATGGACTGCCACCAGAGCTTAGACAAACTGTGATACAGACATTTGATTCAATATCCTAATGGAAATATTAACTGCAATTGCCAACAGTTGTGAGACGAATTTTTGAATGGAAAATATTTTAATTTGATGTATTATGTGGTGTGTTTTTGTGAACATATTTTTCAAATTTTTTATGATATTGATATATAGGATATATTTATTACACGTATATAGGATTATGTAATTTAACAAATATGTAAAGAGTGATGGAATTCTTTTAATTATTGTATAAGGTCTTTTCTAAGACTATATATGTGCAATAAAAACAATGATTCTTTCGAGGATGATCATGGCAAAGGTCGTTCCATTTGACTATGATCACTAGATAAAGAATATCCCGGATGACACCGAAATGGCGCTAAATTTCCTTATTTTTTATGAGACGTCTTATTCTGTTTCTCAAAAGCAACAATGCATACAGGACACAGTGAATTTGTGATGTGCTAGCGTTCATTAATGTCATGATTCTTTGCTGAGAAGTGGAGGTCGATGGTGAAAAGAACTCACTTCTACCAATTTAAGTTTGTGTTATCATATCCGTGGAGGCCTTCAGGGCTTCTCAGCTCTGCACGGTATAAAGAAAATGTGCATGTGGGTTCCTGGCCAAATAGATGCTTAAGCAGGGTCAGTTGCTGACTGCTTAAGAAGGGTCAGTTGCTGACTACTTAAGCAGGCACTTGAAGGGCAGGAGAGTACTCACTCATTTCATGTTGAGGCCCAAAGGTAGCATCAAAGAAGGATTTTCCACCTGCTCAAGCACGCTTGAGTTTAGGCATTGATACCCTTGCATTTTATCAGTGGGAATGGCATCTGATGGCTTAACATTTGGAAAGGTTCCATATCTATCCTAAAGGCACTATCTACTTCCGCGTCACGTGAGCAGGCAGATTTGTGCTTCTGTTAAGTATTTTCTGTTACGTTACAAAAGTACATTCAGACCTGGTTAATTTTCAGCTGGTGAATCCAATTGTCCACTATCTGGTCTATTTATATTGCAAACCTTAGGAATTCCATGAAAGCCATTTATTTCCTCATCTCCTTTTCTTGACTTGCATTTATGATAGACATGTAATTGGTTTTAGCCAAAACCTGCTATTTTATACCACAATCAGCTTATTGCAATGAATGTGTCTGGGATTTAATGCAGATCTGGTCCCCTTCTGTCAGAGCAATTAGATCCCTTTTCTCACACTGAGCTGTCAAGATGGCTGAGCCCTTTATCTCCTGAATCTGAAGCAATACCAACACTGGTCTTTCTTTGAGGTCTAGCCATTCTCTTGATGCAACTTCTGCTGTCTCGCCACACACTGAGGGCCACACTTGACGCAAACAGGAAGGAAAACAGACCTGCTTCTTCTTTCCAAATACAACATTTCAATAAGAGCTGTTCATCAAAACTGCAACCATGCTTGATTTTAAAGAATATTTCAACAACAATATTAGCTTAGTTCACAAGCCACCATGTGATGTCAGTTTCTGTTTGACTTACATTGCATTATTTCAACTGCGACCAGATGTGGTACATACAGCCTGGTACCTCGTGCTATGTGCATGATACAATCCTCAAAACAACCAATCAATCAGTCTCTGTGATTACATTAGGGTGGAAGGTCATGTAATGCCACTTCCAGTATCACTATGGTTGCTGTAATGATGCCATCGAAGACTAGTTGTTTTGGCAAAAAAGACCAACTCGGTTTAAGAACCTTCCAATATCCCTCTATCCAGCCAACCCCTTGCCTATAGGATACTTTCTAGACCTGTCCACCTGCAAATTGGATTTCCATATAATAATGTAATTCCCCCCTTTGGATGTCGTTTGATTTCAGTTTATTGAAGGAGGAATGTGCAGTTGTCAGTGTCAAATACCTACCATTGCTCATTATCTAAAGTTGATGCTGTGTGGGAGCTTGCTGGCTTTGAGGGAGCTTGCTGGTTTTAAAGGACTCCATAACAAGTCCTTTGTGGACTTGAGGCGAGTGGGGTCAGTTAATTATCCACACAGGATTCAAAATTTTGATTTCAGAAGATTTTAACTATTTGAGGTCTTATGAGTCTACACCAATTCATCAATGTGATATTTTACTTCTAGGGGAGAGACACCTCTTTTTCTTTGATTCATGACCAGAAGGGCAAACGGGTCCACTCGGAGCACCAGCCCAGTGTTGCCAACCCTCATCACGTTAAACTGATCGGCCCAGGATGTCAATAAGGGATTATTAACAAGAAGGATTTACATTGAATTTCCCACCATAGAATGCGAAAGTAGAATGAACTATTTCTGCCAGGTCACACATGCCACAGCGCCACGTAGTAGCCATCGCTGAAAGTTCATCAGTTTTGCTCCAGGAATATGTCTTTGTGCTCCTACCAAAAGGATTTCAGACTATACTGTCCTGTTTATCCATAAAGGGTGAAACGTGCATGCATTTGTCTGCATCCATGCAAGTTGTCTGACTTGGTTTGAAAAAGCTATGTATAAAACAGTGTTACCCTTTAAGACAAAGACAATTTACTGGAGCTAGAAGTGAGAATTTGAGCAGATATGCGTACCCAAAATGCATTTGTCGGTGGCTCTGAACTGGAGGTGAGCCTCCGGTGATGGCTAATGGGTGGCGCTGAGGCATGAAAGACTTTGATGTAATGGCTTATTTTACTTTCACAATTTAAGTAAAAGGCTTTTTTTCCCTGTTTTTATAAACCACTGCAACTTTGATGGTATTTGCCCACTATACAATGAATCTTTTCTAGGAGTATACACATGCATTGCTGTCTCCAGGTTCTGCCTTTGGTTATGACCTCTGCTGGACAGATTTACTCTGTAATGACCTTCCCTAATTTTTTAGGCCCCACCACTAAGCTCACTAAAGTGGTTTGGAACCAGCATGAAAGACCTTACAAAAAAACCATTAAGCATGTCAATTATACAAGAAAGTGACATTACGTTTAGGGAGACCATAAAAAGGCTTTACAATGTATAATGGCTTTATAAGTCTTTATTTACATATTCAAGATTCAATATGTAACATTGTGCTAGCCCATGTTTTCAGAAGTTCTTTCTTAAATTTGCTAGGATTTGCTAAACACAGTCCTAAGCATGCTATTGTCTACTCTTGAATAATCCCTGGTTATCTACATTTTGCCTATATTATAAGACATATCTGTGGTAGGATCTGGCAAATGTAATAAGTACATGTCCTAAACTCTATCATTTGGCTGGCCAGCGAATACTTGCTGATCACTTGGGGCTCCCTAATCCCCCCCACAAACTCTCAATAGGACATGCAAGATCTGGGACTCCACTTGGTGCCAAGGGTACTTTTTTTAGTGTCGTTAAACAAAAAAACATCCTTTTTTTTTTTAGAGTTTGGAGGTAGGCCCTTTTTAAAACTAGAAATTCAATCTATTCTATTTTTAGTGTCACCAGGTCATACTAGAAATAGAAAACATACTGTATTTTTAGATTTTCTCTATTTCTGGCCGGGAAAGGCCCTGCGATACAAATAGATTTCAAATGATCCACACTATGGAAAATGTATTTTTTTTGGTTTCTAGAACAGGTCAGAGAGGGTTCCAGGAACTGGCAACAAAAACAAAATAAAACACTTCTATTTGCAGAGCTGTTTGGGCTTGGCAAACACACCATACTGCCTTGCCAGGCCTTGCCCTAGACACTTAAGGTAATGGGCCATGCATTAAGGCCCTGCAAGGATAGCAGTCCACCCACACATGCAGGGATATCATTCCCAAACCTTTTCCACTGGATCACTGTCCACAATTCCGGTGATTCAGATTTTGGAGAAATACACATGCCCAAGACTAGTGCATAGCCAGGTTTTTGTGTCATCTCAAAAACGAAACCTTATTGATGAAGCGCAAACCGTACGACTATTATGAATAACATAGAGCGGAAATCGATTTATGTATAAAGGTACATCATACAGCTTCATCCTCAACATAGGATATGAGGTCAATGTTCCTGTAGCCAGTCTTTGAGTCATTAATTGGCATCAGGTTGATATTTTAATGCATCCTTGATTTGACTGAAGTTTCATCACAAATTTCTTCAAGCTCACCCCACAAATATTGAAACCCATTGTAAAAGCAAAGGTTTCTTTCTTTCTTTCTTCTCGAACTCAACCTCTAGTCAAGGTGGAAGGGGATCCTACACACTAATGCACACCTATTAAAAAGACACGGCAATCCTATCACAATGAAACTTATCAGTACCTTGCAAACTCGTGTAGGAATAGGCTGATCACTAACGCTGCCCCATTCGATCTCCGATGTGTCGTGCTGATCGAGGAAGTAGCCCAGAATGTTTTTACCAGCTCTGAACTTTGGGGCTTTCCATCCAATTACCATTTCATCCTTCCCGCAGCTAAGCAGAGCAAAGTCATAGGGAGCCGACGGACAATCTGCAACAAAGAGGAAATAGTTGGACACATATTCAATGGGGACAGTGACATTTTATCCACTGCAAAGACCACTCAATTATAGTCTAAGAGCCAGGTTCATAAAGGAAAAGCTAGGAATCAACACTGAACTAATTGGTCATTTAAGCACACATTTTAAGGAATTCACAAATGCATTAAAACAAGTTGTATTTGTGCAAATTGATACTATCTTATCTGATGCATCAGGGATCACCAAAACGCATTCTTGAACCAGTTTACGAACATCTATCTGGCTGGGATGTTGTAGGATGTTGTATAGAAAGGAAATCTAGCTAGGAGTAGTGAACATTCCAGATTTCTAATTGTTTTCTGGAGCCATCACTTCCAGAGCATGGGATTTTGTTTTTTAAATCCCTATACCGGGCTTTACTGGTCTGTTGCTAACAACTGGAATTCAGTACAAGACATATTTAAAGACCATCCAATCGCTCTTCTGCCACTGACTAAAGAGGGTTCTGCTAGGGTATAGTGTACCCATGCTTGTTTCTGAATTCATATGTAAATGCTGTGGCTTAAGTGAACCTCCTTCTTGAGTCAAGGGGTATATCAGAGGACTGCAATCTTAGGCTCCCAAGATATTTTGCCAGCATAGACAATGGTGAGGGATCATGGAGTTGTAGTGTGAAACATATAGAGGCCGAAGGTTGCAGAGCCCTGGTGTGTAGGACCCATGTGCTACATTTCTAGTCCCTTCTTAGTACCCGCACTGTGTCCAAGTTTGTCTGAACAAAGAGTTTCTCTCTTGAACCCTCTCCATTGGAAATGCATGCTTCTTATATATTCAACTGCATATCCCTTATGTGCCCAAATGCTAAAAGCGCATACACCTTGAGTGTGGCCTATTGCCTATTGACTCCACATTGAATCCTTGATTAGTCCCAGTGCCCACTGTAACTAATGTCCTTCTGCACATTCTACGTAATTGCTGTGGCAAACGTGGTTGTAAGAAGAGGCCTGAGAACGTCTTAAGACAAAACAAATTGATCATGTAGTGTCAGATATATGTGATCACTGTGACGCCCTTAATTGCGACGGCCGAAAATGCCGACGCCAGTTACAGCACGGCGCAGTGATCATATCGATCACTGTGTCCGCTTCCTCCAGCCTGCATTATCTCTCCCAACCCCCCCACCCCACCCCACTTACCTTAAGGGCGGCACATGCACCCTCTGCGATCCCTGCAGCGACAGCTCTTCCCACGAACGTGGGTTAGAGCTGACGCTGCAGGGTGCTTTTCTTTTTTTTCCTTTTTTTTCTTACGTGTCCCCCGCTTTCCAAAATGGTAAGCGGGGGACACCCCTGCAACCCCCAACTCCTTTTACTGCACCCAAGTAGAGCGGGGGACACCCCTACTACCCCCGCTCTGCTTGGGTGCAGTAAATGTCGCCCTAATTTTGTGCACCTTCAAAATCACAGTGACTGCGGAGGCGCACAAATGGGGGCGACATTTTGGTACGATACCGTAGTGTCAACAACCTTTGGCTGTGGACCTAAACAATTAATTCACCAACCTCGGTAAAGGAGGTCAATTACTGATGCATTGACACAGATTCCTATATTACATGTGAAATACAAACCCGTATTTATAATTCAGTTTTCTCATATTGTAAAAAAAAGTGAAAGAAGACGGTAAGCAAAAAAGTAAGAGCCAAAGAGAAAGAAATCGCAACAATAAGAGAAAGGAAAAAAGGGTTGACGAGAAACTGGTAATACATAGTGCATCAGTGAAAGGTTTGCTATTATAACCTTTTTCGAAACTATAATTAACATTATCACAGTGAGTCCAGACAATATATTTAGTCAGTACTTATATTAGTTGTATAGATAGAAGATTTATAATAAGTACCTTATCTCAACCACCCTTGCAACTCTTGGAGATCCTCCCAGTCAGAAAGGCTTAGAGTCAAGCAGAAGTCGTTTCTAGTCATGTACCCCAGTTTTTGAAGTGTTTGCCTGTCTCCTTGATGCTGATTCCTTCCAGGAGCTAAACACTATTCTGTTTCTCAAATATGTCTACGGTTTTTGTTTCCAAACTGGTGTGGTTTATCATCATTAACGGTGTTAATTCATATATTATTATTTATTTTAAGATGACATTGTTTAATCTATTGTTTTACAATTGTCTTACACTGTTTGTACAGCACTCAAACTGCCTCTGGGCAAGTGTTGCTCTATATAACATAACTGTAACATAATAGAACATTGTAGAATCCTATACCCCCTTTTTATTGGTTATCAATACACCATTTCATTTTAAACAGGTGTGAAAGGACAATCGAAGAATGTGTGCTGCATGTTAGAGTTAGGAACTGGCGAATGTCTTAGCATAACCTGTGACCACAGAGAAGTTACCCGTAGAGCTATAGGATATGCCATACACTGCTTTCAGCATGATTACATTGGAAGCGTCTGGAATAAAAGGTTTTTACTGCCGGCCAGTATGCACAGCAACGGACTGGGTACTTGATGACACAGGGGTCTCCCTGTTTGTAGACATCAATGCACAATGACAGCTAAGAAGAGCTGATTGTTTTCTTGTATCATTTTTGTGACAATTAGGAGCATCTCTTTCATTAATAAAAAATACCCAGTTGATAATCCAATGTGATAACCTGCAGAATGACTCATTAAAGGACTGCAAATTTACTACATCACTCGACCCTTATCGAACTGCAATGGCTTGTGATTCAAGCACATATCATCTTCAAATCCTGCTTCATCGTATACAAGGCTGTTGCCCAGAAGTCCCCAAGCTACCCCACTGAGAAACTCAGCATCTCTGGAGGGCTGCAATCCACCAGAAGTAAGGACATGTGCAGACTTCAACTCTGCTAGTGCAGGAAGGAAAGAGCCGGAAGACAGGTCTTCTCTGTGAATGCCACCAGACTCTGGACCTCTTCCTCGTCAATTATAGACTCGCTACTTTGCTTCTACATTTCAGGAAGGAGATCAAGGTCATCCTCTTCAAGGATGGCAACTCCGTAGCACCTAGGTCCACACCTTTTTCAGTCCCCACTTAACCTGAGATTGAGTGAATTGCTCCCTCCTGTTTCCTCCCCTGGTTGCCTGTAGATCTCTTGATGCCAAATTGCCCACCCTTCCACTCCCTCATTGTTAGCTCTACGCTCCCATGTATCTCTGCTCCCCTCACACTGTCCTTTCCTATGGCTTTTAAAGAACCCTGTTGCTTCCCAAAGCTAGTTCTGCTCTCAATAAATTCCTCAATAATATTAATACTAATAAGAGCAATGATAATAGCAATAATTATATTGAAACTACGGTTCCGTCTGGGGCAATACTTACAAATAGCCTCGTTGACATTCAGCGGTGTAGAGGCTGGAGAACCACTACTTAATCCAGCTTCATTGACGGATTTGACACAGAACTCATACTCCTTCCCTGTTTGGAGCCCAGGGACGTTGAAGCTAGACAAGATAGGGTGATCAACATTAGCGTTGTTCATATTACAAACGTTTATCACTTACAAAACCTTGCAAAGCCATACTCAATAACAACCCAACCATAATCAGATCATCAGGGGTGTTGCTAGTTCTGGAAAAGATCTGGGCTTGCGCTAATGTCCGGATAGTCAGGATGCAGGGCTAGCTAGGTTGTAGTCCCTCAGCTTCTATCCGGGGCTACATCCAAAAGACCTGGGGCTCTAGCCCCCTTATCCCCCCAGCAACGCCTCTACAGACCATGCTATGAAGCCATAAGATGTCAAATATGATGATGGGAGCGGGAGGAGGAGGAGACACATAGCTTCACTTACTTATTATCTTTAATCGGTTTGTTGTTGACAGTCTCCCATTTTTGCTGTCCAGGCTGCCGGCAATACACATAATAACCAAGCAGGTCTTCGTCACCCTTTGCTTTATCCCAGTGGACGTCAACAGAGGTCTTCGAGTCCCTGTAAGCCAGGACATTGCCCGGTGGATCTGGTAGAGCTGAAAAAGGAATGAACTTTAACACACACATTTGTCATCATTTGCTAATGCACCCCCTCTCCTTAAATTAATAGCCACTGGTCTGAAAGTCTTCAAAATTATTTCATTAAATTGGTGGAAATAACATTGCCAATTATTTTCCTGTACAATGTTTTTACTCGAACAATTCAACAACTTCATTTTTCTTTTCTACACATATAAACATTATCTTGCATTAAGCAGTGAAAGCCCCAGATCTCCGTGTTTGCACGCCGCCTGATTACTCCCTCCTTCTCCATGCAGTGGTAGGAGTGTACCAAACAAAGTAGTTGAACTGTGGTCTGGGCAGGGGAGACGGTAGGCGGAAGCCTAGTGCAATATAAAATAAATAATAAATACTGTGTTTTTTATGTAACTAAGCTCTGATCACTCACTGTAACAAGCGCCACGATGCCTTTGGGCTGTTGCGCGCTCTACAAATATCAATGGATAAATATATAAATAACATGTGACAAGGTCTTGCGGCCGGGGCATTGCAATAGTATAAGTGGCTTGTAACTGAGGCTCCTATTACAGCTTTACACTTGCACAGGGACATGAATGGACAGATCCTCTATATAGAACAGTGAATATGGTCGCAAAAAGTAGAGGACTGGTAAACTTCGACCACTGTCCCCATGCCATTCTCCTATCGTTTTCTGTTTCCCCATTCCTTTTGATGTGGAAGCACTATTTTAAACCAGCGTTTTACCTCCCTGCACCGGCTGGCACTTAACTCCCCCGTTACCAATCCCCCCCCAGTCCCTGTGTATTCCTCTCTGATATCTTTGTCCCACACTTTTCATGGCGATGGGGCCCAACATGGCTGCCTTTTGCAGTAAGGTGTGGCGGCCATAGCCCACGTGGCTCATTTAAGAACTACTGCAAACACCATTGAATTCTTTTTATTTCTCATTCGTAACCTCTTTTTTCACTTTTTGTTATTTTCTTGTTTGCAGCTTTACATCTTGTAATAAAACGTACTTTTTTCATAGTATGTCAGATGTCATAAATTGAAGAATAATCGTGTCTGATGTTACAACAATATTGCAATACTAGTGGTGTGCTACTGCTATGATTTGAACCGCATTCTACATTCTTTGAAAGGCAGTAATGATGTGTGTAAAGTACATTGTTGCAATATTGTTATATGTCACCATTTTGAAGGAACATTTATCAGAATTAAGTGAACTTTTGGATATAAGCCAAAAGTATGAGCTTCCCTCCACTTTAAAGACTCAAAAGAGACCTATTAGGCTCAGGGGTAGCGAGGGAAGATAACACAAAAGAAAAGCTACATTTTCATGTCTTTTTAAAAAAAAAATAATGAGATTAGGTGTTGAGGTGAAGAGCACGAGAAAGTTGCCTTCATCCAGCGCAGAAGTTGCCTTCATCCAGCGCAGACGTCAGGCGTGTACCACAGAGGCGTAGCCCAGATTGTCTAACGAGAATAAAGCCCTGTTTTGCAACTTTCTGATTAGTCCTCTCCCACGCTGAATTATATGAGATGATAGGTTATTTATAGCGATTAATACCTATACCCGGACCAAGGATCGATCCTGTGTGGCTCCTGCATCTTACTTCTAAGGCGAGCACATTGCCCCTGAGCTATCCTCCTGAAACTGAATATGTTAAACGGTAATAGACATTAAGGATCACATTTCTGTTTGAAAGGTCATTACTATTACTAATAGCCACCCTAATGTGACCAGTGGAGACTTACTGTATTCATTCTGCTACATGTGTTTTTTTTATATATAAAGGTCAATTTAAAAAATAGCCTTTTAGATTTTCAGTAATGAAGGCCATTATCCACTTTTTAGAGGCAGTTTTACCTGACGAAATAGTGATTTAACTAGCCTACCTTAGAGTATTCTCTTTATATACTCGTGAATTGTCACCATAATTATCACTATTAACATGGTTCCTATTTTTCTATAGATTTAATTGCACCTTTTTATTGAATTTAAACCTTAATTTATAGGCATATTTTCTAACTCTGTTTCTTTTTGTTTATTCTTTTCCATTATGTCGGTTGTTGACATTGTATGTTTTTTTATATTGTTTCTATCAATTTTAAATTGTAATGACTTTCTTTTATACGTGTTATTGATTTTGAAAAGTTGATGTTTTCAGCTATATCAAAATAAAAAAAATAAAAAAATAAAAAAAATAAAAAAAATAGCCTTCTGCAAGAGGATCTGCCAAAAGACTGAATTTTTAAATAATGTTTATAAATGTTTATAATTGTATACTAGTATTTTGTGTTGAATGTTAACCCGATTGCAATATTGTTGTAACATCAGACAGGTTTATTCTTCAATTTATTTTTGCATTTCTTTTCTCCATTTTATTTTTTCCTTTAAATTATTTGACAGAGTATCCTGCATATGGTTAAACTTCAATAATATTTAGTTTTGCAGGTATTTCTAAACAGAAAATGCATTCTCAATATGACAACCTATAAAAATAGCTTTTAACAGATCTACCTTCAATGAACAATGTATGCTCTTTTCGTAACCCTCTGATTCTCATTCATGTTGTCAATGCAACCTATTGGCAGTACCAGTATTCAGTTCGCTAAGCCACACAATATGGAGAATCTTTTTCCCCGACAATGCCATATTCAAGCTGATCAGTATCTGTGACGCGCACTCTTACATCACTGAAACCAGCAACATAACATAACCAATGGGGCCCCTGGTATTGCTGCAGCTCAGAAGCATATGGGCCCTTGAATGGTGGGAACCCTATGCAGTCCTGGTGTACCTTACCCCTTCCTTAAAGAGTGCCTTAAGTGGCTCAGCTACTTTATTAACTTACCTATTGTTGACTTTGGAGAGATGGGATCGCTGGACAAGGAGGGTTCGCTTACTCCATATTTGTTAACAGCTCTCACTCGGAAGCAGTAGGGTTTTCCTGGCAGAAGGTCCAATGCTGTGTATCTCAGAGAGTCAACGGGTGTATCCAAATTAGCCCTTTGCCAGCGGTCACTTCCAGCAATAGACTGAAGAAGCAAAGAGAAGTTCGAGAAGAATGCAGATAACTTTCATGAGCTGGCCACACAAAGCATTTAGTTAAAAAAAGAAAAATAACTACTAAGTGAAGTGATATTCTTAGGGTGCAGTCTTTTAAAAGTCTTAAAGCACAATGAAAACTTGTATTTTACAAATCATTCAAATATGCTGAAATCTACATCAAAGGTGATCAAATAGAGGGAGGAGAGTTGGCGCTGCACAAGGGTGATATCTGGTCAAATGGGGGTTATACTTGGGCATACATTCTAAGGGGCAAACATGTTTTAGGATAACCCTACTGAAATGTCATTAATCATATTGTGGCTACAGATTTATTTATGCAAGAATGCATACACGTTTCGGGTTCTTTCATGCGAACGGTTTGGGTCTATTTGACCTAAAACATTTGTCCTAATCAAATTTGATCAAATTTATTTGACCTTTTCTTTCGGTCTAAAATGTGGGGGGAGTCCCCCGTAACCCCACCCCACTTTCCCTCAACCTAATCTATACCCTTACCCACTCTCATATTATTTTTAAATTAAATTTGACCAAAAAAAGGTCCAAAAAATTCAATCAAATATTTTAGGTCAAATGTTTTTAGGTCAATTATGCTAATACCATGCAAACAGTAAGGGGAACATAGATTATAATTCGTATGCATTTTAGTACACAGTGGGGCAAGATGATGATTTACTGGAATAGGGCGAGGCTCATCATAACCCACCAAATAGCAAACTCCAGTTGACAATCCTCAATTTCCAAGACATGGGTAGCATGTGCACCCTTCCCAAGAAGATTCCTTGTGGATGTGCTGAAAAGTGGGCAGGATTTCATGATCCCGTGAACCAAGGAGCCAAGCTTCGCCAAGAAAGCAGGCATGGGCATGAACACAATTACATGTGTCCGGTATTGTCTCAGTAGTTGAGTTTAGCGATCAAGTTGTCATTGCGTCTCTCACCTTCTCGATGTAGTACGTCAGTGGTTCCTTGCCTCTTGGATCAGGCTCATCCCAAGCAAGGACAACATAGTCTTCACTGATTTCCTTTGCATGGACGTTTGTTGGCGGAAAAGGAATTCTAATGTCACCTGCGAAAAGTCACAATGCAATGTATGTATTCTGTTAAAACATGTTGTGGGCACTTGCACAGAACAATCAGGCTTCCTATATATTTTCTTCTGAACACATTTAAACATTGCTTGTTATTCTCTAAGAAATCAGAAATTAAGGCGTGTACACTCATTGTGAACTCGGAGAAAAAAGCTTTTTGATTTACAGTACACCCTAACAAAAGGAATTTTAGAATTAAATAGCTTTTACTTAAGATATAGTTTTCTTTTTAATGAGTACGTTAATGGAAAAAAACATCAATACTAGTGCCGAATATGATTTAAAATGTTAAATATTGGGTTAGAAGGATATTTACTACCGCAAGACATCATGTCCTTCATTTCTCAGAGAGTTTACGCTAGTGTGTTGGGTAGAGGAACAGTTAGGTCTGCATAACAACAGAGAACAAGAGACATGTGCTTGCTGCAGTAGATGCCATGAGACAAGCCAATGACAGTGCTCTACATTGCCTTCTGATCACCAACCTGGCAGCGATGAGCCTTTCACTGTGGTTCGGGTGGCTCAGGATTGGCATAACATTGCATGTTTTGTGGTCAGACAAATGTTTCTCACATTCAGCCATACATTCATTCTATTAATTTTACTAATCAAGCATTTTCTTTCTGACACCAAATACAAATCTTCCTAGAATATTTCTATAAAATCCAATTGGTTGGTTGTTCTTGGTGGGCATAATGGTGAACACATGGATAGTCCATGTTGCCTTTCTGGACGGACCAAACTAAATCTCATGCTAGGGACTTGGCGGACGTGTGAGTTCTGCATGGTATGGCCAAGTCTGACACAAACTCTGCTGAACTCATCCAATCTCACCCAAACCCTCTCCTTTTAGTTACACAACATGGCATTATATGTGCTGCACACTCACTTATAGACACTTAATGTAATCTCCTGCCTCCACCAACTCTGGGATGTTCTTATCTCCAGTAGTCGCTGCCTGACAACAGATATCAAGCATGTGCATGTCATGCAAGGTGGTCACTGGGATTCGCTTCTCCTTTGCCCCACACACGCATAGTATATGTGTGGCACACTCAGTTATAGACACTTAATCTAATCTCCTGCCTCCACCAACTCTGGGATGTTCTTATCTCCAGTAGTCACTGCCTGACAACAACAAATATCAGCATGTGCATGCAATGCAAGGTGGTCACTGGGATTCGCTTCTCCTTTGCCCCACACACGCATAGTATATGTGTGGCACACTCAGTTATAGACACTTAATGTAATCTCCTGCCTCCACCAACTCTGGGATGTTCTTATTTCCAGTAGTCGCTGCCTGACAACAGATATCAAGCCTGTGCCTGCCATGCAAGGTGGTCACTGTGATTCACTTCTCCTTTGCCCCACACACGCATAGTATATGTGTGGTACACTTGGTTATAGACACTTAATGTAATCTCCTGCCTCCACCAACTCTAGGATGTTCTTATCTCCAGTAGTCGCTGCCTGACAACAGATATCAAGCCTGTGCCTGCCATGCAAGGTGGTCACTGGGATTCGCTTCTCCTTTGCCCGACCACATGCATAATATATTTGTGGCACACTCAGTCATGGACACTTAATGTAATCTCCTTCTTACGCCAACTCTGGGATGTTATCTGTAGTAGTCAATGCCTGACAACAACAAATATCAAGCATGTGCATGCCATGCAAGGTGGGTCACCTGGACTTTCTTCTCCTTTGCACACTCAGTTATAGACACTTAATGTAATCTCCTGCTTATGCCTGCCAATTCTGGGATGTTCTTATCTCTTGTAGTCGCTGCCTGACAACAGATATCAAGCATGTGCATGCTATGCAAGGTGGTCACTGGGATTCGCTTCTCCTTTGCCCCACACACGCATAGTATATTTGTGGCACACTCAGTTATAGACACTTAATGTAATCTCCTTCTTACGCCAACTCTGGGATATTTTGATCTCTAGTAGTCAATGCCTGACAACAACAAATATCAAGCATGTGCATGCCATGCAAGGTGGGTCACCTGGACCTTCTTCTCCTTTGCACCACACTCACATAGTATATGTGTGACACACTCAGTTATAGACACTTAATGTAATCGCCTGCTTACGACAACTCTGGGATGTTCTTATCTCTAGTAGTCACAGTCTGTCAACAAATATCAGGCATGTGCATGCCAAGCAAGGTGGGTCACCTGGACGTTCTTCTCCTTTGCACCACCCACACATAGTATATGTGTGGCACACTCAGTTATAGACACTTAAGGTAATCTCCTGCTTATGCCAATTCTGGGATGTTCATATCTCTTGTAGTTGCTGCCTGACAACAAATATCAAGCATGTGCATAGCATACAAGGTAGGTGACTGGGATTCTCTTCTCCTTTGCCCCCCACATGCATAGTATATTTGTGGCACACTCAGTTATGGACACTTAATGTAATGTCCTTCTTACGCCAACTCTGGGATGTTCTTATCTCTAGTAGTCAATGCCTGACAACAACAAATATCAAGCATGTGCATGCCATGCAAGGTGGGTCACCTGGACTTTCTTCTCCTTTGCACCACCCACACATAGTATATGTGTGGCACACTCAGTTATAGACACTTAATGTAATCGCCTGATTATGCCAATTCTGGGATGTTCTTATCTCTTGTAGTCGCTGCCTGACAATAAATATCACGCATGTTCATGCCATGCAAGGTAGGTGACTGGGATTCGCTTCTCCTTTGCCCCCCACACGCATAGTATATTTGTGGCACACTCAGTTATGGACACTTAATTCAATCTCCTTCTTACGCCAACTCTGGGATGTTTTGATCTCTAGTAGTCAATGCCTGACAACAACAAATATCAAGCATGTGCATGCCATGCAAGGTAGGTGACTGGGATTCTCTTCTTCTTTGAATCCTCACGCATAGTATATGCGTGACACACTCAGTTACAGCCGCTTTACCTATTCGAATTTCCTACTGGTCCCACAACCGTATCCCTTTTCAGTGCTATAAATCCATCTCAACTACATCTTATTCCAAAGTTTGACCTCCCAGTTAACTCCGTGAGCAGCATCCTGCCTGCGCTTCTTCCTCTGTGGGGGGTACTTCAGCCTTGAGAGCTGCCTGTGTTGGGTTTATTTTTTATTTGACCTTTTTATTTTTCATTTATTTCAGCGCACAATTCCCATTGGCATCTAGGCACTAGTTACAGAAAGTGCCTAGAACACTGGAGAAGTGCAAGAGTACTCATATTGGTTACCGACAGAATAGGTGAGTCTATACAAACTAGCAGCACCTCACCTCATTGTGTGGAGGCTGCATCAAGTGTAGAGGTACACATAGGTCAGAAGCAACATAGTATGGATGCACAGATTGAGAAAGCCTCACCTTGTGGTGCCGGGGGCTGCACAAATATCCATGGTCAAGTAGGTAAAATACAATATTGGGCCGTCTCACCTCATGGTGAAAGGGGGTACGCAAATATGCAGGGTGTGTGGGAGCGAGGGGCCAATGGGCCCTTCGCTGTCATCACTTCTCAGTACAAGACTTGGACCAAGTGCCTCTAGTGGTGGGTACGCCCCTCGCCCTTATGCGATGTTAACTTTCGGTTACATTCGCGTAGATGGGACCACCAAGAGGACACAGGGCATCCATTTTTTGTACCCCCTTTCGACTCCATCTTGGTAACCAGGCCTCACTGCGATAGTACAAAATGCATCTCTCCCTTTTGCCCGCCGCAGTAGCCCGGAGCACATGGCCCCCACCCTCGTCCCCACTCCAACTGGAAAACTCAGCAGCTCCATTCTCGCGCTGAGGCCGGAGCTGCTTGCAACAAATAATAAATGTAACACATCCTTTTTCCTCTGAGATCACTGTCCTGCATGTGAACCAACATGAGCCGAAACATGTCTGGGGTTGCTTGGTTTTCTGTGCAGAGGGGACCTGGCCTAGCAGTTCAGGCTGGGCTGCTACCTTCGGTGGCGGCAGCTGCTGACTGATGTGCACATGGCTGGTCCCCTTTTGCAATGGCGCAGACGGGCTAAAAAACGGTGGTGTGGAAGGTTGCCCAGAGCAATTGCCAGTGGTTTAGATTCATTCAAAACCTTCCACCCATCACTTTTGTGGTCAGTTTGTTTCTCCTTGTAGGAGAGGGTATGCCCAGACGTGGGTCCCTTGCTCGCTGTGCCACAGGGAACCAGGCTACACCTCACTGAGGAGGTCCAACAAGGCCGAAACATGTCTGGGGTTGCTTGGTTTTCTGTGCAGAGGGGACCTGGCCTAGCAGTTCGGGCTGGGCTGCTACCTTCGGTGGCGGCAGCTGCTGACTGATTTGCACATGGCTGGTCCCCTTTTGTAATGACGCAGACGGGCTAAAAAAACGGTGGTGTGGAAGGTTGCACAGAGCAATTGCCAGTGGTTTAGATTCATTCGAAACCTTCCACCCATCACATTTGTGGTCAACCAACATAACCCTGTGGCCTTGCAAGGCATTCCTTTCATGTGCCAGACTGCCAACCATGCTATGAAGCCCACCCAACAGACCCCCAACTAACATTAGACCCCTGTTGCAATATATCGTGCCCAATACTAACAAGTGCCACATACCTGAGATTCTTGTGAGACTAACCCTATATTTCAATGACAGTATTATAGTGGTCAAGGCCCCTAAACCTGTGACATGTATAACCCAAATGTTGTAGAAGATATAAACTCTTGAGTGATTTGTATAACGACATGATACACTACTGAGAGTCTTTTGATCAACTATTATTTAGTGCATGCATTACTCAGAATGTATTTTCTTAGCTTAGATAGTGACCACCGTGTTTCACAGTGACCTGACCTTCACCCATCCGGAGCACAGATGTCTGACATCAATCCTCCCGCCAACCAAGCAACCGACCCGGAGGAAGAGATGATGCCCACACCTAAGACACCAGCCCGGCTGCCCAATCTAGGTCCAACGTAGCCTCATATGTTAAAGATGTCAATGTACTATATAAATGTGTTGTAACCTTGAAGTGGTGAGAGCGCTCTCAGAGATCTAGATAAACTTTTTCTTGAACTCTCGCAGCCTGCTCTTTTGTGCCTTATTCCCTGCCCAGGGAGTGTCTGTTTTATTCATTTCACACATGTAAGTCAGGGAGGGCACAAACATTTGGTGACCCTGACGTGATCGGAAAGGTGCCTCAAGGCTGGTGCCGAGCAGCGAGATCCGGAATACCCCCATCAAAACCATCGCCTCCACGGCTGACCAGCCTGTGCGCAACTACGAAGAAGGGTCAAGGGTTCACGGTTGATGAATACCCGACTGAAAAGCTGCTCGCCGAGGCGGGCCACGGCTTGGTTGGGTGCGTGCCTGACTGGGGTCGGACTGCGAATGGCGAACCTCGGGTCACCTGACTGAAGACGTGAGTGCCGGTTGTGAAGGTTACGAAGGAAAGGTAAGGGGGAAATAGGGGAGACAGGTGGTAACGGGTAATAGGGAAGAGTAGGGCCTGGGTGAGTGATGATGAGGCTATTCTGATCTATCCTTTATATGGCCATTAGGTTTGTGTAAGAAGTGAAGAGAAAAAAGAGAAGTGGTATCCTAGCCCGAACGGGGTAGAAGGCGGCGCCGCGTAGCATTGTCTCGTCCAGTGCAGAATGAATAAGTGAAGATAGAGAGAAAATAGTAGGAGTCTCGTATATTTAGTAGACTCAGAGTAGTTACTTAGAACATTCTTTTTCTGGGTACGAAAGGATTCTTGGAAAAGAGTAAGAGGGTGTAAGAGGTGGGCACTGAATGAGAAGAGTAGGCAAAACCGGAAAGGGGGTGGAAAAAAAGAGCAACAAGGAGAAAACGCGCACAGGTAGTGCATGTACATGATAAGTGTTATCTGTGCTTTTGTATTCTGTCTATTGTTTCGTCAAGGATATCCAAGTATTGTGATTAATTTGTGGTTAAAATGGCAAAATATGCAACAATGAACTGTTGAATTTGAACATGCAATAACTATAAGGTTAACGTTGAAAAGTGATTGGCATATTTATCTTGAGAGATATATGTACATACAAATTACAAGTAATTGAGAGGACCTGTGGTGTACTACCCAACTAGTGAAGAAGTGATCAAGGGGAAAGGGAGGTCGAAAGGTAAGTACAGACAAAGGGAGGAAAGGAAACACATCGTCATGGGGGAAATAACACCACTAGCACACATTTGTCAGCATCTTCCGTTATACAGTGAGAAAATACAAAAATACCACGACCAATGGTTGACAGAGATAAAAGGGGACAGTGTGACGCCAATTTGGCCAGAAGGTGGGTCATTCGACAAAAGAGTATTAGATTTAGTATCCACACACTTGTTAGCAAGGTATACGGGGAAACAACTGCAAAACAGAAGGGAAGTACTAGACTTGTGGCAAATGTTTGAAGAAGTTACGCCTACCGCAGAGGTAAATAAAGCAAGAACGAACGAAACACAAAAAACGCAGGAAGAGGTAAGCGGAACGCCAAAGGGCGAGTGCACCACCACTACAGCTGAAGGCGATACAACTAAAATATATCCTTTAATATCAAGACCAGCAGTAGGATATAGTGAGACCCTGCACATACCAACATGTCCCACTCCCACACCCACAACCGGAGCAGTTGCTACAGCACCACCACCCTATGATAAAGGAGGTTTGTATGGCCCAACAAGCGCATCCCCCGTGAATTTTGCACACTTCACTGGAGAATTAGACCGCCAGCTAGCGCATGCACAGATGGAAATAACACAGATAAGAGCATTGTACGATAGGGGCCAAATGCTGCCAGGGGGATGAGAGGTGCCACCATTATCCATAGAGCATCTAACGCCAACATTGAGCCCAGCAGTGGCGCAAGCGATCTCAGAGCCAGCGTGGTCAGTATCATCACAAGGAACACGCATACCACAAGGGCAAGAGAAAGAGTGGCGGTCAGGGGAATTCCTGTTCCATCTAAGTGACAAACCCGTGAGGATTATACGCCCACCCACCCCAGACAGTGAGAGAGGAGAAGGATGTGAAAGGAACAATGAGCAAGAATCAGAACTAGAAGAGGTGTGGAGTGACTTAGACGAATATGAAGAGGCAGCTGCCGAGACCGGGTCCCCACTGCCAAATCGCTGGTACCCAGATACACCATCGCCACCACTATGGCAGGGTAGACTAAGACAGTGAGGGGGAAATATGATGGTAAGTAAAATAAAGAAAGGTGCGGTAAGTAAGGTAGGGAAGAAACACAAGTTACAAATGCCATTGATACATAAAGGAGCAGGTAGGCCACATTACATTCCATGGGCTCAAATGGATAAAAACAACTTGCTAAAGGTCCTCCCCCAACTGTCGGGAGGGGCTGGGAAATGGATACACGCCTTTGAGAAAAACACAGCAGGAGTGCCGCTAGTGATAGGGGATGTGAAGAGCTTATTAGTGTCAGCAATTGGTGACCAAGCAGACGCAGTGTGGGAGAAGGCCGGATTCCCCAGAGTAACGATGAGTTGTGACCGCCACAATGGTTCGGCGTTCAATAATGTTCGAGCACAAGTATGGGATGCATTGAGGCGCACATTTCCAGATATTCCAGATTTACATTTAGTGATGCAGTGCACAAGGGAGGAGAACAAGGAATCTACGCAATTCATACTGTAGGTGCAGGAGTTATGGAGAAGCGAAACTGGCACGGCGTGGAACCAGTCCACCGCCTTGTTTTATTTTATCATCAAAAAGGGGCTCCCGAAGGAGGTGCAGAAGGCCTTGGACAAAATAGCTGGGATAGAAGCCAAGGGCTGGCCTGAAATACAGAGTATAATTGTACACCACTGCAGGAGGATCAAAGAGAGAGAAAAGGAGATAGCACAAAAAAGGTTGGCAGACAAAGCGAAGCTGGTACAGAACAAATTAGTGAAGGTCGCCGCCGTCAACGCCAGCACAACCACAGACCGAGAAAACGAGGGGGACGAAGGAACGGGAAACAGACCAGCAACAATAGCAGCGTTGCTGGCCACAGGAGGACAAGGGCAGTGGAACGGAGAAGAGAAATACGGTGGACAACAGTGGCAGGAAAGACCAGCAAGAGGAAGAGGTGGGTACCGTGGCCAGAGAGGGGGGTTTGGAGGTATGGGAAATAGGGGATTTGGCGGCCAGGGAATGAGAGGCGGACCACGAGGGTCATGCTGGAATTGTGGGAGATGGGGACACTACTCTAGAGATTGTAGAATGCGGCCTTCAGGGTATTTCTAGGGGCAACAGCCCATGGAGAATGAACAAGGTTGGGGGTGCCCACACCCAGGTAGCCCCTATGGACTACCGATGGGAAGTGGAAGACAACAAAACCATGCTATAACGAACCTCAGGTGCAGCAAGGACAGCAACCACCACCACAACCTATGGCAAGGCAAAATGCAGTGGGAAGCGCAAATAATAATTGCTATGCCACATCTGCGAACGGTGCACCCGCACCATACCGTGGCATGACCATGATTGGAGACAGTGTCTTCTCAGTGCCTGGGCAAGAAAGACATTCAGATTAGGACAGCCCACAGGGAACACTTGCGTGTCCAGTCCTATCCACCACCCTATGTGCAGAGGAGGAACCACTATTGGGGGCAGAGATAGGAAATAAGCAGTTTATCTTTATGGTAGACTCAGGAGCGGAGAAATCATGTCTTATGGAAGGGCGTTTTCCGCTCTCAGGCCGGGATTTAGAGACACAGGGGTTCTCAGGGGCTATTTAAAAGTTCCTTACACTAAAGATCTTGATATAACGGTGGGGGGAAAAACCGTGCGTACACCCTTACTGTATCACAAAGACACACCAATAAATTTGCTGGGTAGAGATTTGTTAAACAAATTAAATATGACGATCTTGTTTACAGAACGAGGAATAGTGTGTTCAACACAAGGAGTATGCCCAGTAAGAGCCATGTTGATGATCAGCACAGTAATGAACGAAGTTTCAAAAAAAATAAATGTTAGTGATTGATTTTGTTTTTGATGCTTACGCATCTTTACAAAATTATATGGCAAATCCAATTTCCATCGTTACATCATATTTACAGAGATTTTAAAATTCAAATATATACATACGACATACATACAAATGAAATAAAATGACAATCATTGCAAACATTTTCCTTCCAACAAAAGAAATAAGAATACGTCACTTACAAACAATTCCATAACAGAAGGAATAGTAATACTTTCATCAAAGCAAATGGAAGCAAAACATAACAGATTACATTATTCTAACAGCAGACGCTCTAATTACATAGATAGAGCTGTCTCAATGATTTTCACCAAACAAACTGTCGCAATGATTATGGAATTACATGAACCCCACATGCATCTTGCCCAAATTAATTCCCACCCATATTCAGTGTGTGTCGAGTTAAAAGAATTGATAGTTTTTAATCTTTCAACTTCAAAAAAGTGGCATGACAGAAAGAGATGTTTTAAAGTTACTATACAAGCAACATTGTTGCAGAATCTGCAGGTGATATCATATGAATCGTTAGAGTTGCTAAACCAATACTTGGTTCTAGCTTTCGTATGTAATAAGTCTAGACGAAAGCGCAAATATAGTGTCCGAATTTCCACACTAGGACAAAGCGTGAGGTATTGCAAGCGAGGTATTTGCTTATGTCTGAATAGTGCATATTCTATAAATGAGCAATAGGAAGCAATTTGTGAAGATGTTGCAGCCCAATCATTCAAAAAAAGGCGTTTATGTGCTAAGCTTAGTTTAAATTGCAGATCTTCTGGAAGAATATTAATACCAGAAAGTATAGTAAGTATACGCTTGTTTAGACTTGCAATAGATGTGGGATGGGATTCTCTCAACATGTTGAGAAAGTCCTCATAAAAATAATTTGTTAAAGGAAAACGCATCTTTACATATAAGTTCAGAATACGCCAATTATGTCGCGAGGCCAAGGAGTGTAAGCCAAGTTCATGGCGAAGAATGGCATTTGGCACATATGTTGGCAGGCCAAGGGTGGCTTTCCAAAGCTTGGCATGTAATTTGTTGAGAAAGGTAGATAGTTCAAGAAGTCATAAATCAAGTCCATATAGGATGATTGCTTCTACCTTTTTAGATTAAAATTCAAATAGAGGCAATAGGGAGAACTTACAATATTTCCGAAAGATCATTTTCATTTGGCTTTGGAGAGGTAATACTTTTTCAATTAAGGCCTTTTGCCAAAAGGAAGCGGAAGAGTTGTTTGCCAAATTATAGCCTAAATTGGTAGTCTGTTTTACAAGCTGAAGATATTGGGAATCAATATGCCAGCGAAATTTACGTATCCGAGTCTTAGAGGATAGCACCAAAATAGTCGATTTTGATGAATTAATAGCAAGATTGTTTTCTGCACAAAAATGATGAAAGGATTCTAATTTGTTCTGGAGACCTGAATGAGTACTGTCAAATAGGAGCACATCATCAGCGTAAGCCAGCCATGATAGTTGTAACTTACCAAGACGGACTACGTTAGATTTAGAAGAGTCCCATATACCTTCAATGTCAGATAGATATAAATTGAACAGAACTGCAGCCAGATTTCAGCCCTGTTTCACGCCAATTGCTGTAGGAATTGGCTCAGTCACTAATCCATTGTTCGAAATGAGTACTCTGAATGAAGTGTTGTGATGTAGTAGTGCAATAAGCGCCACTAAAGATGGAGAAAAGTTGTACTTTAACATTTTATCCCAGAGTCTACTTCGAATTACACAGTCGAAAGCAGATGAAAGATCCAAAGAGGCTATGAAGATAGGGCCATGAGCAGGGCGATGTGACGCAGCTATTAGATGAGCAAGAATAGTTGCGTTAAGTTGGGTCCCAATGTTTTTTCAAAAGCCTTCCTGGACTTTATTGAGTATTCGATTTTCCGCAATATGGTTTTCAACTTCCTTTAGTAGAAGTAGTGCAAAGATTTTGGCCGCAACATCAATGAGAGCAATAGGCCTAAAATGTAAAGGATTATTCAAAGGCCCTTTTTTGTGAAGCAGAATAATAATCGAGCTGCCCCAAGATGGAGGGAGACATTTGTCACTGAAAATTGATTGAAAAATCCTCAGAAACACAGTAGCCCAGAATCGCGGGTCATCTTTAACGACACAAGGAGGGAAGACCAAAAGGCCCTGCGCACTTTGAGGATTTTAATTTTGTAATTGCGCAGAGGATCTCTTCTATGGACCATGGACAGAAAGATGGAATGTGTGTGACTAGATCAATAATGTCATGTTGTTTAAATCTAGGAGGAAGGAAGCATTTTTGTTCAAAGAAAACAAACCATGAAATACCATCTATTGCTGATTCCAACTGGGTCACAGGACATTTGTTCACCGCCCTAAGTATTTTCAATATATCACAAATGTTGTGATTGCAGATTAATCTTACCATGTTCTGATTAGCTATTAAGTGAAATGCAACACAAGCAGCTTTTATACCGTTCTTATGTTTGCGTTGCAAATTTTTTTTCACTGCATAATAGGTTATAGTATCCATATAATGGAAATTACTCCTCAATTCTCTAAGTTCGTGGCTTCTTTTTGTTTTTAATTTAGCAAGTGTGTTCGAAAGAAGCAGAGAAGGGTGTGTTGTGTTCTGCTGTTTAAAATTAGATTCTGCAATCGTCTCAAGATGAGTCTGTATCATTTGTAGATTCCGCGAGAGAATGATCTGAGAGGAAATGTCGTCAACATTGGAATCAGGCCACCAGTCCCGATTGACTAAAAATGTGAAGCGACGACATGTTGAAATATTCCATCGAATGGAGAGAAGTGGTTTATCTATCTGAACGATAGACAACGCACGTATCTTAGCAAAGGAATTTGTTGCTACAGTCATACTACTAGAAAGAATGGCATGATCACCATAAGATGTGAACGAGTCGGTGATTGGGGATAGTATGCCCGATAAACATTTAGAGGCAACTATATAATCAATGGTAGAACCAACATTTCCACTTTTCCATGTTAGAAAGGACTTTAAGCATTGTGATTTAATTACATAAAGATCCCAACAAGAATAAAAGTGAACCCATCTTGCTCCGTTTGCATAGGCACTCTTAAAATGTTTAGAGGATTCCTCAGGCGAGGAAGCGTTCACAGATGCATATAGATAAGCATTGAAATCGCCACATATTAGTAACTCTGCTCCGGGTTGTTTGCAAGTGATGTCCATTATAGTATCATTTAGAATGTTAATTGCTTCATCAATTGAAAGGGTAGACGGATTCCAATAAAGTGAAATCAATACCACATTTTTGAGGCCACAAATATTGATATTGACATCAATTAATAGAAACAATTGGGTAGACAGACTATAATTTATAGCAAAGATGATTATTGAGTAGTATTGTGATGCCACCGGCAGGCCGCCCAGATAGCGGTTGAAAAGCAGCATTATCAAAGGCTGTAAAGCCGTCAAATTGAAATTCATTGCAGCACATGGGTTCTTGCAGGAATAAAATAGAAGGCAGCCTTTCCATATTCCTATAAGCAAATCAAGTTTAAAGGTTATTAAAGCCACAACAGTTCCAAGATTGAATAATCAACTTTTTACATTATAGATTCGTAATGGGGACAGGATTTACAGACAATTGTTGTGAAGGGGATTTTGAGGTGGGCAAAATTCCCAGACGACCATTCAGTGCAGAAGTAAGGGAAGCTAATTGTGTTAGAATTTTTGCATTCTCAGATTGGTCAGAGGGATCACTAGAATTGCCCTTAAGATCCTTAAGCAACAAAGGAGGTTTAAATTCTAAAAAATTCAATGCCTTTTCAAAGGATGAGAAGGCCTGCAATTCCAACCCTAGAGAAAACAAATCAAATGTATGCTCCCAAATTAATTTCGCTATAATTGGGGACAAAACCTTGCAGAGCATATGATTGTTATTAATCAACGGTAAATTATCCAGTCCACATCTTGTGAAATCAGATTACGCAGAGAGGGAATTTTATATAGTGTATTCATCAAAAATGCACGGTTAATTGGTGCTACACCATTGGTTTGGGGATTGCTGGACCATCCAATAAGAGTTTGCGTTTCGTCAGAGATGTCGTCAAAGGCAACAAACTTTTTATTGGTTACCACCAGGGGAAGAGAAGATGAGCTTATTGGAACGGTCTTCGCATGAGCCCCATTTATTTCATTTTGGAGCAATGAAGCGTGGGCATTGACAGAAGAAGGTGTACAAGTACTGTACAGTGGTTGGGCAAGCTGTCCATTGATTCCACACTCTATAGATGTAACATTTGTGAGCTTGCGCATGGAAGCAGAGTTTGAGGTATCATATTAAGCACCTGTGATGATTGAGGTTTCATCGGTGGTGGATCCGGACAAGATTGGTGAATCAACGCCTGAACGACCATAGGAACAGGTACAATAGATTCAATCGCGCCGTTGATGGAATTACTTTTAACACCAGAACATGATGTTTTTTTGTTCTCTATGAGAGGAAAGAAAGTGCTCATGTTTGCTTGTATCAAGGAACTGGAAGAAGCGAGCTCCTCACTACGGGAAGAGCTTACAGGTGCACTTTTATCTTCCATTACACTCTCTGCAATTGGTTTGAGGAGGGAGATGGATGCACCTTTCTTCCCTCCTTCAAGTACTTTTTTTGAGGATTTTAGTTGAAGTCCAAGTTGACTTTCTTTGTTTAGTTGACTAAAATTAAGAGGAAGTCTTCATTCCTTACTAGAGAGGCATTCAGTGAGGCATTTCCTATATCAGAATTTGTGACTGAGCTTTGCAAGGAGGAGCCTGCAATGATGCTATTAGAAGAACATTTTTTTTTCATATTCATTTTGTTTCTACGTTTTACCGCTCTCTGATGAGCTTTTTTCATTCTGCGAGACGGATGATAGATCTTATTAGATAAATCCGTAGATTCGGACATCTCAATGGATGCAACCTCATCCAGTACGTTCGTAAGAGCTGATGGACTATCAGGAGAGGTGCCAGCAGTATCAGAAGCTTGAGGTACAATATCATTTTGGAGCAAGTCCGCAGAAAATAGATTCGATTTAAAGAGAATTTGTTCAATTTGCAAAATTCTTTCTTGTTGTAGTTTTGCTGTTTCTATTGAATCTATTTTAGGAAGCAGAGGAACTGCAGGCTCCGCTGTGCAGTGCTTAGCAACTGCCATTGCAAATGACATGGGAGTACCATTTAACAAAGGAGTAGCATCGGTAGTTTGGGTGCTTTGGGAGATCATAGCATGCAAGGGCAGGAGAGAAGGCAGGCTCTTACAATCTCAGCCGTGCGCTCCGGACATGTTGCATGGAAATTATGACAAGCTTCTTGAACTAGCATGAACCCTTCAATTTTTGAGAGTTTAGTAGAGTTAGTTAGAATACAATCTTTCATGTCTTTTAAGAGTAAATGAGTAAATTCATGTCCTTTATCCAAAAGGTTTAATATGCGTGTAAGAACTGGGAAAGAGTGTAAATCTTGTTCTAACACGTGAGAGGAATTCTCATCATGGGGGATTGAGGACATTTGAGAGTGTGGAGAAATTGGAACAGAAGCAACTTCCTGAGGATGCTATTTTATAGGAGATTCATGAAAAAAGGGATCATCAAGTTGTGATTTCCTATCTGGGAGGAATTTGCTTGACGGAGAGCTACCCATTTTGCTTGGCGCAAAGAAGGTATTGACAAGTTTTGGGAAAGTGGTTGGATTTGTAAGCGAGGGTAGGGAGGGGAAAGAAGTGGGGTGAAAGTGAACCTGTTCACGGAGCCCACAAGATGCAGTAACAGGGGTGGAAGGGCCCAAGGAGAGGCTTATGTGCCTCTCTAAGGCCGCAATTATGCCAGGTGCCAGCATCGAGGTGTCAGACAGGGGAATGAAGGGCTTAACCAACTCCTCTGAAAGAACATCTGAAGTGATATCAGAATCATTGGCAGTTTTTAGGGTGAAGGGTATATTCACGTCTATTGCCGCACTTGCATTAGACAATTTTGTATCATTAGCAGTTCAAGGGGAGTATGAGACAGAGGGATCACTTCAGGACTTGGGATAGGATCTGACTGTAAGGATACTGAAAGGAACAATTTCTGACCAGAGACTAGAGAATGCATGTCTTCCATTTTCTGTTTAGGCATCTTTTTAATCAATGAAGATTTTACAGACTCTCGAAGGCGCTTACCGTTCCTTAGAGTAGATATGGATGAATCCATGAAACAGAATTTTTATGTTATAACTAGTAGTTGAGCACAAAGTGCGCTGAAAAATCACACCAGTATAGTGAGCGTCCAAAGAGCGTCCAAAGAGTGCCAATGCTCCGCCAGAAGCAAAGGGAAAACAGAGCCTGTGCACAACCGAACAAACTTTATCTACTGAGCACCCGAGCGCCGCGCACCGCGAACAGCAGACAGTGCTTAGCTGGTGCTTCGTGGTGCGCGGGTGCGCCTGGCTGTAACTACTTAAAGGAGAGCGGAGGGCGTCACTCGGCAAGGGAGGCGGAGCATCCGCTAACAGGAAATACCTTCAAGAAAATGAGAAAGAAGGCCGGTTAAACACACAAAGTGCCCAAGCAGTTTGAAACAACCACACACTACACAACCACAGTTGGACAACCTCAGGGAACAACGTCAGTGGGCTTTGATAAAAGCAACACGCGAGGCACACAATAACCTAAACAAAGTCAGGCAGTGTGGTGTCACGGACTAAGACGTCCTCCACGCGAAAAATCAACGGAAGAGCACCAGGGCTGCTCCAGCGAGTAAAGGCTGCAGGGCGGCGTCGGCAGCAGAAAATCCAAGGGGGTGAGTGGCAGTAGACAGTAGACAGCAAACAGTGCTTAGCTGGGTCAATGAACGAAGTTGTGGTGCGAGGAATACCAATTGATATAAGCATGTTTATTTATGGTATCAAGGTGTTAGCACGAGTGGTGCCAGAGATAACGAGAAAAGAATGGAGAATGTATCAGATTTTATATTCCGCCCAATTGCACACACAGACATTGTGCCAGGCTCGATAATGTCTATAGAGGCTGTTCAAGTATCCAGAAAACGTATTGTGGTCATAGGACTGGACGCGCATGGGTGCGAGTGGAGGACTGTGTTATGCATAGACCCAAACAAAATGCTACGAGATATAACAGACGAGGAATTATTCACTGATGGTGAGAATGATGGAGAAATGATAATGGAAATAAGCATACCGTGTGATATTATGATCCAGTACAGAGAGGTAGATAACCCTCTGATGGCTAGCATTAAGGCCCCACTGACTATATTTGAGGAAGACATGGCAAAAGTAGCACATGAAATTTGGACCACCGGGCCCTACAATGTAGGGCTCCTGCATGAGGTGACACCCATAAAAATAAAACTCAAGCCAGGTGCAATACTGCCGAGGGTAAAACAATATCCCATATCAAGAGAAGCGGAGGAGGGAATTAGGGAAATCATAGTGCCATCAAACTCCCCATGTAATACAGCGATTTTCCCGATCATAAAAGCAAAGGGAGGGGCATGGAGGATGATCCAGGATCTCTGCCCACTCAATGACATCATTCAAAAATAGTTCACATTAGTGCCTAACCCGGCATCAATACTGTACAGTGTGCCAAAAGAATCAACATATTTACTGTAATTGACTTGAAGAATGCTTTCTTCTCCATACCACTCGACCCAGGATCCCAGTACCTGACAGCGTTCACATTAGGGAACAACAGGTATGAACATCGCAGACTCCCACAAGGGTATTGTGAAAGCCCCAGCATTTTTAACAGGGTGTTACGGGAAGACATTGGAAACATAGATGTAGAGAGCACCATCATTCAGTACGTAGACGATTTACTCGTCTGTAGCCATACAGAAGAAAAGTGCTGAGAAGACTCGATAGCACTACTGAACGTGCTAGCCACCAAAGGATACAAGGTAGACAAATGGAAATTGCAATACTGTCTCGCCGAGGTTGTATACCTCGGACAGCTAATATCAAAAGATGGGAAGCAAATACTCCCAGACAGAGCAGCTGCTATACGCAACATAATAATCCCAAAAACTGTGAAAGACATGCAAAAGTTTCTTGGCATTTGTAACTATTGCCGAGCATGGATCCTTGATTATGATTACGCGGCATACACACGTCCCTTACTACAAGCGTTAAAAACAAGCACAGAAAAATAGAGCGGCAATACAATGGACGCAGGAAATGATAACACATTATTTGAAATTAAGCGACCTCATTGCTGACGCCCCAGCCCTCGCGAACCCAGATTATGAGAGGGAATTTTTCTTGTTTTCACACTGCAATGGGACACTGATGACAGCAGTACTGACACAGAAAACATATCTAGGTCACAAACCATTGGCTTACTACAGTGGGGCACTAGATCCAGTAATGCAAGGGCATTTTGCGTGTGAACAGGCTCTCACAGCTGCGGCCTTTGCGATTGAAAAGAGCGCCACCATTGTCATGGGATGTTCAGTAACGCTATATGCGGAGCATTCCCTGTTCGCCATCCTTGAGCGATCAAAATCAACACTAACGACACAAAGAGCAACAGCATATGAAGTAATAATTTCAAGCCCCAACGTACACGTTGTGAGGTGCAAAACAGTGAACCCAGCAACATTTATTACACAGCCATGCACGACAGAGGACATATAGGAACACGATTGTGCACATATGAGGGGGAGGGTGATGACATCCCGAAAGCAAGCGAAAATGCCCTACAGGAGGGAGAAATATATTTCATATATGGGTCAGCATCAATAAACCCCAAAACAGGGGAAAAACACGTCGGAATGGCGGTAGTGCACATGGAGGAAGATGAATATGAGACGATTGTGCAAAAGTGCCTCCCATCCCATTATTCAGCACAGGCAGCAGAATTAACTGCCCTGATTGAAGCACTGCACACAGCCAAAGTCTGTGCGGTGACAATATGCTCAGACTCAGCACATGCAACTACCACGGTGCACTCACGGTTGTCCCAGTGGCGTAGACGAGGATTCAGGAGGGCAGACGGTTCTCCAGTACAGCATGCAACATTATTAAATGAGCTAATAGATGCATTAGCAGTACCATCGGTAGCGGCAGTGGTGAAATGTCAGGCCCATACCAATAACACAGATGCAATCTCATTGGGAAACGCGGCAGCCGACACGGCAGTGAAGGATGTCTCGTATTTCAGTGTGACACCAACACTCGAATGCATTGCAAAAGCAACCACCACAGATCCACAAGAGGAAGCATACAATAATACTCCAATAGCGCAGATAATAGAGTTACAAAGAAGAGCGCCCACAGAAAAGCAAGAACTGTGCAGCAAAAGGGGATGTAAACAATCAGCCACAGATCTCATTTGGAGGCAAGAGACAACAGGAAAGGTTGTAATGACCATAGAGTTACTAGAGATAGCATTCCAACAGCAACATTTCCTCGGCCATGTAGCAAAACAACACACTGCCGCAGATATCCAGGAACACTGGTTCATCCCCAATTTGCAGGAGCACCTGTCAAAATTCATTGTAGAATGTATTACATGCCAAACATATAATTCAGGAATGACATTAAGAACACTGCGCGGTACCCTGCCCCAACCAACAGGACCATTTAGAGAGCTCCACATAGACTATGCTGATATGGGAGAGCGGTGTAATGGAGCAAGATATTTGATTGTGGTGGTGTGCCCCTTTTCAAGGTGGGTGGAAGTGGGCCCATGTCCCCACCCAGACGCAAAATGTGCGGCCAAGTTCCTTGTGCGGGAGGTGTTTTCACAATGGGGAATATCCGATGTCATTAGATCAGACAACAGTACGCACTTTGTGAATGACCTCTTTAAAGAAGTTAAAGCCCACTGTTGGGGCTAAAACACAAACTATGCTCAATTTATCATCCAATGGCGAATGGAGTGGTAGAAAAAAATCAACGGATTATTAAAGAGTAAGTTATCTAAGCTGTGTAACACATTGAAGAAAAACTGGGTGCATTGCTTGCCCCTAGCACTGTTCCAACTCAGGACGCAACCATGTAAAGATCACCACCTAAGCCCCCACGAAATTGTGACTGGGAGGCGAATACACACGCCAGTATCCCCTATTAGAAAAGCCTCAGATGAGCACAGGGCTGCCACAGTGCTGGGGGAAGAGTTCAAGGAATACCTAACCCAGTTAACACGCGCAGTACGCAGCACAGCACGACAAATAGCACCACCTTTTACTGAAAATGTGGCGACTGATAACACCACACCGGCCACAGACAGTTCAAGCGGGCCACTGATGCCAGGAGCACATGTGTACGTCCGCAGCTTTGTGAGAAGGTGGAATTCACCCAGGTTTCATGGCCCTTATGAGGTCATTTATAGAACACACACCGCAGTGAAGGTAAAGGGATTGAAGTATTGGGTGCACTTATCCGATGTGAGGAGGGCACACGAAAGTACAATCCCCCAGGAGGAGCAAGATAGCGCCACGGGAACAACAAAATGAGGTTGAAAACAAATAAAATTGTCAGTAAAAAGAATATGCAAAGATAAAAGTGATGATATGTATTTTGTTCTGCGCGGCTTATCTCCTCCTTCCTCCTTTTCTGTGTTTTCCTCCTCTCCTCTTTACATATTGTCTATACACCTCAACTATCTCTCCCTCTCTATCTCCCACCTTTGTTCCGATTACTATCTCTATAGCAAAAGTACATGTGCAAAAGAGTAAAAGAACAAACATGACTGAATATTATGATTAAACATGAAGTTGAACAAGAATGTAAATACATGTATTTATTGTGGTGACTTAACAAATTTATATCACCCCTCCAGGTGAAAAATGGCCCAACGACCTACAATCGGGGAGAACAAATTAATGTTAGATAGTGATAGGGTAGCCATTAGGGCTAAAAGGTTCAGTAACGTTGACTGCGTTTCGAAATACACTGCAATTTTGATGTCAGTAATGTTGTTTTTCGCAGCTTGGTATTATACCCTTTTATCTTTTGTTAATGACATGCAGGGGGGGAAGCGGGGCTAACATGATACGAGAGGGATCGCAAATGATATGGACTGGAGTAAAGACTATATGGAAAGAGTCACATGAAATTAATGTCAACAAAATAGATGTGATGCAACCCTCAGAATACATCACTGTAAGATCAACAAGTGTGTCAGTGTTACATTTCAATGTAAATATGAGTAATGCTTATGGATATAACGAATATGATGGAGATTATTATTGGACAAATGATTTAATTAACACGAGTATTAATGCACAGACAACCATACACCCTACCTCATACAATATTGCTGCTACTAATGACGATACATATGCCATATTGAATAGTAATGATACAAACTGGGCCGGAATGTTTCCAATACATTATAAAAAGGTGAAAAACAATAACCAGGAAGGGAGGAGGAGGAGGAGGAGAAAAAGGGGGGGCGGGAGGGAAAAGATACGACATCTATCACGACCTGCGGTTAGACGAAATAGAAGATCCCCGCCACCCTGATCAATCAAATAAATGGTATTCTGACAGGAGTGCCACGGCGAAGCAAGCAACAAATGAAAGCTGCTACGTCTGTTCACTCATTCCGCATGCATTAGGAACACCGAAAATGTTAGTACCACGGGAAGTGCCCTTGTCGGAGGCCCAATGTTTAATTAATCTGGTTTTATGCAGAATAAAGAGCACGTTCCAGGCGCACACCGGCACATTGAAAAAGCTGGAGAATGAGAAAACATGCACAAGCAGACGCCAAGGAGTAATTTGCCTCAAGGAACCATTTCTTGTCATCAAGGGGACACGATATGCAGAAAACAAATGGCACGAAGAAACAATTGAATGCAAAGCAGAAGCACTTCGAGGCCTATCAAATGACACTTTCCAATGGATAAAAGAGGTATGTGACCCCATCTGGTCGCAACATGTCGCAAAGCTAACGTGGGTCACAGCATTAGAAAAGCCTATCAAAATACAAAAAGAGGTGCCACATGAACTGTGTTTCCGTGGGGAAGGAAAAGTGAACATGGGGGAGACAAAGAGATGTAACAAAACGGTAATCATACCCGACATGAAAAAAGGCACAGCTGCACTAATGGATATGTATTGGGTTTGGGGCAAACAAGCTTACCTGCACCTCCCAGCATTGTGGAAAGGAACTTGTGCTCTAGCCACCCTCCACACTGCCCTGATGGTAATACCAGAAAGCCATATCCAAGGGTTAGCAGAGCAATCGGCTGGCATATCGGCAGCAGAGCAATCGGCTGGCATATCAGCAGCAGAGCAATTGGCTGGCATATCGGCAGCAGGGCAATCGGCTGCACAATCAACAGCACCCCAACTATTAAGAACAGAAGCTCCAGCATATGAAATATTGTCAGAATATGAACTAAAGAAAAGATTGACGCGAAGTAAAAGGTCCTCCAATTACATCTCATTCGAATCTTCTAAACTCCTTGCTGAGATCCCGCAGAAGTACAAGCTCTTTTCATCAGCAGAGACATTTTTCGCCTCACTTCTTGCCCCGGGACTGCAAGCACGAGCAAACGCCAAATGGTTGCAGATAGTGTGCTGGGAGCTCATTCAACTGGCCAACGACACTGAAGAGGGGTTCAACGTGATAAAAATAGAGCTCCGCGCACTGCGCCTAATGACAATGCAAAACAGATATGTCTTAGATCTCCTCACGGCAATGGACGGTGGTATTTGCTGAAAAAATGGGGGGGGCGTGTTGCACGTTCGTGCCAACTGAAGATGTTGATAACGGGACACTCTCCCATGTGATAACAGTTGTGCACAATTTAGGGGAGAGAATGAGAACAGAAGGAAGAGCAGAAGAAAGCACATGGTTCGACAATTTGTTCAGCTGGATACCATCATGGGTAAACGTGGCAATGAAAATATTGATCCCCATCATCGTCTTTGTGCTCCTGTTCTTCTGTGTGTGCCAACTGGGCCTACGGTGTTGTGAGAACAGCATGCCAACCTCAGCTATGATGATGGTAACAATGGGCCGACCGACAACGGTAACTACCATGATAGATGCGCAAATGCAAACAGGGGAATACACTACACCACAATACAGGATGACAGCAATTTACAGGCAATATGGGGATATAGTGGATAATTTGCATCATACAACGATAAAAGAACCAAGAGAGTTGCAATGGTACCAAGAAGTATGGGTAGATCTAGATGGGGATGGAGGAATTTACTTAATGTGTACGCCAGACGAATATGCCAGAAGAGGAAATGGCTTAAGAAGTGCATGCAGAACATGGATACCAATAAAAGACACCCCTGCGTGGGACGAGGCTGTGGCAGAGGCTGAGTACTACCGAAGGGAGAATGAAAAGAATAAAAAGTAGAAGTATTCGTTACTTTAGATGTAACGAAAGGGGGAATGTGTGGGAGCGAGGGGCCAATGGGCCCCTCGCTGTCATCACTTCTCAGTACAAGACTTGGACCAAGTGCCTCTAGTGGTGGGTATGCCCCTCGCCCTTATGCAATGTTAACTTTGGGTTATATTCGCGTAGATGGGACCACCAAGCAGGACACAGGGCATCCATTTTTTGTACCCCCTTTCGACTCCATCTTGGTAACCAGGCCTCACTGCGATAGTACAAAATGCATCTCTCCCCTTTGCCCGCCGCAGTAGCCCGGAGCACATGGCCCCCACCCTCGTCCCCACTCCAACTGGAAAACTCAGCAGCTCCATTCTCACGCTGAGGCCGGAGCTGCTTGCAACAAATAATAAATGTAACACATCCCTTTTCCTCTGACATCACTGTCCTGCATGTGAACCAACATGAGCCAAGCACATAGCTTGTCCATCGCCACAAAAGTGTCCTTGCCTTCTTACCCTCGCCAGTTGAAACCCATTGCCATTCTAACCCTGTGTCCTTGCAAGGCATTCCTTTCATGTGCCAGACTGCCAACCATGCTATGAAGCCCACCCAACAGACCCCCAACTAACATTAGACCCCTGTTGCAGTATATCGTGCCCAATACTAACAAGTGGCACATACCTGAGATTCTTGTGAGACTAACCCTATAGTTCAATGACAGTATTATAGTGGTCAAGGCCCCTAAACCTGTGACCTGTATAACCCAAATGTTGTAGATGATATAAACTCTTGAGTGATTTGTATAACGACATGATACACTACTGAGAGTCTTTTGATCAACTATTATTTAGTACATGCATTACTCAGAATGCATTTTCTTATCTTAGATAGTGACCACCGTGTTTCACAGCGACCTGACCTTCACCCATCCGGAGCACAGATGTCTGACGTCAATCCTCCCGCCAACCAAGCAACCAACCCGGAGGAAGAGATGATGCCCACACCTAAGACACCACCCTGGCTGACCAATCCAGGTCCAACGTAGCCTCATATGTTAAAGATGTCAATGTACTATATAAATGTGTTGTAACCTTGATGTGGTGAGAACGCTCTCAGAGATCTAGATAAACTTTTCCTTGAACTCTCGCAGCCTGCTCTTTTGTGCCTTATTCCCTGCCCAGGGAGTGTCTGTTTTATTAATTTCACACGTGTAAGTCAGGGAGGGCACAAACAAAGGTCAAGTAGGTAAAATACAATATTGGGCCGTCTCACCTCATGGTGCAAGGGGCTACTCAAACATGCAGGGTCAAGTAGGTAAAATACATAATTGAGCTGCCTCACCTCATGGTGAAAGGGGCTTCACATATATACATGGTCAAGTAGTTAAAATAAAATATTGGGGTGCCTCACCTCATGGTGCAAGGGGCTATACAAATAGGCAGGGTCAAGTAGTTAAAATACAATGTTGGGCTGCCTCACCTCATGGAACAAGGGGCTATACAAATATGCAGGGACAAGTAGTTAAAATACAATATTGAGCTGCCTCACCTCATGGTGCAAGGGGCTACTCAAATATGCAGGGTCAAGTAGGTAAAATACAATATTGGGCTGCCTCAACTCATGGTGCAAGGGGCTATACAAATATGCAGGGTCAAGTAGTTAAAATACAATATTGGGCTGTCTCACCTCATGGTGCAAGGGGCTATACAAATATGCAGGTTCAAGTAGGTAAAATACAATATTGGGCTGCCTCACCTCATGGTGCAAGGGGCTACTCAAATATGCAGAGTAAATATGTCAATTATAGCGCATGGCCACTGTGGATGAACAACTAGCAGGAAGGATAACTGAAAGTACTGTCTAAGCCTCGCCTCATGGTACGGGATGCTACGACAGGCATGCAGACAAACAAATGCGATAAGTATGAGTTACAATTGGGTAATACAGATGCTGCACAAGGCTGAGTAGAGGCTCTAAATCAGTAGTTGCAGGTAAAGTGCAAATTTAGCACAAGCCTGAATAAAGCATAGAGACCGAACTTATTGGCCAGGATACATTGGCAAAAAACATACAAGGGTGATAAGAGCAATGGCGGGATAGACGGCATGGTACTCCAGCTAAATTGTTAGAAAAGTGAGTTACAGCACTCCGAGCGAGGTGGCAGATGCTGGGTTCATTATGAGAAGTTCTTGCAGTGAAGTGTGACATAAAGGGCTTGATCACGAATTTGCCGGTAACGCCGGCGGTGTTACCGCCGGCAGTATTAGCCCTACCGCCGAACTCCCCGGCACTAATAGCACCAGATCACGAGTTCGGCAGTAATGTAATTCCCCATTCCCCATTGAGCCTATTCAATGGGGAAAATTCGCACTCTTACCGCTGGTGGATTTCCCGCCGGCGGTAATAGCGCAAATTTTCGGTGGATTTCCCCCCAGCTCAGTGGGGCGAAATCCGCCAAAGTCCTGATTTGGTGGACCCTTAAATCCGGTGGTAATAGCGCTACCGCCGGATTTAAGGGTTACCGCCAAAGTCGTGATCAGGCCCAAAGTGTCCGTTCTAGCGTGTGACACAGTGCCGGCTGGAGGTTTCCCCACACGGGCGTCGTCGCATTAGACGAGAGCAGACCGAAGTGCGATGGGCATGATAAGGCAAGTGCTGATGCATCTCTGTACGCAGAGGCAAGCAGGAAACTTGATGGGGTCGGGTGGGTGGTGCCAACGGAATCACGGAGCACCGGCGAGCATGGCAATTGCCTCGCATGATCGTGAGAACAGGAGGTGGGTGAGACATGGAGGAGCCGGACGCTGTGGCATTCATCAGACATCTTGGAAGGGCAGGTGGGCATTGATACTGAGTTCCCATTTGAAGTTAGACTTACCCAATCGGGTCACAGAGGACTGCCTAGTGATTCTTCTTGAACAAACAGAGGCAGGCAAGGTGGTCTGTCTCAGCAGCAGCCATCTTGATATGGAACATGGTCCACAGTAATAAGTGCAGGTCGGACTGCACATGGGGCGCCTGGGTGTTCAAAGGCACATCCTCATCGGTCGAGGAATCAGAGGTAAAGGGTTGATAAAGCTATGCATAAAATAACTGCTCTAGGATAAAGCCCTTTTCCTGGATCAAAAAGCACTATAGACTGTTGAGGGGCTCTGAATTAGAGGTGATATGTCAGAGATGGCTACTAGGAAGTGCTGAGGTACGTCTCGCTAAACTGAAATGGTAGACTCTAATATTTTAGAAGAGATGGGTTTTAATGGGTTTTTTGAAAACAAGATGCTATTTGGAGCCATAGAGTGTGGGCCACAGAGAATTACAGAATTTAGCAGATGAAATAGAAAAACTTATTTTGGCTCCCAGTTTTTTTTATTTTTTTATTTTTTTTATTTTGATATAGCTGAGTTAATCAACTTTTCAAAAATAATGACATATAAAATAGCAATTTCCTTTTAACATAGTAACAAGACATGATAAAATAAGGAATTTACAAATCAAGGTATTACAAATTAAAACAGACAAAAAGAGATATGAAAGAGTAGTTAAATGAAAAACTAAAATAAATTGTAAAGAAAATCTAAGGAGATAGTGCTGATGGTGCTTTTACAATTGGCAAAGCAGCTGCAAAGTATGTTAGAAATTGCATCTATATTAGAAGCATATTTCAGCAGGTAGCACAGCTTCCAGAAAATGCACCAAAGCCTTCATAACCGGAAATCTAACACTCTTAAATAAAACGCTCCATATCTCACTTTCGTCTCTTTCCATATACAAATTCAACAGATTATTAAAATGTTTCTGTCGCAAAGCCTGCAGGGTAGGGCAGGAGACAATTATATGCGGCAAGGTTTCTTTTGCACATTGGTTCTCGCAAAAGCAACAGAAATTTAGATCGGCAGGAATAATTTTTCGCCTCACCAGCACTTCACCCGTTAACCACAAGTTTAGTCTCAACCGCAGTAACTTATTGCGGATGTTTGCAGATGGACATTTCAAAAGGTAACCAGCCGGTTGACCCACGCATTTTGTCCCAAAACAATTGACATCAAAGTCTCTGTATTTTACACATGATTCATAATTTTTGATCCAATCCCATTGAAAGTACTTTTTCTTAGCACGGATCGGATTTTCAATGAGGAATTGAAGCGAGATGTTAGCCTCGACCAGGATGTCCATAACATAATTTCGCCATTTTAAGGAAAAGACAGAAGTGGAAACAGACAGATGGCGAGCTACCGTGCTCAAAATATTGTTATCGGTCACTCCAAGTAAACTTTTGTGAACAAAAAAAACACATTTTCCATTTAACTCTGCTACATAAGGAGTACAGCCCCAGTTCAAACCGCAAAATGGGCAAGGGTGAGCAATTTGGGAGTAGCAAGACCATTTCCAAAAGGTGGCCTCCAGTTTGTTCCATAAGCCATCATTTGAATATAGATTTGATTCGATACCATAGAGTAAAATGGGAACCACCTTTTGCTCATAAAACATGATGAGATGTTTTAACGTAAATTTCCCAAACTTATGTACAAGAATTTTACCCTGCGATATCAGAGACATTAATTTTGACTGTAAGGTGTACAAAAATGTACCATCACTGACAGTGTTTTGAATGTAGATGCCCAGATATTTATATTCGGACACTGTTTCAATTATTTCATTATGCAAGCACCAAACCCCATTAAAAATGTTGTGTTTACCAAGGGGTCTGCAGACCATGATCTGAGATTTGGACAGATTTACAGTTAGGTGATTTGTCTCCGCATAATCTGATAAAGCAGTCAACAAATTCTGGAGGCCTCTAGGAGTCTGTGATATTAAAACAAGGTCATCAGCATAAAGCATCCAGGGGATACGCTGGCCACCCAACTCCGGAGCATCTGCTGTAATTCCAAGAAAGGAGACACCCATATCAAGAATAAAAAGGTTGAACAAAATCAACGCCAAAATGCATCCCTGTTTTAAGCCCACAAAGGTGGGAAAGGAGGCAGACAGGAGGCCTTCGAGCATTAGCCTAACTCTCATAGTGGTGTCCGAGTGTAATTGAATAATTAGGGCCAAAAGAGAAGATGGACAACCCAGTGTTTTTAACTTAAAGAATAATAGGTCACGATTTATGGAGTCGAAGGCTGATTGGAAGTCAATGAACGCAAAATATAGAGTTTGCTTCCTAGATGCGTATTGTGACTTGAGCATATTGATGGTGATAATATTAGGGATCGTGCCAAGCCCAGTGACAAACCCAGATTGAAGAGGATCCCTTTCTTTTAAAGTGATTTTTTGTCCAATTATTAAGTTCTCTGAGAATAATGCGACAATAAATCTTGCCCGAAACATCGAGCAAAGAGATCGGTCTGTAGCTGACCGGGTTGGCTCGATCATCCTTCTTGTAAATCGGAACGACAATTGATTGTTTCCATGAGCTTGGAATTTTTTGGGAGGTGTTGATAGAGTTAAACATAAGATATAATATGTCTGCCCAAATTTCGGGGAATTGCTTCAATTGTACATTCGATAGGCCATCCGGGCCGGGAGCCCTGGAATTGCTTGCTTTTTTAATGAAATATAGTATGTCATCCCTGTCAAAGCGGAGTTGGAAGGGAAGCTCAGTATCCACCACAGGTACAGAAAGGGGAGTCAGAGGAAGAGCGAATAGGTCAGAATAATATCCACTTGTCCTCTGACATATCATTTGCTTGTACAGCAACCTGGTGGCCTGCTGTTGCTTGGTTTATAATATTCCAAGACTGGGCAGTGTTTTTTGATGCCAGGGATACCAACATATTACTACCATCAGTTTGGTAGAGTTAAGCCTTCCTACCTCTTACACAATTTCTATATTTTGTTTTTATACGGGAGAGGACAGCCAAACGTAAGTGTAAGGGGAGTTTTAAGGCTTTCCTCTTTTCGGCCCGAACCAGAGCTTTCTCAAGTCTGATTTCGTGATCAGTGCAGTGCAGATGCGGAGTTTGCTTTTGTTTATGGGCTATTGAACTCGGCTGGAAGAGCTGCATTAAATTAGAGTACACAACATCTGACGGATAATCGCTCACAGCATTAATCTTTAGTTCTGCATGATAGCATGTCCTAAAAGCTTTCAAGGAGGTTTCAGACCATATTAGGCGATTCCTAGCTGGATTTACCTTACAAGATCCCTTCAGGTATGTAGATTTCATGTTAGATTTGATCAAATTCACGCACCATGTAGTGTGCAAAATATTGTGGTCACTCGCTTCAGATTGAATAATTTGAAATGAAGTGACCTGATTTAGCATATGAGCATTGACATAGGTGAAATCAATGATCCCCTTGCTACGTGCACGGTGCCAAGTTGGTCTCGGTGGAATGTCTTGTTGAAAGGCGCCATTTAGCATGTAGAGGTTGCGGGAATCAGTGAAAGTTGACCACATTTCAAGGCGTTTTTGTTCTAATTGACATCAAGGGCCCAAGCAATGTAAATTTAGATCACCTGTTAAATAAATTAGATCTGTGTGCACATCTAAACTGACAATATCGATAGCCTTGTTCATCGCATCCATAAAGCAGTCATCAGAAATGCCCATTGGGTTCCAATAGATATTAATTGCAGCACATGTGAAGCTTTCTCCGACAATTCTCGACATCTGTACAAAAGCATTCGGACAATACCACGCTTCAATTTTTAAACAAGATGACTGCTTGACAGCGGTTAACAAGCCAGAGGTTGGTCGCCCCAAAGGGCGCTTTACAGCTGGAACCAAGCAAACATCATAATTGTTCCATGACGATGGGCTAGTTAACCAAGATTCCTGAAGCAAAATTACATCATGTCCCAACAGCTGTGAAGTGTCATTATTCAAAAGGTGCCGATTCTCTCTGGAATTCCAGCTAACAAATATGGAAATATCCAGTATTGAGGGAATTGCATTGCTAACATTGATTACTCTGGCACTGACAGTTGCAGGAGTTTACAGTTTGAGTTTGAGGCTTCTTCGTGTTTTGCCTCAGCTGTATGTCCTGCCGATGTATGGGTGTATTAACTGAGGCATCTGTCGTTGGCAGAAGGGTGAAGCCAAGGTCTACAAATTGGGACTTTACCGCCCAGATAGCATTCACCACAACCCTCGAGTTAATCCAGAGATTTACAGAGGACCGTTTTACTGGGTCTAGAAATTCAACAAGTTCAATGTCTATGGAGCCAATGTCATCTAGCTCTGGAATCTCTCGGTACATGGACAGCACTGAGTCCCGATTAAGATTATATTGTTTGACAGGCAGCGGTTGACAACTAAGGGTCAATGAGTGCACTGCAGGACGTTTAAAGCGCACAGAGTCGGGTTTCTGTTTAACTGTCATAGGCAGGTCAATGGGGATTGAGTGAGGACCATTACACACTATGGCAGGTTGAGGGGCGGTAGTCGTCTCTAAGAACTTGGTCAGAGTAGTCTGGACCAGTCTTTCCATGTCACTAACAGTCACAAAATTAGGGACGTTGGCAGTCTCTCCTTTATAAGGAGGCGCCAAAGACCCAATTTTCCCTGCATCAAACAAAGTAGGCACACCTGTTTTTATCGAGTTCGAGGCCACTGCTGGGGATGGAACCTGGGGAACAGCAGATGTACTACGCCCAAAAACTAGGTTTTTAGAAACAGATTTTGACGCCAAATAGTCATCAACTGCCTTTCTTAACTCTTTCCGACGGTTTTCTCCATTCAATGTATTCAGGACCGTCGGGGCGTTGAAAATAAAGCCACTTGCTGGTAAATTACATGTGTTGGAAGCAATGAGGGGGGGGCTGCTTGATGTTGGTTTTTTGGCAACTTTTTGAGACATCTGGTCAGCCACACTTATCAATTTGCTTAGAGGACTATATGCCATAACAGGATCAGTTGGCGCGGGCAATAACTTTGCCTTTTTAGCCTGCATTTGGTGGAATTTTTTTTTGTTATGGCTTTGGAGGCCGAAACCGTGGATGAGACTGGGGTTGAAAGTTTGTTAATGAAGGCTTTGGTTTGGGAGGTGCGACTGTAGACAGATTTAATGTTCTTAGTTTTCTTTTTTTCTTTTGTTACGGGATTCTTTTTGGGGCAGGGTTTCACTGTATCAGAGGCAGTGGTTTGAGCCCCAAAGAGTGAGTAAGATGGTTTTTTGTTGTTGTTGAGTTGTTGTCTTTTGCATGTTTTCTGTGAGGTCAATTATAGGGTCAAGGATAAAAGGAATGGACTGATATATTTGCACAGAAGGAACAGCATCAGTGGAGGTCTGGGACATTACGGACTTTTTGATGACTGTTGCTTTTTCCGAGTGATTCAGCTTCTCTAAACTGTTTGAAATTGTGAGTTGCTCGGCAAGTAACTGGATAAGCTGATTTGAGTGGACTTCAGCCTTTATAACAAGCACTTCGAACAACTTCGCCAAAGCCAAAATGGCATTGTTCATAGACGTAAGCGCAATACTAGTGCTTACATTCTGAGTGTCACCGCAGCCAGCAACAAAAGAGCCTTTTTCGGCCAGTTTTCTCAGGGTTGGAGCACTAAATGACAAATTATCCACAGAATTGGAAGCGCTAATATTTGTGAAAAGCGTAGGTGACTTGGATAAGTTGGCGGAGCCAGTATGTGGTGAATAAGCCGAAACATTTGCATCCAGATCAATTATAGGTATGTCCTTAGAAGCAGGACTAGAGACTGTTTTAGCACTAGATGAATTGCTAACAGTTAAGACAGACATATTGGCTGCTTCACTAGAAGGGGCGACAACGCCAGTTAGAACATTTGTTAGCAAAATGCTATCAGTAAGGGAAACATTCTCTTTTGCAAACGTAACGGTTGGGCCTAAAGCTGTTGCAGATTTTACATTCTCACCATCAAGGTCCTTTACCATGGTGTTCGTGGGCATTATTTGTCCATTTGAACCTTCCCCAATCGCGATTTTATCCGTGGCAAGTCCTTGCGAAGAGTCCTTTGTGCCCATAGAAGGGGTAACCGTGGTGCATGGGATATTATCCCCACAGCTAGAGTCCCTGCAAAAGGAACGAATGTCCATACCCAAAACTTGCTCAGCTGTGCTCTTTGTGGATTTGGTAGCACATCCACGGGGAGTAGAGCTTAAGCAAGGTTTTTTTTTTAAACCTTCAGGAAATTAAGTATGAGAGAAACTCGCACCGTTGGTGCTGTGTAATGAAGTTACAACCGGCATTCCGGTTTTCAAAGAATTTATACCTCGTTTCATTTTTCGCAAGGTATAAAAAATGCAAATTGGGGGCTGAAAGGGAGGACTGATACCAATAATAGCAGTGGCAGAACAGACCTTCACCGCTTAGCCGCGACGAACGCGGCGAAGCGGGACTTCTGGGACTTGCTGGGTGCGCATGCGAGGTGCGCGCGCAGCCTCCCTTATGTAGTCCCTCCTCCTCTGAATTGAAGTAAAGCCTAAGGAAAGGGGAAATAAATGTCAATACTGAGTTCTAAAAGTACTAAAAGTACTATAAGTAAAGTCTGTGTTATCTTTCACCTTCTGGTTGTTGTAGTGAAGAATGAATCCTTTTCGTTTGCAGGCAATCCAAAATGGTAAGCAGAGCAAAGAACAGAGCAGCAGAGTCTCCCGCGGCAAAGCGGGACTTCTGGGACTTGCTGGGTGCACGCGCGCAGTGCGCGCGCAGCCTCCCTTATGTAGTCCCTCCTCCTCTGAATTGAGGTAAAGCCTAAGGAAAGGGGAAATATATGTCAATACTGAGTTCTAAAAGTACTAAAAGTACTATAAGTAAAGTCTGTGTTATCTTTCACCTTCTGGTTGTTGTAGTGAAGAATGAATCCTTTTCGTTTGCAGGCAATCCAAAATGGTAAGCAGAGCAAAGAACAGAGCAGCAGAGTCTCCCGCGGCAAAGCGGGACTTCTGGGTGCTTGCTGGGTATTGTCAATTGCTTCTGTCGCCTTTGAAAGGCAGACCGAAATCGTTCATTCCAGGATGTCCGTTCCTTGTTTTCTTTCTTTTTGGCTCCCAGTTCTGTCCTTTGCACAGGGATTAAGGAAAGTCCTCACAAAGGTTAGTTTCCCAAAACCAAGTAAGGCTATTCTTCTTTGACCTCACCATTTCCAAGACATCATTGCTTTCTTGATACAGCGTTGACCTTTGGTGGAGTAAGCTGCAGGTCACCTGATCATTCTTCAACATTCAGTGTTTGCTGTTTGTCAGTTTCTAGCTTATCACTGAAACAGACGCCCTCAGCCCTCTCCATCCTACTGGGAAGCAGGTCCCACCTATGTAGCTTCTAGTAGAGTGTTTACCGATTCAATGCGGGGTGAAGCCATGTGTCTTGCGCGGTTTAGGGTTAAAGATTCGAAAACAAAAAGATCGAATGCAATACATTCGAGTCAAAAGGACCAGAAAAAAAAGACTGAATGCCTTTTTTTAGGGGGGGGGGGAGGTCTGCCCCCAAACCCCTGTTTTTGGCCCAAAAACCATTAAAATTACCTATACCAAAACACACAAAAATAATTTATTTAAAAAAAGGTATTTGGTCTTTTTTTTCCCGGTCCTTTTGACTCGAATGTATTGCATTCGATCCTTTGTTTTTCGAATTAATGACTGGACACTGTCTTGCGCATACCATGGAGCCAGGAAGGAGCCCGACTGCATGATACTCAAGTGAGTAAGACCATAGCGTTTCCAATAACTATACCACTCATCCTCTTAGATAATTCTTGCATACCTTTAGGAAGCAGTACTAGTCCACATTAGAAATAAGAGAAGACAAAAGGGATTGCACTTCACATGTTTGACAAAGACAATTACACGCATCAACTGACAGACCTCTTAGTCAATACCATAGACAGGCAGTTACCTTCAAGATCATCTTTGCAGATTGTGATCGACCGTCCTTCGCCCAAAGGGATCACTAGGTGTAGAGAAATAGCACGGTTACTCACATTGGAAAAAAATATTAAGAATCTAACACGCTCCCTGTATTAAATAGTCAAGCACAAATTGGACTATGCTCGCCAACCCAGTTCTCAGAATGACCACACATATATGCAGATAATCTCGAACGGAATTCATTACATGCTAAAGCTTCTATCACATGTTCATTGAGGGTAGCTTAAACACCGGCACAATTTTCGAAATTTAGAGGGATTTCGAAACTAGCTCACAGCAGAGCAAATATTTATAGTTCTCACCTCCTGGTATACCATAGTTCCATTCCACCTAACCATCTATATAGTGCTGAGAAGGGGGCAGGGGTCTAGAATGAAATGCTATACAGAAATGTGATGTTATCATTATTATTTTATTTGTTGTTGTTGAGTTTATAGGCTACATAACCCTAGATGATGTCTATAATTCACGCAATTTTACCAATGTGCATTACGGTGTTGTCTTGGGCTAGTTTATTTAGTTCAATGCATGGATGTCATTTGACCATAGCTAGGAAGCGCCCTGTGCCAGCTGTGTGGGATCTGCGCAATGATTTTACCGAATCCAAAGGTTCGACTCCCAAAAGTTTGAATTTATATGTCGGGGAGACCCCTCACAGCCCCACCACCTTGCCCCTATACATTTTTTATACACTTTACCCCCCCACATATATATATATGCGGAAAATTGGGGGTCAGACTTATGGGAGTCGAACATTTGGCATTCGGTCCTTTTGTACAATACCCCTGTCGGCTACCATGCAGCGCTTGTGATCTAGCCAATGTAAATGCTGTTTTAAAACAAAGTTGGTATGCCTTCAGCTACGGACAATTTTAGTATTTGTGCCAGTTGTCAAAAACTTTATTAACACGCTGCAGCCTCAAACAGGTTATCAAGAAAATTGGTCATGCAATGTAATTTCCTCTGCCCCTAGTGTTTTAGTGAAATCATGCTGGTTCTTTTTGTTCCATTGCAGATGAAAAAGTCGTCTTTTGGGCTCTTGGGGTCCTGTAGCCCCATTAGGAAATGTAAGCTGAACCATTTTAATGTCAATTGCTTTTTTCTCTTTTCCAGATATCTAATTTCCACACCTCTGCATAAACCACTATGATCCAGATTTAAAACACATTCTGTAACATATACATTTTACTTGATGGGAAAACATAGCATCGCGTCAGACTGATCACTGGTCAACTGGATTAACCCACACACCACCCCCACAAGCTGCACCATCCTAACACAATGCTCGACCCCACTCACTTAGACCATTAAATAAAATTACCCAGGAGTGCTCTATCGTTTGTACCGTCCCACCATCGTGGACCTACACTGCCTGATCCAGGGACGATCTCCAGAGTGCCATTGCAAACAGAACTGAACCCCAATCCCCTGCTGAAGCTAGTGTTTGTCCTACACTTCTGTGTCCCAGGCGGATACCAGCACACTGTTGGGGCACTGCATGGTATGTCCCAGCACACTTTCTCAAAGGTGCTGTACCAAGTCCTGGATGCGCTCATGAGGCATGTCCATCAGCGCATCTCCATGGCCATCAGCGAGGCGCAGGTGCATGCAGCAAAGGCACGTTCAAAAACCATTGACCATCACCCCAACTCCGTAGCAGCATTGGACGGCACACATGTGGCCATGGTCCCCGCCCAGGCAATGGATCAGGCTTATGGTAACAGGAAACAGTACCATTCCATGAATGCACAAATGAGATGTGATGCAGACCTCACAAGCAGCCACAACTGCACCAAATATCCTGGTGCCACCCATGATGCCATGACACCGTGGAACAGCACCCTACAAGCATACATGGGGACACACAGAGGACTACTTACTTGGCCCATGGGAAGCAGTAGTCAACCACAATCCCATTAATCACTGCCAACCACATGGGGTACATAATCAAAAGCAATGTTACCCAACTACAATTACCACAAAGCCACAATGGAAATGCACAGAACAGGTGATGAACCATGACTGAGCTACCCCAGTACAAAGACTGAACTCATGCGATGACACCGTACATTATGAAAATCACCTCAGGACCCAAAACATATTCCCAGCCCCACACACCGTCATGCATGCGTCACACAGTTCATTCATGTTTTGCAGGTGATGCTGACTATACGCAGTTACGATGGCTGATGTCACCTGTGAGGAGCCTTGATACACCACAGGAGATAGCCTATTATGAGTGCCAGAGGAGGACCAGGTCATGCAGTGAGCGCACATTTGCCTTGACGAAAGCTAGATTCATGTGCCTTCACTACACAGGTGGTGCCCTCATGTACATTCCTGAGAAAGTGGGGAACATAATAGTCTTATGCGCAATGTGGCACAACTAGTCTATACGAAGGAACATAGAATTGCCTCCTAATGAGATAACCTTCACCCCCCCCCCCCCGGCTCAGCTGAGGAAGACTTTGCAGGTGAATACAGGGCACCACAGGGCATACGTGGGGAAGTGAGAGAAGGATAAATGGTCCACCAGGACTTCATGGACAATTCCTTTTGACTTGGCACACATGCACCCCATACATACACAGAATGCACATGTCTCGACACCATGGAATAAAAACTGTTCAAATATCATTATATAACGATCGCAACAAGTACCCCTCAGGCCAAACACCATCACCCACCCTACACTCCAGCCCCAACATCATCTCCCACTAGTGCTAGCTCTTTTCCCCTTTGTCCACAGGCTTGGCAGCATGTGATGTCCGGTGCTGTGAGTGTCTGGGTGAGGTGCTTGCCAAAGGCACCTCAATAGGGGTGGCTGCAACAAACTCCCCTGCACGCTTCCATGGTGAGGTGAATGGCCGGGTATGGCTTCATGGGAGGATGACAGCTTGTCTGCCAGCACCCTGACCCACTGGCTAACGAAGGGCCTGGGATGGCTGGAAGAAACGTCTTCTCACCTGCCTTGACACTGTAGAAATAAGATGGCTACCGTTTCCTAGACCAGATTCTATGGGCATCCCCCAAAACAGGTGAAAAGTGCACAAAATCTGGAAATCATCTTCAATACAGACCTTTACTTCCACCTCCATGAAATCGTAGTAGCTAGATAGCTCACCAGCAACTACACCCGCTACAGAATGCTCTCCCGCTGCTGGATTTTGGACGTATGGTGGATGTGGTCCGGACGCTGCCATTTAGCAGGCTTCCTTCTGTAAAGGAGGCATGCTTAGTCCACGGCCTTATGAGATTAGCCAGCATAAGGCTCGCGGTTAATCTGTTTCGCCCGTTAGAAATCGAGCTGAGTGTAGCCTTAAAAATTGCCTGTTTTTGTTGACAGAGCCTTTGGGAAGTCTTCAACAAACACAACGTTGGGATGATCTAAAGATTCATCATTACCAGCTGTGCTTCACTCAACCTTGTGTTGAGTGTCTTGAAGCCAAAACCTCCAAAAACGAACAGTTGGGATTTCAAAGACATCCATAGATTCGACTGTGCATAAAATATGGCTTCACATTGTGGAGTCTCAGGAGTATTCTTTAACATGCTGATGGTATATCTATGTTCCGTGAATGTCTCCTGAAGTCCACCCCTTCACTCCATGTGGCTAGATTGAGACTTTTACATATCCAGTTTCCATCTGTCTTATATTCTCAGAGTTGGATACAGAAGGCAGGACAATGTTATCTTCTCAAGTAGGGACTTCAATGTTTTACTCATTGGTCTCTTTTACTTACAGACCTTTCAGCAGGGAACCTTTTTGATTTCCCAAAAAACAGAATGACTCCCAAATGTACATGAATCAGTATTTATGACTTTCTGTCCCTTAACTTAGCTATGATTAACAGCCATCCTTCATGACAGGCATTTCGTGTTTTGAGGTCCAAGAAATACTTTTGCAAAGGTTGATTGATATCATTTTATTTATTTATTTATTTTATTGTTTAAAGCGCAGACCTAGCTCGAGAGCAGTGGAACCCTGTACAGAGTGTGGGTAGCCGGCATTTGAGCTGGCATCTTTTAACAGTAGTGCAGTAGTGTGAGGTTGGTGCGTCGGTATGTGCATCCATTGGAATTAGTCCTTGGTCAGACGTTGTTGAAAGAGCCATGTTTTGAGAGATTTGCAAAATGAGAATTGTGGGGGCATTCTGAGCCGACCCCGGCATCAAGTAGCGAAAGGTTAGGTATGCGTTGCCTTTCTAAAAATACTCGAGAAAAAAACTCCCACACCTCAGTAAAGTCTTTAAAACGTTCTTCTTCCAGCAGGAATTCCACAGTGTAAGATAATGGTTAATTCTATTAAACCCCTACTCACTGGAAGTATGGGACACCTAGGTCATCTTAAGCCACGGGATGTCTATTCTACCTTGCATTTAGAAAACACGATTATGGCAATAGCACTTTTATGTCTAATACTTACAAATGTTTGCTTCAAGGAGGAGACTTTTGGGTTATGCTGTCAATGTAGCCAACTCTGTTTTGCACTGCCCCCCTCGCAGCCAATCATATCCTTGTATTCCCTTATCCCCACCCCCACCTCTTGCATTTCATCATAGTCGTATGAAGTAGATTCAGTCGCTCTGTTGAGCATTCCAAAACACCAAAATAACAAAAAATAAATACAAATATAGGCGAAAAAATGTATTATACAATAATGTTACTGATAGGATTCTTTGATAAGTTGGGTTGATGAGTGTTTAATGGTAAAATAAAGGAAGCTTTAAATGGTTAAGATTTATTGTTAAGTCAAAATGTATTAAAGCAGTCTGGAATCACCTGGACGATAGTCTACACTATGTATTAAGTATAAATACCCACCATTCAAAGTTACCAAAAATTGAGGGTTGAGATACCATTAAGATTTGGTTAATAGCTCCTCTAAAATAAGTATCACATTTGTAAATGTTCTCTATGACTGGCTTAGAGCATCATTGTAAGTACATTTGGTTTGTGGACAGGAATCCTTCTGGGAACCTCTACATAGCATCACCGAGAGGATGGTCATAATATTGGATACGTTCTTGTGCTAATTATACATTTTATGGAAAATAAAACTTGGAGAACAAAATCATTTATTGAACAATAGCTGGAGGGATTGATCAATTTGGATCAATTTGGATCCTCGTGTGATTTGCAAAAGCAAATAATGTTTGGGTTTTGGACAGAAGTACTCTATTTTTGTGAGTGCACTCAATACATACCTATGTCTCTGTCACCGGCCAATGGGTCTTTCATTGTGACGGGATCACTGGCCTTGGATGGATGACTGGCGCCGGCCTGGTTCACGGCTTGCACCCGGAACTGGTATGTTTTTCCTTGCGCAAGTCCTGCGACTGGGAATCGGCAGACCTTGACTGGCTTCTCGTTGCACAGCACCCACTTCTTCGTGTCCGGGTCTAGCCTGGAACGGAGGACAGATACTTCAACCAGTTGCCTTCTCGCGCAATGCATGTCTATGGATTTGGCACGCAATACCCCTTCTTGCATTTTACAAACCTTTCCACGTAGTATCCAAACACGGGGCTTCCTCTGTCATCGCTTGGCGGCGTCCATGAGAGAAGCAGGCTATCTTTCTGTACATCGTGGCACTTTACACTTAGTGGAGCACCAGGAGCACCCATCACAGCAGCGGCAGCATCTGGGAAAGGAGGACAGATAGTCTCATCAGTTTAGTGGATACAGGTTGATACACAATGACCTATGTTGCATCATGCAAGGCAGGAGGCCGCCTGTGGAGTAACACAATGACCAGTTGCACAGTTGAGATGTTCTGGACTACAACTTTCATCAGCCCTATCCGATATGGTGAATGGTGAGGGATCATGGGAGTCATAGTCCAAAACATCCAGCCCCATGTTGCAGACGTCCGATAAAGGGAAGCACAGTTGTGTACATCATCAGTGCTTGTTGAATAGGCAATGTTTTGATTAGGTCTCAGGACGATCCGCTTAGTTTAGGATGTCAATGGTCCTAGTGATGGGGTCAAGGGGAGATGACCTGCACCAATGATTCGCATCAAGACTGCATTTATAGGAACTTAATGCAGGGTGGCAGAACGGTTGAGACACCAAAACCTGCTTAGTGGGACGTATTAAGAATATTCTCAATTTGTATGTACTAGCCTGGGCACTCAAGCTTTGGCCTGCCAGATGATGTGGCCTACAACTCCCATCCACCACAGCTAGTATAATGAATGGTGAGGGATCGTGGGAGTTGTAGTTGAAACCATCTTCAGAGCTACCAGTTGCCTACCGGTGAAATAGTGTATATCTATGTTTGGAGAGTATATTTGTATTTATTTCTGGAGCAATTTAAATGTGTAGTACTATTGTGTACAGTTCCTCCTGTATAGCGACCGGTTAATGCTGCTGTCTGCAATTTTCGAGTGTGTAAGACCTGAGGGGCAGGTGTGGCACTGTCTCCCTGCTGGTGCCATGTGCAAGATCTGCAATCGGTGAACCGTAATCAGCTGGCTTGGTGATGTGGAAGAACCGGAGTGGCCCACTTGACCCCTTGTTTACACTCAAAGCAGGGTGGACCATGTCCGAACCCACCTTACGGTACAATCTCAACAGTGGACGCTGCTGACGGATCTGCACACTCCAAAAACAAAATGCTACACATATCCAAGTTCTTTTTCTGCTCCTCTGCACTCTTTCAACCTTAGTGGCAGTGGTCGAAGTGAGCGGGAACTATTGGGAGCAGAGTACCACTACTTTTATCTTGTACTGTTAACAGTTCCACTACATTTTCCCCATTCTGAAATTCTTCTTTTTCAACGTACTTCTTCATTTTACAACCCTACAGCAGTTACAGCTAAACTGACATTTGTTTCACTGTACATTCACAAAGACTGAATGACACTTCACCCTGGATGAACTCTATCTGGCTTCATCTTAACTATCAGAAGCTGGAGGAAAGAGGTTCTTAATGCTAAGAAAGTATCATTCTCAACACCCCATCTCCCCCCTGACTTTTGCAACACTTGTCAAGTTATCTCAGGTTAAATGCTTAGATGTTACAGTCGATAAAGGTCCAAGCCATTTCCACAGGGTTTTATTTTAACATTAGGGGGCCACATGGGATTGTGCCCCCCATGCCACTTCAAGCCACTGAACAAGTGTGCAGTTCTAGTCGTAGCCTTAGTGACTGCACTACTGTAATGCACTCCTGTGGGGATAGGTCCAGCCCACAGACTATTCATACCATGGATCCTTTCAGACCAGAGGAGATACAAATGTTCACTCTTGGGATCCAGACTTTGTAGCACATTAGGGCATTCGATTCATTAGAGCACACATCTTTCTAGTGGCAGGCCCCTGTTGAAGCAGCTGTTGTTTAGCTAGGTGTTATGTATGGTCTCCAGCAAAGTTAAGAACAATAAGGAGAGGCGATTGATTTCAAAAGGCCATATGTAAATGTTCCAATTGATTGACCAACTGAGAGAAATTAATGAAAAAGAATACAGAGGACCTCCTTCTTTTGCCTGTTCCACCCATCTAGCTGTCAGCTTGAGCTTCCCAGAACCCCTTGATACAGTTGTTGCACCTTGCGCTCTCCCGCCTCACCCGCCCCCGCCCCCGCCCCCGCCAGAATTACAGTTCCGCTAATTCTTTTGGCCTGCTTCTACTACTGCCCAGAAGTACACAGGGTGGGCAATTGTTTTCACTGATCTAGTTAAGGAACCCATGACGTTTAGGCTTACCTCTGACAAATACGTAGGCACTCTGCTGGTTGTGACCATCATGCGTAGGGATGCGTAGTGTGTAGAAGCCCTCGTCTTCTTTGTAAGCGCAGGGCACAGACAATGAGGCATCATGATCAGTGCATTTCATGTGGAGGCGCTCATGCTCCTGCAGCAACACACCTGTATTATGACAAGAGGTCAAATGAAGACTGTGTGAGCATGACTCCTTCCCTTCAGTGACTGGGGTAGTTGTTGTTATTGGGAAGGCAGTATCCCCAGGCCTCCTTTTCATAAAAGCTTTCACTGGGACTAGTATTATCAAAACTCAGTATCAGTTTAGCGATAGACAGGGGATACACAGAGTCCTAGTCCAATTGAGTCTGAGATCTGTCTTTCATGATCTGACATCCTGCAAATTTCAGTCAAAATCCATGTTGTACTTTTTTGAGCTATAACCCTGCCGATACCCTTAAAGTTTTGGAAAGTATAACAAAAAGGTTTTGCCTCTGAAGTCAAAATTACTTTTGACCCTAAACCTTCAAAATAGTCAAATGTTCCTGTCATAGGTGTATTTTATGTGGTCCTATCCAGCGGTTTCTCTGAGTTTGTAGATGAGTCAAGGGTTTAAGCAATAACGCCCACACAGGCAGGCTTTTCCAGGTTTATTGGACTGGACCACAAGTGAAAGGCTGGAGCAGAGCCAAGGTGTGTAGTGATATCTCCAGGCCATGACTGGCGGGGAAAGCTGTCCAGTGTGGGGCCTACAGGTATGAAAACACCAGCAATGTTCTTACTCAAGAGATGACTGCTATGGACATGGAAAAGGGACTACTTGTAATCCCTTTGCCCCTCCTAAGGCTGCCATTTGCAGAGTTAGGTGAGGCAGATGGGCTGCAGAGCACATTGCAGGAGGCAAATGCTGGGGAATTCCAAGGGAGGAGGGAGTGGTATGCAGGGAGAGTGTGGAGGTCACTGGTGGTGTGTAGGCCTGCAGTAAGTGTGGAAGGAAACAGCGGGTGTGGGGCAGTAGAGATGTGAGCACTGAGGTAGTCTCAAGGGGAAGCAGACAGATTCTGAACAGCTCCTTGAGTGGAAACCAGCCTATCTTGTGTTTTCGGACCTCATGCCCGCACCATGTGGTGAGAGGCGTAGCCAGGATTGTCTACCAAGTGTGGCCAGAAGCTAAGGTAGTTGGGCCCACTGCAGTTCCATTAACATCTGTAAATGACTGCACAGTGTCACCTGCAGGGTGCTAATGAAGGATTAACATCTGGAGCTTGTTGTTCAAAACTCTATAGTACTGGGTCACCTTTGTGTTTCCAATGATGCCTCGCAGTCGGTTTTCCCATAGGCAGAGGTCTTAAGACCGCCATATGCCGGTTCCATGTGTTAGTATTCCCGTAAAAATATTGCGATACAAAAATATCACCATATTTCTGTGGCGATATTGACCCATGAACCCTGCGGGGAACACCCCTGCAACCTCCACATTATTTTAAAATGTGCGGGGGACACCCCCGCAACCGCCCCTCTCACTAATTATCCCCCCCCCGATGGCGGGACAAACGGCCATATGTACGGCGATATTTTTGGTGGGGATATTTTGTAGGAATACCCATATGCCATCTGGGAATGCTAAAGTGCAGCAGAGAATTCCATGGGAGGGCTCAGTTCACTGGGCCGCACGATACGTATTCATATATCCAACCCTTCATTATTGCATGAAGAGATTGACTCACTCATCCGTCCATGACACTGCAAAATAGGATATCCTTGTGAGCTATGGCTGCCCTGCACAGCGCCTGGTGTACACTGTGGATTCCCAACGCAATGTGCATCAGAGAACAAACAGCACAAATATCCTCACACTCCTATTGGTAATGGATAGGAGAAGTTCTATAGTGAAAGAAAGTTCTGCATTAGTTTTAATGCTAATTACCAAAGGATAATAAGGCCTGAAAGGTTTGCCAAAAATATATTGTAAATAGCAACATCAAGGTTTAGAAAGTCATGTATATCAGGTGAGGCGTGCAATTGACCTTCTTCTGTTTATTAGGCAATTCAGAGAACCACCCAATGTGCCACCCGGAAGAAGGGTGCTATCATTTCAAGAAGAATATCTTTCTACTGGGCTGTGGGTGCGTGGTTGGAAGGGGATCCCCAAGAGGGAGAGAAAAATCCTTGCAATCGTTCTGTATACCACACATCGGGCACAGATCACACGCTCAATGTTTTTGTGCCTCTCCTACGAGGCCAATTCAGAAGTACAAAAACACTCCACCACATACCATCTTGGAACCACTGGACCTTTTTTTGGTGTTCGAGTAAGCCAGAAGAGAAGAAGCTGGAGAGCGTGAACGGCTCCTTCTCTCGTGAGAACACAGGCTTGAGCGCGGTGGAGAAATCTGCATCGTACACTGGCAACGTGGCTGCGGGTCAAGGAAAGACAACACAAGACAACAAATTAGATGAAAGGACGATGCGCTTTACAATGCTGAGAAACATATAATTCGGTAAAACTGACACTTGGCCCAAAATGGTGATGTGTCATGTGTCATGTGTCACTGTGGTGGAGCTATCCACTCCAATGCCACATGCCAATTATCATCCTGTATTCCATCTCCCCCACTATTCTAAAACTCTTGAGTGTGTGGTTTTCAACTGTATCACCTCATACCTGGAAGTGCATGGACTCAATGACATTTCCAATCTGGTTATCATAGTCATCACTCCATGGAGTCAGCTCTCACCCATGTCTCTGTGCTCACCACTCTCAACTATCCTCCATTATTACGCTTCTTGATTTCTCTATGGCCTTTGACACTATTGATCACTCTCCCATCCCCATGACTCTTGCTTACCTAGGCTTCCAGGGCATTGCTTGCCTGGACGGACTCCTACCTGACATGTCACTCTTTCTTCATATCTTGAAATGCAAAGACGTCAGTTGACACTCCCCTTCGAGTTGGGGTCTGTCAAGGCTCTGTCATTATTCCCGTCCTCTTCACTATCCCCATCTTCTCTTTGCAAGCTAATCTCTTCTTTTGGATCCTATTACCATCTCTTTGCTGACAACACCCAAACCTTCTTTCCTTTACTTCACCCCCTTCTGAGCGGACCAATCTCCCTGAATTACTGTCTTACTCCATTTGCAACTGGATGGCACTCTTCTTTATCATGCTGAACTATCCAAAGACCAAAGTAATTGACCTCCCTTCTTCCTGTACCACTTGCCACTTCCCTTCCCAGTGTCTTTTCCCATTGACATTCTCACTCCATCACCCAGGGCTACCAACTTGAATGTTCTCTTTAATAGGACCTAAAAGTACAACAATGTATTACCTCCACCGCTTCAGCCGCCAGGCTACCTCTTGAACATCCCGAAAATTCTCGCATCTAACTTTTCTCTCTGCTAAAACACCTAGCTCTACCCTAGTCCTCAGTTGTCCAGACGACTGCTACAGTCTGGTCATCAGCATCCTCCTCTTCTACCATATCCTACTAGGGTGGTCCACCTTCTCTTTGTTCTTGCATCTACCTCCAGCCACTGCCTCCATCTAGGATGGTTATCTATTCCCTCTTCAAAGGTCTTCTTCTTGTATATATCTATCTATCCATCCATGGCTTGGCAGCCCCCAACCTGTCATCTCTCACTACTCCCCAACTTTGAACATTGACTGCAAATGCTCAATAAACATCTGCATTTTTGACTTCCTGGGAAGGGGTAATCCCTCTATGGAATTCTTCTTCATTCCATCCTCCCTTCAGAGATAGTTCTGTCCAACAAGAAAGCAGAACAAAAATTGAGCAGTGTAGTCTCTTTCTCCTCAGTTTTCCCCCCAGTGGAGAAAACCTAATTCAAATTCTGTTGTCAAGTACATTTTGTGCTCTATGTTGTAGAGTTTGCATTATGGAAATGTCTCTTCCTTAGAATCATCTGACGAACATTTTTTCTGAAGGATTCTTAACTTCTGTAACCTAATCTAGTCCCATCTCTGTACAATAGTCTCAATGTCCTCCATGGACTGCCTCCTTTCCTTTTCTTTGGCTTGAAATAAGAATAGCTTTCTTCAAGCAGTGTCTCTATTCACGTGTCAGTATACATGCAGGGCTTTCCAACTCCAGGCCTTGAGGGCTGGATCCATGCCGGGTTTTCAGGATACCCCTCATTATCATTCATGAGATAAATGTGCATACAATGATTCTAAATGAATGCACATTTTTCCTCATGAATCCTGGAAACCCATCGGGATTCCTGCCCTCGAGGCCCAGAGTTGGACAACCCTGGTATACAGCTATAAACACGTTTCCAATGCCAGAGGAGTGACCGTTTGCCAAGGCATAAGTGTACCATGAAAATAATATACATGCCTGGTGGGCTGATGGATGCATTCCCATACCACCTCACAAACCGGTCAGGCTCCTGAGCCTCCCACAGCACCACAGTCTCTACTGCTGGTAAGTGGGAGGAAAGTGTCACCCAGAAAACCAAAATGTCTCAGGCCTTCTGTAAGTTGAAGAGGCTCTCCTATCCTGTCCAACCAAAAGGTTCCCAAACCTTATGAATGCTACCACTCTTCTTCCCTCCCTTGCACCCCATCTGCTTAAGGGTTTTCCTTCAAACTCTCTGCCAAGAACATCACTGTTTCTACAACTGAGACCTGATCTTCTTGAGTCGTTCATCAGATACCCCCCCCACCCCCTCTTGTATGCACTGATCTTGCTGCCAGTTCTTTTTCTGCATTCAATGTTTTCAGTGCTGCTAGCTGCCTGGACGCCTCTCCCACTCTACCTTTGGTCTCGGGCACACAATTCTGTCTTCCATCACTTCTCCAAAACTCACCTTTTCTCCAGTGCCTTTGTCCGATTGACCCTTTCCCTGACTTCCCCATGCCAATCCCTTTCCACGCTTGGATATGACACCAAAGCCAAGAAACGTGTGTGTGCGTGTATAATAGCATGAACATCACTGCCAACTACATGTGCGTGTGGGGAGGTGGTGCAGAGAATGAGTGTGTAGAGGAACCAAAGAATGATAGCAAGATATAAAACAATAAACTTTAACACAGTCTCTGTCCCCACTAGGTTGAAAACACACTGGGAAAGGATTTGGCTTCCAGAAGACATGCCGACCACAGGCCAGTGTGTGGAGGGGGAGTGCTGCAGCCTTCTCCATCAGCATCGGCCCTAGATTGCACCTCTGGTTCAGACCACCATGTTGGATTGTGCTGCTTCCCACCCCCCCAGCCTGCCACCTAGAAGCCCTCTCCCCTTACATCAAGTTGGCCTTGCCACTTGATGAGCTGCCACAGACCAAGCAGACAGGCCAGTGGCCACATTCCTGCTTCTACAGGTGGGCTGATGCGACAACGATTTGCGCAGGCAGAGTCCCTTTTGGGAATCAGCTCTGATGCAGACTGCGAGCACGGCGGGTCTGCCACAGACCAAAAGGCACCCGGAATCACACCAGAATGTACAATGTTTATGTGTATTTGTTTATATTGCTCCGGAGCCCGCAGGCATCAGGGTGCAGCTATACAGGAGACAGTATGAATACATTACCAATTAAGCAAACAGTAATGTCTTAAAACATTTCCGAAAGGTGGTACTATTTTCTTCCCTACGCATCCCCACTGGGAGCTTATTCCTAGCCATCCCTGCCTGTATCGTAAAAGAGCGTTGCCTCTTATTCGTATGCATCTAGGCTGAGTCAGACGCCTCGAGTCCTTAGACTGGGTGACTTTGGTAGGGTTTTCCAATACCAAGTGTTCTTTTAGGTATTCAGGTGCTTGTCCATATAATGTTGCCAGGGATCTGCAAGAACATCTGGTAGCAGTGATCCGCCTAAAACTCGAAATGCTCCTGCTTTAAATTAGTATTTCTATTGTTCCTTTTGCATTCCCACCTCCACGTGGTTGGGGAGAGAGGCTATGCCTACTCGAGTGGCAGGAACACTTTAACATGCATGGAGATGCTGGCTGCAGTCTCGGGAGGATAGCTCAGCGGCAATGTGCTCGCCTTGGAAACAAGACGACGAGAAAGCAACACAGGTTAGATCCCCGGGTCGGTGCTTAGAAACCTCTGGGTATTAAGTGCGTTATAAATAAACTATCATATCATATCATTTCCTCTACATGAAGCCCTCCTGCATCTACTGAGTTCCTTACGTAAATAAGGAAGTTGCTAAGCCAAATCTGTGGGTGCAAAGGTGCAAGGGTAAACAGCCCTAGCGTTTATGTGGACACCACTTTCTGTGAATAGGTCCCTGCGTCTCTAAAGACCTGACTTTTCCACGATATATTGGGCATTTCTAGGAACTCATTGCTTGCTAGAATGGTGAAATGATGTCCCTTGCTAGCACGTCTGCTCTGGCTTAGAGTGCAATACCCTCTTTCGCCCTCCGGGTAAGGAGGAGGCCGGAGGAAGCCCTGCAACCACGGGGGTGTTATATGTTCCCTGAGATCAGAAGCGGTGGGCTTCGCTTGTTAGAACATTTTGGCCTCATGGGAAGCGTGTTGTAATTGCAGCTGGGGGTCTTACAGAACTGGCTCCCACTAGAGGACTTTCCCTGGAGTCTCTATGAGATAGCACGTGGCGATCCCAGTGCTGATACTATGGTGCCGACCTCTACAGTGGAAATGTTACAGCTTGAATGAGGTTCCCAATTATTTCTTTAAAGCCCATCCTCAGATAAGTGCTTGGCGGGGAGGATGGGGCATGGTCAGATGCCACGAGGTTCTTCACACCCTTCATGACCACCGCTTGGTTGTCAATATTGGAGCGGCCATCATCATCAACAATGTGCCCACCTCCATCGAGGGAGGAGAGGGCACGGCAGTCACCTCTTAACTGTCTCCTTGCCCGTCCACTGGAGGAAAGGGATTAGGAGCCGGGATGGGCAGACCTACCCAAAGGGGGCTCTCCTGGTTCTTACAAGGCTTTGCCTGGGCTTTAGACTTCAACACTTGCTTTCTGTTTGCAAACGCCTAAGGGTGCCTCTCCCTATTAGGTGGTCACCCACCCGTCTCCCAAGAGATTAGCAGCCATCCTCAAAGCCAGGCTTCAGATGGAGAGAGGCTGCACGGGTCCCCGGGGTGGTGGCTCCTTGGCATACACCTTGCCACCGTGGCCACAGAGATGGTTTTACAAACAGAGGACTCAATCAACAATGATATCAACAGTGATAGCCACTTTCAAGCTTCCAGGATGTCCATAAAATGCATAAAGAAGCAATCCAAAAATGGAAAGTGTAAACTAAAAGTCAATTAAACTACTCTGTAGCTCTACTTCTTTGTTTAAGGCCAACCTACATTCATAACTAACTCATTATTGGTCAATCCAGGGTCAGTTTTTGTATACAGTGTTACTTTGGGGGAAGCGGTCCCTCGGCCACACTCCTCCTCTGCTTCATCCACCACACTCGCAATAATTATACCCAAGGCACTGTAACAGTGAACCTTCTTTATTGTCCCTCTGCATATTGTGTCCTGGGCTCTCGTAGCCCCTCCTCTTCGTCCCTCCTTTTCCTGTGCGCTTAACTTCCTCTTGCACCCTGAAGGTGGCTCTCCCCTTAAGGTGGCCCTGCCTGTTTCACGTCACAACAGGGTCCACGTCTTATAAATAACAGACCTCTGAGTTGGGGACAACATAAAGCTTTTGCAGGTGTTCAACCTCAGAGGCAGGCAGAAAGCTGCCTCCCAACACAAAAGGACTGTCTCTGCAAGCTGAAACATGGAAAGGAAACAGAAATGGACATAGAAATGAGGCAGTCGCTGAGGCAAGGCATACAGCGGTAAGTACACATGGTAAAATGGGAAATGAGAGGCGAGGGAGGACGACATTTGGCAACAAGATAAAGAAAAAGGCAACACAGAAGAAAGGTGGAGTGGGAGCATCCTCCGGGATCTATATTGAAGGCAGACACCCATTCTGAGAAAGGGGAGAAACAACCTTCTGAATGGGCAAAAGCTGTGCGGTTGCCACAGGATACTTATGGCCTGGGTTCTAAGTTCTGATTCTGCTTCTGTGACATGCTGCTAAGAGTGGAAACTAGAGGTGTTTATGCTAAATGCCAGTCAGTGCTCTTGCCCTTAATTTCAAAATTGTAGCCGCAGTCCTCAAATATTTGTCTGATCATGTGTAGATGTCCAAAGCAGAAGAAGGCGATTGTGAGACATTGAGCTTGGAGTGTGCCAATCGACAAATAATGCAATGATACTAAGTTAGTTCTGCTCATGCAATGTACCACTCTGAAGTTTGGTGCCTTCCCTCAAGCTTGTAAAAAAACCACAGGAGGACTCCCCCTGATCGAGTCCCCTTTGCAGACCATGTCAGGGATACATTCCTGATCTCTTGGCATTCTGGGACTTGGAGTCTTCCATTGAGAATGGAACAAGCAAAGAAATACAAACCCTGTATGGGCCACACCCCTTTGAGATGGTTCTGTTTGGGAGCTCTCTTCATGATCAGAGAAGCATGAGGCTTGTTCTGCGTCTGCTGGGGTTCTCATCGGTCTAAGCCATCTGCCTGCACTGTGCCCGAAGATGTAGGATTATTTAAGGTGCATCGATTCCTGTCCGGGTAGTGTTTTGAATGTGTCGTCTGTGCATTTGTGGGATTGGGTAAAGCACCAACCTAGCTGGGAAGTGTACAAAGTGAACACAACCAGAGGGTTGTAATTCTGGTGCCCACAGTAGGGGAGAGGCTGGATTGTGTGGGAAGAGCAGGGGAAGGAGGATCTCTAGAGAGCGGGGGGGGAGGGGTAGAGGATAGGGCTGAGTAGATTACAAGACGTTCTTTAAAGACTACAGTCTTCAGATCCTTGCAGAAGTGTAGGATGGAGGGGGTCATGGGGTCCAAGTCTTGCGAGGTTCTGGGCTGCCGGCCCTCCCGAGACCTGAGCTGAGCTGCACGCGTGAGACCTGGCGTGCCGCCATTCTGAGTGTGGGGCAGGACTTCTCTGCATCCACCCTTTTGGGGAGATCATCTGAAGAACTTATCGATGGACAATTAGACAATATGACCTGAGGGGGGGCATTACCGGTCGGGTAATGAACCCAAGCCATAGTTAGAAGTTGAGCGAAGCAAGGGCATTAAAGGTGCCCCGGGGGCATGACCCAACCCGTAATGCCCCCTCTCTGAGGGTAATATTGCCATTAGTACTGGGGTACTGAGGTACTAGGGTACTAATAGCAATGTTTCTCGACCCGAGGGAAAAAAATGTCCACCAGGGATCGGGCCCTTTCCATGGCGGCCACTCCAGGATGTCACGGTGGATAAGCAGAGGCTCCAGAGCCTTGTTGGTGATCTAAGGCCCGGACGAGGGCCAATGAGCTTGCTTGTAACCAGCTCATTGACCCTCACCGGGTACTAATTGTATATATATTCTGCTATGCACTGTCATAGTGAAGTAACTGTGTACTGATAAGTTGTGTTATGGAAGGTGAATAAAGATATCAACCTCACCAGGGCCTGGTGTGTTCCTTCAGGCCACCACAAGGGGCAGTCTATCTGCATTAGTTACTTGTTCCGGAGACATGGTGCACTGAAGGAATGCTTTTTGCCTTTTCTACTGTACACTTGGCTTTTTTCAAGATGAATATGCATCTTACAAAGGGCTCATCACCTATCGGCGCAAACCTTTAAAATCACCTTCATGGGAAAAATTTAGATTGAGAGATAATTTGAATATCACAAAATATTTCTACATGTGTGTGTCTATCTGGTCAATGTCAGATTACAAATTCCTTCTTTAATTTTCAGAGGTCCAATAACACATCTCATGGTAACAAGCAGTTTCTAGTGCATTGCAAAGAGGCAGTAGAATTAGAGGACAGATGTGTGAAGGAGTCAACATTTGCTCAAGTGTGGCCTTGAGTCCGGAGGGTAGATTGATGGACATAATACTTCGGTGCCCTCTTCCAATGTCCAGGGAAGTAGTTTCCGACTGTAAAGCCAACCTGGGAGAAGTGACAGAGCCAAGAGTTGGCTGTGATAACATGAATGCGTGGAACACAAAAAAAGAGTGTCAATCAGAAAGAAGGGGTGAAGCCTGCCCTAGTCCATGAGCCATATATGCATGGACTCTCAGTAGCAGTGAGTGCAGCGATTCGAGCTGTGGGTGAAGTAATGTGGGGTGCGGGAGGGGAGCTATCACCTTGAAGTGAAAAGACCCTGTCTGTCTGTCTGAACAAGTCTGTGGTACCCTTTAGTCTGACTGTGTCTGTGTCCAAGTAGTAGTTATTCTTGAAATATAAATGTCCTACTATAGGGCACTAATGTAGTCTGCGGCCCCATGGGGGCCCTGCTAATGTGGCTACATCCTTGTTCTCTAAGGGTACACCTGGAAATAAAGACGCAGACACCAGGGTAATTAAGGTTTCTATTAAACATGTAGTGTGTGTTTATTAATGTGTCCTCTGTGTGTTTGTTTTTGACTAAACCATCCAGTACACCATGGGACTGGATGGAATGTTTAAAAAGAAAACAAGTAAGGAACAATAGAATAGAACTTCCCTGCTCAGCAATGGGCTTGGCAGGGGAGAGAAAAAAATCCAACAAGCATTTTAAAAAGACAATTGGGAAAGGACAGTTTGAGAAGAGAGAAGAGAAAAGCGAAAAGACTGCCTCCCAGATTCTAAATTCCTGAATGATGCTGGGTGGAACCTGGGGAGTGCAAGGGGGCGGAGCTGCTTATGTTAGGGGCAGCTCGGGCCTCCCTCGGCAGTGGTAGATGTCGGTCCATCCGGTGGCCACACCGGATGGGCCCAGCTGTATCCCGGGTGTAGTTCGCATACCAGGTGCTGCCTGGGCCAATAAAGAGCAGCCAGTCCGAGCTGCATGTTGGGGGTGGCCAACAAGGAGGGCCCTTCATTGAAGTTTTCCTGGGTTGCGTATGCTAGGCACAGCTCGAGAAATGAAGTGAGCAGAGCTGTAAAGCCCACTCCACCCATGAAGGTGGAGAAGGGAATATTAAGTCCCGAGTTGGCCTCGGCGGCCAACCCACCAGGATCTGCCTTGCCACCAGGATCAGCCAGGAATAGCTAGCCACCGTCCAGCCTGGTCTTCAGCACAGAGCCACCACCACCGGAGACAGATGCCAAGGTAATGTGAAGGGGTGACAGACTGCAGCAGTCACCCCATTGTGACATAGTGTTTTATGTAGTATGTATGTTGTAAGAAAAAGTATGTATGTGTAGTTATATGTATATATTTAGGTACTGTTACGTAGGGTAATTGTTCGGTAGGGGGAAGCATAGAGTTGGGGTAAGTGTTAGGGGGTATGTTAAGCAGAGTTAAAAGTAGGGGTAGGACAATATATATAGATGGACATTATTTACAACAGGGGATAGAAGGGAGGTTCTGTGGCATGAGGTAGCGAGATAGTGTGCCGGCCTTCCGGAGGCTGCCTAGTAAGATGGGACCAACCACAGAGGCCCTCCTCTGGCCTCACACTCCCTGTGGGTGGTACCTGAGCTTAGGTGGGGGATCTGTTGCACCAGACTCACCCTAAGGGTCCCTGAGACCCCTCCAGGAAGGGTGAGCTGTTGTAGCAGGTCCCCATTTTGATGGAGCTCACACCAGGGGAATCCTAAGGAAAAGGTATGAGTGATTTTATTAAATAAAGAGGGGTCCCCATTGGGATCTCTAAAGAAAATCACAGTGGTGTCTGTGTCCCTTAGTGATTTAAGAACTCAGTGTGTAGCCCATCTCCTGTTATCAACAATTTTATTTTGCGGTGCATCGCCACTCCCTACCCATCGGAAATGGAGGGTGGGGATGGTGGTTCCCATGGGGACTGTCCCTGGTTCAGAGTGAGCGGTGCAGAGGAGGGGTGCAGAAAGCATACAATGAGGGGTCATTGCTCTTTAGGCATAAGGCAAGACTGACCAAGAATACCTACAGGCTTACACCCCCATCTGGTTGCTTCAACCATGCAAATGAGGGCTAAGACGGTACTGAAGAAAGAAAGCCATAACTCCACCGCGTGGATGCAACGTGCCAATGCCTACAGCGGGGTCTGCAACCTAAGGTTCTCCAGAGGTTATGGACTACAACTCCCACCAGTCCTACCCAGCATAGTCAATGGCGAGGGCCCATGGGAGTCCTAGTCTAAAACATCTGGAGAGCTGCAGGTTGAAGACCCTTGACCTACACTCAGATATGCGAAGGGAGCGGGCATTCTGGGAGACATCCCGGCTGCATAATAGTGAAAATCTAATGATAGATAATGAACAAATATGTAATTACTGCTATGAAAATGGCAGAATATGTCCATACTTATCAACATAAATCAAATAATAACCCAAATAGGTGCAATTAAACATCTTTCCTTGCTGTGCTCCCAATGCAAACTTTGACACCAAGAGCAATGTTGGCCTGCTGCTTTTTGGTTCAGGTAGCTATGTCGCCTTAACTCTCCCAGTGACCTGCTGATGACATCACAAGTTCTATAATGGTTGATATCAGTGATGGTAACACAGATGACAGCATGCACAACATCATCCAAGACATTCTGGAGTGGGTCATTCTGGTAAAGGTACCCATACCGGCCCTTCAAGCAGTCAAATCTGTACAGATGATGTCCTGCACTGATTTCTTCAAGGACTCTAGGTTTCCCAGAGACCTGTGACATCACTAAGGTGCAGGCCCCTATAGCCACGTGTTTGTGATGTGCAATGTGCCATTTGGAACAGATAGCCTTGGGCATTATGAGGCACATTGCGAGTTTGGCGGAGCGTTTTACAGCTGGTAAATCCTTCAATGCCAATTTTCTGCCCAACAAAATTATAAATTTTGTAGTTAAGTGGAGGGGTAGCCCCAGCCTGTACTTAGAGGTGCTTCCCCCACTTTACTGACAGAAATTCATACTCCTGATAATCCACCAAAATCCCAAATGGAGCACTCCATAAATGTGGGGTAACACAGTGGATACCCCACTTGTCATCTGGCACCAAATCCACCAGACTGAGTGCTGGGAAGGGTATCCGGGTTTGTCGGTATTTCCACCAGAAATACCACCACATTTGGAATGAGGCCTATTTGAGTTATTCTAGGACATTCAACTCATGACAGGAGGCACCAAGCTTCAGGAGTTAAATGACCTTCTAGCTCCATGTACGACTTTATGCTGAGCCGGGAGCGATGACACCAACATTTTAAGAAGCTATGCCATTTGATGCTGTTGGTTCTTCATCCACCCCTTCTGTTTTTTCCTTATTATTTTACACCTCAAAATAAAATACAATTTCTACATGGTTTCTCTAATAATTCTCAATTTATGTTTTAAAAAGTTAAATACTTCACATACCTTTAAATGCTTCCGAATCCCACCCGGATTTCAATCCGTGATACTCTGGAAATGAATAAGTGAAACACTTTTAACCTTTGAAGATTTTTAACCTTTACACTATAAACACTCAATGACGTCACGACGCCTTCAGACAAATTGGAGAGCATTGTTGGTACAGATGCAACTTTTAACATCCTTCAGCCAATAGATTTGTAATAAAACCAAGAGAGAGGTAACCGGAATTGCCACGTGCTACTCATGTCAATATCATCTGGCAGGCAGCAGCAGAACATTTTACATGTATGATTAAACAACCATAGAAATGCAGAGAAAGTGCAATTGACACACAAGATGGATGCCATGAGTGGCCACACAGAAGAGCACACTTAATAACAGATAGCCCTGACAACCTGGGGGATATGTGTGCACATAGCCCTGGTATTTAATGAGAGAAGAGGCGTATGCATGCATTGACAACCCTCCACCCCCTTGTCAAGGGAATTATAAGGAATACATTAACACACAAACACCATATTTAGTGCATTGTTACGTTAGGGGGACTTGTGCAGTTCTACCATTTTCATTGTCTCCAGGCGCTCTCCCAACTCATCTGTAGATGAAGAAGGTGGGGGGGACTGGTTATGGGGTTAACGAGAAAAGAATAGGGCGCTCAACTGTTGGTGCCAGTAGAGCCAAGATCACCTGGCATCGGTGCAGGTGAATTTTCTAGATGTTTTGTGTTTTTTTCCCCATAGGTCCATGTTTCCTTATGGGAGACCTGAGAGGGTGGAGCAACCTGTGCATTTGCATTATGGCTGACTTTTATCAGTTGGTTGGAGTGGTGTAGAGTTTTGACTTAGTTGATGGTTCTATGTATTTGTTTTGATGTATGTTTTGTGTCAGCGATTTGAAGAGCATGTATCGAGTCAGGTGTTTGACGAGTGTGGTTGTTAGTTGGTTGGACTCTCTGGCTAGATCTGCTGGGCATGAGCGTGTTATATGATGTTATGTTATATTAATTGGCTTTTGTACTGTGGGCATCGTCACCATAGTGGTAATGGTTTTAGAGCTCCGAAACCTTGTCCGTTTGGGTGAACTGTGACCCCACCGTGTGCAACCCCGACCGTGGTCTGCAGGGGGAGAAGTAAACAGGGCAAAGGTAAGATGGGAAATGCACAAGTAGGAGTTAGTCTGAGAACAAAACAGACAAACGTAGGTCACAACAAAAGGGAAACATAACATGAGGGAAAGCGATAGTGATAACTAGAATGCATGCATAGTCTTCTGAGTAGCTTTCTATTTGTCCATCCTAGTATGAAACTTGCATTCTCTGTTGAAGGTGTGTATGGCTCAGGATGAAGTGTGTGCTAGCTTCGGAAGTTAGCTCGGTTCATTGGTGTTCTTTAGTTTGTTGTGTTGTTTCTCATCTTAGATGTTTTGTTCATTGTATTAGTTTTGATGTTGCATATGTTAGAAAGGTATTAATATGTGCAGCAGTGGCCTCCGTGTGATGGCCTATTCTTTGTTTCCTAACATAGGATTGTGGGTAGATCTTTATCCTATCAGGATCCGCCTGAAGCCTGCCTTCAAGTGCAACAGATGGTACGGCGTTCCTGCTTCTCTGCAACGTAAGTGATATGATATGATATGATAGGTTATTTATTACGCACTTAATACCCAGAGTTTTCTAAGCGCAGACCCGGGGATCAAACCTGTGTTGCTCTGCGTCGCCTTGCTTCCAAGGCGAGCATGTTGCCCCTGAGCTATCCTTCCGAGACTAAATGCAGAGTTTCTGAATGGAAGTGGCAGACCTCGGGTTCATCCTCTGACAAACTGGCCCGTCCCATGCTTCAAAGGCAATGTCGTTTCACTATCCGCTCCAAGAAGAGGGCCCCATTCAAGCCCGCATCTCTGGAGTCACTAACAACAAGGCTGAACTTTTCAAAATCTGCAAGGTACTCGCCAATCCAACTGCTGTCCCCACCTCTCTCCTTCCTTCCCAGGTTCTCTGCATCGCTTTGGCCTCCCATTTCACATCTAAAACTCAAGACATCCTGTCCTCACTCTCCACCACCCCAATATCCACTACCGCTCCTTCTCCCCTGCCTCCCTTGGCTCCCCTCCCTCCACCCCTGCCTTCTCCTCCCTCCTGCCCATAGCACCTGATGAGGTCTCGAAAGTTGTCCTCTCTATGAATTTCTCATCTAAACAGATGCCTCCCTGCTCCTCTAGAACCATTAAGGACAACATCTCCTCTCTCGCCCTGGCTATTTCTGACTTCTGTAACCACTCCTTCACACCTGGCTCTTTCCCTCTACCCCTCAAGCACTCCCTTGTGCACCCTCTCCTAAAAAAGCTGTCTGCTGACCCCTCCTGCCCAGCTAACTATCGTCCTATCTCCACCACCCCGGTACTGGGTAAACTTTTGGAGAAGTTGTTCATCCCCCAACTGATCCTTCATACTGAACTTGTTGGTTGCCTCCATGGCCATCTGGATTCCGGGCATCCATAGGCACGGAAACTGCTCTCCTGAACACCTGTGAAGATATGCTTGCAAATCTTGACTCTAACTCTCCTGCAGTTCTCATTCTTCTCGATCTCTCCTCTGCCTTTGATGCGGTCAATCACTCTATCTTCATGCCCTCAGCATCACGGATTCGGGAACTGGAATGGCTGACCTCTTTCCTCACTAACCAGCCCTCTCACCTGCAACTTGGCCCTTTCTTCACCACCTCACTCTCTACCTGCGGCGTCCCCCAGGTCTCTATCCTATTTCTGTGGCTCTTCAATATCTATCTCGCCTCTCTTGTCCACCTGATCTCCTCCTTCTATCCTCATTTCCAGTGTTATGCTGATGACACACAGCTTTCCTTCAAACTTCCCTCTACTACCTCTCGTCCTCCTCTCATCCCTGATTGTCTGGCTGCCATCCAGGCATGGTGTTTGGCTATCAATCTCTGTCTTAATGCCAGTAAGACTGAGATCCTTCTCATTGGGACACCTGTGCCCTGTTTTCATCCTACCCTCTGGCCACCCTTCTTGGGCCCTCTACCCTCACCATCCTGTGAGGCCATAAACCTTGGGGTCATCTTTGTCTCTGCTCTCTCCTTCACCCCTCACATCTTGGACCTTGCCAAGAAGGACCACTTCCAGCTTCACTTCCTTAGAGGCATTCTCCCAGTCCTCACTTTTCACCAGAAGCTCAATGTCCCCAGAGCTCTGGTCCTCTCTAAGCTGGGCAACTGCACCAGCCTCTTCCTCAATCTCCCCCTTTCCTCCCTACGCCCCCTTCAGCTAATCCAAAATAGGGCTGCAAGACTTATCCTTTGCCTCAAGCCCAGGGACTGTATCTCTCCATCCCTAACATCTCTCCACTGGCTCTTGCTGGCCACATGGATCACATTCAAGACCCTCTGCATCCTCCATAAGGCTTTCTGGGGCCTGAGATCACACCATCCCCAACTTTCCCTCCCTAAATACCTCCCTGCTAGAGCCCTCTGCTCCTCTAACTCCAACTCTCTACTTGCCAAACACTTCTCCAAGCAGAGAGTGGGGGGCCTTTTACTCTCTTCGGCTGGTGCCTCTCTTTGGAACAGCCTCCCTGCCCCTCTGAGACTTTAGCCGAACCGCCTTACGTTCTGGAAACTACTAAAAACTCTTCTTTTCTCTACCTCTATCCCTTCCCTGCTAATCACCCCACTGCCGCCGAGACTGGCGGCCTGGTCCTTCGTGAATCTCAGAGGCTACCAGGCCCTCTACCCAGATGATACCAGCACCCCACCCCGCCCCCCTTCAGTACTGCCTTTGAGGGCCCCCTGCCTGGCACCTGGGCATCCTTCCCTGGGATTCATCCGCCCTATCGCTTAGCACTTGTCCATACCCTGCTCACCCCCGACCCCCCTCCCTTCCCTATCTCTTGCACTTTATTCACAGCACTTGCACGCCCGAATAGCACAAGGCCTAGTAGGACCATGATTGCATATTTACTGCATTTTGCCATTGTTCTTTACTCCCCTTGTTCCCTGCCCACTTTGCCTTGAGGCGCCTGGAAACACCATTCTGTTGCACAGGTGCCTAACAAATGCTCAATAAATAAATACAAATAAAAGTCCTGCTGTTTTGAAAAGCCAGGCTTTTAAGAGTTTCCAGAATGCCACATGGTGTTCTGTGCTTGATGGGTCTGAGTTCCATATTCTTGCTAAGAGGGTCGACAAGGCTGTTCCTCTGCACTTGCTTTTCTTGTTGTGCCATGTCTCTATACGAATGTCCCTGCTGGATCTCAACGTCCTTCTCATTTGGTAGTGGGTGATTGGTTGGCATTCCACTCCTTGGTCATGCAGTGCCCTGTGTGACGCAAAGTGCTTTGAAGTGGATTATTTTCCTTACTGTTTGTGCATTTATCTAGCACATGCAAATGGATATTCCTCCTTTGTGAAAAGTACAGTGAGCAAAAAGCAATGGCTGCAAACTCTCAAAGTGGGAGAAAAAAAACACAGAACAGGTTATCGTGCCATGTTCTTTCTAGAGAGCGGCGCCTGCAACCTTTTTTGTATTGCTGAACGGTAAGTAGGCAAAGTGTGTCCAAGTCCATTCTATGAGTCCCCAACCACACCAGGTTTTCAGAATAACTGCTGACTCCCATTTATTTAGATTCCCTGTACTGGGAGGAATTAATTGAAAACAGGGTATGGATTTTGCTTTTGTGGACCGACTTGGAGTACACCGATTAGAAATCAAATTAACGACCACTGATTCAAGGCCTGTTGTAAGTTAAACCATGTACTTAAATAACACAGTTTGTAACACGCACATAAGTGCATGAATTCCACAGTCTGGTTCAATGGCTAAATAGCTAATTGTGGAAACAGTAGAGCTAACTTCTAAATCCTGTCTCGACTGATATGTGTGATCCTGGGCAAATTAGAGTGCCTCAGTTCCCTTATCTGACACAAATTGGGAGTGCCTCGAAACAGGCTTATGCATTGAAAATATTCAAGATTTATATTTAAAAGCCAGGTGATATAAGCTAGATTACATACAATTGCACAACCCTTGCATAAAACCGGGCCTTGGGAATAAGGTAATGTAAAGCAATGGTGATGCATATTGTGCCCATGAGCGCCGTCATGTTCCCCCAGCGCTGAAGCTTGTCGAATGGATATCATGTATGGGTCCCACGCCTGAAATTCCAGACTTTGGTCTCTTGCAAGAAAATGAAGTGCGGTGGGGTGGAGTTACAGGGAGTGAAGTGGGAGTAGGAAGCACCTAATTGGAGGTTGGTAGAGAAGGGCGTCAGGTGGGGTGGGGCGTGTTTATTTAAGGTGGGTGCATGTGGACTCGACTTCTCTCGTTCAAGTGAGAGCGTGTGTACTTAGAGGGAGGGGGTGCAATTGGTTGCTTGATGGGGTGGAGAAGTGCTCAGACAGTCCAACAGTCCAACGCTGTTTGACTTCAGCCAAAATGTCACATTGGTCCGCCCCTCCCCCCACTCTGGACGCACGCAGCCCCTGGTTGAGCTTGAAGATGCACGGGTTGAATCGGGGTGGGGAGGGTGATGAAATGAGGGGGTGGGGTTGGGTTTTTCTCAACAGATAAGAGAAGTTTTTTGTTTTTCATTTGTCAGCCCAATAACCCCAATCCTAGTGGTTATTTTTCCTTAAATCGTAGTGGACTCTTTTTAGGGTGCCCCTGTTTCTTTTGCCTCCAGGTACTGCCAGTTGCTATGATCTGGACTGCACGTGGTCATTCAATTGTGCTGAGAATAGGCTTTTGGCCACCCCAGGTTCAGTGATGTTGCTAGGTCTGGAAAAGATCCGGGGCTACGCTAATGTCGGGGATGTCGGGACTCGGGGCTAGCTAGCTTTTTGGCTGTAGTTCCATAGCTTCTATCCGGGCCTACAACCAAAAGACCCAGGGCCATAGCAACGCCTCTGCCCAGGTCACTAGAGCAAGGCTGCAGGCTCCGAGCCAGTGGCTCGCACCGGTCTGAACCGATGCAAGCTATTGACTGTTCATGAGCACCGGACATCATCATAGGGGTGGAGGCCCTATGCCCCTCCTCCTGAGGAGGATGTGACCGGAAGTCTGCAGGAGCTGCTATGTTTCACCTCGAGATAGTCTGCCATGTGACACTGTATGGGCATGGACATAGAGGGAAGACTAATTCCTCGAGACAATGACAGTTATTATTCTACAGAAGGCGGGAATAGTGTGGCAGGAGGCCAGTTAAGCGCCTTTTGATGTTTCAGGGGTTGAGCATCTGTAGCCGCTTGAAAGAAAGTGTTTGGAGGGAGAGAGTGGGTTAGTGGTTGGGAATTGGTTAATGCTAGGATACTATTTGTCTGGCAAGCCAAATGAAAACGACATTGCTAGAAATTCAAACTATCTTTTCTTGATGTTCACACAACTAAATGATAGCTTGTGCTTTTATAAACCACTTGATATCGCAGACCCTTTATGTTTCACAGCGCTGTCAATAATTGTATTTATTTATTTAATTTATTGGGCACTTTTTAGGCGCTTATACAATCAGCAAAACTGTTTCAAAGCACCCACAGGGCAACAGGGTGTGGCTGCGGAAGGTAGACAATGAATTACAACAGCGATAAATATTGAATTAATAGTACATACAGATCATGAGAATAACGAGGGGTGACAAACCTACTATGCCTTGTGAGTGTTCAGAAGGTGCAAGTGCAGTGGGGTGGGGGGAAGGGAAATGTGCTGTGGTGCTCATGGAGAATTGCTCGGGGCGAAGTGCTAAGAAAAGAAAAAGAAAAAACTTAAGTGCAACCTCTCTTGGGGAGGGTGAGCCTAAGCAAGTGCAGTATATAGACAGCGGCTGGGATGAGAGATGTGGGGGGGTCAGGGCCCAAAGGAAACAAAAGGGCCCTGCACATCAGTCACACTACTGTATGATGAGCAGGGAAGAGAGCAGGAGAAGAAGGAAGAAGTAAAGAGAAAGGTCCTGAGGCTTTTTTGGATCTTAAGGAGCTCCTACGCAAGACGCAGAGGGAGAGGGAGGCTATTCCACAGAAGGGAGCCCTGGGTCCATAATGGGGGTTCACTGTTACCCAAGATATGATATGATATGTCATTTATAACACGCCTGTACATAATTATGTCTAGGCAGGACAAGTCTGGGGACGGGGGGACAGAGGGAGGACAAGGCACCGGATAATAGTCAAGTTGGAGCCCTCCATTAAATGAAAGGCTGAGATTAGCCCGCTGTGATGCAAACCGTGAACTTGAGTCTAGTGCCTCATCCCTGCAGATAGTGCATTGACTTGCTGGGCTTTCTTGACGGCTACATATAGTAATGCACTGACACCAAGCACTTGTGTAAGGTTTGCCTCACCAGAAAACCTTACGTGGACTGTCCATTCCAACCCTACAAACTTCCCTTTCATTTCCCCATTTACACTTCAAGAGGGTAAACAGGCGGCGACATTCAAGGAAGTGGGGCAGAAGCAGGGGGGCGTCTCTTATGCCAGGAGCACCCAGGCAGATGGCATGGTGCATGACAGAGGCATCCTCTTATGCGGAGGAACATCCATCATACATGTGCCAGCCTGAACATCGCGTCCATGCCACCCTGCCTGCGGAGGGAATGACTAATCCCAGCCAAATGGCCCGTGCCCAGCTGGCCTGCTCCTACTCTGACCCGATCCATTTAAAATTAGATTATAAATGTCAAGGTCTAAACCTTCCCAAGCGTATCAGCGTTGTAGGGTATTATTTCAGACTGTCCGTATTATTAAATGGGTGCATATCAACTTTTCCTTCTGAAAATTGCCATCCTTCTATCCTTGAACCATGCCCACGGTATGCTAATATGAATTTTTATTTCTATATAGCACTTGCTGCTATCGCAGTTTTGGGCATGTCGTGGCGCTGGGAATAACAGATGTTGCCATTACTCACGTTTTCGACTGTGGAAGGATAAAAGGATATGCTGTGTTTGCTGCGTTTCAAACCTATGACCTGTCGTTTAACTTCAAAACTCCAGCAGCAAGCTCTTAACTTGCCGAGCTAGCTGAGCTTTACACTTCGTGAATTTCATTAACAGATTGGAAACACTTAACACTTAAGGTCGGACTGGAGCACTAAATGGGCTCGGTGACCAAGGTAACAGTGCCTCACAGCTGCAAATAGCAATGTGTTCCATTTGTGTCAGACCTTTTTTAATAGTAATCAAAGAGGGGCGGCGGAAGGGAGTGTGGGGGCGAGCAAGCCGCAATGGACAGCTGCAACACATCAAACTGGAACACTTTGGCCAAAACACCTCGCTCACACTAGCATGTTGGGTCTGCAATTCAGGCTGGGTTCCTATTGCCCCCACGACCGTATCCAGACAGCCATCCAGTGATGTTTTTCTTGGAATTCTGGGACTTGTAGTTTTCCTAAATTTAAAATGGAAAAGAAAAAACCTTAAACCCCAGCATTTAAAAGGGAAAAAACAGACAGGACTGGATGGCCTTCTCGTGTATGGCACGGAGCGCCTGAAGAGCTCTGATAGCATCATTTGGATGGAGTGCCATTCCAGGGGGGGCATAGTCCAGTGCCTGGTCCTTGACTGCTCCATTGTCAATAGACGTGCACCGCCCTCTACACTGCACCACTCGTGGTGAGTGCCTGGAATATTTGGGGCACGTACCACACTGTGTTCATAAAGCCGTGTAAGGATGCGGCACCGCAAGAGATGGTAAGATGTGAAAGTGTTACCAGTAGCCCCATTTCATGACTCTGAGTCTTAGGCCCTGGTCGGGATGTCCCTTGCTTACTCCGTGTGAACACATGGTGAGTGCTGTCAGCTTCAGAGCTGGGCATGGCAGGCCAAATGGCTGGCTTGTCCTAGGCTCGAGTGCCCCTGTTTGGCTAAAACACAGGAGGAACCCTGCCTACTCAAGGTAATTCAAATTGTGGGGGAAGAAAAAGTTGGAAAAAATATGCATGTTTTTAGGGCGGGGACTCTACCCGGCCAACTTCCGTTCTCTCCTGCACCTCCACACCTCAGGATTGGCTGGGGTGGAAAGGGGAGTCTACAATCCCTATATTGTTTCTTGTTAAAGGCGTGGCATCTGGGGAGTGGACACCACTGGAATCGGGAGCTCGGGCCCCAACTCCAGTCCTTCATGTGAGCCCCTCCAGCCAGTGTATGAGTCCAGTCCTGCGTTATCTCTGTGCTCCTTTAGACCACCTTGTTCCAGCCCCAATTGCTCGCACCCGACTCCTCAGAAGTAGGGTGGCCAACTCTTTGATAGTCTTTCACTGGACACTTGCCCACAAGGCGGTGATGACGCCACAACGTCATTCACGTTTGGCCCGCCCCTTTTTTAATTTAAATGTTTTTAAGCGCTCTTAATTCCTGGCTTAATTGAAATGCAAATGGTTTGTCCTTGGGAGGTGATGGTCACCTTATTTAAATGCAAACATGACCATCAGGACCCCAGGAACAAAGCATTTGCATTTGAATTAAGCCAGGTGTCGGAGCATTACAGCTCGACCTCCAGGCTCAAAAGGAGCCAGGCCACAGAGCTGCCCAGGGAAAGAAAGCAGCGGGCGGCAGCGCCATGCCGTGTAAATGGTCTCTTCAGTTTGCAGAGTGACTGTGCTGGAGGCAAGTTGTTCTGACACAAGTCGGGACAACCTGCGTCCCGCACAGCCACGCTGCAAAGTGCGGGACAGAGTCCCTAACTGCGGGACAATCTCGCGAAATCCGGGACAGTTGTCCACCCTACTCAGAAGAATAGTTCAGCGGTGCGAAAACCCCAGCGACTCAGGAGCGTGTGTCCAGAGAGTGGCCTGGGGTGGCACATGCTCCCCCTGGCATCTGATTGGCCACCTCAGGTGCCACCCCCTTATCCTAAACTATGATCATTATGTGTGTGTGCACTCGTACTTCATGCCACCCCAGCATAAGTCAGTTCCCCACTTGGCCCACCCAAGTCAAAAGGGTCTGGACACGCCAGCGCTGCGACTTCGGAACAATGAGAAGTGGTGCAACCAGTGGTGACCTCCCCCCGGAGCAATGCAGTGCAAACACCCTGCCTTGCAGGGACAATGTGCTGTAGCGTGAGCACCCCTGCGTCTACCTCTCCCCCCTTGAGCCCTACCATATAGCATCCACGGCAAAAGCAACGTACTTCCACAAAGCCGTTTTGGATGTTTCCGCTGAGAAGGGTTGTGGTGGCTTAAATTGGCAGACCTGTCCTGTGATGTGGTCTTGTGTAGTGGAGAGTAAGGGTGTCTTGTGTAGTGGGGGTGGGACGTGGGAAGGCAAGATGCCATTCCATAGTATTAGCGGGCGGAAGCAGGTCTCATATGGTGAGGATGGAGAAGCAAGGAGGCAAGATGGCGGCCATGAGTCTGGTGCTGGAAGGAATCAGGGTGGAGAGGCAAGATGCCCAGCAGGGGTCTTGTTTGGTGGGGGCCGGTAGGGAAAGGCAGGATGCTAGTAAGCAGTGCTACTTGTTGTTCAGTGGGTGGGCGTGAGGTACAGGGCCAGGTAATGGTCTTGTATTGTATAGTAAGGGGTGCGGCGGCTGTACACCTGTTAGGGGTCTCCTGCTGTGTAGGCGAGTGGGATGAGAAGGCAGGACACAAGCTATGGGTCTTGTGTGGTGGGACATGGTGAGGCAGAAAGCCTGGTATGTTGTCTTGCCATCACGGCTCATGTTTGGCTCACCTCTGGCTTGGCTCTACCCATGAATTCTTTGGCTGCGCCCAGCTCTTGTCAGCTTTGACTTGACTGCAGCTGTAAGCTAGGGAGTCATAAGTAGCCCCCTTGGTCTTCATGATTTGGTTATTGGAGCATTCCATAAGTATTTCTTCCTTTGGTTTTCAAAGTCAGCATACAGTAATGCTGTGAGGCCCGGTCTAGCAGTGCAGTGTTGTTTACCTTGCAGGCAGTAACCCTATGGGGGCAGGTGTAGCACTGCAGTGCTGCTTACCTTCCATGCACTAACCCTATGGGGGCAAGTGCAGCACTGCAATGCTCTTTACCTTGCATGCACTAACCCTATTGGGGCAGGTGTAGAACTGCAATGCTGTTTACTTTGCATGCAGTAATGCTGCGGGGTCAGGTGTACCAGTGCGGTGTTGTTTAGCATGCAGGCAATAATGCTGTGGGGCTAGGTGTAGCACTGCAGTGCAGTTTACCTTGCATGCAGTAATGCTGTGGGGCCAGGTGTAGCACTGCAGTGCAGTTCACCTTTCATGCATTAACCCTATGAGGCCAGGTGTAGCAGTGCAGTGCTGTTTACCTTGCATGCAGTAACCCTATGAGGCCAGGTGTAGCAGTGCAGTGCTGTTTACCTTGCATGCAGTAACCCTATGGGGGCAGGTGTAGTCCTGCAATGCTGATAACCTTGAATGCAGTAACCCTATGGGGGCAGGGGTAGCACTGCAATGCTGTTTACCTTGCATGCACTAATCCTATGGGGGCGGGTGTAGAACTACAATGCTCTTTACCTTGCATGCACTAACCCTATGGGGGCAGGTGTAGAACTGCAATGCTGTTTACTTTGCATGCAGTAATGCTGTGGGGTCAGGTGTACCAGTGCGGTGTTGTTTAGCATGCAGGCAATAATGCTGTGAGGCCAGGTGTAGCACTGCAGTGCAGTTTACCTTTCATGCATTAACCCTATGAGGCCAGGTGTAGCAGTGCAATGCCGTTTACCTTGCATGCAGTAATGCTGTGGGGCCAGGTGTAGCACTGCAGTGCAGTTTACCTTTCATGCATTAACACTATGAGGCCAGGTGTAGCAGTGCAATGCCGTTTACCTTGCATGCAATAATGCTGTGGGGCCAGGTGTAGCACTGCAGTGCAATGTACCTTTCATGCATTAACCCTATGAGGCCAGGTGTAGCAGTGCAGTGCTGTTTACCTTACATGCAGTAACCTTATGAGGGCAGGTGTAGCAGTGCAATGCTGTTTACCTTGCATGAAGTAACTCTGTGAGGCCAGGTGTAGCAGTGCAATGCTGGTTACCTTGCATGAAGTAACTCTGTGAGGCCAGGTGTAGCAGTGCAGTGCTGTTTACCTTGCATGCAGTAACCCTATGAGGCCAGGTGTAGCAGTGCAGTGCTGTCTACCTTGCATGAAGTAACCCTATGAGGGCAGGTGTAGCAGTGCAGTGCTGTTTACCTTGCATGCAGTAACCCTATGAGGGCATGTGTAGCAGTGCAGTGCTGTCTACCTTGCATGCAGTAACCCTATGAGGCCAGGTGTAGCAGTGCAGTGCTGTCTACCTTGCATGCAGTAACCCTATGAGGCCAGGTGTAGCAGTGTAGTGCTGTCTACCTTGCATGCAGTAACCCTATGAGGGCAGGTGTAGCAGTGCAGTGCTGTTTACCTTGCATGCAGTAACCTTATGAGGGCAGGTGTAGCAGTGCAATGCTGTTTACCTTGCATGAAGTAACTCTGTGAGGCCAGGTGTAGCAGCGCAGTGCTGTTTACCTTGCATAAAGTAACTTTGTGAGGCCAGGTGTAGCAGTGCAGTGCTGTTTACCTTGCATGCAGTAACCCTATGAGGCCCGGTGTAGCAGTGCAGTGCTGTCTACCTTGCATGCAGTAACCCTATGAGGCCAGGTGTAGCAGTGCAATGCTGTTTACCTTGCAACAGTAACCTTATGAGGGCAGGTGTAGCAGTGCAATGCTGTTTACCTTGCATGCAGTAACCCTATGAGGCCAGGTGTGGCAGGGCAGTGCTGTCTACCTTGCATGCAGTAACCCTATGAGGGCAGGTGTGGCAGGGCAGTGCTGTTTACCTTGCATGCAGTAACCCTATGAGGCCAGGTGTAGCAGTGCAGTGCTGTTTACCTTGCATGCAGTAACCCTATGAGGCCAGGTGTAGCAGTGCAATGCTGTTTACCTTGCATGCAGTAACCCTATGAGGCCAGGTGTAGCAGTGCAGTGCTGTTTACCTTGCATGCAGTAACCCTATGAGGCCAGGTGTAGCAGTGCAGTGCTGTTTACCTTGCATGCAGTAACCCTATGAGGACAGGTGTAGCAGTGCAGTGCTGTTTACCTTGCATGCAGTAACCTTATGAGGGCAGGTGTAGCAGTGCAGTGCTGTTTACCTTGCATGAAGTAACTCTGTGAGGCCAGGTGTAGCAGTGCAGTGCTGTTTACCTTGCATGAAGTAACTCTGTGAGGCCAGGTGTAGCAGTGCAGTGCTGTTTACCTTTCATGCAGTAACCCTATGAGGCCAGGTGTGGCAGTGCAGTGCTGTCTACCTTGCATGCAGTAACCCTATGAGGCCAGGTGTAGCAGTGCAATGCTGTTTACCTTGCAACAGTAACCTTATGAGGGCAGGTGTAGCAGTGCAATGCTGTTTACCTTGCATGCAGTAACCCTATGAGGCCAGGTGTGGCAGGGCAGTGCTGTCTACCTTGCATGCAGTAACCCTATGAGGGCAGGTGTGGCAGGGCAGTGCTGTTTACCTTGCATGCAGTAACCCTATGAGGCCAGGTGTAGCAGTGCAGTGCTGTTTACCTTGCATGCAGTAACCCTATGAGGCCAGGTGTAGCAGTGCAATGCTGTTTACCTTGCATGCAGTAACCCTATGAGGCCAGGTGTAGCAGTGCAGTGCTGTTTACCTTGCATGCAGTAACCCTATGAGGCCAGGTGTAGCAGTGCAGTGCTGTTTACCTTGCATACAGTAACCCTATGAGGCCAGGTGTAGCAGTGCAGTGCTGTTTACCTTGCATGCAGTAACCTTATGAGGGCAGGTGTAGCAGTGCAGTGCTGTTTACCTTGCATGAGGTAACTCTGTGAGGCCAGGTGTAGCAGTGCAGTGCTGTTTACCTTGCATGAAGTAACTCTGTGAGGCCAGGTGTGGCAGTGCAGTGCTGTTTACCTTGCATGCAGTAACCCTATGAGGCCAGGTGTGGCAGTGCAGTGCTGTCTACCTTGCATGCAGTAACCCTATGAGGCCAGGTGTGGCAGTGCAGTGCTGTCTACCTTGCATGCAGTAACCCTATGAGGCCAGGTGTAGCAGTGCAGTGCTGTTTACCTTGCATGAAGTAACTCTGTGAGGCCAGGTGTAGCAGTGCAGTGCTGGTTACCTTGCATGCAGTAACCCTATGAGGCCAGGTGTGGCAGTGCAGTGCTGTTTACCTTGCATGCAGTAACCCTATGAGGCCAGGTGTAGCAGTGCAGTGCTGTTTACCTTGCATGAAGTAACTCTGTGAGGCCAGGTGTAGCAGTGCAGTGCTGTTTACCTTGCATGCAGTAACCCTATGAGGCCAGGTGTAGCAGTGCAGTGCTGTTTACCTTGCATGCAGTAACCTTATGAGGGCAGGTGTAGCAGTGCAGTGGTGTTTACCTTGCATGAAGTAACTCTGTGAGGCCAGGTGTAGCAGTGCAGTGCTGTTTACCTTGCATGAAGTAACTCTGTGAGGCCAGGTGTAGCAGTGCAGTGCTGTTTACCTTGCATGCAGTAACCCTATGAGGCCAGGTGTAGCAGTGCAGTGCTGTCTACCTTGCATGCAGTAACCCTATGAAGCCAGGTGTGGCAGTGCAGTGCTGTTTACCTTGCATGCAGTAACCCTATGAGGCCAGGTGTAGCAGTGCAGTGCTGTTTACCTTGCATGAAGTAACTCTGTGAGGCCAGGTGTAGCAGTGCAGTGCTGTTTACCTTGCATGCAGTAACCCTATGAGGCCAGGTGTAGCAGTGCAGTGCTGTTTACCTTGCATGCAGTAACCTTATGAGGGCAGGTGTAGCAGTGCAGTGGTGTTTACCTTGCATGAAGTAACTCTGTGAGGCCAGGTGTAGCAGTGCAGTGCTGTTTACCTTGCATGAAGTAACTCTGTGAGGCCAGGTGTAGCAGTGCAGTGCTGTTTACCTTGCATGCAGTAACCCTATGAGGCCAGGTGTAGCAGTGCAGTGCTGTCTACCTTGCATGCAGTAACCCTATGAGGCCAGGTGTGGCAGTGCAGTGCTGTTTACCTTGCATGCAGTAACCCTATGAGGGCAGGTGTAGCAGTGCAATGCTGTTTACCTTGCATGAAGTAACTCTGTGAGGCCAGGTGTAGCAGTGCAGTGCTGTTTACCTTGCATGAAGTAACTCTGTGAGGCCAGGTGTAGCAGTGCAGTGCTGTTTACCTTGCATGCAGTAACCCTATGAGGCCAGGTGTAGCAGTGCAGTGCTGTTTACCTTGCATGAAGTAACTCTGTGAGGCCAGGTGTAGCAGTGCAGTGCTGTTTACCTTGCATGCAGTAACCCTATGAGGCCAGGTGTAGCAGTGCAGTGCTGTTTACCTTGCATGCAGTAACCTTATGAGGGCAGGTGTAGCAGTGCAGTGGTGTTTACCTTGCATGAAGTAACTCTGTGAGGCCAGGTGTAGCAGTGCAGTGCTGTTTACCTTGCATGAAGTAACTCTGTGAGGCCAGGTGTAGCAGTGCAGTGCTGTTTACCTTGCATGCAGTAACCCTATGAGGCCAGGTGTAGCAGTGCAGTGCTGTCTACCTTGCATGCAGTAACCCTATGAGGCCAGGTGTGGCAGTGCAGTGCTGTTTACCTTGCATGCAGTAACCCTATGAGGGCAGGTGTAGCAGTGCAGTGCTGTTTACCTTGCATGAAGTAACTCTGTGAGGCCAGGTGTAGCAGTGCAGTGAGGGAGGGAAGTGGGGAAAGGGTAAAGTTGTTTTTGGAGCTGGCGGTGGTGGGTGTTTGCTCTCCACAATATAGATGGCGCCACCCGCGGTAGGACCTCGCATGGCTCTACACAGTGTTCCAGCTACCTGATTGGCCGAGCGCCCTTCCCCAGGTGTGAATGTGATATAGAAGTCACCATGCCGTTGCTCAATCTTTAGCACTGTGGCCAATCCTAAATCTTCTGACCCCTGGAGCGTTTGCCTCAGGCATGGGTTTGTCTGTGCTCACGCCCTCCAAATCATCAGGGCTCGGCTAGGTCTCCCAAAAGCACATACAGGAGTGTTCACGGGAGGGTCAAGGTACACATTTGCACACCCGATTGAATGAGAAACGCACTGGCACACAGCATTGAAAACCTTTGCTCATAATCCAAAACCGTTCCCACTACCCCTTTGTTCAACAATTATCGAACAGACAGTCGGGCGACTCACCCTCACCACCAGTCTGTGGAACCACCGCCCGCCACGGATCAAGAACATTCCTGAATGTTTTTCCTTTAGAATATCTCCCAAGACATGGCTCTCCAAACAAAACGGACTCTTCTTTCCATCGTTCTGATCCTAGCACCAAAAGACCAACTCCAAGCGCTTTACACCTTCTGATAATAATTAAATAAACTATATGAGACCTGTTTGGAGTGTGGTTAGGTATGTGTTCAAGAGAGGGTAAGATTTTCTAGTCCAGATGTTTTGAAGTGGTCCTCCAACAGCTACACAATATCAATTTTAATTCATTTATTTGGATGTATTAATATCTTACAGCGTAGGGAACTGACCCAATTTCATGTTCCAAAAATGTGTGCTTATAATAGAAACCTAGCTTGGAACTGAGTTAGCTTAGCATCATCCTAAAAAGGGAAATCTATCAACCGTATTTGCTCCCTAGAGTGTAGAGTTCGAAGTGGTAGTCAGAAAGAGAAGTGGCCAGGCCTGCAGTAAGATAGAGCTTTCATACTTACTTCTGACAAGTACATTAGCAAAAGACGTGGCCTGGCCGCAAATGTTGGTGATTTCAACACTGTAGTCTGCTGAGTCGTCCATGGAGCACCTAGGGGGGAGCAGAGATGTTACACTCACATGTTTTGTTGTTGAGAACATTTCAGGACAGCAAACATGTATACGAGCATGTCGGTGCTCCTACATGCTTGCAACATCTGTATGGAGCGCTAGTGTGGAGATTTCTAATATACTACCTGAAATAAACCGCTGTGTGGTCTTAACCATATTCGCACGCCAACAGCGCTTATGGGTAGGACATCCAATGCATGTCATGGGCTTTTCTTAGGTGGGACACAGCTGGTGCAACAGCAAAAGTGCTGATTTATTCCCTCTCCCACCCCCAGACAGGATTGCTCAAGCGGATATATGTGTGCCTCTGTAGAGTGTGAGTGCTCCAGCTGTGTCGTGATAACCACACCCGCCATTTTATTTGTGCACACGTCATTACTCTAATGTCATGTTGCCCCAATCCTTTCCCGCCTGTGCTCAAGAAGCACATGTAATAATATTAAATTATTAAATGTAAACTTCCCATATTTTAAGATGAGTGGTAACCAGGATTCCTATCCCTTAAACCCAGTCCTGGCATTGAGGATGTGTGTATATATAGAGCGTCGAAGCAAATTAGGTTTTTGGGCTGTGGGCTATACAATCACTCATGAAATAAAATCAATTTATTTGGGGAAACATAATATGGGGGCTAAACGCTAACGCGTAGAAGTCAGCAGTGGGCGATAAGGATAGGTGGAGATATGATGGTGCACGTGGGAGAGTAGGAGACCAGCACCATTTGCTCATAATCTGGAGATCCAAATTTAGCACGACCCACCAATCAGAAAACTGCACCACCTTGTAGATGTCTTCCTCCCCTTCCACCAAAATGGTGACACCTTTATTGTGTGTGGTGGGGGCGGGGGGACTGGACCCGGATCAACAGTGGTGTGGGCTGGACTGGGGACGAAGCAAAGCGTCACATAATGTGCTTGGTCTGAATATAGGATGCTGGCTGCTTTGCATAAAAACAAAGTGCATTTTGGGAGCATACTAATGATCACCAATTTATCAAGTATTCTGTGCTAGTAATTCAAACGTCCATTCCTTCTGAGCATGCAATACACACTTGGTTTGCTGCTCATTTCCTCTGTCAGACTAGTCACCCTGACAGTAAGATGTGTGCATAACATGAGACATAAATAAAGCTTTTCTGTAAAAAGATATTCCGCAGGGGCAGAGAACTTCCTCAACTTGGGGGCTATTGGGCCTCAATAGTTTTTGCAGGAGCGCATCTCGGTCTTGCTCAGGCCCTATTTCTCCCCTGGGGGAGGACCATTCGGCATTTGCCCTTTTGTTATCTGAGCGATGCCTCCATCCGTGTACACCGTACAGGTATGCAGGCTCATGACTAGTCCCTTTCCAACCTCTTATTCTCTCTCGCAGACCAAGGTGTGGATACGCCTGGTCTGGGTACAGGGCGTGCCACTCCTTGGAAAAATCCTCAGCGCTGTTAGACCACTAAGGTGGTGAGTGGTGCAGTATAAAAATCCCTGAACGTAACATAACTTAAAATAGAATAGTAAGCAACATTTTCAGCAAAGTTACTCCACTGAGTAAGTTCCTAATGATATCTTTGTGTGCCCCATTTGTGGTAGAATGTCCCACTAGTTGAGGCATACCTTTCGCCCTTTGTGATGCCACCATTATATCCCAGGCTCATTTCTGATTGGTTGAGAAATATTGCAATGTAGCCCTCCTTACTGGTGCTGTTCATGGCATTTTGAAGCAAGCTGTTCTCTTTAAACAGGCATGCCTGGGTCCGTACAGCACCACACAGTTCAGAACTCGCCCACGTACTTACTGCGCATGTGCAGTTGCAAACAACTTGAAGACTTCGCATCATTTCAAAAATGTCTGGTCTGTCCCCGAGCAGCTTTTGTCAACTACAGAAAGGAAGAGGGCCTTGGAGCTGCACATGGCAGTCCTGACTGTGCACAGCAGCGTTACATCAACAGCGCATGCTTTAAGCTTTTGAGTGACCGACAACAACACAAATAATTCCCTGGGGGAGGGGATCACAGGACATGGGGGTGAAGGGGGCACTAGACCCCCACTATCCCCCGATTTGGATGCAGTTATAACGTTGGTGGCAGAACTACACCACGTTTTTTAAGGCCTGTACACCCATGGTCTGGCGCCTGTTCTTCTTGCAAACATGCACAGTTCTGTATGACCGATGGGCAGCAATCCGTTTACTGAACCAGAATAATTCCTGCAACCTGCACCGGTGGGCACCTATTTAATGTGGCCATGTGCTTTCTAAACAGCCCCTGCACCTCGCAATGCAATCGTGCATGCCGCACACTTCAACGTGATTAATTGTCATTTGTTTATTGTAATACAGAGCAGAGCTGGCTTGAAATAAGATGGCCAGGAGGAGGGTCTCAATAGGTTTGGAGGAGGATATGGTTGGTTCAGAAGGCGACAGCCCCCGGGGTGGGGGGGTCATTTCTGATGATAATGTTCTTGGGTACATTATATCGAGCCGGGTGAATTGCAGAAATAATTTTGGACCGAGCCTATGCAGGGCATTCCATTTTGTGTTGTTCCTCCAGAACGTATAATAATAATAATAATAATAATAATAATAATAATAATAATAATAATAATAATGATTAAGATAATCATCATTATAATCATGATGATATCAACAATATTGTTTGTGGTAGCAAAAATTAAGAAACCAATAGGAAGGCAAAACAAGTCAAGGCTACATGCTCTACTCACCAATGCCCAGAACAGTTTTGTACTGAGCCTTTGCGCCCTTGCCTGCGTAATTGTTACCAATACCAGAGTTGTACTGTGCCTGTGCACGCGTTGCCTGCCTAATTGTTACCAATACCAGAGTTGTACTGTGCCTGTGCACCCGTTGCCTGCCTAATTGTTTCCAATACCAGAGTTGTATTGAGCCTTTGCGCCCTTGCCTGCGTAATTGTTACCAATACCAGAGTTGTACTGTGCCTGTGCACGCGTTGCCTGCCTAATTGTTACCAATACCAGAGTTGTACTGTGCCTGTGCACCCGTTGCCTGCCTAATTGTTTCCAATACCAGAGTTGTATTGAGCCTTTGCGCCCTTGCCTGCGTAATTGTTACCAATACCAGAGTTGTACTGTGCCTGTGCACGCGTTGCCTGCCTAATTGTTACCAATGCCAGAGTTGTACTGTGCCTGTGCACCCGTTGCCTGCCTAATTGTTACCAATGCCAGAGTTGTACTGAGCCTTTGCACCCTTGCCTGCGTAATTGTTACCAATACCAGAGTTGTACTGTGCCTGTGCACCTGTTGCCTGCCTAATTGTTACCAATACCAGAGTTGTACTGTGCCTGTGCACCCGTTGCCTGCCTAATTGTTACCAATGCCAGAGTTGTACTGTGCACCCGTTGCCTGCCTAATTGTTACCAATGCCAGAGTTGTACTGAGCCTTTGCACCCTTGCCTGCGTAATTGTTACCAATACCAGAGTTGTACTGTGCCTGTGCACCCGTTGCCTGCCTAATTGTTTCCAATACCAGAGTTGTACTGAGCCTTTACGCCCTTGCCTGCCTAATTGTTACCAATGCCAGAGTTGTACTGTGCCTGTGCACCCGTTGCCTGCCTAATTGTTTCCAATACCAGAGTTGTACTGTGCCTGTGCACCCGTTGCCTGCCTAATTGTTTCCAATACCAGAGTTGTACTGTGCCTGTGCACCCGTTGCCTGCCTAATTGTTACCAATGCCAGAGTTGTACTGTGCCTGTGCACCCGTTGCCTGCCTAATTGTTACCAATGCCAGAGTTGTTCTGTGCCTGGGCACCCGTTGCCTGCCTAAATGTTACAAATGCCAGAGTTGTACTGAGCCTTTGCACCCTTGCCTGCGTAATTGTTACCAATTCCAGAGTTGTACTGTGCCTGTGCACCTGTTGCCTGCCTAATTGTTACCAATACCAGAGTTGTACTGTGCCTGTGCACCCGTTGCCTGCCTAATTGTTACCAATGCCAGAGTTGTACTGTGCACCCGTTGCCTGCCTAATTGTTACCAATGCCAGAGTTTTACTGAGCCTTTGCACCCTTGCCTGCGTAATTGTTACCAATACCAGAGTTGTACTGTGCCTGTGCACCCGTTGCCTGCCTAATTGTTTCCAATACCAGAGTTGTACTGAGCCTTTACGCCCTTGCCTGCCTAATTGTTACCAATACCAGAGTTGTACTGTGCCTGTGCACCTGTTGCCTGCCTAATTGTTTCCAATACCAGAGTTGTACTGTGCCTTTACGCCCTTGCCTGCCTAATTGTTACCAATACCAGAGTTGTACTGTGCCTTTACGCCCTTGCCTGCCTAATTGTTACCAATACCAGAGTTGTACCTTGCCTGTGCACCCGTTGCCTGCCTAATTGTTTCCAATACCAGAGTTGTACTGAGCCTTTACGCCCTTGCCTGCCTAATTGTTACCAATACAAGAGTTGTACTGTGCCTGTGCACGCGTTGCCTGCCTAATTGTTAACAATGCCAGAGTTGTACTGTGCCTGTGCACCCGTTGCCTGCCTAATTGTTACCAATGCCAGAGTTGTTCTGTGCCTGGGCACCCGTTGCCTGCCTAATTGTTACCAATGCCAGAGTTGTACTGAGCCTTTGCACCCTTGCCTGTGTAATTGTTACCAATACCAGAGTTGTACTGTGCCTGTGCACCTGTTGCCTGCCTAATTGTTACCAATACCAGAGTTGTACTGTGCCTGTGCACCCGTTGCCTGCCTAATTGTTACCAATGCCAGAGTTGTACTGTGCACCCGTTGCCTGCCTAATTGTTACCAATGCCAGAGTTGTACTGAGCCTTTGCACCCTTGCCTGCCTAATTGTTTCCAATACCAGAGTTGTACTGAGCCTTTACGCCCTTGCCTGCCTAATTGTTACCAATACCAGAGTTGTACTGTGCCTGTGCACCCGTTGCCTGCCTAATTGTTACCAATGCCAGAGTTGTACTGTGCCTTTACGCCCTTGCCTGCCTAATTGTTACCAATACCAGAGTTGTACTGTGCCTTTACGCCGTTGCCTGCCTAATTGTTGCCAATACCAGAGTTGTACTGTGCCTGTGCACCCGTTGCCTGCCTAATTGTTTCCAATACCAGAGTTGTACTGAGCCTTTACACCCTTGCCTGCCTAATTGTTACCAATACCAGAGTTGTACTGTGCCTTTGCACCCGTTGCCTGCTTAATTGATTCCAATACCAGAGTTGTACTGAGCCTTTACGCCCTTGCCTGCCTAATTGTTACCAATACCAGAGTTGTACTGTGCCTGTGCACCCGTTGCCTGCCTAATTGTTACCAATGCCAGAGTTGTACTGTGCCTGTGCACCCGTTGCCTGCCTAATTGTTACCAATGCCAGAGTTGTACTGAGCCTTTGCGCCCTTGCCTGCGTAATTGTTACCAATACCAGAGTTGTACTATGCCTGTTCACCCGTTGCCTGCGTAATTGTTACCAATACCAGAGTTGTACTGTGCCTGTGCACCCATTGCCTGCCTAATTGTTACCAATGCCAGAGTTGTACTGTGCCTTTACACCCTTGCCTGCCTAATTGTTACCAATACCAGAGTTGTACTGTGCCTGTGCACCCGTTGCCTGCCTAATTGTTACCAATACCAGAGTTGTACTGAGCCTTTGCACCCTTTCCTGTGTAATTGTTACCAATACCAGAGTTGTACTGTGCCTGTGCACCCGTTTGCCTGCCTGTTACCAATGCCAGAGTTGTACTGTGCCTGTGCATCCGTTGCCTGCCTAATTGTTACCAATGCCAGAGTTGTACTGTGCCTGTGCACCCGTTGTCTGCCTAATTGTTACCAATGCCAGAGTTGTACTGCGCCTTTACACTCTTGCCTGCCTAATTCTTACCAATACCAGAGTTGTACTGTGCCTGTGCACCCATTGCCTGCCTAATTGTTACCAATACCAGAGTTGTACTGAGCCTGTGCACCCGTTGCCTGCCTAATTGTTTCCAATACCAGAGTTGTACAGAGCCTTTACGCCCTTGCCTGCCTAATTGTTACCAATACCAGAGTTGTACTTACCTCTGCGCCCGTTGACTGCTTAATTGTTTCCAATACCAGAGTTGCACTGAGCCTTTACGCCCTTGCCTGCCTAATTGTTTCCAATACCAGAGGTGTACTGTGTCTTTGCGCCCTTGCCTGCCTAATTGTTTCCAATACCAGAGTTGTACTGTGTCTTTGCGCCCTTGCCTGCCTAATTGTTTCCATTACCAGAGTTGTACTGTGCCTTTGCGCCCTTGCCTGCCTAATTGTTACCAATACCAGAGTTGTGCTGTGCCTTTGCGCCCTTGCCTGCCTAATTGTTACCAATACCAGAGTTGAACTGAGCCTTTGCGCCCTTGCCTGCCTAATTGTTACCAATACCAGAGTTGTACTTACCAGTCCGCCCTTGCCTGCCTTATTGTTACCAATACCAGAGTTGTACTGTGCCTTTGCGCCCCTTGCCTGCCTAATTGTTACCAATACCAGAGTTGTACTGTGTCTTTGCACCCTTGCCTGCCTAATTGTTACCAATACCAGAGTTGTACTGAGCCTTTGCGCCCTTGCCTGCCTAATTTTTTCCAATATCAGAGTTGTATTGAGCCTTTACGCCCTTGCCTGCCTAATTGTTTCCAATTCCAGAGTTGTACTGTGCCTTTGCGCCCTTGCCTGCCTAATTGTTACCAATACCAGAGTTGTACTGTGCCTTTGCACCCTTGCCTGCCTAATTGTTACCAATACCAGAGTTGTACTGAGCCTTTGCGCCCTTGCCTGCCTAATTGTTTCCAATATCAGAGTTGTACTGAGCCTTTACGCCCTTGCCTGCCTAATTGTTTCCAATACTAGAGTTGTACTGAGCCTTTACGCCCTTGCCTGCCTAATTGTTTCCAATACCAGAGTTGTACTTACCTGTGCGCCCGTTGACTGCTTAATTGTTTCCAATACCAGAGTTGTACTGAGCCTTTACGCCCTTGCCTGCTTAATTGTTACCAATACCAGAGTTGTACTGTGCCTTTACACCTTTGCCTGCCTAATTGTTACCAATACCAGAGTTGTACTTTGCCTTTGCGCCCTTGCCTGCCTAATTGTTACCAATACCAGAGTTGTACTGAGCCTTTGCGCCCCTTGCCTGCCTAATAGTTACAAATACCAGAGTTGTACTGTGCCTGTGCACACGTTGCCTGCCTAATTGTTTCCAATACCAGAGTTGTACTGTGCCTTTGCGCCCCTTGCCTGCCTAATTGTTACCAATACCAGAGTTGTACTGTGCCTTTGCACCCCTTGCCTGCCTAATTGTTTCCAATACCAGAGTTGTACTGAGCCTTTACGCCCTTGCCTGCCTAATTTTTACCAATACCAGAGTTGTACTTACCTGTGCGCCCGTTGACTGCTTAATTGTTTCCAATACCAGAGTTGTACTGAGCCTTTATGACCATGCCTGCCTAATTGTTACCAATACCAGAGTTGTACTGTGCCTTTACACCCTTGCCTGCCTAATTGTTACCAATGCCAGAGTTGTACTGTGCCTTTGCGTCCTTGCCTGCCTAATTGTTACCAATACCAGAGTTGTACTGTGCCTTTGCGCCCTTGCCTGCCTAATTGTTACAAATACCAGAGTTGTACTGTGCCTGTGCACACGTTGCCTGCCTAATTGTTTCCAATACCAGAGTTGTACTGTGCCTGTGCACACGTTGCCTGCCTAATTGTTTCCAATACCAGAGTTGTACTGAGCCTTTACGCCCTTGTCTGCCTAATTGTTACCAATACCAGAGTTGTACTTACCTGTGTCCCGTTGACTGCTTAATTGTTTCCAATACCAGAGTTGTACTGAGCCTTTACGCCCTTGCCTGCCTAATTGTTAACAATACCAGAGTTGTACTGTGCCTTTACACCCTCGCCTGCCTAATTGTTACCAATACCAGAGTTGTACTGTGCCTTTGCGCCCTTGCCTGCCTAATTGTTACCAATACCAGAGTTGTACTGTGCCTTTGTGCCCCTTCCCTGCCTAATTGTTACCAATACCAGAGTTGTACTGAGCCTTTGCGCCCTTGCCTGCCTAATTGTTACCAATACCAGAGTTGTACTGTGCCTTTACGCCCTTGCCTGCCTAATTGTTACAAATACCAGAGTTGTACTTACCTGTGCACCCGTTGACTGCTTAATTGTTTCCAATACCAGAGTTGTACTGAGCCTTTACGCTCTTGCCTGCCTAATTGTTACCAATCCCAGAGTTGTACTGTGCCTTTACACCCTTGCCTGCCTAATTGTTACCAATACCAGAGTTGTCCTGTGCCTTTGCGCCCTTGCCTGCCTAATTGTTACCAATACCAGAGTTGTACTGAGCCTTTACGCCCTTGCCTGCCTAATTGTTACCAATACCAGAGTTGTACTGTGCCTTTGCGCCCTTGCCTGCCTAATTGTTACCAATACCAGAGTTGTACTGTGCCTTTACACCCTCGCCTGCCTAATTGTTACCAATACCAGAGTTGTACTGTGCCTTTGCGCCCTTGCCTGCCTAATTGTTACCAATACCAGAGTTGTACTGTGCCTTTGCGCCCCTTCCCTGCCTAATTGTAACCAATAACAGAGTTGTACTGAGCCTTTGCGCCCTTGCCTGCCTAATTGTTACCAATACCAGAGTTGTACTGTGCCTTTACGCCCTTGCCTGCCTAATTGTTACCAATACCAGAATTGTACTTACCTGTGCGCCCGTTGACTGCTTAATTGTTTCCAATACCAGAGTTGTTCTGAGCCTTTACGCCCTTGCCTGCCTAATTGTTACCAATACAGAGTTGTACTGTGCCTTTACACCCTTGCCTGCCTAATTGTTACCAATACCAGAGTTGTCCTGTGCCTTTGCGCCCTTGCCTGCCTAATTGTTACCAATAACAGAGTTGTACTGTGCCTTTGCGCCCCTTGCCTGCCTAATTGTTACCAATACCAGAGTTGTACTGAGCCTTTACACCCTTGCCTGCCTAATTGTTACTAATACCAGAGTTGTACTGTGCCTTTGCGCCCTTGCCTGCCTAATTGTTACCAATGCCAGAGTTGTACTGTGCCTTTGCCCCCTTGCCTGCCTAATTGTTTCCAATACTAGAGTTGTACTGAGCCTTTACGCCCTTGCCTGCCTAATTGTTTCCAATACCAGAGTTGTACTTACCTGTGCGCCCGTTGACTGCTTAATTGTTTCCAATACCAGAGTTGTACTGAGCCTTTACGCCCTTGCCTGCTTAATTGTTACCAATACCAGAGTTGTACTGTGCCTTTACACCTTTGCCTGCCTAATTGTTACCAATACCAGAGTTGTACTTTGCCTTTGCGCCCTTGCCTGCCTAATTGTTACCAATACCAGAGTTGTACTGAGCCTTTGCGCCCCTTGCCTGCCTAATAGTTACAAATACCAGAGTTGTACTGTGCCTGTGCACACGTTGCCTGCCTAATTGTTTCCAATACCAGAGTTGTACTGTGCCTTTGCGCCCCTTGCCTGCCTAATTGTTACCAATACCAGAGTTGTACTGTGCCTTTGCACCCCTTGCCTGCCTAATTGTTTCCAATACCAGAGTTGTACTGAGCCTTTACGCCCTTGCCTGCCTAATTTTTACCAATACCAGAGTTGTACTTACCTGTGCGCCCGTTGACTGCTTAATTGTTTCCAATACCAGAGTTGTACTGAGCCTTTATGACCATGCCTGCCTAATTGTTACCAATACCAGAGTTGTACTGTGCCTTTACACCCTTGCCTGCCTAATTGTTACCAATGCCAGAGTTGTACTGTGCCTTTGCGTCCTTGCCTGCCTAATTGTTACCAATACCAGAGTTGTACTGTGCCTTTGCGCCCTTGCCTGCCTAATTGTTACAAATACCAGAGTTGTACTGTGCCTGTGCACACGTTGCCTGCCTAATTGTTTCCAATACCAGAGTTGTACTGTGCCTGTGCACACGTTGCCTGCCTAATTGTTTCCAATACCAGAGTTGTACTGAGCCTTTACGCCCTTGTCTGCCTAATTGTTACCAATACCAGAGTTGTACTTACCTGTGTCCCGTTGACTGCTTAATTGTTTCCAATACCAGAGTTGTACTGAGCCTTTACGCCCTTGCCTGCCTAATTGTTAACAATACCAGAGTTGTACTGTGCCTTTACACCCTCGCCTGCCTAATTGTTACCAATACCAGAGTTGTACTGTGCCTTTGCGCCCTTGCCTGCCTAATTGTTACCAATACCAGAGTTGTACTGTGCCTTTGTGCCCCTTCCCTGCCTAATTGTTACCAATACCAGAGTTGTACTGAGCCTTTGCGCCCTTGCCTGCCTAATTGTTACCAATACCAGAGTTGTACTGTGCCTTTACGCCCTTGCCTGCCTAATTGTTACAAATACCAGAGTTGTACTTACCTGTGCACCCGTTGACTGCTTAATTGTTTCCAATACCAGAGTTGTACTGAGCCTTTACGCCCTTGCCTGCCTAATTGTTACCAATCCCAGAGTTGTACTGTGCCTTTACACCCTTGCCTGCCTAATTGTTACCAATACCAGAGTTGTCCTGTGCCTTTGCGCCCTTGCCTGCCTAATTGTTACCAATACCAGAGTTGTACTGAGCCTTTACGCCCTTGCCTGCCTAATTGTTACCAATACCAGAGTTGTACTGTGCCTTTGCGCCCTTGCCTGCCTAATTGTTACCAATACCAGAGTTGTACTGTGCCTTTACACCCTCGCCTGCCTAATTGTTACCAATACCAGAGTTGTACTGTGCCTTTGCGCCCTTGCCTGCCTAATTGTTACCAATACCAGAGTTGTACTGTGCCTTTGCGCCCCTTCCCTGCCTAATTGTAACCAATAACAGAGTTGTACTGAGCCTTTGCGCCCTTGCCTGCCTAATTGTTACCAATACCAGAGTTGTACTGTGCCTTTACGCCCTTGCCTGCCTAATTGTTACCAATACCAGAATTGTACTTACCTGTGCGCCCGTTGACTGCTTAATTGTTTCCAATACCAGAGTTGTTCTGAGCCTTTACGCCCTTGCCTGCCTAATTGTTACCAATACAGAGTTGTACTGTGCCTTTACACCCTTGCCTGCCTAATTGTTACCAATACCAGAGTTGTCCTGTGCCTTTGCGCCCTTGCCTGCCTAATTGTTACCAATAACAGAGTTGTACTGTGCCTTTGCGCCCCTTGCCTGCCTAATTGTTACCAATACCAGAGTTGTACTGAGCCTTTACACCCTTGCCTGCCTAATTGTTACTAATACCAGAGTTGTACTGTGCCTTTGCGCCCTTGCCTGCCTAATTGTTACCAATGCCAGAGTTGTACTGTGCCTTTGCCCCCTTGCCTGCCTAATTGTTACCAATGCCAGAGTTGTAATGTGCCTTTGTGCCCTTGCCTGCGTAATTGTTGCCAATACCAGAGTTGTACTTACCTGTGTGCCCTTGCCTGCCTAATTGTTACAAATACCAGAGTTCTACTGTGCCTTTGCGCCCATCCTAGCCTAATTGTTACCAATTCCAGAGTTGTACTGTGTCTTTGTCCCCTTGCCTGCCTAATTGTTAGCAAACCCAGAGTTGTACTGAGCCTTTATGCCCTTGCCTGCCTAATTGTTACCAATAACAGAGTTGTACTTACCTGTGCGCCCGTTGACTGCTTAATTGTTTCCAATATCAGAGTTTTACTGAGCCTTTACGCCCTTGCCTGCCTAATTATTACCAATACCAGAGTTGGACTGTGCCTTTACACCCTTGCCTGCCTAATTGTTACCAATACCAGAGTTGTACTGTGCCTTTGCGCCCTTGCCTGCCTAATTGTTACCAATACCAGAGTTGTACTGTGCCTTTGCGCCCCTTGCTTGCCTAATTGTTACCAAAACCAGAGTTGTTGTCAGCCCTCTGAGAATGTTCAACCTCCACCCTTAACCTTTCTCCCCTTTCCTCCTCCTCACCTGAAGATTGGTCTTGAATGGATGATATTTGAGGTCTTCTAGCGCAATAATCCTTCTCCTTCTTTCTTCTTTCTTTTTTTTCGGAAAAAGTGTCTTTCTCACGAAAGGAAGCCTCAGTGTACTGCTGTAAATAGCACTACCTGCGGCCCCTTTTCCGAGAGGGACTATCTGGGGAAAAAGCCGTCCGGCACAAAAAACCCCAGAGGTGGAATAGCAACAGCGGAGGTCCGTCGTAGGGATTCCGTGTGAAAAAGCAACAGCGGAGGTCCGTCGTAAGGATTCCGGGTGGAAGGCGGGCCCGAAGGAACCGTGAGGTAGCCGATAAGGACGGCCAGCGGAAGACAACAGAGCGGAGAAAGAACCGGAAAGGAGCCAGAGAAAAGAGGTAAGGAAAAATTAAGAAGTCCCGGAAAACGGGAAGGCAAGGTGCGGCCCGAAGGGCGGCAGAGGAGAGAGAGGCAAAAGGTAGAAAAATAGAGTAAGCGCAACTGAAAGAAGCAGTCAGGGAGCTGACCAAGCGGGTTGCAACGCACTGTGTGCCGGGGGGGCGTGGCTGATAAGCGTCCCGGCTCGCAGAGAAAGAAACACTAGACTGTTACTGCGACATTCAAAAACGTGGCGAAACTCTACAATGGCGGCCCCCAAGCCGCACCCTGGACCATAATGTCCACGGGAGGCAGCGCATGACAGTATGCCCCCTTCCAATGTTGTAACCCCCTGGCTTACCAGGGTGGGCCCTGTGAAACTTCCGCAACAACCTGGGAGCATGAACAAATGAAGAAGGTTCCCATGAATCTTCCGCCCTCGAGTATCCCTTCCAGTGTATCAAGTATTCCAAGCGACCTCGTCTGTATCGAGAATCACATATTTGGGATACCTCAAACTCCCCTTCTTCCCGGGGCAGTGGTTTGAGTGGAACTGAACGGGTAGAGGATCCCTCTGGAGCTTCCCTGAGAAGAGATGAATGGAAGACAGGGTGAACCTTGTGTAAACAGGGAGGCAATTTCAGGCGAAAAGCCACTCGGTTGATTTTGGCAATGATAGGATAGGGTCCGATGAAAAGGGGGGAAAGTTTGGAGGGACAAGTCCATCGGGGAAGATATTTCGTAGAAAGCCACACCCGGGTGCCCACCTTCCACTCTGGCACCGTTTGACAGTGACGATCCGCTTGAGCCTTATTTGCCACTTGACTGTCTAAAAGACTGGACTCGGCGGTCTTGTGAGCCTCCTCAATCTTAGACAACACACCTTCTACAGTGGGTAGGTTGGATTCAATGGATGGAACAGGAAATATTGTGCGAGGATGAAACCCATAAGTACAGTAGAACGTAGTGAGTCCAGAAGCGGAATGACGGGTGTTGTTGTAGGAAAATTCCGCCGTGGGAAGAAGAGAGACCCAATTGTCCTGTTCTTGGTTTACGTAACAGTGTAGGTATTGTTCAAGAGTGCCATTCAATCGCTCAGTCTGCCCGTTGGTCTGGGGGTGGAAACCGGATGATAATGCCCGTTCAATGCCCAACCAATGACATAAGGCCTTCCAAAATTTTGAGACATATTGGCTGCCTCTATCTGATGTTATCTTGTCGGGAAGACCATGCAGACGGAAAATATCCTTGAGGAACACCTCTGCCATTTCTGATGCCGTAGGCAATCCGGGAAGAGGAGAGAAATGAGCCATCTTGGACATATAATCCACTGTTACCATGATGCAGGTACATGCATTTGAAACTGGTAGATCCACCACAAAATCAGTGGAGATGTGACTCCACGGACGCAAGGGTATCACACTCTGTTCGAGTAAACCCAAAGGTTTGGTAGTGCGATTCTTGCTGCTGTTACAGATCCTGCAAGCTTGGACATACTGTCTGATTCCGGATCTCATTCTGGGCCAGTAGAAATACCTTTTTACGAGATCTAATGTGCCAGTCTGACCTCTATGTCTGGCCGTTGGGTGATCATGACACCATTGAATGACTTGTCGTTGAAGAGGTCCTGGGGGAATAAACAATCGATGGTCCTGAAACAAAAGCCCTTCTCTGTCAATTAAAGCTACCTTCTTCTGAGGGGTATCCCGAATCGTAGCTTCTTTAACCTGCTGGAGGAAACTGGTCATATGGAGGAACACCCGATTTCTGGGAAACAGTCTTTCTGTCGGTGGTAAATTGGATGCTTCTAATCCACCCTTCCGAGATAGTTCATCAGCAAGGAGATTCTGACTTCCAGGGATGTACGTAATGTGGAAATCATACTGGGAAAAGAAATTAGCCCATCTAGCTTGGCGAGAATTGACGCAGTCCATAGACTGAAGGACATGTAAGTTCTTGTGATCTGTTCGAATGGTGAACGGACAGTTACTTCCCTGCAGCAAGTGTCGCCATTCCTCACACGCGAGTTTCATGGCTAATAGTTCCATCTCAATGACCGAATAATTCTGTTGACTGGAAGTGAAGGTGCGTGAGAGATAGGCTATGGGATGTTCATTTCCGTTATGTTCCTGGAGTAGGACTGCTCCCACTGCTGCAGCCGAGGCGTCAGTCTCTAGAATAAAGGGTTTTGTCTGGTCCGGGTGTCGCAGAATGGGAGCTTGACAAAACAGTTCTTTCAGGTGTTTGAAATTTCGTTCAGCTTGGTCATTCCATGAGAATGGTAACAAGGATTTCTTTAGCAACTGAGTAATGGGCACCACCACTTCAGAAAATGAAGGAATGAAACGCCTATAGAAGTTGACCACTCCCAAGAACTTCTGTACTTCTTTGACTGATCTGGGGGAGTGCCAGTTTAGAATGGCGTCCACCTTTCTTTGATCCATAAGAACCCCCTGAGATGAGAGTACATACCCCAGATAGGGCACAGTGCTGACCCCAAACAGACATTTCTCCTTTTTTACCAGAAGCTTATGTGTTTTCAGACGTGTCAAGACTTCAGTGAGATGTTTCTGATGCTGTTCGGAATCCCTGGAGAATACAAGTATATCGTCCAGATAGACTATAACCGAGACAAACATAAGATCTGAGAAGACTCGGCCAATGAATCTCTGAAACACTGCCGGTGCGTTGATCAGTCAAAAAGGCATAACATGGTACTCGAATAGCCTGAATGGAGTACGGAATGCCGTCTTCCATTCGTCTCCTGATTGTATGCGCAAAAGATGATAAGCACTGCGTAGGTCTAATTTGGAAAAAATAGTTGCTCCTTGTACAGCCTCTATTATGTCAGAGATTAGGGGCATGGGATAGCGATCCCGTATTGTGACTTTGTTCAACCCACGATAATCAATATATGGTCTGAGTTCAGAAGAATCTCTCTTCGGTATGAAAAACAAGGGAGCACCTGCTGGGGACTTAGAGGGACGAATTAGACTATTCTGAAAGTTGTCGTCCAAATAAGTCCTGAGGGCTCTTTTTTCTGTTTGTGACAGAGAAAACATTCGACCAAACGGAACTAGGGCATTGGGCAGGAGATCTATGGCGCAATCCTCTGGCCTGTGCGCAGGTAGTTCCAATGGGTTCTTTTCTGCAAAGATATCTTCGAAGGCCGAGAAGTCCATGGGAAGAGAGTGGACACCCACGGTACTGGCTTGAGGAATGTTATGGGCCTTGGCTTCCATAAACCGTAGATCCTTTAAGCAGGTCTGTCGACAAAACTTCGATTCAAAGGTAATATTGTTGCTGGACCAATTAATCTGCGGATTGTGTTTCGCAGCCAGGTAATGCCCAAAATGAGTGGAAAATGGGCCGCACGGATGATATCGAACTGAATGGTTTCTCAATGTTGTTGTATGAACATTTGAAGAAACTCAGTAGTCTGTGTGATAAGGCCTGAACTGAGAGGCGTACCATCCACCCCCTCGACCTTCTGATCCTCCTTGCGGTCCATCCGTCGTAAGCCAACGGAATCGGCCCAGACGGTGTCCACAAAGTTGCCTGCGGCCCCACAATCCAGTAGGGCCAATGCTTCGATCTTGCGATGGTCATTAAACAAATGCACCTTGAATACCATTAGTCTCGAATCTTCCTGTGGATTCACTGGACCCACTGATAACGACACATAGGGACTGGTTACTTCCCCTCGGATTCCCGTCCCTCCTAGGACCAAGGGTTCTCGTTTCCCGCTCGTCGTGAAGGAATCTCGGAGCAATTCTTAATTTGATGTTGATCTGATCCACAATAAGCGCATAACCCCAAGTCTCTTCTTCGCCTTCTTTCCTCTGCAGTTAAGGACGAACGTGTAGTTCCGATCTGCATAGGTTCTTCTGATCGGGCCGATGCTGCAACTGGAGGAGGAGGAGTATGGGCGGGAAAGGTAGTATTTCTATTCCGTCGCCTTTCTATTCGGCGTTCGTAGAGCCGATGTTCTATTTGTAAAGCTGCAGTTGTCAGTTCTGAAAAGGATGCCGGCCTGGGAGATCGGGCTAACTCATCTTTAATATCTTCTCGCAATCCTCTTCTGAAGATGACATATTGGGTCTGCTCCTGCCAACCAGCTTCGGTGGCTAAGCGTTTGAACGTGGTAAGATAGGTGTGCACATCAGTCTGGCCTTGACGTATGTCTAACAGATCTTTGCCTGCAGAAAATGAAATTTCAGGCCTCTCAAATTCTTGTTTTAATCGACCTACAAAAGCCTCGCAGCCTTGCAGTATAGGGTCTGTTCCCAACACAAGTGGAGTGGCCCAGGCCAGGGCATTACCTGAAATGTTGGAAATCATGATTCCCACCCGGGCGTGACAGGTGGGAAATGTATGAGGTCTAAAGGCAAAATGGATACTACAAGCTTCCAAGAATTCTTTGAGCTTCTTTGAAGCTCCATCATATTTCCCTGAGGGGAGTGCCATGGGAGGCAAGTCCACTGATTTTGGTTCACGATTAGAAACCAGTTGTTTTAACATGTTATTTTCAGTCCTTAAGGTTTGAACTTCCATGGATAAATTTCGAACATCTGCTGAGAGGTTTTGAACAGCGGCCACCATCTCTTGCAATTGTTCCGGGGTCGCCATCCTGACCACTGGGCGTTGCAAACTATCATCCCTCTGAGAATGTTCAACCTCCACCCTTAACCTTTCTCCCCTTTCCTCCTCCTCACCTGAAGATTGGTCTTGAATGGATGATATTTGAGGTCTTCTAGCGCAATAATCCTTCTCCTTCTTTCTTCTTTCTTTTTTTTCGGAGAAAGTGTCTTTCTCACGAAAGGAAGCCACAGTGTACTGCTGTAAATAGCACTACCTGCGGCCCCTTTTCCGAGAGGGACTATCTGGGGAAAAAGCCGTCCGGCACAAAAAACCCCAGAGGTGGAAAAGCAACAGCAGAGGTCCGTCGTAGGGATTCCGTGTGAAACAGCAATAGTGGAGGTCCATCGTAAGGATTCCGGGTGGAAGGCGGGCTCTGAAGGAACCGTGAGGTAGCCGATAAGGGCGGCCAGCGGAAGACAACAGAGCGGAGAAAGAACCGGAAAGGAGCCAGAGAAAAGAGGAAAGGAAAAATTAAGAAGTCCCGGAAAACGGGAAGGCAAGGAGCGGCCCGAAGGGCGGCAGAGGAGAGAGAGGCAAAAGGAAGAAAACTAGCGTAACCGCAACCGAAAGAAGCAGTCAGGGAGCTGACCAAGCGGGTTGCAACGTACTGTGTCCCTGCGGGGGCATGGCTGATAAGCGTCCCGGCTCGCAGAAAAAGAAACACTAGACTGTTACCGCGACGTTCGAAAACGTGGCGGAACTCTGCAATGGCGGTCCCCAAGCCGCACCCTGGACCATAATGTCCACGGGAGGCGGCGCATGACAGTTGTACTGTGCCTTTACGCCCTTGCCTGCCTAATTGTTACCAATACCAGAGTTGTACTTACCAGTGCACCCTTGCCTGCCTTATTGTTACCAATACGAGAGTTGTACTGTGCCTTTGCGCCCCTTGCCTGCCTAATAGTTAACAATACCAGAGTTGTACTGAGCCTTTACGCCCTTGCATGCCTAATTGTTACCAATACCAGAGTTGTACTGAGCCTTTACGCCCTTGCCTGCCTAATTCTTACCAATACCAGAGTTGTACTGTGCCTTTGCGCCCTTGCCTGCCTAATTGTTACCAATGCCAGAGTTGTATTGTGCATTTGCCCCCTTGCCTGCCTAATTGGTACCAATGCCAGAGTTGTAATGTGCCTTTGTGCCCTTGCCTGCCTAATTGTTACCAATGCCAGAGTTGTAATGTGCCTTTGTGCCCTTGCCAGCGTAATTGTTGCCAATACCAGAGTTGTACTTACCTGTGCGCCCTTGCCTGCCTAATTGTTACAAATACCAGAGTTGTACTGTGCCTTTGCGCCCTTGCCTGCTTAATTGTTACCAATACCAGAGTTCTACTGTGCCTTTGCGCCCTTCCCTGCCTAATTGTTACCAATACCAGAGTTGTACTGTGCCTTTTCACCCTTGCCTGCCTAATTGTTACCAATACCAGAGTTGTACTGTGCCTTTGCCCCCTTGCCTGCCTAATTGTTACCAATGCCAGAGTTGTACTGAGCCTTTACGCCCTTGCCTGCCTAATTGTTACCAATGCCAGAGTTGTACTGAGCCTTTGCACCCTTGCCTGCCTAATTGTTACCAATACCAGCGTTTTACTGTGCCTTTGCCATTTGCCTGCCTAATTGTTACCAATGCCAGAGTTGTAATGTGCCTTTGTGCCCTTGCCTGCCTAATTGTTACCAATGCCAGAGTTGTAATGTGCCTTTGTGCCCTTGCCTGCGTAATTGTTACAAATACCAGAGTTGTACTGTGCCTTTGCGCCCTTGCCTGCTTAATTGTTACCAATACCAGAGTTCTACTGTGCCTTTGTGCCCTTCCCTGCCTAATTGCTACCAATACCAGAGTTGTACTTACCTGTGCGGCCCTTGCCTGCCTAATTGTTACCAATACAAGAGTTGTACTGTGCCTTTGCTCCCTTGCGCCCTTGCCTGCCTAATTGTTACCAATACCAGAGTTGTACTGTGCTTTTGCACCCTTGCTGCCTAATTGTTACCAATACCAGAGTTGTACTGTGTCTTTGCACCCCTTGCCTGCCTAATTGTTACCAATACCAGAGTTGTACTGTGCCTTTACACCCTTGCCTGCCTAATTGTTACCAATACCAGAGATGTACTGTGCCTTTGCGCCCTCGCCTGCCTAATTGTTACCAATACCAGAGTTGTACTGTGCCTTTGCGCCCTTGCCTGCCTAATGGTTTCCAATTCCAGAGTTGTACTGAGCCTTTACGCCCTTGCCTGGCTAATTGTTACCAATACCAGAGTTGTACTTACCTGTACGCCCGTTGACTGCTTAATTGTTTCCAATACCAGAGTTGTACTGAGCCTTTATGCCCTTGCCTGCCTAATTGTTACCAATACCAGAGTTGTACTGTGCCTTTACACCCTTGCCTGCCTAATTGTTACCAATACCAGAGTTGTACTGTGCCTTTGCGCCCTTGCCTGCCTAATTGTTACCAATTCCAGAGTTGTACTGTGCCTTTGCGCCCTTGCCTGCCTAATTGTTACCAATACCAGAGTTGTACTGTGCCTTTGCGCCCCTTGCCTGCCTAATTGTTACCAATACCAGAGTTGTACTGAGCCTTTGCGCCCTTGCTTGCGTAATTCTTACCAATACCAGAGTTGTACTGTTCCTGTGCACCCGTTGCCTGCCTAATTGTTTCCAATACCAGAGTTGTACTGAGCCTTTACGCCCTTGCCTGCCTAATTGTTACCAATTCCAGAGTTGTACTGTGCCTTTACACCTTCACCTGCCTAATTGTTACCAATACCACAGTTGTACTGTGCCTTTGCGCCCTTGCCTGCCTAATTGTTACCAATAACAGAGTTGTACTGTGCCTTTGCGCCCCTTGCCTGCCTAATTGTTACCAATACCAGAGTTGTACTGTGCCTTTGCGCCCCTTGCATGCCTAATTGTTTCCAATACCAGAGTTGTACTTACCAGTGCGCCCTTGCCTGCCTTATTGTTACCAATACGAGAGTTGTACTGTGCCTTTGCACCTCTTGCCTGCCTAATTTTTACCAATACCAGAGTTTTACTGAGACTTTACGCCTTTGCCTGCCTAATTATTACCAATACCAGAGTTGTACTGTGCCTTTGCCCCCTTGCCTGCCTAATTGTTACCAATGCCAGAGTTGTACTGTGCCTTTGCGCCCTTGCTTGCCTAATTGTTACTAATACCAGAGTTGTACTGTGCCTTTGCCCCCTTGCCTGCCTAATTGTTACCAATGCCAGAGTTGTACTGTGCCTTTGCGCCCTTGCCTGCCTAATTGTTACCAATGCCAGAGTTGTAATGTGCCTTTGCGCCCTTGCTTGCCTAATTGTTACCAATACCAGAGTTGTACTGTGCCTTTGCACCCCTTGCCTGCCTAATTATTACCAATACCAGAGTTGTACTGTGCCTTTGCGCCCTTGCTTGCCTAATTGTTACCAATACCAGAGTTGTACTGTGCCTTTGCCCCCTTGCCTGCCTAATTGTTACCAATGCCAGAGTTGTAATGTGCCTTTGTGCCCTTGCCTGCCTAATTGTTACCAATGCCAGAGTTGTAATGTGCCTTTGTGCCCTCACCTGCGTAATTGTTGCCAATACCAGAGTTGTACTTACCTGTGCACCCTTGCCTGCCTAATTGTTACAAATACCAGATTTGTACTGTGCCTTTGTGCCCTTGCCTGCTTAATTGTTACCAATACCAGAGTTCTACTGTGCCTTTGCGCCCTTCCCTGCCTAATTGTTACCAATACCAGAGTTGTACTTACCTGTGCAGCCCTTGCCTGCCTAATTGTTACCAATACAAGAGTTGTACTGTGCCTTTGCGCCCTTGCGCCCTTGCCTGCTTAATTGTTACCAATACCAGAGTTGTGCTGTGCCTTTGCGCCCCTTGCCTGCCTAATTGTTACCAATACCAGAGTTGTACTGTGCCTTTTCACCCTTGCCTGCCTAATTGTTACCAATACCAGAGTTGTACTTACCTTTACGCCCCTTGCCTGCCTAATTGTTACCAATAACAGAGTTGTACTGTGCTTTTGCACCCTTGCCTGCCTAATTGTTACCAATACAGAGTTGTACTGTGCCTTTTCGCCTGTGCCTGCGTAATTGTTACCAATTCCAGTTTTGTACTGTGCCTGTGCACCCGTTGTCTGCCTAATTGTTTCCAATACCAGAGTGGTACTGAGCCTTTACGACCTTGCCTGCCTAATTGTTACCAATACCAGAGTTGTACTTCCTGTGCGCCCCTTGCCTGCCTAATTGTTTCCAATACCAGAGTGGTACTGAGCCTTTACGACCTTGCCTGCCTAATTGTTACCAATACCAGAGATGTACTTCCTGTGCGCCCCTTGCCTGCCTAATTGTTACCAATACCAGAGTTGTACTTCCTGTGCGCCCCTTGCCTGCCTAATTGTTTCCAATACCAGAGTTGTACTGAGCCTTTACTGCCTTGCCTGCCGAATTGTTACCAATACCAGAGTTGTACTTCCTGTACACCCCTTGCCTGCCTAATTGTTACCAATACCAGAGTTGTACTGTGCCTTTGCGCCCCTTGCCTGCCTAATTGTTACCAATACCAGAGTTGTACTGTGCCTTTGCGCCCCTTGCCTGCCTAATTGTTACCAATACCAGAGATGTACTTACCTGTTCGCCCCTGCCTGCCTATTTACACCCTCACTAGATTTGTACAGCTACTGTGCCAACCTAACTACTGCCTACCTGCAGCATTATGGTCAAAGAGACCAACCAGAAACACATCCTCCCCACACCTTTCCTGCCCTCCTTCTTTTGCCCCTTTCCTACCCTACACAACCTGACACACAACCACACTCACCACCCTTCATACCCACCAGCCGGGGGTTTAGGGATCTCACGATGCCGCTCAAGGCATCCCGAAATTACTCCATGCCTCCCTAGACCCACCATAATAAGAAACCAGCTACTAAAAGAGTGCCTCCCACCGTCTCCTCCTAACCCCACTAGGAAGGAAGAAGCTCAACTATCCCTCCTCCCCCTAAACAGAGGCCCACGACCCCATCCAACTACCACAAGGATGCAAGACCCTCATCCCGCCCCAATAGGGGGGATGCAGTAGCACCCTCACCTACTCAACTCCAATGTGCCCTTATCAACACTCGATCACTCCCGGCTCATGCCACTGAAATCCACAACCTCCTCACTGACCTGGATCTGGACATACCCGCCATCACTGAAACATAGCTTCATGGCACATCAGGATCAGCCACATGCCTAGCCCTACCACTAGGTTACGCCATCTTCCGGCAGGACAGAACATTTAGCAAAGGGGGAGGTGTGGCCCTCATCGCTAAAGACTCACTGGCTATTAGGCACATTAACTCCTCGGTAGGTGAGAATTCAGATACACTCTCTGCAAAATTCTCCCTCTCTCCTAACTACACCATCACCTTCCATATCATCTACCATCCCCCAGGCACACTATTCAACTTCCAAGGGAATCTCCTGCACCTGCTAGGTGATAACTTAAAAACCTCTACCAAAACAATCCTTCTAGGAGACTTCAACCTCGGCTTCAATGATACGAAAGACAAACAAAGCAAGTGTCTGGCCAAAGCACTGTAGGAAATGAGTTTCCTCCAAAGAGTCAGTGACCCCACGCACACTAAAGGTTGCATTTTAGGATTGGATAGCCGACCACTACTGTGCAGTTGACATCAGCTCCAACACTCCCTGCCTCTGGACCGACCACAACCGCATACATTTCTTCATCCCAACCACTAACACTACTAAAGCCCCCCAAGCACCAGCCAGATCCGCACAGCTCCTGACTATAGACAGGATCCTCCCCCTCTTAGAGGCCTCAGCGCTGAAACCCCACATTCTTCAAACACCCACTGGCAGAACTCTACAATCAAAGCAGTGGTAGACACCATTGCCCCACTAGAGTAAAAAAGCCAAATCAAATAAACACTCCAATTCATGGTTCACTCCAGAACTACTAACACTTCGCTCCCACAAGCTCTGTGCGCTTACCAAGTGGCAAGCCTCCCCTCACAAATTCACGCTACAGGCCTACCAAGCTCTGGCCACTCAATACAAAAAATCCATTAAGAGAGCTAAAGCAGCAGCCTACAATGCTAGTATCTCAAATGCAAAATCCGAATCAAAGGAGCTAATTGCTATTTTCAAGAAACTGTCAGCCCCTCCTACTAACTCCCATGAGCCTGTGAAAGATGAAGCCTGGTGCACCAACATCCAGTCTGCCATGCTAAATAAAATCAACCTCCTCCAGAAAAAAATCGACTCACAGTACAAAGCACTAGACAAAGCTAGCTCACCCAACACACCTCTAAAGAAGCCAAAGAACAACTATAAAAAGTGCTTCTCCTTCCGAGAAGTCATTGACCCCGATGTTTTAGCCAAAATGAAAGAAATCAAACCATCGCTGTGTAAGGGGGATGTCTGCCCTGCTAACCTTGTAAAAGACGGTGCAAACTCACGAGCACCATTCCTTACAGCCTTCATCAACGCCTCCTCCCAATCTGGGATTGTTCCCCCCACCCTCAAAGAATCTTGGGTTCGCCCCTTGCTCAGAAAACCCTCCCTAGATCCAGATTCGCCAAACAACTATAGCCCCATAACTACCGTTCCGTTTCTGCTCAAAATCTTGGACAAAGCTGCCTATGTCCAGATACAACATTTACTGGAAACCAACAATAACCTTGGCAAGGGAAAATCAGGCTTCCGCCCACGCCACAGAACAGAGTCGGCCCTACTCAACCTTAAAAACCAGTTAGGAGAAATTATGGATAACGGCAAGCCAGCGGTGCTCCTGCTCCTTGACCTGCCTGCAGCTTTCGATCTTGTCGATCACAAGGTCTTTTGCAGGCATCTCAAGGATGCCGCCCATTTCTCAAAGGAAGCCATGTCCTGGATCAACTTCTTCTCGGAATGAAGACTTATGAGAGTGTTCTCAGATCACACCTGCGCTCCCCCGACCACCATCCACTGTGGAGTTCCACAAGGCTTCTGCACATCCCCTACACTATACAACATATTTACCCTACAACTTTTCATTGACCTGGACAATCACGGCATAGCATATACCATCTATGCCGATGATACCCAAGTCCTCATCCCCCTCTCTGGCTCCTATGATCTTGACTTGCCCACACTCAACAAAACGTATGCCCTCATTCAAGCCTGGATGGCGGCAAATGGACTGTGCCTAAATGGAGAGGAAACGGAAATCCTCCTAGTAGGACCAAAGGAAACTCTCAAAAAACTTGACAGCCAATATAAATCTTTTAACATTGAGAACACGGTTATCAAGGCCTCAGAGGCAGTCAAAACATTAGGAGTCTTCCTGGACTCCACCCTCTCAATAACGTGCCAAGTCAGTGCCATTGCCTCATCGGCACCACTCACCACTAAGATAATAAATGCAGTCAAACCGTACCTCTCGTCCAAAAACTGCCTAACCATAGCTAGAGCCACCATTGGGGCCAAGTTGCATTACTGTAATGCCCTATTTCTAGGCACCTCAACAAAAAACCTCAGCAAACTACAAATCACCCAAAACAATGCACTTAGAGCGGCATTAAGAATCCCGAAAAGGGAACACATTTCACAGGCCAGACACGACGCCCACTAGCTTCCTGCCAGAGAGTGGATACTCTACAAAACCTTCACCATCACTTCCAGGTGCCTCTACTTCTCAGCTCCTCCCTACCTGGCTGAGAAAATTCACACAGCCACTCCACCAGACCCAAGAGAGCCCCTACACTCCAACCAGCTCTTCGTCCCGACTGTTGAAAGAGCCAAAGCAGGGGGGCCAGCTTTCCATTCCTAGCACCTAAAAGCTGGAACGATCTGCCCACCTCGGCCAGGAAAGAGACCTCCCTCACAGCCTTCAGGAAAGCACTCAGAACCAAGCTCTTTAACTAGCCATGCTGACAAATATCTCCTGGTCCTACTGTAATCCCAGGACTTGCCTAAATCATGTTAGTTAAATGTTTATCTGAAATGCTCCACTGTATCTACCTAAATGTAATGCCATATGTTTTTTTCTCATATACCATGTAACTGTAACCAAGCAAGCTCACTGTAACAGCGCTGCGATGCCCCAGGGCCGTTGTGCGCTTTATAAATGCAAATAAATAAATAAATAAATAAATAAATAAAACGTGTGACAGAGCAATGCTTGACCTGTCCCTCAGTGCAACCATGTCTCTGCTGCAGGTGTTTTTTGTCAAAACATTTCCTCCTGTCACTAAAATAAAAGGCGCATACCATTAAGAACACCATATTTCTATTTTAGAACATTTTAGAAAAGTGACCCCAATTTCCCTACATGCAAGTTGGGCATTTCAGAAGGAATGGCTGATATATCCAATTGCAAATGGTACCATAGGCTTGTGTTGGGATGGAATACCTGGTGACCAATGTCCCCCGGTGAGCAAGAGTTGGCCTTACCTGCTTATCTCCAGTGTGAGTACACCATACTCGTTCCTCATTCTATACTTCCCAGCTGGTGCCAGCCGCAGTTCAATTGGGACTCCATTTTTATACCTAAGAGAAATAATAAAAGAAAACACAAAGGTGCATCTCAGTGAAATCATTTTCCATAGGAATGTAGACATGATTTAAAAGTATAATTTGAGAATGTTACATGCAGTTATATGGGCTCATTCCTTCAGCATTAACAATTTCTCAATTTGTCCCCCACTGCCCGCCCATTACTATACGTATTTTTCTTGCTCAGGTCTTTCTTCAAAACAACACACACACGGTCCTATGTGTAGAGTTTACTGAATCAAGTTTGCAAATATCTACAGCTTACTTAAACCAATTGTGGCATTGTGATGAGTATATTGGAAATGATAATAATTACATGGTTTATTATCTCCCCCGTTTCTCTGTCCTGTTTCTTCTGTTTTGGTTGTCGTGTGTTGATCTGCGCCCTGTTGCCTGCGGGCTTCGGCGATATACAAATAAATACAAATGTTTATAGAGCTTCTCACCACAGTACCTGTTGTCTGATAGAGCTGTAAATAACTGGGGTAACCCTTCCGTCATTTATTGATGCATTCCAATTCCATCGCACACTTAAAGGCTTCTTGCATCCTACACTCCAGTAAGGACATAAAGTCCCTTTAAAGATCATCTGGCCAGTGTTTGATCACTCCACTCAACCTTACGTCTCCCCCTCCAAAGTTCCCCCCCACAGACCCTAACTACCATTACAACACTAATACACCCTACCTGTAAGTGTCCCCTATGTACAGCGTGCCATTGCTTACCAGCATGCTTTGTGCTTTTTAAAAATCTCATGCATACATACAACTATATAATGATGTGTTATTTATATGGCACCTCTATCCAAAGTGATTTTCAGAGCACATATTTACATACAATATCACCCAACCGAAATTGGTACTCATTTATTGACCTGAGAAAGATGAAAGGCTGAGTTGGCCTTGCTGGGATTCGAACTTGCGACCTGTAGATCACACTCAGATCACAGCAGCAGGAACTCAACCTGCTGAGCTATCTTACCGGTTTCTATATGACACCCCTAACTCACCTGATAGAAAGGCACTCCCTCTGTTAGAGTCCTATGCAGAGGATAACCATCTAACTATCTCAAGGGATCAAGGTCTGGTTTCCATGGGTGATCTGCCCGTTGTCGATGAATCTGCTGCAAGTCTCCTCACTTTCCCCTGCTCCGGCCTACCTCCGCTCACTTTCCTTACATGGCTCCATGCTGTTCTCTCCAGAGGGGCAGCACCCTGCAGGCCTCGCACACATCCTTTGGCTATCCCTGGTCCCCTCTTCATCTCAACTTCTCATCCCCCGCCCACCACTTGCCTGTTGCGCTCTCGACGCATCCAATGTGCGGGGAAGTGTGTCCCCTGTCTCTGCTTTCTCTGTTCGACTTCTACATCAGGGTGCTCCCCCGTAGCCCCATCTTGCTCCTTTCCATTTCTCATAGGGGACACCCCAGTGACCCCCATTCTTGGTTTAGTCTCCCTTCCTTCCTCTGTTCCGCTAAGTCCTTCTGCTTGAGTTGCCTCCCATTTTAACTGCCCCCTGCCCCTCGTTTACATGGGTGAGCATAGTTAAGTTTGCCGTGATATTGCACCCATGAAAAGGGGACCTGGTCCCATAACTATAAAAGCTGGACGAAAATCCAAGGGTTTTTCTCCCTGTCGTATTGGAGCGGATGGGGGAAGCAGCAGAGAGAGAAAGAGAGAGGGAAGATGGCACCTGGTTGCAACGGGGAGAGCTTGCTCAGAAGGCTTGGAATGTGAGATTCAAACTGCATTTTGATTAACTTAATTGGCTCCCGCGCCCCGCCCTCCACCCCCAGTGCTAAGACATGACTAATCTATTACATGATGTGGAATGTAATCCTGAAATGGACAATTTATAGTTCATTAGTGAATTAATGATTGCTATGTTGAAACAAATAATTTAAAAAAATGTCAAAATAATCAAATCAAATCTTTTCCTCTTAATTCTTGGTTCACCTATCAAAATCTTCCAATTGTTATAGGTAGAGATATTTTCAATTGGATTGATAAAATGACGATGTCAGAGTGCATTATATTTCGAGACTATACCGGCCACTACTTCAGAAATAACTAGTTAATAATATGGCTTTAAGTACCCGTTCCACGGGCTACACCTAGGTGTAATGTCCCAGGGCCTGAGTTAAAGGCCCGAGCGAAGGGGCTAATTTGAAGTATTTTCGTACTGCGAATTAGGGGTGTTCACGGAAAGAAAATACTGTTCCAAGATGGCCACCATGGATTGGCACCACACCAGCTGGGGGCTGGAAGAAACCAGCCTAGTGCTTGCCAAGGTCCACCATTATACTTCCAAGCCAACTCCTCCTATTGGACAATAGGTGTGAGGGATAACTAGCCACTTTCTGTATATGGCCAGAGATGCAATGCATGCATAAAACCCCTCAGAATGCTTATGCGCCCCGCGCCATGATGCAGGCATTCAGAAACAGCATACAGACCCGCGTAGATGTCGATTACTGTGCTTCGAGGTAACAATTTCCCCTGTGGCATCTCATCTCAAATTTGTATGAAGTTGTTCGCTGCTGTCAGCTGTTTTCCAAGTCTTGCTCTACTGCCTTGAAACATCCCAATCTCGAGTCCCTGCCACATGGACCTTGTATGCTTAAGATCAGCTTGGAACTCCTGTTAATAAGAGTGTCATACAAATGTAAACTTTTCACTCTGCCCCAGATGTGATATACTGTACTCAGACACCCATTCTTGGGCTTACCTTCATGTAAATTCTATTTAAGCAAATTAGTCCACACTATTACTAAATAGAAGATGCCACATCTCTCTAAACACTACAAAGCCATGACACCTCGAGAAACCACAATGGGGGGTCATTAAGAGTATGACGTTAAGTGGTAAACATGTTGGTAAATCTGTTACTGCCACTTTTACCACTATGCCGCATTATGCATTCCAGTAAATTTAGGCTAATTCCACCAGTGGAATTACCACCATCGGTAATTCCCCTGAGAACTGGCGGAATTAACGCCGAAGCTAATTCCGTCGGCGGAAATACCACCGTCAGTAATTCCTCTGAAAACTGGCGGAATTAACACTGTTTTGCAGACATACTCGTAACGAGCCCCAATTGAATTACCTTATACAATGCAGATTAATAATGGCCTGCCCTATTTAGAAATGTACCTCTGTTTTGTAATCAAACTTTCTCCTTTTCACACCGCTAAGCCCAAGGAATGATTTTTAGCACCCAGAAGTTTACCACAACAAAATGACGCCAAAGTTTAAAATGGCCGACAAATGAATGAAGGGTGTCTCTACCATGTATAGGAAAGCGTTCTTTTAATTCTACATCCAATTGGTCGATCTAGCTTTGTGTTCCGCCTTCAAGACCGAAGGCCCAAAACTGTGTACAATTTATATACCGATAACATATTTTACTAGGAGACACAAGATCGTTTCCGGGTTACTGTTGTATCATCGCTATCCCTTCAGATCATCATAGTTCTTTGTTGAACAACTTTTTAGTTCCAGGAGGGGAGTGGGGGTCACTTTGAATAGGCCATGTGCGGGGACAGTTTGGGATGCCATAATCAGAGGCAGCTGGAGATAAAATGGAACTTGTAAAACAGGATTGGCGCCTAAAAATAGAGCTGGATTAAAAACAAAGGTGGGAGTTACAGTCAGAATATACTCCATAGTCATATTATACTCTGCGGGCTGCTCGCTCAGCAAAGCAAATGTACGAAATAGAACATAACCCCTTCTTCCACACAAGGCCCATGACGCCCGATAAGCCAGTGACATCAACCCTGACCGTATTCTGAGCCTCTGAGCACTGAGCGCGGGGAATCCACACCTGTTGCGGGTATTAACCAGAAATCTCGAACACTGTTGGGATGTTGGCCAAGGACCAAGATTCACGAGCTGTGGAATTCAGCATCTGAGAAGTCATGGCTGGCCCCTCTCTCTGCAAAGAGGGGCCCCGTTCTGAACGTTGATGCCTGCCCTGGAAGGAACTCGGGGATGAGTAATGGAGAAGGCACGGGGAGTTGCATATCACAAGGAACTCCGTGCAAAGGCTCCTTCAACACTCGGCTCAATTATCTTCGGATGAGATCGAATTCCTCATTAAATCAGTGGCGGTTGCAGCCGATCAGCCCTAGTAGATCCTGCTGGCTCATTGCTACGGTATCTGCACTGCACTTGTGCTCTGATGTTATGAATGTGTAATGTTATTCAGGAACACAAGAGTTCATGTGTGTCATAGCCAGTGAGGTTGTCGTGGGAGGCAAAGGTACAAAATAGGCGTTGTCAAGGGAGAATTCTCACGGGGGAGAATTCACCTGTTCAGAAACAGGATGACTGTAAAAAAATTAATAACTTTTAACACACGTAATGGATGTTTTCAATTTTGACTAGAGTATTTTTTTGTGTGATTACAGAGACTATTGGAAACTGTGATGAAACAGTGGAGTAACATTGGAATAATCATTGTTTCCACAGACACATGCATCCTTTTTTAGAGAATTAGTACCCCGGCGAGAGACAATCAGAATGCAACAAGCATTCTGATTGGCTTTTGCCAGGTCCCTACCCGGGAGGGAATCCCACTGTCGGGATTCCAAAGCCTTTGTCCCCATCGGGGTGTGTGGCAGCCCCTCAGCCAATGAGGAGGCTCGAAGTGGGGCCATCCCCGCTCCGAGCCTCCCTGCGGCTGAGAGGCTGCCTTCGCCCCCCGCCGGGGACTCGGGTAAGTCTTTTTTTTTTTTTTCCTTCCCTTCCTTCCCCTCCCTCCCACCCGCCCCCCCAACTTACCTTCTTGATCCTGCGTCCCTGCCGGGGGACGAGGTAAACCACCAGCCGTGTGTAGACTCGGAGCGGGGCTATCCCCGCTCTGCGCCACCACACGGCTGGGGGCTTCCCTCGTCCCCTGCCGGGGACGCAGGTACTTTATTTTTTTTTATTTTTCCCCCGTCCCAACCCCACTTACCTTTTTTTTAATCCTTTTTCGGGAGCGGACGCTCTGGGAACACTTGTGTTCCCAGCACGTCCGCTCCCGATGGCTGCCATGGAAAGGGAAAACGGACTCCGTTTTCCCTTTCCATGGCGGAGGCCATTTTCTTGGTCTTTTTTTTTCTGTCCCAAAACGCTGCAGCGTTGAAACGCCGCAGCGTTTCGGGACAGAACAAAATTGCTTTTAGTACCCCGGTCACGCAAATTTTGCGGGCCGGGATACTAATAGCAATAGAACCCTCACGGCAGGGGCATTACCGACTCTGGTAATGCCCCGGGGCCTCCGGTAATGCCCCCGCCACTCGTGTTCTATTGCTTGAATAAAACATGATGTCAATTTCAATAACAAGTCAGGATAAGGTAAAAAGGAAAACAAAGGCCTTCACTGTTTCTTGGCACATATGAAAATTGGAAAACAACCCAATGTGTAAAATGCTTGCATTAGTAGAACCGATAAACTGAAATTAGCCACTTTTCAAGTTATTCAATGACTTGGTGTAAACTACAACAGATCCATAAGGAACAATTTACTGAATTTATGTCGACGTATATATTTTTGAGGTGGGACTAAGCCTTATTTGCATTGGTCTTTCCCCTTTTGTAATAGCTTGGTAGGTGTAGAACGATGCTCTGGAGGGTTGCCCAGAGCAATGCCAGAGGTTAGGATTAATTCAAAACCATCCAGCCATCACCTCTTTTGTTTTGCTATTATCACCTCAAGTGGGACGGTTATGCCCAGATCTGAGTCCCGAGACTGCTGGGGCTAAAGGCCTAAGCTAGTCCTCGCTGATGAGGCCCAACAAGGCTAAAACATGTTTGGGGATGCTTGTGGTCTTGTGCATAAGGGATGTGACCTAGCAGTTTGGGCTGGATTGCCCCTTTTTGGGGCGGGACTAAGCCTGATTTGCATTGGTCTTTCCCCTTCTGTAATGGCGTGGCAGGCGAAGAACGATGGTCTGGAGGGTTAACCAGAGCTGTGCCTGTGGTTATGATTTGTTCAAAACCCTCCAGCCATCAACTTTAGGTTTGGACGTATTTATTTCAGTCAATAAAGAAACGGTTTTAAAAGGATTCATCGGGTTAAGAATAACTACGGTGTGAATAAAAAACAATAGCATCAAAAGGTTCTTAGTAGACTCAACATGAAGAACAGCAAAATCAAGTAATTTAAATCAGGTGAGTTTTCAATGGGTGGAAGATGACTTTTAAGTGTTAGTGCCACTGTACAAAACTGATTGGGGCAGAAAGAGGTGAACAGTGGAATCCCAGTTCTCATGTTTAGTTCATTTTCGCCAAATTCATCACACAGCTTTGTCAGGATATTGAAATAGGAATTTGAAAAATGTGGCTTCAATCGGCTAGAAGAGGACTGAGGGACAATCCAAAAAAGAACTGAAGTGGGAGAATGGAACAATACCCTCCCCCCAGTCTCATACAGACCATGGCTTAGGGGACCACGACCCAAGCACCCCCACGAGAGGAGTTCGACCAACTCCCTTCTTTACCAAACAACCAGGTACCATGTGTTCGTGGCACACATGCACGAGGAGCATGCCCACTACCAGGCCCCCGTCAAGCCGACGCCTGCGACATGGACCAGCTCGACTAGAACAACAGCCACAAGTATTCACATTGTTAGAGTTACCATGACGACATAGCCAACAGACAAGAACACACGTGCCACCATGCACACTGGTCACTCACACACCAACCCACACGAAGAACATACTCAGTGCTATGATGTAGCGGACTGACATACCCACGGACATGCATCGTTGTTATTTTTCAAATAGGCCTTCTACCGCACCGCAGAAACGCAAGAAGCCTGAAGAGCTTGTGTATATGCTTGCTGATACTTTCCTCGCTACCTATCACTATGAAGATGCCACCATGTATAACTAATGCTTCTTGTGACACTCTGTGGCCCCGCGACCCCCATATTATGGGTTATGTACCACCACCCAGAAACTAGGCCCAAGTAGGCCGCAAGCAAGAGTCCCCAGGCAGGAGCCTTGCAGACGAAAATCCTCCCAAGACGAAAAGCAAAGCGCCGACCATGCAGAACAAGTCCCAGCGAGAGCCCACAGCCAAGGCCGCAATGTTGCAACCCACATGCAGCGCTCTCAGCGCCAAGGTCACACCTGCAAATGCCAAATGCCCCTCAGAGGCGAACTACTCTAATGCTCATAATTCTGCTCCAGCTACGGTCTCTCCGCACGTAACCAAGCCGAACTGACAGAAAGTCGCCAGGGTCCCTCGTCTGGGACATAGTCTGCAACAACGAAGCGACAAGTTGGACACCTACACCGATGGGAAAGGCGTGATCATCAGCCACTAGCAAGACCTGTCCATTATCCGCCACAAACACATAGTTGCACATTGTTGCCAACGCCAGGTACACCGCGAGCTGGGAACGGCGACGGTCCCAGGCTTGGGGGCTCACGGGAGAACCAATCAGAACACAAGGGGCTCATCACTGACGCCATTACCCTTAGCCAATCACCAAGTGTCCCCTTGTAACAATTTCGGTGTAGCAACTGTTAGGGACAGCCCAAGTGTACCACCTGACCCGTCCTTATCCACTAATATTTCCTTCCATAGGCACCTATACTAACCCTACCACTTGGGGAACCAACCCGGAGTGGCGTTAGGTTTTGTGCCGATTTTTCCCAGGTGACGCGAGTGGCGCGTCATACTGCTGTAAAAAGGGCCTGCGAGCCCCAATAACGATGAGAGCCTCTCCGGACGCATACGGTCTGAGCGTATCCCTGCCATTACTCTAATAAACAGCAGTTTTTACCTTGCTCTTGGGTGTGTCTCATACTCCTTTTGGGACACGGGAGGTGTTGGGGCCTCCCCAGCCCCAGAGGTCCGCGGACGGCTCTGCCGGCCCCCAGGAAAATCACCCCGACAAGTTGGAGGCACTGCTGAGATCTGTTTGAGGTCTGCCTAACCTGAGTGTATCATTACAAGGCCTCTTGCAACGAGGAAACCCGGCAGCGTGGCCCCCTCTGCCGTTGCCCCCTTTTGAGGACTACAGGACCATTGCGGAACTGCGAGAAAACCGGACAGCGCAATCTGGACATTGGCCCTCGGGAGCCGACTTGAGAAGTATACTGCCCATGGTTGGCGAGTGTCCAGACGTGGTCCAGATGAGGGGAGGTGGCGAGCTGCTTTGGAGAGGTGCACGCAGTCGTGCAGCCCCAGCTCACAAGGACTTGGTGAGTATAACACGCCCAACCAGCAAAGTAATGTTGTGTGGGAGGGGGGAGGAATTGTAATGAGGGTGAAGGGAGGTGTTTGCAGTGTGTTGTAGAAGATTTGATTAATAGGTGGCGACAGACGTGTGAGTGGTAGTGGGACAGGCACAAGGGCCGTCTTCTACCACGTCACAAAGTGAGTTGGGTGGAGCTCAAAGCTACCACGTGTGGTTGTTCGAAGGCACTGATTTGTCCAGATCACGGGCACCTGTGGGGGATGGGTGTGGCTTTCCTATGAATTGATGTTTTAGATCAATGAGTAGACGAGGATCCCTACTAATTGAATGTTGAAGCTCGTTAGGTAGATGATGTTTTCCCGCAGGAGGTAGCTAGTTTTGTTCCCAAGTGCAGAAGACAATTGGCTGGTTAAGCTCCAAGAGGGAGGGGGGCGTGTCACACGCGAGGCGACGCAGCGTGCGCAGTCCGATTGTAATAAGTTGATTGTGTGTGGCATATTCCACTATAGATGAAGTGGGAAGACAGCTGTGGGGCTTACAGGGAACAAGAGGGTTAAAACATATTGCGCGCTCTTAGGTTTTGTAAAGTTTTCTTATCGGTAATAGCTTGCAGAGATTGGTGACATCACCCATAGGGCTTGTATAGGACACCATGACCATCTCGTGTCAATCCAGGGTTGGTCGGGGGACAGGAGACGAGGAAGGGGCGGGACAGAAGGGGAGAGGAGGCCGCACACAGTGAACGCCAGCCGCACTTGATAAGGGAAGGGCGAAAAAGGGAGGGGTGGCCGCGCACGGAGAACTCCGGTCACGCTCGACAAGGAGGTTGAGAAAGGGGAGGGAGAGGTCTGACGAAGAAAGGAAGGTGGGGCGGCTGTAAAGCACGCCACACAGGGCACGCAGCCGCAGGGGGCTTTGTGCGCCACGGCGGCAGGGGGCCATAATCGTCACATCAAGGGAAACAAATAATAAAATAGAAAGAACTGTACACTTGCAATTGTATTACTTTTCAGCAGACAGTTGGAAGTCCCCAACTTACAGGGCCAGGTAAAAAAAGGTTGATATAGAGAAAAAGAAAATTGTAACATGGCTACATACTATGGGTCGGGGGCAGGAGTTGGGTGGGGGATGAGAGGCAGCGCTTTAACTACACCCCTCCAGCACATTTGCACGTCACTATCACCACATAAGGAGAAAATGATAAAATACAGCATTGACTGGACGCAAGTGATAGACAACAAAATACAAACACCATGGCCGCTTAACGGCAGCTCCGATTCATACACCCAGCACTCGCTGTTGGCATACATACACAACACCTATAAAGGAAAGAAATTAGCTCACCACATAGAAATGTTCAACTTATGGAAAATGTTCCAGGGAGCCAGACCAGGAGATATGGGAATGTTTACAGTGGAGGAGATAAAGGAGGAGAAAGGGAGCAAGGAAGAGAAGGAGGAGAACGGAGGGGGCATGGGTACGGCGCGCAGCAACGCAGCATGTACCAAAGAGGACAAGAGAGAGAAAGAAGGATTGATTGCAGTATCAGAAGCAAAGGTGAAAAACGAAGGGACAGAAGATATGCCTCTGGCGAAGGTAGTGAAGAAGGAGGAAGGGGGGGTTGTACCCAGTAACCGAATTAAGAGAAGCCGTCAGACAACAATTAACAGCCGCTGAGGGATACTCAAACCCTGCGTACCGCCCTCCACCATACGCCCCTACAGATAGCTACCAGAAGTGGGTGGCGGCGACTGGCATGATAGACTTGAGCACCACACAGGCAGGCACAGAAAGAAAGGGAGAAAGGGAGCAAGGAAGAGAAGGAGGTAAAAGAGAAGAAGGAGAACGGAGGGGGCATGGGTACGGCACGCAGCAACGCAGCATGTACCGAAGAGGACAAGAGAGAGAAAGAAGAATTGGTTGCAGTATCAGAAGCAAAGGTGAAAAACGAAGGGACATATGATATGCCTTTGGCGAAGGTAGTGAAGAAGGAGTAAGGGGGGGGTTGTACCCAGTAACCGAATTAAGAGAAGCCGTCAGACAACAATTAACAGCCGCTGAAGGATACTGAAACCCCGCGTACAGCCCTCCACCATATGCCCCTACAGATAGCTACCAGAGGCGGGTGGCGGCGACTGGCACAATAGACTTAAGCACCACACAGGCAGGCACAGAAAGAAAGGGAGAAAGGGAGCAAGGAAGAGAAGGAGGTAAAAGAGAAGAAGGAGAACGGAGGGGGCATGGGTACGGCACGCAGCAACGCAGCATGTACCGAAGAGGACAAGAGAGAGAAAGAAGGATCGTTTGCAGTATCAGAAAAAAAGGTGAAAAACAAAGGGACATAAGATATGCCTCTGGCAAAGGTAGTGAAGAAGGAGGAAGGGGGGTTGTACCCAGTAACCGAATTAAGAGAAGCCGTCAGACAACAATTAACAGCTGCTGAGGGATACTCAAACCCCGCGTACAGCCCTCCACCGCGTACAGATAGCTACCAGAGGGGGTGGTGGCGACTGGCACAATAGACTTAAGCACCACACAGGCAGGCACGGGGGGAGGGAAGAGAACTGTGGAAAACAAAGCAAACATATGACCAGATGAATGGATAGCAGCGCAGGTGCTCCTAAAACTCCGGGGGACACTAACGGGAAGAAGAGGACGCAGTGAGGAGAGTGAACAAGGAAGAAATGGACAATGCACAGACAGGTACCGAGGTGAGTGAAACCAGAGAAGGGCGACTGTCAGAGGTAGAGGAAGAAATGTTGGAGGAAAGGTTGGCTGAATTAAGGGAAGTACGAAGCGCACTGATCAGACAGTTCGAGCAAGAAACACGAGAAAGGCAGAAGGAAAGAAAGGAGAATAGGGAGGAGCAGGCGAGGATGAAGGAACAAACAGAAGAGAGGAAGAAGGAAGAGGAGCAGATGAGGGCAGCAGCAGAGAGAGTGTCACGCGCGGAGCAATGGGACATGAGAAGGAAAGAGGAAGAGAAGGATAGGGAAATGGAACTGTGGCAAAAGAAGATACTATCTGAAAGCACCCGGAAGTATGAAGAAGGTAAAGTAATAGAGAGCATATTAAAGAGAGAAGGGGGAATATGGAGGAGAAAGGAAGAAGAAGAGAGGATATTAGCAAAGGTGAGTAAAGAGGTATTGGAAGAACTACACAGGAAACGAGCGGAAATAGGTGGTGAAATAGTGGGAGAGAAGGGAGAGGAGAAAGGAGATAGGAGAGTGGAACATGGAGCTAAAAAGTACACACGCCAGAACTTGGAGGTGGCAACAACGTCAACACAGGGAGCAGCTGTTAAAGGAGGTGAGCACAAGGAGGCGGACTTAATAGATTTAAGAACGGTAACAGTGGGGGGAAAACGCACAGAGTGGGGATTGTCATTTCCTGATGGATTTGCAGCGAGGAAGAGGAAGGTTCGGGAACAAGTGGAAGAGATGGCAATAGGGAGAGTTTAGACAAACTATACATAACGCGCACTAACTGCGAGTCACCATGGGCATGTGAAAGGAGGTAAGAACTAAACACAGAGAAACACAGGTAAGGGAGGCAACAAGGAAAACGCCATAACCGCTAACACCGACACAAGTACAAACACCACGCCCATTGACACCACAACCACTGACACCAACCCCTGCGCACACCCGATATGTCGGCAGACTTAGGGACCTCCCAAGACGCAGGCAGGAAAATGGGCGAGCACGCCCACGGTGAGACAAGAGGGTAACAGGAGAGGGAGGAAGGATGCAGGGGACGAAAGAACAAACCACTGTAACATTGACATCATTGAAGAGCTACCTGACACAGAGGAAGAGGATGAATACACCAACATAACCACACGAGCACCGGGGGAGGTGAGGGAGTACCATTTAATGCCACTTCTGGAGAGGGGAGGGGCCAGACCACAATATGTCCCCTGCAAGCATGCCGAAAAATAAAATATAAAATGCAGGCTTCCATCACTAAGTGGAGGAGCTGGGAAGTGGATATATGAGATGGAAAAACACACTGTGGGGCAAAAACTAGCGGTGGGGGACGTGAAGGGGCTCCTGATCTCAATACTGGGGGATGCTGCAGATGATATTTGGAAAAGGGTGGGCTTCCCAGGGGTCACAATAACAGACAAGTCACATGATGGAGCACCATTTGCCAACTGCAGACATGCGCTGTGGCAGGCATTGAGGGTCTAGTACCCAGACACATCAGACATAGAAGCAATAACGTCACGCAAGATGCGTGAGAATGAAGATCCTGTTGATTACATTCAGGAGATTCAGGAGAAGTGGCGCTTGGAAACACAGGAACCGTGGGATAAAACACTAGCAATTTTCTACCATATACTAGTACAAGGGTTCACAGAGCAAGTACAAAGGCAGCTGAAGAAAATAGTGGGGATGGAAGTGAAGGCCTGGCCAGAAATACAACTAACCATAGTACACCATTACAGGATGTGGCAGGAAAAGATGAAACAAAAGGAGGAAGATAGGAAGGCAGAGGAAGCAAAATTGGTACAGAAGAAGCTATCAAAATATGCAATGGAAGGAGCACTAATAACAACGCCCGCCCCCACGCAGGTCACGGTTGCACAAGACACAACACAACAGCAGGTGGCACAATTACAGCAGCCAGCACAAATAATAACACAGCAGATGCCCCCGCCCCCACCATACACGGCATATAGTGGAGGAGGGTAGATGCAGATGGGAAATGGATATTTCAACAACTACAGGGGGAGGGGCGGTCAGATGAGAGGGAGGGGTTATGGCCCGCCTGCACAACAACAGGGGGGAGGGTTCCGGGGCTACAACCCAAAAGGACAGCAGGGATACCAAGACAACACAGGGGGTTTCCCATGGCAGGCCCGAGAACCATCAGTATGTTGGATATGTGGGATGGTGGGACACATGTCACGCACTTGCAGGATGAGACCCCCTCAAGTAGCCTGGGGGGAACAAGGGCAGCAAGGGCCTATGGGGGAACAGCAATTTTATCAACAACAGCAAGGAACACAGCAATGCCTACCACAACAACAAGCACCACTGCAACAACCCCAGCTACAAACACCAGCCTACATACAACAACCACAAATCCAACAACAACAACAACAGGTACAGCAAGCACCACCACAGCCACAGCCACAGGTACAAACATATACACCACCACAGCAACAAGTGATAACCACACAACAGCATCAAGGAGAAATGGTACATCAGCTCACTCAAATACAGGACAATTCAGTATCAACAACTGATGCACCTTTACAGCAGACACAGCTAGGGAAGGTCACAATATTGGGTCACAACCCTTACACAGGAAGCAGTCAGTCACTATACCCACAATAGGACAGCCACAGATGTCCTTGATGTGTCCCATCCTATCAGTAACACCTAATACTGCGGAGGAACCACGCATACAGGTGGCGATAGGTGACAAAATGTTTTCCTTCCTAGTTGACACCGGGGCAACTAGTTCTTGCATAAGGGAGGGGAAGTTTAAACTGTCAGGCGAAGCTATGCACACTCAAGGATTTTCTGGTGCTCGAGGGTTGGTTCCCTTCACTGATAACATCTCCTTATCTATAGGAGATCACGACATGTGTCTTCCACTTCTGTATTTGAAGCAGTCACCAGTAAACATACTTGGAATAGATATCATGAGCAGATTGAATATGACCATCTCCTTCACGTAGGAAGGGCATAATTAGCTCTACACCAGGCATTAACATGCTCACAGCACGACAAATACTGCAGGCTTATTGTGGCCAAACAGTGGCCTGGGTTGAGCCAGTAGATGGAGAATGGCAATAGCATGGTTGCGTGGAATTGAGGGCAACATTTGGAGGAGGCCAGCAGCTTACCTATGCAGACCAGAAACACCAGCAAGTGAAAAGGAGGGGAAAATGATTTCAGCAAGCATCGAGAGCATTATGGCTACTGCAGACTACATTGCAGTACATGCCCAAGATAGAGAGGGGAGGGCCTGGAGAGCTGTAATAGCGCTGGCAGAAGGGTGCAGGCTTACACAGGTATCGGATGAGGATCTGTTTTCAGACAATAATGGAGAGGGAGAGATGGTGTTTGGGATGAACATTAACATTTGGTTGAAAGTAACATCCAAGCAAGTGGCACAAAAAATGGGCATGGCACTAGAGGCACCTGCCCCTACACCGGTACCATTTTACGAGGAAGACATGGCAGCAGTACCAACATCTCTGTGGACCACCACTCCATATGACGTTGGCTGCATCAAAAGCATTGGAGGGGTAAAAATAAAACAGAAAAAGGAGCAATGTTACCAAGAGTAAAGCAATACCCACTATCAAAAGAGGCAGATGAGGGCATATATGAAACAATAACAGCCCTAATAAACAATGGTATACTAGTACCATCAGAATCACCATGCAACACTGCTGTGTACCCTGTGCGCAAAGCAAAAGGAGGGTCTTGGCATTTTATCCAGGACCTGAGACCTTTGAACTACATTGTAGAAGCAGAGTACCCCATAGCAGCTAACCCAGCCACCATACTATGTGGAATACCAGCAGAGGCATCACAGTTCACCGTGATTGACCTAAAAAATGCATTCTTTTGATACCTCTGCACCCTGACTCACAAGACCTGACAAGCTTCACATACCGCAACACAAAATGGAAACACACAAGGCTGACCCAAGAGTACTGTGAGTCACCATCCATCTTTAACAGAGTGATACAAATGGATTTTGGAAACATTGAGATGGAGAGCACAGTGCTGAAATATGTGGATGACATAATAATTTGCAGCACCACAGAGGAGAGGTGTAGGAAGGACTCAGTGAAGATGCTCACAGTGTTAGCTGAGAAGTGGTACAACGTAGACAAAGAGAAGTTACAGTACTGCCAATAACAGGTGCTCTACATTGGTCAGTTCTTTTCACAACATGGGAGGAACATTGCACCACAAAGGGCACAAGCAATAACAAACACACCACAACCACAGACAGAGAGTTACAGCAGTTTCTGGGCCTATGCAACTACTGCAGGGCGTGGGTTTTTGACTACAGCTCATACATAGGACCCGTACTAGAGGCCCTCAGAGAAGCACAGAAGGGGGATAAGAAGTTGGGATGGACAAGAGAAATGAAAGAGGCATTTGATGAATTGAAACACACCATCTCAACAGCACCAGTACTGGCCACCTCAAACTATGAACCTCAATTTTTCATCTTCTCCCTTTGCGACTCAGCAGTAATGAAGGCAGTACTGACACAGAAAACAAGCATGGGGCACAAGCCTGTAGCATTTTACAGCGGACACTTGGACCCTGTAATGTTAGGTCACTTCCCTTGCGAACAGAGCCTGGCTGCCACAGCCTTTACGGTAGAAAAATCATCATCCATAACAATGGGGTGCCCGACCACACTGTTCGTAGAACAAGCCCTCTTTGCGATACTAAACAAGCCCAAATCAACATTGACCACACAGAGGGCATCATGTTACGAGATCATTTTATCCAGACCAGAAGTAACAATTGTAAGGCGCAGTAATGTAAACCCAGCAAGGTTCATAGCAGAGGTAGTTGAAGACAGTGACTATGTTCATGATTGTACACATGCCATTGAAATTTACTCCAGTGCAAGAGGGGGGAGAGATAATGTACATTGATGGGTCCTCAACAATTGACCAGAGGGACATGGGGTAAGAAGGACAGGAGCAGCAGTGGTTCGTTTGACAGAGGATTGGATGTATGTACCCAGTGCTGCAGATAAGATTTTGAGTTAGGAGTATTTTACTCCCTATTTTTAAACTTTGAGAGTAAATGTGATTTTAAGAGAGTAAAATGACTTTTCTTCTTTGCAAGAGAGTAAAATGTATGCAACGTCCAGCCGATGTGCGCCGACGTGTGCAAAAACTGTATGGAAATCATTACTTTGCAGCAGCTTTCTGCATCGTGGCAGAATACACCTTTCATTATTTTTCTATGGTCTGGCCATTTGATCTCTCCTGTATATATTTAAATGTTGAAAACACAAAAACCCAGACAATTACACAGTAAAGCAAGCATGAATTGTATTGTGTGTTTTGAGCTTCGATAGCAGAATTGTCTTCAGATGTTTAATGAAAGGCTTCATTTCCTGGAGCCATTACTACCTAATGGTATGCAAATGTTATGATACAACTGTGCAGAAAGGTAAGGATTATGCTAAATTCTATATCTAATATCATGGTTCAATGGTTATTAGTGCTTTTGGCAAAAGGCTGTACATTGAACATATTTATCACAATTATCACCAAACCGAAGTTGGTACTCCTTTATCGACCTTGAAAGGATGAAAGGCTGAGTTGGCGTTGCCCGGATTCGAACCTGCAACCTACAGATCACAACAAAAAGTACTCAACCGGCTGAGCTATCTGATTGGCTAACATTCTTCAGAGGTCAGTTAACTGAGTATCGACTGAGGTATAATAATCACAGAGCCTAGATGTTGGACCAACCATGTATGAAGCACTACATAAAGTTAAACAACCATTTGGATTATCACAGGGACTGGTTTTTGCCAAGTTTCTATTTTCAATTACAAATCTAATCATTTTGAACAGCACTTTCACTTCCTGGATAGTCAAGTTTTGGATGTTTTAAATGTCATGAAGATTTGAGAGGCTAGAACACCTGTGAATGGTGTGATGTCAATCCCTCACCCGTACACAAAGCCTCTGCTGCCACTGACCATTTATAGTAATGTACCCCATTGATGTCAAGGTTGAATGGATGTAAACTAAACGATGCACAGTCATCATTTTACACACTGTTTTTATAATTAGATTGTAAATTACATTGTAAGTGTTAAAATTATCTGCTTCTGCATGATTATGCACACAGCACAGAAACTATGAAAAATACAATTGTGCAATACTGGTGTGCTTGTACTGGAGGGAAAAAAGCATAATTTGTTACAAAATATGAATTCTCAAGTGCAACTTAGTTTTCCATTTTATTAATTTTACAATCCTAAAATGCTAGGAAAATAAATACGCACAGTGATTCTGTTTGCTCCATCAGCATCAACAAAGCAGAAGCTGAATGGAAAGAAACTATTCCTTTTATCACAGTGTGCAGGTTCTTTTTTGAAAGGCTTCAAAGAAATACATTCTGTTTCAGAGGCGTTTGAACATGGCTTGCACTTACATCCATGTAGATAAACATCAAAAAAAGCGTTCTGGTTTCTATCAAGTAACCTGACCTTTGCACTGCCGTCTGCTCTAAACTTGTGTGTAAATGTACACAGGAAAATAATAAACCTGCCGTATTTACAAGATTTTCATGCGTAAAAAGGCCTTGTACGCACCTTATCTGGAGGCCTGTATTTACCTGTAAAATGTGTTCAACTACCACAACATTACTCAGCCCAAACAGCAGAACTAGTGGCCCTAATTTTGCCACTAAAAGAAAGCAATGACAAGAGGGTAACAATATACTCTGACAATGCATACGTCACATCAACAGTACACTCAGGGCTAATAAAATGGCAACGAAGGGGGTTCAGAAGAGCAGATGGTACCCCAGTACAACATGTCCTCCTACTTGCTGAACTGATTGACGTAATTGATGACCCTAAGTAAATAGACCTGGTGAAGTGTCAGGCCCACACTAACGGGAATTACCCTATCTCAAAAGGTAACGAAACAGCAGACGCACATGCCAAATACGCTGCGTACTTTGGCAAGATCTGGTCCCTCCCAGAAAAACAAAAAGATAAGGGGAGGGCGGGGAAGACAAATGCTGATGAAGGATGGATACACCCACATCCCTGAAACTCAAATTATGGAATTACAGGCAGCAGCACCTATGGCAGAAAAAGAACTATGGGTCAAAAGAGGATGCACAATGTCCCCCACAGTTGCATTATGGCGTCAGAATAATACAGGCAAAGTAGTGATGCCCCTAGCCTTATTGAAAACAGCCCTGGTTCAACTACACCACCCCACACACACAGGAAAGGAAGTGATTGCAGCACAGATAAAAGAGACCTGGTTCTGTCCCGAGCTAAATTCACACGTTGCAAACTTTATCAGCAATTGCCAAACCTGTCAACAGTTTACGGGAGGTCACACGCTGCAAGTGATCAAAGGGACTATATCCCGGCCAGAAGGACCATTTCTGCACCTGCACATTGACTACGTTGACATGATCAATGTATGTCAAGGACACAGATACATGATTGTGGTGGTATGCCCATTTTCAAGGTGGATCAAGGCTGGACCCTGCTCTTATGCAGACGCCTTCAGAGCAGCTTGGTTCCTAGTTAGGAAGGTGTTTCCGAGGTAGGGGGTTTGCAAGGTGCTCCGGTCAGACAATGGCCCACACTTTGCCAATGAAATGTTCCAACACATAACTACACTCCTTGGCATCAAACACAAATTTGCATGCACATACCACCCTCAGGCTAATGGTCTTTGTGAACGCCTGAACGGCCTCCTAAAAGAAGAAATAGCAAAAATTCTGCAGACAACTAAGGAAAGCTGGTTGTACTGCCTCCCCTTGGCCCTGTTTCAATTAAGGAATAAGCCAGGGTCAGATCACCACCTCACACCCCACGAGGTGGTGACTGGATGTCAGATGGGCCTTCCACTAACTCCACCATCAAGGGCCATGTCAGACTACCATACCTCCGCTAATGTTTTTGGTGATGAAATGTACAAATACGTGTCTTCCTTGATTACTAGTGTCGCCTTTATCTCTCAACAGTTCGAGCTGACGCGGGGCGGGTCGAAAAACACCCAACAAGAAGAAACAAACGAGGAACAGGAACAACCATCACAGTGGACTGTTAAGGAAGGGGACCACGTCCTCCTCCGCAACTTCAACCGCTGGTGGAACAGCTCCCGATTTACCGGGCCCCACCAGGTGGAAGCAGTAGCTCATAGAGCAATAAAGTTGAGAGATAAGCACGTCTGGAATCATCTGTATGACGTCAAGCCCTACAAAGATCAGACCAGCTCTTGCGTTGACGACAGGGCCAACGCAGCAGCCACAGCAACATAAGACAACGCGGCAGCAACAGCAACAAAAGACAACTGCGATACAACCCATAACCCCCCCAAACAATAGACACTACTAAGGACTCAAATGGACAATCGCCCATAGCCCACCCCATGGTCACGAGATCCCAGAGCAAACAGAACACTGCCCCGGCCAGCCCCGCCCCTGCCACTACCCAAATAAAGGACATTGCCTAACAAACTGTCATATTGCACCACACTTGTAGACACGTGCATGTTCTCTTTCTCTTTTTGTCTCGCACATGCAGGTACCACATACAACTGTTTATGTATAAAGAAAAGTGAAGTAACTAACATTTCGTTTTGCCCAAGGGTAAATGCTGCCCACAGACAACACACCTGAAGCACTGTCACTCCAATTTGTATATGTTATAAAAAGACCAAAATATTTAAAGAAGAGAAGAATACGTGTGTATTACAACATGTTCATTTTGGCAATAGAACAATCATTCCCACATCTCCACAAGCACTTACCAGCCCTGAGAGATAGGTCACTAAGACTAGCGTGGGAACAGCTTTTCGCTTGGGCATTAAACGATTACTTGATAGGGAGAGCTTGAATAAATAAAAACTAACAAAACTAATGCTTATTTTTAGACATTTTCGGCGGGCATCTACATCGCCAAGAATAATAAGCTGCAGGACCGCAGCAAAGGTAAGAGGAAAATGCTGGTGATATTAGCTATTGTAATAAAAATAATAGTTGTGTTGTTTATCACTATTCTACTTGCTGCCACTGTCTGGCAGACACACTATGCTTCGTACGTCATGGCTGCACCCCCTACTAATGAACCCCCCACCACGGCTGCAACAGGTACGGTGTCAGGTGGTACAAGTAGAACAAGAGTATACAGGGGAAGGATTAAACGTAGTAAATCTGTTGATAATAATGGGGTTGACACATATCTCACAGATTCAGCACACATCGCAAACAACATGTGGTATCAGCACATGTCTAAAATTGGTAAGGGGACAACTAAGGACAGCTGCTAAGTGTGCTCATTGATCCCATACGCCATGAGCGCCACCAGAACATTTGTGGCTACTGAAGTACCAGCAACATCAGTAGAATGCCTGATACACCTGGCCATGTTCCAAACGAAAGTATGTTTTCAAGGGAGAATGGCAATAATAAAGTGGAAGACAAGAGACATATACCCGTATGAAAATCATTTCATCAAGACACTTCATATGTACAATCACTACTGGCAGCTAACAGAAGGGCTCCAGTACGTGACGGAGGGGCCAGACAAAGGAGAGACGAAGGAAGTAACATTAAATTACCTACCATGTGAGTGGCGCACAAGTGAAGTTGTAGGAGTAATGGGGTGCTGGGAAAGACCACTATTACTAATATAGGGGAAAATATACACAAAGGAAGGATGGACAGACGGGGTTGTGGGGAGCGAGATGGCAACACTCACGAAACCAACCATGGCGAAAATGGACGAAGAAAACAACAAGTGTTTCAATGGATGGATAAAGACAGCTGGACTGGTGACCTGGTTGGAGAAGGACGAAGACCCAGTAGCAATACTTCCACTAACTGCACTGACACTATGTTACCAACACAACGGTGACGTCCATGTTGGAAGGAACAGCAATTGTAAAAGGATAGTGACAATAACTAAGGAGGGTACCGGTACAGCGGTTTTAATGGACCACTATTGGGCCTGTGGAGATAAGGCATACCACAGCTTGCCGCCATCTTGGAATGGACTATGCACAATGGTACACATAAATGTACCATCTCTAGTGGTACCACAGAAGGATGTTAATTTGGGGAATTTCCCTAAGATGGACGAAGGGAATAAAAGGAGGAAAAGATCTGTGACGATTGAAGAAGGTAAAGAAAATAACGACACAAACATATTGTCAAGAGTGAAAAGACAAGGAGAACCACTGACGGGAAACTACCTGTGGGGTAGATCGGAAACAGCTCTCAGTGACATTCCACCAGGACACAGACTGTTTAGCAGAGCAGCAATGTTCTTCTCATCAATAATACATCCAGGACTGCAGGCATATGCAAATGGGAAAATGGCTCCAGATAACAAGATGGGAGCTAATGATGACAATAAACTCCACCGTCAATGGATTTAATGCAATAAAAGAAGAATTGAGGGCAGTACAAATGGTAGCACTGCAGAATAGATATGTGCTGGATCTACTGACGGCGATGGAAGGAGGAGTTTGTGCACAAATTGGAAAATCATGTTGCACATTCATCCCAGCAAATGACGCAGACAACGGCACACTTACTGAGGCAGTATCACAACTTGCCAAGATGCACTCCAAGATAGGCGAAGAAGCTAAGGGAGTGAAGACAGATGGCAGCTAGTTGTCAGGGCTGGCTGGAGTAGTAATCAGGAAGAGTTTGTACATAGAATTAACATTGTGGTTGCCCAAGTCAAGATGGAGAGAAAGAAACTTAATCTGATTGGTTTAAGGAACAATAGTATTTTTGATTTGTCTGATTGGTGGATAGGAAAATGGGTTGGAATCTTGGGAGGTGAGCAAGATTCTAAACTGCCTTTCATCCATAGTAATTCAGTGGCTGGTTGTACATTAGTTAAGCTCCTTAAGTAAGGCCTTTCAGAGTTCAGAAGATTTACCAAAGAAATAAGAAAATCGTTTGCTGAGCCAGAGTGAACTAGAAGACATCAGGTGGGATCGTTCTTTTTGAAAGCTAAAAGATTTTCACAGTGAACTTTCATCTTTCATAAGAAAACTTTAAGAGTAAACGAGTTTTAAAGTTTACTGAGTGAAAAGACGTTTTACAGTTTTATTACTATAAGGAAACACGTGTGAAGACTGTGCGCTCAAGTTTTAAAGTTGTTTACTGCATGAAAAGTGTTTCAAGACTGTTTAAACGCGTGCGCGAGTCCGCGTGACATCAGTAACGTTATGGGAGCATGCAGGTATTCTGAGCGATAGAGCGCGTGTCCAAATGAATAGCGCAAGTGGTTTTTGAGCGCGTGCACATTTTTAATGTGAGAGACGTTGCATAAGGAAGCGCGTGTTGGGTTGCGATAGAGCGCAAGCCCATTTTTTAACTAAACGCGAGTTGTTTTGAACGCGTGTACAATTTTTATGTGAGTGACGTTGCGTATAACCGCGTGTGTTTGGTAGCGATAGAGCACAAGCCCATTTTACTTAACGCGAGTTGTTTTTTTAGCGCACGTACACTTGTTTTCACGCGTGCGTGTATTTGTTAATATGCGTGTGTGAATTTTATACGTGAGGACCATTTTTCACGTCTTGGGATTTCAGGTGTTTATCGCAAACGCGTGTCAAGAAAGAAACTATGCGTTCGTATGTGTAAAAAAGAAAAGGTTCACACGCAGAAGGATAGCAGCATTCAAGAAAGTTTATGAGTTTCTATTTAATGTAATTTTTATGCAAAAGGAATTCAATTCTTCAAAAAAAGACTGCATTTCACAAAAGCATTTAAAACTCAAACTTCATAGAGTTAAATGAACTTAAAAGGCAAAGAAGAATATTTAAGTCTGGAAGTGTCATGATGCCTACCCCCGGGCATCCGGATCGTGTCCATCAGCCCCGGGAGCAGGCATCCAGATACTCATTAAAACCCCAACAGCTCTGGCTGGGGGCTGTTTGGATTCAGTCCTGGCGCCTATTTTATTACAGGGACTATTTTTCACTCGGGTGTGGTTCTGGGGAACTTCTTACCTGGGACTACTTTGCAGGCTATTTAAACCACGCCCAAACAGCAGCCCATGCTTCGCGTTATTCTGCATCCAGCAGCGTGACGCTCACCATGTCTGCAAGTCAGCATCCAGTCTTCTGCCACGCCCGCCTCAAATCCGGAGCTCCTAGACAAAAGGAAAAGAAAGGAGAAGAGGTTAGATCATGGACATTATTTGATTCCTTACCTGATTCCGGACCCAGCACATCTCCGAGCCTGGAAAGGACATTATTTCAGCACACGTCGCTTCGCCAGAAGCAGCGCCGCGTTATACTCACCAGTCCACCGCATCTTTCAACTCGGCGCTGCCTCCATTATTTTGTTCGTCGAAATCCAGCACCTGGGGGGGAAAACAAAAGGAATAACAAGGTAAGCCGAGAAAACCGACAAAGACAATCTCTTTGCCACCATAGGCTTACCTGATTTACCACCAGAGGTATTATTCTTTAATTCGCTGCATCTTCCTATGCTGCACCTATAAAGGGAGAGAAAACAGCAAGTTAAACTCATGCAACTTTTACCGGACAGTGTTTGGTAATACAGACTCTTACCTGAACGCCATCAGCTGCCTCCAGGCAATATTCTTTGGGACCCAGCTGCAACCTTACGAGGGAATGGAACAAGAGTGAACATCGGACATATTGAACTCTTTGAACTTTATAGACACTGGAGTTAATATTCCTCCGGAACTCCTCCAGTACCTTCAACCCAGTGAAGTAACTGGTATCTACGCACCCCTGCATGCCATGCAGGATGGAGAGCTCATCATTTAAAAACATAAGGTGAGATTACCAAAAGGGGATATCGGAGGTGATTAGTGGGGAGAACGAGAACTGTTGGTGGGCCATCACTAAAGTCCACGGGTGGCTAAATCCCTTTCTCCACTTGCAGGAGAATACTTCTACGAGTCCAGAAGACAAGATTAGGCAGGCCAGTCCAGACTGTCCTCTCTTCACTACGCATCACGTTGGTGGAGACCGCAGCTGTCCGGGTCCGATCGACCCCCCAATGGGAACCAGGTGAGCGTAACAGTAAGGTGCTTGCATGGGTCATTACTTTAGGATTCTAAAGAGACTTGAATGGATTGAGACTATATGCACTAAGCATGATAATTGTTTACAAGATATTCCATACAGATAATTAACCTCTAAGTCTTATACAGAGGTTTAAGAGGTAAAGAAGTTAGAGTTTATTTTAAAATAATTTTAGAAAAGAAGTTTATATTAATATATAAGTAACCAAGTGTATTTGTTTACTACAGATACCAAAGCCTACCAGAAGGTTGCAGGGCTGCAGTGTCTCAGTTGTTATTTTCTCCAAATTCCCCTTTCCCTTTCTTGGGGTTCTCAGCTCAGCTTATACTTAAGGGTTGAGAGGTGAGCTCCTGGTGAGGGTCTGTGGGGCCAGCATCAGCTCCTGTGGAATTCAGTCAAGCCGGACCCTGACAGGATGAAAGGCCCACAATAGTTTTTCCACCTGAGCTGATATGGATCCCACAGGAGCATTAGCAAGTTCCATTAGGGACATGTTTTCAGAGTTAAAGGAGGAGATGAGGGCTGTGAGAAAAGAGAACCAGGAATTACAAGTTAAGTTTGAAGAATTAAACTCTAAGGTTACCCGTAGGGGTGAGGACATTTCTTTGGAGTCAAGAGTTTCAGAGAATCCTAGTAGAGAATTACCAGTGTTAATTAGAGAGGATTTGGGTGAAGGAACGAGTTCTCAGGGGATAAGTAGGGGAAGTTTGAATATACCTATAGGTCCAGTCCCTTTAGCACCTCCAGAATGTTTTGGTGGAGATGCCAAGAAATGCCAAATGTTCCTTACACAGTGTGAACTTCATTTCCTTTGTAGACCTGAAGCTTTTAATACAGATGCTACTAAAATAGCTTTTATGCTGTCTTACTTTACTGGTGAGGCGGCAACTTGGGCAGTGTTATTAGTTGGTCAAGAGAATCCTATACTAAAGAACTTGTTAGCCTTCAAGTTAGAATTTAAAAAAAAGTTTGACATACGACAATTATCTCAAGAAGTTGATGGAGAATTATTAGAGTTAAAACAGGGAACCAAAGATTTAGTGTCTTACATCACACAGTTTAGATCTTTAGTATTAGAGAGCAATTGGCCAGAAGAGAAGCAATCATCTTTGTTTTATAGAGGCTTGAGAGAGGAGTTAAGAGATGCTTTATCTACAATTGTTAATAGACCCACTTCATGTGAAGATTTAATTAATCTAGTCATACAAATTGATTATAGATTAGGGGAACGCAAGGCTGAGTGTAGAAGAGGAGGATTTGAGCAACCCAGAGTTTTCCCTAAAGTTGATAAGGGAAGATTAGAATTTGTAAATAAAGAATTGAGAACTGGGAATGCAGAGAGAGTAAATAAAGTGAGAGGTCCTTTAACTAAGGATGAGAAGGATAGGCGAAGGCAGAATAATATATGTTTATATTGTGGTAGATCAGGACATTTTGTTGGAAATTGCCCTTGGTGTCCAAAAACCTCTTTGTCTACAAACAGTTCCAGAAATCAACAAGTGGCTAATACAATCCAAGCTGCGGTACCACATATTACATTGAATGTATCCTTGTATATAAAAGAGGAATTAAAGGGAAGTGGTCCAGTAGTAATTGATTCTGGAGCCACTGGTAACTTCATGGATTGGAATGTGGTTAAAGATATGAATGTGCCTTACATTGTAAAAAATATACCAGAGAATGTGAGAGCGGTGGATGGGTCTCAACTGACTTCAGGTTTAATTACAGATGAAACAATTCCATTGGGGATGGAAATTGGAGGACACTGGGAGGAAATTGTGTTTGAGTTAATAGATACTCCACAGTTGAAAATAATATTGGGAATGCCCTGGTTGACGTATCATAACCCTCAGATTTATTGGGGAAGAAAAGTGGTGAAATTGGATTCTTCATTTTGTGTTGCAAATTTTTGTAAGGAAAAAGTTCAGGAGGATGTTTCCGGTAGTTGTTCAGAAGTAGTGGAAGGTTTGGTGGAATTGGGAACCATAGTACATTCTATTGGGGCAGTAATTGGAGAATTACCAACGTGTTATCAAGATTTTAATGATGTGTTTAGTGAAAAGGAAGCTAACGAATGACCTCCTCATCGAAAATACGATTGTAAAATTGATTTAGAACCAGTAGCCCACATTCCTTGCAGTCGCATCTATGCCCTGACTGAGAAAGAGAATCAACATTTGAAAGATTATATTCAAGAAAATCTGGCTAAGGGGTTCATCAGGCACTCGCAGTGGCCAGCAGCTTCTCCACTATTTTTTGTTCCAAAAAAGGAAGGTACTTTACGGACATGTATCGATTATAGGGCATTGAATAAAATTACAGTTAAAAATAGATATCCTCTGCCCTTAATCTCAGTGATGTTGGACCAGATTCAAGGAGCTTCAGTGTTTACCAAATTAGATCTTTGTGGTGCATACCATTTTGTGCGGGTACGTCAAGGTGAAGAATGGAAAACAGCATTTAAAACAAAATTTGGTCTTTTCGAATATTTAGTAATGCCATTAGGACTGTGCAACGCCCTGGCAGCTTTTCAATTTTTTATAAATGAAGTGTTGAGAGATTTTATTGACATTTTTGTAGTAGTATACATTGATGACATTCTCATTTATTCTAAGGATCTACTGCAACATGAAGAACATGTTAAGAAAGTTCTACAGCGACTAAGGGAAAATAAATTATTTGCTAAGTTAGAAAAGAGCCAATTCCATACACAAGAAGTGAAATTTTTGGGTTTTATTATTTCACCCAAAGGTTTGGAAATGGACATGAAGAAAATTAAAGCAGTAGAACAGTGGCCCATTCCAACTTGTGTAAAAGATATTCAAAGCTTTCTGGGTTTTGCAAAGTTTTACAGGAGATTCATAAAAGATTTCTCTCAAACTGTTTCTCCCATCACCAAATTATTGAAGAAAGGAATAAAATCTGAGTGGAAAGATGAAACGGATCAGGCCTTTAAAAAATTGAAGAACTGTTTTACATCTGGACCAATTTAATTACATCACGATCCTTCCCAACCATTTTTTGTTGAAGCAGATGCTTCCAATACTGCAATTGGAGCAGTACTTTCTCAAAGGCATCCTGAAACTGGGCAACTGCATCCTGTGGCCTATCTATCCAAGAAGTTGCTTCCCGCCGAGATCAACTACACGATTACTGATAGAGAACTCCTTGCAATCAAGAAGGCATTTCAAGAATGGAGGCATTATCTGTTAGGAGCAAGATTCACAATAACAGTTTTAACTGATCATAGGAATCTTCTGTTTTTGAAATCTGCTCGAACATTATCACCAAGATAACTTAGATGGTCACTTTTCTTTTCAGAATAGGATTTTGTGATAACATTCAAGCCAGGGCGGTTAAACGGTAAAGCGGAAGCTTTATCTCGACAAAGTTCTTCAGATGAGGTAGAAAATCAGTTATTACCTGAGCCAGTGATTGCAGAAGATAGATTTAATCTAAGTACTACGAAAGAAGATAATCTGCTTCTTGAAAAAATTCGAAGGGAATTACCGGAAAAGGTGATTCAATCTTGGCTTGCGGAGGATTCTGGAAGACATTTAATTGATGGATTTCCATGTGTCCATTCTAAAATTTACCTTCCAAGTAAAGAACTGCAAAAGGAAATTATGCAAGAATGTCATGAATCAGAGTTGGTGGGTCATCCTGGAATTCGTAAGACAATTGAATTGGTGGAAAGAAGGTTCTGGTGGAAAGAGATGAAAAAAGATATTGAAGACTATGTGAAAACTTGTGAAGTCTGTGCTTAAGTGAAATCAGGAGGAGGAAAACCATCTGGATTACTTAACCCGTTACCAGTACCCCCTAGTATATGGTTTACAATCTATATGGATTATATTGTAGATCTTCCTAAAGATCAAGGTTACCCTACAGTATTAGTAGTTGTGGATTTACTGACCAAAGCTGGGCATTTCATTCCCATGAAAGGAGAGGCCTCTGCAAGGAATCTGGCAAAGAGTTTTTTGCAAGAAGTGGTGCGACTCCATGGATTTTTGGCGAGCTTTCTGTAAGGAGTTGGGGATTGAGATAAAGCTTTCTTCAGGTTATCATCCACAAACCAATGGCCAAACAGAACGAGTAAATCAGGAGTTAGAAAAATATATCAGAACTTATTGGCAGGAGAAAGGGAGCTGGGTGGATCTTCTTTGGTTGGCAGAGTTTAGCTATAATAATTCTGTCAAAGACTCTACTAATTATTCTCCTTTTTTCAGTAATTCCGGTTTTCATCCACGATTTTTGAAAGAAGTGTTACCATCTGAGTATTCCAATCCAGAGGTTGAGCATCGATTGACTAGTATTAGGGATGTTTTAGAAAAAGTAAAGAAAACTTTGGAGAAAAGTACATTAAGGTTTAAGGCCTTTGCTGATAGAAAACATCAAAATGCACCACATTATCAGGTGGGTCAAAAAGTGTGGTTGTCCACAAAAATTCTACGCTTAAAGGGAAGAACTAAATTTAGTCCAAAATGTATTGGTCCATTTGAAATTGATCACATTGCTTGGTCACATATCTTCTGCACGAGACCACAAGCATCACCAGACATGTTTCGGCCTCATTGGGCCTCATCAGTGAGGAGTTGCTTGGGTCTCTAGGCACAGCAGGCACGGCCATTCCTTTCAATTATCCTCCATTCTCATTCACGCTCCTAGAGTCTCTCCAACCCAGTGACAACAAATCAAAGCAGATGTTATGGATATTTAGAGTCATCATGGTGGAAAAACAACTTGCTACTTCTTCCAATGCATTCGGTGGAAAAAAGACACATGTCTTTCCATTAGTGGAGCAATGGAGCAATATATAGCTAACAGTATGTACATAGACGTCCAGGTTGACCTCCATGCATCCTCCTCCCCCACACCCAGGGAAAAGATTTTATTTTATTTGATATCATGTAAAGGGAGCAATGGACTGAGCAGCAGATACCGCGAGTCAACATGTTTGGAAGAGATATATTGTAACTATGTAACTTTAGATCTGTTGAGCCAACTTATATTTTCGACCACTGCGATTGAGGTTATGAAACGTTGTCAAAAAACATATTGTACAGCACAGCACTTGAAACCATCACCTAAAATTATATTTCTCTTCTATTTTTTGTGTGACTAGGGTTATTAAGTCTTTAAAAACGATGGAAAAAATTAATTGCATTGACATTAGACTGGTACTCAAAACATTTCTAGCAAAATGTGTCCTTGTTATACAGTACATTCAATTCAATTACAACTGATTAAAAGGTGGCCTTTAGCTCACACTGAAGTACACGCATGAATTGTGCAATTCAAGGAATAAAGGAAAAAAGGTTATACCATTACAGTATAATCCATTCCGTCTTGTGGAGTACTGTATGCCTAATTACCACCAGATGGGTGTGAACAACCAATCAGGTTGCTCGGATTATGGGTCTTACCAGTCATTATACATAGCATTCCAAGCAAGCAGTTGAATGCTTGTGTGTGCCCACTTTCCTGCTCCAACTGTGCCAGTAACTGAGCCCGCATCTGCCTCGGCACTTCAAACGTACCTCCCTTTCACAAACAGGATACTGCATACCGCTGCACAAATGACAACGATGACTCAGCCGCTGCGCCATCTCACAGGCCCACCCAGCTCTAGATTCCTCTCTGGCATGGAAACGCAAGGGGGTGGTCAACACGGTAGAACGGCTGCTATATCCATGGCGGCCATCTTATTTGTTTTTTGTTTGGGCGAAAGTATGGGGTCCGAGTCGTACATACCAGATGTTAACCCTGGGCGTTAATGACGATAAAGCCCTCGCTGGTAGGTTCTCTTTGCCCTGGGGCATATCCTCTGCTAGCAGGCCGTTACTAAACAAACTTCTACAGTACCTGAATTCAGCCAATGTGACCTGACAGACGGTGTTTCTATATAATGTGGCAACATATGAATGCACTGTATTTAATTTTAGTTTACAATCATGTAAATATTTGTACAACTAAAACATGAACTGTTGTTAGTTAAAAGGAAAGCCTATTTAACATCTAAGCTATGCTACACAGGGTTCCACATGTTTACAATTCCTCTGTTAGGTTATTGTAAATGTGGTCGACCGTTTTATGGTCGACCACGGTTGACCTTCCTTTATTTATTCTGCTTTAGGGTTGTTTTCCCCCAAGCCTCTTTGCACTCCCCAACTCCCCCACTCCTCCACCCCTTAAGCATACATAGGCCTAGTATCATAGTCGCTTGTTTTTTTCCTCTCCAACTCCCTCCTCCTCCAACTCCCTCCTCCACCTACCTGCACCACATGTCGGGTCTCCGGCTCTACCAGAAATGTTGTCATGCCTAGTACAATAGTCGCTTGTCTGTCTCATCTCCTACCACCCCCCGACCTCCCCGACTTCTCTCCTCCGTATTTTTGTTATAACTCTTGCACTATCTGAAATGTCGCCAGTCCTAGTACGATACCCATTTCACTCATAAGAATGTCACAAGGTCTTGTAGGAGTGTCACTGTATGGTCCCTTGCTCCCTCCCTTGCCTTGAGCGCTTTGAAACACATTGGACCTCATTAGGAGTTTGGAGGTAGCCATGCCATGCTGACTTTTGCGGGCCCGGTAATTCCCATTCTCGGGACCCGGACCCGGTACATCCCCATTCCCATTTGAGCCCCCATAGGGATCAATGGGAATGGGGAGGATGCTAACAACAGGGCCCGTTATTGACGGGCCCGTTGTTAGCATCCTGGACTATTAGCGGGTCCCGGTAATTCCCATTCTCGGGACCCGGACCCGGTACATCCCCATTCCCATTTGAGCCCCCATAGGGCTCAATGGGAATGGGGAGGATGCTAACAACAGGGCCCGTTATTGACGGGCCCGTTGTTAGCATCCTGGACTATTAGCGGGTCCCGCTCTGCACGTCTGGTCAGGCGTCCAGAGCAGGACCCCCTGCAGCCCTCGTAATGTGGCGGCCCGGAATGAACGGTGCCGGTCCCTTACCGGCACCGTTCATTCCACGGCTGCCCTCGTTATAATGAGGCCCATTGTGTATAGGCGCTATACAAATAATCTGTCAATCAATAAACTATCAATCAATATATACATACATGTACATATTGACAAAACCAGGATCCCTGTAACTACCACATACCACTACACAGTATCCCATTGTTTAAACTCAGAAAATGACTTCAAAGTAATTTACTTTGAAGACATTACTTCGCATTGTGTATAAATAGTGGTGGATTAAGGGGTAAAAAGAGGGTTTAGGGAGTGGGGTAGGGGTGATACTGAAGGACAAGAGGGCTTGGGGAGGTTACCCTTCAAAATAAAACATAATAATTGAAAGTAAAAATTCGAAGCAAAGCATTTGAAGTAAATTAAATCGAAGTCATTTATTTCAAGCAAAAGAACATGGAACCCCACTGCACAGAACCCAGTTGTGCACAGCAAGCAGAGGAGAAGGCATTACATGCTATGATCTCTTATGTTGTCTATACTGCTTATCAGCAGGCGCGGCATTCGCCTCCTAGCCCCCGTGTGCCACAGTGGCCCACATATCTTACACACTCTGTGTGCATGTTGTGAAGACCTTTGTTTAAGCGCACTCCTAAAAATATCCTAAAACCTTCTTTGGAATGAATGCGTCTTTGTGTCGGCTGATAGGGCGCCGCGCCTTGGAGATCTCCTTGTACACAGAGATAAGCTTGCTTTGAACTGCCGAACTGTTCAAAAATGCCAGCGGTATCTGCAGCTTGCAGGCGGCAGCTGCAGGATCTTTAGGAGATTATTTTCTCAAAAGTGAAGTGAAAGAATTGAAACGGAATGAGGCGTCGCTAGGGGGTACTGTGGGAGCTATAGCCCCGGGTCTTTTGGTTGTAGCTCCAGATAGAAGCTCATGGGCTACAAAGCAAAAGGCTAGCTAGCCCCGAGTACCAACATTAGCGTAGCCCTGGATCTTTTCCAGACTGAGCAACACCCATCTAGACGCAATAGCACACGTAGCAGGAAAGCCGCTACTTCTGCCACATCTAGAAGCAATAACATGCGTAGCAGGAAAGCCGCTACTACTGCCACATCTAGATGCAATAACATGCGTAGCAGGAAAGCCGATACTTCTGCCACATCTAGATGCAATAACATGCGTAGCAGGAAAGCCGCTACTTCTGCCACATCTAGATACAATAGCATGCGTAGCAGGAAAGCCGCTACTTCTGCCACATCTAGATGCAATAACATGCGTAGCAGGAAAGCCGCTACCACTGCCACATCTAGATGCAATAACATGCGTAGCAGGAAAGCCGCTACTTCTGCCACATCTAGAAGCAATAACATGCGTAGCAGGAAAGCCGCTACTTCTGCCACATCTAGATGCAATAGCACGCGTAGCAGGAAAGCCGCTACTTCTGCCACATCTAGATGCAATAACATGCGTAGCAGGAAAGCCGCTACTTCTGCCACATTGCTTTATTGGGCTCTATAGTGGGCAACTTTTCACAAAACATTGCAGGTGCAAAGTCCACTCAGGAAGCAGTTTATTTACTCTCTGTACTCAAGAGGATTTATTGGTGGTACAACATCAAATCAATAGCGATCCAATTTAAGGGAGATTTGGGCAAATCCAGCTATTAGCAAATGGGAACAACTTAAATTCAGGGACTACTTGTTGGAGGCATTGATTTAATTTGTCACCTCAATATTATTATTACTATTATTATTATTATTATGGTATTTATTGAGCACAGACCTTGCTTTGAGAAGCAATGGAGCGCTTTACAGAGGTATACACCAATACAGACAAATAACGGAGCGCTTTACAGAGGTGTACAACATTGCATATACATAACGGAGCGCTTTACAGAGGTGTACAACATTGCATATACATAACAGAGCGCTTTACAGAGGTATACAACATATAGATACATGATGCAGTGCTTTACAGAGGCGTACAACATTACAGATACAGAACAGAGTGCTTTTCAGTGGTAACAACAGAACAGATATACAGCGGTGGTAGGATACAGAGGGTAACAGAGGAAGGGTACAGTTGTACTAGATGGTGGGAAGTAAAGGGGTGGGTGGCGTCTGGCAATTCAGGGGGCGCGAGGGGCGACGTGATGGCCTGGGTGTTTAGGAGGAGAGACTCCTTGAAGAGGCGGGTATTGAGTTTTATATGAATTGTAGGAGCGTGGGGGTGAGTTGGTTTTGGGGCATATGCAGAGAAGGCTTGTTTCCTTTTTGCCGTGGCAGATTTCAAGTCTGCACGTGTCCTGGCTTCTGGTGGTGCGCTGTCTACCGGAGATGCTGAGTTTCTCTGCGAAGTACCTGGGTGATTGAGGGTGACCGCCATACAGATGATGCAGCAAGACCCGAAGGGTCAATTTGTGCGCGCCGTGGGAGCCAGTGAAGGTCGACGAGGGCCGGGTGATGTGGTTGTATCTGTGTAGACCCTTGATGAGGCGTGCTACTGCATGTAGGACACTTCTCAGCGGCACAAGGGAGGATGACTGGAGGCCTTCGAGGAGTGCATTGCTCCATCCATGTGGGATAGGACCAGTGCTTGAATGGTGGATGTAAATCTATCCGGAGGGAGGATGGACTTTCCTTTTCGCAAGAGGGAGAGCTGATACCAAGCAGTCTGAGTTTTCTTAGCTGTGTGTGTCTTGGACGGAGAGGTGTTTGTCGATGTCGAACTGGAGGGACTTGGCAAAGGAGGAGAGCTTAGGTGTGAAGTCCTCAGAGTTCATGGTTGATAGGCAGGTCTGTATGCCTGGGTGTTGTTGGTGAGGCTAAGTTCTATGCTGTCAACTTTGTTCCGTGATGTAAAGCTGCGTGTAGCACACTTGTTGATGTTTCAACAATCAAAGCAGGGCCGACAAAACTTTAAAAATGGTGTTCTTACAATAATGGAGGATTGTGTCATGCATTAGCAATCAAGTGGGTGCAAACAACCAATCATGTTGCTTGGTTTGCATTCAGAGCACTGAGGGCACACACCCATTCACCCCTTCTCACACTCTACTTGTACTGCCCACTGCCCGCCTATTGCTATATTATCAAGCTTCCCTGTTTAAAAAACAAAAAACGAAGGCTATTACCTTTGCACAAATGACGACCACTCCTGCCACGACATGACAGTCCCCCATGAACACTGCTTCGAGCTCCTCTCCCAACATCACAATGGAAATGGAAGTTGGGCTCTTCATTGAGCCGTGGCTACCATTTCAACGGCTGACATCTCATTTGTAGGGTTGTCGTTTTTTGTCTAAGAACAGGGGTTGCAAGCAGGGCTGGCCTTAGCCGTGGCAGCGACCGCAGCAGCAAAACAAAAAAGTGGTGCCGCTCCCACTCCCAGTGCGCCCAGGCCATGCGGGGTGGGGGGAACACATTTTTCAATAGGCGCTGATGGGAAAGCTTCAGTGTCATTTTGTCATTAAATGCACCCTGCTCCCGAAAGTGTGGCACATTTAATTTCAATAGGGCACCTGCTGCAGCTTCTACCATCACGCCAGCTTGGGGGAGACCTTGAAAGACTCACCCGAGTTGGCGTGGCATGGGGCTAATTACACCCCAGGCGGCCGCCCGGACGTCCCTGTCCTAAGGCCTGCCCTGGTTGCAAGCTTGCGTAGCGAGTTCTGTTGCACAAAAAGGTGACCCTTCGCAGCCCATATCTTACAAGAAAGTGCTGATGATGATAAAATCCCTGGTGCGATGCATTGGCTGATAACAGACTAGGCCTTTATTTCTGGTCCTATCTTCATTTGGGGCTATTACCACAAGGCAGCTGCTGGTTACTGTACATATACGCCATACGTATAAAAAGTATTAAAAGCCTGGCTCAAAACACAGTGGCGTGGGTGTTTGGAGAAGGACGTTGGAGCAGGAGCATGCAGTGAGTTGGCATTTCTTGAAAGGAGCAGTGGAAGGAGTTTGGAGAGGCAAGGGAGGAGGATGGAGACCTGAGGGGTAGAATAGTGGAGGTGAAGGCCATCAAGAGCGGAAGCCATCAGGGGTGGTTGATGGACATCATCAGGACTTGGAAGCTGTGAGTCATCAGGAGGTAGTTGGTGGACATCATCAGGACTTGGAAGCTGTGAGTCATCAGGAGGTAGTTGGTGGACATCATCAGGACTTGGAAGCTGTGAGTCATCAGGAGGTAGTTGGTGGACATCATCAGGACTTGGAAGCTGTGAGTCATCAGGAGGTAGTTGGTGGCACGCTGAAAGAGGAGGTTGGAGTGAGGAGTTTAGAGGAAGTGCAGGCGTCTGAATAGGCAGTAGCTAGCAAGATCAGGAATGCATGATAGGGCATGCTTAGCCAAAAGCAAGGGTTAGACTTGAGACTCCAATCGAAAGGGGGTTGAATGCAAGGTGGAAGGAGAACCGAGCAGGTGGTGTTACCTTGAGGATGAGGTGAAAGGGTGTGGTGAATGGGGACATCAGCATCCTAAGAGAGGGAGATAAGGTCTTCTTAAGCTCACGTGCGGAAGCCGGGCAAGGCAACCCAGTTTCATCTATCTCCAATTGCAAGTACAGCTCATGGCGGAGACTCAGCAACATCTGCAGGAGCTGCAAGTAGGAGCGGAAATGGTTAAATCTGACAGCTGACAAGATGCAAGCCGGAGGAAATCCATAGAGTACCTTTGAGACTGTGAGTCATGGGGTTACCCCGAAAACCTTGGGAAGTTGGTCAAATGCTTAAGTTGTTGATAAAAAGTGACTGTCCTGACACTTTATGTTTTGTGTCTGACCCAGAGGAGTCACTTTTGTGTTAATTTAAGCCTGTTGTAACTGGACATTTTTGAGATGGCAGACTGCGACGTAAGTCAGACTTGACAGTTGTCCTGGCGAAGTGAGTAGGTGTGGGAGAAAACTTAAGCTTTGGTTCTTTGCTGTGTTTGCGTGATGAGTTTATCTGCAGTTCAGTACGCGGGTGTGTTTTGAGAGGTTACGGGGCTGCTGTAGCCCTGTTGTGGGCTGTAAGCTGAAGGGGAAACCATACATTTGTGAATGTTTGTATGCCTTGTTTATGTGTGGTACAGTAATGGTGTTTTTTTATGTTCTATTATCATGATTATGGTAATTATTGAGCACGTACCTAGCTTCGAGAAGCAATGGAGCGCTTTACCGAGGTGTACAACATTGCATATACATAACGGAGTGCTTTACAGAGGTATATAAAAATGCAGGTGCATAACTGAGCGCTTTTTAAGTGGTAACAACAGAATAGATATATAGCGGGGTTTAGTATACAAAGGGGGCAGAGGATAGGCACAGCTGTACTGGGTGGCGGGGTGGAGAGGAGCTGGCGGCCTCTAGCAAGTCAGGTTGCGAGAGGGCCGGCGTGATGGCCTATGTGTTGAGGAGGAGAGACTCCTTGAAGAGGTGGGTCTTGAGTTCTTTTCTAAAGGGTAGGAGCGTGGCGGCGAGTCTGATACTGACAGGAGGCATGCAGCCGCGTTTAGGACACTTTTCAGGGAACAAGGGAGGACGAGGAGAGCACTGCAAGGAGGGCATTGTCTCCAGCCAGGTGGGATCCGACCAGTGCTTGAAGGGTGGATCTAAAGCTGTCCGGAGGGAGGAAGGGCTTGTCTTTTCGCAGGAGGGAGAGCTGATACAAGCTGTCTGAGGTTTCCTAGCTATGTGTGTATTGAAGGGGGGGTGTTTGTCGATGTGGAACCTGAGGGACTTGGCACACTGACGGCTTCAGAGTTCATGGTTGATAGCCAGGTCTTTTATTCTGGGGGTTGTTGGTGACGCTAAGTTCTAAGCTGTCGAACTTTGTTCTGTGATGTAAACCAGGAGAAGAGCATGTTAATAACTGACTTGATGGCAACCTCTGCCTGACTTGTTATGATATGATATGATATTATATATCGCGCCGATACACAAGTGTTTCAGAGCGCGACAAGGCAAGGGAAGGGTACAAGGGAGGACAAAACAATGATCTTTATAGGCCCAGTGACAATGAGAACGCGCGAGTGCAGGGGAGAGGGGATGAGTAGAAAGTGCCGAACCAGTGATCAAAAAACAATGACAGATAGTGCGGCCAGCAGGTGGCAAATGCAAGAATTAAGCACAGACAAGGGTATCTGATAAGTGCAGGTAAGGGGACTGTAGGGATACAGATACAGACCCAAGTGCAATGGTGTTCTGGAATTGAAGGAGGAACAACTCCTGAAATACTCATTACAGTTAAATCTAAATGGACATCTGTTTTGACCAAAGAGAACAAAATGAAAAACTATCAAAGAGGGACCCCCTTGCCTTCATTTGTCCATTACTCCCATTTGCTGTCTACCTGCTCCAACCTTTAACCGTATAGCATATGTGTTGTTCCTTGCTTGCACCCTTTCCAGATCTCAAACCCCTACTGTTGTAGCTTTACTACTACCTTTGATCCTCTGGGTCGCCATATCAGCTCTTCAAGGTCACAAGGACTGAGATGAGCTTTATAAAGACTACCATACATTTGTATTTATTTTATTTTATTCTATTTTTTAGAGCTTGTTCACCAAAGTGCAGAACATAGGGAGAAGCGGTCCAAAAAAAAGCAGTACAATCAATATGATAAGAGGACATTTCATGGTTTACGTGCTAAGAGAGAGGAGTTGATATCACAAGGAACACAGAGGACGAAAAACAGAGAATACATTACAATTACACTAGGGGGTGCACAGCCAATCAGGTGGCTGGAACAGCGAGCAAGAATACACAGTCAACTGCCCACTATTTCCAGGCACTGGAGGGCCCTTCACCACGTGGCATCATGTGGATTGTAGGGTGGCAACAGGCAGCTAATTGGCTGGCTCCCCCACCACAGGTGCTATTATGACAATCAACACAGCGTCGTGGGCAGGACGTGGCTCGTAACAGCCCGCAGCCCTCACCCAGGCACTTGCTTTGCTCTGGCCTGCCTAGGCTCAGGCTGGCAGGCTGTTACAGGCCATGTCTGCCCTCCAATGCGGGGGTGATTGCCATATTAGCACCCATGGCGCAGGAGCCACCCAATCAGGTTGATTGGATTGCGGGCTGAAACCCACAATCCAAGCCCGCATTCCTAGCAACCTGATGGCTGCTCCCCCACCCAGCCATCTTAACTCTACCCTCCCCTCTGGTCACTGTTCCCTTCCATCCCCACCCCTCATCCTCTCACACCTTATTCTTTTGGCAGTGGTCCAGCCTCCCGAACCGCCATGGAAATGGAATAGGGGCTCAGCATGGAGCCCCGTCTACTAGCTCCACGGTAGACACCTTAGATAGATTTTTGGAAACCTTGGGTGCTAATTAGCAATAACAACCGATCTGGCCCATCAGATCAGGTGGTAATGGCGCAGGGGGCCCATCGTTAAGGCCCTTGCACTGTAACTTGGGCCCCAGGCCGTTACCACCCGATCCATCCCATCGGATGGGGTGTTATTGCTTGAAAGAAGAATGGAGAGCTGGAACGAAGAGTACTGAGGAGATAAAAGAGCAGAGGTGTGTAAAAGCAATAGGATAGACTCACATCAATATGAGACAAAGATAGAGTGACTCGAGACGGGCAGGGATAGGATGCCAGTGAAGCGTGGCACTAGAGGGAGAAAGGAGAATGAGTAAGTAGGTGAAACAGGATGAATAGAGCTAAATTAAAGATAGCTAAAAGTAGAGCAAGATAGGCAGAAAGACCAAAGTGAAGCAATGGACAATAGTCAAGACGGGGGAGCAGAAGAATGAGAAGTAAGCCTTGTTAGCTTGAAATTCAAGGAAATGAATCTTACAAATGTTAAAGAGTTGAACATGGTGGGTGAGAGGCAGAGTAGTGGAGAAAGAGAAAGGGGGTAATGCAAGCAAGCACCCAAGCTGTGACAAAGGAGAAATAGTTAGATATAGACGAGATAAAGGCCTGCATAAAAAAGCAGCCACCCCAAAAGTGGAGCTACTAGAAAAAACAGGTAGGGGACAATGAACCAAAGATGAATGATGGAGGAGGGAGTAGGTGCCAAGTATGCACATTGGGGTCCGGCCCAATAGATTGGAAGAGAGCCATGAAAGTACAGGTACAGAAATACTAGGAGATGAGAAGAAAGGGTGCAAAGTAGCGCTTTCCACCATATCAAATGCAGCAGACAAGACAGGAAGACTAGGGATGGGGGAGCGAGAGTGCTGGTGACGCGGGGCAGTTTCAGTTGAGTGAGGAACATGAAATCAAGACTGGAAAGGAGAGGATAAGAGTCAGTACACTGAGCAAGTTGTGACAAGGCCACCATTTCCAATATGTTAGAGAGTAACGGGAGTAGAGAGATTTATAGGGAATTGGACGGAAATGGAGCATTGATATAGGTCTTTTTAAGAATTGGGGGTGGATAGCGACATGTTTAAAGGACAGGATTTAATACCAGTTGACAGGAAAGACATGGAAAATTGCAGCAACATAAGAGAGAAGACAGGGTAGACAACAGACATGACTGAAGCTGGTCGGGTATCAAGGGCACGGCAGTGGGAGGAGCTTCTTGAAGAAAAGGTCTGAACTCATGATCAGAAATTGTATAGAATGAGAAGAACATGCAAGGAACAGCAGAGGTAAAGACGACGATTAAGTAGAGTAGGGAGGTAATGAAGAGGAGAGCGGAGAGAGTGATGAGATTCTGGGGGTAGAGAGACTTAGCAAACAAGACCCAATCAGAAGAAGTGTGAAGAGTGGAAAATGCAACCAGGTAAACAGCGATCTGGAATTTCGTCTCGTTGCACTGTATCTTATTTATTTTATTTTATTCATTTATAAAGTGCCAAGCAGCCCAAGGGCATCGTGGCGCTGTTACAGAAATCATAAACATAAGTTGCATGTGAAGGGCGTATACATACAGTTGCAGTTGACATGAATAAGTGCACATTTGTCTTATTTGAACAGCCATGTTTTGAGGGCTTTGCGAAAAGCACCATAGGAAGGTTCTGCTCTGAGCGAGGGGGGGAGCCAGTTCCATTGTTTGGCCGCAAAATAAGGGAAGCTTGCACCTCCCGCTTTGGCACCTTTGACTTTGGCGAGTAGTAGTCTGTGGGTGTACAGTGTTCTAGTGGGTCTAGATGAGTGGCCTCCGATTATTTTCTGGGAGAGATGGGGCGGGGCTGAGTTGGCGAGGCACTTGTAAGTGATGGCCAGTGTTTTGAACAGGACCCTCTCTCTGATGGGCAACCAGTGAACTTCCCTTCTTGCTGTCGTGATATGTTCCCTTTTTGGGATTCTGAGAGCTGACCGAAGTGCATTATTTTGTAAGACTTGTAGTTTTTGGGTACTTCTTTGGTGGATGTGTCAGTGAATAGGGCATTGCAATGATCCAACCTAGAGCCTATGATGTCTCGGGCTATAGAGAGGCAACTCACGGTGGATAAGAATGGTTTTGCTGCATTCATTAATTAGGATGAGGAGGCAATGGAGCTGACTTGGCGAGACAGAGAGGGTGGCGTGTAGGTACACCCTAGGGTCTTAACAGTGGGAGAGACTGGGATCTGTATGCTATCTATCTGGTATGCTGAGTATTGGTTGTTGAGTTTTCTCAGAGTCGCCGGGGGCCCTATTAGCAGGATTTCGGTCTTGTACACATTGAGGCATAGACCATTTGCCACCTTCCAGGCATAGATGGCGGAGTAGGCTATATTGATGGCCTTTGAATCTTCTTCGTAGATGCCTGTGATATGGAGGAGGACTTGAGTGTCGTCAGCGTAGTTGGTGTAAGCTATGCCACTGGAATCTAGGATGTCAAATAACGGTCTGGTGAAGATGTTATATAGTGTAGGAGAGATGCAGGAACCCTGTGGGACTTCACATGGAATAGGGGAGGTGGCAGCACTCGCATGCTCTGCAACTCTCATGTGTCTGTCCTCAAGGGATGGGGCGATCCAGGTTTCTGCCTCATGTGAGAAGTGGGCCAATGTAGAGAGGTGGTGGCAGAGTATTTTATGATCCACTAGGTCAAAGGCGGCTGATAGGTCCAGAAGCAGGAGCAGAGCTAGCTTGCCTTCGTCTCTGATTTTGTCCATCATATTATTTTAATCCAGCAGTGCTGATTCGGTGCTATAGCCGGGACGGAAGCCCGATTGGTGTAGGCCTAGTATGTGGTTTACTTCTAGGAAGTGTTGAATCTAAAGATAGGCTGCTCTGTCAAGAACTTTTAGCAGATAAGGGACTGTCGTGATGGGCCTATAGTTGTTGGGGCTGTGGGGTCAGGTGAGTTTCTTTTTAGGAAGGGGAGTACCCAGGCTTCTTCAACGCTGGATGGGACTAGTCCCGAGGCGAAGGAGGCATTGATGAAGGCCGTGAGGAAGGGAGCTAGGATGTCAGAGCATTCCTTTACGATTGTGGCAGGACAGACATCACCTATGCATTTTGATGGTTTGAGGTTTTTTTAGGAGGGAGAGGAATTCAGATTCTGAGATTTCCTTGAAAGAGAAAAAGGGGTGTCTGGGTTGGATGTGGTTAGTGCGGAGGCTCCAGCTATATGGTGTTAATTTTGCTAATCATGGTGGTTTGGATGGTAGTACACCAGGCTTCATCTTTGGTGATGGATTGTGGGGCTCAGACTGGGGTCTCAAGTTCTCTAAAGATAGTGAAGATTTCCCTGATGTCTGAGTTTGTGTTAGTGATCCTGGTATTGAAATAGGTGGCTTTGGCCAAAATGATAGCCTGTTTGTACACTCTGGATGCTTTGGCATTATCTGGATGCTTTAGAAGTGCCAACAGGATTTAATATCCAGGAGAATTGGGCTGTCTATTTGTTTTTCTGTTTCCCTGGAGTTCGAGTAGCTCAGGAGTGAACCATGAGTTGGAGTGACAAAAGGGTTTCACTTTCCAAACTGTGAGGGAGCAATAGTGTTGACTGCCTGCTTAAGCATGGAGGTGTACAGGTCTGCAAGTGTGTTAGGATCCTTGGAGAATGGCGGTTTTAACTCTGGAATGTCTTGGAAGGGGATTACGTTATTTTTTGTCAACTTCCTAGAACAGCGCACTAGTGCTGGAGGTAGTGGAATGGTTGCGGTCTTGTGTTTCTTGTAATGAGGGATGGAGGAGTGGATCGTCTGGTGGTCTGACCACTGGCATGGGGAGTTGAAGGTGATGGATGACTGATAATTGAGGTCCTCGATTGAATCCAGAGTGCAGCCTACTTTGTGAGTGGGACTAGTGATGAGATGAATAAATCCTAGTGTTTCTAGAGCTTCGGTGAGTGCCTTGGCTTGCGAGTCCTCAGTGTCATTGAGGCCTAGGTTCAGGTCACCTAATAGGATGATCTTGGAGGAGTTATTTGGGTTGTCATTGATGAGGTGGAAGAGATTTTCATGGAAGCTGGATAAGGGTCCGGGGTCAAACCTTTTTGCAAAGTGAATTATGGATATGTCTGAAAGTAAGGAGAAGCTAGACCTGGGGTGAATGGCTGCAGGGCCATTTTAAGCACTTTTGGGGTGCTGGGCATGAGCACCTTTGGGGCCGTCTCCACCAGACCAAAGGAATTAAGGGGTATAGAATATCTAGTGCGCACCACCCCTGTGTCACGACCACAACCCATAGCTTGATATGCTGCCTCGCAGATATCAAAATAAGCATTGGTACTCCCTTTCAGTCTCCTGACCCTCATCACTCTTGTAATCAGAGTGATAAACAGGTAACAAGGGCAACATGAGCAGTCCACAACGAGTGTACTTGTGTTCTAGCATAGGCACAGCAACCATTTCATCAATAGCAGCTAAACGGAAGGTACACCGGACGTAGTATACATTCAGGACACAGATTTTATGAAAAAGGGGTAAGTAATCCAGAATAGACAGACGACTCAGATTAGCAGCCTCACAGAATGTAAAAGTGCTCAAGAATGGATACAGGAGATGGATGGGAAGCAAAAAGAAAGCTACACATATCATAGCATAGAGAGTGAATGGCGATTTGAAGATACCAGGAAGGTGTCTGTATCCAGAAAGACTGAGATTAGAAGAGGGACCTGTTTTATTTCAAGCAGTGTTGCCATTAGAGAGCAAATGAACAAGTGGCTGTGGTGTGCAATATATCAATGCTCACTATTATTATCGAGGAAGCAACACTATATATAGCTAGTGAAACCATGAGTCAGTCTTTTTTTTAAAAGATCACACCTTGAGAACGAAATTACTCTGAAGGGCTGACAATTTTGAAAGGTTTAGGGACTTGCAATTTTGACAGGTGAGGATAGACAAGATTAAATGAGATACCCAGGATCACACATTGGTTAAGAGGTGAAGCTGGGATTCGCTTGGAAAATATGCAAATCACATACCCCCATATCAACATTTCTTAAAAACAAAACATTATAGAAGCATATTATGCAAAATGGGAAGGGCAGTCTCACGAGTTAGACGATAGCTTGCAACAAGTGTTGCAGAAGAGCCCGCATGTTGAATGGTGAGAGCGAGTGCGCTCAGAGGCATTGGTGTTTCACACACATTACGATGCAGAGACATAGTTATTCTTTTTACCTTGAAAAGGTCCATTACAAGCACCAGCTCTAACCAATCACAATTCAAGACACTAGGGGTGGGTAGATATGGGCACTAACAAATGAGGCAACATTGTAGAAACTAGATAAACATCTATAGGGGGAGTTATATATGGTCTACCACTCAACGCCCAATCCCAGGGTGTGATAGGTTTTCTGGGAATCAGCCCAAACTGCATGACACTGTTGCACTACAAAGCAAGCCAGAGCTCTGTGAGAGTGCCTGGACCATTCTTCCATTCTTTCATGCACAGATTACTGTGGACCTTTGGCCATAATAAATCACAGTTTGAACTTGCTGTTTGTTTGGGCCTGCATTCCTTTTTGGCAGAGGGAAGGTGTTGGGTCTTCCATGAGTTCTGGATCCAGGAACGCCTAGCAGCCCTACTCTACCTAGGAGTTTTCCTCCAACCCAACAATGGTCCTGGGTGGATCTTGCCCCCCATCCCAATACTGTCCCAAAGTCAATTTCCTCCAATTTATTTTAATGTTTGTTAATTGGCTTATCAATAATCCCAATACAATACAGCCCAGTATCCGAGCTTCATAGTGTAAACAAAGCAAAACAAAAGACAACATAAACAAATAACTAGGCTTGCATACAAGGCATGGTCTACAAATAATTATTTTAGAGTGTGGCATCCTACTGGGTGCAGCAGTGTACTAAAGCAAGTCGCTGAACCATAATTACACACAGGATTTCGGCTTGCGAGGTTTGTATGTGTTCAAGCACAAAGGCAAAGCAACAAAAACAGTACGTTTAGGGTGGTTTGTCGTCCGATGGATGGAACATTGTCAAAGTGGGCAGTTTCCAGGCCTTAAAAGCATTAGCTGAGTTGTCATCATGCACCCGTAGTGCCCCAAGCCACACTTTCATCTCAGCTTCACACCAGGTTTGAAAGTCACTATGCCATAGTACCTACTGCAGGCCTTTTTTGTAAGTTTCCATGACACGGCCAAGCGTCATTTCGCAAGCACACATGCGAGGTCCATGAATTTGGTAGCATGCTTATGTTTGCTCGGCCTAGGGTACATGCCCATCAAACATTCGAGTGGGCTCCAGTGGTATCTAGTAATTCCAGCCACCGTGCAGGCTCGTTCAATTTGAGCCCAAAACCCCCATACATCTCCAAAACATATGCATTAACTCAACACCTTCTCAGGTGGGTTAATTGGTTTCATGTACAGGCCCTTCGAAATAATTGCCTGACCTTGCCAAAAGCTATTAGGCTTGTCTACCTGACCTTGACTCCTGCATGCCTCTTCAGCCCTCTTCTTCTTCACAGTCCCTGAGGAATACTGGGACATGCAGTCCACTTTAGATACATTAAATTTCTCTACTTCTTTGAAAGGCTTAAAGATGTATTTCCCTCTCTTGATATTATTAAAAGAGGAATTATAAGGTTTAACCTTTTGAGAGAAAGAAGTGGCAGGCAAAGTCACATTTTCACTTTCCTGTTGGTATACCTTTGGTATACCTTTGATATTGTGGGGGGCATGGAATCTTGGGGTTACATTAGATTGGTTCTTTGGGTTCAACACTAAATTGAGTCACTCCTTCAGAATTTACCCTTTCATCCTTAGCAGGAGGTCGAGATATATCAAAATGGCAATAAACGTATTCCTCTACAAGGAACAATACTGTGTCTCACCCTGAGAAGTCTCCCAACGTGCCTGGGCCTGGTCTCCACCCAGGTGATCCTCCTGCAGTACACTACCCCCAGAATTGGGATCAGGAAGGGTCTCCTCTTTTCTGATCATCTGGGAGGAGACTCTAGGCAGGGTTTTAGTGGGGGATCCAAGGGATTCTCCACATCTGTCTACCTGTTTTGTGTTCTTTGAAAAATCATCTTTCCTGTCCCTTCTTATTTTTATATGAAATCCATATAGCTCGAGAGCATAGCTCACGGGCAATGCGCTTGCCTTGCAAGCAAGAAGACGTGGAGCAACACAGGTTTGATCCGTGGGTCCGTATTTACAAACCTCTGGGTATTAAGGGCGTTATAAATAACCAATTAAAAATTATCCTTTATTATAAATTATATTCTGAGACTGCAATTCATAGGTCAGTCAGTCAAAAGTTTATTTCGGATTCAAAATCCATCAAACACATAAAACTTAAAAATCAATCAATACATTCATATAATAAAATCCCTTGCCATGAACTTCCATAAAAGGAAAAACCGAAACCCACATTAAACTTTTCAAAAACGTTCCAATGATAAAATGCAATATAAAATACAGTACCATACTGCAATGACAACAACAACATTTAAAAACAGGTCTAGTATATTTGATCCCTTTCCCATTACAACTCTATGGGAGCTCAACTGAATCATTCACCCTGTAACCTCAATATCCCCTTCCTGAAATAAATTGCTCTTTTCAGGTAAGAGAATAGTGGCCATGCAGCCAAAACAGAGTCTGCGTTCAGAAGAAATGAGATAGCTGCTCTATAATGGTGTGTCTTAGCCTCCCTGAGAACTGGCAGTAGTGCTACTCTCCGGATCCCGATGTACCCCGGGCAGAACAATAACAAATGCAACAGGTCTTCATTATTATGACCACACACAGGGCATTCAGCGGGATCCGGGTAGCCTTTCCAGTTTACTGTGTTTCCCTGCAGGAAAAGACAGTCAAACCTCACCCGCGTGATTAGCCTGCAATCTTTTTTGGTGGTACCCCAAATTAGATAGGGTTGGATCTCATTGGGTCGGCTGATCATTGCATGCCCTTTAACAGAGTTACTTTCATACTCAGAGAGCATTCTCTTCCTAGCAAACACTTCCCCCAAAACGTGTTTGTAAATGCTCAACTCTGCTTTTGTCACAAGAGCGGCTGGAGGAGAAAGAGTTCTTAGGTTGGCCTCTCCTAGGGCTTTATCTATGTAGTCAAGCAACGGGATTCTTTTCCACCCCGACTTGCCCATTACGGACCTAATTATAAGGTGGCAGAGGGAGGCATGTACATTCGCCCATAACCGAACCCAGAAGAGTATTGGGGCCAACGCCCACTGGTCCTCCCAAAATTCCAGGCCCAGTACTCTGTGAATAGATATGCACGCTGAAGAGCTTGGGAGCCCCAGTAATCTCCTGAAGAATTGGTTCTCCTTTGCTTGTAGCTCATCAGCCTTCTGGAAACCCCATAATGCGGCACCATAAAGAGTAACTGCCTTTGATTGAGCTACATAGATCTTAACTACTACGTCCAGCGGTTGGCCCTCACAACGGGACATAAAATGAAAAAGGCCCCCTATTTGCTGACTCATTTTGACCGATTGTTTAGTTAGTTGCATCTTCCCGCTGAGAGAATCCGAAAATCTAATCCCCAGGTAATCAGAGACCTTCACCCTAGGGATGACTTCTCCGCCACAAAGCATGGGCTGACGTGGATCAACACAGGTTTGATCCGTGGGTCCTTGTTTAGAAACCTCTGGGTATTAAGCGTGTTATAAATAACCAATTATAAATTATATTTTATTATAAATTATATTCTGAGGCTGCAATTTATAGGTAATATACAATGTTTGCCAGCTTCTTGTCTTACCACTTGACAGTAGGTGGTGGAGATCCCAAAATGGTGCACGATAACGTGACTGTCATTCTTTCCCAGACCGAGTGGGCCCTCAGTGGAATCCAAAACATAGGAGCTCGCCGGGAACACAGTTCCTGGAACTCCTTGGTCTGTCTCGCCTTCTCCTGGGCCTATAAGAGAGTAGTTCGGTAATTAATACATTCCTTTTACTTTAGTCAAACAAACAATATCTAATAACAATGATGACCTGAACCAATTGAACTTATTAAACGAATGTCGGCTCTGATCTCAGAATTAGGGCTACTTTACAGTTAGAGCTCAAGGGTCATTGGGGCATGCCAAGCACTATAATGGAGGTGTCCCAATTTCATTAAGCAGAAATAGTTGGACATAATGGTGCCTACTGCTTCTGTTTGGGGCTGGATATAATTTTTTAAATGTTCATTACTCATAATCAATTCAAGTTGACATGAATTTCAAAGTACAGTGATATGTACTCTACATAAACACAACCATGTGCAACATATTCCCTACTGTATGTTGTAAGGATATTGCATGTCACCGAGGGCATACATGACCAAATTGAGGAATGAGACCGAAGTCTGAGTGGCTTAATAACAGGTTTCTTCAACTTTTGGCTATCATAATGGCGTACAACTTCCATTACCCCTATCCAGCAGAGGCAATGGTGTAAAATAAACACGTTCACTTTTTTATTCTGAGACTATCCTGATTGCAGCCTAAATTTGTTGGTTCAGTGATACCGTTTTGATACACTAATTAAATAAGTCGTAATCCAAGTCATTTCTTAATTGAATCTACAGAAGTGGGGACCCTATTGTTTTTGTCTAGTTCACAGTCCCGCTCCATCACTGCTTTCGGGACATTCCACCCTCATTTGTGTTTGAGGAACTTATGGGCGGCACAGTCCAAAATATCTTCAGACCCACAGGTTGCAGTCCCTGGATGTGTTAAGGTCGTGGAACTTCAAGCTGACTTGCAATATTCTTGTAACATCAGTAGAGGGTTCTTAATTTCTTATGATGCATGGCCACCTCCAAAATAAAATAAAACACCTGTCACATTGCCACTAATGCAGGTACACCGACCGGCGCCCCCTCCCCCCCACACCCCCACACCCCTCCAGCTCAGCATCAGTTTCCTTTAACCATGAAATACGACTTGTCACTGTGGGATTGTCATAGTGAAAGGCACTATGTTCTGCAGTAGACCTCTCATAGTAAAATAACTACTGCAGAGCTCAGCACTACTGTCTGACAGCTTGGGAGCTTGGGGCCTATTACAAAGTGTGACTGCGTCAGGGCTTGACCATGTCAGTGGGGACAATCCTGGGCAGGAGGACAAGCAGACCATGAGCCACAGCCAGCCCTGTCCAAGAATCGGAGTGTGAGAGTTAGGAACTTCAGTCTCTAAAACCCCATTTGGTGCCATGAGTCTTGATATGGGTACCGCTCTTTATCTCATGATGCCTCCCAGTACATTTGCTGCTAGACATACTTCTCTATTTCATCTCTTTTAGGCATATAACTCCCAAAGTGCACCTGACCACCACCAACAAAACACAGTGGTAATGGAATTCAGAATGAAAATGGAATGGATTGTGATTTGTCGAGCCGGAAAAGAGATGAGACACTCAATACTCAAGCTACCATCCCCAGACATACCCCCGGAGAATGGTGGGGCAAGGGAAAACAAGCTGAGAGTGAGAAAAGACTGCGCAGGACCACCTGGTCACCGGGGCGCATGAACTTCAGGCTGCTACCTTGCTAACAGACATTGAAAAAGTAGCAAGGCTGAGATGTTTTATAAAGCCTCTGAGCTGTGTAACCCAGCCCCTGGAGAAAAGGCAGGCACGGATAGGTCATTAGAGTAAGGAGAGCGCAGGAACCAATGGAAGTGCGGAGGGGGGCTGAACCAGCAGAGCAACAGTATAAAAGAGGGCACAATGAGAGGCAGACTGTCAGTTGCAGGGCTGAGGTTATGAGTTGTTGAGGTGGACCAACAGATCAGGCGGAGAACAGACAGTGGAGTGCGGCTCTCAAGAGTTGGTGGCAGAGTTGGAGCAGAGTACAGGTGAGGTATTGATAATAAGAAAGGTGGTGTCAGATGTATGCAGTGTAGTGCAGTGTGACGAGGGTTGTGAATAAGGTAAATGAGAGAAGGAAAGATAAAGAGAGAGGGGGAATAAAGTGTAGGGGGAATTAGAAAGAGTAAAAGTGAGAGAGAGTGAGCATATGGTAATTGGGTGTGGAGTGAGTGCAAGGCACTAGTGGGAGTAATGGTGAGGGCGGAGTGAAGTAGAAGGGGATGAAGGTAGTTGTAAGAGATAGGCAGAGAGAGTGTGTTAAGATGAATAGAGAAGGGTGAACAGGGCACCATATCCCTGGAGGGTGAGCGGGGCACCATATCCCTGAAGGCTGAGCGGGGCACCATATCCCTGGAGGGTGAGCAGGGCACCATATCCCTGGGACGGTGAGCAGGGCACTATATTCCTAAGAGGGTGAGCAGGGCACCATATCGCTGGGTGAGTGAGCAGGGCACCATATCCCTGTAGGGGGAGTGGGGCACCATATCTCTGTAGGGTGAGCGGGGCACCAAATCACTGGGAAGGTGAGCAGGGCACCATATCCCTGGGTGAGTGAGCAGGGCACCATATCCCTGGGAGAGTGAGCACGGCACCACATCCCTGTGAGGGTGAGCAGGGCACCATATCCCTGGAGGGTGAGCTAGGAAACATATCCCTGGAGGGTGAGCGGGGCACCATGTCCCTGGAAGGTGAGCAGGACACCATATCCCTGGGAGGGTGAGCAGGGCACCACATCCCTGGGTGAGTGAGCAGGGCACCATATCCCTGGAGGGGGAGCGGGGAACCATATCCCTGGAAGGTGAGCAGGGCACCAAATCCCTGGGAGGGTGAGCAGGGCACCATATCCCTGGGTGAGTGAGCAGGGCAGCATATCCCTGGAGGGTGAGCGGGGCACCAAATCCCTGGGAGGGTTAGCAGGGCACCATATCCCTGGGTGAGTGAGCAGGGCACCATATCCCTGGAGGGTGAGCAGGGCACCAAATCCCTGGGAGGGTGAGCAGGGACCCATGTCCCTGGGTGAGTGAGCAGGGAACCATATCCCTGGAGGGTGAGCATGGTACCAAATCCCTGGGAGGCTGAGCAGGGCACCATATCCCTGGAGGGTGAACGGGGCACCACATCCTTGGAGGGTGAGAAGGGCACCATATCTCTGGGAGAGTCCGCAGGGCACCATATCCTTGGGAGAGTGAGCAGGGCACCATATCACAGAGTAGGGAAGGAGGAGTGAGAAGAGAGGGTAGAAAGAGGGGTGACAGTGAGAGTGTGCAGATGGGAGGGACAGATGAGCGAGAGTGAGAAGGCGACTGAAGGGAGTGAGACAGGATGGCAAAGAGAGAGCGAGAGTAGAACAGAGGAAGCAGTAAGATCAGGCGATAGGAGAGAACCGGAGCGGCTGAGGGAGAGACTTGACCAGGGTGTCTGAAGTTGACACACTTGAACCATCAGTTCCCAATAAGAAACCTGGGGAAGTGTCAGGTCAGGACCTCTCTAGAAAATTCCTGAAGGAGCCAGAGAGATAAGGCTTTTGCCTTTAGGCCTTCCTGACCGTTAGAACTAGATAGTAGGTGTTACCTATGTCTAGTTGCAAACCTGGGGTCAGGGAAGCCTGGTTTAGGGAGGTAGGAGCCCACAGGAGGCTCGAGGTAGAGAAAACCTTAGAGTCACTTCTGATGATTGTGAAATAAACACCATTGAACCTTCTTTTGGTGTCTGGAAGTCATTAAGGCAATCTGTGACAAGAGACCCACTACACTTCTTTGCTCGCCAATTCGCTTAAAAGGACTGTCATCAAGATGGTGCAGACCATCAAGTAAGAACCAGAGTTTCCTCCTGTTCCCTTCATCCTAAGGAGACCCTGTGAGGAAGACTAAATAGTTTATTGGCCAGCCCTGTGGTTACACCAATGGAATATGACTTTTGTTTTTCACTGTCTCCACACTAGAAGGGCCAACTTGAGCACATCTCAAGTCCATCACGCAACCACATACCAACTATCCCATATTCCTGCCCTGTGGGCGCTATGAAACACAATTTACTTGTTGTATATGCACCTAACAAATGCACAATACAATAAATAAAATACAATCTAGTTGAATGCATTGCCTTGACTAGATAGTGCCATCATAGTAAAGCCTTGGTTTTACACTGAGCTTTAGTGTTGGAGTGACTTGAGGGGTGTGAGTTAAGAATATCCTTTTCTCAATAGTATTTCTCTTCTGAGTGATGCAGCCCTAGTATGATGTCATAGAATGTTGATCACAGAGTTCCTTGTTGAGGGATAATAAAGGTTCTAACTTTGTCAGTTGGAGAGAGAGCTGGAGGAGAAGGGACTCTCAATGTTGGGGGTCTTCTTATGCTGTTATGTACTAAATAAATCTTAAGAACCTCTTACCTGTCTGCGCCTGCATCTTCATAACAATGGCGACGAGGATGGGATGCAGTGGCTTCAGCGGTTAAGCGAGAGAAGACCCCCAGCAGCCAGTCGTGCCTGTTTAGCCCCGGAAGGCTGCCTAGTACCCGTGGAGAGGAGGCTGCCGAGTACCCGCGGAGAGACGATCTCCACAGCCCCGGAACCCGGGTGAAAAGGAGCGGCCGCCCCATTCCAGTCAGTCGGAGCTGCGGTTCGCCCTGGGCTGCTCCGCATCATCTGTGCGTTGAGCGGGCCTAGCGCGGACGACAGGAAGATCGCCGAAGTCCGTCGGCGTGGAGAGACCCGTGAAGCAGCGACCTGCAGCGCTCCAACCCCGTTGAAGAGAGGTGGCGGCCCGCCCAGTCGGCAGGAGCCGCGAGTCGCCGTGGGCTGCTCCGCATCGCGTATGCGTTGAGCGGCCCGTCACTAGACGCTGTGGGGCTGCTCCGCGTCACTTGCGCGTTGAGCGGCTCCCCGGAGTGAAAGTCGGGACGCCGTCAGGAACTTCGCTTGCGGCCACGGGAGATCTCGTAGCAGTGAAGTGGGAGCGAGCGGGCCGCGACAAGACCAGAGGCGCAAGGAAGGTTGTTGCTCCGCCCCACTCCTGCGCCGAGCAGTCGCCCACCCTCGCAGGTTTAAAATGATGATGTTCCACAGGCGTTGAGCGACCACCAAGCACCTGCATCTTCTCCAAGTAAGTGCTGTTTATTTCCGTGCGAGTTCCTACACAGGATACATTCCACAGTTGTTCGACCTGAAGAAGGAGGAACCCTGTTAACCAGATTACCGTAGTTCTTGTTAAAGAAGGGCAAGTTACGTCAGGAGGCGTCAAGACACTACCGTAACTGGTGTTATAGGGGGTAAATGAAAAATAATTCAGCATTCTTATGTGTGACAATGACTGTGAGTTATTTGAGAGGGTGGTAGCTGAATTGTGGCAGCAAGAAGAGTTACAGTGATAGCAAAGGTGGTCCCAGTGCTGGGTTGACACACAAGGATCCTCTTAGTTACAAGTGAAGCATAAGAAAAGAAAAGCACTACGCTTGACTGGAAGTGTAACTTAAGACATGGCAGCATTACCCGGCATATCTGGACCACCCACGTTTATGCCTACGCCAGGGGCAGCAAAAATTGCTTGGCCCCAATGGCGCAAGGGCTTCATGCATTATATGAAGGCGGCAGGAGGAACAGCATATTCCAGCGAAAGGAAGTTAGCCTTATTGCTTCATTTTTTAGGTTACGAAGGCCAAAGAATTTTTGAGACTCTTCCTCATTTAGCAAGTGATGGAAGCGGAGATGAGTTGAATGATTTCGAGTCGGCTCTGATGAGACTAGACAAACATTTCAACCCAAAAAGAAGCACGATCTTAGAACGTTACAACTTCCGCATGCGCGTACAAGCCCATGGGGAGTCCGTTGAAGACTATGTGACTGCCCTCCGTCATCTGGCTCTGACATGCAAGTTTCAGGGGAGCTTTGACGAGCACATACGTGATCAGTTCATGACACATTGTAGGTCAAATAAGATACGCGAGGAACTGTGGTTGAAGGACGAGCCAAACTTGGACGAGGTATTGGACCTAGCGAAACGAGTAGAACATTCGCTGGCATGCGTCGCCAAGTTATCAAAGACCGAGGGAGGAGACTCTAAAGAAGCCAAGCCGGAAGTATTGAGGGTGAATGAAGGGAAGAACAAGAAGAAGGGAAGAAACAAACAAAGGGAGAGGAATATTGTAGAAGAAAGAAGAAGTCAAGAGTCGACGCAGAGAGAAGATAAAAAGGATGAGAGATTGTGCTATAGATGTGCCAGTGCAACACATTTCGCCTCTTCAGTGGTGTGTCCAGGGCGGAAGGCGGTATGCAATAAGTGCAAGAGGAGAGGACACTTTGGGACGTGTTGCAAGAACTATCAGTTTGGGCAAATGAATCAGAGGAAAGTTCTATATGTGAATGAAGAGGAGGAAGGGAGGTCATCAGAAGATGACGCTGTACTGGCATTGCAGAATGTTATTGTGAACACGGTCAATGTTGTTGGAGGGGATAATGTCCTAGATGATTGTGAGCGTCCCTATACTGTTTTGACTGTGAATGGATGTAAGGTGTCGATGATGGCTGACTCGGGGTCAAAGATCACTTTGATCTCAAAGTCCGCATTTGAGGATGAAATGAAAGGGGCAGTGTCGACGTTGTCGGTGCCGGACATTTGTCCAGGGGGGTACAACGAAGACAAAATTGAGCTGCTAGGGTATGTCTGGAGTAAGTTTGAATTTAAAGGACGATGCTGTGAAGGGAAGGTGTATGTGACTAAGAAAGGTCAATCCTTGTTAGGGTGGAGAGAGCAGAAGAATTTGGGAATCAGATTGGATCCCAACCATCCTGATCAAGTATTGCAAGTGTCAGAAGCGTGTTCGTCATATAGCAAGTATGTGAGAGAGCATAAAAAGGTATTTGATGAGACATTGGGAAGAGTGAAGGGATTTCAGCACCAGATATTGTTGAAAAGAGGCAGTGTCCCTACCGTGGCAAAACTCAGGCCCGTCCCTTTTGTGTTAAGGGACAAAGTGAAGAAGGAATTGGAGAAACTTCTTAAGTCAGGTGTGATTGAAAGAGCTGGGGGAGTTGAGTGGGTTTCCCCGGTCGTCATTGTGAAGAAAAGTTCAGGAGATCTGAGGCTGTGCGTTGATATGCGCGAGCTGAATAAGTGTGTGTTGGTGGATAGACACCCACTACCAAACATGGGTGAATTGTTAACCATGGTGGGTGGAGGGAAGTACTTTTCTAAACTGGATATGACATCAGCATATCATCAGGTGGAGTTGGAGGAGGGATGTAGAAAAGTTACGGCGTTTGTGACACATGAAGGAGTGTTTCAATTTAGGAGGATGCCCTTCGGGTTAGCCTCCGCTTCATCAGCGTTCCAGAAAATCATGGATCGCTTGTTGAAGGGGATTAGGGGTGTGTTCTGTTTTCAGGACGATGTGTTGGTCAGCGGAGTGACATTGGAGGAACATGATAGGAATTTGTGTAAGGTGTTGAAAATATTCGAGGAAAGAGGAATCACTCTTAAGGAAGAAAAATGCAAATTTGCGGTGACTAAAGTGGACTATTTGGGACATGAGGTGTCAGGAAATGGTATCAGACCCAAGGAAGAGATGGTGAATGCCATAAAGAGAATAGAAAGACCTATTGATAAGAGTGAACTACGCTCTTTTTTGGGAATGACAGAGTTTTATCAGAAATTTGTGATGAATTATGCTGATAAAATACATGAGATGAGAAAGATTTTGAGGAAGGGTGCTGAATTTGAGTGGAATAGTCAGTGTGAGGCGGAATTCAATGGTATAAAAGAGGAGATAAATTTAGCCCAACCATTAGGTTGTTTTGACACAAGAAAGACATCCATCATCACAGTGGATGCCAGTGGATGTGGTCTAGGTGCCGTGTTGTCTCAGAGACAAGACGACGGGTCCGAGGAGGTGATAGCTCATGCCTCAAGGGGCCTCAAGGGAGCGGAAGTGAGATATTCTGTTCTCGAGAAGGAGGCGTTAGCATGTTTCTGGGCGGTGGAGAGATTCAAAAACTTTGTGTGGGGTGTTGAGTTCGTAATTCGTACTGATCATAAACCGCTAAAGGCCATATTCGAGAACAAGGGCCTTGATAAGGTTTCTCGCAGGGTGGCAGGATGGGTTACCAGAATGCAAACGCATTGTTTCAAGATGGAGGTTATTCCTGGGAAGGAAAATGTATTGGCTGACAATTTATCAAGGATGAGAGTAATTGATGCTGATGTTGTGGAAGATGAAGAGTTGGAATTAGTGTTCGTTAATACGGATGGTATTGTGTCCAAGCAGGAGTGGTTGGAAGGAATGAGGAGCGATGAGAATATGAATAGAATAATTCCGTATGTTGTTTCTGCCGCATGGCCTAACAAAGCGGAAGTGGCGGAGGGCGCGAGACCGTATTGGGAAGTGAAGGATGAATTATCGGTCATTGGCGGGATATTGTTCAGATGGGGAAGGGCTGTGGTTCCAGTTGGACTGAGGAAGAGAGTGATAGGGCTGGCACACAGTGGTCACATAGGAATTACCAAAACCAAAGGGGTGTTGAGGGAAGACTATTGGTGGCCAGGCTTTGACAGGGAAATAGAAAATTGTTTAGAAAATTGTCAGTTTTGTGTCAAGAGTGGGAAGGGATCAGTGGCTAAGAAGCAACCATTTGTGGATGTGGGCCTTCCGTCCAGGATATGGAGTGATCTCGCCATGGATATCCTGGGTCCTGTGGAATTGGGATATGGACGTGGAAAGTTCATAGTCCTGGTGGTGGATCTGTTCTCGAGGTGGGTGAATTATAAAATTGTGAGAGATGTCACTGGAGAAACCATGATAATGACTTTGCAGGAAATATTTTCCAATGAAGGTCTGCCGGAAAGTTTGTTGACAGACAATGGTCCCCAATTTGTAGGGGGGAATTTTACAAGCTACTTAAAGAAATGTGGAGTGCATCACAAAAGGACTTCATTATATCATCCCGAATCCAACGGTGTGGTTGAAAGGATGAATAGATGTGTGATGGAGAGTGTTCGCATGGGGGAAGAATGTGGTTTGGATAAGTTGGCTGTGATACAGAATAGGATCTGGGCCCTAAGAATGGCACCTCATTCTACGACAGGGTTGTGCCCATTTGAGCTTATGAGGGGCAGGAAGCCATATTCCATGGCGTGTCTGCCGTGGCTGGGTAGAAGTAGAGAAACCGATTTGGTTATTGATGAGGTAAGGAAGTCATTGGTGAGGAAGAAGTCTGAATGGGTGGCGCGTGAGAACCTGAAGAGAGGTAAGAAAGAGTTGCGCGTAGAGTGTGGAGATTGGGTTAGGATCAAGAAAGGAATTGTGAAAAGAAAAGGAGATTCCCTGTATTCGGATCCAGTCAGAGTTGTGGCGGTCATGAAGGGGGCCGTACGTGTGACTGGAGGGCAAGTATGGAATAAAAATAGAATTGCTGCGGTTAAGAGAGGGTATGTGTAGTATGTGCCGAAAACTAGAAAATAAAATTGAATGGGTTATTGAGGTCGTCATTATGAGATCTCGAGATTATATTATATAAGCGAATTTAAAAAAAAAAAGGGGAGATGTGTTGGAGTGACCTGAGGGGTGTGAGTTAAGAATATCCTTTTCTCAATAGTATTTCTCTTCTGAGTGATGCAGCCCTAGTATGATGTCATAGAATGTTGATCACAGAGTTCCTTGTTGAGGGATAATAAAGGTTCTAACTTTGTCAGTTGGAGAGAGAGCTGGAGGAGAAGGGACTCTCAATGTTGGGGGTCTTCTTATGCTGTTATGTACTAAATAAATCTTAAGAACCTCTTACCTGTCTGCGCCTGCATCTTCATAACATTTAGGTTCCTGAAATCCTTTCTCACACTTACTGGTAACTAATCACAGTTAAGAAACACACATTCATGCCACCACAACCTATCACCTCCCCCTCACCCAACCTATCTTCATTCTTCTGTATGTTCGTCTGCTGACTACCCCCCTGCTCCTTTCCCATCTCCTCCCCACCCGCAACCCTCCTCTTTACTATCCACAGACTAAGGCGTGGCGACACTCTGGCAAGGTCACAATATACTACTACCTCTGGGACACCGCTCAGGCTTCATAAGATCACTGTGGTGGTGATGGAATATTCCATAACATAACATAGCATGACTGTCTTGACATCACAGTAGGGAATACAGAATTCTAAATAGTATATAGTTGCCATTGGGTTCCAATCTAGGCCAGCCACACAGAATAATACTAAAGCCAGACGCAACATTGTGGTTGAAGTTTTCAGTGGTTCCCAACAAGGTAGCAGGTCATTAGAGTGGTCCTTATGAGCTGGGTGGTAACAGTGAATCTGCCAGTATTTGACCAATATCGCTTAATTTACCATCTGCCTGATTGTGGGCTGGGAGTTATATGTACCTCCAGCAGTGTTATAAAGACTACTGTAAGTGGTAAATAAGTCTGATTTGCACCCTGGGAGGCTCTTTTTTAACTCCATATAGTAGGGTGGAAATAAAAATACTGTCATGGCCCCAAAAATATTTTTGACTTTTTTTTACTGCACTCAAGGGAAGTACAGGTGCTTTCCTTCAATAGAGTAAACGTTTAGACTGTCTCATGATAAGAGGGTGAAAAGTTGGTCAACTCTGATGCCACTGCTCACCACCTTACACATATAATTCAGGTAATGGTGAGTACTGACCCTTTTCTGCCTTCTAAAATGTACAGAAGTGGCCTGACCTACTACTGTACATTATCTATTTCCACATTAATATTGAAGGTGGAAATGAACATACAAAAATGACTTCAGAAAAATGATTTCAGACTTTACCACTAGCGGAGGGTATATTTCTGTAATACCGCCAGGGGTTCTCCAGACAGTCTACAAATACATCCCTCACCAGTGGCAAACTTTGAATAGAGTGGACGTTCAGATATTGACTGGTGGAGGTCGCATTTATCGTTGGTGATATTTCTCCAAATGCTCCACCCAACTCGTAATGACTCCCTGAGTCTGATTTAATCAACATGTTTCATTCTGGTATGTCCTGGAGCAGGGTCACTGACTTAATCGGCTCAGGGTTTTCTGCATAGCATAACCCTTGCTTCCATTTTCCCTCCCCCCTCTGCCATTTTGCTCCCCACTTCTGTGTCCTCCATAACAATGCCATTTGTCATGTACTTCGCTCACCCTGTCTTCTCTAAACAGTACTCTACATGCTGGACTTCCAGTTGCCTGGTGGCTTCTCTTTCCTAGTGCAGGAAATTAGAATCTGGAATGCTCTTCATCCCGGTCTTTGCAGACAGTCGAATGGCTTGGTTTTTCAGAGAAATTTGAAAACGTTTCTTTTTAAACTGAATTAACACTTTTATTGACACTGAGTTACCTTTTTGGTGAGTGTTGCACCTTATAAAAAAAACACATAACATAACACCCCACCAATCCGCTCCCGAACATCCTATGCCATCTGCTCAGGAATGGGTTCAACCATTAGTTGACTAGCTAAAAAATACTTAATTAATAATGTAGCTCTTTTAGGGTGAACTGGAAGATTTAAGACTGGATTTCGTGTCTTTAAGTGCACTTCCTAGACAGTTTTCTTGAATTAGTAATAATTCAGTGTGTATAAGGGAGGGGTAGGGGTGGAGGGCAGGGCAAAGTGGGAACTATCGAATAGCACAACAAATTGCATTTTTTTTACAAAAAAAGGAATCCAATTCATGTAATTGCTATTGAGTTGTAGATGGGGAGGGGTGTTACGTGACAATGAAACACATATTGGGGGAACTGTAGTGAAGGTGCTGAACCAGAACTGGAGGCTTCCTTGCCTAACATGGACTATGCACACAGAATTCCTCCATTGCTGAGTAGTCACTGGCACAAAGAGGTTACACACATTCCACACTGCTTACTGTCTGAGGTTTTACACACTGCGCAATGTCATGGAACGGTGCACAGATACTCCGATACCCCAGGCAGGATCGTGTCCTTGGAGCAGCCATGCCACCGTCCCATTTTATTGAGGGCACCAGGCTGGGAAGTATCGTATTCTCACACACCTGTCTATCTCATCAATGGCCCTTGCGGATGTGTGGATGGTTGCGGCCACCTCTTCCACCAACAGCTGTGCTGGGATTTGGCACGAGCACGACACATCCCACTGGCACCTTTGATTGCTGTAATCTCTGCTGTGCTTTGTTTGACTAGCCATGCCTGAATCAATAGCTGCAGGCATGAAATGACAGATTGCTTGTTGTGGTGCAGTAGCATTACGACCCAGGCGGTAAGGAGTTAACAGAGCCGTAAAAGGTGGCAGCGCCGCTAACCCCATACCACCTAATTACGAGGTCCCTTTGCGGGTCCCTACCTTAATGGCTGGTTTTACCAGGCGTTAAGGAAGGAACCCGCAAAGGGACTTTGGAGGTAATTACGGTACCGCAATTTGTGGTACCGTAATTACTGCCTTCCCCATTCCCATTGAGCCCTATGGGGGGAAAAATGGGAATGGGGAAGAGCCAATGGTGAATGGGGAATTACCGCCCCGCCAACCTTGGAATGGGGCGGTAATTCCGCCATCCACCATGGCACAATCGGTAAAATACCGGCATCAACCATGGCGCTAAAAGCGCCATGGTTAACGCCTGGGTCGTAATGACCCCCCAATGTCTTTATTGTGATTACCCAGCTCGGAAAGACAACCCCTCTGTGATCTGTGCACTGCAGGTATTCCTTAAATTACACTTCATGACAGGGTTACCACACCACAACGCTGCACTGCAGATACGTTCTTACCACAAAATGTTGTTTCACTAGGTGCGAACGTGTTTTGTATTTAACGGGTTATTTTATTTTAATATGAAATTTAGTGTTAAATATAGAATTTCCCCAATAGAGCTTTGATGAGAGTTAAACTCGCCCACACGGAAGCTTGAATACTTCCCAAGAGGTGGTGGCATAGAAAGCATCGCTAGGGCTGGGACAGAGACAGTCATATGTCTGGATGGCCTGGCACCTGGGTGATTCTCGCTCAGACCTGACATCATTCCGAAGATACCAGAATTCAAACAAGCCTGCTGGTTATCTCAGCCAATTTTCAACGCTATCCCAAGGTTGATCGACAAAGGGACGTTGCCCATCTAAATTGATATCAAAGGAATGAGTTCTTTCATATTTTGCATAAATGTTACAGCAATATTGCGCTCCTATTTAACTCCTCACCATCATAGCAGACTATGGGCCTCATTCCGTGCACAGAGGTAACCCTGCCGGTGCTACGGGTTGGTTGCCGCCAGATTCGGAATGAATTACTGGCACCTGACTTCCCAGTGCCACCGGGCTATTCCAAGTCAGCCGCCGGGAAGTCGGGCGCCAGCAATTTCATTACTCCCCATTCCCCCATTGCAATGGGACTCTATGGGAATGGGGACATGGGAGCACCGGCACCATTAACAATGGTGCAGGGTCAGACCTGTCGGGCACAGTGGCTCCAGCAGGCAGACTCAGTAGTTCTTTCCAGACCAGCCAACTTATAATGAGGTACTATGCCTTACTCTTAATAGCCCACATTGAGAGTCACCTTTAACAGCACTTAGCCTGAGGTTCACCACCCCGTCTCCCCTTAGCACTTCTCTCCAAGGCCCTCCTCCAGCACTTGTCCACTCCAATGTTCCCCGCTCCATCCCCTTCCCCCTGCACTTCTCCTCAATGCACTTGCATGGCCGAATGCCACAAGGCCTAATAGGACCACGCCTGAATATTACTGTTTGCCATTGTTTTGATTTCCCTTGTTCCCTTCCCATTTAGCCTTGTGGCGCTTTGTAACACAATTCTGTTGTATAAAACACCTTACAAATGCTTGATAAAATAAAAAATCGAATAAATACAAGTACACCAGGGTTCTCTAAACCGAAACCCAATAGCTAATCCACTCCTTGCTTTCGGTAAATCCACCCCAAATACAAGTGAATATAGATAATCTAAATGGTAGTTCTTTACATAATCAATGGTTTCCCTGAAAACCTGGTCTGGCTGAGGATCTTGAGGAACAGATTTGGCGACCCCTGTGTTGCACAGTTATATAGCAAAACCTACATCTAATTATCCTCAAATTAGTCATTAGAATTTGTATAAGTCCCAAGCACTATGTGCTTTTTTAAAACATATCAGAGCTGTCATTTTTGTATAGTCTTCTCACCTTCCTATGAAAAGTCCTTTTATCGGCTCGGACACGCAGCAACCGGCTGGCGTGAATAATCTCCTTCTCGATTCGCTCCATGTCGTTTCCAAACAGGATACTTTTCTGGCCTCTTGTTTCGCTCACTAGGGCTTCCATTTCTCGTCGCACTTTTGCTTCGCTAATAAAAAAAAACATTTTACGAGTGAGTACAGTAATGGTGACTTTTTTGTGCAAAATTAGAAACTATTCCACGTGAAACAAGTTTGGGCAATTGGGCAATTCCTGTTGATACAGTTGTGCTGCCCTATATAGGCCTTGTATGTACACCAGAAGTGGGGATTATGAATGTGTTCCGTATAATGAACCTGGTTGGGAGTTATGAACAGGCTTACGGCACCACTGCTTGGGGGCATTGCCCATTTTTTGTGATTAAAAGTGGCTGATACACACCTTATCTGTATGGCTGCCTGGCCCTCTGTGTCCCATTGGCGGTCCCTCCCGTTGGGCCACCTGCCTGGCGGAAGCCAGCCTCTCTCCCCCACCTGGGGTCGAGGGAGTGTGCTGGGGGCCACAGTAAGGGCACTCTAGCGAGCGTGTTCAATCTGCCAGCCACCGCTACTGTGGGAAAGAGAGCGGGGCAGTGCACGCGGTAAGAATTTAGAGTAAAGTAGGAAAGGGAATCATTAAGAACAGGCCCCGAGCACTGTGTGAGCCGCTTACCTGCTTAAAAGTGGGGCGTTGAGTGCCCTGACGGATGACAAAGCCCTCCTCTCCTATCCCGTCGGGGAGTTTTGTTTGAGATGCCGAGGAGAAGGCGTTGTGGAGCCAGGATAGGGAGCTTTGGACCATCCAGACCCGGGAAGCACCCCTCTCCGGTTTATGTGGCCAGTCCTAGGCCCTGGCTGATATGGTGGGGATTGATCTGGGTTTTGGTGACCTGACAGCTCTGAGGGGATCAGTGATTCGACACACCCCGTAGTTGATACACTTCACCCGCTCTGGGGGCAGAACTGTATAATTCCCTCTGGGTTGGTGCCGAGGTTGGTCCTTTCCATAACCCAGCGCTAAGGAGGGGTTACGGCCCGGTGTCTTGACTGGGTAGCTTGGCGTAAGGTGGTGTGTGTGTGGTACCTCTCAATGGTAGTTCAGTTAGCCACTTATTTGAATTTTTATTTACAAAAGGTGAATGCGCACTTCCTCATGTGACCTACATGGTATATGTGAATATTGAGTACCTCAGGTGAATGCGCACTTCCTCATGTGACCTACATGGTATATGTGAATATTTTGTACCTCAGGTGATTGCGCACTTTCCCATGTGACCTACATGGTATATGTGAATATTTTGTACCTCAGGTGATTGTGCACTTCCTCATGTGACCTACATGGTATATGTGAATATTTTGTACCTCAGGTGAATGTGCACTTCCTCATGTGACCCACATGATATATGTGAATATTTAGTACTTCAGGTGATTGCGCACTTTCTCAAGTGATTTCAGTGTTAAATAAGTGTATATTTAGTTAAACAAAGTGTATGCACCAATTCCCAGCGGCCCACACTTAAATGTATGAATAGTTAAGCAGCTAATGATAATGAATTGGGTCCCAAAGGCCCCACAGGACTCACTGGGAAAAAAAACCTGAGATGGAAAAGGTGTAATTAAATGATACCACATCTGATGAAATGAACATGGTGAACATTGCTACTTTCCTGTATTATCTGAAGGAACCTCTATTAGGAGCTCAGTAATGTAATAGGGCTTATGTGTGACCAAGAGTTGGTTGGTCTGATACATATACATGAAGTAAAGCATTTTCCGTTTGTTACACAAAGCCAGACTGTGGGCCTCATCATGAGTTAGCTCTGTTACCGCCGGATTTAAGGGTCCACCAAATCAGGGCTTCAGGGGATTTCTCCCCAGCTCTGAGCAGGGGGGAAATCCACCAAAAATTCGCACTCATACCGCCGGCGGGAAATCCGCCGGCAGTATGAGCGCGAAATTTCCCCATTGTGCCCAGTGGGGAATGGGGCATTCCTGAATGGGCTCAATGGGGAATGGGGAGTTCCAAATCCGCCAAACCCGTGATCCGGCGCTAAAGGCGCCGGTGGGTTTGGCGGTAGGGCAGATAGCGCCAGCGCTATTAGCGCCTGCGTTACCGCCCAATTCGTGATGAGGCCCGCTGTGTCCGTTAATTCAACCGGGGCACTGGGGTAACTATCTCCTATATGGAGGGAACTCCCTTTGATCTATACTAATAAACATAACATACTAGGGTCATCCACCATGCCCCTGGCTACTCCTGGTATGCACATGTGTGCAGTGAGGTGTCAAACTCCCTTGCTCAGGTCTCCTACAGGTTGCAGCCCACACATACATACACAGAAATCAAATAAACAAGGGAGAGGCACCTTACAGAAGGAAGACCTGAGTGGAAGCTGGAAACCAGGAGACGGTAGCGGTATCTGAAGGAGGTGGACCTTCTGGTCCCTTAACTGTGCCGGAACTGCCTGGCCGGGAGATCCGCAGAGCCAAAGCAGAGTAGCAGCGAATGCAGTGAGAGAACCGAGCTCGCAGAGCGGTAAACAAACATCAAGAAGCACCGAGAAGGATGCGGTCCGCATCCGGAGGGAGAGAGGTGACTGAACACCCCAGAAAGGGCCAGTAAAATGCCCGCAAAAATCAGAAGGTACCAGGTGTTGGGGAAAAAGCGAGTAGGGGGTTGGAATCAAGGGATGTTATGTTATGTTATTGAGAGAAATATCCCTAGTCACAGTAGTTGGCGGAAACCTATCCAGAGTGACAAAAATGAACAAGGCCTTGGGAGTAATCTTCCTCGTCTCAATGAGTGTATCCATAGTAAAAAGAGTGAAAGGGGCATCAGGAGCGATATCCCTCATCTAGGTAAATATGTCAAGAGTACCAAGAGTGCAAAGTGGGAAGACCACATCCATAGTGATCTTCCTCACATCTGTTGTTGGGCCAAAGAGAGTGAAGATAAAGAAGATCCTGGGAGCCACCAAAGAGACATTGAACTATGAGAGTACCAGGGTAAACAGTTTCCTTACTCAAGTGTTAAAAAGAACCAAGGAACCTTGAAATAAGTTTGGAAGGAATTGCAAGGGCTTATATAAACTCTTTTCAGGAAGTGAACCGAGGACTCACTGAACCAGGAGAAGAGAGCCATTCTTCTGGCTTCCACCAGAGTTGTTGAACCAGTAGCTAAAGCAAAGGATTGTCAAGCTACAGCGGGGTGGCTTACCCGTTAAAGAGGAGAAGGTCATTGTCTTTTTGTTATGTTGAATTGTACCTATTATAAGGAACTATCAGCCAGAAGCACTCAAGAACTTCAGAAAACCGAACTATTGTGAAAAGACTGCCCCTACAGCTGATCCCCATTGAACCAAGAGAAGGGAGTCATTCTCCTGATGTTGTGTTATGTTTATATCGTTTGTTTAGTGGTAAGGCTAGAGTAGGCTAGTTTGTACAGAGGACAGACATATTTTAGTTGGCCATGCACACTGATAAAGAGCACCCCAGTTATCGTTAGTTGGGTAGGGAAAACCCTTTAGAAATAGGGAAAGGTAGGTCTTTTTATTATTATTTGAATAAACATACCAGTCAAAATGTCACCCCTTTGTCCAACTCCTACCACCAGTACGCCACAGTATCTAGTGGCTAGGGTTTACAATAACCCTATACACCCTTTGCTAATGACTGACTTGGCGTCTGACTTTATGTGTGCCCAATGACCTGCGAAGACAAAGGAGGGACGAGCTTCCTGGAGGAGAGTCTCTGGGACAACCAATCATTGAAGGCTCTCAGCAGGCCCTGTAGAATTTAACCACATCAAAGTGGCCAAAGGAGGAGCTGTCATGAGAGAGGGAGAATGCCGGTATCAGTGGACAGGACGGTAATGCTCACCAGGAGTGCGCAACGAGGCACAGCAGATAGCCGACCGCAGCATCCCAGAGAAGCTGCAAGAGCGGGAAATAAAATATTCGGAATGCTGATGCAGAGCAAAGCTGAAACATCACATAAGCATCTCTTTACAGACAGAGCTGTAAGACCGAGGGAGAAGAACCTCGGGAGGCCGAATTAAAACCCAGCTGAAAAATCTGGTCAGCAATCAGAAAGTCTAAGTGCCGACCGGACATAACGCCTTTCCCAAGGAACACCACTCAAGGCAGTTAGGTATGTGGTGGCACAAGTGGAAAGGTAGGCGTGTGAAACAGAGTGAAAGAGGGAACAGAACCCATAGAAGGGAAAGACTAAGAATAACCCTGAGGTGAGTCAGAAAGGGAAGACATCCAGAGTCACAAGAGAGTTAGAAAAAAGTGTGGAAGAAGCAGGAGAAAGCCTCCAGAGCAGAAGAAGGCGGAGAAAGCCCCAGAGTGGAGAGTGAGAAGGAGAAAAGCCAAAGAGTGGGGGAAAACAGAGATCCCTGGATTGGGGAAAGAGCCAGGAAAGAATCCAGAGCAGGAAAGATTAAAGATGCCCCAGAGGAGGGTGGTCAGAATGGGAAGCACCTCGGAGTGCACAGGGAGTGAGAAAGCCCCAGAGTGGAAAGGAGAATAGCCCCAGAGAGGGGAGAGGCTGAGAGAATACCAGAGTGGGGAGGGAACAGGAAATGAAATCCAAAGTGGTAGAAGGTGAAGAAGAAAACAGAATGTGGAGTGAGAAACAGAGGAACCCCAAAGTGAGAAGAGGCTGAGAGACCCCTTAGTGGGGAGGAAGAAAGACTGAAGGTATCCTTATGTAGAGAGAGAGAGAGAGAGCAAGAGAGAGAGTAGAGGAATTCCAGAGTGGGAGGAGACAGAGAGAGCAAGAGACCTGGACTGGAATAGCTGGATAGCACTCAGACACCTCAAGAACTATCTATCTGGAACTGAAGCTATGGGGAATAGCCTTTACTGAAATAAAGGTTGGGGGTCAGAAGCCAGCAGATATCCTCTCCATTTAATAGTGCCACAAAGTTTCTCCTTGTTGTTCTGTTGTTTTCCTTTGTTGATAGGGAAGGTGGTTAGGTTACAGTAGGATTCACAGACAGAGGACTGTATATTTAGAGAACAGTTTTTGGAAATATATAACCCTTGAATGATTCCTTCTTGTCCGAGTCCTGATCTGACCTTCACGCTTGGTAATTTTTTAGAGATTCCATAGCTAAAGGTGGCTGTGGTATACTAACAGATTCCGTATATTGAAGAGTATGGGTAATAGTACGATGCACTGAATACTAAAAGTGGCCGGGGTGTATGAGCAGGTTCTCTACACTAAAGTATGAACAGGTTCTCTACACTAATGCATATGGGTAATATTAAGAGACTAGCTGTTCTCTGCGTAACATATGCTGCTCTAGCATATCTTAAAGGTCAATATTGGTCGGTATTTCATAGGGTCACTTCTGCCCCCCTTCTTAAATATCGGAATTACCACTGATCGCTTCCAGGAAGGGGGCGTAGGTCCCTGTGACTTATTAATGATCATTGAAGAGGCTAAATGTATAGGAAACTCTCTTCTTTTTAATTGGAAAGGAATATTTGTATCAGATGGAATGAGAGGTATGCACGGTATAAAGACAGTATCTAAAGTTAATCCATCGATTACATAGGCCTCTGATGTGTCTTTATAGGGATTACCATGAAATAACCGAATGGAGAAATTACTGGATTTTCTTTTTTTTTTATAATGCAGGGGGAGAGTCCTCACTTTTCTCCTCCCCCTCACCTTAACTATTACCCCTACCCCACCCAACACCTATATTTTAGTAAAATGTCAAACATTTCGAAATAAATCAGTAAAATAATGTGATCATTTCTCCATTCGTTATTTTAAATTCGATCATTTCTACCGATTCCCTTTGTAGATGGGTAATTGTCAACCTTGCTCCCTTGCAGAGTCCCCGTGATGGCATAAGATTGCGTAGTAGGATAATTACAGCACCTACTTTGAGTTTTAGCTTGTGAGGAGGCATTCGTCCTACAGTGTTTCACTCTTTATTTCTATTTTTTAAACTTTATTTATAGAGTGCTTGACCTTACAACAGAAGACAGGAATAGCAGCATTTACAGTAATAGGATTTCACATACGTTTTGTACACACTGATTTGGCAGCAGCCAAGTCATTTCACAGAGTGGTTGGGGGTGACTACATAAATCCCAGTGACTGCAAGGAGTTGTAATGCTTAATGAGGGGATGAGTTATCGAGTGGTTGGGGAGTTCCGTTGTCTTGGCCATTTTCTTGTAGTGACATTAGGTGATTGCAAAACAGGGCCCATATATCAATCGGTTTACAGTTTCTAGTTTGTAGTATGGACCGCCAACCTTGCCAAAGCTGCTCAAACCTGTGGAAGAAACAGTTAAGTGGCGTGGGATCAAGAGTATAATTTAGTATCTTGGACACAATATCACATACACTGCTCCAATATTCCCCTAGCCTTGGGCAGTCCCAGAGCATGTGGAGGTATCTTGCCCCATACGCCTGGCATCTAGGGCCCAATGAAGAGTGGGTGCAAGAAAAGAGGTGTAGTCTGGCCGGGTATAGGGGAACCTGTGTAGTATCTTGAATTGTATGAGGCGGAATCTGGAGTTGAAGGACATGCATGGGATTGCCGACACATAGTCTCCGAGATCTCATCAGTAATGTCTATATCTAGGTCTTTGGCCCAGCACTCACAGAGCTTCACGAGGGGTTTATTGCCTCTGGACTGCAGCAGGTCGTATAACCTGGTTACTCCGCCACAGTTAGAGGTTCCTCCCATGACTATGGGCCTCATTACGACCTTGGCGGTAAGGGGTTTACGCCAGCGTTAACTGCGCCGACCCCTTACCGCCAATTACGAGTTCCCTTTCCGCCATGGTGATTTTAACGCCTGCTTTTTGCAGGCGTTAAAAACCATGGCGGTAAGGGAACTTGGTGTTAATTACGCCACCGTAATTTACGGTGGCGTAATTAACGCCTTCCCCACTCCCATTATGCCCTATGGGGCAAGAATGGGAATGGGGAAGGGTAAAATGGGGATTGGGGACTTACCGCCCCGCCAAGGTCGGAATGGGGCGGTAAGTCCGCCAACCCCCATGGCGGAATTTTCACAACTCCGCCAAGGACCATGGTGCTGATTGCACCATGGTCCTCCGCCAAGGTCGTAATGAGGCCCAATGTCTAGTAGTGGCTCGTCAGGAGGCAGTGCAGGGAATTCTCTTCAGGTTTTTTTAGCAGCCTGCCGAAGCCCGGCATATTGTAACCAGCGTGAGGGGTGCCTCTGCGAAGGCCCCGGTACGTCCTTAAGTGAAATAAAGGATCCCATATTGTAGACATCCCCTATAGTTGTGAACCCATCTGAGGTCCATTGTCGCAATGCCACCTTGTTCACAGCATCAGCAAGAAGTACCATAATAGCAGACAACCATAGAAGGGATGGGGGTTATCAATCATTTTTCAAATCTTGCCTCAGGCCAGTGCTGTTACAGCAATGGGACCACTTACTCCGAGGTCCTTCCATAATAGTGGTAGAATCAACGAACGCACATCGCGAACGCCAGTCGCGTGTCGCTCGATTTTGACATGTGGGTGGTGTGTGTGCTTGTTGAAGCAGTAGGCTGCATAGTACGCCTGTGCTGCAACCCAGTATTTTTCAAAGTCACGAGTTGCCAGTCCACCCTGCGAATAGGGTCTGGTTAACGTATCCCATTTTTGTGTGACCGCACGAGCGTGCCACAGGAAGTTATTAATTGCCACTTTCAGCGTATCAAAAAACACAGCGCCGGGCCATGCTGGTATATTCAGAAAATAATATAGGAGGTTTGGAAGGGTGATCATTTTTAGGAGCACCACTTTGCCCGTTATCGCGAGTGGGATTTTCGCCCAAGCACAGAGTTTGGCTGTGAGTTGGGGTAAGTACATACCATAGTTATGGCTGTACAGTGCAGTCGGATTGTGCGTCACTACTATCGCCATGTATTTAATTTCCTGGGGTGACCATGCGAAACCCATAAGATCTAGCGGTGCACTTGTGGCATCAGTATGTGGAAACAGTTCAGACTTGGCACAATTGACACGTAGACCAGACAGAGTTCCAAAGGATAGGACCTTGTGCATGATTGGGGCTAAATTTACTGTGGGGTCTCACACAAAAAGGAGTGCGTCATCCGCGTATAGAGAAATCATTTCGTGTTCACCCGAGAGTCTGATTGGGCGTGCCTGCATCGGATCGCATCTGCCAGCGGTTTCATCACAATGGCAAATATTAAGGGTGATAGTGAGCACCCCTGCCGGGCCCCACTGTGGATGTCTATGGGATCTGAGAGTGGCCTGTTTATATTGATTCTGGCGGATGGTGGCGTATAAAATAGTCACACTCATGACATGAACCTAGGTTCAAAGTAGCATCTACCCAGTACAGCCCACATAAATTGCCAGGATACTGAATCGAAGGCCTTCGGAATATCGAGGGTCGCAGCAACTGCCTGCATCTCTGGGTCTATATGAGCCAGGATATTGAACAGACGCCTTAGATTCAGTGCTGTATAGTGGCCAGGAAAAAAGCCAGCCTGGTCTGGATGAATGATATGTCTCATGTATGGGCCAACCTAAGGGCTAGTACCTTTGCATATATTTTTACATCAGAGTTTATGAAACGCACTGCTCAGCTGTCTTATCAGTCTTAAGTAGAACTGTAATTACGTCTTTGTGTAGTGTGGGGGGGAGTGTACTCAAGGTGCAAGACACTTCCCATAGGGCAGCTAATCGAGGAGCAAGGTGGGATTTAAAGTGCTTGAAAAATTCCATTGTTAGGTCATTTGGACCTGGGGCTTTTCCTGATGGAAGGTCATCGATGGCACGGGATATCTCCTCTGAGGATAAAGGTTGATCAAGGATTCCTCCAGTTTTGTCAGAGAGTACTGATAACGGTAGGCTGTCTAAGTATATTTCTAAGTCAGGGAGAGCTGCTGTGTCTGTATTAGCATATAGTTTTGCATAAAAGGAGCGGAACACCTGGGTAACTTCCATCGTGGTGTGCACCAGTGTCCCAGACGTGGTTTGTACAAACGGGATATGGTGGCTACCTGATGCCTGTTGCATCTTTCTGGCCAGTAGTCTGCCAGGGTGCTCACCCTCGCTGTATTGCCTCGCAAGGTCTGGATTATCCAGGTATTTCAATTCTCTATCTGCGTGTGCTCTATCAAGTTCGGTTTTAATATCTCCCAAGGCAGTAGCACTGGACACAGCCATGTATTGTAGTTCTAGCTGTTGCAGCGTAGTCTCACCAGCATGAATATCACGCTGTATTGCCTTAAACAGCCCTGACTCAGTGGCTAGGGCCATACCTTGCACATAAACCTTGAACGCCTCCCATAGAGTCGCGTGCGTCTCAACAGTGCCTGTGTTTATCTTGAAATAATCATCCACACATCTTTCCATTTCGCTCTCAAACACATGATCCAGTAAGGTCTGTGGTTTAAATCTCCACATTCATCTCACTCCCAATGTGTCCCTAGTGTCAGCATCAGTGTCATCAGGGAGTGGTCAAAGAAGGTTCTGACTAGTATGTCAGCCTCATTTAGGTGAGTTACGAGGGTGCCAGTCACCCACCACATGTCTATCCGGGAGTGGGAATCATGTACTGGGGAATAGTAGGAGTACTTCCACGATGTTGGATTGATTATCTTCCAGGCGCCTACCATCCCCAGGTCAGTAAGGCCTTCCTGCATCACCTTAGCTGCCCTAGTGAGTTGTCGGGCCATGCTTCCGGATCTGTCCAGGTATGTATCAACTATAGTGTTGAAGTCACCTCCCAACAGCTCTGGAACTTGGGGGTACTGTGCCAGTAGCTCATACACTTCAGCGTAGAACTCAGGGACATCTATATTTGGCCCATATATATTTTATAGTACTATTTCCTGACCTTTTTGTATACCTCACAGTAATACAGAATGTCCCAGCGGGTCTAGATGTGCCCTTTTGTGGACATATTGTATGGACCTATGGATAAGGGTCATAACCCCTCTACATTGAGTCGAATATCTGGTGAAATATTGCTGTGTGCCCCAGATTCTAGTAAATCTCACAAAGCTTACAATCAATGCATGTGTTTCCTGCAGAAACAGGATGTGTACCTTATGTCGCTCTATGTACAGCTGGAGGCGTCACATTTTTGTCGGATGGCCCAACCCTCGCACATTCCAACTCATAAATTGCAGCAGTTCAACTCTCATCTGGCCAATGTATAGAATAGGTCCTAATGCCCCGGGGTGCAGGTTTCAGACAGCGCAATGGAGTCTTAATTAAGTAGCGCTGCATCTCCTCAAATATTTCATCCACGTAAAGCATTTTTTGTATATCCATCCCGTGGACAGTATTGATCCCTTGGTGCCCACAAGCTATGCAGAGATGTCGCGCACAACAGATGTGGTGCCCAACAGTCGGGGATGATGCAGCCTATGGGTACTGAGGTTGAAGGGCTTTCTATGCCACAGTTACCAGAGGTATCTAGTTAACCTTGCAGAGCATTTGAGATGTGTGGTGAATCAGATCAGCTTGGGGGAGCATCCCGTCCCAGTGAGCAGCCGCACACTACCACCAGCGGGGATGGGCAGCACAGTGCTGCACCTGTATCAGAGCAATGAGCCGGCTATGCCCTGCAGTTCTGGAGCCCAATGGCACCTGAGACCAGTATCAGACAGAGCAGTATAACATGGGTTTTCCACGTGCCAAGGTCTTGGGGAAGTTATGCAGTAAATAGGCCCAGTGTCTATGCCTCAGTGGGGTTGTGCAGGGTAGGCCTCCAGTGATGGAGCACAGGTCGGCAGTGGCAGTGCTCCAGAGTCGGGTGCTCAGCTGCGCAGCAGTCGCGCACCGATGGGGGGGACTGCACACATGATTCTCTGGCCTCGTTGAATCTAGCCCCTCAGCACCCAAGGTCCAAAGTTAATGTTAAGGGTACCATAAGGCCAATGGTCAGTGGAAAGGTCGTTGCACCTCCACTAGTGGTCGGTGGTCTCAGCTCTTGAAGCAATATATCCCTCAGTCGGTCTAGGCAAGTTGTGTAGGGGACAGCCGTGTCCAAGGCAACCCCAGCTGAGAATGGTGGACTCAGCCCCATCAGAATGCGTCCCCCAGATGGGCCGGGCACTGGCAAGTTGTTTGGGGAGCCGTCTGCGGTTAAGCAGCTGCTGCGCACATGGTTGCAGCAGGGGACATCAGTTCACTGACGCTGCGTTGTGCCGGCCCCCGGGGAAGGGTTGCGGTGGTAATGCTACTCAGCACAATGGGGGGGCATCGTACGGTCTCCAGTGTGTGGTGGCGCCTCAATCGCCCGGGGCACGGATCTCCGGATCAGTGTGTATTAGCCCGGCGGGAGGAGGGAGGTAGACTGACCTTGGTAATCTTTGGTGAGAGCGAATAGTGGGGCTACATCCCCAGAGCCGGTATCTTCTCTGGTTGTAAAGCAGAGACACGGATCCCACCACGGGCCTGCACGCAGCCTCAGCAGAGGCCAGTAGCCACAGCAGGCGGGTGTCACTACCATAGCGCCTGGCCTTGGAACTCGGGGCCTCTGGCCCTCGCCACAGTGTTCCTGCAAGGCCGCAAGGGCCCAATCATGCCCCCCTCGGCTGTCCTGGAGCCAGTGCTGGCGCCTTTGGCTCATATGGCAGGTGGAATTTCCATTGGGGATGGACCAACATGGCTGCCCCTTACAAGGTTCGGCGTGGAACTGCACCATGCAGTCTAGCATCTAGGGCGTGGTCTGCCCTGAAGGCACCTGGGGTACCTGGTGGCTATTTAAGCCACGCCCGAGCTGAGGCAAGCGCTTCGCGTTGTTCTGCACTCGCAGCGTGAGGTTCACCGAGACCTGCTCACAGCATCCTTGGCCTGCATCTACAAGGGAGATGAAGAACACCATTATTCCTCCTTACCTGTTCAGCAACCAGCTCCTCAATCGCTCCGGAGTGGAGCTCGTCCTCATCCACAAGCAACATCCTAAGGAGGAGAAAAAAAGAAGAGGACAATTAGTAAGCGTTCGTCTTCCGATTGCAGTGCCTTTCAGACACCGCTTACCTACCGAAGCTCTCCTGGAATTCAGCGACGGTCCGGCCATCTTCCATGCTACGCTCCGCTTCCATCTGTCCGCATTTCTTCCAGGAACTTCTCGGCGACCTGTAAGGAAGAATAGCACAGGTTAGCCCGATTCAAAAGACGCTCATAGCGCCGCGCTTCGCACATTCTCTTACCTTCTCGAGCACCGCCCTCTCCATCAGATCGACGTCTTCATCATCCCTTCTGCATCTACACAAAAAGGAGAAGGTTAACAGGGCAACTACAATTGCAGACACAAACTCTTTATGAACTAAAGACTTACCTCAAGAGCAGAGTCGCAGCCGGACTGGACTCCCAGGCCCATGCCAGTGAAGTAACGTGGCCGTAAGGTGCCCAGCCACGAAGCGCCCCTGCACAGAACAGCAGGACGAAATACAAGGTGAGGAAGGCTCTAAGGGGGTTGCTAGGGGAACACTTGGGAGGAGGGCCCCGAGAGAAGGTGATTGTGGCTAAAACTGAACTCCTGTCTTCCAGAATAGACCCACAGCAGCGCGAGTCCCCGGGGAGGTGAATCCAACTCAGAAGCGATCCAGCCAAGTCGGGTGGCGTCCCTCTGGATACAAGGTGAGCGTTACAGCGGTAAACATCAATGGCCTCAGTTGCCATGTCCGCCCTCGGGCCGCAGAGGGCCAGTAGGTTGTCTGTTCTGCAGCAAGGTCGCTGCATGTATTATGAAGAATGCACCCTCGATTCAAGGTTTTTCGGCATGTGTCAATGTCAGGCTCCAGAGCTCCTCGCTCAGGCAGCCATCTTTGTCATGCACAACAGCATCCCCTGTTTTGCTCTTTAGAGACTGAAACATTGAGCCGGTAATTAACTGGAACCGCAGTGCCCTGTGTGAAGTGGAGTGAGGGCGGAAAGAAGTAACTTGAAATGATTCTGAATGTTTGCGATAGTGGAAGGTGAAGGTGACCATCTAGAACCATGCTCATTCTGTTTGTTAAAATGATAGCTGTTGTTGAAGTGGAAGGACACCCAGAGGTGCACTTTGCCATTTGGACAGAGGAGGGCAACCTAACACTGATAACTTGCATCAGCTGAGTACAGAAACATACCTAAGTGTTTTATATATAGAGATGTTGAATACTAACAGTAGCTGGGGTGTGTGGGCATGTTATCTACACTAAAGTGCCTGGGTAATCTGAAGAGATTCTGAATACTAAAAGTGGCTGGGGCGTATGGACAGCTTCTGTACAAATGTTCCCAATGGGTACATTTCACATTTACAAGGGATTGCTCCCTTCCCCAGGTTTTTCTCTTGAAGATATTTAAACTCCTATGGATAGGAGCGTTCCTTAGAATTCTCTGATCAACAAAACCAACTATATATACGTATATATATATTCACTACAAAAAAAACTTTGTTGATGGGACATTATGGTTAAGTTGCCCAACCAAACACCTGTGTATTTCAGTAAAAAAAATGTCTACCTCCCCATTATAGTTCAAATTAAAACCGAAAAACCCCTGAAATTCGCCAGTTATGGTAAACTAAGCCCCCATACCTGCCATCACTACTGTGCACTGCTAACACTAACCCCCAGAACATGAAAGATGGACTCACAAATGTCAATCGGAAATTGAAAGAGCTGCGAAACAAAATGTTTTCGTTGTGGAATGAGGACATGCCAATATCTCTTAAAAAGGCACAAACACCCTTATTAACATTACATCTCGCTTTCTCCATTTGTGGATCAAAAGCAGAAGAACGCAGCCATATTTATCTTTGTGCAATACGGGAAAAAAGTATTTGACAATTTGGAAACATGTCCATGAGCTTCACAAGTCCTTCCTTCATTGCAAATTGCAAAGAAATTCCAGAGACATGGCCTAAACTGTTTCCTCCACAATGAATGATAAGTATATCTGGAGGACGCTCTGTCAGTAAAGTAACACAGAGAGGTACCAAGTCCAGCCACCTCATGCCACGCACACCATGCCAGTGCACTTCCACATGAGGAAATTCGAGATCTGCAGATAAACTGCAGCTTTCTGCATGCACCTTCAACCAATGTATCCATGAATCTCCCAAAATTCAGATAATCTGTTTGAGAGCACGCAAAGCCATGGCTGTGTGGTCTCCTGTCAAGGAGAAGATGGTCTTACTAAATCTCGCCGTTCAGAAGACACGCACTGAATTTTATTGACCAATCCCTAGCTCCGCTCATTTTCATTTGCATGCGTCTCCACCCCAGAATCCCTGTTGGTGATATGCGCTGGCCACAAACTACCGCCATGTCCGCGGACATGTATAGGATCAGAGCGTGACGACGGTACATTAAAGTATTATTCCCCTTTTTCCCCTTTAAGGTGGGCTCTGAAAAGAGACGTTTTTTTTGTTTTTGGCCAGATACCTTACAGACATCTTTAATTTTGTTTATTTTTTTGTATTTTTGTCCTTACTTTACTCCTACAACCATTACAGAAACTTCTCTAAAGCAAGCCTTACGTTCCAAAAGAACATCACATTTCCCAAAGACGATAGGGCAACACCATCTGCTTCAAAATAATCTGCATTACTTGGAACAATGTTTTCGTGGCTGCAGAAAAACATACCAGCGCATAACATAAAAGCAGGCATGCCGCGATTAATGATACACCTCCCAATACTTTGATCTGGACAGAAAAAAAAATTGTTGTCCCATTTTACTCTAGGGAACCAGAAAAAATGACTTTCGCAGTTGGAAAAATGTTCATGAGTGCTTGAACCAACTGTCCCAAATCTGCCAACAAAGTACGTGCAGTCACGTAGCCCAAATGGCAAGCACCGTAGTGCAAAATTACCACATGAGGAGAGGTCATCGTACTTATGTCTGTGCAAACTTGGAGAATTGCCGCAACATTGGCATCAGTCTCAGCGTTCCACACCACCTCCACTCCTCTCACATCGAAATGGTGTGCCACATGCCTACTCTCAGCATAATATTGTAAGCCATGGACAAAAATGTTTCCAAGCACCAAAACCCTGACTCTCTCCACCACTGCCATCTTCAGTGTATGCACCGTCTTTCGACACAAAAGAGTAATGTGAACACCTGATTAGCTGATGCCTACAGTCCCCTTTCCATGCAGGATTTGATGTAGAAACCCGTATGTGACACGCCCTACCTGCGGACAAGCGTTGCCTACGTGTGGCACGTAACTCTTACCCAGTCCTTTCACCCTTTCCACAGCGGTAGCAAATTGAGTCCTTCATTCGACACAACTAAGCAGTCACACAACCATCCGCCAATCACATTTAACATCACTAAATCTAACTCTGTCATCAACATTGCGCACTTCAAAATTACTGTCGATAATTCTGAATGGAAGTCGCATATCATTGCAAAGCACCTACTTCAGAAGCTACTGTGCAAGTGTTGCAAATTTCTACGTACAGCTCCATGCATGCGCACATGCATGAGTATAGAGTACAGGTATGCATATTTTAATCAGAGAACATGTGCAACCCTTATGATTAAATTTAAACAAATTAATGTCACTAAATGTGCATAGGCAAAACATACCAACGCTCCACCTTTTATGTGAAATATGTCCGATTTTTCATTGACAAACCGCATGACTTCTTACTGTCTTCCGCATAACCTATACATACGTTGCAAGCATGCCTATTTAGTGCGAAACTCGATTTTGTATTAGAAAATGTCGGAGGTGTGTACTGTGTACGGCCTACAGTAATGCTACTTGCAATGTAATCGTATAACAAAAGTAAGCGCTCCAGATTGCTGTGGTGACATCTCCCTCTGAGGGTCTCCCGATTTTTCGGCATTGTACTTTTAAATTGCAAGTAGAAAATGTTTTCCCATCTACTACTATGCCCTATTGCTTACAAACCTCTGTCCTATAGATAGTACACCTTGTAAAAAACATGGCATTTTCATAACCTTGAAAATGTTAGCAATTTTGAAGGACTTGCAAGTAACATATTGCAAATACCATGCAAAGGCTGCACAGAGTGAAGTGAAATGCACACATGCACCGGGTTGAAATATGAAAGGAGAATGCTCTGATGAAAGATGCACAATTAATGTGTGCAGTATCAGCACTGCTGTAAACACACAAAGTAATTAATTTTGTTTTTTTGAATCGCAGTGAAGACTACTATCCTGAGAATCAACAGCATCTACACTGCAGACGACATATCCGAAGAAACCTGGTCATTTTGCAAAAAAAGTAAGTACAGTACTACCTTTATATTGTAACTACTCCTCAAAAAGGCTGTGTGGGTTATTTGTTTAATTTGGGAACCAAAGCAAACATTGATTTCTGAACCATTCTACCTACAAATATCCATTTATTGAACAAAGAATAACAGGCAGAATGGCTCACAAATCCCTGTGTGTTTGGAACTCAAATAACATACGTAATCCTTAGAAGATTAGATTTAGAAAAGAAGTTGCTGTTGCAAGTTTATGGCATTTCGTTTATTAATAATGCTTCTCGTCACCACTAGCCCACTTTGTACTCTCATCTGAAGCATATTGTAGTAGCATACAAACAGTAAAATAGCCTTACATTGCAAGAGTCCAATGTACATTCACACACCATGACAACGAGCTTCCCCATCAGACTAATCCACACATGCACACAGCACACATACATTGTACAACAGACAGGTATGCCTTCTTTTTTCAATAGACACCAAAGAATGCCTACCAAAAAGCAACTCTCTAGCAAGGAACGCAGAAGTAGAGCAAATAAAAATAAAAGTGCCCAATCTAAGCATCCATCTGTTGTACAGTTTGTAGAGAATGTTGGAACAAACCAGCTAATGCAGTCGGTTAGCAAAACAAAGGAAGCTTCAACTACCGAAACTTTACCTCTTCCATCAAAATGTGCCAGAAAACACAAAAATGTTGGCAAAAAATCGGCTACCAGTACAGCTAACAATGCTCCTACTAATCCTGAAAGTGTAACAAGAACTCATAGTAAAAAAAGTATTTTTATCAAAAATGTTTCGTCACAGAGTCCTTCAGAATCTACTAAGAAGAGGAGTGAAATCATCCTCACCCCTTAGGACCTACCGTAGAAAGTTAATCCTACAAGCTCTCGTGGTCAGTGCAATCCTTCTCAAAAGGAAGTTGTTTATATTAGTGTTAAATAGGATGAAAGCACTAACACAACTAAGTACCAAACTACAAAAGAAACTCAGCAATAAACGGAATGTGAACAAAAATAATTTCTTAAATGTTTGTGGTGGTGAATGGGGCCACACAACAACCACAGAACCATATTTTAATAAAGAAGCATACAAACAAAATCAAACAAACACAATTGCCATCCATACCAGTGGACGAGGGTATGAGAAAATCAATACTACCACCATGGAACAGGAAACACTGCTTACAAAAGTATCCTCTGAAAACTCAGAATGACCTCTCGATTCAGCAGAACTGTCACGACCCTCGCCCAAAACCCCCTCTGGCAAACCCATTGGCCAGGTGGAGTCAGGACTCGGGCCTCTAGAGCCTGGCATCCTCTTCAAAAGCCCTCTTGGGGCCAGTCCTGGCACCTATGGCACCAGGCTCATACACCATGAAAAACAATGTGGTTGGGAACTACTTTATTGTATTGTCAGCCAACATGGAGGCATCCACATAGCTTGGGTCCTAAGAACCAAGATATGCGGTCTAGTGTTTTGGGTGTGGTAGCCTAGGGACTACTTTACCTGGACTATTTTGTTGGGGCTATTTAAACCACACCCGAGCAAGACAACACGCTTCGCGTTACTTTGCAGCATGCAACGTGACGCTCACCGTGTCCAGCTATTCCCCCTGAACCGCGGAGAAGCAGAACCTGCAAGGAGACAAAAGGAACATCATTAGCAGCAGCATCTTATCTGCAGTCTTCATCTTTAGCCACTCGCAGCTTCTGAGAACAGCTTCCTCGAATCTGCACGCCTCCAGGACAGAACGACCTGAAAGAGGAAGATAGGGGCAACATTAAAGAAAGCAGTAGAGACATTTGCAAGTTACGAACTGCTCAAAAGGCTTACCTGATTGGTTGCCCCTCGGCTGACGCCTCTCCGGACATTACACTCGTGCTGAAGAACACCGCGACCTACAAGGAAGGAAAACACAGGTTAGCAAAGGCAAGACTTTGCAGCGCTGCGCGTAGCGCTTACTCACCGCATCATAGCGCTCTTAATGCGCCATCATTTACCAGCGGGGCTCAACCAAGCCAATTCGCCACGCTGAAGCTCTGCATACCTAAGGGAGAAAAAGAGACATTTTAAACAAAGAAAAGCATGCAGGATAGCAACAATACTAAAGAACAACAATAAGTCCTACCTGAACAATATCAAACGGGCCGGTGTCAGTGAAGTAACTGGACCGCACACCCCCACGAAAGACAACGCGCCCCTGCAAAGAAGGCAGGACGGAGAGCACGCCTAAGTCTACCACAAGGCATAACCTTCCCCGCAGACCACATCTGGGCAAAGCTGAGAAGTATACCAGCGAGTAACCCGGCTGGGTGGCGTCCCTGTGGATACCAGGTGAGAGTAACAGAACGCGAAGCCTACCACAACAAATCCACCTGGGCGCCATGGAGACATCAGAAATGGACCAATTGGCCCAATTACTAGGAGAGGTTCGTGCTGAGCTTAATTCTGCCCGACAAGAGACTAATGCCCTCCGGAGAGACCTAATAGTGACCCAAGAACGCACTGAAGAGATTAGCAGGCAAAACTTGCAATCACAGGCAGGACAGATGCCTCTACCTAGAAGCAATCCAATGATGCAAAACCCCACCATACCATCCACTACCTCCACTCCAGTACAGATCACGTTACCTGGAATAGTTCCCCTGGCACCACCAGAAAGGTTCTCGGGCGACCCATGGAAGTATGCGGCATTCATCAATCAGTGTCGCCTTCATTTTCTCTGTAGGCCTGGAGCATTTCCAAATGACCAAGCTCAGGTAGCTTTTGTCTTATCATACCTGAGTGGCAGTGCAGCAGATTGGTCGGTGCCATTGGTGACCCATGACGATCCTCTATTACAGGACTTTGGGGGGTTCCAGAGAGAAATGGAAAATCATTTTGCTCACCATACCCAGGAACAAGCAGTAGACAATGAACTCTTATCCCTCCGACAGGGGAATCAGGACTTGTTAACGTACATTGCTACCTTCAACAGACTGGTTGCCGAAGCTAGGTGGCCAGAAAACAAAAGAACCATGTTATTCCATCGAGGCTTATGAGGCAAATTAAAGGACGTCTTAGCCCAGGTGGTTGATCGCCCAGAGACTGTGCCGAATTCATAAATCTGGTCGTGCACCTAGACCACCGGTTGCAGGACCGAAAAGCTGACCGGTCTAAGACGGACCCTCGGACCGTGTATGTTCAACCAAGGGAAAACACATCCCGTGTACCTGAGAATGCTGTAGAACCCATGCATATTGGAGGGATACGGCCTCCATTAACAAAACAAGAGCGGGACAAAAGAAGACAACAACAACTTTCTTTGGATTGTGGGAAACCAGGACATTTCCTGAAAGACTGTCCAGTAAAACCCCCAAGAAGAACAGTCAGGGTACAGAGAAGGATGAAGCTAAGGAATCGGAAAACTACCAAGCTCGACAAATGTAGAGGTCAGTTTGTCGAGTGAGAAGAAAGAGTTGCTGACTTCGCACTTTGCAATAGCAGTGATCTTAATCAACCACCAACGGTCGTCAAGAATGCATGCCGTTGAAGCATACATCGACAGCGGAGCAGTTGGAAATTATATTGATCAAGAACTGGCAGCAGAGATGGGGCTTCCTTTGTGTTCTAAGCCAACTATGGACAAGGTAACCACAGTGGATGGGACAGAAATCGCTTCTGGACCAGTAACCCAGTGCACAGCCAGGGTAATCTTGCTGTGCCAGGACGGACATCGGGAGTCTATTTTGTTTGATCTCATCAGGGCACCTCAGTTCAGGCCATGGTTGGTTGCTCACAACCATTTGATAGACTGGTGGGCATGAAAATGTACCTTCTCCGATGACTGCTCCCCTGCCTGCTATTATCAAGAGGAAAACCCTGACGTCTGTATCCCCATGACTCCCGGAGCGACAGTATCAACCCTGGGAGTAAGTAATACCTTGCCAAGTGAATACCATGATTTCCAGGATGTATTCCGAAAGGACCAAGCCAATACATTGCCGCTGCATAGGCCCTATGATTGTCAGATCGACCTTGTTCCTGGTGCACAAATCCCTTACGGCAGGATCTACGCTCTCACAGAACCAGAAAACCTTAATTTGAAATCCTATTTAGACCAGTACCTTGCAAACGGATTTATCCGTCCTTCCAAGTCCCCCGCAGCCAGTCCTTTGTTCTTCGTACCGAAAAAGGAAGGGGACTTGAGAACCTGTATTGACTATCGCGCATTGAACCAGATCACCGTGAAGAACCGCTACCCCTTGCCACTTATCCCTGAGATGCTAGACCAAGTTAAAGATGCCCAGAATTATACTAAATTGGACCTTCGAGGAGCGTACCACCTGGTCCGAGTCAGAAACGGAGATGAATGGAAAACCACCTTCCGTACTAAGTACGGCTTGTTTCAATATCATGTCATGCCCTTCGTGTTATGCAACGCTCCTGCGCCATTCCAATATTTCACGAATGAAGTCTTGAGGGAGTTGATTGATGTGTGCGCCTTAGTGTGCATAGACAACATCTTAGTATACTCAGCCTCGAAACAAGATCATGTCAGGCACGTTTGTTCAGTCCTCACCAAGCTCCATCAACATCGCTTGTTTGCAAAGCTTGAAAAATGCTTTTTTCACGTTACCGAAGTAGACTTTCTTGGTTTTATCCTTACTCCAGGAGGCATCAGAATGGACGTGCACAAGGTAGATGCCATTCTGAAATGGCCTTCACTGACGTCTCTGAAAGGGGTACAAAGCATGCTGGGCTTTGCGAACTTCTACCGCCGGTTCATCCCAGATTTCTCTCAGGTTGTGCACCCAATCACAGTACTGTTACGAAAAAACAATAACAAGTTTGCTTGGACCGAAGAAGCAGAAGAAGCCTTTCAGGAACTTAAACAAAGGTTTACCTCCGCTCCAATCCTGCGACATCCTCGTCCAGACTTCCTTTATGTCGTTGAAACTGATGCGTCTAGTCTCGCAATGGGGGCTGTCCTTTCACAGAGAGACCCGGAAATCGGCCAACTACATCCTGTGGCCTTCTGGTCAAAAAAGTTCTCACCTCCAGAGATTAATTATGCCATCACGGACAAGGAACTCATGGCTATTAAATCCGCCTTTAAAGCCTGGAGGCACTACCTTCTGGGGCCCAGACACACCGTTAGTCATCACAGACCACCGAAACCTGCAATATCTTAAAACAGCCAAAGCCCAGTCCTCGCACAAATTACGGTGGGCCCTTTTCTTCGCCGAATATGATTACATAATCACGTTTTGACCAGAGGTCAGAAACGGAAAGGTGGATGCCTTATCTCGCATGGGCATAGATGAAATGGTATATACAACTCCAGATCCAGTGCCTATTATACCTGAAGACAAACTCTTGGGTATCACGACAGCCTTATCACAAGCAGAACTATGAAAAGAAATTCAACGGGCAATGAATCCTGATGTTTTCCTCGCATGGCAAACTCAAGGAGAACAATATACCATCAAGGACCATCTACCCTTTTTTAGGGATCTCCTATATGTACCAAAGAAGGAATTACAACAGCATATTATTTCAAATTGTCATGATTCACCGATTGAAGGGCATCCTGGAATCGCCAAAACCCTAGCTAAGGTGAAAGAGAAATGTTGGTGGCCTACCTGGCGTAAGGACATCATTCAGTATATTCAGTCCTATGGTGTCTGCGCACAAAATAAATCACAGAAACAAAAACCATCTGGTCTCCTACAACCATTGGACATTCCTCCAGTTCCATGGCACACTCTTTCCCTTGACTTCATCACTGATCTACCTCGCAGCCAAAGGTTCAACACCATCCTTGTAGTTGTGGACTTATTCTCGAAAATGGCACATTTTATTCCTCTCCAAGGCCTTCCAGACGCAGCCACTTTAGCAAAAGTATTCCTAGAGGGCGTTGTTAAGCTACATGGCTTCCCTTCAGTTCTGGTCTCTGATCGAGGCAGCCAGTTTATTTCTAACTTCTGGAAGAAATGTTGTGCTATGGCGCAGATCGACGTTCGGCTATCTACCAGTCACCATCCCCAAACAGACGGCCAAACCGAGAGAACCAATCAGACGCTCGAGCAATATTTACGGTGCATGCAGCACCACGAACAAAGGAATTGGAAAGACTTACTGTGGATAGCCGAATATGCATATAAGAATTCCTTGCATTCAAGCACGTGAGAAACGCCCTTCTATACCCTTTATGGCAGACATCCACGTACCTCTGAACTAGACCTTCCAGCCAGCTTGGAAATACCAGCGGTAAAGACTCTACACACAACCATTACTCAGGCTTTCAAAAAGGCAAAGGAACATCTTATTCATGCCAAAGAAAAACAAAAGAGATTCGCCGACCAACACCGGAAAAAGGCCCCTGATTATCAAGTAGCAGACAAAGTTTGGTTAGCCGCTAAATTCGTACCCATCAAGGGAACCCGGACCTTCCATCCCAGATACTTAGGACCCTATACCATTAAGGCAATTATCAACCTAGTAGCCGTGAAACTGGATTTACCACCTAATCTACAAATCCACCCGGTATTTCATGTGTCCCTCTTGAAACCAATGCAACCCGGCACTCGGATTGGGACACCACCTAAGCCCATACTTGTTGACGGAGAACCAGAATTGGAAGTCAAGGATATCTTGGACTCTAATACTCTAGATCCAAGCTATATTATATCATCGATTGGAAAGGATTTGGACCACAAGATAGATCCTGGGAGCCCAGTGAGAACATCCACGCACCGTGTCTAATCAGGAAATTCCATCAGAACTTCCCAACTAAACCTGGGCCAGACAGAAGGAACACCGTGAGAGGGGCCTTAGGGGGGAGTGCTGTCACGGCCCTCGCTCAAAACCCCCTCTGTCAAACCCATTGGCCTGTGGAGTCAGGACTCGGGCCTCTAGAGCCTGGCATCCTCTTCAAAAGCCCTCTTGAGGCCAGTCCTGGTGCCTATGGCGTCAGGCTCATACACCATGAAAAACAATGTGCTTGGGAACTACTTTATTGTATTGTCAGCCAACATGGAGGCATCCACATAGCTTGGTTCCTAAGAACCAAGCTATGCGGTCTAGTGTTTTGGGTGTGGTAGCCTAGGGACTACTTTACCTGGACTATTTTGTTGGGGCTATTTTAACCACACCCGAGCAAGACAACACGCTTCGCGTTACTTTGCAGCTTGCAACGTGACGCTCACCGTGTCCAGCTATTCCCCCCAGACCTCGAAGAAGCAGAACCTGCAAGGAGACAAAAGGAACATCATTAGCAGCTGCTTCTTACCTTCAGTCTTCATCTTTAGCCACTCACAAATCCTGAGAACAGCTTCCTCGAATCTGCACTCCTCCCGGACAGAATGACCTGAAAGAGGAAGATAGAGGCAACATTAAAGAAAGCAGTAGAGACATTTGAAAATTAGGAACTGCTCAAAAGGCTTACCTGGCTGGTCGCCTCTCGGCTGGCGCCACTCCGGACATTCCACTCGTGCTGAAGAACACCGCGACCTACAAGGAAGGAAAACACAGGTTAGCAAAGGCAAGTCTTGCAGCATTGCGCATAGCGCTTACTCACCGCATCATGGCGCTCTTAATGCACCATAATTTACAAGCGGGGCTCAACCAAGCCAATTCGCCACGCTGAAGCTCCGCATACCTAAGGGAGAAAAAGAGACATTTTAAACAAAGAAAGGCATGCAGGATAGCAACAATACTAAAGACAGCAATAAGACCTACCGGAACAATATCAAACGGGCCGGCGTCAGTGAAGTAACTGGACCGCACACGCCCACGAAAGACAACGCGCCCCTGCAAAGAAGGCAGGATGGAGAGCACGCCTAACTCTACCACAAGGCAGAACCTTCCCCGCAGACCACATCTGGGCAAAGCTGAGAAGTATACCAGTGAGTAACCCGGCTGGGTGGCATCCCTGTGGATACCAGGTGAGTGTAACAAGAACCACGCCGTCCAGTATACAAATGGCCGTGCACATCAATGTGTGCCATTCCAAACAAAGCTTTCAAATCTTTATGTCAGTTCCTCAATCAGTATGTAACAGGTAAAGACAAAAGTAAAATGAAAGTGCTGCAAAATATGCATATTTGTCCAGTGCTCAAATACACAGGACTACAAGGACATTCATTAGCCTGCATTTCTGGGCCTATTTGCAAAAGCACCTTCCATGATATCAAAAGGATATCAATACATCATTCGAATATAAGAAATCTACTGTAAAACATATACTATGCAAAAAGTCCAGCTTCAGAATTAGGCAATTTAAATAACACTCTTATGCATGGTACACCCAAATGCTTACAAGAAGAAATTGACCGTATTCAGAGAAAGAATTTTGGAAGTGAAAGCCACTAACAAAATGCAATAGTTTTAGAACATAGTAGCAGCAATTCTGCACATAGCAACCTTCCATTACACACATACAGAAAAGAAATAGTAAAATTTAAAAGGTCATCGGTTGAAGTACCAAACCATGTGTGTGTGTGTTGCCGCAGAACATTTTACAAAAGGAACACAAAAAATGTAGACATAGCATACAAAATAGAAGACAATGAAGATTCTAAATGGTTTGAATTAGCGCTCTACCTATTCGCTGAAAACAAATATGAACTAACTGAACGCATAATATGTTGCAGTTACTGTACTAGAAAATTAGACAACAACCACACTCCTTCATGTGCTATTACAAATAATTTGGAATTGTTCCCACTACCAAAACCTCAATTTGTATGAGAGCATAATAATTCAAACAGTTCACCCAATTCAAGCAATTATACGCCTTCATCCAAAAACAGCAAAATTACGTTACTCTGAATTGGTGAAGGACATTTGTGGCAAAGTAGTTTATTTGCCATTAGATCTAACAGAAAATGTACACACTCTAAGAGTTCAACGTTCAATAGAGCATTCTTTAGTAGTCTTGATAAATGGTGTACCAACAAAGGACACAAAAATGTGGCAACAACTGGTGGACTTACATAAAGTTAGACAAGCATTGCAATATCTAAAAGACAATAACGAGTACTACAAGGACATAAATATTGATGAAAGCTTAAGGGAAACAACTGAAATAATTCAAGAGCCATCAGAAACTGGACAATTCGAACTTCTGGATCCTGCTAGAGTATCCACTCTTTTGGACCATTACACCATTCATCCATTGCATTCCAATGAAAGCATAGATGATGCACTAGAAACTTACCAAATGCGACAAACCAAAGGGTCACCAATGAGTATATGGGAAAAAAGTATAGAAGCACATGCTTTTCCACTGCTATTTCCTACTGGCAAAGGTGGAAGATACGATCATAGACCCACTCAGATTGGGGCCTCAGAATACTGCTCATTACGAATGTATTCGCAAGATCCCAGATTTAGACAAAATGTGGAATACATATTCCACCCACTCTATGAAAGTGAATTAGCAACACTATGTTACGGAGTTGCACACATTTTGAAATCTGGAATCCACTTTCAAAATATGTCAGCTGCGCAGTTAATACAAAAAGTAAAGGAAAAAGAGGAAAAAGATGAGGTTTTACAATCAAGTATAACAAATTTGTTTGCAAACATGCGTGGTACAAAGGACAACTGGATCCGACGGCACGGACACGTGCGTTGTATGATCAGAAACCTTGGACCACCGACTTGGTTTGTTACGCTAAGTTGTGCAGAATATGCATGGGAAGATTTTCATGAGTTCCTATGCATAGCAAACAGCAACAAAAACAACATAGATATATTAACACCTGGAGAACTTTGCTCTCTAGATCCAGTTATAGTGTCAAGATATTGCCATCATCGTTTCATTGCCATGCTACACTTTATTTGCAATAAAACTGTTCCTCCCATTGGAGAAGTGCAACACTTCTTTTGGAGAAAAGAATATCAAGCGAGAGGAGCATCACATATTCACATGCTGTTATGGATCAAAGGTGCACCAAAATTTGGTCACGACAGTGATAGCACTATTTTGCAGTTTATCCAAAAATATGTCACTTGTGAAATCCCTTCACAACAGACACATATTGAGCTGCATGGGCAGATTTTACAATTTCAAAGACACAAATGTGGCAAATATTGTCGCCGCAAATACAAAAAGAAAGGTAAATACTACACCAAATGCCGCTTTGGTTTGCCTACACCAGTTACAGAAACAGGTGAAGTAAATAACTTCATGTCTTCAGTTCGACATAGTATTAAAGGTAAATCACCTAAGAACACGTATTCCATAAAAAGAAGGGAAGAATCAAAATATATCAATGATTACAATGCAATCATTGCCATCTTATGGAATGCAAACATAGATGTTCAGTACATTGCAGGCAATTCAACTGCTGTTGCACGATATGTTACAGCCTACTTAACAAAAGCAGAAAAAACAGAGCTTCAAGACCTCTGGGATGACCTAGCATCAGATAAAACATTATCACAGAAATTGTACAGCCTAGGCATAAAAATGTTCTCTCATATAGAATGTGGCGCCTATGAAGCCGCAGATCGTTTAACTGGTACTGCTTTGTATGGAAAATCAGACAACATAGTATGGCTAAGTCTTGGTCCTGCAAAATCTAGAAAAAGAGTGCTAAAATCATATGAGGACATAGAAACAATTGCCAGAGATGATCCCAACAGCCAAGACATTCTATAAAACAATTTACTGGACACATACTATCCGAACAGGAGTAGCACTCTGGAAAGCATGTGTCTATACCACATAGCTCAAACCTTTGCATACAAAAATAATGTAAAACCTGATGAAAGCAAACGTAGATATAGAGTGACCGATTGTGAAGGGAGCTTAGTGAAACTTACCAAACGAAGCTTAATTAATCATGTAAAATTGTCATTAAAAACTCATCAACAGAAAGAACTATATTACATGTCTCTGTTACAACTTTTCAAACCATGGAGAAAAGAGGAAGACATACTAGAAAACTATGACGGCTATGAAGATGCTTTCAAAGCAAATGAAAGCTCTATCACCGATGTGAACTTTACGCAGTACAAAACAATGTTACACAATGAGCAGCAACAGGAAGAAGAACTTCAGGCCCAACTAGATAAGGACTCTTCCGACAGTAGTCAACCTTCTGTAACAGGAAGTCAAGAACCACTAGCACAACCACTAATACCAAATGAGGCTGAAGTAGCTATGGCAGAAGTAGAAAACACCATGTATCAGTATCAAGAAGATACAGAAGACTTAAATGTACAACAAGCAAAACTTAACAAAGATCAGCACACCATTTTTGAAGACGTAACAAAACAAATTCTACATGGTGTACAACACGAAAATAAAGAATGTACCTGCCAAAATTTCAAACCTATACTGCTGTACGTGAGTGGTAAAGCTGGATCAGGGAAAACATTCTTAATCAAAATCATCAGCAAGTTCCTTCAGCAATTGACAAACAACAAACTGTCAGCTGTTGTAACGGCCCCCACAGGTTTAGCTGCCTACAACAAAGGCGGTGTCACTTTACACCGATTACTACTGATTCCAGTAGAGCATAAAAATAAATTAGACTATTACAAACTTTCTGCAGAAGCTGCAATGGAATTACGCAGAGTATTAAAACAAATGAAAATGCTACTAATAGATGAAGTTAGCATGGTCTCCAACCTAATGCTGGCTTTGATGCACCTCAGATTGCAAGAAGTACTTAAAAGTAACAACGAAGAACTCTTTGAAGGGAAACACATTATCGTTTTCGGAAATCTTCTACAATTGACACCAGTGAAAGGTGAACCTATTTTTAAAACCTTAGGCGACAAACTCTGATGGAAAACTGCTGGTAGCATAGGTAATGTCAACCTTTGGCAACATTTCCAATACAGAGAATTAACTGAGAACATGTGTCAATCTGCAGATCTCACTTATGCCAACATCTTAAAAAGTATTAGAGTTGGTGTACTATCGCAAGAAGCACAGGTTCTACTGAAAAACCGGCACATTCATGCACTTTAGGTGATAATGCATGTGCAACTGATGTTATGGAACAAATAGCTCACAAAAATGTCAATTGTATGGCCTTAATGCCAACTCTTGCAAGCTGTTTCAAATTCAATGAAACAATGTTAAATAAAGAAATGCAACCAATAATGGAAATTAGCGCCACAGACAAACTAGATGTACATTGTAGAACAGTTCCCATGTGTGAGCAAGCCACAACAAGACTAAATAGTTTAGAAAATTCAATTTCCAACACAGCTGGGTTGGAAAAAATATTAAAATTATCCTTAAATTGTAGAGTAATGCTTAAACGTAACCTTGACATCGAGCAAGGGCTAGTTAATGGAGCACTAGGTACAGTTGTTGGCTTTTAATCATACCCATGTGACAGCAACATTCAGTTTGTCAATATTCGCTTTCATAAAGTTTCAGAAGTTAAAAGGATAGGACGCTCAATTGCTCAATTTCTTCTCTTCAAAGACATGTATGTACGTAGAGAGCAATTTTCTCTAACTCTTGCATATGCAGTTACCATTCATAAATCCCAAGGTCTTACCCTAGACAAAGCATTGATAGATATAGGAAACACAGTCTTTAAGGGAGGCATGAGCTACATAGCATTATCACGCTTACGTACACTTGACAGTCTATTGCTAATGAACTTTGATGCAAGTAAAGTCAAAGCTGATATTCCTTGCATTCTAGAATACAGTAGACTGCGTTCACTGTACACCCCTCATCTGAAACAATATCCTGTTACAGATAAAGTAAAACGTGGTAAAAGAAAACTAAATGAAACAGAAATGCAACATAATCCAACAGCAAATTCCTCAAAGAAAAGAAAAGAAGCTAAAGTTTCAGCAATTGCCCCAAACAAAGAAGAACCTATTAGGGAATGTAAACCAGGGACGTTGTCAAAGAAGGAACAGAAATTGCAAAAAATGCACTCAAATACAGAATTAGCTGGTCCATTCAAATTTGCAAATGAAAGTGGGGTAAGTTGCTATGCAAATGTGACAATGAATATTCTATTTCAATTGCCACCAATTGTTAACAATATTTACTTGCACAGTACAGACCAATTGTGTTTGCAAATGTTAGTGCTTCATAGAAATGCAACAAGCAATTCTGACAACACATACAGTGTTCATGGAATACGGCAGGAATTAGACAACTGTGCTGGAATGGTGAGATTCAGTCTGAACTCACAAGAAGATCCACAAGAATGTCTAATGTACTTAGTATTAGTATTGGAAAACAAAAGCATACCTGTAAATGAAATCTTCCAGATTTCGTACATGTGGAAACATACATGCACTCTCTGTAGCAATGTGATACAAGAAGAAATCCCAAATGAGTGATTTGTGTATGTTTCCATACCAAATTGTGAAAGCATTCCATTTCAGCAACTTGTACAGAATGCAAACCATGGCAGATTATGTACTATTTGCAATTCAGACAATCGCTCCACCTTACTGATACAATCACATAGTGCCTACATAATACTTATGCTTCCACATTATAATGCAGATGGTACCAACAACAACTGCAAACTGACTGGATTCACACACGGTCAAGTGTCACTTGGAAAGAAAACCTTTACAACAATATGTATAATCTACCATGCAGGAACTACAACCAATGAAGGTCACTACACTGCATACATTAAAAAGAAATGTGGATGGTTCAAATGTAATGATAGCACCATTACTCTAAAGCAAAGATTGCCAGATAATCTTACAAATGCGTATTTAATCTTCTTAAAGCCAAAATTAAACAAATAATCTGTACTTCAAGATTGCCAAAAAATTATGCGAAAGACGACAAACAGTTAGAATACGCCAATAGGTATCTAACTGCCCAAGAGGATATAACAATGACACAAATAAATGGATATCACAGATTTGTCGGAACAAATGCACAGTTAGAATATGCCTACAGGTATGTAACTGTTGTTAAAAATCGGAAGGAAGGCAACAAACATAACATTAATCATAAAGATGAAGGAAACAGTATATAACAACGACACAAATAAATGAATATCACAGATCTGTAGGAACAAATGCACAGTTACGATACGCCTACGGGTATGTAACTGTTGTTAAAAATCGGCAGGAAGGCAACAAACATAACATCAATCAGAAAGAAGAAGGAAACAGGATATAACAACGACACAAATAAATGAATATCACAGATCTGTAGGAACAAATGCACAGTTACAATACGCCTACAGGTATGTAACTGTTGTCAAAAATCGGCAGGAAGGCAACAAACATAACATTAATCAGAAAGAAGAAGGAAACAGGATATAACAACGACACAAATAAATGAATATCACAGATCTGTAGGAACAAATGCACAGTTAGAATATGCCTACAGGTATCTAACTGTTGTTAAAAATTGGCAGGAAGGCAACAAACATAACATTAATCAGAAAGATGAAGGACACACTCAAAGGAAACAAGGAAGTAGTTAGTACCATAGCAAATGAAGGTTTTTTTTTATCCGACAAGGATGTTTCTTCTCCAGAACAAAGGTTTAGAAACGGAAACACAGAAACTGAGCACAATGCACAGTAGACTGGTTTGTAAACTAAATATGAGGGTAAAATAAAAAAGGTAAACTGTCTTTTATGCAATGTAGTAAGTTTTCATAAAATGCAAAGACTAACATACCTTTTTCTTTTATCACAGACATTAAAAAAGGGATACTTTTGCGAAGTACGAAAGGCATTTAAAAAATATAAGTGGATTCTGAACAAAGTAAGGAGTAAGTATATTGGCAGTCATTTTCTACACATGCAAATCTACACGTCTAATCTATGGTAGTAATATGCTGCAGTGGCTGTAGCCTGGCCCTTGCCTCTTCGGTGTGTAACCTACGACCTACACCTACGACCAAGGTACAAAGAGTATAGTTCCTAGCCACAACCATTGCTGCATATCAAAACCATTGTCCTTGTAAATTAGCTACTTATAGATTTACTTTAGGGACCATCGTCTGCAGCCATGCCGCCAAGACATTAGAGCGTGCGTACAACTAGCGCATTACACCACACCCATATTCACTTATAACTTCACTGCTTATGACTTCAGTCTTGGGTGCATGGACTCTGGGTCCTGGCCAGAAACACCACAGCATATCGGAACCATTGTGCCTTGTCATTTCACTATGTACAAAGTTGGTTTTGGGAGCATGGCCTTAGGCCATGCTCCCAAAATGCTACTCCCTCCGCACAACCATCTTAATGATGTTGCATAGTACAAGTGTACCAATAGCTGTGATATGGTGCAGTAGTTTATAGCCACAAGCTACAGACGTGAGTTTAAGGCCATAGAATTATCAATGTATGGGTGTACACTATATAAAATGCACAGTTGCTTACAACTGCAGTGCTTATTACTTTGTTCAAATACTCTGCATCCTGGCCACTACTACCACACCATATCACACCCATTGTGCCTTGTAAGTACACTACATATAACTGTTCTGTTTGGTGCATGGCCTGTGGCCATGCACTCATGACTGCAGACCCTCCACACAGCCACCTGACTGATGTTGAATACTAGGGGTGTCTCTGTAGCTCTGAAATGCTGCACTGTTTGTGGGCAGGGCCTAAAATCTTAGGTGTATGTCCATACATTTCAATATATGGTTGTGAAGTGGCTTATAACTCCAGTGCTTACAAGTTTCCTTTTGGGTGCATGATTGGGTGTATGGCAAACAGCTTGCAACCATGCACCCAAAAGTACACATCTTGGCCAAAACCACTGCACTAGATAAAACCCATGCGGACTTGTAAGTGAAGAGGTTATAGCTTTCTTGTTGGGTGCATGGCCTTCGGCCATGCTTCCAAGACTGCACACACTCCCCACAACCAGACAATCGATACGCATTACTATGGGTGTATCCATGGGTGTGACATGCTGCAGTGTTTGTGGCCAGGGCCTAGAGTTTTGGAAGTAAGGCCTTCAGCCTTCGGCCGACAGCCAGGCATCCAAGACTCTAGGCCCTGGCCACAACCACCGTAGCATGTGACACCCATGGAAGCGTACTAATGCATACAATACCCATAGGAAAAAGTAATGCAATTACAGCATGTTGGCAATTTCAATGTTCCCTAACACCACACATGTCCTTACAACAGTTCAAAGTTCCCTGTGCACTGCACGGACTGAAATACTGCCCTTATTGGACCCCTCATTTTCTGTGCGTACAAGGTAGCCATAGAAAATACAACATGAAGAGGTTATAACTTTGTTATTGGGTGCATGGCCTTCGATCATGCACCCAAGAGTTCAGGGTCTCCCCACAACCACCTCAGTGATGTGTGGTAGTGTTTTTTATCTATAGGTGTGGTATCCTTCACTGCTTCTGGCCAGAGGCTTCACTCCTAGCTGTATGTCCATAGATATTACATGGGATGGGTGTGCAGTGGCTTGCACGTCCAGTACTTATAACTTTGTTCTTGGGTGCATGGCCTTTGGCCATGCACCCAAGACTGCACACACTCCCCACAACTTGGGCAATCGATATGCAATACTATGGGTGTATCCATGGGTGTGACATGCTGCGGTGGTCGTGGCCAGAGCCTACAGTCTGGGAAATAAGGCCTTCGTCCTTCGGCCGACGGCCATGCATCCAAGACTCTAGGCCCTGGCACAACCACTGTAGCATGTGACACCCATGGCGGTGTACTATTGAATATAATAATACCCATAGGAAAAAGTAATGCAATTATCGCATGTTGTCAATTTCAATGTTCACTATAACTACGCGTGACCTTACAACAGTTACAAGTTTCCTGTGCACTGCATGGACTGAAATGCTACCGTTATTACACCCCTCATTTTCTGTGCGTACAAGGTGGCCATAGAAAATACATCATGAAGACCGACTCCCAGAACAAATGCATTGATCACCCATGTCTTACTGTCTGAACCTGTCCCAATGCTCTGTGACACAGCAAAAGTTTTATAAATATAGCATGTGTACGCTGGTTGTTGCTCCGCTATCGGTGGATCCAAGATGTCGGCGTAGCCAAACAATCTGACGCACAACAGGTCTCGCAGCAGCCAATCGGCAGAGACGTTGCGTGTCCGCGGTCATGACGCCAGCCCCTTAGCCAATCGGTATCTTGTCCGTGGACCGAACAGGGAAGTGTGACCGCGAAGCGGACATAGATATCACTAATTTTTTCAGACCTACTTTTTGGTTATTTTAATGAAAAGTACTGCACGGAAGTTCACCAAATTTACAAAAGCACGCTTTCTGGACCAAGCCACTGTACCTGCCACAAATTTCATGAAAATCCGTCCAGCAGTTTGACCTGTAGCCGTGCGCAAAGTTTTTCACCCATTCATTCTATGGGGAAAAAGACGTTTTGGGGCCCCCTATAACTTTTGCCCCCCTGAACCAAACGTCTCCAAACTTTGCAAAACAATTCAGAGTGGCCCATATACTTTTTTTGAAAAGTTTGGTGACGATTCGTCCCGGGGGAGCAGCGTTATAGGCCGCCCAAAAAGTGCTCTTCCTATGGAAACAGCAACTTAACCATAACTACATAGTGGCCGTGTGATATATATATATCTATAGTGATGTGGCTATTAGTACCAATTCCATAGGATACCTGGTGTACTCCTCTGCCCGATTTTTGCCAGGTTTCTTCTCCACTTTAATGGAACCTTTTATTACAGTCTTGGCTCAGCCTGGCGCTGTCATGTCCCGGCCCTGGAAAGTATGGCATCGATGGGCTTCTGCTTATCGTATGTCTTGATTGCCATTCAGAAGCATCAGGAGCAGTCTAACCTTCCACCAAGATGGCCGCCGCCTCACAGCGTTTTTATAACAACGCACAGAAGTTTGGTACCTCTTGGCGTTCTGTTACCTCTTACCGTTCGCCGCCCTTCCAGTAGCGAGTTTTCACCTTCCTTCCTCGCCGCTGCTTTTGTTCGCCGCTACTCTCTCTCTCATTACTCCTCGTCCTCCGCTCTGAGAACTGCTGCCTCTCTCTTCCAGCGCTTCTCCTAGCTGCTCTCCCGCTCTTCCGGTTTACCGGCTTTCGGATCTACTCATCCAGCTGAGTCTCTACCCTTCTCACGGCACACTTCCGGCTTTACCGTGAGCTTCCTCCTGTTCCTGTGCTCCTGCACGCTCTGCAGCCATTCTGGCATTCTCATTCTAGCATCCTTTTCCTCACTCATTCATTCTTTCCTCACCTTCGTTTCTACTTACCTATATTATACTCACGGTTCCATCCATCTGACACATTAAACAAATTCAAGGCTGCCCCAGCACTCCTCCGCCTGCCTCTCGAGGGACCTACCTTATTCAAAACGGAATCGTCCTCCAGAGCTGACAGAGTCTATCAAGTTTTTTTGGTGCCGATGAAGCTTTTCCCCTGAATCTGAGGCGGGCTTTCTGGGGGTCCCTTTTGGTTAGGAACTTGTTTCCTGCAAAGGTGGCCTCCAGCGGAGCCCGTCCTTACCTGCACGATAAGAGGGTAAAGGTAAAGAAGAAGACCAAGAAGGCAACTTCCTGGAGGAGAGAGACCTCACAGACACGGAACACTTCATCTGAAGAGTCAGGTGAGGAGGGGTCACGGGATAGTTCCATAGGCAATCTCAGCCACGACAGTATACAACGCCCACAATCCCCTATGGCTTCTCTGGAACAATACCAGGAACTGGTGGCAGCCATTCAAGGTCTAACAGTACAGATGCAGAATATGCAGGCAGAGAACACTATTTTGAGACAGCAGGTGGCCGCGCGCAGTGCGGAGAGAAGTGATCTACCTCCCATGCCATTGTCTTTTGGCAAGTATGACAGGAATCCCAGGTCTTGGAAGGAATTTATGGATGCCTGTAGGGTATATTTCACATTCAGACCGAAGGCCTTTGAGGCCGATAAAGCTAAGGTGGGATTCCTAATTTGCAATATGGTAGGAAATGCGTTGGCCTGGGCCACTCAGTTGGTTACTAATAATGACCCTGCATTACTGAATTTCGACCAGTTCTCACAGCAATTCCAATCAAGATTTGACTGGCCTGAGGTGGTTTTTGCATTTTACAAAGCCATGCTCGATGTCAGACAAGGGGGTTCTGACGTTCAAACCTATGTCTCTAAATTTCAGAAGTTGGTTACCAATTCTGGTTGGCCAGATTAGGCACAACAGACCATCTTTAGAAGGGGACTTCATGAAGATCTCAAGGATGAGTTGGCATGAGTACCCCGACCTGGTTCATTTCAGGAACTAGTAATCCTGACTTTACAAATTGAATTCTGTCTAAATGAGAGACGTATGGAGAAGAAACGGCAAAGAGGATACTCTCCCTTGCATGACCCACCTCCTTCGTCTAAGGAAGTAGTCAAGACAGAACTTACATCTAAAGAGCGTATGCAGATTGGTTCAGTTCGGGGCCCCCTCACTCCCGAAGAAAGAAGGAGAGGTGAGAGTTAGGACTCTGTATGTATTGTGGGTATTCTAAACACCTGCTTCGCAATTGTCCGGCAGTGCCTCCCAGGAAGAAGGGAAACGCTTCCCCCCCGAGTCCGTGCAGGGACGACATCGGGGGAGGTAACCGAAAACCCTGTAACTACACTCAAGCAACAGGATTAACAGATGATTCCCGATTGATGGTATTCCTAGTCCAGCTACAGTTGACATCCAAGAAGTTTGTGGAAGTCTTGGCCATGCTAGATAGTGGAGCTGCAAGGAATTTTGTGGATGGAGCCTGGGCAAGGGAACAGGGAGTACCTGTTCAGAACAAACATTGAGCCATTCCGGTGGAGGGAGTAGACGGCTCTCATCTCACGTCTGGTCCCATTGTGTAGGAGACAGAACCTATACCAGTGCTGATGGGAAAGCACCAAGAGTTGGTTAGATTTGATGTCATCAGAGCTGCTCACTTCCCCATAATCCTGGGGATAGCCTGACTAAGGAGACATAATCCTCGCATACCTCAACACCTTAAGCTTTGATTCTGGGTATTGTCAAGAGAATTGCTTCAGACAATCTTCACAAGAAGAACAGGTGGGACAGGACAGAACGCTACTATCCAAGGTGGTATCGAGTATTTCACTAGTCTATCAATCCTTTGCAATCATTTGTCAATCCCAATCTTCCGGGGGAGCCTCATTATTCTTCATTCTCGGAACTGAGGCCTTGCATCGACTATAGAGGTCTCAATAGGATTACCCTTTGGGACTGGTATCCCATGCCGTTGATCAGGGATATCCTAGAGGCAGTGCAAGGTTCTACCATTTTCACTAAGTTAGACCTTAGGGGGTCTTACCAACTCCTTATGATTGAGGAGGGTGATGAATGGAAGACTGCTTTTAGGACCCCCCTAGGTCTCTTCGAATACCTGGTGATGCCATTTGGCCTGGTCAATGTAACAGCTATCTTTCAGATGTATATGGACAAGATATTCTCTGATCTTTTATTTTTGTCTGTTGTTGTATACCTCGACGACATCCTTATTTTTTCTGCAGATCCTACAGAACACACTCATATTGTGAAAGAAGTATTGAGACGCCTCCAAGAGAACCGACTCTTTGTGAAACCTGAAAAGTGTCACTGCCATGCAGAATCAGTTTCATATCTAGGATTTATTCTGTCCAGCGAAGGTATCTGGATGGACCCTGGTAAGGTTGAAGCAATCTTACCATGGTCCGAACCTAAGAGTGTCAAGGAGGTCCAGAGGTTTTTGGGTCTGGTGAATTTTTATCGCCGATTCATTCCCCACTTCTCCAAGATTGTTCTCCCGATCACTGCCTTACTAAAGAAAGGAGTCAAGTTTCACAGGGATTCTTCGGCCATCCAAGCCTTCCAACATCTCAAGGAATTATTTACATCAGCTCCCATTTTGGTCCAACCGGATCAGGCGCGTCCCTTTATTTTGGAGACGGCCACCTCAGATTGTGCAATAGGGGCCGCCCTTCTCTAAAACACGGAAGATGGTTTGGAACACCCAATCACCTACTATTCCAGGTCACTGACACCCAGTGAAAGGAACTACTCGGTGTTGGAAAAGGAACTGTTGGCCATTAAAAAATCCTGTGAGGAATGGAGGCATTTACTACAAGGATCCATAGAGCCATTTATCATCAGAACTGACCATAGAAACCTTCGGGTACTCCAACAAATGGAGTGTGTCAACGCCCGCCATGCCAGGTGGGCGTACTACTTCTCCCAGTTTGATTTCCATCTCACGTACCTACCAGGCTCCCAAAATACCTTGGCAGATGCTCTTGCCAGAAGCCGGGGGGTAACCCAAGAGATCCAAGGTGGAAAGGAGCTGCTTTTGGCAAACAAGAGGTTTATATCTGTTGTTTCCAGGTTTTTTCAAGCAGTCCAAGAAGGAATCCAGAACGAAAACAGGAGAAATCCCAACTTGCTTCAGAAGGATGGGTTATTGTACCATAAGACAGCTCTTTTCATCCCAACGTATGATCTAAGGACGCAGGTGCTAACTTGGTAACATGAGTCGCCTCTGGCAGGTCATAAGGACTTAAGAAACACAGTGGAATTGGTGAAGAGACTCTTCTGGTGGCCGACTCTGTCCCAAGATGTACAATGATACGTTTCCTCCTGTCCGGTTTGTGCTGCCAGTAAGTCTCAGTCAGGCAAACCATTGGGTCAGTTGCAACAGCTTTCAGTTCCCTCACAGCCTTGGGAGCACATATCTATTGATTTTATTGTGGATCTCCCCCTATCAGAAGGTCACCAAGCCATCATGGTTACAGTGGACTCCTTTAGTAAGATGGCTCCTTTCACATCTCTCACCGGTCTTCCCACTGCTCCAGAAATGGCCGCTGTCTTTCTTCGAGGGATAGTTCGACTCCACGGGCTACCCAGAACCGTGCTCTGGGATAGAGGGTCACAATTTAGCTCTCGGTTCTGGGCTACCTTGTGCAAGCAATTGGGTATACAGAGGGTGCTTTCTTCTGGATTTCATCACCAAAGCAATGGCCAGACAGAAAGGTTGAATGCCACCCTCGAACAATACCTCTGATGCTTCTGTAACTGGGAGAAAGACAACTGGTTCTCTCTGTTACCTTTGGCAGAATGTTCTTATAATAACACCTACCATTCTGCCATCAAGATGAGCCACTTCTTGTGCACTTATGGTTTCCACCCTTCAAATGTACTTGGAATGAAGAAGGATTATTCTGATTGCCCAACAGGGGACAGTCTCTTGGAAGCTATTCGGTTTACCCAGAAGGAAGCAATGAAAGCCCTGGAAGAAAGTCGAAAGAAGAATAAAGAAGGAGCAGATTGTGGCAGACGAGCCAATCCTGAGTGGTCTCCCGGTACTTTGGTCTGGCTCTCAACAAAATTTCTCCCTCGTTGGTTGTACCTAGGCAAGTTTCCTCCTCTATACTTGGGTCTCTACCCAATAGCAGAACAGATCAACCCGCTGGCTTACAGATTAGGACTTCTACAGAAGATGAAAAGAGTGCATCCAGTATTCCATACCTCTCTGTTGAAACCTTTTTTCCAGATCCATATCACAGGGCCAGAGTTTGACAAAAGATTCCATCACCATCGGAACCTGCGGAATATGAGGTATCTCATATCGTGGACTCCAGATACCACACAGGTACTTTACAATATCTGGCACATTAGAAGAGGTATTCTGTGTCTGAACGGACTTGGGAACCCAGACACCATATTCATGCACCTCGACTTCTGCATATCTTCCATAGAAGACATCCCGGCAAACCAGGGGGGACCCCGATGAGGAAGGGTCATACTGTCATGTCCCGGCCCTGGAAGGTATGGCATCAATGGGCTTCTGCTTATCGTAGGTCTTGATTGCCATTCAGAAGCGTCAGGCACGGGATAGCCTTCCACCAAGATGGCCGCCGCCTAAACAGCGTTTCTATAACAATGCACCGAAGCTTGCGTCCTGTGCGTTGTATTGCTCCTTGGTACCTGTTGGCATTCTGTTACCTCCTTCCGGGTTTACCGTGAGCTTCCTCCTGTTCCTGTGCTCCTGCACGCTCTGCAGCCATTCTGGCATTCTCACTCTAGCATCCTTTTCCTCACTCATTCATTCTTTCCTCACCTTCGTTTCTACTTACCTATATTATAATCACGGTTGAATCCATCTGGGACATTAAACAAATTCAAGGTTGACACGGTACGCCTCTGCCTGCCTCTCGAGAGACCTACCTTATTCAAAGCGGAATCGTCCTCCAGAGCTGACAGAGTCTTTCAAGGTTTTTTGGTGCGGAAGAAGCTTTTTCACTGAATCTGAGGCGGGCTTTCTGGGGGTCCCTTTTGGTTAGGAACGTGTTTCCTGCAAAGGTGGAACCAGCGGAGCCCGTCCTTACCTGCACGAGAAGAGGGTAAAGGTAAAGAAGAAGACCAAGAAGGCAACTTTCTCGGAAGAGAGAGACCTCACAGACACGGAACACTTCATCTGAAGAGTCAGGTGAGGAGGGGTCACGGGAGAGTTCCATAGACAATCTCAGTCACGACAGGCACCTTCTCCCACAAGGACTTCCTCATGTGATTCACTTTACACATTTGCCAACTTGACTTTGCCTGGTATACTCTCCTGCCAGGGCTTTCTCATGTGCTTCACTTTTGCGCACTTGCAAGCTTGACTTTGCCTGGTTAACTCTCCAGACAGGGCTTTCTCACGTGATTTACTTGACAAACTTATAAACTTGACTTTGCCTGGTATACTCTCCCGCCAGGGATTTTTATGTGACTTGCTTTACACATTTATAAACGTCTCTGTGCCTATTATACTCTCCTACCAGGACTTTAGACATTTGCAAACTGGTATATTTCTCACATTCATTCTATTAGTCTTTTCCTGATATATCGGGTTTCATATTCCCTCTCATTTGTTCTATTTGCCTTAATCCTTCTTTGGAGGTGTTGCTGAAGTGCCCTGGTGTCCCAGTTCCCCACTGCATGACTCAGTGGCTTCTCATGGCATTCTTCAGTTCATCTGTGTTAAACAGGAAGCGTCAGTGTGCATCCCGTTGTAGGAAGGAAAATCATCATAGCTGAGTGTTTGTGTTCCGTTTTTTTTAAAGCACAATAATATGTGTAGAATGGGCTTTTGACGTTAGCAAGAGCATACGCTCTTTTTTTTGTAACTGCCCTTAAGAAAAGCTATATCATTATCTGTTCCTGCAAAAAATAGGAACCTAAGGTATCAACATTTAGCAGCTTTTTTTCTTTTTGATGCATCACTGGCTTCTCGTGGCATTCTTCAGTTCATCTGTGTTAAACAGGAAGTGGTTGTGCGCGTCCCGTTGTAGGAAGGAAAATCATCCTTATTTTTAGCACCACGGATTACTGCTTTGGCAACCAGGGGTGCTAATGCCTTCATCCCCTGTTCCGAGACACTGGAACGGGGATTAATAGCCCGGAGCCCTCAGTATCCACCCTTGCTTCCCTCAGGCCGATAACCTGGGCTCCCGGGCCGTTATCCCCCATTCCAGCCCTGGAACGGGCGATGAACGCTACAGTGGAAATTACAAAGAACAGTGTTAGAACTTTGTTGCCAACCAGGACTTTCTTATTTTCTTTTGAACTGTGAAGCGAGGATCCTGGTTGAATCTGGAGATTGGGATCATAAGCCAGGACTGTGGTCATATTACAGGTTCAATTGTGGTATTATTTTGTTGTGTTGAACTGCCATGCCGTTCCTTAATGATTTGTTGAATGTATAAGTGTGAGGGACAGATATCCTTTGTTAGAGTGTTCCAGTTAGTTGTTTTAGGGCAGGGAAATCCTTGTCAGGGTAGGCACAGTGAGGCGTTTATCCAACCATTTTGATTCAATAAAATGGCAAAAATACAAAGTTGTCCTCACATTTCTGACCCCTCACACTTCTCCCTGAGCCTACTGGCTCTATGGACTTCTTGGCTCTGCAGTGCCTTTCTCAACACAGAGAGGGAGAAACTTTCCCAAGCAGCGTCTCTCCCCTGTCAGCTGGTTAGGGTTTTTAAATTTCACGGCACCTATTATGCACTCGCAACCACTAGAGCTCATCTTGGGCTTCTTGCCTATACTGATCCACATGACTCCACTCAGCTTTCTTGTTGCAGTGCTTTCACATCCATGGACATGGTAGTCAGTTCTTGATAACCTATGTATAGAACACTGGGAGGTATTATCAATAACTTCCATGGGTAGTTGAAGGGAGACATGACAATATGCCATGAAGGCATGGGAAATGGAAGGGGTATGCCTAAAAAGGAAAATGGGATACCATGACCAATGTCTTCTCCCCCATGTGATCCTCCCCCATATGGCCGTCCCCCGGGTCAGGATCAGGGAATGGCTGCCGTCCCCTGGACACATGAGGAGAGACTTCCCCCGAGGAAGCAGTGATGACACATCAGATTCATCACAGTACACTAAAGCATATGGGTAACATTAAGAGAGTCTGAATAGTAAAAGTGGCCGGGGTGTATGAACAGTTCCTGTACAATAAGGAGCATGGGTAATATTGAGAGATTCTGAACACTAAACATGACCGGGGTGTATGGACAGGTTCTGTACACTAAAGAGCATGGGTTATATGAAGAGATTCTGAATACTAAAAGTGACTGGGGTGTTTGGACAGGTTCTGAACACTAAAGTGCATGGGTAATATAAAGGAATTATAGTAATGGTGGCCGGGGTATATGAACAAGTCCTGTACACTAAAGACTATGGGAAATATTATAAGATTCTGAATACTAAAAGTTGCTTGGGTGTATGGACAGGTTCTGTACACTAAAGCATATGGGTATTTTTAAGAAATTCTGAATACTAAAAGTAACTGGGGTATATGGACAGGTTCTGTAGGTATCCGTAGAAAACACTGGAAAAAAAACGAATGGTATATTTGTTCGAATTACGGCTAGTGAAAAAGTAAAAAAAAGGACCCTGCAGCGCTGGTTCCCATGCACCTAAGTGAAGGGAACTCTCATCGCAGATGGATGGAGGACTTGGCGGCACGGCGAAGTGTGCAGCCAAAAGATAAGTAAGATGGTTGGGGGACCGGGTTGACAGAAATGTCAGCGGGAGAAAAAAACAGTAGTCATTTTCACTAATATAACTTTCATTTTGTTCTCCCTCAGACATTTTTCATTCAAATATTTCACGAATATCCGGTTCTGTACACTATTGAGATATTACAGTAAAGGTGGCTGGGATGGTATGACGATTCACCAGATCCAGACACTTCTCCCCAGGGGGGAGCCCTTCCCTATGAGGCTAGGGACGTGTGGCTCTACCCAATAATCCCCCTATGTGTGGTACAATGCAGGAGTACCTCGTAGGGAAAGACTCCCCGCATGGGGATGGAGACTCCCGTCTGGGGAAAGACCTCCCTAAGATGCCTTGCCACTTGACTCCTTCCCTTTCCTCTCTAGAGAACAATACTGTGTGTTACCAAAGAAACAAACAGATTAACAATGGGGGAATCAAGAACTGTGATGAGGTGGCCCTGAAGAGGCATGAAGAGAGTACATCAAAGGCATTGGGTAATACCTCTGATGGTACACTAGAGCAGGCCCAGCTGTATAAAGTAGAAACCGAGAACGAACAAAGGGAGAGAAGCAGGAAGAGCAGTGAGGGAAGGTGACATCTGTCCTGCATTGCACGGGAAATTGAAAGCACGGCAAACCGAGTCCAGGGACACAGCCGGTCTCTGGACAAGAAGAATCTGGAAGAAGTTGTGCGAGTCGATGCAGGACTGACACGTTGCTGGAAGTCCAGAATTCCCGGGGTGGCGTCACCTCCAGGAGGTTGGACCGTATGGTCCGTTAACAGCCCACCAGTGGCAACTGCTACGTAGAATGGCACTGACAAGGAAGAAGCTGCAGAAGCATCCGCAGGGGACGCGTGTGGAAGAAACCCTGAGCAATGACAACAAGAAGAACTGGTAACACTCCATCTACTAAACAGAGGGAACGGGAGCTGTACAAGAGCTGGGTGGGTTCTGGGGAGGTGCAAGAATCAAGTGCCACTTGGGAGTAATCTCCCTATTCATCAGGGAACCAAGAGTCTAGAAGCACTCGGGCGTAATCTCCCTCGTCACAGTAGTGATACAAAGAGAACCAAGAGTTAAGAAGCCCTCCGAAGTAATCTCCCTCATCACAGTAGTGATATCTAGAGAATCAAGAGCCAAGAAGCACTCAGGAGTACTCTCCCTCATCACAGTAGTGATAACCAGGGAAGCCAGAGTCAAGAAGCACTCAGGAGTAATCTCACTCATCACAGTAGTGATACCCATAGAACCAAGAGTCAAGCAGCACTCAGGAGTGAACTAACTCATCACAGTAATGAAACTCAAAGAAACAAGAATGAGAAATTCCTCAGAAAAAAATACCTTATCACAACAGTGATACCCAGAAACTGACTCAAGTCTTCATTGTGGCTGATCTCCCTCAGAGTAGTGTGAAGATAACAAGCGAGAAAGTACAAGGGTGCCTCAGGAGTGAGCTCCCTCATCACAGTGAAAACGTTAAAGTATGTGAGAGATACCAGAAGGATAAACAACTGGCTGAAAGTAATTTACCCAATGAAGTATTGAGAACCAGGAGAGAATGAATAAGGCCTTGACACTATTATTTAAAGGATCATGGGAAGAACTTAAAAGGCTTTGCAAAATGTAAAAAAAGAACTGCCGAGACCCAGTTTACTGAACTTTTTCAGATGGACCAGGAGAAGGGAGTCATTCTCCTGGTCTAGGTCTAGTTGGTAAATCAGACCCTATTGCAAGGACTGCTGTTGAGTCAACCTGAGACTGATGTACTTCACCAGGAGAAGGGAGTCATTCTTCTGGTGGTTGACCAGGAACTGTATTGAATGCTTTTTTTAAATCTACTTTTGTATTGGCAGGGATAGAGTAGTTGGTATGGCCAGAGGACGGTATGTAATTTCTTTTGACTTACAGCCTGATAAGCACACAAGTTATTCTAGGTTGAGGTTGGGCCCTCCCCTCTAGAGGTAGGGAGAGATAGGTTTCTTACCAAAGTTAATAAAAATCCATAGCCAAAATGACACCACCTCGTCAGCCTTCTTACTGCATCCTGCCGCATGTGGTGTCAGTAGCGGGATCGTTGTCCACTTGAAACAAAGTGGAAGGACCCTAAAAGTGTAGGGCAAGATCCTATGACCAATTACCTCCAATAGGAACCTTGAGGATAAAACCAAGCTTAAAAAGACCCTCAGTTAAATCCCCCCTATGTACTCTGTACACGTCATCCTTACCTAGTGATTTCGGATAACGAAGAGGACCCAGTGGAATCAGTTAAAGATCAACCAGAAACAGTTAAGATGAATCCTATAGAGGTCTAACTCGAACGCCAGGTTAACCATTAAATACAGACAGACCAAAGATTTCAGGAAGGCTGGAAAGAATAGCATCTAGCCAACAGCGACCAATATGCCGACATGGCATTCTCCAATATTATCAGGAAGGAGAAGACCTGGGGAATCTTTTTTGAATTTTGAAAGGCTTGCACACTTTTTAAGAGGTGAACTACAAGCCTCTTATCAAATGATGTTAAAACCATTAGGTACCACATCTTTTAACGAAATCAAGCAAGGACTGCTACAAAGAGTAGGGCAAAGCAAGAGTTTTTATCGCCAGAAATTTATAGACAACAGGTTGGGCTCGACTGAAACCCCATTAGAACTGGGTGCCCAAATACAGAACGCACTGTCCCAGTGGTTAGGCAAACGAAAACCTACCCAAAATAATGGACACCCTAGCACTTGCACAGTTAAAACAGTTCATTAACATACTTCCACCGCTCCTACAAAGAGCTGTTCTACAAATAAGTAAACTAAGCCTTAATAATCATATAGAAAGTACACAGGCTCATGCAGAAGCCTCCACACAAATAAAGACTCTACATAAGAGAGAGGGGAACCAAAAATGTGGTACCAGAAAAACCAAGTAAGATTAATAACCCAGGGACTAAAAATGGAGGAAGAAAAGAACTACACTCTCTTTAGAGAGAAGATAGTAATACAACCCAAAGAGGTTAAAGACAGTCCCGGTCCTATAATATCTTGTTTGTCTTGTGGAGAAAACGGGGGTCAAGCAAGATTCTGCCTTTGAAACCAGAGGGAGGAACCTATGAAATAGGGTGGATGAATGGGGAGACATGGGAAGAACATCAAGAAGAAACAGAAGTAGAAACCGCCAGCAGTTATCTCTGTCTTCCGACACCCCTTTTAAAGCTCATGATGAGATGGAGGTCAATGGGATACAGGTTTCTGCATTGGTAGACTCAGGAAGCAAACAGAGAGCTATAAGGTTGAATCTTGTACACCACAAAGACTTACAAATGGGGAAATCCATAAGATTCACATGTGTACATGGGGATCAAGAAATATACTGCATTACTCCAGTTGCCCTAAAAATGTGTTCGGGGCAGGGTGTGGGGGAGGTTATAATGAATTGGGCTGTAGTCCTGGGGCTTCCTGTGGAAGCAATTATTGGTACTGAGTTCCCTCACTTTAAGAGTTTAATCGCTAAAATTAATGAAACACCCTCCAGATATTCTCGCTTGAATACCTGGGAAGAAGAGGGTTTTGTAGCAGATACCCAAGTTTGGGTCTGGGGGATGTTCCAGAGAATGTTCAGTAGAAAGACTCTAGGGCCGGAGACCCAACATTAACCTTAGATGTGGAAGCCAAAACCATTAGGGGATGGGTATGTGTAATCCGAATGGACAGTGCAACTACAGGACCTGGAATGTGGATGAACATGTTAAATCAGCCGGCACCCTGAGGGGGGTGATAAAGATTTGGACTCCGAAGAAGAATTTCCTCAAGAGAAAATATCAAGATGTGGAGACAATTGAGGAGGTGGCCGAAGACTCGATCAGAGGGTGGAATGTAGAGGAACAGTTACATGCCTCTGCAGGAAATCCCACCCCCCTACCTCCTGTATGTTGGAAGCCTGAGATTGTGCCATGCTTGACACCAGCAGTTGGGACCATACCACGACGAATATTCGAAGAAGGTATCCTCTGAGAAAACCCAATCAAATGTATCCTCAAGGAGACGACAATCTAAGGAAGGAACTCCCTGAAGGAATATGAAAAGGAGCAAAAAGAGGAGCTGGTGATGTCACAAAAGACAAGCGTGACGCCCTGAGAAAATTGGCTGAAGAGAATGCATGGATCGTACAGAAACTGATGATAAAGTTAAGAATCGAGTAAACTTTCATATGTGAAAAATAAATTGCACGTTTGCGAAGTACTGCAGAAAATGCAACCGTTCAATGATTGTACAGATGCTGTAACGCAAGTAGACTAAGTGATCAAAGAAACTGGCTATATGTAGTGAATAGACTGCTGGCGGGGCCATCATTGTATAGAAACTGGACATCGGTGTCATGAAATTAATAAGCCAGGACAAATGGAGAGGAAAGGCCGAGAACTGTGTCGCAGCAAGAATAAGCCGAGATTGTGGAAATGAATGGTGAGGCTGTCTGGCCTCATATCAAAAGCTGAAGCAGCCAAGGTCGGTTATCTATTCTTGAAGGCAGTAAACGTGTGAACCTGAATCATCCGTTGATAAGGTGCAAAGAAAGAACACCAAGCTTGCCAAATTGTATTCATTTAAGACATTTAAATGCTGCAAAATGGACCAAATTGTGGTCTCCTGTCACGTGAGCCAAGGATGGAAATAGAGTTGAGTGTGGAGTCCAAGAACGATAGTGAAAGCCCGTACTCCCATATATTCCCACAGACAAGGACACTTTGCAAGGCCAAGTTCAAAGATAATCTACATGGCAGAAAGCTTGGGTGATGAGAGATGTTAGGCTAATTGGGTAGGGAGGTAAAGTCAAGTCCACCTTGTGGCACATGTGTATGAGCTTACATGCTGCTAAGTGAACCAAATGTTGCAGACATGGCACGAGCGTGCCAACCAATAGTAGCGGGCCGTATAACGAAGACCCTTATAGTTTGAGTGCCAATGATATACTGTGTACTTAATAGTGTTAAAGATGACATGTTTTAGAGTTAGGCATAAGTTGTCCACCTGACAGTAGATAGCCAATCAAAATCCCAGCCTTATAGAAAGTATACTTAGATGTTCCCCTTGACCCTATCGCAATCCCTCATAGGTTTTCTATTATTTGGCACACAGTATGATGTCACATGACATATTTTGCATTTAAGGATGTTTTTATGAGAAATGTACTGAGAGCTCGAGCGAACGTCCGTTGATGTCCATTGTAATTCCCTGTTTTAGATAATTGTTAATAAAACAGCACCTTTGCCATCTTCCTAAATTGGTTCGATTAATTGGTGTCAGAGTTATTCTGCATCCCCATCCATTGCATGCACGATACCCAAAGGGCCATATGCTCAAGGAGCTATTGCAATAGTTAAGCCTAGAGAGAACCAGCTCTCGGGTAACATTGAGCCCCTGGGGGACAGTGAGAAAAGGGAGAATTCCTTTGAGAAGGAAGAGCTGAAAGTGGGATTTCTTCACAATGTCCTGAGTGTGAGGGAGGAAGGAGAGAGAGGAATCGAAGATGACTCCAAGGATTTTGGCTTCAGAAGAAGGAGCAGGGGGAGAGCCCAAGGAGGAAGGCCAGCGTGAAGGGAAGAAGGAGGGAGCAGGGGTCCCGATGGGAAGGAGCTCAGTTTTACAGGCGTTGAGGCAGAGATCGTTGGAGGTGCACCAGGACTGGATGGCAGATAGGCAGTCAGGGATGATGGAGGGTGCAAGAGGGTCAGAAGGAAGTTTGAACTAGAGCTGTGTGTGGTCTGGTAGCACTGGAAGTTGGAGAAGGAGGGGAGGAGATGAGGCATGCAAGCAGAGCAAGGTAGATGTTAAAGAGCCAGGGGAGAGGATAGTACCCTGGGGCCCAAGATGACTTTGAAAGAGCGGTCAGAAGGGAAGGATGTCAGCCAGTCCAGTGCCTGTTCCGAGATACCAAGTGTATCGTGGAGCCTTTGTATGAGGATGGAATGGTTGACTTTGTCAAAGGCAGAGGAGAGATCGAGAAGGATGAAGACAGCTGGGGAGTTGGAGTCCAGAGATGCGAGCAGTTCTTCACAGGTGTTTAGCAGAGCAGTCTCTGTGCCTATGGATGCTCGCAATCCAGATTGATGGTCATGGAGACCACCAACAAGTTTGGTGAGTGAGTTGAGTTGGGGCAATCCCATCTTCTCCAGCAGCTTCCCCAGGAAGGGGGTGATCGAAATGTGGCCCTAGTTGGCAGGGCAGGTAGGGTCTGCTGAAGGTTTTTTAAGGAGTGGGCAGACAAGGGAGTGCTTAAGGGAGGAGGGGAAACATCCAGTGTCAAAAAGAGTGATTGCAGAAATCAGAAAGTGCACTGGCAAGAGAGCCAATGTTATCATTGATGGTGCTGGATGAGCAAGTGGACACCTGTTTAGAAGAGAGATTCATGGAGCGGACAACTCTGGTAACTTCCTCAGGTGTGACATTGGAGAAGGAGAAGAAGGAGGGAGGCCAAGGGAGGTAAGGGGGAGTGTGATGGGTTGTGATGGTGTGTAGCAAGGTTGATCAGGATGTTCTGAGTTTTGGTGGCGTAGTGTGTGGCCAGTGCATTGCAGAGGGTCTGGGAAGGAGAAGGGGAGGAGGAGACTGAGGAAGTGTTGGCTAGTTCCCTGCAAATCTTGAAATGTTCTGCTGTGTTGTTGGATGCACTGGAAACCCATGCCTGAATGCGGGCTCTTTTCTTGGCACGGATGGAGAGTCTGTATTGCCTTTGGAGCAGGTGGCAGGCCAGTTTGTCAAAGGATGAGCCTGAGGTTTTCCACTTCCATTCTGCTGCTATGCAATTTCGTTTCAGGGCCATAAGTACCAGGTGTTACGCTTAGAGGCAGGTTTCAGACGGATCCTCATAACTGGGGCAAGAATGCCAAGAGTATTGGTGATGGAAAGGTGGAGGTTGCTGAGGGCAGAGTCAGAGGTTGAATCAGAGGCCGGAGGGTGAGGGGGGATGAAGATGGAAGTGAAGGCAGCAACTGACACTCGTTTCATCAGGCAGATGTTAGTGAACGAGGTTGGCAGGGATTTTCGTGGGGCGGTCAGAGGGCCAAAGGGACCCAGTTGGGAGGAGAGGAGAGAATAGGCTGACCAGGAGAGAGGGGTGACTAGTGTGGGGGGAGAGGTCAGAGTGTATGAGCGCATCCAGAGTGTGTCCAGCTGAGTGGGTTGGCCCAGAAGGGAGAATGGAGAGGGAAACCGAGGTGCAGAGGTCAGTGAAGAGGATGGATCTAGAGCCAGGGGAGTCCAGTTGGATGTTGAAATCACCCAGGAAGAGGAGGCTGGAGGTGGATGAAAGTAAGGAAGAGTAGAATCAGCCCATTCAGAGAGGAACAGGGTGGTGGCGCCTGTAGGCCTGTAAATGGTAGCAATGGTCAGTGTGGAGATGGGAGAGATGACCAACTTGTAAACCAGGCTCTCAAAGGAAGAGTAGAGCTGGGTGGGTAAGATGGAAGCAAGAACCCACTCAGGGAAGATTAAGGCAACCTCCCCCACCAGCGTGGTGAGGTGAGAGAGAATGTCAAGGTCAATGTCTTCAAGAAGGAGGCAGATGTCAGTAGAGTGTTTGTTGGCTGAGCTGAGGTGCTCTCTGCTCTTATTACTCTATGCTTCCCATCTTGCTTTCTATGAGCACAATACCAATACCAATACTAATTCCTTCATGCTACCCCTACACCCCTTTGCCCCCATCTCGCTTCCATTCTTTCTCGTTCCTGGCCCCTAAGCACTGGAACACTCTCACTCTGTGTATCTATCCATCCCCTTCTTTCCACCTGTTCTGTGGCAGTCTTAAATCCCATCTTCTTTCATCTCTCTCCAAATGAATTCTCTACACCGTGATTGTTCTAATTATCATCATTGCCTGATTATGTATGGACTATTTATATGTACAGCGCTTTGGCAAAAGCGCTATATAAATCAAAATATATACAAAAAAATATACATTACATCTCATATGGTAGCAGGGCTCAGAAGGATAAAGCAAGATAACACCTGTCGCAGCACATTTACCTCCACTCCTCATGCGCTGAAATAACTTCATAAGATAGCAAATCACAAGTCAACATTTGGAAGCTTTGCCTGGGTGCAGATGCTTCAGTAGAATAAAAACAGTTTAGTTGTTGCCTGGCACCTTGGACTGATCCTTCATATATTGCAATAATGGGTAAGTAAGACTTCATCCTCGTGGGTGAGAAACACAAGCATTCCTTGTAGCCGTGCAGTTTCAGGCAGCCTTTGTAACACATGACAGTTCGCATGTCATTGCTGTTTGTCCTACTGTCCAAAATATTCAACACCCCAACAGGGAAACTGAGTAATGAGCTTGTCTTTCCAGCACATCGTTACCTTTGAGCATGTGCTTCGATGTAGATTTGCTGCTGTTTGAGCTACTGTTTAACAGTAAAAATCCAAACTTGTATTTAAAATCTATAGCCTTTTTTAATTTATGTAAAGGTTACTTATAAACATAACTGCTATGCATCATGTGCATTTTTTGCAGTTGTTGCCTAGTGTGAGGGCATCTTGGAGACAACAGATCAAAAGTTCAAAGAAAACATTTTTATTAACTTAAATGTCAGGATGGAGAAGCGCCTATCTTGCCCCATACTATGGTGGGATTTCCCTACCAAACCAAAAACTAAGGAAAGTCAAAGTCAACAAGTCCAACTTAGGAATCCGTTTGTGTCCAAAACCAACACTTGCCCTCACAACTAATCTTATACAATCTGCTTGGATGTCAATAACCAACAGAATAGTGTATGATATAAAGTTTGGAGCTTTGTTCCGCTTGCAGCTTTCTTTCAGCTTGTTTCCGCAAGTATAAAGCAGTTCTTATAAAAATACGTAGGATTGCCTTGAGTTCCAAAATCATTTACATCTGTCCAATACCCGGGGTACCCTTGCCCAAGTTCCAGAACACAGTTCTAAATGCAAAATAGACTGAGGTGCCATCACCAGGACAAATAAACAGTTCCAATCTCAGGGATCATTTCCCTGAGACACAATTTAAATTATGTATTTATTTTGTCTTTATTTTTTTTTATCATTAAGATTTTTACAAAAAAATCACTTTCAGTAGACTGTGTCGACAGAGAAAGGCGAAGAGCAGAAAGAGCAAAAAGAGGAGAGAGAGGAGAAACACATGAAGCAAAGGAACTGAAGGGGTAGAAGAAGAAGAAGCAGACGATGATGGTGTGGGAAGAGAGCATCAGTGTTCGTTATCAGTCCTGATCAGGCTGGTTTTAAACGAAGAAGTTTTGTATTTACATAATCCAGCATTTTGTAGGTGGCCAGTAGCCACAGTGTTCTGTCCCCGGCCATCAGTCTGGACCAACAAACTTCTTGGTCGCTTAGTGTGTGTTCCGAAAACATTTCCTTCAGGTACACTGTTCTTATTCTGGAAGTGCTAGGACATGTCAGAAGCAGGTGGCGGATCGATTCAATTACTGCTGGCACTTTGCAGAATCGGCACTCATGCGACGTAGAAACTCCTCTAATTGCTAGCCTATCATTTGTTAGAAGAAGATTCAGTCTCGCTCTCATTATCAGTTCTCGGGCAGGTCTAGATGGAAATTTATTGATGTACGGCTGTAGTTCATTACATTTTCTGATATTTGGAGGTAGGTGCTGTGTCAGTTTGTTATTTAGAGTTGCTTCATTGGTTTGAATCCAATCAATCTCTTTTAGTTTTAAAAAAAAAATTTTGTTGGATTTATAAAGAGAGTCTCCTCATCACACTCTGTAGAAGCTAGCATGTCCAAGTTTGCTTTTACCCAGCGGTTTAGCATTTTGTTTTGACCACTGTTGCTTTCTTTCATGATCAAGTTGAATATCGATGGTTCTTTTGAAATTCAGCACTTGCGGTATAGCATAAGAGTGTTGTCATTGAGCCTGTCTATCTCGTTCTGTACTTCGTCGATGTGTTTGATCACTTCTTGCTGTTCTTTCTCATCGTGGTTGGAGTTGAGCTCCTTTTTCGTAGCCTTGGCGGTGGGCGCCGACATGCTGGCGGCTCCTTCCGCCTCGGGTTCGCCTCTGGCGGGGGCTGCTGCGGATCCCCGGGGGTTGGGCGGAGCTGTGCGGCAGCACTGAGCGGAGCGAGGTCCAGGGGCCGGACTCTTTTCCTCTCCTCAGGCGGTGGCCAGGGCGGGCGGGCAAGCCTCGCGCTACTGGGGACAAGGAACGTGAGAGAGGGTGGGAGCAGAGGAGCGTGCGACGACCCTCCTCACACACAGGCGCACACACACAGAGACGCCAATTATTAGACGAATTAGACAAATTATGTATTATTATGTATTAATAGGAGGGTACATCCTTAATGTTCTGTGCCACACTTGCATCCTCTGCTCATTGCTGGAATTTGTTCCACAAAAGGTTTTGTTTGATTCAGTTAAATTCACCCTTTTAAGTTCTTAAAGTTCACTTCCCCAAAGTTCAATTCACTTTGGGAAATAATGCACATTGGGTACGCTGGCCTGGTTTATAGTTGCACTCACTCTGTAGTTCATTATTCGTTGACTTCTTTGTAGTTATACTTAATTGTTCTGTAGAAAGGATATATTTGAAAGTTGCTTGCAATTAAACTTTCCTTCACTTTAGGAATTAGCACACAGTGAATATGGTTATATGGCGAAAGCTTCATTTCTCTTATTTTCATCATAAGAAAGGATTTTCCTTCGGCACAGTACTCAGAATGTTGCAGATTTATGGTTTAAATATTCTTTTCCTTTCGGCACTTCAGTAATGTGTAAAGGTTGCCAGGTAAATAGCTTGGTTGTCTTTGTTCAATTTGTTCCGTATTATAATCTGTCTTTATAAGTAGCCTTTATTTTTGCCCAGAGACAGAGACCTTTGACAACATGCTTTCATCTGCACACAACCACTCCGTAGCAAAGTATTCACTCGGCTTTACAAGGTCACAAGTCTTATTGTTCATTGGTTCATAAGGATTCTAATCAGATACCTTCGAAAACGTGCCTTTCATTCAGGCAACTACTCTGATACAAAATATCCTTATGTGTATCATCAAACGCTCACATGCAGGGTTTCTGTCACTGGTTGCTTTGATACAAATTCCTGCAGCGCTGATCTTCCGGTCTTCTGGTCTTTGCTACAGGGCTTTACCTCCTGCCCCTCATGCACTCCTGGGTCGGCTTCTGGCCCCCAGAGAACAAGCACCTTGAGCAACAGGAAAAGGGGCAGACTTCCAGCACAGCTCCACCTTCACGCTCCCCTCAGTTCCACAGAGCTACAGCTCGTGGGCCACTCTTCTCTGAACCATAAGCGTGATGCACATGAAAAGCTCCTCACTGTTCTTCTTGGCCTCTCTGTTGCTGCAAATTCACTGCCACTGCTCCTGTCACCATTCCCTCCCTTACACTCATTTGGTGGGGCTTTCTATACACCTGCAGCCCTTTAACAGCCACCTTAGCCCTGCCTGACCATCATTAAGGGGACATGCCTGTCTGAGTTTTATAACAAGGAACATTTTGGGAACATAAGAATGACCACTGATCGTTATATCTGAGAAATATGTCAGTGATAAAAGAGTTGCAACTATCACACATTTGTATATATTTAGCCAGCAAAGGATTTGGATGTGAGGGTGTATGACTGCTAATCACTTAATTTCATTAATGTGGACCTGCTGTCTTTGGAGTGGCTTCACTCCTTCAGAACAGACCCAAATTGCACTGCAATTCTGTCTGCAGAGAGAGCCTTGTGGCTTCTGCTGCTGCCACTGCTCTGGTCGAGCGGAGAGCAGAAAGGTTGTCAGTCGGCCTCATTATGAGGTGGGAGATAGTCATGGTGCTATTAGCACCATGGCTACCCCCTTACCGTATTCCGGGTCCGGGTTCTTGAAATAGGGATTTACCGGGTCATTCCAACCTTGGAGGAGCCGGTAAGTCCCCATTCCGAAAACCATTCCACATTCCCATTGGAGCCCTTATAGGGCTCAATGGGAATGGGGATGGAGCTAATAACGGGCCCATTATTAGCTCCCTGGTCCTTTAGCGGCTCCCGCTAAGGGACCTCGAAATACAGAGGTAAGGGGTTACCGGCACCGGCATACTTACCGGTGCCGGTAACCCCTTACCTCCAACCTCGTAATGAGGCCCAGTGTGTTGTTTTGGAGCATCCTGACTTAGAGAAATAAATAAAGTTTAATTTAATTTTAAATGAAAACATGCTGCTCTTGTGTCAATCTGCCGCTCTAGGCCATGGCCTAGTCAACCTAATTATAAATATACAACTGACTTAAAGCAGTCGGCTGATGTGCATACTTCAAATGGATGGCCGGCTTGGACATGTCATGTAGACTTAAAGCATCTGGCCTACATGGATGTGCTGTGTATACTTAGGGCGGATGGCAGAAGCATCGCTAAGTGGAAGTTGGGGGGGGGGGGCTATAGCCCCAGGGCTTTTGGCTGTAGTCCCGGATAGAAGCTCAGGATTTACAATCAAAAGGCTAGCAGATGTTTTCCAGACCTAGCAACACCCCTGGTGGATGGTCTGTGCGGAATAGTTTGTAACTTTGTAAATTCTTATTGGCTGCCTACACTCGGGACGGGTGAACTGACTCTAAAAATAGTCACCCCTATAGAGCTTTATAAATCAATCAATCAATCAATCAATCAAAGAGTGGGAGTTCACTATGGCTCGAGAGATTCCAGCTGTGGAGTGAAATGATTGGGCACTTTTGAACCAGAATTCGAGCCGCTCACAGAGATAAGAGTGTTTGATGGTTCAACTCCACTCGGATACGGCTCTTAGGTGGTACTGAAGAGTTCCTCCCTCTTCCTCCTCCTTACACACTTTTTTCATTGGCTTATAACTTTTGGAGCAATCATCCTCTTGATGTTAATATTGTCTCTGCCGTCACAGAGAGCTCAATGGCTATAGGAGATGCATGAAGTCTAAAACTAAAATGATTAAACAAAATGTATGTTAATGCTCTTACTATCAATATGGTAGAGCTCTAAAGAAGAGCATATTTAGTGTTCAGCCGAATACCGAGTATTTTCTGAAGTAAGATATATATATTTATACATATATTTTCTTTTCTTTTCTTAAAACGCAGTTCTATTTTAAATGTGTCCCTACGGTTCTTTTCTTTCTCTTCATTTTCATTAGTACCTCTTCCGCATAGAGAGCTTAGCAGCCATAATAGAATGGATTGACAGAAAAAAAGGCGTAAAATACAAAACCAGAGCTACTCCGTGCCAGGATTTGCAGATGTAAAGTTGCAATGACCAAAATGGACATTGAGATGAGCAGTGTGGCGCTGCCCGATGACAGGGTGCGCACACGGCAGCGTGACGTTGCACGCTGCCGCGTGCAACATAAATAAACGGGGCGTTTCCCGGCCGCGTAAGAGCGACCGGTAAACCCAAACCGAGAGGACGTGTCGGAGTGAGTCCTTCGGGGTCTGGGGTTTACGGGAGGCACCGGGGGTCGCATGCAACCCCCAACAAGCAGTTACGTCTGAAAATAACACACCCAGAAACCCGCTGTGTGGTGCAAGGTGGGTAAGTGAGGAAGAACCTGAGTTGTCATCCTAGCTTGCAGCCCACATGGATATGAACCATTGGTTCCTGACCACGCATGTGGCCTCAGAGAACTGAAAGGTAACCTCCTGCCCAGTCTTCTTCACAATGCAGCACTAAGTGAGAGGCTTGGCATGAAAGTGGCAGATGCATGGGTTTGGAGGTATCCCATCACCTGCCCCATGGCTTCACTCTCGATTGTTTGAAAATTGGTGCACCTGAAAAGGTTGCCTCATCAATATTCCTGGGATGATCCACGCTGTGCATTGTCCCTTTGCCCTGAACAGGGAAACAGACTGGCTTGAATGCAGTGCTCCCATCAAGCCAGTCTGCACATCTAGTGCCGCCATTGGACTCTGGCAGGGCTGATGGAGCACAGAAGGTTCATTAACCTGTCATCTCGTATCCCTGTGGGCACAGTTTCCTTAATTGAGAGAGCAACTTCTGAACAGGATGATTCCTCAGAGAGACCGATAGGGTTGGGGCAGGGTCACTCACACATAGAAAGGAATGACAAGTGACTGGATCACTGGATCTGTGTAGACCCTACACGCGTTAAGAAGGCACCTGCCTTTTGGGATTTCTTACAATTACACCCTATTCCAGTCCAGTGGTCTTCACGCCTCCTGCCACACCCTACAGGCGTTATGCCCCTCCCACTTCAACCCTCCACCCCACAGCAGCAGATACAGGACTCTATCTCTCTCTGTATGGAATGATGCTGTCATCTGTTAGATCTCCTCTGTTGAGGCAGAGTGGCATATAGCGTAATGGAGAGATGTCCTAACGGTTATCACAAGAGGTTCATTTGGGACATGACTGCCACATCTCGTGCCACCATATAGCGTAATGGAGAGATGTCCTAATGGTTATCACAAGAGGTTCATATGGGACATGACTGCCACATCTCGTGCCACCCCACATGTAATTGACTTTTTCCTAATCCTGCCTGTTGGGAAGTATTTTAATTCGCAAACATCCTAGCTCACCTCGAATCATTTCTCCGAGCAATTTTGTCAACTGGGCGTAGTTCTCCGCCTTTGCCTCATACTGGGTTCTCATACATATCACTCCAGATCCCCACAGGCAGACTGGCCCACATGGGGACTGTCGACATTTCCCAACATGACGTTCCTCTGCGGGGACTCTTGGGCAGGGACTTGTCTCTCTGTCGGACATGTAGCCGACCTTTCCCCAGCCATACTGGTCTCCACTACCTATTGTGAAATCTTTAAGGCTCCCCATAGGAACAAACCTTGCTCACCTCTCACACATCCTAAAGTCCTCGTCTCCAACACAGCCCTGTGCACTTTAGTGTGCTATCTCATCAATGCTGCTGTCAGATAATGTTTAATTCCCTTTCTCTTTTTCCAACTGCACTCTTTCCTTGCCTCTCTGAGTGGTTGCAATGACTTGAAATGAGATGAAAAAATATCCTTCTGGAGCAAATAAGCAAGAAATTGTTCCGCCACAGCCAAGAAGCTTGTTTCGGTGAAATCCAGCCAAATACCTACATGAAGCCAATGTTTTGTACATTATAGTTATAGGGCTAAATTGTGGTACATTTACGCATATGGCAATACCTATACCAACCTCAACATTCTGTAAACTGGCCCATGAACTCCATGCATAGTTGAAATCCGAAAACGACATAGTCGTGGATGAACCATAGCAATTTCCCAGGCATGGAAAAGTGTGAGAACACATCTGCTGAACTTTGAAGAGGATGTAACACGTGTGTCGGATCTCTAACCTGGGGTTAGCTAGTAGTAAGGATGACATGTATGTATGTTACTCATCTTTATTTAGCTCTTCTCTTTGACCCCTTTGTTGGTTTTTTATATGTTGTGATGAGCTATATTTGGTTTATTTGGTGTCTAGTTGAAATTTTACTTGAAATTGTACTTGAAGTTTCTTTTATATTATTCATTTATTGCTTTTAAGGTATGTTTATATTGTATTTCTACTTCTGAAATATGCGTAAAAGTTTGATTTAACCATATACACAATAAAAAAAAAAAATTAAAAAGAGAAAACGACCTCACTATTTTCATGTCTTCTAAACTTAGTACAAGTTATAGGTACAAACAAGAATCCCATTATCTCTTTGACCCCTTTGTTGGTTTTTTATATGTTGTGATGAGCTATATTTGATTTATTTGGTGTCTAGTTGAAATTTTACTTGAAATTGTACTTGAAGTTTCTTTTATCTTATTCATTTATTGCTTTTAAGGTATGTTTATATTGTATTTCTACTTCTGAAATATGCGTAAAAGTTTGATTTAACCATATACACAATAAAAAAAAAAATTAAAAAGAGAAAACGACCTCACTATTTTCATGTCTTCTAAACTTAGTACAAGTTATAGGTACAAACAAGAATCCCCTTTGCAAACAAACATCAACCGAGCTAGGTTATTGTGGTGACAACAATCACACACAAGATCCTGGGATTGCGCATACCATGAAGGAAGCATCATCACACTAGAAGCAAACCTCCTGCAAGTGACATACCATGTCGTTTCCAGATGTGTCTGCAAGGTCCATGTCGCCCTCGCGATCGTCATATCGACATTCGAGACTTCCACACTTTCAAGGCTTTCATCACTTCCGGAGGAGCAAAATAGATGAATACAAAGTAAGGCCGCGAAAACCAAAAACTAAATAATATGATGCACACTGTGATTACATGCACTGATTTATTAGAAACATTCATCACTTTAGCAGGCGACACAAACTAGTGTGGTTGGACCGAAGTCTCGCGAGATCTCGCTATGCTGAGCTCTCACGTGATGAGTCCCCACAACCCTGTTTTCATTTGCAAATATCCACACAATTCTGGGGTACATGCTTTGATTGTTCAGAGCATTTCAAGGACAGAGCCCAGGAGCAAAAATTGCTTTTCAAACAACAGAAAACAAATGGTGGCCGGTCTTTTGAGCGACCACATTTTCTTGTTGTTGCAACTGTTCGTTATTAAGCATAGCTCGCAACTCACACGCTTTTGGCGGATGTCACCCGCCTTGTAAAGGGCTGAATCACCCGCCAAGCCTCCTGCAAGCCCATTCATTCCAATGGGCGTCTCACCCGCCAAAAACAAAATCGGGTGATTTCACCCGCCTTTGCAGCACAAATGGTTGAGAGCTATGTATTAAGTAGTCACTGGGTTGGAATGGTCGACCATTTACAAAGGTCGACCTGTCCAACTGATAGACCATTTAGTGACTAGCAAGCACCAAAATCTACAAGGTGGGGAGGGGTCTGTGTTGGAAGGGTATGCATTTAAGGAGAGCAGGGGGCTGGGGTAGGTTGAGGCAGAGGTGGGAGAGCCGCGGGTAAGGCCCATCTTTAGAGTGGTGGTAGTGGGAAGGCGGATTATAGGGGTTTGGTAACTAACAGGGTGACTTGGGACAGGAGTGGCATGGGGTGGTGCAGCATCTGTATAGTGGGTGTGGTTGTCGGGTGGAGTAATGATGGGGAGGACGAATGGGTGGTTCTTAGGGGGACAGCACTGAAAGGATGTGACTGGGGGAAATATTGGGGAAGAGGTAAAAAGGCAGAAGGACGGCAGGCAGTTGCATTTAGTTTCGGGAGGATAGCTCAGGGTCAACGTGCTCGCCTTAGAAGCAAGAAGACACAGAGCAACACAGGTTCGATCCCCTGGTCCGCGCTTAGAAACCTCTGGGTATTAAGCATGTTATAAATAACCTATCATATCATATTATATGTCGACCACTTGGTGTCCAGCAATATACAGCTGATCATAGGGCATAATAGAGGTCGAGCAGTTGGGGTGTGCAGCTGGAGTCAACCAAAAGACTCCTCGACCACTTTGTGGTCTATCAAAAGACATAGAACCAAACATATTGCAAATCTATATAGTATAAGTGTCATTATAGAATCACTCCTGCGATTGTTCACTTTGGCAATAAATAACGCTGACCTATCATGTACCAACTGTATTAAACCTGGCATCTACTTTATATCATTATTGGCCCTCATCAATTGAATTCCCCGTCCATCTTAAATGAATTTGCTTTGTTCACTGGATATTCAGCATGGGCGTTGGATGTCTAAATAAACTTCATGTACCAGAATTCCTGGCTGTTTCCGAATGATTCATTTGTGATCACTGCCTGCTTGTAATCCATGTCTTGTCACTTTTGAAAGTATATCTGGCATTATGTTTATTGGTTGACCTGTTGCACCTGTGAAAGGAGGCATACATTCCTCCCAACATTGAGTACTATGCCCTTGCCACTCAAATAAGGATTTCTCTATATGTTATGATGTTTTATCAAGCATTCTAAGCCATGTACCGGACAGTGAAGAACTTTGCATTTGCTGCTAGTGGCTTTAGCAACCCTCTTTAGATTTCTTTTGTTAACTCTGGCTATGGGGAGTAAAAATTGCCTTTTTTAGGAGTTCAAACACTTGCTGCAGAAGAGGCTTTTTGGTGGGGGTTAAAGGGCATTGTGATAACATTCCAATTAAAATCATCCCCCATCTTTATTGATCACCTAACATATTGTTCCGTTTCATCACAATTATATCCCCCAGACCTTCGATCAGCCAGCACCAGCACACCTGTAAACATCATCACCTCTGACCCAGAGCACTTTCCGTCGATATTGTGACCAATTGAGAGCTCACCCAAGGGCCAGTGGTCCCCATTCTCAAATGACCAGTGACTCACATGCTCTGTTGCTATTTTGTACTGCCCTGCTATCCACGAGCTTCGACTGGTGCTTTATGTCATGGTTACTCACTACGTGACCCTCCACATGCTTTGAACTTCAACACTCAGTATCCCTAGCCAGCATGTTCAATGGTGAAGGATCATGGGAGTTGTAGTCCAAAGCAGCTGAGGGCCACATAACGAGTGATCAAGGTGTATGTCATCACCACCACTATGTTCTTATGTACAGCACATTATTATTGAAAGCCCTAAGAGCCTATGATATGATATGATAGGTTATTTGTAACGCTCTTAATGCCCAGAGGTTTCAGAGCGCGGACCCGGGGATCGAACCTCTATTGCTCCTTGTAGACCATGCAAGGTGTCATTATCGTGCGATAAGTTGGGGAACGTTTTCCGAGGTCTATTCGGCTATTAGCACATAGTGTCAGCAGCGATACATGTTTTTGAGTTTGGGTGCTGAAGTAAAATATTTTGGTGTGAATTAAATGGACAAACCGAGCTAGAAAATTAAATGTGGTTTTATTTTGTAGTATTTAGATAGCATGCTATCTTCAAAAGATAAACATTTTGGGCCAGATACTAAAAACATTTGTTTGGCGCAAGTGAGGAGATGCACTAGTGCCAGCGCATCTCTTCATTTGCGCCGAAAAAAAGTGACAGACCAATTCACAAAGTGCATTTGAATAAGCGCTTCTTAAATGCACACATATGGATGCGCTTTTTCCCCCTTTACGTATTTGCGCAGGGAAGGGAATGTTTCTGCACATTTCAAAGTGCATCAGGAATTCTTATATGGGGTGCGCTTTAAATTGCACAGAAACAAGGGTCTTCCCCATTGCACCTGTTTTGAATAGGTGTAGGATAGGCACAAATCATGGCAGGTTCAGTTCTTTTTTTTTTTCAAGTGTGTCAGCCGCAGGGTAAAAAAAGGCCCACCCATACAGGGAGTGTCTTCTTGAAAAAAAGCTTGTCTGAAAATTGCGTTGTTGTTTTCCTGTCTGCTTTTGAAGACAGAATGTTCCGAATTCAGTCAATGCCAGTAGTTATTGACTGAACTCTATACTGATTGGTTGAGAGATGGTTACTAACTATCTTCATGTGCTGATGAATGTGAATAAACATGCCATGTGAACTATTAGCTGATATTGAGCCTCATTACACGGTAGGCAGAGGACCAAGGTGCTATTAGCACCTTGGTCCATGCCGGTAAAATACCGGCACCGCATTGGAGGAAAGGGGAATTACCACCCTATTCCAAGGTTGGCGGGGCGGTAATTCACCCTTCCCCCATTGCCCTTCCCCATTCCCATTTTTGCCCCATAGGGCTCTATGGGAATGGGGAAGGCACTAATTACGGTGCCGCAAATTGCGGTACCGTAATTAGCACCCTGGTCCCTTTGCGGGATGGTTTTTAATGCCTGCTAAACAGCAGGCGTTAAAGTACCAACCCATAACGGGACCTCGTATCGTAGTAAGGCTGTAAGGGTTTACCAGTACTGGTGCCCTTACCGGTACTGGTAAACCCTTACTGCACTATGTGTAATGAGGCCCATTGTCTCCAATCCCATTTCGACATCCGACTCACCTGCTCTTAAACTTTCTCTTGTGTGTTTTTGACTCCATATGTAGGCTGCGTTGCCTTTTGTCAGTCTGTTCCTCTTCACTGCGATGGGCTAAGGTTCTGGTCTCCATATTGAATAAGATGCCTTACCTAAAAAAATCAAGGAAGGAAATTGGGTTAGTCTGGGCTGGGCATCACAACAATGCTGACATTCACTTCCAAGTTATTAGGGCCACGATTACCCATCCCCGGCTTTTAAGACTTTACAGACCTTCAAGTCCCACCATGCCTTTCAGTAATTATACTGGACACAATGTAGAAACTATCAGTCCAAGATTGCAAAGTGATACAATCTAAATAGCCAGAATTGGATAAAGTTCACTCTGATGAAATTCACATCTAAATCCGGAGGCTCTCTGAATGAGTATATTTGGTTAATTGTTGCAAACACATTAATGATAGGATGAATGTTGTGAACAATGAAATGAGCATCAGCCCAGTGTGCATTATAAATTTAGTGGTTAAAGGATATAACCATTTTATTGAAGAAAAAATGGTCAAATATAAAGACTTGCAGTCATGCCTGTTACCAACATGATCTTTTTTTTTATTTTATTTTTTTTATTGTGTTTGGTTAGTAATAAACCTTTACAATAATTCCATATAAACTTGAAAAAACAATCAATTACCATAAAACACTTCTAAAACTCAATACCAACAATACAATCATCCTTAAATTAAAAAGTCTGTATACAACAATATACAAATATAGTTGAACTTCACAACATTTAACTTATATTGACTAATAATTCCAAAAAATTCAATTGAAAGTAATGATGAGGCTAAATATACATAATAACAAATGAACACTTCTTAACATAATTTAAAACATATAAAACTACCCATTTATAACATACTGACAATTCATAACACTGCTTTGATTCTTAAACTGAAAATATTATTCCGCTAACCATTTTTGAAATTTCTTCAACACTTTTTAAATGGCTTCATACACAATAATTTTTCACGCAACTGTTCATCAATTATTACTAAAATTCTTTTCAGTTTAATAACCAACTTAGTACTGTTTCCCCAGATACACTGATTCCATAGGGAATCTCTACATAATACGGATCCTACATGCAAATAATGTTTAAAAGTATTAACCCTCAAGACCTCAAAATGCTCACAAAACATCACTAAATGTTTAAGGGTTTCCACCTCATTTTCTATCTTGCAGAAACGACAGTTACCTGACTGAATGAACCCAACTTTTCTTTCCCAATATTGTACACGTTCATTAGTTGGGAATTGATTTAGTTTGTAACGTAGATATACATTTTGTGCAAACATACATGGAAATTGCAATAAGTACCTCAGGTGGTCGCCCCATTTTCTTGTGAATTTTCCGAATTCATAATATGTTTTATATCCGCCAATTCTATCTGACTGCATACACCAATAGAACCTTTGAAATTTCCATTTACAGCAGGGTAGACCTGCAACTAATTCCTCATTTGATACCATAATCAAATCCAAAATTGTATTCATTTTCACAGTGAATTTAGACAAAGAATCCAGAGATCCTGCCAAAATCATTGATTTGAGGTCCTCATATAGTGAGTTGGTTGGAGGTAATAACATCTTAGCATAGTTGTTGAGTAGGCACCAATGCCACTTTGCTGACAAAGGTAACAGACCTAGTTCATGGCGTATGATGTCATTAGGAATTGAGGGAGACAAGCCTAAAACCTTTTTCCACATCGTTCCTTGCAATATATCCAAGATATCATCAATCTCAACATTACATATATCCAGGATATATAAAATAGAAGGTTCTATTTTCAACAAATAAAACTGGATAATAGGCAGCAAAGAAAAATTACAATATTTTTGTTTATAATTCTTATTTGAGACGTTAGGGGTTTAAATTTATCAGTCAGCAACTCTTTCCAACAAATCTTAGAGTATTGATCAGTTAATGTAGATCCTAAATACCTAACAGATTGCACAATTTGAATTCTTACACTAGCTATTGACCAGTCAAACTTTTTAACTCTTTTTTTCTTCCATCTGAAAAAATAACAATTTGCGATTTCGCTTGGTTCACCCTTAAATTATGCGATTTCGCAAATCCAGCGAACAGATTTAATTTAGTTTGGAGACCAAAGGAAGTTTTATCAAAAATTAACAGGTCATTCGCAAACCCAATCCAGTTGAGATTTAGATGGCATAGTTTTACTGGGAAAATAATCTCATCATTCCAACATTTTTCAACATCGGAGATATGTAAATTAAAAAGCACCACTGCCAAGGTGCAACCTTGTTTGAACCCAATTTCCATCGAAATTGGTTCAGTTAGTGGACCCTCCTTATTTAACTGGACTCCCTAGGAAGTAGAAGAGTGTGTTAGCGCAATAAGCACAACTAGATGAAATGGGAATCCTAAATGCAGAATCTTTTCCCACAGAACTTCCCTAATTACAGTGGCAAAGGCTTAGCTCAAATTAAGGGCAGCCATATGAATTGCCCCTGAATGTGAACGCTTTGTCTGACACTGAAGATGGGACACAATTGTTGTATTCAAGGTGCAACCCATACATTTTCTAAAACCTATTTGAAATCTCGACAGCGTAATATGCTTGTTCATATAGTCTCGTAAATCCTTTAAGATCAATTGAGAGAAATCTTTAGAGGAAGCATCAGTCAAGGCAATCGGACTGAAGTTTGAGGGGTCACATGCCAAACCCTTTTTATAAATAGGGACAATCGCTAAGCACCAGGTAATAGGAATCTGCCGGCTCAGGAAGATGTTATCAAATTTGTACTTAAGGATCACCACCCATAAATCCGGATCCACTTTTAATAAGCAAGGTGGGATCCTATCAGGCCCAACCGCCCTTGAGTCTTTTATTTTCACTATAGCATTTGGTATGTTGTCAAGTGCCCAAGGGGATGTTTCCACTATACATTTGCATAGTCCCTTTGACCTTTTACATCAAATTTGACAGGCATTACATTTCTGCTTAATATATTCCACCCATACAGGGGCCTTCAGCCCTTCAGTTTCGCTATTTAATGTTCTGAGTATCGGCCAGATCTGCCGAGTAACATGTTTCAGCAAATGATGCATCATACGTTGATTATCCTTTAACATTACATTCACCTTCAGTCTCTTTATTAAATTTTTATGCACTACAATTATACGCTTTTTCTCAAAACAATGTACCGAAGCACCAAGCTGCATGTTACCCAAAAGGCAAAGCTTACAGTTTTTTTCAATTTTAGACTGATGTATCGCTAGATTGAAGGCATGCCTATGCAAAGTTTATATGCTAGTTTCAAATTAGATGCAATACAATTAAGATAATTATGAATCCTAGTCGTCATCAGTTTTTCCAATTGAACACTGGAGGATAGATCAAGATGTCCAGTCACCCAAAAAATAGGGTCAGATCTAATACGACACATCAACTGATGGCAGGTAGTGGGATTACATCTACTGGACAACCGTGGTCCATCCATTTCAATTAGTTCAAGAATTGGATTAGCTCTAATACGCCAGTTGGGTAACTGCAACCCGATAGAAATTGCAAAAGGATCCCCCAGACCTAGGTCATTAATTTATACTAGCTCACATTCCTTAAAAAGTAGGGTTGACAAGAAACAATAATCTATATAAGATCGTAGACGACCACAGGTTCAGGTGTAAGGAGAAAGCTGCACTTTAGGAGGGACCAGCTAAATATCCCAGCTCAAATAGTACTCCACCCATTTTTGAGCATTCCTTACAGTTAAAGGTCGAGTATGTACAGACTTAACTTCATTATTGAACTGTGTCTGATAACATGTGGAGTTGAAATCACCACTAACCACTATACCGGTAACCACTATACTATATGCCGGTAAAATAGCTCAGCGGGTTGAGCGATCGCAGCTGCGATCTGAGCCTGAACTGCAGGTCGCAGGTTTGAATCCCTGCAAGGCCAACTCAGCCTTCATCCTTCCGAGGTCGAGAAATGAGTACCAATTTCGGTTGGGTGATATTGTATGTAAATGTGTACTCTGTGAAGCACTTTGGATTAAGGCGCTATATAAATAACACTTCATTATTATTAACATCATTATGCCAACTTAAACATTACGGACTAATGCGCTTTCCAAAATAATATCCGAGCTTTCCGTCAACTGGTCAAAAGAGACACCTACTCTATTCCAATATATACAAAGGATCAGAGTAACGGTCCTCAATTTCCCATATTAAGTTAATTCAACAGCCATAACAGCAGGATCTTTATAAAGCATCACAGAGGCCAATATGCAAGACCTGTTAATTAGCACAGCTAATCCACCTGATGGGCGTCCATTATCACCCCTTGTGGCAAATTGTATATAGCATTCGTACCCCTCTACATCAAAGTGTGCGGTTTGCATAGTTTCTTGCATCATGATAACAGCCGGTCGACTAGCCAAGCCAAGCTTATCAAACCATCGAAAGAAATTCCCTAATCCACAACTATTCCAAGAAAACAAAAGGCTGTTCATTATGCTAAAGATTGCTGTTGTGTTATAGAAGTTGGACTTTCTTTATTATTTGACGCACTAGTGATCCCACTAATCGCTGCTGCTAAAGCAAGGATTTGTCTCATAATGCCCTCAGTTTTCTTTGGCAACGAACCATAGGGTATTATTTCAACTTTAGGTGTCTTAATCTCAATTGGCTTTTCCAAATAGGTCTTAGCCTCCTGCTCATTGTGAAAAATGCATGGAGTCGAACCAAGTAGAACAAAATTCTCCCTTTTTCCCATACCATCTTCATTATGATCATTGACTGAAAACCGCAGATCATTCGATTGTTATGATTACTAGCAAGACATACCCAATCGATATCTTCTGAGCGTAATGTTCGTAGTGATGGGATTGCCTGAAAAGCTTTTAGCATAAACGTTCTGTTTAAGCTAGCATTCCCATTTACCTCCACATTACTTTCACATCCTATAATTGCTGGTGTGTCATGTTGGACTACATATTCTAAATTAGCATCCAACTTCTCTTTACCCCGCTCTCCCATCTCATTAGAACCACAAGCAGTAGTCTGTTCATCACTACTGCCCAGAGTTTCAATAGACATTAGCTCACCAGACACTGGCAAAACACCCCCATCCATAGGAGGCAATTCCATAACTTGGGTTTCAGTAACCGAACATACCGGTACCTGAACTCCCACTCCCATAACCTATAACACCCCCCTCTCTGAATCCTCTACTTGTACATCCTTCCCCACCATTGCCACCATCCATGGCTCACCCTTTATCGCCATCTTGGTTTGGGCATGCTTACCAGTTCTCATACTAATCAACAGGCCATTCGGCTTTTTAACTGCTATTTTCTTATTAGTGACGGGGTAGAATTGTGAGAGGGCTGTTTGTGCGCGAGGTAACACAACCCCAACACTAAATTAGCTTTTTGAATTTTATTCTGACTATCACCCTGCATTGCCTGCGGGCGATTACTCGTTGGAGTACCTGAATCCCCATCAGTGTGTTTAAGCTTCTGGTTCCGCTTTCCAGGAGCCTTTGAATAAACCATGGGCCCAGATGGATTTATATTCAAAAGTACTTTCGATTCTTCATCAAGCTGATGCAAATCGATGCCAGCATCATCATCGGACATGGAAGATAAATTTTTTAGAAAAGATTCACGAGATTCTTTTTCACCGCAATTCTGTAATGGTGCTTTCTTAGATTTATTAGATTTTGTCCTTCTTTTTTGGGCTCTCACCGCAAGTCTCTTTTCTCTACATGTCAATACTGGAATTGGTATTTCAATAGCTTCCTCATAGTGCCATTCTGATACATTTTGAACCACCACACTCACACATTGGGCCTCATTATAACCCAGGCGTTAAGGGTTTATCGGCGCCGTCGGCGCCGTTAACCCTTAACGCCTGATTACCAGGCGTTACTTTTAGCAGGCGTTAAAATGCAAGGCGCTAACCCGCCTTGGTGCTAATTACGGCACCGTAATTTACGGTGCCATAATTAGCGCCTTCCCCACTCCCATTATGCCCTATGGGCCAAAAATGGGAATGGGGAAGGGTAAATGGGGAATGGGGATTTACCGCCCCACTCACCTTGGAATGGTAAAGTAGGGAACTTACCGCCTGGGTTGTAATGAGGCCCATTCTCCCGAAAGATCTATAAGATCAGTCAGAGCTGTCGGACTATCCAGCCCCTCCCTGCAGGAATTTTTCTCCTGCATGGCTGGGATGGCTAGACCCAACTGTCCAGAATGCTCTGACATCAAATATTCTTTAATCATTTCAATATCATTCCCTATTTGCTGGATGGCAATGGCAGTATTACCGGCCACATGGACTTCCAAGTGATCATCATTGGTAACTGCAAGTCCCCTATTGCCAGCCCTTGGTGCTACCATTTAAGCAAAGAATTTCACTTCAACATCGACCATCCTTGGCTCTCCTGGGGTTTGTGTCACATTATCAGTCATAACGTCGACCTTCTTAGTCCCAGCAGTAAGTGCAGTCACTGCATCACAGGTAAATAACAAACCTTCAATCCGGTTCATTTTACACAGAATGTCTGTCACAGTACCCCTCAAAATACCTATCTCACAGTGGGTCTGCTCATGTCCTTTATCCAAAAGGTCCAGAATCCAAGACAACACTGGAAAATCGGCACCAAAGGTTAGCGCATCTGATGCACAAGGATCAATTGGGTCATCCCCTACAGGCACATGTTTGTTTTTCATATTGGGATTAATCCCTCAGTCTTGATCAAACAAATTAATGTGCTCATTTGGATCTATAAATGGATTCCTCGGAGTAGGTGAGCTTACCTTTTGATCATGGCACCCTCCTACATTTCCTAGGCCCCTTTGCCAATCCCCTTTACCCATACCCATGTCATGTGTGCTATAGGAGAAAGTTGGAGACCTCAGTTTTTGAACTGGGTTACGGAACATGTGCACATCTTCAATGCCCATACTTCTTTGGGTAACTGGAGTCGAGGGTCCCAAAGAGAGCCTGATACGCTTTCCCAGCTCTGCTTCCATAGCTGGTCCTATTATTGAGCAGTCCACTATACCCCTACAACATACATTTTCACCACCCCCATCACAACTTGCCACCAAAGTTTGGATATCGAATGCAATATCATTCACCTCCTTGAGTTTGAACTCAATAGATGGAGTCTCCAAATCATAACACCGAATATCCTTTTGTAGGTCTACGCATTGGATTTCATTTGGACCCACACCTATCACTCTAGAAGACATCTTCTCAATAACCAAATCAGGACTGTGTTCATTACATATGGAGACCCCCGCCACCTCCTGCAAAGGTGATGTGGTCATTATAACACTCTCCTCATTCATAGGCAAAAGTGCACCTATATCATTTGATACAACTGCATGAGATCAAGTCAATTTCCTACCACTTTTGAGCCCTTTCACCATAATGAATTCCTTACTCAATGTCTGATACCCAGCAAAAGCTTGTAAACGCTGAGAGTTGCAATGTCTGCAAATAGCCAAGTAAACTCGACCCGCCTTTCAAAGAGACCCTTCAGTCTAATACACTGTTGCTATAGTGCAAAAAAAATACAGTGCATGAATACGTATTCTGTTAATTTGCCAAATTTTAGCACACAGAATATAGCAAGTCAATTGCCAACATTTCACCGGAAAAGCTCTTACGTTAGTACAACATCCTCCCGGCAAATGAAGTGCGTTACCAGGCATCCATGTTTCTCCTAAAAACAGGAATCATGCACCTCTAATAGGAATTAACCCCTTGCCTTAACAGACGAATTGTTATGATCATCAAATGGTACTTACAAAGAACAACTTAATCTTAATTAAGGCCAGGCACCGCGCACACGCCGCGCAGCCAAACAGCAAACAGCACTTGCTGGCACTTCTGGGGCACGCGGGTGTGTCCGGCAACTTTATCCTCTGTCACGTCCAAAAAAAGGAGGCGGGGCTTAGGATCCCAACTAAAAGGGAAAAAAAGAGGAGAGACTATGAAACAGATGCACAGTCGTAAAGCGCAAGTCAGCGCGAGTCACACCAACAACTGCGTGAGCAATAAAATTTGAATAAAGTTACTTGAGTCACACCAACAACTGCGTGAGCAATAAAATTTGAATAAAGTTACTTGATGTCCCAGCGTGTTTCTATGCTATTCCAATTGACAGCTTCCACTTGCTGACACAGCAAGAACAAAAGCGAGGATGCAACAAGGCACACAGCAGGTACAGTGCAGTCCCACAGCAGAGTCCACTCCCAGCAAACAGCACTTGCTGGCACTTCCGTGGCGCGCCAGACAGGGCTGGACTGGGAACTAAAAAAGGCCCTGGAAATAATTACTGGGGACCAAAAGAGGCCCTGGAAATAAAGTTAAAAGTGGCCCCATATGACACATTTTCAGCAAGCCCAATGCTTTTCCTATGAGAAAATTTGAAAATACCACAGAAATGAGGCCCAGGGTGCAGAGGCCCACCGGGAAATCTCCAGAGTTCCCTATAGGCCAGTCCACCCCTGGCGCCAGAACAACATGCACTTTGATTTTATGAAAAGCAGCCAGGAACCCTTATTGGTCCTCTTTGTCCCCTTCCCCTTTCTCATATAGTTACCCGACTGTCCGTCATGGAACGATAACTTTCTATCAGTAAATCATTTATATGTTTATTCTAGGTATTGATAATGTGAATTGCTCTCTAAGACACGTGTAACATTCTTATTATGTCTACAATATAAATTGAAAGTGATCATTAGAATCGAACTTTGTGAAACTGTAAAAAAGCGACAGTTTACAAATTAATTTTAGTACAATTAAATCGTTTACTTTTCAAAAGATTCTTTTGCCACGAAGGCCCACAAGTTTGTCTCTCAAAATGTCCTTCCGTGTCAGGATAAAGTCACGGGTGTCACAAAATCAGAGACAAGAGCATAATGGGAACTGGCATGGACAAGTGGCACTAGCCATTCATCGGGAAAACTATACTTACGGATAGGAGTCTGAGATACTAGGATTCCTTGCTCTTACTGTTTAATGGTAGGGATACCTTACTAAGGGCCAGTATTATTGCACCTGTCTCACAGTACTGTCAAATGTCTATATGAAAGGCCATCCTTCATTCGTTTTTTTTTTTGATTGACATTTTATTTCTATCGCGCTCGTACACAAGTGTTTCAGAGCGCGACAAGGCAAGGGAGGGGAACAGGGGAGAACAAAACAGCGATCTTACTAGGCCCAGTGACATTGAGAACGTGCAAGTGCATGAGAGAGGGGGAGGGGAACAGTGCATGAAAGGGGGGAGAGGTGGAAAGTGCGAATCAGAGGAGAAACAGGTAAATAACAATAAATAAATAATAAAGGCAACAAACATTCGGTGTTTTGATTTTTTAAAATATTAGGGTATGCCCTTCAATCGTATTGTCTGGTCTCTATGCTTGCAGCCCCATTTTGCATCCCTTTATTTGATAATACCACCCTCCTCTCTGATGTCCTGGTTCAGGGGAAACACCATCTTCTCTAAAGACTGCTGTCTTATCAGTGGCTTACACGGTTTGCATCAGAGGCGTTAGTGGGGGTGGGGGGTGGCGCTGTGGTGGCTATAACCCCGGGTCTTTTGGTTGTAACCACAGATAGAAGGTCAGGGGCTACAACCAAAAGGCTAGCTAGCCCTGAGTCGTGACAGTCCCGACATTAGCATAGCCCCTGATCCTTTTCAGACCAAGCAACACCCCTGGTTTGCATCACTCCATCACATGTCATCTGCACCATTTCTCATGGGATGTGGACAGCATCTACCTTGCATATAGGTTTTTTAGATGGATAGTCTAACTTCTATTTTCTACTTTCGCCATATTCATTTGTTTTTTAAAAGAACTGCTACCCTAAATTAACTGCGAAGGGTAAGGAATGCTCTATCAGAAGCGTTCCCAGTAGGAGAAGGTTCAACAATCAAATTCGTTTTTTGTAGAGCTAAAAATGAGCCAGCAATACCTTAAGGAACTGCTATACATTGTAACAGCTATAACCCTGACAAACATATTTAACAGGACTCTGAAGGAAAGATCTTGCAAACAGATGCTATGTTACATAGCTAATTGATGATGACGTGCATCTCTCACATGGTAAACTATGGAATGTTTGTATCATTGCACTATGCAGATATTTCTTTCTTTTTCAGTTACATTGGGCCTCATTACGAGGTTGGCGGGAGCTACTGGCACCCGGGAATGGGCCATTACCGGCCCATTACGAGTTGAATGGGCCAATAATTGCCCATTCGCGGGTGCCGGTATGGCCGGGCTCTCGATCCGCATTCTGTCCCATAGGGAAGAATGGGGGTGGGGAGCATGGTTGCACCGGCACCGTTTATAACGGTACCGGTGCAATCACGAGTTCTGCTCGCAGGTGCCGCTGTGCACGCCTGGTTTGACCAGGCGTGCAGAGCAGCACCCGCAAGCTGAACTCGTAATGTGGCGTCATGGTAACAACGGCGCCGGTAGCACTACCGTCGGCGTTGTTGCCTTACCGCCACGTTCGTAATGAGGCCCATTGTCTGCTGTACAGTGCAGCGATACAATGTGGATGTGTTTACTTTCAGACAGGATGTGTGCACTTGAACGTTCTGAACACTCACAAGGCATAGTAGGTTCGTCTCCCCTTCCCTTACTCTCATTATTTGTTCGCACTATTAATTCAATTATTTATGCTTGCTGTAATTCATTGTCTACCTTCCCCTGTCCCTACCCTGTTTGCCCTCTGAGCGCTTTGAAACAGTTTTGCTATTTGTATAAGCGCCTAACAAGTGACCCATAAATAAATAAAATAAATAAATAGCCTCAGCAAAACAAGGCCACGCTTCAGTCAAGTCTTGTTACTTGGTAACAGTTAGTGTGCAGCAGAAAGGATTCATTCTAAAATGGCCGCCCTTGTCGATTTGAGTTCTCAATTGCTGGCTAATTTACATATGCACATAGAGTTCACTGCCATTCACCAAGGTGCCGATGGTGATTCATTCAATGTTTTAAAAGAGAAAGTATCCACTATGCCACTCCTTTCAGTGTTATGCTTTATCATCCATGATAGACCACACACTGCCATAATTGGGCACAAAAGGAAATATTTCCATGTCAAAGACCTTGAAGAAACAAATAAAACTTCCTGAAGATTCTTATGAAGGAAGTCCTTTAAAGAATTCAATAGCCTTATCATTTTCTATGTGCGGAGATCCTGACATTGCTTAATGCCAGTGAAACTACTTGTATCATACTTAGTCTAAAAGCATCTCCCCAACTTTCTGTTCGACTTGTGATTTCCAATGTGCATGACATCAGTGACAAGCCAGCAAATCTAGAATTCTAAGTGTACTAGGGTCGCAACCGTACTAGGGCCCCTCACTTGAGTACATGTTTAAGAAATTGGTTGCCATCAAATATAGCTACAAGAAATTGAAGGATTTTAATTTTCGGTTCTCTGTGGCTTTGAGGGAGAAAATGATATATTGCATGTTAAGGTGCTATGCAGACACACAACATTTCACATGCCTGTTGATGCATCATCTGCCCATGCCAGACCCCAAGCAAGGCAGTGCGATCATACATGCCGCTGAATGAACGCAGCTGGCAAAGTCAACATGAAACTATATGTTGATTAACTGGGCTAGTTTCAGAAAAAGGCACCCACTACTAAGGGTGCTGCAAGAGGAAAGGCAACCACTACGGGTTCTGTGAGAGACTAGGCAACCACTACGGGTTCCGGAAGAGCCAACCAGTACGGATTCCGCAAGAGACAAGGCAACCACTATTCTGTGAGAGACAAGACAACCACTACGGGTTCTGTGAGAGACTAGGCAACCACTACGGGTTCCAGAAGAGCCAACCAGTACGGATTCCGCAAGAGACAAGGCAACCACTATTCTGTGAGAGACAAGACAACCACTATAGGTTCCGTGAGAGACTAGGCAACCACTATGGGTTCTGCAAGAGCCAACCAGTACGGGTTCCGCAAGAGACAAGGCAACCACTCTGGGTTCCATGAGAGACTAGGTAACCCCTAAGGGTTCTGCAAGAGGAAAGGCAACCACTACAGGTTCCCTGAGAGACTAGGCAACCACTACAGGTTCTGTAAGAGCCAACCAGTACGGGTTTGACAAGGGACATTGAAACTGCTATGGGTTCCATGACAGACTAGGCAACCACTCTGGGTTCTGTGAGAGACTAGAACCCCTAAGGGTTCTGCAAGAGGAAAGGTTACCACTACAGGTTCCCTGAGAGACTAGGCAACCACTACAGGTTCTGTGAGAGCCAACCAGTACGGGTTCGACAAGGGACATGGAAACTGTTATGGGTTCCATGAGAGACTAGGCAACCACTCTGGGTTCTGCGAGAGACTAGAACCCCTAGGGGTTCTGCAAGAGGAAAGGCAATCACTACAGGTTCCCTGAGAGACTAGGCAACCACTACAGGTTCTGTGAGAGCCAACCCGTACAGGTTCGACAAGGGACATGGAAACTGCTATGGGCTCCATGAGAGACTAGGCAACCACTCTGGGTTCTACGAGAGACCAGAACCCCTAAGGGTTCTGCAGGAGGAAAGGTAACCACTACAGATTCCGTGAGAGACTAGGCAACTACTAAGGGTTCTGTGAGAGACTAGGCAATCACTCTGGGTTTTGCAAGAGACTAGACAACCACTAAGAGTTTAGCGGGAGACTAGGCAACTACTAAGAGTTCCATGAGACAGGGGCACTCAATTCAACTTACGTGCACTAAATGTCACTATATTGCCAGGCTAGGCAGTCTGGTAAGTGTCCCCTCACTTAGATCGATAATCATCCTGGCATCCAACCCTGTTAGCTGCATTATATGTTGCCCCTCACAACATGTATCTATAAAACACCCACCAACGTAAGGAACATCAGACCAGGCATTTGCGGTGATGCTTATCTAGGGAGTGGGATCTGGAATTTTACGGAACATTCTACAGCTGTTTCAGCCGTGACACTGAGCCGCGCTGATCGCTGACAGCGAGGCCTTTGGACCAGTCTATTTCGGCTCTTTGATTTTCCACAGGGATCACATCCATCTCCATGTGTTGGTTCCTATCCATAACTCAATGCCTCGTACTCTTCTTTCATCTTGGAATGGGATACGCTGTCGGCATGAAGACGCGCCACCCACCAGTGCTGTTTTGTTTCCAGGCAATGGTGCCCTAAATTTATCCGAGCTGGTAAGCACAGCTCCTACAGCCTGTCTCCATCGCTCTTAACTAATCATGAACACTGTATCTCTTGAAGACTGAGACTGGTAGCTGGTGTCACCGCCAAGACATCTGAAACCCATTAGCCCAAAGAGAAATGGCTGTCATGTCTTTGGGGTGTAATTATTCTAATGGACGTGCACTTCTGGGAGCTCAGCTTTCAGCTTGCATTCCTACTTAGACACAAATGGACAATTTACTGAAAGCCATTTACCTTCCTGGCCCCTCAGAAGATAAATAAAGCAGCATGGAGTAGCACTCACTAGTGACTATTGACAATACAACCAGTGTTTTACATATGTAAACATTTCACAACATTTAGGAAACAACTTCAAATATGAGAGGTGCTGGTGCTGTATTCCAAAACACGATCTATGTGAAAGCTTCAGATAAAGATTCAAACATCAGGAGTTCTGGTACTATGGGTACATATGCATTTTCCAGTTGCTCCCACTAAGGGATTTCTCCTCATATGATACTAATGTGTGTTGCTTAATGTTCAGTTGGATAATTACAATTGGATTGTACATTTCAAGGCAAAAGCAATGGCAACATTTAAGGTTTATCTCTCTCTCTCGATTTGGGCTAATTTGCATACCCACAATGCTTGGAACTGGAGGTGAACTTCGAGCAATGGCTCGTAGGTGGCGTTGTGGAATGTGTGACTTGACTCAAATGAACTATATTATTTTCACATTTCAGGTGATAGTTTTTTTTTTTTTTTAAAGCATCTTTAAACCCACCATAACTTTCTTGATTTATTGTATACATGGCCCAATGCTCCAAGCCAGCGTGGGTCCGCCCACGTATTCAGTAATTTAGAAGAAGAAGAAGAAGAAGGGGCTGTCTGTTCTGAGGACAAGCAGTGCAGGTTCCTCCTTCAATATGTTAGGGACACTGGGAAGTGGGAGGAACTTTAACACAGGTGCACAGCTGACAAGGGTGACTAACAGCCATCACTGGCTCTGGTCCTTGAGGAGCCACCCAAGAAGAAGAAGAAGGAGGCTATCAGGACAATACTGCACTGATGATTCATAATAAGGGTGAAACCAGATATTTAGTTGTCCTGACAGCCTTGCAAAATGTCTGTCTTGTGTTGATCAAGCTATGCATAAAGTAGCACTCTAAGACAAGGGGCCTCATTACGACCCTGGCGGAAGACCATGGTGCTGTTAGCACCATGGTCCATGCCGGTAAGTTACCGACTCCGCCATGGAAAAAAGGGGGAATTGCCACCCCATTACAAGGTTGGCAGGGCAGTAATTCCGTCTTCCTCCATGGCCCTTCCCCATTCCCATTTTTGCCCCATAGAGCTCAATGGGAATGGGGAAGGCGCTAAGTATGGTACCGTAAATTGCGATACCGTACTTACCACCAAGGTCCCTTTGCGGGTCCCTACTTTAACGGCTGGTGTAGACCAGCCGTTAAGGTCGGGTCCCGCAAAGGGACCTCGTAATCAGGTGCTAATGGGTTAACGGCGCTGCAGCCTTTTACGGCGCCGTTAACCCATTAGCGCCAGGGTCGTAATGAGGCCCAATAGGTTTAAAGCCTCAACAGCACATCATAAAATATCCTGACATGTGATATTTAAGTCTGCTGAAGAATGGAATCTTAATTCTTTAGATCATGCAGCCTCCTGGGGCCCCCCTCCAAGGTGAGGGCCTGGGGCAGGTGCCCCTTTTGCCCTCCCATAAAAACGTCTCTGGAGCAGGCACACATGAGGACGGGACTTGGTGAGCGACTGGGGGTCCAGGAGAGCTTTTATTTTTTCTGTCATGTATCCCGATAACCATGGATAAAAAATTACAAATACCTGTAGGTATTTGTAGTCCATACTACAAATACCAATGGGTATTTGTAGTTCATTATAATTATACCCGCAGCTATAGGAAAAAAGTAATACAAAAAAGAGTTTGTAATTTTAATAGATACAGTGAGGTTGGGTGTACTGTTTTAAAGTAAAGAGTGGGCACAAACGTGTGGGTGTGATATACAGTGGGCACACCCAAAGGCAATGTTCAGTGGCTGCAAGTGATTTAAAATATGCAGTTGGCACAGCCAAGGGCCATGGCCAGTGGACTGCATACAGTGGGCATGGCAGAAGGCCATGGCCAGTGTGTTGCAATTGTTGTAAAATATAAAGGCAGCACGGCCAAAGGCCGTGGCCACTGGCCATGGCCAAAAAAGTCCATGGCCAGTGGCCTGTTTATTGTTATACAGTGGTCTGCATGTGTTTTAAGATATACAGTGAGCATGGCTCAAGGCCATGGCCATTGTCCACATGTCCATCGCTAGTGGCCTGCAAGTGGTTTAAAATATACAGTGGGTATAGCCAAAGGGTGTTGTTACACCATATTTCTTTTCTATGCCAAGGCTTTTCTTATACTATATTTTTTTTCTGCACCTTCGGCCATGGCCAGTGGCGACGGCCTTTGGCTGTGCCCACTTTATGCAGCTCACTGGCCTTGGCCTTTGGCAGTGCCCAGTGCATATTTTAAACCACTTGCAGCCTACTGGCCATGGCCTTCGGTCATGATGACTGTATATTTGATAACACAAATGGACAACTAGCCATGGCCTTCAGCTGTGCCCACTGTATATTTTAACATATTAAGGGGCCACTAGCCATGGCCTTCGGCCGTGCCCACTGTCTATAGTACAACACTACCAGCCACTAGTCATGACCTTGATTATTAAGTTAATCAAAGTTTATTAGCTGAGTCATAAAAGATGTTATGTCTGATGCCATCACAGATGTAATCAGTTTTGTCATATATGATGTAATTAGTGATGTCACCAGTGATGTCACCAGTGATGCCATCAGTGATGGCGTTGATGATGTAATTAGCGATTTCATCAGGGGTTATGTTCTGCTACATTTTCACCTTAACGTCCCTGCAACTAACGTTTTTCATATATATTTATATTGCTATATATCAGAGTACTTTTTCAAAAAGCATTTATGGTTCCTACTTATAAAAAGAAAAAGCTTACAGACACAAGGCTTGGCAATGTTGAGCATACTACCATTCTTTCTTGAGCGCAAATTAGATGCGCCACCGCATCTCCCTATTTAAGCAAATCAAATTAAGCAAAAAATAATATGCACCCTATTCTTAAAGGGCCTTTCAATGTAAAATGAAATGCCCTTTTCATCCCTTTGCAAATTAGTACAAATCAGAGGACATTCCTGTTCATTTTAATACTTACGCTAAATGCACAAATCAGGGCTGCATAAAATTGCACTGAAAGCAAAGCCATTCCCCTGCGCCAGTTTGGAACAAGCGCAGGGAGGTATGCATTGCATGTCATGGTCATTCCCGTTTTTTTAAGTGGAACAGCAGCGGTATGAACTACTGATGTCCCACTTGCATTTCTAACCCTCACACAGGGCGAGAAATGGTCTTTGAATTTTGTTGCGCTCCCTGCACACATGTGGGTAATAGGAGAATCTAATACATTAGTGCTGGCAACAGTTTGGGCATTTGTGCAGGCATGGGAAAGGCTCTTGCCAGGCATGCCGTAGTGGTATTATTGATGGTAGCATTTGCAAAATGGTGCGAGTACTTAGGAATGTAATAGCAGTGCATACCAAATCCCTAATACTTATACACAAGCCAAAACTGCTGGCTTTACCAATGCTTGTTTTTAACAGGAATTCAGGGCATGCCTAGTGCTTATAAATCGAGTGGCTGAAGGCAGACCTGGTTAAGACATTTTTATTACACCAGTAGCATGTTTACACATCCAATTAAGTCATTAACTCTCAGAAGACTGGGTCGAAAAAACACTGGCAGGCACAATAATTTATCGATTATTAAATATTTTAAATCATTTCTTGGTTTTGTAAGTGTTTAAGTCCACCTATACGAGCAGTCCAGGTGGGTCTCATATATATAGAAGAATGCTCCACTGGTATCTCGCACAGTATACTCAAGGCACTTTGAGTGCAAAGTTTGATGGTAAGGCTTAAGTAGAGCAAGCTCAAATAGTTCATAGGAGGAGGTGTTTTGGGAAGGATCTGGGTGGCACTCGCCATAGGGAATACCATGGGATGGGTGGACAAATAACAATACAACACATTTACAAGATGTGTGCCCCTCCTCATATGCTATTTCTCCCCATCTGTACGCTGATGCAATAGTTTCAGCTTATAGGTGGCGCATCTAATACCCAAAACTAATAGGTGGAGGCTGGAGAGAGGCAACCTTGAGGGACGGTGAGGGATAGCCGGGGTAAGCAGAGGGCGGCAGAGAAGGCAGCAGCTTGCTTGGAACATGCGCTACAACTTGCATATTCAGCGGTTAATGATACAATATTCCATAAACTGGGATAAATCCTAGGTGGTTATGGCTGTGGGACCAAGTTACCAAGTTGAAAGACCTGAGCCAAGCAAGGGCTGTCAATGAGTTCCAGATGCTGTTAATGCCTGGCGAAACCTGGCGGTGGGGGGATTACAACTATTGCTATTGGTTCCCCTGCTTAAAGTCTGTGCTAATATGTTTTTTTTTAAAATCTTTATTTGTAAAATGGTGGACGCAGAGCACCACGTGTTTCTCGTGTAAAAACAAACCACAGAAAAGATAGCTTCCAATCAAATGAGGAGGGGAAATACATGGAGTCCCTTCTTTATTTCCTTTGGTGGCTGTTCAGGTGCAGAGCTACCAGGGAAAAGGACCTTGATATGGCTGCAGTGAGCTAAGGATATCTGGGGGCAGGGAGGGTCGAGAGGGGAATCGTTGGGGAGCCACAGAGGTCTAGCTGAGGTGGGTGCTGATAGTGCTCTGAGCTGGTCCGAGGGCTTAGAAAAGGAGGCGTTACAAGTGGGTAACACCTGGCGTCTGATTCTTCTGATTACCTGAGAGCCGCCACCACCCTGGTTGCAATGGCTGTCATAAGCCTGATGTACCAGCATTTTGTAGGTGTAAATATCCCTATAGATAAGGGGTGTATTGGGCACTTTACCTCCCTAAAAATAGGCAAATACTCCCAAAAAATTAAAATAGGGCAAAAAGATACTCCCAACAAAAAATGGGAAATGGACACGTAGAAAGCTGTGCCCCTGAGATCACCAACACAGCTCCATGGATATGTTGGGACCAGTAGTGCACATAGTACCGCAGGAGGAAACTACGATTCCTACTGCTTGATCTGAAGAGGAAAACCTGTTTCTTTTAATGTGCATGAGTAACTAGGTGCAAAACAACAATGAGAAGAAACATTTTCGTTTTTCCAGTTAAAACATAAGTTTACTTGCTTATAAAATACTCCCAGTGGGGAATGGAGTTTCATTTGTATTCACTAAAAAATACTCTGACTCCCATATCATATCTGTAATCATTCTATGTTTTCCATTATTGGCTGTCCTGTCTGCAGGGAGCTGCTTTGAAAACAACCCACTCATAAAAAAAAAATAAGAAAAACACTATTTAAAATATGCAGCTTCAAACCCACCAAAATAAATGAAGTATTTTTAATGTATATGCTTTGATACCTCTTATTGTACTACCTGAAAATATTCTGCAGAGATGCCTGTATTGGTCCCACCATAGCCATACAGGGAGGCCCGAGTCACTCTGGCAGACATACTGTGTGACCCTAGCACAGCATGGAGGCTGCAGAAACATGCACTAACCTATGGCAATGTTTTAGCCCCAACACTGGGCTTTAGTCCCCCCCCCCATCGCTGAGATTAGCGGCCTGATCCCCCAATAGGATCCTGACCCCTCTGCCCAATCACTACCAGCATCCCCCCTGCACTGCCCTCTGGGCCCACACCCACCTGTCGGATGGTTTGCCTTCACCATTGGGTCTACTTTGGGCGGTAGACCTGCCCCTCTTCGCCTGGAACGTCTCTGCCCATGCACTTACCTGTTGCCTTCCAACGGGCACCTCTGGCACTGCCCACCCTGGGGGACCCTGAGAGCTCTTACCGCATCCCCTTTTCCTTTCTCTTCACTGCACTTGCATGCTCTGAATGTCACAAGGCCTGGTAGGACCGTTGTTTGTTTCTCTTTATTCAGTGTCAGTTTTTCAATGTATATATGCTACCTTGTTCCGTTCCCTCTTGCCTTGTGGCGCTTTGATATATGATCTTGCTGTATAAGCGCCTTATAAATATCCAATACATGTATAAATAAATAAATAAATACACCGGTGAAGGGTGCTTTTTGTAGCTCGATTCCGCACTATATAATCACTGCAACCAATTATTTGGCTGCAGCTGCCAGGACGATGCTAATACACGTTCTGACTAGAAAAATGTGAGGCGGGTTGAAACATTGGAAATTGAAAACCACAGCCCATGTGAACAATTTTAGACTGTGCAGAGGAGGTGTGGAAAATCATATCCATTCTTCATCGAACTGTGTGCCTTTGAATCTAACATTTTGGAATTTCTCTACAATAGCACCAGCGTTCTTTTGATACTGGGTTCAACTTATTAGACTTGTTGCGCTTAAGTGTTTGGACACAATACACATTGCATGCAAAACATTGGTTGAATAAATTGTCTCTGCTTGAAATGTGATTTCTGAGTCATTGTTTGAGCAAAAAGATAAATAAATATTGATTTCTTATATCACGCTTTATACCGGTTGCATCCTCTAAGCGCACCAAGACGATCGTGTTGCCCCTGAGCCATCCTCCAGATAAAGGGTCCATTTCAGGGTGAATTGCTTTCATACATCTGCCTTCAGCCAATGGCGTTTCAAGTGGGAGAATGCTTTGTCTTGTGTCATCTCTTTCTATGTAACAGCGACGTCCAGCTCTCTGTGTGATTTTCTTTGTGGCTCATTTCTCGTGAGATCAACATCAGATGAAGAGGTCTCTAGGACTTCGAAAGCTAAAGGAACTACCATCTCACCATCATTTTTTCAGTCAATCCAATGAAAGGTATCATCAACAATCAGATTTTGTTTGATTTTAAATGTGGACCAACAGAGCGCCAAACTCTTTCTCTCATAAGATGTTTTCCAATAACTATGCGATTTAACTGTTTTCAATTTTCAAAATTAAAAAGAAAAACCTTTTCTGTTTACAAAAATAAAGATTTTTTTTTCTGCCAAACTAAACCATGCGTTATTAAAGTAAATCTGAAGATCTTGTTACTAGCAGCTAATATTGCCATGGTTCATCATTTATGCACATATAACTTTTTAAGCTACTCATATCACACATCCTTGGTCTGACTCAGGCTTTTCAACAAAGTGAAAGCCTTTTAACCTGCAATATAAAAGATACATACCGGGTCCAATAATGTGCGAGTTGGCAGACCATATTACCTGTTTTTCTACCTAGTTGTATAAATGGCGATAGTATAATGGTTAACATATATTTGTTTTGCTACCACTGGTTTTTAGTGATGTACCTTTTATGTTGTGTACCCATGTGAAAGTGTTTATGTTTTAAAGTGTATGAGGTTAAGTGTAGGGAGGCTCTGATGGCCAAGTGCCGAAATAAAGCTGGATGAATGAATGAATGAGAGTATGACAATGTGTACAGTGCTAAAACATGCACACATGTTTCTAGGCACTGTTCTGATGTGAGCTAAATCTTGCGTTACTTAAGTGGGCTTTGAGGGCTGTATGAACCTTTTCAATTGAAGGGCAATGCCTTATCTTTGCAGGTAGGTTGTTCCAACTCTTTGATCTCCAAACTGCAATCCTTCTGTTCCCTCTGCTGGAGAATATCAATGCAAGTTTCCTTGGAAACCTGCGACTGCTGAGAGGTCGAAGTGGGCAGGAACTAAAGGGTACAACGTTCCCCTACTTTTTTTTTTTAGAAAACTCAGACATCATTCCCTTGCTTTTTGCCATCTATTGTCACATCACACTGAGTTATCATGCAGACACTGGATTGCTTTTATTTCAATAGACTGCTTGGGGCATGAAGCCCATTCCGGGGCCTCCACGTAGCCCTGCACGCGACGTAATAAACATCTGTTTACTGCATTTAAATACGATTAAAGTAAAATGTCTGCAGGCACTGCTGTGTGCGAAGATAATGGGTGGGAGTGACTATAGTCTCTAGCATGCCCCTTAAGGGGTACCAATAGTGGGTGATCAAAAAAGTGAGGGTGTATAAAGTTCTGTGGGGGACAATGTCTGAAAGTAATGGTGGTCTCCTAAGGTGCATTTTCTTTCACTGAGTTTCTTTCAGTGTTGATATTAAGGTTGTAAAACATAGTATTAGTGGGTGGTGTGGAGGAAAGGCAGGACTCAAGTCTTTTGCTTGTAGTGGGGAAGGGGGAGCGAGGGTGAGTATGGGGTCGGTGGGGAGCAGGGGGAAGGAGTGAGGGTAGAGGGACACATAGGCTCATGACTTTGTTTTGTACTCTTTCACTCCTGCTCTGACTCAGTGTTCTAAGTTACTTTCTAGGACTGAACCAGTGAAGCATGTCAGCAGTGTAAGGGAGGCATGGTATCACAAGTAAAGACAGACACAAGAGATGCAATTCATGGGTGTTTATTGAACGACAGGGTTGGATGAATGCCTATCTAGCCCTATATATAAGGATGGAAGCAAGCTCGATCAAATAATAAATAAAGCAGTCCTAATAGTGTCTGGCAAATCAAAATGGCCTACACTAACAAACCCTAATGCCGGCACTATCTCTTATGCAAAGATTGTGTAAAGGGTAATATATACGCAAAGGAAAATCAGTGTTTTAACAAAAAGGATCAAAGTGACCGAGCCAGCTCTCCTTCCCACGGTGGACAGCACAAAGTAAGGCGGCTTCGGTAGACAGGATGACACTCAGGTTCTCAAACAAAGGCAATTCAAAAACGTGGATCAAGGCTCACCTCGCCTTCTACATTAAAGTCTCTAATTCCAGCTTTCAAAAGATCTTTCACAGTTCCACAAAAAGTTCAGGTAGGTCTCCTTCCGTCTGGCTCGGACTGTTTCAAAGCAAAATGTTAATGTAGGGGTTCCCTTCCCCAAGCTTCATTCACATTCTTTAGGGGTTCCCTTCCCCTCACTTATCACACTTCCGGTCTCACTCAGTCGGGCTCAGACCTTCAAATCTCAACTCAATGCTTCCCTCCGTTGGGCGCAAACCTGCCGTTACTCTTCCTTTCAATAGTTCCTTTGTACTTCCTAATATCAGGGTCAGCCATGATAACCGTTGTTATCATGGCTGTCGCTTGTGTCTGCAGAACCTTTAGTTTCACTGTTTACTTTCGGACCACAAGCCCCATAAGGCTTTGCTCTTGCCTTTTATCATTTCTTGCTCTTCCTCCTTCTCTTTGCACTGTATCACTTGCTCCTTCTTTCTCTCTTTCTTTTTCATCATATTCACATACTTTGAACTTCCAGGTCCAGAATGCACAACTTCTGCACCCTTTGTATACTGTTCTTTCTCTTACCTGGCTTTCGGAATATTGCTCTCCAGTGCCCTTTTCTAGTTGGCAATGTACTTCATATTTATACAAACATTTTTCCTTAAGTTGCGTTAATTTATTGCTGACACACATGAGTACGGGCTCCTTTGAGCTTTAGACACTCATTGGTTGCCATGTGGAATGGAAACAATTTCCTTCCTCCAGCATTGGGATCAAATTTCACTCTCACAATCCCACTGATGCTTGGGCTCCCAGTTTCGCTGGGGATCGAGCACTTGTGTACACAATGAACGTAGCAAGTTCTTTGCCTGGCTCCAGCTCTCGGGAGGCATGGCTCCCTCGCCTTGCTGCAGTCTCTCTTGCTCGGCGGGTCTGCGATCTGGCACGATATGCTCCTTCTCGCTTCTGGTCCAGCAGACCTCGGTGTGAAACTGGTTGCCAGCTCACTCACTATGCTGTTTAGAACCACACCTTGTATACTCTGCATATTGGTCAAGTGAAGTCAGGTGTGGATAATTAAAATGAATTGGCTGACTCCACCTGACTTCATGAAGGTGACAACATGGCAGTTCTCCATCGGAAGCTGTTCTCTTTTGATCCCTATGGGAAATCTTCTTATCTCGTTGCTTACTCTTCTGCGTCCCACTGATTGGGGAGGGGGCATATGGTATGAAGGTAAGAGACCCCTGACTAAAGAGGAAAGGGTTATGGCTTGAATAGGAGAGAGGCGGAAATCTTGAATCTCAAGCTTGGATATTTTCCTCCCATTTCCCTGCATTCCCTTCTCTTTGTAAGTATCTGAGGTTTGTGGGACAGGTAGTTCTCAGAGAGTTTGTAAACTCCTTTATGTTTTCTTACTGGGAGTGCACAAACTGGGTATGGTGATTGGGATGAAGGGGGAGTAGCCGGGAGAACCCCATTAGGGTTCTCACAGCAGGGTATGCCTGGGTTTCCTTTTTTGAACATTTATAAATAAGACTCAATAATTAAAACTGAAGTACTTTTTGTACTGAGAGTATACGGAGTGCCCTCCATGCTTCAGACCTATGGTCCCATCATCTGAGACCAGTCGCTAATTAAATGGCTGCAATTTGACTTTTTGAACTTTAGAGATTGAGACAGTCTTATCACCTGGGTGGAGAACATTGCAGTAGTCTACGTGTGCATTAGTTGCTGTTCCAACCACAACAACATTGCTCACTGAAAAACCCCTGTGATGTTGCATTTAACCCACATGATATACATATATATATATATATATATATATATATATATATATATATATATATATATATATACTATTGTCTACTTACTTCTTCATGGGGATGGAATAGGCATGTGTACAGTAGTGGATCACACTACTTGTCTGCCATGTTATTAATTCCCCAGAGGTACTTCAGAGATATTCACTTTTTGGCCCTCTTACATTATCCCCCTTTGAAAATGGTCTCCATGTATTGAAAGGAAATTCTTCCTGGGGTGCAGGTAAAAATTGGTGGATTTACAAGAGGTTTTCAACCTTTTTGAATAGGACAGTATGTACTACTGGTGGTACTCCCTTGGAATACCACTAGGGATATCTACACAGCAAGGGCAATAATCTCGTGTGCATTAAAACAGGTGGCACCCATGGCTTGTTAATGCAGGCAAAGAATAATTGTACCACTTCTTTGACTTGTTATGTATGGTTATAAAGCTTTGATACTGTGCTAATAACTATCAGAGTTGTTTTACAGCACTAGTACCTTGTTTGATAAAAAGGTGAATTGTGCCCACACAAGGGATAACCATACCATAGTCTGTGGCAGAGAAAAAACAAAAGAGGCAAAAAAGAGGGCACAGGGAGAAATAGTAATGGTGTAGGGGCGCACAAAACCAACACATTAGGATTGTGGCTCGGGTAGATCAAAAGAGAGTTTTTTTTTTTATCTAGAAGAAGCCCAGATTCACTTTCTTGCTCAATTTTCTCATTGTGATCTATTCACGATTGAAAGTTAATCCCTTTCTGTTGCACCATTGAAATCAGTCATAAAGTACAACTCTCTGAAACTACAGAGGTTGCAAACCATGAGCTAGATGTATGGACCTAAGCATTCCAGTGCCAAATAATCCCCCTTTCCACAGATGACAATAAAGATGGTCTGAGGTGATGATCCGCTAGATCGAAGGCCACAGACAGATCCAGCAAAACACAAAGACTTCCAGCCCTTTTTCTGCATCTCTGAACATATCCTTCGTGAGTTTGATTTAGGGCAGATGCTTCTGCACCCTGTTGGGGTCTAAAGCCTAACTGCATCCAGGCTCTTTAGTAAAATAGAACATGTACATGGTATTAGCAGTTACATCTCTTGTAAAGAAATGTCCATTTGCTGGATCGTCAGGTACCGCCTGCGTTTTCTTGGCAATTAAGTTACTTTGCTAAAGTCTAATCCTAATGTCTATGGTCAGGACTGGGTTAAACCCTTGCATGGGTCCCTACTGTGCTTGCCTCTACTGACATCCCGCCCCTTATCTCACGGAACTCTGAAGCAATTTCGCTTCTGATGCATTATACATTTCCTGTAAATTCATAAAGACACGTTCACCTTCTTTAGTTTTGAAGATATTACATTCCCAAACCAGTCGTCCTTGGGTTATCGTTCGCATAACTGAGAATACTACATTGGTTACCAGTCAAAAAACGAATCATCTTAAAAACAATCACACAGGGCAATCCACGACCAAGGAGCGGACTTCATACAGGGAAAAATATCCCTCCACATGAGAAGGAAAACCGCCAAAGCAACACAATAACAAACTCTGATACTGCATCACTCAGAGAAATAAAACACTTGACTCCAAACACCATGGAATAAGATTAACCCAACGGATCAACCCAACACAAAGAAAGACTCAGACGACTGCCGACTTGCCCTACTAAAAACTCTCGAACACTCTGGATACCCACCCTCCAACACTGATGAAACCAGACACATACCTTTGTCACAAAAACAAAAACACTGCAAACAGCAAGCACTCTACTTACTCTCCACAATACCCAAGACACACATAAACCACCCATATACAACCACCGCACGTCGATCAACTAAAACAAACCCTCAGACAGTGACCCTTTTTTCTGCACTGAAGCTATCACCATCAAAGCTCTGTTGCACGTTTCCCTCTCAATCCCACTAAGCCTCCCAACTCCCTTCCTCTTCAGATACGCCTGAGCGCCTGGAGACCATGAAAGGGCAGCGCTGCGTGGTAGAAATCACAATAACATAACATAACCTGAGCTTCATCCTTACGGATCCTCTATGTATTGGGCAGCTAGCTCAGCTGCGTGCACTCTAACAGTTCACATACTCGTTCCCCCTCAGTATTGTTGTGAAACTGAACTACTTTCATGATCCAGAATGCAGTATCCCTGCTTTTGAAATGACCATTATCCTGTGGGCAGTGAAAATCCTACTTTGTCTGCGTTCTCATTGCATTGAAAAGGCTTCACCAGACTATGCACAATCTTCAGATGTGCCCAGCTAGATACCGTCCCTTTCATCTCATATCCTTGCCCCATTTTCCTTCCCTTTTCAAATATTTGAGTCTTAATAAGTGAGTCATATGGGAAGGTTAATGTTCTCCGGAAGCGTCCAGGTGCAGGGATCCATTTACCATTCGGTCAACAATGATTTGAGGGAAGGTTTAACTGCCCAATTCTTAAAAAGCAGAGAATTTAAAAATAGCACAGACGGTGCACATGGTCATCCTATTCTCAATGGTGACCTGCACATTTCAAGGGGGCTGTGCTGCAGCACAAATGATGCGCCGACCAGATCCTTGCATACATTGGTGTCAGAGAACGTTCCAAACACTAATGTATTACAGATGCCCAAAAGCTACGTGGCTGCTGCGAGCGCATTTTGCAGCGACAGGACTTTCAAGGGCAGGTCCTTGTGAAACTTCAACCAAAAAGAGGGATAGAGGGATACTAACACTAGTAGGACTGTAGTGGTTTAAACCCTTACTATTCCTCTTCAAGAAATGCAGGACAGGGTTGGGGATGACAACGGACGTCAATTCACCAAAATGCCTGAGGTGCTGGAAGAGGCACCACTTTCCTGATGGCCTCACAGGAAGCATCATAACGTGAACAGGAAGTGAGCTCATGTGTCCTGTGGCATTAATGCAATCATGATTAGTCAGGACAACCCCTACAATCAGTGTAACATTAATAATATAACATGTTGTACTAAAGAAGAGAAGACAACATACTTTTTTAGGTGCCAGCGATGTAATAACCGCAGTGATATCTCAATATGCCATGGGCTCAGTCATGACATGCCAGGGTCGCACCAAGCAGAGCCATCCAGGCTCTTCAGGTTCCTGAGCAGCCTTTAAGGCCAGCAACTGGCATTCTATGCCTGTAAGAGCCTCACATGCAGGGATCTTCTATAATATGTTCAGTGCAGCCTCGCCTACCCAATTGGTGCCATCTTACACCAGGCAACGCCTTCAATGTCAATCTATAGTCACCATATAAATGTCACAGCCTCACAAAGCCTGGTTCTGGCATTGTGTGCCAGGCGCCCTGTCAATTGCCCAAGTACTGCCATCTTATGTCAGGCAAAGCCTGATATGCCAGGAATAGTCATGGCATGTAAAGAGCTTTGCCCGGGTTGTATACCACGATCATGTGATTCCTGCATTGTTTTCTTTCATGAGTAGAAACAGTTGATATTTTTTAATCAACTTGATTTGCGAATCAACAATTTAGATTCTAAATCAATCTGAAAACACAACAGAAGTGTCAATTTAAACATTGTAATTAAGTTGAACATGATTTCTTTTATTTGGTAAACGCCACTAGCTGACTTTATTGTTCTATTTTGTAGTGCTGTGAGTAATAGGTCTTAATGTCTAACTTACGGCTCCTCAATTACTCACCATGGATGAGTCACCACAGCTGGGGTGGGCAAGTTGGGGGGGGGGGTGTTTATGACAAGCAATAATGAGACGGCTTTTGTTTATGCAGTTGGTTATGTGGTGTTAAATCTTATTAAAATATCTGTTTAAAAAATAAAACAAATATAAAAAAAGAAAATTGATGAGTAACCACAGCTGTGATTCAAACCTGTGAAAGGCTACAAAATGAATACAGTTACCAGCGGCAATCATTTAGCTGACTGAGCCATCCCCCTCTCTTGCAATCATTTAGCTTACTGAGCCATCCCCCTCTCTTGCTACAAACTATCTAAAAAGAGGAAACCTTCTGAACATTACAAAAAATACACACAGAAAAGTGCTTCGTCCATGGTGCCATGAAATGCCCACATAAGAAATAAAAAGTCACAATTGAGTAAACATGCACACACCAAATACACAGACTAAGATAGCTCTCTGCACAGTAGCAACCCTGAAGTTGCATGTCAAGTGCTATTGTGGACTACACCTACTTTCCCTATATGATATGATATGATAGTATAGTATGATATATGATATGATAGTTTATTTATATAGCGCCTATACACAATGTGTTTCAATGCGCTTCAAGGCAAGGGAGGGAACAAGGGAAAATACAATGACATTCTTACAGGCCATGAAGAGTAAGGTTGCGAAATTAACTATAATACTCGGCCTGATGACATTTCAGATAGTGCAAGAGCTAAGACATAGATAAGGGAGGGAGGGGGAGAGTGGGAAGGAAATGGAAACAGAGAGGCGACTACCGTACTAGGCCTGACTAGGCCCTATGTAATGAATCAATGTTCCACTCCTCATTAGCTGCATGTGGTGGTCGTTCTCACAAATTCCTAATTTTGAATAGATGATTGGGAGAGGCAAACAGTGTTCACGAGCCCCGGGGTCGCAGATTGAATGCCTGGATTCCAAGGCAACCGCTACCCCTGGTTACCCCTAAAAGGTGGTCATGGAATCGACCTTGTGATGGATTGCACACCCCCCTGACACCCCTGCAAACAGACGTAGGAGGATGTGGTCCGTTTCTGTGCTTTTTAAAGCCCAGCGCATTTCTGAACATGGGATGCACTTAAGAATGTTCAGAAATGCCCCCTGTGCTGTGCAAACATGCAAAGGGGGCACGAAAGAGCATTTGAATGCATACATCCATTATGCATGCATTGAAATGCCCTTTGACAACGTGCAACATCTTTTTTGGCACAAATGATGAGTTGCGCTAGCCCACCTGATCATTTGTGCCAATTTATCTTTGATGATTCAGCTCTGAAATTGAATTTTCGGATGCTAATTTGCTCTCATGTCTACTCTAGATTGCTTTAATATTCGTATTAAATCTGCTTTAAATTAAGTCAGGATATATGCGGCTTGTAAACCTTTCTGGGAAAAGATCTGTAGCTATGATATAGCCTATCATTAATTAATGACGATGCACGTAGCTATTTGCGATGACAATACATACCAGTGGATCCAAAAAAGAATTGAAATCTAACAGAAATATATATGGACGATGTTTAGTATTGCCAGAAGGCTGATCATGACGGAAATCAAGCAAGATACTAGGGAAAGGGAGCATATGATCTAATCAGGGAAAAAGTCCTCTGGAGATATCCGATATCCGCTCTCACTGCCAACCTTCTGATGAGGAGAACCGAAATAAGATGACGGCATCTGTCAGCAAGCTTGATTTGTGTGTGTTCGGAAGACTGTCGGGTGATCCCCACTGCTCTTTATATGTGCTGTGATGGATCAAATGGGGACACTGGTTTGGTGGTGTCCCGCTCCGCAGCTTCACCAAGGCCGGCCCAAAGGAACACATGTTACAAGAGGTTTGGTGTAAGCAATGACAGTTGATACTGACGCAGCGTGATTACATTATTTAAAGAGACCAAATTCTAATGAAGTTCTGGTTGCAAAGCTTACAACCACAATAGGACAAATGCAGTTGATGCGAAGCGACTGGGGCACACCATCAAAGCAGTCACATGGGAAAAGCTGAACAATTCCTCCTGAAAGTTTTTATAAATATCAAGGACAGAAATTTCGGATGCTTTCTATGAGGGTTCATTGAGTTCTCACTCTGAAAAAAGTTATTTGCGAAATAGAAGAGATGAACTGCGATTTGGCACCGGTAATTACAAATGTTGGTAAACATTAAAATGACCATTATTTGAATATGTTTCTAAATAATATTCTGCATTAAATTTGTAAGCCAAAATGTAATAGTTGATACTATTTTCATTCATAATAGAAGATGAAGGGAATATTTTTCTAAATCCTAATGGGATTAAGATATCATGGATTTCTGGAAAAAACATATTAACCTGGGTAGGTTAAGAAAATGAGTGTGGAGGGAGTTAGGTGATAAGCATGCACGCAGTGGCCCTTTCTCCCCCGGGGTCTCACTGCAGCCGCCCAACGCCTTAAAGTAAACATATTGGCCCTCATTACGAGTTCGGCGGTAACCATGCCGCTATTGGCGGCATGGCTGCTGCCGAAATCGCGTCGGGGTCCGGGTCCTCGGAATGAGGACTTACCGGGCCATTCTGAGTTCGGAAGGCCCGGTAATTCCTCCCTCCAAGGACCCGGACACGGTCCTTCCCCATTCCCATTTCAGCCCCCATAGGGCTGAATGGGAATGGGAGAGGGAGCAAACAACGGGCCATTACGAGATGGCCCGTTGTTTGCTCCCTCTTCCCCTTGCGGGACCCGGTAAGCACACCTGGTTTTCCCAGGCGTTGCTTCCTGGGTCCCGCGAGGGGACCTCGTAATGCGGTGGTACGGAGTGAACGGCGCCGGCACCTTTTACGGCGCCGTTCACTCCGTACCGCCAGGGTCGTAATGAGGCCCATTGTCTGGTGTAATTTACAGTTCATCAGATGCTGAATGTGACTTTGAGCATTAGCAGACCGCGATCACGGTCAGAAAGCACCAATGGCTATACGATTTTACTAAAGTTGGGCCAGCTTCTTCCTCCGTCATGGAGGTGGAGCCTTCAGAGGAATAAAGGGATAAAAGACCCGGTTGGGGCTCCCAACGCAACCTGATGACCGAACACAGTCCCACCCAATGTTGTTGCTGGAGATGAGATCCATCGGCGACACCCTGGCTGCCATGGTGGACCATGCGGCACTGAAGCTGGATCACATGCAGATAGGGGTAGTTTCAGGGGCAGATTGGGGAGAAAGATTACAATAGGGACTAGGGGGGTATGTTAATTGATGAGAGAGGAACACCATGGGTGAAAGGAGCAGAAAAGGATACAAAGGAGCCCAAAAAAAGGATGTGCTGGTGATGCAATCGAGCTTTTTATTTGGGGCAAATGAGCAAGGGGACCAAAACCATTGGGGGCCGAAATGTCCACTGTGGTGGGGAGGGACCACAGGTGAGGCATGCAGGGCACACGAGGAGTGCTCAAGAGGGCCCTTGGTGGGGTTTAAATAGCATTCAGAGGGGCCAGGATTCACATAGAAGGGTACAGGAATCACTGGCAGGTGCCTAATCACTGACAACTGGGAGGGACCAGTTTGCAATGGGGAAACAAGGGAGCTCTAGGGGTTGCTAGGGGACACAATCAGCACTAGGAGGGATGCACAATGCAATGGAAGCGACTGAATCAGGGAATGGGCACAGAGGGTGTGCTGAAATACGCTGTGTGATCACTGGCAGCAGTGACCGAGCACACATCCATTCAGTGGTAGAATAACCAGCTGTGGGTCTATTGGGAAATCAGAAGGACACCTTTAGCGAAAAGATGATGTCAACACACATATATAGTCTAGAATGATGTGGATGTAGTTAAACTTCAGAGTGTGTATATCCACAGGTGATCATTATGTCTCATTGATTTTACTGTAGATCTGCTGCAATGGGACCCACCAGCAAAGACATTAGAAAAGATCCTGCCTAGCACCATCAAAGGAGATTCTGAATCCTACTCCTCGATTGGGGGTAGGTGCATATTTCTAATTACCTGATAGAGTCTGCAGATACGCAGTTCTGGTGATCTATCTAGGCAGAGGGCCGGGCTGAGGGCACGCAACCCCCGAAGAAAATAAGGACATTATCATTCATGGAGGCCAAGGTAGAATCATTTCCTCTTCCTCTGATAAAGTCCTGTGCTTCACGCAAAGTTGGCCGTGAGGTAGTTCGCAGAAGCAAGATCAGTGGGCTGTGACAACAGCATGCTAGGATGCTCCGAGTATGGCAATGCATGCCAAGATGGAAGGAATATGGGCTATCAAGACCGCTCTAATTCAGAAGACTAACACAATACCTGCAGAAATAGGGCGGCAAGAGGGGTTACTTTAATGCCCATGCCAATTCATCTAGGCGACAGCAACCAAACCAATAGGTTATAAGCCAATTTCATTACATGCATTTATTCAGCCTGTATTTTTCTAATCCCACCCTGATCTTTATTATTTATCATTAATTATAGATGACATATAAAGCACCCACAGCAATATATACGCCACTCCTATTTTACTGGGCTGAAAAAGAGAAGGTTCTGAGGTTATTTTAAGAAAGAGGAGTCAAATATTATCACGTTTTCTCCTCTGTACGGGTGGGCGTTATATTAAGCTTGAAGGTTATTATTTTGGTTTCATGTTATTTACACTTTTATACAACACTGGCCCCTAACCAGAGTGTTTTGGAGTGCCTTTATAGTGGCACATGCCATCACAAAAGGTAACTTTAGGTAATTTAGAGGGGTGCCCGTAGATTTGATTGAAAGATTTTACACATAGCTTAATGAACCCAAGACAGACATTTTCCAAGGCTGCCAGAACACTATATACCTGGTTTGTCGGTCTTGGGTTGATTAAGCTATCCATAAAATAGCACTGCCCTCATAGACGAAGACAATTTCCTGGAGAAAAAAGTTTGCATTTCAGTTCATTTGCATACCCACAATACCTTGCTATTGTGGCTCAGGACTGGAGGTGAACTTCCAGCAATGGCTACTAGGTGGCGTTGTGGAATGTGTGACTTGGGTCAAATGAACTTTCCTACTTTCACCTTTCAGTTGAAAGGGCTTTTTCTTCAAGCATTTTTAAAAACCCACCATAACTTTCTTGGCGTTATTGTACAGGTCTATTTCTTCATGGCATTGGTGTGAAAGGCCAAACCAAAGATCCCTGGACGTACAATGCTTGAAGGAGTTTGGTGACACTGTCCTCGCCTGAAACCTCAAGACCCTCATCCCCCAAATATGCCTAGCAACAACTGAAGATGTCAAGTGGAGGTATTATTGGAACACATTCTTCGGGTGAGTGCAGTTCTGGTGCAAGATGAAAGCACTCAGCTGGCAGCTGCTTCAGCCCGGTGATGTTCACGGTGATGTTAACGGTCACAGGCACAGCGAATAAAGCAAGACACACGGATAATGTATTTATCCCCCATGCATCTTGTATGTGTGGGGGGAAGCGACTCGGGGAACGCCTGCTTTGCTTCACATCAGAGGACTGGGAAATGGGGGAGAGGATTGCATGGCGGGGTGTTGCTATCAGGAATAAGGTTCTGGCTTCATAAAGTACAGTGGTACGGGTGTCCCACAGGGGGAGGTCCCACCAGACGTTTCCCGATTCCAGACAACATCAAACATTGGCCTGCCCCCCTTCATCTCAGTGGCTCAGCATGGAAGACGTGCATGGAACGGAGATCACACAGCCAATCCGCTGCCATTTACGATTTGCCGAGCAGCCCCTTGACACCAAAGGCCCAACTAATACAGGGATACAAGAGATCTGGCAGAGCTTAAGCTATCTCTAGCCAGAAACAAAATAATTTTGAAAAGATATGGAAAGATGGCAGTCACTGTAAGGGTTTTTATTTTTCTGTTAATCTCCTTCACTGGGGGGGGGTCTCATAGATGTCAACACTAGTCTGATACAGTGCCTTGCTCCGGTTTCACCCAGGACAACATGGTGTTAACCTGAGGCTGTCAGGGAAGGGCTTATGCAACATATGTGGGATATGATCTCACAGGCTGACACATGTCGCCGTCTTATCATTGCTTGCACTGCTCAAGGGGGGGCCTTGAACTATCTCCTGCCCTTCGGATTACTAAATGTATAGCCAGTTTTTGCAAAAGACATACAGCCCCTACGAGTTCAGCGTTGTGGCCAAAAGCAGTGGTTACCACTGCATTAGGGCGGCATCACGTTGGGTAAGGCAGAGGAAACAATTCCATCACAATGATGGAGGTCATTCACTGCCTTACGCCCCAAAACAGCCAAATCTGCAGTATTACCACCGGTGGATTTACCGCTGAGATACCACCAAACTCGTAGTGGGGTAGACAGAGGGGAAAACAACCAGTAGTGGAGAAAACAGAGGTAGAAACAAAAATAGAGTAGCAAAAAATGTGACGTGGCAGGTAAAATATATACAATATTTTCACTAATACGTGAGTTTATAGATGGACATGTGTGTGATTGCTGAATTTAGAACATGAGTTATATTAGTGGAGTGCAGACCTAGCTTCGGGGAGCAACAGAGAGTTGTAAGTCCTCAGGGGTTGTGCTCCTTGGATGGATCTCCATGGAACAGTCTTTACTACCCAGCATTTATTGCTGTAGGCAATCATTAACATTTACTGATAGCGGAACATGTGTTCAAAGGGAGCGTGAGAGTGGCACCGTGGAGTGGGCTTTAAAGGTGGGTGGCAAGGAACAATGCTGGGCTGGGTGCTGTGGGGGAGGGAGGGGTTATCGAGTACAGGGTGTAAAGAATGCGCTCTCCAAGAGGATCTCAGCTGCCTCTCTCTCTCTCTCTCTCTCTCTCTCCTCTCTCTCTCTCTCTCTCTCTCTCTCTCTCTCTCTCTCTCCCTCTCTCCCTCTCTCCCTCCTTTCAGTGCACTCCTCTCCAAGCCGGAGTGGGCTGCTCTGATTGCTGTGCACTAATGATTAATTACAGCAGTGGTTGTGATTGGCTGGAGCGTTATAAGACGCATACGCATTCGATTAAATCAGAGACCAAGGAAGCAAGAATAAAACCGTGTATTTTCTGAGCACTTGAGCAACACACTGCAAAACAGATAGAACACAGATAGAACAAACACTTACATGTAAGTGGTAGTGCTAAAGTAGGCGTGCATGTGATCAGTACAGTTTGTGTTTAAATAGTACAATGAAATGACGTTTTCTCTCCACTTTTTCCTTCTCACTTTTCTCCTTCTCATGCCTCCCAGAGCATCTTACCCATCCTTCCCCCACATGCCAACGATATACCCGACTTTGCCCCTCCGAACCACTATGGAATGTTCTCTCATACTCCACCTTTGCCTCACTGATAGTCAAGCAAAGCGCTTTGAAGTCATGAACTATGGCAGTACGTGATATACAAATGCAAGATAACACCACACAATGAACTGCACACTCGAGTGATGCGAAAATCACAATGTGCTACATACAATACTGTCAAATTCAAGATCCTGGCACACAAAGACTCCTTTTCCAGACTTTCAAATACCAACTTCAGCATCTCCAACTCTAAGCACTTCCACTTAGATAACCAAATAGTTAATTTAACACATTTCAACTGCCTCCAATTTGTGATTTTACTGACACACAAAATAGGCAAACGTGATTATATGTGTGATCGTTTTTAAAATGTATTAGTTAAGTGGTTGGTTCTTAGTTGAAATTCAACAGCCAACGACAGCATACATTTCAGATTTATTAAAAAGAAAATAAAAGCAGTTGTCAATTAAAGCTTTGCATGCTCTCATCCAAAAAGTTCGGATGTACCCTTAACTGTTCCTTTGCAGAAGGAAGTCTAATTGTGGGTACTTACCGGCGCTTCGGGAGGCTCGGAGGAGAAGGCACCGTGGCGGAGGAGGGAGAGAGAGAGTGAAAGACAAAGGCTTCCCCCCAGGCCCTGCCCCAGCCACCATCAGCGATGACTGGTCCAGGGAGGAATGCGCTTCCCAGAGGCTGCCACTTGAGAGCGTTAAATATAGCCCCGCATGAGGCTTCATGGCATTACAGGGACGTTTATCAGCTGTGCTGGCGTGTAGTGACTGCGTGTGCCCCAGCATGCAACTGGGAACTCTAGTGTGTACCAGGGGCTATTTGATAGCAACAGCCATGTACAATGAAGGGATGCCCGCCGCATATCTGTGCCTCTCTGTCCCCCCACCCCCTCTGTATACCTGTTCTGTTGTTACCTCTGAAAAGTGCTCCTTTATGCATCTGTACTCTTGTATACCTCTGTAAAGTGCTCCGTTATGTATTTGTGCTGTTACCTCTGTAAAGTGCTCCGTTATGTCTGGACTTTTGCATACCTCTGTAAAGCACTCCGTTATGCATCTATACTGTTGCATACCTCTGTAAAGCGCTCTGTCATGCATCTATACTGTTGTAAACCTTTGTAAAGCATTCCGTTATGCATCTGTACTGTTGTATACGTCTGTAAAGCACTCCGTTATGCATTTGTACTGTTGTAAACCTCTGTAAAGCGCTCCGTTATGCATCTGTACTGTTGTATACCTCTGCAAAGCGCTCCATTATGCATCTATACTGTTGTAAACCTCTGTAAAGCGCTCCGTTATGCATCAGTACTGTTGTATACCGCTCCATTATGCATCTATACTGTTGTAAACCTCTGTAAAGCGCTCCGTTATGCATCTGTACTGTTGTATACGTCTGTAAAGCACTCTGTTATGCATTTGTACTGTTGTAAACCTCTGTAAAGCGCTCCGTTATGCATCTGTACTGTTGTATACCTCTGTAAAGCGCTCCATTATGCATCTATACTGTTGTAAACCTCTGTAAAGCGCTCCGTTATGCATCAGTACTGTTGTATACCGCTCCATTATGCATCTATACTGTTGTAAACCTCTGTAAAGCGCTCCGTTATACATCGGTACTGTTGTATACCTCTGTAAAGCGCTCCATTATGCATTTGTACTGTTGTATACCTCTGTAAAGCACTCCGTTATGCATTTTTACTGTTGTAAACCTCTGTAAAGCGCGCCGTTATGCATCTATACTGTTGGAAACCTCTGTAAAGCGCTCCGTTATGCATTTGTACTGTTGTATACCTCTGTAAAGCGCTCCGTTATGTATCTATACTGTTGCATACCTCTGTAAAGCGCTCTGTCATGCATCTATACTGTTGTAAACCTTTGTAAAGCATTCCGTTATGCATCTGTACTGTTGTATACGTCTGTAAAGCACTCCGTTATGCATTTGTACTGTTGTAAACCTCTGTAAAGCGCTCCGTTATGCATCTGTACTGTTGTATACCTCTGCAAAGCGCTCCATTATGCATCTATACTGTTGTAAACCTCTGTAAAGCGCTCCGTTATGCATCAGTACTGTTGTATACCGCTCCATTATGCATCTATACTGTTGTAAACCTCTGTAAAGCGCTCCGTTATGCATCTGTACTGTTGTATACGTCTGTAAAGCACTCTGTTATGCATTTGTACTGTTGTAAACCTCTGTAAAGCGCTCCGTTATGCATCTGTACTGTTGTATACCTCTGTAAAGCGCTCCATTATGCATCTATACTGTTGTAAACCTCTGTAAAGCGCTCCGTTATGCATCAGTACTGTTGTATACCGCTCCATTATGCATCTATACTGTTGTAAACCTCTGTAAAGCGCTCCGTTATGCATCAGTACTGTTGTATACCGCTCCATTATGCATCTATACTGTTGTAAACCTCTGTAAAGCACTCCGTTATGCATTTTTACTGTTGTAAACCTCTGTAAAGCGCGCCGTTATGCATCTATACTGTTGGAAACCTCTGTAAAGCGCTCCGTTATGCATTTGTACTGTTGTATACCTCTGTAAAGCGCTCCGTTATGTATCTGTCCTGTTGTAAACCTCTGTAAAGTGCTCCGTTATACATCTGTACTGTTGTATACCTCTGTAAAGCGCTCTGTGTTTCTCGAAGCTAGCTCTGTGCTCAATAAATATCATAAAAATTATAATTAAAAAATGGTATCTCACTGGAGAATGAGAGCATCAGATAGAAAAACTAATGTGATTCATCCAGGGACTATTCCTGGCCCACATTTATATGCAAGCGGGGTAGGGCTGCAAGGGGGCTCAGTAAGTGGCAACAAGGGGTGCACAGTACCACAAGTCCCAGAAGGCACATGAAACCAGCACTGGCAAAGCCAATAGGGTCTGGCTTTGCAAATGTAGACGGTACGAAGTCTCTCCTCTAGATATACCCTTGAAGGGAATTCACAGTGCTCACGCTTCAAAATGTCTGCCAGATTGCCAAGCCTTTTCCCTCTATAGCCTTACTTCTATTTTAATGTCTCTGACCAGCACCTGTCATGCATGTTGCAAAAATCAACCAGGTCTCATTTTCATACCCATGAATCCCTCTGCGGTGCTGATGTTATCGCGTCATTGTTTCTCGACCACGCGCTCAGAGGCACAGTTTAGCAAAAGTATCCATACAGGAAATGAGCAGAAATCAGTGTACCCCGCCGCTGCTGCTCGTCTGTGATTACCATGGCGCAGGAGGTGGGCGTTGTGTAGCGCCGTAGACAAGTTCAGAAGAATGGAACCAGCCCGTCATGCATTTCTGCGTGACGAGGAAGAAGAGCTGGCAGGTGGCGCGGAGCCATGAGGGGCCAGGGTTCTGGAGGAGGGGGTGTACAGGAGCTGGGTGACAGGGTAGAACTCAAGGCGGAAGTGGTTGGCTGATAATACCAGTTACAGCCCTCCCCATGGCTTGAATGCCTCAGTACTCAAGCATCAATTTGTCTGTGTGTTCTCCCTCTCGTTATTACTATAGTTTGGCATACTTTTTGCTGAGAACACAGAATGCATTTACAGCCTGTTGCAATCCCGCCCCCCTCCCCCCGCCACAGGGGAATTACCCCTTTCTCGTTGCTTTAACACCTTCTCAGAGTGATGGATAAGTGGAAGGATTTTAATCAGTCGGGTGTGCTGAGTCCACCCTGGGCACGCACAGCTGTGCAAAACGGGCAGAGTCAAGCGTACGGTGCGTACCTCTGTACAAGCAGAATCCAGTATGACGTTGCCTCCCGTCCTCTCCTCGTTGTCCAGTGCTTGCATGAATTACCATTAAGATTCCCGCAAGCGGCTCCGCAGCATCGCTAAAGGCGCTTGCCTATCTCGAGTCACTTAGCATGGCCTGGTGGGCATTTTAACCAGACATAGCGGTCGATCGCCCCGGCAGGGGTTGCTTGACCAAAACTTAAATGACAAAGAAGAATTCAACACATTATTTTCATCCCTAGGTATTTGATTAAGACATATTGGGGGTCATCAGAAGTTGGGCGGAACGGTAAAAATACAGCGGTAACGCTATTACTGCTGCATTTGCGCACGGCCCATCTATGAGTTGGGAGGAAAGTTGGCAGATTTACCCCCTGCTCAGAGCTGGAGGTAAATCGGCCGACTTTCTGTACATTTTCGGTGCAATTACCATGATGCTATTAGTACCCGAACATTCTCCCAATGGACCCAGTGTAAATGGGGACTTACCGCCCCTCCACAACTCAGGATCTGGCGCAAATAGCTATTTGCGTGGGCGGTATCCTGGTGGAATTACCGCCGGGCTACCGCCCACTCGTGATGAGGCCCATTGCATGCAGGGGTGGTCTGGGAACCAAAAGAGGCCCTGGAAATAATGTTCAAAGTGGCCCCATATTACACATTTTCAGCCAGCCCAACCCTTTTACTATAGGAATATTTGGAAATACCACTCATAAGAGGCCCAGGGTGCACTGGCCTACCGGCAAATCTCCAGAGTTCCCTAAAGGCCAGTCCACCCCTGATTGCATGTCTGAGTATCTTTCATTTCCACAGATTCCCTTCATTTCCTTTCAGTCACCCCAGCTTCTGCGCACTATGCAGGGTGCCCTTAAACCTTTTGCGACAAATCTGTCTCACACCTTATTGTAAAAACCTGCATTTTGAAAATGTTCTAATTTATTATGCAAATAAATACTTAAACTCGGATTCACTACATCATTCCAAATAATTAGACTACCAAATCACCATGAACGGCTTTCGTATAAGCCGTGACACCATACAAGCCCCCATGACCTAGCAAGAATGGCAACTCTCTTAGTAAGCTGTCAAACCTAAAAGGCTAAATGATGGATAGAGTTTCGGGGGCTGAGAAGGTGGATATATTTAGATTCGAGTGTTGGCATTAGTTTGATCGATGTCAGCGAGGGATTAACTCTATTCTGTGGTCTAGAGGACTATTATTTCTAATGAGCCGGTCTCTGCAAGGCCCGCTTTGCCTCTCTGGTTCCTAGCGGTGTGGCTAGCATAGCATGAATAGATCCCGGCCCAGAGGCCTAGCCAGGATTGTCTAACATATGGGGCCTGAAGCTAATGGTAGTTGGGCTCACTGCAGTGACATTAACATCTGTAAACGCCCACACAGTGCTGCTGAGTGGGCATTCAGAGATTTTGGGTGGGCCTTGCCCGCTCAGGCCCTACCCTGTCCACGCCTCTGAGACCGCTGCCTGTGGATTGTAAAAAAGCATGATCTATCAGGTGACAAGTGAGGAGGGACACAAAGCTTGTAGGTGTTGTTATTTACCCGCCATTTGACATGCTAATCGATGTGGCCATTCCCACCCACTACCTGCCCCTCCCTGCCCAAAAGTCATCCTCCTGGGATCTCTTTGAACTAGCCCTGTCAAGCAGTAACATCAAACCTTGACCTGCCAGTTTTCTTTCTAAGCAGTCTGCTGAGAGCTGGTGGCCTAATTGCAGCTGTAAATGAGCTACTGGTGTAATAAAAAGCAGGGGGCCTTCAGGAACTTAATTTAGATCTGTGTCTTACAATGAAGGCCTATTCAAAACAAGAATTGACAAAGACCATAGTTCCGGGTTGTGTACAAGTATCAGAAATGTGCCAGGCACTGCTATCATTTGCCCAGGTAATTGCAACATGTTTCAGTTGCAGTGCCTGTGAAATGCCTATCCCATACCCACAGCTATAAAGTTCTTTGACCTTGCTGGGTCCTGCAGTTTACCCTGGTTCCATGAGGCCCTCCATTGTAAAGATTTCCGAATTCTAGTTTGCTTCCTTCCCTTGGTACAGAGGAGGGAGGTTTTGGTCGTGTTCTTGGTTTTCATTGCTCCTTTCCAGGCTGGTTTCGAGGTGGCTTTGGTTTGTATTTGATTTTTCTCTGCTCCTTTCCTGTCCTGGCTGGGTAGAGGTATTTTGGCCTTGTTCCAGGCTTTCACTGCCCATTTCCTTTCCTTTGCTGGCTGAGTAGGAGATAGTTTGGCCTTGTATTTAGGTTTTTCCTGCTCCTTTCCTTCCCTGTTTTTTTGTTTTTTCTCTGTTCCGTCCTTTCCTTTCCTGTTTGGGAAGAAGGAGGTTTGGGCATTCTACTTATTTTCCTCGGCACACCATTTGTGTTTGTTCTGGGTGTTGGGCGTTCTTTCAATGGAAATGGGGTTTTGGCTTGTATTTTGGTTTGTTCTGCCTATGAACATTGTCAAACTGTTTGGGGTTGGATCCTGGTTTCCCTCTTGCTCTGTGCCATTGGTTTCTTCTTAATTGTTAGATGTGCTGTGCTCTTTCAATTGGAAGGAGGAGGGTCTGGCTTGTATTTGGGTTTCTCGGCTTCTGTTCCTTGTCACACTGTTTGGGATGGTTCTTGGATTATCTCTTACTCTTCTCCAATGGTTCCTTCTTAACTGTTAGGTGTGTTATGCTCTTTTGATTCCTCTCCTGTATCTGTGTCAATGCCTATGCTTTCTTCTCTATCCCGTGAGGACTACTCCTGCTTGCCCCTTGTCAAGTTGTGTGTCTTTGGTTATTCTCCCTTTGCTATTGTAGACTCTGGGGGTTCCTGTTTTGATCTCCAGGCTTGAAGGCCATCGCTGTTATTGAAGGCAGTGTTTCTTGTTTATGTGAATATTGTTTAAAGTTTCCTTAGATCATGCCATCAATATCATCAGCTCACAGACCCAGTCATTGCTAGTCCTATGTGTGGACTTAGTGCTGAAAGTAAGTACAACATAATTTTACTTGTGGAGTTTGCAAACCGTCTATGTAATCATAAGGCACTTCCAAGCACTTACTCCAGATCCCCGGTCATCATATTTGAATAACCTTCTTCTTACGAAGCCTAGGTGTTATTGTGGGTGCATCAGCACATGTTCTTTGATGCAGTTTACTCCCTGTGTGATCTTGTGCACATATGCCTTGCCAATATTCTCTGCTTTGTGTCTTCCCTTAACAATGATTAGCCCCTGATTTACCTTATTCTGGTGGGGGTCCCATCAAGAGAAGTTCCACCCTGGGATTGTAATGCCTAACCAATGCTTCAGATAACAAGTACTAGATAAACACATGATTGTGGGTGGGTTGTAAAGGTGGGTAGAGTACCCCGAAATAATCCAAAAGTAATAAAACAGTAATCAAAAATAAAGTGCACAAATTGCATGAAAAAAACTGCTTTTTATTTGCAAAATACGGCTGGGAGAATCAGACAGCTCTGTGGAACTGAACCGAGGCCATCCCGACACACCCACTTGGGGCTACAATATTTAAAGCAGGAAACTGCAAAATTAACATATTCTACAAATGCAACATCTATTCTAATTCGAACATTTGCATTGGCTATTCGTCATTGTTATGTTAGGCAAATGTATAGAGCGCGGCTTTCACCCGAAAGGCAACATGGCGCTTTGGAGAACCAGTAAGAAATGACTGAAGCATAAACAATCGCTGTTACTGAAATAGAATGGTTTTGAGTTAACGCCAGAAAACCAAATGATCAATAATACTACAAAGTTTCTGGGGAAGCCAATTCCATAGAAGTGCAGCTGCAACAGAGAAGTCTCTGCCTCGTAGTCTAGCTCGGTGGAACCTAGGGACAGATATACACAAATCCCCAGAGGAGCGAAGAGGACGTGCCAGCACATATCAGCAGAAGTGTTTCTGCAGATAGCCTGGACCATGGCCATTTGTGGCATGATGAACTAGGCACACAGCCCTGAACTCAATTCTCTGAGCCACTGGAAGCCAGTGGAGGCTATGCCTTACCATCGTAATATGACCACAAGGAGCCGGGCCAAGAGCTGCCCGTGTGGCCGTATTCTGCAGCACTTGTTGTTGGTCCAAGTGAAAAGCCGGCTGAGGCAGACATAAGGCGTTAAAATAGTCAAGAGCGCGCAGCACCAGCGTGGCCACCACAGGAGCTTGCAAAGACGTGGGAAGAAATAGAAGCACTCTCTGCAAGACTTTCAGTTTATAGTGGACTTGTTGGCAAACTGCGTGAACCTGTGTCTCCATAGAAAGGGTATTCAATATCTGAACAACCACATTTTCCACATTTGACACAAACTGAGGAAAGGGGTCTAAAGATGCGGGCCAGTACTCCAGTGTCCATATAGAGGCAGCAGATGTCTGCACCACAATTAAAACCTTGGTTTTCTTGCCATTCATTTTCTGCCAATTTTGACTCATTCAGTCCCCCACTGCTTTTAGACAGATATTGAGATTGGCTGCTCCTGCTGGATCTTCCAGTTTAAGTGGAACAATGATCTGTGTATCATCAGCATACATATAGCCACACAGACCAAAAGACTGGATGAGATAGGCGAGTGGCTGGACATATATATTAAAGAGAATAGACAAGAGTGCAGACCTCTGGGGTACACCACAAGAAAGTGTGCAAGATGATGACATAAAAGGCTGCAAAGAGAGAATTTGTGAACGGTCAGTCAAAAAAAAACTTAAACCAGTCCAGCACTCCACCAGAAATGCCTGCCAATGACAACCTATAAAGAAGGATGGTAAGATCCGTAGTATCGAAGGCAGCCGACAAATCCAATAGTATCGGGATGTCTCCTCCACCATGGTCAGCTAGTTTGGCCAAATCATCCATAACCGAAACCAAGACTGATTCGGTGGCCCGGCCAGGTCTAAAACCTGACTGGAACAGATTGAACAAAAAAGAGCTTTGCAAATAGGAGCGCAGCATAGGGGTGACTCATGATCCCAACTGCTTTATTAAATAGGGAAGCAGGAAGATGGGGCGATAGCTAGATGGAAGTGAAGGGGTTAACAAAATCTTCTTGAGAAGAGGAATCACCATTGCATGCTTTAATGAAGCAGAAATTGAACCTGAAAGAAAAGAGTAATTAACCGCATTGATGCCTAGAGACGCAATATCAACTATCACTTGTTTCAGGACATTCAGAGGGATAGAATCCATAGAAGAGGTTGACTTAAGCTTCCGAGTAGCTACAATGATATCATCTAGATCTGCCAAGGAAAAGGAAGACCATGAAGAAGAACTTATGGGAGCTGCATTTAGGTTAAGACCATCAGCATGTAAACTAGGCACAGATGTAGCAATGGTTTGGCGAATAAGAGTATTCTCTTCAATAAAAATAAACAGATAATGCTTCACAGAAGGACTGGGTGGAGGGGGAACTACTGGAAGATTGTGGTGAAACAGATAGCTCTCTAACCACTTGAAAAAAGTACTCTAGGTTGATTTAGGGCCTGCGTGATTTGGTCCAAGAAAAAGGATTGTTTAGCTTTGGTAATGGCCTGCTTGTAGATGATCGCAGCCTTAAGAAAATTAGACCTAGCAAGAGGGGACTAATCAATTTGCCACTTTCTTTCCGCTGTCTGTGAAGCTGACGTAACTCGACCAAATGGGAGGCAAAGCATGGCTCAGAGGGACGTGTGCGAGCTTTAGAAAGCTTTAGCGCAGCTAGCAAGCCGGCAGTGGTCTGAAAAGCTGACATTACTGAGATAGATTCATGTTTTCTGTATCACAAAGTGAGGTCACTTTAGCTGAAATGAGAGAGGGGCAGACTGCGGTGCATCTACGTCGCAGTAATAGAGGTTGAATCCTGGGCTCAGCGCGGACTGAGCGATTAATTTCAAATGGTAGAACCAAGTGGTCAGTCCATAGAACCTCATATGGTGATAGAGATGTAGTTATAGAAGAGGTAGAAAACACAAGATCCAACAGATTACCTCGCACACCGGTCGGGCTCTGAATGTGCTCTAAGAGGTCTAAATCATTCATGGCCTGTAGAAAACTCTCAGTCCTTAATGGCACAATTTGTAAAGATGGCAAATTAAAATCACCTAAAATCAATAGGTCTGAATGCAGTTGCTTAAGATCAGCGACAAGGTCTAGAAACTGTACCATCCTGAATAGGGGGAAGATAGACTAATAAAGCATGCACAGTCTGGATGGGGGAAAACTAATACATAAAAACAGTGCCTCCATTTGAACCTCATACTGGAGTGTTACTAAAACATAGATCAGGATAGTTCCAAAAATAACAGCTACGACACCTCCCGGGTGGACAGATTTTCTGTCCACACGCAGAATATTGTATTCAGATGGCATTAAGTCCCTAAAGAATACTATACATTAAACAATATGATTGTAGTTTCCTTTCTCTTGACCATCAAAATATCACCCCTCGAACATGAAATAATTTCATAGTCAGCACATAACAGATCATTTTAATTGGTTGGCCCTCTTCATGGTGTAATTGATAAAAAAAAAGCTCTACGCTAATTGGACAGCGACACCTGAGACAGCTCGGGCTGTAGCATCTCACCGAGGCGAACCAACCATGTAGTGAATGGAAATCAGTGAGTTCAAAACCGTATTGCAACCCATGCATCACCACAATCCCTTCCCCATAATTGGGCCTCTTGTCTTCCTGCCCCTTGCACCTGCTCACTATGCAGCCCACAACTCGATACATGTTGCCAACCCTAGAAGCAACCTACTAATTATCTTCTCACAATGAATAGCTACATGAAAAAACATGACTGAGGCCCTGCTCCTGGAAATGAATGTCTCCTATTTATTCATTTCACCAAGGCACTTTAGCAATGGCCAAAGTGCGTTAACATTCAGTGGGGACGCTGTGTTCATATCCTAGTTCTACATTTTGGCAATGCTGCTGTCTGGGCCATCTCGAATATCTCACTGTGTACTTCACAACCATTATGTATTTAATCGTCTATCACCTGGGATAGCACCTGCTGTCTCGAGTCACATTACAGGCCCCTGAGAACTTTCTCCCTTGCAACAATCGGCTGAACACTCTTCTGCATCCCTTTCCACCCTGACCATGGCTGCTTGGAGCCTTCTGTCCAACAGCAGAAATACAATTCAATTAAATGACCATAGCTCTGAAATGCAGCCTTGCACACTAAATGGCAAAATCTGCAGCCTATTCTAACATGGCAGACCTCTTGTTCATTACCACAGTTAATAACTACACTTAATAAAGCTCAATCTGCATACTCAAAATAAATGCACACTGCATAACTCTATCTAATGGCATAGGTATAGTAAAATGAATGAACAGAAATGCTTTGCTACATGTGTGTTCTACTATGCATCAGACAGCCCACAAACTCCCTGAGGTGTGGCAAAGCTTTGTGTACTCTAAATACAATGTCACACCACAGAAGGTATGTGACCCACTGACGTCATTTAGGGGTCGCCAGAGGTCGCAACTGCGACCTCTGAGGTCTCCCTTGCGACCTCTGTGGTCACCCCTGCGACCTCTAGAAAAAAAATATATATTTTTTAAAACTTTTTTTTTTTTTTTTTTAATGCAAGCTCATGGGCTGTGGCCAGCACCATGTGGCTCTTTAGTTTTGGAGTGGCTGCCTTTCTTGTTTAAGCCCCTTAAAAAAAAGAAGAAAAGGAGTGACACATGTCTAACACTTTCAGCACTGACCCTAAATAAGAAAGATTAGGAATACCAAATAATGTGTCTTTCTGGAATTCTATACAATAATTCATAGACTCATTAAAGGTTTATTTCAGGCACACTTCAGGGGGCGAGTCACTGATTTAGTCTGTACTTAAACGCCTCAACTCAGCCTTTCATCCTTCTGAGGTCGATAAATGAGTACCACCACAGGTTGGGTGATATTGGGTGTATATTTTTTCTATATAAAGCGCTTAAGCGCAAGTGCTATATAACAACACATAATTATCATTTGGTCATGGTGCTTGCATTCACAGTAATTTGGTTATATGGGCCTATACACACTGATCTTAACTATACATATGGCGATCCATTCTTGTATGAAGTGTACATCACATTATAGTGATATCGTATCCATATTTGTTGTAGTGTACAATGCTACGCGATAGCACTTCCTGTTTTGTCAAAGTGAAAGGTCGCGTTCCATCGCATCCCGCATCCCGCGATATCACTTCGGGGTGGGATCAAATGACATCACTTCCTGTGATGTCACCAGGGGGGTCAAAGGTCGTGTTATGTCACTTCCGCTACCCCTGGCATTTTGGTGAAATGACGTCCCTGATGTGACCACTGCTTCACCACCATGCTAAAAGAGCTTCCTTAGCTTATACTTGCACACACGTTGAGGACGTTGGACTTGCACATTTCCAATTTCCTTAACAAATACCCCAGTAGTCACCCGAATAGTTTATAAAAAAGATGAGAGGAGAGTTGATGACTCTCTGGCATCACACCGGAATCCTGAGAAATCCAAAGCATTCATATGCCCAGAGAGAAAGTGAAAGTATGACATGAGACCTGGCATGGAAACATTAGGCCTTCCACCCCAATCAGTAATGAGCAATGGTTGGATTTATTTCCTAAGCAAAGTAGACTAGGCTTAAAAGAGACAAAGCCTTGCAAACTACCGCTCAAACATATCTTACTTTAGTCCGTCAGGTGTATTGAATCAATTTCAAGATCGGTAGATCGTATGAAAGCGTTAAAAGATGAAGTGATTACACTAGCATTATAGCATGCTGCCGAGGGATGTACAAGCTTTCTGAAGCTAGGTCCGCACTCATTAAGTACACAAATAATAATATAACAATTCTAAACTGAACAGTCATACCAATCATAAGGGTGAAACGAACGGGTGTACCACCTTCCACTTTTATGATGATGTGTGCAGAGGACAGGTTACAGTCATCTGGAACAATGTAGAGACTGATCAAAGGGATAAAGTTCAATGAAAGTGTCCTTTTAAAAAAAGTAGAGTGGGGGTTCTTACTAGTAACTAGGAATCTCTAGAGCCAGCCACAGGGATATAACCAGTTCAAATTACTTTCAGGATTGTTCTTGGGGCTCTAAAGCATCAATGCTTTGTAATGGGACGAGTCAGTGTCAAGATGTTTCATGTTGGTTGGTCCCAGGGTATTGCAGCTATCGAGCCAGCCAAGTCTTCTCGATGTCCAGCGATGCGGTGATATCCTATAGTGGCAATTGGCTTCAATAAGCTGATAAACAGGCAGCCAATGGTTGAGTCGGAATATCATATTGGTCGAGTTGGCTCGAAAAAGAACATCATTGCAATGCAGGCCTTTAGTGGTGATTGGTTCAAAAATGCTCCAGCGGGGGCCGATGATGGGATCCTAGAGCAGCAATGGGTGCCTGCAGCCACTCAAAAAGCCCCTTGAAGCTGAAGTGCCCAGAGCTGGTGCTTGACTTCTGGTTGCTGGTGGATCATGTCCAGACTCTCCAAGGTGGATCCATTGACTAGCCAGTATGTTCTCAGGGAGCACTTGCAGGGGTTCTCACCTCCAATCAGCAGGGCCCTGGGCAACAGTGGTATCAGCTTGCTGTAAGCATTGCCCATCCAGCAGATCACCCCAAATATTTCCCTAGGATGGTTGAGTTAATGGGATTGCTCCTTTATTGAAAGTTTTCATCTTCACCACTATGGAAGGGAGATTTGGGGAAAACTCTGCCGCCAATAAAGTTCCAGTTATTATCCTACTTCTGTAAAGCATATATTATCCGATTAGGTGGGGTCTTACCTCTGCAAATAAGCAATCTGCCAAGCAAACTGGTCCCTTTCTAGGTTTCTGTAAGTGGGCTAATCTTTGCTGCTGTGTCAAGAATCCTTTGCCTGGTGATGTTACACCCAGTGTGCCTTGTCTGCAGGAAGTGATGAGTGGGCAAAGGAACATTAGTGCCTAAGAAATACCATGATGGTGGAACCCCCCTCTTGCTTATTACTTTCCTATTGAGCCACCCTTTCCCCACCGTCTCCTTATCTACTCTGTGGGCCTCTTTAAGAGGTTAGCTGTAGAACCCGCCGGTAGACGGCAGGTTGCCGCAAACCCAGTAACACTGTTTCTGCCGCCTGACATCCCGGTCCTACTGGGATATCATAGTCGGCGAACCGGTTATTTACATTTCCCATGGAGTCCCATAGGGCTCATTGGAATTGGAAACCTGAAGCACCAGCATCGTTAGTAACGGTGCCAGAGCTTGAGTGAAAAGTATGCTGGTAGGGGCCTGAACTCCTGAAAGGTCAGGCCTGCCGGGAGTTACGTGCCCCTACCGGCATACTCATAGTTTGGCAGTACGGAAAAGGTGTCGGTACGTTGCTACCGGCACCGTAATTTCCAGAAAGCCAAACTAGTAATGAGGGCCTGTGTCTTTATTTTTTCAAATTAACATCCCAGTGGGAGCCATCCATTATACTGGCCAGATTTGTTAAGACTGGACGATTATTTTCTGTGAGGTCAAGATATTCACTCAGTGTTTCCCAGAACAATAAGACAAAAAGGAATCCTACCTTGTCTTCTTTACCGGAATGAAGATAAAGAGACTTCACCTGCCTCGCCCTCTCCCCGCCTCCAGCACGGCAGATAGAGGATGCAGCAAGGAAACCCTCGAAAGGGAAAGAGTCGCAGAAGAGCGGAGGTGAGAAGGAACCGGACCGGGTTCCGGTTGTTTTTCCCCAGGGTGTGTTCCTTCTAGGCGCGGAAGTGAATCCCTTCGATGTCCGGGAATGGGAACAGGTCTGCTTCAGCAGCTAACCAGAGCTTTAGGATGAGAAGGGAAAACAGGTGAGTATTTGTGTGAACGGAAGCTTATAGATCGGAGAGATGAGAGTGTTCAGGGTGCTAAACGACCTGGGTAGGATGCGGGTTGAAAGGAGTGAGGGATTCCGGAAATGCACGCTGGGGGTTGTAGTCCGGAAATCTGCTGATCCCTGAATTAGACGATAAGTAAAGTGTAAGTAGTAGGAAATATTCGTTGGAATAGTGAAAAGGTGAGATAGGAGAGGGAACGAAAATGACCTACGGTTCAAAAGGGACTCGAGTGTCAGATTCTGTTGTTAACGCGGTCGTTAGCACGGAGGAGCGGTGTTTGAAAGGATGGAAACGTCTAGGACGAAAGTGAGATTCGGAAAGGAAGGCTTTAGTACAAGGAAACCTCGGTAATGAGCAATACTCCCCAGGAAACAGCACGAACACTGGAACGTCTGATTGCACACACAGCGCCATCTTGGGAGTAATGTTGTGGCGAGACGGCCAAAAGTGCCAGCGGCGCAGCACAGACCACCTCTGTGCAGCGTTCGTAACAAGATTCTCCTTGAAATCAGTGGTTCCCATCCGACTTCCCTGGGGGTATTTCCTGTCCTCTAGCAAAGTTTTCAAACCCTCCCTGCGAGATCAAAAGGCAGTTTCGTTGACTGTGCCAAATACGGTCTTTTGGATGAACCCCAGTGCCAGACAGCTGATTACACATAGGCCTTATCAATTGAATGAGTCACTGGCAACTGAGCTGATAATAGAAAAAAACACCAGTATGTTTGGGCCAGTGTAATTGTAAATTCCTTGAGGCCAGCATGTCAAAAATAGACTTGTCTTATATTTAGAGTTTCATCTGCCACCAGTTACTGGAATTGCACAATTATAGTATTTGGATCAGAGCTGCCCATGGTTAAAGGCGGAGCCTGGCTGCTAGAACATTGGGTTCCATCAGGCTGTTTGCAGGAATGTCATGTCACTTTGTAACTGCTATGCTGCCAAACTACAAGGTAGCTGCTGAGAAGTGTCAGTGGGAGGCTCAGCAGACTGACATGTGCACACTATTCTTTTCAGCACGGAGCATCATGAAAGCAAGGTCTGATTAGCAGACCAGTTTATCCACACAATTTTATATAACAAAAAATTTAACTCTGGCTAATCCACCCTCACAGATGGCATTCTTTAACAGGTAAATGGAGAGAAGTGGTATCCTGACGTGTTGTGCATTATGTGTGGGGTGAACACAGGTCATTGTTGGTTGAGTGTTTGGATAGTGGGATGTGGATGCTTAACTGGTTTGGAGAGACTGATGAGGGCCTGTGGGAGGTGGGGCTATGTGTGAGCAGCTCAAAGCTTGCTCACAATGTGGGATTTGATTGTGCATTTTGAGCAAGCTGATTGGCCGACACACCTGTCAAGGGTGCTAACATAGGTTACAAAAACAACAAAGATCCTGTAATACCATACAGAATATGTCAGTGAAGAGAATAGCAAATCACTATGCAAATTCACTTCCCCAACTGAGTAGCAAGTGCTGCAGTGCCAAGCCCTCAGATTTCAAAAGTAAATGCACCACTCACTGCACATAAAAAAATTAAAACTGAGCAAACGACATCCAAAATTAGCATCGTCCATAGAGCGTACCCCATAAGTGTACCACACCACCTCCCACCACAAGCACCGCCTTTGACTTTGGTGTTGATGCAAGTCCCTTGCCTAATTCCAAAGTAGTTATTTAAGGATACCATATCATTCATCCATAGGGTTGTGCATGATCTGAGAGTAAAAAGAGGCTGGAGGCCTCCTGCAAGAGGATATAGGTTGATGGGAAAACATACCTCTTGGGTACGACAAGCAGGGACGAGAATTCAAGAAGACTGTGCAGTCCTTACCCTAGGAAGTACACACCTTGCTATGCACATGCTGCAGGGTGAAGAGGAGAGGCCTCCCTGTGTTGTAGAGCTGTGGCTGCTGCTTTTGGGCTTCTTTTATATGTTCCTTCCATTACGAAATCCACTAGAGAAAGCAAGCCATGGGAATAGCCTGGAGCATGATGGGGATAAAGGCACAAGTAATGGCTTTGCACCTAGCTGTTTAAATACAGAGGGCAAGGTAGACTTATATAAACACATGTGCATATCACATGATACACAATTTATCACACATATTAGTAACCCATTCGTATATATGATATGATATGGCATTTATAACGCGCCTATACACAAGTGTTTCAATGCGCGACGAGGCAAGGGAGGGGGAACGGAGGAAAGACAGACAACGATCCTACTAGGTCAAGTGTCATTCAGATTGCGCAAGTGCATGGGTAGAGGGGAAGGGGAAGTGCAGGGGGGTGAATGGGGAAGGGGACAGTGCAATACATGGGATAATAGAATAAATAACAAAGTAAAGTATGGCCAGCAGGTGGCAAGTGCAAGGGAGAAGGGTAAGTGCAGGCATCAGTTGTCAAGTGCTAGTGGTAGGACTGTAGGGATACAGAGAACAGTCCCCAAGTGTGGGGGTTTCCAGGAGGGCAGTGCAGGAGTGCGACTGGCAGAGGGGGGGGGGGGCTGAGCCAGATATCAGAGGGTGGTCAGGTACACCAGTGCAGTTTCAGTATAAGCCAGGAACTCAGCAGCGGAGAGGAGGAGAAAAAGCAGAAGCAAAGAGAAAGGTTTTGAGGTGCTTCCAGAACCGGAGATGGTTCTCCTCAAGTTTCACGGGGGCAGGGAGGCTGTTCCAGAGGGAGGCCCCAGCCGAAGAAAGTGATCTACCACCAACTCGTTGCTTAGAGAAGCGACTGACCCTGAGGGAGTTGGAGGTGGATGAGCGAAGAACTCGAGAAGGGAGATATTTAGGAAGAGAGAGTTGCAGGTATTGAGGCCCCTGGCCCCAGAAGGTCTTGTGGATGATTCAGAGGGTTTTGAACTTAATCCTCGCAGCCATTGGGAGCCAGTGCAGAGATTTCAGTCCTGGAGAGATACGATCCCTGGGCTTGAAGCGAAGGACAAGTCTCGTGGTCCAGTTCTGGATGAGCTGCAGAGGGCGGAGGGTAGAATCAGGCAGATATAGAAAGAGGCTGCTGTTGCAATAGTCCAGCTTAGAGAGAACCAGGGCTCTTGAGACAGTGAACTTCTCGGGGAAGGATAGGAAAGGTAAAATACCTCTGAGGAGGTGCAGCTGGTTTTGTGAATTCTTAGAGATATCAGAGATGTGTGGAGAGAAGGAGAGTGCGGAGTCGAAGATAACCCGAGGTTTTTAGCCTCACAGGTGGGAGCAGGGAGAGGGCCAAAAGAGGCCGGCCAGAGAGTGTCAGGAAAGGAGGGTGTGGGTGTACCAATGAGGAGAATGTCATTCTTGTTGGCATTCAGGCAGAGATCGTTGGCGGCACACCACTCCTGGATGGCGGACAGACAGTCAGAGATGAGAGAGGGAGAAGAAGTGGCTGAGGCTATCCTGAAAATGAGTTGAGTGTCATCCGCATAGCACTGGAAGTTGGGGCAGAGTGCGGCAATGCGGTGGGCGAGAGGTGCCAGGTATTGGTTGAACAACCAGGGAGAGAGGTTAGACCCCTGGGGAACACCACAGGTAGAGATGGAGATGGAGGAGAAGAAGGACCCGAGTTGGGCCTGGGAGGGTCGTTCGGAGAGAAAAGAAGTCAGCCACGCCAGGGCTGACCTGTGATGCCCAGGTTATCACGGAGACGGTTGAGCAGGATGGCATGGCCACCTCTCCTCCCTCCTTCTCTGCTTTTCCCCTGTTCTCCCCAGATGAGGTTTCTAGACAAGTCCGATCTATGAAAGTCTCGTCAAAACAGGTTTACCCCTGTTTCTCCAAAACCATCAAGACCACATTGACTACCTGGCTCCTGCCCTTGCTGATTTCTGTAACCACTCCTTCACCACTGGAGTCTTTCCGTCCACCCTGAAGCACTCCATTGTGCTCTTAACAAACCCTCTGCCGACCCTTCCTGCCCTGCTAACTATCCCCAATTTCCATCACTCCTTTCCTGGGCAAACTCCTGGAAAAGCTGGCCATCTCCCAGCTTAATCTTCACACTGAATCTGTTGGTTGTCTCCACGACCATCAGTCTGGCTTCAGGGCTGCCAGAAGCACGGTGTCTGGATTAGCCCGAGACAGCACCAGCACTCCTTCACTCTTAAGCGACCTGGAAACCCTCCGTCGAGCTTTTCGCAACGTGCAGTACCCCGCTTCAGCCATCATCGCCTCGGAACTCACGCTGCCTGTTACCATGGTGACTGTGGCGTCCTCTCCACAAGCGCAACGCTATCGCGTCCCACAGAGGAGGAGTCAAGCGAGGTCACGGCCACCCGTTATAACGCTTCTGGGTTGCCGCACTCGCTGCTTCTGATTTTGAATCAAAGCTAGTGTTTGCCCGGTATTTCTTGCTCTTGTTCTTTGACCCCCTTTGTCCATTTCCCCCTCTTGCTTGTCATTGCCTCCCTTGTTACCGACCACGGCCTGCATTCTTGACCTGCCTGATCTGCTGATTGCCAAACCTTTTCACTGCCCACACGCTGCTGACTCCGGAACGTTTACTGACCTGCCTTGTCTTCGGATTGCCAGACCTTTTCACTGCCTGCAGGCTGCTGACTCTGGAACGTTTACTGACCTGCCTTGTCTTCGGATTGCCAAACCTTTTCACTGCCCACTTGCTGCTTGTGGGATGTTTTTACCCATGCATCCAAGCCCTACAATAAAACTGTGCAGTACTGGCATGGAAAACATCATGATGGCCAGAACTCCCCAGAGAGTGCACAGGGAAAACATGAAGAATAGGCTGCCACCCATTTTTGCCTATGTTGTGAGCACAGGAGGGCACTGCCTAAAACCACCATTGGGCTACACACACAGTAGCCTGAAACCATTGGGAATGGCAATGCTGATTGCCAAAAAAGCAACTCAGAACTGTGGGGAATTCATTTTCTTAATCCCAAAAATGGTTGCATTACCAGTACTCACCACTATCAGAAAGCCGGCGTTTTAAAACCACAAGACTTTTGTGTAAAATTGAACAAATGAAACAAAACCAGACCAAGGAAAGACTTGCTAAGAGGTGGATACAATGTAAAACTATATTCTGAAATGACTTGAAGGAAGTAATTATTTAATGTATATGTAAGAATTGTAAGTGATTTAAACTGGGAACAAAAAGTGACATTTAGCTGAAACCTGGCTTAATGAAACTGGATTCTGCCTGACACCTACCCCCAACAGGAGTTAAAACCTGCTCAGCCACTCTTCCCCTTGCCAAAAGGAGTTGTCACCTCTCTGATTAGATTAGGGGTGGAGCAGCTGGGGACTACAGGGAGTTGAACAAAGGCCTGTCCTGGACTCAGGCAAATGTTATATTGGGGGCTTCGTAAAAGTGGCTTCCTCTTGGGAGAAGTGGGAGGAGAAGTGCCTCTGGGAGCCACCCGAGCTGGAGGCGGGGACAGGCAGAAGCTTCCCCCATGTGCTTTGGAACCTAAACCACACCCATCTGGGCCAGAGCATAATTTTAAAAAGATAGATAGCTCATAGTGCAGACTTGTCAGAATTATATAAATAATATCATTATTTTTGTGATTTTTCTGTGAACATTTTAAGAGGTTTTAGGACCCGGTGGTATGATCTGGGGGGTTACGAGCAGAAAAGAGGTTGTTACTCTAAATGTATGCATGTTAAAAATCTGACACTTCATCAATCAATGTCCATACTCCTTGCGCACATGTGTGTAATTTTGGGTAAATGTCCGATATTGCAAAACCAGTTAAAAAGCGCAAAATGTTGTCATTTTTTAATGCAAGCCCCCAGGAAGATCAGAGGCGGACAAGCATGGACCATAAGGAATATATAATGTGCACATGTAATTTCAACAAATTGTATATCTGGGAAGGATGCATTTGAATCAAATATAGATTTGTGGGCAAACTGACCAGGGGAGGATCCTCTGACCCATAAACAGACTTCATCATGCTGACAATCCATTTCCTTCCCGCAATCATGGGAGAGGGGAGAATTGGGCCAATGACAAGTAGAGAGGGGCAGGCTTAGCTAGGCCCAGGCACACACCCATTTTCAAAACACATAAAAGAGACTGCTGGGACAGGTAGAGAGATTCAATTCCATTTGCTGCAGAGCATGCTGACCGACGACTTCACATCCAGAGATCCAACACTTAGACTTCCAAGCTAAACAGAGACTACAGAACCTTGAACCAAGAAGGCCCACTGCAAGCAAAAGTATTTGTCAGCAGGCCTCAAAATCATTTGCAAACTCTTCCACAGCTGGGCGAGCTGTCTGAATTCTTTTGCCAAGAACTCTTGCCAGTACCCAGAAAGCAGTGTTACATCCAGAATCCACTTGATCCTGACCGGAAATCAGAGCAGTATCCAGAACCAGAGGACGCTGAATCCAGAGAGGCTAGGCCAGCAGAGCAGAGCTGACCCAGACCGCTGTGAGCAGAACCAGTGACCCAGATCGCTGTGAAGTGCCGAGACCAGAACCGGAGTCCAGTCCAAAACCTGACCAGATCCATGGCGAGGCCCATTCCTGCACAAAATATCTTGTGAGTACCTAGCAGAACTCTGCAGAACCAATCTCTTAGTTAAAATAATCTAATCCAAACTATTTTAACATAAGTAGAACTGCCTCCTAGAAATCGTGTCATCTGTCATTTTTAAAGCTGCACAACTGTCACTTGTCAATTCTGCAGCTGCAAGCTGTCACCTGTCATTTTGAGTTTTACTTTAAATCCGAAAATCTACCTTTATTAAATCGTCCGTATCTCCGTATCGTTTGTGCTAGGAATGTGGTTTAACTTTCCTCTGAAAGCTTAGAATCTAAGCTTTCCAACAAGCCTAGAACCGACTTCCCACTCCTTATACTTTTACCGCAATCGCGAGACACGCACTCGCGAAATTTACCGCGATTTGCGATTTTGGCTCAATTTCTCCACTTGTCAAAATAGCAGCTCCATTCTTTCTTTTGTTAAAATCCGTTTGCAACTTGGTAATAACTCATAGAGCATTGCTAAAGTGAGCCTGAACTAATACCAACACGCATCTCCCACTCACCCTGAATCTCTAGAGGGAATTAAAATCAGTTGGCACATTTTCCCATCCATTGCCACCACATTTAAAAAGCATTTTGGGCCTGTGTTTCAAACTCCTACCTGTTTCCTCTAAGCTTGCTGGGGGGGAACTGAATTTCGTATTGTATTTGATTGCATTCCTGAGAACTGTGGGCTCCTCTTTCCATTTCCTTCCATTTCTTACATTGCATAGGGGAGGTGGGTGAATTGCCAGAGAAAAAGTGATTATCTAATCTTTTGCTAAAATCATATCAAGTATTTTTGTACAGCATTGTATTCCCCATTGCTTTTCTCTTGAAATCATAAAAGTATTTTTACTACTTTATCCATCCTACACCCACTCCTCATTGATTATAAAGAAGTGTGCCAGTGTCAGATTACCCATTGTTGATTAACATTATATTTATAAGTGCGATATCGATTATTAATTTATTATAAAAGCGTGGTATCTATATTTTGTTTTATTTCTCAAATAAACCTTTTAAACTTGCAAAACAGAACTACTTCTTGGCTCAGTGGGGTCAGGGGATTCTAAGAGAGGGGTGTTATATAGGGGTAGTCATCCAGAATTCATGAACTGGACATAAAGATATATCAATAAGGGTTTCCATTCAGTATCCCAGACTAGGCATTGACTTAGCTGTAGTGTTGAATTGAATCCTCTTACAAATTGGGGGATTCCGGATTAGATCTATCACTTGTGCAGATTAATACAGTGTGCTAACTGACAAGATACATACATCCGGTCGGATCACCACGCTGTGTTACGCTGTAAAGCACTCCTCAAAGGAACGCTCTAAGGAAACGGTCTGTTTTGCAAAAATAAAATACAAACTTCTGTAAGTCAGGAAGGAACTCAAATTCCAGAATGACGACACTGGTAGACATCAAAATAGCAAGAGAGCACTTCTTACATAAGCTATTTGTGAGAGGTGAGTGGACCAAACGGTCTGGTTGCAGGCAATCGCGCAACAGGTCACTGAAACAGGGTCAGATATATGGGGAGATCAGGGTCCCCTACATGTGGCCCTGAGTGAACTATATATGGCCCCTAAAGCCAAAGATGAACATAATAAGATTGCCAGGATAGCAGCATATTTGTATCTATATATGGGTGCCATACAGGACAAATGTGCTGAAGGCCAAGATCTGGCAAATAGGCAACAGATGGCGTTAGAGAAGGGCCAATCTGATCTGGACTCTTCTGAGCAGAGGCTGCTCAGGAGCCAGGAATCAGAAAAGGACAGCAGACAGTACATCACTAAAATAAAGGAGGATATGGATGTGCTGCAACAGGAAAAGGCGGACCAGGATACCAGATTTCTTGCCTTGCAGAAGGAGTACCAAGAAGGTTTGGACTCCCTACTGCAGAGCCAGAAAAAGCTGGAGCAACAATTAGATTTCAATAGGGCATGTGCCGAGCAGGTAGTCACCCTGCAAAGCCACCTAGATCGGGAGAAGGCAGAGAGCAATAAACTGATTTTGAAAGACCTGGATACCCAGGCAGAGTTTGACCAGGAGCGCCAGAAAGCTGGTGCCTTCCAAAGGCAAAGGGACGACCTGGCGGCACAGATGCAGGCTCTTAGTCAGGAAAGGGATACCTTAGGCCAGGAAGTCTGCCACTTAAAAAGGAAAATGGAAGAAAATCACCTGGCCCTCCAGGGACTGGGTGACCTCCAAAAAGAACACCAGAACTTGTTAGAGCACACCAGGAGGGTGGAGGATGCTCTGGCAAGAAAGGAGCAGGCCAATAGGGACACAGCTCAGGAGGTAACCCTCCTGCAGCAGAGACTGGCCCAGTACTCCAGGACCAATCAGGAGGCACAGAGAGAAAATGAGGCTCTCCGTCAGCACAATGATAGGCTCCAGCAACAGGTAGCGATGCAGGAGAGACTGATAGACTCTAGTAAGGCCTTAACTGAGGAACTGAAAGCTCAGGCTCTTGCATTGCAACCGGGAGGAGGGGCTGATAGAGACGAGGTGCACTGGGAAAGGGAAACGCCTGAGCATAACCTCAGGAGCCCTGGTACCAGAGGCCTTCATCTCTCCCAGTCCCTGGACTCTGCCACCCCCATGTCCCCTCGCGCACATGAGCCCAAGGCCACGGAGACGGTAGATTACTATCCAGCTAGAAGTATGGGGCTCATAGGCCAGTACCTCCCAGGAATGGATGGGCGGGCATGCGGGTATGGGCACCCAAGCACAGTGCAATTTAGTGGGGAACCGCAGGAGAGTAGGCCCATTAAGGGCATCCTGAAAACCTCTGCCCAGTTAGGTCAGTGGGGGGGGGGTACCCATCAAATCCTGGCAGCAAGGAGGGATCTGAAGACTCCTCTGATCATTACAGGACACAGGAGACCAGGTCCGCACATTCTGCCAGCCATTCCCAGGCTCGCAGAATCCGGGAAAACCTGGAAGATCAGACGGGCACCTCTGGGAGCAGCGCTTCTGAGTCGGAGTGTCGGGGGGAAATACTCCCGGGGTCGGCTGGGCCGTCCGCGGACCTCCGGGCAGGGAGGCCCCAACTCCTCCCGTATATCCCAAAACATTGAGTATGAGACACACGCAAGAAGCAAGGTGATTCTGCTGTTTATTAAACAAAACGGCAGGGATGGGTCAAGGATCGTACGCGTCCGTCCTGACACTCTCTCTCAATCGTGGGGCTCACAGGCCCTTTTTACCTTAGTATGACGCGCTACTTGCGTCACCTGGGAAAGTTAGCAAAAAACCTATCGCCACTCTGGATTGGCTCCTCGAGTGGTAGGGTTAGTATAGCATACGTATAGAGAGCATTATTAGTGGTCGAGGGTTAGTCTGGTGGTATACTTGGGTTGTCCCTTCAATTTGATACATGAAAATTGTTACATGAAGACCCCTGAGGATTGGTCAATGTTAATGGCGTCAGTGATAAGAGCCCCATGTTCTGATTGGTCCACTCGCGAGCCCCCCAGTCTGGGAGCATCGCTGTTCCCAGCTCGCGGTGCACCTGTCATTTGCAACAATGTATCACTATGGGTATGTGCAGACAATGTGAGGATTTATTCATATGCTGGAAGGCAGACTACTCCCACCGCCGCAGATGTCCATTGAGTCGCTTAATTGTATCTGCCTGTGTCTTGAAACGTGGGATTCAGGCGCCTCCCTCCTCCTGGGCCTGGCACCCTGTCAGGTTCGGGTTGGTCACGTGAGGTGAGACCGTGGTTGAGGTAGAATTCTGCACAATTAATATTGCATTTTCCACTGTGTGCCTGGCTTAATTTGCAGGTGCGACCTTGGCGTCAGCTTGCGGCATGCGAGTTTGCAACATTGTGCCCTTGACTGTCTGCTCTCGCCGGGCTCATTCTGCAGGGTCAGCAACTGTACACTTGCTCATTCAATGTTCATGGAAGTTCTTGCTTGCGGCCTACTTGGGCCTGGTGCATAGGTGGAACCGTTTGATACACAGACGCTTTAGGTTATGGTATCATATTGCTTTATCCCCAGTATCGTGTCTTTGTTATATTTCTCATTGTGATGCATGGGTTTAGGAGAAGCGTGAGCAAGCATTTTAGATGAGTTAATTGTGCGTCTTGCGTTTCTGCATTTTGAAAAGCCTATGTGAAAAATAATAAAGATGCGTGTCAGTGGGTGTGTCCGTCACCTACGTCATAGCGCTGAGTATGTTCTTCGTGTGGATTGGTGCGGGAGTGTTCAGTGTGCATGGGTGTGCTGACCGTTGGCTAGGTCGTCATGGCATCTCTAACGATGTGTTGATTTAGTGTTGGATGGTTCAGTCGAGTATATCCATGCCGCAGGTGTCTGCTTGGGCAGGGCAGGCTGGTGGGCAGGCGGGTGGGCACGCGGGTGGGCATATCCGTATGTTCCTGTACCAGGGTATTTGGTCGTCTGGTAGATGGGCAAACTCCTCTCGTGGCGGGTGCCTGGGCCGTGATCCTCTAGGCCAGGGGTGTGAGGGGATTGGTGGGAGCCTTTTGTTCCATTCTCCCGCTTCAGTCCCCCCTCTGGTCGACTTGTCGACCACAAACATATCCTTTTCCTTATCTCCTCTCACTCTCCATATTTTAGTTACTCCTCCCAAATGTCCATAGTGGTTAACATGGTCTTCAAATGACCAATACATATATACACAGGTTCCTCCAGGTGTGCAGTATACCCATTTCCCTATGTAGCTCCTTGGGTTTCTTGGGTTTTCGAGCTTCACAGATGGTGGGTCCAGGTGGTTGGTGATGATCTGGTTGCGCAATTTCTCTCTCTCTTTTATTATTGTGCCTGTGTGTTGGCCGTCATCTGCTGGCATCAAGGGGTGCATACCAACCATTTCGATCATCTCGTCTGTGGTGCGTGCCTTCCGGGCCTTCCAAAATATTATTATGATCAGTGCAGCTCCAGCCAAAATAATGCATCCAACTATAATCTTCAGTCCATCCGACAGCCAAGATGGCATCCATGACCATAATATCGAAAACCAGCTGTCATCCTTTTTCACACCTTTACTTTCATCCATCATTTTGGAGTGCATCTGGGCCAATTGTGATACTGCTTCTGTCAGTGTACCATTGTCAGCATCGTTAGCAGGAATGAATGTGCAGCATGATTGTCCTATCTTTGCACAAACTCCTCCTTCCATTGCTGTGAGGAGGTCCAGTACATATCTGTTCTGTAGTGCTACCATCCTCACTGCTCGCAGTTCCTCTTTTACTGCGTTGAATCCATTTACTGTAGAATTAATTGTCATCATTAGTTCCCATCGAGTTATCTGGAGCCATTTTGCGTTTGCGTAAGCCTGTAGTCCCGGATGTATTATTGAGGAGAAGAACATTGCTGCTCTGCTCAATAGTCTGTGTTCTGGCGGGATTGAAGTGAGTGCTGTTTCCGACCTTCCCCATAGGTAATTTCCTGTCAGAGGTTCTCCTTGTCTTTTCTTTCTATTCAGGACAGTGTTGTTGCTGTTGTTTTGGTTCTCTGGCCCCTTCTGAGGTTGTGCAGATCTCTTCTTCCTCTTGTTTCCTTCATCCATTTTAGGGAAGTTCGCCACATTCACATGTTTCTGGGGCACCACTAGTGATGGTACATTAACGTGTACCAGTGTGCATATACCATTCCACAGAGGGGGCAGTGTGTGGTATGCCTTGTCTCCGCAGGCCCAGTAATGGTCCATTAATACTGCTGTTCCTGCTCCCCCCTCAGGTAACTCCGTCACGCTTGCACAGTTGGTGTTGCATCCCACGTCCACTTCTCCTCTATGTTGGTAGCATACCTTAGGTGCAGACAGCGGCAGTATTGTTATTGGGTCTTCATCCTTCTCTATCCACGTTAGCATGGGTACGTACTTGACCCAAGTCATCCAACATCTGTTGTTGTGTTCAGCGATAGTTGTAGTATCCTCTCTCGTTACCATGTTGCTGCCAACCACTCCTATGTCCCATTTGTTACCCAGGTACACCTTCCCTGTTATTATTATCAGTGGTATTTCCCAACATCCTTGTTTACCAGGAACTTCAGTGGCGTACCAATCACATGGTAGGTATTGTAGTGTTACTTTCTTTGTTTCTCCTTTTTCAGGGCCACTTGAATGCTTCAGCATGCAAACTGGTCTTGTGGTAACTCAAATAAACCTTGAGGAAGTTGTTTTCGTACGGGTATGTATCTCGCGTTTTCCATACCAGGTGCACCGTGTTCCCTTGAAATCTCCCTTTCGTTTGGAACAGTGCCAGGTATATTATACATCGTGCTGTCTTTTCATCTATTTCCGTGGCAACGAAAGTTCGGGAAGCGCTCATGGCGTATGGGATCAATGAGCAGACGTAGCAGCTGTCTTCTGTTGTCTGCTTACCTATTTGAGTCATGTGTTGGTACCACATGTTGTTCGAGACGTGTGCTGAATCTTGTATGTAGTTGTCAATACCTTTATTATCTGAGTATGTGCTGCGTTTAACTCTATTTCCCTTGTGTGGAATTTTGCTAGTACCACCTGACGTAACACCTGTTGCAGCCGTGGGTGGGGGTATATTAGGTTTGGATACAGCCAAAATACTGATAGCATAACTGTTCTGCCATACAGAGGCAGCCAAGAACACGGTGATCATCAAAATCCCTATCATCTTTATTACAGAGGCTAGTCTCACCGGCATTTTGCTCTTACCTTTCTGCAGTCCGGCAGCTAATTCTTGCGACGTTAAAGTTGCCCGCCTGAAAACTCTTAATATGCTTGTTATTAGTGTTAGTTGTTGTTTTCAAGCTCTCCCTATCAAGTAGTCGTTCAGTGCCCAGGCGAAGAGCTGTTCCCACGCCAATCTAAGCGATCTATCTCTTAGGACAGGCAAGTATTGGTGAAGATGGGGCATTGATTGTTCTATGGCCAAGAGAAATGCTGTGTAGTAGACACGTACCCTCCTCCTTTTCAGGTACTTTGGCCTTTTTATGTGGTAGACAAATTGGTGTGATAGCTCTTCAGGGTAGTTATCGTCTGAGGGTAGCATCTACTCCTGGGCACTGAACTTTGTTAGTTATCTGTTTTCTTAGCAGTACAATAATACACGGTACCTGCATGTGCGAGAGAAAAAAAAAGAGAACATTCAAGTGTTTACATGTGTATATGTGCAAGATAATGTCCTTCAGTTGGGTTATTACTGTAGTGGGTAGGACGTCAATAGGCAGAGATTTAGAGCTCAACTGGCGGAAGTCTCTTTACTCTTTGATCGTGTGACCATGGGGTGGGCGGTATGGGAATTATCCTTCTCAATTTCAGTAGTTGTCTCTGGGGAATCTGGGGGGTGGTAGGGTAGGGAGACACTTAGGTCGTTGGCTGTGGTAGAAGTCTCTTCCTCCGTTGGTGACGTTGTTGCTGTTCTTCCAATGGCCCTGTCGGTGACGCTAGGGCGGGTCTGGAGTTTGCAGATCTTTACGTCGTGTAGGTGATTCCAGGCACGTTTGTCCTGTAACTTTACTGCTCTCGTGGATACTTCCTCTACCCGGTGGGGGCAAGTGAAGCGTGGGCTGTTCCACTTTCTGTTGAAATTGCGGAGTAGTACGTGGTCACCTTTAGCAATTTTGCACAGTTTTCCTTTTTCCAATTCTTTATCCGCGTCTTCTTGTTGATCACTCTTAGACCCGCCCCGCGTGCGCTCGAGCTGTTGAGACACAAACACTACACTAGTAATCAAAGAAGACACATATTGGTACATTTCGTCACCAAGAACGGTTGCAGTGTTTTCATAATCAGTGAATGCTCTTGATGTTGGCATTAGAGGAAGGTGCATTTGACATCCGGTCATCACCTCGTGAGGGGTGAGGTAGTGATCGGAACCTGGTCTATTCCTTAGCTCAAATAGGGCTAGCGGAAGGCAATACAACCAACTCTTCTTTGTTGTTTGCTGTATCTTTGCGATTGCCTCCTTCAGTAGGCCATTCAGGCGTTCGCATATACCGTTGGCCTGTGGGTCATATGCACATGCAAATTTATGCTTGATGTTCAGTAAGGATGTGATGTGCTGGAACATTTCATTGGCGAAATGTGGGCCATTATCTGACCGCAGTACCTTGCACACTCCCCACCTGGGGAAAACCTCCCTCACTAGAAATTTAGCTGCTCTGAATGCATCTGGGTGTGAGCAGGGTCCTGCCTCAATCCACCTGGAGAATGGGCATACTACTACAATCATATACCTATTTCCTTGACATACGTTGATCATATCAACATAGTCAATATGGATGTGCAGGAAGGGTCCCTCTGGCCGGGGTATAGTACCTTTTATCACCTTCAGCGTGTGACCGGCCGTGAACTGTTGACATGTGAGACAATTGCTGAGAAAATTTGTCACATGGGAATTTAACTCGGGACAGAACCAATCTTCCCCAATTCGTGCTGCAATAACTTCCTTGCCTGTGTGGGCTGGGTGGTGGAGTTGGCTCAGGGCAGTGTTCAATAGTGCCAATGGCATTACCATCTTTCCAGTGTTACCCTGGCGCCATAGTGCGTCAGTTGGTGACATTGTACATCCTCTTTTTACCCATATTTCTTTTTCTGCCATTGGTGCAGCCGCTTGTTGTTCCATTATCTGTGTGGCTGGGAGATGGGTATATCCTTCTCTTATCAACATCTCCTTAGCTATTCCCCTCCCTCTCCATCTCTCTGACTCTCTGACTCTGGGGGGTTCCATATCTCACCAAAATATGCAGCATACTTTGCATGTGCGTCTGCTGCTGCATTTCCTTTTGAGATATGATCTTCTCCATTAGTGTGTGCGGTACATTTAACCAAAGCTAATTCTTGTGGGTCATTTATTACTTCAATTAGTTCAGCCAACAAGAGAGCATGTTGCACTGGGGTGCCGTCAGCTCTCCTAAACCCTCTTCTCCTCCATTTGGACAACCCTGAGTGGACAGTAGACGTGACATATGCGCTGTCAGAATATATAGTCACTCGTTTGTCAAAGCTTTCCTTCAACGCCAAAATCAGTGCAACTAATTCAGCTGCTTGAGCAGAGTAATGCTGTGGTAATTGTATGCATTTCATCGCCACACACACCGGTACCTCTGTCATTTTTACCACTGCTGCCCCAGTTCTCCTTATCCCATCACTTTGGTCTATTGTTGATGACCTATCAATGAACAAGAGCTCACCTCCATCTAGTGCGTTCTCTTCAACCTTTCTAGTACATGAGTACATTTCGGTAGGCTGCATACAATCGTGCGTATAGTCTCCTTCCTCAATTACTTCTGCTATAAACCTTGCAGTGTTAACCGTGCTGCATCTAACAATTGATAGTTCTGGTCTAGATAAGATGATCTTGTAACCTGACGCCCTCTGCGTGGTTAGTGTGGACTTAGGCTTGTTCAATATTGCAAATAGTGCATGTTCCACAAATAGTGTGGTTGGGCACCCCATTGTGATTGCTGATGCTTTCTCTACCGCAAAGGCAGCTGCGGCGAGACCTTGTTCACAAGGGAAATGTCCCAACATCACAGGATCCAAGTGACCACTGCAAAACGCTACTGGTTTGTAGCCCATACTTGTTTTTTGAGCCAACACTGCTTTCATTACTGCTGAGTCGCAATGTGAAAATATAAAGAATTGTCGGTCATAATCTGGGGTGGCCAGTACCGGAGCAGTTGATATTGCATCTTTCAGTTCATCAAAAGCCTCTTTCATTTCCATTGTCCACCCCAACTTTTTCTCCCCTTTGTTAGCTTCTTTTAACGCCTCAAGTAGGGGTCCTATGTATGAGCTGTAATCAAATACCCAGGCTCTACAGTAGTTGCACAGCCCCAGGAACTGCTGCAGTTCCCTCACTGTTTGTGGCAATGGCGTTTTTGAAATGGCCTGTGCTCTTTGTGGTGCAATCTTTCTTCCGTATTGGGATATGAGCTGACCAATGTAAAGTACCTGTTCCTGACAGTACTGTAACTTTTCCTTGTCTACTTTGTAACCCTTTTCAGCCAATATTGTCAGCATCTTCAATGAGTCCTCTCTGCATCTTCTTTCGTTTGTGCTGCAAATTATTATGTCATCAACATACTGCAACACTGTGCTTTCCACTTCAATGTTACCCAAGTCCATCTGTATTACTCTGTTGAAGATTGAGGGTGACTCGCAGTACCCTTGTGGCAATCTGGTGTGTTTCCACTTTGTGTTTCTGTAAGTGAAGCTTGTCAGATCTTGTGAGTCTGGGTGCAGGGGTATTGAGAAAAAGGCATTTTTGAGGTCTATCACTGTAAATCGTGATGCATCTGCTGGAATGCCGCACAATATTGTGGCCGGGTTTGCTGCTATGGGGTATTCTGCTTCCACTATGTTGTTCAAAGGCCTGAGGTCCTGTATGAAGCGCCAAGACCCCCCTTTAGCCTTGCGCACTGGGTATACAGCTGTGTTGCATGGTGATTCTGATGGTACCAATATGCCATTATTTATAAGGGCCGTTATTGTTTCATATATGCCCTCATCTGCCTCTTTCGATAGTGGGTACTGTTTCACTCTGGGGAGTATTGCACCCTTTTTCAATTTTATTCTTACTCCCCCTATGCTTTTTATGCACCCCACGTCATAGGGACTAGTAGTCCATAATGATGTGGGTACTTTTGCCATATCCTCCTCAAAGAAGGGAACTGGGGTGGATGTGGGTGCTTCAAGTGCCATTGCAATTTTCTGTGCCACTTGTTTGTACGTCACTCTTAGCCATATTTCTACACTCATCATAAACACCATTTCACCTTCTTCCTTTTCTTCTGAGAAGAGCTCCTCATCTGACACCTGGGTGTATCTACATCCCTCTGCTAGTGCTATCACTGCCCTCCATGCTCTTCCTTCTCTGTTTTGGGCATGTACTGCAATGTAATCAGCAGTTGCTATAATGCTCTCTATGTTCACTGAAATCACCTTTCCTTCTGGTTCATTGGCTGGTGTTTCTGGTCTAAACAAATAGGCTGCTGGCCTCCTCCAGATCTTTCCTTCTATCCCTGGCATCCATGCAAATGCCATGTCTGTCCCGTACTGGAACAGTTCACCATCTACTGGCTCAGCCCTAATCACTGTCTGTCCACAGTATGCTTGCATAATTTGTCGTGCAGTGAGCATGTTAATTCCTGGAGTGGAGCAAATTATGCCATCCTCCGCAAAGGAGATCGTCATATTCAACCTGCTCATTATATCTCTCCCCAGTATATTTACTGGTGAGACCCTAGAATATAAAAGTGGGACTGACATGTCATAATCCCCTATTGATAAGGGAATGTTATCAGTAAAGGGAACCAACCCCCTAGCCCCAGAGAATCCTTGGGGGTTCATGGCTTCACCTGACATCTTAAATTTACCTTCCCTTATGCAAGACCGGGTCGCCCCGGTGTCAACAAGGAATGATAATTTTTTGTCACCTATCGTTACCTCTATGCATGGTTCCTCCGCACTATTAGGTGTTACCGACAGGATGGGACACACCAAGGCCGTCTGTGGGCTGTCCTATTGAGGGTATAATGATTGACCATTTCCTGTGTAAGGGTTGTGTCCCAGGACCGTCACCCTTCCCAGTTGTGTTTGCTGTAGTTGTGTATTGGTAGAGGTTATGTTATGGTCTTGGATTTGGGCAGGTTGCTGTATTTGCTGTACTTGGGGTTGTTGTGTTATCGCTACCTGTTGTTGTGGCAGTGAATATGTCTGTGGCTGTTGTTGTGTTACTAGTTGTTGCTGTCCATTTCCCTGTTGCAATGTCTGCTGTTGCTGGATGCCCTGCTGTTCCTGTGTGGGCCCTTGTTGTCCCTGTTCACACCATGATGGTGTGCCTGGTCTCACTCTACACGTGCGTGACATGTGCCCTACTAATCCACAAATCCAACACACCGGTGGTTCCCTGTTCTGCCATGGAAAGCTTCCTGTGTTGTCCTGGTATACTGGTTGCCCGGTGGGGTAGAAATTTCTAAGTCCTCCCACCTGCTGTTGTGTGTTATATCCGTATCCTCTCCCCCTCATTGTTCCTCCCCTTCCCCTGTTGTAATTATAATACCCAGCTCCTGGCGTTGAGTATCCTCCTCCCATGTTAGTCGTGTATGGTTGGAGTGGCGGCAGCTGTTGTGTTACAGTCTGTGATGATTGTATTTGGGAGGGATCTTGTGCAGCCACTACTTGTGTGGGGCTTTGAGTCATTGTTGCAGGTGTAGTTATTAGTGCGCCTTCCATCGTGTATTTAGTAAGTTTTTTCTGTACTAATTTAGCCTCTTCCGTTTTTCTATCCTCTTCTTTTTGTTTCATTTTTTCTTGCCATGTCCTACAATGATGCACTATTGTCAGTTGTATTTCTGGCCATGCTTTTGCTTCCATCCCCACTACTTTCTTCAGTTGTTTCTGAACTCCTTCTGGGAGCCCTTGTACTAGTATATGATAGAATATTGCTGGTGTCTTGTCCCATTGTTCTCTAGTTTCCATGCGCCACTTCTCTTGAATTTCCTGGATATAATCAACAGGATCTTCGTTCTCACGCATCTTGCGTGAGGTAATTGCTCCTATGTCTGATGTGTCTGGATACTGTACCCTCAGTGCCTGCCATAATGCATGTCTGCAGTTTGTGAATGGTGCCCCATCGTGTGATGTGTTTGTTATTGTGACCCCGGGGAAGCCCGCTCTCTTCCAGATGTCATCCGCTGCATCCCCTAATATTGATATTAGAAGGCACTTTACATCCCCCACTGCCAATTTCTGTCCTACGGTGTGTTTTTCCATTTCATAAATCCATTTACCCGCACCTCCACTTAATGATGGGAGCCTGCACTTTATATTTTCCTTGTCTGCATGCTTCCAGGGGACGTATTGTGGTCTAACCCCTCCCCTCTCCAGAAGTGGCATTAGGTTGTGTCCTGGTTGGCCCTTTGGGTCCCACACAATCGAATCCGTACACCCCTCCTCTTCTTCCCTGTCTTCTACGTCGTCAATGGGGTCCACATTTCCCCTGCTCGTAACTGTTTCTCCTCCATCTCTTCCCTTTCTTTTATCATTTCCTTTATTTAATGTGGGCGTGTGTATTCGTTCTCCCTGCCTTCGTCCAGGGAGGTCTCTAAGCCTACCTGCGTAGGGTGTCAGTTTGTGTGGGAAGGGCGCGAGTTTAGATGGGCATGTTGTACATAATGAGCGTGAGGTAGTGGAGCATGTGGGACGGGATGGTGACGGTGTGGCTGCACGTGTCTGCCTTTCCGCAATTCCTTGCTCTTCCTCCTCACTTCCCTCCAGTTCTTCCTTTCTCCTGCAGATCCATGGTGATTCTCCATTTGTCCGGGTGATGTATAATTTATCTAAGCTTTCCCTTTCACTGTCTCTCCCTTCCTTCTCTATCCCTTCTCCTTCCTCACTGCAAAAGTCCTCCATTAATGGCAACCCCCAATCTGTCGTTTTCCCCCTAATCGTTAATGTTTTTAAGTCTATTAGATCCGTTCCTCCATTGTCTTCTTTGCCAATTGCTCCCCTTTGTGCTGATGTTGTTGCTACTTCTGTGTCTCTGTATACATACCTCCTTACTTCACTCCCCCCTCTCCTTTCTTCTCTTTCCCCTTCATTTTTCTCCGCTATTTCTCTACCAACTTCCTCTCTTTTCTTTTTCAATTCCTCCATTACTTCAATACCCATCTTTTCCATTATCCTTTCTTCTTCTTTCTCCCTTTCCCATTTCGCTCTTTCCCGCTCTAATATACCCTCTATCATCCTTCTTTCTTCGTATTTCCTTGTCGTTTCTGATAGTAATCTCCTTCTCCATATTTCCATTTCCTTTTCTTTCTCTTCTTCTTCCCTTTTCTTGTAACGCAGTGCTGCTCTGGATACCCTTTCTGCTACTGCCTTCACCCTTTCTGCTTCTCTCTTTTTCTCCACAGTTCGTTCCCTCATTTTGTCCAACTCATCCTTGCTTTCTTTCCTTTTCCGTGCTCTCTCTCTTTCCTCTCTCTCGAGCTGCTTGATCAGTGTATTCTGCTCATCCCTTAATTCTGCTAATCGTTCTTCCAAAATCTCTTCCTTCTGTCGTAGCAGCTTTTCCCCCTTTCTTTTCCCCTCTTCCCCCTTCCTTTCACTTTTCCTGGTGTTGTCCTCGTCCATTTTCCTTACTACCTCCTCCTCTTCTTCTGTTAATGGACCTCGTAATTTTAATAATACCTGCGCAGCTACCCACTCATCCTGTCCTATTCCTGCGATCTGTTCTTCGCCAATCCCCTCTTCCCCTGTGGGCATTTTCGTGCGAGCTGATCCTGTCGTGCTACTCTGCTCCCTTCCTGTGTGGCTACCTGTGGCTGTATATGGTGGCGGGCTGTATGCCGGGTTCGAGTACCCCTCAGCCGCCCTTAATTGAACCATGTCTAGTACTTCTGTTAAAGGATATAACCCCCCTTCCTCCTTTTTCACTACCTTCGCTAGTGGTATATCGCCATTCTGTTCCTTTTTTATTTCCTTTTTGTTTATGTTGTTACTCTTCTCTCCTCCCTCTTCTCCGTTCCCCGTGTTCTGTGTGCCTTCACTCTCTTTTTCCCCATTCTCTCCTTCCTCCTTAATCTGCTCTTCCTTCGTTGTTCCACCCATAATAAACATTCCGTTTGGTCCTGGTCGGGACCCTTGGAACATCCTCCATAAGTTAAACACCTCCACGTGGTGCGTCAACTTCTTCCCCTTGTATGTGTTATGCAGATGGTTTAATAGTGAATGTTGGGTATATGGATCGAAGCTACCATTAGGCGGCCATGGTGTCGTCATTTTGTTGTCCGTCCCCTGTGTCCATTCTATGCTATACTTGATCAGTTTCTCCCTATGGGGTGACAGTGTTTTACATATGTGCTGTAGCGGGGTAGTGAGGGTGTTCCCTCACCCTCCCGATCCTGCCCCGTATGACATAGTGGCGCTTCACGTGTTATCCTTCCCCTATTTGGTAGCGGTTATCTTACTAACAGTTTACACTATACAGCCTTAGATCTTTACCTGGCCCCGTAAGTTTGGGGACTTGCGATAGACCGCTAAGGAAAATTAGTAAAATATAGCATTTACATTTGTATATTCTTTTCTTTCTTTTCTTCCTTTACCGAACACCCTTACGGCCCCCTGCGGCTGAGGCGCACGTAGCCCCCTGCGGCTGCGTGCCCCTTGTGATGTTCTTATACAGCCGTCCCACTTTCACTTGCTCCTCCTCCCTCTTCTACACTTGCCGTGGCCGGCGTTCTCCGTGCGCAGCCATGTCCCTCTTTTCACCTTCCCCCCGATCAACTCATTACCGTTTACCTCCGTTTCCACTCCCTTACCACAACTCTCTTCCCCACCACTCTCAGAAATAAAGATACCTTGTGTTCGAGATATCCTATGAAAGCCCTACTGGTGACATCACCGATCTCTTCAAACTACAGGTAAGTTCTTCATATGTTTTTAAAAGTTCAAAATACACTTGCAATCTACCCCTGTTAACCCCATAGCTGTCTTCCTGTCACGCCTGGAACAAGGTAATCAACAATATAATCGGACTGCGCACGCTGCGTCGCCTCGCGTGTGATACGCCCCTCGACAGGAGGGCTTAACCAGCCAATTATCTTCCGTATTGGGCAACCAGCTAGCTACCGCCTACAGGGAAACGTCATCTATCTATCGAGTTTCCTGCTCGATCAATAGGGATCCTCATCTACTCATTGATCAATAATTACCAAATCGTAGGAAACCGCACACACACACACCCTTACATGTGGTCGCGACCTAGGCCAATCAGTGTCTACGAGCGGCCGCACATGATGTTTTCGTACTCCGCCCCCTTCTCTCCCGTAACGTAGCGGACTGCTCTCGCACTTGTCCGGCTACCATTCATTTCATCGCCAACACAAATTTATCAAACCTTCGCCGCGCACCTGTGCAACACCTCCCGCCTCCCGTTTTCAATTCCTCCCCCCTCCCTCACAATTTCACATTGCTTGTTGTGCGTGGCATACTCACCAAGTTCTCTTGATGCGGGGCCGCTCGACTGCGTGCACCCCTCCAAGCGGCTCGCCACCTCCCCTCGTCTGGACCACGTCTGGACACTCGCCAACCGCGGGCGGGATACTTCTCAACCGGCTCCCGAAGGCCAATATCCGGATTGTGCTGTCCGGTCTTCTCGCAGTTCCGCGATGGTCCTGTAGTCCTCAAAAGGGGGCAGCGGCAGAGGGGGCCGCGCCGCCGGGCCTCCTCGCCACGGGAGTACTCGGAAAAAATAAAATAAAAGCAGACCTCAAACAGATCTCAGCAGTGCCTCCAACTTTTCGGGGAAATTCTCCCGGGGTCGGCTGGGCCGTCCGCGGACCTCCGGGCAGGGAGGCCCCAACTCCTCCCGTATATCCCAAAAAATTGAGTATGAGACACACGCAAGAAGCAAGGTGATTCTGCTGTTTATTAAACAAAACGGCAGGGATGGGTCAAGGATCGTACGCGTCCGTCCTGACACTCTCAATCGTGGGGCTCGCAGGCCCTTTTTACCTTAGTATGACGCGCTACTTGCGTCACCTGGGAAAGTTAGCAAAAAACCTATCGCCACTCTGGATTGGCTCCTTGAGTGGTAGGGTTAGTATACCATACGTATAGAGAGCATTATTAGTGGTCGAGGGTTAGTCAGGTGGTATACTTGGGTTGTCCCTTCAATTTGATACATGAAAATTGTTACATGAAGACCCCTGAGGATTGGTCAATGTTAATGGCGTCAGTGATAAGAGCCCCATGTTCTGATTGGTCCACTCGCAAGCCCCCCAGTCTGGGACCATCGCTGTTCCCAGCTCGCGGTGCACCTGTCATTTGCAACAATGTATCACTATGGGTATGTGCAGACAATGTGAGGATTTATTCATATGCTGGAAGGCAGACTACTCCCACCGCCGCAGATGTCCATTGAGGCGCTTAATTGTATCTGCCTGTGTCTTGAAACGTGGGATCCAGGCGCCTCCCTCCTCCTGGGCCTGGCACCCTGTCAGGTTCGGCTTGGTCACGTGAGGTGAGACAGAATTCTGCACAATTAATATTGCATTTTCCACTGTGTGCCTGGCTTAATTTGCAGGTGCGACCTTGGCGTCGGCTTGCGGCATGCGAGTTTGCAACATTGTGCCTTTGACTGTCTGCTCTCGCCGGGCTCATTCTGCAGGGTCAGCAACTGTACTCTTGCTCATTCAATGTTCATGGAAGTTCTTGCTTGCGGCCTACTTGGGCCTGGTACATAGGTGGAACCGTTTGATACACAGGCGCTTTAGGTTATGGTATCATATTGCTTTATCCCCAGTATCGTGTCTTCGTTATATTTCTCATTGTGATGCATGGGTTTAGGAGAAGCGTGAGCAAGCATTTTAGATGAGTTCATTGTGCGTCTTGCGTTTCTGCATTTTGAAAAGCCTATGTGAAAAATAATAAAGATGCGCGTCAGTGGGTGTGTCCGTCACCTACGTCATAGCGCTGAGTATGTTCTTCGTGTGGATTGGTGCGGGAGTGTCCAGTGTGCATGTTTGCATGGGTGTGCTGACCGTTGGCTAGGTCGTCATGGCATCTCTAACGATGTGTTGATTTAGTGTTGGATGGTTCAGTCGAGTCCATCCATGCCGCAGGTGTCGGCTTGGGCAGGCTGGTGGGCAGGCGGGTGGGCACATCCGTATGTTCCTGTACCAGGGTATTTGGTCGTCTGGTAGATGGGCAAACTCCTCTCATGGCGGGTGCCTAGGCCGTGATCCTCTAGGCCAGGGGTGTGAGGGGATTGGTGGGAGCCTTTTGTTCCATTCTCCCACTTCAGGAGGATGAATGGACCAGGGTTACCCAAACCAAAAATGCCAATAAGGCCAAAAGGGCCTTGCTTAAAGACCCATTGAAACAAATAAAGGCAATAAGGAGTGTCATCACGCCTTATCATAAGAACGCCAAGTATTCTGTTTGGGAACACTTGGAGCTCTATGAGCAAATGATGGAGACTTTCCATTTGAAGGACAGCCAAAGCTGTATTCAATATGTAAAGTGGACCTTCTCACCAGAATACTCCAGTTTCTTTGCGGGGCTGGAGGATCAAAACCATTCAAGGTGGTCCACATACATCTCGCAAGGCAGCCTACAATTTGCAATGTGGGGAGGATCAGGCCCCACAAGAGTTTGTGCAAGAATTAAAGCGTGCTTTTGCGCAGACCACCAGAAGGGTACGCACGGATAGCAGAGAATTTATCACTACATTTTTCCATGCCTTACCCAAATACATAATGACCCAGCTCGTGAGAGATTTTCATGAGAAAAGATCTTTAGACTGGGTCATTGAACAGGCTACCCGGATCTATGAGGTGCAGAAGCCTATCGAAAATAAAAATAACGCGCCGAAAAACCCCAAAACCAACACCACCCCTGCTGCTGCCACGGTGGCAGAGGGAAAGGTTGCCCCCGTTTTAGATTTGGAGATGGGGGGCCTAAAAACCTGCCTGCACCAAATAATTCACAGCCCAGAAGGCCCTCGGGCCAGTCACAGTGGGAGTCGAGGAGGTAGTCGCACAAATGGGGTCCCCCGCTCCACTGACTATGTAAGTCCCCGCTAAACCAACCAATCCTGGGTTATGTGTGGACTCCTCCAGCCCAAGGGGGGGGGGGGATCCAGCCAAGCACCTAACCCAGGGAACTTCCCTCCCAACTTCCCACAGGAGGGCAGAAATTCTCCAAATCCTGGGCAGAACTTTTTCCCAGGTATCCACCCAATTTCCCGCCCCAAAATCATCCATCCTTCTTTCCCCAATTCCCTGAGCCCAGACAACCTAATCCGGGAGAGGGGAGGCCAAGGGTGGAGGGGTACCAAAATCTTCCCAACCAGGGGTACTACCACAGAAGGGATAGCTACCCTTCCCGGGATCAGCCCAGGGGAGAAAATAGAGCCCGTATCAGCCTGAGCGGGTTTCCCAGTTAGAGCGCCAGGTCCAAAATATGGCAGGGGATCTGGGTCACATACTGAGGGCTCAACAGAACCCTCAGATGAGCATGCCACTGCAGAATGCCCCAAACTCTAGACCTGGTGCTCCAGAACAATGACGGGGGCAGCACCCCGATAACACACCGGTTCCCAGGGAGGAGGCACAAGGGGAAGGGGGGTGTAAAGCCTTGGAGGAAGCTTCCTTACCAACTTGTAAACAGCCCCTGGAAAACCAGGAACCGGAAACAAAATCTCCTACCCTTGAAAGTCTGCCACCCAAGGAGCAGAGAGGAGGTAGGAGAAACAAAGGACCCAAACAGACCCACTTTGTGGAGGAGGTACAGGTCTTCCAATTTGAGGGTGAGGTATCCTCAGAAGACCCTGGGAAAAGGATCTTCTCCTTCAGAGATGGGGGAACTCCTCCCAAGGAAAAATGGGTCCCAAGGCATGTCACTTCAGACTGGGGAGATGTGGAGACTGAGCTACCGCCGCCCATCATCTCATCCCAGAACCGACAATACCGAAATCCCCTGGTTCAAACCCATCCTGGTGACTGCCTCCAAAAAGGGGGGGGGGCGGGCCAGAACCGGAACCAGGGGAACCCACAATGGCTCTGATCTCCAGTTGCCAACTTTTTCTTTCAGATTCCCAAGGCTCTCCACAGAATTCTGCCTAAATCTCTTCGCTAGCAATGTCCAAAACCAGAAAGTTAGCCCACCAGTTGTCCAAAAATGTGCATTATCTCTGCCCCCTTGAGGAGAAGGAGGGAAGATACTATGCCCCGGTACAAGTACAGGGGCAGGGTAGAATTTTGGCACTGGTGGACACTGGATCCCAAGCTACCCTTCTGTCCAAAAGGGCCTTTGAGGAACTAAATGCAGGAAGGGGGGAGAATTACCAAATTCCTCTCACCTCTCTTCCTGGACAACTGCAGAACTTTGACGGGAAGGAAATTCCCGTTGAGGGGACTGCAGACTTGAACATTAAAATTGGGAGACACAAGGTGAAACACCCGGTCATAGTAGTAACTCCAGAAGGCACCCCTTGTTTACTAGGGAATGACCTCCTGAGAAGGTTGTCACCCCTAATAGATTGCGTAAACAAGGTTCTCTGGACCCAGACTAGCCGACCAATAAAATTAAAACAGAGTGTCAACCATGTTAGTTTAAATGGCACCTGCCACATGGTTGAACAAAAATCTGACCAAGTAGAATTTCACTTCCAGAACAACCAAATTCCAGACGTGACAGTAATAGCAGTAGGACAACAGACTGGTGATGGGGGGTCCTCTCTATTTCTGAAAATCAACCTTCCATCCAGTTTAAGGTGGTATTCCACACTGGAAAGAAACACCCTGAAATTCTTTACAAATCCACAATCAGACATTCCCACTCCTATAGTCCAGAAAGAGGTGAAATCAGCTCAGAGCCTGGCTGATATTCAGCAAATTGGAGAGCAGTTGTTCCTCCCTGTTCAGTTAAATGATGGGAAGGACTCTGTTCTCGCCCGAGTGTGTGTGAAAAACGGTAAGAGCTTCAACAGCGAAGCCATATTCCGACGACTCCCAAAAGATCCAGCCATTCCCACTGTTACTCACCGGTGTGATGAGTGCGAGGAACCAGGAAGCATCCAAACCCAGAAAGTTGCTTGAAGGAGCTTAAGTAGGGCCTCTACCTAAGCCTCCTCTCTGCGAGGGAAAATAGACCTTCAAAATGATATGACCACTTGCTGTAATTAACCAGACAAGGGGACTGATCACCCAGAAGGGCGGAGAGAAGTTGTACCGCCACGAACCAGGCTGAAAAGGAAAAAAATAACAAGTAAGTAATACAAAAGGTAACGGTTGTCCCTTATAAGCCTTACTAACTGAGGAGTACCTGGGTTCTTGTTTTCCTCCCCCCGTAGGATAGATGAATGAATTAACCCGGGAATCACCTAAGAGCAGGACAAGATTTAGTATCTAACTGGTTTAAATAATTACACAAACCAAAAAGGTGGGTAGGATCTTACCAGTGGGAAATGACTTAGTACTTGAATTGTTAGAACTCAACGACAGGGATAAAATAAGAAAAAAGGTAAGGTTAGTAGGGTTCTACTACCCGGGCGGCACGAGGATCGCACTAGATTCGGGATGGTGCACAGCTGCAGAGCGTCCTGGAATGCACAAGCCAAATGTTCCGTTTAACGCAAAAGTCTTTCCACTGTTGAACGAAGAATAAGGGTGATGACCAGTCGGGATGGTAGTTCCAGGTGAATGGATTGAAAGCAGGTAAGGTCTGGCAGGATACAGAGCAGCCAGTTGGAATGGTTACTCTTGAGACAGGTAGGTCAAGAACAGGCAAGGTCCGGTACACTGGCTGACAGGGACTATAACAAAACGTGCAGAAGAGGAGTCCAGGAGGAAAGCAGGATTTTCGGTACACAGACAGGCAATGACAAAGACAGATCGTTTTTTCCTGGCAGAGTCCGTGAGACAGAAAACAGATTCGGTACACGGGAAGGCAAATCAGCAGGCAAGGGAATTCCAAATAGAAGGTCCAGTAAACAATCCGAGTCGAAACCGTAAGAACAAAAGAAGATAGCAATCGAAGAATGAACTTCTAATTACCGGTAGTAGCTGTAAACAGAAGCAGCGTCTTGGCCGTCTCCAGGAACTAAATCATGGAGAAAGGCGGGGCAAGCCAATGTGAGGCTCTTCCAGTGAACTACCGTACGGAAGCAGGTTTCCTGGGGAGTGTAGTCTCCGAGCCGCTAACTTCCACGGCAACTTCCATCGTGCATAGAACGACGCGGCATGATGCCGAATCCTTTGGGGAGCGCTATAAATTTCTTACTGCCTCTGGTAATTGATTTGGAAACCCGAAGTGCCAGAGGCGTAAGTGACCGGGTTTTGCTGATAGCCGGAGATGAACGCCGACTCATAACAGTATCCTCCCCCAAAGGCGGCGGCAACCCCCTGCGGGCATGGAAGCGGCGCAGAAGAACAGGCGAGTGGATATTGCACAAGGGCTCCCAAGACCTGTCCTCAGGACCGTATCCCTTCCAGTCGACCAGATAAAAGGGTCGACCCCTACGGAGTTGAAAGTCCAAAATATCAGCCACTTCATATTCATCCTCGCCATCCACGCGAATAGCGCAAGGCCGAGCTGGAAGACGCGTGGTAAGAAGGCACGGTTTGAAGAGGCTGACGTGAAATACGGGATGTATCTTCCATGAAGGCGGCAAAGAAAGACGCATTGCCACTGGATTTAACACCTCCGTAATGGGGAAAGGACCCACAAACTTTGGCAGAAGCATACGTTTGCCCGGAATACGTAGATTACGTGTAGACAGCCAGCCTTTAGAGCCTACTTTGTATTCCGGAGCTGTAAGCCGATGTCGATCAGCGTACTTTTTTGCTCTCTCCTGTGCAAGTAGAAGGTGGGATCGAACTTCCCTACGGACTGAATCCAGGTCCCGTACACAAGCCTGAGCAGCCGGGTTGTCAATGGGGAGCGCCGGGTCTAAAGGCAATGAACGTGGATGGAAACCGTATAAGGCAAAAAACGGCGATACCCCTGAGGCACAATGTACCGAATTATTGTAGGCGAACTCGGCAGGAGCAAGCGTTTTTAGCCAGGTAGACTGGAACTGGAGACATAGGCATCGGAGGAATTGTTCCAGCGTGGCGTTTGTCCTCTCAGTCTGTCCATCGGTTTGTGGATGGTAGGCAGAACTGAAACGATCGTCGATGTGCAGTGAAGAAGTCAAAGCCCGCCAAAAGCGGGACGTAAACTGAGGACCACGGTCCGATACAATGATAGAGGGAAGTCCAAAGAAACGAAAGACATGTTTGAGAAACAATGAAGCCAGGACAGGGGCCGAAGGCAAGCCAGCACAAGGAACGAACAAAGCCATCTTGGAGAAGTAATCAATAATAACCCAAACGGTATCATAACCGTTGAGAGGAGGTAGGTCCACGATGAAGTCCATGGAAACCATGTACCAAGGTTTATGTGGTACTGGAAGGGGATGCAAAAGACCTACAGGCTTAGATCTAGAAACCTTGCATTGGGCACACACTGAGCAAGACTTCGCATAATCGATGACATCCCTAGACATCGAAGGCCACCAGGCCCAACGGCGCAATGACTCCAACGTCTTTTGCTGTCCTGGATGGGCCGCCATCAACGAATCGTGTGACCAAGTTAAAGCTCGAAGTCGTGCTTCACCAGGAGGAATGAAGAGACGACCCTGGATATAAGGCAGATCCTGAACAATGTCGAGATTCAACGATTCACATTCCTCCTTGTTTGAGGTCACCCAAGATGATATAAGGGCACAGAGCGAAGGTTGAGGAGTGCAAGCACAAACCACCCTTTCAGGTAACAACAGGGGACGATCAGATTTAGAAATACAAGAACTGTGAGGTAATCTTGACAGAGCGTCGGCACATGCATTGAGGCGAGCCGGTCGATATGTGATGACAAAGTTAAACTGGGAGAAGAAAAGATGCCAACGAGCTTGTCGGGCTGTAAGGCATTTCATGGATTTAAATGCAAGGAGGCTACGGTGATCTGAATAAACAGTAACCTGGTGACGGGCCCCCAACAGATGATGACGCCATTCCGCAAAGGCATCTCTGATAGCTAACAATTCACGCTCTGTGATGGGATAATTGCGTTCATACGGGGTCAATTTCCTGGAAAAATATGCCACAGGATGGATTTCTCCCGAATCAGGACACTCCTGCGACAGAACCGCCCCAATAGCTGAACCGGAGGCGTCCGCCTCTACAAAGAAAGGGAGGAGAGGGTCCGGGTGTTGCAGTACCGGGGCCGTCGAAAAGGCGGTCTTCAGGATTTCAAAGGCCTGTTGTGCCTCCGGATTCCAAGCAAATGGTTTTTTGGAGCTGGTGAGTGCCGTTAAAGGAGAAGAGATCGACGAAAATGAATGGATGAAACGTCGATAGAAGTTGGAAAACCCCAAGAAGGACTGAAGTGCCTTAACTGAAGTAGGAACGGGCCATTCCAGAATCGCTTTGACCTTAGATTGACTCATACGAATGCCACGATTGGTCAAGTCATAGCCAAGAAACTCAACCTCCGGAGAATTAAATACACACTTCTCTGCCTTGACGTACAGGTGGTTCTCCCTTAACCTCTGTAACACAAGACGCACGTGTATAAAGTGTTCCTTCATGGAAGACGAGTAAATAAGAATATCATCTAGATAAATTACAACAAATTGATCCAGATAATCATGGAAAATGTCATTCATGAAAGCCTGAAAGGTGGCCGGGGCATTGCAGAGTCCAAATGGCATTACTAAGTATTCGAACAGACCGTAACGTGTCTTGAAGGCAGTTTTCCACTCGTCCCCGGCTCTAATCCGGACGAGATTATAGGCCCCCCTGAGGTCAAGTTTAGTAAATACCACTGACGAACCAAGTTGATCCAGAAGTACTGATATCAACGGAAGAGGATATTGATTTTTAACCGTAATAGCATTCAATGCCCTGTAGTCTATACAAGGGCGCAAGTCCCCCTCCTTTTTAGGGACAAAAAATAATGGTGATGCAGCCGGGGATTTTGAGGTTCGAATAAAGCCTGTGGCCAGGGTTTTATCGATATATTCTTTCAATACCTTGTCTTCTGGTATAGTAAGTGAATAGACTCTTCCGGTTGGTATTTTGCTTCCTGGTAACAGGTCTATTGGGCAGTCATAGGGCCTATGAGGCGGCAATTGATCTGCCCTGCCCTTGTCGAACACGTCCCGAAAGGATTCGTATTCAAGGGGAATAACTGTACTAGGATCACGAATAATGGCGCCTATGAGAGACATGGAAGCCACAAGAGCCTGGCAGGAAGAATCAGGGCAGACATACGTGTCCTGAAAACAGTTCTCATTGCACTCCGGAGAAGGAAAACAAACACTCTTCTTTACCCAATCAATAGCAGGATTGTGGTGTTGTAACCACGGAATTCCCAATATGACCTGATATTGCGGAGCTTTGATTAGATCAAACGAAATCGATTCTACATGACCATCTTCGGTCTTCATGCTGACAAGGGTGGTGTTCTGTGTGACCAAACCGGATACCAAAGTTGTGCCGTCCACAGTATGGACCCTCTCAGGTTGAGCCTTTGGTAGAAATGAGACATGGTTTTTTGTAGCGTAGTCGAAATCCATATAATTCCCCGTAGCTCCTGAGTCTATAATAGCCAAAGAGGAGAATGTAGCGTCTTCGGCAGTGGTAAAGGACACAGGTAGACTAACAGGAGCGGATAAGAAACTCTGTGAGCCCAAAGAAGACACTCCCGGCGTAGGGACTCTATCTACCGCCGGGATTTGGCGTTTCCCACCTTTTTAACGGGTCTTTTGGGACAATCTTTCAGATGGTGTTCCGAAGACCCACAATACATGCATAAATTATGCGAACGTCTGTATTCACGTTGTGCCTGAGTCAAGGGACCCCTCACCGCCCCTATCTGCATGGGTTCGGGAATTGAAACAGAAGGAGGAGCTAAATCTGCCGGAGTGGGTGTAGGGATGGCTGTTTTACGTTCCCCTCTTCTTTCAGACCTTCTGGCATCTATTTGTAATACTAAGTCTAACAATTCACCAAAGGAGGTTGGGACAACCGGTACTGTGGCTAGGATATCTTTTAATTCTTCAGATAATCCCTGATAGAATACAGCTGATTTCTTCTCTTCGGGCCAGTCTGTCTCAGCAGCCAGCTGATTAAATCGGGTAAGAAAAGAAAAAAGAGAAGAATTGCCTTGTCGTAGACCCAGCAGCTCCAGGTCCGAAGCTTGGGATTTATAACGATTATCAAAGACCTTATTCATGGCCAATATGAGTTCGTCACAGTCATAAAGAACATAACTGTTGGACTCAAGCAAAGGGTTGGCCCATGCAGCCGCTGTACCTCCTAGATGTGAAAGGATAAAGGCTGCCTTGGTAGTGGAGTTTGGAAAGGCGGTGGGCCGACATAAAAAGTGCAATTTGCATTGATTTATAAAGGTTCGGTATTGTTTCGGATCTCCAGTAAACCTTTCCGGGGGGGCCAACGGGAATTGCGTGGCCATCAAAACCGGGGTCGCAGAAAACCCTGAGGCTGAAGCTGAAGGTAGACCAGAACCTGAAGCGGTCGCGCCTTCCATGTCTACTCCGAGTGTCTGGGGATTTTGAATATTCCGTAAGCTGTCGATCCTTTGATGCATGGCGTCATGGGCCAATGTCATGTCTGATCGTAACTCAGACACTAAACGAAACAAAGCAGCCAAAGGATCCGCTTCTTCCATGGCTTCTGTTTTTGTTACTCACCGGTGTGATGAGTGCGAGGAACCAGGAAGCATCCAAACCCAGAAAGTTGCTTGAAGGAGCTTAAGTAGGGCCTCTACCTAAGCCTCCTCTCTGCGAGGGAAAATAGACCTTCAAAATGATATGACCACTTGCTGTAATTAACCAGACAAGGGGACTGATCACCCAGAAGGGCGGAGAGAAGTTGTACCGCCACGAACCAGGCTGAAAAGGAAAAAAATAACAAGTAAGTAATACAAAAGGTAACGGTTGTCCCTTATAAGCCTTACTAACTGAGGAGTACCTGGGTTCTTGTTTTCCTCCCCCCGTAGGATAGATGAATGAATTAACCCCGGAATCACCTAAGAGCAGGACAAGATTTAGTATCTAACTGGTTTAAATAATTACACAAACCAAAAAGGTGGGTAGGATCTTACCAGTGGGAAATGACTTAGTACTTGAATTGTTAGAACTCAACGACAGGGATAAAATAAGAAAAAAGGTAAGGTTAGTAGGGTTCTACTACCCGGGCGGCACGAGGATCGCACTAGATTCGGGATGGTGCACAGCTGCAGAGCGTCCTGGAATGCACAAGCCAAATGTTCCGTTTAACGCAAAAGTCTTTCCACTGTTGAACGAAGAATAAGGGTGATGACCAGTCGGGATGGTAGTTCCAGGTGAATGGATTGAAAGCAGGTAAGGTCTGGCAGGATACAGAGCAGCCAGTCGGAATGGTTACTCTTGAGACAGGTAGGTCAAGAACAGGCAAGGTCCGGTACACTGGCTGACAGGGACTATAACAAAACGTGCAGAAGAGGAGTCCAGGAGGAAAGCAGGATTTTCGGTACACAGACAGGCAATGACAAAGACAGATCGTTTTTTCCTGGCAGAGTCCGTGAGACAGAAAACAGATTCGGTACACGGGAAGGCAAATCAGCAGGCAAGGGAATTCCAAATAGAAGGTCCAGTAAACAATCCGAGTCGAAACCGTAAGAACAAAAGAAGATAGCAATCGAAGAAGGAACTTCTAATTACCGGTAGTAGCTGTAAACAGAAGCAGCGTCTTGGCCGTCTCTAGGAACTAAATCATGGAGAAAGGCGGGGCAAGCCAATGTGAGGCTCTTCCGGTGAACTACCGTACGGAAGCAGGTTTCCTGGGGAGTGTAGTCTCCGAGCCGCTAACTTCCACGGCAACTTCCATCGTGCATAGAACGACGCGGCATGATGCCGAATCCTTTTGGGGAGCGCTATAAATTTCTTACTGCCTCTGGTAATTGATTTGGAAACCCGAAGTGCCAGAGGCGTAAGTGACCGGGTTTTGCTGATAGCCGGAGATGAACGCCGACTCATAACACCCACATTCAAACTGATAGACAAATGGGAAACGGACCTGGAAGCACCCAATTCCAAACATCTCCTGCCAAGCAGGTATATGCTCAAAATCTCCATTGGCAACAAGAGCATAGTCCATAATTGTTGGTTCGTGCGAGACGTCACTGCCACCTTTTACTTAGGCAGTGACATTCTCAATCGCTTTGCCATTAGTTTGGACCTAATAAACTTCAAAGCTTGGCCCGATTAGCGGATAATCCCATGGGCTTTGATGATCCAGAAAAAGCATTTAGGTCAGCTCAATTGCTACCTTATGCAGTTGAAATTCAGATCAAAGAGGAAGTCACCATCCCAGTAAGGACCTGACAATTCTCCCTGGAAGTGAAAGTTAAAAGAGGACAAACATTGCAAAACCCTGATGCTTATATTCATCTAAATGCTTCTCTCCAACAGCAAGGGTTGGGGGTAAACCCAACTCCATTAGTCAACATAGAACATGACACCATTCCAATAGAGGTGGATAACAGCGACTTAAAGAGTATTACTCTAGCCGCAGGCACCATTATTGGAATGGCGATTGATGACCGACATTTCTCCATTGATTTAGGAAATGAACTGTTAGGACCAATCCCCAAGGACTGTTTTGACAGTGACAGTGAGGAAAATACAACACCAGACAGGATTTTCACCCGGCATGGGTGGAACTTCCTGGTGTACACTTCTTGCCCTTATGGTAAGGAAGATGTGACTTGTGACTTCAGGAGGGATGAGGTGATTTTCCAGGTCCATGAGGGCTGCCTTTCCCACCTGAAGCCTCCCTCCAGTCCAAATCAGCACTCTGACCAGGGACTTCTCCACCCAGCTGGAGGAGGCCGCTGAGATAGCCAAACCGGAAGTCTTCCAGGCTTCAGGCAGATGGTGGAAGAGAGAGTCAACCTAGCTGATGCCTGTGTGACTCTGGAACAGAAGCAAAAGTTGAAACAAGTTTTCTTGGATTTCCAAGATCTCTTTGCGGTAGACTCATATGACTGTGGTCGCACCGACATCCACACAACAACAATTCCCACGGACCCTGGAATGACTCCAGTGTTTGTGAAGCAATATCGCTTGCCTCTCGCATCCATGGAGTCCCTTACTAAAATAATTAAGAACCTTGAGTCCCGGGGAATAATCCGTCCAGTCCACAGCACTTTCAATAATCCGGTGCTGGGAATATTGAAGCCAAACGGCCAGTGGAGACTCTGCGCCGACCTTAGGGAGCTCAACAAATGGGTCCATACTTCCCGATGGCCTCTGCCCTAAATTGACCAAGGGCTGGCCCAGATTCAGGGGTCACAGGTATTCACAGCGATAGACCTGACCAATGGATACTGGACCGTGCCTGTCAGTAGGGAGGACCAATACAAACTGGCTTTTACCTTTGGGGGCCAGCAGTACACATGGACCCGGACTCCCTTCGGATACCTCAACTCCGGCAATGAATTCAACATTTTCCTACATAAGGCCATGCCCGACCTGGGTGCGAGGGGTAACCTGGCTTATGTAGATGATGTCCTCATCAAAAGTTCATCTGTGGAGGAACACATAGCGGAGATCCATTATGTTCTGACGCAGTTGAGGGCCGCTGGAGCAAAACTTTCCTTTCAGAAAGCACAGTGGTGTAGAACCTGTGTTAATTTCTTGGGGCATGAGATTACTCCTCAGGGTCTCTGTCCCCAAGAAAAGAAAGTGGAAGCACTCCAGAAACTGAAAGACCCCACAACTCTGCGGGAACTAAGGAGCCTCCTTGGACTGACTAATTACAGCAGAAAGTTCATTGAAGGCTACGCAGAGATCACTAGACCCCTGATTCATCTCTTGAAGGGGGGGGTGAAGTGGGAATGGGGTCCAGAACAATCCGAGGCGGTAAGACAACTCAAAACAAGCCTCTCACAAGCGCCTTGCCTAGCTTACCCTGTCAGAAACAAGGAGTTCTTCCTGGAGACGGGGTTCTCTAATACGTGCCTGACGGCAGTATTATACCAAAAGCATGACAAGGTCAATAAAGTAATCTCCTATGCGAGCAAAACTTTATCCTCTGAAGAGGAAAAATTCAACGATTGTGAGAAGGCACTCCTGGCAACGGTGTGGGCATTGAAGAATTACCGCCCGTTTATCCAGGGGGAACACATCATAGTGGAGACTCCACACCAGCCTCTGCAATATCTCCAAAGTGACGGAATCCGGGCCGGAAATGTGAGTAATTCCCGAATTACTTCCTGGATTCTGTCAATGCAAGGCTTTCCTGTGGAGGTCAGATATGGCCAAAACAAGAAGAGTCCCCTCGCGCAAGGTCTGGCTGACTTGCATGATTGTGCCAGAGAAAACTGTCTCGAGGACGAAAGTCTAAAAATCAAGGACAACATGGAGGCATACCTTAATTCCCCACACAAAGTCTTTGAAGAAGAAAAGTGTGAGGTAATGCCCACTGTCTATGTGGATGGATGCTCTTACCATGTTGACAACGACGGGGAGAAAGAACTGGTGGCTGGCGTAGGGAATGCATGGGTGAAGAAGTTCCCAGAACCCTCCGCTGGATACAAAATTGGTCCCCAAAGTAGTCAGGTGGCAGAATTGATGGCTGTGCATCAGGCCATCCTCACTGCTGTCCAGCATCAACTCCACGAACTGGTCATAATCACAGATTCGGATTATGTACGGAACGGGTTCGTGGAGCACCTGGTCAACTGGAAAACCAGAGGCATGTTATGCGCTAATAACAAACCCCTGAAACATGGGAAGTTAATCCAAAACATTGATGATCTGGTCACCTTTAATGGGATGACCATCTACTGGAAGAAGATCAAGGGTCATTCCAAAGTAGAGGGACCAGACAAAACTGGAAATGACTTAGCTGATCAGCTGGCCAAATCCGGGGCCATCCAAGGGGATCTAATCGAAATAGAGTCCCTGTTGGGGGAAATCCAGGTCACCGCTATCACTAGGTCCCAGACAAATGCTCACAATGATCTTTCAACTGCACAATGGAGTAAGGAGACCCCTGATGCTGATTTAATTACAGCTCAGAAGGGGGATCCCATTATTGGTAAGTTTTACCAACACCTTGAGCACCCTGAGAACTTTCCCCTGACGGATACCGATTACATTGGGAAAGAGGACCTAAGAGTGTTGATGAAATGTCCAAAGTGTTCCGAATCCAAGATGGTTTGTTGGTAAGGAAATCCCAAGCTGGCCATGATCAGTGGGTGGTTCCTACCTCATTCCGAAGCCTGATGTTAAGTCACGCCCATGATGCGGCCACCGCCGGTCATAGGGGGTTTCACACAACACTGGAAATCTTAAGAGAGGTTGCATACTGGCCACACATGGGGCAGGACCTCGACCAATACTTGAAGGGGTGTCTTGTGTGTGCACAATTTCAGCCATCATCCCTCACACACTGTGCGCCTCTCCAAAAGAGGGGGATGACACTGCCATGGTCAGATTTGCAAATCGACTTTGTAGGCCCTGTGATTCGCTCATCTAGAGGAAACAAGTACATGTTGACCGTTACATGCTTGTTTACCAAGTGGGTGGAATGTCTCCCAGCCCCAAACTGCAAGGCAGAAACAGCAGCTGCCCTGATGATTAACCACATCTTTTCCCGTTTTGGTGTACCTCAATGGATTGAGTCAGACAGGGGTAGCCACTTCACCAGTGAAGTAATGACAAAGATGTGGGAGATACTGGGGGTCAAAAGAAAGCTACATATTGCTTACCGGCCAGCTTCTTCTGGAGCAGTGGAGAGATATAACCGAACCATTGTGAGCATCTTAAAAAAGTTTGTGGCAGATTCTGGGCCAAGTTGGGATATCCGATTACCTCTGGTCATAATGGCCATCAGATCTACCCCTTCATCTGCACCCAAAATGTCACCATTTGAGTTGATGACTGGACGCAAGATGGTGTTCCCCAGCATTTGCTCTACAGAACCCAAAAGCAAACGTTGATAAATGCCTCCACAACTCATGAGTATGTGGAGAATTTAAGGAAACGCCTTCAGCATGCTTTTGCCTATGCTCAGCGGAATCTAGAAAGATCAGCCGAGAGCATGAAGTCCCACTATGATTTAAAAACTACCCGAAAGGAATATAAGGTGGGTGATCGGGTCTATCTATACAATTTCCAAAGGAACCAGGCCAAACAGTGAAAATTCTTGCCTACATGGAAGGGACCGTTTGAAATTATATACAAGATCTCCCCTGTTGCCTATAAGATCTGCATCCCCAAAGGCAGTCTGGCGGAAGGGGAAGACAAGTGGGTCCATATTAACCAGCTAAAGTGTTGCCATCCCAGGAACACTTGGCAGCAACTGGAGGAGTCCTCTGCAATACCAGAGGGGACCGCTCCAGATTAATTCAGTTCCAACCCTAAAATATCCCACATATAGTCTCTAAAATATTATACTCTTGTAAGCCACTGTCTTTGAATGATAACTTGTATCTCAAAAGTAAAATGTTAGGTATGTTAAAGTATAAAATGTATATGTCTGCCATACCATTAGTAGTGATGGAAAAATGTCTACGAATAGGTATTGCCGCTTTTCCTTTGTCGTCCTAGGAGAAAGAAATCCTGGAGACTGGCCAAGGAGGACGATCCGGAGACCGGGAGCAGAGACCCAAGGGGCCCAGGGTACCGCCCAATCCTCCCATCAGGACCAGCAAGGAGAACTGATTGATCGACTGGAGGGAGGAAAAGATGCTGAACTGTGCCACCTATGGAATTGGAAGAAGAGGAGGCGAACATCCCAGATCTTGCGAGTTCCATCAGTGAAAGGACAGAATGGCCATCGCAAGAGGGGGGGCTTGTGGGATGTTTTTACCCATGCATCCAAGCCCTACAATAAAACTGTGCAGTACTGGCATGGAAAACATCATGATGGCCAGATCTCCCCAGAGAGTGCACAGGGAAAACATGAAGAATAGGCTGCCACCCATTTTTGCATATGTTGTGAGCATAGGAGGGCACTGCCTAAAACCACCATTGGGCTACACACACAGTAGCCTGAAACCATTGGGAATGGCAATGCTGATTGCCAAAAAAGCAACTCAGAACTGTGGGGAATTCATTTTCTTAATCCCAAAAATGGTTGCATTACCAGTACTCACCACTATCAGAAAGCCGGCGTTTTAAAACCACCAGACTTTTGTGTAAAACTGAACAAATGAAACAAAACCAGACCAAGGAAAGACTTGCTAAGAGGTGGATACAATGTAAAACTATATTCTGAAATGACTTGAAGGAAGTAATTATTTAATGTATATGTAAAAATTGTAAGTGATTTAAACTGGGAACAAAAAGTGACATTTAGCTGAAACCTGGCTTAATGAAACTGGATTCTGTCTGACAACTACCCCCGACAGGAGTTAAAACCTGCACAGCCACTCTTCCCCTTGCCAAAAGGAGTTGTCACCTCTCTGATTAGATTAGGGGTGGAGCAGCTGGGGACTACAGGGAGTTGAACAAAGGCCTGGCAAATGTTATGTTGGGGGCGTCGTAAAAGTGGCTTCCTCTTGGGAGAAGTGGGAGGAGAAGTGCCTCTGGGAGCCACCCGAGCTGGAGGCGGGGACAGGCAGAAGCTTCCCCCATGTGCTTTGGAACCTAAACCACACCCATCTGGGCAAGAGCATAATTTTAAAAAGATAGATAACTCATAGTGCGGACTTGTCAGAATTATATAAGTAATATCATTATTTTTGTGATTTTTCTGTGAACATTTTAAGAGGTTTTAGGACCCGGTGGTATGATCTGGGGGGTTACGAGCGGAAAAGAGGTGGTTACTCTAAATGTATGCATGTTGAAAATCGGACACTTCATCAATCAATGTCCATACTCCTTGCGCACATGTGTGTAATTTTGGGTAAATGTCCGATATTGCAAAACCAGTAAAAAAGCAGAAAATGTTGTCATTTTTTAATGCAAGCCCCGAGGAAGATCAGAGGCGGACAAGCATGGACCATAAGGAATATATAATGTGCACATGTAATTTCAAGAAATTGTATATCTGCAAAGGATGTATTTGAATCAAATATAGATTTGTGGGCAAACTGACCAGGGGAGGATCCTCTGACCCATAAACAGACTTCATCATGCTGACAATCCATTTCCTTCCCCCAATCATGGGAGAGGGGAGAATTGGGCCAATGACAAGTAGAGAGGGGCAGGCTTAGCTAGGCCCAGGCACACACCCATTTTCAAAACACATAAAAAGAGACTGCTGGGACAGGTAGAGAGATTCAATTCCATTTGCTGCGGAGCATGCTGACCGCCGACTTCACATCCAGAGATCCAACACTTAGACTTCCAAGCTAAACAGAGACTGGAACCGACTTCCTACTCCTTACACTTTTACCGCAATCGCGAGACATGCACTCGTGAAATTTACCGCGATTTGCGATTTTGGCTCAATTTCTCCACTTGTCAAAATAGCAGCTCCATTCTTTCTTTTGATAAAATCCGTTTGCAACTTGGTAATAACTCATAGAGCATTGCTAAAGTGAGCCTGAACTAATACCAACACGCATCTCCCACTCACCCTGAATCTCTAGAGGGAATTAAAATCAGTTGGCACATTTTCCCTTCCATTGCCATCACATTTAAAAAGCATTTTGGGCCTGTGTTTCAAACTCCTATCTGTTTCCTCTAAGCTTGCTGGGGGGGAACTGAATTTCGTATTGTATTTGATTGCATTCCTGAGAACTGTGTGCTCCTCTTTCCATCTCCTTCCATTTCTTAAATTGCATAGGGGAGGGGGGTGAATTGCCAGAGAAAAAGTGATTATCTTATCTTTTGCTAAAATCATATCAAGTATTTTTGTACTGCATTTTATTCCCCATTGCTTTTCCCTTGAAATCATAAAAGTATTTTTACTACTTTATCCATCCTACACCCACTCCTCATTGATTATAAAGAAGTGTGCTAGTGTCAGATTACCCATTGTTGATTAACATTATATTTATAAGGGCGATATCGATTATTAATTTATTATAAAAGCGTGGTATCTATATTTTGTTTTATTTCTCAAATAAACCTTTTAAACTTGCAAAACAGAACTACTTCTTGGCTCAGTGGGGTCAGGGGGATTCTAAGAGAGGGGTGTTATATAGGGGTAGTCATCCAGAACTCATGAACTGGACATAAAGATATATCAATAAGGGTTTCCATTCAGTATCCCAGACTAGGCATTGACTTAGCTGTAGTGTTGAATTGAATCCTCTTACATGCTGACTCTGGAACGTTTGTTGACCTGCCTTCTCTTCAGATTTGCAAAACCTTTCATTGCCCGCACGCATTGCAGCCCTTCATACACAATTGGTCTGCAAGTTGGGAGAGCTACCTGTGAGACCTAAAGGAACATCTGCAATCTCCTGACCAGCTTGTCATTGCACCTTGTACTCGGGTCTGGCTACCATACCCATACTACCTAGAGTGAACCTGCACTACCCGAACTCCAAAGCGCCCGAACTCGAGACTGTTATTATTGGCGCTCAGGTCGGTAGGCGTCCTCATTTCGTCGGAGTAGCATTGGACTAGAGACTGCTGGTTTTCTGCCTAGGCGTCCTTGTCCCATCGGGTTTAAGGGATAGGCTGGGTGGTGCATGAGTTCCTCAGTAGTACTTTTCTTATGACCCACAGTGGTAAGTCATATCCATCTTAGTTCATTGCTTCTTGTTGATGTATCATTCCTGTCACTATCTCGTATTCCTTATTGTACATTGTTCTTGTTCTGGTTCTTGGGAGGTTTTTGTTCTGATATAAGGTCTTTCCGTTTCTGCAGTCAACGGTGTCCGAGCCCTTCAACAGCTGATGCAGTGATTCCATCTTTCGGCTAATTGATTCCTTTGTAGTTTGCTTAGAAATACAAAGCGATACATTGGTAGGAAGAACTCTACAACTACGCTTCTAGTTCTTCTACCGGATTACCAGCTCAGGACCCGGCATCCTGACATAATCAGAAGCCACATATACATATACATGAAAGATGGATGTTAATGACACTCTGATCAATCTAATGCAACTCATGGCGGAACTGCGGACCGACATGACGTCCGCACATGCTGCCACTCAAGCTAGGATTGATGAGTTACAGGCACGGACACCACTTACGGCACCCATACCTCCTCCTGCGGTGGCCTCTGGTTCAGCCACACCTGTTTCCCAAGGGGCCGTTCAGCCTCGGTGGTTATGGCCACACATTTTCCATTGGCTCCCCCTGAGAGGTTTCATGGCGACCCCAAAGTCTATGGCACTTTTCTGAATCAATGCCGCCTGCACTTTCTGTGTCGTCCCACAGCTTTTCCTCATTCGGCTACGAAAGCGGCTTTTGGTCTATCCCATTTAGCCGGTACCGCAGGCCAACCTGTTGTTGGAGGCTGGTAGCCCTCTGCTGTTCGATTGCGATGCATTGCTGGAGGCAATGGGTTGGGTATTTGATACTCCTTACAGAACCCAAGCCACTGAATTGGAACTATTGGCTATACAACAAGTCGATTTTCCCCTTTTGACCTATGTAGCTAAGTTCAACCAGCTGGTTGCCGTAAGGGGCTGGCAAGAGGACAAGAAGGCCTCTTTGTTCTATAGGGGTCTGTCTGACACTCTTAAAGATACATTGGCCACGGTTCAGGTGGTACCAACGGCCTTCCATGAATTACTGGATTTCGTTCTTCAGATTGATGCCCAGCGAGCAGAAAGGAAAGGAGAAAAAAGGGGAACGATGCCTGTTCTAGTTACCCCCTCTCTTGCGTCATCGAACGCTCCTGAACCTATTCAAATTGGTGCCGTGAAAGGGACCTTTACTGCCTAGCGAAAGAGAGAGGAGGCTTCTGAACAATCTCTGCTTCTATTGCGGATCTGCTGACCATCTCTTAAAAGCGTGCCCAAAGAAACCCAAGAAGTCGGGAAACGCCATGACTCGGTAGTAGATTGGGTTCCCCTACTGAGTCCCGCACCTCAGGACCCCGTATCGATTAACCCAATCACGCTTAAGGTTTCTTTTCAACCCAATGGCGGTTCCCTCTTGGATCGGGAAACCGATTCTAGACTCAGGAGCTACCGGGAACTACATTGATCTCTCCTACGCTCGGGAGAATGGTGTAACGTTCAATGCCAAAATTCAACCGGAGATTGTTAATGCTGTGGATGGAACCTCACTCTTGTCTGGGTTGGTTACGGAACAAACAGTACCATTGTCCATGACTACGGTTACCGGTCACACGGAAACCATTAACTTTGATGTTATCACAGCACCCCAGTTTCGACTCATTCTGGGTTTACCTTGGCTTAGGAGGCATAACCCGACTATCAAGTGGAACACGTGGAATGTTTCTTTTGCTTCTAAGTACTGTGGGAACCATTGTCAAATACATCAACACCTTGTTGAGAACCCCTGTCGAGCTCTCATAAACATCACACCCTCAGTGGGTGCTCTTGTTGCTATGTCCTTGCCCAAAGAATACACTGCTTATCAAGATGTCTTCAATGCTAAAGGAGCCGAAGTGTTGCCACCCCATCGTCCCTATGACTGCCCTATTGATTTATTCCAAGCCTTTTGACACAGCTCATACATTCTAACATTATTTTTGCAAACAAGAACGCTTTTTTTCCTGTTACATAGAAAAATGGATGCTATCCTGCTAATTGGAGGATACCTTCATGTAAAAAACAAGGGGGGTCCTGGGAGTCCCTCTGCCGGACATTAGTCATGGTTACGAGAGACTTACCCAGAGTCGTTAGCTCACTATCTTTCACAGAGGAGAGATATTCCAAACATACCAGTCTTTGTCCTGCCCAGGGGCAGTCCAGCACCGAAATGCTAGGCAATTCTTCTCTGAACAATAGTACCAACAGCAACCCAAGACACCTGTTTCAGTCTGGTTGGACCTCATCAGTAGGGTGGAGCTGTGCCTCTCTAAGAATAGTGAGCAAGGGGTCCACGTCTGGATTCCCCTAGTAACTTACGGTGAGCCCCAAAGTTACTTAAATATGCAAAAAACAAGCTGAAGACTCTGGGTAAGGCTCTCGTAACCAGGACTAATGTCTGGTAGAGAGACTCCCAGGACCCCCCTTGTTATTTGCGAATACCTTAATGTAACAATGAAAATGGGTTATATAACTCTGGACCTATAATCCAAACAAGATATTTTGCCTCATGACAAGTTTGCTGGCCCGGAAATAAGGGTGCCGATAAGCTCACGGCACCCTTGTTTCCGGACCATCAAACTACATGTTTCCTGTCAGAGCCGCTGTGCCCGACAGGTCTGACCCTGCCGGTTGCAGCAGTCACGGTAAGCAAACCAATCAAAAAAGCACCAGCACTGTTAGCAATGGTGCCAGTGCTTCCGTGTCCCCACTGGAATGGGGATTAACAAATCTACCGGCGCCTGACTTTCCGGTCGCGGGATTCGTAATGAGCCAGTGGCACTGCAAAGTCAATCGCTGGCACATATTTACGGGTTCGCCAGCAACCAGCTGGTAGCACCGGCAGGGTTACTGCCGGACCCGTAATGAGGCCCATTGCCTTTCACATTCAACCAGCTAGCTAAAATGATTTGAACACAGATGCTGGAGGAAAACTGCTGTGTCAGTCCATGTTGATGTCTGGTGAACCACCGGTGGGAGTCTACTAGAAGGTTGGCGTTCATTTTTTAGTTGGGCTATTAGGTGACACTTTAGCGTCACCTATAAACTGGAACCATTGCTTTAGAGTCCAGATAGGGAGAAGTGGCATATGAGGAGGGATATGAAGCATGTACGGGTTTGGTTATTGGCACACCCATTGGCTGCCAGTTGCCATGCTAATCCCTATCGCCATTTTCATCCCAGTCCCTTCCCCTCTCTGCCCCAAACAACTTCTCATGGGAACTCTTTCAGCTCACTTTAATGTTACCATCAATCTTTCCACTAAAAATGCCTGCCAGTGTTTTTTCAAAGTAGTCCTCGGAGAATGAATGACTTCATTGAAGTTGTAAACCCACTACTGCAGTAATAAAAATGTCCTAACCAGATCTGCCTTCAGCCACTCGATTTATAAGCACTATACGTGTCCTTCAATGAAGTACTTTTAAAACAAGCATTGGCAAAGCCAACAGTTTTGGCTTGTCTACAAGTGTTGGGAATTTGCCGGGTACTGCCGGGGTATTCAGACTATTTTGCAGCTGCTATCATCAATGGCCAGTAAGTACCACTACTGCAGTGACTGGCAAGTGCCTTTTCCATGCCTGCACAAAAGCCTAAAATGTTGGCATTGCCTGTGATTTTTGAACTGGGAATTCATTTTTGGAAGGTCTGTGGCTGATCTAAGCTGTTCATGAGTGCAAGATTCATGTTTGTTTCATGTTGGTACTCCAGTCTCCCCAACTGTTCTTGGCTTTTTGGGGAATTTACTTTTTGTATTTTTGTATTTTTAAACTCACCCCCACACCCTAGTTGCCATTTAGGTTTGTGTGTAGGCTGGCCTGCCGTTGCCCTGCATGTTCATTGTACTTCTGGACTTTTAGCTTGTTATGCTGTTTTGGCTCATCATTTACTTTTCTTGCTGCATGGTTTTCTTCTATTCTTTGTTCTGGCTCTTTCTCTCTCTTTCTTCGGTTTTCCATTTCTGTCATCATGTCATCCTTCTGTGGCATTCATTAAGTTTTGTAAAGCACTTTGGTGCAAAGCGCTATAGAAGCAAAATGCCTAACAAATAACCCAGACTATGTGCCCTTAATGGTAGTAGTCTTCGGTCAACCTGTCAACTTCACATAGAGTGTTACAACAGAAGTAGCATTATCGATTACAGTGGTTCTCTGTGTTTTTACAGCAGACCTGTCTCTGTAGTATTTTTGTCGCACAATGTTGAGGGGAACCCCCTACCTCTCCTCCCCCATACACTCCTCAACCTTTTCCCATCACATATTGCCTGAACCAAACACTGCCCTTGTATTTGACAGTAACAAAATCTGCAGTGAAATTGTTGCTGTAAAAAAATAAAGCGAATCCCAAACACAGCATCATTCGGTCAGAAGACTGGACTTTACCAGGTTCCTTTTGCTTTCTAGAAGGATCGAGAGTGGCCAGGACCCTTTAACTGCTAGAGAATCTCCAGATTTCCCTAGTGTCAGCCCCTGTGTATGCAGAGGCAAGCGTGAGGAGTTAACCGATAACCATAGTGGATGGATAGGTATTCAGAAAAAGGCCATGGTGGCACATTGTCAGGAGCAGATCATCGTGGAAATGATATTCCTCGTTGAAAAGACACCAGAACAAAATATGTGCTGTTCCTGTGAAAATCTGTTTGCCAAAATTAAGTCAACACTTTCTATCCCTCTAAAAACACATGGAGAATACAAACTAAAAGGGTGATATGACAAATGAAGATTATTCACCAGAAATGTGTTCATAGGGGAGCTGAGAGTTGATTGGAAAGTTAAGAATGGTATTTAAAGAAACCATATGCACCAGAAAGCTCCTGCTCCAGATGAACCTATGGGGCTTATTCTGCAAGGTGAACCCCAAGAGAGATTTGCACCCTTGCAGGATGTTACCTGGTAAGTGGACTAGTAAGACCTGACTGATGATGTCTGGGAACGTAACATAACCGCTGGGTCTCACGCTTCAAAGGTTTACACAACTACCCAAAAGCAACATGTAGTAAAGAGGGTATCAATGGTGATTAACTACAAGGACCAGCTTCTCGCATTAAAGTCACTTTACCCGAGGTTAGGCGAGACCTCCAGACTCCTCCCTCAACCAAAGTCCCAGGACTGGAAGGTGAAGCAGCAAGGGGGTTCCGACAGCAGTGACCTGTGGCAGCCTCGGACGGACCAGGAGCCCTCAGTCGACTACAGGAGCAGCGCCCCCCTCCCTGATGGGCCCCCAACACCATGGTAAGCCCTTGGGCTTAATCTTGCGACATGCTGCATGAAACGAAAATCACCCGAAATCACGGGTCCTTGCCTCCGCTTTTCCCCTTAATGTGGGAGTAGCCTATATCTGGCTAATACAAGCACCTTTATTTATGAAAAACTGACCTTTGCATCAGATCCCAAGGTTCATACTTCAACTAAACCACGAGGTTTAGTTCTACAATATGGCCGCTTTGTTCCTTTAAGCTGCCTTCCATATTCTTTGCCTGCAGCCTCTACAAGGCTGCTCAGGATTGGCTGGAGCCATCCTCAATACTCCGACCCGATTCGCCGGTAGGCGAGGAGCCACCCTCGTCCAAGGCATGACTCAAAGGCTCACTACCTGTCCTGAGCCTGTCCTGAGCCTAACAGATCCAAGGGCCACCCACCCTGCCTGACATTCCTCAACCAGTATCCACACTCCGTCTCCTTCCTCGCCCAGCTAAGCCCTGGTAAGACTGGAAACCTTCATGCACTCTGCCCACTTACTCGAGCCTATCCTGCGCTGTATTCATTTTAATCTACGCGTTAATTGTCCTATTGCACACTACGCTAATGCGCCAAAGGTTTCACCCCTGCAAGCCCACGGTGCTCTCTTCGCCAAATTGAACCACACCTCATCGTATTCATGTTCTGTCCTCCAATGCTGCATTCAAGATGTTAGCGTACAGCTTTGCGCCCATGTTGAACTGTAGAACTGTGTCCATGCTTAAATGTTGATCTGCACCATTCCGCATCTAGCCTATAGTACTGTGTCCATATTGAACTACTAAATTGTGACGAGTGCCCAGGCTACATATTGAACTGCATTGTTGAACTGTGTCCAGAATGAAAATGATCATCTCATTTCTTGGTACACAGCCCAAATAGGATTGGAATATATACTGCTTGCCTCTTGCACACTGAATTCTTAGCCGCTATTGTGAACCGCCTATACTCCTATACTGCCTACTTAGGAGTCAGGCTTCCTGCCCAGAGGCTGCCTATTGCACTTCAGTCAATTGCTTTTATCTTGAACCTAGGTGTTACCCCATTGCATTCTAGTCATTTGCTTGTATTTTGAACCTAGGTGTTACCCCATTGCATTTTAGCCATTTGCTTTTACCTTGAATTTAGGTGTTACCCCCATTGCATTCTAGTCATTTGCTTATTTTGAATCTAGGTGTTACCCTATTGCATTTAAGCCATTTGCTTTATCTTGAATTTAGGTGTTACCCCATTGCATTTTAGTCACTTGCTTATTTTGAATCTAGGTGTTACCCTATTGCATTCTAGTCATTTGCTTGTATTTTTAACCTAGGCGCTGCCCATTGCATTTTAGCCACTTGCTTCTACCTTGAACCTAGGTGTTACCCCATTGCATTTTAGCCATTTGCTTTTACCTTGAATTTAGGTGTTACCTCATTGCATTTTAGTCACTTGCTTATTTTGAATCTAGGTGTTACCCTATTGCATTCTAGTCATTTGCTTGTATTTTTAACCTAGGCGCTGCCCATTGCATTTTAGCCACTTGCTTCTACCTTGAAACTAAGTGTTACCCCATTGCATTTAGCCATTTGCTTCTATCTTGAATCAAGGTGTTACTCCATTGCATTTAGCTCAGAGGTAGCATTCCCAAACTAGGTGCTACACCTTAGTTCCGCCCTATACCTTGGTCAACTAGTTAATCACAAGCCTTAGCTAATTTATCCTCTAAGCCTGACCGCGTTATATCAGTTAGTGTCCCAATTGTTCCGCACATTCAGATCACCTGCTCACCATCCTTGTCCACAGGCATCTCATACCTCCACTATGTACTGGTGCCGAACCACATCTACACCAGTCGTTGGACATCCCAGTCTCACTTAAATACTGGCCACAACACGTCCACCCTCACTCCTGAGATAACTAGCACGCACACCTTGTAGATTAATACTATGGTCTGTGCTAACCCCTATTTGGATGATCCTGCACTTTGGATATACCACTTTGCTACCAGACCAACACCGAATCAACCCTGCTCTACTACTAATAGAAACCTTAGACTAAACTCGAGAGCCACCCCACTAAAACGTTGCTCATACTCGAAGCCTCATAATAGTTCACCTTCACCATGCAACAATATCACAAGCAACCCTGCTCAAACCACACCACATTCCTACTACCCGAGCATCACATTCAGAAACCTCAGATTAGGAGCTCGACTGTGGACTAAAACGCCTCAGCCGCACCCCTACAAGATAAATAAACACTTCCGGGTCATTAGCCACTCAGGCTAATGACCCAGACACTAATCCGACCCCTATCACTCTACAAGATTCACCCCCACCACCACAGAAAACCCCTGAAAAAAACACCTTCATCAAAGCAGCCTTGGTGAATGCTAGGTCCCTCCCTGCCCACGCATTGGACATTGCTGACTTTATAACCTTCGAAAATCTGGATGTCCTTGCAGTTACGGAAACTTGGCTCAATGCAGCCTCTGGGCCTTCCTTGGCTTTAGCCATACCGCTATCATTAGATATGATAGAAACACTAACCAGTTGAAGGGAGGAGGTCTCGCCTTCATCTTCAAAAACACTTTCGACATTAGAGTTATTCAGGACCTACAAATCCCCTCTGCTGAATCCTTGTCCATCAAATTACTGTTATCACCCAACCACACAGCAACAGTGCACCTCATCTACCGTCCACCTGGACCTATCTCCACATTCACTGAGGATATTGCCTCCCTTATATCCACAAATACCAAACCCAACTCACAAAGAATCCTACTTGGGGATTTTAATCTTGGTCTTAATGACCCATTGAACACTAACACTCTTGAACTAGCCAACACCTTATCTGACCTTGGTCATACCCATATCATTCATGAGCCCACACACATTAAAGGAAGAACAATGTACTGGCTCACCAACCTCAATTGCACTATTGATCTTCTATCTAACTAACCATGTATTTGGTCTGATCACCATAAAATAACCTTCTCCATCAAAGCCACCACATAACGTCCTGCACCAATCATTGCTCCAGCCACCTACACCACGAACAAGAAAGACATTACGCCTGATAAACTCCTCGCTTTATTACTCCCCCCTACTCAACAATACCGCCACCTCTGACCCAACAACCCTAGTGGACACTTACAATCAGGCTATACTTAAAGATTTGAACACCATTGCCCCTTTAAAATTGCGGAAGCCTAATCCTCAACGTCATCTGAATTCATGGTTTACGCCGCATCTAAGAGAACTACGTAAAATTAAAAGAACTGCAGAAGCACACTGGAAGAAGTGCCCTTCAGTAACTTATAAGAATGAGCTAACCCTAGCATCTTCTAACTGCAAAGAGGCCATTATACTTGCTAAAATAAGACACCTACAACAATAGAATCATACAAGCGGAATCAAATACAAAATAACTTTTTAAGATCCTAAAAGAACTGGAATCTCCTATCGCCCTGTTGACAAATGTATCACAGATGCCTCATGGTGCACTAACATTCAGAAGGCGCTATTAGATAAAAGAGCTCTGCTACAATCTAAAATCAACGTGAAAAAATGTTTGCTCTTTTCTGACCCAAACTACAAACAATACCCTAACAAGACCTCCACCATTGAGCCTACCTGTAAACCATTCAGCTTCTCACCCTTGTCAATCTGGGAAGTGGAAAACATCATTAGGAAACTCAAACCTTCGAATTGCCAAGGCGACGCCTGCCCTGCCCCGATCATCAAAGCAGCAGCACATAAACTCCCCCCATTTATTACTAACCTTATCAATGCCTCCTTTAAAACTGGGGTAGTGCCTGATAACTTAAAAGACGCTTGGGTCATTCCTCTAATTAAAAAACCGACCCTTGACCCAGCCAACCCGTCTAACTATAGGCCGATAACAACGGTACCCTTTTTACTATAAATATTGGATAGAGCTGCCTACCTGCAAATACAGGCATACCTAGAATCTAACAATCTATTGGGACTAAGGCAATCTGGTTTCTGACCAAGACACGGCACGGAAACTGCCTTGATAGATCTCACCACCCAAATTCAAGTACTAAAAGACAATGGTAAACTAGCACTCCTCTTATTGCTCGACCTGTGAGCAGCTTTTGACTTGGTGAACCACCAAACGCTATGTCATCATCTGAAATCTGCAGCACATTTCTCTGACTCAGCTACATCTTGGATCAACTCCTTCTTGGCGAACAGAACTATGAGGGTTTTCTCTCCCACTGACGCTGCCGAACCCTCCCCGGTACTCTGTGGGGTTCCGCAAGGCTCTTGTGTGTCCCCTACACTCTAAAATGTCTTTACGAAGCCCCTATTCGATATTCTTGACTATCTGGGTGTCACGTATACCAACTATGCGGACGACACCCAGATACTCATTCCTACCTCTGGAGACTATTCAACTGCCAGCAAAACCCTTAACGAAATCTACGCAGTAATACAAGCATGGATGGCACAACATGGTCTTTGTCTTGACGACGAAAAAACTGAGCTGCTCATCCTCGGTACTCACGCTAAACTAAAAAAAAAAAAAATCTGCATTCAAATCATTTACTATAGATGGCAATCCCATCACTGTCTCAAACAACACTAAAACCCTTGGCATTTACCTTAATGCCACCTTATCCTTCTCCAAATAAACGAATGCGGTAGCATCATCATCCGCCTATACTTGTAAACTTATCACTGCCTGCAGGCCATTCATTTCCACACGTAACTCCATTACACTTGATAGAACTCTAGTTCTGTCCAAAATAGATTATTGTAACGCCCTCTATTTAGGTACTAGCCACAAAAACATTAACAAGTTACAAGTAATACAAAATAATGCCATCAGGGCAGCCCTCAACATCCCTAAGAAGTCGCATATTTCTGAGACTAGACGCAATCTTCACTGGCTTCCGGTAGAGCATAGAATATCTCTCAAAACCCTTGCCCTAACACACAAAGCCAGGGCCAACCTTGCACCAGCCTACCTTACTAACCAACTCACCCCACATACGTCCTCAAGACCACTTAGAGTAGCTCAAGCAAACACAATGTCCATACCGAGATTCATACTCCATAACTCGGGAGGGGCTAGCTTGCCTGTACAGGCCTCAAAGCTATGGAACACACTCCCCGCTCCTCTCAGATCAGAACCCTCCTTCCACTTATTCAAGAGCAACACTAAGTGTTGGCTTCAGGACTTGGACACAATGACAGTTTAACTTCCCAGATCTTTGACTTGTTGCCCGCTCTACTGTATCTATTGTAAATACTATACTATATTATTTAACTGTACGTTCCACTGTCTACTATATGCAACTGCAACATGTATGTATCTGTAACACTAATGTATCTCCTTATCTGTGTGTAACTGTAACGTTCTGCAACCTGATTTTAAAATGAGGCGCCCGTATGCCCCTGGGCCTGGCTGCGCTTTATAAATAAACAAAATACAAATACAAATACCATTCTCCGGCAACATTTATAACATGTAACATATAAGATTATCCATCTTACTAGAACTCTGCAGTCCTGGTGCTGATCGTTAAAACAAGGGAGGGCTATAGCACTCAGGGACTGCACTCTCCACTCTATCCATAACCTAACTATCCACACAGGGGGCAACTCTTTGGATCTCTTATTCATCTCCAATTCTGCCTCAGCCACTAATACTACTGTCACAGCTGTTGCGTAGCAAATACAGTCATGTACGCGTGCGCGAGCAGCATCGAGGCTCGCGCATGCGCTCAAGTTATTAAAGGCGGTGCGCCGGCAGTTCGCGCCGGCGACCGGAGCAGACACACGTCTCTGGCGTCTGATCTGTGGATGCCTGCCCGCATGTGTGAGTGTGTATGCGTGTGAGGCCCCGACACACCCTGAGGCCCGTAACACTGGCGACGAGGGCGGACACGGAGCCGTCCTCCGCTCCGAAGGCATCGGAGAGAAAGAACGTTGCTTCGTGTGCATCGATCGTATGCATACAGACCCGCACGCACGGCTGGTGGCCATTTTCTTAATCTATTTCTGCACGCAGATTGCAGTGGTTGCGGCCCGAGAGGGTGCTCGTTCGCCATCTGCCTTCTGCACTGCTCCAGAGCAATTTTTGGAACCACCACAGCCCAGATACCACAGGGTTGTGGTAAAGACTAGGAAGACAGGGTGAAAGCCCTCTGAAGTTGACTGGTCACCTCGACATCTACTGGACAAGGATCACTGTGAGTACATCTCATCATCATGGGTGAAGAAAGAGAGGAAGAAGAAAATGCTGTCGCCCCAATACCATGCAGAATGCACAGTACTCTAGCCCCCATGCCTGAATTTGATACCACAGGCCCCCCATCTAAGCTAGGACCGAAGTGGATCACATGGGTCAAAAAGCTGGAAATGTTTTTTAGGGCCTCGGGAGAAACGGATGATGAGGCGAAGATTGCCATCATGGTCTATTCTGCAGGGACTGAGGTTCAACGCATATATGACTCTCTCAACATTCCAGCAGCTACTTATGATGCGGTCAAGCAAGCACTCCGTGACCACTTCCTTCCTATGGCGAACGTTGACTTTGACAGGTTTGTCATGGGCGCCGAGAAACAATTGGAAGAGGAGTCATTAGACCAGTTTTGTGCTCGTTTGAGACACCTAGCGAGTTCCTGTAGATGGGTTAACGAGGAAGAAATGGTTCGCAACCAGCTGCTGCAGGGTTGCTGCTCAGGGAAACTGAGGAGACAAGTCCTAAGAGAACCTGGACTGACTCTGCAGCAAATTCTGGACATGGGGAGAGCGTACGAACTGGCGGAGGCAAGAGGGGCGAAAATGGACACTGCTACACGCTCCAGGAAAGAGGAAGAAGCATATGCAATAGGACGTTCTGCCACAGGGAAGGCAAGATGGACATCAAGGAGAGGTGACGGGCCCATAACGCAAGGGAATGTCTCATCGTGTTCATACTGTGGATACGATTTGCCGCATGCGGGTGAGTGCCCAGCAAAGTCAAGAACCTGTGGTCGATGCGGCACATCGGGACACTATGCGAGGATGTGCAGGGCAATGGCACCAGTAACAGTTTCAAGAGGACCAGAGAGAAGTGGTAGGAGTGTCACTGGGAGAGTAAGGGGCATATCCTCTGTCAAACAAGGAATGCAAGATCTCAATATCGCAGAAGAGGAGGAGGAGGATGAAGAAATCTTTTTCATCTCAAGCATTGCGTAAGGCCCTGGAGACCGTCGACAACCCAGATGCACCGTCAACATTAGCGAGATGCCAACTCCAGTCCTCATAGATACTGGGGCGTCTGTCTGCGTACTTGCAACCGAACATTACAATGCTCTTCCTGGTCCACCAAGGCTGACGGATTCCACAGCGTGAATCTACACATTCGGAGGAGATACACCTCTCCCCATCCAAGGAGTATTCGTGGCCCCAGTCTCTCATGGTCAAAACAAAATAAAAGCAAGGTTTTTTGTCACCAGCGTAAGCCCACACTCCCTCCTAAGCTGTGCCGCGTCAGAAGCGCTAAATATTGTACACTTCACTTTTGCTGTATACCTCACCGATCTGGACCGCCTATTACAGCGCTTTGAGAAGATTTTCACTGGTATTGGAAAACTCAAGGCTGAACCCATACGGCTGCACATAGATGGGTCAGTGAGACCGACAGCGCTTACACATCGCCGCATCCCTTTTCATCTAAGGGAACAAGTTGAGAAGGAGCTACAGTCACTGGTGGACAAAGACATTATCGAAAGGGTAGATGGACCCACTCCCTGGGTCTCTCCAATTGTGGTGGCCCCAAAGCCGAAACAACCAGGGGCAGTACACATCTGCGTAGATATGAGGCTGCCCAATGTGGCGATCAAAAGAGAACGCCATCTCACACCTACCCTAGATGACATCGTCAGAGAGCTCCAGGGAGCAAGGGTTTTCTCGAAGCTAGACTTAAGATCAGGTTACCACCAGTTTGAGCTCCACCCTGAGTCTAGATACATTACTACCTTTATGACTCATGAGGGGTTGTATCAATACAAAAGACTTAGTTTCGGGATCTCGTCCGCAGCGGAGATCTTCCAGAATGCCATCAGGGGGGCACTGTCAGGACTCAAAGGGGTCATCAACATGTCGGATGACATCCTAGTTTTCGCCAAGTCAGAAGCTGAACATTTGAAGCGCCTAGAGAACACCCTTGAGAGACTGTGCAGTGTCGGTTTAACCTTACATAAAGAAAAATGCGAATTTTTGAAGGACAGGCTTAAATTTTTCGGATTTGTGTTTCATGCTGGAGGAATTTCCCCTGATCCGGAGAAGGTAAAAGACATCCGAGATGCATCCCCACCAGCGTCCCCAGCCGAAGTAAGAAGCTTCCTAGGGATGGTCAACTATTGTGGCCGCTTTATCCGAGATCTAGCCTCTCTATCAGAACCACTCAGGGCGCTCACCAGAAATGATGTGGCGTGGACATGGACAGGGAAGGAACAAAGGGCGTTCACCGCCATCAAAAATGCCCTATCGGAGCAAGAAACAATGGCTTATTTTCACACCGGTCTCATGCAAGCAGACCAGCAAGGGACCATGAGGCCCATCGCCTATGCCAGCAAAGCCCTGACCGACACGGAGAGGCGTTACTCCCAAATAGAGCGAGAAGCCTTGGCCATACTATGGGGGTGTAAACATTTCAGAATATATATTCTAGGGAAGCCAGTCGTTGTGGTGACTGACCACAAACCCCTCATCCCGATATTGTCAGGAACTTCGTCCAAACCGCCTCCGCGCATAGAAAGGTGGATGTTGGCACTAATGGAATATGGGGTCAAACTACTATATCGGCCAGGGACACACAACCCGGCGGACTACCTATCGCGCCATCCAGGCACTGGGAGGCCCAGGGACTCACTAGAGGTGGCGGACTGTGTGGAAGCCATACATCTGGTAGTTGAGGCAGCACTGCCTGTTGCCCTGACACATCAGGAAATCGCGGATGAATCCAATAGCGATGAAGCATTCCGAAAGATAAAAAAATGCGGTGGACACAGGAGAATGGCGGGAGGTCCTCCTAGACAACTCCCGAAGGACTGCAGAGGCACAAAGGGATCTACAGGCACTCTGGAAGACACGCCATGAACTATCGGTGGCGGACGATGGAATACTGCTAAGAGGGCACCAGATCGTGATACCAGGGGCGTTAGTTGTGAAAGTCCTACAGCTGGCCCACAAGGGACATCAAGGAATGGCCAAGATGAAAGTTCGTCTCAGATTGAAAGTCTGGTTTCCCGATCTGGAAGGCAGGGTGGAGAAATTTGTGAAGGCCTGCATCCCATGTCAAGCCGCAAGCCCTGTGGAGAGGGGGCCACCCATTCAGGCCATGGAAAGAAGTGACCGCCCATGGGGGACAGTGCACGCGGATTTCGGATCCACGGGCCGAGGTTTATACTTTCTGGTGGTGACCGACCAGTGGTCACGATACCCAGAGGTGGAGTTGGTCGAATCCACATCCAGTGACCACACCATTCTAGCCATGGACAAAATGTTCGCCACACATGGTTTCCCTCTGGAGATTTGCTCGGGCAATGGGTCACCATTTCAAGGCCAGCGTTTTGCTCAATACTGTGAGGACAGGGGAATCAAACATCGCAAAATCACCCCACTATGGCCGAGAGCAAATGGCGAGGTAGAGCGGTTCATGCGAACACTCAACAAAGTGTTCCGCATATCGGTGAATGGGGGAGAAGATCTCCGGCGCAATCTGGTCGACTTTCTCAGAGAGTATCGCATGACCCCACATCAGTCCACCGGGGTCGCCCCCGAAGAAGCCCTTTTCAAAAGAATACCAAGAGGTCTACTACCCGAAGTAGAAGGAAGACTACCAGGAGAGATCGACAACCGCAACGTGCGCACAGAGAGGGCCATTCTGAATGAGAAGGAGACTACACGGCGAAAACTACCAGAGAGGGTGATCGCAATAGGTGACACCGTGCTGGTGCGCAACAGAAACCCAGAAGGGAAGTTAGCGCTGCCGTACGAACCACAACCATTGGGGGTGACCCACGTCAAAGGGTCGATGGTCACGGCTGCCAACACAAGAGGGACTGTTACCAGAAACATTTCGTTCTTCAAGCGCATAGAAACTGCGAACCCTGAGGCAACCGTCAGAGATGACCCTGATCAGAATACTGGAGTGCCGTTGGAAAACGATGGGCCGCCAGAGACTCTCGTGGCACCCGAGGACCCCGACGCAGGGGCACGCAGGTACCCGAGCCGGGCGGGGCGCAAGCCACCGCAGAGGTTCAAAGACTTTATTATGGACCCTACCTCGTAACTAAGGGCACACTTATAGTGAAAGTTATGGGGGACCCTGGTGGTTCCTATGTTTGCTAATGTTATTTTGTTTTGGGAGAAAAGGAGGGATGTTGCGTAGCAAATACAGTCATGTACGTGTGCGCGAGCAGCATCGAGGCTCGCGCATGCGCTCAAGTTATTAAAGGCGGTGCGCCGGCAGTTCGCGCCGGCGACCGGAGCAGACACACGTCTCCGGCGTCTGATCTGTGGATGCCTGCCCGCATGTGTGAGTGTGTATGCGTGTGAGGCCCCGACACACCCTGAGGCCCGTAACAACAGCATCCCTATCTGATCACTCCATTGTTTCCACCACCATCTCCCTTTCCACCCTTTGACCTTTCCACACCACTTGCTTCACCTGTTACCAAAAGTAAAAATGCAAACTTTTCGCCATTCGCTCTTTCTCTCTGATCTACAGTCCTCACTCTCCTCCTTCACACCCAATACCTCTTCCACTAACACTGCCTTCTCCAGCTTCCAATCCCTACTATATGACTAATTCTCCAATCACTTCCCATTGCTTACTTTCACCCTAAGTCTCAGCATCCTCAGCTAGAGGTCACCCCATTCATAGGCTCTCTCCACACATACATGCCTTGGCTGCTTTGTAAATGGATGTGTACCCACTCTCAGAGGGACCTACAACTCTACCTCTCTGCCCTGAACTCTCTCCAGTCCACTCTTGATAGAGCAGAAAGGGAATTCTACCTAACTCTCACTCCAACCATCCTCGCAGGCCATTGGGCATCCTAAACTCACTCCTCAGTCCTCCTAAGTCTATGACCATCAACTCCTCTCTCACAGCTAATGGCTGGATACTTCACTGTAAACATTTCCAGAATTAGAGACTCTCTCCTGACCTTCCTCACACGCTCCTCCTACATTTTACACTCTGCCTACTCTTCCATCACCCTCTGCCTCTATCTACCAATTCAGTCACACTTACACTGAAAAAGTGCCATCTATACTGATGACGGCTAACCCCACTTGTGCCCCATCAGACGCTCTTGCTCCTAAGTTAGTCAAGCCTATTGCCCCTTTTAGTGACCTCTCACCTAGCTGAACTCTTCAACCTGTCCTTCGACTCTGCTTGTTTTCCCTCTGTTTTCAAAACAGCAACAGTCATCCCTCTCCTAAAAAAGGAAGGGGCTGACCCGAACCTACCGGCTAACTTTTTCCCTGTGCCTTTCCTTCTGCACTACTCTAAAATGCTTGAAAGAGTTGTGTTTAACCATCTTACCAATTTCTAAGACATTCACAATCTTCGAGAGCCCTCCTACAAGCAGGGTTCCGCTCCTGTGACTCCACAGAACCTGCTCTCATAAATGCGTTCAACTTAATTGGCTCTGCTAAGCACTCCAACCTATTCTCTATCCTAATTCTTCTTGACCTGTCTGCCGCGTTTGACACTGTCGATCACTCTGATCTCCTTAACACTCTCCTTCTTGGAATTTGCGATCGTGCCACTGCATGAATTGAATCCTACTTGGCACCTTATCAATTCTCTCTCTCCTGGAACAACAACACCTCTCAACTCACTCCTCTAACTGTTGGTGTTCCACAAAGCTCTGTCTTGGGTCCACTTCTCGTTACACTCTACACCTCTGCTCTTGGGGCACTAATCTCCTCCTTTGGGTTCCTGTACCAACTCTTCACGGACAACACCCACATCTTCTTGTCTTTTTCTGAACACTCCTCTGATCTCTCTATCAAAATTTCCAACTGTCTCCCCTCCATTAAATACTGGATGGCTTTGCACTCTCTGATGTTAAACTCTACCAAAACAGAGGTGCTCTTCCTCCCTGCCAAAAGCTTTCTCTCATCGCATCCTCTGCCTATCTAGCTCCCACCTGACGCTCTCACTGACTCGTCTTCAGCTAGAAACATCTGCGTAATCTATCGCCCTTATCACACCTTCTCTATTTTCATCTCTAAAACTGGAACAGCAGTTCACCTCAACCTAAATATTAGGAAAATCAGGCACCTTCTTCCAACAGTACCAAGCATCTCTTAATCACTCTCATCTTCTCTAAACTGGACTACTGTGCCAGCATCCTCTTTGGTCTCCCCAACTATGCTTTCTGTCCTCTCGAAAAGATCATTAACTTCACTAACAGGACTCTCTTGGAATTCCCTCACTTCACAACTACTTCCTCGTACCATCACCAGGTTAGAGGGCTGATGATGCAAAATAAGGCCAGCTTTTAATTAATTCTCCTGGTTCACAAATCTATCCATAGTAAGGCACCACTGTATCTATCTTCCTATATCCAACTCTATAAGCCTTCTCATAATCTCTGTTCTGCCTCAGTGACGACCCTTGTGGCTCCTCACCCTCCCTGTGCTTCCACTCTTTCTCTCTTCTTGCTCCACTTGCATGGAATTCTCTTTCCCCCCCAACATCCAAAAAACAGTACACAGGGTTTTTTTCAAAACCAAACTAAAAGCCTACCTTTTCACCTCTCAGTTACCCTCTTAAACTACCTCATCTGCCTGCTAGATAACATGTTTCACTCGCCACTAACCTGCCTCTCTGTCCCTCACAGCCTCTGCCTCCACTCTTGCGCTTCACCCCTCATGATCACATTCCAAGCACAGCTATCCGTACCACTTACCTGCACCTAAAAATGTCTAATGTTGGTTTTCCTTTATCTATGTATAACGATTTATGAATTGTCCCCTATGACCGTTTCATTTACTTCCCTCCACAACCTGGTCAGAATGTGCCTCAAGCTCGCCCCATTGTAAGAAGCTCAATGCTTCCCATCAAATCTTATTTCGTATCTATTGTACGTTCTTTTGTGATCAAAAGGGCATTATTCCTCCTGTATATATAATAATAATAATAATAATAATAATAATAATAATAATACTAATTTAGCATTTATATAGCGCTACGAACCCTCAGGCATCTGAGCGCTGCTTATTATTACCCATGATGTGTGGTGCTCATTTATCGACCTCGGAAGGATGAGTTTGGGTCTGTCGGGATTCGAAACTGCATCGGCAGCCTCTGCACGGATGTCAAAGCGAGCGCTCTACTCGCTGTGCTATATGACTGGCTATATATATAAGAGGCACTGATTTCCGGTACTCATATTTGCAGATGATGCTGTGCTTATGGCACGCACACCATATGCACTGCAAAAACGAATTGACGCATTGACAGCATATATAACAGAGCGAGATCTTGAGACAATGCATTAGCAATCTTTTATTTATCATTTTATTCTATTGCTTATAGGGTGAACCAAGCTCAAGAGCAACAGAGCGCTTTAGAACAGAAGGGTGCCAGCGTTTGGGCTTGGCATTTTATAGAGTAGCACAGTACTATCGGTGGTGGGAGAGCAGGATTTGTATTCGTCAGGACATCTGCTGAAAGAACTATGGGGCTCATTACGACCCTGGCGGAAGTCGAAAAACGATGGCGGAAAAGTAATACCGCCATCGAATACCGCTCGTTGCGATCATGACCCGTCACCGTAAAGTACGATGCCATTAGCGACACCGTAGTGAACGCCAACGCTAACTGCACCAAGTACGTGCACGTGCGCCGTGCAAAACCGGAATTTCCGCCATGGCGCAACGGTACGCGAATTCTGACCCTAGCGGACATTTACTGAACGCCATCAAGCATGGCGGAAAGCACCATTCCGCCATGGTGAGAAATACGGCATCGTGAACCAACCGTAAATGGCCCTACTGAGTGCCTGTACACCACTCCCTGCCCACATTGCACAACTCCACGTAGGCGCAATGTAGTCACACTATGCAACCAGTGAAATGTACAAATCACCCATGCATGCCAACGAACAAATGCATGTAGGGGCTCCAAGTGCCTTGTGAGTGGCCATCCATATTCGGCATGTCACCATTGCCATACTGATGCAGCACAGGCATGTGAAGGTTCAAGGACACCAAAATGAACATTAAGATTACATGACACAAAACAACAGTAGTCCCCCATCGCTTGCCACCAGTGAAAGGCAACATCCAAAGCAGTATCCTGAGGGAGATTGCACCAGCCCTGTACTCTTGCCAGTAAACAAACCAACCATCAGCATAAGCATGTACCACACAAGTAGGCAGAGTGACTGAGCAGCCAGGCTCATCTCAAGAGGGGCCAATGGGAGCTGCAGGGCACAGATGGCACGAACACAGAAGCTAATCCAATGGACATGACCTCAGTCTCCCTCCAACAAACGCACGCAAACACAGGCACCTGTGACCAGCCATTTTCTGATAATCCCATCATATCACCAATCGACCTGGCTGACCGGCATCTGTTGCACAAGAGCTAATCCCCCGCCCCTGAGCATGACATCATCAAAACAGTCATAATGGCAGCCCCTATCCGTGACCTAACTGCGCTTCGTAGGCAAACGTGGCCAGCACAGTACCACGCAACTGAAGTCAGAAGCCGGAACACAATGCAGATCATCTCACAATACATAGCGCCACAAATCGGAATATGCTACATTACCTGCAAAGAATAACGCTACACGGCTAATATCGGAATTTATATTTAATGGACATCAAAATCAGAAAGCCCATACAGCTATTTGCTCATGAACTCCAAAATAAATTTCATCACTGTGGGCTGCATCCGCAATAAATGACCAGCTTCTTCTTGTGTGACGCCCTGTTCCTTCATGGTACACAGGGGCAACATTAACGTTCAAAGAGGCAACATGGAAGCGCCTAGAACCGCAGGGCCGTCCCATGAGCAGGCACTCGTCCAGCTGAAAGGTAGAAATGTTGCTCCTAGCCACTAGTACTGCGTAAGGGCATGTGGCCCATTGGCGATCGTCCCATAAGATCGTAATGGTGCTCCACTGATTAACTCGAAGCTGCATGTGTCGAGAGTAAAACCCATCTGCAGGAGTGGCGTACAGATGGCAGCGGCAAAAGGGTACGAGATACCTGTCACCCAAATGAAACAAAAAATAACAGAATGGGCATCAGAACTCCAGATGTATTACTCACTTCATTCAACACACTAAATCTACAACCATATGCATGCTAGGCCGCTCCAAAGGATCATATACACCCAGAAATCACTTTCGAATCACAACGAAATAAATCGAGGTGAATACACCATTACTAACGTCTGTTTGTGTGCATGCGTCTGTTAAAACAGAATCCATTACATGGGATTAGTAACGTGCATAGACACAAGTGTTTGAAGGCGCGTCGAGACAGGGAGGATCCAACAAGGGCAGATAGACTATGGTCCCACTATGGCAGCTTTGCACCACATAGCGCAGGGGAAGGGTATTGATTCCAAAAAGCCATGTACATGGCAAACTCTCAATTAAATCATCTGTCCATGCATCCATTCATCATTCCCTCATCCCGGTATGAAAACGCCTGAATATTTACTCACATGACATTTGCAATTTCCATTGAGTCTGTCCGTAATGCAGTCTGAAAAATCCACTGTGCTCCTGCCCGGATTAGTAGTGTTGTGAAGTAACATGTATTTGGGAACGACCTGCCTTATCGTCCACTACGCTATTGCGCATCCCATTCAATTCATATCATTCATTGCTTACTCGTTATGGGCCCTGTCCCAAGGACATTCAACAATAGAACGTTATATTTCAAGTCAGACCTGTGGGCGTCTCCTCGCCGCTAGTTGAAAACCAAAAGCGCTGTCCTTCGAATTCCTCATTTGCAACATCACGTCGAAAAGTCATCTGTGAACGCTTGCATTCACAATTACATCTATGTAGTGCGGCTGTGTGAGAAAATGCTAACTGGCTACAATCACAAATGGGACGCCCCGCCCGTCGTTGAAGGTCGGTACAGTGCTGCATGAGGGTCCACCGTTGACCGAGTACTACATTCCACTGACCCCTCACAGGTTTGTTCGCGACTGCGAATATAGTATGTGAAACAATGGGACCATAGCAGAATCAACATATAAACAGACATTTCACTGCCATCGGGATCAAATACATGATTGTAATTGCAAGATGCCATGCGTCAAATTGCTGCGTTGTGTGCGGGACGTGCTCGCACAAAAGTGATTGCAGCTGCCAGAGGTGGAATGAATCACCACAGGTGGAGGCTATACAGCCTGACAACACATAAATTGCACACCCAACCCCCTCCCACAACCACACCCACTCCAAAATGCTACCGGCAGGACTAGCGATGTTGGCCCTGGGGGAACTGATAGCACTGCAAGTACTCCAACTTCAAGAACATGACGAACACCAACTACTACAACAACCGGCCGCACAGAGGAGACGCAGGAGGAGGAGGGCAAGGCAGGGGCAGCAAGGCCCACCAGCACAGCCACTACCACCACGCAGGCAGCCCGCAATCCCACGTCTCCGAGCTAATCCGTTCAACCTCACTGCTGAGCAGATCCACACCCTCTACCGCTTGGACCGGGACACCATAACCGCCATTGTGGACATGACACACGCTGACCTTGTCAGCATGATAGATAGCCCGACCACCATTCCACCCCTACTGAAGGTGGTGTCTGTACTACACTTCCTGGCCACAGGCACCTAGCAGCACACAGTCGGACAGTTGCATGGCATTTCACAGCCACTGTTCTCACGGACACTATTCCAAGTGCTCGATGCCCTCCTGAAGCACGCAGACGACTACATCACTCTACCACGCTCGGACCAGGAGATTACCAACGCAAAAGTGGGATTCCATGCACTTGGCGGCATACCGGGTTGCATTGGTGCCATCGACTGCACCCATGTGGAATTGGTTGTCCCACATGCCATGGAGGTCCAGTACCGCAACCGGAAACAATATCATTCCATCAATGTACAAATGGTGTGTGACTCCAACAGGATCTTTACACATTGTTGTGCCCGATTTCCTGGATCTACCCATGATTCTATGGTCTTGAGGAACTCTAGAATACCACGCTACATGGAGCGACACGCAGGGCACAGATCCTGGCTACTCGGTGAGTCTCATTTCATGCATGAGAATGTGGGGTAGATGATGCGTCAATGACCTGGCAGGGAGGGGGGGGGATGCGTACGTAGCAATGTCATTCCACAAACATCCTTTATTGTCCACATACAGGTGATGCCGGGTATCCACTGAAGAGATGGCTCCTTACACCACTCCGGAACCCACAGAACCAGCATGAGGAGGACTACAACCGTGCCCACTCACGTACCCGTGTAGTCATAGAACAGGCATTCGGCCTACTGAAGGCTTGTTTCCGCTGCCTCAGCAGGTTTGGCGGGGCACTCCTGTACAGCCATGAGAAGGTTGCAAAGATGGTCATGGCATGTGTCATGCTACACAACATGTGCGTACGTAGAAATGTGCCCATGCCCCCTGACGCAGAACTGCAAGCACCTGAAGATGGTCATGATGAGGGTGGGGATGTGGCAGCACCTCAAGGAGTCCGCGAGGCACAGGAGGGCCGTGAAGTTCGTCAGAATATCATAGATGCATGCTTCTAGCACTCACGCCTGGTGGCTGTTACATGGACACGGGACTTGTGGAACTGTGTGTGTCTGGTACATGCACAATGTGGACTGTACGCCTATGAAGGCCTAGTACAAGAAGTTCAATGTCCACACATCTCATTGGATGAATATGAAGAAATGTATTGCAAATGTGAAATGATATTACACACCCAATCGACCCGCCACCCAGAATAGCCCAACACACCCCCTCCACCCTCCTACCTCCCCCCCGAACACCAGTGTCCAAAGATGCATATTGTCCATGGGCAGACGCTATTGCAAGCCCCCTCTCCGGGTATCAGGGGCACCCCTGCCTGTGGAGCGCAGGTTCCTACCAGATCTACGTTGGGGGCTGCCCTGGACGGAGCTTGCAACGGATGATGTCTCTGCCTGCTCACGTCCATGCATGTCCCTAAGGGTTTGTGAGAGCTCAGTGAGCACACGGCGCACAGCGGCTAGTTCACCACATACGTCTTTGGACGTCGCATGCAGTTCCCCCCTCAGGCTCTCGGTGCTTCTCTCCATTTGTGCCCTCAGGATCTCGGTGCTTCTCTCCATTTCTCCCCTCAGGCTCTCAGTACTTTGCTCAATTTGTGCCCTAAGTGTCTCAGTAGATGTTTCAATGGCTGCCTTAGAACCCCCACATTCATCAGCATGCTCCTTGAGGAGCGTGGCCAGTTGCTGCTGTTGCACGATCATCTGGTCGAGGGACTGTTGCCTCTGCTGGGCCATGCCCATTTGCGGTGGTGTGACAGAGGGGCTGATCACCACATGTTGCCTTGCCACAGGGCTTGTGGGGGTTGGCCAGTCGTCGTCTTGTGGGTGCCCCTGCGTGGTTTCCTCATGGTGTACGGGATTGAACAAACAGGGGGATTGAGACAGGTCATGGATGGGTCCTACATCGGCAGCATCGTTTTCTGTGTCGGAGCATGCTGGCATGAAAGCAGTGTCACCTATGGTGCTGCTACCACCAGAAGCAGTGCCATCTGTGGCATCCATTGGGGGGACCTGTGGTGCTGCTGTTGTGGACATGCTGGCTGCTGGGGTGCCTGTTGCAGTCCCCTCCAGTGTGCTGCCACTTGATGTGTGCTGCTGCCGTGTCTTGATCCGTGCAGCTGAGGTGGAGGGTCTTTGGCCGTTGGTCTTGGCCCTCTTTGCAGGTGTGCTGGTAGGGGTGTCCTGAAGCTCGTCGTTTGAATCGGACCCTGTGGTGAAGTAAAGGAGGGCGAGCGTTATTTATGGGTCTGTGGAAATTGGAATGGCAATGTATCACATGCATTGTGGTGGTACCTGAGGGTGATTTGGGTCAGGCCCTAGGAGGTGGTCTCATTTTTGTGTGGATTGGGATGCATTTATTTAGCAGCCTGCAGTTAGGGGGTGCATGCTGCACATGTAGAGGGTGTTTTTAGGATTGTAACTTTTTTATGTATTTTATCTGACTTTTAAAGGGCGCTATCAGGCAGGAGTATGTGGACGTTCTCCTGGACATGTGTTTCTATTGCACTATGGGGACACATGGTGCTTCACATGATTGTACATTGTGGATTTAGCATTGTTTTATTTGGCACACCTATCTGATTCTTCGGATGTCGGCACTCCTTTCTCCATCCCTCCGACTCCCTCTATGCTCTCCATTCCAATGGTGGAGGCACAGATTTCTTCCCAGGGGGTCAACTTGATGGGTGATTCCGATCCTCCCCCGGTGGCTGTGGCAATGTTTCTGTTGGCAGAAAGTATGCTCTGGACGCGTATCCGCAAGTCGTCCCATCGCTTTCTGCATTGCTGTGGGTTGCGGGGTGCGGTCCCCACCGCACTTACCCGCTGTGCCACCAGGGCCCATATGGCCTTCTTGTTCGCAAGTGCCGTCCTGGTCATTTGCGTCGAGAAGACGACGGCAGCATTTTCCTGGAGGGTCTCTGTGAGCACGGTGAGTTCCTCATGGGAGAAGTGGACCTGCCGCTTGCGATCGCACGCTTTTTTAGCTACTTTTCCCATATTTATTTTATTAACTGGGGTGGCTAACGGGTTGGGATGTGTGTCAGGGTCGGATTTTTGATGGTTGTGTTGGGTTTCCCTTTTTATGGGTGTACGGCGTGCTGTTTCCCGTTCCGGCACCATGTTTTTACTTCCGTTTCCGTATATTTACGGTGACCGTAATTTGCGCTGACCGCTCATTACGGTGACCGCTAAGATGGGTGGTGGAATTGCACCTAGGGCGGCGTACGACGGCGCTAATGGGCGTTTTGAGGTCATTTCCGCCATCGCAGACTTTCCAATTCCGCCATGGCGTAATGCTCGTGCCCGATGGGTCGGAATTAGCCGCACTTTACTCCATCGTGCAATGGCGGAAACGCTATTTACGCTATGGCGGTCAGGTCAGTTACTTTCCGCCAGGGTCGTAATGAGGCCCTATGTCTTTAATCCTTTGCAGATCTAGAGTATGGTGGGGGCATTTTGACCCTCTGCTGGGGTTAAGTGCCAGATAGTTCCGGAATCACAGTACAAGGACTACTTGCAAGTCTTCCCTTTATGGGCTTGCTAAGATTCCTTTTGATAGTTTTGCTACGTGAGGCACGGGAGCCTTCAGAGGCCTGCAGTGTAGCTGCCAGGTGTGTTGCTGTTCCATTCCAGACTGCGTTGTAGGTGATGCACACAGTTTTGAATATGATCCTGGTGGGGAGGGCCAGCCAGTGAAGCCTGTGCCGTGTTGGAGAAATGCAGTTGAATTTGCAGACACTAGTAGTAAGCTAGTGTGCAGCGTGTGCGCTGCCTTGAGAAGGTCCAGGTGCTTGGCTGGAAGTCCAGTAAGGAGGTCAGTTTCTCACTAATGCGTGAGATCACAAGGGCTTGGACCACTGTGCAACATCATGTGTGTGGGGACGATAAAGAAGTTGATTTTGCAGAGTGTGGAGAACGGTAGCCACACAGGTTGTGCCGTTTTGGCCATGTGGTATTGGAAGGAAAGGCCACTGTCAATCGGAGCCATTAGTATCAGGGTAATACTAAAAAGATGGAGTGGATTAGAAAACATACTTGGGGGTTAAATTTAATAAGTAATTGGCATGGAAACACGATATTGGAAAGGAGAGAATTGTTATGGCATATGCTATAAATGGTATTTTTAATTTTTACATTTGTGAAAAGTTAAGGCTACCACCAGCTGACCTCCATGCGCAATATTTATGAAGCAAGACCGTTTGCCATCACCAGTTGTGTAGCAGATTCAGCAGGTATAGAATTTGTGGAAAAAATCCAGACAACATATAACAACATTTTAAGGTTTGTTCTAGGAGTCTCACATGCCATCATAGGTTTTCTGTTTCATAGAGGAACAGGAGTGAAGTAATGGGATACAACTATTGATAGCTTCACTTTGGTGTTCAGTGTCACCAACCACTCCAAAAGTATAATTCTGGATGTTAGCATTATAGATGGTGCACATGAAATACCATGGCCATTATGTGTAAACAAGGAGCCAATACAAGTGGAATTTAGCCATTGGTTTAATTACCAGCACTCTATTCAACCTGATAGGGAAAACCTGCGAAGATAACATTTCATACAGATGCTAGTAATGAAAGGGGCCATGTTACATTCGCACCTGGGAAGGGCGCTCAGCCAATCTGGTGGCTGGAACAGCCCGCAAGAATACATATTCTCTTCCCGCTGTTTCTGGCCCTTCCCCGGGGGTGCCATCTTTTTTTTTTTATGTGTGGAGGCATCAGAGAGCCTTTCCCTGTCGCCTCTCCACCCACCACCCCCAACAAAAAAAAACATAATCAGGCAGTTGCACGTTTATTTTAAATTGTGTCATGATTTAAGTTCTTATGTAATGACATAATCTTATGTTTTGTGGGTTTTCACACTTGTAGACCTACGTTTTTGGGCGATTGAATCGATTTATTTATTTAAAAAAAAGATATGTGCTCAAACGATTAGAAACATTGCCCAATGTCGGTTATATGTGAACCTGAATAGTCCATTGGTAATTTTTAATGTGTTTTGTTCATAACACTTCCTTTAACCTTTCGCTGTAATATTTATACTCTTGTACTGTTTATCTTTGAACTGTATGAGATGATTGTTTGATGTTCTGTAATTTTTCTGAAACAAATCAACCTTTTGCTTTGGATATACAATCAAAGGTGTACACGATTAATCGTGAGAAAGGCTTCCACATATTCAAACAAAGTCTCTGTCACTATCCCTCACGGGTCAGGAGCTAAAAACTCAAGTGCATGCCTATATGTAATTAATATGAAATCCGAGAGGCAAGCAAAGAATCTTAGGACATCACAAAGCTTTAAGTGTTCGCCGTATTCAGTGTCAGGAGGCATGGACCCAGGAACTCAAGGACAGGGCTCTGTGCAGCTCCAGTATGCCTAGGGGACAACAACCACACACACAAGACTTGGCATGGACACACTAAGTGCCACATCTGCATCTTATGTAGATGCCCTGCAGACGGCAGCACCAGAAAGCCAGAAACAGATACAAGCCACTAAAGAATAGATCGGAACTACAATTCCCAGGCAGGCCTTGCTGCAAGAACTAAACAGACAGCCACTAAAGAATAGATCGGAACTACAATTCCCGGTCAGGCCTTGCTGCAAGAACTAAACAGACAGCAGCCATTTTGAAAGGCCTGCCCAACGAGCAGGCAAGAAACACAGACACACATTTTGCGTTCAAGCCTTTTCCTGGAACAAACGCATCCTGCTGGAGCTCTGTGATTCAGGGTCTTACTGACCTATACAGCAATAGGCCCATGGCGAACCAAAAACACAAAATGCTCGTCTGGCTCCGTTTTTTTGTGGTCAAAGAGGGACCATTTTTTGTGCAATGTGGGCACTTTGAGGAGTTACTTTGTGGCTAGTATTTTGACCAGTGTTGCTGAATAAATATTCTTCAAAATGCACAATCTGCATCACGTTTTATAAAAAAACTCCCCCTTGGGTACCATTCAGTGTCACAACAGGAATAAATAGCCATTTGCAACTGTGGGCTACTTTTTCATTGGTGCCCAAGACTATTTTATGGCTCAGTCTGACTCTGCCGTGATTTGGCTGCAGGTGGGAAGGCTGTGCACACTTGTACCTTATTCCAATCACTGCTTCCTCCCAAAGAAGAGTCGTAGAGGATTTAGGGGGGTTCTCTTAGGATTTGTGAATGGTTACAGGGGTCAGGAGCCCACACGTTCAGTGTACACTACACGTGTTTTAAGACCGCAACCTTCGAACTGAACGTTAGCACTCAGGCTAAGTTGAGCTGGGAGAAACACGTGCTCATTGTATGCTTATGAAGAAAATTATGAGACTTCTGACGTTGTTTTGCAGGCACGCCCTCCACAGGAAAAAAAAACAAGGTGCGCTTGCAACACTACGCAAGGACTACGAGGAAGCAAGTTAAGTGTTGCTTGATACTTTCAGGAGAACCAACTCTCTGATGCTAAACGCATTACTACCAATAACGGGTATGATGGCGAAGTTAAATATGCTAACGAGTAAAGTACACAAAATGTGTTAGTAAATTAAATGTATTTTCATTTTGTAATATTTTACTGTATTCATGAGTTAAGCATTTTAATTGTAAACTTGTTTGAATTCTAACAGTTTCAGCAGGAACTTGCTTTAGATGCAATGGTATAGTGAGCAGCTTTCCTTTACACAAGTGAACGCATTGTTCCATCTTTTAGCTTTTACTTTGTGTGTTAAATTAGGTTGGAGTGTCTTGTTGAAAGAAATCCTGTTGTGAAACTGCATTGCTGTTTCTTGAATACAGAGAGTTGTGCTTTGTTGTTTGCATGCATACTTCTGGAGTCAGAATGGGTGCAGGGACGTCATTTCCCCAAAATGCCATGGGTAGCGGAAGTGACATCACATGGACCTTGACCTCTGATGACATCACAGGAAGTGATGTCATTTGATCACACCCCACGTCCTTTCACCCCTTGACAAAACAGGAAGTTGCATCACATAGCATTGTTCCAAAGTACACTACGAATAATATGGTTGCGATATCACCCTAATGTGATATACATTTCTTGCAAGAATGGATCATCATATGTAGCCTTAAGATCAGTGTGTATAGGCCCACATTACCAAATTACTGTGAATGCAAGCAGATGTCCATGGCCAAATGATAATGTTGTGTTGTATAGCACTTACGCTTAAGCGCTTTATATAGAACAAATATACATACAATATCACCCAACCTGTGTTGGTACTCATTTATCGACTTCAGAAGAATGAAAGGCTGAGTTGAGGTGTTTAAGAACAGACTAAATCAGAAACTCACCCCCTGAAGTGTGCCTGAAATAAACCTTTAATGAGTTTAGCAATTATTTTATAGATTTCCAGAAAGACAAATTATTTCTTATTCCTTTTCTTTCTTATTTAGGGTCACTGCAGAAAGTGTTACACTTTTGGAACCCCTGTTTGTTTTTTTAAGAGGCCTAAACAAGAAAGCCAGCCACTCCAGAAGCAAAGAGCCACATGGTGCTGGCCACAGCCCAGGAGGTTGCATTTAAAAAAAAGAAAAAAACGTTTAGAATTTTCTTTTTAGGGGTAGCAAGGGAGACCGCAGGGGTAGCAAGGGGGACCTCAGGGGTCACAGTTACAACCCCTAAATTACGTCCCTAAATTGCTGGAGTGCAGTCAATACCAGTACTTATAACAGCATGTGAACATTTTGATTGGCTTTAGAGGACTCAAATAATTGCTTCTGTGTGATAGTAATATATAGTACGAAGTGTAACATTACAGACAGATCATGGATAGTTCAGAGTAATCTTATCAGCTACTTCTGCCATCACATTGCACATGAGAGGTGCGGTTTCACTGCTCTCTCCTGCCACAGTGAATATGATCAAACATTATTCTTAGGCCTGTCCTCGCATCACACACACCGACCATCCCTGATGCTCACTCAAGGCACATACCTTCACAAGGCCCATCTTCCTCCTGATGCCCATTCCCACTGAAGACCCATCTAGCAGCCAAAGCTCATGTCCGGCCCAAGGTTCTTTGTTGCTCCCAGGTGCATGTCTGCTTCTAAACCCATCCTCACCCAATGCCCATCCCCTTCAAGGCCCATCCCTCCCCAGAGGTCAATTCCCATCCAGAAGCCTATCCTACCGTATCCTCTGGGTTATGTCTTCACAAAGGCCCATCCTTGCCCCTTACTAGAGTCACAACTAGGGAACTATTTGATATGCTTGTCTATCTAAACCAGGATAGGCAATCTGCAGCTTTGCTTCTATACTGGCCTACGATCATCATTGTCTATACTGGCTAGAGCCGATGGGAGTTGTAGTTCAAGGCATCCAGAGAGCCCCAACCTGCCTCCAATCTTAAACCTTCCAAAGAAAAAGAGTACAACTATATTGTATCATAAAAATGAAGATCATTTCCCTAAAACATACTTATCCTAAAAACTGTGCTGCTTCTTTTTAATGTGGCGTGTATTGGAGATCAAGTTGTTTGAACACAAAGGCAAACCGGTGTCAGCTTAAAACAATACCTAAAGAGATAAGTGGAGATATACCATGAACACACGCGGAAAACATTTATGCAAGCAAGTCCAAAACTAAAGCCATGGATTTGTAATTGTTTTTAATTGCAACAAAGGAAGATTTAGGAACCCCTTTGCATTCAAATAAACCAACAGTCTTGAGCCTAGGGCCCTTAACAGGTAGTGTGTCGTGCAGTGGATGAGATGCTGAGTAACTCTTACACAAATAATCAAACCAAGTCAGGAAGACGGCAAAGTCATTTTACTGTTTTAATGTCAATAATCTAAAACAGGGAGTTACAGCGTACATCAACGGACGTCACACGGCATTATCCCTCTTGAAGCATTTAATAAAAAACAATACTTTCATAGCAAAAACCTGTCATATGTGACGTCATACTACGTGGCAAACAAGTAAAACCAACGGGGGGTTGTGGTTGGTTAAAAGGGAACATCTAAGTATAATTTCTTGACGGGGTCAGGTTGTGATTGGGTCTCTACAGTCAGGTGGACATCTCATGGCCACCCCTAGTGCAAGTCATCTTCAACAGTGATCAGACACATGGGGGGTCATTACGACCCAGGCGGTAAGTACGCCAACTTTACCACCATGGTGTAAACTATGTTTACACCATGGTGGATGGCGGATTTACCACCCCATTCCAAGGTGAGTGGGGCGGTAAATCCCGATTTCCCATTTTACCCATCCCCATTTTTGCCCCATAGGGCATAATGGGAGTGGGGAAGGCGCTAATTACGCCACCGTAAATTACGGTGGTGTAATTAGCACCAAGGCGGTTTAGCGCCATGGATTTTCGCGGCTGCTAAAAGCAGCCGTTAAAATCGGAATCAGGCGTTAAGGGTTAACAACGGCGTTAACCCTTAACGCCTGCGTTGTAATGAGGCCCATGGTATATCATTGGCTTTTAAACTATAAGGCCCTTAGTTATATGGCCCTCTACAATTGTTTGGCACGCTCGTAACCTTCTGGAATATTCGGCTCACTATCAGCACGTAAGCTGTACCCCAGGTGCCAGGAGGTGGACATGATGTTACCTCCCCACCCAATTAGTCCATCATCTCTCATCACCCATGCCTTCTGTCATGCATATTGTCTTTGAACTTGTATTCAACAAAGTATAGGGGGGCAGGACATTCAGTTAACAGGGAAATGCCCTTGCTTTATAGGCTGGTTCTTTCACTAAAATCATAACATGCATTGCTGAATCTGTACAGTTATTGAACGGCTTCCATTTTCTGCAGCGCTCTTTACACATGCAATGTTCACTTCTCATATGAAAGTTTACTCAATTATTCAGTTTGTCATCAGTTTCTATAAGGTCCATAGATTCTTTTCTTCAGCCAGTCTTCTCAGTGCGTCATGCTCATCACTTGTGACGTCACCAACTTCTCTTTCTTTCCTTTTTCATATTCATTTGAGGACCTCTTCTAAGAGATTGTCATCTCTTCGGGGATCCATCAGAAAGGGTTTTCTTAGTGGATACCTTTTCTCGAAGACTCTCTACGGAATAGTCACAGTCAAGCATGGCACGACCTCTGGCTTCCAGCATATAGGCGTCAAGGGGCGGAACTTCCTGCAGGGGCACTTGGCTCTACACCCTAGTGTCTGAAATGTATTTACCAACACGAGAATGCAGTCTAAGCAATAGAAACATTCAGTTGTAAAGACAGAAAAGTCAAATAATTGAACTCTGAATGTGATATGCTTTTAAATGTTGTGCAAAGAGCAAAATTGAAACAGTGGGCCTCATTACACGGTAGGCGGTAACCATGGCGCTATTAGCGCCATGGTTGCCGCCGGTACCGTACCGAGTCCGCCTTGGTGGATGGCGGAATTACCGCCCTACTCCAAGGTGAGCGGGGCGGTAATTCCCCAATCCCCATTTACCCTTCCCCATTCCCATTTTTGCCCCATAGGGCATAATGGGAATGGGGAAGGTGCTAATTACGGTACCGCAAATTGCGGTACCGTAATTAGCTCTGAGGTCCCTTTGCGGGTCCCGTCCTTAACGCCTGGAAAAACCAGGCGTTAAGGGAGGACCCGCAAAGGGACCTCGTAGTAAGGCGGTAAGGGTTTACCGGTACCGGTGCCCTTACCGGTACCGGTAAACCCTTACCACCTACCGTGTAATGAGGCCCAGTGGGTATACTGTTACTAGACATACATGTAAAATTGTGTATTTATTCAGCTACTATTAAGTTTGTGATAGTATCACACAATAATGCATTCAGTTAATTCACCCTAATCTATTACATGTTGCACACGATTTGAAAGGCCCCATTTTGTGTAAATGGAAAGCGGTTTATTTGCGTCTGTTCTGTAGTATGTTGACTGCAAACTGACCGATGCTTCACCTATAGGTGAGAAGCATGGTAACGACTTTCAGGCACAATCATGCTCATCCACGAGATAGTTATTGGTTAGTTGCAACCAGGCCTATTTAAATACCAGCTGCATCAGAAATGCTTAGATTTGCTTCTACCTCATGACAGTGTCCCCTGCACATCTTGCCACATGGCTGAAGATATTGAATAGCAAACCCATCACAGCCTATAAAAATGTCATTACTCAAAAGGCCCAAGGCACGAGATGGATTCCCAGGACAGATGCAACAATGTGCCTGGACTTGTGGAAACCTCCCGTAATGACTGGTGTAACTGCTGAAGCACTCGGGCATCACAGAAATTCAGGGCATCACAGTGGTGTGTGTTCATTTGTCAAATCAAACTTAGCATAACATAGCATCAATAGCATGAAAACACTTGAGACCAATTGTGTTGCAACTTAATTAGTCGCCAAATGACCATGTGCCACAATTGTGAAAATTAATACAATTATTTAAGAAATAAAAAAGATATATGCCAGTGAATCATGTTGCATCTTGATTTGGTCTTCCGGACATATAGATTATAGTGATCATTATTCTATTAAACTTTCCCATTCACTTTCTAAGTTATATCGTGTAAAAGAAAGGCCTCTTCAGCAGATAAGGAGTGACATTCCGTCCACCTTTTGTCATGGTACTCAGAGGAAAGACTCCTTCCTTTCAAGTCACAAGGTTTGGGGTGGAGTAGTATATTATAAATGGGTTGAACACAGATAAATAAAAATTATACATTGGAATATATGAATATAGAAGAATATTTTCTGGATACAACTAGAAGGAGGTGGCTGGGGAGAACTGAGACCAACTCGAGAAAAAAATCCCTTTCAGAGACAGATGAGCAGGCCATATATTGGAGATTGGTTTCTAGACAGGCAGCTGAAAAGAAAGGTCCTTGCTGATGCAGAAGTCTCCAGGCAGAAGGCTCCAGCTGATCCCCCAAAAGTGAGAAGCCATCTTTAAAATGTAAGTAGACTCACAAATACAACTCAAGATTGTCCTTAGAAAGCTGTCCTCAGTAAAATCCTGGAACTAGGTTTTGTTATATGATATGATATTTTATTTATATCGCACCTATACACGTGTTTCAAGGCGCAAAAAGTATGTACTTATTACGCGCTGAAAGCCCTCAGGCATCTGGGCGAGTGAAAGTCAACCACAAACATATCAGCCTACGAGCCTTTCACAAGAGTCAATAGGGGGGAGAATTGTCTAGATAAACAAGAACGTCTTCAGCTTCTTCTGGAAGGTGAGTACCTTTTTTTTCTAACTGGGATTCTAGAGGGAGCTTGGTCCAGAAACGTGCTGCCAACAAAGGGAAAGAGCGTCCATTTCCTCTACCACGTTCTATTTTCATGCAGACTAAAAATAGCGTGTCTGTGGATCAGGTAGTTCTGACCGATTTCCGAGTCAGGATGCGCTTTTTTAGATAAAACGGGGCTTAAGCAAACAAACATCCATGGGTGATGAATTTTATTTTAAACTGAATTCTTGCCTCCATCGGTAGCCAATGAAGCTCCCTACAGTGTTCAGAGATGGAGTCTCTTCTAGGTATGTTTTTTGCAATTCTTACTGCATCATTTATCAATATCTGTAATCTCCTTACAAAGCCCTTTCCCGCCCACCCCAGTAGGGTATTATAGTAGTCCAACCTCGGCAAGATCAAGGCTCGAACCAGAGCACCACTGTTTGTGTAAATAAAATAATATCTAACTTGCATTTGTTTTCAAATGAAGAACACTGTGCCATTTCCATATTACACTGACCCTTGTCTCTGTCAATCAGTCTCCCCCTATTTTGCTCCCAGATCCTAGTCGCGGGAAAACCTTCATTTGATTCAAATTAAAAAAAACTCTTAAAGGTATGCGTCCAACTACATGCTAGGGAGATGTTATTCCATCCAGGATTATACTCCAATATGGGGACTTATTTGCCCCTTTTTTGGTGCGCTATACCAATGCCTCATTTATGGAAAACAAGGTGTCAGATCTTCTGAAAAATGGGACTGTTACCCCATTGATAAAAGAAACTGTCCTTAGACCCAATAAACTTGACTAAGAATAGGCAGATTATCAATGTTCCCTTTATCTTAAAGCTGATAGACAAAATAGCGACACTACAATTTCAGGAACATTTGGACAAGGAAGGTATATTGCATGTCAGTCAATCGGTTTTATATCTCGGCATAGCACCGAGAGCGCCCTACTTGACTTACAAACTGAGATGTTGGGCATCATGGATGAAAGCAAATCTGGGCTGCTGATGCGGCTAGACTTATCATCTGCCTTTGATTTAATCAACCATGAAAAACTGATAAATAGACTAGCTACCACAGGGCAATGCTCTTTAAACACGATTGCATAGTTTGAATCGTTCTTAAAAAACAGAATGGCTAAATTCACATGGGTAACAGGAAGGGGACAAGGGGGTGCCTGATCGTAGCCGATTATGGAACTTAGAAGATATATAGTAAGACTATAAGGGTAGCCTGTCTATTGCATTTAAAGACTCCTATGATCGGTACACTTAAGATAGCCTGTCTGCCATGCCTAGAAGATGTACTAAGATAGCCAGTCCATTTCCGCTTAGAAGACTTTGAGGGTAGCCTGTCTATTAGTGCCTTGAAGAGCCTATGAGGCTAGCCTGTATTTTCACACAGACAATCTGATGACACAGCAAGATCAAAGGACAAGCTCCACCTGTGCATAAGGTACGTATAAACGTACCACTTCGGTGGACATCTGCTGCAGGCAAGGCTCTCCAGCCACGCACTCTAAAATGCAGCTACGGCTATGGCAAATTCGATCTAGCTGGACATGTAACGGCTTTGCCTCCTTACACTAGACTTACTTCAACACACCTGCCATTAGAATACAGCGACATCCTATGACAAAATTCAGTCTAGCTGGTCACATAACGAGTCTCTTGCACTAGCGCACTGTCGTGAACTCCCTCAGCACCCATCCACATGCCTGACCTCTTGGGTTGCTGACTGGCACACAGCCATCCCACCTAATTCCTAATCTTGGCCAAATGCACACACGCGTTGTTCTAAGCCTTTACTAAGAATGTTCCCATACCTTGACTTATGTCCCCCAGAGCGTTCCCACCATAAGCGTGTTGAGGCCATACAAATGGGAAAACGTGCTATATATATATGACTACTACTACAGAACCTTGAGGTAATATCAATGGCAGCAGGCGCTATACAAATATCACCTAACATAACATGTAAGAATGCCCTGCACCACATTTAATGTAGAAAAAGCATTCTGATTCTGTAAATGGTGGGAGTCGGTGGGCAAAATGACGACTGTATTTTGATGTATTTAAGCCTCATGTTCAAATGCTTCTGTGAAGGTAAAGATTTTGAGAGACATTTTTTTACAAGTAATAGAAGTGCACTTAGATTGCCTAGTATCTATAGAGTATAATATATACATAGAATTGGAAATTAATGCTTGCAAGTGAATTAGAGAGCTTGATGCACACAGATAAATCTTTGTTTTGCGGACCAATTGTTTTTGTACCTATAACATTGTGGAGACCACCGTTGTTTAAATTGAAATTCGAGCCGGTGTCTTTCCCAGAATCATGGGGTGGGCTATATGGGTGGGGATGTGAGATTGGTGGTGCCAGCCTAGCAGAACCTTTGAAATAATTCAAATATATTTCTACAACTGCTATGCTGGATAATCATGACAGAAAATGCGCAATTGTTTCAGTTTCTTCTGGTATTACAAAGCACATACATTGCAAATGCAGATTATAAACATATCGAACGTTCACTCAGAGTTATGTGCTTGTACACAGCACTCGGATTGTAGCCTCTTGCTTCATATGGTACAGAACTCCTCAGTGATTTTTAATATCCTTATATGTACAGTTAAAACCATTATTGATTTGTTATTAAATACAAAGGCCCTGAAGAAGTTTTCTATAAAGGCCATGTTGTATTGTACAGAAACTGGTTCATCCAGAACGTCTTTCTATCGTTCAACATAGGATGTAAACAATATCATATGTCTATATTTCGGCACTATAACGCCAGAAGATCAGCCTAGCTGAGGACCTCAACTTTATTTCCCATAACCAAACAAAGGTGGGTATCTTTAACTTGGAAACCCCTGCCAAGAAGAGAATGATTTTTCACCGGCTAAGACACAGTTCTGGATGAACCAGTTACTATTCAATCTTCGGACCATACCAGCGTGATTAGATCACATTGTTCATTTATCATGTTATGGTCTAGATCAATTAGTGTTTTGACAAATTAAAGAACCCATTATAATGACCAACTTAATCATGATTAGCATTTAATGAATAGATATGAAACTTGTTAAAGAATTAATACCTTTGGTGACAATATTTTGTGTGTTCTTTTTTTCTGTATGAATGTTTGACTATTGTGAATGTTCACTGTCTGATGTTAGATGTTTTGACTTTTTTTAGTTTGAACTGTCAAGCAGAGGTCACCCTTAACCGCTGACCGGAGTGACCTGGTGCTATGTTTGAAGAGTAGGTACATGAAACTGGGCCCCAATTAGAGGCCGACAGACCATTGCAAATCATGGGATCGGGGTTGGATCGAGATTGCGCCCAAAAAGAGCAGGCACACCAAAACAATGACAGAAAGCACGAATATACACCAATAAGGGAGCAGAGATCAACCCACCACCTGGCCTGCTCAGAATTGCATGGCAGGGCCTGGGTTCTCCAGGAGTAAGACCTCAGCGTATCACATGACTGTACCCTGATCAGAGGCTAGTAGAGCACTGGGAATTCTGAGAGCAGGGAGGGATGGTGCATGACCAGTAAAAGAACACATGTGTGCCTCACCTGCAAAAAGTAAGACTATCCCACAAAACCTGATCAGAGCTCCTCTCAGGACCTGCTCGGCTTTGGAGTGTAGCTCTTTTTGCCTTGATTGAAGGAGCGTATGGTTTGTCCAGTACCTGCTTGTTTGCTAGCTTAGAACAATCTTGAATACACGGCATACCATCCATCTTGATGTCCCCTTCGTCCGCCTAAACGTTGCAAAGCAGTGGCTTGTCTTTCTAAGTTTTCTTTTGTCTAAGCAAAACATGACCGCTCAACGTATGCCTAGCGGGTGTAGACTGTACCCCCATTAGATGGCAATACTCTGAAGAACGCTGGTAATTCATTTGTCTGGCAGAGATGGAATTGTGGAGGAATGTTGGTGGGAACCTGGAATGTGTCCTACAGACCACTACAGCTTACTCTTCTTATAGAAGTGATTGCCTCTAAAACGCTACATTGAATGTAAGATGATGTAGAGAGCATTTGTGTATTTTTTGGAAAGGCAGAAGTGTCGGCCTAAGCAAGACCATATTGAAATCCCAACTGGCCACTGGCTTGCTCATGAAACGTCTTTATCCCTACCATAAAAGCCCTTACCACCGGGTGTTTCCACCACATCATTTTGCGTTGTGGTGTGTGTTAGGTAAAATTCACTTACTGCTATTTTACCTCTATATTTGTGGACCCCCCCAACTTTTTGCTTTTGTTTCAGGCCCCTGTCATGAGTTTCTGAAAGTGAGAACTGCCTTCAGCTGCGCTCCACTGGTCTTTTGCTCATCGCTCTGTGGAAACTGACTTTTCCTTCTGACAGTCAGCACTGGGAAACATTGTTTACCTTAGTCTTATGACTTTGTTGGCACTTTTGGCAACTGTATTTCAGAGTGCAAAGTACATTATGGTACCGCGCACTGGGGGCCTTGCACTTTCGGTCACTAGATATCCCTTAAGGATTTTTTGGTAACTGGACAATGTGCCAACAGATGATACGATATATGATATTTTATTTATAGCACGCCTATACACAAGTGTTTCAAAGCGGGACTAGGCAGGAGAAGGGAGGGGTACAAGGGGGACAAGACAACAATCTAACTAGGCCCAGAGACATTGAGATTGTGCAAGTGCAGGGGAGAGTAAAAGGTAAAGGTACAGAGGGAAGGGGGGGGGGAGGAGTAAGTGCAAGAAATAGGATTGAAACATCAAAAAACTACAATAACATCAAAAAAACAAGAAGTGCAGCAAGCAGGCGGCAGTGCAGAGGTAAGTGCAGACAGCAAGTGTTAGATAGTGCAGGTAGGGGGCTGTAGGGTTGCAGATACAGCCCCAGTGCAGGGTTGCCAGGAGGCAATGCAGGTGTGCAACTGCGAGGGCAGGGACCTGGGCCCGTGGTTCAGAGGGTAGCCAGGTAACGAGTGCAGTATAGGACAGGAGATCAGCATGGAAGAGAGAAGGCATAAGCAAAGAGAAACGCCTTGAGCTGCTTCTGGAACCTGAGATGTTTCTGCTCATGTTTCAGCGATACAGGGGGCTGTTCCAGTGTGAGGCGCCAGCCGAAGAGAGAGATCTGTCCCCAGCTCGTTGCTTGGAAAAGCGACTGACCCTCAATGAGTTGGAGGAGCGAAGAGTTCAAGTAGGAAGATACTTTGGAAGAGAAAGCTGGAGATATTTTCATCCCAGGCCACAGAAGGCCTTGTGGACAATGCAAAGGGTCTTGAACCTAATACTTTCTGCCACTGGCTGCCAATGGAGAGATTTCAGTGCTGGAGAGATACGATCCCTAGGCTTGAGGCCAAGGATAAATCTCTCAGTCTTGTTCTGGATGAGTTGCAGAGGACAGAGAGTAGAGGCGGGCAGATATTAAAAGAGGCTGTTACAGTAGTGAAGCCTAGAGAGAACCAGAGCTCTAGAGCTTCTGGGGGCAGATGACCCTCAAGGAATTGGAAGTGGAGCAGTGAAGAGCTTGAGTAGACTATGAGTAGACTGGTGGCAGCAGAAGCTTTTTCATGTATTTCTACTAACTTTTGCCGAGCCATAACACTTACTGCATGTGGCTCATGACTGTGGCTAGTGTCCGTCATGGCTGTGCCACAAGGACTTTTGTCTTCTCCTTTGGCCATTTCGTCCATTGGCCTTCCCCTTGCTCTTTGTGACCCAGGAGTGCTTATTTGGGTATGCATTCTCCTGCAAAAGTCATCGCTTTGTACAGACTAATGCAGGTCACATGGGTGGGTACCCAGGAACTGGGCTAGGACTGTCCAGTCCCAATCCTCACGACTGCCTGGTGTGCCTGTGTGTATGAGAGCTGCAGTAGTCCCTGATTGAATTACTGTTGGTGGGCATGAGTGGGCAGATGATCTCATTGATCAGCCACGTTCAAGCCAGCTTTGGATTTTTATGATATGAGGTGTGGCTATGAGTGCAGACCCGCAGATCACCCTTAGGACCAAATCGACCTATACTAAGAAGCGAAGCAGATCCAAGGACTGTTTGGAACTGTGCAGAGAAGGTTTGGCACCCCGAGCACACTGTTGTCCCAGTAGAGCCCTACTTTGGACTCGAACTCCAAAGACCTGCAAAGGTGCTTCAACGCTTTTGAGTGGTGGGATCAATCACGCTCAATGCCTCATTGTTCCTACTGCTTTGGGCCACGAGAGAGAAGCGTGCGTCAGTCTGCGAGACTTGGATGCTCCTTCATTACTGTGCGACAGTGGCGGTTGCTGCTGGTGACATTCCCTCCTTTCTTCAAGTGTCCCGAGACCAGCTGCATCCGTGCTTTCTTTGTCCTGCATTCGTGATGAGATCCATCTCCAGATGTATATCGGACCCGCATCCGCACCCGCAGCTCCTGTGCACTTTTAAGCGTAACCAAGGAAGGTATTTCATAGTCCAGGCAAACTTCTTCAAACCTGCCAAGCTTGAACCCAGAGTGAACTAAGGGCGGCGAGTAATAATACCCATTACTGGTGGCTTCCAGTTCATCCATACCGTTTTTACGCTCAAAGGACCCCTTCTGGTCCTTGCCTTGACTTGTGTGGCTCTTGCTTCCTGTAGTCATCCCGAAGGTTGGGGACAGTGTAAGTGATTTCATTCCAGCACTCCAACTAAGTCAATGCCTAGTATGGGATGCCCAATGGAAACCCTTATTTATATATTTTTATGTCAAAAGTTCTTTTAATTCTGGATGATGTACCCTTATATAACGCCCCTCTCTTTGAATTCCCCCGGTCTCACTGAACCAAGAAATAGGTTTGTTTTGCAAATTAAAAGATTTATTTGAAGAATTGAACAATATATATATCACACTTTTATAAATATGGATAATATCTGAATATCACACTTATGAATATGAACAATGATCGGCAATGGGTAATGTGACATTAGCAACAATCTCTTTAATCAATTAGGAGTAGGAATAGGAAGAATAATGTAGCAGAGAATAACTTTGTATGGGTTCAAGAAATTGCAATGATATGAAGGAATGCAACACAGAAATAAACGTGATATGAATTCAACCAAAGACAATGTAATCACTCTTTCACTCTGTTACTACTCACTCCCCCCAATATGCAATATGAAGAGATGAATGAGGGCACACAGGTATCAGGAATAACAATCAACAATTGCAGTTTCAATCCCGATTCCCCCCAGCAAACTTAGAGAGAACAGTAATGATTTTAAAACAGGTCAAATGCTTTTGAATGGAATATGAAGTGATGGAAAAAATGCTAAAATTTACCTTTATTTGCTAAATAGGATTCAGAACAAGTGAGAGTTGCTTTGGATTGGTTCATGTCAACCCTAGCAATGATTGTAGAATGATTAGCAGATGGAAAATGAAATTCAGAAGTTGAAAGCAAGAAATAGCTGTTTTACATGGCATGAAATTTAGCCAGATGCAAATTCCCTGCAACTTTTACGCGTGCGAGAAACGCGATTATGGAAAAACTATAAGCAATTGGAAAATCACCTCATCCCTTTTGAAGTCACAAGTCACATCTTCCTTACCATATGGGCTGGAAGTGTACACCAGGAAGTTCCCCCCATGCCGGGTAAAGATCCTGTCTGCTGTTGTGTTGTCATCACTGTCACTGTCAAAACAGTCCTTGGGGATTGGTCCTAACAGTTAATTTCCTAAATCTATGGAAAAATGTCGGTCATCAACCACCATTCCAATAATGGTGCCTGCGGCTAGAGTGATACTCTTTAAGTCGCTGTTATCCACCTCTATTGGAATGGTGTCATGTTCTATGTTGACTAATGGTGTTGGGTTTACCCCCAAACCTTGCTGTTGGAGAGAAGCATTTAGATGAATGTAAGCATCAGGGTTTTTCAATTTTTGTCCTCTTAACTTTCACTTCCAGGGAGAATTGTCGGGTCCTTTCTGGGATGGTGACTTCCTCTCCAATCTGAATTTCAACTGCATTAGGCAGCAATTGAGCTGACCTAAATGCTTTCTCTTGGTCCTCAAAGCCCATGGGATTATCCGCTAATCAGGACCAAGCTTTGAAGTTTATTAGGTCCAAACTAATAGCAAAGCGATTGAGATTATCACTGCCTAAGTAAAAGGTGGCAGTGATGTCTCACACAAACCCAACAATTATGGACTATGCTCTTGTTGCATATGTAGATTTTGAGCATACACCTGCTTGGCAGGAGATGTTTAGAATTGGGTGTTTCCAGATCCATTTTCCATTTGTCTATCAGTCTAAATGTGGGAATGGCTGGATCTTTTGGGAGTTGGCAGAACATGGCTTCGCTGATGAAGCTCTTACCGTTGTTCACACACACTCGGGTTAGAACAAATTCCTTCCCTTCATTAAACTGAACAGGGATGAAAAACTGCTCTCCAATTTGCTGAATACCAGCCAGGCTCTGAGCTGATTTCTCATCTTTCTGGACTATAGGAGTGGGAATGTCTGATTGTGGATTGGTAAAGAATTTCACAGTGTTTCCTTCCAGTGTGGAATACCACCTTAGACTGGAAGGAAGGTTGATTTTCAGAAATAGAGAGGACCCCCCATCACCAGTCTGTTGTCCTACTGCTATTACTGTCACGTCTGGAATTTGATTGTTCTGGAAGTGAAATTCTACTTGGTCAGATTTTTGTTCAACCATGTAGCTTTCTGTTCCTCAATCAAGGCCTTACTAGTTTCTATCAGTCTCTCTTGCATGGCTACCTGGCTGTGGAGCCTATCATTTTCCTCACAGAGAGCCTCATTTTCTCTCTGTGCTTCCTGGTTTGTCTTAGAGTACTGGGCCAGTCTTTGCTGCAGGAGGGTTACCTCCTGAGTCCCGTACCTACTGGCCTGCTCCTTTCTTGCCAGAGCATCTTCCACCCTCCTGGTGTGCTCTAACAATCTATCATGCTCTTTTTGGAGGTCACCCTTTCCCTGGAGGGCCAGGTGATTTTCTTCCAGTTTCCCTTTTAAGTGACAGACTTCCTGGCCTAAGGTGTCCCTTTCCCGAGCAAGTGCCTGCCTCTGTGCTGCCAGGTCATCCCTCTGTCTTTGAAGAGCACCAGCTTTCTGGTGCTCTTCATCAAACTCTGCCTGGGTATCCAGGTCTTTCAAAAACAATGTATTTCTCTCCTCTTTTTCTCTATCTAATTGGCTTTGCAGGGTGGCTACCTGCGTTGTGCATGCCCTGTTGAAATCTATCTGTTGCTCCAGCTTGTTCTGGCTCTGCAGTAGGGAGTCCAAACTTTCTTGGTACTCCTTCTGCAAGGCCAGAATTCTGGTTTCCTGGTCTGCCTTTTCCTGTTGCAGGATAGCCATCTCCTCTTTTATTTTAAATATATACTGCCTGCGTTAATTTCCTGACTCCTGGCTCCTCTGCAGCCTCTGCTCAGAAGAGTCCAGATCAGAGTGGGCCTTTTCTAATTCCATCAGTTGCCTACTTGCCAGATCTTGGCCTTCAGCATATTTATCCTGTATGGCTCCCATAGATAAATATATATATGCCGCTATCCTGGCAATCTTCTTTTGCTCATCCTTGGCCTTAGGGGCCATATATAGTTCACTCAGGGCCACATGTAAGGGACCCCGATCTCTCCAGATATCTAACCCTGTTGCAGTGATCTATTGTGTGATTGCCTGCAACCACACATTCTGGTCCTGCTCAGTCCATTCACTTCTCACAAATAACTTATGCAAAAGGTGTTCTCTAGCCATCTTGATGTCTACCAATGTCGCCATTTTGGAAATATTAATTTCCTTCCTGACTTACAGAAGTTTTTATATTTTATTTTTGCGGAACAGACCATTTCCTTAGAGCGTTCCCTTTTGAGGGGTGCTTTTACAGTGTAACACAGCGCAGTAGCCCAACAGGGTTTATGTATCCTGTCAGCACACTGTAGTAACCTGCACAAGTGGTATATCTAATCCAGAAATCCCGCGCATGAGCCCCCAATCTGTAAGTGATTTCAATCCAGCACTCCAACTAAGTCAATGCCTAGTATTTTGCAAATTAAAAGATTTATTTGAAGAATTGAACAATATATATATATATATATATATATATATATATATATATATATATATCACACTTTTATAAATATGGATAATATCTGAATATCACACTTATGAATATGAACAATGATCGGCAATGGGTAATATGACAATAACAACAATCTCTTTAATCAATTAGGAGTAGGAATAGGAAAAATAATGTAGCAGAGAATAACTGTGTGGTTCAAGGGAATGCAATGATAGGAAAGAATGCAACACAGAAATAAAACTTGATATGAACTCAATCAGAGACAATGTGATCACTCTTTCCCCCTGATATTACCCAATCCCCCCCTATTATGCAATATGAAGAGATGGAATGAGGGCACACGGGTTTCAGGAATAACAATCAACAATGCAGTTCAATCACAATTCCCCCAGCAAGCAGAGAGAAACAGGGCTGATTTTAAAACAGGTCAAATGCTTTTGAATGGAATATGAAGTGATGGAAAAAATGCTAAAATTGACTTTAATTTGCTAAATAGGATTCAGAACAAGTGAGAGTTGCTTTGGATTGGTTCAGGTCAACCCTAGCAATGATTGTAGAATGATTAGCAGATGGAAAACGAAATTCATAAGTTGAAAGCAAGAAATAGCCGTTTTACCTGGAATGAAATTTAGCCAAATGCAAATTTGCGGCAACTTTTTCCGCGTGCGAGAAATGTGATGTATAACTATAAGGAATGGAATGTCGTTTTGGGTTCGTTTGAAAGCGGAGGATGTTAGCTTCAAAACGACGTTGATATTACGTTCCTAGCACATACAGTTCAAAAGTTAGAGGTTTTAGTAAAGGTCGATTTTTCTCAAAAGGAGTCAAGATTTCAAATGAAATTGCACTTTAAATTACAAACAGGTTGGCTTACACTAACAATTATCACAGGATTAGATGGATGAGAAAGGATTCAAAATGGACAAAAGAGATTCTACAGTTGTAACGCTCACCTGATTCCCGTAGAGGCGCCGGTCTTGACTGGGCGTATACCGTATCTTCTAAGGTGAGGTGTAACACACGGCTGGCTCTTTGGGCTGGACCCCTGTGCACTGTATGTCTGACTCGAAGGGTAAGGTGTCTTAGGTAAGTGAACGCTGTGCTCTCCATCTGCTTCGGAGCAGGGTGCTGAAACCAGTTTCTTCACTGGATAAGGGGAGCAGGCCTCTTGACTTCAGAGGACTGCTGTCCGTCGTTCTCTTCACGAACTGTAAGTTTCGAGTAATTCAAATGTCTTTAAAAGTCTTTAGTAATGTTGTATCTTGTTTTGCAGGGTTCCAGCGATGGCGAAGATGGAGCCCGTGTGATGAATAGAAGCGCCTGGAAGCACGTAAGTAAGCGCTTGCTTCCTGCTTCACGGCGCGCTCTAACTGTCTTTTTCCTTTGCAGGTATAAGTTCGGAGTGGCTGCAGGGTGCCGGAATACCCACTGGATTAGATGTGAAAGGAGTAATGGCATGTGAGTATTTAAGTTCCCCAAAGTCTTTAAACGCACCTTGTTTTATCTTTCAGATGCGGGATGCAGCGCCGAAGGCCTCCGGAGCGTGTGAAGAATTGGTAAGCTTTTGTCTTTCAGATGCCGAAATGCAGCGCGAGGCGTTGATGACAGCCGATGGATCAGGTAAATGGAGCGCTGTCACTGAAGACCGTAATGCTAACCTGTTCTTTCTTGTCTTTATAGGTGTTGCTGAAGACTGGATTCAGGATGGTAAGCCTTTTTCCTTAGGCCCAGGATCAGATGCAGAAGACACGATGAGCGTTCTGCTGCAGAGGATGCAGAATAACGCAAAGCAAGATTCATCCATCGGGTGTGGTTTAAATAGCCTCCTGTAGTGCTTAGGTGTCTCCTTCCACAGCCACGCCTAGGAAAGAAAAGAGTTCCTGCTTTCCAGAAGAGTTCCAGGGTTCTGAACCTAGGGAGTGGCTCCTGCCCCACCCAACAGGAAAAGTAGTCCCAAACAGAAGAGGATCAGAGGCTCAACTGGCAGGTAAGTAAGCAGCATGGTCTGCCGCAGGTAAGCCACCCAAGCATTATGAGCCCGGCGCTTCCAGCGCTGGGGCTGGGCACATTTATGAGCCTGGCGCCACCGGCGCCAGGACAGGGTCCAAAAGGTCCCAATTGGGACCGGCTGGCGCTCGGAACCTGGGTTATGGGTCTGCTTCCAAGGGAGTTGGGCAAGTCCTGACATCTTGGAAGCAGAGATCATGACAACAGTGCAGTCTGGATATATTGGAATGGGTTGGATGGATTACTTTAAACTAAGAGATGACTATGGACAGTTCTACACTAAATACTCACAACTCTGGTTTAAAATGGACCCGTCAAAGATCTGGTCAAAGGTTTGGACTGGACTTGGGTTCTAGCAAACGTTGTTGGCCAGAAGCAGCAAACAGCTAAACCAGGCTGTTGAATGGGTTAGGCCCTGTGGAAGTTTAGGGGTTAAATCAGGTTGCTAGATTTTAAAGGCCAGCTTGAAAAGGGTTCAGCTTTTTGGATTGGCCTTTCTACTTCAGAGTTCTGGGGTCTGGATCTAGGTTCTACAGTCTGGATCTAGGTTCTGGAGTCTGGATCTTCCTGCAGGGTGCTTCGCAGGGAATCAGTGATGAGTGAAAGTGTGTCCTGCCTGTCCTCAGCAGTCCCTATTTATCCATTTTCCAAAGGGGTGGGAAGGCTGATTAAACAATGCCCAACCCTCTAAGGATCTGATAGGTCAGAGAATTCCCTGTCCCTGATTTGAGAAGGGAACAGTGTGTCATGAGGTGTCATCATGTGTCAGAGTGACACTGTGTTTAGGGTCCAGAAGAAATCCCTCCCCTTTGCTTTTACCCAGCAAATCTCTTTTTCCCCAAAAACTTATTTCCAATATGCACAACTTGTTAATAATACATAATACATAATTACATGACAGATTGACTAAAGTACGTTTCTGTCAAACTCTTATCTTAGCAATTTTTTTGCGCTTTCGGTTGGTTACAGATTTTCAGATCTGTACAATTTTTATACATACATGCACATACCCTCTGGGCATATTCCTGTAATTTTTCATGTTCCTAGCATAATCACAATCGCTATAATATTAAAAATTTCGTGGTTCAGTCTCTGAATGTCGCACAGATTCCAGATTAGTTTTAAACTGTGAGCGAATTTTTCATTTTAACAACCTATAACATTTCATATTTGTATCAGTTCAGTAGAATTTGTTATAAGTCTTTTTCTAAAACATACAGTTACTTCATTTTCCAATCCACATTTTCAGTCTGTCACGCCTCCAAAGCTTGGCTGAGTCACATGGACTTCTTCCTGCCAGGGCAGTTGATGTCAGTCACACCCGAATTAGCATTTTCATTCAGCTCAAGGGAGTTCTTGGTCTCTTTCCCAGAGCAATAGCCAGAGTGCCCCTCCCATTTCCTTTCACACTTGCCTGTCAGATACTCAGCAGAGCACAGGGGAACAGATTATTTTGTTTGGGAGGAGGTGTGGAATGTGTTTGAAGCCCATTGTGGGAAACTAACTTTTAAACACAATGTCTGAAATTGTCTTGTCCTAAAATATTACTTACATTTTTAACAAATACATCAACCAATTTCTTAATTCAAGCCCTTTTAAAATATAGTTTTGAATTATCTCCACCTCTAAGACTTCTGATAGCAAGTCTTTCTTTGGCATACTTTGAGTTCAATGTCCAACTTTCCACATGACAGGTTTTAAAAATCGCCAGCTTCTGACAGAGGTGAGTAACGGTATTGCACCCATTTTTCACAGATTTCTTTCCAGCAAGCAATCCTCAATGTGGACTTTCTTCTGATAAGTGTACTTCTGTGGACATTGTATTTATGTGGATTCTTGAAGTAGAATGATGTTTAACACCCAACAAGGAGTTTGGGTCTTTTGGGTGGTTTGTGAAATTTGACAACCAAGTAAAACGGATTTCCACACAGCTCTGTGTTTCTTTTGCAATCAGCCTTGCTCTTGGGCAGCCAAATGATGGGTTTTGGCATTGGTCTCCTGTGTTACCACTGACATAGGCAAAAGTGGATGGCGCCCTATTTTTCAGATTTTTACTGCGCATTTCTGGGTAATTTTAGTGAGCAGAATGCTTTCCAGTGGCCATTCTGAATTTTCTGATGCAAGCAGTGCACAGTAATGTTGCAGGGCCTGGACTAGTGGGGAAAAACATCCCACAACAGCGTTGTTCTCCATAGCTGATCCGCCTCTCTTGGAACCAAATTCCTCACACTCCAGTGTCCTCTTCTCACTTTTCCTTCCCATTGAAGTTTGTCCTTTGTGAGCTTTACCCATCAACAAGTGTGTTTATGCACAAACCTAACATTGAACACAAGGTTCCAGTCTTCATAGGGCTGGATTTCTTAAGTTCGGGATACCTATTTCTGGAGTAGGCCATAGTGATAAAGTGGGTTTGCTTTCCCTCCTCACAGATTTTGTCGGGAATGTGCACTTTGTTTGTTGTTTGTTTGTTTGTTTTATTATTTATAATGCGCGAGCGTACCCGGGGGTATCAGGGCGCAGCCTTTGCAAGAATTTTCGAAGCTTGGTTACAGTACACGAAGAATATGCATAATACAAAAATAGGTACAAAAATGTTATATACAAATCAGCAGTAAAGCCAGCAGGCCGTAATATAATATACAGGTAAGCAGGAGGCACACGTGGTTACAATGTGTGCGTGTAGCGCTGGACACTAACTAGTCTTAGTGGGTCTCCAGTTTCAGCCAGGAGACTAACTTGGAACAGAAGTTCTGATAAGGCAAGTCTACTCTAAGGTTTGGAGGCAGGGAGTTCCAAAGCTTGGCAGCTTTTACCGGGAAGCTGTTGCCTCCTATGGTGGCCCGTTTGTAGTGGGGAACAGATAAGCAATCTTTGTATGCAGTTCTGACGGGTCTTGAGGAGGACTGTCTGTGGAATCTGTTGATCAGGTAGGATGGGGCTGCGTTGTTAAGAGACTTGTGGGTGAGTGATGCCGTCTTTACTGTAATGACGGAAAACGTGACTGTACATATATTTTACACAGTGTGTGTTTAAGTAGTACTATCACTGTGTTCTTCATTATTCACTTGTGTTTCTTCTGGGCCTAAAAAATTGTATTTTTTTTATATACTACTGTCTAAGGGTAATTCTTGTCGTCCTACTGTGTGTGCTCATCCAATACCTCAGTTCACCCCCACTACTCCTGAGACTTAGCCTTGACTGATCTCCAAGCTACCTTGGATTGTCCTGGCTAACTTCGCAGAAGTGTTCCCTGTTTCACCAAACAAGGATGGCCTCCTGAACATCTGTTTACCAGCACAGAGTTCAGAAATCCATTCTAACAAATTGGTGTACAGAGGTGGGATAAGAACTGAAGTATTTGGGTGTTGCATACTGGTGGGGCACTGGATTACATTTACACAGTAACACAGTGGCATTTGTTAGCCAGTAGTTGTAAACCACTTAACATATACAATGGAATCAGTCACTGCTACTACTTTGAGTGCTTCCAGATCAGAAACATTAAGAAGGTTATGTGCAGAAAGAAGCATCACTGCCTCCGACACAAAAGCTGAGCTAATCCAAAGGATTGATTGGCAACAAAGTAGGATTGTACCTCTTCCCTCTTATGATAGTGTAGAAGGTACTGGGGCTGCTCCCAGTAACAGTCATGATGTGTCTGTTGCTGCCATCATAGAGAGACAGAGATGATGAGGATGATTATGCCCAATCCCATGTGTCATCTATTTCCTCTGAGGCTGTGTTTGATCTCAGGAGACAAAAGCTTAGGCTGAGAGAAAAAGAACTTGAGTTTAACATGGCTAAACTGGAGATTGAAAAGTTGGAAAAACAAAAAAAAGATATGGAACATCAGCTGGAGCTTGCCAAGCTCCAAGCTGCCAACAGCTCCTCAAGGGGATCTGGAAATGGTTCTCGTTCCTCCCCACATCCTCTATTTCCTACAGATCAGCTCAGTGTCTATGATGAGGAAAATGACCTCATGGACTGGTTGACTGCTTTTCAGTATGCTTGTGAAGTGCAAGGCGTAGTAGATGCTGATAAGACTGCATGGTTGCTCAGTAGACTGCCCCACTCTGACAGCAGTGCCATTGTGGAAATGTCCAAGACTGAGAGAAAGGACTTTGCAACATTGAAGCAAACCCTGATCTTAATGTTTGGGAAGACTCCTGCCCAATACTTGAAAAGATTCAGGGAATACAGAAAAAGGGAAGTTAGTACTTGGATCATATATGTAACTGAATCTTTGAACTACTTGACAGGATGGGTGGGAAGTTATAAGGTTACCACTTTTGAAGGCATGATACATTTGGTCATGCTGGAACATGTTTTTAAGCACCATCTGGCTGACTCCAAGGAGATAGATCCTAAGAATTTAGCCACTATATTGGATTTATGGGTGTCCCACAGGTTGTTCCATAAGGAGAAGCCTGATTCTGGAAAGGAAGAGGGGAAGAAACAGAAAGAGAAGGAGGGTGATTCCATTGAAAAATCTTTATCCCAACAGGGCCAAAAAATGTTTAAAAAGGGTAAGTCACATGACCATGTACAGGGTATTGGGACTAATTATTCCAAGCCCAACTCTGGTTATACTAAGCCTTCCTATGTCCCCAGATCCAGTGGATCTTGTGTGGCCTGTGGAGCAAATTACCATATGAAAGGGGCCCGCTGATGTAAGGTCAAAACCTTGGGAGTCCACTCTGTGAATCTGGCCGACCACTATGAGGAGGAAGAAATACTCACAGGGGAATCCTTCTCTTCTGACTCCTTCCCTTGTGGGATAGGATCAGAAGTAGTTTTAGTTTCCCTGGTATTCTGAGAACCTAAACTGTCTGCAGGGCCGGTCTTACACCAGATTGTACCCCAGGCAGGAAGCATCGTTGGCGCCCCCCTCCACAAATGACAACAAAAAATGGTATGTTACAAATTTTGTAAATAGGGCACTTGATAAATTATTAGCTCTATATAAACACCATATCATTATCATTACTGCATTTGCAAAACTTCCATACAGAACACTGTGCTCTCGTGCAAGGCTGAGACACACCACTATAGAATAGAGGCACCCACATCGTAGATTGGTGGTGATCACTCTATTCAAGCAGGCCTGGCTGAAGATGTGTGGGTGCCCGTTTCAACATGATTGTTGGCGGCTCCCTCCTTAAAGTGAAAACAGTCTGAAGCACACATAGGGCGCATAATACATACATTACAATGGTGAAAAAGATGAGGTAAATAACCACCGATTATCACGAGACGGACAGCCACCGGAACAGCCTGAACACGAAATGCCCACTGAAGAGCTCTAAACCCTTCTTTGTCAGCAAACGACTGTTGTGGAGGAACCATTGTTAGAAGGCACTTCTGTGTATCCAGTGGGAAGAGAGAATGCATCTCGTAATGCAAGCGCTGAAAAGCGCACATTTAAAGCCCCAGAAAGAAAATGGAGAAATGAATATATTGCAAGACTGATGTGTTAGAGAGAATTGATATACCCAATAGGCCCTTTTGTCTTGTGTTATTAATTTGAATGATTATAATAGCCCATGTATGTATAGTTATTTTATTCGGTTACATGAAGCCAGAATTTTACGATGGTAAAAATTAGGGCTTTGTCCGGCCACCAAGAATCCTGCATTGTTATCTGTTTTGACGAGGTTTTGAAGAAGTCTCGGAAGAGGTTTTGTTTCTGTGTCAGGGCAGGGCATATCATTATTACGTGAAAAAGAGATTCAGTTATACTTTCTTCATTACAGAATCTACAGTGTCTTTGATCTGTGGGTATTTGTTTGATTTGTGCTAAATATTCTCGGGGAGCAAGTATATTAAGTCGAAAACGCAGGTAATGGTTGCAAATTTTCTGATCTGGGAATTTAATAAGATAAGGCAGTAATTCATTTAAGGCTCTGGCTTCTGTGTCACAGCGAAGACATCTTTTATAGTTAATTTGATATGCTTAGGTTTGAATCCAGTCATTGCGTTGGAGTTTTCTTTTCGCATATTGTGGAGTCAACGTGAGCAATTCTTCAGAGATTTCTTCGTGTTGCATTAATTTCTGTATCTGGGTTGTCCATAGGGTGAGTGCTGTGACGTGCATTGCGTTTTTCTTCTTCCGGAGGATGTCCGTTGCGGGTATTTTTTCATTTCCTATGATTTTTCTGTACATGTCCAATTGCTTCCATGCAATTATTGATTCAAGTGATTGTAGCGTGAGCTCATATAGCATTCTCGGCACAGGAAAATTTGTTGAAAGAGCCAAGGTTTTCCTCGAGAACATTGCTTCGTACAGATGCCATTTCATGTGATGTTGATTGATTATGGTTTCTCCAGTATAGGTCAAGATTGGAACCACTTTTTGTTTGAATTAGGTGACCACTGGTTTAAGTGAAAATATACCAAATTCGGAGTGGATATAACGGCCCTGTCGGGCGAGGGATTGGGCCTTTGATTCTAGATGGTCTTTCCATTCCTGTTTGTTAAGAAATTGATTAATCATAGCTCCCAGATATTTGATTTGTTTTACGATTTGGATCTGTTCGCCTCTCAGCGTGGCCACAGGTGGCTTCCGCGGTCGTCCTTTAGGGTTTGATAACATCATCGATTTTGGTTTAGCTGTGTTGATTTGGAGTTCATTTAACATCATGTATTTCTCTAGGTTGTTCAGACTTACTTGGAGACCAGGTGTCATTTTGTCCGAGATGATGATGTCATCTACGTATATGAGAGTTTGAACTGCTTCATCATTTAATTTGGGAGGATGTGTTGCTGTGTTGTGAATTTGTTCAACAAAATCTGAAGTGTAGAGATTATACAGGATTTCCGCGAGCAGGCACCCTTGTTTCAGTCCTTTCCACGTGTGTATTGGAGTGGTTATCAAGCCATCCTTTCTTAGTCTGACTTGTATTGTCGTGTTTGCGTAAAGTTGTTTGATTGGGTTCAAGATTGTTTCCAGGCATTTTCCAGGCATTTCCACGCTGTTAATTTTGCCCACAGTTTTTGGCGGTTGACTGAGCCGAAGGCTAGTTTTAGATCTATAAACGCAGAAAATATCTGTTGCTGTAATGCTCACCTGACTCCCACGGAGGCGCTGGTCTGGTTTGGAGTGCTGTTGCCTCTTCAATGGTAAAACGCAGGACTCGAAATATGGAATGGACCGGCCCTTCGAATTTGACTTGTCTGGCTCGCAGAAATACCCTCCTGTGCGTGAAAAGGAAGTATTAGCGATCGGAGGAACAATGCTCAAACCTACCACACCCTTCTTCCCCTCCACGAGACCCTTCCGTGATTCCCCGTGAATTCTCACCTTAGGGTCTGGAAGGATGAGCTCTCCATCCAGCTTCGGTAGCTGGGGCGCGTTGAGGTCCAGTTACTTCACTGGAGCGTGGTGTGATGAAAGTTCAGAATTGCTTGAAAATCCGGTAAGATATAGTTAAAGTTCAATTGCCGGTCCAAGCTTTTAATAATAATTGTCTTTTGCTTCTTTTGCAGATGCCGAATAAAGATTCCGCGGTTGGCTGTGACACCGAAGAAGGAAGCTCAGGTGAGTCTTTTTTTTCCCCCATAGGGGCCGGGGTACGGCAATGCCGGAGGATTGGCGCCGACCCGAAGTGAGATGTGCAATCTCAGGTAAGTCTGTAATGAGCGTTATTATAATGTCTTTGCATTCGCTCACTAATGTTTGTTTTCTTTCCCCATAGGGGCCGGGGTTCGGAAATGCCAGGGATGAGGCACCGACCCGATGTGAAAAAGGAAAACCCAGCAGGTAAGTATTATGGTAGAAATTAAGGATTTCCTATTCTCTTCCCTAGCTCACCTTTGTTCTTGTCTTTTTTCCTTAGGCACCGAAAAAAAGGCTGAGGATCCTGGTGGTCGCTGATGATCGTGCCGGCGCCTGGTAAAGGTGAGTAGAATGCGGCGCTGCAGCGGGCGACGCAATGCGCCTTTTAAAATGAATATCTTTCTTTGCAGGAGAAGATTCCGGGATGCAGATTCAGCAGGTAAATGTCTTCTCTCTCCTTTTCTCTTCCTTTCTCCCCCTTGCAGGTGTTCCAGGATGGTGACAGGCGTGGCTGAAGCCAGGATGCAGGAGCAGACACGGTGAGCGTCCAGCTGCTAGATGCAGAACAACGCGAAGCGTGGATTGCTGCTTGGGTGTGGCTTAAATAGCCTTCAAAGTAGTTCCAGGTATGTATCCTTCCTCCAAAGGTATGTATACTTCCTCCAACCACACCCGTGTGGTTAAGTAGTCCTGAAGATAAAGTAGTCCCATTCAGGCCTCTGGATGGTCTGGATGTTGCAGCATGGTCTGCATCAGGTAAGCCTTTCACCAAGCACCTTCTTACACACAAGTTCCCCTTTATGAGCCTGGCGCCAAAGTCGCCAGGACTGAGTCGAAAGGGCCCCTATTTGGGGCTGCTGAGGCTTTCCCAAGTAACATGATGTCTGCCTCTGGGGGTGCTGGACCGGGTCTGGCTCCTTGGAGGTAGGCATCATGACAGTAACCCCTCCCAAGGCCCCTCCCAAGGTTGATCTCCCCGGAGGTTTTGGTTTCTTTGGGAATTTTCGGTGGAATTTCTGTATTAAACGCGGTGCATGTACATGGTCGCTCAGTTCCCAAGACCTTTCCTGAGGTCCGTATCCCTTCCAATCAACTAGATAGAAGAGTTTTGACTTTGATACTTTGGAATCTAATATGTCTTTAACTTCGTATTCTAATTCTCCATCTATTAGAATTGGTTCTGGTGGTTTGACTAGTCGGGTTCCCGGTGGCACAGGTTTTAACAATGATGCATGAAAAACGGGATGAATTTGCATGTTGGCTGGTAACTCTAGTTTAAAGGCCACCGGGTTGATTATAGTTTTGATGGAATAGGGCCCTATGTACCTGGGGTTGAAAGTCTGTGGTCCTTTGAGAGGCAAATGTTTAGTGGCTAGCCACACTTGATCCCCTATTTGGTATGGAGGTGTTTCTCTCCGATGTAAATCAGCATTTTCTTTGTATCTTTTTTTGGCTTGCTGCAAATGAGTCGATGCTTCCTTGAAGGCTCGGGTTATTGTGGAGTGTAAATGATTTACAGCTGGAATTTCTAGACTTTGAGGGGGGTCAAGGTCGGAAGTTCGAGGGTGATGACCGTATAAGGTGTAAAAAGGGGTTTGTCCTGTTCCAGAATGTATTGAATTGTTATAAGCATATTCTGGGATCCAAAGAATGTCTTTCCAATTGTATTCAGATTGGTGCAACATACACCAGAGGTACTGTTCAAGGGTTTGGTTAGTTCTCTCGGTTTGACCATCGGTCTGGGGGTGATGACTGGTAGATAGTCGTACATCAATTTGTGCTAGTTGACCACATTTTTTCCAAAATTGAGAAATAAATTGGCTTCCTCGATCAGAGACTAGTATGGATGGAAAACCATGAAGACGAACGACGTTCTCAAGAAATTCCTTGGCCAAGATGGAGGCAGAAGGTAGCCCCTTTAAAGGGATGAAATGGGCCATTTTGGAGAAGAGATCTACAATCACCAAGATGGTGTTGTACCCATGGCAAGAGGGTAGGTCGGTAATAAAATCCAATGACAGGGTATGCCAAGGTGCCGGTGGAATGTCCAAGGGTTGTAAAAGGCCGGCTGGCTTTTCCTTTTGTCCTTTATTTTGGGCACAAACTCCGCAAGACATCACAAAAGATTTTACGTCTTTTCGCCAAGATGGCCACCAGAATTGCCGTTTAATCTTTTCTTCAGTTTTGGCGATGCCAGGATGTCCTTCTAATAAAGTGTCATGATAGTGGGCAGTAACGAATTCTTGCAATTCCTTGTTGGGTAGAAATAATCGTCCCTGGAAGTATGGTAAATCATTCTCGACAGAAAAGAGTGACCCCTTTTTGTTCCATTCTTGCAAGGCTGTAGAATCTAAAAGTTGTTTAACTCGAGTTTGGATATCCTCGATAGTTTGTAAAGAGGTCAAACCCAATATTCTTTGTTCAGGTATGATCGATACTGGTTCTAAACTTGAATTACCTTCTCCCATCCCAATCCGGGATAAGGCGTCTGCTTTGCCGTTCTTGCAACCAGGGCGGTATGTGATCACAAAATCGAATTCCGCGAAGAATAAAGCCCATCGGAGTTGATGTGATGATTGAGCTTTGGCTGTTTTTAGGTATTGTAAATTCCTGTGATCAGTGATTACGGTGATGGTATGTCTTGCTCCGAGGAGGTAATGACGCCAAGCCTTGAATGCGGATTTAATAGCTAATAACTCCTTGTCGGTAACTGCGTAATTGATTTCAGGCGCAGAGAATTTTCTAGACCAGAAGGCTACAGGGTGCAGTTGGTTAGTTACTGGATCCCTTTGTGGCAGGACAGCTCCCATGGCTAAGCTGGATGCATCGGTTTCAACAATGTACGGGAGATCTGGGCGAGGATGTTTCAATGCAGGTGCGGAGGTGAATTTAGTTTTTAGGTCTTGGAAGGCCTGTTCTGCCTCGTTAGTCCATTCAAACCGTTTATTCTTTCGTCAGAGTGCTGTGATGGGTTGGACCACTGGAGAAAATTCCGGGATGAACCTTCGATAGAAATTGGCAAAACCAAGCATGCTCTGAACCCCCTTCACAGAGTTTGGAGATGGCCATTTTAGAATAGCATCCACCTTTCGCGAGTCCATGCAGACTCCTTTGGGTGTCAGGATGAATCCCAGAAACTCGACTTCGGTGGTATGAAAAACACATTTTTCGAGTTTTGCAAACAGTTTGTGTTGGCGCAATTTCTCGAGAACTGCCCTGACATGTTTCCTGTGATCGGATTCCGAAGAAGAGTACACCAGGATGTCATCGATATACACGATGACAAAGACATCGATAAGTATTGAAAGGCAGCAGGTGGGTTGCACAATCCGAAAGGCATTACCTGATATTCAAAGAGCTCATATTTGGTGCGGAAAGCCGTTTTCCATTCGTCGCCTTCTTTGATGCGCACCAAGTGATAGGCTCCCCTGAGGTCAAGCTTGGTGTAGATACAAGCATCTTTTACCTGATCAAGAAGTTCGGGAATCAGGGGCAGAGGATAACGATTCTTTATCGTTATTTGGTTCAGGGCGCGGTAGTCAATGCAAGTTCTAAGGTCGCCTTCTTTTTTCCGCACGAAGAACAGAGCTGAGGAAACAGGAGACTTTGACGGGCGAATAAAACTGTTGGCTAGGTACTGGTCTAAATACTGTCGCAAATGAAGGTTCTCGGGTTCCATAAGGGCATAAATCCTACTACACGGGGGTTGAGCATTAGGTACTAGATCGATTTGACAATCGTATGACCGGTGAGGAGGTAACGTATTAGCCTGTTCTTTTTGAAAAACATCTTGGAATTCTTGATACTCAACCGGTAATTGAATCGTGGTGGAAGTTACTGTGGCCAAACCAATATCTGGATTTCTTGGATAACAAGTTGGTTCACAATCAGGAAAGATTATCTTCTTTGCTTGCCAGTCTATCCGAGGATTATGTGTTTCCAACCAAGGAATTCCTAGAATTACCTGGAATTGTGGGGCCTTGATTACGTCGAACACAATTCCTTCCCGATGTCCGTCCTGACCCACAAGTGTCATTTCTGTAGTGGAATGAGTTACTGGCCCTGAGGCTATTTCGGTTAGATCTACTGTAGTAATGACATCCCTGTTAGCTTTTGGACGGAGAGGGAGATTAATCCTGGAGGCCAATTCACGATCTACGTAGTTTCCTATAGCTCCACTGTCGATGTAAGCTTTTACAGCATGCAACCGCTGAGGCTGTTTGGGATCCATGAGTATCATTGGCATGATGAAATGCGAGGTCAAAGAGTTTGTTTTCAAGCTCGGCAAGCGGACCTCTACGCTTGTCGGGCTTGGTCGTTTCCCGAATCTGGTTCCATTACGTTGTCAGTGGCTCCAACCACCTTATTAGGCGGTTTTACTGGACAGTCTCGAAGAAAGTGACCAGAAGCCCCGCAATAGAGGCATAATTGCTTTTGCCGCCTTCTCTCTCTTTCCTTTTGCGTTAACGGTCCTTTAACTCCACTGATTTGCATAGGTTCGGAAACATCGGCACTCTTAGGATTAACATGAGTTTTGACCAACATTCGGGTTTCAAACTTGGAACGATCAGCTTTTCTACTTTGAAGTCTGTGATCGAGTTGGACCACTAAGTCTATGTATTCTGCGCAGGCCTGAGGTGGGTTTACTATTTGAGCTAGAACGTCTTTAAGTTCTCCGCGCAGACCTTGATGAAATAATGTGATCCTTTTATTTTCAGGCCACCCAGTTTCCACAATCAGTCTATTAAAGCTGGCGATGTAGGATAAGAGATCCTGGTTACCTTGTCGTAAGGAAAGCAGCTCGTTGTCAAGGGCCTGTCCCTGAGAGTGTTGAGCGAATAATCTTTCCATGCTCGCCTGGAAGCCTTGAAAATCCTGGAGAATTGGGTCATCCTGACTTACCAAAGGGACAGACCAATCGGCAGCACTGCCGCTGAGATAGGACAATACAAAGGCCACCTTGGTTTGGTCGTTAGGGAAGGCCCCAGGCCTGCATAGAAAGTGTAAGCGACATTGGTTCATAAAAACGGCATATTTCTTGGGGTCTCCAGCAAAACGTTTGGACGGGGCCAATGGCATGTTTCCAGGTAGATTGATTTGTACAGGGTTACTTGAAACCATTGGAATGGGATTTACTCCAGAACTAGGTAATGGAGTTTGTCCTGCCTGACCCTGCAACAACCGCTTGGCCAGGTCATCAGTTTGTTCCTTAGATAGGATCAGTTCTCTTTTGAGAGCGTTAGTCTCTTGGCGGGCGGCATGTACTTCTGCCCGTAATTCTCCCAAAAGCTGAGCCAACTGGTCTGTTTCGGAAGTCTCCATAGCGCCAGGGTGGGAAATTGTAGGTAGGCTTCGCGTTCTGTAACGCTCACCTGACTCCCACGGAGGCGCTGGTCTGGTTTGGAGTGCTGTTGCCTCTTCAATGGTAAAACGCAGGACTCGAAATATGGAATGGACCGGCCCTTCGAATTTGACTTGTCTGGCTCGCAGAAATACCCTCCTGTGCGTGAAAAGGAAGTATTAGCGATCGGAGGAACAATGCTCAAACCTACCACACCCTTCTTCCCCTCCACGAGACCATTCCGTGATTCCCCGTGAATTCTCACCTTAGGGTCTGGAAGGATGAGCTCTCCATCCTGCTTCGGTAGCTGGGGCGCGTTGAGGTCCAGTTACTTCACTGGAGCGTGGTGTGATGAGAGTTCAGAATTGCTTGAAAATCCGGTAACATATAGTTAAAGTTCAATTGCCGGTCCAAGCTTTTAATAATAATTGTCTTTTGCTTCTTTTGCAGATGCCGAATAAAGATTCTGCGGTTGGCCGTGACACCGAAGAAGGAAGCTCAGGTGAGTCTTTTTTTTCCCCATAGGGGCCGGAGTACGGCAATGCCGGAGGAATGGCGCCGACCCGAAGTGAGATGTGCAATCTCAGGTAAGTCTGTAATGAGCGTTATTATAATGTCTTTGCATTCGCTCACTAATGTTTGTTTTCTTTCCCCATAGGGGCCGGGGTTCGGAAATGCCAGGGATGAGGCACCGACCCGATGTGAAAAAGGAAAACCCAGCAGGTAAGTATTATGGTAGAAATTAAGGATTCCCTATTCTCTTCCCTAGCTCACCTTTGTTCTTGTCTTTTTTTCTTAGGTACCGAAAAAAAGGCCGAGGATCCTGGTGGTCGCTGATGATCGTGCCTGCGCCTGGTAAAGGTGAGTAGAATGCGGCGATGCGCCTTTTAAAATGAATGTCTTTCTTTGCAGGAGAAGATTCCGGGATGCAGATTCAGCAGGTAAATGTCTTCTCTCTCCTTTTCTCTTCCTTTCTCCCCCTTGCAGGTGTTCCAGGATGGTGACATGTGTGGCTGAAGCCAGGATGCAGGAGCAGACACGGTGAGCGTCCAGCTGCTAGATGCAGAACAACGCGAAGCGTGGATTGCTGCTTGGGTGTGGCTTAAATAGCCTTCAAAGTAGTTCCAGGTATGTATCCTTCCTCCAAAGGAATGTATACTTCCTCCAACCACACCCGTGTGGTTAAGTAGTCCTGAAGATAAAGTAGTCCCATTCAGGCCTCTGGATGGTCTGGATGATGCAGCATGGTCTGCATCAGGTAAGTCTTTCACCAAGCACCTTCTTACACACAAGTTCCCCTTTATGAGCCTGGCACCAAAGGCGCCAGGACTGAGTCCAAAGGGCCCCTATTTGGGGCTGCTGAGGCTTTCCCAAGTAACATGATGTCTGCCTCTGGGGGTGCTGGACCGGGTCTGGCTCCTTGGAGGTAGGCGTCATGACAGTTGCTTTTTGGTTCGTGCTTCTTGTTTTATCTGGTTTAAGATGAGCAGGCTGATGTTCCTACATTAGAGACAAATCCGGTTTGGCGTTTTACTAGTCTATCATTGTTGGTTGCCCATTGGGTTAGTTTTTTCTGAAGGAAGGACGCAAACAATTTCCCTAACGGGTCTAATTGTGCGATTGGTCTGTAGTTTTCCATTTTTTTTCGGTCACCCTATTTGTAGATTGGAATGATGATTGCAGATTTCCAGCTGATTGGAAGTTGTTGCATATTCTGTATCAGTATGAGTTTAGCGAATAATCTAGCCCACTCTGTCGGAGCACTTTTTAGGTCGCTGTTAGAGAGGCCATCTGACCCGGGGGCTCTTGATATTTTTAGAGCCTTGATTGTAAGTTCAATATCTTCTGTGGCCCATTTTAAATCCCATGATTTGGTTAAGTTTGGTATATCTGATGTTGCACAGGGGGTCCGTTCTTTATACATAGCTGTAAAGTGGCGAATCCACTCTTGTTCTTCTACCTCTTGGGTCATGATGGATGACGATTGTTTGTCTTTGTTTAGGAGCGCCCATAATTGTCTTGTATTATTTTGGTTTAGTGCTGCCAAGATTGCTTCTGCGTCCGTTTGGTATAAAGAGGCTTTGGTTTGTTTGATCCAGTTTTTGTACTTTTGTTTTTCTTTTTTTATTTCTTGATTGAAGTTAGCTGTCTTCTGTTTTTTCAAATTACGTAAGCGTTTCTGGTGACTTTTTTCCATCTGGTTGATCTCTTGATTGAAATAATGCTTATGAAAATGGCTATGGTTTTAGGAAACACAAAGACACTTCAAAGACCATAATTCCTACAAGAATAAGGCAAACAAATCCATGATGGCTTCCAACAAGTGCCTCGATAGGGGTCAGGAGTTGCTAGAGCAGCTAGAATTCCCAGAGAATCATAAATAGGGTCCTCTCATCTCCTTGCCCATCAGGTGAGGCTTTCTCTCTTGGCACAGAATGGTCCACATTTGGAATCCCCTGACAATTTTGTATGGAGAGTTGTGGACCTAATAAATGATGGACTTTCCCTCTGGAAGATTTGCGGGCCATTCAAAATAAGGGACCGTACAATGGAAAGGGACCCTTGCCAAATCTGGGGGACAAAATGATGTGCCATGAAGGTTGGGGGGGGGACAAACACCTTTGCCCCCCCCCTTAAAATGACCCTCATGGGAATGTACGATAGAGAAGCCAATGTTTCTGAGTTCATTACAAAATGGATCCCCACCCCCATTGAAAGCAGTGACCTGCTTCAAAGTACACAGCACAATTGCAATTATCAACAGATCATCTTTGAACAAGCCATTCTAAATCTGACCTTTATTAACTGAACATCGTACCATATTGATTTTTCAAAAGGTCCATTAAATGACATCTGGTACACTGGCCACCACCTATCCTCAATTATTTGTATGCCGTTTTCAAAATCGTTAAATCGTTGCTCACGTTCATTTGCGTTTCACATTGGACGCATGCTTGTGTACATATTTGTCCTTCTGAAAATAATGTCTGATGTTCTTCCATTAGCAGCGTAGCACCCTCCTATTTCTTTGTGGTGGGGTCCGCTGCCTTGTTTGGGGAATGAGTGACTCAGGGGGCCTGCCTGAGGCAGTGGATGATGGAACTGCTGGCAGTTTGGGAAGGGTCCCCTGGTCTCCCATACTTAGCTTCCTCTAGGTGGGGACAGTCATTTTAAACAGAAAAGGCTTTTTAGCCCTAATGGGCTTAGGAATGCGGTAAAGCTGCTCAAGTGGCCATTTCCAATAGACATAATTCAAGGCCAGGTGTCCCCCTACATGCACACGCACGTGCACACACACAACACAGCCATTGCTTTATCTCTCTCACTTACTCAATGGGGCTCAGAAACATACACTCATGAGTAAAGCCACCGCGGCTCCACTCATGGAAACAGACATCCAGCGCAGGTGCCCTCTGACTCCAAAATCAAGATAGCAGACACAGCTCTTCAGGCTGCAGGCTCCCAGTCGAATGAGAAAGCTGTTAAAGCACTTATAATGAATGAGCTGTTAAGACGGCCCAGCTGTGGTTAGAGCTCAGAAATAAAGCCACCAGCCACGGGTCCATGCAATACAAACCACAAGTCTTCAACTTTCCCTGCCACGAAAATGCCAGAGGCCACACATCCGGCGGTGAGTGTGAAGCACTTTGCCCAAAGGGTTAAAGTGGCTCCCCAGGGTTGTGTTTATTAATTACTGACAATTGTGTTATCCGGCATGCAAGACACAGGGGGTGCATCCTTTCCAGAGAGCAAATAATTCTGTATAAATCCTCAATTTGTGTAATTTACCAATTATAATGGTCAACTTGACACCAACTGACACCGTTATGCCAATCTTGGCAGAGGCAGCCGCCCCGGCACAAGGGTGGCTTCTGGGCTCTGTGGCTGAGCTCCTCCTGGCTGGGCATTTGCTGCCTACATCCTGCCCTGCTGCCTTTACTTTACTTTAATCCATGTACAATGAGCACCAGGGAGCCGGAAGCTGAATGGCGCAGACAGAAAACATCACACAGTAAACACACAAGTGACATTCAGAAACCATTTAGAACACTTTTCTGAAATCCATTTTTCCTATTGCTACTTACAAGCATCCCATCTTTTAAGTAGAGCAGAACTACCTGTTGGCGAGTCTTCCATTAATCGAGAATACTCTCATGACATGAACGCAGTATTTCAGCTGCAATATATTTAATAAGTCAAAACCAGCACTTCGCTGGAGTTCTATTTTACATTTTATGGGACGGGTATTAACATTTTTCAAAGATGGGACAGATCCAACCCTTATAGGCAGAACTACTATACTTTTGATGAGACAACACTGTACCGGATGCTCTGGGAGCATTTCTGGGGGGAAAGGTTTGTGGCTGTCAAGAGACCCCACCCCACCCCACTGGACACAGTGATGTAGAGGTATTCACCTGGCAGGGGCAGGAGCAGGGCCTCGTGCCTGTTGTCCCCGGCATGTCTGTTTTTCCACATTCAGGGGCTGCTGCTCTTTGCACGATTAGAGCTGATCCAATACCCATGGCCAGGGGAGAATCCATCATTCAGGGGGGACAGGCCCAAAATAACTCCTGCTACTTTTCACCCACCCCCAAATACACATTGGAAAATGAATTCTGAACTGACACACAATTGTTCCTGCCCCCCATATGATGACCCTGTACCCTCTCCCTGCAACATTCGGACAAGCATGGGACATGGTGCATACAGAAACACTGCTGTCCCGGACAGGATGCCCAGAATAAAAGTCATGCCACAGTAAGAAAGAGCTAGACTTACTGGCCCAGGCCAGACTGAAAATGTGTGAGGGCCCATTTCAACATGATTATAGGGGGGCCCCTGCTTAGCGCGAAAACAATCTGAGGCACCTGTGGGTGTGCATACATTGCAATGGCGACAAAGATAAGGTTAACAATTATCACAAGAGAGCCAGCCAGCCAGCAGGGAGCTTAAACACTAATAGCCCACAGAAGAGCACTAAACCCTTCTTTACAGCAAGTGGCTGATGAGGAGAATCAGGTGCTATAACGCAATGAGGTGAGAACACTTCTGTATATCCCGTGGGAAGAAACAAATACAGCTTGTAATGTGAGTGCTTCAAAGCTCAAATTGTAAGCCTTCAGAAGGGGGAATAGAGAAATAAATATATTGCTGTGTTACAAGACTGCCGACTGGCAACATGTGGGCAGTTGCTGAGGGCCCCCTGTGAGGCTCGAGGTCCCTTTCATTTGAAAAGGTTAAAAGGCCCCGACGCTGTCCCCTAAATGCAGTCTAACCAAGTAGTAACACAAATCATACTTGGCTAGACTGGAATTTGGGGGCAGCGAGTCTAGCCCTTTCTTATTTTGGCACACATTTTTTTGTTCGGGGCATGTATAATAAAGCAACAGTTTGTCACAGATGCCCAGAAACAAATGTGAGCAGACACTGCTCCTGTGTGCCCCTCCAGCCTTGACTGAGTACATTCACTAGTCCGACTTCTTTATGAAGTCGGACTAGTGAACGCACTCGGGCTGGAACAGAACAAAGAAGAACACACAGCACTCAGTACCTTTGGGCTGGCAGCTGGGCACAGGACCTAGAAGGTCAGAGAATCATTGTGCCCAGCCACAATCCCAAATGTCACGGTCTGAGCATTGGAGGTGGGGGGGAAGTTGTGCCACCCACAAGTAACTGGCCATGGATGCCACACCTAGTGTGGGTGCTCCTGGCCTCCCCCCAAAAGCAGTGCTGGTCATTGGGCAGGCTCTCGCCGGATCCGAGATCCGGCACCAGATGTGTAGCCGGATCTCGGGATCCGGCCAGAGTCACTAGGGCAGTGGTATTCAAACCTTTTTGTGCAGATCCCCCCCTTGAGTGAAAATATTGTTGCTGTGCCCCCTAGATGCATATCTGCTCATGTTTTCTATTGAAAGCAGACACTGTGCTCCCTTTATAAAGGCCCCTCCCACTCCACCGGACATCATTCCGTCCCCCTGGCGAGGGGGTAGGGGAATACGCCTTGCCCTTCTGGAATAGGTCTACTGTATTGAGGGATGAGGGCACTACACTGCCGTTAATGTCCTTGTTCCACAGGTCTAGCTATATCTGCATGTCGCAGGATCCGTCCCATCAGAGCCGACTTGCACTTTTAATATGCCTGAGGTCGATAAAGTGGGTTAAACAAGTACAATGGAGTTGTCCGTGGAAATAGCAGATTCTGCGCCCTGGCCCAATCTATCCTTCGTCCAGACGAATAGTCTCCACTCCACCATTAATTTAACACAATTAATGACACAAATCAGTTCTAGTGCACGCTCTATTAACGGATGATAATAATCAGCCAGAGCAGAAAATTACAACTTTTTATGCTATTTATTGGAATTTAAACAACTTTGAAATTAAAACACTGCCTGTAGAGGTATGTGTATATATAGCTCAATGGGTTGATGCAGCGATGAGTGTATAACCGTCTATTAGACCAATGTGGTGACGCACAGTGGGCTAGCTCAACTAGTCAATGCTGCTGTAAGTAACTTTGATGGGAGGCTAAAAGGTCGGGGACTCGTCTTTCTATCAATACTCCTAGCATTGCATGATCTCACAGATTATATTATTACCCGTTGCTGATGTTGAATCTGCGTTCAACAAGGTACGTACCTCTGATAGCCCAGTCTCTAGGGAACTGCATGCTCGGGAAGTGGCTGTAAGGAAGAGGCTGCCGGAGAACCCAAGGAGCAGGTCTGTACAGTGTCCATGGGTTTCCTCTTACACTCGCTTTACTGACCCTGCTGCTCCTGGGGACCTGCCTCGGGGCCCCATGTTGTGGTAGGGTCCCTGAAGGGGACCGAGACGCTCATCTGGGACGAATTCAGAGAGTGGCACAACAGGCCCACACAGACACAACCACCTCATCAAGGTAACGGTCGGTAAGGATAATAGATAGGATATATGCATTTGGTATTAGAGTTCAGTTACTTACCAACAACACCGTTATGCCAATCTTGGGAGTGGCAGCTGGCACAAGGATGGCTTCTCTGGGCTCGGGCTCCTCCTGGCTGGCCTGGGCACCTGCCTACCTACATCCTGCCTCGCTGGGCCTCCCTTGATCGCATTCCTCCAGAAATGTTCACACCAACTGACACAGGGTCACAGCAGGGCAGGCTGCCCAATCAATGAACCCCCTGTGTGACCGTTAGTGCAGCACATGTGCTGAAGGAGAGCACGTGCGGCCAGGGACCTGGCTGGCTGGCGCCTCCTGGGGAAGTGAATGTAACACTGTTCCTATTGCTGCCCTGAGCGGAGGATGCTTGCTAGCAATACATTAAAATCAACATGGTGCGGGCTGGCTTTGCAGGAGCACCGCAAGCACCGAATGGAATGCAGACACTGCTGTCTGCTTGTATGCGCTCTCTGCCCAGTCAGACTAGTCTAACATTTTTTCACTAACTTTTGTGGTAGATTTCTCTTGGACTGCTGGTGCGGGCGGCCGGCACCCCCTAGAGACTCACGTCAGGCAGCCGCCTGCACTGCCTGACACAAAGACGGGCCCTGACTGTCTGTGGCATATGCCTCCATCCCTGACAATACCAAGCATCACTTCAAGGATAGTGTCCTGGTAGATGGTGTAGAAACCTCTGCCATTGGGGACACTGGAGACAGCAGAACTGTGGTGGATTCCACTGTGGTAAACTCAGATGAGCTGGCCAGAGCCCATCTAATGCCCACTAAGTTGGCTGATGGTACCACTCTCAAGTTTCCAGTTACGCCTGTAACTCTAGCTTTGAATGGTTCAGTAGTCAGGATATATGATATGATATTTTATTTGTATCGCGCTCCTACACAAGTGTTTCAGAGCGCGACGGGGCAAGGGAGGGGAACAAGGGAGGACAAAACAACAATCTTACCAGGCCCAGTGACATTGAGAGCACGCAAGTGCAGGGGCAAGGGAAGGAGGAGAGTGCAAGGGAGAGGGGAGAATTGGAAAGTGCTTAGCAAGGGATAAAACAACAACTGGTAGTGCAGCCAGTAAGGTGGCCAAGTGCAGGTTTAAAGCGCAGACAAGGTGTGTCTGATTGGTGCAGGTAAGGGGACTGTAGGGCTCCAGATACAGACCCAAGTGCAGGGGTTGCAGGAGGCAGTGCGGGTGTGTGGCTGGGTGGGCAGGGACTTGGGCACGAAATCAGATGGTACCCAGGTGCATGGTGCCGAAGCAGACAGATCAGCAGGGGGGAGGAAGAGCGAAAGCAGAAGCAAAGAGGAAGGTCTTGAGGTGCTTCCGGAACCAGAGATAGATACATGTAAGTGTTCAGAAGCAGGTCCCTGGGAGAGTAGTGTTGGGAAACGATCTCAGAGACTTAGGTCTTGTGGGAGATAAAGCAGAGAGACCCTGCACTAGGTCTCAGATAAAGGCTGCCCAGGCCAAATTCAAGACTGAGCCAAAGCCAGAGGGGAAACCCAAGGCGTAGCAGACCCACCTCTGACTCTTGGAACCAAATTCCTCACACTGTGTTGTCCTCTTCTAACTTTTCCTTCCCATTGAAGTTTGTCTTTTCTAAGTTTTAGGCATGGACAAGTGCGTTTACACACAACGACAACATTGAGCACAAGGCTTCAATCTTTGTAGGGCTGGAATTCTTAATTTAGGGATATCCGTTTCTGGAGTTGGTCATTGTGAGTGAAGGCACGCCCCTGCATGCTCACACCAGAAAAAAATACAGCCCGCTAGGGAAAAAGGCCAAAGATACGCTTTCAAGATAACAAGTGTTGATTTCTACAAAATAGAAATGCATCAGCAAAGAACTCTGCTGTTGTCGAATGTTCTGAGTTTAGTTTAGTTTATTATTTGTATAGCGCTGCCTGGCGCTGGGGCTTCCAGGCGCTTGGCATGGTTACAGCATAGCCAATATATTACAAACAAGGTCAGTAGGTAAACAATACAGGTAGTCTAGACAATATAAAAACAGTTACAGGTAATGTTCATAATATGCATAATTTGCAGGAATTGAGATTGTACAGATTGTGCAGGCAGTAAGTACATTTGTGAAGTAATAAATGATGTTTTAGGCTTCTTTGGCCAGTAACCAAGTTTTGGCACTGTGTCTGAATTGGTGAAAGGATGGTTCGGATCTAAGATTGACTGGTAGTGAGTTCCAGAGTTTAGCGGCAAGCACAGGGAAGCTTGAGCCTCCTGGGTTTTGGAGTTTGAATCTGGGGATATTTAGGCAATGTGTTTGGGTTGGTCTAGTCGGGCGGGATGGGGTGTGGTGTGTGAAGTTGTCTGAGAGGTATCTGGGTGCTTGGTTGGATAAGCATTTGTGAGTGAGAGAGAGTGTTTTGTATTCGATTCTCTGAGGTATAGATAGCCATTGACAGGATCGTCGGGTGACAGAGATGTGTTCGTGTTTGGGTATGTTCAAAGCTACTCTTAGTGCGTTATTTTGGATAAACTTGCAGCTTGTTGATAATCTTTTGGCTGGTACCCAGGTATAGAGCATTGCAATAGTCTACTTTTGAGAGTACTAGTGCTCTGGCTAAGGTGGTGCAGTTGGAAGACGAGAGGTAAGGTCTGCTGGCATTGATGAGCTTACATGTGTAAGCGGTGGTGGATGAGATGGTGTTGATTTGTCTTGTCAGTGTAAGGGAACAGTCAAGGTAAATCCCATGAGTTTTGACGCTGTTGGAGACGGAAATGTTGTTGCCGTCGATGGTGAATGTCTGGTAAAGTTTGTCAAGTTTATTGAGTCTGGATTGGGAGCCTAGTAGAAGAAGCTCGATCTTGTCGTCGTTGAGGCAGAGACCGTGTTTGGCAATCCATTCTTGGATAATGGAATAAATGTTGTTGAGTACTGTGTTGTCGGTGGAATAGTCGCCTGTTAGTGGGATGAGTATTTGAGTGTCATCTGCATAATTCGTGTAGATGACACCCAAATGGTCCAGTATGTCGAAGAGGGGTTTTGTAAACACATTGTATAGTGTGGGGGAAACGCAGGAGCCCTGAGGGACGCCACATGTGATGGGGGCTGGTTTGGCAGAGGTTGTGAGAGCAACGACTCTCAAGGATCTGTTGTTCTGGAAGGACTGAATCCATGCATTAGCTTTGTCAGAGAATTTGGCTGCTGAGGTTAGATGTTTGCAGAGGATGTCATGATTAACCAAGTCAAAGGTGCCGACAAGTCAAGGAGGAGAAGAAGGGCTAGTTTGCCGTTGTCTTTGATGTTGTCCATTTGTGTCTTGAGGTCAATCAAGGCTGTCTCGGTGCCGTGTTTGGGGCGGAAGCCTGATTGTCTTAGTGCTAGTAAGTTATATTTCTCAAGGTGGTTCTGAATCTGCAGGTAGGCAGCTCTGTCAAGGATTTTTAGGAGTAACGGCACAGTCATAATAGGTCTGTTATTCGTGGGGACACTAGGGTCTAGGGTGAGTTTCTTGAGTAGGGGTAAAACCCAGGTTTAGGTTGTTACGTACTATGCTGGATGTGAAGGAAGAGTTTATAAGGGATGTGATGAAAGGAGCAAGATGTTTGGTCGCGTCTTTGATGACTGGCGCCGGGCAGATGTCACCTTGGCATTTGGAGGGTTTCAGAGAGTTAATTATGTCTTCAACCTCTTTGGTAGTGATGGTGGAGAATTCAAATAGGTTGTTGTCGTCCATTCTTGAGGTGTGGGTGGAAGGGACAGGATTATCTGCGAAGGTGAGACTTTCTTTCTTTGACTCAATTTTGGCTTGTAATATAGCAATTTTGCAAAGGAGTGCTTCTTGTATGTTGGTACACCAAGAGATGTCGTTGGTACATGTGTCTGGGATGGGGGAAGGGGACTCAAGTTCTCTCAGGATATTGAAGAGCTCTTTGGTGTTGGAGTTGCAGATTCTCTCATTGTACATGTTTCTTTTGTTTGGATGATTGCGGACTTGTAGGTATTGGAGGCTAGTATGTAGGATGTTTTATTGTAAGTTCCGTAGGCTTGTGCGGTACATTATAAGCACAAACAGCGTCACTAATGACGTAATCATATATAGTACAGCTCTACAATATGGATTGGAGGTGCCCTATACGTGTAGGGCCTGCTCCATGTGGGATGCCAGGCCATTGGTCCATCTTCATCTGTCCATCTTCGTTCACGTGGTTGCTTCTGGGCTTGTCATACGCGGTAAACTGACCTAACAATTAATTAGCTACTCTGACAGTGTTATTTAAATGTGGTAACAATGCACCTGGCAGATACAGGGATGTGCTCGGGGGAGAGCTGAGGTCACACTTACTCACACACACTTCACTCGCTCCCAGACAGATCAGCTACCCCCAAGGTCCTCCACCTTAGTTTTAGGCTTCAGGTCTGATGCCACCTTGCATCTCACTGCACAAATCACGTGACCCATTCCTGAAGGCGCAATTCACTTGCCTTCTGATCTTAGAGATCGATCGAGGGGTGTAAACGTTCTAAGGTTGGCGGTATGGGTTTGGACGGTTCTATGGCATGCAAGGGTTATGGGATGAAAGCATGGCAAAGCTATATTTCTTATGTGGAGATCATTGGTGGCAGGAGGGCTTTGCTATCTGTTTCGTGGAATGGTACTGCAAAGAGGCACTCTGCTCCCTTCTCATGACCTTGCAGGGTGCATTCTTCCCAGGCAGGAGGGCCTGTAACTTTCTGAACAATGGAGGAAGTTTTGAATCTCTGCGACCTGGCCAGGGTGGGTTTGGTGTTCACGCCCATGCATGGGGTTTAATACTAACACACAAAATGCTGTTCACCACGTTTGAGCCTAGCTTCTAAGATGGCTGTTGTCTGCCAAGATGGCATTCACACCCGCATCTACTATATAGCTTATAATGCATGAACTCAGGTGTGAATGCACTCCCATCCCCCCTACTCCCTGGACAAACTCTTAGCGTTCGTCCTCATTCGGTATCGGCTAGGGGGGTGGGAAGACCCTCTCTCCTTCCCCACATGACGTTTGTTTGCTTTCCCTCCTCACAGACTTTGGCGGAAATCCACTCTTTACCGCATTGACCGAAACGTGACTGAACATATATTTTACATAGGGTGTGTTTTAGTAGTAGTATTACTGTGTTCGTCATTATCCACTTGTGTTTGTTCTGGGCCTAATAAATTGTGAACTTTTGATATACTACTGGCTAAGGGTCATTCTGGTTGTCCTACTGTGTGTGCTCATCAAAGTCCTCATATCACCCCCACTACTCCAGAGACAGCTTCGACTGCTCTCCAAGCTGCCTTGAATTGTCCCGGCTAACCACAGACTTGTTCCCTCTTTCACTAACAAGGGTGCCCTCCTAAACATCTGTTCACCAAAGCAGTGTTGTGTTCCCTACTCTAACACTGAACGCGGAACCCTTATTGCTTGTATTGCTAGTGAATAATTAAAAGGTTCAATACATTTTCAAATTTGAATACATTTTTGGGCATTCTCATTGCTTTTGGACTAGGAAACCAATTAAACAATTAGCCTTCTCTTATAGGAATCATGAAAAATAAATCTAGGTCTAGAAAAGCTTAAACTTTATACTAAAAATGATCATGAAATTAAACCATATTATTGGGCCTCATTACAAGTTTGGCAGTCCGGAAACAAGGGTGCCCGTAAGCTTACCGGCACCCTTGTTTCTGACCACCACACTACAAGTCTGCCTGCCGGGGCTGCTGCCATTTCTTTGCGCAGGGAATTAAGGGAAGGAAAATTGTTTACTTCCTGGATATTCATCTGCATGTAGACAACATTTCTTTTTTTATACAGAAATCAGTTAATTTCTAAAACAATTTGTTTAGGTTTCATTCCCAATTAATTTGCACATTTTTTCAGTAAACCTCCATGAAGAATATACGATTGGTTTATGTAAACAAATGTGATCAGATTCCTGAACCTGGGCTGGGGAGGGTGGGTGCCTCCTGTACCAGGAGTAGAAAGAAGCAATGGGGTTCATCATGCATCAGGAATACATCAAGGTGTTGTCTGACCATGTCCCTTGCCTGGTTATGGTGTCGTCTGGTGGGGTGACCATGGGCTGAAAGGTGGCATGGGGAGGATGCCCTGTTCACCCCCACTTATCTCCCTCCAGGAGGCATGGGAGAGTCACAAGACACAGGTGCATCACTGTCCCATTCAAAGCTACCAAGGAAACAGGGTCTCCTCTAAATCATTGCTACAATATTGCACAACCACCCATGTTTCCCAGGAGGAACAAGTCTCCCATTGCTGTGCTAGAGAAGTCAACTTGTATTGTGCTTTTAAGGAAGCGCAGCTTAGGACAGGATTAGACATCGCCCCTTTAAGGGAACGCAATGTCCAGAAAAAACAGTCAGTTAAAGTTTCATTGGGGAACTCCGGCATCCCACCAAAGGGCCAGCTTCCACATCTTTGATCCTTTTCGTTACACAGTGAAGTGGTAGAATGGGTCAATATCCTCCCCCCACTCTCATCCAGACCATGGCCTAGAGGATCAACCCAGACACCCCCCATGAGACGAGTTTGTCTACTTACCAGATGATAAAATACCCTGGTTCAGAAACTTACACATAAGAGGAGTATGCCCTCCAGCACGCCCGGCTCAAGCCGACGCCTGCGACATGGATGAGCTCGACTACAACAGCAGCCGCAAGTATCCACTTTGTTAGAGATGCCATAACAACATAGCCAACTGCCAAGAACACACGTGCTACCATGCACACTGGTCACTCACACACTAACCTACACGAAGAACATACACAGTGCTATGACGTAGGTGACTGACACACCCACCGACGTGCATCGTTGTTATTTTTCACAAAGGCCTTTTTACAGCACCGCAGAAACGCAAGACGCCTGAAGAGCTCGTGTATATGCTTGCTGACGCTTCTCCCAACACCCACCCCTATGACGACACCATCATGTATATCTAATGCTGCTTGTGACACCCTGTCAACACGCAACCTCCATACCGTGGATTATGTACTGCCACCCATGAACTAGGCCAAGTAGGCCGTAAGCAATAGTCCTCAGGCAGGAGCCTAGCAATGAAAATCCTCCCAGAACAAGAGTGCAAGTTCTGACCATGCAGAACAAGTCCCCGGCGAGAGCTCACAGCCAAGGCCACAATGTTGCAACCTGCATGCCGCAAGCCCAGCGCCAAGGTTATACCTGTAAAATGCCAAGCCCACAGAAACGAAATACAAATCTAATGCTTATAATTCTGCTCCAGCTACGGTCTCTCCACACGTGACCAAGCCGAATTGACAAAGTGCCAAGCTCACGAGGCAGAAAGTCGCCAGGGTCCCACGTCTGGGACACATGTTGCAACAACGAAGCGGCAAGATGGACACCTACAGCGATGGGAAAGACCCGCTCACAAGCCATGAGCAGACCTGTTCGTTGCCTGCACAAACACATAGTTGCACATTGTTGCTAATGACAGGTACACTGCGAGCTGGGAACGACTATGGTCCCAGGCTTGGGGGCTCGCGGGAGAACCAATCAGAATCCAGGGGGGCTCATTACTGACGCCATTACGCTTAACCAATCACCAAGGGTCCCCCTGTAACAATTCTAAAGTAACAACTGCAAGGGACAACCCAAGTGTACCACCTGACCCATCCTCATCCACTAATATTTCTTTCCATATGTTACATATACTAACCCTACCACTCGGGGAACCAATCCAGTGTGGCAATAGGTTTTGTGCTAACTTTCCCAGGTGACGCGAGTAGCGCATCATACTGCCGTAAAAAGGGCCTGCGAGCCCCACTAAGGGTGAGAGTCTCATCAGACGCGTACGATCCGAGACCCATCCCTGCCGTTGTTATAATAAACAGCAGAACCACCTTGCTTCTTGTGTGTGTCTCATACTCCTTTTGGGTACACGGGAGGAGTTGGGGCCTCCCCAGCCCGGAGGCCTGCGGACGGCTCTGCCGGCCCCAGGAGAACCACCCCGACAAGTTGGAGGCACTGCTGAGATCTGTTTGAGGTCTTTCTCCTGGGAGCTTCATTCCAAGGCCCTTGCAGCGAGGCAACCCGGCAGCGCAGCCCCCTCTGCCGTTGCCCCATTTGAGGACTACAGGACCATCGCAGAACTGCGAGAAGATCGGACAGCGCAATCCGGATATTGGCCCTCGGGAGCCGATTGAGAAGTCTCCCGCCCGCGGTTAGCGAGTGTCCAGATGTGGTCCAGACGAGGGGAGGTAGCGAGCCATTTGGAGGGGTGCACGCAGTCGAGCGGCCCCGCATCAAGGGAACTTGGGGAGTATGACACACCAAACAAGCAATGTGACATTGTGAGGGAGGGAGGAGGAATTGTAATAAGGGCGGCGGGAGGTGTTTTTACAGTGTGTTGCAAAGATTTGATTAACAAGTTTTGACAGACGAGTGAGCGGTAGCGGGACAGGCACAAGGGCCGTCTTCTACCGCGTCACAGAAGCAGGGTGGGTGGAGCCAGAAGGCACCACGTGCGGTTGCTCGAAGGCACTGATTTGTCTAGATCGTGAGCACCTGTAGGGGAGGGGTGTGGTTTTCCTATGAATTGGTGTTTTAGATCAATGAGTAGATGAGGATCCCTACTAATTGAGTGTTGAAGCTCGTTAGGTAGATGACGTTTTCCCTAGGAGATAGCCAGATATTTGCCAAGTGCAGAAGATAATTGGCTGGTTAAGCTCCCCTGGCGAGGGGCGTTATCACATGCAAGGCGACACAGTGTGTGCAGTACGATTATAAGAATCTTTGTTGAATACCTTGCTCTGGGCGAAGCGAGAGGACAGCTGTGGGGTTGAGGGGGACAGAGAGTAAAACATATTGCATGCTCCACTAATGTTATAAAACGTTCTTACCGGTAGTAGGTTGAAGAAGTTGGTGACTTCACCATAGGGCTTCCATAGGACACCGCGGCCACACGTGTTGATAAAAGGGGTGGCCAGGGAATAAGTATCGGGGAGGGGGTGGCGTAGAAGAGGTGGGAAGGCCACGCACGGAGAACGCCGGCACCCCTCGATACGGGGAGGGCAAAGAGGGGAAAGGTGGCAGCGCACGGAGAACGCCGGTCTCGTGAGCAAGGTGGTTGAAAAGGGGAGGGAGAGGTTTGAAAAGGGGAAAGGAAAGGTCGGGCGGCTGTACTAGCACGTCACACAGAGCATGCAGCCGCAGGGGGCTCCGTGCGCCGTGGCCGCAGGGGGCCATACAAGTGATATCAAAGAAAAAAACACGAGGAAAAACAAGTAGAGGAAAAGAACTGTACATTTGCACTGCCTTACCTTTCAGCGGGCAGTCGGAAGTCCCCAATTACAGGGCCAGGTAAAGAAGGTGGTTACTGAAGAAGTTGAAATATAACATAGCAATGTCTCACGGGTCAGGATACGGTGGGTGGGGAAACACTCTAACTACCCCCCTCCAACACATCTGTAAGACACTATCACCCCACAAGGAGAAACTTATCAAGTATAGTATAGATTGGACACAAGGAACAGACAACAAAATGACGACACCTGGCCGCCTAACAGCAGCTTTCACCCATACGTCCAACACTCGCTGTTGACGTACATACATAACACATACAAAGGGAAGAAATTAGCTCATCATGTAGAGATATTTAACTTGTGGAGAATGTTCCAGGGATCCAGGCCAGGAGCAACAGGGATGTTTACTATGGAAGGGGCAACAGAGGAGAAGGGGAGCAAAGAAACAAAGGAGGGTAAGTCGGTGAAGGAAGAAAATGGGGACATGAGCACGGCAAGCAGCAATGCCCCACGTATGGAGGAGGGCACGAAGGAGGAAGGAGGACCGGTTGCAGTACCAGAAGTAAAGATGGAGAAGGAAGGGACAGACGATATGCCTCTAGCGAAGGTAGTAAAAAAAGAGGAGGGAGGATTGTACCCAGTGACGGAATTAGGAGAAGCTGCTAGGCCACAATTAACAGCTGCTGAGGGGTATTCAAATCCAGCGTACAGCCCTCCACCCTACGCCCCTAAGGATAGCTACCAGAAGGGGGCAGTGGCAGCAACGGGCGTGCCACAGTTCAACACAACACAGACCGGTACGGGGGAGGGAAGAAAAGTGAGAACTAGTTGCAAGCATAGGACCAGATGAGTGGATAGCAGCACAGGTACTCCTAAAACCCAGAGGGACACTTACAGAGGAAAAAGAGGACGCCTTGCGGAGAACGAAAGAGGAGGGAATGGAAAACACACTGACAGAGACTGAGGTGAGTAACACAGAGGAAAGACGGCTGTCACAGGTGGAGGAAGAGATGCTGGAGGAAAGATTGGCTGAACTAAGAGAAGTACAAAACGACCTGATTAGACAGTACGAGCAAGAAACACGGGGGAGAAAGAAGGAAAGAAAGGAGAGTAGGGAGGAGCAGGAGAGGATGAGGGAGAGACTGGAGGAGAGAAAGAAAGAAGCGGAAAGAATGAAAGCGATAGCAGAGAGAGTGTCACGTATGGACCAGCGGGAAATGAAAAGGAAGGAGGAGGAAAAAGAAAAAGAAATGGAAATGTGGAAAAAGAAAATATTGACTGAAAGCACACAGAAGTATGAAGAAGGTAAAGTAATAGAGAGCATATTGAAAAGAGGAGGGACAAAATGGGGAAGACGGGAAGAAGACGAAAGGATACTGGCAAAGGTAAGTGCCGAAGTAATGGAAGAATTACGCAAAAGGAGAGAGGGAATAGGGGGTGAAATATTGGGAAATATTGGGAAAAGAGAGGGGGGTTAGGAGAACGGAGAATGAAGTAAGAACATACACTCGCCAGGACTCAGAGGTGCTTACAACCTCAGGGGCAACCATTAAAGGCAGAAAACGCAAGGAGGCAAACTTGATCGATTTAAAGACAGTTACAGTGGGGGGAAAACTAACAGACTGGAGATTGTCTTTCCTTGATGAATTTTGTAGCGAGGAGGAAGGATGTTTGGCAAGGAATGGAGGAGATTACAACAGGGACATTTTAGACAAACTGTACATTACACGGGTAAATTGCAAATCACCCTGGGCATGCAGGAAAAGGGAGGAGGAAAAGACGAGCGAAGAACAGGTAAGAGAAGTAGCAGGGAGAGCGCCACAACCAGTGACACCAACACCAAGCCCTCAGACACCCACCCCTGCACACACTCCATATGTCGACAGACTTGGAGATCTCCCGGGGCGCAGACAGGAGGACAGGACGAGCACACCTGCGGTGAAACACGGGGGTAACGTAAGAGGGAGGAGGAGTGAAGGGGACAACAGAACAGATAACTGTAATGATATAATGATAGGATCACATGACACGGAGGAAGAGGACAAATCCACTGACATAGGCCCACAAGCATTAGGGGAATTGAAGGGGGGGAACTTAATGCCACTTCTAGAAAGGGGAGGGGTCAGACCACAATACGTCCCATGGAAGCATGCCGATAAAGAAAACACAAAGTGCAGGCTCCCATCTCTAAGGGGTGGAGCTGGGATATATGAGATGGAGAAACATTCTGCAGGACAAAAACTAGCGGTAGGGGATGTGAAAGGGCTCCTAATATCAATACTAGGGGATGCTGCAGATGACATCTGGAAAAGGGCAGGCTTCCCAGGGGTCACAATAACAGACACGTCACATGACAGGGCGCCATTTGCCAACTGCAGGCAACCACTATGGCAGGCATTAAGGGTCCAGTACCCAGACACGTCAGACATAGGGGCAATTACGTTATGCAAAATGCGTGAGCATGAAGATCCTGTTGATTACATCCAGGAGATTCAGGAGAAGTGGCTCTTGGAAACTAGGGAGCCGTGGGATAAAACACTACCATCTTCTACCACATACTGATACAAGGTCTCCCCGAACCAGTGCAGAGACAGCTGAAGAAAATTGAGGGGATGGAGGTAAAGCCTTGGCCAGAAATACAACTATAGTACATCACTGAAGGATGTGGCAGGAAAAGATTAAACAAAAGGAAGAAGATAGGAAGGCAGAGGAGGCAAAATTGGTACAGAAAAAACTATCCAAATACGCCATGGAAGGAGCATTATTGACAGCGCCCGTGGTAGCGACACCAGCACCTGCTCAGGCCATAGTTGCACAAGGCACGGCACAACATGTAGAACAACTTCAGCAGCCAGCACAAATGATAACACAGCAAATTTCCCCACCCCCACCATACACGGCAACCGCGGGGGGGATATATGCAAATGGGAAATGGATATTATAACAGCTACAGAGGAAGGGGGGGAATGATGAGAGGGAGAGGGTATGGCCAGCATGCACATCAACAAGGGGGAGGGTTCCGGGGCTACTACTCAAACGGGCATCAAGGTTATCAGGACAACACAGGGAACTTTCCATGGCAGGCCAGAGAACCACCAACATGTTGGGTCTGTGGGATGGTGGGACACATGTCACACACATGTAGGATGAGACCCACCCCACCAGCTTGGGGGGGGAACAGGGGCAACAAGGGCATATGGGGGAACAACAAGTATACCAGCAACACAACAGTGCACCCCACAACAACAAGTGCCACTGCAACAACCGCAGCCGCAGATACAAGTGCAAACACCCTCGCCACAGCAGCAACAGATACAAACGTACGTACCACCACAGCAACAAGCGACACATGTACAAACATACGCACTACCACAACAACAAGTGATAGCAACACAACAACATCAACTGCAACCAGTCCAGCAGCTCACACAGATACAGGACAATGCAGCATCAACAACTGATGTACCCCTACAACAGACACAATTGGGGAGGGTGACAATATTGGGGGCCAAACCTTATACAGGGGGTGGCCAGTCACTGTACCCGCAATAGGACGGCTCACAGATGTCCTTGATGTGTCCCATCCTATCGGTAACACCTAATAGTGCGGAGGAACCACGCATACAGGTAGCGATAGGTGACAAAAAAAATTCCTTTCTTGTTGACACCGGGGTTTCTAGCTCCTGCATAAGGGAGGGTAAATTTAAGATGTCAGGCGAGGCCATGCACACTCAAGGATTCTCTGGGGCTCGAGGGTTGGTTCCCTTTACTGATAACATCTCTTTATCTATAGGAGATAATGATATGTCTGTCCCGCTCCTGTACTCGAAGGAGTCACCAGTAAACATACTTGGGAGGGACATAATGAGCAGGTTAAACATGACAATCTCCTTCACGGAGAATGGCATAATTTGCTCCACACCAGGAATAATCATGCTCACAGCACGACAAATACTGCAAGCTTACTGTGGCCAAACAGTAGCTCGGGCTGAGCCAGTAGATGGAGAGATGTTCCAATATGGAACAGACATCATGGCATTCGCATGGATGCCAGGGATTGAGGGCAAGATTTGGAGGAAGCCAGCAGCATATTTGTTCAGGCAAGAGACACCAGAAAATGAACCAGAGGGAAGGTGATTTCAGTGAGCATTGAGAGCATCATGGCAACTGCAGATTACATCACAGTTCATGGCCAAGACAGGGAGGGAAGGGCATGGAGAGCAGTAATAGCACTGGCTGAGGGGTGCATGCTCACACAGGTATCAGATGAGGAGCTCTTTTCAGATGATAAAGAAGGAGGGGAGATGGTGTTTATGATGAGTGTTGACATCTGGTTAAGAGTGGCATACAAGCAAGTGGCCCTAGAAATGGCAGTGGCACTAGAAGCACCTGCCCCTACCCCAGTACCATTTTATGAGGAAGACATGGCTAAAGTTCCAGCATCACTGTGAACCAATAGTCCATACAATATGGGCTGCATAAAGAGCATTGGAGGAGTAAAAATAAAGTTGAAAAAGGGAGCAATATTACCTAGGGTGAAGCAGTACCCACTACCAAAAGAGGCAGATGAGGGCATATACGAAACAATAACAGCCCTGATAAACAATGGCATATTGGTACCATCAGAATCAACATGCAACACGGCCGTGTACCCAGTGCGCAAAGTGAAGTGAGGGTCTTGGCGTTTCATCCAGGACCTTAGGCCCTTGAACTACATTGTAGAGGCAGAGAACCCCATAGCCGCAAACCCAGCCACAATACTGTGTGGAATACCAGCAGAGGCATCACGGTTTACTGTAATTGACCTCAAAAACGCCTTTTTCTCAATACCTCTGCACCCAGATTCACAAGACCTCACAAGCTTCACATACAGGAACACAAAATGGAAGCCCACAAGGTTGCCTCAAGGGTACTGTGAGTCACCTTCCATCTTCAACAGAGTAATACAGATGGATTTGGGAAACATTGAAATGGAGAGCACGGTGCTGCAATATGTTGATGACATAATAATTTGCAGCACCACTGAAGAAAGGTGCAGGGAAGACTCAGTAAAGATGCTGACAGTGCTGGCTGAGAAGGGGTACAAGGTGGACAAGGAAAAGTTAGAGTACTGTCAGGAACAGGTACTATACATTGTCCAACTCATTTCCCAGCATGGAAGAAACATTGCCCCACAGAGAGCACAAGCAATAACTAACACCACAACCACAAGCAGTGCAGGAACTGCAGCAGTTCCTGGGCTTATGCAACTACTGCAGAGCATGGTTTTTTTAGAGTTCATACATAGGACCCCTGCTCAAAGCACTAAGAGAAGCACAAAAAGGGGACAAAAGGTTGGGGTGGACAAGAGAAATGAAAGAGGCGTTTGATGAGTTGAAACACGCCATATCCACTGCACCCGTGCTAGCCACTCCAAACTATGAGCACCAATTTTTCATTTTTTCACATTGCGACTCAGCTGTGATGAAGGCAGTACTGACTCAGAAAACAAGCATGGGCCACAAGCCAATAGCTTTCTACATCGGCCACTTGGACCCTGTAATGTTAGGTCACTTCCCTTGTGAACAGAGTATCACAGCCGCAGCATTTACGGTGGAAAAATCATCATCAATAACAATGGTGTGCCCCACCACACTATTTGTGGAACATGCACTGTTCGCAATTTTGAAAAAGCCCAAGTCCACCCTGACCACACAGAGGGCAACAGGTTATGAGATCATCCTATCCAGACCGGAGTTGACAATCATCAGATGCAGTAATGTAAACCCAGCTAGGTTCATAGCAGAGGTACTTGAGGAAGGTGATTATACCCATGATTGCACACAGGCTATTGAAATGTATTCCAGCACAAGGAAGGTTGAGGAGGATGCCCTAAAAGGGGGTGAGATAATGTACATTGATGGGTCATCAACTATTGATCAGAGTGATGGGATAAGGATAACGGGAGCAGCAGTGGTTAGAATGACGGAGGATTTGATGTATGTCCCAGTGAAGTGTGTCCAACTACCACAGCATTATTCGGCTCAGGCAGCAGAATTGGTAGCACTGATTTTGGCACTAAAAGAAAGCTTTGACAAGAGAGTGGCTATATACTGTGACAGTGCATATGTAATATCAACAGTGCACTCAGGATTAATCAAATGGCAAAGAAGGGGATTTAGAAGAGCTGATGGCACACCGGTGCAACATGCCCTTTTACTGGCTGAATTGATTGAAGTAATTAACGATCCTCAAGAAATAGCTTTGGTTAAGTGTCAGGCCCACACTAATGGAGATGACCCTATCTCGAAAGGTAATAAAACAGCAGATGCACATGCCAAACATGCTGCATATTTTGGCGAAATGTGGATCCCCCAGAATCTGAGAGAGGCAGAGGGAGGTTGATAGCAAGACAGATGTTGATGAAGGATGGGTACACCCTTCTCCCTGCAACCCAGATAATGGAGTTGCAGGCAGCTGCACCAATGGCAGAAAAGGAGCTATGGGTAAAAAGAGGGTGTACAATGTCTCCCACAGATGCACTGTGGGGTCAAAATAATACAGGAAAGGTGGTTATGCCACTGGCACTGTTGAACACAGCCTTGGCTCAGCTACATCATCCGGCACATACAGGAAAGGAAGTGATTGCAGCACAAATTAAAGAAACATGGTTCTGTCCCGAGTTAAATTCCCATGTTGCAAACTTTATCAGCAATTGTCTAACGTGCCAACAGTTTACAGCCGGTCACACGCTGCAAGTGATAAAAGGTACTATACCCCAGCCGGAAGGACCCTTCCTACACTTACATATTGACTACGTTGACATGATCAACGTATGTCAAGGACAAAGATACATGATTGTAGTGGTGTGCCCATTTTCAAGGTGGATTGAGGTAGTGTTCTGCCCAGAAGTAAATGTTACCCACAGATGATAACACCCCTGAGGCCCTATCACACCGATTTGTATACCATATAAAGGCCCAAGTATCTGAAAAGGAGATGGATACGTGTGTACCACACCACGTTTGTTTTGGCCATAGAACAATCATTTCCCCATCTCCACGAGCACTTGCCAGCTCTGAGGGATAGGTCATTGAGATTAGCGTGGGAACAGCTTTTCGCCTGGGCACTAAACGACTATCTGATAGGCAGAGCTTGACTAAAAACACGAACCAAAATAATGCATACCTTCAGAATTTTCAGGTGGGCATCTTTATCATCGCAAAGAATAAGCTGCAGGACCGCAGCAAAGGTAAGAGCAAAAATGCCAGTGAGATTAGCTACTGTAATAAAGATCATAGGCGTGTTGATTGTCACTGGTCTATTGGCTGCCTCTGTCTGGCAGAAGAACTATGCTTTAAAGGTTATGACTGCACCCAAAACTAACTTACCTCCACCCACAGCTGCAACAGGTATGATGTCAGGTGGTACAAGCAACTCTAGAGGTAAGGGACATAGAGTTAAACGCAGCACATATGGAGATGATAAGGGAATTGACACATATCTTATAGATTCAGCACACGTCTCGAACAACATGTGGTATCAGCACATGACCAAAATTGGTAAGCAGATAACTGAGGACAGCTGCTATGTGTGCTCGTTGATCCCGCACGCTATGAGCGCATCAAGAACATTTGTGGCGACCGAAGTGCCAGCAAAAACAGTGCAATGTCTGATATATTTGGCACTATTCCAAACAAAAGGACGATGCCAAGGGACGGTGGTGACACTTCAATGCAAAACAAGGGACACATATCCATACGAAAACAATTTCCTCAAAACATATTTGAGCTACCATAAAAGAAGCCTACATGCTGAAGCTTTCAGATACATGACGGATGGCCCCGACAAAGGAGAAACGAAGAAAGTAACGCTAGCATACCTGCCGTGTGATTGGTATGCAACTGAAGTTGCTGGTGAACAAGGGTGCTGGGAAAGACCGCTAATAACAATAACTGGGAAAATATATATGAACAATGAATGGGAAATAGGAGTGGTTGGAAGCAACATGATAACAAGAGAAAATATTACCACCATAAAAGAGCACAACGACAGATGTTGGACGACGTGGGATAAATATGTATCGATGCTGACGTGGATGGAGAAGGACGAAGATCCAAAAAGCATACTACCACTAACTTCACCTAAAATGTGCTATCAACACAAAGGTGATGTGGATGTGGGATACACCACCAACTGTGGAAGCACGGTAGAGATACCTGAAGGGGGTGCTGGCACAGCAGTTCTAATGGACCACTATTGGGCCTGCCGGCGATAAGGCGTACCACACATTGCCTCCATCATGGAATGGACTATGCACTATGGTACACATCAATGTGCCATCCCTGGTTGTGCCTCAGAAACATGTCAACTTCCCCAAGATGGACGAAGGGAATAAGAGGAGGAAAAGATCTGTACAATCACAAGAAGGCGATAAGAATAAGAACAATAATGTTTTGCCAAGATTGAAATGACAAAGGGAACCACTGACAGGAAACTACCTGTGGGGAAGATCGGAAACAGCCCTCACCTCAATCCCACCAGAACTCAGGCTATTCAGCAGAACAGCAATGTTCTTCTCATCCATAATACACCCAGGACTACAGGCATATGCAAATGCAAAATGGTTACAGATCACCGGATGGGAGCTGATGATGACAATACATTCGACAGTAAATGGATTCAACGCAAAAAAAGAAGAACGGAGAGCGGTAAGAATGGTAGCACTACAAAACAGGTATGTGCTAGACCTCCTCACGGCGATGGAAGGGGGAGTTTGTGCTAAAATAGGACAGTCATGTTGCACATTTATCCCTGCTAACGACGCAGACAATGGAACACTTACTGAAGAAGTCTCACAACTGGCTCTGATGCACCCGAAAATGGTGGAAGAAAGTAAAGGAGTAAAGGAAGATGCCAGCTGGTTCTCGTTCATATGGTCATGGATGCGATCATGGCTGTCAGATGGGCTGAAGCTAATAGTAGGATGTATAATATTAGCTGCAGCTGTATTGATTGTAATAAAGTTCTGGAAAGCTAGAAAAGCACGCACAACGGACGAAATGATGGAGATGGTTGGCATACACACCTTACTGCCGGCCGATGATGGCAAGCACACCGGCATGATAATACAGGAAAGAGAGAGGTTGCGCAAACAGATTCTTGACAACCACATGGATCCACCATCTGTGAAGGTGGAGAACCCAAGAAACCCAAGGCGCTAAATCGGAAGATGGGTATACTGCAAACCTGGCAGCGGCTGCGTTTACATGTATTGGTCATTTGAAGATCATGTCAACCATTATGGGCACTTGGCTGAAATAACTAAAGTATGGAGAGTGAAAGGAGAAAAGGAAAAGGTGGAGTTTGTGGTCGACAAGTCGACCAGAGGGGGACTGAAGTGGGAGAATGGGACAATACCCTCCCCCAATCTCATCCAGACCATGGCCCAGAGGATCACGACCCAGACACCCCCCACGAGACGAGTTCGTCTACTTACCAGATGACAAAATACCCTGGTTCAGAAACGTACACATAAGAGGAGTATGCCCACCAGCATGCCTGGCACCAGCCCACCCGGCTCAAGCCGACACCTGCGACATGGATGAGCTCGACTAGAACAGCAGCCGCAAGTATCCACATCGTTAGAGATGCCATAACGACATAGCCAACTGCCAAGAACACACGTGCTACCATGCACACTGGTCACTCGCACACCAACCTACACGAAGAACATACACAGTGCTATGACGTAGGTGACTGACACACCCACTGACGTGCATCATTGTTATTTTTCACATGGGCCTTTTTACAGCACCGCACAAACGCAAGACGCCTGAAGAGCTTGTGTATATGCTTGCAGACGCTTCTCTCGCCACCCACCCCTATGACGATACCATCATGTATATCTAATGCTGCTTGTGATACCCTGTCAACCCGCGACCTCCATACCATGGATTATGTACCGCCACCCATGAACTAGGCCTGAGTAGGCCGCAAGCAAGAGTCCCCAGGTTGGAGCCTAGCAATGAAAATCCTCCCAGAACAAGAGTACAAGTGCTGACTATGCAGAACAAGTCCCCGGCGAGAGCTCACAGCCAAGGCCACAATGTTGCAACCCGCCTGCCGCAAGCCCAGCACCAAGGTTATACCTGAAAAATGCCAAGCCCACAGAAACGAAATACAAATCTAATGCTCATAATTCTGCTCCAGCTACGGTCTCTCCACACGTGACCAAGCCGAACTGACAAAGTGCCAAGCTCACGAGACAAAGTCGTCAAGGTCCCACGTCTGGGACACAGGTTGCAACAACAAAGTGGCAAGATGGACACCCACAGCGATGGGAAAGACCCGCTCACAAGCCATGAGCAGACCTGTCCGTTGCCTGCACAAACACATAGTTGCACATTGTTGCTAATGACAGGTACACCGCGAGCTGGGAACGACGATGGTCTCAGGCTTGGGGGCATGCAGGAGAACCAATCAGAATCCAGGGGGGCTTATTATTGACGCCATTACCCTTAACCAATCACCAAGGGTCCCCCTGTAACAATTCTAAAGTAACAACTGCAAGGGACAACCCAAGTGTACCACCTGACCCATCCTCATCCACAAAATATTTCTTTCCATATGTTACCTATACTAACCCTACCACTTGGGGAACCAATCCAGAGTGGCGATAGGTTTTGTGCTAACTTTCCCAGGTGACACGAGTAGCGCGTCATACTGCTGTAAAAAGGGCCTGCGAGCCCCACTAAGGGTGAGAGTCTCATCGGACGCGTACAATCCGAGACCCATCCCTGCCGTTGTTATAATAAACAGCAGAACCACCTTGCTTCTTGTGTGTGTCTCATACTCCTTTTGGGTAGACGGGAGGAGTTGGGGCCTCCCCAGCCCGGAAGCCTGCGGACGGCTCTGCCGGCCCCAGGAGCACCACCCCGACAGGAGCGTGATCCTCTCTGCAAAACTGCACAAACATCTGGACACCCGTCCTGAAAATTAAAAACTAAGGGTTTGTGAACCTTTACCACTTTTAGTTCATTATTTTTGTTGCTTCGGCATCTTCCCTGGGATTCAGTTTCAAGGTCAAAGGTCTTTGTCTGATTTCTGATCCCGGTCAGCCCGCGTGACATCAGGTTTCAACGTGAGCCTCAGCCACACCAAGTTTTAAAAAAAACTATTGTCTGTGTAAATAACTTCCATTCACATTTATTGCGTTATGTGTGGATATTGAGAAAACATGGAGCAGATTGAGTTCTTGAAGGCTTCATGTGGAGAGCTGGGCAGAAAAGTATAGTCAAATTAGATTCCTGAAGTCATCTTAAAGGGTATATATGGTTATGATTACAAATATTTTAATCCTTGGGTTACTTTGGTTCACCATGCCTAGCTCCTTTATTCTTGTTCATTCAACATTCCTCTTTTGCCATGTAACAGCCCCAGGAGCGCTCTGGTTCGAGTGTTCCCATTTCCCCACTCACTGATCTCCAGCATCTCCTCTGGGCAGCTGTCATCTCCTGCCATATACACCAGCAACTGCTTAACAGGTTGCAGGTGTGAGTCTTTAGGCTCAGCTGCCTGACTACAATCAGTGCAGCATTCTGGACTTGCCTGCCCTTTACACCAGTCTATGAGCCTATTCCTTGTGTCAGTACTAGAATGGTGATTAGCGGTCATCCCAGCTTTACTTTATAATCTCACGATTGTGTAAAGATGGTACGGGTGGTCCTCCCAGGTCTTGGTTTGAATCACTATGTCATCGGTATAGGCTCTGCAAAATTCTGAGTATGGTTGTAAGATATTATCCATCATTCTCTGGAATTTTGCGGGAGCACCATGCAGAACAAATGTAAGAACCTTGAACTTTGGGAGTGGCAAAGGCAGTTTTCTTTTTGTCAGGTTCATGTAGTGAAACCTGCCAATATCATTTTGTGAGATCTATTGTGGAGAGATACACAGCATTACCCAGCCTGTCAATAAGACCGTTGATATGTGGCATTGGGTAAGCATCAAAGTCAGAGATGGCGTTCACCCTCCTAAAAACTATACGACATCTCAAACTCCCTTCGGGTTTTGCCACCAACAAGATAGGGGATGACCAGGGGCTATTAGAAGGCTTGATGATGTTGGCCTCAAGCTTGGTTTTGACATCCTGGATGATGGTATCCTTTCTAGACTCTGGTAATCGATAAGGATTCAAATGTACCGCTTTGCCTTCGGGAGTGCGGGTATGATGATAAATACCATTCACTCGTCCAGGTGCCTCTCTAAATATGTCAGTAAAATGTCTTATCAGATCATATAGGTCTTGTTTTTGCTTGTAACTAAGATCAGGTGAAATTAGAGCAGTATTATCCGTATCTTCTGTTAATAGAGAGAATTATATGATGGCATTGGACTCCGAAGGATTTTCTTTCCATTCCTTTAGCAAATTTACATGGTAGACTTGGGTTTTAAGACAACAGTCCAGTTGCGTGATTTTATAATTACACTGACCCATTTTTTGCAAAACCTTATATGTCCATACCACTAAGATATAAGCTTATTCTCAGAAGTGGGTAAGAGTACTAGCACTTTTTGACCCACGGAAAAGGACCTTAAAGAGACCTTTTTATCATAGGAGGTCTTCAGTTGTTCCTGTGCTTTACCCATGTGATTCTGTACAAAAGATCTAACAGCTGTCCTGTGTTTTTTTAAACCATGTTTTTATTAGTTGTAATATCGTCAACATTACAGAAATACTAATTGGCATTTGGTTTACATATTAAAACCTTTTACCATTCCTCACAAAATACAGAATTAAAAAGAGAAAATAACGAAAAGATGAAAAACAAAAGAGCAATTCCTAATGAGACCCACACAATAACATCAATACTTCCTATATCATACATTTCCTTAAAATTATTTAATTAGAACCAGCCCCACAATGCATTTACAATTTTATTATTAACAATAAAACCAACATAAAAAGCGATTCTGCTCCTAGATGCACCAAACAGAGTTACAAGCACTTTACAAATTCGGCTCAGATTTCCAAAAGTGTAAACATCTTTATATATAAAGTGGAATGTATATATGTGTGTGTTTGTTTGTCTGGCTATACAAATCCACACCGTTGAACCCACAAATTGTGCATGGATTCCTCTTTAGTCTGGGGCAAGATCGTAGTCTATGTTTGGATGCAAAAAAGCCACCTGTAGACACCCTCATTTACCGATGCTCACCCCGATTCACTACAATAGGTACTAGAAGGAGGCAAAATTTGAAAGAATTGTCTGAAGCAAAATGTTCGATGTGTTTGTTATTCCTTTGAAAATGTACTACTACTGTATGCAGCTTGAAAGTGTTTATTAAAGCATTTTTAAAGGGAATTCAAAAAAAGAAAATTGTTTTATCATGCCACTCCAAATATGGCAAATGGCAAGGTTACAGTTTACTTAAGTTCATTCACGAGAAGAGAGCACAATCAATCAATCTTTCTTGGACATTTTCTCAAATGTGCTGAATCCAATGAGTGACTGAAGCATGCTGCACAAAAAACAAACATCACTTGGAAAAGTTCCATCTGATGCAAAGCGAAAATCAATATCAAGAGCTTCTGAAACACAACAACAAACAGCAGCACGATTTGCCAACCAGAGCACAAGAGCAACTTTCTCCAGGGCAAATTAGATGCCAAAACAAACTGAAGCAAGACTTGCTGACATGAGGACAAAAGCAACATCCTCCAGGGCACATGAGACACCACTCAATCAGGACACGGGCAACGCTGGGTACCCCAGCTAGTCTCTTTTATAAAAAGCCACAAGGTTAAGGTTAGGGTCAGTCTTTCTCCATGCATAAATGCTAACCACTATTGCTTATCGTATCTCGAAATCTGGTCGTTAATAAATTTGCCCAAAAGTCTCGTTCTGAACTCAGTCAGTGATGTACAGAACAATACCAGATGCTTCAAGGTCTCTTTTGCATTGACCAGTTTGCACAACCTACAACGTGTATCTAACTTCTGTCCCTGCTGCACTCACTCAAGATCTCTCTAGTAAGGTAGAGGTGTTAATCTAAATCTCATTTATTGAGTGCAATAGTTACTGTCTGGGAATCCTGCTAGATATTGATGCAAGGTATTATATCTGTGCGTTCGGGGACCGTTTGCCGATACAGTTTTAAGACTGTCTTTGGTCCCGAGACCCTGCCCAGTCTCTCGACCATAATTTGTCCTTCTCCAAGGTCAAATTTGCAACCAGAATTTCTTCGGAGACGTTCAAGTCACTCTGTATTGCGCTACTAATATACCTCCATTCTATTAGGGTGGGGTCAAAGCCATTCAGTAAAGCCCCCTTTATGAGAAGCCTCTGACTGGGTTCACCTTCAGTCAGTAAAAGGATAGCACACAGATTAAAGAGAATCTTCCATATCTTTTAAAAATAATCCTCCTGTGTGCTGCCAAGTTCCTCGCATTTGAGCGCAAAACCTGTTTTCTAGAGACAACCTTGATGCTGTTGCCCAGGTGCATCTCCAGAATTAGCTTTTAGCAAGATGTCCTTGTCCAGGTACCATTTATGTTTACAATGTACCTTTCCAGATGGTGGCTGCAAGATAAGCACTCTGGTGCTGGCCGCATTTATTCTTAGAGCGTTCTCTATAATGTTCATCTGCAATGCGTGGTCCTATTAGGACCAAATCATCAGCTTATAGCAGGTTATCTAATGATTCACCGTCCATCTTAGTTGGGAAGCTTCGTACAGTCTTTAGCGTCTTACTCAGGTCAGAAATAAACAGGATTACAAAGGCTGGTGCAAGGGGACACACTTGTTTAAGGCCCTCATCAGTTGAAAGGGTTTCAGAGAGAGACCCGCCAAGGTCTAATCTTACCCTGAAAGATGTTTCAGTGTACAGGCATTTTATTGCCTCCAAGATGTCACTCGGGCACCTCCATCCTTCTAGCTTTCTGCGCAATTTCTACCTGTTGACTGTATAGCTAGGTATACGAAGGCTAGGTACAATTTGCTTCTCCTTCTAATAGCCCATATCTTCAGGATGTTTATCAAGAACCCATTTAATGAAATACCCACCCCCTTTATAAAACCTGACTGCAAAGGATCCCAATTACCAGAGTGATCAACCCACCCCAATAATGCCTTTAAAACCAAAGCTGCATATATCTTTCCTGTGGCGTCGAGAAGGGCGATAGGTCTCCAATTCCTACAATCAGACCTGTCACCCTTCTTAACGATCGACATCACAACCAAAGTCCTCCAATACTGTGGGATCAACTCAATCTTTCCTATATGCGGAAATAGCTCATCCATTCAACCAGATTCTCCTTAAGTATAACGTTTGAGATGCCACCCGGTCCCAGAGCTCAGGATTTACTGGCTTTTTTAAGAAGCTCTGCAATTTGGTCAAGTTTCACTAGAAATTACCATTCACCGCGTAGACGAGTTGATACTGCTAAACCGCACACATCACTTACTGAAAAGTGGCGGGAGAGATGTTCAACCTACAACTTGTCCGAGACAGCATTAATGGTCAGTGCTGCTCGAGTTACATGCAGAAAGTTTATCAGTTTCCACATCTCATCCATTTGTTTACGTTCTACTTTGCTAAGCATCAGTTCTGCATCATGCTGTAGTATTAGGTGTTTTTTCGATTTGAGCCAATTGCAATGTTGTTTCAACTTTTTGATCTGAGGCTCTTTAACCCCACTGGGTTATTTTTGAGTATCCTCAAATTAGCTTTCAAATTTCTCTTGGCCTTTTTCACCTTTATATCATATACATGTAAATGGGTCAATTTGAGCCCGCAACCTGGTTTACTGGTTACCAAAAAATTCACCAAATGTCTAGTGTAGTCCAGGGTCAGGTCAATTCGATGCAGAGGAACAGAATTGATTAATCGCTCTGTCAGTTCCTCTATTCTAGGTTGATTCATAATCAATGTAGTACTCCCACTCGATACTTCGAACTGCGTGGGGTAAACCTCAATTGCTTGGCACTCCTAATGTTTACATGCCAACTTCATCATAGTGTGGTCACTCTGGTTTGTATGGATTATTTCCAGCTTCAGGCATCTCTGAAGCATTTTACCTGAGATGAAAACGTAATCTAGTACACTTATTTCCCCACCATCTTTCCAAGTCGCCTGTGTGGGAATATCTCCCCGTAAATGTCAGTTCAACATGTGTATGTTCCCGTTTCTCAATTTCATACACCAAGCATGACCTCGCCTTTCAGAGAGTGTATAGGCCACTGGAATCTCTGTTAAGACATTAGATCCATCAAAACAGTGTACATTTAAGTCACCACATATTACTACAGCTGGGTCTGGCCTCATCTCAAAGGCTCTATACAACAAACCCATCACTAAGGATTGAAAGGAGTGAGAACCCTTCAGCATCACTGTTCCAATATAAATTAAACAACAACCTCCATTTATGGCCACACGAACGAACACCTTCAACTCCAAATACTAGCAATTGGATGTAGGTGGATGGATTACAAATTTCCAATTGTTAGCCCTCTCCATTTTTAACTGCTGTCAACAAACCAGACATTGGTCTCCCTTTTGGGTCTTTTCAGGCGTGATTTAAATAAACCATGAACCCATCCAAGATTGGGAGATTTCTTAGCCAGGTCTCGTGCAAATAGACCACATCATATGAATGGAACTTCAAATCCCTGTTACCAAATAAATGGGTGTGCTCTCTAGTATTCCAGGATTCCAAAGTGAAAGGTGTTCGCTTGCCGGGTTGAGGTAGTTATGCTCTTAGTTTATCAAGGATCCAGGCTTCAAACAGACAATCCCAGCTTTAATGACCATGCGACTGGGAAGACCACAATTTAGTTACCAATGTTCTGATGTATGCAGAATTGCGGACAGCTGTTGCAGAACGAAAAAAGGGGATAGCATTGTCGTCTGTTTTAGTCTTGGCGCCTCTGAGAGGTTTACCCCACCCATGCTGCTGCTCGGAGTCTGTATGGTTCCATGCATCCGTTAGCGCTGTCAAGTCAAAGCCCAATCGCAGCAGATAAGTCACCTCTTCCAGTAGAGTTTGTTTTACAAGATTGGGTGGCAGATGAATTGCAACCCCGTCCAGCCGGTGAAAGTCCAAAAAAATCAATAATTTGTATGTCCTTTGTGGATATCATATAGAATTTAGGAATATGATTCAACATTCCGAGTATGTTTTCTTGATTTAAAATTAAACCATCATTGGCTTGCAACCTTCTTTCCAGTAAAAGTCTGTTTGAGGTGCACTGGAAGTGCTTAGGCTGCGATTGGCAGGAGCTCTTGTTATTCACAATCTCATTCATATCCCCTTCTTCTGAGGGGGCTTGCTTACAAGCCCTTTTGCTTATCCTCCATATTGAAAAATGGAGGAGAAGGTGGTTCAGTTTGCCAACAGTTTTCTGGTTGGAGAGCCGACGTTGCGGGAGCGTGGTTTGATATTCTATTAAGGGGCACTACCCTAAGCGTACAAAGACTCATGCCACAACACACAGTCTCCTGCCTGTTTGAGTCTCTCTCCACCCTTGAGTTTTCCCCTTTAATCCTTTGCCTAGTAATACCATTCCCCAGCTGACAATCATTTGTTCGGCTGTGGTGCTTCTCATGCCTTGTCCTTGTCCTCAAGAGATCCCATTTTTCTTTGAGGGTGTTGGATGTTGGGAGCATAGGCAAAGACAGGTCCAAAGGGCCCAGCTCATCAAGTGAGGGAACTGTCACAAAAACCTGGACTCTTAGAGATTTTCCCACCATCGCTAATGTTCTGAGTGTGATACGACACCAGGAAATGTACCTTTAGTGGGTCCTAGACAGTCCCCGTTTTGTCAGAGACAGAATGTCTACGCCAGCTTTTGGGGGAAAGCATTTGCGCCCTCGGGCCAGGATCTTGTCTTTTGTTGACGCCATAATCTCCTCCACTTTATCAGATCCACAACTGCTTTCACTGGCTTGCGAGAACATGCGCTCAGGGCACAAACGTCTCCTAGTAACCAAGTTATAAACCTTGTTGATCTTTTCTGGAGAGTCTGGGTCTGATATTGATTACGTTGAAAGGTTCATCAATTCTTCAAATGAGTTTGATAGGGATTTCCCAGTTTGCGCAACTTCACCAATGGCCCTCACGTTGTTTGGATTTTTAAAGGTAGCTTTGGCTTTTGAAACCTTGCAAGAAGCCACCACAGTAGAATTACCCGGGAGGGTCAAATTTCTCACAAATTGACCTGCATCATTTGAACGTTGCTTGTGCACCATTTTTAGATTTTTCGGTTTTATCCCCTGGTGTAACTTTTGTGGTTTAGTTTGGTTGAGAGTCATTTTCTCTTGAGATTGTTGATCCTTTCCTTTTTGTGAGGATGGTATATTCTTTCACTGGTCGGGATACGGGTCCTCTCGCCTAGCCTCATACAGTACTTCATCGAGTTCATTGTCCTCAATAGAGGAGCAAATGAGCTGACCCTCCATGATCGAGTCACCCTCCTCCCCAGATTCCAACAAGATGATAATCTCAGGATCGAGCTGTGGTGCCTTTGCTTGGGCCTCTTGAAGCTCTGCGTGCACTTTTGAGGGTTCCTTCCGGATTAAATGCTGCAGGGGTATGACATCCTCCATCCGGGTCAATAAAGACGGTTGGGCCATCTGGGCTCTTCTTTTGTTTTTGTCCTGAATAATCGGATCCAAGATGCTTCGAAGAATGTTTGTAGTCTGCACAGAGCTTTTGTCCAGGCTATCTTGTATAGCTTATAAAAAACACTCCACAGACAACATCTTAGAGTGGATCACTGAGAGCAGGGTGGTGTGGTCTTTGAGTTGGACATTTAAGCTCTGGCAGCGCTTGGTGAAAGGGGCTAGTGTTAGTGCCAAGGCTGCCACAGTGTTGGTCAATCCCAGCTGACTTAGCACCAGGAACTGAGGGTTCTTCAACTTGCCTGTTAGTATGATGGCATCCACAATGTGTATTTAGGTCCCAAAGGGCCCCCAGGTTATATCGCACAGGGATTTCTGAGGAAATCATTGCTCTTTCATTATTATTCTTGGCAAGCCATGTTGGGGAGCAAGTCTTGCAGCAGGTAGTTGTCTTAGGCGAGGTAGTTTTTCCCCCATCCCCACACTAGTCAACCCTGTTGTGTAGACTGCAAAGTTAATTGTGGAAATGCAAGTCTTTCCCTCCTAAACACTTAAGTCCGAAGGACCTTGCACAATAGACATCTTAGTTGTTACCCAGTTGATACGAATGTCAAGGGCCATGGGTCCGCTTGTGTGAGAGGCACCAACCGGTTCTTGTTCGAGGTTAGACCTCTGGGTAGGCTGCAAAGATACCATTGCAGAGTCACTGTCTGAGAAAATTTCTAGTTTCTGATTCGTAAATGGTATGACATTGGGGAATGAGAGGGGGGAATTCCACCAATCTGGAGCTCTCCATAAAATCCTTGCTGTTAATCTCAGATCTTAAGTTCTTTTGCTCTGTCCTTTTCACCGGAGACAATGACAGATCAGAGCTCACTTCAACAGTTAGTTTGCAAAAGAACAATCTAAAGTTTTAATGCCCCCTCTCAGCCCAAAGTCAACGATTACCAAACGATTTTAGACTCCGAGACTTGACATAGAGCCTGGAAGTGCAAAGGATTCACTCGTTTTTTCCCATACGAGAAATAGTTAAGCACATGTTGCGAAGGAGGGCTTACAGCTTTTTGCATCCAACACCCTGCTTTTATCTGGTGTATTTTGCATTTTAGTTAGGGGATTTTCAGGTCTCAGCACCACTCAATTCACTTTAGATAGCCCACCCTATTTGTGAGTTACCACCATCGAGCTGGGCTCTCTCATAACTTTACCAGAAACATGTGGCACAGCCCCCTCTTCATGTGAGTCAATAAAGGGAGCAGTAGATGCAGTTATCTCAACTGTGATATCAAAAGGAGTGAGGGTTGGAGAGGGGTGATGAGGCTAGACAGTCAACAGCTGTTAGAAGTCACATCAGGTGTCTCTTCAGTTGCGTCTCTCCCAGATGTCCCAGATGGCCTCCAGTCAAACGTGAATGGGAAATTTCTAGGACCACCTGCTTATGACTCTTGGGGACAACCAATTGTGTTTTTACCACGCCCTCAGAAGTGATGTCTCCTCTATATAGAAGTCCATGCTTCAAAAAGAAAAAGGGTCCCCCTTTCTCACAACCTTCTGGCTAAGATAAAATTTGCAGAAATGCTACAGCCAATAAAGGGTCAAACCTTTGGGCAAAGGTTAAGTCTGGAGGTGTCTTGTGTTCTTCTGTAGTTTTCCTGGGTTCGGGGTTGGGAGGAGTGGGCAACAGATGCTTCATCTGCCCCTACAAGACCTGGAGTACCCCTATCTGTTCTTTTCATTCCCGGTTCCTCCTTAACCCCAGGCAATAGTGTTTTCTCGAGTACCCCTTGACCACCCAGGTGACCCTCCCCCGCATTTCCACCCCCAGGGCCAGGATCCAAGTGTGATGGCCTTCCCATGCCACTTGAAAAGAGGATCCAAGGGGAGTAGGTGTAAGGACACCCTCAGGTTTCTCAGAGTTGCTGATAGGACACTTGTTCAGTGGAGATTTGTCTAGCACTTGGCACCAGATTGCCCTTGTGGGTGGGAATAGACTGATCTGCAAATGCATATTTCTTGGCTTTGAAAGGTACAGTGATGGTTGTAGACCATTCTGGGTGTGACGCATCAGGTTATTTGAGCCACGTTTGTTCTGAGTACAGCTGTCCTCACATTTTTGTAGTATATACATGAACCTGCTGAATACTTGTTTATTTCCCCATTAATGTTGTTCTACTCCCTGTGGCCAAATGAGCAGTTTTACACATCTTGTTGCTACTTTGACTTCCGTTTTGTTCATAGACATGAAAAAACAAAAAGACAGAAGACGTGTGTCTGTCTTCTTGCTCAACTAGTTAGAACTTTTGAAAAGATCTACTAGCTTCCTAATAGAATTCTAGGACTTCCTCTTTCAAAAACATAATTGAACCTATGTCAGAACTACACCCCTGCTTCATCATTGTATGGGCAGGATTGTCTACTTGCCTTCATCTAGAGCCATGGCCATCATTCATTGTGCTCATTCTGTTGAGTATTCACCCGTCCATGGCTAGATGTGCAACCCTACCATCTCTGCCCAGAGTACAGTGGCAACGCTCCTCTGTCTCCATGTCTAGGCTGGCCCATAAACACTCATGGTTCCTTGGCTAGAGTGGACCTTGAGAACCTGTGTTGCATGCCACGACCCAACATCAAGGAGCAGCTCCTTACTAACACTTAGGTCCACATACCCTCCACTCTACATGAACATGGGTGGTCTATTCACCACCGTTTCCTCCCCTGGTTGCTTGTAGGGCCCTTGCTGACAAATTGCACACCTCCCCCCTCCCCTGTTAATTCACCATTCCCTTTTTTTCTAAGCTCTCCTCACCATGTTCCCCTTATGATTGTAAAGTGTTCAATTGCTTCTCGGAGCTAGGCCTGCACTCAATAAATACCACAATAATAAGAAGAAGGGTCATGTTATTCCGGGTACTCTGATTGGGCTCCACGCTTTCCACTCCATCACAGCCTAAACTGCATATTCCCCAAACTATCCATTGTTTTGAAATGCTACTGCATTAAGATCATTTATTTGTTTTTACCTCTTGTCTACTAGCACTCCTGAATTAATGCCTTGGTTTAACTTGAGTTTGGTTAGAATAGGATTGTTGGGGGTAGTAAATGTGTTGCTCCTAACTAACTGTGCTAAAAACTCACCATTCTGCATAACCTCAAACTCTGAACTAAACACAAACACACCTCTACTACACCGCAAATGCACGCACTTCATCCAACATGAATCCATACCATACGCAATCATACCTCAACACCACATGACTGCTACCAACTGAAAATGCACTCATGCTCAGAGACAAACGGAAGCTGCCAACAGCACATTAAAGCTTGCTCGCTCTTCCCCCTCTTGATCCCACTAACATACCCCAAAACCCTCCTTCCATTGCAGATACGCCAGAGCACCAAGATACCACGTAAGTGGCAAGAGTGTGTGGTACAAAACCCATTAACATGTTGCTTTCTTTTCCCCCACAAACCCCTTGTATTGCATTTTTTAAGTTCCTTATTTTATGGCAACTGGCAAATGCAATGACATTTAGCACCTACACCTTTGCCCTGGTGGTACGCCAAGACATACATCAACAATGAAGTTATTCCAGGGAACAACAAACCCAAGATTCCGCAATATAACGGCAAGCTAACACTACCAGCCCACCCATGAATCGAAAGAAAGCTCAGCAACACAACGAGGTCGACACAACATGGGGAAAGATAAACCCAGGAAAACCTCCACACAAAAGGAGGATAGAACAATACGCCACTACAACCTGACAATATGGAAGATGACATCTCCCTCAGGGACGTGAGGAGTGCCATTGCCAGCTCCAGATCATCAATGGAGAAGAAGATGGACAGTATTGGTGCTGACGTATTCCTACTGAGACACGACCTCCAAAAGCTAACCTCACACACTGGTGAGGCTGAAGCACGCATCTCACAAGCTGAAGACAACCTATGAAGAGTCAACCGAAACATGTCCGGCATGCTAGACCGCATTAAAATCCGGGAAGCAAGAGTGGATGAGAGTGAAGGAAGATCCAGGCGCAACAACATCCGCATACTCGGCCTCCCCGAGAAGGCAGAAGGAGCAACCATGGAACTATTCCTTGAGGAGTGGCTCATGGACACATATGATGCAAAATCCTTTTCAAAATTCTTCTCCATGGAGCGGGTACACCGTATTCCAACAGGCAAGTTCACACCAGGAGCGCCACCGTGCACAGTCATCGCAAGATTCCTAAACTATAGGGACAGAGATGCCGTACTACAGATGTCAAGATCGAAGGGGTCCATCACCTACAATGGATCTAAAATCGCTTTCTTCCCTTACTTCACCAGAGAGGTGCAAAAAGCGCGCCAATCCTTTGATCCACTCAAAAAACGGCTGCAGACCATGTGAACAAAATATGGCCTAATCTTCCCGCCCAACTCAAATTTTCCACAATGGTGCAACAGTACATTTCACAGAACCGAAAGAAGCATGGAACTGGGCCGAAAGTCACATAGAAGGCGATTGGAGCACCAGAAAGAAAACAGGGTGCGACCGCAACAGACCGCACCCAGAGAGACCATCAGACCCCAACAACAACAAGACGTAATACCGCCACAAGGAAACGAATAATAACGAACAGCAACAATCGAAAATAACACAATCGCTGTAAACTGAAACATAACGGAGCCCCTGCTCCAAATGAAAGCATGCATCACAAGGCGCAAGATGGCTTGCGGCCAAACTAGAGCCGCCCCCCGACGAGGAAGTTACCACACAGTAGCAAGCAAGAGTACTAAGCTCCCTAGCTTCAGTGTATACACACAAACTGTGAAGCTGAAATAGTACAGAGCTGATCTATGATTGAAAGTTTATGTTTTAGAGTAAGCAGGTTGCCAATTTGACAGCTGCTAAATGTTGTTCGGGCATCAGATACTTCATGTTGTGTGGAGTGTAGAGTGGGGGGTAGGTTGGGTTTTCTTTCTTAGTTCTGTTATGTAAGGGTTCACTGAGCAAGGCACAATTAACACACACTTTGGGTCAGAGTCTGGCTCCCACCGTAGGGATGCAATACCATGTAGCAGGATACATACAACACATACCCATCCCCCAGCTGGAATGACAGGACCCCCCAATAGAACCAATACCAAATCCATTAGGATTATGACATGGAATGTGAACGGTTTAGGCAGTAGCATTGAGAGGCGCCTAGTACTACTACTACTAAACCGGTACACACCAGATGCAGCGTTCCTGACTGAAACGCACTTAGCAGGCACGAACTGCAACTTATTCAAAAGAACCAACTACCGCATGGCATTACATTCTGGTTTCTCTATGGGATCCCGTGGAGTACTCATCCTAATACACAAATGGCTACCATTTAACCGAATGTCCGTCACACAAGACACAAGGGGTAGATTCGTACATATTACCGGGACTCTGTGAGAACGACCCACATCCATGTTGGCTATCTACGTGCTGCCAACCCTGCTTACCTCCTTAATTAACGACATAACACCCATAATCACTGTAGACCATTTGAACCTGATAATAGGGGGAGACTTCAGTGAGGTCATGAATCTAGAACTCGATCGCACACATATTCGCACAAGGAACCCCTCCACACGTACCAAACTAGCTACATTTACTGATGCTAGTGACTTGAAGGATGTGTGGAGACACTTACGCCCTGATGGAAGAGAATATTCATTCCACTCTGGAGCGCATGCCTCCATATCGAGGCTAGACTAGTTCTTTCTCCCAGCGATCGAGTTGCACCTAGCAAGCGTTTACAGCTACTTCCCAGAGGCATCTCAGATCACTCCCCTCTCATGCTAGAACTTACCACCAACAGGCCCGCCCCTCTGCCCACCTGGTGGCTAAACAATTATTATTTGGGTTTCCCTGAACTAGTGGAGCATGTCCAGAAAGCTACGGAATTATATTTTGAACTAAATACAGCCTCAGTGGAAAACCTGACAGTGCTATGGGAGGCATATAAACCGGTACTAAGAGGGGAACTAATTTCCTGGATCACTGCCCACAGGAGAAAACAGAATCACTCAGGGAAGCCAAAGCACAAGTACAAAGAGCAGAGGCAGCCCAACTATCCCTAAACCAACCAGCATTACAGCTGGCACACAAACAGCTATAGAATATTGCCGTAGATAGCGGCAAGCAGGCACACCCAGCAATGCGAGCCAGGGTGTATGAAACCGGAGACAAAGCGGGCAAAATGCTGGCATGGCTAGAGAGGAGGGATGAGGGTCTCAGACATGTTAGGGCAATCAGGATACAAGACGACGCACCAATAATAGCAGATCAGGACATAGCGGAAGGATTCGCAACCTATTATGCTGAGCTCTATAAAACACCAACCTCCCATATAGACACTTCAATCCTAACAGGAATCACCCTTCCTACTCTTAAACCCGACCAGATATCTCTGCTAGAAAACGATATCACAGAAGATGAACTAACCACAGCCATAGCCGACCTCCAATCCGGGAAAACTCCGGAACCGAATGGCTTCCCAGTAGAAGTGTGGAAGAAAATAGGCCCAAACGCGATAACGCCACACCTAATAAGGATCTACGAAGCCTAACGCAGAGAGGGATGTCTACCTCTGGATCTTAGGAAAGCCACTATAGTAGTATTGCCCAAGGCAGACAAACCTCCAGACAGATGTAGTTCTTACAGACCCATCTCTCTCATTAATACTGAAACAGAAATCCTGGCAAAAACACTAGCTAACCGACTACAGCAGATCATACCCTCCTTGATCCACCCGGATCAATGTGGATTCATGCCGCAAAGATCCACGCGTATGAATATACACAGGTTACACACAGCATTGGAGAAAGCGACCACTATTTAGGGCCCATTAGCTTTACTGGCAGTGGACTTTGAAAAAGCATTTGATTCAGTCAACTGGGAAGCTATCTGGGAAATTATGTAGAGAATGGGTTTTGGGCCGCAATTTATGAGCTGGGGTAATCTACTGTATAAATCAACGGTAGCAGTAACAAAAGTGAACGGCTATGTATTTAACCCCTTTGAATTAGGAAAAGGGACAAGACAGGGATGCCCACTGTCAGCTATGATCTTTGCGATAGCGATTGAACCCCTTGCGATAGTGTAAAGAGACACAGGGACATGGAACGGCTTCTGCTGGTCAGAAAACTGAGCATAAAGTATCCCTATACGCAGACGACATGCTCATATACTTAAAAGATCCAATAAGATCCTGCCCCATAACTAATGTGTTGGAGAGATACAGCTCGTTCAGCGGCCTACGCGTTAATTGGGCCAAATCCATTCTGTTCCCATTAGGACAGGAAGAAGAAACAATACCAGCCCCTAACAAGTAGAGAGGGAACAATTCAGATTCCTGGGTATACAAATCACGAACAACAAACTACTACATCCCTAAGAACATAACCCCAGTAATGACAAAATATGCGGAAGATGTCCGACACTGGTCAACCCTTCCATTAACACTATTAGGCAGAGTGGCACTCTTCAAAATGATGGCCCTCCCCCGTTTCCTATATATATTACAAAATGCCCCGTTACATATCCCACCAAATGAGTTCAGGAAAATAGATCAAACACTCCAGAAGCTGCTATGGAATGACGGCCACCCACGCATGGCGCTCGCTACTCTCCAGAGGTCCATATGGGAGGGTGGAATCGGGCTTCCCCAACTGCAGACGTACTACTGGGCTAGCCAAATGCCAGTCGTGAATGATAAACTACATAGAGATACTTATGCGCCACATAACAGACCACCAGAGACAGACACTCCCGAGAAACCCATCATGAAATACCTCTACAAGAGGAAAACCCGAATGACCACTCCCACCATGCAATCACACACAACCCTGATCTGGGCAGACACACAAATTCGTGGGATGGGAAAACAAGCTGACCCAAGCACAGCGACTATGGAACAACAAGAACCTCCCAGAAGTGTACACACTTCCCAAATGGCCGAATTGGTCACGGCATGGGACACTGACGATAGGCGACGTTGTGAAAGAAGGCAATATAATTCCATTCGCGGAACTGACTCTCCGCCTCAATGTCCCGCAGACAGAACGATACCATTACACCCAGCTGCATCACGCACTACAGGTCAGCCTCCCCGATATGAACTCCCTGCCGGAATACACCCCAATAGAACAAAACCTATTCCCAGAACGAATCACCCACAAAATAACATTGACGTTGTACAGTGCCATAACCTCCTTCGGCGCAACAGAACTGTCAGGGCTACAGGCCAAATGGGAAACTGGCGTGGGTACCGTGCTACCAGAGGAATGGGTCTCTACACTGATGTTTCCCAGGGAAGTGGCTATATCGTCAAGACTTAGACTGATTCAACTAAATATATTGCACAGGGTATACTACTCCAGGGTAGCCCTCTATTAATGGGGAAGGATAAATGATCCAGCCTGTCTGCGGTGTAGAACTGAGGAGGGTACCTTCTTCCACATCCTGTGGGATTGCACCCACATTCAACAATTCTGGGAGGCATGTTGCAATGAATTATCGACAGTCATGGGCAAAACGATTCCTAGAGACCCAAAACTACTCCTGCTGAGGATGGAGGATGAAATTGAGCTGTCAAGATATGAAAAGCTGTTTCTGTTCACCACCATCGCAATAATTAAAAGGAACATTGCAAAACAATGGGGGTCGGAAGTGACACCGAGTTATGATCAATGGGTGACAGATGTGGACATTTGTGTTGCAATGGAGTGCGGGGTATACACGGCCAGAGGATGCCTGGCAAAGGCGCAAAAAGTATGTCAAAGTTGGGAAGACGTCCACTGAAATACAACTCGGAATAGTTGATTGAAGGGAAATGTTGGGACTTATCTTGGCGACTCTTGTGTGCTCATAATAGGGGTATGGAGTATGATTTTTGTAACATGTAGATTCACTCTCAACTATTTGCATGTACTGGGGGAAACAGACAATGACCTTTTCATTTGTAGTGTGCTTGTACTTGTTCGTTTGTCTTAAAAATCAATAAAATGTGTTATAAAAAAAACAATTAAGTTATTGCTTTTGAACTACTGTACTGGTCGTCATTCCTGGATCTCCCACTGGTTGGGCTTTTCCTGTGGATGGGCCCATTTTTGTATAAGGGTATTTGGGTCGACAATGCAACAAAGGTCAGGGTGTGACCGCTTATTGGTGCGCTTAGGCCCTGGTAATACATGGTGTGGCGTGCTGCGTCACCAGTATGAAGAGGTTCAACCCTTGGCCTCATGTGTTGTATATAGGTGGCTGGTTATACTGGTGAGTCACACTTGCCCTCAAATATTAACAACAAATTGTTGATATGTGTTAGAGATGCATCTGTACAATTATCAGATTCCACAACAGCAAATTTATTCTGATCCAAATATCTTCGGATTACAGCCAACACGTGTTTCGACACAAGGTCTTTTTCAAGGCATTTTTTTGCACATTATTATGACAAGAAATATCAATGTTCATTCACATTAAAAGAAATTGAAATTCATGTTTCTTTGCTTTTACTGTGCCACTTGACTTGCACAGGTCAGTAGCCACTTGCCCCAACAACCTGCACATTATCTATTGGGTCTTGTGCTCCGGGGAACGTTCACATTCCTAGTTTTGTTTCCTCATGTCGGTTGTAGGCAGCGATCGAAGTGAGTGTGAATGGTCGGGAGCGGAGATCCACCACCATTTCTCCATTCCTGAACTGTTCTTTGTGAAGTTAAAGCACACTTCTCAACGTCCCCACCCCCAATAGCAGTTACAGCTAAACTGAAAGCTGTTCAAACTCAATTGGCTGTCAACCAGCATGGCTGAAACCCATGTGTTGCAGGTTGCTCTCCTCCTGCCTACCATGTCCTCCGCTGGGGTCACAGTTCCACTACTTCTTTTGGTACACTTCTACCACTGGTCATAGGATCAGGCTAGAGATTTTGGGCGGTGTCCAGTGGGTGTCTGCTGTGTGCATATGCGATTCACTCTTTTTATTGTTACGTATACATCCAATCTATATTTTACAAAGGGGCATTTGTTTTAATGTGTGTTGATGGCTCTACAATATCATCCCACTCCTACAAGGGCCTAGACACTGTCTTTTCTATGAAGGGGCCACCTCCTCATGATGGGCTCCTGGAACATCAGGCCTCAAAACTTTAGACAGCAACAAGAAAGTTATATTGCATCTGGTAAGGAAGGCAGCTGATGCGGTCTATCCATAGGACAGGGTTGTCCAACACCAGACTTCAAAGGCTGGATCCATGTCAGGTTTTCAGGATACCCCTCATTAATATTCATGGAATAAATTTGCATACAATGATTCTAAGTGTATGCAAATTTTTCCTCCTAAATATTACTGGAGAATATCCTGAAAACCTGTCAGGATTCTGGCCCTCAAGGCCCAGAGTTGGACAACCCTGCCATAGGAAACTCAACAAAAAAAAAGGAATATATTGTGAATGAGGAATTTAACTATTAATATCAAGCTGCTTCCACTCAAAATCAAGAGGTGCTACCATGCGGTTTCATAAAAAGCTACAGTATTCGGCACGTGCCATTTTTACTGCTACAGAAGGGAGAGTTGTAATGATAGCCATTGCACGATGGGATATCCCAATTATGTTAGGTAATGCAAATCCCCCCCTCCCCTCTATTGAAGGATGGGTCACTTAATTCCCTGCGAGGGAGTTTAGAGAAACCTAATTGATGGTTGTGTTCTTTGGAGGAGGCTCAATTTAATTTACTTTAAGACCCCACCATACGCAAATCAAAAGGCTTTCTAAAGGTTCTAACACATTTTTCGATTTGCATTCCTTACCTGAAACAGGGAAATGTCTTGCGGCGGGCACCATCCCTCGGCAACTCTGCCATGGTTGCGCGTAAGATATGGACTCATGAAGGCACATATTTACTTGCACTTGGGGGTGGTGTAATCGCCCTCCATCTCCGTCGTTTGTGTTCATCCTCTTATTTTGGGAACCGCAAAACTGTGCTGAGGTGCGATTCAGAAATGCCAACCAAAGATCATAAACCGAGGGTCTTCCCGGTCTACGGACCAGCGATCCAGACCTCGTCACCGTGGCTGGCAAAAACACAAGATTAAAAAAGAAAACAAGAGGCAGGAGTGTGTGCAGTGCAGTAAGGGAACAAGGACAGCGATATCTCCAGCATATGCATGGCGGTATTCCCTAAATAGAGGAATTGCCGAACGGAAGCCATTCTTCCATTCCGCAATGTAGTCGTATAGGACTTCAGAATGGGGGCTTGGCAGAGCTCAATCAAGTGGAAATCCCACAGTTACCACCAGTGGCAAATCTGACTCTATTTGGAGGAATGACAACCTCTGGACCGTCAGTTCCTTAATGAGGCCCTATGTATTTACCAGTTGTAATGTCGGTGGGAAGAGGGGGAGACTGAGATTCGCTGTTCCACCGGCAGATGCAGAGTAACCATGGAGAATCCATAGAGAGGCCGATTGGCGGATGTCAGACATGAGGATTAGGAGAGAACCCATGCTGTACCAAATCAGACTACAGGGATGTTGGGAGCAGGAGATCAGAAAAAAAGAGGGTGATATGTGAACCAACAGGCACAAGTGAATCGATGCATTGTGCACCCCACCAGGGGTGTGTCGTGAGAGACTTGGAGCAGGTAATGGCCAGAAACGGGGAAGAAGGGGGACTCCATGGATTGACGGCAGAGACTAGAGAGAGAGAGAACCAACTGGAGACCTGGGATCCGGAGGTGGAAAATGTGTCTGCACCACCAACAAGATCTGTTGGAAGATAGAGAATGAGTAGCCAAGGAATATGAAGGAGGCCCACTGTTGAGGCACGTTGAATGCTGAAACTTTAAGCACAAGTTGCTAGAAAGCATTGTGACATCTACACTGAGACAAGACCTGCTGGAATTTAGTGTCTGTACATCTGGAGGGAACTGTGAAGGAGAAAGATCTTGAAGCATTGGAAAGCATTCTGGAGTCTAGAGTCTGAACTCCTGAAGCACCTTGAAAAGGACATTGAAGAGACGCCACAGATGCTTTATATAGGAGTTAGAACTTCAAGCATCTTCAGAGAAAGACATTGAAGAAACAATGCATGCTGGAACTGGGAGTCTGAACTCCCAATAGATCTTAAAAAAGACACTGAAGGACAACAAAACATTCAGTGCTAGAGAGTCAACACTCTCGCGAAAAAGGACCAGTGACACCTTAATATTCAACAAAAAGGGTCAAACCTAACAAACCACTGCAAGCTTAAAATTAAAATAGTTCTGTTTCACACCACATGTTCTTTACGTCGAGGCTCAAAACGCTCTATACAGTCTCTTGTAACACCTGATCTTCTAAATGCGGATATGAAAGGTCTTGATGAAAAATTCTTAATCTGATTGGACAGAATAATTTGCTCCATAATTAATGAGATCATAGCAAGTTTTGTCAAAGGTAATCATGGATATGGCAGGATAAAGAGAAGGTTAGTGTATTACCCTATCTTTGACTTGTGTGTGGTTGTTCGCGTACAGTCTGAAAGGTCATTAACCTGTATCTGCTGGAAATCGTCACTTTTCAATTTTACAAAGTTTGATGTTGGCCTGAAGGTTGACTTTCAAAATGGTGCAGACTCATTTGGCCCCGTTTGAAAAGTTTAAGATTGGTAGGGAACTAGACAGGATTGCCCTTTGCTGTTACCTCACCGTAAAAGCCCTCATTATAGCCATGCATCAATAGGCGGACATCCCATCATTGCCATTCTAAGGCATTATGCGCATTATGCCCAGGTACATACAAAGATGATGCTAAGGGGAAAGACCAATGCCTACTACATGCCATTAGCAGGGTGTCTCTTTCCCCGGCACAACAGAGTGAAATGTATAGAAAACATTTTACATGTTTATTATGGGAGAACCTCTGAACCCGCTTTCTGCCCTGCTAAGGAGGGGCTTCAAAATAAATGAAAGAACTTCCAAGCATTTGCCTTATAGTCTCGCCATACTTGGGTGTGTGGAAAGTGTCAGAGGTCGGGTGAGATATACATATGACTGGGCAACGAGGAAACTTGGATCTTGTAGGACCAGATAAATGACAAACCCACTTCTGGGCAATTCAGGGTTCTCCTGGCCAGGGTGGAAAGTCCAGCTCTTCGCCCTCAAGTCTCTGTGCACTCAATTTTCCGGGGAAAGCTTCCTAGATGTGGCATTTCTGTGTGTCTATTAGAGAGGAGCCCTCTATAACCAAGACATGCCAGTTTCTATGCTCCTCCAAGGATATTCTGGGTCACGTCCATCAGGTGCAGGTAGAATTGGAACTTCTGGAGAGCAAAGTAGATTGAGTCAGCAGGGGTATAACCTTTCTCTAGGTTCCCAGGCCCCTCCCTCTGCTCCAGGTATATTTTAACTCCAACTGGCATTTAGCATCCTCACCACTGTGACCTTTCAACCTGGGTCTCATGCCACATTCCTTCCTCTTCTCACTGTCTCTCTGGCCTCCACCTCCATAACACTGACCTCTTTTTGCGACTTCCTCTGTCCACTACTCCCCTCTACACACTGCTCTGGATTCTCTCATTCTTGCCCACCTGTGGTCTACATCTCTTTAAGCTTTTCAAAACCACCTCTTATTTCCCCCTCCTCTGTCTTTCTTCATCCTCCTTCAAATGTAACATCCAACACCTTCTAGTCTTGCCACAAACCTCCTGCTGCCACCCCCTCAGGCACACTACTTCATCTTCCTCCAGATGTAACCTCCTCTGCAACCTTCTCACCACTAACTCATGTTACCACCTACTCCTCCAGTCCTCTGGGTCTTCCTCCTCCAGATGAAACCTCCGCTGACACCCGCACACCACAACCTTCTGGCTAGTTCTCCTTTCCCTTCAGCAAACTCTTCCATGCCATCCTTTCCATGAATTTGGAACTTCTTGCACAGCCACAAACAGCTTACTCCAACAACCCAAAATTTGGGTCTGGGATAAGCAAGGAATCCCCTCCCATGGGTGAGAATAGGATTATGGGTTCGCAGCTGTGACTTGATCAGGTCAGGTTTCTTTCCTCCTCACAAATCAGAATGAGGCTAGAGGGGCCTGCCTAAAGTTGTGTCTACAAGGGTAGCCATTGGATTCTCCCAGTCTACCATGTTGGTCAGGGAGAAGGCATAAGCAGGCTGTTTGAGTGCTGGGCATAGGGAACTGAGTCCCCAAAATGTCACGAGTGCCCCCTAGGCTGGCTTTGAATTTTCCAAAGGTTCCTTATACCAGCCGCGTGCTCGTGGGCGTCTAGACTTTGCGGATGGGTCACAGTTTATGCGGGTGGCTTCCTGGCCTGTGCAAGTTCAGAGACATATGAGCACGTCGTTGACAGTGGTGTAGCACAGCACTTGGGGCAAGGGAGGCCCTGCGATCCATGCTGAGGGCCATTTCCCGCCAGCTCAGCAACAAATCATGGGTTGCGCCACACTCTAGATGACCATGCTTGCGCAATACGCGCAAACGTGCTGCTGAAGGGGTATGCCGTATACTGCACTGAAAGATATTTATATGTGTTTTAATGCATTATACAACACACTCTGATAATAATTGGCCAAAAATTCTGAGCGTTTGCAATTGTTTTGTTGGCTAACACCAATCCAAAAATCCAATACATACAAGTCACCAACAGTGCACAGGAACAGTAATGCTATAATTAATGTAATGCTTTGGTATTTAAAATCCCATGCCACATTGTAAACAAACATGTCTAACTGGCTGCAAAATAAAGACTAGTCGACATGTAATAAAATATTACAGTAAAGCATGCCAGGCCACATTTAGACATACCTAGACTGGTTGGACCAAAATGCCAGTTGAAGCAATAACACTTACCATGGTTGTTTTATCACAGAAGCCCAGTTAAATGTACAATGCCACAGTAAGAATCGGCTAGACTGGCAGGCCAAAATGCCAGTCTAGGCAGGTAATTACACTTAGCAAGGTAGTTTATCAGAGATGCCCAGTTAAAAAAAAAAAACATGCCAAACTAAGAAATGACTAGACTTGCTGCACCAAAATGCCTCTCTAGCCAGTAATACCACATATCAGGCCAGCTTAGCCTGGACATGGGTGATCATTACGATTTATTGCACAATCCCCGCCCCTCCTCAATCCCCCCCGACACATCCGCTCTCCCTCTCATCCCCTGCACCAACCCCCAAAACCAGCACCTCGTCCCAGAATTACCTCTATGTCCCTCTTCCTTATCCTAGTGCTTACGTATGAGGCACCTTACCACGTAGGTAAGTACTGGGAGGAAGAAGAGTGGGACTATGAGTAATGAATACTACAGGTAACTAAGCCAGTCATTACCTCCATGTCCCGCTACCTCATCCCAGTACTTGTGTGTGAGGCAAAGTACTGGGACGAGGAAGAATAAGACTATGAGTAATGAAGATTAGCAATAAGTGATCATGGCATTAAACACAAGCAGCAGCACAACACCATTAATCTGACTGGGTTTCAGCCCTTTGCCCCTGCACCCCTGACATTTTCGGCTATGTTGAATCGACCTGGCTGACCAACAGAGCCGTTGCCGAACAGAACAGGACACAGGTGTTAAAGGGCGCCTGTGTTTCACTATTAACAAAGGCCCAGCAATTACTAATGTAAAGCACTTAACTGTTAGTACCTGCGTTTAAATGCATCATTTTTTAGCCAATTTAAATCGTGATGTAGGTTTAGTACTTGCATGCCAGGGGAGTGATCTGAAGGGTAGAGAGGGGACAGGAGACAGCTCATTCTCACAGCAGTACATAAGTCGGTGCTTTCAGACTTAAAGGAGAGAGTTAAATGTTTGTAACATTTAAGCTGCACTAGAATAGTCTCATTAGAATGCGTTAGATGCCCCCACACAAATACGTTTTCCTGCCCCTCCCCCACCGACCGTGAAGTTGGCTCCTCTCGCAACATTTGAAGGTTTAGCCACACACACACTACAATATATATATATATATATATATATATATATATATATATATATATATATACACACACACATATACATATACATATACATACAAATACATGCACACACATTTGAAGAAAATACATTTTCTTATCTTTAATCCGTTGGTCTAGGGAACGAAGCTCCAGCTCCCTGCAGCAGAAACGCTTGTTCCCGTCATCTGCAGAGGATCTGGAGACCTCCATGGGGTGGAGGGGAGCCCTATTACTTCAAAAATAAATGTTTTCTTGTTGAACTCATTGAGTTCATAAATAAATTATTTCCATTAAAGAGTCGAACGGTAACAGAAATAATGTCTTTATGAAGGCAGAGTGACATCAAAAAGCAACAGTTTCATTTTGAAGTCATAGGGCTCCCCGCTCCATGACATGGCTTCATGGGGTGGTGGGAGCTCTCGGACTTCATGAAGAAATAATTTCTTTTTGTAGTCACTACGCCAGTGGTCAGTGAGGACATGCTGCTCTGCAAGTGTCATGAGCAAACGTCCAGCCCTATGTAGGTCCGGAACCTTCGTAGATTCTTGCAGACGCGGTTGGACCGGTCTGGCAGGATTTAATGCCGCTGTCTGCTGCCTCGTGGATGGACAGAGTGCCCCGGAGAACCTCCCCATTCCTCCCTCTGACCTATCACCCACGGGCTTGGGGAGGCCTCCAGTCCAAGGCTACTCTCCTACCTGTATACAAAGGCAGGAACGTGACTGTCACTGATGTTTGACAATGGGCAGGTTGGCTGGACATTGAAAACCAACTCTTATCCCACTGCCAACCAGCACCTTGCTCTCAATGCATTAAGTTGCCGGTACTATGAGGTAAATTATGCAGGAACAAGGAGTACAAAATAAACAAGTTTATTCCTTAGGCACCCCATATTCACAGTTCCAATTTCGACAGCATACTTAACCCATATTTAAAGACCAACAGATTACTAAACTGCCAGCGTGTAACAGGTCAACATCCTGATGACATGTCATCATTCCTAAACACATTGGCATAAACATCATATAGAAAACACAACATCCCCTTCCACTCCCCACCAAAAAATACTCAGTCAACAAACTTTGGGTTTTGCACTCAACCTTCCCAAAGCACTGTACAATTTTGTATCAAAGTGTACAAAAAATATGGAACAACGAAGGAGGAGGATAAGAAGGCCTAATAAAGAGTTCAAGGATCAGAACGATGGGATAGATGTTGAATTTTAAGGCGGGAGCGGAAAACGTCCAAAGTAGTAGATGAGCGAATAAGTAGTGAGGTCCAGTATTTACGAGCAAGCAGAGAAGGAAACAGAAACAAGTTTGAGCGTAAGAATGCCTAGGAGCAGAAACAAGGTGTACAGTTTGAGTACAAAGAGCGAGGGCTAGAAAGAGATCAGCGAACGGGTAAGCCAAGGGCGAGATCATGGATACACTTCAATTATGCAGAGACAATGAAATAGAAGATGAGAATCAAAAGGTAGAAGGGAGATCGAGAGTAGGAGCGATAACAGATCAAAGGGAAGAGAAAAGAGAAAAACAGAATTAAAGGCAGAAAAAGGAAGGATAATGTGAGATTCATTGAGTCGGATTATAAGTGCAGAGCAGTAGACACTACAGGAGAATAGAGGATAAAACAGATGTTTAGTCACAAGGATGGAAAGAAAAGGGAAAGCTCTACTCGAGGAGCCAGGGAAGAAAGAATGGGGTCAAGGGGAGAAGCCGTAATGTGAGTGTGTGTCAAGAATGAAACATTGTAACAATGAGATAGAAGGCAAAAGAAAGAGCCAAGAAGGAGGGGGCGAGGGGGACAATCAGCATGCGGGGAAGAGACGGGAAAGGAAAAACACAAAGTAGAGATCTTTGAAGTTAAATAGTTGGTAAAGTCAGAGGAAGAATGGGTGGAGGCTAGAGAGGGATCGGAGGAGGTGAAGAAAGAATACAATTAGGTTTCTGGAACAGACAGCAATGAGAAAATCAGTATTACTCATAGTAACTTCTTTCTGAATCGAATAGCCAGCCATCACCGAGCTTAATTTAGGAGTACATCTGATTTACACAAAGCAACTTCTTAGTAAATCGGCCCCACTGCTGATAAAAGGAAGAGTGATTAGGAACAGAAATAGGCAACAGCAGTAGTCGGGATTATCAGACTTGATTTCAGTGCAGAGTTTGTAAACCTTTCAGTAAACAATTTGGCAATAGAGTAGAGCCTTCATAGCCCCATTGAGTACTTTGTATATTGTCCTGTTGCATTACAGAGATGGATTCCTGATCTACTCCGGTTGCATTCACCTTCCAAACCACATTGTTTCAACCTCACTCTACGCAGTTCTAGAAAACAGACGCAAATTAGCAGAAATCCGTCAGATATTCCTCATAGCCCATGTGACACCTGCACATGGTATCCGCATATTTCCATGTTGTACGTTTCCTTAGTAGTAGTAGATTAAATCTAACAAGTAGCAATCCTCTTCTGCAGGTAGGTGAGACTAGCCTAGGGATAGCTCCTTGCTTGCCATGCCGATATTTCCAAGTATTGATCTAATTGGATACACAGACTTACAGAGGAAAGAATAGCATACTAGAAAATAAATAAGGATATAAAATCGTGTACTAACGCATAAAATTGGGCAAACAGCATGATTAAACCACTGATGAATCAGGAAAAGAATATGTCTATATAGCCATGAAGAAGCTCACTAGTCGCCACGAGATTGAAAGTGGATGCTAAGCGAAACACGTTTCGGCTACTGGAGAAAACATTTGTTAGCACCAACACCGAAATTGTTGTTCATAAACATGTTCTCAAGATTTCGTCTCCTTAAGATTCAACAGAGAGCCTCATCAATTCTCTTTTTTGTTTGCAATTGAGAATTCATTGATGTAAATATTTTATTTTTTGAAAATGATTTTGTGTAGTTGTGTTTATTGGAGCAAGGTGGGTCAGTGATTTTGTTCAGTTGTTTAGTCCGGACAGGTGTGGACTCGCCCAAACTAGTGCAGCCTGCACGGATAGATATTGAAATACCTATTGGAAAATATGAAGTCCATATTAAAAGAGCGGAAGGAGGAGGTGTTGCAAGGAACCTATGTTGGAGCAAGTCACATTGTGCAACTGATTAAGAAATCCAAATCAGCCCTTAAACTGCTGAGGATCTCACTTGCTCCTTCTAAAAAGCATTCACATAATATTCTTTGGGAAAGTGGGGTGATAACACAGACTCTGGCGATATTTTCTAAATACTATCGGATTTACTGTTCAGACAGGGATGGAAGGTATATACCCATCGGGTGGTATTGTGATGGAAAACTGCCTGCAGTAAATATGGACTATTTTCATCCAGAGAATATTTTTTTTTGTACCAGCATTCAATTCTGAATTGTGCCCCAAAATATTATTCACTTTTTTAATGGTTAGAAGGGAACATGCAGGCACGCCCCTTCAAAATAGTTGAAGACCTTTTTTAGTATGCATCAAACAATTGTATCATCCCAATCTGCCACACACTAAATGTATAACAATCGTCTCCTAATGTGGCATAGTAAAACAACCAATAATGTGGCAATAAGACCCGAGGCGGCGAGCCAATAGTTCCCCAGGTAATGCCCCCAGGGTCGTAGTTACATGCCCGAGCGCAGCGAGGGCCTCACCGAAGCCCGGGGGCATTACCTGGGGCAGTATTGGCCCGCTGCCTCGGGTCTTATAGCCATTAGTACCCCGGCCCGTTAGACCGGGATACTAATGGCATTTTGTTTTGAAACGCTGCCACGTTTCGAAACAGAAGAAAAAAAAAAGTTGGAAAAAAATGGCTGCCGGGAAAGGGAAAATGTAGTTCGTTTTCCCTTTCCAGGGTGGCCATCGGAAGCAGACGCACTGGGAACAGAAGTGTTTCCAGCGCGTTCAATCCAAGAAAAGAAGAAAAAAGAAGGTAAGTGGGGTTGGGATAGTTTGCTGGTAAGGGAGGGTGGAGGAAAAAAAAATAAAAATCTTACCCGAGTCCCCGGCGGTGGACGAAGGCAGCCTCCAGCCATGGGAAGGCTCGGAGCGGGAATTGCCCTGTTTTGAGCCTCCTCACTGGCTAAGGGGCAGCACGCCCCTCGCCGGGAACACAGTACCCGGCACGCACGGCGTACACGAGAATGCCATGTGGTATGGCTCGGAAAATAGCCAATCCACATGTTGTATTCCTGATGCGCAGCGCGTGCCGGTTACTAATGGCTAATGAACAGATGTCATTGAAACACAAGTACTGTTTTTAATATTCAGCCACCACCAACATGTGTTTCGACCTTATAACCGCAAATCTTCATCAGGGCGTATGTGCTGCTCAAAATCAAAGTCTTCCAAGTGGTGTCCTATTCTCACTTCTCTACACCTTATATTGTTTCCCAACAATTCTAATTCATTCCTTACAAAGTTGAGTTTAAGTTTTCTTAGCATTCCTTGGTCTAATTCTGAACACATTATCCAAAATCTTGAAACCTAATGGCTCTTCGCCAACCTTTAAAATCGCAAATCTCAGTCAAATGAAGTTATGGATCATCGTACAATTCCAGTGGGTTAGTTCCCAACACAACACCGGTCTTCTGACATGCTTGGATAAGCCACAACGCCTCTCCCGGGCAATAGGGTGCTGCCTATCCATGTCAAATTAAAATAGGATCTTTGATTAATAAACCAAATCACATTGTGTACACAGCATACATGGCGGTGAGCGCAGAGGAGTGTTAGCCCCTTTTTGAGTTTTTAGGATGTGCCAGCTCCAATGCACCCCCAACTTACCATGTCATAAAAGGTCACTATTTACCCATTTCTGCTTCTGACCGGCAGCAGTACGAATCACTACTTAACATTATCCAGTCCAGTGCTGGACTGGCCTACAGGGTCCTCTGCACCATGGGCTCTTGTGTGAGGGCACTCTTGTTTTCTGTTCCTCCTAGAGGGGTTGGGCTTGCTGACATGGTGTAACATGGGGCCACTTGCTACAACTCCTCTTGGGGGCTGGTCTGTCCATAGGGAACTACGTTGCATCCCACAGTACAAGGAGAGGAATCGACTGCTTCCTAAGCCTAATTATTTATCAATAACCTTCTCGGGAACTAACATTTGACACCTAGAAGGCTGCCTTTCGTCAACACTTGAAAGAGAAAATCGATTGCATTTTTCCAAATAAGTATCCCATAAAAAATCCATTTTAATGATCTTTGTTGTTTTTTCAGGTGCAGCTCATCATGAATGGGTCAACGGGGAGCATTACTAGGGTTGGTGCACTCAAGTACAGGTAAAAGCACTTAGAATTGGAATCCTTATAGCCACCAGGGATTGCAAAGTGAACAAAGAGGGTATATACACATTAGGTGACTCAGAAAAGCTAAGAAATATCGGCAAACATCCCCACCTCCCATGACTTTATACAAGCACATTTTCCAGTAGTAATCAAGACTGTTCACGAAAGTACTATTTCTGATTTACAAGCGACCCCCCACTCTCAAATGTCCCTGTGGATCAGGAGTGCATTTGGCACATAGTTCCATAACCTTATGCGTACCAGAAAAAGGGGGAATTCTGAGGGGATGCATTTCGGTGTGGTAGATGATGGAGTGAGTTTATGAGTGAGCGATTGTGTGAGCGGTGAGAAAGTGAACATGGGGCGTAACAAATCTGCCATGGCATACCCTTGTATTGCTGCACCGTGTCAGAGCACAAACATTGGACAGAAATTACCTACACTTGTGAATCAGGAGTAACTGTTTTTCCCCACAGTAGTAAGTTACACCCAATTATTTTGTCAACACAGTTTCAGTCAGAAGTTATGCCCCGTTATAGGTGTAGGTTAAAACAGTAACAGCGTACACCCAATTTCTTGTGACTCGACGGCCACAATGGTCCTTTGCAACCCAACTATAGCCTACCTTGATTCTTTTTCAATGCCAATGAAATTGGTGGATTAGGGTAGCGTGTGGGACAGCAATCTTAGTGCATCACATATATATCTCACATTCCTCAGCCAGTGTAACCTTTTGAAAAAACTCGTAGGCTAGTTTTGGCAGAAGAGGCGATTGCTTTCATATGATTCTGAAATTCGCAATTCTTATCAACCAGACGAGTGCATAAGCATCAACATGCAAGATAACTCTTGCATCAATTTCCTTACACTTTGCCATTGTACGATTCACTATAAGTTCCAGAATGCATGTTCAATGCTTCACGATGCCCTTCTTTGCAAACGGGCTCACTCTGCATCTCAGGGTCTCATATCGTTAGACCGATACTGAAAGGGCATCGTCTCCAACTCGGACAGTGAGGCATGAGCCATAACAGGGTCACCAGCAGGTAAGTCACACCTAGATGTAGACTGTAAAAGAAAATGGCCGCCATCTGCTTCGCGGTCTGGTTGCAAGGTGTCAATCACCTTTACTGATGATAAGAGTGATAAAGGTGTGGTGGCTTGTAGTCTATATGTCCCCAAGCCAGGCCATGATAGCCGAACATGTTCCTCAGTTTGCAAGGGGAGAATCGACGATGTTTGAGGTTCACAAAAGTTCTTCTGGTCTTGCAGAAGTAGTTGTTGAATTAGCTGCTCATTCCCAAATCGGAATCCTGAATCCTCACCTCCATTTTGTGGAGTGTATACAATTCGAAGCAGATTCTCTGTTAAGTCAGTCTTGTTTTGGGGAGAGTACTCTGTAGCGCTGTCTGTTTGAGGTCTGTATTGGATGTTTTTGTCCCATGGACCAAAGCTTTGAATCCCATGATTTGTTCGTTGGGCATTTTTCCAGACTGCTCCAATGTCTTCCACACATACTCCGTAGGTTATGGAGGAATTCTTGCTAGTGCTGCCCAGTAGACTTTCTCGGGTGTCTTGGGAAAGATAGGAGACAGGCGACGTATTGGTCTGATCCGAGGACTGGATACTGGTTTGGATTGAGTTTGTACACTGGGATTTGTATCCGTTTCCTTGACAGGCCATCAGAGGTGACTGCATAAGACCTTCAAACAGACTCAGCTTGACGTTTGAGGTGGACAGTGGTGATACAAGTTTTCCTGGTTTGGAAAATCCATGTATATAGGAAATGATACTCTGGTCCTTCGTTGTATTCATCGACTGGAAGTGTGAAAGCGCTCTTAAATCCTAGATTTAGAAAGAAAAAGAATAATCCATCAGAAATGAAGAGATGCTTTCTTTTGCATATGCCAACATTTTTTCTAAACGTTCAAATCTACATTTTCTAAACCAAGCAAATGTGATTCCCATCCTTTGACATTTTTTGCTTTGTAGACTGGGGAGTTTATTTTTTTGTTGTAGTCTTTTTTTAAAAATTGTATAAAGGGCAATTTCTGAGCAATTCCCCACTGGCAAATATTCACTTCTTGGCACTGTTCTATTTCAGTTCTCAATAAGCGAGGCAAAGCCAACAGTTTTGGTTTTGCTAAAGACAACTCCCTCTGCCGTGTACGCATCCATTGTGGTCGCAGGGAGAAAACCTGCATGACCGAAACAGCACTGCCATGAGGACGACATGCAGTGATCCGTCACTTGGATAACCACCCCACCGACCCATCTGGTCCTTTTCAGTTTGCGATTTCCTTGACTCAGTCCAAGAGTCAAAACCAATGGTGGCTCTAAACAGCCACCTACTCGCAAAACTAAGCTGCCAAGGGACACATGCAAACTTTCTGCCTACACACTCTATATCAATCATTTTGCCACAATGGTGTGTGCTCAACGACCACATGTAAGCAAAAAGCAAACATTAATTTACAGAGATGCAACTTGCAGATTAGCAGACCCCAAATGAGAACACATATAGATTGTGTAAAACATACATTGTAATGTTGTAGGTTTCATTTTTTTACTCCTGATATGATTGGAATCAATTTTGGAATGAATCAAAATTCAGAAATAAATATCTTCCTTTTGTAAATTACTGAAAAAATATGAAATAATGGTAAATATAGGTGTTCAATTACATCATATTAAACCCTATTGTGCAGGCAAACGAAGGAAACTTTTTTATGCGACCTGTGGCCTCTGCTTTGTGTGCAACACGCCCCCTTTGTGTACATTTTTTAGTGTGGAATATTTATTGTAATTTCTTTCGGGATAATGACTAGATCCAAAAACCTCCACAATCCAACTGTGTGAAGTAGCAATGGACCTCTCAATAAGATGGCTAGTCATTTGAGATGTACGAGTTCTGTTAAGAAGCGCACAAATAAAAAGGTTCTATGTTCGTTTGCTGATTTTCTTTCTCCCCCGCTGTAATTTTCGGCCAAAATGACATCGAAAAAAACGAATGGATTTTTTTATTTCTATTTCCCCAAGCCTCCCCTTCCCTATATGATATAACCTACTCCAACCCTCTCCCTAGCCATTGTATCCCCTTACACCCCCCCCTGTAGAGGTCGATGAGCTTTCTTGATGAAATTTTGGTGTAAATAATTCCACCAAAGGAAAAAAAAAAACATTGGCAAAACAATACTATACAAAATAAATATAGCTAGAGGGAAAGCAAAAAGCTGCCAACACTCATGCAGTGCTCTTTGACCAAAGAAAAGGTAATGTGATGACACGTTCTTTAAGGTCAAATTGGGTCAGGTATCGTGTGGTGGCCATGGATTTCGTTATAAGACGTCACTGCGACATTTCACTCCCTCCCCCAATCCCCTCCAGCGGCGTCTTAATGTACCCATGAACATTTAGCAAATCCTGCTTACCAGAGACTTTGGCAGTGGTTGTGGTCGCTTTACGTATTTGTAACCGAGCCAGATGGAAACCACAGCAAGCAGTAGCATGGAAACCAGAAGGCCGACGACAAGCAGGATCCAGGTGTTGCCTGTTCCAGACATGAAGACAAACAGAAAGCATGGGCAAGTGGGCCTCATGTGTAATTGTACATACACGAAACAAGTCTAATTCAACAGTCATTCAAACTCGGGAGCTATCGGGAGGATAGCTCAGGGGCAACATGCGGAGGAACACAGGTTCGATCCCCAGGTCTGCGCTTAGAAGCCTCTGGGTATTAAGCACATTATAAATGACCTATCATATCATATCAAACAGAAATCAGCTCCGGCAACGTGCATTCTGGGTTGATTTTAAGCTGTAAGGAATCCAGGGTCATCTGGATTCGTTTACAACTACTTTCGACACGTTATATCTTTAAATTTAAGCTGCTATAATTATATTTCATGAGTTATTTTTTTTTTATAGATAACTTTATGATGCAAATCATCTCCACGTATAGATTCCAGGGGGTTGAAGATCTTTTTATATACCCAAGAGGTTTTAGGGTTGTGCAACATGCGGCTTGCCGCATTTTTTGTCCAACAACTCTCCTTGATCATTAACTATGCTTGTTAGAGCTGATGGGAGTCATAGAACGAAACATCTGGTTGCAGATCCCTGGTTTAAGTAGATATCTTTAGTATGGTGCAGTATGGGTACCATGCACCCTAATGAAATGCCCCCCCCCCGCCCCCACTTCCCCCATTGCAAATTGTGTTTCTATGACTAGAAACCATTCCATAACACCAACAGCCAGTCATGTCATTTCTTTGAAAATGTAATGGTGCAGACATGAAAACCACTCACAAGTCTAAATGTCTGTATAGGTCTTAGATCCGGGGGCTGCAACCTACCACTGAGATGCCAACTGAATGTCTAGTGATGACAAACATTTGGCAAATAAGAGCACGAGAAGCCTCATTTGAACTTTTAATAGGTTGATCTCACACGCACTCACACGCACTCATGCTCCCACTCTCTCCTGTGCCATAGTCACCCCAGTCATTGCTGACAGCAGCTCCACTCGAGGCAAAACACAAATATCTTGAAGGGGGAGGTGCTGTGTGTTTTATGTTAACAATAGAATGTGAGCAGCAGCGACAGACCTCCCCCGAGGTGGGGTTCTGAACTGGAATTTGGAGACATACATTCATTGAATGTTTCCTGCAGGAATGTTATCATCCCACTTAGGGTGCATTGCCCATGTGGGGGGCTGGGAGAATCAGAGGAGAGGGGGTTGCGGAAAAATCTCTGCTGGTTGTGCTGGGGGTGCTGACAAGTAATTTCCCATTATTGGTTCATTATTAGTGCTTTCATATACAATAACATATGCAGATGCCTCAGCACTATAAACCAATCAGTATCCATTATGCCAAAGATCAAACATTGCCTAAGCATTCACAGAAGGAGCACATTCTTGGTTTAAATCTGAGCACTATCCTTTCCAAAAAGGACATTTTGAAATACAAAATGGTGCGTGTCCTCTGCAAAAAGAAGCTTTATAACTATAAGCAGCGCTCAGATACCCGAGGGTTCGCAGCGCTATATAAATGCACAAACAAACAATGTTCATGTTTAAAGATCACTTCCAGTATATACACTAGTCTAAATAATAATGTTACACTTGTTTTGCTAAGAAACACACATTATCAAAACCACCATATACATTATTTTGTGATGAAGATTAGGATTTCAAAATGGACAATCTGGTACATGCCTATTTTACTCTTTCGAAAGATTCTTTTGACCAAAGGGAAGAGGGCAAATCGTACCAATGGAGATTCCAGGCTCCTTCCCATGCATTCAAAGAGCATTTTGGGAACATGAGAATAAGCAAAGAACTTTTTATTTGACAAATATGTCTGTGGTTAAAGAGTTGTATGCTTGAATCTCTAAGTGGATACATAATACTCACTGGGCTTGAGTCTCCTCTCCAACACTCACTCAAACATTTAAGTGTTTTCAACCATGCACCCCTTGTACTCTGTGGGGCAGCCTCAGAATAAGGATGCAAGAATTAAAATGGGTGTGACATTCGGCTCCTGTTTCTAAATATGATGCTTCCCCCCACAAAACCGGAAGCCTCACAGAATGTTTACAATTGTACAGGAAAAGGAGCTGAGAGGGGCAGTCAGGCCTCCGGTTGCAGTATGACCATTAACATCATGTGACCCGATGCCGAGGACAGAACTACTTACCCATTTGAAGTATGAGGTGGCTTCCATTAGTACTACGATTAAAATGAGGCTTGTTTAGTTGTGTGAATTAAGGTTGGATTGTTAGTCAAATGGACTTTGTTTCAATCTGTAAAATAGTTTATTTGGACTATTTGTAATAATCATAACATGAACATTTGCAAACTTGTAATAATGTATTGCAGTTGTTTTGTGACATCACAATGCTTGCTGTTAGGGCAGTCAGAGTGTGAAATCCATTGCTGTGGGTAGAATGCAGTGTGCCCGTTAAGCCCTAATTAAGGCCATTGTTGGGGTTCAGCTTGCTTTCTTCAGAGCAACCTTTCTCGGTGTAAAGGTGCAGAAGTAAGACTCTGACGCGGAGGGGTCACGGTGGATGGCATACACTTTTGTTAAAGAGAACAAATTTAAAGAAAATCTCATGTTGCCCTAACTCTAAAAGGGGATTCTCTGCCTCACACAAAATACCTAGTGTCACAGTCAGGATGTCAAAAGCAAATGTCCCAATGTCTGAATCCTAGCTCTTTCCCTCCCACTCCAAGTTAAACTAAATAAAAAATCTTTCTAACCCAAAGGAGGGACTCTCTTCCCCTGGAATTTCAGTTCCTCAAGTGTTGGGGGAATGTCTTCCTTCCCCAGCCTTCCTAAGCCTTTTCATACAGTTCATCAAATGCTGGGGGATGTCTCCCTGCCACGGCCTTCTTCAGGCTTGTAACACAGCTCAACAATTGGTGGCGATTCATCTCTGTTCTCCAATTGGCCCTTTTCAGGCTTCTTCTCTGACTCTAGGTCTCCAACCCCGATTGCCAGACCTGGTTCCTTTCCTGGTCTTGGGAGGATAGCTCAGGGGCAACATGCTCGCCTTGGAAGCAAGATGACACAGAGCACCAAAGGTTTGATCCCCGGGTCCATGCTTAGACACCTCTGGGTATTAAGCGCGTTATAAATAACCTATCATCATATTATCTCACCAGGCACCAGGCAATGTGGCAAAGAAGAGGAGATTAGATGCATATCCAAACTGTAGTGGGCCCCCAACTATGATTGGTAGACCTAGTTTCCTCCTACCATGTACTGTAACGAGGAATAGTGGCTGGGATGCTCCTCCAAGCTGTGGTGAGTGACTGACCCTGGTTGACATACCTGGTTTCTTCCTACCAGGCACTGTGACGAAGAAAAGGAGTTTGGATGCTTCTCAAATTCTGATGGGTCTTTGACTCTGGTTGGCAGAACTGGTTACCTTCTCCATCAGGTCTCTTAGTCCCAAATATACTTGGTTTACCCGCCTGCCACGCTTGGTGTTCCTTGGTATTATCCTCACAGGTCTCTTTACGGCCTCTTGATGCCACATGCAGGCTTGGTTTACATGCCTGCCAAGTCCTGCCTTCAGATCTATCTCTCCCACAGCTTTCTACTTGGTATGTCCTTTTCTTGTATGGGTCCCAGACCCTATTCCCCTTGTTACCACAAGTTGGTAGAGTTTCATTCACAATGCTCCTCATGGTTTCCTGCACCCTCTGGGACCCCAACCATAGGCTCAGTGACCCTTGGCTGCAGCTCTCCAGTCAGTCGTGGGCTTTCCAGTGTCATCCTCTGCTTTGCCGGTGCTCTGGGGTTCTCCTTGGCTTGCCGCAGCGGCTCCAGATCCACTTTGGCATCTTCCTTCTCTCCAGACCACGTGCCCCTGCAGTTCTGCGCTGCTGGAACTTCTGCAGCCAGTCTCCCGGTTTTCTCAGTGAATTTGGAGAGACCGCCTCTTCAGCGTCTCCGTGCCTGGGTCTGCTCCTGCTGCCTCCGTCTGCGAGCCTCGATCCCTCTCGCGGTTCCGCTCTGGTGCATCTGACATTCGGGTAAATCCGTTGTCAGTTTTTATGTCCGTTCCTATCAAGGTCCGTAGTTGGAAGCTAGACCGTTCAGGTAAGTTCCTTTGAGTGAACCCTGCGGATTCCTCGTCTCAGTCCTTTCTAGTTTGGATCATGATATTCATCCCTATTCTTCCTCGTCTCAGTCCCTTCTACTTCTTGCATACTACAGACGTATATGGGAATAGGAGGTTAGGGATGAAGAGAGTGCAGATGAAGGCGAGGTGGGGTTGTTAAGTGAATACTGTGTTCTCCCACAAGAGTCGTCACTGGTCCCATAGGGGGTTTCTCCTCCTATGAGATCCACCATCTGAGTACCACTCACAGGGGGCCTATCAGATAGCGGCCTCACCTTCCTGGCCTCATGGGAAGGGGATCCCCCTATGGAAGCAGTTTTAACATCCTGGGATTCATCACACATGACAGTCATTAATTGAAAGTGAGGCATGTCGGTTCATAGCAGGCTTTCCCACATATGGTCGTGCAACTTCTGACTTGAAATATTGTATAACTTTAGGACTACTTTATACAATATAAACTACTTCTGACATGCACATTTGTTGATTTAATGATAATCGTCCATTTTTTTTCAGGGTGGATAGCTAATAATAATAACAACTCGTTTTTTATATAGCGCTACAAACCCCCAGGTATCTAAGCTCTGGAATAACAGCCATACATAAATGCCAGATCATATCATAACAGTTATTATTATGCAACTGCGTGGTACTCAATTTATCAATCTCAGAAGGATGAAAGGCTGAGCTGGCCCTGCCGGGATTCGAACCTGCATCAGCAGGATACGCACAGATGTCAGAATGAGCGCTCAACTTTCTGTGCTATCTGACCGGCTGACATGAGTAAATGGCTGGTCTCCGATATGAAGGCAATCTGCACTTGGCAGGGCCTGCTTAACCTTTCAAACTTCTGAAGTAATATACACAAAAATAAATTCAACACCTGCTATTACAGTGCTTAGAAGCAGTGGGAGTCCAGAATGAAACACTATATAAAGAACTATTTTTATTGATATTATCACCACATCAGACTGGTTATATTACTGTATTGGGTTATTCATTCACCATCGAGAAGTGATGGCAATGAAAGCGCACAGAGATACAGCATAAGCGGATAAGATACAGTTGCAGGCCCTGCCTTTACTCCGAGTAAAAGCACCTGGGCGCACCAACTTGCGGCTTGCTGACCCGTCCCAAAAAATAATTGCACCATATTTTTAGTTTATCCTCACAGCACCTTTTACAGCTTCGCAAGGATAATACCAATTACCAAACTGGCACATACATCACCACATAGCTGGTGATGCAATACCTGCTTGCATCCGCCACCTAAAACCCCTATTGTCCCCTTACAACCAGTGCTAACTGCACCAGCTGCTGACCTCTGGAAAACCATGGAGACAATTCCCATCGAAGTCCAGTTACTTCTTCTAACTGGACATTGGCGACCAATGGGCTCGATTGGTTTCATTTATTATTTATCCAGTAGAGTTCCTCTTCTTTTACCTACTGGCTTCTAGTGTAAGTCATAGTAGAATGTATAAAACCCCATAGGCCATGCCTGGATCCAGAATAAATCATTTATAATGTTCAACTGGACCTAAAACCCCATAGGTCATGCCTGGATCTAGAATAAATCATTTATTATTTTCCACTGGAACTTCCATATAGGTTACATGGCACAGAACTCCAGTAGCTGATTCTATGGGCCTCATTACGTGTGCGGTGGTGAAGTAAAATGTGGCTGTAATCTGGCGGTAAATCCTCCACTTAATGGTCAGAATTGCTGATTGTTATAAATCTGAAAAAAAACCCTATGGAGTCCTATTGACCCCAAAAATGGGGACTAACCCCACCATACCACCGCTCGTAATCCTGTGGCAAGTGCACAGGACTGAGTGGCGGTACACTAATCAATTTTGGCAGTAGTTTTCTGGGTTTAATGCCGAATTACCACCAAACTCGTATCGAGGCTCTAGATTTGTTAATGTCTAGTACAGGGTCCATTATTCTGTACAGAATTTAATTTCTACTGGTCCATGAAAAGGAACCCATAGTTCACATGTATAAAATTAACAAATTAGCAAATGTTGTAACATAGATGGTGGTTAATTCCAACCCACTGCAAATGTCAAGACGCGTTTTGCGCTCTTGGGCTCTTCCTCGTGATGAAACCAGGAACTGGAGACACATTGAAGCATAGGACTAGAAAAAAACCAGGAACTTCCCACGTTTCTGGTGCTTGAGTCAACAGTGCACCCCCAATTGTGTATTCATATTATTAGAATAAAACATCAGAAAATGGATCTGGGTTGTTTGACCGCGGCAGAATTGAGCACAGTCAATTTCGCCATGAATACAATTTTACCATGGCAAAACTCACCAGATCTATGTCCCCACAACCCCCAATACATCCCCCTAACTTACCTTTTATCCATGCGCTACTTCTCCTGACCGTGGAGTATCAGTTCATCCCTCTACGGTGGGTCAGACCCGATGCCGTAGGGTCCTCTTTTCTTATTTACTTTTTCGTCCGATTCTCCAATCTTCAGGAAGGAGGGGACACCCCTTCAACCCTGCCAAAGCCAAAAAATACCAAACAAGGGGAGCAGGGGACACCCCTGTAACCCCTGCTCCCCATTTTCAGTATTTTTTACACAACTTGATCAGATCAAATGGTACTGGCTGAATTCGGTCAAATGTACCATTTGATCAATATTATTCGATCAAATTGGGTAATACCTCAGAAAATACCATCCACCTTCTAATCCTAAAACACCAAGGGTGGGGATTTAGGGGAGAGAGAAGGGAGGATGAGGGAAAAGCGTCGAGTCTCATCACGCTCAGGGCTTATCTCAAGGACCCTGGTACATCGTTTTAAAAGAAGTAATTAAAACATATACGGGTTACCGGTGAGGCGCTGGGGAAGGAAAGCTACCATCATCATAGAACTAAGTGCTGTGAAGTAGATAGAGAGGGATGGAAGGCACTAGACCCCCTTTGGACAGGTAGAGGTAAAGTAGGAGCAGTGAGTTGAAGTAGGAAGCAGCAGTGAACATGGCAGTGTCAGGGACAGGAGCCAAGGGATGGGGCAGTGTAATGAATGATGTAGCAGATGTGCAAGGGTTGCAATCTTTGAAATGGTCAGATTCTTTTGCAAAGAGCATGGTTGCAGCCTGTGGTTTGGGTTGCTGATTTAAGTGCAATTAAACAGCATGCAAAGGATTGATTGGAAACGAGTTTGAGTTTTGGAAAATAAATAAGGAGTCGGGAGAACGAAATGTTAAGGATTATGTAGGTCAGAGATCTGTGCGGTTTTTGAGGAGCAGAGCAGGACATGGGTACGATTATTAAGGATTATGAGGTTTGAGGCTCCACTCGGTAATGTTCATTTGGTTTATAAAGAGGACGCATGCCACTGAGGGGGCTCCCAGTCATATAGTACTGTTGAGTTAACAGCAGAGCTCTGGATGGAAGGTATGGGATGAGTCTGCCAAGGAGAGATATGGGGTCTTTTTTTAAAGCCAGGCCTGATCAACAGATGAAGTCATGAAGGCGACCAGTATTTTATGGAAACCCAGTGCAGCTTGGGGTGTGGGTTAGGTAGTCCCAGTAACTGGTGGATGGCAAAAGGTGACAACTGCATTCTTGGGAATTGCAGTCGCTTGATCAGGTTGTCTGATAGGCCCAGGTAGATATAGTTGAGAAATGAATCGACCAAGACCATGACCACCTGAGTTTTGTATCCCTGGTAGAGAAACATACGTTTGGTGGAGCGGAGGTGGAGGAAGCCAGTCTTGACAACAGGTGTGTTTCCCTCTCTCTCTGGAGTGTGAGAGAGAAAGAGTAAAGCACAAATGTGCCAATATTCAAATGCAACAGCAGCGATGACCCTCAATGTTCCAGACCAATTCCGGAACTGGATGCCCCTTCTAAAATATTTGCAAAAATGCTACAGTTCAGAATAGAAGACCGGGCTGATGAAAACGTGCCCCAGGCTTATTATCAGGCAGGGTTCAGAAGTGGATTTAATACGAAAGATCACTGTTTTACACTTAAAACCATTATAGAGAATTACTGCAAGGTAAGAGGGGGTCGTTTGTTTGCTGCATTTCTTGACCTGGAAAAGGCTTTTGACTCAGTTGAGTGCAGCGTGCTGAGGAGTTAACTGGATTCTTAAGGTATGCCCAAAGGCCTTGTGAATCTGGTACAATTATGCTATGAAGATACCACAGCATCAGTGCGTTTAAAGAAAGGCGGCACTTGCATAGTATCCTTCCCTACACGACGAGGAGTGAAACAGGGCTGTACCCTGGGCCCGCTACTAGTCATTCTGTTTCTATCCGACTTTGATCCAAACACAGCAGGAAGAAGAGTCTTCTCTTTCCCCCCAAACTGAAATCGGTGCCATACGGCGTGCTTACATACGCTGACGATACCGTCATGCTGGGCCTAACGCCAGCAGGACTCAGCAAGGTTTAAGTTATGCGGACAAATATTTGCTAAGGCAGAAATGAAAAAAAATTAGCTTAAATCCCAAATTATGGATCTTGGGAGAATGGGTAAAACATAATTGGCCTCTAGACGGACCCGGAGCAGATATCATGAAAGAAAACTCATACTTGGGTATCCCAAGGAGCACATTGAAGTTTGAATTGAGGATCTGAACTATAGGCACACAAGAAAATTCAAGTTTTTTGGTTTACTTCCTAAAGAAAAATCTGCAACCTTCTATTATTCAGAATCTTAACAGCGGACTAATGACAATGACATCACCGGCGGGGACAAAACATAGGTGGCACAAAGTAGCAACTAAACTGCGCGCAACTTGGTCGATTAAGGGTATCTGCGAAGCAAATCACGTCATGGACAAAACTAGTGTGAGGAATGAACGGAGAAAAGAGAACGAACAGGGAAAGGCATTAGAAATGCAAAAAATGTATAAGATTCCTTCGCTCAAACTAGAATTGAAATATCGGCATGGCAAGCAAGGAGATATCCCTAGGCTTGTCTCACCTGCCTGCAGAAGAGGATTGGTACAGGTTAGATTAAATCTACTACCACTAAGGAAAAGGTACAAGATGGAAATATGGGGATACCACGTGCAGAGGTCACATGGGCTAGAGGAAGATCGCACCCATTTCTGCTAATTTGCCTGTGTTTTCTAGAACTGTGTAGAGCTGTTGAAACCTTTTTATGACAAATGGAATAAGGATGTGCAGTTCTGCAATGAGCTACACAATGAACTCTGAAGAGATTTGTTTTGTATTTAGTTTGGTTGAATTCCTTAAAGGAGCAGAACCTTTGCATGCTAAACAATATAAATAGTAGTACATTTATTTAGCTAATGATGAATCTTGCAGAGTGTTGATGCTGTTTTTGTATTTAAATGGAGACATTCGAAATAAAGTTTATATATAAATAAGGAGAAAGGCAGAAAGAGAAACCGAAAAAGGAGGCAGAAACAGAACAGAGAGAGAAACAGAAAGAGAAATAGGAACTGAGAAAAAAGAAAAACAAAGAACGAAAGAAAAAGAAAAAGAGGGAAACTGAGAAATAGAAACTGAGAAAGGAAAAAAGAGTGAACAACAAACAGAAAGAGAAAAAAAGAAGAGAAAAAAAGAGTAGACAGAAGAAGAGAAGGAAAGAAAGAGACAGAAGGAAACAGTGAGACACAAAAAGTGAAATAGGGAAACAGCGTGCAAAGAATGAAACAGAAGAAGAAGAATAGAGAAAGAAGAAAAGAAAGCAAGAGAAAGACAGAGAAGGAATGCAAGAGGAAGACAGAAAGAGAAACTGAAAGGAGGGTTGAAAGAAAGGAAAAAAGAGGAAAGAAAAAGTGACACAAAGAGAAAGAAAAAGAAACCGAGAAGGACAAAGACAGAAAAAAGAGGGAAAGAAAGAAACAAAGAGAAACAGAGGAAGCAAAGCAGAGATAGAAGAAAAGAGAAAGAAAAAAAGAAAAGAAAAACAAAAGAGGGAGAGCAAGAAACAAACAGAGAAAGAGAAATGGAAAGAAACAGAAAGAGACAGCAGGAAACCTAGATACACAGGAAGGGAAAAAGAGGGAAACAGAAGAGAACGAAGGTTGAAAAAAAAGAGAAAACAGGAACAGAAAGGGACACAAAGAAGGGCTAAAGAAAAAGATAAACACTCTAGAAAGAGAAAGAGGCAAAGAAACAAAGAGCAAGAGAAAGAGAAAGAGGGAGAAAAACAGAAGCATCCACATACATGGTTAGATAATTTACTTCAGTCATTGGGCAGGCAAAGGCCATGGGCAGTTGGCCAAAAGTACTTTAAGTGCGTTGAAAGTTGAATATCGCTATACAGTTTCTCTTTTCACTGGGCTGAGTTTCAGGGCATCGCACATCCATTCACTTAAACCTAGGACACACTCCAAAAATACATTTTACTCTGAAGAAATGCGACAAAAAAATTCAGTTCCAAAATAATCTGGGTATTGTCAGCATCCATATGCAAGAAGTAGTTTAAAGACGGGGTCAGCCTATCAGCCTAGTGAAAGATAGCAGGTGAACTGCCATGGGTTCCCCCCTTCCCACTGCAAAGGCCTTTTTTGGTGATTTCAGTATTTCACCATGCAAAGCCTTCTAACATTTTCTCCTTCATTAACCCCCTAAGTGCCAAGGACGAGCTATCTCGTCCTTGGCACTACGGAGGTAATCCCAAGGACGAGATACTTCGTCCTTGGCACTTAAAGGGTTAACAAGCGTGGCAGGGGAGGGGACCCTGCATATTACTAAGGGTGGGCTAGAGCAGAACAGTTGAAAGGACATTCACTGCTGTCTTTTTACTGAAACTTAAGCCGCGAGCCTTGCCCACAGCAGGACATCAATGCCAACATCATAGAGTCTGTCAAGAAGTATGCAGTGGTTGACAGTGCCGAATGACACTGACTAGTCAAGTAAGACCAGCACACCAACCTGGTTCCCGTCTGCAGCAGCCCCAGATCATCCAGGACAGCCATCTGTAAAGACTCCATCCCCCTACCTGCAAGAGGTATCCGTAAAGAGGTGTATCCTTACTCTATGTATGCAGAGAGTTGCTCCACAATGATTTCTGTAGCAGTTTGTCGGCGAAGGTTATATTGAAAATGGGCTGAACTTATTTGCATCACATGTATGACATGATTCATGAAAAGATTGGTTTAACTGGGGGTTAGCAGCTTAGATTTCATGCCTAGATTCAGACAACTCTTAATGACTTCCACCATATGCTTAGGGGGAGCACATGATGTAGGCTTTTCTGCAGTGTCCGGCAGAGAGACAGCCCTTTGTAGATTCAGACATCTTACTCTGGAGAATTGTGTTGGTTCGGTGGCAGAAGGGTGTGGATGCAAAGCAGTGCGTGGTCTGGCAGGTGTACGTATGACGGAAGATTACTAGCTAGGATTACTTTGTAAATCTTAGTGGTTTACAAAGAGAAGGCCTTTGTGATTGGGTTGAAAAGGGATTTGCAAGGATGGCGGGCCTCATTGCCGACAGCTGAATGATAACAAAAGTCCCTATGGTTAAGTAGCTGTGTGTTGATTTGGGGCACAGTAAAACTTGGGATTCTGCCCCCCCTCCGGTTTCCTTGTTGCCAAATTGCTCGCTCTCCCTTGCCCCCATTTTTAGCACCCTACTCCTTTGTGTTGATCCCATGCGATCTTCCCTCGCTGTGTACTTCCCCACTATGACTTCTAAAGTGCTCCATTGCTTGCTGAAGCTAGGTTAATTGGGTAGACGATCAAATCCAGCACATACCGAAGTCCACTCACTAGCTGTGTCCAACTGAGGTTGTCCATGAATAACAGGAACTCCTTGGGGACTGAACCAAAAGGTTTGTTGAGGTGTTCATTAAACTATCCCAACACAGACGTTTGGGTTGGGCGTAGAGATGGTGGTAACATCGTTAATGAAATCGTCAAGGAAGGCTGCGTTCTGATCGGGCAGTCAATAGACAAGCAGGAGGAATTGTTTTTGAGAGTGGAAAGTGTACCATGCCTGTAGCACATTTCAGGGGTAATGCAGAGGGCATGGGCCACATTGGGAAGATTGCACAAATTGACCGTTGGGATGAAGAGGTCTGCTGAAGGATTAAGGGTGGTGTGCATACAAACATCTGCTGTGGATCGGATGCGAGAGACAGAGAGAAGTTACTCATTAAAGAAAGAAATGTCTTATCTCCGTGAGAGAAGAGAACAGGTCATTGCAGAAACTTTAGTTGTAAACATAGGATAGGCGGGCGTGGGCAGGTGTTCAGGTGCGAGGAGTTAAAGTGAACTGGAATCATGGTCGGAATGCAAGAAACAACTTAGAAGATGAGGGCCTCAGCGCCCCCGCTGAGGCCTAGAGAACTTTCAAAAGGTTAAGATGAGCAATTTGAAGCCTCACACATAATAACTGGGGAATTATTTAATGATGATCGTAAAAATTGGGAAAGATATTAAAAAGGAACAGTTGGTCAATAATTAATTTTTTAGCAAACTCCGTTTCTCCAGTTATCACTCTGACCTGGATTTTATGAGGGCACAGTTAAGGCGCCCTCATAAAACAGGCGTCTGTTTCATCCAATGTGCAGTCGAGGTGGACTTGTTACATCAACTATCCTACTGGGGATATCCAACAGAAACATGGAGGAGAGGAATTCAATGAGTTTCAATGGAGATGGTTCAATCTTTTGGCCCGTCTGAGGACACGAGTGGACTTCACTCTTCGATGGGTCGACGACCAGCTCATTGATAATTCCCCGTAGAGATGGGGGGGCCTCATTTTGCAATAACTCCAGTACACTGAATTCTGGCTGTTTCTCTACCAATATTTCTAAATTTAAGTGATTCGTCTGGACTCTGGCGGTTGGTAAATTTGTTAATTGGAGGGGCGTAAATGTTTCACCTAAAAGTGCGGGAGTGACTGAGGTTTGGGGGTGTTCCCACACGCCCCCAAAAAATTGTTTAAATAATGGGTTAGAATGGTACATTTTACAGGAGACATTTTTGAGAAATTGTATAAAAAGCCACACGTTTGCAATTACTTCTGTTTGATAACTCTCGAAAAAATACAGTAGATTCAAGTCATGAAGAGTGCACAGGAGCCTTTTCATGAAGCCTTCTTTACCAGAATCAGGGAGGGCATCAGCGCCTTTCAACGTTTTCAGTTGAAATAGTCACTGAGGGGGGCCAAAGCAGCTGACCCATGTTGTCAGCCTTCTTTCCTTTAATGGTGCCCACTGCGCAAATTGCAGGTTGCCTTTGCTGACAGATTCAGTTTGTCACCTCCACCTTGCAGTTGGCACACTGCTGTCAAAGAGCGCTTAATAGGTTTTCAGCACGGAATTTTGTGTTTTGGCCACCTGCTTGCTGCCTGTCCCAAGATAATCAGCAGCTATTAACTCCCTATTGCTTTCGTTTTTACAATATAACACCCCATGGTTCTAATCCTAGTTTTAAGCAAGGAGTGGCCCCCAGAAGCCAGTTTGAAATGGGCTGCCACTAGCGCCCCACCACATCTTCAGCCGACCCTGTCCACAATCCAATTATATATATTCCTGTTTAAAAAAAACATTTTCGTTCTGGCTGTCCATATACATTTCCATGCTGGCTGCACTTCTATCTGCCAGCATTCCCATGTCAGAACATACTCAAGTTTTCTTTACAGATGACATTAAGGACCCCAGCGCCCATTTTTTATATTTTTGCATTCTGTTACGAATCTCCAGAGTGTTTCGGAACAGAAATAAATGCTTTCAGTACCCCGGTCTAATGGACCGGGCACTAATGGCAATAAGCCCCTCACCTACGGGCCATAAACCGCACAAGGTAATGCCCCCGGGGCCTTCGTCAAGGCCCTCGCTAAGCTTGGGTCTATAACTACGGGCCCGGCGGGCATTACCTTATGCAGCAACGACCCGCAGGCCCGGTGCTTAGTGCCTAATTGAATCAAACATGTCAATACTTTACTTTTTCCATTTCCTTTTTCAGTCTCCCTAAGGTGGGTCAGGGATGCCACAGTGTGAGACCTAAGGTAGCTGGGCCGAGGGGCGCAGTCCTCACCTCAATGGAGCCCTACAAGTTTGAAACGTGCCTCGGGTTGATTTTGTTCCCTTAGCCTTGCACTTCGGGTTGGAATTCACCCAAAAAGGGAGAGGTCCAGGTTGATATGCAAATGGCTGGTCTCCTTCTAGAACTATGCAGAGAAGCTTGCATGTTATGGAATGGAATGCTTCCCAGATCAGTAGCGTACCGAGAAGAGGGTCCGTGGGGGCCGCTTCTCCCCCAGTGGGTCTTTTGTGACCCAGACTGGGACATGTTGGCACCGGATGTTTCTAACGTGGCAGCAGGCGGCCACGGCGCCTTCAGTCTGTGGGCCCGATTTCCCTTCCTCCTACTCTCCTCACTGTTCTTCCTCTCACTCATTTCTCTTCCTTTTCTTGCACCTACAACTCTCCACTACTGTCACTTTGCTCTACCCTCTTCTATTGTCCCCTCCCACTACTCTCCACTACAGAGCAGACTGTCTTTGAACTATCCAATTTTTTCAACTGGCAGCAACATGTTGAAATCAGCTTCTCAAAACGGTAGCAGACAGATTTTAATGGATCCTTGAGAAAACAGTGAAAATAATGTTTCTGTGACTGCTACGTAGCATCAGTGTTTGTGTTATTTTAACTGGAAAATAAGACGCGCCAAGAAACCTAGGGTAAGATGTTCACCAGTGTTTTTTTAAATCTAAAAGATTGTGGCCTCGGTCAGTACTTCTGCAGCAAGGGGCCGAATCATTCACAGCAGCAATACATAGAAACGTTGCGTTCAATGGTCACGAGGAACATCCAGCCACATGTGATCTGATAACAGATGCCACGAAGGAGGACAGTCCTGAACCTGTGCAACAAGGCAGCGATAATGCTCAAAGCCAGATGGGGACTTGCATTCCTCTGAAACAGATCAGTCAGAAACCAAGATTTCTTTCTTCGGTAGTGGAAGTTGTCAGCAGAGAACTCCCGCAAGCAATGAAACCACCCTCCACACCAAGATCTACCCAATCCTTCCATAAATTCAGGAAAGATATGAAAAACTGGATTATCTCAAATGATGCACTTTACTAATCCCTATTACTTACATTGACTGCTAGTACTCACTTTAACTATGCCCCCCTTATTTGTATATACCCCCTGATGTAGATAACATGAATACATGTCTCTATTTTTTCTTGCACCGTCTACTGTATATTTTCTATGTGTATCTAGGAAACTGCATATCCTTGTAATGCGCCCAGATACCCCTGGGTGTGGTGCGCTCTATAAATAAAACAAGCAAACCCCAGAACTCCTGAATAAAGTTGAAAGTGACACACATTCTGCAGAAGTTCAATTGCTAGATAACCATACTTTTCCCACCAGTATGCAAATATGTGCAATTGATAAAATGTTGGCATAGTTTACAGATCTAGCTCTTTTTACTGATGTCCACCTTAACATCAGCACAGTGAGAGAATTGTTAGCTCTTGGCCCTTGCCAGCCAGCTTAAATAACCAATTTATTTTTCCAAAAGTAAGAATTGCAAACCGAAGGATTGGGCGTGAATAGTACAAGGACACACAAAGGAAGATGACATGGCATATTACAGAAAACGGCTCGTATAGACTCCCATAAAGAAATGTGCCTTCTGCCACCCTTGCTGGTTATTTGCCAAATGCCATCGCAAATGCTGCGAGCTGGCCATTTTCGGATAGAAAAAAAACATGGAGGATTTGCTAACTGGAAGAAAGCCATGGTAAGGTTCAGGGAACACCAACAATCTACTATCCACTTCCAAGCAGTGAAACTAATGTTAATAACGATAATGAGACTGACAATGGATTTGGTAGTCAACTGAAGGCAAGCATACAGTAACCAGGTATTCAAATAACATACTCTAATTCTCAGGCACATGGATTTAACCATATGAAACATTTGGGGGGTACCTGTTTTTTTCTCCACATTAGTAAGGAAATGGTACCAGTCTGGCTTTCTTTCTAGTAGCAGCTGTAAAAGTATGACTTGAAAACAGTGCTTTGGTCATTGGCATGGTAAAGTGTTTCTACTTGCAGTGGAAAACATCAAAAAAGAGGTCTAACTCAATTACATGTTCTATTTTCGGAGCAGCGCAACAGAGGGGTGCTTTGTAGACTATTGGATGGAACATTACTCCTTGAGAAACAAAATCTTTTCTTCTGTGACCATAGTGAAAAAAGGGTCTCCTGCATGTGAATATCACTCAACACAGGTGATGATACAAGAGTGTACAAAGGGTGGCGAAACTACTAGCCAAGTAGGACTTTGTTGAGTAAACATCTTTCGGATTGCACACTGAATCCATCTGATCTGAGCCTTGGAATACAAAATGAGTTCCTTCATTCACGGTCACCTGTGGTTTTATGTAAAATCATCAGCGAGGTTCACAATGCTAAATACTATGGAATTATAATAGATTCCACAATTGATATCGCTCACATGGATGAGTTAACATTTTGTGTTAGGTTTGTTGATGCCAGTATTAGCATCCAGGAGAGATTTTTGAGGTTTCCTAATATCGAGGCCTTGTCTTTTTGCTAAGTTTAGTATTTTAATTTATTTATTTACATTTGTAAAGCGAACAGTCCTTGGCATTGTGGCGCTGTTGCAGAGAGTTTACGTAGTTGCAATGGTAGTACAGACAGTGCAGGCATTTGAGAACATCGTACAATATGCACTGAGGATAAGTTTCATGAAGCAGCAAATACAGTGTGTCCCTTGGTTACTTTGGAACATGGATTAAGCACATCTTGAACAGGTTAAACAGTTGGGTTTTAAGAACTTTGCAAAAGGTGGTGTAGGATTCTTTGTTTCTGAGGGCTGTAGGCAAGGCGTTCCAGTGTTGGGGTGGACAATTTTATGCAAATTGCTATCATAACATAAGTGCCTAGATGCAGTTTCTGCTTGGACCCTATGGGGTATGCGCATTACAAATGTAAATCAAAATTCGAACATCAAGTTGCAAAGTATTCTGAACACTCTGAAGCTTGACATGTCCAATATGCGCTCTCAAGCATATGATGGTGCAGCAAACATGACTAGTATGGATTCCAGACTGCACACAAGGATAAAGGAAGTCCACAAATCAGCGTTTTATATGTATGTCGCCATGCACACAAACATAACCTTGTTTTAGCTGACAGCTGCAACTCTGGTTTAGAGGTCATTACATTTTTTTGGTTATATTGAAAAGCTATATTACTTCATAACTGCAAGTAGGATGCGCTTAGAAATATTTTAAAAGGCCCAAGTGGAACCGAATATACGCCCTCTCAGGCGTAAGTGCCTATGTGAAACCAGATGATATTGCAGGTAGGAGTCTGCCAAAAGTGTCACATGTTTATACCCTGTAAGAATACTTTCATTGGAGAGCATTCCAGTCCGCGCGAGGCTTATGCTTTGTGTGAATATATAACAAAGTGGGAATTAACCAAGCATTATATTCATGCTTGACATTTGGGCAGAGATGTTCCAGCTTGCGAGCAGTCTCTCATGCTACTTGCAAAGCAAATCAATGGACATCCTGACAGCCGGTCAAGTGGCACAGCGAGTAGAGCGCTCGCTTTGACATGACGCAGGTTCGAATCCCAGCAGGGCCAAACTCAGCCTTTCATCCTTCCGAGGTCGATAAATGAGCACCACACACCGTGGGTAATAATAAGCAGCGCTCAGATACCTGAGGGTTCGTAGCGCTATATAAAATGCCAAATTAAATTACCAATCATTATCTCAGTATATTTGAATTGTTAATGTTTTGCTTTTTATTTCAAAACCATTTCCTATACAAAAACATGTCGAATTAAAAACTTTATGGCAGCGCCAATGCAAACACATGTATTTATTTATTTGAATTTATAAAGCGCACACACGACCCTAAGGCATCGAGGTGCTGTTACAGTACATTTACTTAGGTACAGCTTAAAAACAGATTCTTGAACAAGATTACAGGGGTTCAAAGACAGTGTTGTGGATGTGTACCATGGGTACAGGGGAACATCATTCAAAACATTCAGGATCAGTCTAGTTGAATAGCTTGGTTTTTAGCGCTGTGAGGAAACCGCAGATGAACGTAGTGACAACCCATAACGTTGTTCGATTGTTTGGTTGTCTTTTGCCAACCCATATACTAGACCAGGACAATTATGTTAGGCTGAGTATTTTGTATTCTGATGACATTGACACAGACATGCTATTGTCTGAATACCAACCGTTTTCTGATGCCTCCCAAGACTTCTCTATAGATCGCACACCCACATTCATCTGTACCATGTTAACTATTTTGTGAAAAAACAACATTAACAATGCCTTTCCAAGCTTTAGAATACTCCATCGAATTCTTGGCAAGGTTTCAGTCTCTACTTCCAAAGCGGAGCATTCCTGTAGCAAGCTGCACCTTTTAAAAACCTACTTGCAGTCAACCATGGAGGGTGGGGGGCAAGAGCCTTTTTCTTTCCACGCATGTCAAAGCATTGAACGCGATTGTTGCAGAATCAGTCAACATTATTGACCGGTTCAGCAGACAGAAAAAACAACACATCCTTCTTGAGTGACAACTTATTGTGTGTTAATTCAAGCTACTTAGCTAATGATTACCTTCCTCATCCTGCATACAAAATGCTTATTAAAAACCAAGATACTGCATTTGTTGTTTAACCCCTTAAGTGCCAAGGAAGAGAGATCTCGTCCTTGGCAACAGGGAAGTAATCCCAAGAACGAGATGCCTCGCCCTTGATACTTAAGGGGTTAATGTGTTGTTTTCATATACTACGATGATGTCAGTTCATGTTTCAGTTTGCCATTAATTGTGCACATATTTTTTGGAGCTCGCCCACCTACTCTTGCAATGCTGGATACTCCCCTGACTCAAAGGAATGCCTAGTGCTTTAGAAATATTGTTTCTTCCCTTTTCTATGGTGCTCCTGGATTCTCTGGTCGGTCTGTTGATCACCACTTTCGTTGAGGACACTCTTTTCAACTCGTCAGTCTGGTTTCCGTTCCGGACATGGCACCGAGTGCCCTGGTCTCTGTTATGGACGATCTGGCGCAGACCCATGGCGGGGGTGGCATCAGTGCTCTGCTTTTGCTCTATCGATCATGGGGTCCTGCTGGATAGTCTGGCTGGGGCCGGCTTCCCGGGCACCGTCCTGGCTTGGGCTTGGTTCTCTTAATTTCTTTCTAACCATCCCCAAACTCTTTCTCTTCCTCCTTTTCTTTCTAAGGTGACAGACCTCATCTGTGGTGTCCCTCAAGGGTCCGCCATCTCCCCGGTCTTGTTTAACATTTACGTTAAACCGCTGACCAAGCTTATCTTCTCCCGCAGCTTCCTCTGCTATTCTTATGCAGATCTCACAAAAGAGGGGGTGGTCCCCTAATGAACCAATTGGAAAACCAATTTGTGGAACCACTCTAAATTAAGACAGGTGGCTATGGTGGACATCTTGTAGATGGGCAAACAAAACAGCATTACCAATGGGTGAAAAAAATTCCATTTGCTTGGAATAAATCTGCATTTCCACAACTAATGAGGTCATTGTTGCAGAAGAACATCCCGGCAGCGGACAAAAATGTAAACATGCTTCTGTTGATGAGACACCTCTGGCTCGGAACAACTTCCAGGAGCATTGTCCCATACTTTTTGTGGTGTTATGGATGAGAAAAGCACCTACGCAGTGGGAATAAGCCTCTTCACTAGATTTAGCAACTTCTTCAGTCGACGGAACAAACCTAAACAAGACACGTAACCCATATGGATGCCGCGTAGTGGATGACGATAACATCGGCTCTAGCAAAGGTGGCCAGATCTTTGCAAAGTGCATGCATGTCGGTGAAACTGCGCTCGTAGACACCGTTCCACAATGCTTCCACTCCTTCCAAACCGAAATTGCCATCAAAGTTTCTTTCCAGGGCATACTTGTGCAGATCTAGTAGAAAGGCATCACCTATAGGCAACACAATGCATTTCGCCATGTCAGCCAGCCTCACTACGCACAGTATAATGTACAACCGTTTGACCGCCCCTTCCTGTGCACCACACCCACAGTACCTCATTGGATAATCCAATAGTCCCATGGCCATTGGCCAGCTAGGTAAGAAGTGCATAAAGTGGCACGTGCAGTGCCCAAAGTACCGCGAGGGATGCACCCCAGTAAAGCAGGAGCAATCCTTCTCTTTCCACTCCCTTTTGTCCACCACAACCGCATTGTGTACGAGTAAATAGGCACACACGATTCCACCAATCCCTTCCAAGACATTAGCATCTAACACTGTCAGTTCTGCACAACACTTGATAGGTCACGTTATAAATTCAGCCTGCTAGTGTGCTGTCACTGGACAGCATGCCCAGTAGAAAGGTAAGTAAAAGATTGCAAGATTTGTGAATCTGCATTCATCCACATGCACACCCATCACCACAAAATGGAGGTACAGAAACTTTCTGCACTATGTGTATGCCTGTGTTATAAGTGCCTCTGCGCATGGTTTCTGCCACTGAGTGGCCATTATGTTCTTTAAAAGCATATTGGGTTTTTTCCCATCCCCTACCATGAAGTGGCTCTTCAGTGATGTGTGCTTGCAACGTTCTCATTTACCCATATCATACAGTGTAATATCAAAACAGGAACTCTGCTTTCCTTCTAACAATGCTACGAAATGTTTTCCCCACTAACCCACCTCCTTCATAAATCTTTAGAAAATGCCACCAATAGCAGCATTGAATGTATCATCGTACCAAGCGAAAGCAACTTTCCAAAAGATCACTGTCTGCACAGCTGTACTTCTGTCTAGGGTGCATTATTGCAACAGGCTCTTTTTAAATCTGCCCCCTTCTACTCTCCGCCCTTTGGAACACATCCAGAAGAGGCGTGCACGACTTGGGATGGTATATGTCCTGCACTGAAATGTCGCCAATAGCTCTCAGTGCCTGCGAGAAATAAAGTGAGAACACTATGAATTAGGCAGAAGGCCTTCTGGGCCCTGGGAACTCAATACCTTAAACTCGAACTCCCTATATATCTGCATGCGTGAGCTCTTCCCTCATCTGCCTCCAACTCCCTCAGGGTCAGGTGCTTCTGCAAAAAAACAGTTTCTGGTAGATGTGCTTTTTTGCCTGGGGCCTCCCTCCGCAACAGTCTCCCTGCCCCCCTGACACTTCAAGAGAACCATTGCCAGTTCCGGAAGCACCTCAAAGCCTTTAGTGTCTGCTGTATCTGCTCCCCTCCCTGGCTAACTGCCTGACGTAAACTGATTCTGCAGTGGTTACCTGGTGACTCTGATGTCGTGCCCATGTCACCTCCCCCCACCAAGCAAACCCCTGCACTGGCTTTCTAGCAAACCCTGCACTTGAGGACTGTTTTCTGTTTGCCCAACAGTGCATCCACCACCTGTTGTGTGCACTTAGCCGTCACTTGGCACAATTGGCCCGTATTTTTACTTATTGTTGTGTGTTCTTCTTCCCATGTACTGTACCTTCCCCTCCCTCCACCCATGCATGTGGGCAATGTAAGTCACACCTGGCCTAGGGGGGTTGTTGTCTCTGTCTCCCCTCTCTTTCCCCTCCCTTGCCTTGTTGCAATTTGCGAGACGTGTGTGTAGGCGCATTACGAATGCCATAGCATACAATTGCACATCATATGATATCAAACACACAATGCATACAAAACAGAGTGCATGCCACTTACTGTATACACTGAAAAGTTGTTTTTTGTTTTCCACAGTACCCCACCTACTTTACACTTTTCAAAAAAGAGGGTGTGACTTGCATGTGACTAACTTCAAACAAATACATATAGTTCATGCATACACCCAGGATACCTACCCCTTATCTTGCACACTTCCACCATAGCCTTCTGCACTTCTTTGTGCAAAGCGACCTTCTGGCATATTGTTTACGTACACACCAGACCCACCAACCTCATAGAGCAGTGTTTCTCACTCCACAGTTACATTTCCATGACTCCCATCCAGAAAATGGCTGGATGTGGCACGTCTAAGCATAAAAGTACAGTGTAATTCACTGACTGTTCGTGCTAGGGAGGGATTGAGGGGTACGGTCTCAGAAAAACTAAAGTTTTTTTTGTTGTCCTGTTTTTGTTATGTACGTGTTTGCATACCATTTTTTTTATCTCTTTCGATGAGTTTGTTCGCCTCATGACATTTGTATGCACTGAACGTCAACGCTTCTCTAACAGTTCTACAACATTGTATGCAAAGCTTTGTGCAGAGTGGCAAACAAAACAGCATTCCCAATGGAGGTAAAAAAATGCCATTTCCTTGGAACTACTGCAAATCTTGCTCATTAATGCGGTCATAGTCGGTGAAGAACGTCCCAGCACTGCACATAAAGTCACACATGCTTCCGTTTATGAAACACCTCCCAACCTCTGGCTGTGGACAAATTACACCGGTATGGTCCCATGCACCTCTTGGTGGTATGGAGGAGAAAAATCACCTTGGCAGTGGGAGAAATCTGCATCACTGCTGTCATCAACTTCTTGAGGTTACGGAACAAATGTGAGCACGACATGTACCCCAAATGTAGTGCTCCATAATGCACGACCACAACATCCACCGTACCGACAGAGGCAACACATGTACATAGGAGAACCATGGCACCGAAACCCCACTCAGACAAGACTTTTTTGCCCCCAAAAAGTCTTCACTCCTTCCAACTGAAAGTTAGTATCAAAGCCTCTTTCCACTGCATACCTGTGCAGATCCTGCACAAAGGTATCACCCACAATGAACACTCTGCATCTGTCCAGCTCGGTCAACCTCAATGCATCGAGGTTTGGGGAAATATATCACTGCCCATTCTTGTGAACCACACCCTCGACAACTGATTGGATAATCCCCACAGTTCCATTTGCAAAGGCACCATGCTCAGAAGGGCAGATTGTAGCACATGCACCTTCCCAGCTACAGCAAAGGCCATACCCCAGTAAAGCAGAGGCACTCCTTCAGTTTCCACTATTGTATATGCAACACTCCCGCATTAGGTAGTATTCAATAGTCACACACGCATGTAGCATTCACTTCCGCATCAAACACTATCATTTCTGCACTGCAGCCGTACCTTTACACGCTCAAAGTACATGTCTTGTGTCATGTGACAGTACCTCCAGGTAACAGCTCTCCAAACGATCCACGCTTTCAGTATCCACATTCACCCGGAGCGGCACCCAGCACCACAAACTGCAGGTAGCCATAGTTATTTTCCTCCCAGAACTCCACTAACTCCAATGATACAATACTTCAAAGTGCAGTACAATAGTTAGTAATCTGCACAATGCACACTACTCAAGCACATACACTATGCAGTTGAACCCTATGCACTGATACACACACACTTTCTCACCACAGCACTCAGTGGACACACTGCAGAACTGTTCACTTCATAAGCTCCTGCCATATACTGGAAAATGTACCATGTGCGAACAATGAGCACACCCATGGATTCAAAAATGCATGCAAAACTCACAAACCACAAACGAAATGCAACAATCTGAGGAGTAGTTGCAAGCAACCAACTTAGCTGTTCGTGTAAGGCTTCCAGCCATGCATACAAGAAGCTAGAGCCTCACCACACACGCCACAGCCTAGTGCACTCCACTTTTACTCCTCATGTCATGTGTAATCCTTTCCCCATTTGCATCTGCCATCTTTCACCCTGGACACATCTTTGCATGCATGGCTCCATGAAGTTGCGTTGGCTGTGCTGAACGGTGTGTGAGTGGCTCCGTACATTGTGCTAATTGCAACTTTCCGATGATGAGGACTTCCTTTCATGACGCAATATGTTAAAACACTTCCTCAAGCAAGGGTCTTGTGAAGGGCATCCCTTAGCAAATGGAAATGCTAACATATGGCTCCCTAATGTGCAACACGTGCAATGCCTTACACCATGTGTTTGTGAACACATAGCAACTCACTTTGGTTGAACCACCAAGTGTAAAATGCTCTCCGCACCCATTATTCAAAGGTCACCATCCGAGAGACACAGAGTTGCCTCAGCATGTCTGCATTATGGTGTGCTGGCTGTCGTCAAGGGATAGGTTCTTGGGTGCATGGCCATAGGCCTACCCAATAGTCTAGGCCTTACCCACACCCAGCACAGCATAATGGCCTCATAAAGGGGAACATTTGCCACATACCACAATCCACAAACGTAACATAGGATGGGTGGTGCAAATGGCAACTCATGCCAAAAGCAATAGCGCCATGTGCCTCCCTAATGTCCAAGGTGGATATGCGTCCATATGGTACTGGACGCATATCGGGTCCCTTGTGCTGTTCTACCACGTCTACAAGGTGCTGAAGAACAATTTTTTGAACATCACCACCATTGGAGACATGCATACGTAGAACTGGATGTCTGCGTTATGGTGGCGTGCTATGGTGCAGACCTAGGCTCTTTGGTGCCTGGCCTATGGTCTTTTGCCATACACCAAACAGTGTAGGCCTTGGCCACACCCAGCATAGCATAACAGAGTCATGCAGGTGGCCAGGTACATGCAGGTCACCCCTAGCCACTTCTAAGCATCCACTACTTCACCACTGCACCCACAGGACAGACTAGAGGAGTCCTCACTCCATCAGGTCCACGCATGTACTACACAGTGTAAGAATTGCAATCAATCCTCCCACAACCATGAAAGCAACATTTTATGCAATGATCACAAACCGCACATTTAAGGCAACAATGTGAAACCTACTTCACCCCAGAGCACATATTTGGCAGTTTCAGGTGGCCACCCATTCATCGAAGGGGCTATGGGTTTAGCACACGCAACACACCATACTGCAGTGTATGTTTCAAGTTTCATGTGGTCTTCATTGTACTCCCCTTCTGCCATTGCTCTACCATCACTGACAGCTAGGGCCTCACCACACACAGCACACCCTAGTGCAACCCAAGTTTTACTCCGCTTGTCATGTGTACTGCACACCCCATCTGCAATTGCGCCTGCCACCTTTAACCCTGGCCACATCTTTACATGCATGGATCCATGCCTTTGTGTTGCCTGTGCTGAACGGTACGTGAGTGGCTGTGTACATTGTCCATATTGCAACTTTCTGATGCTGATGACTTCCTTTCATGGCACAATATGTTCAAACACTTTCTCAAGCAAGGGTCTTATAACGGCCTAACCATAGCAAACGCAAATGGTGACATGTGTCTCCCTATTGTGCAACAGGGGCAATGATGAACACCATATGCTAATGTACGCATAGCAGCTCACTTCTGCTGTTCTACAAAGTGTAAAATGTCCTCAGCAACCATTGTGTGCTACTCACCTACTTCAAATGTATGCAGAGTGACAACTGCATCGCTGTATTATGTTGTGGTGGCTGTGATGAAGGCTTAGGCTGTTGGGTGCACGGCCTATGGCCTACGGCCTTCGGCCATGCACCCAACAGTCTATGCCTTGCCCACACTCACCACAACATAACAGAGCCATGCAGTTGACCACGTAGGCATGTGCCAGAAATCACAAAGGCAACATAAGCACCAGCACTTCCACTTACTGCAATGAAGAAACATATTGCTGTGTTTGGCACCACTACCCAATTTCAATCACAAAGCATTATAAGCATGCCAACCAAACAAGACAATCTTGACAACATTGGGTCTGCTCCCAACACTCTAGTACTTGCATAGAACCAATGGTGCCTAGTGCAACACTTAGTAATATGCACAATGCACACTACGCAAGCACATATAAGAACCAGTTGCACCGTGACCTCTTCCATATGTACACTATTCCGTTAGTACACCCAGTAGACACACTGCACGACTGGTCACTGCAGCATCTCCACCCATACAACGACAACTGTAGATTGTTCTACCAATCACCACACCCATGCAACCAACATTGTGTGCAATGCAGCCAAGCCACACACAAAAAGCAACAATTTGGCACCTACTTTCAACCAGTGGACATACTTTTCTGTGCTAGGGCTGCAGCCATGCATCGAAGGGGCTATGGACTTACCTCACACAGCACAACATAGTACAAGCTATGTTTAAATCCTCATGTCTCGTGGAATGTACTCCCATTCTGCAAATGTGCCTGCCACTACTCATCACAGAAAGACATTGCTGCTGCAGCTGGCATGCCATAACGAAGGCTGCCTGCAATGACCACACAAGATTTTTGCCTGTTGAGGTATCCGTGCATTGGCGGAGCATGCACAGATAGCGCTGGCACACCACTGTCTTCTTCTAATGATATATATCACATGCAGCACCTCACTCCCGCACACTTTCCAACCCTTCTTCCCACCACCAGATGCCGTACACTATGTTTTTCAGCCCCTTTTGCCACCGCGTTGTCCTCCGATACAACATGCCGCCATCATGGACACACATCCCGTCACTGCGCACTGCAGTGCAATCAAAATTTTCACCATGCAGCAAACAGGGAAATGGGCCGCCGGAGCAGAGCCAGATAGGACTCATTTTAGTGCGCACACTGCTACCTACAAGAGGCCCAGCCATGCACACAGTGGCTTAGAGCCTTGTACACACACCATAACACTTTCCTCCGATACACTATGGCAGCGTTTCCCAAAAACGTTGACGAATAGCACGCTTGACTCCAGCCAACCACCGGCCGCGTCCAATGTTTGCCGCCATCACTGTGTACTGCAGGCCAATGAGACTTCGGTCCGCGGAGCGAACAGGGAAATGGGTCCGCAGAACAGATCCAGATATCACACATTTTTTGGGATGTACATTTCAGTTCTTTGCAACAAAAGTACTGGTCGGATTTCCACCAAACACACAAAAGCACGCTTTCTGACCCAAGCCCCCTCTCCTGCAACAAATTTGGAGAAAATCCGTCCAGCCGTTCGGCCTGTAGCCGTGCACAAAGTTTCTCCAAATTCTATGGGGAAAAAAAAATGTTGGGAGCCCCCTTATAACTTTGCCCTCCCTGCACGGAACCTCATCCAACTTGGCAAAAAATAATTCAGAGACGGCCATATACTTTTTTTTGCAAAGTTTGGGGATGATTCCTCCAGTTGGAGCGTAGTTATAAACCGCCGAAAAAGTGCTCTTCTTATGAGTTTTGCAACTTAACCATAACTACACGCCCGCTACCGCGGGCCATGTAATATATATATATATATATATAGCAATGTACTAGAAGGTGTATTCCATGCTATACAACAAATGATACACAGGAATTGAACATATACATCACCTTTGAGCCTGTGTCGATTGCAAAATCCGCCAGGCAATTGGCATTTGGTCAAGGAAATAAGCAATTTGAGAAAGTAAATGAGAAAGTTAATGCTTGGCCGTACTTCTGTTATTGAGAACCTGAGTAATAACAGAAAAATGTACTAAATCCTTTGTCAACTGTCCCTGTCTAGCTAAATGAAGCAAGGTAAAGTAAGACACTATAGCTGTAGAGAGACCTAGATTTTACAGACCATACAAAGTAAATTGTGATCTGGCCTGAAAACACAACCCAAGACATGCAGATGACATGCAGATCCTGGTCCCCTTGACCCGTCAATCCATGGGTCGGCGGCCAGGTTCCATGTGTGCCTTGAGGCCATGTGGAAGTGGATGCAGAACAACTGGCTCAAGTTGAACAACGATTAGACTGAGGTCTTGGTGGTGGGCCCCCCTTTTGCCTCCTCCTTCTGGACTTCTGCTTTCCGGACTTCTTCTCTAGGCCCTTTGCCTTTCTCCTGTTTCCATAGTTAAAGACCTAGAGGTCAAACTTTCTTTATCTCCTTCTATGGAACTCCAGGTCAGTGCAATCTGTTATCAGGGATATTTCCAGCTCAAGCTCCTTCACTGTGTGCTTCCCTTCATCCAGAACATCTTCACACCCCTGTGGACTTTTCCCTTGTTTCCTCATGTACAGACTATTGTAACTCTGTTCCTTTCTCAACCTGCTTATGTAATAGAGCACCTTCAGTTTCTCAAAAACTCTGCTGCACGTCTCACCACCTGTACCCCCTGCTGCTCTCAAATTCCTCCCATCCTTCACAAGCTGTACTGGCTCCCTGTAGTCAAGTGCATCCGCTTGAAAGCCTTGTGTTTGGTTCACCGCACTATCGGCAAGGAGCAGAATACTTGCAGGCTAAATTTCAGCCTTATGTCCTGGGATGGGCTCGGCGCTCTGCCGATTCCAGTCTCCTTCCCATTTCAGTGAAATACAGCCGCATTGGGGTGCGTTCCTTCACTGTGGCGGGTCTGTGGAACGATCTTCCTCGCTCCTTAAGATCTTCTGCTGACCACCTGGCTTTCCGTAAAGCTCTGAAAACTTTTCTCTTCTAGTTCCTTCCTGGTCTTTTTGCCCTTTGTTTTTGCATGATGCCTTCGGGTGAAAGTCAATCTTAAAAAATTCTCTTCAAATCAAATATTAGCCTAAGAATTTCTATTGCTCACTTTTTTGTTTCCTAGGTATGCTAGTAGAAAAGGAGGCAGCAGGCTTGCTTACAAGGGTTGTGTTTGGAAACAGAAAATCATGTTCCATGGATGAAAAATCGGACTGAAAAGTTAGAACACCAAAAATGAAGAAAAACCTGTTTCTTTAAGAGGGACAAACCAAAAAGTGATTTACTGGGTAAAATTGTAGTCAAGGTAAAACGGGTTGATTTTAGTTTTTGTATACTCAAACAGATGTCACAAAAATGTGTACACATCTTGCAATCTTCATAGAATTACACAAAGGGATGACTTTAGAGTAGAACACATTTCAGAAAAGCATATTCGTTATAATAATAAATACAAAAATAATCTACTTCAAAACAATTTAAAAAAAAGCATATCTGAAGAAGGAAAAGTGACAATTTAGGTCATTGAAAAATATTAAAGAATCGTGTAGGTTGGTTCTTCAAAAATCAAGTTCATCCTAAAATATAAGGGGAGACAGTCACGGTTAAATAGATATTATACCCCACTATGTTCAAGCACAGATCATCTTGTGCATGCACACAGACACGCACGCACACACGCACGCACTCGCACACACCTGTAACTGCTGTTTCGTAGTCAAGGAATGACAATGCTGGTTATCATAGTGGTTTATTATTTTCCACCCTAATTGACTGACCATCTACTGGCTCACCTTTCTCACCCTATTTCTCACCAGCCCTTCTCGCTCGATCCACGACAGCTCACACAGGCAGACGCAAGCACTTGCGCATCTTCCTGGTCTTCTTAATTGTCCTTTGTCTAGGCTCTCTTCCTGATGTTCTCCCTATTCTGCTTCCTACCCATTCTCATTTCCACCGCCAGTTACCATGCTCTGGTTACCCCAGACGTTTGCACAATGCACTTTCTGGACATGCCCCACATTGGGAGACGAGTACGATTGTAGCCGGTACATAAAACATGACTATTGCATTTACATATATGCAGGTTTTCACTAGGGGCCATATAAATGTATCTGAGAGAGCTAATTCAGCCATATCACCCTGTAAGACAGTTACGCTCTAGTGATAGTCATTTCTTGGCTATCCCTCAGTCAGACTACAAATCACAGGGCGATAGAAAATTCGCTGTCTTTGGCACGAGGCTGTGGAATTCTCTGCCACTTGAATTAGGGACTATGAGCTCACTCCTTCAGTTTCGCCGAGCATTAAAAACCTTTTTTGTTCAGATAGACAACTCTCCTTATGTTGAGGATTTAATTTTGGTTACGCATTATAAATTCACAAAATCAAAATCAATCAAAATCAAATACAAATCATGTTCTGGATGCAGTATCTACCACTCTTACCTGGCAAAGTTTTCACCAAAAATGTCGCAATTTCACTATTTTTCCCGGTCTCCAAAAACATGTGAACAGTTCCGTTATAACTAGTATCAGGATCCAGGCCAGAGATGTCAAATTCCTGACTCGTCTGTACAATGGACAACTGTTGAAAACAATAAATTAAATAATACATGGGTTACAGTGTTAAAAATAAAAAGTGGACACATGCATTTGGTCTTCAGCAGGTAGTGCATGAAGTGTTCAGACAAACCAATGTCTTAGTTCCTCATTTCTCAGGTTACTTTAAAGCATTTGGTTTCCCCCGTTAACATAATTGGAACTGCATCCTAGGATGAGTCTTGTATGTTGGTGGCTGTCTCAACATTGAGCAATCTCTTTGGATAGCGAACATAATCATGGTTGAGCATCAGGTGCGTACGAGGAGACGTCACGGCAACTAGTCTCTTCTCCTAGCCCCAAGGCCATAGCCTCTTTAAAGAAAATAGGACTGATTTTCAAAGAAGGTGTAAGGTGCACTTGGTGTAATTTAGGACTAGGAGTAGTTGCAAAACACTATTCACAAAGAAATCACATGGAACTTCATAATGTCATAAAAATCAGTGAAAGTCATACCCGATTGGCCATAATGGCCAACTCACTCGCAGGGTAGAACCGTTATCCAGCCTACACTTCGGCCATACCAACAGGAAGAAAAAGAACATGTGACAACACTGATTTAAAGCTCCCACCCTCCTCTCCTACGAAGATGTCAGTTCTTCAGTAACCACTGGCCCCAGAATGTAGTGGCTACTGATGTTTGTGACTACAATATCTCTGCCTCTTTGTGCAGGATATGCGGCGAGCAAAGCTCTTGACAAGCAAAGGTTCTTTGAACTCAGCTATACCCTTCAAGGCAAGGGCAGATAGTGCTACACAGGGCATCTCTCCAGTCTAGTGGAAGAAGCCGGTTGATCTGTTCACAAAAACTGGCAGTGCATCATTGTCGGAAGCGGTGCTGGAAGGATACAGTCCTTCAATGATTTCGCTAGAGGTGGCTTCTTCATTCTTTGGGGTTTATCCCAAAGATTGATCAAGTATGGGTGAAGACCCTTTGATTCTCAAGGAAATCGGTAGCGGAGAGAGCAGGCTCTGCTCTCAATTGCTGGGTTGCAGGTCATTCCAATGTTTGGAAGACACCCAGTCGGTCGTTGGCCTCCACATAAAAAAATTATCAAGCATCGCCCTGGGCTTTTAGTAGTTGTACAAGGTCAAAGACTGGAGATTCCCATGAGTATTTAGTAGGCCTCAGAGAAAGCCAAAGCAATGCAAACACTTTATGTGCATTTAGTGAATGGAGGAACAGGCCAAACCACTGAAACCCTCATGTGCCAACACACAAGGCCAACACACAGTGCACCCCAGGTGCACTTAATAGGTGAAGAAATTCAAAGCACTGAGAACCCCACATGCACTTGGAAGGCGGAGGAGATGGCCATAGCACATAGAACCCAGAGTATATATTGTAGGCATGAATTTGAGGTGGATTACAAACATTCAAGCATCTGCCCTTTCTGGTTCTGCCAATCTGCCCATCAGAGACAGACAGAAGCCCTGGCCATAAATGGTAACAGCCCTGTCCCACTCACTTTTGGGAGCAAAATATTAGACTGCTAAGGCTCAGTGGTAAATGTACCTGGGGCGCCCAACCGGGACACCCTTGCGGTACAGAAACCCTAACCCCACTAGAATCATATATGTGTGCTTCAACCAACTACTGGAGGACACACATCCATCTTGTGAGCAGTGGTGTACATGGAAAGGGTATCTTTTGTGCACCAATGGTGCTGCAAGCTACAGGATCTCGCAGAACCGCATTCATAGTTGGCTCAGCCGAGAGAGGCCTGTGATGAGGGCTAGGCCAGAAAACCATGACCAAACACAGAGGTCTTGCACCACAGATGCAGTTGGGAATTTCAGTCTCCCATCCCCACTACTTTTGCACAACATATCCCCCTTATTCCAACAACTCCTCATCAGCCAATCATACCCAGGCCAACGACCGCCCTCCCATTGCGGCTCTTCCCCTGCACTGCACCCCTACTCAACACCAGACCTCTGGTTGCCCATGCACAGGACATTCATGACCCTCCTCTGGCCCTGCGCTCTCCCTAGCCATCCCTAGTGGCTATACCCTACTGCACTGACTTAACCCAGAAAAAGGGGGTGGCCCTTATTTATAAAGACACCATTGCTCAACACCCCTAGAAAACGACCCCTTTCCCCCAACTGCAAAATCACTTCAGCCAAAATGAAATGCTCTGCTAATGCCTCAGTCACCCTCCACCTCATCTACTGGCCCCCTGGCCAACAAGCCAACCTCGAGTTGGACCTGTCACAGCTTGCCCTCAGCAACCTGAGACCCCCTACCCAGCTCCTCATCTTCAGTGACCTCAACCTTGGTTACAATGACCCACTAGACTCGGACGCCACCACGCAGGCGTATTCTAGGGCAGCTCTAAGATACACCAACCTCATCACTGGGCCCACCCATGCTAAGAACTGCACACTGGACTGGATCCTGGAACACAAAAGAAAGGCCATCATCCTTGACAACCCTCCCAGCCGTAGTCTGACGACAACACCATAATATTTGCTATCCCCATCCCCACCAGATACACTATGCATGTGTTTTACAGGGCCATCATGTTTTTCTGTCTGGCTGGCAGTCAGGGTACTCCGCACTCTGTCGGTCTGATAACATCTCACTGATTATTATTTCTTTTAAAAAATATAGGATTCACCATATATTTCCTTCGCTTTTACTGTCAACAGAACCTGTCGAGCTCAATCTTTTACATGTGCCTTAGACTCAATTTTTTTCTTAACTATTCCTCTACTGTTATGCTTAAAACAGTGGCTACTTCCTTGCCTTCTTGACTCCGTCATAGTTTTTCGTACCTACGAGTTAACATGCTCTTCTTCACATTTACCATTCAAAGATGGCCGACCCCTCATCGGTTACTGTGAGTCCTTTCTCTATTTCCATCATCGGCCTTACTTTCACTTCACTCGACTGGAATCGTGCCGTTTCCATAGTTTCAGTGGACAGACGCAAAGCCGTGGAGCTTACGCTGAGTTGAATGCAGACCCTGTGAAGAACAGTACCCCACGCACTTCAGGTTAGCGCCTGCTTGTCACCTCTTCTCCCAGATAGAGGATTATTAAATAGAGTTCACTCGAGTTGTAACCCGTTTATTTTACTTTGTAGCCATTCAAACTCGCTGTCTGGCGTTCCTGCATTTACCTGACTGATCGCGAGCACTACTATTTTGCTGACCCTGTTCATCCTCTATCTTCCTGATGCGCTCCGCACTCTGTAAAGGTACTTACTTTAGCATTCCGCTTTCTTTTACCGATATTTAGGGATCCCTTATGCATAGATTTTACTTACCATTGATTCCGTATTATGTTTTCCAATTAGCCGATATCTGCAGGCTGAACACTTGCTAACTGCCGCATCCCGTAGGCTTGAAATTGATCCGATTGATCTCCGCCGTAAATTTGATGTTCATCACCATGCCATTTATTTCATATTGGAACACACACTAGGTATGGTATCCCATTTCCTATGTGGCAATATAATTTGTTTATTTGATAGACTTTCCCCGGCTCTGAATCTATGTTTCCTTTTCTAGATTTCGTGTGCACACGCTGGCACACACTGAGGACTGCTCCCTCTGTGACTTTTTTGCACCTTGTGATCTCTTCCTAACTGGTAACTATTTTTTTCTCTTTATTGGTCTCCTCCTCTACATTTGTAGTTGATGTCATACCTACTTTCTTTATTTATTCTTTTTCCCGTGATTCCGACAGTATTTATAGGATTTTCCTGTTACCAGACCAGCATAGTGGTGGTGGCCCTTGTTACCTCATGCATCTAGGAACGTTGTATCTTTGGATAAATTAAAATGTATATTTGTATGAATAGATGACATTGCACCCTTTAGCATGATTAATTGTTGGTGAATACCAGCTCTCTAATTTGAATGAGAATAATCTACTGTGCATTTAATACAGTTTGTAACCATCAAACAAGCATCTGAACAAAATGTTTTCTTTTCACATTAAGTATCCAATTCTGGCCATATGAAGAAGGGGAATGAATCCTTGAAACGCGTTGCCAATTGAACTGGACTTCACTCTCTTTTTGTAAATTGTTGGGATCCATCAATAATATTTGTGCTTCTCTACTTTGTAAATAATTTTTCGTGAACATTTGAATCACATTGCCTGTGATATAAATACCTTTTTGTATTTAATCTTGCCTATTGACATTCCTTTACATAAGTTGTTTATAATTATTTGTTTTCAATTCATCCAGGTTTTAAAAACTTCAGTATTGGACGTGTTCCAAACATTTGAAAGTGTGCAGGGGACGGGAGGATTCCTAGGTTGAATCTTCTTTCTTCTCCTTTTTTCACATGATCCAGGTCCCCACCACTGTAAATCCCTTGAAGTCTACCCAGACTCCACCCTCAACCTTACATGCCAAACGCACCACATTGCATGAACGTTAGGTTACGCCACTAAGCTCACCATCAGCCTTTTTTGACCTAAAAAAAAAAGGCTTAAAGTTGCTCTGGCACTAATTTCTTCAAAACATGACTATTGCAACTCTCAGCTTTGCGGCACCTCTGACATAAACCTATACAATCTTCAATCAATCCAAAACAATGCACACAGAGCAGTTCTTGATATCGGAAAGTGTGACCGCATATCGGAAGCCAGGAGATCGGCCAACTTACTTCCGGTTAAGGATAAGATCAACTTCAAGATCTTTTCCATAACACTTGTGCCTCTCTAAAAACGCACCCTCCTACCTGGTAAAGAAAATCTCAAGAGACACTACAACAAGGCCACAACGGACAGCCTACAAACACTGCGTCATCACCCACAGGTTTGATCATAAAAGGAGGGGGTGCAGCTTCCCAGCCCGTGCTCCTGCACCCTGGAATAGCTCCCTGGCCACCTCTGTGACAAACCATCCTACGGCAGCTTCAGAAAGAAGCTCAAAATCTACCTCTTCAACTAAGACTTTCTTCCACCTCCCCTTGTGTCCGCTTGCACTTTTTCTCCTCGCTCCGGTCTGCCTGTAACCAGCACATTGATTCCCTCAGGCTTTGCACGCTTATAGAAATGCCTAAAATAAATAAATAAATGAATCCTTTCATTCACACCTCTTGAGCTGGTTGAAAAACCATTGTAAGACCACTTTAAAATACTGTGCATACTCTTACGTTACACTGTTTTGGATGTGTGCATGTTCCCATTTTCCATTCACACACACCTACAAATAGCAGATACATCCCCTGGAACGTCCACTTTTGCTGGTCTTTTTCAAATACACAAATGCATGTATATATGTTCATCATAAAATGTTACCTACTGGATGAAAACGTTCCGAATAGTCCTGTTTTTCCAACTGATTTTTGTATTTATTGGACAGATTTCCTCATTTCTAATTCCAGCTATGCCCCCCCCCCCCCAAAGCTGCATGATCTCCACAATGATATAGCAGGATACAGCCAATGCTTGCTCTGTACTCTATTCCCAGTGATTGACATATTAATAAAATGTATTCTGATAGGACAGGCAGAGTCTGTGCAGTGTCCAGAAGGCTGAAGATGAATACTTCGAAGACAAAAATCATCTTTGTGGGTTCTGAAAGTAACCACTCAGCCCTCCCAACTGGGTCGGCTTCCGTCTTAATGGTGTAATCCCTATTCCAGTAACCAAAGTACAAAACGGGTCCAGTGTGATCAAAATGTGCACACATTGCTACAGTGGTTAAGGTCATCTGTTTATAGACCAGGACGGACATTGGTTTGTGCCCTATGTTGTCGTCAGCAGACTTCTTGTAATTGGGCCAAGATCTTCGCTCAATGCCTTTCGATTGAAGCAATACGCACCCCGCAAAGCATTTTGTGTGCCTAACATGGAGCTAGCGGATCATGCAGAGCAAGGCTACTTGAACCCCGCCATATGGTACGTTCTTCACGGGCGCGCCATCTTGCACGATCTGTACTGGGTACTTTTAGCTTTCCATGTGAAGTAGGAGTTGCTCATTTGTGTCATCAAAGCTCTGCATTGAGCTTTACCCACTTATCAATAAATGTAATGCTATAATTCAGAAACAAATCATTACATTTAGAAGATCATGACATAGAAGTTAAATAGTTCTACAGAGCTAATCATTATACAAAGAAACTTTGGCTTACAATTATGTAAATACAAAATATGATATTAAAACCAACAATCATAAAAACTTCATACTTGTAAAACAGATACAATTATCTGAAATATTCAACAAAAAAGGTACAAAAGTGTGGAGGATGTCCTTACTGTACATGCAGTCCTTCCTTATCAACTTTTCATCTTCAAACTTCATGAGTGCCTCAAAAATAACACTAGGGTCCAAGACATAACTGGCGACTTTGCCCATAGCAAGCAGCGCAACACTTATGGGCAGGCACAAGTGGTGGACGATAGGCTGACAACACACAATTTAAGTTACTCAGAGAGTACATCTCACTGTGCTAAGGGTTTTTCATTTGATGCCGGGAGTAAAGGGCACAAACCTTTTCAAGTGTGGGTCCAAAGGTTTGCAATGATCTTCAAGTGCTAAGGAGCACACTGAGCACTTGTCATTGAGCTGGTTTTTCCCCAGATCTCTGATCCATCAAAAAATGTCTCCCCGCAAATTCATTTGCACCCTACAAGTGTTTTCTACCTGCTTTTGATGCCAAAGCCGGGATTCAAACCCACTTCTTCCACACCTTTCACTGCAAGACCACTTGAACATCTCGTCAGGATAACTGTGAATATTGCGGTAGGTCAGAAGAAGGAGACAGACCAATTGATGTAATGTTTAAGGTTAATTATGAAATGATAAAGAAAACACCTAACTTTCCTTAACCTAAGGGATTCCCCACCAAACACAACTAAACTAGGGTGCTTGTCGTCAGTAGTTAAGTTTGTAAGTAAAGTCTGCCCTCCCAAAATTAACCTACCCTGACCCTACTGCTTATATTAAATAACAGAAAAGACCAGGAGAATGACAGCCTTCTCCTGGGTTGCCGTTTTCAGCACAGCTCTCACAGTTCTCACAATTGTTAATAGGAAGGCTTCAGATAGTCCCTTGCAACTTCTTGTAGCAAGTCCCCCAGTTCTGCAAAGGGGCTCCTTTACTTCCTATGGGTTTTCTCTGAATAATTATCTCTCCTTTCTAGAATATTCTTTGCACTAAACCATATAGGTTGAGTCCTTGTTAAACCTTTACTCCTCTGACCAGGCTTTGTAGGATTCTCGCAAGTTTGCTTTTCACTGGGACAAGCATGATTACTGTTCTTACAAGTTTGCCACTCACTGGGATGAGTAAAATTACTCCACTCTTTATGGTCGGTTTCACAATATTCATAGATATTACTCATGCCCATTTTCCCGGGTCTCTTGCTCTCCCCTTTTACTGGAAAGTAATGGTGCCACGTCACTGGCTCGGCATTCTTCCTTGCTTCAGTTTCACTGTTCTTCATGATGGCTTTTCTGCATCTTCAGATTTCTCTGTAGACACCCTAGGGTCTCTGAACGTGGGATCGACTTTGTCAGGGTTCTTCTTTCTCTCTCCCTGTTGGCCACCACTTCTTGCACTGGTTTCCTTTCTGGGAATATGCTTGAGTCTGGTAGACCTGGTGTGGTCTGCAATAGGCATGCTTTATTCACATCGAAGTGGGGGGTCTCGATCAGCCCTGGTCAAACGTCCATCCTGGGACTACTAGTCCCTGGATACTTGTTCGGTTGGTTGCTCGCTCGCTCCGTACCACTCCCGGGCTCATCTCAATCGGTTTGCCGCCGTGCAAACCAGCATTCTCCCAGAGTCACCGGTTTCCCTCAGCCAGCCAGTTTGAATCTCCCAGGTTTCTCTTCCTGGTTCTATGTATCCTGCCACTTTTATCACTCAACGCTGGGGCTTCCCCATCCTCTCATAGTCCTTCCTTTGTGTTGGACTTGTGCTCTTCTTAACTGTATGGTTTCTTCGTTTCAGTGGTTGACAGTCATTCTTCTTTAATCCTGCTCTTACTCTTCACAGTACCATACTGATTTCTACACTAATTACATTACAAAAGCATGTATTTGAGGAGTCTTGGAGTCTGTCACTTGATAGAACTGTATTGGGTGTTGAGAATAATCTAAAGGGAGGTCCTTATTGGAAAGAGTCCTAATCCCCAAGAGGGGAGTCAAAAGTCCCGCTTACCGCCAGCCCTAGGGAGAATATCGCAAGGGAATGGTTTCCCCCTGAGGAGATGCGACTGGTTTATGGTTTTTTCATCGGATAAAATGCATCAAAAAAGAAAAGCATCAATGAAAAACCATTGAATTAAAAGTACATATCCATCAAAACTTATCCATCGAATATAGCAATGGGCAATTTCCATGGATATGTACTTTTAAGTGTAAAAAGGTAGCATTTTGATGCCTTTATTTTCCATGTTAAAACGTTCCATGGAGCCGTCCAGTGCTGAAATTTTGGCACTGGCCAGCTCCTTGCAACGTTTTAATGTTTATTGTATATTGGGGGTCCCCCTCCCAAGAATCCCCACACCCCACACTCCCCATAGCCCCCCTTTAACCAACCCTAGCCACATGGAGCTGTCCAGTGCTGAAATTTCAGCACTGGCCAGCTCCTTGTAACGTTTTAATGTTTATTGTATATTGGGGGCTCTTCCCAGCACCCCCATACCTCCATGCCCGCCCTTAACCCTAAACCCCAACCCTAAACCTTAATCTAACCCTTAATATAACTTTAAATCTAACCCCAGGCCTAACCCTAACCCTTAATCTAACCGTTCATAGGGTATCTGATGTTTCCATAGAAATTATCTATGGAAATTAATTCAATGAATATGCTTTTCGATGGAAAAGCAATTAAATGAACACATTTCGATGGATAGGAATTCAATGGAAACACCAGATACCGATGTGACTGAATACCTCGATTCATCACAATATGTTTATTTATTTTATTCTGCAGAAAAACAAATATAACTACAGCCTTGTAGATTTTGCACATTTTATACTTTGCCTGCAACATTATTGGAAGCGCTCATCCTCGAGATGATAATAATTAATCTCCTGCAATGGAAATGTTTATTTAAAGGGTGGGGGGCTGAGAGAAATCTGCTGTTGTCACCCCACCCAATCCCCATCACTAGTTGGATTCCACAGTTTCCATTTCCAGCACTGAACACACTAATATTGTTCCCATTCCGGACACTCTCTAACACCAACTTATTCCATTTCACATTGCTTGAGTAATGTTTGTGTTTAATTGTATTTGTTTTAAGAGCTTTAACTAGTACAGTGTTGTGTTAATAACGTGATGGTTTTTTTAACACTTTAAACAATACATTTGAATTTGACAAAGAAAATGCTATTTACCGCCTGCTTGGTCTTCCGGTTGGCTATACTCAAATGGTATTCAATTGGAATGTCCTTGAATAGATTTTCGATGGTTTGTGGGTGTCCATTTTCACGCTGAATAAAAATAGTGGGAGGTCGTAATGTAAACTTTATTGAGTAAACTCCAGAAACATAGGTCAACGATGGAGGCCCAATGGTCGCTGTAAAATAGAGAGAATGTAGGATTATAAAGCTATGCTATGGATCGGTTTAGTATGCTATGAGTTAGAAGGGCCTGATAAACATGTACAAGTATTGCACAAGGACAACAATTAAGTTCTGATGGTTTAAATCCGGAACTTGGTCCAAAGAAAATTAACACATTTAATGAATGAGCTGAATCAGATGTGATGCTCTTGTAGGACCCACTAAGAAGACTTACGCCGCCACAATGCCCCAAATTCAGCATGTACATGTTTAAAAAAAAAATAAAGAAACACATTTTAGTTATATTTATCAGAAATACAGATGGTGTAGAGTGGAAGAAGTCTATGGGACTTTGAAAGTAATTCATTGTTTCATCAAAGCACAATATTTCCAGTTATTTCAATAGAAGGTATTAAATCCTGCATTTCGTGTGACTTGTTGCGCACGTAATGCAATAGGTTTCTCCTTTCTGAGTCCACTGGTAAGGAGTGCTGGATGAACACTAGTCCCTTAACAGAACAGACCATTTTTGGCAAACAATTCTTCTTACTAACTAGCAACAGATTGAACCCAATTTTGCCAGTTATTTGCCATATGTGAAAGTACTTACTGAAAAGACACAAGGGGTGAAAAAGTCCATTTAAACTTTCATAACTACATCTTCTTAAGTCAATAGTGAGCCATTGTCTGAGTCTAATTTTGAGCAATGTATCATGATTAGCAAAACAAACATGAATAACAAATCCAATTGCTGTAACCAACTACTGGCATTCTCCTTTTTGTAATAAGTTGGAACCCCGTTTGACAGTTAAATGCCAAAAAAGGGACAATATTTGTCTTCATGGATGATTTCATTCAGCCATATTTATTGTTCAAAGGGGGCTGCATAAAAGGTAGGATAGATTTGTGCCAATATGAAACCCAGCATTCAGATCACAAAATGTGGCCTTGACGAAGCACTGAAATGCGAAACACATACCAGCCATGTTCTTCATTGATGAACAACCAATACAAATAAACTTGATGGCTACGATAAAGTAAGGGATTTTGTTATTCTTGAACAGCAAATAACTTCTGCACTAGTGATCTGAATTGCATTTGCATCATGATCATAATGCATTATAGTATAAGACTCAGCACCAAGTGTGTTAAGAAGATGTATTTATTAAAGTTCATACTGTGCACACCTCTCAGCAGCAGTCCTTTACTAGGCGTTAAATGTACTCACTGTTTTCCTTTACATTGATCCTCCTTGACTGCACCCAGTCGTATGCGCAATCCTTGGACACCGCCTTGACTCGGATGACGTATTCAACATAGTTGAAGTTCTTCGTCTCGTTCATCATTTCCCGTGTGAGGTTGCAGAACCTCTCGGTTATGTTCTGGCATTCACATTTGTCAGTCCACGGCTTTACCCCATATCTGAAAAACATACATCATGTTAAGTTAACCTATAGCATGCACCATTACCATTAGCATGGTCTCCAAGTGCTCACGTAGCTCTCTAAGAAAGAGAGCAGGGTGGGTTAGTGATGGAAGAGGGATAGGATGGAGGTTGCACTCTTGTGCTGATGCTTGCAGAACCAGGAGAAGCTGGAGCCTGTGCGGGTCTGCTTTCTAAGTGAGTTTTTATTGTGTGCACTGGCTTGTTGTTTCTGGAGGGTTAAGGCCCAGTGTATGGGATGGTTTGTTGTATGCAAATGTTTGTTATGTTGATTGGACATGGGTTTTGTGTGTTTCCTGTGTATATTGGTGGGTCCGTGGGGCATGTGCGGTACTTGGGAAGAATGCGGGAGGGCAGCCAGAGCAGGGGTGTTTAGTACATTGGCTACCCTCATGTTTTTCTAGGTGCAACACTTTGGCTACCTTCAAAATTCATCCAAGTGCAATACATTGGCTAACCTCATACATTCTTCAAAGTGCAGTACACCGACTACCCTGATAAATATGAATCGGGAAGGTCCACTGTGTGCGTTGATAAATTGCAGAATGTTTTCTCTTCAAGATGTCATATACTACACATTATAAAATCGATTACACCAACAAACAGGTCAAACAGAGACCTAAACGATATGCATCAATTTAGATTGTACTAGGTGGCAATACTGACATTCCAAATGTGCCGGCAAACACGCTGCCCGCCAGTATTCACATTTACTATCCCTAGGTTGGGGTGAAATGGGGTGAGATAAGGTACAAGTGGGGAAATGGGGGCAAAGGAAGCTGTACCTGAACAGGCCGAGCATCTGCACAAAGCAATCTACAGTCATTAAAGGAGAACAGTAAATGCAGGTGGGGTAGGCATGAGAACTGGAAGATGCAAAGTAACAAGCTCTCACTGGTTTATTAGATGTGCTGGCTTGGCTTCAAATTGTTTGGAGTTACATGAACTTTATGGTGGGGTACAAATATAGACTGTTTCTTCCTTATTGGCACACCCAATTGCAGACAAATTAGGTGCCATCGTAGAACAGCTATACCCATTATGAAGATACAGTTATAAAACATTAGGTGTAGCTGTTCTCCATAAAGAAAATCCTAGTTACAATTTGAAAAAAAATATAATGTATACATAAATATTTACTTAAAATCAAAATCTTATCCTGAAAACAGTACTTGCACTAAAGCACTTTAAGCATGATGAACTGTAATTTTAAAGAGGGTAAATGATGGGGGACATAAAGGGTTGTTCTCTGCATCTATTGTATAATTATGCAAATGGGAATATGTGATAATTTACTGTGTTTTTATTGTGTATTTCTGAAAAAGTTGTGATTTTATCTATGTTTGTGTCCAAGGTTTTGTGTAAACTATAGTACACAAAAAAAAAACATAATAAAAATCTTATCCTGAAATATGAATGGCAAGATAGTGCTGCAAGCCCTTGTTTGCGTTCATAGATCTATCTTAGCAATGACCTACCACATGCAGCCATGGGTGTTCTATTGTCTACTGCCTAGTGCTTCAGTTTTGGTGATAACGTCTCCCAGGTGGTTTTGGATACTAATGTTAATCTCCATTCCCTACTCCTCCCACCTTGGACAGGACCGCTTTCCAGCAGGGGCCTAGGCCACATACACAAGCACACAATTGAACAAGCCACACCAGGATGTAGACTCAATTAATGCTCATATTACTGTGTTCTGTGGTAGGTATTTATTAAATGAAATGTCAAAACTCTTATCTTTCCCTATGCTAAGGCTGTTCCCTACCTAACAGAACTAACTAGGGTGCTCGTCAGTGAGAGTCCAAATCAAGATCAGTCCACTGTCCACTGTCCAAACTAACCTATCCTAGCCCTACCACTATTAGAACAACATAAGGCACAGGTGACAGACTCCCTTCTCCTGTGTGATGGTTCTTTATAAAGTTCAGTTCAATAAACTAGGTAGTTCTTAGCAACTACTTTTATCAAATCACACAGTTCTGATACTGGCTTTTAACCTTCTCTCAGTAGACTACTCTTTCTTTTCTTCCTGTTGTCTTCTCATCTTTTTGTAACTCTGTTGGCCCCACTCCTCTTAGGGGACAAATGTATTCCTTTCTCATCATTCAAATTTAAGATTTTCCAGTGTCCCCTCTTTGTCTTGACTGGGACAAGTTTGAGGGTTCCAGTATTGACTTTCTTGTTCTTCGTTCACTCGTTTTAATTCTATTTTTTTAATTGTTTATTAGCTAACAAGAAAGTTGAACCTTAAAAATCTCACATAATACAAAACGTAATAGAAGACAAAGTAAAATAAATAAAACCATTAGAATAAAATAGTAAAAGGGTATTACAAACTCATTACAAAAGTCCTTCCTCGAAACCAAGCGTTATATCAGTTACCAAATTCATTAAGATCTACAGAATTAATAAAACCAACAACTGCAATACATAGTGACCTTTTTACATTACTCAAACATGAGATCATAGTCCACACACTCCATCTTTTCAAGAAATTTAACAAAGTAATCCTGCTGTTTAGAGCACAAGTTGGCACAATTCATTATTAAGTGTTCCAGAGATTCTGATTGAGCCCACTACTCCACAAAAGCGACACTTTATACAGTCATCTTCAACTTCATTGTAGCGCTTCAGAACTTCATGAGTTCTATATAGATTCCTTCGAAAGCTTTGGACAAGGAAATAGCCTCCAATGGGCAATGAGGGATCCCATAATTGTATGCTCGTGGAGAGGATATTGCATTCTGCTCTGGTTCTGAAATCCGTCTATCGGGACACACCAGTCAAAACGCAAAAGGTTTTGTAACCCTATTTGGAGTAAATTTCAAATCTGCTCTCGAGGAGCCCATTTCCTTCAAAATCCGACCACATAATAATCTGTAGTTGTTAATGATTTTTTCCTTATTTGACAATAAAATTGTATTCAAATCACAATATGATGACATAAGAAAAGGTAGCAACATTTTGCTTAAAAAAATGCTAGCCACTTCCACCACACCATAATACTGCATATTCCCAAGGGATACAAAATTGCTGACGTGGGAACTGGGTTTGGGATTCCTAAAACCCCTCCAGAGTTTACTTTCCATTTTTTCCAGAATAGGGAGAACCCACGTTGGATATGTTTATATCCAGAAAGTTAAGTTCGGAAGAGCAATTGTAACATTGTATTTCAAAAGGGGGAGCAATTAATATTTGCAGTATTTGTTTTTAATATAGATCTGACTAATCAATATGTTCGATGTCTGAAATCAATTACATTGGCTTTGTTCAGAGAACCAGAAACACAGAACCCGAGAAATAGGACGTTTAGACTTTCTCACGTCTGACACTACCCATTGTCCAATTGCCTAACTATGGACTTTGAGGTGAAAGGCAGCACTTTGGTTTTCCCAACATTTATTCTTAAATAGTTCTACTTGCAAACACCTAAAAGGCATTCATCACCCTTTGTGTACCTACTGCTGTTGCATCTAATAACAGAAAATCGTCAGCATAGGCCGTCCAAATAATACGCAGGTGCCACATCTTTGGAGGAGCTAAGCCAGCACTTTCAATCTCCTCCCCCACATCCGATACATAAGGATTGAAAAGACAAGGTGCTAGAATACACCCCTGTCTTTATCCGTGATCAACAGGAATAGCTTTTGAAATAAGCCCTGCCTTATTCAATCTTACCTTGACCACGGTTGAGTCATACATTCGTTTGATTAGCTTCAAAAGCTCTGGAGGAAAACCTCAATTGCACATGGACTGTTTCTGCTCAACAGATCAAATGTGCCACTTAAGTCTATTGTGGCGACCTGAACAGATTTAAAATGGCCTTCATTGATGTGATCTTGACAACATTTTAAAACCTAACCGTTCAATGTTGTTTTTAAAGCCGGTTTGCCATTTTATTTTGGGTGGCCCACATTTCAAGATGTTTCAAAGGTTCTGCAGCATAGATTTTACTATCGACGTCAGAGATTGACATGGGGCAGTAATTATTAGGGTACAACGAGGCCCACATTTGTATATTGGGATTATTTAAGATATTTGCCATGATGGAGGAAAGCAGCTTTTTATTCAATATAAATAGTAGTGACAAGATAGTAGCCCAACCACACAGATTTTCTTTAAAGAGCTTTTTGATGAGTTGCTGGGTCCTGGTGCCTTAGATTTGACTAGCTTCCAAGATGACATAATAATAATTTGTGGAGGGAAGTCAATCAAATATTCATTATTGACCCCTAAGGCCAATAAGCTCGTAGGAAACAGAGCCACTTGATCCCTTGCATATAGTTGTTCAAAATGAGATACCCATTGGGATGAGCCCACATTAATCTGCTCTCCTTGAGTAAAGATTTTTGATTTATTCACCAAATTCCAGGTGTCAATTACTCCCCTTGCTTAAAGACTGGCAAGCATCGACTCAGCATCCCGTTTGATTTTTGTTCTTTGTTGCCTGATCAAAATCTTATGTTTTATAGAGATTAACATTTTTTTCTTTTTCAAAACTTATTGGGAAAACCTATTGTTTGATGGACCTAATAGCTAATCTTCATTCCCTTTTTTTCACCGCAATTTCATAATCACAAACATAGGGGTTTAACTTGACACTACAACACAAATGTTGGCTTCCACGTCCAGCCACTTGGGCAACAGTCATATTAGTAGACAACAGTTGTTCAATGTTGTCGACTGTAAACAATCTCATTTTATGATTTAAATTGATATGATGCAAGAGGTGGTTGATTCGATAATTTACTCCTGAGACAGCCCTTAATCCATGATAGTCTGTTGCCCCTAAAACTAGAAGACATTTCTTGAGTGAATAGACAGTTTTCGGTATCCTGCTTCCTTCATTCTTAATATTATATCTTGACTGGGATGAGTACAAATGTTTCAGTAATAATTCTCACTTCCTTTTTGTTATTTTGTTTCAACTGTGATGAGTATCAGTGTTCCAGCAGTTATTCTCACTCTCTTCATATGCTCTTCATAATTTGTCTTGATTGGGACAAGTATGGTCGTTCCAATAATTATTCTCACTCTTCATTTATTTTTGACACTTCGTCTCTACTGGGATGAGTATGGTCATTCCAATCATTATCTTCGGTCCCCCACCCGGGTCTTCTGCTTTCCCAGTTAGCCAAATGACTCTGGGATAACATCACCGTGTTTCATAACTGGCTGGGAGCCTCTCTTCCCGTCAGGTTGGCTTCCCAGCTCTTCTGTAGCTCCACGTACGGTTTCCAGGAAAGTGGTATCTGCACTGGTCTCAGACCCACTGGCACACCGTCACTTGTTAGTGGTTACACCACCACTTGTTTCTCACTGAGGATAATGACACCCTGCGCACTACCTTGGTCTCTTGCTGCTCTGCTTCTCTCCAACGGCGCATGTTGGAAACAGTCAGAGCCACTTCCTCTAGGCCCAAGAGAACTAGCCACACAAACTAACTGTGCATCCCCAAAATAAAAAATGACCAAAGCCAGAGGCACTAGCTTCCTCCACCTGCCTCCCAAACAATGGAAGGCTCTCCCCAACAGCCTTAGAGCCGAGACTTCACACATGACGTTCAGGAAAACTCTAAACACACTGCCTTTCAACTAATCACACTGCTGCTACCCTCGTTCTCTGTTTCAGCCACGCCTTCCCCTCCAAATCCACCTGCCTTGTCCCAACTTTCCTTTCTTCTGTTACCTCTCGGCCATTTCTTTTATTATGAAGCGTTCTCTACTGTCAACAGGATCACTGTAACTACGAACCTGAAGTATGTTCAATTTTTGTCGTACTTCCGCTCTCCCTCCAGAGCCCGGCTCCGTTCTGTAAGGCTGCTTGTACCAGCGCCACGATGCCTATGGGCTGCTATTGTGCGCTCTATAAATGGAAAAATAAAATAAATAAACAGTACTTGACTTTCCATGTTGCATTGGATACTGCGTGGCCAAGTTGCCTCCAGCACACCTCAGCGATCCAGTGATCCAGTTTGAAATTTGCAGGGTCTCTCACCTCCAAAATCTCTGCATCTGTTTTATTAGGTAGCCGTGGCACTTCCCCCAGCGTAGTGTTAAAGTCCTTCTCATCTGTTCGTAGTGTTAATATCCTTCTCATATGTAAAGTCCATATTCTGTATTCTTCCAGTGGCTTACTTCGTCCCAGTACCACATAGGTTTTCCTTCACAGGTATCATTATTTAGAAGACAATGACAGATACTGGTCCGTTATTCGTGTTTTTCCTCAGAGAATGTCTTTGACTCCAAGCCAAGATGAAAGTGGAACTCAAGAACTTTAGAGAAACAGCCGAAAGAGAACTAAAATTCCTGGGCCGCAGGCATCAGATTAGACAATATGGAGAAGGTCAGAAACCTGGAGCCTTGCTAGCCCACCTTCTCTCGATCGACAAAACTCCACCTCGCATTGAACGTTTGTTTGTTTGTTTGTTTATTTTATTTCTAATGCGCTCCAGACCCATAGGTAGAAGGGCGCAGCAGGTAGGATAATGCGAAACTTACATTGTTACAGATTATACAGGATACAGTAAAAGTTATACATATTATACAAGATACAGTAATGGATATTATAGATATTATACAAGTTATACAAATTATACAGGATACAGTAATAGTATACAAATGTGCAGGACCATCATCGTGCAGGTCGATGAGTTACATAGGGGATGGTACGCATAACATATCGTGAGATAGAAGAGAGGGACAAGTGTCAGGTCTGGGAATGCTGTAAACCTATATCTAGTGGTCGTTGGAGATAAGATATTGGGTAACATTCCTTCTAAATAGTGGGTACGGCTGATCTGCTCTTAGATTATTGGGTAGTAGATTCCAGGTTTTGGCCGCCTTCACAGGGAAACTATTCCCACCAACCGTGGTAAGTTTAAATCTAGGTGCTACCAGACAGTTCGTATTGGTAGCTCTGATAGGTCTGATGGAGGGCTTTTTTTGTATTTTGTTCGTAAGGTAGCTTGGGGCGGCGTTGTTAAGAGCTTTATGTGTCAAGGAGATCATTTTTAATTGAATTTTGTGGTTTGTAGATAGCCATTTGTGTTGACGTCTAATGGTGGAGATGTGTGTTCTTTTATTTATGCCAAGCGCTGCTCGCAAAGCATTGTTTTGGAGCGTTTGAAGTTTCTGAATGGTAGATTTGTTGGCGCCACTGTAAAGGGCATTGCAGTAGTCGGTCCTGGAGAGGATAAGTGCTCTAGCCAGGATCATGCAACTGTCATTGGAGAGGAAAGGCTTGCCTGCTCTTATCAGTTTGCAGGTGTAAGCGGTGGTGGAGGCCAAGGATTTTAGTTGTTTGTCGAATGATGGTGTGGAATCCAAGTAGAATCCGAGGGTTTTTACTTCCTTGGAGACCCTGATAGGATTTCCATCAATATTGAAGGAGGAGAACGTATAAAGAACGCACATGGCCAACTGGTATATACCGAAGAAAACATCTGCGAGGCATTCTGCGACTTCTACCGCACCCTGTACAGCTCAAAGGGTGCCGCAGATCCAGGAGCAATACAAGAGTTTCTTAATGACACTGAACTTTACTGGGTCAGCGCAGAACTACGAGAACCACTGAACGCTCCGATCTCACTGGAAGAAATCCAGGAAGCAATAAAGGCCCTCCCAAACACGAAAGCGCCAGGTCCAGATGGACTAACCAGAGAATTTTACAAAGCACCCGCTTCAATAGTGGCCCCCCTTCTAGGTCAGGTCTTCGAGGAGTCGATAGAACGAGGTTCACTCCCACCCACGATGTGCGAAGCCAACGTGATGGTACTTTATAAGTCTGGCAAACCTGCAGAGGAATGTGCCTCATACAGGCCGATCTCTTTAATAAATCTGGACAATAAAATCCTAGCGAAGATTCTAGCAACAAGGTTGCTCCCTTTGATGCCGGCCCTGGTGCGCGGCGACCAGGCCGGCTTCATCCAAGGTCGTAGCACAACCTATGGCATCAGGAGGCTGTTCGGCATTATTGAGGCCCTTGACCCATCACAACAGGCAATTGCAGTCCTTTTAGATGCAGAGAAAGCGTTTGATTCTGTCGAGTGGCCCTTTATGTTTGCAACGCTCAGGCAGATGGGCCTAGGCAATTTCTTCCTTAAACTAGTGTCACTGTTGTACAAAAAGCCACGCTCATAGATCACAGTTGGTAACACTAGGTCCCCAGGCATCACACTGGAAACGCGGAACAAGACAGGGCTGCCCGCTTTCAGCCCTCATCTTCACCCTGGTGATGGAGCCCTTGGCGTCGAGGCTACGGCCGAACATCGTCACCGCGGTTTGAAACTAGGGCCCCATCAACTGATAGTTTCTCTCTACGCCGACGATGTCATACTATTTGTCAGCGATCCCCAAAACAATCTGAACCCTGTAATAAGGGAAGTGATAAAATTCGGGAGAATGTCAGGCCTCAAAACAAATCACTCTAAATCAGTAGTGTTTCCTTTAACCCCTCACACGACAGAATTCAGGGATGATCATGGGTTCAAATGGGAAAAGTCCAAAGTGCGCTACCTGGGCATCTACATGTCCCGCAATCATCACAAGGTTTTTAGAGATAACTACCAAACAGTGTTACACTCCATACAAGAACGTGTCCAGAGATGGAAGTCTCTTCCGCTGACGCTCTGGGGCAAGACCTCCCTGATGAAAACGGTTATCCTCCCCAAATTGCTCTACCTCTTCACGAACATCCCACTACTCGTACCCAAATCCTACTTTCAAAAAGTCAAGAGTTTGATTTTAGAACTACTCTGGGCCGGGAAACCGGCACGAGTGGCCTACAACACCCTAACGTTGCCAACAGCGAAGGGAGGCTTGGCTCTCCTGGATGTTAAAAAATACTATTGGGCAGCCCAGGCACAATTTCTGAGTCATTGGTACTCGGCTCACTACATCCGTCCGCATGTGCAAGTGGAAAGAGCCCTAGCGTCCCCGGACCTGCTTAGCACGGTCATTATTTTTAATTATTTATTGATTTAGCTGTTAAAAACAACTTTTCAATATACAAAATTCAAACATTAATCATTTTAAAACAACATACATTTCCATTTAGACATTTAAAAAACATTTAAAAAAACATTTAAAAAAATATTTTAAAAAAATTCATGTTGGGTGTACCAACTCAAGCAGCGCCAGTACTATTATTATTACTTTAACATCACAAATGACATATTGGTAAGTTGGCAATTATCAGTCAGTCTAATTATTATATCACAATTAGAATATTCATGATACACAGGTTATCTGGTAGATGTCTTAGTAAACAGTTACCCCTCGTTAAGTCAGTCGCTGCTTGAGCTTGAAACCACCTGTCAGGTAGAAATATCCCAATTTATGGCCATCAGAAAATTACCTAGGGCCACCTGGACAGAGTGTTTATTAGAACATAGCAGATAAGACCAACGCATATCGTGGGCAATGGTTGTTAGCGTACTCATCACCTTTGAGAAATGTTTCGATCTTAAAATAGACAATTGAGCACAATTGCAGACTAGGTGTTCAAGAGATTCAGTCATAGTAGAGTCATTACAGAATCGGCATGACAAAAGTGATCTAGGTCTCAAATTACGTCTCACTTGAACTTGGTGAGTGGGCCATAGATCAAAACGTGCCCTCATTATTCCTGATCTCAATGCAACTGATGGGAATTTTAGTAGATAAGATTCCGGACTTCTTACGGTTTTGGGCCAGAAACGATATTTACATGGTTGGTGGTATTTTTGGCATTTCTCTAGGGTCTTGATCCAGTCTAGTTGGTATAGGAGATTTTTTGCCTTTGTTGGATTTGATATTAGCAAGGCTATTGGTATGCTTGCTTCCGCAAGTGCTCCTAAACAGAAATCAATCCATAATTTCACAAAGGATTTATCCGATGTTAGCATAAAGCCAGAAATAATCGACAAGATGGTTACTTTTTGAGATGCCACTATACATTTACGCAGAAACATACAACAGCGCCATGTATAAATAGCATGCATTGAGGTAAGGCCCAATTCATAGCGCAGCCAGGGGCCTGGAACACAGTTTGGCAAAGATAACACTGCTCGCCAATATTTCCCCTCGAATTTATCAAAGACAGATTTTCTGAGATTTTTACAGTTCAAAATGGATTCCGCTCCATATATAATCGAAGGGATTGCTTTTACATTCCAGAAGATTATTGCCGGTTGAATGGAAAATTTCCCAAATTTGTGCAGTATTATTTTGGTCTGTGAAATGGTCACGGTCAGCTTTGCCTCCATGCGTTCAGTCTGGTTGCATGAGTTGGTTAGGCCATCAAACTCAACGCCTAAGTAGGTATAAGTTGGTACAATATCTAGTGGTGTATTATTTATTGACCACACCAACCTAGACCTACTAGGTTTGTTAGCTTGATAGACTACAATCTGGGTCTTTTTAGTATTGACCACCAGTTGGTTCGTACATATGTATAGGTCGAACGCATCTATAAGATTTTGTAGGCCCTTCGACGTTTTGGAAATTAGGACAATGTCATCAGCATAGTTCAAGTTAGTGATTTTAAACCCTTTTAAGACAGGGGCATCAGAGCATATCTGTAAGAAGGAAGTACTCAAATCATGTATAAAATAATTAAAAATTGCTGCCGCTAATAGGCAGCCTTGTTTTAAACCTCGCGCGGTCTGAATAGGAGCAGATAGCAACCCTTCCAAAGTGAGCCTTACGCGAATAGAAGTTGTACCATGAAATGCATGGATAATGTCAAAGAGGTCTGATGGACAATTGTCTCTTATTAGTTTCGCCAGTAATAGAGGTCGAGAAACAGAGTCAAATGCAGCGTGCAGGTCAATAAACGCAAAATAGACTGACTGCTTATGGGACTGGCAGAGAGCTTTAATTGCGTTCAGTGTAAAAAGATTGACACAGGTGCCCATGCCCGCAACAAAGCCCGTTTGGTGGAGATCTCGTTTACCACAGGTTTCTGTCCATTGATTAAACTCTGACAGTACTAATTTTGCAAACAATTTACCAGGGGTATCTAACAGGGCAATTGGCCGGTAATTACGAGGGTCTGAGCGGTCACCCTTCTTATAAATAGGGACTATCACAGAACTTAGCCAAGAGGCTGGGAGTCTGCGATTAGTCATCACTTGTATAAAGATTGCATGAAGGTTTAATGCCCAAAGTCTTGGATTGTCTTTCAAAGTGACATTATGGAGGCTGTCGGGACCGGCAGCTCGTGATGAGCTTAAATTTTTGATCATTGCTTCTAGAAGGTCAGGAGAGCAATGGATGTCCCAAGGTTCAGAGGACTGGATCTGGTGATCATTCGTATCAAATTCTGGATCACTATAAAGATCAGAGAAGTGTGCTACCCAAGCGGCCTCTGTTACAGGATTTGATTGGACATGGGCTTGAGCTACAGTTGGTTTTTGAGTGAGATATCGCCATATTTCTGCTGAGTTTTTAGACCCGAGGGCAGATAGCATCGCTTCACCATCTTGTTGGAAAAGCTTGGCTCGATGTCCTCGAATCCAATTCATATATTTGCATTTTGCCGTTTTTAGATTAGCATTAGTGTTCGCATTATTTGACATAAGAATTGCTCTTTTTTCCTTGCGATATTCGGCCTTGCGAGCTTTAATTGCAAAGTCAAATGTATGCTTATGAATTTTTGCTTTAGGATTTGGAACAATAGTATGCCGAAATGGGTCAAGAAAATCAATATACTCAATCAGTTTAGATGATTTATCGTACTGATGAATTGCCTGCGTGAACTTCATAAGATTTCCATGCGTCCATCTAAGCCGATTTTTGGTATTATTAACCATGAAATGCTGATCTAGCCATTGTCTAGGGGCATTCATAGGCGTCCAAGCTAGTTGGAGGGAGAGAAGATGATGATCACTTACAGACCCCTTTATTATCTCAAACAGAAGAATGCGGGTAAGCGTGGTTCGCTCAACATACATATAATCAATGGTACTTTGGCTAACGCCTCGCTGCCATGTTGGATTTGGTGGAATGTCACCATCTACAGAGCCATTCACCATACACATATCACAATCAGACATAATGCGGGACCACGTGGTAGTAGCCCTCGTCTTGTTTTTATTCGGTAGGGATAAACAAGCCATATTTAAATCGCCCATGATAAAGAAATCGGTAATGCCAGGAGTGACAGATATTAGATATTAGATCAATGAAACCTGTTAAGCCCTCAAAGAAAGCTGCGTCTGATAACCCAACCGGGTTACGATAGATGTTAACAAGGGCTATTATATGATTTTGACAGGTAATTTTCACCAATTGCATATAGTTGCTGACATGCTTCCAGGCTTCGATTGTAAAACCCAATTTCTTATTAACAGCCACCAATAATCCTGACGAGGGCCGACCACGCGCTCCCATCTTTGCAGGTAATAAAATGACATCGAAGTTATCCCATGTTGGGGATTCCAAAAACCAAGTCTCTTGCACGGTCATTATTAGCAATCTCCCTGCCCCACACAAGACACTAAACACAGTACTATCCACATATGCTATCTGGAAAAAGATGGCCAAAGAATATGGCATAACCATACGGTATTCCCCCCTACTTCCCATTAAATTCATCCCCGGAATACCCCTCACAAATGAAAAAGTGTTTCTCATATGGGTTGACAAACTGAACCTCCAATCTCTGGGAGATCTGTTCCCGGAGGGCACCTTTCTAACCCTACAAATGGCCAAAGACAGAGGGGCTAACTCTTCCCTAGATGTATTCCTCTATTTTAGACTACGCCACACCCTCCAAGGGGTATTCCCCACGTTCCCTCAGCAGCCTCCCACGTGGACCCTGCTACACAGTGTGATCCAAGCTGAGGGAGAGGGAAGACTGGTGTCAACCTTGTACAGGTCTCTTACACAAGACACTCGAAAGCCCAACCCCCGAGCCCAACGGAAGTGGGAAACAGCCATTCTGGAGCCAATACCCACAGAGGACTGGACATACATCCTCCGACAAACCCAAAAAAAATAAAAAAAAAAAAAAAAAATAAAATCGCATTAAACACGAGATATAAATTGATCCACTTTAACTTTATTTACCAAACGTACTATACACCAGCCAAGAAAAAGATTCACCACCCAGAAACTTCGGCCCAATGTGGAAGATGCTCATCCGATAATGCAGATTTCTTCCACCTGGCATGGAGCTGCCCAGGCGTGCACCGCTTCTGGTCCGCCGTCATTCACAAAACTTCCAAAATTGTGGGAGAGCAGATAACCCCGCTCCCCCTGGGTGCCCTCCTGGGACTTACCAGACACATGCAACCAGCATCACGCAGATTGACAGCACTCCTCATGGTTCTGGCCCGGAGAAGAGTAGCAATGACATGGGGCAAAGGCCCGGTCCCCCAAGATTGAAGACTGGGAAAAAGTTATCATATATTGTCAAGACTTAGACACAGAATTCATTAGAACGCTTCCATTACATGCGCGCCCCCCGTAATATATGGGGTCCATACATGTCATACCTGATAAACAGTACAGAATCCTTAGACTCAGAAACCCCGAACTCTCAAGTAGGACAGACCGGGATAAATGGTTCTTTTGAGAAGAATACTCAGGAGTGAAAGCATCGAACACAGTGTTAACAAGGCATCTGCACAGAAAACGAGAGACACGAGGGAGGGGGGGGTGACTGGGAAGGGATGGGTATGAGGGATATTGTTTAATGAGCATCCTGTTGGTGCATGGTTTTTTTTTTTTTTTCTCTGTTGTGTTCGGAAAATACTAAAAATAAAGTTTTTTTTAAAAAAAGAATCATTGTATGTAAATTTATCTCATGAATAGTAATGACTGGTATCCTGAAAACCCAACGTGGATCTAGTCCTCGATGCCTGGAGTTGGACAATCCTGATCTAGAACCTATCCTGGTATTGCTCTTTCTGAGTTTGTCAGACATGCTGGTGGTTTGCTTTTTGATAAATCTTTCCTGAAGGACTTCGTCAAGAAGTCACTTCTTTCACTTCTGGGATGTAATCCTTTTCTTACAGAGGAAGATCTTCCGTGCCAACATGTATTTGCTGACTGGGAATCGTATGGAGTGATTATCTGGTTCGTGATGACACTTCTGCAATACGAATTCAAACAATGCAAGTGTGGGCCAGACTTGTTCATGGGGGTATTTATTCCTGGTTCCATGTGTTAATATCCCCGCAAACATGTCGCCATACCATAATGGCACCCTTTTTTTTCGGCGATATTAACACATTTAACCTGCAGGGGACATCCCTGCATCCCGCATATTATTTTAAATGCAACAGGGGGACACCCTTGCAAACCCCGCTCCCATTTGCTGCACAAATTATCCCCAATCCCCACTAATATCGCCTCTGGCTGTTCTGACAACCATATATATGGCGATATTATTGGTGGCGATAATATTACATGATACTTTATTCCTGAGACAAGGAAGATCACTCCTCAAAGGAGCCAAACGACAGGAAGATAATAATGTAGAGGCCTCAAAAGACCTATATGACAGACCACCAAGTCTCCCCAACTCCCGGACTGGTCTCGAGTTGCCATGACTTCTATGGCTTCCTCCTCTGGGCACACACAAAAAGGCATACTCCAGACTTGTGACCAGCCACAGATTCCATCTTCAATTCCCTCTACTTCAAGCCTATTGGACATGCTTCTTAGAGCGCGATTGACCAGCTTTCAACTTGCTTAGAACATCATACTCCCGACTTGCCATAAAATAAGGGATTCCTGGGTTTGCATTCAAAAAAATCTAAATTTTATTCAAGGCAGGGGGGCAGATATCATAGATCTTCTCACTTATTTCCCCTTGGTAACCATCCGTTGAAAAGTAGTATGCCCTCATCGATTCACGCTAGTCACTGCAATTCCTCGACTTGATCCTGTAATTCTTTACTTTACTTGAGAAGTTTTCGTTTTTTTTTCAGCTTTACATCCAGTCCCGAATACTGGGTCTCCTTTTTTGCTTCTTTGTTGACCATTCAGTGACCTACAGCCATACAGTGCTCATAACGTCCATTGTAGATTTGTTCTCGCCTGCGACCAGAAGAGGATTGGTGTGCGGTCTTGTACGCTGAAGCAATAAAAAAATCACGTTAGATGGCAGGTAGGGTGAAGTGGGCTTTCGTCCAGCGTGCTATTTCTCTATTTTTTACGAGAAAATGGGAGCCTTGTCTTTGGTATGGGCTCAATTTACCCCACAAAAAATGTAAAGAAAATTACAACAACCAAAAAAACCTACAAGACTACACAAATATTTATAAAGCAACAGAAAGAGAAAAGGGAAGTAGTCCCTTCAGTATTTCTATTGCCAGGAAGCAGGTTGGCGTGAAGGAGACCATTGTGCCTGAGGTGCGCAGTTATGTCAGCACAGCAGTGCGAACCAGCACAGAAAACAAGCATTGTCAATGCCAACAGTTTGGGCTTTTGTGTAGGTATCAGAAAGGCACTTGCCAGACACAGCAACAGTGGTATCAACCACCCATTGAATGGTGCAGCTGCAACATAGTGCATGTACCTGAGCATCTAATAGCAGTGCCATATGCACAAGCAAAAACTGTTGGCTTTGTCAATGATTGTTCTTAACAGGACTTCTGTGTAGGACACGCAGAGCGCTTATAAATCGAATGGCTGAAGGCAGAGCAGCAAGACATTTTTATTACACCAGTATCAGGTTTATAACTTCAATCAAGTAGTGCAATAGTTTTGGTTTAAAGCGACACCTAATAGCCCAAACTAAAAATGGTGGACACTGGGAAGAGGGGAAGGTTGCCAGGAGATAAGGTGGGAAGTTATGGGTGGATTAAAACCACGTTCGTGGCTAGCTGACTGGCCAGCACCTCTCCACCCGGTGCGGATCTTGCTTCGCGGTTGACATAACCAATGTTTGATAGCTCCAAATCAAAAGCAGAGTCAGAAATATATGTAACGCTCGCCCCTTTTTTTAACGTATGGGGCAACCAAACGCCTGGTTTCTAGCTTCATCTTGACTCGGCTCGGTTACTGCTCTTCTCCATGCCTTGGTCTTTGTGCCTCCTCTCTTGCCCCATTTTAGTCCATTTACCACTCATCCATCCATCTTATCTGCCCTCTTCAGTATTGTAGTTCCATCTCTACTGCTCTTATCTCTACACTGGCTATCCTTTGAACATTGTCTCCAATATCATTTTCTTTCTTTTGTCTTTAAATGCCTCTATGGCACGGCTCCTCTTTATCTCTCTGCTCGTTTCCTGGTACAAACCATCACTTCTTCTCCGTTCTCGATCTCTCCTTCTCATTTCTGTTCCTCCTTGTGCCCAATCACGTGTTCGCTCCTCCTCCTTACTGGCTCGTAGGTTCTGGAATTCTCTGTCTCCATCTATTCCTTCTCTTGACTCATTTTCATTATTTTGCTGCTGCTTGAAATCTCATTCTCTCTCCTCTATGTAAAGATGTCTCTCATATTAATTTGTACCGTTGATTGACTTGAATTCACATCAAGACAACCCAGAGACGATTCATTAAAGAACATGCACGAAAAACGAGTAGGTCCTACAGTAAAGAAATACATGCTACGTAGTCATTAAAATAATCCAACCCTGGTGTCCAATAGAAAAAGACACATCAGTGCACAAGATAAAAAACGATCACAACCTAAACACTCAAGACAACATATTTACAGACTAGAGTCAATTAAGTTAAATAGGTCTATAATATATTGGTATAATTACATTCTTTTCATCACACAAAATGGTACCAATTCAAATACCAAATTTATATTACATAAACGGTTTCACCAACTAATCAATTTTCATACAAGTGGCCGAGTTAGGTTTCGGCTAAACACCCTATGGGTACTGCCAAAGCTCCTCCTGGTGCAGTAATCATTATTTCAACGATACCAATCTAATTTTTACTATAACGTTCCCAGTTGGTCATGAACTTTACTCTCAGAGGATGGGTTCTCAACAGCCTTATACGTGCACATGGAACCAATACGACGTTCAGCATGGGGAATAGAATCTACAAGTGAAGCCACAAAAAGGCCTGAGTAGGAGAACGTAGATCCTCTGTGTTGGACCGGTCGGTGTGCAGCACTGACCGACTTCCCTCCATCTAAGCATCGGGCAGAAATCTCTCATTCGGACATCGGCTCCTTGATGAAAGGGTCAACTTAACCCACCAGAGAGTCCAATAATGGTCAACATGTATACTCCGTACAAAGGGTAAGGTGAAATTACCTCCTACAGGGTTCCAGGCTATGGGGCCATTGTATTTATTTAGTAAATGATTTGGTGTATTATAATGTGCCTCAGGTATACCAGACACTTCAGAGCACTTCGGCTTTAAGGGCACAGCGACAACGCTCGCTTCTTGGCCTAAAGGTACAGGGTAGAGCACCCATCTCACTTTTCACTCGGGCGAATGCAGAGGTAATTATCTTCTAGTCATGTATCACCCTCCTTGAGTGATGAGAACATATTCAATGCACTCACAATCACTTCTTCACCCTTCGCTAGGGTTTGTGCCAGACTTTTTATAACCCATCGGCCAGAGGCGGCCATCTTGGCACAGGGCCCCCTCAGTTGTCTTAGTTGTTGGTCTCTTCCTAGCTTCTGGGAAATCGTACTCGTTAATCTCTTTGCATTCTATCTCTCCCGATACCGGGTTTCAGCAAGCATCTTAGACTTTGGGCCAAGCAGGCTTTGGGTTTGCTCTCCACCTTGGTAGCAGACCTCGGGCATTGTCCGAGATGTAGCCCCTCAACAGTCCCTTGTTGTCGTCTCTTTGTCTTCTCTCTGCCTAGGTCTATTATGTAACCTACAGTAGACCCGCTAGCATCTCTCCACTCCAGCTCCTGGGTCTTGCCAGTGTGAGATTCAACACTCAACAGACTTGAGGCAGTTTCTTTCTCGGTCTTTTTCCAAGTTGCTTACTCTGGACTCTCCAAAGCACTACCTTTCTCTATGGCTCGGCGTCCCGTTTCTCTTACTTTCTAGTGTGGCAGCACAGTCTACGTCACTACCTGGAGGATCTATCCAGGTTGGAATACTAATATGACCGTTTAATCTGCGCCTTAAAAGGTTGCCCCCCCCCCCCCATAACATCTCTTTTTCAGATGAGTTCTTCTCTCTTCCTAACCCCCCCTTGCCTGGTGCCTCCTTGAGTGAGTCCCAATGAGTTCGATTCCAGTACTCGTCCGTAATCATGTCAGATTATTGGCTGCACATGGAGGCTGAAGGCTTAAAAGCGTGCCCGCTATTTTGACGTCAGATGAGGAGTGGGCGGGTGTACGCAGCTCCGTGAGAGGCGCCACACCAGGATGGGTGTGCTCTGGTGGGCTGCAGCCTCGGACTGGCCTATAGGGCAATGCCCGAAGAGCGGGCACTACATGCTAGCGTGGGCCAGCTATTGGAGGTCAAAGCGGGCTGCTTTTTGTTTTCCAAAGTCGGGCAGTTTGATGAGGTACTTGCACCTTAGTGGCAGCAGCGCCCCAGCAGAAAAGAACCGCTCCCCCCGCTGCGCCCCTGGACAATTGGGTGGCGGGGCTTGGGGGGGGGGGGGGGGGGAACGGAGGCGCCAAATGTTTCTCTTTGTGGTGGGAGAAGTGTCATTTAAAAATTAAATGGGCTCGCGGGAGCCGCGCGTTTAACAATAGAGTGCAGCAGCACCCTATTAAAATAAATATCGCCCCACTCCTGCGCCAGAGCAGGGTGGTAACTATGTGAATAGGGTCCCAGCACCCTATTGAGATAAATATCGCCCCACTCCTGCGCCAGAGCAGGGTGGTAACTATGTCAATAGGGTGCCAGCACCCTATTGAGATAAATATCGCCCCACTCCTGCGCCAGAGCAGGGTGGTAACTATGTCAATAGGGTGCCAGCACCCTATTAATATCCCCCACTCCTGCGCCAGAGCAGGATGGTAATTATGTGACGGGTGCCAGCCTATCGCCCCACTCCTGCGCCAGAGCAGGGTGGTAACTATCTCAATAGGGTGCCAGCACCCTATTGAGATAAATATCGCCCCACTCCTGCGCCAGAGCAGGGTGGTAACTATGTCAATAGGGTGCCAGCACCCTATTAATATCCCCCACTCCTGCGCCAGAGCAGGATGGTAATTATGTGACGGGTGCCAGCCTATCGCCCCACTCCTGCGCCAGAGCAGGGTGGTAACTATCTCAATAGGGTGCCAGCACCCTATTGAGATAAATATCGCCCCACTCCTGCGCCAGAGCAGGGTGGTAATTATGTGAATAGGGTGCCAGCACCCTATTGAGATAAATATCGCCCCACTCCTGCGCCAGAGCAGGGTGGTAACTATGTCAATAGGGTGCCAGCACCCTATTAATATCCCCCACTCCTGCGCCAGAGCAGGATGGTAATTATGTGACGGGTGCCAGCCTATCGCCCCACTCCTGCGCCAGAGCAGGGTGGTAACTATCTCAATAGGGTGCCAGCACCCTATTGAGATAAATATCGCCCCACTCCTGCGCCAGAGCAGGGTGGTAACTATGTCAATAGGGTGCCAGCACCCTATTAATATCCCCCACTCCTGCGCCAGAGCAGGATGGTAATTATGTGACGGGTGCCAGCCTATCGCCCCACTCCTGCGCCAGAGCAGGGTGGTAACTATCTCAATAGGGTGCCAGCACCCTATTGAGATAAATATCGCCCCACTCCTGCGCCAGAGCAGGGTGGTAATTATGTGAATAGGGTGCCAGCACCCTATTGAGATAAATATCGCCCCACTCCTGCGCCAGAGCAGGGTGGTAACTATGTCAATAGGGTGCCAGCACCCTATTAATATCCCCCACTCCTGCGCCAGAGCAGGATGGTAATTATGTGACGGGTGCCAGCCTATCGCCCCACTCCTGCGCCAGAGCAGGGTGGTAACTATCTCAATAGGGTGCCAGCACCCTATTGAGATAAATATCGCCCCACTCCTGCGCCAGAGCAGGGTGGTAATTATGTGAATAGGGTGCCAGCACCCTATTGAGATAAATATCGCCCCACTCCTGCGCCAGAGCAGGGTGGTAACTATGTCAATAGGGTGCCAGCACCCTATTGAGATAAATATCGCCCCACTCCTGCGCCAGAGCAGGGTGGTAATTATGTGAACCTATTGGTAAATGCGCCCGTTCCCGCCTTTAATTTAAAAGGGGCACTTCTCCAACCAAGCCAGCTCAGGGGAGCCCTTGAAAGGCTCCCCCTATCTGGCACCCTAGGGGGCTAATGGCGCCCTGGGTTTCTATGGCGCCCAGGGAGATCGCCCAGCCCGCCCTGCCCTAAGGCCGGCTCTGGGTATTTGACTGTGTAGATAATAGTTTTCTTCAGCGTTACTGAACAAATAGTCTTTAAAATGCATAATTTGCAACATACGTTACCCGACAAATTTCCTTTGTTCACTACTCAAACCGTCTGTTAAAAAAGGAATGGAGTGGCATTTGCGAGCATGGGCCTTGTGCCAGAGCAAATGTTGCGCCCCAGTCTGACCCTGGGGGGCTGCGAGTTGTTTCTGGTGCTGTGCCCTCACTGTGGTGAACGCGGGAGAGGAAGGGCGATGTTCTGTCCCGGAAGCGCGGTTGTGGTGCTGCTCTGGGGCTAAGCTGCGGCAACCCCGTCCAGTGCACTTGTGAATCTTGGTTGGGGTTCGGCTGTTTTGTGTGAGGTGGTAGCGCTGTACATACATCTTAGGGCCGCATACATGTCTATAGGATGGAATCTGTGGGGCTGTGTTTGCTCAGCATCCTTGGGGCTACATCTTCATTTACTTTGGTAGGTGGGCGGGACGAAGACTGGGGAAAAGGAGGGGCCATGTCATGTGTCAAATGAGCTACCCTCCTCCTCTCCCCTTTACTCTGGAGGTGTAGGCTGTAGAGTATAAATCCTGCATCTTAACATACACTCCAGATGCGTGGGGGCCATTTTTAACATAATGATTGCCCCCAAGTCGCCCCTTGCTTAGACCTTAAATAGTTTGAGGTACTTGGGGGTGCATACATTACAATGGAGACAAAAAAATACAGCTAGGGGTTAATTATCACGAGACGGCCAGGCGGCTGAAACACTAAATGTACCCTGAAAAGCTTTAAATCCTTCTTGGTCAGCAAGTGGCGGATGCGTAGCACCACCTGCGTTAAAAGGCAACGACGTGTTAACATTTTGTATACCCCGAGAAAAGTGACGCCACCAGGGCTCCATGAAACGCAGCTGGCACGAGCTGCAAAGCGCACATTTGAAGGCCAAGAACGGAAAAATATTGCAGTGTCACAGAAGACAGCGGACTGGCAGCAAAGGGGCAGTTGTTGTGGGGCCCCACTGAAGCCCCTTTCAACTGAAAAAGTTTAAAGGCTGTAACGCCGTCCGGGCACATTGGCATTCATAAGCTATGCGAGACAGCCTGCAAGGTCCAGGTGAAAGAAATCGTAGGATTTTGTTTTGTTTTGTTTTATTTTACACACACCTGTGCTTGGCGCCTACTATTCAAGAGAGAATGTGCGCCAGGTGCAGTGGCGTTTCCCCCTTCCCCGAGTGTAAAAAGGGGGTTTGCTACTTCACGCCCCTCCCCGCCCAGTAAATAAAGTAGTAAGGAGAATGTGCATAAGAGGGAGAGAGGGAGAGAGTGAGAGTGAGAGTGAGAGTGAGAGTGAGAGAATACATACATGCATGTATGTATAGATGTTAACAGAGAAAGCACACACGCCAACCTCACGAAATCCATTCGGGAGGCGCTAGTACAGTCCTGGCTTTAACTTTGGATTTTGGGACTTTTACTCCGGATTTATAATGGCAAATCTAGGACTACAGGTCCCAGAATGCACAGGTAAAACTAACTTTACCATCATCTACCGAATGGAGTGGCTACTATTGGCATGTATGAGGGTGCAGGAGGGAAGGAGGGTGTATGTGGGTGTGGTGGTGAGTGCACAAGAGCAGGGACGCAGGGTAACCTTGCTCCAACTAATTGTGTATGACAGAAATATTGTTTCACAACCTGCCATGAGACCAATGATCAAATGAACCTTCAGTGCACTTGCTCTAGTTCACGCGCGAACGCCATTTGCTCTGTCGTAAATGTTCGGTAATGTGGCCCAAGCAGACCACATGCCAGGGTGGGCAAGACACACGTATCAACTTCAGCCCGCCAGGGGATAGCGGGCATTAAGCCCTCAAGTTGGTGCCATTATTGGCAGGATATGGCCTTTTATCTTAACTAATATAGATAGACTGAAGGCCGGCTGCAGCACACACAAACACACACCCTCCAGCAGGGGGAGCCGGCATACTCACTCCTTGTACTGGACACTGAACCGCGTGCCCGCTGGAAGTCGCTTTTCCTCGTCCCATCTCCAAATGCACTCAAAGTTTCTGGAGTGAAAGGTCACCGGGTAGGCTGTGAAATTCAGACACGCAGCCTGTACATACACTGGAAAAAGAAGGGAAAAAAGGGTTAGAGCAGACTGGGCCGGAAAATAAAGATTTCTTATGAGCGTGGCGTTAATCATAATAGGTCAGGACGCATTCAGCACTGCAAGGTCCTCTCCTTCCCCCTGGGCTAATAGCGGGGGACCATAAGCTACCCACTGGGCTATACGCAGACAGTGCCAATGGCTACGAATAACGGGGCACAACTCATCAAGTCATATAAAGAATAGAACCTAAACCACATTTCATTTAGCCACTCAATGTGTCTATTTACTGACTATTAATGCACAATGTTTGACTTCGACACCAATATCTCAAAACATGTATTGGTACTACTGCTATGTGTGCCAATCGCCTTATAGGCCCCCGGGAGGGGTCATTATCGCTTGCTCGCTAATGACTTTCTCTTGCTCTATAAGGCTATATTATTATAGTCATTAGAAGGGGTAGGAATCCAGCGTGGAGCATTATAAAATAATAAGATCTGATCATATCCCCCTTCGATAGGCGTTTCTGCTATGCCACTGGCATACTTCGGCAGCACACACAGGAAATAATTCATTCAGCTGCAACTAACACGGCTAGTGGGGGTCTATTCAAAACCGCAAAATGGCCGCCTCGACATCCGGCAAGGGATCTTTCTCAAGCGTCTGTTCTAAGATCCCCTTCGCCATTTACTCAGACATCAGGGGCCAGATTACAGAAACTTTGCACCAGTGAAAGTGCAAAGGTGCCCGGTATTAGCACTAGAGCAAAGTTTGCCCTAGTGCAAAAAATATGCATTGTCACTGCTTTTTTGCACCCGGGCAAAGTTTGCCATAGTGCTAACACGGAATGGTATTAGCACTAGGGCAACAATTCATCAGAAAATGTATTGCATTTGGGCAATTAGTATGACAAACTGCACTTGTTGTGGTGCAATGGTTTTCTAATGTGTCCCAGTGTTTTAAAAAATAGGGCAATCTTTGCCCTAGTGCCAATACTGTGCAACTGTGCACTTTCACTGGTGCAAAGTTTCTGTAATCTGGCCCTTGGAGTCCCCAAACTCCCAGTTGCCTTTGTGCACAAGATAAGTGGGCAGCGGAAAATAACAGACCACCAGGGGCCAGATTACAGAAACTTTGCACCGGTGCAAGCGCAAAGTAAGCACTATATTAGCACCAGGGCAAAGTTTGCCCTATTTTTAAAAACACCGGGACATATTAGAAAATATGTCAACACAACAAGTGCAGTTTGTCATGGTATAAGCACCAGGGCAAAAAAAGATAAATGTTCACTCCATTGTTGCACCATGGCAAAGTTTGCACTTGCACCGGTGCAAAGTTTCTGTAATCTGGCTCCTTATCTGAAAAGCAAATCCAGAGTCACTAGAAGGGGGGTATTTTGGGCAACAGGTTGGCAGCGCAAAGTTAGAGAAGTAATGGAAAAAGCTGTGGCACGAAATATCACAAAAAAAACAAAAAGAATGGGACAAGAGCAATGAGAGTGTACATGGGAGAAAGGTCCACCTACGCTAAAGAATGTTAGTAAATAATGATTAAAGAACCGAGTTATTGACGTGTGACAGTCGACGAGAAACTGGAAAAGGTATGCCCAAAGATGGGAGTTAGGAGGTTGGATCCAGGGACTTAAGTGTGCTGGGACTAGCTGTGGATCATGTGCGGCAGGTTCCAAAACAGTGACCTGCCGGGGCTCTCCCACCTAATTTTCCAACAAGTCAAAGAAAGATTAGTGACAATACAGATTTTGCCCAGTAGGCGTCACTATGAATCAATGTTCAGAAACGTAACAGCCATTTTATACATTTGCAGACTTGTTTTTTTTTTTTATTTTTTTTTTTTTTTATTGATTTAGCTGTATAAGAAAAAACAGCCTTTCAAAAACTAAAACACAATAAAATACAATACACTTTACATCATAAAAGTTGGAGCATTATACAGAAATGCAACATAACCAGCGAATCAATCATCTGGAAATAGGTTTTGAAACTAACTTTCTCCAGTCAATTACACATTTTCCAGCTGATATATATTAATTCCATCTTCTAACTTTAGAGCCTCCACAAACATTAATATAGCCAAATTTATTTTAACCAATTGACTATGATATAATTTATCCCATAACACTTCATGGTCGGTAATAACCTGTTTCTCAAACAAATGCTTGAAGAAAGTACATCTCTTTTCAATGAGTGCAGGGCATACAGCAATTAGATGTTTTAAGGATTCAACTTGTTCCGCCTCCTCACAAAATATACAGTCCCCATTAATAGACAGCTTTCGCATAAATCGTATTTCATTTGATGGAAGGACATTCAATCTTATTCTCAGATAGGTAACTCTGCTTTTGGGATTAGGAAATTTAATGAGATATTGTTCTGTTTTATGTACTTCTTTCACAGCAAAAGATTGATATCTGAAAGTTTTTAATTTATCGCATGCATTTCTAGTTTCAATCCAATCCCACATCCATAGTTTTTTCTTTGCTCTTTCTGGATTGTTCACCAATAGCTCATCATCAATACCTGCCTCTGTCATAGCCAAAAGACACCACTTACGCCACTTGGCCGTATTCCTAATTTCAGTATTCAGCATGTGTTTTCCCATCAAATACATCACACCATCATCTTCAGAGGCCATCACATATTTACGATACAGGCTCAACATTTTCCAGAGATAAATACCATTCAATGAGACCAGGCCCAATTCATGTCTTATCAGACACACTGAGACTGAGGTAGAGAGGCCACATATCGATTTCCAAAATTCGCCTTCCATTTTAACCCATATAGATTTTTTCATAGCTGCTTTGGTTTCTGATGCATACGTCACAATGGGTACCACTTTTTGTTTATAGAAAATTACAGCAGGCATCAAGGAGAATTTGCCATATTTGGCTTGAATTATTTTTGATTGATTTATTCCTGTTTTAAGTTTTTCTTTCAACACTCTGAAATATGGCTTATCAGCTACATCATTGTTGAATTGGATGCCTAGATATTTATATTCTGTAACTATTTCTATCTCTATATCTTGTATTGCCCATCGATATTTTGTATGGGTGGATTTTGTCTTGCAACTTTGTATCATAATTTTACATTTGTTTTGATTTATTGTTAATAAGTTTTCGTCTACATATCTACTCAAGGAGTCAAGAAGATTCTGCAAACCCACCGGGGTTTTAGACAGAAGTACCAAATCATCCGCATAAAATAGCCACGGTATTGGGTGAACACCAATTCGTGGAGCATCAGCTCTACATTTCATAAATTCATACCGGACGGCTGCCATGAAAAAATTGAAGATAGTACTGGCCAAAATACAACCCTGTTTTAGACCTCTATGAGTCAAAATGGGATTAGATAAGGTTCCATCTGTGGCCAATCTGATTTGCACCATGGTGTCCGTGTGCAATTCTTTAATCCAGAATACAATATATTCAGGACAATTTGCGTCATTCAATTTTTTCACCAGCAATTTCCTGCACACTGAATCAAACGCTGCTTGGAAGTCAATAAAGGCCAGATAGATGGATTGACCTTTAATCTGTTCTTGTTTTTTTATGACTTCCAATATGTGCAGGTTAATTGCTGTTCCCATACCTGGCCTAAATCCCGTTTGATGTGGGTCTCTCATCTGCACGTCATTCAGCCATTTATTCAGATCTCTCAGCAGCAATCTTGCAAAAATTTTGCTTGGGATATCTAATAAGGAAATGGGCCTGTAATTAGCGGGATTTTCATAATCCCCTTTTTTATAAATCGGTATAGTAATTGCTTTTTTCCAAGAGCAAGGTAGAATTTGTGTTCTTATTATTTTCAGAAAAATTGTTAGAAATATTTTTGCCCACGCCATAGGATGTTGTTTTATCATAAAATTTGATAATCCATCTGGCCCTGGAGCACGAGAGATTGATAATTTGGAGATCTGAAACAATATGTCATCAATGTCAAATGAGAGATCTTTAATACGAGATTTAGTGGGTCTCACACCTTCCCCTTTCGTAGTTGTGTCCGCATACAAGGATTTATAGAAACACGCCCAAACTTCCTGAGGTATGGGATTCAATTGATGAATAAATTGCTGTTTACACTGTTTATAATTTAATAAGGACCAAATTCTAGATGAGTTCTTAGATTTTAATTTATCTAACATGTCTTCCGCATCCTTCTGATATAGAATAGCATGTTTCGATCTCAACCAGTTTTTATATTTGCATTTTAACGCTCTGAGTATCTTACTTTTATTACTATGGTTAAGATTTATCACATGCCTTCTATCTTTCCTATATTGGGCATTCCGAATTGCCACTTCATGATCATAAGTGTGCAGAGAACTAATCTCCTTAATTTTTGAATTATTTCTTTTAACCACAAAAATTTGCATTTCTTCCACGTATGACTGAGTATCAAGGTGACAATTTTTTACTCTCTTCACATCGTTCGTTTTGAGGTTGTGGTTTAACATATCTAGGGTTTTTGGACACCATTTAAATCTATTCATCCCTTGGTTCAGAGACATATTCGTCGCTGAGGATTTTTCGTAGTGTTTCTTCAGGACAGACCATGACCAGTTCATACATTGGATATCATGGTCACTAACATGTTGGGATAAAATTGAAAAATTAGTTATGCTCTTGAACAGTTGCTCGTCTACAAATGTATAGTCAATCATAGCAGATTGCGTACCTCGGTGCCATGTGGTATGTTGGGGAATATCCCCCCTTATGGCACCATTTAGCTTGCATAAACGACGTTCTTCCATCAGAGCATTCCATTTTTGGGCTACTGCGGATATATGTTTCCCCCCACGCGCATGACATGTTATATTAAGATCACCCGTTATAATAATATGCTCACACGTAGGGTCTAGATAGATTACATTCAGAAGATTCTCGAGGGCATTAAAAAATTCACAGTCAGTGATGGCTGCATGATTCCAGTATACATTTATCAACCCTATAACCTTGGAATCAATTATTATCCTCACCAGTTGCAAAAAGCTATTGGGGGAAGCCCAGGGTTCTAAATGAGTGTACGGATTGATTTTTATTGCTACCATTAGACCTGCCATGGGTCTGCCCTTGGCAGGCATAATTGCTGGAATCAAAGTTGTGATATGGTTATCCCACATTGGCGCATATTGTAGCCATATCTCTTGAAAGGCCAAGATGTCGAATTTTTCCAAGGTGCTGTCATTACTTTTCACCAGATGATTAAACCCTCTCGTATTCCATGAGGATAGAGAGAGAGAAATAGATTGCTGGCATAGTTAGTTTCTATATTGTCTCACCTCTCTATCCTTTTGTACTCTTTCATTTTCAAACACTGACTCTGATTGACGATTTCTAGAATGGTATTGCACCTCTGCAGTAGATTTAGATATGTATTGATTTCTAACTGCAGATATTTGTGGAGGGTCAGTCACAGTGTTATTTAGCAGAATGAACCCTAGTTCATATATATCCATTCTAGCTTGCCATAAGGCGTTTTTTATGAAACCTGACCTCATCCACAGCTTTACAACAGACAGATCAGTTGGATGTAAGAACTCTATTTGCTCAAGATCTGCCGAGCATATACCTTCTAGAGCCGGTACATCTGCAAAAATATTCATAACTGATTGTCTATTTAGAGTAAATGTCTGGAACGGATGCGAGCGGCACTGCAAAATCAAGTGATGAGCAGTCGTAGTTTTTATAGGAGTTCTCAAAGGCCCTTTTATAAGTGAAATCGACTTTAGATCTCTTTGATTAACAAGTTTGTTGGAATCTGCATGAGCACCCATTGTCTTTAACATATTTTTATCCATCGAGACCTTAGTATTTGTATTATTTACCAAGGAAACAATTTTTTGAATCGATTTCTCTATATCTTCTTTCCATTCTTTTAAAACTACAGTGTCCACACTCTTCACTCTTACAGGCTCTACTATCAGTGGTTCTCTACAATTTTCCATTTCTACAGACTCTGCTTTATTAGCCGAGTCATCCTCTTGAAAACCTATGTCATTTGCCAAGGGAGCTGCTGCCACAAGGTTCTGGATAGAAGCATTTTTATTGACCTGTTCGCTAATCAACACCAAACTGTCCAAAGGTTCGTACATCAAGTGCGCTGTTTTGGCCAGTTTGGATTGACTAGCTTTAAACAGTAACATGTCACGATATTTGTTGGCTATATTTTTCCTCGCCAGACTAATTGCAGAATTTGATTTGGATACTGACTGAATAAATTGTCTAGTACCAGTAATCTTTGAATTAGGAATGGCTTTGATGTTTTTAGATTTTTTTATAGCATTTGGTATCTGAATAGGTGTTTTTTTAAGTTGTTTTTCAAATATCTGGTAGGTCGGCCCCTTATTCTCCAAGTCAGAGTCTTTTACAATTTCTGCGTCTTCACAATGTTGACAGACCTCCTTAGGGAAAGGAGCTGTTTCACAATGCTTCAGTTTTGCCTTGCTTTTCTTGAAACATCTCTGACCAACAGCACATTTCTCCATGTTGTTACATCCCAGCACAAGACTGGGTTTTGCCATCTCACATTTATCCTCTATCTTTTTCATACCATTTGTTTCCACCATCCCATTTAATTGTGCTGCTTTCCCTGTCTGGTGTTGTAATACAATTTGTTGATTCTGTGAGCAATCAATTAGTAGTACATCAGAAGTTTGAACATTTCCAACATGGTTTATGCCCCCTATGTTTTCACATATTTCATTGACACATGGGACACACTCCACTTTGGTTTTAAGACAGCCACATCGAGTTTCAGTATCTTTTATTTGATTCTGTAGTAATTTAGCCAATAACACCTGTTGCTCATTCATTTTTGAGTCTAAAGAATCATATAACCGTGTCAAGGAAAATAGAGCTGCATTCATCGTTTGTAGAGAAGTTTCTATACCTATGATGAATGTCCCTTGCGCGGGATTGTTGTTTAAATTTGCGGCATTTGGAATTCGCCGTGGGGTGGGATTCATAAAAGAGCAGGACAACACAGACGACTCTTTAGGCGAAGGAGAAAACATCATTGGGGATTTGGATAGATTGTGAAAACTCTCTCTAGTTCCAGTCACCAAATCAACCACTTCATCGTGATCAGAGGAAATACACTCCCCACCTTCATCAGTTTTTCTAAATAAGTCTTCCTGATTTAGGCTTGCCAGTTCCCAGGCTACCTCATTAAACACTATTTCTCTTCTCGCTTCAACCCGCTCATCTAGTATCAGAGAAGATTTTGAAGGTATTATCAGATCACATTCAGTCTTCTCATCTCTTAATTCCACTTGATTCACAATAATGTCCAGAGCACCAGCAGTCACTAAGGAGTCAAGGGGTGTATCTCTCACATTAACATTCTCTCCGTTTATATCCATTTCCTCAACATTATTGGGGCATAACCCCATATTAGATAGGGAGGCTTGCACTTTTTCAACCCCCCTACCCATTTTAGTTCCCCGTTCACAAAATTTGCGTATATCCACTATGGGGGTACATGACCTTATGTTAGAAGCAGATTTAGATGCTCGTGCCAACTGTATACAACGTATAGAAGAAGTTTTTGGAGTTTGTAGTGCCGCTGCAACACACGCTTTGATTTTATCCTGGTGCGGCATTCCAGTTTTCAAAGTTACGACCATTTTTCTTAGCAAGCAACCAGGATACCAAGATCACCAAAATATATATATAAATATAGATATAGAGAGGGTATATATATATTGCACTCACCAAACTTTACCTTTTCTGATATATTGAGCCCTCCCTGTATAACAAAGTTACAATATATTCTCACTCTTAGTTTTTGGGCATCAGTGCAGCAGGCCGTCAGCAGGCCTTCCTTATCTATGTCTTGATTTTCCTGCGACAGTTCGCGCACAGCAGGGATCAAAGAGGATAACCTCCACAGTTTCCCGGCCAGTCACGCCACCAAACAGCCACACAACAGCTGTAGGGCTTAACACCAGAGGGCTTTACGCCGCGAGGGTGACTGAAAACGTAATAAATAGGGCTCGGGGCAAGTCACGTGATCAGTCACGTGTTTCTGACTGGCCCGGCCCCCTCCAAAAAACCGAATCCCAGCACCGCAAGAGCGTCCCTCGCTCGCAGTGCAGTGCTGCTCAGGGGTAGGTAATCACTATTACACAGACGATTGTAGGCACAAGTCACAATCCTCGCCTTCAGTAGCTCACGTAATGCTCTCTTCGCCGCTCGGGCGGCTGCAAACGTAATAAATAGGGCTCGGGGCAAGTCACGTGATCAGTCACGTGTTTCTGACTGGCCCGGCCCCCTCCAAAAAACCGAATCCCAGCACCGCAAGAGCGTCCCTCGCTCGCAGTGCAGTGCTGCTCAGGGGTAGGTAATCACTATTACACAGACGATTGTAGGCACAAGTCACAATCCTCGCCTTCAGTAGCTCACGTAATGCTCTCTTCGCCGCTCGGGCGGCTGCAAACGTAATAAATAGGGCTCGGGGCAAGTCACGTGATCAGTCACGTGTTTCTGACTGGCCCGGCCCCCTCCAAAAAACCGAATCCCAGCACCGCAAGAGCGTCCCTCGTGCGCAGTGCAGTGCTGCTCAGGGGTAGGTAATCACTATTACACAGACGATTGTAGGCACAAGTCACAATCCTCGCCTTCAGTAGCTCACGTAATGCTCTCTCTTTGCAGACTTGTTAAGTTTCCCCATGTCATGCGTGATTATGTAGAGCTTTCAAGCTTCTTATAGCCATGCCTGAGGTGGTCTTCCAGCACAGTTTTTGGCTGGAAATCTGGGACTTATTTTTTTCATCATTTTCGTTCTAAACTCAGGAAAACTACAAGTCCCAGAATCCAAAAGGGTAAAACAGGAGAGGATGGCCTTCTCACGCATGACCTCGGGAAATTTGAGAGCTCTGCATGTGGTGTTAGAGGACTATTTTTGAAATACTATGTAGGGAAAAGTATAATCTGGGGTATACACTGGTTGGGATTGCAATAGATGTGTATATTGAAGTCTTCTTGTTTCAACGCTTGACTAAAATAAATCAATGTGTAGGATTCGTGAATTTCCTTCAAAAGAACTGAGCATTGGGACCTTCACTGATCTATTTTGATTTCGCTTTTATATTTGAAAATTATTTATTAGTCAAATTTTTGACTGTTGATTAATCATGTGTGTTGGCTATGACAACTTGTGCGTGTCTGTTAGACCACACCTCCAGTTACACAGGCCACATGTCTTTAAAAGGTTTCTTTACTTCTTAGATTTTACTACACACTGCTTAGGCCACGTCTTCACATTGTTTCGCGACTCGTTGGACCCACAAAAATGGCCGCCTGGACAGAAAACATAGCCTGTTTACTCTTTCTGTGGCGGCCATAGTAAACAAAGAAAATGGCTGCCATAGAAGGGGAGAAGGGACTATCTTTAGTCCCTTCTCGCTTTCCATTGCGGCCATTCAAGTTGAACGCAAAAAAAGTAAAGAAAAAGGTGTAGTCCATTCTCCCTTCCCGTGGTGGGCTGAAAAAAAAAAGAACCGGCCCGATGGTCGCGTAAATCGTAAGTGAGGTAACCATCAGGTAAGGCTCACAAGCAAACCAATCGGTTCGTTTGTAGGCAAATGTGAAACACGCCGGTACAAATGAAAGTTATTGCACAACAGCAATTTATCTTAGAAAACAATGCTAAAATCAAAGAAATTGATTCAGATGTGTAAAATCTTCACCACAGTACATCACTTTGAATAAAGATGGTAGAGTAGACAAAACGAGTAAAATGAGCAAACCTTTCTTCATTTAGCTCCTGACAATATAGTACCAGAGGTTTCAATGTTTCACAGTCATTGTTACAAAATCTGTAAAACAGCGCAGCCTCCCCACCGTACTAGATTGTCATTTGTTTGGAGTAGATTTAATCTAAATCTCATATGTATTCCTAGATAATGGACATGGAAACCTACGCAGATAGGAAGCCATGGTTCCAGGTTGTTTATGAACTAGATATATGTCACTATACCTCTTATATTTCTTAATGTCTGTACGGGTTTCACACCAATCCAAACGATACATACTCTTCTTTGACAGAATGCATATTCTCCATAGCTTCGTACACATTTAAACCCCATTTCTGCAGAAAATCATTGCAGAACTGGAGATAGCTATTCGGCATAGTAAAGGCAGCCTCAGTAAACGTTGAGAACAGAGAGAATTGGGGAATCTATTTAAACTTTGAGCAGAGTAACAACCTCTTCCACAACAATTTGGTACTAAGTGACACCAAACCCATTTCAAAGCACATCAAGGCCAGAGGGATACATTTTGATAGAGAATGCACATTTTTCCATATCAAACCTTGTTAAGGTCCCATTTAAATAACAAATTATATGGTTCCAAGCCGTACGTCAAGGCCGGCACAACCGTCCCCTCATAAAACATACGTACCGAATAAAGCGCGGGAATTTTCCATAGTTATACAGGAGATTCTTCATTTTGGTGACTAAATTGCACTGCTCTCTTTCTTACACAAGCGATCAATGATTTCCTATTCAGACGGGTCATTACCATAAAGTCCAGATAAGTTACAGAACAAACTTCCTCTAGTGTCTTTTTCTTAACCACCACTTATTTACTAATGTCTTCTTCGCTGCTGGGAAGTGTATGATTTTGGTCTTTTCATTTATTACCAAATTGTGATCATCAGCAAAATGTGCCAAAGCATTAATCATTCCCTGTAGTCCAATTTTTGTGCAATCAAAAAGCACAATGTCATCTGCATAGGCCACATACAAGGGTTTCACACCAAACAATTGAGGGGTGGTAGTGGGAAAGTAAAGCCAGCCAAGGCCAAAATAACCCCATAAATCTGAAAGGTATAAATTAAATAATAAAGGGGCTAAGATGCACCCTTGCCATAGGCCCCAAAAAGCCTCTGTCCATGCTCCTTCAAGATTTAATATAATACGCACTGTAGTTTGAGAGTATAATCCAATCAAAATTCTTAGAAGGGGATGGGGGGGTTATTTCAAGATACTAATTTATGTCATATGATGTTACGATAAACGGTATCAAATGCAAGCAATCCATCTATGCTTGATCCATAGATGTCTTGGATACCGTACTTCTCCTGGTAGATGTTGAAAGGAATCAATAATAGTCACTGGTAATACTGTTCCCACCCCCTTCTAAATCCCATCTGGCATGATGTTAGTAGACCACTAGATTCTGCCCAGGCTGTCATTTCCCTTAGAACCAGAAGGGCACATGTTTATGCATCTGAGTCTATTAATGCAATGGGGCGATAAATACACGGATCTAATTTATGACCCTTTTCTTTTTAAAATGGGATTATATGAGAAACACTCCAAGTTGAGGAAAAGGAATGTGTTGTAATAATTTCCTTAAATAAGAGATACAGGAGGTTTGCCCATAATTCTGGATCAGATTTTAAAACACAGTTACTTAAACCACCCAGTCCTGTAACTGTGACCTGCCGCTCTTAACTCATTTGATTTTTGGATCCTACACATTATATCATCTTTGTCAAAAGGTTAACTGCCAGGGACACGTTAATTCACCCAATCCGACTCTTGTATTGGGTTTTGTTGGACATTTAGTTGGAAGATCGCCCGAGTGTTAATTGGTTTCAAATAGGTCAAACCTGATTTTTCAATCAAACAGTGCACCATTTGTTCCCCTGCTTTCCTGCAATGCTATTGCTGTTAGCCATTTTACTTTATTTTTATAGTGTTGCTTCAGTTTCCTAATATATAAGCCAAGATTAGAATCTGCACCATACGTTCTTAAAGCTTCCCTGATTAGCCACTCAGCCCCATCTCTCTCACCCAACCCTTGTGATGAATCCTGCAGAGTCAACATTGATCTCCAGCTGGAGTTCTCCTCCCATGCGATCAGGGGACAGTAGCCGCTACCTGATCCTGACCCTGGGGTAGAATCATGAGGGAGGATCATGTGAGAGGAGACTTCCGTCGGGGAACGGTGGTGATCCCAACAGGAGAGATGCAGTATTCTTGCCTGCTTAAGAGTGCAAGACCACGCAAACCCTACATTCTTGATGGCTGATTGTCATTTTACAAGTCCCTGCCATTGTAGAACCCAAAGACACCTTTCTGCAAAACTCTGATGAGAATACCATTCATACATCATATGCACATAATACACATTTAACATCTCCGGTCTGATGTTTTTGTTCAAAATAAGAATGCTGAACAATATCATTTTGGAAGACCTAGAAATCCTACAGACTCCAACTCCCATAATGCCTCAAGTACTGAGACGACGACAAAGGAGTTAGTACGGAGTGAAAGAAACCCTAAGCTAAACACAGAGCTAGTAGTTACAATGGAGCTCAGCTGCGCTGGACCTTTAAAAATGTTTACACTTTCTGCAAGAGAGAGTCGGAGACGAGAGAAGCAGAGCAGGAAGAAAAATCGCAGGTGGAGGCAGATGTAGGGAAACAAGCCGTGCAGAAGAAGGCAGGAGCTTTCAAGCTGCCACTTGTAAGAGTTACCTACCAGAGTGGCGGAAGACACAGGGAAGCATGGCAGGCACAGATGAGGAGAGGCAGGCACAGATGAGGAGATGCAGAGGTGCCGGCGGCAGGAGCGAGACTGTCGGAAATGCAGTCCTGCCAAACAGCTGCAGTTTCACCGGCAAGTGAATGTGGAGCTGGCGGCAGAGCTGGAAGAGGGTGTGCGAGGTGGGAGACACTGTCCCAGAGTGAAGACTTTGCCGCATCGGCGGGCCACAGGCCGGAAACACCAGGAAACACCTGAGTCTGCCCAGTGATGGTGGGGGACCCCAGGGCATACCGACAAGCCTATGAACAATTAAATGTTAATTTTGAATACCAACCAAATAAAATAGAAAGACAGTTGGTACAAATCCTGATGGTTGAGATGTCAATATGGGCAAAGATGGAGCACATTTTATCACGAGCAAATGAATGTTAATAAAGAAACTGAAAGACTAAACTTGAACCGGTCTCCATATATGAGATGTCAACATGGGGAAAGTTGGAACAAGTAGTAACCAATGCCAATGAAGTATAGACAGTGCAGGAATACAACTGTGCTATACTGAAAGAACGAACATTGAAAGAAGCTCTGGTAAACGAAATACATCAGACAGTGAGCCTTTTGGGGGAAAGATACCTGGAAGTAGAGTACAGCTGGGGAATATACAAAACCCAGAGGGGAATTCCTGGCATGAGAGTACACAAGGGAATGCACTTAAGTGTATGAAAGAAAAAGACATTGTGAAAGGATACCTGGCAGGAGAGTATACCAGGGGATCTAAAGAGTCTACTGGAGGATTCTTGGTAGGGGGGTATACAAGGGAGCTATCCTTGAAGCAGTGTTGTGTGAAAGAGACATGATTGCTACTCTTAAAGAAGAATTGTTTGATAAGACACTTTTGCTATCTTACCTGAAATAGTTCAGGGGAAGGGAACCACCCGCTGGATCCAAGGTTTGTTTTGTTAAATTTTACGTACGTTTTTGCACACATTGTTGCTAAATTTAAAACAGACATTTAACTTACACAATTGGTTTGTCATTTTTAGTGTGAGGGTCAGTTATGTTTTGGACACAAGGACCGATTGCATAATTTTGACGAGACACAGACTGATCTTTAGTTTTAGTTTCTATGCAGGGAAACTCTTTAGGATAGGGACAGATAGGCCTTTATCCAACCCCTTTATTTTTAATAAAGCTGTCTAATGTTGAGAACATTACAACTTTGTGCCTGCCTCTCATTTCTGACCTCTCAAACCGTCCACTACACTCCCTAGGGATCTCAGCTCATCTGCAACCCTGAAACTTTCCTGTAAATTCCTGGGTACACCCCCTATGCACAGTGCTCCATTCCTTCTCACCTGGATTAACTACTTGGCAATCCTATACATACAAGGAATTTCCCCTGAAACTCACTCCTGCAGGGGGACTGCCTTAGTTTGTCTCACTATGTGAGAGAGGGTAGGCCCGACGTGGGTCCCTTGCCCGCTGCATAATCTATACTCCACTAGGGTGCACTACTGGATTTCATTTCAAATAAAAAAGTTTTTTTTATAATTTCTATTGGTTAAAAAGAATATTCAGGTGCCCGGGGTCATCTCTCGCTACAGAGAGAACAATACATAAACGTCAACAATTCATAGCCCATTCACTCTTCTCGAGGTAAGAAAACCCCTCCACAATGAATTTACTTGTTCAACAAAAAGATTTGAAATCATACATAATACTGAAATAAATTTGTTCTAAACCGAAATGAATACTTTTTCATTGTGCACTTCTATTTCATTGTTATAATACTAAGGTAAACAAATCGTACCAATGTCAATTCTCAAAGAAGAGAAAGAACAATACATTTAACGACTTAATCGTCACATCTCATAAGTGAACAGTATTGCAAGTACACATATACGGATAACAATTTTGTGCTCAAATAAGAGTGATATCAAATCAGCGAAAAATAGTTTTCCTAATGGGACACTCCCCCCCCCCCCCCATTGACACCACACTACGCGTTTCGGGACCATCAGTCCCTTCATCAGGTATAACTTGTTATCCTTTCCACCAATCTGTCTGTTCCTAAATGAGACGAGTGCACACCAATTCGGAAAAACTGTTTCCTTTCAAAAAGATCTCCAACGTGTCAAGAGTCAAGATTGTTCTTCCAAGCCACACTGGTAACTAAGATTCAGTCCTTCCCATTACAATCAACCCATTAATGTGTATATCAAATGCCCAATACAGGAACAGGGAGAGGTCTGCAAGCACGCTTGCTCGCTGCGCCATAGGCAACCAAGCTACATCTAACTGAAGAGGCCCAACAAAGCCGAAACATGTCTGCGATTGCTCAGGTTTCCATTCTGAGAGGACCTGGTCTAGCAGTTCGTACAGGGCTTCTCCCATTGGTGGCAGTACCTGACTGATAGATTTGCATGTGGCTGAACCCCTTTTGCAATGGCACAGACGGGCTAAAAAAACGCTGGTGTGGAATGTTGTGGAAGGTTGCCCAGAGCAATGCCAGTGGTTCAGATTAATTTGAAACCTTCCACCAATCACTTTTTTGGGTTTAGTTCCTCCGACTGGTGCAATATTATTCTTTTTCTCAGGACATCTCTGAGGACTCCCTTTATTTCTGAATGCTTATGTGACAAAAGGACTACTGCTCTGCAGGAGTACAAAGAAAGAGTAGCGGCTAATCCGCCTACCTAGCCCCAAAATAATACTAAATCAGCATTGATCCCAATCCTGAAGGCAAAATAGACCTAGCCATAACGTGGGCCGAGGGCGGGCTATACTCTCATTAGGGGGTGTTCGGTGATAACAGTAGCGCAATAGTGCAGAGATCCAAAATAAAAGAATGTATACCATGATTAAGCTGTAGCATAGAGTGAAACATCAGTTGAATGGGACGTGACCCCTTTTGAATTTGTTTTTAAAACTTTAATAAAGATGCAGATGGTTTCAATACTGCATTATCCCTTTTCCTTGAATTTGTCTTGTCTAGCAGATGCCCACCTGCTGAGTGTTAATGCCACACTCATTTTTGTGGTTTATATATATTTATATTCAGTGAAATATCTTTGTTAAAAAGGGACGTTATGGTTAAGTTGCACTAAAAAATAAACATTCAATTTCCCAGAAAAAAACTCGGTTAACAGGAATATTATGGTTACAAGTCAAATTGAGAAAACCAAGAAATTAACCAGTTATGGTAAGCTATGAAACCATAACTCGTGCCACCACCATGCACTGCTAACACCAACACCCAGGGCATCAAAGATGGCATCACAAATTACATCATAGAAGACGTCACATATCTGTGGTGGTGGTTTTTATTCAGTGACATGTTAATTTTAAGCTGATGACTTCATGTGGTTATACTCGATTGAAACCATGATACACTTGCTATAAAAAGGCAATGGCAAATTTCTTGTTTTTTTTATTTTGCTTGTAACCATAATGTCCCTTTAACAATGTTTTTCCCTGAATTTGAAAGGTTTTTTAGTGCAACTCAACCATAATGTCGCTTTAACAAAGATTTTTCACTGAATTTCAAAGGTTATTAGTGCATCTTAACCATAACGTCCCTTTAACAACATGTTTTCAGTAAATCTCTGTATGGAGTCTGATCCGTGTTAACTTGACTCCAACACCGGATCACTGCTACAGAAGCATTTGGCTCCCCACATCTTTCAGCACTGCATCAAACCAACAGGACCTCTCCTCAACCCAACTCCAACACTGTCTCGAACTGCTGGAAGCCATTGTGTCACATGCAGACTTAACTCCACGATAAAATTGTCTCAAACCATCTCAACTGCCGATATCGTTTGGTGGTGTACTTATAGACCACAGCTATGACCCGAGGGTATCCTGGCGCTGGGCAAAGAAGGAAGTGATTTGAGAGTAGAAATTAAATGAAAAAAAACTCCAGAAAACTAAGCACAGGAAGGATCTCCTAAAGCCAGGTGACATTCAGAAGCTCGAAGGAACAGCGGGAGGGTGTTCCAGAGATTTGGTGCGGTCACTGAAAAGCACATCCCCCAACTGTACCCTTTTGAAACCAAGATACAGTCAAGAGGTGGCTGTCAGCAGAAGGAAGTACAGGAGGTGGGTAGTATTTGCTAATCGTTTCCTGGAGATGCCTGCTACTGCTCTCTGCACCCCCACTTTTGACCCTCTTCGTTGGACTCTTTGCCCTCTTCAGGTCACTGTGGTTAAAAATCTCGTTTTGAAGTGCTCTTCTTCTCTTTCTGTTGAGGTACAGGTGGGTGTGGTCTGCCAGGTAGGGCACTTCGAGCTGAGGTTGCTGAGAAATATTCTTCTGTTTCTTCCAACTCAACTACGTGCTATTGTGGCGTCTTCTTTTCTTCTCGGGACTTTGGATTACTGTAACTCTCTTTATCTTGCTCAACCTTTCTATCTTCTCCACCGTCTTCAAATCCTTCAAAAAGGTGCCACTCGCGCAACCATGTCGACTCCCTTACGCTCTCATTTTAGCCCAGTTCTTTCGCCCTCTGCACTGGCTTCCAGTTTTGAAGTGTATTGATTTTAAAGCCTTGTGTAATGAGCACCGTGCATTTTATGGCAGTGGTCCCGAATATCTGCATGCCAAATTCCAGCCTCATGTACCTTTGTGTGCTCTTCGATCGGCGGATGCACTTTTGATCTCAGGACCACGGTTTAAACTGTGCAGATGGGGCACGAACGGGCTTTCTCTGTTGTGCAGCTGTGCTATGGAACAAACTTCCCCTGTGCCATTAGGGCGACTGTTGATCATCTGACCTTTCGTTGGCTAGTAAAAACGGTTTTGTTTGAGGGTTTTCTTGTTCTTTCCTTTCCCTCTTGCTCTGCCAGTATACGGCGCCATGATGCCCTTGTCCGTGGCAGCTGCGTTTAGTTAATTCTAACATAACATATCAAGGCCATTGATACAAAGAAAGTGTAAAAGAAGATAGAGATCAAAAGAATATAAAAAGAGTCCGAAAGAAGAGAAGGAATAATAATGGATTGTGGGGGGGGGGGGGCGGGGGGGAGTTGAAAGAGTAGACAAATAGAGGAATTAAATACAGAGCATGGGGGGGGGCAGAGGAGAGGAGGGGAGACCAAGCAATAAGGGAGAGCATTAGTTAAGACAAGACAAGATGAGAAGCTTAGTAGCATGGAATGAGAGAAATGGATGAGTCCGGTGAAGTTCATAGAAGTGAAAACGGGCTATACAGGCAGTTTTAGTAATGTGAGATGAAAAAGGAGGAGAATAAAAGGCGACACCAATGTTGCGAGCAGAAGAAGAAAATGAAAGAAATGTGGGGCGAAAGCACAGATCAGTAGTAGAGCAGATAGGAGGCGGCGAGGAAGATGGAATCTAAAGTACTTTGTTTTAGATGGGTTCAGATGAAGAGAGCCCACCCAAGAGTGGATTGCTGAGCGACAGGGCATAACACAGGAGGGCAGGGCGTTAGAGAAGGAAGAAAAGAGGAAAATTATTTGGGTATCAGCACAGAGGTGGCAGAAAGCTTTAAAAGAACTGATGAGGTCAGACCGAGGAATAGTGTAGAGAGATAATAGTAAAGGGCCAAGAACAGATCCCTGAGGGACATCACAAAGCAGGAGACGAGAGGAAGATGGATCTCCAACCCAGGAAATGGAATATGATTGGAGAGGTGGGATTGAAACCAGAAAAATGTCGGGTAGAGTGGGAGGAAAGGAGAATGGAGTGATCGACTGTGTCAATGGTGGCAGATAGGTCAAGAAGAATGAGAATACAAGATTGTTTCATTTGACAGGCGAAAGAAGAAAATTAGAAACATAATAATGCAGATTCAGAGTGTGAAGGGTGACAGCCTGATTGAACAGGAGGAAGAAGAGTGTGGAGGTGTACGAAATAAGATATTCGAGAGTATACCATTCTTTGCATAGAGGCTTTGATAAGAAAGTAAATATAGATATCGGATGAAAGTTAGAGGGGAGAGAAGAGTTAAAGGAGGTGTTTTTTTTAAAATCGGAATGAGGACAGCATGTGAAGGAGGGAAAAATGGAAGAAGAAAGATGAGAGCAAAGGTGGGGGAGAAGGGGGGATTGATTGGGGTAATTACAGCAGAAGGCATAGGGTCAAGAGGGGAAGCAGTAGGGTGGGCATGAGATAGAAATGTGGCTATGTCAGTCAGTTACAAGGGAGAAAGATAGAGAGAAGGAAAAAGAGAAGATGAGGGAAGGGAGGTAGAATAAGGAGTGGAGGGAAAGGAGGAGCAAAGTTTGGAAACTGGTAGTAAATAAGACTACACAAAATTGGAGTGAACAGGGGCGAAGAGAGAACGATCAGGCGGACGAGGAGAAAGGATGCTATTAAGCAGTTCAAATAAAATATGGTGGGTGGTTAAAGAAATAGTGTGAGATGAAAGGTATTTTGTTTTTAAATCAGAAAGTAATAGAGCCATAGCGGAATGAGTTAAGATAGAGTGAAGAGATGTGGTGCACATGACCTCTTCCAGTGGCGCTCAGCCTTTGGAAGGGAAGAAGAAAGTGACAGAAGAGAAGGACAGAGAGAGGGTTGAGGAGACTTCCTGCAGTGAGACAAAATATGAGCAGGATATTATGATCAGCAGTAAAGTGAAAATCGGAGGAAGTAGCATCTGGGAGGGAAAGACTTTTTCGGTGGGAGCAAGAGCGGTAGAGAGTGAAGAAAGAAAAGATGAGGAATTCATCAAGCGAAGGTCACAACGTAGAAAAGGAACGGAGGGAGAAAAAGAGAAAGCCAGAGAAGGGGAGAAATGATTATCAGAGAAATAAATACAATAGTCTTTAACAGAAGAGTCACAGGGGAATGAGGAGAAAATGAGGTTAAGAGAGGAGCCCGATGAGTAGGTAATGGAGTCAGATGAAAAGAGTGAAGATGCGACAGAAACAGGAGAGGGGAGTGTACGATAGTAAGATGGAGATTAACGCCCTCAAGAATAATAAGAGGAGAGGGGAGTGGAAGAAAAGGAGCAAGGAGCATGTCAAGGTCATCGAGAAAAGTAGTAAGAGGGCCAGGAGGAAGGTAGAGAATGAGAAAACAGTAAGGTTGAAACTAGAGAAGTGATATTCAAAAGATGGATGAACACGAAAAATAGAGTAGAAGGATCAAGTGTTCAGGAAGAGTGGAACAGAATAGCTACCACACCACCCTTGCCACAGAGGCATGGGTAGGTTAGCGAGGGAGGAGAGAAATAAAGCTGGGGTAAAAGTATTAGATGGGGATATCCAGGTTTCGGTTAGATGGAGAAATTGGAAAAAGTGATCAAGAATGGAGTGGGATTTATTGCAATCAGATTGGACGTTCTAGAGATCAATAGATACAGAAATAGAGGAGATTTGATGAGTTGCTACGACAGGATGAAGAGAGAGAAGTCTGGATTCGAAATGGACTGAAATAGAGAAAGGCATAATAAAAAGAATAAGAAAGAACAGCCGAAGTGGGGCGAGATAGCAGAAAAGACCATGTTAGACGTAAGGAAAGAGGTAAAGAAGTAAGGAGAGGGGTAAAGAAAATGTGCAAAATAAACCAGGTGCTACCAGGGGTGAACAAGAGCAAAACAGGGAGTTTAAAGCACCTTTGGATGAAATGCCCTTCGAAGAGGATGCCCAGGGTGAGGACGCCCAAGTCAGCAGAAGGATAAGTACCAAAGCGAGGCACGTGATCATTAACAAGACGCCTCTAGATGCTGAACCATGCGGTGGGCAGCGGCAGCAGAGCCCTGGAGGCAACAGGGGAAGTTCAATAGCGGTGGAGGTCGCAGTGGAGCAGGGGGTCGTCATGCCGCTGTCTCAGCTTAAGTGAGAGGAGCGGTAAAAGAGGGGTTCAGTGATAGGTAGGGAGAGTGGTAGGAGAGAGAGTTTGGAACATCAGAGAGGGATAGAGGCAATAAGAAGAGAGGGAGGACAGAGTGGCGCACAGTAGAAAGAAGGAAGGGATGTAGTAGTAAGATCAAGGGAAAGGAGAGAGGAGTGGTGAGTGTGAGAAAGGACCAAAGCGTCTGCAATTGGCACATAGAAACCCTCATTCTGTTTACAAAACTGGGGCTAGGAACCCTTCCAAGGACCCCAGAAGAAGCCAGATACACAAGGCCTATATGTGGTCACCCAAGCTAGCCTTAGATGGTAGATGTTACTGATCAATCGCTAGTTGGAGAACCTGGGGTTTAGGGGACGATGGAATTTAGAGACACATAGGTTAGGGAGAAAAAGCCCATGGGAGATGAAAGAGGGATGCCCAATAATGGGTCACCTCTTTTCCAGCCCAGTCAGATATATTGAAAAATCTGCTCCTATTAAGACTGAGCAAAAATCATTTAAATTGTTCAGAAGAATAAAAACCCTTGAAAGGTCTCCCAGTTTGTGCGGATCATTAAGGCTATCTGACCCACCTGCCACTGTGAGAAACCGTAGGCATTTCTCCCAGGCCGTTCCCAGGGATCCTTTGTTCAGGTGGCCAAGGGAGGGCCATGGCTCTTGAATCCCAACCGTGGGGACGGACGAGCGAGGGTCACCTGTGCAGGGGTTCCCTGTGGACTATGGTAGGCACGCCCTTGTGTGAGAAATGGTATTCCTCCTGTTCTGATACACCCCTACCCGACTTCTCAGTTGTCATGGGATATTGATAGTATAGTCCCATCATACCCAGTACCTTTCTGTAAGGAAAAGGCACAATCATCAGGGAAAACAGACCATCCTTAAATTCCAACATGAGTTTTACCACTCTTTCCTCGAAACCCACTTTTCAACAACCCTACATTCAAACCCCTTGTCCTGACAAAAAATCTACAGCATCTTCATCCCTTTTTTGTAGAACACCACGATTCCCATAATCCCATTCCCCATTGAAATACCCAAGAACTGAGACGAAGACGAGAGGGACTAAGAGTAAAAGGATTACCAAGGAAAAGCCCCTTGGAAACAGAAAACAGACTATGACACCTTGACAGTATGTTGTCCCACTAATGGAGTTAGGCAAGGTCAGGCAGGCCCAACCCTGACCCAACACCTGCAGCCTGTTAACATCTTCCAGTAGCATAAAGGAAGGCTGCTGAGCAAGAAGGGTCAGTTGCTCTTGGGTCACCAGGAGGGAGGCTGCAAGGCTGAGTCCAGAAGGGATCCCGAACTGAAGCCCCAGTATTGGGAGAAAGCAGTGGACCAGACCCAGCACTGGTAAAGGGGAGCTACAGAGCAGAGAGCAGAACCCCAGATCCATTTAAGCCCAGGACTGACTGGTGGAGGGATGGATGTGGAGCAGAGCAGGAGCTCCCGGAAAGTTCTACTAGGCAGAAGAAGGGGAGGCGGAGAGTGAAGGCTTCCAAACCCTTCCCCCCGACATTGAACTGTGCGTGTTCTCCTTCCACCGGTGCCTTTGCCAGCTGCCCGGTTCCCTCTCGGGTGAACAATGGAGATAGTGAGGAGCAAGGCAGACACCAGAGGCCCCTACCTAAGGCAAAGATTGATAAAAAAGGAAGGCCAAGACAACCGGCGAGTTCTCGTGTACAATGAGAGAGCACCAGATTTGTGACATCTTAAGTAATTATCGTAAAACAAGTGACTGTTGCATTGTGGAACCTGTAGTTCTAGAAAACAGTGACAGAGAAAGGGTAGCTGTGATGGAAGGTGTCTAAAATGAACTGTTGAAACCAAGACGGACCCGAGCCCGACTGAAGAAAGCCTTAGTAAAGGTGAACTGCTGATGAGTGATTGAAATTTTGAAACGAAGATCCTACACCTTTGGCAGAGTGGTCCGGCACCGAGAGTGCGCTCATGTGAAGGTCTCTGTAAGGTATCAAGCTGAGAGGTGGCAAAAGTGAAAGAAAGGCAAAGAATTGTGAATTGAAATGGTCCTGCAACGGGTCAAGTAAAATCCAATGTACAATCGGAATTCTTAGATGTTGATACAGTAAAGAAAGTTTATGGCAAAGTAGATTGGTCTGAGCCCGGCAGAGGCAGATCAATTGAAAACCTTATGCTAAAGCAAATATGTGTTAAAATAGATAAATTGGTCCAAGCCTGGCGGAGGGAGACTAATTGAAGATTTTGTGTCAAAGTGGATGTTAGCCCCAGTGGAGGGGGATCCGGGGTAAACAGTGAAACACCACAGAACTTGGATAGGTGAAAATCCTGAAAACATTGTGTTCAAGTTCATCTAAGCCCCATGGACGGGGATCTGAGGTGAATAGTGAAAATCCTGAGAAATTGTGTACATGCGAAATACTGAAAGGGAAGGAACTTTGTTGCATCAGGCCCTCTGAAAGAAGTTAATTTGAATGGCAAATAGACTTTGCCACAGAAGGCCATGAAGTTAAAGATTTGAACTGCACCCTCATGCTAGAGAAGCCAGAGACTGTGTTAAGGTAGAGTGTGCAGCCTTGTCCCGTGTTGAAAACCTGGAGAAGGGAAGCCAGTGGCTTGAATATCTCGACATATAATTTCTTGAACACTTTTCTTTTGCATAACATTGTTTCCCATACTATTTGTGTTTAGAGGTAAAGATTGGCAATAGGTTTTAGTATAGGCCGTTTTATTTTGACAAGACACCACTAGGGCCATATTATGATTATTTGATAGTCGTAGCTTGCTCCCATCTTTAGATTTACTATAAGATATGGATTTTTCAAACCCTTTTTGAAGTTCAATAAACACCCTTTAACTGTAATCATTTGTTTCCGTCATTTTACTGTTGATACCATGGTTTTCTTTGTGAAGTACATTTAAGGCCCAAGGCAGAACCCCCACAATAAAAACTGCATTTCAGCAGTCACCCAAAAATGGCTCTGCTTTTGTCTGCTGAGCTCATATGGGGCGATAGTTGAACACAGCTACACCTGCATTGTGTTGTCATTTACGTGAATCCAGAGAAAACAACTCAAATTCAGAATGGCTGTGCATTTCTGTTCTGTCATTTAAACATTCAAGGCTGCACCGGAAACGACCTGCATTTGAAACGGCATCACACTGATGCTACTTTCCCTGCAAACATCACACAGTTTTGTTCTATTAAAACACAGCCCTGTCCCTGCATTTCATTTTGAACACCTTCAAATAAGGCCATCCCTCCCAGAATGGCATTGTTTCATCAGTAATGTCCAGGAAAAGCAGAAGAATGCTGCTTCAAATCCATACGGCTTAGATTTACTTTTTGAAATAAATCAACACACGCAAAGCACTTCAAAGAAAAGATGCTCTCTCTTGCCTGTGTCAATTACCAAGACACCATTTCAAGCATATCTCTGTGTCCAGAAACTGACCAGATCTATAAAAATCCTTTCAGAAAGTAAATGCCAAGGAAGCTGTATGCAGGAAAACCTGCATTTTGTGAAATGAAAAGGAGAAAAAAAATGAACATGTGCAAATCTGTTGTTGCAAAGCAGAAAATGACCTTGGGAAAGCTAAATGTGAAATAATACTGTAGCTCTCACAGAAACACAATTGTACATGTGGGGAAAGGTGCTGCAAAGATATGTATTGTGCTCTGTGTTTTGCCTCAAATGACCAAACATCCTGGCTGAGGACAGGAGTTTCTGTCAAACCAGTTTGGCAGCAAGGCTAATTTCACACCCACCAGTGACTAAGGCTGCAAGGAAGGGAGTCCTGTTCTTTTGTACCTGACAGTGTGATAATTACAGGTTCTCCTAGACTGCCAGGCAGAACTGCTCCCTAGGAAAAAGGATGGGGGGGAAGCCCTGTGTTTTGCCTTGAAGATGTGACTTCCTCTGCATTCATTCCCAGTATCCACTGGAGGATTTCAAAAGGGGAGTCATGGAAACCCTTGTGTAAGCGGACCCAGGGGAGGCAATTTGGATTGTGGGGGTGGCAACAGCACCCACATCTTTGGCAAATCTACCCAATTGTTAATGCAGGACATTTATACTTAAAGACATTTTTCTCCGCAATCTGAATAAGCAGTGATGAGTTATTAAGACATTTTTAATGTGATTTTTGGACAAGCACAATAAGACTATGTGCATCTCACTGGCATGTGTCGAACTGAAATGGCAGGAAAAATACAATTCTGGGGCAAAGCATAAATGGCACAGATATTAAACTTGGGGAAACTCTGCCAACTACTCTTATGCATATGTGTAGCCATTTGCTGAATTGTAGATAATGTTTCTCCTGAAAACGGCAAAATGGTGCCAAAGGATGAAGCAACATCGCACAGAATTGGCGTTTCAACCAGTATATTCCCTGTGAAATATGGCATCTAGCTATCAGATTTTTAGGATGGTGACTATTGTAAATATGAGGTTTTGTCTCATTACTCATTTTTGTAAGAAACAGGCTTGTGAGACAAGGGGAGTCATAAAATGCACACACCTAAGGTGAGGTCACTGATGTCATTCTGGCTATAGAAGGGGTAGATAGGTAGACGCTTGGATATTCAACATTCAAAATTCACCCTGCAAGACTCCAGAACCAGGTCCAGAAGTAGCTGACTGAGATCCAGGCAGAATCGCCTATGCAGAGCTACACTGATCCCAGTAATCTAGGATAAAGGACTTACTGTAGCAGATTCCTTTAGGAAAATCCAGTGACCAGACCTTTTGCCCAGCGGACCCATCCAGGAGAGCCCAGCTGACCTAGTAACCAGATCTCTTGACCCAGCTGCCTGTGACCAGATTCTTGGCCCCGCTGTCCAGAGACCTTTCTGGCTGTCCAAATTGGCCAACTGCAGTGTACCTTGTAAGTATCACATCACCCAGTACCAAAAAAAACTGCAGATCCTGCTATTTTACCTCGGTTCTTGTTCAAACCGCATTAAAATCCCATTAAAACCCTGGTCATTTTCCAAATTGCCAGTTTCCTCTGTTCACCCTTTCCTTAGAAGAATCAGTTTAGTCTATATTTGTTAGCATATCTGTTATGTATTTCTTGCCGTTACCTGTGTAAGCCCCTGGTATCATTTGTAATAAATCAATGAATTCCCCATTGAAAAACTCATATTTATTATTGTTGCACTGCAAAAGTAACAATTCTGTTGAGTGTTTTTACTAATTATAGCCTTAAAATATAGTTTCAGGAGAACTATTGTGCTAACAAAACAGATTTATACCCAGGTATTTTGCTTTCCTTTCAAAGCCTGACTTGCATTTCCCATAATAAAACCCATACTATCATCCTATAAAGAGTCATCCTTTCCACTCAGTATCCTATCTGTTCTGTGTCTTTCTTTCTCATCCCAAAAAACGATTTCCGATTTGGATTGCTAAGCCCATTTTCTTAGCTGTTTGCCCTTTTAAAGCCTGCGTGAAAAAAGAAATTGCAATTCTGCCATGTGTGATTTTTGTTGCAATGTTTTCCTTCCCAAAAATCAATGTTATCCCCTTTGCTCTGGTTGCTTTAGCGCCCTTCTCAGTCCCCTGTAAGCTCTCTTGCTTCTTTAGTAGAGCCACACAAATTTCTGTCCAAGCTATCCTACCGCAAGCGTGACTGATCCATAAGTAACCAGTGAAATCAGAGTATGCTATTTGATCATTTAGAGGGTTTTTACTTTTTGTTTTGACTTCCCTTTCGGGGTGGTGGGTCGAATAAAAAAAAAATATATATTCCCCCCCCCCCTTCTTTCTGACTCCTTGCCACTGCTTTCCATCCACACAGAATTTAGTCTGCATGTGTTTGGGGGAAGTTTTGCAGGGGGAGTGCTTAACCGATGTGCCATCTATGATTGTGAAGGAAAGTGATTTTGTTTCCATTTCTGTTAAAGGTGGCTTGAGTTAGTGTTAGAAGTTGTATTAACCGTGTTGTACGGTTTTGCATTTGTATTGCCACACCACGGTGACTGCTGCCCTAAATTTTGTTTTGCTCTGATTGTTCATTTGAATTCTAAAAATAAAGATTTCAGTGTTACACACCAGCCTGGTTCACGGTCCATTGCAACATGGGGCTATTTGTCAAGGTGGGTGTGAGGCGGGTTGGGTGCCTCTTCAGGAAAGAATCCAGGGTTCAAATAAAAATGAAAAGGCGTGTTTTATTGTGCGTCACCTTCTCTGTCAGTAGAAGAAGTCTCTGGCTGGAGTGTGCTGTGCCATAAAATCTGTTACAATTTACACCACCCAGAACGATGAGACAATTACTTTTGGGTTCAAGGTTGCAGAAGTTAAAATACTACCTGTGACAAACTGGATTCTGCCCTGCAGAAGTACACAGATGAGTAAGGGCTAAAATGCTCACTCAGCCCTCACACTGCTACAAACCAAGAGCCACACAATCAGAAAGGTGAAACAGGCAGTGCTCCTAGGAGGGGTTGGAATGTTTAGTTTAGTTTATTTACTTATATAGCATGCCTAACCCAGGGGTATCTGGGCGCTTTCGCTTACAAATACAGCATGTTACAATACACAGGATTACAAAGTTTCAATGTTGCTTATTTACATATACAGCTTGTTAAAATGTACAAAGTTGCAAAAATACAATGTGATTTATTAGTGATCCAAACAGCAAAGCATAACAACCCAAAATAAAGGGAATGTCCAATCAAGGTTCTATAAAAATAGATGTACTTTAATAAAGCACACCATCTGAAAAAATAACTACATAGAAAAACACTACACAAAACTCACCCATGAGGAAAGAACAGAGAATAAGCAAAGATAGCATGATGCAGCACTAACAGTAATGAATCAGGGTGTAAGGCAAATAAAAACCACAATGTTCTTTAAAAAGGATAGGGTTCTTTGATGCAAAAGGGGATTAATGACCTAACCAGTCTCTAAGGCCCACAACTGGACCAAGGGGGCAGTTTAAGAGTCAATGGTACCTTCTTACATTTCTTGGCAGATCAACAGCGTCAAACCAGGCTTATTGGTGCTGTTCCAGCAGTTCGAATCAGGTTGAACTATGTTGGCACATTTTTCCAGACGGGGATCAGGCATCGAACCAGGGTTGATCTTAAGTTCATTGCATTTCTAAGAGGTGCAGCTTGGGATGGACAGCAGTGTCAGTACATCAGTGAAGCAGCTGGTGACTGGATGTGCGAATCAAGTAGAACGGCTGGAGTGCAGTGTTTCAAAGATTGTGGTTCGAAGGCTCCTACGGGTCTGGTCGATTGATGGTCGAGAGCTGCCACGACGATGCTGTTGGTTCAAACAGGCAGTTCAAAGACAGTGGATACAACGATGAACTTCAGGTTCTGGCCAGGGCAACAACTCGCTCAGCTGGCACAGTTTGATGGCAAACTGGTTTGAAGGTGCAATTCAGTGTTTCGGGAGCAGCCGTCATGTTGTTCTCGATGGGGTGCAGTGTCAAACTGGGTTCGAGCAGGGGCTTGCTGCATTTTGAAAGGTGGCAAACTGCAAGAGCCACCAGGGTCCATTCGCCAGCTGGTTGGACTGCGAAGATGCGCAGGAGCGAGTGGAGGACCGAACCAATCCAGTGAAACCACGCATTCAATTAAGTGCTTGAGGGGTTGTGGCTCTTAAGGGCCACCAGGGCCAGTTTGATGGCAAAGATGCTGGATACGCAGTTCGGTTCTAGTGGGTCAAAGCAGCGTTTGATGATCGGGACTATGGACCACCAGGGTGGGTTCGACTGGCAATGGTAATCTACAGCAAAGATCCTGGTTGAGCGTGTAGTTTGAGCCAGGGCAACGACACACTCAGCTAGAGTGGAGTGGCAGCAAGCAGAGTTGAACAAACGGGACATCGGTTTGAGGAGACAGAGTTCCAACAGCAACTCTGAAGAGTCGGATGGGTTCGAGGGCATCAAACAGGCTCGAATTGGTTCAGCGAAGGATAAGGATGCATTTTGGTCTTTGTTCTCGTTCTCCGAAGCACTAGAGAGGCTGGTCCACAACTGCAGGAGTCCTACATGGCAGTGAGGTATTGGGTACTGTTGTGGCTGGCAGAGAGGCAGGTCTTGTCCCAACTGCAGATCATCCCCAATGGTCCATGGGAATGGTTAGGTGACACAGCTCGCCTCTGCCTTCATCATGCAGTCTTCATCTCACTAGTAGAGATCACCTCTCCTAACAGATGTCCAATTAAATCTTCTTGAAAGACTGACGTCCAAAAGATGATTCAAAGAAGTGGTATAAGACCCCTTCTTTTAAAAGGTAAAAGTTCACAGATGATTGGACTAAAGCTAGCCTGCGTTAGGGTTCCGTCCAATCCCTGTCCTTGCAAGAAGTGGACTTTGCCCTTCTGGTATCACGCCCAAAGTGCTTTGTGCTAGAGGAAGTGCAGGGGACAGAAAGGTGAGAGGCAGAATAACAGAGAAACAAGATGGTGGAAACCTCCATAATTGTACAGAGCTCTCCCAGTCTACACTAACCCCACCCCTTCCCAATAGGATCAAAGGCCTTTAGATATGCAACCCCCTGGTGTGAGGCCAAGCCTTTTGTGAATGGGTCTGCCCGTCAATTCTTGTTCCAGGCCATATTCCTGTGGAGGGACTGTCCTTGGGAAAGGATGTTACCCGACTTAACAAAGGAACAAAAAGAGGCAATCCCTCCAGGCTTCATTCCTGCCAATAGGGCAAAGTCCAACCTGTCAGGGTACCATACACATAACCCTTCAATGATTATGAGCAGTGCCATGCACCAGACTCCATCTCTGGCATGGCTTATATTTAGAGCACACTTGGCCACTAGCATGGGCCACTCAGAATCATATTTTGCAACAGGGGTGCATACCTTAAATGCCACCAATGTGCTGTGCTGCAGTGGCTTTGGCTGTCGCCTCAGCTGCCAAGAGGGCACCTGTGACCTGAAACTGCACTGTGCCACTGTTGGGCAAGCGCTGCAATCAGGCTACTGATGCAGAAGTGCACGGGAGTACACTATGCTTTTGGCATGGAACTTACAAAAGGGGAATCTGATCAGCAGAGCATCATTTTATTAAATTAATAACAATCAATAAAGCCAGGGTTTCTACACCCTTGCCAAATGGCAATCCGGGACACTACCTCCGTATGCAGTTGCGTCCAGCAGCTGTCAGGGATGCACATGTGACCTTCGAACCTGCCCTTTGCTACTGGAAAGCAGGGGCTGCAGAAGTCTGCTGCAGCAAAGACGCATGGATGCACTATGCTTTTGGCATGAAGCTTTTATATATAAAAGAGGGGTCCGATTTTCAGACTCCCCTTCTTAGAAACAGAATTATTTTCATACATCAGGGCTTTTAAGCCCGCGGCACATGGCATTCGTTACAGATTACCAATCACGCGACCAGGGCAGGCTGGTAAGAAGGCATGAACTTTCACTTGCTCATTCGATAGCGCTATGAAGGGGTCTTGCAGCGCGTGTAGGTAGCCAAGAACAATCTAATAAAATGAGTAAAACTAAACAATACCAACACCTTTGTAAGGTTGGTGGCAAAAAGTAGAAAGGGGGCTGAAATAAAAAAAAAGGCTATTGGCCTATCCTTGGAAAAAATGTTCATACAATGGTTCCCAAGACAATCTTGTGTATTACCATCCTTCCTTTTTTGATTACCCAGAGCAGTTTTGTTCCATTTACTTTCTCATAGTTGGGGATCTAGCGCCATCTATGGGAGCCAAAATTAAAGCTGAAGAGCACAGCGAGGGGGGATAGCATTTGCACATAGACCAACCAAGTTTTCCAGCTTTCCTGCCCTGGAACACTGATGCGCATTTGCCATTGTGCTTGGGCATTTCAGAGGTCACTCTTGCGGTTTGGAGTGAGAGCTTGTGTACATGATTTTCTTTTCGTGGTGCCTTCGCATTTCATTATTTTGTAAACTCTCTCCCTCTCGGTAAAGCTACGAGGACGGTGTCCCAGCCTATTAAACTCCAGTACAGGAGTACGCTGGGCTTTAACTGGGCCAGAATCAGCTCAACCTTTTTATACATAAGTGATTAGATTTTTTTGATCTACAATACTATGAAATGAAATATAATGGAGTGATTTGTGTGATTCTGCATTACTTTATTGAGGTCTTGTCATTAGAGCAATTGACCAACAAATAAATAGAAGTCATGAGTTTCCTTCCTTGACCTCTTTAAGATTTAGTTTTGTTTTTATAGTTGAAACATTTTTTAAAGTTTTGACTGAAGATCAGTTTTAGTCAACACATCTTTTCAAATTGATTGTTGCCTCTTTCCCGACACGTATAGAAGGCTGTCGGCGCGGCCACTCCTTTAGTTATAAAGACCACAAGTGATTCTGGGAGGCACCACGTTCTTCTTAGGCACGGTCCCCTAAATATTGTTTTGTGATTGATAAGCTCCCCCGCCCCCCTTGATTCCTCACCCCACTTAAAGCACCGGGAGCATGCAACTCTCCACGGCTTCCACCACCCTACTCCAAGCGCAGAAAGGTTTCGGAATGAGGAAAAGTGTGGAGTGGATCCCTTGAAAGTGATGTGGAGTATGTGGGGGCAAGAGTGAAATGCGGTATATTGATAAACTACAAATCGCTTTGCCATTGCCGGATGCGCATTCCTTGCCTAAATGTGTTGGCAGCAGTGTGAGCCTCGGAATCACCTTAGCCTTATTTCAGAGGTATTCAGGGCCTTTTGGGTAAGAAGTGGACTACGTGTCACCATGACACAACATTTCCCATTCCGAACTCCATTAAGCCAATTCATGCATTATCTAAGTGGTTTTAGTTCATTCGCACCCCATGATTATTGTTTGTGAAAGAACGCACAGGAAGGCAAACAGAGTGCTCCGACCCCATCCAGCCAAGTGGACGCCCGGGTCCTGTTGGGACGGAGGATACCAATCCCACACCGGCTATGCAGTATCGCCACTCATCTCTTCAGCACCGCTGCTGCCCGGGTGGGGCGGCCCCACCCGCTGCCCTGACCCCGTTAGCTAAAGCCGGGAAGAGCCTTGCATCACTTCCTGTAACCCGTGTGAGTGAGGCTCTTTGCCCTCCATCATTCAGCCCCCCCTCCCCCCCTCATCTGTTCTCCTCCCTTTAGCCCATTGCTAGAGCTCTCGAGGTACTCAAGGAGCCAGTGAGCACCCGAGAACTCCCGACGTACACCTTTGCATTCTGGGACTTTTTCTATTCCAACTACACCACTACAAATACCAGCAATCAAAGCAAAATGCAGGACTTTGTGGTCTGCTAACGACAGAGTGAAGGTGTCCCTTCGTCAGTGGGAGCTAGCATTCATAATCAGTGGATGTCCCCTTCAGATTACAGAATCAAAGTTCCCAGAGCACCCTTACAATGGAATCTCACATTCTGTAATCAGAAGGGGGAATACAAGCATAAAGAACAAACAATGGGGGTTGGTTCATGTGTTGCCAAGTTACTGAAATAGATCAATAATAGCAGCATCCACACAAACTGGAATACTAAAAAATAAAAATAATAATCAGGAGAGTAGGATACTAACACTAGTGAAATAAGAAGTTCTTGGCTACAAGAAGAATTTGAAGATGTTCAACTTATCCTGATGAAGAGCGCATAGCTCGAAACACGTGTCGGCTTTAGATACAAGAGCTTGGCTTAGGTAAGATATGAATAAAGAATTTAATAAATACAAATGTTTACAGTTGTGTCATTTTTTTAAAGGTCGGTGCAAACCCAACACTCAAGATCTTGTATTGCCCAAGTGGATGGGACCAGCCTGATATGCGAATGAGAAATGTCTCCTCTGTGAAAGGTACAGTGAACTAAAACGTGGTTGTAGACCCTCCCTAGTGGGCACCTTCCCAAAGAACAGGTTATTTGGCCGAGTTCATTCTTGGTAGAGGGGCTTCCAGGCCTCTTTTTGCATGTTAAGGAACTTGGGGTTCCAGCCTAAGTTACTGAGGGTAATCCAGACGTGGACCCCTTGCTCACTGTGCTTAGAAAGGCACAGTTTCACCTCACTAGCTCAACAAGGCCGAAACACGTGTTTGGGGTTGCTGTTGGTACTCTTGCTCTGAGGAGAATTGCCTGGCATTTAGGTGCTGGACTGCGCAAGTGGGTGAGACCAAACTGATATGGAAAAGGAGATTTTTCCTCTCTGAAACGTACAGTGAGCTAAACGTGGTTGTAGACCCACACGTGTCGGCAGCTTTGCGAAGAACAGGTTATTTGACCATGTTCGTTCTCGGGAGAGGGGTTGCGAGACCTCTTTTTGCATGAGAATATATTGGGAATTTGCCAATTTGGAATGTACTGGGATTGTGCAAACCTGAAATGTACTGGTATTGTGAAAACTGGGAATGTACTGGAATTGTTAAATGAGAAGAACTAGGAATTAATTGCAATGTTGCTGTGCAAACTTGGATTATACTGGGTTGTCAAATTTTAAACATTCTGTGTTAGTCAAACTGGGATACACTGGAATTGCAAAACAGGAATTATACTGGGATTTTGTAAAGGACATGGATAGTTGAATTGTGAAACAGGGACATACTGGGATTGTGCAAACTGCCACTATTTTTTTCAAACTGTGTTTACATGTTTTTTTGAATGGGTTCCATACTGCATTTGTCCAACTGAGACTAATCTGGATTGGTCCAAAATTAATAGATAGGGATTGTGAAAACTGGGAAGGCCAACCTGCAAATATATCGTGAGACTGTCAAATTTGGCAGTATTCTGAAATTGGGTACACCATGCCTTATCTATTTTTGTGCAAATTGCAAATATCTGGGAATTGTGCAACAATAAACAGTTTACTGGAATTGATTGCACTGGGTTTGTCAAACTAGCATTTTGCTGTGTTTTTCCAACTGGGAGCATACTGGGATTGTCATCGTAACTCATGTTGTCATGTAATGTCGTCATGCCTTGATTTCATGACGTTCTCCATGAGTTATCATGTGATGCTATTTCATGATATGCATGTCTCGCATCTCATTTGTGCTATTCTTTCCAATACCAACACTAATGCAAATGCTTTCTCTACATCAGAGCAAACATAAAAAATGTTTGATCCTTGTACTGGGGATTCAATGGAGGCGAGGGAACCTGTTCTGCCATACCGCTGGAGCGAACACATGAATTGGGATGGTGTTGGGAACAGTGCGAGGACCAGACAAATGCTACTGTTAGCGTTTTATCTGGTAACTCCAATGGTACAAGTCCTGATGTCGTGTGTGACGAATCAACTGTGGTCCAGGGATGAATATCGGTTTCTAAACCATCAATCAGCCCCACGCCTCTAGTACACCAGAGGGCATCCAAACAGATTTGAAACACAAGCAAATTATTAACCTTGTCCAATTCTGGTAATGTGGACAGAATGGCAGGTCATCGCCGCAAGGATGTGGAGCGTTGGTCAATTGCAACACAGCGACAATACAATTATTAACCAATGATAAAAAGGGACCGTCCAGTCAAGGTTGTATATAAATATCGACTTTATTATTATCACAACAGACAGTTCTAGCCCACAATAAAACCCACCCTGTAAAGGAATGCAGAGCACAGATAGTTCAAAGAAGGAAAAGGGATGCACTCTGAATACGGACACGAAGGTATTCAGTATAGTAATTAATCACAATAGTTCAACGATACTTGGTTTCAACACAAAGGGAGCAGTGGGTCGTACAATGTCACTAGGGGCCTTGGAGAAGGACCAGGGGGACAGAACCACAATGTACCTTGTGCTTGCAAAGGTTCTTAGTGCTCAATAGTGTAGAGTCAGTTTCACAGCGCTTTGCAGCTTCTGCGACAGTTCAAGACGGGAAACAGCTGCAGGTATAAGGTGGCAGGCAGTTTGGCGAGAGAGGCTGCACGGACGGCTCCCGGTCAGGATTCAAATCAGTGCTGGGTGGTAATTCTGAAGCACTGGTCGAGGCATCACGGATGGCTTTTGCAACTGCTGCGTAACAACAGTCTGCGGTGCAGTCGCTTGCAGCTCTAGGGGCTCGAAAATGTCTGTTAAGGCGGACATTGGTAGATGCTTGTTGATGCACTCATAGCTTCTTGATGGACCTCATGGTGTCGTTTAAGGGGTACAACCCAAAGCTGAGGAGTGTGTTTCAGGCAGCTGCCTTGTCCTTGGTTTGGATCAGAGACTCTGGCACTTCCCATCTAGGAAGCTCGCTGCAGAGCCCAGCTGGGCATGCTGTGTGCTGACTGGGTACTGGTTCTGGAACTGCTGGAGGGTCCTCTGCATTCAGTATCTCCCTCTGTTCCCTGGGCGATGTTTAGAAGAAGGATCTTTCTTCCCTCTTGGAAGTCCTGGCCTTTCTTCACTGGCGGAAGATGTAAGGCAGACTGCACCATCAGTTCTTCTTGCTACTCCCTGCAAAGTCTTCAGATGATCTGCCAAAAGAGGAGCTTAGCCCTCTTTTAAAGCCACATATGCCACAGTGATAGGTGTAGGCTAAGCCTACCTTAATGAACCAATCCTGGGTCCTCACCAACCATCTCGCATATTCATAAGCCCATACCCAGAGTGCTTTGCAACTTAAAAGGTAAAGGGGTGAGAACATGTAATACTAAGCCCACACTTTTTCCAGTCTGTTGTGGATTGAAGGGTCTCTCTGGTCAATGGAGCTTTCTGTGGTTCCTGATTAAAGCGGCAGGTCTCCCTTAAAGCTGTGGTGGGACCAGACTTTCTGGTACTGTCAATCCACAAACTCATACCTTCTGAATGGGGGTCCAGCTGTGGGGATGACCACTGTAATACACTCGGTCCCAGACATGACATTTCATTGTCCACTGATAGTAAGGGCAGGAGCTGGCTTCAGGTTAACACAGTGCATAGAAAGGTTGCTGGGGTTTCCTTTCCCCTTTGTTAACCTCTGCAGCCAGGCCCCATTTGGGTCTGTTTGAAGTACACTCCATTCATATGTTAATTATGTTAATTGCTGCCACCATCTGAGGGGCTAAACAAAAAGACAGAGTGGATCCTTTGTTAATTAGGCTGGCCATGACAGGAGGAAGGTTTCACCCTCCTCCTTCTGAGATGACATGGGTAATCCTGGCTGTCATATTCCAACTAAATATGACGGGGGGGACTGTACCTGTAGGCTGTGTCCACCGAAAGTACAAGGGTCTTTGTGTATGTCATGTGGTGAGCATAGGAAAAGGTGTGTGGATTAGCCCCACACATTTTCTGGAGGTTGATCTACCATCATTCCATTTCATTTAACATTTTATAAAGGCCCAGGTGAGCGCACACCCACTGTGCGGATGGTCGAATTCTTAACATGGTGCCAGTATGAAAAACCAAGCCACCATTTATTCATTTCTCTGGTATACACAAGTGCAAACCTGGTGACTGTGCCAGCACTAAGTTCTGTGCAAATGTGGGTCTTTGCCCTGGTGTTACAGCAAGAAATGGTTTGTCATAAAGAAGTTGCCAGAGGGAAGATCTGTCATAAGCCCCACCCAGTTAGTCTTACTGCAGGCTAGCTTGTGCCAGGTAAGAATTCGAACTTCAGCCCACGCCAGACATCCTGCAGACACTGCCTGGGTGGGCGCAGTCCTTACTACTTTTTCCCACCGCTGATTGCAAACACACTGCCCATCAAGGCACTAAGCCATCGTGGGGTGCATTGCTCTCCCCTCTTTCTGAGGAGGAAACAGAGGTTTAGCTCTATGTTCTTGGAGAAAAAGTCAAGGTTGGGCAGAATAGGGTTTTAAGTCCCATAGAGCGGGCCAAACAATCCATGGGAATGAGCGGTTGGCCGAGGGGCAACAATGCACAAGGGGGACTTAAAAAAACACATGGGTTTTACCATTTATTGCCATTTCCCCTTTATTTCTATTATAAGACTGAAATGATGTTTTAAATAGAAGTAAAACTGCAGGAATGATGAGGCAAAGACAAAAACTGGACCACAGTGGCTCCACACATCCGAAAGGATAGGGCGACTTTAGGCCAGGCAACATTTTATCCTTAAACTCATCTGACGTGGAGAATCCAAGTGATTTGGCCGCGGAAGAAACTACCGTGGCCGAAACGTTCACATGAGAAAGGTGCGAACTGCCAAAAGTTCAAACCTTTCTCATGCGAACACGCATACATACTCACACCCACACACACACAACACATCATAACACCCCGCCATCCACAACCTCAGCACACCCCCACCCACACCCCCAACATAAACAAACCCCACTTACCTTCATCTTCACGCTGGGTTCCTGCAGAGCCAGTTCCCTTTCACTTCCGTGATCAGGAACAGGCGCCACAGGGTCCTTTTCTTTTTATTTATTTTTTTAAACGGAAGGCTGCAGAGGTGACCCCCGCAGCCCCGCTCAGTATACCATGAAGTGCAGTGAGCGGGGCTATGCGGAGGACACCCCCACAGCCCCCGTTTTTTAAATTTTTTTACAATGTAAAAAAAACACCAAGTTCGAACCTTTGGTGGTAGCATTTTTAGAACTTTAGGTCATTGCAACCATTTTTTGTCGGTCAAATCGGCCTATACCAACGTGGAGGGCTCTAAATAATGCCATAACCTAGCAACGAGGTGCTGTGTGGGTATAATGGTAACTCAGACTTGAAGTACAAAGTGGGCATGTATAATGTAAATGGATAGGCAATGATGTAGTAGATGGGAGTGAAACATACATTAAAAATAAAACTTTTAATTTAAAGTCGAGAACAATATTTATTCCTTAAAATAAAAGGCACCTTATCGCGGCATTGCCAATTGGACGGACTTAAGCATGATGGGAATCTTGCTGCGATACGATGGTGGAGTGGGAGTCCCCACTTGCACATAGACCTTTATGGCAGCAATAGACAGAGACGTGGCTCCTATGACCCACGCCCGACTCCGGCAGCCACCTGACACCCTGCCTTAGATGCTGCTCATTTAGTGCATATTCTCGTGGAAGGACCATCTCGCACAAAAGCAAAGGGAGCGGGAAATGTATTCGAGATCCCCAGGACCATGTAGAAGATATGCTTTACGAAGTTCCACTTCCATGTTGCAGGATCCGTTTTCTCCTATCGATTAAATGATCAAGGACTTTAAATGGATCTATTTATAGTTACATGGCTTATTTGATGAATACCAATCATTAATATTGCTTTGGCCTGCAAAAAAACTGCCATTGTTTTGCCAAAATGAGGCTTTGTCCCCAGCCGTTACATTCTGGACCCAATAAATAAATAAATAAATAAATAAAATAAAATAAAAAAAGACCAACTACAAGGCAGTGAAATATATAACTATGGGCGGAGGCTTTGAGTAAGAGAAATAGGAGTTCAGGGTTTATGGATGCCATTTAGAACAGAACAAGGCCATAAACACACTTGATTGGCCCATTCGTTAATGTTTTTGCAACAACAAGAGCCACAATCGGGCAAAGTTCAAAAATGAAGATAACGTGAACCAAGCGCATGGCGAGCACTTCTTTACCTGCAAGTAGCGGCTAGATACCTACCGTCACAGATGGCCTCAAGAACACACCAGCTTGCGAAGACAGTGCAAGGTTTTTCATGTGAAGATTCGGAAAGGGGCTCACTAAAAACCCAGCACTCTACATCTCGTCTCGTTTGGGGCTTCCCCTCCTTAGTCCAGATGCCCCTGAACCCCAGGATGGTCTCTAGAGATTGGTAACCCCTTCTAAGATGCAGTCTCGCTCCTGGCCTAAAAACAAACTTCTTGTCTCTCCAAAAACCACCACGAAAAATCTAGGTGGTCCCTAACTTAAGTTCCCCAATAAAGCATGAAGGGATAGGTGCCTTTCAGACACTCCTATCTCCACTTGTTTTTTTTTCCTTTCATGCCCTTGTACCACTGGCCACAGTGATCTATTTGGTAGTTCCTCTTCTACTCTCCTTCCAGCTACTCCTCCCACTCTGTCTCCTGTCTCTCCGATGTTCCCCTCTCTCTGTCTACTGCCTACCACCACCCTATGACCTTACTCTCCCCTACAGTCTCTCTCCCTCTTCCCAACGTGCTACTACTCTCCCTTCTCCGCTATGTTCTACTCTCTCCACCTGCTACTACTACGCTCCCATTTCCACAACACTACCACTCCTCTCTCCTCTCCACCCACACCTTCTCGCACAGTCACTCTCCTTTCAGTCCATCAGTCACCTGTTTATCCATTCGCTACTTTCCCCCTGTTAGTTCGACTCATACACCTTGTATGCCCACTCAAACCCAAGTGCCACTTCCTCCCACCATACAATACCCACCTTGCACACCCCTTCCACAATTCTCCTCTACGTTCCACTACTGGTGTCTGGTTTCTTGATCCTCCTCCTCTTCGTTGAGCTCAACTAAGCAGACACCATCTGTTTTCTGGGATGCCTTTTTGTGCCCCCTCTATACCCTCCAATGGTCCCCTCTGCCCCCCGTCAGCTGGTTCTCCAAGGCAAACACCAGCTCGCTTGTTCCCAAAGGGTAGGTTAAGAACATTGAAAAGCATAAAACGAGCCTTCAGCTGCACCACCTCTTCATACGTGGTTCTGCCGGGTTTTGGTAATGGCGGCACACTCTGAAGAAAGTTTGCTTCATAGTTCATGTGCCCGCCAGTGTTAGAGAATGGTGGAGGTTTAGGTTTTGTCCAGTTCTCACCTCCGTGGCAAGATTTATATGGAGTATCTGGCCTGTTTGTTTGGCACGCGGACTGTTTCATGGTCGTGCAGAAGGGATCATCATGTCGCCAGATCTCACACCGTAGAGCTGCTCTATTGCTAGTTTCAGATACAAAATGCTCCGTGGTGCTACAGTTCCTCTCCGCGTTCTCTCTTGGGTTGCTTGCATGCTTCTCAGTCGCGGGGCCTGCTGGGTAACATCGTTATCTATGAAACATAGAGAAAGGACTGACCAGAATTGGGAAAAACAGGTATGGGGCAAGAAGACCTTGTGCTTGCATCATGCAAGCACATAAAGGAGGGAAAAGCTCTGGGACTGTCCAAACTCCTGCGCCCCACCTCTGGGGCAAGGACGGCTCTGGGAATTCTCCCCTGTAGGCCTCCCACCCCAGTCTGAGGGTCCCTAAACCCTCTTGACAGGGTCAATTCTCTGATCCCCGTCACAGTGCACTGTTCCATGATGGAAGCAAATCATGTGCTGGGGCAAAGAATTGTCGAACTAGGATATGCAACAAAGCCAAACTTGAGCAATGAGCGATTCGCAAACGGCTATTTATTCTACTATCCCTGTACTGCACTTTCCCCTCTCCCTTCACCCACGCACTTTTCCCTTTCCCCCTTGCCACGCACTTGTGCGATCTGAATGACACCTGGCCTAGTAGGAGTGCTGTCTGTCTTCCCTCTGTTCCCCCTCCCTTGCCTTGAAACACATGTGTATCGGCGCGTTATAAATGCCATATTATATCATATCATGTGCAACGTGTGCAGTTCTTATCCATTATTGCCAGATGCATATATCATGTAACAGTGCTTCAGGGATTCCAAACTATTCCAGGGTGAGAGAAATCTTGTACTGGGAACAAACAGAAGGTAAAAGGTAGTCATTGGAAGCTACTCTGGAGGATTATAGATTTGAATGTATTGTGCACACAACAGAAATATGTACCAGGCAGACCCAACTGCATCTGGCAGCCGGGGGCAGGATAAGTGCGCGCCTCGTTAGAGCTGATGCCGACTGCGCAATGTGCATACGATAGTGCTAGACAAAAAACTAGGAAAAGAGGAAGCTTTTCAATGGTTTTGGGACAAGCCAGACCATCAGATAGCCCTAGCGCCATGCGCTCGCCTCAGGATGGGGCAATGTGCTGCAATATAGGTTTCATGGTCCACTTGGCCAGATTCTACTTTTTCATCCTCCCTGGGATGATGAATGGAGTATTTTTTTTAATTTTTTTTTATATAACCCGCCTAATACCATATCGGAGTTCGGTTTCTAAGCGTGGATCCGGAATTTGAACCTCTGTTGCTCTGCGTGGTCTTGCTTCCAAGACCAGTGCGTTGCCTCCGTGCTATCCTGCAGGAGTGGGTAATATCAGGTTACCAATTATTATACTGCTTAGAAGCCTGAGGAATTCGGTATGGAGCACTTTATAAATAAGCAAGTTATTATATACAGAAAGCCGTGGCCGCTTTTGATTAGTGGAAATGTCCCTCCATTTCCGGTTCATCAGCCCTCATGGATATGGTCAGGCCGATATGAAAATCAATATTCTCCTGTAGTGTGGCGCAGAGAGATGAAACGTGACCAACAATCTTGCGTGCGCTCCAGCACCATAGAGCACGTTATTTGAACCTTTCTGGCATTTTCATTAAAGGATTTCACACAATGGTGGCTAATGATATCACCAGGTGGCCTGTCAGGGTTATTGGGACGGGGCTCCAATATGTGCTCGGTAGTCGGGTTACCCATCTCAGCAGGGACTGTGGAAGGATGAGCGTGAATGATTGACAGGTGTCGGATATATACCTGTTTTTGCTCTGGGTATTCCCACAGTGCTCTGGTCTGTAATTTGTTGTGCATGATGTGGCATTATAGGTTTTCAAGCTGTACTTGCTCCTGTGTGGGTTACTGAGCCAGGGCTCAGGCCTATACCAGGTCCTTTGTGGGTCATTGCGACAGGGCTCAGATCTGTACTTGGTTGTGCCTGGCCTATTGAGACAGGGCTCATTTCTGTACTTGGTGGTGTCTGGGCTATAGCAACAAGGCTCAGATCTGTACTTGGTTGTGTCTGGCCCATTGCAACAGGGCTCAGATCTGTACTTGGTTGGGTCTGGCCTATTGCGTCAGGGCTCATTTCTGTACTTGGTTGTGTCTGGCCTATTGAGACAGGGCTCATTTCTGTACTTGGTTGTTTCTGGCCTATTGAGACAGGGCTCAGATCTGTACTTGGTTGTGTCTGGCCCATTGCAACAGGGCTCAGATCTGTACTTGGTTGTGCCTGGCCTATTGAGACCGGGCTCATTTCTGTACTTGGTTGTGTCTGGCCTATTGCGACAGGGCTCAGATCTGTACTTGGTTGTGTCTGGCCTATTGCGACAGGGCTCAGATCTGTACTTGGTTGTGTCTGGCCTATTGCGTCAGGGCTCAGATCTGTACTTGGTTGTGTCTGGCCTATTGCGTCAGGGCTCAGATCTGTACTTGGTTGTGTCTGGCCTATTGCGTCAGGGCTCAGATCTGTACTTGGTTGTGTCTGGCCTATTGCGTCAGGGCTCAGATCTGTACTTGGTTGTGTCTGGCCTATTGAGACAGGGCTCATTTCTGTACTTGGTGGTGTCTGGGCTATTGCAACAGGGCTCAGATCTGTACTTGGTTGTGTCTGGCCCATTGCAACAGGGCTCAGATCTGTACTTGGTTGTGTCTGGCCTATTGCGTCAGGGCTCATTTCTGTACTTGGTTGTGTCTGGCCTATTGAGACAGGGCTCATTTCTGTACTTGGTTGTGTCTGGCCTATTGAGACAGGGCTCAGATCTGTACTTGGATGTGTCTGGCCTATTGAGACAGGGCTCATTTCTGTACTTGGTTGTGTCTGGCCTATTGCAACAGGGCTCAGATCTGTACTTGGTTGTGTCTAGCCTATTGCGACAGGGCTCAGATCTGTACTTGGTTGTGTCTGGCCCATTGCGACAGGGCTCAGAGCTGTACTTGGTTGTGTCTGGCCTATTGCGTCAGGGCTCAGATCTGTACTTGGTTGTGTCTGGCCTATTGCGTCAGGGCTCAGATCTGTACTTGGTTGTGTCTGGCCTATTGCGACAGGGCTCAGATCTGTACTTGGTTGTGTCTGGCCTATTGCGACAGGGCTCAGATCTGTACTTGGTTGTGTCTGGCCTATTGCGTCAGGGCTCAGATCTGTACTTGGTTGTGTCTGGCCTATTGCGTCAGGGCTCAGATCTGTACTTGGTTGTGTCTGGCCCATTGCGACAGGGCTCAGATCTGTACTTGGTGGTGTCTGGCCTATTGCGTCAGGGGTCAGATCTGTGCTTGGTTGTGTCTGGCCCATTGCGACAGGGCTCAGATCTGTACTTGGTTGTGTCTGGCCCATTGCGACAGGGCTCAGATCTGTACTTGGTTGTGTCTGGCCCATTGCGACAGGGCTCAGATCTGTACTTGGTGGTGTCTGGCCTATTGCGTCAGGGCTCAGATCTGTACTTGGTTGTGTCTGGCCCATTGTGACAGGGCTCAGATCTGTACTTGGTGGTGTCTGGGCTATTGCAACAGGGCTCAGATCTGTACTTGGTGGTGTCTGGGCTATTGCAACAGGGCTCAGATCTGTACTTGGTTGTGTCTGGCCCATTGCAACAGGGCTCAGATCTGTACTTGGTTGTGTCTGGCCTATTGCGTCAGGGCTCATTTCTGTACTTGGTTGTGTCTGGCCTATTGCGACAGGGCTCATTTCTGTACTTGGTTGTGTCTGGCCTATTGAGACAGGGCTCAGATCTGTACTTGTGTCTGGCCCATTGCAACAGGGCTCAGATCTGTACTTGGTTGTGTCTGGCCTATTGAGACAGGGCTCATTTCTGTACTTGGTTGTGTCTGGCCTATTGCAACAGGGCTCAGATCTGTACTTGGTTGTGTCTGGCCCATTGCAACAGGGCTCAGATCTGTACTTGGTTGTGTCTGGCCCATTGCGACAGGGCTCAGATCTGTACTTGGTTGTGTCTAGCCTATTGCGACAGGGCTCAGATCTGTACTTGGTTGTGTCTGGCCTTTTGCGTCAGGGCTCAGATCTGTACTTGGTTGTGTCTGGCCCATTGCGACAGGGCTCAGATCTGTACTTGGTTGTGTCTGGACCATTGCGACAGGGCTCAGATCTGAACTTGGTTGTGTCTGGCCCATTGCGACAGGGCTCAGATCTGTACTTGGTGGTGTCTGGCCTATTGCGTCAGGGGTCAGATCTGTGCTTGGTTGTGTCTGGCCCATTGCGACAGGGCTCAGATCTGTACTTGGTTGTGTCTGGCCCATTGCGACAGGGCTCAGATCTGTACTTGGTGGTGTCTGGCCTATTGCGTCAGGGCTCAGATCTGTACTTGGTTGTGTCTGGCCCATTGCGACAGGGCTCAGATCTGTACTTGGTGGTGTCTGGGCTATTGCAACAGGGCTCAGATCTGTACTTGGTGGTGTCTGGGCTATTGCAACAGGGCTCAGATCTGTACTTGGTGGTGTCTGGGCTATTGCAACAGGGCTCAGATCTGTACTTGGTTGTGTCTGGCCCATTGCAACAGGGCTCAGATCTGTACTTGGTTGTGTCTGGCCTATTGCGTCAGGGCTCATTTCTGTACTTGGTTGTGTCTGGCCTATTGCGACAGGGCTCATTTCTGTACTTGGTTGTGTCTGGCCTATTGAGACAGGGCTCAGATCTGTACTTGTGTCTGGCCCATTGCAACAGGGCTCAGATCTGTACTTGGTTGTGTCTGGCCTATTGAGACAGGGCTCATTTCTGTACTTGGTTGTGTCTGGCCCATTGCGACAGGTCTCAGATCTGTACTTGGTTGTGTCTGGCCTATTGCGACAGGGCTCAGATCTGTACTTAGTTGTGTCTGGCCTTTTGCGTCAGGGCTCAGATCTGTACTTGGTTGTGTCTGGCCCATTGCGACAGGGCTCAGATCTGTACTTGGTTGTGTCTGGACCATTGCGACAGGGCTCAGATCTGAATTTGGTGGTGTCTGGCCTATTGCGTCAGGGCTCAGATCTGTACTTGGTTGTGTCTGGCCCATTGCGACAGGGCTCAGATCTGTACTTGGTGGTGTCTGGTCCATTGCGACAGGGCTCAGATCTGTACTTGGTTGTGTCTGGCCCATTGCGACAGGGCTCAGATCTGTACTTGGTGGTGTCTGGCCTATTGCGTCAGGGCTCAGATCTGTACTTGGTTGTGTCTGGCCTATTGCGACAGGGCTCATTTCTGTACTTGGTGGTGTCTGGCCCATTGCGAAAGGGCTCAGATCTGTATTGGGTTTTGCTTTTTGTGTGACCAGGCTCAGATCTCTTATCGTTAGTTTTGTGCCGAGCACATAGTGACGTAACAATGTGGTGCGTGAATTAATTTATGCTTTTACACAGTTCACATGCACAGCATTAAGTAGTGCAGTGGTGTGAACATGATGCACAGCACTAGTAGTGGAGAGGTGTGAACGTGATGCACAGCATTAGTAGTGCAGTGGTGTGAACATGATGCACAGCACTAGTAGTGGAGAGGTGTGAACATGATGCACAGCATTAGTAGTGCAGTGGTGTGAACATGATGCACAGCACTAGTAGTGGAGAGGTGTGAACATGATGCACAGCATTAGTAGTGGAGAGGTGTGAACATGATACACAGCATTAGTAGTGGAGAGGTGTGAACATGATGCACAGCATTAGTAGTGGAGAGGTGTGAACGTGATGCACAGCATTAGTAGTGCAGTGGTGTGAACATGATGCACAGCACTAGTAGTGGAGAGGTGTGAACATGATGCACAGCATTAGTAGTGGAGAGGTGTGAACATGATGCACAGCATTAGTAGTGGAGAGGTGTGAACATGATGCACAGCATTAGTAGTGGAGAGGTGTGAACGTGATGCACAGCATTAGTAGTGCAGTGGTGTGAACGAGATGCACAGCACTAGTAGTGGAGAGGTGTGAACATGATGCACAGCATTAGTAGTGGAGAGGTGTGAACATGATGCACAGCACTAGTGGTGAAGAGGTGTGAACGTGATGCACAGCATTAGTAGTGCAGTGGTGTGAACGTGATGCACAGCATTAGTAGTGGAGTGGTGTGATCGTGATGCAGAGCATTAGTAGTGGAGTGGTGTGATCGTGATGCAGAGCATTAGTAGTGCAGTGGTGTGAACGTGATGCACAGCATTAGTAGTGGAGAGGTGTGCACATTATGCACAGCACTAGTAGTGGAGAGGTGTGAACATGATGCACAGCATTAGTAGTGGAGAGGTGTGAACGTGATGCACAGCATTAGTAGTGCAGTGGTGTGAACGTGATGCACAGCACTAGTAGTGCAGTGGTGTGAACGTGATGCACAGCATTAGTAGTGCAGTGGTGTGAACGTGATGCACAGCATTAGTAGTGGAGTGGTGTGATCGTGATGCAGAGCATTAGTAGTGCAGTGGTGTGAACGTGATGCACAGCATTAGTAGTGGAGAGGTGTGCACATTATGCACAGCACTAGTAGTGGAGAGGTGTGAACGTGATGCACAGCATTAGTAGTGCAGTGGTGTGAACGTGATGCACAGCATTAGTAGTGCAGTGGTGTGAACGTGATGCACAGCATTAGTAGTGGAGAGGTGTGAACATTATGCACAGCACTAGTAGTGGAGAGGTGTGAACATGATGCACAGCACTAGTAGTGGAGAGGTGTGAACGTGATGCACAGCATTAGTAGTGGAGTGGTGTGATCGTGATGCACAGCATTAGTAGTGGAGTGGTGTGAACGTGATGCACAGCATTGGTAGTGCAGTGGTGTGAACGTGATGCACAGCATTAGTAGTGCAGTGGTGTGAACGTGATGCACAGCATTAGTAGTGGAGAGGTGTGCACATTATGGTCAGCACTAGTAGTGGAGAGGTGTGAACATGATGCACAGCATTAGTAGTGGAGAGGTGTGAACGTGATGCACAGCATTAGTAGTGCAGTGGTGTGAACGTGATGCACAGCACTAGTAGTGAAGAGGTGTGAACGTGATGCACAGCATTAGTAGTGCAGTGGTGTGAACGTGATGCACAGCATTAGTAGTGCAGTGGTGTGAACGTGATGCACAGCATTAGTAGTGCAGTGGTGTGAACGTGATGCACAGCATTAGTAGTGGAGTGGTGTGATCGTGATGCAGAGCATTAGTAGTGCAGTGGTGTGAACGTGATGCACAGCATTAGTAGTGGAGAGGTGTGCACATTATGCACAACACTAGTAGTGGAGAGGTGTGAACGTGATGCACAGCATTAGTAGTGCAGTGGTGTGAACGTGATGCACAGCATTAGTAGTGGAGAGGTGTGAACATTATGCACAGCACTAGTAGTGGAGAGGTGTGAACATGATGCACAGCATTAGTAGTGGAGAGGTGTGAACATGATGAACAGCACTAGTAGTGGAGAGGTGTGAACGTGATGCACAGCATTAGTAGTGGAGTGGTGTGATCGTGATGCACAGCATTAGTAGTGGAGTGGTGTGATCGTGATGCACAGCATTGGTAGTGCAGTGGTGTGAACGTGATGCACAGCATTAGTAGTGCAGTGGTGTGAACGTGATGCACAGCATTAGTAGTGCAGTGGTGTGAACGTGATGCACAGCATTAGTAGTGCAGTGGTGTGAACGTGATGCACAGCATTAGTAGTGGAGAGGTGTGAACGTGATGCACAGCATTAGTAGTGCAGTGGTGTGAACGTGATGCACAGCATTAGTAGTGGAGTGGTGTGATCGTGATGCACAGCATTGGTAGTGCAGTGGTGTGAACGTGATGCACAGCATTGGTAGTGGAGTGGTGTGATCGTGATGCACAGCATTGGTAGTGCAGTGGTGTGAACGTGATGCACAGCATTGGTAGTGCAGTGGTGTGAACATAACTTGGAAAAGAAGGACCCATGGAAGCAGAGATCACATTGCTCCATCAATCCTTGCATAGAATTGGCAGCTCTGCGGGCCTACATGTAAAACAAACTGGCAATACAATCAGTTGAAGACATTATAATAATAATAATTGCGCATTTATATAGCGCTACGAACCCTCAGACATCTGAGCACTGCTTATTATTACCCACGGTATGTGGTGCGTATTTATCGACCTCGGAAGGATGAAAGGCTGAGTTTGGCCCTGCCGGGATTCGAACCTGCTTCAGCAGCAGTGCTCTACTTGCTGTGCTATCGGACCCGCTATGTTTCTACTTCTCAACCAAAACACGGTTGACTATTTCTAAGTATTGTACTTTTGCTCCACAATGTTCAACAATTAAAACACTTGATTGGAATGTGTGCTTCTGTTCGTAAACTGATTGCTGAATTACAAAATGAAAACATATGAATTGTCTTTTCAATCAGCCTCTTTCCCAACACCTCTCTAGTTTGGTTCCTTCCCCTCACTATTTGCCCCCTAACTTTTTGACTTTTCTCGGTTCATCTGCATTAAATCGATGGCTCTCCCATTGTCCAGGCCAATGGCAGGATCCCTCTCTCTCTTTCCCATGGTTTCTCTCTGGGTCTCTCTTTATTACTCTGTCTCGTGCCCTTTGGCTCTCCCATTGACGCTCCCTCTTCTCTACATTTGCCAAGTGCCATCCATCTCTTTCTCTCTAGTCACCCCTCTCTCCTCCTCACCCAATTCTGCTTTTATTTCTTTCTTTTTATATTTGAATTGTAGCCTCCTCACGGTCTCACCCACTCAACCCCCCCCCCATCGTTTGCATTCCCCTCTCTTAACCCCCCTCTCCCACACTGTTCTTTTTTTTATCCTACACTCACCATTTTTAGTTTTGGCTCATAGCAATTGTTACCCAGTTGCTCTATGTTGTGGCGAGATGGTAAATGGCATCGATGGGTGGATACATATCGGTGGTGGCGTGCCCATGTTTGCCTTTCTCCACACTCATACCATGGGCTTGTCACCAGATAAAGGTTGCTCTGTTGAAGACCTTTCCTCGAATTAAAAGTAATTAGAGGAAAGGACCTTAGCAATGGTGATTGTATCATGTGACAAACTGCCTCATGAGGCCAGAGGTGAGTGCATCCATCCTGTGCTCTGCTACCATTCAACCGGAAAGGGGACAGAGCTTTGCTCCCATTCAACCAGAAGAGGGACGGAGCTTCGTTAGAACGTACCCTATGGCAGCCTAGCGAAGCCTGGACCTCTGTTTGGGGTCCTTTCCTTAAAAGGATCATTCAATAGAGAAAATTAGCACAACCAGTGCATGATATAATTGGCATATAAGTGCAGCAGTGGCTTAAGAGGCAAGTGGATGTTGCTCTCTACCCCAGCCTTGCCTTTACTTCATTTCTCTTCAGCTCTCTCCCCTGCTATTCCTCTGACTCTTCCTTAATCTCTGCCAGGTTACATTCGCTCCTCTCACAGTTCCCTTTGCATCCACTCGTCACTCTTGCTATCCTTCCTCTCATCAGCAGTCGCCATCTTCTATGTTTCCGAGTAGACTGACAGAAAAACCTTTAGAAAAATACAGACTGAAGTGCAGAGAACTGACCAATCAGAAACAACCAGACGACAGGCCTTCACTGTTCATGCCACCAAGACCCTGAAAACAGCCCCCAATCAAAATCAGACTTGCCCCGTAGCTTCTGAAGTACAGGAAGGAGTTCACGACCCTCCTCTTCAAGGAATGGCTCCTCCCCAACACCTAGTTCCACACACCTTCCAGTCCCAACGCTACCCGAGGCTGCTGATCTACTCCCCACTATTCAATCCACTAGTTGCTTGTAGATCCATGGCTGCCAGATTGCTCACTCGCTCCCTCCCCGGTTAGCTCCCCGCTCCCTCGGTTCTCAGAACTGCTCCCCTCACTGGGTTCTTCCCCTATGATTGTAAAATGCTCCGTTGTTTCTCTAAGGTAAGACCGCTCTCAACAAATACTCTCACAATAAAAAGGACAGTAAAAGTTGGGTCTATCTGATCCAAATATGGACAGGTGGCAACTTTGATCTCCACATGTAACTGCTATAGAATAGTTATAAAAGCCCTTGCTACAATGGAAACCTCTCTGCCTATACAAAGACCATACAAATCAAAGGCATTCCAAATAACGCCTTGCTGGGAATTCCAACAAAGTGCTGCCTACATTGGGCCACCTTAAAACTAAAAAAAAGTTTCCTTTGCCCTGGTTTAGCAGTACATGGCCCTGGAGTGCTCTTGCTCGTATAGCAAAAGTACTTTCCATGAATTTGTGTTTTAATTAGATTTATATAGAGCCTAAGCGCTTTGCAAATTTACCTGGTAGACTCTAGAGAAGCAGTTGCAATATATGTCCATTGTGAAGAATAAAGCACATGGGATGTTAACTGAATATGAAACAAGGAGAAAGAAGCGATAGACTGGATGGAGAAAGGAAGCGAATAGGAAATGGGAGCGTTGGAAGAGTTACATTTTTTATTTTCAATCATGATTCTGTGACTCTGCGCTTTCAAGAGTGTTGGTGAAATTGACCTGGGTGACTTGATCTTGTCTGGACTGAACTATACTCCTCTGACGAGTTTTACTCAGAGTGAAACTCTATTGCTTAGACTATTCTAAAATGGATTTAATGGCACTGTGCTACTCAAAAAGCTTGAATACTTTGCTTAGAGGGGGAAATAAATATCTTCAGGGATGAATGGTATTTCAACAATCCGACGCTCAAAGAGAGAAAGAGAATACAGAGCTTTGAGATTGCCTAATCATACCAATAACAGTCAATTGGCTACTTCTCTTGGAATTATATCAGCATTAAATTAAAGCTTAGCCCGGAGTCCTCATTCTGTTTTGGAAAGGACAGCAGAGAACAGAAAGATGCTCAAAGACATGTACAACTGTCATAAGTAGTTTGTACCATGCTCGCCGTTCACCCTCGTCTCGGAGGTTTCTTCACCACTCCCGCACACGCTATCCCACCAGAGTGCCTCACACTCATTTGGTAACCAGGAGTGGGGTCTCTTCCAGGGCTGGACGTCAAGGAGGCAATTGCCATCAGGGTCCATATATCCAGTCTACATTTTACGGCAGGGCTGGCAATTATAGGCTATGACTTGGGGCTGTCTACATCCAGAAAGTCTGTACACCCTTGCACACATGTTGCAAGTGTACCAGAACAGGTAGAGGAACTGTGCCACCAGAAGGGAACCGGGGTAAGCAGAAGCATGGAGGAAGACATCTGTTAAGAGTTGGGGGCTGGGAGGAGTAGACTGCCATGCGGGTAGAACAGGCAAAAGAAATGAATCCTCCTGGATTGATGTTCTCTCGGTTAACATGTCCCTTAGAACATTTATATTAGTTCCTTTGTGAACTCAATCACATCTAGGAGCTAGTGTGAACTCCTATGGAACCCAGACCTAACTCCTATCCGACCAGATTCTGCTTCCACTGGGAAAGTAGAAAAACCTGAAGTGTCATCCACGCCAAAGTTTGGGGCCCAGCACTGCAAGTCTTCTCTGGTTGGGCAGATTCCTAGGGATGAATAGTTTGCGATCTTCCATAGACAGAATGTTCCATTCTGGGATAAACCATCTATTGCTACCCTTAAGGCAGATCGATGCAGCCACAGGAGGGTGATGCAGCGAGCTTCATGTTGAATTCTCGATTCTGCTGGAATCCAAAGATGGATTCCAAGGGCAGCTTTGACATGGTCACACGTCCTGAAACCAATTGGATCCCATTGTGCTGAGCCACCTGGAGTCTGAAACTAAGTTTCATTTCAGTAACACTCCGGTAAATAGATAGTCCAAGCCACTATCCACTACGTCCAGCAACCCCAGTCTTGCCCCACAGCATGAAGTCACGCATCCCTCAAAGCGGCCAGATAACAATATCCCTCGCGAAATGCCCGAATCGGATCTTCCATGCTAAGCTTTTTTATCAGATAGAACCTCGAGGCTTTAAACCCGAGATAACAACCAGGCAGGTTCCTCCAAAACAAGGGGGAGATGGGGCGTGAGCAAAGACGGCTTCCTGCGATTAGAAGTCTTTAGTAAGGTCACCTTTGGTAGGGTCTCCTCGGTCATCTTCACCTGACTAGGCTGAAGCCAGCCCGAGCTCATTAGGGAAGGTGCTCTTCAGGATTTAAGAGAGTGTACAGTTAAACAGATGCAAGCACAGCTGTAACTGCTATTTGGAAAATGTTGGGGTACGGCGGGGATTACATTTGCAAATTCCAGAAGTTCTAGAAAAGGCGTGAGGATGTCCATTTAGACTTGTTTTTCGATCATTGGTGGGTTTTTATGAACAACAAACAGTTCCACATTCTTTCAATTTATGTTAGTACAAGTGTTGACAACTACTGGTATATTTATCTCTATTCTTTCCCAAAAACTAATTTCAAGGAGGAGGGCAAGGAGGACCTTACTTTTCAGGCCTAACACAACATTAGATCACCTCGGCCCCCGTTTATCAGCACAGGGTTTGGGAAATGTTTGAGATGCTGATGAAGGGGCCAAGGCAGTCAGGTGGTAGTTGTGTTTATCGGGACAATAAAACACACACACCATGGTGCCTGCAAAGGTATGTATGTATGTATACAATTGTATTGAGCACAGACCAATGCCAGAAGGAATCGGGACGTAGAGAAGCCAAACCATGAAGACGGACCCAACATTGTGCCACCCGCCTCTTAAGAACCTTCCGAAAGCGGAAATGGTCTGAAATCTCCCACAGATGACAAGGAAAGAACGACCGCCTGCTCGAGCTTTACAAAACACGTAGAACTTGCATAAAAATGTGAAGAGTCTCGAAAGGTGCACATAGTAAAACCAAGGGGATACACAGTGACAGATCCAACAATATGCCTGAAGTTATGAATACACCTGCCTCGGCTTCTTTGACATACTCAGTGCTCTGCAAAACACACAAAGGAGGTAGGAAGCAGTGCTGAACATTCTGACACACGGTGCACAGGATACTAGCTCAGCAGGAGCCCCAGGGAAGGGAGTAGCCGACCATATAGAAACCACAGCATGTGCAGCAACACGCCAGAACTGCGAAGAATACAGTACCAGCCAGAACATCAACAAGTATTGTTAAAAGTGGTGGAACTATTGAGAGTACAAAACAAAAGTAGTGGACATTTGTTTCTGATCGTTCCCGCTCACTTCAATCTCTGCCCTTGCTCCTCAACAAGTATTGCAATTATGTTTAGGTTCGGTTTTGTTCCTCCAGAAGTAGGTTGTTTTCTGGATTCCTCATTGCTGATCTCCTGCATAGCCCCAGATGCCGTTTGCCCCAGACTTTGGTAATGGATTCCTCATTGCTGACCTCCTGCCTGGCCCTGAATCGTAGTTTGCCCCAGACGTTGGTAATCATTTTTTAATGGATTCCTCATTGCTGACCTCCTGCCTGGCCCGGGATTGTTAGTTTGCCCCAGGTTATAGCAATAGGTTTTTCCCAGATTCCTCATTGCTGACCTCTTGCCTCCTCTTCGTGGCTGGGGATTGCTAGCTTTTTGCCTCATGCTTTGGTCATTGTTTTTTCTGGATTACTCATTGCAGATCTCCTGCCTGGCCAGGGATTGCTAGCTGTAGGTTTTGGTTACAGGATGTGTTCAGTACTCCATGCCTGGTCCTGGAACGCTCAGTTTCCCCCTGTTGTTCTTCAACTGGAGTCCAGGTCTGCTTAGGCCGTCCTTTGAGCAGGTACTCCTCGTTTCCCCTCCCCCCTGCCCCCTCTGCTCCTTCTTCCCTGGAGTTCTGCTTTGAACCTTCCCCTTGGACCTGCTTCTCACTCACTCCTATGCTCGGCCTGGTTCTCCCCTCTTCTAGAAGGTACACACACTGACCTTTGCACTTCCTCCCTGAGTCCATCCCCGAGCCGTCCGATTAAGGATTAGGAAGTCATATCCGATTTGGGCTTCTTCTGCTCCACACCTCAAGTGGGCCTCGTTTCTCCACTATTAATGCTTATGGTGGCAGGCAGATTTACTCACCTCCATTTTATTTCCTCAGCTGGGGGATATGTGAGGGGTCGGCTCGTGTCTACTCGCTACCCATCCTGCTAGTATCTGGTTCTTGGGATGGAGAACGGGGCAGGGATGTTGAGGGGGGGAGGGGTGATGTCCTCCCTCATTCGCATCGTCACGAAAACTGACAAGGAAACAAAAAACAGACAGTATTCCGTCTATTGCTCAACCCCCCAACTGATGGAAATATTTTAACCATTTTTTACCACCAAAATATAGGTAGCGCATTAGGGTGGGAGGTAATATTTGTGGGGTGGGGAGGCGGTGAGGGGCAGTGCGATGTGGCGTCTTCCCCCCCACGTCGGTGGTAAAAATATTAGAGCAAAAGCAATTCAATGAATAGACATACAACCAAACATACATACATACCAACAAATGCAATTTGTTAATGCTCATTTTTTTAATCTTTGCATTCTGGAACTTGTAGTTTTGCGTTTCCCGTTATGAAATCAGAAGTACAATGAAAAAAAAAAATCAAGGAACACGGCCAACCTGCATGTGGAAAGGTGATACAAATGCAAAAATGCAATGCAAACACGGTAAACATTTTTCAGAAATGATGTATCGCCCACGAAGGTTTAGTGGCCCTCGACTTCCTAGTGCAGAGCACTTGACAGCCTTTACCTCCCTGCAAAGTTTCCCAGTTCCTCGAGCCAGTCTTGGTTTTTACTACTAATTGCGTGTTGGAATTTGTAGCTGTGTTGTTCACCATTGCAAGGGTAGGCCTACAATTCCCAGCATGCATTGCAGAAAACAAAAACAGTACTGTCTCAAAGATTCTGCATGGAATAGGGAAACTTGGTAGCTCTGCACTTATTCTAGGGAATACCAGGTAAATGTCAGCACACAAGTGGGCCAGCTTAAAAAAAGCTTTGCCAAATGGAAACAATGAAAACTGTTGGAGCACATGGCAGGTCAGTACGCCGACCTTTATCATAAGTACATATTGTTCCATGTACAATTATATGGTGTAAAGGTTGAACTAATGATAAAGTTATACATTTGTATTTGTTTATTACTTATATCGCGCACCGAACCCGGAGGTAACTGGGCACTTGAGAAACTTGATGGTTACATACATATTAAGAAGTACATTTTACATTTACAAGAGGCAGGAATATGTACAATACATACAGTGATTAAGACCCTGCTTACAGGTGGGTCGGAGTGAAGCAATAAGCAGTGTTGCAAGTAGAAAAGGCGGTGTATAGAATTAAACATCTGAGCCGGGAGTCCATCTCGGTCCTACTTCCAGCTACAGAACCCTCAGGTGTCCCCATTTCGGCAGAAAACCACCCAGTCTCTTCTTTATTTCTTGGAATTGTATGGGAACGAGAAAACAACAAGGCCCAGAATCCGAAGAAAAACAACAACACACACTGGATGGCTTCCTCGTGCATGGGATGGGGAAACTTTAGAGCCCTGTGACTCCGTTTATCCTTTTTTATTTCAAACAAATGTTAGTTTTATGAAGACCGAGAAACTCGATAAGTGTTATGGGTAAAGCCAGCAATAAAGAAAATAAACATAGATAGTATTATCTAAACGGGCAGGAAAGAACTTTCTAACAGACACTAGTGATTACATCAATATAAAGAAATATCCTTGGAGCACAGAATTATATATATGTTTTTTAATGCGATACTGGTTTAAACCAAGTAAACCTTACACATATAGTCTAAAACCATATATAACACATTGTCACTTAAATAAATACCATATACGTAGCAAGTATAAATAATATGCAATATATAATGCATCATCGATTACATAAAAAGCGCGACAGCTGGCTAGTAGGTTATTCTGCGTTCAATCTCCAATAACCTTCAATGGTGTGAATTTTATGTCAATATTTGAAAACAGCTATCATAAGCGATATTTCATTACTGCTTATCAAGCACCACCCGAAGTCGCTCTCCAGTACCCAGTCCTCCAGATGCCCAATATGCCCCAGAATAAACATACGTTCTTCATGCAACATAGGACACTCCATCATCAAGTGTTTCAAAGACTGGACAGCAGCGGAAATCCCGCGGAAATCCCGCAACGGCACGAAGCGGGGGCGGATTCTGAAGAGCCATAATTTCCCCAGTTAATAAGAGATCAAGTGTGAACCTTAGGAGCTGGGCCCTCCAGGCCGCACTCGGAAATGTTGCCAGATATCTAGGGATCACTCCAAGGGGCTTATCTAGTTTCAAAAGGTTATTATAGATTCTATGTTGTCCCGGTTCATCAATTATTTCACACCAATCCCAGGGAATTATACGTTTATAATTAAAGCATGAACAACTCTTCAACAGGCTGCCCTCAGGTAAGTCTCCGATTGACTCACTTCCGTCTGCTTTATTGCTCTCTCGTCTGCCCTGCCCTCACACGTTGGTGCAAGTTCTCGCTCTCTTCTTCCTCACTCGACTCCTGGCAAGGGGAGCAAATGGGCAATTACCCCCAGGTTGGATGGGCTTTTGCCCCATGGGCCAGAGCTCCAAAATGTAAAAGAAATAACTGAAAAAGACGGACTCCTCCAGAATCTAGCCTGCCTGAAATTAACCAAGTGCTGCAAAGCCTGCACAGATTCTGCGTAAATGGGGCGAGACGTTATGTCTTGATTTCAGCAATGCTGTAGATATGCTTGGATGGCCCCCACAATGAGTGAGAGGGAGAGGGGTTGAGGCTGCAGAGGCATGTCCCTACCGCACGGTGACAATGTATGCATTTAAATAACAGTTTCTGTGACCCTGGATGGTAATGTTAGCACCACTGTCCGCCACACACCACTGGTCTGTTACAATCCACAGCTCCTTATCATGACTCATACTTGCTAAAGTAGTAAGGGTCCATGTCTTATTAGAGTTTGTCCTTGGTTTGATTCTGTACAAATGCTTACCACACATTCTAGTAACTTTCTGGATCACCAGTGCATTCATTCAAAAAGATTTTAATAGCACCCTGAGTAGCACCTATGGAGGTTACTTCTTATAAAGTGGTTATAGAAATGGCTGTTGCACTATTTGTGCTGCTTACTTTTGGACACAGTTGGAAAAACATACGTAGAAAGATGTAATATTCAGGTATTAAGTATTAGAAGACTACAAACTAAGGGGTTCATTCAGATTTGGGAGGATATTTTAATACTACTGAAGAAGATTACCAGCACTGACTGGAATTTCCTGAAAACTGGCCTAATGTTTACTACCAGCAGATATATTTCTGAAATGCCTCCAGTGCTTTTTCTGAAAGGCCACCTCCGATGGCTGAAATTTAAAAACATTTATTAACATTTTTTTTCCCAGCAATTTTCAGCATCAAGATGAAGGGATACATTGATGTGTGTGCATTAGTGGCACATATCACAATTGTTGATTTTCTCTATCCACAAAAAGCGTCAATGTGGCCCTTTTATGCATCGTATGAATAAGGTCGTCCGAGGAGGTAATCGGAGATGGCCACATTTTTAACCTCTCAATAAAAAAGGTTTTCATTCTATTGAAGGGAACCATACGTGCTTCCGTTCTTTACAATAAAAGTAAAGATAAAATATTTGGGGCCAATTTGGACTTTTACCTCACCCTCCGGTAAAAAAAGGGTGGATTTTCTGCAAAAAGACTGCCTAAAATATGACCAGCGGTATTCCCAATCGAATACCATCAATGGTATTTGATCAAACCCTGAATTGGATAGACCGTACAATCAACAGTATTTAATAAATATTGACAATTTTATTTTACCATCCAACTCTGAATGACCCCTTAAGTCTGTAATTTCTATTAGTAACCTGGCGAGTGCGAAGCAGAATGCAGCAAGCATTCTGATTGGCTCTCGCCAGGTCCCTACCCGGCCGGGAATCCCTCTGTCGGGATTCCACTGCCTTTTTCCCCGGCAGGGGGCGTGGCAGCCCCTCAGCCAATGAGGAGGCTCAAAGCAGGGCCATCCCCGCTCCGAGCCTCCCCGCGGCTGAGAGGCTGCCTTTGCCCCCCCGCCAGGGACTCGGGTAAGTCTTTTCTTTTTTTTTTTTTTTTTTTTTTTTTTAAATCCCTTCCCTCCCTCGAACCTGCCATCCCAAGTTACCTTTTTGGTCCTACGTCCCCGGCGGGGGACGAGGGAAGCCTCCAGCCATGTGGGGACGAGGGAAGCCTCCAGCCATGTGGGGACGAGGGAAGCCTCCAGCCATGTGGGGACGAGGGAAGCCTCCAGCCATGTGGAGACTCGGAGCGGGGCCATCCCTGCTCTGCGCCTCCACACGGCTGGAGGCTTCCCTCGTCCCCCGCCGGGGACGCAGGTACTTTTTTCTTTCCGTCCCACTCTCGCCCTCCCAAGCCCACTTACCTTCTTTTTATCCTTTTTCGGGAGCGGACGCGCTGGGAACACTTGTGTGTTCCCAGCGCGTCCGCTCCCGATGGCCGCCATGGAAAGGGAAAACGGACTCCATTTTCCCTTTCCATGGCGGCGGCCATTTTCTTTTTCTTTTTTTTCTCCCGAAACGCCGCAGCGTCGAAACGCTGCAGCGTTTCGGGACAACAAAAAAAAAGCTTTTAGTGCCCCAGTCACACAATTTTTGCAGGCCGGGGTACTAATAGCAATAGAACCCTCGCGTCAGGGGCATTACCATCCCAGGTAATGCCCCGGGGCCTTCGGTAAGGCCCTCGCTTCGCTCGGGTCCTTACCTATTGGCCCGGGGCATTACCTAGGACGGTAATGCCCCGACGCTCGGGTTCTATTGCTTAATTAATTATCTTCACCAGAACATTGCTCTGTTATGGGACCAGCAAACGAAACACATGAAAATCAACACCAGATTCAGATATATAGATACAAAGTCACATGAGCACAGATACATCCTTCTACATATATGTTTCACCATCACAAATGCACTGAAACCAGTCACAGAAACTGAAACACACACAAACACACACTCCCCCCAACTATATTAGGTTGCTCTACCTCCCTCTCAATCACCAGCTCCAAGGTTCATTTCCCCTTGCAGTTCTCTCTACTTCCATGAGTTGAAATATGCAGCCAACCTTCCAAGAAAGTGCAACTTGGGAGCACAAAAAAGCCACATACCATTGCCGTCTTTTGCTCTGCATTATCCAAGTGCAGACCACATAGCCAAATTACCAGCAACACCACGACCACGGATTCATGTCGTGCCTTGCAGAGGCTGACTGGCAAATCTGGGTGGTCTACTGTCTAACTGTAAGCCAGGGCAAAGGAAGGCAGTGAGGGGCAATTGAAGGGCGTGGGTGACAAGGAATTTGTGACTGAGCAATGGAAGGAGGTACGTGCAAGGGAAGGGGATTGAGTTCCTAGTTAGAGGATGGAGCAAAAGGGCAATGGAGGTGTAAAAATGAATTGTAAGAAACAGAAGGGGCTTTGAGAATATCTGGCAAGGGTAGGACACCGAAGGATGAGGGGTGTGTAAAATAGGGTAAATGAGACTGAGGTAGACATGTGGAATGGTAGGTCAGCCTGTTGACTGTTGCTGAGATCAATGTCTGACCTTCATGCCACTGGACCCTACTATGGGACTGGCTTGAACCCCTTTCATTTTTAAAGTGATGTATGCACGCTTTATGAACATATGCTTCAATTACTACGTATATGTTCTGGTTTCTTTATCATGTGACTTGGTGCTTTGAATGTACACATAATTGTACAGACTAAGATTATAATGATAGTAAGATTATAATTATAATGAAAATGTACTATCTTAATCTGTTTCTCAGATGTATTTGCCTCAGGATAAGGCGATTAACAGGTTTTACTCCTTGCAGGTACTTTTAAAAACAGGTTTATTAAACAGTATACTGTACAGAAAGCATTTGTTTTATTTCTAATATTGAAGATGGAATAGGAGAGGTTGAAGTCTCAGCTTTCTGAATTGGACACTGTGGAACTTGGAAGACAGGGCTGAAATCCCTTCGCTCTACATTTCATACATTATGTGATCCTGCATCCTTTTCATCACTGTGCCTTATTTTCCTTAACTATCTGTAGAGAAAGCCTCACACAAATGGGTTTATACTCTAGAAATAATGTAACAATGTATGTTAAGCGTGCTGGTGAGGAGTTGGGATGACAAGTGAGGTTCTATGTTGTGGGGTGTGGGTGCAGGTACGGGCTTTGTGTTGTGGGCTCGGAAGGCAGGAAGCCAGTCATGGGTATGGGTCTTCGCCATGCCAGCTCATGTCTGACTCAGAGGAAACACAAACCCCCCTCCCCCTGGTTTAGCAATGGAGCTGCTCTACCTGTGAATTCTCTACCTTTGCAACCTCTTTCTAAAACTAAAGAGGAGATGGAAGGAGATGTAGCCAGCTGTCAAATTACAAACGAACACATTGAAAACTGGGCTAAAATCCCAGCTTTCCCATTTCACCAATTACATTATCCTGGTGAAATAATGTTGCTATGTTTGGAATGTCAGAGAATTTCCAGTGGTCCTGGTCTCTAAGAAACCACAAACATAACTGAAAAATATGTGCATAAAAGGAAAGTAATGTCAAATAAGGTCTGCTATATATGAGAATGTGAGGAAGGGGGAGTGGTTGGGGTTGAAATTACTTGTTCTGGAAGTTGGGGCCACTGCACTATGGGCTTTGGCCATAGTACTCTGGGCCAGAAATGTAAATTTGCCCCCCAGGCCAAATGTTGCCAGTCCTCCCCTGTCTGTAGTCCACTGCATTCCTCACCAATTCTTCTCCTTGCAGGGCACAGAGGAGGGACACAGCAGTAATGGAGCCGGATTGGAGCCCAGAGGAGGGAAACATTTTAGCAAAATACAGTGCTTGAAATGGAACCAGAGAAGTGTGGGTGGCAACTACCCAAAACGGCCCAAAACCAGTACCCAATTACTGTTGAGTAGCGCCGTTACTGCTCTATTAAAATAATTGGCTTCCTGCTAAAAATTGCTACCTCTTTCAAAGAAAATAAGTGCAGGAACTCGGGACCAGCAAGCACCTGCCCATTTAAAGCACTGCAAAAACTAAGCTTTAATGATTTCCCCACAAGCATCTAATTTAAGCAACAGCACTGGCCTTCTTCACTATGCCATAAATCGGCCAAAATGACAGAAGTTGCACTACGCAAGTCCACTTAACAGTTTACATCACATGCAAAGTTGCAAATATTGCGATTGGTGGAGTTTCCTGAATACAATCCAGGCGATTCACAAATATTTTCAGATGAAAAAATGAAAGCCATCCGTGAGCATCTTTGATGTCCTCCCAGCTCCTTTATCCCTGCAGAGCACCACCGGACTGTCGAGCCAATCAAGAGGTGCCTGGAGCATCTGAGATGCTCCTGAGTAAATGGTTATGAATCGCATTTGGAAATTGCACGCAGCATCTTCAAAGTGATAACGGGACAGCTTGGTGGGCCTCCAAGCTTGATCACACCACTGCCCGTTATGTTCACTGGGGTGCAGGGATAGAGGTTTTATTTTCACTCTGAGCATTTATGCGCGGGGTTCCTCAGTGGTAGCCAGAGGTGGACTGGAAACCAAGAGAGGCCCTGGAAATCCTTTTCAAAGTGGCCCCACACTACACATTTTCAGCCAGCCCAACGTTTTTCCTATGAGAAAATGTGGAAATTCCACACAAAAGAGGCCCAGGGTGCAGAGGCCTACCGGGAAATCTCCAGAGTTAGAGTGCCCTATGGGCCAGTTCACCGCTGGTGGTAGCTTGCTCCATCCCCCATTGTTAGCTCCCTGCTCCCTTGTATCTCTGCTTCCCTAGGATTTGAAAAGTGGTACTTCGCTTACAGAAGCTCGGCCCGTGCACAATGAACACCTCAGTGGATTTTGTGTTTGTCAGTGCACTGTACTGGTCTTGACAAACGGGAAGTATACATTGTTGTTCAAAATGCCAGAGTCTTGGACTGTCAAAAATGGAAGGATACTGCTATGTGCTGAAACAGGAAGTTCATCGTTTTTGCATCCCAGGTGCATGCTGGGATTTGACCAATTGTATTTTGGGGGAAAACTGCAATCATGTAAATGGAAGTACACTAGAATTGTGTAGAATGGGGAATCGTGTAAACACTGGGACTATACAAAGTGGAATATACTGGTTTAGTGCCAACGGGGAATATAGGCCTAGTAAGAACGTTGTTTGACACAAGGCCTAGTAAGCGTTATTTTGCCCTCCCTCGGTTTTCCGCTCCTTGTCTTGTCGCGCCTATTAATACTTGTCTGCATGCGCATCATATCATCAGATCATATACTGGGGTTGATTAACTGGGATTTTGCAAACTGAGCTTAAACTCAGATTGTCAAACTGCGATTGCCAATGGCAGAGTACACTGGAATTGCAGAGACTGGAAATGTGCTGGAAATTTGAAAAATTAAAGATTGCGACTGCAACGCAACAGTGTTAGAGATTAATAAGAGCATACACCTGAGAAAGCGTTTCACTACCACAACATTGAAATACGCAGGACCAAGGAAATTGTTTTATGAATGATTATGAAGCTAATGTATAACATTTATTACAAGACTTACAAAGAGTAAGAACATTATTTTTAAAAACCTTTTTATTACAATTTTCATGCACAGCAAAACAAGAGCAAAGCTCCTGGTGACTGTTTGCTGGTTGGACTTCACATCACAAACTCTGCCGAAGGAACAGGGCACATCTCTGGTAGTCCTCTTTCCAAGGGGGAACAGCAGGATGGATATAACTCTCGGTAATGCCACTTTACTGGGGAAGAACATGTAGGTGTCAAGGGTTATGATGAAAGAATAAAAAATAAGTATTGTTGCAAGTCATCATGACATCTGTCCATGTTACACAACTCCGCAATCTCTTCCGGCCAATAATTAGACCTGCTACATCCCGGCCTTTCCCAAAACCCAGCACTCCTCATTGCACAACTATAGAAGAAAGGTACTGTCAGCTATTCAGAACCCAACAAAGGTCAGAAGTATTCACCGCTTGCGAACACTGTGTCCCAACCCATGCCAACCAGTACAAAACTACAAGGAAAGCTGGGAGCACAGAGCATAAGTAAGACTAGTCCTCCTGTCGTCAGGGTACAACTTCTCACAATAACCAACCCCTCCACGATTCCAATCCGGGGATGATAGTACTAAGCTATTGAGGTTGCATGTACATGCCCCCGACAAGAGATCAACGACTCCGGCAACTTAAGCATAGACAAAAACTGCAAAACCAGATTGGACAACAGCAGAACTTCAAATTTGCATTTTTATGCTACGTTTGAGGTTAGCGTCAGCAAAAACCATGTCTCTTCAGCCGTGGTCCACTATGGTTGCAGGTCTCCGATGGATGGACTTCAACAGTTTCTCAGCTCTTTCCACATCCTACAACATAAATGACTTGCTGTTCCAGGGGACTCAGGTTTCTCTGGCCGAACCATGCCTGCTCTCGCACAGTGGGAAGATTTTTAGAAAGCATTCACAATCTTCTACTTGGCTTTTGAGTCTCAGGTGGCATGCGTGGGAAAAGGAGAATCTTGTGTTGTAGGTGTTCCAGATTCTCATTGCTTTTCGGCAGTACGTGGCTTGATACTAGGACATTGATCCACCTAAATAGGATCATCTTCAATTTTTAGATCCAGTTCCTCAGGATGCCAAGGCTGTCAAGTCCTCATCATCTACCTCCATGGCAATGTTTATTTGTATAGCGCCTATACACAGGCAAGTGTTTCAAAGTGCTCAAGGAGGGAAGGAACAAGGGGAAAAACAACAGTCGCTCAGAGCCCTTGAATTTCTGAGACGATAACGGTCTGCAGAGGCAGATTAAGGGAATATTATACATTTAACAGTTGAAATACAGCAAATAGGCCTGCCGGCGATTCTGTGGTTTTTTCAAGTGCACATTAAGGGGTGAAGACAAGGAAGAACAGAGAACGATATTCAGGCAGGGCTGTATACAGATCGTGCAAGTGCAGGAGGGCAAGTGAAGGGCAGGGGACCAAGTGCACCCAGTCAGTAGAGACTGGTGAAGTGCAGAGAGAGAAGCTTTCAAGGTTGATTACAAGTGCAGTGGGGTGTAGGCCCTTGCGGCAAGTGCTGAAAGACTGGCAAGGGTGCCTGGGGAGGACAAGGATAGGTTTCACCTGTACTTCAGTCTGTTTTCCATAGCCTGGTTTCCCTTTACTACAGCTTCCAGCTCTTTTCCCAATTGCTTCCCTTCGTAGACAGTTGGGCTACGCTGATGCTCTAGTTCTGTGGTTCTCTAATCCACGACAGAGCCACGCGATCCCAGACGGGCTAGCTGCTCGTTCACCTTGTCAAATGTACCTTCTAGATATGCTTTTGGCTTTTTAATGCAGTCCAGCACAGCCATCACAGGATGGAAAAAGGGCAAACAAGGCCTGGATGAGTATTGCTTGTTAGAAGTTCAGCATTTGCTTGTTTTATTATTTATAATGCGCACCAGACCCCAGGGTATCAGAGCGCAGAAGGCAGCAAGAAGATTTTCAGCTTTGGTTACAATGCTATACATTTAAATACAGATATATACACATTACACACGAGGCATAAAAGTAGTAGATGCAGAAAGGCAGGAGGTAAGGGAGTAGGAGGACACGAGAGGCGAGTATTTCCAGGTAAGGAGAGGCGTTATAACAAGTAATATGGTATCGGGCAGGGCAGACTTGGTGTTAGCAGTCATTGTCCTTAATTCGGTGAATGAAGTTGTGCCTAAAGTGTGGGTAGGTCTGGTCTACCCTTAGCGCAGGAGGGAGGGAATTCCACAACTCGGCCGCTTTCACTGGGAAGCTGCATCCTCAAGTTTTGGTGAGTTTGAATCTGGGCACTGTGAGGCGATTGGAATTGGCAGTTCTAAGAACCAGAGTTGCTGATTTAGCTTTGCTTTTGTTCTTCTCAGTCACCATTTTTATGTTTTGTATTTGGTGAGTGCTCTGCCAAGACAGTAGTATAATTGTTTTCTTTTTCTTCAAGATTTCTCTTCCCAAATGGTCCCCACAATGAGGGCATATGAAAATTTCAATGACATGTCCACCGGTGTAGAAGCGTAAAAGTATAGTTTTATTTGTTCCCTGCCGTGGGCTATTTGTAATGCCTGACCCTACATTTCTCTCGGCAGGTTGCAAGAGACAACACTAGTCTGAAGAATACTGCCCCATTCAAATATGGCCACCATCAATTTCTCCTCAATGCTGCAGCACTGATGCTAGAGCATAATAGCTTGCCCAAACAAAACATGGCTGCCAATTGATATGATATATGGCAATTTTAACACACCTATAGACAAGTGTTTCAAGGCGCAATATTGTTTCAATTCATAAAATCAACCAAAACGTGTACCATGCAACTGTGCCTACAGTTCTTACCCAGTCACATTGTGCTGTTGCCCATGAATGCGATTCTCACAGCTGTGGTCAGATAGAGAGGCCATCCCTGATCGTTGCCCGAGTCAACGAATGCACACTGTGCCCACTCAGCGGAACCGTAGACCTCGAGTAGCCAAGCCCAAGAGGACTGCTGGCTACTGCATGGGTGGCTACCAATGTCCCTAATGTCAACAGCACCGGGCCAGCCCACCAGCCCTCCGATGGAGCCCCAAGGTCCTATATGGCCAACTAGAAGAGTGCTTGACCTCTCTCTCCCCAGCCCTGCGATTTGGCAAATCTCCAAGATGAGGCCTCCAATGCTGAGTTGGGGATAGATTTCCCCCAAGGGGCAAGGTTCGGGATCTGCGTCACCCCTCCTCAGGGAGATTATAACATGGCCGACTCTCAAGCCCCAAGTTTGAATATTTTTGTTGAAAATAGAATTGTTTCAATAAACAAAACTGAATAAACTCTTAAGGCGTTCGTGTGTGTAACTACACAACAGAGCAGCCGTCCACAGAAAAGTAAGAGTTGCTAATGTGTTATCTCAATGAAGGTGCCCCAAATTGTAGTTATAGTTTGATTAATAACCCTGAGAAGTGAGCAGGAGTTGGTGCACTAGTTGGTAATGGAGTAGTTCCAATTCATATTAGAAGAATAGGAAATACTTATAAGTTTAATGTTATTTACAGACCACTCACAGTTATTTATCCTTTTTCCAAAGGCCATTGTCTTAGTATTTGAGAAATGTATCTTCAAACCGCTTTCTTCTGAATATTTGAGCGTTAACAAGCCGCTGCAGACCAAGAGGTGTTTGTAAGCGTGGACCTGGTCTAATGCATGGAGCACAGTCCGAAGTGTCACTAATGTTTTGTGTAAATCAGACACACTGTGTAAAAAGCTAACAGGCTAATACGCAATCCCTATGTCAAGCTATCGGCTACTGATATTTTCTGGATAGATTGCACCCCCCCACCCTCTTTTGAAAACGTCCATAAAAGTCTGAAAAAAGGAAGATGCATTTCTCTTGCCCCTGTTTCAAGGAGAGTAATTAGATACTAACAGTCCTGGCCAAATATAAAAAAAATGAATTTAAACTAAAAGACAAAGAGGATTTTCTCTAGATTGGGATTGTTGACGATACTTGCCTTGACTTTTGGAGTAGGCCTTGCTTTAATACTGCAACCAAAACGTTCAGAAAGATGGACTAGCCATCGTTGGGGTGGAATTTAAGAATATTTATACAAATTCCACCTGGTCCGTTAACCCACAATCCAAACATGGATTTTATTTCCCGCAATTAGTTAATTTTAATTTATTTTTCAGATCAACTAGCTTGTGCATCTCCTATATAGCAGACCGGGTGCAACAAAGTCGAAGCTCAAAAACCTTTCCCAACCATCTGCCAAATGGTATAATATTGCTGGCATCTGATGATCATGTTTTTTTTCTGTATGAGAGCAATGTTTCAGTCTGAGAAATGTATAACTTGGAATTAGAACGCTCGACTGTGTTCAATTACCAATCAGATGGTGATAACTGCATGGTGAAGTTTGCTTAATTTACTTTCCAGGGATAGAAATTAAGATTGGATAAGCGGGAGCGCAAAGCAGCTCCTGGGTATCCGGTATTCACCAGTGCGCAAGAGCTACCATTGAGGAATAAGGAGCTAGTACATAGCATTCCACAAATTTAAACTTCACATAAGATGCACAATAACATTTTGGCCATTATTTATGTCTGCTCAGGCTTTAAGTACTGTATAGATTCGTCCTTAAGCTTATTTATAGGTTGACCTAAGTGCACAGAGTTAATGTCAAATAGGTATGTGTGTTCGACATCAGTTGGCCTGGGGGAGCTAAAAGTAGTTCCTGGTTGCTGTTGGTTTCAGGCTCTTCTAGGTAACAAGCAGGAGCTAAATAGCACCCAGCTCCCCTCAATTTCGAACCCCGTTTCTATATTACAACAATCAGACAGATCATGAGTGGCTTATTATCAGTCAGATTACTTGTCAATATATTAAACCACCAGGCGCATTTCAGTAGTGCAACTTGTGATGAAGTCCTATCCGGGAGGATAGAGGATGGAAATGGGGTCAACTTGCGATCCGGGGGCCACCACCAACTCTCCGATGCAGGCTAGAGAGGGGTATATACGGTGCATGCCGCAAACTCCATAGACCATCACTAGCCTCGTTTTCAGGAACACCCCAGTTATTCTTGAAACCCCATTGTGACCGCAGAAGGAATCGCCCACTGCAAAGTGTAATGTGAGTTGGACAGTTCACTGATTTGCCACAGGATGTCCTTGAATCCCAAGTTACCGTCAGGAAAGTCTAGACAACCAATCGCTTCGATATCCGTCGGTAACAAATGGCCCGTGCAGGCAGGAGGCAGGAAGGAAGAAAAGAGTGTGTGAACGATAGACCCAGGCCCATTAGGACCCTAAATCCTTACACGAATGTAGAACGCATGTGGGAAAGGTTGCCTGCATGGCTCCGGGAACATCTAATTGTGTGATCAATGGGCTAGATGCCTCCCCAAACTAGCAGATGATGGATCCAGGGGAATTATGGGGCGGGCCCCTGGTTGCCCCACTTAGTCCCGGTCTCGTAGCAGCCAATGGTCACATAAGGCCTACAAACCTTATCTCTAAGAGACTCCACTCTGTTTCTGGGGACGGTGAACCTGGAATAATGATCCAATGCTTTCCACGTGGCCAAACATGGTCCTTTCATTCCTTCAGGAAGCACCGCTCCGAACACCGTCCCTTTAAGAGTAAAGAGTTTTCAGATTCCAAACAAACATGTAGCGTGTAAATCTGTTTGACAATACCGTGAATGGAGCCCCGTTCACATACTGGAGATGCTTTTGAGAACTTCAAAGTAACACACAGGAAGCTTGTGGGGGCTGCAGAAGAAATTGCTGTGCAACTGGTCAGTGCCTAGAGGAAAGGACAGCTTGTTTTTTCATGCAGTCTCCTCACAGAGTCCACATAACTATGGGAAGAAGCATTTGTCTGCGAGCACCCTGCACACTTGTGCAGCGGAGCAACAAACAGCGCCACTGGTAACACACACTGAAATTCATATGTCCAAAGAAGTACTCTTACAGCTTTGGCAAAGCATCAGAGATGACAAAGTGGTGGGCATTACATCCAAAATAAACATTATACAAGCTTGGTTAAAACTCCCAGCTCCAGAGTGCAGTCATGTGACCCAATCAAGGATGGCCATTTACTATCAGTCTCATTTTTACACACAGGTGCAGACCCTCACAGGGATCCAGCCTCGGGGGAGGGGGGAGGGGGGCCCCGGGCTGTATAAGTTTAAAGGCTCACTACATGTTTGGTGTAGGAGTTGGCTGGAAGAGTTCGAATGAGGTTGGATTGGAAGGAAGGGGCTTTGAGGAGACTCGAGAGTGTGGAAAGGGTCTGAAGGACGTTGGAGAGCGAGAAAAGAGTGTGTAGAAGGGGGAAGGCTGGAGGAAGTGAAGCGTGCTGTGGTGGTGGCAGAGGAACATCTGGGAGGAGGGTGGAGACACACCTGTGGGGAGCTGGTAGCAGATGATCAAGCGAGGGAGAGAGAACATAGTGACACTGGGAAGGTTCATAAGGCAAGCTTGGCACAAGGCATGGATGGAGGGTGAGACCATTACCCAAAAGAGCCATACCCATTGCGGGAGGGCAGAGCGCACATGGGTTGGTACGAGGAGGAGAAAGAGTGAGGCAATGAAGGGGATAGTGGTCAGGACCCAAAGTAAGCAATTTAGCAGAAGCCCACAAGACAACGGAAACAGAAGGTAGAAAGTGTGCAAACACCTTAAACCTCATGATCAAGACAAATTACAAAGAAGGATGTGGCAGCCCCCTAGGCCCGGATCTAGGGGAATTTCTACTACTACCTGAAACGGTTGTAGGTCAAATGATCGAATCTAAAGGGTCGACAGGTCAAATGATCGGCACCAAAAGGTGGACAGGTCAAATTTCATTTTTTTTTCCACTTTTTTTTTTTGGGGGGGGGGTCCCCCCCAACCCTCTTTTTCTGCTAAAAAACCACTTTTTCCCCTAAACGAAAGCTAAAAAACCACTTTTTCCCCTAAACGAAAACCTAAAAAAATATACATAACTAAAAAAAAAATTCCATCATTTGACCTGTCGACCAAAATGTGTCGACCTTTTGACTGTCGACCCTTTGTCTGTCGACCATTTGACTAGACAGCCCTGAAACTAGTGTTGGAGACCCAATGGCGTCTGCTGTCGGTGAATGGTTCTCTTGAGACTAAGCAACGGGAAGTCTCAAACTATTGGGAACTATATCTGGAAGCTTTGTGAGTAAAATGTTAAGAGGAAACCCATTTTTTTTTATGTGGTTGCACGAGGAATCTTAGTTCCTTTATACATTTATATCAGTTTTTAGCTAACCTTTATGTTCAAGTAGACCCTCCGACGCCCTGACATGACATTTGGGACCTGGCTGCAAACTGTCACTCCATCCACCGAGGAACTGAATCCAAGATGGTGGGTGCAGTCCGCTATCTAACTACCAACACCCGCCAACCTTATAATGAAGATGTGCAGTGTCCAATCGGAAAGCATGATCACTCCACTCTCACACCCGAGCACACTGAAGCAAAAAAACCATAGCGAGATCGATCTGGAGCTGGGATAAAGAGGGGGTGGGGCTAATGCGAGCAGTGGGATTCAGGCGTTTCAAGAGAGACGGTGCACTTTACAGCGTGGTAGTGGTGGTGTGGAGTGGTGGAAACTCAACGAATAGGTGCAGGAAGGGGAAAGACGAACATAGGTGGTAGTCAGAAGGACAAGATCATAAGTGGAGGAAGGAGAGTCAAGAAAGGAGGCAGAAGAGAGGAATCGAGGGGGTGGAACAGAAGGATTGAAGTAGAGTGACAGAGAGGTAGAAGAAAGAGCAAGAGGGTGGAGGAAGAAAAAGACAAAGAGGAAGAAGAGAGAAACAGAAGGAGGAGTAGAGAAATGAAAGACTGTATGAGGAAGATAAAGAGAGAACATGGCTATGGGGAGGAGGTGACTTAAGCGAACAGCAGTAGAGAGAATGCGAGAGACACTGGAGTAGTTCAAGGCACAGCAAAGAGCAGAAGAGGGAATTAGCTAGGAGAAGAACGTAGGATGTGGTAGGAGAAGACTGAAGTAGAGCTCAGAGAAAAAAGAGATTGTGCATTGTGGAGCAGAGGCAAGAAAGGAAAGAGGAACCCAACCAGAGGAGGCGGACAGAGAAGCAAGAAAGGGAGACCTCAGACCTACATTGCTCACTAAAGATGGGCGATCAAGTCCTGAGGTTATTTTGTCTGGGTTGCACTCACAGTGGAACCCCACCCCCTGGACTCAGACCTTATGCTCAGGATTACTAGTGTGTAGAATAAGGGATCAGCGACCTCATATCTTGACTGTAGCTCCATTGGCTGTGACAAACTCTTAATAGTAAAATGCAGTTCTCAGAGCACCGCTTTAATATTATAATGATATGATAGTTTATTCATATAGCGCCTATACACAATGTTTTTCAAAGCGCTTCAAGGCAAGGGGGGGGGGGGGGGAACAAGGGAAGATACAATTACATTTTTACAGGCCATGAAGAGTAAGGATGTAAAATTAACTATCGTACTCGGCCTGACAACATTTCAGATAGTGCAAGAGCCAAAACATAGATAAGGAAGGGAGGGGGAAGGAAATAGAAACAGACAGGCGACTACCGTACTAGGCCTGACAACATTTCTGGTAGAGCAGAGAAAAATAAAAGGTGAGGGAGAGGGATGCAGAAAGGGAGGGGAGGAACAAAACAAGTGACTATTTTACTAGGCCTGACGATATGAGATGGCATTTTTAACGCGCATCTACACAAGTGTTTCAAGGCGTGACAAAACTATCTGACGACATTTCAGATAGTGCTAGGGTGGAGGGGGAGGAAAAAATACAAGTAAGGGGATGGGGGAGGCGAAAGACGAGGTTGCTATCATACTAGATCCTGGGACAATTCTGATAGAGTAAGTTCATAGAAGAAAGTAAGGGGAGGAGAGAAGGAGAAAGGGAGAGGAGGAGAGAATAGAGAGTAAGCAGTCAAAAGAGTGGAGAAGCAAGAGAAGAGATCGAATACAATTGCAGAAGTCCATAGTAACACGTACTGTTGTGAGTCAGGATACAAGATGAAGATGGGAACAGCATGGGAACAGGCTTCAACTGTCATACAATGTCCATGGTTAAAGAGAAGATGCTCAATTGTTTAACTGCGAAGGAAGACCGTGATAAATAGCATTGTGTGATTTATTCTGGACAACAGTGGCTACAGACAGAATTCGAACGTGCACCAAGGTTCCGGCGCCTAGAGACAGAATTAAATCAAACGTGCACTAAAGTTCCAAGCAAAATGCTCCTCTCAATTGAAGACCATTAATGTAGACCAAAGTGCTCCATATCGACGTCCCCTCTTGCCCACAGACATACTAACGTCGTGGAAGTACGTTCAGCCGCCATTTTAACTCCTCTGCAATTCCCTCCCTCAGACATATTACAGTACTTGAAGTAAGGGGAACTTTTAAAAAACATTTGTCGAAATCCAGCTTAACGCCAATTCTCCTATAGACCGTGAAGTACGACAACACTACTGAGCCTTCAAACAGGCTTCCCTCCCCAATCTCCCAAATCTCTCAAAGCAGTTGAAGGTGGTAGCCAACAACCCCAGGGAGGGTGGGAGATATGTAAATAATGTGACAGGTAAGAGTAGGGCTTGGGGACACGGGGGTCATAAAATGACATGACAAAGCATAATTCCATAGTCGTGACATGATATGAATAACATAGGACAGTCATAAAATAACATGACATGATAGGACAAACACAAGGCAGCCCTGACATGTCACTTAATGTAACTAACTGGTATACCACTAGCACATCTTCGCTCCTAGCTGCAGAGACCTTGCTATAGTGACAGAGCTGATAATGTACATATGTAGCTAGCCCAAGCATGATAAGGTGCCCATGCCCTGGTTTAATGGTCTCCAATAAACCTTGTGCTTGCATATTCACACACTGGTGTACATGGCACTCATGCTTGCTACACAGCCTATGGGCCTGACTGCTAGCTGGGCGTCTTTCCGTCCAGGAGTACTGCTGGAGGGAATGGCCACCTCCTCTGATGGCATTTCTGAAAATCTGACCCACTCAGAGTTTAGCGCTGCACCAGAAATGCTGCAATTCCATGGGTGGTATTTCAGCAATATCACTCGATTTTCTTCAAATATTTTTATTAACGAGGTCTACCCTGGAATGGAGAGTGGAAGTGCATGCTGTACAGCAGTGGTGCATACCAGGCTCGGACTGGCCTATAGGCCCATGACCGAACCAAAAATGCAAAATGCAGGTTTGGGTCAAAGTGGGACCGTTTTTTGGTCAATGTGGGCCAGTTTGACGAGTTTCTTCACTATGCAGCTTATAGTTTTGGCCACTGTTACTGATTAAATATTCTTTAAAATGCACAATTTGCATTCGATTTTATCAAAATCTCCACGTTGGTACTATTCAAACAGTGTCACAAAAGGAATTAATAGCCATTCTTTAATAGGAGAGAACACATCAATGTTGTTTGCAGCTCTAAAATTTTTGGAAACTGCATTAATGTAAATAACCTAACAGATAATTTGATCATTGATATTTTCTGTGTGTAACTTTTTGGGTGGATTTTAGCTGTTTTGTATAACTGTTTATGAAAAGTTTGTAATAAACCAATCCGTAATAAGAATGACAAAATAGTTATTTGCAACGGTGGCCCACTTTTTCAGGATTACTGTTCGAAATCCGAAATGACAGAAGGAGAAGAAATCAAAAGATATTTGTTTGGAAACAACTTCTTCCACGGCCATTTCGGATAACCCACTTCCCCTCCCACCACCATAATAACCTACGGCACTGCGCTGTGTGCCGCTGACTTGTTGTGTCCCTGCAACGCCTGTTCACTTTCTTTTCTGTAATTGTGTGATCAGTAACCGGCGACGCAGGGTCCTTTCCTTTTCCCCTTTTTTTTAAATCTTTAAGCGGTCGGGTGCGGGAGACACCCCTGCTGATAGGATAGTGAACAAGCTTTCTGCTCAAATGTCCTAATCCAACGGCATTATAGTGATCGTAATGTTCCTTTTCGATCAAATCTCCCATTCGAAAAAAATATATTCTGTCAAATTTGGTAAACCCTCTTCATTGGTACCCTAGACAATTTTATGGCCCAGTCCGGCCCCGGTGCATACCACTACAGGGCTAATGCACAAAAGAGCCATTCTATTCCTGTATGCCCTATGTAGGAAAGGAGGCGAGAGCTTGTGCATTCCAGAGGTCCTCCCTGTGCATAAAATCATACCTGTAATGGCTAGATGTATTAAAACCTTACAGGGCACGTTGCACTTGTATGCCCACCTCTGGGGTGAAGGTAAACTTTGGAAGAATTTCCTTGGGAAGATCAAACACAGAATTAGGCGCTATTTGCAGCCAGCTTCCTTCCTTTGGAATAGTGCCAGAGGCAATATCCCCCCAATTGGAATTTAGAGGACAATGAAACCAGTGGTATTTGCCAAATGTTGCCAGTTTTACCGAAACTTCCCAACTCATAATGCCCCCTCCCCCCAAATAAAGTATTTGATATGCGTGGCCTGCCCTCTATTCACCACCCAGTGGTACGTGGCGTTTTTTATTTTTATTTCTAAAATGGTCAAAAAGCATTTTTCTTCTTCTTACAGAGTTGGACTATGATCCCACCTTTGCCTGCAAAGGACAGGTGGCTGCATTTCTTGGCAGCCTGGGGAGGGGCACAGGACTGAGCGTGCCAATTACGGACATTTGGAAAGGAAGAAGCATTGGTGGTTGGGAGAGACAGCGAGCCCTGTTTTTAGTTAGGACTTCTTGGAGAGCACTGGGTGGTAAGCTTAGGTAAGGGGCAGCGACCAAATCACTGGACTAATGACCAGGATATTTGCCCATGTTCGTAAAAGTGTACTCAAGGGAAGTTGCAGTGCATCCCCTTCTGCAGAGTCAAACATTCTTTTTAAAGTGGGAGAAAAAGAAAAAAAAAGACATTATATTTATATATGTCCCCACTCAGCCTTTTTACCGCCACCAAAAATAGCATATTTCCCTTTGGCAAATCAAATTCATGATCCCTCCAGCAGTGTGAGCAGGTGACATCCCTCCACTCAACTGGGTGGGTGGTCAAAACAACAGCATTTCACAAATATTGCTGCAGCATCGTCAAGGGGGCAGGAGTTATAGATAAACATTTCATAAATACCGCTGTTTTTTACCATTATCACCCAACTCATAATGACCCCACCCCCCTTCCCCAGTACCAATAATTGGCATTGCATCACGTATGTCTCACCATATGGCAAAGCCAGTCCTATGTCGGGTTGGGTGGCAAGTGACAACGTATTTGGTATTTGTATGAAACACATTTCTTTCGTCAATACCACTGTGGCGAAAGCAGGTGAGAATATGTGACGTAAACGAAAACTTTCCAGACAATTGCATGAAGGAAAACAAGGCACTGTCACCACAGCTGCCAGAACTGCAGTAAACTGTACACCATCAAAAACCTACCAGACGTCATTGGCCGGCAGCTAAGGCAGACATTGTTCACTAAAGACATGCATTATTAGGTATTTAAGAGGCTGGAATTTAGTAATGTACTTCTATGGGTTTTTTTCTATCACTCCCCTCGATCCCACTTTCCAGCCACCCACCTATTTGAAGTGTGGGGATGTCGAGGGAGTCCATTATTGTGGGATAATGGCCTGCCCACAAGTTAAGGCCCGACGCGAAATTGGGGAGAGTCATTTTTCCTAGCGATAATGACCTCTCCCGAGATCTACAAGACACAAACTGGTAAAAAGCGATATAGGAATTCAGAGGTGTGGTTGTAAAGTAGAAAACGTTTAGTAGGAAGTAAAATAAATACTCAAACCGTGTTAGTAAACTAAATGTGCTGTTATTTTGTAATATTTAAAAAAACACGAATGTCTCCCTAAATTAAGCATTTTAATTACAAACTAAGTTGAACTGGAACGTTTCTAACCACACGCATGCATGCATGCATGCATGCATGCGGTAATGCAAACATAAGTGTTTTCTCGATAAGCAAGTAGCAGCTTTGCACATGTTTCAGCTTTCTCCTTGGTGTGGTACATTGAATGTAGCAGTGGGGGAAAAAAGATACTCCCAGGGAGGGAGTGTTCATCTAAATCGTACCTGGAAGTTGCGCTGCTGTTTCCCGGTCTGCTTTAGAAGTCGGGATATTCAGAGTGCAGTCAATACCAATAGTTATTGACTGCAGTCTGAACATTTTGATTGGCCCAGATGAGGTCAATAACTATTTCCATGTGGTAATGTAAACTATATTCTTTCATTAGTCTTCAGATTAAACGGAAGTTTGGGGTGCGTTCGCTTGCTGTTTGATTAGACATGTATTTGTATTTTATTAGGGCTTATATATTGTGTTGGTGGGAACTGCAGAAAAGTAGCACAAAGCGATGAGTTGTGTTATAGTTCTCGAAGATGTTATGTTTATACTTCTTCGCTACTGTTGTAATCATTAAAAACCTCCCCATATTACCCCCACGTGACGTACCCACTTTTAATCCTCAAGGCCTATTACTATTTATCAAATACTGATGCCAGTACATAAGTGCCTTGATCAGTACACGTTTCTTTGCACACTGGTCCGCGCATGTGTACTATTTTCGTACTCTCAGCGCACGACCACAGGGACCTGGACACAAATTGAAAACACGGCACTGGATAAGACTCCAGACTTGGCACAGTCGGGTTGTTTGGGGTTCCGACCGTTGATTGGTGGCTTCGCCTGATGGTTTATTTAGCAGCCAGGCGGTGCCTGCATCACTCAAAGAAGCGCCCTGTTTGCACATTTCTTCGAAGTCTCATCAGAGAGGCCACGTTTTGAATGGGCATGGACGCTTAGCGAGCCGATAGTGATGGTCAAAGAAGGGCATTTGTGGGGCGCATTTGCCATCGCTCTACAGTTGCCCCACTTTTAAAGCTTGCCCTGCCCGTTTTGTTTACTTTGCATTCCGAGGCTTTTTGATTTAGGGTTCCTTTTTTAAACATAGAACTGCAAGTACCATAATGCAATGGTAAACCCACAACAGGACTGGATGAGCAGCTCAACACTTTGAGCGACTGCCTATTTTGAGATAAGCAATTATCCTCTGTGCACATTTTGTGTCGCAAATGGTGGCGATTTGGGCAAAATTTCCCGGACTTGCATTTCTGACTAAAACAATTAACCCAGGTCAATAGTCATGGCCAGTTTGGTCAAATCTTAGAATTTGTTCCGACCTTGAAGGGGTTCGGCTTTCAAAACCTAATTTATGTAACACTTAAAAAAACAAAAAACAAAAAAAACAAACGCGAAATCCCCCCCCCCCCCAAAAAAAGCAGACAACACTACACAGAAAAATAAATATGTACACACTGCAGTCCTCTCAACTCATCCACTTTACTGGGTGTCACCCACTTTGATTACACTGTCCCAACAGGTGAAATAACTACATTGGGCTTGGGATCACCCCCACTCCCATCTCAAGATTACACCACGGTGCCAAAGTCACTCTCCAGTGACGTCAATTGGATCACCCTTTCAGCAAACCTTCACTGCCATCCATTATTTCTATTGACTTAAATGGAATCACCACCCATCAAACCTAAACTACCTACTCCCCGTTGACTCAAATGGGGTCGCCCTCTCTACAAAACTCCACCACCATCCAGATGTATTTCCCTTGTATTAAATGAGATCACCGTGCCAACAATCGCCAACAATCCTACATAACTATGCCAATGTTACTTGTCTTTGACTTCAATTGGGATCAATCACCCTTTCATTAAGTTTATTCCAAATGTACGCACCATCGACTTCAATGGGGCCAACCCCATCGAACCTTTACTGCCAGCAGAATGTATGTCCGTTGGCTTAAATGGGATACCCCCTATGGATCCTAACCACCCCAATGTTACTTGCCTTTGACTTCAATGGGATCACCCTTCCATCAAGCCCACCTAACATCCAAAAGTTACTTGCGTTTCACTTCAATGGGATCACCCTTCCATCAAGCCCACCTAACATCCAAAAGTTACTTGCGTTTCACTTCAATGGGATCACCCTTCCATCAAGCCTACATCACCCCTCCACAGAAACATTCCACCCCGAAATGTTAATGTCCATTGACTTTAATGGGATAACTCATTAAACACATCGGCCATCACTGTGAACAGGTTGGGCAGAATGGTGCCGTTCTAGCGCATAAAAGAGGTAAATAGGCTGGGTACTCACCAAAGAAGGAGCAAAGGAGGGCAACACTTATCAGTGCCTTCATCTACAGAAGTGGTCGCGGATGCTGTTCAGAGAAGGTCGCTGCTCCCTCCCAGGGCCAGCCCTTAAAGATAGAAGGCACGGCTTGCCTTCTTGCCCTGTACACCTGCCGCTCTCTCATGGGTGCAGACCCTGTTCAGTGGCTCCCGATATCAGGAAGCAGTGGGGTCCGAGGAGTCCATCCGGAAGGCCTTTTCGGGTGCGATCTAGGAACAGGATAGCCCAGTCGGCTAATGCATGGGCTGCAGAAAGTGGTGCGCACTACTTAGTAGGTTTCAAGTTGGAATCCTTCCAGGCTTGTTCTGTCGCTCGTCCTTCTGATGTCGACAATATGAGTACCAACGACATGGGCAAGAGCGCATGACCGGGCTGGAACCTAAGGTGCCGCAGGAAGACCCACCCGTATCCCAAAGTGCCGGCGCGGTATCAGACACGCCCGCGAGCGCTATCTCGATGGGCCGCAGCAGACGAGGGAAGCGCTATCGTGCTCTTCCCGCCTCGCTCTGCTGGTGTGTGATGAGAGGTCGAAGTTCCAAAATAACACGTGGAACCCTGAACACTCACCTGCTCATTCCCACGCTGGGAGGTGCCTTCCTGGCGCAGGCAGCGCCCATCTCCACTGTAATCACGCACCTTCAGCGGGCGTCCTCGGAAACATTCCATGGCAGCATTATGAGTGATGCAATCACTCCTGCAGAAACTTCTGACGCTGCGACACAGATACCAGAGCTCTCGGGGTAGGCTACCTCACCCCTGGCGGGAGTAACTCACCAGAGGTATGCTGCGTTTGCAATGGCGAACTCAAAACGACAAGTACCAGAATGCAAAGAGGGCAACGCTGACTGATTGAGGCTTACACCTGACAGGGGGAAACGTGAACGTTTTCTGAAACGGCTGTGCGGATTTCAGAAAGGACGTGCAGAGTTTGTTTTTTTTTCTCCAAGAGTGCGAATTTTCCAATTTCAGAGCTAAGCAAACTTGCGAAGTTTGGTGATTTTGTTCTGCTTTCACTGATAGTGAAGTTTTATGTTTGCAATATTCTAATAGCATTTATGCCAACATTATTAATTCAGTTTGGGAGATGCTAGTCCAGTCCTGGTTTTAATTTTGCATTTTGAGACTTGCAAACCTGAATTGCCCCATTATAAACCAAGGACTACAAACGCCAGAATGCAAAATTAAAACCAGAACTGGATTTGCATCTCCTGAATGGATGGCTAATGTTGGCATGTATGAGTTAGCAGATGGAATTTACCATCAAAGCTCTTTGCAGCTTAAAATAATTGCATACATGTATGTAAGAGAAGTTGTTAACATTACCTCCCCGTCCACTCTTCCTCGTCCCGGCACTTAACAATGAGTTGTCCCACCTCTGCACAGGAAACCTCTTTATACTTCTAATCTTTCTGGCCGCCCCCTCCACCGGGCATAACAGACCTCCTTCCCCTAGACCCAACAGCAGTTTTTTTCCCCTGCCTTTGGGCAGGGGCTCTGTCCGCTTCTGTCTCCTATCCCACCCTCTTGGCATAGTCAGGGGGGGATTCGTTCCATTTTCCCGCTGCCTCGAGGTCTCGGATTGGGTGACGCAGCAGGTCTACATGGCCCTGGGTGATCGCACCCCCCGGCGGAGGTAATGAGGTGGGGAGGGCGGGGGGGTGGCCACGTGCCTTCCTTTCCTCCTCACTGTGGTTAGTGGATGAAGCTGGCCTCCCGGGGTGGGCCTCGTGGTTGCATGGCAACCAGTCATTACACTGCTTTATGTCAGGCTCAGTAGGCCTTTGGTGTTGTTTCTGTCCGGACCAGGGCTTCTTGGTGACCATGGGGAAGGGATCTTCCACGTCTAGGCACGTGGAGCCTCGCTTTCCTTCGCCATTCTCTTCTTGCTGTTCCCCTCCTGCTACCACATGATGACGACATTGCAGTGCATGATGTTGTGATCGCATTACATTTTTGTGTTTATTGAAGGTGGTGGCCATTTTGAAATGCCACGCACAAACACAGTGAAGAACAGGAGCATTGCTGCTGCTTGTTTCTCTTGTAAGTAGAGTTTTTTAAGAAAAACGAATCAAAGCCCAGGCTGCGATGTTTGGGTGAAAGTGCTTCCCCATAGATACCCTCCTCTACATGATACGATCAAGTGGATATTGGTGATCAATTGGATTTTGGGTTCAGTTTTTCAGTTCCTGATTGAGTTGTAAGTACTCTAAGACATTGGGCCAATGGTAAGAGAAAACTGGGATGAGTGAGCCATTTAAAGAAACATTACTGAAAGACTTCTGACCAAGGGGTTTTTCCTTTACTGTTGGGATGACCCGATTTGTTGAAAAGGATTAAAGGTACCCAGTGGGGTGTGTCTTGTCCAGCATGTATGAGTAATAGCTGACCTTGATGTAAGGTACGCTTTTTGGAGCATATTGTTTTATGCATGCTCTAGACTAGGTGGTCAACAGTTGCTAGAGTAACTAGGGATTCCAAACCTTGTTTGTTGGAATAGCGAGAGGGTGAATCAGTTTGATGCACCAGTTGTAATTAAGGTAGCGTGAACAACATTCAAAGTTGCAAGTGGTCTAAAGACATTTTTCGAGGCTCACGGTGAGATAGGTAGCATTAATTGTACATATGAAAAGACTAGTGAAAGACCAAAAGAAATATCGAGGCTTAGTACCATCAAAAAATGAAATACACCAGTCACAAGTTCAGAAGTACATGTACAATTTTAATAGGCAGATAGCTATCTGGCTCTCAGCGCCTCACAGTGTGTACCAGCAGACACCGTGAGGGGAGAGAGTGTTGGACATTCCAAAGACATTAACTTATATACTTTTTACCCCAATCCCGGTTACATCGTCCAGCCCCTCTTCAAGTTAACAATTTGCTAGGATTTATACCCAGTTCACATTGCTAATACAGAATCAAATAACTATACATTGTACAATGTATTTGTCTGTACACAAAATACAATGGTAACATCTGTTTTTCGAGCTTGAAGTAAGTCCAATTTCAAGAAATGAACATAAAGAATTCCTGCAAAGGCTCACAGTTTTAGCTATTCACCATTCTGTTCCAGTGTTTGAACAAGGATGATACTATTGGTACAGACAACATCTAAATTGAGGTTCAGTTCAGCTCCAAGGTTTCTTAGTTCAGGTCAAACAATCCACTCTCAGCAACCACAACATGTTTATCTGCATTGACACAGTACAAAGTTCATCTTTCCCTGCTGCAGCTGAAAACACAGAAAACACAAAGTTTAACATGAGGCAAAAACAGGAGTTAAACAAAATGGCAGATGATTCTAAAATGGCGGCATAGTCAGCCTTATTCAGGCTCATTTGAATGCGATTTTCAGTGCGATGCGAAAGTGCTTAGGCCAATGTTCATTATTGGGCTGTATTATGCAAAATATGGTTTTAGAAACCCTCCTTTTGGCCTAAGCCAAGAGCATTAAATATTTGTACTATTCAAAGACTATGTATCATCATCTGAGCAACCTGAATCACTGTTTTCGAAGACATTAATCGCAATTAACTCCGTGATGGTAATATCCTGCATTACTAAGGCATTACTAGCTTTTTCAGGCACATATATCTTAGGTCGTAGTGTACCTATTCCCTGTGCACAACTCCTCCTATTATAGAACAAATGATGAGCAGACATTGTATGCAACAACAGCAGAAGAGAAAAATGCCAAGGATTACCATCAAGACTGCAAAGATTTTCCAACCCCAGGATCACAACAAGTCGCAAAACCATGTGCTAATATCCCAGTTTCCCTCTGGAACATGTACCTCAGTACTTAAGACATGCACATTCTTAATTGCCTTAAATATGGTGGGGGAGGAGTCTGGTACACAAATGCAACATGCAGATCCCACCATTTTGCATACCCCACCACGCTCAGCTAGAATGATGTCCAACACCATCCTATTTTGGAGAGCTACTAATCTAATTGCCTTCTGTTCTAACATCATGTTATACAAAATATCAGTGGTCCTATTGAGGGTTTTCTCCAGTACCTTTGCCAATGTTCTAATATCTTCAGAATTCATTATCTGTCCCCAGAATGGCATGAAGGATTTGGCAACATCACCCAAGACTTGTGAAGGAGTATCACCATCCCCATCCCACCTGGGACGAGTTTTAGAGATTTCAGTGGTGGTAGCAACATATACTCCTGGTAACAATATACCCAAATAACAAGTACCTTCCCAGTCCATGGGTAACCACGGATATGACTCATTGCCACAAACAAAGTAAACAGGATCTCCTACATACAAAGGGCTATCCTCACTTGTTAAAACTGCAATATTTGTACATCCCTCAAATGTGCCCATTGGTTGAGAACCTTCCCTTTGTATGCAGAATGGAACAGAGTTTGGACTATGATTGATGGTATAGGAAGAAGGCATAACATCCCTAATGCCTATGGGAGCCATCTTAAAGGAAATCAATGATTGAAAAGGTCTAGAGAGATTGTCAGATGGCCTAATAGAAGCAACATTTAGTTAAGATTAGTCCCATCAAAATTCCTAGTGGCACTATCATTCTAACGGCCAAAGAATAATGCTGTCATGCCTGCGCCATGGGCGCATACATTGGCGATCAATATGGACCTGATTCCCCATTTTCGAGTCTTTGATACTTTTCTATTTCTTCCAAAAAACTTCAATAACCACAATGCACTTGGCTATAACCATCTATTCCTATTGGTCATCATAGGAACTACAATCCCCAGAAGCCCTAGAGATTTGCTCTGCTTCCACCAGCTCAGGAACAGAGAGGGAGGTGGCCGATTGTCTGCAGGTGTGCTTAGCCAGGTGCGAGCAATTAGCCTGCCTCTGTGCTGGGCTGGGCAGTATAAAAGCTGCTGCCTGCAGGGGCTCAGTCTCTTGCATTAAGAGTCCTTCCAGCACCTTTTTGCTTCGAGCTACGTATCTTTGTATGTGGTTCCTCTGCATAGCAGCCGATCACACTCTGCTGCTACCTTCTGTCCTTGACTTCCAGGATCCAGCCTTGCAGCCGACCACGCTCCGCTGCTACCTTCCGTCCTTGCCTTGCAGCGGACCACGCTCCGCTGCTACCTTCCGTCCTTGCCTTCCAGGGTCCAGCCTTGCAGCGGACTACGCTCCGCTGCTACCTTCCGTCCTTGCCTTCCAGGCTCCAGCCAAGCAGACGATCACACTCCGCTGCTACCTTCCGCCATTGTCTTCCAGGCTCCAGCCAAGCAGCTGATCACGCTCCGCTGCTACCTTCTGCCATTGCCTTCCAGGCTTCTGCCTTGCAGCCGATCACGCTCCCTTGGTACCTTCCGCCATTGCCTCCCAGGCTCCTGCCTTACAGCAGATCACGCTCCACTGCCTTCAACCTACAGTCTTCTTCGCTGGGCTTCCTGTCTAGCTGCCTTCTACAGTCCTCCTGCACCCTTCTACAGTCAGCGGTCCTACTCCTCTGGGCTCCCTCCTTGCTGCCCGGCCCTTCTGGGCTCCTTGCCGTGCAGCCGGCTTCACTCCGCTGCCCTAAGCCCTATCCCTCAGGGCTTCCTTTCTTACAGCCCTGCTCCTTTTGGGCTGGCCCATTGCTTCCCTGCTTTTCTGAGCTTTCTACCTTGTACCCTACCGTCCTCTGTTATCCACATCAGTTTAACTTCATTATTTACTTTCAGTTATTACAGTTCTTCTGTTTCCTGACTGCTGCTCCCTTGCTTTCTTACTTGTTTTCAACCCTCAGTTCTTTCTCCCTATCCAATCCTGTTATACGGCTTTCCCTTCATTTCCTTCTGCTAGTTTGCTATTCAACTTCCTTTTCCCTGGATTTATCTGTTAGTGTCTTCTCTTGTACTGTTTGTAAACCCCTTGTACAGAGCTTGTCTGTTGGTTTCCGTCAGGCAACCTCTGCCCTTTCCCTTGTCTAGTTTCTACGTTACAGACACCCATAGCTGTTGTTCCAAGCCATGAGAAAACAGTGTGGGCCTCTGTTATAGCAAACTGTGCAGAAGGTTAGAGTTTTCCTAAGATTCATGGAATACTCTTTTCCTATATCTGCATACACCCTAAGAGGGAATCTATCCTGTACCTTTTCCCTTACTACACTTGCCTACTCTTCGCTCTCCTTTCTTTCAGCTGTGTGTGAACTATTCTGTCCACTTTACTTTGGCACAACCACCCAAATCCTTCCTGGGTGTCCTGTGCCACTCTTAATAGAGTGCCATCCTTGACAAATGCCCTGAGTGAAGCATAACAGGCAGTAGTCAAAAGAAGAGGATGTATGTACCACCCCAGTCCCTTTTCCCCATGTTGCGGCAAATGCAAACAGATCCAGCAGTTCCTCTTATTTAGAATGGCATGTGTTGCATTAATTATTATCAAAAGAGTGTTATTATGATAACCCTTTCTATGTTGGAGGTCTCAAGGAGGAAAAGTGTGCAAATGCACGTAAGGTGGAGACACAGTGGAGATACTTGCAGTTGGTAACAAAACATCAAGTGGATGTGCGTTTTCCAGATACCAAAACCCAATTGTCAATACAATTATAATAAATACTGCTATTGTAACCAGTAACCGTTTGGTCTACATGGACCATGACCCTTGATGGGCAGCTTCATCATCACAAAAGTGACCAACATCTTTTTTAGTATGAGTGGCTTTCAAAATGGGCATCGTTTCCCAGCGTCCGTTAAGAAGTCTCACTGTTAGGCTTTTTTAGTTCATCCATCGGTGGCACCTGACCACGTGGCTTATGTTGATTGAAGGTAACTTTGCCGGTCCCTGCCTCTTATTTGATGCAGCAGAGGAATGGTGTGGGACTGGCTCAACAGTGGTTTTGTGTGTGTTTCTTGTGGGCACAGCCTCGCCTGCACTTTCCTAACCTATTTACATTAACGTAAATGTCAGCAACTCTAAATCTAAATCCGATTCTGTGGTCGCAGATCGTACCTTTAGACTCCAGGTATGAAATGGTCGGTGAACAAAGTGTCGTCGTTTCCTGAAGACAATGAAGAAACAGAAGTAGGATCGAGCAACAGTGAAGAAGAAATTGAAGATGCAACAATCTCCCCAGGCCCAACAGGCTCAGGAAGGATTTTCGAAGAAGCAACAGCAGTCTCACGGGCTCAGGAAGAATTTCTGTGACCCCCTCAGTGTCCATTAGAGCAGGCTCGTTGTGAGCATCAAGATCACCAATTCCCTTCTCCTCTCCTTTGTCGTAGAGCAGAGGAAAAGGAATCCTCTTCACATGCGTCACATAGATCCAGTTCTTCGTGCCTGCTACTCGTATGGCGGTCTGCGTGCCCAAAAGGATTTGGTGCGGTCCCTTCCAACAAGGTGCAAGACAGGAGCCCCTTTCAAAATTCTTGAGTAGGACCCATTGGCCAGGTCGGAGTCGATGATCTAGACCCTCGTATTTTACTGGGAGGGCTGCTCGCAGCTGTTGATGAATCAAATACAAGTTTTTAGTTAACTGGTCACAGTAGTCAGACAGAATCAGATGTTCAAAGTTTTTCAACTGTTTGGGTTTTAGAATATTCCATATATTGGCTGGTCTTCCCATTATATTTTCATAGGGAGAGAGCCCTGTCTTACATTGTGTGGTCGTCCGCATTGATAATAAAGCTATTGGTAAAGCGTCAGGCCATTTCAAATTGCTATGTGCACACACCTTTGCTTTTTTGTTCTTCAAAATTCCCTTATGGCATTCCTCAAGACCGGCACTCTGAGCATGTCTAGCTGAGTGGAACCGTTTGTCAGTCTGCAACCCTGCACAAACGTGCAGGATGACAGCAGCAATAAAATGTGGACCATTATCAGACCAACGGAAAGACAAGAGACTATGTGAACAATAGTCCCTTTATTTCATTCGAGAATTATGGACTCTAAATTGAAAAGATTAACAAGAAAAGGAGTGTTAAAGGGACAGTAGAAACTCATTCGTTTTAAATTGTGAAAATATGGATATATTGTTTGGTTGATTTAAACATTGTTTGAAATACGAGACTGCATGTAACACTTTTTTGTTGAAAAATTGGTATATTATTTTGAATTACTAACAAAACCGAATCGTTAAACTATCTAGACAGCTAAGGTTAATTGTTTTTTGGTTAAGATTAAAATGTGAAATGAAAAATAGCATCAAGTTGTGTATAGCATGTTTATGCCTAAAAGTGTGCACAGAGTATGATCATTATTGCTGAAGTGATCTTTCAAACCATCCCTTTGTTGGATCTAACACATACATTTTGTAGTGTAAATCAGTGGCAGTCTGTATGGCTATTCTGTCAGTAAAAGCATTTCCTTTTCCTATGTCGTCTGTCACCTTCTGATGTGCGGCACACTTCATTATTGCTAACTGTGCAGGAAGCGCAAGTGCTGAAAGTAACCGAACTATTAAAGTACCATGTTGAATCTTTGTTCCATGCGAGGTCAAGAAACCTCTGTCAGCCCATAGTTGACCAAAGTTGTGAACTACCTCGAAGACATATTGGCTATCTGTGTATATATTCACACTAAGCCCCTCAGAAAGTTCACAAACTCTAGTCAACGCAATAATCTCTGCGGCCTGCGCAGAGTTATACGGAACTCGTTTGGTTTCCACAATAGTGCTTAATGTGGTGATTGCGTAAGCAGCAATGGATGTACCATCCAGGAGTTTAAAGCAGGAGCCATCATGAAACAGCTCCACTTGCGGATTCTTTAGAAGTGTATCACTTAGATCAATTCTGCCCTTTGTTTCTTGTTCTGTCGCATAGAAGCAGTCATGTGACTTCTTGTCACTACAATCAGTTTCTTGCGGAAGAGGCAATAGTTCTGCCGGATTTAAAGAGCAACATCTCTTAATTTGGATATGAGGAGCAAATAGAATCAGCTCATACCTTGTTAGTCGTGCTGATGTGAGGTGTTGCATCTGTGTTCTGTTTAATAGAACATCTATGGAGTGGGGTACCATCACAGTTAAAGAATGACCTAAAACCATACCCTCATTTTGTTTCACGGATGCAACAGCAGTAGCAGCTACAGCTCTCAAACATCTCTGCAACGCGCATTCAACAGGGTCTAACGTGGGGGAAAAATAATCGCACAGTCCATTATTGCCACCATGTTCCTGTGTCAAAACGGCCAAAGCGCATCCATCACATTCATGCACATACAACACAAAGATCTTTTCGTAATTTGGTGTGCCCGAAACTGGTGCTGAACACAATGAAGTCTTAAGCAGATCAAAAGCATTCTGGCAAGCCATGTTCCACGGTAAAGGCAAAGAAATGCTCTTCTTTGTCAGTGCCAACATAGGTTTTATCATTAATGAAACATTTGGGATCCACTGTCTACAGTATGAAGCCATACCTATTAAAGCTCTGACTTCTTTCTGTTTTTTTGGACAGACATGCTAGAGATGCTTTGTATCCGTTCAGGTGTCAGTCTTCCTCCTTCCTTCGACAGGAGATAGCCTAAATAGGCGACCTCCTGTTGACAATATTGAAACTTCTTCGATGAAGCCTTATGCCCATGTTCTGCTAAATGAATAAGCAGCAACACAGTGCCCTCCTTGCAAGCAACTTCAGAATCAGCAGCTAAAAGTAAATTGTCGACATATTGAAACAACGTGCAAGTAGAAGGTAACTCAAGTGTTTCAAGCTGTTCTTTCAATGCTCTGCTATAGATGCTTGGACTCTTAGTGTACCCTTGTGGCAGACAAGTGAATGTAAACGAGCGCCGCCCTAGGGTGAATGCGTACAAATATCTACTTTCAACATGCACAGGAATACTGAAAAAAGCATTTTTCAAATCCACAACACTAAAATGTGTAGCCATAGCTGGAATCATGTTCAATATTGTAGTAACATTAGGTACAATCGGAAACTGTGGAGCAACAACCTTATTAATGGCATGCAAGTCAATAATGAAATGAAAAGGAATCACATTATCCCCTTTCTTATAAACTGGTAGGATCGGACTATTACACACGCTTCCTGCAATTTCCTCAATCACACCAATGTGTACAAAATCAGAAATAATGCTCTTCAAAGCCTGTTCACCTTCAACCGAAATCTTATATTGCGGAATACGTGGCAATTTAACACCTGGTTTCAACACAATTTTAACTGGTTCAATTTGGAAAATGCCGTCGTCATTATCATTAACTTCCCATAGACATGTCGGAACCTTATTCAATTCAGTTGGTAAAGGTCTAGACAAAAATTGTGGAATGGAAGTTTGTTGAGGTGAAATCATTAAATGCACTCCATCTGGAGAACATTAAATTACAGCATTCAATTCTTTGAATAAATTTAATACAAACAAATTTTTGCCACAATTTGTCGTCAGAAGAAATAGACAAGAATCAGTAAACGGCCCCAGTGAAATCGGGACCGGCCGGGAGACCAGACTAACCACTCGCGTCCCAGAGAACCGTACAGAAATGTTGTTCTGCCCTGACAGTGGAATATCTGGAACCCGTGAATGATCAATAGAAGACTTCTGTGCTCCTGTATCTATCAAGAAGAGGTGCTCCCTATTCCCCACCTTCATTTCAACGTAGGGCCCTTTCTGATCGATGGGAATAGGTACCGGTTCCCGACTCTGCTTCGGCTGTCCTAACGGAACAGTACATCATCAAATGCAAGATCCTCAGAAAAATACACAGTTAAAGGATTATCGAAAATGTTACCACTAGTAACACTTTGTTGCTGATTATCTTGTGAAGGTGTCTGTTGATTCTGAGGAAACTGACTTCTACCAGGACCCCCTATCCCGGGACAGCCTTTGGATCGACCATATGTGCTATTCGATCTCTGCTGAAGGACTGGGCATTGTGCTCACCAATGACCTTACTGTCGCCAATATGCACACTGGCTCAAGTGTATAGGGCCCGTTTGTGCATTACCGTGTGGTGCAATTGGCCTCTAAACTGTATATTCCCACCTCTGGCTCCTCTAGCGATCTGCTGCAATAATACTTTAGTTTTCAAGTCTCCCTTCTTCTTTTCTGCCGTCTCCTTCTCTGTATTAACCCTATTTTCATAGTACTGAGCCATATGTAATACTTCAGATTGTAATATATAGTATTGAGCCACATGTAATACTTCAGATTGTGATTTTGCTTGCCAAGCACTCTCAGAAGTAATAATCTGTGATTGGATTTCAGGCAACAATCCGCGCACAAATGTGTCTACGAACAGCCTTTTCCCTGACTCTGCACTCAAGTCTTGACCACTAAAATCTGAAAATACCTGCTCAAATCTGTTAAAATACTATGTTGGACCCTCTGACTTCAATTCTATGCAAGCCGTAAGTTTATCCCATATGATTCCTTTCTCAGGAAGCAAAGTTTTTAATTTAGCTACTATTCTATCTGGCAACATCAGTGTCACTTGTGGCGGTTTCTCTCCCGCATTCCTTTCACCAATTATTCGTAATAAGTTATCCCATGTATCACCCATACCTGCTTGATCATCTACAGTTCTAATCTTCTTCCACAAATCAGCAGGAAGGATCACGGTAAACAACAAATGTCTATCACCCAGCTTGAAAAATTATGAATGCAAACCAGATTCAATTTCTTTATAAAATCCTGTTGGATTCTTCCTAATATCTGGAATTGTTTGTCTAATAGTATTCACTTCCTGTCTACAAAACTGGACATGAACAAACTGATAGACATAATGTGCTTCAATAGTAGTAGCAGGTGTCCCTGCGCGGCATAAACTGGAATTTCTACTTTCGGAACAAATGTCAGAGGAACCTCCCTCATCGGCAATTGTAAAGTAGGCTAATCTGACCGCTTATTAAGCAACAAAGCTAAATCAAGTGACAAAGTAGTCAAAGCAGTATCGAGTGAAAATGCTCTCTTGTAAATGACCATCAAATCTGCGGGACAACAAACCTTTTTCTTCATAAACTCATTTTGTAGATACTCTACCATCACATGTAACACTTTCCTTTGCATTGCCGCAGCATAGTGACTAAACTTGTCATGCACTTCAATGGGAGAAATTGAAACATCCAAAATCCATCTAAGAGTGTCTCTTGTGCAAATACACATTTCTTCACTCATTGGTTTCAATGGAGGAAGAAATCGCTTCTGTACATATAAGGCTTCCCGTCCATTACCATACATTTCATCTTTCTGTAACAGATCTAGCTCCCTCTTAAACTCAAATACCTTCTCAACATGCTCATGTACTTTCTCCGCAGTGTCCCTTGAGCGGGCTAGGACATTCAAATCCCTAAACCCCTGTGCGACATTCACATCCGTCAAATCACTCCATTTATCAGCTAAATGCGTTTCCATCTGTTCTAACAAAATAGTCTGTTTCTTGGACAGAAATTGCAACTAAAACAATTGATTCATCGCCCTCTTGTATGTAATTTTTAGCCCACATATGCAATTCTCTTTTCCTGGTTTTGGATACTGTACCACAAGTCACTATTCTTGGATCAACTCCCGCCTCTTCAACCACTACAGGTGAAGCAGAACCACCTGGTAAAGAGTCAATAGGTAGCGGAGGCAATGCCGCTGGTGGTGCAGACCGAATTATGGGGATGGCAACTGTCGGTAAGGGTGCAGAAGGAGGAACAACAACAGGAAGAGGAACAACAACAGGAAGAGGAGGAACTTCAATGGGAGGAGGCACAACAACGGGGGAGGCATATAGGGAGGAGGTGCAGTGGAAACATTTCTATGTTAATTTAACAATGTATTAATCAACTCATCTGAGGTATGAAAATCCTGAGACAGATATATCTTTTATACATCAAGTGATAAAGCCCTATCCATACTTCTAATAGATTCTGACTGTTTCTGCTGATCATGCAATAGTGCTTTTTCAGCATTTGTCATGTGTCTACGTGCATGCTTTTCTTTACTTCTAAGTTGCTACATAGCTTCCTTTCTCCAATCTTTAACTGCATGAAATGCTGCAGGCCTCGCCTTTTTCTTCAACAATATAGATTCTAAATACTCTAGGCAGGCAATATCTAAACTGCCATAGACTGGCCACTGAAGTTTGGAAACATGTCTAGTCTGTCTGTGCCAAATGTAATTACATACGATAACTTATAGTACAATAAACAAGCCGGTGACCCCTTGGGTGGCGCCGGTTAGCTTTGTCCCAAAGATTGCCTCTCTGTGGAATAATACCCTGAAAAAGGATGAACATTTCTCAGGCATATCAGATTACTGGTATTACCTGGCGTTGTTTGTATTCATGAATTCCAGTCTGCAACCAATATCAGGATTATTAGGAATCGGGGCACGACTCACCTGATTTCAAATGCAATGGGGTCCAATCAGATTTCAAAGGATCGTCGTGGCTGGCAATTTTGGAAAAAAACGGCCTCGTTAAGATGTCCTCCTAAATCACTTGCTCACCGTCCAGGGATCGGATCATGCAGTACTGCTGAGGAGACCTGTCTCGTTTTGCAGGGGCCCCTTTCACTCTCTGATCCCAGTCCGGTAGCCGCGTTTTTCCGTTCAGCGATGTGCCATCAATCTTGAGTGTCCCTATTTGGGTGCCATCTGAAAGACCAAAAGAAATATCGAGGCTTAGTACCACCAAAAAATGAAATACGCCAGTCACGAGTTCAGAAGTACATGTACAATTTTAATAGGCAGATAGCTATCTGGCTACCAGCGCCTCGCAGTGTGCACCAGCAAACAACGTGAGGGGAGAGAGTGCTGGACATTACAAAGACATCAACTTATATACTTTTTACCCCAATCCCAGTTACATCGTCCAGCCCCTCTTCAAGTTAACAATTTGCTAGGGTTCATATCCAGTTCACATTGCTAATACAGAATCAAATAACTATACATTGTACAATGTTTTCCTTAAACACTAGACATATTTGTCTGTACACAAAATACAATTCTAACATCTGTTTTTCCAAGCTTAAAGTAAGTCTAATTTCAAGAAATGAACACAAAGAATTTCTGCAAATGCACACAGTTTTAGCTAGTCCCCATTCTGTTCCAGTGTTTGAACAAGGATGATACTATTGGTACAGACAACGTCTAAATTGAGGTTCAGTTCAGCTCCAAGTTTTCTTAGCTCAGGACAACCAATCCACTCTCAGCAACCACAACATTGACACAGTACAAAGTTCATCTTTCACTGCTGCAGCAGAAAACACAAAGTTTAACATGAGGCAAAAACAGTAGTTAAGCAAAATGGCGTATGATTCTAAAATGGCAGCGTAGTCAGCCTTATTCAGTTTCATTTGAATGCGATTTTCAGTGCGATGCAAATGTGCTTAGGCCAATGTTCATCATCAGGCGGTATTATGCAAAATATGGTTTTACAGTAGGGGAAAGTTTCTGAATATTTTTTGAATTCATTTGGTCATTTGGAGACCCATTGTAACAAAGTCTATTTTTAGGTAGAGGGACCTTGAAAGGAATTAGGTGCACTGATTGATTTCATCAGCCAAGTATACTACACGTACAGAGTGTATCAGCACCCGATGACCGGTGGAGTAAAGCCTTTAGGACAGAAGCGCGGACAAGTTGAGCTATTTGAGGAGCATTGAATTACATACTGTTTGTATTTTGCTTCTATTGTTTGAAGAACAAAACAGTACATAGGGACACGGTATGGTTTTAATATGTGTTTTATGTTCATAGATTAATTCCTTTCTATTGTGTTTTGTACTATATATTTATTATATATGTGTTCTATGATTGTGTGTGCATATATGTTTAATAAAATTGATTTATGATAATGAATAGAAATTTCATATGTGAAGTAGGTTTTTCGAGTTCCCCGAGTGTGATGATTTGCCTCGCTTTGCTTAATAGAAAGTACAACTTTCAAGCATATATAATTTCAAGAGGGGTATGCTAACTAAACCAGGCCAGTGTGTGATTCTAAGGGCTACTCTGGGAGTAATAAAGTAATTCAACAATTTCCATTTTCATCGGTTTACAAAACATTGGATCTTAACATTTCTGTGTTTCCTTATTTCAAACTAACAGTTTTCCCCTACATGAGGTAGTAATTACTCATGTGAAAGAAATCACAGTAGGCTACACCTAGTATTAATGGTGATTTTGGACTAATACATTTGTCCAACAGCCTCTAAGATTTGTTCAAAAGGTGTCCGAATTCAGCCTGCATAATCTATGCAATTTTCCAGTGGAGCACACACATTGTCTTCGAGGCCCTGTATGCCACACCTCTGCCCCCCATAAGGGGATGCTAGCTTTTTGCACTCCGGGATTTCATCTGTGGTGTAAATAGTTATTATTTTTTACCTGAGGATGGGCTCCACACATATTGCATTAGCGCAATATTCTGTAAAAAACTACAAAAACAAGATGGCTTTGCCACTAAGTCATTTTTCTGTTTCTATGACAGAGGCCTGACAGGATGGAGCAGCTGTGCTGGGAGTCCAAACAGTCAAGTAGGTTTGGGGGAGGACGGGGGAGGGTGGTCGGGGGCTGGTGGATAATATGGGGTAAGAGTTGGGGAGGAGCAGTGGCAGGGGGGCACCAAGAAAATGGCAGAACCCAGAGAAAGGCCTGGGGTGACTGGAAACGCAGGCATTGTACGGCCACTTGATTGGCTGAGTGCTCTTACTCAGATTAAAATATGTGTTTGTCTAGCATTGACAGGCAATTTCATGTGGTAATGCTAAATAGATATGTTCGTCATTTCTTGTTTCATGAACCCGATGAAGATCTAATTGATCAAAACATTTCATGATTGCAACAAATGGTAGTAGGTCTGTTTCATTGTTCCCTCAATAACAATAATTTAGAATGCAGTGATGGTGAAAAAGATTATTTAAAAAATATCACTGACATACAAACAGGTGATACCAATAAAAAAAGCGTTTATTTAACAAATCTCAGATCACATTAATCTATTATTTATTATTGAACAATCAAAAATAATAAAATGATCATTTGACATTTTGAACATTAATTGGTGAAACATCTTTGCTTGTGTGCGTGGCAGACAGACTCGGAACAGAATACGGCTCCATGTGGAAATTAAAAACCCACATTTTCTGTGCCAGATGCGAAATGTCCAAATGTCTGCACTCGTTCACTGCTCTCAAGCTGCACATAGGCGAGTTCACCATACCATATAACTGTGCCTCAAGCCGGCACTTTGCCCAGTTAGCTTTTAGCTTTGATACTATATAAATGTCCTTAGTGTCTGCATTGAAGAGTTCTATGTGAAAATAGTGTTTTGTGAAAAACCTTTTGCAATTTGTGGCACCCAATTTGGCAATTCTTTCTATGTCTCTTTCCATTTTTTTAAAAAATGGTGAGGGCATATGTCCGTCTATGACCTGTGAGGGATCCATGGAATTCTCTCGTTCATCCCAAGGGGGAGCCACCCCCTTTGAGACTAGGTAGCTGAGCCCGCTATGCAAAACACTCCCTAGACAACAGCCCTTATTGTGGGGTGAAATAGCCCTAAAATGCCATAACTACAGGCCGAGTCAGAGGGGGAGATATGCCCCTCAGCAAAAGGCCTGCGCTGGAGTACATGCAAAATGAGGCGTGTGCCCAAACACAAAGGAGTACATTTAGGCATCTAACATGGGGATGCCTGAAATAATTCCTTGCTACACATGAGGGAAAGACCTCATGATATTGTTGAGGAAAGTCTGAAAAGGATGAGCCCCCTTGGCAAAAACGGCGACATCCAGCATGTAAATGAAAGGGCCAACATGTGTTCAAGTTTGAACAACGGACTGGGGTTTTTGCTGTAACAAGAATGATTGTCATCAAAAATCTGTTTTTCCCTCTCATTTTCAATTAAAGATCCACTCTTCAAAATCTGTGTAGGAATGCCATCAAGGAACTGTAAGTTTGTTCATCATGAGCCCATCACAGGGAATCTTTTAAGTAACTAGAATCTACAAATTGGGTCTTCAAAATCAACACTTTAAGTATTCAAAGGTCCAGCTAAAGTCTTTAAACATATTGTGTTGCCTTCAGGAAATTATTGTTGCAAGGGTTTACATGTTAGATTGTGTGCATTTGCTAACGTTGGATCAAATGTAAAATGCTTGGAAAAGGTAACTCTTAAGTTTCACTTCCTATAAATTAACCCCAGGTCTGAAACCAGCCTTCCCAAGCTTTGTTAAAATGGGAATGAGCTGATGCATTTTGTGGATCTTCAGGTTTTATGACCGAAAGCTCTCAGGCCACCGTAAACTTAGCAATTAGCCTTTGAAGCTGTAGGCTAACCTGAACAAAAGGGTCCCTCTTGATGTCAGAGCTAAGAACCAGGTTTCTGCTTACAGAGGGGGGAGAGTGAAGGCGGCGCTTCATACCAATTGCACACAATGGGAGATATGCAATTTTTGGAATAACTTGGGACATATAGAACGTACATTTTGCATGTTCAGATTTATGAAAAGCTGTCATTGAGCTGCTTCTGGCAGGTCCAAAATGATTTTGGTGACACCAACCTATCAAAAGTTATCAAACAAATTTTCTTTTCTCTGTATAAATCTGACAATCATAAAAAAATTGAGAAAAGGTGTAGTAAGTGACAGGTACTCCACCCACCGAATGCCATATTTTTCAGTAATGTAGTTTGGGCGTAAATGAGAAAATGCGGTAGCTTCGCCCCAATATGTTGCACAGTCATCAAACAAGGTTTATGCAATTCACAAAAAATGTAATGTCTGAATATGCTGGCATTTGTGGCGTAATCTGATGAGAACAGGTAATTTTCAAAATGTGAGATTTCTAGGTACAAAAGCCAGATCCAACCCTATGCCTGTGTCTTATGATTAAAGGGGTATCCTCCACTGACTGCTGAAATCACACCTACTTTCTCTGAGCCTACCGGCTTAGGGAGGGGAAGGGAACACTTGACCATTGCCCAATCAGTTGTGCGAGGAGGATGACACAGCAGTGATGTCATTTGGCTTATAAATAGGTTACTCCTCCTCAACTGGAGATTCTCTCTACAAAATCCGAGCTGCGCAGCTGACAAGAGATTGGGGCTATACTTGCAGACATTAGGCCTAATACTGGAGTGAAGCAGGGACCTGGAGTAACTGGTTGGGAGCACAGAGTGAGGCCTTGATTGACCACGTTGATGATCCTGGCAGTGAAACCCTGGCCCCCTTGATGACTATAGAATCCTTTTCGTCTGTAAGTATAGATCTCCACAGCCATAGATTAAACAAGTCCTATCTATGTAAGCGCTAGCCTAGAGTTTCCATAAGGAAAAATCCTCTATTCTTTCTGTTTGTGAAATTTAGTCATTTTTCTATTGAAATGTATGTTTATTTGTCTGTGCAATTTGGTAACTCGCCACTTGACAAGTACTGTGTTCCTCTGTGCAATTTAAGTCATTTTACCCATGGAATAAAATCATCCCTTGTGTATCTGTTGATTATAGTTCTCTTTCCCCTGAAAAGTCTTTTGTTTGTTTGCATTGTTAAGTAAGTTATTTCCCTAGTAAATTCACAGAGGAAGATTGTTGCAATTCGAAATCAACCATCTTGTGCCCAGTGAGGTTATTTAATTGTTATAGTCATTAATGTGTTGCCTCAAAAGAATTATTCCCATCATGAGCTAAAACCGAATTTGTCAATGTATAAATTGTGTTTCTAAAAACAAATCCCCATTTGCATCTGTCATTATTAACCCAAACTGTTGGTCCCACTATGAAAATCTCTTTTCCCAAAACATTCCTGTGAGTTGCCCCTGTCATTTTCACTAAAAACCGTGGTAAACCATTGTTCCTATGTGCCTTCCTCATTGTTGAAGCGTGTGTGTCATTTCCAGCTCCTGCCAAATTCAGTGTGATTTACAATTCCGTTTTTCCAAAACATTCTCTTCCTCCTTCAAAAAGTGATTTTCCTACTCAATCCTTCTTCCTCTACAATGTTCTGGGCTCGGATTTAGCATTGCAGTTCCCTTCATTTTTATGGTTTTGAGCTTGCTTGTTATTTTCAGTTCCAGCCAAATTCAGTGTGATTTACAATTTCGTTTTTCCAAATATTTCTTTTCATCCTTTAGACTGAGATTTTTCTGAAAGTATTTTTTTTCCACTATCATGTTCTGAGCTCAGATTTAGCATTGCCTTTCCTTTATTTTATGGTTTTGAGCTTGCCTGTCACTTCCAGCCCCAGTCAAACTTAGCGTGATTTGCATTTTCCTTTATCTAAATCTTTCTTTTCACCTTTGAAAAATAGTTTTTCCTACTCAATCCTTCTTTCTGTAATTTCAGATTCCAATTCTATCCCCTGTTATATGTGCTGCCTGCTTAAAAATCAGATTTCCTATGTGTGCTAGCTAGCCTGTTTTAAAGCCCTAATTGTTCTCTAGTGTAAGGAGCCCGAAATACCCTTGTGCTCGGTCCCATGGTAGTAGTATTGAATTATTGAAAACTCCAGTTTTCCATTGTAACAGTGGGGAGCGCTTAACCTTCCTGCCATCAGTTGAGGGAAATTAGTTGTCATCGCTTTTCACAACATTTTGGTGTGGCACTGAAGTCTATCGTAATCTGGTGATGTTCTAGAAACCTGTGCATTGTGTTGCCACTTCAATAGTGGCTGCTTTCATATGTTTTTCTGAACACACCGGCCTGGTCCATGGGTTAGAGGCCTCCTTAAAAAAACATTTGGGGATTGTAAAATAAAAAGCGCTTTGATTGTGCACACACCCATTGCAAGGAAAAAAGGTCCCTGTCTTGCTTGTGCTGCAGAATATATTGTGACATTATGGGACAAGGAGACCCCAGTAAACAAGTCTACATCATCTCCCTTATTACCAATTGCCCAATGGGTTTCAGCTTATATGGGGACTAATTATAATGTAGTGGCACTATTAACTGTGCTTGGTTGTGCTGCTGACCCTCCTGGAGGCTTGAGCCACAGGACCAAGGTGTTGTGTCTCTCGTTACAGGGAAAGGCCTAAATTGGAGAGACCATTACCTGGAGAGTTGGAGCCGCTCGTAGCCAAGCTGCAGCTGAGAGAGAGCCAGCCGAAGCAATACTGAACACAGTTGCTGTCCATGATGGTGGGACTGCATTCCATATGTGGTGGGCAGAGATCCTGCAGAATGCTGCCGAGGGGGGCTGCGAGTCCCAAGCTCCAAGGTCTCCGGTGGAGGGAGACCGAACCGCCACCACTGTATTATCCCATGAGCTTTCAGTTCACAACGCCTGACCGGTCTATTACAGGCAGACAGGAAGACACACCCATGTTAAACTGTCATTGAGCGAGGCTGTTCCTTTGCTGTTTATATTCACCCTGTTTGCAGTATTTATATTCACTGCACTAGCAGTGGTTAAAGAATATAATGAAGATCCCAATCCATAAAAAAACAGCTTCATTGCAATGGATAGGGTGTCTTTTATTGGCCCATTGCATTGTACCTAAAGCAGAATCTTCATTGGTGCCACCAGGCAATGTTATTTTTACTGCTGTGTCTGCTAACTGATAATGTTTTTTTCAGCTTGTGTTTTCCTTGTGTGTGAAAACATTTAGCTGCAGCATGCAATAATACATGATAGTAAATCCGTTGCTAAATTCTATTATAGTTGAACTTTATTGCTGTGAGTGTTTTACTTTGAGCTGCAACATGAAATGTACGTATGTATTGTTGTTATTGAGGATAATATACAGAGCCAGTTCATTGACTTAGTCTCAAAGCTTGATAGGGAATGAATGTCTGAGCTATACTATAGGAGAATAGTTGTACTTATAGATTGTTTTTCCCCATTAATCTAATGTAATGTTGAACACCATATAGACAGAGGTCCAGATGCTGCCCTCCAGAGCATGATATTTACATTTATTTAAAGAACAGGGATGGCAATTTCTATCAGACATGTCATCCAACAACACCTTTACAGATGGAAAAGCATTCCCCTAAGGATTTCTGTACAATAGCACAAAGACGTGAAAAATGGTGACCATGAGCCTGGCTTTAAGGCAAACAAACTGTTTCCCTACATACCAAAAGTATTCAACAAATTAGATAAGATATTTGATGTAGTTAAGAAAATGCATGACACAAGTTTGAAGTGGAACATGGTTTTGGTGAAGTTAAATTGCAATGTAATGCATTCTTGATTAATACATCCTTGCAAATATATAAACAGTTAATTATAATAGTAGTTGAAGTTGAATTAGACAGGAGAACTATACTCAGATTTAACAATTGATTTTCACAACAAAAAAAACAGATGTTATTGTCTGTACAGCATAGCATGACAGGCGTTACAACTAGACATTGACAGTGTTGGTGGGCGGTTGCCAACTGTAGAAAGGAGCACATTGTGATGATCTTGGGCAAATGGTATTTTCAAAGCACATTTATTCAGGGGAAGAAAATGGGAGCAATCAGCATTAGCGGATGCAGGGCAACACATGGTAAACATCATAGACACTTAGCCTTTTATGCGAAGAAAAGGGATACGAATGAGTACTGCGGGCTATTGGCACTCATTACAATTCACACTTGTGATCTTTGACAGGGAGAACATTCTGAGTTCTTGTTTTCTAAAGGGAGGAAAGGAAAGCAAGCAGCACAGAGAGGTGGAAAAATTCATCATTGTACAGCCCTGTGATCACAATTAAGAAGCATGTTGCTTTCCATGGTGAGGGGAGCAAAGGAATAAGCACATGGTGGTGAACGGATTTAATGTAGTGTAGCCATGCCATCTTTGGCAAACAGTATGTTGTGAGCTGTTGTGTTTCAGCCAGGCTGGATCGAGCAGTCAGTTCAAAGGTCAGTACTGGAGTAGGAGTGATATATAACAGTGCAGCCTCATGATCATACTCATTCAGGACTTCAACAGCTTATGTTCTGCAACCAACGGGAGGAATGGAAGCAATCAGCACTAGAAAGCCAATGTATGATTTTTGTGCAACCTTGTGATCTTGGGTACAAAGTACATTTTGTGCAGAGCCATTTTCCTTATCCCAGTGGGACCGAAGAGAGACACAAGTTGAGAATGAAGGGGGTGAAAGAGAACCCCAAAGAGACAGAAAGATAGGCATGGCAGGATAGTAAACCGGACGCCGTTAAAAGCGATTGCAAAGCTGAAAGAGGGGTCAATGACCCAAGCATCAAGCAAGATCAGTTGAGAACGGAGGGGCTAAAAGAGCACCCCTTGGAGACCGAAAGAGATGCTTGGCAGGTTAATCAACCAGGCCTAGCTAAGAGACATTACAGAGTTGAACAAGGGGTCTGGGACCCACAGAACGAGACAGGAAATCCAGGGAAAGAGAACGTTTGGAATAACGCACGAGAAGTCCCGGGAAAGAGAACCTTTGGCACTGCTATTGTCAGATCCTGAGAATAGCCCACAGAAGCAGATCACCTCTGAACAATGTTCGCTGGTGAAGGCAAATATAATTAAAGAACTGAATTTGTGCAACCATTTCTCTGACTTTTGTACATGGATGGATTTGTTGGATAATTGTGTGGGGAATTATCATATCATTAAGATGAATACACCCTCCCAAACAGATCTTTCAATTGCCCCAATGACACACCATCAGCTAGGACAATCGGATAACTGCGGCCAGATAGAGCTTCAACTGGAGAAAATGGACCATGGCTCACAAATCAGACAGGTAATACCTGATGGATTGGGCTTTGGAATCAGTCCGCATACATGGCAGTGCCTTCCGTTCCCTCTTCTGTAGTAGGTGAGCAACTGTGGGGCATTAATACTTTACCATCGGTAGATGTAAGGAAATCTAAGCCAAGCCCTGCAGATTTGTGCCGACCTATGAAAGTTCAAACCTTGTCTTGGCTTCGCCATGGAACTGGACCGGGAGTAGTTAGAAGTTCAGATTTGAAGATCTTACGTAGGCTTGAGATTGATGACAGCATTTTGGTAGGATATGGGGCCACCAACCAGCCATTTCTTCTAATTATTTACAAATACTTGCCTAATGGTTCCTAGAACTTCAGCCTTATAGTGGACCAGTTTTGGGCCTTAAATCTCTGTTCAAAATGATTGGTACCATGATTAATTGCGACTGTGCTGTTATTCCTTGTGTCGTATTTGTTGTGTTGTGCTTATGAGTTACTCTATGTTGTAAGTTGTTGTCTTGTTATAGCGCTCTGATGCCTGTGGGCTTTCAGTGCTTCATAAGCAACAAAAAAAACCACATTTCTTTAAAAAAATAAAATAAAACACGAGAAGTCCAGAGAAAGAGAAACTTTGGCATAAGTTGCGAGAATACAAGGGGCAAAGAACTTTTTGCACACGGTGCGAGATGTCCAAGGAAACAGACCCTTTGGAACAAGTCACTGAAAGCCCAAGGAGGAAAGAAATACCTTTTTGGCACAATTCACTAGAAGAGCATAGGAAGGGAGTCATATCGTTTGGCAGAAAACAGAACTGCGATAAAAGAGACTATCGATAAAGTGAACCTGAGGAACGCTTGGGGAAGAGAGACGACTTCCCAATATTGTTTTGAACTGACTAAAGCATCCTATAGCTGTTCTAAGCAGGGTGGAGGTTTAGTTTTAGGTTTTCTGTTGAAGTGTAAGGGACGGTAATAGGTTAAGGACACAGGACAATGGACTTTATACTTTTGAGGGACATTCTGACATTATCCTTAGTTACACAGGACAGAGGACTTATACTTTTGAGGGGCATTCTGACATTATCCTTAGTTTTGGTTGAGGCAGGGAAACCCCTCTTAGTCGTAGGAACAGGTAGGGTTCTTGCTTATTTTCAGTTCAATACAAGTGTATACCAACAAGCATGCCACTTTTGTGTCCTGCCTCTACTTATGCACTATTACATGGTTCATCCCAAACATTCCCAGGTTCTAATCCCAGTAAGATATCTCCTAGAGCTGAAGAGGATCTGTAAGTGACCCACAGGAAACCGATTTACATTTCATTAAGTTATTTCTACAAGTAAATGTCATCACTGAGGATCTTTTCAGAATCTGCAGGCCAGAGGGCTGAATCAAATTAAGATAGCTCAGTGAACTAATGGGCCTGCAACAGAGATATGTGTGTAAACTTAAATGCCTATAAGACAGATCACTGGGTTTACGATCATGATGCAGACATGTGTGCAACCTACAAGGACAATGGTGGCTTATTTTAAGAGCTTAATTTGCCTATTTCATCATTGTTTAAAACTAGCTTTTGTGAATGAACAATACATGAAGTGTGCACTTATCTGTTCCCACCAGATCCATGACTGGGAGTAATGCAAGAGTTATTTCAGATAGGCCTCTCGTCACCTCTTCTTTTTGCCATTTTTTTGTGTTATAAGGTGAGGGCATTTTTATCTCATCAGTTTATTCCTTTATTCAGAAATTATACATTTCTGGTTAGGTAAAGCAAACCAAACATTTATAGCAATAACACTTAAAATCACATTGTTATGGTGATATCACTTAAAATCAGCATTGTATCTTAACATATAGAACTACACAAGGATACAAAAAGGAATAATACAACCTAGGTAAAAAAAACACACAAAAGTAAACTGGAGTGTTTAGATTCCATGCTCATTCTGCCAAACTCAGATGTGCGCTTCTAATGTGCCAAGCACAGTCAATAACATTACCAGCAGCTGGAGTGGCATCTGGGGATGTTGCAGTTTTAAACAGCACTGGTGCATCTCTCATCTTTATTCTTTTTATGGTCCATAATGGGACCAACTGCTCAGGATCGGTTTGATTAGTCTGATGATTGCTTTTTTGTGTAGCTGATTTTATGCATGGTTTATTCTGTGTGTGTTACTTATTGTTTGTATTTTTTTATAGCTCCTTGAAACTGGTCTTTTCTGGTAACGAGCATGCTTAATACATCATTTTAGTACTAAAAAGAGAGGTTTGCAAAAGGTATTTCTGCTAACCAAGCCACGTAAATAATAAACAAAAATGAGGATGTTTGAAATGTTAATAGCAACCAGGACTGAAAAAAAATATATTTTTTGTAGCCTTTGCACATAATGGGCAAATGACCATAAAGTGCATGTCGCATTCAATTGAGGCTGTCCAGATCGAACATTTACCAGATCAGTTTGCATTCCATTTGGCTGTAAAAAATGCTAGTTGTAAAATAGTTTACTTTTCATAAAAAGTGCTCTTTTTTCAAAAGTCGAACAACCATGTTAAATCATTTTCGTCCACCGGCCCCACAGCATTTTAAATGGGAAACACTGCATGGTTAAGAATCCAAGTGGTTTTTCATTTAAAAGATGGTATAATGCCTATTCCTTGTACTTATCTAATGCAGTATTACAGGGGCCCCGTAGCTGACTGCGCCTTTGTCCCAAAATCTCATAATATCTAACTCTATTAAAGCGGTCTTTATGTTAATCATAAAGGATTTCATAACGCGCACTGTTGCCACCTGCATGGTTTCTTGGCGCTCAGGCAGAACTGTAAAGCAAGGAGGGTGGGTGGAGAGGTTAGTCGGGTTGAGCGGGAAAAGAGCAAGAGAGCTGTGATGTGCCGTGGGCAGCTTCGGTTCGGAGATACCGTTCGCTGAGAATAGGTGTGATATTCGTACGGCGGCCGTCGTGTAGTGTTGTGAGAGATAGGGCCTCATTACGACCCAGGCGGTAAGTTACCGCCTGGGCCGTGACTTTACCACCATGGCGTAAACTACGTTTACGCCATGGTGGTTGGCGGACTTACCGCCCCATTCCGACCTTGGCGGGGCGGTAAGTCCCCAATCCCCATTTACCCTTCCCCATTCCCATTTTTGCCCCATAGGGCATAATGGGAGTGGGGAAGGCGTTAATTACGCCACCGTAAATTACGGTGGCGTAATTAACTCCATGGTCCCTTAGCGCCATGGATTTTAACACCTGCTAAAAGCAGGTGTTAAAAGCGCCATGGCGCTAAGGGACCTCGTAATTGGCGGTAAGGGGTCGGCGCAGCTAACGCTGGCGTAAACCCCTTACCGCCTGGGTCGTAATGAGGCCCTAAGGGCCTCATTACGACCCAGGCGGTAAGTTACCGCCTGGGCCGTGACTTTACCACCATGGCGTAAACTACGTTTACGCCATGGTGGTTGGCGGACTTACCGCCCCATTCCGACCTTGGCGGGGCGGTAAGTCCCCAATCCCCATTTACCCTTCCCCATTCCCATTTTTGCCCCATAGGGCATAATGGGAGTGGGGAAGGCGTTAATTACGCCACCGTAAATTACGGTGGCGTAATTAACTCCATGGTCCCTTAGCGCCATGGATTTTAACACCTGCTAAAAGCAGGTGTTAAAAGCGCCATGGCGCTAAGGGAACTCGTAATTGGCGGTAAGGGGTCGGCGCAGCTAACGCTGGCGTAAACCCCTTACCGCCAGGGTCGTAATGAGGCCCATAGTGTGTGATTTCTTTTGTGGTTACAATGTTGTGAAGTATCTGAGGTTTGCACTGCTGTAGAGGTGTGTTTGTCTTTAGTGCAGATTATGAGAGGTGTATGTGGAGGGGTGAGTTTTGGTACGGTTTAGTACATATTCCTACTTCCGCTGTTCCACTGATTTGTTGTACCTTCCCTCCCTCCCTCCATTTGCCCTTTTTGGAATGTAATAGTTGTCACCTCTAGGAGTGATGGGTTCCTATGATTCTTGGTGATTACGTGGGCTGTTTGATCTCTTAATTCAAGCCCTATTTCTAGTTAGGTGATGTATTCCCGGCCCCGAGGTGGCTCAGAAGGGGAAGGACAATTTTGTTTTTCTTTTTTTTTATCTCTCCTCTGTTCCCTTGTGCCTTTGTCTATTATCTAGCTGATGCCAGCCTTATGCTTATTCCTGTTCCCTATTTCTCCCCAACCTGATTTTCCTCCCCAGGTTTCCCTTAGGTCTCCTTCCATGGTCCAGTCGTGTCGGGTCCAGCGCTTTCTCCTGTTCCTCAGTGGCTCTCTCTAAAGAGGGGTGAGGAGAGGGGTGGGGGGTAAAGGAGGGTCTCCAGTAAGAGCTTCTCATCCCAGTCCTTTCCCTCATTTCTCCATTGGTTTTGGGCTAATTCATCCTTTTTTCAGTACTCAGTCGCTTATGAGGTGCGCAGGTGCTGTTCAGTTCGTTTCATTGTGTTCGGGGCTGCAGAGCCAGGTTCTAAGAGGTTTGCGGAATTTTGTATGGTCCTCCATAGTTCGTTTTTCTCTAGGAAGGGAGTTCCATAGTTTCACGGCTAAGCAGGAGAATGCTGATCCAGCCAGTTGTTTCTTTGTGTATGGTTTGGGTTCTAGGTGGATGTCATTGCAGGATCTGAGTGTTCTGGTTGGTTTGTAAACTGAGAGTTTCTTTTGAATAAATTCCGCTCCCTGTCTGTGGATTGCTCTGTGCATTATGCACATTGTTTTGAAGGTGATTCTTTTCTTGACCGGGAGTCAATGTAGCTTCCTCAGAGCTGGTGTCATGTGATCTCTTCTGTTGAGTTTAAGAAGAAGTCTGGCTGCCGCGTTTTGTATTTGTTGCAGTTTCCTCAGTAGGTAGTCCGGCATTCCAAGGTATATGCTGTGAGCATAATCTATCCTGGACACGATGAGGGAGGGGTATGATGGCCAGTGTTTTGTGCGTGAAGGAGAGGAATGGTAGAATCTTTTTAATTGTGTGTTGGTGCAAGTAGCATTTCTGGATTAACGCATTTACTTGGGGTTCTAGTGTTCATTTGTTGTCCATAATGATACCAAGGTTTTTGACAGCTTTTTTTAAAAATGATTTTGTTTTTTTTCAAACGCTTTTTATTAGTTTTACAACATGTTAAACATTTCCCTAACTGGTCCCCCCTCTCCCCATTCCCCCCAATCCCTTCTCCCGTCCCCTGACAGCTTTTGATTTATAAACCCAAGCCATTTCCATATTGGGTGCTCAGTGAATTCAACTGATGCACAAACACTTTTTATGGCAAGTCAAATAAAAGAAAGCATTCAGACGTAACTAACATGTGATCGGCTTTAGACGTGCATTACAATTAAGCAGTGGGGGCCATGTTCAGGATAGCCACCATTGGTGCATTGTTACAGAGCGCTAGCATTTTCTTCAGGAATGATTTGATGCTAAGCTGTAATTGGGTCATTGGTGTATGCCCCCAAAGTTCGTCCACATTCAAATTTGCGCAGTGCTGCTTTTCTTTGTAGAACTCTGAGGCCAGAATGATCACTTTACCACAAATCTGCGGGCACAGTTTGTGAGGGCTGCAGATCTTTTGGGGAGGGGATATTTGCTACGGGTCATTTGATCTACCCAGGTGCCATCTGCCATCAACCTCAACCCAAGAAATGGGTAACTTGCTTGATAGGCTCATCATTAAACTTAAGGGAGACCTTTGCAGACTTGGTTGGGTTGCCAGCTATTGCAACTGTTTTAGCCATGTTAAAAGCTAGGCTGCAGTCCTCACAAAATCTGGTTAAAATGTATAGATTTTTACTTATGCCAGACAGAGAGAGCAAAATCGGCACCACATCGTCAGCATAAAGCAATAAGCCTATTCTTGCATCAATGATCATTAATGGCAGCAGTCTAGTTTTTGGATCTGAAGGACCAACTCTTCAATGTACATTTAAAACAGCAGGGGTGGCAAAACGCATCCATGCCTTAAACCCATTGTTGTGTTGAAATACTCGGTGCAGTCTCCCCCAGAACTGTATCTCACTCTTGCCGTATTGTTCATTTGTAATAGTTGGGTCATATGAAGACGAGTACATGGAACTGCTTTCCCCTTTAAAATGTTCCACATCCTTGTCCTATTTGCCCCATCAAAGGCCTTTTAAAACCTGCAAGAATAGGAAAAGGGAAATGTTCCTTTGGATGGCAACCTTCTGTATTAAAGTGCAGAGGAGTGCCTTTGTTTTGTTTGTACCCACCTTATTATTTTTTGAATTAGACTATGTTCACGTACCCGGGTCATCAGGTTTAGCATAAAGAATCTTATGTGACGAATCTAGGAAATTCTTCCCTTCTCCCTAAGGGGGGAGCCACCCACTTTAGGACTGAGGAGGTGAGCCTGCTATGCAATACTCTTCCTAAGGGGACAGGGCAAGCAGTATCCCATTGGGAGTGACTCCCCTTTGGGGACAAGGAATGCCCAAGGGATTCTCTTCACCTCCTCTCACAGCAAAGTCCCAAACATTTGTTGAGTATATGGGAACTGAGCAGGCTAGCCTTGTGCAGGACCCCTTTGTGGATGGCTTGGTCTTTCACATACAACTGTGAAACCCAGAAACAATGGGAATCCTCCCTCCATTCAAAGGATGCTCTAAAATACACTGCCAGGTCAAGAGAGAGAGACCAGCCGAGGTACAAGAGATGCTGGCTTATGCTGCTCAACAAAGGAGGAAGTCCCGCTCCTCAGGAGGAGCCTGACAAGAAAGCCACGCAGTTGGCGTGGTCAACAGGGATAAAAGCTGGAGCAAGAGAGCACAGTACGAGCAAGGCAGACCGCACGACGAGACAGCTATCAAGGCCTGGGAGTTCAAGAGGAGGAGAAAGGCGGTGAATATCGGGAGGCAGACAAGGAGAGACACGACATTGCCTTTTTCGACACAGACCCATGAAACCTCTGCAGAAGCAATCTTACGACCGAGACAATAGCCCGAGTGTGTTTCAGCTGATGTCAACGGTACACAGTACACTTGACTCCAATTGCGAAGAAAGCCAGATGGTTCATGACAGCCAGTGAGTCGAAGGGAGAGCTAATGAGAACCGGGCTGTGGTGAATGAAGGTCGCAGAGTAGCAAAGTGAGAGAAGTTCAAAGAACTGTAAAATTGTAAAGGGGAGACCAGCTGCAGAAAGGGACCGGCACCACTTGGGTGCTGCTCCGAGAAACTCTGGTCAAGCCCTTTCTGAGTGAAACTACAAATACCAGAAGGCCGTAGAAGAGCCGCCAAGATAAGTCAAAGTGCTCATACAGGAGGCCAAGCAAAATCCCTGTACAGTCGAAAGTCTTTGACCTATGAACTATAAAGAAAGCAAGGGAAGTGAATCCCACCACATAGAGAAAGCAAGGGAAGTGAATCCCGTAAATATTGAAATTATATGAATGTGAAGTGACAAGAGTGAACCCAGACGACGGATGCTGAAGAGTAGGGGGCACATTCTAAAGTTCCAAGAAACAGTCCGTTGACAACGGTGAACCCGGCCGAGGGATGTAAAATGGAACTGTTTAAAAAGACATTAAGATTTGTGAATGAAGGAAAAGCCATAGAGAACCTGGTGGAGGGAGGCTGAAAGTAAAGAGGGGTCAGCGCCCGGAAGAGGTGAACCCAAGAAACCAAGAAACAAACTTTCATTTGTTGAAGGAACTTTTGTTTTGTTATTGATCACATCAGGCCCTCGAAGGTGAGAGACTTTCAAGAGAAACGAGACCTGGCCATCGACGGCCCTGATGGCTGCAAGTAGAACTGTTGTCTTGTGCTGGGGAAGCTCGAGAGTGTACTGTGCTCCAGGATCCGACTTTACCCTGTGCTCAAAATGTGGGGAAGGGAAACCCAAGCTACTGTATCCTGACTTATTATTTGTGAACACTTTTTTCGTTTTCTTTAAAACCATCCAACACCCTTTTCCTATTAGTTGTACAAAGTTTGGCAATAGGTTTCTTAATATAGGCGTTTTCATTTTGACAGAATGCCATTAGGACTGCCTTATTTTCATTTGATCGTTTACGCTTGCTCCCATCTTAGATTTAGATTTAGATTAAGCGTTTTGCCAACCTGCATTCAGTTTAATTAACACCCTTGACTGTGATAACTTGTGTCTGTCTTTACTGTTGCCGCCATGAGCTCCTTACAATATGCAGACCCTCCAGCTTATAGCGATTTTGCGATCCCGCAAAATGCAGCAAAAATGGCTGTTTTACGCAAAATGCTGCAAAAACTGCAGTTTTTGCACTAAACGGCCATTTTTGCAAGAAAAACTGCAAAAACTACAATAAAAAATCCTCAGGGTGCCAGATTCTCAAAACTGATCAATGCAAGAAATGAAATGCGCAAACACATCTCATCACTTGCGCCCAAAAAAAAGAGCAGCCCAATCCACAAGGGACACTTGAATGGGCACATTTTATTAAAATGTGCCCATTCAGGTGTCCCTTGTGGATTTTATATGCGCGCCCATTCAGATGGCCTTGTTCACCTCCTTGAGTAAATCAGGGGGCGATTCTGCCAAAGCGCATCCTAAGTTTCCACGCAAGATGCACTTTTAAATGTGCAGAAATTGTAGGCAACCCTACGCGCACGGGAGTTGGGGGTGCCACTGCATGACAGGGGGCCTCTTTACAAGTCCGCCTGAGTCATTTTCTTTCTGGCGGTCCCTCCGGCCAGGCGCTGGAAAAAAGAAAATCCCTATTCTCATCGAGTCCCATAGGACTCGATGGGAATGGGGAGGACGGATGCACCACCACTGTGTGCAACAGTGCCAGTGCATCCCTCAAGGGCTGCGAGCGGGTGCCGTTCCGCCCACCAGGTGAGACCTGGCAGGCTGAAAGGCACCTGCTCGCAGAACTCGTAGTTTGCTGGTCCGGAAACAACGGTAGCAGCAAGCTTACCGGTAATGTTGTTTCCGGACCGGCAACCTCATACTGACCCCCAGGATCTTTATTGACCCTGTCATAGGTATGAACCGATGCTATGTCGCTTGCATTTCTGTTCCTTAAACAGGATAGAAATGTATTTTCTGGGTCGCATTTTACAATGGACACGCTGGGAGCTTGCAGAACACTGTCGGGAGAGTGCTTCTATTCAAGGTACTTCCCATTTTGACCACCAACGTCGATCGAATGGTACAATTTGACCTATTTCGCCAGTACCATTCGATCGATTTTTATAAATACCGAACATGTGGAGCAGGGGTTGCGGCGGTGTCACCCACTCTCTATGTTCAGTATTTTGGCCTTGGTGGTTGCAGGGGTGTCCCCCGCTTCCTCAAAATTGGAGGTGGGGGGTCTGAAAACAAAAACAAAAAAAGTAAAAAGGGACCCTGCGGCGTCGGATTTGTTCTGCGTTAGAGGGACTGATCTGACAGTGCAGGTTTGGAGGGGAAGCGGAGGGCGGCCAAGCAGTTATGTAGGGGTGGGTTGGTGGTGAAAGGTACATTTTGGGTTGTTTGGCTGAAGTGCAAATCTATTAGCGGCAAAATTGACTACGGTCAATTCCGCCGCAAATAATTACACTTCGGTCAAACAACCCAGAACCCTATTCAAGGCAGTTGGTCAGCACACAATTTGCAGTACAGCTCAGCCCCGTGGAAATGCGCTGATCACTTTTGAGAATAAGGAGACCTGCTCATTTCCAAAAATGGGTTATCGAAAAATAGCATATCCTCGGCTTAAATGTCCCCTTTTTTGAGGATCATGGTCAAAATCTAATTGTTTTTTAAAATGGTCACACTATGAAAGGGAAAGGAGAGGAAGAGTGATCGGTGAAATGTGACGCGATAGGCAAGAAAGCATAGGGAGAGCAGTGGGTCAGAGGAAGAAGCAGTGCACAAGAGAGCAGAGGAAGCAGTGATGATAGGGTGGGCCAGAAATCTGAGAGCGAGCAGGGGTACAGAAAGTAGAGGGAGCGTGTGGTCAGGGGGAGCAGTGAGTCAGAATGCAGAGAGAAAGCGGTTGGCCGGAAAGAGGCAGTGAGCTATAGAAAGAGAAAAAAGATGAGTCAAGAGTACGATAGAATGGGAGTAAGGATGCAGAAGCAGCACAAAAGGATGAAGCACTGTATATTGCGTGAGGAATTGTAGGGTGTAAGGTGTGAGTTGGGAGTATGATTTGGAGTTTGACAGGGGCAGTGCAAATTGTGACTTGACAGTGTGACATAGCGCGTTAGTATTTGTATGAGAGAGTGAGAGGTTCAGGAATGCAAGTTGTAATGGGGAGTTGGGGAGCTGTATGATGTGTGCTGGTGAGAGAGGTGTGTGGGTGTTTGGGGGATTGGAGAACACAGAAGGGGAAACATTTCAGCATTACACCTGATAATGATCAATTTAGTTAATACTATTAAATAGGCATGAACATTAAACCAAAAATGTAGCCAAATCACACACTGTTCTGCCAAGCCAGAGACATCTGGGACTCTTCCTATTAAATTAATACAAAAGATACATAATAATGATACCCTGGCTCTCGTGTAGCCTTGCACTCTGCCTCTTTCCTGCAATGTGACAATCTTACACCCTGCAGTTAATACAAAATGTCCCGCAAAAATGCTTCAATAAATAAAGGTTTGTGCCGCAATGTTTGCCATTTCATGTCGCAAAAGTTGCCATTTCATGCTGCAATATCCTGGAAGGTCTGAATACGTAGCAGTGCCCTCCTCCACCAGCGCAGGAGGAAAGAAATGAGGCGAATTAGCCGACCTTGCAGTCTGGAGCCAGAACAGACCATGGATCTGCACCCACCAGCGAGCCCACCGCCACAAACAAGTACCCCTGCTGGAACGAAGGTACACGGTGTTGCACAAAGAGCAGGTGGAAAACAACAAAACGATTCCACAGCACAGAACGGGCTGATAATCAGAAAACCCCAGGAGGGGGTTCAAGAAACTGCACCCAAAGCTGGTCCAAATTGGCACCAGCCCACACAGGGCTGACACTCAGAGGACCCTTGCAGGGGTAAGAGAAACCGCCAGAGAAACTGTAACCCATACATGGCCTAGCAGGCACATAGCCCACACAGGGCTGACACTCAGGGCCCGATTCTCATCTTGGCGCAGTGAGCGTGCTAAATAGCACAACTCACTGCGCCATTTCTTGACGCCCAGGCACCACTGCTATTCTCATGTGGGCCTGGGCGTTTCGCAAAGCACGACAGTGCTTTTGCTGTAATCCACCTGTTTCTAATGGAAACAGGCGGATTGCAGAATCTCAGCAGCATTTTCGTTAAATAACGAGAGAATCGTTATTTTACAAAAATGCTGCAGAGAACACAGTTCCTATACACCAAAGTGAGCAGCTTCAACATTGCAGGATGTTGAAGCTGCTTACTTTGGTGGATAGGAAAGTGATCATATACACCCGTGTGGTGTATATGAACACTTTCATTTAAAGCGAGCGGCTTCAATGTTGTATCCTGCAACGTAGAAGCTGCTTGCTTTGGTGTACATGAAAGTATCCGAATGTGGCGGTTGCTAGGTTGGTTTCCAACCCATCCCAGCAACCGCCACATGTATTCCGAAATTGGCGCATTCCTTTCGACTTCGGAGGAATGCACCAACTTCAGAATAGGTCTTAAGTACCGAAAAGGTAGTTAAGCCTTTTATCATCCTTTTTGGTACTTAACACCAACTTGAGAATCGGGCCCTCAGAGGACCCCAACAGGGGCAAGAGCAACTGGCAGAGAAGCCACAACCAAAGCAGTGCCAAGTAGGCCCATCATTCACCTGGGAACAATAATCAGAAGACGCCAAGAAGGATTGAGAGAAACTACGACAAGACAAGAACCCAAGTTGGGCTAAGCAAGCCCTCGGCCTACCTGAGGCAGAAATCAGGAATTTCTGAACAAGAACTAGAAGAGAGTGGTGTTTTGTAAAAGCTGATCAATACGAATCAGAGGAATTCATTCAGTTCCTTGGGGGTCAGAAAATCAGCCACCAAAGAGTAAACTCGGGGGAAGGCAACTCTACGCTAAATTAAAACTTAGGTTCTCTTTCTGTTCATAGTGGTAGGACAGATATTAAGTTAGTTTAGGGTTTTGACAGAGGACTACTTTTATTGCGTTAACGCCCTGATGAGCACCCGTTTGTTATTTGTTAGAATAGAGACCGCAATATAGTGATAGGGTTTAGAAGAGGTTTTCTTCCTCTTGTCTGTCTCTATATCAGACTCATCTCAATCCTATGCTAGAGAATCAATAAGCGATATTGGGAGACAGTTCTCCGGAGAGCTTCTGTCTCCTTTCTCGTGTAATTCTTTGCACCCACAATTCAAAAGGGGGTTCTAAATGAAACGAAGCACAAGCTTTGAAACCAGGGTCTGTTAATTGTATGGCTTGAAACCCTAAGGAAATCTCTCTCTCTCTCTCTCGCTCTCTCTCTCTCTCTCTCTCTCTCTCCTCTCTCTCTCTCCTCTCCTCTCCTCTCTCTTTCCTTCTCCTCTCTCCTCTCTCCTCTCTCTCCCTCCTCTCTCTCCCCCCCTCTCTACGCACACTGCAGAGTTCATTTTCATTGGGGCGTGACATCAATGGAAGGTGCCTTCCATTAATGAACGCCTCCCTTCCTCTCCGCCGTACCAATGCCCCAGCATTTGGGCCGCATGCATTTTCATACTTGGGTCATAAAGCCGGCGGGCTCCATAGGGATCCTTTGTAAACGATGCCTGCCAGGCGGTGTACACGAATGTATGCCGCCTTTTTCCCGTTCACATTTTGCATTACACCATGCAAATGACCAAAATGTGGGGGCGGGGAGCCGCCTACCTGTATGTGCTCCCTGCTGACAAATTACATTCTGGAGCAAAATGAGATCCTGTATCACTCCCCCAAGCTCTGTCTTCAGGGTGGACCAGCCTATGGGAGTTTTCCCGGTAGGCCTCTGCACCCTGGGCCTCTTTTGTGTGGTATTTCCACATTTTCCCATCAGAAAAGGGTTGGGCTTCCTGAAAATGTGCAATATTGGTCCACTTTGAAAATTCTTTCCAGGGCCCCTTTTAGTTCCCAGTCCACCCCTGTCCACCCCACACATAAATAAATAAATATTCTGTGAGGTTTTGTTGATGGTAAACACCTTCCAGTAAGTGAAGCAACTTTAGAACCAATACGTTGGAACTTGGATTGTAAAAACAGGCCGCCCTATTCCAGGTAATTCTTTTATCTCCTGCCAGAAAATAGGCTGCTTGTTGTGAAACATGTTCGCACAACCTTTTAGGCGGCTCCAGTAAGAGGTTGGGACAACCTGTCTGAGCAGATCCCATGGGTGCAAAAATGCCAAGCACAACAGGAAATCATGTTGCAATCACGCTCGACCTGCTCGCCAAGATACCAAAATACAGTGTCATCCTCCATAAACCCTAGGACAAACTCAAGCAAAGACATGGCAAAGTCTTGGAACACAATACATGACATATAGCGTGTCATGCCAGATTGCTCCGACTTCCAAGCACTATCATAATAGGTGGTATTATTGGATAAAGTGTTCATTCGTCCTGGGCGAGTACTTAAAAGTGCTTCGTGTAATTATAATACGATAATGATGTATATTTATTTATAATTTGAATAGTTCATGCAGCTCTATTCAGTCCACATTATGCACAGAATGTTATGTGAAAGTTACACAACACTCAGGAGACTGTCAGCATCTGTGCTGTGGCGGCTTCCAGAAGGGGTAGTTTAGCATTTGGTTGGGGTTGTTAAGGGGTTGGTGCGGTGCAGGAACGAATTGGAATTCATTGCAGTTACTAAATGTAGTCATTCAGTACAAGGCAACTTAAGACCCACATGTAGGCCGTACCTTTGACCCCTGGACTTCCATTCATCGCCTTCCTTCTTACTCAGGTTACTGGCGGCAACCATTATTGCACCATGCTTGCTGCTCACCCGTTGGCTACCCACGTACCATGTGCCGCGCTTGGCGGTTCATATGCCCTCTCCCAGTGAAAAGAGAAAGAAAGTTCCCTTTGACCCCCATTCATCCTTCCTTGGGAACCTGGCAGTGGCCACTAACACACCACGCTTGCTGATCACCAATAGGAATCCCGTGGACAATGTGGCCCAGCCTGCTGCAGTGTGACTGGGCCTCAAGGACACAGCTTGTCAGGCCATCCCTTTAAAACTGGACTTGGGTGTGGTAGAGAGCACGCAACTAAAACGGCTTCAGATTGAGCTTCAGCCATGACAGGGGGAAGAGTGCACTCAGGTATTGCTGCCCATTAGCCCCCAAAAAGGAGAGATTCCTTTAAATATACCACTCCCCACGAGTGGGCTGAATTGGGAAGTGGTACGCCGCTTCTATGGGACGCATTGGAGTCCTGTTCGCTAACCGGGAGGAGCAGCGATTTTGGTTCGCATTGATTCGGTGCCGGGAGCTGAGAGTGTGCCCGGCTTGGTGCAGTTTTCGTCAGGGCTGGCAGTTATCAGAGCAGTGAGTGGTGGAGGACACGCAGGAATCGTGGCTAGAGTGATGGGTTTGGTGCCACAAAGGGGACAGAGGGTGCCCCGTGCACTTGAGCGGAGCGAGCTGGGAACATATGGGCCAAGCCGTCTGGGCACGCAGCCTTGCTCCTGAACTGCTGTACTGGAGCGGATATTTCAGCACCAGCTTTCTGATCGACAGATCAAGCTGCATCTGGTCTCTGCTGTGCGGATCGGGTCAGCCCCATTTTTTTCTGCTTGGATGAGAATCTGAGGAGCCGCTTTGGGGGTGCTAGCCAATTGGCTGTAGGAGTGGAGGAGAGGTTCAAGTAGGCTCTGGGTGGGGCCTCTAATTGCCCTTGTACAGTTCCAACAATGGATCAATTGGACTAGCTCTAAACAGCTCTAAACATGGACATGGCCCTAGAGACCCCAAATTGTCTTAGTCAGGATGCTTTGGGCAACAACCTTGTATCTCAGAAGAAATACAATACTTCAGCAGTTTTATACAGTTCTTTCTTCAGCAATGAAAATGTGTCAGGGTAATTGGTTAACACCTCTTCACAGCACTTCATCAACCTCTACATGGTTTACCCCCATGCCAGGTCTAGCACTTCAATCACACCTGGTTTAGTCCAATGAAAGGCCTACGACTTCAATCACACCTGGTTTACTCCAATGAAAGGCCTACGACTTCAATCACACCTGGTTTACTCCCATATCAGGCCTACTACTTCAAAGGTCGCTGTTCAGGTTTATTTTTACCCTGCCCGAACAGTAATGTACAAACAACAAGGGCCTCCCTGGTTAAGAACAGCTTACAACAGCTTTGCAGTGCTCATTACTTTCCAACATCCGACTTTAAGCAGTTCTTCAGGGAAGGCACGATTCACATTGCTGCTCTTTAGTATTCATTTGTACTTTCCAAAACCTTTGAAAGTTATGCTCCTCTCCTTCTGGACAACCTTTTCCAGAAGGGCAGCATTCTTGCCACACCTGTTTCCCCACTGCTTTATTAACCAAACCTTGAACAGAATATGGTTTTATTCTGCTTCTTCCTTGACTTTGGCAATGTGGCTTATACCAGCTTTTGTTATGTATGTCTTCAAATATGGGCAATATGCCTTAAACCCACACGCTAAAGACACAGTCATTTGGTTTGGCAGTATGCTGTTTTCTCTGGTTTCTGATAGTACGGTATTCAAAATTGCCTTCAGTGTCAATTTCACATATACACAAGCATTTGTTTTCTAATCTGAAAACACCTGTATCGAGCATGCAAGCAGTCATGGAGCACTCCGGTGTCACTATCAGTTGGTGGACTCACTGGGTAAAGCGTGCTCGTCTGATTCCTTCGCTGCTCACAGGTACTTCGCTTCAGAGGTTCCTTGCAACACGGCAACCTGCTGATTTTGGTCTGCCTCCGCCCGTGCCACTTGTACCTGGAGCTTTCCTTGCTACGGAGGCTCTCTGGTGCTTGCCTGCCACCGGAGAGAGCCTTTGGGGGGAGAACGTTTTCCACACTTTTGCTTCATACTGCGCAGCCTCTGGAAAACCGGTCTTCAGAGGGCAAGCTTCCCTCTCTCATGCTTCCTGCTGCACAACCTCAGCGTTTAAGGCTTCTAGATGAAAGACCCTCAGGACTGGCTATTGCTCTCTGCTCAACAGTGGTCCCGGCTTCTTCTCTCTCCTCCAGTTTCTGCTGCTCACACTGCTCCCCCTGCTCACTAATGGCCTGCATATGAGGGGGCCTTTTATACCTTAGAGTCTCACTCAGGTGTGCGTCATTCCCATTAATATGCTGCACTTTGCAGTTTTGTTCCGCTTCAGCCCTCTTCTTCGTCCCAGTACTTCAGGGATTATGGGATTGAAGTCCCTATTGCAAACATTAGTTTTCCTAACTTCTTCTGTTTTGCAATAGGCAACCCTGGGGTTGAGGTATCAGGGGATGTTGAACAAGGGGTTTTCACATTTCAGCTGACCTGCTACCCCCCGCCATGTGATACTCCCTCAGAACACCACTGCCAGGGACGGGATCAGAAAACGTCTGCCTTTCCCTGGCCACATGAGAAGGGTACCAGACCAGGATTTCTGGGGCAATCATCACTGATTCATCACATACCCTTCCCCTAATGTCACTGTTTTTTTCAGCATCTATTGTGATTTAAGTTTATCAGTAAGAGGGGCAGAAAAGGAAGAGAAATGTGTAATGAATCTATGATAGTAACCAACAAGGCCCATAGTTCCTTTCAGTCTGAGATTGAATTAGTCAGTTCCCTACACAGAAAGCCAAATATGTTATGGCAGATCTAGCCAGATGACTTTTCCTTGGTTTTTGCCATGGGTCCAGCTTTCCTTAATGCCCAGATGACTTGATATAAATGTGACTTATGTTCAGGCCAGGTTTTACCAAAGATAATAATGTCATCAATATAAGGCATACATAATGATGAAAGATGTCTTAAAGCCTGGTCCATTCGTCTCCGAAAAGTAGCAGGTGCCCCATGAAACCCAAAAGTTAGCTCTGTGAATTGGAATAATCCAAGGGGTGTGGAAAACGCAGTCTTGGGCTTGTCCCCTGGATTGACTGGTACTTGCTAATATCCTTTAGTTAGGCCAATGGATGAAAGGTATACAGTATTCCCCATGCTGTCAATCAAATCATATATGCTAGGCATGGGGTAGCTGTCAAACTGTAATACTTCCTTAACCCTTATAAAATAGAAGCAGAACCTCCTGGAATTATCTGGTTTTAAAACAAATCCAATAGGAGAAGACCATGGACTTTGTGATGGTTCAATAATGTGTGCTTTTAACATAGCCTCTATTTATTTTTAGATCATTTGCTTTCTGCTCGCAGGGATTCAATAGGGTGTCTGGTGAACTACTTGTCCAGAGGGAGTGTTTATGTAATGATATACTCCTTGTACTCTTACAGGTTCAGTTCTAAAAACATCAGGCAATTGCTGTAAAAAGGTCTAATAGATCTTGTTTATGATGCTGAAATAAGTAAGTGGAGATTAACTGATTAGCATCACTCTCTTCAGATAATAAGCTTGGTAAAATGACTTAAGTATCTTTCAATGTGTCTTCCTTCCATTCTTCAAGTAGGTTGATGTGGTATATATGAGTTTACATTTTTCATTTGGGCTGAGAGACTTTATAATTATAAGGTCCCATTTGTTCTAAGATTTCATATGAACATGCCATTCAGAAAGCATCTTATTTTCAGATGATGGTAGTAGAACCAATACTTTTGGTCCTACTAAAACGAATGTCATTACTGCCTTCCTATTATAACATTCTTTCTGATGTTCCTGAGCCGGGCCATATTAGTATTTACTATATTCCTGATTGCAGTCATATGATCTTTTAGTTTTTGGGCTGTTAGGATAATGGAATAGTAGCCCTCTCCCTTTCTTCCCAGGTCTCATGTAACACGTCCAACACATCTCTGGGTTCTCTTCCATACACTGGCTCAAAGGTAGAAACTCCTGTAGATGACTGAAGAGTTTTTAGAATAGCAAATAGGGTACATGGTATCATGTTATCCCAATTATTTCTGTCTGCCTTTACTAATTTCTTTAAGATGTGTTTCAGAGTTTGGTTAACTCGTTCAACTAATCCATTGGTTTTGGAATGGTAAATAGAGGTTCACAGAGTTTTTATCTGAAGAATATCTTTTACCTTGGTCATGACTTTACTCATAAAAGTAGATCCTTGATCAGTCAGAATGTCTTTTGGGTATCCCGTTCGAGAAAGAATTGAAGTCAATGTTTCAAGATCTGTTGTGAAGTATTATTCCATAGGGGAAAGGTTTCGGGGTAATGGGTTGCATAGTCTAAAATGACCAATATATATTTATTACCTAGCTTTGATGTTTCTAAAGAACACACTATGTCCATCCCAATTCTAGAAAAGGGAACATCAATAATAGGTAAAGGTTGTAAAGGAGCAGGAGGGGGTATTTCAGTGCTAGTTTTCTGACACAAGGGACATGTTTTTACAAAATTCTTTATATCGGCATGCATTCTCCCTCCGGGAGCCCTTCTCCCTTCCACCAAGCAACCAGGAGCCACGTCACTGCAGAATTCACCCAGCAGACCCCATCCACTCTGCACGTCTTCATTGTGCTGCAGGTGAGCATGAAATGTGTGCTCTGTATGCCTGCATAAGCACTATTGCTAGACCTGACTTAGAGGCAAGGCGGGTGTAAGTAGCCTTGGGAGGACTAAGAATTAAATATGTGGGGATCAAGGCCCTATCTCCTGGGTGAATTCCCTCCCCTCTACTACATTATAAATCAAAACCTATTGATTGCTCAGTAGCTTTAGTGGGAGTGGAGGCTCTTTTGCTAAGTTTCTCTAATTTAAGGGTTCCCCAATTTGTGTCAATGGATTCTGATCCCACATCTGACACCATATGTGAGGGGTCAGAAATGTGAGGCGGACAACGTTTTGAAGGTTTTTCAAAAGATGCCATTTTATTAAATCAAAAAAGTAGGATAAAGGCCTGACTATCCCTGCCCTGATGAGGATTTACCTGCCTTAAATAAATGAAAGGAAACACTTTAGCAAAGGATCCTGGTCCCTCACACTTATACATACAGTAACTGAACAAGGTAATGCATGGCAGTTAAAGGCAACTTAATTATTACAGTTAAATTCATAATATGAAAACAGTCTCTCCCAATAATCTGGGTGAATTCCCCTTCCCCAGATTCAAGCAGGACTCTGTTCCACAGTTCCAAAAAGAAATAAGGAAATCATGGTTTGTAACAAAGTTCTAACATGGTTCTTTGTGATCCAACTCGGCAACAAAAAGTTCCAACACTCTTTTGGTTCAACAACGGTTCTGCATCTTCCTCTTGCAATAGTAAGGGTCAAAGTAATCTTCTTCACATAAAAAAGAATATTTCCTTAGTTCATCAGTATTAGCATAACTTGTCTATGTCAGGATGCTTTTGGCAACAAGCTCGCATTTCTGAAGATATACAACACTTCTGCAGCAGTGCTATACCGTTCTTGCTTCAGCAATGAAAGTGTGTCAGGATAACACCACTTCACAGCACTTCATCAACTTCTATCTGGTTTACTTCTATGCCAGGCTTACCACGTCAATCACACCTGGTGTTCTCCCATGCAAGGCCTACTACTTCAATGGCAACTGGTTTACTCCCATGCCAGGCCTACTACTTCAATCGCAACTGGTTTACTCGCATGCTAGGTCTACTACTTCAAAGGTCGTTGTTCGAGTATACACTTCCCTGCCTGAAGAGTAATTCAAAAACAAGTGCCTCTGTGGTTAAGATCAGCTTACAACAGCTTTGCAGTGTTCATTACTTTCCAACATCAAGCTTTAAGCAATTGTTCAGGGAAGGCAAGATTCACATTTGTGTTCTTTAGTATTCTTTTGTACTTTCCAAAACCTCTGCAAGTTGTGCTCCTCTCCGTCTGAACAACCTTTTCTAGAAGGGCAGCCTTCTTGCCACTCTTGTTTCCCCACTGCTTTATTAAGCAAACACTGAAAAAGGATATGGTTTTATTTTGCCTCTTCCTTGGCTTTGGCAATGTGGGTTAATACCAGCTTTTGTCATGTACTTCTTCAAATATGGTGAATAAGCCTTACAACCTTTGGAACTTTCATTTGTCCCCTCCTGACTTTGGCTATATCTGTGGGTTGTTAGTTGCATTGCTTTTATTTTCTTTTGGCTTGGGTAATGGTTATCTGCATTAGGTTCTAGAATGAGCCCCATCTTGCTGATGGTTTCAAAATAAACTTGCATACTTAAAGACGCAGGGCCTCATCACGAGTTTGGCGGTAGCCCTTAAATGTGGCAGTAACAATGTTACCGCTGCATTTAAGGGTCTGACAAAATATGAGTCTGGTAGTACTTACCCCCAGCTCCAAGCTGGAGGTAAATGCGCTGACTGAAAGTCCATTTTGGGGCGCAATTAGCGGAGTGCTATTAGCGCGCGCTAATTAAGCTGAAAATTCCCCATTGGGTCCAATGGGCCAAGTGGGGAATGGGGAATTCCGGTTACCGCCAACCCGTGATCTGGCGATAATACCGCCGACAGGTTGGGTGGTAATGCAAATAAAGCTGGGTGGTATCCCGTTTGGGATACCACCCAACTCATGATGACGCCCACAGTCATTTGGTTTGGCATAACACTGTTTTCTCTGGTTTCTGATAGTTTGGTTTTCAAAATTGCTTTCATTGTTAATTTCAAACATACGTGATCGTTATCTAATCTGAAAACATCTGTATCGAACACCCATGTGGTCACAGAGTGCACAGGTGTCACTCTCAGTTGGTGAACTCACCGGCTTAGGTGTGCGTGTGACACCTCTGATTCCCTCACTGCTCACAGGTACTTTGCTTCAGCTGCTCCTTGAAAACAGGCAACTTGCAGATTTTGGTCTGACTCTTCCCGTGAAATTTGTGCACAGAGCTTTCCTTGCTCCGGAGGCTCTCTGACGCTCACCTGACACTGGAGAAAGCCTTATGGGGAAGAAAGCTTTCGACACTTTCGCTTCCCGCTGTGCAGCCTCTGCAATTAATGCTTCTGGAGGCAAAGACCCTCTCAGACCGGCTACTGTTCTCTGCTCAACAGTTATCCCAGTGACAGTAAGGCAGGTGGGAGCCAGGCCAAGAAGAGGAGAGAAAACACATCCCGTGGTTGTGATAAATGGTGTTGGGGTGTCAATGTTGATGAACACAGGCTCTGACTATACCATTTTGGAAAGCGGAGTATGTGAAGAACATTTTAAGTGCACCAAACTCAAGCAGCCTACTGTAAGAGCTAATGCCTATGGGGGCTCTCAAATTGAAATAACTGGAGTATTTGAGGCAATATTGGAGTTCAAGGGAAAGGTACATCACAAATACATCACTGGTAACACAGATACAAAGCACATCCTCATCTTGCCAGCAGTCTTCTCAAAAGCTCCCAAAACAGGCCAGGCAGCGAGATTCTTAGCATCAACAGGCCTTGAACGATGTGTCTATCTCCCAGTGAAGCTTTCTGCCTTTCTTCCTCATTTGGCTCTCTTCAATTTAAGCCATTCGCAAAAGTGTGCTGGCATTTTCCAGAACATTCTGGCTTTTTCTAAGTCTCTACCTGTTGCCAGTTTCCATGGGCCCTCGGGCGGTGTGATCCATGGTAACCTCAAGCGGCAAAGCATTTCCCTTTCTCAAGAAAGCAGTCAAAACAGCTACATAGCTTTTCTTCGGCTTTAGCAAATTCCACAACAATGTTATAAAGTACCAGCCGGCACCTGGCTCATTCTAACTGCTTATGCGCATATCTTCTTTCCGAGGTGTCCTTGGAGCAATGCAGAATAACATAAGCAATATACAGCACTGGAAACATGTTTACCAGCGAAGTAATATGAAAAGAGTTTGCATCAAGTGCAGCTTCCACTGAGGCCTGGAGCAAATGTCCATTATGATTCTGGGTGCACCCAGAATGCACTTGCACTCAGGCGCCATGTCTCAGTCAAAAGCATTACACCAGGTGAGGTTTCATCTAGATTGTAGGGATCTTACGACATTTGTAATGCCAGAAGGGACCTATCGATGTAGAAGGATGCTGTTGGATTGGTGTCTGCAGCAGCGTTTTTCCGGAGGATATTGCATCAGTTGCTGATGGGAATGGAAGGCATAACATACTTCCAAGATGACATTTTGGTTATGGGAAAGGATGGTCAGTAAGTGTTCGATATTTATTATTTATTCATTTATATATTTATATAGCGCTGGAGCGCACAGGCATCAGAGCGCTACAAACAAAACATAACCACAAACAAAAATGGGATCATGATAAAAGTATTCTAAACAAGAAATAAAAACCTAAATCTAATTACCTATAAGATTTAGGTTCGAGGAGCTTCTGGACAAATATCGACAGATACTGAGAGAAAGAATGGTAAATTGCTAGTCCCACATCCTACGAACACTGTCTTTATTTTCTTGGGTGCACTAGTCATTTATCTTGAGTCTACACAAGATCTTCAGGTCAGAGCGTCTGACCACTCATGGCTAAGTTCTTTGCAGAAGCTATGCCATTACTTTGTTCTGCAGGGCTACTCTTGGTTTATTGCTGCAAGGCTTCTCGATATGTGTAATAATACAATTCCCCTGGTCCATTGCAACACATTCCTAGTGGTATTCTCTATGGGCACCGGCTTGAAAGATTTTCTGATTCACAGTTTTCTGGGCATAGCCTGGAGTATATGTATTTTCGTCGGGTTTTGGACCCATTTGATGTTGGGTATATCTTTAATTCCAACATCCAAACATGGGGCGTTAGGCACTAGCATTCGCTTGCTTACTTCAGAGGGTAAAACAGGTGACATGGCAATAGGAGGAGACACTGTATCAGTGACCATATTATCAGGGTCATTTAGTATAGATTGTGAATACAGGTTATTCCTAGTTGACCATCTGTCTGGCAGCAACTATCCACTTCATTCATATGTCAAGGTTCCCCAAACAGCAGTAGAAAATCTGTTTGACGAGATGAATCCATTTTGAATCCTTATCTGGGCAGACTCGACACCCGACCCACCTAGAAGAATCTGGAGGCACAACGCATGTGCCTCCTGTGGCGAATAGTTGGAGCATAGGCAGTTGCTGCTGCCAAATGTTTTCATCACAGCCGCAAGAACCGACAGAAGAAGCCAAGTACCTTAGCGGGCACCCTAAGAACAAAGCACCACCAATTGCAGCAGACTAAGTATAATACACCTCTCCACTGGCTTCAGGCATGGTTATGCACACACATTAGTATACAGCAAGGACTACGATAAAATGTGGTCATGCTGTTCAGATACATTCTCCACCTACTCACGACAGATTATGCCTCAACACCTCTGAAAGCAGAGTGCAGCGCAGACCTATGACAAATTCGGGCATGCTAAACACATTGCATTGCATGACCACATGGGTTGCTTCTCCACTGGAACCTGGCCAGCCCTTCTAAGCCTGTTTTGGCCAAATGCACACAGGCATCCTAATCATACTCCATGTCCCCCAACACTCTGGGCTTCGGTCCTCCAAGGGCGTTCCACGCAACAGCGCATTGAGAATACAATTATGGTAGATTGGTGCTATACAAATGACAAGTAGCATACAATACGATACAATACAATATGAGGGAACATGACCAGAGGCTTTGCAGGGTGCTTGTGTTGTTGATAGAGGCTGGAATGACACTGCAGTGGGAGAAGTGAAAGTTTAGAAAGAGCTTGACTGAATATTTGGGACACAAACTTAGCAAGAAAGGGCTAGAACCGAGAGAGGAGTTAGTAAAAGCATTTGTGGATGTGGAAGCACCATCTAACAGACAGGTCATGTCTGTCTTGGGGCTGGTTGAATACTGTGCCATGTTCGTGGCACATTGTGTGGGTAAATGTGCTACTATTCAGGGTTTCTGCAGAAAGGGCTCTCCACTTGTCTGGTGTGAGAAGTGTCAGGGAGAATTTCAAGATGTAAAAAGAGCAATTGCCTGTGTGCCAGTGTTGGTGAACTTTGATACAGAGTGCGACACAATTGTTATGACTGATGCCTGTGATAAGGGTCCAGGTGCAGTGCTTATGCAACTGCATGCAGGTGTGGAAAGATTTGTGTTTGCGTCCAGAGCTCTGAGGGGAGCAGAAAGAACATACTCTGCAATTGAAACAGAGGCATTGAGCGCAAGATGGGCCATTAAGAAAAGTAAAATATTCCTTTGGGAAGGACGTTTGTTGTGTGTACTGACCAGGAGGACAGTTACATGGGTGACGTCCTTACAAGGGCATGGACTTGTGGTGGAACATGTATCTGGAAAAGACAACATGGTTGCAGACTACCTTTCGAGAGTTACTCAGGTGGATGATAAGAATGAGAACCTAGAGGTGTCTCGGGCCTGGTCCTGGACTAGTTTGGGTCATTCCTTTCTGGCCGTTCTCAGTCTCTTTCTCGCTCCCCTTTTTTCTCTGCTGCTAGACCCCTCAAGTGTGGTGTACCCCAAGGCTCTGCTCTTTCCTCTCTTCTCTTCCATATGTATATTCAGCCACTTGTTAAACTGATTCACTCTTTTGGGTTTCAGTGTTTGCTGCTTCATGATATGATATGATCGTTTATTTATATAGCGCCTATACATAATGTGTTTCAAAGCGCTTCAAGGCAAGGGAGGGAACAAGGGAAAATAGAATGACATTCTTACAGGCAATGAACAGTAAGGTTGTGAAATTAACTATCAGCCTGACGACAATTCAGATAGTGCAAGCGCTAAGACATGGATAAGGAAGGCAGGGGGAGAGTGTGAAGGAAATGGACACAGACAGGCAACTACCATACTAGGCCTGATGATATTTCTGGTAGAGCCGGAGAAAAACAAACAGTGAGGGAGAGGGGCGCAGAAAGGGATGGGAGGAACAAAACAAGCGACTATCGTGCTAGTCCTGATGACATTTCAGATAGTGCTGGGGGATGGGGGAAAGTAAGAGGAGGGAGGAGGAGACAGCTATCATACTATGTCCAGGGACAATTCTGATAGAGTAAGTGCATAGAATAAAGTAAGGGGAGGAGGGGAGGAGATAGGAAAAGGGGGAAAGGGAGAGGAGGCGAGAACAGAGTAAGCAGTCAAAAAGAGTGGAGAAGCAAGAGGGGAGAGTGAATACAATTGCAGAAGTCAGTAGTAACACATAATGTTGCAAGCCAGGATACAAGATGAAGATGGGAACAGCATGATTCAGGGCCACCATGAGTACAAGATGCAAAGGAAGTACAGCATGAGAGTTGAGAAACAGTGACACACTGTGAATCAGTGAAGTCCATAAAAGTCAAATCCAGCATTAGCCACAAGATGCTGATGGTGGAAACAGAATGTTTCAGGACAGTCTCCTGCAGAAGTAGGCTGGTGGTGGGGGGGAGCATGGTAGAAGAATAAAGCCAAACAGACAACACCTGTGTGCGAGAAGGGTTGGGGGCACAAAGGAACTTCACATGGACCAGAGGGTGTGGGGATGACCTGTGGTGTAATATTGGATATATGATATGATATGGCATATATAACGCGCCTATGCACAAGTGCTTCAAGGTGCGACAAGGCAAGGGGGGAATCAGAGGGAGGAAGGACAACGATCCTACTAGGCCACGTGTCATTCAGATCGCACAAGTGCATGGGAAGAGGGCAGGGACAGTGCAGTACAAGATCATAACAATAAGTAACGACCAACATGTGGAAAGTGCATGGGTAAGTGCGGACATCAGGTGTCAGGAGATGGTAAGGGGACTTTGGGGATGCAGAAACAGTCCCCAAGTGCGGTGGTTGCCAGGTGGGCAGTGCAGGTGTGAGACACTGGTGGGGTAGGAACCTGGGCTCGAGATCAGAGGGTCTCCAGTTAGCCAGTGCAGCAAAGAGAAAGGTTTTGAGGGCTTCCGGACCCGGAGATGGTTCTCCTCAAGTGTAAGGGAGGCAGGGAGGCTGCTCCAGAGGCAGGCACCAGCGGAAGAAAGAGATCTACCACCAACTCGTTGCTTGGAGAAGCAACTGACCTCGAGGGAGTTGGAGGCGGATGAGCGAAGAGCTTGAGAAGGAAGATATTTAGGAAGAGAGAGTTGAAGTTATTGAGGCCCCAGGCCCCAAAAGGCCTTGTGGACGATGCAGAGGGTTTTGAACTTAATCCTCGCAGCCACTGGGAGCCAGTGCAGAGATTTCATTCCTGGAGAGATACGATCCCTGGGCCTGAGGCCAAGGACAAGTCTCGCAGTCCTGTTCTGGATAAGTTGCAGAGGGCGGAGATTAGAAGCAGGCAGATTTAGAAAGAAGCAGTTGCAATAGTCCAGCCTAGAGAGAACCAGATGTCTGGAGACAGTGAGCTTCTGGGGGAAGGAGAGGAAAGGAAGAATACCTTTGAGGAGGTGCATCTGGTAGTGTGACTTCTTAGAGACGTCAGAGATGTGAGGAGAGAAGCAGAGTGTGGAGTTGAAGATTACCCCCGAGGTTTTTAGCCTTGCAGGTGGGAGCAGGAAGAGGGCCAAGAGAGGCCGGCCAGAGACCTACAGGGAAGTAGGGAGTGGGTGTACCGATGAGGTGAATCTCAGTCTTACTGGCATTAAGGCAGAGGTCATTGGCGGCACACCGCTCCTGGATAGCAGACAGTCAGAGATGAGGGAAGGAGAGGAGGAGGCGGAGGGTAGCCTGAAAATGAGCTGGGTGTCATCTGCATAGCACTGAAAGTTGGGACAGAGAGTGGCGATGCAGTCGGCAAGAGGTGCCAGGTATTGGTTGAACAGCCAGGGGAGTTGGGAAGACTCCAGTGGCGAAGGAGTGATTGCAGAAATCAGCCAGGGCAGGAGCCAGGGGGTCCTTGACAGTTTTGGAGGAACAGGGATGAACCTGTTCTGACAAGACTTTCATAGATTGGACTTGTCTAGAAACCTTGTCAGCGGAGAACAGGGGAAAGGCAGAGAAGGAGGGAAGAGAGGTGGCTGCAGAAGGGCCAGAGGAAAATCAGGGATTAGGGGGTGGGAGGGGATAGGAAGAGAGTGAGGACAGGATATCCTGAGTTCTAGAGATGAAGTGAGAAGCCAGTGCCATGCAGAGGGCCTGGGAAGGGACAGAAGGGCGAACTAGGAGGGATTGGAAAGGCAGATCAGAAAAGATTGTATTGGGTGGAGTGAAAGAAATGCGATAGCAAACTTGGTTAGAGAATTGACAAGTTTCCCAGTCTATGCTTCAAAGTCATCCATTTATTCCGCAGCAAGGGAGCGATGTCTTATTTCAGCTGTTCACAGACTAGACCACAGAAATTGGGGAAGATTACTCTGCGGACATACCGCAATTCAACTCCATTATTTGATTTTGTCCATTCATTTATTTGAGGAATTCTAGCATCTTGTTTATCCTGGGTCTTGGTTTGGCTGGAAAAAGGATTTTTGGGCATTTGTGATAGCGACATGTCCTTGTTCGTGGATGAAAGAATGATATTGTGTATTACTGTTCTGAGACATCTCGTTTTTGCTTGATGCTCCTTGTGTTTTTTTCATTTGCAGTATGCCTTTCCTAATTTCAGGTTTTTGGGGCCATCATTTCAACTGTGCTGGCTGAGTTTAACCTAGTATGTGCTTGCTCCTCCTTTTTCCCTTATTCACTTAGCTGACAAGAGGGTTCATTCCAACAGTCTAAACCTTTCGTAGCCTAGAGAGAGAAAAAAGCTCTGGCTTGGAAAGTGGTCTACCTTTGTCTTAATTATATATTTTGTGTGTTCCAAATGTTCATTCTCATAAGATTCAGATGGTATGCTGATCACATAAGGTGGTCAGATAATTAGGCTTGCCCTGAGATTGCATGTTCAATGCAGGGCAGGTCAGGGCAGTATGCCAGTCTATTCATTACAAACCGCACATTCTCTTCAAGGTCTTACCTCATCTCTACCCTCTCCACTTCGTCCCTTGGTTGTGTCCTCGTTAACATCTGGATCCTTGGTTTAATTCAATTCACTTTTTCTCGCTCAACCAGCTTTTCTTTTCCAGAGATTGCAAATCCTCCAAAACTCAGTGGCCTGCCTGGCCATTGGGCCAGCCCGTTACGAGTCTGCCTCACCTATTTTGAACACGCTGCATTGGTTGCCTGTGGCCAAGTGGGCCAAGTTCAAGGCCCTCTGCATAGTCCATCTGGCTTTTTCTGGAACAGGGCCTGAATATTTGCAAGGCAATTTTGGTCAATATGTCCCTCTCTGACCTTTGCACTCTTCCACATCCTTGCTGATCGTTGGCCCCCGGTTTGAATATTCTCATGTGGGTGTTCATTCTTTTTTCTGTAGCTGTGGCTCACTTATGGAGCTCACCCCACTGTTCCTCCATGAAATTGTCAACTATCTTTCTGTTCACAACTTGAGCCTGTTTGCGGTCTCTTTGAGGGATCCTTGTACAGTTTCTACCTCTTAAGAGCCATGATGCCCTATATGGTGTAGGTGCTCTTTAAAAATGTAGGTAACATAACATAACATAACATAACATTGTGAGGTGGAGGATCAGGTGTTTGTGGTGCACAAAGCTACTGTTGGCACAAAACAGTGGCTGGATGGCACTGCCGAGGACAGTAAACTCAGGTTTGTCAAGGAACATGCGGAAACAGGTTGGAGGAATTGGACAGAATCGGAGGGATAAGGAGGATTTCACAAGGTGAGGGATGAACTGAGCGTAGAAGGGGCACTGTTGTGCAAAGTTGGCCGTGTTGTTCCACCTGTTGGGGTGAGGAACAGACTCGTAGAGGGAGGTCATGAAGGCCATTTGGGAATAACTAAGGCGACAGGGATACTTAGAGTGGATTATTGGTGGTTCAGGCTGGATGCACAGGTCGAGAAAATGGTAAAAGAATGTGCACTTTGAGTGTAGGCTGATAAAATGCTGAGGAGCTGTGTTCAGCCGCTTAGGCCATTGGAATGGCCCACCATGCCATGGGAACATGTTGCTTTAGACATGTTGGGGCCCTTTAATGGTGAAAGGGAAGGACAGAATATGTTATTGTATTGATGGACCTATACTCCAAGGGTAGAGGTGAAAGTAGTTCTTGAGGCAGCCACAAAAGCAATTATACGGTTCCTGGATGGTGTGTTCCATAGGAAGGGATACCCAAGGAAATTGTTAACTGATAACAGGGTGCAATTCACTTCGATGATGATGGAGACATTTTTAGAAGCGGTTGGTATAGCGAACCACGAGACATTGCTGTACCATCCTAACACTAATAAGGCAGTGGAAAGGTTTAACCACACACTGATGCAAGGTATCAGGATGGCCTTGGGGGTAGGAGTAAAGTGGGAGGAATTGGTAAAAAAGAGAGTATCTGCTAACAGTCTAGCACCACGTCCTATCACTGGCCTGATGCCATTCGAGGTACTGAGAAGGAGGAAATCATTGTGAGGAGTCAGAAATGTGAGACAGACAAGAAGATAGAGTTTTCTCACAAGTAGCCATTTTATTAAATAATAAGGATGAGATAAACACCTCGCTCCATACCTGTCAAACTAAGACTAAAGGAAAACGCTCTAATATCAAAAGGTATCTGTCTCTCACACTTGTACATACAAGGAAATTATGCAGGTATCATATGGCCATTCAAACAATAAAATAACAGTTATATTCTAAGATAAATTTTGTAACCATGGTCTGATCCCCTTGCCCAGAAGTAATTCAGGGTTTTCTATACCAAAGTTCAAATCAAGAAAGTCCTTTTCAATAGCCAAGTTCTGCTCCAAATTTAACACAAATGTTCTTTTCACTCCAAAAGTCTTTCACTTGCCACTTGGATTGTCTTATTGCTAAACATGAATTATCACTCTTAAAAATGATTGTCAAAGTTTCAACAAGCTCTGGCTTGCTAAACCAAAAAAGACTTTGTCTTCCCACTTCCAGTCAGTATTCAATGTAACTTCTCTTCTTTGAAAAACAACCACTTTTACATTTCTTCTTCATAAACAATAGCGTTTTGTCAGGATGATTTTAGCACAGTTCATCATAACAGATTATTGGCCATGCCACATTCCTTCCACCACAAACTTTAACCACACTGCAGCACTTTAATGATCTTCTTCCTGGTCCATTCACCTGCCAAGACTAACCACTAAAAGTCCCTTTCCTGCGGTACTCGCATGCCAGGATAAAACTCCTACCACTAATATAAGTACCCTGTGGTGTGGCTTGCTTCAAACTTTAGAAAAGTCTTTGACTTTCAACAACAGCATTGGGGTTCACAACCTCTTCCATAAGGGTACAATGCACATTGATGATGTTTGTTCCACTGATTTGTTTGACACATGCAATGCAGCTTATATTCCTCTCCCCCTGATGATTTTTTCAAGGAGGTCTTTCCTGCCACCCTTTGATTCCTACTACAACATAATGTATCTGTTGGTAATGTTTCTTTCTAAAATGTCCCTTTCGAGGAAAGTTGTTTCCCCTTTTGTTTATAATTGCCTTTCTTTGGCTTAGGTAATGCTAGGTATCGTTTTCCCTTTTGGGTAATCTCCCTTTGTGTAGATTGCGTTCGGTTCATTTGAATATTTTCCCTGCTTTACTTTGGCAATGTGTGTTACAATGTTTCTCCACTCTGTCTCTCTCAATAATCGCATTACACCAACAATGTGTTAATTCATTAGTCCAGTATTCAAACAGGTTACTTTGTGTCAGTGGTCTATTGTGGAGCGCCCCGGGGTTACCTATCAAAAATTAGGAAAGTGCTTGATGATGCTGTGGTGATGGAGGATGGAAGGATGTTGGATAAATCGAGAGTTGCAAAATGACTGCAATGAGGACTTTGATCTCCCATAGAGCAGTGAGATTAAGACCAATTAAATATTGCTGTGCCTAATCTGTTGTTTGAGGGGGGAACTGAAAGTCTGTGCCCTTTCTCCAAATAGCAGGAGCTGGATCCGTCTCCTTCATTGAAACCAACTCCATAATGCAGGAGCAAGAGAAAGGCTTCCAAGGGATGCTCCCTCTACTGCTACCTGGATATACGAGGTTACCTACCTGAAGACTTTTTCAGAGTGAGACGGTCTGGGCCTTGTTAGTTTTGGCAGCACAAGCATTACCATACGTCCAGAACTCCTATTCTCACACAGTTCCAAGGCAGAGACCAAAATGGCTACCTGGTGAGGGACACAATCTGGAACACCAAAGACCTGGTGATCCACAACTTACATGAGGATCTGGTGTTGGGGAACAGGTTTCCCAGATTCGGGTAATGGATTTAGTCTCAATGCCACAAAAAACAAAGCCTTAAAGGGGAAATTCTCTCAGGAATTTTATGGACCAAATTGATGGAGCATGTTTTTTTGAGCATACATCGATCGATCCAAAAAATAATTCCATTGCATCTTACCTTCAATTTTCTCACATTAAAACATGCGAAACTCATGGGCTGGTAACCACCATCTTGTGCTAATCTTATCTGTTGATCCATTACCCTAGGTCTAAGGGCCCCTGTGGCAGTAAATCAGATCACCCGCCCCTCATACCGACATCCCTAGTCAAAAATGATATGATCCACCTATTCTCATGCTGTTTGTGTACAGCATACCCAAGCAACCTGTCATCACCTATGTCATAATGTTACATAACACAAATCCAGAAAGATCTACACACACATCCACACACAGCCTTGAAGTTCACTTTGTTTTTACAAAAAGAAGAAAACAACTTATACGTTTAAGCAACTACTAATAGTCAGGTATGTTACAAGTAGTTATATTTTTCACATGATTCTCAAAATTGAGGATTACATCTACAAACACATTAAAAACATTTGTGAATAAAAGTGATAACCAGAAAACATGGCATGCTTCACATTTTTTCCCAAACTGTCAACTTCCATCAAATCTTGCCTATTTCCTTGATTGATGTTAATCCCTGTATTTTCACTGTGAAGTCAACATTCCATGTGTTAAATCTAATGCACTTATGTTCCATCTCTGATGTTTGATCGATGCACATGGTGTTCCATTTGTGAGAACAAAGGACTCCTTTCACTTTGAAATGCACCACTTTGCGATCCATCCGCACGTATTCATACCGTAAGGCTGGCATGTTGCTCCATATCACTGCCACCAAAAATGGACAATGGTGCCTGCCGATCCTCCCAGAATATGGATTTTTCAGTTCTGTTATTGATGGTTACTGTCCGGTTTTGGATAAAAAACCCGGCCTCAGGAAGATTGCATCCATGACAAATGCACATCCCAATGACGTAGCTATGAAGATTTGGGAAGGCAAAAATATATTTCAATACCCATTTTCAAAAGTAATATACACAGTATATAAATGTACATGTATGATGTCTAGTCTTTGTGTCAACTTGAACATCAATGCGGCACATCATTAATCATCAAGCATACAGCACACATGCCAACATCAGTCACATAAATATTATGTAAACATTTCTTTATATTATTTGCTGATTTTTTATTCACTCTATGTAAAGTTGAAGAACCGTCTTGATCGACAGATCTCATGAATTGAAACTTCACTTTCTTATGTAAGGTTTAATTATAGTGATTCTTATCAATTATTTGTGGCTATTTTCCACCTTGTGTCCTTCAAATTGTTAGTACGAGGGATTCAAGGACAAATAACAAAGAGACCCTGTATTGTGTGTTCACATTCCAAAGGAACGTTTCGTTTTCGTGAACAAATGGCACAAAAATTTACAATATTATCTTCCACTTTCAATTGCAAGCTGTGCAATGAAAATAAGGAAATATGTCAACTCTTCCAAAGAACAAAATATTTACTTTGTTCTTTACCTTAAATATACCTCTTTGCAATGTAATCTTTTAAAATTTGTTTCATAATTTTAACATCCATGAATACATGGTGAAAAAGGAAGTGTTCATCTGTTCAGCAATTTATTCAATGCAAATACGTAATAACTTTTCTTCCAAATCAAATTTACTTTGGTGCAATCAATAACGACTAACTTATTTCAACACAATTCTGAAATTGTCCTACATGATAAACTACAATTCGATACATGGTTTCTTGTGAAATTCAGCAGGAACTGACCACAAACAAGTGTTTAGGTTATGTTGTGTTATTGTGATTTATTGTGAGCACAGCTTCCATTTTAATGGTCTCAAGGTGCCCTGTCCCACCCCACTTGGGGCTATTGCATCACCTGCAGCATGGAGTGATGTGGTATACAGACACCACACATTGCTGTGTGCTCAGGGCCACCACCAGGCACGTGCCCTTGGCATGTATGATAAGGTTTGTTATAGATGCCCCGAACGGAGGCCATCCTGCAGCAGTGGGGTTGGGGTGCTGAACGATCTACCCCTACGGTTCCGATCAGACTAGATGGTGATTGCATTAATGTCAAAAGAGTTTTTACTACCAGGTGCCAGTCTTTCTTCAATGTAAAGTGAACCACCGCATCACAACAAAACCTAACCGTATCACACCTGGACACAGCCAACTCATCTCCACACTTTTCAAAAAACAGAATTTGATTACACACCATGAAAATACGCATTGCCACCTTGAACCCAATACAACCTAGAAACATTTCTAAAATTCTACCCATCAGTTAAATAATGTCACCTTTGTGACTTTTCCACCTGTTGCAACATTACTCCATCACATGATAAGTATGTGTTGTTTATAGTTACCTAGCTAGTCTCTACAAACCTTCTGCGCTGAGCAAAATTGCCCATACTAATTTTACAAATCCTCTCTTCACGTCTCCCATGAGTGAGTATGGTCCACAAACGTGGACGGATTTTCACCAAATTTGTGGCAGGAGCAGCGGCTTGGTCCCAAAAGTGTGCTTTTGTTAATTTGGTGTAAATCCATCCAGTAGTTTTTTTTTTTAAACAAACAAAATGTAAGGCAAAAAAATTAGTGATCATCTATGTCCGCTGCACGGGCACACTTCCCTGTTCGCTGCGGGGACAGGACACCGATTGGATAATCGGCTTGCGTCATGTCTGCGGACACGTGACGTGTTGTCTGATTGGCTGGGATGAGTCGTGAGGTGCGTAAAATTGTTTCGATGCGCCTGCCATATTGGATGCATGTACATGCGCTGGAAGTGAGCATAAATCCAATTTTGGGGAGTGTGTTGGTGTGTATGAGTGCTTGGAGAGGGTGGGGAGTAAGAGATGGGTCAAATGCTGTATTTACATAGGTGGGAGAAGGTTGCAATGTGTTCACGGTGTCCGCGGACATAATAAAAACTGAGCACACTACTGGCTATTTTTGTTTAGTATGATGTTGGTTTTGGGTCGTTAGAAGAGCATTGGGTGAAGAGGGTATGTATTGAAGAGTTTGTACGTTGGTTATAATTATTTTTTAGAATGTTAAGCGAAGTGGGTAGGTTTTGAGGTCGATCTATTATGTTTTTGAGTTGTGGTAATTTGGTAGGTGTTTGTTTCTATGGGTGTGTTATTCTGCGGTGGTTGTACCCAGGGCCTAGACTCTTGGGTGCATGGCCGAAGTGCCGTAGGCCTTCGGCCATGCACCCAAGACTCTAGGCCCTGGCTACAACCACCGCAGCATAACAGACCCATTTTGACTGTGGTATGTGGGCTGCTTAGGGGATATGTTTTCAAAAATGTGTGTACTGATTGGTAGTAGTGTAATAGTGTTTATAGGACCATGACATGATGTGTCTTAGTTTGTTAGTTGGATTGTGTCAGAATGTTGGTATTGAAGACTCTAAGCATTTTGGGATGTATTTATTGGTGAGGTATTCGTTTGCATGGCTGTGTTATGTTGTGGTGGTGGTGAGTTTAATTATTATATACTTAGTGTTTCTTTTGGTGAGGCTGTATGAAGAGTATTGGCCAGGCCATGCAGTCAAGATTGTGTGTTTGGCAAGAAGTTCTGCAACATAATATAGCCATGGAAGCAAACATTTTGGATTGTGGTGTATGGTGAGGTGTTTGCTTGAATGGGTGTGTTATGCTGTGGTGATTGTGAGTCCAATCATTATATACTTGACTTTTTGTGGTTGTATGCAGGTTTTTCATGCAAATTACCAAGAGGGGTCCTGGGAGTCTCTCTGCTAGACATTAGTCCTGGTTACGAGAGACTTACCCAGAGTCTTTACCTACTATCTTCCACAGAGAAGAAACATCCCAAACATAGCAGTCGTTGTCCTGCCCTGGGGCAGTCCAGCTCCAAAATGCTAGGGAATTCTCTTCTGAAGAAGAGTACCAATAGCAATCACAGGACACCCCTTGTTTTTTGCATATTTAAGTAACTTTGGGTCTCACCCTCAGTTACTAGGGGAATCCAGACGTGGACCCCTTGGTCACTATTCTTACAGATGGGCAGCTGGACCCTACTGATGAGGTCCAATAACACCGAAACACGTGTCTAGGGTTGCTGTTGGTACTCTTGTTGAGAGGAGAATTGCCTAGCATTTTGGTGCTGGACTGCCCCTAGGCAGGACAAATACTGATATGATTGGGATATTTCTCCTGTGTGAAAGGTACTGAGCTAAAGAATCTGGGTAAGGCTCTTGCAACCAGGTCTAATGTCTGGCAGAGAGACTCCCAGGAACCCCCTTGTTTTTTGCATATTTAAGTAACTTTGTGTCCTACCCTAAATTACTAGGGGAATCCAGACGTGGATCCCTTACTCACTATTCTTAGAGAGGCACATGTCCACCCTACTGATGAGGTCCAACCAGACCAAAACACGTATCTGGGGTTGCTGTTGGTACTGTTGTTCAGAGGGCAATTGACTAGCATTTTGGTACTGGACTGCCCCAGGGCAGGAGAAATACTGATATGATTGGGATATTTCTCCTCTGTAAAAGATAATGAGCTAAAGATTCTGGGTAAGGCTCTCGCACCCAGGACTAATGTCTGGCAGAGAGACTCCAAGGAACCCGCTTGTTTTTTGCAGTTTTTTCATAACATGGGTAGTTCGAACAGACATTTGTTTTCAATCACTGTGATAAAAGAAAAAAACACATGTTAGTGTAGGTAGTTGTCATGATTCCTGCCCCTCATGTCCCCATCCCTCCAAGATGTCAGGCTGGAGCCAGGCCACGATCACCTACCTGGCCCTCAAGGGCCTCTCCATCCCTCCAAAGACCCACTTGAAGTCAGACTTGGCGCTTGTGGCACCAGACTCACTCACTCCCATAGGATAACATTGGGGATTGGACTTGTAGTGCTTTGATGGGGACAAGATGGATGCCCCCACATATTTCGGTTCGCAGAACTGCATGTGCAGTCTAGTTTTTTGGGTGTGGTTCAGCCCAGAGACACCTGGGATACCTAGTGACTATTTAAGCCACGCCCAGGCTGAGAAACATGCTTTGTGTTTTCTGCACCTGCAGCGTGACACTCATCGTGTTCGGATCAGTCTCCAGTAGGCCTGCATCTTTCTTCTGTGCTCAGCTCCTGCAAGAACAAGAACACTGTTAGGAACAGCCTTACCTTGCGGTGCTTCTGCCCATCATTCATCGCTTCTTCTGTTCTGCGGGCATCTTCGGCGGTGCCATTCCCATCCCGGCACGCTGCTTCTTAAGGAAAAGGGAAAAGAACAGAAAAAAGACATTAGTAAGCATTTAGCAAATCTTCGCCTATATTTTAAAGACTGTACCAGCTTTAAACGCTTACCTGAATCCCAGCCGCTCTGGGGAAACTCTGTCTCCGGAACTTCTCATCCATCTGCAAGAGGGAAAAGACATTTCAGGTTAGCGTGGAAACATCTAGAGGCGCTGCATACCGCACTTACTCACCGCATTTCTTCTTCATACCCGGCATCCACACTGAAAACATCATGGCACCTGAAAGACACAGAAAAAGAACTCAGTTCAATACAAATATGAAAGGGTCGCATCGCGCATCGCGCTCTCACTCACCTTCAGTGCTACTCATCTCAGCAGCACCTCGACATCCCCAGACGCCGGCCATCATCTAATGAAGGAAAGGAACGAAGTTAGAGAACTGTTCAAAAGACTCATTATACTTACCTGTCGGACTCTTGCCAGTGAAGTAACTAGGCAGCAACGAGCCCGCATAAATCAACGCACCCCTGCGCTGAAAGCAGGATGGAGAGCACACTTTCCAAGAAAACAAGGTGAGCTGTGGATCAAAGGGAAGGGTTGGACCCCGGGAAAGAAGGGGTTCAAGCACACAGAGACAATAGGGAGTTAAATACCAATCCTGAGTTTCAGGCCCAATCTCCAGTCGAGTAGACTCCAGGGAAGGGTTCTAGGTCGTCTGACGTCAGAACAGGCTGAGTGGCGTCCCCGTGGATACCAGGTGAGCGTTACAGTAGTTCATAATGAGTATTGCATTGCATAGTAGATATTTCTGTATTTTGTAGACCCTCATATTTAGCGCTTTACAAGTACTATAGTTCAAACCAGTGTACTGTGCAATTTGCTCATGTTTGTTGATTAAATCATTGGGTGTGTGGGAAAGAAATCCATGCTGAATTAAAAAAAAAAAAACCTTTCTATGTTGTGGTACAATACATTTCTTTCATTGAGTTCAGTAGGAGGAATTGAATATGTGTATGGTTTTTGATTTGGAAGTGGTGGTAGCATTGTTGCAGTTAGATATCTGTTGGCATATTGTAACTGTTTATTTCTTGTTTCATTTTAATGGTATTCATTTATTTGTTTGGATGTTGCAGAATCTTGGGGAAGTTAGGCACCTGTTGGCGTTTTTTAACTGGTCATAGTTTTGAAGGTCAAGTTTGTTTAAGTTCATACACAGATTAGTTAGTAAATCTTGGTTTTAAGAATATTAAGTAAGCGTTTGCTGGTTTCCTTAACAAGTGATACTTTACCATGTGTGAATCCACTTAGCTTGCAGTTGTTTTTGGTACCATCTGCAGTATATCGTAAAAGTATTACTATTACATATTTACTATGTGCCTGTATTTGTATGGTGGCAAGATCCCCACACGGTTCACCACTCTAGTGACCCAAAGTGGGCTAGTACAAAGACATGTGTGCACATTATAGGCCTCAAACACATAACTGCGGTTATGGGTTCAGGGTACCGCGGCCTGTTCGGAGGGGGTTGCAGCAGGACTTCCTCGGACATTCTCGTACAAGCACATTTTGTCAGGGGTCGGGATTTGCTGCTTGCGAAAAATGTTTACGTGTTTTGCCGTGTGAACAGGAGATGGGCTGAGCTGATAGGTGGTGTGGGCTGGCTGTGCGAGTCGCTGGGAGAGTGTGAAGTTCTCCAGTGGGACATTATAAATAAGGCATTTGGAATAAACTAACTGTAACTGTTTTCATTTAAAAAAGTAAATCACTAGAAATTTTGCGCAGCATTGGTGGATGACAGCAAACAATTCATATCTTTAAAAAAATATTTCTAATGCCACTATGGTCTGAAGGGCTATTGGCTGCCATTCTGAGTGAGGGTCAGCGCCGTTGAAATGTTGTACCCGAGCTCAGCAAACCAAGCCATCATATGAAGTATAAAGTTCAATTGTTGTTTGACCTTGAAAAAAAGGAAGGATTCCAAAAGGAATGCTTGCAGGGAGGGATGTAACACTGTCAAATATGATAAGGTTCACCATTCCAAAACTGGACAAAGGAACATGTAATTTCATTTCATGAAAATTCGTTGACCTGAATGGAGTATCTGCGTTAGACCGAGAGAATTGAAATGCCAAATATTATGTACTTTTTACTTTCGAAGATTTTATAGAGCAACGTGTCAACTTACCATTCACCAGCCTTTATTGCTGGCTTACATTGTACGCTGTTGGTGTTTGTGTCATATTGGAACGACACGCAAATGTAACCTGTGTGTGTACTTGGCTTTGTCCCGGGCTCCTGGGCAGTGCAGCATCAAGATGCGTGTACTCCACTAGTGGGTTCCCACAGGTTCCACAAATGCATAATTCAACGCTAATATTTAATTAAAATTCCATCTATATGTTCTTTGTGACTTTAGCTTGCTCCCTGATTGTAGCCTCAGCATTCCATTTCGAGGTGAACATACTGCATAGCAGTAACCTTTGAAGTAAATTGATGACTACTTTTCACGTTGTTTTCTCTGTGTTCCCATTGTTTCACGTATGTGTTCATCATTAGTTTTAACATGGGGCCAAATGAATGGGTAAAATGATAAACTGTACTAAAGATCGGCTACTGAGACACATTTCTTTTATCGTTTTTTAAACAGGTACATCCTGCCTTTCTGCGATTGTCATCGATTCCAGATACCAACTGATGGGTTTTTCAACCGGCAGCTGCAGATACACGTGAATGGCTGGATAACAGTGACTCTTTTTTGGAATGATCACAACAGGCCGTTATGCCCTTACGCTGCATCATTGATAAGGAGCATCCTAACATCGTTTACGGTGGCCTAGCGCCAAGCTGATGCCACAGCCTTGCGATTCACAGTGCGTCCAATGCCCTTTTTATATCCAAAAGGAACACCGCGTGACTCATGATAAACATTTGTGGTTCGAAAATGAAGGCAAACATGACCTATTTGCTTGATTATGGCAATCGCCGGATATTCTCAGAGTGTTTATTGTGAAATAAAAGTACTTTAAAAAATTTACAGTTTTGCTATTTCCTTTAAAAGTATGGGTTTAAATTCAAAATTGAGATGCGCTGTGTTGTGAGATGATGTGTGTTGATATCCCGGGTTCTGTGTCAACTAACGTTATCATGTAGATGATGACTGGGTGCGTTTGGCTATGCTGCCCAGTGGCATTCCGGAGATAAGCAGAGAATATCACTAGGTTTGGTGATGTCAGCCTCAGGGGCGGGCCATATGAATTAGTGCCGCCAGGGCAGTCTACCTTGGGCGATGCAGCAACGGATAATATTATCACAAGATGGCCGTGCCCTGCTGCCTGTTTTCATATGTGTAAAAAAGAGGAAAACTACTGTAAGGTGCATAGGAAATGTTTGTACGATCGATCACATATGCGTAGAGACACATGCCCGAACCCTCGGACAATAATATTTCTGAGCGCCCTATTCCTTCAATAGACCAATATTTTGCTCCATTCGCTGCAGATGATTTTCTATGGTCTCTGTTAAGTATTATTTTCAATGTTTGTATGGTGTGTTTAAAATGTCTTTTGGTAAGTACACATAAAGTAATGGGTAATAATTGGTTTATATAGAGAAGTGTAGTGTCTACCATTAATATCACTGTTTTCACTCAATTCATCACGAGGAACATTTTCTTCCAGGCATTTCAAAGTATTAGACATTTCTGTGTAATAAAAATAAATATATTATTATTTTTACTGTACCTAATACTGAAAGTTTACAAATATATAAAATAAATGTAGTGTACTCACTAGTTTCTTGCTAAGTTTTGCTGTTACTGATGCGTTGGTGTGCTGCTGATTTTTGTTCTGCAGTTTGAATGAGGCAATTCTGATGGAGGCATATTGATTTTGTTTTGGTATATTGCATTATGTTGCATATGTTATGTAATTGGAAGGTTGGTGTCTTACATATACAGATTCCACTTCTTATTTATTATTGAATGTAATGTATTTATGTGCTGATTTTCGAACATGTTCAGTGTTTCTATTGCATGATACAACAATGTAAGATACCCCCATGAGTTTTTGGATAGTGCTGATGTTGACCGAGTCCGTCCGCGAACATATGCATGGTCCGCAAACATCAGACCTACTAGCGCAGGTAGGGGGTTCAGTATGTTCTGTTATATGTATATAAAATAAGGGAATCCTAGGAAACATTTATCCAATTTATATTGTCTATATGCATATTCAGTAAAAAACTTTGTTAAAGGGACGTTATGGTTAAGTTGCGCTACTAAAAACCTATGAAATTCAGTGAAGAAAACGTTGTTAATGGGATGTTATGGTTACGGGTAAAACCAAAAAATCACTGAAATTTGCCAGTTATGGTAAGCTACGCAACCATAACTTGCGCCACCACTGTGCACTGCTAAGACAAATCACTGATGACATCACATGTCTGACTCCCTCTTTTTTCCTTTACTGACATATGTAATATGTAGTCCAGTAACAGTCAGGAACTAAAAATTCAAAAAGTACTATATTTATAGACTTATACTTCAAATATGTGCTACAGTAATTCACTTGGGGTTCACTCACAGCATATGAAACATATACATAGAGGAAAACACAGACTTGGAAGACAGCAATGCTTTCTATGTATGGAGATGATTAGTAAGGTTATCAACGCTTTTTTATAGTTCTGCTGTTTTTTTATTACTATACTTTCCATGGATATGCTCATATTCGTACAAATTGCACTTACACTACTTTCCTTGGGATCTAGTCACAGTATGTGATAGTCATACATAGGGAAGTAGAAGCTTTGAAGCAGAGCAATCATTTCTGTGCATGAAGATAATCAGTTAGGGTATGAAGATTGTTTGGTAATACTGCTGTTTGTTTGTTTACTTTACTTTTATTTGTATGTGTTGTTGTCTGTTTGTGTTTTGTTTGCAATAATGCAGTTATGTAGTAAGTAGGTTTTATTAGGTACTTATTAAATATTTATAATATGGAGAAATCTAATAAGAAAGCATTTATAATGTTAGTATTTAATATAGCAAGATTATTAATATTGCACCTCCATCATGTCTGCTGCACACTATACCTATGTTTCTACATATGTACCTTAGTTTACTGGAAAAAAAGATCATAATAGAATGCTATTTGGATTAATGAATTGCTTAATGCACTACGTACCTCATGATATTTATTATAATGATCGTTGACACTTTTTTAAATTAACATTACAATAAGAATCCATTGTACAGACTTTTCATGAAAAGTAAATGCACATGTGATGTCATCAGTGATGTCATCAATGACATTTGTGATGTCATCTTTGATGTCCTGGGTGTTAGTCTTAGCACTGCACGGTGGTGGCGTGAGTTGTGGTTGCTTAGCTTACCATACTGGCGTATTTCAGGGGTTTTTCGGTTTGACCTGTAACCATTACATCCCTTTAACAACATTTTTTTCACTGAATTTCATAGGTTTTTTAGTAGCGCAACTTAACCATAATGTCCCTTTAACAACGTTTTTTTTACTGAATAGAGATATGGAGGGATTATGAAAAACTCATAGATATGAATGTATCTCTCTCTCTCTCTCACTCTATATGTATATTTATATATATATATATATATATATATATATATATTACATGGACGCGGCAGCGTCCATGTAGTTATGGTTAAGTTGATGTTTCCATCGGAAGAGCATTTATTGGGTGGCTTATAACTTCGCTCAACTCTGGACGAATCCTCACCAAACTTTGCAAAATAAGTATATGGCCCACTCTGAATATTTTTGCAAAGTTTGGAGAGGTATGGTCCAGGGGGGGGCAAAGTTATAGGGGGATCCTAAACTTTTGTTTATTCCCATAGACATTTATTTTAAAGAAGATGGCATTTCCTTATCTTTTATGGGAAATGCCATTCTGTTTTGGAATATAAGGGTTGCTTTGGAGAAGGTTATGTGAAGATTTTAGGAGTAAAGTAAGAAAAAATAAATACAAAATAACAGGTGTCTGTCAGCATCGGCAAAAAAAAACAAAAAAACGGCTCTTTTCAGAGCCAACCTCAAAGGGGAAATGGGGCACACTATTTAAATTTACATTTACCACGCTCAGATTTTCGATATGTCCGCGGACATGGCGGTAGTCCGCGGACATCGAAATCACTAGCTAGGGGTCCAGTATGTTCTATGTTACATGTGTATAAAGTCAGGGATATTATGGTTAAGTTGTGCTATGAAAAACATATGAAATTCAGTAAAACAACTTTGTTAAAGGGACGTTATGGTTAAGTTGTGCTACTAAAAACCTATCAAATTCAGTAAAAAACTTTGTTAAAGGGACATTATGGTTCAAAGTTAAACCAAAAAACCCCTGAAATTCGGGAGTTATGGTAAGATAAGCAACCATAACTCGCGCCACCGTGCACTGCTAACACTAACACCCAGGACATCAAAGATAACATCACACATGTCATTGATGACATCACTGATTACATCACATGGCTGGCTCTCCCTTTTTTTCCTTTACTGACATATCTAAGCCACATAGTTTTCTTCAGTACAGTCAGGAAGTAAAAATGGAGTAAAAAAGTTTGGTGAGGATTCGTCCGGGGGGGCAAAGTTATAAGGGGGGTCCCAAAACTTTTTTTTTTCCCATAGACTGAATGGGGGAAAAACTTTGCTCATGCCTACAGCCCAAACCGCTGGAGGGATTTTCACCAAATTTGGACCAGGAGTAGCGGCTTGGTCCCGAAAGCGTGCTTTTGCAGATTTGGTGAAAATCCGTCCAGTAATTGTTTAAAAAATGACCAAAAAGTAGGTCATAAAAAATCAGTGATATCTGTGTTCGGTCCGCGGACACACTTCCGTGTTTGCTCCGCGGGCAGTGTCCTGATTGGCCAATCAGTTTTCGTGGTGTCTGCGGATTGATTGGACAGTCTGGAGCGTGAAGCACGTCAGATTTTCGGTAGCGCCCGCCATCTTCGATTTGCGGACATCCGCGGACAGCACAGTGAAGCTTGTTTCAAAATTTGTATTTAGTAGAGTGTGTTGGTGTGTAGGAGTGTTTGCGGAGGGTGGGAAAGTATGAGATAGGTTGAAAGTTGTGTTTTTTTATGTGGTAGACGTTCTTGTTGTGTTCGATTTGTCTGCGGACATCACGGGTGTTCTGAAATTTTCTAAATAAACTGAATGCGGGGTGTTCTTAGGACTCAATATGTGTCCGTTTTGTTCACAAGCAAGCTGAAACCGTTCTAAGAACAATGGCGTTGTCTTGAAATGTTCATAAATAAACAAAATGGGGGTGTCCTGAGGATGCTGTCCGTATTGCTCTCTGGCAAGTTGAATGTGTTCTAAGAAAACTTGCGGTGTCCTGAAATGTTCGCAAATAAACAAAATGGGGGTGTTCTGAGGACGCTGTCCGTACTGTTCGTTGTAAAGTTGAAAGTGTTCTAAGAACTCTTGCAGTGTCCTGAAATGTTCGTAAATAAACACTGCAGCCCATTTCTCTGATAATGCCACTAATTGGATTAAATCATTCCTGGACAACAGACATGTGAGGGTATTTTCCCCTACTTCCTCGGCCGACCCTGCGCCAGCCCCTTGTGGGGTTCCGCAAGGTTCGTGCGTGTCCCCCACCCTCTGCAATGTTTTCACCAAACCACTGTTTGATGTGCTTGACTATCTGGGTGTCACCTACACCAATTATGCCGATGACACCCAGATACTCATCCCCATCATAGGTGACTACACGATAGACTCGAAATCCCTAAATGACATATACCATGTCGTGCAAACTTGGATGGCACAACATGAGCTCTGTCTTAATGATGATAAGACAGAGCTCCTCATCCTAGGAACACAGCAAAGACTGAACAAGTTGAACCCTATGTTCAGCTCCTTCAATATCGACGGAAACTTCATAAAAGTCTCCAAAGATACCAAAACCCTCAGAATTTACCTGGACTCCACTCTTTCCCTTCAAAGACAAATGAATGCAGTTGCAGCTGCATCTGCCTACACATGCAAGCTGATCACAGCATGTCACCCGTTTCTCTCTGCCCAGAACTGCACAACCCTCGCCAGGACTCTGGTCATTTCCAAACTTGACTACTGTAATGCACTGTACCAAGGCACCAACCAATGCAACCTTGACAAACTCCAGATCATACAAAACAACGCCATCAGAGCAGCCCTCAACATCCCTAGATCGGCCCATATCTCTGAAACTAGGAAGAACCTGCACTGACTGTCAGTCTCCCAAAGGATCTCACTAAAATCTCTTGCCCTGACGTACAAATGCCTGAATAATCTGGCCGCTAGCTATCTATCCTCCCGGTTCACCCACTATATCCCACCTCGCTCACTAAGGTCTGCTTCCACCCAGGGCCTACAGATCCCGAGATTCAAGCTCCAAACAGCTGGTGGGGCCAGTTTCCCAGTTCTGGCAGTCAAACTATGGAACTCTGTGCCACTCTCCATCAGAAACATGCCCTCCTTGAACTCATTCAAACACAAAGCTAAACTTTGGCTGGTCTCCCTTGACGACCATGAGTCACGCAGATAATCTTGTTATTTATGTGTCAGCTGTCCAATCTGCATTGTGCTCCTACGTTATTATGCTAAATAAATGTATTATGTAATGTCATACTGTTATGTAACTAATGTACCAAGATACGCGCCTGGTAGCCTCCGTGCCTGGTTTGCGCTATACAAATAAAATAAATACAAATACAAAATGGGGGTGTTCTGAGGACGCTGTCCGTATTGTTCGTTGTCAAGTTGAACGTTGCGGTGTCCTGAAATGTTCGTAAATAAAGAAAATGGGGTGTTCTGTGTTCTAAGAACACTCACGGTGTCCTGAAATGTTCGCAAATACACAAAATGGGGGTGCTCTGAGGACGGTGTCCGTATTGTTCGTTGTCAAGTTGAAAGTGTTCTAAGAACTTTCGCAGTGTCCTGAAATGTTCGTAAATAAAGAAAATGGGGTGTTCTGTGTTCTAAGAACACTCACAGTGTCCTCAAATGTTCGCAAATACACAAAATGGGGGTGCTCTGAGGACGGTGTCCGTATTGTTCGTTGTCAAGTTGAAAGTGTTCTAAGAACTCTTGCGGTGTCCTGAAATGTTCGTAAATAAACAAAATGGGGGTGTTCTGAGGACGCCGTCCGTATTATGTTCGTAAATAAACAAAATGGGGGTGTCCTGAGGACGCTGTCCGTATTGTTCGTTGTCAAGTTGAAAGTGTTCTAAGAACTCTCTCGTTGTCCTGAAATGTTCGTAGGGGATGTCCTGAAGACGCTCTCCGTATTGTTCGATGGCAAGTTGAATGTGTTCTAAGAACACTCGCGGTGTCCTGAAATATTCGTAGGGGGTGTCCTGAAGACGCTGTCCGTATTGTTCTATAGCAAGTTGAATGTGTTCTAAGAACACTCGCGGTGTCCTGAAATGTTCGCAAATAAACAAAATGGGGGTGTTCTGAGGACGCTGTCCGTATTGTTCGTTGTCAAGTTGAAAGTGTTCTAAGAACTCTCGCGGTGTCCTGAAATATTCGTAAATAAACAAAATGGGGGTGTTCTGAGGACGCTGTCCGTATTGTTCTTTGTCAAGTTGAATGTGTTCTAAGAACACTCGCGGTGTCCGGAAATGTTCGTAAATAAACAAAATGGGGTGTTCTGAGGACGCTGTCCGTATTGTTAGAAGTTGAAAGTGTTCTAAGAACTTTCACAGTGTCCTGAAATGTTCGTAAATAAAGAAAATGGGGGTGTTCTGTGTTCTAAGAACACTTGCGGTGTCCTGAAATGTTCGCAAATAAACAAAATGGGGGTGTTCTGAGGATGCTGTCTGTATTGTTCGTTGTCAAGTTGAATGTGTTCTTAGAACTCTCGCGTTGTCCTGAAATGTTCATAGGGGGTGTCCTGAAGATGCTCTCCGTATTGTTCGCTGGCAAGTTGAAAGTGTTCTAAGAATACTCATAATGTCCGCGGACATTAAAAGTTTCCATAGGCCATAGTTGATATATTTGACTCTATGGGTGTGATATGCTGCGGTGGTTGTGGCCAGGGCATAGAGTGTTGTTTGCCATTTGGCCATGCACCCAACACTCTATGCCCTAGTTATAAGCAACTTATAGTTGCTTATAACTTTGGGTCAAAAACAAAGTTATAAGGTACTATGGGTGTGATATGCTGCGATGGTTGTGGCCAGGGCATAGAGTGTAGAATATACTTACTGTTTGGTTTAGTAACTGGAGTACATGTATTTCTTGCTCATTTCTGTGATAAAAGAAAATAGCATGTTAGTATTAGTATTTTGTAATGACTTATTACATTGTATAATCAACTTTTTTTTTTTTGACCTCATATTTAGTAGATTACAAACCAGAGTACTGTGCAATTTGCTCAGTTTCTTTGTTCGTTGCTAAAATCATTGGGTCTGTGGGAGAAAAAAAAATCTATATTGGATTAAAAAAAAACTTTTTCTGTTATGCTACAGTTTATTTGTCTGTTTGTTTTCAGTGTTCACTTGTTGTTTCTGGCTAATGCTTTATACATTGACTTGTTGCATTTTTTTGGAGCAGTAACATATTATTTATTTGTTTGGATATTGTACAATTTTGGAGCAGTTAGATACCAGTAGGCATATTCTAACTGTCTATTCTTTGATATATTTTAGTGGTATTGATTTATCTGTTTAGATATTGTTAAATTTTGGGACAGTTAGATACCAATTGGCATATTCTAACTGTCTATTTTTTGATATATTTTAGTGGTATTGATTTATCTGTTTAGATATTGTTAAATTTTGGGACAGTTAGATACCAATTGGCGTATTCTAACTATCTATTTTTTGCTCTAATTTAGTGGTATTTATTTATCGGATTAGTTGTTGTCAGATCTTTGGGCAGTTAGATAGCTTTTGGAATATTCTAACAGTTTAAATTTTTTTACTACAAGTTTACTAAAGGTTTAAGTACAGTTTAGTAATCAAATTTTGGTTTTAAGAACATTAAATAAGCGTTTGTAAGATTTGCTGATAATCTCTGGTTTAGAGTAATGGTACTATCATTACATTCAAACCATACACATTTTTTTTTATATATGCAGTGTAGTGCCCTGAATTGGTTGTGGCTCCTGCGTGGTAGATTATACCTATTGTTGTGAAGGTTTTCTTACCAAGTGATATTTGACCATGTGTGAATCCAGTCAGCTTACAGTTGTTTTTGGTACCATCTGCATTGTAACGTAGAAGCATTAGTATTACTTATTTACTATGTGTTCGAATTACTAACGTGGAGCGATTATCTGAATTGCAAGTAGAACATAATCTACCATGGTTTGCATTTTGTACAAGTTGCTGAAATGGAATGGATTCACAATTAGGTATTAATATATATACGAAGCGTTCATTGCGGATTTGTTCTTGTGTCACATTGTTGCAGAGTGCGCATGTATGTTTCCACATGTATGAAATCTGGAAGTATTCATTTATAGGTATGTTTTTGTTTTGCAGTACTTGTAGTACGTACATTAGAAATTCTTGTGGATCTTCCTGTGAGTTTATAGTAAATTTCACCATTCCAACACAGTGGTCCAATTGTTGTTTGATTCCATAAACACTATACGTGTTGTCAGGTTTGTTTGATGCGTTTCTATGAAGTACTAACATTTGCAAACACAATGGGTCTGTACTGTGTAATTAAATGTTTTCAACAATTGGTGGTAATTGAAATAGAATATTCATTGCTACAATTGCGTAGCAACTTACACCAACTATATTTGAGAGTTTAAATTGACCAGGTAGTTCTGTATCTGACTGCTTTTTTTGGAGTTTGTCTTCCTTCTTTGAAGAAGTACCTGGTTTACTTTCCCTAATTGATTCTTTTTTGCTTTTGGTACTTAATGAAGTATTAGTTTATTTTACTCTCTTTGGAGGATTTGCAGTGACATCCTGTTGCATTTCTGTTTGATTTATTTTTCTTTTATAACGTTTTACTTTTTGTGGAACAGAATATGTGTTTAGATGGGGGGTGTATAGTGAGCGAAGTCTATTGTATTCTAAAATGCAAGAAATATCAGCGTTCAGTTTACTTGCATCAAAGTTGATTAGAAATAGACCGTCAAGTGTACGTAAGCGTGATAGTGCTACGTAACTCATTTCTTCTTTAAAGACTGTGTTCCCAATATCTATCATTGCTTTGTCTAGGGTAAGACCTTGTGATTTATGAATCGTGACTGTGTATGCAAGAGTTAGAGAAAATTGTTCTCTGCATACCTACATGTCTTTGAAGAGAAGAAATCGAGCTGTTGAGTGTCCAATCCTTTTTACTTCTGAAAGTTTGTCAAAGAGAATATTGACAAACTGAATTGTGTTGTCACGTGGGTATGTTTGAAAGCCAACAACTGTACCCAGTGCTCCATTAACTGGTCCTTGGTCCACGTCAAGGTTATGTATAAGCATTACTCTGCAATTTAAGGATAATTTTAATATCTTTTCTAAGTCTGCTGTGTTTGAGATTGATTTTTATAAACTATTTAGTCTTGTTGGGGCTTGGTTACACATGGGTAGTGTCATACCATGTACATCTAGTTTGTCTGTGGCGCTAATTTCCATTATTGGTTGCATTTCTTTACTTAACATTGTTTCATTGAATTTGAAACAGCTTGCAAGAGTTGGCATTAAGGCCATACAATTGACATTTTTGTGGGCTAATTGTTCCATAACATCTGTAGCACATGCATTATCGCCATAAAGTGCATGGATGTGCCGGGTTTTCAATATTGCTTCTGCTTCTTTAGAAAGTATACCAACTCTCATACTTTTTAAGATGTTGGCATAAGTGAGATCTGCAGATTGCTGCATGTTTTCTGTTAATTCTCTGTATTGGAAATGTTGCCAAAGGTTGAAATTTCCAATGCTGCCAACAGTTTTACGGCAGAGTTTGTGTCCTAATGTTTTAAAAATAGGCTCACCTTTTACTGGTGTCAATTGAAGAAGATCTCCAAAAAACAATAATGTGTTTTCCTGCAAAGAGCTCTTCATAGTTTGTTTTGAGTACTTCTTGTAATCTGAGGTGAATCAAAGCCAACATTAGGTTGGATCCATGCTCACTTCATCTATTAGTAGCTTTTTCATTTGTTTCAATACTCTGCGTAGTTCCATTGCAGCTTCTGCAGAAAAATTTGTAATAGTCTAATTTGTTTTGGTGTTCTACTGGCAATAGTAGTAATCGGTGTAACGTGACACCACCTATGTTGTAGGCAGCTAAACCAGTGGTGGCAGTGACAACAGCTGACAGTTTGTTGTTTGTCAATTGTTGAATTAACTTACTGATGATTTTGATTAGGAATGTTTTGCCAGAACCAGCTTCACCACTGACGTATAGTATTATAGGTTTATAATTATGGCAGGAGCATTCTTTATATTCATGTTGTACACCATGTGCAATTTGTTTTGTTACTTCTTGAAAAATGCTACTTTGCTCATTGTTTAGTTTTGATTGTAGTATAGTTAAGTCTTCTTTTTCTTCATACTGACACATGGTGTTTTCTAATTCTATCATAGCTATTTCGCCTCATTTGTTAATTGTGGGTCTCCCAGTGGTTCTTGGCTTCCTGTGATAGAAGGTTGACTACTGTCAGGAGTGTCCTTATCTAGTTGGGCCTGGAGTTCTTCTTCGTGTTGCTGTTCATTGTGCAACATTGTTTTGTACTGTGTAAAGTTTACATCAGTTATAGTGCTTTCGCTTGCTTTGAAAGCATCTTCATGTGAGTCATAGTTATCTAGTATTTCTTCTTCTTTTCTCTATGGTTTAAAGAGTTGTAGCAGGGACATATAATATACTTCTTTATGTTGAGGAGTCTTTAATGACAATTTGATATGATTAATTAAATGTGGTTTGGTGAGTTTAACTAAGCTGCCTTCACAGTTTGTCACTCTGTATTTACCTTTTTTTTATTCAGCTTTTATATGATTTTTGTATGTTTAGTTTTGGGCTATGTGGTATAGACACATGGTTTCCAAAGTATTACTTCTGTTTGGGTAGTATGTGTCCAATACATTGTTTTTCAAAATGTCTTGGCTGTTGGGATCACGTTTGGCAATTGTTTCTATATCTTCGTATGATTTTAGAACTCTTTTTCTAGATTTAGCTGGACCAAGACTTAGCCATACTATATTTTCAGATTTACCATACAATGCAGTACCAGTTAAACGATCAGCTGCTTCACATGATCCACATTCTCTATGGGAGATCATTTTTATGCCCAAGCTGCATAATTTCTGAGACACTGTTTTATCTGATGACAGGTCATTCCAGAGGTCTTGGAGCTCTGTCTTTTCTACTTTGGTTAAGTATGCTGTGACATATCGTGCAGCTGCAGTAGAATTGTCTGCAATGTACTGCACATCTATGTTTGCATTCCATAAGTGGGCAATGATTGCATTATAATCATTGATATATTTTTCTTCTTCTTTTCTTTTTATGTAATATGTATTTTTAGGTGACTTACCTTTGACACTATGTCTAACTGAAGACATAAGGTTGTTCACTTGACCTGTATTTGTAACTGGTCTAGGGAAACCAAATCGGCATTTGGTGTAGTATTTCCCTTTGTTTTTGTATTTGCGACGACAATATTTTCCACATTTGTGTCTTTGAAATTGTAAAATGTTTGCATGAAATCACTATTTGTTGCTTCCAATGGAATTTCACAAGTGACATATTTTTCTATAAACTTTAAAACAGTGGCATCACTGTCTTGACCAAATTTAGGAGCATCTTTAATCCATAAAAGCATGTGGATATGTGGTGCTTCTCTGGCTTGGTATTCTTTTCTCCAATAGAAGTGTTGCACTTCTCCAAGGGGAGGAACAGTTTTATTACAAATAAAATGTAGCATAGCAATGAAGCGATGGTGAAAATATCTTGAAACATTAACAGTATCCAAAGAACAAAGTTCTGCAGGTGTTAGTATATCTATGTTTGTTTTGTTTTGTTTTTGTTTGATATGCGTAGGAAATCATGTAAATCTTCCCATGCATATTCTGCACAACTTAATGTAACAAACCAAGTGGGTTGGCCAAGGTTTCTGATCATACAACGTACATCTCCATGACGTCGAAACCAGTACTCTTTAATACCACGCATATTTGCTAATAGATTTGTAATATTTGATTGTAAAACCTCATCCTTTTGTTGCACTTTTTGTAATAATTGTATAGCTGTCATATTTTGAAAGTGTGATCCTGATTTTAATATTCGTGCAACTCCGTAACATAAAGTTGCTAGTTCACTTTCAAAGAGTAGGTGGAATATGTATTCCACATTTTGTCTAAATCTGGGATCTTCAGAATACATCCGTAATGAGCGGTATTCTGATGCTTGTATTTGAATAGGTCTATCATCGTACCTTCCTCCTTTGCCAGTAGGAAAGAGTAGAGGAAAAGCACGGGCTTCTATACTTTTTTCCCATATGCTGATTGGTGATCCATTGGTTTGACGCATTTGGTATGTTTCCAGTGCATCTTCTATGGTGTCATTAGAGTGCAAAGGATGAATTGTATAATGGTCTAAAGTATTTGATATTGTAACAGGATCTAAGAGCGTAAATTGACCAGTTTCTTGTGTTTCTTGAATTATTTCAGTTGTATCCTTCAAGTTTTCTCCAATATTAATTTCTTTGTAATATTAATTATTCTCTTTAAGATATTGCAAGGCTTGTCTAACTTTATGTAAATCTACCAGCTGTTGCCATATTTTTTGTCTTTTGTAGGTACTCCATTTACTAAGGTAATTAAAGATTGCTGCATTAGACGTTACACTCCTAGAGTATGCACATTTTCTTTTAGATCTAATGGTAAATAAACTACTTTTCCACAAATGCCTTTTACCAATTCAGAGGGAGGTAATTTTTCTGTTTTTGGTTGAAGGCATATTATTGCTTGAAATGGGTGCACTGTTTGAATTATGATGCTCTCATATAAATTAAGTTGTTGTAGGGGTTTTGGTAGTGGGTATAATTCCAAATTATTTGTGATAGCACGTGAAGGAGTTTGGTTGTTGTCAGGTTTTGTAGTGCAGTAACTGCAAAGTATTAAGGGGTCAGTTATTTCGTATTTGTTTTCTGCTACAAGGTAGAGAGCTAATTCAAACCATTTAGAATCTTCATTGTCTTCTATTTTGTATGATAGGTCTCCAGTTTTTGTCTTAATTTTATAAAAAGTTCTGCGGCAACATACACACACATGGTTTGGTACTTCAGCTGATGTACTTTTACATTTTATTATTTCTTTTTTGTATGCGTTTAGTAAAAGGTTGCCATGTGTAGAATTGTTGCTAATTTGGTTTAAAGCTATTTCATTCTGTAAGTGGCTTTCACTTCCAAAATATTTTTTTCTGGATATAGTCAATTTCTTCAAGTAGGTCTTTTGCTGTACCATGTAGAAGAATGTTATTTAAATTTGCTAGTGCTAAAGCAGGACTTTTAGCATAGTACAACCTATGGACTAGATTTCTTATAGTTGAATGATGTGTTGATATCCTTTTGATACCATGGAAGGTGGTTTTGCAAGTAGGTCCTGTAATGCAGGCCAATGAATGTCCTTGTAGTCCGGTGTACTTACGCACTGGACAGGTATCCATATTTTGCAGTAGTTTAATTTTGATTTTGTCTTTGCTTTTTACATATTGATTGAGGAATTGGCGTAAAGATTTGAAACATTGTTTGGGAATGTTACACATTGACGTGCATGGCCATTTGTACACTAGATGTTCTGATTCAGTTGAATGGAGGGGTAATTCTAAGTTTTCAGGGCATATTTTTGTAAGGAGTACTTCTTGTTCCATTATGGTATTATTCACTTTTTCATAACCTTGACCACTGCTATGTATGGCAATTGTATTTGTTTGGTTTTGTTTGTACGCTTCTTCATTAAAGTATGGTTCTGTGCTCGTAGTGTGATTCCATTCACCTCCGCAGATACTTAAGAAGTTCTTTCTGTTGACATTTCGTTTATTGAGAAGTCTTTTTTGTAATTTAGTTATTAGTTTTGTTAATGGTTTCATTTTGTTTAACACTAAAATAAATACCTTTCTTTTGAGAGGAATTGCACTGTCTGTCAACGCTTCTAAGATTAATTTCCTACGATAGGTTTTAAGCGTTGAACCTGGTTTCTCTCCTGTTTTTATAAGATTTTGAAGGACTTTGTGACAGAACATTTTGGCTAAAATACTTTTCTTGGTATGCTTACTTTGAACTATATCAAGATTTAAAGAGGCAGTTGTATCTATAGTGATAGCTGATTTTCTACTAATTGTTTTTTTGTTTGGTTTACATTTTGATAGAGGAGGCAAAGTTTTTGTACTTGAAACTTCTTGTGTTTCACTAAATGACTGTATTAGCTGTTTTGTTTCAACTTTTTTACAAATTCTGCTAGAGATGGATGCTTATGTTGGACAATTTTATTTTCATTTGCTCCACTTCTGCGTTGCTTTCTACGGATTTGACTTTTGGTAGGCATTCTTTAGGGTCTGTTGAAAAAAATAAAGAAGGTATGGGTTGGGGTGTTCTGCAATGTATGTGTGCTGTGTGCATGAGTGTTTGAGTAAGATGATAAAGATGTATGTAATGGTGTGTGATTGTGCATTGGGAACCTCAAATAGTAGGGATGGGTATTCTTGAATTTATGTGCTACTAAACTGGGGTTCAGATGACAGACAAAAGTAAGCTAGTGGTGTGGAAAAGTACACATAGTAAATCTAATGTATACAATTAAAACAGTTGTTTGTTCTATAATATCAAAATTCTAGCGGTTGAGTTGGGTAATTTGTGTGTCCAAAAATAGGAATTTGTGGGCCATTCTGGCTGTAAATCGCTGTTTAAGACATGGCGATTTTTGGACAGAATGGTGCACAATCTCTATTTTTAAGCACAGAAATAGCATGAATTAACTTTACAGTGTGTTTGAGTAATAATACAAATATTATGGTGATATTCTACTTACTTTTTTTCTAAAATGAACAGGTTACTTCTTAGTTCTTCAAATTCGGCTGCTTCTTTTCAGGAGAATGGTCTTCACTGCAATTGTAAAAGAAACAAATTAGTAATTTTGTTTGTATATAGCACTGTTTTTAATTTAGACATTGATATTTTTAATTGAAATCCTCAGCGCCTTCCTCAAAACCATTAAAACTATCTTATTTACATAAGATACGTTGTACCAGTTCAATACATATGATATTTTCTTAATGAACAAATTGTATTGCAATAACTAACTGTAGCAAACAAAATATCTTTACAATGTCTTGTGAAATTCATAATGTACCACTGAATACCACTATTTCTGTAACTAAGCTCTTACAGGTAATAGTGCCTCAATGTCATGCTTAAATTAAAGTAATTAAATAAATAAATAAATGAATAAAAAATTATGTAATTATATAAGTATTATTTTTAGATTTGAACATAGCGTGTGCATGTATGTAATTTTTTTGAATATATGTAGTCTATATATTTCATTTAAAAAATGTTAGTTTAACATGATTTGAGTGTGTGGGTGTATATAAGTATAAAGGTTTATAAGTGACAGTTGATTTAAGGAGATTGAAAAAAAGACAGTAGATTCATTTTACAGATTACACAAGCTAAAAGTCAGTTTGAAAATGTGTTCATGTACTGTACAGAAAATATGCATACCTGTAGTTTGTGTTCATGCATATGGATATGTACGGAGCTGCAAGTAGAAATCTTGGAGACTTGTACAGTATTTCTTGTAGATGCTGCTTGCCAATGATATGACACTTGTACTCAGAGAGATTCATAGTACATGTGCAGTGCTGATCTATGATGATGCAGTTAGATGTAGAGGTCTTGAATGTGATTGGTGGATGGTCATGTGACTTCTTAGCTACATCCAATGAGGGAATGGAACAGAGAGTGAAGTGGAAATGGTTAAAGGGCTGTTCATGTTACGATATGTCCGCGGACATGCCAGTAGTTCGCGGACATCGGGTGTTACATCCGGGGATTTTGGGGTTCAGAAGTCATGCAAATGAGAATGAGCACTGAAAGGGATTGGTCAGAAAAGTTTAGTGGGTGTGTTGTGCCAGGAGAGAGTTTCTCAGATACTGTTTTTGCTGGGAGAAAAACAGATAGCTATGACTGTGTGTTTCAGAAAACAGATTGTTTGGATTTTGGGAGATTCGTGGATACATTGGTTGAAGGTGCATGCAGAAAGCTGTGGAGTAGCTGTAGATCTTGGATTTCCACATGTGGAAGTACACTGGCATGGAGTACGTGGAATGAAGTGGTTGGACTTGCTAGCTCTCTGTGCTACTTTGGAGACAGAGCAACATCCTTGACATAATTGTAATTCATTGTGGAGGGAACAGATTAGGACATGTGTTTGGAATTTCTTTGAAATTTGCTATGAAAGAAGGACTTGGGAAGGTAATGGACATATTTCCTAATTCTCAAGTAATATTTTCAAGTATTGCGCAGAGACAAATGGAAAAAGCAAGGCGAATGTTAATAATGCTGTTTGTGCCTTTCTAAGAGATTTTAGCATGTCCTCTTTTCACAATGAAAATATTATGTTTCGTAGTACATACATTTTTCACAGAGATGGAGCCCATCTTACTTATGCTGGCAATCAGATTTTTCTGAGAAATGTACAAAATGCAGTGCAACCTTTTTTAGAATTACAGCATCCATTTTGAAGTAGGTGTTGAGTATTTTTGACATACAAACACCTCCCAAAGGCTCTTTTCAGAGCCAACACTTACTCCCAGAGAAAATTGCAATGGTTATGATAGGGTAGCACCCCAAATTTTTAGATGTCCGCGGACTGTCCGCGGACTTCTAAAAAATACAAAGGGCCCTGCTTCATTTATTTTCACTTCTATTTTTTAACTGTGAAAGGCGGCTCTGAAAAGAGCCTTATTTTTTTTGATTTTTGTTATTTTTATTGGTTTTTTATACATGACACAATAGGAGAGGAGGGGAAAGGAGGGTAAAGGGGGGGACACCAACCACAGGGATAAGAAAAGGCGAGCTGAGAGAGGAAGATGTAGAGTGGGTTTTATTTGGGTTGTGAGCAGGTCTTCTCATGCTCTGAGACGATAGTCTCAAAAGCACTGCTAAGTGGCTCCCCCCCTGCAGAGTACTATGTCGCAGTACATACATGCAACTGTGACCCTCGAAAGGTAAGGGTCATCAGAATTCTGTATTGCCTGTGAGGCAGCTTGAGGAAGACGCTGTCCCACAGAGTTGGTCCTTGTGGTGACAGGATCAGAAACGGAGGATGAAGTAGAGGAAATCAACCTACTATGCTCCTCGCAAGGTACAACCTTGCAAATGGCCCCAGAGTGAAATGATCTTAGGTGTCACTTCATGGTAGTGGTCCCAAAGCTGTACGAACCATGCCTCCCGCGACTGAGTACCATTTTGCACTCATTGCAGGTGACACGGTTCGCACAAGCCTTAGGACCATTCCCATGAATGGTAAACAACCGCCACACCCAAGACTCACGCCTAGTGCGGGTAGTAGGGATTTCCTCCACCTCATTCTCGTCATCCTCTTCTTCCTCCTCTGCATCCTCACTCCTGTTCCCCTCTTCAGGCCCTTGGGAAGGTGGTGGTGGTGGAGGGAGTGGGTGCTGAAGCAGGTGCAGCACCAGGTGGCAGTAGTGCAGCCATGGATGCCATCTCGATGATGGTGTAATCTGCAAGTTGCAGGAAAAATAGCAGTGCTCTGAAGAATAGCCAGAAACACAATGAGAATAAGCTCTAAGGCGTGGTATTTTATAGGGGTGCTTGTTCGCGGTTCGCGGACATGCGCGCTGTCCGCGGACAGATCGAGCACAAAAAAAGGTTCAAAAACTTTCAAAAAGTATGTAGAAACTCAGGATTAGTATGTGGGACTTGTGCTATGGTGAGTTTTTATTGAGAAATATTGTGGATTACTTGAAAATGTGCTTTTAAATTGTTCTGGGACATGAACAGTGTCCGCATTCAGAACACGCGATCAGCATGGGCGCGGTCACATGATCGCTTCGCGAACATGTTTGCGAAGGAAGCAGCTGTCCGCAGGACACCGAATGCATGGACATTGGTTTGCGCATGCGTGTTGATGTTCTATGGACACTATTCGGGTCCTGAAGTAATTAAAAGTGTGTCACACGTCAAACGAACATTTCGGGACACCACATGTGTTCTAGAACAGTTTGAAGTTGGTAGCGAACAGTACGGACAGGTAGAATGTTCATCAATGACATTTGTGATGTCATCTTTGATGTCCTGGGTGTTAGGCTTAGCAGTGCACGGTGGTGGCACGAGTTATACTTGCTTAGCTTACCATAACTGGCAAATTTCAAGGGTTTTTCGGTTTTACTTGGAACCATAACGTCCCTTTAACAAAGTTTTTTCACTAAATATATATATGTATGTATATATATATATATATATACACATTACATGGCTTGCGGTAGCCGCCATGTAGCTATGGTTAAGTTGAAAAACCCATAGGAAGAGCACTTTTTGGGTGGCTTATAACTTTGCTCACCTGGACGAATACTCACCAAACTTTACAAAAAAAGTATATGGCCCACTCTGAGTATGGTGACGTTTGGTCAAGGGGGAGTAAAGTTACAGGGGGGGTCCCAAAATTTATATTTTTCCCATAGACATAATGGGAAAACTTTCCATCATGCCTACAGCCCAAACTGCTGGATGGATTTTCACCAAATTTGCGGCAGCAGCGGCGGCCTGGTCCCGACAGCTTTTGTTAATATGGTGTAAATCCATCCGGTAGCTTTTTTTTAAACGACCAAAACATAAGGCAAAAAAAATTGAGATATCTATGTCCGCCCCGTGGACTCACTTCCCTGTTCGGTCCATGGACTGGCATCCGATTGCCCCAAAAAATTAGATGCTTTTGCCTGGTCCGTGGACACGGGACGCTGCCGCTGATTGGGTGGTGAGAAAATTTGAAATGCGTCGGTTTTCCTGAAACGGCCGCCATCTTGGATTCGCTGACTTTTTTGGGGTCCGCGGGCAGCACAGTGAAAACATTAAAAAAAAGCAACTTTGCACTTGTCAAACTCAACAAACAATCTCTGGGGATGTGGTGAGGGGTGAGAATGGGATGGGATATGGCCATAAGAATCCAGAAAACGGGTTGTTTCACCCCCCTGACAGTCCACGAACACTCCAGATGTCCCGGGTCAGTCCTGGGGTGTTCGCGGACACTTCAGACATCTCTACCTATTTCTGCATTACAGGGTTGGGGACAAGCAGTTTTTGGATGGCTTATAACGTTTGCGCCACTCAATGAAACTGCATGTAATTTTGCAATTTTATTCTAGAACTAAGCCTGCATGGCTTTGCAAAGATTTGTGGGATCTGTCAAGAGGGGGCAAAATTAGAGGGGGGGGCCCAAAATATTGTAAAGGCACATAAATGTGGTGTCATTTGACGAATCTGCACAACATTTGGCAAAACGATTTTGGATCTAGATATAAATGGTTTTCTAAAGTTTGGTGGGATTTACTCAAGAGGGGGCGAAATTAGAGGGTGGTCTCAACATTTTTAGATTGCTTAGAGCTTTGTTGCTATTTGACGAATGTGGACACAAGTTTTGAGAAAGATTACAGTTCCAACCTTCAATGTTTGTGTAAAGACTGAATGGATTTTGTCAAGTGGGGGTTAAGTTATATGACTATTGTATGTACATACATTTTGACACTCTAAAAAAAATAAAACATGGGCAGATTTCGAGAAAACTCATGAGGAGCATTGGCAAGGACATTAAAGCATGGTTTTGCAAATGAGCCCGTGTTTTATTTTTTGACAAGTGTCATAATGTAGGTACAAAAAATAGTCATATACCTTTGGTGACTGAGGTGTATATATAGCCTGTTGCCGTGGGCAGTAGCCAGATTGTCTGGGTCATGACATAAGGTCATGACGCAGACAATCTTGCTACTGGCCATGACCGCTAGGGATAATAAAAAATTGTGTTAAAGTGGCTATGTTTACCTGGGACCGGCTATGTGATAAAGTTATTCGAAGGTAGGATAGGTTTGAAAGGGAGAAAAAGTGCTTGTGGTAATATGTTCATAGGGTTAAGCAGGCTGCAATGGCAAGGGAAGAGGGGCTGTGTACGGATACCCACCTTCTCTTTCATGTTGGCTGTCTTGGAAAAGGATTTTCTTTCCCACAGCGGGATGCTATAGGAAGAAAATCTATGTTTTAGCACCCTGGGTTCCCGCTTTGGGAACCAGGGGTGCTAATGGCCTTTAACCCCCATTTCAGGGGCTAAAATGTACGATAATGGTCTGTAACCCTCCTTATTTATTTATTTATTTATTTATTTATTTATAACGCGCCAAAGCCGCAGACATCAGGCTGTGTGTTTACAGTATTTGTTGAGAAAGATGAGGTGGAGGAAGACAGCTTACTACTTGCTGAGAAAGGAACAACTTTTCTGAGAGCATTGTGGCCATTGGATTTGGTGTGGCGGCGCATGGAGGTGGGCCCGTAGGAGTACTGTCCAGGTAGTCTGCGACTAAGCACAAAATTGCACTAAGTGCATTTCACTTTGGTAGCTTTAGTCTTTGGTACACTCCCAACAGTAGCAAAGAAATGGCACACCCATGATTCGATATTGGTGCTAGAAGTAGGCACTTCCTCTACCTCATCTTCTTGGTCCTCTTCTTTGTCGTTGAAAGTACTGAGCTTTTTTTGTTGTGAATGTCCTCCAACTGGTGGTGGTGGTGGCTCTTGGGGAGGATGGATAGTAATAACTGAACCATTTATAAGATAAATAGCAGTTTTAATAACATTCTTCCAAGTATGTACTGTGTACTAGATTGGTAATGGATAATGAGTACGTAAAGGTATCGGAGGTGTGCAAGGGAAATTTTGAAGTTTAAAGTTCCTAGATCTGTAGAAAATGCAGTTTCGAACTGTCTTCGAAGCACGTATCTGATCACGAAGTGCAGACGCCTTTGCGAACTCGTCACCATGCCGCACGCATGCGTATTGTCACGTGGCACTGTCCAGAAGTTTCCCGGAAGTCTACGGATGGAAAATTATTTCAAAAAGTTGCAAAAAGTGTGTAGACGTGTTAAAAATGATGCTACAAGGTGGGAAATGGCAAAGTTCTAAGGTGAAACTTTGTAAATTGGACAAAAATATTGCTTATTGGCCAAGTATGATATTAGTAAGTTGTAGGAAAATAGCATGCACTGTTAAAAACCCGTGAAATTCACTGAATAAACTTTGTTAAAGGGACGTTATGGTTAAGTTGCACTAATAAAAACCTATGAAATTCAATGAAAAAACTTAGTTAAGGGGATGTTAGGTAGGAGTGCTGGTGGCAGTGGTGTGTATGTGGAATGTTGCACTTGGTAACACAGCGACATGATGGGGGCATTATGTTGCTGTGGGTGTGCTCAAGGCCTAGACTATTGGATGCGTGGCCGAAGGAATGCTTGTGGAGCACAGTAATTCATAGAATTTCGCACAAAAGTGGCGCACGCGGCTGGCGCACAGTGTCCACGTGCGATACACTGCGCTAGCCGCGTGCGATAAAATCCATTTCATCGAACAGCGTTTTCATGGATTTAAGCCTCCAAAACCAGCCGTGGTGCAGAGTGGCGCAGCGACCCTGCAGCAGCGCCAGTTACGCCCCCAAGAACGCCCTTGCGCAAGGAAAAGCCATCAAAATTCCCAATTCATCGCAAAGGGCTGCGCTAACCCTGGACCAGTTCACAGGGCTGCCAAACAGCAAACGCCAAGTGGGGAACGTGTATTTCAGTGGTTCGCGGGAAGTTTCACACGCGATTGTCCTGGGTACGTGTACATCAGGGGTGCGCGTGAAGTAACACATGCGATTCCATCAGGGCACGTGTATTCCAGGGGTGCGCGGGAAGTATCACATGCAAAATCAGCAGGGTACGTGTATTTCAGGGGTGCGCGGGAAGTATCACACGCGATTCCATCAGGGTACGTGCATTTCAGGGGTGCGCGGGAAGTATCACACGCGATTCCATCAGCGCACGTGTATTTCAGGGGTGCGCGGGAAGTATCACACGCAAAATCAGCAGGGTACGTGTATTTCAGGGGTGCGCGGGAAGTATCACAGGTGATTCCATCAGGGCACGTGTATTTCAGGGGTGCGCGGGGAGCACTACACGTGAATTGGCCGTGTGGGTCCTCCCAGGTGTTCCATCTACACCCTCCATGGCCCCTGCAGCCAGCCCACACCACAGGGGACTACCCTGCACCCCTGCTCATGTCCCGCAGGCAGCCCATCCACCAGGGCCATGCCCCCCAGCCAAGCCACATGTCACCTTGCACTACTGATCAACAATGCATGTCTCCCAGCACCCTCACCCCCAGCACTGTGGGGCACCTGCCAGCAGGCCCCACACATGTCCAACTCATGTCCCCCTGCACCCCCACCCCCCAGCACTGTGGGGCACCCTCCAAGAGGCCCACACTCATGTCTCCCAGCACCCCCACCCCCCAGCATCCAGGGGCACCCTCCACCAGGCCCTCACTCCTTTCTACCACCCCCTCACCCCCCAGCAGTGCGATTCGCCTTTGTACGTGTATGTCAGGGTTGCACGTGTAGTCTGACACGCAAATTCATCAGGGTACGTGTATTATGGGTCTGCGTGAACTTCCACACGCGATATCAGCAGGGTACGTGTAATACGGGGTTCGCGGGAAGTTCCACACGCGATTGCCCTGGGCACGTGTATTTCGGGGTGCGTGGGAAGTTCCACACGTGAATTCAGCAGGGTACATGTATTCCAAGGTGCGCGGGAAGTTCCACACGTGATTGCCCTGGGCACGTGTATTTCGGGGTGCGCGAGAAGTTCCACATACGATTGTCCGTGGTGCGTGTATTTCGGGTTGCGCGTGAAGTTTCACACGCGATTTCAGCACGGTACGTGTATTCCAAGTTCCAAGGGAAATTCCACATGCGAATCCAGCAGCCTACGTGTATTCCGGGGGTGCCGGGCAGTCCTACACGTGAATCGGCCGTTTGGATCCTCCCAGCTGTTCACTCGACACCATCCACGGCCCCTGCAGGCAGCCCACACCACAGGGGACTACCCTGCACATGTCCCGCAGGCAGCCCATCCACCATGCCCATGCCCCCCAGCCAACCCACATGTCACCCTCCCCCCAGCATCCAGGGGCACCCTCCACCAGGCCCCCACTCATGTCCCCCTGCACCCCCACCCCCCAGCACTGTGGGCCACCCTCCACCAGGCCCCCACTCATGTCTCCCAGCACCCCCACCCCCAATCAGTCAGGGGCACCCTCCACCAGGCCCCCACTCATGTCCAACTCATGTCTCCCAGCACCCCCACCCCCCACCAGTCAGGGGCACCCTCCACCAGGCCCCCACTCATGTCCAACTCATGTCTCCCTGCACCCCCATCCCCTAGCACTGTAGGGCACCCTCCACCAGGCCCCCACTCCTGTCCCCCTGCACCCCCAGCCCCCTGCATCCAGGGGCACCCTCCACCAGGCCCCCACTCATGTCCCCCTGCACCACCTCCCCCCAGCACTGTGGGCCACCCTCCACAGAGGCCCCCACTCATGTCCCCCTGCACCCCCACCCCCCAGCACTGTAGGGCACCCTCCACCAGGCACCCACTCATGTCTCCCAGCACCCCCACCCCCCAGCACTGTGGGGCACCCTCCACCAGGTCCCCACACATGTCTCCCAGCACCCCCACCCCCCAGCACTGTGGGGCACCCTCCACCAGGCCCCCACTCATGTCTCCAAGCACCCCCACCCCCCAGCACTGTGGGCCACCCTCCACCAGGCACCCACTCATGTATCTCAGCACCCCCACCCCCCACAAGTCAGGGGCACCTGCCAGCAGGCCCCCACACATGTCCCCCAGCCAACACGTCATCACAATCTAGATCCCTGGGCCTTATGGGCAGCCTCCAAATGCCAAACACCCACCCAAGTATTGCATCCACCCACTTAGAAATGGCAATTACATGATACAACCCCAATGGCAAGTTTGTAAATGAACACATCTCCCTCACATACACACAATGGGTGTCAGTGAATGTCAAAACCCATATCATGATATGCATGAAACCAATGAGATGATACTAAACATTGAAGTTTGAAGAAAAAATATGTATTAAAAGCAACATAAATTGAATCAAAAATAAACAAACGAGAATGGGAATTAAAAAAGAAAGCAGCATGTCCGTAAAATAATGTAAAACCACAAATCATAATCCAAAGGAAAGGTGTCCAAAGTCACAGTTCACAAAAGTAACCATTGCTCCATGGGTAAATTATAAAAAAAAAAATAGAAAATCCAACAGTCAACTATATACAGATAAACAATCCAGGGTCCATGAACCCAACAGAAGAAATGAAACCTACCTAATAACACTACCTAATAAAAAAAACTATATACAAAAATGTGGCCCATTGTCCAAAAGGTAAAAAAAAAATGCAAAACCAAAGGAAACCTAACACTAACTACAGACCTATTTACAAGGGCAGCGGGCCAGTCCGACGGCTCACTTCGGGATGTTCCGGGCCAGGGCATCATCGAACTCCTGCTCAATGTCCCAGAGGCGGTCCTCCTCCATGGCCCCGAGGGTCCGCAGGGCCGTCGACATGTTCACCTCCAATTCCCTGCGGATTGCCTCGAGGCACTCAGCCCGCCTCAGGGCCCTCCGCATGGAGTTATCTGCCCTGACCATCGTGAGCCGTGCCTCTTCCGCCCGCTGCCGCTCCGCATCTATGGCGTGGCCCAACCGCTGCCACACGGAAGACACTTCCCGTCCTGGGTCCTCCTGCCCTCTGGCCGATGCCTGCCCCTCTGATGTCGAAGGCCCCGAGCCACCATGGCTCCCACCTCGTTGCTGCTGCTGCTGTGCCTGTGCCCGTGCCCTGGCTCCTGCTGCCTGCACATCCTCCACCGGCTGGGGTGCAGTCATTGATGTGGCCACTCCTGCTGGACGTCCGACTCCCTACTGTGGCAGGGATGCCTCCTCCACCAGCCTGGCCGCACCGTCAGGGGCAGCTCCACAGGGCACCCAGGTGACTAATGGGTGGGAAGATGGCACGGAGGACGACTGGCGCATAGGGGGTTCAGTTGAGGAGGGGGTCTGAGCAAGCCCCATCAAATGGAGGAATCCGGCCTGGGTGACCTGTCCCAGTAGGCCGATGCGGTCAACGAGCCATTCCAGATGACGTGCAGTCTCCTCATGAAAAGACTGCAGGTCACCTCGCATGGCCCGTTGACGCAACGCCACACCAGTCAGGACAGGCTCAACGTGGACCCGGATAGCCACATCCGCAGGCAGAGGAAGGCCAGTTGTTGTGAGCTCATCCCCTGCCTGAAAACGGGTCTGGACGTAGGCATCCCTGCTGGTGCAAGATGATGCAGTGACAGGTTCAGGGACAGGATTGCACACAGGCACCTCCGCGGCGGCCTGTGCTGCCTCCTGTCCCTGGTCCTGCACTGCACCACTAGCACCAGTGGAATCCCCACCTCCTGACCCCGTCTCTGTTGCTTGCACGGCCTCCTCCTCCATCAAACCCCCCACCAACCTGGATGACTCCGTGCCATCTTCCCCCGTTGGGCCCTGTGGGGTCCCAGCTGCCCCTTCTGCTGCCGAGGAGTCCAACTCCGACCTCTGCCTCTTGGACCTCCCCCCGGCAGCTGCGGCCTGGGACGCGGCACCGGACTCCTCACTCCCCGACGAGATCACAACCTGGGAAGGGGAGCCGGGCCTTGCGTCTCCGGCTGGCGGTGCGATCCCCGCCGCTGTACTCCACAGCACCTTCTCCGCCCTCTTCATCAGTTGACGCTGCAGACAGGGAGAAATAAAACACAGGCATCAGGGCACTGTACAATGGACACATACACACATGACAGTTGTACATGAGTGGCATTGGCAAACCTCAGACATGGCATCACAATCGCCAACACACATGTCATTTCAACTTGCACACATGAGCCATACCACAGCCATATCGCAACAGCCAGCACCATCCATACACATACAACAGTATGAGCAGGCAAAGGTGAGCCAGACATCCCATGCAACACAGGGAGTGCCCTACACATGCACACACACCACCACACTTGCATGCATGTGTACACCTCTGCCAACTGTCGCAGTGTTCAGATCGGCATCCATGTCACATCTGCCAATCAGGCTTCCACATCCCGCTGTCACATGCATCCATGTTGCATCACTGTTGCACCCTTGTCAGATACACACACATGCACATGTACACAGTGCTGATACATGCAGCTGAAAACAACATCCATTTGTGACATCACGAACATGCCTACTTACATACACATTCATCCAAACATGTGTGCCCACACAACTGCATTTGGCATGCAAGCCTACACACACAAGCACCATCCATGTCTCACACATGAGAGCCCTCGCATGTGTTAGCCTAACGGCCCTGTACACCCCCACCCATACTTGGCCCCATACAAACACATGTGCAACCTGCACACTACTGGCACATCACCACACGCACAGCTTACAATCATGATGCATGTACACTTACCGCTCGACTCCAGACGGGTCTGCCTCTCAAGGACCTGGACGTGGAGCGCTGGGGATATGCGTTCCAGGACCCTCATCTGATCGTCCGACAAGTGGCCCCAGCGCCCCTTAGCATCCGCTGCCTTCAAGAGGCGCCGGGCCTTGTTGAGGGTCCTGGACCTGAAGTCCTCCAAGCGCTTCTTGACATGATGGAATAGTCGGACTGCCACCCCCTCCGCGTTGATGGCAGTCACGATGTCCGTCCAGATCCGAGTCCGTCCTTCCTTGTCGGCACGCAAACTTCCGAAGAGGGCATCATACTGCCCCAGGACTTGCTCCACCAGGACAACAACTTCGGTAGCAGTGAAGCTGGTGCCCCTCTGCCTCTCTGGCCGGGGGTTGTCAGTGGTGCCAGATGGTGCAGTGCCCGACATGACAACCCCAGAGGCAGGAGTGGGTGGGCAACTGGGTCCTGGGGCTGGGCTGTGGAGCGATGGAATCCCAGTCGGGAGTCTTCGGTTCCAGCAGGGGTGGTCACAGCAACAGCACCCCTGGCTGATGTGCAGGCAGCAAATGGCAGGGCACGTGGGCAGCAGGCAATCAGGCAGCAGCAGGTGGCAGGTGGGAGCGTGCTCGGAGCTCTGGGGGGCAGTAATTCGGCCTTCTGGGCAGGAACGTGGTCTTCTGTGTGCTTACGCGTGGCCAGCTTGATACGGAGTGATTTGGCATGTGAAAATCCAGCACGTCTGCGTGTAATTCGAGGAAAGGGCCTTAGCGCGTAAGCGCGTCAGCACACGTACGCGAATTCATGGGCCCAAAGGCCACCAGCGCATATGCGCATCTGTGACGTGCATGCGCGGGCATTTCCCTGTACACGGGTGCATGTTACACGTCCAATGACTGCACATCAGAGTGTCAGCTCGTGTAATGGAGGCTGGGGCCTTAGCACGTACACGCGGAAGTGACACTGGACCTGTGGGCATGTTTAAAAGGTACGTGTAGAACGCCATTTCCTTGTACATGCTTTTCGTGGAGAGCGAGTGGGTGAAATATGTACTTCTTGTCGGTTCACACACGATTTACTTCACGGCGTTCCAAGTTCGTACTCCCTGTTACCTCTGACAGCTTTTTGTCTTCTTGTCTTTTTTCTGGGCCTTTTTCCTCAAACAGCGTTCACTTCTCCTGTTGTCCGGTCTCAACAGACAGCGTACAATTCTTCTTTTGGCGGGGGAGTTGCCAAGACGCACACGTGTGTATTTTTCACGCGATTTTCCCTGGCAGAAGGTGAGTCGCGCACGTATTTGACATCTGTGCTTGCCCCGTGTGTTGCCTTCCCCTTCAGAGGTCAGTCTAGGCTGCATGTGACACGCATACGTTCATTTTTGTGTTTCTGGGTGCCACAGCGTAGTGCAGGTTTTTTTTCAACACACGTGGTCTAGAAGGGGTTGCGTGCACATTATCTCCCTTTTTCGGGGTGCCTGTGCGTTGCGTGACCCGTCATCTTCCCCCAGGGGTCCCATACAGCCTTGCTAGAGCACTAGGGTACGAATTCCATCTAGTACCCTACCCCTTTGACCCCCAATTGCCCAGGACAATAGTTTACTGCAACTCCCAGACGCACAACAACATCAATGCCATGGTTGGGAGGCGAGCACGCGGTAAGGGTGGAAAAGGTGGGCGAGCCACAAGAGGTGGCCGTGGTGGATATGGTAGGGGATGTGGCCAGGACTTGCAGGGTGCCCCTAGCCCCCCATGTGTGGGTGACCAGTCAGGGACACCCATGCCCCCCCCCCCTGGTTGAGGGTAACGTGGCTGACACCATCCCTGCTCAGCCCTTGTTGGACCAGCCCATTGTGGCACCAGAACTGGCACAGGATGACTCCATGGCTGACTTCCAGGTCAGCAGGTCTAGACCACGTGTGTCGGTGCACGTTGGTGTCACCAGCCCACGTGGATCAGGGGCAGCTATGTCATCTGCTGCCCCGAGTAGGCAGGGTGGGGAGGCTGCAGGGGCAGCTGCGGCTCCATCCACCCCAGCTCTGAGTGTCCCATCCAGGACAGTGTCGGTCCTAGTCCATCCTGCTGATGTTCCCCCTGACTACATCACACTTCAGCTAATGCCTGCACCAAGTCCCATGGTGAGTGTTCATTCCCACACTCCTAGTCCACAGTCCACTGGGGCTCCTGCCCCTAGTGTCCAGAGCGGCGTAGGACACTCAGTATCACCAAGTATCACCACCACCTTCCAAGTGGAAGAGGAAGAGTGCTCGTCCAGTACAGGCTGATGCCCCAGACACGGCTACACAGTCCGGCCCAACAAGGAAGCCCAGATTCAATCAGGCCGAACTTGATGCACTTGTGGAGTATGTGTCCGCACATGACAGCGAAATAGTGATTACTGCAGGATGCAAGACCACACCTGCACACCGTCAGGCACACTGGCAGACCATTGCGGAACTCATAAGTGCCCTTGGATTCGTGAGGCGCACAGCTAATGATTGCTACTAGCGCTGGAATGACCTTAAGTGCAGGGCAAAGAAAAAGCTGGCCTCAAGTCATGCCGCAACTCTAGTTACTGGAGGTGGGTCTCCGGCAGAGGACATAGAAATCACTCCACATGAGTATGTTGCTGGGACCTACGTCACGGAGGAACAGATCCAAGGCGTGGGAGACCTGCCAGATTACGAGGCATTGTCCGGTGAGTGCACATGCATGTGTGTGTCATCCATGTGCATGGTGTGTGTGTGAGTGCTTCTGATTGAGTGCCAGGTGAAGGGGTGTGTGCCTGAGTGGTTTGGGTCACCCATGTGCTTCATCCAATACATTCTGCGCACCAGGATTTGGGTGTTGCAGTATCCCTTCTGGCAACAGTAGACTTTCAGCCCAACCTCACGCCAGTTGTCCTTGATTTGTCATCTTGCCACAACATAGTTGCATGTTATTCTGTGTTCATTCAGGCTTATTGTCTGCATTCCACCACTTTCACTAGGCATTTCTCAGTCCTATTGTCACATGTGTGACATGGCTAGGGTACATGCCATCTGTGTGATGGCATGTGTCATGTATGTGTATTAGACATGCCAATCACAGGCCAATGTGTGGTGGCACTGCTAGGCAGCATGCAGCAAATTTGTTGGTCTTCCATCTTGGTGTCATCAAAGTGTGCCATTTGCCTCCGTTTCATACGCAGTGACAGTGCATGCATGGGAGGGTTATAGTCATGTGGTACATGTGTCAATGAAGTACTGTTTATGTTGCTTCTCAGCCCTAATTGTGTTCCATGGTGCTAATGCCTGTTCCCATTTCTTTTCTTTCATGTCTTTGCAGGGGATGATGCACTTGATACTGCTGGGGTTGTGGAGATGGTGCAGACCCAGGAGGGGTCTCAGGCCCGACCGGGCACCAGTGAGGGACGTGGTGTGGCGGTGGGTGAGAACCCACACTTGCTGCAGGCCGTCATCTCAAGGGGTGTCTCTGGGTGCACCTCCCCCGAGCTCTATTCAGGTGTCGATTCGGATGATGTGACCTATGTGCCGCGCGGATAAGTGTTTCTGGGAGGTATTCTGTACTGTCCAACCCACCTGCACCAGGAGTAGAACCCTCAATAGGGATGTCAGTGTTGGTGGGTCCGCCTTTGGTGGTTATGGATGCAGGGTCACACTCCGCTACATCTGATCCTGTTCCTGGGCCAGCAGATCAGAGGGGGAATGCAGTCCTGCAGCCTCAGGCAGTGCCGGCACAGCAAGGCGCAGTTCACCTTGGCCCAGACAGGTGTGGTGCCCGCCGACGCGGTGGCCATATGCCACCTGGCAATGCCGCATGGGAGCAACTACAGCAGGCATCAGACTCCATTAGCCAGTCACACAGGGAGGACATGTTGGCATCCAACAGGGACAGGCGGGCAGCACTGGAGACTCTGTGGGAAGCCATTTCTATTGAGTCCCAGGGCCACAGGGAAGCCCTGAGGGTGGAACTCTGTCAGCTCAGGGCAACTCTGGTTGAGCTTGAGGCTTCAGCTAACACGAGAACAGAACAGCAGCTGGAGCGGCTCACACGTACGCTCTCAGCTGAGATGCAGGCAACTAGGGCGGAGGTCCGGGCATCCCGTGAGTTGTATGGGGACCTACGCACAATTATCCTCCAGAACCAGACCTTCCACACCCGCATGCTTGCTGCCATGGAGGACCAGACTAGGGCTTTGCGTGGGCTGCCTCCCCTAGTGCCACCACCTCCTGATGCAGCTGCAGAGGGTGAGGAGAGCGACAGCAGCGATTCTCCCACAATAGGGTAGCCGTGCAGGCCATGAGCCCATGGAGGTGTTTTTTTCCGCAAGATCCACACAGGTGGGTTTTGGTGTGCACCCTGTCCTTGGACCTCCTGGGTGGCCTCCCCTACCCCCCCCCGGGCCCATTCATGGCCATTTATTTTTTATTTTATTTTTTTTATTTTTATATTTTATTTTTATTTTTGAATCTTGATTTTTTCGAAAGTGTGTTGCCTTTTGTGGCTCCCGTGGGCATACGCTGTATTGTGGCTGGGCGCATGCAGGCATGTCCTGAATTTGGGTCAGATGCTTGGGTTTGTGTGACACACACCCCTCCTGCTTCCCGTTTCCATGGGCTTGCAAAGGGTGTGCCCAAGTGACATTGACTTACACAGTGACGTTGGACTCCCATTTGATGTGTGGGTAGTCTGTAGTCAATACTGTGTATACATTCCTAGTGCATATTGTTGTTGTATTGTACACTGCATGGTGTATTGATATGTGCCTCTGCATCCATCTCATCCTCCTAATTTGCAGGTCCATTTCTCATGTCTTCACAAGGCAGTCTACTTTGGAACTGGAGTCCATGTTGTAAGCAGTGCACCTACACTCTTGCGTGGCACTAACACTGTATAGTTGGTAGTGTTCGAAGTGCTGGCATTATCAGGTAGTGAGGCTACCAATTTTTTAAGTCCGTACTGTCATGTTTATGGTAGGTGATTGGTATTATTGGTAAGTATTTGGTAATGTGTGTTGTTGGTCCTGCATTACTGTGAGCATTTCATGTGTGGCCAGTTTCCATTAGGGACACTGTAGTTGGTGGTAGTTGGTGACACTTGGGGCATGTTGTGGGGATTAATTTGTTTGCTCTCACATTGCATGACATGCCATGGTGTGTTGTGTGGCTGTGCCGGGGAGGGGTTGGGTGACATGGCACTGTTCTCATGTTGTATTTTGCAAGTGGGTATTCATTTTTGCTGCATGGAAGTGTGTCTTTTGATGACACTGCATTGGTGGTGTTTGTGTAGGTAGGGATGCACACATTGTGACACTTCCAGATGAACAATCTCAGGCTGCTATGGTTCTGACAGTTGACTGTCCCTTAATTCATCAGAATTGTCAGATTGAGTCATCATTGATTGTCAGATGGTATGTGCCAGGGCTGTGTGCACTCCACAGGGGTGTGCTTTCTATGTGAAGTAGTTAGCCACCAGCCGCGTACGGGCTGCCTCACCCCGTGCCCTTTCCCCTCCCATGCACAGCGGGCGTGCATGTGGTTGGGGATGTGAGGGCACCACCATGTCCACAGCCAGGCCCCGGCGTGTTGCAACATTGTGCAGGACACATGCTGCCACTATGATCCTGCACACTACTGGGGGGGGGTATAACAGCTGCCCACCAGAACGGTCAAGGGAGCGAAAGCGTGACTTGAGCACTCCGAATGTGCGCTCCACTATGCCCTGTGTTGCAATATGGGCTGTGTTGTATCTTACCTCTGGAGGCGTGATGGGGTTCCGAATTGGCGTCATCATATGTGGGCTCAGAGGGTAGGCACTGTCCCCTGGGGAGGTGGTGATGGGTATCATTAGTGGGGTATTGGCATTACTCTGTATCTGTCATGCATGCGTGTGCTGTGGCATTTCTGCTCACCAAGCAGCCATGCATCGCCATGCCGCCCAGCTTCCATGTCCCGGTTTAGGGTTGACATCCTGTAAATGAAGCTGTCGTGGGTGGACACTGGATAGTTAGCATATGCTGAGGTGATGATTCCCTTGGCATCACATACTACCTGGACGTTGATGGAATGCCAGTGCTTGCAGTTTCTATAGATGTGCTCAGATGCCCTGGGGGGACGTAGAGCAACATGGGTGCAATCAATGGCACCTAGCACTTTGGGGAATTGTGCCACCCTGTAGAAATCCTGGCTGACAGCCTGCCTTTCTGCAGGTGTTCTGGGCAGGTATATGTGCCTGCGGACTGATGGGTGTGCAGTGATAATGGCCAACACTTGGTGTAGGCACCGTGACTGCGTGGCCTGTGACACCCCTCCCACTATGGCACTTGTCCACTGAAATGATCCGGTAGCCAAGAAGTGCAGTACATTGAGGACCTTCTCCAGGGGGCTGAGTGCTTGGGAGCACAGGGTGGGTGATGTGAGGTCATCCTCCCACTCACTGACCAGGTCGAGTATTATGTGTGGTGGAAACCTGTACCTCCCATACACCTGGTCATCAGGCATACCAAATAGGCTGGTTCTGGGTGTGCAGATTCTGGCCCTGACTATCCTTCTCCTGCTCCTGCGCTATCCCACGGCCACTGCTGCTAGGAACGGTATATTCATCCTGGCGTCTGAGCTTGTTTGTTGTTTGCACACTCTTTTATGCTGCGCGGGACGTGCGCCTGCTTCATGCTGGCGTACGTTTTTCAGGATTGGACCTTTTATTTTTGGCACGTTGTAGGCGACCGTGTAAATCTTCCCGCCCACCCCAGGAATACACGTAACACGCTCTCCCAGGCCAAGTCACGAGTAAATATTCCCGCCTACCCCTCGAATACACGTACCCCACTCTCACAGGCCCAGTCGCGTGTGGAACTTCACGCGCACACCGAAGTACACGTACCCTGCAAATTTGCGTGTGAAACTTCCCGCGCACCCCGCAATACACATACCCAGGGCAATCGCGTGTGGAACTTCCCGCGAACCCCCTAATACACGTACCCTGCTGGTTTCGCGTGTGGAAGTTCACGCGGGCCCAGAATACACGTACCCTCATGGAATCGCGTGTCAGACTACCCGCACCCCTGGAATACACGTACCCAGGAAAATCGCACAGCTGGGGGGTGGGGGTGCAGGGAGACAGGAGTGGGGGCCTGGTGGAGGGTGCCCCACAGTGCTGGGGGTGGGGGTGCTGGGAGACATGAGTGGGGGCCTGGTGGAGGGTGCCCCACAGTGCTGGGGGGTGGGGGAGCTGGGAGACATGAGTGGGGTCCTGGTGGAGGGTGCCCTACAGTGCTGGGGGGTGGGGGTGCAGGGGGACATGAGTGGGGGCCTGGTGGAGGGTGGCCCACAGTGCTGGGGGGTGGGGGTGCTGGGAGACATGAGTTGGACATGAGTGGGGCCTGATGGAGGGTGCCCCACAGTGCTGGGGGGTGGGTGTGCAGGGGGACATGAGTGGGGGCCTGGTGGAGGGTGGCCCACAGTGCTGGGGGGTAGGGGTGCTCGGAGACATGAGTTGGACATGAGTGGGGGCCTGGTGGAGGGTGCCCCACCGTGCTGGGGGGTGGGGGTGCAGGGGGACATGAGTGGGGGCATGGTGGAGGGTGGCCCACAGTGCTGGGGGGTGGGGGTGCTGGGAGACATGAGTTGGACATGAGTGGGGGCCTGGTGGAGGGTGCCCCACAGTGCTGGGGGTGGGGGTGCTGGGAGACATGAGTGGGGGCCTGGTGGAGGGTGCCCGACAGTGCTGGGGGGTGGAGGTGCAGGGGGAGATGAGTTGGACATGAGTGGGGGCCTGGTGGAGGGTGCCCCTGGATGCAGGGGGGTGGGGGTGCAGGGGGACAGGAGTGGGGGCCTGGTGGAGGGTGCCCTACAGTGCTGGGGGGTGGGGGTGCAGGGGGACATCAGTGGGGGCCTGGTGGAGGGTGCCCCTGGATGCAGGGGGACATGAGTGGGGGCCTGGTGGATGCTGCCCTACAGTGCTGGGGGGTGTGGTTGCAGGGGGACAGGAGTGGGCGCCTGGTGGAGGGTGCCCCTGGATGCTGGGGGGGTGGGGGTGCTGGGAGACATGCGTTGGTGGGCAGTAGTGCAAGGTGACATGTGGGTTGGCTGGGGGCATGGACATGGTGGATGGGCAGGGGTGCAGGGTAGTCCCCTGTGGTGTGGGCCGCCTGCAGGGGCCATGGAGGGTGTAGAGGGAACAGCTGGGAGGACCCACACGGCCAATTCACGTGTGGGACTCCCCGGCACCCCCGAAATACACGTAGGCTGCTGGATTCGCGTGTGGAATTTACCGCGCACCCGGAGTACACATACCCTGCTGAAATTGCGTGTGGAACTTCACGCGCACACCGAAATACACGTACCCTGCAAATTCGCGTGTGAAACTTCCCACGCACCCCGGAATACACATGCCCAGGCCAATCGCGTGAGGAACTTCCTGCGAACCCCGTAATACACGCACACGCTATTTTTCACACAGCGGGTGTCCGTGTTTGTCGGTACCCCTTTGCACCTCATTTGTCCTAGAAGGCCACTGTATGGATCATTCATCATAGCTGTATATGGGTGCTTTTTGTTAGCGCACATTTTGGCGCACATTTATTTCAGGCGCAGGGACGCTACCGCCTGCTTTCTTGTGGCGTACTTGTTTGGCCCTGTGTGCGTCTTTGACCGTGCGCTGGTTTGCCCTATCCGATTCCATGAATACGAGTTGTAGGCGAGCGTGTGGGCATTCCGTGCACTTGCCTCCTGTACTTCCCCCGTGACGCCCATATTTTCACGCGTTGTTCCCCATTCCGAGTGTTACGCCCCGTGTTCCGCCTACTTTTGTAATGTGTGCCGCGCTATGTGCGATTTCGGAGCGGCCGTGGCGCACGCCGTTGGATGACCTGTGCGCCGGCGTGCGCGGCGCACTTTTTCAGCGCACCTCCAATATTTTTCTCGCGCACGGACTTCCATGAATCGATGTGCGCTGATTTCCCTGCGATTTTCGCAGTTACACTGCGATTTTCGCACTTTTACTGAAAATTGCACGTTTTGGCACCTCTGCGCGGGAATTTTCGGTGCACATTAATTCCATGAATCGGCTTGATAAGCCGTTATTGGCCAGTGTTGCAAACAGAACGTGGGTAGGTTGGCAGTGACACAATACTTTGTGAATGGAAGTGAGTATGCCCATAGTATGTGATTGAAAGTGCACAGGGAGACAGGAGAGAGTGTTTTGTTTGTACATTATGGTAACTGTTGCAATTTGTTGTTGCTTAGCTCCATGGCGGTCGCTGTGGTTGGAAATGATGCAGTGAAAAGTCACGCAGTGTGGGCACTGGGTGTAGTGTTTGAATACTGTCAGTATGGTAGAGGCTATGGTTGAAGGGCGGCTTATATGTGCTTGGATAGTGTGCTGCGTGCACAATGCTTGCAGTAGGGGCAATGGTGTAAACATTTTGTGGTTAAGTTGGCAGTGACACAATACTTTTTGAGTGGAAGTGGGTAAGACAATAGTATGTGAATGAAAGGGCATAGGGGTGCCAGAGACAGTCTAATGTTTATATAATATGGTAACTGTTGCATGTAACAATGTGCATGTCCGTTGTGGAGGTTGGTTAGGAGTGTTGGTGCTAGTGGTTTAAATGTGTATAGCGGTAGTTTGTGACATAATGACATGCATGGTTCTATTACAGTGCGTTGAATGTGTGCAAGGAGCACATCCAGTGGAGTAATGCAGGTTTGACAGTGCATGAGTCATAGGATGGTGATATTTGGAGAATGGGTGTGGAGCACATTGTTGACATGCTACAGCACCACAAGTGAGTTGCAAAGTGTGTATTGTGCATTCCATGGTTGTGGTGATAGTTGCAAAATGCTACAATATTTGATGTGCGGCAGTAGATGGTGCAATGAGAAGTTGTGTAGTGTGGACACAGGGTACAGTGTGTATGTAATGTGAATATGGAAGTGGGTATGGTTGAAGTGCAGCTTATATGTGGTTGGTTACTCTGCTGTGTGCAGATTTATTGAAGTAGGCCCAATGTTGAGCAGCTGTTGTGCCTCGGTTGCCAGTGATTCAATACTTTGTTAATGTCAGTGTGTAGGGGTGGTGCAGGCTGTGATATGTTTGAGGATTCTGCTAAGTGAGACACGTTTTTGTGAATGGGTGTTTTCTGGTGTGGGGGAGTTGGGTGGAAGTGCCGCTACGTATGTTATGCTTGTGCATAATGTTAGGTGCCCACATGGTTTATTGGTTGGATGTATAGTGTTGTGGTGGGTGTGGAATGGGCTGCAATGGTGTGTGCATGGCCAAAGGTGTGCTGAATGCATCTTAGGATCTTTATGGATGCTGCAATTGTGCATTATTCAGCAGAGGTTTCTGGCGGAGGGGCTTTGCAAACAAACGGAACGTGTACTCAGAGTGTTTAACTGCAAATATGGAGCGGTGGGCAGAAACGACAGTGTGCAATGCAGAGGTTTTGTATGTGATTGCTGCATGTGTGTTTGAAAATTTGACAGCAAAATTTTGACAGCAAAAAGTGACCGTGCAATGCAAAGACGTATTGTGTGAGCTGTACTGGGCCATGGCCCTCATTGTAGATGGGAAAGCACAAGTGAACATCTTGCCATTATGAGCAGGGTGGAAAGGCAAATGGAATTGTGGTAAATAGGCCAATAGGAGTTTAGGGCGTGGTTGACAGGAAGAGGTGGTACTATTTTGTCCCAATACTGTGTCGTGAGGGTGGTCACGATGGAGAGACGCACAGTGTTTATTGTCGGTGATACCTTTGTGCGCCATCTGCACAGGTGTTGTGTGCAAAGAGGCATTGCTGGTGATTTCGGGTTGGAAGGAGTGGACGCTTTCTGGGCCTGTCAGGGTTGCTGCAGTTTTGGCGGGATGGTTCGCCTGTCGAGCTGTGTGGCGTCCATCACGAACGTTGAGTTTTTTCGTGCTGCCCTATGGAAGTCTACATTTGGGTTACATGTCATGTGGATGATTAATCCTTCACCTGAAGAGGTTGCTGACCGCAGTTATGCGTATCTTTCCTACAGCCAAGGTCCTTTTCTCATGCATAATGCCAAGAGGAGTATGGGTACATGACGGTGTAATTTGTCCCCAGCCAGAGGTCGGAAGGTGTGCTATAAACAGAATTATGCGTGAGTTTATGCTATCTACTGGCATGTTCTCCACCCGCTATGAGATCATGAGGTCTCAACATATGCAGTGGTTCCGTAGAATTGGCATTCATTTGAGCGCTATTGGCAATGCAGTTTTATTTTACACTGTTATAGAAGCATTGAGCAGAATGTGGTAAAAATGTGAGGAGAGGCAAACAGAAACGCATATAAAGAGAAAATACAAATCCGCTTGCACGCATGTCAAAAATATATATTTTTTTAATACATGTAGGCTGGAAGACTGCATCCCCTACCGAGTTTAGTATTGTTAACCCCCCCAATCACTATCACGAAAAGGCAGTGGATTACGTGGTACTTTCAGGATTACACATGCCACATCCTGGGTGGCTATTGGATGTGTACGGATGGAGAAATCGTGCATACTTTCATTGAACTTTGCAGTGGACATGCTTTGGAATGGAATGACATTTGTACTATAAATGTGTAGTGCCACATTTCAAATGTTGTACAGGACTGACAGTGTTGGATGATGGCGGCTTCGATGCGATTGATGAATGCGTGTGCACCTATTTACATGCAACCCAATGAAGTAGAGCTGCAGAGAAGATAGTGCAAAGGGAAGAAGGACTGCTCCAGCTTTACAGCTGTGTGGGCCTAGCGCTACTTTGGGAGGCACATGTGCGAAAATCTGCCCTTTACACCAACGTGCCCAATTGCCATGGCAGTGTGGGGAATAGTCAATCAGGTAGTGTGGGTGTGGGTGTGGTTAACAGCAAGGGGAGGTGAAACTGTTGTACATTATACTCTGCGTACTGAGTGTGGCTGACATGGAGAAATGCATTGTGTTCACTGTAGTTGAGCCCTTTGTCATAGTTCTGCACAACTATGCCCTGCAAAGACACTTTGACTGCAATTTCGGTTTGGAAGGAGCGAATGCATTGTGGAACGCCGTGTATGAGTGCAATTTCGGAGATATGCATTCACTTTGCAAAGACCTCACCAGTTTTCCAGAAGTAGATGTTATTGTCATACATTAAAGCGGCATGCATTTAGGTTACCGGGCTTGCTTAGAATTGTTATGTAGACTGAGGAGATTGCTGGATGTCGTGAGGACAGTTTCCCCACTGCCAAGGTGCTTTTCTCATCCATAATACCACAAAGAGTATGCCCCCCTGCTCATGGATGTTGTTCCGAGCCAGACGCAGGAAGGTATCTCATCAACAGAAGCATGCCTACCTTTTTGTCTGCTCCGGGAATGCTCTTCTGCAACAATGACCTCATTAGTTGTGGAAATGTGGAGTTTTTGTTATGGCGCACTGGCGATAATGTTTTGTTTGCTCGTCTACAGGATGCAGTAAAGAGTTTACTGTACTAATGTGAGCACAAGAAAACACAAAAGCTGATAAAAACCGCAAAAAAGTGTTTCTGTAGAAGCATCTAAACAACAAAAAAAAAAAACAGTCTCTTTAAGAGTCGGCCCTTACCATGAAGTCCCCCTACCCTGGTTGCAAGTTATTCCCCCACGCACGCACGCAGCACAAAAGCCACATGCAGGGATTTTTCAGGTGGCGGCCACGAAAATGGAACTCTGGCGATTGTCCAATCAGATGCTTAGGTTGTGTGGCAATAGGAAGAGGGACTCCTGCTTCTCTCTGGCTCGGCCCTCAACGTACCTGGAAACCCGCACATGCCACATTCGCCGCTTCTCACCATGCTGGCCTATGGAAATGGGATTGTAGTGATTGTCCTATCAGGTGGTGCTCGGTGTGCGTCACAGGAAAGCGTGCCAACAGGAAGAAGGACTTCTCCTGCTTTACTGGGACGTGGCCCTCGCGGTACTTGGAGAAAGGCACGTACAACATTTTGGGCTTCTCAGAATGCTGGCCAATGGAAATGGGACTATGGACTTTGGCCAATCTGGTGCTCAGGGTGTGCGTCACAGGAAAGAGCAGCATTCACTTTTCCAATAACTTTGTGTACTGCGCCTGGCAAACATGGCAAGACGCAGAGTTTTCATCATGGGTGATGGCTTTGTGGAAGATCTCTGCGTGTATGCCCTCCAAGATGACTTGTCTGGGTATTTCGGTTTGGAGGGAGTGGACGCTCTGTTGGGTAATGTTGAATCATGCTGTTTCGGCGGATTGCTTGTAGAATGTTGATGTCTTGCCTCTTCGACAAATGTAAGTTTTTTGATTGTGCACTTTCGAGCCTTCTTTTTGGGTTACATGCCTTGTTCCTGTGTGTTTAGTCAACTGAAGATTATGATGAAAGCAGTGCAGCGCATTTTTCCTACTGCCAAGGTGCTATTCTCAAATGTGCCCCCGAGAATAGTGTGGAAGTATTCCAAGGATTCCTGTCGCCAGCCAGAGTTCGAAAGGGGACTCATCAACAGAAGCATGGGTGACTTCTTGAGTTCTGCTGGGATGTTTTCCTGTGAGAATGAGAAAATTGGGTCGCGATAAATACACCTTTTCAAGGTTAAATGGCATGTCTTTGTCGCACAGTGGCAATGAAACGTTGTTTCACAAACTACAAACGGAACTGAAGACACTATTGTAAGAATGTGAGCTGACGTTGAAAACACACATTTACGCATGAAAATCGCAAAATAATTGTTTCTAGGGAAGCACCTTTAAAAAATAAAAATAAAAAAAGCCCCCAAAGGCTCTTTTATGAGCCACCACAACTAAGGACGTCTGCTCCCCTGCGTACAGCACGAAATGTCTGTGAACATCGCGATAGTTGCAGGGTGGCACGTGTTACATACACCCCTTTTGAACATGACGGCCATTGAAATGGGCCTGCAGACGCTATGGGATTGGGCAATAAAGTTTGTGGGTTTGGTGTGTACGGACAGACTGTGCTACACAGTGTATTTGTCAACAGATATGCAGAGGGTGCGGTTATGGCTGTGTGTTTCCCGAGGCACAGCGTGCAGGTTTTAGGGGATTCCGACATATATTGACTGAAAGTGAATGGAAAACACTGTGCAGTGGTTACTCATTTTGCAACATAACTGATTATCTTCATGCACAGAAACCAGTGCTGTGTTTTATGCTTTCTTCTTCCCCTATACGTGTATATATCTTATGATGTGAGTGAACTGTAAGGAAAGTAGTGTAAGAACATATGAGCAGGGTGCCGTACACAAATGTAGAACCTTTTCAATTGTTTGTTCCTGACTGTTAGCGAAGAAAAGCACCTGGCCTACTTATGGTAGTGAACAAAACAGAGGGAGCCACACATGTGATGTCATCAGTGATATCATGAATGAGATTTGTGATGGCATCTTTGATGTCATGGGTGTTAGTCCTTGCAGTGCACACTGGTGGCACGAGTTACGGTTGCTTAGCTTACCATAACTGGTGAATTTCAGGGGTTTTCCATAACGTCCCTGTAATAACATTTTTCAATTGAATTTCATAGGCTTTTGCTAGTGCAACTTAACCATAACGTCCCTTTAACAATGTTTTTGTTAGTGATTATATATATATATATATATATTCAGTGAAAAAACTTTGTTAAAGGGACGTTATGGTTAAGTTGCGCTACTAAAAACCTATGAAATTCAGTGAAAAAACTTTGTTAAAGGGACGTTATGGTTCCAAGTAAAACCGAAAAACCCTTGAAATTCCCCAGTTATGGTAAGCTAAGCAACCATAATTCGCGCCACCACCGTGCACTTCTAAGACTAACACCCAAGACATCAAAGATGACATCACATGTCTGGCTCAATCTTTTTTCTTTTGCTGACATATCTAGGCCACATGGTTTTCTTCAGTAACAGTCAGAAACTAAAAATTGTATTTTATTTGTAGACGTATCCTTCAAGTAGGTTCTTACAGTAATTCCCTTAGAGTCCAGTCACATCATATGAAACATATACATAGGGGAAGACACAAACTTGAAAGACAGCAATCCTTTTTGTGCATAAAGATAATCAATAGACTTATCAGCACTTTCTAATAGTTCTGTTGTTTTTTTATGGCTGTACTTTCCCTGTATACGGTCATATTAGTTTACAGTGTACTCACACTACTTTCCTTAGGGTCCAATCACATCAAGTGATACCTATACATAGGGTAAATAGCAGTTTTTAAACAGCAATCATTTATTTGCATAAAAATAATCAGTTAGGTTATTAATTGTTTCTGCTACTACTTGTGCTTTTTTGCTAATTTCACTTTCCCTGTATATACTAATATTGGTATGTGTTCTTGTCTCTTTGTGTTTTGTCTATAGTAAAGCAATTATGTAATACATGGGTTTTATTAGCTACTTATTACATATTTCACAGTACACAAAAATCTATTAAGAAAACAATTATCATTTCATTATTCAACATATTAACATTACGAATATTATACCTTCATCTTGTACGCTGCACACAATGCTATGTTTCTACATGAGTAGCTTAGTATACTAGATAGAACCCCATAATAGAATGCTATTTCTATCAATGCATCGTTCAATGCACTAATTAGGGTACGATATTTATTGCAATGATCCTTGACACTTTTTTCGCAACATTATAATAAGAATCCCTTGTACACATATTTCATGAAAAGTACATACACATGTGATGTCATCAGTGATGTCATCAATGACATTTGTGATGTCATCTTTGATGTCCTGGGTGTTAGTCTTAGCAGTGCACGGCGATGGCGCGAGTTATGGTTGCTTAGCTTACCATAACTGGCGAATTTCAAGGGTTTTTCGGTTTTACTTGGAACCATAACGTCCCTTTAACAAAGTTTTTTCACTGAATTTCATAGGTTTTTAGTAGCGCAACTTAACCATAACGTCCCTTTAATAAAGTTTTTTCACTGAATTTCATAGGTATTTAGTAGCGCAACTTAACCATAACGTCCTTTAACAAAGTTTTTTCACTGAATTTCATAGGTTTTTAGTAGCACAACTTAACCATACCGTCCCTTCAACAAAGTTTTTTCATTGAATCTCGTAGGTTTTTAGTAGTGCAACTTAGCAATAATGACTTTCACTTTATATACATATCATATGGAACTGACTGAATCTCTTCTACTGTACTTGATGTACGCAAACTCATTTAATGTTCGTGGACATGTTTGAAGAACAGTACCACTACCTAAAAAACTCTGGGGGGGGTATGTTTGATTGTTATATCATAACATAGGAACATTTAACAAATTTTAAAAAAAGCACACAGACACATTATATGTACTAATACATAAGAAATGTAACCCATATATACAGCACACTAACCATTCATTTAAAGGCACTATGTTCTAAAATGGAATATACCACAGAAAATAAATTGGCTTCCAACATAATTACCTCACAAACACAACAGAACTGAGAACAAGAGCAGACCCACTGAGTACATAGGACATATCTTACCTGAAATAGTAAGTGTACTTCATTTTATTCATATATTTATAAACTTTCTGTATTAGATAAAAAAATATATTATCTTTTTTTTTCTCTCACAGAAATGTCTAGTACTCTGGAATGGCTAGAGGAACATTTCCCACATGAAGAAATGTCACTATAAACTCACAGGAAGATCCACAAGAATGTCTAACGTACTTACTACAAGTACTGGAAAACAAAAACATACCTATAAATGACATCTTTCAGATGTCATACATGTGGAAACATACATGCACTCTCTGCAAAAATGTGACACAAGAAGAAATCCCCAATGAACGCTTCATATATATATATCAATACCAAATTGTGAATCCATTCCATTTCAGCGACTTGTACAAAATGCAAACCATGGTAGATTATGCTCTACCTGCAATTCAGATAATCACTCCACGTTAGTAATACAAACACATAGTAAATACATAATACTAATGCTTCTACGTTACAATGCAGATGGTACCAAAAACAACTCAAGCTGACTGGATTCACACATGGTCAAATATCACTTGGTAAGAAAACCTTCACAACATTAGGTATAATCTACCACGCAGGAGCCACAACCAATTCAGGGCACTACACTGCATATATAAAAAGGAAATGTGGATGGTTTGAATGTAATGATAGTACCATTACTCTAAAGTAGAGATTACCAGGAAATCTTACAAATGCTTATTTGATGTTCTTAAAACCAAAATTTGATAACTAAACTGTATTTAAACCCTAAGTAAACTTGTGTTAAAAAAATATAAACTGTTAGAATACTCCAAAAGCTATCTAACTGCTCAAAGATTCTACAACAACTAATCAGATAAATGAATACCACTAAATTAGACCAAAAAATACACAGTTAGAATACGCCAATTGGTATCTAACTGTCCCAAAATTTAACAATATCCAAATAGATAAATCAATACCACTAAAATATATAAAAAAATAGACAGTTAGAATACGCCAATTGCTATCTAACTGCTCCAAAATTTTATAATATCAAAACAAATAAATAATATGTTACTGCTCCAAAAAAATACAACAAGCCAAAGTATAAAGCATTAGCCAGAAACAACAAGTGAACACTGAAAACAAACAAATAAACTGTAGCATAACAGAAAAAGTTTTTTTTTTAATCCAATATGGATTTTTTTTTCTCCCACAGACCCAATGATTTTAGCAACAAATACAGAAACTGAGCAAATTGCACAGTACTCTTATTTGTAATCTACTAAATATGAGGGTCCAAAAAAAAAAAAAGGTATATTGCTTATACAATGTAATAAGTCATTACACAATACTAATACTAACATGCTATTTTCTTTTATCACAGAAATGAACAAGAAAAACATGGACTCCCGTTACTAGACCAAACACTAAGTATACAATAATAAGGAGAACCATAGCAGCATATCACATCCATAGTATCTAATACCTTTGTTCCTTATACATTTGTTTTTCACCCAAAGTTATAAGCAAATATGAATGTGATATGCTGGGGTGGTTGTTGCCAGGGCATAGAGTCTTGGGTGCATGGCCATCACATCCATAGAGTCAAACATTTCTACTATGGTCTATGGTAACTTTTAATGTCCGCGGACATTATGAGTGTTCTTAGAACACTTTCAACTTGCCAGCGAACAATACGGACAGCGTTTTCAGGACACCCTCTACGAACATTTCAGAACAACGCAATAGTTCTTGGAACACTTTCAACTTGACAACGAACAATACGGACAGTGTCCTCAGGACACCCCCATTTTGTTTATTTGCGAACATTTCAGGACACCATGAGTGTTCTAAGAACACATTCAACTTGACAGAGAACAATACGGACAGCGTCCTCAGGACAGCCCCATTTTGATTATTTGCGAACATTTAAGGACACTGCGAGTGTTCTTAGAACACATTCAACTTGCCAGCGAACAATACGGACTACGCCTTCAGGACACCCCCTACGAACATTCCAGGACACCGCGAGTGTTCTTAGAAACGTCTTCAGAACACCCCCATTTTGTTTATTTGCGAACATTTCAGGACACCGCAAGTGTTCTTAGAACACATTCAACTTGACAAAAAACAATACGGACAGCGTCTTCAGGACACCCCCTATGAACATTCCCCGGACACCGCAAGTGTTCTTAGAACCGTCTTCAGGGAGAGCGAAGTTATAAGCCGCTCAAAAGTGCTCTTCCTATGGAAACAGCGACTTAACCATAACTACATGGCCACTACCATGGATAACACCCACATCCTTAGACTCATCCTATATACACTCCCATCCCCTGCACTCCTTAATGCCGAATAACAGACACATCCTTAGACTCGTCCTATATACACTCCCGTCCCCTGCACTCCTTAATGCCAAATAACAGCCACATACTTAGACTCTTCCTATATGCTCCGCAGACTCATTTCCCTGTTCGGTCCGTGGACTGGCCGCTGATTGCCCGCACTGTCCGCGGACTGGCCTCTGATTGGCCAGAAAAATTAACAGACTTTTGCATGGTCCACGAACACCGGGACGCGCCCGTTGATTGGATGGTGAAAAACATGAAATGCGTCTGATTCCCTGAAACGGCCGCCATCTTGGATTTGCTGACTTTTTTGGGGTCCGCAAACAGTCCGGTGAAAGCGTTTTTAAAAAAAGGAGGATTTCACTTGTCAAACTCGACAATCTCTGGGGATTTGGGGGGGGTGAGGATTGGATAGGATATGGCCATTAGAAGCCAAAAAACGGGTTGTTTCACCCCCCGAAAGTCCACAAACACTCTGGATGTTCTGGGGCAGTCTTGTGGTGTTCTCAGACACTTCAGATGTCCTAGGACATCTGTACCTATTCCTGCATTACAGGGTTGGGAAAAGCAGTTTTTGGATGGCTTATAACTTTTGCGCCACTCAATGAAACTGCATGTAATTTTACAATTTCATTCTAGAACTAATCCTGAATGGTTTTGCAACATATTTTGGGATTCTGTCAAGAGGGGGCAAAATTAGAGGGGGGTCCCAAAATATTGTAAATGCATATAAATGTGGTGTCATTTGATGAATCCTGTGGCCGTGGGCAGTAGCCAGATTGTGTGGGTCATGGCATAATGTTATAACACGGACAATCTGCCTACTGGCCATGACCGCTAGGGACAAAAAATGGTGTTAAGTAGCTATGCCTACCTGGGACCGGCTATGTGGTAAAGTTATTCGAAGGTAGGATAGGTTTGAAAGGGAAAAAAAGTGCTTGTGGTAATATGTTCATAGCGTTTTGCGGGCTGCCATGGCAAGTGAAGAGGGGCTGTGTATGGAGCCCCGCCTTCTCTTTCCATGTTGGCTATCTTGGAAAAGGATTTTTCTTCCTTACTTACAGTGGGACGCAGCAGGCATCCCGCTGTAGGAAGAAAAATCTATGTTTTAGCACCTTGGGTTCCCGCTTTGAGAACCAGGGCTGCAAATGGCCTTTATCTGCCATTTCCGGGGCTGCAATCGACAATAATGGTCCGTAGCTCTCCTTATTTATAACGCACCAATGCCCGTAGACATCAGGCTGTGTGGTTACAGTATTTGTTGAGGAAGATGAGGTGGAGGAAGACAGCTTACTACTTGCTGAATAACCTTTCTGAGAGCATTGCGGTCATTGGATTTGGTGTGGCGGCGCATGGAGGTGGTTCCGTAGGAGTACTATCCAGGTAGTCTGCGACTGAGTAAAAAATTGCACTCAGTGCATTTCACTTTGGTAGCTTTAGCCTTCGGTACACTCCCAATAGTAGCAAAGAACTGGCACACCCATGATTCGATCTTGGTGCTAGAAGTAGGCACTTCCTCTACCTCATCTTCTTGGTCCTCTTCATTGTCTTTGAACGTACTGCGCTATTTTTGCTGTGAAGGTCCTCCAGCTGGTGGTGGTGGTGGCTCTTGGGGAGGAGGGATGGCAATAACTGAAGCCATTTTTAAGATAAATATCAGTTTTGATAAATTTCTTCCAAGTATGTACTGTGTACTAGATTAGTAACGGATAGTAAAGTAAGCAGACAAGAGGCAGTATCATTCGCAACTATTCATGCACAAAAATGATTGCTGTGTTTCAGGCCTGCTTCTTCCCCTATACATGTAAATCATAAGATGCGATTAAATTTTAAGGAAAGTAGTGTAAGAACATGTGAGAATAGCAATATCTATAAATATAATACCTTTTGAAAGTTAAGTTTCTGACTGTTAGTAAATAAACCCACCTGGCCTAGATATGGCAGTGAACAAAAAAGAAGGGGCTAGACATGTGATGTCATCAGTGATGTCATCAATGATATTTGTGATGTCATCTTTGATGTCCTGGGTGTTAGTCTTAGCAGTGCACGGTGGTGGCGCACATTATGGTTGCTTAGCTTACCATAACTAGCGAATTTCAGTTTTTTTTAATTTTTCTTGTAACCATAAAGTCCTTTTAACAACGTTTTTTCATTGAATTTCATAGGTTTTTATTAGTCCAACTTTACCATAACGTCCCTTTAACAAAGATTTTTCAGTGAAAAAATATATATATATATATATATATATATATAAAGTGAATATTATACGTAGACAACTAAGCATAAATGAGGCCGGTCCTTCAGATAGCCATACACAATATTTATAGGAAAATGATACACATGTGAAGCAATGTCATTATACCTAGAGAAACAAAAATAAAGATGATTATAAATGTGAGTATGGCCTTTAGTACAATTGTACCTTTGCGCACTGATAGAGACCTAAATATGCATAGGATGAAAAGGCACTGACGGATAGGGATACATGTAGGGATTCAGATAGGTCTGTGAACATCAATAGTGATGTACATAGATTATATTGATGTTACATGATGTAACTGTTTATATAGAGACATACAAAGATAGATGTTCAAGGACAGAGATAGCTACAGTGCGATATACAGGGTTCTACGTGATTTCGCCGACCTATTTTTGGTCGTGGTACTTTTCATCGCCGGATTTTACATCGTCAGAAACCCTGCTTTTTTTTTTTTATTCTGGGGGGGGGGTTCCTCCCCACAGACCCCCCTTACTATTATAATAATACCCCAACCCCAACAAAACACCCTCCAAAATAAAAATTTAAAAAACGGGGTTTCTGGCGATGTAAAATCCGGCGATGAAAAGTACCACGACCAGAAATAGGTTGGCGAAATGCGTATATACCATATACAGATAAATGAGTATTGATGGATAAAAAAAGGTTGGTGAATGTATAGAGATGGACACATATCGATTAAGAACCCCTCATTTATATAGGAAAACCTTTTTTATCAATAGACGTATTAATTATATGTGGATCAGTCAGTCTGTACAGATTCAATACCTCCATGGGGGTCATTGAATGCCTGTCCTTCCCCCTCTTCTCCTCTTCCTTCTCTCTCCCTCTTCACTGCTAATCTAGCTCTTTGCTCTTTCCCACTCTCCCTTCTCTTCCCTACAGCTTTTGCTGACTGCCCGCCTTGTGTACCTCGGAGTCTCAAAGGTACTGGGCACCACGCCAGTCCTCTCTCGCACTTGCCTCAGGGCCCTACACCCCACCCACCCTTACTGCACTTGGCAATTACCCTACAGCTTTTGCTGACTGCCCGCCTTGTGTACCTCGGAGTCTCAAAGGTACTGGGCACCCCGCCAGTCCTCTCTCACACTTGCCTCAGGGCCCTACACCCCACCCACCCTTACTGCACTTGGCAATTACCCTAGAGAGTGACTCCCTCTGCACTTTCTACGCAATGACGTGGACTACTATAACCTTGATGGTGGTCCCGGCGTCGCTGCTCCCATGGCAACGCCAGCGTTCGCCAACACAGAGACTCACCGGTACCCCCTGCTACAAAGCCTATCTGTGCCATGGAACCAGAACGCACCAAGTAAGTGTTTGGATAACTTTTTCTCATCCTCACGTTACTATTCGCGGCAACATGGTAATCGGCATTTACATTTTTCCGCCGGGGCCTACTCCTCCTGAACATTGTGCAGATACTCTGCAATATTCCCTTGAAAGCACCAAGCATTTATTACCAAGCATTACGGTAAGCCAGCAATTCATTAGAGGCTAAACATCACCCTGCTGTGAAATGAGTATTTTGTTCCTACAAATCAAGACATCACTGTGCTCAGATGTCTTAGGCACTTTTTCTTTATATTAGATACGGACGCAACGCCGAATGGATCAGTAGTTTGGCCCTGGAACCAATCAGTACAGGACGATTGGATTCGCGCGAAGGTAATCTCCATTTCGCATCAAGTGGAAGTTAATAGTTTCAACACACTTACTTTGTGGTTGCACACAGAACCATGGTGTGCTCTGTCACGCGTAGAATGATGGCATGCTGTCTTTTCAATAGGCAATGTGTACCGATGCATTCTAGACAGTCCAGTGTGACAACACATTACAAAGTGACAAACACTGCAGTTAACTCGTTATTCTGAATTCGACAAGTATGTTCTATAAATATAAGTTGATGTTTCTATGTATGGTTGATTTACTGTGAGAACTGCTGTTTTGAGAGTTTATCACTGCACGACTGTATTTGTTATTTACTTCTAGAGCCCGCCCTGAAGAAGGACCTCGAGTCCGAAATGCAATGGCCAGGGCTTCTGCAAACAATAACTTGAGTAAATAAAACTTAAAATATTTCTGACCACACATAACCAGAAGACTGTTGCAGTTTATTTCTACAAACAAAGACTGTCACTGCAAACATTTAACCATTTTTTTGAAGTAGTGTTTACAACATATCATGACTCTCCAGGCTCAGTGATTCTTTCCCTGAGCATCTTCTCCCCTTGGTCTCTGCACTACCGAGTCTACACCAGCTGGGTGCACTTGGACCCCCTCCTCCCTGTGACCTCCTGTGCACTTGGAACCCCTCCTCCCTGTGACCTCATGTGCACTTGGACCCCATCCTCCCTGTGACCTCCTGTGCACTTGGAACCCCTCCTCCCTGTGACCTCATGTGCACCTGCGTGCTCCGAATGCACTGCGCCTGAAGATCGTCTGTCTGTTCTCCCTTGTCTTAACCTCTAAATGCACTTGGTAAAAACTGCAGAATCACCGTTCAGGCCTATTTGCTGTGTCTCAGCTGTAAATGTATAATATGCACCTACTCTGCCTGTGCAGACTATTATTGTCTCAGAATTTCAAGGGCTTTCAGCAACTGTTGTGTTTTCCCCATTTCCCCATCCACCTTGAGCACTTTGAAACACTTGCCTGTGTATAGGCGCTTTATAAATAAACATTACCATTACCATTCCATGGCCACTCTCTGATCTTGAGCCCAGGTCCCCTCACCCGCCAGTCGCACACCTGCATTGTGTTCCTGGCAACCCCCGCACTTGGGGACTGTTTTCTGTATCCCTTCTATTTTTTTTATTTTTTTTTATTTTTTACATTTGTATAGCGCACATACAGCCCACAGGCATTATGGCACTGTTACTTGTGGCATACTTAGTTTCATAAAGGTTACATACATGTAATGTAGACAGGTTACAGATAATGCAATAGCGGGTACATACTGTTACATATAAGTGGCATACTTAGTTTCAGAAAGGTTACATACATGTAATGTAGGCAGGTTACAGATAATCCAATAGCGGGTACATAGAGAGTAAGCAGTCATGGGTAAGGTTTAGTTGAAGAGTATGGTCAGTCCCACTACCAGCATTTGACACATGTTGTCTGCCCTTACCCCTTGCACTTGCCAACAGCTGACCGTACTTTTACTTATTGCTATTTACTCTAGTATCTCATGTTCTGCACTGTCCCCTCCCGCTTCCCCCCTTGTACTTTCTCCCTTCCTGATCTGAACGACACCTGGCCTAGTAGGATTGTTGTTTTTGTCTTCCCTCTGTTCCCCCTCCCTTGCCTCGTCGCGCCTTGAAACACTTGTGTATAGGCACCTTATAAATGCCATATCATATCTTATCTTATCATATCATAGACTCCATGGAGGGGATTGCCTGTATTTCCGGCACCGGTAACATTGGTGCCGATAATACTGGCTGTTTTTTGCCAATGGGGGCCTGATTTATCTCCAGTTCTTGGCTGGAGGTAAATCAGGTAAGCCCCCAATGGCAAACTTGTAATTTGGCGGTGTGTCAAAATTGTAAAGGAATTACCACCTCTTTTATCAGCACTTTTCCCACACCGCCAAACATGAAATGACTCCCGCCCCCCATGTCTTTGCAATGCGACAGGGAAATAATGGTCTTCAAACTTTACAATTAAATGCTTCTTTGTTGCATGATAACATCGATACATTGTCAGCCTCTTTGTATGCCGTTGTGCATGGTCAGACCATAATGCACAATTACTATCAACCACACAACTAATTGTTCTTTTCCTGTCACTCCATGTTCTGTGTGTTGTAACTAAATTATTCCACTTATTTAAATCTGGATGCTATCATTATAGCATTACTTCTGATACATAATAGGAATGCCAGTTCCATAGCGTGATACACATTGCGTCGCTTAGCACATTTGTTTATCTTTGCAGTGAAGAGGGCAAATGGGACGATCCCTTCCCCCGATTCCCGTCCAGACCATGGCCCATGACGTCACGACCTAAGCACCCACCGTGGGAGGAGTTCAGTCCTCTGACTGCTGCCCCGGACGGCAAGATCCACCGTGGCCATACCCCGCACACCCAGGCCAGCTGCGCATCATCCAGCACATGTGGTGGGACCTCGGGTGGCGCTGAGACCAACCATATGGACCAACTCGATTAGACGTCACCCACCAGTATCGCCATCGTTAAAGATGACATGACGACATAGACAATGGACAAGAACACACGTGCCACCAAGCACCTGGATCAGACACACACCAACCCACACGAAGAACATACTCAGTGCTATGACTTAGTGGCCGCTCACACTCATGCATCGTTGTTATTTTTTTCACATAGGCTTACTACTGCACCGCAGAAACGCAAGATGCCACAAGAGCTTGTGTATCTGATTGCAGACACTTTTGCTACTAAAAACCCTGAACATGTCATCCTGTAGATGGACAAATATATAAAGACCCAAGTCGCACCTCGCGACCCCCGTGTTAACGACTGTATGCCGCCACCCATAGACTAGGCCAAGGTAGGCCGCAAACCAGAATCCCCAGGCCCGGAGCAGCTCAGACGGAGCGGCAAGGTGCTGATCATGCAGAACAAACCCTGACGGGAGCCCCACAGCCAAGGCCACGAAGTTGCAATTTACACGCCGCGCTCTCAGCGCCAAGGCTACACCTGCCACTGCTAAACACTCCTCGGAGCCGAAATACAAATCAAATCCCTGTAATTCTGCTTCAGCCACGGTCTCTCAACACGTGACCAGGCTGACCTGAAACGATGCCAAGGTACAAGGACCAGAGAAGCTCTGGAGTCTCACGTCTGGGACCCGGATTGCAACAACGAAGTTACAAGTTGGACACCGGCGGCGATGGGAAGGGAGCACCCAACAGCCAGTAGTAAGACCTGCCCATTATCCACCACTGACACATAGTCATACATTGTTGCCAACGCCAGGTACATCGTGAGCTGGGAACAACGATGATCCCAGGCTTGTGGGCTCGCGGATGAACCAATCAGAATATGAGGGGCTAACCACTGACGACACTATAATTCAACCAATCACTAACGTTCTTCATGTAACACTTTCTATGTAGCCATTTTTAGGGATGACCCCAAACGTACCACCTGACCTCTTCTCCACTACTAATATTTTCTCCTATACTGATCCATACTGACCCTACCACTCGGGGAACCAACCCAGAGTAGCGTTAGGTTTAGGGGCTAGTTTTCCCAGGTGACGCAAGTAGTAGCATCATCCGATTAGAAAAAGGGCCTGCGAGCCCATCACAGCTGAGATGTTCCTTGGGTACCTATGCTCCGATAACCTGTCCCTGTCTGTTTTGTGCAATAAACAGCAGTAACTCTTTGCTCTTGTGTGTGCCTCATACTCCTTTGGGACGCGGGAGGAGTTGGGGCCTCACCAACCCCGGAGGTCCGCAGACGGCCCTGCCGACCCCCGGGAAATAACCCTGACAGCAGCCATCTTGAAACGTGGCACTTTGGCGAGACAATTGTATGGCAGAACGCTACTGGGTAAGCAATGATGGGTAATTCTCAACGTCAGTGCTTGGTGAATGTTTCCACAGGTATACCTTGACACCAGTTCATTCTGAGACAGATTTGGCAGTCTGATATTAACCAATGATTTCTGGTAAGCTCTCTATTCAGTGGAATTTCTTCCTTGACACAATGTAGCATCACTGAGCAGTACATAAGGATGTGCTCATTACTATATCATCAGTTTCATGTTGTTTAGGTATTCACACCAGAGACAGCACAGAGAGTTAGAGGAAGACTAATGATGTACTTGCTTCACACAGTGGTTCCCCTGGATAAGAAACACTTTCTATTAGGATGATCCCTATTAGACAAAGTACTCCATCTTTTTGTTTGGTTCTAATATTGATATTCTTTTGGTTATTTTTAGACTGAATTGTGATCTTAGTTAGAGGTTAAGAAGAATGACCGGGGCACTGCCCCGCCATTGACAGTAAGATTGATTCCAGAATAAAAAGGTGAATTATCAAGCCTACATTCCAGATACCCTGTTGCTAAGCACCATTATGATTATTGTACGTATAATTACTTATCTTATGATTATTTCTTGAAACGCGTGGAGTTTAGTTGTATTTGTTGTTGTTGAAAACTAAAAATGTACTTGCTAATAAAAATGTTTCTTTGACCACTGAGTAATGAAATTATATTTTGAAATTGTTCTACTATAAATATTGACAACACTACAGATTGAACAATTGAACCTACCTAGAAACCTGAATGGAAATATTTGGCTCACCTAAGCCATAGATCGAGCGCAGGGGATGCGAGTTCCCACAATTGGGAGCTTTTGTCTTGTTCAGTGTCATAGTACAGTCCATTAGCCAGGACTGTTTTCTTTCTCTCCTCCACCTGGACACAGTTTGCAACATTCGAGTTTGAACGCCATCCAAACCTCATATTAAGAACTGTTCAGAAACACATTGGAGATAGGAGTGTGTTGTGATTTTTCTATTACAGACTATTCCACCATGTCTGTCAGTATCTATCAGTTCTATTTTAATTACCCTTGATTGCAGAAGTCCAATGGATTTAATGAAACCATATTTCTCCTTTGCAACACAAGATGGACAATCTGACAATTGCTCAATGACAGAACTCATTATTGTTTTGCGTTCCATGTCTTGGAAGTGGTAAGTACAGTATTTTGCAGAAAAAACCAGGACTAGTGCACTGTCCATCACCAGCAAGCCTGAGCCCTTTTGCCTGTGAGATCTTTGTCCATTGCTACCTGTTCGAGATTCCAGGCCTGACTAATAGCGGGGAACAAGAAATGTCTCTGATAGGATAGGTAGGATAGGTTGAGCGAACCATGAACATGTGTTTTAAAAGAAAAATAAATTATTGGACATTTGTAAGGTGCATATAAACAAATGTTTCCAGGCACCACAAGACAAGATGTGGGTCAGGGGGGTGGACATTGGAAATAATAAGAATACAACAAAGAATGGTTATATTGGCCTTGTGACAATCCTACCGTGCAAGTGCATGACAAGGTGATAAGTGCAATGGGCAGGAGGTCAAGGAGAAGTGCTGGAGTGGGGTACCCCCAAGGGTGGGGACAGGCAAGTGCTGGTAAGGCCAAGGCAGCAAGTGCCAGGGGAAAGAGGGGAGGGGATTGTAGTGGACAGGGAGGACAAAGAAGGGATAGTCTGGGAAAGGGAGCCAGAGGGCAAGTGCTGGAAAAGGATGCTGGGAGGGACTGGTGGGGGGGTGGTCTGTTCCCTGTATGACTCTGAAGGGACCATGGCCCAGTCACAGCGGCAGGTGGAGAGTTTAGCATGGGAGGGAAGAGGAGGAAAGGACGGTCTTGAGAAGTCTCTAGAACCTGAGAAGATCCGGCCCAAATCTCAGGGGGGAGGGAGGCTGCTCCAAAGGGAGGCACCAGCTGAGGAAAGGGATCCCCCACATAAATTAATTCAACATTTTTCGTCGTTATTTATGTTTCACTGAAAACGTTTGTCACTATTTTAATTTCATTATAAACACTGTATACCCTCTCTGCTTGGAGAAACATTTCACCTGCATAGAGTTGGAGACAGAAGACCGAAGAAATCTGTCTTGGAGGTATTTCAGGAGAGAAAGCTGGATGAGAGAGGTCTCAGACCCCAGACAGCCTTGTGGATGATGCAAAGGGTTTTGAATTTGATCTTTGTAGTCACCGGGAGCCAGTGGAGAGATCTTAGGGCTGGGGCGATGCGGTACTTGGGCTTGAGGCCAAGGATAAGTCTTGCAGTCCTATTCTGAATTAATTGGAGGGGGCAAAGGGAGTAGAGAGAAAGGTTGAGGAAGAGGCTATTGCAGTAGTCAAGCCTAGAGAGAACCAGGGCTCTTGAGACATTGAGCTTCTGGGGGAAGGTGAGGAAAAGTAGAATACCTGTCATGATCTCTGCTTCCAAAAGGTCAGGGTTTTCCCAACTCCCTTGGAAGCAGATCCATAACCCAGGTTCCGAGTGCCAACCAGTCCCAATTGGGACCTTTTGGACCCAGTCCTGGCGCCAGTGGCACCAGGCTCATAAATATGCCCAGTCCCAGCGCTGGAAGCGCCGGGCTCATAATGCTTGGGTGGACTTACCTGCAGCAGACCATGCTGCTTACTTGCCTGCCAGTTGAGCCTCTGATCCTCTTCTGTTTGGAACTACTTTTCCTGTTGGGTGGGGCAGGAGCCACTCCCTAGGTTCAGAACACTGGAACTCTTCTGGAAAGCAGGAACTCTTTTCTTACCTAGGCGTGGCTGTGGAAGGAGACACCTAAGCACTACAGGAGGCTATTTAAACCACACCTGATGGATGAATCTTGCTTTGCGTTATTCTGCATCTTCTGCAGCAGAACGCTCATCATGTCTTCTGCATCTGATCCTGGGCCTAAGGAATAAGGCTTACCATCCTGAATCCAGTCTTCAGCAACACATATAAAGACAAGAAAGAACAGGTTAGCATTACAGTCTTCAGTGACAGCGCTTCACTTACCTGACCCATCGGCTGTCACCAACGCCTCGCGCTGCATTCCGGCATCTGAAAGACAAAAGCTTACCAACTCTTCGCACGCTCCGGAGGCCTTCGGCGCTGCATCCCGCATCTGAAAGACAAAACAAGGTGCGTTTAAAGACATTGGGGAACTTTAATACTCACATGCCATTACTCTTTTCCACATCTAACCCAGTGGGTATTCCGGCACCCTGTAGCCGCTCCGCTTTGTACCTGCAAAAGAAAAAGACAGTTAGAGCGCATCGTGAAGCAGGCAACAAGCGCTTACTTACGTGCTTCCAGGCGCTTCTATTCATCACACGGGCTCCATCTTCAACTCACTTCAGCCCGTCATCCGCCATCGCCGGAACCCTGCAAAACAAGAGACATCATTACTAAAGACTTTTAAAGACATTAGAATTACTCGAAACTTACCGTTCGTGAAGTAAACGACGGACAGCAGTCCTCTGAAGTCAAGAGGCCTGCCCCCCTTATCCAGTGAAGAAACTGGTTACAGCACCCTGCCCCGAAGCAGATGGAGAGCACGGCGTTCACTTACCTAAGGTGAGCGCGTTAACCTTTGGGGTTCTACAGGAGAAGAGAAAGGGAAGAAGAGAGAGACATTCAATAACCCAGTTCATTAATCCCATATTTTCTATCTGCAGACACCTTACCCTTCAAGTCAGACATACAGTGCACAGGGGTCCAGCCCAAAGAGCCAGCCGTGTGTTGCACATCACCTTTGAAGATACGGTATACGCCCAGTCAAGACCGGCGCCTCTACAGGAATCAGGTGAGCGTTACAATACCCCTGAGGAGATGAAGCCAAACACTGGACATCTTGGCAAGGTCTGTGGTGTGTGGAGAGAAGGAGAAAGAGGAGTCAAAGATTATTCCAGGGTCTTTTGCCTCACAAGTGGGTGAGGGGAGGGGATCCAAGGATTCTGGCCAGAGAGTGAGGGTGAAACTAGGAGCAGGCCCCCCAATGAGAAGGATCTCTGTCATGCTGGCATCGAGGCAGAGATCATTGGCAGAGCACCATGCCTGAATAGCAGTCAGGCGGTTAAGCATGAGGGAGGAGGAGGAGGAGTTAGGGGAAGGCAGCCGGAAAGACCGCTGTTTGTCGTCTGAGTAACACTGGAAATGAGGGAAGCAGAAGGAGATCAGGAGGCCAGAGGGGCCAGGTAGATGTTGAAGAGCCATGGCGATAGGATAGATCCCTGAGGAACGCCACAGGTAGAGACTGAGGTGGATGAGAGAAAATAACCCATTTGCATTTGGGAGGGTCTATTAGAGAGGAAAGGAGTAAGCCCCACCAGTGCACTGTCCATCATGCCAATGGTATCATGGAGACGGTTTATGAGGATGCAGTGGTTCACAGTGTCAAAAGCAGAGGAAAGATCGAGGAGGGTCAGAACAGAAGGGGTGCTAGAGTGCAGATTAGAGAAGTCTTCTTGGGAATTCAGGAGCAGTTTCAGTGGCTCTGGCTGCCCTGAAACCGGACTGGTGGTCATGGAGGCAGCCAGCCATTTCGGTGTGGAGGCTCAGTTGGGGGATGACAGCTTCTCCATGAGTTTGCCCAAGAAAGGGGTGATCGAGATAGGATGATAGTTAGCCGGGCAAGGGGGGGCCAGCAGACGGATGTTTTAGGAGAGAGTGCTTGAGTGGTAGAGGGAAAGAGCATGTGTGAAAAGAGATGGTTGCAGAGATCAGCCAAGGCAGGGGCGCGCGTGTTGATGTTGCCCTTGATGGTTTTGGAGGAACAGGGCAGCACCTGTTTAGAGGAGACTTTCATATGGCGGATGTGAGACACCTAAAGGTGTCTCACCCGCTAGTCCCCGGGGATATGTCATCCATGAGGCCAGGACACAGCAATCATTTTTGGATCCATTTCCTGGGGGTGGATCAGTGCAGGAGGATCCCCTGGATGAGGGGTCTTCGGGGAGTGGAAGTAGGACACCAGATGGTGAGACGTTGTATCCCCTTCCTTAACACCTTTACCCATCCTACCAAGTAGGATGCTTAGGAAGTCAACCCCCCCTTTCCCAACATGAACACTTTCTCATGGACAACTCACTGTAAGAGAAAACAGACTAACACCCGAGCCGTATACCTGGCATGTCCCATTATAATGGTCAGGCAGGGTCAGGCAATTACTGATCATTACACACACCTGACTGCCATCACATTTCCCCACACGGATAAAAGGCAGAGCACAAAAGCACACTCTGAGTGAGGCAAAACACACAAGATAGCAGCAGTTCCAAGATGTCAGTTTAATATAAGGTGAAAGACGGCAAGACCGAAGAGCGTTGAAAGGAGGGAAGTGCCCTTGATCTTTTCACTGAAAGACTGTTACTTTCATGAGCCTTCAAGAATAGGAAACGTAAGACCAGGAATCAAAGCTGAAGAATCCTGCATTGTGTCTCGGAGATACCCGGGGCTCTCCTGCGTCAATAGTCAAGGCAGGGAGAATCATTTGCCGCTTTGGTACTGTCCTACAACAAAGTAGCGCCCATGAAGTCAGCACAGCCAGTGAGTTGGGGAGACTGATTCCAGACGTGTCTGTGTTGAAGCCAAGGTTGCAAGCTGCATCATTGTATAATGAAAGCTGAAGAGAACAGTGTATGAAGAGTATGTGGCAAGCGATGCAAATTAAACAGAAGAGGAGTTATTGAACTTTGAAGCCAAGATACGATACCGTAGGCAGTGTGGTGCGGTACCATGTGGGTACTTATCCCAAAAGTCTCTGTTAGGTATCCAGCTGAAAGGTGTTAAGAATTACAATTGAAAATGAAATTGGTCAGAACCCGGCGGAGGGATACTAATTGTGTTAAAAGAGATCTGAGCCCAGCTGAGGGGCATCCGGGGTGAACCGTGAGTCACACGAGAAAGCATATCCTATTCTGCGAACATTGTATAAAACGGATCTGTGCCCAGGTGAGGGGGAGCCAAAGTGAATAACATTGTTTAGAAAGGATCTCAGCCCGGATGAGGGGGATCCGAGGTGAATAGTGAATCGCCTGAGAAATTGAGTACTTGTGAAAATCTGAAAGAAGAAAGGAACTTATAGTTTGTTAGTTGCATCAGACCCTCTGAATAAAGAGGCTTTGAGAGGCGAAGAGACTTGGGCACGGAAGGCCCTGATGCTAATGTTTGAATGGTATCCTCATGCTAGAAAAGCCAGAAACTGTTCTAAGCTTGAGTGCCCCGCCTTATCCCGTGTTGAAAACATTAGGAAGGGAGGCCAATGGCCTGAACATCCTGATCTATCATTTTGTGAACACTTCTTTCTTTTTTGTAACATTGTTTCCCACGCTATTTGTAGTTAGAGATAAGGATTGGCAATACGTTTATTAGTGTAGGCCCTTTTATTTTGATAAGACACCACTAGGACTGTGTGGTCTTGTCAATTACAGGAAGTGATAATTAAAGGATATGAGGCCAGTCTGTAGCAGTAGAGACGGGCTGGCTTCAGAAGCAAAGCCATGCAGAGGCACAGGCCATGTACATAGATGTGAATGGAGTGACCACTGTGCACATTGAATAAGTGGTGGATTGACAACAAGGGTAGGTGGTAGGGGGCAAGTGTGTCGTGAACTCTCTTCAAGGTGACCCCACCCCTGGTTCAGAGGGATGCCCATATTGCTCACTGAATGATCCTACGGATCCTTCACTGAAACCCTGCCTAAAGTCTCTGCCTAGGTGGCCACTGTGAGGCAGACGCTTTCTGATCCTGTCCTTGGGTTGGTGTACTGCGGGAGGATCACCTGGGCAGAGATCGGGCCCAGGGTGATGAGGAGATCCTGTGGGATGGGACGCAGTATTTGTCCTCTGAAAGGAAATACCTTTCTGGATTGCCAAAACAGGGAATAGCATATTTTAATTATAATACCCCTGACCCGCATAATTAATCTGGGACCTGGGGTACAAGTTGTACAAGTTCTGTTAAATCTGAGCAAGCATTGTTAACAGAAGGTTCTTTTAAAGCGCTTTAGGATGAACACCCTCCTTAATACCGAAGGTATAAGGTAAAAGGATCGGACAAACTTGCCTTAAGTCCAATATCATCCTCTGCAACCACAAATTCTAAGAGTCCATCTTTTGAATGAGTTTAAGGGGAATACATCTAACCTTAAAATTAACTCAATTGTAAAAAGAAATAACTTTATTGTAGGGAACTACAGGTCCCATTATTTCTTTTAAAAACATTTTTTTAATTGTGTTTTAGTCAAGAAGACAAGACTTTGTGGCAATCATAAGAAGGATAACGAACATCTACTTAACCTCTACTCCAGCATTGAGCTGTGGATGGATCTGAATTGGATGTGTTTAAACAGAAAGAAAACTGAGTTGATGGTCTTCGGTTCCCAGCAGGTCAGAAACTCCCTTTCCCCAGAATACAAATCTTTTCAGATAGATAACACACTGATCAGGGCCCTTGATGAAGTTAAAACGCTCGGCATAATGATGGAAGCATCACTAGGAGCCGAAGCACAGGCGCAATACACAAAAAAAACTCAAAAATCTCAGAGGATAATCGTGCCATAGTGGCTAGGGAAACCATCCTATCTCTGCTGGATTACGGAAATGCCCTGTTGGTAGGAGCAAACAATAAATGCATTAAAGCCTTCCAGATTATAAAAAACAAGCAATTTCAGGAGAGAATTGCATTGGCTTAGAATAGAGAATAGAATTCAATTCAAAGCCCTTACCATCGCACATCGCTGCATTTACGGCAAAGCTCCTGTGTACTTGAAAGCAAAAATTCACACATACGTACCCACTCGCTCTCTTAGATCGGCAGACCAAAACAAAGTGGTGGTAGAGAAGCATAATTGTGAGCTAGGCCTAGGCAAATCCTTCCCGACAGTTACTGCAGGTCTTTGAAACAACCTACCCATTAATATAAGAAAAGAAGTGAATTACTTAAGCTTTAGGAAGCACGTGAGGACTCATATTGTTAGCGCATTGACCCTCATTTTACATCTAGCTGCATTCTTTGTTTTGTCCCGTGTCTTATGATGGTATTACGTGTGTTCATGTTTCTGTGCCCCGTGACTCGCGAGTTACCGGCTCAATATAAATGAAATAGAAAATAGAAATCGAAAGTCCCATGATCCCATGAGTACTGGGATGAGGAAGAGGGCTGAAGAGGCAGGCTGTAGTAGTAGTCACGCAATTAAGCCTAACAGCCCAGATCTGAAGGAACCTGGGAGGCAAAAAAGGCCCCCTCAGATGCAGGCAATTGGAAGGAACTGGAACTGTGTCTGAAGTGCAAGCCGGAGCAGTAGAAGCAGAAAGAAGAAAGAACAAGGCTGGCAAATCAATCAGGAGCGGGAGAACAAAAGGGACGCTGGAAGGTGGAGACATCAGATTTCACCTGCTGGTTCTGAGAGGGCCCTGTTCCCTCAAACTCTGAAGTGCAGAGGCTGCACAGCAGAAGACATGAAGGAGCACTGTTTTTCCTCATGTGAGCCTGATTGTCATGATTGCAGCGCAGAGAATGTGCTGGAGACCCAGGTGAGGAGCAGTTGTCAAGCCGTGGGTCTCAGGCGCGAGAACGGTTCCATAAACAGACAGAAGATACCTTCAGAGAGGAAGGGTGTGTGTCTCTAAGAAGCCTGAAGCAGTAGAGGTTGTAGCAGAAGTCATGGAAGTTGTGCGATCCACATAGCAAGTGTTAACGAAGCTGGTGAGTGAAGCCTCGCATTCCAATACCCTGTGCAATCATTTCAGGCAACAGTATCCAGTTCCCAATTCACTTGCATGTGATTTAAAGTGAGATAAAGTTGTTAGTTGAAGTTATAATCCATGAACACTGGAAAAGTAGCACTCGCGTATATGAGGAAAGTCTTTGTATTTGCTTGAAGAGCAAACGCTGCTTAAATCCATTATTAAACCCTAAACAGACTGTGACTACCTGAAGGAGTGGTTGCGTGTCACCAATTAAGAAGAGTGAATGCTGTGAAGACCATTACCATTACCAAATACATAGCCTTGATATAACAATTGTCAAAGTCTTTTTCTTGTAAAACCTATATCAAAGAGTGGTTGCGTGTGCCTAATTGTGCCTAATTGTGATTCCCAAAGGAAGACATAACTCCATCCTTTACTTACACATGGATACATCTCATTGTGACCCTTAAAGAAAAACTGAACTCTATTCTTTACTTTAACGTGGCATACCTTTTCCATATCTAATAAGTTAAAGTCGATTTACTATTGAAGTAGAGAACAATCATTTCCCAAGCCAAGAGCCTCCAAATGTTAAAAGTGGAAATAGCCTTTCTCAGAGTTGAAGAGCAATCCAACCGTTACTGTGAAGTTAATAACAGTTCAACTGGCCTAAGAGAAATATGTATAAGCATTGCCTGAAGCGAAGAGTGTGGCACCAAGGCTTCTGGGTAATTACTTGGAGAGATAGTTGGCAGAAAGGTGATGATAAAGTTGGGGAAGGGAAAGTGGCTGCTTGTAAAGACTATTTTGAAGTGCATCCAACCTGTATTGCCAGAGAGTGTGGACGACAGAGAGAAGTAAGTCTTAAAGGCAAACACAGGTTATTATTGTGGCAGACAGACAAGAGAGGCAATGAGGCTGCCCCTTTTGAATATTGATATTCAGAGGAAGAGTGCCTTGCCCGCTTGAAGGTGTCAAAGTACTTTAAAGCATGTCTTGTTGAAGCCTGTTTAGAAGTACTAATAACTGAAGTTGTGGTAGTGGTCCAAAGTGCTGAAGTTGTAATGATTTATCTGGTTGTCAGTCAATGCAAAATTGTAGTAATCTAAATAAAGAGGAGTACTATGGAACAAAGGTGACTGTTCTCATAGTGACTCAAGTAGAAATGGAGTTGTTGAAGTGGAAGTAGCGGCACTGAGAAATGGCCCTGACAAATAAACCATTGTGAAGACTAAAACTGTAACTAAAGAAATATTGATTGTTAACCAAGAACTATGTTTCACTGACAGTGGTAGATATTGAATTTCTTTTGAACTGTGGCAAAGTGACAAAGCATCTTGACTGGGATTACCATTGGTGGTATTTGGTGGAAGGATAACGTGGATATTTCACCAAGGGGAAAAGACTTGCTATCATTGGAACTTAGTTTAACAAACTTTGACTTTGAGACATCAAGAACTGATGTGAGACTGTCTTATCTACAGGATTTCCGCATTCCTTTCTTCGGTTGAACATTAATAAATACAAATACAAATACAAACAGAATTGACCTTGCATCCTGGGGCAGGGTACATACCCAGGACACTAGAAGGTTATTAAGAAACTGTGAATGTTGTTTGTGTTGTGTTGTATTGACGCATATTTTGTTTGTGTACTTGTTGATTAGTGTGAGGGCCAGATATTCTGTGTTAGGGAGTTTTCCCTTAGCTTTGGTTAGGCAGGGAAATCCACAGCAGAGTAGGGATAGTGAGGTGCTGTACTACATTTATTTTGAGAATCAAATGGCATGTGTTGATAAATCAGCAAACAGTTGTCCGTCTCGCATTACTGACCCCTCACAATGGGCACTCGTTGCACGCAGAATGTCTCAACAGAATTTATCATCCAAGAACATTTACGAATAGAGATTTTTTTTAAAGAACAATGTTAACAAAAACGGTTGTAATATTAATCTCACCCATTAACCCTTTCTGTCTAAAGTAAAATGAGCGACACATAATGAATACGTACTTTTATTGTAAAATTGGGCTGATTTGTGGCACACAAACAACTTGCTAAACGGAAATGTATGATATGTACCAAAAATATTTAAATTTAAACACATGGAATAATTTAAGGTTCAGGCTGGGAGACTGCAAATACAACAATTAAACATGATGAACATTATAGAGTGTAAACGTGGGGAGAGCACCATGCACAATGAGTGCACTTCAGCTGCATCTACAGGTATCTGGGATCAGGCGGCTTATCCATAGCGTCAGTCTTCATGGAAAACATGTACACATCAAGTCCTTCCAATAACCCACCCATGACTCTCCAGAAAACACGCTCTCTGCAGGATCCAGATAGCAATTACCCCTGCCATGGATCCATGATCACCATTCGAGGCAACCGTGCAAGGATGAAGGGTTGAGGCAAGGATGCTGGGAGACAAATCAGTGAACTCCAAGTTATGCACTTATCTCTGTTACTGGTGCCAATCAATTGACAATGTGTAGTTTTACTTTAGTGGCGTATTTGTTAGTTGAAGGATCTGTTGAGGTGGTAGGAATTAAAGGCACTTTTAGACCATACTCGCCTGTTAGATATTGCAAGTATTTAGAGCAACTGGCTCCAGTCCCATAGCCTCCATGTGCCAACTTCTCCTATTATCTCGTAGACATGTTAGAATTGCCCTATTAGGTTAATTCTCTCGCATCTTACCCCTGAATCGAACACGTTTGCTTCATGGCATACAGTAATCCTTTCTAAAAAAAAAGCTACTTTTCCTAACCCTGAACACCTGGTTTTTGAGGAGGTACTGAGTGTTCACACAGGAGTTGGTGCAGTACTAGGCTCTAAAGTACCACTAAATAGATGGGGTTATGAATGCATCTGGAAAGACAGGCTGGTAGGGTAGGTTTTGTAGAGGTAAGTGCACAACCTGGCAAAGGGAAGCACATGATAGGCTATATGCGGATAGTACCCAGTACTCCGCGCATCCTCTGATGAAACCTTCAACTTGGCTGGGGAGCCAAATAAAGAGGAGCCTACAATAGCCCCCTCTCGTGTCCAGTACACGCATGTGCAGAGGCAAAGGGACTGGATCATTTACTTGAGGAACGCGCTCTTATGGGAACACCCCTGCATAAAATGTGGCGTCCCTGCAAACGGAGCACTGTGCTGTTCGGCTTGATGCTCTAGCAGAACCATCTGTAATGTAAAGTTGCTATAGTGGCACAGATAAGATATATGATATGGGATGTATAACGCGCTGTACACAAGTGATTCTAAGCACGACAAGCCATGTGGGGAGGAGGGGGGGCGGAGGGAGGACAAAACATCGATCCTACTAGGCTTTGTGTTATTCAGATCACGCAAGTGCAGGAAAGTGGAAGGGGAGAAGTGCCAGGGTGGGGTGAGGAAGTAGTGCAGGTAGTCAAAAGTGCAGCCAGTGGGTGGCTCAGTGCAGGTACATCAGAAAGTGCAGTCAACGGTTGGCTCATAAGTGCAAAGAGAAGGGACTGTAGGGTTAACAGATACAGACTAGAAGTGCAGGGGAGCCAAGAGGCAGTGCGAGGCGCAACTGGACATGCAGGATCCAGAAAGAGGTATATTTTGGCTTATTACTGGCAAAGTCACCAATTGAGCCAAAACGCTCAGACCCTGGTCTGGTGAACCCTCTTTGATTAGCTGTGATTGGTGGCTGTTTGGTTCCAGAAGCCCCTTAGATGAGAGATTGAAATGGAATACGCGGCAGCGCAGTTTATAGGCAGAACACGGCTTCATAGCACTAGAACATTAATTTTACAAAATTACAATGTTCATTCATACATCACAAGTCTTTTTGCATAACATCGTCATAACATGTGAAAAGAATACATTTAAGAGGAACCATACACATGTTAATAAACGATCACGCTAATATTTTATCAAATGAGCATTGTTACATCATCGCTGCTGCTTGCTGAGCTCAGTGGGATGGATGGCCAGAAAGGGCCCCCGTCCATTACACAGAAGGTACAGTTGCTTGTGTCCAGTACAGACATTCCTAGAGGGTTCATGAGAAATGAAACACTATTATTACATTTTGTCAGATGAAGAAACTTTGTATTGACATCTAAGAAATTGGGCTACACATTTTTGCCCTCGAATTGGGAGGGTTTCCTGTTCCTGGAGGTGTAAACATTTTGTCTGATCACAAAACTGGTTAGTAAAACAGATCCTATTCGCTGTGGCTGTAGGTCATCATGTGGGTCCAACTAGGGCCCACCCCATCTCCACGCCAAAGCTTTTGCTCACCGGGGTATGTATGCGATATCTCACTGACCACCTATCCACCCCCACCCCATCAGTTTTTCTATCTATCCATCCATCCACCGATCCTTCCATCCACTCATTTGTCTATCCATTTAGCCATCATCCCTCCAGCCACTCATTTGCCGATCCATCCATCAATCATCCTTCCATCCACTCATTTGCCCATCCATCCATCAATCATCCTTCCATCCACTCATTTGCCCATCCATGTATCCATCCATCCATCCATCCATCATCCTTCCAGCCACTCATTTGCCTACCCATTTATCCATCATCCTTCCATCCACGCATTTGCCCATCTATCCATCAATCATCCTTCCATCCACTCATTTGCCTATCCATTTATCCATCATCCTTCCAGCCACTCAATTGCCCATCCATCCATCCATCCATCCATCCATCATCCTTCCATCCACTCATTTGCCTAGCCATCCATCAATCATCCTTTCATCCACTAATTTGCCTATCCATGTATCCATTATTCTTCCATCCACTCATTTGCCTATCCATCCATCCATCCATTCATTTGCCTATCCATTTACCCAATTCAACTCATATCAGAGAAATAATGTTTAGGCAAAACCTTTAAAGATCAGATTCCAAAAACAATAATCAGAATAATTGAAAAATGTGTGATAAGCTGCTTATCAAACACACCCATCATGATACTGGTCCACAGAGGTAGTGGTACAACCTGAAAGAAGCAGATATGTAAAATGACTTCACCTGTGGACCTCGATAACATCCATAATAGATATTTACGACCAGATTCCCAGCGCTTATTGGCACACGTCGCCTTCTCTTGTGCTAAATAAAAAGCTGCACTAAATCCACAAAGGGCATCAGAAGGCGCGCATTATTGATACTCACATTTAGATGTATCTTTAACCCCTTACAGCATAAAGAAATGGGTGTTGCTGGGCATTTCAAAATGGATCCCGAACCCATAAGTGGGATGCGCTTGTAAATGAGCAGCAAAGAAACAAACACATTCTTTTGCTCCTGTTTGGAGCAGGTGCGGTGCGGGGGATGTGTAAGGCCTGAGAGGAGTATGTTTTCTCTTTCATACATTCCCTTTTAATTGTAATGGCAGCGATGTGATCAGCTGCCCTCGCACTTGCATTTCAATCTCCCAACGTAGTATAGAAAGGTTCATTTAAGTTATTATTACATTTCACAATGATAGGCCCTTTAAGGGTCTTTCACTGTGAAATTTGCTGCCTGCATGCGGGGGGTCCTGGCGTCTGTTATCCATCATTGCCCGGAAGGTATGCACGGTGGGACGGCCAGCATATCATTTCTCGCTTTTCAGAATAAGGTGATCTGCGTATTTCCTAAAATGCCGGAAGTAAAAATAGAGCGTGCTAGATGCTTATTTTCCTTGAGCCACTATTCGAGAATCTGCCTCTAAGCGCATACACACGTAAATACCAATATATTTCTCTCCATAGTGATCTTACACATAAAAACCTCCAGGAAATCCACACAAAAACATTCCTTACAAAACGGATGCAGCACTGAATGCAAATTACACACATGCCAGTTTTCAAGATCCTACTCCGACCCATAGCCAGAGGCAAGCCAGCCCTATGCACTCACATGGGGTTCTTTCACATAATAATCCATTGCCACCAACAACTCAGACCGTCAAAGGCCATGAAATGGGCAAAGGTCAGAGGAGCTTGAAGTAAAGTTTATGATGGCAATCGAGCTTGGGGAAAATACCCGGGAAGCGAACCGATGTGATCAGTTCTATTCATCACCATTTGGAACACTGCGCCCCAGTAATGTGACCACAGGACCAGAGCGAATTGGAACTCATACTTTCCTAGATACTTTTCATGTTTCCAAGACACATCACTAGAAGCTGGACTACAAGGACATCCCTAAAGGTCTCCAGGGACATATAAGGCAGGGGCCTGCACCCTGTGGCTCTCCAGATGTCTTGGACTACAACTCCCATGATCTCTGACCATTTACTATGCTGACTAGGGTTGATGGGAGTTGGAGTAAAAAACATCTGGCGAGCCAAAGCTGTTAAACCGTTGATATAAGGGGCAAACCCCTGCATCCATATTCCTCTTCAACACCTTTACTAGGAGCGTATAGTTTTGTTATGTTACACAACTCTTAGAGATCACACCCGTCGCTAATGCAATATCCTCCAGGCACTAAAGAACATGAGAACACAGAAGTTCCGATGACCATGATCGGTTAATGCTGGAAAAGGTAGGTATTTCGTAAGGTCTGATGCCAGTCTTCATGTTATTGGAAGACCATTCCACCATCTGGCTGCCAGATCGCAGGTGGCACAACCTCCTTTTCAGATGTCTTGGTCCGGGAGGAGATGAGTGCTGGCAGAGTGCAGTGGGATATGGCCTGTAGTGCTGGAATCTGTCAGACTGAAATCCTGGTCCATGATCTAGCAATGGCCGGGGAGCTGTACACAATGATCTGAATTACACCCCAACATGAATGAGTCCAAGGCCCCAGAGATCCTTCAGAAGGTGGGCTGCTGCTGCATTCTGAACCCACCGCGGTCTGTAATTTCGCAAACCCAGTAAGGTGCCTGCTGGCATAGTTCACATGCGATAGTACACAAGAGAATACTAGCTGGACTAGATTGGGAAAGTTCAGGAATAGAAAGTTATTCTATTATTATCTCAAAATTAAAAAATCCCTTCTTGATCACATGTGAGACCTGAGAGGCCATTGAAAGTTCAGTGTCCATCATGACACCGCATTTTTCACAACTCATTGAGGTTGTAAGGGAGGACTCAATTGCTTTGGCAAACTTCCCTTGGCCAATCCTTAGTGTGGGTTTCCAATCCCTGAATTTCCCTTTGATTTTTATTGTATTGCTTACAGCGCAAACCTTGCTCAGGAGGAGCGCGGTGCATTATAACAGGAGAGAGACAGCATTGGGCTTGGCATTTTATACAGTAGTACAGTACAGTTGGTGGAGTTTTTTTTTCATCCAGCAGATATTGTCGACTGGTTGGGTATCTTGAATCGTTACTGAAGCATACCGTTACATAACAGTATAGGAGCAGACTGTGTATTGAAGGTAGGTACGAGCTCTACCTGAGATCGTTTCTTGTCATGAAAGGGCATCAGCCTTCATGTGCAATGTGCCTGTATGATACGATCGTGTATACACAAACTTGGCAAAGAAAAACATCCAGCTGGCAAGGTGCTGGCTGAGTACGGCAGGGCTGCTCCCATTGGTGGCAGTACCTGACGGGTTTGAATAAGGCTGGACCCCTTTTACAATGGCGCAGAGGGGCTAAAATACAGTGGTGTGGAAGGTTGCCCAGAGCAATGCCAGTGGTTCAGATTAATTCGAAACCTTCCACCCATCACATTTTTTTTGGTTTTAGTTTGTCTCCCTATGTGAGAGAGGGTATGCCCAGACGTGGCTCTCTTGCTCGCTGCGCCATAGGGAACCAAGCTGCACCTCACTGAGGGGGCAAAACAAGGTCGAAACATGCCTGGGGTTGCTTGTGTTTCTGTGCAGAGGCGACCTGGCCAAGCAGTGCAGGCAGGGCTGCTCCCATTGGTAGCAGCACCTGACTGATTTACATATGGCTGGACCCCTTTTGCAATGACGCAGACGGGCTAAAGAACAGTGGTGTGGAAGGTTGCCCAGAGCAATGCCAGTGGTTCAGATTAATTCAAAACCTCCCTCCCATCACTTTTCGGGTTTAAAATGTTGGCTAAGGCATATTGCTTCTTTCATATGTTTCTTGTGATCGCTCAATACCTCTAACAAATGAATTGATTCCTTGAGTAAAGTCTCCAGTGAATGCATCCCCCTTTTAAAGGAGTTCTTTGTCAAAGATTGTTTTTTTAACGTTTAGCCGGATTCAATCGCTTGGAGAGGTGTACCACTGGATGAAGAAACACGTCTGGAACTGTGACAGAATTGGCCCTCCACCCCAATCGGTATTGGACGTGACAGCCTCCCTGACGAAAGGTTTGGTAGAGTCGGGCTGTAACAGTAGTGCAGCAGAGAAGTAGCTTTCCTTGAGCCTAGCAAAGGTGTCCTGAGCCGCCTCCATTCATTGAACTGGCATATCATTTTTCGTAAGATGGTAAGAGACTGAGACAGGTGAGATGTTCTTTAGGAAACGTCTGCAGAAATTGGCAGATCCAACGAAACGTTGGATGTCCATCACAGGGCAGGGTTGCCAGCAGGCAGCACCACTAGTAAGAGGGATACGCAGGATCCCAGGCTGACAGGATCTCGGGAAGAAGTAAAGCCTACATGGAGAAGGCACAAATAAAGAAATGAGGTAGGGATGCAGAGGGAAGGATGCCCGAGGCCTAGGGCGACCAGTGCAACAGACAGAGAAGTTTAAACATGTCTTTCTAACACTATCTCCCAGTCATGTGCTCCAATCTCTCATAATGACACCGGTACCTGGTCTGACAGGACTTGGGAAGGTCAATTCAGATCCCATATCCCAGCAGCAGTTAAGCTATTTGGAAATGAGTCATGTTTAGGGGGCAGTAGAGGAGGAAGAAATACTGTGTTGGTTCCATCAGATGGTAACTGCAATCACGTTTTGCCCGCAGTGGGGAATGTGTTTGCAATCATCTATTTTACTTTTAGTTGGTCTGAGAAGGCAACTGCCAACCACCCACCCTTCCCATTTCTCTAGATTGCATGAGTATTTTAAAGCTTAGTGGGATTAACCCATGTTTGACAGGTGCACAGGTTTGTGTAATCATGGCTTCTGTAATTAACACATACGGAGGCCATGTGCTAGAATCCCTTCTGCAGTGCCTGTGCTATGTTTAACTAAAGATCTAATATTAATCACAGCCTAAGCTTTTGCTCACCGGGGTATGTATGCGATATCTCACTGACCACCTATCCACCCCCACCCCATCAGTTTTTCTATCTATCCATCCATCCACCGATCCTTCCATCCACTCATTTGTCTATCCATTTAGCCATCATCCCTCCAGCCACTCATTTGCCGATCCATCCATCAATCATCCTTCCATCCACTCATTTGCCCATCCATCCATCAATCATCCTTCCATCCACTCATTTGCCCATCCATGTATCCATCCATCCATCCATCCATCATCCTTCCAGCCACTCATTTGCCTACCCATTTATCCATCATCCTTCCATCCACGCATTTGCCCATCTATCCATCAATCATCCTTCCATCCACTCATTTGCCTATCCATTTATCCATCATCCTTCCAGCCACTCAATTGCCCATCCATCCATCCATCCATCCATCCATCATCCTTCCATCCACTCATTTGCCTAGCCATCCATCAATCATCCTTTCATCCACTAATTTGCCTATCCATGTATCCATTATTCTTCCATCCACTCATTTGCCTATCCATCCATCCATCCATTCATTTGCCTATCCATTTACCCAATTCAACTCATATCAGAGAAATAATGTTTAGGCAAAACCTTTAAAGATCAGATTCCAAAAACAATAATCAGAATAATTGAAAAATGTGTGATAAGCTGCTTATCAAACACACCCATCATGATACTGGTCCACAGAGGTAGTGGTACAACCTGAAAGAAGCAGATATGTAAAATGACTTCACCTGTGGACCTCGATAACATCCATAATAGATATTTACGACCAGATTCCCAGCGCTTATTGGCACACGTCGCCTTCTCTTGTGCTAAATAAAAAGCTGCACTAAATCCACAAAGGGCATCAGAAGGCGCGCATTATTGATACTCACATTTAGATGTATCTTTAACCCCTTACAGCATAAAGAAATGGGTGTTGCTGGGCATTTCAAAATGGATCCCGAACCCATAAGTGGGATGCGCTTGTAAATGAGCAGCAAAGAAACAAACACATTCTTTTGCTCCTGTTTGGAGCAGGTGCGGTGCGGGGGATGTGTAAGGCCTGAGAGGAGTATGTTTTCTCTTTCATACATTCCCTTTTAATTGTAATGGCAGCGATGTGATCAGCTGCCCTCGCACTTGCATTTCAATCTCCCAACGTAGTATAGAAAGGTTCATTTAAGTTATTATTACATTTCACAATGATAGGCCCTTTAAGGGTCTTTCACTGTGAAATTTGCTGCCTGCATGCGGGGGGTCCTGGCGTCTGTTATCCATCATTGCCCGGAAGGTATGCACGGTGGGACGGCCAGCATATCATTTCTCGCTTTTCAGAATAAGGTGATCTGCGTATTTCCTAAAATGCCGGAAGTAAAAATAGAGCGTGCTAGATGCTTATTTTCCTTGAGCCACTATTCGAGAATCTGCCTCTAAGCGCATACACACGTAAATACCAATATATTTCTCTCCATAGTGATCTTACACATAAAAACCTCCAGGAAATCCACACAAAAACATTCCTTACAAAACGGATGCAGCACTGAATGCAAATTACACACATGCCAGTTTTCAAGATCCTACTCCGACCCATAGCCAGAGGCAAGCCAGCCCTATGCACTCACATGGGGTTCTTTCACATAATAATCCATTGCCACCAACAACTCAGACCGTCAAAGGCCATGAAATGGGCAAAGGTCAGAGGAGCTTGAAGTAAAGTTTATGATGGCAATCGAGCTTGGGGAAAATACCCGGGAAGCGAACCGATGTGATCAGTTCTATTCATCACCATTTGGAACACTGCGCCCCAGTAATGTGACCACAGGACCAGAGCGAATTGGAACTCATACTTTCCTAGATAATTTTCATGTTTCCAAGACACATCACTAGAAGCTGGACTACAAGGACATCCCTAAAGGTCTCCAGGGACATATAAGGCAGGGGCCTGCACCCTGTGGCTCTCCAGATGTCTTGGACTACAACTCCCATGATCTCTGACCATTTACTATGCTGACTAGGGTTGATGGGAGTTGGAGTAAAAAACATCTGGCGAGCCAAAGCTGTTAAACCGTTGATATAAGGGGCAAACCCCTGCATCCATATTCCTCTTCAACACCTTTACTAGGAGCGTATAGTTTTGTTATGTTACACAACTCTTAGAGATCACACCCGTCGCTAATGCAATATCCTCCAGGCACTAAAGAACATGAGAACACAGAAGTTCCGATGACCATGATCGGTTAATGCTGGAAAAGGTAGGTATTTCGTAAGGTCTGATGCCAGTCTTCATGTTATTGGAAGACCATTCCACCATCTGGCTGCCAGATCGCAGGTGGCACAACCTCCTTTTCAGATGTCTTGGTCCGGGAGGAGATGAGTGCTGGCAGAGTGCAGTGGGATATGGCCTGTAGTGCTGGAATCTGTCAGACTGAAATCCTGGTCCATGATCTAGCAATGGCCGGGGAGCTGTACACAATGATCTGAATTACACCCCAACATGAATGAGTCCAAGGCCCCAGAGATCCTTCAGAAGGTGGGCTGCTGCTGCATTCTGAACCCACCGCGGTCTGTAATTTCGCAAACCCAGTAAGGTGCCTGCTGGCATAGTTCACATGCGATAGTACACAAGAGAATACTAGCTGGACTAGATTGGGAAAGTTCAGGAATAGAAAGTTATTCTATTATTATCTCAAAATTAAAAAATCCCTTCTTGATCACATGTGAGACCTGAGAGGCCATTGAAAGTTCAGTGTCCATCATGACACCGCATTTTTCACAACTCATTGAGGTTGTAAGGGAGGACTCAATTGCTTTGGCAAACTTCCCTTGGCCAATCCTTAGTGTGGGTTTCCAATCCCTGAATTTCCCTTTGATTTTTATTGTATTGCTTACAGCGCAAACCTTGCTCAGGAGGAGCGCGGTGCATTATAACAGGAGAGAGACAGCATTGGGCTTGGCATTTTATACAGTAGTACAGTACAGTTGGTGGAGTTTTTTTTTCATCCAGCAGATATTGTCGACTGGTTGGGTATCTTGAATCGTTACTGAAGCATACCGTTACATAACAGTATAGGAGCAGACTGTGTATTGAAGGTAGGTACGAGCTCTACCTGAGATCGTTTCTTGTCATGAAAGGGCATCAGCCTTCATGTGCAATGTGCCTGTATGATACGATCGTGTATACACAAACTTGGCAAAGAAAAACATCCAGCTGGCAAGGTGCTGGCTGAGTACGGCAGGGCTGCTCCCATTGGTGGCAGTACCTGACGGGTTTGAATAAGGCTGGACCCCTTTTACAATGGCGCAGAGGGGCTAAAATACAGTGGTGTGGAAGGTTGCCCAGAGCAATGCCAGTGGTTCAGATTAATTCGAAACCTTCCACCCATCACATTTTTTTTGGTTTTAGTTTGTCTCCCTATGTGAGAGAGGGTATGCCCAGACGTGGCTCTCTTGCTCGCTGCGCCATAGGGAACCAAGCTGCACCTCACTGAGGGGGCAAAACAAGGTCGAAACATGCCTGGGGTTGCTTGTGTTTCTGTGCAGAGGCGACCTGGCCAAGCAGTGCAGGCAGGGCTGCTCCCATTGGTAGCAGCACCTGACTGATTTACATATGGCTGGACCCCTTTTGCAATGACGCAGACGGGCTAAAGAACAGTGGTGTGGAAGGTTGCCCAGAGCAATGCCAGTGGTTCAGATTAATTCAAAACCTCCCTCCCATCACTTTTCGGGTTTAAAATGTTGGCTAAGGCATATTGCTTCTTTCATATGTTTCTTGTGATCGCTCAATACCTCTAACAAATGAATTGATTCCTTGAGTAAAGTCTCCAGTGAATGCATCCCCCTTTTAAAGGAGTTCTTTGTCAAAGATTGTTTTTTTAACGTTTAGCCGGATTCAATCGCTTGGAGAGGTGTACCACTGGATGAAGAAACACGTCTGGAACTGTGACAGAATTGGCCCTCCACCCCAATCGGTATTGGACGTGACAGCCTCCCTGACGAAAGGTTTGGTAGAGTCGGGCTGTAACAGTAGTGCAGCAGAGAAGTAGCTTTCCTTGAGCCTAGCAAAGGTGTCCTGAGCCGCCTCCATTCATTGAACTGGCATATCATTTTTCGTAAGATGGTAAGAGACTGAGACAGGTGAGATGTTCTTTAGGAAACGTCTGCAGAAATTGGCAGATCCAACGAAACGTTGGATGTCCATCACAGGGCAGGGTTGCCAGCAGGCAGCACCACTAGTAAGAGGGATACGCAGGATCCCAGGCTGACAGGATCTCGGGAAGAAGTAAAGCCTACATGGAGAAGGCACAAATAAAGAAATGAGGTAGGGATGCAGAGGGAAGGATGCCCGAGGCCTAGGGCGACCAGTGCAACAGACAGAGAAGTTTAAACATGTCTTTCTAACACTATCTCCCAGTCATGTGCTCCAATCTCTCATAATGACACCGGTACCTGGTCTGACAGGACTTGGGAAGGTCAATTCAGATCCCATATCCCAGCAGCAGTTAAGCTATTTGGAAATGAGTCATGTTTAGGGGGCAGTAGAGGAGGAAGAAATACTGTGTTGGTTCCATCAGATGGTAACTGCAATCACGTTTTGCCCGCAGTGGGGAATGTGTTTGCAATCATCTATTTTACTTTTAGTTGGTCTGAGAAGGCAACTGCCAACCACCCACCCTTCCCATTTCTCTAGATTGCATGAGTATTTTAAAGCTTAGTGGGATTAACCCATGTTTGACAGGTGCACAGGTTTGTGTAATCATGGCTTCTGTAATTAACACATACGGAGGCCATGTGCTAGAATCCCTTCTGCAGTGCCTGTGCTATGTTTAACTAAAGATCTAATATTAATCACAGCCTATTTAAGTTGCCCTTTAGTCCTAAACGCCAGTCGGGGGGCAGTGATTAAGGCGGGCCTTGAGGCATGACTTAGGAAATCAGTTAAGGCAGAGTCTTCCTCCAAATGCTACCATAGATGCTAACCTATCACAGTGGGCTCCATGGTCACGTTTGCGTTGCTCACACTCCCATTGTCCACACTCCAACCATTTGCATAGCTCTACTCACCTCACTAAAGGACAAAATGCACTGTGAACCCATGACATTGGGGACAATTCCACTAGAATTGGAGAAACATGCAGAGTTCCTTTTAACTTACCTTTTTGCAATAGTGTTTACTAGTACATATGTGCGTTTGCCCCAAAAGAGTTGACACTTAGTTGTGATTAGTTTGAAAGATGAGCACTTCATCTTATTTGCATCACTCAGCTAAAATGTGCACTGCATTGTACTTTTGAGTTAATCTTTCATAGGTATTCAGTAGTGATGGAATTGCACTGGAGTGCCTTGTGATCTTGGGCAAAACTGTTCTCAGAACTTGTGTTCACTAGCAGCGACTCTTTGACAAATTAAAATATCAGTAAACAATATATGTAATGATGGGGCAAACAAGTATCTGGATTTACAATGAACCTAATTGTGAACACTTGTATAACGGTGCATGATTTCTTTTTAGAATCAGAAAAGAACATTTTATTTTAACCCAGCCCCGCCCATAACTTGTGTAATCACTTTAGTAAGTGATGACCTTTTTTCTTAGAATGCCCTGTTTGCAGGTTTCCATGCACTCTTTATGGCCTTTAGGGTATGTTGTTTTTTTGAGGGCCAAAACAGCGAGTCGTGGGCCAGTTGACTGCTCTGTGCTCTCCTCGAAACTGTATCAGGTGGTGGTTCCACCTCCTGGTGCTGGAATATGTGTAGTGGGTGTACCTCGTATCCTATAGTGCCCCCAATTCCGGTTTTTGAAGAGGGAAAACTAGCAGCATCCTGTGCCCAGGACTCAGTCTGTCCACAGATGCATCCAGAGGGGCTTGCCTGTGGTGCGCAGCGGGGCTCCCCTAGGCATCCATACATAAGTGGCCTTCCTTCTTGTCTTGCAATGGAGGTAGAAGAAAGACCTTCATTTGGTTACCTCTTCCTTAAAGTTACTCTTCACTGACCGTGAATCCCGGCTACATCGGACCGCACCTATCCCTTGCCCAAGTAATGTCAATAGTCTGCTGTAATTGCATGTTTATAAGCGTGCACACACACAAGTTAAATTACACGAATTAGAAGGCTTAAAAATGTATATTGCGATTCTACAACAACTATAAATATATACAATTCCTTGACTCTCAGATGACCGTTCAGCACGTCTGCTGATTCTGTACAAGTTTAGTAAAAGGGAAGTTAAGTTGACTAAACATAATGCAACAAACCCCTTGATATTCAGCACATTGGGTAACGCAGGACCGATTTAACTCAGCGTGCTCCTATTGATCTCCCCCATAATGTTATATCCCCCATATTGCCATTTTGTATGTCATTGGGAATCGCTCTTGACCTTTGCAAATAAAACATGCGATTTAAGCTGGTCCTAAGTTTCCCATTGCGCTACATTTCAAGGGTTTTGCGTTATTCTTAGTCACCTAAACTGCACTTTAATTAAAGTTTTTTCATTGAATTTCAAGGATTTTTTGTACCATAGTATTTTTCTGCACCACTGGCCATTTAAATCAGTAATGGGCCACTGCCCATGGCTGTATGGTCTTCGGCCACGCCTACTGTATTTTTTAAAACATTTACTGGCCACTGGCCATGGCCACTTTCTATTTTTTTAACACTAAGATGCCTTCAGCCATTTAAAACACTACCAAGCCACTAGCCATTGGCAGTGATTTTTCACCCTGACCTCACTGTAGCTGTATAAATATATATTTGTGTACTTTCCCCCCACAACCGTGGCTATAATAGCAATGTACTACATATAGCTGTGATTATCAGGAAAAAATTTGAAAATAAATAAAAATATTCCCCTGGACCCCCACTCACTCACCAAGTGACCCTTTGTTCATGGCAAGATTCCCCTCATTTGCCTCCCTAACCCTCTCTCATACCCCTTCAAACACTAGTCGTTCTGTGTGATGCATTTTCAGTGCCCAATCTCGTTTTCACTGGTAGCCGCGATTATCGGACCGAATAACCACGATTACGGGAAAATGTTTGTGCTGCAAACTTAGTTGCTAGCCCACCTCCAACTCCCAAATTTCACATGGTGCCCTCTCCACGGCCCCCCCCCACCTCTAGCCTGATTCCATTTCACTGTTTTTCTTCCTTCAAATACAATTTTTCTGCTTTTCGTTTTCCGATATTCGCAGGTACACCCGCGGCTATCTCTCTCATTGGAAAAAAAAAGATGGCATAATTTTCATTTCTGGAAGCCTCTCTGCTGCAATGCACCATGGGAGATATCTCTATTCAGTGCGAAGGGTGCAACCCCTTCTCCATAAAATATTTAAAAAACTCCTGGTCAGAATAATATCAAACTACAAAATGGTCGTGAGTCAACACTTCATGCTCAAGTTGGTTCAGACCTGATCCAAATCCATCCAGCGGTTTTCGCTGTATGCTTGCCTATGGGAAAATGAATGGAGACTAGGTCGAAAGTGCTTTTTTGGTTTTCGGTATAACTTTTTTATTTTTTGACAAATCTTTCCCAAAGTGTCCAGTTTGTTCAGCTAAATCCATCGTCAGAGTCAAAAACTATTAGCAATACATTTTTTCGATTTCCTATGGTATATAGTACACATCTTCACTATAGGGCTGCGTCTGCCACCCACTAACATATATATCCTTACATGAGAGACTGTCCTTTCGTGTTTTAATGGAGGTAGATCTATATTTGGTTACTTCTCCCTTAAAGTGCCTCATTAAAAATAAAATCACTTACTCGGACCTGCGATTTACGGGACTAGAAGTATCCCTTGCCTGAGCAACATCAACAGTCAGCAGCAAAGCACGTTTCTGAAAGCGCTCAAAACACAGGTAAAGTGACACAACTTTCAAGGCCTAAAGCAATGTATTGCAATACAATAGAAATAAAGTATACAATCCCCCCTCTTTCAGACAGTAATTCAAAGTGGCAGCAGCTTTGCTGCAAAGTACTAACTGTCCCTAAACAACAAGGCAGCTGCATCTTTGGTTCAAGAATCCTTCTTTTCTTTGTTTCAACTGAGGTAGAAGAAAGACTTCCATTTGGTAACCCCTTCCTTAAATGATACAATTCCTCTCACGTTTAGTCATTCAGAGTGTGAGCAGATCCGTACAATATACTCAATATATCAATGCATATGGGATCAGAATTCTGCACAACTAGGGGTGAAGGGAGAACTATCTTACACTGGTGCTCTTTTAAATTGGCAAGGGAAATGATTTTTTTTTAAAAACAGTACGCCAACCCATGAATTCAAGTTCTAAACACCATTGAATTTCTAATGCGACCCTTCTGCAGTAGCCTAGAAAGGCTGTTATTCACCAAACAACCCTAAAACGAAACACAATAAATGACAATTAGGAGTGATGCGCTGGGTTCTTTGCTTATACTATGACCACCAAAATCGAATTCATGTTTAAGAAATGTAATTTATTTCAACATCACTTGATAAAATAGTGACAATAGAGGGTTCAGGCTAATCCTGAGTTGGAAGAACCATATGAAGTATACATTTAATCAAAGAAAACAATTAGGACGTTTGAATAAATATAAATAGCAGAACCAATGGATGCCTTAAAACAATTGCATAATTATGTATTGGTTATGTGGGATTTATATATGACAATCAGAAGTGCAAATCAGTCGAATTATACTAATTGTGCATATAATTAGGTCTATTTAAAGGACTAAGCCTTGAAAAAACTCCAAGCGGGCGAAACACAAAAGCACGTGCACTAACAGGTTTGTGTCCGCAATTGGCATGTGTTCTGGGAATTTGGGGATATTTGCACCTGTCGAAAACATTAAGATCTGTTGAAAGCCAGCAGTGTCATGTAGAATTATATTTTATCAAGTAATGTCGAAATAAAAAACATTTCTTAAACTTGAATGAGATTTTGGTGGTCATATTATAAGCAAAGGACCCAGAGTGCTACGCCCAATTGCCATTTATGTGTTTAGACAAATAATCCATCAGCATCTCTGCATTTCAAACACATACTGGTCAACTCCCACACATTTGGTGGGTGACATGTTGCAATAGTCAGTTCTTTCACCTGCCAGTCCCCTTGCCGGCCAATAGATGTCAATGGAGAGCAGAGCCGCTCAATAAACATCTTCATGTTCCACCCCCATTTTGATTTCTAAAGGTTGACAGTTCTTCAAACATGTGATCCAGATACACAAGTTGCTGTCCTGAAGTAGATCAATCCCATCCCATCCTTCATCCATCCATTCATCCCATTCAATCCACCCCAAGGGGAGTGTAGCAGGCAGACGTGCAATTATTGAGATATTGCTGCAAGGTGGTGCTGTCAGTATCCAGTCTTTACATCGAAAAGGTTTCCAATGAAATCTTTTCCATCGAAACCTATCCATCGAAAAAATATGCATCGAATTCATCTATGTGTTAGGTAAAGGGTTCATTTTCATTAGGGTGGGTTTTTAAGGGTGAAAAACGGGGGGTTGGGTGAGGAGCCCCCCTAAAAAGAAAATTGCATTTGATGCAAACATTTTTGATGGATAGTTTTCGATGCAAAAACTTCTGTCGAATTATGGACCCCCGAGTTCTGGCCAGCACATCTGTTAGCCCAAAATCACTGGAGTTTGTAATAGAGGTCCCTCAAATGAACGCCACCAGAAATCCGTGCTTTTTTTAATAGCATTTCGCATCCACATCTTTCACTCTTAAAAGCGAAGGAGAAAATACCCATTATTCTGGTGCACACGCCCTCGTGATTTCACCATGGAAAGTGCATGTCCTTCGGCTAATCACAGTATCAGAGATCTTGTTGCAGCACTTTCAGCAACTGTGGCCCACCACAGACATTCCATTCCCCCCAATGCTGATAAAAGTGCAGAGGGGGCCCAGAACAGGAAGAGCGTAATCTCGATCCTTATATTCACTCAACAAGGCCGGCCATACTGCTGGTCCGGAGGTGCATATACACTTCATGCCCTATCTTGTGTGCCCAGATCACAGAGCTCAAGAAAATTGGTGATCCCAAAATTGTGGAAAGTCTGCTCTGGTGGAGAAGCCCCATTGGTGGCCAGCTCTTCCCGGACTAATTCCTCCCCATCACTGTGGATTGTCTTGTATTTTGGAAGCGCCAAAAAACCAGAGGTTGTCGCATAACCACTTTGTAACTTACTGTACAATATGCACAACTCTCGGTGGTGAGTAGCCTTTCAGAAGACAAGCACTTCATACATGAACATAACGTCCGTTTTATGGTGCACGGTGAACGGGAAAAGGGGAACACAGCACCCACTGAAAATATTTCAGATTTAGACAAGATGCACCTTATCTGGTGCAAATCTGTGCACTTTACAAATGCAAATGACATAATCTAACATCTGAGCACTCTGGAGTGAAAGTGCTACAAGTAAATACATGTGAACATAAATATTAACCGTGGACTTTAGGTTCGGGGATATCCTACAACAAGAAATGCAAAGTGCCTTTGCAAAGTGCCTTTGTGAGTATTTTGCGTCAATTGTAAACTCCATGAGGAGTGTTGTTCAAGTCATCTGGACATATAGTCACTTTGGACCTTTTCCCCTTGACAGTTTTGATTCTGAGTCCGATCGTAAGGACTGTTTTCCGGGGTGAGTGATTCCAAAGATGAAGACCTGAACCCTTCTGGTTGGTCAGGGTCCATCATTTTTGAAATCAACACGTCCCAATCTTCAGTCTCAGAGCAGTCCGATAAACTGCTGTTCTCCGTACATATTGTCATTGGGACGCAAGAGTCTGGTTCTTCATTTAGTTCTGCATCAGGCGTATCATAAAAGGTTCGTAGCGGAAGACAAGGTCCTTGCTGCGAGCGAGTCGTGGCAATGCATTGAAGATTGCTCCAAGGCTCTTCTTTATGCATCAAAGTCAAATCTGGCACAGAGCTAGCAAAAGCACACACCATGGGAGGTGAAAGAGAGGTCCTGCCATGGTAAGTCACATTGTTCTGCAGCCTGTGGTCCGTCCCCGAATTACCGGCTTCAATTCCGAGATCCTCCGGGGTCACGTCTCTTTGAACACACCGCGCATGAGATGAGGTATTTTTATTATGTGGACTGTAAAGAGCTTCTTCCATTTGATCATTTCCAAACTGCAAATCTGAAGATTCCAAACCCTCTGTACTATCGGAGGACTTTGACTCTGTGCTCTGTGTGGAAGGGAGCTGCTTGTATTGGAAGGTCTGCTGCTTCTCGGCGTCTTTACCGGGTGCCTCTCTTTGGTGGAACTGGTGAGTCTCCGTGTAACCTCCACAACTGCTGATGGTCTCTCCAATGCTGCCTGTAGATGAATAATATCCATCCTTGACCTCTTGGAAATGCTGATCACTTGTGCGGAGATGAGAAGTGATCACGAAGAAATCCTGCGGATCAAGTATGCACTTTTCCATGGGCCACTCGGCTTGAGGGAACTCCTATTTGAGGAAACAAGATTAAATATGGTTAATAGTTCTGCCTCATTGAAACAAACAATTGTATCCCGTGACATTCATTTTACTGTTGACATCTTGAAAAGAAAAAAAAAAATTACATTTGTGTGGTTCCCTATTGGCGAGTGCACGAAGGAGTCTAATAATAAATGCACATTACAACAGGGATAGTGAGAAGGAAAGGCTCCATGCACTGCTTCCTTTATCATTAACACCGAAAAAGTGGCAGCGATACAGGTCTAGAATAGCTCCCAAACACTACCACAATTGAGGAGGCATTGCCAAGGGTTTGCAACCATTTTCTTTTTCTCTGTCCTCCAACAAGTGAAGGACCAGTGATCTCCGCCTCTTTTCATTTCTATTAGTAGGAGGAGCTTCAGAGAACGCCATAATTTCTCCCTCTCTTTCCACTGCTGGGTAGCATCATCTGCTGTCTGCACCAGTTCTCATTTCTCTTTGCATTGGTAGGAGCAGCATTCTAGGTCTCCACAACTTCCCCTTTCCCTTTCCATTGAAAGGAGGCGCACTATAGGACCCCACCACTTTCCCTTCCTTTTGGTAGGAGGGTCATTGGAGGGCTTCATTGATTTTTCTTTCTCTTTCATTCTGTAGCAGAAGCATCAAAGTTCTGTGCCACTTTGGCTTTCTCTTTCTATTGGTAGATGGCGTATCAGCAACCAGCAAAATCTATGCTCTCCCCTCTTTCCCTACCATCTATCCACTCCAGTGGAGACGATCAAATACCCCTCCAACGATAGTCTCTAAACAAAAACAAAGCCTAACAATTAAAATTGACAAACAGCTGCAAATCCTTTTGGGCCCAGTCTAAAATATGTCCACCATTTCTTCTCTGATGTCTTAATAACATCTTACAGAAGTTATACATGTGTTTACTTGTATTTTTACCCCGCATTATTACTTGTTTAATTCTACTGAACCATCATAGTAATTAGTTGTGTAATCATTTCGGTCTATATTTTAGTTATATAGCTGTAGGCCTTCACCATGTTTTTCAAATTGTTCAGATTGTCAGAAAATATTGCCATGGTGATCCAATCCCATGAGGGGCAGCACTGGAGCCATCTATACCCCACACAGAAATACCACATTTCCGGCTACCCTTCTCCCCCACTGAGGTTGGTGTATTAGACTTAATACCTATCTGCAACTAAGCTTTCTGTCCTCAAAACAAGATCATTAACTTGACAACCAGGACTCCCTTTTACACTCTCTCACTTCACACCTACTTCCTCGTACCGTGACCAGACTGGATGGCTGATGATGGAAAACAAGGCCAGATATACATTTCTTCTCCTGGTTCACACATCAATCCCTGCTAAGGCATTACCGTACCGTTCCTCCTCTATTCAACTCTACAAGCCTTCTCATAATCTGTGCTCTGCCTCGACTGCCCTTCTGGCACCCTCCCTGTGCTTCTGCTGTCATCCAATCCTTCTCTCTTCTTGCACCACTTGCATGGAATTCTCTTCCCCCGGATAGCTGAGAAACAGTCCACACAGATTTCTTCAAAATTAAACTGAAAGACTGCCTCCTCGCCTCCAATGTACCCTCTTAATCTACACTTCATATGCCTTCAAGGTAACATTTTTCCTACGCCACCAGTCTGCTTGTCCCTCACTTTCTCCGCTTCCACTCTAGCACTTCACTCTTGATGCTCAAAACCCTAACACAGCATTCCCAGTACCCCCTACCTGCACTTAGAAATGTGTAATGTTGATTGGGCTTAATCTATGTATGTCCACCCATGTATTGTCCCCGCTGACCTTTCCATTTACTCCCTTCTACAACCTGGTCAGAATTTCACTCAAACTCACTCCATTGTAAGAAGCTCACTGTCAAATCTCATATCTTATCTATTGTGTGTTCATTTGTGATCAATAGAATTGCAGAGAATGCATAGCAGACTGCTCCTCAAGGGCAGCAAACAGACAATTATTTCACGGAAGTCGAAAGCCTACCTGGAAGGGATCACGAGCACCTGTTTCCTCAACTATTTCTGCTTCTGCAAGGAAGCCGGAATACTCAAAATTTCAGGAGCTTACCAACAAAGATAGGCAGGGCGATAGGCCACAGGAATGCAAGGGTCTGGGGAGGGTTTTAATGTAGGGCGGGGCTCTAGCATAACGGGATAAGAAGATGATGGAGCGATGAAGGTCTCTGAATAGAATGGAAAGAGGTAAAAAGTTAGCAGGATAAGGATCCAAAGGCGAACCCGGATTATGAATGTGTAATTTCTGGGGGCATTTTAGACTTGGGAACAAGGTCTTGGGCTTCTTATGCTTCTCACCAGCACAGGTGTAACTGAGGGACGCCCCCGCTCCTCCCGATGGGTGAGTTTACGCTCTTGTTAAAAAACACAAGCACATCTAGGTTTTTGTTTGTGTGTCTCATTTATGTCAATCTACTATCCATAGTAAACACCATCCAAAAACTCAAACAACATGCACAAGAATATCAGAGGGTCATCCAAACTCTGATGCTAAGTGTTGCTTTTAACACATGTACACTTGTACTAAATGACTGATTATTTGCCTATTCTATACCATAATGTTATCATTTACATTCCGGCCCATTCCAAATTCACAATCTTCACCAAAAGCATGACCACATATGATAACAGTGGTCCATCTTAACATCTGTGTTTCCCTCTTTTTTCTTTTTATCTTTCATATACTTTGACATTAAGACTCATCCTAAATATCCATAAGCCACTTTGACTTATTTGTAGGGGTATTACTTTGTGCAATCACAGAATTCGTTATTTTCTGCCTTACTCACCATTATGATATGTTATTTGGGTTTTATACTGTGCAAATTACCACTGTAGTGGTCTTAAGGCACAGATTCCTTGTCCGTGGGAGAGAATAATGTGACGCCACCCAAAGTATTAAACCATATTATAGTCTGCGGAAAGTAGAGGAAACACGTAAATGAGGGAGAAAGTGAGTTGGGAGAAAAATGGGTCAACGAAATCGAACAAACCTGGGTAAACAAATATTTATTTATTTATTTATTTATTTGTTGTAAATTTGGCTGTTCATGAGAAAGACAAAGTAAAAGAAGAGGGCAGAAGAATTAGAAACAACTTTAACGGTAACTTCTTTGGAACGTTTGTGATATCTTAAGTGTGTTGGAGAATTTTATTAAGACTAGTTGTGGATGTGTGGTGGTATTGAGATGTGCTCAAGAGTTTGATAGTTTTCTGGCTATTTATACCAAATAGTAATGTCAAAACTCTTCTCCTGACAACAGTTCTTGCAGGCTACACAAGGCAAGCCCAATTGAGAGAGGGGTCTAGTGCGCAAGAGTTGTCTTCATATTGGGGGTATATAGATTAAATAAATGGAAAGGGAGATTAAAAAGTAATTCCCACCCTGAGCCAAAATGAAAGGCCTTAGTCCTGAGAAAGAAAATGTCTGTTCTTAAATTTAATGGCACTTTGGACTTTTATTGAAATTATCCTTCAGAAAACAAGGCATTGCATCTTGAATGAATTTCACACTAGCACTATATGTGCTGTGGCACGTAGCAGGATGACCAAAGGGAGAGGGTACATTGCCAAACTAGCACACGATGGGTCCAAAGGAGTTACATGGGGAACTCCCCCGTAGTCACCCACATTAAGCCCGCTCTGTAGACAGGGGACGGTCGTAGAAGTCACACTGGGGACGAGCTCCTTTTAAGGGAAGTAGCTTGTGTACCTGTGGAGTGAAGAACACCTGGCATCAGTGAAAACGGTCTCTCCCCAATCCCATAGCGCATTGCTTTCATTTTCTCTGAAGTTGAGGGTTCTTTTAGCTTTTGAGAGCCAGTCCCGCAGACTGGCTCCACCTGCATGCTTGGCTCCCATGGCCCAGGTGCAGAACAGTAATCTAAATCTACAGAAGAAGCGAGAAGAACCAGAAATAGGAAGGGATACCAGACCGTTTACCTGCCACCCATCACACAAGTCCTCTCCTCGCCTACAACTAAGAACAGATAGGCTAGGGGTGTCTACCTTGGGGGCAGGGTTAGGGGTGACGACCAGAGAGAAGACCCCTTCTGCCTCCAAGAGGAGGGACCAGCCACACCAATCCCGCATTCTCATGGGCGGGTCCACTTGCCAATCCCTACACCAAAAGCCTAAAGGGTCACACTTGAGCGCCCTTACCCCAGATAGAAGCTTGAATGGAGGGCCAGGGAGTTTCAGGCAGACATAGGACTGTCCATGGGAAGAGATGCATTAATCATGAGTTCCATATCAGGGCTATTAAACATTCCAGGAGTTGGAGCCCAACAGCCAGTCCCCATTCCGGCCCCGAAACCGCTTTCAACAGAGAGAGGCTGCAGCGTGGGAACACAGCACTGTAGCAGCACACAGACCCATTCTGTCAGTGTAGGCATTCTGGGAAGGAGCCGGAGAGGTGACACCAGAAATGCAATCTGGTTTGGAGAAGGAGGTAGGAAGAAGCAAGAGGAGTGGGAACAGGATGGGAAGCCTAGGAGTTGGAAGGAGGAGTAGGAGCAGAAGGCGAAGAGAGGAGCAGTGGTGGCCAAAGGTAGTAAACATCTGGAATTGAAAGGATGGGACTATCCGAAGGAGTGGGGGGAGGAATATCAGTGGCATTTGCAGGAGGTGTGTGGTGAGAACGATAAGGTTGAAGAGGGTAAAGATCGGGAGGAGGTTAGTGAGTTTAAAGAGGCGGCTTGTCTAGTCTTATAGGAAGAGCTCAATGAAGTTGATTAGCAAGAGGTGAATGGAGAGAGTTGTCAATATCAGATGGAGAAGAAAGGTGAACATCTGAATATGAGAAGGAGGGCCTTAAATAGAATTAACGTACATCCTGGTGTTGATATATGATGTACTTTGGTTTACCTTGTCCAACTGTTTTTATTATATCTATGTTGTTCTGTCGTGGTTTTTATTCTTATTTGATTGTTATTATACAGCGTATAAGGTTTTAATTAACCAATTTGCACTTTAATTATTATTTTTTTTAAAGATGGAGATGAAAGGTGAACATCACGGGGAGGCAGGTGGGGAAAAGACAGACGTCCAAAGAGGCGATCAAGATGGAGGCGTCCAGTGACTACTAGAAAGAATAAACTGAGAGGAGAGAGGTGCCCAAACGAGTGAAGAGCATAAAGAAGAAGCTGAGAGAGCTGTTGGTTCGAAGGTGGGTGGTGCCAAGGGGGGGTAAGAGGGTGAAAGAGACTGATGAGAGAGGAAAGTGGTACTTTGGTCAGGAAGGAGTGCCTACATGGGGGAAGTAAACAGAATAGAAATCAGAGAGGTTGGGGACAAAGTTGAAAGTGACAAGAGACTCTTGTGAAAGAGAGGGAGCTGAAAAGAGAGAAGGAGAGATTGTGCAAGAACCGATTTGTGAACTAAATTACTGGAATTTCAAGATACAAACAGCCAAATCTGAGATGGTGGACGACTGATGAGAAGGATCAGGAAACGGCCCGAGATAGAGGAAGGCAAAGGGTGTGAGTGGCTGAGCATAGGGGCATCAACTGGAAGGCTTGGGCACACTCTACACCAGAATATAGCTCCCAGCCTGGATATTGGAACTTACCATGGCCACTTCCCAACATCTCCATTCCCTTTTCTGGGGCGGTCCTAATGATCTGCTGAGAGACTGGTTGCAAGCGACAAACCCAGGATGACTCTTCTTCTCTCTTGTTCTTTCTCTCCATTTCTATTTTCCTTTTGTACAGCTCTTAATCTGTATTACAAGTGCTGAGGAATGAGTTTTATCTGAAACATGTTTGCATAGTATGAAGAACCCGTGTAATTTTTGGACCAAACAGAGACTAAGAGGGTAATTCATAGAATTTCGCACAAAAGTGGCGCACATGGCTGGCGCACAGTGTCCCCGTGCGATACACTGCGCCAGCCGCGTGCGATAAAATCCATTTCATCGCACAGCGTATTCATGGATTTTAGCCTCCAAAACCAGTCGTGGCGCAGCGTGGTGCAGTGACCCTGCAGCAGTGCCAGTTACGCCCCCAAGAACGCCCTCGCGCAAGGAAAATCCATCAAAATCCCCAATTCATCGTAAATGTCTGTGCTAACCCTGGACCAGTTTACAGGGCTGCCAAACAGCAAACGCCAAGCGGGGAACGTGTATTTCAGGGGTTCGCAGGAAGTTTCACACGCGATCCCAACAAGGTACGTATATTTCAGGGGTGCGCGTGAAGTTTCACACGCGATTCCATCAGGGCACGTGTATTTTGGGGTGCGCGGGAAGATCCACACGTGAATTGCCTGGGTACGTGTATTTCGGGTTGCGCGTGAAGTTTCACACGTGAATCCTGCAGGGTACGTGTATTTCGGGGTGCGTGGGAAGTTTCACACGCAAATTCAGCAGGGTACGTGTATTTCAGGGGTGTGCGGGAAGTTCCACACACGATTGCCCTGGGTACGTGTATTTTGGGGAGCGCGTGAAGTTTCACACGCGAATCCTGCAGGGTACGTGTATTTCGGGGTGTGCAGGAAGTTTCACACACAAATCCTGCAGGGTATGTGGATTTCGGGGTGCGCAGGAAGTTTCACACGCGATTGTCCTGGGTACGTGTATTTCAGGGGTGCACGTGATGTTTCACACACGATTCCATCAGGGCACGTGTATTTCAGGGATGCGCAGGAAGTTCCACATGCGATTGCCCTGGGTAGGGGTATTTCGGGGTGCGCGGGAAGTCTCACACGCGATTTCGGCAGGGTACGTGTATTTCAGGGGTTCCGGGGAGTACTACACGTGAATTGGCCGTGTGGGTCCTCCCAGGTGTTCCCTCTACACCCTCCACGGCCCCTGCAGGCAACCCACACCACAGGGGAATACCCTGCACCCCTGCGCATGTCCTGCAGGCAGCCCATCCACCATGGGCATGCCCCCCAGCCACGCCACATGTCACCTTGAACTACTGATCAACAACGCATGTCTCCCAGCACCCCCACGCCCCAGCACTGTGGGGCACCTGCCAGCAGGCCCTCACTCATGTCCAACTCATGTCCTCCTGCACCCCCACCCCCCAGCATCCAGGGGCACCCTCCACCAGGCCCCCACTCATGTCCAACTCATGTCCCCCTGCACCCCCACCCCCCAGCATCCAGGGGCACCCTCCACCAGGCCCCCACACATGTCTTCCAGCACCCCCACCCCCCAGCAGTCAGGGGCACCCTCCACCAGGCCCCCACTCATGTCCCCCTGCACCCCACCCCCCAGCAGTGCAGGGCACCTGCCAGCAGGCCCCCACTCATGTCTCCCAGCACCCCCACCCCCCAGCAGTCAAGGGCACCCTCCACCAGGCCCCCACACATGTCCAACTCATGTCCCCCTGCACCCCCACCCCCCAGCACTGTGGGGCACCTGCCAGCAGGCCCCACTAATGTCCAACTCATGTCCCCCTGCATCCCCACCCCCCAGCAGTCAGGGGCACCCTCCACCAGGCCCCCACACATGTCTCCCAGCACCCCCAACCCCCAGCAGTGCAGGGGCACCCTCCACTAGGCCCCCACTCATGTCCCCCTGCACCCCCACCCCCCAGCAGTGCAGGGCACCTGCCAGCAGGCCCCCACTCATGTCCCCCTGCATCACCACCCCCCAGCATCCAGGGGCACCCTCCACCAGGCCCCCACTCATGTCTCCCAGCACCCTCCACCAGGCCCCCGCTCATGACTCCCAGAACCCCCACCCCCCAGCAGTGCAGGGCACCCTTCACCAGGCCCCCACTCATGTCCAACTCATGTCCCCCTGCATCCCCACCCCCCAGCAGTCAGGGGCACCCTCCACCAGGCACCCACACATGTCTCCCAGCACCCTCACCCCCCAGCAGTGCAGGGGCACCCTCCACCAGGCCCCCACTCATGTCCCCCTGCACCCCCACCCCCAGCAGTGCAGGGCACCTGCCAGCAGGCCCCCACTCATGTCCCCCTGCAACACCACCCCCCAGCAGTCAGGGGCACCCTCCACCAGGCACCCACACATGTCTCCCAGCACCCTCACCCCCCAGCAGTGCAGGGGCACCCTCCACCAGGCCCCCACTCATGTCCCCCTGCACCCCCACCCCCAGCAGTGCAGGGCACCTGCCAGCAGGCCCCCACTCATGTCCCCCTGCAACACCACCCCCCAGCAGTCAGGGGCACCCTCCACCAGGCCCCCACTCATGTCTCCCAGCACCCTCCACCAGGCCCCCGCTCATGTCTCCCAGAACCCCCACGCCCCAGCAGTGCAGGGCACCCTTCACCAGGCCCCCACTCATGTCCAACTCATGTCCCCCTGCATCCCCACCCCCCAGCAGTCAGGGGCACCCTCCACCAGGCCCCCACACATGTCTCCCAGCACCCTCACCCCCCAGAAGTGCAGGGGCACCCTCCACCAGGCCCCCACTCATGTCTCCCAGCACCCCCACCCCCCAGTAGTGCAGGGGCACCCTCCACTAGGCCCCCACTCATGTCCCCCTGCACCCCCACCCCCAGCAGTGCAGGGCACCTGCCAGCAGGCCCCCACTCATGTCCCCCTGCACCACCACCCCCCAGCAGTGCAGGGCACCTGCCAGCAGGCCCCCACTCATGTCCCCCTGCAACACCACCACCCAGCATCCAGGGGCACCCTCCACCAGGCACCTTCTCCGCCCTCTTCATCAGTTGACGCTGCAGACAGGGAGAAATAAAACACAGGCATCAGGGCACTGTACAATGGACACATACACACATGACAGTTGTACATGGGTGGCATTGGCAAACCTCAGACATGGCATCACAATCCCCAACACACATGTCATTTCAACTCGCACACATGAGCCATACCACAGCCATATCGCAACAGCCAGCACCATCCATACACATACAACAGCATGAGCAGGCAAAGGTGAGCCAGACATCACATGCAACACAGGGAGTGCACTACACATGCACACACACCACCACACTTGCATGCATGTGTGTACCTCTGCCAACTGTCGCAGAGTTGAGATCGGCATCCATGTCACATCTGCCAAACAGTCTTCCACATCCCGGTGTCACATGCATCCATGTTGCATCACTGTTGCACCTTTGTCAAATACACACACATGCACATGTACACAGTGCAGATACATGCAGCTGAAACCAACATCCATGTGTGACATCACGAACATGCCTACTTACAAACACATTCATTCAAACATGTGTGCCCACACATCTGCATTTGGCATGCAAGCCTACACACACAAGCACCATGCATGTCTCAAACATGAGAGCCCTCGCATGTGTTAGCCTCACGGCCCTGTACACCCCCCCCATACTTGGCCCCATAAAAACACATGTGCAACCTGCACACTACTGGCACACCACCACACGCACAGCTTACAATCAGGATGCATGTACACTTACCACTCGACTCCAGATGGGTCTGCCCCTCAAAGACCTGGACGTGGAGCGCTGGGGATATGCATTCCAGGACCCTCATCTGATCTTCCGACAAGTGGCCCCGGCACCCCTTAGCATCCTCTGCCTTCAAGAGGCGCCGAGCCTTGTTGAGTCCTCTCAGCGCTTCTTGACATGATGGAATAGTCGACTGAGACCCCCTCCGTGTTGATGGCAGTCACGATGTCCGTCCAGATCCGAGTCCGTACTTCCTTGTCGGCGCGCAAACTTCCGAAGAGGGCATCATACTGCCCCAGGACTTGCTCCACCAGGACACCAACTTCGGTGGCAGTGAAGCTGGTGCCCCTCTGCCTCTCTGGCCGGGGGTTGCCAGTGGTGCCAGATGTTGCAGTGCCTGACATGACAACCCCAGAGGCAGGAGTGGGTGGGCAACTGGGACCTGGGGCTGGTCTGTGGAGCGATGGAATCCCAGTCGGGAGTCTTCGGTTCCAGCAGGGGTGGTCACAGCAACAGCACCCCTGGCTGATGTGCAGGCAGCAAATGGCAGGGCACGTGGGCAGCAGGCAGTAAGGCAGCAGCAGATGGCAGGTGGGAGCATGCTCGGGGCTCTCGGGGGGCAGTAATTCGGCCTTCTGGGCAGGAGCGTGGTCTTCCATGTGCTTATGCGTTGCCAGCTTGATACGGAGTGATTTGGCATGTGAAAATCCTGCACGTCTGCGTGTAATTCGAGGAAAGGGCCTTAGCGCGTAAGCGCGTCAGCACACGTACGTGAATTCATTGGCCCAAAGGCCCCCAGCGTGTAGGCGCGTCTATGCATTACGCGCATGTGCGTTTTCCATGGCGCGTAGAAAAAATAAGCACGTCAGAAAGTCATAGCATGTAATTGGTGGAAAGGGCCTCAGCGCGTATGCACGTCTGTGACGTGCGTGCGCGGGCGTTTCCCTGTACACGGGTGCATGTTACACGTCCAATGACTGCACGTCAGAGTGTCAGCATGTAATTGGAGGATAGAGCCTTAGCACGTACACGCGGAAGTGACGCTGGACGTGTGGGCATGCTTAAAAGGTACGTGTAGAACGCCATTTCCTTGTATGTGCTTTTCGTGGAGAGCGAGTGGGTGAAATATGTACTTCTTGTCGGTTCACACGTGATTTACTTCATGGCATTCCAAGTTCGTACTCCCTGTTACCTCTGACAGCTTTTTCTCTTTTTGTCTTTTTCCTGGGCCTGTTTCCTCAAACAGCGTTCACTTCTTCTGTTGTCCTGTCTCCTCAGACAGCGTACAATTCTTCTTTTGGCGGGGGTGTTGCCAACGCGCACACGCGCGTCTTTTTCACGCTATTTTTCCAGGCAGACCGTGAGACGCGCACGTATTTAACATCTGTGCTTGCCCCGTGTGTCGCGTACCCCTTCAGAGGTCATTCTAGGCTGCGTGTGACACGCATACGTTCATTTTTGTGTTTCTAGGTGCCACAGCGTAGTGCAGGTTTATTTTTCCACGCACGTGGTCTAGGATGGGTTGCATGCACATTATCTCCCGTTTTTGGGGTGCCTGTGCGTTGCGTGACCCGTCATCTTTCCCCAGGGGTCACATACAGCCTTTCTAGAGCACTAGGGTACGAATTCCATCTAGTCCCCTACCCCTTTGACCCCCAATTGCCCAGGACAATAGTTTACTGCAACTCCCATACGCACAACAACATCAATGCCATGGTTGGGAGGCGAGCACGCGGTAAGGGTGGCAAAGGTGGCCGAGCCTCAAGAGGTGGGCGTGGTGGATACGGTAGGGGACGTGGCCGGGACTTGCAGGGTGCCCCTAGCCCCCCATGTGTGGATGACCAGTCAGGGACACCCATGCCCCCCCGGTTGAGGGTAACGTGGCTGACACCATCCCTGCTCAGCCCTTGTTGGACCAGCCCATTGTGGCACCAGACCTGGCACAGGGTGACTCCATGGCTGACTTCCAGGTCAGCTGGTCTAGGCCACGTGTGGCGGTGCACGTTGGTGTCACCAGCCCACGTGGATCAGGGGCAGCTATGTCATCTGCTGCCCCGAGTAGGAAGGGTGGGGAGGCTGCAGGGGCAGCTGCGGCTCCATCCACCCCAGCTCTGAGTCTCACAGCCAGGACAGTGTCGGTCCCAGTCCATCCTGCTGACGTTCCCCCTGACTACATCACACTTCAGCTAATGCCTGCACCAAGTCCCATGGTGAGTGTTCATTCCCACACTCCTAGTACACAGTCCACCGGGGCTCCTGCCCCTAGTGTCCAGAGTGGCGTAGGACACTCAGGATCCCCACCACCGTCCAAGCGGAAGAGGAAGAGTGCTCGTCCAGTACAGGGTAATGCCCCAGACACGGCTACACAGTCTGGCCCGCCAAGGAAGCCCAGCTTCAATCAAGCCGAACATGATGCACTTGTGGAGTATGTGTCCGCACATGACAGCGAAATGGTGATTACTGCATGATGCAAGACCACACCTGCACAACGTCTGGCACACTGGCAGACCATCGCGGACATAATACGTGCCCTTGGATTCGTGAGGCGCACAGCTAATGATTGCTACAAGCGCTGGAATGACCTGAAGCGCAGGGCAAAGAAAAAGCTGGCCTCAAGTCATACCGCTACTCTAGTGACTGGAGGTGGGTCTCCAGCAGAGGACATTGAACTCACTCCACATGAGTATGTTGCTGGGACCTACGTCACGGAGGGCAGATCCAAGGCGTGGGAGACCTGCCAGATTACGAGGCATTGTCCGGTGAGTGCACATGCATGTGTGTGTCATCCATGTGCATGTGTGTGAGGGCTTCTGATTGAATGCCAGGTGAGGGTGTGTGTGCCTGAGTGGTTTGGGTCACCCATGTGCTTCATCCAATACATTCTGTGCACCAGGATTTGGGTATTGCAGTATCCCTTCTGGCAACAGTAGACATTTAGCCCAACCTCACGCCAGTTGGCCTTGAAGTGTCATCTTGCCACAACATTGTTGCGTATTATTCTGTGTTCATTCAGGCTGATTGTTTGCATTCCACCACTTTCACTAGGCATTTCTCAGTCCTATTGTCATATGTGTGACCTGGCTATGGTACATGCCATCTGTGTGATGGCATGTGTCATTTATGTGTATTGGACATGCCAATCACAGGCCAATGTGTGATGGCACTGCTAGCCAGCATGCAGCAAATGTGTTGGTATTCCATCTTGGTGTCATCAATGTGTGCCATTTGCCTCCCCTTCATACGCAGTGACGGTGCATGCATGGGAGGGTTATATTCATGTGGGACATCTGTCAATGAAGTACTGGTTCTGTTGCTTCTCAGCCCTAATTGTGTGTCATGGTGCGAATGCCTGTTCCCATTTCTTTTCTTTCATGTCTTTGCAGGGGATGACGCACTTGATACTGCGGGGGTTGTGGAGATGGTGGAGACCCAGGAGGGACCGGGCACCAGTGAGGGACGTGGTGTGGTGGTGGGTGAGAACCCACACTTGCTGCAGACCATTCTCTCAAGGGGTGTCTCTGGGTGTACCTCCCCCGAGCTCTATTCAGGTGTCGATTCGGATTATGAGACCTATGTGCCATCGCAGGTAAGTGTTTCTGGGAGGGATTCTGTACTGTCCAACTCACCTGCACCAGGGGTAGAACCCTCAATGGGGATGTCCACCTTTGGTGGTTACGGATGCAGGGTCACACTCCGCAACATCTGATCCTGTTCCTGGGCCAGCAGATCAGAGGGGGAATGCAGTCCTGCAGCCTCAGGCAGTGCCGGCAGAGCAAGGCGCAGTTCGCCTTGCCCCACACAGGTGTGGTGCCCGCCGACGCGGTGGCCGTACGCCACCTGGCAATACCGCATGGGAGCAATCCATATATTGGATGGCAAACCAACAGGCAGCATCATCTGAGATGATGGCTCAGGCCATGGATAGGGTTGACACTTCCATTGTCCTCCAAGAAAGGCTGATGGAACAACTACAGCAGGCAACAGACTCCATTTGCCAGTCACGCAGGGAGGACATGTTGGCGGCACTGGAAACTCTGCGGGAAGCCATTTCTATTGAGTCCCAGGGCAACAGGGAAGCCCTGAGGGTGGAACTCTGTCAGCTCAAGGTGACTCTTGTTGAGCTTGAGGCTTCAACTGACAAGATGACAGAACAGCAGCTGGAGCGGCTCATACGTACGCTCTCAGCTGAGATGCAGGCAACTCGGGAGGAGGTCCGGGCATCCCGTGAGTCGTTGCATGGGGACCTCCGCACGATTATCCTCCTGAACCAGACCTTCCACACCCGCATGCTTGCTGCCATGGAGGACCAGACTAGGGCTTTGCGTGGGCTGCCTCCCATAGTACCACCACCTCCTGATGCAGCTGCAGAGGGTGAGGAGAGAGACAGCAGCGATTCTCTCACAATAGGGTCGCCGTGCAGGCCATGAGCCCATGGAGGTGTTTTTTTTTCCCAAAATCCACACAGGTGGGTTTTGGTGTGCACCCAGTCCTCGGACCTCCTGGGTGGCCTCGCCCACCCCCCTGGCCCATACATGGCCATTTTTGATTTTTGATTTTGTTTACAGGCTCCCTTGGGCACACGCTGTATTGCGGCTGGGTACATGGAGGCTTGACACACACCCCTCCTGCTTCCCGTTTCCATGGGCTTGCAAAGGTTGTGCCCAAGTGACATTGACTTACACAGTGACGTTGGACTCCCATTTGCTGTGTGGGCAGTCTGTAGTCAATACTGTGTATACATTCCTAGTGCATATTGTTGTTGTATTGTACACTGCATGGTGTATTGACATGTGCCTCTGCATCCATCTCATCCTCCTAATTTGCAGGTCCATTCCTCATGTCTTCACAAGGCGGTCTACTTTGGAAATGGAGTCCATGTTGTAAGCAGTGCACCTAAACGTTTGCGTGCCGCTAACACTGTACAGTTAGAAGTGGTCGAAGTGCTGGCATTATCAGGTAGTGAGACTACCAATTTTTTAAATCCGTACTGTCATGTTTATGGTAGGTTTGAGGTTGTGCAGGTGATTTGTATTATTGCTAAATATTTGGCAATGTGTGTTGTTGGTCCTGCATTACTGTGAGCATTTCATGTGTGGCCAGTTTCCATTAGGGACACTGTACTTTGTGACACTTGTGTCATGTTGTGGGGATTACTTTGTTTGCTCTCACATAGCATGACATGCCATGGTGTGTTGTGTGGCGGTGCCGGGGAGGGGTTGGGTGACAGGACGCTGTTCTCATGTTGTATTTTGCAAGTGGGTATTCCTTTTTGCTGCATAGAAGTGTGTCTTTTGATGACACTGCATTGGTGGTGTTTGTGTAGGTAGGGATGTACACATTGTGACACTTGCAGGTGAACAATCAAAGGCTGCTATGGTTCTGACAGTTGGCTGTACCTTCATTCATCATAATTGTCAGATTGAGTCATCATTGATTGTCAGATGGTATGTGCCAGGGCTGTGTGCACTCCACAGGGGTGTGATTTCTATGTGAAGTAATTAGCCACCAGCTGCGTACGGGCTGCCTCACCCCGTGCCCTTTCCCCTCCCATGCGCAGCGGGCGTGCATGTGGTTGGGGATGTGGGGGCACCACCATGTCCACAGCCAGGCCCCGGCGTGTTGCAACATTGTGCAGGACACATGCTGCCACTATGATCCTGCACACTACTGGGGGAGCGTATAACAGCTGCCCGCCAGAACTGTCAAGGGAGCGAAAGCGTGACTTGAGCACTCCGAATGTACGCTCCACTATGCCCCGGGTTGCAATATGGGCTGTGTTGTATCTTACCCGGGGAAGCGTGATGGGGTTCCGAATTGGTGTCATCATGTGGGTGCTCAGAGGGTAGGCACTGTCCCCTGGAGAGGTGGTGATGGATATCATTAGTGGGGTAGTGACATTACTCTGTATCTGAGATGCATGCGTGTGCTGTGGCATTTATACTCACCAAGCAGCCATGCATCGCCATGCCGCCCAGCTTCCATGTCCCGGTTTAGGGTTGACATCCTGTAAATGAAGCTGTCGTGGGTGGACCCTGGATAGTTGGCATATACTGAGGTGATGATTCCCTTGGCATCACATACTACCTGGACGTTGATGGAATGCCAGTGCTTGCGGTTTCTATAGATGTGCTCAGATGCCCTGCGGAGACGTAGAGCCACATGGGTGCAATCAATGGCACCTAGCACTTTGGGGAATTGTGCCACCCCATAGAAATCCTGGATGACAGCCTGCCTTTCTGCAGGTGTTCTGGGCAGGTATATGTGCCTGCGGACTGATGGGCGTGCAGTGATGATGGCCAACACCTGGTGTAGGCACTGTGACTGCGTGGCCTGTGACACCCCCCTCACTATGGCACTTTTCCGCTGAAATGATCTGGTAGCCAAGAAGTGAAGTACATTGAGGACCTTCTCCAGGGGGCTGAGTGCTTGGGAGCACAGGGTGGGTGATGTGAGGTCATCCTCCCACTCACTGAAAAGGTTGAGTATTATGTGAGGTGGAAACCTGTACCTCCCATACACCTGGTCATCAGGCATTCCAAAAAGGCTGGTTCTGGGTGTAAAGATTCTGGCCCTGACTATCCTCCTCCTCCTCCTGCGGTATCCCACGGCCACTGCTGCTAGGAACGGTATATTCATCCTGGCGTCTGAGCTTGTTTGTTGTTTGCGCACACTTTTATGCTGTGCAGGTCGACGTACGCCTGCTTCCTGCGAGTCGACGTGCGCCTGCTTCATGCTGGCGTAGTTGTTTCCGGATTGGACCGTCTTTTTTGGCACATTGTAGGAGACCGTGTAAATCTTCCCGCCCACCCCAGGAATACACGTACCCCACTCTCCCAGGCCCAGTCATGTGTGGAAGTTCACGCGAACCCCGTAATACACGTACCCTGGTGATATCGCGTGTGGAAGTTCACGAGAACCAGTAATACACGTACCCTGCTGATATCGCGTGTCGAAGTTCACGAGAACCCGTAATACACGTACCCTGCTGATATCGCTTGTGGAAGTTCACGAGAACCCGTAATACATGTACCCTGCTGAAATCACGTGTAAAACTACCCGCGCACCCCTGAAATACACGTACCCAGGCCAATCGCACTGCTGGGGGGTGGGGGTGCTGGGAGACATGAGTGGGGGCCTGGTGGAGGGTGCCCCTGACTGCTGGGGGGGGGTGCAGGGAGACATAAGTTGGACATGAGTGGGGGCCTGCTGGCAGGTGCCCCTGGATGCTGAGGGGTGGGGGTGCAAGGGGACATGAGTGGGGGCCTGGTGGAGGGTGCCCCTGAATGCTGGGGAGTGGGGGTGGTGGGAGACATGAGTGGGGGCCTTTTGGAGGGTGCCCCTGGATGCTGGGGGGTGGGGGTGCTGGGAGACATGAGTGGGGGCCTGGTGGAGGGTGCCCTTGGATGCTGGGGGGTGGGGGTGCAGGGAGATAAGAGTTGGACATGAGTGGGGGCCTGGTGGAGGGTGCCCCTGGATGCTGGGGGCTGGGGGGGCAGGGGGACATGAGTTGGACATGAGTGGGGGCCTGGTGGAGGGTGCCCCTGGATGCTGGGGGGTGGGGGTGCAGGGAGAGATGAGTTGGACATGAGTGGGGGACTGGTGGAGGGTGCCCCTGGATTCTGGGGGGTGGGGGTGCAAGGGGACATGAGTGGGGGCCTGGTGGAGGGTGCCCCTGGATGCTGGGGGGTGGGGGTGCAGGGGGACATGAGTTGGACATGAGTGGGGGCCTGCTGGCAGGTGCCCCTGGATCTTGGGGGGTGGGGGTGCAGGGGGACATGAGTGGGGGCCTGGTGGAGGGTGCCCCTGGATGCTGGGGGTGGGGGTGCTGGGAGAAATGAGTGGGGGCCTGGTGGAGGGTGCCCCTGGATGCTGGGGGTGGGGGTGCAGGGGGACATGAGTGGGGGCCTGGTGGAGGGTGCCCCTGGATGCTGGGGGGTGGGGGTGCAGGGAGACATGAGTTGGACATGAGTGGGGGCCTGGTGGAGGGTGCCCCTGGATGCTGGGACGTGGGGGTGCAGGGAGACAGGAGTTGGACATGAGTGGGGGACTGGTGGAGGGTGCCCCTGGATTCTGGGGGGTGGGGGTGCAGGGGGACATGACTGGGGGCCTGGTGGAGGGTGCCCCTGGATGCTGGGGGTGGGGGTGCTGGGAGAAATGAGTGGGGGCCTGGTGGAGGGTGCCCCTGGATGCTGGGGGGTGGGGGTGCAGGGGGACATGAGTGGGGCCCTGGTGGAGGGTGCCCCTGACTGCTGGGGGGTGAGGGTGCTGGGGGACATGAGTTAGACATGAGTGGGGGCCTGCTGGCAGGTGCCCCTGGATGCTGGGGGGTGGGGGTGCAGGGGGACATGAGTGGGGGCCTGCTGGAGGGTGCCCCTGGATGATGGGGGGTGGGGGTGCAGGGGGACATGAGTAATGGGGGCCTGGTGGAGGGTGCCCCTGGATGCTGGGGGGTGGGGGTGCTGGGAGACATGAGTGGGGGCCTGGTGGAGCGTGCCCCTGGCCTGGATGCTGGGGGGTGGGGGTGCTGGGAGACATGAGTGGGGGCCTGGTGGAGGGTGCCCCTGGATGCTGGGGGTTGGGGATGCTGGGGACATGAGTTGGACATAGTGGGGGCCTGGTGGAGGGTGCCCCTGGATGCTGGGGGGTGGGGGTGCAGGGAGACATGAGTTCGACATGAGTGGGGGCCTGGTGGAGGGTGCCCCTGGATGCTGGGGGGTGGGGGTGCAGGGGGACATGAGTTGGATATGAGTGGGGGCCTGCTGGCAGGTGCCCCTGGATGCTGGGGGGTAGGGGTGCAAGGGTACATGAGTTGGACATGAGTGGGGGCCTGGCGGAGGGTGCCCCTGGTTGCTGGGGGGTGGGGGTGGGGGTGCAGGGAGACATGAGTTGGACATGAGTGGGGGCCTGGTGGAGGGTGCCCCTGGATACTGGGGGGTGGGGGTGCAGGGGGACATGAGTGGGGGCCTGGTGGAGGGTGCCCCTGGATGCTGGGGGTTGGGGGTGCAGGGGGACATGAGTTGGACATGAGTGGGGGCCTGCTGGCAGGTGCCCCTGGATGCTGGGGGGTGGGGGTACAGGGGGACATGAGTGGGGGCCTGGTGGAGTGTGCCCCTGGATGCTGGGGGGTGGGGGTGCAGGGGGACATGAGTTGGACATGAGTGGGGGCCTGGTGGAGGGTGCCCCTGGATGCTGGGGGTGGGGGTGCTGGGAGATATGAGTGGGGGCCTGGTGGAGGGTGCCCCTGACTGCTGGGGGGTGAGGGTGCAGGGGGACATGATTTGGACATGAGTGGGGGCTTGCTGGCAGGTGCCCCTGGATGCTGGGGAGTGGGGGTGCAGGGGGATATAAGTTGGACATGAGTGGGGGCCTGCTGGCAGGTGCCCCTGAATGCTGGGGGTGGGGGTGCAGGGAGGCATGAGTGGGGGCCTGGTGGAGGGTGCCCCTGGATGCTGGGGGGTGGGGGTGCTGGGAGACATGAGTGGGGGCCTGGTGGAGGGTGCCCCTGACTGCTGGGTGGTGGGGGTGCAGCGAGACATGAGTTGGACATGAGTGGGGGCCTGGTGGAGTGTGCCCCTGGATGCTGGGGGGGTGGGGGTGCAGGGGGACATGGGTGGGGGCCTGGTGGATGGTGCCCCTGGATGCTGGGGGGTGGGGGTGCAGGGGGACATGGGTGGGGGCCTGCTGGCAGGTGCCCCTGGATGCTGGGGGGTGGGGGTGCAGGGGGACATGAGTGGGGGCCTGGTGGAGGGTGCCCCTGACTTCTGGGGGTTGGAGGTGCTGGGAGACATGCGTGGGTGGGCAGTAGTGCAAGGTGACATGTGGGTTGGCTGGGGGGGCATGGCCATGGTGGATGGGCTGCCTGCGGGACATATGCAGGGGTGCAGGGTAGTCCCCTGTGGTGTGGGCTGCCTGCAGGGGCCGTGGAGGGTGTAGAGGGAACACCTGGGAGGACCCACACGGCCAATTCACGTTTAGTGCTCCCCGGCACCCCTGAAATACACGTAGGCTGCTGGATTCGCGTGTGGAATTTCCTGCGCACCGAAGTGCATGTACCCTGCTGAAATCGCGTGTGGAACTTCACGCGCACCCCGAAATACACGTACCCTGCAAATTTGCGTGTGAAACGTACGGCGTACCTTGGAATACACATACCCTGCGGAAATCGCACGTGAAACTTCACAGGCACCCCGGAATACACGTACCAAGTACAATCACGTGTGGAACTTCCCACGCACCCCGTAATACACGCACACGCTATTTTTCACGCAGCGGCTGTCCGTATTTGTCACGTATCCCTTTGCACCTCATTTGTCATCGCACGCCGTTGGATGACCTGTGCGCCGGCGTGCGCCGCGCACTTTTTCAGCGCACATCCAATATTTTTCTCGCGCCCGCAGTTCCATGAATCGATGTGCGCTGGTTTCCCTGCGATTTTCGCACTTGCACTGCGATTCGCACGTTTTGGCACCTCTGCGCCGGAATTTTCGGTGCACATTAATTCCATGAATCGGCTAGTAAATCTGAGTGTTCATATTGGGACGTATTGTACACAAATGATGGAATCATTCTGAAAACCAATTCAATTAAAAAGACTGCTTTGTCTTTTTTCCCAAAGAAAAGAAACAGGCTACACAAATAGTGCAAGGCAAACATAATCTCATTTTCCATGTCATATTATGTATTATAATGTGGTTGTAGCATCCTTTTACTAATAATCCTGGCCTCGCTCTGCATGGCACTGTAAGAAGAAAAGGTTGATGAGGGAGTGATAGTCGGACAGAGGGAAAGGAAGTGCAGAAAAGCTGCAGTGTTAACGAGTGCCGGTCAGAAGCTCCCGTTACATGTGGGTTCTTCTAGATCTGGGACGGGGTTCCATACACAGGGTGTGTGGACGTGAACGAGGGCCCAGCCTTTAACGGGACAGCAGTGAATGTGCTGGAGTGGCATGTTAAAAGGGTCAAGAAAGGGCCTGAGTCAGAATTTAGTGTTCTAGACTTTGTGGGCTATAAATTGAGAGCTGAATACGGTGGAAGATGTTCGTGGCGAGTAGCATGTGAGGAGGGCTAGACATTGGGAAAGGAATGAGGTACGGACTATGAGACATATTTCAATGAAGTGGTGGCAGCCTTGCATATTTGGGGGGGATTAAGGTCTGGTGGATAGTGATATAGGTGCTTTTATGAATCTGATGAGGTCATCACTCCTTCCCCGTTAAGTCTCTCCCCATGTGTCCAGTGGAGGGCAGCTGCTACCTGATTCTGACCCTTAGGGCGGCTGTATGAGGCAGGATCACATGGGAGAGGTGACCATTGTGGGGGTGGGGATTTACATCAGACGCAACATTCCTTTCAGGGATACGCCTTCAGTTCCCCATGCCTTAATGGCATATAGTCATGGCTCCCTGCAACCACCCATGGGTTCCTGTGTTCTATGCATAAGCTACCAAGAACAGAATACCATTTCCATGCATGTGAATGTACTGCAACGAAAAAGCTGAATGGAGTAATGAGGATCAGCAAAGGCAAGAAGCACAAGATGTGCTCTAGTGTTTGCGAGCGCATAATTGGACATTAAAAAAATGCAAACCAGCTGACAGGGGAGAGACTCTGCTTGAGAGAGTTTTGCCCTCTCGGTATTGACCGAGGGACCGCCGAGCCAAGAAGCGAGTGGAGCGAGCCAGCTCAGGGAGAAGGCAGAAGACGGAGGACTGCGAGAGCTGGTTCATCGTGTGGAACCACAAGAGGAAGGAGGGAAGAGAGTTCCTCACAGCCACGGGAACCTGGGAGCAGCCTTAATGCTGGCAGAAGTTGGAGAGAGGCTCAAGAGGCAAGCTGGTGCCGTGAAGGAAATGGAAGCCAACAGACGAAGCACGCAAGCCTGCAAGGTGGAGACGGGACACCATGCCACTTTCCTGTTTATTGCAGAAGAACCAAAGAATGTCACGAGAAGCTGATGAGTACTGCAGTGGGGAACTGGGACACTGGGACGCTTCAGCAATGCTGCCAAAAAAGGATAAAGGAAACGAGAACTAATGAGAGAGAATAAGACACCCAATATTATCCAAAAAATACTAATAGAATGGATGTCAGAAATATACCAGTCTGAAAATGTGTAAAGTCCTGGAAGGAGAGTATACCAGGCACAGAAAAGTTGACAAGTGTGCAAAGCAAATCACATAAAAAGCCCAGGCTGGAGAGTATATCAGGCACAGACAAGTTCACAAGCGTGTAAACCAAGTCAAGTCAAGTCAAGTTTGTACATAAATTAAGTGAAGCACTTGAGAAAGCCTTGGCAGGAGAGTATACCAGGCAAAGTCAAGTTGGCAAGAGTGTAAAGCGATTTACATGAGGAAGACCTGTTAGGAGAAGATGCCAGGCAAAGCTGAGACTGTGAGAACATGTTACATCAAAGAGAAGAAACCTGGCAGGGGAGTACACCAGGTATCCTTTGAAATTGAGACTGACAGCCAAGTTGTTCAATATACTAGTTGTTTTCTGTTCATTGGAATTCTAAGGAAGACTCATACCCATAGGAGTTCAAAGAATCATGTAGAGAAAACCTAGAGAAAGGAGCTGTGGAACTGTGAACTGTATCTAATGTGAATACCACATCTGTTGTCCTGTAGTATATGGTATTGCATTGTATAGAGACTTGTAGAGCGCAAACCATGGCCCGAAGGCATCAAGGTGCTAACAACCACTAATAGGGGAGGGAGAGTTACTCAAAAGTCAAAAACTCAAAAGAGATGGGTCTTCAACTTCTTACAAATCTGAAGATGGTCAACAGTGTCTCAGCAATACATTGGAAGAGTTCCACATAGGCCAGGACTGAAAAAGATTGTCCTGTGGTGATTCGAATTTTAAGCAGAAATTATGATGTGGATCGAATGGATCTACCGGGCTTGTTTAAAGTAAGCTTAGAGCAAAGATATTGCACACGAGTATTATGAATGGCACGATGCACCAAACATAGTATCTTAAACTTAATCCAGCTTCCAATGGGAAACAATGCAGCTGGGTAAGCACATCCAAAGAGTATTCGTGAAGGACAGGCAAGGCAAGATGAGTCAGAGTGTGGAGGAGCTTCTAACAATCACTCTTACTTGCTGTTCTAGCTTAAGGCTGCTGCCCTTAGAGGTTCCCAGGTTGCTTACCACGGAGGATTGTGCTGGGCAGTGGCAAATCACATCTGGTGAAGGGATTACGGAGCTGTTGGTTGATGATCTTGTGCATCAACGCAAGAATTAAAGGACTTTGAAGAGGCCCTGTCCTCCACTCCACATTTTGAGCCTATTGGGACTTTTGAGCCCACGCCTCTACCTTTTTCTGCAAGAACATATCCTTGAATTATTGATGTTAATGCCAATTCTCTTGCTGGAAACCCTGGCTTATTAACCCAGAGTGCCCTTTCACAAAACTCTGCATTCTCTCTGCTTCTCCTACCAGGGTGAGTTTGTATAGTGTTTTTTGATTGATTGATTGTTTGCATTTTATTGTTTGATAAACAGTCTATCTTTTATAGAACCTTATTTGTACATCCTTTTATTTTGGAACATTTGTCCTTAAACCATTTGAATGGCTACAGTTGTCACCTCACACACCCATTGGAGAGTATAGTCTGTACTCGGCCTGCGCTACCATAACAGGACAAAGGAGGTATACCTTTCGGGCGTGCCTGTTTCACCTTTAAAATTGAGATCACTGCTGGCTTTGTTGTAATGTGAGGCTGAGTGTGACGTTTAGCCACTACTCACCCCTGTACACTTGAGGAGCGGTAGTCATTTCATCACAGCAACCAACACTCCTGAAATGCTGTCATTTGCTAAACCAGTTTTTCATCATTTGTAACGAGCGCGGTCCATCGATACCACAGGTGGTGGCTCCATGGACCCCCTGGATCTTTCCTCAATTCTCTCTGAGGTGCGTATGGAGCGATATCCCCCCAGGCCACCATAAAGGTTAAAGGACACTAGAGCATGTGATGCTTACAGGAGCAGAGATGGACTGGGGGTGATCATGGTACCCGCCATAAACATCCTTTGGAGCCTGCATAACAGAGCTGGTGCGGCCCATGCACTGCAGGTTCAACGCCATTCCATTTCCTAGTCCTCATAACGTGACTGTTCCAATACATGGTGAGAATATTATTCATTCATCAAACGGTTTGGCACCTTGTAGTGGTGTTGCCACAGTGATTACATACACTCAAAGCCTTCATTAACTGCATCCGTTCCTTGTGTGGATAGTATTTCCTGCACTCCCCATCCTCTGCAGAAGAGGGCACTCTCTTCCCTGTCGGCCAATCTTCCACTTCAGATTTCTTTGGACTCAAGAATGTTTTTTGGTTAAGCTTCTGGTTTTGTTTTTTTTTGTGGACACCTATAAACTAGCCTGTATGTTTGGAATGGCAATGTGTAGCCGAACTAGTTCAGTTTGAAAATGTATCAGGCCAGGAGGAAAGCTCAGGGGCAATGCTGCCACCTTGGGAAAAATACAAAGCTCTGGAACGTGGGTTCGATCCCCGGTCCGGCGCTTTGACGTCGGAGAAGTCCGGCATTAAGTGCAATAGAAATCATCCAATAGCAATAATAATAATAATAATATATACATACCAAACAAGCTGGTGTTTTTGCCCCACCAGATATTTTAAAATGTATGAATAGACAGGCGGCTGCCACAAAAGTCACAATCACTCCCACCGATGTTGCCAGTGGAACACTCCAATCAGACTCTAGGACAGAAAAACACAACAAATTTGGTCATTTAGCTACATTTTATGAAGCAAGCGAAAATGTTGGTTTTAACACTTTTCCATACACCGTACCTTCCATATTAAGCTGCGTACAAACTGGTTCTGAAAATGGGCTTTGCTTTTGCAGGCTGCTGAATATTGTCTGGGCTTTAATGCAGTAATTGCCCCTCAGTCCACGAGTGCTTTGGTTCACCAGCTGATTGATGAACTGGGTGCTTGGTGTCTGGAAGAGAAAGTTACCTTTTAACTTTTGAAATATTCATGATTCCATTCCAACACTTGCAGGTGACCGATAGATGGAATGAGTCTATTGATAAACATTAGAAATAGCAAAACAGAACAATACGTGATCAGAAGGTACAACACAACCACTAGCGGTATTGCCTCATCACGACTTTGGCGGTAACCCTTAAATGCGGCGGTAGCGCTATTACCGCCACATTTAAGGGTCCGCCAGATCATGGCTTTGGCGGATATCTCCCCAGCGCGGCAAAATTGCCAATTTTCGGCACGATTACCGCCGGCGGGAAATCTGCCGGCGGTAATAGCGCAAATTTTCCCTATTGGGCCCAATGGGGAATGAGGAATTCCCGAATGGGCCCAATGGGGAATGGGCAATAACCCTTCCGCCAAACCCATGATCCGGCGCTAATAGCTAATAGCTAGTAGCGCCGGCGTTACCGCCCAACTCGAGATGAGGCCAATGGGCCTGATCACGACTTTGGCGGTAACCCTTAAATCCGGCAGTAGCGCTATTACCGCCGGATTTAAGGGTCCGCCAAATCAGGACTTCGGCGGATTTCGCCCCAGCTCTGAGCTGGGGGGAAATCTGCCAAAAATTTGCGGGAAATCCGCCAGCGGTAAGAGCACACATTTTCCCCATGGAGCCCAATGGGGAATGGGGCATTCCCGAATGGCCTCAATGAGGAATGGGGAATTACATTACCGCCGAACTCGTGATCCGCGCTAATAGTGCCGAACTAGTGCCGGGAGTTCGGCGGTAGGGCTAATATCGAAAGGAGTATCTTGAAAGAGTACAATAGGAGGTCTTCAGACCTGTCCATCTTGAAATAATAATCTTCTATCAGAAAATAATGTCAACGTTTATAGGTCTTAATAATAATATGCTTTGCTCCGTAAGAGAGGTGTAATGTTCATATTGGGACTACAATGCATACTGTAAATGATCATTAAAAATAAAAATAGGAAAATTGTAAAATGAGAAATTTACAATGCTATTACAATTAATGTTCATTGTTTGTTTTTTTTGCTGCAAATTAATGCAATGTTATCTCTCAAAATGGCCTTCATCCTTAGAAAGGGTCCTGCTCAGAATAAAAGCAACGAGCTGTTCCTTCAGTGGACACCAAAAGAAGGATGGGTGAAGGTGCAGGAAAAAGCTCATAGACCATGAAATCTGTTCCCTAAAACAAACAGGAAAAGGAAAAAAAACACACAGCCCGAGAGACCTGACCCGTACGGCATAAGAACAAACTAAGGCAGCAAAAGGGAACACTCCAAACCAACAAACCAAAGAACCACCTAGTCAATCACTACTTAAGTTTTCAAAGTCACTCACAAGGAACATACAGAAGCAGAAGTGTACAGTGTCTTTGAAGAAATGATAAGCCAAAGTGACAAAACCAGCTGGTCCTGTAAAATGAAACTGAAACCTAGAAACTAGAGAACGAGCCAGAGAAGATGTCCCATGAGAACAGACTGCCAGCAAGGAGGAAACCAAAGAGCCGATCTAGAATGAACTGACGAGGTCAAGATGCCACCAAAATCCAGCCAAAATCCAGCCAATATGCAAGAAGAAACACTGAACACCGATTGCAGCAGAAGGCCTTTGAGATGCGTCCCGGATTCTACAGACGGTTACCTATTTCAACCTTCTGTGTGCTCTCCATGATGTCTGGTGGTCTATGTGGTGAGGAACATGCTGTCTAGCATACCGAGAGCTGTAGTCATGTTACCCGAAGTTGCTCTCCTATTTGCAAAGGGACATGCCCATAAAATGAAGCCAGCAGCATGATAAAAGGCAAATATAGTGTGTAGTCTCAACTTCGAAATAATTCTTGATTATTTAAATCATTCATGCTCTCACTATTTGGTTTTCCTCGAAGGTAGACAACTGCTAAAAAAACAAATTTGATATGTAAACATCTTTTTAGTATGGATTAGTGTTATTAAACTACACCGATTATATTTTCATCAAATACCAGGACTGGAATCCACGATATCCGACGAGTAGATCCTGCACATTAAACCATAGATCAAGGGTCCTGGATACCAGTGCACAGGAGCTACAACCACACGAGAATCTTTGGGGTAACCACTGACTATGTAAATAACTCCACCAGATAGTCACTGTTACACGTGCATTTCAGTGGTTCTCCTGAAATCAGTGAATGGATTTGCTTTTGAGGACCGGGCTTGCAGTCCACACTTCCCTAGAGGCTTGCATGTTAGCTGACAAGAGAACACTAAATGTTGCCTTTTATGGGCTGATCAGATCAATCTCTTACTAAAATTTACCCAAGATCCTTTCAGTTGCAACTCACCATGCTATAAGGCATTCTCCTTCAAATGGAACCTTCTGGGGTGCTGAGCTGGACCCTAGTTATGTAGGACCCTGCATCTCTCCATTGCAGTCTGTCTAGAAAACTATGGTATGAGCACTAGGTTTGGAGAGGATAAACTCTGAAATGCTTTTTCAACCTGAGGCACACATGTATGTGATGCCGGTATTGAGCTTTATTCATGAATTGACTAGAATGGTTTTACAAAAAACGAGCCTTCATCTAGCCTGCTATAGGTTTGGCTAGATGAAGGTGTAATGAGGTGTGTATCAAAGAAGAGACACTACTGTTGTTCGCGATTAGGAGATGTGTACTCAAAAGAATTCTGTAGAAGGAGCACAGGGCTAGAAAATAGGTCACATAAGTTTATATATAGGTGTTTGCTGCAAGTGTTGACAAATGTTTCTGCCTATAGCATCGACTAGAGGCTTTCCTCGCGACACATTAATACATTCTACGTAGCATGAAGTACATGTCTTTAAAACCATCAAAGACATTGTGATATAGTATCAATGATACTTTTATATCTTTATTTATTTACTTGCATTTGGTTAACAGATAAACCTTTGCAAAAATAATCAAAAGAGAAAAGAAGTTACACATATTTCACATTTAAGTACATGTCACTATTAACATTTAACACATTTAAAACATATAAAACATACAAATTAACATTTAAAAAATCCATCTCATCAAATTAATTGATTAATTCCAACATTCTAATTATATTAGGGTAAGATAAAATAAAAGAAAAAAAGAAGATTACAAAAAAAAACCAATAAAAAGCAACCAAGTTTCATTTTCTTTCACATAGTCAAATCTCCAAGAATCTTAAAATTGGTACATCTAAAGCCAAATCGCAGCTATTTAAAATCTTGACCCAGAACCAATCCGAATTGAGAAAATCCACATCCTGCACAAAGCGTTGAAAAACGTTAGAGCGAAGATCAGCCGGGGGCAGAGCATTCCAACAAGAGATGGCGACTCAATTTCAATATGCTGAGAGCAGTATCTACATGTTCTCAAGGATCGCTCAATAACTTTTCTTGCACCTTCGACTTCCCCAGTGGACAGTACATTTAGTTTGAAACGCAACATATCACAGTGATGCTTCCTAGATGGGTGATTTTTTTAGATAGAAAGTTAAGACATTGTATGCTCTTGTTTCATAGAATAGATTGTAAAATAGATGATAATTCAGAGCTGCCTCTCTTTTTCCAATACAATCAAGTTCGAAAATGATTTTCTTTTTATTTACAAGGGCCGCTATCAGCTTGTCTGAGTTCAAGTCATAGTTACTTAGTAGTTATACACACGTTTCATACCATTCTAGCAGAACTCTTGAGGTACTATTGAAAAATTATTTTTTGTAGTTCTGCTGGAATACAATTCGCTGGAGGAAGCAAGAGAGACATACATAATTGCAATTGTTTAAAATCTGCCCGTGCTTGTAGGGATACCAGTCCTACCTCGTGCCTAATAAATTACATGTGTGTCCCCCTGGGGAGTGGAAGTAACCCCTTCCATACCATTGACTCTACTGTGTCCCAAGTATTTGCAGGAGGCCTGACTCCACTCCGTGCAACAGTCGTCGTGCAACAGTCGCGGAACAACATTTCGGTTGTAATATTTGATCATGTGAATAGCTGAATGCCTCCCAAACGTCCTGCTAATGTTTGGGTAGTGTTCAGCCTAGCCTTTATGGTCAGCCAATCGCAGTCACGCTGATTTGATCTCTTTGACTCAATATCTACGCCCAAATACTTAAATGATTGGATGACTTCCAGTTGTTCTTTAAGCATGAATATGGGCATGATTTTACCTCCATAATTTAGCACTAGAACTTTAGATTTTTTCACATTTAATTGCAGGTCTAGAGCTATAAAATATGCACCTATTCCTACCAATGCTCTTTTGCGTGCCTGTCATTGTTAGGTCAAACAGAACGATATCGTCGGCACAGGCCAGGTAATTTATTTGCAGGTTTCCTAGCCTTGGGGGAAAGTTTATAATATTTGCAAACGCTTCACCTAAATCACTGGTATATAAAATATACAGGAAAGGGGCTAGCACACAACCCTGACACAACCTACAGCGGCTACTCACCCACCCTGTACAATTTGCATCTTGGTCTAAATTGACCCTTACCTTAGTGTCTATATGTAACGTGGTCAGTATATCGATCAAGGCCGCTGGGCATTCCATCTTCTTGTTTTGCCCACAAACGGTTCCTATTTACTACTATCAAATGCCTGAGAGATATCAAGAAAGGCACAGTAAAGCGGCCTCTTTTGTTGTTTGGCCTGAGTTTGCAAAAGATTTATCACAAAACAGTTATGGGATGTGCTCAGTCCATTCCGAAAACTTGTTTGAAATCTGTCAATGACATTTCTCTTTTGCCCACATCTGCAATCTATCTAGAATTGTAGTCCCAAAGATTTTACTGGATGCGTCAAGGAGAGAGATAGGGCAGTAATTAGATGAAGTGTCCCGTCACCCTTCTTGTAAATTACAACAATATTAGTTTTTTCCAAGAAAGGGGCAAGATCTTTGTTTTTACAATTTCACAAAAGAGTACATATAAATAGGCTGCTCAAAGGTTAGGAGCTGGCTTAAATGTGGCATTTGGCAATCCATCTGAGCCTGGAGCATTAGTGGCCCTGCTTTTCATAATGGCTCTCCTTTTGGTTCCCACGTCTATCTTTACTTCTTTTAACCAGTTACTGTTTGACACAATTCTTTCCTCTACCCCCTCATGAGAACTGACTGTAAAATTTAGTAGAATGAGTTTCCCATGCAAGAGACAGGATAGACTGGCATTGAATTGCTGGCTGGGTTGAGAGATCCTTAATCAGTCTCCAGAAGGAAAGTGAATTTTTAAAAATTATTCAGTGTAGCACACACCTCAGAGTCATTTACGTAGAGCACGAACCAATGGCCTCTTACCCAGTTTTTATACCTACATTTTAGTGTTCATGCTCCAGTTTCATACTCACTCTGAGGGATGTTTCCTCAAGTTTTACAATGCCTTGTTTAATTCTTTCTTTTTCTCTGCCAATAGCATATCGTATTTATGTCTACAGTTAATTGCTATTTCTTCTAAGACCACTGCTTCTTCCTCTTGGCTTATAGAGATTATCAAAAGCCATGTTCATAGCCCTATCATATGTGTTAGGGTTTAGGAGATCTTTCTCTTCGTTTGATCCGAAAAAAAAGATCTGGTCATTAAATCGGTGCCATAACACTGGCTTCCATACCAATGCATAATTTCTTGGATTTAATACCACTATGACCCAGGGATTTACACTTTCTGGGATATGTAAAGTATATTTAATTGACATGGTAAGCATAAGGTGATCGGTAGAGGTCAGAGGGATCATATTTAAAGTATCACATTTCAGCACAGAGATTCAGATATCAATATGTAGTCCAATGTGGATTTCGAAATGCCATTAGTCCAAGTGAATCCAGATGGATTATCCTCCTTCAGATTTCCTTTTACTAAAAATAAATCCCAGGCCTTAATTTCAGATCTTACCAGACTCCCCCTCTTCCTAGCCATCAGCGAGGCCCCATGTCCATTCTTTATGCTGTACCATTTGGCATCTAAACATTCACAATTCAAATCTCCCAGTACTATCAATTCTGCACCCTCTTGTTCGAAGATTTTTGCCACCAAGGCTGCAAACGCTTTGAGAAATATGCCAATTTTAACAGATTGTGGATTATAGTATAAATTACAAACATAATAGCAGAGGCATTGCAACGTTTTCCTTTCATTTTCCACCCTTACTATCTGAATGGCTCACCACCTTTTTCTCATAGTAGACATTTTTAACCCCAGTCTGTTTTTTAAAGCGTTTAACAACCTCCCAGAAGGACGGCCTCACACACCCTGGGCTGCGTCCACTGCTAAGCCCAAATAGCTGTAAATCAATGGGCAAATAGTGAGCCATGTCTCCTGCAGACAAATGAGAGCATGTTTAGGTAGTGAAACAAAGTCTGTCACTAAAAGTCTGTGACCTCTGCAGTTCCATGATGCCAAAAAAAATGCTGCCAATCATCCCCAAGAGTTTTGATTTTTGACCCGTGTGGTTATTGCAGCAAGAACCATGGACCAGTCTTAATCAATCGGAATTTTTGGTAAATTTGTCTCTACAAGTCTGCGCTTTGCCTGCTTATGAGTGTTAATAACAACAGACAAAGATAACTGGTCTTGAAAGGACGAGGACAGTCGAGAGAGCGAAGGCTGAAGCAATGGACTCGGCAGGTTTGGATCTTTTAAGTGCTGCACCAGGTCATACCCCAAAGATAAAATGGACTCCAGTTCTGACAAAACGAGGGCCTTGATCATTCGAGAGAAAAAGTGACGTTTGGCCAGGCTTAGTCTGCCCTTCACTGGGAATTCCACCAATGCAATGTCACCTGAAGAGATTAAACTTAAGCTTGGTAACTCTCGGAACAGTGCAAAAATGTGAGGGCGATATAGCTGTAGGGAGTCCCTGTTTGGAAATATGTTGATCAAGGTCAAGGTGTGCTCTGTTGATGCAAAGGGCCCACTCCTTTTTTCATTTGGGTGTTTAACTTTTTCTTCTGCATGGTTTAAGTTGTGGTTTACATCAGGGCACTCCGTCAGGCAAGAATCTTCCTTAAGTAGTTTGGCTTTTGTGTAGGAAAAGTTTTCCTTGTTTAGGAGATTTGGTCCTTCTATTGGACGAGGTGCCTTGGCTGATGATACCCAATCCCCCACTTCGGCTATCCCAAGCGCGTCAATCCTTGTTGAAGGAGGTTCATCTCCCTATGTGGACACCTTTTGAGGCTCTGACAGTTTTATCCTTCTCTCTGCTAATATGGAAAAGGGTTGCTGCTCCAAGTCCCTTTGTGTATCAAGCCGTTTTTCTATAGAGACAGCAATACCAAGAGGGAAGAATGATTTACCCTCACCCACATGTTAGGCTTCGGCATCCTTTGACCTAATAGGCAAGACATCTTCTTCCGGCTCAATCATTTTAACAGGACTTTTTTTGTAGAGGTAATTTGGGCCCCAAACAACATGATTTGATTGTCGGTGATGGTTAGGGGGACCTTCTCTACAAGTCATCTTGATTTATCTCAAGGTTTTCCAGCTCTTGCCTCTCTACCGAGGACATAACATTTACCAGCGCAGAAGTAGATTAATCTTCACCCATACATGCCAAGCTCAAATCTGCTGGTTCTCCCACACTCTCCATGCCGGTGTAAACTTCCATAATAGGGTGATCCAAAGGTACAAGTATTTTTTATACTGGTTTTACAAATCTGTACAAGGGGCCCTACTGAACTTCTGCTGAGTCTTAAGATTTGGTATTTGTGGAGCTTACCCGCGTGTCCTCCTCAATTGTAGGGGGAGGAGGCTTTGGCTCTTCCACACATTTCTCAGAATGCTAAGTGATCCACTTTGTCCTTGTTTTGGGGGGGGGGACTTTTGTTTTTTGATTTCTTAATTTTTGGGGATTCAAGATGCGTTTTGTCTTCCACCGAATGCATCGCTATAACATACTCTTGATTTCGAGTGGTTTTAGTAATAGCATCTGTGGTCAGTGTTTGAGGGCAAATATCTGTCTGATATTTATCACTAACTCCTCTTCCCCGTGCTCAAGCTCAGGTTGGCCCAAAGTACCTGTTTTATCTGCCGTAGGCTGAGCTCTTCCATATATAAAACCCTCCAGGAAAGCACATTTCGAAGACATTGCGGTTAAGATGGTGCGTTGTTCTCGAACATTCATTCCTCCATGATTTGATCAAAGGAGTTTGCCATCTGTGACAAAGTAAAGTTCAAGGCATAAAGAGCAGAGCCTGGGGTGTTAGAACAGCCTTGAATTGAGGTGTGCATATTTATCAATCCCTCTTTGTCATGTGAAAAATCCCACAGAGATAGATCCAGTTGCAAGGCCAATTGTTTGTGGTCCAGTGCCTCTGAAGTGAACAAAGGGGATTGACATAGATTCTCTCTTGCCATTTGGTTCTTTCCCCAGGGAGTAGGGTCTCTACATATGGCGAGGCATGCTTTCAAACCTTATCTGACCGGCCCTTTGCGAGCTGAGGATTTTCGTTCATGCTGCTGATTGTATTTAAGCGGGTTAGCTGCATGATCGCTGTGTCAGACAGAGGTAGAGACATCCTTAGTGCGAGGGGAGGAGGCAATCGTTTGAGTTGTAGTTGTAATCTGATTCAATTTCACATTTTTGAGTGCCGATTCCGCTGTACAGCAATGCTTTGCCCCACTCCTTAGGGAATATGTGCTCATTGCATTTTAACTGGACATCAAGCTTAGAACAGTTGGTAAAGCAGAAGGGCATATAAAGTAGCACGTGTTCTCAAGTTTTCATCAGCGTCACTTTTACTTCAAATCTTTAAATAGATTTTTTTAAACATGCATTGCCAACCATTTCTAAACAAACTCACCCGCTTTTCAGAAGGTGTCGCTATGTCGCTAAGTGTAACCCAGTTTCATGCCGTTGGACGGCCAGATGGGCCTTTGATGTGGCCACAGTGAACACAATAAACACTCACCCAGTACTCGAACAGATAGGCCCTGAGAGCTATTTCCTCACTCCCACTATACCTGCCCATCACTTCTATCAGCACAAGTCAAGACAAGACCCTTCCCTCTGCAGGGTGCGGGATGCACTCACTGCTTTGGTCAGGTCCTTATCGAGGTAGGGTAGGGGGATCCACTCAGTGGGCGTTTAATGCCACTCCCTGTCCCAGGCGAGTGGAACAGGCATGAGGGACAGGCCCCCAACTCTGCCGCCTTGCCCCACACCTCATTGCCTCATATCTTCACTATTGCACTGTCAGTGCTCCAGCTCCTGCCCCTGCACCCACCACAACACTCCAAGGTGCTCTGGGTCATTTTAGGTTCTCCCAATGCTTCTCCAATGCGTCTGAGACCAACTGGAGTGAGCTCGGAGGAGCTCAGAGGAACGCACCCATCGACGTCTATCGACCGCATTTCAAACCGCACTACTGCTTCTCAGAAGCCGCTTCCGATACACACTTTTATATCAACAGGATACCTTTAATGAATCCCATTGAACTGGGACAAAAAATATGAAGAATATGTGGAGGGTAAAATAACAGCATCCCAATATGGTAAATATAATCAGATATATATGACCACTAACTTTCTGAGCGAGATGTAGAACTATTTCAGAACGTTTCAAAGAAATTGTAATTAATTTAAGATGTTTTCTTTGTTGGTGTGAGGAGTCAGAAATGCAAGACGGACACACAAAGGTACAGTTTTTTCAAAGTTATTAAAATTAAAAGGGGTGAGTTAAATGCCCATCTTTCCCTATCCTAATGAGGATGTCCCTACCTAACAAACTAAACTAAAGCAAGAAGACCTGGCACCTCATTACAAGTATGGCACGGTGGGAAAAGATCAGCGGTAATGAAATTACCACCAATGTTCCCGCTCCACCATACTACGAATATGCCCCGGGAATGGAGGATTTACCTCCAGCATCCTGCTGGTGGTAATCCTCCACTGTCCACTGAAAAATGGCAAAATCAGCAGAATTACCGCCACAGTTATTCTTCCAAAAAAAGCCCCATTGAGTCGTATGGGCTCCAGATAAATGGGGATGTACACCACCACTTGTAATCCGGCAGTAATACCGCTAGACCAAGTGGCAGTAACAGTGGCAGTAACAGTAATTCAGTTTGGTGGTATCTGTGCAAATTTCCTTCCCAGATACCACCAAACTCGTAATGAGGCCTTAGCGTCCAATAATTCCCTGACCATCACACTAAAAAATACAAAAAAAATAAACAAAAACAAACAAAGAATGTTTGCAGTCTTGAGTTCCACAAAGCAGAATGAAAGTTCAATCTTATAGATTTTAGGAAGTACTCCTTGTGACCAGGGTTGAACTCCCTTTGCCTGGATCAATTCATGGATATCCTTGACAGAGTTCTGATTCAACAAAGTCGGGTTCAGTTCAATACAAAATATATTTTCCTTCAGCTGCATCCTTCCACTCAATGATAGCAATCTCCATTTCTCAAACTCTTGTTTAAAAATCAAACACTTGTTATCCTTCACGATAAGGCAAAATGCCTCTCTTACAAAACACAAGTTCATAAACCAAGGTAATTGTTTTCTCTTAGGCAATTCTTAGCACATCACTCTTATTCTTACAATGGAATACTTTCATCAGGATAGCACAGCAACTACCTTTGGTGATGTAACAGTTTATCAAAATGATAACAAAGTTAATGACTTCTTTCCACCACACCTTTTTGCCCCAACAACACTTCTTCAAAAATATCTTCTTTCCTGGTATACTCGCCTGCCAGGACAAACTACTAATTGTCTCTTTCATGGTTCACTCTCCTGCCAGGAAGAAAAAAACGTGTACAACTACACATATTTTCAGTGGTAATATTTGTTCCCAAGTTCTCCCCACCAATATCATTTGTGAGGAGGGCTGAATAATGGCTGCGTTTATTTATAGGCTCTGGGCCTGTGGCAATATGGGTTACAGGTTCCCTCAAATTGGTGTCCCAAAAAGGTAAGATTGTGACCAGGTTGGGTCTTCTCTGCTTTTTGATAGCTCCTTGGCTGTTGTAAATGCAGATTACAGATCTGCCCCAACTGGTGTCCCATAAAAGGGGAGTTGCACCCTTTTCGCCTTTCTGCTACTTCTTTACAGCCTCTTGGCTGTGGGCAATGCGGGTTTCAGATCAGGGGAATTTCACCCAGTTTGACTATTCATTTTAATTGTTCGGTATTCAAAATTGTAATCTATTGTCAAATGCCCCGACTTGGAATGCCCTGGGGTCACCGCTGACTGCAGACCAACTCACTAGTCTTCTCGGGCAATTTCGATTCCATTTCCTTTGTTGCTTTGGTGATCCTTCTGCGTTCTGCCTCCCTTGGTGACAGCTCCTGCGCAATTCTACCAAAAGTATGTGTGTGAGACAAAGGGTCTTAAATTGTATTCCTAAATCCGCAGGTTGGTGGCACAGGAGTGCTTTTTAGAGCAGGTTTCATATAGTCTGGTTTTGCAGTCTTTGAAGTTGAATGATCCATTTTTGGGGAAGCCAGACCAGTTTACATTACAATAACCCAGCTGTGCCATCACAAAGACTCTGTTCTTTTCAGCTTAGTGATTTGTTTGAAGAAGCAGGATAGTTTTCTGAGGCAACGATAAATGGGGATTAATACCCTTGACAAATGTCACAAGATGAAACTTTAAAAACGTGTTTTTAATGCTGTAGACAATTACTCAATTGTAAATATTATGACACCACAGCCTTTTCCAAAACCTTCAAAAATGTAAACATATATGAAAATAGTATCATCCAACTAATACATAATTTTAAAACAATTGTACAATTACAAACTAAATCTGGAAAAAGACCACTAAATGAATTACCAAAATCTTTAAAAGGTGTTAGCAACTTCCAGATTTGTGTAAAGTACAGCAATGTTTAACTTAGTTAAACACATACAATAAACATTATGAAAATGTTAAAATTAAAGAACAAAACATTGAGGTTATTCATAAAAGAGAGCCACAGTTTGAAAACGTAGAAAAGCGTGAATGGAACTTATACAATGCACCCTTTACATTCAAATGAGGTTATAGGTGATTCAACTGAATTATTTCCAATGAAACAAGCACAACACACAATATTATATGTATGGGATAACTACTTCAAACACTACCCCTTTGTTTCCTATAGATTTGAAATTCTAGATGTAAAACAAGGGCAAATATCTTCCTCAGAATATAGAAAAATTATTATTGCAACCTCAAATTTAGATTTAAAGTTGAATACATGTATCACTTATGCAGAATTGTGAACGGTAGCATGTCCAACACTTAGATGAGAGGTCTTCAAACTGTAGGGCGCGTGCCCTACGGGGGCATGGCCACATCCCAAGGGGGGTGCGAGAGCCCAGCATGAAATGTAAGAAAAATAAATTGAGGAAATGGCCAGGGGCATGGTTGGACTGGACCATAATACTGTATCAGGCACCAATGAAAAAGCGCCCCGCAGTTGAAAATGGATATTGATTCCTTTAGTCACAGGCTGTTTGATTAGTACCTATGGGGGTATTTCTTGTTAAAATGTAAGAAAATTATGATATTTAAAGAATATTCATTCAGCAACAATGGTCATAAATACTAGGTGCATAGCCTGGTGGCTCATCTATAACGGGTGAAGGGGCATCCACCCAGTGGCCCCCTCACCCATTATGGAGGAGCCAGCCCAGTGAAACAATGAACACTCCCTCAGATGCTTTTTCCAGCTGAGGGAGTGCTCCTGGGATGGCTGAACTGTCAAAGGGAAACAATGTTTTGACAGTTCAGTTCCCCAGCTGCACATGCTCACTGAGCCATGCAAGGCTGGGGGCGTTTTGTTTCGCCAGCCTTGCATAGCTCATTGGACATGCTGGCTGGGGCACTGCATGTCTGTATACTCAAGAAGGAGTTCCTGCACCTCCTCGCACATACGGACAGAGCAACCTGGAGCGGCGCATTTCAGCACCCACCCACAGGCCCCTGCAGAAGGTATGTTTATGTTCATTTATTTTTTATTTAAATATGTGTGTGTGTGTGTATTTGTTTGTTTTGGTCCGTTGAGCTGATTTTGGCGAGTGGGGGTAAAGGGGGGGAAGGAGGGTTGTACCCCCAGAACCCCCTTTGATTGGTTTGGGCTCCATCGCTGTGCTCGGTCACTATGGCATTTTTGTGGGAATTATTTATGCCCCTCTGTTAAAAAAATTCACCAGCTCCCACTGGCCCTCGGACTATGTTAGAAATGGGGTGCGGGAGTCCAGGGACTGTGGTGGGACCAGGATGGTCAGGAGTACTGGGATAGTGGTGGGAACAGGGTGGGGAGTGCCTGGGGTCTGTGATGGGGTGGGGTGGGGAGAGCCCAGGGACTGGGTAGGAGTGGGATGAGGGAGCCCAGGGACTGTGATGGGAGCAGGTGGGGGAGCCCAGGAACTAGGGTGCGGTGACAGCACGCAATAATTCATAGCCATTTCTATATATTGGCCATTTGGCATTTTCGGGGGGGGGGCGGCATGCCCACATTTAGGCTCAGGGGGGGCCCAGGTGAAAGAAATTTGAAGACCACTGACTTAGATGGAATTGTGAATGGTAGCATGTGCCACACTTGGGTGGCGTTGTAAACTTTAGCCTGAATCGCATCTAGATAGAAATGCTAGCATGCTCCACACGTATGTCACTGTGTACCCTGCTTTCCAATTCCCCATGCTTTTACTATATATCTATATGCCCCCCTCCTGTCGGTATAAGCCCAGCCCCTTGTCACTGTGTGTCTGGGTGTCGCTGTGTTCCCTGCCATCTTGTTCACGTGCCTGGTCTCGGGCGCTTTTAAAATAACCATATCACATCACTACGCTTACTCTCTACTAAACACAATCACACAACTATAACACAGCTATACCCCTGACAAATTCGGCCTAGCTGTTCACATACGAATACTACCCTGTGAACACCTCATCACCCTAAAAAAACGCAGCTAGCCAATGAAATTCCAGCCTAGTTGCTCATATAAGCGTCCTTCAGGCCTGACGCAGCCAGAACCCAGTCTGGGTGTCCACCCACCAGACTCCACACATCCAACTAATATCTTCAGCTCCACACCTAACGCTAGGATGCAGATACCATCTGTCAATTACATCAGCTGCACACATATTTGGTGCACCCACGCATCCTACCACACAATCTCTCTACTGACCAGAGCTGCGGTTCCCGAGAGCATTCAACCTACCAGCGCTTTGAGATCATACCAATGATATATAGAGTGCTATATAAATGGCAAGTAACGTAACTTATCATATGAAATTGAATTATCACATTATGTAATGACATTACTGATATACATAATACAGGCAAACCTCATCATAACTGGAACAAAGCAGCATTATAAACATGTTAGCTAAAATGCAAGGAACAAGATAATAATGGAACAGACTTATCTGAATTAAATTGAATGCTGCCGAATTTCGGATCATCAATGTGGTTTGTAACTAGGTTTTGCTAAATTTATGTGGTGTAAGGAAAGCATGGTATCACAAATATGACAGACACAAATGATGTAGTTCAAGGGTATTTATTGAACTATGATTGGGTTCTAAAACTACCTTCTAATGATGGGAGCAAGCTACGACCATCAAAACAAAAGAAAACACTGTCCTAGTCATGTCTTGTCAAATAAAAGGGCATATACTATACTAAAAAACCTATTGCCAAACCTTACTCTAAAGAACAAAAGGGTGTGGGGTGTTGTGGTGAATAAAGAAAACAGTACAAGATAAACAAAAGTTCCATGTGGAATGGTACTTCAGGATTGCTGAACTATAGCTTCCCCTTCCCCCCATTTCAGCACGGGACAAGACGGAACAATATGGCACTTTGAGAACCCTGACTTCTCTGGTACGAAGAGGCAGTCTTTAGGACACAGCAGAGACTTTCAGCATAATGTCTCTATACACTTTATCAAGTCTCTTTCTTCCACAGTGCTTGGATCAACACAATGGAAATAACAAAACTCGGAGTTCACTTATTTTGGTCTTCCTCAGCTGAGCCGTGGACCTTATCTTCTCTTTTAGTCTCACAATGTAATCTCCCACAGCCGTGCTCAGATTCCCTTCCTTTTTAATCTTGTTAGGTCCTGCTTGATAGGGCTCCGACCTCACATTTTAACAACTTCCTTCTTTCCATGTAACAGAACTGAAGACTTTCGATTGAACAAGGGATGTGACTATTACCCTCCCCTGACCACTTTGTTCCTTTCCATCCAATCTCAAAAGTTCAATCCAATCTCAAAAGTTCAATTTGCAAGATACTTTCTGGCAGAGATCTTTTGACTGGGCAACCACTTGGTGCCAGGCCACTCTACTACTTAGTAACACATTTTCACTTCTTACAGGTTCAAAGAAACATCGATCAGCGCTCTCCTTTTATATGCGTCTTTCTTCAAATGCGTACATGACACTTTGTTGTCGCCCGCAACTTTCGCTCATACACAGCCAGGTTAACACAGTTGCCTTCAACTCACCTGCTGTATGCAAGGTTCAGCTCACAGCTTTGATCGTGGAGTCTAGGGCGATACCACAGTGGCGGCACCTCTCCCCTGGCTCGTTCAGCCAGGGAGGATGGCCCCTGGCATCTCAGTGGCACCTTACAGGATTTGAAGGCCTTTCTTCTTCGTCACACACGTGCTGTTTCCGAGTCTTCAACAACCCAGCGATAGTTTTTCAAACAGGTCAAGGGTACTTCCCTCCTTTGTTTCTCTGTGACTTTTTTCGTCTGGCTTCCTCGATTCAGCTGTGGCCTTGAATAGTTTTCTCCTTCTCTGGCTCTGCTTGTTTCCTCACCTCACTCTCTGCCATGCGGCTCTTAGTGTGCTCTCATGCTCTGCCTTTTATATGTGTGGGGAAAGGTAACAGGAATCAGGTGTCAGTTGTTAAGGTTAATTGCCTGACTCTGTTTAACTCTGATGTTGGGACATGCTGCATGGAAGGGCTGGGTGTAAGTCGGTCTTCTCCCAGAGCACTCAGTCCCTGTAGTCATTTCATGTAGAAAAGGGAGGGGGTAAAGTTAAATAACAAGTGGAATAAGAAGGGGTGAAGGGATAATCGGTTTGGTTATACCGCGTCTCTCCATCAGGCGTCCCACTACCACTCCCCAGGGACCCCTCATTCAGGTGATCCTGCGGTATCCTGTTATATTTCGAAACAATGGTTTCTACATACAGAAGTTTCTAATACAAAGTTTCGAAGAAAAAACATTTGAATACATTTTTTTCATGTTACAGGTTTTATTTTAGTTTAGTTTAGAAAAAAAAAAGAAAAGAAAACAGGGGGTTAGGGGGGAACACCCCCATTACATTTTATTTTAAAAAAATGCATTTGAAACTTTTGTTTTCGATGCTTTTGTGTCGAATCTATTGTATGTAGAAACTTTGCCTGTTGGAAAAAATCACTATAAACCGATCCTCCCACACTGGTCCACCCCAGGAAGTGTATCCAAAAGTGATGGCCATGTCCTGGCCATCTGGATGATAGATTCCAAGGGACTAGTCCACAAGACACCCTTTGGTTTCTCACAGTCGGAAGAACTTAGACATTTTAAAAGAAGCCAATTCATACCTTGGTACATTAACTCATTAATTCCAATTTAGATATTTGCTTTAGATCCAGTTAATGCTGAGGACCTTTTCATCACCTTTCCCTTGCAAAGTCAAAGTTTTTTTTAAACAGTGAATGTCTACCATCAGGCGAGTAATACATTTCTTTTGGAGAAAAGAGTACAAAGCTTTTGGAACTCCCCATAACCATATGGTTTTATGCTTTGAAGATGCTCCTTGCTTTGAAGAAGATTCATCAAAAATAGTAACTTTATTGAAAAGGTCACTTTTCAATGAAGATTAATTTCAAAGATGTATTATTGATTTCCCGAGAAAGCCTAAAGCAGCAATTATAATTAATGACAATTTTTCAACCAATAGACAGCATGTAAAAAGAAAAACTGCCAACACATCTCACGACTAAGTAAAATTCAAAATACACAAACATAAATGACTACTGTCCTTCAATTTTAGGAATGTGGAATGCTAATATTGATATTCAATTTGTAGCAGATAATGATATGGTTATAAGTAGACATATAACCTCATATATTACTAATAGAACACACATGTCAGTTACATGATCTTTGGGAAGAAATAACAAGTGAGAAGTCATATTCGGCTTGTTTAATTAGTTTAATTAGTGTAGGAGTAAAAAGGATATTGTATTGTGAAGGTGCCACATGTGAGGCTGCAGATAGATTAAAAAGGAACACACCTTTATGATAAACTATATACACCTTCTATGGCGTACTCTAGGGTACACTGAAAATAGGCACATTTTTTAAAACATTATCGGGAAATAGAAATATTAACAATTATTAATGTCAACAGCAAGCATATAGTAAAATAAATGCTGGACAAACACGATCAGGAAGATCAGATGACTTGGAGAATTTGTGCTTGTAGGAAATTCTTCAACATTACAACCATCAAGTAGATGTGGAAGAAAACTAGAAAATAGGTCGTTTAATAGTAATGCTACACATGGTTCCTTAGGAAAACATGCCAAACTGAGATTAATAAAATCTTCAAAAGCCAACTCGTAGATCACCTGGAAAAAAAGATCTGTATTATTGTTTACTTCCTCTCTTTTTACCATGGCATTGTTAGACGATCCCCGGCACACCAGGCCCCGACATCGAAGCCCTCTGCACACCAGGCCCCGACATTGCAGAACACTGCTCACATTTCCCCAACATCCCTTCCCAAGCTTCGAGGCTCAGGTGATCCGGTTAATCCACTGAACCGAAAACTCAGTACCAGCGTACGCTCTCGATTGCAACCCTTTCTGCATTGGCAACTACCTTGGAGAACGTATAGCAGAAGGAGAGGCGTTACGTCTTCACGCTGGTCACGTGGTTCTCTACGACGTTCCCCATGTGATCTTAGTGGACGTCACATGACCCAGAGAAGTCACATGACCCAAGGGCGCTAAGTATAATGCTGGAAAGACAGAACGCTCATTGCTTCTCAGCTGACCTCGGACACTGTTTGGCGTTTATTCTAGCTCCTTGTACCATTGATCTCGGACCTCTATTTCGGACTTCCTCGGATACCCCTTTGTACCTTTGCCTGGAAATTGGAACTACTTACCTGTTGCCGGATATTTGGACTGCCTTTTCGACCTGCCTTTGGATCTTCCTTGAGTTCCCTGCGGAACTACTACGTCTTTCCCCTTCTGGGGATTCAAGTCCAGTCCTGCCTCCCAGAGGTGTCTACTCATCATCCACTCTCTTCTGCGGTTCTACCATTCCTGGGACTGCCGCATCTAATGAGCCTCGAATCACCCTCTTAGGTTACCTGGGTCTCCTTTACACCAGATAGGTAAGACACTTTAGTTACATTCATTTATCTGACTGTATTGTGATTGCCTGATAACTAACCCCCTTCCTTCTTGACAGCAGCATTGGTGTTCCAAGAGGCTCCGTGGATCTGAGAAGACATCTCACCTTTGGCCTCAAAGGTTGCACAGCAGGTTACTATTAAAGTTCCCCTGTGCGTCACTTGGGGACGGAGGTCTGATCGTCTACACGACACTCAAGTCAGAACAGACTGAGAAGCCGTATAGTCGTGGTAGACGATGCAGGGATCCACGGATGAACCCATAGCTGCTTTGGTTCAGGCAATTACAGTATTAAGGGCAGATATGGCCGCCGCAAATACTGTGATCCATCAAAGGTTGGATTCCATACAGAGTGGTCAGCATTCCCTGCCGGCTGACCCTGAGTTTGGAGATAGCAGCTCCTCCACTACACCCCCTCCTGCTTCCACAGTCCCAACTCCGATGATACTTCCAACTCCTTCCCCTCTGGCTGCCCCTGAACGCTATCAAGGCGATCCCAAGAAGTTCAGAACATTTATTAATCAGTGCAAGTTACACTTCTTATGCAGGCCTTTGGCTTTTCCTACATCCACTGCTAAGGCCGCCTTCGCCCTTTCCCATTTAGCTGGAACAGCAGCCGCTTGGGCTAATCCTCTGTTAGAAAACAATAGCCCAGTTCTTTATGACTTTGATTTATTGGTCTTAGAAATGTCTCGAGTTTTTGATACCCGACACAAGGCACAGTCTAGAGATTTGGAATTGTTGGAATTGACTCAGGGAAAAAGGACTCTGATAGATTACATCACTCGTTTCAATCAGCTTGTTGCAGAAACATCATGGCCAGAAAACAAGCGGGCGGTGGTCTTCTATAGGGGGTTGAATAACACCATAAAAGATGCATTAGCAGTGGTCCCTTCTATGCCTACTCAGTATCAGGAATTGCTTGATCTCGTCCTGCAGGTAGATGCACGACGGTCGGAGCGTAGAGCCGAATTAGGGGCTTCTTCCACTCCTGTTAGCATTCCTCCTTCCAGTACCGAAGAACCTATGCAAGTTGGAGGGTTACGTAGCCCCATTACAACATCTGAGAGGGAACGTAGAAGGGTGGATAATGCATGCTTTTATTGTGGTACCAATGGACACTTCGTGAAAGAGTGTCCTCGGCGACCGAAGAAGAGTCAGGTTTTTCGGACGGCTCGACCTTAGACCCGGAGAACAGGTCGAGTGTTCCGTCATCCTCTCCGGGTACTTCCCTTGCCTTTACTCGTGTTCAGCCCATTTCTGTAAAGGCTACGTTATGTCCCTCCACAGGCCTTCTTCATGCAGTCAATATCATTATTGATTCAGGTGCCACTGGTAATTACATAGATATTGATTTGGCCCATTCCCTCAACCTACCTTTAGTGGTAAAAACACGACCGGAACACGTCCAGGCCGTCGACGGCTCTGCATTAGTTTCTGGTCCGGTTAGACACCAAACAGCACCCCTCTTGTTGACTATCCAAGAAATACACACAGAAACTTTAAGTTTTGATTTAATCACCACACCTCAGTTCGGTATCATACTTGGGATTCCATGGTTACGTGAACATAATCCATTAATCAATTGGCAATTAGGCACCGTAATCTTTGAGTCCGAAATCTGTCAGAATTATTGTCTCCCGGTCCATCAAGCCTCTGACACACCTTCACGGGCCTTGGGGGCTTTAGCCCAACTCACATTGATTGATGACGATCCAGAATTGGTGCATTCACACACTGTTGGGGGGTTGACATCTGGGATCCCGCCAGAATACAGTGCGTTTGAGTCAGTGTTTGATCGGGGTTCGTCTGAGGTACTTCCTCCACACAGACCATATGACTGCCCAATCGAATTGCTTCCTGATTCTACAATTCCTTCGGGCAGGATCTATTCTTTGTCTCCTTCGGAGGAATTGGCTTTGAAAGACTATGTACAGAACGCCTTACGTTTAGGACACATTCGCCCCTCCACATCACCAGCGGCAAGTCCTATATTCTTTGTACCTAAGAAGGAGGGGGATTTACGTCCCTGTGTTGATTATCGGCGTCTTAACGCTATCACAAAAAAAGATAGGTATCCTATTCCGTTAATCACTCCACTTCTAGACCATTTAACACATGCTTCCATTTTTACTAAATTGGATTTACGCGGCGCTTACAATTTGGTACGCGTCCGCGAGGGAGACGAGTGGAAGACTGCCTTCTGTACTCGTTATGGCTTGTACGAATATCTAGTCATGCCTTTCGGCTTATGTAACGCCCCAGCCACGTTCCAACGATTCATGAATGACATATTCAGGGATATTCTGGATGTTTACATGGTTGTGTATTTGGACGACATCTTGATATTTTCTCGTAACCTTGATGAACACATAGGGCATGTCCGAGAAGTGTTAACTCGTTTGAGAGAACATTCCTTATTTGCTAAACCTGAGAAATGCCAATTCCATAAAACCACGGTTGAGTTTTTGGGTTTTCGCATCACTCCTGGGGCGTTGTCCATGAACGATTCTAAGGTCAAAGCAGTATTAGATTGGCCAGTACCGCAAACACTCAAATCCTTGCAGGCCTTTTTGGGATTCGCCAACTTTTACAGACGTTTCATTTCCTCTTTCTCCACAATTGTAGCCCCACTTACGGCTCTGACTAGTCCTCAGGTACCATATCGATGGCAGAGAGAACAACAGGAGGCCTTTGAGGCTTTGAAAACCGCTTTTACTACCGCACCGGTATTACAACATCCCAATCCTGATTTACCGTTCATAGTAGAGGCGGATGCCTCCTCCTTTGCCCTCGGTGCGGTGCTGTCACAAACTTGTCCGAATACAGGCAAGTTACATCCAGTTGCTTATCATTCTCGTAAGTTTTCCAGTACTGAGTCTCATTATACCGTTACTGAGAAAGAGCTCTTAGCTGTCATGGATGCCTTCCGTGTCTGGCGTCATCACCTTCTGGGGGCCAAACATCCTGTCACGGTATACTCAGATCATCGTAACCTGCAGGATCTGGCTTCCCTGAAATGCATTAATAGCAGACAGGTCCGTTGGCATCTTTTCTTTTCTGCTTTTGATTTTCGTATTATGCATCGTCCTGGCACTTCACATGGGAAGGCTGATGCCTTGTCACGTTCTCCGGGGGGGGTCCAATTACCTACTTTCCCCGACACTGTTCTTGGTAAGAGTCACGTGATTTGTCTCTGTACACCCTCATTGTCACTATTAGACTCGGTCCGATCCTGGACTAGCAATCATACTGACCAGTTACGAGAATGGGATCCAGTATATTCGGATGGGTTACCCTTCGTACATGAACGTTTGTTCCTTCCTACACCTGACACACGTAATCTAGCCCTTGAGTGGTCCCATGACGCCCCTATTAATGCCCATCCCGGACAAGAACGCACTTTAGACCTCCTCAAGCGTTGGTGTTGGTGGCCTTCTATGAAACGCGATGTGGAGTGTTATGTCAGATCCTGTGCGGTATGTGCTCAGGCTAAACACCAGAGGGGTCGACCGGTTGGGTTATTGCTTCCGCTTCCGGTACCTCCTAGGCCCTGGCATACTTTGACAATGGATTTCGTTACCGATCTCCCTAAATCGAAGGGCTTCGATACCATCTGGGTAGTGGTAGACACGTTCACTAAAATGGCCCGTTTTGTTCCTTGTAAGGGCATTCCTTCGGCCCCTGTCTTGGCGGACTTGTTTTTTGAACATGTGTTCATGCTATTCGGCCTTCCTTCGGTCATTATTTCTGATCGAGGTTCACAGTTCACCTCTCGGTTTTGGAGATCCTTGACGAAGCTGTTGGGCATTGACACAAGGTATTCTTCGGCATATCATCCAGAGACTGATGGACAGACCGAACGGACGAATCAGTCGATGGAACAGTACCTTCGTTGTCTCATATTGCAACATCAGTCCTCTTGGTTGGCCGTTTTGCGACTTGCGGAGTTCGCGTATAACAATGCGGCTCATTCAGCTACTGGTTATTCTCCCTTTTATGCCCTCTATGGCCAACACCCCAAGGTTTTGCCGGTCCCTGATCCTTCTTGCTCTTCGAATCCTGCGGCCACGACATGTCTTAGGGATCTTGCTACTATTCATGCCAGTACAGTTGTCCATCTCACTGAGGCCAAGGCCTCCATGAAAGCCCGTGTAGATGGTAAACGTCGTGCTGCTCCTCCTCTGGTGGTGGGTTCTAAGGTTTGGTTGTCCTCCCGGCACCTTCGTCTGGTGGGTTGCCGGAAGTTGCTACCTCGTTTTGTTGGGCCGTATGTGATCTCGCAGGTTGTCAATCCGGTGGCTTTTCGGCTTGGACTCCCCAGCTCTTGGCGTATCCATCCTGTCTTCCATGTCTCCCTCCTCAAGCCCTGTCCTGACTCTGTCCGTCTTCGTGCCCCTGTTGCACCGTTGTCCTTGGCCGCTCCTGATGTTTTCGAGGTGTCGGCCATTTTGGGTTCAAGGTGGTTTAGGGGTAGGCTCCAGTATCTGGTGGATTGGACGGGTTACGGCCCGGAGGAGCGTTCGTGGGTTTCCGCCTCGGATGTGAACGCCCCGCGGTTGGTAGCCCGCTTCCATAAGGATCATCCGTCCTGCCCACGTGGTCGTGGGCCGTTGGGGGGGGGCTATGTTAGACGATCCCCGGCACACCAGGCCCCGACATCGAAGCCCTCTGCACACCAGGCCCCGACATTGCAGAACACTGCTCACATTTCCCCAACATCCCTTCCCAAGCTTCGAGGCTCAGGTGATCCGGTTAATCCACTGAACCGAAAACTCAGTACCAGCGTACGCTCTCGATTGCAACCCTTTCTGCATTGGCAACTACCTTGGAGAACGTATAGCAGAAGGAGAGGCGTTACGTCTTCACGCTGGTCACGTGGTTCTCTACGACGTTCCCCATGTGATCTTAGTGGACGTCACATGACCCAGAGAAGTCACATGACCCAAGGGCGCTAAGTATAATGCTGGAAAGACAGAACGCTCATTGCTTCTCAGCTGACCTCGGACACTGTTTGGCGTTTATTCTAGCTCCTTGTACCATTGATCTCGGACCTCTATTTCGGACTTCCTCGGATACCCCTTTGTACCTTTGCCTGGAAATTGGAACTACTTACCTGTTGCCGGATATTTGGACTGCCTTTTCGACCTGCCTTTGGATCTTCCTTGAGTTCCCTGCGGAACTACTACGTCTTTCCCCTTCTGGGGATTCAAGTCCAGTCCTGCCTCCCAGAGGTGTCTACTCATCATCCACTCTCTTCTGCGGTTCTACCATTCCTGGGACTGCCGCATCTAATGAGCCTCGAATCACCCTCTTAGGTTACCTGGGTCTCCTTTACACCAGATAGGTAAGACACTTTAGTTACATTCATTTATCTGACTGTATTGTGATTGCCTGATAACTAACCCCCTTCCTTCTTGACAGCAGCATTGGTGTTCCAAGAGGCTCCGTGGATCTGAGAAGACATCTCACCTTTGGCCTCAAAGGTTGCACAGCAGGTTACTATTAAAGTTCCCCTGTGCGTCACTTGGGGACGGAGGTCTGATCGTCTACACGACACTCAAGTCAGAACAGGCATCAGGAATCTGATTTGGATGGACATTGGAATAATTTAGACACAGTGTTGAACAATAAAAAAGATAAGGTTAAACAGCCTGCTTTTAAAAAATGTATTAAAATACTACAAGAAGAACTAGAACAAGCGAAAATGCTTGAAATATAACTAGCAAAATGTAATAAAAAAATCCAACTAATTCAAATATAATTAACCTGCTAAAAGAATCACTACAAAAAAATGAAGCTGAATCAGCAATGCAGGATGTATTTGGTGCCATTCAGCAAGCTGACCAGCAAACACCTTTCAGAACTCATTAAGCAATTACATTTAGAACAAAAACAAGCATTTAACTAATTTGTTAGTAACACTGATAGTTTGGCAAAATCATATGAAGTACCCTTTGGGAACACCACACACAATTAAGACTACAAGGGTCAGTACAAATTCACCTTTGGTACAAGCCCGTGCCACACAGTAAAATGGTAGCGATGGCTGAGCAGCCAGACTTATCCCAATAGTAAAGTGATCAGTATCAGAAGTTACATAAAGGACAGCAATTTACTATGGTTCAATCAAACACTGATTCAAGGTTTCTGAGTAAAAGAATATACATTTATTTGCACATCATTTGTAAAACAATTCACTAAAGTAAAGCAGCAGAAAAATCACACTCTTAATATACTACACACCACCCAATAGATTCTGGACAAGTTAAGCTCAAAATGAAGTGAGAGCAAAATGGCACTCCAGCAATTTAAAAGGGAGGGAAAGGCAAGGTTATTCACAACTAAGTAGCACCAACAATTAAGTAAGCAGGGCAATCTAGAAAAGGTAACTACAGACGGTGAGGAAATCAAATCAAGGGGCCTGAGCCAAAGTCAATGGACCAGAGTCTTTGCAGAGGATCACACAGTTCAGAGCAGTTTGCGGTTTAGTTTTTGCCAAGAGTTAGAAATGCAGTTGGTCGGAAGAAAAGTTACTTTAAAGAATAGAGAAGGACAAGCCCTCGGATTGGCGAAAGATTATAAACACTTTCACTGCGGTTGGATGGAATGAACAACCGGGTTAGCGCAGTACCTTTAGAGCAGAAGAATGCTGTAGCTGAAGCAGACTTCCTGGCAGATCCTGCAGGCTCACGGTTCCTGGAGCGACTGTCGGACTGACAAGAAGGAGGAAGACTGGAGGGTCCTGCACGGCCCAGGGAAGAAACCAGCAGTGGAGCAAAACAACGAATAAAAGGTGCGCTCCTTAAAACCCAAGCAGGGTCCGATCCTCCTGGCTATCCGGTTCACTGTAGCTGTGCTCAGCGAATTCGACCAGCGGAGGGAGGCCTGGCTTGTAGTTTGGCGAACTGGTTGGTCCCACCAGCTCAAGGGGAGACAATTCCTTGCAGATCTTCCCTGTCATCGAAGTTTGGAGATTCAGACCTGCAGCAGGGCTTCACCGGGAGCTTCAGTCGTGGTAGTGGTCCTCTTCTGTCAGCTTCTCTTCGGTTCTCTCGATCCAGTGGCGAATCTGCCTTCTAAGTCCCAGAGACCTGCTTTTTATGCAGTTTTCCCCCATTCACACAGCCTGGCTATCAATCACACAGCAAGGTGGCTGTCCAGGCGGGACAGTCACCACAGTCAATCATACAGAGTCCGACATGGGTCTCCAAGGAGACCCTGTGCAAGGAGTCTCAAACCCCTCCCTCACATCCTGTCCCCCTCAGACAATCAGTTGCCTAAGGAGGGCTTCTGAGCAGAAGCCCGCCAAAGGACAGCGAACAGAGGAACCAAACCTGGTTTGGCGCGCAGAGTAAAACAAGAGAAAGACCTCTACAAAAAGAAATGGCAAATAAACCCAGCCGAAACCGAAATAAAATAAAAAGTGTCCAGCGGATTAAAGTTTGAGGCTACTAACTTAGCCTAAAACAGTACCAAGGCTATTTTCATAGACCGTGGTAGGGAAAAAATGGTAGATACCACTGCCACCAGCCAAATCTTAAAGAAAGGGGAACGAAATAATGTTCCATGAGAGACAGACAAAAAGGGATAACTATTAACCCTTTCCAGTACTCTATGGAAGATAGTTTGTACTGGGTCTGTGAATTTAAAAAGACTAATAAAGTCAATGGCAACTTTACATGTTTTGGGAGACAGTAGTCAGTCCCAGAAAATGGAGTCCAGAGTGGGAAGTCTGAAAAAGACAACCCTGTGTCACTGCACTAAAGGTTCTGTGTGACACACAGTAACAAGATGATGCCTATGGAGTAGGCGAGGCTCCACATTCAATGAACACAGAAAAATGTACAACACATAGCCAAAAACACATGTAAGACTGGGAAAAAAAGGCTCACACTATTACCAGGTGAAAAAAAACAAATCTTAGAAATCCAGCAAAGCTGCTGAGGGACTCAGTAGGTAAGGGAAATTAGCCATTCTGGAGAATTCCCCCTGACACTCGTCCCCCCCAGACTAAGGGACAGGAGGATTTAATCCACTCCTGGATGAATATCTTCATTCTAGTTGGTTATAAACATCCTAGAGAGACCCTCAGCATTTTGGTGGTGAAATCCTGACCTTTGCTCAATGGTGAAATCAAACCCTTGCAGGCCGATTGACCATGTTAGTACTTTTGGGTTTTCCCCTTTCATTTGCATTAACCATCTCAAGGGTTGGTGGTCAGTTTGAATCACAAAAGTAGATCCATGCAAGTATGGTCTAAACTTCTTCAAAGACCACACAATGGGAGAACATTCACGCTCTATGGTTGCCCACCTTGTTTCTGGTTCCTTCAGTTTCCTACTGATGAAGCAAATGGGGTGCCCCTTACCTTTCTCATCCAGTTGACTAATGACTGCACCTATACCTGTATTGGAGGCATCTGTCTGCACAATGAAGGGTTGGTGATAGTCAGGAGCTCTTAGGACTGGAGCTTGACAAAGGGCTTTCTTCAGGTTTTCAAAGGCTTGAGTGCACTCCTCATTTGATCTAACCTTTTTAGGGAATTTTGGAGAGGAGACTACATTCAAAGGAGAAGCTATGGTCCCATAGTTCTCAATGAAATTCCTGTAGTACCCAGTGAGACCTAAGAAGGCTTTCACTTGAGTTTGAGTAGTAGGGGTGACCCAGTTTTGTACAGCTTGTACTTTGCTAGGCAATGGCCTTATGTCACCTCCTCCAACCTCATGACCAAGGTAGAGCACTTTGCTCTGACCAATTTGACATTTGCTTGACCAAGGTAGACCACCTTGCTCTGACCAATTTGACATTTGCTTGACCAAGGTAGACCACTTTGCTCTGACCAATTTGACATTTGCTTGCCTTTATGGTCAGATGGGCCTGCTCAAGAGCCTGGAAAACATATCCTAGGTGATCAGCATGTTCTTTCCAAGTAGGGCTGAAAACTGCAATGTCATCCAAGTTTGCCATGCAGAAGTCCTCCATCCCATTCAGAACTTGATTGGCCATCCTTTGGATTGTAGCAGGTGCATTCTTTAATCCAATAGGCATAACCTTAAACTGGTAGAGGCCTCCTGTCGGATATCACCCCCTTAGGAAACCCTACTTTGGTAAAAATACCAAGTAGAGCCTTAGCCACAGCCTGAGCCATAACAGTCCTCATATTTATTGCTTCAGGATGCCTAGTAGCATGGTCTACTACAACCAGGATAAACCTGTTTCCTGAAGATGTGAGAGGGTCAAGGGGACCAACAATGTTGATGCCCTCCCTCTCAATAGGAACTCCCACCACTGGGAAAGGCACCAAGGGTGCCACATTCTTGGCTCCACTCTTGCCAGAGGTTTGTAAAGTGTGACAGCTCCTACAGAATTTGTCAACTTCTGAACCCATATTAGGCCAGTAGAAGTATAAGGAGAGCCTTTCCTTGGTCTTTTTGAAACTCAAATGACCAGCCAAAGGTATCTCATGGGCCAACCGTAGGAACTGGAGTCTGTTTTCTAGGGGCACTACACGTCTTTTGCAGTCCCCAGGGATAGACTCAGTCGGTTCACTGTAGAAGAGGCCATCTCCCCAGTGCAACCTATGCTTCCCAGGCTCTTGCCCATCGAGCTGAGAAGCTGCCTGAAGGCGAAGACCTTCAAGAGTAGGACACTCTCTTTGTCCTCTGCTGAAGTCTGCCCTGTTGGGTCCACCTTCTGCCAGTTAAGACTGCAGTTCAGGATGGTCAACAGGGTCCAGATCTCCAACTAAAACAATGTCTTCTTCCAGATCTGACTCTTCAGAAACTGGATCAACCACACAGGGTTGTACCTCACACTCAGCCTCAACAGGTGGAATAGTCACAGGTGTGACTTTGGACAATCTTGGGGATGTCCTTGTTGGTAACACAGGGGTGCTATCTGTCTTTTTCTTGGAGGTCTAGGTTTTCCCCTTTGCCTCTATCTTTCCAGAAATAGCAGCGAGAAACTCCTGTGGACTGGGAGTGATAGTTTCCTCTACCAACTCCTCTGGAGAGCCTCTCAAGGTCCTCTCCCTTACAGGCCCACTGAGCTCCTGTTTCCTTTTACTGGGAGGCCTGGGGGTACTGGACATAATTCCAAGAGATTTCAGGTCATTACCCAACAGGACTCTCCCAGGCACTTCACTCTGCACACTAACAGATATTTTGACAGTCATATCATTACACTGGATGAGAGCTGGTAACTGAGGAAGCATTTGCACAGGGCCTCCAGCTAACTTGGTTAGGTGTTTGGGTGCCTTAGCCACATCCTCCACCTTGAAAAATTATCCATCAAGCACAGTTATGCTGGCTCCAGTGTCTCTGACGGCAGGGGTCTCCTGACCATTCACAAGAACACTACCTTTATAATACTCTTCAGTATTATCTGGGATGGAATTATAGACATCTAAATTATGTTGTTCCCACAAACCCAGGGACACTAAAGAAACACTAGCAGAGACTCTCATGGGTTCATCAGCCAGTAGGTGAAAGTTTCCACTTGCCATAGGTACATCTTCCTCTGGGGAGAAGGCTAAGGAGACATTGTGGACCCCTGAAGGTTTACCGTTACATCCGGGATCCCCTTTCACATGGTCAGTTGACCCACAAACATAACATTTCCCAAATGTTTTGATGAATGGGGGCTTGTTCTGACCTCCATCTGGTTTGGGTCCAGATGGTACACTAGCCTGATTCGGTTTCCCCTGTGGTTTACCCTTATGTTGCTGTTTGGGGCTCTCTTTGGATTGGATGTATTAGAATTCTCCTTATTATCTTTCTTTGACTGATTTCCCTCATCCTTCTTCTGAGTTGCCCCAGAATCCTTGTGGGAAGCCCTGTTGGCAACCCACAAGTCAGTAAGCTAACTTCTTTGGATCTATCTCCTTAGAATCAGCCAAGTGCTGTCTGAGCTCAGGAGAGCAGGCATCATAAATTGACTCCAACATAACAAGATTTCTCATACCTACATAAGTGTTTACTCTGAAACCCTTAACCCAACCATCTACGTTTTTCAAACATTTGCATATCCAGGTAGCCCAAGGGGTACCATCATGCTTTTTGAGGGTACTAAACCTCTTAAGGTACTGGGAAGGGGTCTTCCCAAATCTAATAATTAAAGCTAGCTTCAAACACTCATAATCCATCCTATCCACCTCCCCAACTCCATCACAACATCAGATGCAACAGTGGGTAGCCTAGAGAAGAGCCAAGGAAGCAACCGATTCCCTGTAATGTCTTGAATCACATGGTTATATTCAAACATTGCCAACCAATCCAAAATATCAAGCTTAGCCTCATACATACCAACAATTTATTTAGGCATATGGGGTCTCTTAGGACTGGAAGACCTAGAAGACTCTGGGAGAGAAGAATTTTCCAAAGACAACTTTTTCATTTCTAAGGCATGATTCAGCTCCATTTCACTGAGCTTAAATTATTGATGCTTTTGTTCAGTTTGAGCATTTATACGTTTAAATTCCAATTCAAGCCTAATCTTTTGTAAAGCAATGAATTCAGGACTGAGTGTAGGACCTGGTGGGGTCCCAGTGGACAAAGGTTGTGGTTGCTGAGCATGCAGAGGAGCAGTGAGGCCTATATTGTGAGACGCATCTTCCTCATCTAACTCATCAATAAGAGACACATTATCATCCTCATCATTTTCCACATTTGCTGGAGGGTCAGGTATTTCAGACCCACTCTCCAGACTTTGTTTCTCCAACAATCTTTCAATTAATTCTGACTTGTTACCTTTAACAGAGAGATTCCTATCTCTACACATATTTTTCAGATAATCCACAGTGTAACTGTGTAGCAGTGTTGCTTTCCATTTCAACCATGATTAAAATTGCTTTTAGTGATGTTTAGCCTTGTTGATCCAAGGTAATAGCAGCACTCTAAGTGTAATCACTATACTTGATCCCACCGTTGCCACCAGTGTTAGGCAGAATCATATGCAGTACCCTTTGGGAACACCACACACAATTAAGACTACAAGTGACAGTACAGATTCACCTTTGGTACAAGCCCGTACTACACAGTAAATGTCATGAATCGCAGGGTGTGGCCCTTTTGGGCCTCATGGTCCCTGTCACAACGGGCTTATACACATTAATACCTCCAATATGGCCGTCCAACGCATTCCCTTCTCGCTCCATGCGTTGGACGTAACCTTTCTCTATATCTAGACCACGCCTTCCGCGGCTCCACGCGTCTCAATGCTATTGCGAAATAGCGACCAGACGTGTGCACCGTAGCTCGCGGTTCTTCTCCTTTCCACTCCGCTTTCCCTTCCTCGAACCCCCCTCTTCTTCTTCCTCCTGGATTCTAGTTCTAGCGAACTTACCTTGCCTCCTGGATTCCTGGATTCAGCCTCCTGGAAAACTGAACGCATTCTGGATTCGGCAGACACGGGCCGCCTTCTTCAAAACCCGATCCATCCGAAAGAAGGCAGCATCCAAGGACACCGGTAAAGAACGGATTCAGGTGAGAAGGAGGGAACTCATTGACAGTTTGAGACGCCACCCAATCGAAAGTGATATCGACATGGAGGCTGCCGTGCAGGACTTGATGCGTCGTATGCAGGAACTATCAACCGAGGTACAGAATCTGAAGGCGCAGAACGCCGCTCTCAAACAATTGGTCCTATCCCGGGATTCTGCTACAAAAGAGAGTGTTGTACTGGGCGGAGTCGTGGATACATACGACGGCTCAGCAAAGACCCTTTGTGCATTCCTGGATTCGTGCTTGGTTCACTTTACCTTCAAGCCTTACTATTTTGCGACCCACAGGGCCAAGGTGGATTTTATAATCTCTCACCTTTCCGGGAATGCCTTGACTTGGGCCACTCCCCTCGTTAACTCTAGTGATGCCCTCCTGGATGATTATGATGGGTTTATACGGGCCCTAAAAGACATGTTTGACCGCCCTGAGCAGGTCTACAGCGCACAGGATCGCTTGTTAGTCTTTCAGCAAGGGGCCCAGGATATGCTCACGTATGTGACCCGATTTAAACAACTGGCAAAGGAAGCTGACTGGTCCACTGAGGTGAGTTTTACCCTGTTCAGGAGAGGATTGAACGAAGAAATTAAGGATGAGCTGGCCAGAGTGGCACGACCAAGCTCATTCCAGGCATTAATGGATCTTGCCATGCAGATTGACTTCCGTATCCAGGAAAGGAAGTCAGAAAAGAAGAAATCCAGGGGGACCCCCAGACCGGAAATCAACCCAAGCCCAGTTTCAGAATCCGAGCCCATGCAGATTGGGGCCTTTTCTGGACGCATATCTCCACAAGAGAGAATGAGAAGAATTCATACGGGCTTGTGCATGTACTGAGCCTCAAATAAGCATTTGGTTAGGGAGTGTCCTTTAGCACCCCCTCGGCGTTCGGGAAACGCCAGCTCCCGATCCTAGATGGAGCAGAGCTTCGGGAGAGAGATGTTTGCTCCACATCCAATCCATCCTTGAACTCTCCTGGACAAAACAATTTGGTGGTACTACAGGCCTTTTTATCACCATCCAAGAATACAAACTATTCAATTTTGGCCCTGGTAGACTGCGGAGCTATGGGAATATTCATTGATCATGAGTGGGTTGATAAACATTAGATTCCCTACGAAACACGAAGCACCATGCAGCCTGTGGAGGCTATCGACGGAAGACCCCTAACATCAGGACCCATAAGCCTTCAGACCAAGGAGATCCAGCTTTCAATAAATCACCATCGAGAGCTGATCAGGTTTGACATTATTAAGTCAGCTCATTACCCCTTGGTATTGGGCATGCCCTGGCTACAGAAACACAACCCATATATCAACTTGTCTGCGGGTTCCCTATTCCTAGGCTCGCAGTTTTGCATGTCTCATGGTCTACCCCTAGAACCTCCATTAACACACCCAAAGGAACCAACAAAGGAACAACAGAAACCACTAATGGTATCCAATGTCATGCAAGTTCCTGAAGTCTACCAAGCTTATGCTGATGTGTTTTCGACTGCCATTGTCCAGGCCTTACCCCCACACAGACCTGAAGACTGTGCAATAGATACGGAACCCTCTGCAGTGATTCCCTTCGGCAGGATGTTCATTCTTTCCGAACCCGAGAAGAAGGCCCTAAGAGAATACCTGGATACCAACCTTCAAAATGGCACCATAAGACCTTCGAAATCTCCTGCTGGTGCTTCCCTATTCTTTGTTCCCAAGAAGGATACCAAGGAACTCAGATCCTGCCTTGATTATCGCAGGCTAAATCAATGTACCCTCAAGGATCGGTACCCGCTACCCCTGATTTCGGATATCCTGGAAGCCGTGAGAGGCGCAGTGATATTCACCAAGTTGGATCTCAGGGGCGCCTATCATTTGATCCGTGTCAGGGAAGGAGACGAATGGAAGACCGCCTTCAGAACACCCTTTGGTCATTTTGAGTACCTAGTCATGCCCTTCGGATTGGCTAACGCCCCGGCAATTTTCCAACGCTTTATGGATAGGGTGTTCTCTGACATGCTGTTTCTCTTTGTTATTGTATATCTGGATGACATACTGATCTTTTCCAAGGATCCTAAACAACATGAAGAGCACGTGAAGGCAGTTTTGCAGAGACTCCGATTCATAAACTCCTGGCCAAACCTGATAAATGTTTGTTTCATGTGACCTCCGTTCACTACCGAGGGTTTATTCTTACCCCAGAAGGAATCGTTATGGACCCTTCAAAGGTAAAAGCCATATTGACCTGGCCTGCTCCTACTTCCGTGAAACAAATTCAATCTTTCCTGGGACTTGCCAATTTCTACCGGAAATTCATATCTAATTTCTCAGAGATAGTTCAACCGATTGTTGCTCTCCTGAAGAAAGACACTCCTTTCCTCTTGTCAACACCGCAAGATATGGCGTTCCAGCGTTTAAAGACAGAGTTTAGGCAAGCTCCTATCTTGGCTCAACCCGATACTAGCCGTCCTTTCCTGGTAGAAACGGACGCTTCAAATTATGCCATTGGCGCAGTGCTGAAACAAGAATTAGGAGATAAACTGAAACACCCAATTGCTTACCTCTCACGAACTCCGACTCCTAGTGAAACACATTATTCAGTCCTGGAAAAAGAATTGTTAGCCATCCGCCAAGCCTTCACTGAATGGCGACATCTACTTTTGGGAGCAAAACATCCAGTTCAGGTCCGTACTGACCATCGGAACCTCCAGATTCTACAGTCTTTGGAGTGTAGGAACAGTCGTCAGGCGTGTTGGGCATATTTCTTTGCCCAGTACCAGTTTCATATCACTCACGTTCCTGGATCACAAAATCTGATCGCCAACGCCTTATCTCGAAGACCTGACTACGAGCCCACTGAAGACAAGGCATATCCTCAGATGTTTCCCCCACGATCTTTGTGGCCCAGGCAGTCAACCTCCTCGAAGAAATCCAAGCACAAACCCAATCCTCTGATCTGTGGAAGGACAAATCCAAAAGAAATCCTTGGAATGTAAAGGTCCGGGAAGGCTATTTGTTCAAAGACAATCTGTTGGTCATCCCTACAAAAAGACTACAACAGAGAATAATGAATCTCTGTCACGATACCCTACACTCTGGACATCGTGGTGTCACCAATACCCTCCGTCTGATACAAAGGCAATTCTAGTGGCCTAGGATGAGACCCGACGTACGGCAGTACATTCAATCCTGTGTTGTCTGCAGCCAAAATAAACACAATAACAAGAAAGCAGCGGGCCTTCTACTACAACCTACATTGCCAACTAGGCCTTGGGAGATTATCGCTACGGACTTCATTGTGGAACTGCCACCCTCCCGTGGGTATACCACCATCATGGTTACCATAGACCTGTTCACTCATATGGCTCATTTTACGCCCCTGCGTAAATTACCATCCTCTTCTGAAATAGCAGAAATCTTCCTGGAACACATATTCCGTTTGCAGGACTCCCTTCCAAGATCATTTCGGATTGCGGACCTCAATACATCTCACAATTCTGGAAACATCTCTGGAAACATCTCTGTCAATGCTTAGGCATCCAACCTGCCCTTTCGTCAGGTTACCACTCTCAAACCAACGGAATCACAGAACGTGTCAATCAAACCCTGGAACAATATCTTCAATGCTTCGCCACCAAGGTCCAGGATGACTGGTCGCTCCTGATACCCGTGACTGAATTCGCTTACAATAATTCTGACCATTCGGCACTTAAGATCAGCCCCTTTTATTGCAGTCAAGGTTTTCATCCGTCGGTCCTACCTTCTGTTCTTCCCCAATCTACACCAGTACCTACAGTTGACTCCTGGATCGAAACCCTTGTCAACACATACATAAAGAAGCCAAGGAATTTTTGGAGAAGGCCAGGAAACAGACCAAGAAATATGCAGATTCCAGAAGAAGACCTGGCCCTTCTTATGCAGTCGGTGATCAGATCTGGTTGTCCTCAAAATTACTACCCCGACGTCTATGGCCTAGTAAACTGGCCCCTCGGTACTATGGTCCATTTTCCATTAAAGAAATTATAAATCCTGTTTTTTATCGGATCGAGTTGCCTGAATCCTGGAAGAAGATACACCCAGTCTTTCACACATCTTTATTAAATCCCCACTATCCATCCTCCCAAAAACCCTCCAGACCTCCACCTATACTGGTCAATGACCAATTGGAATATGAGGTATCTTGGATTTGTGATTCCAGGTATAGAAGGAGCCAAATACCTGGTTAAATGGAAAGGATATCCTCCTAGCGAAAGAACCTGGGAACCTCTCTCAAACATCAAGGCCCCACGACTGCTCAGAAGGTTCCACCTCATCCACCCGGGCAAACCAGGAGGGAAGGGTCTTCGGAGGAGGCATGCTGTCATGAATCGCGGGGTGCGCCCCTTTTGGGCCTCATGGTCCCTGTCACAATGGGCTTATACACATTAATACCTCCAATATGGCCATCCAACGCATTCCCTTCTCGCTCCATGCGTTGGACGTAACCTTTCTCTATATCTAGACCACGCCTTCCGTGGCTCCGCGCGTCTCAATGCTATTGCGAAGTAGCGACCAGACGTGTGCTCCGTAGCTCGCGGTTCTTGTCCTTTCCACTCCGCTTTCCCTTCCTCGAACCCCCCCTTCTTCTTCCTCCTGGATTCTAGTTCTAGCGAATTTACCTTGCCTCCTGGATTCCTGGATTCGGCCTCCTGGAAAACTGAACGCATTCTGGATTCGGCAGAGACACGGGCCGCCTTCTTCAAAACCCGATCCATCCGAAAGGAGGCAGCATCCAAGGACACCGGTAAAGAACGGATTCAGGTGAGAAAGGGGGAACTGCCTGACAGTAAAGTGGTAGCGATGGCTGAGCAGCCAGACTTGTTTCAAGAGTAAGGTGAGCAGTATCAGAAGTTACACAAAGGACAGCAATTTACTATGTTACAAGCAAACACTGACTCAAGGTTTCTGAGTAAAAGAATATACATTTATTTACACATCATTTGTAAAACAATTCACTAAAGTAAAGCAGCAGAAAAATCACACTCTTAATATACTACACACCACCCAATAGATTCTGGAAAAGTTAAGCTCAAAATGAAGTGAGAGCAAATTGGCACTCCACCAATTTAAAAGGGAGGGAAAGGCAAGGTTATTCACAATTAAGCAGCACCAACAAGTAAGTAAGCAGGGCAATCTAGAAAAGACAACTACGGTGAGGAAATCAAATCAAGGGGCCTGAGCCAAAGTTAATGGACCAGAGTCTTTGCAGAGGATCACACAGTTCAGAGTAGTACACAGTTAAGTCTTTTGCCAAAAGTTTGAAACGCAGTTGGTCGGAAGAAAATTTACTTTAAAGAATAGAGAAGGACAAGCCCTGGTATTGGCGAAAGATTTCAAACACATTCACTGCGGTCGGACGAAAAGAACAACCGGGTTAGCAAAGAATCTTTAGAGCAGAAGAATGCTGTAGCTGAGGCAGACGTTCCTGGCAGATTCTGCAGGCTCACGGTTCATGAAGCGACTGTCAGAATGACAAGAAGGAGGAAGACTGGAGGGTCCTGCACTGCCCAGGGAAGAAACCAGCCACAGAGCAAAGCGACAAATAAAGGGTGCGATCCTTTAAACCCAAGCAGGGTCCGATCCTCCAGGCTATCCGGTTCACTGTAGCTGTGCACAGCAAATTCGACCACAGGAGGGAGGCCTGGCTTGTAGTTTGGCAAACTGGTTGGTCCCACCAGCTCAAGGGGAGAAGATTCCTTGCAGATCTTCCCTGTCGTCGAAGTTTGGAGATTCGCACCTGCAGCAGGGCTTCAACCGCTCCCTCACATCCTGTCCCCCTCAGACATTCAGGCGCCTAAGGACGGGCTTCTGAGGAGAAGCCCGCCAAAGGACGGCGAACCAAGGAACCAAACCTGGTTTGGCGCGCTGAGTAAAACACGAGAAAGACCTTTACAAAAAGAAATGGCGAATAAACCCAGCCGGAACCGAAATAAAATAAAAGGGGACCAGCGGATTAAAGTTCGAGGCTACTAACTTAGCCTAAAACAGTACCAAGGCTATTTTCATAGATCGCGGTAGGGAAAAAATTGTACATAGCACTGCCACCAGCCAAATCTTAAAGAAAGGGGAACAAAATAATGTTCCATGAGAGACTGACAAAAAGGGATAACTATTAACCCTTTCCAGTACTCTATGGAAGATAGTTTGTACTCGGTCTGTGAATTTAAAAAGACTAATAAAGTCAATGGCAACTTTACATGTTCTGGGAGACAGTAGTCAGTCCCAGAAAATTGAGTTCAGAGTGGGAAGTCTGAAAGAAACAACCCTGTGTCACTGCACTAAAGGTGCTGTGTGACACACCGTAACAAGATGATGCCTATGGAGAAGGTGAGGCTCCACAGTCCATGAACACATAAAAATGTACAACAAATAGCCAAAAACACATGTAAGAGTGGTAAAAAAAGGCTCACGCTCTTACCAGGTGAAAAAAAACAAATCCTAGAAATCCAGCAAAGCTGCTGAGGGACTCAGTAGGTAAGGGAAATTAGCCATTCTGGAGAATTCTCCCTAACACTGATAACACATTATTACATGAAATCAAGTTTTGGGAGAGTTTAATCTTTGAGTTAGCAGCAAAGCAGATGCAAGAAAAGGTTTGTTAATAAAAGTAATATCGAGATTTCTGCATGGAACATTTGTGAATCCTTTATCATGTGTTGTCACAACACCTACTTGTCTTGAAGTTTAAAATATGAGTGGAAAAACACCACAGAAACTATTTGTTACTAGTAGAAAATAATACAAATTTAGAATTTCAAACTCTTCATGCAAAATCTGCGTGAGAAGTAGCAAAAGTTAAAACAATAAAAGTTCTAACAATTGACAAGGTCAGCATGGTTTTATACATTACGTGATGGTAATAAAATCTTTGGTGGTACATATGTTGTATTTGGAGAAGTGTTCCAATTAACAGTAACTATTGGACACACATGTTCTTAAAAATAAAGATTGCACAGGGGTGTGTGAAAATAATAGGAACAATAAGAACTACTAATTTATGGAAATTATTCTTCATAATTTGAATTAATTGACAACAGGTGACAAAGTGAAGCTGTAGAACATGGAAGCAAAGTTAAAAAAGTAGAATCAGAAAAGTTAACACAACCTTTGTTCAGATGTTATAAATATGACTAATTGAATTCTTGTATGCAATAAGATAGCGTCAGCAGAGGTATCTACTGAATGATCAATGAAAGTTAGATAAAGATATCTGTGATGTCCACTTTCTCCAACTGAAATGATTTTTTAAAAGAAAAGCAAAAACTAATTTCACTTGAAGCAGTAGACTAAGAACAACAGCATTGATTAAGTAAAAAGATGCAATAAATGCTCAAAAAAAGATCACTTTATTTGTTTATTTAAGCTTAATGTGCTACAGTTTATAAACTTTACACATATAGAAAAACACATATCAATTTTATATACTCAAGTCTTAAAATGTTTACATTACAATAACATTCATTACAAATACATTCCTTAAAACCTAAATTCATTGATTGATTATATTTTAGTCAAATAATGTATCACAATCAACCACACCCTATAAAGTTCTTACTCTTAGAGTTCATACAAAGATTTCCAAACGTTGTGGTTATAATTGCTTCTAATAATGCACATATTGTCGCAAGTGATACATGCAAAGAGAGCCCAACATGCAGCAATCTGTCAATACATGCTTAGCTGTCTCAGCAATGTTGGCTTACTGCAAATATGGCAGCCTCCTTTATCAGCAGGGAGATCTAATGCTATGCGTACGTGGGGGAAGGGAGGCAGCAATAAATAAATTGTGGCTCTTTATAATTGTACCGCACTTCACCTACATGTGAATACAGCTTTAGCTTACCCAAATGATGAAAATTGTGGCACCAATCACATTGATTTTTCAAATGATACAGAACCTTTGTATTTCACTCCAAAACCCAATGAAGATAATAAAATAGCATTTGGGTTTCGTCATTGCCTTAATATATATTAGGCCACGTTTCAGCAGCAGTTTAGCCTCCAAGGAAATAAGACCAATTTCGAGTCAAAGTATCTCCATTGAGCCGCACTGCAGCAAGTCCAATGTAACATTCCAAAAGTGACCCTCTACTCTTTACAACCGCACAGTGTATACCCGGGTCAGACCGAGCCCATAAAAACTGGCTGGAAAGAAGCATTGCCTATATAGACGGATAGTGCCTTCTAAGCTAAAGCCCCCATTTGTTTAGTAAACTTGGCAATTAAGGTTGTTAGCTGTGCGGCCATCCTCTTTCTTGAAGCAATGCAGTCCACAAAACCCTCTTTCATACTAACTTCAACTCTCAAGTACGTATAACAATTTGCAGAGTCAAATGTTCCAACCGCAACAATCAATCTTGGTATTACTATCTTACCACTTGCAAAGTGTATTAACTTGGTTTTGTCTCTATCAATGACAAGGTCATTTTCATCACTGTACTCCCACAGTTCTCTGGCGGATCTCAATAGACGGAGAAAGTATGGTAAAAAATCACTAGGTTGTCTGCAAATAATAGGCATACAATATGACCAGACTCAGTCTTCAGGGGTAATTCGATACCCTGTTCAAACAATAAGGCAGATCTGCTAGGCACAAATTAAACAATAGGTGGGCTAGAATGCAAACCTGTTTAACCCTTTTGGTAGTGGGGTTACCCAATAAATAAATTAAATAAACTTGATCTGGACAGAACTTTTCTCATTAAATAGTTTAAACAAGTACAAGATGTGGTCAGGGCAACCACAATTCTCAAGCTTTTATCATAACCTTTTTCTACAAAACAAGTCAAAGTCAACTCGGAAGTCGTCAGAGAGAGCACAACGACCAGGATTGTCTTTTGTCCTCGCTGTCTCTGTCAACAAATCCATTCATCTTGAATTATGTGTGGTAGCGGACCCTGCTTGAAATCCTGTTTGGAACCTAAATAAGAGCTGGATTGAATCGGACCATTGATGGAGCTCGTTCAATATAAATGAGGCAAACCACTTCCCCGTTATGCCGAACATCGATAAGAGTCTAATATTCACTGGTTCGTTATGCTTGCATCTTTTGTATGTAGGTATAAAGATTGTACTTCTCTAGCATACAGGGATTTTGCCTGTTGGCAATACTTCTTTTTACCAAGATCTCCAATTTGCTTGCCCAGGTGACAGGATCTTCCTTCAATACAATACTGGCTAAACCGTTTGAACCTGGGGACCTAGAAGTCTTTAGTCCACCAATTTCTGTTATTATATCATACCTCTCAATTTGCAACACAGCTTTATATTTTATGATCTTTGGGTTAACTGTATTTTCATCATTCACAATTTGTTGATTGGCTTCTATGCACTTATGCCATTGGGACTCATTTATTGGGTTAAGGATCTTCCAATTTCTAGTCCCCTTTGCCTCACCCAATAGCTGACATATGCCTCTAATATCTTGCAAATTCAATATAGATACCATTCCTTGCCATCTACCTGACCCAATTTCTGCGTTTGTTTTTGATTACCCCGAGAGTGTGTAATTTGGTAGAAAGTTCTAATCTAGTACTCTTAATGTGGCAGATATCTCTACGTATAATTCTCTTGTTGTCCCTAAGAGCTTTATCATAAAACATGCCATTATTTTCTCACTCTCTGCATAAATAGCTTTATGTACATCCACTTCCCAAGATAACTGAAGTAGCCATTTGTCCACCTCATCATTGTCTAAACATTCTAGTTGCTCATATAGTATCTATAATAGAATATTATTGTATTTTTTACCGATCTGCGCTGCCCTCCTTGGTGTGAGAAGAATGGCTTAAAAATCATTTTCCCAACTTGGGAATCAGGGCCACTATGAGTGCTATGAGTATATTTATGAATTTTACCAATTTGAATTTTATTTCTCGTGCTTGTAATTTTGTTAAGGATGGACATAACATTTATGGTAGACAATTTTTTGAAATAAGGAATTTATGATTTTTAATGAATATTATCTCCTATGTATTGTTGTTTTAAGAATGTTAATGGCTAACGCTGAATACAAATAATTCTCGCTCTCTCTAGACAGCAGTTTGCTATCACCGGGTTTCGTTTTGACCATAAAATGCGGTTTCCTGCATGATTTGTGTCAACTCCACCAGTTTTCCATTGGCCCTGGGCTAAACAGCTCAGCGAAGTATGAATAATGAGTGTAGCGTGGTCACTAAAGCTATTGGGCTGGACTGAGTGCTCTGTACCAGTTGTAAAAGATTATTGTTAAAGAAATAATCCAATGTCGCCTTCTTATTACCTCATAACCTGGAATATTCACATTTGCAATCGCTCCTCACTTGCCTGTTCAACATCCTTCTTTCCCATTTTTCAAGGAAGTTCTACCATAAGCGTCATTGTGCATTTGAAGATTTCTCTTTCATGATATTTTTTCCTCTTATCCCAGAAGTCACCTCATATTCTTCACTGCATACACAGCGATCATTCAAATCACCCCCCAAAATAACAAAATCAAAATGTTCTCCCATAATCCATCTTGCAAGCAGCTTGGTGAGGGTATCGAATATAGCCTCTCTAGAGGCACAGCCCTGGGGATCTAATACGTTGACCACAAGTAGTCTTGACAAACCCTCTGGGCCTACCCCACCCACCTCAATTGCTAGGATGCTATCCACACACTTTGGGTCCTTTACCCTCTAGGAGGAAAATGGGTGTTTTACACCAAGCAGCATGCCACCATAGGGTCAGCCAAGATTACCCTTCCTAGCCAATATCTGGAAGACACAGAAGTCATCGATGTACAATTTTGTAAGCAACCAAGTTTATTGTAACATGAATATTTCGTTTTCAAGCAATACATTTAAAGAAGTCTTGGAACCAAGAAAATGGCCAAAACCCTGTATGTTCCAGGACATCACCGAGAAACCTCATGACATTTTTGTCACCAACGTAGGTAGCGAATCAGCAAGCCATTTCAAGACTCGTTGTCTATCTTCTAATGGCGCTCCTCACTAGGTTGAGTTTTACATTTGCCATTAGAATGCGCACCTATTTGCGAGATGGTGAGATCAGGTTTGTTCGCGTCGACATCTAGCTCGTACCCCATCTTTGATAATTAAGGTTCATAGTTGTGAATCATCAGAGCGGTGTCACAAGTCTTGCAATGAAAACACACGATGTTGGGATTGATGCAATCTAAGGGCTCATTGAAGTCAGTCATCTGATTCCAAAACACGGAATGGTGGTCTTTTTTGCAATAGCGGGAACAAGTCAGACCGATTTATCCTTTTTTCCTTTATTTTTCTGGTTCCCTTGTTTTATAGTCAACTTATTGCTAACAATCTGGTTTGATATTCTTTTGTTCTCCATTGCTTGTACAGCCAATGCCGGATCATTTTGTTGTGCCATAATTTCTCTTTTCTGGAGTAGAGCAATACTTGGTGTTTCCAACATGACTTATTACTGGATTGATGTCATCACTCACCAGATATTTAGAGGAAACCACTAATACTAGCTTTAGGACCACCTTTGCCACACGGGTAACTCCAGCTTGTTTCTCCTTATTGTGGCCTGCACGTTGTTGCATAGCTTGTCTCCTTTGCCTGCGTGACCTATATCTCCGATGTTTCACTTATTTATCATTGCCTCATTGGCTTCCAACGGTATAGACAAGGGTGACTAAGCATTGGAGTCTTGGGGTACCTTTGCCACCTTCGGCACTGTAATGGTATTCTCAATGATTGTTCTCCCAACATTGGATAAAAACCTGTCTTTGATTGCCGAACTCATAGTTTCAATCTGTATTGGAGCTGCACAGGTCTTTATTTTGTCATGGATTCTCCCACATAACTCCGATAGGATCTTCATCGCGAATTGAATTGTGACCATAAAAGATTGCATTTTCACAAATTGCTCTGGCCCATATGCACTTCAGCGGAGCTGGTCATAGAATCAGACTGCGGAAAAAGATTAGGGGATGCTGACAGTCTATCCTTAGGGTCTTTAAGGCAGTCTCTCATGACATCTGCATCAGACGCAACATACCCCTTCCCCCACACATGGACATGCTACCACCACATGGCGGAAATGATGATGATGGTGAGGCATCGCCAGCCAGGCACAGACATGTGCACAAGGATTCCAGGGATGGGTGTATTCTCAGACAAGAACTCATTGACAGCTTCCTCTGAGGCCCCATACACTGTGCACTACCCATGCCCTGCTACTGCATCGGAAGTGCTCGCTCAATAAATTCGACACTTTAATAAGGACTATTCACACATTGCTGCAAGTGTTGAATGAAATACATGATTCCAATCTACAGAGAACACCCTGTGCCTGTCACCAAATCCCCACCAACCCAACTCCCCCTCCACACACACCCACCTCCCCCTCCCCACACGCCCTGTCCCCATACAACCCCAAAACCAAAGTGTCTCATGTGCTTGTCAACATTGTGGCTGCCTGTGCTTCTAAATGGCATGGCCCTTGCCATGGGCGGATGGGTCTGTTAGCTGCTGGGAGTGGAGACTTGGACTGCTCTGGAGTGAGCTTGCCGGGGTTCACACTGGAGGGAGGGATCAGATCCTTTGGCCCCATGCATTCCAGGGTGGCCTGCAGGGTGTGCGTTAGGGACTCTGCAAGTGCAGATACCCCCCTGGTTGCCCTCCTGAGTTCTCTGTTCAAGAAATATGAGGGCATATGTTGTGCGGTCCAGGGCACTTGCAGAGCGCCGGCTGCTAGCCTGGACACACATGCGCATCAGCCTGGATTCTGCAAGTTGCTGCCGGACCATGTCCGCCATCTTCATGTGACAAGCCTCCATACAACAGATACGTACATCCATTTCCCGTATGTTGGGCATAGGTGGGTGTGGAGGGTCGTGCAAGGTAGAGGGACTGAAGGTGGGTGTAAGATATGGGGTGTGATCCGGTGAGGTATTGGTCCCTTCCTCTCCATCTGCTGCATCAGAGGAGGTGCTGTGATAGGGCTGTGGCTGGTGTGGAATTGGGGCATAGAAAGTGCGCCTTGGCTAGGCCTCTTGCAGAAGTGGTGCAGCAGGCTGTGCGGCTGGGGCTGCTGGCAGAAGTGGTGCATCAGCCATTGGCAGGGAAGTGTCGGGGGTTGGGGGTTGAGCTGTCCTGCCAGATCTTGCACAGGCTGTGGTGGGTCCAGCGGTGCCGCGGTCAATGAATATGCCTGTGAGATGAGCAAGCAGTTAGACACCAGTGTGTCAAATCAAATCACTTGCATTACACAATTGCAACATTGTATGTGCCCTGGCCTGGACATGATGTCTGAGGGTCAAATGTGCACGGAAGCCGGCATGCATAAGTGTGTGGTGTGAGTCAACTTCGGGTTGTTATTATGGCACGGTGGTTTGTTGCCGTCTGTGCTTTGAGGATGTGCTAATTGTCTTGTTCTGTCATTGTACTCATGGCTAGTGCTCATGTGCGTTGATGCATTTGGTCGATGCATTTGGTCCCCTGTTATCTATGTGTGCACAGAACATTTGGATGTTGACGTCATTTGTTGTACCCCTTTCCCACCTTTCCCTGATCTGTTAGGTGGATTTACAATTTGTGCCATGCTTGGAATTTAGATGTGGCTTGTTGTACTGACCGCCATTGACTTGGTTCCCTGCTCCAGCCTCTGCAGAGCCGACAACCTCAATCCCCTCCGTATGCATGATGCAACTGCAGATCTCTTCCCATGGCATCAGTTTGACGGGTAAGGCCATCTCACCACCAGGTCGCCAGGGATTCCCTAGGATGTGCCGCCAAGATGTTGCATACTCGTAGGCACCGATCGTCCCACCTTTTGTGGCAGTCTTTGGGTGTGCGGAAGATGGGTCTCACTGCTGTGACCTTACAGGCCCCCTGCTCCCATATGGCCCTCTTGCACCGCTGGCTTGTTCGTCGGTTGTCGCTCCCAAACAGCGCATTGGCACTGGCCACTATGTTGTCCGTAAGAGGTATTAGTTCTGCCTCAGTGAAGCGGACCTCAGGAAGGTGTGACTGTGTGCTTCCAGACATCTTGCCGGTGATTGCATCAATGGATGGCAACAGGGTGTGGCTGATTTTAAATAGATTGTGTTTTCCAAAATGGCCACTGGCTTTCTGGCAGTTCTTGCGATGATGCTGTTTCTGATGCCGGTAGTACCATTGCCTGTGTTTCCGGCTTCGAATGCACTGCTGCTGGTGTTTGTCACAAATCGCACCAGAATCGCTGTTACTGGCATGTTTGGTCACAGAAAAACACTGGCATTTCTCATGTTTGCCGGTGTTTCCTTCAAGCCGATAACAACGTTTCTGGCAATGAGGTGTGGTGTGCCAACGGGTAGATACGTTGGTACATACGGCATGACGTTGGTACATCCGGCATGACAGAATCACTGGCATCATTCCAGTAACCTCGTAATGAGGGCCTAAGAGTGGTTTTGTGTATATGTTTATACATTTCTACAAAATTACACAGAACGTGAAACTCTCATGGCTTTACGAGCAGCGCTGCAGGCTGTTTCCGTTGTTCCCGCGGCTTCCCTGCTTCTGCCATTTAGCTTGGTTCTACCTGCTCAGCGCCCCGCTCTCACTGTTTCCAGCTCCATTGTTCTGGCGGCACAGCACTGGGAGCCTTGGGGACTGTACACTGCATCGCGTTAGGTCACAGGAAGAGGAAAGGAAGCAAAAGCGAGAAGATGCTTTTTTCTTAAAGTGGAAGCGAACGCTTGCGCTGCATTTCTGGGAGATTTGGATGCTGTATCTTGCATCGCGTTGGATTCCTGGAAGAAGAAGTGGAAGCGAAAAAGTTAAAGCGAAAAGCGGACCCTTGCAATCCCTGTAAATCCTCAAACCTCAACCGTGTAAATTCTGCACCACATTATCCTAAGAAACGACTGGAAGATTGCAAGAGCGGAAGTCTGGTAAGGTTGGGGAACTCAAGACCTAAACTTCGGTTTTGATTGGTTAAAACCTGCCTAAACCTGACCCAACATGGTTTTTAAACTGTTTTTTTTTTTTATTTGGTGTTCCTCTGTTCAATCCTGCTGAGGAGGTGTTGAGCTGGTGAGCCACCGAGGCTACTCACTGTTACTGGTGGCTTGTCTATTGCCTGTCATATGACACATTGGTTTACTGACTTATTGATCCTTTGACCCATTGTTGTCCTAATCCCTATAACTGCAACAGCCACTCCAAATCAAAGTGGCTCATTCTTTCCTTCAATTATCCCAACGCTTGGTTTGTTGGTGCTCTTTCCATTTTTGATGCATTCTCCCGGTGCATATATGGTGCATTGGCTGCCTTAGACCAGCTAGTTAAACCATGTGACAGAAACAAAACAGGAGAAGGTTGGACCATGGTACAGAGAAAAACCACAACTAGTCCCTTGACGATCCAAGGGGGCGAGACCGGCAATGTGCCCAAGAAATACAGGCAGCAAAGGGAAAAATGAAAAAGGGGGAAAAGCCCCAGCCACTCTCGACTCCTATTTGGAAACGGTTGCAGGCTTCCAAGGGAGTTGTTTCCATGTCGTTGGACATGAACCACTGTAAACCTGGCCAGCCCATCGCCCCTATGAGCATGGGGATAGTTGCTGCCGAGGAGGTCTTCTCTGATGGGGGGGAGGGGGGGAGTTCCTTTGGTGGTATGCCCACATTGACTCTAATAGCTTGTCCCTGTACTGGCCCCGGTCCTCCTGGGTTTGGGCTCATCTCTCCTGTAGGAGAAGTAGCCACCATAAATCTGGCAAATGATCTGAGGGCTCGTCAGGCACACCAGGTGGTCCTCACCCAGCTGCCAATAATCTGGCTGGCTTGATGCTGCCCAAATCTGTCCCCACCAACCCTAATTCGCACAAGGAAGATCTGATGCTGAATGCAAAGCTGGTGTTGGATTTATTATACAATGTTAAAACAGCAGTTTTTAATACATTGGCAATTTTAGATGACCTGGTGAGGTCTCTCAAGAAGGATATTTCATTGATTGCAGTCCGTGCAAAGATGCGCTGTCTAATCTGAGGACCGACCCAACCGGAGTGCCTTATGTCACAATTGGGGAAATGGAAGTGCAAAGGTCAGTGGAAGCGGTGATAGTCAATCACTCCTGGGAGGCCAGAGTGGATATGCATGCAACCCATGACCCACCCTTGCTCATGCCAATCTTACCCATGAACGTGCCTATGGAGGTAACGGACAGCAATTTTGTGACATTGAGGAAACGCATAGTGCCGCACTCTGCAATGGGATTGGTGCAGAACTTGCAAAAAATTTCCCCCTGAAACTATCCCCTTGGTGGGAGTGATGGTGAACACCCCAAGCTGGTTGTGGGTGCCTCCGAGGATTGTAGGACTTTGATCAACAAAACAACCCCTAAGATTAATTCTAATAATCTTGCGAGGCCTGTTGACCCCCGCCAAATATTAATGGCTCGAAGGGTGCCATGGGATGGTCTAACAAATATGCAAAAGGTGACTGCATAGTTGTAACTTTTATCTAACCCTCTCTCAGAGACTATGCAATTAATTCCAACCTGGGTTTGCCAGGCGCTAAGCACTGTGCATGGATGTCCCACTGAGTCACTTTTATGCAGTAAGGGGTGGGGCCTAAGGCCATGGGGAATCAGGCTTACACAAAATAGCCTTATGCAGCTTCTTGCAGTGTTTCTTGTATGGTAGACCGGCCTCTCATGGGCCAAAATACAGTGGAATTGGGTATTGAGGGGACAGTCTTGGTGTAGTGCGGGCTCTGGATGCGTGGTCCACTTGGCACCACTGCTGCCCATTTCCAATTGTTATGAGTGTCTTAGTGGGATGGATGATACTGAATGACCATCACAGCCAGGGCCATGTGCATGCTACTTATCTCATACCCGTGAATGGCTCCCCTATTGGTTCTCCCAAGGTCCCATCACTGGATCAGCCTTTGATGCTCGTGCCATGGAACGTGGCCGGGGTTAAATCTAAGCTTGACAGCCAGAGACCTTGACTCCCTTTGAAAAAGCAGACATATCCTCCGGGAGATGTGGTCACAGGAGGAAGTACCTGTGGATGATTTTGAGGAACAATAAGTGGTGTCCCAGAGAAATAAGAGGCGTAACTATGGAAGTTTGTGCACACTGGTCAAATCTATTCTTCTGAGCAGGTCTTTCCCCCTGGACTCTTCACACTCTTTCTTCCAGGTGGTCAGAATATGCAGAATCGGCTTGAATGACTTAATGGTGGTCAACTTTTAGAATAGCCTGATATCCAGCATGCAAGAAACATGTTTCTCATCATGGGGGACAGAGGGGAAAATATAAATGCCAAGCTGTGTGAAGAGTTGAATAATACATTGTACAATGCTTTGGCGGGGATCCTCACACCTGTTATGATGGTTGCCAGAACGTGTGCGGAAGGACTTTGATCGTGGGCTGCACACTGTTGATGGTTGCTTCACTGATGACATTGCTGGTAAACCCACCTTCTCTTTGGCATTGGGTCGCTCTACAATTGATTATCTTTGTGTCCCAGTTAAATCCTGGGATGCAGTTGTGGGTTTTGAAGTGGTGGGTGAAATCTGCAGTGATCATTTTCCAATCAGGTTCAAACTTAAGATCCTGAGGAGGGGTGCCCCGTCCCCGCCGTTGTACCTTCCTGATGTTTCTTTGGATGCCTCCAGGCAGAGGCTTGAATGGAAACAAGTGAGAAGGAGGTTATGCTGAGGAAAGCAGTCCAGACTAATCACTGAGAACTGGACATTTTCTTTGCAGGGCTGGGTGATCAGAGTATTATCTAAAAACTGAATTTAGATCTTTAATATCTAATCTGACTCGCACATTTTCCCTAGTGGCTGGCAGAGGCAAGGGGGCAGTCAGGTCAGACTAGTTTGACTCGGAATGCACAAGAGCAAAATCTAGGCTACATACAGCATTACAAAATCCATTGGCCCCCAAAACCGCCATTATTGGTGCCAGGTCTCTCTTCAAGATGGCAATTACCAAAGGGAAAGGGAAATTTAAACTGATGCGTGGGATGCATGGATTAGAGCGCTAGCGAAAAATGGGCCTCATTATATATCGTGCGGTACAGTTACAACGGCGCCGATAGTGCTACCGGTGCCGTTGCTACCGTACTGCCATACTAGGAGTTGTGCTTGCGGGTCCCGCTCTGCCCGCCAGGACGGACCTGGCAGGCAGTGCGGCACCCGCGAGCATAACTTGTGGATGCACCAGCACCGTTATGAACGGTTCCGGTGCATCCGAGCTCCCCATTCCCATTCAGCCCTATGGGGCCGAATGGGTGTGGGGAGTCCCTTATAACCGGCACCCGCAAATGGTCAATTACCGGGTCCGCCAAACTCAGCGGCATGACTACCTCCAAACTTGTAATGAGGCCCAATGACTCTAAACTCTTTTGGGAATTTTTTGGGAACCGGTGAACAAAGGGCCTTTTTTATAAGTATAAGTCCAAAGCTCTTTAGGTCACGGTCTCCGACCAGGTGTGCCTGGCCCATTTTTCCTCATTACATAGTGCAGGTGTAGGTGTAGAAACATCTGGGCACCATCATACAGAGGTCCCTTTGGGGAATGTGGAGGTTGTAAATCCTTACCATCACACACAGATGCATTAACAACACTGTTCCCACCTAATTATCCGAAGCTATATCAAGAACCACTTCCACTCGCCCCACCAGAGCTCAGTACACCAACCAGCTACACATACCGCGCATCAAGAGAGCCACAGCTGGAGGTCTAGGCTTCTCGTATATTGCACCAAAACTTTGGAACTCACTCCCTGCCACCCTTAGAGCAGAAACCTCCATCTCAGTCTTCCGTAACAACCTCAAGACCACTTTCCTCAACAAGTAATGCGACTTCCTACCTTATTCCTGTCATGTATATTGTAATATAAACACAAATGTAATATGACTATATTGTAAATTATATATATATTGTATCACTGCTCAAACTGTTCATTATGTAGCATACGCATGATTCATAACTCTGTAACTAAGCACTGTACTGTAACAAGTGCCACGATGTCCTCGGGCTGTTGTGCGCTATAAAAATACGAATAAAACAAAACAAAACAAAAGAAATGAGGCAGGATTTTTTTCAGTGTGGGCGAATTTCTAATAGCCAACAAGTGCCAGCGTTGCAACAGGACACCTGGCCCATATTATATCCTGGCTGACCTGTTTCTATCAGAGGCCGATCTGTGGGTGCCAGACCTGGTTCTGGGTTTTAATGCCATTTGACTAGCTCTGAACTGTTACCATGCACACGTAGAATAAATTATAAATTCAACAATTGTTTACTTTGCTGTATAAACTGTTTGGGTCCAGGGGAGGTATACCCACCCTTACACAACACAGTGGGCCTCATTGCGACTTTGGCAGTAGCGGTGCCCTTAGTGAGGGCATGGCTACTTCCAAACTTGCTACCGGCACCCGCGAATGGGGCATTACCGGCCCATTACAAGTTGAATGGGCCGGTAATTGCCATTTCGCGGGTGCCGGTATGGCCGGGCTCCCAATCCCCATTCTGTCCCATAGGGCAGAAAGGGGGCGGGGAGCATGGTTGCACCGGCACCATTTTCAATGGTGCTGGTGTAATCACGAGTTCTGCTCGCGGGTGCCGCTCTGCATGCCTGGTCTGACCAGGCGTGCAGAGCGGCACCCGCAATCAGAACTCGTAATGTGGTGGTATGGTAACAATGGCGCCGGTAGCACTACCGGGGCCGTTATTGCCTTACCGCCACATTCGTAATGAGGCCCAGTGAGTATAGATACAAAAACTAGAACCCAATCTGTGGGCATCCTGTCCCCTGTACAACATAATGCCAGATAACTGGCTTAATGAGATTGTTTTAGCAGTGAATTAATGAATGTGCGTACTTTTGAATACAATTCAACATGCACAAATCTTCCTTATATCTTCTTTATTATTCAACCAGCAGTATGCATTTGATATAGTCTGGTAGATATTGATCAACGTGTTTCAGGGACACAATCCCCTTCTTCAGGAGCTAAATTAAATGTAAAGAAATAAACTTTACCTGTATATTCAATAATTCTTAGAAACTTACAGAGTCCACCACCACAGTATGTGAATACAATCTGGTTATATACCAAGGGTTCACAATCCAGTTTGTCCACACGAGAGCCACTACCCAGTTTACTCCACCACTGCATCTCAATAATTTAAATAACTACTGTGATCCCTATTAAATCTCACTGGGCAGCACAGTGACATCATCTCTTTAATTAACTGCATTAAAGGCCACACCTTTGATATAGTGTTCAATCAATGGGAAATTAGAATGTAGGAATCTAAACGATCCAGTCTAGGTCTAGATGACCCACCATGTCACCGTGTGCATCATTATCTGATTTCAACTCTGAGTACAAACTTTCTCTTTTAGGAAAGCTGTGAAGAAAGAGTACAACTCTATGACTACACCTTCCGATTCCCCCATATCTACTGATTGAATCCGTCTTTGAAGCCTACCTTTATTAATGTCCCCACGGACACGATGACTAAAGGCTGATGAACCACGGCTATCTGCATTAAATTCTGTGGAGTGTATCTGGCATCCGTATCTTGAATCTCTAATTTACGAGAAACATGGAGGTCTGTAGATAAAAGGTTCACTCTCCTAGCCTCGACAGATGCATTCTTCTCAAAAATCTGGACAAATATACATGTCTTTCTTACATCTTACATTTAACGCTGCCTCTCCGATTCAGCCCGCATCCAACTCCCAGTGGGAGGGTAGTTGCGGCATCCATTTTCATAAGCCTGCGGGTAAGTCACATGATGGCTCTACACTGAATGATCAGCTTCCTCTACCGGGTCAGAAAACACGGCAGCCATCTTACAATGGCACCCTCTATGTGAGCCCAATGGACTTTGGTACAAATGTTTAGGTGCAGTAATAATAATTCGAACCAGTATATCGGGATGTACATATTTACTTGAGTTACCATTATACAGAATCGTTTCAAGTGCTCAGATCATTATTCATACATTCGCACATGTTATGCCACCTGGATTCATGTCCCGGTCTATACCTTGCAATCTCCTTCTCTATATATATATTTGTGAATTGCTTATCAGAGAAGTGTACTTCATGGATAATAGTAGTTTGGGATCCACTAATAATTAGTTAAGGTACGTAGTAAGCGTGTGGCTGCAAAGTAAACCTGGGCAATTAATCTTTACATAGATAGTGAGTTTATTGCATGCAACAAAGATGGTGTATAACCAAACCTGAGCTTGTAAAATTATCCTATGTTGCAACACATAAACATGCATACTTTTTTTCAATCAACCTGCCCCTGAGGCATGAATGCTCCGAATATAGAATGTCCTACTTGAAATCGATGTAAAGAACATAATTGAATTGGAGCATTCGTCACGGGAGGATAGCTCAGCGGCAACGTGCTCGCCTTAGAGGCAAGACGACACGGAGCAGCACAGGTACGAACCCCGGATCTGCTCTTAAAAACCTCTGGGTATTAGGCGTGTTAGAAATAACCTATCATATCATATCATGTCTTTCTTTAACAACATGCCCCGGTGGCAGATTGAAAAAATGAATTTTAATATTATTCGCATGTCTGAGTTCAAGGTTCCTTTACCCGTAGCTTCAACAAACCTCCCCAATTCAATAATTTACCATGAGGGAAGCAGGCTTCTCAGCAAGGTTCCCTAGAAGGACGACACTCAGCTTGGGTTATCAGCTGCTTGTTGCAAGTGCAGTTCTTTTGCCTGGCTTTCTTTAGACTTTTCCACAGCTCCTAAAGTCCTCTGGCGTTCTGCCCTACAATCTCGTATTTGCTGCAGCTCCTGAAGTCCGGTCCCTTCTCGCTCCCAGCCTCGCTCAGAGTGAACCTGTGTGCTCCGCATTTTATCCAAGGTGGGGAAGTTAACAGGTTTCAGGTGGGGATGATTGGAAGGGGAGGCCTGACCTTGCCTGGCCTTGTTACCGGGACAGAGCCATTGAAAAAAGTCAGAGGTAATCTTCATGACTCTGTTCCTGATCTTCCTCGGCCAAGTAGTACTGATAGAATAGGAAGGGTGAGGATCATGGGAGTTGTAGTGTCCTACAGGTTGGCATAGGGGTAAGGATTGTGTCCAAAAAAGGGGGGGGGGACAAAAACGGTGGGGTTGGTATTTTCTCCTGTAGTAAGAAGAAGCTGATTTTTAAAAGGTGTTTGATAAAAAAGGGGTATTCCTCAATGGTGTTATGCGAGGTAGAATTTGGTCCATCCTGGTTGTTATCCCAAGTTTGTTTTCCAATAAGGGGTGAGGTTGTGGGGAGTTGGTATAACAGTAATCTACAAAGGATGAGCGGGTGTCGGGTAAGGAAGTTGAAGCAAGGGAGGGGGAATACCATGTCTCACCTTTAGGTGTTCTCCCGAAGGCCCCCATAGATCCTTAACCCAGGTGATCCTCCCTCGCCTGTCCGCCCCCAGGGTTGGAATCCAAAAGTGATGGTCCACCCCTGGCCACCTGAGCGCGGAATCCCAGGGTTCCATCATTGCGAAAACCTTCAGGTTTCTCATAGGGTAATTTGTACCCACCACTTGAAATTTTAACTGTTGGTGAAATTTGAACTATGTCAACGAGGGTCCATTTGTATACTGGGCAGAAGAGAGAGTCTTGCGAGATCCCAAAACCCCAGAATAGGAGGCTGGTAGTCATTATGGCACCTGGTACACAGAGTTACCCCCTATAGGCAGAGGACCCTTCTCAGCGAATACTCATAACAAGGGCACATTTTGCCTGTGTCTTCTTACGAGCCGTGGTGGCAGCATGGTCCAGAGACACGGCCAACCAATCATGCCCTTTGTGCAATGCACCCCGGGAGAATCTGGCCAGTCTTCTGTTATTTTGCCCAGCGTACACAAGATCGAGAGGGCAAATACTTAAACCATTGTTATGTGAGATGGTGTTTGTTCACCATTGAACTGCATTGACCTATTTGCTGTGTCACCCAGTGTTGTCTTGCTTGAGGTATACACTGTGCACCAGGAAGCATCTAATGAAATCTTTGTGAGCACAATCTGGATATCCGTGGTTCAATTGTATGGATTTTAACCTGTTTGCCAACATTTTTTTATGTGATATTGTTACTTTTTAATTGTTTTTATGGAACCTGTGGTGTGATTCCGAAATAAAATTATGATGATGATGATGATGAAATAAATACATATACAATAAAATCAATCCTGGTGAACCTCTATGATTGGAAATAGACAGAGGAACATGCTTTTCATAAACTAGGGTTTAAACCCTGAAGCTACAGTGAAGACCTATTATATCAAGTGCTGAAGCATTCGGATGAAATTCTTATAAATGTGGATACGAAATGGAGTCAATCCCACTTAATGGTTTTCTTGGGATTCGTACAGTCAGTCCTCTGGCAAGACAATGGGATGAGTTCACTGCCTATAACCATTTCAGGATTATTGAGGTAGCAGCATTAGATAAATGCTCACTTGTCCACCTTTGGAGAAGGTTGATAAGGGGGGTAAGAAATGAGAGGCAGACACAAAGTTGTAATTTTCTCAATATTTGTCATGTTTATTAAAATGAAAATGCGGTAGGATAAAGGGTTATCTGTCTCCATCCTAACAAGAATGTTCCTGCCTATCAAACTAAAGCTAAAGAAAATTGACCTTGTGTCCAACATATATATGGCCCTCAAACTAACATATGCAACCAAAATATGTACAGTAAATGTGTCTGTTTTCAGTTAAAGAAATGTACAAAAATTTCCAAGTGTAACTTTTGAAAGAGTCCTGTTCCAACAATATTCTATTCAGCTCAATGAAAAATGTCTCTTTCATACAACACGTCCCTCAAACTGACAAAGTCAATGTCTCTTCCATAGAGCACTTGTTCAAAACCAAAGCAACGTTTCTCTTATAAAACATTCTTCTCAAGATGGCAAAATGATTAATTAGGAGGATGTGCCAACAGTCTTTCCCATAGAATACTTTCCTCAAGACGTTAATGTAAGTGTTTCTTCCATAGCACGTTTTTCTTCGGTAGTTAAAGTGTTTTCCTTATAGAATGCTTTTGTCAGAATGGCATAACAAATGTCTCTTGTTGTACAATAGTTTGTCAGGATGATAAAGTAAATGTTTTCTTGCCACAACACTGTTTATTTCCTGGTGGTTTACTTGCCTGCCAGGAATGGTTTCTACTTCACACAACTATTAATGCCTTTCTCTCTGTTCGTGGCAATCTTTATTCCAGTTTTCTCGGCATCAAAATCTCATATGTGGAGAATTGCACAATGTTTGCCTAGTTATTTGCTTATGGCAACGCGGGTTCCAGGTTTCCCCAAACTGATATCTCACATGAGGAGAATTACACCCCTTTTGCCTTTCTTTCGCTTCTTCAAAGTCTTTTGGATGGTGGATATGTGGGTTGTAGATTTCCCCAAACTTTCATCCCATGTGAGGATGATTGTACTCTTTTTACCCTTCAATCTCTCATTTCAAGGCTCTTGGCTGATGGCAACGCGGGTTCCAGGTTTTCCCAAACTGACATCCCATGTGAGGAGAATTATACCCTTGTTGCCTTCTGTTCTACTGGGTTGGTATTCAAATTACCTGATCAAGTGTCCTTTAACTTTATAACACGTACTGGGGCCCTCAACTCATTGTGGCTGACTCACCGGCTTAAGGTGCGTCTTTAAGGAAGAACCATGGTAGGGTCGGCTTCCGCACTCACACAGACTCTCTATTGGTTCCTGCGATTGGGTCTCGCACCTCTAAAAATGGAACTGTTGCTGTTTCAGCACCAGCGTGGCTCTCCCGGTCCTGCAGCCGCTGACTTTCCCCAGAGTCCTTCTCTTCCGGTACGTGACTCCTCCAGGTGGGCGCCTGTGAGTGTCCTCCTCCTTCAGCATGGCTCATTGCTCTGACTCTGCTTTGGGGCTCGTCTGCCATTTCGCACCCTCTGTGGCTTTCTGATTCTTCTCCTTCCTCCAAACTGCGACCACCTCGTCTCCTGCTACACCACTACCAACACGGTGCAGAGCCAGATGCACCATTTTTCAATCTCCTGCTCAGCTGATGATTCATTGAACAACTAGTCTGCATCTTTGATCCTATTGCACATTAATTCTTCACTTCTCTTCTTCGCCCAAGTACCATAGGTATAATGGGAATTAAAGTCCATACTGGTTTTGAACTTTCCAAAGCTACATTGTTTCAAATGCTTGTTGGATTTGAGTTTGTCAAAATTAGGAGTTATGTGAATATTAGTAGTTGTACTACTTGGCTCTACTTTACAATATGCCGTAAGTGTTTCAGGGAGATTGGAAGAATCAGGTGTTAATGAAGTTACCACTTTCCTCAGATAACCCCTTTTTATGTATTCAAAGAATTATCCTATTTTTTTAATCAAAAATTTTATTTAGTTCTTTTTAAATATTTATTTGTAGCACAAAAAGTAATTCATACACCCATGATTTAATGGTTTGCGGTCTCAGGTATAATGTGGGTAAATTAACAGCGTAACTACATTCATTGTTTTACGCTGGATTCTTGTTGAATCCAAGTTTTATTTGTGTTTCAGAATTGCCTTCCAACGGTGACCCTTTCCCAAATTTCCCTGCATGTTTGCCTGGTGGTGGGTGCACGCAGGGCCCACAATTTCTGTGCCATACATTAGATACAAAACTAAGAGAACTAATAAACAGGGTCCCTCCCTGCTAAAGAAAATCTCTCATGTAGCGCCAACAATAGCGTCAAAAAGACAGGTCACAACTCTATGAATTGTTCTTGGGAGCAGCATTCATTAATGAATTTGATTTGTTCATGACTCTTCGCATCATGGTGGAAAAGAGACAAGGAGGATGGGTAGATGAGATGTTAATTGTTTCATGCACTATTACTGAAGGTCGAGAGGACCATGGGAAAATCTTGATATTTCACCATTTCCCTCTTTGCTTCCTTTAAGACTTAGGCAGAAATCACTCCTATGTCAGCATCGATTGCTATTTAAGTGACTCTGACCCAAGCCAATGACCTTTCATTGGGACAAAGGCATATCCAGGGAGTGGCCTGGGGTGGCACGTGCTACCCCTGGAATCTGACCATCCGAGATGCCACCTGAGAGAGTGAGAGAGTGAGAGTGAGAGAGTGAGTGAGTGAGTGAGTGAGTGTGTGTGTGTGTGTGTTTCACACACGCGCATTTGTGTCTCGTACTTCATGCTACCCCTGAACTGGGCCGCGCCAGTCAAAAGTGTCTGGACAGGCACTGCATTGGGGGCATCCCCTCAGTTCTCCATGTGCTTCAGACTGTGATCCTTGAAGGTCCTTTCCTCTGGAACACATCATCCATGGACCTAAAAAATATGAATACCTTTCATAGCCCAGAAAAGACCCTCAAACTAGACCTGAAAACCTGTATATCACCACACTGCCTGGACATACAAGTGTCAAAGGGACTGCTAAAAACCTAGTGTACGACCTCTTTTTCACAGGTTTGCTTTTGAAAAATGTGTTATAGCCTCAGAAATGCTGAATTTGGTGTCTCTGTAAATCCGCCCAAACAAAATGTGTCACTCTTCCTCCTCCGCCCCCCCCTTCGTTTACCCTTAACCCACCATCCCTTTTCTTACCAGGTCAGAACACTGCACCTTTAACGGGACTTTGGTTCCACTCCCGCTGGACCACGTGGGCAGGGACACGTGGGAGGAAGGAAGGAGTGCGGCAGGTATGGCGTCATGAATAAAGGTCATTGGTCGCACAAAAAGGTGCTGTTCGAAATTGAGTTGTGTGGCGTTCTACTTTCGCGTACTGGCCTGCCTTGAGGGAAACAACTGCGGAAACACTTTTACTCTCCAATTCTCGTTTATGGGACCCAAAAGTGTATCGTTTTTGCACAAATTACCAATAAAAAGTATAAGTTACTTCATAGAACTGTACTCACCCTACGTTCTTTCCCATTTTCCCAACATTCAAGCTTATACTGCAGGTCCAGAAACGTCTTGTGAGGAATGCAAGATGGCTGAAGCACATGTGCTCTGATGGTCACGTGGGTGCTTGACGAATTTATTTGTAACTGAGGCGGTCCCAGCTCCACTGTAAAAATATAGTTATGTTATTAGCAAATGATGGCCTGTTAGCAAGCTTAAACAAAAAAGGCATTCAGACACAAACCCACGGTTTCTTGTAGGTACTGAAAAAAGGAGCAGTCATATTTATCCAGACACGGGTGAACATTATGCGGCCCTCCAGATAGGTTGACTTCAACTCCCATCAGGCTTGGTCAGCATTGCATGTGGTAAATGTTTATGGGAGGAGTAGTCCAAAACATCTGCTGGGCCACTTAATGAGTAACCATGTTGTGTATGTTAGCTTTTTGCGAAAGGAAGTCATGCAATGTAAAGCCTAATATTTGGAAGTCATTAAATTTCCTAAACAAGAATACATACTACAGAAAACATATAGGGCCTCATTACAAGTGAGGCAGTAAGGGGTTAACGGTGCCGGTAAAGGTGCTGGCGCCGTTAACCCCGTACCACCCTATTACGAGGTACCCTTGCGGGACCCGCTCTGGACCTCTGGTCAGACCAGACTTCCTTTGCGGGTCCCGTGAGGGAGGGGACCAGCATGCTAACAACGGGCCCGTCATTAACGGGCCCGTTGTTAGCATTCTCCCCATTCCCATTGAGCCCTATGGGGGCTCAAATGGGAATGGGGATGGAACGGGTCCGGGTTCCTTGAATGGGGAAATACCGGGCCCTCCAAAGTCAGAATGGCTCGGTATTTCCCCATTCAGGGACTGCAGACCCGGACCCGAGTTTGGAGGTAGCCATGCCCTTATTAAGGGCATAGCTACCTCCAAATTCGTAATGAGGCCGATAGTGTTGTTCCGTCTGCATTGAGGTTGGAAGCATAAGGGTGACAACAGGGCCTGCACAGTGAGAGAAGTGGTATGGCGCACACTGGCTGAGGCCAGTGGAAGAGGCCCTTGTGCTTGAGGATTGATAGAAATAAAACCAAATGACTGCATTGTGTAGAGAGAGAAGATGGCCTTTTTATTCATGTATTTATGTATTGGGCATTTACAAGGCGCTTATACAGCTAGAATGGTGTTTCATAGTGCCACAAGACAAAAGGGAACAAGGGAACAGAACATGACAAGGACACTTATCAGACTACAATGGAACAGGCTTCTATGATGAGTTGAAAGGGCAGGGTGGCAATGCTTGGCCTTAGCAAGCCTTATATGCGGTGGGTATACTGGACACACAGACGCACGCCCACACACACAAATTAACCAATAATCTGGAACTCTCTGGCCCCTCCATTTGACATATGAAAGACAACATGGAGTTCCGAAAAGCACTCAAGACCTGGCTCCGGCTCCCCCTAAATCATCCTAAAGTATCCATCATGCTTTTGAGCCTCTGCGAAACCAACCAAGGCTAGGGAAAGGCCAAGAACCTATACAACGGACAGGTAAGAATGCCCAGGAAACTGACCCCTGGGCCTAGAAGCACTTAATCATGCATTGCTATGTGCCACACGTAGACGTTTGTCAATGTACTACACTCTGTAGATCAGCGATGTTCTGGCGAGTACTGCCCTTGGAGGGGACAGCGATGCACTCCACCTTGCAACCTCTAGCCACGCATTGCAGATAGCATACTCAGCCTTCCGCTGCACCTGAAAGATTCATACAGACACAGCACATAAGAGGATGGCCTGGCTTTCAGCACTTGAGCCTCTGTTTTCCTGAAGGATCCAGCCACGTATTGCAGGAAGTATTCAAAATTGTCATGGACCTGGATGTATCTGGCTATTCAGAAGCTTATAATCCATGAGAAATGCACTTTCAGGTAGACACAGGGATGGCAGGTATGGTAGTCAGAAGTTCTTGAACGCCTTGGTCTTGTATTGCACTAAATTGACCTTAGCATGGTTACTACACTCAGCAGCCTAGCCATGCCTGGACCTAGATTATTCAACATTCCTCTGCACCTGGACGGTACCAGCCTTGTACTGATATGATATGGCATTTATAACGCGCCTGTACACAAGTGTTTCTATTGAAGCAGGAGGATGTGGACAAACAGCATTGCTGGAAATGCTTGGCCCGGGAAGGTACGGCCATGTATTGCAGAGCTGGAACTCATACTAGACTAAGAGGTTCTTGACACACCAGATGCCTATAATTGGGAGCATAGTTAAATCAGTAGGCATAGGAAGGCAATCAAGGAGGCCTTTCAACTCCACGGATACTCGCACATACCTCACACTACCCTGCCTCTCCGCTCAGCACCTACAACACTAGAAGCAGCTATCTCTCACGATAAGTTCGGCCTAGCTGCACACATAATCTCACATCCAGCACCACCTCCACTAGAACGCAGCTACCCCTACAACAAATTTGGCCTAGTTCCACACATACTACCTGTCTCACATACCCTGCTCCCTACTTCCAGCATTAGAATGCAGCTATGCCCACAAAAAATGTGGTCTAGCTACACACATACAAAATGCACCCACAACAAATTCGTCCTAGCTGCACACATACTACCTGTCTCTCATACCCTGCTCACTACTTCCAGCATTAAAATGCAGCTATGCCCACAAAAAATGTGATCTAGCTGCACTCATTCAAAGTGCACACACTTACCTGGATTCCGGTCCCCGAGGGCATTCAACCTACAGCGCTTTGGGACCACACAAATGGTGAAAGGCGCTATACAAATGCCCATTAACATAACATAACACAAACACACAAACGCACACCCACACAGAGGTGCACAAACACACATGTGTGCACAAACACACATTTGCACACACACACGTTCAGTTGAGTCGTGTTGGACAAGTGAGACAAGAAGACAGAAATCTCAAAAAATAGGAGAAAGTAAGTTGACGGCTCTTCTAGATTGCAGCGTGTTTAACATATCACTAGCAGATATCCAGCCTCACAATCATTGTTGAACTGACAGGTGTCTCCTTTTCCTCCGTAAAGTGGGGAATCTGCTTCAGCCAGTCACAGACACATTTGCTCACTTCTTACTGCACAGGATGGAGCAAAGTGAATGAATGCTGTTCAGCCTTCTTGCGACATTCTACAATGTCAAAGTTCTTACCTTCCACTGGTCCCAATGTCTTTGGAGATTCATTCCATGTCGCCCTCCAAGCGGCCATAGGTGGGGCGGGTCCCTGAAGAACACAGGAAGTCACTTCACCTGTAGGCACAGTTAGGCTTCATCCTTCCACAGTCCATTTTAAGCACTGGAGCAAGTTTCACATCTCACTCTTTGTCACAAGCCCATGTATAGACAAGAAATGTTTGCGATAGGGCCCTAGGGTTGGAACCGTCCTTGCTAAACTCTGTTAATTGGTCCGGTGTCTTTATTGTTTGATGCCAGGTAACAGGATGTGTTTTGAGGTGAAGCCCACGCCTCCTTTGTTGTATGAACAGGGGTTATCCTGGATACCTCGCAGGTAATTCGTTATTTCAAAAAGTGGATTTTCCACACCATTTAACGATTGGTGTTAAGTGCAATTTTTAATAATCATCAATTAGTTTGTTGTGTGGGCTCATGGTCCCAGTCAAGGTCAGCGGACACGTGTTTCGACAGCGTGGGTCTTTATCAAGGCTAGTGGTTATGGCTGGGAGCCCCTGATGGGGTCCTGTGTAGGATTCTGCGGTCAGTCCAGTGGGTGACAGCTGGGCTCTTCAATAGGCCATGAAAGCAGTTTATGTGGTGCAGTATAATCTTCGGTCCTGCTTAAAGGGACCAGGGGTGGTACTCAGTGGGTGGATCTCATGGGAGGGGAAACCATCTTGGGGACCAGTGAGGACCACATTGGGAAAATGCAGTATTGCCACCAATCACATGACCCTAGACCCCCTTTCCACAGTTACCCCACCTTTAGTTCACCTCCTTCCTCTTCAGTCCTGCCCTCATACCATATGTACTTTTTTAAGGCAGTCTAGGAAGAGAGTACTGAGACGAGGAAGATCCTTATTGATTTACAACATCAGCACCCAGTTAGTACTGGGAGACGGAAGAAGTGGAAGTACGGAACAATACCGAATAACCATCAAAACCACTTTTTCCAGTTTAGCAGTTTGTGACAATTGATTGGAAGAAACAAGATACAAACTGAAGAGGGACTTGACAGTTTGCAAAGCCCTCCCTGGAGGAACCACGAGAGCCAGTACGAGCATGACGTTCAGGCGAGTGCTCCCTGGAATGCCAAGAAAGGGGAGAGAGAGTCCATGGCCAGCCTAGGACATGAGGACGGCGCGACCTACAGAAAGAATAAGACTCTGGGCACCCCAGAGACCCAGGAAGTGCCAGAGTGCTAGACCATGCTGTCCTGGAAGAAGAGAATATTGCAGAGCCACTGCAAAACAAGCTCCAGGAGGTTGTCGGAGCCACGCAAATGAGTCCAACACTCACACAGACTATACCACAAGGTACACAGGTAGCCGAGAAGGCTCTGAAGGCTCAAGGAGGTGGTGGCACAAATCAAAGGCTGGGAAAGGAGGGTCTGAGACCCTAATGCAGTGTGAGGAAAGCAAAGAAGCACATGGACTTGTACTAAGGCTTGGCAGGAGAGTGAACCGAGCCCACAGAAAGGGAAACTAATTCCGGAATTGCGAGTCTGGGACATGCACCCAAATAAAGAGAACTGGAAGTTAATGGACAGTTCATACAGTACTTGTCGGGTTAGAGAATCTAGTCTGTGTGGACCATCACAGCCTGGAGAGTGCATCCACGCTACTCGTCTTCGTTGCAGTACCTGGTGAGAGTGAGCCAGGTCTGCCCACCAGTGTCAGGGACCCACTACAGCTCGGGTAGTGCTTCCAGGCTGTTCTTCTTCCGTGCAGTATATGACAACGGGAAGCCAGAGCTGTCAACCAGGGTCTCTGCAAGGGATTTCCCCCACCTATGTAGTTGATGTGATGGAGAGCACATTTAAGTTATGTTATCCATTTCGTACCAAGGTACAGCACAGCTAACACCAAAAAGGCAACTTGCCGCTACAAGACTGACACCGAAGGCCGGACACGGGAAATCAAAAGAGTAGAGTTTTCAAAGCACGTCTAAATTGCAGGTGGGCCACCATGGACCGAAGTGCAGTGGGCAGGGCATTCCACAATTTAGCAGCCCTCACAGAAAATGAACGGCCGCCAATTTGGACGAACCAAAATCTAGGCACAGAAATTAGAGACCTGTCCCCAGAACGCAGAGGATGGACAGGAACATAAGACCTGAACTTATGCTGCAGGCACTCAGGCCCTAGAGCATGGAAGGCCCTGTGTACGAGACACAGATCTGAAATACACATGCTTGGCCACAGGGAGCCAATGAAGAGCATGCAGAATAAGGGAGATGTGTTCCCTGAAAGGGGTGCCAGTGGCTGGCCGGGCAGCAGAATTCTGTCGGATTTTCAAGCGGTGTACCAGATAAGCCCGTTGTGCCAAATACAGAGATGTTAAAGAAGATAGGGAAGGCCTACTTGGTGCACTAGAGCCAACTCCCCAAACGTGACGACAATGACTACATAGTGGAGCACTATTATTATCTACCAGATGAATTCAGTTTGACTTTTCATTGACAACTAAAATCATAGCAAGAGCAATATGGACATGGCCAGGAGCATCTAACACCACAGGCATACCTGCATGTCCCTCCTTATCTAGCAGAAGGACCTGTACTATTGGAACTGGTGGCATCTCCAACATGCAGTCTACTGATGTTTAAATCATCTAAGAGTTTAAAACATTTAAGTATGTATAATTTTAAATTAAAAAACAGGCAAGGCCAAACTAAAACACCAGCTCTTCTCATGCCCCCATTCACTTTCTCTGAGTGCCTCATATTCCAAGAGAATGACAAGCAGTATAGTGGCCTTTGTTCATGCACTAAACCACTTGTGCACATGAGTTTTGGCCAACCGGCTCACTTTCTTTCGCATTTTTACTCACTTACTTATTCACTTGTTCACTAGCAGTCTCACTCATTCATCAACTTTCTAACTCATGTACTCACTCACTTGTTCACATGCCCACAAGATGATTCCCTCTCTGATTCACTTTCTCACCTGTGTGATAAACCAGATGGAGTCATCACTGATTTCCTGGCGGTGAACTCCTCCCATGTGGTCAGAGGAAAGCAGTGGCTACTTGACCCTGACCCTTTGGGTGGCTATATGAGGGCGGATCACATAGGGGGAGACGACCTGTGGGGAAATGTCATGGCTTCATTGAGTGAGTCATGGCATCCGCCATTTTCTTATGAACAGAACCCTCCCATATATAACACCCTCATGGCCTATTATACACCCACTCTATCTCCTATGAAGAATAGGGAGATCACTCTTTCAAATTTCGCCTACCATTTATCCAAGAATCATTTTCTATTTAAGACTACTGAAAATGTCTATTGATGACTTCCAAACCAATTCCAAAAACAGGACGAGGAAGAAGAACCGAGCAATGCAGAATGAGAAAAGCCCCAAGCACAGTGAGAATTCTAGTTTTTACTCATATCTCCCTGTGCCCAGGAAGTTTAAAAGGCAAGTGAAGCAGAACATCAATGTCTACTGTTGGTGGGACAGAATGACATCTCTATGTGAGTCTGAGGAAATTGCAGGGTGATGACCGGCGTGATTGAGCCAGGGGGCTCACCAGAATAGAAGGCGAAGGCTGCAGAGCAAGTAAGACACTGCAAGTATGCCATGAGTTAGAGAGTGACCCCTGGGCATTCTTAGGTGATCAAGAGCAGTGCTTTTGTTAGTGGTGCCCTAAGTGAAGCAGACTCTGAAAGTGGAAGCTGCGAGAACTGAAGAAACCAGGCTGAGGCATTCACGAGACAGAAGCAGATGAAAGCGCTTCTCCGGTTGACCGCGGTAGCATAAAACAATCCCGTCAAATGCCGGTGAGTCTTGCCAGAGGCCGTGGGGATCCCAGGGCTTTTTGGCGGTTATGTCGAAAGCAAGAGAATGAATCATCAACAAATGAGAGAGAAAGAGAGAATGTATTTTATATTCAAAGTGGAAAGAAAATGCAAATCAAGCTCCTAGATGAAGATAAATGCAAATTGTGCAAACAAAGGAAAAACCAAGACCAGGACATATATCCAGAACATATATTTGCAAACAAAGTGTGTGTGCGCGACTATGGAAAAGGGCAGGAAGCCCAAGTGAATAGAAAAAGTCCTGGCAGGAGAGTAAATCAGGCAACCATCACAAACCGTGTGAATCTAAGAAGTCCTGGCAGGGGAGTATGCCAGACAATCAGAACTGTGTTACTTAATAAGAGTAAAGAACTGTTTTTTTTTCTTTTTTTTTTTTTACAAAGAGGTCCTGAGAAGTGCATCAGGACTAGGAAAGTATTATATGAATCAGATGTCCAAGAGAGATAGAATTGCAAAGCCAAGACAGGGTTTTTACGTCAACATTGTTGTGGGCCAAGAAAGGCATAAGGAACTGCCAAAGGTGAATCGTCAGAGAATCAAGAAGAATCCAGGGAAGGGAGCCCTCCTCTGGAGCAAGGACCCATATCCTTGCAGAACATTTATTTTGAAAGCCAGTTTTTCGTCTTTTTGTGAACACTTTTCCAAACATTCCAAGGTTAAAGACATTTCCCGTTTCACATTAGAGTTTAGTTTTAGTGTGAGGGTCAGAATAGAACTTTTGACACAGGACAGTTTTCATTGTGGACATTCTGACACTGAGAAATCCTTAATTTTTGGTTTAAGTGGGGAAATTCCACTAGAGCAGGGTCAGAGAGTCATTTTCCCAACCTAAGTCTTAAATGAAAACCATGGCAAACAAGTGTCCGAGTTTCAATCCTGCCTCCTCACGCATGATTGCATGTTCACTAACTGATTTGCTCATAATTCACTTCCTCAATTACACATCAACAAACTAAGTCACTTGTTCATTCAATTTCTTGCTCTCACACTCAATGCACTCACTTGCTAACAAACGTGCCTAATCTCCAAATTTCTCACACATCCTTTTTTATTCAATGAGTTTTTTTGAAGTTCTTTTTATAAAGTGCTCCCTGTATATTACTACATACAACAAAACAATCACTTCATAAAAAGATATATGCACATACACCGCTATATTCGAAACCCATCGTTTTTTTCTTTCAGTACATCTTACCTTCTGTTCGTATCATAATGGCAGAGTGGAGGGGACAAACTCAAGATATGATTGTATAAATGAGGAAAACTGGGTGGGAACAAGTGGGAGAGCCGTGCAAGATATAACGAAAGGCTTAACAGCCTTAACTTGTTGTCTTCTTTAGTACAGTTCCGACATTGTAAAGCTCAAGAAATTTAAAGTTCAAGTAACTTCTTAGATTTCAGGTCCAGCTAAACACGGCCTTTTCCAAGCTGGCCATGTAAGATGCTTGAGCCATGTGGAAACTTGGTTCTTAGTCATGAAGTCCAAAAACACAAAACATTCCCCTAACCTAATCTGGTAAGGTAAAACTTTGCAGCAAGAAGGCCACCTTTTTATTGATATGTAAAGATAGCCATCATCACACCTGCCAATTCCTTTCCAGTATGGGGTTAATAAGACCCATGACCCCACACTGAAAACAATGCCACCTTGGGACGATGGCTGTTGTAGTCCAAAACATCTAGAGAGCCAAAGATTGCCAACCTCCTACAAGGGGAACTGCAGTCCGAATATCCTTGATGACAATGATTAAATATGGGTTAGGCCCATTGAATGTTCACAAATATGTATCCAGTTATTCATATAGCACATCTTCACAATATTATAACCAGCTGAACAGATAAGGGGTGTATCAGCTAGGAAACAGACACATAGGACCATGTGCCCCTGCGTGCACACACGCAGCTCCATGAATTGTGTTTGGACTGATGTATTTTCTTCCTAAAACACTGTATGCACTATTATATCTGCCTGATAAGAAGAAGTAAACATGTGCATGAATAACTAGGTTCAAAGAAATAAGGATTACATAAATAATTATAAAAATATTTCCATTTTCCAGTTAAAACATATTTTTAATTACTTATAAAATACTCTCATTGGGAAATCGAATGACATTTTGAATCTTTAAAAAATGATTTTACTGCCAACTTTAAAAATAGGGAGCAAAATACTCCCACTTCCAATTCTTATCTGGAGCCCTGATTATAACTCTATCACACTTTACTTCAACCTGACCATTGCCCCAGCAGGGCCGATTTACTACTCTAGATTCAGCCCTAGCAGTTTTTGGGGCTAATCTGCTAATCAGGAGTAAAGTGTGACAAAGTTATGATGGGGATATTATGGCGCTTGGAAGTAAATGCAGCAAAGTAAGGGTGAAGACATTAAATGCAAGTCGATTCTAGTGCCGGAGGTTGCTTTCTGTGTTGAAGTTAAGACTAGATACCATCCATGTAAGGCATCTTAATTGACTTCCAATGTCTTCATTTATTTTATTGCCTTCATACTGGATATTTTCTAATTTCCCTTCAAATGATAAAGTTTACAAATGCCAACCATTATCAACAACTATGGATCCAACCCAACTAAGCAACAGCCACCAATGTTCATCTGCTTTCAGCTACATGCCCTGGCGGTATTCTTAGAACGAGCGGGAAAGGCCCAACTTTAGAACATGAGACTCACCATCATGAATGTACGTGAAATGGCTGTCCGATTCTTTCCAAGGTGATTCGTGCGCTCCGACCCGAGCGCAAACGCGCACTCTGTATTTGGAATATGTGTCATTCTCGAAACAACAGGTTATGTTACAATCTCTCTTAGTAATATTTTGACACCGCTCGACAGGGATCCATTCTTCTCCGCGAGGGTATTGCCTTGAAAGGAAAAACAAACACTTTATTAAAGGATAGTTCCGGGAATTTTTTTTTATTGTCCCTAGGGGTCGGCCATGTGTTTGTAAGCATAAATCGGTAGATCGTAGAAAACTTTCCTATGGACCTTACCCGACTTTTCGCCCATTAAAGCACTCGAAATCAGCCTCCATTTTGTGATAATCCTATCATTTCCCCACATCTACCTGGCTCACCTGCCTTTTCGGCACTAAATCAAATCCCCCGCCCCTGAAACAGACTTCATCAAAACATTCATATTCCCCGCCTCTCCCCGTGACGTGACTGTGCTGCGTAGGCAAACGCGCCCAGGCGTCTTCTACGCGACTCCACACAGACCCCGGAAATCAACACAGATCAGCTCACAAAACAGCGCGCCACAATTCGGAATATGAAACTGTACTTTGAAATCAAACCGCAAGATTGTAAATGTGGTAAAGTACATTTATTTGACATCAAATGTTTATAGAATATTCAGCGTTTTGCATTTTTATTTGCTCTCGATCCAAATTAGTGCGTCTTGAGGCAAGCAATGTCCGTGTGCAGTACACCGGGTCTTAGAGCATCTCACAATACAGCGTCACAATTCGGAATGTGAAACCGTGGTTTAAAAGCAAACGGCAAGATTGTACATTTGGCAAAGTACATTTATTGGACATCAAATGTTTATAGAATATTCAGCGATTTGCATTTTTATTTGCTCTCGATCCAAATTAGTGCGTCTTGAGGGAAGCAATGTCCGTGTGAAGTACACCGGGTGTTGGTTTACGATAACAATAAGCTCTTCGGTCGCACTGATAATCGCATGGCTGTTCCAACAACGAGGCACTAGGCCACCACAACGGTAGGCATGTTGCATCTAACCGTTAGTACCGCGTAAGGGCATACTTGTACTTGGCGATCGTCCCATAAAATGGTCAGGGTGGTAACGTTGTTCACGCGGAGAAGCAACTGGCGGCTGTAGAAGCCGTCCACCGGTGTCTGGTACTCGTGACACAGACAGTAGTGAACGACGTACCTAAAAACATAAAAAATGAAATTAGTTTCACCATCGGATCCTTATTAAAATTATTCATTTCATAGTTATGACAGCGCTACTGGGTGTACACAAGTGTTTAAAGGCGTGGCGAGGCAGGGAGGGGGTGGGGGGGAGGGGAGTACAAGGTAAGTAGCATAAAATAATAAATAAATAGGGCCAGCTGGTGGCAAGTGCAAGGTAAGTGCAGAACAAGTGCTGGGAAGGGGGGGGCTGTACGATACTGAGACAGTCCCCCAGTGCAGGGGTTTGACAGGGAGGCAGTGCAGGTGGAGAGTGGAAGGGCCCAGGACCGAGGTCGCAGACAGTGGACCAGTTGTAGCAGGGGAGAGGGAGAGAGAAAGCAGAAGCAAAGTCGAAGGTTTTGAGGTGCTTCCGTAAACGGAGATGGTTCTCAAGAAAGGGTAGAAAACAATATGCCACATAGAACGAACAAGTACAACTGAACCCGTCTATAAAGCCACTGTATAGTAATTAAATTGCGGTATAAACTCATCAAAAGTTACTTACATTATATTTGCATTTTCCATTTTCTCTCTGTGTAGGGCAGAACCGAAAAACCACTCCTTCTATGCCGAGGTTACTTATTCTAATGAACGTGGCTCATCGTTTCGTTTCTGAAATTTTATTCATTATCTTTTCTTAGTCTTTCGGGATGGTCCCGGCCTGTCAAGGTCAAATCACAATAGAACCTTATACTGGGTCGTGGGCCGTTCCGCCACCCGAGCAAAACATCAAAGCAGCTGACCTTCACTGTGAGCGAGCAGACATTTCTAGTTTGCTAGCTACAGTTAGTGTAAGGGCATCTTGTCTGCGTGCCTTTTTTTTTTTTTTACTGTCCCTATGGGTCGGCAATGTGTTTGTAATACGGAAACATTCTATAATTTTTGTAAAAATGATTTATATTACTGTTTGGTTAATTTAATGCGCAAATCAACAAGGTTCGAGAGACACATTGCATGTACACTGAGCAATGACTTTTATTTACACCTAATACATAGCTACACATATGCAATGGGCCTGCAACATGAGGAGACTTGAGAGCAAAGTCACAGGTGACACACGGGTGGTTCGCACTACTGCACGGTGAAGGGAGGGGCGAGGGTGGAGAGACACATTGCATGTACACTGAGCAATGACTTTTATTTACACCTAATACATAGCTACACGTATGCAATGGGCCTGCAACATGAGGAGACTTGAGAGCAAAGTCACAGGTGACACACGGGTGGTTCGCACTACTGCACGGTGAAGGGAGGGGCGAGGGTGGAGAGACACATTGCATGTACACTGAGCAATGACTTTTATTTACACCTAATACATAGCTACACGTATGCAATGGGCCTGCAACATGAGGAGACTTGAGAGCAAAGTCACAGGTGACACACGGGTGGTTCGCACTACTGCACGGTGAAGGGAGGGGCGAGGGTGGAGAGACACATTGCATGTACACTGAGCAATGACTTTTATTTACACCTAATACATAGCTACACGTATGCAATGGGCCTGCAACATGAGGAGACTTGAGAGCAAAGTCACAGGTGACACACGGGTGGTTCGCACTACTGCACGGTGAAGGGAGGGGCGAGGGTGGAGAGACACATTGCATGTACACTGAGCAATGACTTTTATTTACACCTAATACATAGCTACACGTATGCAATGGGCCTGCAACATGAGGAGACTTGAGAGCAAAGTCACAGGTGACACACGGGTGGTTCGCACTACTGCACGGTGAAGGGAGGGGCGAGGGTGGAGAGACACATTGCATGTACACTGAGCAATGACTTTTATTTACACCTAATACATAGCTACACGTATGCAATGGGCCTGCAACATGAGGAGACTTGAGAGCAAAGTCACAGGTGACACACGGGTGGTTCGCACTACTGCACGGTGAAGGGAGGGGCGAGGGTGGAGAGACACATTGCATGTACACTGAGCAATGACTTTTATTTACACCTAATACATAGCTACACGTATGCAATGGGCCTGCAACATGAGGAGACTTGAGAGCAAAGTCACAGGTGACACACGGGTGGTTCGCACTACTGCACGGTGAAGGGAGGGGCGAGGGTGGAGAGACACATTGCATGTACACTGAGCAATGACTTTTATTTACACCTAATACATAGCTACACGTATGCAATGGGCCTGCAACATGAGGAGACTTGAGAGCAAAGTCACAGGTGACACACGGGTGGTTCGCACTACTGCACGGTGAAGGGAGGGGCGAGGGTGGAGAGACACATTGCATGTACACTGAGCAATGACTTTTATTTACACCTAATACATAGCTACACGTATGCAATGGGCCTGCAACATGAGGAGACTCGAGAGAACAGACAATCAAATTACAATCATTTAAACCGTGATGTGTATTTCTCAATGAGCTCTGCTTTAGGTGGACATGGAACAGAGGCAATGTTGGGTGGCAATGCAGTTGTCCCCTGCATAGGTTCGTTCAACACTCCATGTATGTGCCTATCGAGGACATCTACGATAAGTCTCTCAATAAACTCATATTGCATATCCTCAAACACTGGTTTGATCACCCATTGTTTACTTCTTTTAGTGAAGGCCTTATTGTAGCGAAGCTTCCCTAAAGTTCCGGTCGTCCTACTTTGTTGACGGCCAACATTGTGGTTATGTGCCAAGACCGCTAGAAGAGTCCGATTGATCATGCCTTCCATGCCAAAATGCAACCTTTTGGGCCTGTACTTTAGGCACATATTGTGGAACACCTCCAAATCTCCTGTGTGGCAGAATTCCGTGAGTCCCCTCAAATCTCTTGTTATAGCTTTATCAAATACAATCTTTTCAATGGCCTTGTGAGTGGGTGATGAAGGAATCAACCACTTCTTCTTCCGTGCCTCCTCTGTGGACAAATGGCCATGTTCACATTTGTGGAAATGTTCATTGGTCGACCATCGATGTACGTTGCTGCAGTGCAACATTACTGACCGCCATTTTTCCAGTAGAATTTCCAACGACCCTTCGCATGTTTTTGAGCTCCACCAAAGATGGTTGCTGATTGACTTGGACCACTGCGAAATACCTTGCGTATTTTTTTTTTTTCCTGCAGCCGACAATTTCTTATTGATTGTTTTTGCAAGATGCCATACGTCAAATTGGTGATTTATATTTTTGTACTCTTCTCTCATTGTCTTGGCAATTGAAACGTGTCTGTCCGTGGCTATCAGGTCGATCACCATTCCCCGCGATTGTAGTTCTTGCAATGATGCTACAAAGCCAACTTTCTCCATGGCCACTGAGGATGTACTTTGTGACACCTGCACGACCACCGAACTCACAATTTTCTTACTTTCCATGTCCTGAAAGTGGTAGGTGCAGTACTTGGCTGAAAATCCTGGGCTGTCGCACTGTCCATCACCGGCTAGCCTGAAGCGTTTGCCCGCGAATGTACTTTCCATTGACATTTTTTCCATTCTCCATGCTTCGCTGATGGCTGGAAATAGATAATCGGTTTGGTATTTGTAGAACTGAGTTTTCGCAATGAAATGGATTCCCACAAACTGAAAGAAATACTGTAACTTTTTAAAACTTGAACCACTAAAAAGTGCGGCCGCTGCACAAAGTAGATTGCCTGCTGGCAGTTGCCCCAGCATGGGTTGTGCAGACCATGAGAACGGATGATATTGTGTACAGGTGGCATGTATTTTAAGGTTAGTGCCTCGAATTGCACGAGTCACATTAATCAATGGCTCCCCACATACTTCTCCACCAACCCAATGCCCACATTTCATCATCATAATAATATCCATCAAACAGCTATCGAATACAATGAATTTGGCCTCCTTCCTTATACTGTCACTCTGCATCCCAGCTGGTTCGGCCTGTAACGTTGAGGACATGTCACTCACATGAAAGGTACAATCTCTGATATCGTCTTCCGCTATGCTGAGTGATATTGATGGTGTTTCATTGTCGTCCATTTCACTCTCTTCTGCAACAACTGTTCCTTGGCCGGAAATGGGAGAAAAAAACAATGTTTTCAACTTTCTCGCCCTCTTATTTTTTGCGGGTGTGGATTCTGTGAATTGATCTCCGACTGCATCCAAACTACCAGGAGGACATTCACTATCAATGGCTGGTGGTGGTATAGCTCCGTTGTCAATCAATTCATATTCTTCCCATTGGCACGATGCATCTCCAGTCTGAAGTCCCTGCCAAAAGGTTTGACAAGCAACATCTCTCGTTCGCTTCACTGTCTGTGTAGATCGAGTTCTTACACCCACTCGCAACTAGAGGACAGAATAGAAAAGGGATGTTCAGTTTAAACACAACTTACAGTATTGAACTATTGACAGTGAAAGACAACATAATATAGTGAACAGGACACTAACCTTCTTTTGCTTTCTTTTCTTTGAAACTTTCTTGCCTCGAACTTCAACATCTGGACGCTGTTGCTCCGACTCGTGTGTGCAGGTCTCCACTTCCTCTCGCGCTGCAACGACTATATTTTCATGATAAGCACATCCATCACTCACTGATGCTCCATCGACTCCCTGAAACATAGAACTTTCATTAGTATGTATAATAATATTGAAAACACAAAATGTACTTGGGGACCAATACCCATACGTACATCTCAATAGCAAAACACCAATGAACGCATTGTGTAGAACATTCAAACGACAATAGTTCACGCATTGTTGATCTAGTTAGATGGAACTGTCAAGATCCATACCTCGGGCTCCGCATAGACTTCCATTGATGATATTATTGAAGATGACGCTTCAGCAACTCCCTGAAACACAGTAATTGCATTAGTATGGTTTTCTATTTTGTTAAAAAGAACATAAACTTTGTGCAGGCGTCAACGGCTCATCTAAATAGTCCTGCACAATCTTTGATGAGTTGTCTAAAATAAAGAATGGATATCTAAATATGATTCGATTTGCTCCATCGTTGGAAGTGTCACCACCCAGAGATCTGCATCAACTACTAGGGGTGATGTTCTTGTAGAAGAAGCTCCGTCAGCTCCCTGAAACATAGTACTTGCGTTAATAAAGAAGGAAGTATAGCGGATGTAATCACGTCATATGATCTCGCTTGATCGAACTGTCAGTATCCATACCTCGAAATGCATAAGAACATCAAGGGACGCTGTAACTGCGGTGCACACTTCTGCAAGCTGTTGCGCCGACCCGTAACTGCATGCTCCCCCTTCTTCTTGGACTAATGCTCCATCGACTCCCTGAAACATAGGACTTTCATTAGTAATGAACACAATATTGAAAAAAGAAGACACATAGGAGGGCGACGACAGAAGGACATGGCTAAAAACGAAAGAAACATTGTGTGTAACAATCACGCTACAAGAATGCAAGATCTGATGATCTCCATCGATGGAACTGTCCGGAAACGTACCTCGAGCATCTGAGTGACATCTACGGTTGTCGTCAATGCGTTGGACTCCTCAGCATCTCCCTGAAAGGCAGTACTTGCATTATTTTGGATAACAATAATTATAACTGAAAACAAAGACTAGAGGACGAGTACTGTGGTGTACCATTAGGTAAAATAATTACACGATAAATTAAAACTATTGATTTACATGCCTAAAACAAGTCAGTGGCAGAATAGCTAAGTAAGATTACCCGATAGGCGCTTGAAGTGGCTGATGACTGCAATAACGACACGGATGGAGAATCTTCCGCCTTCATATTGAGTGGAGACATAAATGGGGAAATTATGGTTAGCTAATGCTACTCACACTACCGCAAGGCCGAGAGCTAAATCCGTAAACTTGACTCACCAGTGGAGGGATGTGGACGAATAGAGTGGGGATAGCGGTTGAGAGCAATTTTCGCCTCGCTCGCGGTGTTTTCTTCTTTATTAGCAATGATGTGGAGTACATGTCTGGGCTAAAGTGCCTGCTGCAGATGCGGTATCGATCACCCCTCTTGTCTGCAAAGACTTCTAGGACTCTACTTTCTAGCTCAGACGGTGGATATCCGCAATATCGGACCCATTCTCTTATCTGATCTATTGTCTTAGGGAAAACATGCATTATAGTACCTTCAGATTTATTATGGGTCTTCGAAGGGCAACCGCCAATGGAACAGGCAGGCATTGTGGAAAGTTCTGAAAAGTAAAGATCAACAATTCTCTATGAATACCAATGTGTTAAAAAATTAAATGACACATGATAAGTATTTCAATAACTTTAAAAAAATAGAAAAATATAATTTGACTAAACTCAGAACATGTGACTAGTTCCTTGCATGTACTGTCGTGAACGAAAAGAAAACATGGATGCAATTTGATGACTACTAGCAAATAGATATAAATTAAAAAATTGGACGCAAAATGATTATGGTACATGGCCTTACCTTGACGAACAAACAGTTAGATGCAGGGATCAGAGTAGTTTCTTGTCGTAGAACAGGGAGCAGTTCACAGGTTGCACACTGACGAGTTTGCTCAAAGTGGTCACGGAAGTTCACAGAGACGAAGAGCAGATAACCAGCACCTTCACGGGTTGACTAGCAAAGCGCAAAGAAGTTCTCATTAGAAATATGAAGTGGGTTATAAAGAATTCGAAACAGGGGTGTGTTTTTGAATGAATGACGTGTATTGCAGGGGGGCGTCCAGCGCGAGGGGGGATGCTTGGCAGGAGACACGGGGTCTGGAGGTAGACATGGGAACAACAGCCCATGCTCTATAGACCACTTTGAAGTGTACATGGTCTTTGGCACCTCTTGGCCTTTATCGCTCCCTGACAGCTCCACTTGCCAGCGCAAGTACCCTGGTGCGAACTGCCTTTGATAGGGCGGGGGGTGGATTGGGGCGGTGGTCGTGCAGACAAGACACAGGAAGACTCGTGAATGCAGACACACTTATGTGGATTGCAGGGGGGCGTCCAGCGCGAGGGGGGATGCTTGGCAGGAGACACGGGGTCTGGAGGTAGACATGGGAACAACAGCCCATGCTCTATAGACCACTTTGAAGTGTACATGGTCTTTGGCACCTCTTGGTCTTTATCGCTCCCTGACAGCTCCACTTGCCGGCAGCACAAGTACCCCGGTGCGAACTGCCTTTGATAGGGCGGGGGGTGGATTGGGGCGGTGGTCGTGCAGACAAGACACAGGAAGACTCGTGAATGCAGACACACTTATGTGGATTGCAGGGGGGCGTCCAGCGCGAGGGGGGATGCTTGGCAGGAGACACGGGGTCTGGAGGTAGACATGGGAACAACAGCCCATGCTCTATAGACCACTTTGAAGTGTACATGGTCTTTGGCACCTCTTGGTCTTTATCGCTCCCTGACAGCTCCACTTGCCGGCAGCACAAGTACCCCGGTGCGAACAGCCTTTGATAGGGCGGGGGGGTGGATTGGGGCGGTGGTCGTGCAGACAACACCCGTTTGCCGCAGGGCCTCACCAAGGAGAGGCCATCTAACTGAATGTAAGAGGATGGCTGCAGGATCTACTACATGGAAGGCAGGGGGGTGAGTTTATAAATACCTCACCCTCCCAGGAGAATATATGGGGGTCATCTCTGTACCCGGTGCCCAAAAAGAGGATTTATTATGATCAACCATATTTATTATTTACCTATAACCATGTTTTGTATCAATAAAATCGAACGGCTTTTTATTGCCAACGCTTCATGCCAACCCACAAAATAATATATGTATGACTGCTGCATATATGGGTTCAACGGTTATGTGGATTGAAGGTGGGCGGCCAGCGTGAGGGAGGATGCTGGCCGGAGACATGTGGTGTGACAAGGCAATGGAAGGCCATTCAACAGAGACACACTAGATTCATTTAAAAAATCAAAACAACCATTGTTAAAATATATGTTGGGCTTTATTTTAGATTTTAATTAAAATAAACATAAATAATAAAAATTACACATTGTAAATTTGAGGTTGCAAGACATCGAGGGAAAACCCGCGGTATTGTCCACTGTCACTGGGGAAATGTTGTCTAATGGCAAGTACCGCACAGGCAGGTATTACTCTCCGAACGCGGTATCCGAGCCTCCCGTGAAGCCACCAAGTGAAGCAACGATAGGCCACCAGCCTGTACCACCTGTGAAAAAGAAAGATGCAAACTGTATTAAACTGACAAAACTTTCTTATCAATGTCGATTCAGGTAAAACATGTCATTTTGCTTAGAAAAAAAATATATCTAGAAAATGCACAATATGGAACCAATTTACATGCGTTCGAATGATATGTAGATGTACTTTTATATGTGGGAGACGACCATGAAATAGTAGTGGCATCACTGACATCACAACCAGAGTATACTTACTCGTTACTCGGATTACGCGGACGAACAGTGCCGCGAAGTTCGTGCATAAGCACCATCATCATCCTCAACACGGTCCGTGAGAGGCAGGCTTCCCTGAACTCTGGCAGCTCGGTGATGCATTGCGGACTTTGCTCGCCTTCCTGCAGACTTTGCTCGCTTTCCGAAATGTAGGCCAAGCACCCGGAATTTTCACGGCAGCAGCAGTTCTCCTCCTCAGTGGGCATTAGCTCGCACCGATTGCACGTGCACCAGGTGGAGACGCCGTCCATGCGACATGGTCCAGGCTCTTCATCCGTTGACAGGTCCTCCCAACTGCCGTCCGAATCCCCATCGTTTCCGCGTGCTTCCCTTTCCAGTAGTTCCTCCTCGGTGTACTCGGGCTCGTACATGTAGGGCATTATTGTAGCCATTGTGTGGTAAACAGAGTAAAATAATTTACAGAGATGGTACAGGTGTTCACACGGGCTACAAGCGACGAAGGTAGCTGACCAGAGCACTGAAACGAGTCACAGAATACTCAAAGTAACACAGAGAGAGGAATGGAATCGAAAATCTGCTGCTGTGTGTTGTGAAACGGTCTGTTTATACTTATTGGGGAAAGAGGCGTCCTGCCATTTCCATGGCGACACGTCAATAGCTGAGGCGCAGCGATTGTTGACACGAGACGTGCTTGAAATGGGCAGTACGCGTCTGCTGATGTCAGGCTCAGGGGAGGGGGATTTGATTTAGTGCCGCAAAGGCAGGTGAGCCAGGTCGATGGGGCGAAATGATAGGATTATCACAAAATGGAGGCTGATTTCGAGTGCGATAATGGGCGAAAAGTCGGGTAAGGTCCATAGGAAAGTTTTCTACGATCTACCGATTTATGCTTACAAACACATGGCCGACCCCTAGGGACAATAAAAAAAAATTCCCGGAACTATCCTTTAATGGAAAGTTAGACAGCTTCTTTTTTTTCAGGTTTGCATTTATATTTTTTACTAACTGGTCTAGGCTAGATAGGCTTGGTTACTCATTGTGTGGACCTCCAGATGTTTTGTACTACAACTCCCACAATCCTTGGGCATGTCATCCGTAACTATGAGAGAGAGCAATGAAACGTGAGGACAGGCAAGTACTCTTGCATATAGTTGTGATAAATCGGTTATCCCCAATATCGGTCATTGAGAAGACACTTTAAGACCAGGCAATACCTAGAAGACGTAATTTCTGAAGAAGTAATGCTTCTACGTGTGGAAGATGTACAGCACTGCCAAAGGTAAAGTACCACCGAGTAAAGAAGGACATCACGCTTCTTGACTGCAAAACCTCACTCATGCCATGAGGACATGAGCAGCGCCATTTTGTTTCCACCAATGGTATATTCTTATCATGATCAGTATTTAGAGAGTGTCAGAAAATGCACTGGTAGTTTTACCACCAGCAGTAATCGCTACCAGCAGTATGCATCACTGGCAGAAAACCCAGGCCACCTGAGGTGAAATAGAAGGACGATTATTTGTATTTTCTTATTTAAAAGTGTGCGTGATCTACAAAAATAAAGCTTATACACTATAATATCACAAGTATTGTAAGAAAATGATCAAGAAGACAATTCAAGACAATAGTGAATGCAATAAGGTCTTGTAATAATGAATGGATGTAATAGAACAACAATACCTATGTCATTGCCACTAATCAGAGAAGTAATAATGGCGCAGCAGATTTTTACCACAGACGGTATCTCTCAGGAATGAGGCTTTAGCCTAACATATCCTCAAAGTGAAGAAGGAATGACGTGTTTCTGAATCTATAGCTAGAACGACTGGGAATATTTGAAGTCACACGTGCACCCATTGTGGAAATTACACCAGTATTGTAAGTGGTTTCTATTTAATGCAGATGCTGTGATATGGATTTTTGGGTCGCTGTTCAAGTACTACAGGGAAACATCCAGCTGATCCTAGTTGGAACTGGTTATTATTAATTAGCACCACAGAGCGGGGGGGCAGGGGGTTCATGGGGCCTCCCAGCTAATCAAGGAGCTTAGACTGCGGTCTTTACCTCATTGGAAATCGTGCATTTGAACCCCCTGAGCAATGGGAGGCTGGCATCTTACCTGCCGGGCACCAGGTAGGTGAGCAAGGAAATGGATAGTCTGGGTTGGGGAGAAGGTGTCACAAGAGTACTTCCCTGCAGGCACAGCTCTTCCATAATGGTCGATGACCCGCCCATGCCATCGCCCATCATGGAGGAGTCGATCCAGCACACTGGAAACACTGAATGCTCCCTCAACTATTTCTTGCAGCAGAGGGAGTTCTTCTTAGCTGGCGTTAACGAATTCCCTTTGACAGTTGTAGTGATACACGAAATTGCAACCTTGCCAATCAGGGCTTTAGATGACAGCATTAGCCGCTGAAAGCCAATAGTGTATTCAAAGTATGTGCTAAAAATGCTGACAGTAGTCTGTTGTAGCACTTCCATTATGCAGTAGTGAGCTACAAGGAATATGCAGGCCTAGTATGAAATAGGTCACATTATGCATTGTTGATAGACAGGCAGGGAGAGGGCCCCTAGCTCTGTAGCTAATAGGTATTTTTGGAGTGTTTGGAACATCATGGCACCTATATAGCGCCTAGATAGCCAGTCTTAAGCGCTATAAACACTAAGCTATGAGTGCATGCCTTTTAGAGCTTGCAGATGGGGTTAATACATCCCTGCTTCCATCTGAATATTCTGCCTTTCTAACTGTAGCCCTGCTTGGCTTCGTAAACAAATCCTGTTCCCCTGTGAAGGCCTAGTACGGCCTTGCCCACACGCTGATAAGGACATTCCAGTGTTCGCGGAGAGGGCTCCAAGGGAGGGGTAGGAGCGAGCAGGGAGCATCTCAGAGAGAGTTGGGTTTTTCCATGAGCAAGCCCATATTTTGCACAGGGAAAGTTCTGGAACTATGCGTCATGGTGACTGACAGCACGAGATTATAAAATATCCATGCACACATGACTCGGTGGGAGATCGTCCTGTGGACTTGATTCATGCACGGTCAAGTGCCCGGAATTGGCTTTGACGGTGTCCTTCAGTACTGTTTTTCTCTGAGCGGGGCGTGTACAGCTAGCTTATGAAAAGCCAAGGTCTCCCAGTGCTGATTAAAGGGACGTAAGACTGTGTTTCTCTATGTTTCTCTATATTTCTCTATGTTTCTCTATGTTTATCTAAGTTCCATGTTTCACTATATTTTGCATTGCTCTAAGTTTTATGCTTTGTAATATTCTCTAACTTGAATCCCAAATGTATATGAAATTCACTGCTTAGAATAAATATGCTAAAACTTTGAGGGTGTCATTTGTCACTAGCATGAGATCACTGCTCAGCACAATAGAACCTGTATTTTGGGCTGAATTGGGTATTTTTGCTCTCAAAGGGCTGGCCCTGAGGAAGATTTTGCCCATATCAAGACATTTGGTGGCAGCTTTGTGGGATTTGTGAAGAGCAGTGCCATGCTGTGACATGACAAATTGTGTGAGAGAACACAGTGTAGAGTGGGGAGCAGGCTGTCGCATTTCCTTGGTGGTCTCACTGCAGCTCTGAGACTTCAAAAGGCAGCAATGTTGTGTCGGCTTGCCGTGGTCGATAGCTTGTGTGGTTAAGACTCCCTTCAGTAAATCAGTCGTGACTGACTTATTGCTTGGGACTGGTGCCAGGGAGTACAAGGCGATAAACAAGCGGGAAATGGCTTTGTTTAAAGCACTCCGATGAATGGTCAAGAAAGATGTATGCTCAATTAGAAAAGAATTTTATCATGCGGTTTCCCCAGTTTAAAGTTGTAATTTGGAATGCATAGTGAGACGGAGTTCTCATCTCTATTCTGTCATGAGGGCAGGGAAAAAATAATTGCAAGGATTTGACATGCAAATTGTGAATAGTGATTTAACCATTGACTCAGCCCCAGTGTGCTAGCGAGTGGGGGCTGTAATGTTCGGAGGCGAAGGTTCGCTTTTTTGATGTATGCTTTTGAAGTGTTGGCATTCCTAAAAAATAATGAGGAAGGGGAATGAGCCATGCTTAGGAGAAAGAGTAACATCTGTGCTGAGAGCCTAAAGAGTTTTTTTTTTTTCTTTTGGCAACTGTAAAATTCCATGTGCTGGTGGTGGCGAATTCTGTTTAAAGGAAACACACTAAAATGGTTATATTGCATTTTAAGCTGTGCCATGCTTATAATGGGTGAGAGACTCACTTAAAAAGGAAAGTGAGTGAATGTTATTTGGATTTTCGATTTTTGTGTATTGATTTGAATTTGCAGAATCAGTTTGCAATGGTTTGGGGGGAAAAACAATTTATATTTTTCTAAATTGCCCCTGGAGTATTTTTGACTGTTCACATGTTATGCCATGGATTTGTGCTGTTGCCTTATAAGTGATGCATGTTTGGAAATAGTGACCTGTTGACTGTGATACATGATGAAAAAATGTTGTTGACACATTAAACAGCCCACAAGCAATATAGAGTGTGGGTTGTTCTTGCAGGAAAAAAAAAAAACGTGCAGGGAGCTGCACTAAACATTGGCATTTTTTATTTTTTAAATGCACTGAAATGAGTGGTTATATTTTGGCAATGGTACAACAGAATGAAACATCTGTGTGTGATAAGATAGCACAAAGATTTAGTGGGTTGTGAGTTCTCTTGAAAGATCGCACATTACTTTGGATTCAGCTCGTGAAGCCACAACTACAAGGTTAAAAGAAAAAAAAACGTATGCTTTTAAATGGGACATTAATCAGTTTAAAACAGGCAAAAAGACACTTTGACATTTTGCAAAATTACATGGAGTAGAATCTGATGACAAGAAAAGGGCCTCTTTTGAAAATTAGAGTCTTGCTGTGTGTGCAGAGCTTGTGCCTTGAAGCTGTCTTGGGCGAGGTGCGCGAAAGGAAGGCAAACAAAAGCAGAATACTGCACTTCTGTTTAGTGAAATGATGCTTTTCTGAGTTACTGAGCAGAAACAGTACAAGAAAGAGTTAATCTGGATGAACTGTCTGAAACGAGTGCTTTCCATTGAAGCCGCCACAGTGTAAGAGTTATAGGCAAAAGAGATAAGCCTGCTGCGTGCTCATGGCGCTGCCAGGTGCACACGAAAGATAAACAATGCCTGCATTCCTGAGGAAGGGGGTGCAAAGACAGAGAGCTGTTCAGAAGTAAAGAATTTGCCCAGTGACACTGTGGTAGGGAACAAAGGCATGCAGGATGGCAGACGGGCACATCACATCTGAACATTTACCTATGCATCTGTGAATGGGCCAAGAAAAGACAGCTGCCCATTCCAACAGACATTACTGTGCAAACCGCATTCCCATGTGATGTGATGTGATGTGATGTGAAGTGAAACGCTATTGCTGTGCAAGCTGTATTCCAGTGCTCCATGTGATGTGAACTGAAGTAAAGCGCTGTGCACTGGAGAAGAAACCTCTAGGCGCTTTGAGAAGAGAAAATACACATCTGGCAAACTGCAAGCTACATTGCCTGGGATGGAGTAACTGACAAAGACATTATGGCATTCCAGATGGAAGCAAAACTGACAAAAGTGCTTAGCCGTTTTGCAAGAGACAACATGCAGAGCGGGGCTTTGAAGGACAACATGAACACTGCACATTAGCCATGATCCAGAAGCCTCATGGCTTAGTGCAAGAATGAATGATTTGTTGAAGCAACAAAAGAAACTGACTTAGACTATTGCACTCAAAGGGGTAGTCCAAGAAAACAGCAAACCCCCTTTGAAAAAAAAGACAAGTGAAAAAAAAAAAAAAAACAGAGGCTTGGAAGACACTGCCTGTATGGAGAAAAATAAACAGCTGCTTGTGCAACTGTAAGCGGTATTGGACTGAAAGACTTTACCTTTGAAAAATGGAGTGATGCCAGCAGGGCAAACTAAATCAAGATCATGAGACACTGGAAGAAAGTTGGCGCCTGGCATTTGTGATCGCTTTGGTGAAAAAAGAAAAGCATTGTGCGACCTGGGTACTTATTATATGGCTTTGTAAAAGCACAGATCAGTCTGAGGTACCATTGACCAACTATGATTGCATTGCACAAATGAGTTTGTGATTAGGCAGTTACACCCCGTATGGTTGAGTGTAAATAAGCCCCCAGAAACATGCAGAAGGGTGATAAATAATTGCATTAGCAATGACAAAGTGTGTAGTTACCTGATGAGACTTTTGAAGATGGGGGTGGTATTATGGGAAGGGGTGGATAACGCTGATATTGAAGTTTTGATGACATCCTAACATTTCTGTTTGTATTTTGCCTAGGCAAATAACCAAGAAATAGATTGGGGGGTAGACGTGTGCAAATGCCGGGTGACACTGATCAAGGAAACAGACGCATTCTCAGAGAAAGCGAGCCACTGCGACATGCAAGTCATCTTTAAACGTGCCCTGCACCGCACTCAATGCTGCAACCTGCGAAAGGTGTCCAACAGAGTAATAACTCTTGCTGAACTGGCACGGTGCAGACTTGGCTAATTATCAAATATTTGATGCTACACATTCAAATGATTCAGTTGCTGGAAATAACTTAATTGACATGGCTTGCCCTTTCTTGTTTAAAGGACTATGGACAATGAGTTGTGGACTGTAACATCATGCACCACAAACAGCTGTGTGACACAGCAATTGAATGCTAACACATTGAAAAATGATTTCTAAATGCACTGTTGAGATGAATCTGAAAAAACGAAATGGTTTTACTCTTCCAACTGAATTGCTTTAACCAGAGATGTTTTGTTTTTTGGAAAAAAAAAAAAAAACTTCTACGTTACACGTAGGCAGGAGAATGATTTATGAATTGTTGGGGCAGCAGGATTATGCAAGCAGGAGCGTAATTTATTTTGAGATAAGATGAATGCGCACATCAAAGTCACCTGTGTGTAGGTTAAGATTCTTAATTTGAAGTAATGCTGCTAAGTGTGTGAGCTATAATTTGAAATGGTAATCTTTGAAACACTGTATACTTTTACAGCCAGTTTAAGGCAGGTAAATGAAACCATGACTGACTTGATGTTTGATTTTATGACACAGAGTGTGACACGGTTTTTGTTAAACCAACCAGTTTCATGTTTTGTGGGGACAGCTGTCTCCAGCACACTAATGCAAAGAGTCACCTTTTGATTGTAGACATTTGGAATAATTCTTTGGAAAAGCGCTACAAATGAGTATCCACATGAAATTGCTAGCGTACTGGCCTGGCACATTGTCGGGCATCTTTTGTCACTGAATGGATACGATTTGTTTAATTTGTCTAATGTGATGTTTTTTTTCTGACCAAGAACTGCAGCGAATGTTCTCGCCAAGATTTTATGGACTATAACTTGACTAAATGAATTTGTTTAATGTGATGAAACAGCCACTGCCGGATAGTAGTATGGTGTTTGTGGCTAAAGTTAATATTGTATATGGTAGATATCCCACTTGAAGAAGGGCATTCTCCAAGTCACAATAGGTAGACACTGTGAACATGTTAGATTTTCCAGTAGTAAGGCAACATGTAAATTGTAGGCTGGTAATGCACACCTCCATAATTACAGTGATACACTTAGACATAGATTTACCATGAGGCAATGTTTCCTTAGTACTACCAAGCTGCTACAAATGGAGTCCATTTCTATGGCCCATCACTAGAGTGCGCGTAGCTAGGGAGCTAGATTCATTAATTGCAGGTGCTTTATATGCTTGTGACATAGAAACTGTGCACAATAAGCTAGCCACTATGGGTTCTGATGCCAGCTCTGCTATAGAACTTCTGGCCTAGTGGGGCCCATTGATATGCCCAACACTGCTACAAGTATTGACAGCCAACTGAAGATGACAGAATTTTAGATATGAAGACATTTTTTCTGCCATAGGGCAGGTCAACAAGACTGCTAAATACACACAATGCATTGTATGGCAAACATTGTTAAATCAGCAGGTGTTGGCTTTTTACTGGGTGGGGGCGACCATCCTCCACACACTGGCACGCAGAGCTACAGTTACCAGCATACATATGGATTGAATTGCTTGCTTTTGATTGCATGAATAACCCATGCCATGCCTTGATGTAAATTAGTAGAATTGTTTTTATTTAGATAACCTGGTGCCCATGGGTTCACCTTGTTCACGAAATTAGGTGGTTTCTGGTTGGGTTCCACATACATGGGGGAAGTGTCTAGTCACACAGCCCATAGTCACGTTTGAATGCCCTGGGATCAGGGGGAGGGTAGGCCCTTAGAGTGAAAGGCTGCTAGGTTTAGAGTTAGTAACCATACATAAATGCAATAGTGCATTGTAGATTAGACTACACTGGATTGCCTTGACATTTTAACTGCATGCTGCTTTTTAACTGACAATCAGTTATACAAAATTGATTTAGGTATTTTTGTGTAGGCCAGGTTTTGGCTAGAGTAAATGTCCATGTTCACTTGGTGTAGGTATTTTTTTGTGTAGGCCAGGTTTTGGCAAGGGTATATGTCACTGTTCACTTTGTGTACATTTTTGTTTAGGTAGTGTTTTACCTTGCATGCCACGCTAACTAACCGCTAGAAGATAGTTTGCTTAAACCTTTTGCAAAGCCCCAAGGTCTTTATCACTGCACTAAATACTATATTGATAGGTATTAGTCAGCATTTGTCGCACAAACGTTGAATAGGGGTGGAATGTAGTGATACACGAAATTGCAACCTTGCCAATCAGGGCTTTAGATGACAGCATTAGCCGCTGAAAGCCAATAGTGTATTCAAAGTATGTGCTAAAAATGCTGACAGTAGTCTGTTGTAGCACTTCCATTATGCAGTAGTGAGCTACAAGGAATATGCAGGCCTAGTATGAAATAGGTCACATTATGCATTGTTGATAGACAGGCAGGGAGAGGGCCCCTAGCTCTGTAGCTAATAGGTATTTTTGGAGTGTTTGGAACATCATGGCACCTATATAGCGCCTAAATAGCCAGTCTTAAGCGCTATAAACACTAAGCTATGAGTGCATGCCTTTTAGAGCTTGCAGATGGGGTTAATACATCCCTGCTTCCATCTGAATATTCTGCCTTTCTAACTGTAGCCCTGCTTGGCTTCGTAAACAAATCCTGTTCCCCTGTGAAGGCCTGGTACGGCCTTGCCCACACGCTGATAAGGACATTCCAGTGTTCGCGGAGAGGGCTCCAAGGGAGGGGTAGGAGCGAGCAGGGAGCATCTCAGAGAGAGTTGGGTTTTTCCATGAGCAAGCCCATATTTTGCACAGGGAAAGTTCTGGAACTATGCGTCATGGTGACTGACAGCACGAGATTATAAAATATCCATGCACACATGACTCGGTGGGAGATCGTCCTGTGGACTTGATTCATGCACGGTCAAGTGCCCGGAATTGGCTCTGACGGTGTCCTTCAGTACTGTTTTTCTCTGAGCGGGGCGTGTACAGCTAGCTTATGAAAAGCCAAGGTCTCCCAGTGCTGATTAAAGGGACGTAAGACTGTGTTTCTCTATGTTTCTCTATATTTCTCTATGTTTCTCTATGTTTATCTAAGTTCCATGTTTCACTATATTTTGCATTGCTCTAAGTTTTATGCTTTGTAATATTCTCTAACTTGAATCCCAAATGTATATGAAATTCACTGCTTAGAATAAATATGCTAAAACTTTGAGGGTGTCATTTGTCACTAGCATGAGATCACTGCTCAGCACAATAGAACCTGTATTTTGGGCTGAATTGGGTATTTTTGCTCTCAAAGGGCTGGCCCTGAGGAAGATTTTGCCTATATCAAGACATTAGTTCATACACCAGCTTGCATGTCAAAGGGACCATGCAAGGCTGGGGCTTTTTGCTTTCCCAGCCTTGCTTGGCCCATTGGGGATGCTGGCCGGGGCTCTGCCAATCTGAATGTGTGAGGGGGCACTCCTGAGCCTCCCTGTACATCCAAACAGATCAATGGAGCACTCCGGCTCCTGCATTCTTCGCTTCCTGGATTTTGCTCATGGTGCATGGGACTTTCTGGAAGGCAGTGGCAAAGCGGAGTTTGGACTGGGTCTGTGTGCAGGTAAGATTTGTATATGAATTATAAAATGTGTGTAAAAATGAGTAAGTGTACAATGTATGGGTGCTCATGTGAGTGAATTATGTGTGTAAATAAGCAAGTGAATGTTGTGTGAAATTGTGTGTTTGTGCTGGGCTGGGAGCTGATCTTGGCAGGTGGGGCGCTGAGCCAACAAAAATGTGGTTGATAAAAAAAGCATGATCTGTTATTATGTGGCTAGAATGGTATTGGGGACAGACAGTCTAGCCATTTATTACTGTGGCATGGCATTTTTTACTGGGCATCTACTATAAAGCAAACATAATAAGTGTCTGTATGTTGCTAGACTGGCATTTTGTGGCAGCCAGTCTAGCCATGTCTTACTATTGTGAGGAACCTGAAGGCACCCCCACTTCTTTCCTCGATATATCCTCCTCCCAGGTGGCCAGGGAAAGGCTGTCACTATCGGATCATGACCCTGGGGGTGGATTTGCGAAGGAGGCCTACCTGGGTGGAGGAGACTTGCGGAGTGGAGATGAGGCACCCTTGGGTGAGACAAAGTATCCCACATTTTCCTTTCACCTTGAGTGCAAGGTCCCCCAAGCCTATATAGGCTATAGTCAATCTTTTCCCTACTTTTCCCATAAATAATTCCCCAAAAAACACCATTTACTGGGACAAGGCAGAGACCCACTAGAGAAATACATCCTCTCTTATTGACACACAGACATAAACACATCAATTATGCACTGGGACGAGGAGGAGGCGAGCAAGAGCAATGCAGAACTTCCAAGTCTGCAATGAGTGGCCTAGTCCTTTTCCGACCAATCAACTTGGCGCAAAGCTTAAAAGCAGCAAGAGTGGTAAAAATGGAGTCTGCTGCCGAAGCAGATCTACGGACTGCTGGAGGAGCCCAGCCCTCTCCAGGACGGTGGCATGGCAGAGGGAGTGCTCAAGAGACCAGAATGATGCATGCAGTGTGAAGCAAGACTGAAAGAAGCTGGAGGCCTGCAGCGAACAGTGGAACGGGAACCGGCATGACTGGGCAAAGCTGCAGAGTGAGGCCTGAGCTGCGAGAGAAGCATCAGTGGCAGGAGCGAAGCCACGCAGAGCCACTGTTGAGACAGAGAAAGGTGCCGCACGAGAGAGAGGGAGCTTGTTGTGGCTGAGGACCTCGCTGGAACGCCGTAAGCACCGACCGGTGAGACTGGGGCAGCAGGCTCATGTTACTTATGCAACTTTAATAAATGCTGAACCAAAGGAAAGAAACCTTTTTGAATACTGAACTGAATGAAAGCAAGAAACAAATCTATTTGAATACCGCATTGAATGAAAGCAAGAAAGAAAGCACGTTTCAAAAATGATTCGAATCAAAAGGAAGTACTGTTCAATACTGAGCGGAATGAAAGCCGTTTTGTGGAATCCTACATGGCAAAGGAACTGTGTTATTTGAGAAACCAAGTATTGGCAAGAGCCTTAAGAATAAATATAAAAGTGCAACAAGTGAAAAGTGGCAAAAGAAGCAGATGGTAAAGCATCATGAAGACGTGAAATGAGAATGAACCAAACACCACTGTAGAGTGGCAACGTCTCTACAAGGAAGAAGAGCCAATACACCTGTTGCATGACCTGTAATGGGTGGACCGTGTAGTCTGATAACTGCACCTAGACTGAGGACATCTACCAATAAAAAGGCCACTCAAAATATCTGTAAAGAAGTTTGTTTTTGAATTAAAAGAAACTTGGTATGAATTGAAATTAAGGAACTGGAAAGTAGTACCATAACTGTGTTGTAGAAAAGTCGAAAGACTTGAAAGCTTGGGTAAGGGAACACCTTTTGCATTGTGAACTGAAAAGTTAAACTTTGAATTCATTTGTCTCTTTCTACTTCATGATGCCTTTGCACTATCTGATGGCATTTTATTCTGGGCATATATGATAAAGTAAGCATGATAAGTGTCATTACGTGGCTAGACTGGCCTACATTGTGCAGCCAGCTTGATCATGTTTTCTTATTGTGGCATGACATTTTTGGGATACTCCCGATATATTGGCATAGCCAGCGAGAACATGTTTTCTTGTAGTATCATTACTGACATTATGTGCAAACAGGAGGATGTTCTCTTGTAGAACGGATGGAATATTTTGGTGCAGCCAGCATGGAAATGTATGGGCAATCCAATTGTGAACTGTCTGGCTTTTTATCCGATTTTTCGAAGAAAGTGTTCTGCATAGTGTAACATGTTAACCCATTATTCAAAAAATGCTCTAGGGAGGGAACCCCCTCAAACGCCCTTTGTTGGTTCCGGCTTAATTGCTATGCTCGGTTGCTCAGACGTATTTGTCGGAAATATGTACTACCTTCCAATTTAAAAATGTGCCATCCATCACTGCTTACCTGCTGCCTGGATGAGAGGATGGCTGCATCCTACTTCATAGGAGGCTTGGAATGCAGGAATTACCACCAGATCAATGATGTGTTCTGAGCTCCCTGATTGGCTTGGAGGACAATAAATGCAAATACAAATGTCCCAGTTTTCCATGTCGCTTTAGTTAAAAAGCCAGGATTGGCAGAAGATCTTATGAATGGCATTGAGCCATTAGTCACACTATCAGCCACAACGCTTTTGTGGACTCCGAAGGCCCATACTGGTTCTGGTGACTGGCATTGGTGAGACTCAGGGGGATAGGTGTCACCCTGAGCCAGACGATGGTGAGCACCAAGTAGTATTGGGAAGATCACCTGGTCAGCCTCTCTGGATCCCATCGCAGAGTAGGGGACAATGGCAGAACATTTGGGCAAAATAATGATGGTGACCTTAACCCTCTCAGACTCCCAACGAGCCAGGACACGACAGGCAAAGGAGCCTTGACCCTCCCTTCTGCACTTAAAACCCGCTTAGGAACCTCTCCCAACAAAGTGTCTGAAGAATTTTCTAGGGAAACCGAAAGGTGGTGGAAATCACATTTCACCATGGCGGGTCCTTAAAGAGCCAGTCACTGAAATTTCAACCGAAAAAGCATTTCTATCTCTGTTTGAGAGATAGACATACAAGTGGGTCTGCAGCATTTTACACTGTATATTGCAAGCCAGCTCTAATTCACACACGTGACCTGCACATGCTGAGCATACCACCAATTGCGCTGGCTGGTCTGTCCCTGTTTCAGGTATAGATATGCGCGTGGGACTACACTTCAAAAATACAGGACATGGCCAGAAAAGACCCTATTGTGTAATGCACACACCCTGCACTTACTCCAAACAGGTACACAGTTCTCTGCGTATATTAAAGCACACCACGTGTGTGAATTTGGGATTAAAATGCACAGAAATGTCCTCTCATTTGCTCAAATAAGCAAAGAGGTGAAAAAGGGAATCAGAACATTGAGTATCTTGCTTTGGATTTGAAGCAAACTTTCTTTGGTGCAAACGATGCATTGCACTACCGGGCATCTCCTCACTAGTGCCAAAAGAAGATTCGAGAATCTTGCCTTGAAAAACACTACCGGGGTGTCTTGATTTTCATGTGGAATGTGTCGAGGGTGTGACCACCCGTATTTTGGAAGACAGCTGTGAGTCCCGCACCGCAAGCTGCGTGTACCAACAATTGCGCTGCCAAGAAAAAAAAAAGACATATCGCCGGGTGTAAGTTGCTGGCAAGCAATAAATACATTAGTGAAAAAAGTGAACAAAATCAAAACGCACATCTTAGTGCCAAGGGCGAGTATGCGCGTCCTTTTTGTATAGACTTGATTAAAGCTCAGCAGTTAAGGGGTTAACATGGTCTCAAACATTGGGGAAAGTGCACGATTTTCAAGGGAACATGTTTTAACATTAGTATGGTCTTTCATTTAAACATACAAAACAATCCACAAGAAGATTATAAATTGCTAAATTAAAAACAATAAACGTTTATAAAAAAAACACGAAACGTGTTCCTACGAATGTGCCATGGTTGTAAACATTACTTATGCCAGACTAAAACTGGGGCACCTTGCTGCTGGAGAAAATTGAATTTTTTCAGTGGGAATCAGCTTGCAAAATCTCCGGCCACTGCAGCTCTGCCAAACAGGGCACTTTGCATCCATAGCGTGAGCGTGTCCGGAAGTGCACCGCCCTTCCTCCCATCATGTCACCTGTCATAATTTTTTGGTATTGCGTGGTGCTAAAGCACCACCTATGAGGCAAAGCTTTTGCACTGGAGTCCTTGTAGGAAGGAGATGGGATCTGAGGGGGCAGACACAAATCTTGTAAGTGTTGGTTGGCTATTTACCCACCCATTGATGCCCGTGGCCATGCTGATCCCACACACTTCCTGCCCTTTCCCAAACAAAGCACATCCTCCTGGGATCTCTTTGATCTGAATAAAAATGTCTTGGCCAAGTGTGACTTCAGCCCTTGATTTATAAGCAGTATGCATGCCCTTCATTAAAGTCCTGTTAAAAACAATCATTGGTACAGGCAGCAGTTCTGGTTTGTGTGTGTAGATTTTAGAAAGGGGTTTGCCAGGCACTGATGTTGTATGCAAAGATACGGGCAACATAGTACAGCTGCTACCATGATTGGAAGTTGGTACCATTAGGGCAGTTCCTGACAAATGCCTATTTCATGCCTACACAAAAGCCCAAACTCTTGTTACTAAGGCTTGTTACTAAGGCAATTGTCGCATATGTTTCCATATCTCCGTAAATCTGTCGCAACGAGTATCAGCAATATTTTGACCCTTTCCGCACCCTCAACTGCATTTGCTGATGTTCGGTTTGCAAAGGGAAAAACATAACGTGCCTTTGCAGTCTTCTGCAACACGACCCACCAGGGGATATTATGCGAGTGATTAGCAAAGGGTTTGAAAATGTCCGGAGGCAGCTCATTAGCGACTCGTTCTCCCTGACACAGCAAGCGCATTTCAGCAAAGGTCAAGGTTATATGGGCAGTGGGACACCCTAATTACTGTCTTGGAGGAGATCAGGTAGCCTGGAGTGTGAGATTACATTTTAATATACACACCTTCCTCGACTTGGCTCATGAAAGGTTACTGCTGTAGAAGCGAAAGTGTGAAGGGAAAGGTCAGGGAGGCAGCAGGTTATCTGAGAGCAAGTGGGGGTGTGTGTTTGTTGGTGAACTGAAAGTTGAAACTGAGCTTCTTCATGCTCTATGACAAATCGAGGGAATTTGTCCATTATCCCCATGGGGGAGCACCCCCTGTGAGGCTATGGAGGTGAGCCTGCTCTGAAACCCCCTACTTAGCGTTCGAGAAAGGTGGGACCTCACCGGGAGAGACTCCCCCTTCTGGAACAAAGACTCCCGTTCTTGTGAGGAACTCCCTAAGCTCTTCGCATTAAACGTACTATACGGGACCATCAGAAATAAAGAACAGTATGAAATCCAGAGATTTTCCTGAAGAAAAAGCCACAATATGTCATCCCGAACAAGACAGAGGAGCTGTCTCTTTAAGGAGAAGCCTCCATTTAACTGAGACGAGGGGGCACCCCGAGGAGGGTTGAAGCAGAGAGAAGGAGAGCGTAAGCAGGGGAAGCCCCTTGACAGCTTGAGAGGGGGTCAAGGAGTGAAAAGCTGGAGGCCCAGTATTCACACGCACTGGAGAGCCAAGGAGACAGGAATCCAAGTCCTTGTACTTCGTGGTAGACAGAGCACCCGTCTAATGATGCCGAAACCACACGCTGAACGACCATCAAGGTTACCCACAGCCACACCTGGTCACAGAGAAGGAGAAGACCAAGAGCGTACACCGGAGCCATTAGAGAGAGCGAACCAGAGACAAAGAGGAGAACCCGAGTGAGTGACAGTCCCAGGGACGTTTCCTTACCAACCCAGAGGTAACAGGGAGAATGAGAGAACCAGGAGGCTGATGGGGAATTGTTATACATCCGGAAAAACTTGTCCCAGTGAAATTGACGCAGTCAGGAATAGAAAGGCGATAAACTGTAATTGTAACAATGTGAGAAGGAAAACCACAAATAAACCTATAAGAGAGACCATTAAGCCTTAGATACAAATACACAGGGAAGAGAGGAACATATCTCATAAGGCAAGAAGAATGGAGTGGAGAATATCAGAAAGAGAATCCTAAGAGTGGAAATCGAAAGCCAGTAGATTCTGCAAAGGAGAAATGCTAAGTAAGCCACCTCAGGAGAGGATAACATTAATCACCAAGAACCCCTATCCCAGCTAAGAAAATAAATGCCAGAAGAATCCAAGAGGCATAGCAGTCTGGATCAAAGGATAAGACAGAGGGGAGAAGGGGATCAATTGAACATTTTGTAGAGAGAAGAGAGTAAGCCCAACAATCTACTGATGGAGTTACAAGAACTGGTACAGAATGTAATGAGAGACTATTTACAAATAGCCTATTAAAAAAAATAAAACTGTGGAGTGAAGTAGACATTCTTTGAGAAGAGACAGTCCGGAGAAGGGAGTTGGTTATAATAGTGCTAGGTTTAGGTAGAACTAGTGCTTTAAGACCAGTCTTTTATTTTTTATAGTTGTTTTAATCAAGAAGGAAATCTAGATTTTTTCAATTTACATAAACATAATAAAAAAAGAAAAAGATTCAACATAATATTTCCTTAAAATGCCACATGATACAACACATATTATCATGCATTATTTGATTAAAACATAACATACCGCGCTAATACACTGAGCATGTTTTCTCAAATAGTCTCTATCTATGGCAGTTATTATTTGCTTGCAATTGCTATCTTTCTTAGTAAACCTAGACTATATAAAAATTAAGAATAGCACATCCAACAGATTTCTTAGTTGAATGGTATAATAACTCCCAAAGTTGGTCAACGGTTACATATCGATAGCCCTCAAATAGGGGTTTCAAATGCATAATTTTTTGAGCTATTAACATGGGACATTCGGTGCAAAAGTGTTTCAACGTTTCTGGCGTTGTCTTGCAAAATTGACATTGTAAGTCACTTACTGTTATAAGCTTATGGATATATAAGACTTCCTGCGTAGGCCATGGATTTAGATGAAAGCGCAGATAGTCACGTTGTCGCGAATTGAGAAATAAGATTAAGTAACTTTCAGCCAATCCATATCGATTAATGCAAAAGGAGTTTTGTATAAACTTCCGATATTTGGAACATGCACTCCTTGTTTGGATCCAATCAAAATTCCATATTTGCTTCTTAGCTTTATCTGGGTTCTCCAGTAAGAGTTGTAATGCGATTCCCGTATTATTAATGACCTTCTGCGCTTTCCCTCTCCATGCCACAGCAAAGGAATCCAATGAGTTTAAAAGATAGTCTGAAATGAGACGTAGCAACCCAGTTTTGCCAGAAGCCAAGACGCATTTGCGGTAAAGCAAACACTTCCCATTTTTATATGGCATACAATGATATTAAGCCTAGTTCATGTCTCACTAAACATATGGGTTCTGAGGCTGGTAAAATCAATACGTGTTTCCAAAAACCCCCATTCAAATCGCGACCAGTAATCATATGATTTACCTATTGACGCTTCTGTGCCATACAAGATTACTGGGGTTAGATTTTGCTTGTAATAAACAAGAACGGCTATAATTAAAAACTTGCAGAATGTCGCTTTAATTATACGGGCTTTGGATATAGCTGTGAGTAGTTTTTGTTTCATGCGAAACTCATTCGCACTGTTGCCCAGTTGGTAAGTTACAAGGGTGCCTAGGTATATATAGGATGAAACCACCACCAAATGTGTTTCTTGAAGTGGCCACCTATACATGATAGTGCATTGTTTAAGCTTCCAAACTGCATGACTTTGGTTTTCAATATATTGATATAACATTTTTCTGGGTATAGCAATCAAGGGCGATCAATAAGGCTCGTAGGTCCTTGGGAGTCGCTGAAAATAAAATCACGTCATTAGCATAGAGTAAATATTTAACTTGCACACCATTGATTTTCGGGGAGTCAGTTATCAGCTCCTCAAAATAACATCCTACATCTGAAATAAAGAAATTAAACATGGTAGATGCTAACAGATAACCTTCTTTTAAACCACGGGTCGTGTGAATTGGATCATATAGTAATCCATCACTAGTTAATCTGACTTGAATTGTGGTGTCAGTATGCAAGTCAATCACCCATTTCAAAATAAACCATGGACACCATCTGTCCATCAATTTCTTATAAAGCAGCTCCCAGGGCACAGCATCAAACGCCATACGAAAATCTATGAACGCGATGTTAAGAGACTGCCGGCGCTGCTGAGCTTGCTGTATGATGCTATTAAAGGTGATGATATTGATGGCTGTACCAAGACCCGGAAGGTAGCCCATTTGGAATGGGTCACAAAGCTTTTTTGAGTCCAACCATGAATGAAATTGTCCCAAAATTAGTCGCACAAATATTTTACCCGGGCAGTCTAATAACGCAATGGGCCGATATGAATTGGGTTCGACCCTATTGCCTTTTCTAAAAATGGGGAAGACTATAGACTGCTTCCAGGAAGTAGGGATTGTTCCCACTGCAAATATATGTTTCAAAATGTGATGGAGAATCCCCGCCCATTCTTGCGGCTAGTCCTTTAACATGCCATTGTGTAACCCGTCAGGACCCACCCCCGCGAGCGACTCAGATTGTGAATGCAGTATAAAATATCGGCTATTTCTAAAGGAAAAGAGTGGGCTACGTTTTGCACCATGGCATTCCCATTTAGATCAGCAAAGGGGGAGCGATACAGGTCTTGAAAATAGCTTTGCCATGCCTCATTTGATATGGAGCTAATTTGCACTGCGCCTTGGGTCTTGGAAGTAGCCTCCTTCAAACACACCCAGGCGCCACTTGTGGATTTGCCTATAATTCTATTTAGCATATGCTCGCCAGCCTTTTCAAGCTGGAGGATTCTTCGCCCCTTCAGCGAAGTTGTATGTGCTAAATTTAGCTGTTTCTTTGCTACAGCTCTTTCTATGTTTGAATAATGTTTCAGGTCACGAATGTCCCATCTTAATAGGGCTTTTGTGTGGTGTACTTCTAAGTCAAAGGCACGGCCATGTTTATGTTTGATGCTAGAGTCTGGCACTGTAGTTTGTTTAAATACTTGCATCAATTGCACATTGCAAGCTGAACCATCCGTGTAGGGCGGGTTAAAGGTCTTATAGATTTGGGCACTGTATTGGTTCAGTTTGTATGGAGTCCAGTACAGACGATTACCACCATTATTCACATTATCATGCGCCAAATGCCGAATTATCTGTATGGTCTGCAAGCCGATTGGAATCTTACAACACATATGGAGCATGTTATGTTCACGTAGGCTTGATGATATCACCTTTAGGGACAGAACCTGCTTTAAAACGTTGTTGTTCACATAAATATAATCCAACGTGGCGTGTTGTCCTCTGCTCCATGTAGGCCGGGCCGCGAGGGGCATCACCTGCCACCACACCATTTAACATCACAAAACCTCTTTCCTTCATTATGGAGGACCAAATTCTTAGACCGTGCGCAAGTACTGGGACATAAACGGGAAACAAGTGGATATTCAAATCACCCAAAATTAATGTATCTAGAATCAATAGCAAATATTTAAAGAATTAATCAGCTTCTAAGGCCTGTTTGCTCCAATAGATGTTGGTAATGGCAATAGTTAATGTTCCTCTGGCCAGTTTCACTACTTGAAAGCAGGAAGAGGGAGATGGACATTGCACACTTACCAAACCAGGAGGTTCTCCTAACTGCCAATAGCAACCCACCCGTTGGCCACCCTACAGATTTCCTAGTGGCTAGTGTTGTAATGATTGTGTGGGAGGCCCATACAGGCACCTTCATGATTTCATGTTTCGCCAAGCCACTCTCACAGAAATGAACAATGTGTGCATGACCTCTTGTGTTCCAAGAGATCAAACTGATGTTTTCGGCAGACACATACCGTATGTTTGTGATATTCAGCCATAGTTTAAAGGCAACTGCGTCTTCTCGGATGTCTCGCGCAGGCCAGACTTGTAGATCTTCATTTGAGGTCTCTCGACTTGTTGATCATGTTGCTTCATTTCTTGAGTCAATATAAAGCCCAGATCAAACAAGGCCATCCTCACCTGCCATAGTAAATTAGCTACGAGGCCGGATCGCATATGTACCCTGGCTTCTGATAGATCACCTCGATTGATAAATTCCACAAGATCAATGTCTGTTGTAGCTAGAGTCCTCAACATTGGGATTCCAGCACACATTTTCAATATACTCGCTCTATTAAGAACATATTTTACACAGGGTGAGTCACGACATCTCATAATTAAGCAATGATGTTTTTTTTTGTTTGTCTGCATTTTCGCCACTTGTATAGTTTTTATCATGGGATCCCATAGCTGCATTTGATTGGTGGGATTATGGGAGGGTACATTGACCCCTTGCTGAGGTTTGTCAAAGTTAACCACTTTGATGGGACCCTTTAATAATGAGCTCACATCGGGAAAAGTTAACCTTTGGACATTATTATCAAATAGATTTCTACCTAGATTTTCTGCTATGTATGAGTCAATTGATGACTTTATAATGTCCCTTAATTCCTGCGAAGGGGGCGCCACCAAATTGGTTATCATCATGGGCATCACTGGATTTGGCATGAGATTTTGGGCAACCTGGGTTTGCAATGATGAAATTGTGCTCGAGGTGGTTTGCCAACTGCCATCTTGAGGTATCGAAGTGGTGGGAGGCGCCCACGTATGTATCACTTGAGGATTTGTTGAAACAACGGCAGTCTTCCTTGCTGTGGCTGTCCATGGGGTTGAAGCTACGGTGTTAAAAGGAGGCAGGTGCTGCTTGGAGAGAAACTGCCTTCTGTGTTACTGGTGCATTCTGTTTGATATAAGAGTCAATTGATGCTCTTATTTCCTCTCTAAGATCGGCAATGGTTGACTGACCCGAACTCGCTGCAGTCGATATGACTGGTGCAGGAGGAGGCATTGCCTTATTCACAGCATTAAAGACATTGAAGGAGAACTTCGATGGCATCACCTCCTGGGGACAACAGGGATCATTTTGTGTGCCACAAGGGGGCGCTATGTTCAAAGATAAGGCCACTAGGTCATCCAGGGGTTTATAAACCTTGGTCATCTGAGTGTTATTCTTTGTCATCAAGCTGGTTAGCCTTACACCCGAGTCTTCTTGCAATTTTCCTGATCTGCTAAGAGCCTTAGCAAATTTTCTCGCCTTGCCCTTTGGCTGTTGCCGCTGTTGCCCTTTATGCTCAACTTCGAAGATTTCTTCAAGTCGGCACAGGGAATAGATGGCATGATGGTTTGTCCTTACAGCTCATTGAGGGTTGGCACAAACAGTCCAAAGACACTTGCTTTACTAGCCGTCGCCGATTCCGCAGGTGATCGGTATCAGCAGAAGGTTGTGAGATTCCTCATTTCTCAAGCACTGAACCTCCGGTGCACACGGCACACCCGGAACAGTGGCGCCATAGGGGACTGGTGAGATCTGCGTGGCACTGACCCACCCGAGAGTGTAGCTACTGCGCTTTCAACAATGGGACTGTCACCAGAGTGTGGTATTATTAAATCTCTCGATGGAGCATGCACTTCTGGTCGGTCCTGTGCTGAAATAGTTTGCTATTTTTGTTAGAGTTATTGCGGGCCCCTGCGGCACTCACACATCTCACAAGTTGTTCAAATAACGAAGTTTGCCGATTCATTTTGCCACTGCCAAAAGTACAGTGTTCATGGCACTCAGTGTGTTGTTAAGTGCGGGAGCTTCTGGAAAGGAAAAACGTTTTGACTGATTCTTACGAATAAAGAATTCTGGTTCCGGCACTGCTTCTTGAAATCTAGAAAGTCTTGGCGGGGAGCTATAAATGAAGGCGATTCATCTAAAAAATGAATGTGGGTCTTATCTGGCACCTCTGGCGACGTGGGTTTATTGGGACTCCTCTCATGGTGGGATATGTTATTAGTTGCCGTCTGCTCAATCTGTATAGAATTATTGCTGGGCATGTGATCTTCATGTAATTGGATTAAGTCCCCACAATTTGAACACATATATATAAAATGTCCTGAGAGGGCGGGCTGGATTTATTGGATAAATCCATGAATTCCATGGCCTCCTCATCAATGTCACCCACTACAGTTAACAGTTCATGCGCTGCGCGAAGTCTGTGTTGCGCTGCTACTGAACACCGAACTGGTTCTATGACTTTGCATGGACTTGTGTACGTGGATATATGTGGCACACCGTTGGACTGCAATTCCCCTGCTAAGCACGCAGATTCGAGTGTTGTGTCCGTGACTTCACCCCACAAAGGGATAGGTATGGGATTAACATGGCAGGTCACGTGTGTGTCGCCATTATTGGATTTTCGCAACATTTGTGGCGTGATCTCTGACGCCTTTGCACATAGCTGGGAAACGGAGTGCCCACTCGAGTTCGCTACTCTCGCTGGGGTGATTGCTTGTTTCCCTACCTGGTCTCAAGTCTAATTGGAATTGCTTTGTGGCAGGGGACTCCTTGGAGTAAAAGGTCCGGATATCAGATGTAAGAGATATCGAAAGGGAAGGGCTTAGGGCCCAGACGGGTAGCGCTGGGTGAAGAGCTTTTGATCGATGAATTACAAACTTTAGCCGCAGCCATCTTTAGCTGTTCTATAGATCGTGGCCGCGAAGGAATTACAAGCAGCATACCTGATTTCAGGGTGAATCTTTGAGCCACCATCATAAACTTCTCAACTTACAAAGGGAAAAAAAATAATAATATACAGTTCAATACGAGACTGCAATCTGGTGGTGCTGCCCCTGTCGCACACTCGCCCTCTAGACAGCGAGACAGCACTAAACTTCAGCACTGCACTTCCACCACTGCGCGCGCGCCAATGCGCATGTCTGACGGTGATATGGGATGCTGGGAAGTGGGGCAGGGCCTAAGCCTCTAAGAAGGAAAAATGAAGCCAAAATTACTCTCTGGGCCGTGGAAACAGAATAATAACAACCAAATGGGCTACGCCCCTTGAAAGTCCTCTGCTCCTGCAGTTTCTGCAGTAGTGTTCGTACCGGAGTGGCCAATGAGGACGTAGTTAGCAACTGGTGGCAGAGTTCCAACCTCGTCGCCCAGGTATCCGCTTCAGTAGGCTGGAGCAAGGTTAAAATATTCCACAAGGAACAGGGAGACACAGCGAGACAGCACTACACTTTAGCACTGCACTTCCACCATTGCGTGTGCGCCAATGCGCGTGTCTGATGGTGATATGGGATGCTGGGAAGTGGGGCAGGGCCCAAGCATTGGAGTGGTGTAGCCAATGAGGACGTAGATAGCAACTGGTGGCAGAGTTCCAATCTCGTCGGCCAGGGATCCGCTTCATTAGGCTGGAGCAAGGTAACAATATTCCACAAGGAACTGCGGAATACAAGATAGCCTTGCACTTCCACCACTGCGCGCACGTGCCAATGCGCATGTCTGATGGTGATATGGGATGCTGGGAAGTGGGGTGGGGCTCAAGCCTCGGAGTGGCATAGCCAACGAGGACGTAAATAGCAACAGGTGGCAGAGTTCCAATCTCCTCGCCCAGGGATCCGATTCAGTAGGCTGGAGCAAGGTAACAATATTCCTCAATGAACAGCGAGACACAGCGAAACAGCACTACACTTCAGCACTGCACTTCCACCAAAGACCAGTGCTTTAAGTGGACCGGGGCCACAAAAAGTGGGGCTGAGCCAGGGCGCTGCCGGGGCCACCTGGTCCCACCACACCACAGTGGAACACATTATCCCGTCACGGCTGCAGCCACAACAGGAGATTTGACTGCCATTTTGAAGTCAGGCAAGCTGTGACTAACAGTAGTGCCAGTCAAGCACAGCATCACTCAAACTGGTGCCAGTTTGAGTGACACTGTGGCTGGCTGGCACTTCTGCCAGTCACTCTAACTTCCTCTCTTGACCCCTCATGCAAGGGGTCACAAGAGGAAGTTATGGTCCACTTGTTTCCCCACCCCCTAAAGTCACTGAGGCATCTTTGACCCCTGGCAAACCTGGGGACTCCATGATCTAATCTTCTCTGGAGAGCAGGTTAGATCATGAAGCCCCCAGGTTCAGCGAGGGTCAAAATCATCTCAGGCTCAGTGATCTAATCGCTAGGCAGAGCACAGATCACTGAGCATGAGGCGTCTACTTATCCACGATTAAGGACTTTTTGATTCCCCTTTATTGTCCCTTCTCCTGACCGGACATGCTATTACCAATTATCGGTCAGTCCTTCTGTTTTAAGTCTCAGCATAAAACGCATATGGCACGATGATCCTGCGCGTCACCTCTGCAACCGATTGATTTTGTTTTTTGTAAAGTTGGCTTACAAATTTTTAGCCTTGAAATTTTAGGACTGCCTCTCCCAAAAGTCAGCTGAAATGCTGCGAGCAAACCGAAATATGAAGTTCCATTGGAACCGTGGAGTGGATGCAAATGCCTTCCATAGGTGCTCTTCTTTTTCAGTAGATTACTTTCATACTATCTGGGCTTAATTCAAAAAGCTTTCCCAGGTACTGTGGGCGTGCCGTGGGAGTGACGTCACGACGTGACATGAACGCTGTGACGTCACTCCGCGAACACCACGCACTGAGGGATAGGTAAAGAATGCCTGTTGCTCCGGTGTGACCTTGTTAGAAAGATACTGACTCTAGATTGAGTTTGAGGGTCCCAAAGCTACAGGTGAGAAGCTAAGCCAATCGATGGCTATTGCTAAGAAGACCACACATGGGTCACATGTTTGACTTATATCGGATTTCCTTTTCTTTGTTGTCTTTCTGTGTGTTTACACATCTAGTGCTTTGTTACAACCACCAGAGGGTGGCAAGAGAATACTCAGGTAACCTTTTCAGCTTCACCACTTTTCTAAGTAAGAACACATTGGGACTTTGGGTAAAATGTATCATTACATGTGCTGATTGAATTTCTATATTTGTATTACATCTTTGTAGTTCTATGAGTGGGTATACAAAGAATGCAGATAAAGGCATAATATGATACATCTATATTGTTGTACATGGCATATCAGATTGACACCAATGAGATTTTTTAACTCTCTTTTTTCTTCTTGACTGATGCGTTTGTCCATTCTGGTTACTTTTGTCTGCTAAGCATCATGACAATGTATTACAATATACAACATGGGTTGGATATATCATTTTTACTCTGGCTTCATTATCAGTTTCTAGCCCTGAAGATGGACATTGCTCTGAAATGCATTGGCTTCTGTACTGCATTCTAGATGATGAAATAACTATGGACTGAGTTTATTCATTGTACTATGCAGAGAATATTGTTCAGACATAAAGGAATACATTAATAGAGATGAAACCTCAACACTCGACACGTGACTCCATCACGTGACCTTGGGCGCACACAAAGAGCGGAGGCTACCACCCTTGTGGCGTTAAGCCCGAGAGGAGTAAAGCCTAGGGACTGTTGAGAGCTGGAGGGGCGATATCACTGTATAGTGGTCAAGTAAGGGCGCAGAGTGCGCTGTCATTTATTAGTGGTTCTTTATAATCGACTATTTTGCATAAGATTCTATTTATTGATGTTTTTTGTATGGGATTTCCCGATCTATTTACTTGCACTCATTTTTAGTACGACAGTGGGTAGTGGCATCTAATTGTTTTTAAATATTGTATGGTCAAACAAATGATTGGTTAGGACACCTTTTAAAACATTTTGTAATACTTAATTTTATTTAACCCATATTTATATTTTTGCATAAACTTCTCTAAGAGTGGTGACTCCTTGAGTTTATATAATGGGAGTAACACTCAGAAGTATGGGAAGTATCCCAGAGGAATCCATAGTACAGGGGGGTAGAGTCCCACCACAGGTGGTAATCTCTCTTCCACATTTGTCGCAAACATACCAACCTGTTAAGTTGGGTTCTACCCCATTCACGCGAGAAGTGACTCTGGTAGCCCCCCAGGGAAGTCCTACTTCTCCAGGTAAAGAGGTTCCCACGGACTCTGGGCCAGAGCAAATTAATCAAACGGACTCTATGGTAGAGGTGGTGGGAGTTATAAACCGGACTTTGTTAAACATTGAGTCAAAGATGAACTTTTTGGCTGACGAACCAACGGCAGTGGAGCGAGATTTAGTTTCAGACACTTCCATATTGGGCCCCCTGTTGTCCCATGAACTTTCTAGGAAAGTTCATGGCCCAAGAGACCCTAAATGGAAAGAGCCAGTATCCGCTGTCTTCTCACCTAAGCAATGGGGCTACAAGGAGAAATTGTCACAGTACCAGTTCAGTCACAAGTACGAAAGGGAAATTGGGAGAAGGGGCGAGACTTCCCCATTATTACTCCGGGGCAGTGAAAGTGTTAAATCAGGGGACGATGACTTCCTAGTGAAGAAGCCAGAGATTGAGGTTGAAGATCTAGAGGCTATTGAAACTAAAGAAGTCTCCCGACATGATCAGCTACCTCCGGTAGACGAGCTATCATTCCCGGTTCTCTCTAGAATTATGGACTCCATGGACAGAGGCTACGAAACATTGAATTATGAAATTCGGGAGTTAAGACAATCAATGAAGGATGTACTGAGTAAAGTGCATTTTTTGGAAGGCTACATAATGGCAGTCTCGGTTTTAAATACTGTAAACCCAAATAAGATGGACATTGAGGGGGTTGGGGTGGTACAAGGAAATAGTGCTGAATCTAAAAATTTGGGAATGCAGGGGAAGAAGGCTGAGCAAAAGGGAGACTGTGTTCTAGTAGCTCATGAGGTATCAGAAATAGCCCTCCCTTCGGTATCAATGTTGGGGAAGGAACAGGCACAGAACATCAAGCCACTGAGTAGTAGCCCAAAGGTGAGCAAACTTAGTAATACAAACAAGAAATCACATCAGCTAAAAAAACCTAAAAACTGTAAACTCCCATCTTCACAACAGAATAAAGGGTCTCGGAAATGTTTACGTAACCTAAGGTTGGCTGTGGACCATCACATGCAAATTGATAGAGACATATTAGACCAGAGAAAGAAGGACTTCTTTTTAAACAGGAAAAGGGGTCTAAACAAGGAATCAGTAAGGGTTATGGAAGCTGATAAGGTTTCATCCGTGTTAGATACTCTACAGGAGGGTGATAGTCCTTCCTTTGATTTAAGCAATATATCTGTCTATCCAGTAGACATGGGAGAGGTAGAGCCCGAATGGACTAAGGGACCAGAGGTTATAAAAAACATTGAACCTGGAATTGGGAAGGGAGTTGGGAAGAGTCGTCCGTTGGTAGAAGGACTATCGGCCCCACCATTTATAACAGTAGGAAGGGGTCTGGTGAAACCTCTGGTAGAAGCTGTAGAAACAGGAAATTTACCAGCCCCTAAGTTGTATGCAATTTTCTCGAAACCCGAGGTGGTGAAGACTGACTCGGGGATGCTGCCACAGCATGGGGTTCCTCAATTAGTGCCTCTCCCGACCCCGAGATTAGTGGAGGAAGTTGGCCTGGGGTCCCCAAAATGTAAGTTCCTGGATCAATCGAAGGGGGTGGGAGAGAGTATGGGGCAAGCAAGATCGCCTAAAAATTGGAATCCTAGGCATGAGCCAAACCTGGAAAAAAAGACGCCTGTTAACGGTGAGTTAACCGTCTTCATGAGTCGTCTGTTCGAAAGCTCTAATAGATACCCCCTAAACAGACATTATATCTTGGCTTTAATGCAGGAAATTCAAAAGTTGAAACTGATATCCTCAGGGGACATTAAGACGGTAGAATTCGTCTACGACGACTGCCTAGATATTGTAAAACTTCATCTAAGGTCACATTTAACAAAGGAAATAATATTGGGGGAGAGAGAACGGTTCCTAGCCCTTGGTTTTGAAGTTACAGATACAGGGCCCTCAATTTTATCAAGTTTGGTACACATTCACCAAGTAAAGAAAGGCAAGATACAAGACGAAAGAGAAAGATATAACAAGGAGATTTATAGTTCCAGAGGTTATACACAAGCACCATTTGGTAGAGGGATAAACCAGAAAAGGGAGGAAAACCGGTTCCAACATACATGATGGTCTACCTGGTCAATAATTACATGGAATTCGAGAGGTTACAAAAATATTATGAATAATCATGAACTCTTCTTAAATTTTGACATTATTTGTTTGCAGGAAACCTTTTTGTTAGATACTCCCATGATAGATGGATTTAACACAGTCTACGTCAAGGCCCAACGGGGAGCGAAGGGTAGGCCGTTTGGGGGTCTCCTAACTGCAGTTAAACGTTCTTTGGGGGTTTCAATGAAGGTAATTGAGGTAGACAGGTCAGACATTCTGGTAGTATTCTTAGAATGGCAAGAAGACGTTGAGAGTCCCACAAGTAAATGTTTCCTGGTAAACGTTTACTTTAGTCCCTTAAAGGATAAGTTGGAAGAAGCCTTGATGGCAATTTCTTTCACATTGTTGGGAGAATTTCCAGAGGAGGGGGCTTCAGTGATAATTGTTGGAGACTTTAACGCAGAATGCCTCGATGAAAAGTGGTATTCAGAGAATGATAGAAAGTCTGCCTGTAAGGAATCCCGGGAGAGAGGGAAGAGGATTATCCAGGAATTGGAGGCATGGAACCTAAGTATAATTAATGGTAACATACAGATGGACATACCGCCAGCTTTTACATGGCAGAATGGGCTGTGGAAATCAACAATAGATTACATCTTCATTTCGCACAATCTTATCACAAAAGGAGTTTCCCTGGAAATAAAATTCCTGAAATGGAGCAACCACTCCCTCTTGGAATTCAAATTGCTTGGTGTGGCAAAACATAGTGAATCAGATACTGTGGGGTTGGAGATAAACTCAAGAAAGAATGAGGTTAAGTGGGTCCCTAGAATTGCGGCGGCATTTTTGTCTGGAATTGTAAACTTGCCAGCAAACAAGATGGTCCGCTTATGCACAGCAGAAGGATAACCTACTATGGTAAGGGAGTTACTAGGAAGGTTAACAACAGATAGGGGTCTATCCCAGACGGTGGCAAGTAGGAAGGGTTCCCACTTTTTTGACCCAGAAGTTCAGGTTCACAAAAAGGAGCTACACCGAGAAGTGAGGCTTCTCAAAAAATCTGCACTTCCGGGTTACATGGAAAAGGTGAGGAAATTAAAACAAACATAGGAATTGGGTAAAAGGCAGAAAGCACATATTATACATTAAGGACGCCGAGAAAATGCTGGCTTGTATGTTGGGGAACAGGCCGGGTATATTTTGGGACCTAATTAAACCGAAAGGTACACAAGATTATCTGCAGGCACAGGCGGTTAGTGACATTGGCTGGGTAAAACATTTCTCAGATCTGTATAGGGTGGAAGGTCTAGACCAGTCAGTCACAGGGCCAAAGGCGGACTGGAGGGGTGCTATAGAATGGGATCTGGAGGATTTAAAGATCTTGATAAAGAAAAGTAAGTCCTCGAACGCACCAGGCCCAGACGGTCTCTCTAACCTGACCTATAAAGGCAATTTAGTAGTTTGGTCGCAGGTTTTGTCTGCTTTGTTCGGGGATATTTTGGCTAGTAATTCGTTCCCTTCTACCTGGTCAGCAGCAACCTTAATCCTTGTGTTTAAAGGTGGGGATAGGTCCTCTCCTAATTATTATAGACCTATTTCCTTACTAGATGCCTCAAACAAAATATTTGCGAAAATACTGCTGAAAGCTCTACAAAAATGGGCCGTGGAATCAGACTCCTTGGATGTTTTTCAGTCAGGTTTCCGGCAAGGGCTTAGCACATCAACTAATTGTATGGTGCTGGACTTACTAGCACATCAAGCAAAGAAGCAAGCGCAGCCAGTATTCTTTGCATTCTTAGATATTAGTAAAGCTTTCGACATGGTTAACAGGGCCCTCTTATGGAAAAAACTGCACGATAGGGGGTGTCCCATAGCCCTGATAAGTATTTTGGTGGCCCTCCATACAAACACAAGGATTAGGGTAAGGTTGGATGAACTGGGTAACTTTTTCCCTTGGATACAGACAAACAGGGGCTTGAGACAGGGGTGTGTCTTGGCACCCTTTCTTTTTTGCTTGTATTTATTGGGACTGGGAGGTTGCATGGATTCTGTAAAAACTTTCCCCCCAAGATTGGGTGCTATGGTTGTCCAATATTTACTTTATGCAGATGACATTGTTTTATGCGACCTCACAGCTATTGGGCTCCAAAGAGCTTTATTAGCCGTAGAGGGGTTTCTGGAGAAATTAGACCTAGCACTAAATACTGTAAAATCAAAGGTTCTGGTATTTAAGGGGAGTAGGAAAAATTGTAAAGTACTGCCCTGGTACCTGAAAAACGGTAAAATAGAAGTTGTAAATAAATTTGTGTATTTAGGGCTGACAATTTATGACAAGTTCTCTGGCTCCGAACTACAGGAAGATCTACGGGCAAAATTTGTAGGGGCAGGTATACAACTTAGAATTTTCGATGGAAAATTCGGTAGATACTCTCTTTTACCAGTCCTAAACTTATATAAACAACAAATAACCCCAAAATTAACCTACGGAGCGCAAACTCGGAGTCAGCAGATAAATTGGTCATTACTAGAGGGGGCATTATGGAAAGGTTTGCTCCAACTTCCGCAGTCAGTCCCTTTAGCAGGGATTTTGTTTGAATTAGGTTTACTACCAGTACAAACTCTGGTAGATTGGGGTAAGCTTCAGTTGCTGGTAAACATACTGAATCCACCAGGGTCGTCAATAAATGGACAACTAAATCTGGTAAGACTTCAGGGCGGCTGTAGGATTCTTAGGGACTGGGTTCAGAATTGTCAACTAATGCTCCAGCAGGCAAATATTCCTCTGGAGGAACTGGAGTTGACACCAAAGGTCGCAAAACTAAGATGGTGTAGACATGTATGGTCTAACTTGAGATCTGAGATAATGGAATACAACTGTTTTGGGGATCATTTTCTTTGGTCATGTAAAAGTTTTAACACACCTGCACCTTATCTTAAAAAACATCCTTCGCGATCTTTTAGGTCTCAAGTGCTAAGGCTCAGGTTAAACTTGTTAGCAACAAAAGAAGTTCTGAGTCGTCGGGCGAACATTCCGCAAGATCAGAGGCTATGCCGGCACTGTAACACAAACATTGAGACTTTAAAGCACTTGTGTGTGTCTTGTCCAAAACTGATTGATTCGCGGACATGCTTTTTAGCAGGCTTGGAGTACTCCACCGAGAATGAATTATGGTGGAGGATAATGAATTGTAACGAATTAAGTTTGACCATACATGTTTTAGAATTTTTAAAGAAACTTGCTGTAATTTTATAAAGGTTGGTTATTAATACGTTGGATTGTTTATCTGAAAAATTGTATGTATATGTGTTAAAAGTACCTTAGTACTGTACAACACAATAATAAAATAATAATAAATAATAGAGATGAAATACCATGAACGTTTAAGTACATAAGTACATATTAACTGTGAGCATGAGTTTGGACCAGGGGAATCCCTGATCCTTTTGTTGGTATAGTTTCAGTCCTTGTGCTAAGGATTGTCTTGTCTGTTTGCTACAGAAACCCTGTTTTACTTTCTCTATAAAATAGTCTACTTACTGATATAATCAATTTATTTTTTATAGTAGTGCCCAGCTTCATCCTTTCTTACATAGTACAACTTCTGCCATGTTGGCAATTTCTTGACCAAAGTTCTAGGAGAGGAGGGCAAGAGTGGAGGGGAAAGGTTAGTGGGAAGGGCAGGTGCGAACCCTGAGGGGTTGATGGGTGCTGGCCGGACGTATCGCTTTCTTGAGTCTCAGTACGTTTGAAAGTGGTTACTGGTGGGATGCTTGGGACGTCTGTATATCTAGGGGATGCACAGATGTTGGTAACCTGAATCGCTGAAGTGTTGGCATACCGGGAGAGAGGATGGCCTGGAAGATGTGGGATACACTAGGAGGAACACATGTTGCAGAGTTATGAAGAGGGAGCACTGGATAGCTCAGCTGGAGTACGCGGGGTGCTGAGGGGTATCAGCAGGAGCTATGCTGCAGTGTATATGGTGAACCCTGTATGTAGCATGAGGTGAGAAGAAGAATGGGTGTGTAGGTTAGAGAGGAGGGGGTTTCTCCACTTAGGCGGTCTTGTCAGGAGAGCAAATGCTGTCCGTCTTTGGTTTTCTTCCTATGAGAATAGTGGGGAGGGCTGGTAGTTTGGGTGAGTTCCACTTATTCTTTGGCCCCAACTGGGCAAATGCTTGGAGGACTTGATGAACTAGGTCCATGCTGGGGTGCAAACGTGACCAAAGAGGATTCAGCCTCCTGTGCCAGCGTAATTGTGATATTGCATTGAATGGGTGCAAAAGCAAAAGAAAATGTGTGTACATTTGTGTCATGTTTGGACTAAGAAGAGAGATGTGGTAGAACAAAATTGAAGTGAGTGAAAAAAGGTTTAAAATATTTTGCTTAAAATATTTATTTTTCCAATGCCTAACACAACCTAAGCATAATTTATCTGCCAACTAATATTTGGCATACCTAGGCCCCTTTATGAAATGGGGAATAACGGATTTTAAGTTTTAGCCATTGTGTGATGCTTTAGTGCCACCTATATGCCAAAACTATTTCATCGAAGTACAGCTAAGAGGGAGATTGCATGTGAGGGAGGATACAGAGCTTGTGGGTGTTGTTTGACATTTGCCAACCCATTAGCCGCCCATGGCCACCATGCCAATCACTATGACTACCTGCCCCTCCTCACCCAAAGCACACCCTCCTTGTTTCTTGTACCTTTATCACGCAGTGAAATCAAACTTTATGCTGCAAGTATCCTCACAGTGTTATTTCTAAATAGTCTTCTAAGATTTTATTTCTTAACTGCAGCTACAAATGAGCTCCCAGTGTAGTAAAAATGTGTTAAGCAAGTGTGTCTTCCAACAATTGATTTAAAAATAACATGTGTGTTCTCGAATCTGTTCCTTGCATGGACGGCCTGCATTGACAGGTCCAACAGTTTAGTGTTGTACATAGGTATTAGATAAGCATTTTCTAGGCACCGAAACCAAATTCCCTGGTACATGCGCCATTTGCCAGCGTTTGTCATTTTATGGCCAGGTAGTTTCCTTATGCAGTGTCTGGCAAATTCCTGGATTGCAACCTGTAGCTCTCCAGATTATATCTACTACACCTCCAATGATCGCTCATCGCTAACTATGCTAAGGCCGATGGGAGCTGTAGTCCAACACATTTCGGGAGCCAAAGGTTGCAGAATCTTAATTAAAGAAATAGCACTTTTCGCTAGACGTTGATTAGTGAGAATTTATGGGAGGTGTGCAAGAGATAAAATGCTGTGTGAGAACTGACATTTTACACATGATGGTGGGTGACTTTAGGCCTGAATAACAATTATATATTTAAATTGTGTACATCTGCATGAGACAAATGAGCTAAGGGAATTCTTTGTCTAGACAGCAAAGTGACCAGTGGGTGTAAAGAGGAACCATCACAGATGGAAAACATGACTAAAGTAAAGAAATAGTACATTGTGAAAGCAGACACATCATTTCTATTGAAAGATAACTCCCACTGATGTGGAAGGCAGAGAGTCTAGGAAACTCAAGAGAGGTGGTAACATTCAGACAGAATAACATGCATTTCCTGTTTTCATTTCCTCTTTCTGACAAATGTGATTTTATATTTCAGTTAAAATATTACAGAAGGTCAACAGGCTCTGTTCTTTACTTTGCATACTCCTCAGGAGCAATTCTTGGGGTACAATTGAGAAGGGGATGCAATGTAATAATAAAGTGTATAGAATATGTTATTGTTACAAAATCTGTACCTGATGACAGCCAAATATTTCTCTCTTTTCCTTCTTTTGATGACCCCATTCATCAACGTCTTTCTGTCTGCCTCTTGGCTGTGAAAAATTGGATGTCTTCACGCTTTTTATATCTTAATCCCAAGAAAACCGAAATTCGCATTTTTCCTGCCTCTTTTCCTCAATTATCTCTTTCCTCCTTTTCTTTTCCACCTCTCAACTCACCGGTAGCTCCTCATTCTCGTGATTTATGTTGATTTGTTTTCTGCCTTTACTTTTCAAATCCAAATTTCTACCATAGTTCAAAATTGACATTTCTATTGTTTTAATATTAAGAAAATCCATCATCTATTAACTACTAAACCATTAATACACACTAGCGTTTTGTCGCATCTCACCTATTGCTGTTCTTTATACCTCGGTCTTCCTCCTTACGCTCTTTTTCCTCTTAGTTCTGTTCTTAATTTTGCTGTTAGATTATTGTTTTCACTTCAATATACTTTTAACATGTCTTCTTACTTGATCCAACGTCATTGGCTTCTGATTGAAAAGAGATTGGAGTTCATTTTCACCCCCAGTTCCTTCATTCTGTTCCTCACCCCTATTGCGCATCTTCTCATTTTCGTTTGTTTCAATTAATTGTCATTGAGCCTCATTATAAGTATGGCGGTAAGGCAACAACGGCGCCGGTATTGCTACCGGCGCCGTTGCTACCGTACCGCCATACTACGAGCTGTGCTTGCGGGTCTCGCTCTGCCCGCCTGGTCCGAACAGGAGGGCAGTGCGGCACCCGCGTGCACAACTCGTGGATGCACCGGCCCCGTTATGAACAGTGCCGGTTCATCTAAGCTCACCATTCCCATTGAACCCTATGGGGACGAATGGGGAAGGGAGTCCCTTATTGCTGGCACCTGCGGATGGGCAATTACCGGGTCCGCCGACATCGGCATGACCCGGTAATTGCCCATTCGCGGGTGCCAGTAAAATCACGGGTCCGGCGGCAGCCGTACCTTTGTTACAGGCACGGCTACCGTCATACCCGTAACAAGGCCCATTGTCATACTAATGACAAACATTTTGTGTATATCACATAAGCTTTTCAACACTTTTTTCCCCTCAAGAAGGGTTCTATGTTCTGTGATCGTGGCGTTTTGGCTGAATATTTTCGTCCGAAAAAACGGAGAAATGTTTTATTTCCCCGCCCCAAACAGTATTTTTAAGTGTTAGAACCACTGCGCCCCGTCAATGCTGAGCCTTCAGAACAAACAACAGGATTTGAAAATGTTTTTTGGGTACAGAGGTTTTCAGCAATGCAGTTGTACCTGTGAAACGCATGCACTACAACACATTTTCTCTGTCGTTTGAAACACTTCACATTCAGACTTTTTTTTTACCATGAACAAAAGTATATATATTCTCAAATGCACAATGCAGACTTTTTAGAAAGCATCCCTCCCAAGTATGGAAACGCAGAGAAGACAGGACTGCTTTAACTACGGAAATGCAAACATTTGCTTTTTAACAGTGCAAACTTTGAACTGTTGTGTAGTGCACTGTTACAATCTCAGCATTGCATTCCCTGAATGCCAGCCTTGGATGCAGAAGTCTTCCATCTTCTCTGACTTTTGCTTTTCACCGTCTGATGAAGAATGTCTTTTTTTTTTTACTTCAAAAGCCTATTAATTGTTTTTGAAATAATATTTTCAGTTAGTCCACAAAACTTTATCAAAACTTGAACTTTTCTAATTAAATCAAATAAACAAAAAGTTAGTCCTTGGCTCTCAACAGTATAAGGGCCTCCCAGCAATTCTTGGGGTTTTTCTGTCACTGCTGAGTGGGGAAGGTTAAGTCTCCCGTGTACGTCTTTCCACTAGTTTGCCAGTTGTCTTCATCTATTCTGTTTCTCTGTGGGAACTTGGCAGGGGGGGTCACACTCTGCAGATGTCCAGATCTGGATGATCACTGGAATGAGACTAGACATCACAATGCGTGCTGCACCAGTGACCCCAAGGACCCTGTAAGACCTCTGACTAGCTGGCTGGATTGGAGTGAGCGACTCCTAGCGGAGGACTTTTTTGACTGACACCCAACTGCCCCATATGTCTCTTCTCCTTGCACCTTTGCAAACCTTTCATGCCTTGAGATTCTTCTGTTGGCTTAGGTATTCCAGAGGTCTGCGGGTTACTACGAGTGTACTCGTTCAGCTCCCGGAACCCTCCCCAAGTAACAAATAGAGGACTCAGCCAAGGGCAAGTTAGAACTGTCGCTTATTACACACACCGACCGTGATCATACAGGACATTCAAAAAGTCCTAGAATCACTGCTCTCAGGCCTGTGTCAGGCCATTTTGTTGTCCCCTTGAGTCACAATATGGGCCCTTCCCCGAAAAACAGTCTTTCTGGTTGGGTGATCAAACTGGTATCCCTTATTGATTGCCCCTATAAATGTTTTGTTATTGGCCCTTACATGTCAGGTGACTGGCCTGCTCTCTCCCCAAGAAACTATCTATTACATTGTTGCAGGGTCGCAGGATTACCATTGACCCTTGCCCTCTGCCATCCACCCCTGCATTTCTGTTCCCTGATAGGCTGGATCTGGTCTCCACAGGCCTGAGACCCAGCTCTGTTCTCAGCACTCTGTGCACCTCTTCAAGGTGATGGGAATGACAATGTGTTCCCAATGCAACTGTTAGAAATACCACTTTTACCTGTGAGTGCCCTCAGTGTTGCAACGTTGTTACTGATTCCATGTTTCACTTCATGTCTGTGTTGCGAAGAACCGCTCGTCTTCCCACCGATAGGCACAGGAGAATTTGTGTTGGATTCCTAACATAGTTGTGATGTGCCAGAACATCTAATGGGCAAAGTGAGGGCCATTGTCAGCCTGCAGGACCTCACGCACGCACCATCATGGGAATATCTCCCGGTCCAGGAATTTCGCTGATCTAAGGCGTCAGGATGGGAACAAGGACGGGTCGATCCAATGGAAAAATTGACACGCAACCACTATCATGTAGCGGTATCCTTGGCAAACTTGGATCATGTTGACATAGTCGACATACAGGTGTTGGAATGGACCCACTGGGCGAGGTATGGCTCCTCTCAATGTATGAGCTGCAGTATATTGTTTACATGCTAGACAACTAGTCATGAATTCGGCCACGTGTTCCGCCAAGTTAGGACAGAACCATATTTCTCCAATATGAGCAGCAAACATCTCCTTCCCTATATGGGTTGGATAGTGTAACTGTGTCTGTGCTGTGTGCAATAATGCGGAAGGCATTACCACCTTCCCTGTATTGTTTTGCCGCCATATGGCGTCTTTTGGAGACACTATACATCCCCTCCTTAGCCACTTTTTCTTCCCTGGGCACAGCTCCCTGCCACTCGAAAATCTGTGTTACTGGTAATGTGTTATACCCCTCTTTTAGTATCATAGTTCTTGCATAATCGTGGGCATGGTGCAAGGCCTCCATTTCTAAAATGTCCCCAAAATAGGCTGCACGCTGTGCTTCCGCTTCTGCTGCTTCATTACCCCTGGAGATGGGATCCTCCCCTTTCATGTGTGCTTGGCACTTCACTATTGCTATTCGCTTTGTGAGATCTATGACCTCTATCAATCTGCCCAATAGGTGTGCGTGCTGCACCAGTGACCCATTATCACGCTAAAGGCCCCTCCTTATCCAATGTGACAGTCCAGGATGCACTGTGGAAATCACTTAGGCTGAATCCTTCTGCACCTTACGAGTGTCACTGAATTCTTCTATATCTGCTGCGCAGTAGTGTGCATAGTGGCCCTTCTGTAAAACATCGGCAAGAAGAGTTGCCGGGTTGACAAGTCTGCATCTCACTATCTTGAAAGCTGGGTTAGATAGTAGCACCTCACACCCCAAAGCCCTCTGTGTTGTTGGTGCGTTCTTCAATCTTTCTAGTATTGCAAAGAGAGCATGGCCCACGTAAAGAGTGGTGCTGCACCCCATGGTAATACTTGCGGACTTGTCCACTGTGAATGCGACTGCAGCCAATGCCTGATCACACGGATAGTATCCTCTCATGGCTGTGGCCAATTGTCCATTGTAATAGGCAGAAGGCTTGTGCCCCATGCTTGTCTTCTGTGTCAGTACTGTGGTCATAACCACTCCATTGGAGTGTGAGAATAGAACGATTTACTTTTGCTAATATGGGATCCCTAACACTGGAGCTGTGCATATTGCTTCCTTCAGCTCATCAATTGCCTCAGTCATTTCAGTTTTCCATTGTAATGTGTTATCCCCGCTTTGTGCATATTTCAGTGCACTCAATAGGGGCCTGGTGCACGTGCAGTAGTCCAATACCCATACCCTGCAGTAATTAGATAGTCCTAGGAACTTCTGCATTTGTTATGTTATTTGTTATGTTATTTGACATTTGTATAGTGCCTTATGTATCATTGGTATGATCTCAAAGCGCTGGTAGGTTAAACGCCCTCGGGAACCGTAGTTCAAGTCAGTAGAGAGAGAGTCATAGGGTGCGTGGATGCACCGGATATGTGTGCAGCCGGTGTGGCACTTGCATGATAGCTGCTTCTTAGCGGTAGGTGTGGTGATGGGGCGGTCAGTTGTATGTGTTCAGTTCTGGATGATGGACACCTAGACTGATTTCTGGCTGCGTTAGGCCTGAGGAGACGCATAAGCTAGCGGTGTGTGCTAGCTGTGATTAATTAGGATGGTGAGGAGTATGTGGCGGTGTTAGTATGAGAAAAGCTATACCGAATGTATCATAGTATCATTCTGTTATAATTGAGTGGTGGTGTATAGGAAAGAGTAAGCATGGTAGTGTGATATCCTTATCAGTAAAGCGCTTGAGGTCGAGTATTCCATCTGTACCATCTATTGTATCCATTTCATTTACTCAGTCTGTTCATTCGACTTCGTCTGTTCATCCATTTCGTCTGTTACATCTATTTAATCTAATAGTCATTCTATCCAATCCATCCACTCGACCCTTCATCCACACAATCTAATTCACCTATTCTGTAGACCCATTTCGTCCTTCTCATCCATTTAATGTGTTCTATCCATTCCATCCTTCCTGTCAATGTGATCCTCTCCATGTGTTCCACCCACTCCACTTGTTCGATCTACTCAACTCGTTCCATCTGCTCTGTCCGTTCCATCCGTCCATCTGCTCCATCTTCTCCATTCGTTCCATCCACTCCATCTGATTCCCTCCACTCCATCTGATTCCCTCCACTCCATCTGTTTCTATCCACTTCATCTGGTTCCATCCGCTCCATCTGTTCCATCTGCCTCATTTGTCCTACTGGTGTGGGTTTTGCTGTCCTGCATATTGCCTCTGCCCTTTCTGGTATCACTCTTCTGCCATTTTGGGATATCATCTGTCAATGTACAGAACTTCTGACTGGTAATATTGTAGCTTGGCTTTGTCTACTTTGTACCCTTTTTCTGCCAGTACTGTAAACATGTGTACTGAGTAATTTCTACATTGTTCTTCTGCCTTGCTGCAAATTAATATGTCACCTATGTGCTGTTTGACCGTGTTCTCCATCTGGACATTGCCTAGGTCCATCTGGAGTACCCTATTGAATATGGAAGGTGATTCACAGTACCCTTGAGGAGGTTTTGTGTGTTTCCACTTCTTATTTCTATATAGCAATGAAGTTAACACTTGTGTGCCTGGGTGTAATGGTATAGAGAAGAATGCATTCTTAAAATCTGAATGCATTCTTCAAATCTATGACCATGAAGTAGGCAGCTTCCGTGAGGATGTTATTCAAAATTGTTGCCGGATTCGTAACAAATGGACATTCTGCTTCGACAATATGATGAAGAAGGCACAAGTTCTGTATAAAACACCACAACCCCGCCTTGTTGCCTTTTTGATAGGGTACACAGATGCGGATTCTGACGGCACTTGGAAGCCCTACTTCACTAGCGCTGCAATGGCCTCAAAGATACCTATGTCTGTCTCTCTTGAAAGTGGGTATTGCTTAACTTGTGATAAAATTGCTCCTGGTTTCAGCTTTATCGTCACTGCTCCTATCCCATTCAGAAGCCCCACATCATAGGGAGTTGTGCTCTATAAGATGATGGGGACCTTTTCTAAGTCCTCCTTGAGAAAGGTTGGTGGTGCTTTCATCACCATCGAGATTCTCTGTGGTACCTCTCTGTAATGTATCCTCACCCAATATGTGAAGCTCATTACGAACACGATCGCATAGTCTGATCTGTTGTCTTTGAATAGTTCTTCGTCTGCGACTGTAGTCAACCTGTATCCTTCTGCCACGGCGATCAGTGCTCACCATGGTTGCCCTGTGTCATCCTTCCAATGCACTGCAATCCAGTTGTCCCCCACTATCAGTGCCTCTAATTCTAGTGGTACTATCGTCCTTCCTTCTCGTCTAATAGTATTGCTGGTCTGAATAAGTACTCATTTGGAAGGCACCACATTTCCCCTGGATCCCTGGGAGCCATGCTATTATTATCTCAGTCCCTAACTGGAGCAGCTCCTCGTCTACTGGCACCCCCTGTAAGGGCAGAGCTAAGTCATTTTCCACTATAGAAAGTGCAATATCTTCTGTAAAAGGAACCACTTCCGTCGCCCCAGAGAACCCGAGAGCATTCATGGCATTGCCTGACATACTGTATTTCCCTTTCTGGAAGCGGGATTTAGTTGCCCCTGTGTCTAAAAGAAAGAAAAAAGGTGTGTTACCTATCATCACCCCTATACGTGGTTCCTCTGCAGGTTTGGGTGTAATCGATAAGATGGAACACATCCAGTCCATCTGTGGGCTGTCCTATTGAGGTTATAATGACATTCCATTTCCTAAGAATAGGTTGTCCCTCACTACAGTGACCCTCCCCCAGTTTCCTAATGGGAATCGTTGTCATGGAGTTAGTACGTGCCACTGTCCCATTATTTGGTTGTGTGCTGTTCTGCATTTGCAGTATTTGCTGTTGCGTGTATGCGTGTTGTGTGTTGCCCTGTATCTGTGGCATTTGTGGTACCTGCAAATACAGCTGCATTTGTGGGGCCTGTGTCATGGGCTGTTGTGTCTGTGGGTATGCATTCTGTGTCTGTTCTTGGTGTTGTGTTTGGTCCTGGACATATAATTTGTTTTGTTCCTCCTGATATGCTGTCTGGTATTGCATTCCCTCATTTTGTTGTGCTCCTCCCCAGCTTCTGCATGCCCTCGAGATATGCCCTATCTGTCCACACAACCAACGCTAGGGTGGTTCTCTCACTTGCCTTTGAAACCCCCTAAAATCCTTCTGGAACCTCCTGCATTTGTTACCCATATCCTCAACCACCCCCTGACCCCCAGAAATTCTCCTTGGTTGTGCTGCATCAGATACCTGTACCCGCATCCCCTTGGTGGGCCCCCTATTCCTCGGAAACCATGCTGCGCATCACCCCACCCCATGAACTCACCTCCCTTGGGCGGTGGAATGTACTGCGTCTGTGGTGTCCCTTGCCCTCTTCAGCTTGTTAATACTGCCCCTTCCATGGCGTATTTAGATAGCGTCTTCTGTACTAACTTTGCCTCCTCCTGATTTCTTTCCTCATGCTTTTTCCTCACATTCTCTTGCATTAATCTGCAGCAATGCCCTATTGTGAGTTGTATTTCTGACCATGGTTTTGCTTCTATCCCCACCAACGTCTTCAGTTGCCTTTGCACCTGTTCTGGTAGCCCCTGGCATAGTATATAATGCCTCGGTTTTGTCCCATGGTTCTCATGTTTCAAGGTGCCGGAGCTCTTGAATAGTCTGAATGTAGTGTAAGGGGTCTTCATCTTCTCCTGTTTTGCCTGCCATAATCGCACTAATGTCTGATGTGTCTGGGTACTGTGTCCATAGAACTTGCCATACGGCTGCTTGGCAGTTAGCAAATGGTGCACCATCGTGCGCCATGTCCTGGGTGGTTACTCCTGGGTACCCTCCCCCTTTTCCATACGTCATCAGCGGCTTCCCCGAGGATCACCACTAATAGCCCCTTTCCGTCTCCCACTGCTAATTTCTGTTCTGCTGTCATTTTGTCCATTTCATATATCCATTTTCCTGCACCCACGGTTAAAGAGGGTAGCCTACACCTCAGGTTTTCTTCGTCTATATGCTTCCATGGTATGTCTCTGCCCTCCCTTTTCCAGTAGGGGCACCTGTGTAAACCCAATCCCCCCCATTCGCCCCTCGTGTCAGCCTGATCTGTTTATCCGATCTTTTGTCATCTTTAATGTCAGTACATGCCTTTGCTTGCTCTACCTTCCTTCGTCGGGAAGGTCCCTGAGCCTCTGCACATAGGGGATTATGATGCGTCCCTGGACTGTCGTGATCTGTTGTCCTTGTCACCCCTAGATCCCCCGTGTCCTTTCCTACTTCCCATGTCACACTTCTATCTGTGTGTCTTCTCATTCCCTTGTCCTCACTTCCTTCTGCGTCCTCATCTGATTCTGTGTCCCCCATGTCACTGTCAATATTGTCTGCAAAGCTGAGCCTCCTTGAGGTTGTGTCTTCGCTTAGTTTCCCTTCAAAGTCAATCAAGTTTCCGCTACCCCTTTTCCCGGAGGACCCCACGTCTGTCATGTCTGAAGGTGTAGCTGTCCTGTCCTGTGTGGTGCCGCTGTCTTTTTCCATTCGCCTACCTCCTCCCACCTTTTCATCTATCATGCCCATTCCCCACTTTGTCCTTATGTCTCTCACTGTATGCTCCTCCTACTCCTTGCGTTTGCGCTCTTATGAGTCGCTCTATATCCCACTTTCTCCATTCCCTTCTTACTAAAACTTGCCTTTGCTTCTTGTCTTCATCCTTTCACCTTTCTAACTCTTCGAGCTATATCTTCCTCCTCCTCTCGCTGCTCCCACTCCTTCTCTTCTTCCCTTTGCTTGTCTCATTGCACGCTCTTGCGCTCTTCCTTCTCTACCCTCTCTCGCCTTTCCACTTCATCCATCATCTCTGCCAATTCTCACGCTTTGCTGCTCCCCTTATAACCATCTATTTCTTTACTCACCCCTGTTGATACTCCCGTTGTCTTCCCATCCAATTTCCGAAGTATCTGCCCTCCTACCCATTAATGTGATGCTATGCCCTCTAGCCCCTCCTTAGTGTTAGTCCGGGTGTCGCTGTGTGCTCCCTTCCCACCATCTTTCTTTCCAACCCCTTTCTGTCCTTCCATCTTGGTGTATGGTGGGTTTGTGTACCCCTCTGCTGCCTTTAGCTCTCATATAGGATATAGCCCCTGTGCTTCTGCTGCAGCCCCTTCTTGTTCGTGCTCCAGAGGAGGTGGGTGAGCGGGGGCTGAGAGTGATTCACCCAGTGTCTCCTGCTGGCTCAATATCCATGGACACCTCGCTACTTCCCCCTCGTCCTCCTGGAATATTTTCCAGAGTTCAAATATCACCATACAATGGGCCAACCTCTGCCCCTTATAAGTGTCTTGCATGTGTGTCTGTAATAGTTGCTGCACATTTTCGGAAAAACTTCTGCATTGTGGCCATGGCTTAGTCAATTTTCCCTCTGTGCTCTTCGTCGATTCCCTGCTATATTTACAAATCCTGTCCTTATATCATGGAAGGGCCTTACATAGGTGCTGTAGGGGTGTATCCCTCCACACTTCCCTTGATACATTGCTCTTATACTTACTTGACCTCAAATTGAGGCTTTCAATACTTCCATTATTACACAAGCACAATGAATACTTTCGACTCAGATTCTTTAATTTCACAAATACCAGTTCTCAATAATTCATCCCGAGCCTCTCTGGCTCCCAAACAACCTGTCAGGCGTGCTGCACGCACCGCCCTTCTAGAACTCTCTGCCTCGTTAAGCACACCCACCAATCTTGTGCATGCGCCTTCCGCGCACCGCCATCAAACAGCCACCTATGTCAATTTTAAGCTCCCAACACCAACATTTGTACCTCCTTGTGCTGTCCCAGTCCTATGCACAGGACCTACATGTGATGTCACCCCTTCACTAAATAAGAGTGCTAGAGATCACATACGCTGCACAAAATACTAATTTCTTATTACACAAACATTTTCACAACCCCAACATAAACCCAAAGCGGTCTTCCTGCCTCCTAGCAGGGGATACCAATATTTCTCATGTTCCACCTGTACGTACAGCATTGCCTTGTAGATAAAATGCCTCAGCAAAACTTAACCAGAAGAACACTTTCCGTAATCTAAGCTAGATCCCTTTGCTGAGCTTTTACACAGGGAGACCATCATCCATGAACCTAGCTAAAACACCCAATCCACAGGGAATCTACCATTTACATAACTTCTGTCATCCGTACCCTTACGTTTATTGTCTAGGTTATTCACCAGAACCTTTTACCTCAAGACCGAATGTTCCCTAACCACAGAAATGGCATCTACCTCCACTCCTTTCCCTACTATGCTTTACAATACTTGACACTACTAGACAATACTCAACAAGGCTTCAAAGATTCTCAAAAATACTTGTTACAGCACCCACCGTTACTTTACCACTCCCCTTAGTTGCTGTGTGGCTGAGTCAATACTTAAACTCCGTGATTCACTGACACTGCTCGGCTACCTGCTCCCCCAAAGCTTCCATGTCACCCTTCTGGTCTGTTCGACTCCTCACGGACCACGGGCAGGCTGTTTCCAAGGTTCCATGTCATTTCATTGATGGTTTTTTCGATAAAACATTTGCTGTAAAAAAAACCACGAAAAAATGTCCCGCGATGAAAGGACGCTGTACCATTTCCAAGCTGTCTCCTGGCAACCTTTAGACAGGGGGTGCACTTCCCAATTGACTCATTTTCCACACTGCGGCAGAATGGGCTTAGTTAACCATCCTCTGCTACCAATTTGTTGGCTTAGGTATGCCAGAGGTCTGGGCCTTACTATGAGTGTACCCGTTCAGCTCCCAAGGCCTTACAACCCTCACCTAGTAACGAACAGAGGACTCAGCCAAGAGCAAGTTAGAATGGTTGTTTATTACACAAACCAACAGGGATCATACAGGACATTCAAAAATTCTCAGAATCACCGCTCCCGAGCCTGTGTTGGGCCATTTTGTTGTCCCCTTGCGTTACAATATGGGCCCTTCCCCAAAAAACCTACCAGTCTTTCTGGTTGGGTGATCGGAGTGGTATCCCTTATAGATTGCCTCCATAGATTTCTTGTTATTGGCCCTTACATGTCAGGTGGATGGCCTGCTCCTTACACAAGAAACTATCTTGTACATTGTTGCAGGGTCGCAGGATTACCATTGGCCTTTGCCCTCTGCAATACACCCCTGGATTTCTGTTCCCTGATTGGCTGGAACTGGTCTCCCCAGGCCTGGGACCCAGCTCTGTTCTCAGCGCTCTGTGCACCTCTTCATGGTGATGAGAATGACTATGTGTTCCCAATATAACTGTTAGCAATAACACTTTTGGCGCTGAGAGTGCCCTCAACGTTACAACGTTGTTAACAAGTCCATGGGCCTCATTACGACCCAGGCACTAATGGGTTAACGGCACCGTAAAAGGCTGCGGTGCCGTTAACCTATTAGCGCCTAATTACGAGTTCCCTTTGCGGGACCCGACCTTAACGGCTGGTTTTACCAGCCGTTAAAGTAGGGTGCCGCAAATGGACCTTGACGATAATTACGGTACCGCTATTAGCGGTACCGTAATTAGCGCCTTCCCCATTCCCATTGAGCCCTATGGGGCAAAAATGGGAATGGGGAAGGGCCATGGCGGTATGGGGAATTACCGCCCCGCCAACTTTGGAATGGGGTGGTAATTCCCCATTCCGCCATGGCGGACACCGGCATGGACCATGGTGCTAATAGCACCATGGTCCTCCGCCTGGGTCGTAATGAGGCCCCATGTTTCACTTCAAGTCTGTGTTGCAGTCTGGGTCGTCTTCCCAACCCAGGTGAATAACCATTGTCTAGCTCGGCTGCATCACGTTTATTGAGGACCATGAAATCAAGCTCTTCTGGTCTGCAAATTATGAGGATTTATTCAGTTTTTCTGCACATGGCCCTTTGTTGTTTTAGGTTTGGAATGTGTTGTTTTTCACTGACCTTGGCTATGAGCACTGGCCTGCTGTTCTGTGCAGCCTGGTTCTGCTTCCCCACGTGTCTCATCCTGCAGGTTGTGGCCTTATGTGACCCTAATTAGACTTATACTATGATTTCTACATCTCTATACCATGTTATTTTTCCCATAGGTTAGTCGTATTTGGTTCTTCCAGGCTCCTTATATGATCCTGTAGTTTCATAGGGTTAGTTGCCACAAGCATCTGCAAACTAGTTCTGCATCTCTTCATTCGCCTTGCGTTCAGTGTTTCTGTACTTGGCTAATGAGAAAAATAATAAAAGCTTTTGACAGCATGTATATGTGTCTGTCCTCTATCTACAGACCTGTGTAAGCATGTTCTTCGTGTGTTTACGGGGATGTTTGTGTAACTTTGTGCATGGCTGTGAATGTACTAGGTGACTAACGTTGCTATGTCGTGGTGTCACTAATGACGTCAGCACATTGGTTTCTTGGCATAAGTCAATGTCATCCATCAAGGCATTTGGGTCCATGACCAGTGTTGGAGCACCTGTATCCATAAAGATAATGGGCCTCATTACGACCCTGGCGGAAATCCACAGACCGGACCGCGATGGCGTACATAGCGTTTCCGCCATTGCACGAGGGAGCAAATTGCGGCTAATTACGACCCATCGGGCACGAGCCTCACGCCATGGCGGAATCGGAAAGGCCGCGATGGCGGAAATGACCCCAAAACGCCCCTTACCGCCGCCGTACGCTGCACCAGGTGCAATACCGCCACCCATCTTTGCGGTCACCGTAATGAGCGGTCACCGTAATGAGCGACCAACGCAAATTACGGCCACCGTAAAAGTACGGAAAGGGAAGTAAAAGCATGTGGCCGGAACGGGAAACAGCACGCCGCACAACTATAAAATCCGAATCCCAACACAACCATTAAAAATCCGACCCTGACACACATCCCAACCCGTTAGCAACCCCAATTAAAAAAATAAATATGGGAAAGGTAGCCAAGAAAGCGTGTGATCGCAAGCGGCAGGTCCACTTCTCCCGAGAGGAACTGACCGTGCTCACCGAGACCCTCCAGGAGAATGCCGCCGTCGTCTTCTCCAGTCAAATGACCAGGACAGCCCTTGCCAACATGAAGGCCATATGGTCCCTGGTGGCACAGCGCGTAAGTGCGGTGGGGACAACACCCCGCACGCCACAGCAATGTCGCAAGCGGTGGGACGACCTGCGGATCCGCGTACGCAGCATACTTTCTGCGACCAGGAACATCGGCACAGCTACCGGGGGGGGATCAGAATCGCCCATCAAGTTGACCCCCTGGGAGGGAATCTGCGCCTCCACCATAGGAATGGAGAGCATAGAGGGAGTCGGAGGGATGGAGAAAGGAGTGCCGACAACCGGAGAATCAGGTAGGTTGGCCAAGAGAAACAATGCGAAATCCACAAAGCACGAACATGTGCAGTACCATGTGACCCCATAGTGCAATACATACTTTGCCCTGACAGCGCACTCTAAAAGTCAGAATAAATAAACAAATCAATCAAAAAGCCAAAAACACCCCCTACATGTGCAGCATGCACCCCCTAACTGCAGGCAGCCAAATGAATGCATCCTAAATCCACACGAAAATGAGACCACCTCCAAGGCCCAGTCCCAAATCACCCTCATGTACCACCCCAATGCATGTGATACGTTGCCATTCCAATTCCCACAGACCCATAACTAACGCTCGCCCCTCTTTACTCCACCACAGGGTCTGATACCAACGACGAGCTGCAGGACACCCCTACCAGCACGCCTGCAAAGAGGGCCAGGACCAACGTCCCAAGAGCCTCCACCTCAGGTGCAAGGATCAAGACACGGCAGCAGCAGGAATCAAGTGGCAGCACACTGGAGGGGACTGCAACAGGCACCCCAGCAGCCAGCAAGTCCACAACACCAGCACCAGAGGTCCCCCCAAAGGACGTATCTGATGGCACTGCTTCTGGTGGTAGCAGCACCATAGGTGACACAGCTGTCATGCCAGCATGCTCCGACACGGAAAACAGTGCTGGCGACGTAGGTACCATCCATGACCTTTCCCAATCCCCCTGCATGTTCCATCCCCTACACCATGACGAAACCACGCAGGGGCACCCTGAAGACGACGACTGGCCAACCCCCACAAGTCCAGTGCCAGGCAACATGTGTTGAGCAGCCCCCCTGTCACACCACCGCAAATGTCCATGGCCCAGCAGAGGCAACAGTCCCTCGACCAGCTGATCGAGCAACAGCAGGAAGTGGCCACGCTACTCAAGGACCATGCAAATGAATGCGGGGGTTCTAGGGCAGCCATGGAAACATCCACTGAGACACACAAGGCACAAATAGAGAAAAGTAGTGAGAGCCTTCATCTTCAGGTGCATGCAGTTCAGCGTCAGGGGGCATGGGCACATTCCTACGTACGCACATGTTGTGCAGCATGACACATGCCATGACCATCTTAGAAACCTTCTCATGGCTGTACATGAGTGCCCCGCCAGACCTGCTGAGGCAGCGGAAACCAGCCTTCAGTAGGCCGAATGCCTGTTCAATGACCACACGGGTACGTGAGTGTGCATGGTTGTAGTCCTCCTCATGCTGGTTCTGTGGGTTCCGTATTGGTGTCAGGAACAATCTCCTCAGCGGATACCCGGCATCACCTATATGAGACAGATAAAGGGTGTCAGTGGAATGATAGTGCTAATTGGCCCCCCCACCCCTTCCTGCAAGATAATTGACGCATCAAATGGGCCACGATGTCATGCATTGAATGAGACTCACCGAGTAGCCAGGATCTGTGCCCAGCGTGTCGCTCCATGTAGCGGGGTATTCTTGAGTTCCTTAGGACCATAGAATCATGGGTGGATCCTGGAAATCTGGCACAACAATGCGTGAAGATCTTGTTCGCGTCACACACCATTTGCACATTTATGGAATGGAACTGTTTCCGGTTGCGGTACTGGACCTCCATGGCAAGTGGGACAACCAATTCAACATGGGATGCCGCCAAGTGCATGGTATCCAACTTTAGCGTTGGTCATCTCCTGGGCCGTGCGTGGTAGTGTGATGTGGTCGTCGGCGTGCTTCAGGAGGGCATCGAGCACTTGAAAGAGTGTCCGTGAGAACAGTGGCTGTGAAATGCCATGCAACTGTCCGACTGTGTGCTGGTATGTGCCTGTGGCCAGGAAGTGGAGTACAGACACCAACTTCAGTAGGGGTGGGATGGCGGTTGGGCTATCAATCATGCTCACGAGGTCTGCCTGTGTCATGTCCACAATGGAGATGATGGTTTGCCGGTCCAAACGGTAGAGGGTGTGGATCTGTTCAGCAGTGAGGTTGAACGGATCAGCACGGATGCGTTGGATTGCGGGCCGCCTGCGTGGTGGTAGTGGCTGTGCTGGTGGCCCTTGCTGCACCTGCCTTCCCATCCTCCTCCTCCTCCTTCTCCTCCGTCTCCCCTGTGCGGCCGGTTGTTGTACCTGTTGTTGTTCGTCGTCTTCTTCCAGTTGAAGTACTTGCAGTGCTATCTGCTCCCCCAGGGCCACCATCGCTAGTGCTGCCGGTCGCATTTTGGAGTGGTAGTGGTCGTGGGAGGTGCTTGGGTCTGCTATATATGTGCTGTCGGCCTGTATGGCTTCCACCTGTGCTGATTGAATGAATCTGTGGCAGCTGCAATCCCTTCTGGGCGAGCACGTCCCGCCCGTAAGGCTGCATATGGCCGCATGGCATCTTGGGATTGCAATCATGTATCAAATCCCGATGGCAGTGTGATGTACTTTGACGGATTATTTTGCTATGCTCACATTGTTACACATGCTGTATTTGCTATCGCAGTCATACTTGTGGGGACTCAGTGGTATGTAGGGCTCGATCGACGGAGGACCCTCATGCAGCACAACTACGAACTTCACCGACGGGCGTGGCCTCCAAATCGTGATAGCAGCCAGTTAGCATTATCACACACAGCCGCACTACATTGATATATTAGTGGATGCAGGCGTTCACAGACGCGTTTCGGGCGTAATGTTGCAAATTGGGAATTCGAAGGACAGCGTTCGTGGTCTTGTAGTAGCGGCGGGGATACGCCCACGGGTCTTGCTGGAAATGTAACGTTCTATTGTAGAATGTCCTTGGGACAGGGCCCATAACGAGCAAGCAATGAATGATATTAATTGAATGGCATGCGCAATAGCGTAGTGGCCGATAAGGCAGGACGTTTAATAATCCATGTTGCCACACAACACTGAAGATCCGGCCAGGTGCACACTGGTTTTTGCAGACTGCATTACGCACAGACGCAATGGAAGCTTCTAATATTATGTGAGTGAATATACATGCGATTGCATGGCGGGATGTGGGAATGATGAATGGATGCATGGACAGTAACAGACGTTGGCAATGGTCTATTTACCCATGTTGTCTACATTATGATTCGCTGCTACTTTAGGGGGGTATATGTTCCGTTGGAGTGGCCGTGCATGCATATGGGTGTGTATTTTGTGTGTGTGATGAGGTGTGTAATGCATCAGGAGTCCCGTAATGCATTCGGTTGATTTGTCTTTCTTTTGGGTGTCAGGTATCTGGTGCCCTTTTGCAGATGCCATCTGTACGCCACTCCTCCAGATGGGTTTTACCCTCGACACCTGCAGCTTCGGGTGAATCAGTGGAGCACCATTACGATCTTATGGGACGATCGCCAATGGGCCACATGCCCTTACGCAGTACTGGTGGCTAGGTGTGACATTTCGGCCATTCAGCTGGACTAGTGCCTGCCTCATGGGACGGACCTGCGGTTCTTGCCCCTTCCATGTTGCGTTTTGGGACGTTAATGTAGGCCCTGTGTGACATGAAGGGACAGGGCGTCACACAAGTGGAAGCTGGTCAATTGTAGCGGATGCGGCCCTCGGTGATGATGGATGTTTTGGTGTTATAGTGCATTTTTGTGCTGTCCCTTTGTCATTTGGATGTCCATTTAAATATTATTTCACTTTCTCTACGTGTTGCGTAATTCATTGCAGGTGATGTATCTATTTCATATTATTGGCGCTATGTTTCGTGGGTTCATCTGCATTTATTGTGTTCCGCATTCTGGGTTGCGTTGCGTGGTACTGTACTGGCAGCGTTTCCTGCGTAGCACTGTATGGTTACGGATTGGGCCTGATTGTGACTGTTTACATGATGTGCTGCTCATGGAAGGGGGATTATCTTTTTGCCAACTGGTGCCTGTCAGCCAGGTGGATTGGTGGGATGATGGGATTATCAGAATATGGATGGTCACAGGTGCCTGTGTTTGCGTGCGTTTGTTGGAGGGGACTGGGGTCATGTCCATTGGATTTGAATCTGTATTCGTGCCATCTGTGTCCTGCAGCTCCTGTCGGACCCTCTTGTGATGGCCTGGCTGCTCAGTCGCTCTGCCGACTTGTGTGGTACGTGCTTCTGCTGATGGTTGGTTTTTTAACTGGCAGGGGTACAGGGCTGGTGCATTCTCCCTCAGGATACTGCTTTGGGGGTTGCCTTGCGCTGGTGGCAAGCGATGGGGGACTACTGTTGTATTGTATCATGTATTCTTGCTTTTCATTTTGGTGTCCTTGTACCTTCACATGCCTGTGCTGCATCAGTACGGCTATGGTGGCATGCCGTGCATGGATGGCCACTCACGGGGCGCTTTGAGCCCCTGCATGCATTTCTACGTTGGCATGCATGGGTGAATTGTAGTTTTCACTGGTTGCATAGTGTGAGTACATTGCGCCTGCCAGGAGTTGTGCAATGTGGCCAGGGAGTGGAGTACAGGCACTCAGTGGGCCATTTACGGTTGGTTCACGATGCCGTATTTCTCGCCATGGCGGAATGGTACTTTCCGCCGTCCTTGATGGCGTTCAGTACATGTCCGCTAGGGTCAGAATTCGCGTACCATTGCGCCATGGCGGTCATTCCGGTTTTGCAGGGCGCGCGTGCGCGTACTTGGTGCAGTTAGCGTTGCCGTTCACTGCGGTGTCGCTAATGGCATCGTACTTTACGGTGACGGGTCATAATCGCAACGAGCGGTATTCGATGGCGGTATTGCATTTCCGCCATCGTTTTTCCATTTCCGCCAGGGTCGTAATGAGGCCCAATGACTGGATAAGGTTTGAATGGCTGTCTAAGAGAATATCTCTCCGCATATGTAGATGTCACAGGCCCTCCTGGGGGCTGTCCGAATCCAAGTGGCTTTGTGCAGTTTTGACTCTTTGGGCCGTCATGTTCATGGGGTTGAGGAGGGGCATTCCAGGGACCCTCTCTTCTCTTCCATTGTACCTCTCCCTGGTCTCTACTGTCCTATTCTTACTCCACCACTAAGTCTATCCTAGTCCACTAGATGTGTAGTGTATCTGTGGTTCCTTCCATCTCAGAACCAGCATCCCCAGGCTGTTCTTCTTCTCTCTTTCTCCGCGTCACTCTGCTATGACTTGTTCTGTCAATGGTCCCATTTACTGATGTATCTTCATTCCCTCCTCTCTCCTTATTTGCACCCCATTCTCTGGGTGTTTTCACTCCTCCTCTGATCACCTCGCTACCCTCTCCTTTTGAACATTCACTTCCTCCTTCTCATGCACTTCCCCCAGAGGTATTCCTCTCTGTATCAACTCCGCCTCCAGTAGATATTGTACTGCCTCCTCCTGTTGTCCAACTCCTTCTGGTCTTTCCCACCTCCTCCTGGTATCCTTTCTCCTCCTCCAGATCTTTTCCTTTCTGTAAAACCACATCCCCGTTTGTCTCCACCTCCTCATTTTCCAGCCCCATCTCCTCTGTCCACCATCAAAATAACCTTTCCTTTTCGGAGTCACCGCCTCACCTCTCCTCTAGTCACCTCAAGACCACCAGTCTCTTCACCTTCGTTCCTCTTGCCTCCATCACACCTCTTCTCACTGCCACTCCTTACTCCAAACTCCCAGACCTCCTTGTGAACTCTTGGCCTTTTTATGGGGAGTAAGTCCCTCATCACAGACCCAGCCGTTCTCAATGCCCTTAAGGTGGAAGAACAATTGTGTGAACGGACACAATTGTTCTTAATTTGTGAACAGTGTTCCGCCCTCTCTTTACACTGCTATGCAAGCAGAGGTGATATATGGGGCTGGTGCCATCTTTGCTTTGGTCCTTGCACGTGCCCATTTTCCACTCCACAGAGTGGAGCGTGTGCTTCATGAATTTTTGGGAGTTTGTGAGTCCCAACGCTTGTAGAGATTGTTGAGTATTCGGAGCTCATGACCTTCAGGTGAGTGAACATTTCTGCGAGTCCTTTCACACCACTCGATAGGTTGCTGTTCCACAGTAGTGGTTTCCTATTGGTTACATGGTCTCAGATTTCTTAAAAGAGAAATGTAGGTTGTTTGCCCATTGTGACAAGTCTGTGCCAGGCTCCGGGTGAAGGGTAGGGTGGATCAGGGATACACCCCACACTACCCCCAGGCCCTGCATTACTTAGTGTGTGGAGGTACCCAGTTTCCATGGTCACCACACCCTCCGCCCTCAAGGCACTTCCACGCCACACATACAGCGTTGAAAAACATCCCACAAAAGTACACCAATATCACCCCCTCCAATCTCCACAAGCTTGTACTCTGGCACCTTGAAGCATCTCTTGTGCTAGATGGAATTACCAGTAAAGATCTCAGACCAAATAACTGGACAGATTCAAAGAATATGGCAAAATACTACTTTATTCTTAGTTTAATAAAGCTGGGCAAACAGAGACATCAGACTGATGCTTGCACACTAACACACAAACTTGATTATACAAGGGTTTTGTACCCCAATATGCTCTAGCTATGATGTCATTCTATATGGCAAATTATAAAACATATCCAGGGGAGGGATTGGTTAGGGGAACATGTGTACCTATATTATCTGTAAGGGTTAGTACATCATTGGCTGCCTCTTATCTGCAAGGCACACCTCGAAATACCTCTAAATTCGTATAATACTGATTTTGTAGAAGGGAAAATGTCAGTAGATTGGTCTATGCAATATTGTATAGCAAGTTTCCCCATAGACCCTCTGATTGGTTGGCATTCTTACCCCACCTTAGAGTTTTCAGCTCGCTAGCATCATGTAAGAGAAACGAAACCCAGGTGCTTGTGTCACGTCAGATTACTCCCCGCTTTCCCAATCAATCCATCATCTCTAATCAGTCTGGCATGAGCCAACGTCTTCTCATCTGTAGTAGATCTTGTAGCCTGCTGACTGTTTTGGAACATATAAGGGAGTGCAGCACATCACTATCTTCATCCAAAGCTTAATGAATAGCCCTTGTTTCGATTTCTGAATCACGTGTGAGGAGACCACAAATATGACAATTTTGACCTTCTATTCACTGCTATTTGATTTAATTATACTGAGTGCTCTTGCTCCTCTTGGCCTCTAGATACTTGCTCACTCCATCTTGTATAGACTTCATACACTTTTAATTGTCCAATACTTGGCTCTTGCAGATATTTTCTTCTTTTTTAATCTTTTTAATCTAAGAGAAATATGTCTCTCCTTAATAGCTTATCCTTCTACGTCCCCTTGTGTCTTGCAATTATTCCTCAAAATAGCCTTATTGATCCCAAGCCAAAATAGAATCCTCTTCATTTTGCACACAAAGCTATTCTCCTGATTCTGCAGCCTTGGTCTGTCTCTGAAGAAGCCGAGCTGAAGTTGACACGAGCCATCATCCATTTTCCTTTCATGGCTGTCCATGCCACTCCATTTTCCTTTATAGCAAGCTTCTATGCGTCTTTTCTACCTTGCGTCACTGCGTATCTACATTTATTGTTCAGCAAGTTACTGTATCTTGTTTGTCTATACGATTACTTAATCCTTAAATACATGTTTCTCTTGTTGCTTCGGTTAAGTCGTCACTCTTAAGATTTTCATATTGTTCCGGTATGTCTTCATATATCTTCTTTATGATATCACCCTGTCCTTTCCAGATTTCACTTAACGCTCCATGATTTCTAATGCTCCGTGCTGACATACTTCTATACAACATCCTTCTACTCTTTCAGTGCAAGGGTACATTCTGTATGGTTGTCTGAGTGCATATTATCACTCAATGCGGTATAGAGACAATGCATGGCATCCCATTTACAGCTCTTCTCCTGTTGTTCCAATATGACAGCAGTGAGGGGGCAGGAGCTTGGGAAAACACGTCCATCTTCTCCTCTACAAGCTCTTTTACACATGGGCCCAATGGTTTATCTCTGTATAAACATGCCAGGTTTGGACTTAGTATGCACAGGTACAAAGCTCTCTTTTAGACTGCATGTCTGCAGCCTGTTAAGACGGATTTCTGAACTCTGTCCTGGCGGCGCAGAAGTTCAGAAGGCCAACCTAATTACTTGGAACAGGGTAACCTCTGGACAAGCCAGACCAATCAAGGTAGCGATCGCGGCGGTCAAGACTAGGTCTCAAGAGGGGTGAGGGTGACTGAAAGCTCGTAATGAGCACACAAAGCAAGAGCGCTTACAAACTACTCCAAACAGTTGTTATATCAAAAATATAAACACATTTATTATAAGGCCTTTAAAACAATGACCGTAGCAAGAAAATCACTCTATAACAATATTACGCCAACACATACCAAATCAACACAATATATATACAAATACACAGTCGCAAGCGTTTAAAGCACGAAATATGCAGTCCACCTGAAAGGGAAGAAAACAGGCAGTGCGATAATGCTTTCGACTCAGTTCGCCTTCAGAGGCACCTAACTAGATGGCAGTCCGATCCCTGAGAAGAGTGGAGCCTTGTGCTCAAAGTACCTGCAAGTGCTGGTGCCAACGGGCAAAAGGAGAAGCTCTTCGGAGGAAGTCAGGCAGTTCGGATTAGTGCACACAGAAGAAGAACAGGTCCCGCAACTCAAGCGCAGCCTCTACAGCGAGCAGAAGCAAAACGCGAGTACGGGCGAAAAGGGAGCTGTTTTTACACAGCAGGGAAAAGCAATGGGCGACTGCAGGAGGGCGACCAGATCCTAGCTAATCTACTCACCGGTCCCCGAAGCAAGCAGGCCCAGGCTTCTCCACTGTAGTTTCAGCAGCTGGCGGGTTCAGAAGAGCAGGGAGCGCTTTCCAGTCGTGTAGATCAAAAAGACGTCCCAATCGACGAAACCAGCACAGTTTGGTTGCCGCAGCAGGACAACAGAGCGGCCGTGCGTATCTGAATCAAAAGTACACTCCTCCCTACAGACTTGGGAACGCCAAGTGTACTAAGCGTGGGAGAGCGACAAGGACTCGAGATACGGCACAACCTGACGGCGGTTGCAGAGCAGGACTCCCTTGTAAGCTGGTCAGTCAACTGGATGGCCCAGAGACGCTTCCGAAGGCTTACTGTAAGGAGTTGATGAAGTTGCCGGGAATAGCTGTTCCTGCTATTCCAATAGGTCGAAGCACCAATACAGGCCTTCTGGTTCGATGCAAGGAGGAAAGGGTCTCACAGGACGACAGCAGTGCAAAGGAGGATTCCTTCAGCGGGTCACCAGCGATTCCTCGGTCCAGCCTCTGGTTACAGGATACTTGGCTCCTGTATTCCTTCGTTCGTAAGAACTCAGGAGATCGACATGGTAGTGGTGTTTGCAGCCCCCTCTTATCCACGGTTACCTTCGCGCCAAAACGGAGGGGACCCAATGGGAGAGCCGCGCATTAACACACACACCATACGTGGACCAATCACGGACCACGGTGGTCCCAGGCATTCACACCACCCTAGACTCTCTGGCACCCAGGATGTGTATTGGGACCAGACATCCCAGCCCACACCCTGGAGGCACACACACGGCATGTAGAAGCCCGCGAAAGCATCTGTGTTTCGCGGGAAAGTACATGCCCAAATAAGGAAGGCCCCGGGTCACCCTGACCCGGGGAAGGTGAAGGGAGCAAGACGGACAGTGGACAGGACAAAGGAGCCTCAGGTCTGGCCATTTTGGGAGCCAGGCCACCATTTTGGGTTCAGGGCAAAAACGTGCTCAGAACGCCAAAAGGAGCTCAAAAAATACAAAACGATCGCTGCCACCAGCCCCGTCACTGAATCACTTGTGCCGATCACACACAGTCCTAAACGAGTATCTAGGGCCTGTAGAAGGCTAGAGACCCAAGAGAGCTGTAACTTAACTTACAGTGCCCTCTTGTGTCGTGTTGCACTAAAGCTGCGACACGATAAAAGAAACTACGGGAAACAACGTTCCCCGGTACTGACAGTCTTAAGGGCATGTCAGTATCCCCGTAAGAAAGGAGCGAAAGCCCAGAGAAGTGCAGCAGAAGGCTGTACTTCGCTGGCAAAGTCATGAACAAGGTGTAAAACAACAGCAAAAAGTTTAGGGGTTGCCACATGGAAGGAAAATTCCCTACAATTACGAAATCTTTCCTAACACTCGCCCCTCCCAGACTATGGACAGGGGGAACTAATCCACCCCTGGATGAGTCTCTTGTTCAGGTCGGTTAAACATTCTGGACAACCCATCAGCATTGCTATGTTGGACACCTGGCCTATGCTCAATAGTGAAGTCGAAGCCTTGAAGACTTATGGACCACCTAAGCAACTTTGGATTCTCCCCCTTCATGTTCATTAGCCACTTTAACGGCTTATGGTCAGTCTGCACAGTGAAGTGGGTCCCATAGAGGTAGGGCCTCAGCTTCCTTAGGGCCCACACAACAGAGAAACATTCTTTCTCTACCGTGGACCATCTGAGCTCTCTGTCCTTAAGCTGGCGACTAATAAAACCGATAGGGTGTTCCTTACCCTTCTCATCTACTTGTGATAGTACAGCTCCTATCCCAGTGTCAGAGGCGTCCGTCTGCACGATAAAAGTTCTTTGATAATCAGGGGCCCTGAGTACAGGGGCCTGGCACAAGGAGTCTTTCAAGCCATTGAAGGCCTTCTCACACTCGTCAGTCCAAGTTACCTTCTTGGGTTTCTTCGGAGTCGTGAGGGCAGTCAGAGGAGCAGCTATGGTGCCATAGTCTGCCATAAAATTGCGATAATACCCCGTGAGTCCTAAGAAGGCTCTCACTTGGGTTTGCGTAGTGGGGGTAGGCCAGTCTTGTACTGCTTGTACCTTACTGGGAAGAGGCTGTATCCTCCCTCCACCTACTTCATGTTCAAGGAAAACCACAGATCCTTGTCCATTTGGGTGAGGGGCCACTCGGACACCCTCAGAAGAGCTATCTGAAGGACTGCATTGGCACAGGTCGGGGAGAGGTTCAGACTCCTCTCCCTCAACGTCTGAAGCCAGTAGCAGTGCTGCGATTTCGACGCTTGGGACGAAAGCCTTCAGTCTATTCGCGGGAAGCATTTTTGGGGCCTGTCCAGGCCTTCCAAGGTCCACGGAATAGAAAACCTCACCCAGGGGCTCCACCACTGGGTAAGGGTCTGACCATTTGTCCTGTAAAGCTCGAGGCCTTATAGGATTCATGATCAGGACTTGCTGACCAAGTGTAAAGTTGATGAGGGAAGCTTTCTGGTCGTACCAATGTTTCACCAGCGCTTGCCCTGCCTTCAATTTATCACTTGTCAAACCCATCAGAAGTACCATCCGTTTTCTTAGCCCTAGCACATAGTCAACTACGTTGGTAGTAACAGGGGGAGTGGGCATCTCCCATCCCTCCTTGACGATGGCTAAGGGTCCCCGTACGGGATGACCGAACAGAAGTTCGAAGGGGCTGAAGCCAACACCCTCCTGTGGTACCTCTCGGTAGGTAAACGGTAAGCATGAAACAAGAAGATCCCATTTTCTTCCCTGAGGCTCCTCCAGAGCCCCAATCACGCTCTTTAACGTTCTGTTAAAACGCCCCCCCAGACCATCGGTCTGGGGGTGGTATGCAGAAGAGAACCTGTAGGTGACCCCACATTCTTTCCACATAGCCTGCCTATACTTCGACATCAGGCTGCTGCCATGATCCGACACAACCTCTTTAGGAAAGTCAACCCTAGTACATATGCCGAGTAAAGCTTCTGCAACTGACTTGGCAGTTACAGTTTTTAATGGGATGGCCTCAGGATACCTGGTTGCATGGTCGACCAGCACCAGGATAAACCTATTGCCCGAGGATGTTTGCGGGTCAAGGGGACCAACGATGTTGATCCCTACCCTTTCAACTGGTACCCCCACAACTGGGAGCGGTACCAACGGAGCTTGGATTGTCGCGCCAACCTTACCAGACAACTGGCAGGAGGCACAACTCCTGCAGTGACTTTCTACTTGCACCCCCATCTTGGGCCAGTAGAAGTGCATGGATAACCTTTGCTTGGTCCTCTTCATTCCAAGGTGACCAGCAAGGGGAACTTCATGCGCCAACTGCAGGAGGAAGGGCCTAACAGCAAGGGGAACCACCAACCTCCTATGGTCTCCTTCTGTAGACTCTGTGGGCTCACTATAGAGGAGTCCACCTTCCCAATAAATCCTATGCGTCCCAGGAGGTTCACCCTCAAGCTGGGAGCAGGCCTGTCTCCTTAGGCCTTCCAGAGATGGGCACTCACGTTGGCCTTTACTGAACTCGTCCCTATCAGGACCTCCTTCAACTAACAAGTCCTTTAGTTCAGGATGATCGTTGGGGTCGAAGATTTCAGGCATCGCCACCTCCTCGTCAGGCTCGGGCGATTGACCAACTCCCTCCACCGCAGTGGTAGGCGAGCTCGGGGGAATGTTCTCTTTCCCTCGTCGTGACTTGTTGACTCCTTTCGCCTTGGGTTTCCCCTTCGGCTGGGGCGGCGTATTGGACTTGGCCAATGCTGCCCGTGCTTGAGACCGTGTGTAGGGTCTTTCGGCAGTGTCTCCTACGAGCCCTAAAGCTCTGAGATCATTACCCAACAAGACCTTTCCCGGGACGTTTCTCTGAATGCTCACTGGAATCCTGACTGCTGTACCATTTAAAGTAAGATTAACAGGGATCACGGGAAACATGCGGAGGGGGCCGTCAGCCAACTTAGTGGGCATCAGAGTAGCTCTGGCAACTTCCTCTGAGTCTACCAAGGTAGAATCCACTACAGTTCGACTGCACCCACTATCCCTAAGAGCTGGAGTGTCTACTCCATTGATCAGCACACTGTCTTTAAAGTAGTGCTTGGTATTATCCGGAATCCTAGCATAAGCCTCTGCGACTTTAGGCTCCCAGGAACCCAGGGACACTAAAACTACCTCAGCCTCTATTCCGGTGGGAAAGGAGTCTGAGGAGAAGGATGCTCCTGTAATCTCTTCTTCCTCGTAGGAGGAGAAGGCCAGATTAGCGGAGTGGACCCCCAAAGGTCTAACCTTACAACGGGGATCCCCCTTCACATGGTCAGTTGCTCCACAAGCAAAACAAGATCCAATGGGTCTGCTTACATAGGGAGGCTTATTATAACCAGAGTTCTGTTTCGGAGGCTGTCCTCCACTACCCTGTGAGTTCTCTTGTGTCTTACCCTTGTTTTTCTTTTTGTGGCCCTTTTGGGAAGAAGATTTAGCAGATTCCCCACCCTCCATATCTTTGGCCTTTTTCCCTTCCTCCTGCTTACCAGGATGAGTTTTGTCCTTATGGGACACTCGATGTGACACCCATAAGTCCGCTGCAATGGCCAGCTTCTTAGGATCTATCTCCTTCGAATCGGCCAAATGCTGCTTAAGCTCCGGGGAAGAAGAAGCAAAAATATGTTCAAGCATGACAAGATTTATCATGCCGTCGAAGGTAGAAACCTTATATCCTTCGACCCAGCCAGTTAAGTTTTTCAAAGATTCAGTGACATAAGATACCCAAGTACCACCTTCCTTTTTCTTATACTCTCGAAAACGCTTTAAATATTGGGCCGGAGTCTTCCCAAACTTTAAAATGAGAGTTCGCTTTAACATTGCGAAATCAGCTCGCTCAGCCTTAGACATTTCCATTATAGCACTACAGCCAGAATGGGGCAGTCTACTGAGCAACCACGCAATCTTATCAGCATTGTCAACTTTCTGAACTTCGCATGCATACTCAAACGCATTCAGCCAGTCCATAATGTCATTCCGCTCTTCATACACACTTAGCAGATCTTTTGGAAACCGTGGATGAGAGGAGGCCCCAGACCCATGTCCAGGACCCGCGGACCCATTTGCAACCTGAAGCTTGGCCAGTTCCAACTGGTGATCCCTGTCTTTTTGTTTTTCTGCCTGTTCGATTTTTAGTTTGGCTATGCTGAATTCAAGCTCCTGCTGCCTAAACCGCAGCTCTTGCTTCTTGAATTCAAGCATAGCCTCCCCATCAGCACTGGCAGAGGAAACATTAGACATCTCGTCCTCCCTGTCCTCGTGGTCGCGATGGATCAGTGCAGCGGCAGAACCGTCGGTTCTGCCAGTGAGAGCAGCCCCACCACCTTCTGCACTGTCCTCAGAAGTAATCGCATCAAGCTGCGCTTCTTGCCACGCCACGATTCTCTGGATCATTTCCAACTTTGTGCCTTGAGAGGAAACACCTCTCTCCGCACACATCTTTTTCAGCGTTTCTGATTTGGAAGCATTTAAAGTTAACAACGTATTTGTTTCCATACTGTTTGATAGGACTATGGCCTTTTTAGAGTTATATTACAACAATCCACTACGTGTACTGGTTGGAATAACCTGAAATGCCTTAGCCTGTGCGCAACACTGGATACCCTCAGTCGTATCCCACCGCTGTACACCAATTTGTTAAGACGGATTTCTGAACTCTGTCCTGGCGGCGCAGAAGTTCAGAAGGCCAACCTAATTACTTGGAACAGGGTAACCTCTGGACAAGCCAGACCAATCAAGGTAGCGATCGCGGCGGTCAAGACTAGGTCTCAAGAGGGGTGAGGGTGACTGAAAGCTCGTAATGAGCACACAAAGCAAGAGCGCTTACAAACTACTCCAAACAGTTGTTATATCAAAAATATAAACACATTTATTATAAGGCCTTTAAAACAATGACCGTAGCAAGAAAATCACTCTATAACAATATTACGCCAACACATACCAAATCAACACAATATATATACAAATACACAGTCGCAAGCGTTTAAAGCACGAAATATGCAGTCCACCTGAAAGGGAAGAAAACAGGCAGTGCGATAATGCTTTCGACTCAGTTCGCCTTCAGAGGCACCTAACTAGATGGCAGTCCGATCCCTGAGAAGAGTGGAGCCTTGTGCTCAAAGTACCTGCAAGTGCTGGTGCCAACGGGCAAAAGGAGAAGCTCTTCGGAGGAAGTCAGGCAGTTCGGATTAGTGCACACAGAAGAAGAACAGGTCCCGCAACTCAAGCGCAGCCTCTACAGCGAGCAGAAGCAAAACGCGAGTACGGGCGAAAAGGGAGCTGTTTTTACACAGCAGGGAAAAGCAATGGGCGACTGCAGGAGGGCGACCAGATCCTAGCTAATCTACTCACCGGTCCCCGAAGCAAGCAGGCCCAGGCTTCTCCACTGTAGTTTCAGCAGCTGGCGGGTTCAGAAGAGCAGGGAGCGCTTTCCAGTCGTGTAGATCAAAAAGACGTCCCAATCGACGAAACCAGCACAGTTTGGTTGCCGCAGCAGGACAACAGAGCGGCCGTGCGTATCTGAATCAAAAGTACACTCCTCCCTACAGACTTGGGAACGCCAAGTGTACTAAGCGTGGGAGAGCGACAAGGACTCGAGATACGGCACAACCTGACGGCGGTTGCAGAGCAGGACTCCCTTGTAAGCTGGTCAGTCAACTGGATGGCCCAGAGACGCTTCCGAAGGCTTACTGTAAGGAGTTGATGAAGTTGCCGGGAATAGCTGTTCCTGCTATTCCAATAGGTCGAAGCACCAATACAGGCCTTCTGGTTCGATGCAAGGAGGAAAGGGTCTCACAGGACGACAGCAGTGCAAAGGAGGATTCCTTCAGCGGGTCACCAGCGATTCCTCGGTCCAGCCTCTGGTTACAGGATACTTGGCTCCTGTATTCCTTCGTTCGTAAGAACTCAGGAGATCGACATGGTAGTGGTGTTTGCAGCCCCCTCTTATCCACGGTTACCTTCGCGCCAAAACGGAGGGGACCCAATGGGAGAGCCGCGCATTAACACACACACCATACGTGGACCAATCACGGACCACGGTGGTCCCAGGCATTCACACCACCCTAGACTCTCTGGCACCCAGGATGTGTATTGGGACCAGACATCCCAGCCCACACCCTGGAGGCACACACACGGCATGTAGAAGCCCGCGAAAGCATCTGTGTTTCGCGGGAAAGTACATGCCCAAATAAGGAAGGCCCCGGGTCACCCTGACCCGGGGAAGGTGAAGGGAGCAAGACGGACAGTGGACAGGACAAAGGAGCCTCAGGTCTGGCCATTTTGGGAGCCAGGCCACCATTTTGGGTTCAGGGCAAAAACGTGCTCAGAACGCCAAAAGGAGCTCAAAAAATACAAAACGATCGCTGCCACCAGCCCCGTCACTGAATCACTTGTGCCGATCACACACAGTCCTAAACGAGTATCTAGGGCCTGTAGAAGGCTAGAGACCCAAGAGAGCTGTAACTTAACTTACAGTGCCCTCTTGTGTCGTGTTGCACTAAAGCTGCGACACGATAAAAGAAACTACGGGAAACAACGTTCCCCGGTACTGACAGTCTTAAGGGCATGTCAGTATCCCCGTAAGAAAGGAGCGAAAGCCCAGAGAAGTGCAGCAGAAGGCTGTACTTCGCTGGCAAAGTCATGAACAAGGTGTAAAACAACAGCAAAAAGTTTAGGGGTTGCCACATGGAAGGAAAATTCCCTACAATTACGAAATCTTTCCTAACACAGCCCTTCTCCAAACCTACCCACCCATTGTTAATACATCTAAAGCAACTGCATATCCAGTCCCCTTGCGCCAGGTTATGTGACATCGGATAGCTTGGGATCCCTGTTAGTGAAGCAATTCTGTGTGGGCCCTCTCCCATCCACAACCATTCATGTTAATGGTCAAACCAATATTTGCATTTTTCAGCTAGTACCATCAATGGGCAGTTAGTCCCATTAGGGTAGTGCCCGACACATGCCTATTGAATGCCTAGACAAAAGACCAAGCTGTTGATTATTTCTAATGCTTGGTTCTTATTTTATTACCAATGGTCACACATGTTTCCATATCTCTGAATCTCTGAATCCGTTGCAATGTACGACATCCACATTTTGCCCCCTTTTGCCTCATCAACTGCATTTGCGAATGTTTTGGTTGCAAAGGGGAAAGAAAGGCCTCTTTGCTCGAATAACATAAATGTGCCTTTGCAGTCTTCTGCGTCTGGACCCACCGGGGACATTATGCGAGTGGTTAGGAAAATGTTTGAAAATGTCCCGAGGCAGCTCATTGGTGACTCGTTCTCCCTGACACAGCAAAGGTGCCACCGTAATTACTTTCTTGGAGGATAGAGAAGGAGGTCAGGCCTCCTGGAGTGCGAGCTCCAGCAGCGAGTTTACATTTTAATATACACACCTTCCTCGAATTGGCTCACGAAAGGTTACCAAAGGTTACCAAAGGCAGAAGAGTGATACTCACAAAACTAAATAGTTATAACTCATATCATATATATGAATGTCCAAAGACTGGGCCAAAATGTAGTGTCGTAGGTGTAAAGTAGACAGCTGATTCATTTAATGAGATTGTGTATTCCAGATGCCACTGGGCCTATCACAATGTATGACCCATTACAAGTTGAATTGCAAACAGAAATGTGTGTCAAGGTTACCACCAATTAAACACGAAAAGGGAGGTAAGAGGAAGGTACAATCCCAGTTCTAGTGTATCCTCAAAATAGGCGAAGCCTTGAACATGCAACAACAAAACTCTGGGAGATAAAAAAAAAAAAATCTCAGTTCGTTCAAGATGAACTAGAATTGCTGGTCAAGTGGTTACACCTCTAGTCTCTGAATACACTAGCAAGACTTTTTTTATATACACAAATAAATCGATCAATGTTATTAATATCAGACCAAAGTTAAAAACGCATTGCTAAATACAATGAAGCAATAAAACAATCACCAATCTATAGGAGATGCAAAAAGGCAAATCACCAAATAACACTTTCTAAATACACAGATTTAAAATGGAGAGGCAGACAATAATGGGCAGTACCTGTTCAAATTATTGACCTTTTTAGTAGATGCCTATTGGTTGAAAAAGTGTCATGTGCTGTGCAACTTGAAACATCCATCACAAGTGGTAACTTCAATCATACTATTTCGTCACTCAAACAATCTCATTCTCATTTAAAATGTATCCCAACATGTTTCATTCTGGAGTGTGTGGTAAAGAAATTAAGTAGAAATTCACCAGTGGAATGTCTGCACAATAACCCAATGGTGTGTTATTCAAGGCTGGTTTGAAAAGTAGTACTAAAAATTCATTAATACAATCAGGCAGAACAGGAGAGAAAGAACACATATTCTATCCAATATACAAAATGAAGTATCGGTTTACAGCAGCCTCCGGAAGGTGAACTGCTAGCGGGGGTCCGTCTTGTTCAATGCTTGACCAGCAATATAATTCAGCATCTGAAAAGAGTATATGGGGCATCACTTTGAGAACCCATACTGTAGAGACTATGTAAATGAGTCAAAACGCAAGACTAGATGATCAATTATAATTACGTCGGGCCCTCCAATTTGTTGAGGGCACTCCACCATTCATGGTGACAACAACTATAGACATGACTAGTCCTCATGGAAAGATAGAGGATACGGTTAATGGGGAAGATAGAGTCAGGAGAAATCTACTCCTCATGATTAAGGAGCTGTTACTCATCTCATCTTTATCATGGCTTGACTATAAAGTCAGAAAGGTTGTTGTCCTTTCTAAATTACATATCTAGATAAATGCTACTCACTGCTTGGAGTGTGTAGAGAACCCAGAAGCAGAGTTATCTGTGGCTGTGTCAGTATATGGCAGTCCACTTGGTTTTCTTGGGCTTCCTGTAATTCTCTTAGCTTTACCAATGGTACAGTGTGTTAATACTCAATGCTAGGAAAAATCAGAGGAAATGGTCGAACAGTATTAGGATGAGAAAAGTGGATGGTCTGTTAACGTGTCAGAACACTCTACACACTAAATTTCTTACCGCTCTGTGGCATCGTAAAGCGTTATATGTTGTAAGATCAAATGTCTTGCACTGTTATAATGTGCCTGATGGTGCTGCTGCCGAGAGTTGCAGAGGTGGTAGATGGACCGTGTAGCAGGTTGGTGCTGTCCGGGGGGAATTATCTTAATGGAATGGCAGGATGGAAAGGACATAATAACCAAGTTAGTTTGGCCAAAAAACGGATTGAACTAGCCCTACGCGGAGGCTTGTGGCGCAGTTTCATACCGTCGGAATATGGGGCCGATGTATCAGTAATCGGTCTCTCACGAATTCACTGTTTCTTGAAGGTCGGCGTAATGGACCAGTTCATAGGATCTGAGTGTAAAATGTACATGGGTGTACACGGAATACTACAAGTGTGCTAAAATAAATATGCAACAGAAAGTGGCAACGGGTCAGTGCTGACGTCTCTTAATACGGTGGAATATATACAAAGTGTTTATAGGGGGAAAGTTCTTACCGTTCGCTTAGAAGTGCTCTTCCTGATGGACTGGTCTGCCGGTCTCCTACTTGCAAAACTAGCATGAGGTCATCTGTCTCTCGAAGTCCATTTATGTGAGCAGTGCGGCATGACGTGTCATGCACTAATTACGTTGAATCGGGCATAGTGTGGTCATGGCAACCGAGGAATACACGTTCACGGGTGGCCAGTTTAGTATACTGAGGCAGCATGTCAATAAGCTTTAACAGGTCGGTTGTTGACAATCAATATGTGACGTATTGTCGTACCATCACGGATCACGTATGATGATCACTGTCTTTTACGAGTCAGTGCTACATATTGGTCTACTTTCATCTAAAATAGTCGTGCACGGAACGTCTCGCATGTATTGTCATGCACAGTGTTGTTGTGAGGAATTCCTCTATCTGCTTGAATTAGAATGCTGAAAGGAGACAAAGGCAAGAGTGTTGAAATCTCGCACCAACGTTCATGATTCCTACATTGCCATGCATCTTGGTTCTACTGTAGTGGTACCTGTGTCTAAAGGCTCATTTTGCAGATAGTTTATCAGAATTAATCCATATAGTGCATATTTGGTTCAGATGTTGCAGTCCCTATTTTCGTTAAGGCTGAGCTTTTGGTAAGATAGATCAAATGTTGTTCTTTTTGCAGAAGTAGTGTTTTGTCTTTGTTGGTGTCCATGCTGGTTGATAGTTTGTAAATTATGGACCATCTGAAGTTCTCAGGTCCATGTTGGTTTTCAACTCAATGGTCGACCACGGATGCATTATTGGTTTGGTTTTTGAGACAGCTCTTATGTTCTCCAATGCGTATTTTGTGATCTGTCTTCCCGATGTAGATTCTATTGCACGGGCACCATATGGCGTAAATCAACATAGCTGTATTGCAATGGGTATGACATTTCTGTTGCCACAGTGATCTCAGGCCTAGATCTACTTCTGCATCTTGGTGGTGTATTTGCAATAAATGCAATGTCCATATGGATGGTGTCCTCCAATTTGGGGCAAACCCCATTGCTCTGTAAGGGTCTTTTGTCTTTTAGGTCTTAAGTTGATGTCAGTCCTTCTTAACTGTTCTTTGAGGTTTCAGCTTCTTTTAAAGGCTACTGTAATTCACATTTCTTTAAAATCGACCAGTTTTCCAGAATTATTTTCTTAATGGCATTGGAAATATTGCTAAACGTGTTAACGAACACAAGTTTTGGATCAGTGTCCTTTCTAGTGTGTTCTTTATACTCTAGCAGAGCATCAGGATTATTGTTATTAGTCCTTTTTAGTGTTCTGTCTATGGTATTTTGTGGATAGCCTCTTTGGAGAAGTTTAGTTTCCATTTTCTGGGCCCCTATGTGTAAGTCTGCTCTCTGTGTGCTGTTTCGTTTCAATCTGAGTAACTGTCCCAAAGGAAGGTTGTCTCTGACATGCTTAAAATGAAAGATTTTGTAGTGTAGCAGATAGTTTTTGTCTGTCGCTTTACTAAAAGGTCTAACGAAGATGTTGTTCGTCTCTGTATCTACTGAGATAGTAATATCCAGGAATTTGAGAGCTTCTTTGCTGGAGTTAGATGTAAACTTGAGAAACCTGTCTTGGATATTTATCCAAGTCAAAAATTCTTCCAGTTCTGAAATAGAGCCGTGCCATATTACAAAAATGTCATCTATGTAACGTCTCCATATCTGGATCTTGTTAAAGAACTGATTGGTGCTGTTCATGATTTTGCTTATTTCAAACGTTTCCATATATAAGTTTGCAATGCTCAGTGCTAGGGCAGCACTCATGGCTGTCCCATGGATCTGTTGGAAAAATTCTCCATTAAAATGGAAGTAGTTTTCGACTAGACTCATCTCTGCGTGCCATAAAATGAATGAAAGCAGAGTCTTGTCTACTCTGTGGTCAAGAAGCAATGTTTTTTCTAACATATCCACTGAGGCCCTTTGTGGGATTGTGGGATGTTTTAATCCACTCATCCAAGCCCTACAACAGAACTGTGCATTACTGGCAGCGGAAACATCATAATGGCCGCCAGAAAGCATGCTGCTGGCCAGAAATCACCAGAAAAAGCGCAGTGAAAACCTGACAGATAGGCCACCATCCACTTTTGCCTCTGTCAGTGTTAATACAGGAGACCATTACTAGACCCCATCCTTTGGCTGCACACAGAGCAAAATCAGTGCAAAGGAACATAGCTGTTCACAAATCCGTTTTATTTGGTGTCAAAAATTGCTAAAAATCATGGCTCACAAAACCACCAAAAGGATACAAATTCTTGTTGGGTGTTCTACATTACTCTACTGCAAGAATCCACATCAGTACAATATTAGCAAGAATCCTATGCTATCAAAGTAAAATCCTCTTTTAAAAATTAGACAGCTGTCAAAATGGGTGCAATACCGTTACTCACCTCTACCAGAAAGCCGGCGGTTTAAAACAGCCACCAGTTTATTTGTAAAGTGAACAATTGAACTCAAACTATGCCAAAGAAGGATTTGCTAAGAGGTGGATACAATTTAAAGCTATATTCTGAAACAGAAGACTTGATTTAAAGATATGTTGCTTATTGTGAGTTTATAAATGTATTTTTTTTACAAGGAAGAATGTTACAATTGATCAGAAAGTAACTTGATGCAGTTAAAAGTTCAAGAGGCCTTCTGTCTCTGGGAACCCTTCACACCTCATCCCTAGACAAAGGAGACATCCCATGCCCAACGCCAAGAGATTGACAAGTTGTTGTGAAAAGGAACTGGGGAGTGGCACCCTGGACTGATGCTCTGCTGGCAGGAAACAAGACAATGGATTCTTTCAACTGAATAGAATATGCTGATTTGTGTGTAACTGGTCAAACAACTGCTCTGGGAGAAACAAGACATGTGACCTCTAAGTCAGAGCCAAGCTTCTGGGGGCAGAGATAAACCAATGGGTGAATTCAATTGAGAGCAAATATATGTTTTATAAAATTGCAATTTACAAAGTGTTCCAAGCTGACAGAAATGTACAACTTTGAGAGTCTTAAAATGAAAAATGCACCCACAGTTCAAGACTAAGTTGGACGCCGTGGGATGTTCTGAGGCCAAGCCCCGTAATTATAAATATTGTGGATGCAGTGTTTATGCTAGAAACCTAAGAACTTCCAGTAATATGCTCAGAGAGGGTGTGTAGGTCTTTGTAAAATTGGGGGCCGGACCAATATTGAGAAACCCACTAAAATTGCGAATAAGTTGTCATTTCTTAACCCAAGCTCGTAGAAAGATCAGGGTTGAACAGAGACATGTCTTAATTAATATGTGATATGTACATGTATTCTCAACAATGTGTGTACCTTGGAAACAAATAAAAGCAGAGGGGAGGGATTTCAGCTTCAGCCATAAACATGACGTCTGATGACTCTTCTGACTCACTAATCCTTTCTCCAGTCAGGTCACAAGGAATCCTCTAACCTATCAAATCCTTAGTGGGTTGGGCATAGAAAGTCAGCCTCCACACCCCCTTTGGAAACACATAAAAAGAACCACTGAGACCCAGATAGGGACACTCATTTTTCCACTACTCACCGATTCCTGCGTAGCACTCTGCCCGACCAGATCCAGACAATATCCAGACAGAGATTCCAGACTCCAGATAGATCCAGAGAACAAAGCTCTAGAACCCAGCTCTAGAACCTTAAGCAGGGGCCGAACCCAAAAGTGGAACTCTTCTGAGCAGGCCTCAGAATCCAGCAACCTAACCAAACCATTCAACAGCCTTGCTGTGCTATTCGCTTCTAGCCCAGAACCCCATGCCAGAACCGAGATCCAGAGAAAGCAGAGCTGTACCAGAACCCATCAGATCCAGTTCAAGAGACCAGACCAGACCGCCGTGCCGTGCTGTGAGCAGAACCAGTGCCTGAGACCGTCCTGTGGCGAGTGAAGTCCAAACCTGACCAGATCAGTGACGAGGCGCATTTCCATTATATTCCAAAATTAGGAGTGAGTATCCAGTCTAAGAACTGTACAGAACCAATCTCTTAGTCTAAAGTAATCTTATCTCATCCATTACAACCTATCCAGAACTGCATTTAGAATTTTGTGTCCATCCTGGTGATTTCAAATCTGTAACGGCCATTTGTCATGCTGAAAGATTGACTTTATTTTTGAAACTCTACCTCCACAAAAACGTCCTTATCTTTTGAACCGCACAAAATATAACTGTCATTTGAAAGCTAAGATCCTCAGCTTGCCAACAAACCTAAAACGACATTCCATCTCCTTATAGTATTTCCGTAATTGCGATTTACGCACGCAGAAAAAGTGCAGCGAATTGAAAATTAGCTCAGTTTCACCACCTGTCTAAATTGCTGTCTTTTGCTTGCAACTGCTGAATTTCGTTTTCAATCTGATAATCATTCATGAATCATTGCTATTGTTGACCTGTACCAATCTAAAGTAATTATCACCTACCCTGAATCTCCTTTAGTGAATTAAAAAGCATTTTAGCATATTTTCTCATCCATTGCAACCACATTTAAAAGCATTTGGCCTGTGTTGTAAAATCATTCCCGGGCCTCTCTAAGCTTGCTGGGGGGGAACTGGAATTTAACTGCATTTTGATTGTATTCCTAAAACCTGTGTGCTCTCCTTTCCATCTCTTCAGATTGCATAAGGGAGGGGGGAATGAGTTGTCACAACGGAAAAAGTGATCATGTTATCTCTTGTTGAAATCATATCAAGTTTATTTCTGTGTTGCATTCTTTCCCACCTTGCATTTGAAACTATACAAAGTATTCTCTGCTACCTTATCCGTTCTATACCAACTCCTCATTGATTAAAGAGAGTGTGCTATTGTTATATTACCCATTGTTGACCACTATTATATTCATAAGTGTGCTATCAAATATTATTTTGTTCATACAAGTGTGATATATATATATATTGTTTAATATTTCCTACTTCTTGGCTCAGTGAGGTCAGGGGGATTCAAAGAGAGGGGCGTTATATAAGGGTTCATCATCCAGATTCAAAGTGTTTGACATAAAAACATATTAATAAGGGCTTCCATTGAGCATCCCAGACTAGGCATTGACTTAGTTGGATTGCTGGATTGGAGTCACTTACACAGTGGGGGCTTGTAGCCGGGGATTCTGGATTAGATCTACCACTTGTGCAGCTTAATACAGTGTGCTGACTAATAGTATACATAAATCCTGTTTGGCTACTACGCTGTGAAAGCACCCCTCAAAAAGGAACACTCTCAGGAAACTGTCTGTTTTGCAAGATAAAATAGAAACTTCTGTAAGTCAGGAAGGAAATCAATTTCCAGAACGACGACATTGGTAGATATCAAAATAGCCAGAGAGCACCTCTTACATAAGCTATTTGTGAGAGGCGAATGGACGGAGCAGGACCAGAAAGTGTGGTTGCAGGCAATCACACAACAGGTCACTGCAACTGAGTTAGATATCTGGAGAGATCAGTGTCCCTTACATGTGGCCCTGAGTGAGCTACACATGGCCTCTAAGGCCAAGGATGAGCACAACAAGATTGCCAGGGTAGCGGCATATTTATATTTACATATCGGAGCCATACAGGACAAATGTGCAGAAGGCCAAGATTTGGCAAGTAGGCAACTGATGGCATTAGAGAAGGCCCAATCTGACCTGGTCTCTTCTGAGCAGAGGCTGCAGAGAAGCCAGGAGTAAGAAAAGGAAAGTAGGCAGTATTTCATTAAAATCAAAGAGGACATGGGTATCCTGCAACAGGAAAGGGCAGACCAGGATACCAGAATTCTGGCCTTGCAGAAGGAGTATCAAGAAGGTTTGGACACCCTACTGCAGAGCCAGAAAAAGCTGGAGCAACAACTAGACTTCAACAGGGCATGCATGGAGCAGGTAGCCAACCTGCAAAGCTACCTAGTTGAGTGAAAGCAGAGAGCAACAAACTGATTTTGAAAGACCTGGATACCCAGGCCGAGTTTGATGAGGAGCACCAGAGAGCTGGTGCCTTTCAAAAGGCAGAGGGACGACCTGGCAGCACAGAAGCAGGCCCTTACTCAGGAAAGGGACACCTTAGGTCAGGAAGTCTGCCACTTAAAAAGGAAAATGGAAGAAAATCACCTGGCCCTCCAGGGACTGGGTGACCTCCTAAAAGAGCATCAGAACTTGTTAGAGCACACCAGAACGGTGGAAGATGCTCTTGCAAGAAAGGAGCAGGCCAGTAGGGACGGAACCCAGGAGGTAACCCTCAGCAACAGTGATGGAAATCAGGTCAGCCAAAATGTCCAGTTCTCCAGGCCCAGTACTCCATGACAAACCAGGAAGCACACAGAGAGAATGAGGCTCTCTGTCAGCACAATGATAGGCTCCAGCGACAGCCATGCAGACTGACCTGAGTCTAGTAAGGCCTTGATTGAGGAACTGAAAGCACAGGCTCTTGCATGGCAACAGGGAGCAGGGTCTGACAGAGATGAGGTTCGCTGGGAAAGGGAAACACCTGAGCATAACCTCAGGAGCCCTAGTACCAGAGGCCTTCATCTCTCCCAGTCCTTGGAGAACTCTGCCACCCTCATGTCCCATGACGCACATGAGCCCAGGGCCATGGGGATGGCATATTACTATCCAGCCAGAAGTATGGGGCTCATAGGCCTTTACCTCCCAGGAACGGACAGGCGGGCATCCGAGTATGGGCACCCAAGTACAGTGCAATTTAGTGGGGAACCCCAGGAGAGTAGGCCCACTAAGGGCATCCTGAAAACCTCTGCCCAGTTAGGTCAGTGGGGGGGGGTACCCATCAAATCCTGGCAGAGAGGAGGAATCTGAAGACTCCTCTGAACATCACAGGACACAGCAGACCAGGTCCCCACATTCTGCCAGCCATTCCCAGGCTCGCAGAATCCGGGAAAACCTGGAAGATCAGACAGGCACCTCTGGGAGCAGTGCTTCTGAGTCAGAGGATGAATGGACCAAGGTTACCCGAACCAAGAAGGCCAATAAGGCAAAAAAGGGCCTTGCTTAAGGACCCCTTAAAACAGATTAAGGCAATAAGGAGCGTTATCACCCCTTATCACAAGAACGCCAAATATTCTGTTTGGGAACACTTGGAGATCTTGAGCAAATGATGGAGACTTTCCATTTGAAAGACAGCAGTAGCTGCATTCAGTATGTAAAATGGACATTCTCCGCAGAATACTCCAGTTTCTTTGCGGGGCTTGAGGACCAAAACCATTCAAGATGGTCCACATATAGGGCGGCCATTTTAAAGCACTTTTCTGTTCATAGGAATCCCAAAGAGGCTTGCAAGGCAGCCTACAATTTGCAATGTGGGGAGGATCAGTCCCCACAAGAATTTGTGCAGGAGTTGAAGCGTGCTTTTGCGCAGACTACCAAAAGGGTGTGCACGGATAGCAAAGAATTTGTTAACACTTTTTTCCATGCCTTGCCCAAATACATCATGACCCAGCTAGTGAGAGATTTTCATGAGAAAAGGTCACTAGACTGGGTCATTTAACAGGCCACCCGAATCTATGAGGTGCAGAAGCCCATAGAAAATAAAAGTAATGATCAGAAAAGCCCCAAACCGACCAGCACCCCTGCTGCTGCCAAGGTGGCAGAGGTAAAGGTTTCCCCCATTGTAGATTTGGAGATGGGGGGCCTAAAAACTTACCTGCACTGAATAATTCCAAGCCCAGAAGGCCCTCGGGCCAGTCACAGACAGAGAGTTAAGGAGGTAGTCCCACAAATGGGGTCCCTCACTCCCCTGACTATGTAAGTCCCTGCAACAAGGGAAACCGACCCATCCTGGGTTATGTGTGGACTCCTCCAGCCCAAGGGGGGGATCCGGCCAAGCACCTAACCCAGGGAACTTCCTTCCTAACTTCACACAGGAGGGCAGAAATTTACCAAATCCTGGGCAGAACTTTTTTGCGAGGTATGCACCCAACTTCCAACCCCAAAATCATCCATCCTTCTTTCCCCAATTCCCTGAGTCCAGACCACCTAATCCGGGAGAGGGGAGGCCAAAGGTGGAGGGGTACCCAAATCTTCCCAACCCGGGGTACTACCAGAGAAGGGATAGCTACCCTTCCCGGGATCAGCCCATGGGAAAAAAAAAACCTGTATCAGCCTGAGCAGGTTTCACAGTTAGAGCGCCAGTATCAAAATATGGCACAGGATCTGGGTTGCATGCGGAGGGTGCAGCAGAACCCTCAGATGGGCATGCCGGTGTAGAATGCCCCAAACTCTGGACCTGGTGCTCCAGAACAATGACGGGGGCAGCACCCCGACAACCCACCGGTTCCCAGGGAGGAGGCACAAGGGGAAGGGGGGTGTAAAGCCTTGAAGGAAGCTTCCTTCCCCACTTGTAAACAGCCCCTGGAAACCCAGGAACTGGAAACAAAATTTCCTACCCCTGAAAGTCTGCCACCCAAGGAGCAGAGATGGGGTAAGAGAAACAAAGGACCGCATTTCAGGCGAGGCCAGGGCCAGGTAAGGAGTCTCCTGACCCCCACCTCCCCCAAAAAAAGCAATATCACTTTGTAAAGATGCTTAAAAGCACCATAGCGCACTCGGCGCTTGGTCCCTCTCCCCCTTCCCACCCCTTCCTGGTTTCCCTCTGCCCGCCTCCCAACACTCCCACTCCATCCGGATTGGTCCACATACCCCAAATCAAGGACACCCTAGGGCAGCCCTCTGCCTGGCAGCCCTGCGGCGAAGGACCCCGAGGCAAAGGACGGCCCCAAGATGTGTCTGCAGGTGTCCGCAGGGGACACCAAGGAAGCCAGCAGCTAACAGACACCAACAAAAACCGTGAGTGTGGCATGGGTGGGGAGTAGAGCAATCACTCTACTCCAGAAAACCCCTGCCGCTCTATCTCGCCTCCAATTGTGAATGTTGGCATGTCCACACCTAGATAGAATTGTGAACACTAGCCTGCGTCGCATCTAGATAAAATTGTGAATGTTGGCATGTCCACACTTAGATAGAATCGTGAATATTATCATGTGCACACTTAGATAGAATTGTGAATATTAACATGTCCACACCTAGATAGAATTGTGAACACTAGCCTGCGTCGCATCTAGATAAAATTGTGAATATTAGTATGTCCACACCTAGATAGAATTGTGAACACCAGCCTGCGTCGCATCTAGATACAATTGTGAATATTAGCATGTCCATATTTAGATAGAATCGTGAATATTAGCATGTCCACACCGGGATAGAATTGTGAATGTTGACATGTCCACACCGGGATAGAATTGTGAATGTTGGCATGTACACAACTAGATAGAATTGTGAACACTAGCCTGCATCACATCTAGATAGAATTGTGAATATTAGCATGTCCACACTTAGATAGAATTGTGATGTTGGCATGTCCACACCTAGATAGAATGGTGAACATTGGCCTGCGTCGCATCTAGATAGAGTTGTGAATATTAGCATGTCCACACCTAGATAGAATTCTGAACAGTGGCCTGCGCCGCATCTAGATAGGAGTGTGACTGTTGGCATGCCCACACCTAGATAGAATTCTGAACAGTGGCCTGCACCGCTTCTAGATAGGATTGTGAAGGCCAACAAGTGCCATTCTTAGACAATACTGTGAATGTTAGCATGCTAAAGGTCAGGTAACCCACTAACCAATTTAACCTCAAACTCTGCATACTTATCTCACTCAAAAACTCACACAACCATCTCTCGCACCACAAGCCACATGCACTTCACAACACTGCAACAACACATAAGCCGGAGCAACAGCACACGCGGACTGACACCGAACCAATACCCGCACCAAAGCTCAGCATCCGGTGTATACCGAGTTGAAGCTGCCAACAGAACACCACTCCTCTCACTATCCTACTCCCTCTTCACCTTACTAACCCCCCCCCCCTCCTTATCGTTTACAGATCTGCCAGAGCGCCTGGGGACCAATTCCGTTGGTGATGGTGCGCGGTACAAATACCTTTAACATTTAACATTTAACAAACAGACCATTTTGAGGAGGAGGTACAGATCTTCCAATTTGAAGGCGAGGGATCCTCAGAGGATCCTGGGAAAAGAATATTCTCCTTCAGAGATGGGGGAACTCCTCCCAAAGAAAAATTGGTCCCAAGGGATTCACATCCAGACTGGGTAGATGTGGGGACTGAGCTAGCGCCACCCATCATCTCACCCCCAGAACCAACAGCATCAAAACCACCTGGTTCAAACCCATTCTGGTGACTGCCTCCAAAAAGGGGGGTGGGGGGGCAGAACTGGAACCAGGGGAACTCAAAACCTTTCCTATCTCCAGTTGCCAACTTTTTCTTGCAGATTCCCATGACTCTTCACAAAACTCTGCCCAAATCTCTTCTCTCTCAATCTCCAAAACCAGACAATTAGGCCACCAATGTGCATTATCTGTGCCCCCTTGCAGAGAAGGAGGTAAGACACTATGCCCCGGTACAAGTACAGGGGCAGGGTACAATTTTAGCACTGGTGGACACTGGATCCCAAGCTACCCTACTGCCCAAAAAGGCCTTTGATTAACTAAATTCAGGAAGGGGCGAGAATTACCAGATTCCTCTCACCTCTCTTCCTGGACAACTTCAGAACGAGGGGACAGCGGATTTGGACATTAAAATTGGGCGACACAAGGTGAAACACCCGGTCATAGTAGTGACTCCAGAGGGCACCCCTTGTTTACTAGGGAATGACCTCCTGAGAAGGTTGTCACCCCTAATAGATTGCGTAAACAAGGTCCTGTGGACCCAGACTAGCCGACCAATAAAATTAAAACAGAGTGTTAACCATGTTAGTTTAAACGGCACATGCCACATGGTTGAACAAAAATCTGACCAAGTAGAATTTCACTTCCAGAACAACCAAATTCCAGACGTGACAGTAATAGCAGTAGGACAACAGACTGGTGATGGGGGGTCCTCTCTATTTCTGAAAATCAACCTTCTTTCCAGTTTAAGGTGGTATTCCACACTGGAAGGAAACACTCTGAAATTCCTTACCAATCCACAATCAGACAATCAGACATTCCCACTCCTATAGTCCAGAAAGATGTGAAATCAGCTCAGAGCCTGGCTGATATTCAACAAATTAGAGAGCAGTTGTTCATCCCTGTTCAGTTAAATGATGGGAAGGACTCTGTTCTCGCCCGAGTATGTGTGAACAACGGTAAGAGCTTCAACAGCAAAGCAATGTTCCACCAACTCCCAAAAGATCCAGCCATTCCCACATTCAAACTGATAGACAAATGGGAAATGGACCTGGAAGCACCCAATTCCAAACATCTCCTGCCAAGCAGGTGTATGCTCAAAATCTTCATTGGCAAAAAGAGCATAGTCCATAATTGTTGGGTCGTGCGAGACGTCACTGCCGCCTTTTACTTAGGCAGTGACATTCTCAATGGCTTTGCAATTAGTTTGGACCTAATAAACTTCAAGATTTGGTCCAGATTAGCGAATAATCCCATGGGCTTTGATGATCCAGAGAAAGCATTTAGGTCAGCTCAATTGCTACCTTATGCAGTTGAAATTGAGATTAAAGAGGAAGTCACCATCCCAGAAAGGACCCGACAATTCTCCCTGCGAGTGAAAGTTAAGAGGACAGAAATTGAAAAACCCTGATTCTTATATTCATCTAAATGCTTCTCTCTAACAGCAAGGGTTGGGGGTAAACCCAACACCATTAGTCAACATAGAACATGACACCATTCCAATAGAGGTGGATAACAGCGATTTACAGAGTATTACTCTAGCCGCAGGCACCATTATTGGAATGGCGGCTGATGACCGACATTTTTCCATTGATCTAGCAAACAAACTGTTAGGACCAATCCCCAAGGACTGTTTTGACAGTGACAGTGATGACAATACAACACCAGACAGGATCTTTACCCAGCATGGGGGGGAACTTCCTGGTGTACACTTCCTGCCCATATGGTAAGGAAGAGGTGACTTGTGACTTCAGAGGGGATGAGGGATGAGGTGATTTTCCAGGTCCAGGAGGGCTGCCTTTCCCACCTGAAGCCACCAGTCCAAATCAGCACTCTGACCAGGGACTTCTCCAGCCAACTGGAGGAGGCCGCTGAGATAGCGAAACCAGAAGTCTTTCCAGGCTTCAGGCAGATGGTTGAAGAGAGAGTCAACCTAGCTGATGCCTGTGTGACTCTGGAGCAGAAGGAAAAGTTTAAACAAGTTTTCTTGGATTTTCAAGATCTCTTTGCGGTGGACTCATATGACTGTGGTCGTACCGACATCCACACAACAACAATTCCCACGGACCCTGGCATGACTCCAGTGTTTGTGAAGCAATATCGCTTGCCTCTCGCATCCATGGAGTCCCTTACTGAAATAATTAAGAACCTTGAGTCTCGGGGGATAATCCGTCCAGTACACAGCACCTTCAATAATCCGGTGCTGGGAATATTGAAGTCAAACGGCCAGTGGAGACTCTGCGCCGACCTTAGGGAGCTCAACAAACAGGTCCATACTTCTCAATGGCCTCTTCCCTACATTGACCAAGGGCTGGCCTAGATCCAGGGGTCACAGGTATTCACTGCAATAGACCTGACCAATGGATACTGGACCGTGCCTGTCAGTAGAGAGGACCAATACAAGCTGGCTTTTACCTTTGGGGGCCAGCAGTACGCATGGACCCAGACTCCCTTCGGATACCTCAACTCCGGCAATGAATTCAACATTTTCCTACATAAGGCCATGCCCGACCTGGGTGCGAGGAGTAACCTGGCTTATGTAGATGATGTCCTCATCAAAAGTTCATCTGTGGAGGAACAAATAGCGGAGATCCGTTATGTTCTGACACAATTGAGGGCCGCCAGGGCAAAACCTACCTTTCAGAAAGCGCAATGGTGTAGAACCTGTGTTAATTTCTTGGGGCATGAGATTACTCCTCAGGGTCTCTGTCCCCAGGAAAAGAAAGTGGAAGCACTTCAGAAACTGAAAGACCCCATAACTCTGCGCGAACTAAGGAGCCTCCTTGGACTGACTCATTACAGCAGAAAGTTCATTGAGGGTTACGCAGAGATCACTAGACCCCTGATTCATCTCTTTAAGGGGGGGTCAAGTGGGAATGGGGTCCAGAACAATCCGAGGCAGTAAGACAGCTCAAAAGAAGCCTCTCACAAGCGCCTTGCCTAGCTTACCCTGTCAGAAACAAGGAGTTTTTCTTAGAGACAGGGTTCTCCAATACATGCTTGACTGCAGTATTATATCAAAAGCATGACAAGGTCAATAAAGTAATCTCCTATGTGAGCAAAACTTTATCCTCGGTGGAGGAAAAATTCAACGATTGTGAGAAGGCACGCCTGGCAACGGTGTGGGCATTGAACAATTGACACCCGTTTATCCAGGGGGAACACATCATAGTGGAGACTCCACACCAGCCTCTGCAATATCTCCAAAGTGACAGAATCTGGGCAGGAAATGTGAGTAATTCCCGAATTACTTCCTGGATTCTGTCAATGCAAGACTTTCCTGTGGAGGTCAGATATGGCCAAAACAAGAACAGTCCACTCGCGCAAGGTCTGGCTGACTTGCATGATTGTGCCAGAGAAAACTGTCTCGAGGACGAAAGTCTAAAAATCAAGGACAACATGGAGGCATACCTTAATTCCCCACACAAAGTCTTTGAAGAAGACAAGTGTGATGGAATGCCCACTTTCTATGTGGATGGATGCTCTTACTATGTTGACAACCCCCGGGAGAAAGAACTTGTGGCCGGCGTAGGGAATGCATGGGTGAATGAGTTGATGGGTGTGCATCAAGCCATCCTCACTGCTGTCCAACATCAAGTCCACGAACTGGTCATAATCACAGATTCGGATTATGTACGGAACAGGTTCGTGGAGCACCTGGTTAATTGGAAAACCAGAGGCATGCTATGTGCTAATAACAAACCTTTGAAACATGGGAAGTTAATCCAAAATATTGATGATCTGGTCACCTCGAATGGGATGACCATCTACTGGAAAAAGATCAAGGGTCATTCCAAAGTAGAGGGACCAGACAAAACTGGAAATTACTTAGCTGATCAGCTGGCCAACAACGGGGCCATCCAAGGGGATCTAATAGAAATGGAGTTGCTGTTGGGGGAAATCCAGGTCACCGCTATCACTAGATCCCAGACAAATGCTCACAATGATCTTTCAACTGCACAATGGAGAAAGGAGACCCCAGACGCTGATTTGATTACAGCCCAGAAAGGGGACCCAATAATTGGTAAGTTTTACCTACGCATTGAGGACCCTGAGAACTTTCCCCTGATGGATACCGATAACGTTGGGAAAGAGGACCTCAGAGTGTTGATGAAATGTCCAAAAATGTTTCGAATCCAAGACAATTTGTTGGTAAGGAAATGCCATGATCAGTGGGTGGTTCCTACCTCATTCCGAAGCCTGATGTTAAGTCACGCCCATGACGCGGCCACAGCCGGTCATAGGGGGTTTCATACAACACTTGAAATCTTAAAAGAGGTTGCATACTGGCCACACATGGGGCAGGACCTCGACCAATACTTGAAGGGGTGTCCTGTGTGTGCACGATTTCAGCCAACATCCCTCACACACCGTGCGCCTCTCCAAAAGAGGGGGATGACACTGCCATGGTCAGATTTGCAAGTCAACTTCATAGGGCCCGTGATTCACTCCTCTAGGTGGAATAAGTACATGTTGACTGTGACATGCTTATTTACTAAATGGGTGGAATGTCTCCCGGCCCCAAACTGCAAGGCAGAAACAGCAGCTGCGCTGATGATCAACCACATCTTTTCACGTTTTGGACTGCCCCAAAGGATTGAGTCAGACAGAGGTAGCCATTTCACCAGCGAAGTAATGACCAAGATGTGGGAGATACTTGGGGTTAAAAGGAAGCTACACATTGCTTACCGGCCAGCCTCTTCTGGTGCGGTAGAACGTTACAACAAAACCATTGTGAGCATCTTAAAAAAGTTTGTGGCAGAATCTGGGCCAAGTTGGGATATCCGATTACCTCTTGTCCTAATGGCCATCGGATCTACCCCTTCATCTGCAACTAAAATATCACCGTTTGAGTTGATGACTGGACGCAGGATGGTGCTTCCTCAGCACCTCCTCTACAGGACCCAAGAGCAGACATTGATCAATGCCTCCACAACTCATGAGTATGTTGAAAATTTAAGAAAACACCTTCAACATGCTTTTGCCTATGCTCAGCGAAATCTAGAGGGATCAGTCGATAGCATGAAGACCCACTATGACTTGAAGACCACCAGAAAGGAATACAATGTTGGAGACCGGGTTTATCTGTACAATTTCCAAAGGAACCAGGCCAAACAGCGGAAGATTCTGCCTACCTGGAAAGGACCTTTTGAAATTGTAGACAAGATCTCACCAGTCGCCTACAAGATCCGCATCCCCAAAGGCAATTTGGCGGAGGGGGAAGCCAAGTGGGTCCATATTAATCAGCTAAAGTGTTGCCATCCCAGGCACACTCTGCAGCAACTGGAGCAGTCCTCAGGAACCCCAGAGGGGGCCGCTCCAGAACAATAATATTTCCAACCCTAAAATATTCCACATATAGGCTATAAAATATCATAATAAGAATGCAAATGTCTCCCGATTTATAAAATGTATATGCTCACCCCACTACATGAATAGTGGTGGGGAAATGTCTACGAATATGTTTCTGCCGCTTTGCTTTGTCATCCTAGGAGAGATAAACCATGGAGACTGACCAAGGAGGACGACCCGGGGACCGGGAGCAAAGATCCGAGGGGCCCGGAATACCGCCCAATACTTCCATCAGGACTGGCGAGGAGAACCGATCGATCCACCCCTCATGGAGGAAAAGATGCTGAACTTGACATCTATGGAATCCGGAAAGATGATGCGGACATCCCAGTCTTGCGAAGTTCCATCAATGAAAGATCAGAGTGTCCATCGCAAGAGGGGAGCTTGTGGGATGTTTTAACCCACTCATCCAAGCCCTACAACAGAACTGTGCATTACTGGCAGCGGAAACATCATAATGGCCGCCGGAAAGCATGCTGCTGGCCAGAAATCACCAGAAAAAGCGCAGTGAAAACCTGACAGATAGGCCACCATCCACTTTTGCCTCTGTCAGTGTTAATACAGGAGACCATTACCAGACCCCATCCTTTGGCTGCACACAGAGCAAAATCAGTGCAATGGAACATAGAGCTGTTCAAAAATCCGTTTTATTTGGTGTCAAAAATTGCTAAAAATCATGGCTCACAAAACCACCAAAAGGATACAACTTCTTGTTGGGTGTTCTACATTACTCTACTGCAAGAATCCACATCAGTACAATATTAGCAAGAAACCTATGCTATCAAAGTAAAATCCTCTTTTAAAAATTAGACAGCTGTCAAAATGGGTGCAATACCGTTACTCACCTCTACCAGAAAGCCGGCGGTTTAAAACAGCCACCAGTTTATTTGTAAAGTGAACAATTGAACTCAAACTATGCCAAAGAAAGACTTGCTAAGAGGTGGATACAATTTAAAGCTATATTCTGAAACAGAAGACTTGATTTAAAGATATGTTGCTTATTGTGAGCTTATAAATGCATTTTTTTTTACAAGGACGTATGTTACAATTGATCAGAAAGTAACTTGATGCAGTTAAAAGTTCAAGAGGCCTTCTGTCTCTGGCAACCCTTCACACCTCATCCCTAGACAAAAGAGACATCCCCTGCCCCAAGCCAAGAGATTGACAAGTTGTTGTGAAAAGGAACTGGGGAGTGGCACCCTGGACTGGGGCTCCGCTTGCAGGAAACAAGACAATGGATTCTTTCAACTGAATAGAATATGCTGATTTGGGTGTAACTGGTCAAACAACTGCTCTGGGAGAAACAAGACATGTGACCTCAGAGTCAGAGCAAAGCTTCTGGGGGCGGAGATAAACCAATAGGTGAATGTAATTGAGAGCAAATATATGTTTATACAATTGCAATGTACAAAGTGTTCCAAGCTGACAGAAATGTACAACTTTGAGAGTCTTAAAATGAAAAATGCACTCACAGTTCAAGACTAAGTTGGACGCCGTGGGAAGTTCTGAGGCCAAGCCCCGTAATTATTAATTCTGTGTATGCATAAACATGACACCTGATGACTCATTCTGACTCACTAATCCTTTCTCCAGTCAGGTCACAGGGAATCCTCTAACCTATCAAATCCTTAGTGGGTTGGGCATAGAAAGTCAGCCTCCACACCTCCTTTGGAAACACATAAAAAGAACCACTGAGACCCAGATAGGGAGACTCATTTTTCCACTACTCACCGATTCCTGCGCAGCACTCTGCCCGACCAGATCCAGACAATATCCAGACAGATTCCAGACTCCAGATAGATCCAGAGAACAAAGCTCTACAACCCAGCTCTAGAACCTTAAGCAGGGGCCTAACCCAAAAGCTGAACTCTTCTCAGCAGGCCTCAGAATCCAGCAACCTAACCAAACTATTCAACAGCCTTGCCGTGCTGTTCGCTTCTAGCCCACAACCCTGAGCCAGAACCGAGATCCCAAGAAAGCAGAGCTGTATCCAGAACCCATCAGATCCAGTTCAAGAGACCAGACCACCATGTCGTGCTGTGAGCAGAACCAGTGCCTGAGACCGTCCTGTGGCGAGTGAAGTCCAAACCTGACCAGATCGGTGACGAGGCCCATTTCCATTCTATTCCAAAACTAGGAGTGAGTATCCAGTCTAAGAACTGTACAGAACCAATCTCTTAGTCTAAAGTAATCTTATCCCATCCATTTCAACCTATCCAGAACTGCATTTAGAATTTTGTGTCCATCCTGGTGATTTCAAATCTGTAACGGCCCTTTGTCATGCTGAAAGATTGACTTTATTTTAGAAAATCTACCTCCACAAAAACGTCCTTATTTTTTGAACCGCATGAAATATAACTGTCATTTGAAAGCTAAGATCCTCAGCTTTCCAACAAACCTAAAACGACATTCCATCTCCTTATAGTAATTCCGTAATTGCGATTTACGCACGCAGAAAAAGTGCAGCGTATTGAAAATTAGCTCAGTTTCACCACCTGTCGAAATTGCTGTCTTTTGCTTGCAACTGCTGAATTTCGTTTTCAATCTGATAATCATTCATGAATCATTGCTATTGTTGACCTGTACCAATCTAAAGTAATTATCACCTACCCTGAATCTCCTTTAGTGAATTAAAAAGCATTTTAGCATATTTTCTCATCCATTGCAACCACATTTAAAAGCATTTGGCCTGTGTTTTAAAATCATTCCCGGGCCTCTCTAAGCTTGCTGGGGGGGGGGGAAGTGGAATTGAACTGCATTTTGATTGTATTCCTGAAACCTGTGTGCTCTTCCTTCCATCTCTTCATATTGCATAAGGGGGGGAGTGAGTTGTCACAAGGGAAAACGTGATCATATTATCTCTTGTTGAAATCATATCAAGTTTTTTTCTGTCTTGCATTCTTTCCCACCTTGCATTTCCTTGAAACGATACGAAGTATTCTCTGCTACCTTATCTTTTCTATACCAACTCCTCATTGATTAAAGAGAGTGTGCTATTGTAATATTACCCGTTGTTGACCACTATTATATTCATAAGTGTGCTATCAGGTATAATTTTGTTCATAAAAGTGTGATATAGATATATTGTTTAATCTTTCCAATAAACCTTTTAATTTGCAAAATAAACCTACTTCTTGGCTCACTGAGGTCAGGGGGATTCAAAGAGAGGGGCGTTATACAAGGGTTCATCATCCAGATTCAAAGAATTTGACATAAAAACATATTAATAAGGGCTTCCATTGGGCATCCTAGACTAGGCATTGACTTAGTTGGATTGCTGGATTGGAGTCACTTACAGGATGTTCGTATATATGGCCACTACGTCAAGGCCCAAAATAATTTCTGTACTTGGGTCAAATGGCGCACCCGCCAATTCTTTGATAATCTATGTAGTATCCTGTACAAAATGTGCCATCTTCTTGACCATAGGATGAAGAAATGATTCCGCAAATTTGGACAGGTGTTCAAGTACTGAATTTACTCCTGAGACGATAGGGCGCCCAGGGGGTTTCTCCAGAGATTTGGGTATTTTTGGGAGTGTGTAAAATTGAGGTATTCGAGGTTTATCTTTCATTAGAAAGTCTGCCTCTTTTTTGGTGATCCAAACTCTTTCCTTAGCTTCATCAACTTTTTGGTTTATGATTTTCTGTAGGTCTCTGGTAGGGTCTGTTTCTACTTTTCAGTAGCATTGTAGATCCAGAAGTTGTCCATTAAACTCCAGTACATAGCCTTCCCTGTCGTGTAAAACAATTGCCCCTCTGGGACAATTTTCTGATAAGTCTTGGCAAGGTTACCACCACCATATACAATACATACAATTGCCTGTAACTCTTTCAGGCTTATTTGCATTATGAGAGAAACAAGGACCAGCTAGTTTCGGCGGTACACCAACAATATATAGCCGCCTTCCTCAGGGTCAATTCCTTTTCACAAAACCGCTTTGAAAACATCTATAGTGGTGAGCAATTGTTGTGCAACAATCAGTAATATAAATTACAGACAGCATGTCTCAACCTGCAGTCACAGGATCAATAATTGAATAAAATGCCAAAACAACCCTACACTTCATACATAAACATTTTGACTCGAGATTGAATTCAAATCCCCACCGACCCATCACACCTATTTGCAAAAGGTTAGAAGTAACAATAAATTAAGTTTAATTTTTCACATGTGATCAATATCACAGCAGTAATAGAAAATATGCTCAATTGCGATATTCATGTCTCCGTCATCTGTGTCCCACTCAGCTGCATTTGAGATCAGGCACCCTGGAGTGTGAGCTCAGGCAGAGAGGTGAGAAAGAGGTGAGAGAGAGGGGGAGAGAGAGAAGAGAGAAAGAGAGATGAGAGAAAGAGGTGAGAGAGAGAGGTGAGAGAGAGAGGTGAGAGAGAGAGAGAGGTAAGAGAGAGAGAGAGAGTGTATGTGTGTGTGTGTGTGTGTGTGTGTGTGTGTGTGTGTGTGTGTGTGTGTGTGTGTGTGTGAGAGCTGAACATTCAAACTGAGCTGCCCTTCTTGGGCAGGACCTCATACCGTCAGTATTCCATCAGCAGACGCAAGCCTCCATTGTCTGGTGTCCGTCAGAGTGCTGGCGGGTCATCGGAGTGGCAGGCAGCGTAATCCGCCCAAGTGCTTTATTTGCATGTGGAACTGTGCTGCCTGCCTCCTAGCAGGGGCACGTTCCCCTCTACATAGCACAAAATATTGAGAGGCGGCGGGGCGGCCACCTCTCATTATTGCGCTAACATCATAGACATTCAATACAGGCCCAGTGTAGCCATGTAATAACACTTACCATATTGGCATTACCCTGGACGTCAAGTAAAAAATGCCATGCCACATTAAGAAGGAACATGCAGAATGGCACCAGTAGTGCCCGTCTCCATATAATTTCTTACTGTGGCATGGATTTTTTACAGGCTTGGAGTCATTGTATAAGAGTACTGGCATATATGGTCTGCAGTCTGCAGGGACACAGCCAGCATAAAAATGTGTTTTATACTGGTATATGTTGTGGGAATAGTCACCATGAAAATGCATTGGAAAAGGGTCCTGTACACTGTTGGTGACTTGCATTTATTGTTTCTTTTTTCATGAGATGCCATACAAAACCGATTGCAAACTGTGTGGCTTTTTATCACATTTTTTGATGTAAAATGAATAATTTTAGCCCACTATTCTAAATATTTTCTCGGGGGAGAAGTGCCGCTAACCCCTCTTGTTAGGTTCAGGCTTCCCCGCTGCACTCAGTCACTCCTGTGTACACGTACGCCCCTCCATTTCAAATATCACCAGCTGCTACTACCCGTGCCCCATATTTTTCTACCCATTCCTCCAAAGCGTGCCTCTCCCGAGCACCCGCACACACCCATGCTCCAACACCAATGCATGGCATCGGTCTCCAGTGTTTCTGCCGGGGTGGCATGCTGCGCGCAACAGAACACTACAGCGTTTTGTAGGCCATCTTCGAGCCTATATGTAGACGATTATACTGGATTCAAAAAGTCTAAAACTGGAGGAAATCTAGGGATTCCTTGAGCATGTCTGAGAGCATTTGCATGTGAACATCTCAGAGAGGTTCCGGGCATCTCCAGATTTATTCTCGATTTAGCATTTATAGATCTGGTAGAAAGTGCAAATCAGTCCCTCAAAGTTTCCTATACACGATTAAGGACATTTTGCTTCCCCTTAAATGTCCCTGCTCCTCACCGGAAGTGCTTGTACCAATTAGCTGTTATGTCTTCTGCCCGTCACTTCTGCAACCAAAAGACTTTTATTTTTTTTAGCAAAGGAATTGGCTTAAACATGTGTAGCCTTGGAATTTAAGGACTTCCTCTCCCAAAAGAAACGCTGCGAGCAAACCGGAATATGAAGTTCCTTGGCAACTGTGGAGTGGTTGCAAATGCCTTTCATAGGTGCTGCCTTTGGCACTCTTCTCTTTCAGTAGATTCCATTCATACTAAAGCTTTCCCAGGCATAAGTGACAATTATGCACACAAAAAGCAGTGCAGTCTTCCGGCATAAGCTACGACTGTTTAACAACAGTACTTGTGTCCCATTTTTGAGTTCTGCTTTGACCATAAAAGAGGCAGATATTTGTAATAAGGTAACGGATATGAGCATAACTTCAGAAAAGGTCAAAGTCTCTTAGAAATGTAAGTAATGTAAAGTAGTGGTACATAGTATAACTTCTGCTATTTTGGCAGCTTCTGGGCAGGGACGTCATTTCATCAAAATGCATGGGGTAGCGGAAGTGATAGAACACGTCCATTGACCCCCCCTGATGACATCAAAGGAAGTGGTGTAATTTGACCCCGCCCCCAAGCGACATCACAGGAAGTGATGGCAAACAAGCTTCAGCTTTTTTAGATGCATCTAGCAACCGTATTTCCAGGTGCTCTCATTTCAGCCAGGTATAAGAACCGAGGCACAGAGGGAGGCATGATTTGTCCACGATTACACATTTGGGGAATGCCATTTTCCAGATTCGACGTGTGGTCTATAAGTAAAACATACATAATGCAGTATTTCTAAAAGGGTAACCGAAATCTGTAATGCAGGCTACAGCTAGCGCATGAAACATCTATCGATCAATGGACATAGAAGTATGTGTTATCTGTGGCGTTGCTGTGTTAAACAAGCCAAAAAAAAATCACTGACCAGCGGAGGCTTGTGCTGCTGTTTAACCAGGAGAAAAATGCTGCACGAGCAAGGCCTGAAAATTAAATCATTGACCAGGATTTAGTATGAACAAAATGTCCTGGGTATAAATGTATATATGATTCAGCTACCACTACAATAGAAGAAACCTATTCAACTGGTCTGCGTGCACAGAGGGGAGTGCACCTGATGATGTTATCTTTGCTGGAGTAGAATACCTGGGAAAGGTTCTTTCAATATACCCAAGACCCCCCATAGTTTTTATTATTCAAGCGTAATACTGGGTGCCAGAGGAGTTAAAAATAAAAAAAATCAACTTTTAATGTAATATCATTGCTGCACACATACATTCATAGCACCACACCGTTATTTGCCGGTCAAGTGGCACAGCGAGTAGAGAGCTCGCTTTGAAATCCGTGCAGAGCCTGCTAACGCAGGTTCGAATCCCGGCGGGGACAAACTCAGCCTTTCATCCTTCTAAGCAGCGCTCAGATACCTGAGGGTTCGTAGCGCTATATAAATGCAAAATTATTATTATTATTATTTATTTATTTAAAATTGAAAACACCCACGAGTGCTTCTCACCCGTGAACTCACTGGCAGACTTCAAGGCACGCACTGCACACTACCCCTTTGTCAAACCCAGTGGTGCCCAACAGCGTAGCACACAATTTACCAGCTCACCTACAAGCCATGCCGTGGGGGCCCACCCAAGCTCCTTATCAAAGCACAGGGCAGGCCACACCCCGGGACAGTGCGGACTAGCACGTGTGCGCAATGTCCATGATGATGATTAAGCCACTGCAGGGGCATGCACTACAGCAAGTGAAAGAAGCAAATACGTTTTTCAATCAAAGATTACATCTTTAACGTGACATAGAGAGAAGTGGTGCCTGGTCCACATGTATATCATCCACCAGTGGTTGCTGGAGAGTTGTTTTTTTGGAGGGTGTAAATATTTGCCACAAGTATTTGATTGCGGCTGAGCATAGCGAGGGAGCCCGAACTAACGAAAATGGGTTGAGGGGTGATGGGGGGATTCTTCTCCGTCCCCAGAGTAAATGTTTTGAATAATGGGTGAAAATGGTTTATTACACAGCACACTTTCTGGTAAAATTTGGGTAAAAGGCCAACAATGTGCTAAAAGGCTAACAATCGGTTTCGTAGGGTGTAGGGTAAATCATTAAGAAAAAAACAATAAATGCAAGTCACGAACAGTGCACAGGGCATTTTCCAATGCATTATCATGACGGTCCCTGCAATATATGCCAGTATAAAAAACATGTGTATGCTGGCTGTGCCCATACATTTCCAGGCTGGCTCCACCAATATATGCTAGTATTCCCATATAAGACCATACTTACATTCACTTTAAGACGTTTTTCTATAGTATCATTACTGGCACTGGGCACCAAACTGGCTCTGCCAATATATGCGAGTACTCCTATGTAAGTACATACTGCCGTTGGTTTGGCCATTAAAAGTGACATGTCACAATAGGAAAACCTGTCCAAACTGGTTACAATGTGAGCCAGTCTAGACTCATAAGTACAGTTATCTTGCTTGATAAATCATAGATGCTCAGTTAATAATTAGTCAAGCTACAGAGAAGAATATATAGGCCGTTACACTAAAACATCAGTCTAGCGAGGTAACACTACTTATCATGATTGCTTTTTTTAAAGATGCAGAGTAATAAAGGTCATGCCACAGTAAGCAATGGCTAGACTGACTGCACCAAACTGTCAGTGTAGCCAGGGAATGGCACACATTAACGTTGCTCATAAATACCAGTAAATCATGCAAAGTCAATAAAGGATGTGTTAAAGATGCTCCAGTCATCCCCAGTCTTCCAGGGCCTTACACACACATGCATCCCCTTTCACCCAGCGGTCACTCACCCATACATCTCCTCTTGCACTCGCTCATACTGGATTCCCCACACAGGCACACACCATACCCCACCCAGAGCATTCAAACATACACTACCACATGTATGCTCATTCACCCACCAGTCACTCATTCACACCTTCTCCTACATGCTCTCATTGCATTCTCTTTACAGGCACACACACACCCACCCAGAACATTCAAAAACACACCATCACATTCATCCTCATTCACCCACCAGTCACTCGATCATACATCGTTTCTTACCTCTGCTGATTGCATTTTCTACACAGGCACACATTCAACCCAGAACATTCAAAAACACACCATCACATTCATACTCATTCACCCACCAGTCACTCACACACACATTCTCTTACATTCATTCATTGCATTCTCTACACAGGCACACACCCAACCACTCATTGCATTCTCTACACAGGCACACATCCACCCACCCAGAACATTCAAAAACACACATTACATCATTTCTCACTCACCCACAAGTCACTCACACCTTCTCTTACAGCCACTCATTGCATTCTCTACACAGGCACACACTCACCCACCGACCCAGACCACTCACAACACACATCATTTCTCATTCACTCACACCTTCTCTTACATCCACACATTGCATTCTCTACAGAGGCACACACCCACCCAGAACACTCAAGAACACACATCACATCACTTTTCATTAACCCACCAGTCACGCACACCTTCTCCTACATCCACTCATTGCATTCCCTACACAGGCACACACTCACTCACCCACCCAGAACACTCAAAACACACACATTTCTCATTCACCCACCAGTCACTCACACCTTCTCCTACATCCACTCATTGCATTCTCTACACAGGCACACATCCACCCACCCACCCAGAACATTCAAAAACACACATTACATCATTTCTCACTCACCCACAAGTCACTCACACCTTCTCTTACAGCCACTCATTGCATTCTCTACACAGGCACACACTCACCCACCGACCCAGACCACTCACAACACACATCATTTCTCATTCACTCACACCTTCTCTTACATCCACACATTGCATTCTCTACAGAGGCACACACCCACCCAGAACACTCAAGAACACACATCACATCACTTTTCATTAACCCACCAGTCACGCACACCTTCTCCTACATCCACTCATTGCATTCCCTACACAGGCACACACTCACTCACCCACCCAGAACACTCAAAACACACACATTTCTCATTCACCCACCAGTCACTCACACCTTCTCTTAAATCCACTCATTGCATTCTCTACACAGGCACACACCCACCCACCCAGAACATTCAAACACACACATCACATCATATCACATAACTTCTCATTCACCCACCATTCACATACATATATCTGACATGCACTTCACACATGCACTTCACACATCATATTACACACAAAAAAGCCTTCTAACATTTTTCTTGCAGCTTCAGTCCGTCCTTCCAGGCCACCTCGGCTCCTCAGTGCTGCTCACAAACAGGAACCAGAAAAGCTGCAAGGGCTTCCTGGTTCCTGTATGTGAGCTGCAAGGAAGCCGAGGGAGAAGGGGTTGGAGCTAAATGTGGCATGTGACATGTGCCACATGCCATGGAAAGCTCCAACCCCTACTGAGTGCCTCCCTGGCCCACTCTTCACCCTGATGGGTGAGGACTGGGCCGGGGATCCCCCCAGACCTGGTGTGGTTGGACACCCCTCGGTGCAGGAGGGCCAGCTACACCACTTTCTTTGTGTGAAAATAACATTTTTTAAATTTAAAGTCGGGGTCGCAAGGGAATCCAAGGGATTGCAACTGTGGCCCCCAGGCGATCCCCCAAATGACGTCCCTACTTCTGGGCCAAAGTTCTAAAAGAGAAGGTGCACAGGAGTGGAGGGGAAAGGTTAGTAGAAAGAGTCAAAGGCAGGTGTGGAACCTCAGGGGTTGATGGGTGCAGGCCGGAAGCATCTCTTTCCTGAGTCTCAATATGTTTCCAAGTGGATATAGGTGGGATGCCTGGGACGTGGTATGTTTTCAAGTGGTCACTGGTGGGATGCCTGGGACGTGGTATGTTTTCAAGTGGTCACTGGTGGGATGCCTGGGACGTGGTATGTTTTCAAGTGGTCACTGGTGGGATGCCTGGGACGTGGTATGTTTTCATGTGGTTACTAGTAGGATGCTTGGGACATGGTATGTTTTCAAGTGGTCACTGGTGGGATGCTTGGGACGTGGTATGTTTCCAAGCAGATATTGGTGGGATGCCTGGGACGTGGTATGTTTTGAAGTGGTCACTGGTGGGATGCTTGGGACGTGGTATGTTTCCAAGCGGATATTGGTGAGATGCCTGGGACGTGGTATGCTTTCAAGTGGTCACTGGTGGGATGCCTGGGACGTGGTATGCTTTCAAGCAGTTACTGGTGGGATGCTTGGGACGTGGTATGTTTTCAAGTGGTCACTGGTGGGATGCCTGGGATGTGGTAAGTTTTCAAGTGGTCACTGGTGGGATGCCTGGGCCGTGGTAAGTTTTCAAGTGGTCACTGGTGGGATGCTTAGGACGTGGTATGTTTTCAAGTGGCCACTGGTGGGATGCTTGGGACGTGATTTGTTTTCAAGTGGTCACTGGTGGGATGCCTGGGACGTGGTAAGCTTTCAAGTGGTCACTGGTGGGATGCCTGGGACGTGCTATGTTTTCAAGTGGTCACTGGTGGGATGCCTGGGACGTGGTATGTTTTCATGTGGTTACTAGTAGGATGCTTGGGACGTGGTATGTTTTCAAGTGGTCACTGGTGGGATGCCTGGGATGTGGTATGTTTTGAAGTGGTCACTGGTGGGATGCCTGGGACGTGGTATGTTTTGAAGTGGTCACTGGTGGGAGGCTTGAGACGTGGTATGTTTCCAAGCGGATATTGGTGGGATGCTTGGGACATGATTTGTTTTCAAGTGGTCACTGGTGGGATGCCTGGGGCGTGGTATGCTTTCAAGCGGTTACTGGTGGGATTCCTGGGACGTGGTATGCTTTCAAGCGGTTACTGGTGGGATGCCTGGGACGTGGTATGCTTTCAAGCGGTTACTGGTGGGATGCCTGGGGCGTGGTATGCTTTTAAGCGGTTACTAGTGGGATTCCTGGGACGTGGTATGCTTTCAAGCGGTTACTGGTGGGATGCTTGGGACGTGGTATGTTTTTAAGTGGTCACTGGTGGGATGCCTGGGACGTGGTATGTTTTCAAGTGGTCACTGGTGGGATGCCTGGGACGTGGTATGTTTTCATGTGGTTACTAGTAGGATGTTTGGGACGTGGTATGTTTTCAAGTGGTCACTGGTGGGATGCTTGGGACGTGGTATGTTTCCAAGCAGATATTGGTGGGATGCTTGGGACGTGGTATGTTTCCAAGCGGATAATGGTGGGATGCTTGGGACATGATTTGTTTTCAAGTGGTCACTGGTGGGATGCCTGGGGCGTGGTATGCTTTCAAGCGGTTACTGGTGGGATGCTTGGGACGTGGTATGTTTTCAAGTGGCCACTGGTGAGATGCTTGGGACGTGATTTGTTTTCAAGTGGTCACTAGTGGGATGCTTGGGACGTGGTAAGTTTTCAAGTGGTCACTGGTGGGATGCTTGGGACATGGTATGTTTTCAAGTGGTCACTGGTGGGATGCTTGGGACATGGTATGTTTTCAAGTGGCCACTGGTGGGATGCTTGGGACGTGATTTGTTTTCAAGTGGTCACTGGTGGGATGCTTGGGACGTGGTAAGTTTTCAAGTGGTCACTGGTGGGATGCTTGGGACATGGTATGTTTTCAAGTGGTCACTGGTGGGATGCTTGGGACATGGTATGTTTTCAAGTGGCCACTGGTGGGATGCTTGGGACGTGATTTGTTTTCAAGTGGTCACTGGTGGGATGCTTGGGACGTGGTAAGTTTTCAAGTGGTCACTGGTGGGATGCTTGGGACATGTTATGTTTTCAAGTGGTCACTGGTGGGATGCTTGGGACATGGTATGTTTTCAAGTGGCCACTGGTGGGATGCTTGGGACGTGATTTGTTTTCAAGTGGTCACTGGTGGGATGCTTGGGACGTGGTAAGTTTTCAAGTGGTCACTGGTGGGATGCTTGGGACATGGTATGTTTTCAAGTGGTCATTGGTGGGATGCTTGGGACGTGGTATGTTTTCAAGTGGTCACTGGTGGGATGCTTGGGACATGGTATGTTTTCAAGTGGTCACTGGTGGGATGCTTGGGATGTTTGTCTATACATAGGGGATCAACAGATGTTGGAAACCTGAATCGCGTCAAGTGCCGTATACTGGAAAGAGATTATGGTTGGTAGAACTAGGAGGTAAAAGTGTTGTAGAACTATGAAGAGAGAGCACTGCACAGCTCAACTGGAGTACGTGAGGTGCTGAGGGGTACCAGCAGGAGCTATGCTGCACTGTATATGGTAAACCCTGTATGCAGCATGAGGTGAGAAGAAAGGGTGTGTATCTTATAGTGGAGAGGGTTTCTCCACTTTGGGGGTTTGCCAGGCGAGCAAATGCTGTCCGTCTTTGGTTTTGTTCCAATGAGGATAGTGGGGAGGGCTGGTAGTTTGGGTGAGTTCCATTTATCCTTTGGCCCCAACTGGACAAGTGCTTGATGAACTAGGTCCATGCTGGGGTGCAAACGTGACCAGAGAGGATTCAGCCTCCCGTGCCGCCGTAATTGTGATATTGCATTGAATGTGTGCAAAAGCAAAAGAAAATGTGTGTACATTTGTGTCATGTTTGGACTAAGAAGAGAGATGTGGTAGAACATAATTGGTGCAAGTGAAAAAAGGTTTTAAATCATTTTGGTTAAAATATTCATTTTTCCAATCCCTAACACAACCTAAGCTTAGTACACTTTACCTGTCAACTAATATTTGTCATACGTAGCCTCCTTTTTTAAATTGTGTAATCACTAATTTTCAGTGTTGCCAACCCGTTAGCCGCCCATGGCCACCATGCTAATCACAATGACTACCTGCCCCTCCCCACCCAAAGCACACCCTCCTTGTTTCTCTTAGACTCGTTCTAACACGCAGCAACATCAAACTGTGTGATGAACATTTCCTGACTGTGCTAGTTCTAAATAGTCTTATGAGATTTAATTTCTTAACTGTAGCTATAAATGAGCTCCTGGTGCAATAACAATGTCTTAAACAAGCGTGCCTCTGACACTTGATTAAAGACAATATGTGTATTCTCGCATCTGTTCCTTGCACGGAGGTCCTGTAAAAAAAAAAAAAAGCATGGACAGTTCCAGCAGCATAGTCTTGTACATTGGTATTAGAGAAGCATTTTCCAGGCACTGACATCAAATTACCTGGCACATGCACCATTTGCCAGCTGTTGCTGTTTTATGGCCAGGTGGTTTCCTAATGGCAGGGTCTGGCAAATTCCTGGACTGCAACCTGTAGCTCTCCAAATAATGTGGACTACAACTCCAATGATCCCTCAACATCAACTATGCCAGGGCTGATGGGAGCTGTAGTCCAAAACAACTCGAGAGCCAACGGTTGTAGCCTCTTAATTAAAAATGAGCATTTTTAAAACACGTTGATTGGTGAGAATTCATGAGAGGTGTGTGAGAAATCAAATGCTTTGTGAGAACTGGCATTTTACACATGAGGGTGAGTGACTAAGCCTGAATAGCAACTATACATTTAAACTGTGTGCATCTGCATGAGGCACATGAGGTCAGAGTATTCCTTGTCTAGAGAGCCGAGTGGAAAGTGAACGCTGCTTGTAAAGAGGAACCACCACAGATGGAAAACATGATTGGAAAAGCGAACCAATGATTTCTATTCAAAGATAACTCCCACTGATGTGGAAGGCAGAGAGTCAAGGAAACTCAAGAGAGGTGGTAACATTCAGACAGAATAACATGCATTTCCTCTTTCTGACAAATGTGATTTTGTATTCCATTTAAAATATTACAGAAGGTCAACAGGCTCTGTTCTTTACTGTGCACACTTCTGAGAAGCAGTTCTTGGGGTACATAGAGAAGGGGATGCAATTTAATAATAAAGTATATAGAATATGTGATCATTACACAATATATCAAAACATTGTTAGTTTTTTCCCAATTTAAAACACTGGTACAAATAAACCAATGCTGAATGATAAACCTCTTAAAGGGATGGTCTAGTAAAAAATGTTATTTAAAAAATAGAGAGGCCACATAAAAAAAAATACTAGCATCCTCCGTTTTAAAACTTCCTATGTAAAATTTGGAGCTATTCAAGCTCAAAATTCGAAAAAGCAAGCAGTGTGTTCAAAAGCAAGCCCCTGTGTTCAATGGCGGCGCCCCTGTGCTTGCTTTTTCGAATTTTGAGCTTGAATAGCTCAAAATTTTACATAGGAAGTTTTAAAACGGAGGATGCTAGTATTTTTTTTTATGTGGCCTCTCTATTTTTTAAATAACATTTTTTACTAGACCATCCCTTTAAATGCTTTGTGAACTAGTGCGTGTTTTCCATGTTGCTACAGGTAAAGCCACACATAACGAGTGCCGTTGTGCTTTGATCCAATTTGTATTAAAACCCATTTTCGAATGACAAGTTTGTTACATGTCATTCTGACATGTCATATCACATTACATAACGTTATCAAGCTTTAGAAAATGATCTTGCAGCATCAATTGTGCATCCTTTGCATCATAAATGGACCTCCTTATCTCGTTCTTTTCCTCTTTTTATGGAGTACGGCAGGGGTCTGTTCTTGGTCCTCTTCCTTTTACTCTTTACACATCACCTTTGGCTCCATTGATCTCTGCTCATGGTTTTCAGGCCCTTTCTATGCTGATGACACCCACATATTTCTCTCTTTTCCTTCTTTTGATGACCCCATTCATCAAGGTCTTTCTGTCTGCCTCTTGGCTGTGAAAACTTAGATGTCTTCACGCTTTGCATGTCTTAATCCTAAAAAAAACTGAAATTATCTTCTTTCCTGAATCTTCTTTCATTATCACTCTGTCCTCCATTTCTTTTCCGCCTCTGTACTCACCAGTAGCGCCTCAAGCTCGTGAATTAAGTTCGTTGTTTATTCTGTCTTTACTCTTAAAATCCAAGTTTCTACCATAGCTCAATCTTGTAAATTCTATCCTTTCAATATTAAGCAAATCCATCGTCTATTAACTACCAAACCATTACTACACACTATTGCTGTTCTTTATACCTCTGTCTTCCTGCTTATGCCCTTTTCCCTCTTAGTTCTGTTCTTCATTTTGCTGTTAGATTATTATTTGGACTTCAATATACTTTTACCACGTCTTCTAATTTGATCTAACCTCATTGGCTTCCAGTTAAACAGAGATGTGTGTTTCATTTTCGCTTGGCATTTACAGTTTCTTCTTCCTGTCGCTCGGCTCTTTTGCGCATCTTCTCGTTTTCGTTCTTTGAATTATTAGCTCTTAAACTCTGGAATTCTTTCCCTCTTGACATTCCTAAACTCTGCAATTCTTTCCCTCTGGACATTACTAAACTCTGGAATTCTTTCCCTCTGGACATTCCTAAACTCTGCAATTCTTTCCCTCCGGACATTCATTGCTGCTTTAATCTGGCTATTTTTTGGTAAATCTCAAAATTAACTTTCTGCACTCTGCTTTTACGCATGTTTCTTATGCCATGCCCCATTTTCCTGCATTTGAATGTTAGAGAGGAGGGGGGGAACGCAAATAGTATTTCCGCCGCTCCCCTCTTCACCGCCATACAAATACTCCCAGCATTTGCGCAAACACTGGATTATCTTGCCGGCGCAAATGCAGTGGATCCATATGGGGACCATTGGCTTTCTGTGCCAGCAAAAATCAGGCAGCTCCTATAGGGATCCATTGTAAACACTGCCTGCCATGTGTACAAGGCAGACAGAGTTTACTTAATTTCCACAGCAGAGTGCAAAAGCGCAGGGTAAAAGGTGGCATGGACCCTTGTAGGCCACCTTCTGCACTCCACCATGCAAATGACCAAAATTCAGCAGTGGGGTCCCGCCCACGTGTATGTCTAAACGTGCCGGGTCCCCACCACCGAATTACGCGGGACCCTAAAATTAGCCCCATGATGTTTTTTCCTGACCTTTGGCTGCAACATGATTCATTTCTTGCATGCCTTTTTTGTTAATTACCATTGTTTGGACCAACTAAAAGATGCACAGTGCCTTGGATAAGACGCTATACAAATGTTGCAAAACAATAAATACAGTGTCTCTGGAGGATAGCTCAGCGGCAAGGTACTCGCCGCAGTAACACAGGTTCGATCCCCGGGTTCTCTCTTAGAAACCTCTGGGTATTAAGCGTGTCATAAATAACCTATCATCTCAATTATACTGAGTAAAACCCATTTCAGCAACAATAATCCCAAAATGTCATTGTCATTCTAATGACAACAATTTTGTGGATATCACACAACACATAAGCTTTGCAACACTTTTTCCCCTCAAGAAGGGTTCTCTTTACCTCCTTTTAAGTCTAATTCAATTGTTTTCTTCCCATTCAATCAGTATCTCGTTTTGTTGATGTTTTGAAGCAGACTTCTCTACAGATTTTTTGGACTACGATCGCTCACCATTGAGTATGCTTGCTAGGGCTGATGGGAGTTGTAGTCCAACACATCTGGGAAGCAAAACCCTGCAGAGTCCGCAAACAGCAGATTTTGAGTGGTGGTGACCAGTAGGATACCACCTCAAACAGGATGGGCGCACACTAAAGGACCTGTTGGTTTTGGTGTGGAAAGGCAATCTAACAACTACAAGAGCCAGATGTGAGCTTCATGTCTGACAATGGTGAACTTTGACGCCTGTAAACAGCAGTAATGCTTTACTCAGTTTCATGCAGGCACCAGCGATTATGCTCTCACACCAAGACAACGAAGTCACACAGCGTTTACCCATACCTAAAGAATACTGAGAGATCACTATGCATAGCATCGTGAAGTGCTTTCCTCAAGTATTATTAAGTGTTCGAACCACTCTGCCAAGTCAATGTTGGTCCGACAGAACAAGCAGCCAGGATTTGAAAAGCTTTATTTTAGGTGGAGAGGTTTTCAGCAACAAACAGTTGTACCTGTGAAACGAATACACTACAGCCCGTTTTGTCTGTCGTTTGAAACCCTTCACACTTAGACATTTTTAACATGAACTAAAGTATGAATATTCATATTCTGAAATGCAGAATGCCACCTTTTTAGAAAGCTTTAACTACGTAAATTCAAGCATTTGCTTTTAAACAGTGTAAACTTTGAACTGTTGTGTAGTGAACTGTTACAATCTCAGCATTGCATTCCCTGAATGCCAGCCTTGGATGTAGAAGTCTTCCATCTCCTCTCACTTTGCTTTTCACCGTCTGATGAAGATGGTCTTTTTTTTACTTCAAAAGCCAATTCATTATTTTTGTAATCATATTTTCAGTTAGTCCCCTAAACTTTATCAAAACTTAAACTTTTGTGATTAAATCAAATAAAAAGTCAGTCCCTGGGTCTCAACAGTCTAAGGCTCTCCCAGCAATCCTTGAGGGTTTTTGGTCACCGCTGAGTGGGGAAGGTTAAATGTCCCTTGTACGTCTTTGCACTAGTTTGCCAGTTGTCTTCATCTATTCTGTTTCTCTGTGGGAACTTGGTACAGGGGTCACACGCAGCAGATGTCCAGATTTGGGTGACCACTGGAATCAGACTAGAAGTCACGAATCTTGAGCCCCATGGCCGCTGTTGGACCTCCGACTAGCTGGCTGGAATGGAGTGAGGGACTCCTAGCGGAGGACTTTTCTGACCGACACCCAACTGCCCCACCCGTCTGCTCTCCTCGCACCTTTGCAAACAAACCTTCCATGCCTTAAGAGTCTTCCATTGTACCTCTCTGCCTGGTCTCTACTGTCCTATTCTTAGTCTCTCCTGGTCCACCAGATGTGTAGTGTATCTGGGTTACCTTCCCTCTCAGAACCAGCATCCCCAGGCTGTTCTTCTTCTTCTCTCTTTCTCCGCTTCACTCTGCTATCACTTGTCCTGTCAATGGTCCCATCTACTGATGTATCTTCATTCCCTCCCCTCTCCTTATTTGCACCCCATCCGCTGGGTGTTTTCACTCCTCCTCTGATCACCTCGCTACCCTCTCCTTTTGAACGTTCACTTCCTCCTTCTCATGCACTTCCCCCAGAGGTATTCCTCTCTGTATCAACTCCGCCTCCAGTAGATATTGCACTGCCTCCTCCTGTTGTCCCACTCCTTCTGGTCTTTCCCACCTCCTCCTGGTATCCTTTCTCCTCCTCCAGATCTTTTCCTTCCTGTAAAACCACATCCGCCCCTTGTCTCCACCTCCTCATTTTCCAGCCCCTCCTCCCAACTGCCATAAAAATAACCTTTCCTTTTCTTCTCTGAGTCACCTCCTCACCTCTCCTCTAGTCACCTCAAGACCACCAGTCCCTTCACCTTCTTTCCTCTTGCCTCCATCACACGTTACTCCAACCTGCCACACCTCCCTGTGAACTCTTGGACTTTTTATGGGGAGTAAATCCCTCCTCACAGACCCAGCCTTTCTCAATAAGTCCCAGTACTTGCAGAGATTTTCGAGTATTCGGGGCTTGTGACATTCGGGTGAGTAACTATTTGTGCAAGTACTTTCTCTCCACTGGAAAGGTTGCTGTGCCAGAGTAGCGGTTTCTTGCTGGTCACAAAAGGGGAAGCATGGTGGGGCCAAAAGGCGCTTCAGGCACCAAGCCATAACATGGCGATGGGGCCGTGCCCCCCGCCCTGCCTTCTGCTTTAGTGATAATGCACAGGAAGGGCAAATGGGGGCATAACTCATGGCCCCTATATGTAGTACCTACTGCAGGGTGAGCGGTCTCTAACACACTCGCTCCCTTACAGCAGGATCAACTTTGGCAGTGTCAGAAGACTTACTTGTGCATTAACGGTTCAGACAACTTTGCCTGAAGGCAGGCGTGAGGAGCCAGTCAGCTTGCAGGAAAGCAGAGGCTGCCTACGAAAGGTCTGGGGCACGGAACAAGCAAATTGCGGGGTGGAGTAATGCCGGCCACTGAAAAGCATATTCCTGGTTGCAAAAGAGCAAGGAAGTGGAGGCTGGTGTTGGATAGTGTAAGGAGGTGAACCAGAGAGAGGCAGAAGAGCGGTTGAGTGGCCTCTGCGATCCAAAAGGCTTGCCGGCAGGCACCACGGTCATAATTCCAAAAGGGCCGGAAAAAGGGAAATGCTTGTGTGCATGGGTCACCGGAGATATTGTAGAGGAAAGAATTCTTGAGCGTGGGAGCTGCATGGCGGCCATCTTGGGGCAGGTCATAAAAATGTTCACCAAAAAAAGCGAAAGAGGCAGCTGCCTCATCCAAGTGCATGCAGGGGGGAATTAAGATGAAAGGACCCTCTAACGTGGAGGCTGCTTGGCAGCCATTTTCTGGGCAAGATAGACACTGTGACTGACAGAAGTGATGTGGAGGCGACATCTTCCTCATCGCAGTACTGGAGGACAAAGCTCAAGGTTTTGGATTGCTTTGTTTTGGCAGCACAGCACGTTAAATAAATACAAGCTAAGAGCAGCTCTAGCAGGCAAGGGCGCAAGGGGGAAGGCGATTAGATTAATGGCACGCTCTCCCTCTATGCAGTGAAAGGCGATATCTGATCTAGGGCAGTGCAGGCTGGGACAACAGAAGCAGCAGGTAAGAATACAGGAGGCAGCGCACTGGCTGGCCAGCAGCAGCATTGAAGGGGCCCAGCAAGAGGGTCAGTTGACTGAGGAAGGGGCGCAGTGACTGGGCCAAGCACATCCTCAGAGCCAGGCAACCAAGGGCGCCGGGCTAAAGAGCGAAGGCATTACAATTTTGAAGGACTGGTGCGCTGAGGGCACAGAAAAAAAGAAAGGAGACAGGTATGTACTGGCTTATAGCTCAAGCCAGAGGGAAGGAGGAGAAGGAGCAAGAAGGCGTGTTGGTGCTGTAAGACACAGCCTGGGAAGAGTGCATCCTGGATACCCCTCCACAGAGTGGGTGGCCACAGCCCAAGGAAAAGAACTGCCTGACGATGGGGGAATACTCTGAAGCGCCAGACAGACTAGAGACTGCACTAAAAAAGAAAGACACAGAAGACGAAATTGACCTTACTGCAGCCAGGAGGCTGTAAAGATTGAGGAAGTCGTCTGTGAAGACGGAAGAAGTGAATGGCGAGAAGGAAAAACCAAAGCATATGCAACTGCCGTGCAGGAAGCATTGTGTGAGAACATTTCAGACATTTTTGAAATGCATGTTGAAAGAGCGCAGAAAGGGTTGCATGAAAAGTTGTGCATCAATACTGTTAATTACTGCAGGGAGGAAAATTATGGGTGGCAAGCAGTGGAAGTGTGGAAGCCAACGCTAACATAGCTCTGGGGAAGAAAGGAGGGTCTCTAAAGTGGGAAATAATACAACAACTTTGGGGAAGCGTGCACAGGCGGGAGGACGCAGCGGCCCCGAGTCAGGTGCCACAGGAAAGGAGCACAGCTCATGGTTCGCGTAGTGGAGACCAGTGAATAGAGGGTGTAGCCAGTCTGCTGCCAGTGGGCTTTCCAGGGGTAGCATGGGGGCTCAAAAGGAGGATCAGCCAAGGGTTGGACAGGTGAGGAGACACCTTTGCTTCAGCAGTAGGGGTCAGAAGGGACCCTGGGTGAACACCCATTGCCACAAGGGCAGCGGGCCTGGTCTGGCACGTATCCTTGGAAGTAAATGAAAAGATATGGAGCAAGGAGTTTATTGACATGTTTACGTTGCTGGAGCTTTAGCTGGTCGGGTTGGACATAGTGAAAGAGGCTAAGAAGGAGGATGACAGGAGGGAAGGCAGAAAGAGTGAGGAAGGAGAGGAAATATGAATTGGCTGTAAACCTTCAGGAGGTACACCTCCACAATATGTTGAAAAGTACCCAGGTGATGTCGCCGCTCTGATAATGTATGAACAGTGCATCCACAAGGCACATGAAAAGTATGGGGTTGATGCATGGCTCAAGTACGATGAGGGTTTCAGGCTGAAAAGGTGAATGTATCCCAGCATGAATTGGGATGACGAGGACGTGTCAGGGTACATACAAAAGATGAGGGGCAGTAATGGGCTCAAGACCATCTCAGCGGGAGAGAACCAACCCTTTAGGAAGCAGTACCCGAGTTGAGGGTCAGGGGCTATCAGAATAACAAAAGAGAGAGGCGGCCCTTTTAGGGCCGGGTTGGTGCCTGGCCAAGGGGTTATGGATCAGGGAAGGAGACCACCTGCTGGAAATTCGAAAAGGGTAACTGCACTTGTTCAGGCATGCATGCAGCAAATGCGGCAGAGACCACATGGCCACCCGGTGTGAAACTAAGCAACAACAGATCCCTCAGCAGAGGGAGCATGCACAGCAGAAGGGAGGGGGGACCTAGGTTAACTGAAACAGCCCCAACCCAGATCAAGCTTGAGACATTGTGGCCACTGCTGAACACATCACAAAAGAATAGAAGCTGAGACACTTCTAAAAGGATTCTCCTGTGGGTTCAGCAACAACTTTCTCATTCGGGTGGTTCCCAAAAAACCTTAAGTCAGCAACCATCAAACCAGAGATAGTAGATCTAAAGATTAAAAAAGAGAGAAGGCTAGGCAGGATAGAGGGGCTGTTCAAAGTGGCCCCGTTCAAGGACTGTGGTTTTTCTCCTAGTGGTGTTTCTAAAAGAAGGCAGAAGGGCAGTTCAGATTGATTCACCATCTCTCATACCCTAAGGGAGTATTCGAGAACAGTGGGGCAAGATCCTGACCAGTGCTCAGTCAGCTACACATCCTTTGACGAGGTGCTAGACCTGACGGCGTGGGCATAGGAGCTCTTTTGGCGAAGGTGGACATTGAGCCTGCATTCCGACTACCGCCAGTCCACCCAGAAAGCTTCAGGTTGCTGGGGCTCCACTTTCAAGATAAGCTCTACTTTGACAAGTGCACACCTATGGGCTCCTCTATCTCATGCCACTACTACGAGCTACTCAGAACTTTCACTGGGTGGGCAGTTAAAAAAAAGAATTCAGGGGCAAAAGTGTCAATTTTCTTCTGTTTGTGGGGAAGGAAGGTGAAGGATGCGAGGAAGCACTAAGCACATTTGAACTGCTGGCATAGCATGGAGGCGTCCCACTGGCAAACGAACAAATGTTTAGGTCAAAAACAAACCTGACTTTCTTCGGTATCGAAATCGACACCATTGAGGGACTCTGCAGAATCCCTGCGGACAAAGTAGAGCAGTTGGAGAAGGTTGGTGCAAGATATGAGGAAGAAAATGAAGGTAACCTTAGCAGAACTACAGAAGCTGATGGGGCAATTGAACTTTGCAGCGAGGGTCATCCCGGCGGGCAGGGTATTTGCAAGAAGGCTTGCCCAGAAAACTGTTGGGTTGGCACAGGCGCATCACCATGGAAACCTGGGGACAGTAGGGAAGAGAGACCTCTAAGTGTGGGAAAGTTTCCTGGGATCTTTTAATGGGGTATCTGTGTGGCGGGACCCATGGCAGTCTAGCGAAGAGATAGAGCTGTTCACAGTTGCTTCAGGTGTGGGATTTGGAGCCTTTCTGGCAGGAAGCTGGTGCACAGGAGCATGGCCAGGGGCATGGAAGGAGGAGAGGCCAATGGGGAACATAACGTTCCTGGAGCTGTTCCTCATTGCAGTGGGGTGCGATAACCAAGCAGTAGTGCAGGTATTAAATAGCAGCGCAGCGAACTGCCCATTTAGTGCTTGCCCTGCCGCTGTTTTTGGCACTTAACTGGCTGAGACTGAACACAGAGGTGAGGGCGAGGCATATTCCAGGTGTGCATAGCTGCCTGAATCTCGTTTGCAGTGGCACAGATTCAGGCAGCATGCACCAGGGGCAGAAGAGATGTCAGAAATGTTTTTTTTGTTTTTTTTTGTTTTTTTGTTTTATTGGTTAAACAAAGTTAAACCTTTAACATTCCTTTAACATTCCCTCCTCAAAGAGGTGGAGGCCCCCCAAATTAGGGTCAAGTTCAAAATCCCTAAATGATCCCCCATAGGCCAGAATCTTCAGTTTTATGGGTGACGTCCACCTCAGGCTCCCCCTCCTCCTGCTCCAGTTTTAAGGATTCAACAAATTTCAATGCATTCAAAGTACGGCCCACTTTCTCAGCTGTGATGAGCCTTTCCCAATACTCTTCTTCGTTCTCCTCCGAGATCAGGCTCGTATAATTTCCCCATGTACATCAGGCGATTCAATACCAGGTTCGGACAAGTTAGCATCACATGCCTTATAGTTTCCAGTTGGTCCTTCTTTCTGCAAATTCTACCATATGTTAGTGATTTGTCAATTTGCCTTCTTCGCCACTTTATTTCTCTCGAGTGCCAGATGTTAAATCTACAGCGCATAAGCAGATCTCGGTAGTGCTGTGAGGGAAATTTCATCAAATATGGAGGTAACATGTTCAGAGCTTTGCGTTCCCAGATGACATTATGACATAGGTCTCGTGATAATTTCTTTTCCTGTGTTTCCTCCCAGTCTTTTTCCCGATTTGTTCTTTTAGCCTTATCTGGGTTATTTTTCAGGGTGTCTTCAGAGATCGCCAGGTATTTTAAAGTATCTTCACATCTCATTTTCCAGTCTTGGAGAATTGAATCACTACTGAAAGCCCCTGGCTTTGCTAGGATTCTAAATGGCACGGGTGGATTGTCCAAAATACACTTTCTATAAAGAGATAGTGATTTCCACGTCATGATTGAAGTGATGGATTGCAGTCTTAGTTCCGATCTTATAAGTTCCAAGGGTAGCGAATTTGGAAGGCGCAAGGTCTTTCGCCAGAAATAGGCTTCGCATAGGTTCCAGACCTCCCATCTTAGGGCTATAAGGGCCTCGGCTCCATATGTAATGACGGCCACTACCTTTTGCTTATAGAAGGCTGTAATCGGCAACAGAGAAAATTTCCCATATCTACGATGTAGAAGTAGCCCTTGGTTAACCAGACTTTTAGTTTTTCTCTGATCAGGGTATAATGGCCCTGCTCATTGCAGTTCCTATTAATTCTTATCCGGAGGTAGATCGTAGTGTCGACTACTGCCAGTTTTTCTTTTTCCAATAACCATGTCTGAATTTTCCCTGCTAGTTTATTTCCGCGGGTTGATTTCATAGTCAAAATCATAGATTTTTTTGCATTTACTTTCATGTCATTGGCTTTAAGATAGTCATTGGTCTATAAACACCACGTCATCCGCATATAGCATCCATGGTATCTCTATGCCATTTACCTTTGGTGGGAAGGCCCAGATCTGATCTTGTGAAGACTTCATATCAGCCATATAGAGTATAAAGAGAAAAGGGGCGAGGGCACATCCCTGCTTGATACCTCGGGATGTCTTGATCCGCCTTGATAGTCCTCCATTTGCAGTAATTTGAACCTGGATCGAGGTATCAGTATACAGTGCTTGGATTGCCTCCAATAGGTCCACAGGGCATCCCCAATTCCTCAGTTTTGCCCACAGCCGTTCTCTATTTATTCCATCGAACGCCTGTTCGAGATCTATAAAGGCCAAGTAGATTGTTGTTTTTCCTTTTAGGGACTTTGCTTTTAATATATTGATCAGGAACAGGTTAAGGCAGGTGCCCACTCCACTTACAAAAGCAGTTTGTCTCTCGTACAAGATTCCGGCTTGAGCTGCCCAGTTCTTTAAATCCCTTAAGAGGCAGGAGGCGAAGAGCTTGCCAATGGAGTCCGGTAGCGCAATCGGCCTGTAATTTCTTGGATTGCCGCAGTCACCTTTTTTAAAGATAGGCACGATGTACGCCTCCGTCCACGTAGTTGGAATTTGTTTGGTTCTCGCTACTTGTTTGAAAAGTGCGTAAATTAGGTCTGACCAGCCTTCCATGTTTTCTTTCAACATTTTGTTAGAGACGCCGTCCGGACCGGCAGCCCTGGAAGAGCTTAATTTTTTGATCAGTATTTGAATGTCTTCTCTATCGAAGTTCAATGTCCAGGTAGCGTTTCCTGTTCTTTTCTCAACTACTTTTTCCTCAATCTTCCCTTTGAACAGGGCAGTATAGTGGTCGAACCAGTTTTTCTCAGAGACTTGGTTGATACCTATGGCCGATTGATTTGAATCTCTGTTGTTAATTAGATCTTAGGTACTTTTCGTATTATTTGTTGCTAAGGCTGCCATCATTTGTTCCGCGTCTCTTTGAGTTCTTTGGTATCTGGTTGATCGCAGCCAATTCTTGTAGGTTTGTCAGCATTTTCTTTCCAGTTCACATTTGTCTAGGCTATGAGACTTTTTTATACGCCTGAGGTCAGCTCTGTATCGTTTTCGTCTGGCGACTACAAGTTCATTAAAGGCGTGTTTCCTTCTGACCTGCTTCAGTTTAGATGAATCGTACTTAATCTCATAAGCTTTAAACAGCCATTTATAATCGACCACCTCCTCGCCCTTTTCTACGGCTTCCTTGAAATTTTCCGCCAGTGTTGGTATAATCTGATCTTTAAGTCGCAGCCTGTTTCTTCCCCACGATATCTCTGTTTCCATCACTTTTCCTCCCTTTGAGAAAGCTCTTAAATCCCATGCTAGCTCAGTTTCCAGAAGAGAGTGGTCACTATTAGTTTGCTTGATGACTCGAAATGATTTTATCCAGGCAAGCGGATCTCTTCCCACAAAACAATAGTCCAAGCATGCTCTCAATTTTCCACTATGCCAAGTGTCGGCCCCCCTGAAGTCGCCATTTGTTTGGCTGTTTAACATCATCATATCCCGTATGCCCATTTCCTTCATCCATTGGCTTTCTTTTCCTGTAAGATTTTCAATCTCTTTAATTTCGCCCCCTTTGTCTAGGAGCTTGATGTTTAAATCACCATTCAGCAATATGAGCTGATCTTCTTCCTCCGTCATGGACTTGTCAATGGCATTCATGATAGATTTTAAGTATGACCCTGGGTATGGCATATTTTCCCTCCAGTATGTATTAATCAATAGCAAGTTGGTCATCTCCTCCTGATTTTCTGTTGTAGAGGCTATTTTCAATATTTGAACGTAAGGATTTAGAGCTTCATGCTTGAGTATTTGTAAGTGGCTATTGATTTTTTTTAATACCAAGAGGCCTGCAAACGGTCGGCCTTTCAGTCCCTTTTTTGCCAGATTGAAGTAAACTTCATAACCTTCACATATTGGAGGTTCACACAGCCATGATTCTTGGATGCAAATGAGATAATATTTGGCCAAGAAAGAGCTTTCCTTCGAGAACAGATGATGAAATCCTCTGGTATTCCATGAGGCACAGCAAACGGATCCATTTCCAACTTCCTTATTCTATTGTTTTTTTTTTTGAGTTGCGATCATTTGCCATAGGAGACCAATCATTTGTTTTATTTTCAGGTTTGTTTTCATTTGTTTTACCCTTCCTTGGGTTTTGTGAATTATCTACCGTAAACCTCAAAGATTTTAGTTTTTCAACATTTTCTTTGTTGCTGTATGAATGGTTTTCGGGGTTTTTATTTCCTTCTTTTTCGTTTTCTTTTGGAGTCTTCCTCTTCTTTTCCTCTTTTTCTTGACCATTTTTTTCTCTCTTTTTTCCCATAGATTATTCTTCCGTGCAGGATGAGACATCATTATTAGCACGTCTTCTGTCATTTGGTGATATATTAGTACTATCAGGCTTGATGTCATCCTCTAATTCCGTCAAACGAAATCCCTTTTTTCTTAGGATGTCAGTAGCCTCCAGAAATTTCTGCTTGATGTCATTTGAATTAAGAAGCAATATAACTTGGTCCATTCTCTGTTCTCTTGGGAATTCCACAACTTTAATGTCCTCAGTAGATATCATGCGTAGAGCTGATGTTTGGTTACAAAGCGAGACTACATAGCTCCTATTGAGCAAAGCCCTTATTTTTCCAGTCCATTGGATGTCGTCTCTAATTTCAAATAGCATTCTTTTGATGGGGCTTTCCTCGAAGGAGGGACAGATTCTTTTATTCCTTTGTTGATCTTCTTTGTTTCTTTAATTCTGTTTTTACCATCCTGTTTTAGATGAAAACTTTCAAGTTGAAATCGTACCCTCCTTTCTTTGGTAGCTAGCTCCTGTCTTTTTTGTTCTAAGGTTTTGAAGTTAGCAGGATTGTCATCAGCCTCATTGACTTCCTCCCTTTCCGATGAGTCGGACCGGCTTCTTGTCTCCTTTGGGATTTTAGGCAGGACATCTTGTTGGGGTTTCTTGCGATCAGAGGGGATTAGGGCTCCTCTCCACCATCTCCCAGTTGTCCATAGTTTCCATTCTGATGGGCTGATGCTTTCCCACTCTTCGTCCTCCCTATTTTCTTCCATAATGTCAATCAGGTCACTTAGATCTTCTCGTTGATCTGACTCATCTCCATTATTCTCCAAGGAGGGAGGAGGGTTTTTTCCCCCTCCCACGTCCTTTGCATTCATGTCCTCCGAAATGTTTGTGTCTCCCATTGCCAGTTCTCTCCTCGGCTTCTTTGCCTGTTGGAGGTTTTCTCTTCTTGTGGGCATTCTTAGATTCCTTAAGAATGCCCTGGAACCATTTATCTTCCGTTTTAAACCTTCATTTTTTGTTTTTTTACCATTTTCGTTTGGTTTTTTTCTTCTGTTCATTTCCCTTTTCTGAGGACAGGTCCTTGGATGTCCCACCACTAAAGATAGCAAAATTAGATTTTTCTGATTGAATTTTTGAGTCACGACTTCCCACCCCCTTACAACCAGGAGAGATCAAAATAACCTCTTCGGTCATTAGCTCAGTTTGCATGGGTTGGTTTGGTTTATTTTGACTCAATTTCATGGGGCATTTCCCTCGATGCGGATTTTCAACCATGCTTACCTCATCTTTTTTATGTTTGCATAAATTTCGCATCCACTTGCAATCTTTCAGAAACGCCTCCATCAATAAGGACTTATCATTAGCATCTCTCCTTGCCAGATCAGTGAGGCGATTTTGCCATGTATGGGATTTTTCGGCTTCTTTGTCCATTCGTACATTCAAATTCCGCAGGGACAATTCTGTTTGTATATTTGTCTCTTTAATTTGTATGTTAGTAGTAGTCATCTCTTTCACAGAGTCATTTATCATCTCATACAATTTTAGGTATGGTGCCAGTGTGATATTCAAGGAGGTCATGATCACTTGCTGGAGGTGTTTCATGTCCTTTTCTCTATCAGTTTGGTAAGCGTCTTTAATTAGGTGTATAATTTGATCTTTCGTAAAGATTTCAGAACACTGCTTTTGGTCATCCGCCAAGGACGTCTGAGTCATTTTCGTTATCATTTGGGGTTCTACAGATTGTCCTTGTGGTTTTAAGCTTGACGGTCTATCTTCGAGGCATGGATTTCTCCTCTCAATTAAAGATCTTTGTGACAAGGTCATTGACCTGAAATCTCTCTGGGTTTTTGTTGCAAAGACCTCGGCCCCCACGGCCTCCAACTCCAGGGAGCTCCCTTTAGTTTGCTCCTTTTCCAGTTCAGCCATTTTCTCGCTTATTAGCGAGAAACTCCTCCTTTTTTCTCTCTCTATTTTCCCCATCAAGAGAGTGAGGTCTTGCATAATTTTGTTAGCTAAACTTGAATTACTCAAGTTAGCTGATGGCAACATTATCTTTCCTTCAGTGCCTGTAGTTTCTGACGGAGTTTCACCTCCAAAATCCCACAGGGTTTTCTTTTCTAGTCTGGCCTTTGGAGGGAGCGTCCCCTTAGGGTAAGGCATCGCCGGCATATCTTTGTGTAGAGTCTGAGAAGGAGATTCTCGGTCAGTTAGGTCATTTGAGAGCAGGGCATTTGCCCCCAACTGGGTATTTTTTTGGGGGCTCTTTTCCTTGAGCCACTGACATCTGTTATCTTCCCTGTATGGCTGGAAGATATCGCTTATCGGTGTGGTTTCCTCCATGGCTCTTAGATGTTGTCTTTTATTTTCTATTTCCTTGTTGGGATCCGGCAAGGCTTTCTCCCATAATTCCGAGTCATTTGTGTCCCACTGGTCCTCCTTTTCCCACACAGTCTCAATCAGTAGAGATCTGTTTGTGGTTTCCTTTAAGGTCAGGGTAGGGGAGTTCAATGCCACATCCAGACTAGAATTTTCATCCAACATGCTTTCGCACATGTCCGCTATAGGTGTAGTTCCATAGTTGACTAAGTCATTAGTCGGCATGTTTACGGAATCATTTCCCCTTCTTGGGGAAATTAAAGATGGGATCGGACAACACGAGTCTCTCCCAGCATCAAGGTTGCTAGGTGGATCTAGTATTTCAGTCGTCTTTTCAAGGCTCAGATTGACCAGGAGAACTGGGGCTTTCTCGAGTAACACCCCTACCGTCTGGTTTTGTTCGACTATACTTTTTTCTTTATCTCCTGGGGGCGCAGTATTGATCGTTTTGCTGGAATCTCCTTCACCAGCAATTAGATCTAACTTCTTGACCTGATCGGCATCCTCCTCATGCAAGCTTGGTGTTTCAAGGGGTGGAGGGAGGTGACTCACGGGCTCTTCGAGAGTGGAAACTGTACAGGCCATAGGTTGAACAGGTGATTTTGGAGCTAACCGCACAGGGTCTTCAATAACCAAACTCGACATTTTTTCGCTACCCGTATCGGTCGCGTGGGCCCCCACAGACAAGCTTTTACGCTTCTTAGTACAGAAGGGTAAGCAAGATTGTTTCAGCATCGGCATGTTTTGTGCGCGCTTCGAGCTTCCATTCACTTCCGGGAGTGATGCAAATATTTGCCTTACCTGCAGGCGAGTTCGCACGGCTGTTCCGGATGTATCCATATGTAAAACCATAGGTTTCATCCTGTAGTGCAGCTCCTCAGTACAAGCTTTATTTCCTCAGTCCTCCGCTCAGCCTATGCAGAATAATACTTACACAGCGAGCAGGCCAGCAGCCAAACAGCACAACAGCAGGATACTCCGTGGATTCGATGCCCTTTGCATGCTCGGGCTTAGTGCCGCAAGGGTGCTTGGGAAGTCTCTTTATAGCACTTCCTGGAGGCAGCACCCGTGACCGGGGGCGGGAAAGGGGCGGAGCCAACTCAGCGCTACGGTGCTCTTTTCCCTTCTCTCTTCTCACTCCGTCAATGTCAGTTCAATGCGCAGCACCTCGCTCTCCTCTTCTCGGTCTCCTCCCACTACAAACAGCTGATAGTGGGAATGTAGGTGCAGCCACAGCACAACAGCAGAATACTCTGTGGATTCGATGCCGTTTGCGTGCTGTCAGAAATGCCGGAGTGGCTCTGGGGGATAGCAAGGATGTTCTAATGTCACTTGCGGACCATTCGGTGGCCCCAGGCCTGTTACAGCTGTACAATGTTATGTTATGTTATTGAAACTTGTTAAGCGCTCGTTCACCAACATGTATCATGGCGCTGGAGGATAGAAGGTCAAAAAGGTCAACTGAAACAGGAGTTTCTAAAAACAAAATGATTTCTCAAAGTAGACGAAAGACTGTTCCATAACCAGGTTGAGGCTACTGAGAAATCTCGGCCTACAATGTGGTAATGGCGGAATAAGGGAACAACAAGTAGACCTGCGGCAGCAGAACGTAATATCCGTGTAGAAAAAATAGCGAGTGAACTTGTTGCAAAGATATTCGGCCCCTTGATCATGCAAAGCACAGTGTACCAAGCAGAGGGACTTGAAAACAATGCGCTGAGTGACTGGCAGCCAATGTAGAGAGGGCAGCACCGGAGAAATGTGGGCCCCATAAGGGGAGCCGGTAGCCACCCGGGCAGCATGTTCTGTAGGCGCTGAAGCCTCTGCACCAAGGCCTTAGGCTGGGCCGATATAATGAGTTGCAATAGTCTAAGCGGCTGAGTACCAAAGCTACAACTACAGGGGGGCGTAGGTGTACCAGAATTAGCGGAATGACCTTCTTGAGTATCTTAAGGTGAAAATGGCTTTTCTGGCAGATTGTGGCAACTTGTGCCTACATAGAAAGTGAAGCAGAGACAATCACACCCAAATTCTTCACCTTAACCGCAGGGACTTGAAGGGGGCCAAGAGAGGAGGGCCAAGAGGAGGACACCCAGAGTGAGGGATCAGGGGGAAACCCCACCGTCAGAACCTACGACTTGTCTCCATTCAATTTCAGCCAATTGTGGTTCATCCATGCCCCTAGGGCAGTCAGCACCGATACAGGCACGACAACAACTCAGCCTGATCAAGATCTAACCGGATCAGGATCTGAGTCTCGTCGGCATACGAGTAGCACCTGATGCCAAAGGAGCGGATGAGACACACAAGAGGCCAGATGTAAATATTGAAGAGAATGGGATACATGGCGGTGCCCTGTGGAACACCACAACAAAGAGCAAAAGAACCAGAGAGGAAAGGAGGGAGTGAAAGGCTTTGGGTTCTATCGGTCAGGCACAAAGAGAACCAGGTAAGTACCTGACCCAAGATTCCAACTTGGGCCAGGCGAGCAACAGGATGGGGTGGTCGACGGTATCAAAAGCTGCTGAAAGATCTAATAAAATCAGGGCAACAACCCCTCCTGCATCCACCAGCAAGAGGCACTTTGATATCTTTCTGGCAACAGGTGAATTATTGTAGAGCAGGATGTAGAAATATTCATAAAAGAGGCCTGCAGGTCAAAGAAAAGCAGGACATGGATACCGACCACCTTAGAAGTGGTGTCAATCTTCTGCAGGACCAGAGGAGAAAAAGACCACACAAAACACAAAGTTATTAGGGCAGCAATGATGGGGTGGGGGGAGGATGAAAGGCTGGGAGTAAGAGCCGAGGCGCTCCATCACTTTCCAGGATCGGGCAAATATGTTGAGCAAGACCACACTTGTATGCGAAGGGGGAGTATGAAATCAAAGTGTTTAGAGCAGCTTTCAGCTTCGCATTTGTTGGGGCCCTGAGGGTTGGCAAGCTGGCTATGGTGAACAAGGCAAGTGATGGCCAAGGGGACCTCAGCGAATCTGATGCAGAATTGCAGTGGCAGAAGGTGGCCATATTACTGAGAAGGTCCAAGACGGATCAGGCAGGTAAAGGGTAATGGGTCCAGCTCTACTGCACAAGAGCATAAGAGAGTAGTTGCTGCCCGGGTTGTCTGCTTAGCAAGTTTCTGGCCGGTTTACCCAGTGGCGCAAGCAATCTGTTTGTCCACACTGACGCGCTGCCTCTAATAGGGTTTCAGTTCAGGGCAGTGGTGGGCATGGTGTTGAGAAGAGTGGGTAGGGACCCTACGCAGTATGGCACCCACTCTTTCAGAATAGGAGCATCCACCATGGCAACAGTATCAGGGGTGAGCGTCCAGGGGATTAAGGAGATCGCATGATGGAAATCGGGGCCTATAAAAGGTACATTTAGACCGAAAAGATGGAGAGCACGACAATGGTGGTTGTAAAAATGTTCTCTGTTCGTAGTGAGAGCAGCGGAATGGGCGAATGTCAGGAGGAGTGGAAGAAAGAGGGCATCGAGTAAGACCGACATTCTTTGGTTTGGTAAGGAAGGAATGAAATGGGATGAATTGGAGAGAACAAATGCGAGATTGATCAAGGAGGAAGCCCCGCAGACATTGTAATAATCCACCTAGAGGGGAATACCTGGCCCAATTGGGCAGAGGGCAACTGAACGAAATGCACCATACATTGTGAGCATTGAGCAAGGCACCTGGGGGCTTGCGAGTTGATGTGGTCAGAGTTCATTCCTAGGTTTGCTTGGAGAGGGGCTAATTTAAACTCAGCAGTGGAGAAGTCGAGAAAAAAGTTGATAAAGGCAATGGCACAACTTTGCAGGGATACTGGTTTCTCAACAATCAGGCACGGGCTGATAAACATAGGAGTGCCGGGTATTACGAGAAGGATGGGGTTCACCTGTCGGACATGAGTTGGTACCTCTATTTGTTATTTATTTATTTATTTATTTATGTATTTATAACTCGCCGAAGCTCGCAAGCATCAGGGCGCGACAAGAACACGAGGAAAGAGGTCACAGGACTACATAAAAAAGAAAAGAGAGGGACACAAGGGAGTCCATGCTGAATATTTAACGAATTACCGAAAAAGTAACGTTTTCAGCTGCTTCCTAAATAGGGAGTAACTACTTTCCAGTCTAAGGTTATCTGGAAGCTTGTTCCAGAGGGCAATAGCTTTGGTGGGGAAGGCTCTCCCAAGTCCAGTAGCTTTGACTCTAGTAAGGCTAACTTTGAGTAGCCCTTTTTTGGCTGATCTTAGACAACGGCTTGGTTCATACCAGTGAAATTCCATTTTAAGGTATGTTGGGGCCATACCGAATAGACAGCGGTGGACTAGTGTCAGAGATTTGAATTTAATACGCTCCTCTATGGCGAGCCAGTGAAGGCCTATTCGGTCGTGGGTAATGTGGTTGCGCTTGGATTTCCCAGTGATAGATCTAACAGCGTTGTTATCGATTATCTGGCATTGTTTAATGCAAGAGTTACTTGAACCAAGCATCAATGCATTCCCATAATCCAATCGGGACAGAATCGTGGCTCTAGCGAAAGTGGCGCTATTTTTGGCGTTGAGATATGGCCTAGTACGGTGTAATAATCTCTGGTAGTATTGGCAATTCCTTTTAAGGTATGAAACCTGTGCATCTGCACCTAGCGAGGATTGCAGGTATATGCCAAGTGTTTTCACTTTGCTTGAGACCATAATGCTGGAGTCTTTGATGTTGAATGAGGAATAAACTTGTTGAACTTGGAGGACGCGTGAGAGGGCGAGGCTGTGAATAATAAGCAATTTGTGCACTATTGGGGGCAGCAAAGGGGGAAAAAATATTTTCTGTGGCGATCGAGCAGTGGCATAACAAGCCTCCTGATGGAGGGTAAAACGTACTAAGAGTAAATGGCCCCCTGTGAGCCTAGCACGGCAGGGGGCCGCAGGGTCAAAAAGGAGGGGCACCTCTGTGGTCATCAGCTTCTAGCCTGGGCTGGTGGAAAAAGGAAAGCATAACAGCACTCCCTGCAGCCCATCAGCGGCTGCTGTCTATGGGTTTTGCCCAGAGAGGGAGGCTCTGGGAAATTCAGGGCGTGGCACCTTAGTATGTTAGAAAAAGAATAGATAAGGAGAAAAAGAGAGCAGACTTCAAATAAAGAAAGGGATAAAAGGAAAAGAGGGGTGCTGAGGAGAAAGAATAAAAAACAGGAATATTAAGTGAGTCACGGTCACCCCGTTACTAAAAAAGCTGGCAAAGATCATCTGAACTATATATCGAACCTAAGACCCATCCAAACACCCCCTTCTTGTTGAAAATATGAGATAAAGTAGCTACAAAACAGTTCCAGGACCTTCTAGAACACAAACATATCCTCCATTGTACACAGTCAGGCTTTAGACTGCCCCATAGTACTGAGAGTCCCTCCTGGGCCTGCAGTCAGATATGTTAGATATTATTGACTAAGGAGGATGTGGCTTATTTGTCCTTTTGGACCTGTCAGTGGCATTCGCTTTGATGGACCATGATACACTTTTGGCAACATTGGGTGAAACGGGTAATTGCTCACTCAACGTTATAAAGTGGATCCACTACATTCTGTACAATAGGGTCTCAGCTATCCATTGGGGTGTGGCCCTCTAGGACTATACTTCCATCTCTTTTGGAGTTCCACAGGGGGCTTGTCTGTCTCCAGCTATATTTCATCTGTACATCAAACCCCTTTGTGATATGCTGAGACTGGAGCGTAATTATGATCAAGATACTGCCAGATTAAATGATATCTTCAAAACAGTTGAGCAATGGATGGTAAAGCACTGAATGTGCCTAAACGAATCTAAATCAGAATCAAGAATTGCAATTTCTTGGCTCTCAGCATCAAAGATCAAAATTAGATAAATAACACCCAATGCTACTTAAATCTCTTGAGGAAAATGAGACTGTTGATCTCGGACAAAAAATTGCGAGACATTTATTCTTTATTTATTTTTATTTTACTGAGCATTTGTTAGGCGCTTATACAACAGAATTGTGTTTCAAAGCACCACAAGGCTAAATGGTAAGGGAACAGGGAAAATAATAACATTTTTTAAAAAAGGTTACCCTTAGGGTATATTAATGAGCCCATTCGTTTGAATTTCATTAAAGAAAATGAAAGAAATCACACGTCTTATGTATTTGATTCACACAGTGTTGATTTATGTAGAAATTCAATGCTCTTTAGTGATGACACGTGTTTCGACGTATAAACGTCTTTTTCAAATCAGGGCTACAAATCAAATCAAAATGGTCAATCACAGTTATTGTTAACAAAAATGAAACATAATGAATTGCAATTGTTGTAATCATTGCCAAATTGTAACGTGAGTAACAAAAATGAAACATCCAAAATGAAATTTTTTTGAAACATAAAAGTATCAATAAATGTTTGATCATTCAAAAAAAAAAAGTGTAAATAACAATGGCCATGTTGATACCAGAAGGGAGACCTATTCTCACTGGGATTAACTGGGCAACAATGAATATGGCAGAGTTTATTGACAACAGGTGAATCAATAAAGGGAGAAACACACTTCAACCCTAACATTCACTATCTCTACCTATAGGGGGTATAAAGATATATTTAAACAAAGAGATAGGACAAACAAATAATAAACTCAATGTGTAATACTAAGACTGTACACGTATTCATAACTTGAAGACATGCACTCGTAGCTTGAAAAAATAGATAAAGTACGGAAAATGCAAAATTGCGTACATTTATTATACAAAACAATAAAGTTCATAATTGAAAAATTAAGATCAGACCCACACTATAGCACAACAACTGATTATAAAGAATACAATAAAATCATTCAATTCACATAAAAACCATTATACATACAACATTTATACCACATTACAAAAAACAATCATAGCAGCAAATCACAAAATCCTAAAACAAATGTGTTTCAAACAATGCATATATTCCCATGCATATATTCCCAATGGTTTTTATGTGAATTGAATGATTTTATTGTATTCTTTATAATCAGTTGTTGTGCTGTAGTGTGGGTCTTATCTTAATTTTTCAATTATGAACTTTATTTTTTTGTATGATAAATTGACGCATTTTTGCATTTTCCATACTTTATCTATTTTTTCAAGATATGAGTACACGTCTTCAAGATAGGAATAAGTTTATTGACAACATACTTAGCCCTCTGGTAAACCTAACCAAATCATATCTGAAGGACACCACTTCTGCCATTAACAAACTGGCTTCAATTAAATGGGAATCTGAATATATATTAGCCACTTGGGATGTCAAGTCATTGTATACATCTATCAGACACGAGACGGCAATTGAAACAATAGACTACAATTTCTCTCAAAAAACTGCATCCAAATTTCAATCAGTTAGCATGCTTAAGGAAATGGTACTCCTAACTCTGCAAAACAATGTGTTTATTTTTAATGGAGATTTTTACCAACAAACCAGAGGGGTGACAATGGGAGTGAAATTTGCCCCCGCACTTGCCAATCTGATGATGGCGATGTATGAGGATAAACATGTATATGAAGATGAAGCATATCAACAACATGTGATTCTTTGGACCCGATATATAGACGATGTTCTATTAATATGGAAGGAGAAGAAGACGCGTTGGAACAATTCAGGAACAGAGCCAACGCTAACTCCATGGGAATATAATTTATTGGAAATTCCAGAAAAAACGAAATCAATTTCTTGGATCTCAACATCTATGTGAAAGGAAACCATCTGATGACTAAAACTTTTAGAAAGACAACAGCGCCAAATTCAACTTTATTTGCAACCAGCTGTCACCACAACTCGGTTATCAGGAACATTCCAAGTGGAGAATATGTCACGGCCCGCCGAAACTGCTCTGAACAAGAGACTTTTGAGGAAGACTGTCACCTGCTATCAAGAAGGTTCAAAGGTAGAGGATATGGCACTCAAACCATTACCAAGGCACGAGGGAAAGCCAGAAATCTGAACAGAACAGAGACTCCAACTCCTAGAATTAAAACCAATAACAAAATGGAAGAAGTCAGCTTCATTACTACATACTGCAAAAATAATGGCACCTTGAGAAACATCCTCAAAAGGAACTGGCACCTTCTACAAATAGACCCACATGTCAGAAACTTAATTAAAGACAGCCCAGCGATTGTTTACAAATGAGCAAGGACTATTAAAAACATACTCAGCCCATCTTTACTTCCAGAATTATCGACAATGGATGCAACCACCTGGTTACCTAAACAAACGAAGGGTTTTAGGAAATGTGGGACCTTCACAATGTGCAAACCTGCTATGGATAGCACATCAATCTTTGAAGACAAATATGGCATCAAGTACAACATTTCTGAACACATCAACTGCAGAACCAAATATGTCATATATGTTATCATTTGCGAATGTCACAGAATTTACATAGGAAGTACCGTAAGAGAATTAAGGACCGGGATAAGAGAACACTTCTCATCCATAGGGAATCAAAACCAAACTCACCATTGGCCCAACGCTGGCAAACGGAACACCAATGCAATGACAAAAAAACTTAAAATTTGCCGGTTTGAAGAGAGTAACCCTAGTACCAAGAGGAGGAAATCATGAACTGAAACTGCGACAGGAACAAGCAAACATGATTTGTAAATTCCATACAGTAGAAAGAGGATTAAACTCGGACAACGAAATGTATTCCTTTCTGTAAAATGTCTTTAATGTTTTGACCTGTTCATCTGGGCTATAGGAGCGAATATACACACCCATATTCATAATTTAAACTTTAATGTGATATAGTATGAAAGAAAATTCAAACTTTACACATGATAAACAATGATTCGTTAATAACAATAAAACCAGTAAACAAATGATATTCAACAGAATAAATTTAAATAAACAGATAATAATATATCAAATTAAGAATAAACAGTATAATTATCATCTTTACCCCAAGTGCTGGGAAAACGTATACATATTGAATGATAATATACATATTTACAGGACTACTCACTTCAAAATCATGTATTGAACAAAAATGTATAGTATGCCAATAACAAGTCCCAAGATGGCATGAATTTTCTTCGCATTACGGTGCTCAAATTATTCAAATCAAAAGGCCCAACTTTAATTCAATTTTTAGCCATATGTTATAGAGGGCTATGAACAAATGCATGTTGCAGGTGTTTGTGCAATATAGCCAAAATGACATTTCACAAATGGTTTGAGGGTTGTGAACAAACTCGGCAAGGTATAGTGCTATTGTGCTAGTTAATGTCCGGCATTCCGTAAGGAGATGCTTGGCTGTCTCCAAGCATTCAGGTAACTTACAAAGGCGACAAATTCGCTCAGGGACAGGAATATTTTCCCTGGCTCCCAAATTCCTCAGAGTAGGCAGTTGTTCCAATCTAAACAGAATGATAAAACGTCTGAGCCTTTTCGTAGGACAGAGGTTCAAATATGCTTGGGGCTTCATATAGGTGTAAAATCTGTATTTGATGAATTGATAGCTCTTTAGAGTACTCAGATGTGCAAAGTTCTCAAGCCAATCCCAAAGGTCCACCCTTTTCCCAAGTGCATTTTGAACTTCCTTAGTATAAGCTGCCCCTCTGTGTGTCCAACCTATGTCAGCAAGAAATGTTGACATTAATTTGAATAGAGGTGAAGTGGCATGTTTTATTACCACTTCCTGGTGTATCACAGACAGTAAGGGATTTGAGCAACCACTAGTCATCCTGAGATCTTAAATCAAAAGAGAGAAGGGCCTCAAGACCATAGGTGATCATGGGTACAAACACTTGGATGTAGAGGTGCCGCGTCCCCCAGAGCGTATAGCCGCCCTGCTTGTTTGAGAATGCAGCAATCAGTGCAGTGACTTGCGCTGCCCTGATTTTGCGTCCTTGTCTGCAGTAGAAGTAATCGCCATTGGGCTTGATTTCAATTCCGAGGTAACGATAGGAGGGTGCATAAGGTATATTAATTTTACCCACCATCAAGTTAAATCGGACTGCTCTTTTCCCAGTGAATCTGAGCACTTTGGTGTTGTCTAAGTTGATAGTCAGACCATTAAGACCAGCATATTCCCATAAAGTGGTAGCGGAGTGCCGAAGCCCACTAATGGTGTTGTCAAATAATACCAAGTCATCGGGGTATGCTAGTACAGTGCAAGGCGCCTCACCAATTTTCGGAGGACAATTATCAATTTCAGCTAATACTGCGGGAATATCATATACATAGAGGTTGTATATCAGGTGTGCGGTAACACATCCCTTTTTTATCCCTCTATTTTGGGACACCTTTTTGATCATGTTGCCTTCTTGATTTAGCATAAGACGGGCCGTGGTGTTTTGGTGCAGGAGTCTCAGATAGTACAAGAGGCCTCCCGGACATCCCATTGATTCAAGTTTCAGCCACAGTCTATCTCTAGGGATGGAATCAAAAGCAGACTTGAAGTGAAGTCAATATATAGGGCATACAGAGGAGGCTGCCCCTTGGTGAGTGCTCGTGTGCTAAAATGTCCATCACCATGAGATTATGTGATGTAGAGAAATCCCGCCGAAATCCACACTGAAATTTGCTCAGTATGTTGGGCTTGTCTACCCATTTCTGCACTTCGCTTAACAATAATGAAGCAAAAAATGTACCTGTAATATCCAGCATAGAGAGAAGCCTATATTTATTGGGATTGGCAGGGTTGCCCTTTTTGAAAATGGGAATAAGAATGGCTGTTTGCCAAGATTGAGGGATTCTCTCCTGCGCTAAGATCTTTTCAAAGAGTACGGAGAATAACTCTGCCCACAATTTAGGGTAATTCATAATTACCACATTAGCCAGCCCATTAGGTCCATGGGCTCTTGAGGACTTAAGAGCTTTTATTTTGTTCAGAATAATCCCAGGGGATACTTCAAAAGGCGGGAAAATAGGGGCCTTATTCAGAGATGTATTAAGCAATTCGGTCTCCCCTACATTACGTCCTTCTAAACATTTTATCCAGACCTCCTCACTAATAGGATTGGCTAATTGGGCTTTACTGTTCTCCCTAGTCTCATTCAATATAGACCAGATAGTGCGAGAGTTCCTAGAGCAGATAGTCTGCACTAGCCTTTGACAGGCGCAATTTCTCTCAGTCATTTTATATGCTTAATGCTGGTTCTGTAACAATTTTTGGCTTTTCTGATTCTCTCGCAGTAAAGGGCTGCTGGTAAGTTCAAGGTATTAATGCTACGAATTTCAGCTCTCAACCCTCTCTTGGCATCTCTAATTCCTTTATTGTAGGGGTGACTGACGCCCTCTGTTCTTATCATGTAGCCCATTTTGGCCACAGCATGGTTTCCCGAGAATGCCAGAATCCATTCTTCAATGGCATTAATGGTCATGGTGTTAAAGTCCAGAGAGCCAACAGAGGAGGTGTATTTGAGGGCTTCCGTAGCTGACCAAATATTTTTTTCCGACCATATCATTCTAGACCCTGAACTATTGATGTTAATAGTACCAATATTCAATGTGGGAGTGGTATGGGTAGGTAATCGAAGAAAACATTGGAGCATCGCGTGGTCACTCCAGTTGTTATTGATCACTTTCATATCGGTAACTTTCGATTACATTTCGGGGCACATGAATATGTAATCCAGAGTGCTGGAAGCTGACCCATTTGTCCAGGTATGTTTCCCCGGCCTATCACCAGGCGTGCGGCCATTAATCATCTCAAGATCCCAATAAGCGAACAATTGTAACCAGCCCAGCCCCTCAGCCTCTCTTTTCTCATGGATAATAAGGCATGTTGTGCTAAGATTCGGGTTAGACGATGTATAACCATCGCCTGTCATGTGGCAGTTGAAGTCCCCCATGACCACCACTGCCACATTACCAGGTTTCATTGTCCAAGATGACATTAGGTCCTGAAGTACTTCTTGGAAGGGTTCTCCAATGACTGCTCCTGGTGGATTGTAAAGGTTGACAAGGAGAAACCTAAAAGAGCAACTTTCCTCTTCATATTCAACCTCTACTGCCATGAGGTAGTCCTCGACATCACAATGAACCCTACGAGAGACCACCATGTTTACCACCCCAATGTGTAGACCACCAAAGGGACGGCCCCTTTTACCCCGTTTTGCAAAAGATTGATACACAACAAATCCATCCCATAGCAGAGGATCCATTGCCCAGGTCTCTTGAAGACAAATACAGCTATGTTTGGATAAAAGGTCAACGGAACCCTCCGTTCTCAGTAAGTCGGCGAAGCCTCTGCAGTTCCACGTAAGAAGGGAAAAGGCTCAGTAATTGTGTAAAACCCCCGGAAGGGATTCCATCAGCCGTTTTAGAACTTGCTGTACTTCAGCGAGTTCAAGATTTTTCACTTCAGCTGGTTTAGGACAAATAGACACAGGGACTGGAGCTGCAATGACATCAGGGCCAATGTTAGGATCAGTTTCATTCAGGTCCACATCGATGTCGACGTCAACAGTCCTAAGTTCCTCTTTGTATTTCCTGATCAGCCACCTGTCGACAGAAAGGTACAATGTAAGGCAGAGACGTTGGGGTTAGGGCCTATCAGAGGCTCTACGAACAGAAAATCATCAGATTTCAATACTCGAAGTTGAGGAATACAGTAAAGTCTGACTAATAACTCAGATTGCGCAAGCCAAGTATTTTTACCGCTCTGATATAGGTTCTTAATAAAGCAGATGCGATTCTCGTTGATGTCTTTAGAATCATTCCCCAGTTCAGGAAGCACAGGTATTGGTAAGTTTCCCTCATGTGCAGATGCTGCTGGTTGCTCAGTGGATACTGGTAAGCTAAGTTCTACATCCGGGTCCGAGTCTTTCAAAAGATCCTCATCAGAGACCGGACTAATGACTTTTTCTTCCGGCATGAGCCAGCTAGAGAGGGAACCTTTAGTCGTTGGCACCCGTGCGGCTGATCTAGCTAGTCTTTTTTTGGCTTTTTTCGAACGTGTATCCAGCCTGTCTGTGGCACAGCAATAGGCGGTAAGGCAGTTGATTTAGATTTGTTATTTTTAAGCACCTTCCTCGCCAGTCTACGTTGCTTCCGTGAGAAGAAAATGTAGGGGCTTTGTACCATCTCAAGGTCACCAACATTCTCCTGGGTTACTTCATGTGTTTCAGCGCTGATGACGGGTTCTGATGGCTCAGCTACAGCTTCTTCCATATTGTCCTGGTCATCGCTTTCTTCCACAATGTGCAAGGCATCAGATAGGTTAGCTTCCACCTCTTCACGGAGATGGTCCTTCTGTTCTAACGCCATGGTAAGGATGTTAGTGCTGGTCAGAATGCAGCCTGACATTTGCAGTAAGATCTTAAGCGCAAATTGAAGAGCAGCAACTGATGATTGGAGCTCGGCAACCTCGGTTGAGCCGGGGTGTTGACAATCCGAATCATCGTCCTGTTTGTCTGGTGCATCCTCCATAGATGCCATTGCTAAATTAGGGGAAGCAGACAATCGTCCACTGCTTCCAATGGAGTTATGTAGGCCAGGAGGAGTGCTCATGTTGCTAATGCTGTGGGGTAATGAGCCACTAGCTATCGTCAGTGGAGTTTGTGATGACATCCCTCTCTGAATATTTCAGCACAGATCTAAGAGAGAATTGTCAATATCATCAAAATTGGTAGTATTCAATGAAATGCTGCCACTAGGGCCAGGGACTACGGTTTCCTCAATGGTAGTTGAGTTTATACCCGGAGGTGGATTTACTGGAAAGAACTCAGTGATAGCACCTTGGTCCACCGGCTTGGCATATTTCACATTCTTCTTGGGTTTAACAACCGTCGTATGAGTCTCCATGTTCTCCTTAGAGGGTAGGGTCTTCGTTTTCCGCAGGTTGTAGTTCGAATGGGAGGACCTTTTCCCCTGCTGCATATCAGCGAAAGGTAAATAGTAAGGTCCACCAGAATTATCTACTCAAAGGACAAAACTCTCCAATGCTGAGTTAGATGGTAAGTATGAGGGTTGTCAAGAGAAGGTTGCTGATCCCTTCGACCCCGAGGGAAAGGGGGGGGTAAGCCACAATCCTCAGGAGCTGTCCAGGTAGTTCCTCTCACCTGGGGGCCAGAGGGTTGATGGAGAAACAGAATGCCAAGGTGCCCAGGATCAAAGGCCGAAGCCCGCAGTCTCCTGGGCATATACCCCTGAGACCAGATTGACTGTAACAGGTGATAATGTCCACCCTGCTCTAGCGCCGCTGTAAGGAACCGTAATATGAGTACAAGATCCCACACTCCTCCCACAAGAGCCAAAGCTAATGGAGGTTATACACAGCGGGGGGTCAGTAGGAAGTTGGGGCTCTTGGTAAGTATGATATATGATATGATATATGATAGTTTATTTATATAGCGCCTATACACAATGTGTTTCAAAGTGCTTCAAGGCAAGGGAGGGAACAAGGGAAAATACAACCACATTATTACAGGCCATGAACAGTAAGGATGTGAAATTAACTATCGTACTCGGCCTGACGACATTTCAGATAGTGTAAGAGCTAAGACATAGATAAGGAAGGGAGGGGGAGGGTGGGAAGAAAATGGAAACAGACAGACGACTACCATACTAGGCCTGACAACATTTCTGGTAGAGCCGGAGAAAAACAAAAGATGAGGGAGAGGGGTGCAGAAAGGGAGGGGAGGAACAAAACAAGCGATTATCATACTAGGCCTGACGACATTTCAGATAGTGCTGGAGGGGTTGTGGGGAGGAAAAGAAACAGTAATGGGAGGGTGGAGGAAGCAGACGAAGTTGCTATCATATTAGGTCCAGGGACAATTCTGATAGAGTAAGTGCATAGAAGAAAGTAAGGGGAGGAGATAGGAAAAGGGAGAAGGGAAAGGAGGAGAGAACAGAGTAAGCAGTCAAAAAGAGTGGAGAAGCAAGAGTGGAGAGCGAATACAATTGCAGAAGTCAGTAGTAACACATAATGTTGCAAGCCAAGATACAAGATGAAGATGGGAATAGCATGATTCAGGGCCACCATGAGTACAAGATGCAAAGGAAGTCCAGCATGAGAGTTGAGAAAGAGTGATGCACCGTGAATGAATAAAGTCCATAAAAGTCAAATCCAGCATTGGCCACAAGACAGTGATGGTGAAGGAAGGCACCAGGTGGGCGGGGCGTGCTAAGTGGTGAAAAAGAGCAGCAGGCAGGAAGGCACCAGGTGGGCGGGGCTTATGCCAGATGACCTAGATCCACTTGCACCTGCTCACCATCTGCAAAGGAAAAGAAGCTGGAGGGCTCCTTAAGTATGGAAACAGAGCGGCAAGCAGGAAGGCACCAGGTGGGCGTGGCTTGCTAAGTGGTGAAAAAGAGCAGGAAGCAGGAAGGCACCAGGTGGGCGGGGCTTGCTAAGTGGTGAAAAAGAGCGGCAGGCAGGCAGGAAGGCATCAGGTGGGCGGGGCTTAGGCCAGGTGACCTAGATCCACTTGCACCTGCTCCCCATCTGCAAAGGAAAAGAAGCTGGAGGGCTCCTTAAGTATGGAAACAGAGCGGCAAGCAGGAAGGCACCAGGTGGGCGTGGCTTGCTAAGTGGTGAAAAAGAGCAGGAAGCAGGAAGGCACCAGGTGGGCGGGGCTTGCTACGTGGTGAAAATGAGCAGCAAGCAGGAAGGCACCAGTTGGGGGGGGGGGGGCTTGCTAAGATGAAAAAGAGCGGCAGGCAGGAAGGCACCAGGTGGGCGGGGCTTAGGCCAGGTGACATAGATCCACTTGCACCTGCTCCCCATCTGCAAAGGAAAAGTAGCTGGAGGGTTCCTTAAGTAGGGAAACAGAGCAGCAAGCAGGAAGGCACCAGGTGAGCGTGGCTTGCTAAGTGGTAAAAAAGAGCCAGAAGCAGAAAGGCACCAGGTGGGTGGGGCTTGCTAAGTGGTGAAAAAGAGCGGCAAGCAGGAAGGCACCAGTTGGGCGGGGCTTGCTAGGTGGGGAAAAAGAGCAGGAAGCAGGAAGGCACCAGGTGGGTGGGGCTTGCTAAGTGGTGAAAAAGAACGGCAGGCAGGAAGGAAGGCACCAGGTGGGCGGGGCTTAGGCCAGGTGACCTAGATCCACTTGCACCTGCTCCCCATCTGCAAAGGAAAAGAAGCTGGAGGGCTCCTTAAGTAGGGAAACAGAGCGGCAAGCAGGAAGGCACCAGTTGGGCGTGGCTGGATAAGTGGTAAAAAGAGCGAGAAGTAGGAAGGCACCAGGTGGGCGGGGCTTGCTAAGTTGCTAAGTATGTAATATTGTCAAGCTTGGCACTGTGATTGTTCAATGCTGATGAGTTAATGCACAAAGACCACAGAGCCACAGTGAACTTGGAGTAAAAGTAGGGAGAAAAAGCAGAGAGAGTGAAAAGCAGCCCAAAGGAGGTTGCTCCCATCTCTCCACTCACCTCCCAAACTGCGGCAAGCGGTCCTAGTGCAGAAGAAGGGCTACGCTTCAATGTTTCAGCCAGTGCAGCGTTATGCAGTGCTATGCCGGAACCGTGCGTGAAGCCGCACAAGTCAGATCCGCAATCGCGGACGCGGGCACCCCCAAGCCTGGCCCTTCTCCACTGCAACAGCCCCTTCCCCTTCCGTGGGCATGGCCGTGGGCGTTCGGGGACACAAGGGGACATGCCAGCTTGAGGCGCCCGCCGGCTTGCGGTGGCTGCAGCAGAAACTGAGCCGTGTTCGATCCACTGTTTGGTCCGTCAAAGGAATGGACCCTGCGGCGTGGATACGGCGTGGATACGCTAGTGTCAAGCCGCACCTCAATGCAATGTATGCGGAACTGCGTTGTAAGAAGCCGCCTCTGACACTTCTCTATATTTATAATGGGTGCATCACATTTTGGCAAATGTACATAAACTATTGTGACCTGTTACTTTAATTAGAGGAGAGAACATGCAAACTACCTGCCACTGGACTCATACAAATATGAGTCTGGTCACCACAGTCAAAGTATTTTTCTAAAAAATAACCCCCCTCGATCACCCTTATTTGCGGTATTTTAAGGCATGGCACATCATTTTCAAATGGCCACTCACAAGTGATACGAGGTTTCTTCTACACTACTCTGTTTTTTTCACTCTACTTCAGCATTTGTCCACCATTAGGTGAATGAGCACTGCCTATGCATTTCCGGCAAGCAACATGAGTAGGCATAGCAGACATCCACATTGGGATTTGCCCTCATCAGAAAATCGGGAAACATTACATTTTAACCAAAGCAATTATAATTAAAAATTAAGCAAACAATTATGAAGTGGGAGCGAGCTATTCAGCATTCATATTAGGCACCGATTATCATTTACAGCTCAAATTGATGATATGTGTCGTAATTTTGCATTTGAATTTGGCAGAGCAAAATAGTTACAAATAATTAACTTGACTATAATATTGATAATATTAGTCATCTAGACACATCCAGGCTAGCTTATAGTCTAGTTAGCAACCTATGTAAACACCTAACAGAGTACAATGGGAGAAGAAACACACATTATCCATTGGAAATGGAGCAAACTGGCCCCTAACATGGCGGCCAAGTCAGAAACAGTAGAAGGACTATGGTTACTTAGCAACAGAACCACATAACAAACATGGATCGGGTGGACACACTTGCACGAGAACAGATAGGAATCATCTGGGGAGAACGTTAGTAAGTTTCACAGCAGGACTTGCCTACCAAGCATTTCATTACGGACCAGAGGCACACGGACCCTCGTGTTTTCAGCCCGTGCATAGTCATGATAGAAATACCCCAATTTTATCTTTAATGTGACGTGCGCAATGTGGCTCAGCCCCACGGCTACCCTTTGATGCAGCCATCATGCGGTCCAACTCCATGCAGAGACATAATTATGCCCGTGCATAGTCACAATACAAAAACCCCCAATTTAATTTCTAAATATGACGTGCGTAACACGGTTAAGCCCTACGGCCACCCTTTGACATAGCCATCATGCGGTCTAATTCCGTGCAGACGCATCATTTTTGACGAACGTCATTTTACAGTTATTTATGGGATTTATTTAAGTAAGCTTACCAAACACCCTGAGGCATTTATGCCAAATTAAGGATCTGAGAATTGGAATGATTTGAGCAAGGGCGACCTCACACACAGGGAAAACCACATAGACAATGTTGTTCTTACTGTGACAATACGTATAAGGTAACTGACGCTGTGTGGGCATTTCTCCCATAGGAAAACAGGGATTAACCCATGACTGGATGAGAATGCTGTGAAGGATATTTAATGCAACAATAACTATTGGGTAAGACACACAAGCAGACTGTAATTTGATGGAATTTGCACAAGTGACAGTCATCCAAAGGCTGGGTGACTGTGATTATACCAAGTTCCATATTATACTCACCAATGAGGGCCTCATTACACGGAAGGCGATTAGCGCCATGGCTCATGCCGGTAAAATACCGGCACCGCCTTGGCGGAAAGGGGATTTACCGCCCCATTCCAAGGTTGGTGGGGCAGTAAATCCCCCTTCCGCCATTGCCCTTCCCCATTCCCATTTCTGCCTCATAGGGCTCTATGGGAATGGGGAAGGCGCTAATTACGGCACCGCAATTTTGCGGTGCCGTAATTAGCTCCGAGGTCCCTTAGCGGGTTGGTTTTTAACGCCTGCAAAAAGCAGGCGTTAAAAAACCAACCCGCTAAGGGACCTCGTAGTAAGGCGGTAATGGTTAACGGCCACCGTTACCATTAACGGTGGCCGTTAACCATTACCGCCTTCCGTGTAATGAGGCCCGTCTTTTATCTCTCTTTTCTCTCTTTTTACTTCCCACAAACCTCCTACCCTTTCCCCCTCCCTCAACATGGCCATTGTTATTTGCACTTTTTAAAATTATTTTTTGAATGAACAAACATCTATTGATACTTTTATGTTTCAAAAAAATTTCATTTTGGATGTTTCATTTTTGTTACTCACGTTACAATTGAGCAATGATTACTACAATTGCAATTCATTAGGTTTCATTTTTGTTAACAATAACTGTGATTTACCATTTTGATCTGATTTGTAGCCCTGATTTGAAAAAGACGTTTATACGTCGAAACACGTGTCATCACTAAAGGGCATTGCATTTCTACATAAATCAACACTGTGTGAATCAAATACATAAGACGTGTGATTTCTTTCATTTTCTTTAATGAAATTCAAACGAATGGGCGCATTAATATACCCTAAGGGTAACCTTTTCTAAACATTGCCCTTTCCTAATGGAGTAGAGGAATCAAGGACTCCATTGTAACCCCGGGGAATGCAACCTTTTAATTTCAAGTACGCGAACTGATACAGAGGGCGCAGAGTTCTACTTCATAAGTACCTTGAAATAGATTCCTCACACTTTAACAGAAATAATAACAATGGCAAACACAGTAAGTATACAGACTGGTCCTACTAGGCCTTGTGGCATTCCGACGTGCAAGTGCAGTGAGGAGAAGTGAAGGAGATAGGGATGGAAGGACGGGGGTTAAGGAGTGGAAAAGTGCTGGTGGAGAGCCCGCAGGGAAGTGCTAAAGGGAACCAAGGAGGAGAACCTCAGGCTAGGTGCTGGTGCAGGCGACTCCCGAGAGTGGGATGCAGGGACGCCAATCAGGGGCCCACATGGGCAGTGCAGTTGGTGGGAGGGTGCTGGTATTGCCTGGCGAAGAAGGGCCTGGAATCCTGTGAGATTTATGAGGATCAGGCCACCAGTCACAGCGGAGGTGGGCTGATTAACAGGGAAGGGAAAAAGGGAAAGGAGGTAGAGAAAAAGAGAGTTTGTACTAGTTTCCGGAACTTAAGGTGGTCCGGCTTAATTCTGAGAGGGGCAGGGAGGCTATTCCAAAGGGAGGCACCAGCCGAAGGAGAGAGACCTGTCCCCCCCCACTCTTTGCTTGGAGAAGCATTTTACAGTCAAAGAGTTGGAGTTAGAGGATCGTAGGGATCCAACAGGGGCATATTTAGGGAGCGAAAGTTGGAGATAACATGGTCTAAGGCCCCAGAAGGCCATGTGGATGTTGGATAGGGTCTTAAATTTGATCCTTGCAACCACCGGGAGCCAATGGAGAGATTTTTGGGCTGGAGAGATGTTGAGGATGGAGAGACACAGTCCCTGGTTTTGAGGCCAAGAATAAGTCTTGCAGCCCTATTCTGGATTAGCTGGAGGGGGCATAGGGAGGAAAGGGGGAGATTGAGAAAGAGGCTTGCAGTAGTCCAGCCTGGTGAGAACCAGAGCTATGAAGACATTGAGCTTCTGGGGGAAGGTGAGGAAAGGAAGAACGCCTCCGAGGAGGAGAGCGAGAAGTGGGACTTCTTTGGAAGGTCCATGATGTGAGGGGTAAAGGAGAAAGCAGAATCAAAGATGACCCTGAGGTTTTTGGCATTACAGGATGGTGGGGGTAGAGGGCCCAATGAGGGTGGCCCAGAGGGCAGGAGGAAAAGAGGTTGCAGGTGTCCCAATGAGAAGGATCTCTGTCTTACTGGCATTAAGACAAAGATCATTCGCTGCACACCATGCTTGAATGGCAGACAAAGTCAGGGATGATAGAGGGGAAGAGGTGGTAGTAGAAAGAAGTTTGAAGGAAATTAAGTTGTGTGTTATCAACATAACATTAGAAATGATGAGAGAAGGAGGAGATCAGGTGAGCAAGAGGGGCGAGGTAGAAATTGAACAGCCATATTGATCGGATAGAGGACTGGCGGACGCCACAGGTAGAGAGTGTGGTGGTGGAGGAGAAAGGGCCCAGCTGCAGCTGGGAAGGGCAGTTAGTGAGGAAAGAAGTCAGCCAATCGAGTGCCCAGTCAATGATGCCGAGGGTGTCACAGAGTCGTTTTATGAGGCTAGAATGGGTGACTGTGTCAAAGGCAGAGGAGGGATCAAAGAGAATGAGAGCAGCAGGAGAGCTGGAGTCTAGATTTGCGATCATGGTTTCATGGGTGTTCAGGAGAACAGTTTCCATTGGCTAGCGCTACGGTGCTATCAAGAATGGACTACTGTAATGCCCTTTTGGGTGGTGCATCTAAAAAGAACTGGCACGACTTTCAAGTGGTTCAAAATAATGCTGTTCGCATTATCAAACAAGTCCCACGAGGAGCATATCACACTACATCGAAAGTCTCTTCCCTGGCTCCCCATAAAAGCTACAATCCAATTTAAAATGGATGTCTTTGCAAACAAAGCAGTTTATGGCACAGCCGCAGAAAACCAAGAGAAGATAACAAATTACCAACCCATTAAAAGGTTACGTTCAAGCAACACCATGTTATTAAACTTTCCCCGTCCAAAGCGGCAGAAAGAGAATGGCGTGTCTTTTCCTTACTTTTCATCCACTACCTGTAACACTCTTCCACCCAATTTGCACCGGGAAATTAATTGACTTATTCAGAAAAGGGCTGAAAACCTATCTGTTCGCATAAAGTCCCCATTGCTACTTCATCACCGACCTTATTAAGGTCCTCGTATCCATTCTTTTGTCATGTCTTGTTATTTGTGTGATCCACAGCCTGATACAGCCTGGTTTAAAGCGTGTAATAAAACCACCTAAAATAAAAACAATAGAAGGGAGCTGGTAATCGTCTGGGGTAGTTAAAACTATTGAATGTATTAATGTTTGGTTTGAAGTGATAGTGTGAAATGTGTAGGAATAAAACTGTGGCCTTGTTGTGCCACAATAAGAAGAGCTGGTCTGGCCTCAGTTATTTAGCTAACGTGGGCTACATTGCGATGGTATATTCATTGCCGGGTAGGGGAGTGAACAGTACCCACCTGGCAATGTTAATGTAGGTTGTTTGCTCACTGTGACAAGTCTGTGCCAGGGCCTGGGGGAAGGATAGGGTGGACCAGGGATACACCCCACACTGCCCCGGGTCCTGCATTGCTCAGTGGGTGGCAGTACCTGGTTCCCATGGTATCCACACCGTCTGCCCATAAGCCACTTCCACACCATACATACAGCGTCGAAAACATCCCACAAAAGGATGATAATCTCACGCCGTCCAATCTCCACAAGCTCTTGTTCACATTGGCCCAGTGGTTTGGACTTCGTATGCACAGGTAGGAAGCTCTCTTTTAGACTGCATGTCTGCAGCACTTCTCCCAACCTACCCACACATTGTTAATACATCTAAATTGCCTGCATCTCCAATTCCCCTGCCCCAGGTTACATGACATGGGATAGCTTGGGATACCAGTTAGTGTTGCCATTCTATGAGGCCCCTCTCTCATCCACAACCATTCATGTGAATGGTCACACCAGTAGCAGCAAATTTGCATTTCTAAATCCTCAGATGTGGTGTTCCCACTCTAATTTTAATTTAATTGTATTTGTTGTTAGCACACACGACCTGGAGTCTATGATGTATTCTAGGCCAGGGATGTGATGTTATAGACAGAAATTTGCAAAAAACTGAAACTGTTCTTTACATATTAGTCACAGCGGCATCAATGAAATCTACATAAGTAAGGTGCATATTTTGCAAAGTGTGTTTTGTACTAATGACTCAGTAATGAGTGTACACTCACAGTATGTGGCATACTACATTACTATACACTTGACATAGCCTACGGTTCCTTTTTTAGAGGGTCTTTAAATGCAGTCTAACGAACAGTCAAATTCTGCAATGTGAATGGATGAGGGAGACGAGACAAAACATTTGGCGGGAAGTAGAGGTGCAAGCATGCTGTGAGGACATCCCATGCCTGCCTCTTGGGGTAGAGGGTGGGGTGGTCACGAGGGACTGGTGGCACCACCTGCTACGTGATGTTGGGCCGGGGAGCGGTGTGGGAAGCAGTCCCTGACCTACATTGACAGCACAGCAATACCTTATGCGCACACAAACCACAGAGCTATGCTATGGCAGCCCCATTCCTCACAGAAGCACAGTGGCATCTCAAGATGGCGGCCGGCCATGTTAAAGGCCCAGGCCACGTCGAAGAAAAGCAAGAGACAGGGAAATCTCAGTGGTGGACAACAAACCCGATCCAAAGCTTAAAATGGACCAACACTGGAGTGTGGTTAAGCAAGGGCTGTCTGTGGGAGTAGGAAACCCGCAATATAACCCACAGACCTTGAGGTAAGAGTTTGTTATGTTATGTTACCTGAACTTATAGAGCGCACAGTCGCCCAGAGGCATCATGGCGCTGTGAGGAAGCTACTGACCAGAAAGAACAGTGAAAAGCCAGAGAACTAGAATAGAGTGGTTTTCAGAAATTTCCTGAAGGCCAGATGGTTAGATGTAGATTTGAGTGGCAGTGGGAGGGTGTTCCAAAGCTTGGCCGCAGCAATGGAGAAGGCTCTGCCGCCAAGTCTTTCCCAGTTATACCTGGGAACAGCAAGTAAGTTGGTGGCCGAGGAGCGGAGATTGCGTTCCGGGATATATCGGGAGAATTTGGATTGAAGGAACTCAGCTCCTAAGCCATGAATGGCCCAGTGCACAATAAATAGTGACTTGAACTTAACTCGCTGTGCCACTGGAAGCCAGTGGAGTCGGCGAAGCACTGGCGAGATATGCGCACAATAAGGAGAGCCAGTGGCTAGTCTGGCTGCCAGGTACTGCAGAAGTTGGAGTCGTCGTAAGGAGGCCAACCGGTTGAGGAAGGTACAGAGAATTACAATAGTCCAACCATGAGAGGACTAGCGCAGCCACCCCGGGATCATAAGGAAGGACCCTCTTTGGTACCCTAATCTGGTGGTGGGCGGACTGGCTAACGGCTGTCACCCGATTTGACATGAGTAGGGAAGCAGAGAGAAAAAAAACCAGATTCTTCACTTTGTTGACTGGGCAAGCAGAGGACCCAATGACATAGGCCAGAAAGCGGGAGTCCATAATGAGGGGCTGGGAGGGGAACCCACCAGCAACACCTCTGTTTTGTCGCCATTGAGCTTCAGCCAGTTTTGATCCATCCAGGCACCGACTGCCTCTAAGCAGTCATGAAGGCAGGCTGAGACTACCGTTTGATCCTGATCCAAACGGATCAGGATTTGATTATCATCAGCGTAGGAATAACAATTAAGTCCATACGAGCGGATCAGGCTGACCAGCGCCCAGATATAAATATTAAACAAAATTGGGGAAAGAGACGATCCCTGGGGGACACCACAGGTGAGGAAACAGGGGGAAGAAAGGAAGGAGGGCATAGTGAGGGTCTGAGTGCGATCTGAGAGAAAGGAAGTGAACCAAGCAAGAACCGGGCCAGAGATCCCAATTTGTGCTAGACGTGAAAGAAGGATAGGATGGTCCACCGTATCAAAAGCGGCAGACAGATCCAACAGAATCAGAGCCCCAACTCCACCCGCATCAACAAGTCTAGACATATCGTCTTGCACTGCGACAAGCACACTCTCTGTCCCTCTCCCTGACCTAAAACCTGCCTGGGTATGGTTAAAGATCTTTGAGGATTCCAAAAAGGAAGACAGAAGGGGCGTGACCAGAGATTCCAGAAGTTTAGACAGGAACGGGAGCAGAGCAGAGATATGGGACGAAAATTAGCAGGTATAGTAGGATCAAGGGAGGGCTTCTTAAGGAGAGGAATAACCCTTGCAGATTTAAGCTCCGAGGGTACCAGTCCAGACTGGCAGGAATTATTTATAGCCATCGTGATGTCAGCCAGAAAATACGGGGCAATAGTTTTCATGATAGTTGCAGGGATGGCATCTTCAGGGGAGGAGGATTTAATCTTTAGAATGGCCGCTAGGACTTCTACTTCAGTGAACAGAGGGAAGGTGGACCAACTAGCAGAAGAATCAGTTGGTAGGGGTGGCACAAATCTAATGGTGCATGGGGATAGTATGGCAGAAGATTTAGCGATGTTCGATCGAATCACATCGATTTTAGTGATAAAAAAAGATGCAAGATCATTACATAGCTTTTGTGATGGCTTAACCATAGTGGTAAGAGGTTCAGAGGAGGCAAGTGACTGAACGATCAAAAACCGAGTTTTTGGCTTACATAGAGCATTATCAATTTTTTTAGCAAAGAACGTAGCTTTGGCTAGTTTAATACTGGCCAAGTAGGTAGAGAGACTAAGCTTGTATGAGTCTCTAATTGACGGATCGTAGCTAATCCGCCATTTCCGTTCAGCTTGTCTGAGTAGCTGATCGGTGAACCAGGGCTGAGAGAGTAGTCTACGGCCTTGAGTGAGCTTGAGAGGGGCATAGCAATCGGCAGCGGACACCAACGATTGCGAAAGTGTAGTTAGAGATACAGGTCTCAGAGAAGTACACTTAGAGGCTATCAGGGCACCAAGTGCCTTGGGATCAACTGAGCGCCAGGAGCGAAGTAACGTCTTAGGGGGGAGAACTTTACAAACAGGCGGGACTGATATAAAGGAACAGGAAATCAGGTGGTAGTCCGACCAAGTCACTGGCTCAATCAGGCCTGGGGCAAATAGGGCATCTTTGGCAAATACCATGTCAAGAGTATTTCCATGCAAGTGAGTGGGAGCTTGAATCAGTTGGCGGAGATGTAGATCAGAGAGGCTATCTAAAAAAGAATTGAGTTCGTCTGATCTAGGGAGATTGAAGTGCAGATTAAAGTCACCTAATACCACAAGGTTGGTATACTGCAGGTTTAAAGCAGCTATGAGGTCGGCTAAACCTTTCCCAAAAGCTCCTATAGGGCCCGGAGGGCGGTATATAAGTAAGAAGTGGGTGACGCGAGAGGGCGCCATCACACATCGACAGAGAAGAGCTTCCATACTTATTGTATGTGAGCATTGGTATCTGGGTAACCGTATGCGTGTCTCTAAAAATGACTGCAATGCCTCCACCACCCTTGGGGGGCGGGCCATCATAATGAACAATACGATAGTTGGGGGGGAGGGCTTGCACTATTGCAGGCGCCGAGCTCGGTGTAAGCCAAGTTTCGGTCAGACATAGGAGGGCAGGTTGCCTATTTGTTAGCAAGTCCCAGATCTCGCCAGTATGTGCCGGAAGAGACCTGGCATTTAGCAGGCATAGGATAGGGGCATCCATCATGGGGTCGGTACTGTGAGCACTTAGAGTAGAGGGGGGGGGGCTGTCGTAGCTGTATTGTCGTTCCAGCCAATTGGCCCTCTGGTGTCAGAAGGGGCCATAGAAATCAAAAAGCTTTTGTCCCGGTACCCCTACCAACCTGTCCCGGCACGGACGGGCACAGACGGGTTTGCCTTAAGCGCGCCTTCGGCACGCTGGCGGCATGCCCGCTGCGCCTGCCCGCTGCGTGGGTGGCGGATCCAGCACATAAGTGCCGGCTTCGGGATGAGAGCGAGGCAGGGGGCTGAGCCCAAGGGCAAAGAAAGAGGGCTAGGAAGTCGTCTTAGCCCAGGAGGTTTCCCTCAGCACTGCCGGAATGGAGAGGGCAGAAAATCACAGCACCGCCAGGGGCCGGCAAGCAATGGCAATCATTCGGGTAACTTCTTTCACACAAATAAAATCACATGTAAAATCACACGTTCACAGCAAAGTCAGTTACAATTAATAAAACAGCAGTTTTAAAATCAAAATGGTATAACACCAATTTGCACGTTTTTTCTAGCAGCTGTCCTCGGGTGGAGCAGCTTCCTCAGAATGCGCGGGCGGCCGATCCAGCACATAAGTGCCGGCCTCGGGATGAGAGCGAGGCAGGGGGCTGAGCCCAAGGGCAAAGAAAGAGGACTAGGAAGTCGTTTTAGCCCAGGAGGTTTCCCTCAGTACTGCCGGAATGGAGTGGGCAGAAAATCACAGCAAATCAAGCTACAGTTTGGGTGTTTTAAGGTGGAGATAGAACTTTGAAGAGCGTTTGAGGTGTAAAGAGAAGTAGCATGGGCAGTTCTAAACAGATCCTATTTAGGAATAATCTGGTTTGGAACTATATCCCCTAGATCTCTCCTTGAAACCCCATGCCTGCTTTGTAGCTGCTTCTGTAAGTCATTTATTGTTTTAATAAACTTATTGTAGGTTAGTTTTTGCACTTGCTAGGACTTTTTGGGCCGAACGGCAAGTGGTTTCTCTTCGATGCCATGGGTTGCAGAACATTCCCAGTGATACTGCTTACTGTTAAGTCATCAGGGGAGAGGTGATGGGAGCAAAGCACTGTTGATGACACTTCTGTTAACCCAATGACTTTGGTGACATGACACAAGTGATTCCTGGTTAGGTAAATCTGAAATCACTTGGAAAGTCAAATGAATGGCTGGTTACTTGGCTTTCTCAGTGCCTTCAATTCAAATGCAAGTTCCAGGGTGTGTCCAAGCGATTTCACTCTACCTTTCATGGTCAGTGGTGGTCTACTGATGAGGAAACATGTAGAATACAGAATGCACATTACTACTGTAACAGAGTACCCCACATCATCAGCAGTTTGTCTTCTCAGGATTGATCTTAATCGAGTATTATCCATCCAACTTTTTACCTGGGAGAATAGGAAGTTGTGTGCCCGAGTTACATGTCTATTAAAAATTGGTTGTGTGCACTTACGATTATGGGAGATATGAGACCAGTTTCAAAAGCAGATCATGGAATAGTGCAAGCTACATATTGCTTGTTGCCTTTTGGGGTGGGGGCTTGTGTGAGCAAAGCTGATGTTGCACTTGAGAGGTTTGGTTATCGAGAAAATCTTGGCATTGGTTTTAGTTCCTTCCATCGGATGCATTTTTTAAACTGCTATGTCTGGGGAAGAGTGATGATCTGGTCAACCGTGTCGAACCAGACATGCCGGTTGAACATCAAGAATGGGCTCCACTCCAGCCGTCTACCCCTGAAAGCAAAATCTGTTTTTTGTCAAATAACAATGTCTGCCCTTTCCCTTCCAGACAGGGGAATGACTCTGCCATTCCCCAAACAGATTGTGAGTTGCTGCCTAGGTTTTGTAGTGATGCCGCTTTCTAGAACACTGGCAAGGAGAGGATGTTGGCCATCAAATGGTAGGTCTCTGATTTTTGGTGGGACCATGATGGCGTTTCTGAGAGAGGAGCAATTGGGATTGTTAGGCAGAAGCCTTGACCAACTCCCGAGGAAAGTGTGGTCATAAGAGCAAGAGTACTCAACATTCCTTTGTTATCTTTGTGGTCGCAGGGTCACATGGTCTCCTAATAGACTTTACGACCCTGACCTAATCATTGTTTCCGTTTGCTCTAATGAAATGTGTTGTAGTAACAAACTGTTCACTACAGAGTTAGTAGAAGGACACTTTGCTCTGGCAGGTCAGGGGCTTCTGACATGCTGTTAGGGGAGTTGTCAACATGTCTGCACGGTTTTTGAGTGTATGAAGTCTGTGCTACAGATTTCCTGAATTACCCAGGAGGGCTCTAGTGAGAGGAGTGGTTGAGGAAGTAGAGATGGTAATAGTCTGTTAGGAAGTTCACCTGTTTAGGAAGTGTCCACTGGAGGAGGTCAGAACGGTGGCATTCTTTCCTTTCAGGTTTATGGTTTTGCAGAATCTGGTCTTCTTCCTTTGGAAACTTTTGGCCAATTGTCAGTGCTGTTTAGTTGGCATTTGTCCCATTATCTTTATGATGTGGATTTGTTAGGGGGACTCTTATTGAGGGTGCTTTTATTGTATTCTCTGTGGAAGCCGGTGTGTTATAAAAACATGCTAGAACCTCATAATGGTGTGGCCAGTGGGCAATGGTAATAATTGATTGCACATGGCGACCTACCGGCCTTCTCGGGAGGTTCCGGTCCAGGTACATCGCGAAAGGCGACTTGAATTAGCATTGTGTGCAGTCAGTCGACATAAAGATATTGGGCCTCGTTAAGAGGTAGGAGGCCACGGGATGAAAGGTGCCGGTAAGGGACCGGCACCGTTCATTCCGGGCCACCCTATTATAAGGTCTGCAGCAGGTCCTGCTCTGGAACGTCTGGTCAGACCAGACGTCCTTAGCAGGACCTGCTAGCAGACCAGGATGCTAACAACGGGCCCATCATTAACGGGCCCGTTGTTAGCATCCTCCCCATTCCCATTGAGCCCTATGGGGGCCCAAACTGGAATGGGGATGTACCGGGTCCCGCAAAAGCGATTTACCGAGCCCTCCAAGGTCAGAATGGCCCGGTAAGTCCCCTTTTGCAGGACCCGGAATTGGTACACTGTATGAGGGTAGCTATGCCGCTAAAAGCGGCATGGCTACCTCCATACTCGTAATGAGGCCCATTGCCTCAAAATAAGAATTTCATATGTAAACGTTGGCAACCTTTTGTTATTCAACCTGCACCACAACCTGCCAACACCATATTTGTGAAAAGGGACATTATTGACAATCTAAAACAGGGTGACTTTACCTGATTGTGCAAAGTTTGTACACTTTGTTCTCAAAAGGAAACCATGTTGCCTGCAGAATAGTGCACACAAATGCGCATTTTCATCAGATTTGCACCCAGGGGTCATATTATCTAAAGTGTGCACTGGTCCAAACATTGAAACACATCACTTCACACTAGTTATGCTGCTTGTGTAATATGGAATTTAGCAAACAGGTTTTGCCCCAATCCCCAATCCACACATTTTTTGCATGCGGGGCAAAATAAATCAGTCGGTTTTTGTAATATGTTGCCTGCGTGACATAGAAATAATCACATTTGGTGTTAACAAAAGCCCTGGTTTCCATGTTGGAAAGGTTCCGCAACATTTTTGGGTTACTTATTGAACAAACAGTAAACAATGAAAAATGAGTTTGTGTCTTCGCTTTACTGGCCTTTGCTCAAAATATTATGCAATGGTTTCTGAGCTAAGTGTGGAGCCTTCCCATCATGCTGTCAGATAAAATGTGCAAACTACTTCACTCCCTTTAAAAAGCCTTCTTGCTGTGTGGGTTAGAGTTAAGCGCCTGTGCTCCCTTCTGTTTTACACAAGCAGCAGAACTGGTGCTAGGAGCATTTTCTCAGAGGTTCGCACTTGTCCCAACATCATCTGGCAACAGATTGTAAAAACTGGCTGCGATACCATGACTCCGCCATGGAAACCACTCATTTGTAGACTCCAGGAAAGGAGAAAAACTGAAATACAGAGAAGCTAGTGTGCAGGTTTTGGGCTACAACTCCCATCAGAACTAGTCAGTATAGTCAATGGTGAGGGAGCACAGGAGTCACATTCCCAGATATCTGTCGGTTGTAGGCCACTTATCTATTACAATATGTTAGAAACCAAAAGGCACTCTCACAGCTACTCCCCATAGATTGTTTGCTCAGGTGGCCAGGGAAGGGCCATCGCTTTTGGATCATGACACGGGGTGGACAAGCGAGGGAGGATCACCTGGGTGGAGGGTTCTTGTGGATAGGGGAAAGAGTGCTGGATGGCGAGACATGGTATCCCTCCTTTCCTAATATGGACACACCCCACCTTCCCTTCCCTCAGCCTTCATGGGCTATGTCCACTCATGTCCTAGTTTTCCCTGTAAATACCCACCAAGTACTGAGAAGTGGAAGGGGCAACTGGGAACACTCCCTATTACAAACACCACTCTAGTACTGAGATGAGGAAGAGAGGTGTAAGACCATACACTACTGAAGGTCAGGCATGTCCCACTAATTGGGCTCATTGAGGCCAAGCAGATCACGACAACAACACACACCTGAATCCCCTCAAGAGGGCCTAGGTGAATAAAGGAAGAGGAGGCAACCATGTGAAGAGAAGGAGGACTGCCAGGTTGGTGCAATAGTAGGAAGTCTGAAGACTGGCAACAATACCGGAAGACCTGCAGGACACGGGGAGAACGGGTTGCCTGGCATGTGCAGAACCGGGAGCCTTCAGCATGGAAGGCGGCAGATGGACCTGCCGAACAGCTGAGCTGCAGGAAGCATATGTAAGTACCCGGGTTTCGCCTCTGGTCCTTATAGGACAGATGGCGTATGGGCCATAGTAATCTCTGCTGGTTCTGCATATCCACACCATGGCCCTCACAGAATGCTGCCAACCAGGACATCATTCCACCATCCAAGATGTGGAACCACCTGATCTTCATCCAGGAGGAGGAGCCTCTGTTCATCCGGAATGAAAACTGCTTGCTGAACACAACGCATTGTGTTGTAGCTTCCTTGTTGCCGGTAACGCTCTTCTTTGTTCCCCTTTTCCCTCAAACTCCTCATGCTTCCCCTCAACTGTTCCTCTCACTCTTCTTATCCCTCCATACTTCTGATTTTCCAGTGCTCAGCCCCCAGTTGCCTTTCTTGGCTCCTTGTCACCTACCTGCAGGGGTCCCTCCTCCGACGTACTACTCAATATTCTCAGGATTCCTGGACCAGAGCCACTAACACCTAACACCTGTTCCGACCAAGGTTACTTCACTCCTTTGGGAGTTTTTCCTTGTTTTTCTTTCCTTCTCAGTGCCAGTTCAGTCTGTATTCTTCAGACAGCCCTGGCATCGGGTGAGGAGAGACCCTATTTGCATCACAGAAAGATGACTGAAAAGTAACAGGTAAGAAGAAACCTAAAATCATCTCCCAAGAGAGAGAACACAGTCAGCGTTCTTTGTGGGGGACTGGGAATCCGGTGTGTGCTAGGATGTGCCCAGCGAGAGAGCAGCACATATGCGGTCTGCTTCCCAACTTTGGAAGAGAAGACCGGGAATAGCAGGAGCTGTAGAAAGGAGACACAAAGAGTCAGTGACTGTCAGAGGACACAGGAAGACCACAGCTCTCCCCTGGGAATGCAGGCAAGTAACGGTCTGCGAGCCGAAGTGAAAGCGAACAACCTTGAATGTTGAACTGAATGCAAAGTGCTATATGAGCGAAGGCACATCATATTGAATACCAAACTGAATGGACACTGCAATTTTGATAATGAACAAGTTATATAGAATTTCAAACGAACATTTGAAAGTTAAACTGACATAATGAATGTCGCACTGTGTGTCAGCAATGTTGTGAACTGAATGAAAGCATATGACAAGTTGAACAAAAAATGAAGTATTAGAACCACAAATGTGAGGAAGATTTATGAGCTTATGGCAAAGCAAAAGACTGATACAGAAAAGGATTACACTAGCCAGAAGGAAAGGCGAGTGCAGAAAACCCAAAGCCCAAGGCAGAAGGGCCGGTGAGGGGCTAACCAAATCTAAGGGAAAGACTTGTAATGGGTCGACTGTTCTGTCTGACAACTGCACCCAGCCCAAAGGGCTCTCTACTGTGAAGATCATAGACATTCTAAAGCAGCCAAACTGAAGCATAGGCTTCCTGGTTGCGTGACCTGTGATGGGTGGACCGTGTGGTCTGATAACTGTGCCCAGAACAGGGAGCCCTAAATGATGACCAGCAAAGGACATTGTGAGTAAGCCACTGAAACCAGCAAAGGACATTGTGAGTAAGCCACTGAAACCAGCAACAGACTTCGTGAGCAAGCCACTGAAACACTGGGGGTCATTCCGAGTTGGGTGATAGGGGCTTAACGGCACCGAGAAGGATGGCGGTGCCGTTAAGCCCCTACCACCCTATTCCGAGGTCCCTTAGCGGGTCCCAGCAGGAATGGCTGGTCTGACCAGCCGTTCTTAGCGGGACCCGTTAAGGGACCTTGGAGCTAATAACAGGCCCGCAATTTGCGGGCCCGTTATTAGCACCTTCCCCATTCCCATTGAGCCCCATGGGGCTCAATGGGAATGGGGAATGGTTTACTGAATGGGGACTTACCGGGTCCTCCAAGGCCGGAATGACCCGGTAAGTCCCCATTCAGTGAGACCGGAACCAGACCCGGGTTTGGAGGCAGCCATGGCACTAATAGCACCATGGCTACCTCCAAACTCGTAATGACCCCCACTGTATTGAAATCTTGGGGAAGGGAACCCTGACAATCAAAGGAGCCTAGAAGTGTTGTTTTGGGGAAGGGAACCTCAGGATCTTTCTTTTGTGTGAACTGTACCATATTGAACTTGGGGAAGGGAACCTCAAGGCCTGGTTGAACGTTGATGAGCTAAGCAGCTATTGGAACTGTATTGAGCCTCAGATAGAAAGCCCAAGAATAACTGAATCTAAGAGCAGCTCAGACTTTACTTTTGAACACTGTTTTTGATAAGAAGAAACCCCACACCCTGTTTATTTCTAGATGTCGGGGAAAGCATAGGTTTTGACACAGACTGTCTTTTGATTTGGGCTTAGTTATAGGGCAGGTTAGGCCTTACACCATCCTGACATTTTAATAAAGGTCTTGGAAACTTGAATTTCATTGTCTGTGTCATCTTTCTTGATATCATGCCTGTCTCACAAATAACACACTTGATCTCCATGATATTTTTCCACTTAGAGGAAATCCGAAACCAAGAAAACGTATATGTAAAATGCATTCCTTAAAAATAACGGTAGTAAGGAATCCAGAGGGATATATAGGCTTTCCCTCCCCACAATGCACTCTAATTACAGCATATTGCATTACATACACCACACATTTCTCATGTAAATGAACAGAACCTGACAGTAAACCTCGACAGAATTTAATCTTATGTTTGCACACAACATCTTGTAACACAAAAGCCAAAGACTAGAACATAACAAGGAACAAAAATGCAACTAGGATGTGTTGTAAACACTTTCAACTAATGACTTATTTATTTGTTTGTAATGCGCTGACAGCCACAGACATCTGGGTTCACAAGGACACAGAGCACAGGATAAAAACCCTCAACAAAGTTGATGTTAATCAGTCTTGCCCAAGCAAGCTATCTGAGGGTAAACCCAAATGGAGACGAATCAAGGTCAATTAGTCGAAAAGAAGCGGATTAAGTTTAAAAAATTAAAATAAATAACCAGATATTTTTCCACCCACAGCTCAGAAGGTAAGGCATTCCAGGCATGAGCTGTTAAGGTATGAAAGGAGTGCCCATTTCCTCTTGCTCGCTTACTACGGTGGGATAGCCAAGTACCCACGATTACTTGAGCGGAGCGATCTTGGTGTGCTGTACATTTTTAAGTGATCTATAAGGTATGCAGGAGCCAAAGAAAGCACCTTAAAGTGTATTCTCTCTTTAACTGCTAGCCAGTGAAGATTCTTCCTAGCACCGGAGACATGTTCCTGCCTTGGAATATTGCAAGCTATGCGTACTGCTTCATTTTGAAGAACTTGAAGTCGGTTTACACAATTCTTGTTTGCACCAATCAACAAAGCATTATAATGATTCAAGCGGGACATAATAATTGCTCTAACTAAGGTCTTACAATTTCTGGGTGAAACAAAAGGTTTCATAGCCCTCTAAGGTAGTGATGAGAGTTACACATAATGCCATCCACATGTGTTTCCACACCAAGGGATGCTCCTAAGGTTTTCAAATTGTTTTTTGGCATTTATGTGCTTTCTTTAAATAACCATACTGGCATATTCAGGAGCAATGTTATCTTTAACTTGTGAATAGTGGAAAATCACCAGATCTGTTTTTTTGCAGTACAGACACATCCAGTGATAAGACAACCAGGCTTTAACTTGCCCGAAGATGTGTTCTAGTCGGTCAGAATTTTTGATGTAATCCACACGCTCCATGAGCAGTAGAGTGTCATCAGGGTAGTTTGTAAAATGGATTCTACCAGAGGTCAACAGATCACAGAGAGGTTTAATATATAGGTTGAATAGTGACAGGGATAAACATGCCCCCTGTGGGATGCCACAGTGTATTAATTCTGGTTCTGAACTCGCTCCGCACCAGCACACTCTAGGCAATCTGTTTTTCCAGAAATGAGCAGATCCAATTAGTGGCCTCCATTGGGCAATTTCCCACGGTGGTTAGTGATGCCAACAGGCATTCATGGTCCTCCAGGTCGAAGGTGGCCTACAGATCCAGCAAATCAACAGCCCAGAACCACTTTTCCCCAACACGTCCAATAAGTTAGACTGGAGGTCGATAAGAGCAATTTCCGTCCCGTGGTTACTCCTTGCTTGGTGAGACAGTGGGCACCGAGCAGGAATGACACCATTTTTGTATCTTCTCTTATAATATTATATAAGCAGCGTACAAGGAAGAGACTCGGAGGCGGCCTCTATTCATAACTGCTGCTGCCGTTGCTGGCGTTACGAGGTCACGAGGTGCGGCTTGAGTCAGACTGCATTGACTGCGTTGGACAGCGTGCGAGTGATAGAGGTCCTTTCCTCGAAACCTACGAGGCTGAGGTTGAGCGTTGTGATACGAATCCGCGCTCGTACCGGCATCGCATTCGTGGAACCCGACAGAGTCAGAGTTCACCCTCCTGCCTTCCCGTCAGCATCCAGTACCTCGCATACATGGATTCAAGGAGTGCGGCAACTGACTGAGGGGGAGCTACGAGACCTGCGGAGGGCCGTTATTGTCACTGCTGCACTTACAGTGGGTAAAGGACAAAAGGTGGAAAAGGGGGCGAGCTGCATCGAATGGTACAGGTACATTGCCTAGTAGGCTGTGCTGCTCTTTGAGCTGAGCCCCCCCTTCCCTACCTCTCCCCCCCCCTTTTCTGTACCCGTACACGGATCTATATTATAGCACAGCCCCATTGGGTTAGTGAGATAACCCTGTGGAGGCGAGTCCGTTTGGGAGGAGGAGGACCTACGCTAGTAGCGGCAGAGTGTGGACACAGCTAGGCCTGTGCTTGTGCTGTGGGTACTGCAGTACCAGGTGATACTTGGTACTGTGCCTGTGCTGCATAGTAAGGGCGCAGCAGGCTGCTTGCAGAGACCTCCGGTATTATGTTATTGCTGGGAACACTGTGTCTTTGTTGAATAGGAGTGGAGCAGTGATATCTGGCCACCTACTATAAGTGTTTTAGTGATTATTGTTGTTGGTACATCTAGCGTCAGGCGGGAGGCGGCCCTGCAGGTGGCCTTACAACAACGTAGCAAATGTGTAGTACTTGCAGAGGTGCAGCCTGACATAGTGGAAAGACTGAACGCCTAGTAGGTACGAATGTGCAGGAGATATATATATACCCTGTAGAGAGGATCTCTTGACTCCGATAAATACCTGGAGACGGTGAGCCTGTGCTTTTGATCCAGGAGTAGAATAATAACGGCGTGCAGTAGAGCAAGCATAGTGGAAATTGAGAGCCACTGAGGCAAGTCAATTGATCATTGGCTGGGATCCCATTAGTGGCCCTCTCAATGCAATCAGGCAAGAACCTGAACCATCCAGTGTACAATCTAAGGAAAACCAAGTCAAGAGCAGTTGCCCAGGGCTCTGCTAACAAGAAGGTCAAGATGGAAAAACTGATACTTAAAGCAAAAGCAAAAAAAAACTCTCCCATCAAGCAAGGTGTGATTACTTCTTTCTTTCCTCCTCGAGAAATAAATTCGACCATAATTGAAGAAGATACATCCGATCAACAAGAAAATGCTTTATTGAATGTGTCAAACTTCGAAGATATTGACAATAACTCATTATTAGACTTATGCTTAAATATTCAAAGAAGTATGACACCACAATCTGTAGCAAGACTGTGCAATAACAGTGGATCACAGACAGATAAGCCAATGATCATACTCTCAGGGACATCTATGGTAGGAGAAGGATTAGATAGACTTTCTACTTCACCTAATTTGGCATTGGCTTCGATGGAAGATGATCCCGATGAAGAAGCTGAACGCTCAGATAAACCATACTCAGGGGCAGCCGAAATTGCTGAGATTCAGGTATCGGTAGCTTCACTACAATTTGCGCTTAAGATCTTGCTGAAAATGTCGGGACGGATCTTGGCCAATATGGATATCTTAATTAGGGAAAACAAGGGGAGATCGATCTCTGTTGAAGATGTAGAAGCAAATTTATCCGAAGCTATCCATATGACAAGTGAGATCGATGAGCAACAAAACTTGGAAATCGAGGAGGAGATGAGTAGACCTGATCCATTCTTCTCTAAAAAACAGAAGAGGCTAGCAAGAAAAGCAAATAAGGACAAAAGAGATAGTGCCACACAATCAATAACGACAGAGAAGAGTGTGATGGGAATGTTAACCAAGAAGAGCAGGAAAAGAGTAGCAAGATCCAAGAAAAGGAAGGCTGCCCACGATGGATACTTGACCAGTTGGCTACTCCCTGAACAAGAGTCCGAATTGGACCGGGAAGAAATGGTAGAGATTGTGGAAGAGGCGGAGGTGAATGATAGTGCCACAGCAGACACGGCTACGGCAGCATGCCAATTGACAGTGCCGGAAAACCTATTAGCTGAAGAAGTGGCTACTATGGTAGATAAGAATGAGAAGAAAGGCAGTCGCATATGCTTGATTAAGAACCTCTACCAGAACAAGGTCAATAAATGGTTATCACGATCGGAACTGTTGATAAGGTTATATTCTGTTCCACAACTCCGGGTATTAATCTCAGATGACTTTCAATTTGTGGAACCTTTGAATTAATTAAAACGGTAGATGTAGAAGTGGATGTCGATTTAAATTAAATAGATCCATGTTGTCCGGAAGAAGAGGTTGCCATCTGTGTGGAAACATCAGTTTGCCCAAATATACCTATGGACAAGAAGATAGAAGCAGATGATGTCCAACAAGTATTGAAATGGTTGACTAACGCTCTTCCCGAGATCCTAAGGAAACAATTAGATTTATCCATTGTATCATGGAACTGTCGGGGCTTCTCGCATTTACTTACATTAGAGGGCTCCACGAAAATGTTCGACAAATGCAGCTGTTTCTGTCTACAAGAGACATGGGCCATAGACCCTTTGTTATTAGATGGCTACACGCTGTTCCACTCAGCCGCAACAAGAGGCGATAAGGGCAGGCCTTTTGGTGGACTTGTTATAGGAGTGGTCAATACTTTGGGTTCTAGGCAGATTGAATGTAATTGTGAAAGTAATCTACTTGCAGTCGAAGTGATACTTGATAGTGAAGACTATGGGCTCATTTCTGTTGGTGAGCCTGTATAATCCTCCTGGGTCAACATTGAATGAACAATTGCAAGACTCTTTACAGGACTTGCTGACAAATTGGATACACACAACTATTGATGCGGGGGTAATGGTTGTGGGTGATTTCAATTGCCATATGAGAGGATGGGAGTCTAAAACGCAGAATCCGAAATTGAGAAAAAAGGGAGCTATGGTTCACAATAGAAAAGACCTGAAGGGCAATGCATGGGAACATCTGTTTGAATCTTGGGATATGACAATGCTTAATGGTAGAACTGTCAGTGATTACCCTGGGCAACATACATGGTCCAATGGCGTCTCTTATAGTACGCTGGACTATGTGTTTATATGCTCGGGCTCCAAGAGCAGATTGAAGATCTGATAATTATGCCTAACGAGTGGAGTGACCATGCTGCTTTAAAATGTGTGATGAGCATCCCCAGAAAACAGTTTCCATCTAGTAATGTGGGTATGGTAAAAGTCAACAATGCAGGTACTAGGATCTCCTGGTCTGATAAAAATATAATACGTGCAGTTGAAACTGTGAGAACAATAGAGCCCAACAAGCTGTTCAAATTTAAGGTAATGACCATTAACTTTTTGCAGGTAAACATGCGGCTGCTCCTATGGGAAAAATGATGGGTAGTGGGGGAAATAAATTGCCATTCGACAAAATAATAAGAGATATGAAACGTAACCTGAGAGCTGTTCTACGAAGGGCCAAGAAAACAATGGCCCTTGGAGAAGTTTACTATCGAACAATTAGAGAGATTAAAAATAGATACAGGTCGGCCATTAAGGCAAAAAAAAAGGGCAGACATGGTACATTCATGGCAAAAACTGGTGAGGACCATATGTGAAGGAAAGACCTGTAACATCTGGTCTCTTATGAGCGAGGCACAAGGTGCACAGAGGGGGGCTCTAGTTAACCCCATAGAAGCGAGAGTGTGGGTAAAATTTCTGGAAAACAGAAATACAGAGGGCGAGGAAGTAAGAATGTTGGGCAACCCGCCTTGTGAGGTCCCATTTCCTATATCATACGACCTTATTTTGAATAAGATTAAAGAGATAAAATCGTCAAGAGCACCGGGACCCAATGGTCTGTCCAACATTGTTATGAAAGCGTAACCAGAGTTTTGGGCGAGTCTTCTAAATATTCTGTTTGAGAAAGTACTAATAACAGGTAAAATACCCTGCTCTTGGCAGACGGCAATATTAATCCCCGTCTTTAAAAAGGGTAACAGACTCGAACCAAGCAATTATAGCTTGCTCTCGATGTTAGATGTTACTGGAAAGACATTCGCCTCACTCCTGCTCAACGAATTACAATCTTGGGGGAAGGTAAAAGAGTACTATCTAAATTCCAAAGTGGGTTTAGACAAGGCTACTCTACTGCCCATAACATCATGATAATGGATATCTTGCGATCTAGAGCATTGAGAAGTGGATCAGCCCCTCTCTATGCACTTTACATAGATTTCTCTGCGGCATTCGATTCTATACCTCGTAGCCGTTTGTGGAAAAAATTACACTCAATGGGCTGTCCGGAAGGTTTAATATATTACCTTAGACTTCTGCATTCAAACAACTCAGTTAAATTGAAGTTAGACCAAGAAGGCCACACAACTGAAAACGTTGTGCAAAATAGGGGAGTTAAACAAGGCTGTGTAACAGCACCCCTAATTTATAACTTATATGTTTATGATATCCCAGATGCAATAAATGATGTTAGCAATTGTCCGCCGAGAATTGGAAAAGCAAGTTGCCCAGTATTAGCTTATGCAGATGATTTGGTGGTATTTGATCATACCATCAGTGGGATGCGTAGATCGGCGGATGCACTATGGAAGTATGCAGAAGAGAATGGTCTGAGTATTAACTTAGGAAAAACAAAGATCATGAGATATACTAAAAAGAAGGCCTCACGTGTGCAACTTACAGTAGGGCTAGCGAACATTTCTTATGTTCCTCGGTACTGCTATTTAGGCATAGACTTTGAAGATTCTGGAGATTATGTTGCCTGTAAACAAACGTGCCGTATTAAAGCAGCACAATTGACCGCCTTGTTTTATAGATTTACTGCTAGGCAAGGCAGTTTTACCTTGTGGGGGACCCGCCAACTTTATATCCAGGTTTTTGCTCCGGCGGTAATATACGGTCTGGAAGCCCTACTGGAGTCTGATCTGAAATGGCTACAGGTGCTTGAGGGTAAATTCTGGCGACGCGTCCTCGGTTTATCTCCCTCCGTTCCTATAGCCATTATCAGATTAGAATTGGGTCTGACCTCCTTAAAGGCTTTAGTATTGAAAAAGAGGGCTTCGTTATATCTTAGAATGACCCGAGATGCAAGTAATGGACTATTAACAGCGGTCCACCAGGAATTAGAAAAGGAAAGTTCGATTGCCTCAACCGTTGACCAGATGAACAATCTGTTTCGCGATATAGGCTGGCAACCAAGAGATGGTAAATAAGAGGAAGTAAACAGAGCACTGAGCAGATGCATAGATCTCTGGGATTGGCTGGAGAACTTCAAACATCTTAAGAGCCTGAGTAGTTACCACTTTGTGCAATATAGATTGTTTGATTTTAGGAAAGCTCAGAAATACTTGAATATCTGTCCATCTTTGTATTGCTGCTCAGATTGGAACAACTACCCACGCTTATGACCACGGGGAGAAAAGACATGATTGCCACTGAGAATCGTATATACCGACTATGTAAAAACAAAGAGCAGCTGGAGACGGCAAAGCATTTATTGACTGAATGTCCCGAGATGGCCAGCATATTTTCCCCTCTCTTTATCAGTTATGTCCACGAAAACACACATATTGGGGAAGCCTTATTTTGGCATCATTGTCTCAATTCTAACAGCATACGTTTGCTGACAGTCCTGTACACTATTTGGTTACAAATTGAAGTTAGATTGGGTATAACTCTTTAGACATTCATCATATGTAGGTAAATACTAAATAGATTGTATGAAATATATGTATATAAATTAGATATTTTAATCTATTTTATTTATTTCATTTTTTTTCTCTTCTTCTTTTTCTGTGAAAGACATTAATTATTTGTATCTAAACTGAATTTGGAGTATGAATCATTCGTATTTGAAATTGTATTTGGATTATGTTTCAATTTTATATGTTATTTAATGTTAAATTTGTGTAAAGTTTATGATTTAAACTATAACACAATAAATATTAAATTAAATTAAATTAAACTTATACTATTCTGCTTGCTTGGCTTATGAGCACACCTGGGGAATCCAATGAGAGGTTGCTTTAATTGGTAATACAAGGTTTCTCTACCCACAATGTAGTTGAGGTGCACAATTCTCAAAAGGGGACTAGATCGTTTTATCCATAGTGTGAGCGTTTCCGATGATTAGGAGCTGCCATTAGGACAAGGATTCGATATTTATCCATGCCCAGTCATGCCTTTATCTTTCTAAAGTCATAATTTGACTTCCAAAAATGTTCGCAATGTCAAAGATGATACAAGAATCACTCCAGGTCTCAAGGAGAGTTCAGTAGTTATTAGAATTTTCATGGGCCCTATGGCCGTCATTCTCTCTATCTCCTCTAGTGTCAAACCTCCTCCTTAACACAGGTGTCCATAATGCCTGGTTGGTGCGACTTAAAGTTTACCCCTAATGTCTGACGCTGTCTTATACTACAGCTGATGACCTAAAGGATGGCCGTCTAACTCCATCAGGGACTTTTTGGCTGCCCCTACTACTCTCTTCAGTTGTTAGTGATTGAATGGGGTCTTGGATAGTGCCTAAGAAACACCCTGATTGATTCAGTCTTTGTTTATCATGCTCAATCTCCCCTCACACTCTACTGCTGTTTCTGCTGATCTAGTTCTCCCCCTTACTCCTCCCACCACTCTACTTTCCCTGTGATGTCATCGCTCCTCCTAGACACCATATCTGATGTGAAAGCCTAAATTACAAGTGAGTAATGTATGTGCAAATAAGTACAGCACACAATTGTACATTTCCACGTCAGCAAAAGTGTGTGTTCCCATGGGTGTGCGAGAGAAGGGCAATATAAATGTTCGTGCATTTTCATGGGCATTTACAAACATGTGTACACTTATCTGTACAACTAACGTATACCTTTATCGTGGGAAAGGTGCCAACTGCTGTTACATTTTTAGCAAGTGTGTAGAAAGAATCAAAATATTTCAATCCAGGAGGAAATTCCTTGGCATTTACGCATTATGTGGCGTACACATTACGTGCAGAAGGTGGCCCGAGTCCCCATTTTCAAGTGCTTTTTCCATGTGAATCCCAACACTAGAACATGGATTTCACAACATGCATAGGTTCCTTGCGTGTCAACATGATTATTATTATTATGTTGATTTACAATACCAATTTTCTTAGCAGGTTGTGCAGGAAAATCGTAATTTTAGTAAAGATGACTCAGGTATAGGGCCCGATTCACAGAGCCTTTTCCAATGGGGTTTTGTCATCATAAAATGCTTCTGTGAACTCTTTACTGTACTGCCAGCAGCAAAGAATATACTTGATTGAATAGATTGAAAAAACAAAGGAAAGCACCTTGTAACGTGAACTTCATTGACGGTCTATAAATATCAGCAACGTGTAACGAGCATCCACTACTTTGTCATAGTACAACATCTTCCATCAACCAAAAGGTGAAGTAACCCGGTCTCTTGTAGTCTTTTACTCGATGCACCACTGTTTATGCAGAGGTGGTTTCTTAAGGTGAGGCAACATCGTTTGAGCAGGGTGGGATTCAAGGAGGTTTGGAGGGAAATCTACACCTTCATTGTCTTTATTAAAATTCAGGTTTAACTACAAAATTTGCTAAGAAAATTGGCATTTTAAGTCAAGACACAGAGGCTGTGATTTGCGCATGCAAAGCGCATTTACCACAGTTTGCGAAACATTCAAGACTGTTTTCAAATAAAATTTCCTGAAAGAGAAATTGCTCGACGAAATCAATGAATATATGACCTATGGTTCCGAAAGCTTTACCTTTTTCAAATAAACCAAACAGAAAATTAACTACCTCTACTGGAGGTGCCGCAAAGGGATCCAGGCCGCTCCCTGCACACCAGCGAACTCAAGTTCCTCAAGCCAATCGAAAACCTTTTGAAATCTCGGGCACCCAAGAATCACTGATGATGGAAGCAGCTGAACCCAAAAATCCCTGGACATCCTAGGAACCCCTGAAATCTTCCACACTGCCAGCTGAAGAGGCCCCAGGTGCACTCATGGGTCTCCCAATCCGGGTTCATAAGTATCTCTGGGAAAATTGGAAAAGGTGAGGAGAACCAGTGGATAGTTTTAGAAGGGCTGGTTACCAAGTCTGAGATGGCCATAGGGGGGTTACTAGGACCAGACAGGCCATCTGTACCCTCACCTGCCAAAAAAGTCAGGAAATATGTTTTTGAATGGATGAAATTCACACCCTCTAATCTTGGACCAATACGGTCGGAATACATCCAAAGCTGTTGTCTCTGGGTCCGGTCGACAACTGAAAAGAAAAATGGGTGAGGGCAATTCAGTCGAGGAACTAACCGGTCTGCTTTCATTGGACACCATAACTGTTAAATTTGAGGGAAAACGGACAGATGAAGTCTCCAGTTGCTGGAATTCCACAGTAGCCCTGGAAGATATTCTGCTTGAATCACAATCTACTGGTCGAGGCAAAAGTGGCAAAAACTTTTGCCATTTCCACTAACAAGCAGGGTCTTGGACCCCACACCCCGCACTGTGTTGCCATTTTGGACTGCTGATACATTGTCCATTCTCAACAAAATGCAGCAATTCACTCTGTCCTTTGCCCGACTCTTTAGTGAAAAGGAGCCTGCCAGTAACTCTACGCAGTTGACATACAGTTCCCTCTCCTGAATTGAATCATTTGAATCCTGTGGAAAAGGAACCGCAACAAGCCCCCGGCCTAGGAGAAGGGCTTTGGATTCGATGATTAGATCTGGAGTCATTGGAAACATGGTTTTGCCATTCCAGGCCTGCATGTGATTCAACCAGCAGTGTAGCTCTGTCCTCGCCTCTTGAGAGCGTACAATCTGATCTGAAAATCTAAGCCCTTTCCGGGGGTGTAGAGCCTTCACCCTCTGAAGAGCATCAACGACCATCAGCCTCCTGATTTCCTCAACTGGCCAAAAGCGGCCTCTGATTGGCTGCCGTCCCACTCTTATTGCCCAATCAGAGCCGGCTGGCGAGAGCCGGCCCTCCACACGAAGGCCACGACACACAAGGGCTTTTGTCAAGAGCCTGCCATGAGCAGTCGGAGCCAGGGACCACAGACCCTGCTCTAGCCTCCTGATACCGCCTTCAGAGCCAAAGGCACTGTTCATCCATCTTGTGAGTGTTTGCTCAGCGCTCTAGAGAGACATCACTTAACTGTTACATGTACGTTCTCTCGTCGGATCAATCGAAACATTTAACTCTCTCGTGACCTGCACCGCTGTGCTATTCGCCCCTAACGCAGCCGCTCTGCCTTTACTGTCACTGTGCCCGCTGGCCGCCCACTAAATATTGCATACCATAACCACAGTTTTGCACCAATGCATAGCCCCTCAGCATTTGTATGCACTGCCTGTAAAGCATTTTCCTAAGATTTTTTCGACTCTGCTGCTAAAACAGACCTCTAGCACGTTGTTTGCATATTATCGGGCCTTGTACACTGAGCTGCAGCTTTCATCTATGGACCTGCACTGTCCATCCACCGTACATCCCGTGAGCACCATTTGAGTGCCAGTCATCATTATTACATCTCATCCATGTGTCCCCGTAGTTCATTACTTACCGGCTAGTCTGGTCAGCACATGGCTCTTGTACCTAATGCGCCACTGTACACTTTAGGTTTGACTACATATGGTCTTTGTTATGTATTTTCACTTATTGTGCTTTTTCAGGTTACTCTATGTCGGATTGCATGAATGTGTAGTCTTTGCTATGAATGCGCACCCATTGTGCCTGCTCAGGTCACTCTATGTTTAACTACATGTAGTCACTTCTAGGCATTTATACTCACTGTGCTTGCTCTAGTCACTTTATAGCGGACTACATTTGGTCAGTGCTAGGCATTTACACTCATTGTGCCTACTCTAGTCACTGTGCTTGCTTAGGTCACTTTATGTCTGACTACATTTAGTCACTGCTAGGCATTTATACTCACTGTGCCTGCTCTAGTGACTGTGCTTGCTTATGTCACTTTATGTCTGACTACATTTAGTCACTGGTAGGCATTTATACTTACTGTGCTTGCTCTAGTCACTTTATAGCAGACTACATTTGGTCAGTCCTAGGCATTTATACTCATTGTATCTGCTTAGGTCACTCTATGTCTGACTACACTTAATCATTGCTAGGCACTGACAGACTCATCGCGCCACGCTAGGTTGCCTGGCATTATCTGTCGCACCTTGCTGCGGATAGTCCATTGAAATTCTTAGCAGACTTCATATACTAACATGTTTTGTGCCCCTAGACCACACCAGGATTTCTCAGCCTTGCACACCAGTACCTTAAAGCTCACACATCTGCCTAACCCACATCTCGCCCCTTATATATTGCTCAACATTCTGGCCATATTTGGCCTATAGCTTAACCACACACCAACTTCCCCCATAATGCTCACATCTTTGTTTTCCACAATGGACACAAACCTACTGAGCGCACCTCCGCCATACAACATGACTTCGCCCAACCCATACCTTAATGCACCAGCCCTCTGGTTACAACATTTCACAACCAAACCTACCCCCAACCAACCCTGCCCCACCAGCCTCAGGAATGCCAGGCTTGGCACACGCTTGTACAATAGCATCACCTCAACGGCCTGCCACCACACTTTCTCCGATTCAGGCATACGGAATGCCACTATGCATAAACACACACTATCTCTCCTGACCAAATTCATATCGCCCAACCTCCCGGGTCAACCTTGTGACACCTTAGTTAGAAACTAAAGCTTAGAATCCAGATGTCATCACTGGTCCTATCACATGAACATCTCTAGCACGGAAAAAACAAAAAACACCCTTGACCCTGTGGCACCAATAATTGTCGCTACCCCCATTGCTAATCATTCCAACACTGTGACTAAACTTAAAGGTGCACTTATTAACAAACGTTCTATCCCTGCCCACGCCTTATGTTGGAATTGAAATAATATTATGCCTCCTATCGCAGTATTTGAATGTGTATTGGCCTACGCCAAGTTGTCTAAACTATCATGTAAATAGACTCCGCGGCAAGGTTTTGACCTTAACGAAAAGCTATGTAAGTCGCCATCTTGGATTTAGCCGCCATTTTAGGTTCTCTTGTAAAGTGGAAGTCACCCTGAACATCAAAATGGAGGCCGACTGACATTCTGAGTGAGATTCTGGCCGTTGTGACCTCCACACACACGAAATAATTAATATGCCTGCAGGCCACTTGTCGGGGTCGCGAACTGAGACCTTGTCCTATCCCTGACCTATGTGTAAATGAACAACTGTATCAGCGGAACTGATCAAAATGCATACATTATGGGATTGACCTGGCAAGGAACCCTAGGCCTGGTCCCAAGAATGGTTAACCCGCGAGGGGGTTGGCCAGGGCTGGATAAAGGATATAAAAGCCCAAGTATTCCAATGTACAGTCTCTCTACTAATGCATCGAATCCTCGTTGAAGTTCGTTACGTTACTCTGAGAGCCGAATAGCTATCCGTTTGTCAATTGACTTTGGTAACTGTTGTAGCTTTTAAATAAAGCACTTTGTATGTCCTTTGTAACCTGTGTTGGTGCGTTTCCTTTGGGCTTCCCAGCCTCATATCAATTTTTATGTTTTCACAGATGGCGCCCGAATAGGGACCCTCAAGATTGATGCCGGATCATTGAAGGTTGGCGCAGACTATCGAACCGGGATCTGACGGTGTGATTCTGCGGGCCCGACCGAACGAGACGCGATACCTCGGCAGCGCTGCACGATCCGATCCTTGGACGATAGTCGTGTGGTCTGACACGGCATCTTGACGAGGGTCCATTTTTGAGGCGGGCAGATTTGTCGAAACCACCAAACACAAGGTAAAATTCGTTAGGTAAGTTCTTTGATAAACCGTACAGTCCTCCTTAGGTTTGGTCAGGTGCAGTCGTGACCCGGCTCTTAATTTAACCCTGACAATTTGAATTTGGCGTATTGTATCTGCAGACACAATTATTGACCAGGTAACACCAATTTTTTGCGAAATGCCTGGGAAATTGTCTAGCTGCTTTAGGGCTCTGTTCCGCAGCGATCGACAATCTTTGGAATTTAGCCGCCCGGCACCACAGGAGGGGTCGTCGGCATGTACTATGTACTGTAAGTATGGCATTGGTAGTATAGTATTTAATGATATTTGGCACAGACAGACCAGACATGCCTCCGAATTTCAGTGGCCAATCAACGGCAGTTTTGAGATCCCCCGTATTGAATACCTAGAATCAGTCTTGCTAAAAAAGAAGGCCAGACCTGCAGCCTTTGATGTTTTACAGAATTGGAAAAAAGAAGCGTTACAGCAGCTTAAAAGTAGGGATAAACATGCACGCCGTCATAAAACAAATGCCGAAGAAGCATTGTTATATGATAAAGAAAAACATTCAGATTCAGTTAAAAATATGGATAGGGCTTTTTCACTTGGAATCCAGAAAATGTACCCCTCCAAAGATTTCCATGTTTCCGAAGAATTTATTGAAAAATTGTTAAACGAACGCAGGCCTGGTGCCTCTGCGCCACCTCCGTATGATCCTATTTTGGGTGCTCTGCCCATTCCTGCTGTTGTTCCTGCTGTTATTCCTGCTCCCCCTGTAAAACCTATTGTTCCTATTCCTCTAGTTGTTGTTCCTCCACCTATCGCACCACCCCTTCCTCCTGCGCCCATAGTTGTACTTTTATTAAATCTACCTGCACCTCCACTCCCGAGTGGCCCCGTATTGACCACAGTTGATCAAGGTGCAGGATCAAATATCGCTACTCGTAATACTGTTTCTGCAGATAAGAAACAGGAATTGTTTGCATGGGCTAAGCACTGTATGGAGAAAGGTGATCAAGTTAATGTTTTTTCCACATTATCTAATTTGAACAGTTTTCCCGAGAAAAATATTTTTATCGAAGATTTGGGGACTCATTTATGTGTGATGTGGGATAGATTACAAAATTCGGATCTTCCCCAAGGGGTGAGAGATCTAAATGCTTTGGCACTTTCGAGGGACACAGAGCAGAAAGTATATGGTCATGTTGAAAAATTGTTTGAGTATAGGAAGACTGAAAAGTCACGAGATGAGGACGACGAAGATGATAGTATGTATGTACAGAAACGGTTCCTTCCGTGTCGTAGATCGGCACCTGAGGAAGTACGAATTTGTACCAAAGATGCGATCCGATGGATCTCGGATTCATCGATTCCGCCAGATGAAGTATATGACACGTATAGTCAGTATACAGTAGAAATGCAAAGAAAGGTAATTCAGGTAATGGTACAGTACCTGCAAGAAGAATGTAAGAAAGAAGGTTAGTTGCCCCATAGAATTATTGGGGATTTGTAAAAGGGCTTTTTCGCCCGACACTTCTTCGGCTGCCTTAGCGCTCGACCTGGCTCTGTTGCTTATTAAGCGGCCGGAGGTACCTATATCTCAGTTGCCTATGAGAGAGGTTCCTCCGACCTTTGTCCCAAAAGTTGAGATTCCCGCCAACGCTGGGACTGGTGCCCCCCGCTATGGATATCCCTGCACATTATGTATCACAATTCGTTCACGTCCCGTTTTCACGACAGGAAGTGAACACTATTAGACAATCAGTTCCCGATATCAGGAAAAACCCAACGGGGTTTTACAAAGAAATAGAGTCCGTCTTGCAGTCCTCTGTGTTCACCTTAAGTGATATTGACTTGCTATTTCCTGTACTCCTACCCGTAGATGTATGGAAGCAGGTTCGGACAATAGACGATGTGCCAGGTTTGGGAGATACGTGGGCTAATATGATTAGGATTGATGGGGAAAGACCAGCAGGTGAGAAACCACCACAGGTAATACTTACTTTGCCTGATAGAATTGTCGCAAAATTAAAAACTATAATTCCAGAGAAAAGAATTATTTGGGACAAGCTTACGGCCTGTGTTCAAGGGAAAACTGAAGGCACCACCGAATTCTTTAACAGATTCGAGCAGGTATTTTCTGACTTCAGTGGACAGGATTTGGGTACAGAGTCTGGGAAAAGGTTGTTTGTGGACAAATTTGTACGTGGATTGTTGCCTGACATCCAGTCACAGATTATGTCCTCTGAGAGCGCTTGGCAGTCAAAATCTCAATCTGAGGTTTTGCACATGGCTCAGTATTATGAGAACCGTGTTAATAATGAGAAGGACAAAATTGAAAAGAGGAAAGGAGATTTGAAAACCAAAGTATTATTACAACAAATTGTTAGAAACCCCAGAGAAGGCACGACACAGACCAGAGGTCAGTATGTCCCAAAAGGAAATGCTCCTTTGGGTCCTGTGAATATTAATCAATGTGCTTATTGCCGCCAGGAAGGTCATTGGCAAGCACAGTGCCCCGTCCTTCGACAAAGGTCAAACAGTGCGTTTGGGAGTATGGGTAGGCGACCTAGGGGCTGCCCTGGAGCAGGGGGCCCTGATAGAGGTCAGTTTTCACAAGATCCTCAGCAACCTTTTTCGCTGGAAAATCAGACCTCGAGTGTGGACTCGAGGAACATATTTGATCACCCTTCTGCTGCCTACCTCTCTGAAGAGCTTCCTTCTGACGATACTCTATTTCATTAGGACTGCCCGAAGCAGGGTTTGAAACCTTCAACTATTCCCGTTAATCAGAAAGGCCCCTACGTTGAATTATTAATAGGGAATAGGAAACACCAGTTTTTGATAGACACTGGAGCACAGAAGTGCTCCATTGATCATTCCCGGGTTCCAAACATTCCACTGTCAGGGCAAACAAAAGTTTCCGTAGGGTTTTCTGGTATACCAATTGTCTGTCCTGTTTCTTCACCGGTGTCTGTTTCTTTGGGTCCCTTTACAGACCATTGCCCTTTTCTTCTCACTTCGAACTGTGGAGAGAATTTGCTGGGGTTGAATTTGTTAAAGAAATTGAATGCAGTAATTCATTGTTCCTCTGATGGAGTACGGCTGACGGTTTCACCACAGCAACTTCCTAATTCTCAGTTTCTGATTCGACCTTTACCTCCTGAGTTTAGCATTGTCCCGGAATGTTTATGGGCGGTTGACGACGATGATGTCGGGGTATTACAGATTGAGCCCGTTAAAATAGTTTTGAAACATGGAGTGAAACTACCACGCATTCCGCAGTATAAAATATCAGTTGAGGGCGAGCATGCTTTGAAATGCATTGTCTCCGATTTTGTGCATCGTGGGGTGATCGAGGAGATTACAGGTAGTTTGTGTAACAGTCCGATCTTGCCTGTATATAAGAAAGGCGACAATGCAATTCCATACCGGTTCATAATTGATCTTCGTGCTATTAACAGAGTTGTCGCCCCACAATTTCCAATCGTGCCTGATGCGACGACAATATTGACAATGATCCCTGCTACGGCTACGCACTTCAGCGTTGTGGATCTAAAAACCGCTTTCTTTAGCAACCCTATACATAAGGAAAGTAGATATTTGTTTGCATTCACCTTGGGGGGACGCTCATTTACATTCACAAGGGCACCTCAAGGGTATACTGAAAGCCCAAACATTTATAGTAGAGCTTTGAAAGAGCAGCTCGACACCCTTGAATTGCCACCTACTTGTACACTGCTTCAATATGTTGATGATTTGCTTTTGGCTGCAGACTCTGAAAGTGCTTGTAAAGAAGGCACTGTACTGTTGCTTGTTCATCTAGCTAAAAATGGTCATAGAGCTTCGCTCAAAAAATGTCAATATTGTTGTCAGGAGGTCGCCTATTTAGGCTACCTCCTGTCAAAGGAGGGGAGAAGATTGACACCTGAAAGAATAAAAACACATTTCTGGCATGTCTGTTCCAAATACACAGAAGGAAGTTAGAGCCTTAATAGGTATGGCTTCTTACTGTAGGTTGTGGATCCCGAACTTTTCGCTAGTGATAAAACCGATGTTGGCTTTGATGAAGAAGGGCATTTCTCTGCCACTGCCATGGGAATCGGAACATCAACGATCATTTTAGCTTCTCAAAACCGCGTTATGCTCTGCACCGGTTCTGGGTATGACAAGGCCTTTGTGTTGTTTGTGCATGAATGTGATGGATGTGCTTTGTCTGTGTTAACACAGGAACACGGAGGGAAGAATAGGCCGTGCGGCTACTATTCCTCCGCCCTTGATCCTGTCTCATGCGCTTTGCCAAGATGTTTGCGAGCTGTCGCTGCTGCTGCCGCGTCTGTAAAACAGAGTGAGGGAATGGTCCTAGGCCATGATTTGATTTTGGTGGTACCTCACTCTGTAGATATCCTATTGAACAAAACCCAAACGCAAAACACCTCACCTCTGCACGGTTAACAAGGTATGAATTAATTCTGTTTGCCCCTCACATTCAAATTAAGAGGTGTTGTGTTCTTAATCCGGCTGAACTCTTACCTTTCCCGCAAAACACTGTTTGCGGTGACGAAGAATTGCATGATTGCCTGTATACCACTGAACAAGAAACGAAGGGCAGGATAGATCTTATAGATACTCCTTTGGACAATGCAGAAGGGGAGCTGTTTTGTGATGGCTCCTGCTTCAAACTTTCAGATGGTACATCTACAGCTGCTTACGCAGTTACTACATTGAGTAAAGTTGTTGAAACAAAGAGAATTTTGCATAACTCCGCGCAGGCCGCAGAGATTATAGCGTTGACCCGAGCTTGTGAACTCTCCCAAGGGCGTATAGTAAATATATATACTGATAGCCAGTATGCCTTTGGGGTGGCTCACAACTTTGGGAGGCTCTGGTCGGAAAGAGGGTTCCTGACCTCACATGGGACCAAGATCCAGCATGGCCCCTTGATAGTACAATTACTCTCGGCACTCTCACTCCCTAGGCAGTTAGCGATCATGAAATGTTCACCACATCGTAAGGTCATAGATGATGTGGGAAAAGGGAATGCTTTTGTGGACCCGATAGCCAGGCAAACGGCCACAGACCTTAGCACGGACATGTATGCTTTGAGGGAAATGAAAGATGCTTATATAATGAATGAAGGTATTGGGTCTGTGCGAGATATTCAAACTGATGCCACAGTAGAAGAATCTAAAAGGTGGGCCGAAGGAATGGGGAAACTAGATGGTGATGGGTGTTGGGTGGATACATCTGAAGGAAAATGGTTGCTCCCTGATTCATACGTACTGGCAATGGTTACGATGGCACACGGTCCTACACATGTGTGTGCTCAGCAGATCACGAAAATGTTAGAACAAGTTTGGGTGAATAACAAGATTCCGGAGACTGCCAAACATCATGTCCGAAATTGCATGATCTGCTTACAGCACAATGTGGGTAAGGGGACAGTAACTCCAAGGGGAAGCTTTGGGCCCCCTTCTGTTCCCTTCAAGGTCATTCACTTTGACTTTATTGAGATGGAACGGTGTAACAATCTGAAATATATTCTTGTAATTATTTGTGCCTTCAGTAAATGGGTCGAGGCTTTCCCCGTTAAAGATGCTACCGCCATGACCAGTGCAAAGATTATGGTAAAAGAATTATTTCCTCGATTTGGGCTCCCAAGGGTAATTTGGTCGGACAATGGTCCTCATTTTGTTGCAGCAGTAATTTTGCAGATATGCACAGCCTTACGTATTGAGAAACGATTTCACCCAGCTAGACATCCTCAAAGTGCTGGGTTGGTGGAAAGACACAATGGTATCTTAAAGAATAAGCTTGCAAAAACATGTGCCGATACCAAACTGAAATGGCCAGATGCCTTACCTATTGTATTATTGGCTATGCGTACCACACCTCAAACTAAGACTGGGCTTTCTCCATTTGAGGTAGTGATGGGGAGACCTGCTAATATTTGGGGTCTCCCAAAACCTAAAGCCCTGAGAGAGGTGGAAAATGTATTGCTTGTAGACTACTGTAACCAGTTAACTAAAAACCTGTATTTCATTTATCACCAGGTGTTTTTAGCTTTACCTGTACGGTTCACGGGCCCAGGACACGATATACAGCCTGGAAGTTGGGTCCTAGTGAAGGCCTACGAAAGGTCTTCCTGTCTCGCTCCTCGTTGGAAGGGACCCTACCAGGTGCTGTTGGTCACTCGGACAGCAGTGCTGGTGGCTGGGAAGAAACACTGGATCCACGTGACGCATGTCAAGAAACTTCCTCACCCGACGCCACACGTTACAGAAGAAGCAGAACCCCTCGCTGATGCTACAATCTCTGATCCTGGAGTAGCGAACAGCGCTGTGAGTGCGTCAGAGAATTTCTCTGAGCCCGAGGAGCTTGGGGAACAGTCCATTTCGTCTCCGCACTCTCTTGAAAAATCACTTCCGGAAAACACTGTTTCAAGCTCTGCGACTACCGTCGCCTCCGATACGTCGCTTCCCTCAGGAAGTGACGACGCCTTATTTGCGGATCAAACAATCTTGGGTACCACCAGGTACAATCTTCGACGAAGAAAATAGAACTACGGCACAGGTTTTTCGTGCATCTGGAAAAGGGAAGTGATTGGAAATTTTCTTTTGTATAAGAAAGTTTCTGTTGAACAAAAGGGATTCTGCTGGCTAGGGTTGGGAAGGACTAAGAAATCGCGCGACTGTAGCGTCGCCAGCAACGAACATTGGGGTCGTCGATTGAGGAACTACAATGCCTGCCACCTCCACTGCTGCTCCCCGCACTGGACTTGTGAATAAGGGGGTGACCGACTTGGACAATGAGCAATGTGCCTGGGCCCCGAAAACGTACTGCTGTGTTTTGATAACGATAATTGTTATTTTTGCAATTACTGCTGTAGGACTTTGGTACTTTGAAGAAATCTATCCTCTAAAACCTTTACTACCGACCGAGATTGTACCAACTGCTTTGACTCCCTCTGTACACCTTCACACACTGTCCCCTAGAGACTCCCAACATAGACAAAAATATAATAACACTCTAATGATAGTAATGAATGCAACGCATGCCATTTTTAATAAGAGTAATTGTTGGATTTGTACTCATTTACCGCAACACGGGAACAAGGGACTGGGATGGTATATTCACCCTTTACCTTTAACGACTGCTTGCTATGCCTCTCTTAGAGCACTATTCTTTGGCCGTTGGAATGATAGCATCTCAGGGAACTTTGATGGAACTAATTTGAATGATTTTGAGAAACGTGAATTAACTCCCCTGGGATGCTCGCTTTAGCGAATAGAAGTAAACCTAATGTCGCTTCTATTAGGCCGTCTGATAAACTGTCTCTTCCCTTTCAAACTTTAATTTCCTTTAAAATGGCTCTGATAGGCAATAAGGACGCCGTGCCTCCTTCTTACTCTATAAATCATAGCCCTGACTCGGTCCCCTTTTGTGTACAAAGAAATGGCACTCGGCCAATGGGAGATTTTTAAGGTTGTAAGAACATTGTAAATTTGACTGGAGAAAACAGGCCTCTGTATGTAGGGGGGCCTGTTTATTTTGTTTGTGGTAGTTTAGCATTTCCCTGGTTGCCCAAGGATAGGCAGGGAACCTGTTATTTAGGAATCCTGTTGCCCTGGGTGTTTGTAGCTAGTACATTGGAGGTTTCTGAGGCTCGCCCATGGTGGGACAAGAACGGAGATACCCCTGGGCAAGTATTGGGGGATATAGCAAAATCAGTTGTGCCCTTTTGGGGACAAATAACAAACTCGGAGAACATTAGGGGATTAGCAAGGGTACTGGAGAGAACAATCAACCGGACCACGGACATACTCTACAATATGACATTAAAACAAAAAGCAATAAGATTGGTAGCACTTCAAAATCGGATGGCATTAGATGTCATTCTGGCAGAACGAGGTGGAGTATGCAAACTAGTGGGGTCCGCTTGCTGTGTTTTCCGACCAGATTCCTCGCCGACAATTTTTAAAGCAATACAGAACTTGCATACTCTTAGTTCTGAAGTACATATCCCTGTAGGAGATTGGAATCTTAGCAAGGTGCTTTCTGTTATTCTAGTTATTTTGGGGATCCTGCTATTCCTTTGTTGCTGTTTTCAATGTCTTCCGAGTATATGTGGAATGCTAGGGGGATGTTGTGCCCAAGCAGTGAGCACAATAGGGCATAGAATATATGCCCCAGATACAGCATCTAAAGATTTCGTGTTACAAGAGGTTCTGATGAACGACCTAATGGCTATAGATATTACAGACAATGATTCGGGATGTATGGATGACAACACATGGAGTTATTTGCAAAAGTATTAGAAATGATATTAGCACTTGGCATAGGCCAAAAGGAGGGTCTGTTGGAATTGAAATAATATTATGCCTCCTATCGCAGTATTTGAATGTGTATTGGCCTACGCCAAGTTGTCTAAACTATCATGTAAATAGACTCTGCGGCAAGGTTTTGACCTTAATGAAAAGCTATGTAAGTCGCCATCTTGGATTTAGCCGCCATTTTAGGTTCTCTTGTAAAGTGGAAGTCACCCTGAACATCAAAATAGAGGCCGACTGACATTCTGAGTGAGATTCTGGCCGCCACACACACGAAATAATTAATATGCCTGCAGGCCACTTGTCGGGGTCGCGAACTGAGACCTTGTCCTATCCCTGACCTATGTGTAAATGAACAACTGTATCAGCGGAACTGATCAAAATGCATACATTATGGGATTGACCTGGCAAGGAACCCTAGGCCTGGTCCCAAGAATGGTTAACCCGCAAGGGGGTTGGCCAGGGCTGGATAAAGGATATAAAAGCCCAAGTATTCCAATGTACGGTCTCTCTACTAATGCATCGAACCCTCGTTGAAGTTCGTTACGTTACTCTGAGAGCCGAATAGCTATCCGTTTGTCAATTGACTTTGGTAACTGTTGTAGCTTTTAAATAAAGCACTTTGTATGTCCTTTGTAACCTGTGTTGGTGTGTTTCCTTTGGGCTTCCCAGCCTCATATCAATTTTTATGTTTTCACACTTAAACATTGCAGATTTCATCGTGACAGAAAACCTTGACTTACTTGCTATCACGGAAACCTGGCTGCACGCGGCCTCGGAGCCTGCCCTGACCCTAGCCATCCCTGTTAACTACTCCATCATTAGAGGCGACAGGGATACTAAGCAAACAAAGGGGGGTGGATAAGCATTTATATTTAAGAGTTCGCTTAATCTCAGAGCTGCTAACACCTTGCAACTGCCATCAGCTGAACTACTCTCTATTAAACTACTGATCTCTCCCAATCACACAGCTTTAGTGCATCTCATATACAGGCCACCTGGCCCTACCTCCACATTTACTGAGGACATCTCACCCATCTTAGCCTCTAGCACTAAGCCTAAATCTCAAATCATCATACTTGGCCACCTCAACTTGGGATAAAAGGACTTGAATGATACTAAAGCCAATGACGTAGCCAGTGTTCTGGCTGACTCCGGCCTCACCCAACATGTAAATGAACCCACCCTTATCAAGGGTTGCACCCTTGACTGGGTTTCAGACATGAACTGTGCACTAAAGGTAACCTCCGTGACACCATGTGCGTGGTCTGATCACCATAAAATAATATTCTCTATTAATACTAGCCCTCCCACTGACAAACCTAGCATTGCCCTGCCAACCTATACGTGAAACAAGAAGGATATTACGGTTGAGAAACTACTCCCCCTTATCCTCCCACTACTGAACTCTGCCTCTCCCTCTTGCTCGGACCCAACTAATTTAGTTGACACCTACAACCATGCCATGTTAAAAGCCCTTAACACTATTGCCCCACTCAAACTGCGCAAACAAAAACATTGCAACCATCTTAATTCTTGGTTCATCCCTCACCTACGCGAACTGCGTAAAGATAAAAAGAAAAGATGAGTCACATTGGAAACACTCACCTACACTAGTAAACAAACAACCTTACAACCGCCTCCCTCACTTACAAAGTAGCTATCCTAGCGGCCAAAAAGAAGTGTATAACATCAGGATCACACAATCTCAATCCAACACCAAGGAACTCTTCAAGATCCTTAAGGAACTTAAGTCCCCAGTCGCTCCACTGGATACATGCACCCCAGACACTGAATGGTGTTCCAATATACAAAAAGCACTACTAAACAAAATTGCCTTTCTCCAAGCCAAAATTAATATAAAAAAGAGCAACCTCTCGGATTCTGCAGGCAACCCCCAGTCTTACAATACCCCTGCTCCGAAGCATTTATTCAAACCTTTCAGCTTCTCACCCCTTACAACCAAGGAAGTCGAAAACATCATCATGAAGCTTAAGCCTTCCAACTGCTAAGGTGATGCCTGCCCTGCACCGATCGTAAAGGAAGCAGCTCATGACCTCGCTCCATTCATTACCTCCTTTATCAATTCATCATTCGAAACGGGCATAGTACCCGACAACCTTAAGGATGCGTGGGTCATCCCCCTAATTAAAAAAACGAACCTTGACCCTAGCAATACCTCTAACTCCAGGCCCATCACCACAGTGCCTTACGTTCTCAAAATTCTGGATCATGCAGCCTATCTCCAAATCCAGGATTACCTCGATACTAACAACCTACTAGGGCTTAGACAATCTGGCTTCCGCCCAAGACACGGCACGGAGACAGCCCAGATTGACTTGAAAACCCAAATCGAGGACCTGAAGGACAAGGGCAAACAAGCCTTCTTGCTCCTCCTTGACCTCTCTGCTGCATTTGATTTGGTCAATCACCAAATCCTCTGGCATCACCTTAAGATAGCCGCTCACTTTTCTGACCCAGCTACTTCCTGAATCAGCTCCTTCCTGGCAAACAGATCCATGAGGGTCTTCTCCTCCTTAGCTGCGGCTGACACAGCACATGTCCCTTGCAGTGTCCCTCAAGGTCTTGTGTATCGCCCACGTTGTACAACGTGTTTACTAAACCTCTCTTTGATATTCTTGACCATCTGGGTGACTCATACACGAATTATACGGACGACACCCAGATACTGGTGACTATGTAACTGATGTCAACGCACTCAACTCCGTCTACTCGGTCATCGAAGCCTGGATGGCTCACCACGGGCTCTGCCTTAACGATGAGAAAACCGAGCTACTCATCCTAGGCTCTCTGTCCAAACTCACGAAACATGACCCCAAATACAACTCCTTCATTATTGATGGGAATGTGATTCGAGTCACCAACATCACAAAAACACTTGGAATTTACCTAGATTCCACTCTCTCTCTCTCAATAGACAAACCAACTCAGTAGTATCAGCATCATCGTACACGTGTAAACTCATCACTGCATGTCGCCCATTCCTGACAACGGACAACTGCCTGATCCTAGCCAGAACCCTCATCATGTCCAAAATTGACTATTGTAACGCCCTTTACTTAGGGACTAGTCAAAGGAACCTTGATAAACTTCACGTCACCCAGAACAACGCCATTAGGGCTGCTCTCAACATCCCCAGGCACTCACACATCTCCTCTGCCAGGCGCAACCTACACTGGCTACCTATTACACTTCGCATCTCACTCAAAACATTGGTACTAACACACAAGGCACAGAATAATGCTGCACCTGCTTACCTGGCTATGTGCTTCACACAACATACAGCTTCCAGACCACTAAGATCAGCACAGGCGCACACACTAACCATCCCCAGTTTCAAGCTCCAGACAGCTAGGGGTTCGAGCTTCCCAGTACTGGCTGCTAAGCTGTGGAATTCCCTACCTAATGATCTTAGGAATGTGTCAGCCATCCAATCCTTCAAAAACAGAACTAAACGATGGCTTCACGAACAGGATGCACTGGCCTTTGCCTTGTAATTCATGCAGCGGTCACCCGCATATAGGCTACTCACTGTGAAAGGCACAGTGAGTAAAAGCAGTGGCTGCGAACTCTCAAGTGGTTAATAACCACTGAACAGGTTATCATGTCTGTTCTTGCGAGAGAGGGGCGCCCGCTACCTTTGTAAAACTATTTATTAAGGAACCTGGGATTGGTAACCCTAGGTCTCCTGGGGGCAACCAGACGTGGTCTCCCTCTCACTGTGCTTAGAGAGGCATCAGCTTCACCTCACTGATGATCCCCAACAAGGGTGAAACACGTGTATGGGGTTGCTGGTGGTACTCTCGTTCAGATTGGAATTGCCATTGTATTTCGGTGCTGGACTGCCCCTGGGCAGGACAAAGACTGATATGCAAATGGATATTTCCCATCTGTGAAAGGCACAGTGAGTAAAAGCAGTGGCTGCGAACTCTCAAGTGGTTAATAACCACTGAACAGGTTATCATGTCTGTTCTTGCGAGAGAGGGGCGCCCGCTACCTTTGTAAAACTATAAATCCCAGAGAAGGTCCTGAACATTTAGATGCACTAAGCCCGCACTCTCTGTGGAGAAAAACATTGGAGGAGGAACAAAGTGTATTGGGGAATCGTAGAATGGAATGCGGAACCCTTGATGGTTTGTAATATCCACAAGAAAAGGTTTCCTAATGAGGAAACCCGCATCCCCTGTACTCCCCAGACTTCTAATGTAAATTCAATTGTTTTTCCTTTTATAGAAATTGTATGAGAATGAATCATTGCCCCTGATGAAGAATGACATATACTCGAAACGCGTTGGGTCTGGTGCAACAAATTAAATAAAATTGTTTTGTAACCAAACTTATAAGTTGTCAAATAATATTTATGTTATTTTTGAAATGCACACTCTTTATAAGAGGTTAACCATTATCAAGTATATAAACTGTCTTGTCAAAGAGGATGGTCTAGCCAGTTCTCTCATCTCTGGAGATTCAACGAATTGACTATCCCCCACAAATACTCATTTAGGCCTAGGTCAATTAGGAAGTGTACAGGGGACGCAGGTTTCCTCATTAGGAAACCTTTTCTTGTTCATATTTTCCCAGCCTTGATACCAAGGCTGAGCACTTCTCCCCTTCACCTTAAATATTCAATAATTGAGTAATACAGATATCTTCAAATCTCTGACATCAACTGACTAAAACAGTTAATGGGTGTGCACTGTGTTTCCTTTTCCTATTTTGGTTTGTAATACCCAACAATCATGAGTGATAGTGCACCAATAATGGAAAAACACAGTCACTGCCACAGTCACTGCCTTGGAAAGAATTGGGGGCTAAGTAGGGAAACAGACACTCTTTCTCTGTGTAAACCTCTGTGGGCTGACGCCCTAGACTTCCATCCTCTCGAACGCTGGGGAAAAAAGGTAGCCACCTGGAAGGACATGTCTGTCTGGTGGGTCCTTGATTAAGGTGGCCGTGAAAGAGACCAGTCCTTTTCCCACCCACCCAAAAACACGATCCCAAAAACACTTTTTAGAGATGCTTGAGCCTTATCCAAAGACAAATAAATTTCAACATATTTGGAGATAACTTTCATGAATTTGTCACCAAGCAGATTTGTTCCTCCATCAAACCCAGACTGCCTGGAGCCTGCCCCCACCTTTTTAGTCAAAGGTGCCTCGCAATGTCATCCCTCAGGTCCGGAGAACTCCAGACCAAAATTGCTCCTCAGGATTCGGAGCACATAGAGAAGAGGGAGCCAAGGGAGGACAACCAAGGAAAGGAGGGCTCTACCCAGGGATGCCAGGGGTAGCGGAAGCAGCATCACGCGACCCTTGACCTCTGATGACATCATAGGAAGAGATGACATTTGACCCCACCCCAAAGTGACATCACGGTAAGCGATGGAACACGACCTTTTACCCTTAACAAAACAGGAAGTGGCATCACATAGCATTGTTCCCAAGTACACTACAAAAAATATGGTTGCGGAATCACTATATTGTGATATACATTTCATAAAAGAATGGATCGACATATATATCTTGAATAGTGCGTATATGCTAATATTACCAAATTACTGTGAAGGCAAGCAGACATCCAAGGGCAAATGATGATGTGTTATTATACAGCACTTAAGCTAAAGCCCTTTATATAGAACTAATGTACATACAATATCACCCAACCTTTGTTGGTACTCATTTATCGACCTCAGAAAGATGAAAGGCTGAGTTGAGGTGTTTAAGAACAGACTAAATCAGTGACTCACCCCCTGAAATGTGACTGAAATAAAGTAAACCATTAATCAGTCTAGCAAGTATTGTATAGAATTCCACAAAGACAAATTATTTGTTATTCCTATTCTTTCTTATTTAGAGTCACTGCTGAAAGTGGTATACTTGTGGAACCCCCCTGTTTTTTTTTTTGAGAGGCCTGAACAAGAAAGCAAGCCACTCCAGAAACAAAGAGCCACATGGTGCTGACAACAGCCCATGAGCTTACATTTAAAAAATAAAAAATAAACCTTTATTTTTTTATTTTTTAGGGGTAGCAAGGGAGACAACGGGGTCGCAGTTGCGACCCCTGGGGACCCACACATGACGTCCCTGGCTCCACCCCCAAAGCGTTGATGCCCAACCCGCAGCTACGGGGACCCTCACTCATTGGGGTGGCATCGGAGCCGGTCCACAAAGGCCGCCAGAGCTTTAAGAGACTGAAACACCCTGTGTAAAGAAGGAAGTACAGAGCGAATAAAAGCAGCACATCTAACACATCAGCAAGTGCAGATACCATATGAGTATCATATCATGAACATTAGGGAAAAAAACACAGGCACGTCTCATTAACTTGCTGGCAGCAGCAAAGCCCAGGGTCGCATTATTTATTTATTTATGTATTATTAGATTTGTATTGCGTACCCAACCTCAGGCATCTGGCCGCATAAATGGATGTGCCCTACGCCTTGTTGATATGTAAAGACTGTTAATGAGGATCGGATGCACCTGGGTCACGTTGGCCACGTTACAAGGTGCTTTCCTTTCTTTGTTCCCTTATTCATTCAAATGTATTCTTTGCTGCTGGCAGTACAGTAAAGAGGTTAAATGCTAAATCGCAGACTCTGTGCCTTGACCTTAAACATCCAACCACACATAACCAATATTTCTACATATGGCCAGGAAGGTGACCGCCAAAGTGTGCACTTGCATGCACTGCTGTCCGCTCCATGTCATTTTCATGGTCTGCAACCTGAAGTGCAAATAATGCATGCAAATCTGGGACCCGGATTTGCATGCCTTGTGCACACCAGAGTAAAAGCCTCCCGCCATGTGCACATGGCTGGATGCAGTCCACCCGGGTCTCTAAGCAATCTGCCAGCTTTTAGCGCCATAGGAATCCAATGCATTTACGCCAGCATTAAAAAAATAAAAAAATAAAAGTCCACGGCGCACTAAATGCCTTCTTATTTTGGCAGCTTGAGCGAATTGTGTGGAATGAACAGAAATGGTATCACGTGCCCTCACTCCATTCCCCACCCACCCAAAAACATTAAAACCCCCAGTGCTGAAATCCTTTAGGCATGGTTTTTACTCCTGTTTCAGCACGGTGGGGGACTTGGAGAAGAACCCCCATAGTGGGAAATACACGGGTACGTTTTCACACTAGTGAATTGGTGTTCGAGGGACTGCGGTCCAGAGCACGAAATGACTGGAGCAGGAGAAGAAGCAATTTCTCACACAAACACAAGCAAACAAATAAATCATTACATTTGAAAGGAGTTTGCATTTCATTGTGAAATTATAGTGAAAGTTGAAAGCCGAGTGCATCGAAACTGTGAATGAGAAAGTTTCTGTCTGTGGCTCTGTACGAAACTCTGAAATTAATCCATATTAATATATATATTGAGTACACAGAACACTTCTCTTTGAAAATAAATGGACCATTCGGCTGAAATGAGCAATAATGACCCAGTGTAATCTTGAATGTCTCCTCTACGTACCCATAACTTATCTTTCATCGGGATGAAATGTTGACAGCTCAGGTACCTGCTAGTGGCTGGATAAAAAAATAAAATAGGAATGTAACAGTCAATGTAACAAAAATATAAACATTACCTGCAATTTACGGAGTACCGAACCCCTTCAGGGTATCCCAATCCTGGAAGCCATTTAATAAACACTGTGAAATTCTTCGTGTGAAAAGTCACATTCCGGGGCGGCTCTTGCAATTGACCTGAGAAATAAAATGGGGGAAAAGGTCTGAAATTATTATTGTTTTTTTGGGGAACTTTCATGCAATCTGCGTTTCCCATGGAATGAATGCCTGCAATGATTGATTTATGTTTGGGGGTAAACTGTTGATACGCCATGCTCCCCTCGCCTGGAATCTGTGGCAAAGTCGCAGGCCTTAGAGTAGACGGGGAAAGAGGGGCCATGGTGAAAGGGGACCACCGCCTGCCCCACGAAGTAGACCATGGACGATGTACATGGTGGATTCCAGAGCTCCCAAGCCCATTTCTAGCCCCCACCCCACTGCACGTTTCTAGCCTTACTTGAGGACCCTGCCCTTGCCCAAGTATCCCATACTACTGTCAACAAATCCCGTTCAGCAATTCCCGATTCTTTGAAAAACAAGCTTCATGTCCAGAGAACTTTATGCTTGCCACTGGATCAAGGAATACTTTCCATGGCGGGTCCACTCCCAGGGAAGCCCATGACTCAAGGATGGCCCAAGATCAACCAATAGGTTGGCAAGAGGCAATGCTCATGGGCCTCACTCTTGCCCACTAACTACAGGTGTTACACAGATCTGAGACTGCAGTTTGGCCAGCACTTGCACACAGCAGTGTAAGCCTCCACCGTCTGTCCTGATCAACCAACCAGACCAGCCATTTTCTTAAAATGTCCTGAAGACTCGTGCCACGGATGCCTGCTAGTGCGTGCAACAAAACTAGATGTATCTGCGGGACTTAACGTGCTGTACTGAACAGCCAATCCCGGAGTATGTCACAACCAAAGACCCTGCTGAGGCTAACCAATATCAATTAGTTGTGCAACAGACAGGCCCACGTCACTATAAAAAGGGAGCAGAAAGTTACAGGTAGAGTGGGAGTCAGGAGTTGGAAGCAGAATGTGCGTGCTTTGGTGTGGCAGAGCAGCAGGTAAGGGGAGAAGGAGATATATGAACTAAGGAGAAGAGAAGGCAGGTGGTGGTAAGGGAAAGGTTAAGGAAAGGAGTTGTGGAGAGAATGAGGTGCAACAAAAAGGGGGACAAGAGGAAGTAGAAGGGAGAGCATCAAAAGGGGCAGAGGGGGTTGAGAATCTGAGGGAAGGCGAGGAGAAGGATTGAACATCAACATGCAGACCAAAGGAGATAAGGGCGAGAGAAGGGAGAAAAGGAAGGGCTGATTAGAAATTGGAGGAGTGAACACGAGTGTAGAGGTGGTGAAAGCCCACAATTGCAAAAGGTCAAGGAGAAAAAGAAGGGTGATGTTCAGAAGGAGGAAATGAAAGATACAAGTAGAACAGAAGAGGAGAGGAGGGAGGAAGGATCAGAGGAGAGAATGGGTTGGCCTGGAACTGGCCTGCTATGCAGACTGCTGAGCTGGTGGAGGTGGCTGAGTCAAAGCTGTCAACAGCAATCCAAGAAGGGGCATCCCTCAGCAATCCCACTGCCTCAGATGATCCTTGCAAGGATCTAAGTGAGGCAAGTGACCAGCCCCTCCTGTAAAGCCCTGCAGCGAAGCAAATCTACATGAAAGCTACCAGAGCAAAGCAAGAAGTGTGGGGCTCTTAAAACCTCAATGACTGAGCGACTCTCTGTACACTGCCAGGAAGGCCAAACTTAGCGGATGGAGGGACAGTGTAAGGACTACAGTCCTGAAGGAAAGATTTGATATGTTTGATCAGTGCTTCCTTATCTCAGCCACCACTTCTCACCTTCTCCCTTTGCTGCTGCTGTTGTAACATAGACCCATGCAAATTGACAACTAGCTTCCTGTTGTCCATTAATCCCCATGCCTGAAACAAATCCCAACCCCGTAACTTCATCATCCTGTGGAATAACACTAGACAGCTCCAATGTATAGTTGTTTCTATACAAGCCAAGCACGCCAGCACATGGCCTGTGTTCTAGATCCGGCCCCCATTTCGTTTCTTGAACACATCACTCTGCCAACATGCACAGGCATGTAGATACACCCGTGCACATGAAATAAATCGGTCTTTGTGTAAGGCAACCTACAAAAAGCAAAAAAAAAGGACATAGAACCGAACTTTGGCATGTCTAGATCAGCCACATGGAACAGTGAAACAAGCATCAAAATTAAAGGTTGTCCACATCATATCCTAGAGACTTTCACACCAAACAACAATAATGTCCTTGACGCTAGCAAACAGGACTTGAGGCTACTGTGAATAGACAATCTATCTCCAACACATGTTAGCACAGCAAGTAGAGCGCCCAATGCAGGTTCAGGTTCGAATCCCAGGAGGGCCGAGCTCGATAAATGAGCAGCACACACTGTGGGTAATAATAAGCAGTGCTCAGATACCTGAGGGTTTGTAGCGCTATATAAATGCTAAATTATTATTATTATGTAGCCAGAGTCAAGTGCATTTGGTACATTCACTGCAAGAAGACAAAGACAACTGAGGAAGAGCTATAAATAATCACTCTAATAGAACAACAACAAAGCCCAAAAGAGCACCCACCAAGTAGAAAGTGATGATTTAACGCTAAAAATCCTTGGATTGATAACACAGGTGTCACAGCGCCTGGTAACCTGCGGTGCCGGTTCCATCTCTGGGGCTGGTGGTGCTACACGGTGTGGCATTTAGGTTGGCCGCCACCCAGGGTCATCTTCCACCACGCACGTGGCATTCTCTACCACGGCTGTTCCCCAGTATGGAGGCCACTATGTCCTGCTCAGTACGAGGGCGTTGGGGGACCGCTGGTGCAGCTCCCTATATTCGCAGTTCACTATGCATGGTCCGTTGCCAGGGGCAAGGATGGCGCTACGACTGCGTCTCGTCTTGGCTACAGCGAATAAACGTGATGGTGCCAAGGACCACATTGTGACCCAACCCTCTCCAGAGCTGACTCTGCCAGTTGTGTGTGAATTCCTTGCTAATGTCCGATGCTTTTGTTACACTTCCTGTTTCTCCTGAGCCTGTCCTACTGCCATTTTGGAAGTCTTCCCTTTTTCTTGTGAGCATTGCTCAGTTTGTCTAACGAAAACCTGGTCCAGCTTGTCTCTCCTGGCTCTTACCACTCTCCTGCCACCCACATATAGTGCTTACACCGTCCTGGCAGTACGTAAATCATGGGTTGTTACCGGTTCTTGGAGTTAGGGATAGCTTCCATCTCTTATCGTCCGAGTTGTCTTGTACCCCAAGAAGTACGATGGGGTTGTACGGTGCTGCCTGCCTGCCAGACCAGACTGGATCCTGATGTCTTTTCAGCTAGGCCCAAAAAAGGTTTCAAAACCTGTTCCTTGTGCGATGTTTAAACTCGACTAAACTCAGGCGTTGAACTTTTTTCTCTGCATTGTATCTGAAAAATTGGTGTTGGATAGTTATTCTAATTAGTATACGAAATAAAATCGAAGGTACATGCCGGCGTACCTTCAGGCCCTGATCAACGAAAAGGGCCCCCTTAGGTGCCTAGGTCTAATAACACTGATCTGCTTAATGTTCCGAAATCTAACACTGTTAAGGCCAGTAAGACAGCTTTTTTTTGCATGCGGCTCCTAGAACTTGGAATTGATTACCCACCCGATCTCAGGGGCATTAAATCTACTGAAGTTTTCAAAAAGAAACTGAAGACTTGGCACCTTAACTAACTTTCCCATTCTCTAGCTTCTTAGTTGTAGTTCCGCCATTCTCTTGGTGTCTATGTGTTGTGTAGTGTGTGTCCTTTTGGCAACTTTAAGCCTTCGGGTCCATGGATAGCGCAGTACAAATTACTAAAAAAAAATGTAAAAAAAGAGCTCAGAAACAACATCACCCAAACATAGGAGCGCTGTAGATTCTTTGTAAGATCAGTCATGTGGTTATGAAAATATCAATCAATCCATGGTACTTTATTTCGGCTTCTATGACAAAGGTTTACATGGGGAAAAAAAAAAAAACACATATACAACTTGCAAACACCAGACACAAGCTAAATAATATACACATGTTTAAAATCTGGTATTAATAAAGTGCAAATAGTGCATAAATATAGAAACAAATAATCACATTTCTTAAAAGGCTTCTAAGCCATAAATGTTTGCCTGTTAAAAGCACACATTTAAAAGCTTACAGGCAATTTCCAAATACTACATGCCATGCAAATTCTGCAGATGAAAGGTTAACACAGTACTAATAGTGCGTGTAAATTGTGAGAAACCTCAGGGTGTCTTCACATCTACTCCCCTTTGGTCCTCCTCTCAGGTGGCCAAGGAAATGTCATCGCTCTTGGATCCAGACCCTAGGGGTGGAGCAGTGAGGGAGGATCACCTGGGTGGAGGGTCCTTGGGAACTGAGACGAGATGTTCTCAGGTGCGACGCAGTATTCTGCATTTCCCTTTTAGGGAGAACCCTGTATCACTGAGGCAGTTGTGGGGGTATTGCTATACCTGTCCAACTGACCACGGATGTGCCCAGACATACTATCATTCTAAAAGCATCAGAAAGAGGGAGAAGAAGGAGAAAAGAAGAAGAAAAGAAGAAGAAGAAAAGAGAAGAGGAAGAAGAGGAAGTAGAAGAAGAAGAAGAGGAAGAAGAAGAAGACCTGGTATCCCTCGTTCTCCATTGTAGATCAACCTAATCCTCCCCAAACCTTTATAGGTTATTGTAAGCCAGTTTCCCTCATTTTTTAATCGGACAGTACTGAAACGAGGAAGAAGCAGCTAGGAGTAGTGAACACTAGTAACCTAGTTTACCACTCTAGTACTGAAATGAGCAAGAGGTGACAGAGTAATGAACACTAAAAATACATTTTACCACTGTAGTACTGGGAGGAGGAAGATGCCTGCAGAGGACTGTGAGGGTCAGGCATGTCCCTTAAATTATGGCCAGGCAATCCCATTAAGATTGCACACCTGCAACTTATCAAGGGGTTGCATGTGTAAACATGGGGAACCAGAGAACAGCACAGCTGTCCGGGTCCCTGTAGAGACAATAGAGTTGCCAGCGTATGCAGAGCTGAAGCTGGCGGGTGAACGGGACTCGCAGAAGATGGTCGTTGACCGTAGAATGAGGAGGAAGCCACGGGAGCCACCGGGAAAGACGCTGAGGACCGGTGAGTGTCAGGGAGAGCCACACAAGACCGCGGTGCTACTGGCTGCGGATAAGTACTTCAGTAACAAATGAAACGAAAACTTGAAACTAACTTGAATGATGTATCTGCGATACCAAACTAAATGAAAACTTGCAACTAAGCTGCATTATGCATATTAAATACCGAACAGAATTAAAACTCGAAACAAAGTCGAATTATACATGTTGAATATCGAACTGAAGGAAAACCTGAATTTAAGCACATTGAATACTCAATTGAACACAACTTTATGGGCAAAGCAAATGGCAGATGAAAGCCAGAGGGAAAGTAGCCATGTGAAAGACACATAAGGAAAAGAGCGCAAGTGTGTAAGAGTGCTATATGAAGTGTGGCAAGGCCAAAGACTGGCAAGAGGTGTGTGACACATGGTGGAAAAGCCAAGGGGCTAAATAGGAGAAGCCATAGGCATGTAAGCCTGCACATAAAGCCAAGAGGCCAACAAAGAGGAGCTAAGTGAATGTGACTTTGAACACAGGTGCAAGTGCAGAAGAACATGTGTGGGCTGAGGAGCCTAGTGATCAGGGTTGGGTGACTTGTGATGGGTGGACTGTGTGGTTTGACAACTGTGCCTAGATCAGTGAGCCCCAATTTGTGAAAACTAAAAGAGATTGTGAAACAAGCCCTGAGTGGTATTGAACCGTTTTGAAAAGACTAAAACAAATACCAGTTGCTACGTTGAAGTCTTGGGAAGGGAACCCTGAAACTTGATCAACTGAAAATGCTGTCTGGAGGACGGAGCCTCAAGACCATTTCCTTTTGAACTATGTTGCTTTGAACTTGGGGCAGGGGACCCTAAGCTTTTCGTTTGAACTGTGTTATATTGAACTTGGGGAAGGGAACCCTGAGAATTGTGCATGAGTATATTGTCTGAACTTGGAAACGTAATCGTGAGACCTTTATGGAACCTCCTTTAACCTGGGGACAGGGAGCTGAGAAGGAAAGCTAAGAGCTGGAAGAAGCTCAGAACTTTGTGTTGATCACCATTTCTTTCATTATTGACATCCCTAAACATTGTTAGCTTTAGTTGTGAGGGCAGGCATAGAATTTGGACACAGGCAAACTTTTAAGTTGAACTCTTCGACTCAAACTTTCCTTAGTTTCATTCAGGTAGGGATATCCCACCTTAGCATAGGGCATGTTAGGCCTTCAACTATACCGACATTTGAGTTACTACATTACTACTGTTTGAACTCTGAATCTGTTGTCTGTGTTTTCGTACATGATGCCGTCACAAAATATATGGCATATATATCACAATTTAAATAACTTCTACACTTAAAAAGATTTTTTAAAAGAGAACATGAATTTGAAACTTAATCAAAATGAAAATACTGAATGATATGCCAGTTCTTCAAAACTGATATTAATAAAATGCCAAGAGTACGTGTCTATAATAACAAGTGGTCACAGTTCAAGAAGTCTCCAAACAAGATTTCTGATATTAACTGCTCATATATAAAAAATCCACCATCAATACACGAGCAAAGCCCTTATTTCTAAGAAAATGACTAAGAGTGGTTGCTCTGATGTGGGTTTATGACGGGCAAAACATAACAAAATGAAGCAAATCTTCAGTAGCAGCACCACATAAAGGGCATGAGTTATCAGCGGTTGTGCCCGACCACCTGGACACACCCGCGCTAAAAAGTAAGCATCTCACTTGGTTTATAATTGATCTTTCGTAAATGTGGAGCGACCAGGTTAACTACTGCTGGATAGTAGATCCCTACATACCTGTGATTGCTAGATTTTGCCAATTCTGAGGCTTCTCGTGCAGCTTGGTAATGAAATTGGAGTTGTTTTCTATGACGTTGTTAGGAGATGGTTGGGCATAAAGTGATGTAGTGCATTTTTGGTAAAAATATTTTTTTTACGTATTTAAACCAGGGTATGGTTAGTGCAGATCTATTCTCGAACAATGCACTGATTAATAATTGGGTCAAAGTTGCTTGTGGAGTACTCCAAATTCTTAACCAGTGCAAGACAGGTTGCAACCATAGGTAATCCGCAATAAAGTTAACCCGAGGTACTTCATGCACCGCGCAGATTGTGGGAGGCTTAGGATTTTTTAAAAGTTTTATGTTTTTATTATTTATTTAGGTATTTATAAAATCGAAACCCCAAGGCGAAGCCCCATAATTCTCCACTGATAGAGTTTTTTATTGTACATTTCAAGCATCATGTTCATAAGCTGTGCCCTATACCTTCCAGAGAAGCAAAAGACCCCACCAATTGCCTGTTTGATTTTAGTGTTTAGTTATCCAGATGGGTTGCACCTGATCAGGTGCTGTTATAACGAATGCCCAAATAATCAAACTCCTGCACCACAGCTTTGGTAGAAGCATTACACCTCAATATCGGGGTTTTAGTTCTCTGCCCTGGTTGGCGACAGGCGAGAACCACAGATTTTTGATGCATTGGCCTCCAGGTCTAGTTTATTTAGGAAATAGGTAAATTCATTACCAAGGATCTGGAGTGCCGTAGGTGTTTGTGCAATCAAGACTGCGTCCGAAGCGAAGGGCAGATGAAGAGAAGGGCAATTCCTGTTTAGACCTATTCGGACCGGGAGGACCCACGGACCGAGCCCCTTCTCAGACAGCAGTTAAGCATGCACCACCATGTAATTTCTCCCCCTGTCCCCACAGGCCATCCCCACCATCATTAGGCAATGCCAATGTCAACTTCTCCGGTGCTGGGGTGAGGACAGGTGCTCCGTAGCACAGTAAGTTGCACATTTGTAAAAGTTGTATTTTTGCACTGCAGCGTTTGTGTACCCGCTCCGCCCTCTCTCCCTTCCACTGCACTCCCATTGGTTGTGTGGCCCTTTAAATCGGCCACCCATGGCACCCCCCTGCCATGGCAGGCCCTTCGGCCAAGGACCAGAGGCTAAGGACAGCTCCAATGGTGTCTGCCGGTGCCCGCTGTGGTAGCACCTAGCCTGCACCCGTAGACTTGCTGCGACTGATCAGGTAAGTCGAATCTGGGTATGTTGTATTGTGCTGTGCTCAAAAACTTAGCCTTTTTTTCCCCCCTTTTGGGAAAGTCGTGTGTGTGTGGGGTGTGGGTGGTGTGTGTGGTGTGTGTGGTGTGTGGTGTGTGTGTGTGTGTATATATATATATATATATATATATATATATATATATATATAAATAAAGGGATTTGCGATTCGGCTGCCCACCCCCCGCCCCTACCAAATTCATGACAAGAAACAAAGCCAGGAAACACTGGACGAATTCCCAATGGACCAATGATTGATAAGTACATTGAGAGGTATCTCCTCAGCCAGCCATACAGAAAAGGTGTGGTACAGATCTATCCCGGTGTGGAAGAAGAGCCACAGACCATGGTCAGAGAGACCTATATGGACAGCCTGGAGGAAGCACCAAGAATCCATGTTGCTGACGTCGTGAGAGACACCACAACATAGCAACATTAGACATGAAGCACACGTGCCATCCACACTTTGCGACACAAACACTCAAATACAGGAAGAACACGAGCGTACAGTTCTATAGTTAGAGGACAGACATATACATACTGTCATTTGCTTTTATTATCTTGCCATTAGCCAAACGCAGCAATGCAGAACTGCAAGGCACAAGAGATCCTGAGCAAAGCTGAAATGCGAATAACGCTATGGAACTGCAGGAGGCCCTATGTGACCTGACAGAGCCAAGTGTGACTAATCTATGGGGAATATAGTATAACGTGGACATTGTAGAAACCACATTACAATGGTTGTAGGAAAAGTACAGAAGGCCTCAGGCCACAGAGCAGGAGACTAGCCAAGCTGTTTCCAGACTGCACAGGGAGCAAGATGTGTGAGACGAGGCCCGCAGGCAAGGTCAAGAGATTTAGATGACATTCCAATCCCCAGATGACAAGGGACCAGCAGCAGAAAATGCTAATACATCCTCAAACTTCAGAGCTGCAAAGCTCAAATCCGTGGTCTCGGAACACGTGATATGGCTGAAGCAGAAAATGGACAGGAGAGCTGATCTCAGACAGCCAGACACGGATTGCAACCAGTATGAAACAAGTATTGCCCTGGACTGGAGAGCATTCTCATAAGGCAAAAGTGGTACACACAAGTTACAATACAGACACATAATCGTTCTCATTACCTTGAAATGGTACACAAGGTGCTGAGAACCATCTCCGGTCCCAGGGTTGGGGACGTCAGCTCTAGCCAATCCTAGGGGTGGGTAGCAACGGGCCAGAACCAATTGTAAGTCCACAGCACTGCATCAATGTAATAGTTGTAGCCACCTGACATGCAAGGGTCAGTAGAATAATATCTATAATGTCCTACGTAGATGGTAGAATACTCAATACCAAATCCCCCGGGCCGATAGGTTTGCTGGAGAAGGGCCCAAGTTGTGACGAAATGCTGACGCCATTCGAGAGTAAAACTGGCCTGCGAGCCAAGGAAGAGCGAGATGTGCATGAATCTTTATCAGTTCCTGTGCTGGTCCCTGTTGATTTTGTTTGTAATAAACCGCAGTTGAACTTGCTGTTAACTGAGTCCTCCGTGTATTCTGGGGGAGTGTGTTGGGCACTCCAACTCCTCGGACCTGGGAGTTCCTCCCAACATGTTGTATTGTGCCGTGCTAGAAAACTTAACTTTTTTCCCCCTGTAAGAAAGTCGAATCAGGGTGTGGTGTATTGTGCTGTGCTAAAAAACATAGCCTTTTCTCCCCTTTTGGGAAAGTCGAATCTGTGTGTGCTGTATTGTGCTGTGCTCAAATACTTAGCCCCCAACTTGGAATGCACAACTCATGCACTACCTTGCTTCTCGAGCCGCATGCGCTCCCATGCATCGTAGGCCCCGGCATTGTGTTCCGTTCCCCCCTCCTGCGTTTCCATTCCTTCTTCTCACATCTCAGCCCTTCCCTCTTCGATCTATTGTGTACTATTCTGACACTGTCTAATGCTCCACTGTTTTTCTGGCATTACTTTGCATTGCATGTATTCTTATTCTAGGTTCCTGTTATGTTCTGTGCCCTGTTGACTGTATTGACTTAGTGTTTTCTCTCTACGGTTCTTTATATTGTGTTGCTATCCACGGTTTGTGGCATCACATTGCAATTGCCTGCATTCTTCACTTCTAGGTTATCTGCTGACCTCTGCGTTTTCCTTTTGGTCCTGTATTGCATCTGCATTCTCTACTTCTAGGCTCCCTGTTATGCTCTTTTCTTTCTGATGGTTCTGTACTGCATCTGATTTGTAGGTATGTTGTTCTTGTTCTTTGTTGTGCCTCCCTATTGCCCTGTCCTCCCTGCACAGCCTCCCCTCCCCCTACCCTGCCTGGGCTCTTCTCTCCCTACCCCACCTCTTTCTACCCGGCACCACATATGGTGCTCTCTTTTTCACCTATCTTTTCAAACTGCTTTTCTTTCGACTATCCTATCCCTCTCACAAAGTCGGGCAGGTAGAAGCTCAAAATGGACATCCTGGTCTCCAACCCAGGCCTCCCTATCGCCAATACCTATACCAGTGCTTCCTCCAGACAGACCCTTACCGGCATACTCTTTGTTATTCTCTCTCCAGGCCTAGGGACCCCCCCCATATGGTCTCAGTTCGCTCTCCATTTTCCTCTTCTCCCATTAATGGTGGCACCCGGTGTTAGGCCCTCCTGTCCTCCTTCCGCGCCTCTAAGACCAACATTAATGTTTACTTAAATAGCACCGTCTTGGTCCAGGGCCCTTAGGCCAATCTCTCCTCTTTAATAAATGCTTCCCGCACATGATCAACTCCCTTTCCTCTTCTGCTATCCCTTCTTACCCCTCTCTGGCTCCTCGGCCGCCTCCTTCCTCTGCCACCTCTTCAGAAACCCTGCTGCCTCTCTGGCCACCCTGTTGCCTCCCTCCTCTGCCACCCCTCTGGCACTCTCTTCCCCCTCTCTGACTACCCTGCCTTCTCTTCCTTCCTCATCTGCCCATCCTCAGGCACCTCCAAAGCTTCTGCAGGGTGTACCTTTGGCATGTACCCCTCCCCGGAAGTCCTTCAAATGTGGCAACCTGCTCCACATCGCTACTCTCAACTCAAAATACTCCTCTAGCATCTGCAGTCTCCTGAAAAAGCTTGATTTGGATGTACTCGGTCTCACCGAGACTTGGTTCACGGCAAGCTCTGTCACGAGTTTCGATACTCTCCTTCCCGATGGCTACAAGATCCTCTCAGAAGCCAGAACTAACCGTACTGGTGGGGGTGTAGCCTTGATTTTCCCAGAGTGGATACCTGCTTCTATCATTCCAAGGCAGCACTACTCCTCCTTTGAATGCCTGGTCTGCAGGCTCTCTATCTCTCCTGGCCTCTCTCTCATTGTGCCACTATCTACAGGCCGCCTGGCCAGGTCTCCCTCTTCCTCTCTGAGTGGGCTGACCTCTCCTCCTCGCTTCTTGCCTCTACCTCTCAATTTCTCCTCCTCAGAGACTTGAACATCCACCTGGATGTTACCAGCCCTTCTTCAGGACTCTTTTGTAACCCCTGCGATTCTCTTTCTCTCCCTCTATTCTTCCCTCCCGACTCTCTCTGCAGGCCACACTGTGGATGTTCTGATCTCCTCAGATCTCCCCTTCACTAACCCTCTCACCATACCGCTCCCTTGGAGTGATCACTTTCTCCTTTCTTCCCACCTCTCTCTTTCTTCCCTGCAGGTCAAGCCGACTCCAGCACTTGCGCCTACCTTCTCGGTCATCCGACCCATGAGACGTGTGTCAGTTGAGGTTTTCGCTGCAACTGTCTCTCCTCCTCCTGCACCTTTGGCTGACTCACACCTGACACAGCGCTCTCTAACCTTCATCTCTCTATCTATAACACTCTGGGGATGTCCTTGCCCCGGACATGAGGATCCGCTTGAAGCCCAAATCCAAGTGCAACTCTTGGTACGATTCCAACCTCACCGCCAAGGGCAGCAGAGAGGAAGTGGAGGGCATTAGCGCATCCCCTGACAAACTGGCCTGCTGCCTGCTCCAAAGGCAGTACAGACTCTCTGTCCTCTCTAAGATGAGAGCCTACATCCAGGCCCACATCTCTGCGGCTTCTAACAACTCAGCCAAACTTTTCAAATTCTTTAAGGAGCTGGCCAATCCTGCTGCAGTATCTACCTCAGCTGTTCCCTCCCAGGCCTTGGTCTCCCATTTTACTACTAAAACTCAGGAAATCCTGTCCACCCTCTCTTCCTCTACCTCCTCTTTCTCCTCCTTTACCTCTCCTCCTCCTTTCTCCTGTCCACCCCTGATGATGTTTCTAGATCTCTGAAAGTCTCATCAAAGCAGGTTCTCCCCTGCTCATCCAGAACAATCAAGGACCACATCAACACCCTTGCTCCAGCGTTAGCCGATTTCTGCAATCACTCCTTTACCACTGGAACTATCGCTCCCCCATAAGCACTCTTTTGTGCACCCCCTTCTAAAGAAGCCCTCAGCTGATTCTTCCTATCCAGCTAACTATTGTCGATCTCCATCACTTCTTTCCTGGACACACTCTTGGAAAAGCTGGCCATCTCCCAGCTTAATCTACATACTGAATCTGTTGGTTGCCTCCATGACCACCAGTCTGGCTTCAAAGCTGCCAGAAGCACGGAAACTGCTACCCTGAACACCCGTGAAGACTTTCTCTCCAATCTTGAATCTAATCTCCCTTCTGTCCTAATCCTCCTTGATCTATCCTCTTCTTTTGATAACCATGACATCCTGCTCAATCATCTCCGTAACAACCTTTGTATTACTGATCAGGCCCTGGACTGGATGACCTCCTTTCTCACTGACCGACCCTCTCAGGTCTAACTTGGGTCTTTCCTCTCTTTTATCTCTCTCTCTCTACTTGTGGTGTTCCCCAAGGGTGTAGCCTCTCTCCCTGGCTCTTTACCCACTACCTGGCACCTCTTACCCACTGCATCACTACTTTCTGCTCCAATTTTCAATGTTATGCGGATGACACTCTCTTTCAGACTCCCCTCAGCCACCTCTACTTCTTCTCTCATACCAGACTGTCTTGCCGCAATTCAAGACCGGTGGTCCGACAATGATCTCTGCGTTCATGGCAATAAGACTGAGATCCTCCTCATTGGGACATCCGCTCCCTCCTTTCCTCTCTCTCTCTCTCTCTGGCTGCCCACTCTAGGACCTCTTTCTGCTCCTTCCTGTGAGGCTAAGAATCTTGGTGTCATCTTCGACTCCATCCTATCCTTTTCTTCTCACATCTCTGATGTCTCTAAGAAGTAAAACTATCAGCTGTACCTCTTCAGACATATTCTTCCTTTCCTCACTTTCCCTCAGAAGCTCACTGTCTCCAGAGCTCTGGTCCTCTCTAGGCTGGACTATTGCAACAGACTCTTTCTAAACCTTCCTGCCTCTACTCTTCGGCATTTACAACTTATCCAGAACAGGACTTTGAGACTTGCTTGACCTCAAGCCCAGGGACTGCATCTCTGCAGCTCTGACATCTCTTCACTGCCCCCCCGTGGCTGCAAGGATCAACTTCAAGACACTATGCATTATCCACAAGACTTTCTGGGGTCCAGGACCACTCTACCTCCAACTTTCTCTTCCAAAACATCTTCCTTCTTGAGCTCTCTGCTCATCCACCTCCAACTCACTGAGGGTCAGACACTTCTCCAAGCAAAGAGATGGGGGCAGGTCTATCTCCTCGGCTGGGGCCTCCCTCTGGAACAGCCCCACTGCCTCTCTCCCACTTGAGCAGCACCACCTCTGGTTCTGGAAGCAACCCAAGACCTTCCTTTTTGCTTCCGCTTTCTCTCTTCCTCTGCCCTGCTGATGCGCACTGGTCACCTGGTCACCCTCTGAACTCCAGCCCAGTCCCCTGCACTTAAAGGTCTGTATCTGCAAACCTACAGTCCCCCTCTCTGCATTTATGAGCCAGCTGCTGGCTGCACTTGTGAGTTAACTGCACTTCCCCGTCCCCCTCTGCCTTGGCACTTCTCACCTCCCTCTTCCCTACACTTGCACAATCGTAATGACACAAGGCTTAGTAAGATCGCTATTTTGTCCTCCCTTTGTTTCCCCCTCCTTGTCTTGTCATGCCTAGAAACACTTGTGTACCGGTGCCTTATAAATTCCATATCATATCATATCATGTCTCCAATTTTTGAGGCATCAGTCCCCAATTCTATTAAAGCCTTTTGAAGGTAACGCATAAGCAAAAGAGCAGGGGTGATAATACACACCTCTGTCTTACTCCAGTGGCAATGGGGAAATATGGAGTCCAATGTGCCACCCTTCCACTTTTGACACAGTACTTTATACTCTTTTGAATATTCTCCAGTACCACTATTAGATCCAAAGGGCTATTGCCTTGTATTAGTTTGGTCCACAACTTAGACCTATTTACCTATTGACTTCGTCAAAAGCAGTCGACTGGTCCATATATGCTAGGAATATCACTTCATGACTAACGAGCACAGAATAAGCCGTTAAATATAAATTCATTACCTGTTCATGTGTCCCAAGCCCTGCTCTAAACCCCAGTTGTATTTCAGTGAGGACATTGTTTTGTTCCACCAAATACTCAATTTCCCCCAACAAAGCTCTTCCAAAATGTTTAGATTATCGAAGAGTGATATTGACCTGTAGGCCACTGGATTAGCCCACTTTCCTTTAAAAAAAATAGGGTACATAAAACATCTGATAAAGGGGGCAATGTGATCTTAGAGGTTATGGAATGGTTGAAAATAGAATCTCTGTCACAATGGAGTAATTTTAAATTATAGAAGTCTGTGAAGGATTGAGCGAAATAAACTGTAATGAGCATTGGTGAGATGATAGCATGCTGGTATGAAGAAGGGATGTGAGTTTTTATAAGCAGTTCCTTACTGTTAAGTGCCCATCTCTCCAATGTCTTTACAGGTTACCAAAGATTAATATGCCAGGAGCACTAGGGGGTCTTCTTAATGAGATACCCATCAAGAAACTCATTAAATATAAAAAACAATTTTGCAGAAAACAATGAGGAAGAAAAATGCAGATATATGTAAATGAATATTTTAAAGAATGTTGATTGTATTTATTTATTTTGTTGATGGAAAAGGTAATTGTAAGTGAACTCAAATGTAAGGGGAAGTACATTGAACTGAGAAAGACTACGGTGCAGATTTCTTGCCACATCTCAATCCACAAAGGGCATCTGAATGAGTGCATCTTCAGTAGACAGATGGGAATAGATTCCATTCCCCTGTTTACTCACAGTGCAATGTCACTCACAGTGCAATGCTATTAAAGATTTATTGAACTAACCTCCTTTGAGAACAGAGTACAATGTCGCATTTCCAAAACTGGACCACTTACATTTACACTTGCATGTAAGCACTCCTTTCTGAACAATTTGTATTATTTTTATGCATATGTGTAAATCCAGAAAAGTAAATTCAGGCAGACCCAGTTTTAACACTGTTTTACATCCAATCCCAAAAACATTTGCGAATGCAACACAAAATGGCTGTGCACTGTGGATGACATTTACATGAAACTCAATGGATTCTGGGGGTTCAAAAACCAACATGAATTCAATACAGAGTCCAGCCTCTCCACCCACATTGAAATCAATGCAGGTGGAAGTTCATGTGCGCCTCCTGCAAGTAGCAGATGTGGGTGGCAGATGCGATACTTGTGCTCCACAACCCACCTTAGAAAATGCATGAACGTCACATGTGTTGTAATTAACTGGCAGAGGCCATACCCCATCAGTAAATAATATGTGCAAACACCAACATGCACATTAATGTAATTATATGACTATTAAGCACATCAATGGCATGAAAATTGCAAACAATGTTCTTGACATATGGTCAGAGAGCATTTTATGACGTGACAAATTATTGATCAAAATGATGGATATTTGCCATAACATTATCAGGGTAATTCATGGAATAAATGTGTGCCGAAAAGTGGAGCGCAAGCGTGAAAAAAGCCATGCACGCAGCGGTTCATCGATTTAAGGAATGCGCTGCGCGTGTCAACCCTGGTAGGCGCGCCAAATCCGTGGGTGGCGCCGGCGGGCGCACACTTCACCAAACACTGTGCGTGATGCGCACAGGGAAAGCGCACAATGTGTAGCGCACACAAGAAAAGTGGGCGTAACATGGGGCGTAACACACAGAATGGGGATCAACGTGTGAAAATGTGGGCGTTACGGGGGAAGTACGGGAGGTAAATGCTCGCAACGCCCACACGCGCGCTAACAACACGTATTCACGGAATCGAACAGGGGAACCCTCTGCGCCAAAAAAGACACGCTAATCCGGAAACATGTATGCCAGCAGGAAGCAGGTGTAAGCAGCCCTGCGCAGCATAAAAGTGCCCGCAAACAACAAACAAGTTCATACGCTACGATGAATATACCATTTCTCGCAGCCGTGGTCGTGGGACACCGCAGGAGGAGGAGGATACCCAGGACCAGCCTTTTTGGGATGCCTGATGACCAGGTGTATGGGCGATACAGGTTTCCACCACTAATAATCCTAGAACTGATCAGGGAGTGGGAGGATGACCTCACATCACCCACCCTGTGTTCCAAAGCACTGAGCTCCTTGGAAAAGGTGCTCAATGTACTGCACTTCTTAGCTACTGTGGGTCATTTCAGTGGACAAGTGCCATAGTTGGGGGTTTCTCACAGGCCACGCAGTCACGCTGCCTACACCAGGTGCTGGCGATCATGACTGCACACCCCTCAGTCCGCAGGCACATATACATACCCAGAACACATGCAGAAAGGCATGCTGTCGTCCAGGACTTTTACAGGGTGCTACACTTCCAAGTGCTCAGTGCCATTGATTGCACCCATGTGGCTCTCCGTCCTCCCAGGGCCACTGAGCACATCTATCGAAACCGCAAGCACTGGCATTCCATCAACGTGCAGGTTGTATATGATGCCAAGGGAATCCTGACCTTAGTATATGCCAACTATCCAGGTTCCAGCCATGATAGTTTCATATTCCGAATGTCACCCCTAAACCGGGACCTGGAAGCTGGGAGGCATGGCGACACATGGCTAATTGGTGAGTATAAATGCCTCTGCACATGCATGCATGTCAGACACTGAGAAATGGGAAAACCCAACTATTGACAACCATTATAACCTCCCCGGGGGACAGTGCCTACCCTCTGAGCACCTACATGATGGTGCCAATACGGAACCCCACCACACCACCCGAGGTAAGATACAACACAGCCCATATTGCAACCCGGGGCATAGTGGAGCACACATTCGAAGTGCTGAAGTCATGCTTTTGCTCCTTTAACTGCTCTGGTGGGCAGCTGCTATAAGCGCCCCAATATAGTGTGCAGGATCATAGTGGCAGCATGGGTCCTGCACAACGCTGCAACCCGGCGGGGCGTGCCGGTGGACATGGTGGTGCCCCCAATTCCCCAACCTCATGCACGGCTGCTGCGCATGGGAAGTGAAAGGGCACGTGGTGAGGCAGCCCGTAACCAGCTTGTGGCAAATTTCTTTACCTAAAATCCCACCCCTGCGGAGTGCACACCGGCCTGGCACATACCAGCTGACAATTTATGATGATGACAAAAGGGACAGTCAACTGTCACAACCATACCACCCTGAGATTGTTTACCTGGAAGTGCTACATTGTGTGCATCCCTAGCTACTTAAACACACCTAATGCTGTGTCAGCAAAAGGCACACATTCATGCAGCATGAAGGACTACCCCCTTGAAAAATACTACATCCAAATAGTGGCATGTCACCCAACACCTCCCTAACCCCATCTCAGCTACGCAACACACCATGGCATGGCATGCAATGTGAAAGCAACCAAATGAATGCACAACACATGACACAAGTGTCACAAAGTGCACCGTCCCAAATGGAAACAGGCCAGAGACAATTTCCTCTCACTAATGAAAAAAAACAGCACACATGAACAAATACTTACCAGCAAGACAAAACATCAGTACAGGATCCAATAGTGGCAACATATGACAGTAAATAATGAAAGTAGTGCAAGTGTCACAACCTGACAAAGGCAGCGCATCGACCCCTTCCAACCGCAGTGTGTAGCTGGTAGCCAAATGTACTGCATACAACATGAACTGCATCTGCAATGGAGACAGGCTTGTCAAGACATGAAGAAGTAACATGTATATATGCAAAAATTCCTGTATCTAAAACCACATACAAATCCACCATGCAGTGGAGAAATGAACACCAATCCCCACTAGGGATGTATACACAGTTTGGACTACAGACTGCCCACACAACTTATGGGAGCCCAATGCCTCTGTGCAAGTTACTGTCACTTGGTCATACCCTTTGCGAGCCCATGGAAAGGGGAAGCAGGAGGGGCGTGTGTGTCTGGAACCCAAGTTTCTAACCCAAAGACAGGACAAGCCTGCAAGTGCCCAGCTGGAATACACAGTGGATGCCTACGGGAGCCACACAAAGCAACCCACTGTAACATGAATTCACAATCTGAAAGAAAATGGTTATGAACAAAAAAGTAAAAGCACATTAAATAAAGGAAAAGAAAAAGTAAATGTACAGTAAACCAAATAAATAAAATAATAAAAGAAAATTCAGAATACAATTTAACTAAAAAAAAAATCTATGAAAATAAAAATAAATTACAAATGAAAATAAAAATAATAAATAGAAAAAAGAAGATGAAAAATACATAACAAATGAATTAAATACTAATTTCATTTTGCAATTCGGAATGAAATATGAAAAAAACCAAAATATTTTTTTTTTAAAACAAAATAAAAAATGGCCATGTGTTGACCGGGGGGGCACCCAGGAGGGAGGAGGTACAGGGTGCACCCCAACACCCACATGCGTGGATGTTGAGACAAAAAACAAAAAAACCTCCATGGGCTCATGGCCTTCACGGCTACCCTACAGTTGGAGAACTGCCGTCGCTGTCATCACCCTCTGGTGGTAAATTAGAAGGTGGGCGTGATATGGGAGGCAGACCACGCAAAGCCCTGACATGCTCCTCCATGGCAGCAAGCATGCGGGTCTGCAAGGTTTGGTTCTGCAGGATGATGATGATACAGAGATCCCCATGCAGCACCTCACAGGTAGCATGCATTTCTGTCTGCAAGGCCTCGCGTGATGCCCGGCTCTCCTCACAGGTTGCCAGGAGCTCAGCTGAGAGTGTGCGTGTCAGCTGCTCTAGCTGCTGTTCTGACCTTGTACACTGGGATACCTCAAGTGCACCCAGAGTATCTCTGAGGGACCTGTGTTCTAACCTCAGGGCATCCCTGTGGGCCTGTGACTCTACAGATATGGCTGTGCGCAGAGTCTCTAGTCCAGCCCGTCGGTCCCTGTTGGACGCCAACATGTCCTCCCTGTGTGAGCGGCACATTGACTCTGTTGCCTGCTGCTGGAGCTCCACCAGCCTTTCAGGGGGGAGAATGGAAGTGGCCACCCTATCCATGACCTGAGCCATCATCTCACATGATGCCCCCTGTTGTGCTGCAATAGTATATATGGAGTTCTCACACACAGTATTGCCTGGTGGCGCATGGCCACCGCATTGTCGGGCACCACAACTGCTTGGGGCAAGGTGATGTGCACCTTGCTGTGCTGGCACTGCCTGAGGCTACAGGACTGCATTCCTCCTTTGCTCTGCTGGCCCAGGAACAGGAGCAAATATAGTGGAGTGTGACCCTGCATCCGTAGCCGCCACAGGCAGACTTTCCAACACTGAATGGCCCATAGCGGGGTCTACCCCCAGTGCAGGTGGGTTGGACAGAACAGCATACCTGCCAGAAACACTCACCTGCAACGGGACATGTGTCTCAATGTCAGATTCAGCACCTGAGTTCTGAGTTAGAGGTCTGTGGAAGTGTACCCAGTAACACCCGTGGACAGGATTGTCTGTAGGAGTAATGGATTTTCACCCACCACCACCCCACATCCTCCACTGGTGCCTGGTTGTGTCTGTGAGTACTCCTGCCTCTGCGCCATCTCCTCCTCCTCAACAGCATCTAGTGCGTCATCACCTACAAAAACATAAAATAAAAGTAATGAACACAGGCATGAGCAGCATAGCCCACACACATAGGCATCACGAGGTACACATCGAATACATAAATGACACATGTCACACATGACAATACCTCTGGCATGCATGCACTGGCAATGAAGTGGAAGGGGAGCCTAAAAGCAGCCACTGAGGACTCCAAGATGGGAAAGCAACACATGTGCTGCATGCTGCATGCTGCATAGCACCAGCATCACACATTAGCCTGTGAGTGGCATGGACAATCCACATACATGACACATGCCAGCACTCAGATGGCACGTAGCATAGCCATGGCAGATTTGACAAGGACACCCAGATGGTAGCAAATCAGTACTGTCACCCATCCATATGAAATGGACATCATGAAATAGAACATGCGAAAAAGTGTGACAAAACATGCATGTGCCACACGCTGTAACAAAGCCAGTGTTCACTAATGCAGTGATGGCAGGCACATGGATACATTAATGGTTGGTAATTTCGACATGACTGAAGACAATTGTCATGTTGAAAATTCAAACAGGGGCCCGTAGTGATTGTGTGCAGGCCATGTGTTGGTGCACATTACTCAATCAGCCTGATTGATGAAATCATTACCATAATAAGTAAACAAATGTGGGGCATTGTGGGGTGTAATCTATGTCTGAAGTATGTTACATTTGGGGCAGAACTGCACAAAAATGTGTGTTAAACATGCAAAGGATTTCATCAATCAGGCAGAATGAACAGGAAAACATTATGAACAATGTTGTGGCATGATGGCAGTTGAAGGGCAAGTGCAGTAATTAGGTGCAAATTGTCAAATGCGGTCAGAAGGGATACTGTAAAACCCAAACCCAAGGCCGGGGGATGGTTTGGAGGCACCACATGGGTGACCCATAGCAGTCATGACTACACAGCCTCACCTAGCACTCAATCAGAACACATCACCCAAACAACATACACATGGTTTGCACACACATGCATGGCCACTCACCGGACATTGCCTCAAGATCTGGTAGGACCCCCACACCTTGGATCTGATCCTCTGTGATGAAGCCTCCAGCGATAGACTCATGTTCTGTGAGTACTTCCTCCTCTGGTGGAGACCCACTGCCAGTCACCAGAGTAGAGGCATGATTGTAAGCCAGCTTGTTCTTTGCTCTGCATTTGAGGTCATTCCATCTCTTAGAGCAATCATCAGCTGTGCGCATCACAAATCCAAGGGAACTAATCTGGTCCGCGATGCACTGCCAGTGGGCCCTACGTTGAGCAATTGTAGTCTTGCACCCTGCAGTCACCAGCATTTTGCGGCCATGGGCCGATACGTAGCCCACAAGTGCGTCTAGTTCCACATCATTGAAACTACGCTTCCTTGACGTGCCGGAGAGGGGAGCTGTGTCTGGGGCCCCAGCCTGTACCGCAAGAGCACCCTTCTTCCTCTTGGGAGGTGGTGCAGACCCTGAGTGGCTTACGCCGCTCTGGTTGGTAGGGGCTGAAGCGCAGGTGGACTGGCCACTGGAAGTAGCCAAAGGTACGATGACCAAAGGTCTCACTGCAGGCATTGGCTGCTGGCTGATGTTGGCAGGACCAACCTCTGTGTGATGGACTTGGACCAACACTGTGCCGGCTTGGTGACTCGGAGCTGGGGTGGATTGAGCTGCAGCTGCCCCTGCAACCTCCTCACCCTGGCTACTTGGGGCAGCAGATGACATTGCTGCCCCAGATCCACGTGGCCTGGTGACAGCAACTTTCACCGCCACACGTGGCTTTGACTTGGTGACACAGAAGTCAGCCTGGGAGTCATTCTGTGCCAGTTGGGTTGACAATATGGGCCGGGTTAACAAGGCCTGAGCTGGGATGGTGTCAGCTGCATCTCCCCGACCCATTGGGTGGGGGCATAGGTGTCCCTGGTTGGTCCTCCACACACTGGCCTCTTGGGCCACCCTGCACATCCTGGCCATGTCCCCTACCATGGCCACCTCTTGGAGGTCGGCCACATTTGCCTCCCTTACCACATGGTCGCCTCCCAACCATGGCACTGATGTTCTTGTGCAAATGGGAGGTGCAGTAAACAATTGTCCTGGGCAATTGGGGTGAAAGGGGCAGGGTACTAGATGGAATACATACCCTAGTGCTCTAGCAAGGCCGTCTGTGACCCCTGGGGGAAGTCACGCAATGCTCAGGCACCCCAAAAACAAAATTTAACATGCACGCGACCCCTGGTAGCCCACGTGCATGGAATAAAGAACCTGCACTATGCTGTGGCACCCAGAAACACAAAAATAAGTGTATGCGTGGTACACGCAGGCTACAAAGACCTCTGAATGGGTACGCGACACACGGGAGCAACCACAGTTGAAAAATACGTGCGCGACTCACCGTCTGCCTGGAAAAAGAATGTGAAAAAGACACGCGTATGCGCGTTGGCAACACCCCCGCCAAAAGAATAATTGAACACTGTCTGAGTATGCAAGGAGTACGAACTGGAACCGTTGTGAAATAATCGCGTGTGAACTGACAAGAAGTACAAGAATCACCCGCTCGCTCTCCACAAAAAGCACGTACAAGAGAATGGCATCCTACGCGTACCTTTTAACCCAGCCCACACGTGCGACGTCACTTACGCGCTATGGGCCTTTCCTTCAATTACATGCAGTGACATCCGGACGTGCAGTTTTTGCACGTGTACAATCAACATGCACCCGTGTGGAGGGAAACGCCCGTGCCGTTATGTCATAGACGCGCATATGCGCTAAGAGCCTTTCCTCGAATTACACGCTGACGTGCAGCTTTTTCACGTGCCAAATCACTCCGTATCAAGCTGGCCACGCGACAACACACGGAAGACCACGCTCCTCCCCAGAAAGCCATTTTCCTGCCCCCCAGAGCCCCAAGCCCGCTCCCACCTGCCATCTGCTGCTGCCTGCTGGCCACATGCCCTGCTGTTTGGTGCCTGCACATCAGCCATCTGCAGAGGTCCAGTTGCTGTGACCACCCCTGCTGGAACAGAAGACTCCTGACTGAAGTTCCATCGCTCCACAGCCCAGCACCAGGACCCAGTTGCTCACCCACACCTGCCTCGGGGGTTGCCATGTTGGCGGAAACACCATCAGAGACCACTGGCAACCCCCAGCCAGAGAGCCAGAGGGCTACCAGCTTCAGTGCCGCAGAAGTTGGTATCCAGGTGGAGCAAGTCCTGGTGAATTATGATGCCCTCTTTGGAAGTTCTTGCACCGACAATGAAGGATGGAAGAGGATCTGGAAGGACATCGTGGCTGCCATCAACGTGGAGCGGATGGCAACCCGCGACATGCAACACGTCCGGTAGCGCTGGGAGGACTTCAGGTCCAGGACCCTCAGCAAGGCCCGGCGCCTCTTGAAGGCAAAGCATGCAGAGGGGTGCAGGGTCCGCCTTACCAACATCCAGATGAGGGTCCTGGAATGCATACACCCAGCGCTCCACCTCCAGGTCCTTCAGAGGCAGACCCGTCCGGAGTCGAGCGGTAAGTGTCCATGTGTACTGAGTGGACGCAGTGCATGTTGAGGTGTGCCAGGCGTGTGCAGGTTGGACATATGTCTTGAAAGGCCCATGTATGGATGTTTATGTACTGGGACATGAGCCTGCTGCTTGTGAGTCCAGATATGTGTGAGGCACATCAATGGTGTATGTGTTCAAATGCATGATGGCCAAATGCATGTGTAGGTGCACACATGTATATATTTCTGTGTATGTACTATGGCATGGTTGTGGTATGACACATGGATGCTGGTTCCACCTTCATGTATGTGCAAAATGTACATGTGCGTGTGTGTGTATTTGACATGTGTGCCACTGTGATACACCATGGATGCATGTGACACCAACATGTAGGAGGTTGATTGGCAGATGTGACATGGATGCCGATGATTTCACTGCGACAGGTGGTGGAGATGTACAGATGCATGTATGTCTGCTGGTGTGTGTGCATGTGTTTGGCACTCACCGTGTTGCATGTGACGTCAGGCTAACCTTCGGATGCTCATGCTGTTGTATGTGTATGGATGGTGCTGCCTGCTCCAACATTCCTGTTAATTTGCACATTTGTGTGGGTTCAAATGATGTGTGTGTTGGGGAGTGTGATGCCATGTGTGAAGTTTTACAATGCCACTCATGTGCAACTGTCATGTGTGTATCAGACCATTGCACAGTGCCCTGATGCCTGTGTTCTGTCTCTCCCTGTCTACAGCGTCAACTGATGAAGAGGGCGGAGATGGTGCTGTGGAGCACAGCTGCAGGAATCACACCGCCAGCCGGAGACGCAAGGCCCAGCTCCCCTCCCATGTTGTCATCTCGTCGGGCAGTGAGGAGTCTGGTGCCGCGTTCGCGGGCGCAGCTGCCGAGCGTAAGTCCAAGAGGCGGAGGTCAGAGGTGGACTCCTCAGCAGCAGAAGGGGCAGCTGAGACTCCACAGGGGCCTATGGAGGAAGATGGCACGGAGTCATCCAGGTTGTTGGGGGGTTTGGTTGTGGAGGAGGTCGTGGAAGGCCCACGCACGGGGTCTGGAGGGGGAGGGGGATTCCACTGGTGCTAGTAGTGCAGTCCAGGGTCAGGGATAGGAGGCAGCACAGGTGGCTGCGGAGGTACGTGTGTGTAATCCTGTTTCCGATCCTGTGACAGCATCATCCCGCACCAGGAGGGATGCCTTCGTCCAGACCCGTTTTCAGGGAGGGGATGCACGAACAACAACTGGCCTTCCTCTCCCTGCAGATGTGGCAATCCGGGATCATGTTGAGCCTGTCCTGGCTGGGGTGGCGTTGCGTGAACGTGGCATTCGGGAAGACGTGCAGGGTTCCCGTGTCGACAATGCATGTTTTTCGGATGACACATTGACAGCGTCGACCTACTAGGACGGGTCACCAGTTCTGGGTTCCTCCGTGTGCTGGACCCTCGACCGACCCCCTCCTTAACTGAACCCCCATGAGCCAGTCGTCCTCTGCACCATCTTCCTGGCCATGTATCACCTGGCCACCCTGTGGAGCTTCCCCTGACCCAGCGGCCAGGCTGGTGGAGGACACATCCCTGCCCCAGTCGGGAGTCGGAGGTCCAGCTGGGGTGGCCACCACAACAACTGGACCCCAGCAGGAGGAGGACGTGCAGGCATCGACAGGCAGGGCACATGCACGGCAGCAGCAGGCTCAAGGTGGGAGCGATGATGGCTCGGGGCCATCAACATCACAGGGGCAGGCATCGGCCAGAGGGCAGGAGGACCCTGTATTGGGAGTGTCTTCCGTGTGGCAGCGGTTATGCCGCAAATATATGCGGAGCGGCGACAGGCGGAAGAGGCACGGCTCACTATGTTCAGGGCGGAGAACTCCATGCGCAGGGCGTTGAGGTGGGCTGAGTGCCTCGAGGAAATTCGCAGGGAGTTGGATGTGGACATGGCTTTAGCCCTGCAAGACCTCGGGGCCAGGGAAGAGGCCCGCCTCCAGGACATTGAAGAGGAGTTCGATGATGCCCTGGCCCGGGACATCAACAAGTGAGCCGTTGGACTTGCCCGCCGCCTTTGTAAATAGTTCTGTAGGTGTAAGTTTCCTTTCTATTTTTTTTTCCTTTGGGGTGCATGGACTATGCCCTGCCGTTTTGTGTATAGTTATTTATTAGTTAGGCTTTTTGGTAGGTTTCCCTTGGATTGTTGGGCTCATGGACTGTGGATTTTTACATTGTATATAGTTCTGGACTGGATTTGACTTCATTGTTTTTTTTTTTACCATGGAGCAAAAGTTTTCTTATTTTTTAAACTTTGGATTTGGTTTAATGGACGAACGCTTTGGAGCCATTTTAATTTGGATTTAATTGGATTCAGCATTCACCTTTTTTTCATTCATTTTGGACATGCAGGCTTTTGTTTATTATTTCTTTTCTTGTGTGATTTTCTTTCATTCCTTCAATTTTGCATATAATACATTTCTATTTCATACTTCATTTGTGTGGTATTCTTTCATTGGTTTCGTGCATGTCACGATGTGGGTTTTCTCATTCACGTGCCCCCATTGTGTGTGTCTGACGGACATGTATTGATGTGCATACTTGTCATTTGGGGACTATCATGACATGGGGATTTCAATATGGAGAGGATGGAATGCTTGGTTGGGTGTTTGGACTGGGGTGGCGTGGGGTGGGATTTGGGTGGCCATAAGGGCCATGAGTGTGGATCGTGATGACGTGTTGGGTGGGGGGACATGAGTCGAGGCCTGCTGGCAGGTGCTCGTCACTGGGGGTGGGGTGGGGTTGGGGGGACACGAGTCAGGGCCTGCTGGCAGGTGCCCATCACTGGGGGTGAGATGGGGGACATGAGTCGGGGCCTGCTGGCAGGTGCCCGTCAATGGTAGGTGGGTGGGTGGGTGTGTGGGGGGCATGAGTCGGGGCCTGCTGGCAGGTGCCCGTCACTGGGGGGTGTGGTGGGGGGACATGAGTCGGGGTGGGGTGGGGGGACATGAGTCAGGGCCTGCTGGCAGGTGGCTATCAATGGTGGGTGGGCGGGGGACATGAGTCGGGGCTCACAAGTGCGCTCACAAGTGCATGGTACCATGTGGGCTGCCTGCAGGGCATTGTGAGGGTTGTAGGGTAGTCCCCTGTGGTGTGGGCTGCCTGCAAGGCATGGGGAGGGGGGGGAAACGTCACACCCGGGAGGGCCCACGATGCCAAATTGCATGTAAAACTTCCTACGCACCCCCGAAATACACGTACCCCGCTCGCCCAAGGCCTATCGCGTGTGAAACTCCCTGCGCACCCCCCAAATACACATACCCCACTCACCCAAGGCCTCTCGTATGTGAAACTTCCTGCGCACCCCTGAAATACACGTACCCCACTCGCCCAAGGCCTATCGCGTGTGAAACTCCCAGCATACCCCCCAAATACACATACCCCGCTCACACAAGGCCTATCGCGTGTGAAACTCCCTGCGTACCTCCCACATACACGTAACCCACTCTCGCCTGGAGTATCGTGTGTGAAACTTCCTGCGTACCCCCAAATACAAGTACCCCACTTGCACAAGGCCTATCGCATGTGAAACTCCCTGTGTACCCCCCAAATACACATACTCCACTCTCGCCTGGAGTATCGTGTGTGAAACTTCCCACATACCCCCCAAATACACGTACCCCGCTCGCCCAAGGCCTATCTATCGCGTGTAAAACTTCCCGCGAACCCCTGAAATACACGTTCCTCACTCGCCCAAGGCCTATCGCGTGTGAAACATCCTGCGCACGCCCTAAATACACGCAGGCACCCCATCCACCCTGGGCATTCCCCACAGGCAGCCCACTCACCCTCCCCATGCCCCACAGGCAGCCCATCCACCCTAGGCATGCCCCACAGGCAGCCCATGCCACAGGGGGGTGCTTTCTCTACGCAATTTACCTGGCGCAAGCGGGGTACGCGTATTCCGAGGTGTGTGCCAGTACATTTTCACGCTTTTGGCTGCCTTGAGCAGGGTACGCGTAGTATTTTCACGTGATTACAATGTACCGGCCCTGTAAGCTGGTGCAGGGTTAGCGCGGCCCTTTGCGCTGCATTGGGGATTTCAATGCCTTTTCCTTGCGAAAGGGGCATTCTTTGGGGCATAACTGGTGCTGCGGTATGTTCTCTGAGCCATCTCTCAAAATGGCTTCGAAATTCCATGAATACGCAGTGCGCCAGAATGCTGTTTAGCGCACACGGCTAGCGCACGCTGGCGCACGCTCCCCCTCTGTGCTGCTTGCGTGCCCTGCCTCTGCGCTGAAATCTATGAATTACCGCCAGTATGTCCTTCCTATCTGATGGTCATATATATAGGCACAGATAGGGAGCCACCATGGTGTCCTGTTTTGCTCCTTTTGAAGACGGACAGATTTTGCCTACAGGAGAAAACAATGTGCCACAGGCCCCAATGTTCCCTCAAAATTACACAGCTGTGTACACACATGCATTTGTTTGTATGGCAACGGCCGAATTAGATGTCACTGGACAATTCTTTTGCAGCTTGTCAGGATCACATGCAAGCAAGGTGCTTCGAAATGCTTCCTTTGCTCCGATTGGTTGGAAGACAACAAATCAGAGTGGGTATCTTAAATCCACGAGGTATGGTCTTCTTTTAGACATTCAAGGCCAGGGGTCACCATGTTCAGTAGTGAATGGAGGCTGGGACCAGGCAGGAAGGAGTTCACGGAACCCCGTCTGATCAAAGGTACGCAGGGGCCAGAATATTTTATTGTTACATCTTAATTGGGAATATCACCCATGTGTGTGAAGCAGCCTCTACTGTATTACCTTCTAGCAGCCTCGGAAGATGAACGAGTATCGATGTGCAGCCATGGGGCACCCTCTGGGACCTGGAAGACAACGGTCAGCAAGGGGGGCCAGAGTATTACTGCAGACACCTCATTGACTCTGTCACAAGCGGACATAGAAATAGACCAGCACTGAACCTGAGCTGTCCTACACTTTCATGCCTGTTCATTTAGGTTCAACACAAACTAGATTTAACTCATCATGAACAACGTGTGTCTTCACACAGCCTTAGAAAGGTTGCAGCCTGTTTTCTCATTCTCCAGCTGCACACACTTCCAACAATTTCATATCACACTACCGGGTGGCCACTGTTGAGTCCCTTCTCTGTTCCTGGATTTCCCTGCATCCTTTCAGCAACTGCAAATACCATTAAGCGGATGAATTTAGCAGTGAAGGAAATAGAACAGGTTATGGTTTTCATACATGTGCCTTAAGTGAGTAGTGTGATGCTCGGATCGCCCGGCCGCTGCTTCTTCCTACTGAACCGGGCTTGCTTGGGCAACCAGTTACGTTTATTTGCAGATCGGGAAAGAGAGATTGTAGATGTACACTTTCTCTGTGCTTTGTGCCTGTGCCTGTTTGATCTTCGTCTATTCCACACATCAGAACATCCAGTGTATGTCTTGCAGCTCCCACCCTAGCATTATTCTGTTACCCACATCTCTCTTTTAATCCCGCTGGCCATGTCCGAGGCCCGATGCGTGTATGCCCAATTGGACTAACAGGGCGCAGTCAATACTGGAATAAGGTCCGTATCTGCCTCTCTCAGACATGTGACCTAGCCAGTGCCACCTCCTCCCAAATCCACCTTGCCCTCCTCAACCATGGAGGACATCATTTGCTGTTGGGTTTTCCACTACTACTCCTTTCAAAGGGGGACAACCCTGCATGTGGTGAGAATCGATTAGCCACAACTCTACTCATCCCAATCCTCTCCATTGGCCCAGGACCACTGCATGCCGTTCTTTGGAATCTTGTTAAATCTCTTGGCAACACCATTGGCCTGGGGATGAGAAACAGCATTACACTTGTGCTCAATCCCACTTTCCAAGCGATAATTGCACATAAAACTGGACTTAAACTGCACACCTTTGTCAGTCCAAACCTCACAGGGACTCCCTTCAAGCTTGAATACTTTCTCCATAAATCCAATTACATATTTCATCATACTCCTGTGATCTTCACCTCCACCCATTTAGTAACATGTTCACCAAAACTATACAATACTTGGATACTCTTTTACTTTGAATAGGACCCTCAATGTCCATCCCTAACCTTTTGTGCTTCATTTGTGGTGCACGTACTAGTGTCATGGGAATTTCTCTAGGCATTAGTGTCTTCCCACTAAACACACAAGAAAGACAATTCCTCACAGCTTTCTCTATTTGTAGGTTGCAACAAGGCCACCATAACTCACAGCACACAGCCTATTTGGTTTTAGTGATACCCTGAAGGCCGTCATGAGCTATTACCACAACTCTCTTCCTAGCACTAAATGGAGGTAAAATCCTGTCACCCCTCAATAGATACCCACCAGCCACATGTAACTCATCCACAAACCTTCTATGTTCGTACCAGCTACATCATGTTTAACTTGGGTCCCTCCTTCTAGTTTTCCTACCACTTTTCTTAAGACGTCATCATCATCCATACGGACCATCCACTCATCTTTTGAGACTATCCTTTGTTCCACACTCAACACACAATTCTCTTCTTTATCTTCTTCTTCTCCTCGACTCGTGATTATACGTGACAAACAGTCGGCAGGTATATCCTTCTTTCTAGGATCATATTGTACATCAAAGTCACATTCCTGCACAGATCTTACTCATCTCCTTATGCTTGAAGATTCTCCGTCCAGGCCCTTCTTCTGCAAAGTCTCACTCAAGGGCTTGTGATCAGTCTGTATTACAAATGTCGATCCCCACACAAAATGTTTTGAACTTCTCTACTGTACATTTGATTGTTTGCAGTTCTTTTTCAATGGTGGATTAATTGATTGCTGCCCCCTTTAGGAGACGTGATACAAAAGCTATGACATATACTTTGCCATCCTCAACTTGTGTAAATGTAGCTCCTAAGCTCGTATTACTGGCATCTGTAGAAATGATGGACTTCCGCCCCATCTTGAAGTTCTTTAAAGATGGTGTTGACTCCAAAGCTGATTTGAACACTTCACAATCCCCAGCACATAAGGGATTTCACTCATACGTTGTGCAATCTTTAAGAAGTGCTCTCATGTTCACTATCTTATTGGAAAAATGTGGCATATATTTTGAGTAATTCTCGGCCATGCCCAGAAAGAGCGCAGTTCGTCCTTGCTTCGTGGTTCTGCAGCACTCCTGACATTGTGGGCTAATTTCTGTCTCACGTTAATAACATCTGCAGACACTGTGAGGCCCCAATAATCAATCTCTTTCTGAGTGAACCTACACTTATGATATGATAGGATATGGCACTTATAGCGCGCCTATACACAAGTATTTCACAAGTTATCCTTGCTCAGTTTTAAACCACATTCTTCTAGTGCTTTCATCACTCGTTGTAGCCTTTCATCATGAGACCTTTGTTCTATGCCAAACACTAACACATCGGTCCTCATTACGACCTTGGCGGTAGCCATGCCGCTATTGGCGGCATGGCTGGCGCCGAAATAGCCTCCGGGTTACCAGAATGAGGACTTACCGGGCCATTCCCCATTCCCATTCAGCCCTTTATAGGGCTGAATGGGAATGGGTGAGGGAGCAAACAATGGCCCGATTACGAGTTGGCCCGTTGTTTTCTCCCTCTTCCCCTCGTGGGACCCGGTAAGCACGCCTGGTTACCAGGCGTGATTACCGTGTCCCACGAGGGGACCTTGTAATGTGGCGGAACGGGTTTAACGGGTCTGCATCCTTTTGCGGCACCCGTTAACCCGTTCCGCCAGGGTCGTAATGAGGCCCATCGTCTTGGACACATACCACCCGTTTTGTCCTTTAAAATACCGTGCATAATTCTCTGAAACATGGGTGCCTCTGATACAAGACCAAATGACTTTCACACAATTGGAACAGGTTCTCAGGTGAGATAAATGCTGTAAGCTCTTTGGAGCTAGGATGAAGTCTCATTTGATGATAGGTCGAGGTGAGGTCTAAAGAAGAAAACACTTCTGCTTCACGCAACGTGGACAATGTTTCTGTTATGTTTGGGAGAGGGGGAGATCGCATATTACACATCTGTTAAGTGATCGGAGAGCAACACATAGCCTTTGCTTGCCAACCAGCTTTGCCAGAACCACAAGGAGGACACCCATTCAGATGACTCAATTCTTTCAATGATACCATCTTGTTCGAGCCTCAGTAGTTCTTTCTTTACTTATCCCTTACAGCGATGGGATCATTGCTGACCTTATGCACCACCGGTATGGAGCCTTCAACAAGACAGATTTGATGCAGAAAACCTTTTAGACAACCTGCCTTTTTACTGAATATCTGTTTTTGCAATTCATCAGCACCACTGCATAACACATTCAGTGCCACAGGTATACTAACATTTCCAGCGTCTTCTGTTGAAGCCAAATTAACAGAGGAACTGGCCCTCTTTCATTGCCATATCTTCCCTGGAGCTACTCTCCCTTTGAACTCAACATTTCCTTTAAACCATCCGATTAAGTAAATGTTTGCACCCTCCATAGGTGTGATGGTTAGCGTCCACCTCCAACAGTTGTTTGCCTGGGAACAAGACCTCAAATGTCTTCCTCGGAAGAAGAGTAAATTCCACCCCAGAGTCAATCATCATGTCCACTCATGCCCATCAATGAGCACGATATCCTGTGGACCATCCAACTCTTCATCATCACCAACTACAAACATAGCTTCCTCAGAGTGATTGTATGACTCAATTATATTTATCGTGCCCGTCCTACAACACTTGGTCAAATGTCCTTTCTCTTGCATCTTATGCATTTGCCTTCAAGCAGCACCAACTGGTCGCAAAGAGACCTAACGAGTCACAACCTGAAACGTCCCTTGTGTGTGACGGTTCCTTTAAATTATGTTTGCTTGGCATGTTGAATAGTTGACCTCATTCTGGCTTGGAACTTGGGGCTGGTGGCAACAGCAGCCACCAACTCACTTTATTTCGTACTTTTTCCATTCAACAGTTTGCACTTTTGTACTTTTTTTCCAAGAGCGTTCAAACATCTATTTGTGTGCTCTACTCCTTTCGCTATGTGTAATACCTCATCCAATTGAAGTAACAGGATGGAGTCAATTTGGGAATAAGGTACTGCGTTTAATTCAGCTTCTCCTTACATATTTGCCCCATCAACAGTGCAGCGAGTTACTTCACCCGCCTTCAACCGCTACCCTCCATCTGCATCCATTCCAAATTCGATCGATTTCCTCATTCTCATTCCAGCACCAGTGCGCTGCAATGCAAGCATACTACGCTCAACTAATCTTCTTGGGCACATTTCACATCTGTTCTCTCTTCCAATGGCTTGTGTCCAAACTACCTCAATTTACACCAGTAAACATTATTATGATAATGACTATGTATAGTATTCCCCAGCATGCTGCGAAGGCCCCTGCCCGACCTCATTGGTGATTGGTGAGGACACCAAGGGGCTGGATGGCACAAAATACCATGCAATGCTTGGCCTGGGGATTGCCGGTCAGGGTGAGCGGGTCAAACAGAGAATCCCCTGGAAAACCTCACTGTGCCACACGTGGAGATTAGGGGCTGGTCATATAGCCACCTTACCTTAGACGCCCATTTAAAATAATTGAGGAGCAGCGGTCATATGGAGTGTGGAGCTGTCATCAAGTGAAGAGCAGATAAGCTGCGGGAGTTTATCCTGGTGACAGGGGTACAGTGTGACAACCAGAGATAGGAGGGACTAGCCATCCCCCTGCAATCTCCCCCGCCTACAAAGTCCCAGCAATCCCTCCCAATATCCCAGCCAGCCATCCCCCTCTTCCCAAGTGCACCATCACAACTCAAAGCCATCCTGAATGGTGAGGCTCACCAGCAAACTCATACACTGGCTCACAGTGGAGACACAGCTGAGTGCTCTTATCTTATCCCAGACAGAAGCTGGAACACAGGGCCAGGGTGTGGGAAGGAGTGAGAGAGATAAATGATTGACTTCCCTTGTGTGGATGCAAGAATCCTATATAACCCTACAGAGGAAGACCATGGAACTAGGACAGGAAAGTCAAGTGGCAGTCAGCTAAAGATTGGAAATGGTCTCCATACTCATACAGATAAGAACAGATACGCTGAGGGTGTTCACCTGGGGGCAGTGTCAGGGTGTAACAGCCAGAGAGAGGACCAGCCAAAGTAGAGACTAGCCAGCTCAAGTCTCACATCAGAACTGGAAGCCATCCTGAAGGGTGGGAATCACCAGCCAATCCGCACACCAACTGCCTGAGGAGACACACCCACATTCTCTCACTCAGCAAGAAGCGTGAAGGCAGGGCCAAGATGTCCAAGGGGAGAGACAAGACAATCCCAAGCCCATATCAGTTCTGTAAGCCATTCCCAGGAGCTGAGCCCAACAACCAATCCCAATCCCAGATACCACAGCTGAGTCTGAAAGATAGGACCAAAGCCCTATGAAATGAACGGCTGTGGCAGAAATACTGTTGGAGTTAGGAGGACATGGTCATTCAAAGGCAGTTCAAGAGGAGAGCAAAAGTAGCTGGAGGATGAGTTGGAAGTTGGATGCCAGTGTACTCCGAGACCCCCGGCCAGCCCATAGAGCTGATGCTTGCTGAGAAGTACTTTAAGATGAGATAGCAGCACCCTTGAGATGGATCGGGGTGCAGATTCATTACTCCAACACCAATCAATATGGAAAACTCAATGGTTTGGCAAAGGGAGTCAGTTTAATGACAAGTACAGAAAATGGGGAGTCATGGATATCAGCAGTGATGCAATTGTCCTTCTCGCTTCAAACTCCAAAGAAACTTCATACAAGTTGTAACATTTATACTCAAAACTCATCATCATTGACGTGTAACACTCAAAAGTTAATATGCATTTCTATTGGTTAGGAAAAGGTAACTTTACTATAGGTACTATATCTGTATATGGTAACGGAGTGGAGTGAGAGGATTGGGTTAACACTGTCAGGTGGGCGACTAAGCCCTTCCTTCGAAAATGACTACTGTAGATGTCGCTAAAAGTACGACGTCTCATTGGTTCTACTAACTATAGGACCCTAGATTATTTGGTCCATTGTGATTGGGTTGGCACCAACCCCATGCATACTTTTCCACTTCGCTTAGCAGCACGCAGAATGGTCGGCCAGGTGCGGAGTGCCCCTTAGTTACCCGGCCTTCCTTCGATTATGGTTACAATCAATCATCACTTTAGTATCCATGTGTCAATTAGTTCACTGTGGTTGGCCTCGAGAGTGCATCTTCTATCTGGAAAAGTTCTGATATCTCCTGCCTGGTCAGGTGCCAAGCATAGGTGTGAACCCTCACTTTTCTTGCTCGGCTGGTCACGGGATTCCTACACCGTGGATTTGTCTCTTTTCTCTCAATTTGTGCATTTGATTCTCATTTAGCCCGCCACCTGCCTACGTCTTCTTATCTCGACCTTTCAGAGGCAGGATATTCTGTTCTCAGTTTCAATTAGATGTAGCTACTGTTCGCCTCTTTTATTAGTATGACCTTGGCTGTCCTGGCACGAGTTGCCTCTGTGGAATTTCGATTCAGCGGTCTCTTCTCGTTTTGCTAAATCTGAATCTTTCTCATTTGGCCTTTATTAACCTGGGTTGATTCTGCATTTTGTGCAAAGTAGAAATACACTTATAATACTGTGCTTTGTTTGAGGTAGATCATGTATCATGGCGCTTGCCGCACTATTCTTCTACTGAGCATAACAAGCCACACTCTTTTCTTAGCTTTCTTGCAGTTCCAAGCATATTTACAGGTGTAAACTGGTCGACTATCTTCATTTTGCTTACAGCTTTAAAATTCTTTGCATTTCGACATCGTCCTTTAACTTTAGGTTCACGATATCCTCCTTCATGGCATTTCATCTCTGTGTGTCATTCTCTGGTTGTCATTTCTTCTATCTGCAAGTCAGTCCGGGTCCTTGTGACATCACCATTCGTCTTCCATTAAGATCTTTTTGGTTTCTTCCGGGACTGTACTTGGGCAATCTTCATTTTGTTTCATTTGTTGGTAGGGTTTTCTTAATGGATACCTTACTGTCCATGGTTTTCTTGGTATTGGTACTTCAATAGGTGCTGCTCTTCTGATAGGCACTGGGCAGAGCCCTATCGCGGCTCTCTGCCGGTTTATTTGCTCATCATACGTCACATATCTTGGTGTGAACATTCCTGGAACTTCAAAATGGATGATTGGAGTGCAGGCTTTATTTGGGACCTCCTCTACACTAGAGTGGAGACCCAGGCAGATAAGCAGGAGGCAGGAGGTCCGAACACAGACCTGGGAGACTATGGTAAGGAAGGGCTAGAAGCCTGGAGGACAGACCAGGAAAAAAAGTCAACACAGAGGGGTCAAAGCAAGTAGGCCCAGAAGGTGGGAAGGTGGAAAGCCAAGATAGCTCGAGATAGCGTGGCCAAAAAGCTGGGATACAGAAGGACCTACAGAGTTGCAACATGCAAGGCCGAGAGGTTTGGAACAGCACAGACAGCTGAAAAGAGAGAGAACCACACTGGAGACAGATTGGAGATTAATCCAGAGGGCTTGGAGCTGCCAACACAAGGAGGTTAGGGAGTAGCACCCAGAAGGCTCAGCAATGAAAGATGTGAAAGGATATCAGCCAAGGAGGGAGAACAACTCAATTACGGTTGGGCCATAATGATCCAAACAGGTGCATGAGGAAGAGGGTGGGTGTCAGAGAAGAAACACCACATAATCAAGGTATTACTGAGAGAAGCAGAGGACTTGGAAACCAACAGGAAGGAAGAGAAGGTGTGAGGAGCAACAAGAGGTGGTAGTAGAGGAAGATAAAAAAGAGGTGGGTGTTTGGAGACAGTTGTGGCAGGTGGTTGGCACAAGTTGGTGAAGCTCGAAGGAGGTGCTGAAAGCAGTTTGGTGAGTAGTTAGGAGACTAGTGGGGAGAAGCAGGAGAAGATCAGGTGGATGGGTGCAGGAGAAGAGCAGGAGGCGGGTGGGGAAACAAGTGATGGGGGAGTGACAAGGAGAAGAGAATGTTAGAGGCCTAGAGGGGCAAAGCCGTTACAGCCCTGACGAAACCCATTTACACTCAAGGAAAACCTCCCGTCTTCCTGTGTCATTGACCGTTTTTAAGAAAGGGCTGAAGACATGGATGTTCTACTAAACCACCTTCTATGATACGGATAACGCCTGTTAGCCTGCCCAGCAGGTGACATGCACCTTTTTTTTCATGTTTTTGTTTGCCTCTGTCCATGCCCTTATGCCCCAAGTTCCACGGTTGAGCATTACAAATAATTAAAGTAAAGTAAAAGTAAAGTGTCCCCCTGGCATTGGCCACATCAGCTCCAGGCCACTGCTGACTGCCCAGCAACCACCAGGCTCTGATGCGTGTCCGGTCAAAGGGTCGACTACAAAGGGTCGAATGGTCAAATGATCGACACCAAAGGACCGAAAACAAATGGATTGCATTTTTTTTTTTTTAAATTACATTTTTCTTTTTGGGTTTTCGTTTAGGGAAAAAAAGTGGTTTTTACCACAAAAAACAGGGGTTTGGGGGGGGGGACCCCCCAAAACAAAAACAAAAAATGTAAAAAAAAAAAAATGTACAAAAAAAAAAAATTTCGATCCTTTTGTTTTTTCGGCCCTTTGGTGTCGACCCTTTCACCATTCGATCCTTTAGTTGTCGATCCTTTGACCTATAACCGCTCTGATGCAGTCTTGAGGCCTGGGCGGAGGGGGCTCTCTGCTGTCCCCTAGCCACACAAGGCCTTTTCCACAGATGTTATAAAGACTAGAGACTGTTTGTTGAGACCGACAGGAGGGAGACCAAGGGAAGCCACAATAGGAATCGTGAGAGGCATCGTTATCTTTGAACTTTTCGTTTGGCTAAAGTGAATTGTATAACCCACCTTCATGAACAGGAATTGTGAGAAACATTTTACCCGAAACCTTTTCTTTGCTTCAGTGGAACTGTATGTTCCACAACTGTTTTGGCATAGAGTTAAGCCACAGGAAGATAACGCTCGGGCTAACAGAGAACAGTGAGGATTTGTGTTTGTACACAGTTAACTTCCTCGAAATACACTTCGTTTTTATATGTTTTCTATAACACTGATCACACCTTGGGCAAGAACCAAACGCACAACTTCAGAATCCCTCGTATTTATGTTGGCCCAATTTGTACACAGCCCCTAATAAACCCACAGTTGTGAACATCCTTCTGTTTTGCCCTTTATGTGTCCTCAATGTCAGCCATGGGGCAATGTTCACATACTGATTTCCCTGCGAGGATCTTGTGTTTGGCCACCTGACTAGGGGGCGTGTCCAAACTCCATGCTTCCTACACACGTCCCATCTAACTTCCCTGGACTATTGCACCATCTTGTATCTCTACACTCATTCCACGGATGACTCAGACAGCTACACACTGATAGGTACGCAGACATACGGTGCAGTAGTACACACACAGAGAACAGCCATCATAAAAGAGGGTAGAGCCATCAGAAGGTGGTCTGGCTGATAATTGAATGAAAAAAGATTCATGCAAGTATGTGCAGAAAACAGTAAAACAGTACAACAGATAAAATTAGACAAACCGTGAAGGAGGGCTTTGGGCCTCATCATGAGTTGGGCGATATCCTGGCGGTATTCCCGCCGGGATGCCACCCACGCTAATAGCGCTACCGCCAGATCACGGGTTTGGCGGAACAGGAGTTCCCCATACCCAATTGGGCCCAATGGGGAATTTTCGGCGCGACTACCGCCGGCGGAATTACTGTGCAGTAATTGCGCCGAAAATCAGCAAATTCGCAGCGGATTTACCCCAGCACAGAGCTACCGCCGCATTTAAGGGTTGCTGCTAAACGCGTGATGACCCAAAGTTAATCGGAGGTAGAGGGAAAGAAAGAAAGGCTAAGCGGTGAAAGAAAAGAAACAAGTGATAAATGAAAAACAACCAAGAATTGGGGGAAAGGAAGAGAAGGTAAATGAGCGTCTACAGCATGGGTGCACAACATACGGCCCGCGGGCCAGTTGCGGCCCGCCATGCTCTTTTGTACGGGCCGCGAGGCACAAAGACTTTCCTAATGGAGGGCGGCCTGTGGCCGCCCTCCATTAGGAAAGTCTTTGTTGTCTTCCAGGCCGGACAAAACACTGGCCCTCATTGGCTCAGCACACACACGCACCACGTCGCTCCTACGAGCCACATAGTGCATGTGTGCTGCACCAATGGAGGGCCAGCACTACGGCTGGCGTGGTCCATAAGGCTTGATGCCGGAAGGCATTTCAGCCTTGGACCACGCCAGCCGTAGTACGATTCCAGCTTACCTGCCGCTTACCTGCCTGCCTTCCAGCACGTCTCCGGTAAGTGGTCTGTTTGTGTTTGTGTGTCGGGTTTGTTTTGCTTTATGTTTGTGTGTGTATGTTGCGATGAGGATGGGGGGGATGTGTCGGATGTGTGTGAATGTTTGGATTTGAATGTATTTTGTGTGTATGTTGAGATGCGGGGTTGGGGGGTTTGTCGGATGTGTATGAATGTTTGGATTTGAATGTATTTTGTGTGTATGTGGAGAGCGGGGGTGCAGGGGGTGTGTCGGATGTGTAGGGATGTTTGGATTTTAATGCATTTTGTGTGTATGTTGAGATGCGGGGGTGGGGGGTTTGTCGGATGTGTATGAATGTTTGGATTTGAATGTATTTTGTGTGTATGTTGAGATGCGGGGGTGGGGGTGTGTGTCGGATGTGTATGAATGTTTGGATTTGAATGTTTTTTGTGTGTATGGTGAGATGCGGGGGTGTGGGGGTTGTCAGATGTGCATGAATGTTTTGATTTGAATGTTTTTTGTGTGCTGAGTTGGGGGGTGGGGGTTCGGGTCTGTATGGGTGCATTCTTGAGAGTGTGTGTGCTGAGTTGGGGGGTGGGGGTTCGGGTCTGTATGGGTGCTTGTTTGAGAGTGTGCTGATTTGGGGGCGTGGGGGGTTCGGGTCTGTATGGGTGCATGCTTGTGTGTGTGCTGAGTTGGGGGGTGGGGGGTTCAGGTCTGTATGGGTGCATGCTTGAGAGTGTGTGTGTGCGCTGGGTTGGGTGTGGGGGTTTTGGAGTTGGGGAGTGGGGGGTTTGGGTCTTTATGGGTGCATGTTTGTGTGTGTGCTGAGTTCGGGGGTGGGGGTTCGGGTCTGTATGGGTGCTTGTTTGAGAGTGTGCTGATTTGGGGGGTTCGGAGGTTCGGGTCTGTATGGGTGCATGCTTGTGTGTGTGCTGAGTTGGGGGGTGGGGGGTTCAAGTCTGTATGGGTGCATGCTTGAGAGTGTGTGTGCTGAGTTGGGGGGTGAGGGGTTTGGAGTTGGGGGGGTGGACGGTTCGGGTCTTTATGGGTGCATGTTTGTGTGTGTGCTGAGTTGGGGGGTGGGGGTTCGGGTCTGTATGGGTGCTTGTTTGAGAGTGTGCTGATTTGGGGGGTGGGGTGTTCGGGTCTGTATGGGTGCATGTTTGTGTGTGTGTGTGCCGAGTTGGGGGTGGGGGGTTCGGGTCTATATGGGTGCATGCTTGAGAGTGTGTGTGCACTGAGTTGGGGGGTGGGGGGTTTGGAGTTGGGGGGGTGGGGGGTTCGGGTCTTTATAGGTGCATGTTTGTATGTGTGCTGAGTTGGGGGTGGGGCTTCGGGTCTGTATTGGTGCTGGTTTGTGTGCTGATTTGGGGGGTGGGGGGTTTGGTTGGGGGTGAGGGGGCCATGGGGCATAATGTTTGGTTGGGGGTGAGGGTGCCATGGGGCGTAGTGTTTGGTTGGGGGTGAGGGGGCCATGGGGCATAGTGTTTGGTTGGGTGTGAGGGGGCCATGGGGCATTGTGTTTGGTTGGGGGTGAGGGACATGGGGCCATGGGGCATTGTGTTTGGTTGGGGGTGAGGGACATGGGGCATAGTGTTCGGTTGGGGGTGAGGGGGCCATAGGGCATAGTGTTTGGTTGGGGGTGAGGGGGCCATAGGGCATTGTGTTTGGTTGGGTGTGAGGGGGCCATGGGTCATAGTGTTTGGTTGGGTGTGAGGTGGCCATGGGGCATAGTGTTTGGTTGGGGCTGAGGGGGCCATAGGGCATTGTGTTTGGTTGGGTGTGAGGGGGCCATGGGTCATAGTGTTTGGTTGGGTGTGAGGGGGCCATGGGTCATAGTGTTTGGTTGGGTGTGAGGGGGCCATGGGGCATAGTGTTTGGTTGGGGGTCAGGGGGCCATAGGGCATTGTGTTTGGTTGGGTGTAAGGGGGCCATGAGGCATAGCGTTTGGTTGGGGGTAAAGGACATGGGGCATAGTGTTTGGTTGGGGGTGAGGGGGCCATGGGGCATAGTGTTTGGTTGGGGGTGAGGGGGCCATAGGGCATAGTGTTTGGTTGGGGGTAAGGGGGCCCTGGGGCATAGTGTTTGGTTGGGGGTGAGGGAGCCACGGGGCATAGTGTTTGGTTGGGGGTGAGGGTGCCATGGGGCATGTTTGGTTGGGTGTAAGGGGGCCATGGGGCATAGTGTTTGGTTGGGGGTGAGGGACATGAGGCATAGTGTTTGGTTGGGGGTGAGAGGGCCATGGGACATAGTGTTTGGTTGGGGAGGAGGGACATGGGGCATAGTGTTTGGTTGGGGATGAGGGACATGGGGCATAGTGTTTGGTTGGGGGTGAGGGGGACATGGCGCATAGTGTTTGGTTGGGGGTGAGGGGGCCGTAGGGCATTGTGTTTGGTTGGGTGTAAGGGGGCCATGGGGCATAGTGTTTGTTTGGGAGTGAGGGGGCCATAGGGCATAGTGTTTGGTTGGGGGTGAGGGGGCCATGGGGCATAGTGTTTGGTTGGGGGTGAGGGACATGGGGCATAGTGTTTGGGGGTGAGGGGGCCATGGGGCATAGCGTTTGGTTGGGGGTGAGCGACATGGGGCCTAGTGTTTGGTTGGGGGTGAGGGGGCCATGGGGCATAGTGTTTGCTTGGGGGTGAGGGGGCCATGGGGCATAGTGTTTGGTTGGGGGTGAGGGGGCCATGGGGCATATTGTTTGGTTGGGGGTGGGAGCCATGGGGCATAGTGTTGCACGCCAAGAGTGAACCCAATAATAAAGCTAAAACAGGCACAGTTAGGAGATGTTCATCTTTGGCTTTTTGAGGAAACCTGACTCAACGAAGGCCATACTCCTCTTGGGCAACCCAAATAGCAAACTGTAGCAGTCCAAAATAACGTCATGTCCAATCTAGGGTCAAAAAAATATATGTAAGTTAATTAAACAGGCGAGATACAATAACTAAATAGAAATAAATTATAACAATGGAAAATGTGTAGTAAAAAATGTAAGTTTGAAATGCAAATAAAAATCGTTACCCCTCAAAAACATTCTTTTTCCATGTGTTTAGTACAAATAGGGGGTTTAAAAAGCCTCCTGCCATGCCCCGCCTACCGCCCCGCCCACATTTACTCTTCGGCACACTATAGGCCTCATGTAAGGTACTTTCGGCCCTCTGTCAAAATCAGTTGTGCACCCCTGGTCTACAGCAAGATGCCAATGTGGGAGTGAAAGCACCTTTTGCAAGGACTTATGCGTACAGCACATTTCACGCCATTCCCCTCTCTGACTGAATTTGGGACACAGGAGGTAACTAAATAAACTTGCAGAGCAAGATTCCTGCCACGGTCGAGAAAACAGTCTTTCATCTTGACAAAGATACATATGTAAGCAGCCCTTTAATAAACAGTCGCCAAGGGCAATCGTTAGAACTGGTGCCAAGTGTTGCCCACGCTCCCTCATGTGCGGCAGGCAGTTAAGGTCCGGTGAAGACCAGGCCTCATTAACCTCCTGCTAGAACGGTGGTCTTGACAACTGTCTTTACGGTGTGTTGTCTCAGCTAATAGACTGGACTGTTTTTTTTTGCATCTGCTGATTTGTTTTTTGACTTCCTTGTGCATTTCTTGACTTTTGTTTCTTGTCGTACTTCCTTGATTTAATTCCGTGTTTGTATTGTGTGTATTTTTTACGACATGTTTCCAGCACGTTGCATTTTATATATGTTGTTTAATGATGCAAACTGCATTCATCATGTGGATACTTGTACCCATTGTGCTCAATAAATTGCAAGCAGCAAATGGTCTTCTCCTACATTGAAATTTGAACACTAATAGATAGCTACTTTTTGTAGCATCACTTGGGAACACTTTGAAAGTACTCTAACATAGATGTCCACCTGCACACCCCCTATTGAAAGTACTCTTACATAGCGGTCCGCCTGCACACACCATACTGAAATTACTCTTACATAGCGGTCCGCCTGCACACACCCTATTGAAAGTACTCTTACATAGCTGAGTTCCTGCACAGCCCCTATTGAAAGTACTTTACATAGCTGTCTGCCTACACAAGCCCTATTGAAAGTACTCTTACATAGCGGTCTGCCTGCACACGCCCTATTGAAAGTACTCTTACATAGCTGTCTGCCTACACCAGGGACGTCATTTCACCATAATGCCAGGGGTAGCGGAAGTGACATCACACGACCCTTCACCTCTGATGACATCACAGGAAGTGATGTCATTTGACCCCACCCCAAAGTGATATCGCGGGAAGCAATGGAACACAACCTTTCACCCCTTGACAAAACAGGAAGTGGCATCACATAGCATTGTTCCTAAGTACACTATGAAAAATATGGTTACGATATCACTATAATGTGATGTACGTTTCATACAAGAATGGATCGCCATACGTGTCATTAAAATCAGTGTGTATAGGCCCATATTACCAAATTACTGTGAACGCAAGCAGACTTCCATGACCAAATGATAATGATAGCACTTACGCTTAAGCACTTTATATAGAATCAATATACACCCAATATCACCTAACCTGTGTTGGTACTCATTTATCGACCTCAGAAGGATGAAAGGCTGAGTTGAGGTGTTTAAGAACAGACTAAATCAGTGACTCAACCCCTGAAGTGTGCCTGAAATAAACCTTTAATGAGTCTAGACTGAGTCTTTAATGAGTCTAGCAATTATTGTATAGAATTCTAGAAAGACACATTATTTGATATTCCTATTCTTTCTTATTTAGGGTCAGTGCTAAAAGTGTTAGACTTGTGGCACCCCTGCTCCTGAAATAGAAAGCCAGCCTTTCCAGAAGTAAAGAGCCGCATGGTGCTGGCCACAGCCAAGGAGCTTGCATTACAAAAAAAAGTACTTTAAAAAAACATTTTTAGGGGTAGCAAGGGAGATCACAGGGGTAGCAAGGGGGACCTCAGAGGTCACAGTTGCGACCTCTAGCGACCCCTAAATGACGTCCCTGGCCTACACACGCCCTATTGAAAGTACTCTTGCATAGCTGTCCTCCTCCACACACCACATTAGCTTCTTTTTTCTTATTATTGGTATGAAGGCTTGAGGGGATTACCTACCTTCTGTTATTTGTTTTTGCCCAGGTTTTCAGCCGAGTAGGTGCTCGTGTTGTGTTGCCCCTTGGTCACACCTCACTTTGGTTTACCATGGAGGGGTTGTCGCTTTCTGATGAGCAGCCGGCTGATGCCATCAGTGGACCATTGTTTTTTGAATCCCTCCACATCGATATAGTTAACACCAAAATCACTAGTGATGGATTGGTAAGATTAAAAAAGAAACAATTCTGTGCTCTTACGCACAGTCACCTGCGCAAGCAATATTTACAAGAAAATGTCATCCTGTGGGCTTACAGGTTTGTAACTGAACCATATGATACAGAATATATGTGCTGCTTCTCCCAAATTGTGATGAAATGCAGTAGGAACCATCAATACCACACTCAAAGACAGTGATAAGATCAAATAAGAACTGGACATGGCAGAAATGGTGTTCCTTAAAGACACTGATATCCAAAATGCCAACGAAAAACTAGAACTCACCCAGAAACAGGATGAATTTGTAAAATCATTGACTGCAAAATAAATGGATAAACTAAAAAAGGACTGAAGTGAGATTTGACAAAGAAAAGGTTTATCCATACTCACAAGCTGACTATATTGGCCAAATGTCCTGGGGTGCAGGGTATTCGCAGAATAAGGCGTTCCCATCAGGATATAAGAAAAGATGGGTCACCTTTTCAGACTCGTCAGGGTCAGATCAGGAATTTGGTCCTTATTGAGAAGGTGGCAACTTTCAGAGGAGAGGATAAAGGCATTCGTTTTTTGGGAAGAGGTTGTTCTCAACAAAAAGGCAGGAGGAGAGGAGAAGTAACAATTCCCGAAAAGTTTCCTCCACCAACAGAGCCCCCATCACAACTAGACACGTTTCAAACAAGGAGGAGAGCATACAGAAGGTACCTGTACACTCTCTGGTTTTCAATCGGTCTTCGTGAAGGCTCACTAAGGAAGAAGTTTCTATATTAGAACTAGGTCTCTCATTTGTTCCCATTAAACAGGTACCAAACATGTCTTTAGAGATGCAACTCCGACAATTCCTTTGAAAAGTGAGGTTACATGAATTTTTTGAAGACTGAATCTGACACAGCTCATACTGGTTTTACTCCGTTCAGTACTTAAACTACCTTTTTCCCCCCCAACAACAACACGAAACTGGTGCTCATATTAGAGAAAGCAGTGCTCAAAGGCTTAGATAATATCTATAAACATGAACAACTCATTCCATCATATCATTTTGGTCACAAGAGAAAAGCAATTTTCCAGTCCTTGCACTCAGATCCCAATATTGTGATCAAAACAGCCAATAAAGGTGGACGAATTGTCTTCAAGGACAGCAAAAAATATGACAGAGAAGTATTTAAGATTGTGGGTCAAGCAGACTGGTATACCTTTCTACCCGGAGACTACTTAGTTTCTATCGAAGTCTCCATCATTAAGATCATTGCTCAGGGCAAGAAGCTGGATTCCTCATGGACAAAGAAGATGGCGTTCTCAGTCCCTTTAATAGTAGGACCCTGTTTTACAAATGGCATAAGGATCTGGCCAATCCTCCGGGATGACCGATTTTTTCCTTATGTGGCACCATTCTGGAGTCTTTGGGCATATATATTGGTTTTTTTCTAAAGCCTTTAGCCATGTCCACACCCTCCTTTCTCTTGGATTCCAGAGACATCATCAACCTAGTCGAAGATTTACCATTCAATCCAGACATTGATTTTCGGGTTATATTGGATGTGGAATCTTTATAATACATCCCCCAAGAGGAGGCTTTGCGAGTATGTAGAGATTCTTTGGACAGTAGAGAGATGCCACACAATGTGCCCACTAATTTCATTTTGGAACTTTTGGACCTCATGCTCGGTAAGAATTATTTCTGCTTTAAGAACCACTTTTAACTTCAGACCAAGGGGATGGCCATGGGGGCAGCATTTGCCCCAAATTTGGCCAACCTCTATATGGCAAAATCTGAAGTTATTTACATTCTGACTCTAACATATCCCTTTTTCCCTGCCATTCAGATTTTCAAAAGATACATAAATTATGTTTTTCTCATATGGGTGTTTGTCTCATATGAGACACCCGGTTGGGAAACATCGATGAGTTTTTTATTTGGATTAACTCTCTGAACTCTAATCTCAAATTTACAACATCCAAAAACAACTCTATGATTCCCGTTCTAGATTTGTTCCTCAAAGTGTGTGATGGCACACTAAGGGTTAGCTTATTTCGAAAATCTATGGACATACATACGATCTTGCACTTCCAAAGCTTTCACCCTGTAGCACTGAGACAAAATGTTCCCTACAGTCAATTTCTTACAATTGGATGAAATTGCACTGCTGTCACGATGCCCGCTCCCGGGGAGCCGGCTCAGGCCCTGCGTCCCCAAAAGCAGACATCAAGTCCCCAGGGAAGGTCCCAGCAACCCCTTATAGGCGCCCTTTGGACAGCGTCCTGGCGCCTATGGCGCCAGGCTCATAGAAAACGTCAGTCCTGGCGCCATAGGCGCCAGGTTCATTATGAAAGTGTTTGGGTGCACTTACCTGATGCAGACCATGCTGCAGAACCCCGGCCTCCTTGAGGCCTGAAAGGAACTAATTTACCTGTGGGACTCATTTACCACCCGGGCGTGGTCGGGGAAGGATACATACCTGATTGGAGGAAGGACACATTCTAGGAACTTCTTCCAAGGCTATTTAAACCACACCCGATCAGCCACACGTGCTTCGCGTTGTTCTGCATCTAGCAGCTGGACGCTCACCGTGTCTGCTCCTGCATCTTGACTTCTGCCACACCTGCCAGCATCCTGAATCAACTGCAAAGGAAGGGAACAAGATAACAGAAGAAGGAAAAGGCCTCACCCGCTAAATCTGCATCCCAGAGACATTTTGCCGACAATCCTGAAAAGGAAGACATTTATTTTTAAAAGCACATCGCATCGATCGCTGCAGCGCCGCATTCTACTCACCTTTACAGGGCGCCTCCATGTTCAGCAGCGACCATCCGGATTCGCAGTCGCGCCCCCGCGCCTAGGGAGAAAAAGACAAGAACAAAGGTGAGAGAAAGAAGGGAAAAGGGAAGCTAAAACTCCATGTCAAGACTTACCTGTTGGGTCATTCCCTTTTCATTTCGGGTCCGCGCCGCATCCAGGCATTTTCGGACCCCGGCCCCTAAGGGGAAAAAGACATCAGCGTTAATGAGTGAATGAAAAGACATTACCAAAACACTCATTAAAGACTTACCTGATTTCCACAAGGATTTCACCGCTCACCTCGGGTTTGTGCCTGTTCCCCGGCATTCCGTACCCCGGCCCCTATGGGGAAAAAGACATTAGCATTAGAACATTAATGCAGGGACACAAGGGGAACCACTTATAGAAAAACTTACCTGGAAGCCAAGCAAGTTTGGTTCTCACCCATCTGAAAATCCAGTGACGTAACTGGATACCAACGCGCCCCTGCATCAGAAGCAGGATGAAGAGCTCGTCCTTCCAGACCCTAAGGTGAGACGCTACGGGGAAGCACAGAAGGGTTTTGAGGAGGGTGAGAGGGGTAAGTGGGAGGCCAATTGCATTACCCCGCAGACAGTTAACCCCCTATTCTCACCTACAGAAGGATACTTCTGCGAGTCAGACAAGCCAGATCTGGGGCCCGGTCCAGTCCGTCTTCCAAACCCTGCGCATCACCTTAGACAAGGTCACAGCAGCGCGAACCAGGCCAGCGCCCCCGTGGGAGTCAGGTGAGCGTTACGGAATGCGAAGCCTTCCTACAAATTCCCACCCAGGCGCTATGGAAACTTCTGAGACTGATCAGTTGGCCCAATTACTGGGAGCATTACGGGCCGAAGTACATGCCGCTCGTCAAGAGACTAATGCCCTCAAGAGGGAATTAATAATATCAAAGGAAAGAACTGATGACCTGGCCAGACAGCTTTGCAAGGTCAAGCTGGACAAACTCCTCTACCCTGTTCCGGAGGGAACCCCGCTCCGGTGGTTCCCAGTAACCCTCTGCAGATTAATCTACCTGGAAACATGCCGCTGGCCCCACCTGAACGCTTTGCTGGGAACCCCAAACGATTCGCCGTATTCATGAATCAGTGTCGTTTGCACTTCCTATGCAGACCTGGGGCCTTCCCTAATGATCAGACCAAAGTAGCCTTTGTATTGTCATATCTCAGCGGCTGCGCTGCCGATTGGTCAGTTCCACTGGTTACTCAAGATGACCTGATTCTCTGTGATTTTCAAGGATTTCAAGCAAGCATGGAAAGGTTATTTGCTCGACACTCTCAGGGGCAGGCTCTGGATGACGAACTTCTATCCCTGCGACAGGGCAATCAGGACCTCCTATCCTATATTGCAACCTTTAATAGACTAATTGTGGAAACGGGATGGCCAGAGGATAAAAGAGTCACGTTATTTTATCGAGGTCTACGCGGAGAACTTAAAGATGTCTTGGCCCAAGTTGTAAATCCGCCCCAAGAATACACAGAATATATAGACTTAGTGGTCCAATTGGATCACAGACTTCAAAACAGAAAAACAGATCAGTCCAGGTTTGAGACCCGGGTGTTGGTCAAGACCCACGCTAACCCCAAGGGAGTTGATGTCTCTGAGCCTATGCAAATTGGAGGGGTAAAAGAACCCTTAACTCAAAAGGAACGTGAAAGGAGGCGGCAGTTAAAATTATGTCTTTATTGTGGGAACTCTGGACACTTTCTACGAGATTGCCCAGCAAAACCGCCCCGAAAAGCAGTAGGAGCCGCTGATAAAAACCATGAAGACTCTGTTTCGGGAAACGACTCAGCCCGACAAGCGTAGGGGTCCGCTTGCCGAGCTTGAAAACTAACTCTCAGACCTCGCATTTCATTGTGCCAATGGTTCTCGTAGATCCAGAAAAGCCTAAACGGTTGCATGCAATAAAGGCATACATCGATAGTGGGGCTATTGGAAACTATGTGGATCGTGAATTGGCCTCTAGGGTTAACCTCCCTCTCCGTCCTAAAACCAGCAAAGATGTCATCACCACAGTCGATGGAACTGAAATTGCCTCTGGACCGGTAACACATTCCACTACTGGGGTGACTCTTATTGGTCCTGACGGCCATCGGGAGGCAGTTGTGTTTGATGTAATCAAGGCTCCACAGTTTCAGGTTATTCTTGGAATTCCTTGGTTAGAGACACATAATCCTCGAATTGCTTGGCGAGCTAAGAGAATAACCTTCCCGGATTGTGCACAAACATGCTACCCAGAAAACCTGAAGATTAATCTAGCATCTGTAACCTCTGCCTCCATGCAATTACCTTCGGAATACCAGGACGTTCAGGACGTCTTCCAAAAGGAACAGGCCAACATGTTACCTCCTCACCGACCGTACGATTGCCAAATCGATCTGGTGCCTGGTGCACAACCACCTTGTAGCAGGATTTATGCCCTTACCGAACCTGAGAACCTGCATTTGAGACAATATTTGGATCAATACCTCGCCAATGGTTTTATTCGCCCGTCAAAGTCCCCGGCATCCTCGGCTTTGTTCTTCGTGCCTAAAAAAGAAGGCGACCTTAGAACTTGTATCGATTACCGCGCATTGAACCAGATAACGGTTAAAAACCGTTATCCTCTTCCTCTGATTCCTGAACTCCTTGACCAGGTGAAGGATGCTTGCATATACACCAAGTTAGACCTCTGGGGGGCATATCATCTGGTGCGAGCAAAAGAAGGCGACAAATGGAAAACAGCCTTCCGTACAAAATATGGATTATTCGAATACCAGGTAATGCCTTTCGGGTTGTGAAATGCGCCTGCTGCCTTCCAATTCTTCATGAATGATGTCCTTCGGGAACTCATCGATGTTTGTGTTGTCGTCTATATCGATGACATTCTAGTGTACTCCTCTTCGGAATCTGATCACAGAAAACACGTTAGGACAGTTCTGGAAAAACTGCGCCAACACAAACTATTTGCTAAACTGGAGAAATGTGTTTTCCATACCACAGAAGTTGAGTTTCTCCATTTCATCCTGACACCCAAAGGAGTCCGAATGGACTCAAGAAAAGTGGATGCCATCCTCAAATGGCCATCACCTAGCTCTGTAAAAGGGGTTCAAAGCATGCTTGGCTTTGCCAATTTCTATCGCAGGTTTATCCCGGAATTTTCACGCATAGTACAACCCATTACTGCACTCTTGAGGAAAAATAAAAGTTTTGAATGGTCTGAAGAAGCCGAGCAGGCCTTCCAGGATTTAAAAGCTAAGTTTACCTCTGCACCTATATTTAAACACCCACGTCCAGATCTCCCGTATGTCGTCGAAACTGACGCTTCCAGCCTAGCCATGGGAGCAGTTCTGTCTCAAAGAGATCCTGAAACCAACCAACTGCATCCCGTAGCATTTTGGTCCACAAAATTCTGGGCACCAGAGATTAATTACGCAATCACTGACAAAGAACTGTTAGCCATAAAGTCGGCTTTTAAAGCCTGGCGGCATTACCTGCTTGGCGCTCGACATACCATCACGGTGATCACTGATCACCGGAATTTACAGTATTTGAAAACCGCCAAGGCTCAGTCATCACGGCAGCTCCGATGGGCTTTGTTTTTCGCTGAATTTGATTTCGTGATTACCTATCGACCTGGCTGCAAGAACGGCAAAGCAGACGCCTTATCCCGAATTGGAATGGGAGAATCTGATACAAACTCAGAACCAGTACCAATAATTCCTGAACAGAGAATTCTAGGCATGACTTCGTTACAGACGCTTGAAGACATTCAAGTCAGAGTGAAACAACTCCTGGACCCTACAGTCCTACAGGATTGGATACAAAAGGGATCAGACTTTACCATAGATAATGGTTTACCTTATTACCAAGGACGCTTATTCCTGCCGCACAAGGATTTACACGAACTAGTTATTTCAGGTTATCATGATACATTAATAGAGGGACACCCCGGTATTGCCAAGACAATGGAAAAGGTGAAACGACAATTCTGGTGGCCCTCTTGGCGAAAAGATGTTAAATCTTTTGTGATGTCCTGTGGTGTTTGTGCCCAAAATATAGGTCAAAAGAAAAGACCAGCCGGTCTCCTTCAACCTCTAGACATACCGCCAGCACCCTGGCACACCCTATCAATGGATTTTATTACGGACTTGCCTCCTTGTTCGGGGTACAATACAATTCTGGTAATTGTGGATTTGTTTTCCAAAATGGCCTACTTCATTCCTTTGAAAGGTTTACCTTCAGCTTCTGTCCTAGCCAAAGAATTTCTCGAAAATATTTTTCGGCTACATGGATTCCCATCTATACTAATCTCTGACCGGGGAAGCCAATTCATTTCCCACTTCTGGCGCAAATGTTGTCAAATGGCACAAATCGACGTAAGATTATCGACCAGTCACCACCCTCAGACCGATGGTCAGACCGAGAGGACAAATCAGACCCTTGAGCAGTACTTACGGTGTATGTTACAGCAATCTGAAAGCAACTGGAAAGACATTCTTTGGATAGCCGAATACGCATATAATAATTCGGTACACTCTGGAACTGTCCATAGTCCTTTTTATACCTTGTTTGGACATCACCCTCGAACCTCAAACCTCGACTCACCTCAGAACCTCGGAGTGCCCGCAGTAGAACATCTGCATTCTACCATTACCCGAGCCTTCAAAGAGGCAACCACGCATTTACAACAAGCCAAGAGAAAATACAAGGAGAATGCTGACCTACATCGGAGTGAAGCACCTCCGTATCAGATTGGGGATCAAGTGTGGTTAGCTACCAGACATTTACCGCTCAAAGGGCCTCGTACTTTTAACCCAAAATATCTGGGACCTTATTCTATTACGGCAATAATTAACCCAGTAGCGGTTAAACTTGATTTACCAGCTAATATGCGAATTCACCCTGTTTTTCATGTGTCACTTCTGAAACCAGTGGTACCCGGAACCAGACTACTCAAACCTCCAGAACCTATTCAAATAGATGGGGAACCCGAATTCGAAGTGAAGAACATTTTAGATTAAAAAATGTTTAGGTCAAAGCTTTTCTACCTAATTGATTGGAAGGGGTACGGACCTCAGGAGAGGTCGTGGGAACCCAGTGACCATGTGCATGCACCTCGATTAGTCAGGAAATTCCACCGACTCTTCCCAAACAAACCAAAACCCCCGGAGGGAACAACCTTGGGAGGGGCCTTGGGGGGGGAGGAGTGCTGTCACGATGCCCGCTCCCGGGGAGCCGGCTCAGGCCCTGCGTCCCCAAAAGCGGACATCAAGTCCCCGGGGAAGGTCCCAGCAACCCCTTATAGGGGCCCTTTGGACAGCGTCCTGGCGCCTATGGCGCCAGGCTCATAGAAAACGTCAGTCCTGGCGCCATAGGCGCCAGGCTCATTATGAAAGTGTTTGGGTGCACTTACCTGATGCAGACCATGCTGCAGAACCCCGGCCTCCTTGAGGCCTGAAAGGAACTACTTTACCTGTGGGACTCATTTACCACCCAGGCGTGGTCGGGGAAGGATACATACCTGATTGGAGGAAGGACACATTCTAGGAACTTCTTCCAAGGCTATTTAAACCACACCCGATCAGCCACACGTGCTTCGCGTTGTTCTGCATCTATCAGCTGGACGCTCACCGTGTCTGCTCCTGCATCTTGACTTCTGCCACACCTGCCAGCATCCTGAATCATCTGCAAAGGAAGGGAACAAGAGAACAGAAGAAGGAAAAGGCCTCACCCGCTAAATCTGCATCCCAGAGACATTTCGCCGACAATCCTGAAAAGGAAGACATTTATTTTTAAAAGCACATCGCATCGATCGCTGCAGCGCCGCTTTCTACTCACCTTTACAGGCCGCCTCCATGTTCAGCAGCGACCATCCGGATTCGCAGTCGCGCCCCCGCGCCTAGGGAGAAAAAGACAAGAACAAAGGTGAGAGAAAGAAGGGAAAAGGGAAGCTAAAACTCCAGGTCAAGACTTACCTGTTGGGTCATTCCCTTTTCATTTCGGGTCCACGCCGCATCCAGGCATTTTCGGACCCCGGCCCCTAAGGGGAAAAAGACATCAGCGTTAAAGAGTAAATGAAAAGACATTACCAAAACACTCATTAAAGACTTACCTGATTTCCACAAGGATTTCACCGCTCACCTCGGGTCGGTGCCTGTTCCCCGGCATTCCATACCCCGGCCCCTATGGGGAAAAAGACATTAGCATTAGAACATTAATGCAGGGACACAAGGGGAACCACTTATAGAAAAACTTACCTGGAAGCCAAGCAAGTTTGGTTCTCACCCATCCGAAAATCCAGTGACTTAACTGGATACCAACGCGCCCCTGCATCAGAAGCACGATGGAGAGCTCGTCCTTCCAGACACTAAGGTGAGACGCTACGGGGAAGCACAGAAGGGTTTTGAGGAGGGTGAGAGGGGTAAGTGGGAGGCCGATTGCATTACCCCGCAGACAGTTAACCCCCTATTCTCACCTACAGAAGGATACTTCTGCGAGTCAGACAAGCCAGATCTGGGGCCCGGTCCAGTCCGTCTTCCGAACCCTGCGCATCACCTTAGACGAGGTCACAGCAGCGCGAACCAGGCCAGCGCCCCCGTGGGAGTCAGGTGAGCGTTACAACTTCTCTCCAAGACTTTTTCACAGAGTCTGACTTGATGATGGAAGGTTCTGCCTGAAGAGGATACCTGAAACATTTACTATGACATGTCAGATAAAGAGCAAAACATCAAAACAGAGCAATTCTCTTAGAAACAACAGCTTTGGGCAAAAACACTGATAAACTGGTGTGTGTCAGCACATTCATCCCTCATAGCAATGGCATCAAAACTATTACTCTCAAGAACTGGCACATTTGCAACTCAAGAATCCGGAGTTTCCCCTTCCTCTTTCTGCATTTCAAATGGAAGAATTCTTAGACAGCATTTAACATCTGCAGACAGACTCATGCAAAGGCAAGTTCAGAACCTTTGTTCCAATGTATGCCTGCCCCCTGTGACTGGCCATTGCCTTTGCGGCAACTCTACTGCTTGTTGATTTACCACGGTGAAAAAGTGCATCATGGTGAACGGCAAGGAATGGCATTTGAAGTTTCCTAGTACATGCAAAAGCTACAATGTGGTGTACATGGTGCAATGTCCATGTTCAAAAATATAGGTCGGTAAAACTTCGAGACAGGTGGGGACTCATATTTCCAAACATAGGTCAAGAATTCGGACCTGCACCACAGTAGCACCTTTAGTGGACCACTTTGTAGAGATGGCCCACACGGAAGACCCCAAAGACCCTCAACTCAGGTTGTCCTGCCTCGCTTGTCCGCCCTCATGGTCAGGATCCAAAAGTGATGGCCCTTCCCCAACCACCTGAACATAGGCTCCCGGGGGAGTAGATGGGTCATGTCATGCCGGTAGAACAATTGGAGATGTTTAACAGTCTAGCGGTTTCCAAGATGGCCGCCGGTCCATATCCATGCTGCCGAACTGCGGCATTGCGGGTTGCAAATCTCGCATTTCTGCCAGGCTAGACGCTGTTCGTTCTGGGAGTACTCTTGCTCCCTCCCTCCTACTCATTCTTTTATTCACCTCATTTTTTTCCTGATCTGTCCTACCCGATTTTTCCTCGTTCCATTCCCGGATCCATGGACACTTGCTCTCGCTCCCTTCTCTTCCTGTCTGCTGGTGCCCTGCTTTCCTTGGTATCCTTTTGTTACACCCATGCCAATGAAACTCCAGGGATAACCTGGAAATTGCTTACCATCTACAGTTGAGCAGAAGGGAGAGCGCATCTAAGGAGGAACTCTTTTTTTTTTGTTGTGCCGAATACGTTTTTTCACCCTCAAGGGCTGTCTCCTGGGAGCCCACACCGCTGAGGTTGTTCTCCAACCGGGTGGGTTGGCATCAGACGGAGACAGACCCTATCTAACAGTCCGAAAAACAAAGGAGAAGAAAAGGAAGGTTGGGAACATGTAAAGCCCCACAAGAATTACCAGGTGAGGATTCTGATCGTGAAGTGACCGATCCTGAGAGATTGTAATGCCCTACTTCAGACATGGCCAGCTTAGAGCAATACAAGGAGCTGGTTGCTACCATAAAAGGACTTACTTTAGAAGTACAGAACCTTAAGACTGAAAATGCAACCTTAAGACAACTAGCAGCTGCCAGAGAAGACCAAAGAGGCGACTTACCCCTGTTAGGGTTTCCTTTCTGGAAATATGATGAGGCTCCCCGCAAACACAAGGAGTTCCTTGATGCATGTGTAATCTAGTACACATTCCGCCCAAAGACTTATAAGTTCCGATCACAGCAAATCGGGTTTTTGACCTCGAACCTGGTCGGAAATGCCTAAGCATGGGCAACACCTCTGGTGACCTCCACAGATCCGGCCTTACAAGACAATGCTACATTTGTTCACCTTTTCAAGGAACGTTTTAAAGGACCTGAAGTGCTGATTTCCTCGTATGAAAAATTATGGACATCTGCCAGGGAACGACCGATGTACTGTCATTTGTGACTATCTTTCAGCGAATGGCCTCCGAAGCTGGCTGTCCAGAATCCGCACAGCGGCCTATTTTTAAAAGGGGACTGAATGACGATATAAAGGATGAGTTGGCTAGGGTAGCACGTCCTGCTACCTTCCAGGAACTGGTTTCTCTCTCTATTCAAATTGAATACCGAATGCTCCCATTTCCTTTGCAACTATCCTGATGTTCCCCCTTGCCAACAGGGAAACAAACCTCCCAGGCCTTGATGGGGACCAAGGACCGGGGGTCTATAGAAGTCCCTGTAACATTACCCAGAAGTGGTCAACAGAGAGCGATAATAGGGTGATGGTATTTCAAGTACTTTTGAACATTCCTCATACATTGCCCATTGATGTACAAGCCCTGCTGGATTGCAGGGCGGCCAGTAATTTTATGGTTGCATCGTTGGGAAAGAGCAATCCCAACGATGAAGAAGAGTCAACCTGTACAGGTCGAAGGGGTAGACGGTGCTCCGTTGGTTTGTGGTCCCATTTTCCAGGGTACCCGACCCATCCGGATGTCTATATTCCAGCACAAGGAGGTGATTTCTTTTGACCTCATATGAACAGCCCATTTCCCAGTAATGCTGGGCATACGCTGGTTGCGCCAGCACAATCCAACGATTAACTGGGCCAAAAATAACATACTGTTCCTATCTCGGTACTGTTCCAAAAATTGCGGTTCACCTCGTAATAAATGTTCCTAAGCAATGTCAATGGTGATGTGTATATTAACTCACTCAACTCACTACCAGACAACCTGGACCCCGAAACTCTAGTGAATGAGTATAACAAAATCATGGCCTCTGCACTGGACTCAATTGCACCACTCAAATTGAGACAAAGCAAAACTAAAGCCCACCTCAACTCCTGGTACACCCCTACCTGAAAACACTCTGCACCAAGAAAAGACAATCTGAGGTCGCATGGAAACTACAACCTTCTGAAGAAAATAAAATCACTCTGAGGGATATATCTACCCTCTACAAAAAGGAAATACTGTCGGCTAAACGAGAAACCTACAACACTAGAATAGCCCAGGCCAACTCTAGCATGAAGGAACTCTTTATCATCCTAAAGGAAATAGAATCTCCTATCCCAGTACCAGACAATTGTGTCAAAGACAAACTATGGTGCACCAATATTCAGCTAGCCTTAGCTAACAAAGTGTCAACTCTCCAATCTAAAATTGACAAGAAAAAAGCCTCACTCAGCCTGGATACGAATCCTAAAATGTCTACCACACCCCCTAAAAATAACACTGACACTCCTCGCTTCAAGTTCTCCAAAGTTTCTATTATTGAGACTGAAAAAATCATTCTGTCACTCAAACCTTCAAACTGTCAGGGGGACCAATGTCCAGCCCAATTGATAAAGGATGCAGCCAGAGACCTGGCCCCCTTTATCTCTAAACTCATTAATGCTTCATTCACAACAGGATCTACACCGACCAACTTAAAAGAATCTTGGGTTCTCCCACTGCTCAAAAAACAGACACTAGACCCAGCCATACCCACGAATAACCGTCCAATCACCACTGTGCCATTCCTCCTAAAAAGTATAGATAAAGTGGTGTACTCACAAATTCAGAAACACCTTGAAACCAACAACATGCTGGGAGAACGGCAGTCTAGCTTCCGTCCCCAGCACGGGACCGAAACAGCCCTTTTAGATCTAAAAGCACAAATTGACGAGCTAAGGGATCAAGGAAAACCAGCCTTACTCCTCCTTCTGGACTTATCAGCTGCATTTGACCTTGTTGACCACAAGGTCCTTTGTAGGCATTTGGACATGGCGGCGCACTTCTCTGAGGAAGCCACAGGCTGGATCCATTCCTTCCTCAATAATATGACCATGAGAGTCTTCTCCACCACCGCAGCAGCAGACTCCATCCCCATTACATGCGGCGTGCCCCAGGGTTCTTGCGTTTCTCCTACACTCTACAACATCTTCACGAAGCCCCTTTTCGATGATCTGGACCTTCTTGGTATCACCTACACTAACTATGCAGATGATACTCAGATTCTCCTACCACTTACTGGTGATTATGATAAGGATTTGGCCTTGATGAACAGGGTGTATCTCATCATCCAGGCATGGATGGCCACTCATGGACTATGCCTGAATGATGACAAAACTGAAATCATTATCCTTGGCACACCCGCTACCCTAAAAAAACTGGGCCCCAACTACTCCTCCTTTAACATAGATAATAACCAAATCACAACCGCTCACGCAGTAAAAACTCTGGGTTTCTACCTGGACTCTACCCTCTCTTTCAACAAGCAGGTGAACGGGATGGCTTCTGCCACCCCCTACACCTGCAAATTGATAAGAGCAGGCAAACCATTCCTGTCCAACAATAGCTGCATCACACTGGCGAGAGCGCTCGTGTTATCAAAGTTGGACTATTGCAACTCGCTCTATATTGGGGCCAACAAGGAAGTTATCAAAAGAATTCAAATTTTACAGAATAACGCGCTTAGAGCAGCATTAGGCATTCCCAGGAGAACCCACATCACCGAACTCAGAAGGGCCAACAACTGGCTTTCTACTCAGGAGAAAATCCAGCTAAAAGTGGCCTCACTTGTTTACAAATGCCCAAACAATGCTGCACCATGCTACCTCTCTGCGAGATTCACGAGAACTAAACCGACAAGACTCGCCAGATCCGTTAACTCTAACAACATATCAACACCCAGATTTAAATTGTCCAGAGTCGGTGGCTGTAGCTTCCAGGTTAAAGCAGCTCAACTTTGGAGCTCCCTACCACCCACCCTGCGGACAAACCAACCTTACTTCACCTTCCGACACAACCTTACAAGGTGGATTAAAGACGCAGACAAATAACTGACTACCATCTTGCCTGGACTTATCCTGCATCTCTCTCCACTTCTGCCTTTTGCACACCTACTACCTAGCAGTTACTGCCTGCTTAAGTAGAATTGTAAATACGTGCACCATCACTCCTGCCTGTTGTGTATATTGTGTATATTGTGTATTTATATTCTTGTGTACATTTCTTGTTTCTTTCTGCCATGTGTTTTTCCTGTAACTAAGCTGTAAGTTGTCTTATAAAAAGCGCCCGGTTACCCCTGTGTCTGGCACGCAATACAAGTAATAAAAACAAACAAACAAACAAACTAAATACCAAGAGTTCTAAGATGTGTTTGAGGATAGATCACCCAAGGAATTACCACCTCACAGAGCAGAAGTGTCATGCCCGCGCCGCTGGCACACGCATTGGCAACCATCATGGAGTACTTGGTACTCATTTAGCCTCCTAATACTCCTTGAACAACTCCTTTTCACGCCTTGGTCTTTTATTTCCATTTGCTCATCTTCGGTTCTTTCTTATTTTATTCAATTAACTACATTTACCATAATGCACCTGGCTTCAGTCCTCAATTCCTGGCTATTCTCATTCATCGTTATTGGGACCACAATCCCCAGAAGCCCTAGCGGCCAGTGCTGCTTCCACCTGCTCAGGACCAGAGAGGGAGGAGGCAGATTGTCATCAGGTGTGCTGCCCCAGGGGCTGTCAATTAGCCTGCCTCAGAACAGGGCAGGGCTGTGTATAAGCAGCTGCCTGCAGGAGCACAGTGTCTTGCATCTTGAGATCTCCCCGCTCCTGTTTGCCTTGACCTGCTACATTGTATGCTGTTCCTGTTGCTGCATTATCCTGTTTTGATCCAGTGCCCTTTCTGGGCTCCCTGCTCTGCAGCTGCCTCACTCCGGCTGCCTACAGTCCTTGTCCTCTGGGCTCCCTGCCTACAGCCTGCCTCACTCTGGCTGCCTACTGCCCTTGTCCTCTGGGCTCCCTACCTTGCAGCTTGCAACACTCTGCTGTCTCCAAGCCCTTGTCCTCTGGGCTCCCTACCTTGCAGCCTGCACCTCTTCGCTGCCTACAGCCCTTGTCCTCTGGGCTCCTTCCTTGCAGCCTGCTCCCTTCGCTGCCTACAACCCGTGTCCTCTGGGCTCCTCCCTTGCAGCCTGTCTCCCTCTGCTGCCTACAGCCCTTGTCCTCTGGGCTCCTTCCTTGCAGCCTGTCTCCCTCCGCTGCCTACAGCCCTTGTCCTCTGTGCTCCCTGCCTTGCGGCTTGCTACACTCCTCTGCCTTACAGCCTGTTTTACACTTAGCTACCTACGGCCCTGCTCCTCTGGGCTCCCTACCTCGCGGCCCTATTCTTTTTGGGGTCTCTGTCTGTCGCCTACTACTAATCTCTCTCTGTCCTGTTCTTCTGGTCTCCCTGCCTTGCAGCCTACTACAGTCCTCCGCAGTCCACTACAGTTTGCCTGCACCTAGTGCCACTCTTGACTGCAGACCTGCTTCCTACTTTGCAGCCCTTCTGTTTTCCTGACTGCTGCTTCCTTGAGTCCTCTGTACTCCACCTTAGGTTATCTACTTCAGTCTAACTGCCTTTCCTTCATTTCCTTCTGCTAGATTACTCATTGACTTCCTTTTCGCTGTTTATATCTGTTCTTGTCTGCTCATGTGTCTTATGTAATCCCTTTGTACAGAGCTTGCCTGTTGGTTTCCAGCAGGCACCCTCTGCCCCTTCCCTTGTCTAGTTTTCAGTGTTACAGACACCCTCTGCTGTTGTTCCCAGCCATGAGTAAACAGCGTGGGCCTCTGTTATAGCAATCTGTGCAGAAGGCTGGAGTTTCCTAAGGTTCGTGGAACACTCTTTCCCATTTCAACATACACCCCAAGAGGGAATCCAGTTTGTTTGTACCTTTGTATCTTTTGCCCCTTTTGGCTCACATCTACAGTTTCCTACTCTTCTTTCTTGTTTAACTCCCTGCTGTGTGTGCTTATCTGCTACCTTACTTCGGCACAGCCACCCAAAATCTACCTGGGTACCATGTGCCACTATTGACAGAGTGCCATTCCTGACAAGAAGACAGCACCATTGACCTGATGCCAGACGCCACTGTTCCCTTTGGAAGAATGTTCTCACTATCCCAAGGAGGATCTCAAGGAATACCCGAGGAGTAATCTTCAGAATGGGCTGATCAGGTAGTGTAAATCAGCAGACGGTGCATCCTCGTTTTTTATTCCAAAAAAGGACACAGAGGAATGAAGACCCTGCATCGACTACTGCAGTCTCAATGGCATAACCATACAGGACCGTTATCCATTGCCTCTGCTAAAGGATATATTGTAAGCCTTCCAGGGTGCCAAGATCTTCACTAAGTAGCATTTAAGGGGAGCATACCACCAGCTGCGCAAACAAAAGGGGGATGAGCGTAGGGCTGCCTTAAGAACACCTCTGGGATCTATGAATACCAGGTTATGCTTTTTGGCTTAGTGAACGCTGTGGCAGCCTTCCAGTGCTTCGTAGACAAGATCTTTGCAGACCTCCTTTTCCACACAGTAATTGTCTATCTGGATGACCTCTTGGCTTTTAACATCTAAAGATGAGCATGCACAACATGTCAGAGAGGTCTTAAATCGCCTAAGGTTACGCAAGCTCATAGCTAAACCGAAAAAATGCTTGTTCGATGCCTCCTCTGTCCCTTATTTGGGGTCGATTCTTTCCGGAGAAGGAGTGCAGATGGATCCCCACAAGATCCCCACAAGATCAAGGCCATCATGCAATGGCCAGTACTGTGATCAGTCAAAGACATCCAGCGGTTCATGGGTTTGGCCATCTTTTACAGGAAGTTCATTCAAAACTTCTCAGACATTGTATTACCCATTACGTCACTGCCCAAAAAGGACATTCCTTTTACTTGGAATACCGAGGCTGATACAGCCTTTTAAAGACTCAAGTCATCCTTTTGCACTACTCCTGTTTTGCTACAATCAGAACAAACAGCTCCTTTTTCGTGGAGACGGATTCCTCTGGGGGTGCTATTGGAGCCGCCTTTTTACAAAAAGCACCTCACAAGGAAGAGCAACCCATGGCACATTATTCCTGCACTCTTGCGTCAAACGAAGGGAACTGCTCAGTGTTGGAGAAATAACTCCTGGCTATTTTCAAGGCTTGCCTAGAATGGTGACACCTCCACCATGGTGCCTTGCATCCGTTCAAGGTACGTACGGACCACCGCAACCTTCGTGTCCTCCAATAAATGGAGTGTCATAACTCTCGTCATGCCAGATGTGCATACTATTTCTCACTGTTTGACTTTATCATCACCTACATACTCGCAAAGAGAACATCCTAGCAGACAGCCTTTCCAGAAGGTTGGGGAAGGCACAGGGAAATACCAGCGACAGGAGTAACTCCTCTCAGGAAAGAGGTTTGTACATTAAGTCAACACCTTTCTGCACAATGTAAGGAATGCATCAAGACGTCTAAAGGGTAGTCTGCCTTTGGACTCCCAAACAACAGTCAAGGAACAAGCCGTTCTCCTGTTTCAAGGGAGAAGATTATACGTGCCTGCCCCTGACCTTCAGTCCATGGTGATGTCTTTGTGTCACGATAGCAAGTTGCCTGGCCATAAAGGGATTGCAGCCACGTTAGATCTCATATCTCAAACCTTCTGGTGGCCCTACATAAAGAAGGATGTGAGAGAATACGTGGCTTCCTGTCCTCACGATGCTCAGAGCAATTATGTCACTGCCAAACCATTGGGTATGTTAGAGCAGGATTCACCCCCCCCCCCGACCCACCAGGGCCATGACAACATGTATCTACTGACTTTATTGTCGAGCTTCCACCATCCAAAGGATTTACTACCATCATGGTCACGCTACATTTTTTCAGTAAGATAGGCCACTTTACACTCCTTTCGGGACTTCCAACAGCCACTCAGATGGCCCCTGTCTTTCTCCTACGACATCTTTAGACTGCATGAGCTGCCAAACACAGTAGTCTCTGACAGAGGCACACAATACACGTCGTCCTTTTGGTCAATTCTGTGTAACCTTCTTGGCATCCATCGAGCCTTGTCCTAAGGCTATCACCCGCAAAGCAATGGCCAAACAGAGAGACTTTACTACCACCTTGAACAATACATCAGATGCTTCAAAAACAAGGAACAAGATGACTGGTATGACCTGTTGCCAGTAGAAGAGTTCACCTAAAACAGCACCTTTCGTATCGCCATAGGCTTAGTTCTATTTTTGCATGTAGATACCATCCCAAACACCTCCCGAGTACAGCCTTTTTACTCTCCAAGGTACCGTCAGTGGATATCCTGCTCCAGAGTCTGAGACAGGTGCATAAGGAAGCATACCAAACTGAACTGGCGGTCCACCCAGCCTTTTAAGACGAGGTAGCAATACCTGTGAAATGAATAGGGATATATGATATGATAGGTTATTTATAACACACTTAATACCCAGAGGTTTCTAAGTGCGCACCCGGGGATTGAACCTGTACTGGGGAGACCCCTGGCCAGCCCATAGATTCGGGGTTTGCTCCACAGTACTTTAAGACGAGATAGCTGCACCTTTGAGATGGATGGGGGTGCAAGTATATTACTCCGACACCAATCAATAAGGACAACTCAATGGTTTGGCAAAGGGGAGTCCGTTTAATGACAAGTACAAAAAACGGGGAAACATGGAAATCAACAGTGATGTGATAGTCTGTCTCGCTTCAACTCCCGCGAACTTCATACAAACAGTAACATTTATACTCAAAAATCGTCATCATCGACGTGCAACACTTAAAAGTTAACATGCAGTTCTATTGGTTAGGAAAAGGTAACTTTAGTATAGGTACTATATCTGTATATGGTAACGGAGTGAGAGGATTGGATAAACACTATCAGTTGGGCTTCTAAACCCTTCCTTGTAACATTATTATTGTGGACGTCATTAAGAGTACGACATGCCATTAGTTCTGCTATCTATAGGACCCTAGATTATTTGGTCCATTGTGATTGGGTTAGCTTCAACCCCATGCATACATCTCCACTTTACTTAGCAGCACGCAGAATTGTCAGCCAAGTGCAGGGTGCCCCACGATTCACCTGGCCTTCCCTCAATCTATCATTACTTTGGTGGCTATGTGTCAATTAGTTGGCTGTGGTCGGCCTCGAAACTGTCTTCTTGTCAGGAAAAGTTATGATATCTCTGTCTGGGTGGCTGCCAAGCATAGGTGTGAACCCGTGCTTCTTCTTGCTCGGATGGTCACGTGCTGCTCACACTGTAAATCTGCCTAGTTTCCTTCAGTTTGTGCATTTAATTCTTATCCGGCTTGCCACCTGCCTATGCCTCCTTATCTCGACCTTCCTGAGGTAGGCAATTCTGTTCTTAAGCTTCGATTTCGCAAAGATACTGTTCGCTCCTTCTATTGGTCTGACCTTGGCTGTTCTTGGCTCACGTTGCCTCTGCTGAGTTTCGATTCAGCCATCTCTTCTCATTTTAGCTGGAATACAAATCCTGTCCTGTTTGGCTAACGCCTGTCCTATATGTACAGGCGTTAGCTGGTTGAATGACTTCATCCTGCTTTATAGTCTAAGCTTCTTTACATTTCAACATCGTCTCTTCTTCTAGGTTCATGATATCCTTATTCATGACATTTCATCTCCTGTGTCATCTTTGGGTCATCTTATCTTCTGTCTGCAAATCTCTCTGGGCCTTCGTGACGTCACCATTCATCTTCAATTAAGGCCGTTGTGGTTTCTTCCAATACGGTATTTAGGCTATCTTCATTTCGTCTTACTTGCTGGTAGGGTTTTTTCAATGGATACCTTACTGTCCATGGTTTGCTAGGTATCGGTATTTCGACAGGTGTTCTCCTTATAGGCACTGGGCATAGCCCTACTGCGGCTCTCTGCTGGTGTATTAGCTAATCATACATCACATATTTTGGTGCAAATGTTCCTGGTACTTCAAAGTGGGTGATGGGAGTGCAGGCTTTATTTGGGACCTCCTATACACTCCCCCCTCTGGTCGATTCATTGACCACTTCCGCTTCCTCTTTTGGATTCATCTTACTTGGTTCTTCTGTATTCATCTTCACTTCATCTTCTGGGTTCATTCCTTCTTCATCTTCTGGGTTTGTACATGATGGTTTGAAGAAGTGTCTCTTTGGAGTCCATATTTTTACCACTCCTTTCAGGCTTCCTGCTGTTCTTACATGTTCGTCTTTATTCTATGTCATTAATTGGCATTGTCCATTTGGGCTGCAGTAAATCCATTTTCCTTCATAATTTCTGCATTGTCTAAGATAAAGAAACTTTGTACCTTCTGGCGCATGCTCGCTGGCCTTCACAAAGTCTCTTATGTCATCATCAGTTAGATCTCCAGGCCTCCATCGTGGCTTGACATCAATCATGATATTCATCCCTATGGCTTTCTTTGCAGTTTTTTCCTTGGACATTTAATCCCTGGTTCATCTGATTCTTGCTCCTTTAGCTCCAGGCGTCTCGTATCTAATCACATGATTCCTAGTATGAGCTCTGTTTCTTGTTTTAATGTCTTGGACATAATTATCTTCATCGGGATAGGCCGTTTCAGTTGCCCATATAAATGAGGTATCCCTTCCCATGAACTGACCTCTGGTCTTGCACATTGCTATGTGTGGGAGACAGTGTGCTGTTGGGACACCAATTTCTACAGCTACGAAGATCTTAGACTTCCCCATGCTGTACGGTAGGAGTGCACAAACAAAGCATTTTCCTTCTGAACTTCGTCTTCCAACGTCTTTCATGTGCTGGTACCAAATGTTTCCCAGATGTGCTGTGCTGTCCAGGTAGTCGTTTAGTTCATTGTCATCTTCATGCATGCTTCTCTTGATTCTTAAGGTTTTCCTGTAGTTCGCTATAACTACATCTCTGAATGCCTCTGTATGGCTTTTTCTTGCTGGAGGATCCTCAGGTATCCTTGAGCATGGTGCAGGTCTCTTCATCTGTGCCATTTGAGTGGACAGGAGTCTGGCAGCTCTTTCCTGGTCCTCATGCATCTTTTCTCTGCTACGTGCAAATGCCCATGCCAACCAGCCTGACACTGGTCCGGCATATGGCTGTATTGTAGACCTGGTACTTGTCCCTTGTGTTAGAACATGTGTGCTTGGCAATACAGTCTCTGCAGTTTCGTTCTTCATTTCCTCTTGTAGTTTCCTCGCTCTGGCTATGTATGGGAATAATGAGTCTACTATCCGTTTTGTCCGTGCAGAGAGTTTCTCGGAGGCGGCTCCTGCTTTCTTAAGGGTTTCTGATATGACTGCGTCTGTTGGTCTTTCTCTTAATTCTTCTTGTTTTCTCACACTATCTTCTGTGAAGGTTTTTATGGCAGGCAGTCTCATCTTCTCTGCTGCTTTTGTTTGTGGTTCTGCGGTCATTAATACTAGGCCTGTTTTGTGTGTATTCAGTGTGTGTGTGTGCGTGTAGTTGTCAGTGTTTTTTCTTCATTCATTCATTTCATGCCAACCCTGTCTCCGGCTTTCCTGCTCATTCGTTACCATAAGAGTGTGTATATCACTATTAATACCACTACATGCCGGAGCAGGAGCTCCCGAGTATCAACGTGTGGGCTGCAGGAGCAAGACCCCGCACTCGAGAAGCGCTGTGCTACGGAGGTAAGGCTAAGGCATATTAAGCATTGTGCCTGAAGGCCCTCAAATCTGTGCCAAACCGCTGCTTAAAACAGAGCACACCCGCCGAAATACTATATTTTACCACGATCCCTGATTGCATGCACTCTGATATATAGTTACCAATCTCATGTGCAATGCTACACAAGGAAACCCTTCCAAAGATGGCCGCCACCGCATTGTCTTCCTGCCTTGCCTGATCCCTGCATTTGTCTGTGCCTGTCCCTACCAAGCTCTGATTGGCTGGCAAGTTTGTTTTTGCTCCTGACCAATAGACGGCAGGCTATCAGCCGGCCTACGAAGTAAGGCCTTAGAAAGAAGGCCTACTGCTGACCAAGCTGACCTGCGCTTTCACTATCCACCACCCTTTCTACATGCCGGAGCAGGAGCAGGAGCTCCAGAACATCGTTGTGTGGGCTGCAGGAGCAGGACCCCCCCCACTCGAGAAGCGCTGTGCTACGGAGGTAAGGCCAAGGTATATTAAGCATTGTGCCTGAAGCCCCTCAAATCTGTGCCAAACCACTGCATAATTCAGAGCGCTCCCGCCGGAATACTATATTTTACCTCGATTCCTTGATTGCATGCACTCTGAGATATAGTTACCAATGTCATGTGCAATGCTTCACAAGGAAACCCTTCCAAAGATGGCCGCCGCCGCCGCATTGTCTTCCTGCTTTGCCTGATCCCGGCATTTGCCTGTGCCTGTCCCTACCAAGCTCTGATTGGCTGGCAAGTTCGTTTTTGCTCCTGACCAATAGCTGGCAGGCTATCAGCCGGCCTACAAAGTAAGGCCTTAGAAAGAAGACCTACTGCTGACCAAGCTGACCTGCGCTACCGGCGCAAGGCGAGGACTCTACACCCTTTTTCCCTGGCGTCCCTATCTGAACTCTTGAAATTCGCCGCAAGGATCTTCATACCGTGGGTGAGTCCCATCTCGCAAATTAATCCCCAACTCCCTTAAATGACTATACCACCCTAGGTGTACCACCTTTACACACTCAGCATCACCAATGATTACGACTGTGACTCTGCTGTCTACCTATCTGCTGTCTAACCTTGCTACTGCACTCTACTCTCTCAGTATGCCCATATGTGCCTGCATGCATGCTTAACTCACGGGATTCGCCCTACATAATGTATCTCTGTTAGCTAACTGAGCTCCATCTCTATACTTTGTATAGTGCCACATGTACCCAATGTACTCACCTAGCATGTGGAAGCACACCGTTTACTGTTTTTTTTCTCACCGCTTAATTTAAGCTGAACGCAGATTCCCACCACTGCTCTTATCTTAATACATGCTAACCTATATTTGCTGTACTGCTAATTATCGCCTGCCTCTATTAGGCTGATGTCTAACCTTGATTGTTCAATATAATACTTCTACTGGCTCGAACTTTTTGCATTGCATAGTAAGTCGTATTACCTGCCTAAACCTGTTCTGCCGCTGTGACTGGCCTTATGTAAAATCAGCCATATGTCTAGCCACTGCATGGTTATATTTGCCTAACGCCTGAGCACTCAGCCTTCCTATTCTTAATCAAGGACCTTTTTACTAGCATTAGAAAGTTGCACAATGCAAGTAAAGTCAATTTCGCCTCACTGCTCTTGGAAACAGTAGTTTCACCAAGAGAAGCTATTTAAACCTTTGGGAAATGTAAGACTTCCCTGTGGCACTGCACTGAAGGTGCTGTGTCACAATGTAAAGACGATGCCTATGGAGTTTGTCAGACTCCAAAGTCAAAAGAAAAACCGAGAAAAAATCAAGTTATGAGGAGCAAAAAGTCCTAAAGTCCAACCAAAAGTGCTGGGGGTCTCTAAGGTAGAAGGGGAATTAACACATTTATGAGAATTCTCCCTCACAATTCTATAACCCTTTTCTTTGACGCTCATCTCATCACTGCTCTAAATGCAGCAGTGATATGTTGGTGTCCACAGTGACCTGGCTATTTGGGTCACCTGAGGTACGGAAGGGTCTGTGCCATTCCCCAATGGGTATTTGCTGATTTAGAGAACCTAAGTGTATTTTGGATTGTATTTGTGTTACTTGTATATTGCCCTTCTGAAGAAGGCTTATTCAAACTGACTGTTAAATACATTAATGGTTTAATCAAGAAACCTTGAGTGGAAGTGTTTATTTGGTTCTCCAGCATGGGGTCTGGCATGGATTCACATGCTCATGAATATTCCCTGTCGTCAGGCTGGGAATCCTCGGTAAAGAAAAAACCAGTATCAGTTTCGTTTCTGATCTGTCTTTCGTAGTAGTAACCAATCACTGATCTCTGCGTCATACTGACCACAGCCAATGACTGCCCTCTACCTAAGCCCCGCCTCTGGCATCCATCTTCAGATTTTTACCGCACGTTCATGTGTTGGGATCCTCGTGCTATTGCTCTCGAGCGTTAGTGCTATTCTTTTCACATTTTTTCTCAAAAACTTCATTTTTTCGGTCTAAAAGAGCCTCAAGCTCCACCGACTCTCCATCCGATCAACGGGGACCCGTGTCGGATTCGTCTGCGCCCCTCAAGGGTGAAGATTTCGTCGAGCTACGCTTTTGGAGGACTCCAGAAGTTTCTCAGGCCCAGCCCGGACATGGCCCAGGAGAAGGGAAGATCGACGCCCGGAAAGCTGTTCAGGGTCTGCCCTGGATGCCAGCTGCAGAACGTCTTTAAGGAGGACGAACACTCCTTTTGTCTTTACTGCTTACATGAGGACAAGACGCACGTGGAGAAGGACTGTGCGTTTTGCGGCAACATGTCGGAGCGGACCATGAAGGACCGCCATCAACGTCTCGCCAACTGGCTGGAAGGGAAGAGCCCGTCCGGCGAGAAGAAGAGGAAGAAATCCGAGCGGTCTTCTAAGACCTTTGAGGACGCCCCGGCGACGGGGGTCCAACACAAGGCCAAGCACCGCGAGTCCGCTGGCACCGGGAGCGCCAAACTGTCGGGCTCTACGGGCGCCAGGCAGGGCGCACCCTCCCCGGCACCATCAACCGCGAGCCAACGCTCTGTGTCGGGTAAGAGGAAGGCCGAGCACCCGGCGAAGCTCCTGGAGAGGCCCCGGTCGAGCTCGAAGGCCCCATCGGAGGGGGAGCGAGGCAGTGTCCCCCCCCCCTCAAGGATAAGGCGGTGAGCCCACTTAAGGTGGTGAAGGCCTTAATCCATCCGGCCAAGGCCTCTATCGAGACTGTTGCGGCGGCCCTGGCTCAGCCTGTGGAGGCTACACCAGTGGTGGCGACCTCGGGGCTCAGAGTCTCCCTGCCACCCCGGAGGGAGTCCTCTTTTACGCCCATCGATAGGACCCCCGTGAAATCTCCGGCGGAGAAGAAAAAGGGGGGGCAGGGTGTCGTCGTAGATTCGGCTTCAACCTCGGAGGAAGAGCTGATCGAGGTCTTAAGCCACGGCCTCGGCGTGGAAGAAGACCGGCCCGTCGGGATGGATCCCGACGCAGGCGACGACATCGTCGAGGGTACCGACGGGGCCCCTGATCGCCCGTTGGATTCCCCTCTGCCAGCGCCGCAAGACAACTCGGCGGTCATTTTGTTGGCTATACAGTCCTTATGCTCGGAGATAAGGACGAGACTACCGTTGCCGACGGAGGAACCTCTGCCGTCGGGGGACCCAGAACCGGGACCTTCTGGCGTTCCCCCGCCCAAGAAGAGAAGGATTCATCCTCCACCTCCTTTTCAGCCGTCGCGCCCCATACAGCCCTCCTCCCCGTCCACCCGAGGGGATGATACGGGGACTGACACGGCGGCGACTGGTACGGACGACGAGGTCTACGACGAGGATCTACCGTCGTCACCTCCCACCAGGGCTTCTCCGCCCGACGAGATTGGGTCGTTCCACTCCATGATCGCCAGGGCGTCCGAGCTTTTCCAACTCTGCCCCGAGGAGAAGAAAAAGGAAGGATTCCTTTATCAGCGGCGCGAGGCCAAGAGGAAGACTGTCCTCGCGGTGCCTCTACTGGACGACATCTGGGATGAGGGCCTTGCCCTCCTCAAGAACCCTTCCACGACGCCAGCTAGAAGAGACCGGTACGAGAAGTACCGGGTCCCGGACGCGGCCCCCCCTGTGCCTCCGGGCGCAGCCTACCCCGGACTCCGTCGTCTCCGCGGCGGCCAGGAAGAAAGCGGGGGGTGGGGGGAGTGCGGCCTCCACATCGACTTCCCCGCCAGACGGCGAGGGAAAGAAATTGGACACTATGGGACGCAGGGTCATCTCGTCGGCAGCGACGACGATTAAGGCGGCCAACGCCTTGGCTATCGTGGCCCGCTACGACAGGGAGCTATGGTACAAACTGGCTCCCCTGCTGGACTTCCTACCGGACGACAAGAGGGCGGAGGCCCTGGAGATCCTACAGGAAGGTGAGGTGGCGTTGGACCACGCCATCACTATTGCGACGGACATCGCCGACACTGGTTTCCGCCAGTTGGGCAACGGCGTGTGCCTTAGGCGGCGTGGATGGCTCAAGGCTACGGACTTCCGTCAAGACGTGCAGACCAGAGTCCTGGACATGCCGTTCGATGGGAACAACCTGTTTAGGAAAACAGTGGACGATTCCCTTCAGGCCATTAAAGCGGACACGGAGACGGCACGAGCCCTTGGGGTTCTACAACGACGGCCGCCCTTTCGGAGCAGCGGAGGCAAGGGCGCCTCCAAAGGTCCCGGTGGCGGTTTCTCCACCTACCGTCAAGCGGCACGCTTGTCTCAGGAGGCCTACAGGGGACGAGGCAAGTCCGGCGGACCCCGCCGTCGTCGCCAAGGAGGTCAAGGCGGCAAAGCCTCGTCGAAACAGGATTGAACCGGCCGTGGGGTCGGGCCCCCACCGAAGCACCCCGGTGGGAGGCTGGCTCGCGAGCTTCGTCGGCGTGTGGGAGTCCCATCTCCACCGACCGTTGGGTGCTGACCGCCTTAGCCCGGGGCCACGCGCTCGAGTTTCAAAGAAGGTGCCCGCGCGTACCCCCGTGGCCAGGAAAGAGCTTCACGTCCCTCAGCTTCTCCTGGAGGTAAAGGCGATGCTCAGGAAGGGCGCCAACGAACTCGTCCCAAAGAGGCTTCGGGGCTCCGGAGTTTACTCGAGGTACTTCCTCGTGAAGAAGAAGACGGGAGGATGGCGCCCCATCCTAGACCTGCGACGTCTGAACAAGTTCATCAAGGCGCAGAAGTTCCGGACGGTCACCCTCCAGCACGTCCTGGGTCAGCTGGAGGAAGGAGACTTCCTGTCGTCGTTGGATTTGGAGGATGCCTACTTCCATATTCCCATCCTAAAGGGGCACCGAAAGTTCCTCAGGTTTGTGGTCCAAGGGCGTCACTACCAGTTCAAAGCCCTCCCCTTCGGATTGCGGTCGGCACCCAGGGTATTCACCAAGTGCCTTGCACCGGTTGCGGCGCGGTTGCGGCGCAGCTGCGCCGCGAGGGGGTCCACGTCTACCCATACCTGGTTTAATGCGGGGAAGAACATGGACCGCGGAGGAGCTTAGGGAACGGCTGAGTGTGGCTATTGGCTGAATCTGCCGAGCGATGGTGTATAGCGAGCGGCTGAGTATGGCAAGCAGCTGAGTATGTCGGGCGACCGAGTGTGGTAAGCGGCTGAGTATGGCGAGAGAACGGGTATGCGTCGAACGAACAAGAATAAGAGCAAGAAAACGACTGTACTCAAAACAGATAAGTTCATTGTACGGAGAGTGAATGGAGCTGATGAATGCAGAACTGACGAGTGAATGGCAGATGAGCCTCTGAAGTGAATGAGTGCGTAACAGATGAGCCTGGGGAGCGGGTGAACGCACGAAACAAATGTATGAATGGACCAGAGCGCATGATTATGCTAGATAGAGGAGTATGCTATACGATGAATTCGCTGAGCCGATGAATAGTGCATAAGAGCAGATGAGAAACAAAAGACATCGCACGGACCGGACCCCTCTGAATTGCGTGATGTGCAGACTTTGATGTGGAACGCAAGGAACCGTTGTAAGAGCATACTTCATTTCACACCCCACGCTTACTCTCTCCTTACACCACCACTCAAGTAGAACACAGAGATACTATGACACCATTCGGTATAACTGTTCTCATATCAACATCCGCCGCTCACTTTCCATCACTCTAAGTAAACATTGCTGGTTTCTCACCCCCAGCCAGGCGTTCTCGTCAGGCCTAACGCTGCCTCACCCGGACTGGATAACTCCTGCCAGACCGAACACATACCCCTGATTCCTCAACCACCACACCTATCGCTAGGAAGCAGCTACCACAGAAATTCCGCACCAGCTGCACACATACCTGGTGCGCACACGCACCTTTGACTCTCTCTAATTGCTCCACTGACCTGAACCTCGGTTCCCAAGGGCGTTCAACCTACCAGCGCCTTCAGACCATACCAATGGTATATAAGGCGCTATATAAATGCAAAATAACAATAACAATAACAATTATTAGCAATATGTACCTACCAGCCATTTACACAATCGTACCGAGGATAATTCTCCACCTACTCCAATTTGCCAGCCTTACTGGCCTCCTTCGCACCTCAATCATAATGTCTCTCAAAGGATTACCCAATACTTTGACACCTCTGCATAACATAGTGCTAAACCAGTCCATCACTACCATCCCCTGCCACCCCATATTAGAAATCTCAGACTACGCACCAGACTCCCTAACATATACGAACCACTCACCCGGTCCCTGAGAGAACCTAATTCCAGACCTAGCAAACTACCCACGCCTACCATGAGACACACTAAGACTACTGACCACGCTTGCAGGAACAACCTGCACACAACTCCCCCCAATCATTCCCAAATACAACCTCCCACTACCACAGCCCCTAAAGCCGCCACAACTCAAATCAGAGGTGCCCTTATCAATGCCCGATCTGTGGTAGCCCATGCCACTGAGATAGCAGAAGTCATCCACTCGAAAAACAGGACTTCCTGTCCATTACGGAATCCTGGCTCCACAGAGCCGCAGGCCCCGCCCTCACATTAGCTGTCCCAGATGACTTTACCATCCTCCGAGCGGATAGAACTGAGTCACGTGGCTGTGGCCTTGCCATCATTGCCAAAACCCATCTTCTCCTAAGACTCATTCCATCTGAGAAACAAAACTCCTGTGAATCTCTTACAGCTAAAATGCCCATCGCGAATGACCAAACCCTCACCATCCATCTACTCTATAGACCTCCGGGCCCCCTAGGATCCTTCGAAGAAGAACTCACAACTATCCTTACCAACAATCTAAAAAACACTACCCAAAGTATCCTCTGCGGTGACCTTAACATGGGGTTCAAAGACCCTAAAGATCAACATGCCACAATCATAGCTGACGCCTTGGCTGAACTAGGGTTCAACCAAACAAATCACCCTCCCAACACAAAATAAAGGCAGGAGCCTCGACTGGGTGGCAGACCACAACTGCCCTGTTACCATCACTGACAATTCACCTCAAACTTGGTCAGACCATCACCTCATCACCTTCGTCATAGATGCCCATACACCCACCTCCCACAACAACCCATAAGCCCCCGCCATACCTACCAGAAATAAAAAATACATCACAGCTGAAAAGCTAGTACCACTCATCCTCCCTACCCTCAACTCTCTTGCTGACCCTAGGTACCCTGGTGACCCCATTACCCTAGTCAACGAATATAACAAAATAATGACCTCAGCACTTGACACTATTGCACCCCTGAAACTTAGGAAAAGTAAACCTAAAAAACACCTGAACACTTGGTTCACGCCACACCTTAAATTCCTCAGTCCAACAAAAAAATACTCACTAAAATATCCTCCATTTATAAGAAAGAAATAAGTCAGGCCAAACAAGACTCATACAACCAGAAAATAGCCAATTCAAACAACAACATAAAAGAACTATTCACCATTCTTAAAGAATTGGAAACAACTATCCCTATCCCTGACACCAGTGTCAAGGACAAACCTTGGTGCACCAGTGTACAACATGCACTCTCTAACAAGGTGCCACCCTACAAGAAAAGATTGCTAACAAAAAAGAAAACATACCCACCATTACCAACTCCACTGTCATACCTAAGGCCACTCCTAAACCTCCCCATCGCTTCACCTTCTCTAAAGTTACCACACTCGAGGTTATAAAATGTATTCTCACCCTGAAACCATCCAACTGCCAGGGAGATCCCTGTCCCCCACAAATTATAAAAGACGCAGCCAGAGAACTTTCACCCTTCATTACCAAACTCATTAACTACTCCTTCTCTAAAAGCCTCATTCCCAACAACCTCAAAGAGTCCTGGGTTCTTCCATTACTGAAAAAACAAAGCCTAGACCCCTCCGTACCGACTAATTACAGACCCATCACCACCGTCCCATTCATTCTCAAAATTTTAGACAAGGTAGCCTACCTTCAAATACAGCAATACCTGGAACAAAACCACCTCCTGGGAGTCCGTCAGTCTGGCTTCAGACCCCAAAATGGAACCGAGACAGCCTTGATTGATCTGAAGGCACAAACTGATACCCTCAGAGACAATAGCCAGACAGCCCTACGCCTCCTTCTGGACTTATCAGCGGTGTTTGATTTAGTCCATCATACCATTCTCTGTACTCACCTTAACACTGCAGCCCACTTCTCTCAGGAGGCTATAGGCTGGATTCAATCATTCCTCAGTAACAGGACTATGTGTGTGTTTTCAACATCCACAGCGGCAGACCCCATCTCAATCACCAGCGGTGTGCCCCAGGGATCTTGTGTCTCACCCACCCTTTACAATATTTTCACGAAGCCCCTTTTCGATGATCTCGATGATTTGGGTGTCACCTACACTAATTATTCAGACGACACCCAGATCCTCATACCTCTGACGGGAGATTATGATAAGGATTGCCTCATCATTCAGGCATGGATGGCCTCACATGGCCTATGCCTGAATGATGACAAGACTGAGCTCATCATCCTAGGCACACCCCCCAACATCAACAAATTAGGGCACAACTACTCAAGTTTCACCATCAACGGAAACGCTATCAAAGTTGTCAAGGAAGTAAAAACGCTAGGTGTTTACCTAGATGCCACCTTGTCCTTTAAAAAACAGGTTAGCTCCATGGCCTCCTCCACAGCCTACACGTGTAAACTCATCAGAGGAGCCAAACCTTTGCTCTCCCCTCACAGTTGCATGACCCTGGCCAGAGCCCTTATTCTATCAAAATTAGATTACTGCAACGCCCTCTACATAGGAACCAATAAATACATCACAAATAAAATCCAAATCCTTCAAAACAATGCTCTCAGAGCGGCATTGAGCATCGGCAAAAAATAGCACATCTCAGACATTAGAAGAGCTCACAATTGGCTCTCGACCAAAGACAAAATTGCCCTGAAAATAGCATCACTTAATCACAAATGCCTTAATAACGCTGCTCCACATTACCTCACCGACAGATTCACCAGATACTCCTCCAACCACCCCACCAGAACATCCAACTCCAATACCCTCATTGTGCCTAGATACAAACGCTCCAAAACTGGAGGCACCAGCTTTCAGGTTAAAGCAGCACAACATTGGAACTCCCTCCCTCCAGCCCTAAGAGTTACCCAAACTTATCCACACTTCAGGCGCAACTGCATCCGGTGGATCAAAGAAAATTACCTCTAACTCACTCATTAAACTGCACTGATCCCCACATGCAACTCACCCATCTGATTACACCCCACTACCGATGACACTCGACACAACCACCTCATGAGTATATATGTATATATTACCTGCATCAGCCAGAAATATAATTTGTTTTATTTGTAGATATCATTTGTATCCTGTATATAGTTGTCCTTCTATTTTGTACGTTCTTTTGTATATTACTGTACAGCAATGTAACCAAGCGGAAAATATCCTTATTGCCCTTCTGCGCCCTGGTACATCCGGGTCCGGCATGCAATACAAATATTAAAACAAACAAACAAACATTAATCACATTAATTTCAAGTTCATTTACTCTACCATCAGATTTTCTAGGGACTGGAATGACTTTATAAGGTCTGGGTGCTTTTGTGGGTTTCATGCGTGTATCATCAGGTGGGTGCACTGAAATTGGAATGCTTCGTGCACCGATAAAGAATGCAGTTCTGATTGTTAATGATAGGAAAATAATAAGAACATTATGCCCTTATAGGTCAGCCGCCAGCATTTTCTTCCAGAGAAGCGGGAGTGCCTCTCTGCTTGTGGGAGGACCAGGTTGCTGCTCTGGACCCCCATCTCAATCATTTGCCAAATGTCAATGTTATTGTTCCCTCACCCAATATCGTCTTTCAGATTTTATCGTTATGAATGTCCGGTGCTTCACAAGTGTCCCCCTTCTTGTGAATGACAAATTGTCTCTTATTTCAGGATGCAGTTCCTTTGCTAGACTATGGGAAGAAAAATCTAATAAAATCACGCTTCAGTGGATTCCTTTACTGTGACTATTCAAAGTAAGTAAGCTCCCAGTGCACTCCTCGAATCTGCTTCATTCCCGAGGACATATTGGACACTGATCAGTATGAAGAAATAGGGAAAGAATGACAACAAATATAACAAATGAAGTTCTTGACTCTGCTCCCTCGATCTGTCCCTCGGCGGAAGGCTTTCTTAGAATCTCCTCAGATAGTCTCTCTGATAGTTGGAAAGTTCCACTTGGAGAATGATTCCATGCAGGAGCATTCCCATTTGTGCGACATTAGCTGGATCTCTGATGAACGTGAGGACGTTGACATCAATAGGTCTCCCCACTAGCTCTGGAAAGTCAATGACTAGGCAAAAGAGGACATTGTGTGCCAATCTGCTGTCTTCTGGTGACAGGGACATCTGTCCTGTCTTGCTGGTTTCAGGATTATATGTTTTTTCCTTGATGTAAACAATGTCTGCACTGTCTGGTCGCGTGGAGTGTGACTAGAATGAAAATCTTATTTAAAAGATGGCTTAAATGTTCAGTGTTTGCTGGGTCTCGAAATAACGTATGCGTGTCTGTCGTTCTTCCAATAAGAGTTGGACTGTCTTCGATTATGCGAATGAACAGTGTGCTGACAAGCTCATTTATTTCTGCCTTAGTTGGGGACATTTAATTTCTTCTCACTGTACTCGGGGAGTAGGATAAGTTGTTCGGCGATGACAGTGAGGAGTTGTTTTATTGTCTTTTCGTTTTCAGGATCTTGTAAAAAGTCTGCGACACTGGTGAGCCTCCCTTCCAGTGATGGGTATGACCTCAGTACTAAGTTGAAATAGGTGACTAGGTCCTTTATGATGTCTCTACTGTTGGACACCATAAGTGATTCCTAATAGGATTCCGGTGTGGAACGAGTCGGGATACTGTGTTTGCTTCTGATGTAAGTGTCCTCGGTCAAGATTTGGCATAGTCTTTTTCTCATTAAGGCTTAAGTGTGCCTCAGTCCAAAGTTCAAATCAACTGATTATGTTGTGGCTTATACGCGCAATTTTCTTCTTCACCCTGCAACTAGGATGCACAGAGTGTCCATTTTATGTCCTTATCCCCTTTTTTGCTTAGAGGAAGTGTCCAAATGAAACCACAACTTTTCAAAAAGTTCTTTGTCTTTACTTTGCTGGTCATGCATCCTTCTTCCTCGTCATGGATCTCGTCTGCACGTGCTGTGGTTCTTCCCGTTGCTCGTCGATTCCTCTCGTTGGGGTGCAGGCAGGGGGCCTTCTCCGATGTAGGGTTTGATATCACTGAGAAAAATCCATGCTCTCCTTCCTTGCAGCTTCACTGCGGACGGAGTGCAGTCCTGTACGATAAAAGGGCCATTGAATCTTGGCTTTTCCCACCTTTTCCTTGCATAATTTATCACGAGGACGGCATCTCCAGGGAAGATGATTGGAACACGTAGACCTTGAACTGTGTCTGTTGCAGTGTCTCCTGTCTTTTGTGCTGCACTGCACCCTTTTCGTCATCGCTGCAGTTGGTCTGAAATTACACTAAGGCAAGATGTCATGCAGTTCACATAGTTTTGCATTTCAGACCCTAAAACCTCTCCTGTTGACTGGGCATCACATCTATCTCCATCTCGGGGTGTTCGGGGAGTTTTCATTCTTCTTCCTGTGGCTATCTTGTGTGGCTTAAAATGATGGTCGGTTGGTTCCAAAGTGCATACAGTGCCAGTGGAAGGCAGTGCAACCATCCCCTCCTTAGAGTAAGCTTCGACTTGGCTATTCTCTCCTTCAACAAGCCGTTGAGCTTCTCACAGACTCCATTACCTTGTGGATGATAAGAGGAGAATTTGTGCTTCAAATCAAGCAGCAAGTTAATCTGTTCAAATACTGCATTAACAAAGTGAGGGCCATTATCTGATCCCATGACTTTGCATACCCCCCACCTTGGGAACACTTCCCTCACAAAAAATGTTGCCACAGAGGTAGCGTTTGGGTGTGTACATGGGCCTGCCTCTGTCCATCTAGAGAATGGACACCTCACAACAATGAAATATCTGTACCCGTTGCATACTTGAATCATGTCAACGTAATCGACATGCAAGTGCTGAAAAGGCCCATTTGGCCTGGGGATGACTCCTCTAATAACTTTCAATGTGTGCCCAGTGGTAAATTGCTGGCAGATTATGCAGTTCACCATAAAGAATGCAACATGCTCAGCTAAATTCGGTATGAACCAGTCTGAAGCACTATTTTTAGTAGGGCCACAGGCATTACTGGTTTACTACTGCTGTCTTTTTGCCACAAACTGTCAGAGGGGTTTAAAGAACACCCCCGACGTTTCCACAAGTTCTTCTCTTCCTGTGGTGCCTCTCCTTGGAGTTCCATTAGCTTTTTTTGCCCGAGGCTATTATAAGCTTCAGGTGTTATTTGCGCGATCAACATTCTCTCATTTGTACGGGCTCTTCCACTTCCATAATGGTTTCACTTTTGGATGCCATACGCTTGGCTTCCGTGTCTGCTGCTTGGTTTCCGCGTGAGACAAAATCTGTCCCACTTGTGTGAGTGACACATTTCATGACCGCTATGCCCACTGGGAGCTGTAGTGCCTTAATCAGCCTGTCCAAAAAGGCTGCGTGCTGCACTGGTGTGCCGTCTGCACGGAGGTAACCCCTCCTCTGCCAGCGCGCTAAGCCTGCGTGCACTGTTGACGTCACATAGTCCGGAGTCAATGTATACCATTACTTGCTGGTCTGCGTGGTTCTCAATGGTGAGTATCACCGCCAATAATTCTGCAGCCTGTGCTGAGTAATGAAATGGTATTCGCGCACTGACAAGTACTCGAAATTCTCCATTTGCCATGTGTTTCATCACAGCGACGCCTGTATATCTTTGTCCGTCATTTTGATCGATCCTTGAAGACCCGTCAATAAAGACGATCTCTCCGTCTGCCAAGGCATTTTCTTTCACCCTGGGGATTTCATCATCAAATTCTTCGTAGTTTGCACAGTCATGTATCGGCTCTCCCTCAGTGACTGGCTCTGCTATAAACATGGCTGGGTTCACTATTTTACAGACTATTTTTATCGAGGGATTCAATATGATCACTTCATAAGCAGAAGCTCTCTGAGATGTCAATGTGCCTTTCGGTTTCTCTAGAATAGCAAATACTGAGTGCTCGACGTACAATGTCATTGAGCATCCCATTACAATGGTTGTCGCCTTCTCTATGGCGAACGCTGCAGCAGCTACATGGGAAGTGGCCTCTCATTACTGGGTCCAGATTTCCACTGTAATAAGCCAGGATCTTGTACCCCACTTGGGCCTTCTTTAGGGCCTGAAGTAAAGGCTTAGTGTAGGAGCTGTAGTCGAAGACCCATGCCCTGACATAGTTGCATAGGCCTAAAAAGCTCTGCATCAGTTTTATCGTGTGCGGCTTAGCCATGTTCAATATGGCTTCAGCCCTTTCTGGGGTCACTTTCTTTCCTTCACGTGAGATCAGCCGGCCTATGTACAGCATTTCCTGTTGACAATATTGTAACTTTTCCTTGTCAACCTTATATCCTTTCTCAGCCAGTATAGTCAGTAGTTGAATAGAATCGTGCCTGCATTGCTCTTCTGTTGTGCTGCAGATTAAGATGTCATCCACATACTGCAGGACAACACTTTTTAATGCAATATTGCTTAAGTCCATCTGCAGGACTCTGTTGAAAATAGAAGGGGACTCACAGTGCCCCTCTGGCAGCCTCGTGCTTTTCAGATGCATTTGTCTGAATGTGAATGACGTCAGATCGTGTGAGTCACGGTGCAGCAGGATTGAGAAGAATGCATTTTTGAAGTCAATCACCGTAAAATATTTTGCCTCAAGGGGTATATTGCATAGGATTGTAGACGGGTTAGGGACTAGAGGGAACTCGAGGGAACTCGGCCTAAACAATATCGTTTATTGGCCTTGGGTCCTGTACTAGCCTCCAAGAACCCCCTTTACTTTTTTTCACAGGATACACTGACATATTACATGGTGACTCTGACGTCACTAAGATGCCCTTGTCCATCATGGCAGACATTGTCTTGAAAATCCCTTCATCTGCCTCTCTGGACATTAGATATTGTCAGACTCTGGGTAGAATTGCTCCTGGTTTCAGTTTAATCCTTACTTCTCCAACCCCCTTCAAGAGACCCACATCATACGGTCCGGTGGTCCACACCGAGACAGGCACTTAGCTATATCGTCATCAAAATATTCAGGACGTTTTAGTGCCAACATCATTCTCTGAGGTACTTCTCTTTTAATCATCTTAAAAGTGAGACTCACTTCTACTATTGTCTCTCCCATTTCTGCTTGTTCTTCAAACAGATCGTCATCGGTGATGTCAGTCACTCGATATCCTTCTTCAATGGCAATTATCGTGCACCATTGTCTGCCCTCGTCATCGTAACCGTCAACCAAGACCACTTTCCCTTGTATTGCTGCTGTGTGTATTATCAATGGAAATATGTGTCCCTTCTCCTCATGCAGAGGTATTCTTGGTCTGAATAAAAACTCATCAGGGGTTCTCATGGTTCTGTCTGCAAGGCCTAGCAATCCTACCATAAGCATACGCGTGCCATATGAGAAGATTTCTGGCTCTAATGGTATGGCCCTCATGGCTATGTGTCCTGAGTATGCTCTAACCATTTTGCATACTTTTGAGTAGTGCATTCCTGGAGTAGAACATACTATGCCCTCCTCCGTGAACGAAATTGTCATGTTCAACTTTGTCATTACGTCTCAACCCAAAGGTCTACCGAGAATATAATAGAGGTACATTCATTTTGCAATAGAGACTGGAAGTGCATTTGTAAAGGGAACTCGACTGGTAGCTCCTGTAAAAATGTGCCTTCACATATGCACAAGCGTGTCGTACCCGTGTCAACTAGGAAGGAATATTCTTTATCCCCTATAACGACAACCACCCTGGGTTCCTTGTGAGGGTCTGGTGTCACTGATAGGATAGAACACAACAGGGTTCCCAGTGAGCTGTCCTAGCTTATATATAAATTCGGCCCACCGTGTGCTGGTGGATTTACCCCATTCCCGTTGTTACCTCCCATTCCAGGGTTCATGGTCTTTGATAGTTGCAGTGGTGCCTGTTGGGATTGTCCTTGTGGAAAATTCCCCATGCTTTGTGGTTGCACTCCTTGCTGCGCTCCTAGTGCCTGTTGCACCGTATGATTCTGTGCACCACCCTGCTGTAAAACTGCAGGTGGATTTATCATGCCTGCTCCTGTTCCTTGGCCGTACTGCATCATGCCTTGGTTTCTGCATGTGCGCGCCAAATGCCCTGTCATTCCACCAACCAACAAACTGGCGGTGGTCGGATCATTTGCCCATTTGACATATCTTGGTTACCATTTTGCATATTTTGAAAGCCTCCTTGATTATTTTGGAAACCTCCCTGATTGCTCTGCCATCCCCTAAATGCTCTTCCACTGGGATAGAATCCCGTATTGCACTGATTATTTTGCTGTGGATTAGCCACCTGCTGCATGCCCGATTCAGCTGTGCTAGTTATCATGGCTCCCTCAACAGCATATTTTGACAATTTCTTTGCACCAATTTCACTTCTTCACCCTTTTGAGTCGTTTCCTTTTTGCGACTCTTTTCTTGCAACAGTCTAGAATAATGTGCGATGGTCAACTGTATTTCTGCCCAAGGTTTGGCTTAGATTCCCACCAATTTCTTGAGTTGTTTTTGCACCAGCTCTGGCAGCCCTTGGCACAGTATATGGTAAAACACAGGTTTATATTTTGTCCAAGATTCATGCGTTTCGAGCACCCGCGTGTCTTTGAAATTCTGTATATAAATCAACGGATCTTCCGACTCCTTCATTTTTTGAGTCATTATAGCTCCCATATCAGAAGTATCTGGGTAAAGTACTCATAGCGCTTTCCATACTGCGGCTCTAAAAATGTTAAATGGAGCTCCATCAAGCAAGGTATTAATTGTGGTTACACCAAGATAGCCTGCTCGTGCCCACACATCATCTGCTCTCTCACCAAGTATGGTGATCAGGAGACCTTTGATGTGCCCTATAGCTAGCGTGTTGCCTCCTGTCATTTTTTCTAACTCATGTATCCATTTCCCGGCTCCCGATGTCAGCATTGGAAGCTTGTTTTTCAAATGTTCTCGATTCATATGTGGCCATGGAATATATTGCGGTCTTATGCCCCCCCTTCTCGAGCAACGGAAATTGGAATGTGTAACCCTATCTCTCTTCTCTCATTGTTCTCCTATCTATTGCCGGGGTAATATGCCTGCTTCGCTGTCTACCTGGCAATGCCCTTAGTCTATCTACATAGTGTGGCGAAGACACCCCCCTCTGACCGTGAGATACTTATTCATATCGGTCAGGCTGCGTGGCTGACTCTGACGCTCTTGGTGCACTCACTAGCATCTGACCATCTTATTTCCTTTTCCCTTGGGAGTCGCTATTCACTTCACCTCCCTTCTTCGTTTTCTTCGCGATCTTCCCTTTCGGAGTCAGACATGGTCTGTCCCCAATTCACGCAACTTCTCGTATCCTCATTGTTCCTGCTTATTTCTAATCTATCCAGGGATAGCTCTCTATTCCCACTACTTCGAGTGAGCTCCTCAGTGTCATACAGTGGAGTGCTTTCGAGGCGCTCGTCTTCCCCCTCCCATTGGCGTATTCGTTCTAGCCCCATTTCATCATATATTCTAATCAATCGTTTCTCCAATGCTTCTGGTGTCGAAGTCATCATCAATGTTTGCGTTAGACGTGCCTGGTACTGAATAGTACGCAGGAAATAATTCTTCGATGTCTTCCCAATCTACTACTGGAGCAGGTTTTTCAACCTCTCTCCCCAGATATTCAAGATTGCGTGCTCTCTGTCTTCGCTTACGTTCTATGTCGTCATCAAATTCTTTGCATTTCCTCGCCTCTTCTCTGACCCTATCTTCTTCCTTTCTCTTTTCATTTCTTCGTTCATCTGCCCTCGAATTTCCTCATCTCTTCGTCTCCTTATCTTTTCTCACGTATCCTTTGCTCTTCTTCTAACCTTTGCTGTTTCTGTCTGTCTTGATAGTTGGCTGCTCTTGGGTTGCGATCAAGCTGTTTTTCTTGCTCTTCGCAATATAGCTGTTCTCGGCTTTGTCTGTCTTTCCTTCTTATCCTTTCGTCTCTTAACTCATTTTCTTTCCCCTTCCTCTGTGTCTCATTTAACCTCTCCTTTTGGCTCGCGTCATCAATGCCTTTGCCATCGAATTTCAATAAAATGTGTCCTCCCATCCATTCGTCTTTCACGAATGCTATCTCATCAGTTCTGTCTTCGCGTGCCTTCCATCGATTCCCTTCTCTCTCCTTGTCGCGAGATGCACTTGTCTGTGCCTAATCTTTCCTTTCGTCATCGCGCCTCCCCTTGTCCCTTGCAACTGCAGAGGTAATATTCTTGTCCTTATCTTTCCCTTGATTCTCGTCACTACTATTTGTAGGTGACTCATATGCGGGGTTGCTGTACCCCATGGCTGCTTTAAGTTCCCTCAACGGGTATAATCCCTTGTCCTTTCTTCCTTCAATTTTTGCTTTGGGCAGGGCAGGTGGCACGGTAGGCGTCTCATCCCCCTCTGTGCATACATTAAGTATCTAATCTGTTGGCGGCTCTTCCTGTTCGTACATTTTCCACAACTCAAGAACAGCAAGGCGTTTTTCTAACTTCTTGCCTGTGTATGTGGCATGCAAATATGTTGTCATGTATTGTAAGACGGCTTTGGATAAAGACCCATTTTGTGGCCATGGCATAAACATTTTGTGGCCGGTACCCTTAACCCACTCGGTACTATATTTCTTTAGCTTGGGTGCGTGTTTTGGCAATTGCTTGCATAAGTGTGCCAATGGAGTTATGTCTGTCATGCTTAAATCTGTTCCCTTTCCTCTTATATAACACTTGTCAATGCTTTTATGTGGTTTAAACAGCTTCTAACAATATGAGCGAGCACCAAATATCGCAAGCTCCAACTCAAATTTTCCACAAAATTTTATATATACTACCGATTTGTTAAAAAAAAAAAATCAATTCATGTCCGATTCTGTCTCAGCTATCAAATCGCATGACATTTTTAAATCAGTTTTCTCAAATGTTTTCAATACATATGTGTGACATCACAACAGAAAAACATTTAATTGTCTGTTTTACCAGAATAGACGGACACCATCTGGACACAAATATCTCTGCCTCTAATCATTATCCCTTCATGGAGTGTAAACGTGCCCCTTTCACGACATCTTTAAACATTCTGGTAGCCTAGTCGTTCCCCATTATGTGGGAATCTGGGTACACATTTCTTCTAGCCACTATATATAAGAGTAGGAATAAGGCAAATCCTCTCTTTTCTCGGATGTCTACCCCGGTAACCTCTCATTTACCTTTTATTACTCTTGAGTCATTATCCATATATATATATATATATATATATATATATATACACACACACACACACACACACAGTCTTCTCTACTCCTAACTATATTTTGTTTTCCCTCCTCCCTCCGTTACCTTTTCCTTTTCCTTGTTCTAAGGCATGCACTATTTGCCAAAGCCTTCAATTTTTTGCTTCACTCACCGTTCGCATGGTTCGTCTCCGAACACTCGGGATCACCGCCTTTGTTACCACCTCCTTCAGCTTTTTGCTTTTCGCTTGCTCAGCTGCCCGTAGGAATGGGAAGGGATGTGTGGGAAAACAGGTCCCTTCAGGCCCTTTCTGCAGACTCTTGCTTGAGCTACCATTGTCTACGGGGAGCTTCACGGTCTACTCAGCCAAATGGCAAAGGACTCGCGATATTGCGGAAGACCTAGAGTTACTTTATGTCGACGGTCAATAGGTGTCTTACTTTAATCAAATAATCGATAGTCGATAACCATCAAATCTCTGCTTCCATGCGTACTGGGGAGACCCTCAGTCGGCCCAGAGAGTCAGGGTTTGCTCCGCAGTACTTTAGGACGAGATAGTTGCACCTTTGAGATGAATGGGGGTGCAGGAATATTACTCCCACACCAATCAATGAGGAAAACTCAATGGTTTGGCAAAGGGGAGACTGTTTAATAACAAGTACAAAAAACAGGAAAACATGGAAATCAACAGTGATGCGATAGTCCATATCACTTCAACTCCCACGAACTTCATACAAACAGTACCATTTATACTCAAAAATCGTCATCATCGACGTGTACACTTAAAAATTAACATGCAGTTCTATTGGTTAGGAATAGGTAACTTTACAATAGGTACTTTATCTGTGTATGGTAATGGAGTGAGAGGATTGGATAAACACTATCAGGTGGGCGTCTAAGCCCTTCCTTCTAACATTACTATTGTGGACGTCATTAAGAGTACGACGTCCCATTGGTTCTGCTATCTATAGTACCCTAGATTATTTGGTCCATTGTGATTGGGTTGGCTTCAACCCCATGCATTAATCTCCACTTTACTTAGTAGCACATAGAATGGTCAGACAGGTGCAGGGTGCCCAAATGTTCACGCGGCCTTCCCTCAATCCATCATTACTTTGGTGGCTATGTGTCAATTAGTTGGCTGTGTTCAGCCTAGAAACTGTGTCTTTTTGTTAGGAAAAGTTACGATATCTCTGTCTGGGCAGCTGCCAAGCGTAGGTGTGAACCCGTGCTGCTTCTTGCTTGGATGGTCACGTGCTGCTCACACCGTGAATCTGCCTAGTTTCCTTCAATGTGTGCATTTAATTCTTATTCAGCTTGCCACCTGCCTATGCCTCCTTATCTCGACCTTCATGAGGTAGGCTATTCTGTTCTTAAGTTTTGATTCCGCAAAGCTACTGGTTGCTCCTTCTATTGGTCTGACCTTAGCTCTTCCTGGCTCACGTTGCCTCTGCTGAGTTTCGATTCAGCCATCTCTTCTCGTTTTAGCTGGAATATGAATCCTGTCCTGTTTGGCCTCTAGTAACCGGAGTTGATTCTGCTTTTGTGTAAAGTGGACTCACACTTGTATAATGTGCTTCGTTGAGGTAGATATGTATAGGTGGTGCTTGCCGTGGTCTATCTTCTACTAAGCATAGCAAGCCGCACTGTTTTCGTTGCTTTCTTGCAGTTTCAAGCATATGTACAGGCGTTAGCTGGTTGAATGACTTCATCCAGCTTTATAGTCTAAGCATCTTTACATTTCAACAGAGTCTCTTCTTCTAGGTTCACAATATCCTTATTCATGACATTTCGTCTCTTGTGTCATCTTTGGGTCGTCTTATCTTCTATCTGCAAGTCTGTCCGGGCCTTCCTGACATCACCATTCGTCTTCAATTAAGGCCTTTGTGGTTTCTTCTGGGATGGTATTTAGGCTATCTTCATTTCGTCTTACTTGCTGGTAGGTTTTCCTCAATGGATTCCCTACTGTCCATGGTTTTCTAGGTATCGGTATTTCGACAGGTGTTGTTCTCCTGATAGGCACCGGGCAGAGCCCTACTGCGGCTCTCTGCTGGTTTAGTTGCTCATCATACATCACATATTTTGGTGCAAATGTTCCTGGTACTTCAAAATGGGTGATGGGAGTGCAGGCTTTATTTGGGACCTCCTCTACAAACCTGTGTTGCTCCTTGTTGTCTTGCTTCCAAAGCGAGCGCATGGCCCCTAGGCTATCCTCCCGGATGCAGAAGTTACTCAAACATCAATAATCAAAATGATTCTGGTTGTTGGCAAAAAGTTTAACTGTTTTAATATCAATTATCTAAAACAGCGAGTACAACGGACATGAACGGACGTCTCAGCGCATTGTTTCTCAGTGCATCTTAAAAAAAGCGTTCTTTTATAACAAAAACTCATCATTGATGACATCAACCTACTTATTTACTAACGTCATCCTACGTGGCAAACTACAAAAATCTATTGAAGAAAGTGATGGGAGTGGAGGGAACATCCAAGCATACGTTCAGGTGGGGCAACTAAACCCTCCCCTAAAACATGTCACTAAATACACGACTTCCCATTGGTTACACAAAATATAGGACTCTTAATCACGCGGCCCCCTACAATTGGTTGGCACTCTTACATCCATCAGTACTTTTCCACCTATGTTAGCAGCACACAGGCTATATTTCCAGGTGCTGGTGAGCTGGTCATAACCATAGCTTCCCACCAATTAGCATATCATCTATCATCACCTCAGTGGTGTGCTGTCTATTAAGGCTTTGAACTTGTCCTTGGGACTGTTCTTTACTTTGGAGAATTCAGGGGAGTGAAGGCACGCTCTGCCTCCATGCGTAGGTGTGGTCGTCATGTTTGTCCAACTTCATCCTTCCACGTGACTGAAGACCACAAAATTGAGCTTCTGGTGCATTTAAAATACAAATTTCTAATAGACCTCTGACGTCTTCCTTGTTTTGTCCATGCCTTCTGAACAGGAGTTTTGTTCTTTCACACGATTTGTATCTAATGCCTGTTCATCCCAGTCTGATGCGACCATGGCCTCTTGGGACTCATCCAGCCTTGCCTTTCTGAGTTTCACTCCTGTTACTCCAATTCCTTTTATAAGTGCAACACACTGGAAAGTCCTTCCTTGTCCAGCACTGCTATAATACGTTGTGGAAACATCCATTCTTTGCTCAGTAAGAAGGAGGGAGCAAGAGTACTCGCAGAACATACAGCGTCAAGCCCGGCGGAAAGGAGAGGGTTGCAGCGCCCGCCGTGTTCTTGCAGCATTAATATGGACCAGCAGCCATCTTGGAAACCGCTAGTAGACTTTAGGGTGCAGTCGGCGTGGAACGACTCTGGAAGCTCCTATATATGTATATGTTGGCGAATGCCGAAATCTATTCACTACTTAGCTAGCCTCAAGAATACTTTGCTTGTGTTCGTCTGCACATGTACACGTATAAAATGACTTAATATCTACATTTTTTCTGTAGCATATGTTTCTTCATCTTGAGCACAAGATGTCACTTATCTTTAATACTTTCTTGATGCCTTATAGAATATCTGCATTCTCTTGTCTCTGCATCTCTTCTATGTATGTCAGTATTGCTTTATATGTGACGTCACCATTCTTCTCTTCCATTCATCTGGCCTGTTTCTTCTGGAATTTCATTCAAGACAGGATGACCCAAGTTAAGGAGGGGTCATACTGTCATACTGGAGGCGCTGCCAGCTAGCTTCCAGAGTCGTTCCACGACGACTGCACCGTAAACTCTACTAGCGGTTTCCAAGATGGCTGCTGGTCCATATTAATGCTGCAAGAACACGGCGCGCGCTGCAACCCTCTCCTTTCCGCCGGGCTTGACGCTGTATGTTCTGCGAGTACTCTTGCTCCCTCCTTCTTACTCATTCCTTTGTCTGCCTCCTTTTCCCCTGATCTCTGTCCTTCTGCCCACTTTTTCCTCGCTACATTTCTGGATCCATGGACCCTTGCTCTCTCTCCCTCCTCCTCCTCCTGTCTGCTGGTGCCCTGCTTCCCTTGGTATCCTTCTGTTACACCCACGCGAATGAAACTCTGAGAATCACCTGGAAATTGCTTACCATCTACTGTTGAGCAGCTGGGAGCACATCTAAGGAGTAACTGGGGTGTTTTGTGCCAAAAGGCTTTTCCCCTAATGGGTTGTCTCCTGGGAGCCCACACCACTGAGGTTGTTCTCAGGAGGAGAGGAAAAGGAAGGACCGGACATGTAAAGCTTCACAAGAACAACAAGGTGAGGATTCTGATCACAACGTGACCGATCCTGAGAAAATAGGAGTGTACCCTCAGGTTTCTCACACCTGTGATGGTACACAATTGTGATTTGCAACCTTGCAACGCCAAGGGATCACATTCCACCTGTTCATACTGTACATGTGTGCAGTTTACATCTGCAGCATGCCAAAATACTGGCAGCAAGTAATTAGCCACTGGCGTTATTCAATCTTTGGTCATGGATGATGAAAAGAACAATGTGTATTTGTCATGGCGCAGATGTATGGAAAGTTCTTAAAGCCACCACTGAATTCAATATTAATTTTGACTGGGCTGTATAAATAGAAACCAAACATGTAAGACTTTAAAAATAGGATGCGAGGTGATATTACACAACAAATAGTCTAGTAAGCTTCTGAGATCACTAAAGTTGGTTAGCTCTGCAAATTTTGTCAAGAACTTGGAAGGACCCTCTCTTTGGAAAAAACATATATAGTTCCTGGTATTTCATTCACATACATTGGTTATGAGCTGAACACTCACGGAACACTTCACATTAATGTGTCAATCACGTCATGTATTTTGATAGAATCCAAACAGATTCACATAGAAATCTACACGTATATAAAACACAGGCAGACAATGATTGAAACTAGCCCAATGCATTTCGGAAATCTTCAGAGAAACATTCTGAAATTCAATAAACAAAGAGAACATAAAGTTTGGTAGAAATGCATTTGCTACAAAAAATAGTAATTGTCTCAAATGTTATTGTAAAAAGGTATCATACCTGCCTGCTTCTAGTTCATCATGCTCAGTGGACCAATAGAATCCACATATTAGACAAAGACACACAAAAAAAAAATCAAAGCTTACGGAGTGAGTATAGAGTATCAAGCAAATGTCAACTATGAATTTCACAAAACGTAATCAGTGCAAACATACCTGGGAGGTGCGACTGGCCCATTTCCTATCAATGACTGAAATACAGGAGAGAAATACTTTCCTAGAGGGTTGTCCCACGTAGTAACATTCAGATGGAATTAACATTGCTCGAACGTAAGGGATAAAGAATCTTAAATCACCAGTTGTTCGACATTTTCTAGAAGAAGATCATCAAGCGCCCCAAATTAAATTACCGTTATTGGAGGAAATATGTCCCGGGATGTGGAATATGAACATCACTAAAACACTCCGAGAGACTTATTGAATTGACTGGTTGAATTTATCATTCCCAGAAGGGAAATATACAAAAATGTCGAACTAAGTAGTGCACCTCCGCAGTTACTGTGACTTTGGCGGCGCACACAATACTGACTCCCATTACTGCACCCAAGCAGAGCGGGGGCTATGAGCGTGTCCCACACTCTCCTTGGGTGTAGTAATGGGAGTTGAGAGGTGTTTGGGTGCACCCCGCTTACCATTGTAGTCGGCGGGAGACAAGAAAGTAAAAAAAAATAATAAAAAAAACATCAAAAAAAAGCACCCCCTGCGGCGTCAGCTCAGACCCACGTAAGTGGGAGGAACCGACGCTGCAGGGATAGCGGGGAGTCGGCGGTGCACACAGAAGTGTGCCGCCGTGAAGGTAAGTGGGTTGGGGTCGGGTAAGGGAATGCAGGCCGGGGGACGTGGGTAAATTGATTTATTTGATCACTGTGCCACGCCGTGATTGGCGTTGACATTTTTGTCGGCGCAGTTACGGGCGGCGCAGTGATCACATAGATTCCCCCGGAGGAATGAAGGAAGAATGTAGCTTCATTTTTTTGTGTGAATTGCTTCTGATAAATCTTTTTGTAAATTGCTTTGTGTGAGTTTTTCTTTGCGGTAAATGGCAGTATGCCAGGACTAGCCATTAGTATCAGTCCGTTCCTAGTGCAAACGGAACCCTCCTGATTATACGACCGCACAACACCGTGAACAATTCTAGAGCTATAGTATAAAACATTTTGTGCCCACTCTGATCCCTTTTGGTTTAGCTCTAAATTTGCCATCTTGTTATTGATGGCCTGGGGCAGATGGTGGGTGTATTTTCGAAATCAACCTTCTAGAAGTTGCAATTTTGGAAAAACCTGAATATGATTTGGTGCTATAGAACATGGAGACGCATCACAGCAAATTATTGCTGTTGAAACACTTTTCTAGGTGCCATGATGTCATGTAGCAGAATTAGAACAGCCAACACATGATCATTGTTGCAGCTCTCCTTTCAAAACGATAAGAGGAAATAATTGGCAGAAGCACTACAGTGTGGCTTTTTGGACGGTGACTGAGCATTACTGTGGTTGCAAAATAGCAGGACTAGCTCTCAGCAGCAGATACGAAGTGGCACAAACTCTAAAAGAATGTGTAACTATGTAAAGTTATGAAGGATTTGGGTCGTCAGTTTCTTTCCCTGCGACTAATTTGTAGAGGAAATACCAGTGAAAAATTACATCTATGCCTATATGGGGCTGCTATAGGCATGGGGCCATGACTTCGGTGTCATGTCTTAAATACAAGAAAGAAAAGGCGTTACATGATGCACCCTAGGTAAACATGTTTTCAACTCATATCTAGGAAGGTTAATAAGTTACTGTTTGCAATTACAGTAGATAAAGCAAATCACTGTAGGTCTGTATTAAGCACAATAAATTGTCAAAAACTATTTAATTCCACAATGTACTTTAATTTCATGTGTATAAAAATGTTGAGATAACCAACATGGGCAGACTTAAGGCATGATTATGAATTAATCGTGTCTCAATCTTTAGGGTGTCATTAATTATACTTTGTAGGATTTCACAACTAGGATTGCAAACAATCAATGTACAATCTTTATAATTTTGGTTTTGGTCCAACTTTTGACTTCTGTTTTTCTTGTCATTTGTGTTATTCTATTATATTGCATATATTTTCTCACCTTATTAATGTTTTGAATCCGTAACTGTCTCATAATTTAACTTTTGCAAACATGTTTTTAGTGTTCGATATGTAGGCCTAAAATGTTTTCCTATATTTGCACATACATAAAATATCAACCTATGTTTGAGACACTCTCTGTGAATTCTTTGCACGAAATGAATGTTCTTAAGTAAATGTAATAACATAAAACATATTGAGTTGTTTGCAGCGTGGACACCTTTTAGCTTATTACTGAGATAACCTACATGTATACATCCTTGCGAAGCACAGGTGCAAGCCCTCAATAACTGTAACCCACCCAATGAAGGAGGATTCACCCTACATAAGCCAGCCTATCCAATGGAGGGGAGGCTTTGCAGCAAGTGGTGGCTGGAGGCTTTTGGAGCACGTTGCAAGGACTGTGGAGAAAGTGGAGATTGGTGGAAGCGAGAGAGGGGTGAAGGAGCAAGGAGAGTTGAATGAGATGATAACCCCGGGAGGAGGTAGTGAAGACTGGAAGGGGTTGGTTACAGAAGGTGGATGTGGTCAGAGATAGGCTTTGAGGAGTTGGAGGAGGAAGTAGCATTTGGAGGGGGTGACCCTAGAGGAAGGAGCTAGTCAGAGAGAGAAACAAGGAGCTGCTAACTTCAGGCAGTGAAGAGTTGGATGATGTGGTTATGGCAGGAGTGGTAAAGACTCGGAGGTGGTAACAACCACGGGAGGGAGAGGTTGTATGAAGTGGTAACAAATAAAGAAAGTGGTGGTAAATTTAGGGAGAACAAGAACAAATAAGGAGGCAGGATTGGGCCGAGGCAGAAGGAGGCACGATCCGTAGAGTAAGACGAAGTGAAGAGGGTCAAAGAAACCTAAAGCAGACACTCCTATCTCAGATATAACAAATTCCACAGTATTTGCTGGTTATTCAGAAGTTTTACTGTACACCACAGCAGGATGCTCAATGTTTATACACAAAATCAACAAAAGACACAATCAATACAAATCTAAAGTCATTGTCTCGGATCCATTGGTTAAATGACAAGTACATACCCTGGGAACCTCGAAGGATGGCATGAGTAACACATTTTGAACAAACAGTACATAGTGCATAAATGCAACAAAATAGAACTAGTGAGAAGTAGACACTGCGACTCAAAGTCATATGGTCAACACGACTGTGTTTCGGCCTTAAAGGGTTGGGTTTGCAGCTGTTCTTGTGTGGGCCTCGATCAGGGAGAGAAAAGTAGTTGTGGGAGCTTCCTGCAGGCTCGTGATGTGTAGGTACTACGGTAAGTGGTGGCAGACCGTCGGGAATAAATCAATAGATCCTTGACATGTGCAGGGTACTGATCCGGTGCAACAAGTCTAATCTAATCCTAAATGAATAGTTGGAGGATGGGGTATAACGTGCAGTACGTCAGCTCAAATTAATTTGGTGTGTCCACAGGCTCACACCCTATGCTGGACAGTAGGACGTGTCTGCAGGGCGCAGGCACCTCCGGCAGACTGCGAGAAGAGTTTGTGACGAGACGTAGGACATGGAGCTTAGAGCAGCGAGAAACAAGGGAAAGAAGAGCAACAGTGGTATAAACCTGAAGGTGGATAAGGCTAGGGGAGACTCCTGTCTCCAAGTACGACAAGCTTGAGTTATACCCACAGCTGGAGGATGCAACGCAGAGGCGCAATGTTCAGCACTGCATAAGTAACCGAGTTGGACTTCTTGGGAATTCTAGTTAGAGGCAGACGTGGATATAGCACCCAACAAAGAAAAGCCCGAAAGTTGGCCAAGCAGCGGTGAGCATCCCGGGATAAAAGTATAAGTGGTGGTCAGTCAATTTTTTTCAAAATAAAAAAGTCGAAAAAAAAGGTCGAATTCCGTTTTTTAAAATTATATATTTATTTTGGGGTCCGAGTGTAAAAGAAAATGGCTAAAACAAAAAAAAAAAAATTAAAAAAGGGGGGTTGAGGGGGGAACCCCCATTTCGAATAAAAAACGTATTAAAAAAAAAATTCTACTTTTTTTCGACATTTTTTTCGAAAAAATGACTTTCGACATTTTTGCATTCGAAAAAATGACTATAAACCAGTATAAGTTACTTATTTTGGTTATCTAGAGAATTTCCGTTTAGCATTTGGTTTTGCTGTACACTGTAAAAATGAAAAGACTAAACCACACTTCCGGATTCCAGTCGTTTGTGAATCCCACTATGTCTTCCATGGCACTCCAATGTTTGAAAGCATTTTCAGTCTTCTTTTTTTTCACTTCAATGTTCCATTGAAAGGTCCCCTTCCATTGACTTGCGCCTGGGAATTTGCTGCCCCATTGTGAATCAAGGTGCTTTTGCACATGCAAAGTGCTTTAGGTGCAAATTGCACATGGCGAACGCTGAATTTGTTGTTACTCATGACGAACTTGCAATAGGGGTGCGGAATGCAGGGGGTACAAGTGTGCCTACCTTAGTTTGCACGCGTGTATTCGTTTTTTGGCGAGAAAGCCTCATTGTGATTCAGCACTCTAGCGGTCTTCTCGTTGTGCATGTAAAACAATAAGGGTTTACGCCCTAGGATAGTATCATGTGAGGTAAGGTGACATCCAACACAGGGAGGGGGACATGCATTAACTCATGTTCCCTCTCATACTCATTCGTCTTTCCATGTGCATCCTCGCCTCCTCAGGTTTCTATATAATGTGCAGCTCTTCGCTGCACTTGTCCTCATGTTGCACATAAATGTGCTGCTGGAGAGTTTATTTTCACAGAACAGGCTCCTAAAGCTGACAGCTAGGGTCCCATCTACCAAGCCATGGTCTAGCCCTGAATGATTATGGTGTCCCATACTTCTAACGCTGTCTGGGGAGGATGACTAGAACTGTGCGGCTGTGGAATAGGAGTGCTCAATACTTGCAGCTTGTGGGTACTGGGACATGGACTGGTCCCAATTTTATAATGCTGAGACTTGTAGAGTGGCGTGCATGGTTGGAAGAGGGAATTGCTTAATGTGTGGGGGTGTTTGCCAGGGCTCAGCCACGGCACTTATTTTTGAGCCCTGGCACTTACTGTCTCAAACTCAGTTTGATTAGTATGTGGTGTTTTGGCAACTTTATTATTTGAACTGTCAGTCAGTCGATGTGAGTCATCAAGCATCTACAGTGTGCAGTGGCTATGGCCTCTGCATCCTGGGCCAGCTCATGGTTATTCATGACCCTGATGATTCAGGTGGGCAGGGCGATGCTAGTTTTCCCTGTTCAGGGAGAACCATGAGTTGGAAAGTGGCAGTCAAACCTGCATGCATGTTCTGGCCATATTCACATAGTGCTCCAGTCAGCCTGCATGACATTGGTGCAGAACTCCCAAAACAGTGTGGCATGACAACAGGACAGTGACCATGCCAGCAGCACCGACACAGTGTAGGTGGGGTGGGGGGTGGGAGGGTCAGAGGGAAAAGGACAATGCCCAAGAGCAGTGCCTGTCATGAGTGCAAACCTGTACAAAAGGATGTAGCTGCAGGGACGTTCATTAGTTCACTTATGATTTTTCCTAAATGTTCTCATCCATTTTTTTTAGGAGGAAAGTACATTTGGATTTTTTCTTTTTTAAACGGTATCTAGGGCAAGCACTCAATTTACTTGCAAAGCCTTTTTAGGAGAACCTTCTGTATCAAAAATGTACTTCTATTTTATTTTAGAAATTATTTGTGTTCAACAAAGTAATTGCAAATAATCAGCTCCTAGGTGGAAAGTTCCAACAAACCCCTGAGCAACATGTTTCAACATACCAGCTCTCTTACTCATGTGCTGCAGGATACAGAGATATGCTACGTTAATTCACAGAAATGAGGCTAGGAAGAAGTATATGTAATTACACATCAAAGATAATAAGGCAAACACATTCCTCTGGAATAAAGCTTGATGTTATTTCAAACATTTCAAAAATGTTGTGCCCTTCTGGGTATACAGGCTATAGAAACAGTACCAGAAGTGAAAACTAGAAAAAGTACTACAATGCGTAGAGTCGGACTGAATGGCTCATAGAACGAAGAGACAAACTTCTTTAAGTAATTTTAACTTTAGAGTCTAAAAATAAATTGCCATATTGTCAGTCCAAGAGGGTTGATGCTTACAGATTAGCTATGAAAATAAAATCCCAGTTCATGTTTCCTTTGAACCTATTGGGGTATATGCTTTTTCAGGGGAAACATCCAGAATGTTTCAATTTTATTTCACAATCTCTGCGTCTTGGATGCAATCATAGGGGACCAAATACTTATTTTATACTCAATGTCAGGGGTGTTGTTAGGTCTGGAAAAGACCTGGTGCTATGCTGATGTCGGAACTGTCGGAATTGGGGGCTAGCTAGCCATTTGGTTGTAACTCCTAAGATTCTATCCAGGGCTACAAACAAAAGACCAGGGGCTATGGCCCCTTTAACCCCCCGCGCCCCAGCAACGACTCTACTCGAGGTTAACTTACCAAGTCATGGAGTTCTGAAACATATTGCTGCACTGCCCATCCCCCTTGTTGAAATCCCCTGATGGCACTCTTGTATTCAATAACTTTATCTTTTAATCTTCAAAAATGTCTAGTTTACTTATACTGTACAGCAAGGGTATTTACAGTCATACAACAAAACCTGAAAAGCATGTACTCAACCCCATCTGGACTCCTGTTCATGGACGCATGATAAACAATCTCCTTTCATGATGTTGCTGAAGAGCAAGTAATCAAGGCAGGGGATCGTGCCCCTGTTCTGTGTAGCAGGAAAGGTGTCCTCAGAACGTTGAATGGCTGCTTGTATTACTAGGTTGGAGATGTTATTCTCCATTCCATAAGCTAATACCTCACAATGATTTGTCAGACGGGGTTTTACAGTTGGATTGTGTGTGATATGGCGGATCAGAAGAAGGACAAGGCCTCTGCTCTTCCATTCTGAAATATTCATTATTACGAGAAAAAGTGAACAATCCTGGCTTTCCCTAAACTATGGGTTTTCCCTACCTAACTAAAAATAACCAGGGTGCTTTTCATTTGTCAGGGAGTCCAACAGGAAGATCTGCCCCAACTAAACTAACCTGTCCCAGGCACTATCAAAACAACTAAGGCACAGGGAGAATGACTCCCTTCTCCTGTAGGCTGCTTCTCAGCAAGTTCACTTTAGTAAAGTATTCGTAGGTAGTTCTTTGTAATAACCTTTATCTATTCTCCTTCTTAGTTGTATTCTTTTCCCTTTTGATTTTATTTGTTTCTACCCCTCTTGTTCCTCAGGGCATTTCTCTTCTTCAGTTAGACTTGAGGCATTCTCTTTAAATCAATTTCCAACCCTTTCATTGACTATGACACACACAGCAACATTATAGTTCTCACTTTTCTTAAGTATTTCCAACACTTGGTCTTTACTGGCACAGTAAGGAGTATTCCAGTTATGATTTCCACTCTTACTACATGCTTCCCATACTTGGTCCTTACTGGGCACAGTAGGAATTTTCCATTACTTATTTCCGGTCTACCACCCTGGTCTCCCTCTATCCCAGTTACATTTCTGTCTCAGGGAACGGGTCACTGGGTTTGCGGTTCGCACAGTGCCTTGCTCAGCGACTGTCAGGTTGGCTTCTTGGTTCTCATTTTATTTTCATTCGGCGCGCTCCGCAGTGCCTGCAGGTAAGTGGTCAGGTTGCGCTCATGCCACTCCTTATCACTCGATAACATCCATGGACACTGGGGTAGTCCTTCAATTTCCTGTACTTCATGTTTTCCTGAGGGTAAGATGCCCAGTCTCACACGTCAGTTTCGACTCAGCACCTGAAGCTGTGCGTCTACCTCAGCTACACCCTCACAGCTGCTTTGAATCATCCGGGCCCCTCTCTCCTCCTGGTCTCTGCCTCTTAGATTTATAACGCTGCTGTGGGTCTTCCCCGGTGGAGCACCAAAGTCCTTCATCTCTGTTCTGCTTATACTCTGTACTGCTCCAGTGGTTTTTTTCATCTCAGTACTTCATACGTATATCTTTTCTGGTTTATTCAAGTGTTATACATGACAATCACAAATATCCTCTTGTTGGGCAGGTTTTCTTAAGATAGGTGTTATTACCGATGGGCTATAGTTGGTTTGGTTAGGAAGTTCATCGGAACGGGAGTCCTTGTCCACAAGGGTGGGGGTGTTTCTCCCAGTTAGGTCCCACTTGTCTCTACCCCTAGGGAGGGTACTGCGTAGCAGGCTCACCTCCCTAGCCTCACAGGGAAATGCTCCCCCCTGGGGAGAAGTGAATTAATTTTGCGATTCATCACACGGGGCACTGCTGAAATTGAGGCAGAAGTCATGGCTGATTGTGGTAGTTATCATCCAAATAATTACTTTAAGGAAATGCCTACTGCTCAGCAATAATACAGAGGAGAGCAATAGATTATTAGGCTGTTACCAAGTGCAGGCTATAGTCTTTGGGGATTTGGGAACCAGTGCAGAAACATCCAAACAACAAAAGCACAGCTATATGAAAATAAAACGAGTGTGCACACAGGGTTCTTCTAAAATATATGTACCTTACATAATAACAGGCAACTGGTCAAAAAACACAAATATGTCCCACCTGTGTAAAGCAAACATACAAAACAAGGTAGAGATAATCTCTGCATTGTTATATATATATATATATATATATATATATATATATATATATATATATATATTACACGGCCTGCGGTAGTGGCCTTGTAGTTATGGTTCAGCTGCTCAACTCATAGGAAGAGCACTTTTTGGGCAGCTTATAAATTTGCTCTCCCTGGACGAATCCTTACCAAACTTTGCAAAAAAAATATATAGCCCACTCTGAATTTTGGTGCGGTTTAGTCAGGGGCGGGGGGGCAAAGTTATAGGGGGGGCCCGCATTTTTTTTCTTCCATAGACGCAAATGGAAAAATATTTTGCTCACACCTACAGCCCGAACCGCTGGGCGGATTTTCACAATATTTGCGGCAGCAGTGGCTGCTTGGTCTCAAAAACGGGCTTTTGTAAATTTGGTGCAAATCCGTACAGTCGTTTTTATTTTTAAATGACCAAATAGTAGGTAAAAAAAAAAACTAGTGATATCTGGGTTCGGTCTGCAGACCCACTTCCCTGTTCAGTACACGGACTAGCATTCGATATGCCTAGAGGGTGACGTGATGTCCACGGACATCGGACGAGCCCCCTGATTGGATGGTGAAAAGTGCGAAGAGCATCAGATTTTTGGAAACGCCCGCCATGTTGGATTCACGGTAAAAACATTAAAAAACACAACACTGCACTGCACTTGTCAAACTCAATAAACAATCTCTGGGGAGTTGAGGGGTGATGAGGATGGGATGGAATATGGCCATAAGAAGCCAAAAAACAGGTGTTTTTCACCAACGAAGTCCACAAACGCTCCAGATGTTCGGGGGCAGTCCTGCGATGTTCGGAGACACTTCAGATGTTCAGGGACATCTATGCCTATTTCTGCATTACTGGGTTGGTGAAAAGCAGTTCTTGGATGGCTTATAACTTTGGCACCACTCAATGAAACTGCATGAAATTTTGGAATTTTATTCTAGACTTGATTCTGAAAGGTTTTGGAAAGTGTGGAGCTAGTTATTACATGTTTAACATTACACAATCACCCCTGACATCTTGTTACCAACATTATAAGCACAACCCCTTGTAGCGACTTTTCATCAAAATTAATTTGCCATGTCATCAGTGATATCATCAATGACATTAGTGAGGTCATCTTTAATGTCCTGGGCGTTAGTCTTAGCAGTGCACAGTGGTGGTGCGAGTTATAGTTGCTTACCTTCCCATAACTGGAGAATGTCAGAGTTTTTTCTTTTTGTTTTACCTGTAACCCTAACATCGGTTTAACAATATTTTTTCATTATATTTCTTATGTTTTTATTAGTGCAACTTAAACATAACGTCAATTTAACAACGTTTTTTCATTGAAAATATAGATTTACTGATGGTACTATGTATAAATGGAAGAAGGAAAACCCAGCAGAAAAAAAGCATAAAGGCCATGAGTCAGTACTCAGAAAAGCTTTTTACTGGGCCCTAGTCCATTAAAACAATAATTTTACCTCTTCTTAGCAGTTTGACAGCATCGAGCGATCTCCTTAGCACTTTTTCAAAAGTGCGAATCATAGTTCGAAGAGGCAAGTGACTTGATACCATGTAGCATTTTTCAAGCATGGCTCAAAGAGCGAGAAAGTGTCCAATTGTAGGCAGCAATGGCTCCAGTTGTCGTAGCTTGGTGAAAAAGCAGATGATTCTGTTGTGGCGGTTCAATGCAGCAAGTCCATCTTGTAAGTACAGGATCAGCTGCAAATGGCTTCCACTTCATGGCTTGACTGGATTCTTTGAGCAGCTCAACAAGGGGAAGGAACGTGTATCTTGAAGAACAGGCAATAAGGAAGTCGGTTTACAGTAGCAGTTTCATATCAGCTTGATCAGCCCGATGTGGTTTGGAACATGAAATGCTCACTCCTATCACCACCTTTGGGTTTACAGTACTCAGTAGACCATTTTACCATGCCTGCCTCTTAAAGAAAATAAGACCATGCCCTACTCTTGCCAGTCTGGGGAATTACTTCAGAGGTGTTTGCAGGGTCTTTGCCATAGTCGTGGTCGGGGAATCCCAGAGTACCAGCAGTCTTCATTATTAGGCAAGCTTTTTTCCACCAGTCAATTCTCTGGTCTCCTAGTGGTGTTTAAGGAGAGGCTGCCAGAAATATGATCTTCACCCTCAGTGAGGGACATTGAGCAGGCATAGCTTCAATAAGCCTTTAGTCTTGATCCCGCTACTTGAAAGATGATTCTAAAACATAGTCACCAAATGGGGGGTTTCACCTCCATATATAGTCAAATCCTAATAGGTCACTGGCCCTTTTTCAAGCCGTCTGTTAAAAGCCAATTCATGTCTCCATGTGACAAGGCCATTATTCTGGCCTTGTCATAGGAGAATAGCGGGTGGGAGGTCTAGGGAGAAGTACATTACCCGTCCTAATGTTGAGGAGAAGGGCATTTGAGTGGGCTGCGATTCCCGCCCCCCTGCCCACTGTGACAGCAGATTTCTATGCAGACCACTTATCCTCTGCCTTGCTTCCAATGGCAGATACCTTGCCGTTGTCTTTCTATTGCTTTCAGGGGATCCAACATCAAAATCCAAGGCCAAGAAAAGCCATCAAAGTAAGACATAGAAGAGAGATCAGAAGCATCATCTCACCACTGCAGTGACCGGCTGCAGTGAGAGATGTTAACAGGAAGGGTAGCAGAAACGCTGCTCCGAACATACACCAGAGGTGACCGTGCTCCATGACGGAGAAAGAGAGAACCACACAGGGAAGCCGCTTCCACACACGCAGCACAGAGGACTTTGTGGGTCTGCAGACAAAAGAGGCAAGCTCACAACAACCCACAGACCTCCCTAGACCACAATGGAGGAAAGAACCTCCCCTAAAGAACTTACCCAGAGACCCCACAGAACAGGGTCTCGGAACACAAACATCAACATTGGTCTACCCGTGCTACAATTTCAAGTATTCAGTGAGCCCACACGGGAAACTTGGCCGGGCTTAGCCCGCTACTTATGATCGATCTCTCGATTTCCCTCTCCCCTCTCCCTTCTCCCCTCTCTCCTCTCCGCTCTCCCCTCTCTCATCCCCTTCCCTTCTTACCCCCCCCCCCCATCCCCTCTCCCCTGGGTGCAGGGAACAGTGCCAATCTTAGCCAAGAAAGGAGAATACAAACTCGGAACAGGAAGCAGGAAGTGTGGGATATTTGGGCAAGGTCAGAGGTCAAGGAGGAAGATGACCAAGAGACCAGTAGGAAAGAGAAAAGAGTGGTGAAATGTGGAGGTGAATATGGTTGTCATGTGGTATTGTCTAGAGAGTGTAAGTAGTGCTTCAGTTTAAGTGTGTGTGTTTGTGTGTAAAAACATGTGTGTATAGAGTGATTGTGAAGTGGGTGTCACTCGATAAAATGAGAGTGAGTAGTGTGGCAGGAGCAGTAGTGGGAGGAGGGAGTAGGGGAGTGGAGGAAGTAGTAGTATTAGTGAGAGGATGAAGTGGGGGTGAAGAGGAAGAAGTATGGTAGAGGCTGGATTTAGGAGGTGTGAGAACATTGAAGGGACAGAAGATTGGTGAAAGAAGTGAGGTTTAGTGGAGAACCTGTAATAATAAGAAAGGGAGAGATACAAGTGTCTGTGTTAGCTGGGCCTGAATCAAACAGCTTATTTGCAAGGCACCATCCAAAATCCCAATAGAACACCCAATAGAACACTAACCATTGGATAGCGTAGGGAGATTTAGGAGAGGGAGCCTAGTGAGATAAGGTATTTGGCCTTTAGGTCCTCACCACTAGCACCAGGGGTCACATTTTATGTATCTACTAACCTGGGGCCTGGATTAGGGTGTAGATTCTGCACTAGACAAGAGAGCAAGGGATGGCCATAAGCCCCACAAAATCTTCAATAAAACCGCTTGAACAGCCTCTGAGACTGGGAGTGAGTCTTAAGACATCTGTTACATCTGTTACAGATTGTATCTTCTTTACTACCATCCCTATTCTGAAGAAACCTTTCGCTAATCCTCATCTTGTATCCAACTAACGGCCAATCTCTCTTTTTCCATTCCTCTCTAAATTACTTGAACGCATAGTCTATTCTCAGCTGTATTTGTTACTAACTTTTCTCTCCTTCCCCCCTTTCAATCTGGCTTTTGCCCTAAGCACTCCTCTGAGACTCCTCTCACTCAGGTTCTGAACTCCCTCCTCACTGCTTGCTACTCTAAGCAATCCTCTGTCCTCATCCTCCTTGATCTGCAGCCTTTGACACCGTTGATCACCCCTTACTGCTCAACACTCTTCAGGTTTGAAAGGCTCCGTCCTCAACTGGCTCTCTTCTTACCTTTCCCACCACTCTTTTACCATCTCCTGGGGAGGTCGTACCTCTTCTACTCTTCCCTTGGACTATGGTGTACCCCAAGGCTCTGTTCTTGGCCCTTTTCTTTTATCTCTTTAGACCTCCCTTCTCGCCTTGGGTGTTTCTCACCACTTCTAAGCTGAGGACACCTAGCTGTTCCTCTCATTTTCTTCCTTCACTCCTGACCTCCATCTTAAACTCTCTTCTTGTCTTACTGCCATTAAAAACTGGATGTCATCCCACTTTCTCTCTCTCAAAACAGACAAGATTGAAGTCTTATTCTTCCCCTCCAACACTATTCCTCCTCCTTCTCCCCCTCCTTTTATTCACTTTCCTCTCGCTAATCTTCCTCTCACTGCCCATGCTCGTAATCTAGGCATTTACTTTGACTCCTCCCTCTCCTTCACCCACCATATTTCTCTCACTTCCCGCGTATGTCACTACAACCTTTTCAATATTCGCAAAGTACGCTCTTCACTCACCTTCCACGCCACAAAACTTTTAATCTCCTCCCTTTTCTTCTCTCATCTTTTCTAATGCTCTTCTCTCCTCTTTGGACTCCCTGCTTCTCATCTTGGCCCACCCAAATCCATCTACCACTCTGCCATTCGTATCCTCCGTCTTCTCTCTCCTCACGACTCCATCTCCTCCTCGCTCTCTCATCTTGGCTGGCTTTCCTTTAATTCCCAACTCAAATTCAACTTCATCTGTCTTGTCTTTAAATCTGTTCATGATTTTGCTCCCCCATATCTCTCCTCTCTCATTTCATTCTACACTCCCTCCCGCTCGCTTTGATCTGCAGACCTCTTCCTTCTCTTTGTTCCCCCGTCCCCATGCATCTCCTCTCGTTTTCGCGCCTTTCGACTCCTTGCCCCCCTCCACTGGAGCTCCCTTCCTCTCTCTATCCATTCCATCCCCACCTATTCCTCCTTTCGTGTCTCCTTAAAATCTCTCCTTCTCCACTCCCCTCCCTGATACTCTCATTCCCTCCTCCACCTTCCCCTCTCCCCCCCTTTTTATCCTCCTCTTCTTACCTCTCTCTCCCTGCTTCGTTTCCTCTTAAGTCCCCTTTCCTCCTCTCTTGCCTTCAGCTTATTCCATTTCCTGTTCCCCACTTCCTTCCCCTCTTCCCTCATTTATCTTCACTGGCAAATTGTTCTAATTGCTGTATTACTGGTTTGACTAATATTTGTAATTGCTTCTACTGTTATTGTATCCTTGTTGTTATAATGTAAAGCACTTTGGCGTAAAGCACTATATATAAACACAATAAACAAACATAACCCAGAGAACTTGATTTTGCAGGAAGTCAGGCGAGTAATGAAGAAAGTGACATACAGTTAGAGCCAAGATGGCCAAAGACTTCTTCCTGAACCTGTCCAGTCTCTTGGCTTCCCATCATACCGGTCTCTCCCATTTCAAAGGGACTCGATCTTAAATACCCCCTTTCAAGCATTTCCCCCTTTTGTCCTGCTGTTTCCCTTGAAGTTTATGTTTATTGTGTTTATATAGCGCTTTACACCAAAGCCAAAGTTCCTCTTCCCAGCCTAGCCCCTGTGGAATCCAGTCTCTTCACTTGGGAGAGGGGCCAGTATACTGAACAAGATTGCATGAGGTTTCCTATGTGTAACTGGGCCCACTTGTTGAAGCAGCAGCTTCCTAAGCAGAAGCCTGCAGCAGCTGTCTCTTTCATGTGTAGTCCAAAGTGGAAAGCTAGGGTGGTGGAATGAACCTGTCAGCAAAACCTCTCTTCAATCACTATATCTATCGCTTAATAAAATATAGTTTATCTTAACTTTAGCACTGTCCCTTTGCCAAAAGACTCACAGAGTTAACATTGAATAATTGAAGGCTGTTTACCATCAAATGGGTTCCCATTTGTATTCCAAAGATCCAAGTGCTCATTTTAAAATATCTTCCCTTGTAGACAGGCAAACAATACATTCTTTTCTTTAGAGGCGCCATCATCATGTGGTTAAGACAGACCTTCCCAATGTGTAGTTTGCTCACACATTGATAGCAGGCTTGCCAACATAATATGGGTTTCCACTTAATTGACTGGGGCACTATTGAACGTGTAGCGCCACTGCTGCCAACATTTATTTAATGTAATGCCACACTATATTTTGCTTTACCCTATAATACTGGATTAATAAAGTGAGATGTTTATTAAGTGAAGGGGGCTCCCTTTGGGCCAATTGCAATTTTAAAATTGAATTTACCAGAGAAACTGTTACTCAGCTTCTCCGTGTGGATAGTTCCTTGCTGGGAAGACTTTTATGCTAGGCACTATGTCTCCCAACGGCTGCTGGCATGCCAATTACTGATGCCTACCAGAAATGGTACACGAGGGTGTCATATATAGATATTGGTAAGTTCAATTATACACCCAATGGCTAGAAAGGCCCAAACCACCCGTTTTTAAAACACAGAGGGCCCCATCACGAGTTGGGCGGTTTCCCGGTGGTATTACCGCCGGGATACCACCCGGGCTAATAGCGTTACCACCAACAGGTCCGGTGCTATTAACGCCAGATCAAGGGTTGGGCAGTAATTGGCATTCACCATTCCCTATTGGGTCCATAGCACCCAATGGGGCATTTTCTGCGCAATTAGCGTGCGCTTGGAGCTGGGAGTAAATGCTGCTGGACTCATGATTGGTTGCACCCTTAAACGTGGCGGTAATATCGTTACCGCCACATTTAAAGGCTACCGCCCAACTCGTGATTAGGCCCAGAGCATTGTCCGAGAGTAAGACTGCTCAGCAGATCCGACTCTCATGGCAGAGTCAATCCACGTAAACTCCTGAAATTTCAAAAACCCAGCCGATTCCATCTAGCAGATGGAAATCTGTCACAATGACCATCCTCACTATGTCCACCGGAGGACGGCGAAGGGTCATGTGCAGCTGGGCCAGTCTTTTGGGATTGCTGTTGGCCATTGACAAATCTATTACTGTGCTCGCTCAGAATGCATGTCTACCCAAGTGTAGAACCAACCAAATTCAGTTCAATGTGGCAATGTGTCATGTGTGACTTGTCTAAGTTTGGGCTTAAGGATTTCTGCACAGTGTGTGTATTATCTCATAAGGTGCCCTTAGTACTTTGGTGCAATCGTGTGCACGGTAAGATTTTCTAAATTTTTGAGTAACTTCAAGTTCTAAAGATGATTAGATACAGTTAATAGGATTACATTCAGTGAGCAATGGTTGATCACCCTTTGCCATTTTAATTGAACATCCGTGTTATTTCTACATATCAGTCAATGTCACCGCATGCAAATGTTTACTTATCTCCTAATGAAAAGTTATGGTTTCCCTCCCAATGTTTTCTTTTTCTATTTTAGAATAATGTTCCTGGCCACAGCAGGCTCCTAAAATAGTGTCTGCATCCTCGTGCATGAAAACTAAACAAGTGGTTGCTTGTTTGTGGTAAAGACTATATCGGCACACAGTATAATTATTGTGGGATTATTCATGAGGTGCGCCCAGAACAAGTGAATCTGCGATTGTGTAAATCCAATTATTGCAATGCACTTCTGTGCACAGTTTCTTTTGCTGCTGTACACCCGTGAACAAGGTGGTCACAACGTTGTGAAAATAAAGGCTCAAACAGAAATGTTGTTCCCGTGCAAGTACTCACATGTATTGGAAATCATTCCTCACACAAGCTTCTGTACCTAAAACACATGTGCATTTTCTATTCCCTAAAACAGGATTATCAGCATTGCAATTGCAAAGGACAATCAACCTCTAAAGAGTCAGTGGCGACACATTCTGACACATCATGTTTCAAGGTGCTAGATCGCTTTTTCCAAGAGCTGTTAAATAAGGAATCAGGGCCGTGTTGAGGCACATCGTAGGGAAGCTACATAAAAGGACAGGAACATCATTTCAAAAGTGAACACAAAACAAAGCCTGCCATGGCAACGAGAGCATTTGCTTAGCAACACGTAAACATTAGTATGCATGCAGTAACTTTGGCTGAATCAGTCAACCGCATGGTCCTCTGAAGGGGTGAGGTTATGGAGAAATAACACGCGTTTTCAATTAAATGTCTCGTGAAGAAGAAGAATGAGGACCCACAGGTGCTCTCAAACAACCACCCTATTGCAAACACTCCCTTCATTGGGCAAATCCGACAAAAACAAGCCCTTTGCCAGATCAAAGACTTCTCCAGTTCCCACGTCCTCCTGCAAGATCATCAATCACACTTCACAAAATTGAGAGGAACTGAAACAGAGCTGCTCTTTACAAAAGGAGCACCTACTCCAAGCCCTCAATGACAAGTGCCCCGCTATACTCTTCCTTCTAGACCTCTGAGCGGCCTTTGATACCATCAACCACACCACTCTGCCTTCCTTCCTCAGAGTCCTTTTCTCTAATGGTTCAGTCCTCAATTGGATTTGCTTCTGCCCGGCCAACCATGTATGTGATTTCTGGCCCTTTCATGTCTCTTCCAACACTCTACAACTGTGGAAACCCCCACTACATCTTACTAGCCCCTTAGCTCTTCAATACAAACATGAGATCACTGGCTGCCATTGCCTGATCTCTTACCCCCCACCTTCCATTTGAATACCGAAGGCACGCAAATGTCCTTCAGACAACAAGCACTTCAAGTCCTACTCCAGGTCAATTCCTGCCTCACAGAAATCCAGGACTGGACGTCTGCCAAGGACCTCTGCCTCAGCCCATTAAAAACTGGACTCCTTTACTTTGGCAGTATTGTACCTCACTCTCTGCCATAACTATGGATACCAATGCTTGGGTTCCCACATAGCTCCAAGAGTACTACCAAACCCCTAGGTGTTTGGTTTGACTCTGTCCTCTTTCTCTCCTGAGTGCACACTGTGATCAGGAAATCACACTTCTACCTGTATCTGGTGAGGCAAATATACCCATTGCTCAGCAAGCAACAGAAACGGCCTTCACCTCTGAGCTGATTATCTCTCGGTTACTGCAACCGTCTCCTCCTAGGGCTGTTCAGTTCCCTCAGAAACCGGTTACAATTCATCCAGAACAAGGCAGCCAGGTTTATCATTGGTCGCAGACCCAGAGACCATGTGACCCTGCATTAATATCCATCCAAGGGCTCCCTGTGAAGTCACACAACACCTGGAAATCCTCTGAATCCTCCACTGTATGTGCCTACTAGGACAATGGTCCTGCTCGCATCTCCCCAAAGGATAAAATTATACAGTGCTCCACAAGTACTAAGATCATCAAGAGTCAAAGTAAGACAGCTCAGTGGGTTGAGTGTTCAATGCTGCGATCTGTAAAGGTTGCAGGTTTGAATACTGGTAAAACCAACTGAGGTCAGTAAATGAGTACCAACTTTGGTTGGATGATAATTGTATGCAATTATGTTCTATTTTACAGAGCTTTGGTAAAAGCACTATAAATATATCCAATCATTATCAAAGTTATCACTGTACATCGTTCGAGGGAGATGAACCTTGAAGGTCTCTCTCTCTGGCCACCAAGGGAGCCTCTCTCTGTAACAACCACACTCTGCCTATCCAGGAGTGTCAGGGGACCACTCTGGTGGAGTTAGTGCGTGGTACAAATATCCTTTAACATTAACATCAACAAGATAGAGAGCCACAAGCTCTTAAGGGGACTCCGAAAAGCTTAGCCTTTCAAGCTGTTCTTTGGACTCCAACCACCCAAGCTTAGCTGATTTAGCAGCACCCATGTTTCAATCGGTGTGTACACCTCCTCACACTATCCATTCGCTGTCGCCTCCAGCAAATTTTACAGACAATGGAAACCAACACTCCTGGCAATGTCAGTCACATTCAACACTTGTTTCCTCAAGAACTTTGTGCCCTGTCCTTTATAAGTGATGTGATTTTTCTCACCACTACCTCCAGAGCCTTCCCTCCACCACCAGGGGACTGCCCATGACCCCACCCCCCACCACCCCCAGGAGGGGCTGTAGTAATAGTTGGGGGAGGGAAAAGCTTGTATCGGTCATAGTGCAACAGTAAAGAGAGCAGGCAACAACCCCTTCAGAAGGTGGCTGCTCTCAATTGCGAACACAGGAGAGGTTTACTAATAACACATTATATTTATATTAATAATCCACTGCTCACACTATCCATTAACCCTTGGTGTGTATTAAAAGACATGTACCTTGTATAACACATCAATACAGAATAGCTCAGAGATGCCCCACATTTAATATACATGTTCAAAGTCATCTGATAATACTTAGTAAGGAACACTCAATGAATGACGCTTATACTCTCATGTAAAAAGTACATCTTTTAATCATGATAAATATGTAATAATGAAACAGTGCTACCATTAATGTCACTATACACAACACACACAAAAATGCAAAAAGTCATTAATGAAAAGGCTGAAGTCATTGTCTTTGCCTCTACCGCTGATCAAGACTAGGACTGAGGAAACCTTTCCAAGAAACCATAGTCACATAATAAACCAGCTTCCTGCCTCACCAGGCCTTCCTAGGCAACCTGAGAATCCATGCCAAGCAATCTTCACAGAAACAACTGCCTGATCAAATCATGATAGGCAATCTCATAGAAACATCTGCTTCAATCAATGCATCAACACCTTTCTCAATGTGAGATCAAATGAAGCAGTCATAGGGCCTCATTACGACCCTGGCGGTACGGAGTGAACGGCGCCGTAAAAGGTGCCGGCGCCGTTCACCCCGTACCGCCGCATTACGAGTTCCCCTCGCGGGACACGGTAAGCACGCCTGAGAAAACCAGGCGTGCTTACCGGGTCCCGCGAGGGGAAGAGGGAGCAAACAACGGGCCATCTCGTAATGGCATGTTGTTTGCTCCCTCCCCCATTCCCATTAAGCCCCCATAGGGCTGAATGGGAATGGGAAAGGACCGTGTACGGGTCCTTGGAGGGAGGAATTACTGGGCCTTCTGAACTCAGAATGGCCCGGTAAGTCCTCATTCCGAGGACCCGGACCCCGACGCGATTTCGGCAGGGCAACCATGCCGCCAATAGCAGCATGTTTACCGCCGAACTCGTAATGAGGGCCATACTCACTAACTGTAGGAGGTAGGGAGTTGCAGAGGGCGGGAGAAGACTGGATGCCTGGGATTATTGAGAATTCAATAAAAAAAAAAAAAAAAAATTACCAAAATATAAAAAAAGCCACCTATTAATGCACCATTATCTTTATATCAAAAAAGTATCAAAAATAGGATACAAAGCATTAAAAAAAGAATTAAATGTCCATTGGGATCAATGTTGGCAGCATATAGCCAATCCAAAATAAGATGTTTGCACTTTAGGTCGTGAGATGATTTGCCTTGGGGGTAAACATCTGTTCCCCAAGCAGCTCAAACAGAATCAATATTCTGCTCAAGAATTAATAGGCAAAGTCCATTAGGGACTCAAAATGCTTCAAAACAGCCAGAAGCCAGCTGGAAGTCATTCAGATCCAATAAATGAAAAAAAAGAGTTGGCCCCTCCGAACTGGACACCTCTGTGATCCCACTCCAACCAGCCGTATGCACCTGCCTCCATCTACCCGCCAGCACCGCTGCCCCAAATAGCTGTGTGCACGGGCTGAGATTACTTTGTTATATACTCTTCGGGCCATCACTATTCCACACCTAAAATCCCCAAACATCAGCGAGCACTAAAACCTTTCATGAACAAAATATCGAGGATATAAGTATCATCCGCTACTAGGAATTGTGCTAACAAATACGTTTTAGCTGACAGCACCTTTCTCTTGTAAATATTGGCCGACATGTTGTAATTCAGCACTAAGAATTGCTCCAACAAATGTGGCAGCGAACTACAGAATCCTGTGTAAAACTAAAGAATAAAACTACAGAAAGGACTGCATTTTGTAATTCACTATGTTTGCTGTTATCTATGTTTTGTATTTTGCAAGAACATTGGGTTCCATTCCAGAAAACATTTAAACATTGGTGACAAGGGAGGCGCTCTGTTGCCAGTCAAGTTTTCCTGCATTAGCTTCTCCTCCAAACACACGTTTTCATGACTCCATCAAACTTCAGAGAGGCTATGTTTCTTTGCTTTTTTAGGCGTGTCTTCATTTCCTTTTCAGGTGTGGCAAGTTAATTGACTCTAAGGATTCTGGTACTTGTATTTTTCACAATTAATTTTTCTTGCAGGTGGCTGGAAACAACTCCCTCCATAGCACAAATCTTCCCCATGATGGGGGAAGGGGGGAAGCCATGGTTGTGGCTCGCCATTGTAAGGCATGATGGCCCTGCTGCTGCTGCCTTTTTGAGCCCGGGACTCCTGGGACAATGTTTAAAAATTGGTGACAAGGCAGGTGCTCTGTTGCCAGTCAAGATTTCCTGCATTAGCTTCTCCTCCATTCCAGAAAATGCCTACATAGCAGTTAACGGCACTGTTACAATAATAAGAGTGTGTGAAAAACCAGAGGGCGTTTCACAGGATGGGGGTTAGAATCCCGTGACGGAAATGTTCGAGGGAGAAAAGACTGAAGATTATTTTTCAGAAAATAACCTTTGGTCTTTTCTCCCCTGAACATTTCTGACTTGCCCACCGTCCCCATCCACACCCCCACCCCCAACCTGTAAGGATATTTGGTGTGTTACAGCACAGAGTACAGCACTACTGCACAGGTAGCAATTTTCTTTTGATGCAGCACCACCACATGGGTGTGGTGCATTGCTATATGTGTTGCCAGAATAACATGGACATATAAGTAAAGACAGGCTATTCAGTCAAAAACGATTTTTACATATAAGATGCAAATCTATTTTTACAGTTAAAAGCACACATGTGCACATTCAAAAATGCACACTATTTTTCAACTGAAATGCCTATGTTGCAAGAGACACATTTGAAAATGAATAACTAACCTTATTAATAGCTAACCTGACTAATAAAACTTCATTTAACATAACCCACTAATAAAAATGTGTCTCCACTGCAGAATTAGGCCTACTCTGAAAGTGAACTTTTAAACGCACATTCATTTTTTTTTTCTCTGCTGCCCTGTCCACATAACTACAGGAAGCAAAGAGCTCGAAGGAACAGGAAATCAGTTTGTTACAATTTTTACCGTAGAAATGAGCCATTGTGTAGTGAGGGAGGAGATGACATGATTGATTCTGATTGGAGCAGCGTCATAGCAAGTATCATGCTAGAGGCTGTGATTAGAGTTTTGCTGGGGAAGCTTGAGGAGAGGGGGAGAACAATCGAGATCTTGCAGAGCTGGGAGAGGACCTGTTTCCTGGCTGAAGCATTCCTGCTGCAAAAGCTGAGAATTCCAGGCAATAACCCCGGTTTGAGAACGGCAGACGCTTGTTTTCACTGGGGTTAATCTTCAAGGGAGCCAAATTCAGAAAGAGAATAGCCGGAGAAAACTCATGCTGAACAGATAAGGTAATTACAGAAGTGTGGGAGCTGTGCGAAAGTGTGCGAAACTGTTCAGTCAGTGTATTCGAGGGAGTCCCAGTCCCTTATCAGCATATTTAATGTTACCAATTGAATATATTCTCACAGTTCTCTGTTCATTTTATCACAAATAATGTTGTACCATTTCATTTATTTCTGTAAAAAAGGGTTAAACTGTGTTTAAAGGAAATTTCTATAATACAAAAATATCTGAAAACAGATAGCTAGTGTGTATTATTTCTCTCTTTCATTTTGCATGGGAAAAGGTTTAAACGTGGGTAGATTTTTAAACAGTGCAATTGTCATTTTAAAACAGATGTGTGCATGATTATATTCAGTATGGACAGTTGTGAGTGACTGTTTGTAGCATAGCTTGTTGGAGGTACATGAGCCAATGGGAAGAGAGACTCTCTGGACATAGTTCCATACCGTATATAAGGTAGTGGAAATTACCACAAAAATACCACAATAGCCCATGGTGGCACACAACACTAACACTGAAAATGTGGTATCCCTAAAATGTAGGCCTGAGGTCTCTCTAGTGATCAAGAACAATCTAGATAAAAAACAAGGGATGTTGGATATTGGGGCCACAAATAAACCAACCACGCAAATTATCGCGCACATTATCTAAATAGGTCTGAATTCTGAAATAATGCAATGTATTATTGTTATGTGTGATCCAATATGAATACAGAGAGTGATTATTGCTAAAGGTATTTTGGCGGTAAGAAAATACCGCAAAGCCCCAAATATCCACAAAATACCCAACATATTTATGGTGCGTTGCAGGCCGGGAAAGTGATCATAGAGTACCTACTGGGCGTGGCAAGCGTGTCGCACACTGCCATTTGCACATTAAAAGGGAACCCATTTTATAATAGCACTTTTGCCACTAAAAACGAATTTCAGAATGTCACAAAGGGAAACCACATTTTCAGACCTAGTGCAATATTTAGAGGCAAAGTTGTTTGCACATGGGACGTGGTCGTCGAACAGCACCTTAGAATGGCGTGACCGCATTCAGGGTGAGGTGCAGAAAGAAAAACTAGACAATATTTTTGCAGAAGGCAGCATAATTCAGGTCTGCCTTACAAGATTATTGAATGCAGCCGATAAAAGTGCAGAGAAAGACTGCTTAATACGGCTATGCAGCAAAATATGGTTTATTTTGAATAAGTCCCTACGAATGCAGGAGAATGATACCCAGCTAATTAACAGGTTAAAGACTGAATTAGATGGGGCAAAGTAAAAATCAGGAAATGTTAAGAGCAGAATTGGATGTATGCCAAAAAGACATGCAATTAAAATGCAGAGACTTTGATGCTCAGTTATCCAAAAGCAAGAAACAATTTGAGGATAGTGAGCAAGAATTGGTACACTTAAAAGCCTTAGTGGACCACATTAGACAGGATAAAGATGAGGTTGTTTCAGAAATGCAGATTTTACAAAAAGAACATTGTGAAAAAGAATGTGATCTCCAGAGTGCAGAACAAGAAATGATTAAAATGATTCAAGAAAGAGACAAGAGAAATAAAGAGTTCAATGAATGCCAAATGCAAATGTGCGACATGCAGGAGTTGATTAATAAGATGAGTGATGAAAACAACTATTTGCAAAATGAAGCAAACAGACTCCTTAAAAAGTGTAAGGACTTAGAACAGAAAATGTGCATTCCCAGGTCCCAGGAGAGGTGGCAGGGTACTACATTCAATGGAGTGGAGGTGAATTCTAGCTCTGCCCAAAGAGCTAGTGCTCCAGTGACTGGGCCGGTGACTGAACTTGGTTGCAGCGCCCTTGGGGGATTTGATACTCCCATTGGGGGCAGCCACCAATCTCATACACCTGAAAACAGGATTGAATCACAAAATAGTGCAATTCCATGCATTGCAACAAGTAGCCCCATAAAAATAATGAAATCCATTAAAGCCCTGATCAAACCATTCAAAAAGGGAGGTGAATGCTGCATTAAGGATCACTTAGAAGCAGTGCATGACATTTTTAAAGCACTCCAGATACCTAAGGAACAGTACAGACAATATTTTCATTTAACTTTAGATGCCCCGACGGCCAGCATCATAAGGGGATTAAATGAACAGCAGAATATGACCTGGTTGGAGTTTGAAAAAGAAATTAGGCGTCATTTTTCTCCTTTTCAGTCATTGCAGGAGGCAAAGAAAGTTGCTTACACAATTACTGCTGGACCTAATACATCCCCTCGCCAATTTTTACAAGACTTAAAAAGAGCATTTTCTCGCTTTGATGTATCTTTTGACCCAAATTCCAATGAGTTTAAAACTGCATACTTCTATGGGCTACAGAAAGACATCATATCCCAATTGGTCCGTAAATTTGACCGTGACAAGTCCCTTGAATGGATTGTACATCAAAGCACAAAACTATATGAGGTACTCTATTGTCAGGGTAGAGAAAGTGATAAAATGAAAGATACTAGACCTACATCTAAAGAACCCTCAGCCACAGTAATGGAAATCAGGTCAGCCAAAATGTCCCTTGAGTCTGCTCAAAGCCAAGGTAAAAATAATGTGACACCTGAACAAAGGGGTAATCAACAAAGATCGCCATTTCCTGTACCAATGTTTCAATCACATGATCCTAGTAATAGAGAGAGCTACATCAGCCCTAGGTTTTTAGGGGACAGACCCCAGGTAGGATATTGGCCTGATATGGCAGGTATGAACAATAACCAGAGACAAAATCAAGATCAAAGAAATGATGGTCCCTACCAGTCATTGGGGACACAGAGCAGATTTGATCCCAACACCATGATATATGGTAATCAGGATAGACCCCGATATGTGGATCGATTTACTGATAATGGAAATCAACATAGGGGCCAGTACCCACAATCTGAGAGACAGGACATGAGGCAAACCGTGAACTACAATCCACGCCAGTACAATGATTCCCCACCAGGGGACTATAATCAAAGGATGGGTGCAACCCGCTCCCCTCCACAAATGAATCAAGAGTTCAGAAACCATCCCAACCGACATCAATCACCTGAGAGGTATCAGAATAGATCCAATCAGGGGGAAAACAACCAATATCGACCTAGGCCACAGAAAGAGGATCCTAGAGAGATGGAAAGGTTCCAGTGCCTTGAGGCCCAAGTGAAAATGTTAGCTGAGCAAATAGGAAAGCTCTATACAGCGCAAAAACAACCTTCCAAAGAGGGGGCTGATGGCCATAGCAATGACCGGGGGGCTTCCGAAAAGTGACTAAGTACTCATGATAACTGCAGTGCCAAAATGACAGATTGCTCTGACATAATTTTGCATAACGACTCTGAGATGCCTAATGGATTAAAAATGAAAGTGCCAGTAAATGAACTTGTGACAGAAAGTGCAAATACTTCTAAAAAAGAGGTACGGTTTAACCTAGAGCTAAATAAAACAGTAAAGATTTGCACAAATGAAAAAGAAACATTAGGAATTCCAAAAGAACAAAGGGACAGATTTAAGAAAAATGACTCATACATGGGGAATACCAGTGAGCAGGGAGTAAGTGGGGATGCTATAGCTCCTTCCCTGGGCAAGCAAAACAAGGACCAAACACAGACAGAAAAAGGAAATACTCAAAAGGAGGGTACAAGTCAATCACCTGAAAAATTCTTTGAGCCACATATTTTTGAAGAGGCTGAAAGGGCTTGTATCACACTAAATGATCACAAATGCACAGAATTAAAAAATGACAAATTGCTGAATGATGTTGTTACACATGTTCAGTTGGAAGGTTGTAATGTGGTCTCTGATGTTACCCAGATGGATGGGCGAACAGTGGCCACACTCCAAAAAACCTCTGATCATGGAGAAATGAATAAAGTCTCTCGCGCAGAAATGGGTAAAAAGGAGGGAAAAATGTCTTTCCATTTACCAATGTGCTTAGCCAAAAGTGAAAAAGACCTGAGAAAGGTGAGCCCTGAAATCAGTAAGAATTCACACTTCTTATGTGTATTAGAGGAAGTTGAGGACAGATATTATGCACCCATCACTGTAGAAGAAAAATGCCACACCTTTGCTATGATTGACACTGGCGCACAGGCCACAATTATGTCCAAGGAGCTGGTAAAGAGTATCAATGAAGGGAGACCCCCACAGAGTCAGATCACAGTGAGAGAAAATCAAGGTCCAGTGCATAACTTTAATGGGGAGGAGGTGCCCATCATAGGTGTAACTGCGGTTGACATAAAAATAGGAAAGCACAGAATGAAACAAGAGGTATTGATCACATCTATTTGTGAAATTCCATTTCTGATGGGGACAGATTGCCTGAAAAGATTGTCTGCTCTCATAGATTGGGTGAATGGAGTGCTGTGGTCCTTAACCAAAAAACCATTGAGGCCTAAGAAACTAAAATCACAAAACAACAATATAAATGAATGTCACACTGTTGCCAAAACAAATGATGCTGTGGAGGTATATCTCCAGAATAGCTGCATACCTAGTGTCACTGTTATATTAATGTGTCAAGACAAAATGCAGAGCGACAATGAAAAACTACCTGTACAAATATACTTGGACCCAAGGAAAAATTGGCAGACTGCCATAGATGAGCACACATTACATTTTTATTTAAAAGAGAAAACATGCAAACAGAATATTGCTCCTAAAACAGATTCAGAAAAACACATTACCACTCTGGCAGAAATACACATGGAAGATGAGCAACCATGGGTTCATGTTGGTATAAATGACTATTTTAAAACAATAAAAGCCACTTTAGCGCTTGGACATGAAAGGAGTTTCATTAATGAGAAATTGTTGCAAAAAAAATAATGGAGAGGGAAGAAATCCCAAAATTTAGGATTAAAAACCAATATGCTTCTGGGTTGGACAGTCCAGACTTTGAAAACCGAATTGCAGGCAGATGCATGCTTAAAATTAGCATTGGGCAGAAAACAATTTACCATAATGTATGGATAGTGAGTGGAGCACAAAATGAATTTTACATGGGCAATGACATCATGCACAGAATGTGTATGGTGTTAGATTTCCTTAATCAAAAAATATGGTCACGCCTAGGTGGTCCGGCACCTGAATTTGAAGACAAAAGAAGGGCTTATCATTGTGCACAACTGGTTCTTTATGCAATCGAATTACAAATGAGGAAAGATACTATTATTCCTGCATTTACAAAACAGTTTGCAATAACACTGAAATGCAAAAATGGACAGCAGATGAAAGGCTCTGATGCATTTGTATGCCTGAATGAATCCATAAAACAGCAAGGCCTGTATTATGAATACATTCCATTGGTAGACATTGGTGAAGGATCTGTAAAAATTATGGTAAATAATAAAGGTTGTCAGGATATTCATTTAGAGGAAAACTCCCCATTAGGAATGGCCATACAAAAATCACATTATACGGCAGATTTAAATAACATGGTGATTGGAAATATCCCTGAAAAGTATGTAGATGCCAAGGGTGAGTTGCCAGAACACCTGGACTCTCAGCCCAAAGGAATATTTAAAATTCATTCTGTGTATCCTAATGATTCAAATGAGACAGTGTGCTGCCATCAAGAGGATTGCAATATTTAATTTAAATGAAAATGAAACAGAAAATCAACCCATTGAAGTGGAAGCTGATATGCCAAAATATTTAAAAGTGGCAGCTTTACAAAAAGACACAGCCACACAGTTAGAGGAAAGCGCCGAGATTACCTTACCAGAAGATTTTCCAGAATTTTCCAAAATGGTAGAAGAGCAGATCTCCTTAGCGGATGCGTGTGAAAGCAATGAGGATAGGAACAATCTGAGGGAGATATTTATGGAGTTTAAGGATGTATTTGCAAAAGATGCTTATGATTGTGGTTTAACTGATTTACATGTGGCCACACTACCAGAAGGGTGTAGCAGAAATCCAGTGTTTGTACGCCAGTATAGACTACCGCTGGCATGTTTAGAATCATTGGCAGAGATTATTAAAAATTTGGAATGGCGGGGAATCATCAGGCCCATTCATAGCACATCCAATACACATATTTTAGGTGTGTTAAAGCCAAATGGTCAATGGCGGCTATGTGCAGACTTGAGAGAGTTAAATAAAAGAGTACCAGTATCTAGATGGCCACTGCCATTCATTGATCAGGGCCTAGCTCAGGTACATGGTTCAAATGTATTTACCACATTAGATCTCACCTCTGGATATTGGTGCGTGCCATTGGCAGAGGAGATACAACATTTATTTTCCTTTGCATTTGACAGGACTCAATACGCCTGGCTTAGAGCTCCGTTCGGGTACATCAATAGTGGGAGTGAATTTGGCATATTTTTGAGAAAGGCCATGCCGGAGGCAGCGGAAAGAGGAACAATAGTTTACGTGGACGATGTCCTGATAAAAAATGAAAGCCTGAAAAGCCATTTTGATGAAATAAGACATGTGCTTGGCCAATTGCAGAAAGCAGGCGACAAAGTATCTTTGCAAAAAGCACAATAGTGCAAGAAAAAAGTGAACTTTCTAGGGCATGAAGTGACTGAACATGGGCTAAACCCACAAAAGAAGAGAATAAATGCCATACAAAGATTAAAAGATCCTAAAAATGTGAAAGGAGTAAAAAGTTTATTAGGGACGACAGGCTATAACAGAAAGTTCATTGAAAATTATGCAGAAATCACTCAACCATTGACTAAACTGCTTAAACTGAATACTCCCTGGAAATGGGAAAAAGAGCAGTCTGATGCAGTGGCTAAATTAAAGGAATGTCTTGTAAAGGCACCATGTTTAGCATACCCCTTAAAGGACAGGGATTTCTTTATAGAAATAGGTTTTTCTGAACATTGTATGTCAGCAGTGTTATCACAAAAACACGATTTGAATCACAAAACCATTGCCTATGCGAGTAAGGCATTTTCCCAAGTTGAAATGAAATTTAATGAATGTGAAAAGGCCCTATTAACCACTGTGTGGGCGCTACAACATTTCCGCCCCATTGTTCAGGGAGAAAAGGTGATTATTGAAACAAATCATCAACCTTTGCAATTTTTAGAGAGTAAAAGAATTAGGTCAGGTAATCTAGCGCAGTCCAGAATCACTTCATGGACGCTGGCATTACAAGGTTTTCCTGTAGAAGTGAGATATGGACAAAATAAAAATAACCCAATTGCTCAAGGGTTAGCTGACTTACATGACTGCACAGCTGAACAAATACCAAATGAAATGGAAGTGGAAACTAGTTTGCAGGAATTTGAACAATCACCACACAAAGCTTTTGATGAAAAAACATGCAAGGATTTGCCAACTGTATATGTGGATGGTTGTGCTTTTCACATTGAAAATGACAGTAATAAACAATTAGTGGCAGGAATAGGAAATGTCTGGTTGAAATGTGAAGGCGTCCCCAGTATAGGGATGAGGATTGGAGATAGGAGCAGTCAGGTGGCGGAATTGGCAGCCATTTATAAAGCAATTGATACTGCAGTTGATAAAAAGTTCAGTGAAATTGTCCTGGTGACTGATTCTGACTATGCACGGAATAGCTTTGTGGAGTATTTGCCTGGTTGGAAAGCAAGAGGCATGGGTACATACAACAAAAAGCCACTTAAACATGGAAAAATGATACAAGCCATAGACAAATTGGTGTCAGAGAATAATTTAACAATATACTGGAGAAAAATTCGTGGGCATTTAAAAACACCAGGAGAGGATAAGGAGGGAAATGATAAGGCAGACCACCTGGCTAAGATTGGGGCTGTGATGGGAGAATTGCTACCTATTGATTATTTAATGGGTGAAATACAAATTGATGCAGTGACACGTTCTAAAGCACCAAAGGTGGTAGATCAACCGGTGGTGCAGTGGAGTCATGACATGCCAGACCAAGATTTGATTGAGGAACAAAAGAATGATCGAATTTTGGGAATCTATTATAATCATTTGATAGATCCTGAACAAAATTCTTTAACAGAAAATGATTGTATGGGAAAAGAAGAGTTGAGGGTGCTATTAAAGAACAAAACACAAATTAGATTACAGGATGGACTCATGATTAGAGAGTCCATAACAGGACAAATACAGTGGGTAGTACCCCTTTCATTCAGAGGGCTAATGCTACACCATGCACATTATGCCATAACTGCAGGCCATAGAGGTTCACAAAAAACATTAGAAATAATAAAAGATTATGCTTACTGGCCACATATGTCCCAAGATGTGGAATTATATACTAGAGGATGTCTAGTATGCGCCCAATTTAAACCTGCGTCACCAATGCATAGAGCACCATTGATGAAAAGAGGCCTAACTCTCCCATGGTCAGATTTGCAAATAGACTATGTAGGTCCTTTAAAAAGGTCGAGCAGGGGAAACCGTTATATTTTAAGTGTGGTATGTTTGATGTCGAAGTGGATTTAATGCATTCCTGCACCAGATTGTAGTGCGCAAACAGCAGCCACATTGCTGGTGAACCATGTGTTCTCAAGGTTTGGGTTGCCACAAAGAATTGAGTCAGACAGAGGAAGTCATTTCACAAGTATTCTAATGAGTAAGATATGGCAAATACTAGGTGTGAAAAGGAAACTACATATCGCATATCGAGCAGCGTCTTCAGGTACAGTTGAAAGGAGCAATAGGTCTGTTGTGGATATTTTAAAGAAATTTGTGGCAGAAGCAGGTTCCAGCTGGGATTTACGTTTACCGTTGGTTTTGATGGCAATCAGATCAACTCCTGCCAAAGCAACAGGTGTTAGCCCCCATGAGGTCTTGACAGGTAGGAAAATGGTGTTACCACAACACCTACTATACAGAACACATGAGCAGACACTTGTGAGTGCATCCACAGTTCGTGAATATATTGATGAACTGAGGAGGCATTTGCAACATGCATTTGCTTTTGTGCAGACAAATCTGGAAAGAGCTGCTGACAGTGCAAAGTCTTATTATGACAAAAAGACATCAATAAAGGAATACAGTGTAGGGGATCAGGTGTACAAGTTTCATTTTGGAAAAAGTAAACAGAAAAATTCTAAATTTCTAGCAGCCTGGCAGGGGCCATTTCGAATTATAGATAAGGTCTCTCCTGTAGTTTATAAAATTTTGAAAAATGAAGGTGAAACAGCAATAGAGCAGTTCGTCCATGTAAATCAAACCATGCCATCCCAGACATGAGATCAGGCAGCTTGAGCATGTAGAAACAGATAAAGTCCCTTGAACACAAAAAGAGAAAATAAATGGGTACAATCAGGAGGCAGTGACAGAGAAGTTAAAAAGTTGATTGTTATAATGGCACATAAACACTGTAATATATGTAAAAATATATAATATAAAATAAGTAAATAAATAAATATATATAATGGAAGCTCATGGTTGGTGTGCAGAGAGAAAATGTATTAAATATTGAATGCTGTTTTATATGTGCTTGTTTTCTTTTAAACTTGTGTTTAATTTCAGGGGAAAAAAAAAAACGAAATGTTTTTACCAAGCATGTTTTATTTTTGGCAAAAGGGTGAAGTTAGTTTTGTGCTATGTACCTAATTTGTTTCTTTTCTATTTGATTTAGAAAATTTACATTATTTGGTCGGAGGTTCCGGGATCAGAGGCCACGGGAGACAATGGAGTCCCCTGGATGAAGACCAAAAGATGCCTGCCTCCAGGTGGAGGTGAAGACAAGATAACCTGAATGCAAGAAAAGATGACTCCTATGGATCCAAGATTGCCAAGATGAAAGTGTACTCGAATGAACCAAATGACATCGCTGGTCGGGACATATCAAAGGCGGACAAGAGTCCTGATATATGGAGTTCCACGTATTTATTATTTTAATTATTTATTTTAATTTGTTATATTAATTATTTGTTTTAGTTAGTTGTTTTATTTTATTGTTTTTAATTGACTTGTAAAATCGAAACTTAGAGTAATGCCACTTCCACTGAGAAGGCAAATGTAGAACATTTTGTAAACTAATGAACTCAGATGAATACTGTGTTGATTGCAACTTTTTCATTGATGCACATGAATATTCATTTTGTTGGATTGCTATATTGTGAAAAGAAGAAAAAGAACAAGTTGTTTTTAGGAATTGGCTTGGATCGTAGCCAAGTTCTAAAAACAAAAGGAGGGTATGTAAGGATATTTGGCGTGTTACAGCACAGAGTACAGCACTACTGCACAGGTAGCATTTTTTTTTTGATGCAGCACCACCACATGGGTGTGGTGCATTGCTATATGTGTTGCCAGAGTAACATGGACATATAAGTAAAGACAGGCTATTCAGTCAAAAACGATATTTACATATAAGATGCAAATCTATTTTTACAGTTAAAAGCACACATGTGCACATTCAAAAATGCACACTATTTTTCACCTGAAATGCCTATGTTGCAAGAGACACATTTGAAAATTAATAACTAACCTTATTAATAGCTAACCTGACTAATAAAACTTCATTCAACATAACCCACTAATAAAAATGTGTCTCCACTGCAGAATTAGGCCTACTCTGAAAGTGAACTTTTAAACGCACATTCATTTTTTTTTTCTCTGCTGCCCTGTCCACATAACTACAGGAAGCAAAGAGCTCGAAGGAACAGGAAATCAGTTTGTTACAATTTTTACTGTAGAAATGAGCCATTGTGTAGTGAGGGAGGAGATGACATGATTGATTCTGATTGAAGCATCGTCATAGCAAGTATCATGCTAGAGGCTGTGATTAGAGTTTTGCTGGGGAAGCTTGAGGAGAGGGGGAGAACAATCGAGATCTTGCAGAGCTGGGAGAAGGACCTGTTTCCTGGCTGAAGCATTCCTGCTGCAAAAGCTGAGAATTCCAGGCAATAACCCCGGTTTGAGAGCGGCAGACGCTTGTTTTCACTGGGGTTAATCTTCAAGGGAGCCAAATTCAGAAAGAGAATAGCCGGAGAAAACTCATGCTGAACAGATAAGGTAATTACAGAAGTGTGGGAGCTGTGCGAAAGTGTGCGAAACTGTTCAGTCAGTGTATTCGAGGGAGTCCCAGTCCCTTATCAGCATATTTAATGTTACCAATTGAATATATTCTCGCAGTTCTCCGTTCATTTTATCACAAATAATGTTGTACCATTTCATTTATTTCTGTAAAAAAGGGTTAAACTGTGTTTAAAGGAAATTTCTATAATACAAAAATATCTGAAAACAGATAGCTAGTGTGTATTATTTCTCTCTTTCATTTTGCATGGGAAAAGGTTTAAACGTGGGTAGATTTTTAAACAATGCAATTGTCATTTTAAAACAGATGTGTGCATGATTATATTCAGTATGGACAGTTGTGAGTGACTGTTTGTAGCATAGCTTGTTGGAGGTACATGAGCCAACGGGAAGAGAGACTCTCTGGACATAGTTCCATACCGTATATAAGGTAGTGGAAATTACCACAAAAATACCACAATAGCCCATGGTGGCACACAACACTAACACTGAAAATGTGGTATCCCTAAAATGTAGGCCTGAGGTCTCTCTAGTGATCAAGAACAATCTAGATAAAAAACAAGGGATGTTGGATATTGGGGCCACAAATAAACCAACCACGCAAATTATCGCGCACATTATCTAAATAGGTCTGAATTCTGAAATAATGCAATGTATTATTGTTATGTGTGATCCAATATGAATACAGAGAGTGATTATTGCTAAAGGTATTTTGGTGGTAAGAAAATACCGCAAAGCCCCAAATATCCACAAAATACCCAACAAACCCCACACTCTTACTTACCTTACGGCGGCACACATTGATGTGTGCCATCGATCGCTGTGTCCCTGGCACACCTGTTCCCTTTCACTTCCGTGATTGTGAACCGGCGCCACAGGGTCCTTACTTTTTAAACATTTTTGGGATTGGCTGCGGGGGTCACCCCTGCATGCCCCACTCACAATATATAGTGAACAAGGATGCAGGGGACACCCCCGCAGCCCTTAGCACCGAATGGGAGATTTGGTCGAACTTTTCAGTCGTTCCGAATTTTCAAACTCCTGAAATTCGTCCAAATCTCCCATTCGGGCTTGTTTTTACGGGCTTTTAGAATGTTTCTGTTTCACAATCTAGTCCCCTGGGATCCGTACTCAGGTTGCCAGGGAAAGGTTATTGTTTTTGGATCCCAACCCTTGAGGTGGACAAACGAGGGAGGATCACCTGGGTAGGGTATGGTATTTTCCACAACTCATTTAAGCCCTATTCTTGCTTGTTTTGTGGGGGTGGGATCCTGGGATTTTCACTTCGATTTTAGAGATATCAAAGTACTGATTCGGAACCCCAGTCACTCGAAAGCTCTAGTACCAGCAGTCTCTGCAATGAGATTTTGAAGATCGAGCTCCCGTTTTGAGCCTCACTGTTATACCAAGTGTTTAAATTGGTTCTTTCTCACCAAAGGTTCCTGGATTCTTGGCACACTGCCACCATTGTCCCCCTATTTAAAAAAGGAGACTTTGGAGTGCCCGTTCAATTATAGGCAAATAGCTCTTAGATTCTGACTCGAAAATCTTTGCATCCTTGTTCTGGCTGAACTTTCCTCGTGGTCGGTTAGTGTGGCTGTCCTTAAGCTGAATCAGATTGGTTTTTGAAAGGGGATCGATTAATAATAAAGCTTTATTATTAATCACCTGCAGCAGATGGTATGGGAAAAGCATGTTTCAGAGATTTATGCTCTTTCCATTGATGCATCGATGGCATTCAATAAACTCGAGAGAAACTTGCGTTGGTCCAAATTCAGGAAATGAGGCATTCCCAGTAACCTGCTGTCAATCTTGATTAATTTGCACTCAGAAACGACATTGAGAGTCAGCCTCAGGTGTGGAAGATTCGACCCGTCGATATTGTCATGTTCATGTGGAATCATGAAAACATTTAGTGTGTGTATGCTCAGAATTGGCTTTATCTAGGAATCCTATTTTTAGTCCTTTTATTGAAAGAATTCGATTGAATTCTTGAGATTTTCTATGGGATCCTTGGATTATCTATAGGATCGCTTTTACTTGGATCCTTGATCTCGATCATTATTACTTGCACTTTATTCTTGTTTACGGAAATTGGGGTTTGAAATGATTTGTGTTTTAATGTAGGATTTTGATTGAATTGGGAAAATGTAATTCAAAGATTGTAATTATTCAAATAGATGTGCTGTGTTAAGGTCCATTTATGTAGGCCAGAGACACAAATAAATAAATAAATAAATAAAGGAATAAATAAAAAGAACAAAATGTTGGCAGTAGTGACACAACGGCAGTAATCAGTATTTATAGGTAGGTCTTAACATCTGAATCAAGTATGTGTGGTTGAGTGAAAGATCATTGTTTGTGCCCAGGTGGAACAATCAATTATTCCATATGGCATGGGAGTGTCATCATTTCTTCAGGAAACTAAAACCAAAGATCTATTTCTCACAACAACAATTGGACACTCCAACAGAAGAAAATGAAGATTTTGAATTTAAGGGTAAAAGCATATTTGCACTCCATTCTTACAAATAAGGCATTTGTCACATACATGCAAACAGTTCAAAAACAAGGGGCATTCTAGTATCTAAACATAAAAAGTGTTTAATTAATTAGACCTTTCAAGAACGTTAAACACTACAGGTGCAATTAAGAAAAGGTCTGACAATTATGATAATAAAACCGGTCTAAGGTGGATGGAGTAAATGTAGTAACAGAGAGAAACCTACGTGGCAGAGCACCATAGGTTAGGCAACTGACTGGTTCTGAGATTGCTCAACTTCTTGGACCAGATCTAATTTTAGCAATACGTGCTCTAATTAAAAAGACATTGGAAACAGGAGTTAAAACGGATCTTATCAATGGTGCGACTAGAGAAATGGGTCTTTCTACGAGGCAGCATCCAGCTGTGCCAATATTCTATTGCCTTCCTCACATCCCCAAAACGTTACATCAGTATCTTTGAACCCATATCAGAAAGCAATGTGCTGCTGTGTGTTTGGAGTTACTGTAGGAGCACGCTAAGACTTGGAGTCCTACTTTTTTGTTTATGATACTAAAAGGAGGATTCCTGCGAGTGGCAGAGTAAGCCCAGGAACAAACTTAAATACACACCATTAGCATGCAGCATGCGCACTTAGCCACAGTGTGTTTGGTGTTCGTTGTACGGTGGGGAGGCAGCCTCAACGCTTGATCGATTTACATTAAGAACTCTAACCGACAGGGCGAGTAATCCCTCTCCTTTGTGCTCCTCTGTGTTTTGGCATTTGAACTTAAATTGTCAAATTGACTTTTAGTGCATCCACATATAGCATGTTTCAAGAATAATGGCGTATCGCTGTGCTCAGGCAGGCCGCACCAAATACTGTGCTCCCAAGGGGGCTCCTCTTTGCTAAAAACACAAATAACAGCTAAAACAGTGGTTAACGATAATACTGAAGAAAGATTGTTGAACTTGAATCTGGACACACCTTTGGTAACTATTAAAACAGGGGATATTATGGTGGGAAATTAAGGTGGGATATTAAGGCACTCCCCCAATCTTTTGTGGAAGTTGTCACAGGGACTTCACATAAGGAGGGATTACCTCAATCCCCTTCCTCTGTAAGGAAACCTCTAAACTTCTCTGTGAACCTGGGTATGCACCATCTGGAGGCTTCTCTCCAGACTTCTTCAGAGGCATCATGCTCGCTTGACCAGATTGACTTGGAGGAACTTATAAATTGCCCCCACAAAGACCTTATTACAGATGTATCCATGTTGGGTCCGGTTGTCTCCAATGAGTTGGCCAAGCAGACTCAGTTGTGTCTGGGGGAGGAGAGGAGCAAGTCCCCGCCATGGGACAAGAGAGAGGTCTGTCTTTTCAGAAGCCCAGTGGTTTTAGGGGACTCTTTGCCCAAGTTGAAAATTCAGGCTCAATCACAATTACTGAGACCTTTGCACCATGGTCCTCATTCTGATCTTCCACCAGTAGCCCAGGAGAGACTCAGTGTCCTAGGCTTAGAGCAGCGCTAGCGGAGTGTACAAGATGCCTTATCCCCTGTGGAGGAGATAATAGGTGCTTTTTAATTTCCCTTTCTCTCAAGCTTATTGACTTCAATGGACATAGGACATGAACTGATGCAATTTGGAATCAGAAATGTTAAGACATTCCCTAAAGGAACTGCTGGCAAAAATGTAATTGCTGGAAGGGTTTATATTGGCTGTGCATACATCAACTAAGCCACGTACATCTCCTGATTTTCAACAGATGCATTGTAAAGACTGTGTATAAAGAGAACTGTGTGAGAAGCATTTGCGATGAAGTACGCAAATATAATTGAAAGCTATCAAGACTGATTGAATTCTTAAAAGGTCAAGCAAAGATACTATATTCAGAGTGGTCCGGCGCCATGTGGGTGCTCATTTGAAAGTCTCCGATAGGTATTCAAATTATGCTTTATGTTAAGAAAGGAAGATTGAGATGGAAGTGGTCATACAACGGGTCGAGATAAACCCTGTGTACATTCGAATGTCTTCGATCGTTTAAAGTGCATCGACATTGGTCAGAGCCTGGCTGAGGGAGATTAATTGATGTGAAAAGGGTCTGAGCCCGGCAGAGGGGGATCCAGGGTGAACCGTGAGTCACCCGAGAAAGAATTCTATGACATTGCTGTGAAAGGGATCTGAGCCCAAAAGAGGGAGATTCAGGGTGAACACCCTACCAGTGGATACCGGTGCAAGGAAAAGAACATTTGTTTTGTGCAACAGGCCCCTTCGAGTCAAAGGACTTGCAAGCGGTAAAGAGGCCTGTGCACAGAAGGGCCAGAATTGCTGAAAATGAACAGTATCCTCATGTGGCAGAAGTCAGAGTGTGTGTTCTGCTCGAGTGCCCCGCCTTGCCCCATGCTGAAAACATGGGGAAGGGAGGCCAACGGCCCGAGCATCCCGATATATCATTTGTGAACACTTCTTTCATTTTCATTAACATTACCCCACATTATTTGTCTTTTTTTTTTTAGTATAAGCCCTTTTTATTTGACAAGACTTCACTAGGACTGCACTATTATGATTTGATGGTCGTAGCTTGTTCACATCTGTAGATTTAGGTTCAGATATGCGTTTAGCACACGTTTGCGAAAGTTCAATAAACACCCTTGAACTGTGGTCACTTGTGTCTGTCTTACTATTGCCACCATGTGTTCCTTACATTACACCTAGTTGACAGAGAACTACTAACTCCTCTGAGATGTGCCCCTTTTGTTCAAGAAACGTTGGTGGGCTTGATGTCCTGCAAGATGCTTAGGGGGTAATAAGACTGCACATAAACATGTATTGGATCAAGGCACAAACGATGAAAAGAAACATTTCCGTCGTCATTTTAGGGCACTCAAGAAGATGGGGAGTGCAAGTTTCCTGTTCTTAAAAACATTTTAAGCTCGAATATTCAAAAGTAAACCCATGTATGAAGCATCAAAATGATGCAGAGAAAATTATAGCCCCCTTGAACACTTATAAAAGAGAAGATCTTACAAAGATCTTTGCAGGCAAACCCAAATGTAGCCCATATTTGGGCTGACTTATTCTCTAAACTCTATTGTGAGACTCCCCTTGCTGGCTTGGACTATTGAAGTGCTGAGAGTAGTTTTACCCAATTGGGACTGCCTCAGCATTACTTTGGATGAAATATACTCTATTATTAAATTGAAAAATTCAAATGCCCCTGGAACGCATGGTCTGTCCAACCTCACTCTTAAGTCAGACCCGGACCTGTGGTCCCAGCTTCTTTTTGAGCTATTAACTAACGTGAAGAAATGAATGTGATTCCCACCTACGTGGAGAGAAGCCACATTGATACTAATCTATAAGGCAGGTGACAGAATGGATCCAATTAATTACCAGCCGACTTCCTTATTGAACGCTTCATATAAGCTTTTCTCTTCTGTGGTCTTGAGACACCTTGTTAAAGAAACTAAGATGCCCAGGTGGAGCAATATTTATCGGTCTGGCTTTAGAAAGGGTGCAAGTGTCTCCCTGACTGGTTTCATAATTTCTCTGCTGGCGAAGCAAGTCCAGGAGGAAAGGAGACAGATATTTGTGGCCTTCCTGGACATAAAAGAAGCATTTGACTGTGTACATCGTGGACTTTTGTGGTCTAGATTGGATACTCAAAGCTGTCCGCCTGCCTTATGAGATATTTTGGTGGTTCTCCATGATGAAGTGAGACTAAATGTGAGGTTGGATGCCACCAAGAATGTATCTGGCTGGATAATGAGTGAGAGGGGCCTGGGCCAAGGTTGCGTTTTGGCCCCTTTCCTCTCTAGGGGAAGTAAATTCAAACAGGCCAGAATTAGCAGTCTCCGGCCTGAGAGTTTAGCTTAACAAGGAGACCTGGATTCACCTTGAAGTTCTTAGGCACTGTACTCGACGTTCCGTAGCCTGGGAAGAAAAAGGTTATTATTGGCCTGCACGGGCTGAAATATGACAAACAATATCAACAGAAGTGGGGCAAGTGAATAGCCATGCGTTACCCCGTTGTTGGTGTCAAAATGTATTTATTTATTTATTGTTTGCTTGTTAGGTGCTTATATGGCAAGTAAAATACCGTTTCAAAGCACCCAAAATAGGGGGTAATGCTGCCTGCACCAGCATATCTTAATGCAGCCTTAGTACCAACAACTCCGGTGGCACCCCCTGGCCTCAAGCGTATGCTATAGTGGGCACCTGTCTATGGAATCAAATGCTTTCTCCAGATCCAGGAATGCAGCATACAGCATTCAGCATACACAGTGCCCCCCCTAACTAACCCTGCAGGATATGTTGACAATTGTACTTCGTGTAAAGCAGTGGTCGATGGAGAAGAAAAGTCTGAAACCAGCCTGGGATGTTTATAGGATGTTATTCTCAGCTACCCAGTCCACCAACTGGGTTAGAAGAAATTATGCATACATTTTCAAGGATCTAGACTGTTAGGAGATGGGTCTGGGGCACCCTTTTTAAATATTGGTACAATTATGCCACGATTATGCCACTGCTCTAGTGTTTCAGAACCCTGGTGCCCTCACTGAATCCCTCAAACAGTTTGCCCAGAATTTGAGGACAGCCATCGGAAAATCAAACAAAAATATCCAACGGCAGCACGTCCAGACCTCCCGCATTCCTGCGCTTCAGCTGATTAATAGCCTAGATTATCTCTGGCTGCGGAATCGGTTATTTTTGTGCAGGTACTGTTAGCTGTGGGCTGAGCCACTTCCCATTGGTCATCATAGAAAATCCCCTGGAAATGTGACACCCATGAATGCTTAGTGATCTTTCCACCTGAGGGTTCCACTCTTTTCTCCCCACCCTGGGCTACCAGTTTCCAGAATAGCTAGTGATCATTGTTGGATACCGCAAGAGATAAAAGATCCCACTGTTTCTCTATATGTTCATGCTTCTTATTTTTTCAGAACCTCTTATATTCTCTTTTCTGGTGGTATATTTGGCCAGCCGAAAGGGTCCCTTCCCCGATTACATTGTTCAAAATCCTATTCCATTCCCTGCAATGGCTGTCAAACCAAGCAGCATGAGCATGTTTGAGGATAGTGTTCCCGAGTTGCCATTTGCGACCCTCACATATTTTTCTTTGTAACAGCTCCACCAGGAGAGTGCATTATACCACCAGTTGTGCTGGTTGGAGTTTTTTTGGAGCAATATCTAATGCAAAGCTACTATAACCTTTTCGTATAAGCATTTTAACACAAATTCGCTATTCAAGTAGCCCGTGTGCGGAGCCTTGTCTATATTGTCCGATAGTGTCAAGGGGCCCCTGAGGTGGACTCAAGCAGGAATGTTCTCAGTTCCTCAAGCATTGTTTGGTCGGTTTTGTAGCAGGGATATATGTTAACCACATATGTCCTGCTCTGAGACTTTATACCGTATGAAGTGTGTGATAAAATGATCATTGCTCTAAGATCTGGGCAAAGCCTGGTCAACTGCATTCCTCCTCGTGCTCAAATCAATATGATCAGTGTGAAGAATCCTGCAGATCCCTATAGTCTCCTCCCATGTGTCCTGGGGAAGGGGGCGCTATCTGATCCCAACCCTGTGGGTGGTGTGCTGCAGGAGGACCACCTGAGTGGAGTCAGGGCCCAGGGAAGTGAGGAGAATCTGTGGGATGAGACACAGTATTTTTCTTCTGAAGGAGAGATTATTACTCCTATGCCAGAAGAGGCTATGGCTTATTGTTATATTAATATCTCTCAACCTCCTGTAAATATTAAGGTTGTAAAACCTAAGGCTGCAACACCCAAACCTATTATACCAAAAGAAAGAATCATTTTCATCCCTAAAATTCAATGTGCTACTCTATACCAAGGGTCCACTACAAGGAATAGCGAAAGTATTGCCTTCTCTACCACATCGTCCCCTAATAGAGTTAATACTCCTGATGCCTCTGTTAATAACACTAAGGGAATCAAAGCTACTGTTGAAAAGCTAAACTAGAGTGAACTACATGTCTCAGAACCCCTCAGAGACTGAGATGAAGAAGAGGGCTAAAGAGGCATCTAGAAGCAGGTACAGGCAATTAGGATTAAAAGCCTTTGCCAGGGACAGGCAATTGACCAGAGTAGCCTACAACTGAAATTATTACCCCACCTAAGAGACACAGGGCCTCATTACGACCCAGGCGGTAAGGGGTTTACGGCAGCGTAAACAGCGCCGACCCTTACCGCCTGATTACGAGGTCCCTTAGCGCCATGGACGTTTTAACACCTGCTTTTAGCAGGTGTTAAAATCCATGGCGCTAAGGGACCTTGTTGTTAATTACGCCACCGTAATTTACGGTGGCGTAATTAACGCCTTCCCCACTCCCATTATGCCCTATGGGGCAAAAATGGGAATGGGGAAGGGTAAATGGGTAAATGGGGACTTACCGCCCCACTCACCTCGGAATGGGGCGGTAAGTCCGCCAACCACCATGGCGTAAACATAGTTTACGCCATGGTGGTAAAGGTACGACCCAGGCGGTAACTTACCGCCTGGGTCGTAATGAGGCCCATAAAAGGCTGCAGCAGGATGGGGAAGGAGGAAGCAGGAGCTAGAAGGCTGGCAGAAGTATTAGTAATAGAAGGAGAAAAGCATGAGGCTGGCAGTTCATGAGGACGTGTGATCACTTAAGGGACGCCAGGACGTGGAGAGAGCAGATTTCACCTGCAAGTTCTGACAGGGTCCTGTGTTCACAAACCCTGCTTTGCCGTGGCTTCATTGAGAGAGACATGCTGAAAGTGAAGGTCTTCCCAGGTGCGCTGAGTAGCTGCACTTTCAGTGCCATGCTGAAGACCGAGGCCTGTAGCAAGAAGCAAGCAGAGGGGCAGAGAAGTGCAGGAGACTCCAAATTGGCATGGCTGATTTGGAGACACCTGTGCTGCAGAGGAGTGAGGGTCGCAAGTGTGCCTAAAGATGCAGAATTCGAACTAGAAGACAGGAAGTTGGAAATAGCCCCCAGTTTCAGTGTTTCTAGAGCCAGTGAGCGGGGCTTGATGTCCAGGTTCACTTTTAACTCCTTGCCTGTAATTGTTACTAGCTTTAAAGTGGCTCTCACAAGCATAGAAGCAAGTTTTAAGTTGTTTGTCATTGTGAAAGCTGTTTTGAACAATGGAAAATGTATCACACACACTTTATATAGAAGTTACAGTGGTGGCGTGTCAAGAAAAGCTTTTAGTTTCTGATTGTCCAACGTTAATTGCTGTCGGAATGGTCCCGTGTCTCCAATCAAGAAGGAGAATGTTTTCGAAAGTCTCCGGACAACGCTGAAGTTAACATTCACAATTGTTGCAAGATCTTATACTATCAAAGGAATGTTGCGTGCAACCAATTCCGTTTCCCAATCGGAGAAGAGAGTGGTTCGTGGAAATACAACCCTTTACAAACATTTAACATTGAAAATCTATTTTAAAGAGTGGTCGCATATACATGAAAGTTGTTTTCCTTTGAAGTCTCAACTTTGGAACATCAAGAGCAATATCTTTGAATGCAGACATAGTCATAGTAGAAGGAAGAACAAGCATTACCCCAAGCCAAGATGCAAGCCCTTTCCATAGTGAAGAAAAGCCTGTTTGAAGCAATCCACCCAACGGGAAAAATGTTAAAGTCCAGTGTTTTCTGTTACAAGTGAGAAATTGTTATCTGAAGCTGTTAGTTTGGCAAAACAGCTTTATGGTAGCTACTGGAAGCAAGAAGTTGTAGATAAAGCTGGGTAAGGGAGCCGGGTGCTTGTATGACGATTACACAAATAACCTGCAATGAGACTGTTGAAGTGGGGAGAAGGTGGGTCTGAAAGCAGAGACAGGTTACCCTTGTGGCAGTAAGGCAGACTGAAGAGGCAAAGAGGCTGCCCTTTTTGTGGAAAATAAGAGTGCCTTGCCTACCTTTAGAGGTCGAAGTGTCTTGTCTTTAAAATGCCTAACAATTCTTATATATGAAGTAGAAGTGCCATAACTGTATAAGACTGTCAAAAGATGTCACATTGAAGTTGGTTGAAGAAGTAGCACACTGCAGAACCAAGGAGTTGGTTTCCATATTAGCAGTAGTGGAGAACAACAACCTAAGAAGCATCCTGACAATTATACTAGCTGTGCTGCAGAATATATGAATGTTTGTAGAATTGTAGAAAAAGAAGTGACTAATCTATTTTTCTGTACTTTTTATCTGGAAGCTGAATAACTGTTACCAGTGGATTTTTGCTTTGAGAATTTTGGTTTATTTGGAACTGAAGAGGGAAAATCGAGATCAAACCCCTGCCCCCTCACCCTAGGCGCATATACAGAAGAACAGCAGGAAGAATAAGCAGCGCACTTATCATTTGAACCAGGCCCCAGCGCACCCATGGGTGACAAATATGCTGAAAGACACCCACTTCACCAACATTGCAACCTACATGCTACATTAGCCTAAATGCAGCAGTACCAGAATCTACAAAACACAATAATCCCTGTTTAAAGGCTGCAGGTGCCTATATGAATTAAACCTGATCTAATTGCACAGTGTAAAGCCATGTTTTAAGAAAATTACAGCCAAGTAGCCAAGTGCATTTGTCTCATTTTAATTCTTCACAAATATGAGTAAGCCACAGCAGAACATCCAGAGCCCAGTGTTGTTTTTGCTGGGAACGAAAGACATTTTCGCAAGACTCACACACCATTTGAAACATAATTGTAACAAGAATGGCTCAGCTCTGGCCAATGAACGCTGAGGGCCCAGGGGCGAAAGCTTGTTTCAGCTAAAAGTGATGGGAACAGATTCATACTGCAACAATTTCAGAGTTAGGTAATGGGGGTGGCACAGCTAAACCAACCCACTGATGCAAAAGTCCAATGTCCAATTATCAGGCTTCCTATAAGGGCTACATAGGTAACCTATCACTTAGCAGCCAATAGCAGGATTAGATAGGTTTCTGGGAGCTGGTCCAATTCTGTGAGGTCAGCCTGCAATGTGTTACAAAGCTGGCTTGCAAGCCAGCCCCGGGGGAGACGGTGCTGGGACTTAAGCTCTCTGTGTGGTTTTTCTTTTTTTTTGCTGCCCAGAAATAAATACAGTTTGGAACATGGTGCTGCCTGCTTGGGACTCTGCTGCATTTCTTTGGGCAAAATGGGAGGTGTTGGGGTCTTCCATGGCTTGGACCCCCAGTAGCCCGGGTGGGGGTCCAACTTCTCCCCAACAGAACTTATATGAACTGGCTCAATACTTTATTCTTCTGTTTGAACACTTAGAAGAAATTGACTTTGAATAATCCTGGGGATGGTATTTTCCCCGGAAAGGTGAAGGTCATTGAAATTAGTGGTGGTTTATTATTCATTCATTTATGTTGTTGTTCATTTACTTTATATGTTTTGTTGTTTAGTGTGAGGGCCAGTTTGTTTCTTTTAGGAGTGATTCCCTCAGTTTGTAGACTAGGTAGGGAACTCCCTGATAGTGTAGGTTTAGCGAAGATGTATTTGCATCTTTTTCTTTTAATAACATTTCTAATTTTGAGAAACATACAAGAATTGTCCACCTCCCATTACTGACCCCTTAAATCAGCCCTTCCTTGTTTTGGCCCTTTGCACTTTTCTCTGCTTGCACCAAGTACACCTGATATTCTGGTATACAGAAATGATTTCTTAGCCAGGTTTCCCGTAAACAAATAACAAATAGAGTTAGATAATCGACCCAGTCTGCATCATGCAAATATTTGTGACCCCGGAGACATTCCAATACATTATACCTATAATTCCATCTTTTCCACTGTTGCTGAGCCCTTGGTGCTCTCTGGGTGAGCAACTAAAGGTTTGTGTGGCTTAATACAGTCATACATCCCATTGGCTGCGTCACTGGACAGAGCATATTTTGGGGTCATGTTATTCCTTGTCAGACTTTTGTCTATTTCGGCCTTGGTACTGAACCTAGAATTAGCCGATGGGATATCTGTCACTGGCCATCCTCCATTTTGATTTTGGGCAACATCATAGCGGAATGATAATGCTGGGATTATATGATTGAGCCATGAGTCATGAATAAGGCACTGCTTAGCTTTGATGTCAAGAAAAAGCTCAATCCCTTTCCCAGTTATAGCCTCTCTAAATTGTATCAAGCTAGCACCAAATTGCGGATTACGAGAACCAAATCGCACATTACAACCCCACCCCAAAACATGCTGTCTGACAAGATCTGCACATGTGTAACATTTTTAAAAGGAGACAACGGTGAAACCCAATGTCTCCTGGACAGCCGCGGCCAGGGCTCATTTGTACAAGTTCTTGTTCCCTGGGTGCAACCCTTGAAGGTCACAATCAAGTTTTGTTTCCTCCTGTCCCAAAGTGGGTCGCATTCCTCCCTGTTTGACAACTTGAGACTCTTGCTTGTTCGGGGAGTTGCCTGATTGTCGGTGTATTTGGGGGGGCGGGGGGGTGTGTTGAACCTTTGTGTGTGTATCAATGTTTTGTCCCAATGCCACTTAGTTAGCTGCACCCTGTTGCCTAGGGATCTAGGCCCAATGAAGGACGCACACACGGAGAGGTTGGAGGAACTTCTTTATTCCCTTTCAACAATGTAGGAACTGTCGCTTGGCGCGCACGTGCCCCAGAACCCCTTTCCCCAGTCAAGCTCCGCCTTTCCAACGGAGGGGACTCAGGAGTGTTAACCCCTTGAGCCCTGGGTAACACTACCCCCGGACAATATGTCCAAAAATCAACTTGGTACTCTGTGTTCAAACAATAACTCAACACTCTTCAACAAGTCTCATCGGTTTCCTTGTGATTCGTCGCGGCCTCTCACCTTGAGTCCCAGGCTCTGACTCCTCTTGGGTCACCCCACTCTGGCTCGTCTCTCCCGGATCTCCTTCTGGGGGAATCCACGTATCATCCCTCTGTCTCCGTGGTTCTGGGGAGAGTGCCCGCTGTGGTACCTCTGTGCTTTCTCTTCTTACATAATGCCTAAACTGTTGACAGTTCCTGGTGACGGCCCTGTTCTGGTCTTCGGCCGTCACCATCGTACATTTCACTGCAACTATCCTCATGGGACTTGGAGCAAAGCGCGGATCTGTCTTCCTGGTTGTCGGCTGTTGCACCAGGACTTCATCTCCTACGTGAAACTCCGGTGGCACCGCTCCCCGGCGTGCGTCGGTACGGAGCCTCGCATTCTCTTTTGCCACCGCATCTCTTTGGAGCAGATCCTTGTCGACCGGCTCTGCCCTTGCCACGTTTCTCGGGATGCGGGTTTGCACCTCGTAGCAGAACATGAGCTCGGCAGGCATCTTGTTCGTGGCCTCATGAGGAGTGTTCCTGTAGTCTCTTAACAGACGACACAGTGCTTGGTGTGTGTCGACTGCGTCAAGTCGTGCTCTCTGTATGGTCTTCTTGATCGACGCCATAAAACGTTCAGCCATTCCGTTCGCCTGGGGGTGTCGAGGCGTGATCTTCATGTGCCTGAAACCCAGGTGCTCTGCCAGTGTCCCAAACTCATGCCCACAGAATGGTGGTCCGTTGTCAGATTTGACCCATTTGGGGATCCCCCACTCGCTAAAGACCTCTTCTATCGTCGCCGCTACTTGGGGAAACGCCGTGGAATTGACCACCTTGACTATCGGGAACCTTGAATGCTCATCTATGAAGAGTAGGATGTAGTCACCCGCTTCAGTCGGCCCATAGAAGTCCATGGCTATTCGTTCCCATGGGTGATCAGGTATTTGAGTGTGTTGGAGTGGGGGCGGACGTTCGGCAGGGGCTGTGCACTGACAGGCATGGCAGTTCCTTACCCACTCATCGACGGCGGCATCCAGGAAAGGGAACCACACATGGCACCTGAGCTGCTTCTTTGTGTTCTCAGCTCCTCTGGGGCCTTCGTGTGCAATGCTGACCACCTCGCTCCTGAGCGTGGCAGGGATGACGATCCTGCATCCTCTTAGCAGAATGTTATTGTCCTTCACTGCAAGTTCACCATGCACTCGAGCCAACCGCTCGATCTCCTGTTTGTTCACCCCAGGATGGGCTAGAACTGCTCTGTGGTGATCCTTCCATTTGCTGGTCGACGTGAGGCTGATCGCCAGGGCTGTCGTTGGGTCGGCTGCCGATGCGGCGGCGGAATGCCGTGTTGCGCGGAGGTGGAGCAGGAGGAGGAGGCTCGCTGGGTCTCCCGCAGCGCGAGCGTGGAAACGGCGGACTGCTGCTGGAGGAAGGCTCCTGTGTGCGGGAGAAATCCTCGTCGCCAAATGTTGCCTAGGGATCTAGGCCCAATGAAGGACGCACACACGGAGAGGTTGGAGGAACTTCTTTATTCCCTTTCAACAATGTAGGAACTGTCGCTTGGCGCGCACGTGTCCCAGAACCCCTTTCCCCAGTCAAGCTCCGCCTTTCCAACGGAGGGGGCTCAGGAGTGTTAACCCCTTGAGCCCTGGGTAACACACCCCACCACTTACCAGCCTGGTCTAAAGCACCAAAGACCCTGCTGGAATGTCCATCTCGCTGTCTCTACCAATTATGGGCTGCTCCAATAGTTCCAGTGTCCCCTATGGGATTAAGCCCTCTCTGCGGGACCCCTTTGGTTCCCTCTGTGCTTGGCTACAATTGGCTCGATTGCCATTTATTTTTCATTCATTGGGTCCGGTTGCCTTCTTGTCAAAGTGTCCTAGAGTAAAACTTCCTGTGGCTCCTCTGTTGCTTGGTGGCTCAGGCATAGGTTTATCGATCTTGATTGCCATCTTTAGACAGCTTCTTTCCATTGACATTTCTCTGGGCATGGTGCAGGCCAACATCTGCCAACATCTGTAATCATTTGAGACGGTACTGTCCATCCAGCATGGACTCTTTTTGCAAGGCCTTTATCGATAGTTTAAATTCATGCAGTTTCCATCTGCAGCATGTGTTGATCGTGCACGAGCTCCTCTAAAATATATACGTGTGGGTAAGATGTTGCTTTAAATCACGAGACCTCTGCCTCCTCCAGGTCTATTGGGAGCAAAGATTATAAGTGAAACTGATCCACCAGCTGACTTTTCATGTGGCTAATCTCCCTCTGGTTGCATTTTTGCAGTTGTTGCTAGGGTTATTGGGGCTGCTTATTTGTGTTACTATTGTCACCCTTGCTTTCAGTGATCGTGTGCTCCCTGGGTCCACAATGATGTCCTCAGAGGTCAGCATCATCAGGATCACCTGACCTCCTTGCACTGGGGACCCAGCTAAAGAGGTTTTGGTGGGGAGGGCAGGGCCAGTGCTGGCCAAGTTGAGGCAATTTTCCTCATGTCGCGTCTCCAGGATAGATCTATCAGATACTTGTGGCACCTCCAAAAACTGATTTGGCAATAGGTATTGATATAGGTGTAGAAATGGGCTCTAATGCAGGCTCTAGTAATTTCCCAAATCCTCTTAGGCCTACTGGAGGAAGAAATCACCCTGTTGCTATTGTTTTGAGCCTGGGTCTCCCTGTTGGTGACCCAGTCATTATATGATCATTGTGTAGACACACCAGCAACTGGAAGTTAGATGCTGATCTGGTCAGGCTTAGTTGGGTGCACTACTCCTGCCTTTCTCTGAGCAGGGCTGCGTAGCACTCTCTACTTATCTTTGCTTCTCCAATAAGTTTCCTTAACCGCAAATCAGTCCCCCAGGCCCACAGCCTTTCCTAGTGCGGAACACTTCTGAATACCTAGAGCCCATCTAATTGTTGGTTGAGTGGGGTCTTTGGGTTGCTGGGCACACAGAATCACCCACCACCTTTTGAGCCCTAGTTCTTAATTTGGGCTTTGCTTTTACTCTTGGCTGGCTCTTATCACTCTGACCAGTCTTTTCCACAGGCGGGATGGCAATTTGTAATGTGCAAAATGCAAAGAAACGCATGGACTCCTTAAAAGACACTTTCAATTGATAGAACTCTAAACATTCTTAGAAGTTCTTGAAAAGGATAAGGCACAAAAGTTTAAAAAAATAAAGGTTTTAAAAAAGAGAGACTTTAAGTAGTGCAATGTGACAGGGCTGATTGGTTAGCTGGCTTGGGTAAGCTGATGAGGAGGGTGTATTAAAGTGCTAACTGCAATGATGTGTCAATAAGTGTACACAATAAATGTACACACAATTATACTTTGTAGTCCTTTTGAGACATGTGATATATGATATTCCAACTTCTAGGCACAAACCTCTGTTCCTGGTGGGATGCGTATTGGCTGTTGCTCATCCTCCCTCTGGTTCTCGTCCTCTGACCCCCTACCCCCTCCTGTTTTGGCCGTTATGCGGACACACTAAAAAAAGAAAGTGTGATAAGGGGCGCAGGGCTCCAGATTTGTCTCCCTGATGCGGTACGGCAGCTAACGGCCCTTGTAGCTCTGATGTGCTGCAGGAAGGAACCTCTGGCTGTGGCACCCCAACGTTGTGAACTGCCAAGCCACACCATGAATCTACGGCCGCTTCCGATAATCACTATGGACCTCATTACGAGAACGGCGGTAGCTATGGAGCTATTAGCTCCATTGTTGCCACCGTTCCGGGCTCCATTACCGGATTCCTGCAATGGGGACTTACCGGGTTACTCCGAGATAGGAGGACCCGGTAAGTCCACCATGCAGAAACCCATCCCCATTCCCAGCTGGAGCTGGCGAACACAGAAGTCTCTGAAACGCAGTGGGCCATTGCTGCAAGGTTCACAGCTGGCGAGTTCTGCTTGCTGGGGCTCCCGACGCATACCCAGGAGCGAAGTTGAAGCCGAAGAACAGAAGGAAGGTACCCGGAAGAGCGAACAAGCCCCAGTGAGTGCGAGACAGTGACTACTCATACCGAGGGCGCTCCAGGGCGGGAATTGGACATTGGCTGTTAACAATCAATCTGAAACTTATAAGAATGGGGGTTGGAACTTGAATGAGCGAACACTGAATCATGATCAAGTTGGCAAGTATTTTTTGCAAAATACAACAACGCATATTGAATTTGTGAAAAACAACCAGGCATATTGAATGCTGAATTAAAGTGAAGATATGGAAATAATATGAAATTATAGCACAAGTGGAAAGCGAATGATGTGCTATCTTTTAAGTAGTGAAACCCGGTAAGAATAATTTTGAACCAAGTGAAAAACAAGTGTGAAAGACAAACGAATACTTATGAATTAAGTTGAGAGCAAGTGTGACTATAAGTTGCGGAACTTGAATGAACAATGTGAATGCAAGGTGATTGAAGATTATATACAGAACAGAATAAAGTGAATACAAATATTTTAAAAAAGGTAGGTGGCACTCCTCTCCAGAAAGAACATGGCATGATATCCTGTTCTGAGGTGAGAGTTTGCAGCACACGCTATTTGCTCACTGTGCCTTTCACAGATGGGAAATATTCATTTGCATATCAGTCTTTGTCCCGCCCACATGGGCAGTCCAGCACCAAAATGCTGTGGCAATTCCTCTCTGAACAAGAGTACCAACAGCGACCCCATACACGTGTTTCAGCCTTGTTCGGCCTCATCAGTGAGGTGAAGCTGTGCCTCTCTGAGCACAGTGAGCAGGGAGTCCACGTCTGGCTGCCCCCAGGTAACTCAGGGTGACCAACCCCAAGTTCCTTGCAAATATTTCAAAAAAGGTAGCAGGCGCTCTTCTCCAGAAAGAACATGGCATGATAACCTGTTTTGAAATATTTGCCCAACAAGGCTGAAACACGTGTATGGGGTTGCTGTTGGTACTCTTGTTCAGAGAGGAATTACCTGGCTCCCAAGACCCAATGCCTGTGATGGGCCCTTCGCTCACAAGCGAACCCCATCTGTCCCCAAAGGCCCTGCTCCATAGGCAGAATAAAGCTCACTCAATAGTAACCATTTAAGTGATGCCCTGAAACAGGGTATTACCAAATTGACCTTTTAAAATTGACCTTTTGCACAATTGATCTTATTATAGTGGTCCTAATTGACCTTCTGCACAATTGACCTTTACATTATTTTATATATGTATTGGGTTGGTTTTGGATATAAATAATAAAAGAGGATTGGGTGGGGAGTTACAGGGGTTTTTGGATTGGGTGGGGGCTTGCAGGGGGGGTGCCCCCACATATATGTCCTAATTGACCCTCTAAATTAGGTCAATTCTCCCAAAGTCAATTGTGAAAAGATCAATTAGTATACAACCTGAAACAGATGATCTTGACAGTATTCAGATAAACAGGATACACAGAGATGTCTGCTACAGGCACTCAAGTCACTGAGCTAGCTCTCAACGCTATGTTGGGTTTTCTATAGGACCGACATGCCGCCTTATTGCAGTTTCAGATCGCGTGACTTAAATAACCTCTGCGCATGTAAGGGTTAATTCATAAAGAAGTGCATTCTTGGTGTTAGTTTTGCCTGGTCATCATGAGATCCACCTGAACAAAAGTCATACAAGAATCTGGAAGTAAATTACAACAAGTGGAAAAACAAGTGTCCTTGCACCAGGGTCACAAAGGTAAGCGACACGTGCCTGTGTTTGTGGTGCTAAAGTCACCTTGAGTGGGACAGGTATGCCCAGACGTGGGTCGCGTGCCTGCTGGCCTAGAGACCCAAGCTACTCCTCACTGATGAGGCCGAACCATGTTTGGGGATGCTTATGGTCTCGTGCAAAAGAGATGTGACCAAGCAGTTCGGGCTGGCCTGCCAGGCCTTTTGGGGTGGGACCAAGCCTGATTTGCATATGGTCTTTCCCCTTTTGTAATGGCTTGGCAAGCAAATAACCATGGGTTGGAGCGTTGCCCAGAGCTGTGCCAGTGTTAGAGATTGATTCAAAATCGTCCAGCCATCAACTTTTGGTTTTGTAATATATCGCACCTGGCATAGTCCTAGGAGAAACCAAACTTGTAATGCTCCAATTAAAACATATCCCCACACTGCAAACTATTTGTCCATAACATGTTTCAACTTTCAACACGCGTCCCGGGAGGATAGCTCAGTGGCAACGTGCTCGCCTTGGAAGCAAGACGACACGAAGCAACACAAGTTCGAACTCCAGGTCCGCGCTTACAAACCTCTGGGTATTTAAGCGCGTTATAAATATGCAACTAAGACAACAACAACAAAATTCTGTAACAGCGCCATGATGCCCCCGGGCTGTGTGAGCGTTTTAAAAAGGCAAATAATAAATAAATAAATAAATAAAATCCCTCTAATTCAGGGTTACAAATTGAAAGGACCTGGGAGACCTTTAACTCCAGTTTGTAGCCTGGAAGACCTGGTTAGCTTGACACAACAGCTACCAGGAGCTGCTTTTAGCTCCCCAAACCGACTGAGGCCGAACAAACACACCTAGGTGAATTCAACTTTGTGCCTTTGGGACAATCTATAAATAATCATTAGGACACATCTACACAACATTTAAAGCATAAGGGGTCATAAAAGACAAAATGATAAGTTGGCATTGTATATGGAATGCAATGTACTCGCTCCTCATTCCCCAGTGGTAGCGCCTAGTCACTGGTTAATGGTGGCTGCCTAGGACTTGTTTTTGGCTTCTGCTCGTCTAGTCTTAATTTCGATCCCTGTCATTTATAAATTGGCATTCGACATTCACATTTCTGACACCACATTTACATCAACGACATCTACGTGTAGTTTAAGACACAGTAAACTCTTGCAGACAATAGAAACATTTTGGGGATACACCCTTAGCTTCACTTTCCTGGGTATGCACCGTATGCACCTCTTTTCAAGTGACACACTCAATCCAGATAATTGACAGCATGGACTATATCAGTTACGTGTGTGCAATTTGCGCCTTTTCCTGGTGCAAAGTGTGCCAGAATGTGTCATTTACACCGCAACCTATGTCCATAGAAAAGTCAAAAAATATTTTGCGAATCAGGTGTACCGCTTTTTAAGTTTTGGGTATTAGATGGCACTAACGAGCTGACTATAAGCCGTGACTATTGTCATTGGAAGTACATGCCTTGCACCCACCACGCCCGCCAGCTGTTTCTACAAATACCCAGGCTGTAGGTGACAATAGTGTGTGATTCAGGGAACAGCCATGCCTGGGTGGCACTGTTTGTTCTTAAGGAGCACCAGCGCAGTCACCCCACACCCCCTGCAAGCGCAAGTATTGACATTATGCTCGTTGGTATGCCGTGCTTCTTGAATAACCTGTCCTGTAGTAAAGCTATTATTCAAGTCACGCTGTTCTGGAACTGATTTTGTCAGAGGCGTAACGTAACGGAAATGTGTAAAAGCCTTCATTTATGTATTAACATTTATAGAGCGTGCAGCAGCCCTGCGGCATCGTGGCGCTGTTACAGAGAACGTTGCTGGTTACAGAGGAAGAATACTTAGTTACATGACAGTGAGGAATGAAAGCAACAAACAGTGCGAAGAGGACAAGGAAAACACGCTGAGTAAGGGTTAGCAGGGTGGAAGTTAGTTGAAGAGTGTTATTTTGAGGGTTTTGCGGAAGGCTGTGAGGGAGGTTTCGGCTCTGAGTGCATTGGGTAGAGCGTTTCAAAGTTTGAGTGCCACGTGTGGAACACCGATTCCCCCCCCGCTTTAGCTCTTTTGATGGGAGGTAGTGACTTCTCCTGGGACATGAGGAAGTGAACCTAGTGATGGTTTCAGATAGGTAGGGTGGGGCAGTGAGGATGAGGCATTTGTGCGTTAATGTGAGCGTCTTAAAATTGATGCTCTCCTTAACAGGGAGCCAGTGGGTGGGCCGTCTAGCCTGCGTGATGTGGTCTCTCTTGGGGATACTGAGGGCTGCTCTAAGCATGTTGTTTTTGACTATTTGGAACCTGTTTCGATTTTTTGGCTGAGGTGCCTGCAAGTAGAGCATTACAATAATCTAATTTGGCTCCAATAGTGTCTTGGGCGATGGAGAGGCAGTTTTGGCTGGTTAGGAAAGGTTTTATGGTGTTTGGTTTGGTGGTGTGGGCGGCGGCGGAGGCAAGGGCACTGACTGACCTGTCGGGACATCGACAGGGTGGAGTCTAGGAAGACTCAGAGGGTCTTTACAGAAGAGGAGACAGAGATGGTAAAGTTACTGTATTTTTGGTCGAGCTTGGGCAGTATTTCTTTAGGGCCCAAGAGGATGATCTCTGTTTTGTCCCCATGTAGGCACAGTCCATTGGCTGCCATCCAAGCTTGGATGGTAGTGTAAGTTTGAAGGAGGGCTGCTGCATCTTGGTAGTAGGATCCAGTGAGAGGGAGGTGTACTTGCATGTCGTCGGCATAGTTTGTGTAAGCTATGCCAAGGGAGTCGAGTTTGTCGAAGAGTGTCTTTGTAAACAGGTGGTAGAGGGTAGGCGCAGTGCAGGAACCCTCGGGAACTCCGCAGTGGATGGTGGTGAGATCTGCGCTAGCCTGGTCAGAGTAGACCTTCATGGCTCGGCTTCTAGGAAGGATGCTATCCAGAAAGAGGCCTGTTTGGAGAAGTGAGCTGCGATGGAGAGGTGGGAGGTAAGGATGTTATAATCAACGAGATCAAACATGGCCGAGAGATCCATAAGTAACAGGAGGGCTGGTTTGCCATTGTCCATTATCTGAGTGATTTGGTTTTTTTAGGTCCAGTAGGGCGGTTTCAATGTTGGATCTGGTTGTGGGCTGCTTTATCTAGGATCTTAAGGAGGAAATTGACAGTGGTGATGGGCCGGTAGTTGTTGGGGCATGTGGGATCAAGAGAGGATTTATTTTAGAAGGGGGCGGACCCACGCTTCTTTTAGGCTGTGAGGTTCAGTTCCTGTGGAAAGAGAGGCATTGATGAAAGCTGTAATGATAGGGGTCAGTGCGTCAGCGCATTCTTTAATAATGTCAGGTTGGCAAATGTCTCCTTTGCATGTGGAGGGTTTGATGTGGTGGAGGAGATCTAAGACTTCCGATTCTGTGACTTTTCTGAAAGAGAAGAGAGGGGTGAACGGATTATGAGGAGGGGAGCTAGGCATGGTCTGCCGGTCGGGCTTGGGTAGTGCTGTGCGTTGTGAATTAATGTTATCTTGGAGAGGTTTGATTTTGTTTAAGAGGGCTGTCTGTATGCTGGAGCACCAGGTTTGTCTTTAATGATCTCGTCTGGACTGGAGGAAAGGGTGATGAGATGTTGAACAATGGAAAACATTTCCTTGGATTTGGAGTTGGCATTGGTGATCCATAGGTTGAAGGATTCAGATTTAGCTTTGGAAATGGCATTTTTCTGTATTGTGAGGAGAGTCTTTTAAATTCTTCCAGAGTGGAATCACTAGGCTTAGACTGCAACATTGGTAGGGCAAGCGTTTGCTGGAGCGAAGGGCTAATAGCTCTCCCGTGAACCACGAATTGGCGTGCATGGATTTTTTTTTCCTTTTTGTCTTCAGTCGGGGCAATAGTATTAATGGCTTTGGTGAGAGTGTGAGATGTCGGTGAGAGAGGTGGGGTTTCTTACGAAGGGGGTTTGAAATCCGTGACATCCAGGAATGGGAGGAGGTTGCGTTTGGTTAATTTTTTGGAGCTTCTGACCTTGGCTGGCGGGGCATATGAGAGTAATTTGGCGGTGCGTTTAGTGGGAACAGTGAATTGGAAGCATTTGTGATCCGTCCACGGGTATGCCGAGATGGAGGTGATGGTGGATGAGCACTTGTGGTCTGCAACCCAATCAAGGGTGCGGCCTTTGCAGTGAGTTGGGTCTGTGACTCTTTGTGAGAACCCTAGGTCAGTGAGTTCCCCGGCTAGGGCTGAGGATGCTTTGCCCTTAGGGTCATCGAGACCTAAGTTGAGGTCTCTGAGTAAGATGGTTTTAGTGGGGCTTTTTAGGTTGTTCCCTAAAACGTGGAGGAGGTGCCCTTGGAAGTCAGGGGCAGTACCAGGTGGTCCATAGGTGACAAGTATATTTATTGTACACTTGGCGGATAGGGACAGTTTGGCAGAGAGGAGGTCGGCGTTACTTTCGTATGGGGTGGTTGCATAGCCTAATGGGGAGTGCATCCTTGTAAATGAGGGCTACACCTCCACCTTTAGATAGCTTCCGCTCCCGACGCAGGATGGAATATCCCTGGGGAAGGGCAAGAGAGATGGCTGGGCCTGATGCCTCATGGAGCCAGGTTTCCGTAATGGCAAGTAGGCCAAGATCTAGGGTGGTGATGAGGTCGTTGATCTCGAGGGCATGGGCACGGAGAGAGCGAACATTGAGGAGAGCACATTTGAGGGCAGGGCGGGGACTGTTCTTTTTAAGGGGAGAAGTGGGGAGAGGGGAGCTTGCAGGGCAGCAAAGAGGGATGGCTGCGGACAAGCTGGGGAGGGTGAGTTTAGTGCTGGGAGGTGTGAGTGTGCAGGAGAGATGGGCGAGGGGATCCAGAGGGTGTGGCTGGAGAGCTGGTTCATGCTGGTCGTGCAGGTACTTGGGTGTGGGGATGCGTGGTGATGTGGATGTGCTGGGAGTACGGGAGCATAATCTGGGATTTCTCCTGTCTGTGAGGAAGGGAAGGCTGGGGTGCACACAGAGCTTAGTGCTCCGAGCCTGGAAAGCCTAGCGTGTAGTAGGGTTTGAGCGCCTGGACGGGCAGTGCGGTAGCTAGAAGGGGTAGCGTTGGCTAGATTCGTCGGGTGAGGGAGAGATGGGGGAAGAGGTGTGCGGTAGTGGGCAGCATTATGTCAGTGTACCAGAGAGTAGCTGCGATAAGTGCTAGTGAAAGGAGGAGGGGCCGTATGAATGTGGTACATGGTGTGTGCTGATGTGTGAGCGTGTAAGCAGGCGTGGAGATCGTGAAAGGATACATTGGTGGGTGAAGGTGGGGCACAGTGCGAGTGAAAAACATTTGATTTGGCACAACGTGAGCAGAGCAAATTCAAACACAATAGGTGGCGCTATGGATATGAGGTTGGCTGGGCACAGTGCAAGTAAAAACAATGTTTGGCACAATGTGAGCAGAGGAAATTCAAGCACAATAGTGAGGGGCTGAGTGCCACATTTTCATTCATTTGTATGGCAGAGAGGAGGATTGCCACACAACTTCCGTTTGCGCCATCTCCCTTCCCTTCTGCCATACAAATGCCCCACTATTTGCACCAGCATGCATTTTCATACCGGTGCAAATGCTGGGGATCCCTATGGAGCTGGACTGCTGTATGCAGCAGCATAGACCAGGCGGACTCCATAGGGTTCCATTTTAAACACTGCCTCGCATTGCAGGCAGCGTTTACAATTAAACGCTGTCTGCATGGTAGGCAGCGTTTACTCGGCTGCACAGGGGAGCACTCCTGCATATTTGCACTCTGCCATGCAAATGACCAGTGGCGGAGACCCGCCCGCCTACGTCTGCTTCTACATGGAAATTTGCCCTGGAGCAATCAGGAAATGACATAGCCATCTCGCCTCTACACCTGCACACCCCACAAAGCATAACATCGCGAGGTGCCTGCATCGCTGAAGGACACATTTCAAGATGTAAAAAAAAACGATGAAATACATCAATACAAAGTGACGTATCCGGTCTACAACCAGGAAGTAGTGGTTGCTGGCAGGGCACTCACAAACAACTTGCAATTTGTTTTGTTTTTCTAGTGAACAGACCATGCTTTCATGGCCAACACACTTGCATGCGAGACCGAATTGAAGCCATGTCTCAATATCACTATAGTTCCAGTCCAGTGCTTCCCTTGTTCAATTATTGGCATTAGCAGCCTACGCCCACTTTTTGCGAATCAATTTAACAAAAACTACAAATCCCAGAATGCAACGGTTTTTACAAACGGAATCCAAAGACTGGTGTACTGGTTTCCCAGTGACAGGAGCCACCTGATTGCCCTCTACTGCCAATTTCCGTCAATTGTTCAATATACTGTACTTCATAAATAATTACAGTCGGCAGTACCAGAGGCAGACGAACGCTTTCCAAGTAACACCTAACAAGATGTTGCACCCCCCTAACCTGGTGTTGGGTCTCCCCTACACACGGGGGGCTGGGGGACACATTAAGTAGGAAGGAACCATACCTGCGACGTGCTGCAGCAGGTAGAGGAGGGCACAGGCGGCACACCTTGCCCTCACAGCCATCCTCGGAGTCAGCTGAGCTCTGCCCTTCCTGCTTCGAGGTCCGCGCGCCTCGGCGTACTTTCCTTTTCTCGCAGATTGTCGTGGGAGGCTGGTGGCAACACAGGGTGCAGCTAGAGGAAGGGCCAATGGCAGCGTTGCCAGGCCCCCTGGGGTGGAATGCAGTCTGGCAAAGAACCACCGCACCGCACATCAAATATTCTGCGTTCCGTGGCGAGGCGAGAACCTCTCTTGACTCCTCCACTGCAAACAAATCTCCACATTTAAAGTGTACACGATGAAAGTAAAGCAAGCATCTTGAGCCAGCCCACGGCACATTGCATTCTGGGACTTGTAGTCATGTTATTCCCTTCACGAATACTACCCGAGCAGGCAGTGGCCTTTACCACGAGTTACACATTACATATATGAGCAAGCCCCTTGGGCTACTGTTGGGCATACTCAAAGCCAACACATGTGACTACAATTCCTCAATAGTTTGCGTTTATTATAGGTATATCCACTTTTTGCGGACTCCATACATTTAGTGATTGTACAAAGTTCACTAACATTCCAAATTCACATTGCATGCTATTACGAATCCCAGGCTGTCTTTAATTACTTCAGCAACTCATTTGCCTGCTCAATGAAGGCAAACACTTTCAGGAGACTTTCAAAAATAACACTGGCATGCCCTATGCAACACACACTTTGATATTACTATGATACGCTATGCTTAACACTGATGAGCTCTTCTCCCATGTATCCTCATTTATATGTTCGATTTTGACGTGTAAGAGATGTTTCGTAATGATATTTCAGGATGCCGTTTCCTTGTCATTCTCGCTGATATATTGCCACTTATACATGTCATCATATGAAGCTGTGGTTTGTCTACTGAGTATACCCGAGGGGGTGGGCCTACATTGCAATGTGTCGTGCATGTGACTGCCAAGTGTGCATGTTGATTTTGTGTTGTCATTGTGCTTGTGGTTTAGCGTTAGGTCTGTGGTGGTTCAAGGGGTATTGCAGGATCCCAACAGGAGCATGAAACATAACTAGAATTCCCACTATGGTTCTTCAGGGGCTCCGGTGGGGGGTGAGTAGGTTGTCTAAAGCACCAAGAGTCTTGGAGATTGGTGATTCAAGAAGGAGGAAGTAGTATTTTTCTCTATAAATGGCTATGTATTGCCGCCATCTTGTTTGTATCCAATGTAAAACATTTGTACTGCAACAACCCAATGGTACATACAAAAGGACATGTGTTGAAAGTATTTTGACACATCTGACAATTGTGCATGTAATTTGTATATGCCTGCATATGTATTGAGTGTGCATGTGCTCTGTATGTAAAGCAGAGCCCTAAACTGTAGACAGTTGCCATAGGGATTGATAGACTATTTATCATACCCATTCCCTCCTCTTGCGCTGCAACCCATAGACTATAGTGGTCACCATGAAACATTCAGTCCAGCTGTCACATAGCTACTGACAGAGATGTCATCTCTGTGCCTGAACACAATGCTCTGCATTATTTTGATAATGTTTTAAAATAGTAATCTCTGCTAGTAATTAAATAGTCAATGAATTGTAATTACTATTTGCATGCAATTTAATTCTCTTTTTATTTCCATGTGCACAGGCTACAGTTTTTCGAAGGGCCTTCATCCACCACAGAGCTTCAAAGCCCTGGCATTGACAATAGGCGCTATACAAATATCAAATAACATAAAAGTGAATCTTATTATCTTTTTATGATTAGTAACTCCTAAATATATATAATATGTTATATATAATTCTTCTCTCATTGATCCCCCACAGCCCACCTGATAAAAGCGTCTAATTTATTAATGTATCAACTAACTTATTGGTCTTCTTCAGGATCCTGTCAACGGTGTCCACTTTCATGAAATGGGATGAATTTTCTTCTGCAAATAAGAACAAGCATTTCCAAAGCCACGAATTTTGAGTTTGCTGTTTTTTTTATTGCAATTTGTGTTTAGGCTTTAGGAAGGGAGAGAGTGTAAGGTTGCGAGGGAGGATAGAAAGGCATGCAATGGTGAGTGAGTGGATGAGAGCAGAAAGTGAATGTGCGAGCCAGGTAATATCCCAGTGTTTGATGGGGCCAGCGATAGTGAGACAGTATGAAAGTGGGAAAGTAAGAGAGAGAGTGGGAGGGTAAAATGGAGAGTGGGAGGGTAAAATAGAGAGTGAGGGTGAGAGACAAAGTAAAAGTGTTCGCTAAGCTGAGAGCAAGATAAAACATGATGACCGTGCAAGAGTGGATGGATGCAAGGGTGCCATAAGGGAGGGTGAGAAAGAGACAGAGGGTGCAAGAGAGAGACAAACATGGGAGAAAGAGAAGGAAAGCTAGTGGGTGCGTGTGAAGAGAGAGAGTGCAAGCCTTCTCTTACCTTCAGGACTGTTCATCACTTTCTGCACATCAGGGGCCAGACTACAGAAACATTGCCGAAGTGCAAGTGCAAAATGTCATGGTATTAGCACTAGGGCACCTTTAGCCCTATTTCTAAAAACACGGGGGGAGTCATTACGACCTTGGCGGTAAGGAGTTAACAGCGCCGGTAATTATGGCGGAGCCGTCAACCCCTTCGCGCCCCATTACGAGTCTGCTCGCGGGACCTGCAACGGGTGCCTGGTAAAACCAGGAGCCCTTAGCTGGTCCCGCTAGCAGACCAGGGAGCTAACAACGGGCCCGTTTTTAACAGGCCCGTTGTTAGCTCTCTCCCCTCCCTCCCTCCTCCTTCCCCTATGGGAGCTCGAATGGGAATGAGGAATTACCGGGTCCTCCAAGGTTGGAATGGCCCGGCAATTCCTCATTCAAGGAACCCAGACCCGGTACCCAGTAAGGGGGTACCCATGCCCCAAATTGCAGCATGGTTACCTCCAAGGTCGTAATGACCCCCAGGGACTTAATAGAAAACCCTTGTACTATGGCAAGTGCAGTATGGCATATTATAAGCACCTGGTCAAAAATGGCACTAGTACAAAAATAAATTCACTGCATTTTTGTACCAGTGCAACATTTGCCCGAGTGCTAATACAGAATGGTATTAGCATTAGGGAAAACTTTGCCGTGGTGCAAAAATGCACCAAAATGTATGTTTTTTGCACTAGGAGTATTTATTCCCTGGTGCTGAAACCATGCAAAACTGCACTTGTCATGGTGCAATAGTTTTCTAATATAGTTTAGCAAAGGTAGCGGGCGCCCCTCTCTCGAAAGAACAGACATGATAACCTGTTCAGTGGTTATTAACCACTTGAGAGTTCGCAGCCACTGCTTTTACTCACTGTGCCTTTCACAGATGGGAAATATCCATTTGCATATCAGTCTTTGTCCTGCCCAGGGGCAGTCCAGCACCGAAATGCAATGGCAATTCCAAACTGAACGAGAGTACCACCAGCAACCCCATACACGTGTTTCACGCTTGTTGGGGATCATCAGTGAGGTGAAGCTGATGCCTCTCTAAGCACAGTGAGAGGGAAACCACGTCTGGTTGCCCCCAGGAGACCTAGGGTTACCAATCCCAGGTTCCTTGAAAAATAGTTTAGCAAAGGTAGCGGGCGCCCCTCTCTCGAAAGAACAGACATGATAACCTGTTCAGTGGTTATTAACCACTTGAGAGTTCGCAGCCACTGCTTTTACTCACTGTGCCTTTCACAGATGGGAAATATCCATTTGCATATCAGTCTTTGTCCTGCCCAGGGGCAGTCCAGCACCGAAATGCAATGGCAATTCCAAACTGAACGCGAGTACCACCAGCAACCCTGCTCACTGTGCTTAGAGAGGCTCAGCTTCACCTCACTGATGATGCCCAACAAGGCTGAAACACGTGTATGGGGTTGCTGATGGTACTCTTGTTCAGAGAGGAATTGCCATAGCATTTCGGTGCTGGACTGCCCTTGTGGGCGGGACAAAGACTGATATGCAAATGGATATTTCCCATCTGTGAAGGTACAGTGAGCAAAAAGCAATGGCTGCGAACTCTCAATGTGGTTAATAACCACTGAACAGGTTATCATGCCTTGTTCTTTCGAGAGAGGGGCGCCTGCTACCTTTTTTGTATTTTTGAAAGGAACTTGGGGTTGGTCACCCTAGGTTACCTGGGGGCAACCAGACGTGGACTCCCTGCTCACTGTGCTTAGAGAGGCTCAGCTTCACCTCACTGATGATGCCCAACAAGGCTGAAACACGTGTATGGGGTTGCTGATGGTACTCTTGTTCAGAGAGGAATTGCCATAGCATTTCGGTGCTGGACTGTCCTTGTGGGCGGGACAAAGACTGATATGCAAATGGATATTTCCCATCTGTGAAGGTACAGTGAGCAAAAAGCAATGGCTGCGAACTCTCAATGTGGTTAATAACCACTGAACAGGTTATCATGCCTTGTTCTTTCGAGAGAGGGGCGCCTGCTACCTTTTTTGTAGTTTTCTAATATGTCCCAGTCTTTTTAGGAATAGGGAAAAATGTTCTAAACCTTTCCCTAGTGTTAATAACATGCAATTTTGCACTTGCACCAGTGCAAAGTTTCTGTACTCTGGCCCATATCATTCCCTTCATAATAAATACAGTAAAAACACGTACCAGACTGGCCATTGCAAGGGTTTGAGAGGTGGGCATCTCTGATGACCCCCTCACCACCTTACCTATGTTATGCATAAAAGGGATGTGCATTAAAACATGTATAGTATTGGTATGAAACACTACTATGGATGTTATGGGAGGTGTCCTCGATACTGACCTCTGAGGAGATATTAAGATTTTCCTACATAATCATGGAAATATTCCATATACAGTAACAGAGGGGGAGAAGGTAGCCCAAGGGATACTTGAAAAAAACATTGTTCTCGGTACCCCAAGAGGTTGCAATACAAAAAGAAACAGACATGGGATCAAAAGGATTCAGAGAAGCCGATCTTCAGAAGAGAAAGAACACCCCCAAAAAAAGCAGAAGAGTTTGCTGCCTTACCTGATCTAGCATTCACCTAGAGGAATGACTCATTCCTCACGGAAGCCTTTAGTAGGGTAACCACAGAAGAAAGCAGCCATAGTCAGGCTAGTTCTTTCTTTTTGTTGAAAAAGGGGTTACTATATTGGTGCCATGTGACTACAGAGGGAGTATGTCGAACACAACTTTTGGTTCCCCGAAGTCATAGGCGAATTGTCTAAGAGTAAGCACACTACCATCTGACATCAGTACATCAAGGAGTGGGGAAGACCCAAAGTCAGACCACCCCCGGGCTCTAATGGCCAGGAGTATTTGGCAATTACAAGAATGTTGTGCTGACTTCAGTTGCCTGTCAGAAGACGGCAACCAACCCAGTTCTGGCCACCCTATTGTAACCATTACCCATCATCGATGTACCGTTTTCAAGGACGCAATGAACATAGCTGGCCCACTAGAAACCTCTAAACTAGGAAATAGCTTCATTCTAGTAATCATGGACTATATCACTCGCTATCCCGAAGACCTTCCCCTGCGTAACAACACTATGCAACAAATAATAAAGCATCTGCTCCCTTTCCTTTCAAAAGTAGGATTACCAAAGCAGATCCTTACAGACAGAGGCCCACCTTTATGTCTCGGTTGATGAAAGAGGTAAAGCTTAATATTAAAAACCTGACAACATTAGTATACCAACCCCAGGCCAACGGCTCAGTAGAGCATTTCAATCAAATGTTAAAAAGAATAATGCACAAGTTGGTGGAAATTGATGGAAAAAACTAGGATGTGATGATACCCTGGGCATTATTCGCAGTCAGGAAGACACCACAAGCTTCCCAAGGATATTCCCCATTTGAACATCTCTATGTGAGAGAACCCTGTGATGTGTTAGATGTGCTAAAAGAAACTGGGAGGAAAGCACGGAAGCCATTTTACCTATCTCTCAAATCACACAGAAACTAAGATCCCATATGGCAGTAGTGAGAGAAATCATAAAACAAAACATTTGGGGCAATCCCAAGAACAACAACAGTGTAATAGCCTCTGAGCTGGTGTCCCCAGATTTGATTCCTTGGTGACGTCACAAACACCAATCCATCCCCAAAAACCTAAGGGATATCCCCATTGGGTGGCTTGGGTGGTACTGACTATAGAAATCCCCCATATTATTCATGCTATTGGTTCACCATGTCAGTTGCCTTTGCCTGAGACTTCCCTAAAAAATGATCTATTACTTTGTTGCAGTGTCACACGATTACCATTGGCCCATGCAACATTCTACACCACCCCATGATCTGGGCATCTGGGTTGGTTGGAGCGGGTTTATCCCCCAGTTCTGGAAACCTGTTCTGTTCACAACTCTCGGTGTGCCTTTTCAGTGCAATGGGCCTCATTACAAGGTTGCCGGTCTGATAATAACAGTACCGGTATGCTTGCCAGTACCGTTGAAACTGGACCGGCAAACTCTGAGTTATGCCGCGGATTCCTTTCATTCTGCCAGGTCTGCGCTGGCGTAATGAAAGGCACCCGTGATCACAGCATGCCTGTAGTACCGGCATTTTTATGAACGGTGCCGGTGCTACAGGCATCCCCATTCCCATTGAGCCCTATGGGGCTGAAATGGGAATGGGGATCTACCGGCACCGGCACCAGCGAAATGGCAATTATCGGGTCAGGTGGGGTCAGAATACCCCAGTAATTGCCCATTCGCGGGTGCCGGACTTTCATGCTGCTAAGGAGGTAGCCTTGCCGCTCTTACCGGAAAGGACAGAATGGGTGTGACGATGGGGAGAATTTCAGTCTTACTGGCATCAAGGCAGAGATCATTGGTGGCACACCACTCCTGGATTGCAAACAGACAATCAGAGATGAGAGAAGGAGAAGAGGTGGCTGAAGGGAGCCGGAAAATGAGCTGAGTGTCATCCGCACAGCACTGAAAGTTGGGGCAGAGAGCGGCAATGTGGAGGGCAAGAAGTGCCAGGTATTGGTTGAACAGCCAGGGAGAGAGGTTAGATCCCTGGGGAACACCACAGGTAGAGATAGAGATAGAGGAGAAGAAGGACCCAAGTTGGACATGGGAGGGTCGATCGGAGAGGAAATAAGTCTGCCAAGTCAGGGCCTGATCGGTGATACCCAGTTTATCACAGAGACGGTTGAGCAGGATGGCAAGGTTGACCGTGTCAAAGGCAGAAGAGGGATCAAGTAAGATGAGGACACGGGGTGTTCGAATCAAGGTAGGAGAGCAGGTCTTCACAGATGTTTAGAATACCAGTTTCCGTGCTTCTGGCAGCTCTGAAGCCAGACTGATGGTCATGAAAACAACCAACAGATTCAGCGTGAAGATTAAGCTGGGAGATAGACAACTTTTCCAGGAGTTTGTCCAGGGAAGGAGTGATGGAGATTGGGCGATAGTTATCCGGCCAGGACGGGTCGGCAGAGGGTTTCTTAAGAAGAGGGTGCACAAGGAAATGCTTCAGGGAGAAAGGGAAGACTCCAGTGGTGAAGGAGTGGTTGCAGAAGTCAGCCAAATCAGGAGCCAGTGTGTCAATGTGGTCCTTGATGGTTTTGGAGGAACAGGGAAGAACCTGTTTTTATGATACTTTCATAGATCAGACTTGTCTAGAAACCTCATCCGGGGAGAACAGGGGAAAGGCAGAGAAGGAGGGAGGAGAGGTGGCCGAAGAAGGGCCAGAGGAAGAGCAGGAAGTAGAGGGAGGAGGGGGAGAGGAAGAGAGAGAGGACAGGATGTCCTGAGTTTTTGAGATGAAATGAGAAGCCAGAGCCATGCCGAAGGCCTCGGAGGGGACAGGAGAGACAGAGATTATATATATAGAGAAAGGATATGTGTCCTCATTGTTGCCACTGGTCTGATCACCTAATCTGAGAGAGTGCCTGCAGGTTGCAGTTTTGGTGGACAACGCATGTATCAAACTCGTCTGCTTGCTGGGTAACGCTCCTCTTTTCACCATGAGTAATTAGCCATTGTTCTGCTCAGCTGAGTCAGGTGTGTGAAGACCACAATCTGAGCCTTTCTGTATGCAATTATTGAGGATTTTATTCTGCATTTCACAGGTGGCTCTTCACCTCAGGAACCAGACATTTTCCACCCGCCCTTGTCTGCGAACATTGCCTCTGTGCTTCATGCTGCAGTGTCTGCATTTCTTCTTCCATATTTTGAGGCCTATTTTTTTGAAAATTGTTTTTGGGTTATTACATATCTTTCATAAATTAATTTGCAGTTTATCCTCTCAAAAACTTAATGTAGTAAATAAAACATTCATACCTTAGGACTGTGTCGCCATAAAATTGCAAATCTAAAAAGAGGACATTTCAGTGCCATTCTGCTAACTCATTGCATATCCATACATTTGCATCACTGATCGTTATTCGGTAACTGTAAATTATCAATTGCAATCACAATCTATTACAATCCTAACATATTTTTGATGAATTTCGTTACCGCTAAGATTAAATGACAGTTTTCGCCCTCCAACAAGAAGTTCCACTATTCATCTATGCTCAAAGAGCCATGGTGAACAATCAACTCACTAAGATATGTTTGTATCATTGACATCAGACTTTCAGATTTTGTCACCAGATATTTTAATGTTTCTAACTAAAACTTAAAATTCTTCGTCTCCCGCAGGCTCGCTGTCAAGTTTGCGTAAATCCGCTCTCAGAATTCTTTTAATTTCTTTCACTTGTTTTGAGGGCTATGTCTTCATGCAAATTCACTACAGTCATTCTATAATTTTCCCATAAATTCTAATATCTTCTCAGAGATTAGTCGTGATAGAGCCCTATAAGCCCCTTATGTGTTCCTGTAGGTCCTTATGATTAGTTGTGAGAAAGTAGTTGCAAGCGTGGTCTGTGTTTCCTTGGCTTCCTTGCATTTCTGCATTTGGCTAGTGTAAAGGAAAGGCTTTTGACAGTATGTATGTGTATCTGTCCTCTATAGATGGGTATAAGCATGTTCTTTGTGTATTTGTGTGTGTGTGTCTGCGTATCTTCATGCAGTGATGCAAATTTGCTTCATGGCTAATGCTGCTATGTCGTGTTGTCACTAGTGACCTCTTCACGGCTGAACTTTGTCATCAGTCAACCTAATCGAGTGATGAGACACCTGCCTCTCCGAGGCCATCAACTGGGTACGTTTTGAATGGTCGTCTGAGAGAATATCTTCTTCCATATGTGGGATACACTGGCATGCCTGTTGGTTGGCTGAACAGCGAGTTACATTTGTCAGTTCTCAGTCTTCGGGCTGATATATGCATAGGGGACATGAGGCCATTCCAGGGATCCCCTCTTCAGTCCCCCCTCTGGTCGACCTGTTGACCACTTCTCCAAACCTGTTCACTTTCAGCTTCGGGAGCCAAATTTAGTCACTCCCATTAGCTCTTCATAAAATCTGGCATGGTCATCCAAACATCATGTCACGTAATGACAATCTCCTTCTGGGTTGCACCAAAACCACTTTTCCCAATATTCTCTGGAGTCGTCAGGGTTATCAAACACTACTACAGTCTGGAAAAGTGGACAACCTGTTGTCTGCACTCTTAGGGTATCTCGAGCTGGTATTATCTTTCATTGTCTAAAGCCGTTTCTATCAGTATTTTCATGCCCTCCATCTTTTCGGTTGTCTTTTGGCATTGTGTGATGCATATGCCGATGACACTGAGTGTCAGCAACGGTAGAACTAATGCTGCAATTAAGACCTTCAGTCCATTGGCCATCCATGTTAGTATCCATGAGAAGATGTATGATAACCAGCCTTCATCATTGCCTGCATCTTTTGTTTCTGCTTCCATTTTAGCATTCATCTGTGATAACCTGGTGACTGCTTCAGTGACTGTTACATTGTTTTTGTCATTTGCTGGAACAAATGTAAAGCAAGTAGACCGATCTTGGCGTGTACTCCTTCTTCCATTCCTGTTAGGAGGCCCAGAACATATCTATTGTGGAGGGCCATTAGCCTTACTGCTCATAGTTCTTCTTTTATAGCGTTGAGTTGAAGCCATTGACCATTGAATTTATTGTTTGCATCAGCTCCCATCTCTTGATCTGGAGCCTTTTTGCATTTGTGTAGGTCTGCACTGCGAGAACCATGGATGCAAAGAACATTTACGTCCTGCTGAACAATCTATGCTCGGGTGCTATTTCATCCTTAGAATCTTCCATTGCTGATGATATATATTATATTCTCTTGAGGAATTAATGTGATTATGTACTCTGGGAAATGTAGATGGCTAAATGAAACGTGCGCTTAGTGTGAGCTTTTGCCATCTAATATAACATGCACATTTGAGGATCTTAAACACGACCCAAATTGAGTAAAGAGGGTGTTCTTTAGTTGGGACTGGGTTACCACAATTGAGAATATGCATGGCTCTCCTTCTCTTCAACATCTGAGGACAGGCCATAAAAACAAGGTACTCTAGTGCCCTTCTTAGCAATGTATCCATCCAAAGTGGCAGGTGCTCTTTTTTGCAATTCCGATGGAATTTGTGCGTGACTAAGCAGATTATGATCAGATATGGCTGATTGGAAACCAATCAGGGGTGCTGTCATTTTTGTAATGAAGGAAGGGAGGGTGAATCCATAAAACACCTATTGATCGAGTGTTTACCATTCCAGGGAGCAAGATGGAATTATCTGGGAAAGTTTCAAAGTTCACTGGAGAGGTGGGTGCGAGATCAGGTTTGGGTAGAATGAATTTCTGGCCGTACTACCTCTACAGTTATCGCAGTTTTCTCTTTTGTTACAAGATTAAAATGAAAAGAATATTGTGGCTGAGGCCCGATGAGTGAGTCTAGTAGTGTGGTCTTTTCTGAATAGCATTAATGTTTGGACTGATGGTTATTAGCAGTTTTACTTTTTATTTTTTCTTGGGTATGGCACAAGTTGAATATTAGGTGATATGTATTGTAGGAAGATTTCCCTTCTCCTTTTTTAATTTTCTTTTCTTTTAATGACCTATGTGTTAGCTTTTTTAATGGTTGTTTGTTGTATTCAGTTTAATATGTGTTTCTATTTTGTCAAAGGTTAAAATATCCTTTTTTTAAACCATTAAAAACCAAAACAAAACAAAAAAAGAAAATAAATACATGGTAAGCCCTTTGCCAGTGAAAGCTACAACTTTAGTGGACAAAGTGGTGGTCTATATTTGTGTGACGAGATGTTGAGGGCTGGTATGTCTGGACCCAGTGTTATAAATGCCATATCATATCAGTGCATGCCAAGTGTACCTATTGATGAGTAAATGCAGGGGCCATAAACTGTCTATGATTGGACACAGGGGCATAGGAGACACTCAAAATCTGGGGAAGTAGCCGGAGGACCTGGAGACTTTGCTACGGTCGCAACTCAATCCAAACCGCTATATGGCCAAGTGCTGAAGCGTTAACACCCCTATAAACACGTGTTGGTGGATTTATTTTAAGAAAGAACATAAAATAATGGCAGTTTTAAAAACACAGTTATGTTTCAAATATGTTGTAGGTTTCATATCTGTAGCACAATTTTTAATGCTGATTGTAAACATATTTTCATCAAAAAAGTTAGAAATTAAGTATTTTTGCAACGCTAAAACAAGCTTTCAAACATTTGAAATATTACAGCAGGGTCAAAATTCTCTTAATCTCTTTGAAGATTGCAATGCAGTTGAAGTGAAGGGGCTTTGATATTGTTATATTGTTCAACTGATGTGTTGGACCTGAAGGATGTTTTATAGAGGGTCACAAGAATTGGTTGTCTTTTATGCAACAAAAGTAAAAATCAATATTTGAATGAGGTTCGTCCACACCACAAAATAAAGTTCAGAGATGTGTTTATGTACTGCTGGACGTCTGTAACTTTGGGGGCATGATGGGAAAGCTTACGGTTGTCTCCCAGATCTATTTTAGGTTCAAACAATCAAATAATCCAAAATGTATTTGCAATATCTACCTTCCGGTAATACCGCTACAAAATCTACTTTGGAGGTTTACATCTCTGACAATACATTGGTGGAGAAAGCCACACTGCCGGTGTCCGCCAGCCATACACTGGCATAGTTGAAAGGAACTCGAACAGCCCCAGAGTACTAACAGGACACTACTGGTGAAAGCTCACTCAAATGTTGCCGATAAAACAAAGTGAGTGAGAGGAGATCAAGACAGACTCATCCTGACAGCATTCACATGCATGCACCATTGGCATAGCCACAGAACATTCCCTGGTAGCATTACAAGTGTGCTGTGCACTGATCTGCTTATTGATTTTAAAAAAACGTCTCATCTATCCATAAACAATAACCTGAACCACAAAAAGTTTCACAATGTATATTTTGTTTTCATACATATATACTACAAAATCCACACTGACTTATTTACTAAGGTATAAACAAATAAGTCAGAAATATAATTATATAAAATACATACAATAGAATAACCATAATATTCCACCTGGACCAATCAGCCCCATCTAGTTTCCTTGACTGCACTGCTGCTACCCCCTCCATCCATATCTTTTTGGAGGAATAGCCACAGAGTAAAAAGAGCCAATTATTGCATAGTCCCTGATGATCAGAAAATGTGTTCATTTGTTGTTGTGTCGTTCAGTTCACAATCAACATTATTTTGCTATTGTTTGTATTTCTACCAGATACATGTTGTCTTTATGCATATTGCACATGCCCACATGATTCAGTCTTTTCTGATCTATAGTTGAATGTAGCAAGGGTTTCAGACATTGCAAAACACTGACACCTTTCTCAGTGTCACAGGAAGAGGCTGGAACAATTAAGAGGACCTGCAGTGGCTTCACCTGTGCACAGAAAGCTCATTCTGTGGGAAGGATCCTTCTAAAAAATGTCTACCCGTTCTGAGAATGAAGAATACTTGTGCACACTTGATAAGGTTGTTAATTGTGAAGAGGAAGAAATATTTGATTTCTGGGCATTTAACAATAATTTCAGAGTTTCTCTTTGTTTGGCGGAAGATTTGAATGGAAGCGATCAGAGGTGGGATTTGAGGAGAGTGAAGCAAGGAAGAGGACAGGAGAAGAGCTGTTAACAAATCAGAGTGAACGTTGTGGTAAAAGAAGTTGATCCGGGTGGAGGAGTATTTGAGAGGTGCAGAGGGGCATATATATGGAGATAACGATTACAATAAAGGTTTTCAGATCCAATTAGTCATTTAACTATTGCCATGCCTTCTGTAACACTGTAGACTCCACTTAGAGCATGCAGTAATTAAGCCAACAGTGCTGACTCACCTATAAGCATTTTATAGGCATTGTCATCATATCTTGAGGTACTAATACTAAATACCAGCCATTCCTGCCACGAGCCCAGGGTGCCACAGTTTGTTATGTATTGGCATGACTCACACCATGTAGCATATCTTGCTACCCCATACTAGGTAACAACTTAAAATGCTGTGGTACTCACCATTTCAAGATTTTCTTATAAAAATCCAAGGTACCCTAACCATTACCAAGCGATTGCCTTCAATAAACCAGGTTCTTCCACCATTATCATTCAATGCCCCGATACTCACTCCATTGTCAAGGCTAAGCACAATTAGTTAAGCACTGCCAGCCCCCACAATGCCTAATTGGGAGGCAATGACAGAATCCATGATATCTGGTTAGAAAAGCAGTTCAAGATCCCATTAGGCCCAATACGAACATCAATTGCAGGTTCCATTTGTGCCAAGTAGGCACTGAAAAATCAGATACCAATATGGCAAGTATGCTCACTTACCCTTTAGCAGAATCATTCAGTAGGGGTGTGTGTGTTTGTAGTTCTGGGGGTGGTGTGTGTCTAGTTTTGAGGGCCATGTGTGCACAACGACTCATGGTGGTGAGTGTGCAGTACTGTGTATAATGTGTGTGCAATCCTGGGCAGTGTGTGCATGCAGGTTAGTGCTGAGGCCATGTTGAAGCAGTGCTGGAGATCTGTGTGTGTAATGTGGGGCAGTATCGATATGTAGTGCTGTGGAAGTATATGCACAATGCTAGGGTTAGTGTACAATGCAGTGCTGGGAACAATGTCGTTGGTGATGAGGGCAATTTGTGTGTGCCGAATAATACTTGTAACCAGGGTGTGATTCCCTTCGGCTGAATCAATTCAGGTCTTTTCAAAGAGTTTTGTTTCAGCAGTGTTCTATTCAGCTCAATGGAAAATTTCTTTTTCATCCAAAACGGCTAATGGGTAAAGTAAATGTCTCTTTCACAAAAACACTTGTGGTGTTCAGTGCAGTACAAGCACTGAGACCTCGAAACCAAAATGGATACCACAGAAATCCAACTTACAAGTAGGTTCACGTCACTTACATCCACATAGAGCACATTTTCACACTTTCATTCTAAAATGCAGAGATGGAAATTTTCCATCCTATGACTTCAATCGCCAGAGTGTTCTGAACATTTTGGAGATGTTCCTGAGTTATGTAATCTATCAACACAGGACATTGACCAAATAGAATTTATCTCGGACTCAACACGCTCAATTGTGAGACTATGGCTTCCATCTGGAGCAGTACGGGACTCCATTTGGAGATGTAGGATGCAACTGTTTGACATGGGTTTCCTCTTAGCTGAGGACCCAGCACGTACCCACTCAAAAATTCAAAATACTTTTGTGAAACCAAACATCTATCAAGGAGTAAATCGAGACAATACAGCTGCTCAGAGTGTCTCCACCCAACAATATTTTAACCATCAATATGTCCTGCACCTTTTAAAATAGCAAGTTGGAATACTAGGGGCAACTCTCATTTACAAGCTTCAATTGCTAACCTGTCAGATCTTTGCCAGATGATAGCACTGCAAGAAACCTGGCTCATCTCCTGCCCTCTGTGGGATGGCTATGAGATCAGCCTGCTTCCTGCACTTCCCAGTGGAGGAAGACTGTCCTCAGGTCTCCTTGTAGCAGTACATATCTCTAGTGGCCTGTGTGTCATGCCATGGTCATCTATTGGGGCTCAAATACAACTAGTGCAAATTGTTAGTCACACGCAGGTGATAGCCTTTGTGAATATCGACAGGAATACTGAAATCATGACCGATGACTTCTTTTATGATGGTCTATCTGAGATTTTAGACTTGATAACAATGAATAACATTATCTTGGATACCATCATCGCGGGTGACCTTAACTTGGACTGTTGGAAGCCCACTGGCAACACTCAGGACGCTGAGAGATGGCACAATTCCATGCAAGACCGCAATTTTTATATGCTTAATGGTGCTGTCGAAGGAGACGTACCGCCCCAACATACGTGGCAGCGGGAGTCTAGCAAAAGCACAATTGATTATATCTATATGAGTGCCCGATTGTTCATAAATGTTGTTAAAAAGCACATTAGTAACCAATCGCACAGTGATTATAGATTGTTGCTCGTATATTCCACCTGGAACCCTTTGACAATTAGGGACCTGCCAATTTTGCACGCAGAGGCGACAGTCAATTCCTCTAGAAATCGTCTCCGGTGGAATTCAGTTACTCTAACCAACTTTAAACATAAAGTGGATGATAACGCATTACAAGCTAACACTAAGCAATACTCCGACCTTTTAAAACCTTTCATGAAAACCACAACCATTCCTCGGTTTAATCAAATACGACATCCACACACCTTTAATGCAGAGACTCATCGCATCAAAGCAGAATTAAAAAATCTCAAGAGAAAACTGTCAGCATCACAAGATCCGCTGTGATGGCAGCACCTTAAAACAGCGAAATGCTGCTATAAAAACTGGTTAAAGAATAGAAGGGCAGTGCAATTCCAACAGGATAGTGATTCAAGGCAAAATGCCATAGCTAACAAAAACTCGGCCACCATGTGGCGTTTACTGAACGATCGTAGATGTCATCTTCAGGCAGACGCCCAAATCAATGGCGTCCAGGAATCAGCATGGATTTCCCATTTCTCATCCTTGTACGCCAACCCTGCTTTCTCAAAATCTATAAATTCACCCACATCTGTCTCTCCGTGGCAGTTACAGATTTCCATAGAAAGCATTTGTGCCATCATCATGCAGGCAAGTTCCTCTAGGGCAATGGGTCCAGATGGGCTGCCGAACTTTATGTTCAAAACCCACCCAGACGAATGGGCCAACATCCTCCACTTCATCTTTGAGCATATATTAACATCTCGTGCCATCCCCCTTTAATGGAAAACTTCTATAATTGTTCCTATTTTCAAGAAGGGGGATCGCAGTTTTCCCGCTAATTACCAGCCGATCACCTTACTGGACACGCCAGGAAAAATATTTGCCAAACTGATTCTTGGCGAATTTAATGCCTGGACTCTACAATCCCAGCTCCGAGATCCCCATCAAACAGGTTTCGTGGCTGGAATGGGAACTACTATACATTTGTTTGCCCTTAATTCAGTTAAATGGCAATGCCACATGTCTAAACAACAGGTTTTCTTTGCTTTTGTTGATCTCAATGCCGCCTTTGACTCAGTGAGTCGGGAGCTCTTGCATTCTAAACTTTCGCAAACATAAGTGCCTGGAAACATTGTATGATGTTATTCATTCTTTGCACTCACAAACTTCCATCAAAGTCCGGCTAACTTTAGACGGATTGTTATCGAATCAGATTAGTACTTTTCGAGGGCTAAAGCAAGGATGTCTTTTAGCTTCAGCCATTTTCAACTACTTCATCCATGATGTTAAGGTTCGCCCTGGCAGATGTAGTGTCAGATTCTCAAAAACTCAATAATCAACCCATTCAAACACTCACGTATGCTGATGACCTAGTTCTCATCTCAAAAACACAACTAGGCCTATAGCGTTTATTAGATGCATTCTATATCTATGTACAAAAAAAAAATGAGTTGAAAATCAACCTAAGTAAAACAAAAATTGTTGCCTATTCGCCCAAGCGTCAAAGCCCGCTATCATACGTTTGTATTTTCGATCAATCTTCCATACAAATGGTATCACAGTATACCTATCTGGGCATATTGTTCGAGGGCCAGTACCATGCAAAAGCCCATATAGCGCGATTAGAGGTAAAGCTTACATCATTACTTTCACAAGCTAGAATTTTAATGTTTAAATATGGCACATTTTCAATAAGACCTGCCCTGTTTTCTTGGAATATGAAAATGATTCCGGCTCTTTTGTTTGGCCTTGAAATATTAAACATTAACACTCCATTCCCGTTTGCTCAATGGGAAGCAACATATTGGCGTATTTTACATCTACCGAATTGTATACCCGTAGCCTGGATAAGGTATGAATTGCGTTTATTCTCTATACACGCCATATATCAGTGGCGCTTGTGTGCGTTCTTTAGGAAATGTCTGATTTCAACTACTCTGAATGTCCTGTTGAAAACTCTGACAAATTATAGATTTACCAGCAAACAAACATTCATTAAACAATGGCTCACAAAGGTCTATCAAATTCTAAATGCAGCAGATGTGTCATTAGACCTCTTAGCACAAAAATCCTGACAAAGCAAAATCAAAACTGTTTGAGCTTGACTGGATAAACACCAGAACCCATGTCTTTCATACCATAACATGGAGGAAGCCCGATTTCCACATAAAAAACTACAAACCTTGCCTCCTTATTTGGTCCGGTGCCACTCTCTGAAAATCTGTAATGGTATTCTAAGACTGCGCTTTAATTTGTGGAATACCAGGAATCTCCAAGCCAATCGGAAACAAATAGCTACAAATGCCAATTTCTGCCGTTTTTGCTTGATGAGAGACACTCGTGAAACTTTAGCACACATCATTACAGAATGTTGTGCCCTACGGCCCTTACGTGAAATACACTACACAAGGCTTTGTAAATATTTATGCCTCACTGAACATGGTTTGTGTTGGTCATTAATCTTGGGTGTTTGATATTTACCTTTACAAACTTAAAAACTTTATTCACTCATGATACTAAGAAACCACAAACGGAAAGAAAATGCTTAAACACATTTGTTGATCGTATATCGATCACATGATTATGTTTATTTTGATTATTTTGATTGCGGAGCCTTTAGTGGTTTCGTGAAATGAAATGTAATTGAATTGTAAATGTAAATATTATGTGTATGATTGTTTATTTGTATACACCTTTTATATGTATGACAAGTAAAAAATAAATAAAAAAAACACTTGTTCAAAACCAAAGCAACTGTTTCTTCCACAAAGTATTCTTCCCAAGATGTTAAATAATTATTTAGAAAGATTTAACAATCGTCCTTTTCGTACAATACTTTTGTAAGGACAGTACAGCAAAAGTCTCTTATCATACAATAATTTGTCAGGATGATAAAGTAAATATTTTCCTTCCACAACACTCTTTACCAAAACCAGTTTCCTTCTTTAAACCAACTATTCCTTTCCTGGTTTACTCGCCTATCAAGATTGACTTCTACTTCATAAAACTTGTTCTTTTCCTGGTTTACTCACCTGCCAGGATTAACTTCTACTTTGTACAACTTGTTAGTGTTTTATTTGCTTGTGGCAATGTTTGTTCCAAGTTTCTCCAATATCTCATTTGAGGAGAATTGTACAATGTTTGCCTGTTATTTGCTTATGGCAATGTGGGTTCCAGGTTTCCCTAAACTGATATCTCAGGGAAGGAGAATTATTTATGTATTTAGTTAATGTGTTATAGTTTTATATTAAAACTTTACACATATACAATAAATGTTACATTGAGTAACAAAGTGATAATTCATTGTACTGTAATACTAATACCATGTTACAATATTATTACAAGACGTAATAATAAATAAATATGTCATAAAATATTTAATAAAATAACAACAATTCATTACAACATACATATCACCACATTACATACACTTATCCAGCTAAAATTCCACAATCAATCAGTACTTGGACCTCATCATCTTAATCCATGTCAAATATCCAATGACAACTGTCAAAGTCCACGCTCCTTTAAGTTATCATCAATCTGCATGGCAGAGAAGGGGCTAGAATGTAACAAATCCCTAGCATTGTCAATTATTTTATACTCCAGATATTTTAGAGTGCTGAGCTATCATTTCCATTATCATTCAAACAGAGCAAAATATCATAATAATGTTTTATAGATTAGGTCAGCATCCCCCTGCTTCTATTATTACACATCAACCCTTACTTATTATTTATTCAAGACCCAAGGGTTCAGTATTGAGGCATATATTTGCATTCTTTTCACCCTGAGCCATGTTTAAGTATGTTTCCACAACCTTCCACATCCTGAAAAGAGCAATATGCTTGCTCCTATTTTGAGTATTTAAACAGTTCTTCCAGAATGTCTGACCTTTTATCGAGTCATGGTGATGTACAAACTTACTCAGATGTTTCAAGTGTACCTGACCCAGTCTTTTACATTCTGTGAGTACACGTCTAGCAGACTCAGTGTGTATTTTAACCATACATGCGACGAGAGTGTTCTGGCACTGGAAGGCCATTGTAGAACCCAATACGTTCAATACCGGTAACCTGTTAATACGCAGTAAGAGAATAAACCTCCTCAGTGCTTTAGAAGGACATAATTCTAAATAGGATTGTATCTTTTCAAAGGTATAGAGGATATAAGGCACAAAGGTATAATCTTTTAAGGATTTCAGATGTTTCAAGTTTTCATTCCAAATGCAAAAAGGCATTTTACAAGGCGCCACCGGAGGTTGAAACTATACTCACCCCAATTGGGGCTCCAGCCAATATCTTTAAATACTGATAATATTCTTTTCCTGAAACTAGATTTTATTTCTAGTCTCTGCTCTGTGCTACCCAGGCTGTTTAATAAAGGATTCAATGGTCCATTCATCATTTTTATGTATGAGATAGCTCTCTTCTTCAGGGCTGTTGATTTGAGAGAATATATACCCAATTCTAGTATCAATATAGCCCTGGGAACACATCTTGGCAGACCTAATAGCTTTCTTTAGAATCTACCCTCAATTAACTGAAGACATTCTAGGTCAATTTCAATCAGGGTCTCCAAACCATAGGTAACCACAGGAACTAAACAGTGCAAGTATAGTTGCCTTATACCAAGCAACGAATAGCCTGCCCTTCTTCTTGCAAACTGACCAATTAATGATGTCAGCTGTGCTGCTTTTCTTGTGCAGGCTTCAATACACATTGTAAAGCTGTTAACTGACTCAAACTCAACTCCCAAGTAGTTATACTGCGAGGTATATATGATCTCACTGTTCTGAATCAACAGTCTTGGTCTTGTTATTCGCTTCGCAGTGAATAAGATAAAATGAGTTTTCTCTCTGTTGATGACATGCCCATTCTTTTCCGCATATTCCCAAAGTCCCCTGGCTATATGCCGGATACCACTGAATGTATGGTCCAGTAGCACCAGATCATCTGCGTATGCCAGGACCATACAATGCGAGTCATCAATTTTCAAGGGGCAGTCTTTTATCTGAGACAGGTATTCAGGTAGATCATAAACAAAATGTTTATACAAGAGCAGTGCCGTAACAAAGCCTTGCTTGACTCCAACATTTTGTATAACAGGGGGTGCCATTGTCCCTCTGTTATACAGCCTAAGACAGACAGTATTGTTATTATGAAGTTGTCTCAGAAAATTGAGTAGGCCTGCTGGGCAGCCTAGTAGTTCTAATTTGCTCCGCAGCAGGACTCTCCTAACCGTGTCAAAGGCTGCTTTGAAATCAACAAAGGTGGCATACAAAGGAGGAATATTTAACCCTTGCGCCTGCTTAACCATAAAGTCAAGCAGGAGCAAGTTATGGACCGTTGAATAATTAGGGCAAAAACCACTTTGGAATTTATCCAAGATGTTACCATGTTCTACTCATTGCTGGAGTTCTCTAAGAAGAAATGAAGCAAATAATTTCCCGGTAGAATCCAACATAGATAATAATCGATAATTACCAGGGTTTAGAGGGGAGCCTTTCTTCAAAATCGGAACCAGATTAGTGGTTTGCCAAGAACTAGGAATGTTGCCTTCAGAGAGCACGGTGTCAAACAGTATTTTAAGTAGAGAAGACCAGAAGTAGGAATTATGACGCAGAACAATATTAGCCAAGCCATTAGGGCCAGATGCTCAGGAGGATTTCAGGCTCTTGATTTTCTTGTACATATCCTCCTCCATGATCTTAATTGCAATACCTGGGGGCTTGACATCTACCCATGCTGGTATAGAACCCTGAATAGCAGTATTACACTGTCCCAGATACTTTATCCATTCACAGCCATTAATGGGATTCGTCATAGTGTGTTTGGTGTTTTCCTTCGCTTCACCTAGAATGGCCCATATGCTGCGCAAATCCCCACGTCGAAGGATAGTTGCCATACTGACAGGCTGCATCATTATTAGACCAGCGCCATCTTTTCAACCAGTCACGGTAGGCATTTTTTAAGGCTCTTCTCTCGGACAGATAGACCCTCTGTGTCTGTGCCACAGCCCCGGCTCAAGGAATATTCATCTGGGTGGGCCAAGTTTGTGATAAGTGGGGGCCCAAATTCCATTGGGTTTGGGTCTAGGAGCATCCTAAAGAACATGCTGACGTGGATCCAGATTTCCCAGATCCGTGATCCAGCAAAAATGTCTTCCCAGATCTGGAAAAATACATTTACACCCCTCTATACAAATAAAAAAAAACAGTACAGAGCAGAAGGTAAAGCAAGGAAAATAGTGTTGCAAAATCAATCTACCTATCTCCCCTTCCCATCTCCTCTTCCCTTGCTATTATGTTCTATCCTCCTCCAGCTTTCACCCCCAGCAAACATCCTTCAGCTCCCCTAATCACCATTCCCTTTTACCTCCACTCCCACCTACTTCGACCAGCCCCCAGCATGTATTTCTTAGCCTGGCTCGGGAACATCGAGGCTGATGCATCCTCCAGCTCCTCTGAGAAGGCTGAGCAAGCGAGGCCCCCAGTCTTTGTAGCATCTCAGATTATGGTGTTCGCCCAACAATGCCTTCCTGAACATTGTGGCTACTCCCAAGGGTCCCCAGAGCAGGTGCTTGTGGTCCCTCATCGTATGTGAAAGATAGACCCCTCTCACAGAATACTGAAATAAGGAATAGAAGATTTAGTTTCTTAGAAAATTATGTTTCATTTTTGCAGCTCATTTTAATTGAACTGAGGGAGTGCTAGCATGTAGGCAAGAATGCTAGGGATGGGAGAGCTGCATGGGGAGGCAGACTGTGCAGCTTGAGGGGTTTCTGGCCTCCTGGTATCACTCCGGGTGGGGTGTGGCAGGGAGGAGAGGGACTTGCTCCCCTGCCTTGCCCTTGTACATCATTGTTTGGTACATACTTGTTATAATATGCAATTGTCCATGATGACTTTTTGTTTGATGTGTGTACTTTGATTTGCTATTGAAGAACACGATTTTGTTCAATAAATGCAGCCTGATATTTTCAAAGAAAGATTTGTGTGTGTGTGTCTGTGTGTGTGTGTGTGTGTGTGTTCTTGGCAGGTTCCAATGCTTGTGCTGCCCATCTAGTAAACCATGAGTGGGGCGTTTGGAATAGCTTATAAACAAAATGAATCCCTTCTAGGGGCACCTAATTTTAGCAGCTATGACATAGTGAAATTAAATGATTTGTACAGGATCACACACTTTGGTTGAGTGTTAAAGCCAGAATTTGAGCCTAGCCTGAAATTAGATACTTGACCATGCATCTTCCAAGCTCAACTTGGTACAAATATGTGTTGAAGTTTGGTTTTGAATACCTACAATAATACTTAATTTTATACAGATTACTTTTAAATGCACAAGTCAAATGATAAATGAACCTGCCAATGTATTTATCATTATTGAAACGTGTTGATGAAAAGCGTAAGAGGGGCATTTCGTTTTAAATCCTAAATTGCACAGGAAGGGATCACTCCTGTTTGCACTTTTTGCAAAAGGGGCAACTCATTAATTGTAATTGTTTTAACCAGGTACTGGAAAGGTAAAAACACAGACGAAAATCGCCTTTGCTCTTTTCATTTCTACTACGTGTCTGTGAAAGTGTAAATCAATTCCACAATTAATGATTGTGGGAGCAAACCACAATAGATTCCTTTGGAATCTGCCTGCTTTTACCAGGTGTAAATATCAGACGAATCCCAGAGGAATCCATTGGTTTTCTGCCAACATAAAAATGCCTGCTGGTGGAAAACCAATCTGATTTGGCAGGGGGACCTCTAGTCTCCAACCTCACATATGAAATCATACATAATCCTGCAGGTCATAAAAAGTGGCAATACATGCATTTATCGCCACTTCTTACACTCCACTTCACTTGGGAAATGACCCCCTATGATTGTAGCTTTGCTTCCCAATTCTGAATGGAAGCATATAGGCTCCAGCATAGACATTAATGACAATTTACAAAAAATCTCATGCAGACATAAAGTGAAATCAAATGCAAGACAAGCTCATTGTTTCACAACGCTTGTTCTGTATCCTAATCACCCAACAATCACACTTAAATAGCTTGTTAAAACCCTATATAAGTGAAAGAAAAAAACTGCCACAGCAATGGTCACTACCTGTTGCCTTTTCTCATCTCTAATTACTTTCTGTTAATCACTTCCTGTTGTAAATAAGTTTACCCTGAGACACGTTAAAAAGATACGACCTCAGTGGGAGGGCCTGTGCAGCCCTGGTTGTTCCTATTTGGGGAGAGAGGCAGAGCAAGGGGTCATGGGCATTTGTCCTAGGTCCAAATGTTAAATCCTCCTCTGATTGCACTCTTTAGTAAATATTTAAATACTGCTTTTTAGTTTTAAAGATGTACCCCTTTTATACTCTGCACGCAACATTATAGGAAATGCTCTTCTCTTTGTGTTATTATGAAAGAGCTCTTTAAGTAATTCTGACACTGCCTAAACACCCAGCACCAGGATTTACATTATATTTTCCAAACAATACCCACAATGCACAGGATGTACTCTGTTGGAATGCAAACTCTGTTAAATTACTCAGCTTATCAAGTCCGTAATTAGTTTGAATCATGAGACGTTCTGGCAGACTTGCTTCTACACAGGCAAAGATACATTCTATTAAGGTCGGAGCCCCACTGTTAAGTATGCATGAGAAGATCTGAAACTGTTCCATACTTGCCATCCTAGCCTATCTTTTTCAGGTAGGGCCTTGTTGGACCAACTCAGTGAGGTGCAGCTTGATTACCTAGGTGTAGCAAGAAAGGCACTCACATCGGGGCATATACATGTTCACTTCGGGAGACAAATGAAAACCAACATGCATTGACAAAGCAAACAGCTTGGGCTTTTGATTAGGCATGGATAGGCATTTGCCAGGCACGGCCATAAGGGTACCACCTGGCCATAAGATAGAAACAGCTGGAAAATGGTGCAAGTACACAGCATCTGATGGCATTGCTTGGCAAATGCCTAATACCTATACACAAGAAAAACCTGTTGGCTTTGTGATTGCTTGTTTAAGACAATACTTCAGGCAGAGGCACTGACAAAGATATGGCTTATAAAATCAACTGGCTGAGACACGCAATAAGAGTTTTTTTTTTATCATACCAGGAGCACATTTAAAGTGGCAATTAAATAATTAAACACTAAAATAATATAACACAGGCAGGCCCTATATAGCAACACGTTTGGTGTTACTTCGACAAAACATCGACACAGAGGTGTTTCGGCCAAACAGGGCTGGGTCGGGCCCGTGGTGGCCTTCATCAGGATGATCACTGGTAGTGGTGCTGTCCGTATAGGTAATCGTCTGCAGTGGTGCAGCGGGGACGCTGTGCTTGGAGTCCTGTTATTGGTACCGGACTCTGGGAACCATGTCTGCAGTGAGCAGGGGAAGACTCATATGATCCGGGTCTCCTTGGCCAATAAATACAGCCTTAGGCCTCTAGGAGCGAATGCAAAAAATAGCGTTTGCACTCCTTGTGGCTCTAGAGCCACCACGGGCCCTTACCCAGCCCTGTTTTGGCGAAACACCTCTGTGTCGATGTTTTGTGGCACAACCTTTGTATATATGTGTTGATGGATAGTGTTGTGTACACTATTTTGTTGAATACCCCCGGACCTACTACAGTCCTGGGTCACGCCCTGCACAAGTTCTATGTCACTACCTACCTGCATTGTATACTCGTGCACCACTGTGGAAATTGTCTCTCGATAATTCAAGAGGACTATACTCACCTGTATTTCCCTTAAGAAAAAACGTCTGTCCATACTTTCGTGCTTATCGAAAGTCCTGTACATGTTTAATTTGATTTATCTGTGCAAAATCATTTTGAAGGCAAAATAAAATAGCTTCAAAACAAGACAGCTGTCTACGGATCTCCCATCCTGATTTCTAGCATTTTACATACAGGCTTCTAATGCAAGCAATCTAATAGCAACTTATCCAGTGTATTCATACATATGGCAAATGGCAGCATTCAGCATTCCTCTACAATCCACACCACACTTCACTCTCTCTCTCTAAGACAACCCCTGTCTGATTTCCCCATCCTATCAAACCCAAAAGCTCTGTGTGAGTGTCTTTCCTAATTCTCTATTGGCACGTGTCTTATTCAGTTCAATACTCCCCTCTTGCCATGTGCAAGCTTTCCACTCTGCAACCAGCCAGTAAGTCAGGGCCTCACCTTGGCCTCTCAGTGGTCTGGTCTTCCTGCCAACTCTCTCTGCCAGTCTGGTCACTCGAACTGCCTCAATGCCTCTGCCAAGCTCTCAAACTCTTCCAAGCTGATCTGCCAAGTCTGTATGCCAATGCCTCCATCAATGCCACACCAAACGCCTCTCTCAGAGTCAGAGTCAGCTCCATCTACATCTCCATCTAGAACTAACAACTCCCAAAGCCTCACCTCTGGTTATACTATTCAATGACGTACATACATCTCTATGGTTACATGTCTCTCTAAGCTAAAATGCACTCTTTTTCTATCTGTCAGCATTTCTAAATCCGAGCAGTGGCAGAAAGTCTGTGATGCACTGCGTGTTCTTGTCATCGTGACATTTCAGTCTATCTTGTATATGCTATCTGTGTTACGTGTTACCATACCATCTCCCTCAATATTCCTCTATTCACTCCACTGAATTCCCTCTCTCCTTGCATGTCTCTTTCTGAGGCAAAGCTCCTCGCTCTCTGGCCCCCACCTTCTCTGTCTGCGAACACCAGCCAGGCACGCCTGATAAGCCAGCCCTTCTCTGTTCTCTACTAAGGCAAGGGTCACGCTATCTGTGTCTGAACAACCAAACTGTTTACGCATTCCTCGTACACTGTAACTCATAACATTTCTCAGCAGAACCGAGTGGTGCTTCTATTCTGTCTGTCTTATTCAGGATGGCTTCAAAATGCCATAGGCCTCATGCTTTCTATCGTTTACTCTCTCTCTCTCTCTCAATGGCAAGCGCTATACTCAATGATCAATGCATATTCTAAGTGCACACTCATACGTGTCTTTAAATGCATACATAATACGTATAACATATCTCTACATGTCTCCACCAAGGCACGTCAAATCTAACAGGCCTCATTCTCTAGCAAATCAAATAGCTACATAATATGTGGATAATGGATAACTAATATCACACTAATCAGAATGATGGATAACTAAACCCTAAATGGGTAATGATTCTCTAATGATAACAAACCAGGCTTCTTCATAACATCTGGTTTCACAGACTCATATATCTATGTGGGCCTAATGTTTTCAAGGAACAGACTTTGGACAAGCAGCGGACAGAGCTAAGGCTAGACATAAAGGGCTACAGAGATTTTATTTTACATTCGGAGTCCACAGGCTAGATAAGTGCACAGAAGTCTTTGAACTCAAGGTGACATCTCAGATATTGTATGGCAGTGCGATTTGGGTCCACAGCAACTGTAAGCCTTTCGATGTAGTTGTGATTTATGTGGCTGTGAAAGCTGTGTCTTCCCTTTCTCTTTCCTTCCCTCCACACTCTCCTCACCTGAATCCTCAGAGTCACCGGTGTTCTGTAGATTTCTCCGGCTCAGGTAATCCCGTTCTTTTTTAGGTAGCACTTGCCTGTCTCGGTGAGAAGCCACAGTGACCGCTGACTGTACAGCCGTCCTGGGACCCCTTGACCGGGAAAAGGCCGGAAAAAAAGGGAAAAACCCACAAGTGGGAAAAAACCCTTAGGAAGTTCTGGTACGTGGAGTAGGACGATAGAACTGGAAGCTGAAGAGTGTTCCCTCGGTAGAGGCTCAGGAGGGATATCCAATGTTCCAAAGACGGGCAGAAAGCACCAGGCCAAGGATAAGGAGGGAGCGGTGAGAAAAGACAGAAGAGAAAAGCAGATGGACAGAGACAAAAGGAAAACTGGAGAGCCGCGAGAGAAAAAAGGCGGCAAAGCGAAAGGATAAAAATAACACGCCCGCCGCAAGAGCGGCGAGTCTAGAAAGAGAAAAAACAAAGAAGAGCCGAAGGATCGGCGATTACAAAATGCTGTAAAAGCAAAATAGGTAAGAAGAAAAGAACTCCTATGCCAAGAATGAGGAGTGAGCAAACAAATGAGACCCGCTGCAAGTCGAGGCTAGCAGAGGGTAAACGCTGGGGAGCGCAAAAACAGAGGCGCTGGAGTGAGGGCCAGCAACGGTTGAAACGCAGCGACTGTCGGACTTGGATGACAGATAAACTGCCGGCAGTGCTGTGATTGGGTGTGGTCCTAGATACAAAGAAAGGACTAAATAGCTCTACCTGCCGGAGAGCCTCCAACGTGGAAGGAGCCGCCAACCGCAGTAGCGGTTGCGGATGACAGTATGACCCCCTCCCCACCTAACCGCCCCAGGCTTCCCCGGATAGCGGCGGTGAAAAGTAGCCAATAACCTTGGTGCATGAACCTGAGAAGCCGGTTCCCATGAGTCCTCCGACTCCGGGTATCCCTTCCAGGACAGAAGGTACTCAAGACGTCCACGATAATACCTGGAATCACGGATCTTAGATACCTCATATTCCTCAGGCTCCGAGGACTGTGCTAGGATAGATCTGGGAATGGTTCTCTGGTGGAGATCGGGATGGTAAGGTTTGAGAAGAGAGGAATGAAAAACCGGGTGAATGCGGTGAAGAGAGGAAGGAAGCCGAAGGCGGAACGCTACCGGATTCACTTTAGAGAGAATAGTGAAAGGTCCCAGAAAACGAGGAGACAGTTTAGAAGGCCTTGTCCATCTAGGTAGAAACTTGGTGGACAACCACACTTGATCCCCTGGCTTCCAACCAGGACATTCTTTCCGATGTTGATCGGCACTGGATTTAGTCCGTCTTCTACTAATCTCTAAACTCCGCATAGCAGAAGTTTGGGCCTCCTTGATATTTCCTAATACTTCTTCCACGGTAGGGGAGTTAGTATAACTGGGAACCTCCGGAAATACGGCACGAGGGTGAACCCCATAAGTGCAATAGAAAGGAGAGAGTTTAGTAGAGGAATGTCTAGTATTGTTGTATGAGAATTCCGCTGTGGGAAGCAGCGATACCCAGTTGTCCTGATGTTGAGAAATATAACACCTTAAGTATTGTTCCAGCGTTGCATTAAGGCGTTCCGTCTGCCCATTTGTCTCGGGGTGAAAACCTGAAGACAGAGCTCTTTCAATGCCCAAACGGTGGCAGAAGGCGGTCCAAAACTTTGAGATATACTGACTTCCCCGATCCGAGATTATCTTATCGGGAAGACCATGTAGCTTAAATATATCTCGAGAGAAAACCTCCGCCATTTTAGCCGCAGTGGGCAGACCCGGAAGGGGAGAAAAATGAGCCAACTTTGAAAAAGCATCTACGGTGACCATGATGCAGGTACAGGATTCCGAAACCGGCAAATCAACTATGAAATCGGTCGATATAAGACCCCAAGGGCGCGTTGGAAGTTCGACCTGAGTAAGCAGACCCAATGGTCTTCCTAGGCGGTACTTGGCTCTGGCACAAATCGGACAAGTGTTGACATACTCGCATGTCTCCTTTCTAGCATTTGGCCAAAGAAATGTTCTAGAGAGAAGTTCCAAGGTACTCTCAGGTCCTCTATGTCCGGCCGAACGAGAGTCGTGACTCCATTTTAGAATTCTTGAACGAAGAGGACCCGTGGGGATGTACAATTTCTGTTTGTAGAATAACCAGTCACCTCTTTGTTGAAAAGGAGAGGTGTTACGTAAGGGTATTTGAAGTTTTTCCTGAGTGAGGGCAGTCTTCACTTCTTTGAGGAAAGAACCAACAAAGGCCAGAATTTGGTTTCGTTTGAACATGGATTCCCTCTTTACTTCCAGGTGTTCCTTGGTAGAGTCTTTGCGGGACAAGGCATCCGCCAGACTATTCTGGGATCCCGGGATATACGAGACTTGGAATTCAAACTGTGCGAAGTGATGTGCCCACCTGGCCTGTCTGGAATTTGAACATTCTAAGTCTTGTAATACCTTGAGGTTCTTATGATCAGTCCTGATCAGAAAAGGATGTCTGGCTCCTAGCAGGAGATGTCGCCACTCTTCACAGGCTAATTTCATGGCCAGAAGTTCTTTCTCCAGTACCGAATAGTTGAGCTGGCTGGGAGAAAGGGTCTTTGACATGTAGGCTACGGGGTGTTCCGATCCTTGAATCAGCTGGAGAAGCACTGCTCCAACTGCTACCGCAGACGCGTCTGTTTCCAGAACAAAAGGTTTTGATTGATCCGGATGCTGGAGAATGGGAGCAGTACAGAACAACCTTTTTAGAAAATTGAAGCTTTTCTCTGCTTCCTCCGACCAAAAAAAAGGAATAGCCTCCTTCTTGAGTAAGCGCGTAATCGGGTATACTACCTCTGAAAAGTCTGAAATGAATCTGCGGTAGTAGTTGGCTAATCCTAGGAATCTCTGGACTTCTCGGACTGAAGTAGGAGCTGGCCAATCCAGAATAGCATCTACCTTGGTTTGGTCCATGGCCACCCCTTCCTCTGAAAGAATGAATCCGAGATAGTGAACTGAGGATACTGCAAATTTACACTTCCCGCTCTTGACTAACAACTGATTTTTCTGAAGACGAGACAGTACTTGTGTGACATGTTGAACGTGTTCCTCCTGGGTAGGGGAGAAAACCAGAATGTCATCGAGGTAGATGATGACAGAGACTGACAGCAGATCAGAGAACAGCCTGTCCATAAACCTTTGGAATATAGCCGGTGCATTTACTAGGCCGAACGGCATCACTCTGTACTCAAACAAACCGAATGGAGTCCGAAAAGCCGTCTTCCATTCGTCCCCCTCGGAGATGCGAAGCAAATGATAAGCATTTCGGAGATCCAATTTTGTAAAAATTCGAGCCCCTTGTACTGCCTCAATAATGTCGGTTATGAGTGGCATGGGATACCGGTCACGGATTGTAACCTTATTGAGGCCCCGATAATCGATACAGGGTCGAAGATCAGTCGAGTCTTTTTTCTTAATGAAGAACAGGGAAGCGCCGGCAGGCGACTTCGAAGGTCTAATAAGACCGTTCTCCAAGTTGGTATCAAGATAGACCCTTAATGCCTTCTTCTCGGCCTGAGAGAGAGAGAACATGCGCCCAAATGGTACCAGTGCATTAGGTTCGAGATCGATAGAACAGTCTTCTGGTCTATGAGGAGGTAGCTGAGCGTGAAGGTTCTCTTGGAATACCCCGAAATACCTTGCACAGAAACTAGGAAGCGTGTGAATACCAATATGATCCTTGGAGAGAATTCTGATAGATTGTTGATCCGCCCTGGTATCGGGAGGAAAACAGTGTACCGAACAGTACGTAGAGCAAAAGCTTAGTCGATTTTCCGTCCAATCGATATACGGATTGTGCCGGCGCAGCCAGGGAATACCTAAGATTATGGGGAAATGTGCTGCTCTAATGATGTCGAACTGCAAGTTTTCTGTGTGTTGGTTGATGACCATGGAGAGTTGTTCTGTGGTATGTGTGATTAATCCGGATGACAAAGGTGTACCGTCCACTCCTTCTACCTTCTGACCCACTTTCCGTACTATCCGTGTGAGCCCCATCTTATCTGCCCACAGAGTGTCCACGAAGTTTCCGGCCGCTCCACAATCCAATAGGGCTAATGTTTCTACCAGTCTTCCATTCAAATTCAAGGTGACAGATAGTACCATCAGTCTGGAATCCTCTTGGGATTCTGAGGCCGATACCGAAAGGGTGACATAGGGACGCTGAAAAAGATCTGAATACCCCCGGCTGCCCGTCCCTATTGGTGCCGAGGGTAATCGTTTCCCACCTTCTTCTCCGGTACTTCAGAGCAATCCTTCAGTACATGTCGATCGGAACCACAATAGGCGCATAACCCATTTTCTCTTCTTCGCCTTCTCTCTGCTGATGATAGAGGTGCTCTGGTAGCTCCGATCTGCATCGGTTCTTCGCTTGGAGTAGAGGTGAATCGTCCAGAAGGAGAGTGTGAAGGAGGGTTCATGGGATTTCCTGGTCCTCTTTGTTTCCTACGTTCTGTCCGTCTCTCTTGGAGACGGTACTCAATGTGGAGCGCGGCAGCAAGTAAGTCTGGAAATGTGGGAGAGCGTGGAGATCTGGCTAGTTCATCTTTGATCTCCTCTCTCAACCCTCTTCGGAATACAGCGTATTGTGCTTGTTCGGACCATCCTGCTCCTGCCGCCAGTGTCTTGAAAGAGGAAATATATGACAGCACATCCAGTGCCCCCTGTCGGGCATCCAGCAGGTCCTCCCCTGCCGTAAAAGATAGTTCAGGTCGTTCGAACGTCTGTTTCAGTAGGTTCTGGAAACCTGAGCAATCTTGTAGAATGGCATTGCTGCTCGTAACTAGCGGAGTAGCCCAGGCTAAAGCATTTCCTATCATATTGGAGATCATGAAGCCTACTCTGGCTTGATCTGTAGAGAAGGTGTGTGGTCTGAAAGTAAAATATACATTGCAAGCTTCCAGGAATTCCTTCACCCTCTTGGGTGAGCCATCAAATCTTCCTGACGAAAGAGTCATAGGGGGCAATTCCGGAGGATGTGAGGGTTCCCGGACCGCTACCATTTGTTTTAGAAGGGCATTCTCCGACTTTACCCCTTGTAGTTCAAGTGACATGGCCTGAAAAGCCTTCCATAATTCTTGGACTTGTTCTTCGGCAGACATCTTGGTCCTTATAGGCGTTTCAATCTGTGATTTATGTGGCTGTGAAAGCTGTGTCTTCCCTTTCTCTTTCCTTCCCTCCACACTCTCCTCACCTGAATCCTCAGAGTCACCGGTGTTCTGTAGATTTCTCCGGCTCAGGTAATCCCGTTCTTTTTTAGGTAGCACTTGCCTGTCTCGGTGAGAAGCCACAGTGACCGCTGACTGTACAGCCGTCCTGGGACCCCTTGACCGGGAACAGGCCGGAAAAAAAGGGAAAAACCCACAAGTGGGAAAAAACCCTTAGGAAGTTCTGGTACGTGGAGTAGGACGATAGAACTGGAAGCTGAAGCGTGTTCCCTCGGTAGAGGCTCAGGAGGGATATCCAATGTTCCAAAGATGGGCAGAAAGCACCAGGCCAAGGATAAGGAGGGAGCGGTGAGAAAAGACAGAAGAGAAAAGCAGATGGACAGAGACAAAAGGAAAACTGGAGAGCCGCGAGAGAAAAAAGGCGGCAAAGCGAAAGGATAAAAATAACACGCCCGCCGCAAGAGCGGCGAGTCTAGAAAGAGAAAAAACAAAGAAGAGCCGAAGGATCGGCGATTACAAAATGCTGTAAAAGCAAAATAGGTAAGAAGAAAAGAACTCCTATGCCAAGAATGAGGAGTGAGCAAACAAATGAGACGCGCTGCAAGTCGAGGCTAGCAGAGGGTAAACGCTGGGGAGCGCAAAAACAGAGCCGCTGGAGTGAGGGCCAGCAACGGTTGAAACGCAGCGACTGTCGGACTTGGATGACAGATAAACTGCCGGCAGTGCTGTGATTGGGTGTGGTCCTAGATACAAAGAAAGGACTAAATAGCTCTACCTGCCGGAGAGCCTCCAACGTGGAAGGAGCCGCCAACCGCGGTAGCGGTTGCGGATGACAGTAGTCCATAACAAATTATGGCATCAAGTTCTGGGTTTACCACCAAGGTGCCTGAGAAGTGTGCTACGAATTGAATTAGGACTAAAGAGCATGGTTTCAATGGCACAGAATAGACATCTGAGATAGTTCTCCATATAAAAACTGTGTTTTCAAAAAACCCAAAAGTACAGCTAGGGTTTGCCTTGATGGAGGCTGTCCTGGGTGTGCACAAATCTGCATGGTACAAGATAGGGCACAGCCTCTGGGACCGCTGCGCAGCTGAAAACGGGGCGGTCAACACAGTCCCAGTAAAATTAGCAATGAAACTCTGGTCTAGGGAAAGAGCGTTGGTGGCGGCTGCAGATATCGGGCAATCACTGCCTTCACTCACACTGTATGTGGAGGCTAAACGGAGTCTCCTAGCCACTGATCCTATCAGCGGCGTCAACCCACCTGCAGGGAGGAGGTTACTGATTATAACCAGGCTAAATCTGCTTCCGTTTTACAAAAGAACAAGTTAGCATAAGGCCTCTTCGAAATGCCAATGTGACATGGGGTTGGATGAAGATCTGGTACTTTTTCTCTTGTTATGCCCATTCTATAAGGTTGAGAGGTTGATGTGGCTTAAACCATACTTGTGGCTTACAATATTAGCTCTTGTAAGAAGCTATTGCTTTCATTTTCAATTACTCTGAGCCTAAGTTTCTTTTTGATCTGATTAAGTTCCTAGACGCAGCCTTATATGTAATATTGTTTAAAACACAACTTGTACATAATGATTAATGATAAATCTCTAAAAAGATGATTGTGGCCAATGGTTGAAATTTGTCGAAAGGTGGTTCATACAAAATGTCTTTTTTTGGAATGCAAAGCATTGTGTTACGGTATGCAGCGCCAACCTGAGCAAATGTATTGTTAAGTCTGTGCAACTGTTGTCCTACATGAGCAAACATGGATCTATATCTTGGTCAACTGTTTGTTGGGGGAAGATAACTGTAACACCTACAACAGCCTAGGAAAACATAATAGAGCAAGCACCCCAAAACATGTACACTCAGTTTGGAGCTATCAATCAGTATACTCTGAAACCATTACATTTGTGATTTATTGTTTGTATAATCAAAACATATATTTTTAATCTATTTCTTGGACACTCAGTGTTCGTGCACCCCTAAAACGACAAGATTTACCGATTGGTGCACGTGCAAATGTTTCACCTAAAAGACGGCTTTGTCTAGGCTAGACATGACATTACTATTCTACAATTCTCCTTGGAGAGACATGTGCACTGAATGTATAACTGGATTTCAGAATCCACCTGAAAGAGAAAAACAGAAAAGAAGAGAAATATTATCGCTGAGAGAGATAGACAATGTGCCCATACCGCATACCTTACAATAAACATCGGGTTGAAACCGCCCATATTGTGACTGTTGTGTGTCCCAAGTTCTTGGAATGAATAAACAGGACCGGTGCATGACCATCTGTCCCTGTGCCACACCAGTCTCCCATAAGTGCTACCTATGTGACCCTGTGCTAGCTATTTGGTGCCGCATGTGTGGTATCAGAGCCTTTTTGCTTATGGTGTACATTGTTAGTGGATGGATGAGGCAATGGTTGAGGCATACCTCATGGCGTACTCATTGTTGAGTACTTTCTGAAAATCAATTTCTAAGACTGTTGTCCCAGTATAGAATCACCTGAATATTCTGGAACTTGTTCATATAGTTCAGTAATAGGAAATGTAATGTCTAATTAGTCCAAAGCTCACAGTCTTGCAGCTGCTGGCAATCTTTATAGATTAAGATCCATTATGATTACCTGTAAACTTCACTCCTCCTTCCTTCTTTTTTTTCATAATAGTAATTGATAGGCCCAATAACCCGTGGATTATATTCAGGCCAATTTTGTTCAGACCATATATTAGGTGCAGCTGAAAAAGATGAATCAATATAAACTTTAATTCAGTCGCTAATTTAAATGTGTCATTGATGAATATTGTTTGATTCACATATAACCTGACCTGTGAAAATGTTACGTTTGCATGGAATCTGTGCAGTATCAAGAAGTGTTCTTAACTTAACAAAAGGCATGAATAAATAACTGTATTTTTGTACATTCTGTCTGTATTAATTAGAGTGCTCTATGTGGTAACTGAACCCTTCACCACTCTAGCACCCTGCTGCCTGCTCATCCACACGACCCACATAGAGTTTGGCTAAACACAAGTGTTTTTTTTCTGTTCATTCGAATCGAGTGGCCTCCCAGAATCTGCCCACAGGGCGGTTTCCAAAAATCCACCTTAAGAACAGTCGACATACTCTCTTAGTTTCCAAGGAAGGAATTGGAAGTCCCTTACAGAGAGGAAAATTTGATTCCAATGTCCACAAACCAGAGGGCACGGTCATGGATAAGATATTTGGGGACACTGTATTAGCATATTATACATCGTACAGGCCAGGAACAATGGTATTTGAACCACATGGAGACCCCCGAGGCTACATCAGTTACCCACTTAGCCTGACACCATCTGCAAACCCCTCTTTCCTCTGGCATATCTCTTGTCACTGAGACCCTACCCTTCCTGTGCGTTCCTAGAGGGACACCTCCATGTGTTTCCAGGGTAATGGGCTAGGGTTCCATAACTTGGGGTGGGGGGGGGGCATAAAATAACCGGACGCTCCTTATCGATTCCAACCCAACAACATAATCCAGTCATCACAAGGAAAGACGAGCAGGGTAAACCAGTAAACCAGCAAAGGTCTTACTCAGTGGCCTCCTAAACGGACTCTCCTGTACTGCTTTTAGGAGATGATATCCAATTCTGGATAAAGGAGTAGAAATACTACCCAACACGTGTCTACGCTATCCTTTGCTGCCGGCATCTGGGACCGGCACCTGCACTACTTTCACTGTCCACTAGTGGGCGTACGCCATTTTTTTACTAGGACTAATAGTGCCCAAATTGTTTGCCTTGCTAATGCTTGTTTCTCTCGCTGTCACTCAGCTTCACAGCCCATTGGGGATGATGGGCACCAGCGAAAAGAGTCTTGGATGGGTGTGATTTTGCTGTTGATGGGTGGGTAGTGGGTAGGGAAAGCCTTTGTAATAAGTATGGGTGCGCATTGGGTGGGAGAGAAGGCAAACCACACTGTGCACACCCTCCTGCCAGCACCCCTTTCCTATGGCATCTGCTTCTCCGCCCCCTTCTATCTCTATTTTTCCAGTCAATCGTTTCGCCTCATAGATGGCCTGTGGCAAACCCACCAAGACAAACCAGGACCGTTTGACTTTTCCAAATTGTGAACGCGCATCTGTTCACGTCTCGCAGTCCAGGGGTGGTTCCTCTTTCAGACATTCACGACTAACAAGCAAACAATGCATCTGCATTTCCATCTGTAGTGACTGACGTTTGAGGTTTCGGCTCGCCTTATCTATTCCTGGTTCACGATCACTTCCTTGTGCAGTTCTTTAGAGAGCCGCGATGTCGTCATCTGCACCTGTGCTAGGTTAGACCCAGCCTGACGCTTACGGTCGCCCTGGAGACACGGCGAACGTTTAGAGGAAGCTGAAGGGAGTTGTTGTCTGCTCTGTGGTTTTGCTTCAATCCCCAGTGAACTGCTTTACAATCCGTCTCCTTCACCAATCTGCCTGCAGTCCCTCTGAAAGGAAGTATGGCGTAAGTCTTTGCTGGTGTTAATAGCCGGCTCTGCGTGCCACTCATCAGTCACTATTCACGGACATAGTAAAGTTCAAAGATTTCAATAAAGACGATTAAAAACAAAAAAAGTTCCATGAAATGGTGAAAAGTCATTCATTCTCACATCCTATATTTGTAATTGGGGCGGTCAAAGTGTGTCTTTCCTTCGCTACTAAATGATTTGAAATGACAACACTGTTTGGAGCTTAATGTTTCAATGCTCACCTATAATATTAATGATATCTATTCATTAGCTTTCTCATCACTCTACTTACTTCTGAGGTACCAAACATCATGACAGGACCCCATTTTTTAGTTTTGGTTAGTAGGTGGTGCTGTAAGCACTGCCTATATCCCACAACTGTTGGCATAGGAAGTCAAAATATGGAGGGACACAAACATGCGGGCATTGTTTGGTGTTTTTACGCGGCTTTTTACCACCTCTGCCCATGCTAGCCGCTATAGCCATTCTCACCCACTACCTGCCCCTCCACCCATAACACAGTCCCAGGGATCTCTTTGTGCTGGCGCAGTCCTGTTAAGCAGGTGCATTGTTATTTCTAAGCAGATGTCTGAAAGGTAAGGGCTTATTTGCAGCTAACAGGCCTCATGGGCTGGGCAGGGTGACAGGACAATAAGTATAGGACAAAGACTCTTTTACACACAAAAAACAAAACAAGTCAGTATCACACACAATGCACCGGAAAAACCCTAACATACAAAATAAAAGAAACAGCTCTTACACTGGGTGTGATACTAGCGTTTCGCCTCATCGGTGGTGGTGCAGGTTCTCCAGGGTTTCCCAAACGCTAAGTGTCCTCGGAATGTCACAGCAATAGTCTATACAATTTAAGAGTTTATATTATGCTCTTCTGTACAATTGTAGGGTTCTCCGGGGTCCTTCGAGCCTGTCACACACTGTGAATTAGTCGTTTCTCACTTAACCTTGCTGTTTCTGCCAACAGGGGAGATCTAGTTGTAGTTTTTCCAGCAGAGTGAGTTTATGACAAGAGTGTCGGTCAGTACCACACTCAACTTCCTCTACGGTGAGATAGTGTGCTAGTCTTCTACTTCCTGCTGCACCCCTTTCATTTCTAATGTCCTTGCTGCACCTTCTCTACCCTTCCAGCCTATAGCACGTTCCTCCACCCTTCGTTCTCACCTGCCTCAGGCCAGTCCAGCCGCCTCATCCCTTCTTGCTCTGTCTAGCTAGTTCCTCCTCATTGGTAGAACCTCCTTTCACCATCTCCTACAGGCTACCTCCTTCTGCAGTTGTTACACATTCTCATTGTTATCACCTTCTTCTCTTGTTGCCACCTCCTACCCATCGCCTACTCCAACTGCCACCACCTCCTCCTTGTAACCGCCTTCTGATGTTACCACGTCAGCATTATTATCACATCACTCTGCTGTTGCCACCTCCTCCTTACTACATCTTCTCCTACTCTCACCACCTCCTCCTTGTTACACACTCCTTCTGAGGTTATCACCTCCTCCATAAACCCACTTCCTTCAACTGTCCCACCTCCTCCTTCCGGCATTCACACCTCCTCCTTATCACCAGCTTCTGCACCTATCAGCACCTCCTGCTTGTTATCAACTCCTTCTGATGTTATCACCTCCTCATAAACCCACTTTCTCCAACTGTCCCCACCTCCTCCATCTGACATTCACACCATCACCTTACCACCAGCTTCTGAAACTATCAGCACCTCCTCCTTGTTACCTACTCCTTCCGATGTTATCACCTCCTCAATAAACCCACTTCCTCCACTGTCCACACCTCCTCCTTCCGACATTCACACCATCACCTTATCACCAGCTTCTGCAACTATCAGCACCTCCTCCTTGTTATCAACTCCTTCTAATGTTATCACCTCCTCATTAACCCCACTTCCTCTAACTGTCCACACCTCCTCCTTCTGACATTCACACCATCTCCTTATCACCAGCTTCTGCAACTATCAGCATCTCCTCCTTGTTATCCACTTCTTCCGGTGTTATCACCTCCTCCATAAACCCACTTGCTCCAACTATCCCAACCTCCTCCATCTGACAATCACACATCTTCCTTACCACCAGCTTCTGCAACTATCAGCACCTCCTCCTTGTTACCCACTCCTTCTGATGTTATCACCTCCTCCATAAACCCACTTCCTCCAACTGTCCCCACCTTCTCCATCTGACATTCACACCATCACCTTATCACCAGCTTCTGCAACTATCAGCACCTCCTCCTTGTTACAACTCCTTCTGATGGCTTCACCTCCTCCATCAAACCACTCCCTCCAACGGTCCCCACCTCCTCCTTCCGACATTCACACCTCTTCCTTATCACCAGCTTCTGCAACTATCAGCACCTCCTCCTTGTTACAACTCCTTCTGATGTTATCACCTCCTCCATAACCCCACTTCCTCTAACTGTCCACACCTCCTCCTTCTGACATTTACACCTCTTCCTTACCACCAGCTTCTGCAACTATCAGCACCTCTTCCTTGTTACCAACTCCTACTGATGTTATCACCTCCTCCATAAACTCACTTCCTCCAACTGTCCCACCTCCTCCTTCTGACATTCACACCACCTCCTTACCACCAGCTTCTGCAACTATCACCACCTCCTCCTTGTTATCAACTCCTTCTGATGGTATCACCTCCTCCATAAAACGACTTCCTCCAACTGTCCCCACCTACTCCATCTGATATTCACACCTCCTCCTTATCACCAGCTTCTGCAACTATTGAGGAATTGGGGCAACGCGCTTGTCTTCGAAGCAACACAGGTTTGAATCCTAATCCTGCGCTTACAAACCACTCGTTGGTATAAATCAAGTTATAAAATAACAATTATATTTATAATTATTGTACCTTTCCCTTGTTATGAACTCCTTTGACCTCCTCCTCATTGCCACCTCCTTCTGGTGTTACCTACCACCCCTTCCTTGCTACAACAGCCTCCTATTATGACCACCGCCTCTTAACTTCTTCCCCACTGCATGCCACCTAAACACACCCGGTATCACCTTGCAACACTCCTCCAACGCCTCTCTCAAATACACTAAATGTGGGCTCTGAGTTGTATGCAGTTCTCCTTTCAGCCCCTGTATTGGACTTTGAGTGAGTGGATGTGCCTGTGACTGTGAATCACTGATGGGTCGCATTTGTTTGACTGTGGTTGCTTCAGTTGTGTTTAATAAACTTTACAGAGGCTGGGCTGAACTTAGAAAATGTCTGTCTGCCATTTGAAAGACAAGATGGCGAGGTGTGGGTCAGTGGCATGCTATGTGAGCGGTAAGGCGTGTCCCTAGTTAGTTTTCCTGCTTCTAAGTGCATTGAACAGAATATTTTTTTTGTATGCAATACTGGCACTCTCCTGTCGCTCCCAGCACTCTAAGCTTATGATCTATATGGTATGCATTGTCAGCGCATATGGAGCCGTGCATTTATTTTGCAGAAGGGCCTACACATTGCATATGTGGTCGCTGCACACTATAAGCGACTGCCATTTCTGCGGGTGTCAGTCTGTGGTCGAAGTGTTTGAAAAGAAGATGTGGAACTATGTTCCCTACAGGCATTCCCCTGCTCCCCACAAACCTCATCACCAGACCCCCTCCCTTGCACAATACATACCCTCAAACACATGTTCCTGCTGTTTAAGAGAACGTTCAGTGAAGTGCACTGAAGTGCAAGTTTTAACTTCTTCCTACACTTTTATCTTAAAACCGAACCATTCCGGAATGGTTTACTTTTAAAATAAAAGTATAGGATCAGTAAAGCTTAATTAAAAAAAGTAGAGGAGCACCACTCCCAACCCGGCCAGCTCACTTCGACCACTGGTGTCAGTGAGGAAGCGGGTGTCGGCTAGAGCGCTGTCTAGGCTCACATAGCAACTTCCTTCAGCCTCTTTCTGTAGCTGAGTCTCTATGGCCAATGCTGGAGGCCTTTGTTGAAGGAATGGTTCTTACTATTTGGAGCTTTAGCTCTCTATGAATTGACAATTACAATTACTTAACCGAGTTAAGGATTGAGTCCGGGAGGAAACGAGGCGAGATCTTGTTGGGCAGTCCTGGGGGGGATTTCTATAATGGGGTCAACTTGCCTTTGACTCTTTTAGTCTTAAATGAGCACCTATAAGATCTAAGACCTATAGGGCCCTGTGTGTTTGGGTTTCTTACTTGGGAAGCGAGTCCATCAGGGGTGTCTCATGCAACTGTCCCATGCAAAATGATGGGCAGCAGGGAAAAATGACTCGGCACCCCCGCCCCCAGAATGTGTCCGTGGTCCTCATCTATTAGCTGGAAGAGGCACTTGGCCCCACGACTCACTCACCAGGTCCCAAGAGCTGGGCATGAGTCCTTCTAACATATCTCCCTCCCCTTCTTCTCCTTGGTGACCTATGCCCCCGTTACTAGGATACTGGCCGAGGTAATCCATGCTAGCCTGGTGGTGTACTCCTCTGCGCACTACAGAAAAGTCATAGGGTTGAAGAGCAGGAGCCACCACATAAATCTCTCATTTGTCTCTTTTGCTCTGGCCAAAAAGATGAGTGAGGCATGATCCGGGATGAGGCTGAACTTCATCCCTGACAGCTAGTAATTTGGAGATCTTTGGCACACCATATTGCTAGCCATTCCAACTCAATCAATCAATCAGACATTTATAATGTGGGCTATCACCAGAAGGGTATCATGACGCAGTAAGCTACACAAGGAAACAGAAATCAGTCATGCAAACAGATAGTTTTTTAATCCCTTATTGAAGAACTAGAAATCTGAGGTACGACAGTGTTATTGGGAGGATATTCCAGAGCTTCGGCCCTGCCACAGAGAAAGCTCTACTGTCCACTCGCTCTTTACAATACCTGGGTATGCACAATAATACTGTAGGCACCCTTTCTCATTCAGAGTTCGATGTATAATACAAGAGCCGTTGAACCTAATTCGCGGAGAGACAGGTAGCCAATGCAAAGATTGGTGAGCCTTAGTAACATGATGACGAAACAGAATGCCTTTAACAAGTCGAACAGCCTCATTCTGCAGAACCCGAAGTCAGTAAATTAGGTATAGAGGCTGAGAAAGGTAAATGGCATTACAGTAATCAATACTGCCGTTAAGGCAGCCTGCAACAACTTGAGAGTGGTGCTCCTGAGGAATAAAGGGTAGAATTCGTTTTAATTGCTTCAGTTTAAGGAAGATCAGAGCATAGACAGAATTAATCTGACTATCCATCGCTAAAGAGGAGGATATCTGTATCCCCTGGTCTCGGACCACCGCTGAGGGAGTCGACAACGGTCCCAGGGATGACGGCCAAAAATCAGAGGTCTAGCTTGCTGAGGCATCAGCACGGCAAACAATCAGAACCTCAGTTTTATCACTGTTTAGTCTTAACCGGTTATTTTCCATACAGCCTCTGACAGCATCGAGGAAAAGTCTCAACTGGGTGGATGCCTCTGATTGATCCAGGTCTAACCTAAACAGAATTTGAGTGTCATATGCATAGGAAAAGAACCGGAACCCAAAGGGCTGAATGTAAACATTAAAAAGTGGTGATGATCTGAAAGGTGGAAGAGAAACCAACTGGACTTGGGAAGCCAGAAAAACACTGATCCACTATAGTACTGACCCAGCTATGCCCGTGCCCTGCAGTCTGGATATGAGAATCCCATGTTCAATAGTATCGAAATCAGACCTGCCGTGCGGCCTCTATCTGATCATGATAAGGTCATCCAGTGCTGCCACTAGAACGGATTCTGTCCCCATCATGGGACGAAAACCCATTTGGTAAGGATTAAGGACATTCTGGCCTACCAAAAACGATCTCAGCTTGGGCTTGACAACCACCTCCAATACCTTCATCAGAATTGGTAACAGAGAAGTTGGGCGGTAGTTCGAAAAACCAAGGCATCCAATAATGGCTTCTTGAGCAACGGAATCACCACAGCTCTCTTAAGTGAGGCCGGAATCTTACAAAAGTCAAAGAAGAGTTAACATCTTCTGACATACACGTTTTCTGGGGCCTGTCTGAATAACAGTGGAGAATCTCATCAAGGAGTGAGGCTGACTTAAGACCAGCCACTACCCGACTGATTTCCAACGTGTTTGTAGACATAAAAATAAGAAAGAGCTTTACCTCTATCTCCTTAGGCAAGAGATGCAAAGGGGCAGGGGCTCAACTGGGGCCACCCCGGGGCTACTTGAACCTGCCATCACGATGTTCTCCCTAATCTTTTCAATCTTATCAACAAAGAAATTAGACAGATTGTTGCACAACAGCTGTGAATTAGAAAACCCAGAGTCTGTGTTGGGATCAGACAAATCTTTCACTATTTGACAACTTTCTTTGGGGCGTATGCTGCGGTTTGAATAGAGGTCATAAAGTTAGATATTTTAACCCCTTTGTGAGCTTTATGGTACAAAGCACGTTGTTTCTTGAAATCATCAAGAAATGGTGCGTTATATTGCGCGTTATATTTCCTTCTCCATTTGCGTTCCGCTTGGCGGACTGACAGACGGAGGAAGCGTAAATCTGCAGTGAACCAAGGAGCACAGGGGCGTAAAGGTCTGATGGTCCACTGAAAGTGGGCTAACTGATTAGCCACTATACTAAAAGTGGAAGGAAGTCTGTCTATAGCCGACGGTGCTGGGCAGCATTCATGCTCAGGCCTAGAATAGCACGAAATGAGCTGAGTGGACAGATTGATAGAATCCACTATTGCCCAATTCCTTTGATAATCCTTAATGGGACGATTGACTTGTTCCGAGTATCCGGATACCTGCATTTTAAAAGGAACCACTTGGTGAACAGACCATGTCAGAGGATGGATAGGAAACACACGCAAACATTTTTGAGGTGCAAAGATAAGATCAAAAGTATGACCCTTTAAGTGAGTAGGCCCTGACACCTATTGTACATAGCTGATTCATGCCAGACCAAAAAGATCTAGTAGCATGAATCGAACCCACCTCTGACCAAAAATGATAATCCCCTAACACTATCAGGTTCTTATGATATAGTAGCAGGTCTGAACCATTGTTTAAAAAAGCCTTTTCAAAGGCCATCAGACTAGAGGATGGGCAACGACATCCCAGATGAAACTGACAAACCCAGGCAGCATTGATTACAATCCTAGCTAACAGACACTCCATCTCAGCCATAATGGAAATAACTCAATAGTGACACAGTTCTTTTCTCCAGGTGGACGCCTCCTACAGATCAAGAAGATGGGCTGTTACATTCTATTCCTGATTTGTGATAACAATAGCCCCAGTTCTATTTGTCATGTATCATTTTGGAGAGTGAAAGGTTCAGATAAGTTAGGCATGATCAGGAGGGGGTTGGTATAGAGAGAGCTTCAACAGAACAAAAGCATTATTAGTACTTTTGGTCTATTGGATATTATTGAATTTGGATCCCTTTAGCTGGCCTGTGAGGGGACCATTTATTGTTGAAAAAAAGTAAGTATGAAGCTCTTATAGGAGATTTAACAGACCTTTCAAAAATCAATGCCGAAACAGTAACTCCATCGGGTATGGCGACCAGGGCGAGAAGCGAAGAGCAATGACTCTGTGAGGGCCCAAAAACCAGGTATCTGGTATCTTCTGAACTTTTCCTTCTACCACCTTCTAGAAGGCCTCTGGTAATTGATAGGGTTGGATTCTAATTGACTTCCTTGGAAGGACTTCCCACAACTCCGCCCGGACACTCACAGAATATGTCAGATGAATGGTGCAGGTAGGAATGCAGCTCCTGCATCTGGTTTGCTCAGAGGTCTTCTAGGAGCAGTCCCATTAGACCAAGGTTGTCCAACGTACCGCCCGCGGGCCACAATGCGGCCCTCCGAGCCATTTCATGTGGCCCGCGAGGCCATAGCCTGGTTTATTTATTTATTTGCTTGATGTTTGGCGGGTCCGTAGACCCGATTAATTAATTTATTTCTGCAATGCTGGGTCCGACCAGCATTGCAGAAATAAATAAATTAATCGGGTCCACGCTGGGCCATGGCAGAGCACTGTTACTGCCTGTGGTGCCCCTGGAAGGGGGCACCAAGGACAGTAACAGGCCATGGCCTGGTTTATTTATTTAGTTTTTCAATGTTGTGTCGGGTCTGTGGACCCGAATTCTGGGCCGGGCGGAGCACTGTTACTGCCTCTGGTGCCCCCTAGGAGGGGGCACCAGAGGCAGTAACAGGCCATGGCCTGGTTTATTTATTTATTTTTTCAATGTTGTCGGGTCTGTGGACCCGAATTCTGGGCCGTGGCGGAGCACTGTTACTGCCTCTGGTGCCCCCTTGATGGGGGCACCAGAGGCAGTAACAGGCCATGGCCTGGTTTATTTATTTATTTTTTCAATGTTGTGTCGGGTCTGTGGACCCGAATTCTGGCCCGGGGCGGAGCACTGTTACTGCCTCTGGTGCCCCCTAGAAGGGGGCACCAGAGGTAGTAACAGGCCATGGCCTGGTTATTTATTTATTTGTATGGGTGTGGATGTCCTGTGAGTGCGCTGCTTTCCCTATGTTGCCAACCTCTGAACCCTGAAAAGTAGATGTATGCATGCTTTACATGCGGCCAACTTTGCACCAGACCTGCAGATGAACTTAACTGGTCTGCTGTTAAATCTCAGTTACCAATTTATGGTATGGTATCCACTACCAAATAATTGCTCATTTTACTATAGCCAATATGATATGATATGATAGGTTATTTATAACACGCTTAATACCCAGAGGTTTCTAAGCGCGGACCCAGGGATCGAACCTGTGTTGCTCTGTGTCGTCTTGCTTCCAAGACGAGCACGTTGCCACTGAGCTATCCTCCCGAGACTATGATAGCTCAGTGGGTTGAGCGCTCACTGCTGTGATGTGTGTGCTTTCAGCTTTCAGCATTACATTTAACTTCTCTATGCTGTGGAATGCTTTGTGCTCCTTCGGGATATTTGGCACACGCCGATGCCTCTTCAGGCATAGTATGTGGAAAGGTGCTTTCTCTGAAATCATCCTGAGATACACAGGGTATATTGTTCAATACAAGATTCTTTTCAGCTGAAAGATGGATTTTGATTCTCCTCTTCTGACCCTGTTCTGCTATTCCTTCCTCTTCTTGTCGCACATCCTAGGAGAATAAGGGCCAGCATTCATCTCTTGCTATATGAATTGATTCTGTTTGCTTCAAATGTTTTACATTAATTTAGTTTGGTGTTTGATGGAAAATTGAAAGCCTGCATTGCTAGGCACATTTTTCCCATCGCTGCGTCTTTCTGCTTAATTTATATGACAAAATAATTGCTAACAAAGTGGTGTGGCGTGTTGTATAGGGGAGGCATGGTATCACAAGTATAACACGTACACAATAGGTACAATATGAAAAACCTTTATTGAAGTTTTCTGGGGTTGGACAAACTCCTACTTTGCCCTATTACTAAGATGGGAGTAGTCTTCAATTGGGTTCACATTTGGTTGAGCAATTTTCCACATTTTATCTTTTGAATGGGATTATGCTTCTTTAATTACCACAGAAGTAATGAATGTGTATTACAGAGATAGGCTGCCATGTGTATTGGGCACACTGCACAGGCAGCATCAATCATTACCAAAGAAGTAATGAATGTGTATTACAGAGATAAGTTGGCATATGTATTGGGCACACTGCACATGCTCAGGCAGCATCAATCATGCTTTGTACAGGACAATGCTGGCTTACATTGGGAACAACCAGCATAGACATGTTGCTACAAAGGCATATTTTGGGCACAACCAGCATACCAATGTGTTACATCAGTGACAGTTCTGTCTTACACTGTGGACACATTGATCATTAAAATGCTCTACAATGTTCTTGTCTGCTGTTGGTGACATGGAATGTACATGTTCCCCTTTAGAACTGATTGTAAACTTATGGCTCTTTGGCCACTTTTCCTGCTGTAAAATGCACCATTTCAGCCCTATATTTGAAAAAAAAACCTCCATAGATCGTTATAGCTCCCTCGCTACGCTCTGTCGCCCCCACTATTTCAGAAAAATATCAACACATACACACTGGAAGAAATCACAAGAAACTAACCTTTGATCACTGTCCCTGAGGCCAAAAGCTATCTTTGGGACTGCATGGCTATCACTACCTGTGATGCTATTGTGTCAAAGGTCACACACCATCGATTTTGAATATACTGCTTTTGGTGAGGGCGTTGACCTTTGGCTCGCCGGCCCACCGGGAGACAAAAAGTTAATTCTTCGGCCCCACATTCAAAAAGGTTGGACAAGCCTGCATTAGACCCAGAGTAGTAGCAGTGGCATGAGGCAGCAACAGAGCCAACAGTGAGGGTTCCTCAGGGTCACTTTAGGTCTTTAGACAGTTGATATGATACAGCGGCTAGTATTTTGATTGTCTGCCTGCTGAGTTCCATACTTTTAGTCACTGAACACTTGAATGATCTTGTAGAACCCGTACCTTTTGGCCATCAGCGTGGTTTTAGATATTGTCAATAAGATAAGGACCAAATCCACCACCAGGAACTTTCTAAGCTGTGCCGCACTGACATATATTCTCTTTAGTTTCTCTTGGGCATATCTGACGGCTGCTGAGCCAATTGTCAGAATATTCTAAATCATACTTGGGCGGCTTGAACAGATGCCTCTGGCCCCACTTGAGGTTTGACGTTGCCTCCCCAACTTCAGGATCGAGAGCACATCTTGTGGTTCTCACCAGTAAAGAATTGTAATGAGGAAAATCCAGTGGAAAATGGTGGTGTTTTCCTAGAGACTAAGTCAAAACAAAGGTGGCAAACCTATAATCAAACCTGTGGCATAGCTCTGGACAACACTCCAGACCATTATTCTGTAGCCTGCCAAGCTATCACTAGCGTTATATGAGAACAACACCAGATAAACCCTTTTACCCATAACCTTGCATGGGGTGGCGATTCATATGGGTCTTTCTATTAAAAACCACAAAAAACTATTGGAGTTCCTAAACACTTACCTGGATGCCTTCTCTGAGAAGGGAGGACCAGCAAAGAAGATCTTCCCCACAATCAATACCCTTACAGGAAGAGTGATCCAGCTGAAACAGAAAAGGCTACCAGAGGCATGGAAAATAATCTTCCAGAAAGAGCTGAAGAAAACGCTGACACTATGTGGGATCTAGATGTTGTATAGCAACTGGTCCAAATGATCGAGCGGGTCCCAAAATCAGACCAAAGGTGGTGTTTTTGCATTGACATTATGAGATGTAAGGAAGTGTCTGAATGTAATGCATAGCCTGTGCTGAGCATCCATGGACTCGTGGAGATTCTGGGAAAAGGCAAGCACATAGCCACCCTTGACCTTAACAAAGGATACTTGCAAAGGGCCCTTAGATCCAGAATCCAAATGAAAGACGACTGCCAAGCCACTACAGAAAGGGGAAAGACCATATTTTATTTATTTATTTATTGGTTATTTATTTAACTCTTATACACTTGAACAAGTGTTTCCAAGCACTCCAACGCAGGAAGGGTAAGAACAAAAATGAACATTCTTAGCAGGCATTGGTATATTCAGAATGGGCAAGTGCTATGCGTTTCAGTGGGACAAAATAGGACAAGAGGAAAAGAGGAATACACAATGTTGCAACATATGACAGACATGTTGTACTTGCCTGATGGCAGTGACAATTGGTAAGAGCTAAACATGAAGTAGGGAGAGAGGGGAGTGGGTGGTATAGGGTAGATGAACAAAACAAATAAGTGCCACAGACAGAAAGAAAGGAGAGAGGGGAAGGGGGAGACACACTTTGCATAACCAAGAGAAGAGTGGTTGCAGATGAAACAATGCCTAAATGCGACTAAAAAGCAAGGCACACTAACACAGGAAACCGCAAGTGTCAGCAAATGTAACAATGCCTAAATGCGACTAAAAAGCAAGGCACACTAACACAGGAAAACCGCAAGTGTCAGCAAATGTAACAATGCCTAAATTCGACTTAAAAGCAAGGCACACTGACACAGGAAAACCGCAAGTGGCAGCAGATGAAAAGTCAAGATGTAACGAAAATCGGAAGCTGCCTACCTACAAATAAGTGCAAAGAGTTTTTGGGCAAGCCAGGTGGGATCATTTGCAGCCCTCAGGCCCAGTGAATTCAAGTGTTTGTGCAGAGGTGATGGTTCGAGGATGAAAAGAAAAAGGAAAAGGGGGCCGAGCCAGTACAGCCAAGTATGAAAATCAGGCTCCAAAAGGGTTAGTCTAGCCCGAACTGCTTGGTCACTTTTCTTTTGTTAACTCTCATTGGCCATCATCAGTGAGGTGTAGCTTGTGTCTCTAGGCCACGACTGGGCCTATCAATTCTACTCGGGTTGACTAAAGTTAAATAAAAGAGGTAATGGTTGGAAGGTTTAGAATTAATCTTAACTTCCAGCATCGCACTGGGCAATCCTCCAGGCCATTGTTCTTCAGCCTCGGTGTGTGCCTCTGTGTGTGCGTCACCCAATCAGAATGCTGCAACGATACATCTAACAATCCCAGCTCTATTTCAGCGCAACCCGATTGCTTGAGACCCCCGCCCTCTAGCCAGCCGCAGCCCACCCATCACTCCCAGCCTCCCACCCTAATCTCTTGACTCCCTCTGCCTGTGTTGTTCCAGCCCCAAACCCCCCGCAGGCTCCTTATGTTAGTGCAGCTCTACTCAGTCACCAGCATTGCTACATGTGCCTTTGTCCCAACATTCCAATTTTACTTCTTTGTCCTAGTTTTAAACAGTACATTTTACCCTTATTCGGTGTAATGTTTTAATAGCAATAATGACCCCCTCCTTGGGCCATTACCAAGTGGTAACATCCCTTGGCTCTCATTAAATGTCCTGGACAAAACGCCATTACGACCTGGTAATGTCCCCGAAATGTAGCATTATTGTTCAATTCCCCAACTTTGGAGCCCCTCCCTATTTAATTTAAAATAATTTCAGCGCAACACTAATGATTCTACTTCCCTCCATTGTCTAAAATTATAGGTAATTTAAAACATTTTAACATCGCAATTACTGTGAGTAGGGAGTAGTGAGACAGAGACAGGGGCTTGACCTTGTCTGGGGTTGCAGGAACCCCTCCCAGTCTGGTGTAGGAGGCTTATGAGGATGTATGCCAGAGCCAGTCCTATTCCAGAGGGTGCTGGGAGTATCCCAATCCTTGAACACCCCCCTGAATGTGCCTTTAGTGTGAGGACGTGTACCACTTTCATCCAATGTCATGTGCCCTCCATTCTGGCCAGAGTTCTTTCTTTCAGGACTTCCAAGACCAACATGGACAGCCATATCGAGTGAGCCAAAGGACTGCCGGCAAGAGCCAACAACACTCATAATGATCCTGATGGGAAGCATTACTCACTGTAGTGTAGATTGAGCCAAACAGCCAACAACACTCATAATGATCCTGATGGGAAGCATTACTCACTGTAGTGTAGATTGAGCCAAACAGCCAACAACACTCATAATGATCCTGATGGGAAGCATTACTCACTGTAGTGTAGATTGAGCCAAACAGCCAACAACACTCATAATGATCCTGATGGGAAGTATTACTCACTGTAGTGTAGATTGAGCCAAACAGCCAACAACACTCATAATGATCCTGATGGGAAGCATTACTCACTGTAGTGTAGATTGAGCCAAACAGCCAACAACACTCATAATGATCCTGATGGGAAGCATTACTCACTGTAGTGTAGATTAAGCCAAACACAGACCCGACTCCCAGCAGAGACAATCACAGAAACTGTTCGAATTGCCATGCACCAATAGGTGGCAGAGCATAGAGGGGTGTATGTAGCTTTGCACCACAATGGCCCAACCCCTGGTAAGGACAGCATTAGATTGGGCTCCAGCATCAGGAGGAATGTGAATAAAAGACCCACGGGACTTACCGAGAGTGAGGGGTGTTCGGGTGACATCAGGGAGTGCAGATGTGTACCAAGAGCCCAGGTGGATGACTGACAGTGGAGTGGAATGGTGAGGAACCTATGGAGGAGTTGGATAGAAGTAAAGATTAGAGTGGTTGGTGGTTGAGCGGGGTGGAAGAGGTAGAAGTGGAGTAGGGGGAGAGTGTAGAGGTTGATGGAGAGCGTAGAGAGAATGAGAGTGGAAGTGAGAGGTGGGTGGGTGAGAGAGAGAACAGCGACTGGTAGTGTGGGAGAAGGGAGAGGCAGATGGAGGTTGCATGGTGGACAGAGCAGTAGGTGGAAGAAGGAAGTGTAGAGATTGAAGGGAGATGAGTGTGAGAAGATCAGAGAGACATAGGAGATGATAGGCAGGCAGAGAGAGAATGAGAAAGATGGAAAGAAAGAGAGAGGGAGGAAGAGCGAGAAGAGGGAGGAGGAGAGACTGGAGTGAGTAGTTAGTGGGAGAAGAAGGTGTGAGAGTAGGCAGCAGAAGATGAGAGAGGGAATAGGACAGAAGTGAGTAGGTGTGAAGGCAGTATAAAATCAGGGATAGAAGTGAAAGCGAGTACGAGGAAGAAAAAGAATGAGAGGGCATCTGAGGATATTGTGAGGGGTCAGAAATTAGAGGTGGACACAAAGTGGTAGGGTTTTCAACATCGGACATCTTTATGGAAATAAAAGGATTGGATAAAGGCCTATCTGTAAAGAGTTTCCCTACATAGGACTGTGTCTCTTCATCAAAATTATGCAAACTGTCCTTATGTCCAAAACATATCAGGCCCTCACTCTAAAAATTAACAATCTTATGTGTAAGGTAAGTGTGTCTGTTTTTGATTTAGCAAAAAGTGTGTAAAAATCAAATAAGAAAATTCAACAAACAATCCTTGAATGCAGAGCATGGTTCCCTTACTGTGGACTATTTCAAGTAGGATAGCGAAAGTGTCTTTTTCAAAGAATGGTTTTCTAACATTGAGGAACTTTTCTGAGATATCATAGGCCTGTACCTTCGCGACCAAATCGGGGTTACTTGGTGATAATTAGCCTTTTTAGGGTTTTTGTCTTTTGTGGTTGGTTCTTTGTCACATGAGTGTAGGTCACTACGGAGACACTGAGTTCCTCTACTCTGTTTGTAAACTGTAGGAAAAGTTGCAACTGTGCCTGCACTTATTTTGCGCCAAGATAAATTACTGGTGTATTTCCTTTTGCTATGAATGACAAATCCAAAAGTTCTGTTGTATTTGATAAAATGTTTATTTTCAATTTTCAGCCCCTCTTGAATGACACGTGTTTCGGCGTACAACCTGCGCCTTTTTCAAATCCGGGCTAGTTTCATTAATCAAGACAATGAAAAAAATATAAAAACACAACATTCAGAAACTTTTAAATGAAAACCATGTCAATTTCAAAAACAAAAAAGAAAAGAAAAACCTTGTCAGTGTTTAGTCCCATACCATATATTATTCAAAAACCACATTACACCTCGTGCATTCTAAGGAACCAGACTCTTATAAAAATAGATATATGTGCGCCATTGTAACGGAACCTAGTCCCAAATATAACGTTTTTTAGCATCTGTTTACCAACATTATGCATTCTAAAATTGTTATGTCAGCACCCAGGCAGTACCGCACCTGGTTAAACAGAAGCCAGCAACTGTGAACAATTGCTGTTTATAATTGCATATATCATGTGTTATAGTAGTATGCACGCTACACGCTGCAAAATTTAAACAAGTAATTTGACTTTTACACTTGCTTGTTTGCACAGGTGGCATTGAGCCCAAGACTAAAAGTGCTTCATTTACAACAAGAACATTATTCTTTGTATGAACCGTAATGACACATTAAAGGGTAAGAGATGATTTACATGTAACCCACTGGCAGTAATAAAGTAGGCAATCACATTTAGTGACAGCAATGATACCGTAAACAGCACTTTGAATAAGATGAAATACAATTAGCAGGAGTTTCCTAACCTCCCTCCCTTCCACCTTTGTTCCGTTACAATGGCGCACATATATCTATTTTTATAAGAGTCTGGTTCCTTAGAATGCACGAGGTGTAATGTGGTTTTTGAATAATATATGGTATGGGACTAAACACTGACAAGATTTTTCTTTTCTTTTTTGTTTTTGAAATTGACATGGTTTTCATTTAAAAGTTTCTGAATGTTGTGTTTTTGTATTTTTTTCATTGTCTTGATTAATGAAACTAGCCCGGATTTGAAAAAGGCGCAGGTTGTATGCCGAAACACGTGTCATCCAAGAGGGGCTGAAAATTCAAAATAAAAATCTTTATCAAATACAACAGAACATTTGGATTTGTCATTCATAGCAAAAGGAAATACACCAGTAATTTATCTTGGCGCAAATAAGTGCAGGCACAGTTGCAACTTTTCCTATTTTTTCAAAGAATGATTCTTTAAGAGTAACTGAAATGTCTCTTCCACATAACACTTACTTAAGGATTCAAAAAGTGTCTTTTGAAGAATAACAAAAACATTTCTCTTTTACAAAACAACTTTTAACAATGGCAAAAGTGTATTTTCCAAGAAGTGATTCTTCAAATGTAGTAGAAATGTCTCTTTCACACAACACTGTCTGGGGGATGGCAAAAGGTGTCATTTCCAAACACTGATTCCTTGATTGTAGAAGACCTGTCTCTTTCACACAACACTTTCTTAAGGGTGGTTTCCTAGTATACTCCCCTGCCAGGAATCCTTCTGGGTTTGGCAGATCCCCTGGTATACTCTCTTGCCAGGTATCTTTCTCCAAAAGGCTCACTGCCTGTTGTGCTTCTTTCACCAGGACTTCGGACAATGTTCTCTTTCTCTACTTTTAAATTGATTACCTGGTATATTCCCCTGCCAGGAATCCCCTTCTGGGTTTTGTTGATCCCCTGGTATACTCCCCTGCCAGGTATCTTTCTAGCAAAATTTCACTGCCTGATGTGCTTCTTTCATCAGGACTTCCTACAATGTTCTCTTTCAGTATAACGCAGTTGTACTCCTTCTCTGTTTATACATCATTGGCTTTAGTTACTACATGTTCCAACTTCCCCCATATTGACATCTCATATAAGGAGACTTGTTCAAGTTCTGTCAACTTCTTCACTAGTATTCATTTGCTTATGGCAATGCTTGTGCCAATTTTCCCCTAATTGACATCTCATATATGGAGACTTATACAGATTTTGCCTTTCAACTTCTTCATTAATGTTCATCTGCTGGTAATAACACTTGCGCCAGATTTCCCCATATTGACTTCTCTTATTTATCTGTGGATTTGTTTAAATTCTGTCTTTCTAATTTATTTGGTCGGTATTCAAAAGATGTTTTCAATTGTTTATATGCCTGTCGGCATCCCCCGGAGTCTCCAACACCTATTGCCAGACTCACTGTTGTTTGATGGCATTTCCGGACCGTAGCATGTTGCTGCGGCAAAGTTTGAACTCTGGGAAGGCTTCCGTTGCTTTGCAGACGCTCTTTCGGTCCCCCCGCCGGCTCCGCTTTAATTTTCCAGTAGAACTGTGGTTGTTTAACAAGACTGTGGGCCTCATTACGAAGTTGGCGGAATGGGTTTAACGGCGCCGGTAATGGTGCTTGTGCCGGTAAACCCATTCTGCCCTATTACAAGGTTCCCTTGCGGTACCCGCTCTGAACGTCTGGTCAGAGTAGACGTCCTTTGCGCGTCCCGCAAGGGGAGCAGGGAGCTCCCTCCCCATTCCCATTGAGCCCCATTGAGGGCTCGAATGGGAATGGGGACAGGTATTTTGAATGAGGAATTACTGGGTCCTCCAAGGTTGGAATGGCCCTGTAATTCCTCATTCAAGGAACCCGGACCTGGACCCGAGTTTGGAGGCAGCCATGGCACTAATAGCACCATGGCTGCCTCCAAACTCGTAATGAGGCCCTATGTCCCCAACTGCCTTGCTGCTGCTGTTGGTTTTACAGAGGTCCCTCCAAGGCATTCGCTCTGCTTCTCCCGGTCTGGTGAAGTATGCTCACAAGCAGTTGCTTGGAAGTGTCTGTCTCTCCCAGCACGGTTCCTCTCTGTGTGTCTGCTTCTACCTTCAGTTCAGCTTCCTGCTTTGCCCGCTCAGCATCTCTCTTCTCCCGAATTAAAGGTGTTCACCACGTTTAAATGTCCTGTGCAGCTGATTTCCATTATGACAACTAGTCTGCAGGTTTAGCTTGGTGTTTACTTCAATCCACATTTACTCCTTCGTAGTCCTCCCCATCTCAGTGCTTGAGGCTTTATGGGAGTTTTGGATCTTTGTTCAAATCAAATGCATCAGAGACAGGAGATGTTAAGTGAGTATTATGTGTGTATGAATTATGAATGGTATTATGCTCAGATTGTTTTGCAGGAAGGGATTTATGAATCTTATAATGACAGAGCTTTGTAAAGTTACAACAAGCCATTAAGATTAAGAATTCAGGAATGGTGAGGTCTTCATTTCTGGAAAAGGAAGGATACCTTGTCTCTCCTGATGGGGTCATCATCTCTCCCTGACAGCCTTCTTCTCCCATGTGATCCTCCCTCATAATACCACCACCAGGGTCATGATCAGGTAGTGGCTGCCTTCCCCTGGCCACATGGGAGGAGATCTTTGGCTGGGGATCAGTGATGACCCCACAGGACTCATTACAGAATACAGACACCACCTTAAAACATTAAGACCATCATTGTGGAAAAACCAGAGTAAGGTACAGCGATGAATAGAGGGATTTAGTCACATCTCCCCAGTGGGGGGAGCCATTTCATTGTGAGGCAAGGGAGCTGAGCCCGCTATGCAGTACCCTCTGTAGGTGGAGAGAGACAAGTGGGACCTCACTGGGAGAGTTTCCCCCCCTGGGGATAAGAACTCCCATTCTGATGAGGAACGCCCTTTCCAATGCAACCAGGATTATTTTGTTGTTGGAAGAGAACAAGAGAAATCTACCTACAATTGTCATTGTGGTGTCTCAGAACAAAACAAGTATCGGTTGGTCACTGGAACAAAGAAGCTCCATGGTGCTCGCATGGAGAACAAGTACCTGTTAGTTACAGAAACAACGAATCCCAAGGGAGTTATAGAGAGTATGCCACAAACACTGAGAAAGGACTCCCAAAGGATGCAGGGGCAGCCTCAGACCAGTGTCATGAACGTGGGAGGAGAGAGCTTGGCATAGAGAGAGACCCAGAAATTTCAAACCAGCTCCAGTAGAGAGGCTGGTGAACCAGAGAGAATGCTGACGCCCACAAAGGGAAGAAGCACAGAGGAACAGGTTCTCTGGAAGCACTGTTCCAAAGACAGCCTACTGTGAGAAACCAGAAGGTGTCTCACCCGCTAGTCCCCGGGGAGCTGTCATCCAAGTGGCCAGGACAGGGCCATCGCTATTGGATCCAGTTCCTGGGGGTGGACCAGTGCGGGAGGATCACCTGGATGGGTGGTCTTCGAGGAGTGTATGTGGGGCACCGAAGGGTGAAAAGCGGTACCATCTTCCTTGTGACACCTTTTCCTCATCCATCCCAGTAGAATACTTAGAAACTCTACCCTCCACTTTGCAACACAAACATTTTCTCATACCTTGAACGACAACGAACTAATACAAGAGCCGTTTACCTGACATGTCCCATCACAAGGGTCAGGAAGAGTTAGGCAATTGCCGACAACTACACACACCAACTGCCCTTTCCCTTCCCCACTGGGATAAAAGGCGGAGCGCAAGAGCACACTCTGAACAATCCCAAATGCACGAGGAAGCAGCTATTCCAGGATGGCAGTTCAAACGGAGGAGAAAGGCGGCGAGACCTGAGAGGGCGTCAAGCAGGGAGTTATCCTTGCCCTTTTCAAACCAGACCCGCAAAGCCTTCGACAAAAGAAGTATAGCACCGGGAATTGCAGCTGACTAATGGCGTGATGGATGTCAGTGGTACGTGTAACCCTCCCACACTGATAGCCAGGGTGGGAAGACGCAGTTGCCATCATGGTCACGTCTTTGACTCCAGGGGTAAAAGAAATGCCAATGAGTTCAGCACAGCGGTGAGTCGGAAGAACCCGATAGTGGTGCGGTCTGTGTTAGACTCAAGGCTGCAGTGGCAACATTCAGAAGATTAAGAGACAGAGGTCTTTGTGAACAAACCCGGTACCAGAGAGAGTGACACATGGGCGCTCATTTGAAGGTCTCTTCCGATCTCCTGAACAAGCAAAGTATTGAACGGGGAAATAGTGAAACTACAAGTACTAAGCGGCCATAGAGAAGGCCGGATTAAGGGGTCAAGGCGGTCATACAAGGGTCAAGCCAAACCCCTTGTACAATCGAAAACCCTTGACACGTTGTAGAAATTGTGAACTGTGGAAAGTGTGAACCCGACTGAGGGAGTTGCAAAACCTCCTTTGCATGCGGCTGAGGGGAACGCCGTACGAACTGTGATATTGTGAAAGCACACACTTGTCATAGAATAATAGAGTTACCCAGTGAGATGTGACTGCCCATCGGAAGTCTCTGTTCCATTTGGCAGGGGTTTTGAGAGGCTAATGCTGGAAAAAAGATCGGAGACCTGCTGAGGGGACCCTAGGGTTAAAAGTAACCACCCAACGTGAAAGTTACCAGAAGGAACTGTTTTGTTTTGTTGGTTTTGGAATATCAGGCCCCTCTGAAGCAAGAGACTTCAGATGAGAAGAGACTTGGGCACAGAAGGCCCTGATAAAGAGAAAAGGAACTGTAAGCTCGTGCCAGAAGTCCAGGAGTGTGCTGTGCTCAAGAGTCCCCCCATTGTCCCGTGCTAAGAACGTTGGGAAGGGAGACCTCAGCCATAACATCCTGACTTATCATTTTGTGAACACTTCTTTCTTTTCTTGTGAAACATTACCCCACACTATTTTGTAGCATAGCAGTAGCAGTGCAATAGATTTTTTAGTATAGGCCCTTATTATTTGTCTAGACTCCACTAGGACTGTATTATTATTATTATTTGATGGTCGTAGCTTGCTCCCATCTTATATTTAGGGTTAGAGTAGGCATTTACTCACCCATTTTACAGTTTACTAATCACCCTTGAACTGTGATCATTTGTGTCTGTCTTGCTTTGATACCATGCCTTCCTTACACTATCGAGAGTCCGTAAGGAGTGAGGAGTGGTGGCTGAGAGATGAGAAGAGAGAAAACCCCTCTCCGCGCCGCTGCCACTTAACCAGAAAGCACACTGAGCTGTGCCACAGATGGAAATGGAGCCGAGGGAGGATCAGACTTGAACTGAGAGGTAGAGGTTAAGAAAGGGGGAGAGAGAGCATCCCTCTCAATGCCGATACCACTGTACACCGCAGAGTATCTGGAGAAGCAAGAAAACCAAACACAAGAGCCGTCTTGAAGAAAGAGGGAGAAGTCCAGAAGGAGAATGCCAACCTGGTGATGCGGCCCCAACACAAGGAAGGTAACGGGAGAGCGGGAGACCATTCATAGAGGTGGCCATAACGATTAGAATAATCCTCCTCGTCAGCCTAGTAACAAAACGAATATAACGATTGGAATTATGATACTCGTCCCAGTGTTATGAAGAATAACAAGAAGAGTGAGAATAAGTAATGGGTTCAACATACTCAACCCAATATCAAGGAGTGTTATGTTATGTTGAAGGATATTTATACTGCGCACTATCACCACCGGAGTAGTCCCCTGTTGCTCTGGCAGATATGAAAAGGAAGGGGGCAGTGTAAGGTTGTAGGAATTAGCCAGAAAGAGCTCTAGAGAGCTGTGATGTGCTGTTGGCATCTTTAGTTCTGTTTACACCATTCGCTGAGCATGGGTTTGATTTTTTCCGGTCGGTAGCTGTAGTACGAGGCTATGTGTGGTATGTTTTGTTGTTGCGGTGTAGTGAATTGTGTGCGGTTTGTTGTGCTGTATAGGTATGGTTGTGTTATGTTTAGAATTTGAGAGGTGTGAGTAGAGGGATGAGATCATTAGTGGGTTTGGTTAGGTTAGTGGTGATGCTCCATCGTACCTCCTATGCTATGTCCACTTCTGAAACGCTACCCTGCTTGTGTTGCGTATTTTGGTGCTCTGGGGGACAGAAGACCTGCCTCCTTTATTCTGTGTAGGGTTGTGGGATGTCTGCAGGGCTATTTAGAGGCAGTGCCACCCACCCTCCCCACCCACCCACTCAGTAAGCTGGATAATTTATTTCTGAATCCGTTTTGCCCTTTGGCTTATACAGGTGCCCACCTACCACCTCGTTCCCTTACCTCTTTCAGGGGTGCATCGTGTGGGGGGCGGTGGGACCTTTTCCCTGTGCTCTCAATCTAACTGGTGCCTGTGGTTTCCTGTTAGGTCGCCACTCTTTCTCCTTCAACTCTTATCCTCTGTCTGTGGTTCAGTCTAGGAGGCTTTCATCTCCCTCTTTAGACTCTGTTAAGGCCCTCCTTGTGGACCCGGGTCTACCTCCCACTCGGAAGTCTCTGCAACTGCCTGCATGTCTCGTGGTACGCTTTAATCATCTGTCTTGTGAGGTGTGTGTTCATTCCTAGGGGTGTGGGTGCTTCTCATTAATTTTCGTCCAGTTCTGAGTTGAACAGCAAGGGTTTTAGGAGTTTTTCTGTATTTTAAATAGTCCTTCATGTTTCGATTTCTCTCGGGGGGGGGGGAGTTCTAAGTTTTTGCCACTAGGTAGGAGAATGATGACCCACCAGGTTTTTTCCTGGTGTACTGTTTTGGTTCCAGGCGGATTTCATTACTGGATCTGAGTGTTCTGGGCGGCTGGTAAATGGTGATTTTTCTCTGCTCCTTGGCCGTGGATTGCTCTGTGTGTTATGCACATTATTTTGCATGTGATTCGTTTTTGACTGGCAGTCAGTGTAGCAGTGATGTGGTTTCTTTGTGATAGTTTAAGGAGGAGTCTGGCCACTGCATTCTGTATACGTTGCAGTTTCTTCAGTAGATAAACCGGCATTCCAAGGGATAAGCTGTTGGCGTAGTCTATCCTGGACATGATTAGGGAAATAAGGGCTAGTGTTTTGTGCGTAAAAGAGAGGAATGGCAGCATCTTTTTGATTGCGTATAGATGGAAGAAGCATTTTTTCATTATTGCGTTTACCTACAGTTCTAGTGTTAGATCGTTGTCTATTAGGATTCCAAAGTTTTTGACTATTTTTTTATGGTGTGAGCGCTGTTCCTAGTTCTGTTGGACATGAGATGTATTGGTTGCACACACGGTTTTTGGATATGATCATGATTTCTGACTTGCCCGGGTTGAGTTTGAGGCTGTTTCTGTTCATCCAATCATAGAGTTCTTTCAGACAGTCTACTAGCGTTGTGTTCTTCTCTTGTAGAACTTCGATTTTGTAGATGATTTGGGTGTCATCTGCGTAGCTGTAGCAGGTGAGGCTGGAACTTTGATGAGTTTGATTAGTGGAGTCAAGTAGATGTTGAATAGGAGTAGGAATAGGGATGATCCTTGCGGTACTCCACAGGTGGTGTTTCACAGCGCTGATTTGAATGGTTGTATCCATACTGTTTCTGTTCTTTCAGATAGGAATGATTTAGTAGGTCAGAGCCATGTCGGTGATCATGATTTCTTCCAGTCTACTGATTAGGATGTTGTGGTTGACTGTGTTGAACGCTGCTGAGAGGTCAAGTAGTATCAATGAAGAGTTTGTGTTGGAGTCTCCATTGGACCAGATAGAGAGAAGGGCCCTCGCCATCCCTCTCATGGGTCTGAAGCCGACTTGTGCCTGGTCCAACAGTTGGTGTGTTTCTCTGTGTTCCAGTCCTTGTTTGTAGACATAGGATTCTAGCAGTTTTGTCGGATAGGGAATGTTTGATTTCGGTCTGTAGTTAGAGAGGTCTTCCACACCGCCTGTAGTATCCTTGAGGAGTGGTTTCATGTATGAAGCTTTGAAGGACATTGGTACTCTCCCAGTTGAGAGCGATTGGTTGAAGAGGTGTCTGTGGCATTCCAGTGGCGTGCTTAGTGTGAGTATTGATTTATAGATATCTGGTGGGCAGGGGTCCATTGGTGATCCTGCTTTATTGTTAAATTTAATCAGCTTGATGAATCTCTCTACTGATATTTGTGTGAAGCTTTTCAGCTTATTTTGTCATTCCAGGGTTGGCAGGGCATGGTGCACGGTCTGGTCGATTGGTTTGCTTGGTGTGATCCGATGTATGTCAGTGATTTTATTTTTGAAGTGGTCTGCAAGGCCATTGCATAGTTTATGTTAAGGTACTGGTGTGCTGTTGCATCCAAGTGGGTTTCTCATCTCATTTAAGATATTGAATAGTTCTTTTTGGGTGTGGGTCGCTATCGTAATTTGGTTGTCATAGTATTTCTTTTTGGCTTTGAAAATGTCCTTTTTGTATGCTCTGATTTGTATTTGGTAGTTTATTCTTTTTGCCTGGTTGTAGTTTTTCCTCCTTTCTCGTTCAAGTTTCTGTTTGATGTTCATTGTATTGAGGTGGGGTGTGAACCATCTTGCCACTGCTTTCTTTTGTGAAGGGTTGAAGGGTTTTTCCGGGGAGATGCTGTCTATTGTATCAGCAATCCGTTTCTGGATTAGGTCTGCTCTTTCTTGTAGGTCGGTTCTGTCCAGGCTTGTGGTTGATGGTTCCGAGGATTCCAGTTGTTCTTTTAAGTTACTACTTTTGATGGTATTCCAGTTTTATTTTGAGATCGTGAGGAGCTTTCTGGGCTGTTTGGGTGCTTTGGCCGGTAGTTGGATCACAAATGGTATGATGAGGAGATTGCACCATAGTATTTGTATTGGTGGCGTAGTAGAGATCAGGTTTTTGTTGGCAAAGTTTTGCATCAAGAGTGTGTCCTGATGTGTGTGTCACTCCATTTACCATCTGGCATAGTTTCATGGTCTCAAGTTGCTTGATTAGTGATTTTTGAGAGTTTGCATTCTATTCTTCAAACCATTTCTTGAAGTCCCTGAGGATGATCAGGTGGTCGTGTTTGATGGCTAAGTTCGTGGTGGCTTCAATGGAGGTGTCTACGAAGGTTGTGTAATAGGTCAGTGGTCTATAGATGAGTATGAATGTGAGGTTTGTTTTTATGTTGGCAGTCAGGTGAAGGACGATGGATTGACAGTTTCGGATGTTTAGCGGGTCATCTGTTTTTATTTGCAGGTGTTCTTTGTAGGCTATTGCAAGTCCTCCTCCTTTTTCCCTATGCTGTTTACCTGCGTGCATTTGACGTTGTCAGGTAGGGAGCTCTGTAGTGTGACTTTGTAGTTGTCGTCTAGCCAGGTTTCTGTGATGAATGAGATGTCTATTCCGTCATCGTAGAGTGGATGGTAGATCTCTGTAGCACGTTTGGACATTGATTTAACGTTGATTAGATTGCAGTGTATTTTTAGCATTGTTTGGTTTTGTTCCGGGTTTCTCGACATGGTGGTCTTGCTGGCGGTTTTCCTGGTTGCTGTCAGGATGCGTGGTCAGCTCAGTGGGGCCTGTTTCATCATTGAGTAGTTCTGCTAGGTTTTGTATTGGGTTGTTTCTGACTTCTTCCAATTCCTCTTCTGTATTTCGTTGCAGTTACTGTAGGTGCCCTAGTGCCCTACTGTTAGTATAACTCAGGGGTGGGTACACAACTGATTTTGACAGAGGACCGAAGGTACATGACATGATGCCAATAGTGGGCCGAAAAGTAAATGTGGGTGGGGCGGTAGGCGCAGCAGGGCGTGGTGTGGCAGGAGGCTTTTTCAACCAACCCCGTTTTCATTAAACACATGGAAAAAGAATACGTTTTTGAGGTTTAACTGTGTTTATTTGTATTTCAAACTTACATTTTGTACTACACATTTTCCATTGTTATCATTTATTTCTATTTAGTTATTGCATATCGTCTGTTTAATTAAAGTGTATATATTTTATTGACCACTGATTGGACATTCCGTCATTTTGGACTGCTATACTTTGCTGATTGGGTTGGCCAAGAGGAGTATGGCCTTTGTTGAGTCAGGTTTCCACAAACAACAAAGGATGTACATCTCCTAATTGTGCCTGTTGTAGCTTTATTATTGGGTTCACTCATGGCCCCCACCCTCATCCAAAAACTATGCCCCATGGCCCCCAACTAAACACTATGCCCCATTGCCCCCACCCACAACCAAACACTATGCCCCATGGCCCCCAACCAAACACTATGCCACATGGCCCCCAAACCCCCAACCAAAGACTATGCCCATTGGACCCCACCCCTCAACCAAACACTATGCCCATGGTCCCCAAGCAAACACTATGCCCCATGGCCCCCACCCCTCAAGCAAACACTATGGCCCATGGCCCCCAACCAAAACCTATGCCCCATGGCCCCCACTCACCAACCAAACACTATGCCCCATGGCCCCAACCAAACACTGTGCCCCATGGCCCCCAAATCCCCACCAAACACTATGCCCCATTGCCCCCACGTGTCAACCAAACACTATGCCCCATGGCCCCCAACCAAACAATATGTCCCATGGCCCCCACCCCTCAACCAAACACTATGCCCCATGGCCCCCAACCAAAGACTATGCCCCCCAATCCCCAAACAAACACTATGCCCCATGGCCCCCACCCCTAAACCAAACACTATGCCCCATGGCCCCCAACCAAACACTATGCCCCGTGGCCTCAACCAAACACTATGCCACATGGCCCCAACCAAACACTGTGCCAGCAATCAATGTTTTCTGTTTGGTGATTGGGAGAGCCTGTTCAGGGTGCGGTGGATGACCAGCAATAGATGTTTTCTGTTTGGTGATTGGGAGAGCCTAGTCAGGGTGTGGTGGATGACCAGCAATAGATGTTTTGTGTTTGGTGATGGGGAGAGCCCGGCCAGGGCACAGTGAATCACTGGCAATAGATACTGTTTTTCATTGAGCAGAACATTAAGGAAAGAAAGGCCATGCAGCGTTAATGGACGCAAGTCATTCAATAGGTTTTGCACTAGTGGTACGCCGTGGAGAAAGAAATGAAAAGGAAATGTGTGTGCCTCTATCTCGTGAGGCATTTTCCCTGCCATCGAGTGGCCATCAGGACTCCTCTGTCTGCTGTTTAGTCTGAGATAAAACCTCAATGGTTTCTCAGGTAGGATGCGTAGGCCATTTATAGAGTTGTTAATTGAGAAACATGATTGTGAAAACATTACATCACTAGGTTTTGCACCAGATTATGTAATTGCTGCTGTGGATAAGTGATGTATTGGTACCCAGGGGAGAGAGGTACTGGCTAATTTGGAAGCCAGGAATGTGGGCTTGAGTCCACGATCACCGTCTGTGCTGCCTCCCGGTACCTCACCAGCAGGTCTGACTTTTGTACTCCACTGGCCTAGATCCCTTCCCCTCTGGATCCCGAATGCACAATCTCACCCTCTTCCTCCTACAGACCCAAACCCCCCACCCTAGCATACAGACTAACAAGCATACACCATGCATACATACCCATACAGAACCAAACTGCCCCACCATGCAGACTAACAATCATGTACCATGCATACATACCCATACATACCCGAACCCCCCATCCCCACCCCAGCATACAGACTAACAAGCATACACCATGCATAAATACAGACCCGAAACCCCCAAGGCCCAATTTAGCATACAACTAACAAGCATACACCATGCATACATACAGACCCGAACCCCCCAGAGCCCAACTCAGCATACAACTAACAAGCATACACCATGCACCCATACAGACCCGAACCCCCACCCACAACTCGGCATACAAACTAACAAGCATAAACCATGCACCCATACAGACCCGAACCCTCCACCACATCTCAGCATACACTGCCCATACATACAAAAACAAACATACAGGCAGACCCTACACCCCCTACCCCCGCATCTCAACATACACTGCCCATACATACAAAAACAAACATACAGGCAGACCTGATGCAGTCCCAACACAACCCCCCACCCCCTCATCTCAACATACACACAAAAACATAAATACACACACACACACAGCTAAAGAATGTGTTTGACCACGGGATGTGTTGGGCTGGCAGCTTGCTTATATTCAGGGCGAGGGTGGGGGAATTCTGCCCACATAGTGAAAATCAAAAGTTGCACCCATGTCAGCGCAATAGAAGCATTTATTTGTGATAACAAGCATATGACATCTTTAGAAATATAACCTGTGAAAAACACAAAGGAAGGAACACAAAAATCACAGGGTATTTCCATGGCAGTCGACAAAAATATAAACTGATTTCAAAGAAAACTAATGAAAGTTCAAGAAGTATGTTTCAGTTTGAAAAATGTTTTTTGTTCTAAACAAGTGTAAGCTGCACAGTTGGAAAAAAATTGTGTGTCCACCATTGCTTCCAGTGTTATCCCTTTCTGGCCAGAAGAAAGAACACAGGCTGTGCAAATCAGCCAGCTAATGCATGCGAATGACAGCTGAATTAAGGAGCACCTTTGATGCTCCTGGAAAGAGTTCTTTGCCGGAGAAGGAGGTAGGAGTGGGGGCAGGTCATCAATTAGGGGGGTAATTAGAGCCCTCTAGGGACGCTTTTATCTGCAGTGTCTCAGGCAAGGAAAACCTTCGTAATGAAGTACGGCCCGCTTTGTTTTTTACGTGGCTTGAAGTGGCCCACATTCATTATGAAAGTTCTACCCACTGGGGGGCCGCAAAGGACAATAGGGCGGGCCGCATATGGCCTGCGGGCCATATGTTGTGCACACCAGGTACACTACTACTGGACCAATCATACTCATCCCAGTAGCAAGGAGAGTTGAATTGAATTGATATTTTATTTATATTGCGCTCGTACATCAGTGTGTCAGAGCGCGACAAGGCAAGGGAGGGGAACAGGGGAGAACAAAACAACGATCTTACTAGGCCCAGTGACATTGAGAAAGCCCAAGTGCATGGGGGAAAAGTGCATGGAAGGGGGGAGAAGTGGAAAATGCGGAGCAGAGGAGAAACAGATAAATGATAATAAAGAAATAAAAAATAAAGGCAATAAAAAGTGGCAGTGCTGCCAGCAAGTGGCAAGTGCTGGGTTTAAGGCAGCAGACAGGGTATGTCTGATAAGTGCAGAAAAAAAAGAAAGGGGGTGGGGGACTGTATGGGTAAAGATACAGACCTCAGTGCAAGGGGTGGCCCAGAGGGCCCGGAGGACAAAGGGTGACCAGGTGCATGGTGCAGAGAGAGAGAAACACATCAGCAGGGTCGAAGGGGGTTGAAGGCAGAAACAAAGAGGAAGGTCTTGAGGTGCTTCCGGAACTGGAGATGATTCTCCCCAAGTTGTTAGAATAGCTACTGGACCAATCATACTCGGCCCAGTAGCAAGAAGATGTGAAGAATCCTAGAGACTCCTCACTAATTCCCTGCCTAAAGTCTCCCAGGTGGCCAAGGGAAGGCCAGGGAAAGGCAGACGTTTTCTGATCCTGACCTTGGGGTTGGTGTTCTGCTGGAGGATCACCTGGGAGGAGAAAAGGCTCATGGGAATGGAAGAACTGCAAAGGATGAGACACAGGGCCTCATAACGAGGTTGGCGGTAACCCACCGGTGCTGCCGGCGTGTTGCCGCCAACCCCATACATTGCTTCCTGCGCCTGATATCCTAGTACCACCAGGATCTCACAAGTGGTGGTGGAATGGGGTCACTGAAGGACCGTTGCTAACGGTACCAGTGCTTCAGTGAGAGACATGCCGGTAAGAGCCTGCCGGGGATCCATGCCCCTAGCAGTATTCTCGTAGTATGGTGGTCTGGAAAGGGTGCCAGTATTTGTCTTCCTCTAGGGAGGGTGAATGTGTAATACCAAAGTGTGTAATGGCCTGTTGTAAAAACTATCTTGCTGTGTCACAAAATGCACATGTAAACAGGGTTATAAATACTCACGAACCCCTAGGCTCAAGAAGAAATAAAAGCCCTGTCACAACCCCAGAGACATGTAAAACTAAAGACCTCTGTTACACCCAAAGGTACAGTGAAAGGGAATTTATGGATAATAATGGCCTAAAAGAGTTGCCTTCCCCTCTTCAATCAGGTTTAGCAACTAATCCTTAAGATATTCCTTTAAAAAGTGTTATAAAGAAAAAAAACTAAGTCTAGAAGTGAAATTTAAATAAGAAACCTAACTTTGTCATTAGGGACTTCAAGTCCAATAATCCTCTAAGTACTTGGACGAGGAAGATGGCTGAAGAGGTGCATTCTTACAGGATTGGTCAGAACTGGTCAGGAGTGGTCAGATCATTAAAGCAAATGACCCACACCTGTGGGAGATTGAGAGGCTTAAAAGGCCCCCTCACGTGCAGGCCAGTGGAAAAGGAGAGAAGAGCAGCAGGAAGCAGAAGCAGCGTGGTTCATGCAGGCAACCCAAGCAGAAACTGTAGGAGGGAGAAGATGCCGGGACCATTGCATGGCAGGGAGCAACTGCCAGTCCTCAGAGGGTCTATGCCTCTCGAATCCTGAAGTGCAGAGGTCGCTCAGCAGGAAGCGTTCAAGAGGGAAGCTCGCTCGCTGGTGACCTAATCTGTAGAGGCTGCACAGCGGGAAGCAAAAGCGAAAGCGAGAGAGGGTTTCCCTTCCGAGAGGCCATCTAAGGTGGCTGCACCAGAGGACAAAGCTCCATTTGCAGGTAGCGCGGGCAGAGGCGGTCTGAAAAAAGAGGTTTGCTGAGTTGGGAGTAGCCACAAGAAGAGAAATCCTACAAGCGGCAAGAGGAAGAGAAGAGCACGCCTTACTATGTGAGTTGAAAGCTTGTTTGTGACCCCAGACTGCTCATTCCCTGCTTGCATATGCTGACAAAGCCAATTTATGTTGATTGTGGTGCTAAAGGTATTTGTGGCAAATCATGTTATGTTATGTTTATTGGCATTTATATAGCACTCTATATATCATTGGTATGACCTCAAAGTGCTGGTAGGTTGAACGCCCTCGAGAACCGTAGTTCTGGTCAGTAGAGAGAGATAGTGTCATAGGGTGCGTGGGTGCACCAGATATGTGTGCAGCTGATGTAATTGCTGTGTGGTTGCTGCATCCTAGTGTTAGGTGAGGTGCTGGAGATATCAGTTGGATGTTTGCAGTCTGGTGGGTGGACACCCCTAGACTGGGCTCTGGCTGCGTTAAGCCTGAAGGACGCATATGTGAGCGACTAGGCCGGAATGTGCTCGGCTAGCTGCATTTTATTAGGGTGATAAGGTGTTCATGGGGTAGTATTCGTATGTGAACAGCTAGGCCGAATTAATCAGGGGTATAGCTGTGTTCTTTAAAGCGCCCAAGACCAGGCACGTGAACAGGATGGCAGGGAACATAGCGACCCACGGACACATAGAGACAGGGGGCTTGGCTTACAGTGACAAGGGGGGATACGGATTTATAGCAACAGCATGGGGAACAGGGAAGCAAGGTACACATTGGCACACAAGTGGGGCATGCTAACATTTACATTCACATTTCTATCTAGATGCGATTCAGGCTAATGTTCACAGCTCCACCCAAGTGTGGGACATGCTAACCTTTGCATTTCAATCTAGATGTGGCTCGGGCTAATGTTCGCAACTTCATCTGAGTGAGCCACATGCTTCATCCAAAAGTCCATCCAAGTGTGGGACATGATGACACTTGCCTTTCTGTCTAGATGCGACTAAGGCCAATGTTCATGATTTCATCTAGGTGTGGCACATGCTGCTATTAACAATTCCATCCAAGTGTGGGGCATTCCGACAATCACATTCCCGTCTAGGTGTGGGACATCCTGGGGCATGCTAACATTCATATTTCTATCCACATGCGACTCAGGATAATACTCATGATTTACCAAGTGTGGCACATGCTAACATTCACAATTCCATCTAAGCGTGGGACATGTTAACATTCACAATTCCATCTAGGTGTAGGACATGCTAACAATCACATTTCTATCTAGATGCGACCCAAGGTAATGTTCATGGGTTCATCTAAGTGTGGCACATGATACCATTAACAATTCTGTCTAGGTGTGGGAGATGCTGCGACATGCTACCATTCACAATTCTATCTAATTGTGGCACATGATAACATTCACAATTCCATCTAAGTGTGGGACATGCTGACAATTCCATTCTATCTAGATGCGACTTAGGCTAATGTTCACAATTTTATCTCTAAGTGTGGCTCATGCTACCATTCACAATTGCGTTTAAGTGAGGCACATGCTACCATTCAGAATTCCGTCTAGATGTGGAACATGCTACTGTTCACAATTTCAACTAAGTGAGGCACATGCTACCATTTAAAATTCCATCTAGGTGTGGGAATTGCTACTGTTCACAATTCCAACTAAGTGTGGCACATGCCTAGTAGTGACAATCCCCGATTGCAGCTAGTATTTGACCTCAGCTCAAAAGTTTGATCCTTCAGAGCTTAGCTATGGCAAGGGAATACAATTGGCTTCTGGAGATTGACACTTTGGGCAGGCGGGTGAAGCCATCTTGTTCTATCAATCAGCAACTCTGTATAGTAAGGCTAGTGCAGGCACTTAAAGTGAAATCAGTCTGTGCATAATTCGTACAATGTCTTGCTCTGTAGACCTACCCTATCCCATAGCTCCCCTGCAAGACATGGTTTCCATTTCAATTTGCCCTTGTGCTACCGGATTTATAAACGCAGCCATTTTATGCAATATCGAAATTTCTTGTGCAGAAGTGGTCCAAGTTCTCCAGCATGGGGTCTGGCATGGATTCACATGCTCATGAATATTCCCAGTCGTCAGGCTAGGAATCCTCTGTAAAGAAAAAAATGAGTTAAATTTCTGAACTTTCTCTTAACAACCAATCACTGATCTCTGGATCATGCTGCCACCAGCCAAAGACTGGCTTCTACCTAAGACCCTCCTCTCACAGCCATCTTCAGATTTTTACCGCACATTCAAGTGTTGGGAGTCCTTGTATTTAGCTCTCAAGCTTTTGTTGCGTTTTTTTGCTTTTTGGAAGAGCTTTAATCTCTTTTTCGGTCAATCGAGTCATGTGCTCCATCGATCATCTTTCTGATCAACAGGGACCCGTTTTCGGATTCTTCAGCGCCCATCAAGAGCGTGATTCGTCGATTTTCTTTGTGGAGGCTTTTTTCTTAAGGCCTACGCCGCGTGGATCATGTCGCAGGAGAAGGATTCAGCACCCCTGTTCAAGCTTTGCTCCGACTGCGGTTTACGGAATGTCTTCTTGGACGACCAGCATTCCCAGTGCCTTTACTGCCTGTTCCCGATGCACAAGTAGGAAGATTGTGCCTTTTGTCAGGAGATGACAACCTGCACACTGAAGGATCAGCATAGGCGGCACAAGGAGTGGCTACAGGCTAAGACCTCTTAACCAGCTGAGTCCAGTGAGCATGCAAAAGCAGCGTCTTGTGCTGCATTTTTCCCCATTCGGTCCTGTGCTTCCATTTTAAAAATTAAAGAGTAAAATCCCCAGACTCGGCACCTTCCAAGGCAAAGCCCAATCCACTTCCTGCAACTCCCGCTGCCTCGCAACCCTCCCAGCACCCGTGATTGCCCCCATTTGCCCTGTGCTTTAATTGTTTTATTTATTTATTTGTTTTTAAACAAAAGAGTAAAATCCCCAGGTGTGCTCAAAACCTTTCCAAGGCAAACTCCCAACCAATTTTCAGCAACTCCCGCCCGACTCCCAACCCTGCCAGCACCCGTGATTGCCCCATTTGGCCCTGTGCTTCAATTTATCTTTTCTCTTACCAGGTGCGCCACATGTGCTTCTAAGCACAAGAATCCCTTCCACCCGGTACAGCTGCACCCTTCCTCTGTCCCCTCCTCTGTCCCCCTCTTTATCCTACCCCCCTGTGTATCTGTTCTGCTGTTACCACTGAAAAATGCTACGTTATGCATCTGTAATGTTGTCACCTCTGTGAAGCACTCCGTTATGTATCTGTATTGGTGTATACCTCTGTAAAGCGCTCCATTGCTTCTCGAAGCTAGGTCAGCGCTCAATAAATATAATAATAATAATAATAATAATAATAATAATAATAATAATAATAATAATAATAATAATAATAATAAATAATACTTGTCCCAGTATTAAGGAGTGTGGGAATAAATGCTGGACTACTCATACTCGTCCCAGTATCGAGAATTGTGAGAATAATTACTGTGGGCATCGTACTCGTCCCAGTGAGAGGAGAAGTGATCAAAAGGGTGAGAATCACCATTGGGTTCATCCTATTCATCCAAGTGAGAAGGCTAAGAAGCAAGATGAAGAGAAAGCCATTAACCGGGAGAGTAAGAGCCAATACTGGGATTACCATTATTACCTTAGTGAGAAAGTGACTAACCAAGAGGGTGAGAGTCAACCAGAGAAAGATATACTTTTATCGATTTATCGATATCTAAGAAAGACCCAGGGAATCCAAGACAAATATGAGGAACTTTGATCATAGGCATCCTTCAGTAACAGGGGAAGATGAAGCCCAAAGACTGGGGGTGCAAGGGGGCATGGCCGAACGCCAAGGAGGATGGGCGCCTGATTCAGCCGATCCGTCCCGACTTCCTTCTTAGCTGGCATTAAGTGTTCTTACCATTTGTTTCACTTTTCATGACATTCCTTTCCTACTGAAGCATTTCCGGCTTGCTCGGTGGGCATTTGCAAAAACCCCGACGCTGCTGCGTCCTTCTGGAGCCCGCTTTGTGGGCCTGCACCACTCCACCGTTAGCTGCTCCTCACACTGTCCGCTCTCCGTGTGGAGACGCTCGGCGCAACACTGTATGTGACATGCCGGCTCGGCTAAGCACCTCCTCCTCCAGCAAATGCCACCTCAGGCGTTTATCGCTCACTGCAAGAAAGGAAAAGCAAAATAAAAAGGAGTACATGTGAGACTATTTCACTTTCTGTTTCTTTTGCTACCATTCCTCATATAACGCTCCCACAGCCAAATGTATTACTAAGTGCGTGCCGTGCAACCTTATTATTAAGGTTCTTTGGTCCACCGCGTTTCCTTATCTTACTTCAAGGCCTGGAAGCTGTACTGCATATTTTATTGGATTCTTCATGATGTTTAATGTTTTTCCCATATGGTGATGATGTCACGGCTATTCGTTTTACCCACAGTGCGATGCCTGACTCTAACATGGCGGTTGGCACTGACATGCCTGACTCCAACATGGCGGGCCTCGCTGCCCGTAACAGTGTGTGTAGCGGTCTAGTCGTTGCGCCCCATCATGCTTTGCGATGTTTCCGGGATGGAACGCCGACGGCTTATCTACCTGCACAGCCCGGACAAGGACGCGTTGCTACTCTCCAAGGAGCTGGCGAACGCTACGTGAGTTCGTGTTAGGGAATCCCTTACTCCCTCTCTGCAAACTTGCCGTTGTCCATTTCTAATAATTGTAACTTTGCTCCTCTTATCCTTACAGAACTTTGTTGTTGATGAGTGTTTGTTGTTTTTTAGGATGTCTCGGTTCCCTTCAGTCTAGTAGGTTCCCTGAGCTTTTCAAAGCCACTCACCTTTGAAGAATTTGTCTCCTGCTACCGTCATCTTCCGGCTTGGGTTCCTAGTGGTAGGCATTTGTTTAGTTTTTGGAGCTTTGAGAGGGGTTTTGGTTTCTTACCTGTGGATTCTCAGTTTAGTCTTTATTTATCATACAGATCCACCAACCTGTGTCTTCATTCCTTCTGGACATCTGTTACCCCTAAATATTGAGAGGGTTTCTGGTTATTCTCGGTAAGATTGCCTTCAGTTCTTCTCCTAGATTATAGGTGGCTCCTAGTTTTTTCATTTCACTTGTTTGTTTACCATTCATGTGCATTGCTCTGCTTTGTCTAGTGTGCCCAGTTCCTTAGTCCTTCCCTGGTCTTCTACTACTCTCATTTCAAGACCTTGTTACCAACTTATCCTTTGGTAAGATTCCGGCTTCAGGGGTGGTCTTTCTTATTTTTAGACTATTTAAGACTAATCACTCTGTTTCTCTATCTTTCATCAGCCGGCCTGGCATTTCTGCTCTGGCCCCGATCCTCTAAAGACGCGACCAGTCATCTCCAAAACTCCCGGGATAACGTAACCTATATCCACGGGACTTCTCAAGGAGTCTACGTTCTCTAGCAGCTCCACAGGGTTTTATTCCCCAAGAGGGTTTCCCTGGGAACCTTCCTCTGCCCTGGCCTTTGTGCCGGTTCACTGGGAGTTTCTCGGGGGGAATTCTAATTGTCATCTGAAGATTGAAAGGGACATCAATCTCCACCTGGAAATTCGTAGTATTCTATTCTTCATCAATCCATTTCCCAGGTGAGAGACCTTTTTGTTTCTATGTGATCCTCACACGGAGTCTCTGAATGTGATACAGTGAAGTTTTTGTTTAAAGTCATAACAGTTAGCAACGCCAAAAAGAAAAAAAAAAAATAGAAGAAGAGTCTCTGTTTTCACTTTCAGTTGCCCCTGGTGGGGAATACATTTTAACTATAAGGCTAGGATGGATCCACAGCAGCAACAGATTCAACAATTGATTGCTGCAGTGCAATCCCTAACAAATGAAGTCCAGCAATTGAAACAAGATAACACCTCCTTGAGACAACAGCAGCAGCATGCGTCTCAACAGATTGCACAACAAGCCAATATATCTCGCATTCCCCATTGTTCCGAGGTCCCTCCCGGACCCCTTCCGGGTGGGCAATTTGATGGGAACCCACATAGGGTGAAGGAGTTTCTTGAGGCATGTGCTGTGCAATTCGCATTTAAAGCACAATTTTTTCATACAGACCGGGATCGGGTTGGCTATATGGTATCTCAGATGGTAGGACCCGCATTAGCCTGGGTTACTCCTCTAGTTACAAATAATAACCCATTATTGGACTCCTACACAGCTTTCTGCAATAGTATTCGTACTATGTTTGGGCGACAGGAGATTAAGGTTGCCTCACAAGAACATCTCTTGGATCTCAAGCAGGGAAATTTAGACATACTGGCATATATCACAAAATTTAAACAAATGGCCAGTGAGACCACATGGTCGGATGATGCGCAGGTTACAATATTTAGGAGGGGTTTATCTGAAGATCTCAAGGGTGAGGTCTCCAGAGTTCCACGTCCCACCACTCTCACAGAGTTCATTGCCCTAGTGATGCAGATCGACTATCGTATGAAGGAGAGGATGGCTGAAAGGAGGAAGGGTAGGATCACAAGAACATCCTTTGGCCCTTCAACCTCTAAACCCCCGCCACCAGATGAACCTATGCAACTGGGATCTGCATCTCGTGGACCTTTGAGTCCTGAGGAGAGAAATCACAGACGAAGCATGGGACTGTGTATGTACTGTGGCACCAACTCTCACTCTGTCCAAGAATGTCCAATTGCTCCAGTTCGGCGGTCGGGAAACGCCAACGCCCGGTCGTAAGAGGAACCACGATCCGGGAACCTAAGTCTGATCAAGGTTCCTCACATACTTCACATTCTTTCTATTGTACCAACTTTTCAACCACCAATATGATGGTATTAAAGGTTTCCTTCACCATAGGAAGTCTCATCTTACAAGATGTTCCGGCTCTTATTGATTGTGGGGCTGCGGGAAATTTCGTGGACGACCACTGGGCTGCTTCTTTAAAGATTCCACGTTCCCCTAAAAAGGAACCTATTCCTGTTGAAAGTGTGGATGGTAGCCCCCTGATCTCGGGTCCCATCAAAGACCAGACCGCAGCAATTCAAATGTCCATCTCTACCCATCAGGAGATCCTAACTTTAGATATCATACGAGCAGCACACCATCCGGTAATCTTAGGGTTACCTTAGCTCAGGAAACATAATCCGTTTATCAACTGGACCGCTGGGTCCTTCTTTCTTGGTTCGGAGTTCTGTCTGACACACTGCATAGGAAATCACCAAAGGGTCGCCATAGAATCTTCTCCTTCCCCAAGTGATACTAAAGGGGTACATTCTCTCAATCAAATCGCGGGCCTCCCTGAAGTTTACGAGAGTTTTCAGGACGTATTTTTGTCCTCGGAGTTTAACCAGTTGCCTCCCCACAGGAGAGACGACTGTGCTATCGATTTGATACCTGATCAACCGCTTCCCTTTGGACGTATGTATATTCTGTCTAACATAGAAAAAGAGGTGCTGCGTGAATATCTTCGCTCCAATTTGATGAATGGGCTAATAACTGAATCTACATCCCCAGCTGCCGCCTCTTTGTTCTTTGTAGCCAAGAAGAATTCTAAGGAATTACGTCCCTGCATAGATTTCCGCGGTTTGAACAAGATCACTGTGCCCGACAAATACCCCATGCCACTTATCCCTGACATTCTTGAAGCAGTAAAAGGGGCTACTATATATACTAAGTTGGACTTAAAAGGAGCATACCACCTGATACGGATAAAGCCCGGGGACGAATGGAAGACGGCTTTTAAAACGCCGTTTGGGCATTATCAGTACAGGGTCATGCCTTTTGGGCTATCTAACGCCCCTGCTATTTTTCAACGCTTTATGGACCATCTTTTTTCTGATCTTCTCTTACACAGTATGGTGGTATACTTAGATGACATTTTGATTTTTTCCTCCTCCATACAAGACCACATACCACATGTTAAAGAGGTGCTTCGACGTCTACAACAAAATCATTTGTTCTGCAACCCTGAGAAGTGTACATTTCATCAATCCAAAGTTACTTACTTGGGATACGTTTTATCCGCAAAGGGGATAGCAATGGACCCAGAAAAGGTCTTGGCTGTACGAGACTGGCCTACACCCACGTCTGTTAAAGAGATTCAACGCTTTATAGGGTTCGCGAATTTCTATCGGAGATTCATACCTGAATTCTCAAAACTTACTCAGCCACTTACCAATCTTCTTAAGAAAGGAGTCATTTTTGTCTGGTCGGCAGCTACTGATCAAGCCTTTGACAGACTTAAGAAACTATTTACATCAGCACCGATTCTTCTAACGCCAAATCAGAACCGAAGATTCATTGTTGAGACTGATGCCTCCCAACGTGCTTTAGGCGCCGTCCTTCTACAACCGGACGACCTTGATCAGGAGAGGCCTGTTGCTTTTCTTTCCAAAACTCTTTTGCCCTCTGAGATCAATTACACGGTCCTGGAGAAGGAACTTCTCGCCATCAAGCGTGCCTTTGAGGAATGGCGGCATTTACTTTTAGGAGCCAAATTCCCGGTCGAAGTAAGGACAGACCATCATAATCTCCGAATTCTTCAATATGCCCAAACTTGTAACAGCCGTCAGGCAAGATGGGCTCACTTTTTCTCTCCCTTCAGGATTACGTTTTCATTTATTCCTGGAGAGAGAATCTAAGAGCAGATGCCCTGTCTCGCAAGGACCATCCTATTGACAATCCTTTCAGATCTGAACCTATTTTTCCCCCATTAACCATGGGTTTGGTGGCAGCTCCAGATTTTCTGTCTCGCCTTAGAGCTCAATCTGATTCCATCGCAAAGAAGGCACTTTCATTATCTAACCGATCAGTTCTGGTAGAGGAAGATGGATGTTATTTCATGGGACAAAGGGCATATATTCCGACTCGTCCTCTCCAGAAGGAGGTTTTGGAAATGTGCCATAAATCCAAGATTGCAGGACATCGAGGCTTCACCTCCACGTTGGATCTTGTTTCACGTTTCTTTTGGTGGCCTGCTGTTCGAAGAGACACCAAGGAATATGTGAGTTCATGTCCCACGTGCTTACAAAATAAGATACCTAGACAAGCACCATTGGGAGAACTGGTCAGAATGCCCTTGCCTTCCCGTCCATGGCAAATAATAACCACAGATTTCATCGTAGATCTTCCCCAATCTCAGGGTTATTCTACCATTATGGTTACCATTGACACCTTGACAAAACTGGCACACTTTGTTCCTTTGGTTGGGATACCCTCAGCATCTCAAATGGCACGTATTTTCATCAAACATATTTTTTCCCTTCATGGCTTACCTGAAACAATTATTTCGGACAGAGGTCCACAGTACACGTCCCAATATTGGAAACTAGTTTGTCGATTTCTGGGGGTATCCAGGGCTCTTAGTTCTGGTTACCACCCCCAATCTAATGGTCAAACAGAAAGGCTGAATCAAACATTAGAAGGATACCTCAGAAGTTACATCTCAGCGGCCCAGGACGATTGGAAGGACCTTCTGCCCCTAGCTGAGTTTGCGTATAATAACTCTTACCATTCGGCCATTCATACATCTCCTTTTCAGTGCACTTTTGGGTTCAGTCCAACATCTTTTTCCACTATGAAGAGATCTGACACTAAATTCCCAGACCTAAATAAACTAACGGAACAAATCTGTCAAGGACACCGCTCCGCGGTTATCGCCCTACGACATTCCCAGGACAGGAGAAAACACTTTGCTGATCGTCATCGTACACCAGCACCCGTCATCAAATCCGGAGATTGGGTATGGCTTTCTTCAAAGTTTCTACCTAGACATCTTGTTCCGTCTAAACTCTCTCCGCGATATTTTGGTCCTTTCCGAGTTATTGCCGCTATTGGATCCGCGGCTTTTAAACTCTGTTTACCGAATTCCTGGTCAAGAATACATCCAGTATTTCATGTGTCACAATTGAAGCCCGATAATCGCAGTACATTCCATCCCACGGTTACAGACTGTCCTGCTCCCATAATTTCTGATTCAGGGCCAGAGTTTGAAGTCAAAGAAATTTGCGACTCCCGATATCACCGGGGTCGTCTTCAGTACTTAATTGATTGGAAGGGGTACTCTCCTGCTGATCGTACCTGGGAACCAGTATCTGCCATCCACGCTCCTCGGCTGATTAAAAGGTTTCATACGAGACATCCAGGCAAGCCGGGAGGTGCCAACCCTAAGGGGGGGCATACTGTCACGGCTATTCGTTTTACCCACAGTGCGATGCCTGACTCTAACATGGCGGTTGGCACTGACATGCCTGACTCCAACATGGCGGGCCTCGCTGCCCGTAACAGTGTGTGTAGCGGTCTAGTCGTTGCGCCCCATCATGCTTTGCGATGTTTCCGGGATGGAACGCTGACGGCTTATCTACCTGCACAGCCCGGACAAGGACGCGTTGCTACTCTCCAAGGAGCTGGCGAACGCTACGTGAGTTCGTGTTAGGGAATCCCTTACTCCCTCTCTGCAGACTTGCCGTTGTCCATTTCTAATAATTGTAACTTTGCTCCTCTTATCCTTACAGAACTTTGTTGTTGATGAGTGTTTGTTGTTTTTTAGGATGTCTCAGTTCCCTTCAGTCTAGTAGGTTCCCTGAGCTTTTCAAAGCCACTCACCTTTGAAGAATTTGTCTCCTGCTACCGTCATCTTCCGGCTTGGGTTCCTAGTGGTAGGCATTTGTTTAGTTTTTGGAGCTTTGAGAGGGGTTTTGGTTTCTTACCTGTGGATTCTCAGTTTAGTCTTTATTTATCATACAGATCCACCAACCTGTGTCTTCATTCCTTCTGGACATCTGTTACCCCTAAATATTGAGAGGGTTTCTGGTTATTCTTGGTAAGATTGCCTTCAGTTCTTCTCCTAGATTATAGGTGGCTCCTAGTTTTTTCATTTCACTTGTTTGTTTACCATTCATGTGCATTGCTCTGCTTTGTCTAGTGTGCCCAGTTCCTTAGTCCTTCCCTGGTCTTCTACTACTCTCATTTCAAGACCTTGTTACCAACTTATCCTTTGGTAAGATTCCGGCTTCAGGGGTGGTCTTTCTTATTTTTAGACTATTTAAGACTAATCACTCTGTTTCTCGATCTTTCATCAGCCGGCCTGGCATTTCTGCTCTGGCCCCGATCCTCTAAAGACGCGACCAGTCATCTCCAAAACTCCCGGGATAACGTAACCTATATCCACGGGACTTCTCAAGGAGTCTACGTTCTCTAGCAGCTCCACAGGGTTTTATTCCCCAAGAGGGTTTCCCTGGGAACCTTCCTCTGCCCTGGCCTTTGTGCCGGTTCACTGGGAGTTTCTCGGGGGGAATTCTAATTGTCATCTGAAGATTGAAAGGGACATCAATCTCCACCTGGAAATTCGTAGTATTCTATTCTTCATCAATCCATTTCCCAGGTGAGAGACCTTTTTGTTTCTATGTGATCCTCACACGGAGTCTCTGAATGTGATACAGTGAAGTTTTTGTTTAAAGTCATAACAGATGATCTAAGAAGACCATTCATGCAGATAACATTTTTCTGTCACCATATTTAATGAACTTTGTTGTGTCACATAATGTGATATACAATTATCAGCATTGCTTGTGATTTTACTGGATATGAAGTGACACTTTGGATTCAAATTACGGCTCCTCTTTCTACCACTTGGTTGCTCTTGCTAAGTTAGGTTGTATCTTGGTGCCTCCCTGCTGATCCCAACCTACATATATGCTGCGGCCGACTCTGTCACTGAGGCACTGGGGTACTGTGTCCCACTACATCCTAATGGGTGGTTATATTGTACCGCCCGTTGCTTATTAAAACTATCCCTCATTACCTCCACGTCCACTCTTCCTCGTCACAGTACTTACCTCATGAGGCCCCTGTCTCCGACACAGGACCTTCTTCTATTTCTTTAAATCCTTATAACTCCTCCCCCACATCCACGTCACTCAGTTAAATTTTTCCTGCCTCTGGCAGGATGGACTTTTCTCTTCTCCGTGTGGGGCACTGGGGAGCACCGATTGCTGGCCCCTTGGGTGGGGCTGTGTGGCGGGGCCCTCGGCTCCCTCGGGTGCAGCTCCTGGTCACAGTTGAGCCGGATTGCCTTGCTTAGTTCTTTGCTGGGCTCCAGACCGCAGCGTGAGCATTGTGTCCCAGGTCCTGCACGGTGCGGGGGAAGGTAAGGAGAGGGGAGGACTGGGCTTGATGTTTTTCCCCTCTCCTCCTGTTTTGGTCATCTTGATTCGACAGGCCGTTTCCTCGTGCTCTGTTCACATCTTTATTGGAAATGATGGCAAGCACTTGGCAGTATGGGCTAGCCTTCCCTTTTGTTGTGAGGCCTCTCTGCTTCTTGTCGTGGGGTGACAGTGGCAGAGAGTCTTTGAAAGTGTGGGGGCTCTGTTCTGTCGCAGGCATGTCACATACCACCCGCTCCTCAGACACACACAGCCCAGGATGCACGGGATGTTAACTGCATTCTCTGGGGGAAGGTAAGGAGAGGGGAGGACTGTGCTTGATGTTTTCCCCTCTCTTGCTGGTATGGCCATTTTGACTCCTTCGACAGGCCATTTCCTCGTGCTTTGTGTACACATCTTTATTGGAAATGATGGCAAGCACTTGGCACTATGGGCTAAGCCTTCCCTTTTTGTTGTGAGGCCTCTCTGCTTCTTGTCATGGGGTGACTGTGGGAGAGAGTATTTGAAAGTGCGGGGGCTCTGTTCTGTCACAGGCATGTCACATACTATCTGCTCCTCAGACACACACAGCCCAGGATGCACCAGATGTTGGCTGCATTCTTTGCGTGCAGCCTGTGAAAACAGCGCAGATTTGGACATGCCTGCAAGCGGCCAGAAGGGTACCGGCATGGCATAGTCTACACTTCGAGTTTGAGTCTCAGCGGTGCTGACTCGGCCCTTCATCCTTCCTAGACCGACGCATTGGAACCATTTAGAGCACGGGGCTACCAGCTACTGGATACAGGGCTCAAGCCACCTCTCAGTCATGTGGCAAGTTAGTGGTGTGTTTGGGTCTGTGATAGCTATGGACGCAGACTCCTTGTCCTGTCCTCTTCCTCTGAACTGCGCGAGGGAAGGTCAAAGGAGATGATTTTCTTTTCCCTTGTCCTGCATGGAATTATAGAAAATGCATCATGGAAGTAACAGCCATGCAGGGGTTTCCCAGTGTCTCTTCTTTAGGGCCTAGGTCCTCCGGTGCCGACGTGTTGCTTTCACGCCTCCTCTCAGCCTTGTGGGAAGTGATATGGCACATGGAGGCACATGTCTGTGCTTAGAGGGGTTCTCAGAGCCCCTGGTGCCGGTGGAGGGGGATGTCACTTCAGTGGGTTTTTCCAGTATAGGCATACCCCAGGTAGGGGGTTGCCTTTGATGTCTGCTATCCGAGATGGATTGCTTTGCCCCGCTTTGTGACATTACTCTGCCCTTTTGACGCCAGCCTGGTGCCTCCTCTGTCGGCTGAGAGGGCCATGGTCTGCTGAACTTCTGGGCTGTCCTGTATCTTCCTTTTGTAGGTCGGATCTTTTTGTGGGGTGACAAGCATGCTGTTATATTGTGGCGCAGACCTGCTTCAACGTCCTGTGATTTTCCTCTGGTGCAAGTGCAGTGACTGGCGGTTTTCCCTGGCTCCTCGTCTCTATCTTCTCGCTCGGAGGTGTATGGGACCGGTGGGGTTCAGGTTCCTGGGTAATGGGCTCGTTCCGGAGGGGGGTATCCGTTGCCGTTCCTGTCTCCTCCTGTCCAGGTTTGCGTGGTTAGGACTTTGGTACCCAGCTCACGGTCCAAGTTGGTGGCCATGGGATCAGTTCTCTCCGAATGGTTGTTGTGGGTTACCGTCTTGCCCATTCCTCACCCTGTTCAGGGTCAAGTTTTCTACTTGCGGGTGTTCCTGGTCCCTATGCCTTCTAGGATGTGTCACCTGCTTATGGGTCTCAAGGCTCAGCACTGCTTATTCGGACGGGACGCTTCACTGTGGGGGCTTTGCGGAAAGTACTCTGGTTGTTGTGCAGGGGGGGCGCTTGCTGGCTGTTCTGGGCTGGGTTCTCAGAAGGCAGTATGTCTCGGCTCGCCTGTTGGTGAAGTTACGGGGCACGTGGTGTCTTGCGTGTTTTCCAGTTCCTTGAGCCCGTCTTCAGTTACGTCCCCTGGTGTCGTATAAGCTCTCCCACTGGCTCCCTATGACTCGGCTTTTGTAAGTTTGTTTTCAGTGTCCCCAGCGCTGCGAGTCTCCCTGCTATGGTGGCGGGGGGTTTCAGGTCTACAGGCTGAGGCGTGCATGGTCCTTCCTCCTGTGGCCTCTCTTACTACCGACGCCAGCAGAATGGGTTGGGGGTGTCTACATTGGGGGTCCTCTCAGCTTAAGGGTTGTGAGATCTGGAGAGAGCCGGTGATCATCGAATTGGCAAGAGTTGTGCCATTATCCAAGCTCTGGTGTACTTCGAGGAGTTGCTGGACGATCAGCGTTTTGGTCCGATCGGACAATACGACGGCCTTGGCATATGTCAACTGCAAAAGGGGTTCCGGCCGCTCCTTGAATGCTCTGGCAGCACTGATAGGCACCTGGGAGGAATCACATCTGCTGTCTCTGGTGGGCTCACGTATCAGAGGGGTGGACAATGTTCAAGCGGATCTTCTCAGACGCCGGTTTCACTCCTCTGCAGAACTGGTCCTGTCAGCCCAGGTCTTTGCAGTGACCTGTGTCAGATTAGGGTCCCCGGTTCTAGACCTGTTTGCATCCCCGGCCTCAGCAGAAGTTCCCCTCTTCTGCTCTCGGTTTCAGGCCAAGGGGATTAGGGGATGGACGCCCTCTCTGTACAGTGGCCTTGGGGTTTTCTTTATGCCTTTCCTCCTATTCCCCTTCTGCCTCGTGTGGTTTGGCGCATCAGAGTGTCCAGGGTGACTGTGTTGTTGTTAGCTCCGTTCTGGTCCCGCTGGAGTCGGCTCCCCTCTCTGTTGGAGCTTTGGTCCTAGGAACCTTGGCTGGTTCCAAGGTGGACGTGTCCCCTTCAAGGGGATCTGCAGTTGGAAGTCCACCGAATGGAATGGGCAGTGTGGCTATTTCTCAGTCTAGGTTGATATCTCAGGAGTTCTCAGATCCTTTAGTTGAGTACATAATGGATGCTATTAGACCCTCCACTCTGAAGGTGTTTGGCAGGCATTGGGGCCATTTCTGAGACTGGTATGGGCGGTCTGGGATCCCTCCCCTGCGTTCTGGCCTCTCTGCTATCCTTCGATTCCTCCAGGAGGGGTTTTGACAGGGGCCTGGCAGTTTTTTTCCAGGCTTCGCTCTCAGTGGGCCTCCATGAAATTCCTTTTGGGGGACTCTGATGGTCCCTTGGATGGGGAGGTGTTGGTGGGGAAGTTTCTCCAGGGTTTTTCTTCTTCCCGTCCTTGTGCTGATAAAGGGCTTCCCTCTTGGGATCTCCCTCTTGTATTACGGTTCCTTCAAGGGCCTCCTTTTGAGCCCATTTCCGAAATTGATATCAAACATCTTACACTGAAATCTGCTTTTCTTATTGCCCTCACTTCTGCCCGTAGGCTTGGGGAGATTGGGGCTCTCTTATGTCACCCTCCTTTCCTGAGGGTGCTGCCAGATTCGGTGGTGCTGAGGTGTGGTCCGAAGTTCCTCCCTTAAGTTGTATCTCGGTTTTCACACCTCTCAGCATCTGGTTCTCCCTGACTTCTTTCATGATCCGAGAATACCTGAGGAGGTGGCTTGGCTTAACATTATGTCCGGCGGGACGTGTTGGAGTATTTGGCTAACTTTGCATTTTTCCACCAATCTGATAGTCTTCTGATTGCTTGTGGTCCGGCTGGGGCTGGGCATAACGCATCTGTGGTTTCCATTTTCCGGTGGTTCCGGGTTGTGATCTCCAGGGCCTATGTGGCTTCTGGCCTGCCTGTGCCTGCGCACGATCAGGGGTGGTCCGCCAGGGGTTTGGCGGCTTCCTGGGCCGATGCAAGGAGGGTTTTCTCTGCAAGAGATTTGTGTGGCTGCCGCCTTGGCTGGTCTAGGCATTTTCATCAACCGCTATGGGTTGAGTTTCTCCCGCTCGGGGGTTGGTTCCTTCATGGTTTGAGTTTTGTCTGTGGGGATGTGAATTAAGAGTTATTGTGGGTGTGTGTTTTGCTGCACTGTTTTTGGCTCTGTGTCTCATTGGGACCTTTTCCCCGTTGCTGCTTTGGTATACCTCATGAGGTAAGTACTGGAACGAGGAAGAGTGGAGATGGAGGTAATGCTCTGATTACTTATGGTAATCTTCATTACTCCTAGTCCTGCTCTTCCTCGTCATAGTACTGATGCCCCTCCTCACACTCCCTGCGGGCAAGATCCCATGCTCTGGCTTGGTAATTTGAAACTGAGTGACGTGGATGTGGGGGAGGAGTTATAGGGATTTAAAGAAATAGAAGAAAGTCCTGTGCCGGAGGCAGGGGCCTCATGAGGTAAGTGATGTGACGAGGAAGAGCAGGACTAGGAGTAATGAAGATCACCGGTAAGTAATCAGAGCATTATAACTTAGCTCCTCCAATAGCTCGTTTCATTTTTTTTGGGAATAAGTAAGTCAAAATTACAAGGTATAACATTTAATCTGCTGACCAGATACAAACCTCTCTAAATAAAGCTTGTAAATCTACGCAACCCCAAGGGCTAACTTCAAACCTAGGTTTCACAACAACCTTCCTTAGTCCTCAGCTTTCGGCATCTAAGGACTTGTGTTTCTGAGTATTACTCTACTGCTAACTGCAACAAAAATAGCCACCAGTAAAAACTCTCAAAAAAGAGCACACGTCACAAAAGACTCCAACATCCCCTCAGCTAATCTTAAAAGACCCAAAAGTGACTCACCTCCTCTGCTTACCATTTCCGACCCTTGTACTTTGAGACGACGAATCAAAAATTACAGCAATTGGATGACAGATGGTTGGGATTCGAAAATAGAATGGAGGAGGTTGAGAGAAGAATAGGTCTTGCAGAAAATGTTTCTCCTCAAGTGGCGCAGCTTGAAAAATCAGTCAAAGACCTGCAAAGACATAATGAAGATTTAGAAAATAGGAGCAAACGCAATAACCTTTGAATCTCAGGTCTGCCGGAGGGCTGTTAAAGTGCAAACCCCATTAATTTTTTGCAAAAATTAGTGCTGGCTTTTCTTCACTTACCCTTGGAAACGCCTTTTAATATACAGCGAGCGCACCGTATTGGACAACCCAAAGCCTCTGGATCTTCTAAACCCCCTCCACCCACCACACTCATATTTTATTTACTCAAATACACTCAGCTCCAACTCATTATATCTATATCCAAGGAACTAAAATCTCTTACCTGGCATGGAAGCAAACTTTTTATATCACAGGATGTTGCTAGAAGCACTGCTCTGCGTGGAAAGGAATTTCTTTCACTTCGCCCAGCTCTGAAACAGCTCAATGTCCGCTATGGCTTATACCATCTGTGCTCCTTTAAGGTCACATATGAAGGTCGCTCTGTCATATTCGATGACCCATCTGACCTGAAAACCTTCATCTGCACCATCAAAACAGATACCATGGACACCTCCCCCACCCTGGCTCCTTCAACCTCTTCTGGAACTTGAGTTGTTTTTCCATTTTGCATGTTCTTGTAATCTTTACTTAATGCCATTTTTATTATCTACTTTAACCTAGATGGGACAGGCGCTGTGCCAGCATCCCTCGTCCACTGTGTGCCTTCTTTTTCCTTTTGACGGCCCAGCTGGTGTCACTCGCCTCTACAATTTCTTTCACCCTTTTTTCCCATTTCCCGGTCTGATCTTGTTTCTTTTATGTTGAGGTTATTGCTTTTATTATACCTTGGGTCAAAATTGTCATGATCAGACCCCCCTGTAGTTTCCCTGATTCCTCTTGTGTATCCCTTTTGTGTCTTGACCTTAGGGATGTATCTTGTTTCTTAACAACATTGAAACATGAAGGGTTTATGAAACATCTTCACATAAGATATATCTCTGTTGTCTGCTCACTATGGTTCTTTACAATTTCTCTATCACTAACAAACCTAGATGATGTCATTTAAATGTGTGACTTGGAATATCAAGGGTTACAATAATCCCATTAAAAGATGTAAGATTCTATCTCATTTAAACAAATTAAAACCATCTGTAGCTTATATACAGGAGACCCATTTAACTACCATAGAGGCCATGAAACTCAAATCTTAATGGGTCAAAGAAGTCATCACAAGTCCAGCTGTAGCCAAGAAAAATGGGGTTGCCATTTTGCTTAGTAAAAACTTACCTTTGAAAATTGTCGGTCAGGATGCTGACAACCAGGGGCGGTGGGTATGGGTAAAACTCTTGGTTGACTCCATACATCTATCCATCGTGAATATCCATGGCCCTACCCTATCCGACCCTAGTTTTTGGACAACTGTCAAGGAAATTATTCTCAAGAACAGCTTTACAAATCTTATTGCTTGGGGAGATGTCAATCAGGTCTTTGACCTGTTTCTAGAACGTAAATCCAATTGTGCATTCAAAACTAATACATCTCATGAATCCTTCCTTAGTTGCCTGGCTCAGACTGGCCTAATTGACTCCTGGAGACTATCCTATCCTACACAACTAGATTTTACATTTCATTTCTCTCCACACAATACACTCTCACGTCTAGACTATATCTTCACCTCCAAAACTCTTACAGGTACTATCGTTGATTCCACTATCTCTAATATCATGATATCCAACCATGCCCCTGTATGCACCTCCTTTGACTGGAGTATATCATTAAACGCTGGAAATTCAATAATCACTTATCACAAGACCAACAGTTTATTGAATCTGTCCAAGCTTTCATACTACAATATTATCAGGAAAACTTAGTGACACAACCACAGCAAATAATTGGAACGCGTTTAAAGCTGCACTCAGAGGCCATAGTATGGCCTACTCAGGGAGAGAAATAAAATTGCGGAAAAAACAACTTGATGATCTATACTCTCAGTTGTCATCTGCTGAACAATGCCATTATCAAAACTCTAGTCCTATCAACCTCTGTCGGGTCTTGTCATTACGCCTCCTAATCAACAAAGAACTTACATACTTAGCTACTGGCACCATTCTAAAATACAAAACGAAAATACATCAAACTTCTAATAAGGCTAGTAAGTCACTTGCCTCTTATCTGAAGACTAGAAAAGAAAAGTTTTACATATCGCATATTAAGGACACATCGGCTCTATTCACAATCACACAAAAGACATATTGAATTGTTTCAAAAACTTCTATGAAAATCTATATACCCCAACACTAATATTCCCTCTAAGAACATAGAGTCCTTTCCCAATAAAATTAATAGATCGTCCTATCCCCTAATTGATCTCTCCTACCTAGACAACGACATTACACTCTCTGAGATTACTCTTGCTATTAATGGTTTGGGTAAGGGTAAAGCTCCCGGTCCGGATGGTTTATCTGCTGAATGTTATAACATTCTTGCTAACACCCTTATATCTAAACTCAAATCTTTATTTTCATACTTCATCTCTCAAAAATCCTCTTCTGGCTCTTTCTCTGAAGCCTTACTCATTCTATTCCCCAAACCCAAAAAAGATCCTGCACTACCATGTAATTATCGCCCCATATCCCTCAACATAGAAAGCAAGATCTTTGCAAAACTTCTGGCCAATAGAATAGAATCCTCTCTCCCTGCCTTTATTAAATCAGACCAATTTGGATATGTTAAAGGACGCAACATCTCCCCTAATGCTAGATTATTACTTAATGCCCTCTATGTTGTCTCCAAAGTCAAAAAAGATACACAGGGTTATGCAGCTATTGCTTTAGATGCAGAAAAAGCCTTTGACCGTGTCAGTTGGGACTTTATGTTTCAATCCCTTCAGTGGCATGGCTGTGGGGAAAAATGTATATCTTTGGTTAAACTCCTCTACTCCTGCCCCAAATCATCTATCAATATCAATTGTCAAACTTCTTCCTTTTTCCCACTTCTTAGAGACACACAACAGGGCTGCCCGTTTTCCCCTATCTTATATATACTTTCATTAGAACCATTGTTAGAACTCATTAGATGTTACAAAAATATACCGGGTATTCCGGGTAGGACATCTTGCATCAGAATTGCGGCATATTTTGATGACATTCTCATTTTTATCAAAAATCCCAACTCCACCTTCCTCACCTACTTAATACCCTCCACTTATTTAGCCTTGTGTCTGGAGATATACTCAACAAAGACGAATCCGAAATCCTACACCTTACTTCCTTCTGTCTTATGCATGAAGTAGATGTCTTTGGCCTGAAATGGTGCAGTGACTCTATCAAATATCTGGGCATCTGTTTTGCCCCCACTATACATGACACTATTAAACTCAACACACAAATACTACTGAACAAACTTAAAGATCTAACCACTAAGTGGTGCCCCTTTATCTTTCGAGGTGGGGCCAACTTGATACATTCTATATTACCTGCAGCTCCTTCCGGTCCCTCTTCCTTTGTCTTTGTTCAAATCCATCAATTTGGTACTGCTTAATTTCTTATGGGGGCATATAAGCTGTAAAAGAATAGCTGTTGCTAAGTTAAAAGCTCCATATTACTTGGGCAGAGACAGGGTTCCTGACTTTAAATTGTATCACATTGCATTCCTCATTAAACAATCTCGTTGTTGGTTTACTCCTATTCATATCGCTGACAAGGCCTCTTGGTTTAATATTGAGAAATGTTTGGTTTATCCATACGAATTAGCGGACCTCATTTATTTATTCAACCATGCCTCTAATGCTCAATCTGACCCCGTCTGAGGGTTTTTCTTTTTCCTCATACTAAAACTCCCAATAAAAACCTATCTCCTCTATTGTGGCACATTAAACATATTCGAAAAATCTGAAAAGGGCAGGGAAACTCTAGCCTCTGGACCAGAGTATTACAATTGCATAGAACAACCGAAAAAGATTGTCCAAAGAAACAAATCAATTTGAAAAAATGTGTATCAAAATGTATTGAAAGTGATACCAACAATTTAAACAATGGTGAGTCAATCACAAATAATTAAACACTGATCACTTTAATACAGCAAAACAGCAGCAACCGTATGCCTAATGTCGGCTAAAACATTGTCACACATACTTGCCATTCATAGTGCACTCATTCAAACCCAACTCAACATACCGTGACATGCATCCAAAAGCTTAAAAGACAAAAGAATCATGCTAAAAAATCTGTGGGGAGAAGGAATTCATGACTGGTCCCCATCAAACAGACATAATTTTTATAGTCATAATCAATAGAATTAATAAATAATCTATTGTCAGGGTGGATCAGAAGGAAAAGTGCAAAAGATCACATCCCTGTAGTGTATATCCCTCGACCGGTTTCGACGTGTAGTGGTAGTAAACACAACGTCTTCCTCAGGAGGTGGATGTTACCATTCTGTAAAACACAAAAACATGGCTATAGACTACTGCGTAGAACATATGAGTCATAGCTGACTGTCTGCCGAATACAATTAAACAGAGAGGGCAACTACAAAAGAGTAGCCCAATTTTCTTTGTGAAACAACTCAGGGATCATATATGCCGTATAACAATAAAGCAAAATAGGAATCCCAATCTAACAGCTATATATGACAGAGTGAAAGGGTTAGTGACTCCCAAAAGAAGACAGTGCAGAATGGTGGGGAACCTTCAGGACCATGGTTAATCTGCGACAAGTATATAAGTGCACAATGAAGATTATATATAAACATATGATTGTTAGACCAAAGAAGACCAATACTGGACCAACCTGATGAATGCCAAATTGCTATGGTGGCCGTAACAAAGTGATATGGTCAGTCACGCTGGGGGAAGACAAGACCAAATCCTAACCTAAAGTAAGACCGACATACAAAAAATGAAATAAAACAAGACAAAAAATTCTATATCAAGTGCTTGAAACTAGAACAAAAAATGGTGCCTCACCTAAAAAAGGCACCCTATTGAATTAGGGGAAGCCAAGTTGCAGATGTTGGAAGTTGGGAAAGCAGCACAGTTTAACCCGAAACACCAGTGTCATCTGTAGATCACTACAACAAACCAGTTGAGAAGCCCATTATAATGATGAAATAGCAGAAAATGGCAAAAAATGCCTAGACAGAATGATGGCGCTGCTTTGGTAAAATTACAAACAGAGCTGTTCTGTAAGGGTCCTCAGCGGACATGCCCATCCCTCAGGGAGGCCAAGAGTATTATGCCAGTACAGAACAACATGTGCAGCATTAACGTGGATGTTCAAAAAATGAATTAGCAGAAAATGGCAAAAAATGCCAAAGCAGAAAGCAGACACTGCTTTGGAATGTCAAGCTGTGAGAGTCCACAGCAGACTTGCCTATCCCTCAAGGGGGCCAAGAGTGTTGTTATACACGTTTAAAATTACATTCACTGCATTCACGTGAATGCTCGAATGACTGCCCTGTTAAAGAATGTGCATGGCAGCACTGAACTGTCATCCAAAATGCAGCCCCTCTTAAAAGTGCTCAGAATTCCCACAATTAAGGTGTACAAAGCGGAAGAACTAGCCGCTCGCTTACCTCCATCAAACAATTATTCATCTCTGTCAAGTGGATAATAGAGGTCAAAAAGGTTGACTCTGCGAGCCGAAATAGATTCCCTCACTCAAAACGCCACGCATGCGTGTAGGCAGTCTGCACAAAAGAGGCTGGCTGACGGGAACCGCAAGTCAAGCTCTATTTAAGCTAACTGCGCATGCCTATGTCGATAAGAATCAAGAATCCAGAACCCAGGTGCGTAAACTTGCTCGTATACTGCCGCCCGAAATGTAATTAACACATGCAATGAAAACTTCCTCAGCTGGAAAGAGAATGTTACCTAGAATTAAATACTGATGCCTGAAGGCCGCCTAAGAAAATTGAAAGCTGCTAGCTGACACCCAGAGGGATTCTTGGAGTGGAAGTGCAGCTAAGTGAGTTATAAAGAAAAATGAAATAAAAATAAAAATAAATTTACTGACAATTCGAACTTTAAATTACGAAGATGTCAACTAAGCGCCAATTAGACGCTGTAAATAATAATGACACAAAATAAGTAAAACCTCGTAGAATAGGTAAATACTACTATTATTGCCTAGAAAAAATAGTTATTGCCTAGAAGAAATAGGCAGGAAAATTAAAAAACTGCTGACCAGACGCCAGATGAAAACTTGGAGATGACATCCAACTAAAGTGCGATATACGATCTACCAGTATCTAAATGGCTCAAAACTGAGCTAAAGATGTAAACGTCACCAAGTCTCTAGAAAATGCACCCAGGCTGCCACAGGATGGTCCGGAATGGGTTGGTGTGTTGTGGACAGTGTCCGTAAATGTGAGAAGAAAGACGAGAAGAAATGAATAGCATACGTGCATAGAGCGATCCTAGAGTCAGGGAAAGCTCACAAAAACAGCGGCCAATTAACAGCAACCAGTAAACACAGGAATAAAGAATGGGGCGATTCATAGCCCACTCGTGATGGCATAGGCCCGTAGGGACTTGTGGTAAGAAACTCATTAACGGATATTAAAGTCCCATGACTCTAGCGTGTTGAGGCCTTTGTGGAGTGTTTTTAAATTAAAAATCCACATTTGCTCCTTATAGGACAATTTGTTGGTCAATTGTACTGTGTTATTGGCAAAAACCTTTTCTAAGCAGAACCAGGTTAAAGAGTCCGGATTGTGACCCATTTCTACATAATGAATCACTAGTGGAGCCGATAAGTTGGGAGTTCTGATTTTTGATCGGTGCTCATTAATACGTAGGTTAACTTCCCTAGAAGTTTTTCCTACGTACAAAAGCTGACACGGACACTGAATGGCGTAAATAACATTCTTGCTTCTGCAGGTGGTAAAAGTACGTAGTGCCCAACACCTGCCGTTGTAGGTAAAGGCTGTGTTTTTTTTTTTTAATTTACAGGCTGCGCACGACGTGCACGGGTAGTGGCCTGTCACTTGGTTGAGGTTGACATCCCTAACCTGGTTAGTACGAACCGGGAGTCTTGTGGCCCGAGTGAGCTTCTGTCCTAAATTTTTGCTTTTTTTAAAAGCAAAAAGAGGTTTCTCTAAATTGAGATTTGTGTAATTAAGGATCCTCCAGTTTTTCAGAACAATAGCTTTAATGGTCTCACTGTATTGACAAAAAGTGGACACGCAAACTAACTCTTCTTTCCCGACAGTTTTGTTTTTTGGTCTAAGGAGGGCGTCCCTGTTGGTATAGCGCGCTCTTTTTCTTGAGTGTTTTATGAGTTTACCCGGGTAACCCCGATCTAACAGTCTAGCCTGTAAAACGTGTGCATGATTATTGAATTGTGTGGGAACAATTACGGCGCAGCTGTAGAAACATCCCATAAGGGAGATTGCGTAAAAGACTTTTGGGATGTTGACTTTTGAACTGTAGCGTCATATTCCTTTCTGTGGGTTTTCTGTAGAGCTCAGTCTGCAGGAACCCATCCTCATTATAAATGGATAGATCGAGGAAAGCAATGCGAGAGGTGGAGTATTCCAAAGTGAATTTGATGTTAATATCAACCTGATTGAGCCATGGAACGAAAAGTTCCAATGTGGCAATGTCACCCACCCTCTTCTCTACATTAAAAATATTGTCATTAATAACAGAGCCTTGAGTCATAGACCCTGGTTAAAAAGAGGCATCAGATTCATCCAAAAAATTATAAATGGTCCCCCCATCCTTTCCTTCCAACAACTTAAGCAATTATGTTCCATACTTAATTCGGATTGTCATTTTTTCAAAAAATTGATAAACTCTTGTCTTGATGATCTCCACCATTTCTCTAATAGCATTCTTTCTCCTGATGCCTTTAGACTTCTGCAGCTTACTATGGTCTCTGATATCAGGGCCTCTAAATATTATGAGGCCTTGGCCTCAAACCCTGTTGCCCAGCCTGTGCGCTTAGTCTGAGAAGTTGATTTTGGGTGTTCCCTTGATGATCATACTTGGTCCTTAATATTCTCTAAAATTAGAAGTGTCTCTGTTTCTGCCAACATAACGCAACACCTCCTTTTCTTTATTCACAGAGCGTTTCTCAAACCTTTGAAACTCACTAAAGCAAATAACACTAGCGATGCCAAATGTTGGTCTTGTGGTTACTCGCCTGCTTCCTATGAACATATATTCTTTAAATGTTCATTTGTTTTCGCATTTTGGCAAGACGTATGGAAGCACCTAAAGTATATCTTCAAGATTGATATCCGCTATCCTTTATGAACATCGTTTTAGGGAGTTTAGCTATAACCCAAAGTGATTTGCATGCTTCAGCCAAACTTTATGATTTATTCATCATCATAGCTTTAAAGCTCATCACTGCAAATTGGAAGAACTCACGCTCTCTTTCAGTCAGAGAATGGTGGAATAACATCTGTCATATTCAAAGAATAGAATTATGCATGGCCAACTATCAAGACTCTATTCCCAAATACAATGCTAAATGGCCTTTTTACAATCGCTATCTTTACTGTTTTAATGCTTCCTCACATGGTACTTGAACTTATTTTGTGATGATCTGTCTTGATGTGTCATTAGATGCTATATTTTATTTTGTCAATACTGCTTGTAAATATTATTTTGTTCCATAGTATCCCTTCCTTTTCCCTCTCACTCCTCATGTTTTTCGTGTCTGTACCTTGTCTGTGTGCCCCTGTTCGACTAGATTTATTAACCGTGATATTTTCTATGCAGAATGTATGAACTATGCACCTCCTTTTATGTTCAAAGCCTTTCTACATTGGCTAATACTTTTTTATTACTGTTCCTCTTTGGTAACCTTTTTCTTTTTATTCTCCACTTTAGCTTACTATACTGTATGGCTTAATTTTCCCTCCATTGTATCTCTTTATCCTAATGTTTATCTGCATTATGTTCAACTGTACTATTGTTATAATTCCAATAAAATGTATTAAACACAAAAAGACTGGGGGAGTCCCTTCAATTAACTGAATGAACTTGGGGAAAGATATGATATGATATGATATGATTGTTTATTTATATAGCGCCTATACACAGAAGTGTTTCAAAGCGCTTCAAGGAGGGAGGGAACAAAGGAAAGTACAGTACATTCAGTAAGTCCTTGAAACAATACAGAATGTGAAAAATAACTATCGTAATAGGCCTGACGACATTTCTGATAGTGCAAGTGCAAAATAACAAGTAAGGTAGGAGGTAAGGGGGAAGGAAAACAAAGCAAGCAGTAACATTAGTATGTCTGACTACAATTTACGCAGTGCAGGTGGAATACAAGAGGAGGGTTGGGAAGGGGGGGCGAGGGATAGAGGGGTGAGGAGGAACAGAACAACTGCTGAGCAAATTCATCAGGGAAAAAATTAAAGCAGGGGAGGGGGAGAGGAGAACAACGGGGGAGGAGGGGAGACAGACAAGCTACTATCATCGGTCAAGGAACAGGTGATAGGAGTAAGTGCTAGGAGGGGAAGAACTCGAGGGAGAGTCTAGGTCCTCAGAGGAGGGGGAGATGCAGGAAGTGAGAGTAGGAAGAAGGGTGGGAAGTATAAGAGGGTGGGTTTGTGGTACCCAGCGCATAGAACAGGGTGGGCACCTCAAGAGCGTGAGTAGGGTCAGCGCAGAGCAGGGGGTGGAAGGTCACGAAGGTCTGGAGGCAGGGGCACGACGTGGACATACAATTAACATTAAAGGATGGAGATGAGAAAGGGAGGGAGATGACCAGAGGGGAGAGGGAATGAGGCAAAAGGCGACGGAGGGGGGGGAGCAGTAGATGGGTCAGAACAGGTGTACATGGCACAGTTATACAGAAGTAGGAATCAAGGTAAGTTGAAGCAGTGAATGCAAACACAGGAAACTTGCATAGATAATGGACCAAACATTTACAGTGCGTTTGATTAGAGGAAGAGTGAAACATGAATGAAGTACGGGTAAATTCCCCAAAGCCATGGAGGGCAGGTGTGCGGTATGGAAAATAGTGCATAGACAACTACAAGCGGTATTAACAGTGTTGATTTACAAGATTCCACTGAGGTGGAATTAGAGACTGTAGATGATCAGTTCCAGAAAGAAGGTGGCGTGCCAAAAATACAAGTGCCAAGATCGAGAAGCAAAGAACTACCTGAAGATTAGTTATTAAAAAGGAACTGAAGTGAGAAAGCCGATCAAGGAGAAGGGACTACAGATTACTTCAGAATGTGCAAGGCTTGGAAAGCCACCCAGGAGAAGGAACCCATTTTCCTGGACTTCAGTTGTTTGTCTTAGTCGTGGGGTCAGCATAGTTTAGTTTTGGTCCAAGGACAGACTTTACTTTTGGACTTTACAAACTGTCAGGTAGGTAAGGAAACCAATAGACAAGGCAAAGATAGGCATGTTTCTATTATATGAATAAAAATACATCAACATGGCAAAGTCTAGTCTTTTACTTCCTTCTGACCCTCCACAGTAGTCTTACATAGTCCCGGAAGGTTTAAGATAGATAAGGCCTTGTCTTTTAGGCCCTCCCATGGTAGAGAGGTTGCAGTAGATAATAAAGCTTACTGATCGCTAGTATTCATGTTATCCTGTGCTATAGGGAAGCATGGGTTTAGGATGGATGGGTCCACGGGACATTGAGGGACCAGAGGCGACAACCAATTACTCAGATTACACTACAGTCTCAAACAGCTGATAACCAAGACTTTAAAGAGTTAATTAAAAACCTTAAACCATCACCTGGATTGTGGAGTTTCTTAAAGCCATTTGTGAGAGCAAGTGTTATCAATCTTGTGCAGTGCAAGGTAGACTGGAGACCTTTACTACCAGTAGGAGAACTGCTTCCCAGGACTTGGCCTATTTGCATACCCACAATCGTTTGAAAAATACAATGGTTTATGGTTTCATGCTAACATGAATAAATGCATTCCTAAAAAAGTTCACAACAGACATAAACATGTTTATTTCAATATGATACTGTCAAGATCATTTCACTCTATAATTAATTTAAGCCATCCTGAAATTGTTAGGGTTCTACAAAGTTGAGGAGCTGCACTAACAACAGAAAACCCGATCTGTTATAAAAGGGTTGTTTTTCAATATTTTTGAATGTTGGCTGTTTTCCTGGTAGGTTTCTCTGAAAGGAATATTCTAGTATTGCTGGCAGGGGGAGGATTTAAGCGGTAATTGCTTTTTCTGCCATGTAATAGGTAAATAAACAACACTCTTTTGTGGTGATTAACATTAATTATGGTTATACATGGTTTTACTTGTAAACCATACATTGTTGACAATCAGTAGTAAAATAAACAAGGTGCAAACAAACATGCCACAATATCTAAATGTTAATATCTATTGTGACAAATCTGACAATGTCGTCCTTTCTCCCCTAGGGGGAGACCTTTCGCCGGGGGGCAAAGGTGGTGCGTCCATGGTACATTAATCCCCCTGGTGGCAGTGCACAGTGGGAGGATCACCTGGGAAGGCATGCCCCTTATGTACTCAGAAGAGGAAGAGGACTGCGAGGATTAAGATAACTCGGGTAAACCAAAGTGAGCAGTCTAGTTCCTCAACAGATTGGATTGGTCCCGAAGAACTCAGTTTCCTAATATGGGAGTTTAAATGTAGAACAGCTAAGATCCAATGGAGAATCCCTCTGGGTAGCTGTGACCGGAGAAACAAAGATGTCAGCTGGACAGAGGAAGACAGATATGTGAGACCGACACAGGGACGAGACACAGTCTGCCAGGGAAGAGGAGAGAACAAACATAGCCCGGGAGCCGGCTACCCTGAAGCTCACTTACTGAATAGACACATGAGCGTCTTATCATATACACAGCAACGCCTAGATTAGAGCCAACCACAAGAAGGAAGTGGAACGCTGCAAACGAGAATCCAAAGCAAAAACAAGCTCAACGGTTACCAGAGCCTCAGGAAGAAAACCTACAGCCCAGAGACCTCAAACTGAGTCCAAAGGTACCCGGGCTGGTGGAAAGTAACCGGAGGTCTGTGGAAGCTGGGACAAACGCGGAAAGGACTGAAGAAGGGTCCCAGAACATTTGTGTTAAACACCCCGAGAGAAATATGGACAACTAGGGAGGTGGTTACCTCAAGCAATAATGAATATATGGCAAATGAATCATGACAAGTTAATGCAAGATAAAAAAGACATTAGCTTGGTCGGAGAGAGAACCAGGTTATTGTGGACAGCAATTGCGATTCTGGTACCCGCATGAAATTTAAGTAGTGAACATGAGGGAATCAGGGACTCCACATGAAAACAAGTTTGAAAACAAAGAATGCTTTGTTTGGTAGGAGCGTAAACCAAGGGAGCCTGTATCTGTATTGCGAGTCTGGGACCCACACCCAAAAGAGAGACTAAGGATAAAAGGGTCTGGCACCTGACAGATAATCAGAAATAACAAGCGCTGGAGCCCTACATGAGACAAAAAGACCATTTATGAAATAACAGTCTCTGGGATTTGCACCCAAATATAGAAAGCTGGAACCAAAGGGGTTTAAAACCCAAGACTGAAAACATGTCATATTTTTCTTGGAAGATCCTTTGTGTTTTATGAGAAGGGATTTAAAAGACATTTGTCCCTTTTGAAGTCTAGTGCAAAAGAGCAACCCCTTAATATTGGAACATTATTTCTTGAACATTGTTTTTTAATCCATTTGATGCCTGACTGGCTGAGAAGATTTATGTTGGCTTGATCAACACTATTTTCTTTAGAGAAAGAGCATCCTTGGCCCATTTTGTTAGTTTATAGAGTGAGGGACAGAAATAGGTTTTGGGGATGTGGCTGTGAAAAGACGTTTTACTTTGGACATCCTGATTGTTTTCATTAGTACCTTTGAGGCAGGGAACCCCAGCTTAGATTTAGAGATAGAAAGTCCCCTTTCCACACCTTTCTTTATCATAAAATGTCTACACCCAAAAACTTGTCACCCTCGTGTGCCTTATACTATGCATGGTTATATATGGTCATCCAAGCTCTTCAGGATCAGGGACAACCATGTATGTCCATGGTACCATGGACAACATTAGACTGTGGTTATACAGGGTCTGTCCCTGAACCATTTACCATCCATGGTTATCAGTGGTTACCCATGGTGAAATTCATGGACAAACCATGGTCACCAATGGTCTTTCCCCATGGTTGACCAAGGTCAAACCATAGACAACCATGAACTTGAAACAGGGCAAGTGTTGCATTATTCTAAGAATGGAGTACATTTCGTTTGTCCAGTAAGTTAAAAAGATGGGAGGACCCTGTTCCCAGCTGCTCTTGGAGATAACAAAGGAATATTTCAACTTTTGTCTGTTCACAGAGATTGTGCTCCAAGTGGAATATCTTCCAGGTTTACTCAATTCAGTGGTTTCCAGCTATTGGAGGCTTCATCTGACATTTTGTTCACAGGACATGTCTCCTTTTAGGCCCCTTGGAGGTAAATAGTTTTCGGTCTATTTTCTCAGTTAAGGCTAAATCGGGAAGCAGTGTGTGAGGGGTCCGAAAAGCAAGGCAGAAAAGTAGATAGTTTTCTCACAAGTAGCCATTTTTATTAAATATTAAGAATGAGAAAAACACAGTCGTAATGAAGGTAGGCACGTAGAGCGGTAAGTAAGAGCTTTATTGGAGACATATCCGAGTGCCCTGCAGCTCTCTCCCCAACCGATAACTGCTCAGAATGTGGAACCTTGGATATGAGACAACAGCCCAAGCTTCCACTACAACACTTCTCCTCTCCCATGAAATAAAACAACAAAAAAATAAACATAAACCCCTAACATCAACATATTTCTACAAGCTAAGAAACAACATCAGCATGCTACCACATCCACACACGTGCCTTACCTCATCGGACACACCCACAACCAACCACATCACCTCTTCCAGAACCCCAATGCACATAAACCTTGAACTTGATGGGTGGCAGCTTAATTCTTGTGGATGAACCCACACCACACCCTCCTTGATCTGGCCCCCTTCTTGGGCAGGGATGAAACTCGGACCTCGACAGGGGAAGTGCACTCCAGTTGCCTGGACAGAACACCCCTTTCTGCCACCCCACCATCACCAACTCTTAACTTCTCCTCCAGCCGTGCAGGTGGAACATCAAAAGAGACACCACCAACCTCATCAGGAATCACTGGGCTATCCGACCTCCCCCTTAGTACCACTATTCTCCTATTACTACACCTCGAACCATCATCCATCATTACATACCGCGTACCTACCTTCACCACAACACAGGGATCCATGTACACATTGGCCCCCTTAGGAACAAACCGTGGATTTCGCACACGCACATGATCTCCCACCGACACCATGAAAGGCTTCCTTCCCCGTTGCCCCTCACTCACCGTTTCTTGACGCAACCGCACCCTTTCCAAAACCTCAACTATGTCCACCTCGGAACGAGCACCGTCTCCCAAAGCTGCATTCCTCAGTTTGGAACCAGGTATCCTGCCCCTCATGAGCTTAAAAGGGGAGTAACCTGTAACCACTGACAGTGTGTGCCTGTGCGCCGACAACGCCTCTGACAACACCTCCGTCCAGCACAAACCATTTGCCACTGCCAACTGTATCGCTCCTTTCACAAAACGGTTCATCCTCTCTACTAAACCATTCGTGGACGGATTATACAGTGTAGTTTGGAGATGCCTGACTACCAACTTGATCAAGTACTCCTGCATGCAACCCGCCCCAAATTGCACACCATTATTGGTTACAATGCAAGCCGACATGCCTTTCCTATCAAAAACCTTGTTTAGAAACGATACAATCTTTCCAGCTGTGACTGTTTCCAATGCTGTGGCCTCCACCCAACGTGAGGTATAATCAAGCAACACAACCACAAATCTTAAATCTCCACCCAAAACATCCATGCGACCCACAATGTCAATTGCAAACTTCGACCACACCTCCCCTGGAATTTCAACAGGATACACCGGCTGCACTCTGAGTACCTTACTTTTGTCACTTACAGCACATGCTACACAATCCCTTACAACCCTTTCCACCCCCTCATCTATTCCCGGGCACCAGTACGACTCCCTCAACCTTCTCTTTGTCAATGACCTGCCCAAATGTCCTTCTTGTGCTAGATTTAACAACCTGGCCCTTAACTTGTACGGAAGAACTAACCTGTCTACCCTGGCAATGCCCCACGGGCCTTCCGACAATTCATGCCATACATGCTCGTATCCCTTCCTTATCACCCTGCAATTACGTTCAGATGCTTATTAAATCAGGATCAGTGGTACATTCTGCGTCCCACTCAGTTTTGCCTACAGCAGAAAACACACTGGCAAGGTGTGCCCTTTCCTCAAAATCCTCCTGTAAATCCTGCCCCTCATTCACCGAACATGGCAACTACGACAAACAATCTGCCACTGCATTGTTGGCTCCCGGAATATACTCCACCCTGAAGTTGAATTCCGATAAATCAGCCATCCATTTGGCAATCCTAGGAGAAACTGAAGACATCTCCTCTGTTATCAACCCGGATGTGAGTGGCTTATGGTCTGTGCAGATCACATAGGGAATGCCCTAGAGGAACGTCCTGAAATATTTGGAGGTCCACACAGCAGCCAACGTTTCCCTTTCTATGACAGCATAATGCCTTTCCGTATCTCTCAACACCCTAGAGGCAAATGCTATGGGACGGAGTGTCCCGTTCTCTCACTGCTCCAGCAACGCACCTAAAGCCACATCGCTGGCATCTACAGTCAGCACAGTTTTATTGCTGGGATTTAATGAACCCAAAGTCGAGGCATGGTCAACATCGCCTTTTAATTCTACAAACTCCTTTTGGCAACTCTCCGTCCACACAAAACGGGCACTTTATTTTAACAGTACGCGCATGTCCACCGTTTTTTCTGCATACAAGGAAATGAACCTTGTTCACAGGAATAGGCACCTCTCTCATTACCATCACTAACTCCTCCTTGGGACTTATCCCTTTCTCATCCAACGTATGGCCAAGGTATGTCACACTTGGTACGCCTAGATGGCACTTCGACCACTTCAAAGTTAGCCCACTCTTCTTCAATACTCGCATCACCTCGATCACCCTTTCATCATGTTTCTTGTGATCCTTCCCCCACACCAATATATCAACACCAGGCACACCCCCTATAAGTGTCAAAGTAATACTGCCTGTTATTACTTTACTTGTAAACTGCCATGGGTATGCACTGCTCTTTGTCCTTTTATTCTGTATCTCCACTTTCAATGTTGAGTCTGTTCTGCCGAGTGTGCTTCAGCTGTTCTCGTAACGTACCGTGTTCAAATAGAAACAATTTAATCAGTTTGCCACGTTCACATGATTGGTTTCCTACCTTCTTTGGTGTAACAATCACCATTATGCTGCTTCCATGCTCCGATTGAGCTACTGTGTACTTTCGGGCTTGGGGCTGCGTCCCTTCACCTCTGCCGGCACCTGTTTACATAGGCCTCGTGCATTACCTAGGAAGCAATGTGTGCGTGTGTGTGGGCGCACACATCGGGACTTTCTAATAGTCCTTGATTTCCCACCTCTGGCCTGCTGATACTAAACGGGGAGTCTCTGCTAGCTGCCCCTACAATGTGGGCAAAGGGGGTTCCCTCTCTGCTTCCCGGACCGGAACAGGGCTTGCAGGGCTTCTATTGCTATTGTGCTCCACCCGCTGTGTATTGGGCCGCTGCTCCCCCTCTGCTAAGTGCTGGATTGTGCTGGATTCAGGGCTTAGCCACCGCTTCACCCACCTTAACTGTGCAGGCTGATGATCCAGAGCCTCAGTCCCTTGCCTGCCTCTGCTCCCTCTTGCAGCGAGCGCAGGCAGTCAGGCTCACCGTCCGTTGAGGAAACCAGCTGACGCTGCAGGGCTTGTCACGGAATGGTTGCTGCACACAGGATTCTCCTGCCGGGGTCTGCCGTCGCCAAAAAACCTTGTTGCCAGTGTAGTAATGAAGGTAGGCATGTAGAGGGGTAAGTAAGAGCTTTATTGGAGACAGAACCCAGCGCCCTGCAGCTCTCCCCCAACCAACAACTGCTCAGAATGTGGGCCCTTGGACATAAGACAACAGTCAAAGGTTCTACTACAACAAACACCTCACTTTCCCTAACCTAAAGAGGATTTCCCTGCCTGTCAAACTAAGACTAAAGCAAAACAGTCTAACATCAAAAGGTATCTGTCCCTCATACTTATACATACAACAAAATCATACAGGTACATATGGATTTTGAAACACAACAAAATAACAGTTATATTCAAACAAAACATAAACAAGCATGTATCCTTGTAACCAGGGCCGGATCCCCTTCCCCACAATTAATGCAGGATGTTCTAAACTAAAGTTCCAATCAAGAAAGATGCTTTTGATAGCAAAGTTCTGTTCCAAACGCAAACAAAGTTCTGCCCACTCCATAGGTCTTTTACTTGACACTTGGATTGTCTTATTGCTAAACAAGTTTTATCACTCTTCAAAATGATTGTCCAATGTTTCTACAAGCTCTTGCTTAATAAACCAAAATATTTTATCTTCAGACTTCTAGTCAGTATTCAATATAACTTCTCTTCTTTGAAGAACAGCTGCTTTCACATTTCTTCTTCACAAACAATAATGTTTTGTTAGCATGTTTTACAACACTTCATCAAAACACATTATTGTACTTGCCACTTTCTTTCCGGTACAACCTTCAACCACAATGCAGTACTTCAATATCTTCTTTCTTGTCTACTAACCTGCCAGGACTAACCACTAAAAAACCTATTCCTGGTATACTTGCCTGCCAGGATAAATTTGCTACCACTGCTACACGTAGTCTGTGGTGAGACTTGCTTCAGACTTTAGAAAAGTCTTTGCCTTTAAACAATATTAAGATTCACAACTTCTTCCATAGGGTACAATGCACATTGATGATGTTTGTTCAACTGATTTGTTTGCCACATGCAATGCAGCTTATACTCTTCTGCCCCTTGATGATTGCTACGAGGAAAATAACAGATCAAATACAGCATTTAAACACTTTTTCTAACATAGAACAAAACATGATTTTAAAAGAAAAAGCTATAGTTCTTAAATATGTTGTCAAGAGGTCAACAAAACATTTCATAGCATAAAAAATGCAGCATTAGTATCTATAATCTTCTTTGATCTTAACCATACTTTACTAGTAAAACCCTGTATCAACACAGTTTGCAGTACTTTAGACATCCCACCACTGACAAAATTGTGGGCATCGATCCACCATCAAGATAGACATCCATAGCTTTTCAATGTCAGCTCTTTCTAGATTTGGAACAAATTTACTAAAGTAAGGTATTCTGAGTTCTAGGAGTATGGGTCATTCAACTAAAAGGTGTGTTTCATGTTCTACTTTCCCACAGTTCTTACAAAACTGGCACATTGTTGACATCAAGCCCCCTTTGTTTCTTTTACTCATTATTTCTCCTGTGTTTAATAAATTATGTCAGAACCTCATACATTAATTTCTATACCCAGCTTCAGGGGAACTAAACACATATTGCTCTGCCAATCCGACTTTCTTAGAAATTTCCATCACATGCCCATATAGACATGTTTACGCAAAACAGTTACCTGCTTTTATCCAATCAGTCATTTGAATCAACACCTTCACCCTGATATGGACCTTCTTTACCTTAGGCAATGCTAGTTGTCTTGTTTAAATATTGTCACCTTTTTACTTTGCGAAAAAGGTAGCAGGCGCCCCTCTCTTGAAAGAACACGGCATGATGACGGCATGGTAACCACTTTGAGAGTTCGCAGCCATCTGCTTTTTGCTCACTGTACCTTTCACAGATGGGAAATATCCATTTGCATATCAGTCTTTGTCCCGCCCACATGGACAGTTCAGTACCAAAATGCTATGGCAATTTCCTTCTGAACAAGAGTACCAACAGCAACCCCATACACGTGTTTCAGCCTTGTTGGGCCTCATCAGTGAGGTGGAGATGTGCCTCTTTGAGTACAGTGAGCAGGGAGTCCATGTCTGATTGCCCCCAGGCAACTTAGGGTGTCCAACCCATGTTCCTTCCAAAAATACAAATATGGTAGCAGGCGCCCCTCTCTCGAAAGAACATGGCATGATAACCTGTTCAGTGGTTTGTAACCACCTTGATAGTTCGCAGCCATCTGCATTTTGCTCACTGTACCTTTCACAAATGGGAAATATTCATTTGCATATTAGTCTTTGTCCCGCCCACATGGGCAGTCCAGCACTGAAATGCTATGGCAATTCCCTTCTGAACAAGAGTATCAACAGCAACCCCATACACGTGTTTCAGCCTTGCCTTTTTACTTTGGCAATGGTGGTTACAATATTGTTCAAATCTTGCCCCCTCTTTATGATATGATATGATATGATATGATATGGTATTTGTAACGCGCCTATACACAGGTGTTTCAAGGCGCGACGAGGCAGGGAGGGGAGGAACAAGGGGAGACAGACAACGATCCTTCTAGGCCAGGTGTCATTCAGATCGCGCAAGTGCATGGGTGGGGGAGGGGGAAAAGTGCAAGGGGAAGGGGAGGGGGGGAAGTGCAGTACAAGGTAAGTGGCGTAAAGTAATAAATAAATAGGGCCAGCTGGTGGCAAGTGCAAGGTAAGTGCAGAACAAGTGCTGGGGAAGGGGGGGGCTGTAGGGATACAGAGACAGTCCCGCAGTGCAGAGGGGTTCCAGGGCATCAGTGCAAGTGGAGAGTGGCTGGGCCCAGGACCGAGGCCGTTAAGAGTGGTCCAGTTGCAGGATCAGTGCAGTTTCAGTGAAGAATTAATTAGCTGTTCAGCAGGGGAGAGGGAGAGAGAAAGCAGAAGCAAAGAGGAAGGTTTGAGGTGCTTCCGGAACCGGAGATGGTTCTCCTCAAGTTTCAGGGAGGCAGGAAGGCTGTTCCAGAGGGAGGCCCCTGCCGCGGAGAGAGATCTACCCCCAGCTCGTTGCTTCGAGAAGCGGCTGACCCTGAGGGAGTTGGAGGCGGATGAGCGAAGGGCTCGGGAAGGAAGATATTTGGGAAGAGAGAGTTGAAGGTATTTAGGACCCAGGCCCCAGAAGGCCTTGTGGACAATGCATAGGGTTTTGAACTTTATTCTCGCAGCCACTGGGAGCCAGTGTAGAGATTTCAGTCCTGGAGAGATACGGTCCCTGGGCTTGAGGCCAAGGACAAGTCTCGCAGTTCTGTTCTGGATGAGTTGCAGAGGGCGGAGAGTGGAGGCAGGCAGATTAAGATAGAGGCTGTTACAGTAATCCAGCTTCGAGAGAACCAGGGCTCGGGAGACAGTGAGCTTCTGGGGGAAGGAGAGGAAGGGAAGAATACCTCTGAGGAGGTGCAGCTGGTAGTGTGACCTCTTGGCGACGTCAGAAATATGAGGAGAGAAGGAGAGTGTGGAGTCGAAGATGACCCCAAGGTTTTTTGCCTTGCCGGTAGGAGCAGGGAGGGGGCCAAGGGAGGCAGGCCAGAGAGCTGCAGGGAAGGAGGGAGTGGGAGTACCGATGAGTAGAATCTCAGTCTTACTGGCATTAAGGCAGAGGTCATTGGCGGCACACCATTCTTGGATAGCAGACAGACAGTCAGAGATGAGGGAAGGAGAGGGGGAGGCTGAGGGTAGCCTGAAAATGAGCTGGGTATCGTCCGCATAGCACTGGAAATTAGGGCAGAGAGCGGCGATGCGGTGGGCAAGGAGTGCCAGATACTGGTTGAGCAGCCAGGGAGAGATATTAGATCCCTGGGGGACACCACAGGTGGAGAAAAAGATGTCGGAGAGGAAGGACCCCAGTTGGACCTGGGAGGGTCGATTTGAAAGGAAAGAGGTCAGCCACGCCAGAGCCTGACCAGTGATACCCAGGTTTTCCCGGAGACGGTTGAGCAGGATGGCATGGTTGACAGTGTCAAAGGCAGAGGAGAGATCGAGCAGAATGAGAACACACGGAGTGTTGGAATCGAGGTTCAAGAGCAGGTCTTCACGGATGTTCAGGAGAGCAGTTTCCGTGCTTCTGGCAGCTCTGAAGCCAGATTGATGGTCATGAAGACTACCAACAGATTCAGCATGGAGGTTAAGCTGGGAGATGGCCAGTTTCTCCAGGAGCTTGCCCAGGAAGGGAGTGATGGAGATAGGGCGATAGTTAGCCGGGCAGGAGGGGTCGGAAGAGGGTTTCTTGAGAAGAGGGTGCACAAAGGAGTGCTTGAGGGGGGAAGGGAAGACTCCAGAGGCGAAGGAGTGGTTGCAAAAGTCAGCCAGGGCAGGAGCCAGGGAGTCGATGTGTTCCTTGATAGTTTTGGAGGAACAGGGGTGAACCTGTTTAGACGAGACTTTCATTGATCGGACTTGTCTGGAAACCTCGTCAGCAGAGAAAGGTGGAAAGGCAGAGAAAGAGGGAGGAGGGGTGACCGCAGAAGGGCCAGAGGAAGAGCCGGGTAGGGAGGGAGGGAGGTGAAAGGAGGAGAGCGAGGACAGGATGTCCTGAGTTTTAGAGATGAAGTGAGAGGCCAGTGCAGTGCAGAGGGCCTGGGAGGGGACAGGAGAGGTAGAGACTGCAACAGGGTTGGCCAGCTCCTTGCAGATTTTAAAGAGTTCGGTGGAGTTGTTTGATGCCGCAGAGATGCGGGCTTGGATAAGGGCTCTCTTCTTGGTGAGAACGGAGAGCCGGTACTGCCTTTGGAGCAGGCGGCAGGCCAGTTTGTCAGAGGATGAACATGAAGCACGCCATTTCCTCTCTGCAACCCTGCACTTGCGTTTTAGGGTGACGAGATCCGAGTCATACCAGGAGTTACATTTGGCTTTGGGCTTCAGGCGGATTCTCATGACGGGGGCAAGGATATCAAGAGTAACAGATATAGCAGAGTGGAGCATGGAGAGGGCTGTGTCAGGGTGGGAGTCAGCCGAAGGGGCAGGGGGGGGGCGAGAAGGTAGCAGCGAAAGCCTCAACTGACACACGCTTCATGGGTCGGATGACCGAGAAGGTGGGTGGCAGTGAAGAGGGTGGCTTTGCCTGTGAGGTAGGGAGGGTGAGGTGGGAGGATAGGAGAAAGTGATCACTCCAGGAGAGAGGAGTGGAGAGAGGGACGGAGAGGGGAAGGTCAGAAGAGATCAGAGCATCAAGAGTGTGCCCAGCAGAGTGAGTAGGCCCAGACGGGAGAATAGAGAGTGAGAGAGAGTCGCAGAGGTCACGAAAGAGACCAGTGGGGGGACTGGAGGCATCAAGGTGGATGTTGAAGTCGCCAAGAAAGAGGAGTTGAGTGGTTGAGGACAGGAGTGTGGAGGAGAGGTCAGCCCACTCAGAGAGGAAGGAGGAAATTTGACCAGGTGGCCGATAGATAGTAGCCACAGTAAGGGAATGGCTAGGAGAGAGAGAGAGTTGGCAGACAAGACATTCAAAAGAGGAGTAGGTCTGCGTAGGAGTTACAGTGGCAGGAATCCACTCAGGGAAGATAAGGGCAACACCACCCCCTGCACAGTTAGGCCTGGGCATGGAGAGGATCTTGTAACCGTCAGGTAGGAGTGTGTCAAAGCTGGTGGCAGAGCTGGCTGTGAACCATGTCTCAGTGAGACAAAGGACGTCGAGGTCCAGTTCCTCAAGAAGGTGACAGATATCGGAGGAGTGCTTGATGGCAGAGCGAGTGTTTAGAGTGGCAATGTGGAGAAGGCTGCCATCCTTGAAGAACTTCCGGGGAGGGGTACAGATCAGAGGTACGCCCTGCGGAGGTATTGAAGAAGGAGGTGAAGAAGGAGCACGAGAGGGGGCAGGGAGGGAGGGTAGAGGCAAGGTAGCCAAGGATAGAGGAGGGGGGACAGCAGGAGAGGAGAGGAAGTCGATGAGGTGTGGGAAGCGTCTATCGAAGAGGTGAAGGTTGGCCTGAGGGCCTTGGATCAAGACGGTCCCATTAGCGTAGACATTAATGATGGCCTTAGAGGAGCGGAAGGGGGCCAAGAGGACATCCCAACGGGTGCCACCATTAATGGGAGAGGAGGAGAAAGGAGAGAGCACAGAGACCATATGAAGGGTCCATAGGTCAGGCGAAGGCACGAAAAAGAGGATGTCAGTGAGAGTTTCCTTAGAGCAGGCGTTAGTGTAGGTGTCAGCGATAGAGAGGCCTGGGTTGGAGACCAGGATGTCCTTTTTAAACTTTTTCCTACCAGATTTAGTGAGGAGAGCAGGATAGTCAATGGAGAAGCAGTTAGAGAAGATAGGCGAGACGGAGAGCACCATGGAGTAGGAGGGAGGGAGGGGGGGGGAGACAGACGAAATGAGAGCACGCAGACAGGAAGTGAGCGGCAAGCACACTTTCAATACGCAATGATGGTTACAATCTTACTTCACTTGGTCTCTCTCAACATGAGTGTTACTCCAAAATTGCTTTGATTCATTAGTTCAGTATTAAAAATACATTTCCTGTTAGTGGTCTATTAAGGAGTGCCCCGGGTTACCTAACAAAAGCAAACTCACTTGTCTTTCCCTGGGCTTCCGTTTGACCCGCTGCTGACTTCTCTTCTTCTCTCATTGGGATTTGAGCATATGCACGCCAGCCACCAGAGTAAGGCACAGAAACTCTCTCCTACTACGGGACAGCCAGTATCAGCACCGCATCCCGCTGCACGATCTATGCACCTCCAATTCCCAACTCCTATGACTCTCTCAGCACTGCAACCCACTGGAAAGAAAGCAGTGGCTCTGGAGTCTTCTCCCTTCTGCTCCCACTGCCTCTGGGTTCTAATGCCCTGCATCTGAAAGGGCTTTAAATATTCAAATGTTCCGCTCAGGTGTGGGTCATTAGAACGAGCCCCTCTTCCTCATCCCAGTACCTAGAATATTATTGGACTTGAAGTCCCTAATGTTCTTGTTCTTTTCATCAAAGGCTTCAATTTTACAATAGGCCATTAAGACCATGGGATCACAAGGGAAGTTGGTTAGAGGGTTCTCCCAATTATTCCGAATTGTCATCCTCCCGCAGAACACATCCCCAGGGTCAGGATCAGGAAGCATATTGTTATGTCTTACCTATCCTGGTTCATTAGCTGTTTCCTAAGTAATTGTGAGCCTGTGCCTGGAATGCTTGCATTATAGTGTTCCAGGCACAGGCTCACATATACTTAGGAAACAGCTAATGAGCCAGGATAGGTAAGATATAACACATATGCCTTTTCCTGGCCACATGAGTAGGGTCCCAGGTCAGGATCTTTGGGATGATCACCTCTGATTCATCACCTCTGGCTTGGGAAGAATTTCAGTAGAATTGGCCTGGGATCAAGGGTTTTGCCGCTCCTTCATATCTCATAATTCTGAGACTGATTTGGCATGTGAGAATAACAAAGCTTTTCAACCATTAATGTATATAGATCGGCCATTTTGTCAGACCCTGATTTTGTAGATAGGGTGGACATGGACATTGGTACTCGTCCCGTAGTGTCTTGTTTACTCAAAAGTGACAAGTACGTGAAGATGGCTTGCATCCCGTCCTCCTCGCCAAATTGTTATATTTGAGGTTGCATCATTTAGTACGTCCACCTAATATCCACTCACGATCCTACACCAGGATTGTAATTGTAATTCGTTATTTTGAAGAAGCTTAATACCCAGAGGTTTCTAGCGCGGACTCAGGGATCGAACCTGTGTTGCTCTGCATCATCTTGCTTCCAAATTGAGCGCATTGCCCCTGAGCTATCCTCCTGAGACTTGATCCTCCAGGATCAATTGACAACCATGGAAGTCACACTGCTAACATGCCCAGGGTTCCATTCATCATCCCGTTTGTGACATCATTCTCACATTGCCTAGCAGCTCTCTGTGATGTTAATTTGACCTCCGACCTATCCCTAGCACGGCAGCCAAATAATGTCAATATAGCTCACTGCGTTGCGGGCCTGCTGTGGAGGACCTGTTGTCATAGGTTCAAAGCTTGTTAGTGCCAACATGAATTTCATCTTTCCAAAGTTGAATAAACAATGACCACTATGTGAAGTAATAATAAAAACTATTAATGACATTCAGAAACCATGAACAGTTATTAAGAACTAATTCTGGCACTAAAACCGGCAAAAGGCTTACTCTTCCCAAACCATCGTTAGTCATATCTAATACCCCATCCTCAAGGGAAAACGAGGAAAGGCAGATCCCATTGTCCTGGGCCATGAATTACTGCCAAGGGCATATCTCAACCTTGGGTGTAATTAAGATGAGAATTCGCAAAGAGCAAAGTGAGTCTGAACTATATCTTACATTGTTTAGCGGTGCAATAGCGGATGTCATCCAAAGTAACTTCTGCGCAAGAGGTTTTAGTGGCAAAGATTGCAACAATGTTGGCAAACTGCTGCATAACTTTGCCTTCCATCATCACTCCTTAATTTACAGCAAATCCTCGAAACATGCAGAAACTGAGGTCCTGTGTTGTCCCATTTTCCATGTGGGATCATACTTCCCTTTATTTATTTATTTATTTATTTATTTATTGGTTATTTAGAATGTGCACTATATAGCATAAAATTGTGTTTCAAGGCGCATCAAGACAAGGTGGGGGGAGGGGAAGTGGACAAAGTATAAAACAAAAACATAAACGTTCTTAAAAGGTCTTGAAACATTTGGAACGTGCAAGTGCAGGAATGAGAGCAGGTGCCTGGGGGAGGAAAGGAAGTGGAGGAAGGGGAGGAAGGGTTGGAAAACAACAAAGAAAACGTTCTTACTAGGCCTTGAGGTGATTTGGGTTGTGCACGAGCTGAGACAAGAAAAAGAGGGAGAAGGGGAGGAAGGGAAGTGAGAGGGGGTGGAAGGAAGGAGAGGTGCAGGTACAAAGAGCTAAAAAGCATTTGGGAAACATAAAAACAGACATGCACTCGTGACTAAGCGGGTAAGAAGGGCTGCAGCCTGGAAAAGCTGTGCCTCATGGTTTGAGGGGCTACATCAGTCGAGCAGACAAGCAGTTCTGACTAAGCAGGAATTAATGACTGCAGACTGGAAAAACCATGCCTCATGGTATGAGGGACTACACCAGGTGCACCGAAATTGAATGGGAGCACATTCAGGTAGAGCAGTGGTCAGAAGACCGACACACATGTGGCACAGTACAAGGTTGGAGGAAATAGTGGGTAAACAATTTGGGAAAGCCGCACCCAGGGCGGGGCTACATCAAGTATCACCACAAGGTAAGCAATGACAACACAGTACAGGCTGTGAAAAGTAGAACAGTCATTGCAGGTAGATCAAATACACAATGTCTATCAGTGGTTGTAGGAAGCTTGAATGCAAAACACAGCAAAGGTTTCAGAGTCAATCAATGGTTGCAAGTAAGTGCAGTGCAGAACACAAATCAATGGTGGCAGGTAGGACACATACACACACAGCAAGGTTTCAAAGTCCATTGGTGGTTGTAGGCAAGTGAAAAGCACAACAAAGAAAGGATGTGGAAGTCACTAGGGAGTAGCAGGTAGGAAAGCAGAACAGCAAGGGCTGGGGAGTGACCATCCAAGTCCACAGGGGGGCAAGAACGAGCGCCTAGAGAATGCAGGAGGTCCAACAAGTGGATACAGCTCAGCTCAATGGAGGAATGGGCGAAAACAAGGGCTCCAGAAATACAGTTGGCAGGGCAAGGGAAGAGCTGGCGGCAGGGGTGAGGTGGGGGGGAGTCCCAGCATGGGAAGGCCTAAAGAACACAACAGCTGAGAAAGCTCAAATAGGAGGGAGAGGCTAGAACAGGCGAGCGGGCAGGCAGAATGGGTGAGCCAGTGCAGCACCTAAGTTGAAGATAGTAGCCCTACGTTGATAGTAACAGCACAGGAGCAGGCAACGAGATGAGGAGTAGGCACTAGGCGCAGTCTGCCATAGGGCGGAAGGCGGGCGGATGAACAGAGAGTTGCGGGAGGTGAGGAGATCAGGAAGGAAGGCACATGGTGGCAGTCAGGCCAGCAAGGCGGCAGGCTGAAGGTCGCATCAGGTGGAGGGATAGATGCAAGGACACAAACCAGAGCATAACCATCTCAGACATATAAGTGGAAACTAGAATGTGGCACAGAGCGTGGCGAGTGCAATATTATGATGCAGCGGCAGGCTAGTGGCAGAATCATCAACTAACTAGGAGAGAAGGCATGAGGACAGGATGATGGGGGCAGAGATGGGGGAATGCGATAAGAAGAAGATAGGGAGGCCGTAGTAAGGATAGCTGGCGAAGCACGCAAACCAAAGATATGCAGTAGGTTGAAGGATGGCAGGGTCTCTCCATGCCCAGACAGGCCAAAACAGGGAAGAATCCTTTAACTGGGGTCCTGCTCATGGGAGCCGGCTTCGCCTGCTGGCTCCATGCAATGCAGGCATCTGCAAATCTGGAGAAGTGAGGCGGGAACACAGGCCAAAACAAGCCCAATTCTTTGTGCTGAACGAATCTGCCATTTTGATGGAGCAATCTGCTCCGGTGTAGGCAGAATGGCCACTGAAGGCCCACGATTCAGGGCAGCTCCACCACCATGACTATGGATGTTATGGAGCTGTGTGGTATAGAATAACTACTGGTATTGACTGTATTCTGAACATTCTGTCTTCAAAAGCATACAGGGAAGCAGCAATGGCATTTCCAGGCAAAAAGCCTTTCAACAAGTCGCTTTCCTTGTTAAACTGTACCTTTTTTGCTGCAGCATACTATTAAACACACCAAAGAAAAAGCTATATTATGGTAACATGACTTTACTTATTCAAAGAAAAAGCACGTACTTTTACATGACTCCTAATGAATGTTCATATTAAAACCTCTCCACTTTTACCAAGTTTGCAATTAAATTGTTTCAATTATGAAGACAATCATGCTATTTAAATATTACAAATAAAAACACATTGAATTCACTTAGTTTGTCCATTTACTTACTCACTATTAATGCACCGTGTTTTACTTCACCACCAAAACTTCAAAACATGTATTGCTACCACCACTGTGTGGTAATAGCCCTTGGGAGGAGTCATTATCGCTTGAGATAATGACCCTTAGCCAACTTATGGCGCTCGGCTACGCCTCGACCCATAACGTCGTGGTGGGTCATTATCCTGTGATAATTACTCCTTCCTCTGCCTATATGGCTTTATTAGGAGCATGCAAACTATTCCATAGTTTTACTGAGGTTATGGCTTTTAAAGTGTGATCTGATTATGCAACGTACTGATCTCAGAAGGCTTCTTTTCCTGACAGTGATTGACTTGCTGGTCAAAGAAATATGCAGAAGCCGGGATCGCGCCCAGATACAGTACAATCATGAGCGTGTTTGCATTTTAACACATACACTAACCTCTCAAATGACCCTTATTTCGAGGTAACTTCCCCAGCCTTGGAATCATATTCGACAATGCGTACAATCAAATGTTTCCAATAAGGTTCACTTGACTTAGTCGCCTAGAAAGCCTTCACTACTCACTCCAAAAATGGTTCACCTCCACTCACATCAATGGCATCATCCACCCAGTAAACCACTCTCTGAGCAAAACTTTATAGCTCTCCCCAAAGAATCGGTCAACGTCGCTGACTCCAATGGCTTCACCCTGCTGGGAAATCTAATCAACCTCCCTAAAATGTAGACCTCTGCTGACTTCAGCGGCATCACCCTCTTTGCATCCCTTAATCACAGGGACATCATTTCACCAAAATGCCAGGGGTAGTGGAAGTGACATCACATGACCCTTGACCTTTGATGACATCACAGGAAGTGATGCAATTCTAGCCAACCCCAAAGTGACATCATAGGAAGCAATAAAACACAACCTTTCACCCCTTGACACAACAGGAAGTGGCATGACACAGCATTGTTCCTAAGTAAACTAAGAAAAATAGGTTCCATGTGTTAATATCCCTGCAAAAATATCGCCATACAAAGATTTTGCCATATTTTTGGGAGACATCACTGCAACCCCCATATTATTTAAAGGTGGGGGACACCACTGCAACCCCCGGTCTCATTTACCCCATAAATTATCCCCACTAATAATATCCCCTATGGCCTTACCCCATGACCATATGTATGACGATATTATTGGTGGGGATAATATTACCCGATACCGAAAAATATGGTTACGATATCACTGAAGAATGGATCTCCATATCCATCGTTAACATCAGTGTGTACAAGCCCATATTACCAAATTATTGTGAATGCAAGCCGACGTCCGAGGCCAACTGTTCCATGCACTCCAACCGACGTCATGCACTCCAACCAATTCCATGCACTCCAACCGATTCCATGCACTACAGCCGTTCCATGCACTCCAGCCGTTCCATGCACTCCGGCGGTTCCATGCACCCCAACAATTCTCGCATAATGTCCATTTCATGCTGTCTATTTGTTCCATGCCTTCCTTCCGTCGCATGTACTCCCTCAGTTCTATGCACTCAATCTGTTCAATCGCTTCCATGCATTCCTTCTACTCTATGCACTTCATTTGATCCATGCATACCATACGTTCACCCTACTTCCTCTGTTCCACCTGCTTCATCCGTTCCAGCCGCTTCATCCGTTCCACCCGCTTCATCTGTTCCACTCGCTTCATCCGTTCCATCCGCTTCATCCGTTCCACCCGCTTCATCTGTTCCGTCCACTTTACCTACTTCATCAGTTCCACTTGCTTCACCCGTTCCACCCGCTTCGTCCGCTCCACCCGTTCCACCCGCTTCATCCGTTCCACCTGCTTCATCCGTTCCACTCGCTTCATCCGTTCCACTCGTTCCACCTGCTCCATCCGTTCCACCTGCTCCATCCGTTCCACCTGCTTCATCTGTTCCACCCGCATCAACCGCTCCATCCGTTCCACACTCGTCGTCCGTTACATCCGCTCCACACACTTCATCCGTTCTATGCACTCCACACTCTTCATGGATTATTTCTTTGAAGTTCACCGCCTTTTAGAGTTGCTTTCTTTCTGATTTCTAGCTAGTAACCTGTCGTGGGTTGTGGTTTCCAACTTCACCCTTTTGGATATTTGGCTCATTTTCTGAATTATAATACCTTATCATGGCATGTGGCATTCAAGTTCACCCCTTTTTTTCGGAATTCTTCTTGCTTTCTCACTTCTCCTAACCCCTTGTGGGTTGTGGGTTTCAAGTTCTGGGTATTTTGTTTGCTTTCTGGTTCCTAATAACCCCTCGCTGGCTGTAATTCTTTCTCAAGTTCAGCCCTCTTGGGTATTGTGTTTGCTTTCTGGTTTCTAATAACCCCTTGCGGGATGTGGTTCTCAAGTTCACCCCTTTTGAGTATTTTGTTTGCTTTCTGGTTCCTAATAACCCCTGGCTGGCTGTAGTTCTTTCTCAAGTTCACCCCTTTTGGTTATTTTGTTTGCTTTCTGGTTCCTAATAACCCCTCACGGGCTGTGGTTCTCAAGTTCACCCCTTTTGGGAATTGTGTTTGCTTTCTGCTTTCTAATAACCCCTCGTGCGCTGTGGTTCTCAAGTTCACCCCTTTTGGGCATTGTGTTTGCTTTCTCCTTTCTAATAACCCCTCGTGGGCTGTGGTTCTCAAGTTCACCCCTTTTGGGCATTGTGTTTGCTTTCTCTTTTCTAATAACCCCTCGTGGGCTGTGGTTCTCAAGTTCACCCCTTTTGGGCATTGTGTTTGCTTTGTGATCACCCTTCTTATGGGCACTGAATCTGTCATGATCTCACTCCTTTACGATCTTGAGATGCTTCAGGACTGCGGGGAAGTCAGGGAGTTAATTCTTCCTGACCTCTCTGTGGCCTTTGACACCATTGATCATGACATTCTACTGTGTTGCCTCGGTTATCTTAATTTCTCACAGATTGCATACAAACAGTATCTCTTCACTCTTGTCGCTCTGTCCCCACTACTCTTTCATCTGGTGTTCCTCAGGGCTCTTCTCTGTCTCCGCTCCTTTTCAATTTGTACCTTCGTCCTCTGGCAGATCTTATTTTCTAACATGGGGTTCACTTTAACAACTTTTACAACTATGCTGACTATACACAGTTAGTTTTTTGTTTTGACTCACCAACAACTGAGCCACCATATAAACTGAGAAGCTGTTTATCTGCAATTGGGAACTGGATGGCAACAAACTGGTTGAAACTGAATGGGGAGAAAACGGAGGTCCTGGTGATTGGCCCTCTTAATGCTAACACATTCTGGAGTACAGAGTACTGGATTTTTGGGCCCCTTTCCTAGCAACTCAGTAAAAAGCCTGGGTGTGAACCTTCTGCCGTCTGGCTCCAGAGAAGTTCATATTGACTCAGTATGTAAAATTGGCTTCACAAAATTAAAGGTTCTTAGGAGGATTATTCCTTTTCTTCCGACTGAATGTCGGACGAAGATGGTTACTTCATCCATCATGGGATCATTAGATTATTGCAATGGAATATACCTCAGTCAACCGGCCTACCAGATTTAACGTTTACACATTCTTCAAAACTCGGTAGCCCGACTTGCTTTGGGTGTACCCAGACATACTCCTTCCAAGTGGATGCTGCACAAGCTTCATTGGTTGCCAGTGGTTCTCTGTATCACACGTTGAGTAATTCACAATACAGGTACAGACTACTTTCAATCCAAACTGCCCCGCTATCATCCCACTAGATGTCTACGCTCAGCCTCACAAAACTTGTTAAGAATCCTGTGTTATCATAGAGCACATAGTGGAGGACACTCTTTTTCAGCTCTTGCTTTTCTTCCTTGGCCTAAAAAGGGTATCCCTACGACGGTGGCTGGCTACTCCTCTAGGTGTCTTCTAGTTGTCCCTGACGTAGCCCCGCTTATTACTCCACGGGGATATGGGTTTGAGCTTTCTTCCAGCCAGTTCCACTTGTTCTTCTTGCACACATGGTCTCTCCTGACCCTTCTCTGTGCCGGGCACCAGGATGTTCTCCTTCCACCGTATGTCTGTCCCTCTGCTCTCACACTCCACCTTCCTACCTCCATCCTTGGATGGCCACACTCTCCTTATTCCTCTGTCTCCAACCACCACTTAACTACCAATACCTCGGCTGCTATCGCCTTCCTCCTCACTACTACTCCACCTTCTACTCCTACTCTACTGCTACAACTGGGTCCACACTACTCCCACTATCTCGCCACTGTTCCTACTACTCCTACTAACACTAGTACTCTCACTAACTCGCTCTCTCCCGCTACTGTTACTTCCAATACTGTTGCTACCACTCACTACCGTGCACTACTACCAATGACCACTTCCTGCTACTACCACCACACCCAACAACTACTACCTTCTACTCTATTTCTATTTCTCAAACTGCCTACTCTCACACATAACCACTCCATTGACCCCCTCTCAACAATAGCTTACACACGCCTTTCACTTTTGCCTCCTATGTTCTCTCAGACGTCCTCCACCTCCTGTCTTTACCCAACTAACCCACACTGCACAACTCACATGCACCTCCTTAAATAACCCCACCCCTTCCCAGGATTGGATGCTCAATCTGTCCAATCACTAACCTGGCTCAAGGGGGTACGGCAGGGTAGGTGCTTATGTAGGCTTCAAAAGGGCTTGTAAGCTCTGCTCCCTTATCTGGCAACATCTCTTGCAAAGAATGTAAAAGACTTTCTGAGGGACTGGTGTCCCCTTTTTATAAGGCCTTCTGGTGGGCCTTGGTATGTTAATTTCCATGGTCGGCTGTTGGGAGTTTCATTAATAAGGCCTTTATTTTTGGACGCCATGTAGACTCATAGGGCCTAATTCATGGAACGTTTTCCAATTGTGTTTTGCCATTATACTCACCATCTTATCACTTACCGTCACCACTTAGCAAGCCCCGCCCGCCTGGTGCCTTCCTGCCTGTCGCTCTTTTTCACCACTTAGCAAGCCCCGCCCACCTGGTGCCTTCCTCCTGGCCTCTCTTTTTCACCACTTAGCAAGCCCCGCCCACCTGGTGCCTTCCTGCTTGCTGCTCTTTTTCCCTACTTAAGGAGCCCTCCAGCCTCTTTTCCTTTGCGGATCAGGAGCAGGTGCAAGTGGATGTAGGTCACCTGGCCTAAGCCCCGCCCACCTTGTGCCTTCCTGCCTGCCGTTCTTTTTCACCACTTAGCAAGGCCCGCCCACCTGGTGCCTTCCTGCTTGTCGCTTTTGTTCACCACTTAGCAAGCCCGCCCACCTGGTGCCTTCCTGCTTGCTGCTCTTTTTCACCACTTAGCAAGCCCTGCCCACCTGGTGCCTTCCTGCTTGTCGCTCTTTTTCACCACTTAGCAAGCCCCGCCCACCTGGTGCCTTCCTGCTTGCTGCTCTTTTTCAGCACTTAGCAAGCCCCGCCCACCTGGTGCCTTCCTGCTTGCTGCTCTTTTTCACCACTTAGCAAGCCCCGCCCACCTGGTGCCTTCCTGCTTGCTGCTCTTTTTCAGCACTTAGCAAGCCCCGCCCACCTGGTGCCTTCCTGCTTGCCGCTCTTTTTCCCTACTTAGGGAGCCCTCCAGCCTCTTTTCCTTTGCAGCTGGGGAGCAGGTGCAAGTGGATGTAGGTCACCTGGCCTAAGCCACGCCCACCTGGTGCCTTCCGGCCTGACTCACTTTTTCACCACTTAGAAAGCCCCGCCCACCTGGTGCCTTCCGGCCTGACTCACTTTTTCACCACTTAGCAAGCCCCGCACACTTGGTGACTGCCTGCTTGTCGCTCTTTTTCACCACTCAGCAAGCACCACCCACCTGGTGCCTTCCTACTTGCTGCTCTTTTTCACCACTTAGCAAGCCCCACCCACCTGGTACCTTCCAGCTTGCCACTCTTTTTCACTACTTAAGGAGCCCTCCAGACTCTTTTCCTTTGCAGATGGGGAGCAGGTGCAAGTGGATGTAGGTGACCAGGCCTAAGCACAACCCACCTTCTTTGCCCTGCCTCTTCCTTCATGCTCTTAACTATTAGATCAAGGGCGTCTGTCTCCCCGGCGTGCTAAGCGAAGGGCAGATGAAGAAATAGGGCAATTTCTGTTTGGACCTGTTAGGACCAGGAGGATCCAGGTTCCGATCCCCTGCTTAGAGAGCAGGTAAGCATGTACCAACATGTGTTACTCCCTCTGTCCCCACAGGCCATCTCCACCACCGCTGGTCCCCCCGTGATGTTCTCTTGTGCCCCCACTATTCTCGCACACAGGTGTTGCCTGTTTTGCTTGATTCTTCTACCCTGCTCTCCCCTCACCCCTCTCAAGCCTACTTCTGCAGGAGTCTGTCCTGATAAATTCTGGGTTCACCATCACCGTCTTGTGGACAATGCTGGATTTGACTTTTATGGACTTCATTCATTCACAGTACGTCACCCTTTCTCAACTCTCACGCTGGACTTCCTTTGCATCTTGTACTCATGGTGGCCCTGAATCATGCTGTTCCCGTCTTCATCTTGTATCCTGGCTTGCAACATTATGTGTTGCTGCTGACTTCTGCAATTGTATTCACTCTCCCCTCTTGCTTCTCCACTCTTTTGACTGCTAACTCTCTGTTCTCTCCTCCTTTCCCTTCTCCCTTTTCCTATCTCCTCCCCTTACTTTTGTCTATGCACTTACTCTATCAGAATTGTCCCAGGACCTAGTATAATAGCAACCTCGTCTGTCTCCTCCCCCCTCCCCTTACTGGTTTTTTCCTCCCCAACCCCCCTCCAGCACTATCTGAAATGTCGACAGGCCCAGTATGATAGTCACTTGTTTTGTTCCTCCCCTCCCTTTCTGTACCCCTCTCCCTCGCCTTTTGTTTTCTCCGGCTCTACCAGAAATGTCGTCATGTCTAGTACAGTAGTCGCCTGTCTGTTTCCATTTCCTTCCCACTCTCCCCCTCCCTTCCTTATCTATGTCTTAGCTCTTGCACTATCTGAAATGTCGTCAGGCCGAATACGATAGTTAATTTCACATCCTTACTGTTCATGGCCTGTAAGAATGTCATTGTATTTTCCCTCTTTCCCTCCCTTTCCTTGAAGCGCTTTGAAACACATTGTGTATAGGCGCTATATAAAAAAAACTATCATATTATATCATCATAAAGCACTTCTGTGAATTAGGCCCAGGTTGCTTGGGGTGAGTTCCCTCTCTCCCCTGACAGGGCCTGTACGCAGGCCTTGTCACACCTTGCAACGAGAGACATAATTCCATTGGTTTTGCAATTCTGGTTTCAGGGAGTGATCAGCAGCTACAACAAGCAAAGTTAAAGTTACCTTTTCTTTAACATTATTATCAGTCTCCATGTATGGGGCATTGGTGGTAAGCGAGATGTTACAGAGTTGCTCACTTGGGAGTCCTTATCCCCTAAAGGGGAGGGGCACACCCAGTGAGATCTTTCTTGCCTGATCATCTAGAGAGTATGTTGCGTACTGGGCTCACCTCCCTAGTCTCAAAGGGTGTGGCTTCCCCTTGTGGAGAGAGTACAAATACCTTGGATTTATCATACAGCATTTACTAGATACTCGTTTTTTATACCTGGGTCCCCAGAATAAACAAAGACATTTCCGTGTGTGTCAGGAGTTATCCATTGTAATTATTAATCTATCTATCTATATATATATAAAAGTCAACATTTGCTTGTGGAGAGATATGTGGCAAATCGTTGTTCCTTATACAATTCCACACCGTTTCACCAATCTGCACCAAATTGTGCATTGTTGCCTGTTAGGACACTCCGGACATTACTGGTTACATGACATTTGGACAACCTACCCCTTTCTTTGGATTTAAGCAAAAGTCAACATTTGTTTGTGGCTTTGTGGAAAAGCATTCTTACTTATACAATTCCAACCCATTTCACCAATTTGCACCAAATTGTGCATAGTTACCTGTGAGCTCCCTCCGTACATTACTGGGTACATGACACTTTGACACCCCACCCCGTTCCCCAGTTTTCACCACAAGTCAAAATGTGTTTTCGGCTTGGTGAGGCGTTGTTCCACATACAACTCCACACTGTTTCACCAGTGTGCACCAAATTGTGCATAGTTATATTTCATGGCCCACCGGACATTACGAGGTATATGACATTTGGACATCCCACCCCGTTCCCCGGATTTCAGCAATTCCACTCACCGGACAGTTCCCTGAAATCAGCAAAACATCAATGTGGTTGTAGAAGGACCGATCCCGACACGAGGAACAAAACTCCAGGTCCAGTCCCTAGGATGCATGGTTTCCAAGATATTTGCACCACAATAAACTGCAACAAACTGCACAACGCCATGGTGAGGCGACCGGTGGCGAGAGAGCACAGAAGGTTCCAGTATGCAGTAACACACCAACTCCTGCCTCTCCCCAAACGTCTGCTACTGGGTATGTCAGCCAGCCACACACGCCCATTCTCAGTGCAGTTTACTTCAGGGTGCAATGCACATCAAGCAATACGCGAATCAGAACAGAGACCTACAGAATAAGTTTTATCATGTCTGTCTACAGAACCCATTCAGAGAACGGGTACTTCCACTAGTACAAAAAAAGTAAACAAAGAGCAATACAACATAACATTTCTTTGGTGATCTGTGTTTCATACAGACTCTATGGCATTTTGCGCCTGTTTTTACCAAAATGTTTCTAGCTTGAAGGGAATTTTCAATACTTGCTCAATACCATGAAAACTGCGGTATTACATCACCTTGCTAGAAGGTTATCATACCCCCGAGTAAGAGGGAAAATTTAGCAGAATGTTTAAAAAGGAGCTAATATTTACAATAGAACCGGTGATTATGCTATATAAAAAACAAAAAATTCATGCATAGGCGCACTGAGGTTTGATTTCGCTCATGCACATTAGTCTGTAATTGAGAAAATCCATGCAGCGCCATGACTGTGTATTAATTTGGTATCAGGTAAATGTCCCCATATATAGTGTCCCCATACATAATGCCACCAGGAAAAGCCATTGGCGACATTACATATGGTGCCATTATGTATGGCGACGGGTTGTGGGGATGTCCCCTGCTCCCATTGTAAATAAAACAGTGATTTTTTTGTCAGGAGACATTTTTGCGGCGACATTATTGCATGGAACCATTTATTTGTACATTTCCTGCTGTACTAAGAGTGACACAATCTGCACTATGTTTGTAAATCATAGGTGGACATTGGGAAATCTCTTCAACGCTTTGCAATGGCGGTTTCCAACTTTTAGTTTAAGCTCGACGTTGCTGATATTCCCAACACATCAATGGCCTGCCAGAGACAGGGGCAATGAGCACGTGACTGTTGAGCAGCTTTCGGAGAAGACAGATTTAAGGGGGTCGTCGGGGGAGGGAGGGGTTCTATGCCCCTCACCCCCCTACACTCCCATAAAGATAGAGATGGACCTGTGCTAGTCAGCTCAGTGGAACTGTGTATTGAACAGTTAAAAAAAGAATGAGTTATACCGATCTACTACCAGTAGGTGGCAATCTTTCATAAAAGTTGAAAAATATATACGCTGTAATCTAAATTTGGAAAATGCTCACAGAGAAAACGTTCTTCTTAAACTGATTGAACCTGGAAATGGATGTTTCGCAGAGCAGCATTGCAAAGCAAAGCCCAAAGCATCCTCCCTTTTCTTTCATGCAGCACGTTTTAAACATGCAATTTGCATGAGCAGGCCTGGTGATCTTTGTCGAAGCACAGCATTGCGGCACGAGTAGAGCACACATTTACAAATGCATTTAATATTGCGGTTTATTGTTTAACAACTGAACATACACATATTGACTCTGATGCGGTGCGGTCACTGTAGGGCAAAGGCAAGTCGAGAACCAAAAGCCACAGCTGGAAGGTTGCAGTGTTTAGGATAAAAGAGAAACGTCTCCGAGAATTACACGACAAATATCTCACATCGTGGCAACTACACAACCTCGAAAAAAGCACGATGATTTGAAGGACACATGCCCGACTTTTTTTTTTAAAGGTGTTCCAGTTCATACAGCTGTCACCGTTTGTGTTTTGGATCCGTTGGAGATTAACGGCCCTTCAGCCCTGCGCCTCAAATGTAACCAGGGCGCCCTGGACACTGTGGGTTGCAGCACCCCGTAGAGTGCAAACTCCACAAGCTCTAAGGCCTTCTGTGACGTACAGGCCCTGTGCCAAGAGCCTGTTGGCCACAGTGCGGCACTGGAGCTCCTAAATTGCTGAAGGTCACAGTGGTTTCAGTGTCGCAGGACCGCGTCACTTGGGAGCAAAGCAGTGGGAGGGAGAAAAACGAGGAACATTTGTGTAGGAGGGGTGGGGGCTCCTTCCTGCTTACTCGGGAAAGTGCTTTACAGAGGAAATGTTGGCATATATTGTGTGTACAGGCCTCAGGAAAGTGCTTTACAGAGGAAATGTTGGCATATATTCTGTGTAAAGGCCTCAGGAAAGTGCTTTACAGTTGGGATGCTGGCATACATTGTGTGTAGAGGCATCAGGAAGTGCTTTAAAATGGGGATGCTGGTATATATTGTGTGCCCGTGTATTTAAAAATGGGGAAAGCGTTGCCCTAATGCTAATACCGTGGAAACTGTGCACTTACAATGGTGCACAGTTTCAGTAATCTGGCCCCTCATCTCTGATTCAGGGGTGCACTTTTCACGAAAAAAAATAAGAATCGAGTGCACTCTTGGGATCTTTTTAACATCTTTTCCTGTTTTGTGATTTAACCTTAGAAGCGTAGTGTTTTTTCTTTTGATGAGAAACTCAAAGGGACAGGAGTCTACTTTTTCTCTGTCGCCAGGGGTAATCCACAGAGAGCACAAACATGTCTGCGATTGTTAGACATATTTAGGATGTGCGTGTCTTTGGCCTGCTGCCTACACATACTTAGAGTGCCAATGCTTTTAAGAGTTTGAGCTTTTTCACAGCTGTCTCTTCAAATCCTAGACACTGAAAAACAATGTCATTTCTCGGTAAAAACGAGCTTTTAGTTTATTAGGTTTCTTGACACTTTTCATTACACGGGGTTTCACATCACATTAATGAAATTGCCAAAAACCTGGCACACTTTGACCAAAAAAGGTGGCCCACACTAACATATTGGGTCTGCACTTCCGGCATTGCTCTATTGCCCTATAGGCCAGTCCGAGCTTGGAGAGGTCAGAAGAGACATACAGCTAAGCCAGAAGGGTGCACTCCAATTATGAGGAAGAGTGGGGAATGAAGGAGTTGTTAGTTGGGGAACCTTCACAGCTGGGTGCTAAAATGCTACATTCTGGTTCCTGTATCAATTGAGAAGGAGAGGTGGAAAGAGGTGTGGGTAGGAAAGGGGAGATGGGTCAGGGAACGTTTGCAGCTAACCCTAAAATGCTACATTCTGGATCCCGACTAAAGATAGGAAGATATATGTAAGAGAAAAAGTTGGAGGGTATGTCAGGGGCAAGGCACAGCTGCACTTACAATGCCACATTCTGGACCTCTCTAAAGAAAGGGAGATATGTGAAGGGGGTAGGTGCTCAGGGAAGGGTATGGCAGGGTCAAGTCACAGCTAAGCCTAAAAGGCCCCATTCTGGATCCTTTCTAAAGGAGAGGGAGATATGCAAAGGGAGTATGTGCGCAGGGAAGAGTATGCCAGGGAATAGTCACAGCTGCACCTAGAATTCCACATTCTGAATCCTCTCTAAAAAGAGGGAGATATGTAAACGGGGTAGGTGCTCAGGGAAGGACATGTCAGGGGCAAGTCCCAGCTAAGCCTAAAATGCCCCATTCTGGATCCTCTCTAAAGAGAAAAAGAGAGAGAGAGAGGGAGATATGTAAAGGGGGTAGGTGCTCAGGGAAGTGTATGTCAGGGTCAAGTCACAGCTAAGCCTAAAAGGCCCCATTCGGGATCCTTTCTAAAGGAGAGGGAGATATGTAAAGGGAGTAGGAGCTCAGGGAAGTGTATGGCAGGGTCATGTCACAGCGTAGCCTAAAATTCTGCATTCTGGCCCTCTCTAAAGAGAGGCAGATATGTAAAGGAAGTAGGTGCTCACGGAAGAGTATGTATGGGGCAAGTCACTGCTACACCTAAATTGCCACACTGTGGATCCTCTCTAAAGAGAGAGGGTGATATATAACGGGAGTAGGTGCTCGGGGAAGGATATGTTAGGGGAATAGTCACAGCTGCTCTTAAATGCCACATTCTAAAGGGAGAGAGATATAAATAAGAGAAAAAGACAGATACAAGAAGGTATGCCAGGGGCCATTCACAGCTACACCAAAAATTCCACGTTCTGTTTCCCAATAACAACACAAAGTGAGACAACAGGAAGAGCCAAGGTGGGAGGAGACGCAAAATGGAGAAGGGGAGAGAGAGCATGGCATCCTAGGATGCTTGGCTGCAGTAAAGCCATGACATTGGAGCATGCAGGAAAGTGGAGAGAGAAGGGGGGGTGTCTTGCCTGCACGTGACTAAAGAACAAGGACGATTGGCGCGACAGAGAGAAAGATGAGGAAATGATGCATAAAGTGCAAGATAATACAAGAACATTAGTGAGCATCTAAATAAAGTTCTTAAGTGCTCTCTAAAATGCTAATTGGTGATGGAAAACAAAGGGTCTGGCATACCTAATTCAGCATATTGCTGGATTGGCCATGGGACACTGGAAGACAGTGCATGGGGAGTCTTGTCCTTCTAAGACAGAAACAAGGGGCCTCATTACGAGTATGGAGGTAGCCATGGTGCTATTAGCGCCATGGCTGCCTCCATACCGGGCTCCATTACTGGGGTCTGTGATTGAGGAATGACCTAGGGCTCAATGGGAATGGGGATGGAGCTAATAACGGGCCCGTTAATAACGGGCCCGTTAATATCTCCCTGGTCCCCTCGCGGGACCCGGAAAGGACATCTGGTTTACCAGACGTCTGTTCCGGGTCCCGCAAGAGAACCTCCTAATAGGGCATCCTGTAATGAAGGGTGCCGGTCCCGTACCGGCACCCTTCATTACGGGACCGCCAGGGTCTAATGAAGCCCAAGGTCTCCTATTGGAGGGTATCCAACATGAAGGTTTTACCAGTGGGGAGCAGTTGCAGAGGTACTCACTAAATGTGGTTGTAGCCTTGAGTGAGACCCTGTCATGGTTTATTGGGCAGTCACTCTCAACTTAGCGAGTACCTATCCCCACCCGATGAAGGTGTCGCACAACAGAGCACTTAGCAGATTCAAATTTGGTTAGGCCTCCAACCTGTATAACACCATTCAGTAGATACCCTCTGTATCACCAATAAGCTAGAAACCAGGCAGGTGTATAGAAATAACAGTGTATTACTGACATGTATTTCTTAATAGACTTTCAGTTACTACAACAACCACAGCTTGAATTTGAAGACTTGAGATCAAGACACACATAGGATTTCTTTGCACATTAACAAATAGGAAATTAGAACAACACCTAGTGATTGCTAGGGTTATCATAATGCTCTTCCCTCCCAGCAACCCCCAGCCCCAGGTATCAGTTATATATTGGCCCTTAGTTGGAAGGCAAGGTTCAGGGAGTAGGAATACAGTAAGAACATCCTTTTGGCTTTTTATTAGAAAGGCAGTGTTTGGGAAAGGAACTCAGTAGGAAAATCGTTTTGGGATTTTTGTTTGAAAGGTAAGGTTTGGGAAAGGAAGTCAATGGGAATATCCTTTTTGGCTTTTTATTTGAATAAAATGAATGGCTTTGGGATTCGGATTTGGGTTACAAGTGAATAAATGGGACATTTCGTTTTGCACACTCTACATTCACTTGAATGGCAGATTTTTAGGCTTAATTATTTTGGCATTATGGACACCCCCTTTCTTTAAGGAAGTCAGGGGTTTCAGAAAGGTAGAGCCAAGAGTCACCGAGGCACTTTATTGCCTATGATGGCTATAACACACTGGGTATGAAATTTGTTAGTTTCGAATTCTAACAAAACTCACACGTGATATTTTCTATATAGGAATTAATTGAATTAACTTTAATTAAATGTGCTAAAGGTATAAACAGTTTTGCCCCACCTCACCCACAATTAAATGGACAGGATTAAGGCAGGAAGTTCCCAACACAATTCATTTTAAATGGATAGGGATTTTTCTATGACAGATTTATTAAGTTATCTTTTTAGGCACATTTCGTCAGCGTCTACCCACTGTTGCCACCACCCCCCTCTCACTAATGGAAATGGATTAATGCAGGTAGCCCCACACACAATTGATAGCTTTTGGGATATACCTACTTACATGGGAGATCTCTGTTCTTAGCTGAAGAGGCCAGCAGGATTCCAGACCCTCTTTCATGAATAGGTAGGCAGCTCACACCTCCAGTCTCTATTCACAGCAATGTCCCTCCAGGCAGATTTGAGGGTTCGCTCTAATATAGGGCTCCCCGCTTCCAGGAAAAAGCCACAGCAAGTGTCCCAGGGTCTCCTGGGACACCTTCTTTCTCTCTCCTCTCTGTTGTTGTCAGTCTGCTCTCCTCTCTTTTTCCCTTCTGTCTCTATCCCTTTTACATTGAAAACTGATATTCTATAGAGCAGATGGCACCTACATATTATGAATGTTTCCACACTAGGGATTGGACATCTCTCCTTCTCCCCATCCCACTAATCTGCCCACTGCCAGCTGATAGGGCAAGGAGTTTAGAGGTCTGTATTATGGATAATGGGGGAGGAGGAAGATGCATTATTTCAAAATGACAGGTTTTAACATTTTCTCTTTTCCTAAAAATCTTACAACATGGCAACTACCTTCTCTTTTCAGATAACTGCATACACCTCTATATTTCTAAATTCTACATTTTATGGTGAATCGGGAGCTATTAATTTCACTTCGGCACGCCCTTCCGGGGAGGAGCTATGGTTTTTTGTAATTTACTCCTGGGTCAAAATTGTGAAAAATATGCCACTTTGCTATTCAATCATTAATTTCGCATTCTATCAGTTCACAGACTTTCAAATTCCTTTGCATTATGAGACGGACACAATCATGATTGTCTTCCTAGCTCAAATTCTGTACATCACAGAACATTAGGATACAAAGAACTGATGGGCATTACATAGCAATGTATACGTATGGAAGGTTGTAGTTTCATATTTCCAAAAAGCCATCCTGAGTTTTATTTCTCCCCGATCACATGTGACCTGAGCATCTGCTTGGCTCATGTTATTCCACCAGACATTAAGTGTCTTCAAAGGTCTTTGCTCGAAGTTAATGCACAGTTAATGGTGAGGCCTGACCTTAAAGGCCATTTCTGTTGGCCGGCTTATCTACAGTGCCACAATTCTGATCTAATTCTTTATATTTCTTTGTATTTAAACTGAAAAACAGCCCTGCTTATCCTGGTGGGGTTAGCACAAAGGTCTTAAGGTCTACGTTTCAGAAGCACAGACCTTTCAGTTCCTTGGGGTAAACAGGTTATATACATAATTCTAACAGAATAGCATTTTAAATTGAAAAGATGTGTTCAACATGACATTTTGTATCGCATCTGGTCCTGCGGTTTATAACTACAATACAATATTTAAACAGATATAAGTTCACTTTGGGTATTATTCACCCATAGGTCACAGTTAACATAGGAAACGATTGTTCACTTCTCCAACAAGTCGGCCTTTCCATTTAAATGTCAGTTTACTTGTGGAAAGTGTCTTTCTCCGAAATATGTCACTTGGCTTCACTTTTTAAATGTAAGGCACAATTCCTCCTTCGTATTTTTCAAATGCACAGTATTTCAATGTTTCTTTTCCCATGTGTACTGCTGCAGTTTTGAATCTGTCAAAATGTGCCTTTTCCCAGTTTACCTGAAGTCCGCATCTGCAGCACCACATGTGTTTTTTTTAATCCATTGGGCACAGATAGCAATATAGCAGTTCTGAGGCACATTTTCCATCAGCTGAGTGCCTTTCCATTTTGACACCATTTTTGTTCCTTCTCTAGGCCTTATGTCGGAAGTCAAAGATTTGAACTAGCCTGGATCTTCCCATAGGTATCAATATCACCCAGCTTCATTCTTATAATAAGGCCTTGCATGGCTTCTCAATCTCGGTCACCCTGGGGCTGTATTTTCACCCCACAATCCATTCCATCAACTTCAGAAAATGTGGCGAGAGTGTCTGCAGTGGAGAGGAATGTGAACCAGAACAATGCAAGCTGTCCTTCAGTGGCTGCTCAGTCTGGCTGCCTTAGACTTGGAGCAAGCTTTGCCCCCACCCATGTTTCTTAGTAGAGAGAACTGAGTTCCCTTTTCAGGTGGACCATTCACTTTGGGACCCCCAAATGAATTCCGTCTGGCATGATATATGACAGTCATCCTTGTTGGTGGCTGATTTAAACTCTGTATAGCAGCCATATAACATCCCGCCCCTCATCTCCAGTGGCCTACTTACCAAACATACTAATGGTATGGTATGCTTCTTAATGCGAGATGAAATCTCCCCGTCAAATTGGAATGCGTTTGGTAGTTCCACACAATTCATCCTGGTGATCGTGCGAGTTTGCAAAAGCCTTTCCTATAATATCTAAAATCGAAATTAACATCCATGAGCTTGGATCTGTTCGTGCACAACATTTTAATAATGGTATTAAAATAGTCCCTTGCCATAAACCTGGTATCCGATCAGATGAAATTATGTTTCCCACCAAGTGCCCACCATTTGACCTTCCAAGAGTTTATGAAGATTACAGAAAGCTGAACACAGTGTACAGATGTCTGTACGCCTCTACGGAGGAGTAAACCCACATCAAGTCAATCTGGGGTCTAATGGCCTGATATTCAAGGGATAGTCAATAATTATTCGAACATCGAAGGCTAATTCACATGCTGTATCCTGAAATAGATGCAAATGGACTAGCAATTTCTTTTAACAACTTGGCCATTGTATCTATAAACCAAGTGGCTCTAATGGAAATGCAACTAAATAAAGTGGTACCCAAAAAAAGACCTGAACGTACTATTGAAATCATTTGAGATGCCCGGGAGTAGATTCGCGATATGAAAAGGATCTGTACTTTATGTGAAATATTGATGCAAGATCTCCTTCATGCTGTGTATGTTGGTCTTTATGGAAACATATATTTAAAAACTAATGGGCCAATTCAGTAACGTTGTCTGACTTACCCGTGTCTATTCCTTTCACCTAAGACCTACTATGAGTAACCCTATCTTACTACTATAAACAAATAATGTATTCTCTTTCAGTATTATTTTAAAACTCCTTTAATTTCATTATTCCTCATTGTGTTTGCATAGGTTAAAGCAATTAGGGTTGCTGACATAGCTTATGGGACCTCAGTTGCTCGAACTGGTGGTACATTAAGCAATTTCCCAGTGTGACATTAGATGTTTGCCATTCAAAAGTGCTGATGCTGCTTCTTTAAACCTGGACTCTGGGAGGTGTCTCATAGTCTGGAGTTTTGAATACTGGATGATGGATTCATTTATTTTTATTTACTGGGTATTTATAATGCGCCTATACAACAAATGGTGTTTCAAGGTGCCAAAAGACAAAACAAACTGGGGCGGGGGTGAAGAAGAACAAAAACTGTCCTACTAGGCCTTGTATCATTCTGATTGTGCAAATGCAGTCACAAGACGTGCAAAGATGGGGCTAGATCAGGCTCAAAAGGGTTGTAAGCTCCGCCAGGCTAGTGCAGGGTGGGAGGGAGCCTGGTAGGGCAAGTGCGGGTTAAGGGGGGTCTGGGGAGAAGATGTGATTGGGTAGACTAGGTAAGGAGGGCCTACACCCGGGCCCTCCTCGGCAGCGGGGGACATTAGCAAGCAGGGGAGGGTCAGAGAGAAGGAAGAAGAGAAAAGGAGGGCCTTGAGAAGCTTCTGGCACTTAAGGAGATTTGTCTCCAGCCTGAGAGTGTCAGGGAGACCATTCCAGAGAGCGGCTCCTGTGGAAGAAACAGATCTACCTCCCACTCTCTGCTTGGAAAAGCATCTGGTCTGCAGATAGTTGGTGGCAACAGACTGAAGAGCGTTAGAGGGGAGGTATTTAGGCAGAGAGAATTTGAGGTAACGGGGTCCCAAGCACTAAAAAGCCTTGTGGATGATGCAGAGGGTCTTGAACTTAATCCTTGCATCAACCGGGATCCAGTTGAGAGATTTTAGTGCAGGAGACATGACGTCACTGGGCTTGAAGCCAAATATAAGTCTTGCAGTCCTATTAAGGATTAGTTGATGGGGTGATGGGAGGATTTGGGTAGATTGAGGAACAGGCTGATGCAGTAGTTCAGCCTAGAGAGGACCAGAGCTCTGGAGACATTGTGTTTCTGGGGGAAGGTGAGGAAAGGGAGAATGCCTCTGTCGAGGTGCAGCTGAAAGTGGGCTTTCTTAGTAAGGTCTGAGATGTGAGGAGATAAGGATAGGAGTCGCAGATAGCATCTATGTTTTTTGCCTCACAAGAGGATGAGGGTAAGGGTGAGGGGAGGTGTAGCAGGAAAGCCAACGGCATGCAAGGAATGAGGTGGGTAACTCCAGGTTACTGCTGGGACTGAGGATTGTCATAAGGTTCTTAGCTAGGTGATCAGCAGTGCATGTACATCTGGGTCGACGGTCGACTAGTACAGAGATGGACTAAGGGCTTAGTGATACTCTGCTTCCAAAGTGGATATTCAAGGCGTCACTTGTGTGTATTATCTTACATTTCAATTTCCTTCTCAGCATCATGCTGTCACCCTTAAAGGTCAGAGCCTGTGTGATGGGTCCCATTAGAAGGGGACATGCTGCCAGTTTGCCTGCTCTTTTGCGTTGGAATGCAATAAATGCTCTCTGGCCAATTATATTGTGTGAGCCTTGTTTCTCCGACACAACTAACTTACACCTGATGTACTGGTGGTAAGCAAGACATAAGCCCAGGTTGCAGGTAGTACCTTACTTGTAAATAGAACAGCCCTCTCTAGGTTTAAGTGTGGAGCAAGTCAGAGGTACTCACACTAACTTTTTTGTGAATCGAAAGCCCTATCCATGTTTAAGGAAAAAGTATGTCAGAGTTACTCATAGTAGCTTCTTTATGAATGGAATAGCCCTCTCCGGGCTTAGTTCAGGAGTATGTCAGAGTTACTCATAGTAGCTTCTTTATGAATGGAATAGCCCTCTTCAGGCTTAGGCCAGAGTTACTCGTAGTACCTTTTTTATGAATCGAATATCCCTCTCCAGGCTTAGGTCAGGAGTATGTCAGAGTTACTCATAGTAGCTTCTTTATGAATGGAATAGCCCTCTCCAGGCTTAGTTCAGGAGTATGTCAGAGTTACTCATAGTAGCTTCTTTATGAATGGAATATCCCTCTCCAGGCTTAGTTCAGGAGTATGTCAGAGTTACTCATAGTAGCTTCTTTATGAATGGAATAGCCCTCTTCAGGCTTAGGTCAGAGTTACTCATAGTACCTTCTTTATGAATCGAATATCCCTCTCCAGGTTTAAGTCAGGAATAGGTCTCCAAGCTTAAATCAGGAGTAGGTCAGAGTTAGAGTAGGTCAGAGTTACTCATACCACCCTCTATGTGAATCAAATAACCCTCCCTAGGCTCAAGTCAGAGTAGTTATCCACAACTAAAGTCACTGGGTTGGCAATCCTGTCTTCACCCATACCCTTGTAACACAGAAAAGACAGAATATCTTTATTCAAAATAATTCATAAAGCTCAGTTCCCTATAGATAGCTAAATGTCCCTGAAAGAGCTCTCTCTGTCCCTCAAAGAAGTGTTCTTGCCCTAGTGGTGCTCTGCTGCATCGCCTACACAGGCCCATTTTATGTTCTATATGGGTTCTGGGGATTGGTGCATCAGGCCAAGCCTCTTCTTGTTGTCTACCGGTTTCAGCGGATACGGTCACGCTCTTCGCTTTCTTCAGGACTTCCCTATAGCTTTTAATAATACAGGGAATGGTTTTTATAAAAAAGACAATCTTGTCAATAGTTGCCTTGTGCTCCTTCAATCACTGTGTGGAGGGCATCTTAATTCTGACTCTGGGACTGCAAGTTCTTCAGTCTTCTCTTCCCTAGAAGGGAATAAATATAAAAGGGGATCTATCAATATACAGTTTGTCTACAAGTTTCATTTCCTCATGGTGTATGTCAATGAAAGGGAGTCGCTTACCTCTTCATATGTCAAGATATGTGGGTGGCTTATTGCAATATGTTGGTTCTGGTTGCATTCCACTGGTGAGGTCATATCTATGCATAAAAACACATGAATGCTTTGTATCCCATGAGAGATTACTCAAGCAATGCTGTATGATGTCTTAGAAAAGGGGCGATTTTTATCTGCTACTCACCCCAGTTGGTGTTCCGGCTGCGTGTTGGCTACCGTGGGTGAACCCAGTTGGATATAGCTCCTGACCACTGCTACCTCTACAGGTCACTTTGCAACACCTAATATATCAGTGAGTGTTCTGGATAAGATACCGTTTATAAAAGACACCTATATCAAGGAGTGTTAAAGTAATATGTACATTCACACGTTTAAAAGTGATCCATTATTCTGCACTTGTAGTGCCTAGTTTCATTATTTATACTAGGATAAGTAATTTCACCCTCATAGTGCATATCGTTGCTGTGCCGCCCTTTAGCAAAATTAAAGTAAACATTGCATTAGTCGGACGGCGGTCGTAATATTAAACGGGGCTCGGCTGTTCATCTGTGCAGCCAGGTTCTAAAGATTAAAGTCTGTTTTCAGATATAGCTGCTTGGTAATCATTAAACGCGCGAGCGGGCAGCCTCTCCAAATTGCAAAGCGGCCGTGATGTTAGACCGTGCTCGGCTGTTCGTCTGGGCAAACACGTGCTTATCGCTACCAGGATCGCATAGTATATCTGTGACTACATCCACGTGTTGGAGATACTCTATCCTAGCATGCCGTAGTATATGAATCCTATCCAACTCACCTCCATGAAATTGGAGTGCATCTTGGTAGCGGGTGTAACCTCTCAACGGCGTATAGGTCGCCATTTTGGTTGTTCTATGTTTTTATAGGGAAGTGCTTGGCGCGTGTGAGCGTCACTTGGTTAGTCCCCTTTTGGTGTTTGTGATTCTTAAAGGTATAGTGATTTTCGGCGTCTTATGTGCGTGTGTTGGCTCGATACTTGTAATCCAAGCAATCAGCTGCTAATTTACTCTACAGTCGTGCATACCTGCCAAATTCTTAGTGGTCGTGTTTATCATGGTTATTAATGCTATAAGCATTCAGATTTGGTTCAACATAGATAATAAGTCACATTGGTGAACCGCATACGCTATATTATTACTAATGTCGAAAAAATAGAGGTTGTGTGCTGTACTTTTACTAATGTGACAAAAATGGAAGTAATGCATACATGCTATTTCATGTAAAAACTAAATGGTCTCATTAAAGTTACAAGGATCATTATGTCAGAGATGTATGTCTTTTGCATTCTCTATCGGATCTAGCCAGATAATCAAGACTTTATTGGACTGCTGGGGTCTGCCAACATATTTCTTCGTTTAAATATCCCTCTCCAGGCTTAAGTCAGGGGTAGGTTAGAATTACTCATAGTACCCGCTATGTGAATCAAATATCTCTCTCCAGGCTTAAGTCAGGGGTAGGCTAGAGTTACTCATAGTACCCACTAAGTGAATCAAATATCCCTCTCCAGGCTTAGGACAGGGGTAGGTTAGAGTTACTCACAGTACCCTCTATGTCAAATCCTCTGCCTGCTTCCACTCTCCTCCCTTTGCAACTTATTCAGAACAGGACTGCGGGACTTGTCCTTGGCCACAAACCCAGGGATCCTATCTCTACAGGACTGAAATCACTGCACTGGCTCCCAGTGGCTGTGAGGATTAAGTTCAAAACTCTCTGCATCGTCCACAAAGCCTTCTGGGGCCTGGGTCCTCAATACCTTCAACTCTCTTTTCCAAAATATCTTCGTTCTAAAGCTCTTCGCTCATCCGCTACCAACTCCCTCAGGATCAGTCGCTTCTCCAAGCAACAAGTTGGTAGTATATCTCTTTCTTCGGCTGGTGCCTCCCTCTCGAACAGCCTCCCTGCCGCCCATAAACTTGAGGAGAACCATCTCCAGTTCTGGAAGCACCTCAAAACTGCACTGGCTACCTGGACACATCTGATCTCTGGCCCAGGTCCTCCCCTGCCAGGGTCACACACCTGCACTGCCCACCTGGCAACCCCCACACTTGGGAACTGTTTCTGTATCCCCACAGTCCCCCACCAGCCCTTGACACCTGATGTCCGCACGTACCCAGGCACTTGCCACATGCTGGCCGTTACTTTACTTGTTATCATTTTACCTTGTACTGCACTGTCCCTGCCCCCTTCCTACGCACTTGCGAGATCTGAATGACACTTGGCCTAGTAGGATCGTTGTCTGTCATCCCTTTGTTCCCCCTCCCTTGCCTCATCATGCCTTGAAACACTTGTGTATAGGTGTGTTACAAATGTCATATCATATCATATCAAATAACCCTCTCCAGGGTCAAGTCAGATATGAATCAAATATTTCTCTCCAGGCTTAAGTCAGGAGTAGGTCAGAGTTACTCATAGTACCTTCTTTATGAATGAAATAACCCTCTATGGATTTATGTCCGGAGTAGGTCTGGCTGCATAAAGCATTTGGGGAGAGGATCGTTGTATTAAAAGTGCCAGTTGCATCCAGGAGACACCGGCATTACACTTCCATGCTGTTGGGTCTGCTGCTTGCAATTTACCACTTTTACAAAATGGAGTTTAAAAGGAAATATTTTACACATTGAGCTTTGCAGGCAGCCTTTGCAATGGATTCCTAGGCAACCCACCGGCTTTAAGCAGGTGCTAATTTCAGGCAGAATCCCTAGGAATCCATTTGCTTCATACGTGCATGAAACCTATCTGCCATCCCATCTCCCACTCCACCTACAAAACACCTTTGCCATCCCCGGCAACATAAAAGCATGTCATACACCACTCACGCCTTGGTTTACAGCCTTACTGTTAAACTTCATGGGGATTAAAAATGACCCCATAAAGAGCTTACTTTCAATTGTCCCTCTCACTTCTCCCCCCCCCACCCCCGAGCCCAAACTAAGGTGGTAAGACCTTAAAAGGGTGATGCCAGGTATAAAACTTTTATTTATGGTTCCAGAGATTTGGATTTTGTATCCGAATACACAGGATGACCATTCCTGGCATACATTCGTGCTCCACCTGCACAAATGAATGGTGCTACGTCAGTACGACAGTTTCATGCAGGCGTAAAACCAAGGGATTCCTATGCCAAGTGCATTCCATAGGAATCTACTAGTAATGCTGTCTGGCAAGCGTAAGTGACCGGCTTCATTTTAATTTTTTGCAAAAAATAGTTGGAAAAAAAGGTGTTACCTTTTTTGCACTTCATCTCATAAATGGTAGAATTTGTATGCAGGGGACCCAGGTACAGATATGTTCATAGATGGGCAGTCCTATCCGTGCAATTAACACTTTTGAACAAATAAGTGACCTAGTAAAAATATTTTACTAACGAAAAAGAAAAGGGCTTAATTCGATTTAGTACCACTGCGTGGCGCTGCAACAAAAGAAACCTTCTTAGCGAATTTTACATTGACTAAAACAGATATCCTGTTCTTTCAAGGTGTCATTAAGTCATTGTTTGGTGACAAACAGGTCAAAACGGACGGCAAGCTGCTGACAGCTCGTTGGCACCGCACTTCTGCCCGGCTGGACGAGATCTGTCTTGCCCTTCCTTTATGCAGTTATATAAACGTCTGCACGATACACATCAATATGTAACCCCCCTCGAAGCCTCTTATGCGGAGCCATGCACCTGTTTAGCAGCTTGTATTAAGGGTTTTCGCTTCGTATAGGCTAGGGTGACCAGATTTTTCATACAAAAAACCCGGACAGGCTATAGACATAAAAGTAGGACTAACATAAATACATGAAAAAATGCAGTCCTACCTCTATGTCTATGGCCTGTTCCGGGTGCTCGGACCGGGTGTGCTCACATGGTGCACACCCCTCTCATCGGAGGAAAGTGGCCGGGGATGGGATGGAGGAGGAAATGGGGGCGTGAAATTCTTTTCACGCTCCCATTCGCGCAATTAGAGTTTCGCCGGGGCACAATTTCGGGATTTCGAAATCGGGTCCTGGCACAAACAGTGACCATGGGCACCCACTTTGCAAAATAAAAAAACTATCGGGACCCCGGGACGGAGGGCAGTTTCCCCGGACTGTACTGGGAAAACCGGGACGTCTGGTCACCCCAGTACAGGCCAATGTTAGCAAAGTTGAGGATTATCTTTGAAATGTGTGTGTGTGATAGGGGGCATGTTTTTCGTCTGCTGCAGCTAGACAAAATTTGGACTATCGTGTTGCTAGAATTATTGCAGGCGTCGGCAACCTCTGGCTCTCCCCATGTTTCAGAGTGCAACCAGTGGTCGTAGTGTGCGAAAAGAAGTGGTGGAACAATGTTCCCTGCTGGGCGGAGGCCCATCACCATGCCCGCTCCCACGAGAAATATAACCGCCAAACAAACGCACCTGCTGTTTAAGGGAAGGTTCAGTGCAGTGCACTGAAGTGCGAGTTTCAATTTCTTTCTACACTTTTATTTTAAAACAAAACAATTCCGGAGGGATTTCTTAATAAAAAAAATTGAAGAGCCCCGCTCCCAAACGCTCCCACCCACTTCGGCCACTGAGTGCAATTCTTCTTAGCCTTAGCCAGCGCAGACAATCGTGAAGGAGTCAACATCCGGAGAGCCACCGCTAGCAGGGCCTCCCTGCCTTCCTTTGTGAGTGTTTGGGATTTCTCTTAAAACCTCAGGCTTAATTTGGTCCGAATTTACTCAACCACCGATAGATCTCCCGAAAGCAGGACTTTTGGAACAACCCATGTGTAATATGGACTGCTTACCTCAGGCGCGGTTTAGGAGGTCCTTCTCAGTTTATCTTCAAAAACATTAGATTCGTTTTCGAATAGCAGAGACAAATGAAGGGGTGAGAAAGAGAGAAAGGTCTCTTGAAGAAGACATGGGGTGCCGGGCAACCGCCCAGTAATGAGGAAGGTGTCAAGAAAGGAGGCAAGCGGCTGGGAGAAATAGAAGGAATTGTCTAAATTAACACAACAATGTCTCTCTCGGGAGCAGGTGTGTGGACCCCAGTAATGTGTCAGTGCAGATGTATGGTCCCCCGTCCATGTTAACATAAGGGGTACACACACCTACTCCTTGATGCCAGCCATGCTGTTGTAGCTGTTGTAATAAAAATGCAAGTACTGCGTGTTGAAAAGGTGTGCACTTTTCAATTGCAAGAGTAGCACTGTAAAAGGGGAGGAGGCCCCTTTTAATTGTTATATAAGTGAAGCCAAAAATAAAAGTAACTTGCATATAAAAGAAATGCAGGGGCACAGGTAAGTATTAGCAAATATAGGGGTAGGCTAAAATGCGGTAAATAGGCAGCATGCGTTTGCAGGAAACATATGCAAGCTTTTAATTAAACTGCAATAAAGCCACAGTGGCTGGTAATACATTGCAGTTCCCATGAACCCAGGCTGGTATGGTAAGAAGCAAACAATCGTTATTTTTTCAAGGTCACAGATTAGATCCCATGGGTCTCGCTGACAGGCAAGGAGAGCATAGCCATTTAATAATTCAAAATGATTTGCAAAACATGATTTTTAGATGGAGTCAAAAGAACCACAGAGGTTTCAAATTGCCCCTTAGTACGTTTCGCCTGGGAAGGAGGTCGAAGAGTTCTTAATATGCAACATTTATATAGTAGTATGTCTGTGGTTCAAGGCCCTGACAGTGCCATGGGAGCGTTTCACATGAGAAAGTAGGTGAGATGACCGGGACAGATGAATACAGTTCCGCTGGCCATCTGAAATGTTTCAATGAATAGTCATTATAATGTGGGAAGTGGGGGTTGGATTGTGACGTCACAACATTATAAGTATGGGCGGTGTGGGAATGTTTGTGGACCCAATTATAAAACATGATGTATGTTTTCTATGAGGGTATGATGTGCGAGCACCAATCAGCTCGGTTTGGGGAGATTTTTTCATGTTGCAAAGTTACTAATGTTAATTAGCTCGGGTTGTTATAAACGTTTTAGCTTTAGAAGCGTTTCTTTGACATCGCCTTTTCACACTGTTCTGTTCTACGATCTGTATGAATCTAGCTGTCCCAGCTGCGTCTGGGCCCTGAAAAAACCTATGTTACTTCTTGCCTGCGTACACTCCTTTTTATTGATGAGTTCCAAGGCAACCATTGACGCATTTTTGGAGGCCTATCAGACAGGGAGAGGATATTACACACGGGGAAGGGGAATGGAGTACAGGGGCATGGGGCAATGGTTTGGGGGACAGTGCTTTGCATGTGGAAATCATGCCCACTTCACGCAGACATGTCCACTAATAGCACAAGCAGGACAACAACAGCAACCTTATAGGCAGGCCCCTCAACAAATACTGGTGATACCTAAGCAACAATTACAGATACAGCCCACACAACCACAGGGTACATCCACCAAGGGACAAGTGCAAGTGCAGGGTGGGGTGATGGCAGGAACCCCACATACAGTGAGCATACTTCAGGCACCAGCAGACACAAGTACAAGAAGGGGTAACATTAATGGGACAGAACACTGTTCCCCAAAACACCAGAGTAACAGTGGTGGGCGATAATCCATTTACATCAACCGTCCATGCATTTTACTAACAGGGTTACCCAAGGAGAGTGCAGGTGTGTCCTCTTCTAGCAGTAACTGAGGACCCCCAGGAGGAATCGGAGGTAGCAGTTATGATAGGACAGAGGAGAATTTCTTTATTATAGATACTGGAGCAACCAGATCATGCATGAAGGAAGAAGGATTTCCATAATCTAACAAAAGGTTGAACACACAAGGCTTTTCGGGGACAATTTTGAAAGTTCCTCTGACAAAAGATTTAACCTTGACAATAGGGACACAGAATATTGTAGCACAATTATTGTATTCAAAAGATACTCCCATCAACCTTCTAGGAAGGGACTTACTCAGCAAATTGCACGCCCCAATCTCATTTTCAGAGAAAGGGATGGTGAGCTCCACACCCGCAATGTATCCAGCTGGCAGTATTGATCCAGGCATACTATGCACACAGCACGATGAGAGGGATATCCACACACATGGAAGTGTTTTTGTATGGGGTGCACATGTTGTTGGGATGGTTACCAGTACTTGGAAGAAGGGTGTTTCGGTTGTCAAACAAATTTTGTTCAGGCCCCTCTGTCGCTCCTCTGTTAGTTCAGGTACACGCACACACTGCTGTACCCAGAGGAAGTAGTGGTGCGGGAGGACCCGAGCAAATTGGTTGCCACGATGAAGACAACATGGAATGGTCTTCAATATTATGTATTGAGCCCACACTGACATTAAAAGACGTAAGCGACACAGAGTTGTTCATAACAAAGGATAATGAAGAAGGAGAGGTAGTGTTGGAATTGAGCTTACCCTGTACAGTGCAGATAAAAGAAAGTGCAGTTCCCCATAAAGCTCAGATAATAAAAAAGAATACAAAATATTTGCAGGAAGATTTGGAAAAATTGCCAAACAGCTTATGAACAACAGGACCCCATGATGTAGGAATATTAAAGGGGGCTGGTGCAGTACACATCACATAAAAAAGGAGCACTATTGCTATGAGTAAAGCACTATTCCCTTTCTTGAGAAGCAGATGAAGGCATTTATGAGACACTCCATACCCATACCCTATGGCAGCAAGTCATAATGCAGGAGAGCACATCACCCTGCAACACGGCCATCTATCCGATCAAGAAAGCAAAAGGAGAGGCGTGGCATTTTATACAGGATTTGAGCCCAGAGAATCCACTGGTCCCAAATCTTGCAATGATTTTTTGGGGCATTCCAGCAGAGGCTCACTATTTTACCATGGCAGATTTAAAGAACACATTTTCCTCTATCGCACTACACCAAGATTCTAGGTATCTCACTGTGTTTACATATTGCAGGTCCATGTTCGTACACACTGGAATGCCCTAAGGGTACTCTGAGGGACCCATCTGCTTTAATAGAGTTATACTAATGGATTTGAGAAACATACAGGTTGCAAGCACAGTGGTACAATACTTTGATGACTTATTGGTGTGCAGCCCGGCAGAAGAGGAGTGTAGAAAAGATTCAGTGAACTACTGACTTTACTAGCTGACAAAGGATACAAAGCGGACAAAGAAAAATTGCATTACTGCCAAAAAGAAGTGGTGTACCTGGGTCAGATTGTGTCAGCAGATGGGAGGAAAATAACACCAGAAAGAGTAGAGGCCATACATAAAACTCCACCACCAAAAAAAGTGAAAGAGATGCAGCAGTTCTTAGGCCTATGCAACTACTGCAGGGCATGGGATTACTCCACTTACACCAGGCCATTGCTGCAAGCACTAAAAGAAGGCCAGAAACACAAAACAAACATAAAATGGACAGCTGAAATGGGCGAGAGCTTTGATGAACTAAAACATGAGTTTGCACATGCACCAGTACTGGCTGCACCCAATTACAAAGAGAAGTTTCACCTGTTTTCCCATTCAGATGGAAAAGTGATGACAGCTGTACTGACACAGAAGAAGGGACAGGGACACAAACCACTTGCATATTACAGTGGATCCCTAGATGCAGTGATGCAGGGACATTTCCCATGTGAGCAGGAACTTGATACTGCTGTATTTTCAATTGAGAAGGCTTCCACAATAACTATGGGCTGCCCCGTAATTTTAAATGTGGAGCATGTATTATTCGCAATACTGGAAAAAAACTAAATCAACATTGATAACTCAGAGATCTTCAGGGGATGAGGTAATATTGACAAAACCAGCAATAGAAAGGGTGATATGCAGGACTATAAATCCAGCCGAGTCATTACAGAAGAATAGAGGAGGGAGATTACATACATGACTGCATAGCGTGCATAGACAGGAGCAAAGGTAACCCCCTGGTTATGGATTTGGTCATTGAAGGGGGTACATGATTTTCATTGACAGAAGCTCCAGTATTGATCAGACCACAGGACAAAAGCATTCAGGGACCACAGTGGTAGGGCACAGACATGAAGTACACACAGGGGAGGATGTGATAGTATGCTCACAGACACAACTACCAAACCTCTACTCTGCACAGGCAGCAGAACTGGTGGCCTTAATTGAAGCACTGAACATGTCAGAAGGCCAGGTAGTGAACATTTTCTCTGATTCAGCCTATGGTACTTCCACAGTGCACTCAGGACTGGAAAGATGGGAAAGGAGAGGGTTCAAAAGAAGTGATGGTTCACCTCTTCAGCATGCAGGATTACTGAGTAAATTATTAGAAATGTTACCACCCCCATTAGAACTAACTTTAATAATGTACAAAGCCCACACACTAGGGCAAATATTACTTCATTAGGAAATGAAAGAGCAGACAGAGCAGCAAAAGAAACAACATATCTACCACAATGAACACATGTGCTATTCCCTGGCAAAAAGGAAAGAATACCCCTACTAGCAGTGCTAAAAGTGAGCAAAGCAAAAGAAAAGATGAATTACCAGAAAAGAGTAATGCAACCCCAATAATGCAGATCATTGAGTTGCAGGGAGAAGCCTCAAATGATGAGAAAGAGTTGTGGAAGAGGAGAGGATGTTCTTTATCTCCAGCAGATTTGGCATGGCAGCATAATAGCACAGGAAACGTGGCCATGACAAAGACATTTTTGTGTGTGGCATTGGAACGGCTTCATTACCCAGCCCACGTATCGAGAGTGCATGTGGCTGCAGGGATAAGTGAAGACTGGTTCATACCATATTTTAATGAGAATGGTGTAGAGTTTGTGAACAACTGCATGATATGCCGGAAGTACGTGCCAGATCACACATTGAAAGTTGTGCAGGGAACATTGCTGCGACTGCAATTCCCCTTCCGGCACTTGCATACTGACAACGTTGATCTGCAAGAGAGATGTACCTCTTACAGGTACCTGCTTGTAGTGGCGTGTCCGTTCTTACATTGGCTTGAGGCTGGACCCTGTGCCCATAATGACTCCCGCTCCATGGTCAAATTTCTTGTGAGGGACGTGTTCCAAAGGTTTGGGATTCCAGATGAAATAACACTTCTGGGGATAAAGCATAAAGTATGCATGGTTTACCATCCACAAGCCAACTGTTTTGTGGTAAAATTAATGGACTGCTTAAAATGCGTTTGGCAAAGTTTATGCAGACGCTTTGGAAATTCTGGGTGCACTGCTTGCCTCTTGCATTGTTTGCACTGCGCAATATGCCTGGAGGAGATCATCATTTGACTCCTCGTGAGATTGTTACAGGACAGAGAATGCATGCACCTATTCCGCCGTAGCATACAATCTCTGATGCATATTCTTCTTCTTGCATTTTGGGAGAGAAATTGGATATGTATCTCAAAGAACTTGCACATTACCTTCGATACATATTGCAGACGAGGCCAAAAAACCCAAACCGAACAATCAGCAAAATTTCCACAAGCAGCATCTCTTTACCCAGTATGCATATGAAAGGAGGCGTGCTTCACTGGCTCATATACTGTGATCTACTCGACACACACAGTGGGGAAAGCGATGATGGGTCCATATCACGGACGTGCGCAAGGCAAGTGCTCTGCTTCCCCAAGCACAACATAATGGGAAGTATATGGGATATTTCTTTAAGTTGCTTTTTTGCCTTTAAACTATATCAAAAATCAGCAAAAGAAAATGATGAAAATGTCTTTAAAGAAAATGTTTTAATGAAGAAGAAAAAGAAGATTTCAGTGTTTTGGAGTGTGATGATATTAATATGTTTTAGTGTAGGATTAATACTTTTGGTGTATTTGGTTTTAAGAGAAAAAAATGGAACACAATTGAATGAAAATATAAATAGGGAAAAAAGAAGTTTAATGAATGCGGAGGGTTTTCATCATGACACTGAAAGAGAGCCAGATTTGTCAACTGGAAATGTTTGGTACGCCGAGATGTTACATGTGGGGAGAGAAAGGGCACATGGCACTTGCTACCTCTGTTCTCTCATCTCACACATGATAGGAATACCCAAACGTTTTCTACCCCAATCTGTGTCCAGTGGTCGAAGTGAGCGGGAGCGGTCGGGAGCGGTGCTCCTATACTTTTTTAAAATACCTTGTACTGCTCCTATACTTTTATTTTAAAAAGAAACCGTTCCGGAATGGTTTTCTTTTAAAATAAAAGTGTAGGAAGAAGTTGAAACCTTCACTTTCAGTGCACTGCACTGAACGTTCCCTTAAACATCAGGTGCAAGTGTTTGGGGGGGGGTGTATTGTGTGTGGGAGGGGTTGTGGCAATGGGGTTTGTGGGGAGTGGGTGCAGGCCAGCAGGGAACATAGCTCCACTACTTCTTTTCAAACACTTCGACCACTGTCTGGGTCTTATGAGGAAGCAGGATGCCTGATGCACCTGTCACTCTGCAGAACTAGGAGTTTGTTCCAGGGAAAAACGGTAATGGTTCAGTGGGTGGATGAAGGGGAAAAGGTTTATGAAGACAATTTCGTGAAATTAACAAAATGATTGAAAATGAGGAAGTCCAGCATAAGGTGGTGGTATATGTGACAGAAGCTCCTAAAAAAGGTAAATTAGAAATAAGAGACTACAAGAGAGTATGGTGCACAAATAAGGAAGGGTAGAGCATATCCTGGTGTCATACAAGAACATTGATCAGGATACAGGGAGCAGTGTGGTATCGGGACAAATGGGAAGGGGGAATAATTCAATGTTGTGCAGAGGGATTGATAGGTTTTGAACAAAACATGGCTGCCATGGTGAATGATAGTTGTAGGGCAATGTGGGTAAAATATGTATGTGCATTAACTTGGTTACATGAGAAGCATCAACCAGTTGATATCAAAAGCTTTACACGATTCCCTTTGTGTTTCAGGATAGATTGGGTCTATCTACCTGGGCACTAACTCTGGATGCACCAAGGAGATGCGGAATGCAGCGCTGATGCAGGGGACTGCTGTGATGATGGCCGTATGGCGGTCTTGTGGATCGAAGGCTTATGCACAACTGCCGCCATGACTTTAGTGGTGTTTGTGCTCTTGTCACTTAGCACAGTCCTGCACTGGTGGTGCCTCCAAATAGCGCTATCATGAAGATTGCAGTGCAGGAAAAAATGGCACAGCAAGAGGAGGAAGAAAAATCAATACAGAAGAAGCACATACATCATTTTTCGGAGAAAAGCACAAAAAAAGTGCACCCTATCCCTGATGAATTCAGACTATTCTCCACGACTGCAACCTTTTTCACCTCACTACTGTTCCCAGGTGTCCTGGCAGCCACTAATGCAAGCTAGCTGCAGCTCACCCGATATCAGCTGCTACAGTTGGCAAAATCAACTGTAAAGGTTTTGAATGCAATTAAGAAGGAGAAGACCAACCTACAGAAACTCAGCCCAAAATTCTCTAGCATTTGCATAGACAGGAATAACATTCCCATTGCCAAAGATGTAAAATCCTTAGGTTTCTACTTCGATACAAACTCTAAATTTACTAAACAAGTAAATATGACTGCTTCAGCTACCGCTTACACAGGTAAACCGATCAGGGCATGTAGACCACTATTATCACCCAACAGTTGTCTTATATTCACCAGAGCACTCATACAATCCAAACTGGACTACTGCAACAGTATATACCTAGGTGCCAACAAGGCCAACCTAAATAAATTGCAGATATTGCAAAATAATGCTCTTAGATCTGCCTTAAACATACCTAAAAGAGAGCACATATCAGCAACTAGAAAACTCTGCAAATGGCTCTCCATACAAGATAAAATCAACCTGAAAACACTATGCTTCACTCACAAAGCACTGAACCATAGAGCTCCACCCTACATGACCGACAAATTCACCTTGAGAACTGCCACCCGCACCACCAGATCATGTAACTTCCTGCCTCTCAGTACCAAGATACAACCTCAAAAGAGCTGGCGGCTCCAGCTTCCCTGTCCTAGCCTCCCCACTATGGAACACACTCCCACAGGACATACAAAACTATCCAAGTAGTTGAAAAATGTAGAAGATGTGCTATCACCTGGATACTTAATAAGAACTAACTTCAGCACCTCACGAGCTTCTTGCACCATGACTGCCCCTACTTGTCCTCACTCGCTCATGTACGTCTCGACCACTCTTACTTTACTCCTGCTTGCATTATTCTATGATCGGAATTAAATGCCCTGTATATTATGTTCTCTATGCATTATGTATTAACCTGTATGATCTACACTAAGTGACCTTTGTACTATATAATGTATATCATATGTATATGTAACATGTATTTTATGACATGTATACCTTGTAATGATCTGCAACCTGTAACCAATTTCCTATCCACTAGTGCCCAAATACCTACGGGTCAGGTGCGCTCTACAAATAAAATAAACAAATAAACAAACAAGAGGGCGCTACGCTTGGTGGCCATCCCGGATTCAGTGGCCCATTGGGAAAAGTCCCTGTTGTGTCTTATAAACTTTATAAAATACTGGTCCCCTCGTTTTATTAAAGAAGGCCTTCTGCCATGACACCACTTCAGCTTTCCACTCTGAAGACCAAGGCTCATTTGAAGCCCTTCTGTGTTCCTGTAGATCATGAAAGACAGTTTCTCATAAAATATTTTGGTTCCAGTGTTGAGAAGCACCATACTGTCAAAGGGCATCAGAGATGAGCACATCCTAGTGCCCTTATACACCCCCTTTCTGCATTTGCGTGAATGCGGTACGTCTCTCCACATTTTAACATGCATGCCGACATGTTTCACAAAGTGTTGCAGTTAGTGGCATGCACTGCCTCTCCTGTGAGGAAGGCTGTGGTTCACCTGGAGTGTTCACTACTTAAACAGCAGTACATTGCCCATTTTATTATTGAGAGAAGGTGAGCCAAGCTCCCGGAGAACACTACACATGGTGCAGAAGTGCTTAAAGCACCATAATGTGTTCTGCAAAGTGTTGCGATTAGATACGTGCACTGTCTCTACTGTGAAGAACGCTACAGTGTAACTGGAGTGTTGCTAATTATAGAGGCAGGACCCAGCCCTTTTTTTAATCGAGCCTAGGAGACACAAGCACCTAGAAGAACACTACAAAAGGTAGCATGGTGCATAAAGTGCAGTGATGTTTTTTTGCGTAGGGTTGCAGTTAGCTCAGTTGGTGTGGATGGTATGGATGACACAGTGAAGGTCATGCTCAAGACCCACCACTTCAAGGAGTCTCTCCTTTTCAACACCTAGGCAATCACGTCACCTACGTGCCACCTGAATCGCTAGATGCCATCTACCCCTCTCCTCCATGCCACCATGTACACCTGTACCCTTCCTCTGTGCCCCTTTTTATTATACCCCTGCTGTATCTGTTCTGTTGTTACATCTGAACAGCGCTCTATTATGTATCTGTGCTGGTGTATACCTTTGTAAAGTGCTCTGTTGTATATCTGTAGTCGTGTATACCTCTGAAAAGTGCTCCGTTGCTTCTTGAAGCTAGGTCTGTGCTCAATAAATACCATAATAATAATGCTCTCACAATATTGGGCCTAAAACGGGGAGACATTTTGTATTGTTGCCCTCTTGCCTTATAGCAATTTACATTGATTCTGTAGTTTCAAGATACACTGCACACCTTATTGGATTCAACAAGTTGTCATTTTCATCAATTGGATCCTCACCACCCCTCATCATTTCTATTTGTACTTTGTTGGCTTGATCATGCAAGCTATGCAAATGCAAGTATTGTCTCACTGTGCCAATTTGCGGAGTAAGACACTAAATCGACTTGGTGAAGTTTACGTACAGCTTAGTAGTAAGTAAGTACTACTTACTACTAACAAGTGATATGAGATTAGAGGGAACATCCTATTCATCCTGAGAAAGCCATGTGGGCATTTCTGACTTGGACTTTGTGAACTTAAAAAAAAAACAACAAACCACGACCCCGCCATGCTCAATGGAGAAAGGACCTCCACGTAGTCTTTTCTCCCTTTCCATGGCAGGAAGCACCGGAAACACAGAATGGTCAAGACACCGGCGAGGGACCACGCAGCTTCAGGTAAGTGGGTGGGCGTGGGGCAGGGGAGAGAGAGGGTGGGGTGATGGAAATTGGGGCTGTGGTGTGGTGGGGTGGGGAGGTAATAGAGTATATTCGGTATTACCTAATTCTCAGTGGGGAAAATGTTGGACTTCTGCTGCTCAGGGGACTTAAAACTATAAGGTAAAGCTAGCGTTCCAAGCTCCCTGATTGGCTGAAGACCCCTTGACCCAATCTGATTTGCTGGTAGGGCATCTGCCCCACCCCCCCCCCCCACCCCTTTGGGGTGTTAATAATAACTGTCACCCTGTAGAGAACTATGGAATCCTGAGACCCAACGCAGATTCATGGCGTCTGGGCAATATTCACCAGTGTGGCTATGGATCCTGATACCTCTCGGGATTCCAGCTTATGCACTCCATCTCCAGCTATCCCTGCTCCCCCCTCACCTGCCCTGTAGTCTTCCCTTGGCTCCCCCCCCCTGGGATCCCCATACCTTTCCAGCTCTCCTCTGTCCTCTGTCTTGCTGGCACCCTACACCGCTTCTTCTTCACAGCAGGCAGCAACATAGAAAGTGGACTAGTGCCAAGAGGCTGCAGAGCAACTGTTGCTCAGTGGCCATACTTGAATGTTTTGTTTAGCTGTTTTACTACTCACTCCCTGGATAGTCTGCCAGTAGCACACGGCACCATAGCCAGGTGCTAATAGCGCCATTGCCCTCAGATGCTGGGAAATGCATGCTCTTGCCGTGATCAGGCACTAATAGCACTGGGGGGTTTGGCGGTAGGGCTAATACCACCGGCAGTAATACTGCCAGTGTTACTGCCCAACTCGTGATGAAGCCCATTGTTTTGAGGTACTTTTGCCAGTACATGCTATTTCTCTGCAGAAATGTGACTTGTCTATTGCACATATATTAATAACAATTATTATTACTATTATTATCATTTCCTCAGTGGTATGAAGCCAACATTGTAGTCCTGGGCGGCATCGAGTGGCCGCCCCCTGTTTGTGAGGTGGCGCGTGCCCCGGTGGCTGGAGGAGAGGACATGGGACACAGCATCAATATGGAGGAATGAGAATATGAGGCCCGCGGCCCCACGTCATTGCGGAACAGGCACCAGTCAAAGTAGAGGAGCAAGAAGCAGTGACTCTACCCTGTAAGGGGCAGAGAAAGGGAAAAAGCAACCAATAGGGATTCGTGGTCCCTTCATATGGTGGAGGATCTAACAGATTCTCAGAGGAGGAACAGCACGAAGATCCTCTCGGAGTGGCGCAAACATGCAGATGTGCATACTGTGGACCGATTGGAAGATTTGAAGAAACATCTGCCCGGGCCCTGCCCAACTGTTTCGAAAATTGACATTCTGGTGCAAAAATGTTGCTTTATTTTCACTCATTTGAGAGGTACCGAATTTAGATGAAATGCTTGCGTGTGCACTTCAAAAAGAATCCCAAAACCACACTAATCTTCTTCCAGGAGCAAGCAAGCCCTATGCCTTCACAGAGGAATAACACATGTATAAGGACTTGCTAGCGATTCACAAAGAAACCTATGCCAGTGAAGCAGGAGTATATTTGGTATATGTTAGCACTCACCAATTTGGACAAAAGTAAAGTGGTCGAATGTATTTCCACCAAAACTTCGACTGAATTGTTTGCCGCAAATAGGTAGATTGTGTGTAGGGGTCAGGCGAGAGGGGGTGCAGATTGTCTGCACCCACCTGTTGCGGAAACAAATGCGGCCAAATGAAATCTACTATTTTACTTTCGGGGAAAAGGATTCAGAGTTTTAACATGGTGAATTTACACACACAGCTAGTGGAAAACAATTCCATGGTTCCACTGCTTGGTATTACAACAGTTTGTCTACCCTTGAAGTTGGGTGGAATGTTGAGACTGTGGTTCTGAACACGAACATGATTGTAACAGTAAAACATATGATATTTCTATACTGATTGTTTTTAAAATACCACCTAATTAGAGTTAGGATTGCATGAGATATTTAGTGCACAGTGCACTTACATCTCACAGGCCATGCCCAGTGTGGTCGAAACACATGTGGGGTTGCTTGTGATCTCGTGCAGCAGGGATGTAACCAACTGCTTCAGCTGGACTGTCCCTTTTGAGGTGGATATAAACCTGATTTTCATTTGGTATTTTCCCTTTTTGTAATGACTTGGCAGGACGAACAACGAAGGTCTGGGGGGTTGCCCAGAGCGATGCCAGAGGTTAGGATTAATTCCTAACCTTCCAGCTATTACCTCTATGGTTTTGTACTTAGAAAGTATGTAATGGGGTAAATATGAGTTACATGCTCTGTGCATTGTTTCCTAAGCACTCCACACAGTAAATATTCCATGTGGTCCTGACCTTTAATAAGGTGATATTTGAAAAATAGAAGGTATTTTAAATACTACATGTTATCATTGCCACCATATCCCTAATGAGGCCAAATACTACATGTTATCATTGCCACCATACGCATAATCAGGCCGAATACTACATGTTATCGTTGTTACCATACCCACAATGAGGTCAAATAATACATGTTATAAATGCCACCATACCCATAATGAGGCCAAATACTACATGTTATCATTGCCACCATACCCATAATGAGGTCAAACAGTGCACGTTATAATTGCCATCCTACACATAATGAGGCCAAATACTACATATTATAATTACCACCATACTCATAATGAGGCCAAATACGGCATGCTATAATTGCCACCATACCCATAATGAGGCCAAATACTACATGTTATCATATCCACCATGCCCATAATGAGGCCAACTGTGTAAATTAGTCTCCGCAAGGGAGATCATATTGAGGTCGGGTAATAACTTGGTGAAGAAGATTGTGAGTCACTTTATGATAATATTTCAGATACATTTTTGAAGACCACTCGTAGGGCAATTGGAAGTCAGTGGAAACAAATAAGGCAGTGGATATTTATTTCCCATAAATGGCGATTACATTCTTTTGATTTGGAACTAGAGCACCACAGAACCAATATTTCAGCATTATGGCAAATAAGTTATATTTGTTTATTTTATTTATTGATTGTTCATTTGTAAGGCGCTTATACATCAAGTTAATTGTGTTTCAAAGCACCCACTTGGCAGGAGGGAGGGAACATGGGAGTCAAATCAAATATAACAATAAGAGATAGAGGCAGACCTACTAGGCCTTGTGAGCGTTCAGAATGTGCAAGCACAGAGAGGGAGACAGAGAAGGGATGAGGGAGTGGGGGCTAAGTGCCAGGTATATCAGGAGGGAAGTGCTAGGGCGTGAGCAGCTGTAAGTGCCTTGGTGAGTGGTCAGCTGTCAATAAATAGGTAAGTGCAGGCCTGTGGTTACACAGGCCCATGGGCGCCAAGTAAAGTGCTGAGAGCGGGCAGAGGCTGCAAGCGATTGGGTTGGAAGGCCATGGCCCAAGAGGACACATAAGGGCCCTGGTCACCAATCTCAGTAAATGTGGGTGTTTTAGCAGAGGAGGGAGCAAGGGAAAGAGGAGGTGAAAAGAAAAGTCTTGAGGAGCTTCGAGAATTTTAGGAGATTGAGTTCAAGATGAAGAGGAAGGGGGAAGCTGTACCATAGGAGGGAGCTTGCTGAGGAGAGGGATCGGCCACCAGCTCTCTGATTAGCAAAGCACTTGAGACACAGAGAGCTAGAGCCAGAGGACCGTTCAGATTTGGAGGGAGAGTATTTAGTTAGAGCAAGTTGTAGACAGCGTGGTCCCAGGCCCCAGACAGCCTTATGGATGATGCAGAGGGATTTGAATTTGATCCTTGCAGCAACCGGGAGCCAGTGTACAGTTTTTAGGGCTGGAGAGATGCGGTCCCTGGGCTTCAGGCCAAGGATAAGTCTCACAGCCCTGTTCTGGATTAGCTAGAGGGGTCGTAGAGAAGAAGAGGGTAGATTAAGTAAAAGGCTATTGCAGTAGTCTAACCGGGAGCGAACCAGAGTGCTAGAGACATGGAAACATGTTTTACTATGGCAAAAAGGCATCAAATAAGCAAGTTTTATTTCAGAGCACACTAAAACATAGACAAATAAGGACATAAAGAGACACATGCAGTTTCTTCAATTTAAACAACATGAATAAATGCTGTCTGATAAACAATGTTGGATCTTCTGAAGCTTTTCAAGAATAATAGAGAGATCATTCATTGTACTATTCCCACTTAAAAAGCACCCAACAATACTTGGAGTAAACCAGAAGAGCATTTACCTTTTGTAGAACTAAAATTGCCACAACATAGCAAATCCCCCAGTTGCACTGATTGGTTAATAGTGTCGCTCGTACAGCTCAATAAAATGATCAGATCACCTGACAACTGAATTCTGGGGGATGAGAACATTATATTCACCCCATAATTCAGTGCACATCAAACCTTTTAAAAAGTTAAAACAAATGGAAGGCATACGATTATCCTTGGACATCTCATCGTTATGTTTCATTGTCTTGTCCCGAATGGTTTTAGAGGCAAAACTGGGGAAAATGTACCTACCAAAATTCTAAAATGATGACTTTGGAGAAGGCTAGATATTATATGATAGGTTATTTACAATGTGTTTAATACCAAGAGGTTTCTAAGTTCAGATTCGGGGATTGAACCTGTGTTGCTCCATGCCGTCTTGCTTTCAAGGTGAGCACATTGCCCCTGAGCTATCCTCCTGAGACCTCTTGGGGCAGGTTAGGCTCACGTAATATAGAAGATAAATCATTAACCAATCGTAACAAAAAAAAACACCCAGCTCTGTACAAGACACTATGCATCTGATACAATTGATTCAGAATACACCTTATAGCACTAAGACCAAAGTCCTGGTTACCTTGGATGGGGAAGTGTTGTACACCAACATTACTTTCAATATACAAAAGAAGGTACTGAAAAACACCCTCTAGCCTCACACTGCTGGGAGGAACGAACCCCTGAAATAATGGAAATCAATTGTATTATGCAAATATATCAATGTAAAAATCACATGAATGGAGATAGAAACACCAATACAATACGTACACAATCAAGCTCTCTATGTGTTGCACAAAAGGGGCCAACAAACACATATATGCATACACCTAATCCCAAATACATTATGAACAGTTAGGTAAACTTGGACAAATCGCCTCGTATGGACATATATCACTACTCCTATGTTGCCCTCAGCACTCACTAATCCATCAGGAGTAGATCACATTTAATGGACACCTTTCCCTACTCCTATACTGCCCTATACCAACATTCCCCAAGTGGGATCAATACACATATTACATGAAGCACTAGATAAACAAATCAACCACACTGAGTGCCTACAGAGTTTCTAAGTGAGTTTCTTATTGTGTTCAAGGAGCAATACTTTGGGCAGATAAAGGGTACAAGCATGGGCGCCACCTTTGCTCCTAATGTAGCCAATGTATACGTTTCGTATTACAAGGACAAGTGGATTTACAATGAAACCAATCCTTATAAAAATGAAATCACAAAACAGAACCTTTTATAGGGATGATATCTTCACAATCTGGCAATGGGACATTGGAGAAGCAATGGACTTCAAAATCTGGTTACAAGAACAGAACCACAATATAAAACTTCCCCTACAGTGAAGTAGAGATCATATTAATTTCTTATAATTGAACATGAAGAATTAGGATAAAAAATTAATTACAAATGTAAACACAACACAGACAGAAATAGCGTATTACATGTTACCAGCTGGAATTCGATAAGTACGAAAACAAATTAGGTCAGTAGGACAATTCTTTAGAATTTTACGTAATTCTTCACCCAAAGAAGATTTTTTAAAAACACACATGCATTTTAAAAGAAAAATTAAAAGCAGAGAGTTACACTAAGAGAGCCATTAATCAAACGTATAAGTGAGCACGATATAGCAATTGTGATGCCATGTTGTGCTCTACTAAGAGCACCCAACCAGAAAATAGACTGCCAGATTCATCTGACACCCTATTAGAGTCATGATGTTCCATGTGACTGGAAGATATTTTTCCAAAGCCCAATAGAGCCTAAAATCATTGCAAGCAAGTAGAGTGGTGAACCCCTACAAAATACAGAGGTTGCCCGTGCAACGCAGGAAATCACATTTTCTTGGACCTTATATGCTGGGGTTTTACTTTTTTTGACCGATGCAGTGAAAGTGACTGAATATTCCCCTCCCGGCCCCAATTCCAATCTGGCAGTGAATCATAACTCTAAGATCTCTGCTGTCTTTTTCTGCTGTGTGGTCAATGTCTGATAGTGGGTTTTCCATCCTGAACTGCAGGAGCATTGGCGAGGTCCTGATTACGAAGGGATGTATTCCAGTAGGTTGATACTGCAGAGTTTGCCAATTAAACTTGGATTAGGCAGGATGGGGTGGGGCAAAAGACGGGCCACGTGATTCAGGGTCTCTTCATTCATGACCATCAGTTAAGGCAGTGCTTACGTCTCTCTGCCAGGCATGTTGCTGGTGTGTGTATTGAGTTAATGCAGTACTTACTTTGGTCGGCCACGCATGTTGCTGGTGTGTATTGACCATCGGTCAATGCGGTGCTTACTTAAGTCTGCCAGGCATGTTGCTGGTGTGTGCATTGAGTTAATGCAGTACTTACTTTGGTCGGCCACGCATGTTGCTGGTGTGTATTGACCATCGGTCAATGCGGTGCTTACTTAAGTCTGCCAGGCATGTTGCTGGTGTGTGTATTGAGTTAATGCAGTACTTACTTTGGTCGGCCACGCATGTTGCTGTTGTGTGAATTGGGGAGAGAGATCAATTGTCTCTTCGAGGGCCATATTCCTTTAATTCCTGGTAAGGGTGAGGGCTATGATGTCATCTCCTCGCAGTATCTTTTTATGTACATTTAAAAAAAAGTTATGAGATTTAAAAAAATATGGATGTACTTCAAGGTAAAAATCTCCATGAAAACAAACCATATCTAAAAAAAAACATTAAAGGGACATGATGGGCCCTATTCATGGAAAGGTGGGCATTTATCCTGCCACGGCCATGGCCTGGGAAGAAAACTGTACGAGACTGCGCATAGAATAAAAAATATGTCCTCTGCGCATTCATGGAATTGCCTGCTCAAAGTAACCGTATATGCAAGTCGCGGCCAGAACGCCCCCCGTCACCACACAAAGCAAAAACAGCCAGAACAGCTACTTTCGCGTGTTCCTCTGGGCATGAATACACCCACCCTTCAAACAGTGCGTGGGGTCCCACGCAAGCAGGCCTGCATCTCAGGAACACTGCGCGGGGTCCCTGAGATTTGTGTACGATTTATCGTAACTCAGGTAAACTCTGATAATCTGTGTGTGAAGCCCCGTAAACCTTGCCTGCACCCTCTACACTGTGTATGCGCACACCTAAGTCAGATCGGACCCATGGCTGCATACACGCACCCCTAAATCCGATACCGATCTTACTCCTGTGCGGTGAATCCTATATGGAAGTGGATCTACACCTGCTTTGGGTGGCCGATAGTATGAGGGCTTTCTGTGGCCAGTTCCCTGTCGAGAGGTTGCACGCTCGGATCCATGAATACATATCATTCCACGCAATAGTGGGGATGCACGGACTGCCTGTGGCCGTCCCTCGTAACATCCACTTTTTGCCTTGTTCTTCCTCATTTTCTGTGTTTTGCCCCCTACCCTGCCCTCTGTGCAAGCCATGCCCATGCTCTTTTTGGTATCTCACGCAAGACACATGGCCTCTCGCAGTGACATGCCGAGCCTGCGCGAAGTGCCTGGAAAGTACGTAAAAGTGCTGCACAGTCAATTCCATGAATCCACATAGGATTTTGCACACAGTTTGTACATCATGCCCATCAACAATAACACACATGTAACATAATATAGCAACATAGCCAGACTGAAAATGTGAGAGGCAACCAGTGGGAAAAACATGTTTTAAAAGGAGTTAAGGTTACTACTTTAAATAAATGAAGTCTAGAAACTTCGAGAATGCCAGCGTCAAGATACAGGAGCTATGGCAACACACCACACCTGCGATTTTCAATAATGTTAATCATGGAGGAGCAGTCTCCAAAAACCACATCCTGCGTGCCAAAACAACCCTCACCCTTAACCTCCAAATCCTCTAACCACCCAATATACCGCTTTTAACTGTCGTGAAAAATGCAGTAAAATGACTGCGAGCAAATAGGAAGGATAGGTACACACAGCGTCCGGATGAAGGCCCATCACACTGAAAGCTGTACTCACACTACACCACTGCTTCACAATAGACAGCTCACAGCAATGCTTCAGCAACCCCAGTGAACACATGTGGATGGCATGCTCCCCTACCTTTCACCAGGGATTGATCTGCTCTAAATCGTTACTAAGGGGATGCTCGAGGGGGCACCAGCTGTGGGCATCAGGGGCACGATAATTGCTCTACAAAGATCAATAGGACCCATTTCAAGGGTTGCTCCCAAGGGGCAGTTTACCGGAGACAACAACAATCCTAGTAAGGTCTTTGCCTTTTGCTCCCACGATTCCCCTTCACCAAATAGTGTGTAAAGGAAAAGGGTATGGCAGGGGAGAGGGGAAGGGGCGGGGGGAGTGCTGCTGACAATTGAGACAGGGCCTACATGCAGGCCCTTTCATGAGAGGATGGGGAGTGTGTATTGGTAGGCCCACTCCCTCCCCACGCTTACCTAATGGTGGCAAGCCCGTAGATGTCGGGCCATGGAGTAGCCAGCAGCCGTATGTATCGGGGTGCGCCCAACGTGGCAACACCGGCAGTGGCCGCAAAGCAAAGGACTGCTGGTATCCTTGGGGATGCCGCAGGCAGCATAACACTGGCCATAATGAGGGGACACCGCGACGGCTCTAGCAGTCGATGCAGCATCCAAAAGTGGAACCTGCACACCATCACTAACCCACCAGGGATTATTATTTAAATACAAAGACCTAACAAACCCCACTAAACCGCCAGGGAAACCTTTAACAGATAAAGGACTCCATGGAGGCCTGAAGGAATACCTGACTCCTGGGAGCCATTATCAGCTACAGGTCAGGCATATAGCAAGAAGGAGGACGGGGCATATTAGCCCATACGAAGCCTCCAGAAACCCCTACCCGTCACACCCCTACAGGAAGCTATGCTATTAGATAAGGAAGGTGGCCAATACTGGGATGGGGTGGGTTATTTTTGTATTTGGGAATGGTTTCGTATGGGTTAATTGGGTGAGCACAGGAGGTGGGGGAGGACGTCTCAGAGACCAGAGAAGGAAAGAGAGACAGGAGTGTGGATGCGTTGGAGAGAGGGGTCCGTGGAGTGTTTGAGCGTGACAGTAAGGAGTGAGTGGAGTAGCGGAGTAGTGGTGAGACTGAGAGATGGGCCATTTCAAAAAGGGTTTCATAAATAGCAGAATGGGGGACCCCTTTGCCCCTTGCACATCTGTCCTCATCACCAGATTTGAACTAAGACAGAACAAAATCCAGGCAGCAATACCGAGTGGCCTGCAATCGCAGGTCATTTTCTACCTTTCCCTACACACTATTTGAGTAGTCTGAGTAGTTCCTGAGGGAACATTACCACATTATTGACACAATTTGTGGCAAATCGTGTATTTTAATGCAGGCTGGTTAAATACCATTGGGCGAAATGATCAACTTATCAAAATAGCCCACCTTGTCCCACAAAACTGACCGGTCCTTTCCAGCGTGTCACGCCTGTCGGTGGTTGCCCTGTACACCAGCCTGAACATGATCGCAATGATCTCTTCGCAAGTCCCTGGTTCACAACATGGACATGTAAGGAGAAGTAGGGGCTGACTGTGCACCCGCAGGACCCACATCGACCCTACTGTTAATATCGAAGTGTGGGTGCGTTACCAGCGTTACCCACTTGCCTCTCCACTCTTTCTCACTGCTCACTCTGTTCTCTCCTCTTCTCCCCTTCTTCCTTTTCCCTCTCTCCTCTCCCCCTTTCCCTTCTTTACTCCATGCACTTACTCTATCAGAATTGTCCTCGGAAATAGTATGATAGCTACATTGTTTGTCTCCCACCCCTCGCCCCCTCGTTTCTCTTCTTCCCCCTTCCTCTCCAGCAATATCTGAAATGTCGTCAGGCCTAGTACGATAGTCACTTGTTTTGTTCCTCTCCTTCCTTCTCCTCCCCCTCACCCACTCCTCTTGTAATCCTCTGACTCTATCAGAAATGTCATCAGGCCTAGTACGTTAGACACCTGTCTGTTCCCTTTCCCTTCCCACCCACCTCCTCCTTCCCATAAATGTGTCTTAGCTCTTGCACTCTCTGTCAAGTTGCCAGGCCGAGTACAATAGTAAATTTCACATTCTTATTGTTCAAGGCCTTGTAAGAATGTTCACTGTTTGTATTTTTCCGGTGTTCCCTCCCTTGCCATGAAGCTCTTTGAAACACATTGGGCCTCATTCCGAGTAGGGCGCAAAGGGTTACCGGTCACCGTTAATGACATCGGTGCTGGTAATCCCTTTGCGCCCTACTACGAGTTCCCTTAGCGGGTCCCTTCCTTAACACCTAGTTTTACCATGCGTTAAGGACGAGACCCGCTAAGGGAAATCAGAGCCAATAACGGTACCGCAAAATGCAGTTTTTAGATGGGGTGGAAATTGAAATAAGATAACGGAAATTAGGGGCATTTGTGTTTGGGCATCTGAAATGCAGGCAGAGGTCTGTGCAGGATGAACGAGGGCTGAAGAACATGGGCTACTCATCGTCAACAGTGCCAGGACCATGACACTGACTGTGTGTCAAAGAGTAGTGACCATCAATCGGGATGGGTGCTTCCAAGTAGCCACACAGCAGTCTCATCTTAATGGCAATGGAAAAACCTCCTGGCAGATCATGATTTTGAATGCCAGATGAAAAAGGGAGTCAACCGGCACGGATGTGAATCTGAGATGGACTATCCCTAGCAAGAGAAGCCATTTAACACTTTTCTATATTGCCTTGTTCTCTCTTAGCACGACACTGCAACCTGCCCATACAGGACATCACCAAAACCAAGGCAAGGATCTGGGAGAAAAATAGGTCTCTGCATTAGAAGATGTGGAGCAAACAGAAATCAGCCAGGGCTTACTAGGTCATGTCACTGGTCATGTGAGCATACCAGCCTCAATTTTACTATATGCTATAACCTCATGCATGGTTGGCACCCGCGAGTGAAAGTGGATGACTTTTCGCAATATCCACAGGAGATAGTATTCTCCACAGCAACACAGGTCGTAATGCCCAAACTATAAAAGATTCTGGACATCTAAGGCCCACCCCAATAGATAAAGATGAAGAATGGATTACCAGTTCATGGTCAAGAGTGGTGGTGACATCTGGCGACTTTGGCATTAAACATTGCCAAATCACAACAAGGTGGCCACAGGCCTACTGAGAAATACAGCAAAGTAGAGCAGTTCATGAGAACTATCAAAAGGACACTTCAAATTTCTATGGAATAAAGGAAGGATGTAGAGGTGGAACTATATCAGCTTCTTAAGGAGTAGAGAACAATGTGTAAGGAACTCATGGTGGCAACAGCAAAGACAGACACACGTGATCACAATTCAAGGGTGTTTATTAAACTGTTAATGCAGGGTGGAAAAACGCCTACATGAAAACCTAAATCTAAGATGGCAGCAAGCGTCAACCATCAAATGAAAATAAGGCAGTCGTAGTGGCGGTCTGTGAAAATAAAGGGCCTATACTAAGGAAAACCTATTGCCAACTCCTTACGATAAAAATACGCAAGAGTGTGGGATAGGATATTCAAATAAAGAAAAGGTGTTCACAAATAATACATAAGGATGTGATTGCCTTGAGTTCTCCATTCCCCACGTTTTTAGCACGGGACAAGGTGGGTCTTAGGCGCACAGCAGAGCTCGAGCCTTCCCATCTTGAGCTAACAGTTCCATAGCAGCTAACAGGTTCTTCGTCGGTTCAAATAAAAGTCTCTTGCCTTCGAGGCCTGATGCTCTTAACAAACAAACACAAAGTTCTTATTCCATGAACACATTGGCTGATGGCATTCCCCTTGGGTCCCCCTCATCTGGGTGCTGACCCCTCACAAGTCTTATTCAACAACTTTGTAAACAGTTCCTTTCTTAATGAACTTTGGTCAGTGACTTTTCAGCCAGGGATCTCCCTCGATTGGGCTCGGAGAGCAAATAACAAGTGGGACAGTTCACCTCCCTTTGTCTTGTAAGGCTTCTTGCTTTCACAAATCACAGTCAATAACACAAAGTTCTTTTCTTAGTGAACTTTGGGTGGTAACTTTCCACCCGTTGATCTTGTTCGGCCGGGCTCAGACCCAAAATAACAAGGGGGACACTTCCTTCCCCTTGTTTTGCAATACTCCTCGTTTTCAAAGATCTAAAACTGTTCTTTGGGCTTAGCCTCAGGTTGTCAGCTTCCCTCTTCCGGGTACACTATCGCCAACTGTATAAAACACAGCTCAGGCGCTATTTCTCACCATGCGGGATTAATTTCCCTTAACTTTCATAGTTATCTGTTGGCGAAAGATTTTCCACGGTACAGAGGATTATACTAGACCCCTGTATGACCACTTTGACCTTTCTTTGCCTCTTTCCAAGGCCTTCTGGTTACAGTAGTCTTCTACGATTGGGTAATCATCCGGAGATTCTTGAGTGCGCACCCACATGGTGCCGGCCTCCTCTACTGCTGGTTTTTCCCCTTTCCAAAATGTTAACAGTTCTTTGTTTGTTCAAAAGATCAAATAGCCACTTGCTACTTTTCGTTCAACACAGTTCCATTTTTATCGGGCCTCCCCTTGACTCACCAGCTGTGATGAACCGCTTAGCTTTCCTTCTCCTTGGAGTCAAGGTTGGTACCATCGAGACAAGCATCTCTCCCCGGCTTGACAATCAGCGAAGGAGGATCTAGCGTACCATAGACATCTGCTGCAACATACAATGGCTATTATTCACGGACTTATCATTTGCTCTGTGGAGGCTTCACGGGCCTTGGTCGGAAAGGACAAGGTCAACTCTCCCCTTGTGATCATTTGGCTCTGCGCCGTCTTTCTCCTTCTCTTGAACTGCCTGCTGACGTCGTGCCATCTGCCTTGCTCGTACTGCACTCTCTTGCGCCACCTTTTATCCCTTTGGGGAAAGAAAAGGGCCACCAGGTGTGTGTAATTTAGGTCAATTGCCTGACTCTGCCCGACCCATGTGTCAGGACATGTCAGGTAAATCGGTTTCATATTTGTCCATTGTTTGTGACTACGTAAAGAAGTGTTCGGGTTGGAAAAATAGGGTGGTAGAGTTTCCAGGTATCCTACAGGGTCGGAAGGGAAAGAAGTGTTAGATGGAATTATAATCCTTGTATTAGGGTTTACGGTTATTTCCGAAGGGTAGGTTTTGTAGGGTTTGTGAAATTAGTAGGAGGGTGTGCTTGAACTGTAGTTGTTGGTGGCATTTGACTGGGAGTTCAAATAGTGATAATCAGAGGGATGTGATTGGTTGTTTTTTTGAAGAAAACAGTAATAACCGGGATCGTAAAATGAACAGAGGGGATTATGGGAACAGTAGTGTTTTGGCAGGGTAGACTGGGTGTTTGGGAATTAATTATCAGAGGGCCATGGAGAAGAATGAATGAGGTTCTTCGGGTAGGAAACAGGGATTCTGGGATATATACTTTTTGGGTGCAACCGGGTTTGGGACCTTAGAGGATTGGTTATGTACGGATGGGTTGTTGGATCTGGGTGGGACAGTTTTAATGGGAGGAAGCGAGGCACATGTATTATTTAGTTTTATTTATTTGAATTTGTAAAGCACTCACACAGCCCGGGGGCGCTCACAATCTTATGTGGATTTTATGTTTATGAATTTTTCTAATCTATATAAATTGAAAAAGTTCATGTAATTTCAACTATATTCAATAAATAAAAAAATAAATAAATAAAGATAATCAGAGGGATGTGATTGGTTGTTTTTTTGAAGAAAACAGTAATAACCGGGATCGTAAAATTAACAGAGGGGATTATGGGAACAGTAGTGTTTTGGCAGGGTAGACTGGGTGTTTGGGAATTAATTATCAGAGGGCCATTTACTAGAAGCCAAGTTTTGGCGTGCAATCTTAAATCTACCACAATGTATTCCCGGTGTGTTAATACGATATGATTTGGGAATAATTTCTTTAACTGCATTATATAAGTGGCGCCTATGTGCCTTATTTCGCAAATGCTTATTATCTACACATGATAATTCTACATTATCAACCATCTCAAGTTACTTGCTCAACTCTACAGAAGTATTTCCGAAATATTGGTCTACGAAAATATTAACAATCATGGTGCATGCGGACATATCACTTGATCTTCTTACGGTTCATCGAGAGCAAGCAAAGAAGAAAGTGTATATGATGGACTGGATTGATACCAGAACTCAGTGTTTAACTTGTAAAGACTTTGATTCTACAATCTTTGGTCCAAAGCGTTTTAAAAACATTGCCTCCTATCTATGCTTGGCACCTTCTCCTGCCTTAAGAACTGCCATTCTTTGCTTGAGGCTTAACATCTGGCCCACCCGTGAGGTTAAAACAAGAAGAAAACAAATCTCTTCTGACCTCAACTGGTGTAGGTTTTGTAAAAATGTACTGATTGTAGAAACTCCACAATATTGGAGTGTCCAGCACTTAGCACTTTAAGAAAATTGCACTTTGTTAATCACTTTGCATATTTTGCACAACTTGATCCGAAAAATAGATGGGTCGCCTTGGCAGCCACTGAATGTATGAGTATAAGAATTGCAGCGATTAATTTTCTACAGGCCTTGAACTTAGAATGATGATTTTACAGTATGCTATGAATTTATATGGTTTTTTCTTATGTGGATTTTATATGTATGAATTTTTCTAATCTATATCAATTGAAAAAGTTGATGTAATTTCAACTATATTCAATAAATAATTTTTTTAAAAAAAAAAGGTAATCAGAGGGATGTGATTGGTTGTTTTTTTGAAGAAAACAGTAATAACCGGGATCGTAAAATTAACAGAGGGGATTATGGGAACAGTAGTGTTTTGGCAGGGTAGACTGGGTGTTTGGGAATTAATTATCAGAGGGCCATGGAGAAGAATGAATGAGGTTCTTCGGGTAGGAAACAGGGATTCTGGGATATATACTTTTTGGGTGCAACCGGGTTTGGGACCTTAGAGGATTGGTTATGTACGGATGGGTTGTTGGATCTGGGTGGGACAGTTTTAATGGGAGGAAGCGAGGCACATGTATTATTTAGTTTTATTTATTTGAATTTGTAAAGCGCTCACACAGCCCGGGGGCACTGAGGCGCTATTACAGATCTTTTCTTTTATTTTTTGTTGTTGTTGTTGTCTTAATTGCATATTTATAATGCGCTTAAATATTGAGAAGTTTCTAAGTGCGGACCCGGGGATCGCTTTGTGTCGTGATCCTCCCTCGCTTTTCCACCCCCAGGGTTGGGATCTGAGAGTGCCAGCCTTTCCCTGGCCACCTGAATAAGTGATTCTCACGGTCCACTTGGGAGAATACCCTCAGGTTTTTCACAAAAGCCACAATACTTCAGAAACTGTACACCTGCCAATCGACTATTTGGCTGAGCAGTGGCCAACACCATCCTAACGCATCTTAAATGGCCTCCCCCAGAAGTATAGGTGGACCTGGTCAAGAACAGGAAGTTATGACACCACGGACTGAGTGACCAACACTGGGGCCCTCCATAAAGACATACAAATAGGTGACATGGTACTATTAGGTGGTCAAGCAACTGGGGAAAGTTTCAAATGCCCTTTGGAACAACCCACCTGGCCATCACCAAATGTCAAGGAACATTGACAGCAGTCAAGAACCGAAGGTCATTATGATCAGAAAGTTATTATGGTTCAAGGAATTCCAAAATTGTGATGCAATGAGACTGAAAGTAAGTGAGAAGAACGAACATGACATGACCTGATGAACCTTCTCAAAGACTTTCTATGTCCCCTGAAATCTGAGACTCGAGCAAGCCTGATCCTGAAGTCAATGAAGAGAGGGCAACACTCTCGATTACACTCTCCTCAAGGAGTACCATTTGAGATCATATCCATGCCCTTCTGTAAAATTGAGATGAGACTTTGATATTTCATATCCATACAAGGTAATTTTCTTTGTGCATGAGCGGTGCAACGACTAATGCTTGGTGACAGCTTTGATCACATATGTGTGCAAAACATCCCTTCTCAAAGCATGGCATGGTACCAAGTGGTGAACCATAGCTTGTTTTGATGAAGGATGTAGTGAGGAAAGCTGTGGCCAAGCATCAGTCATTGCACAGCTCATGATACACAAACACACTCACAAAGACAATTACCCTATATGGGTATGAATTCTAGGAGTCCATAATGATCAGTGAAACTATGTACAGCCAGGTCGCCTAGTGTTTCCAGTGCAACATCTGTGCTTATTCATTTTACAATAATACCTGCTGGCAAATAAGTGTGTGTCTGTGTGTGTGTGTTTCAGTGAGGAATGACACTTAGGATTAACCCAAAGTACCAAGGTAGGGTAGGTCACCCTCAAAACAGAATAGTGACCCTTGAATTACTTCCTGGAGCACCTGCCTTTGATCCTGCTCCTCAGTCTAGTTGTTCAAACCACACACATGCATCCATGCAAGTGTGACGATGCATGAAGAATCATGACGCTAGGAAAAGCATTGACAGCCCTGGGTGCTCGAGTAGGAGGCTAGTTAGAGACGATCAAGGTGTGTGCATAGTTGACTTGCAAGTGACCACCAGTTGCTTATGCACACACTCAAACAGGAACCCTACGGTATAGCTCGCAAACTTCTGAGACTCTAAGGTGGCTGGGATAGAAATATTTGTATTTTTGGTTGGTGAGAGTCCATTGTAGTCTACGGGGGAATATGGTGCCTTCTGTGATTGCGAATTTAATCCAGAGAAGGCGACCCCCCGAAACCTATATGCAATCGGGTGTTGAGCGACATTCCTCGTTGTCATCAGTCACAACTCATTGTCCTAAACTTTGGGTTTGTTAAATGAGAATGTGCAGATCAGCTTGGAAGTGTTCAATATAGGCGTTGGCCATGCGCTTACCCCAGCGCTTACCCCCAGCGCTTACAGTGGGTAAGCGGCATATTGCCAAATTCCCAGATGGAATGCATAGCATCTAACTAGACCTCACTTTGGTGGTCTAAGCCACATTTATATTCCGGGTACTCTGAGATGAAAAATAACTTTAATAGACGAGGAAAAACATCTCTTCAAGGAAAGCAGTAAGTGGCTGGACCCTAAGTGTATCTGTTGCTCTCCCAGTTCATATCTGGCTTCTGTGCACATAAACATTTCACAATAAACATTCAAAATGCTAACCAATCGAAAAGAAATAATAACAGGCAATTTTTATGGTGTGTGTGTGTATCCACCTCTGCCGCTTCCCATGATGGTATGATTGTCTCGACTCTCTCAACATTTCACAAAAGTATGGTAAACATGAACCGTGTCCCTTGTCACATTGCTAACTCCTGCGGTCTAAGATGTTCCCACAGAACCGTTAGAAACTCTTCTTTTTCTTAAAAGAAATGGCGGTCCAAGCCCCTCCCTGCTTACCTCTGGAATGCTGTAATTAAGCTGTGACTCCACCCCCTCCTATTTACCCACACTGCATAGGGCCGGCAGGACAGCTCAGGGGCAACGTGCTTGTCTTGGAAGCAAGACAATGCAGAGCAACACAGGTTTGAATTCCGGTCACACGCTAAGAGACTGGTGCCCAGTATTAAGCACATTATAAAAGATTAATTATAGATAAGATGTGACACCCCACATGGAAGGATTGTGAGTAGGGTAATGAGGAAAGAGGTCCTGCATATGATATGATATGATATGCTATGGCATTAGTAACGCGCCATACACAAGTGTTTCAAGGCGCGACGAGGCAGGGGGGGGAACAAGGGGAGAACAGAAAACGATCCTACTAGGCCAGGTGTCATTCAGATTGCGCAAGTGCAAGGGTAGGGGGACTGGGAAAAGTGCAAGGGGAAGGGGAGAGGGGAAGTGCATTACATGGTTAGTAGAATACAAGATAAGTAACAGGGCCAGCTGGTGGCAAGTGCAAGGAGAGTGCAGTACATGGTTAGTAGAATACAAGATAAATAATAGGGCCAGCTGGTGGCAAGTGCAAGGTAAGTGCCGGGAGAAGGGGCTGTAGGATACAGAGACAGTCCCGTAGTGCAGGTAGGCAGTGCAGGGAAAAGTGGCAGGGCCAAGGACCGAGATCGGTGAGTGGCCAGTTGCGGATTCAGTGCAGGTTCAGTGATTTTAGCAGGGGAGAGAGGGAGAGAAAGCGGAGGCAAAGAGGAAGGTTTTGAGGTGGTTCCGGAACCGGAGATGGTTCTCCTCAAGTTTCAGGGAGGCAGGAAGGCTGTTCCAGAGGGAGGCCCCTTGCTGCGGAGAGAGATCTACCACCAGCTCGTTGCTTGGAGAAGCGGCTGACCCTGAGGTAGTTGGAGGTGGATGAGCGAAGAGCTCGAGAAGGAAGATATTTAGGAAGAGAGAGTTGAAGGTATTTTGGCCCTAGGCCCCAGAAGGCCTTGTGGACAATGCAGAGGGTTTTGAACTTAATCGTCGCGGCCACTGGGAGCCAGTGTAGCGATTTCAGTCCTGGAGAGATACGGTCCCTGGGCTTGAGGCCAAGGACAAGTCTCGCAGTCCTGCTCTGGATGAGTTGCAAAGGGCGGAGAGTAGAGGCAGGAAGATTTAGATAGAGGCTGTTACAGTAGTCCAGCTTCGAGAGAACCAGGGCTCTGGAGACAGTGAGCTTCTGGGGAAGGAGAGGAAAGGAAGGATACCTCTGAGGAGGTGTAGCTGGTAGTGTGACTTCTTAGAGACGTCAGATATGTGAGGGGAGAAAGAGAGTGTGGAGTCGAAGATGACCCTGAGGTTTTTTGCCTTGCAGGTAGGAGCAGGAAGAGGGCCAAGGGAGGCTGGCCATAGAGCTGCAGGGAAGGAGGGAGTGGGTGTGCCGATAAGTAGGATCTCAGTCTTACTGGCATTAAGGCAGAGGTCGTTGGTGGCACACCATTCCTGGATAGCAGAAAGACAGTCGGAGATGAGGGAAGGGGAAGAGGAGGCCGAGCGTAGCCTGAAAATGAGCTGAGTATCATCCGCATAGCACTGAAAGTTGGGCCAGAGAGCAGCGATGCGGTGAGCAAGAAGTGCCAGGTACTGGTTGAACAGCCAGTGGGAGAGTTTAGATCCCTGGGGACACCACAGGTAGAGAAAAAGATGTCAGAAACGAGGGACCCAGTTGGACCTGGCAGGGTCGTTTGGAGAGGAAGGAGGTCAGCCACGCCAGAGCCTGACCAGTGATACCCAGGTTATCACGGAGACAGTTGAGCAGGATGGTGTGGTTGACAGGGTCAAAGCCAGAAGAGAGGTCGAGCAAAATGAGAACACGAGGGGTGTTAGAGTCAAGGTTTGAGAGCAGGTCTTCACGGATGTTCAGGAGAGCATAAATAAGATTACTATAGATAATCTGGCACTCACATCTGAGCCTCCTCCCTCCTCATATTCCTCACTCATGTGGATATAGCAAATATACTGAGTTGCGTCAATGTAAGAAGCAACACAATCCTTACTCCAAAAAGGATTTAATCAGAATAAAGGAGATACCAAGCTCATTTGTCCCAGAGAGAATACAGAGCAGTTGAAATAACATTAATTGATATGTCCAAATCAACCCATACCTGATAATGGCTACATGGCAAACCTCTAGAATCGATCACCCGTGAACAACGTGTTGGAGATGCACACCACACATTTTCCGTTCCATGACAATAAGCAATCTAATCCACCCACCCAAACTACACATAGCCAGATTAAGACCCTTCAGACCTCCACCAAAAGATGTGCACAGATTATCGAATGTGTTATCATTGCTGGTCTTTTCTATTTAGCATAAGCATAGGATTGACCTGCCTGCAACCAGAGGATGCCACTGCTTCTCCACCACAGAAGAGGGATTAGGACACAGCATAGGCAAGGCATCCTCTTGCTCAAATGAGCAAATCTTCATAATATATGAAGGACTTGTGCATAATAGCAAGCAAGGCTTCATGCTGAACCAGAAACTATTGAGGATCACATCCCAAAGTTCTGACCTTACCAAGTTGCCTTAAAGATGCAATTGCCACCATAAATAAAGACTTGTAAGATAATTGATTCACATGACAAGACTCACATGGCTCTAAAGTCGATCCTTTTAACACTTGCAACACCAATGGCAGGTCCAATGCTGGCAGTCAGATCCTGCAAGGTTGATTCAATAGAAGAACAAAAACTTAAGTTGTTCAGGAATCAAATGATCCAAAACCGACAAAACAACCACAGGAATCTGACACATCTCAATGGCTGCCCACTGTACATTAAGCATAGAAATTGCCAAACTCTGTGAAACTCGTTCAATACAAGCTCCTAAATCAATGGGGTAAGGGAGGCGTGCACAATCAACAGCACAATACATCATGTCAAAACACAATCTCTAAAAAGAAATCCAATGGTGAGAGTAAGAAGTATTTCTTGAGATACACCTTGAACGCCGAACTGTAACAGCTGTCCTGTCAGATAATCCTCATCTCATCAAACCTTCTTTTTCAGCAACCAGGCCACCAGAATTAATGTTGCTAACTTCTGAAGAGTCAACCTCGGGTATGCCAATGGAGCTAGGGCCAGCCTCAACAATGTCTGTCTGTATCCAGAATTCACCAGATGGGGCCACCATGGCCTCCTCGCTCAACATAATACCAACAAGATCAAATTGAATGTCTCCCTCTGAAACTTTACCAGGCATTTTGGAATTAGATGAATTGACAGAAAGATATATACTTGGCCGCTTGGCCAACTGATTGTCAAACCGTTTCTTCCCCAAGTCATTGGGTCTCGATGATGACCACAGTACACTTGCACCCTCTTGTTCTTCCTTGTGGCAAAGAAGTCAGAATTAGAGGCCCAACTCGTTTGCCAATCCACTGGAAGGGACCCTTTGACAGCATACCTTCCATGGTCCTTGGAGGAGGGGAGCACTACCCATTATGTTTACCTTGGTATTCAAAACTCCCTTCTATGTCTTTCCAAGTGTTCAGGGCAGAACTATAGCCCAGAGTTCCTACCAAATTGACAATCATACTCTTTGCCAGATCATAGTCCTTGGATCTCTCTAATCCTCCCGGTACCTCCCTAACCAAGCCCAGTGACACTCATGGATCCTCCTGCAGTTGAGGGTTCAATAGTACTTCCTCCTCGAAATATCCCAGGTGTATCCACCGCAGAAAATTGTCCTCTGTTATATTGTGATCGGGAGGATCCACTAGCATTTGGCAGACTGAGGATTCTAGGATTTCAGGATGTGATTTATTAATGCCTTCATACGCCATCTTGCACAATATATGTGGGTGTCCTGTCCCCCTGACCAGCGAGGCAAGCCTGTGCAGTAGATGCTTCTTCCTGCAATCAGTCCAGGGTGTATTTTCTCAGCTTTGTCTCTCCGGAAATGGGACGAAATGCTGCAATCTTGTCTGGCACACATTTTGCTCAGTAAAGGTCCTGGCAAGGAATCAAGCAGGACTTCCGACACTGTCCATGCCTTGCTCTGTGTTTGTCTAGGAAGGAGAATGAATGCGCTAGCCATCCAGGCAAGGGAACACCTGATTGCCCCCTTGATGGAGAAACACCTCAATTGGTGCTACCATGTTTGTAAATATTGTTGCTGTTAATATCCAACCAAAGGGAAGTAGCATGAGATGAAAATGCAAACTTGCAATAGTTAATCGCACACACATCTGGTGATGATGTGTATCCCGGAGACCACTCAATGGTATAATCTCCCCTTGATTCTCCAGTGGCACTATAGCTGGTATTGTTTTCATCATGAAGGACACATTCCTCATCCAGAGTTGGAGACCTTTTACATTGAGGATAATCCTTTGGTACCAGGAATACTGAAGAACACAATCCTCCTCCTTGTTCCTGTGCCCCAATTGGGTCAATAGCCTCCTTTGGGTCTGAAGGCTGAGTAACACACCATGTACCTTTTGATTCTGCATTGGAATGCATGTTGTCGCCACTCCCATTGCTGGTGGGATGGATACAACTCCAGCTTTTTGCCGAATCACACTATATCACAATCCCAAACGTTTAACTTCATAGATGTCGAAATCCATAGAAATCGAGTCAGATGTCTTCCCTCTGTGGTGTAGACCATCGTAGTCCTGGCATCAGGATTTATGCGGCTTCTCGCTACTGTTAGAAGGGAGAAAGTTGGCATAACCTTCCCAGTTGGCTACCCCTCCACACAAGACTATGTTTTAGTTTCATTGAATATCTTGGGCCTGGAAGACAATACCCTAGTTGGAGCAGACTTCCCTTGAGTGGGTATTCGGGGACACTAAACATCTTCTTGACCATACTGTAAAGTTCTGAGCCAAACAACATGTCCCCTTTGTCACATATTTCCCTGAAATTACATGACTAGCTAGGTAATGCTGGTCCTTATGGGGGAAAATCCCACCTGTGATTGAACAGAAGGAACCTCGCACCGCGTAAAAGTGACATGTGGCACAGGACTTAGACGTTTCCTCTGTGTCTAAAGGCGTCTCCTTTTCTTTGCCTGCAACAACGTTACGTATGAGCGGGTGGTAGAGCAATGTGGGGAAATGTGGGATCGTGGCTTGTTAGCTTTATCTCATGCAACTCATAATACGCATACCTCCTTCTCCCACCTTAAGCACATTCAACCCTAAATGGGAACTGACAGTGTGTGACAGAAACCTTAAAGTGTTACCTCATATATTGTGCATGTCAGGAGCAGTACAAAACAGAAATTCAACAGAATAAATGGCATATTCAGGGCCATCTTAAGCACTTTGGGGGCCCAGGGCACGGACACCTCTGGGGCCCCCTTCCAGCAAACCAAAGGACTGAAAGGATACAGAATATCTAGTGTGCCGCACCCCGTGTCACAATAACAACCCACAGCTTGATATGCTGCCTCTCAAAGATCAAAATAAGCATGGTAAACTTCCTTTCAGATACCTTACACTCTTCATTCATGTTGCAATCAGAGTGGTAAACAAGTAGCATTTCAAGGGCACCATTAGTAGTTTACACGCGGGTACTTTTGTTCAAACATTTCATCAGTGGCAGCCACATGGAAGGTATACTGGACATAGTATGACAAAGGTACACATAATCCAGAATAGTCTGAGATTAGCTGCCGCGGAGACAGCAAAAGTGCTCAAGCATGGGTACAGGCCACCAATGGGAAGCAAGGATAAAACTACACATACCATGGCATAGAGAGTGGATGACGATTTGAAGATACCAGGAAGGTGCCTGTATCCAGACAAACTGAGATTAGAAGTGGGACATGGTTTTCAAGCAGTGTTGCCATTTCGAGAGCACAGAAATGGGTGGTTGTGGTGTGTAATATATCACTGCTCACTATCATTATAGAGGAAGCAACACTATAGATAGCCACCGAAACCATGAATTAGTCTTTTTTAACGATCATATCCTGAGACCGAAATCACTCTGAAGGGCTGACAATTTTGAAAGGTTTAGGGACTTGCAATTTTGACAGGTGAGAAAATACAAGATTAAATGAGATACCCAGGATCACACATTGATTAAGAGGTGAAGCTGGGATTCGTACCCACAATTTCTGCTCTTTACCAATTTATGTTCTAGTTTTTACCTTTAACTAAAGTAATCCCATTTTACAGAACTGACTTGGAAAATATGAAAATCACATAACCCAATATAAACATTTTAAAGAACAAAACGTTATAGAAACATATTATTCAAAATGGGAATTCAGCTTCATTGTCTCCATCATCAAGGAAAGTTACCAGCATACTAATGGATGTGATCTTAAAAGATTTCAGATACGTTTCTCTTTTGTATTGTAAACCTTTAAATCCACCCCAAACACAGGCTTGTACAATGGTATTTAAAAACGTGCAGAAAAACCTTTGAATTGTACAAAAAAGCAAACGGTTTTGTTGTCACATAAGCAGACCTTAAAATATGCTGGCAAAAAGCTTGCAATATCTGGTCTGCTCTCTTCTGTCTAAAACTCCTTCCACTCAAATGGCCGACATGATAGGAAAAATCAGGTCATTGGCCAAACAATGCCACCAGTATGTGAGAAGAAAACCTTTTCATAGAAGGCAGTACACTACTGTCAGAGATATAAGATTTGTCCAGGATCACTGTATCGTCTGCTGGCAAAGGCAAGACCCAAGCATGAACGCTTTTGTTCCACAGTCTGGAATTTGGATACATAAACACCTCTAACACTTTGTCATCATTGGAGGTGCCTGCCTAGGTTTTACAACTCCCCATCTAAACAAACCAATTTCTAGACCATCACCATACTGACGCTATGTTAGTTTCTGTAGCAACCACTATCTTGTGCAGGTACATTGGTGATAACACCTGGAGTGCTATAGAACAAAGCACATATACATGTATGCTTAACAAATTCATACATTGGAAACGCTGAGTCGGCCTTGCTGGAATTTGGTATTGTAATCTTGCATGTGAACGCATATCTCTGCAATGAGTGCTTAACACACTGAGCTATCCTGAGATATCCTCTGAACCATCGGGACACTCACATGTATCAATATGTATTTCATCTTTGGCTATTGTACATGATCAATATAATCCCCACAGAAAGGTGAGAATGCTACAGGTGTTGTGCCACATGAACTATGTATACCACAGTGAACATAGCATTACAGGATGAAAAGATCAGAGCAAAATGTACTTGTCAACAACAGACAGAAAATAGGTTTAGCCTTAGCAGCACACCAAGGAAAATCCTGATGTGTGATCATTAATTTTGTTGACTTAGGGAAACTGACTTTTTTTTAATAAGGCTCCTTCTTGGTGCACTTACCATCAAAATGTTATTTAATACATTTTATTGTTAAAAATATACTATGTCTCTAAACTCACTTCTTTATTGCCAAAGTGCAACACATCCTGATCAATCCCTTCACAGGGTATAATTCAATTCACCATCCACATTTCTATTATGAGTTGGTGCTGAAAATAAAAACCTGTTCCAAATCATTAACACACAATGACGGCTCTTTCATGATGCCTCCATAAGCAAAACTTTCTCTTTGAAATGCCAAGATCAAACCAATATAAATTCAAACACCAATATACATTCAAAATGCTGTTGCTACTTATCCAAAGGTGAGCTAAACAAAACATGTATCTTTCTATCAATGCTAGAGAACTACAGTCTTGTAAGGCAAATGCAATGATAGCTAAATAATCATTCTTTCTTTGCAATAACCCAAAAGTATAAGCAATAATAAGCAAGGGTAAAATAATACACTCTATTTCAGAAATGTACTAAAAATTCAATCTTAAAATGCAACATTACAATGCAAAAAAAGCATTCAGTTCAAACTGTAAATACTAGAGTGCAGTTCCAAAATGGAATACAATAATAATTATAATTATAACCTCTGCCAAGGAAACGGATGACAGGTTCTTCAGACTGCTTCCTCAGCTCACCATCAGGGCAATCAGCATGCCACCTGATCAGTCGGTCAGCTTCTCCATCGGCCAGTTTCCAGTCTCCCTTAATGGAAGTTTGCTTACCATTTATATACTGTTTGATGGAAACTCCCCAGGAATCTCACTTGATGGACATCCTTCTGAATCTGGCATTCCCAATGCAATCCCATGAATCAAGGATTCTGATACCCTTCCCCTAAGGCAGAGGTCTGCAACCTGTGGCTCTCCAGATGCTTTGGACTATGATTCCCATGGTCCCTCGTCATTGACTTTACTGGCTGGGTCTGATGGGAGTTGCAGTCCAAAACATATGGAGAGCCAAAGGTTGCAGGCCCCTGCCCTAAGGTATGCTTGCTCAATTGTCATGTCCCCAATCTTATAGGTTTGTCACCAACTTTTGGGTTTGTTGAGCAATTCCCAATTAGTGAGGTCATATCAACTGGCACAAATGTTTGTTTTCCTACTGGTTGCTGGTTGTGTTCACTCCACACGTTTCAGAATTCTATGCAGGATCATATTTAACATGAAGAATTTCTTCTTAAAGGCACACAACTGACCTTGAGGCTGTATTGCAAAGATAAAGTAAACCCTCTCATGTTACCTTTCAGCATATTGCGCTCTTCAGCATGTCCTGCCTATGCAAGGTGCTTATTTAAACATTAGAATCCCTCAGGCTAAAGCTAGTTCTCTCTCCTACTTGCTTTCAGGTATATGAGAATGAGGGGAATGCTGACATGAAATGGCCGGTCAAATAGCACAGCGATTTGGCATCGTGCAAAGCCTGCTGATGAAGTTTCGAATCCCGGCAGTGCCAAACTCAGCCTTTCATCCTTCCGAGATTGATAAATGAGCACCACACACTGTGGGTAAAATAAGCAGCGCTCAGATACCTGAGGGTTTGTAGTGCTATATAAATGCGAAATTATTATTATTATGTGCTATTTTACCCCCTTACGGGCAGAATGGGTCCTACCACATGACACCTTTGAATGGCAGGTTGTGAAGTACAAGATTATTTTCAGTGTCACCTGTGTTCCACTCTCTTACATGAATATTCCTTCTAAGAGCTACTGAATCAATTCCTGGCAGAGCTAGTGCTGCAATTGAGTCCACAGCAGCATTGGACATCAATGGTACTTGTTTTCCATCATGGCTAAATTATCATAGAGTCTAAACGCAGGTTTTCTGAAAGAGCCCTATTGACCCCTTTAACTGTAAATAATTTTGACATGAATTTGGGAAAGGCTACTGTTGCAGGATCTAGCCATTTCCTGTCCAATGGTTTCACATGGTACATAACATAGGAATCTTCTTCCCAGGACTTCCAAATTAAGCCATACATGGGCAAGCACCTCGGGTCTCTTCTTCTTGGAGAGATATCTACTCTTGGCGTTGGGGTCCTCTATTTCACCAGTACTGGCCCTCACTTTCTTTCTCTCCACCCATGATGCTGGGGCAACTGCATCTTCCAGCACCTTCATTAAACTCTTTGTTTACTAGGATGATCTGGGTAGGGGGATTTTCATGGCTGGACACCCGCTGCTTCAGAATCTCTTCTTATCTGGCGGGATGAGAAGAAAGCCACCTGCACCTGGAGTGATCTTGATCTCTGGAGTAGCTCCGAGTTCTAGACCTCCAGCTGGCAGTACACCGGTCATGATCCACCTCACACTGGTGCCCTTCTCCTCCGTATGGGTATCAGGCTCTCACAGACTCAACCAATCTCTCCATATTACTTATTAGCAACCTGGTGGGGGGAGCCAGCCAATCAGGTGGCTAGGAACGTGAACTGAAAACGGCGATCACAGCCCACGTTCCATGCTGACTGACAGCCAGTTCCCCTGCCGCCATCTGCCCCCACTCTCTGTCCCTTTTTTTTAACCCACCTTCCCACCCCCCACTTACTTTATATCTACGGCAGCGAGTGCCACCGTTGCAGACGCTCCTTCTTTTTGGCTCCCACAGGCCTCCATGCAAAGGGAAGAGAGGCCTGCCTTCCCTTTCCATGGCGGCCATCTTGAAAAAGTGGCATCCCGTTGAACAAAAGAAAATACTTTTTTTTTTAGCACCCCAGGTTACTGCTTTGACAACCCGGGGTGCTAATAGCCTTAATTCCTAGCTCACTCGGGCCGATAACTTGGGCTGCCGGACTGTTCTCTCCCGTTCCAGCCCTTGGAATGGGGGATTAACACCATAGTAAAGATTTGATTAGATTTTGATTAGATTGTTTACATTTGTAGCGTGCACCAAACAAAATGAACCGTATATTGGTGCAATGGCACAACTGGAGGTAGATAAGAGAAATCGAAAAGGATCCCAGATGAAATGGGGCCATCTAAAAAGGAAGGTCTTCAGTGCCTGGCAAAATTGAAGAAGTGAGCTCATAGTTCTTAACGGTAGTGGCAGAGAATTCCGCAACCTGGGACCAAAGATGGAGAATCTTCTGTCACCTTTAGTTATAAAACCGAGTGAGGTATAGTCAGGAGATGTCTGTTGCATGATCGCAGTTGTCTCATGGGTTGATATGGCTGTATTAGCTTTCGTAAGTACAGGGGAGCAATACCATTAATACATTTATAGACAATACAAGGTGTCTTAATTTTAATGCGCTCGTCGACTGATAGCCAATGCAACTTCCGTCGAAAAGGCGATACATGGTCAGTTTTCCTCAGCCTAAATATTAGTCTGATGGCCGCATTTTGTGCCCTCTGAAGCCGTTGGGCAGGAATACCCAGCAGTTGACTGTTGCAATAGACTAAGTGGGCACTGGTTAATGCTCCTACCACAGATGCGTGATCTTTAGTTGGTATATAGGGGAGTGCTTGACGTAGCATTCGGAGGACAAAATCTACTGCTTTAGTCTTGGCTCCCACCTGGGCTTCACAGCCCAGGTCTTCTTGTCACATACAACCCAGATTCTTAACTTTGGATACAAATTTGAGACTCTTGCCCAAAAGTGATCCAATAGGCAGTTTATTGGCTGCTAACAACCGATTTTTAGGTCCGAATAGAATTAATTCAGTTTTGGCAGCATTGAGTTGCAAATAATTCTCGGACATCTTTTGTTCTGTTCAATCTGTTGACAATCTGTTCCCAACAACACCAGAGAAGTGCCTAAAAAACCCCTACCTCTGCCAGCATTTACTTAATGAAGATTAGATTAGATTGCGTCCCAAATCTGACGTCCAGCAGCGACATCATGACAAGACACGGTGCCGACGTATGCAGTAACCTGAGCATGTGGTATAGTTTTACTTATTTTGTATCCTCCTCCCCATATCCTTCATGACATCTGTACCGCCAAGCATCACATGAGGAGCATCAGCCCAGGAACATCTGCAAGTACCATTACAAGTGCTGTGCTTTCCAAAAACATGAGCGTGGGCCAGTGTCTTTGGACGATCTACACACCGCTGCGGAGCCGCCTCTTCGGCTCACAGTTTGCATCTGTTTTGCTATGGAGGTCGCTTTATCTACAGATGGTCCCAGGCCTTGCACCTCCTGTGCCCACTCCAATCTCACAGAATAAATAGCCAGGCCGCGAAGCCTGGCAGCCCCGAAGTTTGTAGCATTGTGGCCTAAGGCAAGCACATTTTCCAAAGTGATTAAAATAAGGGAGCTCTCGGGAGGATAGCTCAGGGGCAACATGCTCGCCTTGGAAGCAAGATGACACGGACCAACACATGTTCGATCCCCGGGTCCGTGCTTAGAAACTGGGTATTAAGCGCGCTATAAATAACCTATCATATCACGTGTCTACTGGGGATGTGGACAATTTTCTTAATTGTAGGTCCAGGCAATTGCGTTTGTTCTTTTACTTCAAATGAATGTATAATGTTTTCATCTAGCTAAATCATTCACAGTGAACAGAATATCTCAGAGCACACAGTGTTCCCCAAGATCAAAGGGCGCTGCATATTAATCCGACCACTTCCTAGTTCTGATTGCTTTCTTCCAACAGGCCTAGCCTCCCCATCTTGATACCCATACATCCCTTCGGCAATTTTACCGAAGCCCTGAAGGGCAACTCAAAAGCACAACAATACACACTTAGGACGAGTGTGACGAATAAGATGAAGTGCAGGCCTGTCCAAGTAACAGCAAATCAAGGATAACTTAGGGACTGTGAATTGCACTTCAGCCAATGCACGTATTTAAATAATAAAAATAGGTGAATCAAAGCAAACTGTGATATGGTTCTTATTTTGATGCACGTTCCTCAGAGCTCTCAAGTTTCCCTATGCAGTGCGTGAGAAGTCCATCCAATCCTGTTTGTTCTCTTTGAATTCTGGGGCTTGTAGTTCTTTCTTTCCCATTTCAAGTTTCTGAAAACTACAAGTCCCAGAACAGAAGGCGAAGGCCTTCTCTGGAATTGCAAGAGAGTTCTGCTTGCTATGTTATGCTATGTTAGGTTATGCTTTTGGGATTTATAGCACCCACCTCTGCCCTTTAAATGACCTCCAGGTGCTGTGGCGGATCTGAAAGAGAAGGGTGTGGGTTAAATCAGTGGGTAGAGAGGGAAAATGCAAGATGTGTGTACTGTTGTGCTGATCCGTGCGGACCGAAATTGCACTGAGCTCTGCATGCGTGCCTGCTTCTAAGTGTCACATGACAAGAGCACAGAGGCATGTGTGTTCAGAGTGGAGCCATGGCTTGATGCATTGGCTGAGACTGTGATGTGTATGATGATTGTAGAAGTGGGGCATTCAGCCATATGATGTCTCTTGGGATTGGCCATCCTAGCACCTCGAAGTCATTGCAATTCACATGTGGCATCTTATATATGTTCTATTAACAAATACATATCATTCAAGTACCGTGTGTGAGCATCTTAGCTGACATGCGCATAGTGTGTGTCAGCCTAGAGTTTGAGAATTTTAGTGCGAGGATCTAAGTGAACTCGGAGAACCCGCCTGGTTTGTCTATGGCGATGATTTGGTAGCAGTGCCTTCAGTTAAGGTACTTGGGAGAATATGTCCAGGGGCACCCTCGAGTGGGTTGGTGACTCTGCCAGTGAACAGTGGGCAGCAGCTGGTCGTGCATGAGAGTGGAAGCCACAGAGAGCATTCTACATTGAGAAGACAGTGGGTGAGAATCGTTCCCAGGTGAAGTTCAGCGTAGGTTCTCAAGAGAGGGAAGAGTCCAAGTGTGGTCCCGAAGAACAACTTAGAATACAACAAGGTCAAGGTACGATATCTAGGAGCCAGTCACAGTAATTGCATTGAGCATCGGTGAACAAAAACATAGCAGAGCACTAGCTACATTGGACACCAGGGGTCAAAGTCACAGTGGGACAGCTGGGAGGAAAACCTCAGAAGAGGAACATCGCAGTTGGACAGATGGGAGCAAAGCCTAGCGTGCAGAATCACAGTAGTGCTCCGTAGTGTTACTGGAAACAGTATAGTCTAAGGTAGAAAGTAGAATGCTGAGCAGGTTAGCGAAGAGAACAAAGATCAAGCCACATACAGCAAGACATAACATGGCCTAGCAAGGGATGACAAGGCATAACAAAGCTAAATATACTGCACAATGCACACATAAGTCTATTAGTCTACACACTTCATGCAAGGTGAGTTTACAATGTCTAAGTTATTTCTGCAACATTTGGACTCCATTGAGTGACAAACAGTATCATTTGTCACATCACTGAGGTTATTGCTTGCTGAAGCACTCCCTCGTGCACCCTCTTCTGAAGAAACCCTCTTCCAACCCGTCCTGCCCAGCTGACTATCGCCTAATCTCCATCACTCCTTTCCTGGACAAACTCCTAGAAAAGCTGGCCCATTCCCAGCTTAATCTCCACTCTGAATCTGTTGGTTGTCTCCAAGATCATCAGTCTGGCTTCAGAGCTGCCAGAAGCACGGAAACTTTGTCCTGATCATCCGTGAAGACCTGCTCTCCAACCTCGATTCCAACACTCCCTTTGTTCTCATCTTACTTGATCTCTCTTCTGCCTTTGACACAGTCAACCATGCCATCCTGCTCAACCGTCTCTGTGATAACCTGGGTATCACTGATCAGGCCCTGGTGTGGCTGACTACTTTCCTCTCGGATCGAACATCCCAGGTCCAACTTGGGTCCTTTCTCTCCTCTATCTCTATCTCTACCTGTGGTGTTCCCCAGGGGTCTAACCTCTCTCCCTGGCTGTTCAACCAATCCCTGCCACTTCTTGCCCACCGCATTGCCGCTCTTTGCTCCAACTTTCAGTGCTATGTGGATGACACTCAACTCATTTTCAGGCTCCCTTCAGCCACCTCTTCTCCCTCTCTCATCTCTGATTGTCTGTCTGCTATCCAGGAGTGGTGTGCCGCCAATGTTCTCTGCCTTAATGCCAGTAAGACTGAGATTCTCCTCATCGGCACACCTGCTCCCTCCTTTCCTGTCACTCTCTGGCCAGCCTCCCTTGGCCCTCCTCCTGCTCCCACTTGTGAGGCTAAAAACCTCAGGGTCATCTTTGACTCCACACTCTCCTTCTGTCCTCACATCTCTGATGTCTCCAAGAAATCACACTACCAGCTGCACCTCCTCAGAGGTATTCTTCCTTTCCTCTCTTTCCACCAGAAGCTCACTGTCTCCAGAGCTCTGGTTCTCTCTAGGCGGGACTACTGCAACAGCCTCTTTCTAAATCTGCCTGCATCTACACTCTGCCCTCTGCAACTCCCCCAAAACAGGATTGCGAGACTTGCCCTCGGCCTCAAGCCCAGGGATTGTATGTCTCCAGGACTGAATTCTCTGCACTGGCTCCCAGTGGCTACAAGGATTAAGTTCAAAACTCTCTTGATTGTCCACAAGGCCTTCTAAATATCTTCCATCTCAAGCCCTTTGCTCATCTGCCTGCAACTCCCTCAGGGTCAGTCGCTTCTCCAAGCAACAAGTTGGTGGTAGATCTCTTTCCTCAGCTGGGGCCTCCCTCTGGAACAGCCTCTTGGCCTCACTGAAACTTGAGGAGAACCATCTCCGGTTCCGGAAGCACCTCAAGACCTTCCTCTTTGCTTCTGCTTTCTCTCCTCCTCTCCCCTGCTTATCTCCTGGCTGAAACGGAACCTGCCCTGGTCACCTGGCTACCCTCTGTTCTCGGGCCCAGGTCCCCTCCCCGCCAGTTACACACCTGCACTGCCCCCTGCACTCAGGGGCTGTTCTCTGTATCCCTACAGCCCCCTTCCAGCACCTGACACTTGATGTTTGCACTTACCCCGGCACTTGCCATCACCTGGTTACACTTCTTATTTATTGGTTTTTATTTTTATTTATTTTTACTGTTATCCTATGTACCGCACTGCCCCCTCCCCTCACACCTTGTCCTCTTCCCCCCTCCCCTGCACTTGCACGATCTCAATGCCACCCGGCCTAGTAGGATCGTTGTCTCTGTCTTCCCTTTGTTCCCTCTCCCTTACCTCGTCACGCCTTGAAACACTTGTGTATAGGCGCGTTATAAATGCCATATCATATCATATCTTTAGGACTCCAGCATAGAATTATAACCCATTTGGGACCAGTTTTGGTTACACTGCCCTCCTCCACTATCATATAGTGTGAAACACTTGTAAGGTGAGTTGAATTTAGTTTATCTGTTACTCAGATATTCTGTGAGTCCAAGATAGGGTCACATGCCAGATAGTGATTTGGCAATCCATTGCTACAGGTCCCAGGATATCTAAAGGTTTATACCCGACTATAGAAGCATGGCCCCTCAGGGTTACTTTAAACAAGAGGAGGGGAGAGAGATGATGCTTCTGATTGTGTAGAGTTTGTTCTCTACACCCTGGATTTCGCACATAGGTTTATACCTCTCATCGTCATGTTTGACATTACCAGGAGCGGTCTTATTTCCACACTCGTCATCTTGGATTACCACATTGGTGCTGTGAGCCCAATGGAACTTTTGAGGTACATTTCTCATACTCATGATTTCTCCAGAAACGTATCTTTTGAAACTTGTTCCAATTCTGATTATTCGGCGCATAATATGAATATACTCTTACAGGTTTTGTTTGGATTATTTCCAGAAATTTTTATCGAATCACACCCCTGATGAAGAGATGAACTGCAACACGTTGGGTCTTTTTCACATTACATTTCTTGTATTCAAGAATTATTATTGTGTTATCTTATTGCATTAACTATTGGTAGATGAGGGGGGGCAGTCTGGTGAATCCGCTCATTAGATTGGTTGTGAGAAGCACACTTTAGGCTGAGAGAATGGGCTGCCTGAGATATGGAAACCTCAGGCCCCCACTTCACCTTCTTTGGTATAGTAGTTGGTAGTCTGATTGCCGCCTCAAACCCCACTTAACTAGCTCAGGTGCTGCACTTAGTGGGCTTGCTGGGCATGTTGCCAATTGGGGAATGGGTGGCATTTGAGAGGTGTTTGTCAGGCAATTGGGACAGGAGCTAAAATCACAGGCTGTTTCTCCCTGATTTCTAACCTAATGTCTCAAAAGGCCTAAATCCCACTCCCACAGCACACACAGCCACAGACCATAAATGATTCCCTGCACCCATCCACCAGTCCACCTCAACTGGTTGTGAGGCAGTGCCACAACATCAGTTTCAGAATGATGCTGAAATCATACAGAGGGCTCTTCAGGGGGAGCTTGATGAGATGGCAAGCTGGCACGATAAAAGGTGGATTCCTCAAACTACCCCACAAAGCTGATGCACCATCTGTTCGCCCATAGGGGGAGCAGAGGCTGCAGGAAGAGGAAGACAAGCATGCTGACAGTGAAATAACATAGGCTGCTGGGTGGGGAGGCCGCAAATTTGTATTCACGGTATCTGTGGTCCACTATTAGGTACTGGCAGTGGGGTTGCAGGGACCACAGCATCCAATGCATTGTGGGGGGCCCCGCCACCTCATGTGAAAAAGGGCCCACCTCAGCCCTCACCCTGGTCTAAATTCAGGGTGAGAGCTGGCATGGGGCCAAATGAGGCTGGCTGGCGGAGCAGGAAGGGGCCATTCTGCCTCTCCTGCACATGTTAGCCAGTAAAGTTTTCTTTGACGCCTCATTCAATTGGTATGTTAATGTGTCCCCCCACTTTTCTTTTAGGACTTTACCATGAGTGTGGGTGACCATCATAGGTGAGTGTGTGTGTGGAGAATGCAGTGTGAGTAAATGTGATAGAAGGTGTATGGTGAGTGACTGGCGGGTGAATGTATATGAATGTGATTATGTGTGAATATTATGGGTGGGTGCGCATGTGGAAAAAGCATTGTGAGTGAATGTGAGAGACAGTGTGTGGGTGAATGACTGCTGGGTGAATGGACATGCATGTGATTGAGATTGTATGTGTCTGAGTGTGTGCATGTGTGCACTCTGGGTGTGGGTGGTGGGTGAATGGGTATGCATGTGATTGAGATTGTATGTGTGTGAGTGTGTGTGCATGTGTGCACTCTGGGTGTGGGTGGTGGGTGAATGGGTATGCATGTGATTGAGATTGTATGTGTGTGAGTGTGTGTGCATGTGTGTACTCTGGGTGTGGGTGGTGGGTGAATGGGTATGCATGTGATTGAGATTGTATGTGTGTGTGCACTCTGGGTGTGGGTGGTGGGTGAATGGGTATGCATGTGATTGTGAATGTTCTGAGTGGGTGCGCATGTGGATAATTCAGTGTGAATGTTTTGTGTGCATGTGTGAGTGAATGTGAGAGGAGGTGTTATGGGGCATGGCCGGTGGGTGAAGAGGTATGCATGTGATGTGTGTGAATGTTCTGGGCGAGTGCTGGTGTAGAGAATACAGTGTGAAAGTTCTGGGTGCGCATGTGAGGGAATGTGCGACAAGGTGTATGTTACTTGTCACAGGTGTGACATCTATGTATAGTAGGCATATAAAAACACACACCTATTTGAATGCAACGTTGTGTCAACATTTCAAAGCAATCGGTGACAAACTTTCGGAGATTTAAGATTTTGAACAAACAAACATTTACATTTTTATTTATATAGATGGAAATATATGGGCACAACCAGTGTGAACATGTTTTTATACTAGCATATATTGTGGGGAAAGGCGTGTGGCATGTCCCAGGCTTCGATGAGGAGTTTGGGGTTTGGGGAGCCCTCAGAGGGCTCACAGGAGGCCCCCAAGTGTTGTGTTACAGCAATGATATCTGGCCGAGCTTATGAGAAAGCTCTGGGCACAGCTAAAGGATGCACCATGAGTAAAAGCACTAGAACGGAGGCTACCATTGTAAATGAGAACAAGAGTTGTGTCACCCCCCCTTACCTCCGGGCAAGCAATGTGAAGGCTGTCTACATCAGGTGCCAGATTATAGCTAAAGCTGGTGTAGGTGCAGAACTCTCAACTCACACACTTCTGGCGGGGTCACCCGCCATCAAGTTACTTAACTCACTCACCAAGTTCCTAACCCATCCATGCACCTCAATGGAATCTCATAAACGTAAAATAAAATCATGGTCGCCCGCCCTGGTCATAGGCGGCGATTACAGAGGGGCAAGGGGAGCACTTGCCCCGTGCACCTTAAACAACAGGGGCGGGAGTGTCTTTTTGCCCCCGTTGTGAATCTGCAAGTATGGAAACGTATTTAAATGTAAAATGAAATCCAGATTGTAGGTTTGGGCAGACGAGTTTCTGGCTCCTCTCTTGCTGGGCGCGGGCGTGATGACATCGTAGCATGCACCTTGCAACATTAGCAAGTGCTGCTCACTTCAAAGTGGGAAGGCCACTGGCACCAAGAGTCTCATGGTCATCAATGGAGAACCTGAGCCTTGATTTGGGGGACGGGGGATTCGGGGGGGCTGGGCAACGTTGTTTGTCTGGCGTGGGCGCAGTATCCAAGTTGTGCCTAAATAGACTACCTTATGAAGAGTGCTGTCCACTGGCAATTCATCAGGACAACGCCTGAGCAGGTCCCTCGCCCTGGGCCTTTCTTAAGAGATGACGCCTTTGATGGCCTGTGCGGCTGCGGGTCCCAGTGAACAGCAGCGTCTCCAGGCACATCCATGGCCCCCCTGTCAACCTCTTCAGGTACGTATGTAAACTATGTGCTCATTTTATGATTATACATTGTTTCCTCTTTCGCTATCTTTTTTCACTTTAATTTTTTATTTTTTATTTGTCTGGCTTTGACTTTCTACATTTTACTTTCTTTCTATTCTTTCTTTCCTTCCATTCTCTTTAATTCAGGGTAATTTTGTATGTCCTTCTCACCTGGCTACCCTCCCATTTCCTTTGCTCTTTCGACTGCCTCCCACTCCCCCATGATTTTGCGGTAGTCTCTCTGTCTCTCTCGCTCTCTCTCAAGCAGCGACGCATCTCACACTACTGCTCCCAATCTTCCCCACTTCTCTATGGAGCCTCCATGACAGAAGATAGGAGAGGCAGAAGATATAGGAGGGAGAGTGGGCAGTGTGGGAAGGAGAAGAGCAAAAGTGCAGTTAAGTGGGTTTGGTAACAGATGTGAGTAAAGAGTAAAGAATGAGGGTGGGATGGCTGGGAGTGACATGAAGCGGATGAAACGGTTGAAGCGGATGAAATGGTTGAAGTGGATGAAACGGTTGAAGTGGATGGAATGGTTGAAGCAGATGGAACGGAACAAGTAGATGGTACGGAACAAGTGGATGGTACGGAACAAGCGGATGGTACGGAACAAGCGGATGGTACGGAACAAGTGGATGGAATGGAACAAGTGGATGGAAAGGAACATGTGGAAAGAACGGTAAAAGTGGATTGATCCGAAATGAAATGGATGGAATGGAAGAAGTGAATAGAATGGAAGAAGTGGTTGGGACAGAAGAAGTGATTGGAACTGAAGAAGTGAATAGAACGGAAAAAGTGGTTGGAACAGAAGAAGTGGTTGGAACAGAAGAAGTGGACAGAACGGAAGAAGAATTGGATAGAATGGAAGAAGAAGTGATTAAAAGAAGTATCCTGAATAGATTAAATGTAACGAACGGATGATATATAAAGTACGGACCAAGTAAACGAAACAGAAAAGTAGATCGAACGCATGGAAAGGATGGAGTGAACAGATAAAATGCACAAAGGAATGAAATAGATGGGAAAGGCAACTGTATTGAGCGGAGGGAGTAGATGGAACAGATGGAGTTGGCAGAATGGATAGAGCGGATCGAACGCACAGAATGAATCAAACGGATAGAGTAAATGCAAAGGATGGAACAAAGAGCTAGCGGGAATAAGCCTACTTGTCAAAACGAACGGATGCCGTGGATGGAACAGACAAATCAGATGGGACAGAGTAAATGCACTGGCTAGCAGAGCAAATGGAACAGACGAAACACGTAGAGTGTTTAGAACGGATGGAGTGGGTGGAACAGATGGAGTGGGTGGAACGGATGGAGTGCGTCGAACAGATGGAGTGGGTGGAATGGACAGAGTGGGCAGAACAAATGAACAGATGGAACAGACTGAACGGATGGTAGGAGTCAAACAGATAAAACGGATGAATGGATTGAACGGATGAGACTACCAAGCAGATTGAACGGATGGAAAACTGAATAGCTTTAACAAATGGAACAGATCAAATGGACTGAACGGATGCAGTGGATGAAACGGATACAGTAGACAGTACAGATGGAGTTGATGAAACAAAAGGAGCGAAGAGAACAGTTCGAGGGGATGATCTGATGGAGTGGATGGAATAGACGAAGTGAATGGAACAGGTAGAGTGGATGAGACAGGTAAAATGGAGGAAATTGATGAAGTGGATGGAACAGATGGAATGGATGAACAGATGGAATGTACAGAACAGATCGAGCGGATGGAGCAGAAGGAGTAGATGGAACAGAAGCAGTGGATGGAACAGATGGAATAGATGGAACTGATGGAGTTGAATGAAAAGTTGAAATGAATAGAACGGATAGAGCAAATGGAATGAACAGAGCAGACTGGAGTGGATGGAACAGATGGAGTGGATGGAATAGATCGAACAGGTGAAGTGGATAGAACAGATGGAGTGGATAGAACTGATAGACCAGATGGAACAAATAGACTGGTTGGAACAAATCAAGTGGATGGAACAGATGGATTGGATGAAACAAATGGAGTGGATGGAACAGATGGAGTGGATGGAACAGATGGTGTGGATGAAGTGGATGGAACGGATGGAGTGGATGGAACGGATGAGTGGATGGACCGGATGGAGTGGATGAAACGGATAGAGTTGATCGAATGGATAGAGTCAATGGAACGGATAGAGTGGATGGAACGGATACAGTGGATGGAATGGTTGGAGTGCATGGAATGGTTGGAGTGCATTGAACGGTTGCAGTGCATGGAACGTTTGGAGTGGATGGAACGGATGGAGTGCATGGAACGGATAGAACGTATGGAGTGCATAGAATGGATGAAACGCATGGAACAGATGGAGCGCATGGAATGAATGTAGGACATGGAATGGATAGAGCGGATTGAATGGATGGAGCGGATGGAACCGATGTAGGGGATGGCGTGGATAGCGTGGATGGCGTGGATGGAGTGGATGGAACAGATAGAACAGATGGAGTGGATGGAACGGATGGACCGAATGGAGTGGAGGGATCGAATGGAGTGGAGGGACCGGATGGAGTGGATGGAATGAATGGAGTGGAGGAAGTGGATGGAGGGCATGGAACGGACGGAGTCCATGGAACGGATGGAGTGCATGGCACAGATCGAACGGATGGAGTGCATAGAACAGAGGGAGTACATGGAACGGATGGAGTACATGGAACGGATAGAGTGGATGGAATGGATGGAGTGGATGGAACGGATGGAGTGGATGGAACGGTTGGAGAGCATGGAACAGTTGGAGTTCATGGAACGGATGGAGTGCATGGAACGGATCGAGTGCAATGGAACAGATAGAACGTATGGAGTGCATAGAATGGAGGGAATACATGGAACAGATGGAGTGCATGGCATGGATGGAGCGCATGGAATAGATGGAGCGTATGGAACTGATGGAGTGGATGGAACAGATGGAGTGGATGGAATGGATGGAATGGACGGAGTGGATGGAACGGATGGAGTGGATGGAACGGATGAAGTGGATAGAATGGATGCAGCAGATGGAACGGATTAAGTGAGTAAAACACATGCAACTGATCAAATAAATAAAAAGGATGCAACGGATGGAACACTAAACAGATGCGAAGGATGAAATGGATCAACAAATTGGATCGAGTAGTTTATGTAGATGAAGGATCGAATGATGGAATGAATGGAAGACTAGTAAACTAAATGATGAACCAGACAAAATGTATGAACAGACGAAGCTGAATGAACAGACAGAGTGAATACAACGGATAGAAAAGATGGTACAAGCGTCTTATTGAAAACCACCGTATCACACCACCACGCATACTCTCTCCTATACACCAGCGATACTACGACACATTCGATATAGCTGTTCTCATACTAACACCTGCCACATACTCCTCATCATCATAATTAAACACAGCTAGCTGAGCACACAACGCTAGCCTAAGCGTCTCCTCAGGCCTAACGCAGCCAGAAATCATTCTGGGTATCAACCCACCAGAATGAACATATATTCCTCATCTCCCAACTACCACACCTAACGCTAAGAAACAGCTATCATACAAGTGCCACACCAGCTGCACACATATCCGATGCACCCACACACCTTATGACTCTCTCTCTCTCTCTCTCTCTCTAATGACTTGAACTGCGGTTCCCGAGGGCATTCAACCTACCAGCGCTTTGAGATCATACCAATGATACATAAGGCGCTATATAAATGCAAAGTAACATGACATAACATAACATGTGGGAACTGAAAAAACAGAGATTGAGGTAGAAAACTGAGGGACATCGAGGAGTGTGAGTGGAAGATGAAATGGGGGAAGAGGAGGGGAATCTACTGCCATAGTTTGGAAATGAAAACTGTACACTGCAGACCACTATACAATCCCAGTTAATCATTCCTAAGAATATAACGTATGCACCTTTAATTCACCATAAGAGCATTGAGTCTTACAAACCCAAAGCAAAAGAGAAGGAAGAACAATAGCTGGCAACATCAGTCTACTGCTCTTCCTTTCCCATCTGCTCGCATGTTCTTCACCTTTGACCCCCAGTCCTCTTACATCAGCTCCTTCTAACAGCCAGCTCCATTTTTCACCACTCCCTTGCAGTCCACGCTCCACCTCCACCATGTCTTCATGGTCTGGGTGGGAGAATCAAGGGCGATGGCTCCTCTCTTCTATGAGAGCTGAACATATATCTAAGGCCAGAAAGGAGCTTCATTGGCTCCCTATTAAGGAACAAATTATCTTTCACCTCTTGTCCACCTCATTTAAATGTATAAAAAACTCTGGTCCGATTTACCTTAATGACGAAATTAAGGCTTAAGTCAAGTAAATACAGTCTTAGATCAAATAGTCACTCCCAGCTAATTGTTCCGGCCTGTAGGCTCTCGCAGGCTATGGTGGGAGCTTTCTATTCTGCGGCACCTACGGCCTGGAATAATCTCCCCATTAAGCTGAGAGTTGAAAAATGTAACAGAGCTTTCAGGAAAGGCCTGAAGACGTATCTGTTCAACTAAAATATATTGTGACCCGACCGTCTGCTCTCCTGATTCAGCACTTCTCTCTTGTGGAGTTTTAGCCTTCTCTCTTTTGTGTATGTCAGCGCCCTTAAGCCCCAGGGTCAGTGATTTTGCGCCATGTAAATCTTAAATAAATAAATAAATAAACAATGTGGCCTTCAGCTCTTGTTCCATCTCAGCTTGAGTGCGCTCCAGCAATGTGGTGGCTACTCACAGCATGCTGTGGAGGAGGGGCATAGGGGCCTGGCATCCTGACGCTCGCCCCTAATGCAGCATGGAAGGGGACATTTTGTGCCTTGAAAACTGTCAGTCTGAAGCATATTTTACTTTTTGCAGCACATTTCTACACTGAATTGGGCCTGCGAGTTAATGCTAGCATGCAGGAGAGAGCCAAAGTTCAGCAGCAACTGGAACTATGGCCAATACCCTCAAGTCGGCGTACACATTTGGAAACAAAATCTGATACTTTGAATAGTGAAAATGAAGGGTCACTATTATTATATATGGAGCAACACTGGTCTATTAAACCTCCAGTGAGGCTTTTTTGGAAAAGGCTACACTGCAAACTGAATCATTTCTAGAGGCACCTAATCTTACCTGTAATGGCACAGTTAGACTGAATCATTTGCATAAGATAACAAGTGCTAGAAATGGAAAGCAATTGGTGCGGGATCCCAGAAGGGGCAGGGTGTGGGCAGAATTTGGGGGGGCGGTGCCCGAGGAGGCAGGGTTAAGGGGGGCAGAGCTGGCAGTTGACCTCTGATCAAAGGAAATGTCCAAAATAATAGTTTAAAACGGCACTATTTCTTTCATGCTGCTTCTTTTCCAAACTATATATCAATTCCACTTTAAACCACTTCCATGGCCCTGGTGATGAGTTACTTCACTATGCAGTTAATAGTTTTGACCAGTGTTGCTGGGTAAATATTCTTTAAAATGCACAATTTGCATTCAATTTTATTCAAAAAACCTTCCCCTTGGGTACTCTTCAAACACAGTGATTTCTGTTCGCCATACGCAACGTTTTCTTTTACTTGAACCTGTTGGGTGTCCTGACCCACGTTTGAGCTATCATGCTACAACAATTGGTGCTGTGGGCTTAGAAAATTCAAGATGGCGGAAAACCCACATGTGCGCCGAAATCCAGGAAAGCTGCGCAGTTTGTGCGCACACCAAAATGGTTGCCTCACTTGCCACCCACCAGTGCGAGAATGATAGGCCGGGTTGCCATGAGGGAAATGGGTTGCCAAAGGAAAAACAGTAGCGCCGGTTAGCTTCAAAGCGCTTTAAAACCACCCTGTGTTTCTCTGAAGGCAGGCTCAAAATGCCTATTTTCAAACATTGCAACATGTGCAAAATATTCACTGAACACCAGCAGACATTTGATAGAATGGAGTGTTGTGTGCCTACAAAATCTGGGAAATGAAGACCCCAAAACAATGCTTATAACAAAACTGCTATGGAGTCAGCAGTTTAAGTTGCACTGGATTTAAAGACACTAAAATCGAAAATGTTTAGATTAAATGAGTGACCTATGTTTGGTGTCACATGCCTTTGTAACTGTTGAAATGTCATAGTTTTGCACTTAGAATCAGCATTCTAGCTGCATGTGTAAAATTGCAAGTTAATTTAAAAAGCAACAAAAAACATGACGTTAGCTGAAAGTCTGGCTTAAGGAACTTGATTTTGCTTGACAGCTACCCCCATCAGGAGTGAAACTTGAGTCACAACTGTGTTCCCAGGCCTATCTGCCTTTTGCTGGCCACACTAAGGATATGCCATCTCTCTGATAATTGAATTAAGGGGACCCCCACAGAATACAGGAGCTCTGAACAATGCAACCCCCTTCACCCAGGCAGATGGTTTATTACAGATGTCATAAAACAGCTTCCTCTTGGCAGAAGCTGGGAGGGGCACTGCCTGTGAGAGCAAGCTGGCTTGGCAGAACCAGTATTTCCACCATGTGACCTGGGAAACCACACCCCTTTGGAGCCAGAACATAACTTTAAAAAGATGGATCATTCATAGAGCGGACATGTGAAAATGTTATAAATGATACCATAATTCTTGTGATTTTTCTGCCCACAATTTAAGAGGTTTTTAGAACCGGTGGTATGTTCAGGGGAGTGTTAGCGGAAAAGTGGATATTACTCTAAATGTATGCATGTTAAAAATCTGAAACTTCATCAATTAATGTCCCTACTCCCTGCGCACATGTATGTAAAGTGGGGTCAATGTCAGAAATGGCAAAATCAGTTAAAAAGTGAAATATGTGCCATTTCTGAATGCAAGCCCCCAGGAACAGCAGATTTGGGACAGAGTATACCCCATGTGATATGTGACATGGGTATGTAATTTCAAACAACTGTGTAACTGTGAAATATGGATTTTGATCATATATAGATTTGGGTGCACAGATGACAGGGGAGTTTTTTTCAAGAGATCATAAATGGCTGACATCACTCTGACACAACTTAGCTCCCCCAATCAGGGGAGAAATGAAAGCTGGACCAATGGCAAGTGGAGAGGGGTAGGGTCTAGTGATGCTGCATACACACCCACTTTCAAAACACATAAAATCAGACAGACAGGACAGATAGGGACCTTCATTTCCATCTGCAGCTGGAAGCTCTGCCGGAAAAATCCATACTTACCTCCATCAACCTTCAAAGAGCCAACACTTAGACTCCAAGATAAACAGAGAGTTCAAATCCCTCAATCTCCAGAATCCAGAAGCAGTGCTGTACCCAGAGAGAGAGCAGTTCCATAGACCAGACGCTGTGCCCAGAGATCGTCCGAAGTCCAGACCTGTTGACCAGATCGTGACAAAGCCGCCTTCCTGTTTAAAATCTCTTGTGAGTACCGCCAAACTGTACCAAACCAAAGCTCTTAGTTTAAATTCATCTAATTCAATCTATTTAACCTAAGTAGAACTGCCTGATAGCTCCAAATCTGTCACCTGTCATTCTAGCTGCAAAATCTGTCACTTGTCATTTTGAGCTTTTAAAATTTCAAATCTGAAAAACGACCTTCACAAAATCGCTCATATCTCCGCGACCGTTTGCAGTAACTTTCATCTGGAAGCTGAGATCCTAGGCTTTCCTAGGACCCCAAAACGATAGTGATAGTCCTTGTAGTTCTTCTGTAATAGCGCCCGGCGCATTCACGAATTTTACCGCGATTTGCAAATTTCTCCACGTGTAAAATCTGCTGCTGCTTGCCTTCCATTTGCCAGAAATTCGTTTAACCTGCTAACTATCCCTGCATCATTGCTAGTGTGAGCCTGGACTAATATTAACTAGATACCACTCACCCTGAACCTCTGAAAGGGAATTAAAAGCATTTCCAGCATATTTCTCATCCATTGCTAGCACATATAAAAGCATTTGGGCCTGTGTTTTCAAAACTCCTATCTGTTTTCTTTAAGCGTGCTTGGGGGGGATTGAACTGAATTACATTGATTGCATTTCTGAGAACTGTGTGCTTTCCTCCCATTTCCTTGCATTGCATAAAGGGGGGGAGTGAATAGCCAGAGAAAAGTGATTACATTGTTTGGTTGAAATCATATTGAGTATTTTCTGTACTGCATTCATTGAATATTGCATCCACCTGAGCTTACATAAATATTCTTTACCACCTTCTTCTTTTGTTCCTATTTACCAGTGTGCTATCTTATTCATTTCATGTCAACTCATTAGTGATTATAAAGAAGTGTGCTAGTGCCAGATTCTCCGTTGTTAATCTTTATCATATCAGATTAAGTGTGATATTCAATTATTAATTTATTATAAAGTGTGATATATATATCTATTGTTTAAATTATCAAATAAACCTTTTTAACTTGCAAAACAGAACTACTTCTTGGCTCAGTGGAGTCAGGAGGATTCCAAGAGAGGGGTGTTATATAGGGGTAGTCATCCAGAACGCATGAACTGGACATAAAGATATATCAATAAGGGTTTTCATCCAGTATTCTAGACTAGGCGCTGACTTAGCTGTAGTGCGGGGTTGAATCCTCTTACAAATTGGGGGCTCGTAGCCGGACGTTTGGGTTAGAATACCACTTGTGCAGCGTAATACAGTGTGCTAACTGACGGGATACATACATCCAGTCGGATCACCACGCTGCATTACGCTGTGAAGCATTCCTCAAAAGGGACACTCCAAGAAAAGTTCTGTTCTGCAAAAATAAAATACTAACTTCTGCAAGTCAGGACAGAGACCAATCTCTAGAATGACGACCTTGGTAGATATGAAAATAGCCAGAGAGCACTTCTTACATAAACTATTTGTGAGAGGTGAATGGGCTGAGCAGGGCCAGGATGCCTGGTTGCAGGCCATCACGCGACAGGTCACTGAAACAGGGTCAGACTTATATAGAGATCAGGGTCCCTTACATGTGGCCCTGAGTGAACTATATATGGCTCCTAAAGCCAAAGAGGAACACAATAAGATTGCCAGGATAGCAGCATACCTGTACCTATATATGGGAGACATGCAGGATAGATGTGCTGAAAGCCAAAATCTGGCAAATAGACAACAGATGGTGTTAGAGAAGGTCCAATCTGACCTGGTCTCTTCTGAGCAGAGGCTGCAGAGGAGCCAGGAGTCAGAAGATGATAGTAGGCAGTACATCATTAAAATAAAAGAGGATATGGGCATCCTACAACAGGAAAAGACAGACCAGGATACCAGATTTCTGGCCCTGCAGAAGGAGCACCAAGACAGTTTGGACTCCTTACTGCAGAACCAGAAAAAGTTGGAGCAACAGATCAATTTCTACAGGGCATGCGCGGAGCAGGTAGTCACCCTGCAAAGCCAGCTAGATAGAGAGAAAGAGGAGAGCAATAAACTGATTCTGAAAGACCTGGATACCCAGGCAGAGTTTGATGAGGAGCGCCAAAAAGCTGGTGCCTTTCAACGGCAAAGGGACGACCTGGCGGCACAAATGCAGGCTCTTAGTCAGGAAAGAGACGCCTTAGGCCAGGAAGTCTGCCATTTAAAAAGAAAAATGGAAGAAAATCACCTGGCCCACCAGGGACTGGGTGACCTCCAAAAAGAACACCAGAACTTGTTAGAGCACACCAGGAGGGTGGAGGATGCTCTAGCAAGAAAGGAGCAGGCCAATAGGGACACCGCTCAGGAGGTAACCCTCCTGCAGCAAAGACTGGCCCAGTGCTCCAGGACCAATCAGGAAACACAGAGAGAGAATGAGGCTCTCTGCCAGCACAATGAGAGGCTCCAGCAACAGGCAGCGATGCAGGAGAGACTGATAGAGTCTAGTAAGGCCTTAACTGAGGAACTGAAGGCACAAATGCAGGCTCTTGCATTGCAACAGGGAGCAGGGGCTGATAGAGATGAGGATCGCTTGGAAATGGAAACTCCGGAGCATAACCTCAGGAGCCCTAGTACCAGAGGCCCTCATACCTCTCAGTCCCTGGACTCTGCCACCCCCATGTCCCCTGGCGCACGTGAGCACAGGGCCACAGGGATGGCAGATTACTATCCAGCTAAGAGTATGGGGCTCATAGGCCAGTACCACTCAGGAATGGAGGGGTGGGCATCCGGGTATGGGCACCCAAGTACAGTACAGTTCAGTGGGGAACCCCAGGAGAGTAGGCCCATTAAGGGCATCCTGAAAACCTCTGCCCAGTTAGGTCAGTGGAGGGGGTACCCATCAAATCCTGGCAGCAAGGAGGAATCTGAAGACTCCTCTGAACTGCGCAGGACACAGGAGACCAGGTCCCCACATTCTGCCAGCCATTCCCAGGCTCGCAGAATCCGGGAAAACCTGGAAGAACAGACGGGAACCTCTGGGAGCAGTGCCTCTGAGTCCGAGGAAGAATGGACAAGGGTTACCCGAACCAAAAAGGCCAATAAGGCAAAAAGGGCCTTGCTTAAGGACCCCTTAAAGCAGATTAAGGCGATCAGGAGCGTCATCACACCTTACCATAAGAACGCTAAGTATTCTGTTTGGGAGCACTTAGAGTTGTTTGAACAAATGATGGAGACTTTCCATTTGAAGGACAGCCAAAGCTGCATTCAATATGTAAAGTGGACCTTCTCCCCGGAATACTCCAGTTTCTTTGCGGGGCTGGAGGACCAAAATCATTTAAGATGGTCCACCTATAAGGCGGCCATCCTGAAACATTTTTCTGTTCACAGAAATCCTCAAGAGGCTCGCAAGGCAGCCTACAATTTGCAATGTGGGGAGGATCAGGCCCCACAAGAATTTGTGCAGGAGTTAAAGCGGGCTTTTGCACAGACCACAAGAAGGGTGCGCACGGATAGCCGTGAATTTATCAACACGTTTTTCCATGCCTTGCCCAAATATATCATGACCCAGCTCGTGAGGGATTTTCACGAGAAAAGATCTTTAGACTGGGTCATTGAACAGGCTACCCGCATCTATGAGGTGCAGAAGCCCATAGAAAATAAAAGCAATGCCCAGAAAAACCCCAAAGCCAACAGCACCCCTGCTGCTGCCAAGGTGGCAGAGGTAAAGGTCACCCCCGTTTTGGATTTGGAGATGGGGGGGCCTAAAAACCTACCTGCACCTAATAATGCTAGGCCCAGAAGGTCCTCGGGCCAGTCACAGACAGGGAGCCAGGGAGGCAGCCCCACAAATGGGGTCCCTCGCTCTCCTGACTATGTAAGTCCTCGCTACAAAGGTAACAGACCCATCCTGGGTTATGTGTGGACTCCTCCAGCCCAAGGGGGGGGATCCAGCCAAGCACCTAACCCAGGGAACTTCCCTCCAAACTTCCCACAGGAGGGCAGAAATTTACCAAACCCTGGGCAGAACTTTTTCCCCAGATATCCACCCGACTTCCAACCCCAAAATCATCCATCCTTCTTTCCTCAATTCCCTGAGCCCAGACCACTGAATCCGGGAGAGGGGAGGCCAAGGGTGGAGGGGTACCCAAATCTTCCCAACCCGGGGTATTACCAGAGGAGGGACAGCTACCCTTCCCGGGATCAGCCCAGGGGAGAAAACAAGGCCCCGTATCAGCCTGAGCGGGTTTCCCAGTTAGAGCGCCAGGTTCAAAACATGGCGCGGGATATGGGTCATATACTGAGGGCGCAGCAGAACCCTCAGATCGGCGTGCCAGCGCAGAACGCACCCAACTCTGGACCTGGTGCTCCAGAACAATGACGGGGGCAGCACCCCGATAACTCACCGGTTCCCAGGGAGGAGGCACAAGGGGAAGGGGGGTGTAAAGCCTTGGAGGAAGCTTCCTTCCTCACTTGTAAACAGCCCCTGGAAACCCAGGAACCGGAAACAAAATCTCTTGCCCCTGAAAGTCTGCCTCCTAAGGAGCAGAGGGGGGGTAGGAGAAACAAAAGACCCAAACAGACTCAGTTTGAGGAGGAGGTACAGATCTTCCAATTTGAGGGAGAGGGATCCTCAGAGGATCCTGGGAAAAGGATCTTCTCCTTCAGAGAGGGGGGAACTCCTCCCAAAGAAAAATGGGTCCCTAGGGATGCAAATCCAGACTGGGGAGATGTGGAGACTGAGCTACCGCCGCCCACCATCTCATCCCAGAACCAACAGCAAGAAAATCCCCTGGTTCAAACCCATCCTGGGGACTGCCTCCAAAAAGGGGGGGGGGCGGCCCAGAAACGGAGCCAGGGGAACCCACAATGGCTCTGATCTCCAGTTGCCAACTTTTTCTTTCAGATTCCCAAGACTCTCCACAGGGTTCTGCCCAAATCTCTTCGCTAGCGATGTCCAAAACCAGAAAATTAGCCCACCAGTTGTCCAAAAATGTACATTATCTGTGCCCCCTTGAGGAGAAGGAGGGAAGATATTATGCCCCGGTACAAGTACAGGGGCAGGGTACAATCTCAGCGCTGGTGGACACTGGATCTCAAGCTACCCTTCTGTCCAGAAGGGCCTTTGACGAACTGAATGCAGGAAGGGGAGAGAATTACCAAATTCCTCTCACCTCTCTTCCTGGACAACTACAGAACTTTGACGGGAAGGAAATTCCCGTTGAGGGGACTGCAGACTTGGACGTTAAGATCGGGCGACACAAGTTGAAACACCCGGTCATAGTTGTGACCCCAGAGGGCACCCCTTGTTTACTAGGGAATGACCTCCTGAGAAGGTTGTCACCCCTAATAGACTGCGTAAACAAGGTCCTCTGGACTCAGATTAGCCGACCCATAAAATTAAAACAGAGTGTCAACCATGTTAGTTTAAATGGCACATGCCACATGGTTGAACAAAAATCTGACCAAGTAGAATTTCACTTCCAGAACAACCAAATTCCAGACGTGACAGTAATAGCAGTAGGACAACAGACTGGTGATGGGGGGTCCTCTCTATTTCTGAAAATCAACCTTCCTTCCAGTCTAAAGTGGTATTCCATGCTGGAAGGAAACACTCTGAAATTCTATACCAATCCACAATCTGAAACTCCCACTCCTATAGTCCAGAAAGATGTGAAATCAGCTCAGAGCCTGGCTGATATTCAGCAAATTGGAGAGCAGTTGTTCATCCCAGTTCAGTTAAATGATGGGAAGGACTCTGTTCTCGCTCGAGTGTGTGTGAACAACGGTAAGAGCTTCATCAGCGAAGCCATGTTCCGCCAACTCCCAAAAGATCCAGCCATTCCCACCTTCAAACTGATAGACAAATGGGAAATGGACCTGGAAGCACCCAATTCAAAACATCTCCTGCCAAGCAGGTGTATGCTCAAAATCACCATTGGCAACAAGAGCATAGTCCATAATTGTTGGGTCGTGCGAGACGTCACTGCCGCCTTTTACTTAGGCAGTGACATTCTCAATCGCTTTGCCATTAGTTTGGACCTAATAAACTTCAAAGCTTGGTCCCGATTAGCGGATAATCCCATGGGCTTTGATGATCCAGAAAAAGCATTTAGGTCAGCTCAATTGCTACCTTATGCAGTTGGAATTCAGGTTAAAGAGGAAGTCACCATCCCAGAAAGGACCCGACAATTCTCCCTGGAAGTGAAAGTTAAAAGGGGACAAGAGTTGAAAAACCCTGATGCTTACATACATCTAAACGCTTCTCTCCAACAGCAAGGGTTGGGGGTAAACCCGACTCCATTAGTCAACATAGAACATGACACCATTCTAATAGAGGTGGATAACAGCGACTTTAAGAGTATCACTCTAGCCGCAGGCACCATTATTGGAATGGCGGTTGATGACCGACATTTCTCCATTGATCTTGAAAATGAACTGTTAGGACCAATCCCCAAGGACTGTTTTGACAGTGACAGTGACAGTGATGACAATACAACACCAGACAGGATTTTCACCCGGCATGGGGGGAACTTCCTGGTGTACACTTCCTGCCCCTATGGTAAGGAAGATGTGACGTGTGACTTCAGGAGGGATGAGGTGATTTTCCAAGTCCATGAGGGCTGCCTTTCCCACCTGAAGCCTCCGGTCCAAATCAGCACTCTGACCAGGGACTTCTCCACCCAGCTGGAGGAGGCCGCGGAGATAGCCAAACCAGAAGTCTTTCCAGGCTTCAGGCAGATGGTGGAAGAGAGAGTCAACCTAGCTGATGCCTGTGTGACTCTGGAACAAAAGCAAAAGTTGAAACAAGTTTTCTTGGATTTCCAAGATCTCTTTGCGGTAGACTCATATGACTGTGGTCGCACCGACATCCACACCACAACAATCCCCACGGACCCTGGCATGACTCCAGTGTTTGTGAAGCAATATCGCTTGCCTCTCGCATCAATGGAGTCCCTTACTGAAATAATTAAGAACCTTGAGTCCCGGGGAATAATCCGTCCAGTCCACAGCACCTTCAATAATCCGGTGCTGGGAATATTGAAGCCAAACGGCCAGTGGAGACTCTGCGCCGACCTTAGGGAGCTCAACAAACGGGTCCATACTTCCCGATGGCCTCTGCCCTACATTGACCAAGGGCTGGCCCAGATTCAGGGGTCACAGGTATTCACTGCAATAGACCTGACCAACGGATACTGGACCGTGCCTGTCAGCAGGGAGGACCAATACAAACTGGCTTTTACCTTTGGGGGCCAGCAGTACACATGGACCCGGACTCCCTTCGGATACCTTAACTCTGGTAATGAGTTCAATATTTTCCTACATAAGGCCATGCCCGACCTGGGTACGAGGGGTAACCTGGCTTATGTAGATGATGTCCTCATCAATAGTTCATCTGTGGAGGAACACATAGCAGAGATCCGTTATGTCCTGACACAGTTGAGGGCCGCCGGAGCAAAACTTTCCTTTCAGAAAGCACAGTGGTGTAGAACCCGTGTTAATTTCTTGGGGCATGAGATTACTCCTCAGGGTCTCTGTCCCCAGGAAAAGAAAGTGGAAGCACTTCAGAAACTGAAAGACCCCACAACTCTGCGAGAATTAAGGAGCCTCCTTGGACTGACTAATTACAGCAGAAAGTTCATTGAGGGCTACGCAGAGATCACCAGACCCCTGATTCATCTCCTGAAGGGGGGGGTCAAGTGGGAATGGGGTCCAGAACAAGCCGAGGCAGTAAAACAACTCAAAAGAAGCCTCTCACAAGCGCCTTGCCTAGCTTACCCTGTCAGAAACAAGGAGTTCTTCCTGGAGACGGGGTTCTCTAATACGTGCTTGACGGCAGTATTATACCAAAAGCATGACAAGGTCAATAAAGTAATCTCCTATGCGAGCAAAACTTTATCCTCTGTGGAGGAAAAATTCAACGATTGTGAGAAGGCACTCCTGGCAACGGTGTGGGCATTGAAGAATTACCGCCCATTTATCCAGGGGGAACACATCATAGTGGAGACTCCACACCAGCCTCTGCAGTATCTCCAAAGTGACAGAATCCGGGCCGGAAATGTGAGTAATTCCCGAATTACTTCCTGGATTCTGTCAATGCAAGGCTTTCCTGTGGAGTTCAGATATGGCCAAAACAAGAAGAGTCCCCTCGCGCAAGGTCTGGCTGACTTGCATGATTGTGCCAGAGAAAACTGTCTCGAGGACGAAAGTCTAAAAATCAAGGACAACATGGAGGCATACCTTAATTCCCCCCACAAAGTCTTTGAAGAAGACAAGTGTGTGGGAATGCCCACTGTGTATGTGGATGGATGCTCTTACCATGTCGACAACAACGGGGAGAAAGAACTGGTGGCCGGCGTAGGGAATGCATGGGTGAATGAGTCCCCAGAACCCTCCGCTGGATACAAAATTGGTCCCCGAAGTAGTCAGGTGGCAGAATTGATGGCTGTGCATCAGGCCATCCTCACTGCTGTCCAGCATCAACTCCACGAACTGGTCATAATCACAGATTCGGATTATGTACGGAACGGGTTCGTGGAACACCTGGTTAATTGGAAAACCAGAGGCATGTTATGTGCTAACAACAAACCCTTGAAACATGGGAAGTTGATCCAAAACATTGATGATCTGGTCACCTCGAATGGGATGACCATCTATTGGAAGAAGATCAAGGGTCATTCCAAAGTAGAGGGACCAGACAAAACTGGAAATGACTTAGCTGATCAGCAGGCCAAAACCGGGGCCATCCAAGGGGATCTAATTGAGATTGAGTCCCTGTTGGGGGAAATCCAGGTCACTGCCATCACTAGGTCCCAGACAAATGCTCACAACGACCTCTCAATTGCACAATGGAGTAAGGAGACCCCTGATGCTGATTTGATTACTGCTCAGAAGGGGGATCCAATAATTGGTAAATTTTACCAGCACCTTGAGGACCCTGAGAACTTTCCCCTGACGGATACCGATTACATTGGGAAAGAGGACCTAAGAGTGTTGATGAAATGTCCAAAAATGTTCCGGATCCAAGACAGTTTGTTGGTAAGGAAATCCAAAGCTGGCCACGATCAGTGGGTGGTTCCTACCTCATTCCGAAGCCTGATGTTAAGTCACGCCCATGATGCGGCCACTGCCGGTCATAGGGGGTTTCACACAACATTGGAAATCTTAAGAGAGGTTGCATACTGGCCACACATGGGGCAGGACCTCGACCAGTACCTGAAGGGTTGCCTTGTGTGTGCACAATTTCAGCCATCATCCCTCACACACCGGGCGCCTTTACAAAAGAGGGGAATGACACTGCCATGGTCAGATTTACAAATCGACTTTGTAGGCCCTGTGATTCGCTCGGCTAGGGGGAATAAGTACATGTTGACCGTGACATGCTTGTTTACCAAGTGGGTGGAATGTCTCCCAGCCCCAAATTGCAAGGCAGAAACTGCAGCTGCCTTGATGATTAACCACATCTTTTCCCGTTTTGGTCTACCTCAAAGGATTGAGTCAGACAGAGGTAGCCACTTCACCAGTGAAGTAATGACAAAGATGTGGGAGATACTGGGGGTCAAGAGAAAGCTGCATATTGCTTATAGACCAGCTTCTTCTGGGGCAGTAGAGAGATATAACCGGACAATTGTGAGCATATTAAAGAAGTTTGTGGCAGATTCTGGGCCAAGTTGGGATATCCGATTACCTCTGGTCCTAATGGCCATCAGATCTACCCCTTCATCTGCAACCAAAATGTCACCATTTGAGTTGATGACTGGGCGCAAGATGGTGCTTCCGCAGCATTTGCTCTACAGGACCCAAGAGCAGACACTGATAAATGCCTCCACTACTCATGAGTATGTAGATAATTTAAGGAAACACCTCCAACATGCTTTTGCTTATGCTCAGCGGAATCTAGAAAGATCGGCTGATAGCATGAAGACCCATTATGACCTGAAAACTTCCAGGAAGGAATATCAGGTGGGAGACCGGGTCTATCTATACAACTTCCAAAGGAACCAGGCCAAGCAGCGCAAATTTTTGCCTACATGGAAGGGATCCTTTGAGATCGTCGATAAGATCTCCCCTGTGGCCTACAAGATCCGCATCCCCAAAGGCGGTTCGGCAGAGGGGGAAGACAAGTGGGTCCACATAAACCAGTTGAAATGTTGCCATCCCAGGCACACGCTGCAACAACTGGAGGAATCCTCTGGAATCCTAGCGGGTACTGTATCAGACTAATTCAGTTCCAATCATAAAACCTACCACATCTAGTCTCTAAAATATTGTGATTTACATGAAACTGTCTCTAGTGATACTGTTTTTTTTTTCAAAATAAGAATGTAATGTTTCGTTATGATGAAATGCATATGCTGCCCCACTACCTCAACAGTGGTGGAAAAACGTCTATGAGTAGATATTGCCGCTCTTCCTTTATCATCCTAGGAGAGATGAAACCATGAAGAATGACCAAGAAGGACGATCCGGAGACCGGGAACGGAGATCCAATGGGCCCAGTGGACCGCCCAATACTTCCCATCAGGACCGGCGAGGAGAACCATCGATCAGTATCGGATGGAGAAGAAGATGCTGAACTGTCCCATCTACAGAAGAGGAAGAAGATTATGCGGACAGACCGGTGCATGGGTCAAAACCCTTGTGCACGCGACTCCCCATCGACTCAAATTCAAGGGGCAGTCACGTGGGGGGGACTTGTTGGGTGTCCTGACCCACGTTTAAGCTATCCTGCTACAACATTTGGTGCTGTGGGCTTAGGAAATTGAAGATGGCGGAAAACCCACATGTGCGCCGAAATCCAGGAAAGCTGCGCAGTTTGTGCGCCCACCAAAATGGTTGCCTCACTTGCCACCCACCAGTGCGAGAATGAAAGGCCGGGTAGCCATGAGGGAAATGGGTTGCCAAAGGAAAAACAGTAGCGCCGGTTAGCTTCAAAGCGCTTTAAAACCACCATTGGACTACCCGCACAGTAGTCTGAAACCATTGGGAATGGCAATGCTGATTGCCAAATGCAACCTAGAAGTGTGGGGAATTCATTTCTTAAATCCCAAAAATGGGTGCAGTACCAGTACTCACCACTATCCAAAAGCCGGCGTTTTAAAACCCACTGTGTGTTTTTCTGAAGGCAAGCCAAAATGCCTATTTCAAACCTTGCAACATGTGCAAAATATTTACTGAACACCAGCAGACATTTGGCAGAATGGAGTTTTGTGTGCCTACAAAATCTGAGAAATGAAGAGCACAAAACAATGTATAACAAGACTGGCTGAGCTGTGGATTGCAGCAGTTTAAATTGCACTGGATTTAAAGACACTAAAATCGAAAATGTTTAGATTAAATGAGTGACCTATGTTTGGTGTCACATGCCTTTGTAACTGTTGAAATGTCATAGTTTTGCACTTAGAATCAGCATTCTAGCTGCATGTGTAAAATTGCAAGTTAAGTTAAAAAGCAACAAAAATAACATGACAGTTAGCTGAAGGTCTGGCTTAAGGAACTTGATTTTGCTTGACAGCTACCCCCATCAGGAGTGAAACTTGAGTCACAACTGTGTTCCTAGGCAACCTTCCTTTTGCTGCCCACACTAAGGATATGCCATCTATCTGATAATTGAATTACCTGTGCTCTGCAAGAGAGTGAACAATGCCACTCCCTTCACCCAGGCAGAGGGTTTATTGAGAGGATCATAAATGGCTTCCTCTTGAACAATGGGCCTTCCTGGACCCAAGCAAAGGTTTTATTACAGACGTCGTAAAAAGTGGCTTCCTCCTGAAGAAGCTGGGAGGGGCACTGCCTGTGAGAGCAAGCTGGCTTGGCAGAAACTGGAAAGACTGGTTTCTGTACCATGTGACCTGAAAAGACACACCCCTGTAGCCAGAATATGGTGTTATAAGAAGGTGAATAACTCATAGTGCGGACATGTGAAAATTTTATAAATGATACCATAATTCTTGTGATTTTTCTGCCCACAGTTTAAGACGTGGTAGGAACCGGTGGTATGTTCAGGGGGGTTTTAGCGGAAAAGTGGATATTACTCTAAATGTGTGCATGTTAAAAATCTGAAACTTCATCAGTTAATGTCCCTACTCCCTGCACACATGTATGTAAAGTTGGGTCCATGTCAGAAATTGAAAAAGCAGTTAAAAAGTCAATTATGTACCTCTCTGAATGCAAGCTCCTAGAAAAAGCAGATTTGGACAGAAACATGGCTAAGTTCAGCCACACCATGTATATGTAATTTCAAACAACTGTGTAACTCTGAAGTATGGATTTTGATCATATATAGATTTGGGTGCACAGATGACAGGGGAGTGTCCTCTTTGCATGTCATAAAATGACATCACTCTGACTCACAGTTCATTCTCCAATCAAGTGATGAATGGGAATTTGACCAATGACAAGTGAGAGGGGCAGGTCTAGTGATGCAACATCCACACCCACTCTAAAAAACACATAAAAGCACAGAGTCAGGACAGATAGGGACCTTCAATTCCATTTGCAGCAACGCACTCTGCTGGACCATACAACATCCCGAGATCCAGACTTCAAATTCATCAACCTCCTGAAAGCCAAACTAGAGACTTCAATCTATCCAGAGCAGAGAGACCCAGAGAACCGGTGCCTAGCAGAGACCAGACCAGAGAGAAAGCAGTGCTGTACCCAGAGAGACCCAGAGGCCAGGCGCTGTGAGCAGAACCCGGAAAGACCTGACCAGACTGAAGTCCGTGACCAAGTCGCTTTCCTGTTCAAAATCTCTTGTGAGTACTCAGCAAAACTCAGAACCAATCTCTTAGTTTAAAGGCATCTAATTCAATCTATTTAACCTAAGTAGAACTGCCTGATAGCTCCAAATCTGTCACCTGTCATTTAGCTGAAAAAAAACTGTCACTTGTCATTTTGAACTTTTAAAATTTACAAAACCAAAAACGACCTTCACCAAATCGGTCATATCTCCGCAACCGTTTGGGCTAGAGGCTTGCAGTAACTTTCATTTGGAAGCTGAGATCCTAGGCTTTCCTAGGACCCCAAAACGGTAGAGATAGTCCTTGCGGTTCCTCTGTAATAGCGCTCGGCGCATCCGCGAATTTTGCCGCGATTTGCAATTTCTTCACATGTAAAAAAACTGCTGCTGCTTGCTTTCCATTTGCCAGAAATTCGTTTAACCTGCTAACTATCCCTGCATCATTGCTAGTGTGAGCCTGGACTAATATTAACTAGATACCACTCACCCTGAACCTCTGAAAGGGAATTAAAAGCGTTTCCAGCATATTTCTCATTCATTGCCAGCACATATCAAAGCAATTTGGGCCTTTGATTTCAAAACTCCTATCTGTTTTCTGTAGTGTAAGCTTGCTGGGTTGAACGGAATCACATTTGATTGCATTTCTGAGAACTGTGTGTTTTCCTTCCATTTTCTTGCATTGCATAATGAGGGGGGGAGGGAATAGCCAGAGAAAAGTGATTACATTGTTTGGTTGAAATCATATTGCGTATTTTCTGTACTGCATTCATTGAATATTGCATCCACCTGAGCTTACATAAAGCATCCTCTACCACATTATACTTTTGTTCCTATTTACCAGTGTGCTACCTTATCCATTTCATGTCAACTCATTAGTCATTATAAAGAAGTGTGCTAGTGCCAGATTCTCCGTTGTTAATCTTTATCATATCAGATTAAGTGTGCTATTCAAGTATTAATTTATTATAAAGTGTGATATATATATTTTAAATTATCAAATAAACCTTTTAAACTTGCAAAACAGAACTACTTCTTGGCTCAGTGGGGTCAGGGGGATTCCAAGAGAGGGGTGTCATATAAGGGTAGTCATCCGGAACGCATGAACTGGACCTAAAGATATATCAATAAGGGTTTTCATTCAGTATTCTAGACTAGGCGTTAACTTAGCGGTAGTGCTGAATTGAATCCTCTTACACAATAATCCGGTGCTGGGGATATTAAAGCCAAACGGCCAGTGGAGACTCTGCGCCGACCTCAGGGAGCTCAACAAACGGGTCCATACTTCCCGATGGCCTCTGCCCTACATTGACCAAGGGCTGGCCCATATTCAGGGGTCACAGGTATTCACTGCAATAGACCTGACCAATGGATACTGGACTGTGCCTGTCAGTAGGGAGGACCAATACAAGCTGGCTTTTACCTTTGGGGGCCAGCAGTACACCTGGACCCAGACTCCCTTCGGATACCTCAACTCCGGCAATGAATTCAACATTTTTCTACACAAGGCCATGCCCGACTTGGGTGCAAGGGGTAACCTGGCTTATGTAGATGATGTCCTCATCAAAAGTTCATCTGTGGAGGAACACATAGCGGAGATCCGTTATGTTCTGACACAGTTGAGGGCCGCCGGAGCAAAACTTTCCTTTCAAAAAGCACAGTGGTGCAGAACCCGTGTTAATTTCTTGGGGCATGAGATTACTCCTCAGGGTCTCTGTCCACAGGAAAAGAAAGTGGAAGCACTTCAGAAACTGAAAGACCCCACAACTCTGCGGGAACTAAGGAGCCTCCTTGGGCTGACTAATTACAGCAGAAAGTTCATTGAGGACTACGCAGAGATCACCAGACCCCTGATTCATCTCCTGAAGGGGGGGGTCAAGTGGGAATGGGGTCCAGAACAAGCCGAGGCAGTAAGACAACTCAAAAGAAGCCTCTCACAAGCGCCTTGCCTAGCTTACCCTGTCAGAAACAAGGAGTTCTTCCTGGAGACGGGGTTCTCTAATACGTGCTTGACGGCCGTATTATACCAAAAGCATGACAAGGTCAATAAAGTAATCTCCTATGCGAGCAAAACTTTATCCTCTGTGGAGGAAAAATTCAACGATTGTGAGAAGGCACTCCTGGCAACGGTGTGGGCATTGAAGAATTACCGCCCGTTTATCCATGGGGAACACATTATAGTGGAGACTCCACACCAGCCTCTGCAATATCTCCAAAGTGACAGAATCCGGGCCGGAAATGTGAGTAATTACCGAATTACTTCCTGGATTCTGTCAATGCAAGGCTTTCCTGTGGAGGTCAGATATGGCCAAAACAAGAAGAGTCCCCTCACGCAAGGTCTGGCTGACTTGCATGATTGTGCCAGAGAAAACTGTCTCGAGGACGAAAGTCTAAAAATCAAGGACAACATGGAGGCACACCTTAATTCCCCTCACAAAGTCTTTGAAGAAGACAAGTGTGAGGGAATGCCCACTGTCTATGTGGATGGATGCTCTTACCATGTTGATAACAACGGGGAGAAAGAACTGGTGGCCGGCGTAGGGAATGCATGGGTGAATGAGTCCCCAGAACCCTCCGCTGGATACAAAATTGGTCCCCGAAGTAGTCAGGTGGCAGAATTGATGGCTGTGCATCAGGCCATCCTCACTGCTGTCCAGCATCAACTCCACGAACTGGTCCTAATCACAGATTCGGATTATGTACGGAACGGGTTCGTGGAGCACCTGGTTAATTGGAAAACCAGAGGCATGTTATGTGCTAACAACAAACCCTTGAAACATGGGAAGTTGATCCAAAACATTGATGATCTGGTCACATCGAATGGGATGACCATCTACTGGAAAAAGATCAAGGGTCATTCCAAAGTAGAGGGACCAGACAAAACTGGAAATGACTTAGCTGATCAGCTGGCCAAAACCGGGGCCATCCAAGGGGATCTAATTGAGATTGAGTCCCTGTTGGGGGAAATCCAGGTCACTGCCATCACTAGGTCCCAGACAAATGCTCACAACGACCTTTCAATTGCACAATGGAGTAAGGAGACCCCTGATGCTGATCTGATTACCGCTCAGAAGGGGGATCCAATTATTGGTAAATTTTACCAGCACCTTGAGGACCCTGAGAACTTTCCCCTGACGGATACCGATTACATTGGGAAAGAGGACCTAAGAGTGTTGATGAAATGTCCCAAAATGTTCCGAATCCAAGACGGATTGCTGGTAAGGAAATCCAAAGCTGGCCACGATCAGTGGGTGGTTCCTACCTCATTCCGAAGCCTGATGTTAAGTCACGCCCATGATGCGGCCACCGCCGGTCATAGGGGGTTTCACACAACACTGGAAATCTTAAGAGAGGTTGCATACTGGCCACACATGGGGCAGGACCTCGACCAATACTTGAAGGGGTGTCTTGTGTGTGCACAATTTCAGCCATCATCCCTCACGCACCGCGCGCCTCTCCAAAAGCGGGGGATGACACTGCCATGGTCAGATTTACAAATCGACTTTGTAGGCCCTGTGATTCGCTCTGCTAGGGGGAATAAGTACATGTTGACTGTGACATGCTTGTTTACCAAGTGGGTGGAATGTCTCCCAGCCCCAAACTGCAAGGCAGAAACGGCAGCTGCCTTGATGATTAACCACATCTTTTCCCGTTTTGGTCTACCTCAAAGGATTGAGTCAGACAGAGGTAGCCACTTCACCAGTGAAGTAATGACAAAGATGGGGGAGATACTGGGGGTCAAGAGAAAGCTGCATATTGCTTATAGACCAGCTTCTTCTGGGGCAGTAGAGAGATATAACCGGACAATTGTGAGCATATTAAAGAAGTTTGTGGCAGATTCTGGGCCAAGTTGGGATATCCGATTACCTCTGGTCCTAATGGCTATCAGATCTACCCCTTCATCTGCAACCAAAATGTCACCATTTGAGTTGATGACTGGGCGCAAGATGGTGCTTCCTCAGCATTTGCTCAACAGGACCCAAGAGCAGACACTGATAAATGCCTCCACTACTCATGAGTATGTGGAGAATTTAAGGAAACACCTCCAACATGCTTTTGCCTATGCTCAGCGGAATCTAGAAAGATCGGCTGATAGCATGAAGACCCATTATGACCTGAAAACTTCCAGGAAGGAATTTCAGGTGGGAGACCGGGTCTATCTATACAACTTCCAAAGGAACCAGGCCAAGCAGCGCAAATTTTTGCCTACATGGAAGGGACCCTTTGAGATCATCGACAAGATCTCCCCTGTGGCCTACAAAATCCACATCCCCAAAGGTCCTTTGGCAGCGGGGGAAGACAAGTGGGTCCACATAAACCAGTTGAAATGTTGCCATCCCAGGCACGCTCTGCAACAACTGGAGGAATCCTCTGGAATCCTAGCGGGTACTGTCTCAGACTAATTCAGTTCCAATCATAAAACATACCACACCTAGTCTCTAAAATATTGTGATTTGCATGAAACTGTCTCTTAGTTATACTGTTTTTTTTTTCAAAATCAGAATGTAATGTTTCGTTATGATGAAATGCATATGCTGCCCCACTATCTCAACAGTGTTGGAAAAACGTCTATGAGTAGGTATTGCCGCTCTTCCTTTGTCGTCCTAGGAGAAAGAAGACCTTGAGACTGGCCAAGGAGGACGATCCGGAGACCGGGAACGAAGATCCAATGGGCCCAGTGGACCGCCCAATATTCCCATCAGGACCGGCGAAGAGAACCGATCGATCAGTATCGGATTGAGGAAAAGATGCTGAACTGTGCCATTGGCAGAAAAGGAAGAAGATTATGCGGACAGACCGGTGCGTGGGTCAAAACCCTTGTGCACCCGACTCCCCATCGACTCAAATTCAAGGGGCAGTCACGTGGGGGGATGTGTTGGGTGTCCTGACCCACGTTTGAGCTATCATGCTACAACAATTGGTGCTGTGGGCTTAGAAAATTCAAGATGGCGGAAAACCCACATGTGCGCCGAAATCCAGGAAAGCTGCGCAGTTTGTGCGCACACCAAAATGGTTGCCTCACTTGCCAACCACCAGTGCGAGAATGATAGGCCGGGTTGCCATGAGGGAAATGGGTTGCCAAAGGAAAAACAGTAGCGCCGGTTAGCTTCAAAGCGCTTTAAAACCACCCTGTGTTTCTCTGAAGGCAGGCTCAAAATGCCTATTTTCAAACATTGCAACATGTGCAAAATATTCACTGAACACCAGCAGACATTTGGTAGAATGGAGTGTTGTGTGCCTACAAAATCTGGGAAATGAAGAGGCCAAAACAATGCTTATAACAAAACTGCTATGGAGTCAGCAGTTTAAGTTGCACTGGATTTAAAGACACTAAAATCGAAAATGTTTAGATTAAATGAGTGACCTATGTTTGGTGTCACATGCCTTTGTAACTGTTGAAATGTCATAGTTTTGCACTTAGAATCAGCATTCTAGCTGCATGTGTAAAATTGCAAGTTAATTTAAAAAGCAACAAAAAACATGACAGTTAGCTGAAAGTCTGGCTTAAGGATCTTGATTTTGCTTGACAGCTACCCCCATCAGGAGTGAAACTTGAGTCACAACTGTGTTCCCAGGCCTATCTGCCTTTTGCTGGCCACACTAAGGATATGCCATCTCTCTGATAATTGAATTAAGGGGAGCCCCACAGAATACAGGAGCTCTGAACAATGCAACCCCCTTCACCCAGGCAGATGGTTTATTACAGATGTCGTAAAACAGCTTCCTCTTGGCAGAAGCTGGGAGGGGCACTGCCTGTGAGAGCAAGCTGGCTTGGCAGAACCAGTATTTCCACCATGTGACCTGGGAAACCACACCCCTTTGGAGCCAGAACATAACTTTAAAAAGATGGATCATTCATAGAGCGGACATATGAAAATGTTATAAATGATACCATAATTCTTGTGATTTTTCTGCCCACAATTTAAGAGGTTTTTAGAACCGGTGGTATGTTCAGGGGAGTGTTAGCAGGAAAAGTGGATATTACTCTAAATGTATGCATGTTAAAAATCTGAAACTTCATCAATTAATGTCCCTACTCCCTGCGCACATGTATGTAAAGTGGGGTCAATGTCAGAAATGGCAAAATCAGTTAAAAAGTGAAATATGTGCCATTTCTGAATGCAAGCCCCCAGGAACAGCAGATTTGGGACAGAGTATACCCCATGTGATATGTGACATGGGTATGTAATTTCAAACAACTGTGTAACTGTGAAATATGGATTTTGATCATATATAGATTTGGGTGCACAGATGACAGGGGAGTTTTTTTCAAGAGATCATAAATGGCTGACATCACTCTGACACAACTTAGCTCCCCCAATCAGGGGAGAAATGAAAGCTGGACCAATGGCAAGTGGAGAGGGGTAGGGTCTAGTGATGCTGCATACACACCCACTTTCAAAACACATAAAAGCAGACAGACAGGACAGATAGGGACCTTCATTTCCATCTGCAGCTGGAAGCTCTGCCGGAAAAATCCATACTTACCTCCATCAACCTTCAAAGAGCCAACACTTAGACTCCAAGATAAACAGAGAGTTCAAATCCCTCAATCTCCAGAATCCAGAAGCAGTGCTGTACCCAGAGAGAGAGCAGTTCCATAGACCAGACGCTGTGCCCAGAGATCGTCCGAAGTCCAGACCTGTTGACCAGATCGTGACAAAGCCGCCTTCCTGTTTAAAATCTCTTGTGAGTACCGCCAAACTGTACCAAACCAAAGCTCTTAGTTTAAATTCATCTAATTCTATCTATTTAACCTAAGTAGAACTGCCTGATAGCTCCAAATCTGTCACCTGTCATTCTAGCTGCAAAATCTGTCACTTGTCATTTTGAGCTTTTAAAATTTCAAATCTGAAAAACGACCTTCACAAAATCGCTCATATCTCTGCGACCGTTTGTCTTAGAGACTTTCAGTAACTTTCATCTGGAAGCTGAGATCCTAGGCTTTCCTAGGACCCCAAAACGATAGTGATAGGCCTTGTAGTTCCGCGATTTGCAAATTTCTCCACGTGTAAAATCTGCTGCTGCTTGCCTTCCATTTGCCAGAAATTCGTTTAACCTGCTAACTATCCCTGCATCATTGCTAGTGTGAGCCTGGACTAATATTAACTAGATACCACTCACCCTGAACCTCTGAAAGGGAATTAAAAGCATTTCCAGCATATTTCTCATCCATTGCTAGCACATATAAAAGCATTTGGGCCTGTGTTTTCAAAACTCCTATCTGTTTTCTTTAAGCGTGCTTGGGGGGGATTGAACTGAATTACATTGATTGCATTTCTGAGAACTGTGTGCTTTCCTCCCATTTCCTTGCATTGCATAAATTGGGGGGGGAGTGAATAGCCAGAGAAAAGTGATTACATTGTTTGGTTGAAATCATATTGAGTATTTTCTGTACTGCATTCATTGAATATTGCATCCACCTGAGCTTACATAAAGCATTCTTTACCACCTTCTTCTTTTGTTCCTATTTACCAGTGTGCTATCTTATTCATTTCATGTCAACTCATTAGTGATTATAAAGAAGTGTGCTAGTGCCAGATTCTCCGTTGTTAATCTTTATCATATCAGATTAAGTGTGATATTCAATTATTAATTTATTATAAAGTGTGATATATATATCTATTGTTTAAATTATCAAATAAACCTTTTTAACTTGCAAAACAGAACTACTTCTTGGCTCAGTGGAGTCAGGAGGATTCCAAGAGAGGGGTGTTATATAGGGGTAGTCATCCAGAACGCATGAACTGGACATAAAGATATATCAATAAGGGTTTTCATCCAGTATTCTAGACTAGGCGCTGACTTAGCTGTAGTGCGGGATTGAATCCTCTTACAAACCACACCTGGCTCAGCTCCTGCAGCTCCCCTCTGAAAGCAGTTGGATGGCTGCATCGTGTGTGATGTTAATAGGGGTATTTATTTATGCAATGTTTGTCGGATACAGGTATCCGACAAACATTGCATGAATAAATAAATAATCCAGGTCCATGTATCTGACAAACATTGCATAAATAAACCGGGTCATGGCTGAGGACCGGGTCGTGGCTGAGGACTGTAATTTCCTCTTGTGACCTCTTGCATGGGGTCAACAGAGGAAGTTACAGTTTGCTCACGGGTGCTTTTTTTTTCTTTCTCCCCAGCGCAGAGCAGGGGTTTGGGGCGGCTGACTCTGGCCAGATCCCGAGATCCAGCTACACATCTGGTGCCGGATCTCGGATCCGGCAAGAGCTGGCCCAATGACCATCGCTGAAGATAGCACATTTTTGTTTTGTCTTGAAGACATATTTTGGGACTAATATGAAATGTAGGTACTTGGCCACATGCCTTCCAGCTCAAATTAGTACAAATATGTGTTAATGTTTTGGTTTGAAAACCTAAAATATTATTCAATTGTATACAGCTAACTTTAAAAGGGCTCTGGTCACATGATAAAGCAACTTGACAATATATATATGTGCCTTGGAAAGTGACCCCATATGACTATAGCGTGCGTGAACACACATTTGCACACAAGGATTGCCTGTAATAGTTGTAATTGAAATAAATTGTATTTATTTTCTGAATGTTTTGCTTGTTCTATTCTACTGAATGAAATACAAAGTATTACCCTAGACTCATTTAGACACCTTACAACAGATCCCATATTTTAACTACTAAATTGAAGGTGTTTACAACTTGGTGGGGCAAATCATGATAATCTTACAGCATTATGGGATAAGGATGCTGTTTATGGAAAATAAAAGAGTCCCCCCCCCATACGAAAATCAAAAGTCGACAACCATGGTCCTGGGAACACACATTTTGAGAGATACGGGTAGGTGAGTCTTCAATGCATCTCAATCAGAAAGTATTGCCCGAGTCTAGGGCTCCCCTGTTCTCAAAGGAAACATTGTTTTACGCTCAGTGTGGTGGACTCACAAAAGATAGTGTCAGTGCTTTAAGTGGGGTGGTAAATTGGGGTGGGGGGCTCTCGTGAGATGGTGTGACCTAAGTACGAGTGCTTAGGCAACACCACCCCAACAAGAGGCCCTCCTAGCCTTTGCAACAATGAGCCGTGGTTAAGGAATTGCCTGCGGGGGGTCACTGCATGATGTCTCTTTATTCAGAAACAGGAGGAGGGCTGGGTGAGCCAGCCTCTCCTTTTGTTTCTGAGAAAACAGCTAACACACAGTGGAATCTCTTTAACCGAGCACAGTTAATGGGTCTTCTGCTGCATGTTAGTTCTTTACTCAGAAACAAAAGGAGAGGCTGGCTAACCCAGCCCTCCTTTTGTTTCTGACTAAAGAAACATCACTCAAAAGGTTAAACAGAAGCGCGGCTTTGTTACATAGCTGACTCAACGTGTCAGTATTTTGGATTTGAAAAAAGAATAGGCAATGTCTTTTCTTTTGTCTACTCCAAAATGCTGATACCTGCAGGCAGCCCTTAAACTGTGCAGCCCTCGGCTGAACAGCTGCCTGAGGTCGGCGTGGCTGGGGGTATTCGGGGTGAGCCCCCGGTAGTGCCAGGCTCAGGAGTCCATCTAAGAGACTTACGGTGCTTGGTCCCGACTAGCCCCTGCACACTTAAAGCCCTGGGTAGTGTCATTTTAGGGTGATTGTGGGGAAAATTCTAATAATCAAACATGCACATTTTTAAAGATCAGGCAGTATCAACAGACAAGTGACCCTCCAGTTCACTGTGAAAAGTTGACATCTATGGGAATTTGATCAGGATTAGAGTGAGGTTGGACATTTTCATTCTGACATTCTGAACAGCGACACAGACCTGCATTCGCTTAAAGTTCTAATTAACCTGGACAATGCCCTGCTCAGGCATCTTAAGCTTCGGGATCTGTACTGAGCACGAACGAATCAGGGCTGTGCCGGGTGTTTCATGCAAGCGCGTCCTCTGCCGCGGCACAGCGGTGACGTCAGCGCGTGCTCTCCGCCAGGGAGCAATGAAGCAATGAAGCAGGGGATTACGCCACGTCAGTCTCATCACGCGCAGGCACTGATTGATGGCGCTATTTCGTAAAGCAAACCTGCCCTGTTTTCCTTGAGGCTTGGATCTGGCCGGCCCACGCAGCAGAGTTTCGTGTTAAAGGCAGTGCAGGGACATGCTGTTTTTTCTTTCTTCATGGTTTCATCAGAATGTTGCACACACGCACTATGGCATAACTGTCACCTTTTTTTTAAAAAAAATGATGGTCATTTTAACCACCCTGTAGTGCATCTTGGCAGATCCTGGAAGGAGTATTTTATTGTTGAATGTCAGAGTGTTCTTTGCTTAGCCGGTCAGGAGAATTCAACATATCCGGTAAGATAGCTCAGCGGGTTAAGTGCTCATTGCTGCAGTCTATGTTCGATCTGCAGGTCGCAGATTCGACTCTTGCCAAGGCCAACTAAGGCTTTCATGCTTCCTGGGTCAATAAATGTGTAAGATTAGTGCTTTGCCTTTAAATGAAAATGGCATTAACCAAAGAGTGGAGTTGGTGGAGTTAAGCACAAGAAACAACAAACAGTGCCAAGCATGGTATTGACAACTAGCTGCTAATGGGATGATAAAACTAAATGGTCACACACAAAGTGATAATAGGGCTGCGTTCACACGTATTGAGGGCAAATCAGCTGCAATACTAGACTACGTGTTTACTAATAGCAGTGGTTTAGTATAGATTAAAGATATGGGTGTTGTAGGGCGAGCAGAAAGTGACCATCTCCCGCTCTGCTCTTTAAGGGAATTTCCGCTGAAAATGAGTGACAGTGCGGAGTATGATGGCAATGGTGACATATATGTAAACAAAGAGAATAACCGTATACAGTGGAACCCACAGAACTTTGAACGAGCTAACAAAGCAGCTGGTGAACTTGTACCTCAGTTTATATCTGAGATTAAGCAGGGATTGAATATAGGTGCTAAGGTATTGACTGATTTCACACTACTGATGAAAAATATTAATAAAGCAGTGGAAAATAAACGTGAATATAAATCATCCTTGGAAAAATCAAATAGGCACAGAAAAGCACGCAAAGGCAATGACAAGATGATAATTGCTGCTAAAAAGGAGATGCGCAAAACAATCTCTAATACTATTACACAAAGCATAGGTCTTGATAAAGCGATAAGTGTGAAAACATTACTAAAGGCCGCTAAAAAGAAATACAGAGACTGGCTGAAAAATCATAAAAAGGAAACTGAACAACTAAAATGAAAGAAAATTACAACTATGGCCCTGAAGAATAACTCTTTAGGTATATGGCAGCTATTACGTAATGAGCAAAAACGTGGCCTTACAATTAATTGTATAACAGAATCAAAATGGGGTGACCATATAGCTAAGACATTAGGGAGTGAAGATCTGACAAACGTAGACTTTCCTCTACCCAGTATAAAGTGGGAGTGTAGTGCCTCTATATCTGATATAACAGAGATTATTGAGCACCTAAATGAGTCCCGGCTGCAGGCCCAGATGAACCTGTAACGTCCTATTGAAAATGAGCCCAGCTCTTTGGGCTGATGCTCTACACCTGCTATTCTTACAAACAGGTGATATAGGTCAACTACCACAATCCTGGAAGATCAGTCACATATTGACTGTCTATAAGAAAGGTTCATGGGCAATTCCGGCAAACGTTAGGATGTTAGCCATGCTAGATATTCCGTCTAAAATATGTGCACGAGTACTATTAAAGGAACTTAATACATGGATCACTGAGAACGACATCTTGCCACATAATCAAATAGGATTCAGAGCAAAATCTAGTACTGTACACGGCCTATTAATGGTTACATCTGCGATTGAACATTCGTGGAAGAGGGGGAAACTGAATGTTTATAATGCATTTATTGTTTTTTCGGCTGCATTTGACACTGTCATCAGAAATCGATTAAAGCGTAAATTAAATGACTTGAATATTCTGCAAGGATTGCTAAAGATGATAATGTTATTATATTCAGATCCATACGTAAGACTGCGCTTAGATGCGAGGGGGAAATTGTCTAATCTGATGAGGACCAGATGAGGTGTAAAACAAGGGTATTATAGTTGCTGTTCTTTTTATTTATATCTGGCTGATATCCAAGCAGAGTTTGACAAATCTCAGGCAAATCCAACATATGCAGACGATCTGCTGATTCTTGATTACACACCTTCTGGTCTCCAAGATATGCTGGACACATTAGCAGATTATGCTAAAGTAAATGGTTTTACGATAAACATCGACAAAAGTAAAACTATGATATTCCCGGTAACGTCGAAACACAAAAAATCGGTATGGAAATTAAATAATCTGCCTTTAGAACATGTGACTGAGTACAAGTACCTGGGAGTAATCATCGATGAGAAACTTCATTGGAAATCGCATTGGATAGTGCTGAAATCTCGCTGCGTAATGTCAATCAATGCACTGAGTGTGTTCATTGGGAAGATTGGAGGTTACTCGATATCTGCCATTTTGACAATATATACAGCAAAAATGCAAGCACTGTTGTTATATGCAGGCCATAAATATGTGAAGTGTTTAGTATCATTTGAAGCAAAGATGCTAAGAAAACGAATGCGACTGCCACAAAGGGTATCCATAGAATATATGTACTTAGAATTTGAAGTGAAAAGTGTATGGTCAGCCTATCAGCACCAATGTGTGATGTTTCATGAACAAATATGTACCCAAACCACAGAAACAATAATAACAGTTTGTGCAAGCATTTCTAAGTTTGGAAGGTGAGTCAAGTATTGGTACTATGGGTGGGCGTGCTAAAAGGTCTTAAGACAACATGGATTGGAGGACAACATTTCCCTATAGGTACAATAGGCTTGAAAAATTGGCTGAAAATGAAATTGAAAGAAATTAGCTTCGAGCAAAACCTGATTGACTTGGCCTCGAAAGCGCATAGTGGGGAATACTGCCAAATAAGAATGTTAAGGACAAAATTACCTATATACATTATTGCATAACCAAGTATGAATACTTTCCGAACCTATATGAAGCTAAAATGTAATACCTCGGAAGCACTAGAGACAACAGGTGCCATGTGTGGCATGAGATATGAAGATCGATTATGCAGATTATGTGGTAGTGAGATAAAAGAGTCTATTCGCCATTTAATAGTAGAATGTGATAGCCTGTGTAAACTACGCAAACATTATCTGAAGAATTATGATAATCAGGCAGATGTCGTAATTATAAATTAGATTTGGCTGAATTTTATATTAACCTAATTTATTTTATAACGTTATTTTATATTACGATTGTTGAGATTTTAAGATGTTTGACAAAGATTTGATGTACATGACTGCACTGAAACATTGTTTGATACGGTTTTAAGATGGATTTTAAACAGATTTTAAAATGTTTTTATTTTATGTGCTGTCCATATATACAAAGCCTTGTGGCTAAAAGTATATTATCAAATAAATAAATAAAGTAACGTATGTAAATATGTTCTATATGCAGCGCTTAGGTGTAAGGAGAAGGGCTCTCACCCAATCAGGTGGCTGATAAATCACATAAACCAATAGCTAAGTTTCCAGTGGGTGATGCCACTAGCTGGCTTTTTTCTAATCATTTCTCTAATTTTCTTCCTGGTACACACTCAGGCGAGGGTGGAATCAAGTTGAGTAATAATCCCCACCTGAATGTATCTTTATATCTTGTTTTTTGTACTGTTTAGTTTGTAGGGACCTTATTTTCTGCTATGCCTATTAGATAGGCGGCACACCAGCCTGGTCTCGGTACCACAGTTACACAGGGCAGTGGAGCCTTTCCAGTGGGAAATTTTGAGTTTAGTGTTAGACTGTTTATAAGAATGAAGGATTGTTCACCCTCCCCTTAAAATGAGCGATTGCATGCGTATTCGTGTCCTCGTGTGTTCAACTAGCATTGCACAATAGAAACATACTACCATGAACAGTTTCTTATCAGTTAAAGACTGTAAGCGACTTTACAAGAAAATAATTTGAAAAGCTTGTCAGAAAAGCTGTGTTTTCATTTTCTTATTACAGGCCTCTAGTGATGTCACAACAAGCCGCTAATAAGAAACTATCTGCTTTTATACTGGTCTTGAAGGCTACTATTATAAGAAGGTTATTTACATGCCTTTATACTGCTGTTGCAGGATGCCATATATTATAAGATCCTTATTTGCAGGCTTTTATACAAGTCTTGCAGGCTACTATGCATTAAAACAAATGTATTTACAGGCTTTTATTCTGTTATTGCAAATTGCCATGAATTGTAAGAAAGTTATTTACAGGTGATCATATTTTTATTGCAGGCTACCGTATATTAAAACAAAATACTGTACAGGCTTTTATTCTAGTATTGCAGGTTGCCATGAATTGTAAGAAAGTTATTTACATGTGATTATATTGGTATTGCAGCCTGACATGTATTAAAATTAAGTTATTTGCAGGCTTTTATACTGGTATTTAGTTTCCGACTCGCACTATGAAATCACACCTTTAGGAAGATGTTGCATCCTGGCCTTCCATACCCATGGTTGGGTTTGGTGCTCCACCCGCCTCCCCCCCCTCTGTCCACACCGCATTGATATGGTCCCCAAACTAATTTGTTTTGAGAGGGGTGTCATTGCGGGAAATGCGAAGACATTTGCTACTACAATGACTACAAAGACATGGCCCTCATTACAGTTTTGCCAGTGTCCTGGTGGTATTACAGGCGGGATACCGGTGAAACTGACTTACCGTCCCTGCTGCCCGATATCCCAGTATTACCGGGATATTAGAGGCTGCAGAGAGACGACAAGTTCCCATTCTCGTGGAGTCCCATATGACGTTATTACCGGTGCCAGTGATTCAGGCATTCCTTTGATGGTAGGGGTCTGATCTTCCGGCAGGTCAGGTCTCCCAGGAGATCTGTGGCACCACCGGCAAAGTTGAAGGTCGCTGGTCCAAAACAAATGACGGAGCCCGAATTACAGGCATTTTTTCCAGACGGGGACACGTGTAATGAGGCAACAATGGAGTGGGACAAATGTTCCTATGTCACATCCGCCTGAAAATACAGGCCACACTCCCTGGTGGGGCAGGGTAGTGTGCACCACTGGTGGAGCATATCTGTCTGGATATGATATGATAGGTTATTTATAACGTGCTTAATACCCAGAAGTTTCTAAGCGCGGACCCGGGGATCGAACCTGTGTTGCTCCGTGTTGTCTTGCTTCCAAGGCGATCACGTGGCCGCTGTGCTGTCTCCCTGCTGCTAGAGCACATTGTTTGCCTCTGCTGGAAAATATTTCAAAGGCGCCCCAAGAAATCAGTATTAGGTAAAGCGCCAGCAAGCCACATTATTTTAAGTATGCAAGGATTTTGACAAATATTCTCGGATTTCTTAAAAATGTGTCATTAAGTAAGTTTAAAAATAGGTTTACAAAAATAAAAGATGAACAGCAGTTGTTGAAACGCACGCAAAAAAACGTCCCAATGCAATCGATATAAACAGGTGTCTTAAGGTGCATTTTTCATAGGATGCATATTATGTAATCGTAAGGATGAATATCCACAAACTTGTTAGGGTGCAAAACCACTTGAGCTTTCTATAAAACAGGCATGTTGCCCACGTGTGGTCAGCCGACACGTGTTTCGACCTCTCAGGTCTTTATCAAGGCTGTTAGTTTTGGGTATACATGTCAACATGTGATATTTTGTGACAAGTGACAATTAGTGACATGTGTGTGTATATAAAGCACAACCGTGATTGATTGGGATTGTGAAACATGTGAATGATTTAGGCATAGGTGCATCGGATAGCAATCATGGTCCCAATGATATATTTACATTACAAGCACATAATTTGCCATTTTATCATGGGAGAAAAGAAGGAGAGAGGGGGCGAGGAGGGAAGTCAGTTAGTATTGTGTGCTGATTGTGGTGCTATAGTCATTAGGAGTCTAATGTCAGTTTATTCAGGTCTTACCTGGTGTTGCGATTGAAGGTCACATGATCCTGGCCAGTTCAGTCATGGTTAGGTTGTGGTTGGTGTTCTCCAGTGGTGGCCCTCTGTGGCCTTGTTCTGAATCCGGATTGGCTTCAAACCAATGAATGAATGAAATACTTATCACAAGAAATTGACCATCTGCAGTCAACCCCCACACCTCACTCTTACCCAGCACCATGTCCCTCAATCGCCAAGCCACAGCTTCCTGAATTGCACCTCTGCCACACTAACACCTTACAACTCCAATATGATACTTCTGGGGTTTTCCTTACATTTACATCCCACTTACCGATATGAAGCGGACCTTGGGTGTAGACATTACCCATAACAATGTTGCGTTTAACCATTCTACATTATTGCAAAGTTCACAATACTAATATCACACCTTGTCTCCAGTGCTTTTAGATACTTCTTTCTTTTAAGTGCTGTAATACATGTTTTACTACACGATTTAGTAGTAATTTATGGTCAAGTCATCCACAACCACTGCCATTATTGCTGGCTTTGTGGTAGTGGAGTGTGCCAAAAGGAAGAGTGGGTGGTTAGTGGGGTGCGAAACCTGTGGCATCGGGGGGTGCAGCCTGAAGTACCAGCATCCTGGGTGCCGATATGGTTCTATGTGGTCTGCTGCATTCACATGTGGGTATATGTTTTGCCACAGGGAATTATTCTTGAAGCAGCCAGGTGGTGAAGTGGGACAAACACACGGGACGAAGCAATAACAGATATAAATACGGTATACAGCAAGGCAGAGGGGCACAGCATGCCCTCTTCTACATATTTACAGTGGTGCCAGGACCATGTGGTAAGGTCAGGGGTATGCAGTGGTAGGCAGAGGTCAGTTAGTGGTGGGTACAGAGGGGCGAGTGGGATGCCCCTTCGCTGGCTAAGAGGTGGTGTTTGAGTCAGGTCTTGATTCCCCTGTTGGGCTTTCTTTGATGTCAGTGGGGAGGGCATTCCAGGGGAGAGGGGCGAGCAGTGATAATGACATCTGGAGGCGGTGCAGGGGAAAGAGGGCTGAGAGGTTAAGGTGAGAAGAGGATCCTAGATCCTGCAAACACCTGTGTATAGGCGCCATACAAATGTCCAATAAATAAATAAATAAATAAGTAGTGTATGAGGGGGTAGAGGGGGAAATGCAGTTAGTGACATAGCAAGGGTGAGAATGTGACTAGATTTGCAGTGGAGAAGGCATTTGTACAGAGAGCATTTTTGCATGGCTAGCCATCCCAATTACCCGGGACGTTGCAAGGTGGATGGATCTCAGCAGGTTGAAGAGGGTCTGAATGGCAAGGTTATGCACTTTTTTAGAGGCGGGTAAGGTATCAGGACAGAGGAGAAGATCAAGAAGTAGGCTTGAGCAGTAGTACAACTTGCTGACGATGAGAGATTTTGGAAGAAAGGTGGGTGATTTTGGGACATATTTTGCTTACATTGAGTATGTTTATCCGGGGGCCAAAGGGGCCACAGCAGTAGCCATTATGAATTGTTGGAGTCGTAGATCACTGTGAAAATGAACCCTGTAGTTGCAAGCCTTGGGCGATGAAGTGAGGAGGTCGAGTGGGAAGGTGAAGGGGTGGGGAGAGTGGGGTCAGTTTTGGAGCCGGTGGATCAAGTACTTCTGTGGTGGAGGAGCTCAGCATTAGGCAGTGCAGGGCCGTCCAGTGGTGGATGGTTGCGTGGCAGCTCCTGATGGGATCTGAAACTCCAGAGGGGAAGGATGGGAAGGAAAAAAGAGATCTAGGCATTGCCGTAGAAGAGGTGGTAGTGAAAAATAATGAGATGAGTTTGCCTACATAGGAGATTTATATAGTAAATAGCAATGGGCAGAGTACTGACGCTTTTGGGAGTATCACTGAGGGAGATGTCGGGATAAGATGCTATAGTGCCAGAAGATGGAGCAGGGGCATTTAGGGCGATAGGAAGTCACATAGTTAAGTACTGTGTCCTTGAACCCAAGGGAGGAGAGTGTTGGCGTTGAGAGTGGTGGTTCACAGTATTAAAATCTGCGGAATGTTCAGTGAGTATGAGGATGGAAGAGAGGTGATGGTTTTGAGCAGTGGTTAGAGAGTAAGCAACATGGGTGAGAGCAATTTTAGTAGAACGATTGCTCTGGAAGCGTTATTCGGTGTGTCTCTGAGGCTAACCTGAATGGTGTTAGAAGTGGCGTGTGACCCTCAGGCCCCCCGCATGCAAACACACACTCACACGCATTCATACAGGGACACACACGGGACGCGTGTTGTTGGTACGGGGTCCTGGCCGCAACTGCCGTAGGGACCTCCTTTATTAAACAACGCGCATGCGTGGCCCGGAACGAGGCTTGCGCATACACACAGTGCACACGTACTATGCAACATCCCTCCTTTTCCCCCAAACAATGAACAAGTCCAACATTAACAAATAACACACACAACCTGGGAACACAGGAACAGTTCTCGTTCACCTAAGAGACCGGGTCCATGATGAAGTCCTGGAACCTCTGCGGGTGCTGTCGACCCTCACGGCTCAGGTACCCTCTTGACTCATCTCGAGGTGGCCCTGGTGTCCCTGGGACCTCTGGAGGGACTTTGTCCCTCGTTGGGAGTCCTGGTCCAGGTCCTGGAGAGGACACCTCCGGCGGCATGGGAGGTGGTGAGGCCTCAATCCGCTTAAAGAATGATACGTTCCGCGTGATGGTTCCTCTTGCATTGGCCGCCGTGACCATGGACCCCTTTATGTGGGTCACCCCAAGCGGCTGGGCCTCATACGGGAGTGACAGCTTCCCCTCCGGCCTTCGGTTCCAGACCAGGACAGTGTCCCCTACCACGATCGTCTTCTCGGGCAGGTTCCTGCAGGCACTTTCCCGCTCGTTCTTGACTTCACACTCCACGCGAACGCGGTTGTTGTCAATCACCCCTGGGCAGAGCCACTCCACTTCCGGCAGCAAACCTCTGGGGCACCGCTTGAATAGGGCCTCGGCCGGTGTAACCCCGGTAGACTGATGTGGGGTCGTGCAGTACTCTCACTGGAATTCAAAGAGGTTCTGTCTTAATTCCCCTCCCCTTCCAACGAGATTCGGAAGACCTTGTTGAGTGTCCGCATGAAGCACTCGGCCTCACCATTCGCCCTGGGCCATAGCGGGGTGACCTTTCCTCACAGTACCTGCCGAACTGCTGCCCCTGGAATGGCGGCCGTTGTCCGAGCAAAGTAAAGTGAGGAACCCGTGAGTGACAAACATTTTTTCCAGTGCCAGGATGGTGTGGTCGCTGGCCGTTGACTCTACCAGTGCCACCTTGGGATACCGTGACCATTGGTCGACCACTGCAAGAAAGTACAGTCCTCTGCCTGTGGAGCAGAAGTCGGCGTGCACCGTCCCCCACGGCTGTTCACTTCTTTCCATGGCTCTGATTGGTGGTCCCCTTTTCACTGAGCTGGCCGCTTGGCGGGGTACACAAGAGCGCACAAACACGTCCACTCACTGCTCCAGGTCCAGGAACCACACCTTCAGTCTTAGGCGTGCCTTCGTCTTTGCGGTTCCCTGGTGCCCCTTGTGGGCCAGCTGTAGCACTTTCATCACCAGGGCTCGAGGGATGACGATCTGACGCCCTCTCAGCAGAAGGCCGTCCACTGCAGCTGAGCTTGTTGCACACTTTCCACAGTGCTAGGAGATCTCTTTGGGCCCCGGTCTCCTGGCGTTGTTCGTGAGCACCTCTCTCCATTTCCCGCTGTCCATGGCCGCCTTGATGATCAAAAACATCTCATCTTCATTCAACGCCTCCTCAATCTCCTGGCGTGACAGAGCCACTGGCAGGGCCACCTGAACAACGTTGTGCACCGTCTCCGTGCAGTCCACCACCTCGGCCGTGTCTCGGGGGTGCCCAGCCCCAGGATGTCTGGACAAATAGTCCACGGGGTTATGGGTGCCTGGGCAATACTGCAGCTTGACCCCATATTCTATCAGTGACAGCATCCCCCTCTTGATGCGTGGCGGTGGCTTGGAGGAGGCGCCCACCATTATCGGCATAAGCGGCTTGTGGTCAGTTATCACTACAACAGGATTACCCAGAATGTAGATCCTGAAGTGCTTGCAGCCCCACAGGATAGCCAGGGCCTCACGCTCCATCTGTGAGTATCGTTTTTCTGTTTCTCTGATTGCCTTACTGGCATATGCGATTGGACGCATGAGCCCCTGAGAGTCTGCTTGCATGAGCACCGTGCCCACAAAGGCTCTGACAATGACGCCAGGTCTCGGATGAATCATCCACAATAGTTCACCATGCCGAGGAAGCTTTTTATCTCTGCGGTGACTCAGGTGTGCCGCCTCACGAATGTCTCTCACCTTGTCTGGGTCGGGCGATATGCCCCCAGCATGGAATACGAACTCGAAAAACTCTATCCGGTCCTTGAGGAACTCACATTTCTTTCAGGGTAGGGTCAGCCCCAGACTTTTAAGTCTATCCATGGCACGTTCCAGTCTCTTCAGGTGTTCAGCCTCTGACTTTGTGAAGACCAGGATGTCGTCCGACATGTCGATGACGCCTTTTAGTTCTCCCAGGGTTCCCCGGATGACGTTCTGGAAGACTTCCTCCGCTGATGAGACACCAAAATGGAGTCTTTTAAACTGATATAGCCCTTCATGGGTCGTGAAGGTGGTAGTGTACCGCGACTCCGGGTGGAGTTCCAACTGGTGGTACCCAGACCTCAGATCAAGCTTGGAGAAGACTTTCTCCCCCTGCAACTCGCCCACTATATCGTCCAGCATGGGCGTCTGGTGACACTCCCTCTTAATGGCGGCATTTGGCAGTCTCATGTCCACGCAGATGCGGACAGCCCCTGGTTGCTTGGGCTTTGGTGCCACCACTATGGGTGAGACCCACAGGGTGGGGCCCGCCACCCTCTCGATAATGTCCAAATCAATGAGTGATTGAAGCTCTTTCTTCACCTGCGCCCTCAGGTGGAATGGGATTCTTCGATGTTTGAGGGCCGTCAGCCTCACAGACCCATCAATGTGGAGTCTGATGGGGTCACCCTTCAGCTTTCCCACCCCTTGAAAGATGCTTTCAAACCGTTGCAGCAGGCGATCAATGTCTGTGTGGTACACCGCGAGGGTGAAGTGCACAATGTCGAGGGCTTCGGAAGCAGCACAACTCAGTAGGGAGTGCGGGCTCACACTCGTCACAAAGGACCTTGCCTTGATCTTGTTTAGCCCGTGTGACACCGGGGCTACAAAGACTCCCTGAATCGGCAGTGGCGTGTCCCCTCCAAAGGAGTATATCCGGGCTTTGGACGCTTCCAACTTGGGAGGACCCGGGAGAGCTTCATAGTGTTCAGCAGCCAGCACACAGACCGATGCTCCTGTATCAATCAAGACTGGAGTAGGCACATCACCAATGTTCACCGTGCACGTCGGTTGCCTGCTCTGCCTTGACCCGGTAGCTATGCTCGAGATGAAAAAGATTTCCTCCTCCTCTTCTTCCTCCTCGGCGATGTCCAGATCTTGCACGCCCTGCTCAATCGACGACACACCCCTCACGCGCTGGGCATTGCCCCCGACTGATCTTGCTGGTCCCCTCGACGCGGCCACTGGGTTTGAGGCCCTGCACACTCTCGCGTAGTGTCCAGGTGTGCCACACCGTCCACAGACTCTCGTCTTTGCAGGGAACTCCCCAGCATGCAGCAAGTCATATCCGCAGTACGTACAGGGCTGCGGATTTCCAGGCGCAGAGGGACTGTCCACTCTTCTGGGGGCCCAGAGCGCCCTACCTGGGGGTGGAGCGCCCGATGGCGAAGGCATCCTCATCCTTCCCTGGGTGCATCACTGCGTCCATTTTCACACCTCTGGACTCCGCCAGTTCATATGCTCTCCCAGTGTCAAGGATTTGCGACAGCGTCAGGCCTGGCTCCCGAAGCACCTGCCTCCTCAGCTTTCCGGAGCTGCACCTCTGAATCAGCTGGTTCCTCATCATCTCCTCCTCATTCACCCACATACAGGTGCTTGCGAGGTGTCTCAGCTGTGCACAGAACTGGTCCAAGGACTCCTCTCCTTGCTGTTTCTCCGCACACATCACAAATCTGTCAAAATCGACATTCGCCATGGGGAGGAAGTGGTCTTGGAGGGCCTGTTTCACCAAATCATAGGTGACCACCTGAAGATTTAGCGAGTCATAAATTCTGTGGACCTCCGTGCCAGCTGAATATACCATCGTGGCTACCTTTGCATCGTCATCCGTCTCTCCTGAGGCCCAGAAGAACATTTCTAGCTTCTTCACCTACAGTAGCCACTTCGGCCCCAGCTTGGATGGTGAGCCTATGGTATCGAATTCAGGCATGGGTGCCCAGGTACTGTGCAACCTGCGTGGGACTGGCGCTAGGGCTCCCTCTTCTCCCTCTTCCTCACCCATGGTGGTGACTGGGTCGAGGGTATCACCGTTGGGTCAGCCCTGCACTACCAGCACTGACCTTCAGGAGCCTACGATGGTCTCCAGGCACCAAGGGCTCTGGATGGAGGTGTGGTGGGCCTGCAGCAGGTGTGGGAGGCGCCTTCAGCCTTCATCTTCTGTCCTTTTCGCTGTGCCACAGTCCTTTAGCACAAAAGGGCCATGGAGTGTCCAAAAATTGTTCAAAATGTTCCGGATCACAGCCGGCGCACGAGCCTCTGTGTGGGCCGCAACCGCCGTGACCCGCGTGTGTCCCAAGATGGCTGCTGGCCAAGTGCGTAGGTGCGCGACCGCGTGGGGAAAGACAGCACTTTCTCTGACTCAGCAGCAGCCGGAGCAATGTCGCGTTCCCCCACCGTCGCAGTTCCTTGTCGCCAGTGTTAGAAGTGGTGTGTGACCCCCCCTGCATGCACACACATGCTTGCACGCATGCATACAGGGACACACACGGGACGCGTGTTGCTGGTACGGTGTCCCGTCCGCAGCTGCCTTTGGGACCTCCTTTATTAAACAACGCGCATGCGTGGCCCAAAATGAGGCTTGCGCATGCGCACAGTGCGTTACTATACAACAAATGGGTCTTGTCTTTATTTTGCCATGGTTTGCACGTCTGGCGCTCTGATCGGTTTGTAGGTACATGTTCATGATGGCCATTATGTTAAAATATTAGGGTCTATCCCTTGGACATGCATCGATTGCCTTGCTGGTTCTGAGTGGCTCCGTGGGGCCTTAGAGTTTGACGTTCCTGGTCGGTCTGACCTTTATAGGGTGCTGTGCTAGTTTGCATTTTGTGGACTAGCAAGTAGAAAGATGTTGAGTGTTGTCTTTTTTTTTCTTTTTTTCTTTTTTTCTTTTATTGGTTTCAATACAAACCTTTAAAATATTACAAATTGTTAATCACATCACATCATAATACGTGCCATTTCTCAAGTTCCTACTTATCAGTACTCAGGGCCCAACCCTTACGGATGTAACAGGATTTAGTCTCATGTCATCGTAACTCATAAAGGCCTCCAAGATTTGTACGCCCAAACACAGGCATACTCCCTTTAATATTTATCGTTACTTAGGACTAAGCTGACACTGACTTTAACATAGTTTGAATCTCCGCTAACAGGGATGTCAGTGGCTTTACTAGTTTCATGTCAGTGCCATTGAGCATTCTTTGCCACCAATCATCAGCACACAAACATGAGTGTTGTTCACTCCAAGGACCCAGATGGATCGATCTAACTTTTTTCAGTTTACTACAAAACAGCACCAGATGTTTCAGGGACTCCTTTTCACATGCGCAAAATCGACAGACTGAGTCTAAAGCTGCATTACAAGCCCATGTGCAGAGCCGTTCTTTGGTTTTGAAGGCATTTAAACGAAACAGCATAAAAAGTCTCCTTGCATTGGAATCCAGAAACAGCTGTATATATTTTTGTAGCACATTAAAGCCCCTTGCTTCCGTGGGCAGGTTAACCATCAGGCTATTCGCAGATCTCTCTGCACATGTCATCTCCCAGTCAGCACGCCAGATCTTTAATTTTGCTGCATTCGGGTTATCATGTAATGTTGCCAAGTATCGACTGTGTCATCAATCTTTCGCAGCGCATAAACCACATAGATATAATGTTATCACCAGCGGAGGATGCCCCATGCAAAATTTGAAATTGCAGGATTTTCTCTCGTGCTCTAGTTTTACGATACAGGGCCAGCAAATTCCATTTAATTCTGGCATGTAAAGATATTAAGGCTAGCTCATATCTTATACACGCCGTTGGCAGGTGTTTGAGTGTTTTCATGAAGATACTGTGATCTTCCTCTGCACAGAGTTGCCTGGGCATTGAGTTCTCTGGCCTACCTGATAGGAAAGAGTAGAACATTTCTTAAGATACTGAACTCATCAATCATGAAGAGATGAAAGGCTGAGTCAGCCCTGCCATAATTCAGGTCAGTGAGTGCAGGTTGCACACAGATGTCAGGCTCTTCATTAGTAAGAAATGATGCAGCAGCACGTATCCTGGGGTTTGAGAAAATCTGACCAGACTTCTCCTGCTCTGCAATTGCTTTGATAGTTCCCGATAGAGCAAAGACCCATCTTGACAAACTCACAGGTAATACTGGGTCCAGGGTCCAAAATACCAATGGTAACTACCACCTGCTTCAGAATTTGAGCTCCACTGTGGAAGGAAAAATTACTCCAGAGTTATTCAAGCATACACATTTCGGGGGCAAATCCTTGCACAAGTTGGGCTAACTGAACAGGAAAAACCTTGGCCAGTAGAACATTGCAACAGATGTGAGTAAGGAGACGGGATGAGGGCGAGAGAGAGAAGGACAAGGTTTATGTGTAACTTGCAATTTCTGTATGTATTCCATAGCAGTGGAGTGTTGCCAATGCACTCATGCTTTCTGTGCTGCGCTAACTTAATGTTCCCATCAAGTCCCGGGGGGCGGGGAATACTTGCAGTGATTCTGTCCCTTCTATAGCTAATCTCCCACCTCCAAGCCAAAGACAGCCCTTTAATGGCAGTCATAGCTTGCTTTTAATGTGCACTCACTTTATTATACATTGATTGTGAAGGCTTATTTGAAGTTGTGTGTGTCAGTGTGGTCCACTAGGGTGAACAGGTATACATATGCCACAACCACGTTTTTCCAGTGCTTTTTTAGTCCTTTAGGAATGTCTTTGGGACAAAGTACTAACTCCCTGATTCTTTTAAACTACGTTTGAAAAAATATGCAGAAACAAACCTCTTGAGGACGCACTGTAAATGATGAGGTGCTGAAATCCTTGCTTTTAGCATCCTTGTTCCTGAATAGGTAATGTGTCAGTATGTACTGTGAGTTGTGAGATCTGGTTTAGATGAGCTAATTTGATTTGTCTTTAATCTTCCCGCTTGGTTGTACATATGTTGAAGTCACATGTTCTTCGCCATTGGTTGACGCAGTCATGTTGCTTGTCATGCATGGTGTGCTTGCAACCTAGAGACAGCATACCTTTAATGAGAAGACATCATTCACAGTTCAACCACCTTATATTATGCACCCATCACAGTTCAGCTTCAAATAATATGCAACCTGAGTCAGTGCTTACCACAAGAGAGACCGCTCATAGGTCAGCTTCAAATAATATATATCAAAGACAGTGGTGCTGATCGTCACAACTGTTTTGGCGCAAGTGATGGGATGCACTGGTGCATCTCATCATTTGTACCAAAGAAGCATGCACCCAATTTACAGGGCATCTGCACTGGCACCATCTGAATGACACAAGGCCTAGTAAGATAGTGTGTCTTGTCTCAGCCGTGCACAGAACTGGTCCAAGGACTCCTCTCCTTGCTGTTTCTCTGCACACATCACAAATCTGTCAAAATCGCCATTCGCCATGGGGAGGAAGTGGTCTTGGAGGGCCTGTTTCACCACATCATAGGTGACCACCTGAAGATTTAGCAAGTCATAAATTCTGTGGACCTCCGTGCCAGCTGAATATACCATTGTGGCTACCTTTGCATCATCATCCGTATCTCCTGAGGCCCTGAAGAACATTTTTAGCTTCTTCACCTACAGTAGCCACTTTGGCCCCAGCTTGGATGGTGGGCATGTGGTATCGAATTCAGGCATGGGTGCCAAGATACTGTGCAACCTGCATGGGACTGGCGCTGGGGCTCCCTCTTCTCCCTCCTCCTCACCCATGGTGGTGACTGCGTCGAGGGTATCGCCGTTGGGTCAGCCCTGCACTACCAGCACATTGCCCGCCCTTGTCTTGTCACGTCTAGAAACACATGGGTACAGGCGTGCTATAAATGACTTACATCATATCATTGTGTGCATCACAGATGTGAATGTTCCGATGCCCTTTCCCACCCTTTCAATGTGGATCCCAATTTCACACACATGTGATGGTCTTTAAAATTCCTAGAAAGAAAAAATACATTTGGCTGCGAATATTTGAAAATGGCACAGGGGGGCATTACTGTCAGCCATTTCTTTTAAAGTCGAACAGTTGTGGTATGAACCGCTGTGGTCCCATTTGCATTGTTATCCCTCAAACAGGGATACACATATCTTTTTTAATTGTTGTAGACATTTCACAGTAACATGTCCTTTACAAGCCTGTCACTGTGAATTGGGCTCCCAGAACCCACTTGGTACTGGTAGCCTGTAATACATGCAATCAGCCAAAAATACTGAGATTAAAAGACTGAATCGGAGATTTGGACAAATTTTGGCTATTCAAAAATACCGAACGACCGAAGACTTCGACCAAATCCCCCATTCGGTGGTGCGGCTGCAGGAGTGTTCCCTGCATCCTTGCTCACTATATTTTGGGTGTGGGTTGCGGGGGTGGCCCCCACAGCCGGTGCAAAAAAAAAAAAAAGGAAAGGACCCTGCACTGCCGATTCCCGATCACTGAAGTGGGTTGGGTGAGGGGGGGTCAGGGGTCAAGTCGAAAATGTTCAGGAGAGAAAAGACCGAAGGTTATTTTGGAAAAATTATATTCGATCTTTTCTCCCTCGAACATTTCCATCTCTGTCTTTCAACCCTGATCCCAATACATTCATGTAATTATACTGAAGTGCAGCATAAAAGGAAAGCATAAAAGCAATTCACGGAAAAGTGGAGAGCAAAGGCGATTTCGTAAAGGCGATTTCGCCTCCATTTACTATTTGCTTTTACACTCCGCTTTGGGAGTGTTTAAAATAGCATGCCAGGGTCACCAGCGTGTAAGCACAAGTTTTGATGGTTGCCTGCATGCTATTGCCATTTAATTTGAAATTACCACCTAAGTGTTTGAAGCGAGCTGCCGAGACTAGTGTATGGAAAGGGCCTGGCTAGCGCATATTTTGCGCTCCTGCCCAGCCCACAGGAAATGCACAGGATAAGTTGACCGGTCCATACAAGTCAAACAAGCGCTTTACCTGCACTTTGCTCTTACTTGCCCTCCTTGCTGAAAATGTTCCCCAGACTGCTTACCAGAAGAGATATCAGCCACCACTGCTGTCAGCGCAGTGGAAATATTGCATTCAAGCCAATGGTTTCCTGAGCCAAGAACATCTGTGAGACTGTAACCAGGGATGCAATACTCAAAAGATGGTGCACAACAATGGTGGGCAACTAAATATCAACAGGATAAATCAACTGGTGGCTTTAAGTTCAAGAGAAGTGTTGAAGTTTCGGTCATGGTCTATTTTGTTGTTTATATTAAATTGTGAGCATAGCGTTTAGCAGACAGTGAGCCACGGCATGTGGCCATCCAGCTTTTAACATGGTATGCCCACTTCACAATGCCTTAATGCCCCATCTACTCCCGTGGTAGGGTACCATTATTTAATTGCTATCAGTAGGGATCCTGCGGTGTGTAGGTCATAAGGGCTCCTCATCCAAATCACCACCTCTGATATGTGGTCAACAAATGACCCTTGTCTGCCTATTTAATACATTAGTATGCATTGGCATACAGACACAGAAAAACATTGATGCTGAGGAACAAGGGGGAGCCCTGGGAGAAATGCACAGACTGGTTGACACAGGGATGGATTGAGCGTCCATATAACTCCCGTCTGCCGCCTGTCAGATACTTCATATTACTAATGAATGCTCCTATATACTGCTTCATGCTATATTCATCCTAATTCCAAGCATTGTAATCACAGGTATTGGTAGCACTTCAATTAATGGTACTTTATTTATCAACCTCAGGAAGATGAAAGGCTGAGCTGGCTCTGCCAAAGGATTCAAATTTGTGAAGTCCAGACTACCCCCATGTCAAAGGCCAGTGCAATACTCCCAAGAATTATAGCGCCTCGATGCCTTTGGGCTACAGTGCGCTCTACAAATGTGAATAAATAAATAAATATAATAAGAATCGGTCTATCATGAGATTCTAAATGATGTGCTAACGTTGTTTGTATACCATCATACGTATATTTTCTATAATATTTATCACAGCGTTGACCCCTGCTGCATAGTCCACAGATGATGACATGATGTCGATGGCATGTTAATAGTTTCGTAAATGTCCTTGAAGGTTCGCCTGTGCACATAACAGAGAGAGAAAAAAGACTCCCTGGCCCGGATCTCGCACAACCCAGAATATCGAAATCTCCTAAAAAGTATTAATAAATGAGAACTAGCCTGATACCACACAACTTGGATATTAGTTAGCTATCAGGAAAGCGTGACGGGGAGGGTCATCAAACTGTGATCCAGGCTCCAACACATTTTCAGTACACCTTTTCTTCAGTACAAACATGTGAAAATAGGGCGCAGTGCTTTCCTTTCGCCTCGATTTAAATACCAGCAGTTTTTTTACTTTCTTTTGTAATGCGTTGTAATGTCAGCTGTGAAGCGTTGGTATCGGTGTTGCGTCATTCAGAAGCCACAGTGCTGCTGAATCACCGTGTCAGTATTAGTTCATCCATAGGGACAGGACCTGCTGCTACATGTCGAGTTTCAGGAGAGGTTGAAACCTCAAAATGAACATGAAAAGGGATTTCCTGGCATGACTACCCAGTGTCTCGTTTGTTTACTTTCTTCTGTGCATTAATTTATGTATAGAGTTCTGGAACATATAATATACACAAACACAGCTTCATAGTAGACCAAAGTATACTTTATTGGAAAATGTGCGGGAAATGAAAAGAGACCACCTTGTCAGCATTTTAATATGTTTACATAATGTTAACTTATGATGTAAGACAAATGCACTGGTTACTATTTGTATTCACCTCTTTGCTTATTTAAAAATGTCCTTTTTACCGAGGACAAAGAGGGTCTGTTATGTACATATACATAGCCTTTATTAACCCACAAATCCAAATGATGGCTCAAGGGTGTTTAGTAAAAATGTTTTGTATGTTGTTGGGAGGGTTTCTTGACTGTCAAGCATTGTGGCTAAAGGGTTCTTCTAGCTGTTCTCTTATCTCTGTGGAACTCCCTCCTCCCAAGCCCTACCATCCCTAACACCAAAGACCAGCTTAAATACTAGGGATCTGTAACCCCTACTGTCTACCACATCTTCTCTGCTGTGAAAGGGCCTAAAGCCTGAGGTCTTATCTATCTTACCAACTCTGGGACTTACTAAAGGGTACCCAACTTCAATATTCACCAAATAATTGAAGTCAAGGATGAAAGTGTACTCTCTCCCTCTCACTCCCATTCACTCCTCTCCCTGATCTTATGTCTCCCTGTTTCCCTACTCCCCTTTCTCCCTACCCCCTCCCTCTGTGGTTGTCCTCCCCTCCTATTTCCACAGTTTCTCATCTCTCCTCCTGCTCCTCCTGCTTATACCTGCCTCTGGTCTCCCTCCTTCTACTCTATCACTTTCTCCCTTTATCACTACCCACCTGCTGTCTCCTCTGTTCCTCCAGTCTTCTCACGCTCTTCTCCCACCTACCTGTAATACCCTCCTCTCCCTCCTACCCGTAACACCTGCTTTCCACCATCATCCCTTCACTCTATATCCTTCAACATTCCCCTCTCTCTCTCTCTCTCTCTCTCTCTCTCTCTCTCTCTCTCTCTCTTTCTCTCTCTCTCTGTCTCTGTCTCACCCTCTCTCTTTCTCTCTCAAACACTCTCTTTCTTCCCCATGCTTCTATTCTCACGTTATCTCCCCTTCACTCTGTACACTATAACACTACCCTTCTGTTTGTCGTGAACCCTACACACCACTTGCCTTCTTGAAAAGCACAATACATGGATCAATCCTCGGCCCCTTTACTACCCATGAATCGTTTTTATGTATGGCCATGCTGTATTCACAGAACAACCAGCTAGAAACCACCAAATACCCTTCTCTGCCTTCCCTGCTGGCATCTTCCACTGCCCACATGAAAGAAAGACTTCTATATGATAAGGGTTGTCTATACATTCCCTCCACTGACATCTGTCCGACAGTCCTTTCCCGATTTCATGACTCCTGCATCCCCAGACACAGAGGAAACAAAGCTACCATGGATCTAATCAGTGAACAATTTTGGGGACTTGGTCTGGCACTACGTCTCCACCTGACCTTTCCGTGTTTAGATAAAGATCAGTCATAAGTGTCCTGTCAGCTTACTCCGGTCAGACCCCCCTATCTTTGGTGGACAATTGCCACTGACTTCACCATGGAACTGCCATCTTCCAGGATTTTGCACTGTATACCATTACCAGCATTCCCTACCACTACCCAAATGGCTCTTGTTTTCTCCCATTAAATGTGCCACCTATGAGGACCTTCCAGAGAAGATGGTGTCCAATAGAAGTTCTCAGTTCCTATTGCATTTTTGGGAACAGACATGCAAAGATTTAGGAATCAGCAGAGCCTAGGGTTTTGGATACTACCCGCAGAGCAATGGCCAAACTGAACAGACCAATCAAACATTGGATCAATATCTGCAATGTTTATCCAACACTCTCCAAGACAACTGATTGGACTTTTTGGTTACAGCTGAAGTTGCATATTACATCACACTTCATACCTCCATTAGATATAGTCTTTTCTATTGTTCGCATGGTCTCCACCTTAAACTGGTACCCATGCAATCAATACTCCCAAGCCAGGTTCCTTCTGTTGATGTGTTGATCAATCACATTCACACTATGCAGATGCAATTTAAGAACCTATTACATTACTTTGCTGCTATCTAGACAACCACTGCCAGTAGGTAGGGTTCTCCAGAACCATTTTATCATGTTGGGGATAAGCTCTAGCTTGCCCCCAAACATCTACCTTTGTGGAACATACCTGTCAAGCTCACTCCACAATTCCTTTGTAGGTTCATATCACCTGCTGCATCTCATTGGTTGCCTTCAAGAGGATCTTGCCTGCTGGCTGGCTAGAAAGTACATACTGTGTTCCATGCATGTATGAATATGGAAGACGTATCAGGGAGATGTTTACCACCTCAGGCACACTCACCTTGGCCTGTGTTGGTGGGCAACCACCCACATTTCAAAGAACAACCCATTTGTGATTCTAGGTTTCAACATAGTTGGCTACATTACCTGGTGGATTGGAAGGGCTAAGCTGCATGGGATCGCTCAGGGGAATTTGCTTGCATATACATGTCCCTCGTCTGAATTTGTTGCTTTTATGCATGTTTTCCCTGGAAACCTAGGGTCCACCTGACCTGGGGAGGAGGACATGCTGTCGTATGACACCCAGGCATGATAACCAGCATGAGGATGCAAAGCATCAATTCCATGCTGGTGGTCCAATTAAATCACAGACCATTGAGGCTCAGAGCATCTCAGTGCTCCCAGAGTTACTCCACTTAGTCTGGCTCCTGTTTTGCCCCACTCAGCCTCTTCTTGTCGCTGATGCCTTTGCGTTGCTTGATCTGCCCTGCCTCAGAGGTTCTCCTTCCTTGTCTTCTCTTTTGATGCCTCCTGCCTGCATTTCAGGTCAGTGCCTTGCTGGTTTTTGCCCTTGCCTTACCCTTCAAATTTCCTGTCTATTAACTAGCTCTGCACCATGCCACCTGGATCCAGTGCTACTATCTTCAAGGAGACATCTTCTGGCTTCCCTATCAGTGTTTGCACTCTCCATGGACCACTTGCTACTGTGTTGGCACTCAGAGGTTGGCGTCTTACATTCACATTCCGATGATTACCAAAGAGCAGAATCATGGATGTTTGAACAAGGGTACCAGCCTTAATCAGCCTACAACCTGGAACCACCTTGTCCATTAACATATTCAAAGCAATGGTGGAACGCTGAGCTTAATATTATTATATTACCTCTTGCACTTCCCTTCCAACTATTATTCATACTATTCACTCTCTCCTTCACTCTCCCAATCACAAAAGCAATCTTACCGCTAGCTACCACTCTCTCTCTTACACAGTACCTAACCTGCACTTCTATCCAACTGCTCCAAAGACTTCACAGCGCTGCACGTCACCTTCTGCCCTCATTATGGTCTCTTGATCCAACTCTGCGCCTCCTGATCTTGCCCAAAGACCTCACACACAGTGCGACTCTCACTTGTCTTTTATACCTTTTTTTCCCTCCTTCTGACCTCTCCACTGCCCCCATTGGTAGCACATTCCAGTTCACTCTGGGCCCAATCTTCTACTGTCCTTTTCCCCAAGGTTGGGGCATGGCTGTGTGAGGTCACATAAAACCCCTTTAGCACTGCCACATCTGTGCATACAATATTTCAAAAAGTCTCTGGCATTGTGTCCGCCAGCCACTGTTTCAGCGCTCCCACATTCAGAGCAGCTGTGGGTCTTGCTGCACTGTTGTGACCTGTATAAAGCAAGAGACAAGAGTCAGCAGCTACCCCTGCTTAAAGACAAAGGTCCGGATTGTGACCTGTGCCATAGCATCAGAACAGGCATAAATGTGTTTTCTTTCAGCATTCTGCTGGGCTTGTTCTATATGGAAAAGCATGTTGTTCTTGGAAGTCCTGTGATTAAAAGAGCAGTAGGTCCAGAATGGATGGTGCGTGTCATTGAATGATCAAAAGTGGTACCCGTTATTACATATAAGGCGTATTCAGGGGTTTCAGAGACTGACTCTCTCCCAACTCACTCACCCTACCTCTGAGGCAGGACTTGCTTTGAAATACATCCTATTATGCCTCCTACCCAGAGTTGGGAGGAATCCCTGTTCCCCCTGATAGGGTCAACCGACTGATCCTGTCACACACCTCCACCCCTTCTTCTTGGCTGGCCTCCTGTAAGAATTGGCTATCTACCTGGGAATATGAATGAATGTCTTCCTTCCCTGCTGATGTTGTAGGGTTTCTAGGCATAGATCAAACAGAAGGAAGTCAGTTCAAAGGACTGCCTTTTCCAGCAACCCGAGCACCACAATCATGCATACAGTATGGACTTGTTCCAGTGTTGGGATGTTCACCTCTGCTTGAGAGTTTAAGTCCTTCGGCCGTCATTATAAGGTGGGCGGTAAGGGATACCGGGCACTGGTAAGGAGACCGGTGCCAGTAATCCCTTACCACCCTATTCTAAGGTCCCTTGGCTGGGACCGCTACGGGTCCCGCTAAGGGACCAGGGCGCTAATAACGGGCTTGCAAGTCGCGAGCCTGTTATTAGCACCCTCCCCATTTCCATTGAGCCCTATGGGGGCTCAAATGGTAATGGGGAATGGTATGTTCAATGGGGACTACACCGGTAAGTCCCCATTGAACGAGACCGGACACAGGCACGGTATGGGAGGCAGCCATGGAGCTAATAGCTCCATGGCTACCGCCCATCTCGTAATGAGGCCCCTTGTCTCCATAAACACGGCTGACCGGCTGTAATGGGCTGGTGCTGAGTTCTTATGTTGACACCAAATCAGCCCTAATGCTAGTTCATTTGCTATCAGAATTTAGTAAGGCTTGTTTGGATTTTCCTTGGACCAGGCCTTGGAGGTGAAATCTTTGCTACATTTCTCCCTGTGGATAAATGTCCCAAGATAATTGTTCTGGGAATTCATCTTTCTTCCAGGAATAAGTCTGGGAGGTGTACTGGATTTACTAGATCCTCTTCTGGTTCTAGAGCTTGGTCCTGGGGAAATTCTCCTATTGTTCTGGAGTAGGAAGTCCTATCAACGGTTCTAAATGTTTATTGGATGGTCACTCTCAACTCAGGGAGTACTTCAAGGTGTCACACAACAGAGCGCTTAGCAGATACAAATTTGGTTAGGCCTCCAGCATGCATAACACCATTCAGCAGATACCCTCTGTATCACCAATAAGCTAGGAACCAGGCTGGTGTATAGAAATAGCAGTGTATATTTAAATTTCTACAATGAATAATACACAAATCACAATAGCACCAGCCACCAACTCCATGGCACAACACACTAATCACAAATGCAAATTACTTTCATCAATTGACTGACATGTATTCCTTAAGAGACTTTCAGTTACCACAACAAACACAGGTTGAATTGTAAGTCAAAACACACTTAGGATTTCTTTGCACATTAACAGAGAGGACACTTCAAAAACACACAATGATTGCTTGGTTTATCACAATCGCTCTTTTCTCCCAGCAATCCCCCACCCCAGGCATCAGTTACATATGACCCTTAGTTTGAACGCAAGGTACAGGGAGTGGGAATATAATGGGAATTTTGTTTGGGCTTTTTATTTGAAAGGCAAGGTTTGGGAAATGAACTCAATGAGAAAATCATTTGGGGAACACACATTCAATTGAAATGACCAGCTTTGGGATTCTGTATAAATGGGAAAATGTGTTTTGCACACACTACATTCACTTGAAAGGCAGAGTTTTAGGGTTTCTTATTTTGGGATTAAGGACACACCTCTTCTGTAGGAAGTCACGTGTTACAGGAAAATAGGGTCACCCAACAACTTTATTGACTATTATAGCTGTAACACACTGGGCATGAAATGTGTTTGTTTCAAATTGTAAGAAAAATCATCCTGTGATATTTTCTATATGGGAATTCATTGAATTAACTTTAATTAAATGTGCTAAGGGTCTAGACAGTTTCACCCCCTCACCCACAATTAAATGGAAAGGATTAAGGCAGGTAGTTCCCAACACAATGGGCAGCTTTGGGGATATATCTACTTACATGTGTGGTCTCTATTCTCAGCTTAGGAGGTCAGCCAGATCTCAGATCCTCGATTGGGAATAGGTAGGCCACACACACCTCTGGTCTCTATTCGCAGCAAGGTCCCTCCAGCCACAAGTCTCTGTCAGATAGGGCTCCCAGCTTCCATGCAGAAGTCCTCAGCAGGTGTCACAGGGTCTCCTGTCTATCTGCTGTCCTGGGTGTTAGCCTGTCCTTTTGTCAGCTCTCTGTTTTTGTCAGTCTTAGCTCATCTGTCTGCTCTCTTCTTTTTGTCATTCTGTTCCCCTTTAGATTGAAAATTAATATTAAGTAGTTTCATTGACACTTACATAGTATGAATATTCCCAAGCTATGGATTGGACATCTCTCGTTTACTCCCTCCCATCAATCCACCCACTGCCAGCTGGCAGGGCAAGGAGTTTAGAGGTATGCATTATGGATAATGGGGGAGGAGAAAATGCATCATTTCAAAATGACATGTTTTAAAAATGTTTTTTTCCTCAAAATCTCACCACATGGCAACTACCTCCACTTTTCAGATAACTGCATAAACATAAATATTTTTGAATTCTACAATTTATGATGAATCAGGGAATACAAATTGTATTTTGGCACAACTTTCCTGGGAGGAGCTGCCATTTTTCATGGTTTACTCCTGAGCTGAAGGAGTTAGCAATAACACATTTTTCAAAACATGCACACATTTTTCAGCTACCCAAGTTTTGGATGTTTTGGATTATTAGGAGTGTAACAAACCCATGTTCATCTCTACCTCAACTTACACACATATATGGTTAATATTTACCTAGTACTGACTGGCTTTTTTGTGATCTTTAATATGAGTCCCGAATGAGCTCATTGTGACACACGGTTCTCCTGTTATTAAGGAAAATGTGTCCCATGTTATTTGGATAGCAGGACATTCATTTAGGAAAATCCAAATTGTTTCATTTCTCACAAATGACATTACTTGAAAAGCTGCTTATTAGAAATGCCTGGTTCTAAACAGTCTTTAAAGATCCATTAGCGGCTCTCAAAGGCAATTAATTGGGGTTAAGCCAGTCCAAGAGGTCAATTCTGTTGGCCGTCTTATCTGAACCTTCCACAATTTTGATCTAACTCAGAGTTTCTTGGTGGGCCCAGCACAAAGGTCTTGAGGTCAAGGATTCAGAGGCACACACGTTTCAGTTCAGTGCGGAAAACAAGCTACATACATAATTCAAATAGAATAGCATTTTAAAATGAAACATTGCGTTTTACACATGACATTTTGTATCGCATCTGGGGATGTTGTCCATAAATAAAGTATTTCTTTAATACCATGGTTAAAAAGATAGGAGTCTCACCTTCAGTATTATTCACACATACATAAAAGTTTACCATGGGAAGCCAGTGTTCACCTTTAAACCAAGTAGGCCTCTCCTTTTAAATTATGTTATTTTAAATGTTGAAAAGTAAGTGTCTTTATTTGGGACAAATGCAAGATGCTTGGCTTCACTTTAGATTTCTGGATCACAGTCGTGTGCTGCATTGAAGGCAATGTGACATGCTGCTATCTGTCTCTTTAAGGGAAACTGTAGCTTTTCATATTTTATGAAAACAGCATTTTCAGAAACAACTGGCTTTTGCAGCGTATTGGGCACATCCAGCAGTTTTCAGTTCTCATGCACATTTTCTTTCACTTCAGCACCTGTACATTTTGATGTAGTTGAAAGAGGCCCATTTTTGTTCATTAACTAGGCCTTTTGTTGGAAAACAATGTTTTGAACTGTCCTGCATATTCCAATCGGTCTCAACAGCTTCATTCTCACAATAGGGGCCTTGCATGGCCTATCAGTTTCTGTCACGCTGGGGCTGAATCTGCACCCCACACTACATTGGTTCTTTCTTCCGTTGGCCAAGGCAGAACCTTGCTGTATGTCCATGGTTTATGTCACATAATAGCTGCTTTTGTAATTGTCCGTGCCAGCGGAAACATGGACACATGGGCTTTATGGCTGGTCAGCCCAGTGGGCAACAAAAGCAATGGAAAGTCCCCAGGGCTGGGTATAAAAAGAAATCTGGTGCAACACTGTGAGAGAGATCCTGAGCCTGGCGAAGAGAAGAGAGCAAGATTGCAATTCCTCGCCACCCCCTTCAGTGGTCCCTTTAGCCTGCATTAGATCTGGATCACATCCTCCGCTCCACCATCTCAAGAGGGGTCAACTAGCCTATCCCTTGTGCATGCCTGAGTACTGTCAGGACAAAAAATATAAAAGACAAAGCATAGAGGTTCTGGTACTTAGATCCACTACAACACAAAAGATTAGATAAACAAGTCCCAGTACACTGCTCTGATGTGGACTAGCATCCCACTCATGGATCCCGCCGGCAGAAGGAAAGCAGAGAAGTGCTTAGGTCCAGGGGCTGGGTCCCATCCATAGCCATACTCTGGCGGTGGGTTACTCCAAGGTTTGGGAGGAAGCTATAACCCTTATAATTCTGAGCCACCTGAGACTATCATAGAGGAAAAGAGCAATGAAGCCAGGGACGTCAATTTACCAAAATGACCATGAGGCCTGGGTCCGCCCCTCCTAAAAAAGCCTACTCTCGACCCCCCACAACCATATAACTACTGACCCATACCCATTGTGCCTTTCCTCCTTAAGATACTGGACAAAGCCGCCCATAGCCAGATCCAACACTTCCTGGAAACCCACTCTATCCTCGGGACTAGGCAATCTGGTTTCCAGAAAGGACACGGCACTGAGACAGCCCTGGTGGATTTAAAGAAGCAGATCACCCAAATCATGGACAAAGGCAAGACAGCCCTATTATTACGCCTGGACCTCTCGGCTGCTTTCGATCTTGTGGACCACAAGACCCTCACATCTCACCTTACACACTCAGTTAACTTCTCTAAAGAAGCAGCTCTTTGGGTCACCTCCTTCCTTGAAGGCAAAGCAATGAAGGTATTCTAAAACATAGCAAACGCCACCCCCACCACCATCCACTGCAGAGTCCCACAGGGCTCTTGCACAGCACCCACACTATACAACTTGTTCACGAAGCCTCTCATCGCCAAGCTCGACTCACTTGGTATTGCGTACACGCGTTACGCTGACGATACACAGGTACTCTTACCTCTCTCTGGCTCATACCTCAAAAACACCGAGGCACTGCACACAATCTACTCCACCATCCAGGCCTGGATGGCAGTCAATGGCCTCTGCCTCAATGGGGATAAGACTGAAATAATTATACTAGGTCAAAAAAATACTCTAGTCAAACTTCACAAACTGTACGCCAACTTTACCATTGATATCAATGGTAAAGTTGGCGTACAGTTTGTGAAGTTTGACTAGAGTATTTTTTTGACCTAGTATAATTATCGCATGTTGAGATGCCTAGCTGAAGAGCAGGCAGCATTCCTATCGAGCAATGTTTCCTGTCAAGCAATGTAGGAGAACCTTTGTGAGGTATTGAAGATATTCGAGGAGAGAGGTGTGATGTCATGAGTGGAACGTTCACCTACTGCATCTTCTAAGTGTGCTCTAGTTTTGCCAGTTGGAGAAGTCTTGAAAGGAGGGGAGCATCTTGTGTTGGGGGTTCTCTCCTTCCCATATATATTTCTTAAATAAATACCCTTTTAAACTTACTTGCCTCCGCCTGCCTCTTCACAACAATCGCAACGAGGATCGGATGGAAGGGGGCTGCTAGAGGCGAGTAAGGTGAGACCCCCAGCCACTGCCGCATCTGCTCTGCCGTGCCCGGCATCGAGCGACGGCCCACTGCAGACGTGAGACTGTCCCTGGTTCGGCCCCCCCAACGCCTTGGCATCTGGGGTGCCGCTAGAGCGGTCTCCGGGGAGAGCAGTCAGCTACAACGCTGCCGGGAAGAAATCCTTGACCGCTGCCCAGGGGCCGCTCTGCTATACCTGCATCGAGCGGCCCATCACAGCAAACTGGGGAACGGTGAGTGGAGCCAGCGCGAAGCGTGTTGCCCGCCGCGGGAGGAACCGCAGGGGGGCCACTCCGCTACTCCTGCGTCGAGCGGCCCGACACAACGGATCGAGGAACGCCAAGGAGGGATCAGCATAAGCGAGTTACCCTGCCGTGGGAGGGACTGCGATGAGTTGGCCGCTCCGCTTCTCTTTAGCGTCGAGCGGCCATAAAGCAGTTCCAGGTGCCACAAGGAAGTCTTGCCCCTACCTCTACCGCGTCACACGCTCCCTTCCAGCAGAAGTCGCCGGGCCACCCAGATTTCAGCCGCTTGCGGGGGCCCAAACATCACGCGAAGACGCGAAGCTGCATCTGTACCGTGTTACGCCTAATAGAGTGGAAAGTGAACCTTATGAATACACCACGGATACATTACCGTATTGCGCATAATAGAGTGGGAAGCTGACCCATCTTTCTACGTGTGCATTGATAGAAAGGTGTCTTAGCGTATTAAAGCCATACGCGAACACTGTGAAGATTGACTTTTGCTGAATTGTGCTGTGGGAAGCCTGCAGAGCCAGTTTCAGTGTTTGTTTTTCATCCAATAGAGTTGGAACCGTACGCACTGTAACAAGGTATCCAGGAATTGTTTTTGCTCAGAGCCTGCCCTCATATTGAAATATGGCAACCTTGCCAGGTATATCAGGACCACCCATCTTCATGCCTACCCCAGGGGCGGCAAAAATTACTTGGCCCCAATGGCGGAAAGGATTCATGCACTATTTGAAAGCCGCTGGGGGGACAGCGTATTCCAGCGAGAGGAAGGTGGCATTACTGCTGCATTTTCTGGGTTACGAAGGACAAAGAATATATGAAACACTGCCTCAGCTGGCGGGTGATGGGAGAAGCACTATTCTCGAGCGATACAACTTTTGAATGCGTATACAGTCTCGTGGGGAATCTGTTGAGGATTATGTGACTGCCCTACGGCATTTAGCTTTAACATGTCATTTTCAAGGAACATTCAATGAGCATATCAGAGATCAATTCATGACACACTGCCGCTCGAACAAAATACGGGAAGAACTGCGGCTGAAGGACGAGCCCAATTTGGATGAAGTACTGGACGTGGCGAAACGGGTAGAGCACTCCCTCACATGTGTGGCCAAACTCTCCAAGACTGAAGGGGGTGATTCCAAGGAGAGCAAACCCGAAATATTGAGTGTAAATGAGGGCAAGAACAAAAGGAGAGGAAGGAACAGACAGAATGGCAGAAGTAATACAGAAGAAAAGAGAAATCAAGAATCTATGCAGAGAAGTGAGAAGAAAGAGGAAAGAAAAGATGAGAGACTCTGTTATCGATGTGCCAGTGCAACACATTTTGCGTCTTCTGCAATATGTCCAGGGCGGAAGGCCACATGCTCTAAGTGCAAGAGGAGAGGACATTTTACGACGTGTGGCAAGAACTACCAATTTGGTCAGACAGGCCAGAGAAGGGTCCTCTACGTGAATGAAGAAGAGGAAGGGAGATCATCAGAAGACGATGTTGTGATGCCATTGCAAAATGTTGTAGTTAATACTGTCAATGTAGTTGCCAGTGGTGGGAACACTGATGAGTGCGAGCGTCCGTATGCTGTGTTGACGGTGAATGGACATAAAGTATCTATGATGGCTGACTCTGGTTCGAAAATCACACTAGTGTCCAGAAGTGCATTTGAATGTGAGATGAATGGGGTCGTATCTGCATTGTCAGAACCAGACATTAGTCCAGGGGGATACAACCAAGACAGAATTGATTTGCTGGGTTATGTGAAGAGCAAATTCGAGTTCAAAGGGCGCAGTTGTGAGGGTAAGGTGTATGTCACCAAGAAGGGACAATCCTTGTTGGGATGGAGAGAACCTAAGAATTTAGGAATCAGACTTGACCCTAATCATCCTGAGCAAGTCTTACAGGTCTCAGAAGTACGCCCGACATGCAACCGGTTTGTATTGGAGTTTGGGAAGGTGTTTGATGAGAAATTGGGTAAGATAAAAGGGTTTCAACACCAGATAATGCTGAAAAGAGGTAGTGTTTCCGCAGTAGCAAAGCTTAGACCAGTGCCCTTTGCTTTGCGAGACAATGTTAAGAAAGAAATTTGGAAGCTTTTGGATACAGGTGTGATCGAAAAAGCTGGGGAAGTAGAGTGGGTATCCCCAGTAGTGATTGTAAGAAAGAGTTCAGGGGATCTGAGGCTGTGCGTGGACATGCGCAAGTTAAATAAGTGTGTGTTGGTGGACAGGCATCCCCTGCCTAACATGGGCGAGCTGTTGACCATGGTGGGTGGGGGAAGACATTTTTCAAAACTTGATATGACATCAGCTTACCATCAGGTTGAGTTGGAGGAAGCATGTAGAAAAGTTACGCCGTTTGTGACTCATGAAGGGGTATTTCAGTTTAAGAGAATGCCTTTTGGGTTAGCGTCTGCCTCTTCAGTGTTTCAGAAAATCATGGATCGCTTGTTGAGAGGAGTGTAAGGCGTGTTCTGTTTTCAAGATGATGTGTTGGTGAGTGGAGTGACGGAGGAAGAGCATGACAGGAACCTGTGTAAGGTATTGAAGATATTCGAGGAGAGAGGTGTCACATTGAAAGGAGAGAAATGTAAATTTGCGGTGACAAGAGTAGATTATTTGGGTCACGAGGTGTCAGGGGATGGAATTAGACCAAAGGAAGACATGATAAATGCTATTAAGAATGTTGAGAAACCAAATAACAAGAGTGAGTTGCGCTCTTTTCTGGGAATGACGGAATTTTACCAAAGGTTCGTTGTAAACTATGCTGAAAAGGTGCAGGAAATGAGAAAAATCCTGAGGAAGGGTGCTGATTTTGTGTGGAATAGTCAGTGCGATGTGGAATTTGATGGAATAAAGGAAGACATAAACATGGCTCGTCCGTTAGGATGTTTTAATACAAGGAAGCCATCTATCATCAATGTTGATGCCATTGAAAGTGGTCTAGGAGCTGTGTTATCACAGAAGCAAGATGATGGGTCTGAAGAAATAATAGCCCATGCTTCAAGGGGGCTTAAAGGCGCGGAGTTGAGATGCTCAGTCCTCGAAAAGGAAGCTCTGGCGTGTTTTTGGGCTGTGGAACGATTCAGAAGTTTTGTATGGGCAGTAGAATTTGTGATACGTACGGATCATAAACCCTTAAAGGCCATTTTTGAAAATAAGGGTCTGGACAAAGTGTCCTGCAGAGTAGCAGATTGGGTCACCAGAATGCAGACACATTGTTTTAAGATAGAGGTCATACCTGGAAAGGGGAATATATTAGCCGATAGTTTATCAAGGTTGAGAGTAGCTGATCCTGGAAGTATGGAGAAGGAAGAAATGGAGATGGTTTTTGTAAACACCGAAGGTATTGTGTCCAAACAGGAGTGGATGAACGAGGTGAAGAGAGATGATGTATTAAACAGAGTGATTACCTATGTAGTGTCTGCGGTGTGGCCCAACAAACAGGAATTGGTGGAAGGCGTGAAGCCATATTGGGATTTAAGGATGAATTATCTGTCAATGGAAATATCTTGTTCAGATGGGGTAGGGCAGTTGTCCCGAGTGGTTTAAGAAAGAAAGTGATAGACCTGGCACATGAGGGTCACATCGGAGTTACCAAAACCAAGGGTGTGTTAAGAGAGGATTATTGGTGGCCAGGCTTTGATAAAGAGATAGAGGACTGTTTGGCAAATGGTCAGTTTTGTATCAAGAGTGGAAAGGGAGTTGTAGCCAAGAAACAACCATTGGTGGATGTGGGCCTTCCATCCAGAATATGGAGTGATTTAGCAATGGACATACTAGGTCCAGTGGAGTTAGGGTATGGCCGTGGTAAATATGTTGTTTTGGTGGTGGACTTGTTTTCTAGATGCGTGGATTTTAAAATTGTGAGGGACATCACAGGAGAAAATATGATAAAGGTGTTGCAGGAGATATTTGCAAATGAAGGATTGCCTGAAAGCATATTGACGGACAATGGTCCCCAGTTTGTAGGGGGAATGTTCACCAGTTATCTGAGGAAGTGTGGTATTCACCACAAAAGAACTTCACTATACCATCCTGAATCCAATGGTGTGGTTGAAAGGATGAATAGATGCGTAATGGAGAGTATCCGGATGGGAGGTGAATGTGGTTTAGACAAGCTTGTTATGATACAGAACAGGATGTGGGCTTTGAGAATGGCACCACATTCCACGACCGGTTTGTGCCCATTTGAGCTTATGAGGGGTAGGAAGCCATATTCCATGGCGTGCCCGCCATGGCTCGGTAGGAGTAGAGAGTCAGATCTGGTTGTGGAAGAAGTGAGAAAATCATTAGTGAAGAAGAAATCGGAATGGGTCACACGTGAAAATCTAAGGAGAGGCAAAAAGGAGTTACGTGTGGAATGTGGAGACTGGGTCAGGATAAAGAAGGGATTCATTAAGAAGAAAGGGGAATCTCTTTATACGGATCCCGTCAGGGTCGTAGCTGTCATGAAAGGGGCAGTGCGTGTGACAGGAGGCCAAGTGTGGAACAAGGATAGAATTGCTGCTGTGAGAAGAGGCCACGTGTGAGGAGGTGGCCGGTGTGGGTGAGTGGAAATCTCTGTGACTGTTGCTAAGTTGAATCTAGTGAATAAACCCTGTTAGACGTTGGTTAAGTAAACCCTGTTTGGTTTTATCGTTGTGAAATGATACATTTGAATAAAAAAAAAAAGGGAAGATGTGTTGAGATGCCTAGCTGAAGAGCAGGCAGCATTCCTATCGAGCAATGTTTCCTGTCAAGCAATGTAGGAGAACCTTTGTGAGGTATTGAAGATATTCGAGGAGAGAGGTGTGATGTCATGAGTGGAACGTTCACCTACTGCATCTTCTAAGTGTGTTCTAGTTTTGCCAGTTGGAGAAGTCTTGAAAGGAGGGGAGCATCTTGTGTTGGGGGTTCTCTCCTTCCCATATATGTTTGTTAAATAAATACCCTTTTAAACTTACTTGCCTCCGCCTGCCTCTTCACAACAATAACACTATATCATCCCTGTGTCCACATCTGTCAAGACTTTGGGGGTCTACTTAGACTCCACACTATCTATGATTAGACAGGTCAGCGCTATCACATTCTCATCCGCACACACCACCAAGCTCATAAACACCATTAAACGATGCCTATCCAAACCCAATTGTCTATCAATAGCTTGTAGGGTGTCCTGACCCACGTTTAAGCTACCCTGCTACAACATTTGGTGCTGTGGGCTTAGGAAATTCAAGATGGCGGAAAACCCACATGTGCGCCGAAATCCAGGAAAGCTGCGCAGTTGTGCGCACACCAAAATGGTTACCTAACTTGCCACCCACTAGTGTAAAGAAAGGTCTTTGTTAACAAAATCCACTTTTACTGATGTCAAAAAGTTGCTGAAATCGTGACTCATTGGACCACTTTAAAGATTCAACCCTTGATGACTACCCTTGTATAACACCCCTCTCTTGGAATCCCCCTGACCCCACTGAGCCAAGAAGTAGTTCTGTTTTGCAAGTTTAAAAGGTTTATTTGATAAATTAGACAATAGATATATATATCACACTTTATAATAAATTAATAATTGGATCTCACACTTAATCTGATATGATAAAGATTAACAACGGAGAATCTGGCACTAGCACACGTCTTGATAATGACTAATGAGTTGACATGAAATGGATAAGGTAGCACACTGGTGAATAGGAACAAAAGTATAATGTGGTAGAGAATGCTTTATGTAAGCTCAGTTGGATGCAATATTCCAAGAATGCAGTACAGAAAATACGCAATATGATTTCAACCAAACAATGTAATCACTTTTCTCTGGCTATTCCCTCCCCCCCTCTTTATGCAATGCAAGGAAATGGGAGGAAAGCACACAGTTCTCAGAAATGCAATCAATGTAATCAGTTCAATCCCCCCCAAGCTTAGACAACAGAAAACAAATAGGAGTTTTTGAAATCACAGGCCCAAATTGCTTTGATATGTGCTGGCAATGAATGAAAAATATGCTAAAACGCTTTTAATTCCTTTTTAGAGGTTCAGAGTGAGTGGGATCTAGTTAATATTAGTCCAGGCTCACACTAGCTATGATGCAGGGATAATTAGCAGGTTAAACGAATTTCTCGCAAATGGAAACCAGCAGCAGCAGTTTTTTTACATGTGAAGAAATTGCAAATCGCGGCAAAATTCGCGGATGCGTGTTCCGCGATTGCGGTAAAACTATAAGGGGTAGGAATGCGGTTCTAGGTTCCTAGGAAAGCCACGATTCTAAGCTATCAGAGGAAAGTTACTGCAAGTCTCTAGCTCAAACGGTCGCGGAGATATGAGCAATTTAGTAAAGGTCGTTTTTGGTTTTGTAAATTTTAAACGCACACTTTTTCAAAATGACAAGTGACAAATTTTTGCAGCTAGAATGACAGGTGACAGCTCGGAGGCAGTTCTACTTAGGTTAAATAAATTGAATTAGATAAATTTAACTAAGGGATGTGTTCTGAGTTTTGCTAAGTACTCACAAGAGATTTTGAACCGGAAAGCGGCTTTGTCACGATCTGGTCAACAGTCTGGTCAGGTCCTTCCGGGTTCTGCTCACAGCGCCTGGTCTGGTCTCTGCTAGGCACAGCACTGCTTTCTCTCTGGTCTGGTCTCTGCTAGGCACAGCACTGCTTTCTCTCTGGTCTGGATAGATTGAAGTCTCTAGTTTGGCTTTCAGGAGGTTGATGAATTTGAAGTCTGGATCTCTGGATGTTGTATGGTCCGGCAAAGTGCGTTGCAGCAAATGGGATTGAAGGTCCCTATGTGTCCTGACTCTCTGCTTTTATCTGTTTCTTGAGAATGGGTGTGTGTGTTGCATCACTAGACTTGCCCCTCTCACTCGTCATTGGTCAGCTTTCATTCGTCCCCTTGATTGGGGGAATGAAATGAAGTGTCATCATGATGAGGTCTGTTTATGATACAGAGAACCCACCCCTGTCAACTTTACACACAATCTATATCTGACCTAAAAACATATTTGCACAGGTACACATTGGTTTAAAATTACATATACATGGTGTGGCTGAATTTAGCCATGCCTCTGTCCAAATGTGTTATTCATAGGAGCTTGCATTCAAAAATGGCCACTTCTAGCACTTTTTCATGTGCTGCACAACATTGGATCTTCATTAAATTTTATACAACTGTTCCCCACATATCTACCCACATACCAATGCATTTTCGTTTGTCTAGCTGAAACAGGGAGTCTGTAATATTAATAAACAATGGGGTTTTGCCCCAGAACATCACACAAATTCGAGTTTGGCCTTGAATTAAAGGTACATTTTCTTAATTAAAGCTCTCAAAGTTATACATTTCTGTCATGTGATTACAAAGAGTTATCAGTGTTTTTGTAAAATATATATTTTTCTTTCAAGTCAGTTCAGAGTGTTGAGGTCCGCCTCCAAGACTTGGGTGGGTCAGTCACAGCTCTCTGCTGGCTGGCAGATCTTTGTTGACAGCAAACATTTCAGAATTAACATATTCCTTTCAGAGGAAAGGGTCCTTTGTGTGGTCTCTGGGAAGCTCCCAGCCAGTCTGCCTTCTATCAATCAAGAGGTCATGTGAGATTCTAACTCCTGGTGTGAAGCTTCTGGAGGTGAGAGGGTTTCCCAGGCTTCAGGCCTCTGGGAACAGCATGTGGCTAATTTTTTAATTAAAATGCAGCCTTTGAAGTCAGCTGAGTCAAATCCCTTTGTACAGCAACTGCACTCAGTTCTCCAGTCAGAGTTTAGACCGCTAGTGCCGCCTAGAGGATTTTGTTGGCACTGCATGCAACTTTGGGATTTTCTTGGATTAATGCATTCTAAACAGGAATGGTTCTTACATGGTAGTAAATCCTTGCTTAACATTGTTTTGATGGGGCTTCTTACAGTAATATGGTTATGTGGAACCCCACAAAAAGGGTTGAATCTTTAAAGTGGTCCAATGAGTCACGATTTCAGCAACTTTTTGACATCAGTAAAAGTGGATTTTGTTAACAAAGACCTTTCTTTACACTAGTGGGTGGCAAGTTAGGTAACCATTTTGGTGTGCGCACAACTGCGCAGCTTTCCTGGATTTCGGCGCACATGTGGGTTTTCCGCCATCTTGAATTTCCTAAGCCCACAGCACCAAATGTTGTAGCAGGGTAGCTTAAACGTGGGTCAGGACACCCTACAAGCCCCCCCACGTGACTGCACTTTGAGTTTGGGTCGATGGGGAGTCGCGTGCCCAAGGGTTTTGACCCACGCACCGGTCTGTCCGCATAATCTTCTTCCTCTTCTGTAGATGGCACCGTTCAGCATCTTCCTCTCTATCCGGTCAGATCGATCAGTTCTCCTCGCCGGTCCTGATGGGAAGATTGGGCGGTACCCCGGGCCCGTTGCGTCTCTGCTCCCGGTCTCCGGATCGTCCTTCTTGGTCATCCTTCATGGTTTCATCTCTCCTAGGATGATAAAGCAAAAGCGGCAATATCTACTCATAGACGATTTTTTTTTTCCCACTGTTGAGATAGTGGGGCAGCATATGCATTTCATCATAACGAAATATTACGTTCTTATTTTGAAAAAAAAAACAGTATCACTAGAGACAGTTTCATGTAAATCACAATATTTTAGAGACTAGATGTGGTATGTTTTATGATTGGAACTGAATTAGTCTGATACAGTACCCGCTAGGATTCCAGAGGATTCCTCCAGTTGTTGCAGAGTGTGCCTGGGATGGCAACATTTCAACTGGTTTATGTGGACCCACTTGTCTTCCCCCTCTGCCGAACCGCCTTTGGGGATGCGGATCTTGTAGGCCACAGGGGAGATCTTATCGACGATCTCAAAGGGTCCCTTCCATGTAGGCAAAAATTTGCGCTGCTTGGCCTGGTTCCTTTGGAAGTTGTATAGATAGACCCGGTCTCCCACCTGATATTCCTTCCTGGAAGTTTTCAGGTCATAATGGGTCTTCATGCTATCAGCCGATCTTTCTAGATTCCGCTGAGCATAAGCAAAAGCATGTTGGAGGTGTTTCCTTAAATTCTCTACATACTCATGGGTAGTGGAGGCATTTATCAGTGTCTGCTCTTGGGTCCTATAGAGCAAATGCTGAGGAAGCACCATCTTGCGCCCAGTCATCAACTCAAATGGTGACATTTTGGTTGCAGATGAAGGGGTAGATCTGATGGCCATTAGGACCAGAGGTAATCGGATATCCCAACTTGGCCCAGAATCTGCCACAAACTTCTTTAATATGCTCACAATTGTCCGGTTATATCTCTCTACTGCCCCAGAAGAAGCTGGTCTATAAGCAATATGCAGCTTTCTCTTGACCCCCAGTATCTCCCACATCTTTGTCATTACTTCACTGGTGAAGTGGCTACCTCTGTCTGACTCAATCCTTTGAGGTAGACCAAAACGGGAAAAGATGTGGTTAATCATCAAGGCAGCTGCAGTTTCTGCCTTGCAATTTGGGGCTGGGAGACATTCCACCCACTTGGTAAACAAGCATGTCACGGTCAACATGTACTTATTCCCCCTAGCCGAGCGAATCACAGGGCCTACAAAGTCGATTTGTAAATCTGACCATGGCAGTGTCATCCCCCGCTTTTGGAGAGGCGCGCGGTGCGTAAGGGATGATGGCTGAAATTGTGCACACACAAGACAACCCTTCAGGTACTGGTCGAGGTCCTGCCCCATGTGTGGCCAGTATGCAACCTCTCTTAAGATTTCCAATGTTGTGTGAAACCCCCTATGACCGGCGGTGGCCGCATCATGGGCGTGACTTAACATCAGGCTTCGGAATGAGGTAGGAACCACCCACTGATCGTGGCCAGCTTTGGATTTCATTACCAACAAACCGTCTTGGATCCAGAACATTTTTGGACATTTCATCAACACTCTTAGGTCCTCTTTCCCAATGTAATCGGTATCCGTCAGGGGAAAGTTCTCAGGGTCCTCAAGGTGCTGGTAAAATTTACCAATTATTGGATCCCCCTTCTGAGCGGTAATCAGATCAGCATCAGGGGTCTCCTTACTCCATTGTGCAATTGAAAGGTCGTTGTGAGCATTTGTCTGGGACCTAGTGATAGCAGTGACCTGGATTTCCCCCAAAAGGGACTCAATCTCAATTAGATTCCCTTGGATGGCTCCGGTTTTGGCCAGCTGATCAGCTAAGTCATTTCCAGTTTTGTCTGGTCCCTCTACTTTGGAATGACCCTTGATCTTTTTCCAATAGATGGTCATCCCATTCGATGTGACCAGATCATCAATGTTTTGGATCAACTTCCCATGTTTCAAGGGTTTGTTGTTAGCACATAACATGCCTCTGGTTTTCCAATTAATCAGGTGCTCCACGAACCCGTTCCGTACATAATCCGAATCGGTGATGATGACCAGTTCGTGGAGTTGATGCTGGACAGCAGTGAGGATGGCCTGATGCACAGCCATCAATTCTGCCACCTGACTACTTCGGGGACCAATTTTGTATCCAGCGGAGGGTTCTGGGGACTCATTCACCCATGCATTCCCTACGCCGGCCACCAGTTCTTTCTCCCCGTTGTTGTCAACATGGTAAGAGCATCCATCCACATACACAGTGGGCATTCCCACACACTTGTCTTCTTCAAAGACTTTGTGGGGGGAATTAAGGTATGCCTCCATGTTGTCCTTTATGTTTAGACTTTCGTCCTCGAGACAGTTTTTTCTAGCACAATCATGCAAGTCAGCCAGACCTTGCGCGAGGGGACTCTTCTTGTTTTGGCCATATCGGACCTCCACAGGAAAGCCTTGCATTGACAGGATCCAGGAAGTAATTCGGGAATTACTCACATTTCCGGCCCGGATTCTGTCACTTTGGAGATATTGCAGAGGCTGGTGTGGAGTCTCCACTATGATGTGTTCCCCCTGGATAAACGGGCGGTAATTCTTCAATGCCCACACCGTTGCCAGGAGTGCCTTCTCACAATCGTTGAATTTTTCCTCCACAGAGGATAAAGTTTTGCTCGCATAGGAGATTACTTTATTGACCTTGTCATGCTTTTGGTATAATACTGCCGTCAAGCACGTATTAGAGAACCCCGTCTCCAGGAAGAACTCCTTGTTTCTGACAGGGTAAGCTAGGCAAGGCGCTTGTGAGAGGCTTCTTTTGAGTTGTTTTACTGCCTCGGCTTGTTCTGGACCCCATTCCCACTTGACCCCCCCCTTCAGGAGATGAATCAGGGGTCTGGTGATCTCTGCGTAGCCCTCAATGAACTTTCTGCTGTAATTAGTCAGTCCAAGGAGGCTCCTTAGTTCCCGCAGAGTTGTGGGGTCTTTCAGTTTCTGAAGTGCTTCCACTTTCTTTTCCTGGGGACAGAGACCCTGAGGAGTAATCTCATGCCCCAAGAAATTAACACGGGTTCTACACCACTGTGCTTTCTGAAAGGAAAGTTTTGCTCCGGCGGCCCTCAACTGTGTCAGAACATAACGGATCTCTGCTATGTGTTCCTCCACAGACGAACTTTTGATGAGGACATCATCTACATAAGCCAGGTTACCCCTCGTACCCAGGTCGGGCATGGCCTTATGTAGGAAAATATTGAACTCATTACCGGAGTTAAGGTATCCGAAGGGAGTCCGGGTCCATGTGTACTGCTGGCCCCCAAAGGTAAAAGCCAGCTTGTATTGGTCCTCCCTACTGACAGGCACAGTCCAGTATCCATTGGTCAGGTCTATTGCAGTGAATACCTGTGACCCCTGGATCTGGGCTAGCCCTTGGTCAATGTAGGGCAGAGGCCATCGGGAAGTATGGACCCGTTTGTTGAGCTCCCTAAGGTCGGCGCAGAGTCTCCACTGGCCGTTCGGCTTCAATATTCCCAGCACCGGATTATTGAAGGTGCTGTGGACTGGACGGATTATTCCCCGGGACTCAAGGTTCTTAATTATTTCAGTAAGGGACTCCATTGATGCGAGAGGCAAGCGATATTGCTTCACAAACACAGGAGTCATGCCAGGGTCCGTGGGGATTGTTGTGGTGTGGATGTCGGTGCGACCACAGTCATATGAGTCTACCGCAAAGAGATCTTGGAAATCCAAGAAAACTTGTTTCAACTTTTGCTTTTGTTCCAGAGTCACACAGGCATCAGCTAGGTTGACTCTCTCTTCCACCATCTGCCTGAAGCCTGGAAAGACTTCTGGTTTGGCTATCTCCGCGGCCTCCTCCAGCTGGGTGGAGAAGTCCCTGGTCAGAGTGCTGATTTGGACCGGAGGCTTCAGGTGGGAAAGGCAGCCCTCATGGACTTGGAAAATCACCTCATCCCTCCTGAAGTCACACGTCACATCTTCCTTACCATAGGGGCAGGAAGTGTACACCAGGAAGTTCCCCCCCTGCCGGGTGAAAATCCTGTCTGGTGTTGTATTGTCCTCACTGTCACTGTCAACACAGTCCTTGGGGATTGGTCCTAACAGTTCATTTACAAGATCAATGGAGAAATGTCGGTCATCAACCGCCATTCCAATAATGGTGCCTGCGGCTAGAGTAATACTCTTTAAGTCGCTGTTATCCACCTCTATTGGAATGGTGTCATGTTCCAGGTTGACTAATGGAGTTGGGTTTACCCCCGACCCTTGCTGTTGGAGAGAAGCATTTAGATGTATGTAAGCATCAGGGTTTTTCAACTCTTGTCCCCTTTTAACTTTCACTTCCAGGGAGAATTGTCGGGTCCTTTCTGGGATGGTGACTTCCTCTTTAACCTGAATTTCAACTGCATAAGGTAGCAATTGAGCTGACCTAAATGCTTTTTCTGGATCATCAAAGCCCATGGGATTATCCGCTAATCGGGACCAGGCTTTGAAGTTTATTAGGTCCAAACTAATGGCAAAGCGATTGAGAATGTCACTGCCTAAGTAAAAGGCGGCAGGGACGTCTCGCACGACCCAACAATTGTGGACTATGCTCTTGTTGCCAAGGGAGATTTTGAGCATACACCTGCTTGGCAGGAGATGTTTGGAATTAGGTGCTTCCAGGTCCATTTCCCATTTGTCTATCAGTTTGAAGGTGGGAATGGCTGGATCTTTTGGGAGTTGGCGGAACATGGCTTCGCTGATGAAGCTCTTACCGTTGTTCACACACACTCGAGCGAGAACAGAGTCCTTCCCATCATTTAACTGAACAGGGATGAACAACTGCTCTCCAATTTGCTGAATCTCAGCCAGGCTCTGAGCTGATTTCACATCTTTCTGGACTATAGGAGTGGGAGTTTCTGATTGTGGATTAGTATAGAATTTCAGAGTGTTTCCTTCCAGCGTGGAATACCACTTTAGACTGGAAGGAAGGTTGATTTTCAGAAATAGAGAGGACCCCCCATCACCAGTCTGTTGTCCTACTGCTATTACTGTCACGTCTGGAATTTGGTTGTTCTGGAAGTGAAATTCTACTTGGTCAGATTTTTGTTCAACCATGTGGCAGGTGCCGTTTAAACTAACATGGTTAACACTCTGTTTTAATTTTATGGGTCGGCTAGTCTGAGTCCAGAGGACCTTGTTTACGCAATCTATTAGGGGTGACAACCTTCTCAGGAGGTCATTCCCTAGTAAACAAGGGGTGCCCTCTGGGGTCACAACTATGACCGGGTGTTTCAACTTATGTCGCCCGATCTTAATGTCCAAGTCTGCCGTCCCCTCGACGGGAATTTCCTTCCCGTCAAAGTTCTGCAGTTGTCCAGGAAGGGAGGTGAGAGGAATTTGGTAATTCTCTCCCCTTCCTGCATTCAGTTCGTCAAAGGCCCTTCTGGACAGAAGGGTAGCTTGAGATCCAGTGTCCACCAGTGCTGAGATTGTACCCTGCCCCTGTACTTGTACCGGGGCATAATATCTTCCCTCCTTCTCCTCAAGGGGGCACAGATAATGTACATTTTTGGACAACTGGTGGGCTAATTTTCTGGTTTTGGACATCGCTAGCGAAGGGATTTGGGCAGAATCTTGTGGAGAGCCTTGGGAATCTGAAAGAAAAATTTTGCAACTGGAGATCAGAGCCATTGTGGGTTCCCCTGGCTCCGTTTCTGGGCCGCCCCCCCCTTTTTGGAGGCAGTCCCCAGGATGGGTTTGAACCATTGGATTTTCTTGCTGTTGGTTCTGGGATGAGAGGGTGGGCGGCGGTAGCTCAGTCTCCACATCTCCCCAGTCTGGATTTGCATCCCTAGGGACCCATTTTTCTTTGGGAGGAGTTCCCCCCTCTCTGAAGGAGAAGATCCTTTTCCCAGGATCCTCTGAGGATCCCTCTCCCTCAAATTGGAAGATCTGTACCTCCTCCTCAAACTGAGTCTGTTTGGGTCTTTTGTTTCTCCTACCCCCCCTCTGCTCCTTAGGAGGCAGACTTTCAGGGGCAAGAGATTTTGTTTCCGGTTCCTGGGTTTCCAGGGGCTGTTTACAAGTGAGGAAGGAAGCTTCCTCCAAGGCTTTACACCCCCCTTCCCCTTGTGCCTCCTCCCTGGGAACCGGTGAGTTATCGGGGTGCTGCCCCCGTCATTGTTCTGGAGCACCAGGTCCAGAGTTGGGTGCGTTCTGCGCTGGCACGCCGATCTGAGGGTTCTGCTGCGCCCTCAGTATATGACCCATATCCCGCGCCATGTTTTGAACCTGGCGCTCTTGGTGCTAAACTAGACTATTGCAATGCCTTACTAGCAGGTACATCTGAAATAAACCTAAACACATTACCAGTCATGCAGAACAATGCACTTCGTGCAGATTTAAGCATCCTAAAAAGGGAGCATATCTCCCAGGCTATTCAATCAGCTCAATGGCTCCCGGTTAAACAGAGAATTACCTTAAAAATCCTCACCCTCACACATAAATGCCTCACTCTCTCTGCATCTTCATACCTATCAGAGACAATGACCAAATCCTCTTCTACCCGACCCACTAGGACACAATACACCAACCAACTTCACATCCCACGAATCAATAGGGGCAAAGTTGGTGGCCTAGGATTCCCTTACATTGCAGCTAAATCCTGGCACGCACTACCCACAGACATTAGAGCAGAAAGCTTGCTCCTTACCTTCCAAAGAAAACTCAAAACCTCACTTTCTGCACTGTAAATTGCAACTGATTAGTTTAACTGTAACCTTAAATTGCCTGTATAATAGCAACCATAATGTAAATTGCATTATTTTAACTGTTACCTTAAATTGTCTGTAAAATAGCTACCATACTGTAAATTGCAAATGTTCCTTTATCTGTTATTAAGATATGTTGTAACAAGTGCCACGATGCCCCCGGGCTGCTGCATGCTCTACAAATCCGAACAAATAAATAAATAAATAGTAGCGGAAGTGACATCAGAGGCCAGATGGCATCACAGGAAGGGATGCCATATAACCTTTCTCCCTGGTGACATCACATGAACTAACACCCCAATGTCATCACCTGAAGTGATTGATGGGTGTCAAAAATGAACAAAAGCTTACATTTCATAGAATACCAAACCAGTACTAAAGTATACACAAAACATTTGTAAACACCAATCACATTTTAAGTCGGGTGCTGCCTTGACAGGCTATGGAGGGGCTCATGTTATGATTGGGGTAGACCCAGTAGAACCATCATAGGCCACTACAGTCTCACAGGCCATTTACTGCCAACGTATGCCAATTATAGCTGCACGTGTCAGGTCTACTAATCACATGCCAAGTAAAGCCCCACATTTGCATGTGCTGCCATGATACAGTATGGGTAACATAGCCACTGTTTTGGGATACTGACATCAGATGTCTGTTATAGTCTTAGAGCATAGATAAGGTCAAAATATGTAAGTTACACCTTTATATATCGATTTGCTCCTTTTGTATGCCAAGTGCATCCTCAAATGTCCATTGATGCCACGCAATTTCAGTAAATGCCTCCTACACCTGTCACCGGATAAAGTGTGAGGAATAGCCAACTGACACAGAACCCTGCACATTGTATTAACCGCGTATTTCTTTTTACCACAGAAAAATTATCATCATAATGTTAGTAGAAGAAAAATCCATCAAATTCGAATCCAAAACTTTATAACCAACAAACAGAAAGGGAGCCCATGACTCCTAAACACATTTCAATCTGTACATGGATCATCATGGATAATCATCAGAAGAACACCACTGTATTGCGCTCATACATGCTGCTGACCATGTATGCCATTGACCACACAATCCTGAACTATTGGTCAGCAGCATATATGGTTGAGCAGACCTTGCCAGGATTCAAACGTGTGATCTGCAGAACAGAGATAGGTCCCAATTGTGAGCACATAACCTGCTGAGCTATCTCACCAGCTATTTCTTCTTGAATGTGCATACCACAGCACTTAGTAATACATTAGCTCTGGGGGAATATAAGCAAGAGAAATATGTCGTTGCCCACTAGTAAACCTGATAAATGTTTCTTTTTAACGGCACAATTGATTAAACAACAGAGTGTGTCACAAATGGATAGCTCAGCGAGTTAAAAGCTCAATTCTAGCATGTAACAACTGCACTTTACAAGTTCCTCTTTCAGCAGGGCTGATCAGTCCATCTGAGGTTCATTGATCAAGTACTATAACATGTCATAGTAATAAAACCTATTTTTACAGCGTGTAGAAATAGGAGGAATCAGAAGCCAGACATGAAGCGCTAATGATAAAAAATATTATATACCAACTATTTTACCAAGATACAGGAACATCTAGGCCACTGTAACATCAAAACAATGACTATTTTGCTCAGAAACATAAAACAATCAAGGTGACTTCCAATAAGAAGCTCTGCATTAAGGGGCATCCACTCTGCCTGGCCTGTACAGACAAACACTAATCTACAGGTACCCCTTTGCAATTAAAGCATAGGAGAAAGTCTGGGTGAATTGTAAAATAAGCATTGCAGTTTGTAGTCCATTTCGCGCTCAGGGCTAATCACTAGAATCCTCCTCCCCCACACCACTGCATGCACGCTACTCTTAAACCACTCCCCCATGTCATGGAACACGACTCTTCCTGCAACGTCAATAAATCACTGCTATACAAATAAAGAAGGATTTATTATCAACGAATTGTCGGAAAAGCAACTATTTCATGTTACAATGTTATGTTGGAATCTTGGAAATGTTAAATACAAAATTAAAAACATTTTCTTTTTAAACGTGATCATGTTAGCCTCATGCAACTACCTCTCAAAGAAGCTCATCTATCACAGACTGATTGTGTTTCGTCTTCACACCGGTATTGTGATGTACAAAAGATGGCAGGCTTTGAGAACTCCCAATTTTTTCAGAAAATGCACAGTGAATTAAGTTATTTGCTAAGGGTCACACTCTTTGGGTAAGCAATGAATCTGGTGTTCTTTCACACAAACTTCAAGTTTGTTGTTATGAATTGTGTTAAGAAAAGTTGACTGGCCATATAAAATTACTTTCTTTTTTGCGTGCCAAACTAGCAGACTCCATCGATGTAAATTAAGCTTTAAAAGGGGAGTTGTATTATTGCTTGCTTTCATTGCCTAATTACTTATAAGGAATTGTTAGGAGACTGGTGATGTGTGTGGGTTTTCAGTCTAAAAGGTTTATCCCATTTCCATTTACATAAACATTTACATATTAGAAAAGGCACTGCACGTAACAAAGAAAAGTATTACAAAAAAAAAAAAAAGTCCAGTCTTTCCAAATCAATCCATGCTCCATATGAAAACACTCAAGGGACCACATTAGCAATAGGTAAAGCAGAATTAATAATAATAATAATAATAATAATAATCATAATAATAATTATTATTATTATTATAATAATTATAATTATAATTATAATTTGTATTGTGTTATAAATCAATGAGTTTTACACAAAATATAAAACAATCATATAGACACAATAGATAGATGTACACTCCATGTGACAGATGATAATAATAAATATTGACAAATCAAATTAACTAGTCAATTAAAATAATGTGATGTGGGTGGTAGGGTTAGTGGGGGCCTATGACAAGGATGAGGTTTGCAGGAGCAATGAAGGACAGTGACGAGGATGAGGGATGCCATGGCACGAGTAATAAGGGACTGTGATGGGGATGAGGGATGCTGGGTTAAGGATAATGAGGAATTGTCACAAGAGGGAGGTGTTCTCATGTAAGTGTAATGAAGGACTGCGAGGAGGATGTGCGATGATGGAATGAGGGTGATAAGATACAGTGGTGAGGATGCGGAATGCCGGTGGTAATGAGAAAATATGACAAGTTGTAGGAAGCAGTGGTAAGAGTTATTAGGAACTGTGAAGAAGTGGATGGGTGGTGGGGTTGGGTGTATGAGTGTGTTCAAGCAATCCTGGAATGTAAGTAAAGGCAATGAGGGACTGTGATGATGCTAAGGTATTTCAGGGTGTGGAAATTAGGTACTGTGATGAGACTACTGTAGTAATAAAGGACTGCAAAAAGGATGAGGGATGCAATGGTAATAAGGACTGTGACGAGCATTTGGGAATCCGGGGTATTGAGGAACTGTAACAAGAACGGGGGATGCTGGGGTAAGAATAATGTTGCGATGCATTATGACGATGAGGACAGTGGCTGAAGCGAAATGAGGAAGTATGACGAGGATGAGGGATGCCGAGGTAAAGGCAATGAGGGACAATGTCGAGGAGGAGGGATGCTGGGGTATGGGTAATAAGGGATTCTGACGAGGAAGGGAGTTACATGGTTATTTAGGGACTGTGACGATGAGAAGGAATGCTGTGGTAATAAGGGACTGTGACATATATGACATTGCACATTACACGTGTTTTGCTTATTTGTATGCTTCGTGATTTTAATGCTTTAACATATGCTTAAGCAGTGGCATCGGCAGTCAAGTCTGTGGCCTTTGAGGCAAGGTACACCCTTTGCTCCCAAGGACACAACCTTTGACATAAAATACACTGGAGGGGAAGAGTGGTGAGTGGGAAGCTGTGCAGTTCATGTGTTAACTTGACTTGAGTACTGCTCGTGGTATGCTGATAAGTGCACACACTTCAAAACCTTATACACGAGTTTAGAGCACAATTTTGCTAACAATTAATAACACTATTATATTGTGTGGTGCCCTTCCGGGGTCATGAGCATGCTGTGCTGTCTGCCTGTTAATAGCTAAGTGATGAATTGGTCAATTAGTTCTGTAAAGCATGCTGTGTTTTCCACAATACTTCCAATTTGTGCCTTCACCATAGCACACGTTGTGTTGCATGTTCACCTTTCTTTAGGGAATGTTGATCGCGTGCAATAACTAAACTTGAAATGCGTGTTGTTGAATTAAGTGCCAGACGATAGCTGAGTGTGTCAAGGACTTGCTACAGAGCTCTGTTTTCAGATGCCAGGTCACATTTCCAAATCTCGGCAAAGCAGTGTTAGCCCTTCCGCTCTCTGAGGTTGATAATCTTGAGTATGTAAACTTTGGTGATAGTAACACCTACCTTGAAAATGACCCTGCATCAGAAAACGCTACTAAAGTAACATAGCATCAGTTTAGTGCAGGTCTAGAGCATGGTCCTAAAACGAGGACTGTAAAAACTGGCTGCCACCTCAATGGAGAGCGTAATGTATACGTTGAGAGAGGTGATTAGGCAGCCATATTAGAGACAGTGTCGCATTGGAGAGACCATCTTATCTCACTGTGCTGCTTTCGGTCAAAGGGTGTACATTTACACATTCTGATGGCAGTGTTGGCCCATTGCCCACTCTTTCTTTGTATGTAGGGCATTTGATTGTAAAAACAGGAGAGAGCTGAACACATGCCCCAGACATTTAGAAGCTCATTTTAATGTCAAGCTATATGACATGAATGTGTTTTGCTTTTTTTCTACACTTTTAAATGTTCTATAACAATCTGCAAGTCTGTGTCAAATAATCACTATAAGCAGGTGAACATATCGCAAACCTTATGCTGGGAGTATTTAAACCTTTGAAATACAGTAGATAACCCACATGAGATCTCTTAGGTGTTCTCATACTTGAAGAGATCCCAGTGATGTGATTTAGGGGTTGCTAGGGGTCGCCACAGTTGCAACCCCTGGGGACTCCCTTGCAACCTCAACTTTAAAAAAAGTAAAATGTTAGTTTTTTTGCAAACAAAAACAGGTGTTCCTAGTGTAGCGGGCCCTCCCGTGGTGTGAGGGCCCCGCCACACCAGGTCTGGTGGATCCCCGGCCCAGTACTCACCCATCATGTCACAAGCCATGTTCAGCTCTAACCCCTTCTTCCTTCCTTGCATCTCCCATACAGAAACCAGGAAGCTCTTGCATCTTCTTGGTTCCTGGCTGTGAGCAGCATGGAGGAGCTACCGAAGCTGCAAGAAAAAGGTAAGAAGGCATTTTTTATTTGTGTGCTTTGCATGTGGGAAGTTTGTGTCAGATGTATGTATGTGAATGGTGGGTGAATGAGAAATGATGTGTGTTTTTGAATGTTCTGGGTGTGCGGGTGTGTGCCTGTGTAGATAATGCAATGAGTGGATGTAAGAGAAGGTGTGGATGTAAGAGAAGGTGTGAGTGACTGGTGGGTGAATGAGAAATGAGGTGATGTAAATCTGTCAATGTTCTGCGTGGGTGTGTGTCTGTGCGCAGAGAATGTAATGAGTGAATGTAAGAGAAAGTGTGAGTGACTGGTGGGTAAATGAGAAGTTTTGGGATGTGTGTTTTTGAATGTTCTGGGTGGGTGGGTGTGTGCCTGTATAGAGAATGGGTGTCATTACGACCCTGGTGGTAGCCGTGTCAGTAAATACCCGCACGGCTACCGCCTGAGTCATTTTTTTTCCGGTGGCCCACAATTGGCTATTGCTGGGGAATTACAGCCCTGGCGGCCCCGGTAATTGCTTATTGCCGGGCGATGAAAAAATTACTCCCCATTCCCATTGAGTCCTTTGGGACTCAATGGGAATGGGGAAGACAGATGCACCGGCACCGTTAATAATGGTGCCGGTGCATCCATCAAGGTCTGTAAGCATGTGCCGTTCTGCCCACCAGACCTGGTGGGCAGAAGGGCACCTGCTCGCAGAGCCGTAGTTTGCCGGTCTGGTAACAATGGTGCTGGTAGCTTACCGCCACCGGTGTTACCGGACCGGCACATTTGTAATGAGGTCCAATGTAATGAGTGGATGTAAGAGAAGGTGTGAGTAGCGGGTGGGGGGGGGTGAATACGAAGTAATGTGGTGTGTATTTCTGAGTGGTCTGGGTGGGTGGGTGTGTGCCTTTGTAGAGAATGCAATACGTGTATGTAAGAGAAGGTGTGAGTGACTGGTGGGTGAATGAGAAATGATGTGATGTGTGCTTTTGAATGTTCTGGGTGGGTGGGTGGGTGTGTGCCCGTGTACAGAATGCAATGAATGGATGGAAGATAAGGTGTGAGTGACTGATGGGTGAATGAGAAGTGATATGTGTTTTTGAATTTTCTGCGTGGGTGGGTGTGTGCCTGTGTAAAAAATGCAATGAGAGTCAGGAAACATTAGCAAGAACATTGATGGGATCAAGAATTGGCTACTGTAGCAGTCTTCTCACCGGTCTGCCCAACATTGAGACTAACAGAATGCAAGTGGTTCCGAATAATGCCGTCAGAGTCATTATGCATCGCAAGAAAAAAAAAAACATATCCGACGTGAGGAGAGGCCTACACTTGCTTCCTATCAGGGATATCAGGGAGAGAATCTGCTTCCGGCTTTTGTTGATCACTCTTAAATGCCTGAGAAGCACAGTACCAGCCTACCTCAAAGATGAACTGGTTGTTAAGTCCAATATGCACAATTTGAGATCAACATTCCTCCCAACTGAGAATTCCCGCCTGTAGATTGGTCCAGGCTAAGAAAGGAGCATTTTATGCAGCAGCGCCGGCGCCTGTAACAGCCTCCCACTGAATTTGAGAGAGGAAATGTCAATCAAAACATTTAGGAAGAGACCCTCCTATTTAACTAACTGGATCTGCTCCATACCACAACTATGTAGCAGCTGTATCCTGACAGTGAATGTTTTTTATGCCCTGTGTTATTCTTGTTTGTTGGGTAGCGCCCCTTGAGCCTCCAGGTCAGTGGCTGTGCTATACACAACAATAAAGTAAAGTAAGGTAAATGAGTAGATGGGTGTGGACCTGTGTATAGAATGCAATGAGTGGATATAAGAGAATGTGTGTGTGAGGGACTGGTGGGTGAACGGGTATGAATGTGATGGTGTGTCTTTCAATGTTCTGGGTGGGTGTGTGCCTGTGTAGAAAATGCAATGGGTGGAGGTAAGAAAAAGTGTATGAGTGAGTGGCTGATTGGTGAATGAGTGTGAATGTGAAGGTGTGTTCTTGAATGTTCTGGGTAGGTGGGTGGGTGATTGGATGTGTACCTATGTAGAGAATCCAATGAGTGCATGTAAGGGAAGGTGCGAGTAAGTGACTGGTGGGTGAATGAGCATACATTTGGTAATGTGTGTTTGAATGTTCTGGGTGGGGTTTGGCGTGTGCCTGTCTGGTGAATCCATTGTGAGTGAATGTGACTGGAGATGTATGGGTGGGTGACCAGTTGGTTAAAGTGGATGCATGTGTGCGTAATGCCCTGGGAGAATCTGGATCACTGGAGCATTTTTGCCACATCCTTTATTGACTTTACATGTTTTACTGGAATTTTTGGGCAAAGGCAAGTTCATGTGTGCCATCCCCTGGCTAGACTGGCATTTTGGGGCATTTTGGTGCAATCATTCTAGCCATTGCTTACTGTGGCATGACATTTATTACTCAGCATCTTTAAAAAAGCAAGTACGATAAGTAGTGCTACCTCGCTAGACTGATGTTTTTGTGTAGCAGCCTGTACATTCTACACTGCAACATGACTTTTAATTAACTGAGCATCTATGATGAATCAAGCAAGATAGGCGTTCTTATGGATTGAAAGCAAGCGTCCCCAAACAGCACGATCCTCCCCACAAATGAGAGACAATGATGGACTCTCCCAATTGGGAATAAAGCCAAGACAGAGTGCGGGTGAGCTTAAGTGGGAGTTTATCAATCAGAATAGGGCATGCAAAGAACTCTGCAAACTCTGAGAGCGCTCTGTCTGACAATAGCAAAGACAGGCGTATATATTTACAAAACACGTCATCAGAACCTACATACTATAGGGGGCACAAGTTCAATGGGATTGGGTGGTGATGACTAGCTATAGGCGTTGCTGTGATGTGGTTGGTCTTGGCTGATGGACGTCACTGGTCAGCCTCGTGGGTCGGGCTGGGCCTGGCGGGTCGGCTTGAGTTCATCCGGGCGGTGTTGTTGTGCCAATGTAGCTTGTGGCAGAGATGAATGCCCTTTCCTGACTTGTTTGCCCTAGGCCATGCACACCGCAGTCATTCAGCTATTGCAATATTATCTTCTTTAGTAAATCTTTCAATAGGTCATTTTACAGGTTAATGCAACACAGGAGGAATGCACCTTGTGAAGGGTCTGATGGTCATTCGTCAGAGCGCGATTACCAGTGTCCTGTTGACCGGTACCATAGGTTAAGAAGCTAAGTCTTAGGGCATGGGATGGGCGGTACATGTCTTTCTGTCTTGTTAGAAGTTATTATGAATGGGCCGCTTCATGTTGTCTCAGTATTGGGTGTCTTGATTGCACAGAGCCATAAGTCTTAAGGTGATCCGGTGGGCTATGTGGTTTATGGGGGGCGCCTGTGGATCTGTGTATTCAGGCAGAGGTTTACTGCCGTGTTGTAAATAACGCAGGTGGCGGGCTGTGGCCTTGGGTGCTGCAGAGGGGACTACAAATCTTTGAAGTGGCTGCAGCCTGGTTGGGGGAGGTGGAGCAGCGCTGTGCGGGCCTCTGCTCGCTCGCTTGACAGCCTTCGCAGGGTGGGAGGGGGAATGGCCTTGCACATACTCAAAAAGGTATTTTCCTCGTGTGTTGCCAACTTTAGAGGTGAAAACATCATAAACATTTGAACATTCTATACTACTTATTTGAACCACTTAGTAACATACGTTTCGATTTTAGTACATGTGTCTTGAATATGATTAGTCTGAGCACCTTATTCGTACACTACGTTTTAATAACTACAGCATTTAGTTATATGTGTTTGCATTTACAGTAGATGAGGTAGCAATGAGATTGGTGGAGTACATAGAAAATGACTCGCCACCATACGTGACGGTGGTGGCACATAAGGGTCTTAGGTATACTCGCATAACAGGTGCATTTCTCGCACGTTCTTCACATGAACCCTTTGTACCATTACATTCGTCCTCTCTTGTACTCTAGCAGCATTAGTCCGGTTCTGGCGCAGGACCATGGAGTGTTGGTTTTTTAATGATACACATAACTAGTAACCCCTGGAACGCCCTTTCATTGTTAGTACCCTTTGCAGTGGTGTGGGCTCTTTTGTTGCTAAGATCATGGAAGTATGTGTTCTTGCATGGTTATATTTTTTGCAGGTTTTCGTAATACCAGAGGTTTTGAGGAGAAGTGCACCTTTTGCAAGTGGTCTTGGCATTAACATTTTTGGCGGGCCTTCAGCCACCTGATGATCATTCTACAATTCTTTTCTCATCACCCAGGCTCGCAGGCCGGGTCAGGCTGAGAGCAGTGATGCACTGTGGAGGGTGAACTGTTACAGTGTCAGTATCTTATGCTAGCTCATGTCCGCCTTGTTCGTGGGAACAGGCTCACAGCGGATCTGCCAGGGTACTGCGGCAACAGGGATAATTGAAACTCTTCAAGGGTGGGGGCCGCGCTGCGGAGCGCTGAGCTCACACCATCTTTATTAGACAAAAATCGTTTCTGAGGCCTTACTGAATTCACTGTGTGGGCAATATCTTCAGCAGGCGAGCCCCCCACCGCCTGGGCCCTGGTGGTACGGGGGAACGCCCAGTGAGCCATGGCCCTCATCTGGGGAGGGATGTAGGCAAGGGGGGTCTCTTTTGGGCAAAGGCAAGTTCATGTGTGCCATCCCCTGGCTAGACTGGCATTTTGGGGCATTTTGGTGCAATCATTCTAGCCATTGCTTACTGTGGCATGACATTTATTACTCGGCATCTTTAAAAAAGCAAGTACGATAAGTAGTGTTACCTCGCTAGACTGATGTTTTTGTGTAGCAGCCTGTACATTCTACACTGCAACATGACTTTTAATTAACTGAGCATCTATGATGAATCAAGCAAGATAGGCGTTCTTATGGATCTATTCAAAAACAATTAAATGGCAAAAAGACGAGGGAACCCTAGTGCTTGCATACACAATATGATATGATATGATATGGTATTTGTAACGCGCCTATACACAGTTGTTTCAAGTTTCAATATGTATTGTCTGAATGGCAGCAGGTAATTGTGAAGTGTGGGTATTTTGCCCAATACACCACAAAAAGATAAACCAGTTAACAAGTTGCACAATCACACTGCGCCAAAACACTGCAAGATTTGCTGCGTAATTGCAGAAATGTTTATTCTTGCAGAGGTCAGCCTGACACGTGTTTCGAGCAAACAGAGTCCTTTTTCAAAGGCTCAAAGTAGTTCTTGTTGGACACCAGACCATATATTTGGAAAGATTTGGAAAGCTAATTTGCCAGAGAGTCAAATTCGACTGCCTTAATAATGCTGCGCTGTTGCATCTTGACTATGTAATGCTAGCCTTTCGGCATGTAAACAGCTTTCAAAGCTTTACATGCCGAAAGTCTAGCATTACATAGTTAAGATGCGATAGCGCAGCATTATTAAGGCAGACAAATTTGACTCTGGCTAATTAGCTTTCCAAATATATACCTTTCCCAGGTTTTATACTCCAGCAAAGATAACATTATCAGGTGCACTGCCCTCTGTGCACACAGACCAGTCTAATTGGTTTCTTCTTTCGTAGTGGTAGCTGACTCATAGATACATTTATAACCAGGGTATTTTGTTGATACTAAGTCCTGGTCAATTAATGCATTTTCAGGCCTTGCTCGTGCAGCATTTTTCTCCTGGGTAAACAGCAGCGCACGTCTCCCCAAGTCAGTGTATTTTTGGTTTGTTTAAGACAGCAACACCACAGATAACACGTGCTTCTGTGTCCATTGATCTATAGATGTTTCATACACTAGCTGTAGCCTGTGCTACAGACTTTGGTTACCCTGTTACAAATACTGCTTTATGTATGTTTTACATATAGACCCCAGGTCGAATCTGGAAAATGGCATTCCCCAAATGGGTAACCACTGACAGATCATGCCTCCCTCTATGCCTTAGTTCTTATATCTGGCAGAAATAAGAGCACCTGGAAACACAGGTGCTAGATGCATCTAAGAAATCTGAAGGTCGTTTTCCATCACTTCCTGTGATGTCACTTGGGGGTGGAGTCAAATTACATCACTTCCTGTTATGTAAAGATGGGGTCAAGGGTCATGTGATGCCACTTCCACAACTGGCATTTTGGTGAAATGACCACCCTGAGAGATCCCTGTATAATGGAGAAAATAAAGCTGCAATCATTCTCCCTTTGCATAGCATCTTTCTACAGTTTTTATTTTTACAAATATTATAATTTCTGGATCATATGGTTTGTATACTTTCTAAGTCAGGTTGACAAAACAGAGTATTGTTTTCAGTTCATGAAAGTCGAACATTCACAAATAAGTGCGCGTTGCTGTATAACAAAAACTGGGAAACAATTTGTTGCTATTTTGTCCCCCAAAATATGTTAAGTTGCCCATGACTTAAAAGGGTAAGACACAATCTCACAGGGAAGAGAAGATAGCACAGGAGAGAAATAAACCACCAGAGCCCCATCGGCACCAGGGCCTTCTCTGCAGTTTTGTTTACTGCATTTCATAAAATAAAATAATTTTCTGTGCCTTCCAAAAATGCCAATGGGGCTTGGGCACCGGAGTAAGCATACATCTTGTTGCAAAGTAGTTCCCTTTGAGTGGAGGATGTTCTTCCCACGTGAAGTCTTAAACCATAAATGAGACCATGGGGAACCTCTTTGGATAGACCCTATTTTTAAAGAAACATAAATAAATCCCAGTAATATCTGATATTTCCAATTCTGACCCAAAAAGGAGGCTGACTGACCTTCTGTTGCAAAGGATGTAACACCTTACAAATTTAATTCCGTATTTCAAAATGTTATGCATATTGTGCATTGTCCCTAGGTACTTCATGTGTCAAACAATGACTACAATGAGGTGACTATCACAAAGACTCTTCTGGTTTGTACCTTTGGAAAAAATACAGTTATATGTGAGCAGATTTCAGAGATCCCAAATTGTGTTGTGTCGAGGTGTGAAATATTACACCAGTTCTGGCATTTAGGTTTACTTCACACAGCATTCTTGTACACATAATCCAGCTTTGATATTATGTACAGGTATGCAAAATGGCATGCAACACAAGTTCCAGCACTTATAGAACATGCTTTAAGAGCTCTGTTTTGGTATATTTTGCAGAAATAGGCCGGGTGCATGAAGTAATTATGGTTCGTGAGAAAAGTCAATCATGTTATTTCTGCTTTTTCTACATTTAACAGGCTTATACATTTTCATATTTACCATCACTGTGCATGCATTTTAACATTCTGTGCCATAAGAGAAATTATGCATGTGATCAAATTCTTCAGGACCAAGTCTTTATCCATCTTTTTATTTCATCTTTATGCAGTTGATAAAAACTGATACTGTTTTGTTGGGTAAAAGTAATGTCTATTACTAAAAATGTTGTGAAGCTACTGGTACTCACTATGATGTAGTGAATGTCAATCCTTTGTCTGGGACAAGTCTTTCTGGTAAGTGTGAATGACTGAGTTTGCTCACACGGCAACATGTTCCTCTGGTCCCGGAGCCCCTGTAACATCCCATTTAGCAATCTAAACTTCCAAAACCACAAATTGAATCAACAAGTAAACTCCTATCCTTTTTTTGGTACACTTCAAATTATTCATCTTGTCATACACAACTAAAAGCTCCACGCCTTTGCGAAACAATGACTATGGCAGATATCCACATCTACTGTTTCTTTTATTGTGTATCCTGAAAGTAGACATTTCGCTCATATTACTTCATGTTCTAGAATAACATGGGGTGGGGCCAAGCCTGATTTGCATATGGTCTTTCCCCTTCTGTAATGACTTGGCAGGTGAAGAACGGTGGTCTGGAGGGTTGCCCAGAGAATTGCCAGTGGTTAAGATTCATTCTAAACCTTCCAGCCATCACCTCTTTGTTTTTGCTTTGTCACCACGAGTGGGAAGGGTATGCCCAGACGTGGGTCCTGTGCCTGCTGGGCCTAGAGACCCAAGCTACTCCTCACTGATGAGCCCCAACACGGGCGAAACATGTTTGGGGATGCTTGTGGTCTCATGCAGAAGGGATGTGGCCTAGCAGTTCGGGCTGGACTGCACCTTTTGGGGTGGGGCCAAGCCTGATTTTCATATGGTCTTTCCCCTTCTGTAATGGCTTGGCAGGCGAAGAACAGTGGTTTGGAGGGTTGCCCAGAGCATTGCCAGTGGTTAAGATTCATTCTAAACGTTCCAGCCATCACCTCTTTGTTTTTGCTAGAACAACAGAAGTCAGCATTTGGTGAATTGTGTCTTTTAACTAGTCGAAAGTATTCAATGACCAAGAACAGCTCAAACGTTGCCCTAGTCCCTGGCAGAATGCCAAAGAAAGCAAACCAGACATTGAGTATGTCTCCTATAGTTGCAAGGGCCAATGTGTGTAATAACAGTACGCCCTACTTTGGAAAGTAATCCTAGCTGCACCACTGTGCTGTGCTTGTTCATTATATTAGACACTGCCCATGGCAGTACCTCTTACCTGACGGAAAGAAAAAAAAAACCTTCAAACAGAAATACATCATTGGTCAGAGAAAAAAATAGCATTTCCAAAATCTTAGTACTGTGTCCCAATAGATTCTGTGACCCTGTGTCCAAAAAATATTTGCAGGCATTCATCCCAACATCATGATCAATAGAAGTGTATAATGAAACCACATCAAGTGTGGCCAAAGTAAGTCCTTCTTCCCATGGTATATCATTAATGTGTTGCAAAATGTCCATGGTATCCCGTAAATAAGATGGCAAAACTGAAACAAACAAAATCAAAATTTCATCTATAAACTGTGCCAAGTGTTCCAACAGAGAACCACATAAGGTGACAATAGGCCTGCTAGCTGGATGTGTCAGAGATTTATGTGTTTTTGGCAAAAAATAAATATTGGGTATAATATAAATAGTAGGGACAAGAAATGTACACAGATCTTCATCAAGTAGACCCCTCTCCAACCATTTGGCGCACAAGGATGTATGTTCTAGCTGTATTTCAGAAAAGGGATTGGTCAATAATGAGAAATAAAATGTGCAATCACAAAGTTCTCTATTGGCTTCATCAAGATAGTTGACACGATCTTGCAACACAATGTTGGAGCCCTTATCCGCTGGCTAGATAACAATACTGGATACGTTTTATAATTCTGATATCGCTTGGCGTTGTGACGCAGTAAGATTCTGTTAAGAGCTAGATGTTGATATTTCGCAGTTTTCTGAGATCAGTCACACAGTCACACATAAATCATGGAATGCCTCAATACAACCACCAGCTGGAATTAGTGGATTGAATCTGGATTTATTTTTGAGCATTGTACGGACATCCCAATTGGAATCCATATCAAAGTCAGAAAATCAATTAGCAGATCAAAATAATTATCATCTAGACTTTCCAGGTCTCTAGGGCTGGGGTATAGTTAAGATAAACCAATTTTCCTTCACATTTTCCAGATCTCTATTGTGAATAACTTTTCACTCACTGGATGGTTTTATATTTATGGCCCAGGTCCCCTACAAACCTGGATTTTTTGGGCCAAATGTGTTAAACATTTCAAAGGTTTTTTAAGAAAAGAAAAAGAAAATCTGTTTTCGGCACAATTATCTTCCCACAGAGAAGATGATGTTTCCATTAAACACCAATTGCACAAAAACCGGTGGACGGAATTCAAATAAATAAAACAACAAGTTGGGCACAGAGCAATGCAGATATTGCTTTTTTCCTTTGGTGTAAATCAGTCCAGTTTTAAATAAATTCAATGTAAAGGTGGTGCCACTGGTCCAAAAACACTTTTATATATATGACCTGGTTCATTGTAGTCCGAGGTTTTTCAGAAGGAAATACTGTAATTAATGTAGTTTTCCTCTATGTCAGCGATTCCCTTTGTAATCCTGCAGAAGTCTCAAAACAAGGCCACAAAAAGAGATTCAGGTGAGAACTGGGTGGTTTCAAATTAGGGTATAGAGGACTGCATGTGTAGTGTCAGAGTTTGAGGTGGGCTGGAGACCCTGTTTTGTGGAAGTTTATTTATGTCTAACCCTGGGAATGCCAAGGGATTCACGCTGGATTACAGCAGAAAAATTGCAAGATACGCTTGACAAACAAAATGCGTCACAAGGACACAAAAGAGAAAGGGGAAAATAGGAGCGGTCAGGGAGGACTTGACCAGAGGGCTGGTTAATAGAAAGGATGGGGGCTTCACATGGTTATTGCCAGTGGGGATGGGAAAGACTTAAATTATCAAGTATCGGTAAACGATACATTAACTTTGATGATTATAGCAGTAAAGCACGGTGGCATTGAAGTGAATGGGTATGCTTCTGTGGGAATTTCTTAAAACGGCTAGGGTCTGTTTTATTATTGCACCGGCCATGGCAGTTGGGAACTGGTTAGGCAATAGGGAAATAGGGAGGCCAATGAGCCAAAGTCTGATTTATTAATTGGTGCAATATGGCCAGTGGCCATTTGTTTTATTTTCCCACAATAGACATACCCATAAGGAAATGGAAAGAGTAGAACCGATTTGTCAATGTTAGCCTCTTCAATCTTTGAGTTTTGATCACACTTATATATGAAATTGTTTAACCCAGGGCTCTCCATATGTTTTGGACTAAAACTCCCATGATACTTCACCGTTGAGTATGCAGGCAAAGGCTGATGGGTATTGTAACATCTGGAGAGCCAAAGGTTGCAGATATCTCTTTTAATCTTGTCAAATTTCGAAAATCATATATGGTAAATGGGATGTGTCAATATTTTGGGCATGCACGCAATGCTCATAATGTTTATTCTATAGTATGATGAAGCAAATGCATGCTAGTAAGCCAAACACTGATAAGCAGAAGCACATGAAGACGGACCACCATGGTAACCTGTAATAATAATAATAATAGAAGGCACACGCATAAGCAGAATACTGTGCACAGAGTACACAGTCCTGGAATAATGAATATATGGAAAGTATAATGTGTAATATTAAGAACTACAATAAGCAGAAGTGCAAGCAGAATACTCGTAATGTGTAATATCAAATGCATACACAACATTCATAAAGTTTAATATTACTAACATAAATGTGAAAACTGAAAAGCAGACACTAACTTTAACTCGGCAGGTTCCCGCTGATGTCCCCCATAATGCTATGTACCCCATAATGTCATTTTGTATGTCATTGTGAATCCTTTCTCTTGTAATATGTATGTGTTCATGGGCTTTGCAATGCCGAGTTAAACTGGTCATGACTTCCCACATCCACTGAATTTCAAGGGTTTTGTTGCTCTAAGTCTGTGCAATTTAATTGCACCATAACTAAGGTTTTTTTCATAAAATTTCAAGGGTTTTGTTAAACCATATATTTTTATTCCCCACTAGCCATGGACTTTGCCCTTGTCCACTCTACATGGTCCACCAATATGTTTCTTTAGGACCCACTAGGTGGCCACAGCCTTCGACCGTGGCCCCTATACATGTTCTTCGGGCCCACTAGTCAGGGACTTTGACCCTGGCCAGTGAGCATGGCCTTGGGAGGTGCCCACTGTATAACTGTATATTTTAAAACACTACCGCGCCATGTCCACTGTACATGTTTCCTCAATATGTTTCTTTTGGACCCACTAGGTGGCCACAGCCTTTGCCCGTGGCCACTGTACATATCTTTTGGCCACACTAGCCAGGACCTTAAACCCACTGTATTTCTTCTAGTTTTGAAACCCACACACTCTTAATAGGATCATGCATGTCCATACAAAGCCACACCTCGCTGTACCTTTCCTTGTGACAACTATGGGGAACAATCATAGGGCAGGCGTGATGCGATCGATTATCATTTGTTTGCATATTTCCTTCAAAATGTGTAAAACAAGTTACCTTGCACTGATTTGTGCATATCCTTATCTATGCCTTTGTAAAGTAGCACCACACTTGCCTTAATGCTATGTTTAAATCCCTTGTTTCCCTGCAGCATCCCGAAATCCATCTTTGTGTTTTTGTAGAATTGTTCTCATGTTTACTTCTCTGAGAGGAGAGGCAGCACTTGCGGTGGCGAACAAGGATGAACCTACTGCTGGATACACTCAAACCATGTACTGAACAATGAAGGAATAATGACAATTATTTAATTGTGTACAATTTTGGAAAAACCAACCCGCAGCCAGCAAAGCAATCAAAAGCTTGACAAATAACTGAGTAAAATCAACTCTAATTTGCACCAGCGAAGTAATTGAAATTCTAAAAAAACTGGCCTTTCCTTTCCCCCCTTTTTTTCTTGGAACCTAAAAAGTATTATAAAATATGTTTACCTAACAAACAGTAAATTATCAAAAAGGCACCAAAATTGTTCTGTCTTCATTTCGATTATATAAGAAAATTTCATTTTTCCCATTTTGAAGGTCGTAGGGCAACATAGGGCTATTTTGTTCTTTCTACAGCTAATTCTAGTCCTGACCAGCCACAGGACACAGCCCAAGTTAGCAGCTCACCAATCACGCTAACACCATTCTTAAAACATTTAGTGGATAGCGTCACAAGCTGTTGAAGGCTGGGAACCACAATTCTTTTCTATTTGAATACACTCAGGAACATTAAGTTCTGTTTGTGACAATTTCAACCGGATACATGTCTTAAGCCATTTATGCATCTACCTATAGGAACCCCGTCAAAATAATGGACACCCACCAAAGGCATCAACATTAAACAAATCCTCAAGTATAATGTTGATACTTGCTCCTGAGTCTACCACTCATTCTTATCCACAGTTCTACCAATCCACTTTTGTAAACCCCAGAGCTTTTATTATTAACAAAAAGCACCAAGAGTCCCCCATGCTAGACTAAATACATCTATCTCTTGCAATTCTTTCATTAGATGCATTTTGGTTTTCTTTGTGTCATTGCATATACTTGCAAAACGCCCCATTCTTCCACTTAGATGTCACTCCCTTGTGTGTGCTGCATGTCCCATAGGTGTAGCAGCATTTGTGTAAGAACCACACCTATATAACACTTCCTTTTCAAGTTCCTGCTGAACATCTTTACGTGTGCCTTTCAGGTGCTTTTCTGCACACTGGGCCTTCATTATATTCTGGTTTATGTTTACCTTTTGATAACACAGAGGAACATTTAAGACTAAAGGAGCTCATTTTCTATAGTGGTGTTATGTGCATGGGAGGCGTAAACGACATTAGTAATGTTTTAATGCCTTCCATTCACACCAATTTCAATCATTTTGGCCGATTGAAGGGGGCGAACGCAAACTATGTTTCTGCCACCTTCATTCATCTACACCATACAAATGCTCCAGCATTTGCACCAGCATGGATTTTCATGCAGGTGCAAATGCCGGAGATCCCCATTGTGTCCGCCTGCTTTGTGCCCCAGATTGACGTGGCACAGTGCAGAGCAATGGAATGAGACACCCTAATGTATTGATACAAATCCCAAGAAAAGATTGGACAGATCAGGAGCAAGGCAAAAATGGCGCGGCCATGCCGCACATAGCAAGGTTGTGATATTGAAGACAGGTTATTCCATAACAAGAAGTGCAGACAAAAAGGGAAGATCAAGAGAAGTAGGGAAACCAGGCAGAAAAGGGACAGGTATAGGGCAGAATGGAGGAGCTGATAGGCAGACCAAAGAGGGCACTAAAGAGTAATTTACAAAGCAAGGGGAAGAAGAACGGCTCAGGACGAGGGATGGAGACCAAGCACGGCCTCAGGAGCACTCACAATGAAAGACGTTGAGATGCACCACAGTCAGAGTGGGAGACAATATCAATGAGACCCTGTTAGGTGTTACCCAATCATTGCCAACACATGACATACTATGCCTGTATCCAGCGCTGCCGGTGGTCACCGGAGCTGGCACATATCCCAACATATAGTGGCGCCCGTGCCTGCGGGGATGTCCTTCTCTTCCTGAGGCGAAACCACCAGGGATATTGCCAAGAAATACCAGGTAAGGCCAGCCAGTGTAAGTGTCCATGTGCCAGGCAATGGAAGGGACTGTGGAGTAAACTCTGCCCCTTTCAAAAAACGACAGGGCACCCAATTTCCAAGGATGCTGCAGGTAAAACCACCAAACCAGTCGAGGAGCTGGGACGTGCAAAGCAGGTTCCCAAGCCTGATTGCAATGGACATAACCTTTCCAATGGACCTCAAACTGCAATCAGACTTGAAGAATGCAGGCCTCACATATGGACTTTACATAGTATTCCAAGTCTCTTTTAACCATCACAGGTGCAGGTCTGAATGCAGGGTGAGCAATCCGATATGATACATAGTGCTTTAGAAGGAAGACATGAAGAACCAGATGGATGTTACAAGCAAGGGGCATCTTAAGGTGAACATCAACAGGACAAATATATCTTGCAATATGGAAGTGTCCCACATAGTGAGGTGCCAGTTTCCGGGGACAAATTCCCAGTGATATATTAGCTGAAGATAGCCACACCTTATCACCCACGTCCAGTTGGGCAGGAAGAGATCTACTCTTAACAGCATGTGCCTTCTGAATGTCTGGCAACTGGGTGGTAAACAATCTATGAATGAGCTGAAGATGTTGAACCATAGCATCAGCTGATGGTATGGTGATTTTCTTCATCGGGCCCATGGGCAGTACCTTAGGGTACATGCCATAAGTGCACCCAAAAAACTGCAGTTGGTAGAGGCATGCTTGGGTTGTTGTAAGCAACTTCGGTTGTAGGTCAAAGGATCGAAAAAAAAGCGTTGAATGACAAAAGGGTCGAGTCAATTCGATTGAATTTCTTTTCTTTTTTTGGGGGGTAAAAACACTGTTTTAAAGCTACACTAAAGCTAAAAAAATATATATATATTTTACATTTCTTTTTGATCCTTTGGTTTTCGGTCGAATGCACTCGACCCTTTTGCATTCGACCCTTTTGCTTTCGACCCTTTAACTGGACACCAGCAACTTCTGCAATGTCCAAATGATCATTCTAGTTGGAAAACATGGCATTGCCATGGCACTGTTAGTATTGCTCCAGTGTTTGATTGACGCTCTATGTCTGCACGTTGGTCTTGGGATGATAACCATATCTGAGGACACTGTGTTCCTAACAAAGCCCAGATGGCTGTCCAGAATTGGGACACATATTGCTGCCCTCAGTTAGAAGTGATCATTTTTGGCAAGCCGTTGTGGCGATATATATCTCATGGAGGAAACATGGGCCATCTGGACAGCCGTGGCTAAAGATTACAATGGAACAAAGTGGGCCATCATGCTAAAGCCATCTATCAATCCCATGATACAAGTCTTCCTCCTGGACTCTAGTAATTGCACTAAAAATCCCATCATGATGCTACGCCACGGGAACAGTGGTAGTTCAGTGGACTGTAGGCCTATTGGCTTCTTAAGAGGAGTTTAGACTTGGGTTTAGATCGGGCAAGAGGAAATGTATACAGCTATTGACCACCAAATCTGTCCGAAAAGTAACTCAATATTGGCAATTCGCCCTCTATGGCCTATTGTGATATCCCTGGAGAATGACTTTCAAAAAGGTGGATGAAGGTACGTACAGTCTGCCCCAATGGTATACCAATCTGCTAGTGTCATGAAATCAGGCTGTACAAGAAAGGAGGGAACTAGAGTATCCAATAGGGTATTGTGCTTCACTTGTTCCAGGTATGGCAGAAGGACACTCAGGAAATGTTTTGCAGGGATCATCAAGGTCTTGTCATGGGCTGATTCCTCTGAAGTCTCTCTGGTATGGGATAACGCATGCGTTCTCAGGTTTTGTGACCTAGGGATATAGGTAATGCAAAATTCAAGATACGACAAAGTGTTGGCACACTGTGCCGCCTACTGTTGATACAAACTAGTGACCGCAGGTGTTGCTAAGTCCTATGATCTGTACGAACGTCGGGAACTGGTGTCCTAGAAAATGGTCCCTCCACTGAGTGAATCCTTCCTTTATAAGCAATAATTGCTTTTCTGCAAGGGGATAATTCCATTTACTGGGCATCAAGTGACAGCAAAAATTGGCCACCATGAATGTGTGCTTTGTAGCCGGATTTCATTGCATGAGGACAGCACCTATGGCAGTGGATAAGGCATTCGCTTTGGCCCCATATGGTTGTGTATCTACTGGGTGTTGTACTAATGGTTCTCTAGTAGGTTGTTTGTTTAGAGACTAAACAGCTTTTTCGACTTTTCTATCACAGGAAAATGTCTGTTCTTTCCATAGGAGCCAACATATATCTGCTGACAAGGCAGCAAATCCGGGTATGAAAGAGTGGTAAAACATTGCAAATCTGAGAAACCTCTGTATGGCCTTGGGGTGATGCAGACTCACTTTCTTGGAATCCATTCAAACCCCGGTCTTGCCAAGTATGTACCCCAGAAATGCAAGATGGCTCCCCTGGAAATCACATGTCTCTGGTTTGGTGTGCAGTTGGTGTTTGCACAAACAGTCCAAAACTTCTGAAGCATGGTTGACGTGGTCCTCATAGATGGCAGAGATGATCAAAATGTCATCCAACTAGGCCCAGACTAATACCCCTAACACGTCTGTGATTATAGAACCCATGAATCGCTGGAAGACTGTAGGGGGCATTTCAAAGCCAGAATGGCATGACCCTATACTCAAACTGCCACAAGGGAGTCCTGAACACAGTCTTCCACTCTACTCTGGCTTTAATGCATGGCTGGTGATTGGCCCTGCATAAGCCCAGCTTGACATAAATACCCAAATGTTGTAAGCAATCCAATATATCCTCGATCAAAGGAAGGGATACCATTTATTTATCATGATGTTGTTGAGGAGCCAGTATTCTATGCAGGGCTGAAGGCTACCTTTTTTATGGCCATGAATAAGGCGAGGCACATAAGCCTGGGATTGCGATTGCCTCCTACAGCCCTAAATACATGTGGCATTGTGGGAAAGGTTTGTCCATGTGAAGATGTATTTCACATTCATAAGGCCCATGGTGAAGTGGTGGTATAGCGGCAGCTCAGAAAAAACAACTAATAGTCACAATATTCCTCTGGCATTCCCTGGCAACATAACACTGGATGGTTGCCTTAAGGTGCTGGAGTGAGGAGCTGGATCTGGATCTGGGAAGGCGCCAGTAAAACGCAACACATTTGTGAACAGGTGTCAGAGACAAATAGTGTGTGTTAGTCCAGTTTACAAAAGGGTTATGATAGGTCACCCATGATAAACCTAGGACCAAAAGGTAGGACAGTGATTGAATGACATCATCAAAGGCAATGGTATCCTGGTGCTGATTGATTATCAAGGTTAACAGAATAGTTTACAAAATAATGGGTCCTGAGGCTAACATAGTCCTGTCAATCCACTTCACCACTGCTGCCCTGGCCTTCTGTTGAGCAGGTATCTTGACCTGCTAAGAAAGATTTCATTAATATAACTTCCAGAGACACCTAAAGCATTGGTGAAGCAATGTTCAATTCCCTAATTCCAATTTAAACGTGCCCGTAGGATGAGAAGAGATAGAGTCCTATTGGTTGCATGTTGATGGTGAAAGATGACAACAAGCCCCCTAGGTCCCCCCTCTTTAGCATGCCATGTAGGACTGGAAGTTCACAGTTTCTCTACAATATAAGAACAAACCATTGAGCTGCTGTCTCTTTTTCTCTGCCTCAGTAAGGGGACCATGTATGTCCCTCAATTGCATAGCTTAGACCTTGGCTCTGAACCAGTAGGTGGTCGCTCTTCATGGATTGTTCTGCAAATTAGTTGGCTCAAAGAAGTGGTCTAATTCAACCTTGTCTTCTTCCCTGAGCCCTCATCTAAACAGGGTTCATTGGATAATCTCGGACCATAGGGACTCTAGCTTCCATGTCAGACTGAGCTGGTGATGGTCGTCTCAACCTGATAAGTTGAGCAGTGCACTAAACCTGCCATTTTTTACATGTTGTTCCAGGGAAAATTGTGCTGGGTTGTTCCACACCATTGCCAGGGACCGTTAGACCTCCAACCATGCAGCACAGGCAATGGATACAGGGTAAACTATGATTTGTGTTTCTCACCTAGTTCCCCTCCCTATACCACGATAAAGGTGCCCCGGATTTACATGGCACCAGAACTGTGCAGCGCACTGGCATCAGACACCCTGATGTATTGACACTAGTTCCAAGAATAAAGTGGACTGGTCAGCAGCAAAGCAAAAAGGTGGAGGCCAGGCACCAAATATCAAGGTTGCAAGATTGGAGACAGGTAATTCTGAAACAAGAGTGAATAAGGCAAGCAAGGATGATCCGAAGCAGTTGGGGAAACCACAAAGAACATAGGGCATAGGGCACAATGGAGGAGCTGATAGGCAGTCCAAGAGGGCACAAACAAATAACTTATCAATTAAGGGGAAGAAGATCTCCTCAGGGGGGAAACGGAGTACAGGCAGAGCCGCAGGAGCACACACAATGAAAGACATTGAGATGCGCTGAAGTGAGGGTGGGAGAGAATATCAAACACTGGCAGGAGAACGAGACTCTGGTATGTTTCACCCTAGCAAAGCCAGGATGCACTTTACTGGGCCTGCTCCCAGTGCATCCAGCGGGCCCTTGTGCATATCCTAAAATATGGCAGCAGCCATGCACATCAATTATGAATGCTGCGATGTGCCTCCTGATGTCTGCAGGAATGTCCCTCTTTTCTCAAGGAGACACTAACAGGGATATTGCCGCCAAGCAGCAGGTAAAGTCTTCCAGTCTAAGCATTGGTGTGGGAGGTAAGCACTGGGATGGTGCGTGATAGGTAAGTTGTTAAACACTTGCTGACAAAGCACCAAAAATGTTGATCCAAAATCTTCATTGGCCACATGTTAGGTGCTGATATTCCGGTATCTGTGCTTCCACTCAAAAGAGGACACCTCTCTCATGATCTACATCATACGCTTTATGCCAGAGCCTATCCCCCACTGTAAAGGAGGTCTAAATGCCAACTGCAGCTTTGGCAAATTTTGAAGCAGCAAATAATGCTGTACCTAAATAAAAGGCTCTGAAGAACGTTGGGTCTCTGCATTTTAGTGCAAGACAGAATACTACCCCTGAGTACCTGACAGGCTTACTATTGTTATGGGTCTCGTTTCTGGGTGTATTTATGAATAAATGCTCATTACCCTGATGTAATCCACATCTTGCCTACACAGTTCTATCAATAACAACCCCTGCTTGCACTTGCAAAATAGTACCTTTAATACTCATAAATAGAAATGCATTAATAATGCTCTCACCCTCTTCTTAAGCATATATGTATATGTATTATCTTGTAGAGAAAATATGTGTGCATTAAACATAGCATCATTATTCAAAATACAGTTTCTAATATTAGCAATCATGCATCTAATTAGGTACCTGACACGTACTCTTATATGCACTTTTAAAATGTTAAACATTCCTCCTACCAATCAACAAATTTATGTGGCTCTTGCGGCCCAGTAAAACTTAAAATCATACAATTGTAATGCTGTGGATTGGCAAGCAAGGGGACAGGTAAGGTTATAAACACCAACCTCTGAAAAAACCATTAGGTGGAAAGGGTTCATAAGTGTTTCAAGAAATGCATGGCTTCTATAGGTAGTTAACTAAGAACAACCTAAAAGTGATCTAGAGTCCTGGATCAAAAAGATTACAGGTAAAACATTTTGAATCCCCCTGCAAAGCAATCCTCTTGCCCTTGTTCTGTGCTTTGATTGTGTCCCTTATTCTGGCCAAAAAAGTGTGAGGGAAAACACAGTTTATGTGTGGACACGGTGCCAAAATGTATCAGCTAACCCCAAAACATGCATTGTGGTGTCTCTTAATGGATTTAATGGCTGACCCATGGCAAAAAAATATATGTTGAAAAAGTGGGTAAAAAATGGCATATTTCACAAGATATTGAAACAGTCAATAAATGTGCCAATCTTTTGCCGCATGCGTAGTTTTGTTTAGTTTTAGTAGTGAAGGCATCCGAAAGATGTGGTCTTCTTGTTTCTAAGTCAGTTCAGCTTTGTAATTTAATTCTGCCTCCAAATTATCAAAGCAAGCATTAAATATCAGAATTTGGAAAAAATGACAATTTATAGGCTAAGGGACTGAAATTACAGTCTTAGCCTAGTCGTCAAAGTTTCTGCTAGCTTCCTTGTCCAGAGAGATCAAGATCTTGTAGATCAGCTCTGTCTTCTAGGCCATACTTCTTCATGCTTGTGGTGACATTTCAGGAACTCCTCTCCAACTTCTAATTTAGCTAGTTTATAAAGACTGAGTCCCTCTCTTGTATCTCTGTTAACCAATCCAACTGTAACATAGCATGATGACGTTCATGTAATCAGTGGAACTGACCATCTTGTTTGTTTATTTACATTTAAAATGAAGTCAATCTTGTTGTTATCAGTCACTTACATATGAACTTCCATGTTTTAACAAGATGAGACTTTGCCAAATGATAAAAATGTCAGTGCTTTATCCATAATATTTTCGGCTATCAGCATGTCCTAATTAAGCGTTCAACCTTGGTTAATGTTTTATCTATATTTGCCTGGATGTGTCTCTTTTTGTTTACATAAACATTAGATATGTTTGCAGCCCATGTTCTATATGTTCACAGTTTGCAATTCAATCTTTTCAAAACAATTTTCTTTAACAAAATATTTGTGCTTGTTTGGAATTATTGCATACTCAGCTGCTATGACTAACCCCCTTGCTATGTGCTAATTATAGTAAATCAGAGATATCATTTGTTTTGAAAAACAATTTGCAAACAGGAAAAGGTTAGAAGATGGGCTTGTTTCTTAGGCCTTTTCTTATCTTGTGCTTTCTGCCTAGAAATAAATAAATGCATTTTTAAATACATCGAACTTGTTTGTGGCTTCCAGTGCACTCTTTAACACCATCATGAATTGTGAATTGTTCTGAATGAACATTTGTGAAATGCCTCATTGCAAAGTCAATAGGAATATTACATTTATGACTACAAGGCTGTGTGGTCTGGCTGGGAGTTTCGAGCTGTTTATATTATAGATGCAGAATGTAATTTATGAAATCTGGTCATGGTTGAAAATTGTCAAGATGCATTACACTATTGTCTACCTGACAGAGGTATGAGGCATTGGTCATCCTCACATCGTTATTTTCTTGATCTTCATGGCAACTTCTGTCCATGTTACAGGTGGCTGGCACCTTAGCCTGAACCTCAAGCTCAACCAACACATCATTTAATGTCTATTTAGAATCTAATCCTCTTATCAAGGTATGTTTCCCAATGGTTGTACTCATGCACCACTTTTCCCTGCCATCTGATTTCTGTATCCATGGTTTCAACTGATACAGAGAACTGATTATATTTTTACAGATTTAACATTTTGATCTATTCAAATAGGGTAAGCCCATTAAATATCAGTGCACATTATCCTTGTGGTACACTCTCCCACAGTGTCATTCTCCCTATAGATTGCAATCACCATAGTTATATATATGATTCACAAGAGAATATGTGTTAACATTACTCACTAATGTGCATTCAGTTGCACTTAATGGTGTTCTACAAAAATTAAGTTAGTTCTATGGGTTCCACATCCAAATGGCATGTCCATCCCTTTTTCAATATATGTTCCTACTATTTTTCTTTAGATATCGCAGATGGATGTTTACATTATTTGTACACAATGTGGATGTTGCCAATTTCGGTTTTCTTTTGTTTTGTTCACATATTTGATTCAACCAAACGTCTCCGCCATGAAATGAGGTATGTTGGGGTGTTTTGTACTTATTTATTTTTCCATATTGCACCAGTCCTGCCATACATGATGTCACTGTCTGAATATTCTATCATTTGTGGATTAGGTTTCATTGCCATAATTTGGTTCTGATGTTACAATGTAATTTAAACAGCCTTCAAAACGACCATAAGGCACAACATAAAATGGCAGAGGAGGTGTGGCTGGAAGCAAAGGGCAAAGGATTCCATTCAACAACAGGTACATTTCATTTATTTATTTAATATTAGATGGGGACGCAGCATGTTGCGGGAAGTGAGGAGGAGCCACATACGAACGGCTGTGAGATTGCTCAGAATGTGGGTATATACTGGTAGATGGAGCCCGCGATCCAAGTAACCAGATAGGGCCACACATCTGTCATGAGTGTTAATCTTATTTGGCTTCTGAAGAACTTGAGGGTTACCTAGGAGACCCGTGACAATGGATGCTTTCCTCCTTTATGACATAGCTGATTCTTGTCTAATAGGCAGCCAATATTCAGATGGACTCAACGTATCAATGCTGTTGCTGCACTTCTTAGTTGGGTACTTCTTCCGAGGGGAAACAGTGCAGTGTTTAAGATAGCACATGCCTGAAGGCATTTTTTCAAGGTGTGCATGCGCGGAGCTGGTCTCAGTGATGGAGTGATGTTATTGGATGCAAAAGACACAGCCATTGGTCAGCCGACCATAACGCCGGGCTCCACAATGATGTGATAGAAGTCTGTTGTATTTAGAGGCCTGATCTCACTTAACTATGACCCTATTGATACCCAATTGCTCTGTGAGAAGCCAGCAAACATGTTGCAGTATCACTTTATGCTGCTAATTGGCCAAAGACAGTTTTTCATAGCACAATCGCCTCTTTATTGCTGCCAGTACCCCACGGCTTCCTTCCAATGTACCAGAATTCACCCTTGCTCCCTTTCTCCCCACACAGTTACGTAGGGACTATCATCTCATCACCAAAATGGAGTGATGAAGACAGAATGGATGCCAAAGGTAAAGGAATATGTCTTTATTGATGGGGCATATAAAGTCCAACACCTCACCACACAACAACACTGCAGGTGTATCAACCACCACCCACAGGTCCCTACATCCCTATCAACACCCAAGTACTAGAATCCACATAACACAAAGCACAACTTCTCCAAAATGCCTATGAAAATAATTGCATGTGCCTGAATGAATGGGCATTAGCACGTGTGGCCAGAAGAAGCCATGTTGAAGGGTGTTTATTTAAAAAATAGAAAAAATGCACATAACTAAAACTAGGGGTGCTTGTCAAATTCCAAAATTAAATAATCCTTAGTCCAAATCCTTTTATTTAATTAGCCCTACCATTTAATAGCCTTAGCTTCTTGCCTTGCCCAATACATGCGTTCCAAGAAAGCTTATTTTTAAAAAGTTCACAGAACACAGTCCTCAGCCTCTCTGCAGGTTCTGTACGCCAAAGTTTAAGTCTTTACTTGTATTCAATATGGTTCCCTTTTCGCAGGAAAAGACAATATTTACTTAATACCATTCCACCATTTCTTACGTGGTGCTTGATGTGTCCGTGTTTTGTTTTAAGCACTGGAGCCCTCCAGGTTCACTTTCCTCCCAGCTCTGATCAATAGGTTTTGTATTTCGTGGACTCCCCAAAGTCCTCTAGCCTTCTGACAGCCTGACTCTAGCAGAATCTCTGTGGGGCGTCTGCCCGTTCGAGTTTTCCAGGCTCCCGTAACCCTTGTGGCCCTGCCAGCCAAAACTATGAATGGCCTTCCGTTTTTCAGGGCTCTCCAAAGCTATAAGGCATTCTTGTCGTCTTACTTTGGCTTGGTTATTAATGGGGAGTCTGCCCGCTTGGGTTTTCTGAGCTCCCATATCGCAGGCATCTTCTCCAGCCTCAAAGACAATTTTTTCTTGGTTGTGCAAGGCTCCGAAAGCCCTTTGGCCCTCTAATAAGCTTGCTTTAGCAGAACCTCAGTAGGATGTCTGCCCGTTCAGGTTTTATCAGCTCCCGTACCCGATGTGGCTTCTCCAGCCTAGAAGAGTATTAGTTTGTGTTTTTTCAGGGCTGCCCAAAGCCCTCTGGACCACTGATAAGCTTGCTTTAACAGGTTCTCATTAGGGCATCTGCCCATTCGGGTTTGTTCAGCTCCCATAACCCTTGTAGCTTTCCCATTTTCCGACATTACTGTTCGCCCTCCTCAATGCCGTTACCTCTTCAGGAGCATTTGCTTCGCTTCCGCTGCTAAGCTCGGCACGTAATGCACTTCTCACACGGAGATCAGGGAACTGGTCATCCAATGTGGTCTGGTTTTGGTGTCAGTTAATGAGTCCCAGGCCCACCGCGGCTTCTGTTTGGTTGCGCCACCAGGCAAGGCAGTCACTTTACCGTCTCCATCTCGATTTCGACCTTGGCTTCTTGGCCGAACAGGACGCCAGCCTTCCTGCATCAGTCCAGCGATTTGCTTGCTCTCCACGCTACCGCCAGTTCTGCACTCTAGTGTGGCTCCACCCCTCCAGGACATCCGCTTTTCAGAGACTCGCTCTTCAAAGGATTCTCTCTCCTCCATTCCAAGTTCTTCGTTCTTTTATGTACGTCATCACAAATCAAAGTGGTGTGTCGCCACGCTCTGTGTAGTACAGGTGAGATTTAGCATTACTTGAAGCCACAGAGTTTGGAGAAATGTCACTACAATGTCACTACAAGGGTTGTCGAAAATAGAATGGGAGTCCTTGTCCCCGAGAGGGGAGTCATTCACAGTGATGTCCCACTTGCCCAGACCACAACGGATGGTCTTGCTGAGCGGTCTCACCTCCCTTGCCTCAAAGGGATGGCTCCCCTCTGTGGAAAAGGAACAAATGGTCCAGAATCATCACACAAGTTAGAATAAACTGAGAAACTAGTCACTCGAAGGATGCAGTAGAAAAATGTTTCACATGCAGTACAACATTTCTTATGACGTATTCGCCAACCAGACCATTCTCGGCCTTTATCAAGTTCATTCACCCCAGAGTCTAAGCACAAAGAGAAAGTGCAGAAGCCTTCTGGGAAAGGCCAACAGTCTTCCCGCAGTGATTGCAAACTAAAAATAAAATAACCAGGGGGGTGTGCCACTTTAAATCTGGCTTTCTTTACCATAGACTGAAATATTAAGAAATTATTCAAGAACCACGGAAGCTTTTCAGTGTCTTTTGGAGTGCCTCGTGTGAGGTTTGTCGGCATTCTTTCTGCCTGTGTCTTACTACCTGTATTTCCTACTAGGCGTATAGGGGGTCATCATAAGTTGGGCGATGACCCGCCCGGATACCATCCAACAGTAATAGCATTACCGCTCCTCAGTCTGGTGCAATTAGAGCTGGATCCCGAGTTGTAGGGGGGGGCGTGGCGGGAAGTCCCCATTCCGATTGGGTCCATTGGAAACAATCTGGCTTATTGGGCAAAATGATAACGCCACCAATGGGCGGAAAATCGACAGATGTACATCCAGCTTAAAGCTGGAGGTAAAGCTGGGCGACTTTCCAGCCAACTCATAGTTGGGGCCGAGCAGTAATGTGGCGGTAATAGCATTCTCACCGCATTTTTACCGCTCTGCCGAATTTATGATGAGGCCCATAACTACTGTGCAGAGATTTTTATGGGAAACGTATCTTTTCTGATGCATAACGATATACCTCAATTTCGTACAACATATTCCAATTCCTCACTGTGTCAATTATCTCTTTTGGATGAAAAACCTTTCCAAGTAATTGAAGGCAGGGGTCTAAAAAGGTAATTTACTCCACATGATCTCCAAGCGGCCTGTGTACAGGGTGTCCCCTTCAGTCTCATCCTGGCTTTTCATTCAACAACAATTTGCATGCCGGGACAGTTAGGCTTATACCTAAAATGTGAAACTGCAAGTGCCAGAATGCAAAGTGCTGTTGGTTTCAAACTAAAAGCATCACTGGTTTTGAAGGTGTCAAAATAAACAAGAGGCCAATTGGGAACAACCAAACCCAAACACGAAGGTGTGGAAATAATAATCTGTTATTTATATAGCAATTTCGACAAAACGCTATACATAGAACATTACATATCATTATTATCACCCAACAGAATTTGGTAGCCAATTATCGACTTGGAAGGATGAAAGGCAGAGTTGACCTTGCTGGCATTTGGACCTGCGACTGGCAAATCACACACAGATCTCAGCAGCAAGCTCTCAACCTGCTGAGCTAACTGACCGGAATCCAGCATTTTAAAAAGGGGCGCTTCAGTGATTCATGCTTTTAACCCCCTAATTATATGTACAGAAAAACAATGTGCAGCAAAGCACATAAACGTGACTGTCTCCACATTCGTTAATCAATAAAAGAGCATTCACCTCATAATTTACTGCCTGTGCTTTAATAGCGCCCATAAAGCATGCCCTGCGCTGTGGACGCACCTCCCCCTTTAATGTGGCACGCCATGAATGGAATCAGTCATCCCTGATTCACTGCCACTGCACACTGAGAGCAGAGGACGCCCGGTAAAATAATAAGAAAGGCCCAGGGCTGTCCTCGCCAAAACAATGAGCTTTTCCAACAGGCCCCACCTTTTTCATTCATCGCCTTACAGTCTGAACAGGCCCGTGCACGCTGCACGCTCGCGTATTTATTTATCTGCGTGTTTTTAAGATGGCGCTAGACGTGGCACCCAGAATGCCCTTCAGGTTTCAGAATGTATTGTTGGGCCTACAGGGGCACGTGGGGTAGGTAGATGCCATCACAGATTTTTCCATCGAGGGATGGAATTGTCAACGAATTATACTCCAAATGTATATGGGGCGTGGGTAAGGGTAATACAAGGCGCCAAGAGGTATGTTTGGGGGCGGGCTGGGGTTTTCCCCCACATACTTTTGCAGTAAAATGTCCTACAAAAAAAAAGACGATTCGATGACTTCTCCCTCGATGAAAGAATCTCGAGGAAATCACGTAGAACCTGGGCATGTTGTTAGTAATTGTGTATTGGAGACAAAAGTTTTGCAACGTCCTGTGTTTGAATAAAATTTGAAATAGGTTGAAGTTCGGTTCTTGGTGGTGGAGTCCAGGAGCCCCGAATCTCTTAAATTCAGGCCTGCAGGAAACACTGACCTTTCTGGGCAGCCTCGATCCCCTGTACGCCCTCATGCGATTCCAGCAGGATTTCTGATGTGCTGTATCCAGTCTCAGATTTTGGGAAAAGGTTTGAGTCCCACCAGCGAATCTGGAGGCTCCTGACTCGAAAAGGGAGGTCAGTCAGCCTGCTAGAGGCCTCAATAGGTTTTGCAGGCCTTTAAAAGGCCCAGATCACTTACTGGCCCTGTAAAACCAACTCCACTGTGACAAGTTTACACAGATCCAGAAGCAACCCAAACCGTGACTACACTTTCAACCAGAGCAATCAGAGTAATGAGGCACAGCCTCTGTATGCCACCACCCCACTGACAGATCAGAAGGAAAAGCCGCTCAGGGGAGGAATGCATATGCAACTTGGTACGCAGCGTGGGGTAACCAAACTAAGAGAATCTGGGGCATCACAGTGATGTGCAAGCTCTGTAAAGTTTGGATCAAGGCTGTGTTGAGAGATCTCCAGGGGAAGTGGCAGAGGAGTGCCTTATAACTCACCAGTGTATGAGTGGTCATGCTGCATCAAGTGGTCCTTGTGCCCCCCCTTATTTTGGGCCCGTTCAAGCATTCCAACCCTCGGTGCCTGGCCCTGTGCAGTCTGACATAGGGCCACCATCCACTAGCAGGGCTGCCTTCCCTCCGCTTGCTGGTGGTCTTAGAGTTTGTGCCATTTGGGCAGGAGAGGTGAGACTGAGAGATGAGGCTTCTGGGAATGTTCTGCCTGCATTGCCTGGCATCTGGGGAAGCTGAATACCCGCAGTGGCAAATTCTTCCGCACCATTCAGCACTTTTGTTGGCGACAGGGTAAGGGGGTGGGAACATGGGAGAAATGTCCACATGGGAGAGTACAGAACAATGCAGGTGTGGTTCGACTCATAGGTGCAGCCAAATAATGGGGGTCATTCCGAGTAGGTCGCAAAGGGATACCGGGCACCGTTAAGGACATCAGTGCCGGTAAACCCTTTGCACCCTACTACGAGGTCCCTTTGAGGCCCCGTCCTTAACGCCTGCTTTTACCAGGAGTTATGGACTGGATCTGCAAAGGGACTTCAGAGCTAATAACGGTCCCGTAATTTACGGTTCTGGTATTAGCACCCTCCCCATTCCCATTGAGCCCTATCGGGGCTCAATGGGAATGGGGATTGACATTTTCAATGGGGAGTTACCGGTCCAGCAAAGGTCGGACTAGACTGGTTGGTGCTAGTAATGGTGCTATTAGCGCCATGACTAGCACCAACCTCGGGATGAGGCCCAATGTATTTATTTTCAACCTGATCTTTATTGACAAAGAATAAAGCAGTTGTCCATCAACGTTAGACTATATAACTCTCACTCCTGATAATTATCTCAGTTGTGCAGTTGTAACAATTTGCATATCAACCAGATGCTAATAGCAAACATCTACATCTTATTGTTTTCAAATTCCTGATTATCTATAATTCCCCCCTCCACCCATCAGGTCTTCACCAACTATGTTAGCCTTCATTGTTCATCCATATTCTGTCCATTGTTCACTCTTCTTCTTCTGGTAAAATGTCCAGTATACGTTAATCTTGGGGGGATGTACAGTCGATTGGCTTCCTTAAGGACACAGGCAATAAAGGGAGAGCAAACCTACCCGAACCATGTTAAATCATCATGGATGACTGCTGGCAATGTTTCCATACTAAAGATTTCCCATACTACATAGTACCATTGTACTATCGCAGGGGCTTCTCTCTTCCGCCACTACCTCGCAATATATCACTTCGCGCTTAGTATCAGGTTTGCACACAACACTCCCTTCCACCCCCTGATCATGGTGTCTCCCGACCCAAGGATATTAAGCAGTACCAAGGCCAAGTCGAAGGTGAGACTAACGCCTAGAATCTCGCAACCTCTTGATTTCAGTTCCTGCCAGAAGTGTTTCAATTGCGGGCACCTCCAGAAGACGTGCCCCACCGTCCCCTCCTGCCTGCATTCTCGCAAGCACAGGGGAGAGTTGGATTCTTCCACTTCTTTGGTGTGTAGTGCCTCCTGTGCAGGATTTTGGATTGAAACTCCTGGCTTTGTGCAGATGTGTACAACCCCAAAGCCGCTGCTGTTGCCTGCTCCTACTCCTTATTTGTGAACTGACTTCCTGCATCTGACTCTCACTTGCCCCCTTATCTTCAGTGGACCTTGCTCTGCCTCTCCTAACAGAACTTTGTAAATCTCAGAAACAAGACTACACTGTCTGAAATTGTCCTTTCCCACGGTGTTTGCATTCTAGTCGCCCCCTCTTTCACTGTCGGAGTGCCTGCCCAGTGTTTAAGCTACTGCTATGTAAAGATATCCCTATTCCAGAGAACATTTACCTAATGCCTTCAAGTCCGTCCCCTCGTACAAATGCCCAAGCACCCTCCTCCCGCCCTACTAACCACCGCGCAAATCTATTATGTTCCATCCCTGACGGAAAATCTGGGTTTCGATAAATCTGTGTATCTGGTGATGGCGATGATGTCAACCTATTCTTCCGATTTACATAATCCCAAATCTGTAAAGTAGATCTCATTATGGGGTTTTCCGAGTCCCAGGGCCTGTGCCGTCCTCTCAGCCATGGTATTTTCCACATGTATTCTCCCACGACCCCCTGCTCCATCTACACCCAGTGTTTCACATTGCCCTCCCTTTCCCACGCTGTAAGCACTCGCAATGGCGCTGCCTGGAAGCATTTCATCACGTTGGGGCATCCCACTCCTACTTGCCTTTTGTGCTTGTACACAACATTCTTCCCAATACGTGGCTTCTTGCCGTTCCAGACAAAGTGCATGAGCTCTTCTCGCTCCCCCTTCATCACTACGCTCGAGATCGGGAGCGCCTGGAAGAGGTACAAAAGCTTAGGAAGGACGTTCATTTTGACAATGGCTTTCCTCCCTAGCCACGAGACATATACGCTCTTCCATTTCTTCAGATCCTTACTAATTTGACCAAGTAAGGGGGGAGGAGGGGTAATTTGCCTTAAAGAGTGTGTCCATTTTTGGGGTTAGGTTCACTCTGAGGTATCACACTGACCCCTTTGCCCAGTGAAAGGTGTTTTGGGGTTTAAAGTGCTCCACCTCCCCCGGCCCCACCAATAGGTTCAGAATTACAGATTTAGCAAAGTTTACCTTGAACCCTAATACGCTTGAGAACCTGTGAATGTCTCCCATAATCTAGTGCAGCGACTGTCTCGGATTTGTTACCATTAGTATGACGTCGTCCGCGAAGGGGTCTATTTCATGATGTGTCTTGGCCCACCTCACTCCCTCTGTTGCAGGGATCTCCAATTTTGTTGCGTGAATGGCTCCATCGCTATGGCAAATAGAAGGGGGCACAGGGGGCAAACCTGCTTGGTCCCCCAAGTTATAGGGAAGGGCCTAGTGAAGTGAGCCTGCTGTTTACCTTCACCCTGGCTAACGGAGTCCAATAGTTAGCGTTAATCATCCTCAGTAAGTGGGGTCCCACCCCCATCATTCCAGAGCTTTAAACATGTAGCCCCACTTTACTCGATCCATGCATTCTCGGCATTGAGTGCCAAGAGAAGCGCGGGGACCTTAGTTCCTACCCTGGACGCTTTGTCTACGATATGAAGTATTCTCTGTATATTGTCGAATGTGTTCCTCCCCTGCATGAACCCTGACTGGTCTTGCGCTATTAGGGTTGGCAGGACTCCCTCCAGTCTTTGAGCTAGGGCTCAAGTGTATAGGTTGGCATCTATAGGAATAAGCGCTATTCTCCTATAGAGGGAACATAGCTGCAGATCTTTGCCTGGCTTAGGAATCTAGATGATATGGGCCATTTCCATAGAGTGCAGGATTTTACCATTATCACACAACTCATAAAAACAAGTCCACCAGAGCAGCCCCCAACTGTTTGCTAAATGTTTAATAGAAGGTCGCTGTGATGCCATCAGCCTCCAGGCTCTTGTGTAATTTAAGTCTGCCTATGGCTCGCCAGACCTCCTCTCTTGACTGTCAAGGAAGCCTCCCTTCCTCCCTTGACAGTCTTGGACCAGTCCATTCCCCTGAATAGGTATCCTCCTCCCACGTATCACATGGTTCTGCGCTGTACAACTTCGCAAATAGGTCCTCCATTAACTTCTTTTTTGCCCCCTCCGCTGCTACCACCCTCTCTCTCTGGTCCCTAGGACCGACATGAAATACCTGTGTTCCCTTCCTTGCTCGTAATTTATTAAGTGCAGTGTCAGACATACAACCTCGAACCACATGCAGTGCAGGATTATTAGAGTCTGGTTTGAGCACAATAATACACAATCAAATAAACTGTACAGAGTCGAAATGAAGGTTAGACATCACATCACTGAATGCAGTCACTGATTGGACCTCTCCCTCTGTAGACATTCCCGGAATGGTCCTCATATGTCTTTGGGTCTGCAGCTGGGTGTCACCAATGAAACATATCCCTCCTCCCTTTCGTTAGCATAAGTCAGTTATTTGAGCCATACAGTTATATCGGGAGCTTCTTTCGATTTCAACTGGTACAATATACATTTTTTGGCAATAAGACAACCCAAATTAAAGAGGCAACGTATCTTAATGGGTACCTTTCCAATGTCCCCAAACAAGTATTTGGGGGGCGAGAGTGTAGGGGGATGTCAGTGATCTCATACAAAGTGTCCGCACATTTTAATATGGTGCCCTTCACCGACCGATTGATGAGTTGCCTTAGCTGCCCCCTCACATGTGCCAGTTGTCTAGTGGATTTAGCCATCTCTGTTTCCTTGTGTACAGTCTCCAGTCTGGATATTTCTTACTCCAACAGTTTTTTATAATTTCTAGTTTGAACCTTGAATCTAACCCACCGCTACCGATCCGTATCCCCTGGTTCCTTACCCGCTGCCATGTACTTCTCCAGTTCTCTCTCTATCATATTCCTAGTTCCCTTATCCCTCAGTAAATAGTCCTCCAATCTTCAAGCTCTATTCCCGCTTCTGGAGGCCAGTGACACCATCACTGTCAGTATACCATGTGTTGTTAAAATATAATCAATTCTTGAGTATGTTTTATGCATTGAGGAGTAACATGTGTAGTCCCTCCCCTGTGGATGGCCTATCCTCTAAGTGTCCAACAAGCCTACCCCAACAAACCTTTCCTGCAGCTGCTTTGACAGCGCTCCTGTAGCATGGCCCCTTACCCCTCCTGACTGACCTGTCCCACTGCTAATCGAATGCCAAACTGAAATCTCCCACGACCCCCCATTCCCCTTCTCCAAATGCCTCCAACTCGTCCACCCATGCCTCCAAGAACTGGTCCTTCCCCTGGTTAGGTGCATACACTGATGCTCGTGTGTATGTCTGCCCATTTATTTTCCGCTTCACCATTACATACCTCCTGAGTGGGTCCTTCTTAACTTTTGCTTCCTCCAAGTTGAGGTCTCTATGCAAAAGAAATCGCTACCCCTGCCTGCTTGTTTTGAGCATTTGCCTGGAAGTTAGTGGGGTATTCCTTACTGTACAATCTCCTTGCATCTTCCCTTTTTAAGTGTGTTTCCTATAGGCAAATGATGTGTGTCCCCTTTTGGCAATAGCCCTCAGCACAGTCAGCCTCTTGTTTGGGCTGTTTATCTCCCTCACATTCCATGATGCTAACTTAACCATCATTATGGTGGCATCCTAAACCCATGCTCCCCAGCTGTTCACCCTTTCCACCCTTCTGTGTGGGAGCGAGGGGCCAATGGGCCCCTCTCTACCATCACTTCTCAGTACAAAACTTAGACCAAGTGCCTCTAGTGGTGGGTACGCCCCTCGCCCTTATGCGATACTAACTTTTGGTTATATTCGCGTAGATGGGACCACTGAGCAGGACAAAGGGCATCCATTTTCTGTACACCTTTTCGACTCCATCTTGGTAACTAGGCCTCGCTGCGATAGTACAAAATGCATCTCTCCCTTTTGCTACCGCAGTAGCCCGGAGCACATGGCCCCCACCCTCGTCCCCACTCCAACTGGAAAACTCTGCAGCTTCATTCTCACGCTGAGGCCGGAGCTGCTTGCAACAAATAATAAATGTAACACATCCCTTTTCCTCTGAGATCACTGTTCTGCATGTGAACTGACATGAGCCAAGCACATAGCTCGTCCATCTCCACAAAAGTGTCCTTGCCCTCTTACCCTCGCCAGTTGAAACTCATTACCATTTTAACCCTGTGTCCTTGCAAGGCATCCCTTTCATGTGCCAGACTGCCAACCTCGCTATGGAGACCACCCCACAGACCCCCCAGCTAACATTAGACCCCTGTGCAGTATATCGTGCCTAATACTAACAAGTGCCACATACCTGAGATTCTTGTGAGACTAAGCCTATAGTTCAATGACAGTATTATAGTGGTCAAGGCCCTTAAACCCGTGACCTGTGTAACCCAAATGTGTAGATGGTGTAAACCCTTGAGTGATTTGTATAACAACATGATACACTACTGAGAGTCTTTTTGATCAACTGTTATTTAGTGCATGCATTATTCAGAATATATTTTCTTAGCTTAGATAGTGACCACCGTGTTTCACAGCAACCTGACCTTCACCCATCCAGAGCACAAATGTCTGACATCAATCCTCCCGCCAGCCAAGCAACCAACCCAGAGGAAGAGATGATGCCCACACCTAAGTCACCACCACGGCTGACCAATCCTGGTCCAACGGAGCATCATATGTTGAAAATGTAGATGTATTATATAAATGTGTTGTAACCTTGATGTAGACAGAGCGCTCTCAGAGACCTAGATAAACTTTCCTTAAAACTCTCGCAGCCTGTGCCTTTGTGCCTTATTTCCTACCCAGGGAGTGTTTGTTTTATTCATTTTTTACACGTGTGAGTCAGGGGGGGCACAAACATTTGGTGACCCCCTGCGACGTGATCGGAGAGGTGCCTCGAGGCCGGCACTGAGCGGCGAGATCCAGGACGCCCCCAGCAAAACCATCACCTCCGCGGCCGACCAGCCTGTGCGCACTACGAAGAAGGGTCAAGGGTTCCCAGTTGACGAATACCCGACTGAAAAGCTGCTCGCCGAGGAGGGCCACGGCTTGGTTGGGGTGCAAGCCTGACTGGGGTCGGACTGCGAGCGGCGACCCTCGGGTCACCTGACTAAACACGTGAGTGCCGGTTGCGAAGGATACGAAGGAAAGGTAAGGGGGAAATAGGGGAAAACGGGTAGTAGGGAAGAATAGGGCCTGTGTGAGTGATCATGAGGCTTTTCTGATCTATCCTTTATATGGCCATTAGGTTTTTGTAAGAGGTGACGAGAAAAAGAGAAGTGGTATCCTAGCCCGAACGGGGTAGAAGGCGGCGCCGCGTAGCATTGTCTCATCCAGTGCAGAATAAATAAGTGAAGTTACAGAGAAAATAGTAGGAGTCTCGTATATTGAGTAGACTCGGAGTAGTTATTTAGAACATTCTTTTTCTGGGTACGAAAAGATTCTTGGGAAAGAGTAAGAGGATGTAAGAGGTGGGGAGTGAATGAGAAGAGCAGGTGAAACGGGAAAGGGGTGGTAAAAAGAACAAAGCAGGGAGAAAACGCGCGCTGTTAGTGCATGTGCATGATAAGTGTTATATGTGCTTTTGTGTTCTGTCTAATTTTCATTAAGGATATCCAAGTAATGTGATTAATTGTGTTAAAGTGGCAAAATATGCAAAAATGAACTGTTGAATTTGAACATGCAAAAATTATAAAGTTAACGTTGAAAAGTGATTGATATATTCACCTCGAAACATACATGTGCATGCCAAATTACAAGTAACTGGGAAGACTCGTGGTATATTATCCACTAGAAAGAGAAAAAGACTAGAAGAAAGCGATTAAGGGGAAAGGGAGGTTGGAAGGTAAGTAGAGACAAAGGGAGGAAAGGAAAGGATACCGTCATGGGGGGAATAACACCACTAGCCCATATTTGCCAGCATCTTCCGTTATACAGTGAGAAGATACAAAAATACCACGATCAGTGGTTGACGGAGATAAAAGGAGACAGTGTAACGCCAATCTGGCCAGAAGGTGGGTCGTTCGACAAAAAAGTATTAGATTTGGTATCCACCGACTTGTTAGCAAGGTATAAGGGGAAACAACTACAAAATAGAAGGGAAATACTAGACTTGTGCCAAATGTTTGAAGAAGTTACGCCTACAGCAGAGGTAAATAAAGAGCAAACGAAACACAGAAAACGCAAGAGGAGGTAAGCAAAACTCCAAAGGGCGAGTGCACAACCACTACAGCAGAAGGTGATACAACTAAAATATATCCTCTAATGTCCAGACCAGCAGTAGGATATAGTGAGCCCCTGTACGTACCAGAATGTCCCACTCCCACACCCACAACCGGAGCAGTTGCCACAACACCACCCTCCTATGATAAGGAACGGTTGTAAACGAGCGCACCCCCCGTGAATTTGGCACATATCACTGGAGAGTTAGACCGCCAGCTAGCGCATGCACAGATGGAGATACCGCGGCTACGAGCATTGTGCGATAGGAGCCAGATTCTACCAGGGGGAGGAGATATGCCACCATTATCCATAGCAGATCTAACACCAACACTGAGCACAGCAGGGGAAGTGACGCAAGCAATCTCAGAGCCAGCACGGTCAGTATCATCACAAGGAACACGCATACCACAAGGACAAGAGAAAGAGTGGCGGTCAGGGGAAATCCTTTTCCATCTAAATGACAAACCCGTGAGGATTATACACCCACCCACCCCAGACAGTGAGAAAGGAGAAGGATGTGAAGGGAACAATGAGCAAGAATCAGAAATAGAAGAAGTGTGGAGTGACTTAGACGAATACGAAGAGGCAGCTGCCGAGACCGGGTCCCCACTGCCGAACCGCCAGTACCCAGATACACCATCGCCACCACTATGGCAGGGTAGGCTAAAACAGCGAGGGGGAAATATGATGGTAAGTAAGATAAAGAAAGGTGCGGTAAGTAAGGTAGGAAAGAAACACAAGTTACAAATGCCGGTGATACATAAAGGAGCAGGTAGACCACACTACATCCCATGGGCTCAAATGGATAAAAACAACTTGCTAAAGGTCCTCCCCCCACTGTCGGGAGGGGCCGGAAAATGGATACACGCTTTTGAGAAAAACACAGCAAGAGTGCAGCTAGCGATAGGGGACGTGAAGAGCTTATTAGTGTCAGCAATTGGTGACCAAGCAGACGCAGTGTGGGAGAAGGCTGGATTCCCCGGAGTGACGATGAGTTGTGACCGCCACGATGGGTCAGCGTTCAATAACGTTCGAGCACAAGTATGGGATGCATTGTGGCGCACGTTTCCAGATATTCCAGATTTACAATTAGTGATGCAGTGCACAATGGAGGAGAACGAGGATCCTACGCAATTCATACTACGGGTGCAGGATTTATGGAGAAGCGAAACTGGCACGGCGTGGAACCAGTCCACTGCCTTGTTTTATTTTATCATCAAAAAGGGGCTCCTGAAGGAGGTGCAGAAGGCCTTGGACAAAATAGCTGGGATAGAAGCCAAGGGCTGGCCTGAAAAACAGAGTATAATTGTGCACCACTGTAAGAGGATCAAAGAGATAGAAAAGGATATAGCACAAAAAAGGTTGGCAGAGGAGGTGAAGCTGGTACAGAACAAATCAGTGAAGGTCGCCGCCATCAACGCCAGCGTAGCCATGGACAGAGAAAACGAGGGAGACGAAGGAGAAGGAAACAGACCAGCAACAATAGCGGCATTGCGGGCCGCAGGAGGACAAGAGCAGTGGAACGGAGAAGAGCAGTACGGTGGACAGCAGTGGCAAGAAAGACCAGCAAGAGGAAGAGGTGGGTACTGTGGCCAGAGAGGGGGGTTTGGAGGTATGGGAAGTAGGGGATTTGGTGGCCAAGGAATGAGAGGCAGACCACAAGGGTCATGTTGTAACTGTGGAATATGGGGACACTACTCTAGAGATTGTAGAATGCGGCCATCAGGATATTTCCAGGGGCAACAGCCCACAGAGAACGAACAAGGTTGGGGGTGCCCACACCCAGGTAGCCCCTACGGACTACCGATGGGATATGGGAGACAGCAAGACCAATGCTACAACGTACCTCAGGTGCAGCAAGGACAGCAACAACCACCACAGCCTTTTGGCAAGACAAAATGCAATAGGAAGCGCAACCAATAATTGCTATGCGACTTCTGCGAACGGTGCGCCTGCACCGTACCGTGGCGTGACCGTGGTCAGAGATAATATCTTCTCAGTGCCAGGGCAAGAAAGACATTCAGATTAGGACAGCCCACAGGGAACACTTGCGTGTCCAGTCCTATCTACTGCCCTATGTGCAGAAGAGGAACCACTAGTGGGGGCAGAGATAGGAAATAAGCAGTTTATCTATATGGTAGACTCTGGAGCGGAAAAATCATGTCTTATGGAAGGGTGGTTTCCGCTCGCAGGCATGAATCTAGAGACGCAGGGGTTCTCTGGGCTATTTTAAATGTTCCTTACACTAAAGATCTTGATATAACGGTGGGGGGAAAAACCGTTCGCACACTCTTACAGTACCACGAAGACCCACCAATAAACCTGCTGGGTAGAGTTTTGTTGAGCAAATTGAATATGACGATCTCCTTTACAGAACGGGGAATAGTGTGCTCAACACCAGGAGTATGCCTGGTACGAGCAATGTTGATGATCAGCACAGTGATGAATGAAGTTGTGGTGCGAGGGGTACCCATTGATATAAGCATGTTCATATAGGGTATAAAGGTATTAGCACGAGTGGTGCCAGAGATAACGAGAAAAGAATGGAGAACACCATCACATTTCATATTCCGCCGAATTGCACACACAGACATTGTACCAGGCACGACAATGTCCACAGACATTGAGGCAGTTCAAGTATCCAGCAAACGTATTGTGGTCATAGGACTGGACGCGCAGGGGTGCGAGTGGAGGACTGTGTTATGCATAGACCCAAACATAAAGCTATGAGATATAACAGATGAGGAATTGTTCACTGATGGTGAGGATGATGGAGAAATAATAATGGAAATAAGCATACCATGTGGTATTATGGTCCAATACAGAGAGGTACATAGCCCATTGATGGCTAGCGTTAAAGCCCCACTGACTATATTTGAGGAAGACATGACAAAAGTAGCACCTGAAATTTGGACCACCGGGCCCCACGATGTAGGGCTGCTGCATGAGGTAACACCAATAAAAATAAAACTCAAACCAGGTGCAATGCTGCCGAGAGTAAAACAATATCTCATATCAAATGAAGCGGAGGAGGGAATTAGAGAGACCATAAATGCACTCCTGAAACAAGGCATCATAGTGCCATCAACCTCTCCATGTAATACAGCGATTTTCCCGATCAAGAAAGCAAAGGGAGGGGCGTGGAGGATGATCCAGGATCTCTGCGCACTCAATGACGTAATTCAAAAAGAGTTCCCGTTAGTGCCTAACCCGGCATCAATACTGTGTAGTGTGCCAAAAGAATCAACATGTTTCACTGTAATTGATTTGAAAAACGCTTTCTTCTCCATACCACTTGACCCAGGATCCCAATACCTGACAGCATTCACATTAGGGAACACAGTTATGAACATTGCAGACTCCCACAGGGATATTGCTAAAGCCCCAGCATTTTTAACCGAGTGCTACGTGAAGACATTGGAAATATAGACGTAGAGAGTACTATCATCCAATGCGTAGACGATTTACTCGTCTGCAGCCCTACGGAAGAAAAATGCAGAGAAGACTCGGTGGCACTAGTGAATGTGCTCGCTACCAAGGGGTACAAGGTGGACAAAGGAAAATTGCAATACTGCCTCGCCGAGGTTGTATATCTTGGGCAGCTAATATCAAAAGATGGGAAGCGAATACTCCCCGACAGAGCAGCTGCTATACGCAACATAATAATACCAAAAACTGTGAAAGATATGCAAAAGTTTCTTGGCATTTGCAACTATTGCCGAGCATGGATCCTTGATTACGCGACATACACACGCCCCTTACTACAAGCATTAAAAGAGGCACAGAAAAATAGAGCCGCAATAAAATAGACGCAGGAAATGATAACACAGTATTTTAAATTAAAATACTTGATTGCTGACGCCCCAGTCCTCGCGAACCCAGATTGTGAGAGGGAATTTTTCTTGTTTTCACACTGCAATGGGACACTGATGACAGCAGTGCTGACACAGAAAACATCACTAGGTCACAAACCATTGGTTTACTACAGTGGGACATTAGATCCAGTAATGCAAGGTGATTTCGCGTGCGAACAGGCCCTTGCAGCTGCGGCCTTCGCAATTGAGAAAAGCGCCACCATTGTCATGGGATGTGCGGTAACGCTATATGAGGAGCATTCCCTGTTCGCCATCCTCGAGCGATCAAAATCGACACTAACAACACAGAGAGCCACAGCATATAAAAAACGTTGTGAGGTGCAAGACAGTGAACCCAGCAACATTTATTACAGAGCCATGCACAACAGAGGACATACAGGAACATGATAGTGCCACATATGAGGGGGAAGGTGACGACATCCCGAAAGCAAGTGAAAATGCCCTACAGGAGGGAGAAATATACTTCATAGATGGGTCAGCATCAATACACCCAGAGACAGGGGAAAACACATTGGAATGGCGTTAGTGCGCATGGAAGAAGATGAATTGTGCAAAAGCACCTCCCATCCCATTACTCAGCACAGGCAGCAGAATTAACCGCCTTGATTGAAGCCCTGCGCACAGCCGAAGGCTGTGCGGTGACAATATACTCCGACTCAGCCTATGCAACTACCACAGTGCACTCAGGGCTGTCACTGTGGCGTAGAAGAGGATTCAGGAGGGCAGACAGCTCTCCAGTACAGCGTGCAAAATTGTTGAATGAACTGATAGATGCATTAGCAGTACCATCGGTAGTGGCAGTGGTGAAATGCCAAGCTCATACCAACCACACAGATGCAATCTCATTGGGAAATGTGGCAGCCGACGCAGCCGCGAAGAAGGCCTCGTATTTCAATGTGACACCAACACTTGAATGCATCACAAAAGCAACCACCACAGACCCACGAGAGGAAGCATACAATAATACCCCAATAGCACAGATAATAGAGTTACAAAAAAAACTAGCGTCCTAAGAGGAGCAATAACTGTGGAGCAAACAGGGAGGTAAACAATCAGCCACAGATCTCATTTGGAGACAAGAGACAACAGGAAAGGTTGTAATGCCCATAGAGTTACTAGAAATAGCATTCAAACAGCTGCATTTTCCCGGCCATGTAGCAAAACAACACATCACCGCAGACATCCAGGAACACTGGTTCATCCCCAATTTGCAAGAGCACCTGTCAAAATTCATTGTAGAATGTATAACATGCCAAACATATAATTCAGGGACGACACTAAGAATGCTGCGTGGTACTCTGCCCAGACCAACAGGACCATTTAGAGAGCTTCACATAGACTACGCTGATATGGCAGAGCGATGTAACGGAGGAAGATATTTGATTGTGCTGGTGTGCCCCTTCTCAAGGTGGGTGGAAGCAGGCCCATGTCCCCACCCAGAAACGAAATGTGCAGCCAAATTCCTTGTGCTGGAGGTGTTTTCGCGATGGGGGATATGCGATGTGGTGAGATCAGACAATGGCAAGCACTTTGTGAATGACCTCTTTAAGGAAGTGACATCACTTTTCGGGGTGAAGCACAAATTTTGCTCAATTTATCACCCAATGGCGAATAGGATGGTAGAAAATATCAACGGATTATTGAAGAGTAAGTTGTCTGAGTTGTGTAACACATTGAAAAAGAACTGGGTTTATTGCTTGCCCCTAGCAATGTTCCAACTCAGGACGCAACCATGTAAAGACCACCATCTAAGCCCCACGAAATTGTGACTGGGAGGCGAATACACACACCAGTATCTCCAATTAGAAGAGCCTCGGACGCGCACAGAGCTGCCACAGTGCTGGGGGAAGAGTTCAAGGAATACCTAACCCAGTTAACACGCGCAGTACGCAGCATAGTGCAACAAATTGCACCGCCTTTTACTGAAAATGTGATGACTGATACTACCACGCCGGCCACAGACAGTTCAAGCGGGCCACTGATGCCAGGTGCGCATGTGTACGTGCGCAGCTTTGTGAGAAGGTGGAATTCACCAAGGTTTCATGGCCCTTATGAAGTCATTTATAGTACACCCACCACGGTGAAGGTGAAGGGATTGAAGTATTGGGTGCACTTATCCGATGTGAGGAGGGCACACAGTAGTACAATCCCCCAGGAGGAGCAAGACAGTGCTACTGGGATGACAGATGAGGTTGAAGGAAAATAACAAAAGAGTCAGTAAAAAAAAAATAATGCAGAGATACAAATGATGATAGGTGTTTTGTTCGGCACAGCTTGCTTCCTCCTTCTTTCTTTCCTGTCTCTTCCCCCCTCTCCTCTTCAATTGGCCAAGCATATTGTCTATATACCTCACCTATCTCTCCCCCTCTATCTCCTATCTTCGTTTTTTGATGGTTGTCTCTACAGCAAAAGTACATGAGCAATAGAGTAACAGAACAAGCACGGCTGAAAATAATGATTACATGTGAAATTGAACAAGAATGTAAATATATGTATATATTGTGATGACTTAACGGATTTATATCGCCCCTTCAGGTGTACAATGGCCCAACGTCCCACGATCGGAGAGAGCGAATTAATGTTAAATAGCGATAGGGTCGCAATTAGGGCTAAAAGGTTCAGTGACGTTGACTGCGTTTTGAAATGTGCTGCAATTTTTATGTCAGTAATGTTGTTTTTTGCAGCTTGGTACTATGCCCTTTTATCTCTTGTTAATGACATGCAAAGGGGGGGGCGGGGCTAACATTATAAGGGAAGGATCGCAAATGATATGGACTGGGGTGAAGACTATATGGCAGTAGTTACATGAAATGAATGTTAACAAAACAGATGGAATGCACCCTCGGAATACATCACTGTGGGATCAATACATGTGTCAGTGTCACATTTCGATGTAAATATGAGTAATGCTTATGGATATAACGAATATGATGGAGATTATTATTGGACAAATGATTTAATTAACACTAGTATTAACGCACAGACAACCATACATCATACCTCACACAATATTGCTGCTACTGATGACGATACATATGCCATATTGAATAGTAATGATACAACATGGGCTGGGATGTTTCCAATACATTACAAAAGGGTGAAAAACAATGATCGGGAAGGGAGGAGGAGGAGAAAAAGGGGGGCGGGAGGGAAAAGATACAACATCTATCACGACCTGCGGTTAGATGAAATAGAAGATCCCTGCCACCCTGATCAATCAAATAAATGGTATTCTGACATGAGTGCCATGGCGAAGCAAGCAAGCAACAAATGAGAGCTGCTATGTCTGTTCACTCATCACGCATGCATCAGGAACACCGAAAATGTTAGTACCGCAGGAAGCGCCCTTGTCGGAGGCCCAATGCTTGATTCATCTGGTTTTATGCAGAATAAAGAGCACATTCCAGGCGCACACTGTCACATTGGAAAAGCTGGAGAATGAGAAAACATGCACAGGCCGTCACCAAGGAGTAATTTGCCTCGAGGAACCATTTCTCGTCATCAAGGGGACACGATTTGCAGAAAATAAATGGCACGAAGAAACAATACAATGCAAAGCCGAAGCGCTTCGAGGCCTACCAAATGACACTTTCCAATGGATAAAAGGGGCATGTGACCCCATCTGGTCGCAACATGTCACAAAACTAACATGGGTCACAGCATTAGAAAAACCTATCAAAATACAAAAAGAGGTGCCACATGAACTGTGTTTCCGTGGGGAAGGGAAGGTGAGCATGGGGGAAGTGAGAAGATGTAACAAAACACACCCGACATGAAGAAAGGCACAGCTGCACTAATGGCCATGTATTGGGTTTGCGGCAAGCAATCTTACCTGCACCTCCCCGCATCGTGGAAAGGAACTTGTGCTTTAGCCACCCTCCACACAGCCCTGATGGTAATACCAGAGAGCCACATCCAAGGGTCGGCAGCAGAGCAATCGGCTGGCATATCGGCAGCAGGGCAATCGGCTGAATCATCGCCAGCGCCCCAACCAATAAGAACAGAAGCTCCAGTATATGAACTATTGTCAGAATATGAACTAAAGAAAACATTGACACGAAGTAAAAGATCCTCCAATTACATCTCATCCGAATCATCAAAACTCCTTGCTGAAATCCCACAGAAATACAAGCTCTTTTCATCATCAGAAACATTCTTTGCCTCACTTCTTGCCCCGGGACTGCAAGCACGAGCAAACGCCAAATGGTTGCAGATCGTGCGCTGGGAGCTCATCCAATTGGCCAACGACACTGAAGAGGGGTTCAACGTGATAAAAATAGAGCTCCGCGCATTGTGCTTAATGACAATGCAAAACAGATATGTCCTAGATCTCCTCACGTCGATGGACAGTGGTGTTTGCCGAAAAATTGGGGGGGCGTGTTGCACATTCGTGCCAACTGAAGACGCTGATAACGGGACACTCTCCCATGTGATAAACGCGGTGCACAACTTAGGGGAGAGAATGAGAGCGGAAGGAGGAGCAGAAGAAAGCACATGGTTCGACAATTTGTTCAGCTGGATACCATCATGGGTAAATATGGCAATGAAAATACTGATCCCCATTATGGTTTGTGTGCTCCTGTTCTTTTGTGTGTGCCAACTGGGACTACGGTGTTGTGAGAAAAGCATGCCAACCTCGGCTATGATGATGGTGACAATGGGCCGACCAACAACGGTAGCTACCATGATAGATGCACAAATGCAAACAGGAGAGTCCACCACACCACAGTACAGAATGACAGCAATTTACAGGCAATATGGGGACATAGTGGATAATTTACATTACACAACGATAAAGGAACCAAGAGAGTTGCAATGGTACCAAGAAGTATGGGTAGATCTAGATGGGGATGGAGGTATTTACTTAATGTGTACCCCAGATGAATATGCCAGAAGAGGAAACAGCTTTAGAAGCGTTTGCAGAGCTTGGATGCCCATAAAAGGTACCCCCGTGTGGGATGAGGCGGTGGCAGAGGTTGAGTACTACCCAAGGGGGAATGAAAAGAATAGAAAGTAGAAGTATTTGTTACTTTAGATGTAACGAAAGGGGGGAATGTGTGGGAGCAAGGGGTCAATGGGCCCCTCTCTACCATCACTTCTCAGTACTAAACTTGGACCAAGTGCCTCTAGTGGTGGGTACGCCCCTCGCCCTTATGCGATACTAACTTTTGTTTATATTCGCGTAGATGGGACCACCGAGCAGGACACAGGGAATCCATTTTCTGTACCCATTTTCGACTCCATCTTGGTAACTAGGCCTCGCTGCGATAGTACAAAATGCATCTCTCCCTTTTGCCACCGCAGTAGCCCGGAGCACATGGCCCTCACCCTCGTCCCCACTCAAACTGGAAAACTCTGCAGCTCCATTCTCACGCTGAGGCCGGAGCTGCTTGCAACAAATAATAAATGTAACACATCCCTTTTCCTCTGAGATCACTGTTCTGCATGTGAACTGACATGAGCCAAGCACATAGCTCATCCATCTCCTCAAAAGTTTCCTTGCCCTCTTACCCTCGCCAGTTGAAACGTATTGCCATTTTAACCCTGTGTCCTTGCAAGGCATCCCTTTCATGTGCCAGACTGCCAACATCGCTATGGAGCCCACCCAACAGACCCCCCAGCTAACATTAGACCCCTGTGCAGTATATCGTGTCTAATACTAACAAGTGCCACATACCTGAGATTCTTGTGAGACTAACCCTATAGTTCAATGACAGTATTATAGTGGTCAAGGCCCTTAAACCCGTGACCTGTGTAACCCAAATGTGTAGATGGTATAAACCCTTGAGTGATTTGTATAACGACATGATACACTACTGAGAGTCTTTTTGATCAACTGTTATTTAGTGCATGCATTATTCAGAATGTATTTTCTTAGCTTAGATAGTGACCACCGTGTTTCACAGCGACCTGACCATCACCCATCCCGAGCACAAATGTCTGACGTCAATCCTCCCGCCAGCCAAGCAACCAACCCAGAGGGAGAGATGATGCCCACACCTAAGTCACCACCACGGCTGACCAATCCTGGTCCAACGGAGCATCATATGTTAAAAATGAAGATGTACTATATAAATGTGTTGTAACCTTGATGTAGACAGAGCGCTCTCAGAGACCTAGATACACTTTCCTTAAAACTCTCACAGCCTGCGCTTTTGTGCCTTATTCCCTACCCAGGGAGTATTTGTTGTATTCATTTTTTACACGTGTGAGTCAGGGTAGGCACAAACACTTCGTACCCCCTAGTGATAACAGAACACAGAGTATTGTTACCCTAGCTTTACCTTCTCAGAGTGGTTTGCAGTACATGTATTTTTCTTGGTCTTCATGGCCCACCAGTCTTGGCTCATTGTGGATTGCTTCTGTTCCCCGGCCTTCGGATCCACTTCTGCCTGACGTCACATCCCCAAGATCCTCAGATCTTCCTCCATGGTGTCAATGATCTTTTCTTCATTCCCTAGCCTTGTTGGGAAAAACGAGCAGGTTCTTCCTCGTGAGTTCATCCATCACGATTTTAAATGCTGTCCGTTTGACAAGGGTCACTTGCACTAAATCATCAAACAGCTGCACTTCACTCTTTCTGATGTGCACTTTGCCATGTCCCCCAGTGGCATTCATTACCCTCTGTTTATCTTTAAAACTCTGCAGCTTCATCAATATATGCCATGGTCGTGCCCCCGGATCGTTCCTCCTTTTGCCCATATGGTGCATCCTTTCTATTTCCATATTCAGAGTCTGTCCAGTGTTAACAAGTCCCACAAACAGCTACAGAACACATTCCTCCAGATCTGTTTCTTCTGCTCCTTCTTTCAAATCCTTGATCCTGACATTCTCCCTCCTCTACCTATGTTCCAAGTCTTCACATTTCTCCTCCAGCATTCTCATTCTCTCCTCCGCTGTTTGTGTTTGCTGTGTTAGGTCTGGAACCTTGTCTGCCATTTCCATCAGCTGCCGTTCCATCTCCATTATCCTCTCTGCTAGAACCTCAATGTCCTTCCGGTTCGTCGCTATTGCCTGTGACAGGTCTTCTTTCACATGCGCAGCCTCCGCCTTGACTGTTTCTGTATTGTCACTTTTAAATCTAGCCAGAGCAAAGTCCAAGTCTTCCTTTCTGAGCGCTGTTGCCTCAGCTCCTCTCCCCTCCTAGGGTGTGAATCGCAGTATGGATTGCTTGGCGGCATTCCCCTGGTTCTTCACTTCACGCTCCTTAATCTCCTCTGACTGCCCCTCCTCTTTGGTCCCATTTACATGCTGCTTGCTTAACTGGCACTTCCGTGGCCTCAGGTATGCAGTGTTACTGCTCTGACTGATGCTATTAGGCTTCACCTCTTGCTGCCTCTGACTCCATCTCCATCACCTCCCTCTTATCCTACAGGGGTGCCCTCCGCCCCAAGGGTTCTTGCGTCGCACTCTTTTCTGCCCCTTCAGAACATGGTTAGCGTTCCTACCCCTGCAATCCAGCCACCTAGTTCCAACCCCTGGCTCTGCTTGACTCTCCCCTTCAGCCTCCGGATCCTAGATGGTCTCATGCGTTCCTCCTCTCCAGACTTCCTCAGGATACCATTTTATTGGGAGCCAGGCGGTCCCGACTCACCTCTCTCCTGCTCTGCACATCTGCGGCTACTCCATGGTGAGGCCACGAGCCGCTTGTTTACTACTTGCACTGTCTTTCAACGTACTCAGCTCTAATCTGGGGGTTATAGCACTGCCTCCTCTAGCTGGTGAAAGGCAGCTCCATGCAAGCCTCCCTGGCCCTCAACCACCCAGCTCTGCACTGAGATGCTGATGTTCTGCCTCCCCCGTTGATGTAGCCAACACAGCAGTCGCTCCACCTCCCCTCCAGCGGCACATGCAGATTGGCCACTCCCACTGCACATAGGACCCTCAGGCCCGCTGTACTCTGCCCACTCAGCACTCCACCACCACACCACTGCAGTCCTCTCACTGCGGGTAGTCTCCATCTCAGCAGATTAGTCGGTCATGCTACCTATGGATCCCATGGGCTCACCGGACCACAGATTCTTTGCCCCCTTGGGGGTGCCACAGCATTCCGCTGATATGGAGCCCTGCTGAAGCCCTCTCTCCCTGCGCCTCCTCCTACTCCACACCTCTCTGGCGTTGATCCGTAGTTGCTTCCTGTCTTCAACAGCCCATGGTCGGGTCCTCTGCCTGCAGTTTCCACTGCCACCAGCCGCAGGCTCTCTCTCGGTGGGCCTGTGTACATCAGTCCACCTGGCTCAAGACCACTTTTCGTTGTCCGGAACTTCAGGCCTTTCTGCCCCCAAAGGTCTTTGCATCCGCCATGATGGAGATGCTGTGTCTTTTCTTTTCACTACATCACTCCCGGCCGCTTCTTCAGTGAAATATTACAATTACCAATCCCCTCCAGTACTGCAATACACTCTCCAACTGGGTTTAAGGGTAGGCTGGTGATTTAATTCTCATGTATTTCACATCAGGACGAGAGCAATTGCCAGCCAAGTCCATTCAGGCCGCTAGCTTGGCCATGCACCCGCAGCCAAATAATTTGAAGCATACACTCCACTTTGCAAGTGCAGGACTGGGAGGTAGATAGTGCTTCCACTGATACCTAGTGTTAAATACATAGAGGCAGAACCTCCGGCTTGTGAGAATAGTATTCATAGTTAGAGAGTGGCTCTGCTGGTTGGTAGAGGCAAATAGAATGAGGCTGAAGGAAAAACTAAACTTTTCACACGCCTGAACAAAAATCATCATCATTGGAAGAAGTTGTTGTGTGATAGTCTACGCTATGGGCCTTATATAGTCTGGATATAATGCCTGTTCATGGTTAAGAAAGCTCTCTTGTGTGTCACCAGAAGTCTGACTGAATGCCCCACAGCAGCACACATAATAATTAAATCTGCGGTGTAGCCAGGAGGCAGGTTAGGGTTTTTGAAGCTAATTGATCAACTGCAGATGTCTACATTGACCTCATGCCAAGCTAGATTTGCAGTGGATCAGAATCTGTACACAGTTTGGCATGTGTCTGTTATATAGGCATCAACCACCTGGTCTGCAGTAGGCCCACCGAATCCTTCCGCTGTACAAACACTTTCTGGATTTTCCGCTGCATCCACACTACAATTTGAGGTGAATGAGTCTTCACTGTCCCATAAACAACTTTGCGGAAGCCTCATTCCACGGTGTGTTGTTAATACACATCTCTTTAGTGCATCCTCAAACCTGGATCCCACTTCCTCCTTCATATGAAAACCCCTTTCCTTGTCCTCATGCATGTGTTGTGTAAAAGCTGCCACCTTGGCTTTAACCCTTGGGTCAAGAAAAAATTATACCTGCAAGTAACGCGTATTCCCCCTCATCCCACCAATATGTGGCTCCTGTCAGAAGGTTGCAAGCAGCTTCATATCATTTGCCCTACTTCTGCATTACCAGACATTTCATATTAATTTATTTAATAAGTTGCATAGTTGTAACTAAAACAGATACACCCGTGGCAGCACCTCTTTGAGTGATGTGGCATACATTCTAACATGCTGGGTGGACTCCTCAAAATACCTTGTCTAAAGATTGCCACTGTGTAGGTTGTAGGTAGGCACTGTCCAGTTCAGTTGCCAGCTTTGGCATTTGCAATATTGGGCTACTGGGTTGCACTGTTCTCACAGGCTCTCCACTACATGGAGCGTTACATTCCACAGAGTCAGCCTTGTGGTTTTCATCTGGTTAATAGGGAGGTTGTGGCATGCTTCGATAAAGTGGGCACAGATCTTCTGGGTCACACTTGCTATCCCATCAAGTAGCAGGTATTCTAATAAGAAGCGGATCAGAGCAAGGAGGGGCTTGGGCAAAGCAGTGCATGGTTTCTCCTATCCCTCAAGGTGGCTACACAATTGGACCGGTTGTCAGCTGGAACAAAGCCCAGTTGTGAGCCTATGTGCCACACCCGGCTTTAAATTATCACAGAGAGCAACTTCCCTGTGGGACTTGCTGTCAACCCCTTCTATATAGAAGGTGGTCTACTGGCAAAGGGCATTTTTTGCTGCTGTCCTCTTCCTCTGCTTCACTGATGACAGGTACACGGAAATGTGACATGTGTCTGGTGATGGCCTTAACATAACTTCCTTGAGCACTGGTCCAAATGGACATTTTCCGGTGGACTTTCTTTCTCTCCTAGTTGTCCAGAGCCATTCCCACTGCTTATGGAAAATGGTCTTGGAGGTGTGGTACAGAGGCTCTTGGAAGCAATGGTGACTCTGAATTTCGCGAAGAGTATCAGCGAGGACCAGGAGCCATCTGAAGTTAGGTTTTTACCACAATGGATTAGAGCAGCCAACATTAAGGTTTTAGGGTGTCAATAAAGAGACAAAGATTTAAGTGTATTTTGTGATTATTTATAAAATGCTCAAAAGCATTAACAGCAGTGGGTTGGCACATTTAGGGAAAATACACATACAGTGGGTTCTGCAGATCTGCCGACAAAGATGATGTTGTGACAGGACCTGTAAAATCTTTGAATCAGCAAGGCTCTCTGGTGTCATGATGAATGATTGTGGTGCAAATGTGTTTATTGTCAGAGATCTAACAGTGTGAGGCTGACCAGTGTCCTTTTCCTTTTGCCAAGGATGTGGATGATGCCGTCTCATGTGGGTCCACATGGAAGAGGTGCCCAAGTTGAAAACCCGGTTTCCTTCGTAAGACATGTGTTTTGCATATATGAAATGTGGAAAGATGTGCTTTTTGCATTTCTGATCTGAAATCACTCTGTGGTCTAGCGTCTTGAAGCGTCTTTGGGCTAGATGGAATTACCAATGAAATGTCTGAGACCAAATAACCAGACAGACTCAAAGAAGAGGGCAAAATACTGCTTTTATCTCAATGCAGGAGTGCAGGGTTAATCATCATTCATCAAATTGATTCATGCAGGATCACTATGGGCCTCATTACGAGTATGGAGGTAGTCATGCCCTTAATAAGGGCATGGCTGCCTCCATACTGGGTTCCGGTACCGGGTTCCTTCAATGAGGAATAACCGGGTCATTCCAACCTTGGAGGACCCGGTAATTCCTCCTTGAAGGAAGCCATCCCCATTCCCATTGAGCCCCCATAGGGCTCAATGGGAATGGGGAGGGAGCTAATAACGGACCCGTTATTAGCTCTCTGGTCCCCTCGCGGGACCCGCAAAGGATGCCTGGTTTTACCAGGCGTCCTTACCGGGTCCAGCAAGGGAACCTCGTAATAGGGCGACCCGTAATGAAGGGGCCCGTACCGGAACCCTTCATTACGGGAGCGCCATGGCCGTAATGAGGCCCTATGTCTTCTTGTTTATACTTAGTTTATAAAATGCTAGATGCGTCTATTACGTCATCCTACGTGGCATATGACAAAAACTTATCGAGGGGTGGGATTGGATTAGGGGAACATGTCTACATATAGAATGCATGGATGTTAGTCTCTCATTGGCTGTCCCTTGTCTAAGGACACTCCCTGAGCTACTTCTACATACGTAGGAGGTCATTACGACCCAGGCGGTAAGTACACCAACTTTACCACCATGGTGGATGGCGGATTTACCGCCCCATTCCAAGGTGAGTGGGGCGGTAAATCCCCATTTCCCATTTACCCTTCCCCATTCCCATTTTTGCCCCATAGGGCATAATGGGAGTGGGGAAGGCGCTAATTACAGCACCGTAAATTACGGTGCCGTAATTAGCACCAAGGCGGTTTAGCGCCATGGATTTTAACGCCTGCTAAAAGCAGCCGTTAATATTGGAATCAGGCGTTAAGGGTTAAAGACGGCGTTACCCCTTAACGCCTGGGTCGTAATGACCTCCGTAGTGTACTGATTACAGCAGAGAATATGGCAGCAGAATAATACTTTGCAGCATTGTATGTAAACGTGCATGGCAGGCTTTTATGATTGGTTGGCAACCCAAATCCAACCTTGGACATTCTGCTCACTAGCAGCACATACATAGAAATGAAACCCAGGTGCTTTTAGCAACGTCAGCTCTCCCCTTGTTTTCCCAATTAGTTTACCGTCTCTTATTGGTAGGCCTCATGCCAGTGTCCTCAGTTTGAAGATAGACCTTGCCAGTCTGCACTGTCCTGGAACATTCAAGGGAGTGTAGGCACACCATTATCTTAGTTACAACCCAAATGAATAGCTCTTGTTTGTGAGCTCTGTGTCACGTGTTAAGAGACCACGAGTTTGTCCATTTTGACAGTGTATTTAACACTATTTGATTCAATTATACTGGGTCTAGTTTCTCCTCTTGGCCTTTAGAGACTTGCTCACTCTACACTTTTAATTGTCCAATACTTGGCATCTGTAAATGTTTTTTTTCTTTCTAACCTTGAGAAATATGTCCTTTGCACATGATCTGCTCATTGGACTCCCTTTGCACTTTGCCTTCATCTCTCGAAATAGCATCCTTGTTCCCAGGCCAATGTGATCCTGGGCTTGGAATCTGCGGTAGCTGGGTAGATTTGCATAAGCCATTGTTCATCGTCCTCTAATGGTCGTCCTAAACGTTGAATATGTACCTCTTATAAGCAAGCTTCTATATGTTCTTTCTACCTTGCATTATGGAGTATTTGCATTTATTGACCAGTGAGTCACTTCATTCTTCTTTATGTTCATGGTTACTGTATCATTGGGTACATGTTTCTCTTAGTGCTCCAGTTACATCTTCATCCTTAAGTACTTTCATATAATTTCAGCATAGGTTCTTTTATCTTCTTTATGACATTTCCTGATGTCGTCAGTCTTTGTTTTAACATCCATCCATTCGGTTAATGGCTTCATTTCGACAGCTCAGCAAAGGGCATTCTTGCTAGCATTCCTCCATTATGTCAGCTTGTGGGTACACTCTAAATGGGTGACTGAGTCTATATCGTCTCTCATATACTCAATGTGGTACAGAAATATTACAACGATTCATGCACGGGTGCCCAATTGTGGCTTTTTGTCTGCTATTCCAACGGGGGCGGAGACCAGGGAGAAGATGTCCTCCTGCTCCTCTACATTCCACCCCTTGTTGAGTTCTCAACCATACTCTTTACCTCCTCTTCTGAAACTCCTGCTTCATCTTCTTCTATCATCTCATAATATTTTCTTTTCTTCAGGACCCATATCTTTGTTACGTCACTGAGGTGACCAGCATTTTTTATAGTTTCATCCACACTCCAGGTCATCAGACAACAATCTCCTGCTGGTGCACAGAATATCCGTCGTCCCACAAATGTCTTCTGATCTTTAGTTTTATAGAACTTAGTACCTGAAGGCACAAGGGTACTTTTCTTTAAGCTCTCACAAATACTGTCTTCACTTTGCACTTGTTCACCAGTTATAGTATTCACGTAAATCATTATCTTCATTCCAATTGCTTTCTTGGTTGTCTTCTTACATTGTCTAATGATGATCCTTATGAGACTGAATCCTAGCAATAAGAACACTAGTATTTTGAAAGCATTTGCCAGGCAAGTTGGGATCCATTAAAATAGAGATGTAAACCAATCATCAACTACAATTTCGTCTGAATCCTCCACCATCTTTGTCAGAAAAGTTGACAGCATGGCTATTGCTTCTCTCATGGTTCCATTTTTTCTGTCATGAGATGGTTTAAATGTACAGCAAGAAGGCCCGACCTTTGCGCACACCCCTCCTTTGACTGCTGTAATTAAGAAGCAAGACATACAGATTCTGTATAGTGATCAGCCTGATGGCTCTTAATACTTCTGTGATAGCATTGGTTCCTTTTTTTGGTGCATTGAATGTCTGCGGCAGCTCCCATCTTGTAATCTGCAGCCACTTGGTGTTTATTGCAGCTTTAAATCCTGCAAGGAATATAGCTGTCATTTCCATTTCTGTCTTGCTGAACAATTATTCTCATCTGGGATATTGTCATAAGATGTTGCTGAAAAGTAATTGATTCTCTTCAGTCTGCAGATTTCGGGTGATCTCTTAAATGTTCATCCATTTTTGGAAATTCATCAATATGGAGTTCACTTTGGAGAAACACCAATGCTGGTACATATAGCATTACCATAGAGCATATTCCTACACAATTATTAGGCAACTGCACGTAGGCTCTGGACCCACAGGCCCAATATAAATTCATTAACCCATCAGTTCCTCCATTCATTTCTGGGACTTCAATTATCTGTCCACATCCTTTATTTTTCCCAACCAGGATCCGACCATCGTTCCTGAAGCATGGTGTTACATTTCTCAGTGGTATTATAGAAACTTGTCCTGTTTCATTGTCGACCCATGCGAGTAACTTTGAATAGTTGGATCATGATTTCAGAAATCAAAAGAAAAAAAATCTGAGGTCTAAACAAACTGTTAAACATCTGTTGATGGACTGTCTGGGCACGAGTGTCTTGAGAAACAAATACTTATTTTGCTTTGTTCATCCAGCGACTGGTTGGCAACAGAGGAATTGTTGTCACGTCTGTGGCAGGGGAAGGAGACTTTCCTCTCCTTGGAGGTGCTCAGATTTCTGAAGGTGATTGAAATATCTAAAGCGAGTTGAATGTACTGTGTTTTTCTTTTGCCAACTGATATATGATTTGTAAAAGTGTCAAGGTATTTGAGTTTCAAATGTGATGTATTTTAATTGAATATAGTGAAGAATGAGAGAAGTATACTGGAGGGGATATGTATTATTCATGTCTTTCCTTTTTATTCTTCTTTCTCTTTTTCTCTTCTTCTTTTTTATCTTTGGTGATTGATTGAATTCTATTTAACTTGTATAAACTATGTAATATGTTTATACTGGTTTGTGAAAAGTCAAATTTTGACTAAGACACAAAAAAAAAGATTCCAGAAATATGTCACTCGTTATCTGCACTGTACTTGCTGATTCTCTCTTTAATAGATCCGCAGGGCATGCCAATAGTGCTTGTTCCCATCCAGTACTAGTGTAAATAAGTCCATATATTACTAACCAAGATCTTTCTCCACATCTTGGCTCTCCTAATTTTTCAGTGATGCCTAAGCAATTCAACTTCTTCATCTGGTGAAGCTTTATTTGTTCTCCTATCTGGGATGGATATATGAGTTTCTTGCTTCTCCATCCTAATCCATTTTCCATCCCTCTTGTTTTCATGTAGGTATCTTCATATGGGAATGCTGGTTTTGTCTGCCATCATAACATGGCCCATTTTCCTTCAAATTGTCCTCCGGTTGTGCATGCTGCTATATGACTGAGGAATTTTGCACCATGTGGAGACATATCTCTTGTAATAAAGGTTCTTGCCACGTTCATGGCATATGGTATTAAGGAACAAACATAACTTTCGTCTGACATTCTTATGCACACCTCTTTCATCTGCTGGTACCATATGTTATTCTTTAAATGAACCACATTTTCAAGATACGTATTCATATCTTCATGGTTTTCTTCAGAATTTCTTTTAAACTGAAATATCCTTCTAACTATATTATATAATGTACTATCCGTGCTTAGAAGTGTGGACAATAATTAGTGTTTCATTAATACACTTCATATCACTGCCATTAATACCCTCCATGTTAGTGCCATTTTCTGCAACACTTCGCAATGCCATACAAATTAGGAGAAATCATAATACTAGCTGATATCATCATCAATATCACATGAAACCATATTGATTATTTAGATGGTAATTAATCTCTAAAATATTGAAGCCTCTCCATTGTATGACCATTCAAATGTATTACCTCCTTTTTTAATCAATTCTATTTCAGAAATTGGAGTGCTGTTTCAACTATCACTCTCCAAACAATCCAACTGTTTTAAGGGTTTTTCCCAGAATGCAACCATGTTTATTCCTTTTTTAATCAAAGCTGGATATGTTTGAGGAATTTAGGATAAAAGAATAACTAAGAATGTATATAACAATGTAATGATGGGTATCATAAATGAAGATCAACAAACAAATGTTTTTCTCTTTCGAAGCTCAAACTCTTCTCTCATTGTCTCTGTAGGCCTATCTAGGGAAAGAGTTCCATGACCACTGTAAATTAATCAGTTCATAAAACAACCCTAATCTAAAAATGTTTCTCTTTCTTTATCTGTGTTCATGGTCATCCTTTGCCACTCTTCTCTTTCTCCACTGGGGACACTTGGTTCACTGGGGATACTTGCTTCACTGGGGGAAGAAGAGGTCAATGCTTCACCCTTATAGAGCTTGATGGCGTGCAGATGAATCCAAGCCCGCCGGTCTTTCAGCTTCACTGCTGCAGGGCTTACTTCCGGCATGTCATAAGGTCCATTGAATCGAGGGGTATTTCAGGTATTGTCATGGCCACAGGCCCCAGAACACAAAAACCACACCATCTAGTGAAAGGGGCAATGGGGCCCTTGACTCACTTATGTCCCTTTGGGACCCATAAACACAGGGGCCCTGACTGGACTCTGTCCTGGCGCTTTGGCACCAGGCTCATATAGAGATGTGAGCAGGAACACTTTATTTGAGTGCAGGAGTGCTTTTATCTTACAAGAACTTTCCAGGAGCTGAAAGCCTTTATTCCAGAGAACATCCTCATGTGCTGACTCATCTGGTGTGGCTCCCTAGGCCTTGTCTTCATGTGCTGACCATTGGGTGTGGCAGGGTGTGGCAGGCAGGCTGAACCTGGTGGGGGTGGCTTCAGAAGCTCAGCTATATAAGCTGCTCCATGCTTAAGGCCGGTGCATCGCGTTACTGTGCACTCGCGTGCAATGTGACGCTCACCGCCGCTTGGGCCAGTTTACTTACCTTTGAAACCAGGCGTTCTCCTGCATTCTCACCTCCAGGAAACCGGTGCTTTGTGGCTTCATCTGCAGACTCATCTCCTGACATCCAGTGATCTTGATAACAATGCCGCAGCAACGCACTCCGCATCCACGAACTCGGACCCTGTGAAGAAGAAGAAAGACAAGGTTAGAACACCCGTCCTAGTGCCGCGCCGCATTTGAATGCCGCGCATCCGATAGTTAACAATTTACCAGCTACTGTACCACTGCAGCTTCGTTCCTCATTCCCTCCGGCTGCCGCCTCGAGCTCTGCAGCTTCTGCCGGTTCGGCAACATCACCTGCAAGGGAAAAAAGCAAAAGAGCAAACATCAAAAGTGAACAGACAGCAATACAAGACAATGAACTTTACAATACAACAAAAACAGACCAGGAAAGACAAAGGCAAACAGGACACTTACCTGAAGTATAGGGGCTTAGTCGCAACAGGACTGGACTACCACGTGCAAGGTACCAGTGAAGGAACTCGGTCCAGATCATACAAGCGTCCCTGCCAGAAGCAGCAGGACGGAGTGCTCGCCCAAACTAATCAACAGGTAAGCTTTCCAGAGAGAGCGCATCCCACGGGTACCACGGTTTGGGAGAAGGGGTCTGGAAGGGAATCAGGTGCACAAGCTGGCATACTCACGCCCCCTATTTTCCAGGGAGGAGCAGTCCCGAGCAGCATCACCTATTACCACCAGTCACCACATAAGCGCAGAGGGCGAAGTTGGACCCGAGCGACCTCACCCCCGGAAGGGCAACAACCGTGCCCCAACGCCTCTGCAGAGACCAGGTGAGCATAACAGAACGCAAAGCCTCTTGGAATCTCTGCCTGGGCGTTATGGAAAATTCTGAAACGGACCAGTTGGCATGGATACTGGGAGAGTTACGGGATGAAGTTCATGTCTCAAGACAGGAAACCAATGCCCTAAGGAGGGATCTAATTGTGACCGAGAGCGGATAGATGAACTAGCAAGGCAAATGCTCCAGGCACAGGCAGGCCGGATCCCATTTCCGGGGTATGCCCCTCCTGCCATGCCTCCACAGCCCACGCCAATACAGGTGGTTCTTCCAGGGGGGGTTCCCCCGGCCCCACCAGAACGCTTCATAGGTGATCCGAATAAGTACGCCATCTTTATGAATCAATGTCGCCTAAATTTCCTGTGCCGACCTGGGGCATTCCCCAACGATCAAGCGAGAGTGGCATGTGTACTCTAATATTTGGGAGGTAGTGCAGCGGACTGGTCAATACCCTTGGTAAACCAGGATGATCCTTTGCGTCGAGACTTTGGAGGTTTCCAGCTTGAAATGGAGAAACTATTTGCACGGCATATTCAAGGGCGGGCTCTGGACAATGAACTGTTATCACTACGGCAGGGTAATCAAGACTTACTAACATAATTCACTTCCTTCAATCGTCTGATAGCACAAACTAACTGGCCAGAGGAGAAAAGAACTACTCTCTTTTCCAGAGGCTTGCAAGGGGAACTTATGGACGTATTAAAAGCCTTGAAAACGACGCATTTGTCGAAACACGTGTCGCCTTATTCGAAGTGTTAATAAATTTCACTTATATACTTATCTTTGGAATGTTTAAGAGGATTTGATGGAAATTGCTTATCATGATTTAGTCTCAGGAGACAGCGCGACTTGCTAGTCAACATCTCTTCAAATGCTTATTTTTACTGTGTATTAGTAGGCATACACAGCCTTTTGACTATAGCGACGCAGCTTGACTCCCCATTCTAACACAGACGTGCAAAGCGCACATATCGGGTTCTTGCCTATGATTCTACTGAATTCTAACATTAACCCATTGCCAAGTATTTTCTTCTTTTCAGAAATACCCTGATGATGAGTGGAGAGTAGAAGCAAGAAGAAACAACATGGCACTTAGAAGTTCTACCGGAGAAAGTGAGTCAGCACATAGAAAACCAGAGGCTGGCAAACCATCGGAAAGCCTTGCCCGAGCAGCGTAGAATAAGCCTGCGGGGACAAGTAAACAGCAGAACGGCATGCTGTGCATGGCTCTCTCTTAAACCACACACTGCATACCAGCAACGGCGCACCCTTGAAGGAAATGTGTGCAGACCCCCTAGACCACCAGGCACAGCAACCCCACCCAAATGAACTTATCTTAGTGGTGGCCAGGTCAGACCACCCTAACACAAATTAGGACACTGTTCAGACACCATTATCGATCCACATGACTCTGGAAGGACAAACGTGTAGGGTTTAAGGGGACTAACACAGTTATTCCCATAGAAAACACCTTCCGGGAGGCAAAGATGTAGCCAGATAGGCCAAGGAAAGCACACCAACCAGCAGATCGGGAGATGTTTAAAAGCTATCAGCGCAAGCAGGAAGTTAAGAGTTGCTGATGTTAGTTCAGAGTAGGTGGAGGTGGCAGATGAACAGGCCATAAGGAGGAGGGTTGGTAGGGTACACTGTGGAGACACTTTCTGGAGCAAGTGAGGCATTGGTTAGGGAGTGCAAGTTGTACTGTGTTGGGAGTGGAAGAGTAACATTTGGGTCAGGAGAGGAAGTGTGGGGAATGAATGTGAAGTGCTTGGGCGAGTGGAAGAAGGGTCTCTGATAGTGGGGTGGAGTTGTAGAAGTAGCGTCGAGGAGGGAGCAGAGGTATGAGGAGGGAGTAGTAGATTTGAGGAGGGGGTAGTAGAGTGGAGGAGAGGCTAGCAAAGTAGACAAGAGTGCAGCAGTTTAGAGAAGGGGGTAGTTTGTAGAAAGTGGTAACATAAAAAGGCGGAGGCGGGGCTTGGAAGGAGCCAAAGACATTGGTAGGGCAGAAGAGGAACAGTGAGAGGTGGAGTAGTTAGAGGGGAGTAGCGAAGGAAGAGCATCAGAGCAACCAGAAGGAGGTCAAAGTCTGTATGAAAGGGGAGTCACCATCACCCTTGAAAGACTCCTTCAGACAAATGACAATTTGATCCTTTAAAGGATAAATGTCTTAAAATGTATCCATCATCACCCAAATTGAGGAATATAAACTCTGATGACATAAGGGTAGTACAATTTGTAAATGAAGACAGAATCCACTGGGTCATTCTACATTTAAAGAACGACCTGATAGAAACTGACCCAATGGAGATGGCAGGAGACTTCCTGCCCCTAGGATTTGAGTTGAGTGAACCTTTGGACCTAACCTCGGAAAGGCTCAAATCAGAACAAAGCACCAGATTGTCAGAGAGATACCCAGCAACCAGGTCACACAGGGTCTATGAAACTGATGCAAAAACTAGGAAACCCTTGAGATTATCCCCCTTGAGAGTCGTAGTGAGCACGGCAAACCACAAACAACAGGTTTTAAAGAATGAAAGTAGTACAATGGAGGATCGTCAAAGAATGGTCTTGGCTGGCAGCTGCACTGGCCCCTTCACAGAGAAATTAACGCCAAGATGGACTAAGGGGAACCTACCTCTGGATAGCATCCTGGAACACCAGAGGATTTATGAATGTATTCAATGATGATAAGCTGGCATTGGGGAAGTATGACATTCTCTGCCTTCAAGAGACTTGGATAAGATCAACCCTTTGTGTGATGAGTACACCTACTATCTGAACCCGGCCAGTAAGGGCATTACAGGTAAACCATTTTCAGGCTTACTGACATTGGTAAGGGCAGGGATTGGCCTCACCGTAAAGAAAGGGCTGGATCCATCGCCCTACATTCAGGTCATCATGATAGAAGATGACAAGAAGGAAATGATGGTCATTTTTTATTTGTATTGGAACGCTGCAAAGTGGGGTGACAGTCTTTTCCTACACAGGCTAACAAGCTTACGGGACGAAATTTACCTAACTTGGGGAAACCCTCACGTAATGCTATGTGGCCATCTGAACATCTAAACAGCCAGGGGCTCCCCATGTGTTCAGCATTCCTTTCACATAGGGCCCAAGAATGGACGAGTAACATCATGGATAGAGGCCTGATGATGCTGAATGGGCAAATTAAGGGTGACATCCCAGGACGAACCACATGGTCACAAGGAGTGCAAAAATCCTATTTAGACTATTGGTTTGCATCCCACAACATGTGGCCCCAAGTAGAGAGTTCAATAGTATTGGATAAGGGTTGCAGTGATAATAAACCCTTATAAACAAAATACAAAAGATCAATAGGAACGCGATCACAAAGATTGGAGGGTTAATCCTAGTTTCCCACGAAAGAAACAAACTAAGAGTAAAACCAAGTAATGTTCCACGAAACACAAAGAATCTTTTCCAACATCTTGACACTGATGGAGACGGAATTGAATACAGCTGGATCCTAACCAAATTCGAGTCAACCAAATCAAGCGCCAACAGGTGGGGATTTCAGACAAATGAAAAAATACAATCTGGAGGTGGTTGCGACTAAAAGATCATTAACAATGGATCTGAGGAAATATCAAATTCTGGGTGGTAAGGAAAGTAGACAAAACATCAAAAAACAAAAACAGGCCTACAAAAACTTGCTGAAGGCCTCGAAAGCGCTCGGAGCTCAATTTGACGCAGAAACCATGCTGAAGATTATCTGCAAAAAGAACACCAGCAATTTTTGGGAACTCCTCAATAATGATGGAAAATTCAAAGAGGCAATAACAACAAACCCAGTGGCCGAATTAGCATGGACCAACTACTATTCCAGGCTGTTTAAATGCATAGAAGTTGCCAAACAAGCCATAAACCTGACTGGTCTTGTCTCCTGGTTAGAAATGTGGGACAAGGAGGACATCTTGTTCCTGATTAAGAAACTAAATTCTTCCGGGGCCCTGGGCCTGGATGGACTCACAAACCAGATGCTGAAAGATGCCCCTGAAGACTGGGCAGACTTTGCCGAGATATTATTTGTCCAGATTTTGAAGAAGAGGGAAGTCCTGGCATCCTGGAAGACAGCCTTGATTGTATCCATTTTCAAGAGGGGGGATAGGGAGGTCACTGCCAACTACCTCCTGGATGTCCTTGGAAAGGTCTTTGCTTCCCTTGTTCTAGAAAAACTAAACACTTGGGCAACTGAAAATGAAAGAATGGACCTGCGGCAGACAGGATTCTTAAAGGGAGTATGTACCCAGCTAAATATATTAATTACTCCTAAATCTGCTGAAAAATAGAATTAACAACAAAATGCCTATATATATGGCCTTCATTGATTTGGAACAGGCATTCAACAGCATAAGCCGAGAGCGCCTGTGGACAAAATTAAAGAACTGGAACTGCCCTCCACATCTGATTGAGACTGTAAGGGCCATTTACTTGGACACATCGGTTCGAGTACATCTATCAGCATACGGGACATATTCTGCTAGTATTAAGACCCACAAAGGATTGAAACAGTGATGCCCCCTGGCACTCATACTATTCAATCTCTCCCTATCTGACTTGAGAGACCATTGAACTTCAGCTAGATCTTTCCTGCCTAAGATCCAAAATCAGGGAATACGGTGGATCCTATATGCAGATGATTTAGTCATTATTGACAGGACACCAATAGATCTCCAAAGAAGACTAAGTCAATTTTGGACATACACATTTGAACATAACCTTTGTATAAACACAACAAAATCAAAAATACTTATGTTCAACACATCACGCAAAAAGGCAGACAAAAACTTTGAATGGTGCGTGGGAGTAGCCAAAATAGCAAAAATCAATTCTACTAATAAATACCTGGATTTATTGATAAACAAGAGTGTCAATGAAAAACATTGGTTTGACATCCTGAGAGAAAAAACTATCACACTGAGAGTGCAAGCGGGGGTCATATACTGACGTTATGGGAAATTTACAATGACCCCCCTTGATCACATTCTATAAAGAAAAGGTAATCCCTGTGCTGACATATGGTGCAGAAGGACTTCCTGAGTCTCCCATGGCAGACGTGGGATTACCTAGAAGGTCTCTTCTGGAAATGTGCCATAGGTTTGCTGCAGAGCCTACCAATCAGTACAATCCGGTATGAATTGGGCTTTTCAATATATGGGATCAGTGGCTCTATGGAAGACATTACGACTCTACAGGAAATGTGCTATGTCTGCCCATCTCCCACCATTTGAAATTGGGAGAAAGGGGAGAAACGGTGGACCGGAACATTTACTGAAGGAATGGAAAAGAAGATGTGCTGAATGGGTCCAAGCTTTGGGCTCCTCAGAGGAAACCTTAATCACAAACACGGATAGGGTCTAAACCAAGTTACAAACACAGGACTGGATCAAAACTCAGGACAGAAGAAGTCAGTAAAAACTCACCCTGAACTTGACCGATGAAAGAAGATGATTAAACAAACTAACGGGCTATCCTGCTGAATTCCTGGCACCCCGATATCACAACTTGTTTTCAAGATTAAGACTAAATGTGTTGCCATCTAAAGAAGTCTTATAATCCCGAAAGCAAGTGGGAACGGAACATGTCTTTTGCAGATACAGTGACCATAAAGACGTTGCTGAATCAACTTTCCATCTGTTGATAGAATATGAAAGACTCACAAAGATCAGAACACTATATCTAAGAACATTTTTTAAGGACACTACCTCCTTATCAAGGAAGGAATGGTGGAAAATGATGATAATAGACACTAACGTAAGAATGACATTGACAGTCATCCAATTGTTGGAAAGGACTATGGTGGCGGCATAATGCTGACTTGCGGGACTGACACGACAGGAGATTAATCCACACAACTACAAGTGGTAAAGGAGAAATGAAATATGGCACATAGTGACAAAGAAATGATTAATTGATTGTTTAATCAGTTGTAATGCTCCTTTTTTTCTTTTTTATAAAGGTTTATGCTGAAACTAGAAATACATTAAAAAAAATAATAATAATCAGTATTTACTAACCTGGGGTTTAGGGACGCCTAGCTTAGGAAGGTAGGAAAGAGGTGCTTTTGTAGAGGAGAGAGAGAGAGAGAGACAGACAGACAGAGGCGGTCAGCCATAGGGACCACTGAAAGCCTAATAAAAGCCCATGAGCCGAAGGATAACACTGACACAATGACAGGCTGGCATCCAGGACATTGTCTGAACTTCTAACAGATGTCAGGGTGCCAAGCAGCCACCCATCAGCAATCATTACAACATGAGAGAACATCAGATGTGATTGTTTAGCCATGCACAGGTTGTACCTCTGTCTTGTTTGTGTTCAGTTTCAGTTCGTTGGCACAGGTCCTATCTTCTCTTTCTTCCGGGTGCCAAGACAATAGCTCGACCCTCAGGCCATGGACCACAGATGACATGCAGAAACACAAATTCTGTAATTCAAGTCCGAAGCACTCCACGGAACATGAAGAAGACCAATGATCTGAATGCAATGACATAGATGTGGTAAGGAGACATTTTAGAAAACAGCTGGTCACAAAACAGCCAGCCAACCTCAGTGGTGATGAAGAAGCATTCTATGCGTTCATGGCCTCACTTGCCCTCAGGCGCTTCCACCTGAGAGTGGAATACAGACAAGTGTGGAGGTCCACTGGACGGGTCTCGTGTCAGACAGGTGATTTTGCGCCGAGGCAGCATGTTGAGCAATTGTACTCTTCGGAGGTTGTAACAAATGAACTATATTAAAAAATAGAGGTACCCTCACTTTCATTTCATTTTTTTTATTTTGCATTCTATTTCTTGTTTTGGTCGGGTGCACACATTGTCAGACCCCTACTTCAGGATACTGTGGGCGTAGTACAGGGCAGGGAGATGAAAAGCAGTGGATCCCGAGGGGACAGGGCGAGCACCAATGGATGATTGTGATTGGTTTAGTTTAGTAGAATCGGACGTGATTTACAAACATTTGCACTGGAGCAAACGTGGAGATGCCGGTGACTTATACCTCATTCACAAAACCTCTAACCAGAGCAGATCTGGAGATGCCTGGCGCATTCCTTTAGCAAATCCTTCCGAATCAGGTTGGAGAGAGTCTGCTTTCTTGCCTCTTCTTAAGAAAATAGGGCCTGATTCTCAAAGTCTAGCCCTGGAACACATATGCAGATGACTGTGAGCATCTCAGATCTGCACCTACTACTTTATGTCTGATCTACAAAGCCTAAAACTAGAGCAAATCAGGAGAATCTTGGAGAATCTTGGAGATGCTCACACGCAAATGGGATTCACAAAGGCATCTGCTCATCTGCTCGCGGGCAAATGCTTGTGGATCAGACCAATAGGGACCCATTTCTTAAAATGTGATGCAAGTACCTTTACCTGTGGCACTTTGGGAAATGTTCAGGTCACGCCCCATGGTTGGAAATGAATGCCAAATGTAGTAAAAGAAATGTTGCAAACTGCACCTTTTGCTGAAGTGTGAGGCTACCTATTTGATTAGGCACTGATAGGTGGAAGGGTTTATCTTTGATTTTAATCGACACAAAAATGAAATGTTTTGGGGTCGCCTTTTGGCGGGAAATCAGACATTCCTTATTTTAGCTCTTGTGCGAATAATCGAATGCATATATACTATGTTGGATGAACACTTTTATTATGCATAAATTACCTGTGTAATGAATTGTATTTTATAATGGATTTGTATTTTTATTAGCAATGAATATATACTATATGACTGACATTATACTATGGTATTGTTGCAAGAAATGTGTAAGGTCTTTTGAAAATCAAATCACACTAAATAAATGTAAAGTAAACTGATGCCATACTTTGGGCCTGATTATGTGCCTTGCAGTATTATATGAAGGAATACAAATACTCAATTACTGTCTGTCCCATGTCACTTTGAACCTGTAAAGAGAACCTCTTAGAAAATTCCTCCTCAATACCAATTTCAAGGTTCGCAAATTATGCTGATGACGTGCAGCTTTACCTAAAGATCAATTGCATTTACGACATCCATCACTCAAACACTGACTGTCACTCATCCAGGCCTGGGTGGTAAAAGCCTACCTAAAGTTCAACCTTGACAAAGACATACTACGAAAAAAGGTGCTACCATCCTGTCGAGCTATCTACCAAAAAGGTTTGGTGAATCTCCTTTAATCTCTCTCTGCCTTATTCTAATAGTGTGGGTAGGCTGGCATAGTCAGTATAGGATAACCAAAGCCCAAGGATCCAATAAGCTAACTTTTACTATCCTATACAACAGACGCCGTGCCGGGAGGAGAAGGCAGGAGCCTTCTCTCCCCTTCCAGCCGCACCCTTGTGCTGAGAGGAGCCTGCCGTCGCCTCCACACCGCCAGTAACCAGGTGGGGCATTATTTTGAGCACTGCCAGAATCTGCTGCCACAATTCCAGGCTAACGCTCCCTAGAACCCAAAAGTCGGATTTTGGCTAAAACGAAGCCCACAACTGTGCTTTTGCACATCCCTCGCTGTGTGCCGCCATTACGACCAGCATGGTCAATGGCCAAGCCTCCTAACCCTGCCTAAGCGCCAGCCACCTTCCAGCAGCAGCCTTGGCCTTGGAGTGGCCACTGGCCTCTACACCCGCCCCTTGACTCCACCGACAGGCGTAAGCCAAAGGACGAGCTAAAGGGCCTGTCTGCGGCTGCCACGCCACGCCAAGGAGCCCTGTAAGTACTTTTCTGTAGTGAATGTCGTCATTTTCTACTTCTTGATTATGCTCAGGCCCACATGACAAAATGAAGTCCTGCCGGCCAGTATTAACTTCATTGACTATCCCGTTCTACTAAGGGAATGTATGCCTTGCACTAGAACCCCTATCCGTACTGTTTCTCCGGCTATACCGAGACTTGTTATCTACTGCCACAACCAGAGCTAAATGATTATGTTCTCAGCACTCTCCTGACCAAAGCCGCATGTGACTCCTACCCTTTACTCCATCCTAATCTCACGCCATTTCTACAGTATTGTGCTTATGTGCCCACTGTGTTTGAACTCTGCTACATTGAGCCCAAATGCATGCTTCACCAGGTCACTCTGCATTACTGCTTTACGATTCCCTTCCATGGGGTTATCCAGACTCATGCACCCTAGATATAGCCATCTTAGTAGATATATATCCCCATCTGTGTACTCCTTAGCCAAAGTTGCATCTGCCTTATTTGTGTGCACCTAGCCAAAGCTGTATCTGCCTATTTGTGTGCACCCAGCCAAAGCTGAATCTGCCTATTTATACTCCTTAGCCAAAGTTGCATCTGCCTTATTTGTGTGCACCTAGCCAAAGCTCTATCTGCCTATTTGTGTGCACCCAACCAAAGCTGAATCTGCCTATTTCTATGCACCCAACCAAAGCTGAATCTGCCTATTTCTATGCACCTAGCCAAAGCTGAATCTGCCTATTTCTATGCACCTAGCCAAAGCTGAATCTGCTATTTGTGTGCACCTAGCCAAAGCTGACTCTGCCTATTCGTATGCACCTAGCCAAAGCTGAATCTGCCTATTCGTATGCACCTAGCCAAAGCTGAATCTGCCTATTTCTATGCACCCAACCAAAGCTGAATCTGCCTATTTCTATGCACCTAGCCAAAGCTGAATCTGCTATTTGTATGCACCTAGCCAAAGCTGAATCTGCCTATTCGTATGCACCTAGCCAAAGCTGAATCCGCCTATATCTATGCACCCAACCAAAGCTGAATCTGCCTATTTCTATGCACCTAGCCAAAGCTGAATCTGCCTATTTCTATGCACCTAGCCAAAGCTGAATCTGCTATTTGTATGCACCTAGCCAAAGTTGAATCTGCCTATTCGTGTGCATCCCTAGCCTTGTCGAATCTGCCTTTCCTAGCACTTCACCCTAGTTCTCACCTTTGCCAAGACCATGCTCACCTGGTTCACACTCATAATGTTCCCTTTCTGTGTCATGCAAGATAGTGTACCTGGCAGCGGTAATAACTACATAGCCTTCAACAATGGCCTAGCCAAACTTGCATGCCCATGACACTCCCCCATCCCCTGCCCCACACCCTTCCTGCCCACCAGGTCACCCTTCCCACCTAGCTACCTCCAAAACCCCACCACCAAAAACGGCGACCACCCAGTTGACACCCTAACTAACATTACCTCTGATAGAACTTTGTGTCACCGTAGACCAAGTGTTCCATGTTTGACAGGGGACGACAATCTTAGTATTAAGCCTAACCACACCAAACCTAGTACTAAGCCCGTCACAACTAAACCCCCAGGAAGCACACTCACAGTTAACCCTAACTTCACAACCCGGAACAATAGACTAGGCACCAGACTCCCCCTTATGATTAGAAAGCTTCTTGCCAAACCCCACACCAAGACTAATAAAAAAGGATACAGCCTCTAACAAGCCCAAATCACTCCCCCTAAAAGGAGCACTACTGAATGTCAGATCCCTTGTTGCCCATCCTATAGAAATCGCTGACATCATCCTGACTAACAATCTTGACTTCCTCGCCATAACAGAAACGTGGCTACATGAGGCAGCAGGACCTTATTTAACCTTAGCTATTCCTGACAAATGCTCCATCCGCAGAGCCGACAGACCCAATGCTCGGGGAGGAGGTGTAGCTATCATCTTTAAATCCTCCCTAGACCTCATATCAGTCACTTCCTCTCCACTAAAATCATGTGAGCACCTTACTATCAAGTTGCAAACCTCTCCCAATAGCACAAGCTCCATTCACTTAATATATAGACCCCCAGGTCATCCTGGAGCCTTTGAGGAAGACATCACCTCTCTAATAGCTGAGAACTCTAAGCCATCAGCACAAATCATCATCCTCAGAGACTTTAACCTTGGGTACAATGACCCTAATGACTCTCCAGCCTCCTCGTTCGCTAACGTTCTAGCTGAGCATGGCTTCACACAACTCAGCTCTCAACCTACTCATCAGAAAGGTGGAATCATCGATTGGGTAGCTGCTCTCAATTGCAATATTACTTGCACCGCCCCCTAACCTCTTGTATGGACTGACCACCATCTCATTCCATTAGATATTAATATCAACAACCTAGCTCTCAATAAGTGCCCTACTGCACCATCCTGTCTGACCAGGAATAAGCGTAACATCACCGCTGAAGCCCTAATACCTTTGGTCCTTCCCACTCTCAACGCACTTCTGGCCACTGCCGACCTTAACTTATTGGTCAACACCTACAATGATTCCATGGCCATTGCCTTTGATACCATCGCCCCATTGAAACTGCGCAAAGGAAAACATAGAGCTCATTTGAACTCTTGGTACACCCCCAAACTCAAACTATTGAGAAAAAAGAAAGCTAACCTAGAAACACTTTGGAAAATGGCACCATCTGCTGAAAACAAGACCAATCTTACAAATATCCCCTCCCATACAAAAATGAGATAATTTGCACCAAGAAAGAAACCTTCAACATTAGGATAAATCAGGCAGTAACCTGCACCAGAGAACTTCTCAATATTGTAAAGGAATTAGAAAATCCTAATCCACCTACAGATACTTGCACGAAAGACAAACCCTAGTGCTACAGTATCCAGAACGCTCTCGCCAACAAAATCACAGGGCTTCAAACCAAAATAGAGTGTAAACGATAACAACTCACCAGTAGCAAGTCTACCAACCCAAGCAAACCACCCCCCATTGACACCAATTTAGACTTCACATTCAAAAAAGTTACTATACCGGAAGTACAAAAAATTATAGCCTCTCTAAAACCTTCCAACTGCAAAGGGGACAGCTGCCCTGCCCAGATTATAAAAGACGCAGCCATAGATCTATCCCCTTTTATCGCCAAATTAATAAACCTGTCTTTCTCCACTAATTCAGTCGCTAGTAACTTGAAACAATCATGGGTTCTCCCACTTCTAAAAAAACAATCATTAGTCCCGGCCATACCCACCAATTACAGACCCTTCACCACGGTCCCATTCTTGCTAAATATCCTTGACAGAGTCGTCTACCTGCAAATTCAGGACTACCTAGGGACAAACCAATTGCTAGGAATACGTCAATCTGGCATTAGACCGCAACACGGAACATAAACTGCCGTTGTGGACCTCAAAAGTCAGATTGATGAAATCAAAGATAAAGGCAATGCAGCCATCCTAATTCTTTTAGACCTCTCTGCAGCTTTCGATCTGGTCGATCACAAAATCCTCTGCAACCACCTATCTTCTGCAGCTCACTTCTCCTCCTCTGCTGTCGTATGGATACAATCCTTCCTGGCTAACAGAACAATGAGGGTCTTCTCACCAGTAGCAGCTGCTGACCCTATCCCTCTCACACGCGGTGTCCCACAAGGCTCATGTTTTTCGCTCACTTTGTACAATATATTTACAAAGCCACTCTTTGACAAACTGGACCATCTGGGTGTCACCTACACCAATTATGCAGATGACACCCAGATACTCCTCACCCTCTCAGGTAACTACAAAGCTGACATCATCTGGATTAACGAAATGTTTACCATCATTCAGGCATGGATAGCCACACACGGCCTCTGCCTGAATGATGAGAAAACTGAACTTCTCCTCGTCGGTTCACCCAATAACCTACTGAAACTTAGCCCTAATTACAATAGAATCCTCATCGATGGTAACACTATTCCCAGTGTCAAAAGTGTGAAAACCATTGGCTTTTATCTTGATGCCAACACTAACCTCTCCAAACAAATTAACATGACTGCCTCAGTCACTGCCTACACGGGTAAGCTGATCAGGGCCTGCAGACCTTTCTTGTCCTCTAATAGCTGCCTCACCTTGACCAGGCCTCTTATACAGTCCAAACTGGACTACTGTAACAGTCTATACCTAGGCACAAACCAATCCATAATTAATAAACTACAGGTACTCTAAAATAACCTGTTATGAGTAGCATTAAACATCCCCAGGCCAGAGCACATCTCCTCCACCAGTAAATCGTGCAAATGGCTCTCCATACAGCAAAACATCGACCTAAAAATCATCTGTCTCACCTACAAAGCCTTAAACCACCTAGCCCCCCTGTATCTCACCAACAAATTTACCTTGAAATCTGTTGACAGAATTACTAGATCCTCGAACACATTATGCCTAACGGTGCCCAGATTCACCTTAAAAAGAGTTGGAGGATCCAGCTTCACGGTCCTTGCCTCCCAACTTTGGTACACCTTACCCCTCAACATCAAATCTATTGAGTCCTTCCAGTCATTCAGGAAACAGGTCATTAGTTGGTTACTGGACAAAAACTAGCATTTACCTTCCTCTCTCTAATATGTCTGATGATATTGTCTATACTGTAATTGTACTTTTTACTTACAAACTGTATACATGTATATCTGTACAATGTATATAATGTACTATGTAAACGTTTACTGAAGCACCATTTTACCTCTGGGTCCGGAACGCTATACAAATAAATAAAACAAACAAGCAAACAAACAAACCCCCTTAATGTTGTCAAACAATGCTTACACAGTCAGTTGACTCAATACATAAACCAGTCAGCAGGTTTTAGTTTGAGTATTCATTTTACTGGACAGCCAACATATGTTTCAACCTCATACACAATGTCTTCCTCAGGGCTGTTAATGCAAAAGTATATACTATTGACAACAAATATACACAAAGGGCCTCATTACAAGAATGGAGGTAGCCATTCCGCTATTTGCGGCATGGCTACCCCCATTCCGGGTACCGGGTCTGGGTTCCCTGAATGGGGAAATACCGGTCCATTTCGACCTTGGAGGGCCCGGTATTTCTCCATTCAGGGAAGCCGACCCCAGTACATTCCCATTCCCATTCGAGCCCCCATAGGGCTCAATGGGAATGGGGAGCATGCTAACAATGGGCCCGTTAATGACGGCCCGTTGTTAGCATGCTGGGCCGCTCACGGGACCCGTTAAGGACGCCCGGTAGAGCTGCCGGCCCCGTTAAATCACTACTGTAAGGGTCGTAATGAGGCCCAATATGTTAGATACATAAACTCAAACTATATCAAGCAACAGCATCAAATGGGAGAGACATGTTAACAAAAAGCCAAAAACCAAAAACAGAAACAGTCGAGGAAGGAAAAGAGAAAAAAGAACACAGATATTAGCTTTTTAGATTCAAACAAATAAACATTGGATTTGTTCACTTATAGAATAGTATACCACCACCAAAAGGCACACCCATGCCAATCTGACCTGTTGTCCACCACCAAAACGCTAGCAGTGACCCATCAATACGTGCATCAGCAATGTAGTGCAAATTCCATGTAATCATGGATATTTATGCACAACAATAAAATTGTATAAAGTATTACCACTTGTCCTAAATTTTAATCTGACATCATATATAACACGCGCCGTTATGCATCTATTATGCATCTGTACTGTTGTATACCTCTGTAAAGCGCTCCGTTATGTATCTATATTGTTGCACACATCTGTAAAGCGCGCTGTTATGAATCTGGACTGTTGTATACCTCTGTAAAGTGCTCCATTATGCATCTGAACGGTTGTATACCTCTGTAAAGTGCTCCGTTATGCATCTGTACTGGTTGCATACCTCTGTAAAGCACTCTGTTATGTATCTGCACTGTTGTATACCTCTGTAAAGCGCTCCGTTATGCATCTGTACTGTTGTATACCTCTGTAGAGTGTTTCCGCTGCTTCTTGAAGCTAGGCCCATGCTAATAATTATAACTATATGGGTCCACTTATTCTCAGGCCAGTGATCCTTATATTTGGTGTAAACCACCATTTACACCTTAGTGGTAATCAGAAAAAACACATCTGAACCCAATAGCTCAAGTGTTTTGTTAGTGGTCAAAAGGCAAAAAGACAGGGGTTGAACCTTAATCTAGTGGTTGTACGTTGGCACAGCATAATTGCAAGATTACACTAAATAGTGGGACCTCATCACTCTAACATGACCTACTTGTTCAGCCAGGGATTGCAGGCACCACAATAATGTTGTAAAACTGCAGTTTACAAAATTAATAATTCCTCCAAGGAGTCTATTATTCCTTTCCTTAATTACAGGAAAGCCCTGATCTCATGATCTGTGTGTGTTCGGACCATTATGCAGAGTTATGTATTTGCAAATATCTTTTGCCTCCATCTGTGTAGGGTCTTTTCCCCGTCTCCTCCGCTAGGCTCTCTTCTTATTGTTTTCAGTCCAACAAATTGCATTGCTGCTTTCTCATGGAATTGGTCATGATCTTGCCAATGCGTTGAAAATGGTAATCTCGCATTGTCATTCTTTAACGCATTGAAATGTTCTTTGATCCGTACTCAGAGTTCAGGAATCTTACTCCCAATATACACCAATTCACACAAGCACACAATGCAGTAAACCACACATTTAGATTAAGTGCCAAGGACGAGGTATCTTGTCCTTGGTATTACCTCCCTGTTGATACATAATGTCGCCGGGAAAAGGTTGTGGTGACATTATATATGGTGACCATATATATGGGATGAAGGGGAGCAAGAGTTGCAGGGGTGTCCCGTGCTCTCCTTGAAATAAAAAAAAAAGGTTTTTGAGGTTGCAGGGGTGCGCCCCGCATGTTCAATGTAATAATGTTCCTGCAAAAAAACATCAATTTTTTGGCGACTTCTTTGACAGGCGACATTTTTACAGGGACATTATTACATGGATCCATCTGCATCTAGTGCCAACAAGTGCCAATGTTTATGAAAAATATTGAAACAAAGACCTAATTAATTCGCCTAGAAAGTCCTAAGAACTATGCTCACGCCCAGAATTGGCTGGCCGACATGAAACTAAACAGATTCTCGCCTCAACTCTCATCCAGTGAAAGAACTCTCAGTTTAACCATCAGCTATGACACTCATTCCAACAAGCACGATGCCAAGAAGTCCAAAAAGCATATACAAATCTGATGTACCAGTAAGATCAGAGGAGGCGGCCCATTAATGCCTATTGAGCCGAGTCACTGGTGTGGGCTAACAGCGAGCGTCCTGTAACCTTGTGTCCATTATGTTGGCCACGCTGACATTGTTTCAGTGGTGGCTGGGCATTAATAATTCAATGGATTTTGCGTGCTGTGTGATGTCAGGAAAGAACACACAGACAATGATCCAAACTTTTTTGTTTAATCCCTAGATTCTAACTTCATGATTGAAGCTGATCATAGGGACTAATGAAGAAAGGTAGCAGGCGCTCCTCTCCAGAAAGAACATGGCATGATAACCTGTTCTGAGATGAGAGTTTGCAGGACACGCTTTTTGCTCACTGTACCTTTCACAGATGGGAAATATTCATTGGCATATCAGTCTTTGTCCCGCCCACATGGGCAGTCCAGCACCAAAATGCTATGTCAATTCCTCTATGAACAAGAGTACCAAGAGCAACCCCATACACGTGTTTCAGCCTTGTTGGGCCTCATTAGTGAGGTGAAGCTGTGCCTCTCTGAGCACAGTGAGCAGGGAGTCCACGTCTCGTTGCCCCCAGGTAACTCAGGGTGACCAACCCCAAGTTCCTTGCAAATATTTCAAAAAAGGTAGCAGGCGCCCCTCTCCAGAAAGAACATGGCATGATAACCTGTGATGATGACATTCCTGCAGGACACACACAATGACAATGTATGTCTCCAAATACCAGGCCGGTCCTCACCCTGGAGGGTGCCTCTCTACTGCTGCTTTCATTCTACGTTTAACCGTAACAAATGCAGCCCTGTTGCCGCCACCCCCGCTTTCAAGATGTCTGCCTTTCTTCCCTGGTCATGCCACTGTCCGCAATGTCAGGCATATCATCATTTGTGCCCAAAATTAATATGGCCTGTTGTTAAAATAATATTGAATGGGTGCTTCATAGATGTGCGCATTAAAATGCCTTACTTCCCCTCCTTTGCACATTTGTGCAAATAAGGGGCATTTCAGAGCATTCTTAAGTGCATCTCTTAAGTGCATTCATATACCGGCCATGCTTTAAAATGCGCTGAAAACAAAGACATACCCTTTCGCCTGTTTGGGACTAGGTGCAGGGGGATGCAGTATAACAGGGACATGTCTGACCCGTCATGCCTCTTTATGTAAGTGGAACAGCAACAGTATGACCCTGTGCTGTCCCTCTTGCTTTACTCTCCTTCAAATATGGGAAGACATGTCACTGTGAAATGTGGTTGGTGCTGGGAGCCTCTACCCAGAATAATGATTGCAGGCACATCTTTTGTACTGCAAAACTCTGTTTGAAATCTGCAGTTCAGCTTTAGCACTAAGGTGGCCTGCACATTTCTCAAACTACCGCAAATAAAAAAAAGCCCATTAGAGTCTCAAAACGTATGTTTGCATAAATGGTGAAATGCACATTTGCGCCATAAAAAGATATGCCATATTCTCAAAGGGTAGTGGAATGTGGGTATCATCGACGTGAACATTTATATGACCTATTTCACCCCCTTTGCACATTTGTGCAAATAAGGCGGCATTTCAGCACAGTGCAAAGTGCTTCCCATATCCGTGAGCCTGCCATACATAAGTGTGCGTTTCCAACACTCATGGATGCAAGGGGGCTGGCCAGTGTATCTTTGGAGCTGCTGGCCAGCCCCCATGCTCAAATCACGTCTGAAAAAGTGCCCATTTCTCAAATTAGTGCAAATAAAAATGGCATCCTCTACCCTTTTTTCTATTTGCAAGAAACCTTTTCTTGGTACAAACGATGAGATGAGTTGCACATTTCATCATTTGCACCAAAAAAGTGCAACCTATTCTCAAAGGGAATTTGAATATGCACATCAAAGATTCACACTATTAAATACCCTATTCACCCCTTTGCACATTTGTGCAAATCAGGGGACATTTTATCACATTCTTGAACATCAGGTTTTCACAAACGGGATGCACTTTAAAATTAGCTGAAAACAAAGACGCAGGACGAACGTGCAAAGGATGACAAAGGGGGTCATTATGAGTTGGGCGGTAAGGGTTTACCGACACCGGTAAGGATGAGGTGGTGGTAAACCCTTACCGCCCTATTCCGAGGTCCCTTAGTGGGTCCGTTAAGGGACCTTGGAGCTAATTACCGGCCCGCAATTTGCGGGCCCGTTATTAGCACCTTCCCCATTCCTATTGAGCCCTATGGGGCCTCAATGGGAATGGGAATGGTTTACTGAATGGGGATTTACCGGGTCCGCACAGGTCGGAATGTCCCAGTAAGTCCCCATTCAGTGAGACCGGACCCGGGTTTGGAGGCAGCCATGGCGCTAATAAACCCGTAATGACCCCCAAAGTCATTTCTGACCCTTTTGTGTTTTTAAAAAAAAATTGGAGTGGCAGCGGGATGGACCAACCAGGCCAAAAATGTTATCCTTCAACATTAACACCCGATGCGGCGGGGCGATAACACCAGATCAGGCACATGATGCTATTAGCTCCCCGGGTTGCCAATCCGGTAACCTGGGGTGCTGAGAGCATTTTAATTTGAATTAATGACCAGGACGCCTTGCAGCGTCCCATTCATTCATTCAAACAAGATGGCCTCCACAGAGCTGGAAGACACTCCTTACAGAGCCCTTCTTCCATTTCAATGGTGGCCATAATGGTCGGCGAGCGGAATCAGGAGCAGCTGTGCTGGCAGATTGGGGTAAAGAAAAAAGTGAAGGGATGGTGGGGGGAAGATGGCGGGTGGGGGAAGCAGCCATCAGGCAGCTTGGGACGCAAGCATACATCAGGAAATTCAGCCCGCGTTCCTAGCCACCTGATTGGCTGCATCCCCTGTGACAGGTGCTAATTCTTTTTGACACATTTCACAATGTCAGGCCATTTTAGGAGCTGTCGCTGTACAATTTGCTCCAAACCCCCACATGATTGCTGGGAGCCTCCAGAGAGATAACAGAAAAATAAAGAAATCTCACAGTGAAAGATAGAGGCAAAGAAAGAGCGCGTGAGTAAGAGTGCGAGAGAGAGCTAGAGTGGCGTATGATGTGATGGGAATAGTTAGTTAATATGTATTTATTAACTCAGAAGAGAGGGCATGACATTGTATTCCAGAGTCACATCATATACTGAGTAGACCCGTCTCCCAAATATTACATTTTTGCATTTTTGAGTCTAGCCTCTTGTTTGGCTTCAACACGGCTAGAGTAAGCTCAGCAAAATAGCGCAAGCTTCTCTGCAATGTGGTATTTGAAGGAGATTCAGATTATCTCGCATTAACACTATTTTGGCAATGATAGGTCAGGTGGGATATGTTCACATTTCTGTTTGCCTTTTACTAGGAAGTTTACTGCATGGAACCGATTTACAGTGATATTTCAAAGCAGACCAATCCCTCCTAAAGGTCAATGCAGCTGGTGTACGTTCTGCTGCCAAACATGGAAGTTATACCATGACAAATTGGCCGTGTCATGGTGCAAAGGTTTTCGAAAATGGTCCCAATGTTTTTTGCACTAGGGCAAACTTTACCCTTGTGCTAATACTGTGCAACTTTGCACTTGTACCAGTGCAAAGTTTCTGAAAAGTTCCACTACCCCATCCCCTTCTACGCCCGCACCAGTCCCACCACGCCCAAGAGACCCCATAATCAACCCTCCAATGCAAACAACATACCTTCCTTTTCTGCACTGCACCCCACACTGTTGTGTTTACAACATTATTAAGGCAGACGAGAACACACATGTTTGGCTTCCAAACGAGGTTGCCATTAAAACCTGCTGGTAGCCGGCGGGTTACCAGCAACCCCTTAACACCATTACCGCCGCCTGACATCCCAGTGCTACCTGGATATCACAAACGGCGGTGGTTCGGTAAATCCCCATTCCCATGAGAATGGAACACTGAAGCACCGGCACCGTTGTTAGCAATGCCGGTGCTTCAGTGAAAAACATGCTGCTAGGGGCCTGAACTCCTGCCAAGTCAGGCCTGCCAGTACTTCAGTAGCCCTACTGGAATAGTTATAGGTTAGTAGTCCAGAAAGGGTGCGGGTACGTTGCTACAGGCACCCTTTTTTCTGGACCTCCAAACTCATAATGAGGGCAAAGGAAATGCAGCATATAAAAACAACCATTAGTTGAACATTGTCCCTCACAACATGCACCTTCAAGCAGCATCCCCCTTCCAATCACCCACCATTACCACCACTTAACGGACACACCTAGGGTTATAGCCACACACTCCTGCCGCCCATTACCTGTACAGACACTGGGCCCGGTTCATAGAATCTAGCGCAGAAGCAGCCAAGCACTGCACGCAGAGGAGCGTGCGCCACGCGTGCACCAGCCGAGGCGCAAAGCAGCATCTACGCGCAACGCATATTCATGGATTTCCCGAGCCATTACCAGCCGTGGTGCAGTGACCATCCATCTGTGCCAGTAACGCCCCCAACACCACCCCTTGCGCAGGAAAAAGCCAGTGAAATGTCCAATACGGCGCAAGGCCACACGCCATTCATGGTCCAGCACATAGACCGACTCCATCGCAATCACGTGAAAAATCAGAGCGTAGCCCGGTCCCACCAGTCAAATCACGTGAAAAGGGCCTTGCACAACCCACTCATGCCAGTCAAATAGCGTGAAAAGTGCCTTGTGTAGCACCGCGAAATCGCATACCCCACTCGTTCCATTCAAATCGCGTGAAAAGGGACTCGCCTACCCCCGCTAAATCACGTACCCTGCTCACGCCAGCCAAATTGCGTGAAAAGGACCTTGCCTACCCTGCTCACGCCAGCCAAATCCTGTGGAAAGGGCCACGCATGCTGCCATCAACCCTGAACACGGGCTGCCTGCCGGTACGGTAATGGGTGTTGGGGGGGTCCCATGTGGTGTGGGCTGCCTGCGGGTATGGTCAAGGGTTGGCTGCCTGCAGGGTATGGGCACGGATGTTGGGGGGGTTCCTAGTGGTGTAGGCTGCCTGTGTGTATGGTCACGGGTGTTGGGGGAGTCCCTTGTGGTGTGGGCTGCCTGTGGGTATGGTCACGTGTTTTGGAGTGATTTTCACGTGATTTGGCTGGCGCGAGATGGGTATGCGATTTTGCAGGGGTACGTGAGGGCCTTTTCACATGATTTGGCTGGTGCGAGCGGGGTACCCAATTTCGCGGGGGTACACGAGTCCCTTTTCACATGATTTGGCTGGCACGAGTAGGGTACGCGATTTCGCAGGGGTACGCAAGTCCCTTTTCACGCGATTTGACTGGCACGAGCGCCGCATACCCCGCAGGCAGCCCACACCACAAGGCACACCCCATCCCCGTGACCATACCCCGCAGGCAGTCCACACCACAAAGGAGCCCCCCATCACCCGTGACCATACACCGCAGGCGGCCCACACCACAAGGGACCCACCCATCACCCGTGACCATACCACGCAGGCAGACCACATGGGACCATACCCATCAGGCAGCCTACACCACAAGGGATCGCCCGTGACCATACTCGCAGGCAGCTCACACCGCAAGGGACCCTCCCATCACCCGTGACCATACCCTGCAGGCAGCCCACCTGTGATCATACCACGCAGGCAGCCCACAGGTAATATACACCGCAGGCAGGACCCGACCCATGCCGGCCCATTCGCTGCCACACGGAAGACATTCTTGTGCCAAGGTCCACGTTTCCCTCCTGCCCGATGGCCGATACCTGCCTCTGTGGTGTTGATGGCCCCTAGTCCTGTCACCTCCTACATAGAGCCTGCTGCTGCCAATACACCCTATGCCTGCACCTCCAGGACTGCCTCTGTGATGATGACAACCCCCAGGGCAGTCGTGCATGATCTCCATTGCAAGTGGTCCTGTTACCGGGGTGACTGCTGATCCTCCTCCGACTCACAACTGTGGCAGGGATGTGGTCTCCACCAGACTGGCCGCTGTGGTTGGGACAAGTCCAAAGGGGGCCTTGGTGTTATCTGGGCCGGAAGACGGCAGCAAAGATGACTGGTGAACAGTGGAGGAAGAGGAGGAGTGGCCAGCACACGTAGTAAACTCGCAACAACGAGCTGAGCTAGCCAGTTCATGAGGATACAGACCTCTTCGTGATGACGTGCAAGCCCCCAATTGGTGGCCTGCACGTCAACCCGAATGGCACCTGTCCGCCTCGCGAGCCCGGCTAGCATGGGCTCCACCCTGTCATGAATTGACTCGTCTGCAGGTAGTGGAAGATCAGTTGACGTGGATACATCTGCTACCTGTGGTCAGATCTGGCCTGAGGCATGCCCACAGGTGCATACTGATGCAGGGACAGGATTAGGCACAGGCCCCTCCACAGTGACCTGAACTGCCTTCTGACCCTGATCCTGGACTGCATCAGTTGCACCTACCTCATTACCCCAGCCAGTCCCCATGTGCTGGGCGGATGTGGCCTCCTCCTCCTCCTCGCCCACCACCAACCTGGTTGATTCCCCACCGTCTTCCGCATCGGATTGCCCCTCTGGTGGCTCAGCCGAGGAGCCCTTGACCAACTTTACATTCTTGGGCCTCCCCTCAGCAGCTGTGGCCATTGTTGTGGACGCTGCACCAGTGCCCTGACTCCCGGAAGATGCTGTTACCTGGGAGGATGACTGGTCCTTGCGTCTCTGCCTGGTGAAGGCATCCCTGCCGCGGTGCTCCACAGCGCTGTTTCCGCCCTCTTCCTCCATCGCCGCTGTGGATAGAGAGACATTGAATGCAAACATCAGTGTACCGGACAAATGTCTGCTTGACACAAAGCAAATCCACATGAGTGGCTCAGTCAAACGTCACAACCATCACCCCCCCCCCAAACACAGGTCAGTGCAAGCAACACACATGCACGAACATGCATGCCATGTGCAACAAACATTCACATCCATGTACAAGGCACTGCACGCACATCAGAAGAGGGGCTGAACCTCACATGCATCATGGTACATGCACATCACATACACACACATCACCTGACAGTCATGCATTCGGCCATGTAGACCTCCCTTCACAGTGCAACTGGGCTGCATGAGTCAATCATGCATTGAGATGTTCATGTGGCATGCATCCATGGCGTTGGCCAGTCACACACTCACTACTCAGACACACGCAAATGTACACCATGCATGTTCATGATGGTGACATAAGCACCCATGTGTCACACCTCTCGCATGCCCCAGTCCAGACACAGGTATGCAAACATGTGCACCACGTAACATATCGGAGCGCATCACGCATGGCAACACAGACACCATTGATGTGGGTGACGCTTGAATGGACTCCCATTCAGCACATAAGGGACATGCACACAGACATCTGTACATGAGGCATGTCAGACATGAGGCCAAGGTACACGCTCCAGCCACAAGTCAACATACACATGCACTATGCCGAACAAGAACACATGAACAATTACCATCCAGAGGGAGCACCAACTCTAAGACCTGGGCGTGCAGTGCTGGGTCAATGCGCTCCAGGACCCACATCTCATTGGTGAATAACTGGCACTGGTGCCTCACTCCATCATCATCAGCCTTGAGGAGGCGCCGGGCCTTGTTGAGGGTCCTGGACCTGAAGTCTTCCCAGCGCTTCAGGACATGTTTGTAGTCGCGGGGTGTCACCCCCTCTGCGTTGATGGCACCCACGATGTCCGCCCAGATCTTACTCCTTCCTTCCTTATTGGTGCAGGATGGTTCAGGGAAGAGGGCATCATAATGCCCAGGACTTGCTCCATCAGGATGCCAACTTCTCTGGAGGAGAAGTTGACAGCCCTCTGCCCATCTGCTGGAGGGTTGCCAGTTGCCTCAGATGGTGTTTCGCCCGACATGGCAACCCCTGAGGTAGGTGTGGGTGGGCAGGTGGTCCTGGGGCTGGGCTGTGGAGCGATGGAATGGCAGTTGGGAGTCTTCTGGGTCAGCAGAGGTGGTCTCAGCAACAGGATAACTGGCACTGGATGATGAGCAGGTACCTAATTGCAGGGTACATGGGCAGCAGGCGCACAGAGTGGGCTGGCAGCAGCAGATGGCTCGTAGGATTCAGCTCGGGCCTTTGGGGCAGGTAAAAGGCCTTGTGGGCAGGAGCATGGGTCTTCCATGTGCTTTCGCGTAGACATCCGGATGCAGAGTGACTCCGCATGTGCGGAAACAGCACGTTAGCGTGTATTCAGAGGAAAGGCCCTAAGCGTGTAAGTTATGTGACGCACGCGGGACATTGGGCATTGACGTTCAGTACGGATTAAAGGTCTGCATAGGACACCAGTGCACTGTACATGCTTTTTGTGGAGACTGACGGGTGAGATTGTTCTTTCTGTGGGTTCACACGCAAATTGATCACTACTGTGGCTGTGCGTACTTCTGGTTTTGGCGGGGGTGTTGCCTACGTGTGTGTTTTTCTTCATTTTTCCAGGTAGAGGGTGAGACGCGCACGCATTTTTCCCACTGTGGTTGCCCATTTGTGTCGCGTAGCCCACTATCGAGGTCATAGTAGCCTACGTGTTCCCTGTGTCTGCATTTTATGTGTTCCTGGGTGCCACAGCGTACTGCAGGACGTTTTGTCATCGCACGTGGGCTACTGAGGGGTTGCATGCACGTTTGTTTTTGTTTTTGGGATGCCTGAGCTTTGCTTGACTCATTATTTTTCCCCAGGGGTCACATACAGCCTTGCAGGAGCACAGGGGTACCTATACCATCACGTACCCTGCCCCCTTCACCCCAATTTCCCAGGACAAATGTTGTCTGCACCTCCCATTGTGCTAGTAGATCAGTGCCATGACTGGGAGGGCACCAAGTGGTAAGGGTGGCAAAGCTGGGCGACCTTCCAGAGGTGTCCCTGGTGGGGGATGTGGCCAGGGTGGTCAAGGTGGCTGCGGTGGACGACGTGGCCAGGGTGGTCCATGAGGGCAGGGTGTCCAGGCACATGCATGGACAGCTATGCCACCCCACAAGCGGGTCAGGGAGATGCAGCTGCTGCTGCCATCCCCAGCACCCGTGAGACCCGACAAGCAGTGCCATCTGCCATCACGAGCAGGCAGGGTGTGGAAGCTGCAGTGGCAGCTGCACATGACACCACCCCGGCTCAGGGTCAGCCAGCCCGCACTGAATTGGTCCTGGAACAGGCACAGGATGACTCACAGGCCGATTTCTGTGTCGGGAATGCCAAGGCACGTGTGGTGAAGGTTGCTGTCACCAGGTCATGTGGATCTGGGGCAGTAGTTTCATCTGCTGCCCCGAGCAGCCAGGGTGTGGAAGCTGCAGGGGCAGCTGCAGCTCACACCAACCTGGCTCTGAGTCACTCAGCCAGGACTGTGTTGGTCCCGGCCCTGGAGACTGAGGCAGGTGCAGCGCAGGGTCCTGGCAACAGCACCCAGCCGCCAATACCTGAAGGCCGACCTTCGGTCGTCGTGTCATTGCCTGCTTCCATTGGCCAGTCCGCCTGCGCCTCAGCCCCTACTGAACAGAGCAGCACAAGCCACTCAGGGTCCGCACCACCTCCCAAGAGGAAGAAGCATGCTCCAGCAGAACAGCCAGGGACGCCAGATATTGCTCAATCCTCCAACAAGTCAAGAAAGCAGAGTTTCTGTGATGAGGAACTGGACGCACTTCTGGGCTACGCATTGGAACACGGCCGCAACATGCTGATAATGTCAGGGAGAAAACATACACCTGCTCAGCATAGGGCCCACTGGCAGTGCATCGCGGACGATATTAGTGCCTTGGGACATGAGAGGCGCACAGCAGATGATTTCCAGAAGCGTTGGAATGACCACTGACGCCAAGCAAAAGGCAAGCTGGCTGCTAAGTACGCCTCTACTCTGGTGACTGCCAGCGGGACACCATCAGAGGACGAAGAGCTCACTCCACATGAGGGGATCGCTGCTGATTTTATCGCAGTGGAGCTGGTCCAAGGCGTGGGAGGGATGCCAGATTATGAGGCAATGTCCGGTGAGTGGTGATGTGTGTGGGTCCAGGACATGTCTATGTTGCTTGGGGGATGTGTTATGATTGTCTGCCAGTTCAGGCTGCATTGACATGACTACCATGTGTGATCCATGTGGTGTTGGACTGATACATGCTTGTTGTCATGCAGACTACATACAAACAATGTCCTGCACACGGAGGCAATCCTCATCACCACACCTGCTCCCTCCTTCCATCACAATCTCTGTGCAGCATCTCTTGGCCATATTCTTGCTCCAACCTATGGTCGCGGATAGCCTGTGATTATCTTCCACTCAACACTTACCTTCTATCGTGACGTCTCTGTGTGGTCGCCCTGTGAGCTGTTCCTGCTCAGAGGGATTTTTCCTTACCTCTATATACTCCAGCGGCTCACTGTCTCCATGGCACTGGTGAATCCGATGGCGGACTACTGCAACAGGCAGTACCTGATTTTCTGTGAATGTGCACTCTTCCCTCTGCAACTCTGCCAGACCTGGACTGTGTGGAACTGTAACGCTCACCTGATTCCCACGGAGGCGCAGGTCTGGCTTCGGGACTCTGAAGATGGACAGGAAGGGCCCTCTACTCTGGCTTCTGCGGCTCGCAGGAACATTCCCCTGTGCGTGAAAAGGGAGTATTACCTACTGACTGAGTTATGCTCAAGTCTCCCACTCTCTTACAACCCTCCACGATACCCTTCCATGATTCCCCGTGAAGTCTTACCTTAGGGTCTGAAAGGACGAGCTCTCCATCCTGCTTCTGACGCAGGGGCGCGTTGAACCCAGTTACTTCACTGGATTGAGGTTGGATGGGAGTTCAGGTAAGCTTGATTATACTGGTAAGGCGCTGTAAAAGTTCTGTTGCAAGTTCAAAAGTTCAAGCTTTAAATAATAATGTTCATTGTCTTTTTTCAGGTGATGAATGAAGATTCCTTTGGAAACTCCTTGCAATAAAGCGCTGATGTTGATGTCTTTTCCCCATAGGGGCCGGGGTTCGGAATGCCGGAGATATGGTGCCGACCCGAAGTGAAACGTGCAGTTGCAGTAAAGATCTGGTAAGTCCTAGATGAGCGCTCAGGTAATGTTTTTGCATTCGCTCATCTAATGTCTTTGTCTTTTTTTCCCCATAGGGGCCGGGGTCCTGCTTGGAAGCAGCAAGACCCGAAATGAAATGGGAATGACCCAACAGGTAAGTCTTATTCCCTTCCTTCTCTCACCTCTTATTCTTGTCTTTTTCTCTAGGCTCTGGGAAGTGGCTGTGTATCCGGATGATCGCTGCTGAAGATGGAGGAACCCAGGAGAGGTGAGTGAAATGCAGCGCTGCAGCGATCGTAACGAAATGCTTTTAAAAATAATGTCTTCCCTTTCAGGATCGTCGGTGATGTCTCCGTGGTGCAGATTTTCCTGGTAAGGTCTCTTGTCTCCCTTTGCAGGTGACCCAGGATGCTGACAGGCGTGGCTGAAGTCCAGATGCAGGAGCTGACACGGTGAGCGTCCAGCTGCGAGGAGCAGAACAACGCGAAGCGTGAGTTGCTGATCGGGTGTGGTTTAAATAGCTTTGGAAGAAGTTCCAAGTGTGTATCCTTCCTCCGATCAGGTATGTATCCTTCCCGACCACACCCGGGTGGAAAGTAGTCCCACAGGTAAAGTAGTTCCTATTCAGCCTCAAGAGGGCCTGGATGTGGCAGCATGGTCTGCATCAGGTAAGTGCACATTAAAACACTTGAACACATGTCTAGCTTTATGAGCCTGGCGCCTAAGGTGCCAGGACAGAGGTCCAACATGAGCCTGGCGCCTAAGGCGCCAGGACTGCGTCCAAAGGGCCCCAGCTTGGGCCCGCTGGCACTCCCCTGGGGGAAATGATGCCTGCCTCTGGGGTTGCTGGGTCGGACCTGGCTCCTTGGAGGTAGGCATCATGACAGGAACGTCCTTTGGCCTTGGTGCAGGGTATCTCACTCGGACTGTGCGGATGGCACAGGCTCACAGTGGCTATGAGTGTTCATTTCTGGACCCTGTGCATTCCCAGCAAGTCCATATGGGTCCTGGGCAAGCAATTCATTCAACTCCATCTACAGTATTTGCTTCCTTCTCATGGTATTTCATCATCCCTTTCCTGCTCGACTGCACTTGCCATTACACTGCCATCAGTCCACAACATTCACATTACTGCCTCTGTGTTCTCAGTGATAGTTGACGCCGTACATGTGTACTGCACTGCACCCACACACTCTGAACCCTGTTCTCCCCTTCCACATGCCTATTACCTTGTGTCATGTCAGGGTGACCTGCCATTGATGAATCAATGTGCCTTGCTTCACTGTATTTCAACACCCTAGCATCATTGCAGCCTGTGACACATGTGTGTTTTATCATAGCGATTTCAATGAAATGTCAAATTAAATGCATTCTACATGGCTCACGGACAGTAGTATTGAGCTTCCATCTGGGTCTGATTGACAGTTTGGGCATGGCTATGCTACGTGCCATCTGTGTGTTGGCATCTTTCTTGTTTTTGGAAGGACAATGCCAGTCACAAGCTTGTGTCTGATGCAGGTGCGATGCACCATGCAGTACATGTCTCATTTTGCCATTTCACACGCATCCATGCCTGCTTTCAGGGTCCCGTTCCATTACATTGGCACTTCTTGCATGCCTGAGTTTGTGTCATGTGTGACATGGCTGCTGTCATACACAACAAACCAGTCCCGTCATCATGCACCCTTTCGGATACACCAGCACAAACGGGTACTGTCCCCGGGTTGCAGCCCACCTCCCGAGACATCTCCTTACCTAGGGTGCGAGGGAGTCGCCATCGTCAACGAGGGCGGGCAGTGCGGAAAGTCCGACCCGGTTTGTTGCCTCGTTTCCATTGGCAACTCCCATGGAGACTGCGTTCGGGTTGGAACACCCGATTGCGGTTACTTCCTGGTTCCGCGGTGGTCTCCCGATCACGTGCCCAGAGTTCCGCTCACGTGATCGGGAGCCGGCGTGCATAAAACCGGGAAGTTTGAGTTTACACACCGCTTCACAGCTGTTTCACGACTCTGTTCAGCATTTCACGTTACCTGGATACTTCGGATTTGGACCTTGGCTTTGGAATCACGGACTGGCTTGCTTACTCCTCGGATCTTGTCGCACGAATATTGGTACATTGGACTCTCGGCTTTGCTTAACGGATTGTTTTTGGATTACCCTTTCTTGACTCTATGATCTTCGGCCACTGGCGCTACGTGGCTAACTCAAGTGCCCATCAAGTTACAGGTACAGCCGGCAGCTATCATCTGGGACACGGCTGACACGGTTGTCCGGATCTACGGCGCTCCCTCGCACCAGACCCCCGACACCCCAGTACCATCCCTGGGTTTAGGTAAGAGATTCTTACACACTTATTCATATCAAAGTACTGTGTTTGCCTGTGCTAACCTTACCTTCCATTTAACAGCCTCCGGGGTCCTGGGCGTCATCAGATCCGACGAACCAACAAACCACCTGTGGCCTCAAAGCTCGCACAGGGAGTTTATTCACTCATCCCTGTGGGTGATTTGTGGACAGAGGTCCATTACTCTTCACTACGTGGCAAGTCACGACAGCTGCTTCATGTGTTGGCTGTGAACATTGTAATACCTATGTGTGTGGCCTATGCTGTTAACCTGTGTGCTCATGTCTTCTTTTGATTTTGTGCAGGTGATGAGGCACTGGAAGCAGTGGAGGAGGAGGAGATGGCGCAGGCACTGGAGTATTCAGAGCCCCAACCAGGCACCAGTGGAGGTAGCGCCCGAAAATCCATTGGTGCTACAGACCCTCCTGGCCAAGGGTGTCTCTGAGTACACCTCAGAAAACCCTATGCTTTTGGTGCAGGATCGTACATTGACCCATCATTGCTGTCACAGGTGAGTGATTCTGCTGTGGATGTTGTTCTGTCCGACACCCCTGCAGTGGGGGTAGACTCCTCAAGGTGCCAGTCAGAGTTGGACAGTCCGTCTGTGTTGGTTATGAATGCAGGGTCACACTCCACTCTACTTGCTCCTGTTCCTGGGGCAGCTCACTGAGGGAGGAATGCAGTCCTGCAGCCACAGGCAGCACCTATGCAGCAAGTGCCACGTATCCTTGGGCCCGACAGGTGTGGTATCTGGCAATGCGGTGGCAGTGTGCCACCCAGGAATACTGTGTTAGAGAATTCCATGTATGCCATTGTACAGCAATAGGGGGCATCATGTGAGATGATGGCTCAGGGCGTGGAAAGGGTGGCCAATTCCATTCTCCCCCCAGAAAGGCAGATGGAGCTCCAGCAGCAGGCAGTGGGGTCCACATGTCGCTCGTACAAGCTGGACAACAGGGACCAACGGGCTGAAATGGGGGCTCTGCTCACAGCCATGGCTGCAGAGGCACAGGCCCACAGGGATGCCCTGAGGGAAGAGAACTTCTCCCTCAGAACTACTCTGGGTGCACTGGAGATGGCCCGCAGTAGACGGGCGGAACAGCAGATGGAGCAGTTGACACACAACATTGCTGCTGAACTCCATACAACCCGGGAAGAGAGCCGTGCGTCACATGAGGCTTTGCAGGCGGAACTCCGTGCAACCCGGGAGGAGATTCGAGCGCCACGTGAGGCCTTGTGGGCAGGACTCCATGCAACACGTGAGGTGCTGCATGGGGACCTCCGTACAATAATCACAGAGAATCAGACCTTTCAGGCCTGCATGCTTGCTGCCTTTGAGGAGCATACCATGGATGTGCGTGGTCAGCCTCCCTTGCCAGGCTCACCTTCTCATTTTACACCAGACGGTGCCGACGGCGGTGAGAGCTCTCCCACTATAGGCTAGCCGTGCAGGCCATGAACCAATTGAGTTTTTTTTTTATTCTCAATATCCACGCATGTGGGTGCTGAGGTGCATCCTGCACCTCCTCCCTCCTGGGTGGTCCCGCCCCCAGTGGTCCACCGTGGCCATTGTTTGTTTTGTTTTATTATTTTCTTGTCTATTGTGCATTCATGTGAAAGTGTGTTGTTTTGTTTGGCACCCATAGGCATCCACTGTGTGTTCCGCCTGGGCCCATACAGGCTTGTCCCGTGTTTGTGTTTGTGGCTTGGAGTCTAGACACATATGTCACTCCTGCTTCCAATTTCCATGGGCTTGCAAGGAGGGCAGCGTGTGACAGTAACTTACACAGGGGCATTGGGCTTCCATCAGTTCTGTGGCCAGTCTGAAGTACAACCTGTGTATACATTCCTTGTTGGGATTCATGATTGTTTGACCAGTGCATGGTTAGCATGCATTTTGCTTTGGATATTGGTAAATGTGTATTTTATGATGTCACAACTTTATGTATTACCGTGCCTGTCTCCATAATTGATACCCTTCATGATGTATGTGTTACCCTGCCCCCTTTAGCTAGCTGAGACCCACTCAAGATGGAAGGGGTCCATGTGATGGCTTTGTCACATTGAAGCACTTGTGCTTTTGTGATTGGTCACTGTCTGACATTTTTACTGTTGGTCCTGTTTTCATGATATGTTAAGCTGGTAAAATGGCTGTTCCTGTGTACAGTTTCATTTTGATGTGTCAGAGGGAATTGTTTTGGACATATTTCCATTTGTAAAAGTGCACTTTGTGACAGTTGTGTTTTGTTTTGTGCATTTACTTTTGACTTTTTACATTGCATGCCATGGTGTGGTGTGTCGAGAGGGTAACATGGGTTTTGGGAGGGTTTAGGTGACATACCAGTATTTGGATGTGCTGCTTTGCATGGGGTTAGTGCCATACTTCATCCCTAATGTGTACCTTTTGGTCACACGGGATTGTGTTGGTTTAAGTAGCTAGGGATGCACACAATGTAGCACTTCCAAGGACACATTCTCAGGGTGGTAAGGTAGTGACAGTTGATTGTCCCTTTGTCATCATTGATTGTCACCTGTAATGTGCCAGGCCTGTGTGCACTCTGCAGTGGTGAGATTTTAGGTGCAAAATTGTTCCACAAGCTGGGCACGGGCAGCCTCGCCACATGCCCATTCCCCTCCCATGTGCAGCAGGTGTGCATGTGGTTGGGGACGTGGGGGCACTGCTGTGTCCACCAGTACGCCCTGCCGTGTTGCAACATTGTGCAGGACACATGCTGCCACAATGATCCTGCACACTACTGGTGGTGCATATAGTAGCTGTCCACCGGAGCCGTCAAGGGAGAAGAAGCGTGACTTCAGCACTCCGACTGTGCGCTCCACTATGGCCCTAGTTGCAATATGGGCTGCATTGTATCTTACCTGGGGTGCTGTGGTGGGGTTCCGTATTGGCATCATCATGTAGGTGCTCAGAGGGTAGGCACTGTCCCCTGGGGAGACAGACGTGATAAAGGTTGTGCTTAGTTGGGTGTGTCTATTTGTCTGTGTGTGGCATACATGTATGTGCACAGGCATTTGTACTCACCAAGGAGCCATGTGTTGCTGTGCCTCCCACCTTCCAGCTCCCGGTTTAAGGGTAACATTCTGAATATGAAACTATCATGGGTGGACCCTGGATAGTTGGTATAGACAGAGGTAATGATTCCCTTGACATCGCATACAACCTGCACGCTGTTTAATGCCAGTGATTGCGATTGGGATAGATGTGCTCAGTGGCCCTAGGTGTACGTAGGGCCACATGGGTGCAATCAATGGCACCAAGCACTGTGGGGAAGTGTGCCACTCTGTAAAAGTCCTGGACCATGGCCTGCCTTTCTGCAGGTGTTCTGGGCATGTATATGTGTCTGCGGACTGAGGGGCGTGCAGTCATGATTGCCAACACCTGGGGTAGGCAGCGTGACTGCGTGGGTTGTGAGACGCCCCCAACTATGGCAGTTGTCCATTGAAATGACCCAGTGGCCAAGAAATGCAGTACATTGATCACCTTTTTCAAGTAGCTCAGTGCTTGGGAGCACAGGGTGGGTGATATGCGGTGATCATCCAACTCAGTGACCAGGTCTAGGATAATATGAGGTGGAAACCTGTACCTGCCATAGACCCGGTCATCAGGCATCCCGAAAAGTCTGGTCCTGGGTAAAAAAATGTGGGGCCTGTCTGTGCTCCTCCTCCTCCAGCGGTGTCCGACGATCACTGCTGCGAGGAATGGTACATTCATCATAGCTGTATACGCGCGTTTGTTGTTTGCGCAGACTTTTATGCATTTGCTTTGGTGCGCTGGGGCGCTTCCGCTTGCTTTCGCGTGGTGTATGTGTTTCCTGGTTTGTGCGTCTTTTGCCGCGCGCCGGTGAGCCCTGTTCGATTCCATGAATACATGTTGTTAGCGCGCGTGTGGGCGTTGCGAGGATTTTAATGCAGTGCTTCCCCGTAACACCTAGATTTTCACGTGTTGTTGCCCATTTCACGTGTTCTGCCCCCTTTTTAGGTGTGTGTGCTGGACGGTGTGCACCTTCACTGCCCTTATCGTGCAAGGCGTTCCTGGTGTCGCAGTAACGTGTTGGGCCCTCGCCGATTCAACGCAGGTCGCAGGTAAAACACGCACAATGTGTTCCATGAATACATATGTGCGCAAAAACGGGCGCTTGAACACGTTTTCGCGTGCAAGCACTTGTTTTCGGGGGACATTTATTCCATGAATTACCCTGCGTCTGCAGATTCCATGATTAAATGCAGGAGGTATATATCAGTGCCGAGAACGGGACTTTGTAACTGCTCGACAATGAGCGTTAAGACCTAGGCAGTCTATACAAAGTAAGGGAACGTCGTACCCTTTAGCACCCGCCCACTTTGACCTCTGCAAACCATGTGAGATTCGATAGGCAGCCACATGGCATCAGACCCATATTGTCAAAGACTGCTCGGGCTGCTCACGGGTTGGAATGGCGCAGTTTCGCAACAGGACCTCCTTAATGTTCATAGTGCATGTATGACCTTTTTGCGAACAAATGACCGAGCCCCACAATTCAAATAGAAATAATGGCGCATACCTTAATATTAGGTGCAGTGATTTATGCTCTAGAGGCGGGCCCTCCAGTGACTTAAACTTTACCAGCAGGAATCTGCCCCCAGGCCATGCAAACCCTTTGAAGAGCCCAGCCCTGCGCCCCGCAGCACCCTGCAGTGTTTTAAGACATTTCAAGCAGAATCTTTTCGTTTGCAATTGCAGAAGCAGGCAGAGATAAGACCGAGTTCCCAACCTATTTTCTCAGCCCATTAGCAACACCCCCTCGTTAAGACACGGGTGTCTGCCAGCTAAAGTGGCTATCTTTAAAAAAACAAATGCATTGAACAGACAACTAAGAGAGTCACGGCGGAACGCTGTCATTACCATCAATCATGCAGAAACAAACATCCTGCCGTTTCCTTGTTCATACTTTGCACACTCCGAGAATATCGGTGCAACTGTTCTGTTAGTGAAAACATTCTCACTGAAGCAACGACTACTGCGTTTCAAGCATAAAGCAATAACCTAAACGTTTGGCAATACGTGATTTAACGATGTGACTTTCATATTTTGTTTTTACTGTAGCGCCAACGTGTCTCCTTAGAGCCACTTCAAGGTGTTTTTACCCTCTGTGTTTCCAACACAAGGTGCGTGTATGCTCCAGGTGCTGTTGATGTCAGGAGCGCCGCTCTGGGCTGTATGCCTGTTATGTGGACCACTGGTGGGAGTCAGACCCGCCGCTGTTCCATTGCCTAGGCTCTGATTGGCTGGTTTAGGTCTGTTCAGCTGGGTCGGTGGCCCCCTTGAAGATTTTCAATGCTTCTCTGAAAAGGGACGTTTTTAGGTCTTCACTGAAAATCCGAAAGCTGGCTTGGCTCCCCATGACTGGTCTTGGGCCTTTCGGAGCCATGCACCCTGAGTGATGGGCCTCTCTGCGTGTTGTGTGTGAACATGGTCGGTTGTGCTGTTATGTGATTTCTCTTGGGCTGCCAAGGGAGCGGTGCAAAGGAGCCATATTTTGTAGACGCCCTTCCTTGAGGATGGAGCCCAGTGTTGTTTCATGACGCCCTGGGCCCTTACAATACATTCTCTCTGTATACGTTTATTCAGGGTTGTTCTATTCCTAAAAAATGTAAATAGAACTTCGACAGCCAATATCTTAGAACATGACTACTTCCCACCCATGAATAGTGAGGGGCAGGGAGAGGTGAAGCTGTGCCATACTAGTTAATGACCTCCACAGTTTTATTTATTTCTTATTATTTTTAATTTTATTTTATTTCTATAGCTGTTTCCAGAAAGTGTTTGACATTGGTCTTAAAAAAAGTGTGCCCACACAAAGAAATCTGTCAATCTCGGGAGGATGGCTCAGGGGCAAGGCGCTCGCCTTGGAAGCAAGACAACATGAAGCAGTACAGGTTTGATCCCCGTGTCCGCGCTTAGAAACCTCTTGGTATTAAGTGCGTTATAAATAAACAATTAACAATCTAAAGCCTAAAAAATTCGAGAGTGAGACCGCCCGCCCAGGGTAGAAGGATTTCCAACATAAACTAAATGAAATAGTGAGCATGGTTAAGAGAAAGACAGACCACAGCTGTGCCCCCTTCTTTGTTGGGTCTCACAAGGACGCACTTAATATAAAAATATCCCCCGGCAAGATGGTGATTAAAATCACTTTGGGTTCCAAGTCTTCTTCTACCCCTAACAAAATGTATGTCGACCATCTGTCGACCATCTTTAGACGCTTGTTTGCTTGAGTGCCCTGTGCGCCATCACCCACACTCTCCCCCAAGGTCTGGGTTCCATGTGTTAATATCCCCGCAAAAATATTGCAAGACAAAAATGTCGCCATATTTTTCCAGCGATATTGACCCCTGGACCCTGCGGGGGACACCCCCGCAACCCCTGCATTATTTTAAAATGTGCGCGGGACACCCCCACAACCCGCTCCCACAAATTATCGCCCTCAAAATTATCGCCTAGGGCGAGACAAACGCCCATATGTACAGCGATATTTTTGGTGGGGATATTTTGTAGGGATACCCAGGATCTGCCACACAATTGATTTTTCCACTTGTTTGTGCCAAGTCAACCCAGGCACACCAAAAATACGGACACACACGAATGTGCACCTGTCACCAATGCAAATGTTGGTGGCCTGTGAATATTTCTGATTTGTCACTTGCATGTGTCATTAAACAAGCTTCTTTCACCCACCAACATACTCATATGCCCCTCCACCTCAAATCATCATTATTGTCTTCCTTCCCTGCCAGAGCAGACCAATCAATAAACAGCATGTTCCTATTGCATCTGTAAAAGCCCTGATATGCAGTTAGACATCTTTTAGGACCCTCTGGTGGTCGGCCTCCCTCACAGAGCCCTATATTTTTACACCTTGTTGAGCCTCAACCTTTTTTCCGGGTTCAAAGGTGCATGGACATGGAACCACTTGACATTCTTGTGGTAGGAGGTATCCCTAAACTAGTTTGGCCAGCACTAGGAACATTTTTCCATTGAGACGAAAGAAAACACCAGCATTTTGGTCATGGACGTATTCTAGAAGCTCAAATTTCATGCACAAATAGCTTTGCTCGGGCAGTCTTCCTTGCTCTATTTCTAATACTAATACACAACATAAAATGAATCCATCTGTCCTATCTGTTCCCTCACATTTTTCTACCCAAACAATGCAAACCCTAAGGTAGAGTTTGGAACTATATGAAAATAACAAAGCCTTATCTCGTGCCATGAAAAACATAGCACCCACTTAGCCTCGCACCCACAAGCAGACTACTTGGCCAGACAATCTTCATCTTCAGACTTTGTCAATTACACTCAGGTGGAATTCAGTACATCAACCAGCAAGCACATTAATTCTGACTTTTAATTTCGGATGAAGAAGGGCTTTGGGGCCTTCGAAAGCTCTTGATGGTTCTATTGCAGCACAATAGTTTCAGCAAGTCCAATAAAGGGTATCAAAACTCGACATTTTTTTCTGTTAAATAAATGTGGGCTAACACATCAACACTCTTTTTTTGCAAGGATATATCATTTAATTTTATCTCTAGACCATTGAACACCATAGTGGTGAATACTGCACTTTCCACTTTGGTATTCGCCCCTTTACCTGAAGAAGACCAAATCGAATTTCGAATAATATTAGAGGTAGACCACAATTTAGAATTGTATTCAATATGTTTATCATTCCTTGCCATACTCACTGAGCTAGCAGCAACCAATACACATGTGCAAATAACCGGTAGAAGTTGCCCCACACCTTGGGCAGATAAATACAGCGTTGGAATGCCAAAGGTTCATTTTAACATGAGTGAATGCATATTGTGTGTCACTTTATAATGGTGCATTATCAAACAAATTGAAGCTCTTGCACGAAGACAGACCAGTAAACTCTACTGAATAGTTGGCAGTCAGGAAAGATGGGTGCCCATTTTATCGTGGGGCTGTCTGGTGTCTTATTTAGGCTCTCCTTGAGTAAAGTGTAGTAGATAGACATGTTACCTTTTCCAGTTACAGCACTCAGAGTAAGCAGTACAAAAAACTGCTTTGAAGCCGATTTTGATAATACTAATTGGTGAATTTTTCTAAGACCTAGTATCACCTTAATGCAGCTACTGAAATCAAGAGTAACATACAAAATCAATTTGTAAATCGTATATATCAATTGTAATACAAAAAACCAAGCTACGTTGACAAAATATAAATGAAAGTTGTAATAAATGAATGCATTATAAGCAATGCATAATTAAATTAAATTAATGTTTGTCTGTTCTTCCCTGTCTAAAAGGTACATCTTCAAAGAGCCAACCGAAATAAAAACACAGAATAATAATTAGAATTAAGGACAAAATCACTTTTGAATATTCCGGTGAATAATTACATTGTCGGTATGAAAGTCTTTACAGGTGAAATCAAACACCACTTAGCATTTGTTTTTTACAATAAAAATACAGTCAAGTCAAAATTTATTGCGAAGAAATTTTCACATTCTTCATAAAAGCACACATTTTATTTCAACAATTCGCAAAGAATAGCCAATTTCAATACAAAGCATCCATTTGAAATAATTCCTCCCAGGAAACCATGTATGAGTTATCGTGTTTTCCGCACCTTTGATGCACAGTAGTTTCCTGTGTATTAAGGGTAAAGTAGACACAATAAGTGTTATTACTTGGATACCATTCTATCCATGTGATAACACTTATAGTTTTACAGTAAATTACTGTGCATCAACGGTAAAGCAAACATGATAAGTGCACATTCATGCATCATTGAAACAACTCCCTGCATGGACATATACATACAAACACACCAACATACATACATACATACATGCATACATACATACATACATAGATACATTACATTAAAAACACCTTACCTACTCGCACCCCCTTCACATCCTGTGCAGACACAAGGGACCGGATGGCCCTCTTCTCACAAAACATATCATTTTTGCTTTACCCTTGATGCCAAGTAATAACTGCCATTCCACATTAAGAAAATATATTCCGACTGGCACTATTAGTAGTAGTAATATTAGTCTATCCATATGATCACACTTGCCATGTTTACTTTACCCTTGATGAAAAGAAAATGACTATGCATCAAGGGTAAAGCAAACATTATAACTGTTATTACATGGATAGCATGGATAGCAGTCTATCTTATGTTTGATTTACCCTGAGGCACAGTAAAATGTACTCATTATGTTTGCTTTTCCCTTGATGCACAGTAGATTTTACTGTGCATCAAGGGTAAAGCAAAAATGATAAGGGTTATTATGTGGACAGACTGACCTACATTGAATGTAGGCCAGTCTATCCACGTAATCACACTTATCTTGTTTGCTTTTACAGTACATCAGGAACAAAGCCAAAATGATAGTTTTTGTTACGTGGATAGCAGTCTATCCACATAATAACAACTATTTTATTTACCTTTGATGCACAGTAAAATGTACTCATCGTGTTGCTTTGGCCATGATGTGCAGTAACTGTTACTGTGCATCAAGAGTAAAGCAAACATGATGAGTGCTATCACGTGGCTAGATTGGCCTACATTCAATGTCAGTCAGTAAAGCCAGCAAAACACTTGTCATGTTTTCTTTACCCTTGATGCACAGTACTCAAAGGTAAAACAAACATGATACATGTTATTATGTGGCTAAACTGGCCTGCATTGAATGTATGCCAGTCTAACCACAGGGAAAAAAACAAACGATCATGTTTGCTTTACCCTTGAAGCACAGTAATCTACCATTACTGTGCATCAAGGGTAAGGCACAAAAGAATGTCATGCTGTTGGATGCATGGCAGGGCACACCCCTAAGTTTAGCTGCCCCGCTCCCCTTGCACATGCACATACACACTCACATACACTTCCACCAACGCATTCTTACATTATTTAAGCAACTCCCTGAATGCACACATGCACACAAACACACCAACATACACACATACCTGCATACATATATACATTACATTAAAACACCTTAGCCGCTTGCACCCTCATCATCGCCATTTCTCCTTACAACTTGAACATGCTGACTAACAAGTGGGGAATCCTCACCTGTCAGTCAGTGTATCTATACTGTTGGCACAATAATGAGCAGCAGACGGGCCATATTTAGGCCACCCTGCTTCCGCTCATTAGTACACTACATTTGTTGTGGAGCCCAATGGCTCAATACCTCAGAACATCGCCAAGCCTCTTCTTCCCCATAGTGAAGATCTGCACATGCTGTAATTTCCATCTGCAAAATGCTGCACTTTTTGGTTTTCCCGGTAGTGTATAAGTCGCATCCAAGAGCAGATTTCTAACTCTCAAAAGAATGCCGTATGGGATTCACTGTGCCTGCGGCAGTTCCAAGTGCACCTGGCCTACCTGCACTGCAATACCAAAAATAGGAACTGCCATGCAAAACATATTTATTTTTATTTTATCTTATATTTCCACCCCTGTAATAGGGGTGGACGTTTAAAATATGAATTTCAAGCGATGGCCCTTTTAAAGTACATCTTTGACAGTGGGCTTGCAGCAAAAACGGGGTACCATGTTGGCTCCACCCCTCCACCCACATGGGCCCTGGTGTCCAATGGATATTTTGGTGTCAGTTATGATTCATATACACAAGGGGCTGAACTCTTGAAAATAGACAGTATCCTGAGAAGGAGGCTCAGATTTGTACTCATTGCTACTGTTTATCCAGCAGAAAAGGCTTCCTGATGACATGAGAGTGCAACAGACCATTGCAAATGAAGATTGGGTAAGGGAAGCAAAAAAGTTTCTACAGCAGAAACATAGGAGCCAGAAGGAACAACAGAAACAATGCTGGGAATCAATACAACCAAGAAACCTGCATCAATATAACATTGATATATTTTATGATGGACAAATTAAGACAATATATCAGCACAGTATTAGGCAAGAGGTGCAACGTTGGAGGCAAGGTTAAAGTAACATTGTCTTGGGAAAATGGTAACATAATCCATCCTGTCACAAGTAATCAGGCGGTTACTCTCAACTCAGGGAGACCCCCCCCCCCAAGCAAGGTGGCATGCATACAACACGCTTATACAGATTCAACTTTAGTGATGGCTCCAACCCGTCTCGCACCACCCCAACAAACAGCCTCCGTACCACCAATATTTTAGGAACCAGGCTGGTGTATAGTAAGAATACATATATTTATTTAAGGTTTGGCAAAATGGAATAGCAACCAAAATCTCAACCATCAATACTGTGGCATTACACCATATCACAACTCCAAATGACTTTCCGTTATTAAAAGAACACAGGTATAATTTTGACATATGCAGTCAAAACTTACATCAGATTTAATTGCAATTTAACCAATAGAAACATTCACAATACAATGGAAAATTGGTGTTGGCTTTATTTTGAGAAAGGCAATGTTTGAGAAAGAAACTCAATGGGAAAATCATTTGGCTTTATTTTTTAGAAAAGCAATTATTGGAAAACATACTCAAATGGAGAAAATCGTTTTTTAGGCTTTTATTTGAAAGACAAGGTTGGGAAAAGGAACTCAATGGGAACATTGTTTTGGGCTTTTATTTGAAAAGCAAGGTTTGGAAAAGGAAATCAAATGGGGAAAATCGTTTTTCAACACACATTCAAAGGACATGCACTGCTTTGGGATTCTGGTTTGGGATGCACGGGAATGCATGGGAAGTTTTGAATTTACCCCCGCCCCATTCACTTAAGATAGCATTTTAGGATTACTTTTTTTGGGATTCAGGACCCCTCCTCTTCCGGACATGAGTCAGGGGTTTCAGAAGGACAGTCGCCCAACTCTTTATTGTCTATACCGGCTTTGACACACTGGACATGAACTTTGTTTGTTTAGAACTCTAACAACACTCCTCCTCTGATCAAATGATTTAACTTAAAATTCAATGAGCTAAGGATCTACACATGTACCCCTCCCCCCCCACGGCCCCACAATTTAATGGAAAGAATTAAGGCAGGCAGTTCCCAACACAATTCAATTTAAATGTATAGGGTAATTTTCTATACTGGAATTAATTTGAATTATACTTAATAAATTGTGCCACAGGTCTTCCCAGTGTCACCCCCCAACCCGCTATGGGAGATGGAGATTCAGGTCGGCAGTCCACCTCCTCACACTTCTGATGGCATTTAGATTAATCTACTTGCATGGGAGGCATTGATTATGGGACATCAAGCAAAAAACAGCAGGGCTCCTCTGAGAACAGCACAAATCTGGTCAAGGGCTTCAGTCAAGAATTTTTTTCCTGCACCCAGACTTCCTCTGGCTCCTCTGATGGTATTCCCAGCTAGCTTCTTCTTGATTTCCCCTGTCACTGTCTCCAATGCAAGGATTGAGGCATCTCTGCTAGTTGTTCCTCGTAAAGATTTCAGTAGTAGACTACCTCCAGGAATAAAGTGGAAAAGTCCTGTTCTGATGCAAAGTTGACCTCTTATAGGTCTGATGACACTCCTACATTATCATAATTCCCATGATAAGGATTGACTAGCACTCTCCAATCACCTCCCACCAATACTCACACTGCAGGTGGATAGGACCAGGAGTTGAGAGGTGTGGGTTAGAGAGGCCGCGGGAGGAGTAAAAATACATCATTTCAAAATGACAGGTGTGTTTTACTATTTTGGGTTCTGAAAATCTAACAACATCACAGCTATACTAATTTTTCAGATAACTACATGCATCTATACATTTTTGGGTTCTACATTTTATGGTGAGTTGGAATATATCAATTTTATTTTTCCACACCCTTCCTGGGCTGAGTTTTTCACGCTTATTTGCTCCGCCATAATAGTTACAACTCTCACACTACATAACTCCAACATTAATTTCACCTTCTATCAGTGTATCATTTTTTACAGTTCCTCTGATGTATCAAAATATCAGAATTATAATTTTGATCATAACTTAAATTAAATCCATTACATAAATTTCATTTTTGTGTTGTCCCTGCAGGCTCTTTATACCCTTCAATATGACTCTGGGCTGGGTTCACTGGGACACACGATTTTATTTTTATTAGGGAAAAAAGAGTCAAATGTTAATTAATGGCAGTGCGTATAGGTGCTCCTAGTTTCACTCTTATGGCCCGCAGCATTTCTTCCCTTAAATTGCATTAATCTTTAAACATGAAAGCAGGCCATCTGCTGGGGCCAATGTTTATTCTACACTCTTCCCCCTTGGCTTCAAATGTCTTTGCTCGAGCTAATGCACAATTTATGGGCAGGTTGGACCTTAAGGGTCATTTCTGTTGGTCATGTTATCTGTGAATACCATAATTTTGATCTACTTCTCTATATATCTTAGCATTTAAATTGAAAACCAGACCTTCTTCAACTATGGGTCCTCAGCCAAAGGTTTGGAGTTTAAATTTTCAAAGGCACAGACCTGTCAGTTCAGTGGGGAAAACACCAGCTGCGTGCACCCTTCTGAAAATGCAGCATTAAATCTACAAGGTGTGCTTACATGTAACATTTTAGCATTCTATCTGGGCATCGGGTTTAAAATACAATCTATCTTTTCTACTATATTAGAACAGAGGTAGATTCATTCTTAATCTAACACACACAAAAAGACAATACTTAACAAACGAAATAGGGCTTTCTCTTAACAATCTGTCATTTTATATGGTGAATATGAAGTCTCTTTATTGCTGATAAACTCAACCTGTCACTTTATTTCTTAAAGGTGAGGCATCATTTCTACTTTTTATCTTCCAAATGTGTGCTGTTTCCAATGAGTCTTTTCTTTCCACGTGCACTGCTGCAGTTTTACAACATTTCTTTCCATTTCACTAAGTCTTATGTTGAAATCACTGTTTTGTACTGGCTTTTATATTTCAATGGAACTTCACATTAGCCAGCTTCACTCACACAATATGGGCCTTGCATGGCCTCTCCATCTCTGTCGCTTTGGGGCTGTCTTTTTACTTCTCTATCCAACCTCTGTTTTTACATATTTTCCCCACACAAGTGCTCATCATTTGGTATGCATGTCTAATTGCCAACATTATAGATCGTCATACAGATTAGTCGACAAGAAATGCTCCCCATAGAATTCTGGTGGCAATTTACAGTGATCGTCATTGTGCTTGACACCTACTGCTTGTCATTACCTATTGCTTGCCCATTCTTACTTTCTATTGTTTACTCTTCCCCTTTGTGCCTGTTGACTACCCACTCACACTGCACACCTTTTTCCATGCCGCTGCATCCACATCTAAATTGCACCCTCCATTTTTGCCACTCCACAGCACAAAATCTAAGAAAATTGTTTAGTATCATGGTGCTAATTGACCCCGCTATAGTGGCTTTTGCCGCCTTCTTAGACGCCAAGAAGGCTTTTGATTCATTGCAGTGGCTATTCATGGGGAAGGTACTTACCAGGATGGCACTGGACTTTCATTTTATATCACTGATATATTTGTTGTATACTAATCCCACTGCCCAGTTATACACAAACAGGGTTACATCAAAACAATGTTCCCGCTGTCGAGAAGCACACATCAGGGATGCCCTCTTTCCCCAATATTATTATCTCAGGCCATGAACCGCTTGCACCTACCTTTAGAGAACATCATCCAGATAGGGGTCTTAAACTGTTTAATCAAATGGGAGTACTTTCACTGTATGTGTATGACCTAGTGGTGTTTGTCAAACATCCAGAACACAATCTAGTCCTGATTGTAGATGAAAAAGTAGAATTTGGATTAAATCCTGGGATGCACATCAACTAGAGCAAATCAGAACTATTCCTGTGGACAAGCGCTGTGAAATGGGGACAGTTCTGTGAGCGCTTTAGGTGGGCTCCACAGACTGTCAAATATCTAGGCATTAATATTACACATTCTACAACCCAATTGTACTCGCTGAACTACGACCCGCTTCTTCAAGAAATGCGCAATGAGGCTGAGAGGTGGTGAAAGTAGCCCATCTCCTTCATTGTCAGGATATCCCTTATCAAGATGGTACTTCTCCATAAAATCCTGTACCTTTTCGCAAATATTCAGATCCACCTCATTGAGCCTCTTGCTCCCAGTTTTCTTGCTGCTGTGTTTCCAACTCATCTTTTACCTGTTAAATAATATGTTCTAAGTTTTGTCTCTGTTGCTTCAGCTATTTCTATGCTTGATTCAAAAGCTCAGCCTGGTTTTGCACAGAGGCCACACTATTCTGGTGTCTTTCTTCCATGATCAGCATATAAAAATACATTTATTCTGTGAGCTGAGCCATTTTAATTTGCTCATATTTGCTGGTTTGTGTCATGTAAAAGTTTATCAGGGCCTGATGTAATAGCCCATTATCCTGACACATGTCAGCATTCGCAGAGGTAACCTCCTGCATAATTCTGGCTTGCCACATTGCATGTTCTAAATTTGTTTCGAATTTCAACAATCCCGATCTGTGAAATTCAATGGGAGAATTAATTGATTTACTTACAAGAATACTAAGGATTTACACAGTCAAATGAGGGTTTTTTCAAAGGAGATATGCTAACAAATACAGGCAAACAAGAGATTCTTCTGTGGGAGATGACTGAACTACACAGGCAATTGGAGTTTTCAATGGGGAATAATGGATGCACTGTTACAAAAATGAAGGGTTTATGCAATTAAGGGCTGTTGTTTTTGCTACTTACATAGCAAGCCTTTGTTTAAGATTCAGGTAAGCCCGCTGCATCTCAGGACATTCTGGAAAGAAAGGGTTGGGGTGTGCTCCCTGCACTCTCAAAGATGGTAAAGTTGAGCAGCCTTCTCTCTATCCTCCTTTTTCTGTTTTCCCCGGTTGTTGTGTGTCCCTGTCCTAGTACAGCCCCCCTTATATAGCAGAAATGACATCACTAATTTTAGAATCTAGGAGAAGTACCCTTCAATAATCCCGGCCGCCAGGATTGGACAGTTTCTTTCTCTCTCTCCGCCCCCAGTCCGGATTGGATTAGGGATTTTGGAGCACCATCTGTCTTTTCCCCTTTATTGCCATCCCTTGTTCTCATTTGAACTTTTTGGCAAAAACTAGTTATGTATCATAACTTTATAATTGTACTAGTCACTGCCATATGAAACAGATATTCGGTTTTAGCTGATTATGTCACATTTTTCTCATTTCCATAAATTATACAACAGTTATGAATGTGTAAGTCATCAAGCATATCCCCAATTTCATTTTCCATCTTTTAACCCACTTTTACATTTGTCACATGTCCAGATCAGCCAGAAACCTAGTGCAACTGGCCATTACAGTTCCCAGATTCCCAGGTAAATGTAATGTATATCCCCAAAACCGCTTGGAAATTACATGAACAATGGCATAAAATTGAGATCAATCCTCAGTCTGATGGCTGCACAAAATGCCTACAATGAAAACAGTCTTTTAATATCAATTGGGAGTGTCTGTTCAACATGTGAGAGGGCCGCTTCATCCCCCACCGCCATCTGTCTCCCTGGGCTCAGCCTGTGACCAGAGTTGTTTTATAACTCTCTTTGAAGTTATGTGGGCTCTTTTGAAGGGGGTGCAACAAGAGCTCACACCTTTTGTCATGCTTCAGCTAGGGATGATTTTTCCTTGCAGTCCCTTGCGTTAACTGCCTTCAGTGCCAGCCAGTCTGGGGAACAGTGGGCTATCAACACCTGCAGCAGCAGATTCTATTGTAGGGCGTCATTAGATGGGAGATGTAACATCCAGCTGGAAGCGGGCATTTGATTGTGACGTTTAGAACTCAGGCAGAACAGGTTTTTCCTGAAGTAACTATCTCTTCACATGTTTACAGGACTTTTGTGGGTGAAACATACTATATGCATTGGCTTTGGTCACCCTCCCCCTGACATCAAGTTTTGCTTTCCTGACATTTTCCTGTGAGAATTGATATCTTTTTCCATTGTGGCTCTTTAAAGCCGTTTTTATTTGCAAACACCTGTGCAGGGCATTTTTTGTTTTTAATGTTTAATAATCCTGTTTTCCATGTCACAGGATTCTTTGATTCCTTCATCTTGGGTGAACTACATTGCTGCTGGTCCATTGATAATGACAGGTAGATCCCTATCGCTTTTAATATTACATGAACAAAAAGAAAAAGCCTGGCCCTTTTTGTTGCAGTGTTTAAATTCTTGCCACTCATGTGAAATAAAAGCAAAAGCCAGGCCGTTTTTGTTGCAGAGTTTAAATGCTTGCCATTCATGTGGCAGGGAAAGCAAAGCCAGGCCGTTTTTGGGTGCAGTGTTTAAATGGCTGCTGTTCATGTAAAAGGGACTTCTGTTTGGGTCCTTTAAATGTACCACACACCTGGAGGCTATTCTCACCACAACTGGTGCTTGTCACCATATTTGATTAGAGCCAGTTCAAAACACAAGATGGGCACCAATTAACTTAAATAAGTACAACCCGTTCCCTCCATATGTGCCACTACTCCTTTTAGACAACACAGCAGGGATGCTGTTCACTGCAGATAAGGGCATTATGCCCAAACTAGAGAGGAGAGAGTATGCCAGATTCAAGGACATTTTTAACGACGGACAGCTGATCACCTTAGATATACATATATGCCCACATGCATGACTGACACACTACTTTACGCATGCATGAAAGGGGAATTGAAGGCTAAATACCCCTGTATACCAGAGGAGCTTAAAAGTAGCCCCTTCGTGAGATACATAAAAACAGCAGACATTGCATCTAAGCCTCATTATACGGGTTGGCTATGTGTAGCCTGAATATTGAAAACACGATGGCCAAAACTCGGTGGGAGCTCGCACTGGGAATCACAATTGATGAGAGGAAATGGGAAAAGACATGCTGTCAATCGCAGTTTATCTCCCTTAACTACACACACTGAGCATTACAACACACTTTCTGCACCAGACATATTACACCCCTCTGAAGGTGAAGACGTTTGAGCCCACCGCGCCTGGGGCCGGGCCTAAATGTAAGCAACTCAAGGCCATCTTTATACATATTACATGGTCTTGCCCAACACGGCAGAACTATGGACTGACGTTACCAATATGCTTGCCGCCATCACCACCACTGAGGCCATTGAATGTCCTCTAACATGCCTCCTAGGTCTCCCTCCATCTCACCAGCTTCTGCTTTGAGATGGGTGGATAAAACTGCTCCACCAATGGTTGCACGAACCGGTGAAAGCCAATGAATCAGAGGAGATTCACCATGATATGGCGCATCTATGTGCTAGACCCTGGGACATATGGCATTACCTGAGCCGCTATCTAGCGGAGAACAATGCAAACAATGTTGGCTCCAACACCTAAAGGTTACACTTTGGACCATTTATCTTGCACTGATATCTTGTAAGGGGATGGGTAAACGTTATCACTGTTCTTTGTCTGAAATAGGTAAGTGTGTCGACAACACCTAGGGAGCAAAGCAGGTCTTGGATGTATTTTAATGTGTATAGGACATGCATGTAGCGGGGCACTATTATATTGCAACTGTATGGAATACCTATTTGTTTTTTGTAATGGCACATTGAATAAATAGATAATAATTACAAAATGTGCCCTCCTTCTCCGTATACTGTTTTTTTCTGCACAGGGAGTCCACCAATCCTTCCGCACATGAGCTGCTACACCTCCCTGCCTTTTACACCACATCCTATAACATTGTCAATTTCTGAGATCCAAGCCGAACCCCCTGGCCCCCACAGCTGACATCTTTTGTACAACATACTATCATCTCTATCACCTGTTCACTAAAAACGGGTCTGTGGGTTAGGAGGACATATTGATTAGATGTACTTGTTTACCAATATATCTGTCGACCAGTTTTGGCGACCAGGTGCTCATGTCGATCAGTTAGTTGTAGATCAAAGGACCCAACACGGCAAATTTGGATTGCAATGATATACAATAGACATATAGGGCCTGATTCAAAGAGTGTTTTCCTATGGAATTGCGCCATTATAAACAGCTTCTGTGAATCAGGCCCATAGTGCATTATTCACAAAGTGCAAGACCCTAAACCAGAAGGCTTTTGAGCATGCGCAATTAATTGCATTAGCACAAGGGCAAATTACTTTTCACTGCGTTTGCAATAGCGCAACTTAACTGCACAATCTGCATTTGCACTTGCACTAGTGTATAGCAATCTGTCCAATGGGCACTACTTTTTGCAGCACCGGGATAGACTCTCTCCATATAAAGCGTTGTCCCATATGCAAGAACAAAGCATGCACATTCTAGGGTCTGGTGGAAGTGGCACATGCTGCATAGCCACGTTCTTCATGCATTGCGAGAAGAGCTCAGTTGCTTCCTGGAGCTAGGTCCGCACTCAATAAATACCATAATAATAATAATAATAATAATTATAATAATAATAATAATAATAATAATAATAATAATCGTATAATTGCTAAGTATTGGTTCCTGGCCCACTGCTTGGGTAGACTTTGACTGCTGGTACTCTTGCATCTGGCGGCATGGGGTTCGAAGGTGTCAGCAGACCCTGGGGCCTCTCTAGCCGTGGCCCAGGAGGACATGTTAGTGGGCTGGGCTAATGTGCATGTCTATGCAAATAGGACGGGCAGACTCGTCCTCGGCACTTAGTTTTCGTTTCTACCAGTAACAACAGGTTTGAAACGAAAAGATTACTGCAGCACACATCTACCCTTAAGTGTTGAGTGCAGGCTCCAACACAGCTCAAAGTGATCGGAAGCTCAGCCTGAATGATATGTGCCTCCACCGGACCTGTTTGCGTACGCATTGCTTTGTATTAAGGGTGCATTGCCATAAAGGATGACAGATTCATATGCTGCCTCATTTCAGCCAAAACATCGGGCAATGGGACTAGTCTGTCTTTGCTTCAAAGAACCCTGGATTGGACCATTGAAGCTAACTTTGTTTGAACATTGACAAAAGGGAGGTTCTATGGTTTTGGAGTGTCCGGGATAATGGTAATAACCTTCGAATGACCAATACTCTTCCTCATTGGTTTAGAAAGCCATGAAAACAGAAATTATGTTTTAATATCACGGCTCGTGCATCCCCACGGATCTGAAACCTGTGGCTCATAAGATGTTTTGGACTATAACTCCCATGATCCTCCACCTTAGACATTTCTGGCTATGGTGATTGTGAGTTGTATTCTTAAACAACTGGAGAGCCAAAAGTTTCAGACCCCTGCCCCAAAGCAACAGGATCTTACAGAAAACTCACAATCAACAGGATGTACTGAACAAATCATCCCTCACCTGCAGATGCCTTCAGAAAACTGAGATCATCTCAGCCTGAGTCCTGGCGAGACTTGTCTTCTGTGTCTCCACCTACATGGACCTCAGCAATCTCCCCATCCACTAATAAGGCAGCGAGAATGGCATTTGCCTTGAAATCCTGGTACTCGACGACACCGGTCTTCAATTTTCTATGCTCGCTCCCGGTCAAACACAGGATCTCTTTCAAATCCTTTTCATCTTCGACAAAGCCTAATTGAACGCTGGCCAATCACACCCGAAAACCAGCAGATATCATCGTACAAGCAGTTTGAGATACGCTGAATAGAGTCTAATCACTGCCCCTCTCCCCGGATCTTCAGAAAGAACCTGGTAGGAGACTGGTTGTTTGCAGTGGTGGGATCAAAGAACTGGAAAAACTTACCTATACATGTCAGAGAGGAATGTAACCTTTAAATTTTAAAGATTCCAGAAACTGACCAAGGCCAGGATGATAAAAATGTCTTTGGTGCTGGACGTAAACAGTTATCCTAAGACACACTCTGATTATCCATGTTCTCAATATTAGTTTCTATGTGAAATGAGAAAAAGACCGATTTACTTTGACCGATTTTCTTTTGATCGGAAAACCGTCATTGTATTTGTCTTTTTCTATTGAGACCTTTAAACTGCGTTTTTCCCTTTTATTTTTTAATATCTGGGGGGTTTCACCTACAAACCGCCCATTGTTCTAACACCAACCCATCCCGCCACCACCCACCCCCACCCTCTAGGGTGGGATTTCAGCCCAAGCCCCCTCGCCTGTGGGATTTCTGTACCAGCCCATTCTCCTACCACCCCCTCCACCCCCGCACCCTAAACCAAAACACAGACATACAACACACATACCGACACACACACGCGCGCACACACGCACACTAACCTGTTCTCTGCTTCCTGGTCCCGCTGAGCCTGTCATCCCTTGCGCGCACGCACTCGTTTGTGGGAGGGGCATGACAGCCCGCTTTGGAAAGACTGCGCCGTGCGGTCACAGAGCGGTTCTATCTAAAGCAACCTTTTAGCGAAAAGAAAGATCTTTTCACAGGGAACGCAGTATTACACTAGCTGCCACTTCATCCATAGGTGATTATGAATATGCTGGCGTGCTCGACTTGTGACTGATTTCCTGATGCGCCTTTCTCCCGCTTCTTTTCCCCTAGGCCCTGGGCTATGAAGCGGTCTGCACTGCATTTTGGTGCATTACAAAACTTCGAAATAAAGAAATCAACGTACACAATTGCTCAGACCACTCTTTGTGGCCACTACGTGTGCGCAATGCGTGTTCTTCTTCTGCAATAGCTAGCGCAGGTAGAATTCCAATAAAAGAATTGCGCATGCGCAAGTTCTAAAATACTCTTCTGAACTGGAAATTAATCGGCAGGAACTTGTTGATTCAGTTTCAATGCGTTATCATGATGTTTATTATTAGCATTATTCTAATTATTATTATAATTTTTATTATTTGTTATTATTATTGTTGTTACTAGATGTCAAATTTAAATATTAAAGAAATAAAGGTATTTCTCTATGTAAACGGATTGCATTTTACTAACAGAATATTCACCTTTATTCATGCGCTCCCAAACTTGATAAATGATGTTAGGTGCATTCGAGTCAAGGTACAACGGTTTATTAGAATCATAAACCAACATAAAGTACTCAATCAAACTTTGCACTCATTTCTTGATCGTGAAATGGTTAGTAAGTGCCATCTGTGCAAACATTTCCAATATTATAACAATTACAAACTGAAGAAAAAGTTGACATAACTGTAAAGAGTATTGTCAGCTGCATGTCCATCTGTTTCCCCTTTTGTGACAGGCATGTAATTACATTAATGAATATTTGTTGTTACGCTACTGTCCATATTTTGAAGTGTTTTCACAGATATTCATGTTTGTAATTTTCTTGTATTCTCGTTTTTAATATTCTTTAGTAAACGTTCTTTGACATGCCACGTGCTCATGTGTTTCTCCTGTTATTTTTTTTTAAATTTTTTTAGAAATGTTGCTATTTGGGCAGATACTCAGCTATAACATGAAATAACAGCCACAGAATTGCCCCCTGGTCACCTACCCCGTAGGTTACTACCCGGCTAGATGAAGAAACTGACAGGGGTGTCTGAGCCTTAATCTCTTTAATACCCGCTTGCCAGGGAGCGATTAAATGTTGCCACAATACCCCTGACACCTGGAGTGTTGTCAGGGCCTTGTTTTGGTTCCTGGTCCAGATCTTGTTCGACTTGTTTCGCTTTAATTGTGTACGTCTACTTTAGCCTCCGGGCGTGAGATGTGTGTTCCTGGAGCGAACTGGTCCTCCAGGGTTGGGTTGAGGGCGTTGATGGGGGCAGGTTCCGGAATGCGCCTGCCGCTGTGCCATGGGCCATATTGTTTTTCGGTTCTTTGAAGGCCCAGACCCAACAAACAACACTGCTGTGCACGCGGGCTCAAATTTCAGGGAGTGGGGCGGATCAATCGCTTCCTTGGATTGTGGACGACTGGATGCAACACCAACATTGGGGCATGCTGCAATCTGTTGCGTTTATTTGTGTTCATGCCTTGACGAGTGTGATCTGTGATGTGTTTCTGAAATTATGTTTTTCTGCCACGTTGGCTGCAGGGCAAACTAATTGTTTCTGAGGGGGCTTCGGGGATCAAGTGCATGGATCAGTGTTGTAACACTATTATTTTCAATACTGATCAGTTTTGAAAATCTTGGCCTGCTTCAAGGTGACCCATTTCTGTATTTGTTGATACCGTACATTGCATTGAGGGTTTTAAAGACACCGACATCCAATATACATGTTTCAGTGCAGTGGAAGCATAAAGCAGGTGAGCTCTCAAAGAGTTGAAGCACTTCATATAGACCCGTGTTACTATTGAACCCGCAGGAGCAAAGCCTACCTACACTGATATAGTCAAGGGGAAAAAACTCAAGAACACAGTGGCAAGGGAAGCGAGGATGAAGGGCTGGTGGGAGGGCGTGGCTCAGAGAAGGAGGCACGGGTTCCTTCCGGTGTGCCTTCCAACTGTTGCCGCCGTTCTGGGCTGTCTAGTTCCCTGTTATTGATGTTCCTGTATTCTAGTTCCCAATGACGCGACAGAAGACTAACAGGGTCCTTTTAAATGAAATGTTAATTGCATGCATGGGACCACGAACGTTTACACTTACGCGACTCTGCAAGGTGGAGGGGAGAAGGAAAGAGTGCAAGCACGGCGAACTCGTATTTTCCCGTCCGTTTTGCAAACAAGTCAACTCTGCCTGCAAATAGGCTTTGCGGGGCTTTGGTGGGTATTTGTGGATTGGTATGGAACTGCCTGATTTTGAACAGGTGTGAACCAAAGAGGCCTCCATGAAAATAAAACGAAACTCATGACAAGACGCCAGAGGAATGTAGAGCGGCGATCCTATCACTCCTCCATCCTGCCGCTGCATCAAAATGGGGCAGGGGTTTTGCACCCTGATTTACCACTCTAACCCATTTAAAAGGGGGCTGATAGTCTACACCGGTAACCCTGGGGGTCGTTTCAAGGAGCGGACTCCGTCATGTTTTTGTTTTTTGTATTGGGGCGATATAACCTGCAGAGGGCTGACCCTTCCGGTGATGGCCTGCTGCCCGAGATATCAGCCATGCCAGATTCCCTCTGCTTTTAAGTGCTGTAATAATACCTGTGTTTAGTACCCAATGTATTGATCTCGGAAGAATTAGCGACTGCGAACTGTATGCTGTGCCCTATCAGAGGGTAGCACTTAACCCATCAGCTATCTACCTGGAATAACATAACACAGCTTAACATTACAAAGCATATCATTACATAAGTTAATATGACCTAGGAGAACATACAATGTGCATTTATGGAGCCTTTCTTTCTTTACATATTAGTGTTCATTTGAGTCAAATGTAATCAAACATTGATTACTGGAGTGTGGGTAAGGCTTAGAAACATGAGTGATGGGGGCTGGAGTGTGTGGGGGATTCACAGCAAGGCCAAAGGTTTTCCTTGTGCAACTGACTACTCCAGCGCATTCTTTACTTGAATCTTCCCGCCAATGACTCTCCCATATCGGTGGAGGAAAGGGGGCTGGACCTGGAAGTAAGTTAAAGTAGTGGCCACTGTATTTAGTCAAGTTCCTTTCCTGCATGCGTACAGCTCGTTGGTCCTGTTAATACAATTTGCAACTGGACCTTGCTTGTTAGAGGTTTAGCGGTTTGGCCTGGGAGCAGGTAAGTAATGCTGAGTTACATCATGCTATGGTGCCCTCCCCAAAGTAGGAAACGTGTCCCATTAGGTATGGCAGAAATGTTTGGGAGTACCGTGCTGGGGCAACTAAAATGGCGCACTGCAGATACGCAGGAGCTACAGCTGCTTTCCATGATGAAATCACACTCCACAGCATCTGCCAAGCAGTGACGTGTGGGGCTCCGGGGGCCAACCTCAGAGTTGAGAAGAAAGTGTGTCAAGCAGTACTCACAGAAAGTCTCGGGAGGATAGCTCAGGGGCAACGTGCTCGCCTTGGAAGCAAGACGACACGGAGCACCGTAGGTTCGATCCCGGGTACGTGCTTAGAAACCTCTGGGCATTAAGCGCATTGTAAATAACCTATCATATCTATCAATGTCTCTCCGTTAACAGAAAAGATTCTATTAACGCTGCGACCTGCTTACTCTGCACTGCTTAGCATCAGAACCTTCACTTGCCCCGGACTTAAGAAAAGTTGACTGGCTGCACCGTAGTGTATCGTTTCATGCCTGTGTAGGGGGGGTTAGAGGTACCATTGAATAATTTGAAGAGGGACTCTTGGGTGGATCGTAGCCTAAACTACTTACCGATCCGGGAGTGTATGCACCATTAGCACCTGGGGCACGGGAGCCAACCAATCTGTTTGCTCGGATCTTGGACTGAATCCCATAGTCTCTGCCTGCATTCATCTACTCCCCCAAACTACTACCCTCCCTCTCTTGCCCTCGGGTCTTTGGACCCCCCCCCCTTACCTGAGTCCTTCGGTGGTGTCTTCACGCTCCATGTCCGTGCCGTGCCGGGTCCCCTCCAGCCGCCAATGGAAATAGAAGAGGGGCTCTGTATGGAACCTATTCTCCCAGCTCCACGGTTGCTATCTTAACCATGGCATTCCGTTCATTCAAACAAAATACATGACTGTGGGTTCTAATAGAAATAATATCTGATCCGACCCGCCGGATCGCGTGGTTACTGCGCCGAGGGCCCATTGCTAAGGCCTGGCTGTACTCTGATCTATATCTTGGCCGCGTTGCCTTACTAATTATGCGGAGGACACTCAGTGCCTTAACCCTATTTCAGGGGATTATAGGAAGGACGCTGAAGTCATCAATGAGGTGCATTCCCTCATCCAACACTGGATGGCTCATAATGTGTTGGTATTAAATGACTCTAACACAGAGTTAATGTTAGCAGGTACTGCCGCCAGACTCAAGAAACTAGATTCTGATCATAAACACGTTAACATTGCAGGCTGTACCATCGCCACCGCAGATAAAGTAAGAAAAAACTGTAGATGTTTATACTCAGAAATGTATATAAAGGTGCACATTAATAGCATGGATTCAATGTCAGCATACCATATAAGTTGCTGAGTCAAATCATATCCTTTTTATCCAAGGAAAGATGTGTTACTATAGCAAGGCCAATCATTGGAGCTACCATTGACTACTGTGGTAGTCTGCTGTACGGAGCAAGCAAGGGCAGAATTGCTAAATTACAAGTGATACAGAATAGTGCAGTTCGAATTGTTGAAAGACTGGGAAGTAGAGATCACATCTCTCAGGCCAGGCACACACTTCATTGGCTGCCTGTTGACGTTCTGATAATCTTCTGACTTCTCACCCACCCACACAAGTGCCTAGTTGGTACAGGTCCTAGCTATTTATCGGAAATAATCTCTTGGCTACCTGAATGGTGAACTTTGTTGTCTAATTTCACCAATGTGTTAACCTTGCAGAGAAGAAACCTGGTATCTTTGGACAGTGTGCCTTTGACTATGGGCATCATTACGACTGTGCAGGTCCGGAAATACACTGGTGCCGGTAAGCGGACCGGTACCAGTGTTTCCAGACCGGCACAGTCCAACACTGCGGGTGGGGGCCGTTGCGGAACAGCACCCGCCCACAGAGATTCACAGAAGCACCGGCACTGCTGTTAATGGTGCCGGTGCTTCCGGGGTTCCCATTCCAGTCTTCTCGGACTCCATGGGAATGGAGACTCACAAAATTACTGGCGCCTGTCTTCCTGGCCACCGGGGTCAGAGTACCCCAGTGTTACCGGGAAGTCAGGTGCCTGTAATTCATTACGGGCCCAGTGGCAACCTGCTGGTTTTACCGGCACGGTTAGCGCTAGTCCCGTAATGATGTCTCTCTTAAGCACTGGCAGGGTTTGCCACCTGAAATGCGGGGTTGTTGCTCCCTGGTACTGTTCAAGCATGCCCATAAAACACATCTCGTAGCCTGATTAATTAGTTAATTCCAATTAGCTAGATATCCTGTGGGTTATTTCAGCCAAAATAGCTATGTGGTCCTGTCCCAATTGCTGTCTTCGTTGTGTGTTTGTATTTGTGTTTCTGTGCTACCTGATGCCTCTGGGCTTGTTATTTGGAACAACACAAATAATAAATAAATAAATAAATACAACAAATAAAATAATAAGCTTTGCAAAAACCGTTCACTCTTCCTCCAAATCCAGGTCTTGGAAAGGTGGCTACAAATCTAAAAAAACCCTTGTCCTCCTTATAACTCTAACCCAATCTAAACCCACAAAAATCCCTGCCTCCAACAAAACCAAACCCTCCACAACGTATCAGTTCTCTCTACTGTCCAGTTAGTGCAAGGTTTGCCTTTTGACCCTTTCCCATAACAATCCTAAACTCCTTCCCACCTGCAATTTCCTACTATCTCGGCACTGTCAACAACTCTCTCATCACCAGCTTTCTCTGCCATCTTTGAAGAAGGTCGTGCTCATTTTGGTGCAGACGAAACCAGGCCCTGATCCATCAGATCTGAAGAACTGCTGACCTATTATAAACATTCCAAACCCCGCCTAAAATTGGCTTTATTTTCACATGGTAATGAATTCCACCCTTGATCACCCACAGTGAGTCGGTGAATGTCTTCCTTGCAAGAATCAAATGGGCCAAGGACTTGATCATATTTGATCTATATGCTTCTCTCAACACTCTTGGGGTTTCACCCTAAATTATCCAGGATAATCCTTATGTGGACACCTTGCTCGCTGTCCTTAGAGAGGCACAGCTTCACCTCACTGATGAGGCCTGACTAGGCCGAAACATGCGTCTGGGTTTTCTGTTGGTACTCTTGTTCAAAGGAGGATTGCCATAGCATTTCGGTGCTGGACTGTCCTCATGGATGGGACAAATACTGATATGCAAATGGTTATTTCGCCTCTGTGAAAGGTACAGTGAGCTAAAACGTGGTTGTAGACCCTCCTGTGTTGGCACCTACCCATAGAACAGGTTATTTGGCCATGCTCGTTCTCAGTAGAGGGGCTCCCAGACCTTTTGTGGAAAGTGTATGTTCATGTTCTTACCCTTGGCATGGGATGTTGTGACTGGAGCATGCTACGGTGCAGTCACCTGACATGGTTTAGTGACCACAGCACGGCGTGTGTTCCAACAGCTGTGGTCTTGTGTGTTTGTTCAATAAAAGGAGTGAGTGGCTTCCCACTTGCCAGTTGATGTAACGTTACTGGTGACTCCGTGTTTATTATTGCTGCGCATGGCTAAGTATGGCCTGTCCTCCCATTATGTGTTGAATATGTATGCATCAAAACACAGAAGTACACTTGCACACCAGTATTCAAATAGGAATTCTATGAAAAATAGATAATCTGATTCGTGGGTGCATTAGCAGGATTCAAGGTGCAGGGGAGAAGGACTCAGCCTTGGTATCTAGGCCGGAATACAATAGAGAACAAGAAGAAATCCAAATTAAGGAAAACTGCGTCCCCTGCACACTTGCTAGTTAGCAAAAAGCCTAAATGAGTTCAACAAAATTATTTTGGTATACACTTAATGTCTTTTTTGATTCAAATTTAAGATTGGCAGTAATGCATAAAGAAATTTAATAAATCATTTTCTTTCAGAGAATAACATGGTCTTCTCCTTTTTATTGTTTTTTTTCTGCTGGCCCAACGCGTTTCGCGATTCATATTCTCTTCATCAGGGGCTTATATTTCAACATAAATTTCACAAGCATCTATAAAGAACATATATAGAAAACAAATGTAATCACGTGGCATATTGTTTTTAAAAAAAATTAGAATTATTAACATATTAACATGTTTTTTATACAAATACGTTTTTTTTCAAAAGAAACCGCTAGTTTTAAGCAACAGCTTTCTTTGCAGTCAGAAAGAATAGACTGAGATATAAAATGTCCCTACTGTCATTGGACTCCTGATGTTACTTAAATGTGGGTGATCTCTAAATCAGACATTTATCAGCATAGAACAGAGATTCTTATGATCACAGTCTGGGCTGGGTTTTCTTAACAATATGGCGGTTTAGACTCTGTATAAATAGCAACACTTAACTCTAATTAGATATGGTGTATAAGGACTACCTGATCCTAGGAGGAAAATAAAATAAACAAATGAAGAAAACACTCACCCTTCTTCCAAGGGTCTACGGAAGGAGCTTTGTACAAGGAGGGGGAATAGAATTCCCAACTTGCTTCATTAAATGGACGAGGCCACGCCCCACGGGTTTTTGCAACTGTTTTCCAATAGCTCAGGATGGAGAAGGGGCCCATAACGCCAGCATTCTAGTTTTTGTTGGAATCAGTGTAAGAATGTTCTCGCCCATGCAATTTTCAATGACCAGTACACCTTGTGCAAAGTTTTTCATATCTCCAAGGTTTTCAGACTATAGTTTAAAAATCAGCTGCGTGTTGTTCGCTTAGTTACATAATGTACCAATTCCCTAATTTGATCAATGGGGTAAGGCACATATGAAATAAGAGAAGTGACAGTAAAGACCTCTGAGGAACCATGCCAAAGAGTAGGGTCTTGTCATGATCACTGCTTCCAAGGAGTCAGGACCAGCCCAACGTCCTTGGAAGCAGGCCCCTAACCCTAATCCTAGGCACCAGCCAGTCCCTATTGGGACCTTTTGGACCTTGTCCTGGCGCCGGTGGCACCAGGCTCATCAAAACCATCGATCCCGGCACTGGAAGCGCCGGGCTCATAATATGTGTGAAGATGCTTGGGTGGACTTACCTGCAGCAGACCATGCTGCTTACTTACAAGCCACTTAGAAGTCCTCTGTGAACAGGAACTACTTTCTTACCTGGGTGGGGCAGGCTCCACTCCCTGGATACAGCACTGGAACTCTTCTGGAACTGGAACTCTTTTCTTACCTAGGCGGGGCCGTGGAGGAAGATGCCTCATCACTCCAAGGCTATTTAAACCACACCCGATAGATGAAACGTGCTTCGCGTTATTCTGCATCTGCAGCAGAACGCTCACCGAGTCTGTTCCAGCCTTTCTTCTTTCGATCCTGAACCTGCAAGAATTATACTTACCATTCCTGTATCCAGTCAACAGCAGCACCTGCAAAGACAAGAAACAACAGGTTAGCAAGGCAACTTTTACACGCAGTGCTTACTCACCTGATCCATCGGCTGCGGCTGTTTCTTCACGCTGCATCTCCGCCTGCAAAGACAAAAGCATTGTTATTACTTACCGGCATGCTGTGAATTCCGGATTTCTTCATGCTGCATCGCCGCCTGTAAAGACAAAAGCATTGTTATTGCTTACTGGCATGCTGTGAATTCCGGATTTCTTCATGCTGCATCGCCGCCTGTGAAGACAAAAGCATTGTTATTACTTACTGGCATTCCGCGGACTCCGGCGCTGCAAACCAACATCTGAAAGACAAAAGAAGAGACATTAGACAGGTATTTACTTACGCCCATCGCACTCGTCGCAAGAACGCCTGCAAATACACCGGCGTTTCTTCAGCACGAACTAAGCAGCAAGGGAAAAAGCCAGTTAGAGCGCTTGCATTTTACTTACGCATTTCCAGGCGCTTCACTCCATCTTCCATCCCAAGAGTCCTGCAAGACAAAAGGGTTCTGAGTTCAAGAGTTCAAGAGGCCTATGTTTCACCAGTGAAGGAACTGGCAACGGCACCCTGCACCAGACGCAGATGGAGAGCCCAGCATTCACCTATCTAAGGTGAGCACGTTGACCTAGGGCTCTAAGGAGAAGCTAGGAAAAGAGAGAGAGAGAGAGAGGGACATTCAGCAACCCAGACCATTAACCCCCATATTCTTTCACCTGCAGAAACCTCACCCTTCGAGTTCGACATACAGTGCGAAGAGGTTCGGCCCCAGAAGCCAATCGAGTCCTGCACATCACTTTTCGAGTCACAGACACCTTCCTGCCAAGACCAGCGCCTCCGTGGGAATCAGGTGAGCGTTACAGAACGCGAAGCCCACCACAAAACTCCTACCCAGGCGCAATGGAAACCTCAGACACTGATCAATTAGCCCAGTTGCTCGGGGAATTAAGAGCAGAAGTACATGCAGCTCGTCAGGAAACAAACTCTATAAGAAGAGAACTGATAATTTCCAAGGAGCGAACAGAGGACCTCGCTAGGCAGTTGCTACAAACGCAGGCAGGACAGACACCTTTGCCCGCTCCAGGAGGAAGTTATCCTTCTGCATCATCTTTAAATCCAGTGCAAATCAATCTACCCGGTAATGTGCCCTTGGCTCCGCCCGAACGCTTTTCTGGTGATCCAAAGAAATTTGCAGTGTTCATCAACCAGTGTCGCCTACACTTCTTATGTCGACCAGCAGAATTCCCAACAGACCAGACCAAGGTGGCTTTCGTGCTTTCTTATCTCAGTGGCAGCGCCGCAGATTGGTCGATCCCTTTAGTCACCCAGGATGATCCGGTTTTACATGATTTCCAGGCCTTCCAGTCCAGCATGGAGAAACTGTTCGCAAGACATGCACAAGGGCAGGCCTTGGACAATGAACTTCTTTCATTACGACAGGGTAATCAAGACCTCTTGACTTATATAGCCTCATTCAACAGACTTATAGTGGAAACTCAATGGCCCGAGGATAAGAGAATAATGCTTTTCTACAGAGGCCTGCGTGGAGAGCTCAAGGATGTGTTAGCTCAAGTTGTGAATCCTCCACAAGAATGCTCAGACTATATTGACTTAGTTGTCCAATTGGACCACAGATTACAGAACAGGGAGGCTGATCGTTCCAAATTTGATACCCAAGTGTTTTCCAAACCACAGACCTCTACTAGGGGAGCTGACACTGTGGAACCCATGCAAATAGGGGTCATGAAAGGACCTTTAACCCAGAAGGAGCGGGAAAGAAGAAGACAGCTGCAATTATGCCTCTATTGCGGAAACTCAGGGCACTTTCTTCGGGACTGTCCAGTGAAACCAGCTAAGAAGGCTGTAGGAGCCGCAGATACCTGTACCACAAATTCAGAGCAGGGAAACGACCTAGCCCGACAAGAGTAGAGGTCCTCTTGCCGAGCGTTAAGATCTGTCCCGTGACCTCGCATTTCGCGGTGCCCATGGTCCTCATTAGTCCTGAACGTCCGGATCGTTTGCATGCAATTGAAGCTTACATCGACAGCAGGGCAATCGGTAATTATGTGGACCGTGAAATGGTATCAAGGATGAATCTACCCCTTGTCCCTAAGGCAGTAAAAGACGTCATTACTACAGTGGATGGCACGGAAATAGCCTCCGGACCAGTAACGCACGCCACCCAAGAAGTGACGCTAGTGAGCCAAGATGGACACCGGGAGAGAATCGTGTTCGATGTGATCAAGGCCCCTCAGTTCCAGATCATCCTGGGAATCCCTTGGTTAGAGAAGCACAATCCTCAGATCGATTGGCGAGCAAAGACGGTTCAGTTTCCAGAATGTTTTACCACTTGTTATCCTCGGCCTGATGTTTCACTGGCGGCAATCTCTTCTGAGGAGGTTCCCAAATTACCTGCCGAATACCAGGAATTCCAAGACGTCTTTTGGAAGGATCAAGCTAAAACCCTGCCTCCTCATAGGTCTTACGACTGTCAAATAGATCTGATACCCGGAACAACTCCTCCTTGCAGGAGGATTTATGCCCTCACCTAGCCAGAAAATCTTCACCTCAGACAATATCTGGACCAATACCTAGCTAACGGGTTTATCCGTCCTTCGAAATCTCCAGCTTCTTCAGCTTTATTCTTCGTTCCGAAAAAGGAAGGAGACCTTAGGACTTGTATAGATTACCGCGCCCTGAATCAAATCACCATTAAAAACAGATACCCGTTACCTTTGATCCCTGAACTCCTGGACCAAGTCAAAGACGCATGTATATATACAAAGTTGGACCTCAGAGGAGCCTACCACTTGGTACGAATAAAAGAGGGCGATGAATAGAAAACGGCCTTCCGCACCAAGTATGGGCTATTCGAATATCAAGTGATGCCCTTTGGACTTTGTAACGCTCCTGCCGCTTTCCAGTATTTTATGAACGATGTCCTTAGAGAACTCATAGATGTGTGTGTTGTTGTCTACATTGATGACATCCTCATATATTCATCATCTGAAGAGGAACATCAGAGACACGTTAAAAAGGTCCTCGAGAGATTGCGTTAACATAACCTTTTTGCTAAGCTTGAAAAATGTGTTTTCAACGTAACTGAAGTTGAGTTTCTAGGATTCATATTGTCACCTAACGGAGTCCATATGGATTCAAAGAAAGTCGATGCAATCATCAAGTGGCCATCACCGACCTCTGTAAAAGGAGTTCAAAGCATGTTAGGCTTCGCTAACTTTTACCGCAGATTCATTCCTGAATTCTCTCGGATAGTCCAGCCCATCACTGCTCTGTTAAAGAAGAACAAACGTTTTGAGTGGTCTTCTGAAGCAGAACAAGCTTTTCAGGACTTAAAAGCTAAATTCATTTCTGCACCTGTTCTAAAACATCCTCGCCCAGAACTCCCCTACATCGTGGAAACGGATGCTTCTAGTCTTGCTATTGGGGCAGTTTTATCACAAAGAGATCCGGTCACACACCAATTACATCCTGTAGCCTTTTGGTCCCGCATATTCTCGGCTCCCGAGATCAACTATTCAATTACAGACAAGGAACTTTTAGCTATCAGATCGGCCTTTAAAGCCTGGCGGCATTATCTCTTAGGAGCCAGACACACAGTCACCGTAATGACTGATCACCGCAATTTACAATATCTAAAGACGGCCAAAGCTCGGTCTTCCAGACAGCTTCGCTGGGCTCTGTTTTTGGGCGAGTTTGACTTTATAATTACTTATCGACCAGGCAGTAAAAACGGAAAAGCAGATGCCCTCTCCCGGATGGGAGTAGATGAACATTTGATCAGTCCAGAACCAATACCCATAATCCCTGAACAAAGGATTTTAGGTTTGGTCAGCGCTCAATCCTTTGAAGACATCAAGACCACAGTCAAATCACTCCTAACTCCGGCCAATTTACAGGACTGGCAATTAAAGGGAAAAGAATTCTCAGTGGATCAAGACCTACCATATTTCCGAGGACGATTGTACTTGCCCTGTGAGAAAATACAAAAACAAGTAATCTCCTGTTATCACGACTCTCTAATGGAGGGTCACCCTGGCATTACCAAAACCATGGAAAAGATCAAAAGACATTTCTGGTAGCCATCATGGAAGAAGGATATTAGAGACTTTGTAATCTCCTGCAGTGTTTGTGCCCAGAATAAAAGTCAGAAGGAGAAACCAGCCGGCCTATTACACCCACTAGACATCCCTCCCTGTCAATGGCATACCCTGTCCATGGATTTCATCACGGACTTACCTCCATGCTCAGGATATAACACCATTTTAGTAGTCGTGGATCTATTCTCCAAGATGGCTCACTCCATTCCCCTGAAGGGCCTACCTTCAGCTTCAGTATTGACCCGAGAATTCTTAGAAAACATCGTTTGGTTACACGGTTTTCCCTCGATTTTAGTCTCCGATAGGGGAAGTCAATTCATCTCCCACTTCTGGCGAAGTTGCTGTCGTCTGGCCCAAATTAGTGTAAGACTTTCAACCAGTCACCATCCCCAAACTGACGGACAAACCGAGAGGACAAACCAGACTCTAGAGCAATATCTACGTTGCATGCTCCAACAAACTGAAAACCCTTGGAAGGATATTCTTTGGATCGCTGAATACGCTTACAACAATTCGACTCATTCTGGAACCGGGAAGACTCCCTTCTTCCTATTATACGGACACCATCCTAGAACCTCTAACCTGGATCCTCCCCAAGAATTCGAAACACCTGCTGTGGATCACTTGCACTCGGAGATCACCCGTGCTTTTAAGGAAGCCACTGCCCATCTGCAAAGAGCTAAAGCTCAATTCAAAAAAGGAGCAGATCGACACCGTAAAGAGGCCCCTCACTACGCAGTAGGGGATCAGGTCTGGTTATCCACTAAGCACCTGCCTCTAAAAGGACCCCGCACCTTCATCCCGAGATACCTTGGACCCTATCTCATCTCTACCATGGTTAATCCGGTGGCTGTCAAATTGGAATTACCTGCGCATATGAAAATACATCCAGTATTCCATGTCTCCCTATTAAAACCAGTACAACCAGAAACCCGATTGACTGAACTCCCAGAACCAGTTTTAGTGGATGGAGAACTTGAATTCGAAGTAAAGAACATTCTAGACTCCAAAATCTCCAAATCTAAGTTATATTATCTGGTTGATTGGAAAGGATACGGCCCCCAGGAAAGGTCTTGCGAACCCTCAGAATATGTCCACGCACCCCGTCTGGTCAAGAAATTCCATCTGAATCACCCCGACAAGCCAAAACCCCCGGAGAAGACATGCTTAGGAGGGGCCTTGAGGGGGGGTGCTGTCATGATCACTGCTTCCAAGGAGTCAGGACCAGCCCTAATCCTAGGCACCAGCCGGTCCCTATTGGGACCTTTTGGACCTTGTCCTGGCACCGGTGGCACTAGGCTCATAAAAACCATCGGTCCCGGCACTGGAAGCGCCGGGCTCATAATATGTGTGAAGATGCTTGGGTGGACTTACCTGCAGCAGACCATGCTGCTTACTTACCAGCCACTTAGAAGTCCTCTGTGAACAGGAACTACTTTCTTACCTGGGTGGGGCAGGCTCCACTCCCTGGATACAGCACTGGAACTCTTCTGGAACTGGAACTCTTTTCTTACCTAGGCGGGGCCGTGGAGGAAGACGCCTCATCACTCCAAGGCTATTTAAACCACACCCGATAGATGAAACGTGCTTCGCGTTATTCTGCATCTGCAGCAGAACGCTCACCGAGTCTGTTCCAGCCTTTCTTCTTTCGATCCTGAACCTGCAAGAATTATACTTACCATTCCTGTATCCAGTCAACAGCAGCACCTGCAAAGACAAGAAACAAAAGCCAACTTTTACACGCAGTGCTTACTCACCTGATCCATCGGCTGCGGCCGTTTCTTCACGCTGCATCTCCGCCTGCAAAGACAAAAGCATTGTTATTATTTACCGGCATGCTGTGAATTCCAGATTTCTTCATGCTGCATCGCCGCCTGTAAAGACAAAAGCATTGTTATTACTTACCGGCACGCTGTGAATTCCGGATTTCTTCATGCTGCATCGCCGCCTGTGAAGACAAAAGCATTGTTATTACTTACTGGCATTCCGCGGACTCCGGCGCTGCAAACCAACATCTGAAAGACAAAAGAAGAGACATTAGACAGGTATTTACTTACGCCCATCGCGCTCGTCGCAAGAACGCCTGCAAATACACCGGCGTTTCTTCAGCACGAACTAAGCAGCAAGGGAAAAAGCCAGTTAGAGCGCTTGCATTTTACTTACGCATTTCCAGGCGCTTCACTCCATCTTCCATCCCAAGAGTCCTGCAAGACAAAAAGGGGAAAACCTGTTCAATATAAACGTGCCACGCACCTAAAGACTATAAAGACTAAAAGGTGTCCAGAAACTCACCGCTCGTGCAGATAACGACGGTAACCATCCTCTGAGTTCAAGAGGCCTATGTTTCACCAGTGAAGGAACTGGCAACGGTACCCTGCACCAGACGCAGATGGAGAGCCCAGCATTCACCTATCTAAGGTGAGCACGTTGACCTGGGGCTCTAAGGAGAAGCTAGGAAAAGAGAGAGAGAGAGAGAGAGAGAGAGAGGGACATTCAGCAACCCAGACCATTAACCCCCATATTCTTTCACCTGCAGAAACCTCACCCTTCAGGTTCGACATACAGTGCGAAGAGGTTCGGCCCCAGAAGCCAATCGAGTCCTGCACATCACTTTTCGAGTCACAGACACCTTCCTGCCAAGACCAGCGCCTCCGTGGGAATCAGGTGAGCGTTACAGGTCTGGACTGAAAGGGATGTACATTCTACTGCCTGTAAGAAAGGATGTAGACCGGTTAAGGACTAGGGGCCTCATTATGACCCTGGGGCTAATGGGTTAACGGCGCTGTAAAAGGCTGCAGCGCCGGTAACCCATTAGCGCCTGATTACGAGGTCCCTTTGCGGGACCCGACCTTAAAGGCTGGTTTACACAAGCCGTTAAAGTAGGGACCCACGAAGGGACCTTGGTGCTAAGTACGGTACTGCAATTTGCGGTACCGTACTTACAGGCCGATTCATGGAAATAATGTGCGCGGAAAAACCGGCGCACGCGTGCGAAAACGTGCGATTCGCCGTGCCACAGAAAAAATCGCAGAAAATCGCACAGAAAACAGCGCACATCCATTCATGGAAGCACGGGCACGAGCAAAATGTGGGATGTGCGCTGAAAAAGTGCGCGCCGCATGCTAGCGCACAGGTCATCTAACGCTGTGCGATAAAGCCACAGCGAATTCGCACATAGCGCGGCGCACATCCCAAAAGTAGGCGGAAAACAGGGCGTGACACGCGGAATGGGGAACAACTCGTGAAAATGTGGGCGTCACAGGGGAGGTCCAGGAGGCAAGTGCGCGGAACGCCCAGACGCTCGCCTACAATAGGCATTCATGGAATCGAATCGGGTAAAACAGCGCACGGCCAAAGAAGCGCACAGGCCCATACCCGTACGCCTCAGAAAGCAGGTGGTAGCGTCCCAATGCATGTGCGCCAAAATGTGCGCTTAAAAAATACCGTATACACAGTGATTGTGCCTGGGGGAGCGTGTGCGTGCATTTCAGGGGTGCGCGTGAAGTCATACACGCGTTTTGGCTGGGTGCGAGTATATCAGGGGTGCGCAAGAAGTTTCACACGCGTTTTGGCTGGGTGCGTGTACATCAGGGGTGCACAAGAAGTTTCACACGCGTTTTGGCTGGGTGCGTGTATTTCAGGGGCCTGCGGGTGGTTTCACACGCGATGGGGCCTGGGGGAGCGGGTGCGTGTATTTCAGGGGCCTGTGGGTGGTTTCACGCGCGATGGGGCCTGGGGGAGCGGGTGCATGTATCTCAGGGGTGCGCGAGAAGTGTCACACGCGATGGTGCCTGGGGGAGCGGGGTGCGTGTATTTCAGGGGCCTGCGGGTGGTTTCACACGCGGTGGGGCCAGGGGGAGCGGGTGCGTGTATTTCAGGGGCCTGCGGGGGGTTTCACATGCAATGGGGCCTTGGGGAGCGGGTGCGTGTATCTCAGGGGTGCGCGAGAAGTGTCACACGCGATGGTGCCGGGGGAGCGGGGTGCCTGTATTTCAGGGGCCTGCGGGTGGTTTCACACGCGATGGGGCCTGGGGGAGCGGGTGCGTGTATTTCAGGGGCCTGCGGGTGGTTTCACACGCGATGGGGCCTGGGGGAGCGGGGTGCGTGTATTCCAGGGGCCTGCGGGTGGTTTCACACGCGATGGGGCCTGGGGGAGCGGGTGCGTGTATCTCAGGGGTGCGCGAGAAGTGTCACATGCGATGGTGCCTGGGGGAGCGGGGTGCGTGTATTTCAGGGGCCTGCGGGTGGTTTCACACGCAATGGGGCCTGGGGGAGCGGGTGCGTGTATTTCAGGGGCCTGCGGGTGGTTTCACACGCGATGGGGCCTGGGGGAGCGGGTGCGTGTATTTCAGGGGCCTGCGGGTGGTTTCACATGCGATGGGGCCTGGGGGAGCGGGGTGCGTGTATTCCAGGGGCCTGCGGGTGGGTTCACACGCGATGGGGCCTGGGGGAGCGGGGTGCGTGTATTTCAGGGGCCTGCGGGTGGTTTCACACGCGATGGGGCCTGGGGGAGTGGGGTGCGTGCATTTCAGGGGCCTGCGGGTGGTTTCACACCCGATGGGGCCTGGGGGAGCGGGTGCGTGTATTTCAGGGGCCTGCGGGTGGTTTCACACGCGATGGGGCCTGGGGGAGCGGGGGCGTGTATTTCAGGGGCCTGCAGGTGGTTTCACACGCGATGGGGCCTGGGGGAGCGGGTGCGTGTATTTCAGGGGCCTGCGGGTGGTTTCACACGCGATGGGGCCTGGGGGAGCGGGTGCGTGTATTTCAGGGGTGCGCGAGAAGTGTCACACGCGTTTTGGCTGGGTGCGTGTATTTCAGGGGTGCGCGAGAAGTGTCACACGCGTTTTGGCTGGGTACGCGAATCCATTGGACCAAAGGCCCTTACAGCGCAGGCGCGTCTGTGACGTGAACTGCACGTCCTAGTCACAGCTCTTGTAATAGGTCCTTAGCACGTATACGCGGAAGTGACGTTGGACGTGTGGTCCGGTTTAAAAGGTACGTGTAGGACGTCATTTCCTTGTACGTGCTTTTCGTGGAGAGCGAGTGGGTGAAATCTGTACTTCTTGTCGGTTCACACGCGAATTACTTCACAGCGTTTCGAGTTCGTACTCCCTGTTACCTATGTCAGTTTTTCTTTTCCTCTTTTTCTCTGGACCTGTTTCCTCAGACAGCGTTCACTTCTCCTGTAGTCCTGTCTCCTCAGACAGCGTACAATTCTTCTTTTGTCGGGGGTGTTGCCAACACGTGGGCGCGCACGCGCATCTACTTCACGCACTTTTTCCTGGCAGACGGTGAGTTGCGCACCTATTTTCCAACAGTGCTTGCCCCGTGTGTCGCGTACCCCTTCAGAGGTCATTGTAGGCTGCGTGTGACACGCATACGTTCATTATTGTGTTTCTGGGTGCCACAGCGTAGTGCGTGTTTTTGTTTCCACGCACGTGGTCTACGAGGGGTCGCTTGCACGTCATTTTCTGTTATTGGGGTGCCTGTGCTTTGCGTGACCCGTCATCTTTCCCCAGGGGTTCCATTCAGCCTTGCAAGTGCACTAGGGTACGAATACCATCTAGTACCCTACCCCTCTGACCCCCAATTGCCCAAGACAATACTTCCCTGCTACTCCTATACGCACAGCTACATCAGTGCCATGTCTGGGAGGCGAGCAAGAGGTAAGGGTGGCAAAGGTGGCCGACCCTCAAGAGGTGGGCGTGGTGGGCGCGGTAGGGGACGTGGCCGGGATTTGCAGGCTACCCCTAGCACCCCACGTGTGGAGGACCAGTCAGGGAGACCCATCCCCCACCCCCCCATGGTTGAGGAAAACGTGGCTGACACCATCAATGCTCAGCCCTTGTTGGACCCGTCCATTGTGGCACCTGACCTGGCACAGGCTGACTCCGAGGCTGATTTCCAGGTCCCCAAGTCTAGGCCACGGGTGGCCGTGCCAGTCAGTGTCACCAGGCCACGTGTATCAGGGGCAGCCATGTCATCAGCTGCCCCAAGTAGGCGGGGTGGGAAGGCTGCAGGGGCAGCTGCAGCTCCATCCACCCCAGCTCTGTCTCTCCCAGCCAGGACAGTGTTGGTCCCAGTCCGTCAGTCTGAGGTTCCCCCTGCCACTATCACACTCGAGCTAATGCCTGCAGGAAGTCAGATGGTCAGTGTGCCATTGCACACTACGACACAGTCCACCGGTGCTCCTGCCCCGAGTGGCCAGAGCGGCATATGCCACTCACAGTCCCCACCACCTTACAAGAGGAAGAGGAAGAGTGCTCGTGCACTACAGGCTGATGCCCCAGACACGGCTACACAGTCCGGCACGCCGAGGAAGCCTAGCTTCAATGATGCCGAACTGAATCAACTTGTGCAGTATGTGTCCGATCATGATGCCGAAATGTTGAGCACTCCAGGGTCTAGGATCACACCTGCTCGGCGTCAGGCACACTGGCAGGCCGTCGCGGACAGCATAAGTTCCCTTGGGTTTGTGAGGCGCACAGCTACTGAGTGCTACAAGCGATGGAATGACCTAAAGCGCAGGGCAAAGAGTAAGCTGGCCTCAAGTCATGCCGCAACTCTGGTGACTGGAGGTGGGTCTCCAGTAGAGGACATTGAGCTCACTCTACATGAGAATGTTGCTGGGACCTACGTCACAGAGGAGCAGATCCAAGGTGTGGGAGAACTTCCAGATTACGAGGCATTGTCCGGTGAGTGCACATGCATGTGTGTGTGATCCATGTGTACGTTGCATGTGGGAGGGGTCCAGGGTGGGTGCCAGGTCAGGGTGTGTGTGCCTGAGTGGTTTGGATCACCCATGTGCTTCATCCAATGCATTTAGCTCCCCGGGATTTGGGTATTGCAGTGTCCCTTCTGGCCACAGCAGGCATTTGCCACTATATTGCGCCAGTTGACCTTGAAGTGGCAACATGCAACAACATTGTACCGTATTTTGCTGTGCACGTTCCGGCTGATTGTTGAAATACCCCCAGTTCTATTGCACATCACTCTGCCCTATTCTCACAAATATGACATACCTATGGTACATGCCAACTGTGGGATGGCACTGCTAGCCAGCATGCATCTGATGTGTTGCCCTTCCATCTTGGTGTCATCAGTGTCTGACATTTTCCTCCCCTTCCAACTCAGTGACAGTGCATGCATGGGAGGGTCATAGTCATGTGGGACATGTGTCTATCAAGTACTGTTTCTGTAGCTTGTCTGGCCTAATTGTGTGCCATGGTGATAATGCTTGTTTCCATTTTCTGTCTTTCATGTTTTTTCAGAGGATGACGCACTTGATGCTGTTGAGGGTGAGGAGATGGTGCTCACCCAGGAGGGATCTCTGACACGTCTGAGCACGAGTGGGGGACGTGGTGTGTTGGTGGGTGAGAACCCACTCTTGCTGCAGGGCATTCTCTCCAGGGCTGTATATGGGTGCACCTCCCCAGAACTCTTTTCAAGTGTTGATTCGGATGAGACCCATGTGGATTCGCAGGTATGTGTTCATGGAAGGGATACTGTTCTGTCCGACCCACCTGCACCAGGGGTAGAGCCCACTATGGGGATGTCAGTGTTGGTAGGTGCGCCTGTGGTGGTTACGGATGCAGGGCCATACTCCGCAACATCTGATCCTGTTCCTGGGCCAGCAGATCAGAGGGGAAATGCAGTCCTGCAGCCTCAGGCAGTGCCGACACAGCGAGGCGCAGTTCGCCTTGCCCCAGACAGGTGTGGTGCCCGCCAACGCGGTGGCCGTCCGCCACCTGGCAATACCGTATGGGAGCAATCCATATATGGTATGGCCAACCAACAGGCAGCATCATCTGAAATGATTGCTCAAGCCATGGACAGGGTGGCCACGTCCATTGTCCCCCCAGAAAGGCAGAGGGAGCTACTAGAGCAGGCAACAGCCTCCATTTGCCAATCAGTAAGGGAGGACATGTTGGCGTCCAACAGGGACAGACAGGCGGCCCTGGACAATCTGAGGGAATCAATTTCTCTAGATGCCCAGGGACAGAGGGAAGCCCTGAGGGGAGAGGTCCAGCACCTCAGGCAGACTCTACTGGACCTTGAGGCTTCCACTGTCACCAGGACAGAACAGCTGCTGGAGCGCCTCACCCGTACGCTCTCAGCAGAGATGCAGGCAACTCTGGCGGAGGTCCGGGCAACACGTCGGGTGTTGCATGGGGATCTCCGCACCATATCCCTCCAGAACGAGGCCTTCAACACCCGCATGCTTGCTGCAATGGAGGACCAAACCAGGGCTTTGCATGGGCTGCCTCCCATAGCACCACCACCTCCTGTGGCAGCAGCAGAGGTTGAGGAGAGCGAATCCAGCAGTGATTCTCCCACAAATTAGTAGCCGTGCAGGCCATGAGCCCATGGAGGTGTTTTATTTTCGCAACATTCACTCAGGTGGCTGTTGGTGAGCATCCTGTCCTCAGACCTCCTGGGTGGCCTCCCCCACCCCCCTTGGACCCCGCATGGCCATTTTTGATTTTTGCTTTTTGATTTTTGAGATGCAGTGTGTTGCCTTGTGTGGCTCCCGTGGGCATCCACTGTATTCCGTTGGGCACATGCAGGCTTGTCCTGAGTTTGGGTTAGATGCTTGGGTTTGTGAGACACACACCCCTCCTGCTTCCCATTTCCATGGGCTTGCAAAGGGTGTGCCCAAGTGACAGTGACTTACACAGTGACGTTGGACTCCCATGAGCTATGTGGCCAGTCTGTAGTCAATACTGTGTATACATTCCTATTGCATATTGTAATAGTATTGTACACTGCATGGTGTATTGATGTGTGCTTGTGCTTCCATGTCTCCCTCCTAATTTGCAGGGTCAGTCCTCATGTCTTCACAAGCCCGTCTACTTTGGAGATGGAGTTCATGTTGTAAGCAGTGCACTCACAGATGTGGCTGGCACCAACACTGTACAGTAAGAGGTGGTCGATGTGCTGGCATTATCAGGTTGTAGGTCAACGTATCCTTTAGTATTTGGTCATGTTTGTTGTTATTTTTACATGTATGTGGGCATATTGTGTGTGGGCAGTTTCCATTCGGGACACTGTACTTCGTGGCACTTGTGTAATGTTTGGGGTATGAATTTGTTTGCTCTCACATTGCATGACATGCCATGGTGGACATGGGTGGGGGCCTGCTGGCAGGTGCCCCACAGTGCTGGGGGGTGGAGGTGGTGGGGAACATGAGTTGGACATGGGTGGGGGCCTGCTGGCAGGTACCCCACAGTGCTGGGGGGTGGGGGTGCTGGGGAACATGAGTTGGACATGGGTGGGGGCCTGCTGGCAGGTGCCCCACAGTGCTGGGGGATGGGGGGGGGTGGGGAACATGAGTTGGACATGGGTGGGGGCCTGCTGGCAGGTGCCCCACAGTGCTGGGGGGTGGGGGTGGTGGGGAACATGAGTTGGACATGGGTGGGGGCCTGCTGGCAGGTGCCCCACAGTGCTGGGGGTTGGGGGTGCTGGGGAACATGAGTTGGACATGGGTGGGGGCCTGCTGGCAGGTGCCCCACAGTGCTGGGGGGTGGGGGTGCAAGGGGACATGAGTTGGTGATCATTGGTGCAAGGAGACATGTGCCTTTGCTGGGGGGCATGCCCATGTTGGGTGGGCTGCCTGCGGGACATGACCAGGAAAGCAGGGTAGTCCCCTGTGGTGTGGGCTGCCTGCAGGGGCCGTGGAGGGTGTACAGGGAACACCTGGGAGGACCCACACTGGCAAATCACATGTAGGACTCCCCGGCACCCCTGCAATACACGTACCCTGCTGAAATCGCGTGTAAAACTTTCTGCGCACCCCTGAATTACACGCACACGCTCCCCCAGGCCCTATCGCGTGTGAAACCACCCTCGAGCCCCTGAAATACACGCACGCAGGCCAATCGCGTGTGGAACTTCTCGCGCACCCCTGAAATACACGCGCCCAGGCCAATCGCGTGTGGAACTTCTCGTGCACCTCTGAAATACACGTGCCCAGGCCAATCGCGTGTGGAACTTCTCGCGCACCCCTGAAATACACGCGCCCAGGCCAATCGCGTGTGGGTCTTCTCGCGCACCCCTGAATTACACGCACACGCACCCCCAGGCCCGATCGCGTGTGGAAGCACCCGCGAGCCCCTGAAATACACGCGCCCAGGCCAATCGCGTGTGGAACTTCTCGCGCACCCCTGTATTACACGCACATGCTCCCCCAGGCCCGATCGCGTGTGAAACCACCCGCGAGCCCCTGAAATACACGCGCACAGGCCAATCGCGTGTAGAACTTCTCGCGCACCCCTGTATTACACGCACACGCTCCCCCAGGCCCGATCGAGGGTGAAACCACCCGCGAGCCCCTGAAATACATGCGCCCAGGCCAATCGCGTGTGGAACTTCTCGCGCACCTCTGAAATACATGCGCCCACGCCAATCGCGTGTGAAACCACCCGCGAGCCCCTGAAATACACGCACGCAGCCCAATCGCGTGTGGAACTTCTCGCGCACCCCTGAAATACACGCGCCCAGGCCAATTGCGTGTGAAACCACCCGCGAGCCCCTGAAATACACGCACGCAGCCCAATCACGTGTGGAACTTCTCGCGCACCCCTGAAATACACGCGCCAAGGCCAATCGCGTGTGGATCTTCCCGCGCACCCCTGAAATATACGCACGCAGCCCAATCGCGTGTGGAACTTCCCGCGCACCCCTGTAATACACGCACGTAGCCCAATCGCGTGTGGATCTTCCTGCGCACCCCTGAAATACACGCACGCAGCCCAATCGCGTGTGGAACTTCTCGCGCACACCTGAAATACACGCACACGCTCCCCCAGACCCGATCGCGTGTGAAACCACCTGCGAGCCCCTGAAATACACGCGCCCAGGCCAATCGCGTGTGGAACTTCTCGCGCACCCCTGAATTACACGCACACGCTCCCCCAGGCCCGATCGCATGTGAAACCACCCGCGAGCCCCTGAAATACACGCGCCCAGGCCAATCGCGTGTGGAACTTCTCGCGCACCCCTGAATTACACGCACACGCTCCCCCAGGTCGCGTGTGTTACTTCTCGCACTGGTACAGGGTTGGCGCAGCCCTTTGCGATGGTTTTGCGATATTGATGGCTTTTCCTTGCGCGAGGGCGTTCTTGGGGGCATAACTGGCGCTGCTGCAGGGTCGCTGCTATACTCTGCGCCACGGCTTGTTTTGGAGGATTAATCCATGAATACGATGTGCGCTGAAATGGATTTTATCGCACGCGGCTGGCGCAGACATTCGCACGGGAACACTCTGCGCCAGCCGCGTGCGATACTTTTGACTGTATTTCCATGAATCGGCCTGTATGCGCCTTCCCCAGTTCCATTGAGCCCTATGGGGCAAAAATGGGAATGGGGAAGGGCCAATGTTCAATGGGGAATTACCGCCCCGCCAACCTTGGAATGGGGTGGTAATTCCCCATTGAACATTGGCGGACTCGTTACGATACCGGCACCAACCATGGTGCTAAAAGCGCCATGGTTTAGCGCCAGTATCGTAATGAGGGCCCTAGACCCAGTCAGTCCGGAAATGTGTACTTTAAAGTGTTGCAAGCTGCTGACAGGTCTAATTAAACTAGGGCCCCAAAACCATCATCATAAATTTCAATTGGGAGACCAGCCAGAAAAGATGACACTACAGAATCTTTACCATGTATATGCCCGAACCCTCCTTGGACTGTGTACAGAAGATTATTGGACTCAACAAAACTCTGAGGCTGGTGGGCAACCTACCTCTCCAAAAATCGTTGCTGGAAAAAGCTGATTCAAAATAGTTCTTGTGTTTGTTAAATGCCCTGGGTTGGCCTTGGGTGTCTTCCATAATGTGGTGTATGCCATTTTAAAAGGTTTTTGAGAAAAGGGGAAAGGTTAGTTGACAAACCTTATAGCCACGCGTATCTAAGTTAATGACTTCGTTTTCATTTTTTGCTGTTTTTGGTGCTGCTGATTGTGGGGCTGAGTAACACTTAACCAAGTGCTACTGTGACAACGGTTTGAGTTTAGGAAGGTTCATCGATAAGCATGCGCTCCAAAAATGAGATATATGGATAACGTATAAGTGTAGTGTTTAGTTTATAGAATACCATACACCATACTCGTTGTATGACATTTTTACAACCACTTATATCATTTTCAGTGAGACTGTTAGTAGGTCATTTACACAGAATTCATATCAACGTATTGTTATTATTGACTTCTGTTCTTGGCAATAAAAAAGAGAGAGTGATTGCCAACTGTGTGGCCAACAGTTTCCCCCGTCCAGGCTATGTCAAGACAGGTTAATCATATATCAAACTGTGCTTTTGTTCAGAGTCGTTCACATAAGTCCATTCCTGTAGCGACCTAACATAAGTTCTAAAGATAATAAATAATGCATTTCATTTAGCCAAAGCCGGGGACCCTCCTCGACTGTGGGTTATGTGTTGAGGAACGACACACACAAGCTTCAGGGCTGCAACACTTGCCTTTATTAAGTAAATTAACATCAGATTGGTTCAGCTCTATCTGTAACGACCACCAGCCAGGGAAACCCTCATCAACTGTCTCCCCGTAGAATCAGAACATCCCTCTGCACCAGGCTCCAAGTTCTACTCAGACACTTAGGCTTGTAACCTGGTAACTACGTACAGGACAGCTATATACAAACTTGAGGAGGCCCATGCCTGCACTTACAGGGACCTCTAACACTGTTCAAGGTATTAGCACTCATGACGCCTACGTCATGCTCCTCACCATCTCAAAATCTGAGAGCCACCTAAAAGTCACCATTGCCAACCCGCACAATTGGACCCCCCTTTGAGGGTTTTGGGACTTCTCCAGGTACAATGTGACCATGCCAAGGTTGGCAGTGCCGAAAGAAAAGTCAGTAATTCTGTTACTGCCATTTGTACTGCACCACAAAATACAGAGTTTGATCTTAAAGTAGAAAATGTATCTCCAACATCAAGCTAGAGGTAAATCTTCTGCTGTCATGGTGTGTGCTCCAAAACCCCTGGAACTGATGCCCCCCCCCCCATTCATTGACACCCAATAGGGCTTATCAAGCCCCAAAGGAGTGTCCCAGAACCTCCTGGACTCAGTCCTGGCGCCGTTGGCGCCAGGCTCATAAAATGGTTTGAACCATATGGACTACTTACTCAGCCTAGTGAGGTTGAGCCTTTCTGCATATCCAGGGCATGACCGAGGGACTACTTTACCTGAATGGCAGGGTGTGGCAAAGGGACTACTTGCCTGGAACTACTTGCAAGGATATTTAAGCCACACACTGCAGGCAGAACACACTTCGCGTTATTTTGCACTCCTGCAGCCTAACGCTCACTGTGTCTGCTCTGTCCTCGAGCTTCTACAGCCACACCCATTCTGCGATTTCCATCCATCGGTGCCTGAAAGAAGAAAGAGAGAAGAACAGGTGTTATTACAGCGACAAAGGCCTTACCTGCAATTCTCATCCATCGGTCTCGCCTTCAGCTGATCTTCGGTTCACCATCCTTGTTGGGAAGAGGGCATCCGCACAGGCATCCAATACTCACCCGGGGATCTGCATTCCTCCGGAATACGTCAGAGCGGTTCTTCCATTCATCATCCTGGGGCCGCGCCGCGCCTGCCTAGAAGGAACAGAAACAGCAGGTCAGTCACGCACAAAACAAAAACGAACTATTCAGCCACCCAGCGCCACTCACCCGTGCTAATACTCACCTGGAGGTAACCTGCTCAGCATCCTAGGAGAGTCAATTCTTCATCCAAACCTATGTACGAATCCGCGCCTGCAAGAAAGACAAAAGACATTTAAACCTTGGGAAATAAAGACATTGAGCACCTATACCAAGCATCCATCGGCATAGAGACTTACCTGCTTAATCCAGATATTCCAGACACAGCAACAGCCACTCTAGACCAGTGAAGTAACTGTGTCTGGGGAAAGACTGAGCTTACTGCGCCCCTGCTGAAAGTCAAGCAGGATGGAGAGCCAACCTCACAAAACTCAAAGGTGAGCCAGAAGAGGAGTTGGGCATCAGGAGGTTGAAGGAGGTGGGACCAATCCAGCCCCACTCAATAGCTAATATCTTGTTTCAACATTGCAGACAAATGCCTCCTGGGGTGATAACAGGGGAGAGGACATCATCATACCACCAGAGCTACGCCAGTGCAGACATCATTTGTATGGCTACGTGCTAAGCCCCTATGGAGACTAGGTGAGCATGACAGAACGCAAAGCCTTCTACAAAATCTCTACCTGGGCGTCATGGAAACCTCTGAGACAGACCAACTAGCCCAGCTTTTGGGGGAACTCAGGGCCGAAGTACATTCAGCCCGGCAGGAGACCAATGCTTTAAGGAGAGAATTGATCGTGGTCAAAGATCGTGCCGATGAGCTCGCTAGACAATTGCTTCAATCTCAGGCGGGGCAAACACCGTTACCAGGATTGGTGTCAACGGTTCCGACTACACCCAGCAATCCACTTCAATTAGTCCTTCCAGGAGCCGTACCTTTGGTGCCTCCAGAACTCTTTGCAGGAGACCCAAAAAGGTATGCGGTCTTTATAAACCAGTGCCGACTACATTTCCTATGTAGGCCAGGGGCCTTTCCAAATGACCAATCTAAGGTAGCCTTTGTATTGTCGTATCTCAGTGGCAGTGCTGCGGACTGGTCGGTACCTCTAGTCAATCGGGACAATACCATCTTGCGAGACTTCCAGAGGTTCCAAATGAACATGAGGAAGTTGTTTGCCTGCCACTCTCAGGGTCAGGCATTGGATAATGAACCCTTGTCCCTACGCCAAGGCAATCCAGATCTGTTGACGTACATCGCAACCTTTAATAGACTGATAGTGGAAAACGATTGGCCAGACGACAAAAGAACAACTCTGTTTTACCGTGGTTTAAGAGGGGAGTTAAAGGATGTTTTAGCTCAAGTGGTCAACCCTCCCAGTGATTGTGCGGAATACATAGATTTGGTGGTTCAGCTTGATCACAGACTACAGGACCATAAGGCAGATCAAGCTAGAATGGACACTCAGGTTTTTGTGCGCCCAAAGGGGAATGCATCCAAAACCACCGACTTGGCTGAGCCTATGCAGATTGGAGGAGTGCATGGGCCGTTATCCAAGGCTGAAAGAGATAGAAGAAGACAACAACAGCTGTGTTTGTATTGTGGCTCAGCGGGCCATTTCCTCCGAGACTGCCTCATAAAACCACCCAAGAAGGCAGTCGGGGTTGCCGGCAAAGTGGAAATGGAGCCGGAGTCAGAAAACTTCCTCGCCCTACAGGCATAGAGGTCCACTTGTCGAGCGAAAAGAAGGACTCTCAGACCTCGCACCTAGTCTTGCCAATGATCCTCATAAATCACCAACAGCCATCCCGAATGCATGCAGTCAGAGCATATATCGATAGCGGAGCCATTGGAAATGATATGGATCAAGAATTGGCTAGAAGGATGAATCTTCCTCTGAGCGAAAAGGCAACAACAGATTTAGTCACCACTGTCAACGGAACTGAGATCGCATCCAGTAACGCACTCAACAACAGAGATGACACTTTTGTGACAAGACGGACATCGGGAAGACATTGTGTTCGATCTAATCAAGGCTCCACAATTACAAATAATTCTGGGAATGCCATGGCTAGAATCACACAATCCTTGCATCGACTGGCGTGCTAAGAGGCTGATCTTCTCAGTCGAATGTGCTCGTACCTGTTATCAAACAAAGGAACCTTTGGTTAAGGCAGCGACAACAATCATGAGTCTGACTAATCCGCTACCTCCGGCATACCAAGACTATCAGGATGTTTTCCAGAAGGATCAAGCTAATACTCTTCCTCCCCATAGATTGTACGACTGTCAGATCGACCTTATACCTGGCGCACAGATTCCATGTGGGCGAATCTATGCACTCACAGACCCTGAAAATCTGTATCTAAAAAAGTATCTGGACCAGTACCTGGCTAACGGCTTTATCTGCCCATCCAAGTCCCCGGCAGCCTCGCCCTTATTCTTCGTGCCTAAAAAGGAAGGAGACCTTAGGATTTGCATCGATTACCGCGCATTGAACCAAGTCACAGTTAAAAACCGTTACTCGTTGCCACTAATTCCTGAACTATTGGACCAAGTTAAAGATGCCCGAATTTATACCAAGCTTGATCTTCGAGGGGCATATCATCTGGTACGAATCAAGAAAGGGGACGAATGGAAGACTGCCTTCTGCACCAAATACGGGCTATTCGAATACCAAGTGATGCCCTTTGGCCTTTTTAATGCCCCAGCGGTGTTGCAGTATTTCATGAATGACGTCCTGCGAGAATTGATTGATGTGTATGTCGTAGTATACATAGACGACATTCTGGTATATTCATCATCTGAACAGGAGCATGTGAAACACGTCCGTGCTGTTCTGGACAAACTTCGACAACACAGACTATTTCCAAAACTGGAAAAATACTTCTTCCATGTTATGGAGGTCGAGTTCCTTGGGTTTGTCCTATCCCCACATGGTGTACGCATGGATATTCAGAAGGTTGACGCCATTCTCAACTGGCCTTCTCCAACCTCAATTAAAGGAGTTCACAGTATGCGCGGATTTGCGAACTTCTATCATCACTTCATTCCAGGCTTCTCGCAGCTAGAACATCCCATCACCTCTCTACTGTGAAAGAACAAACGTTTTCAATGGTCAGAGGAGGCTGAGAAAGCCTTTCAGGACTTAAAACAAAAATTAATCTCAGCCCCGATCCTGAAACACCCACGTCCAGACCTAGCATATGTGGTTGAGACTGATGCTTCCAGTTCAGCAATGGGAGTGGTCCTCTCACAAAAAGATCCTGAAATGGGTCAACTCCACCCAGTGGCCTTCTGGTCACGAAAATTCACGGCACCAGAATTGAATTATGCCATTACGGACAAGGAACTTCTGGCCATCAAGGTGGCCTTCAAGGCTTGGCGGCATTACCTTCTAGGAGCAAGACATACAATTACAGTAATCACTGATCACCGCAATCTACAGTACTTGAAGGTGGCAAAGGCTCAATCATCCCGCCAACTCCGATGGGCATTATTTTTTGATGAATTTGACTTTTTGATTACTTACCGACCTGCTTGTCGAAATGGCAAGGCAGATGCTCTATCTCGCATTGGGGTAGAAGAGGAATCCACCAACCCAGACCCAGTGGCCATCATCCCCGGAGAAATAATCTTAGGAATAACAACGTCTCTAACCTTAGATGACATCCACGAAGAAATCACACATCTCATGGATGCTGACACTCTGAGAGATTGGCCTACCAAAAGTGTTCACCATTCAGTCTCAAACCACTTACCATATTTTCAGGGACATCTCTACCTACACAGTAAAAAACTTTAGGAAAGGGTAATCTCTAACTACCACGAATCACTGGTGGAAGGTCATCCGGGGATAGCGAAGACCGAAGCTAAGATCAAGCGACACTTTTGGCGGCCAACTTGAGCGACACTTTTGGCGGCCAACTTGGCGTAGGGCCATCAAGAAGTTTGTATTATCCTGTGGAGTTTGTGCACAAAACAAGGCCCTAAAGAAGAAATCGCCAGGTCAACCGCAACCACTGGATATTCCACCTATGCCTTGGCATACACTATCTCTTGACTTTATAACTGACCTTTCTCCTTGTAATGGGTTCAACACAATTTTGGTGGTGGTGGACTTGTTTTCTAAAATGGCTCATTTCATCCCACTAAAGGGGTTACCCTCAGCTTCAGTCCTGGCTAAAGAATTCTTAGAGCAAATAGTCAGAATTCATTGATTTCCGTCCATCCTGATTTCAGATCGTGGCAGCCAATTTATCTCACATTTTTGGAAAAAATGTTGCGAGCTAGCGCAAATCGACGTAAGACTCTCCACCAGCCACCATCCCCAGACTGACGGTCAGACTGAGAGGACCAACCAGACTTTAGAACAATAACTCAGATGTATGTTACACCAAACGGAAAGCACTTGGAAGGACATTTTATGGATAGCCGAATTCGCCTACAACAATTCCCTACACTCCAGCATTGGACAGAGCCCTTTATATACCATCTATGGGCTACATCCACGAACCTCTAATCTTGACCCGCTTCAACTCCTGGAAATGCCAGCAGTAAGAAGTTTGCACACTACTATTACTCAAGCCTTCAAACAAGTAACTGATTAGCTGAGACAAGCTAAAGAAAGATACAAGAAGTCGGCAGACATGCACAGAAGTGAAGCTCCAAAGTATCAAGTTGGAGATGAAGTCTGGCTGGCAGAAAAGCACATACCAATGAAAGGAACCCGTACCTTCAATCCCAGATACATATGTCCATACACCATTAAGGTCATCATTAATCCGGTAGCTATGAAACTCGATTTACCTCCACACATGAGGATTCATCCCGTGTTTCATGTCTCACTTTTGAAGCCAGTGCAACCAGGAACCCGAGTACTGAAATCACCAAGACCGATCATGGTCGACGGAGAACCTGAATATGAAGTTAAGGACATCCTGGACTCAAAAATCATCAAATCAAAACTATTTTATATAATAGACTGGAAAGGATATGGACCATATGAAAGATCGTGGGAACTTAGTGATCATATTCATGCACCACGATTGCTGAAAAGGTTTCATCATAATTACCCGAACAAACCGGGACCAAAGGGAGAACACGTCGTTAGGGGGGATTAGGGGGGGAGTGCTGTCATGGTGCGTGCTCCAAAACCCCTGGAACTGATGGGCCCACCCCATTCATTGACACCCAATAGGGCTTATCAAGTCCCAAAGGAGTGTCCCAGAACCTCATGGACTCAGTCCTGGCACCGTTGGCGCCAGGCTCATAAGATGGTTTGAACCATATGGACTACTTACACAGCCTAGTGAGGCTGAGCCTTTCTGCATATCCAAGGCGTGACGAGGGAATACTTTACCTGAAATGCAGCGTGTGGTAAAGGGACTACTTGCCTGGAACTACTTGCAAGGCTTTTTAAGCCACACCCTGCAGACAGAACACGCTTCACGTTATTCTGCAATCCTGCAGCGTAACGCTCACCGTGTCTGCTCTGTCATCGAGCTTCTACAGCCACGCCCGTTCTGAGATTTCCATCCATCGGTGCCTGAAAGAAGAAAGAGAGAAGAGCAGGTGTCATTACAGCAACAAAGGATTTACCTGCAATTCTCATCCATCGGTCTCGCCTTCAGCTGATCTTCGGTTCACCGTCCTTGTTGGGAAGAGGGCATCTGCGCAGGCATCCAATACTCACCCGGGGATCTGCATTCCTCCGGAATACGTCGGAGCGGGTTTTCCATTCATCAACCTGGGTCCGCGCCTGCATAGAAGAAACAGAAACAGCAGGTTAGTCGCGCACAAAACAAAAACGAACAATTATTCAGCCACCCAGCGCCACTCACCCGCGCTAATACTCACCTGGAAGTAACCTGTTCAGCATCCTAGGAGAGTCAATTCTTCATCCAAACCTCCGTACGAATCTGCGCCTGTAAGAAAGACAAAACACGTTTAAACCTTGAAAAATAAAGACATTGAGCACCTATAACAAGCATCCATTGGCATACAGACTAACCTGCTTAATCCAGATATTCCAGAAACAGCCACAGCCACTCTAGACCAGTGAAGTAACAGTGTCCGGGGAAAGACTGAGCTTACTGCGCCCCTGCTCAAAGTCAAGCAGGACGGAGTGCCACCCTCACAAAACTCAAAGGTGAGCCAGAAGAGGAGTTGGGCATCAGGAGGTTGAAGGAGGTGGGACCAATCCAGCCCCACTCAATAGCTAATATCTTGTTTCAAAATTGCAGACAAACACCTCCTGGGGTGATAACAGGGACGAGGGCATCATCATACCACCAGAGCTACGCCAGTGCAGACATTATTTGTACGGCTACGTGCTATGCCCCCGTGGAGACCAGGTGAGCGTGACATCTGCTTTAGGACCAGAATTACCGCAAGTGAAATGACCACTGACAGCAAGCTCTCCAATAGCCCCATCTAGTCCAATGGACTGCAAAAATGGGGAATAACATCAGCATACTGCCACTTAGAATCTGGCTGTAAATCCACCAGACAAAGTGGTGGTAATGATAATGGAGTTTGCAGCAGTTTCACAGGCAAGCAGTGGAACTACTGCCAAACTCGGAACAAGGCCCTTTGAACAGTTTACATTCTTGCTTATCGACTTACCCAGCAAAGGAAGACCAGCCAAGATCTTAAAGATCTTAAGGGACATAAAACAGCAGTCAGTTCTCAATATGTACTCGAGGAGACTCAGTGCATTTAGCCTTCCTCTGCTAGAGACCTGAAGTTGCTAAACACAGAGCCCATGTTCTCATGTATAGCTGTTTCCTTTCAGATTTTGTATTGTGGGTCCATAGCTAATGTTATAAAGTGCAAAGGGATCTCGTGTTTGATATTATTATATTTTATCTGGAAAAAAAAAAACAAGCTGTTCGGTCGCATTAAAATTGCAATGCTACAAAGGAGTTTTTGTTTCCAATCATATTATGTAGTTCATCAATGAGCCGTAACAGATCCTTTTGTACCATAGTAGCATTTTATGAGCAAATTGCAAACACATGTATCATCATGCAAGATTTTGGAATAAGCCGCAGCCCAACAGTTGATGGAGTACACTGAGGAGGACCACCGATTTAATGGTCACCAGTCGGTGTTCAGTCCTTCCAGAGTGACGGAGCCAGTGCTTTTATGTATGTGGAATTAAATACAGAAGGCCCTTTGCAAAAATACTTCTGCTATCATCATCCTTCTCAATCTGTCGACGACCTTTGATACTGTTCACCATTACACCCTACTCAACCACCTAGGTAGACTTCTGCATCCTCATTGCTCTTTAATCTGTTGGTGGCCTTTGACACCGTTAACCATTACACCTCACTCAACCGCCTAGAAAGACTCATACCATCCTGATACTTCTCGATCTGTCAACAATCTTTGACACTGTTCACCATTACACCCAACTCAACCACCTGAAACACACCTTCGGCATTAGGATGATATTATATGGCATTTATAATGCTCCTATACACAAGTGTTTCAAGGTACGACAAGGCAAGAGAGGGGGACAGAGGGAAGACAGAGACAACGATACTACTAGGCCAGGTGAACATTGAGATTGCGCAAGTGCAGGGAGGGGAGTATGAAAAAGTGCAGGGGGAAGGGGAAGGAGGCAGTGCAGTACATAGGATAACAGTAAAAAAAATAAAGACAATAAATGAAAGTGCTTCCAGCTGGTGGCAAGTGCAGGGTAAGTGCAGATATCAGGTGTCAATTGCTGGTAAGGGGCTGTAGGGATACAGAAACTCTCCCTGAGTGTAAGGGTTGCCAGGGGTCCAGTGCAGGTGTGCAACTGGTGAGGCAGGGACCAGGGCCCGAGATCAGAGGGTAGCCACGTAACCAGTGCAGTATCAGATTCAGCCAGGAGATCAGCAGGGGAGAGGAGAGAAAGCAGAAGCAAAGAGGAATGTCTTGAGGTGCTTCCGGAACCGGAGATTGTTCTCTTCAAGTTTCAGGGAGTCAGGGAGGCTGTTCCAGAGGGAGGCCCTTGCAGAAGAAAGAGATCTACCACCAACTTGTTGCTTGGAGAAGTGACTGACCGTAAGGGAGTTGGATGTGGATGAGCAAAGAGCCCATAAAACCGTCTCCTAATTTCTTTCTGAGAGACAAAAATTAGGGGAATCTTTTCTCTCTGAAGCCACAATTCGTAGGTGTGGAATGCCTCAATAATCTACCTTCTCTCCTTGGCTCTTTAATGCTTATCACAATCTATAGCCAAATCATCTCTCCTTTCTCTGCTGCTTTTCAAACAAATGCAGATGATGTACAGGTCACGTTCAAATTCACTGTGGCATCTCCAGCTGCCTATTAAAAATCCAGGAAGGGATGATCAACAACAGTCTCTGTTTAAATGTATTTAAAATCAAAATGAATCAATTTTGACATCTACAGCACAGCCTACAATCTCTTTTCTCCTGGCCTTAAATCCTTAGTGTTCCCTTCTCCGATCTCCTGCTCAGCAACATGCTTAGGTGTGGTATTTTAGGGGCACCTAGCCTTCTTTTTGCAGATCCGTGAGGTTGCAAACAAATGTAATTTCCAAATCAATCCTCTTAGGTTCCTTTCCCCTCTTGAGAACATTTCCCCAAAAGTGCAGGCAACTTCAGCTAACTCTACCTGGTTCTTCCAAAATGCATAACACACAAACTCCAGGTAATCGTAAACATGGCTGCCACACTCGTCCTGGACTTCAGTGACGTCTTTAATGACAATTGTGATGCCATCTTTCATGTCCTGGGTGTTAGTTTTAGCAGAGCACAGTGGTGCGGGCAGTTATGGTCGCTTAGCCTACCATAACTGGCGAATTTCAGGGGTTTTCCGGTTTTACTTTGAACCATAATGACACGTTTGAAAAGTTTTTTTAGTGAAGTGCACAGGTTTTTTGTAGGGCAACTTAACCATAACGTCCCCTTAACAAAGTTTTTTATTTAGTGAATTTTACGGGTTTTTAGTAGGGCAACTTAACCATAGCGTCTCTTTAACAAAGTTTTTTTTACTGAATTTCACAGGTTTTCTGAAGGGGAACCTAATCATAGCATCGGGTTAATAAAGTTTTTTTGCTGAATATACACTATCATCATGTGATCTTGGGAGATATGTAGTATAATTTGCTTACTTTATATACATGTAACATAGATCATACAGAACACCCTTGCTATTGATATTTGAAAGGCACGGACTAAGAACCTGTCTGCGTACGGGCGCAGACGAGGTCAACACTACCCAAACAGTCAGAGGGTATCTGAAATTGTACTATTGTGTTACACAAAAAATGCACAACGTTGAAAAAGGACACATAAAGACATTATAAGTACTAGTAAATAAAAAGGGAAACCTAATCGTCTGAAACAAAAAACATGCATGTAATGACCGTGTATAATGAAATGGATTATACCATAAAAAAAGAAAGTATGACTCCAACGTAAATACCTCACAGAAACTCTGCAGCCAGGACCGACAGTAGACACACGCACTACAACAAAGACAAATTACAACAAAATAGTACGTGAATTTCTTTTTTCTTATATGTGTGTGTATTTTTTTTGGTATGAGAGGCAGAAAAAAAAATTTCTTTCTGTTGTTTTGACACAGAAATGTGCAGTACTTTGGAGTGGCTGGAGGAGAATTTTCCGCATGGGGAAATGTCAGAAGATAGCGATAGTAATGGTACATAGTGCTCTGCAGAAGCAAAATAATGATCAGTATTTTATGGGCATTTAACATATATATATCTATTTTGAACAGACCAGGAAAAAATAGAAGAAAGGCCAACAAACAACACAGTGGAAGACAGGCTGAAAAGGATAGAACTGAAAATGGACACACTAAATGACAATTTTAACAGTTTAAGGGAATTTGTAGAGGGATTTGTGACAGCAAAAATATGTTATCACTGTCCCACCTGTACCTGCCCCCCTTCTCCATTTCCTAGTGAACCGTCCCCAAACCTTCAAGAAGAAAATAGATGTTTTGATGAAACATCCATCCCTTCTTCCCCACACAAATCATCTCCTCACAATCAGCCCGTGTTGAACCCTAATTCCCCTATATTTGTGTCAGTATCTGCATCCCCCTGTATTTCTGTTGATTGAAGTGTGTGTGTGTTTTTAGAAAGTTTTTGTATATTTGTTGTAGAGGAAAGGTTTGAGGATTTTTTTTTTAAAAGACTTAAAATGTTCGCGAACAGCGCACCTGTTCGAGCCAGCTGTAAGCAATAGAATATGGATGTTCTAACGGCAATACACCCACCCGTACCAATGCCAACCAAGATGGAACTGATCTTAGAATCCACCATCTGTGCAAGGTGTGCGTAAATGAACAGAATGAGGCGTGCTAAGGACATTATAACTCTCTGTACCGCTCACAAACAAGATAAAACATGTTCCTAGAACACACCAGGGGTCCGGGATGTCTGTAAATGAGCAAAATGAGAGTGTCCTAATGACACTATACCTGTCCGTATTGTCCGCAGCCAAGATGGAACCGTCCGTAGAACAGACGCAGTGGTCGGCATGTTCGTAGTCAAACAAAAGGGATGTGTCCTAAGGACACTGGACCTGTCTGTAAAGACATCAGATCAGGTACGCACATTTGCAGTAGACCCATAAGTACTGCGAACATCGCGCCTGTCCCTAACTGTCTGTCTCACTTGTGTCGCACTTTTAATTAGTTGCAGGACCCAAACACTGTCCGTAGAACACTGGCGCGCATGCGCACGTTGGTTAGTCTGCATTTGCTGTCCAGTGGGCACACATTTCCCTCGCGGATTTGTTCAGGACGTCATCATGTGACCGCACCCATGCTGAGCGTGTGGACTAATTTGCACACTTTGTCTGCTTCCGCAACATTGCACAATAACGTATACATACATGGGAAATTATTTTTCAGTATAAGATCACCATTTGACATGTCCCATACAATAGCTCTACTTGTGAACGTGTTGTCTATAATTTTTTCAGCGCTTTTCAGTGATCAATATGGTCATGAGCCGCACCCCTCGACTCCTATAAATGGCCACACCCCCGAGCTCATCTTCATTGTGCTACTTGCTACAGCAGTTAAAGTTGTGCTGCCTTTACTGCTGTAGCGACCATTAGGCAAGTAATCCTTATGGCATATATGGCTACTGTTGCTTCATTAGCCTCAGCACCATCCCCAAACCTTCCACCGCCACCACCTTCCCAAGGGCCTGCAGAGGGATATACGGGTAAGGATATAGAGATGGAGGAAGAAGAAGAAGAAGAGAATGAGGTGGAGGAACTCCGCACTACAAACACTCGGCGGGAGTCGTGGGTGTGGCGGTTGTTTTCCGTTTTTGGGAACGTACAAAAATCACGTGCAAACCTGGTCAAGTGTAACCAGTGCCAGTTGGTGCTGAGTTGCGGGAGAACTGGTGCGTACTGCTTTGGTACGACAACCATGAAGCGACACCTAACTTCGTTCCACAGTGCGGACATTCATAAGGTGGTGCCATGCGAAGAACATGGTCGATTCAGTCCCTCCACGGCATCCTCCGTGTCCGAACCTCTCAGCACAAGAGACACTCCTGTGGGGGAGCGCATCCTTCCTGATGCCTCACAAGCCATTCACAATGCTGTTGACCCTTACCTTTCGAGGGTCACAATATTGTGTGTATACTGTGATGCAGTACTCAGCAGGGGGGAGAGTCTTCAAAGTGCTTTTTAGGGCTACGATCACTGAGCATCAGAAGAGCTGCTCACTACCTAAGTAAAGGCCACCCTATATCTTTCTCTCTCTACCTGGTCTGCAGCCATGCAGCCAAGACACTAGAACGTGCACACAACCACCGCACCACACCACGTCCATGTTCACTTATAACCTCACTGCTTATGACTACAGTATTGGGTGCATGGCCTCTGGCCATGCACCCAAGACTCTGGGTCCTGGCCAGAACCAGCAAAGCATATCGCAACCATTGTGGCTTCTAATTTCACTACTTATAAAGTTGGTTTTGGAACGCTATGGCCTCCCCACAACCACCTGAATGATGTTTCATAGTACAAGTGTACCTATACCTATACCTGTGATATGTTGCAGTAGTTGTGGCCACAGGCTACAGACTTGGTGTAAGGCCATAGATGTTTCAATGTATGGGTGTGCAGTATATAAAATCCATAGTGGATTACAACTGCAGTGCTTATAACTTTGTTGTTGGGTGCATGGCCTTTGGCCATGCATCAAAGACTCTACGTCCTGACCATAACTACCACACCATATCACACCCATTATGGCTTGTAACAACACTACGTATAAATGTGCTGTTGGGTGCATGGCCTTTCGCCATGCACCCATGACTGCAGGGCCTCCCCACAACCACCTGAGTGATGTGCGTACAGGTGTATCTATAGCTGTGATATGCTGCAGTGGTTGTGGCCAGGGCCTAAAGTCTTAGATGTAGAACAATACATATTTCAATGTATGGGTGTGAAGTGGCTCATAGCTCCAGTACTTATAACTTTGGTCTTGGGTGCATGGCCTTCGGCCATGCAGCCAAGTCTCTACACACTCTCCACAACCATTTGACCCAAAAGCAATACTACAGGTGTATCCATTTCTGTAATATGCTGCAGTGGTTGTGGCCAGGGCCTAGAGTCTTGGAAGTATGGTCTACGGCCTACGGCCTACAGCCATGCACCCAAGACTCTAGGCCCTGGCCACAATCACTGCAGCATATTACACCCATGGTTGCTTATACATGATTGGCACATCCATACAATGAAACATTATAACTGTAGCATGCACTCAATTTGTACCCAGGACTCTAGGCCCTGCCCAAACCTACCAGATACATAATCGAATGTTTGGGTGTGATGTATGATGTGATATCCTGCACTGCTTGTGGGCAGGGTCTACACTCTTCGGTGTATGGCCTACAGGCTGCAGCCATGCACCAAAAACTGTACGTCCTGCCCACAACCACCGCACTATGTAAAATCCATGTTGGCTTATAACATTAGAGTTGACAAGTTTGTTCTTGGGTGCTCCTCACAACCACCTGAGTGATGTGCGGTAGTAGGGGTGTATCGATAGTTGTGGTATGCTTCAGTGGTTCTGGCCAGATGGGTGTGCAGTGGCTTATACCTCCAGTGCTTATAACTTTGTTCTTGGGTGCATGGCCTTCAGCCATGCACCCAAGACTCTACACACTCCCCACAACCATCTAATCGATAGCCAATACTACAGGCGTATCCATGGGTGTGACATGCTGCCGTGGTTGCGTCCAGGGCCTACAGTCTTGGAAGTATGGTCTTCGGCCTACGGCCTACGGCCATGCATCCAAGACTCTAGGCCCTGGCCACAACCACCGCAGCATGTCACACCCATGGCGGCATACTAATCAATAGCACAACCATAGGAAAAAATAATGTAATAACGACATGTACTCAATTTCAATGTTCGCGAACACCACGCGTGTCCTTAGAACAGTTTCAAGGTGTCTGTGCGCAGCACGGACTGAAATACTATTAAAACCCTCATTTTCTGTACGCACAAACATTCTGAACAAAGCGTGCATAGAGCATTCATCATTAACACCTACCGCCTGAACAAATACAGTTTTTCACCCATCTCTTACTGTGTGAGCCTCCCCAAGCACTATGATACAGCAAAATAGGTTTCAAAATAGCATGTTGCCACTGGTCGCTGCTGCGCTGTCGGCGTATCCAAGATGTCGGGCGCATCCAAACAATCTGACGCAGAACACGTCTCACTGCAGCCAATCGGCAGAGATGTTGCGTGTCCGCGGTCATGACGGGAGCCCCTTAGCCAATCGGTATCTTGTCTGCGGAGCGAACAGTGAAGTGTGACCGCGGAGCGGACATAGATATCACTAATTTTTTGAGACCTACTTTTTGGTCGTTTTAAAAAAAAGTACTGGACGGATTGGCACCAAATTTACAAAAGCACGCTTTTGGGACCAAGCTCCTGCTCCTGCCACAAATTTGGTGAAAATCCGTCCAGCTGTTTGGGCTGTAGGCCTGCGCAAAGTTTTTCCCCCATTCAGTCTATGGGAAAAAAAGCCATTTTGGGATCCCCCCTATAACTTTTCCTCCCCTAGACGAATCCTCACCAAACTTTGCAAAAAAATTCAGAGTGGACCATATATTTTTATTGTTTTTTGTTTGGTGGCGATTCGTCAAGGGGGAACGGTGTTATAGGCCGCCCAAAAAGTGCTCTTCCTATGGAAACAGCAACTTAACCATAACTACACAGCCACTACAGTGTCTGTGTAATATGGAAGCAAATAAAGAATGGATGTTTCCACTACGTGTAATAGCAGAACTGGGCTAAAGAAGGAAGACCTCGTTTCCAGTGTGTCGCAGTTAGAAAACAAGTGAATTACAAAGTGAAAGTCAGAAAGGCGAGACTGGATGAGCCAAGAAGCCAACGTCTTATCAGGCTGGAGTGAGCAGATATTAGATACAAATCTTGTGAAAGAACAGAGCTCCAGTTCAGGAGGCATGAACAAAACAAGGAAGACATCAGAGTTCTATTACAAAATAGTATTTTTAAATACACAAGCGGCTCAATTTTGTGGTCTTCAGTTACGTGGAGGGATGAAGTTGAACGAACATGATGGTCACACCTATGCATGAGGGCAGAGCATGCATTCACTCCCCTGAATTCTCCAGAGCAAAGAACATTCCCAAGGACAAGTTGAAAGCCCTAATTGACAGCAGACCACTGAGGTGATGATGGATGAATATGCTAATTGGTGGGAAGCTATAGTTGGAGACAAGCTCACCACCACCTGGAAGCCCAGTCTGCATGCTGCTAACTTATGTGGAAAATTACTGACGGAGGTGAGAGTGCCAACGAATGGTAGAGGACCGCATGATTAAGGGTTCCATAGTTTGTGTAGCCAACGAGACGTTGTGTATTTAGTGACATTCATGAAGGTGGCACAAGCCTCGTTTTGACGGCTCTTTAATAAGTGGAGAACGTTACACCTTCTGCAGTCAAGGAACAAGGCAGACACAACTGGATATTTCTCTGAGACATGAAGATCTATGCTAGAGAACCCCAAACCCCAAACCCCATCAAAAGTAACTTTTGGGGAAGAACTACAACACATGCAGACTAGGTCTATGACAAGGAAGAAGGATGCAGAAGCTGTTGAATAATGATTAAGAGTTCATTCGACTTTGGTTTGTTTCTGAACACTCTATTCAGTCACTAAAAAGGAGTTAAGAGAAGTTATTTGTTATTAAGCCACAGGGATTTGTTGACATTGGACTGAGACATGCTTAAGTTTTGATTGAAAAAATAAACATATGCCAGATTTGGAGTTCCTTTTCGATGACTCGAAGAGGTAGCTGTTCCCTGATTCCTTTCACACCGAACTTCTGTTTGGAGGGGACTATGGTGGTGCCCAATGACAACGTTTCACAGATCGTTCTTGCAGTTTACTGGTTCATTTTGCATGCATACCCTGCGCTTGTGGGGAGAACTACTAGTGTTCATCTGTACTTACAAGATCCTAAGAATGCTCCAATCGTGAGGAGATTGCTTACAGCTATTATTGAGCAAATTCTTCAGCTTCCTGAGTTCAGTGGGGAAAACGCAAATGCCCCCATCACCAGATAATGCACATGGTCAGTTTGGTGTTCAACTATTTTATTGAGGAATGTCTGCATCTTCTTGGTGGACAAACTGATGTCAGAACCTTCCTGAGAGATGCAAAAACAATGCAGCACTCAATGAGATATTGAGAGACATCATAATTAAAGTAAACAGGTATTCTGCGAGAACATTGAGAACTGAATGAGATTTTCGAGGGAGAAGATCCAAAAGTCTACTGATTGAGGAACCTTGGTTCATGCTGACAGAGAAACTTCATGTCGTCTAGTCAGAGGCCAAGTCATGGTATCCACTGGGAATTTGTGTTCATCATCGTGTAAGCCAGCTGCAGCTGATCAAGAGGAACGTTTGGAGCCAAGACGTCCAGAAGTAGTGCATGATGTTGCCCGATTAAAAGATTGTTTTTCCTTCCTTAAAAGTAAAATAGGCAACATCAATAGCAACTTTGTCATGACAGATCACGAGAGACGTCCACGTTGTGCAAAAAGTTATTGCTGCAAGAGGTCCTATCTGTGTATAATTTACTCTTGCATTTCGTTCATAGTGATACTTTTCTCATTTACAGTATGCACTGCTTATTATATAGACACAAGTTGAGCAAAGACTCCTGTGTATCCTCCTGTACAAGAGTAGGGTACAGACGTGGCAACTACTAGGCAACCGACATCTCATATGATTGTTCCTACTCAAGAGGTACATACAAGGACACCTGGTCCTATGACGAATAAACCTGGGCTACCCTTTAAAGGGAGATCACGTATGGAGATTATGCGAGACATTTCTATGCCTAAATATTATGTTGATAGGATGAAACTTCTGGAACTTTCTCCTACACAGGTAGCAGATGTAAAGGCACCCAGTCCACTGACGCATATTCCAATGATTAGTCCAGTAGTAGTTAGATGAAACTATACTGACATACTTCATGAGATGATTATAGAGGCTCATAAGAGAAGAACACGATCTAAGAGAAGTGCTAGGGAGGATGATCATGAGCTGAATGATTACCTCGATAGCACTGCACACTTGGAGAATAACATATGGTATCAGCATATGAAAGAAGTGGGAAGAAGTACCTCAAAGGAGGAATGCTTTACATGTGCACTCCTGCTTTATAGCACAGGGAAGTCTAAGATCTTCATAGCTATTGAAATAGACATCCAGACAGCACATTGACTTTCACACAAAGCACTCTGCCGTACAAGAGGCCAGTTTATGGGCCGAGATGCCTATCTCAAATGGGCGACTGAATGGACAGATCCAGATGAAGATGATTATATCCAAGACATGAAGACAAGAAATGGGAAGAATGCAAAGAATCATGTGATCAGATACAAAAAACCTCAAGTGAAAGGGGATGAAATCAGACGAGAAGTAAATAAAAGACTGAAGAGTCCAGGAAAATCTGCAGAGTAAATTCATCAATGGAAGAACAGAGGTCAAATGCAGATCTGGGGATCAGTGCTATCACCAGATGGCTGGAAAGAAGGAGTGGTATTTGTTAGAGCCTGGGTGATCATTGGTTGTTACCAGCCAGTCGTTGACATTGTGCAAAATGGATGCAAGCCATTATGGACAAGACTTGCTAAACTACTGACCTAGGTCGAAGATAGTGGAGGACCCTTGCAGATAGTGCCTTTGGAAAGTGCAAAACTGTGCTTCAGAAACAATGGCACAAAGAAATTTGGAGATAATCAGAACTGTGGTTGAATATTTGCTGTATCAGGATTGAAACTTGGAACAGCAGTGATCATGGATCATTATTGGGCTTGTGGATCCAGAGCTTATATGAGACTACCCAAGGATTCGGGAGGATGATGCTCACTGGTGAATGTTCATGTTCCAGTGTTGGTGATTCCTAAAAGTGATTTGAACTTTGACAGTTGCCCGAAAGCAGATGCTCACCTGAAGAAGAAGAGATCTGTGGAGCTGATTAGTTGAATGAAGATGGAGAACTATTTCTCTGCCAAGTCAATAGAGGCATTTGACTCTGTCCCATATGAGCATAGACTGTTCAGCCAGGCTTCATCAGTATTTATGTTAATCTTCATGGCGAGAATCCAGGTTGAAGCAAATACCAAATGGCTGCAGATTACCAGATGAGAATTGCTGCAAACTATCAATACACCAATAAAGGGATTTAATGCTATCAGGGAGGAGATGAGAGCCATAAGAATAATGATCTTCAGAATAGATACGTCCTGGACATGATTACAGCTATGGATGGAGGTGTTGGTGCAAAAATCAGAGAATCATGTTGCACATTCATACCTTCTCACAATGACGAGAGCGGGACCTTGACAGAGGCCATAGAGATGCTAACAAAGCTACACGTCCAGATGATAGATGAAGTGGAAGACATTGCTAATAACAGCTGGTTTGGATCAGTCTTTTCTTGGGTTCCACAATGGATGGCAGACATGTTCAAGTTCCTTGGAGCCCTGGTTGTGTTGATGTTGCTGGGACTCTGTGTGATCAAGATAATAATCACACAATGCAAGAAGACAGCAAAGAAAGCCATAGGGATGAAGATCATGATTGATGTTGAATCAGGATGGAAGGCCAGAGACTTGACAGATGAAGAAATAAGAGACTTTGTGAAGGGCAGTATCCATGCACCTGAGGGGACAGTCTTACTGTATCCAAAGAACCATAAGAAGTATGTGGGAAGATGGATTTATTTCTGTCCAAGTGGACAGCTCATGCTCTTGACGTGGAACCAGGATGAGCATGTGAAATCAGCTGGTTGCCTGAAGGGGGTCATAAAGATATGGATCACAAAAAAGCATTTCTACACACCAGGATGTCTCGGTGTGAAGGATGATGCAAGAGTGGTCGACGAATCACCCAGAGGGGGGAGTGTAGAGAAGGAGCTAAGCACCACCACCTCGATCACCTCGCCCATCTTGCCTATATATTGGGAACCAGATTGTGAGACACGTGCGCTACCAGTGAAAACACTGATACCAAGGAGAATCCTGGAGGCAAGGTACCCATTGAGAAAACCATACTGGCATACAAGACAGTACGATGGCCATTTGAATGAAATTCCAGAAGAAGCAGGACCAATGAATGACGAAGATGAATGTTAACGTCATGCAGAGTCGAGCTGAAACACGTGGCAGAGATGCAGAGACTAAAGAATGCAGATATTCTATAAGACATCAAGAAAGTATCGTAGATAAGTGGCATCTTGAGATCAAGATGAAGAAACGTATGCTACAGAACTGAAGATGTCAAGTCAGTTTATACGTGCACAGATGCAAAGAAATGCAAGAAGACAAAGTATTCTTGAGGCTAGCTTTATAGTAAATAGATTACAGCATGCGCCAACATATGCTAATGTTAATATTAATGTTAAAGGTTATTTGTACCGTACATTATCTCCACTGGAGTGGTCACCTGGCGCTCTGGCGGATCTGAAAAGGGAAGGGGGGTGAGTTAGTTGGAACATACATATATATATATATATATGGAAGCAAATAAAGAATGGATGTTTCCACTATGTGTTATAGCAGAGCTGGGCTAAAGAAGGAAGACCTCGTTTCCAGTGTGTCGCAGTTAGAAAACAAGTGAATTACAAAGTGAATCTCAGAAAGGCGAGACTGGATGAGCCAAGAAGCCAAGGCCTTATGAGGCTGGAGTGAGCAGATATTGGATACAAATTTTGTGAAAGAACAGAGCTCTAGTTCGGGAGACATGAACAAAACAAGGAAGACGTCAGAGGTCTATTAGAAAATAGTATTTTTAAATACAGGAGAGGGTTGATTTTGTGGTCTTCAATCAAGTGGAGGGATGAAGTTGGACGAAAATGATGGTCACACCTACGCATGAGGGTAGAGCGTGCCTTCACTCCCCTGAATTCTCCAGAGCAAAGAAACTCCCACGGACAAGTTCAAAGCCCTAATTGACAGCAGACCACTGAGGTGATGATGGATGAATATGCTAATTGGTGGGAAGCTATGGTTGGAGATAAGCTCACCAGCACCTGGAAGCCCAGTCTGCGTGCTGCTAATGTAGGTGGAAATGTTCTGACAGAGGTTAGAGTGCCAACCAATGGGAGAGGACCGCATGATTAAGGATCCTATAGTTTGTGTAGCCAATGAGACGTTGTGTATTTAGTGACGTTCATGATGACCTGTTTTAGGGGAGGGCTTAGTTGCCCCAAATGATGTTAATAAACCTATCACATTTGTTCACTGCCTTGGACGAGTATGGATCATATACTTAAATATTTCCTTAGACCCTATCACACTTGCCATTAAGTTTTTGTAGTTTGCCACGTGGGATGATGTTAGTAATACGTAGGTTGACGACACCTATGATGATGTTTTGCTATAAAAGAATGCTTTTTTCAAAGATGCATTGAGAGTTCTCATGCTGAGACGTCCGTTGATGTCTGTTGTACTCCCAGTTTTAGATAATAGATATTAAAACAGTTATCATTTTGCTAACTACCTGAGTCGTTTTGATTATTGCTACCTCTTCTTAAAGGGCTGGAAAACCCCAGTTCAAAATAGTATAGAACCCCATAAGTATGCACTAGTCTGAGCTTCAAGCATTAAAGCATTAAATAGCAACATACGTATGGGCCTGCCTGATGTTCAAGCATTAAAGCATTACGCAGCCCCAGAGATATGGCTGAGTCTAAATCCCAAGCATTAAAACATTATAGAGCCCCAAACGTGTTGATACATCTCAAGTTCCAGCATTAACATATAGCAGAGCCCCACAAGTATGGACCAGTTTGGAGTTCAAGCATTAATGCATTGAAGATCAACAAAATGATGGACCAGTCTGGGGTTCATGCATTAAAGCTTTAAAGTGATTAAAGCTTAACCACTCTTGTATTCTCTAAACTGGAATACTGTGCCTGCATCCTCTCTGTCTCCCCAACTATGCTTTCTGTCCTCTCGACAAGCTCATTAATTCTGCTACCAGAACTCTCTTTGAACTCCCTCACTTGACAACTACTTCCTCATACCGTCAACAGGCTGGATGGCTGACAATGCAAAACAGGGCCAGATTTAAATGTCTTCATCTGGTTCACAAATCTATCCACAGAAAGTCACCACTGTATCTATCCTCCTCTATCCAACTCTACAAGCCATCTCATAATCTCTGCTTCAGTACTCTTGTAGCACCTCGCCCTCCTCGTGCTTCCTCTCGCTTCCACTTTTTCTCTATTCTTGCTCAATTTACATGGAAATGTCTTCCTCCAGACATCCGAGAAACAGCCACACGGATTTATTCAAAGCCAATCTAAAAGCCTTCCTCCTCGCCTCTGAGTTACCCTCTTAACCTACCTCTCATCTGCCTTCTAGCTAACATTGTTCCCTCTCCACTGCCTTGCCCCATCCCTTGCTTTCTCTGCCTCCACTCTAGCACTTCATCCATCATGGTAACATCCCTAAAATAGCTGGCAGCCGTACCGCATACCTGCATTTAAACATGTCTAATGTTGGTTGTCCTTAATCTATGAATCTCCACTCATGTATAGGCCCTGGCCAGGCAGACCTCTTTCCGCTCTGATCGGCCCTACCAGGTCCAAATTGCATCCTTCCTTTCCTCTTTCTCACTCTCTACCTGTGGTGTTCCCCAGGGGTCCAACCTCTCTCCCTGGTTTTTCAACCAATACCTGGCACCTCTCACCCACAGCATTGCCACTCTCTGCTCCAACTTTCAGTGCTATACGGATGACACTCAGCTCCCCTCAGCCACCTCTTCTCCTTCTCTCATCTCTGACTGTCTGTCCAGCATGCAGGAGTGGTGTGCCTCCAATTATCTCTGCCTTAATGCAGGTAAGACTGAGATTCTCCTCATTGGCACACCTGCACCCTCCTTTCCTGTCACTCTCTGGCCAGCCTCCCTTGGCCCTTTTCCTGCTCCTACCTTCGACTGCTACCTACCTTCAACTCCACACTCTCCTTTTCTCCTCACATCTCTGGCGTCTCTAAGAAGTCAAACTACCAACTGCACCTCCTCAGAGGTATTCTTCCTTTCCTCTCCTTCCCCCAGAAGCTCATTGTCTCTAGACCTCAGGTTCTCTCTAGGCTGGAATACTGCAACAGTCTCTTTCTAAATATTCCTGCTTGTACTCTCCGCCCTCTGCAACTCATCCAGAACAGGACTGCGAGACTTGTCCTTGGCCTCAAGCCCAGGGATTGTATCTCTGCCACACTGAAATGTCTTCACTTGCCCCAAGTGGCTGCATGGATTAACTTCAAGACCCTCTGTATTGTCCACAAGGCCTTCTGGGGCCTGGGTCCTCAATACCTCCAACTCTCTCTACGTAAATACCTTCCTGCTCGAACTTCCTGCTCCTCCACCTCCAACTATGTCAAGGTCAGATGCTTCTCTAAGCAATGGGTTGGGGGTAGAACTCTTTCTTCGGCTTGGGCCTCCCTCTGGAACAGCGTCCCTGCCTCTCTGAAACTTGAGGAGAACCATCTCCAGTTCCGGAAGCACCTCAAGACCTTCCTCTTTGCTTCTGCCTTCTCTCTTTCTCTCCCCTGTTGATTTCCTGTCTGTTACTGCACTGGTCACCTGGCTACCCTCTGATTTCATACGAGCCAGTTGAACACCTGCACTGCCTCCCAGCAACCATTGCACTTAGGTCTGTATCTGTAACCCTACAGCCCCCCTACCTGCACTTATTGGAAACCCACTGTCTGCACTTACCCTTGCACCTGCCACCTGCTGGATGCACTTCTTGTTATTGTGATCCCATGTACAGAACTGCCCGCTCCGTCTACTATGGAACTTTCCCCCCTCCCCTCTCTCCTGCACTTGGGCGATCTCAATTTCACCTGGTCTAGTAAGATCATTATCTCTGTCCTCTCTCTGCCCCCCCCTTGCCTTGTCGCACCTTGAAACACTTGTATATAGGTGCGTTATAAATGCCATATCATATCATATTATCGTCACCTCACAACCGGGTCAGAATGTCACCCAAACTCACCCCATTGTTAGAAGCTCACTGCTTACCGTTAGATCTGATTTCCTATCTAGTGTGCGTTCTTTTGTGATCAAACGATCATTGTTCCTTCCTCTATATACAAATAAATAAATACATATCTTTACAGAACCCCAGAGGCACAGACTGGTCTGAGATTAAACATTTACGTATTTTAGAGCCCCACAGGTATGTTTCAGTCTCAGGTTCAGGCATTCAAACATCGCAGAGCCCTCCAGGTGTGGGCCAATCTGATGATGAAGCATTAAAGCAATCCAGAGTGTCAGGGGTATGGCCCAGTGTGATGTTTAGGGATTAAAACATTACATAATCCCGAGCCATGGACCAGAATGCAACTCAAACACTGAAACATTACAGAGCCTCAGGGGTATGCACCGTTTTGAATTTCAAATATGAAACCATTATTGTGCTGTAAAACGCTAAGCCAGTCTGAAATGTAAGATGTTAGGACTACAGAGCCCTAGAACTATGAACCATCCAAAGGTAAACACATTAAAGCATTACAGAGCATCAGAGATTTGAACCAGTCTGAGGTGCAATCATTATAGCATAACATAACCCCTGAGCTAAGGACCAGTAAGAGGTCCAATTATTAAAGCATTACAGAACCCCTGAGCTATTGGCCAGTAAGAGGTTCAATCATTATAGCATTGCAGAACCCCAGAGCTATGGAACAGTCTAAGATTCAATTATTAAAGCATTAGAGCTAAGGAAATATCTGATGTGCAATAATTAATGCATTAAAGAAACCCTGAGCTATGGATCAGTCAGAGGTTTAACCATTAAATCATTACAGAACCCCAGAGCTATGAAACAGTCCAATGTTCAACCATGATGTCATTCTTGAAAGTCAGAGGTATGGGCCAATCAGAGGTTCAATCATTAAAGCATTACAGAGCCCCAGAGCTATTGACCAGTCAGAGGTTCTATCATTAACAGTGTAATTCATAGAATTTCGCACAAAAGTGGCGCACGCGGCTGGCGCACAGTGTCCCCGTGCGATAAACAGCACCACCCGCATGCGATAAAATCCATTTCATCGCACAGCGTATTCATGGATTTTAGCCTCCAAAACCAGCTTTGGCGCAGAGTGGTGCAGCGACCCTGCAGAAGCGCCAGTTACGCCCCCAAGAACGCCCTCGCGCAAGGAAAAGCCATCAAAATTCCCAATTCATTGCAAAGGGCGGCGCTAACCCTGGACCAGTTCACAGGGCTGCCAAACAGCAAACGCCAAGCAGGGAACGTGTATTTCAGTGGTTCGCGGGAAGTTTCACACGCGATTGTCCTGGGTACGTGTACATCAGGGGTGCGCGTGAAGTAACACACGCGATTCCATCAGGGCACGTGTATTCCAGGGGTGCACGGGAAGTATCACATGCAAAATCAGCAGGGTACGTGTATTTCAGGGGTGCGGGGGAAGTATCACACGCGATTCCATCAGGATACGTGTATTTCAGGGGTGCCCGGGGAGCACTACACGTGAATTGGCCGTGTGGGTCCTCCCAGGTGTTCCCTCTACACCCTCCACAGCCCCTGCAGCCAGCCCACACCACAGGGGACTACCCTGCACCCCTGCTCATGTCCCGCAGGCAGCCCATCCACCATGGCCATGCCCCACAGCCAAGCCACATGTCACCTTGCACTACTGTACAACAACGCATGTCTCCCAGCACCCTCACCCCCCAGCACTGTGGGGCACCTTCCAGCAGGCCCCAACACATGTCCAACTCATGTCCCCCTGCAACCCCAGCCCCCAGCACTGTGGGGCACCCTCCACCAGGCCCACACTCATGTCTCCCAGCACCCCCACCCCCCAGCATCCAGGGGCACCCTCCACCAGGCCCCCACTCCTTTCTACCACCCCCCACCACCCAGCAGTGCGATTCGCCTGTCTACGTGTATATCAGGGTTGCGCGTGTAGTCTGACACGTGAATTCATCAGGGTATGTGTATTATGGGTCCGCGTGAACTTCCACACGCGATATCAGCAGGGTACGTGTATTACGGGGTTCGCGGGAAGTTCCACATGTGATTGCCCCGGGTACGTGTATTTCGGGGTGCGCGGGAAGTTCCACACGCGATTTCAGCAGGGTATGTGTATTCCAAGGTGCGCGGGAAGTACCACACACGATTGCCCTGGGCACGTGTATTTCGGGGTGCGCAGGAAGTTCCACACGCAAATTCAGCAGGGTACGTGTATTCCAAGGTGCGCGGGAAGTTCCACACGCGATTGCCATGGGCACGTGTATTTCGGGGTGCGTGGGAAGTTCCACACGCGATTGTCCATGGTGCGTGTATTTCGGGTTGCGTGTGAAGTTTCACACGCGATTTCAGCAGGGTACGTGTATTCCAAGGTGCAAGGGAAATTCCACACACAAATCCAGCAGCCTTCGTGTATTCCGGGGGTGCCGGGCTGTCCTACACATGAATCGGCCGTGTGGTCCTCCCAGCTGTTCACTCGACACCCTCCACAGCCCCTGCAGGCGGCCCACACCACAAGGGACAACCCTGCACATGTCCCGCAGGCAGCCCATCCACCATGGCCATGCCCCCCAGCCAACCCACATGTCACCTTGCACTACTGCCCACCAAAGCATGTCCCCCTGCCCCCCTCTGACCCCCCAGCATCCAGGGGCACCCTCCACCAGGCCCCCACTCATGTCCCCCTGCACCCCCACCCCCCAGCACTGTGGGCCACCCTCCACCAGGCCCCCACTCATGTCCCCCTGCACCCCCACCCCCCAGCACTGTGGGCCACCCTCCACCAGGCCCCTACTCATGTCCCCCTGCGCCCCCACCCCCCAGCACTGTGGGCCACCCTCCACCAGGCCCCCACACATGTCTCCCAGCACCCTCACCCCCCAGCACTGTGGGGCACCCTCCACCAGGCCCCCACTCATGTCCAACTCATGTCCCCCTGCACCCCCACACCCCAGCACTGTGGGCCACCCTCCACCAGGCCCCCACTCATGTCCCCCTGCACCCCCACCCCCCAGCACTGTGGGGCACCCTCCACCAGGCCCCCACTCATGTCCCCCTGGACCCCCACCCCCCAGCACTGTGGGGCACCCTCCACCAGGCCCATTCTCATGTCCAACTCATGTCTCCCAGCACCCCCACCCCCCAGCACTGTGGGCCACCCTCCACCAGGCCCCCACTCATGTCCCCCTGCAGCCCCACCCCCCAGCACTGTGGGGCACCCTCCACCAGGCCCCCACTCATGTCCCCCTGCACCCCCACCCCCCAGCACTGTGGGGCACCCTCCACCAGGCCCCCACTCATGTCCAACTCATGTCCCCCTGCACCCCCACCCCCCAGCACTGTGAGCCACCCTCCACCAGGCCCCCACTCATGTCCCTCTGCACCCCCACCCCCCCGCACTGTGGCGCACCCTCCACCAGGCCCCCACTCATGTCCCCCTGCACCCACACCCCCCAGCACTGTGGGGCACCCTCCACCAGGCCCCACTCATGTCCAACTCATGTCTCCCAGCACCCCCACCCCCAGCACTGTGGGGCACCCTCCACCAGGCCCCCACTCATGTCCAACTCATGTCTCCCAGCACCCCCACCCCCCAGCACTGTGGGCCACCCTCCACCAGGCCCCCACTCATGTCTCCCAGCACCCCCAACCCCCAGCACTGTGGGCCACCCTTCACCAGGCCCCCACTCATGTCCCCCTGCACCCCCACCCCCCAGCACTGTGGGGCATCCTCCACCAGGCCCCCACTCATGTCCACCTGCACCCCCACCCCCCAGCACTGTGGGCCACCCTCTACCAGGCCCCCACTCATGTCCCCCTGCACCCCCATTCCCCAGCACTGTGGGGAACCCTCCACCAGGCCCCCACTCATGTCCCCCTGCACCCCCACCCCCCAGCACTGTGGCCACCCTCCACCAGGCCCCTACTCATGTCCCCCTGCACCCCCACCCCCCAGCACTGTGGGTCACCCTCCACCAGGCCCCCACTCATGTCCAACTCATGTCTCCCAGCACCCCATCCCCCACAAGTCAGGGGCACCTGCCAGCAGGCCCCCACACATGTCCCCCAGCCAACACGTCATCACAATCTAGATCCCTGGGCCTTATGGGCAGCCTCCAAATGCCAAATACCCACCCAAGTATTGCATCCACCCACTTAGAAATGGCAATTACATGATACAACCCCAATGGCAAGTTTGTAAATGAACACATGTCCCTCACATACACACAATGGGTGTCAGTGAATGTCAAAACCCATATCATGATATGCATGAAACAAATGAGATGATACTACACATTGACGTTTGAAGAAAAAATATGTATTAAAAGCAACATAAATTGAATCAAAAATAAAGAAACGAAAATGGGAATTAAAAAAAAGAAAGCAGCATGTCCGTAAAATAATGTAAAACCACAAATCATAATCCAAACGACAGGTGTCCAAAGTCACAGTGCACAAAAGTAAATCCAATGGAAAATTAAAATCGAAAACCATTGCTCCATGGGTAAATTATTTTAAAAAAATAGAAAATCCAACAGTCAACTATATACAGATAAACAATCCAGGGTCCATGATCCCAACAGAAGAAATGAAACCTATCTAATAACACTACCTAATAAAAAAACTATATACAAAAATGTGTCCCATTGTCCAAAAGGTAAAAAAAAAATGCAAAACCAAAGGAAACCTAACACTAACTACAGAAATATTTACAAGGGCAGCGGGCCAGTCCGACGGCTCACTTCCCGTCCTGGGTCCGCCTGCCCTCCGGCCGATGCCTGCCCCTCCGATGTCGAAGGCCCAGAGCCATCATGGCTCCCACCTCGTTGCTGCTGCTGCTGTGCCTGTGCCCGTGCCCTGGCTCCTGCTGCCTGCACCTCCTCCACCGGCTGGGGTGCAGTCGTTGATGTGGCCACCCCTGCTGGACGTCCGACTCCCGACTGTGGCAGGGATGCCTCCTCCACCAGCCTGGCCGCACCGTCAGAGGCAGCTCCACAGGGCACCCAGGTGACTAATGGGTGGGAAGATGGCACGGAGGACGACTGGCACATAGGGGGTTCAGTTGAGGAGGGGGCCGGAGCAAGCCCCATCAAACGGAGGAATCCGGCCTGGGTGACCTGTCCCAGTAGGCTGACGCGGTCACACCAGTCAGGACCCGCTCAACCCAGACCCGGATAGCCACGTCCGCAGGCAGAGGAAGGCCAGTTGTTGTGAGCTCATCCCCTGCCTGAAAACGGGTCTGGATGTAGGCATCCCTGCTGGTGCAAGATGATGCAGTGACAGGATCAGGGACAGGATTGCACACAGGCACCTCCGCGGCAGCCTGTGTTGCCTCCTGTCCCTGGTCCTGCACTGCACCACTAGCACCAGTGGATTCCCCACCTCCAGACCCCGTCTCTGTTGCTTGCACGGCCTCCTCCTCCACCAAAACCCCACCAACCTGGATGACTCTGTGCCATCTTCCCCCGTTGGGCCCTGTGGGGTCCCAGCTGCCCCTTCTGCTGCTGAGGAGTCCATCTGCGACCTCGCAGTTGCGGCCTGGGACGCGACACCGGACTCCTCACTCCCCGACGAGATCACAACCTGGGAGGGGAGCCGGGCCTTGCGTCTCCGGCTGGCGGTGCGATCCCCGCCGCAGTGCTCCACAGCACCTTCTCCGCCCTGTTCATCAGTTGACGCTGCAGACAGGGAGAAATAAAACACAGGCATCAGGGCACTGTACAATGGACACATACACACATGACAGTTGTACATGAGTGGCATTGGCAAACCTCAGACATGGCATCACAATTGCCAACACACATGTCATTTCAACTTGCACACATGAGCCATACCACAGCCATATCGCAACAGCCAGCACCATCCATACACATACAACAGCATGAGCAGGCAAAGGTGAGCCAGACATCACATGCAACACAGGGAGTGCACTACACATGCACACACACCACCACACTTGCATGCATGTGTACACCTCTGCCAACTGTCGCAGTGTTCAGATCGGCATCCATGTCACATCTGCAAATCAGGCTTCCACATTCCGCTGTCACATGCATCCATGTTGCATCACTGTTGCACCCTTGTCAAATACACACACATGCCCATGTACACAGTGCTGATACATGCAGCTGAAAACAACATCCATGTGTGACATCACGAACATGCCTACTTACATACACATTCATCCAAACATGTGTGCCCACACAACTGCATTTGGCATGTAAGCCTACACACACAAGCACCATCCATGTCTCACACATGAGAGCCCTCGCATGTGTTAGCCATACGGCCCTGTACACCACCACCCATACTTGGCCCCATACAAACACATGTGCAACCTGCACACTACTGGCACATCACCACACGCACAGTTTACAATCATGATGCATGTACAGTTACCGCTCGACTCCAGACGGGTCTGCCTCTCAAGGACCTGGACGTGGAGCGCTGGGGATATGCGTTCCAGGACCCTCATCTGTTTGTCCGACAAGTGGTCTCAGCGCCCCTTAGCATCCGCTGCCTTCAAGAGGCGCCGGCCTTGTTGAGGGTCCTGGACCTGAAGTCCTCCCAGCGCTTCTTGACATGATGGAATAGTCAGACTGCCACCCCCTCCGCGTTGATGGCAGTCATGATGTCTGTCCAGATCCGAGTCCGTCCTTCCTTGTCGGCGCGCAAACTTCCGAAGAGGGCATCATACTGCCCCAGGACTTGCTCCACCAGGACACCAACTTCGGTGGCTATGAAGCTGGTGCTCCTCTGTCTCTCTGGCCGGTGGTTGTCAGTGGTGCCAGATGTTGCAGTGCCCGACATGACAACCCCAGAGGCAGGAGTGGGTGGGCAACTGGGTCCTGGGGCTGGGCTGTGGAGCGATGGAATCCCAGTCGGGAGTCTTCGGTTCCAGCAGGGGTGGTCACAGCAACAGCACCCCTGGCTGATGTGCAGGCAGCAAATGGCAGGGCACGTGGGCAGCAGGCAATCAGGCAGCAGCAGATGGCAGGTGGGAGCGTGCTCGGGGCTCTGGGGGGCAGTAATTCGGCCTTCTGGGCAGGAGCGTGGTCTTCCGTGTGCTTATGCGTGGCCAGCTTGATATGGAGTGATTTGGCACGTGAAAATCCAGCACGTCTGCGTGTAATTCGAGGAAAGGGCCTTAGCGCGTAAGCGCGTCAGCACACGTATGCGAATTCATTGGCCCAAAGGCCACCAGCGCGTATGCGCATCTGTGACGTGCGTGCGCGGGCGTTTCCCTGTACACGGGTGCATGTTACACGTCCAATGACTGCACGTCAGAGTGTCAGCTCGTGTAATTGGAGGATGGGGCCTTAGCGCGTACACGCAAAAGTGACGCTGGATGTGTGGGCATGTTTAAAAGGTACGTGTAGAACGCCATTTCATTGTACGTGCTTTTCGTGGAGAGCGAGTGGGTGAAATCTGTACTTCTTGTCAGTTCACACGCGATTTACTTCACGGCGTTCCAAGTTCGTACTCCCTGTTACCTCTGACAGCTTTTTGTCTTCTTGTCTTTTTCCTGTGCCTGTTTCCTAAAACAGGGTTCACTTCTCCTGTTGTCCTGTCTCCTCAGACAGCGAACAATTCTTATTTTGGCAGAGGTGTTGCCAACGCACACACGCGCGTATTTTTCCCGTGATTTTTCCTGGCAGACGGTGAGTCGCGCACGTATTTGACATCTGTGCTTGCCCCGTGTGTTGCCTACCCCTTCAGAGGTCACTCTAGGCTGCGTGTGACACGCATACGTTCATTTTTGTGTTTCTGGGTGCCACAGCGTAGTGCAGGTTTTTTTTTCCACGCACGTGGTCTAGGAGGGGTTGCGTGCATATTATCTCCCTTTTTCGGGGTGCCTGTGCGTTGCGTGACCCGGCATCTTCCCCCAGGCGTCACATACAGCCTTGCTAGAGCACTAGGGTACGAATTCCATCTAGTACCCTACCCCTTTGACCCCCAATTACCCAGGACAATAGTTTACTGCAACTCCCAGACGCACAACAACATCAATGCCATGGTTGGGAGGTGAGCACACGGTAAGGGTGGCAAAGGTGGGCGAGCCACAAGAGGTGGCCGTGGTGGATACGGTAGGGGACGTGGCCAGGACTTGCAGGGTGCCCGTAGCGCCCCATGTGTGGGTGACCAGTCAGGGACACCCATGCCCCCCCCCCCTGGTTGAGGGTAACGTGGCTGACACCATCCCTGCTCAGCCCTTGTTGGACCAGCCAATTGTGGCACCAGACCTGGCACAGGGTGACTCCATGGCTGACTTCCAGGTCAGCAGGTCTAGGCCACGTGTGGCGGTGCACGTTGGTGTCACCAGCCCACGTGGATCAGGGGCAGCTATGTCATCTGCTGCCCCAAGTAGGCAGGGTGGGGAGGCTGCAGGGGCAGCTGCGGCTCTATCCACCCCAGCTCTGAGTGTCCCAGCCAGGACAGTGTCGGTCCTAGTCCATCCTGCTGACGTTCCCCCTGACTACATCACACTTCAGCTAATGCCTGCACCAAGTCCCATGGTGAGTGTTCATTCCCACGCTCCTAGTCCACAGTCCACCGGGGCTCCAGCCCCTAGTGTCCAGAGCGGCGTAGGACACTCAGTATCACCACCACCTTCCATGCGGAAGAGGAAGAGTGCTCGTCCAGTACAGGCTGATGCCCCAGACACGGCTACACAGTCCGGCCCACCGAGGAAGCCCAGCTTCAATCAAGCCGAACTTGATGCACTTGTGGAGTATGTGTCCGCACATGACAGCGAAATGGTGATTACTGCAGGATGCAAGACCACACCTGCACAACGTCAGGCACACTGGCAGACCATTGCGGAACTCAAAGTGCCCTTGGATTCGTGAGGCGCACAGCTAATGATTGCTACAAGCGCTGGAATGACTTCAAGCGCAGGGCAAAGAAAAAGCTGGCTTCAAGTCATGCCGCAACTCTAGTGACTGGAGGTGGGTCTCCGGCAGAGGACATAGAACTCACTCCACATGAATATGTTGCTGGGACCTACGTCACGGAGGAACAGATCCAAGGCGTGGGAGACCTGCCAGATTATGAGGCATTGTCCGGTGAGTGCACATGCATGCGTGTGTCATCCATGTGCATGGTGTGTGTGTGAGTGCTTCTGATTGAGTGCCAGTTGAAGGGGCGAGGGGGTGTGTGCCTGAGTGGTTTGGGTCACCCATATGCATCATCCAATACATTCTGCGCACCAGGATTTGGGTGTTGCAGTATCCCTTCTGGCAACAGTAGACATTCAGCCCAACCTCACGCCAGTTGCCCTTGAATTGTCATCTTGCCACAACATAGTTGCATGTTATTCTGTGTTCATTCAGGCTGATTGTCTGCATTCTACCACTTTCACTAGGCATTTCTCAGTCCTATTGTCACATGTGTGACATGGCTAGGGTACATGCCATCTGTGTGATGTCATGTGTCATGTATGTGTATTGGACATGCCAATCACAGGCCAATGTGTGATGGCACTGCTAGGCAGCATGCAGCAAATGTGTTGGTCTTCCATCTTGGTGTCATCAATGTGTGCCATTTGCCTTCCCTTCATACGCAGTGACAGTGCATGCATGGGAGGGTTATAGTCATGTGGTACATCTGTCAATGAAGTACTGTTTCTGTTGCTTCTGAGCCCTAATTGTGTTCCATGGTGCTAATGCCTGTTCCCATTTCTTTTCTTTCATTCCTTTGCAGGGGATGACGCACTTGATACTGCTGGGGTTGTGGAGATGGTGCAGACCCAGGAGGGGTCTCAGGCCCGACCAGGCACCAGTGAGGGACGTGGTGTGGTGGTGGGTGAGAACCCACACTTGCTGCAGGCCATCATCTCAAGGGGTGTCTCTGGATGCACCTCCCCCGAGCTCTATTCAGGTGTTGATTCGGATGATGAGACCTATGTGCCGTCGCAGGTAAGTGTTTCTGGGAGGGATTCTGTACTGTCCAACCCACCTGCACCAGGGGTAGAACCCTCAATGGGGATGTCAGTGTTGGTAGGTCCGCCTTTGGTGGTTACGGATGCAGGGTCACACTCCGCTACATCTGATCCTGTTCCTGGGCCAGCAGATCAGAGGGGGAATGCAGTCCTGCAGCCTCAGGCAGTGCCGGCACAGCAAGGCGCAGTTCGCCTTGCCCCAGACAGGTGTGGTGCCCGCCGACGCGGTGGCTGTACGCCACCTGGCAATACCGCATGGGAGCAATCCATATACAGTATGGCAAACCAACGGGCAGCATCAACTGAGATGATGGCTCAGGGTGGCCACTTCCATTGTCCCCCAAGAAAGGCTAATTGAACAACTACAGCAGGCAACAGACTCCATTAGCCAGTCACTCAGGGAGGACAAGTTGGCGTCCAACAGGGACAGGCGGGCGGCACTGGAGACTCTGCGGGAAGCCATTTCTATTGAGTCCCAGGGCCACAGGGAAGCCCTGAGGGTGGAACTCCGTCAGCTCAGGGCAACTCTGGTTGAGCTTGAGGCTTCAGCTAACACAAGGACAGAACAGCAGCTGGAGCGGCTCACATGTACGCTCTCAGCTGAGATGCAGGCAACTAGGGAGGAGGTCCGGGCATCCCGTGAGTTGTTGCATGGGGACGCACAATTATCCTCCAGAACCAGACCTCCACACCCTCATGCTTGCTGCCATGGAGGACCAGACTAGGGCTTTGCATGGGCTGCCTCCCATAGTACCACCACCTCCTGATGCAGCTGCAGAGGGTGAGGAGAGCGACAGCAGCGATTCTCCCACAATAGGGTAGCCGTGCCGGCCATGAGCCCATGGAGGTGCTTTGTTTTTGCTAGATCCACACAGGTGGGTTTTGGTGTGCACCCTGTGCTCGGACCTCCTGGGTGGCCTCCCCCACGCCTCCCCCCCCCGGGCCCATTCATGGCCGTTTCTTTTTTGTTTTTTTTATTTTCTTTTTCTTTTTTTTGAATCTTGATTTTTTTGACAGTGTGTTGCCTTGTGTGGCTCCCGTGGGCATACGCTGTATTGTGGCTGGGCACATGCTGGCTTGTCCTGAATTTGGGTCAGATGCTTGGGTTTGTGTGACACACACCCCTCCTGCTTCCCATTTCCATGGGCTTGCAAAGGGTGTGCCCAAGTGACATTGACTTACACAGTGACGTTGGACTCCCATTTGATGTGTGGGCAGTCAGTAGTCAATACTGTGTATACATTCCTAGTGCATATTGTTGTTGTATTGTACACTGCATGGTGTATTGATATGTGCCTCTGCATCCATCTCATCCTCCTAATTTGCAGGTCCATTTCTCATGTCTTCACAAGGCAGTCTACTTTGGAACTGGAGTCCATGTTGTAAGCAGTGCACCTATACTCTTGCGTGGCGCTAACACTGTATAGTTGGAAGTGTTGGAAGTGCTGGCATTATCAGGTAGTGAGGCTACCAATTTTTTAAGTCCGTGCTGTCATGTTTACGGTAGGTTGGAGGTTGTGTAGGTGATTGGTATTATTGGTAAGTATTTGGTAATGTGTGTTGTTGGTCCTGCATTACTGTGAGCATTTCATGTGTGGCCAGTTTCCATTAGGGACACTGTAGTTGGTGACACTTGGGGCATGTTGTGGGGATTAATTTGTTTGCTCTCACATTGCATGACATACCATGGTGTGTTGTGTGGCTGTGCCGGGGAGGGGTTGGGTGACATGGCACTGTTCTCATGTTGTATTTTGCAAGTGGGTATTCATTTATGCTGCATGGAAGTGTGTCTTTTGATGACACTGCATTGGTGGTGTTTGTGTAGGTAGGGATGCACACATTGTGACACTTCCAGATGAACAATCTCAGGCTGCTATGGTTCTGACAGTTGACTGTCCCTTAATTCATCAGAATTGTCAGATTGAGTCATCATTGATTGTCAGATGGTATGTGCCAGGGCTGTGTGCACTCCACAGGGGTGTGCTTTCTATGTGAAGTAATTAGCCACCAGCTGCGTACGGGCTGCCTCACCCCGTGCCCTTTCCCCTCCCATGCGCAGCGGGCATGCATGTGGTTGGGGATGTGGGGGCACCACCATGTCCACAGCCAGGCCCCGGCGTGTTGCAACATTGTGCAAGACACATGCTGCCACTATGATCCTGCACACTACTGGGGGAGCGTATAACAGCTGCCCACCAGAACGGTCAAGGGAGCGAAAGCGTGACTTGAGCACTCCGAATGTGCGCTCCACTATGCCCCGTGTTGCAATATGGGCTGTGTTGTTTCTTACCTCGGGAGGCGTGATGGGGTTCCGAATTGGTGTCATCATGTGTGTGCTCAGAGGGTAGGCACTGTCCCCTGGGGAGGTGGTGATGGGGATCATTAGTGGGATATTGGCATTACTCTGTCATGCATGCATGTGCTGTGGCATTTCTACTCACCAAGCAGCCATGCATCGCCATGCCGTCTAGCTTCCATGTCCCGGTTTAGGGTTGACATCCTGTAAATGAAGCTGTCGTGGGTGGACCCTGGATAGTTGGCATATACCGAGGTGATGATTCCCTTGGCATCACATACTACCTGGACGTTGATGGAATGCCAGTGCTTGCGGTTTCTATAGATGTGCTCAGATGCCCTGGGGGGACGTAGAGCCACATGGGTGCAATCAATGGCACCTAGCACTTTGGGGAATTGTGCCACCCTGTAGAAATCCTGTCTGACAGCCTGCCTTTCTGCAGGTGTTCTGGGCAGGTATATGTGCCTGCGGACTGATGGGCGTGCAGTGATGATGGCCAACACCTGGTGTAGGCACCGTGACTGCGTGGCCTGTGACACCCCCCCCACTAAGGCACTTGTCCGCTGAAATGATCCGGTAACCAAGAAGTGCACTACATTGAGGACCTTCTCCAGGGGGCTGAGTGCTTGGAAGCACAGGGTGGGTGATGTGAGGTCATCCTCCCACTCACTGACCAGGTCGAGTATTATGTGTGGTGGAAACCTGTACCTCCCATACACCTGGTCATCAGGCATACCAAAAAGGCTGGATCTGGGTGTGAAGGTTCTGGCCCTGACTATCCTTCTCCTCCTCCTGCGGTATCCCACGGCCACTGCTGCTAGGAACGGTATATTCATCCTGGCGTCTGAGTTTGTTTGTTGTTTGCGCACTCATTTATGCTGCGCGGGACGTGCGCCTGCTTCATGCTAGCGTACGTGTTTCAGGATTGGACCTTTTATTTTTTGGCGCGTTGTAGGCGACCGTGTAAATCTTCCCGCCCACCCCAGGAATACACGTAACATGCTCTCCCAGGCCCAGTCGCGAGTAAATATTCCCGCCCACCCCTGGAATACACGTACCCCACTCTCACAGGCCCAGTCGCGTGTGGAACTTCACGTGCACACTGAAATACACGTACCCTGCAAATTTGCGTGTGAAACTTCCCGCGCAACCCGAAATACACATACCCAGGGCAATCGCGTGTGGAACTTCCCGCGAACCCTGTAATACACGTACCCTGCTGGTATCGCGTGTGGAAGTTCACGCGGACCCATAATACACGTACCCTGATGGAATCGCGTGTGAGACTACCCGCGCACCCCTGGAATACACGTACCCAGGCAAATCGCACGGCTGGGGGGGTGGGGGTGCAGGGGGACATTAGTGGGGGCCTGGTGGAGGGTGCCCCTGGATGCAGGGGGTGGGGGTGCAGGGGGACAGGAATGGGGGCCTGGTGGAGGGTACCCTACAGTGCTGTGGGGTGGGGGTGCAGGGGGACAGGAGTGGGGGCCCGGTGGAGGGTGCCCCTGGATGCAGGGGGGTGGGGGTGCAGGGGGACATGAGTGGGGGCCTGTTGGAGGGTGCCCTATAGTGCTGGGGGGTGGGGGTGCTGGGAGACATGAGTGGAGGCCTGGTGGAGGGTGCCCCTGGATGCAGGGGGGTGGGGGTGCAGGGGGACAGGAGTGGGGGCCTGGTGGAGGGTGCCCTACAGTGCTGGGGGTGGGGGTGCTGGGAGACATGAGTGGGGGCCTGGTGGAGGGTGCCCCTGCATGCAGGGGGGTGGGGGTGCAGGGGGACAGGAGTGGGGGCCTGGTGGAGGGTGCCCCTGGATGCAGGGGGGTGGGGGTGCAGGGGGACACGAGTGGGGGCCTGGTGGAGGGTGCCCTACAGTGCTGGGTGGTGGGGGTGCAGGGGGACAGGAGTGGGGGCCTGGTGGAGGGTGCCCCTGGATGCAGGGGGGTGGGGGTTGCAGGGGGACAGGAGTGGGGGCCTGGTGGAGGGTGCCCCTAGATGCAGGAGGGTGGGGGTGCAGGGGGACAGGAGTGGGGGCCTGGTGGAGGGTGTCCCTGGATGCAGGGGGGTGGAGGTGCAGGGGGACAGGAGAGGGGCCTGGTGGAGGGTGCCCTACAGTGCTGGGGGGTGGGGGTGCAGGGGGACAGGAGTGGGGGCCTGGTGGAGGGTGCCCCTAGATGCAGGGGGGTGGGGGTGCAGGGGGACAGGAGTGGGGGCCTGGTGGAGGGCGCCCTACAGTGCTGGGGGATGCAGGGGGACAGGAGTGGGGGCCTGGTGGAGGGTGCCCTACAGTGCTGGGGGGTGGGGGTGCTGGGAGACATGAGTGGGGGCCTGGTGGAGGGTGCCCCTGGATGCAGGGGGTGGGGGTGCTGGGGGACAGGAGTGGGGGCCTGGTGGAGGGTGCCCCTGGATGCAGGGGTGTGTGGGTGCAGGGAGACAGGAGTGGGGGCCTGGTGGAGGGTGCCCCTGGATGCAGGGGGGTGGGGGTGCTGGGAGACATGAGTGGGGGCCTGGTGGAGGGTGCCCCTGGATGGTGGGGGTTGGGGGTGCTGGGAGACATGCGTTGGTGGGCAGTAGTGCAAGGTGACATGTGGGTTGGCTGGGGGGCATGGCCATGGTTGATGAGCTGCCTGCAGGACATGTGCAGGGGTGCAGGGTAGTCCCCTGTGGTGTGAGCCGCCTGCAGGGGCCGTGGAGGGTGTAGAGGGAACAGCTGGGAGGACCCACACGGCCAATTCACGTGTGGGACTCCCCGGCACCCCCGAAATACACGTAGGCTGCTGGATTTGCATGTGGAATTTGCTGCGCACCCAGAGTACACGTACCCTACTGAAATTGCATATGGAACTTCACGCGCACACCGAAATACACGTACCCTGAAAATGTGCATGTGAAACTTCCAGCGCACCCCGGAATACACTTGCCCAAGCCAATCGCGTGTGGAACTTCCCGCGAACCCCATAATACACGCGCACGCTATTTTTCACACAGCGGGTGTCCATGTTTGTCGGTACCCCTTTGCACCTCATTTGTCCTAGAGGGCCACTGTATGGATCATTCATCATAGCTGTATATGGGTGCTTTTTGTTAGTGCACATTTTGGCGCACATTTATTTCAGGCACAGGGACGCTACCGCCTGCTTTCTTATGGCGTACTTGTTTGGCCCTGTGTGCGTCTTTGACCCTGCGCTGGTTTACCCTATTCGATTCCATGAATACGAGTTGTAGGCGAGCGTGTGGGCGTTCCGCGCACTTGCCTCCTGTACTTCCCCCGTGACGCCCATATTTTGTACGCGTTGTTCCCCATTCCGAGTGTTACGTCCTGTGTTCCGCCTACTTTTGTAATGTGCGCCGCGCTATGTGTGATTTCGCAGTGGCCGTGGCGCACGCCGTTGGATGACCTGTGCGCCGGCGTGCGCCGCACACTTTTTCAGCACACATCCAATATTCTTCTCGCGCACGGACTTCCATGAATCGATGTGCGCTGGTTTCCCTGCGATTTTCGCAGTTGCACTGCGATTTTCGCACTTTTACTGCGAATCGCACGTTTTGGCACCTCTGCGCGGGAATTGTCGGCGCACATTATTTCCATGAATCGGCTTATTAATCTTTACAGAACCCCCGAGCTATGAAACAATCCAAAGTTCAATCTTTATAGCATTACAAATCCCCTGAGCTATGGAGGAGTCTGAGTTTCAATCATCAAAGCATTGCAGAACCCCTGAGCTATGGAAGAGTCATAGATTCAATCATTAACACATTACAGAACCCTAGAGCTATCAAACAGTTTGAGGAGCAATCATTATAGCATTACAGAACCCCTGAGCTATGGACCAGTAAGAGGTGAAATCATTAAAGAATTGCACAACCCCACAGCTATGGAAAATTCCAAGATTCAATCATTATAGCATTACAGATCCCCTGAGCTATAGACCAGTAAGAGGTTCAATCATTAAAGCATTGCAGAACCCCAGAGCTATGGACCAGTGAGAGGTTCCATCAAAACCCCAGAGCTATGGAAAAGTCCAGGATTCGATAATTATAGCATTACATAACCCCTGAGCTATGGACCAGTCCAAGATCAATCATTAAAACATTACAGAACCCCTGAGCTGTGGACAAGTAAGAGGTTCAATCATTAGAGCATTGCAGTACCCCAGAGCTATGGAACCGTCCAAGATTCAATCATTATAGCATTACAGAACCCCTGGGCTATGGCACAGTCTGAGGTTCAATCATTAAAGCATTGCAGATCCCCAGTGCTATGGAACAGACCAATATTCAATCATTAAAGCATTGCAGACCCCCAGAGCTATGGAACAGTCCAAGATGCAATCATTAAAGCATTACAGAACCCTAGAGATATGGAAAGGTCTGATGTGCAATCATTAAAGAATTGCAGCACCCCACAGCTATGGAAAAGTCCTAGATTCAATCATTAGAGCATTACAAAACCCTGAGCTATGGACCAGTCTGAGATTCAATCATTAAATCATTACAGAACCCTTGAGCTATGGACCAGTTCGAGGTTCAATCATAACAGCATTAATGATCCGAAGAGCTATGGAACAATCCAATGTTCAATCATTATAGCATTCTTGAAAGTCAGAGGTATGGACCAATCAGAGGTTCAATCATTAAAGCATTACAGAACCCCGAGCTATTGACCAGTCAGAGGTTCAATCATTAAAGCATTGCAGAACCCCAGTCCTATGGAAAAGCCCAGGATTCAATCATTATAGATTTACAGAACCCCTGAGCTATGCACCAGTAAGAGGTGCAATCATGAAAGCATTACAGAACCCCTGAGCTATGGACCAGTGAGAGATTCAATCATTAAAGCATTGCAGAACCCCAGAGCTATGCAACAGTCCACGATTCAATCATTAAAGCATTGCAGAGCCCCATAGTTATGGAACAGTCCAATATGTAATCATTAAGGCATTACAGAACCCTTGAGAAATGGAAAAGTCTGAGGTGCAATCATTCGTGCAGTAAAGAAACACATAAATATGGACCAGTCTGAATTTCAATCATTAAACCATTACAGAACCCCTGAGCTATTGACCAGTCAGAGGTCCACTCATTAAAGCATCACAGAGACCCTGAGCTATGGATCAATCAGAGGTTCAATCATGAAATCATTACAGAAACCCAGAGCTATGGACCAGTAAGAGGTTCAATCATTAGATCATTGCAGAACGCCAGAGCTATGGAACCGTCCAAGATTCAATCATTGTAGCATTACAGAACCCCTGAGCTATGGAGCAGTCTGAGGTGCAATCATTAAAGCATTGCAGAACCCCAGAGCTATAGAACAGACTAATATTAAATCATTAAAGCATTGCAAAACCCCAGAGCTATGGAAAAGTCCTAGATTCAATGATTATAGCATTACATAACCCCTGAACTATGGACCAGTCTGGGATGCAATCATTAAATAATTACAGAACCCCGAGCTATGGACCAGTCTGAGGGTCAATCATTAAAGCATTACTGAACCCAAGAGCTATGGAACAATCCAATGTTCAATCATTATATTATTCTTGAAAGTTAGAGCTATGGAGCAATCAGAGGTCCAATGATTAAAGCATTACAGAACCCCTGAGCTATTGACCAGTCAGAGGTACAATCATTAAATCATTGCAGAAGCCCGAGCTATGAAACAGTCCAAAGTTAAATCTTTATAGCAGTACAGACCCCAGACCTATGGAGCAGTCTGAGGTTCATTCATTAAAGTGCTACATAACCCCAGAGCTATGGACCAGTCCACGGTTAAATTATTATAGCATTACTGAACTCGATAGCTGTGGAACAGTCTGATGGTCAATCATTATAGCATTCTTGAAAGTCAGACCAATAGACCAATCAGAGGTTCAATCATTAGAGCATTACAGAACCCCTGAGCTATCGACCAGTCTCATGTTCAATAATTAACGCATTACAGAACCTCACAGGTATGACCCCATCAGAGGTTCAGTCAGTAAAGCATTGCAGAACCACCAAGCCTTGAAACAGTCCAAAGTTCAATCTTTATAGCATTACAGAACCCCTGAGCTATGTAGCAGTCTGAGGTTCATTCATTAAAGCCTTAGAGAACCACAGAGTTATGGACCAGTCCGAGGTTCAATCATTAAGCCATTACTGAACCCCAGAGCTATGGAACAGTCTGATGTTCAATCATTATAGCATTCTAGAAAGTCAGAGCAATGAACCAGTCAGCGGTTCAATCTTTAGAGCATTACAGAACCCCTGAGCTACGGACCAGCTGAGGTTCAATCACTAAAACATTACAGAACCGCAGATCTATAGAACAGTCTGTGGTTTAATCATTAACACATTACAGAACCCCAGTGCTATAGACCTGTCTGCGTTTCCAGCATTAAACAGTATTTGATATTTCTAGTTTTCAGAAAGATGCTTTTGATTGGCCCGCTTTCACTGGTGATGTACAGAGAGTTACTTTGCGCTCATGTGTGTGTAGCAACTCGCTGCTGCTAATGCCTTCCACCTGGGATTGCTCTTTTCATGTGTGCTTCACCTGTGACTTTTATTGCTGTTTTCAATTGTTTATGTTTAAGGCCCTGCCTTTGCATATTTTGTTCCGTTGCTGTTTTGCTTTGGCTGTTATTCAATACCCATGTTTGTATCACTCTAGCATGTGTTATTTGCACACCCTGTTAATCACATACGGGCTATTTGTTGAAGTGGCGGCTGGAACAGTAAACACACTTGCTCACTATTTACATTGGAGTGTTTTTCCTGATGTGAACAGGTCTGATCATCTTTTTTGCTGATTTGCAGTAGTCGTCTTCGGGATATGTGCGTTGGCACCATCATATTGCTTGTATGTATTTATTTATTTATTTATTTATTTATTTATTGTTTGCTTGTTAGACCATTATACAGGAAATACATTCTGTTTCAAGCGGTTACAGTCCAATCCCCTTTTCTATGTCACTTTATTTAATATGATAACTCTCGCCCGAAGGTTCGAAAAAGACTTATACAAATGCCCCAATCAAAGACCTTCTCTGTGCCATATTGATATGATATGATACGGCATTTATTACACACCTATAAACAAGTGTTTCAAGGGGCGACGAGGGAAGGGAGGGGAAACAGAGGGAAGACCGAGACAGCAGTCCTACTAGGCCAGGTGACATTGAGATTGCGCAAGTGCAGGGGAGGGAGGAAGGGGAAAAGTGCGGGGGAAAGGGGAGGGGGCAGTGCAGTACATAGGATGACAGTGAAATAAATATGAAAATAAATAGAATCAATAGAAGTGCAGCCAGCTGGTGGCAAGTGCAAGGGTAAGTGCAGACATCAGGTGTCAGTTCTAGCAGGGGCTGTAGGGATACAGAACAGTCCCCGAGTGCAGGGGTTGCAAGGATGTTAGACAAAGGGGTGCGTACCATTGCATACCACAGCATGAACGCCCCCCAAGCATTGTGCACACGCCTACCCGCTTGCTGTATGTGTTGATCCCACGAAGAAGGAACCAAATGGGTTTTGAAAAACCATCAGGTTTGAATTCCCAGCATCCACAGGTTGGAGAACGGTCTGGAACCTCTTCAAGAGAGACACTATAGGGACAGTGGGTCACAAGGTCCATTTATAACTCATGTAAGGGCGAACCACCACCCCTAATGAGGGTGCGGCCAAGCCCTGTGCCACTACCTGGAGGTGAGGTTTGGAGGAGGCAAGGAGGCCAGGTGCCACCAGGCACTGTGTGACGCTGGGCCCTATGATGTACCCCTACCATCCTTTTATGCTATAAGCCAGTCCTTCAGCCTTTGATGGAATATTGCCATTTAACACTGCTTAATCAGGGTGGGCATATTGCAATCTTCACTAAACTATGCATTTACCATTTAATTCGTTTTCCTGCACGTTTTGGTGGATTGGTTTAAATCGTCTCACACTACTATGTAGAAAGAAACACATGCAAATTGTGTTTTATTTTTTTCTTTTTTGCTGGGACTGTTCAAAATATGCAAGCGGGAGCCATGGTTGAGGAGGAGCTGACGGTTGCACAAAGATTCATTCTGACCAGGATCTAGTGGGAGTGGAGGACGCGCTCATCATTAAGTCTGTCCTAGGGGTCCATCAACCCCTACGAGGCTCGATTCCTCAGAACAGGAAAAGTCAACACCAACACGTGTGCGGGAAGAGGAGAAGGATTTGGAGGAGGGGCAGAAGGTGGAGGAGGAGTCCCTGTGGCTATGCACAGGCTTCAAAAGTGTGGAAACCCCAGCAGTCCCCATACTGCATGGGATCCAATTGACTGGCGCCTTCAGTGAAGGGAGAGGTTGATATCCAAGGAAGAGAAGTCAAAGCAAGGACAAACACCCAGGCTTCAGGTCCTGCCTTCTGTAGAAAGACCTAGGAGATGTTATTCAGCAATTGACTCTTAGGTAAACAGCGATAGACCTACCAATGGAATTGCTGGATAACACATTGACCATAGTTCTATAGTCCTGTCTCTGCAAGGGAGAGTGGATGATTTGGAGTTGCGAAGGCGATTCGGTCCGGGGTTCCCTGACATCTTTGATCACTGTTTAAATCCTTTTCCCTTCTGGCTCAGGCTTTCATCCAAACTCAGAGCTTCCTCATATAGGAGTAAGGCTGCTGAGAACTTGGAGGGGAGTAGCTCCGTAAATTGGTTGGGGCTTATAAACCTAGGCCTGTCTAGTCTAGGTTCGTAGCGACGGTGGAGTAATCCCGAGTCTATCAGGAAAGGAGATAGACACATTCTAAAGCAGAGATATTTGGACGGTAGGCAGGAGGCCTGCCTCTTTGGAGAGGTAAAACGTGTTACCTGCGTAAACTATCTTGGTCCCACCATGTCGGAAGCGGTGGAGCCCTGTTTTCTTGGATTTAAAATGTTAAGTGTAGGCCTCTGTTTACCAAGAACCGCGTTGGGCAACTAATGCTCAGAACTAAGCTAAGTGTTAGGAGGGGGGAGATGTCGGATGAGCCAGGTCGCCTTTGCCAGCGCCGGTCTGGATAACCAGAGAGTCTTCTTCAGTTTGTTTTAGCTACTCACGCCTCAGGTTATCCCGGTTTCTCCAGGTCCCCTGCAAGAGATCAGAGTGAGGTGGATGTCAGAGGCAATTCCTTAGGTGCTTTCCAAGCCTAGCAAGGAGGCATGAGCACCTCAGAATATCTTAATTGATCTTGGCAGCAGAGGGCGCACGGGACGCCGAGCGCCAGACAGATTGTGAACTGCTTTATGAGGCAATGCTATTTTAAATGTTTTTGATAGTTTTATTTTTAACAGTGTTTTTATTTGTGTACACTCTTCTTCTCCAAGTGCCTAATAATAATGAGTATTACCCAGGCTTACAGCGCAGGGAGTCTTCATTATATTAAGAACATTTTGCTCATTTTTCTTTAATACCACTCTTCAACAGTTTTTATAATGTAAACATTTCTTTTTTTTTTTTAAAACTCACAAAGGACTACCATTTCCCAGAAGTCTATTCCCTAAGGTAGTTTTCCTGTTAACCAATTCAACCAATGAGGACACTTTCTTCTTCACAAGCCACTTCCTTTTCAGTTCCCTTCCTTTTTTCCTTTTGTTGTCCCAAAATCACGACCCCACTCCACATTAACCTGCCATGAGGATTTGTGCAACCCAACTGCCGGAATCCAGCCCCCAGGTCCGCCACAACTGTTTCCCTTCCGACTGTGCTCATCCATACTTCTTCTCCTCACCTGCCGCAAAAGCAAAACAACAATTAGGGTAGGGAATATGCACTGCTCACCACATCACCAACAATTTAGGTGTGCAAACTGGGATGCATATTCAGGGAGAGATAAGGCTTGCCTCTGTGTCTTTAATATAATCAAAACTCCCTGAGCTGTAAGCCTGGGTAATCTTCATTCTTTGTCAAGACCTGAGGCAAGCATTATGATTGTTCAAAGCTCCCCATAACTGTCTATGCAATATTGGATATTGGTTTAAAATAAAATGCTTTAAACATGGAATCACTAGACCAATCTGATGACTTTAGAATATTCAGCAATTACACCCCTACTGTAAATGCCTTGGAAGCCATGGCACCCCTTGCAGAATGTGCCCAGAACAAAGCCACATTGATTCCTCCCAAAACATGACCTCTCACACCCATCTAGTAATAGTGGTAGACGCTACTGCATGAAACAGCTATGTACATACAATTAATAATTGTTAAACACCCCTCAGTCTCACCTCCACTGTCGTAACCTCATACTGATTTGATAGTTCTCGCAACACGCAGTTACTCTTTGCCCGTAAAGTATGGATAAGATACGGCCGAGGAATTACTCTTGGTGTGCTTTGCTACCGTAAGTGCACCCCCTTTCGGGAAGAACACCTTCCTGTCCACTTCCAGAGCCTTCACATCCAACACCCTCCTACAAGATACCAGGCATAGCAATGTAGAGGTGCACACGTGTAAGTCATTGGGCCTCATTACGAGGTGGGAGGTAAGGGATTACCGGCACCGGTGCGGTAATCCCTTACCTCCCTACTACGAGTTCCCTTTGCAGGTCCTTCCTTAATGCCTGGTTTTACCAGGTGTTAAGGACGGGACCCGTAAAGGGACTCTAGAGCTAATAACGGTACCACAATTTGCGGTACCGTTATTAGCGCCTTCCTTATTCCCATTGAGCCCTATGGGGGCTCAAATGGGAATGGCCCTGGTGAATGGGGAATTACGGTCCCTCCAACCTCAGAATGGAACGGTAATTGCTCCATTCACCAGGGCGGAGTCGGAAGGGTTTTGGAGGCAGCCATGGAGCTAGTAGCTCCATGGCTGCCTCCAACCTCGTAATGAGGCCCATTGATCGAACCCGCCCCTCACCTCCGATAGACTGTATGAAGAACAAGAAGACACTGTGCATGACACCAGGTATCATTCCAATACTTCATTGAGTATATGAGAGACGTTATGCACTCAGACAACAGTATCAAATGTATCAAATGTACCCTCGAACTGAAGTGGTAGTAGGAAATCTACAGATACCACTGAACATCGAAGAGCTGTAAAGGGAATCTGATAGGTGCAATGTGACGTCATAATGAGAAGACACGATGACGCACAGAAACGAGATAAGAATACTTAAAGAATGAAGATGTAACTGAAGAAGCAAAGTAAACGTATACAAGTGAGAAGAAACCATATGCACAAAGATAACCAGATGAATAGTAAATGTAAGAAATGCAAGATAGGTGAGTCATATAGAAGCTTGCTGCAGTAGAAAATATAACACGGGTAAGCGTCCATGTTGAAAAGATGGACATCAGCTCTGAATAAAAGTAAGCACAGGAGCTTGAAGGAGAGAGACACCAGGGTTGCAGAGCTGACAGACGCTGGAAATGCAAATTCATGCATAAACAAAGAATAAGCTGTTGGCCAGAGATCAAGGATGCCACAGCAAGAAGCAACGGCAGGGTACAAAGGGAGTCCACAAGGATAATCAATTTATGCAGGACATATTTCTCTTAGATTAAATAAATGAGCAAACAATTATGAATGCCAAGAATTGAACAATACAATATGCAGAAAGCATATGTGAGATGGGGCAACCAAGTATCCAGAGGTCGCATAGGGTAATGACACCCAACATAATTGAATCAAATAGCACAAAATAGAAAGGATAGATGGACAAAATCATGGTCTCTTCACACGTGGTGCAAGACCAGAAAACAAGGCCTATTCATAAACTCCAGAAAAAGAGAACAATGTGCCTTATCTCCCCTTAAAGTTCCAGAGGAGATAACATCCAGAAAGGTCAAGTACAAAGAAGAGGCCATGGCTGAAGGCTTGGCTGATGAGAGATGGTAAACTAATTGGGCAAGTGGACAGTAGTCTGGTGTTGTTCTCTGCACCTGGGTTTCGGTTTGATTACGTGCTGCTAATGAGCTGAATATCCAAGGTTGGAAGAGAATGCCAACCAATCGTAAGGGCCTATGCAATGGTGAGCATACAATGTTGCAGGGGTCAATCCGCTGCTGTTATGCTACTATAATCTGTATTGTACGTAGTTAGAGGAAAGTTCAGCGTATGCCTGCCAGGAGAGGGGCATTCAATGATGTTACTAACACTGATAGAAATTATAAGTAGATATGTTCCCCTAACCAATACCTCTGACTGATAGGTTTTATTATTTGCCACATAGGATGAAGTCATAGCTGACTCACATCAAGGTATAAAGCCTTTGTGTAACTGAAATGTAATCGAGAGTGTGTGAGCTACTTTTTGTTGTTCACCAGGTTTCCCTACTTTATTGAACTGATAATAAAGTAGTATTTTGCCATAATCTTTGTGTCTGTCCAGTTATTTGGATCTGAGATTATTTATTATGGTAGTCCCATTCTGCGCATAAGAACGCCCAAAGATGCTACTGCACAGCAACATGGCCAACTTCCTTGACAACTGCTGGTCTGTAAGCATCTTGTAATCTGGCCACCGATCTAACAACTGAAGCACCACGTTAACATCCTACAATTGTAAATATTTGGGTGGCGGTGGCTTGGAGATTTGTACATTTTTGATAAGTCTGACTGCCGCAGGGTGTTCCCCCACTGGAGAACCACCAACCATCTCATGCCTTACCGAGATGGACAATCTGTATACCCCTATTGTTCTGAACGCATTGCATTCCTCCAGGAGAGTCGCCTGGACGTTAAGCACCTGCACAATGGGGACAGAAATGGGACGAACACCCCGCTGTCTCCAAAATACTTCTCAAACTTGCCATTCAGAACTATTGCTCCTGATTGTAGATGGGGCCCATGATACTCTGATGAATTCTGCAGCATCTTCCGAAACTCCTGATGTTCCATCGATGCCAGAAACTCTGCAGGCTAGTAGGCTGAGTCCTCCTGATTCCACTAGCAGATGCACCGCTCCCACTGGGTTCGTCAGCAGGTCCATCCTAAACAAAATCATTCTCGGAACATCTGAGGTAAATTCCATCAGAACTGGAAACCATTCTTGTTATCTCCAGTCCAGCGCAATCACTAGTGCTTCTGCTCCCTCTCTACGAACCTTCGCCAATATCCTTGCTATCATTGCAAACGGAGGAAATGCATAATGACGCGCCCCCGTCCATACTTGTAGAAACGCACCCTTCCCCCGGGCCCCGGTGTCTAACCTCCAACTGAAATATCGCGCTCCCTATGCATTTAGTCTGGATGCGCACATATCTATGTCCATGGGGCCCCACACATGCAGCAATTGCTCGAACGCCAATTTGTTCAGCATCCAATCGCTGGAGTCTCGCAGATAATAATCAAAATGTGGTAAGGTGCAGGGGAGCAGAAACAGTCCTGGAACATGAACTGCACAATAACATACAAAAAGAAGTTCCCAACGTGTGGGAACTCATGTCTGCTGCACACTATATGAGGCCTAAATAGGGTAATCAATCCACTATAAGGTGAAAAAAATGATGTACTGAAATTATATACGTTATAGAAGTCAGTCATTTCAGAAATAATAAAAAAATCTTTTTGACATCCGATTTGGTCGCAAATGATCTTTAATCATATCAAACAAAAAATGGGGAGCAGGGCCCAACGCGTTTCAAGAAACAATTCTCTCCATCAGGGGCATAATCTTTAACCAAATCTGTATTTAATCAGAGAGAGTTGGTGTAAGAGGACTCATCAATTGTTTGTCACAATATTAATATTAAGTACATATGATATCATTATAGGTTAAGCAAAGTAGGCTGGATTAGCCACTTTGTGTATTTAAAAATTTCAATCATAATGTTGAAATGGGTAGTGGGGGCCCTGAAAATTCTTCTATACTTCTAGCGCAGAGAGTATGTGAATCTATGAAAGGAAGAGGAACCAAAATGTGTAAATCAGCCATCCCTCTCCGCCCCTATAGATATATATATATGCATTTACCTTTCATGAAAAGTCTGTACAAGGGATTCTTAGTGTAATGTTAATAAAAAAAGTGTCAAAGATTATTGGAATAAATATCAAGTGCTAATCAGTGCATTAAGCTATGCATTGATATAAATAGCATTCTATTATTAACTTCAATCCAGTATACTAAGGTACTCATGTAGAAACATAGGCATGGTGTGCAGCATACATGATGGAGGTGCAATATTCATAAGCTTGCCATGTTCAATATTGAAATGATAACTGTTTTCATATTAGAGTTTTGCGTACAGAGAAACTTGTGATAAGTAGGTAATAAAACCCACTTACTACATAATTGCATTATTATACACAAATCACAAAGAGACAACACCACATACAAATATGAATATATACAAGGGAATTGAAGTAGGAAAAAGAAACCACAATAGTAGCAGAAAGTGTTCATAACCTAACTAATTACCTTTATGCAGAGAAATGATTGCTCTGTTTCAAAGCTGTTACTTACCCTATCTATATATATCACATGATGTGTCTGGACCCTAAGGAAAATAGAGTACAACATATAAAAATATGAGCATATACAGGGAAAGTACAGCAATAAAAAAACATCAAAAGTATCAGAAAGTGCTCCTAAATCTACTGATAATTTTAATGCACAAAAAGGATTGCTGTCTTTCAAGGTTGTGACTTCTCCTATGTATATGTTTCATATGATATGACTGGACCATAAGGGAATTATTCTAAGAACATACTTGAAAGATAAGTCTACGAATATAGTAATTTACAATTTTTAGTTCCTGACTTTTACTGAAGAAAATCATGTGGCCTAGATATGTCAGGAAAGGAAAAAAAGGGAGAGCCAGCCATGTGATGTCATCAGTGATGTTATCAATGACATTTGTGATGTCATCTTTGATGTCCTGGGTGTTAGTGTTAGCATTGCACGGTGGCGGCGCGAGTTATGGTTGCTTATCTTACCATAACTGCCGAATTTCAGGGGTTTTTCGGTTTTACTTTGAACCATAATGTCCCTTTAACAAAGTTTTTTCACTGAATTTCATAGGTTTTCAGTAGCGCAACTTAACCATAACATCCCTTTAACAAAGTTTTTTTTACTGCATTTCATAGGTTTTTAGTAGCGCAACTTAACCATAACGTCCCTTTAACAAAGTTGTTTCACTGAATTTCATAGGTTTTTAGTAGCACAACTTAACCATAATATCCCTGACTTCATATACATGTAACATAGAACATACTAACCCCCTCGTAGTGATTTTCATGTCCGCGGACTACCACCATGTCCGCGGACATATCGAAAATCTGAGCGTGGTGAATGTAACTTTAAATAGTGTGCCCCATTTCCCCTTTGAAGTTGGCTCTGAAAAGAGCCGTTTTTTTTTTTTTTACAGATGCTTGACAGACACCTGTTATTTTGTATTTTTTTTCTTGTTTTTTTTCTTACTTTACTCCTAAAATCTTCACATAACCTTCTCCAAAGCAACCCTCACATTCCAAAATAGAAAGCATTTCCCGTAAAAGATAAAGAAATATCATCTTCTTTAAAATTAACAGCATTGCTGGCATCAATATTCTCATTGTTACAGAAGAACATACCAGCTCTAAGCATGAAGGCACACATGCCTCTGTTGATGACACACCTAGCAATGTTTTGCTGAGGACAAAAAACTGAACTATTGTACCATATTGCCCTAGGTAGTAATCCAGAAAAAATTACTTTCGCATTTGGAAGGATCTTCATTACGGCTTGAACCAAGCGTTCCAAATCAGCCAACAAAGTAGGGGCACTGACGTTGCCCAAATGGAAAGCACCATAGTGCAAAACTACCACGTGCGGACTGTTCATCGTGGCCATATCCTCACAAACGTGTACAATTCCCTGTACATTGCAATCAGGCACAGTGCTCCACACCACCTCCACTCCTTTGACATCAAAGTTCTTTGCAACGTGCCTGCATTCAGCGTACTGCTGTAAACCATGCACAAACATATCTCCGAGCACCAACACCTTGACTTTCTCCACTTCTGCCATCTTCACCACACACAGTCTCTTTCAACACAAATCCACAACCTCGCCATCTGATTGGCTGATCCGTACAGTCTTCTTTCCACGTTGGATTTCCTGGAAAAACCCGGATGTAGCACACCCTGTTCACGAACAGCCGCAGTATCCGCGGACGGCGTCCACTTTACTCTCTGTGCCATTCCCTCATTGCATACAGCTAAGCAATCACACAATACGAATAACGTCCTTAGAACACCCCCATTTTGTGAATTTTCGAACATTTCAGGACAATTATCATTTCATTATTCAACATATTAACATTACAAATATTATACTTTCATCTTGTACTCTGCACACAATGCTATCTTTCTCCATTAGTAGCTCAGTATACTAGATAGAATCCCATAATACAATGCTATTTATATCAATGCATCGTTCAAAGCACTAATAACGGTATGATATTTATTGCAATATCCTTGACACTTTTTTCGGAACATTATAATAAAAATCCCTAGTACACAAATTCCATGAAAAGTACATACACATGTGATGTCATCAGTGGTTTCATCAATACCATTTGCGATGTCATCTTTGATGTCCTGGGTGTTAGTCTTAGCAGTGCACGGTGGTGGCGCGAGTTATTTTTCATAGCTTACCATAACTTGCTATTTTCAGGGTCTTTCGGATGTACTTAGAACCATAATGTCCTTTAAACAAACTTTTTTTAATATCACGCAAACAATATACAAACATGGCATGCAAAAACCAACTTCTACAGATGGCTTTACACACAATGTTGCAAAGTAAGAATTTATGCTCGTTCACAGTGAAGGTCAGCTGCTTCCATTTTTTTGTCGGGCCCTGGAGAGGCTCACGAAGCGGACTATAAGGTTGTATTGTGTTTTGACCTTGACAGACAGAGATTGTGATGAAAGACTTCTCTTGAAGTAGTGTTGCTAAAACGTAAGAGAAGATAAGTTTGAAATTTCTGAAACAAAAACACTTTTATATATTATATCACTATGCGAAAGATCGTTGGCACACGCAGAGTCGTACTTTGGGTCTGCACCACTCGTAGACAATGGAAATTGCATTTGTACTGTAAGTAACCCTTTAGATTATTTTATACCAAATATAATTACAATAGCGTAGCATTAAAGACCGCTCAAGTTGAACTTGTTCGTTGAAAGTGGCATAATGTTTTCTACCGCGCACTATCACCGCCGAATTAATCCACTGTCGTTTAGAGGGCTCTGAAAAAGGCAGACGACACAGGGTGGGTTAATATAAATACTTTAACCGGTCTATAGGCGGTCAAGCACTCTACTCGCATTGCCACTTCACTGTAGCCTGTCAAGTGGCACAGCGAGTACAACGCTCGCTTTGACATCCGTGCACAGCTTGCTAATGCAAGTTTGAATCCCTGCAAGGCCAAACTTAGCCTTTCATCCTTCCGTGGTCGATAAATGAGCACCACACACCGTGGTTAATAATAAGCACCGCTTAGATACCTCACGGTTCTTAGCGCTATATGAATGGGAAAATATTATTATTTTATTACTAACATACTCCGTTGCACTATCTTCGACAGCAAATAGTTTCCCGCCCTAATAAATAAAATGATGATTTTTAATGAAGATCGGCTGGTGAGACTAATTTATGGTTTTTAAAACAGGTATGTGGCCCCATTTTGCCTATGTCACGATTTACAGACTCCAGCGGATGGGGTCTTCAACTGCCAGGTGTAGGTCCAAATATGCAACTTCATGACCCTCACCATTTTATGGGACAATCTCCAAGGACCAATATGCCCTTACGCAGTACTAGCGGCTACAAACAACATACCAACCAATAGAGTGGCCTAATGGCTTGTTGTTGGAGCAACCTTCCGATTATCAGAGCGACCATTTACTGCTTTTATCATAAACCAACAGCCTATCTACTGCAAAGGAACAACGCGTGGCTCCAAATAAACTTTTGCTGATCGACAGCAGAGACAATAGCAAATCGCTAAATATTCACTAAACATTTCATGTGAAATAAATGTACTTTACCAAATGTACAATCCTGCTGTTTACTTTTAAACCACAGTTTCATATTCCGAATTGTGGCGCACGGAGTTGTAAGCTGATCTAACACCCTCTGTACCGCAAAGGAACATCGCGTGCCTCAACATGAACTTTTGCGGATCGACAACAAAGACAAATGCAAATTGCTGAATATTCTCTAAACATTTGATGTCAAATAAATGTACTTTACAAAATTTACAATCTTGCTGTTTGCTTTTAAATCACTGTTTCATAGTCCGAATTGTGGCGCGCTGTATGTGTTGTCTTCCGGGTTCTGTGTAAAGTCACTTAGGACTGGAGAGGACTGGGCGCGTTTGATGACGCACCCTGTAACATCACGGAGAGAGGCGGGGAATATGAATGCTTTGATAATATCAGGCTTAGGGGCGGGAGATATGATTTAGTGTCGCAAAAACAAGTCAGCCAGGTCAATAGCGCCAGTCATAGGATTATCACATAATGTCGGCACACACCAGCTGGATTTATCGTTTCTTTAGTGGACAAAAAGTCGGTTGAGGCCCATAGGAAATTGTACTATTAGCGGACAAAAGGAGTGGTCTTAAAACACTTTCACCCTGACAACGAACAATACAAACAACGTTCTCAGAACACCGCCATTTTGTGTAATTGCAACCATTTCGGGACACCGCGAGTGTTCTTAGAACACATTCAACTAGACAGATTACAATACGGACAGCGTCCTGAGGACACCCCCAGTTTGTGTATTTACGAACAATTAAGTATGAGTGTTCATAGCTCATTTTTACCTTCCTTGTGAACAAAAATGACACATACTCCATCCTCTAAACACCCCACCATTTAGTTTATTTACAAAATGTCAGAACAGCCGTATTCTCCGCGGACAAATCGAACGCAACAAAAACGTCTAGCACATAAAAAAACAAAACATTGAACCTATCTCATACTCCCCCACCCTCCCCAAACACTCTTACACACCAACACAGAGCATTAAATACAATTTTTTATCCACGTTTCACCACGCTGTACGCGGTTGATGGCGAATACAAGATGGCGGGCGCCACAGAAAATCTGACGCGCTCCACGGCCCTCGCCGTCCAATCAGTGAACATGTCACATGTCCGCGGACATGACGCAAGGCCATGGGCCAATCGGGGTGCTGTCCGCGGAGTGAACAGGGAAGTCCGTCCGCAAAGCGAACACAGATATCACTAATTTTTTTGCCTTACATTTTGGTCATTTTTTAAAAAAACTACTGGACGGATTTACACCAATTTACAAAAGCACGCTTTTGGGACCAGGCCGCCGCTCCTGCCGCAAATGTGGTGTAAATCCGTCCAGCGGCTCGGGCTGTAGCCGTGCGCAAAATGTTTTCCCATTCAGTCTATGGGAAAAAAAAAAGTTTTGGGACCCCCCCTATAACTTTCCCCCCCCTGTACGAATCCTCACCAAACTTTGCAAACATATTCAGAGTGGGCCATATACTTTTTTTTTGCAAAGTTTGGTGAGGATTCGGCCATGGGGAGCGAAGTTATAAGCCACCCAAAAAGTGCTCTTCCTATGGAAACACCAACTTAACCATAACTACATGGCCGCTACTGCGGCCATGTAAAATATATATATATATATATATATATATACCATTATATAGAAAATAACCTTACCCAATATGGGATCCTTATATCTTGACTCGAATTATATGTAATTCCTGCCAAGTAGGTCCCATGGTAGTCAAGAGAACTCCATATGAGCTGAAATTATAGTGGCATATCTGTAGTTACTCATATTCAAAAGTAAGGATGGCAAACAAAGATAATAGAAGGAAATTAGTTAAAGGTAATTCTGCCTCACCAGAAAATCCATCTGGTGTAATTTGGTAAATTTAGGTGTAGGCTAATGTTCAAAACTGTAGAGACAACCGTAGATCACCATTGTTTCCTTCCCACTGGCAAATTCGTGATAAAGAAGTACATGGCTAGACTGGATGGACTTGATTAGTTCCTTGTACTTATTTTTTATGACTTGAAACTTTCTGACCAGGGACAGTTATACATTCCATTGATTTGTCCTCAGACCACATTGTAGAACATAGCAGCCCTGAAAATATTTTTACCTTATGTAGAAGCACCCCTCGGTGAGTGGATTTATCAATCAGAAACTAACAACGAGACCGTAAAGGTACACATGGTACACACTATTACGTTCATGCCATAACTTCTTTATGGGGGTTAACTGGCCGAGAGGGCTCACTGAATGTATTGAGGAATAGTTCAACAGGTGATGGGATGACGTCACTACGTCGCAGAGCCATTTTCAAAAGCCGCAAACCGGCTTTTCGAATAAGACAGAGGTGGAGATGGACGCTTCTTGAAGAGGTGTACATTTCTATATGGTGAGTTGGTTAATATACCACAAGATGGATCCAAGACTAACTTTCATCTGTGGTAACCCTATTTTAGCTAAGAACACTAGTGACTGTTATATCCTTTTCCCTGCCATAGGTTTTGTTGTGAACGGTCTTCCTACTGTGGCCGCTGCACCCGGCAGGGTCAGACCTGTCGAGCACAGCGGCCACGGCAGGCAGACACGTATCTGGAAACAGAGTTTCTGTGAGCTTAACGGCACCCTTGTTTCCGGACCTGCAAACTTGTAATGAGGACCACCTTGTTAGTTATATGACTAGTAAGACATTGGGCCTCATTCCAAGTCCAGCTGTTAACCGGCCAGTGCTACCGGCAGGTTGTTGCCAGACTGACTTTATCACTGTTTCCGCTGCCTAAGAGCCCGGTGCCACCAGAACATTACAAATCCCTGGTGGCCCAGGATATCAGGCACCCGCATTGTCTCGGCTGTGACTCTTTATGTATAATTTTGATCCTACACATATTTCTTAAACAAGGAACCATGGGCCTTGAAGATTGTTTTTTGGAGAAGGTATATCGATGATGTTTTCGGGGTTTGGAAAGGTAAAAAAGCAGAATTGTTGGAGTTCTTTTGAAAGAACAAAGAAATATTGAGGCTGAGTACCACAAAGGAAATACACCAATCACAGGCTAAAAATATTCACAGATCTTTTATTACTGTACAGTTTACAAAGCAAAACAGATAGCTATCTGGCTCCCAACACCTTGCGATGTGTACCAGCTGACAAGGAGAGGTGAGAGAGAGCTGGACATCTAAACATTCGTGCTTTTATACAATTTGTGTAATATTGTCCAGCCTCTCTTCACATTAATAATTTGTGGTCTAGAGTTTGTGCCTAGTTCACATACTGATTATACAATATTAAGGATTACATAGGTTTGCATTTCCATGAAGACACAATGATGATGTGTGTTCTCTGATCCCGTGGTGCCTTGTACAAAGTTCCTTTACAATACAGTTCGACTAATGCATACGCTCGAGGTTTGTTCTTCATTGCCCCAATGTTTATACAAGGCTGAGTCTTGTGAGTGCATACAACACTTAAACGACAGTTCATATGAAGCACAAGGTCTCATTGCTCAGTCTAAACAGTTGGCTCTCGGACAGCCTAAACATTAACAGAACTCAAATGTCGCAAGGCTTGTTTGCACTTTGAAAACGTAGTCCATCATTTTAAAACGAAGAACACACAAGTAGAAATCAAAATGGCGGACGAATCTTAAAATGGCAGTGAAGTTAACCCAAAATCAGAACTTTGTAACGCGGTTTTCCGTGTTGCGTGACTAGGCTTAGGCCAACATAAATACTAAGGAGGCACTATATAATTACCATTTAACAAACACTCCTTTTGGCCTAAGCCAAGAGCTTTACTAAAAAAATGTGCTTTACTCGTAACTCCACGTTATGCTTGCTCCTATTTGCAAAATGGGAGCATCGCAGAGGCATCAGGACACGCCTTTCAAACTCTTTAAATTAGTCCTGTCAAAGTTCCCTGAGATGCTATCATTTTAACGACCGAAGAATAGTGCACTTAGAGAGGCATAGCATGCAGTAGTTAGAGGCAAAGGATGAATATACCAGCCCAACCCTTTTTCCCTGTGTTGTGGCAAATGTGAACAGATCCAGCAATTAGTTCTATTCAAGATCGCATGAGTCGCATTCATTATTAACAGACATGTATTATTGTGATAACTCTGTCTGTGTTGGGAATCCCTAGGAGATAGAGGGTGCAGATGCACGAAAGGTGTAGACATAGTGGGAACACTCTCAGTAGGTAAAAAGGTTTCAAGTGGGCGCACCCCTTCAATGTACCAAAACCCAAAAGCAATTACTACTGTCAGACCAGTTAACATGATTACAAGGAAACAATACGTCCTCAAGGACCATGTATTTTTCTGTCCAATGTCTTTGTTAGCCACACAATCGATCGGTTGTTCTGTACGAGTAGAGATAGAGACAGGCATTGTTCCTCGAAATTCTTTCCCAAATATTTCCTGCGAAAAACACCATAGTTTGTTTGCTGGTGATCTCCTGATCACGTGATCTTGATTGAAGATAGCTTTTCCCGGTCCCCAGCCACTTACACAAAAGTGGCAAAGGACAAGCTCACTAGTCGTTTCCTATGGGCACAGCCGTGCTGTGCAGTACGTCTAATGCCGTGGACGCAGATCGTACCTTAAGACTCCAGGTACTGCGTGATCTGTAAACAGCGTGTTGTTGCTTCCTGATGGAAGTGGTGAAACAGAGGCAGAGTCGTTCAAGGATGCAGAAAGATTCAAAGAAGAATTCAGAGACAAAGCAGCAGTCTTCCCAGGCCCGCAGGCTCAGAAAGAGTCTCCGAAATACCCTTGGTGTTATTCAAGACCGATTTATCATCAGAAACAGAGCAAGTAGTTTTCTTCTTTTCATCTCCGTCCTGTGGCAAAGGGAAAGGTATCCTCTTGACATGTGTAGCGTGTATCCAATGTCGTTTTCCGGCTACTCGTACAGCAGTTTGTGTGGCCAGCAGGACCTGGAATGGTCCTCTCCAGCACGGTGCAAGGCTGGATGCTCTCTCAAATGACTTCGTGAGCACCCAGTCACCGGGTCGAATTCTGTGACCTGGCCCCTAGTATTTAACTGGGAGGGCTTCTCGCACCTATTGATAAATCAAGTACAAGTTTTGAGTTAACTGGTCACAGTATTCAGAAAGAAGCAAATACTCTACATCCTTTAATTGTTTTGGCTTGGGCATGCTCCAAATGTTAGCTGGCCTCCCCATAATAATCTCATAGGGGGAGAGTCCAGTTCTAGTCTGTGGGGTTGTCCGCATGGACAGTAGAGCTATAGGTGAAGCGTCTGGCCATTTCAAATTACTGCTAGCACAGACCTTGGCAATTTTATTCTTCAAGATACCATTATGGCGTTCGACAAGTCCAGCACTTTGAGCGTGTCTAGCCGAATTGAACCGTTTACCGATCTGTAATCCTGTGCCTACTTGCAGAATAACAGCAGCGATAAAATTGTCCAACCAGATGGCCCTCGGCAGACCAAACCTAGGAAAAATTCCATAAGCATGGTTTTCGCCGTTGTCATTGCTGTGGCATCTTTCGCAGGGAAGGCTTCAACCCACTTGCTAAAGGCACAAATGACTACAAAGACATATTTGTAGTTGTTACAGCGCTCCATCTCGATGAAGTTGAAATTAATCACTTCAAAAGGCACAGAGGGGGGACCAAAAGTACCCCTTGGTGTCATCGTACCCTTCCCTGCATTACGCTGTAAGCAAATCATACAATTCTGGACAAAACGCTCAGCAGTTCTTGAGATGTTAACATTTACCCAGACAGATTCTAACATTTTACAGATTTTCCTAGCACATATGTGAGTGGGACCATGAGCCATTTGTGATCATGGAGGTGACATATGCATTGGGTAACATCCATCTTCCTTTTTAATTGTCTACCCAACACCCTTCCTCATCCAACTTTGCCAAACACTCAGCCCAGTGTTTAAGTTCTTCTAGAGTGGCATCAGCTTGAATATTCTTTATCGAGTCAATCCCTTCATCTACAGTACAAGTGTTTGTGGCTTCCTTTGTAACATACATGTCTGAATATAAAACAGTAGCAGTCTGTTTAGCTATGCTGTCAGCAAAAGCGTTCCCTTTCCCTACATCATCTACTACTTTCTGATGTGCAGCGCACTTCATAATTTCTATTTGAGTAGGAAGCGCAAGTGCTGAGAGTAGCTGAACTATCAAGGTGCCATTTTGGATTTTCGTTCCATGTGAGGTCAAGAAACCTTGTTCTGCCCATAGTCTACCGAAGTTGTGCACCACCCCAAAGGCATACTGGCTGTCAGTAAATATATTCACTCTAAGCCCTTCGGAAAGTTCACAAGCTCGAGTCAGTGCAATAATCTCTGCGGCCTGCGCAGAGTTATGCAAAATTCTCTTGGTTTCCACAATCATGCTTAGTGTAATGATGGCATAAGCAGCAGTGGATTTACCATCCAGAAGTTTGAAGCAGGAGCCATCGCAAAACAGCTCCCCTTGTGGATCATTCAGAGGTGTATCATTCAAATCAATCCTGCCTTTAGTTTCTTGTTCTGTGGTATAAAGGCAGTCATGTGACATTTCGTCACTGCAAGCAATATCTTGCAGAGAGGTAACAATTCAGCTGGATTCAATACCAACACCTTTTAATTTGAATATGCGGTGCAAATAAGATCAGTTCATATCTTGTTAATGGTGCGGAAGTAAGGTGTTGTGTTTGCGTTCTATTTAATAGAACGTCTACACAGTGAGGTACCAACACGGTTAAAGTATGGCCTAGGACCATACCCTCGCTCTGTTTTACAGACGCAGCAGCAGCAGCGACAGCTCTCAAACATCACGGCAAAGCGCATGCAACAGGATCAAGTGTGGAGGAAAAATAACCGCACGGTCTATACTTCCCCACATGTTCCTGCGTTAACACAGCCAAAGCACATCCATCACGTTCATGCACATACAACTCAAAGGCCTTATCATAATTTGGTGTGCCCAAAACTGGTGCTGAACACAGTGCAGTCCTGAGCAGATCAAAAGCTTTCTGCTGTTCCAAGTTCCATGGTAGTGGCAAAGAAATGCACTTCTTTGTCAATGCCAACATTGGTTTGATCACTAGTGAGAAATTAAGGATTCACTGTCTACAGTAAGAAGCCATTCCTATCAAGGCTCTGACTTCCTTCTGTGTATTTGGGACAGACATGCCAGAAATGCTTTTAATTCGTTCAAATGTCAATCTTCTTCCCTCCTTTGACAGGAGATAGCCTAAATAGGCGACCTCCTGTCGACAATACTGAAACTTTTTCAATTAAGCTTTATGCCCATGCTTTGCTAGATGAATAAGCAATAACACAGTGCCTTCCTTGCAAGCACTTTCTGAGTCTGCAGCTAAGAGAAGGTAATCGACGTATTGTAGCAATGTACAAGTAGAAGGCAACTCAAGTGTAACGAGCTGCTCTTTCAAAGCCCTACTATAAATGCTCAGACTCTCCGTGTACCCTTGTGGTGCATGGGTAAATGTAAACGAGCGTCCCCCTAGGGTGAACGTGAACACATATCTACTATCCACGTGTCTGGGAATTCTAAAGAAGGCATTCTTAAGATCCACCAAACTGAAATGAGTAGCAGAAGTTGGAATCATTGTTAGTATCGTCGTTACATCAGGCACAATTGGAAATTGTGGAACAACAATCTTATTTATAGCACGTAAATCGATAATGAAACAGAAAGGAATCGCATTATCCCCTTTCTTATACACCGGTAAAATTGGGCTATTGCACAAACTTCCTGCAATTTCTCCAATTACTCCACGATGTACAAAATCAGAAACTATACACTTCAAAGATTGCTCACCATCAACTGAAATCTTATATTGTGGAATTCGTGGCAACTTAACTCCTGGTTTCAAAACAATTTTAACAGGCTCAATATTGTCATCAATCGCCCATAAACATGCTGGAACTTCACTAAATTCTGGTGGCAAAGGTCTAGTCAGAAACTGCGAGGCAGAAAATTGCTGTGGTGAAATCGTCAAACGCACTCCATCCGAAGAACAATGAATTACCACATTTAATTCTTTCAACAGATCAACCCCAACAAATTCTCTACACAGTTTGTTGTCAGATGAAACTGACAGTGATCCGTAAATGGACCCAGTGAAATCCGTACCGGCAGAGAAACCGGACTAACCACTGGCATACCAGAAAACCCTACAGAAACATTATTCTGCCCTGACAGTGGAATGTCTGGAAACCGTGAATGATCAATTGAACACTTCTGTGCTCCTGTATCTTTCAAAAATAGATGCTTCCTATTCCCCACCTTCATCTCAACGTAGGGCCCTTTCTGATAAACGAGAATAGGCGTTGGTTCCAGACCCTGCTTCGAGCTGTCCTAATGGAACAATATATCGTCAAAGACAAGATCTTCAGAAAGATAGGCAGCTGAAGGATTATCAAAATATTTCTGCTAACTAAACTAGGTTGCTGATTATCTTGCAAAAAAGACTAAGAATTTTGAGCGAACTGAATCCTACCGGGATTCCCTACCCCAGAACGGCCTCTGGATCATCTACCCATGACACCATAGGTGTTATTCAACCTTTGCTGGAGGATCGGGCATTGTGTTCGCCAATGACCCTCTTGTCTGCAATAAGTACATTGGTTCGCGTGTACAGGACCCAATGGCGCATTACTTTGTGGAACGAGCTAACCTCGAAACTGCGTACTACCACCTCTAGGCCCTCTGACCATCTGTTGCAATAATACCTTAGCGTACAGATCTCCCCTTTTCTTTTCAATCCTTTCTTTCTCATAGTTGACTCTATTCTCATAATACTGAGCCATTTGCAATACTTTGGACTGTGATTTAGCTTGCCAAGCACTTTCGGAAGTCATCATTTGTGACTGGATATCAGGCAACAATCCACGCACAAACTTATCCACAAACAATCTTTTTCCTGACTCGGTGCTTAAATCCTGTCCGCTAAAATCTGAGAATACTTGTTCAAACCGATTAAAGAATTCGGTAGCACCTTCAGATTTTCCTTGGGTACAAACAGTGAGTTTGTCCTAAACAATCCTTCTCTCTGGAATTAAAGTCTTCAATTTTGCTACTATTCTATCTCGCAAAGTCAGCATCATCTGTGGTGGTCTTTCACCGGCTGCCCTTTCTCCATCTAACCTAACCAAGTTAACCCATGTGTCACCTAACCCCGCTAGATCGTCTACAGTCCTAATCTGTTTACATAAATCAGCAGGTAGGAGCACAGGAAACAACAAGTCTATATCACCCAGAGTAAAAATTGACGAATGCAAGACAGATTCTATTTCTTTGTAAAACCCTGTTGGATTTTTCCTAATGTCTGGAATCTACTGTCTAATAGTATTCACTTCCTGTCTTGAGAACTGGACATGAACAAACTGTGATACGTAGTGAGCTGCAATATCATAGGCTGCTGCACCCGTTGCTACATTAGCCGGAATCTCAACTTTAGGAACAAATGTCGGAGGAACCTATCTCATAGGCAACTGAGAAGTAGGCAACTCCAATTGTTTACTAATCAATAGAGCCAAATCGAGCGCTAAAGTGGTGGAAGTAGTATCAGAGGCAAAAGCTCTCTTATAGATATTCAATAATTCTGCGGGACAACAAATCTTTTTCTTTATACATTCATCCTGCATGTAGTCTACCATTACCTGTAACACTTTCCTCTGCATTTCTGGAATAAACTGATTATACATATCATATACTTCTACGGGAGATATAGACATATCTAAAATCCATCTAAGCGCATCCCTAAGCACATTTCTTCGCTCGTTGACTTACAAGGAGGAAGGAATTGTTTCTGCACGTAAAAAGCGTCCAAACTATCACCATCTATTTCATCATTCTGCACCTGTTCTAACTCCCTTCTAAACTCAAAAACCCTCTCGACATGCTCATGTACTATCCCTTGAATAAGCTAAAACATTAAAATCCCTCAACCCTGGTGGGACATCTGTGTCCGTCAATCTATTCCACATTACAGCCAAATGTATCCCCATCCCCTCAACGCAGACATTCTGATCGGGAATACTTTTTAGATTAGAGAGTGTAGCTAAGACAGCAGATTGTTCACCTTTCTCTATACATTGTCTAGCCCATGCATTCAAATCTCTCCTCTTCTCTTTGGGAACTGTGTTCCGAGTTACAACTTTTGATTCAACACTCTCTCCTTTATCAGCTACGAGCGGAGCAGAACTGCTTGAGAAAGAGAGAGTAGACAAATCCTGTACAACAGGTAGTGGAGAAACTATCACTGGCACCAAAGACGGATCTATTGGAACCATAACAGTCGGTAAAGGTGGAGGTACAGGCGGAGGAACACCAGCAGGAAGCGGAGAAATAACTGGCAGCAGAGGAGCAACAGGAAGAACAGAAATTGCTACGTGAGGAGGAACGACAGCAGGAAGAGGTACACAAGGAGGTGGTGCAGTGACACCAGGTCTACACTCATTTAAAAGTGTATCAATTAGCTCATCTGTACATGAAAATCTTTAGACGGATATATTTTCTGTATACCAAGTTCAAAAGCCCTATCCATGTTTCTAACAGACTCTGACTCTTTTTGTTGATCATACAATAATGCCTTTTCTGAGTTTGACATGTGATGATGTGCATGCGTCTCTTTACTCTTAAGTTGCTGCATAGCTTCCTTTTTCCAATTTTGTATTACATCAAATGCTGCAGGTCCAGCTTTTTTCTTTAAAAATATGGATTCTAAATATTCTATCCGGGCAATCTCAAAACTACCATTGATTGGCCACTGAAGTTCGGAAGCATGTCTAGTTTTTCTGTGCCAAATATCATTGAATACTATACTACCAATGCCATACTTACAGTACATAATACATTCTGGCAACCCCTCCTGTGGTGCCGGACGGCCAAATTCCAAAGAGTGTCTGTCTCTGTGGAATAATGCCCTGAAACAGGCAGACAATTTCCTAGGCATGTCAGATTACTGGTGTTACCTGGCACCGAATGTGCTCGCGAGTACAATACTACAACCAAATGTCAGGAATCGGGGCACGACTCACCTGATTCAAAGGACTAAGGAAGGTCCGATCGGATTACAAAGGACAACAAAGGACCCTTGTGGTTGGTGAATCGGCAAAACTGCCCGCCTCGATATATGGACCCTCGTCAAGATGCCGTCTCGGACCGCGTGCTCACCGTCCAGGGATTGGATCGTGCAGTACTGTTGAGGTGTTGCGTCTCATCCGAGAAGGGGCCCTCTTTCTCACCGTCTGATCCTGGTCCGATAGCCGCATCAACTCTTTAACGAGGTGGCATCAATCTTGAGGGTCCCTATTCGGGTGCCATCTGAAAGAACAAAGAAATATCGAGGCTGAGTACCACAAAGGAAATACACCAATCACGGGCTAAAAAGATTCACAGATCTTTTATGCCTGTACTGTTTACAAAGCAAAACAGATAGCTATCTGGCTCCCAACACCTCCCGATGTGTACCATCCGACAAGGAGAGGTAAGAGAGGGCTGGACATCTAAACATTTGTGCTTTTATACAATTTGTGTAATATTGTCCAGCCTCTCTTCACGTTAATAATTCATGGTCTAGAGTTCATGCCTAGTTCACATACTGATTATACAATATTATGCAAAGGATTACATAGGTTTGCATTTCCATGAAGACACAATGGTGATGTATGTACTCGGATCCCGCGGTAAGCCTTGTACAAAGTTCCTTTACAATACAGTTCGACCAATGCATTCGCTCGAGGTTTGTTCTTCATTGTCCCAATGTTTATACAAGGATGAGTCTTGTGAGCGCAGACAACACTTAAATGACAGTTCATATGAACCACATGGTCTCATTGCTCAGTCTAAACAGTTGGCTCTCCGTGTAGCGCGACTAGGCTTAGGCCAACATAAATACTAAGGAGGCACTATATAATTACTGTTTAACACTTGAGTACCTCAACCTTTGTCATGAACACATCAAGTTTACGATAGAGATTGTGCAACCTAGATTAAACTTTTTAGATGTGCTATTGACTTATGAAAACAATAGACTCCTGACCAATATCTATAGGAAGCCAACAAATGTAAACAACACCTTGCACTGTGGGAGTTTCCACCCCGCCCATCTGAAAGAGACTTCCATCTAGCCAGTACTTGAGATCGAAAAGGATTGTCTCGGACACCATGACATCCCAAAAAGAATGTGACATAATGACCAATAGGTTTAAGAATCTGGGCTACCCATCGGAAGTGTTGGCTAATCCGTCACGAGTGCAGAGACCCGTAGCAGGGAAGAATGATTGAGATTGGTTCCTAAGAAAGAGAACACGAGAATGATTCATACCATACGCTATTCAGCACAGAGTCATCTGGTATCCAGGATCATTCAAAAGAGTTTGAGCCTTATTAGACTTGATCTCCAAATCAATCGACTATTCCCTAAACCACCTATGATGGCATTCAAGTAATAACCTTAAGGATACTCTAGTGAAGACTGACCGCCTCAAAAAACATGTTCACAGAACATTGCATAAACCCAAATGGTGTTCTTACCCTTGCCTCAATTGTCAGCACTGCTTCAAAAACACTTCTCCACCTGCGACACGCTTTGTTTCATTTAAGACTCTAATGCGAGATAACCTTCTTCCTGATCACTACTCGCAGTTCCTTCTTTATTGCTCTTATCTTCCATATTGGAAGTTCCAATGTCGCTTTCTTTGTGTCTATCATGAACCCCAGGAATTCTGTCCTCTTGGTCGGGCCAAGAACGGATTTCTCCCTGTTGACTAGAAACCAGAGAGAGGCAAGATACTTGCACGTCCAATCTATTTTCTCCTTTAACTGCCGATTGTCCTGAGCCATCACTAGGATGTGGTCTAGATATATTATCATCTGAATGCCTCTCTGTCTCATTGCATCCACCACTGGCCTCATGCCTTTCATGAATGCCCATGTTGCTTATAGGCTGAATGGGAGAACCCTGATCTGCCAGAACTGTTCTCGCCAAATACACTTTAAATAAGGATGATGCTCCTGCTACCGGAATGGTAAGGTACGCATCCTTTAGATCTATCCTTGCCAACCGGTCATACCTGCTGAGAATATTTCCATATAGAGGAATCCCTTCCATCTTGATGTGTCTGTACCCCAGATTGTCATTCAAGCACTTGAGGTTGATGACTGCTCTTACTTTGTTTTTCTGGTGCACCAAGAACATATTGCCATAGAATCCCTGAGACTACAGGTTTGTCTTCTCTATGGAACCCTTTCTCAACAATAGCTCTATCTCTGAGTCTAGAAGACTCTTCTCTGCCTGTCAAACATGAATTTGTAACTGACCACAAAATGCACTGTCCTGCCCCCTACTGGTGGGTATTGTGGAACCTCTTGACTCACCTGAAGGGGTGCTCTGATGTTTGCAGAAACCTCTGCTTCTGTGCCTTCTGTATTCTCTGCCTCTGCTCGGAAAGAAGGCGCCCTGTTGCTGGGTTTCCCACTATTGGGATCTAGGCCCCTGAGGTTGTCTTTGAACATTGAAGTGAACGGTAGATTGACCCCTGTATTGACCAGTCCCTGCAAAAACTCTCCCTGAAAAAATCTTCTTGATTGAAGCTTGCGCCTTTTCAAGAGCCGTGTAGGTACCTACAAATGTGTTCATTTCCTTGGCGAAAGTCTTGCCAAAAGGTTGGTGATTTGCAGCCTCACCCGCTTCATACCAGGTGAGATCCCCAGCTTGCCATCTATCCTTAGGAGCAGTGGTTTAAGTGGGCTGGGGCCTGCCGGGCCCCGGCAGTCTCCAAAAAGTGGGGCTCAGCGCGAGAGGTCACCAGAGTTAGTTACTGTCCCTTTGTTTCGCCAGGTCGCCGAGGCGTCTGTAACCCTCAGCGAACCTGGGGATTCCGCGACATTTTTCGAGGTTTATAAAAGACGGCTTGAAAAGAACACAATTCAAGACATCTTTTAGAAAGCTTTGGACAATTTTGTCCGTAGTCAAAGCTTTATAAAAGACGGCTTGAATTGTGTACTTTCAAAGCCATATTTTATAAACCCAAAATATTTAAAAAGATGGCCTGAAAACTAGGTAAACCGTAAGGTATTGTAGGGGAGGATTGGTCCAAAAGACCCCCCTCGCCTACATCCCCTCCCCCGGTGAGAGCCATGGCTCATCAGGCGTCCCCTGCTTACCACCAGGGCCCAGGTGGTGGATGGACCTGCTGAAGACATTGCCCAAACATATTGAATTTAGCTAGGCCTCAGAAACCATTTTGTCTAATAAAGATGGTGTGAGCTCCACGCACTGCAGCGCAGCCCCCACCTTTGGAGAGTTTCAATTATCCCTGTGGCCGCAGCTCCCTGGCAGATCCGCTGTGAGCCCGTTCCCACGAACAAGACGGACATGAGCTAGTGTAAGATACCAACACTGTAACATTTCACCTTCCGCAGTGTATCGCTGCTCCCAGCATGACCCGGCCAGCAGAGCCTGGGTGGAAAGAGAACTGTAAAATGGCCCTCAGATAAAAGCAAAAGTTCCCAAATACTAATGACAAAACTACCTGCGATGGACGCATTTTCTCCACAAACCTCTTTGACTAAAAAACCTGTAAAATGTTTAGATATGGCAGAATGCATGTTCATATGGCATTAGCAATGAAGCACCCACACCACTGCAGTTATGTACAAATAGTGAAAGCGTCCCAGGGGATTATTTGTTATGCGTATCATTGAAAAGTTTACACCCCACAGTCCCACGCCATAACCAAACTAATGCTGCTAGAGTGCAGAGAAAGACAAATGCAACCATATTGAGGGCTCATGTAAAGGGCACGCGAGAATGCACCCTTCATGTGTGTATGTCCAAGCCCCTTATGTGCCACTACCGTCACGTACGATGGCGAGTCGTTCCTATGCGCTCCACCAACCTCACTACTACCTCACTTACTGCAAATGTATATGCATATAACAAAATGTTGTAGTTAAAACATAGTGTACAAATAATGTGCTCGGACTAGCTATATTTGAGAGGCATTAGCAAAGTTAAAATGTGAGCCTTGGAATGACTCAATTTAGTATTGTATATTATTTGAATGTTTATGATGCTTTCACCTAAAATCGGCAACACACGAGGAAGATGCCTTTGTGAGTATATGCAAGGCCGTTCCCCCTCCCTCCCTGCGAGGTCTGCCAGACGAGAAAGCAGAGGCCCGCACGCGCCGCGCTGCGCCACCTCCCCCAACCAGGCTGGAGCCGCTTCAAAGATTTGTAGTTCCCTCTGCAGCTCTGCAGCACCCAAGGCCACGGCCCGCCACCTGTATTATTATTTACAGCCCAGCAGTAAACCTCCGCCTGAAAACACAAATCCAGAGGCGCCCACTCTTAAGCCCCACGACCCACCGGATCACCTTAGGTTAATGGCCCCTGTAAGATTAGGACACCCAATATTATGGCAACATTACAGCAACACATTCATAATGACTTCTAACAAGACAGGGAGGACATGTACCGCCTGTCCTATGCCCTGAGACCCAGCCCCACGACCTATGCTACCCGGTCAACAGGACACTGGTAACCATGTACTGATGAATCGCCATCAAACCCCTCTCAAAGTGCATTCCTACTGTGTTGCATTAACCTGTAGAATAACCTATTGGAAGATTTACTAAAGAAGATAATATTGCAAATGACTGAATGACTGCGGTGTGCATGGCCTAGGGCAAAGAAGTCAGCAAAAGACATTCATCTCTGACACTGGCCACAGTGGCACCACAACACCGCCCGGATGAACCCAGCTAACCCGCCAGGCCCAGCCCAACCCACGAGGCTGACCAGTGACGTCCTCCAGCCAAGACCAACCACATCACAGCAACACCTATAGCTAGTCGTCGCCACCCAATCCCATTGAACTTGTGCCCCCTATAGTGTGTAGGTTTTGATGACGTTTTTTGTAAATATATACGCCTGTCTTTGCTATTGTCAGACAGAGCGCTCTCAGAGTTTGCAGAGTTCTTTGCATGCCCTATTCTGATTGATAAACTCCCATTTACGCTCACCCGCACTTTGTCTTGGCCTTATTCCCATTCTGGGAGAGTAGATCATTGTCTCTCATTGCGGGGAGGATCGTGCTGGTTGGGGACGCTTGCCTTCAGTGGTGACCCCGAAAGCGTGATTATTATTTTCTCCCAACATATCCCTGCCATCCCCTTTGGCACGAAAATCTCCGGTCGAAAAGGGATACGCACGGTGCGCCGGCTCCGGGAGGCTGCCCGCCAACGACGACTGGTACGCTCAGAAGTGCGCACTCAACAGAGAGAGGGTACGGGATCCCGGTTGAAAAATCCCCTTTGAGTACCGCTCGCCGGAGCCGGGGCTGACTGTTGAGCGTACGGCAGTACTGCCTGGACGGACCCAGTTTCGGAGACTCTCGGTTCAAGACGGGCACGTGAGTATTGAGTGCGAGCGATCATAAAGGGAGTAGAGGAGGAAATTTAGGACAGGGAACGAGGCGGGGTAAAAAGGGGCACGTTGGGTCTACTAAGGACCATCTTAAACTTTCTTTGCTTTTTCTTTGCATATGGCCATTAGGATTAAGAGGTGAATAAGAGATAAAAGTGGCGGGAACCTAGCTCCGAGAGGGGGTGGAAGGCGGCGCCGCATAGTGCTATCTTGACTAGTACTGGGAATATATGAAGAAGTAGAAAATGAGATAAAGGTGTCTGGCAAAGGGAGACAAAGAGAATATATTAGTGACTGCTATTCTTTCTATTCTTTTCTTTAGGTCTACGGGAAAAATAAAAGTGGGTTAGTACAAAACCAAAGAGACAAACTAAGGAGAAAGAGAGCTTTACTTTAAAATTGAGGGGCAAACCCAGATATATATACATATAACTGAATAAGACGGACAGGGACAACTGGCTAGGGAGGAAAGGGAGGACAAACTGAACTGTGAATAGAGTGCTACATAGGGGTGTGTGAACATCGTATGTGTCAGGACATAATTTGGTGTAATGGTTGTGTAAAAGTGGTCAGAAATGTATAAACATTGAGTGGTCATGGTAAGTGAGACCAGACGAAGCACTGTAAAGACAAGAGTAATGTGGTGAAGCGAGTGTGTAGCTTTTTGATTTGTGGGGTAACATTGTTGAGATTACTGACGGTTTGCTCTTGTACGTGCCCCCAAAGAGGATAGAATAGAGGCGGTGCGCAGCCATTCTTATGGTGTGCAGGCGGAGGGAGGAACACGAAGGTCCCCACGATTCAGTAAGACATAAAATACGCTGACTCACATGGTGATACGTTTATATTGAGATATCGAAATACATAGAGATACATAAGTACCAGGTGGGCACAAAGTATGGGGGCAGAAACACCCGTATCACATATTTGCAAAAACCTACCTGGGTACGCAGAGCGGATTAAGAAATATCATGACCAATGGATCACAGACTTGAAGGGGGAGGGGTTGCCTCAGATATGGCCCGAAGGCGGTTCATTTGACAAAAGTGTCCTAGATATGGTAGCCACATGCATTTGTTTGAAATACAAGGGGAAGCAGTTTCATAATAGGAGAGAAATATTAGACCTCTGGAGACTGTTTGAAGAGATACCGCCGCCTAAGGCAAGGGAATTAGATCCTGATCTACCGTCTACCACTGATAATCCACTAATGATACAAAAAGATGATAAGGTATTGCCAGAGGAAGAGCCACCGATAGAAGTAACTAGGTTGTACCCAATACTAAACAAGCCAGTGCCCACAGAGGGATACAGTGACCCTACTTATGTGCCCCCACTGACAACTATCACAACCCAAGGGCCAACAGCACCCCCTCCATACGAGAGTCATAGGGAGCGAGCTCAGGTGAGCACACCAAGGGTGGACATAGAAAAACTAACAGACGATCTAGAATCAAGGCTCTCTATAGCCAAAGATGAGCTCTCGAGGATAAAAAGCATATGTGAGCGGACTGCACTTAATTCAGCCAGATCAGAGCATGCGTCTAGAGCGCAGAGCGAGAGTAGAACATTTGAAGAAGGGTGGAAAAAAGGCGAGATACTGTTCAGAATACAGGAAGAACCAACCCGAATAATTGAACTAGAGGCAAGAGAGGGATGTACTGACAATGAAGAGAGGCCTATAGGAGACAGGGAGGAGCTATGATTTGGAAGAAAGCGGCAGGTTGAGTATGGCAATGGGAGGGGGAAGCGAAGGCTTGGATGGTGCATGCTCAACGAGGACACTGGATGATGAGTGGACGGGGCGATTAAGGAACCGGGTGGGGAAAATGGCATCATTAGGAAAATCAGGAATGAAGGTGGGTACAGATACGACAACGAAGGGAAAGTTGCAGCTCCCGCTAATACATAGGGGAGGAGGGAGGCCGAATTACATACCCTGGGCTCAGATGGATAAGGCCAACTTACTAAAGTTATTGCCCCCGTTATCAGGAGGGGCGAGCAAGTGGATATATGCCTTTGAGAAACACACAGCCGGGGTACCCCTAACAATAGGGGATGTGAAGAGCTTGCTCGTATCAGCAGTGGGGGATCAGGCCGACAGAGTATGGGTCAAGGCTGGTTTCCCAGGAGTAACATTAGACTGCGATCGCCATGATGGGGCCTCCTTTAACACAGTGCGTGCAAGGGTGTGGGATGCTTTGCGGGAAACGTTTCCAGATACCCCAGACTTACAGTCAGTAATGCAGTGTACAATGAATGACGGGGAAGATGCTATGGATTACATTTTTCGGGTCCAAGAGATGTGGAGAGCAGAAACGGGCACGCCCTGGTATCAATCGACATCGTTATTTTACTTCATTATAAAGAGGGGGCTCCCAAAAGAGGTGCAAAAGGCGCTCGACAAGATAGCAGGTATTGAAGCGAAAGGATGGCCTGAGATTCAGAGCATAATAGTGCACCACTGTAAGCGAATAAAAGAAAGGGAGAAGGAGGTGGCGCAGAAAAGATTGGCAGACAAAGCGAAACTAGTGCAAACAAAGTTGGTGAAGGTCGCAGCAGCAGTAGCTGCACTCCCACACAGCAGGGAGGGAGATGAGAAAGAGGAGGGGCTGGTAGCAATACAAGGAAGAATGGCAACTAATTGGGCAGGAGCAGGACAGCGGCAGTGGAACGAGCAGGAGCAAGGTGGAGGTCCGCAGTGGCAAGAGTGGGCCCCTCGAGGGGGACGAGGTGGGTACAGGGGCCGAAGAGGAGGTGGACAAGGGTACGGGGGAATGGGAGGAAATGGATGGCAGGGTCCCAGAGGTGCGCAAGGGAGTTGTTGGAACTGCGGGAGGTGGGGACATTACTCTAGGGAGTGCAGAAGCAGACCAAACAGCGGATTTCCAGAGGTAGAACACTATGGCCATCCCCATCCGGGGAGCCCATATGGTCTCCCAATGGGACAACAACAAAGGAACCCAGGGCAGGGGTACAATGAGCAACAACAGGGACACCAATACAGAACACAGAATCACCCACAAAACAATGACACTATGCACTACACGCCAGGCAACCCTTTCGCGACAACAGCAAACGGAGCCCCAGCACCAGCCCCCTATAGTGGCGTGTCAGTGGTTTCAGGGAGTGTGTTCAACCAAGGGGGGGCAATGAGACACCCCGCATAGGACAGCCCACAGAGAACACTTGCGTGTCCAGTTCTATCTACCACCTACGATGCAGCAGAGGAACCATTGGTAGGGGCGCAGATAGGAGACAAGTAGTTCATATTCATGGTGGATTCGGGAGCGGAGAAATCATGTATTAGGGAGGGCCGGTTCCCGTTATCTAACCGGAAGTTAGAGACGCAGGGGTTCTCTGGGGCTGTAATTGAAGTTCCTTATACAGAAGCATTGGATGTAACGGTAGGGGGTAAAACTGTAAAAACACCCTTACTGTATTATGAACATTCGCCAATAAATTTACTAGGGAGGGATCTTCTTAGCAAACTCAATATGACAATATCTTTCACTGAGAGAGGTATAGTGTGTTCAACACCAGGAATATGCCCATTACGTGTAATGCTGGTAGTACAGGCTCACACAACCGCACCAGAAATACGTGGTTTGCCAGTAGACGACAGAATGTTTATTGAAGGACTAAATACGCTGGCCCTCATAGTTCCTGAGCTAAAAAGAATGGATTGGAGAATACCGGCGGAGTTCATCTTCCGCCCAATAGTGCACCCTGACATAGCACCAGGATCATTGGTATCATTAGACTTGCACGCTGTACAGGTATCTGCGAAAAGGATCTCTGTGATTGGAATGGATATAGAAGGATGTGAGTGGCGTACAGTACTGTGTACCAATGCCAATATTGCCCTGAGAGACTTAACTGATGAGGATCTCTTTTCAGATTTGGAAGGGGATGGTGAAATCGTAATGGAAATAGCAATGCCCTGTGACATTTTGATTCAGGCTAGAGAGATTCCTGTCCAGCTGATGGCAGTGGTGGGAGCACCACCGTCATTCTTCGATGATGACATGAGGCTAGTACCAAATAATTTGTGGACAACAGGCCCCCATGACGTAGGGTTGTTGCATGGAGTACAACCAGTGATAATAAAGCTCAAACAAGGAGCGATTCTACCCCGAGTGAAACAATATCCATTGTCCCGTGAAGCTGAAGAAGGGATAAAAGAGACAATAAATGCACTACTAGCACAAGGGATAATAGTGCCTTCAAACGCCCCATGTAACACATGCATGTACCCGATTAAAAAAGCAAACGGAGGGTCTTGGAGGATGATCCAGGATTTACGCCCCCTAAATGATGTAATACAGAAAGAGTTCCCTTTAGTCCCGAACCCTGCATCAATATTATGCAGCATCCCAAAAACGGCCTCGCATTTCACGGTGGTCGATTTGAAAAATGCTTTTTTCTCCATCCCCTTGGCTGAAGAGAGCAGATACCTGACAGCATTTACACTAGGGGGGAAGAGATATTAACATTGTAGATTACCACAGGGATACTGTGAGAGCCCGAGCCTATTCAACCGCATACTACATGAAGACTTAGGAAACTTATCAGTTGAGAGCACAATTATTCAGTACGTAGAAGATTTACTCGTCTGTGCACAGGATGAAGAAACATGCCGAAAAGATTCGATAACACTCCTGACCCTGTTGGCTAATAAGGGGTACAAAGTAGACAAGAAAAAGCTACAATATTGTCTGACAGAAGTTCTATACTTGGGACAGCTAATATCAAAAGATGGAAAAAGAATAATCCCCGACAGGGTAGAAGCAATAAGATCAGTAATAGAACCCACAACAGTGAAGGAGATGCAGCAATTCTTGGAAATGTGCAACTATTGCCGAGCATGGATATTAGATTATGCAGCATACACCAGACCCTTACTGCAAGCGCTCAAGGAGGCCCAACAGGAGAACAAGAAAATAGAATGGTCAGAAGAAATGAGCGCCTCATTCAAATCATTAAAAGAGTTGATTTCAAGCGCTCCAGTGCTCGCAAATCCTGATTATGGACGCAAATTTTACCTGTTCTCACACTGCAAGGGGACACTCATGACAGCTGTACTGACACAAAAGACGTCCCTAGGACACAAAACATTGGCTTACTATAGTGGCACTTTGGATGCTGTGATGCAAGGACATTTCGCGTGCGAGCAATCGCTCGCTGCAGCCGCCTTCACAATGGAGAAAAGTGCCACAATAGTAATGGGATGCCCTGTGACATTGTTTGTGGAGCATTCATTATTTGCAATACTCGAAAGGTCAAAGAGTACACTGACCACACAGCGGACAACCGCCTATGAAATAATATTGTCCAGCACCAATATCCATGTGGTGCGATGCAGGACAGTGAATCCGGCAACATTCATTACAGAAGCATGCACACTAGAGGACATGCAGGAACATGATTGTGCAACTTACACAGGAGAAAGAGGGGAGGACACAGTGGTGTGCGAGAATGCCCTGAGCGACGGGGAAGTGTACTTTGTAGACAGATCAGCATCAATTGACGTGGACACAGGAGAAAAACATGTGGGTATGGCAGTGGTGAGATTAGAAGACGGTGAGTATGAGACACTAGTGCAGTACCGCCTTCCATCACATTTCTCAGCACAAGCAGCAGAACTCATTGCCCTAATAGAAGCATTGCACGCAGCTAAAGGGTGCGCAGTGACAATTTACACAGATTCAGCTTATATGACGACAACAGTACATGGAGGTCTGGCCAGATGGGGCGGAGGGGGTTTCGACGAGCAGATGGGACTCCAGTGCAACATGCAGAATTACTGAAGGAGTTAATTGAAGCCCTACGAGATCCCACAATGGTAGCAATAGTGAAGTGCCAAGCACATACGTCCAACACAGACGTTGCGTCTTTGGGAAACGCGGCACCGGACGCGGCTGCCAAAGAAGCCTCATACTTTGAGAAATGTGAAGCAGGTGAGTACGTGCTGCAGCACAAGACAAATGAGGAGCTTCCAGAAGGGTACAATACAATGCCTATATCACAAATACTAGAGTTACAGGAAGGAGCAAGTGCAGATGAAAAGGTGATGTGGGTGAAACGAGGGTGCAGCCAATCAGCAACAGATTTACTGTGGCGACAAAATAACTCTGGAAAAGTGGTAATGCCAGTAAAATTATTAGAAATAGCGTTTCAACAACTACACTTCCCAACACACAACACGAAACAACACATTGCAGCAGAGATACAGGAAGAGTGGTTCGTGCCCTGTCTTCAGGAGCACTTATCTAGATTGACATTGGAGTGCACAACATGCCAGATATACAGTTCAGGAATGACATTAAGTACACTAAGGGGAACAATTCCAAAACCGATTGGGCCATTCAGAGAGCTACATATTGACTACGCGGACATGGGAGAAAGGTGTAATGGGGCACGTTACATGATTGTGGTTGTGTGCCCATTTTCAAGATGGGTGGAAGCAGGCCCATGTGCACGACCTGATGCTAAAAGCGCTGCGAAATTCCTAGTGAGAGAAGTATTTCCGCGCTGGGGAATTTGTGACGTGATTCGCTCAGACAACGGCACTCACTTTGTAAACAAACTCCTCAAGGAAGTAACGACGCTATTGGGAATAAAGCATAAGTTGTGCTTGATTTATCATCCTCAAAGTAATGGCGTGGTAGAAAAAATGAACGGCCTGTTAAAAGGAAGATTATCGAAACTATGCTTTTCATTAAAAAAGAACTGGATTTACTGTTTGCCCCTTGCACTATTTGAGCTGAGGAATCAGCCAAGCAAGGACCACCATTTGTCCCCGCACGAAATCGTGACTGGGAGACGAATGCACACAGCACACTCCCTACTGCGCGAACACTCAGATGCACACAGAAGCGCTGCGATATTGGGAGATGAGTTCACTGACTACTTGAAAAAATTAACAAGGGCAGCGCGCGCAATATCAAAGCAGCTTTTACCACCATTCACGAGAGAAGAGGGGAACACAACAGGGTCAGTTACGGAGCCTGAAGCAAAGGTACAACTGATGACGGGTGAATTTATTTATGTCAGGAGCTTTGTGCGCCGGTGGAATGCACCACGGTTCCATGGCCCATAAGAAGTGGTATTTTGCACGCCTACGGCTGTAAAAGTGAAGGGCCTAAAATATTGGATACATCTGACGGATGTACGAAGAGCATATAATAATGTGCAGGAAGAGGTGGATGAGGGGGCACAGACAACAGCAAACAATGCAAATGAAAATAATGAGTGAATATGAACTTGTGTGTGGCGGAAATGCACCTGATTGAGAAAGTTGTTGACAAGTATAATTACATTTAAGGGTATTTAAAAAAAAAAAAAAAAATGTGTGAACTTATATGTAAATAATCATGTGATGAAAATATGTAGTGTCTACTCCCTTGTCTGGGCATCCGCAACCCTACTGCCCTACCCACTTCCATTCCCTTTCAATATATACTGGCACGGGTAGTGCCAACAAAATGTTTACATTCATGCACTTAATGCACTTTTATATCTCAAACAGGAGCTACCATGGCATCTAACGGGCAGCCTGCAACGGATAGATTTATTAGATATAGAGAATTGTTAGCTGAGAGATGCAGATATTCGTATGAGTGTGGATTGTCTGTGTGCATTACATTGTTTTTTACAATCATGTTTGGCCTGGTTACATATTGGTTCATAGCATTCATCTCTATCGAGATGAACGAGGGGGGAGGGATTAACAGCACTAATGTGACTAATGCAACAGCAAGTGTAAATACTAAAGAAGGTGATTTTTGGGTATGGGACGGAACTAAACTTGTATGGGGATATTATACCACACCGTCCAATGCTGTCATCTCGAAAAATGAAGGGCTGCAGGGAGAAATGCAAAACAACACAGTGTCTCCGCCAAAAATATCTAATTACAATGCCCGCAGTTTAAATGATCGAAACCCCTCCGCCATATCCTGGTTGTATAACACCCCCACCAGCCAGCCTGCCCCCATAGCCGCCAGCCTGCCCCCATAGCCAAAAACACACTGTCAGATAACATAAAGGAAGAAAATGAAAAAATGACAGCAACACATGAAATATTATATGATGATTGGGCAAAGGGGGGCGGGAAGGAGAAAGGGGGGCCCACTTTGTCCATCGCCCATGAAGCCGGGAAGTACATTAGGAACAGAACTAACAGACGAAAAAGGGAGGCGGGGAGGAGGAAGTATGATGAGTATTATGGGTTAGGACTAGATAAAATGGAACACCCGCGACACCCCCACCAGACAAATAAATGGTATGCGGATATGAGTGCAACAGCTAAACAAACAACAAATGAGAGCTGTTATGTCTGCTCCCTCATTCCCCATGCTTCAGGCACGCCCAAAGTATTGTTACCCAAAGAGTTGCCTATTGTAGATGCCCAATGTCTCCTTCATCTCACGTTGTGCAGAATTAAGAACACCTTCCAGGCACATGAAGTTACTTTTAGAATGCTGCAGAACGAGAAAACCTGCTATCCAAAGACAGTAGGAGTGGTATGTCTGGAAGAACCATTTTTTATAATACAAGGGACACTTTTTTCAGACAACAAGTGGAAGGACGAAGAAGTAATGTGTAAGGCTGAAGCGCTGAGGGGTGTGGCACCAGAGAAATTGCAATGGATTGAAGAAACGTGCACACCAGTATGGAAGGAACACATTTCAAAACTAACTTGGGTAACAGCCATTGAAAAACCCTTCAAGCTGCAGAAGGAAATAGACTATGAACTGTGTTTTAAAGGAGAGGGGAAAGCCTCCATGGGGACAAACAAGAACTGTAACAAGACCCTCACCATCCCAGATTTAAGAAAAGGGACAGTGGCCCTGATGGACACGTATTGGGTATGTGGCAACCAGGCATACCTGCACCTCCCACAATCATGGAGTGGCAGCTGCTCGATGGCCACTCTGCACTCAGCACTAATGGTAATCCCGGAAAGCCACATTGATGGGAGCAAAAGGACGTGAGAAAACACCCAACAGAGTGTGGCCCAGCCAACTGCAGAGTCACAAATCTATGTCCTGTCTTCCGGGAACAAGGAAGAGGTGCTGTCCCGAAACAGACGAGCATCAAACTACATATCAAAGGCATCGTCAGAATTGCTGGCACAGATCCCAGACAGGTATCAATTATTAAGCTCTGCAGAAACATTCTTCGCCTCACTCATCCCAAGTATCCAGGCACGAGCGAACGCAAAATGGCTCCAAATAACATGTTGGGAGCTGATCCAGCTGGCAAATGACACTGAAGAAGGGTTCAACGTAATAAAAGTGGAACTAAGAGCATTACGGCTGATGACCATGCAAAACAGGTTTGTCTTGGACCTGTTGACAGCGATGGATGGAGGTGTTTGCCGAAAAATCGGAAGTGCCTGCTGCACTTTCGTACCTTCCGAATACGCAGACAACGGCTCCCTGTCCCATGTGATCGAAGCAGTACATAACCTAGGAGAAAGAATGAGAATGGAAGGTGGAGCGGAAGAAAGCACTTGGTTCGACAATATTTTCTCCTGGGTTCCATCATGGCTGGGAATGACTGTGAAATTTTTGATGCCGGCTGTGGTCTTCCTCCTCTTTATTTTTTGCCTGTGCCAGGTGGGTCTTCGATGTTGTGCTAACGCAGTACCGAATGGTGCAATGATGATGGTGACAATGGGCAACACCCGTGGTACAATACAAACTATGCAGGAAGTGCAGGTACAAACAGGAACAGATGACACACCAAGATATCAGCTAGTGCCTAGGTATCACGACAAGGATATAGTAGATAAATTGTGGCATACTACCATTAGAGAGCCCCGTATACTAGAATGGTACAAGGAGGTATGGGTAGACTTGGAAGGAGAGAGCGGATGTATATACCTGACTTGTACCCCAGATGAATATGCTAGGAGAGGTGAGAGCTTGAGGGGGGTGTGCAGAGCATGGATGCCCATAAAAGGCACACCTGCATGGGATGACGCAATAATTGATGATTAAGAGTGCAGGAGATTGGAGGATTTAAAGAATTCGTTACTTAAGTAACGAAAGGGGGAAATGTAGGGGAGGATTGGTCCAAAAGACCCCCCTCGCCTACATCCCCTCCCCCGGTGAGAGCCATGGCTCATCAGGCGTCCCCTGCTTACCACCAGGGCCCAGGTGGTGGATGGCTCACCTGCTGAAGACATTGCCCAAACATATTGAATTTAGCTAGGCCTCAGAAACCATTTTGTCTAATAAAGATGGTGTGAGCTCGGCGCACTGCAGCGCGGCCCCCACCTTTGGAGAGTTTCAATTATCCCTGTGGCCGCAGCTCCCTGGCAGATCCGCTGTGAGCCCGTTCCCACGAACAAGACGGACATGAGCTAGTGTAAGATACCAACACTGTAACATTTCACCTTCCGCAGTGTATCGCTGCTCCCAGCATGACCCGGCCAGCAGAGCCTGGGTGGAAAGAGAACTGTAAAATGGCCCTCAGATAAAAGCAAAAGTTCCCAAATACTAATGACAAAACTACCTGCGATGGACGCATTTTCTCCACAAACCTTTTTGACTAAAAAACCTGTAAAATGTATAGATATGGCAGAATGCATGTTCATATGGCATTAGCAATGAAGCACCCACACCACTGCAGTTATGTACAAATAGTGAAAGCGTCCCGGGGGATTATTTGTTATGCGTATCATTGAAAAGTTTACACCCCACGGTCCCGTGCCATAACCGAACTAATGCTGCTAGAGTGCAGAGAAAGACAAATGCAACCATATTGAGGGCTCATGTAAAGGGCACGCGAGAATGCACCCTTCATGTGTGTATGTCCAAGCCCCTTATGTGCCACTACCGTCACGTATGATGGCGAGTCGTTCCTATGCGCTCCACCAACCTCACTACTACCTCACTTACTGCAAATGTATATGCATATAACAAAATGTTGTAGTTGTTAAAACATAGTGTACAAATAATGTGCTTGGACTAGCTATATTTGAGAGGCATTAGCAAAGTTAAAATGTGAGCCTTGGAATGACTCAATTTAGTATTGTATATTATTTGAATGTGTATGATGCTTTCACCTAAAATCGGCAACACACGAGGAAGATGCCTTTGTGAGTATATGCAAGGCCGTTCCCCCTCCCTCCCTGCGAGGCCTGCCAGACGAGAGAGCAGAGGCCCGCGCCGCACTGCTCCACCTCCCCCAACCAGGCTGGAGCCACTTCAAAGATTTGTAGTTCCCTCTGCAGCACCCAAGGCCACGGCCCGCCACCTGTATTATTTACAGCCCAGCAGTAAACCTCCGCCTGAAAACACAAATCCAGAGGCTCCCTCTCTTAAGCCCCACGACCCACCGGATCACCTTAGGTTAATGGCCCCTGTAAGATTAGGACACCCAATATTATGGCAACATTACAGCAACACATTCATAATGACTTCTAACAAGACAGGAGGACATGTACCGCCTGTCCCATGCCCTGAGACCCAGCCCCACGACCTATGGTACCCGGTCAACAGGACACTGGTAACCATGTACTGATGAATCGCCATCAAACCCCTCTCAAAGTGCATTCCTCCTGTGTTGCATTAACCTGTAGAATAACCTATTGGAAGATTTACTAAAGAAGATAATATTGCAAATGACTGAATGACTGCGGTGTGCATGGCCTAGGGCAAAGAAGTCAGGAAAAGACATTCATCTCTGACACTGGCCACAGTGGCACCACAACACTGCCCGGATGAACCCAGCTGACCCGCCAGGCCCAGCCCAACCCACGAGGCTGACCAGTGACGTCCTCCAGCCAAGACCAACCACATCACAGCAACACCTATAGCTAGTCGTCGCCACCCAATCCCATTGAACTTGTGCCCCATATAGTGTGTAGGTTTTGATGACGTTTTTTGTAAATATACTTTACTAATATATTACATATTTCTATGTTTAGAAAAGATGGCTTGCATAGTACACAAACCATAGTATGGTGCGCATACAAATATATAACATGTATATATATTTGTGTGCATACCTTACAATTTGCGTACTTTTTAGGCCACGCCCCTCCCTCAAGCCAGGTCCCCAAATGAGGGCCCCCCTCGATTTCTTACCCCACTTAAAGCCATGCTTAGGAGAACATTTATCCTCCTCTCAAATGATAATGCACAGATGGCTTTGCCCAGCAAACATACTGCTCTCTGTGACCGGTTTGCCAGTATCTGCAGGTCAACCGGATCGCTGGTGTCAATTGCCCTCTCTACGAGGTCCATTATCTTGGTGATAGGGCCCACCAGATCTAGCACCTTGTCCTGGAATCTTTTCCATGTCCTATCAATGCCCTTAAAAATATCTTTAATTGTCTTTATGATGAACGTAGTCACTTTCGGATGTAATTCGGGCATCTCCGCTACTTTGCCTTGCAGATTGGGCCTGGGACATCCAGTCGTCATTCGAAACCTTGTCTTCTTTTCCAATGGCTTTCTTATCTTTTGAGCAACTGCAAAGCTCATGCTGAACTGGGCATGGGCCCATCCCTAATACCACTGAGGTCGCTCAAGTCCACCGGGTCAATCTGATGCCATCGCCTGCTGCAATACGGAGCACGCTCGCTGCCCTTGAAGAAAATAACCTGACACACCTCAATCAAAGCTAAACAAGCGCTTAGCTTAACTCAATATAAGAACCACATATTCAGCTATACCGATGTATGCATGAACATAATCTCACACATCTAAACCACATTACAGGTACAAGACAAAAAACGTGACTTATCTGCTGAAGAGCAGCCAAAAGAAAGAGGTAGGGGTTTAGAAAGAAGTGGCTTGTGAAGAAGGAAGGGTCTTCATTGGTTCATTTGGTTAACAGGAAAAGTGCCATAGAGAAGAGACTTCTGGGAAATGGTAGTCGTTTGTGAGTGTTTTAGTAAGAAAAAAAGTAAAGGGTAAGTTTTAAAAGGCTGTTGAAGAGTGATATTAAAGAAAGATAAGCATAATGCTAACCGCTGGTCTTGATATAAAATCAGAGAGAAAAAAGAGTTAACTTCCACAAATTATTTTGGTCCTGGAAGCCTGATGATTTTAGGAGAGTTTGAGTAACTTCCTTGCTGATGTTTTTGTATTTTGAATGTTGCCTATTACACAGTATATCTACAACCTATGTGATAGAAAGTTTTTGTATTAAAGTGCTACCCTGACGAGGTCGCTAGTCAAGTCCGATCTATGAAAGCCTCGTCAAAACAGCTTCATCGCTGTTCCTCTAAAACCATCAAGGACCACATTGACACCCTCGCTCCGGCCCAATTTCTATTACCCAGCTTTTCCAGGAGTTTGCCCTTTCTGGGCGCACTCCTGGAAAAGCTGGCCATCTCTCAGTTTAACCTTCATTCAGATTCTGTTGGCTGTCTCCATGACCACCAGTCTGGCTTCAGAGTGGCCAGAAGCACGGAAACTGCTCTCCTGAACATCCGTGAAGATCTGCTCTCCAACCTGGACTCCAGCATTCCCTCTGTCCTCATCCTTCTTGTTCTCTCTTCTGCCTTCGACACGGTCAACCACACAATCCTGCTCAACTGTCTCCATGATAACCTGGGTATCACTGATCAGGCTCTGGCCTGGCTGACCTCTTACCTCTCTGATCAACCCTCCCAGGTCCAACTGGGGTCCTTCCTATCATCCATCTTCCTCTCTACCTGTGGGGTTCCCCAGGGGTTTAACCTCTCACCCTGGCTTTTTACCCAATACCTGCCAACTGTTGCCCACTGCATTGCCATTTTCTGCTCAAATTTCCAGTGCTATGCTGATGACACTCAACTCATTTTCCGACTGCCCTTGGCCACCTCCTCTCCCTAACTGCCATTCAAGATTGGTGTGCAACCAATGATCTTTGTCTGAATGCCAGCAAGACCGAGATCCTCCTCATCGGCACACCATCTCCATCCTTTTCCCTCACTCACTGGCCGGCCTCCCTTGGCCCCCCTCGTTCCCCTACCTGTGAGGTTAAGAACCTTGGGTCATCTTTGACTCCACACTTTCCTTCTCTGCCCATATCTCTGAGGTCTCTAAAAAGTCAAACTTCCTACTGCACCTCCTCAGAGGTACTCTGCCTTTCCTCTCCTTCCCTCAGAAGCTCACTGTCTCCCAAGCTCTGGTTCTCTAAAGGTTGGACTATTGTAACAGCCTCTTTCTAAATCTACCTGCCTCTACTCTCCGCCCTCTGCAACTTAACCAGAACAGGACTGCAAGACTTGTCCTTGGCCTCAAGGCCTGGGATTGTATCTCTCCAGCTCTGAAATCTCTCCATTGGCTCCCAGTGGATGCAAGAATTAAATTCAAAATCTTCTGCATTGTCCACAAGGCTTTCTGGGTCCTGGGTCCAAAATACCTTCAGCTATCCTTCCGCAAATACCTCCCCTCTCGAGCTCTTCGCTCCTCTACCTCTAACTCCCTCCGGGTCAATCATTTTTCAAAGAAACAAGCTGGGTGTAGATCTCTATCTTCGGCTGGGGCCACCCTCTGGAACAACCTCCCTGCCAATCTAAAACTTGAGGAGAACCATCTCCAGTTCCGGAAGCACCTCAAGACCTTCCTCTTTGCTTCTGCCTTCTCTCCCCCTCTCCCTTGCTGACCAGCTCTCTCTTGGCACTGTCCACCTGGCCACTCTCTTTCCCCTGGGCCCAGGTACCTGCTCTCCCTGCCGCCCTCCTGCACTGCCTCCTGGCCACCCCTTGCACTGGTGGACTGTATCTGTACCCATACAGCCCCCCACCCTTTTCTTCTTTTTCTGCACTTATCAGACTTACGCAGTCTGCTGCCATAAACATAGCACTTACCACTTGCTGGCTGCACTACCACTGTTTATTGCCTCCATTTGCTATTTATTTTTATCCATTATTTATTTATCTGCTCTGCACTTTCCACACTCCCGCTTCCATGCACTTTTTCCCCTTTCCCTTTCCCATGCACTTGCGCGTTCTCAATGTCACTGTGCTTAGTAAGATCGTTGTTGTTTTTGTGTTGTCCCCTGTTCCCCTCCCTTGGCTAGTCGCGCTCTGAAACACTTGTGTACGAGCGTGATACAAATTAAATATCATGTATCATATCATATATATCATAAGAAGCAGATTTGTCAAATGTAAATCTGAAAGTTGGGTGCTACCAATTTCAGTGATCTTAGATATTCAGAACTAAATTGCACGAATGGTGTTTAACACTGAATACGATTTATACTGTTGACCATTTCTCTAGTGACAATAATTGTGTAAAGTGTAATCCACATTTTTTAAAAACATTTTCCTATGATCTCTGAATTTTGTGGACGATCATAGTTAAAAGACCAGCAGAAATGCAATTTAACTCTACGATGGTTCAGACAAAAAGAGGATAATGTTTGTTGATGTATGTATACATTTATAAGAGGTTTGATAGTGCACCAAATTGCAGAAACAAGACGCTTTAGGAATGCAAATTACACTAAGTGGGAACAACTTTTGCAGATCACAGTTCTCAGGCATTTTTCTAGATCCCAGTACAGAAAAAAGAGCAACAGGCACAGGGTAAAGTAAGGAAGTGGAAAAGACTAAAACAAAAAGGGTGCATAAGCAAGGTACCACCACCACCACAAGTCATGGCTATTTCAAAGGAACAGTGGTAGCAAGACCAAGGTGCAGGTTGTAACTGAGGGCTGGAGGCCCTAAGAGGAATAATGGCCCGTCTGGTCTTGTTAGAGTGTCTTAACTCATACAAGCTGAAACAAACATTTCAGTAGCCAATTGGTCCTAAGGTCCAGTTGAAGGAGAAATTTTCCAGTTGGCTTTTCTTTTGGAATCTTAATTTTTCAGTTTTCATTACCAGTAAAGAAAAGCATACATTTGTGCTCCAACATCAGTTCCCTCCCTTCCTTCCTGTCCGCCACCCCAGTACCATTCATCTCCCCACTGACTGGACATCAAATGAAGTTCTTCTGTATTTGAGTATGCGATTCACGATGTAATCAGTGAACGTTACACATCCAGAAATCCTGTCCATAAATTCAACACATTACACGGACCTACGAAAATCTCAAGCTATCACATCCTCGATGGCCGCCACCGATGACATGCCATAGTTCCATTCCCTATACCTACCTCCGGAGATCTATTTCCAAAGACGGAGAATTAGCCTCTTCACCATAGCAAGTACTACTGTCCTCCATTTTGTTCGTCCCTTCACTAGTTGCTCTCTGGACAGATCTACAACCAACAGTGCAAATTGTGGGGAGACCTCGTCCCTTGTTAGTAACACTCGATTTAACCTGCTTGACACTTTAGCCAAAATGATCTAGTCGTAGGCCAATTCTAGGAGCAACAAAGGTTAACATTGTGATGCATTTTAAGCTGTTCATTGTGCTTGATGGATGTTTTTATATCCAGAAGATGAACTTGAACTTGAGTTTAAATTAGTCACGATGGTGTTGTGTTATCTTATTTGACACATTCTGGTTCACAAAAACATATCAATGCATTAAACCAAATAGCTAAGATGATCCCTTTACCAGGAATGTATAACTTTCTTGCAGCCCTGAAGACTCAGTTGATACTTCCAGTTGACTTACTATACACGCCCTAGTCTGCGAATTCCTCCCTGAGGAAATAAATGGCAGACCTGCCAGCTCGCGCGTGACAAAACCTATTGCACGACACCTCCTAAGAACAGGAGGAGGCAGGCGGAGCAAGCAAACACAGCTAACGCAAATAGTCTCGCAGGAACACATGGAGGAAGTGCTATGAACAATACGCATTAAAGTGACTCAGCGGCAGCCGCCCACTGATCCCTCCCTTTGTTAGTGATGGTGACATGTGCATCGTTGCTATTTTTTCATCGATTTCCTTGTAAGCCACAGGTATGCTCTGCATGTGAGGCTAATCCACAGAAGAAGAAAACACAAATATAATGTGTATTCAGCAGCATGGCCATGACTGGAAAATTAAGGCTAGCTAGCCGCAGCAACTGTGGAGGGACCAGGCCACTGGTCCGAGTACATGAAATGTCAGGACAAGGAAGTATCATTGAAACAGACCATTTAGCACTTCTTGGATCTGTGTACCTTAGTTCAGGAACATTAGCCAATTGTAACTAACCTGTGCAAGCGTGAAGAGACCCTTATTTGTTCCGAGTTCTCAGATTCTGGTCAGGTTTCATACTCTGACCCTGGCACTCCTCCCGTCCTAAGTCACTAACTTCCCTTGTACTGTGCTTTATGGATTGTCCTCTGTGTTTTGGTCCCAGCACCCCGATGCCTGCAGGCTTTCGGCGCTTTATAAAGACATAAAGACATAAATAAATAAATAAATAAATAAATAAATAAATAAATAAATAAATACATAAATGCATTCTGCGCATCGCACTCTTCCACATGAGGTTCAATATGCCGTGAAAGTGGCGAAAGCTAGTAAGGAAGGAGTGGGAAGAAGGGTGGTCATAGGGTACAATGGGATGAGTTTAAAAAGGTTTACTTGATTAAAAAAGACCCCCTAGTGAAACATAATGTTTGTCAATGGTGGAATATTGATGCTCAGTGATATGGTAAAACTACTATTGTGTTAGAAATCATGTTTTTCCCCCAAATTTTTTTTATTATAGAAAGACTTGTTTTTGGTACAGCACTTGTAATAAACCAAAGGGGTCCTACATTTATGATAAATCATCCAAGCGTCCATAGTCGGAATTGCAGCCAATGGCAGCGGAGCGAACATCTTATCCTCTGCTTGACACGATTTAATCCAACATCACTTCTCCCCCTAACCATCCCATCCCTTCTGCACTCCTCCTCATTACCCCTCAACTCCCCACTGACTGTGTATGAAATTTAGGTCTTGTGTACTTGCATACCGGTTTAACAACACAATCGGTGAACACTACACTTCCAGAAACCCTGTACATAAGTACAACACATTACCGAGCTACCAGTGTTTCTGGCTATGCGATCTTCAAAGGCAACAACTAATGATATGAACTGGTTTCCCTCCCTATATGCGTTTCCAGAGGCCTGCTTCCAATCCTCCTCACATAGCAAGTAATATCGCCCTCCATTTCACGCCTCACTCCTCTAGTGATTCTCTAGAGAGGTCTATAACCAATAGCACAGGTTCTGGGAGAGTGTGTCCTTTGTAAGTGCCATTCAATTTAACCTGCTTGTCAATGTACCCCAATATTATCTAATGTTAGGGCTATCCTACCTGCAGAAAAGTTTGATGTAGTTGCAATTGTATATTGTGCATGCAATAATGACACACACACCAAATATGGAGCAACTGGGTATTTATTCCATTGTCTCAAGTTGTCACTTCCTTCTATTTCCCTCATGTGTCCCACGTGATCCTTTCCCCTTTGTTCTACTGCTCCTCTTAAAGGAGCAATGTCACCAGTATTAGAACATGATACCTCCCCCTCACTTTTCACCTGAGTGACATTCACATCTCTTCAACCAGTCTCTTGGCTCACCAGATCAGTCTCTGAGGCCTCTCATACTTGGTCTGCCTTTTGGCATCTCATCGCTGTTCTCTTCCTGGCCCTGCATCTCATGTGTGGTTCCTGAAGCTTGTTCTGTTCTGTTCCTTCGTGTTCTTCACTTGAGTTGTCTTCTAAAGCTGGTCTCCTCAGATGCTTGACATGTCATGCATTCCTCTTGATTTCTGTGTTTATGCTGCTATTTTTGTATCTTTCACACTGGACACTGTGAGCGGTGTGGCTGCATATTTCGCATCAGTCTTCCTCTGTTGCTTCTGTTGTACAAGGACTCCTTCTCCAATGGTGAATTCTCTTGGTTTGACTCTTCTACGGTCTGTCAGTTCCTTGGCCTGTTGTTTCTTTTTTGCATCACTTGTGCATATCTCATCTTCTCTGCTCTCTATATGAGTGTCCACCTGGGGAAATCGAGTTCTGAATGATACATGATCATGAGATCAACAGGTGTTCTGCCTAGCGGGAGGATAGCTCAGGGGCAACGTGCTCACCTTATAAGCAAAGCGACACAGCATCGATCCCCGGGCACTAAGCCCTTTATAAATAATTAATCATATCATATCATACCGAGTCATGGGATGGTTTCTGCAATGAAGTAACAATCTGCAGAGAGCCCGGTGGATGAATGTATTGTCAACCAAAGCCTTTTGTACTGTATGTTTGATTGATGACATGAACCTCTCAACCATTCTCTTGGCCTGTGGCCAAATGGATGAAATGTTTGATGATGAAAACTCATGTGTTTGTCAAACCGGCTGAAATAATTTCCATTGAAATGCGGCCCATTGTCAGTCTTTACTGTGCATGGAATACCCCATTTGATGAAGATCTCGTTGAGTGCCCGTCCAATGTGAGATAATGCTGTCGTGTGTGCTTGCTTACTCATTGGGTAGCTAGAGAATTCATTGATGACCACAAGGAAGTAATCTCCATCTGCCATTGACCCATGGAATTCAAGGGCAACCATGTGCCACAGACCCTTCGGCAGTTCCGTATTTTGTAAAGGTAAAGAGTGCCTAGTGTTCGACGTACAGTGGCATGCCAACCAGTGGCACATTATTTCTTCCACAAGGGAGTTGGGAGGGATTAAGTGTCTAACTCAGACACAGTAACAGGTCTTAACTTGAAAGAAAGGTTTTATTATCAAAACAAAAAGAGGGGTTGGGGAAATCCAATCTGTCCCTAACTGTATGAGTGGTTTCCCTACCTCAACAAAACGGATGAATGTCTGTGTCAGGATGTCAAAATAAAAAGAGTTCTCCGTCCTGTGTCAAAAAATCCTAAATGGACCCTCAAACACTGAAATCAATATAATGTGACAGGGGAATGTCTTTGAGCTGTACACCAACAGCTTCCTCCTAAAGTACCAAACATAAAAGTCTCACACAGTGAAGAAAAAAAAAGGAACAAAGTTCAATTGGAAAAGGGGGTCTTCCATTCCCTATGATTTCTCTTGTTATCCAAAGATTTTCCACAATCCCAAGATGGATGGCTTTTCCCTTCAGTTTATTTTCGGCCGCAGAACACTTTCACTGTGTCTTTATGTATATCTACAATGTTGCAATGCCAACACGGATGGGTTTTTCCTTGGGTTTGTCTTCATTCACACAATACTCTCTCAGTGGTTTTCCAAGTATTCACAAGATCTCTTATTATATTCCACAGATACAAGGCAGACGATGTTACCCTCAGATTCTCTCTGTCCACACACATATTCACAATGTAACTTATAGGCAGATGACACAGTTCTGTCTTTGGAACGCTGATATCTGGTTACAGAGAAAATGGGTATGGCTCTTCTCTTATGATCCACAAAAACAAAATGGGGGATCGCTTCCCTAGTTCTCTCAGATTTCCACAATTACAAAAGTGTGGCTCTCTGACCCCATTTTCCAATTCCTGATTTACTTTCCTACCAGGCTGCTTTGCTTTACTACTTGGTACTCTCCTGTCAGGGTTTTTTTATTTACTACTTGTATGTGAGTCACAGACTCGCTGTGTGCCTGGTGTACTCTACTACCAGGGCTTTTACTTTTCTGCTTATGTGCAGGTCTCCCAGACCTGCTGTGTGCCTGGTTTTCTCTCCTGCCAGGACTTTTCTCTGCTTGACTTAGGTGCAATTCCCTGACTCTCTGAGTGCTTGGTTTACTCTTCTGCAGGGCTTTCTAAATCTGTATAATATTTGCATGTAAATGCCTTATTTTCTTTCTTTACTTGCATTTACTCTGTTTTTCATCAAGGTAACTATCTTTCTTATATTTTGTGTCACCAACCCTTCTCCAGTAAAGTTTAATGTCCCAATTCCCCTGTCAGCGCTTCTGTTAGCTGCTAACAGTACATGGCATTCAGCCTGAAATGCCCTGGTGTGCCATTATCCTTCTCTGGGTTTAACGGTTGTGTTTGCCAGCTTTGGCGTCTCTTCGTCGATTCTTCTGCTGATTGGGTGCGCATTTTGTCAGACTCTCTGTGTTTGCCTTGTCTTCTCCTTCGCTCTGCTATTTTGGCTGCTCCTCCTGGCAGTCTGGTAAACACTTCTCGGCCCGACCTCTCTGGACGCTGTCTCCTCCTGTTTCCATGCCTCGGACTGCTTCACTTTCTCCTGTGTCCTAACCAGCATTGGGAGGCTTATTATTATTATTATTATTATTATTATTATTATTATTATTATTATTATTATTATTATTATTATCTCTCATTTGGCTCAGGTGCCCTGCTTTTGAATGTAACAGCAACTTTCAGTAATTTCCAATTACTAGATGGCAACGTTGGTTTGCCACTCTTGGTGATTTTCATTACTCCCCTCCTCTTCTTGGTGTTGTAAAAAGGAGGGGAGTACATCAATCTCAGGGCTTGTTGTTTATTGTGAAAGGGAGAGGAATGTATATGAGTTCCATAATTCACTGTCCTAGTGTTACCAATGGGACGGGAACATCCACAAGTCCCTGTACCTGTTATCCTAGTATTATACCAGGGGGAAAGGATGAACATGAATTCCATTATTTGTTAACATCCTCCTTTGACTAGAAGGTGGGGTTGGTTTCTTGCTTCCAATGATATTAACTCCTCTATCCCTCCTTCTCAACTTAGTGGCAAAGGGGGAGACTTTCACAAAATGTTGGTGACTAGTAAGTAATGGGGACTATTTATTCACACTGCAATATGTCATGCAGGAATGGGGAAAAGACAAATAGGTGTCGTCAAGGAACCCAGGCAAATAATTATTTTGGCCCAACGTACTTACTCTACCTCCTTAGAGTTTGTCCTCTGCCAAGTGGTCCTCCTGCGGATAGCCACCCCCAGGGTCTGCTAAGCACTCTAACCTATCCTCTATCCTAATTCTGTCTGCTGCCTTTGACGCGGTCGATCACTCTGATCTCCTTAATACTCTCTTTCTTCTTGGGATTCGTGATCAACACTTTGCCTGGTTTGAATTCTACCTTGCACAATGCCAATTCTCTGTCTACTGGAACAACACTTCTCAACTCACACCTCTATCTGCTGGTGTTCCACGAGGCTCTGTTTTGGGCGTTCTGCTCCTCTACACACTCTACACCTCTGCTCTTGGGGCACTAATATCCTCCTTCAGGTTCTCATCCCAACTCTTCATGGATGACACTCAAATCTTCTCTTTTCCTGAACCCTCCTACGATCTCAATATCAAAATTTCCAACTGTCTCTCTGCCATTAAATATTGGATGGCTTTGCACTCTCTGAGGTTACGATCTACTAAAACAGAGGTGCTCTTCTTCCCTCCAAAAAAACACCTGAAACTCTCCCCTACATTTCTTCAGCTAAAAACGTCGGCGTCATCATTGACCCTTCTCACAACTTCTCTACCTTCATCTCCAATACTGGAACGGCAGCTCGCCTCAAACTCTTAAGTATAGGTCAAATCAGGCACCGTTTTCCTTTCAGCACAATCATTTCTTAACCACTCTTGTCTTCTCTAAACTGGACAAATGTGCCAGCATCCTCTTTGGTCTCCCCAACTATGCTTTCTGTCCTCTCGACAATATAATTAACTTCACTACAGGACTCTCTTTTAACTCTCTCACCAGACAGGGTGGGTGATAATTCAAGACAGGGCCAGATTTACATTTCTTCTCCTGATTCACAAATCTATCCACAGTAAGGCACCGCTGTATCTATCCTCTTCTATTCAACTCTACAAGTCTTCTCATAAAATCTGCTGTGCCTCCTCAACTACCCTAGTGGCTCCTCGCCCTCACTGATCTTCCTCTTGCTTCTGCTCCTTCTTTCTTCTTGCTCCACTTGCTTGGAATTCTCTTCCCCCGTATATCCGAGAAATAGTCCACATGGATTTGTTGGAAACCAAAGCTAAAAGCCTACCTCCTCACCTCTGAGTTACCCTCTTAATCTACGTCTCATCTGCCTGTTAGCTAACATTTTTCCCTCCTCTCACCTGCCTCTGTCCCCCACTTCCCTCCCCTCCTCTACCTCCACTCCCCTAGCACTTCAGCCATCATGGTCACATGCCGAGCACAGCTGACCACACTGTCTACATGTACTTAAAAATGTCCAATTTTCTTTGTCCTTAATCTATGTATCTCTACTTATGTATTTTCCCTGGTGATTGTTCTATTTACTCCCCACCACAACCTGGTCAGAAGGTCCCTCAAATTCACCCCATTGTAAGAAACTCATTGCTTCCTATCAAATCTCTTTGGTATGGCATGGTATCTTCTTTTGTGATCAAAAGAGCATTGTTCCTCCTGTATACAAATAAATAAATAAATAAATAAATAAATAAATAAATAAATGTATTCTTGAATGTGAGCTCTGTGGCGAGCACAATGGTTGGATCCTCCCTAGATGCGGCTACAACTACCTCCATCATGAACGCAGTTGGGAGAGCGCAGGTGGGAGAGCATTGTACATATTCTTCTCCTTCATCGTTTAAAGAGCTTGGAGTGTCAGCTGTGGTGTGTCTTGAAATGTAATCCCCTGGGTTGCAATCTCCCCCCGGATGGTGAAGAATGTATTAATTGTAGTCTTGCAGACGAATACCCCACTGTTCGATTTGTGAAGGGAATTGCCAAACAAAGTAGGGCCTGGTGATCAGCCACCAGTGTAAACTTCTGGCCAATGACGAAATGGTGAAAGTCATTGCATGCCCACACCGCGGCTAGACTTTCCTTATCTGCTTGTGAGTATGCAGCTTCGGTTGGGAAGAGAGCGCGGCTGGAATAGGCCACAACGTGTGTAGGGGCAGACTATGTTATATCACTTTGCGTGAATATTACACTCACACCCACCAGGCTGTCACCTACAAAGATTTTGGTATGTCAGGATGGGTCAAAATATGCAAGGCATTTGGATGGTGAAAAATTAGATTTAATCAGGGAAAAGGGCCCTCTGCCATTTTTGGGACCACAGGAAAAATGTATCTTTTTTAACAAGTGTCATAAAGGTTCTGTCCGGGAAGCATATTAAAGTATCTTGAGCAGGATCTGACGATGCTGATGGCACTGCATTGTTCGGAGCAAGCAATTGTTGGATTGTGATGACTTTACCTGGGTCGGGATGCATGTCCTCGTCCGTAAATATGTGTCCATAGAACCAAATGTGTCTTTTGTTAATTTTGCATTTTTCTCCATTCAACGTAAGGCCATCATCTTGTTGTGCTTTTCAGACATCCAGTAGTGTCCGATCATGCTCCTCTTGAGACGTGGCGAAAACTAGGATAGCACCGCTGTAGTTGATCTGCTCTTGAAAGGAAGTAGCAGTTGTCTGATCATATCCTGGAAAGTTTCAGGAGCCGAATATATGCCGAAATTGAGACGTTTATATCTGAAGAGCCCTTCATCTGTGGAAAATTATGTAATCAGTATGGATGAGGACTGCAGCTCTAGATGATGGTACCCTTGGTTAAGGTCCAGCTTTGAAAATCTCATTGCATTATTCAACTTGACAATCACATTTCTATGTTGGGTCCAGGATTTCTCTTTGTATTGAATTATTGGCCAATTGCATGTCTATACAGAGACGCGTGCCTCCTCCTCCCTTGGGCACAACAACCAGGGGTGATATCCACAGTGTTCGACCTGTAGCTTTCTCAATGTTAGCCTGCAGTAGCTGTTGCTGCTCCCTTGTGACTTTGTGTTGCAGATGAAACCCGATGTTTATCGGATGTTGAGGGACAGGCCTTATAGATTCATCAATATGCAATTTAATGACAGTCCCTTTAAGCACAGTCTGGGGATTGTATTTGGATTTAGTTGAGGACACGAGAACGTGGAGCATTGGCTTGTGTATTAGCCACAGTGCGTGGCACAAAGGCTTGCTTCTCAGAAATGTAATATGAGGTTATTATTCCTGCTATGGATTCTTATTTTTTGTGGTGCTTGAAAATTGGAAATATGTCACTTTGTGTCAGTATCAGGCAATGTCTTGATAATCGTTTTGATTTCCTTGCTATCTGGTTTGGTAAAGATGTCTGCTAGTGCTGGGGTCTTGTCCTCATCCACCACGTAAATAAAATTAGAGAAATCTTCGAGCCATTCCACCCACCTACGTCCTACCTCATGGTGGGGTTGCAACTGGAAAGGGATTGGTTTTCTCCAAAAGGTATCCCTAGAGCCAGCTGATATCGCAGCAGGCTGTGGGGCATCATGATCATCAGCATTTTACATAATGATAGCCGGCAAGGAGATAGGAGAAAAGCGTACAGTACAGGACGTGGTACACGTGTAGGTGGCAGCGTGGTACTCACTGCGTGGTGTAGCAGGCCAGGATGGGCAGCGCGGCAAACAATAGGAGCACCGAGCAGAGTTGCACGGCAGAGTTGGGTTCTGGAATGCCCCTCAGTGGGGTGATGTGGAGAGCTGTGTCCAGAACTGAGATGTCGCACCTAGATGCTGTGCAATCACCGATGACGGCTTCAGGTAGCGCACCTCTTTGTAGGATTGTGCAAGGAGGCGAGGAACTGCGTGTGCCCAAGTCTGTGCGCCAATCAGCAGCGGGAAGGTCTGTACAAGGCTGCAGGGTAACTATGGGTGCACAGTGGCTGGGTACGAAGTCACTCGTTACCAATTGTATCCTTTGCATACACTAATGATGCACACACCAAGTATTGAGCAACTGGGACTTTGCTCCTTTCTCTTCAGTTGGTGCAGCTCAATAAGTTCCCTTCTGTTTTTCTTCGCCCTCACGTTCCCCACGTGATCCCTTGTGCTTTTTTCTGCTGCTCCTCTTAACTTAAAGGTACAATGTTAGCACTATTAAAACATGACATACATTTTTTGCGTTTTCTTACCCTATTTTAGAATTCCGGTTCACAAACAAAAAATGAATGCATAAAAACAAATAGCGAAGATAATCACTTTTCAAGGACTATGGGCCTCATTACACGGATGGCGGTAAGGGTTTACCGGTACCGGTATTTTACCGGTACCGGTAAATCCTTACCGCCTTACTACGAGGACCCTTTGCGGGTTGGGGAATTTAACGCCTGCTTTTTGCAGGCGTTAAAAACCAACCCGCTAAGGGACCTCGGAGCTAATTACGGTACCGCAATTTGCGGTACCGTAATTAGCGCCTTCCCCATTCCCATTATGCCCTATAGGGCAAAAATGGGAATGGGGAAGGGCAATGGTGGAAGGGGGAATTACCGCCCCGCCAACCTTGGAATGGGGCGGTAATTCCCCTTTCCGCCAAGGCGGTGCCGGTATTGTACCGGCATGAACCATGGCGCTAATAGCACCATGGTTCTCCGCCATCCGTGTAATGAGGCCGTGTGTGTCTTCTGTTTTCTAGCCCTTAACACTTTGCGATACTTCCAGTTCGCTATACGCACCCTGGCCGCTGAATTCCTTCTGGTGGAAACAAATTGCTGATCGGTCGGCTCTCTTTCAACAAGCCCAACCACAACACATCTTCTAAGAGCAAGAAGAGACAGGTGGAAAAAGCCAACACATCAAACGCAAATCATCTTGAAGGAACACATGGAGGAAGTGCTCTCAACAATCGGCCTTGAGTTGACTCAGTGGCAGCCACCCTCTGATCCATTCCTTTGTTAGTGGTGGTGACATGCCGTATGACTGGTATTTCGCCATCGATTTCCTTGTAAACCACAGCTATGCAATGCATGCGAGGGTAATCTCTAAAAGACAAAAATACAGATATAATGTTTGTTCTGCAGCATGGCCATGACTGGAAAAGTAAGGCTACCTAGACGTAGCAACTATGTTATGACAAGACTACTGGCCCTAGAACATGAAATGTCAGAACAAGGAAGTATCATTTGACAGGAGGCTTTGACAGTTCTTAGAAGTCTGTACCTTAGTTCCAGGCACATTAGCCAATTGTAAATAACCTCCACAAGCGTGAAGACATTCGTTGGGGATTATATTCATCAGGGGCGTAATGTAACAAACATGAGTAAAAGCCTTTTGTTACGTCACGCGCCGTTTCCAAACATTCCTATGGCAGAGAGGAGGGGTGGAACAAAACTTGCGTCTCTGTCACCTTCCTTCCTCTCCACCACACAAATGATCCAGCATTTGCAGCAACATGGATTTTATGCCATGTTCAAATGCGGCAGCTCCCTATGGAGTCTGCCTGACAGGCGGATATAGGGGTCCATTGTGCACGCTGCCTGCCATATTCGCATGGTAGGCAGCGTGTACAATTACAATGAAACGCTTTCTGTCAATGCTGGTATGTCAGACAGTGTTTATTGGTATTTGTGAACACACGGTAAGCAATGTTCACAATGAAAAGTAAATACAGCACGACATGTGAGCAGGTCAGGGATCGTTTAATTGTAATTGTGAGAGCTGCTTCCCATGGAAGTATGACAAGCAGCTCTCACAATTTGAAGCCAACGCTGCCTGGCAGGCAGCTTGCATGCCAGGCAGCGTTTGCTCACTTTGGACAGTGAATTGCAAAATTGCAGGAAAAAGGCGACATACATACATGTGCGCCGCCTTTTGCCCTGCACTTTTGTACTCTGCTGTGCAAATGATGAATATTTAGCGGCAGGGAGCCAGTCGCTACGTGTATGGCACCATGTAACGTCTCCCTCATGCCAAATTACACCTTTAATGAACATGAGCTCCTTATCATTCCCACTTCTCATATTGTACGTATTTCACTCTTCCAAATGAGGCCCAACGTGCTGTAAAATTGCAAAAGGCTCGTAAGGCAGGAGTGGAAATAAGGGTAGTTATAGGGTACCATGGGCTGAGTTGAAACTATGGGCCTCATTATAAGTTTGCCAGCCAAGTAACAACAGTACCGGTAAGCTTGATGGTACTGTTGTTACCGGACCAGCAAACTACGAGTTCTGCTCACGGGCGGGGTGCCTTCCTGCCCTCCAGGTCTGACCGGGCGGGCATACCAGCACCTGCGAGCAGAGCATGTCGGATGCACCGGCACCATTCACGAATGGTGCCAATGCATCCGAACTCCCCATTCCCATTGAATTCCTATTCCTATCGGGCACAATGGGAATGGAGAGCATTTTATACCGGCACCCGCAAATGGGCAATTACCGGGTTCGGCAGAGGCGTAATGACCCGGTAATTGCCCATTCACGGGAGCCAGAAAAAAAATTATACCGACGGCAGCCGTGCTAGGTTTACTGGCATGGTTACCGCCTGTCTCATAATGATGCCATATGTGTATTTAAAATATGTTTGTGAACATATTGATGTTACATGCAGGATGTGTTGAGTGAAAAGAAACTTGTGAACAAATTATTTGGGGCTTGTGAAAATAATATATACATGTTTTTTTTTTCCGGCCTGTCATGGAATAAATGTATTTACTTTGGAGTATTGATTCTTCATGTCAGAACCCAAATTTTGTGTAAAGGTGGGTCTTGCCAGAAATATATTAAACCTGATTTCCTTTTAAATAGTTTTTTCAGGTGTAAGTTATGACCAGACAAAAGCACAACTTCTAAGAACGATGGGATTCTTTGTGACTTGGTAACACTATCTTGTGTTGTCGAAGAGGATACATTTATAGATGTAATGGGGCTGATGATCAGGGAAGTCACCATAAGTAACCAGCTTACTACTGACTTCCTTCTCGAGAAGCACTACTAGATACACTAAGAGGTTGCTAGGAGTAACTGACCTACTCCTGGAAAGAAAAGTCAAGTCATGAGTAAGTCATAGTTACTAACCATAACTTCATTGTGTATCTCATCGTCTACCTCCAGCGGTGACACAGAGATACCTCTGGTCACCTCTTTGTGAACTAGCCTCAATGCCTTTGAAATGATGCTTCCTGTAGCTCATTGGAAATTGGATTGGCATGAATTTCCAATAGGAATGTTATTTAAATGTGCACCATATGAAAGAAAAGATAAAATGGTGATTGAAGGAATAAAGCTTCAGTGGCATTAAAAGGGGATGCAGAGGGCGTAGGAGGGTTCTCTCATAAAATGGCATATTTTTGTATGAAAATCAGCAGATTTACCATGCGGTAATACCACTGGCAGTAATTCTGGCAAAAATGATAATTTGGCAGTGCAGGAAAAGTGTAGGGAATGGAATTACTGCCACTTTTTACCGCACTGCCAACCAAGTGGCAGTAATTACATTCCCTACACTTTTCCTGCACTGCCAAAGACAGAATTCGGTGGTGGCTGCAATAATTCCATAACCATCAAAAAAGAAACATACAGAAACCATCAAAAACGTGATGGTGAAGGAATGTACTGCACCCGTAGTAAGGTCCATTGAGTTTGGTTCAGAAAGATTTGAACTGGAGCAAACCTGGCGTTGACAAAGTCCTCGTCATTTACATATGTCGCACGCATCCCAATGATGCTGGGAGCGTCTCCAGATTGGTTTGGTGTTTAGGTTTTTTGTATCAGGTAGCAAGTACTAGGAAGTGGTGCTTGCGGGCATTCCCTGATTAGCTCCAGGGCAAGACGTTGTGAAGGGATCACATTCTTTATGACGTGTTAGGCCCACCCAGGCCCTCTAGCCAATTTACAGGAATGGTAGAGGGCGGGGGGCAATAAAAGATAACCATTAATTGCACTCGCAGAGCTCATAAGGGCATTACTGAGGTAGACCCAAGGAGCTGCCTTTTTTGTCTGGCAGGTCAATTCATCGGAAACCTAAAGAAATGTAGATACATTGGGCCTCATTACGACCCTTGCGGAAATGGAAAAACGATGGCGGAAATGCAATACCGCCATCGAATACCGCTCGTTGCGATTATGACCCGTCACCGTAAAGTACGATGCCATTAGCGACACCGCAGTGAACGGCAACGCTAACTGCACCAAGTACGCGCACGCGCGCCCTGCAAAACCGGAATGACCGCCATGGCGCAATGGTACGCGAATTCCGACCTTAGCGGACATGTACTGAACGCCATCAAGGACGGCGGAAAGTACCAATCCGCCATGGCGAGAAATACGGCATCGTGAACCAACCGTAAATGGCCCACTGAGTGCCTGTACTCCACTCCCTGGCCACATTGCACAACTCCTGGCAGGCGCAATGTACTCACACCATGCAACCAGTGAAAACTACAATTCACCCATGCATGCCAACGTAGAAATGCATGCAGGGGCTCAAAGCGCCCCGTAAGTGGCCATCCATGCACGGCATGCCACCATAGCCGTACTGAAGCAGCACAGGCATGTGAAGGTACAAGGACACCAAAATGAAAAGCAAGAATACATGACACACCACAACAGTAGTCCCCCATCGCTTGCCACCAGCGCAAGGCAACCCCCAAAGCAGTATCCTGACGGAGATTGCACCAGCCCTGTACTCTTGCCAGTTAAAAAACCAACCATCAGCAGAAGCACGTACCACACAAGTCGGCAGAGCAACTGAGCAGCCAGCCCATCACAAGAGGGTCCGACAGGAGCTGCAGGACACAGATGGCACGAATACAGAATCAATTCCAATGGACATGACCCCAGTCCCCTCCAACAAACGCACGCAAACACAGGCACCTGTGACCATCCATATACTGATAATCCCATCATCCCACCAATCCACCTGGCTGACAGGCACCAGTTGGCAAAAAGATAATCCCCCTCCCATGAGCAGCACATCATGCAAACAGTCACAATCACGCCCAATCCGTCACCATACAGTGCCACGCAGGAAATCGCTGCCAGTACAGTACCACGCAACGCAACACAGAATGCGGAACACAACAAATGCAGATGAACCCACGAAACATAGCGCCACTAATAGGAAATAGATACAGGTGTCGAGGGTAAAATCCATCTGGAGGAGTGGCGTACAGATGGCATCTGCAAAAGGGCAGGAGATACCTGACACCCAAAAGAAGGACAAATCAACCGAATGCATAACGGGACACCTGATGCATCACACACCTCATGACACACACAGAATACACACCCATATGCATGCACGGCCACTCCAACGGAACATATACCCCCCTAAAGTAGCAGCGAATCATTATGTAGACAACAGGGGTAAATACACCATTGCCAACGTCTGTTTCCTTGCATCCATTCATCATTCCCTCATCCCGCCATGCAATCGCATGTATATTCACTCACATAATATTAGAAGCTTCCATTGCGTCTGTGCGTAATGCAGTCTGCAAAAATTACTGTGCACCTGGCAGGATCTTCAGTGTTGTGTGGCAACATGGATTATTAAACGTCCAGCCTTATCGGCCACTACGCTATTGCGCATGCCATTCAATGAATATCATTCATTGCTTTCTCGTCATGGGCCCTGTCCCAAGGACATTCTACAATAGAACGTTACATTTCCAGCAAGACCTGTGGGCGTATCCCCGCCGCTACTACAAGACCACGAACGCTGACCTTCGCATTCCTAATTTGCAACATTACGCCCGAAAACGCGTCTGTGAACGCCTGCATCCACTAATATATCAATCTAGTGCGGCTGTGTGTGAAAATGCTAACTGGCTGCTATCACGATTGGGAGGCCACGCCCGTCGGTGAAGTTCGTAGTTGTGCTGCATGAGGGTCCTCCGTCGATCGAGCCCTACATACCACTGAGTCCCCACAAGTACGCCTGCGATAGTAAATACAGCATGTGTAAAAATGTGAGCATAGCCATATAACCTGTCAAAGTACATCACACTGCCATCGGGATTTGATACATGACTGCAATCCCAAGATGCCATGCGGCCATATGCAGCCTTACGGGCGGGACGTGCTCGCCCAGAATGGATTGCAACTGCCACAGATTCATTCAATCAGCACAGGTGGAAGCCATACAGGCCGACAGCACATATATAGCAGACCCAAGCACCTCCCACGACCACTACCACTCCAAAATGCGACCGGCAGCACTAGCGATGTTGGCCCTGGGGGAGCAGATAGCACTGCAAGTACTTCAACTGGAAGAAGACGACGAACTACAACAGGTACAACAACCGGCCGCACAGGGGAGACGGAGGAGAAGGAGGAGGAGGAGGATGGCAAGGCAGGTGCAGCAAGGGCCACCAGCACAGCCACTACCACCACGCAGGCGGCCCGCAATCCAACGCATCCGTGCTGATCCGTTCAACCTCACTGCTGAACAGATCCACACCCTCTACCGTTTGGACCGGCAAACCATCATCTCCATTGTGGACATGACACAGGCAGACCTCGTGAGCATGATAGATAGCCCAACCGCCATCCCTCCCCTACTGAAGGTGGTGTCTGTACTACACTTCCTGGCCACAGGCACATACCAGCACACAGTCGGACAGTTGCATGGCATTTCACAGCCACTGTTCTCACGGACACTCTTTCAAGTGCTCGATGCCCTCTTGAAGCACGCCGACGACCACATCACACTGCCACGCACGGCCCAGGAGATCACCAACGCGAAAGTTGGATTCCATGCACTTGGCGGCATCCCGGGTTGCATCGGTGCCATCGATTGCACCCATGTTGAATTGGTTGTCCCACTTCCCATGGAGGCCCAGTACCGCAACCGGAAACAGTTCCATTCCATCAATGTGCAAATGGTGTGTGACGCGAACAAGATCTTCACGCATTGTTGTGCCAGATTTCCAGGATCCACCCATGATTCTATGGTCCTAAGGAACTCAAGAATACCCCGCTACATGGAGCGACACGCTGGGCACAGATCCTGGCTACTCGGTGAGGCTCATTCAATGCATGACATCGTGGCCCATTTGATGCGTCAATTATCTTGCAGGAAGGGGGGGGGCCCAATTAGCACTATCATTCCACTGACACACTTCATCTGTCTCATATAGGTGATGCCGGGTATCCGCTGAAGAGATGGCTCCTGACACCAATACGGAACCCACAGAACCAGCATGAGGAGGAGTACAACCATGCACACTCACGTACCCGTATAGTAATAGAGCAGGCATTCGGCCTACTGAAGGCTCGTTTCCGCTGCCTCAGCAGGTCTGGCGGGGCACTCATGTACAGCCATGAGAAGGTCTCTAAGATGGTAATGCTATGTGTCATGCTGCACAACATGTGCGTTCGTAGGAATGTGGCCATGCCACCTGACGCTGAAATGCATGCACCTGATGATGATGGACTTGATGATGGTGGGGATGTGGCGGCACCTGAGGGAGTCCATGAGGCACAGGATGGACGTGAGATCAGACAGGGCATCATAGATGCATGCTTCTAACAACCACGCTTTTTTGCTAATACATGGAAAGGGGACCTGTTGCACAGGCACTTTATTTGGTTTACGCCTAAGAACTAATCGTACGCAAATAAATGACCACGCTTCTCATCAGATGTTTATGTTGTACTGTATTGCTCATGTGGATTGATCAAGTGACCCTATATACCCGCAACCCTGTGAAGACCAGCTCACCCCCTCCACCCTCCTAACCTTCCCCCCCCCAACACCAGTGTCCAGATATGCATGTAGTTCGTGGGTAGACGCTATTGCAAGCCCCCTCTACGGGTATCAGGGGTACCCCTGGCCGTGGAGCGCCGGTGCCTGGCAGATCTGCGTTGTGGGCTGCCCTGTACCGAACTTGCCACGGATGAAGTCTCTGCCTGCTCGCGTCCATGCATCTCTCTGAGTGTTTGTGACAGCTCTGTGAGCACACGGCGAACAGCGGCAAGTTCAGCACATACGTCTTTTGACGTCGCATGCAGTTCACCCCGCAGGGTCTCTGTGCTTTTCTCAATTTCTCCCCTCAGGGTCTCTGTGCTTTTCTCAATTTCTCCCCTCAGGGTCTCTGTGCTTTTCTCAATTTCTCCCCTCAGGCTCTCACTACTTTGATGTATTTGTGCCCTGAGTGTCTCAGTGCATGTTTCCATGGATGCCCTTGAACCCCCACATTCTTTGGCATGATCCTTGATTATCGTGGCCACTTGCTGCTGTTGCTCGAGCAGCTTGTTGAGGGATTTTTGCCTCTGCTGGGCCATGGAAATTAGAGGTGGTGTGACAGAGGGGCTGCTCGACACGTGTTGCCTTGGCACAGGACTTGAGGGGCTTGGCCAGTCCTCGTCTTGTGGGTGCCCCTGCGTGCTTCCCTCATGGTGTAGGGGATATGACATACTTGGGGATTGGGACAGGTCATGGATGTGGCCTACATCGCCAGCACCGTTCTCTGTGTCGGAGCATGCTGGCATGAACGCAGTGTCAACCATGGTGCTGCTGCCACCAGAAGCATTGCCATCTGATACATCCTTTGGGGGGGACTGTGGTGCTGGTGTTGTGGACGTGCTGGCTGCTGGGGTGCCTGTTGCAGTCCCCCCCGGTGTGCTGGCACTTGATTCCTGCTGCTGCCGTCGTCTCTTGATCCTTGCACCAGAGGTGGAGGCGCTTGGGACGTTTGTCTTGGCCCTCTTTGCAGGAGTGCTGGTAGGGGTGTCCTGCAGCTCCTCGTTGGATTGGGACCCTGTGGTGGAGTAAGGGGGAGCGAGCGTTAGTTATGGGTCGGTGTAATTTGGAATGGCAATGTATCACATGCATTGGGGTGGTACATGAGGGTGAATTGGGACTGGGCCTTGGGGGTGGTCTCTTTTTTGTGTGCAATGCTGAAGCTTATATTGGGCTGGCTGCAGTTGGGGGTGCTTGCTGCACATGTGGGGGTTTCCCTTAGGTTCTTTATTAATTTGTTTTTTTAGTCTGTTTTAGAGGGCGCTATCAGGGCTAATGCATTGCACTATGGGCACACATGGAACTGTACATGGTCGTGCATAGTGGCTTTGGCATTGTTTGTTTTGGCCACCCTACCTGATTCTCCGGATGTCGGCACTCCTTTCTCCATCCCTCCGACTCCCTCTATGCTCTCGATTCCTATGGTGGAGGCACAGATTTCCTCCCAGGGGGTCAACTTGATGGGCGAATCTGCTCCACCCCCGGTCGCTGTGGCGATGTTCCTGTTCGCAGAGAGTATGCTGCGGACGCGGATCCGCAGGTCGTCCCAGCGCTTTCGACATTGCTGGGGGGTGCGGGGTGCGGTCCCCACCGCACTTACGCGCTGTCCCACCAGGGTCCATATGGCCTTCTTGTTGACAAGGGCCGTCCTGGTCATTTCACTGGAGAAGACGACGGAGGCATTCTCCTGGAGGGTCTCGGTGAGCACGGTCAGTTCCTCACGGGAGAATTGGACCTGCCGCTTGCGGTCACACGCTTTCTTAGCTACTTTTCCCATTTTTATGTTTTTAACTGGAGTTGCTAACGGGTTGGGCTGTGTGTCAGGGTCGGATTTTTAATGGTTGTGTTGGGATTCTCATTTTATAGGTGTGCGGCGTGCTGTTTCCCGTTCCGGCTACATGCTTTTACTTCCGTTTCCGTACTTTTACGGTTGCCGGAATTTGCGTTGTTCGCTCATTACGGTGACCGCTCATTACGGTGACCGCTCATTACGGTGACCGCAAAGATGGGTGGCGGTATTGCACCTGGTGCAGCGTACGGCGGCGGTAAGGGGCGTTTTGGGGTCATTTCCGCCATCGCGGACTTTCCGATTCCGCCATGGCGTGAGGCTCGTGCCCGATGGGTCGTGATTAGCCGCACTTTGCTCCCTCGTGCAATGGCGGAAACGCTATGTACGCCATCGCGGTCCGGTCTGTGGATTTCCGCCAGGGTCGTAATGAGGCCCATTGTCAGCACGGCTACAGAAACACCCCTGACCCAGACCGGTCCCTCCTTTCCATCCCTAACCTGTATCCCTTGCCTGTAACCCTCACTATCCCATATCCTTCAGTCTGCACCCTGGATATTCGATCCTTTCAATCGAATCGGCATTACTATATCCCCTTATACAGCGCCGGATGGCATCGTACCAAAACATAGAAGCCCGTTTTTTAGGAGTCCCACAGCAAAGAGCTATTTTAAAAACATTTCGCCAACATGTATATGGGGGTTGGGTAAGGAGATTCATTACGGTGGGAGAGATGCAGGGCGGGGGTACGGGGTGTCTCCCCCTCATTAAATTGCACCAAAACACATGAAAACAAAAACAATAATTTGATGTTATGGGATTCGAAAAAAATAACATTCGATGTTAGAATGTAGATCCCATCTTCCTTCATAGCTTGGTTGGTGCAATATAAAACAAAGCATGCGTACATAAAAGGCAATGGACCTCATTACGACCCTGGCGCCAAGGGGTTAACGGCGCCGTAAAAGGCTGCCGTGCCGTTAACCACTTAGGGCCTAATTACGAGGTCCCTTTGAGGCTCCCGACCTTAACGGCTGGTCTGGACCAGCCGTTAAAGTAGGGACCCGCAAAGAGACCTTGAAGGTAATTACGATACCGCAATTTGCGGTACCGTAATTACCGCCTTCCCCATTCCCATTGAGCCCTATGGGGCAGAAATGGGAATGGGCAAGGGCCAATGGTGCATGGGGAATTACTGCGCCGCCAACCATGGAATGGGGTGGTAATTCCCCATTGCACCATGGCGGACTCGTTACAATACCGGCAGCAGCCACGGTGCTAATAGCGCCATTGGTTACTGCCGGTGTTGTAATGATGGCCAATGCATTATGAATCGCTGTTCCCATGCCAATTCCAAATATATACATTGTAGATCCACGTAAAATGCAGAAATTCATTATTACGTCTGGTCTGCCTGCTTCTGATTGGCTACTGCATTAATTAATTATTGGAAGCTGGCTATGTTGATATGTAATCAGTGAATGGATAGTTGTCTTTCATATTAATTGTTTTTTTTAAGATGGATGTTTATTACATTGGCATTTGTACAATTATATTTGGTGTTTAGGGCTGTCTGTTAGGTCGTTTCTGGTGATTTGATTTTCTGTCAGACAGAGAGAGCATTTATGACCTGGTTCAACAGTTATCTCTGGATAAACAGAAGGGGCCTCATTACGAGTATGGAGGTAGCCATGCTGCTTTTAGTGGCATGGCTACGCCCATACTGGGTACCGGGTCTGGGTTCCTTGAATGACGAAAGACCGGGCCATTCCAACCTTGGAGGGCCCGGCATTTCCCCATTCAAGGAACCCGGACCCGGTACATCCCCATTCCCATTTGAGCCCACATAGGGCTCAATTGGAATGGGGAGGATGATAACAACGGACCCGTTAATAACGGGCCCGTTGTTAGCATCCTGGTCTACTCGCGGGACCCGCTAAACACGCCTGGTTTTACCAGACGTCCTTAGCGGGTCCCGCGAGCAGAGCAGCTCTACCGGCACCGTTAACCCTCTACCGCCTTCCTCGTAATGAGGCCCCAGGGCTCATGGTCACAGCGCATTTACTGCAGTAGGTGTTAGGGCAGTTGCCAGCCATTTCCAAACTGAAATTGGTAGTATAACAACTGCCTGATAAAGGGGCAGAACAACCAGGGTGCAATATTAGGTAAGTAGTCCCATACCCGCTGCTTCCTGTGCACCACCTATCATATCCTTGGTCAACACACTGATGCCTGTTAATATATCCCAGAAAGGATCTGCTGAAAATGTTTAGCCCTGCTTAATTGCACACAATAATACAATACATAAATAGAGATGTTAGACACTCTTGCAACCAATTGCCATATTTCTTGCAATCATTATGCTTCGCTTGCGCTCTAAAATCACCTGCACTTCCTCCCCTAAAACAGAATGGTATATGTTGGTAAATTAGGAGGTAGCTTACCCTCCAGTGCCTCTTTCATATAGTGCATTCAAATGCCTTCAATCATTCAAACCTGGCATTGCTTAGTAGGATCATAACTATAAAGGAGCCACAGACATTCTTCACATTTAAATAACCTTCAGGTTAGAAGGTCATTAACATTGGTGGAACACCTTCCAGATGGACACAGGAGTTGGGAGCAAATTGCAGCGAGTGGAAGAAACAGTCAAAATGAACTCATGGGGTATATAATCAGGCAATATGACCCGATGGGTGGGGTATTACTGGTTGTGTAATTCCATAATTAGAAGCCGACCAGCAATGCCCCGCCTTCAAGGCTCATGTTGCCATTAGTACCCTGGCACGTCGTGCCTAATTGCAATTTTTCTCGAGTCGAGAAACAGCGATGCAACCGTTTCATGACTCGTGAAAGAAAAACAAAAAAATGTCAGCCAGGGATAGTGGAGAAGGGACTAGGGGTAGTCCCTTCTCTCTTTCCATGGCGGTCATTAAAACAAATGTAAAAAAAGTAAACAAAAAATAGCTGCCATGGAATTGACAAAGAGACTACACGTAGTCCCTTCTCACTTTCCATGCTGGACAGTGGCGGAGAGAACCCGGGATGCGGCAGGGCTCAGAGCCTTGTCGGGCAGGTAAGGCCCAGACGAGGACCAATAAGTTTGCTTTTTACAAGCTCATTGACCCTCACCAGGTACTGATCCATGTTACAGCTCAAAAAAGCCATAAGGGGCAAGGACTGGTCCCATAAACACACATAGGCTCCTGGGCTAGTCAATAAAGGGGAAAGACGTGCCCAACTTTGACGATATCATTCTTGCCACCATTAAAATGTGATTTTTCACAAACCAACACCTCAAAGTGGCTAGTTGTAACCCCAGGGATTTTTTTGCCTCAGGAATGATTACCATTTCACTACGCATATTAAGTACTGTTAAACATATTCCATCATGACATCCATGTGTAAGCCATCAACTCTCAGAGCATCCCCAAAGTCTATCTACCTAACTACACTGTAGCTTTCATCCCTGTTCCAGGAGCTGGAATGGGGATAATGGCCCGGCAGCCGCGAGGGCCGATAACGAGGGATCTGGGCAGTTATCCCCTGTAACGGGGGATGAAGACCATTATCCTCCCGGGTTGCCAAAGCAGTAACATGGGGTGCTAAAAAAAAGGGGTTTCCTTCCTACAGTGGGACACGCGGCATCCCGTTGTAGGAAGGCAAAACTTTTTCCAAGATGGTGTGGGATGTATTTACCCATGCATCTGAGCCCTACCTCAAAACTGTGCAGTATTGAAAACATCATGATGGCCAGAGCTTCCCAGGAAATGCCCAGGGAAGTGCATGAAGAATAGGCTGCCACCCATTTTTGCCGATGTTATGGGCACAGAAGGGCACTGCCTAAAACCACCATTGGACTACCCGCACAGTAGTCTGAAACCATTGGGAATGGCAATGCTGATTGCCAAATGCAACCTAGAATTGTGGGGAATTCATTTCTTAAATCCCAAAAATGGGTGCAGTACCAGTACTCACCACTATCCAAAAGCCGGCGTTTTAAAACCACCCTGTGTTTCTCTGAAGGCAGGCTCAAAATGCCTATTTTCAAACATTGCAACATGTGCAAAATATTCACTGAACACCAGCAGACATTTGGCAGAATGAAGTGTTGTGTGCCTACAAAATATGGGAAATGAAGAGCCCAAAACAATGCTTATAACAAAACTGCTATGGAGTCAGCAGTTTAAGTTGCACTGGATTTAAAGACACTAAAATCGAAAATGTTTAGATTAAATGAGTGACCTATGTTTGGTGTCACATGCCTTTGTAACTGTTGAAATGTCATAGTTTTGCACTTAGAATCAGCATTCTAGCTGCATGTGTAAAATTGCAAGTTAATTTAAAAAGTAACAAAAAACATGACAGTTAGCTGAAAGTCTGGCTTAAGGAACTTGATTCTGCCTGGCAACTACCCCCATCAGGAGTGAAACTTGAGTCACAGCTGTGTTCCCAGGCCTAGCTGCCCTTTTGCTGCTCCCCCCAAAAGGGATATGACACTTCCCTGATTGAATTACCTGGGCTCTGCAGGAAATTGAACAAAGCCCTCTCCTGACTCAGGCAAATGTTTTATTACAGACGTCGTAAAAAGTGGCTTCCTCCTGAAGGACAGGGGAGGGGCACTGCCTGTGAGAGCAAGCTGGCTTGGCAGAACTGGAAAAACCAGTATTTCCACCATGTGACCTGGGAAACCACACCCCTTTGTAGCCAGAATATTGTTTTGAAAAAGATGAATAACTCATGGTGCGGACATGTGAAAATTTTATAAATGATACCATAATTCTTGTGATTTTTCTGCCCACAGTTTAAGAGGTTTTTAGAACCGGTGGTATGTTCAGGGGGGTTTTAGCGGAAAAGAGGATATTACTCTAAATGTGTGCATGTTAAAAATCTGAAACTTCATCAGTTAATGTCCATACTCCCTGCGCACATGTATGTAAAGTTGGGTCAATGTCCGAAATTGCAAAGCAGTGAAAAAGGTGTAAATATTGCTATTTTTGAATACAAGCTCCTAGAAAGAGCAGATTTGGACAGAGACATGGCTAAATTCAGCCACACCATGTATATGTAATTTCAAGCAACTGTGTAACTGTGAAATATGTCTTTTGTTATCAAATATAGAATGTGTGCAAACTGACAGGGGGGTGTCCTCTCTGTAAGCCATAAAATGACATCACTCTGACACAACTTAGCGTCGCCAATCAAGTGAGAAATGGAAGCTTGACCAATGGCAAGTGGAGAGGGGTAGGGTCTAGTGATGCTGCATACACACCCACTCTCAAAACACATAAAAGCAGACAGACAGGACAGATAGGGACCTTCAATTCCATCTGCAGCTGGAAGCTCTGCCGGAAAAATCCATACTTACCTCCATCAACCTCCAGAAAGCCAAACTAGAGACTTCAATCTATCCAGAACTAAGAGACCAGAGAGAGAGAGGAGAGCTGACCCCGATCACTGTGAAGTGCAGAGTCCAGTCCAAACCCTGACCAGATCCGTGACAAGGCCCATTTAATTCAAGAATATAGTGTGAGTACCTAGCAAAACTGTACCAAACCAAAGCTCTTAGTTTAAATTCATCTAATTCAATCTATTTAATCTAAGTAGAACTGCAGCTTAGCAATTGTGTTATTCAGCCATCATTTTTAAAGCTGAAAAAGTGTGCGTTTAAAATTTGCAAAACCAAAAACGACCTCTACTAAATCGCTCATATCTCCGCGACCGTTTGTCTTAGAGACTTGCAGTAACTTTCCTCTGGAAGCTGAGATCCTAGGCTTTCCTAGCGATAGTGATAGTCCTTGTAGTTCTTCTGTAATAGCGCCTGGCGCATTCGCGAATTTTGCCCCGATTTGCAAATTTCTCCACGTGTAAAAAGACAGCAGTTTTGCTTTTCCTTGCCAAAAACTTCGTTTACCTGCTAGTTACTACTAAAGCATTGTTAAGGTGATCCTGAATTCATAGAGAGTAGCTACCACTCACCCTGAACCTCTGAAAGGGAATTAAAAGCATTTCCAGCATATTTCTCATCCATTGCTAGCACATATCAAAGCATTTGGGCCTGTGTTTTCAAAACTCCTATCTGTTTTCTGTAAGCGTGCTTGGGGGGGATTGAACTGATTTACATTGATTGCATTTCTGAGAACTGTGTGATTTCCTCCCATTTCCTTGCATTGCATAAAGAGGGGGGGAGTGAATAGCCAGAGAAAAGTGATTACATTGTTTGGTTGAAATCATATTGAGTATTTTCTGTACTGCATTCATTGAATATTGCATCCACCTGAGCTTACCTAAAGCATTCTTTACCACCTTCTTCTTTTGTTCCTATTTACCAGTGTGCTATCTTATCCATTTCATGTCAACTCATTAGTGATTATAAAGAAGTGTGCTAGTGCCAGATTCTCCGTTGTTAATATTTATCATATCAGATTAAGTGTGATATTCAATTATTAATTTATTAAAAAGTGTGATATATATATCTATTGTTTAAATTATCAAATAAACCTTTTAACTTGCAAAACAGAACTACTTCTTGGCTCAGTGGGGTCAGGAGGATTCCAAGAGAGGGGTGTTATATAGGGGTAGTCATCCAGAACGCATGAACTGGACATAAAGGTATATCAATAAGGGTTTTCATTCAGTATTCTAGACTAGGCGTCGACTTAGCTGTAGTGCTGAATTGAATCCTCTCACAAATTGGGGGCTCGTCCGGGATGTTTGGGTTAGATTTACCATTTGTGCAGCTTAATACAGTGTGCTAACTGACGGGATACATACATCCAGTCGGATCACCACGCTGCATTACGCTGTGAAGCATTCCTCAAAAGGGACACTCCAAGAAAAGTTCTGTTCTGCAAAAATAAAATACAAACTTCTGTAAGTCAGGACAGAGACCAATCTCTAGAATGACGACCTTAGTAGACATGAAAATAGCCAGAGAGCACCTCTTGCATAAGCTATTTGTGAGAGGTGAATGGACCGAACAGGGCCAGGATGCGTGGTTGCAGGCCATCACACAACAGGTCACTGAAACAGGGTCAGATATATATAGAGATCAGGGTCCCTTACATGTGGCCCTGAGTGAACTATATATGGCTCCTAAAGCCAAAGAGGAACACAATAAGATTGCCAGGATAGCAGCATACCTGTACCTATATATGGGAGACATGCAGGATAGATGTGCTGAAAGCCAAAATCTGGCAAATAGGCAACAGATGGCATTACAGAAGGCCCAATCTGATCTGGACTCTTCTGAGCAGAGGCTGCAGAGGAGCCAGGAGTCAGAAGATGATAGTAGGCAGCACATCATTAAAATAAAGAAGGATATGGATGTGCTTCAACAGGAAAAGGTAGAACAGGATACCAGATTTCTGGCCTTGCAGAAGGAATACCAAGAAGGTTTGGACTCCCTACTGCAAAACCAGAAAAAGCTGGAGCAACAACTGGACTTCAACAGGGTATGTGCTGAGCAGGTAGTCACCCTGCAAGGCCACCTAGATAGAGTGAAGGCAGAGAGCAACAAACTAATTCTGAAAGACCTGGATACCCAGGCAGAGTTTGATCAGGAGCGCCAGAATGCTGGTGCCTTCCAAAGGCAAAGGGACGACCTGGCGGCACAGATGCAGGCTCTTGCATTGCAACAGGGAGCAGGGGCGGATAGAGATGAGGTCCGCTGGGAAAGAGAGACTCCTGACCATAACCGCAGGAGCCCTAACACCAGGGGCCTTCATCTCCCCCAGTCCCTGGACTCTACCACCCCCATGTCCCCTGGCGCACATGAGCTCAGGGCCGCAGGGATGGCAGATTACTATCCAGCTAAGAGTATGGGGCTCATAGGCCAGTACCACTCAGGAATGGAGGGGTGGGCATCCGGGTATGGGCACCCAAGTACAGTACAGTTCAATGGGGAACCCCAGGAGAGTAGGCCCATTAAGGGCATCCTGAAAACCTCTGCCCAGTTAGGTCAGTGGAGGGGGTACCCATCAAATCCTGGCAGCAAGGAGGAATCTGAAGACTCCTCTGAACTGCGCAGGACACAGGAGACCAGGTCCCCACATTCTGCCAGCCATTACCAGGCTCGCAGAATCCGGGAAAACCTGGAAGAACAGACGGGAACCTCTGGGAGCAGTGCCTCTGAGTCCGAGGACGAATGGACAAGGGTTACCCGAACCAAAAAGGCTAATAAGGCAAAAAGGGCCTTGCTTAAGGACCCCTTAAAGCAGATTAAGGCGATCAGGAGCGTCATCACGCCTTACCATAAGAACGCTAAGTATTCTGTTTGGGAGCACTTAGAGTTGTTTGAACAAATGATGGAGACTTTCCATTTGAAGGACAGCCAAAGCTGTATTCAATATGTAAAGTGGACCTTCTCCCCGGAATACTCCAGTTTCTTTGCGGGGCTGGAGGACCAAAATCATTTAAGATGGTCCACCTATAAGGCGGCCATCTTGAAACATTTTTCTGTTCACAGAAATCCTCAAGAGGCTCGCAAGGCAGCCTACAATTTGCAATGTGGGGAGGATCAGGCCCCACAAGAATTTGTGCAGGAGTTAAAGCGTGCTTTTGCACAGACCACAAGAAGGGTGCGCACGGATAGCAGAGAATTTATTAATACGTTTTTCCATGCCTTGCCCAAATATATCATGACCCAGCTCGTGAGGGATTTTCACGAGAAAAGATCTTTAGACTGGGTCATTGAACAGGCTACCCGGATCTATGAGGTGCAGAAACCGATAGATAGCAAAAGTAATGCCCAGAAAAACCCCAAAGCCAACAGCACCCCTGCTGCTGCCAAGGTGGCAGAGGTAAAGGTCACCCCCGTTTTGGATTTGGAGATGGGGGGGCCTAAAAACCTATCTGCACCTAATAATGCTAGGCCCAGGAGGTCCTCGGGTCAGTCACAGACAGGGAGCCAGGGAGGCAGCGCCACAAATGGGGTCCCTCGCTCTCCTGATTATGTAAGCCCCCGTTACAAGGGAAACAGACCCATCCTGGGTTATGTGTGGACTCCTCCAGCCCAAGGGGGGGGATCCAGCCAAGCACCTAACCCAGGGAACTTCCCTCCAAACTTCCCACAGGAGGGCAGAAATTTACCAAACCCTGGGCAGAACTTTTTCCCCAGATATCCACCTGACTTTCAGCCCCAAAACCATCCATCCTTCTTTCCCCAATTCCCTGAGCCCAGACCACCTAATCCAAGAGAGGGGAGGCCAAGGGTGGAGGGGTACCCAAATCTTCCCAACCCGGGGTATTACCAGAGGAGGGACAGCTACCCTTCCCGGGATCAGCCCAGGGGAGAAAACAGGGCCCCGTATCAGCCTGAGCGGGTTTCCCAGTTAGAGCGCCAGGTTCAAAACATGGCGCGGGATCTGGGTCACATCCTGAGGGCTCAGCAGAACCCTCAGATCGGCATGCCGGCGCAGAACGCACCCAACTCTGGACCTGGTGCTCCAGAACAATGACGGGGGCAGCACCCCGATAACTCACCGGTTCCCAGGGAGGAGGCACAAAGGGAAGGGGGGTGTAAAGCCTTGGAGGAAGCTTCCTTCCTCACTTGTAAACAGCCCCTGGAAACCCAGGAACCGGAAACAAAATCTCTTGCCCCTGAAAGTCTGCCTCCTAAGGAGCAGAGGGGGGGTAGGAGAAACAAAAGACCCAAACAGACTCAGTTTGAGGAGGAGGTACAGATCTTCCAATTTGAGGGAGAGGGATCCTCAGAGGATCCTGGGAAAAGGATCTTCTCCTTCAGAGAGGGGGGAACTCCTCCCAAAGAAAAATGGGTCCCTAGGGATGCAAATCCAGACTGGGGAGATGTGGAGACTGAGCTACCGCCGCCCACCATCTCATCCCAGAACCAACAGCAAGAAAATCCCCTGGTTCAAACCCATCCTGGTGACTGCCTCCAACAGGGGGGGGGCGGCCCAGAACCGCAGCCAGGGGAACCCACAATGGCTCTGATCTCCAGTTGCCAACTTTTTCTTTCAGATTCCCAAGGCTCTCCACAGAATTCTGCCCAAATCTCTTCGCTAGCAATGTCCAAAACCAGAAAATTAGCCCACCAGTTGTCCAAAAATGTACATTATCTGTGCCCCCTTGAGGAGAAGGAGGGAAGATATTATGCCCCAGTACAAGTACAGGGGCAGGGTACAATCTCAGCGCTGGTGGACACTGGATCTCAAGCTACCCTTCTGTCCAGAAGGGCCTTTGATGAACTGAATGCAGGAAGGGGAGAGAATTACCAAATTCCTCTCTCCTCTCTTCCTGGGCAACTGCAGAACTTTGACGGGAAGGAAATTCCCGTTGAGGGGACTGCAGACTTGGACATTAAGATCGGGCGACACAAGTTGAAACACCCGGTCATAGTTGTGACCCCAGAGGGCACCCCTTGTTTACTAGGGAATGACCTCCTGAGAAGGTTGTCACCCCTAATAGATTGCGTAAACAAGGTCCTCTGGACCCAGACTAGCCGACCCATAAAATTAAAACAGAGTGTCAACCATGTCAGTTTAAACGGCACATGCCACATGGTTGAACAAAAATCTGACCAAGTAGAGTTTCACTTCCAGAACAACCAGATTCCAGACGTGACAGTAATAGCAGTAGGACAACAGACTGGTGATGGGGGGTCCTCTCTATTTCTGAAAATCAACCTTCCTTCCAGTCTAAAGTGGTATTCCACGCTGGAAGGAAACACTCTGAAATTCTATACCAATCCACAATCAGAAACTCCCACTCATATAGTCCAGAAAGATGTGAAATCAGCTCAGAGCCTGGCTGATATCCAGCAAATTGGAGAGCAGTTATTAATCCCTGTTCAGTTAAATGATGGGAAGGACTCTGTTCTCGCTCGAGTGTGTGTGAACAACGGCAAGAGCTTCATCAGCGAAGCCATGTTCCGCCAACTCCCCAAAGATCCAGCCATTCCCACCTTCAAACTGATAGACAAATGGGAAATGGACCTGGAAGCACCTAATTCCAAACATCTCCTGCCAAGCAGGTGTATGCTCAAAATCTCCATTGGCAACAAGAGCATAGTCCACAATTGTTGGGTCGTGCGAGACGTCCCTGCCGCCTTTTACTTAGGCAGTGACATTCTCAATCGCTTTGCCATTAGTTTGGACCTAATAAACTTCAAAGCTTGGTCCCGATTAGCGGATAATCCCATGGGCTTTGATGATCCAGAAAAAGCATTTAGGTCAGCTCAATTGCTACCTTATGCAGTTGAAATTCAGGTTAAAGAGGAAGTCACCATCCCAGAAAGGACCCGACAATTCTCCCAGGAAGTGAAAGTTAAAAGGGGACAAGAGTTGAAAAACCCTGATGCTTACATACATCTAAATGCTTCTCTCCAACAGCAAGGGTTGGGGTAAACCCAACTCCATTAGTCAACATAGAACATGACACCATTCCAATAGAGGTGGATAACAGCGACTTAAAGAGTATTACTCTAGCCGCAGGCACCATTATTGGAATGGCGGTTGATGACCGACATTTTTCAATCGACTTAGGAAATGAACTGTTAGGACCAATCCCCAAGGACTGTTTGACAGTGACAGTGATGACAATACAACACCAGACAGGATTTTTACCCGGCATGGGGGGAAATTCCTGGTGTACACTTCCTGCCCCTATGGTAAGGAAGATGTGACTTGTGACTTCAGGAGGGATGAGGTGATTTTCCAGGTCCATGAGGGCTGCCTTTCCCACCTGAAGCCTCCGGTCCAAATCAACACTCTGACCAGGGACTTCTCCACCCAGCTGGAGGAGGCCGCGGAGATAGCCAAACCAGAAGTCTTTCCAGGCTTCAGGCAGATGGTGGAAGAGAGAGTCAACCTAGCTGATGCCTGTGTGACTCTGGAACAAAAGCAAAAGTTGAAACAAGTTTTCTTGGATTTCCAAGATCTCTTTGCGGTAGACTCATATGACTGTGGTCGCACTGACATCCACACAACAACAATCCCCACGGACCCTGGCATGACTCCTGTGTTTGTGAAGCAATATCGCTTGCCTCTCGCATCAATGGAGTCCCTTACTGAAATAATTAAGAACCTTGAGTCCCGGGGAATAATCCGTCCAGTCCACAGCACCTTCAATAATCCGGTGCTGGGAATATTGAAGCCAAACGGCCAGTGGAGACTCTGCGCCGACCTCAGGGAGCTCAACAAACGGGTCCATACTTCCCGATGGCCTCTTCCCTACATTGACCAAGGGCTGGCCCAGATTCAGGGGTCACAGGTATTCACTGCAATAGACCTGACCAATGGATACTGGACCGTGCCTGTCAGCAGGGAGGACCAATACAAACTGGCATTTACCTTTGGGGGCCAGCAATACACATGGACCCGGACTCCCTTCGGATACCTCAACTCTGGCAATTAATTCAACATTTTCCTACATAAGGCCATGCCCGACTTGGGTGCAAGGGGTAACCTGGCTTATGTAGATGATGTCCTCATCAAAAGCTCAACTGTTGAGGAACACATAGCGGAGATCCGTTATGTTCTGACACAGTTGAGGGCCGCCGGAGCAAAACTTTCCTTTCAGAAAGCACAGTGGTGTAGAACCCGTGTTAATTTCTTGGGGCATGAGATTACTCCTCTGGGCCTCTGTCCCCAGGAAAAGAAAGTGGAAGCACTTCAGAAACGGAAAGACCCCACAACTCTGCGGGAACTAAGGAGCCTCCTTGGACTGACTAATTACAGCAGAAAGTTCATTGAGGGCTACGCAGAGATCACCAGACCCCTGATTCATCTCCTGAAGGGGGGGGGGGTCAAGTGGGAATGGGGTCCAGAACAAGCCGAGGCAGTAAAACAACTCAAAAGAAGCCTCTCACAAGCGCCTTGCCTAGCTTACCCTGTCAGAAACAAGGAGTTCTTCCTAGAGAAGGGGTTCTCTAATACGTGCTTGACGGCAGTGTTATACCAAAAGCATGACAAGGTCAATAAAGTAATCTCCTATGCGAGCAAAACTTTCCTCTGTGGAGGAAAAATTCAACGATTGTGAGAAGGCACTCCTGGCAACGGTGTGGGCATTGAAGAATTACCGCCCGTTTATCCAGGGGGAACACATCATAGTGGAGACTCCACACCAGCCTCTGCAATATCTCCAAAGTGACAGAATCCGGGCCGGAAATGTGAGTAATTCCCGAATTACTTCCTGGATTCTGTCAATGCAAGGCTTTCCTGTGGAGGTCAGATATGGCCAAAACAAGAAGAGTCCCCTCGCGCAAGGTCTGGCTGACTTGCATGATTGTGCCAGAGAAAACTGTCTCGAGGACGAAAGTCTAAAAATAAAGGACAACATGGAGGCATACCTTAATTCCCCCCACAAAGTCTTTGAAGAAGACAAGTGTGAGGGAATGCCCACTGTCTATGTGGATGGATGCTCTTACCATGTTGACAACGACGGGGAGAAAGAACTGGTGGCCGGCGTAGGGAATGCATGGGTGAATGAGTCCCCAGAACCCTCCGCTGGATACAAAATTGGTCCCCGAAGTAGTCAGGTGGCAGAATTGATGGCTGTGCATCAGGCCATCCTCACTGCTGTCCAGCATCAACTCCACGAACTGGTCATAATCACAGATTCGGATTATGTACGGAACGGGTTCGTGGAGCACCTGGTTAATTGGAAAACCAGAGGCATGTTATGTGCTAACAACAAACCCTTGAAACATGGGAAGTTGATCCAAAACATTGATGATCTGGTCACATCGAATGGGATGACCATCTACTGGAAGAAGATCAAGGGTCATTCCAAAGTAGAGGGACCAGACAAAACTGGAAATGACTTAGCTGATCAGCTGGCCAAAACCGGGGCCATCCAAGGGGATCTAATTGAGATTGAGTCCCTGTTGGGGGAAATCCAGGTCACTGCTATCACTAGGTCCCAGACAAATGCTCACAACGACCTCTCAATTGCACAATGGAGTAAGGAGACCCCTGATGCTGATTTGATTACTGCTCAGAAGGGGGATCCAATAATTGGTCAATTTTACCAGCACCTTGAGGACCCGGAGAACTTTCCCCTGACGGATACCGATTACATTGGGAAAGAGGACCTAAGAGTGTTGATGAAATGTCCAAAAATGTTCCGAATCCAAGACGGTTTGTTGGTAAGGAAATCCAAAGCTGGCCACGATCAGTGGGTGGTTCCTACCTCATTCCGAAGCCTGATGTTAAGTCACGCCCATGATGCGGCCACCGCCGGTCATAGGGGGTTTCACACAACATTGGAAATCTTAAGAGAGGTTGCGTACTGGCCACACATGGGACAGGACCTCGACCAATACTTGAAGGGGTGTCTTGTGTGTGCACAATTTCAGCCATCATCCCTCACGCACCGCGTGCCTCTCCAAAAGAGGGGGATGACACTGCCATGGTCAGATTTACAAATCGACTTTGTAGGCCCTGTGATTCGCTCGGCTAGGGGGAATAAGTACATGTTGACTGTGACATGCTTGTTTACCAAGTGGGTGGAATGTCTCCCAGCCCCAAACTGCAAGGCAGAAACGGCAGCTGCCTTGATGATTAACCACATCTTTTCCCGTTTTGGTCTACCTCAAAGGATTGAGTCAGACAGAGGTAGCCACTTCACCAGTGAAGTAATGACAAAGATGTGGGAGATACTGGGGGTCAAGAGAAAGCTGCATATTGCTTATAGACCAGCTTCTTCTGGGGCAGTAGAGAGATATAACCGGGCAATTGTGAGCATATTAAAGAAGTTTGTGGCAGATTCTGGGCCAAGTTGGGATATCCGATTACCTCTGGTCCTAATGGCTATCAGATCTACCCCTTCATCTGCAACCAAAATGTCACCATTTGAGCTGATGACTGGGCGCAAGATGGTGCTTCCGCAGCATTTGCTCTGCAGGACCCAAGAGCAGACACTGATAAATGCCTCCACTACTCATGAGTATGTGGAGAATTTAAGGAAACACCTTCAACATGCTTTTGCTTATGCTCAGCGGAATCTAGAAAGATCAGCTGATAGCATGAAGACCCATTATGACCTGAAAACATCCAGGAAGGAATATCAGGTGGGAGACCGGGTCTATCTATACAACTTCCAAAGGAACCAGGCCAAGCAGCGCAAATTCTTGCCTACATGGAAGGGACCCTTTGAGATCATCGACAAGATCTCCCCTGTGGCCTACAAAATCCACATCCCCAAAGGTCCTTTGGCAGAGGGGGAAGACAAGTGGGTCCACATAAACCAGTTGAAGTGTTGCCATCCCAGGCACACTCTGCAACAACTGGAGGAATCCTCTGGAATCCTAGCGGGTACTGTCTCAGACTAATTCAGTTCCAATCATAAAACATACCACATCTAGTCTCTAAAATATTGTGATTTGCATGAAACTGTCTCTTAGTTATACTGTTGTTTTTTCAAACTAAGAATGTAATGTTTCGTTATGATGAAATGCATATGCTGCCCCACTATCTCAACAGTGGTGGAAAAACGTCTATGAGTAGGTATTGCCGCTTTTCCTTTGTCGTCCTAGGAGTAAGAAGACCTTGAGACTGGCCAAGGAGGACGATCCGGGGACCGGGAGCAGAGACGCAAGGGGCCCAGTGGACCGCCCAATATTCCCATCAGGACCGGCGAGGAGAACCGATCGATCAGTACCGGATGGAGGAAAAGATGCTGAACTGTGCCATCTACCAGAAGAAGATGAGAACTACATCCCAGATCTTGCGGGTCCCATCAGTGAAACCGAATGGCCATCGCAAGAGGGGGGCTTGTGGGATGTATTTACCCATGCATCTGAGCCCTACCTCAAAACTGTGCAGTATTGAAAACATCATGATGGCCAGAGCTTCCCAGGAAATGCCCAGGGAAGTGCATGAAGAATAGGCTGCCACCCATTTTTGCCGATGTTATGGGCACAGAAGGGCACTGCCTAAAACCACCATTGGACTACCCGCACAGTAGTCTGAAACCATTGGGAATGGCAATGCTGATTGCCAAATGCAACCTAGAATTGTGGGGAATTAATTTCTTAAATCCCAAAAATGGGTGCAGTACCAGTACTCACCACTATCCAAAAGCCGGCGTTTTAAAACCACCCTGTGTTTCTCTGAAGGCAGGCTCAAAATGCCTATTTTCAAACATTGCAACATGTGCAAAATATTCACTGAACACCAGCAGACATTTGGCAGAATGAAGTGTTGTGTGCCTACAAAATATGGGAAATGAAGAGCCCAAAACAATGCTTATAACAAAACTGCTATGGAGTTTAAGTTGCACTGGATTTAAAGACACTAAAATCGAAAATGTTTAGATTAAATGAGTGACCTATGTTTGGTGTCACATGCCTTTGTAACTGTTGAAATGTCATAGTTTTGCACTTAGAATCAGCATTCTAGCTGCATGTGTAAAATTGCAAGTTAATTTAAAAAGTAACAAAAAACATGACAGTTAGCTGAAAGTCTGGCTTAAGGAACTTGATTCTGCCTGGCAACTACCCCCATCAGGAGTGAAACTTGAGTCACAGCTGTGTTCCCAGGCCTAGCTGCCCTTTTGCTGCTCCCCCCAAAAGGGATATGACACTTCCCTGATTGAATTACCTGGGCTCTGCAGGAAATTGAACAAAGCCCTCTCCTGACTCAGGCAAATGTTTTATTACAGACGTCGTAAAAAGTGGCTTCCTCCTGAAGGACAGGGGAGGGGCACTGCCTGTGAGAGCAAGCTGGCTTGGCAGAACTGGAAAAACCAGTATTTCCACCATGTGACCTGGGAAACCACACCCCTTTGTAGCCAGAATATTGTTTAGAAAAAGATGAATAACTCATGGTGCGGACATGTGAAAATTTTATAAATGATACCATAATTCTTGTGATTTTTCTGCCCACAGTTTAAGAGGTTTTTAGAACCGGTGGTATGTTCAGGGGGGTTTTAGCGGAAAAGAGGATATTACTCTAAATGTGTGCATGTTAAAAATCTGAAACTTCATCAGTTAATGTCCATACTCCCTGCGCACATGTATGTAAAGTTGGGTCAATGTCCGAAATTGCAAAGCAGTTAAAAAGGTGTAAATATTGCTATTTTTGAATACAAGCTCCTAGAAAGAGCAGATTTGGACAGAGACATGGCTAAATTCAGCCACACCATGTATATGTAATTTCAAGCAACTGTGTAACTGTGAAATATGTCTTTTGTTATCAAATATAGAATGTGTGCAATCTGACAGGGGAGTGTCCTCTCTGCAAGCCATAAAATGACATCACTCTGACACAACTTAGCTTCGCCAATCAAGTGAGAAATGGAAGCTTGACCAATGGCAAATGGAGAGGGGTAGGGTCTAGTGATGCTGCATACACACCCACTCTCAAAACACATAAAAGCAGACAGACAGGACAGATAGGGACCTTCAATTCCATCTGCAGCTGGAAGCTCTGCCGGAAAAATCCATACTTACCTCCATCAACCTCCAGAAAGCCAAACTAGAGACTTCAATCTATCCAGAACTAAGAGACCAGAGAGAGAGAGCAGAGCTGACCCCGATCACTGTGAAGTGCAGAGTCCAGTCCAAACCCTGACCAGATCCGTGACGAGGCCCATTTAATTCAAGAATATAGTGTGAGTACCTAGCAAAACTGTACCAAACCAAAGCTCTTAGTTTAAATTCATCTAATTCAATCTATTTAATCTAAGTAGAACTGCAGCTTAGCAATTGTGTTATTCAGCCATCATTTTTAAAGCTGAAAAAGTGTGCGTTTAAAATTTGCAAAACCAAAAACGACCTCTACTAAATCGCTCATATCTCCGCGACCTTTTGTCTTATAGACTTGCAGTAACTTTCCTCTGGAAGCTGAGATCCTAGGCTTTCCTAGGACCCCAAAACGATAGTGATAGTCCTTGTAGTTCTTCTGTAATAGCGCCCGGCGCATTCGCGAATTTTACCGCGATTTGCAAATTTCTCCACGTGTAAAAAGACAGCAGTTTTGCTTTTCCTTGCCAAAAACTTCGTTTACCTGCTAGTTACTACTAAAGCATTGTTAAGGTGATCCTGAATTCATAGAGAGTAGCTACCACTCACCCTGAACCTCTGAAAGGGAATTAAAAGCATTTCCAGCATATTTCTCATCCATTGCTAGCACATATCAAAGCATTTGGGCCTGTGTTTTCAAAACTCCTATCTGTTTTCTGTAAGCGTGCTTGGGGGGGATTGAACTGATTTACATTGATTGCATTTCTGAGAACTGTGTGATTTCCTCCCATTTCCTTGCATTGCATAAAGAGGGGGGGAGTGAATAGCCAGAGAAAAGTGATTACATTGTTTGGTTGAAATCATATTGAGTATTTTCTGTACTGCATTCATTGAATATTGCATCCACCTGAGCTTACCTAAAGCATTCTTTACCACCTTCTTCTTTTGTTCCTATTTACCAGTGTGCTATCTTATCCATTTCATGTCAACTCATTAGTGATTATAAAGAAGTGTGCTAGTGCCAGATTCTCCGTTGTTAATATTTATCATAGCAGATTAAGTGTGATATTCAATTATTAATTTATTAAAAGTGTGATATATATATCTATTGTTTAAATTATCAAATAAACCTTTTAACTTGCAAAACAGAACTACTTCTTGGCTCAGTGGGGTCAGGAGGATTCCAAGAGAGGGGTGTTATATAGGGGTAGTCATCCAGAACGCATGAACTGGACATAAAGGTATATCAATAAGGGTTTTCATTCAGTATTCTAGACTAGGCGTCGACTTAGCTGTAGTGCTGAATTGAATCCTCTTACAATGGCCACCCTGGAAAGGGAAGGGAGCCCTCCCCATGCCGGCCAGCGGGAAGCGGGAGTGCAAGGATCTGATGTAGGGGGGAGAAAATAAAAGTGGCCAAGGGTCGGGGAAAGCTGGCGGTGGGGGAGCCACCATCAGGCGGCTTGGAACACGGGCATGTACCGGTGGTTGAAGCCCACGTTTCTAGTCATCTGATTGGCTGGCTACCCCCACCCAGATGCCAATGTTCTAGAGACTCACCTGCAATAACCTCACCCATAAAGGTCTAAGAGTAGAATAGGCCACAGCACCACCTAGTGCCCATCCTTAAAGGTTCCCTACAGTTTAGAACCACTGAGCATTGAATTGCGGGTATGAATAGAATGTATTTTTGCCCCAGAGAATTGCCTTTGAATTATAGGGCAGCCCCTGTGTTATATATACTTTGTCAACAAGAAGTTCTCAAGGATGCGGACAACTGCATAGGCATTTTTACCCTTATTAGGAATCATCAGTGCAGTTCACAGTCTGACATCCTTGTAATTGGAGCATTGGGGTAACACTCAATGATAGGGTGGGTTCAGAGAATTCATGAGAAAACCCCCTACGCCTGATAGGTGAGAGTAAAATTGGCCATTTCAGCTAACAATCCGCACATGAAGGTTCTGAGTGATTAAGCAAAGGCCCAATGCGCATGCCTACAGAAATGATTAAATGGGACAGGTCTTCCAGCTACCCCGGCCACATGATCTCCCACGCGATGAAACATGTCCGTAGCCAGGATTTTCTAACACTTGGGGCCTGAAGCTAATGCAGTTGGGCCCCCCACAGGGACATTAACATCTGTAAAAGCCTCTACAGCACTGCTGAGTGGGCATTAACAGATGTTGGGTCGGCCTTGCCCCTCAGGTCCTACCCTCTGTATGCCTAAGTGCCAAGTCATGTGGCCCTGGGTGCCAAGAAGCTATTAACTTTCAAATGAGGTCACTGGTAGCCTTGTTGGCAAGTGCTGGAAATTAGGGCGGAACAAAAGCATGAGAGATTTGAAAGATTTTCTAAGGCAGTTGTCTGCCAGGTTTTTATTTTTTATTTTAACCCTTTACAACCAGGGTAGAACTGTGGTAGCCTGTTTGTCTTGGGCCACAAAAGCATTGTGGATCTATGAAGATTTAGCACCTTTTTTTACCGAATAACATTTTCGCAAAACTTCTTTTTCCCGATTTTACCACCTCTTTACCAGGAAAAAAAAGGGGAGGAACCCAGCGCACTCACCATTACCTCTCTCTCTATACTACCCCTTTCTATTCACCTAACCTAAACCCACATCTATATTTTTGCGGTAAAAAGCAGTGGTGCAAAAATGCGTCAAACAAATGTGGCTTATATGTCATTCAGGTAAAAAAGTCTAATACCTGAACTGTTGGACCTGTCATGGATTATAGCAAGCCAGGGCTACTGGCTCACTGTTTTGTTAGCCAACTAACCTTGTGGCTATTGGCACACAGTGGAACAGGCGCTGTAATACATTAAACGTGTTCAACTAAAAAGAAAAAAAGAAAATAATACGAAGACAATGTGTTTGGCTTGTATCTGGAAGACAATAGATCAACTTGTGCAGATCAGGGTGGGATGAAAGTAGGATTAGGAGTTTATGCTCCCATTAAAACTTGAAAGCTGCATTCATCTTGGAAAAACAGAATTTCAACCGTAAACAAAAATAGAAGGAAAAAATCTAACATTTTTCAAAAATGTCATATACTTTGAAAGCAATAGAGTTTCGAACAGTTGATTTCTATACCATTTTTTCAAACGTGTTGCTATTCAAACAAAAACCCTTGAACATTTCACCTTGCCCAAAGGACCTGAAGGGCAATGCTGCCTAAATCCTAGTGCAGCGGGCGGAGGGGGCGTTCTCCTGGCTATCTGAGTTTGAGTTACACTAATACCGAGCTCATAGTGAGACTGTCAACTTGAGGGGAGATCACGACTCCCCAACAGAGCATTGCCAAGAAGTCAACTAGACTTGAAGGAACTTGACCGATCCCCTGAGCTCATTGCGGAGAGGAAAGGCGCAGTGGCAAGATTAACAGATCATGTGGAATGATCCCTTTGTTCTATTTTAGTAAGTTCAGACTGATCCACTCATTGCTAGAGGTAGCAGCTTCCATCGCCGCCATTAATGAAGACCTACAAAGAGAATCAGAAAGTTCAAAGCTCAACCATCGAAGGACAACTCAGATAGAAGCGCCCCAGCAGGAGAATACGATAAATGTCGATTAAGCCCACTTTGGGAGGTCACTAAGCATGGTATGGCCCGTCCGTATACGTGTAACGCATGTAAACTATTGCAGGTGTCAGTGCCTCAAAGATGATTCTCAGGACTGCTTGCAGCTCATGATAAACTGCAAGGGTGTGGAGGCCCTCTGGGAAAGGAGGGCCACAGTGCCAGCATGGGCATTGCAGAAGCCGTGTGTGGTGGTCATGGCCAGGAGCGACCGATAGTAATGAGGAGGGTTATTTAGGTGGGCGCAGTGACAGTGTGATGGAGAGAACTTAATGTTATGTATGTTATTGTTATATGTTATATATGTCATATGTTATGTTATGTATACTTTATGTTACGTTATCTTTATTTATAAAGTGCACATACGCCTAAGCATCTTGATGCTGAGAAGAAATGCAACAGGATTTAGAGGCAGATAAACATTATAATTTAGAACAGATAGGTTTTAAGTACGCGCCGAAAGGCAAGATGATTACTTGTGGCACGAAGAGTAAATGGAATAGAGTTCCATAATTTGGCAGCAGCCACCGAGACGGATCGGCCCCCTACCTATGAGAACTTTATGGGGTGCCTGTGCAGATCCGGGCAGCATGATTGAGAAGAAGCTGTAGTCAATGAAATAAATATAGGGGCTGTGAAAGACATAGAGAATTGCAGTAGTCTAGTCGACTGAGAACCAAGGAAGCAGTCACCACAGGCCGAACATGGGCCGGGAGAAAAGGTAAAACTTTGCGCAGGACTGTAAATTGTAAAAACCTAGCCTTACAAATGGCACCCGCCTGGGCACAGGTGGACAATGAGGAAGAGAACATGAAACCCAGATTATTTACTTCAAGCACAGGTGTGGGGCAGGGACCAAGCTCAGCAGGCCAGAAGGCAGAGGATCAGACTGGCACAGAAGGTAATAGAATAGAATTGAGACCATAAGGGGGGTACACCACCAAGACCTCTGTCTTGTCCCTGCTAGGTTTCAGCCAATTGTCACCCATCCACCTACCCACCGCTGCTGCGCAGCACCTAAACTGAGACAACATACCCGGCTGTGTAGATGATTTGCGTGTCATCAGCATAGGAGTAACACGTGAAGCCCTTGGCGCAGATGAGCAAACAAGAGGCTGGATATGTTAAATAATATCTGGGACAAGGTGCAGCCCGAGGGACCCCACAGAGTAAAGAGATAGCAGCAGAGTAAAAGAAGGAGAGTGTTAGTATCTGTCTATGGTCCTTCAAGAAAGAGGTGAACCAAGAGAGGACCTGTCCCGAGAGGCCTGCCAGGGCGAGGCGGTCCAACAGAACACAGTGGTCAACTGCGTCAAATGCCTCTGAAAGATCTAATAGGATCAGGGCACAACCCTCCACCCCTGATCCACCTCCAGGAACAGGTCTTCATACAAAGAGGCCAACACTCTCTGTGCCCCGGCCAGGACAAAAACCTGATTGGAATGGGCTGAGAAAAAGATTGTGTTCAAGAAAAGAGGTGTGAAGTGGAGAAACCAAGGATTCCAGTAACTTCATGAAAAACGGAAGAAGTGAAATGGGATGGAAATTGCCAAGTACCAAGGGACCAAAAGAGGGCTTTTTCAAAAGTGGAATAACTATTGACTACTTTAGTTCAATGGGACTAGAACGTGAACAGCAAGAGTCATTGTCTGCTTGAGTAATCGAAACTGAAATGTGGGGTGTGATATCCTTTACGATTCTAAGGGGAATTGCATCAGATGGTGATGCAGATTTAAGTCGCCTAATAGCCGCCTCGACATCTTCCATAGACAAAATGTATCTAGTTCTGTATATTCTGTATATTATTAACTTTAGTGGTGAAGAAGCTAGATAGATCATCACAAAAAGCCTGGCAGTGAGTCACATTTTATGTTGTATCAGGTCGGGAAAATAATGAATGCACCACTGAGAACAGCTCTCTTGGCCGATTGAGAGCTTTTTCCACCCTTTCAGTATAGAAGATGCATTCAGCATTGCTTGATGGTAGGACTTATACACTTGTGAGAAGCCAATTTTATTATGAGAGGAGTACGAAAGTCACAAATTCCGCTCAGCTTGACGTTTCCAAAGTTGTAAGACCTTCAATTCGTCAGTGAACCAGGGCTGGGAAGGACAACCTACCACTTTGCACAGTTTAAGTGGAGCCAGTGAGTGAGCCACCAACCTGAAAACTTGGGTCAGAGCAGAAAAGTGAGACCTTGAGCCTGAATGTTGAAAGCAATGTCTGCATTTGAAGGTTTATGCCAGCTGTGTTTCAGCTGGTATTTGCATTCAGGACTAACATGAGGAGTGTTAACCTGTATTCAAAAAGGGACAACCATGTGGTCAGACCATAGAATAGGAAACGGTGCAAATGTAGACACCAGAGAATAATTTGCAAAAACTGAATCACGCATGTTGACAAATGTGTGAGTGGGGTCGGTGAGCAGTTGACCCAAGCCCAAATCACACATTCCTTTGCAAAATTCATTTATGGAGACAGTAGGTGGAGCATTAAATTGAAGAATAAAATCAAGTCGGTGGTAAACTCGAAAAACTGACCACAGAAGAAAGTATCAGATATGGAGGCTGGAGTAGCCTAAAATAGGACACCCAGTCCAGCCAGAGGATGTTGTATGATGATGTTGTATGATTCAGGTAAAAGCTGAACAACAGACAGATGCAAAGCATCTCTCAGCCAGGTTTCAGTAATGCAGATTACATCGGGGGCTAAGCCAGCGTGAAGATCATGGCAGGATGCTGCATGTGCGTCCAAACCGCAAGTGTTTTAAAGTAGCCCACGTACACCAGTAAATCATAAGCTACGTGGAAACAGCAAGATGCCAAGACTATGTATAATCAGCTTGCACATGCTAAACTGTGACTAACATGGACGGCCATAAGAACAAAGATGGAACCATAGGTGCACTGAAGTGAATGGGGAAGCTGACAGCTTGGTTCTGCAGAAGGCAGACAGACAGATCTTGCAGCACAGACATGGTGTACATCCTAGCCAAGGAGACTGAACGTTTCCTGTTTACCAAGGCGAGAAGGCACCTGCAAGGAATAGAGTTTAAAATCCCCATTATTAAAAGCAGAAGAGCTCCATTTCGTGGTCCACACACACGTGACCTAGAAGACTAGGACAGTGCCTATTCATTTGAGGCGGATGGAGGAGCGCTGTTCCCATCCAAGTAGAGGTGGAAAATGACAATTGCTGCACAGGGATATAGCTGGATGTATTGTAAGGAAGGCATTGTATCAAGAATAGACAGACACAAGTAATCACAGTTGAAGTGTGTTTATTAAACTGTATAGGTAAGGTGAAAAAACACCTAGTATAAACCTAAACTAAGATGGAAGCAAGCTACAACCATCAAATAATAATAAGGCAGTCCTAGTGGGGTCTTGTCAAATTAAAAGGCCTATACTAAGAAAAACCTATTGCCAATCCCTAAGCTAAATACAAAAGAGTGTTGGATAGGGCTCACAAGAAATGAAAAAGTGTTTATTTTATTTATTTATTGGTCACTTATTAGGTGCTTATACAATTAGCAAAACTGCTTCAAAGCGCCCACAGTGCAAACAGGATGGGGACAGGGGACTGTAAACAATGACAAATAATAAGTCAGGATGCAGTAGTCATTTCTCCCTTCCCCACGTTTTGAGCACAGGACAAGGCGGTACTCTGGAATACAGCACACGCTTGAGATTTCCCAGCACAAGACGACAGTCCCATTTTCAGCTGTCAAGATCTTCGAGGGTCAAGTCTCTTGCTATAAAAAGTCTCTTGCCTTTGAGGGCCTGATGCATTCAAAATAACTGCTTGTACTTTGGGTGATGCTTTTTCACCCTTGGATCCCCCTCTGTGGTATTCTTGAATCTTGATGTCCTTTTAAACAGTTCAAGGTGGACAACCCTCTGCCGGTTCACTCTTGTCAACACAATGTTCTTTGGACTTTAATCTTTACCCCTTTCCTTCGGCATCCCTCCTTAGGGTTCACTCTTGCCAATCTTACAGTTCCTTTTACTTTCTTTTGATGTGGGATTTACTTCCCTTATTCATGATCATCTGCCGGTCAAAGACTTCGGACTACACAGAGGATTTTACAAGACCCCATATGACCACTTTGACCCTCTTCTCGCCATTCCCAAGGCCTTCTGGTAATAGAAGTTTTAACAATCGGGTTCTCACCCAGAGTTTCGCGAGAAAGCACCCACGTGGTGCCTAGCTCATCTGCAGCTGGCTTTCCCCATTTTCATCAACAGTTTTTTGTACATTCAGCAATCAGCCGTTTTCTACTTTTGTTCACCACAGTTCAGTTTCATTATCAGTTCTCCACTCGACTCACAGGCTGTGATGAACCGCTTGGCTTTCTTCATATCAGGAGTTAATACCGGTACCATGATAGCAGGCATCTCCCTCTATCCTGCCTATCAGCGTAGGCATGTTCCATGTACCATTGACATCTGCTACAACACACTTGGGCTATTGTTCGCGGTCTTACACTTCTGTCCACTGAGGTTTCATGGGCCTGGGTCGGAAAGGGCAAGGTCGCTTCTCGCCTTGTCACCCTCTCGGTTTGCGCCGTCTTTCTACTCCTCTTTCACTGCTATGCCTGGAGAGCTGTCTTGTCGTGCGGTCTGCCTTGCTCGTATGGTGCTTTGATGCTCCACCTTTTATCCCTGTGGGGAAGGAAAAGGGCCGTCAGGTGCGTATGATTCTAGTCAATTGCCTGACCCTTGTGTTGGGACACGTCAGGTAAACGGCTCTGATGTTTGTCCATCGTCTTTCATGATTTTATAAAGTGTTAGAGCTGGAAAGGGGGGGTACAGTGTTTGTATACCCTACATGGTAGGATGGGGAAAAGGTGTTATAAGAAGCGGTATACCACATCTCACTTGTCAGTGTCCCACTTCCACTCCCCGATGAACCACCATCCAGGTGATCCGCCCTCACTGGTCCACCCCCAGAAACTGGATCCAATTGCAATGGCCGTGTCCTGGCTACCTGGATGACAGATCCCCGGGGACTAGTCAGGGAGACACCGTCAGGTTTCTCATAATATGCTCTTAGGGTTTAGGCGATCAGAGATGGCAACATGATGGAAAAATACAGCACCTTCGTGATTGCTCCCATTGCCTTGCATACATCTCGTAGCTGTCCAAGGTTCCAATGCTGGGAAGACACATTCTGTCCAAAACTTAGCTACCTTTCAGGTTAAGGCACACTATGTTGCATTGGCCAATAATTTCCCTGTTAACCTGCAACTTTGTATTTGTTACATTTAGAGATGGTCCTAGGAGGAGCCACCGGATATGGCGATCCAATAATCAAACTAACCCCTAAGTATTACTTATTTATTTTTTCATTTATATATCGCTATGAACCCTTAGGCATCTGAGCGCTGCTTATTTTCCACGGTTTGTGGTGCTCATTTATCGACCTCGGAAGGATGAAAGGCTGAGTTTGGCCCAGCCGGGCTTCGAACCCTGCGTCAGCAGGCTCTGCACGAATGTCAAAGAGAGCGCTCTACTCGCTGTGCTTTCTGACCAGCTAATACTGTTCCTATTAGCGGGTCAGATAGCTATTAACCGGTCAGAAACCTATTAAATATTTAGTTTTCCTAAACTGATCAATCCCTATCCCTGATAGGTTTTGGAGGATGCACCTCGTTTTTGTGATGTCACTTATGGTCAAAATTGTGTGACACACATATGGAGAACTAGAACCCGTGGTCTGCTATGCCTTTATAGTGTGATCCCTGTCACTTTGTTTGAAAATATAGACAGTACATTTTGCTACATAGTATGAGTCTTCCGTTCTTGCGGCGGGCTTTGGTTGGGGCCCAAGTTCCCCCTTGCTGGTAATCAGGGTAGCTGCTAAGAGTGCCCCTGCCGCTCCTTTGCAATAGTTTGCGTTTCTATCCCCACATCCAGTGTCCATCAGTCCTGAATCACTTGGAGAAGGTAATAGAGGGGTTTCAACTGTTTATCGCTTTTGGTAATCTCTACCGGGCGTACTAGGATAGCGGGAATTCAGGAACACTATTAACCCATCATCAGATAAACCAAGAAGTGATCCATAATCTAGGAAACATAAAGGCAAAACAAAAGGAACGAGGAAGCAGAGGTCCCCACTGCCTTGTTCCTGTGATGATCTGCTTGTACAGAACACACCTGTGGCAACTCTGCCTGTTCGCACTCTTAACGTGTGAAAGAGAAGAACATCAATATGCAAACCAGTGATTTCTTCGAAAATGGGCGGTGGCTGATATGCTAAATATATTGTGTAATTCTGGGAACCGTGGATTGATGCTAGGAATAGTGTTGACATATTGTTGACATCATGACTGATCATAGCCCCAAACAGTGGCTTAGTATTCACTGATGCTTTGTTATGGGTTTCTTGCATTATGGATACCAAGAAGAGATTTGAAGGTCATTTTGCCATTTTCTCTTAGATTTACTCTTTTTGTGTGGCGAGACTATATGAGGTTATTTGAACTATTTTATTTTATTTCTCTGATCGTTCATTGGGTGCCACCTCTCTCACAAAGGCGGCTTCAGGGCGCTTATATTGCTACAGTGACTTACCCCACTCAAACAAATGTGTTGTAAACACTCTATTACTGCGGATTATTGTCAGCATTTTAATTCTAATAATTGACTGATGTATATTGCCCCTTGCAAAATAAAGATATAGGAGTGTCCAGATCACAGCATTACCAGGCCATTAATGCATTACAGGCCCTTTCGGGATCCGACCTTTAACCAGACAGTATGCTACCGTTTTTGCCTGTTTAGGTACATGGAACCTCAAAATGCATGTCGGTAGCATTAACAAAGGATGTTAAGATAAATGTAAGGGGAGTCGGAAAAGGAGAGGAGGGTAAAGTGAATAAGAAGGATAAGGGTGGAGAAAAACGAGGAATCGCCACCTAGTAGGCGAGGTGGGAGGGGCAAAAATCATGCACCAGCATTTAGGAACATGTAGCTCAGGAACGTGTAGAATCGAGACAGCCTCCTGCACCTTCCTTATGTGTTAAGGATTTACATGATAGGTTATTTATAACGTGCTTAATATCCAGAGGTTTCTAAGCACGGACGCAGGGATCGAACCTGTGGTGCTCCTGTCCTCTTGCTTCCAAAGCGAGCACGTTGCCCCTAAGCTATCCTTCTGAGACTGACCATAATGTCTTCCATAATATTAAAGCCTTCTTTGTCTTTGATGCATTTCATGCCTGTGATGACTTTATCAAAGCAATAGAACCCAAGGAGAGGGAGCATTACCTGTCTAGTAATGCCCCCGGGGTGTCAGCTACAGGCCCGAGCACAGCATGAGCTTTAACGTAACCCCTGGGGCATTACCAGACTGGTAATGCCCCCCCTCTGAGGGTTCTATAGCTATTAGTACCCCAGCACGTTGTACCAGGTTACTCAGAAACGGTATGTAAACTATTTCTCGTCTCGAGAAAAAAAAGAATGGGTAGCATGAATTGAGGAAAAGGGAACTACATGGAGTCCCTTCTACTGTTCCATGGCGGCCATTGTCAGATCGGTGCTGGCAACGACAGAGCAGCGCAGGTAAGTGAGTTGGGAATATGGCTGGGGAGACTAGATGTGGAAAAGGGGTTGGGGATGGTGGAAGGTGATGCAGGGGGAGGTTGCACTTACTGTCAATCGGGCGAGGGAAGATGGCGGCCTCCTGCTCTGAGGAGGCTTGGAGCAGGGTCTTTTCCTGTGTGGTAAAGACCCCGTTCTGAGCCTGCTCATTGGCTGGGAGGTCTCGCCGGGTACTAATAGGACTTCCATGCCTCTCTAGACTTTCTATGCATTCCATGCTCTGAAGTTCACATTCTGCCCCTTTATGCCTGCCATGTCTATTAATGTATCTTTTATGTCTCCTCGTGCCCTCTGATGCACATTTATGCCTTCAATGCCGGTGGCGCCTTTTTACTTGATGCATGCCTTTCGATACCTGGCATGTCTTCAGCAAGCTGGCCTTTAGTACTGCAGATATGCAAAACAATTGTGCCTTTGATGATAGAACAATGACTCTTTGCACACTTTTAGACCACACCCTTATGAAAATTCTTGGCTATGAGGCCATCTCAGATTTTTCCTGTAGCAAAGTTGCCAGCCCTTTTTAAAAAATGGCGACTAGTTGCCATTTAGGTATTTTAATTAGTTTAAATATTGAATGTTCAATCATTTACGTGTGGTAAGGTGATGTCCATTGTTCACTTTAGAAGTATAAATGAAGCCTAAAAGTACAAATGGTTTTTTCTCCATAATTTATTGCAGAAAATATAAATTCACTGGGAAGAAAAAAATCAAACCATTAACAATTATTGACTGATGTTTATGTAATACATATACAGCGCCTTATATTACTTTCTATGTCATTGTTCATTATTGAATGAATATTGATACGATTCCTCAACTGTATTAATGGTAAGTACCAGCCCCCCCTTATTTCCGTCACTACAAAGAGCGCCACAAGTACAAAGAGCAGTACACTTTAGGGAAGCCTTCCCCTTCCTACACTTGCACTGTAGTGTGCATCCTTTCTTGCAGCCACATCGAGAGAGTTCCCTGCAAGCTTGCGTAGCCTCTGGTAGGGCTGTCCAACCATCCACTTTCATCCTTCTTCTTCCACCCCCAATCACGTGGCGTTGGAAGCTGTGGTGTTGCAGCCATCGTTTGGGCACAGCAGTAACCAGCGTAACCAGCCTGGTAAAGGGCTCTTTTTGCATGCTGAATGAGCACATCTTGTGTGTGTGGTAGATTGCCAATTGCTCTATCTCTCTGACCAAATATTTGTTTTCTTGCCTCATTAACATGTTAATCGTTGCTAGCGCGGTCATATAGCAAAACTACACATTTCTCCAATGGCTTCAGCTTTTCTTCTACTGTCTGCTGACTAGGTCTGTCAGGCAATCCACAAGAAGATCAGGTGACATCTCTGTATGCATTGCAGGTGTCCCATGCAGTCCTCTTGACTCATCCTCCAAATAAGGACACAGTGTCAGATCCAGTTAAGGCGTGAAACATTGGTAAGGCAGTATAACGATCAGGACCCAAAGCTCTTGCTAACTCATGAGCGTCAAACAACTGTAAGTTCTTCCCAATGTTCAGACGTTGTGCAGAAGTGATGGCAAGAACTACGGCAGTGTCCACAGTGTGTATTTTGGCTTTGTTATATCCTTGCTGCACAGCATCACATAAATGGAGTAAGAGCAAGTGTCTGCTTCTTCGTGTGAGCACTGAGCAAGTCCCAATATATCTTGACGATTTATAGAAAGAGCATTTGTACTATATGTGGTCATTACCTGCTTTTTTCATGTCAATAGCTGTTACAGTGTTTGCCAAGAAAGAGAACAATTAAGTCTTATTTTCATCAACCCACAGAAAATCCTGACTATTTTTAGGAAGTACATTTCCTGATTCAACAAGCTTCCTAACACCTTTCCCCCTTTTACTGTGTGTGTCACTTTTCAAGCTAGCATGCTTGTGCACATCCCAGATGATATCTAGCCTTGTAACATATTGAAGCTAAGATTTGATGTAGGGTATTGTGAGAAACCTGAAGGTGTCTCCTTGTCTAGTCTCCAGGGATCTGTCAGCCAGGTGGCCAGGACGCGGCCATCGCTTTTGGATTCTGTTCCTGGGGGTGGACCAGTGTGGGAGGATCACCTGGATGGGGGGATCCTTGGGGAGTGGGACATCAATAGGTGAAACACAGTATCTCCCTTCTTCCAATACCTTTTCCCCACCCTAACACGACGGCCCTTTCCCTTCCCCACATGGATAAAAAGTAGAGCACGACAGCATCCTACGAGCAAGGCAGACAGCATGACGTACGAGTTAACTCAGCACGGCATTTCAAGAGGAGGGGAAAGACGGTGCAGACCGAGAGGGTGACAAGGAGAGAGTCAACCTTACCCTTTCTGACTAAGGCCCATTGAAACCTCTGCAGAGGGAATGATAAGTCCACAAACAATGTCCAGTGTGTCTTGCACCAGATGTCAGCGGTACATGAGGCCCCCCTCCGCTGATTGCCAAGTTGGGGAGTGACGCTTGTCTCTGTGGTACCAATGCTGACTCCATCACAGCCGGTGAGTCGAGGGGAGTATTGATAAGAAACCGAACTGTGTTAAACGAAATGTAGCCAACGGCTAAATTGAACTTTGAAGGAAAAGCAGAAACAGAGGAGGCCAGCACCACATGGGTGCTCAAGCAGGATTACTCTGGGTGACTACTCAATGGTAGGAAGACTACCTTAACCAGAAGCCCTTGGGAAGAGGTGAGAAGAGGTCAAAATGGTCTTACATGTTTCTTGTCAAATCCTCTGTATGGTCAAAGGTTTTTGACCGACAGATGATTGAGAAGCTAAAGGAAATGAATCCTGCATGGTGAAATGAGTATATGAACAGTGTTGCAAAGGTTGGGAAGAGTGAACTCAATCGAAGGATGTCCACACTGGATAGTTTAAAAGACATTAAGATTTGTGAATACAGGAAGTATGAGAATACCAGTGGAAGTGAACTGTCCTCCTTGTCATTTGGGTCTGAGCCCGGCAGTGGAAGATCCATGGATGAAAAGTTACCACCCAAAGTTAATTGAAAAGGAACTGTTGAATATTATTTTTTGTGAAGGGTTTGCGCCTGAAAGAGGGGGACCAAGGGGTGAAACCATCGCCCAAGGTATACGTGAAGTAGAACTTTGTGTTTGTTTGTTTGCTGGATACATCAGGCCTCGAAGACAAGAGACTGTTTATTGAAAAGAGACTTGGCCATCGAAGAACCCGACAGCTGATGCTGAACTGTCAGCTCGTGCTGGGAAAGGTGAAGTGTGTGCTGTGCTCAGGAAAACCCACCTTGTCCCTTGCTGAAAATGTGGAGAAGGGAGAACCCTTGCAATCACATCTGAGCTTTTATTTGTGAACACTTCTTTCTTTATTGAAACCCTATCCCACACTCTTTCTGAAATCAGTTTTAAGGAAGTGTCAATTGTTTTTTTTTTAGTATAGGCTTTTTTTTATTTTGACACAATGGCACAAGGACTGCCTTATTTTTCATTTGATGGTCGACTCTTAATCCCATCTTAGATTTAGGTTTAGCTTAGGTGTTTTTCCACCCTTCATTTACAGTTTAATAAACACCCTTGAACTGTCATCACTTGTGTCTGTCTTTACTGTTGCCACCATGAGTTCTTTACAGTATGAACACAGTACTGGCATAATCATCAAATGTTTTGGAAAATCCTAGTTGCAGCATGTTGACAATTGCAGCGTCGTCAAAGAGGGTCATTTGGACTGTTGGTTTGGAAGTAGTGTTTTTTGCGAGTATGAATTCTTCCAGGCAAATGAATCAGACTTTCTTCCAGTTATTAGACTCCCTAACTTTAACAGTGCTGGAGGATAGGCTTGGTTTTCATGTCAAAAGAAATCATCCAGATCTCCATTACGTATCTTTGATGCAAAGTAGCGTTTAGAAAATAGTGAGCAGTCATGCCTCAACAATGTCAGTTGTAACTGTTTACTTGAAATTTCATGATCTGGAGGAGGATGACTGAAGAGGTGGAGGTTATTCCGCTTAAAATTATTTGCCATAGGTTTAGTTTGATTAATAGGCCGATCGCCGACATATAACTAATAATGGTCAAGTCCCATTTATCCAATTTGTAGCAATATGTCTGCAAATGCTGGATGTACTATATTTCCAGTGTCAAGTACCATTAGATCACAGCTGGTTTCAATATGTGGGTTTTCCATATGTTGTATTGCATGAGTAAGAGACTTGATATCTTTTTCAAAAGCCGTCTGTGAATGCTTGCTGGCCTCATGGTGACGCTCATCTTTTTCCCATTTCTGCGTAGAATAAATTCTTCAAATAACTGGGCCATCTCAGGACCAGAGACCATCTAACAATGCAGAGCTGTTTGGTTTTACGTCGGGCCTACAGCCCCTCCATCACATGACTAATGCATTATGTTGTTCATGTACACGATCATTGGCAATAACAGAGAACACACGCTTTAACCTTTTTGTGACAAACTTTACTTTGATGAAATCTGCATAGGTGTTAGGGTTAGTGTGATGCTTTTTAAGTGAAACCATATCATGTAAGTGAACAGGAATCCATTGTGCATAGTGAGGAAAAGAGCCTGGGGACAAACTTGCAAAGTGCCTCTAAATATAGCTGGAAATCTCATTCTCGTATTGCTGTTACGAAAGTCATCAAAAGGAGTTTATGATATACCAGAATCGAAATTGGGTATATACATCACTTCTTTCTTTACACCAGTTTTCAAGTGACTTAACTTGACTACAGTCATCTTTGTCTTGGGTTGAGTCATTGTAGGTCTGCTGCAGGAGTAAATTGACACTACTGGCTATGATCCAATGAGACCTATCGGTTCGAGTCACATGGAAAACATTTGTAAACTAATCTGCTTTTCCATCTGTGGTAGTATCAAACCGAAGAAGTGCTCCAATCTACCCACTTTCATCTAAGAGATTTCCAAGAACCTTGAGAACTACCATCTCAATATGCAACCCACCAATTTTTATAATGCATTGATCTTTGCCATTAGTTGCTGGCCAGTTCCACTGGATTTATTTTGCCAATGTGTAGAGTAGCTGGTCAAATGTAATGGTTGGAATATGCCCAGAATTAAGGCCTTTAACTGTTGTTTTCACAAAATGGATCATGGCCACTGAAATAGCATCGTCTGAAAATAGAGGAGGCAGGGATGAAAGTGTTAATTCACAATCTGTTGGAGTTTCTTCTTGCTGCCCAGTTGATTCTTTCATCTCCTTGTAGGTTGTGCTTCAGTAAGGTGTATTCTTTCACCATAGTTTCTAGTGTAACTTGGAAGTCAACTAAGTTCTCTTCTACTGTTGGCAGAGGACAATCAGTTCTCATAGGAGGAACAGGAGGCATGCAGGTGTAGCACTCAGGAAGATGTAGTCACTTTCTCGGCACAAGGAATTTATAGTCATAGTCTGATCAGTCCCTGTAAATTATTATTTGAATGTTAAAATATTGGTATTCCTGTACCATGGAAAGAGTCATGATCTGTGGTAGACCTTTTACTGTAGCTATATTGTTGACCGCTCTAGTCGTGAAGAGCCCTCCTTTTAACAGTAGAGGAATGACAGCATTTTCCTTGTTATAGTGATGGCATAATTCATTGCTAAGGTCTGATTATATGTGTAGCACTCAGTCATATGATATGCTTAACCCATGCTCGTGCAGGCTTTCAACAGGTTCACGCTTTCAAGTTCTTTTATGGATTAAAATACCTAAGTAGATAGTCAAAGGAGCTTCCTGCTCTTTCAGGCTCATACTCCCAACGTCTCACCAAACTGTTGTACATTAGTAACTGTGCAACAGTGAGGATTGTTTGCGGCATTGTTGAAGAACTTGACAGTGCTTTAATGTTTTGGCCATTCATAACCATACCAACCAGTGCTAACAGAGATGCTGGCACAGAGTCTTCCTGAAACTTGCTTCCAAATGATCTGTTGAAGTGATTTATTTTAAGGATGTCTCTTCTCACTATATTTGCTGCTTTAGCGAGATGAACAGTGTCACTAGCTGCATCATATTAACATGCTTTTCTTAGTGTAGATCTAATATCATTATTAAATATAAGCATCACATGACAGCCGTTTTTTATGTGCTTCCATGTCAGGAAAGTATGCAGGTGTCCTGTTTTTCAGTTTTGTGGAATGTACGTGTCCTGAAAGATCACCAGCAAGTTGTTTCATCCTCATGCTGCACAGATTGCATAGGTCAACAAGTTTAAATATGGGTGAAATTTCATTGCCGGGCACGAGCATCTTCGTTATATGATATAAGTTTTACAAGTGCAATACCATAGTTAATTTGGTCCATCTCAGTTTCTTGTTTTTTTGTCTTTTGCTTTATTGCATAATTGTACAAGGCAATGTATATGGTACCTGAGATCTTGTGCAATAAGATCACCTGCACTCAGTTTAGCAAGCAGGGGTTTGTCTTCTAGTTAAAGAGCCCAGTGACAAACGGAAATAACAAGGTCGAATGTGGATGCTGTACACAATCATTTTCAAGCTAGATCAGGCACATAAAAATAAAGTGTTTGTTTTGTATTCACTGAACCCTTTTCTTGAACACTCTGATGGGTGCATTTCGTAGACCTATCAGCATTATCCACTGGTGATAGCTTCCGTTTCTCTGCTCTTTGCAGTTTTGTTTTATTTAAGCCCAATCTACATGAGTCGTGAAAACGAGCTATGCCTTTATGCATGCATTGCATGTAATACACCTTTTATGCCTCCCATAACTCGCACACAAGGGTACAAGGGTATGCCTCCTTTAACTCCCCTTAATGTCTTCTAGCCCTTTTCAGCAGTGATTATCCGCTGGAATGCATTTTTGAGTTCCTTGCTTCACCTTTATGCCTCTTCATGCATAGCTTTCCCTCGTGTTCACCTTTCATTGTCTACTATGCCATTTATGCCTTTAAATGCACCCTGTATGTTTCACACTGCCTTTAATGCACCTTAATTCCGCCAATTCCTGATAACGCCACTTTTATACTTTAAATTGCTTTCCATGCATTTGATTGTTCATGATTTGATGATGTTTTGACAGTTTTCTGGTTTTCTAAAGAATTGTCATCTTTTTAGCATTTTTCTACTTTATTGTATCCCCATTCCTGTTTTATTTTAGTTCCTTTTCTATACCTCCTGATTGTTCTATGCCCTTTGCCTTCCCTTTTCAATTTTTCATATTTCCACTATCCCTGCTGAAGACATTTTCAAGTTTTTTCTTCAGGTGCCTGCATAAAACCCTTTATATATAGTCTACTTCCCCTCTATCCTCAGGGGTCTGCAACCTTTAGCTCGCCAGATGTTTTGGAATACAAAACCCATAAGCGCTAACCAGCATAGTTAATGTGGAGGGATCATGGGAGTTGTAGTCCAACACGTCTGGAGAGATGAAGGATGCAGTCCCTTTCTCTAACCCTCATCCTAACTGCAGACTTACCCCTCTCACCCTTCCTTACTTCTGAGTATGCTTATTTTACTTCGCAATTTGCATTTCCCCTTGTCATCGAATCCTAACCCTAAAATAGATCTCCCAACTTTGCTGCTACTTCAAATGTACATACTTTCCCCCCATGTTTGCCACCCATGTAATTCGTCATAGTGGTAATTTATCATATCGGTAACATAACCTATTTTCCTTTTTCATATGTATCACCAATTCACAACTACAGGAAATGCCCAAGATAATGCGATATATTTTAGTATTCTTTAAGAGAATGTGCATTAATGTGCTTGAAATATATATTTTCTTCACTTTGTCTGCCTTTGAACACCTTTTATTTCTCTGATTGTACCTTGCATTTCTTCTGTGCCTGTTAAGGCACCTCTATGCCCTAGTATGTCTTTAATGCCTTCTTACACACGTTCTACCTTTAATGATTTCATTTCCTTCCAATGCACCTTCTTCTCAATGGTATATTTTATGGAGTGTCAGATGAAACACACAAATGGACATGTTAACAATTCCAGACTGGCCAACTCACTACAATACAATATCACCGACAGGTGAACACTCTACAAATGATATGCAACCGTGCAATGAGGCTTTGCTGGAGAGGTTTCAATTTGTTTCCCTTCGATATGACCTGTCATAGCTCTACATCATGACACACACACAAACCTGCTGTGGGCCTCCTTCTGGGAGTAATATCAATGATGGCAAATTAGCACTCCACCTCATGTGTCATTTTGCTGGAAAGTATTGGTAGAAGTTTTGGGTTACATGTAATTATAACTAATGAAAAAATAACGAATACAAAATAACTAGTTCCAAAATAAATGATTCATTGTTTGTTGTTTTTGGGGGGTTCCCCCTCCCAAGCCCCCTCTTTTTTAAATTATAATACTTTCCCCCACCGCCAAAACCACTATTCCCTCTCACAACCCCATTTTTTGTTTTATTCAAAATTAATTATTTTGAAACTAGTTATTTTTACATTCGTTATTTTTTTATTTGTTGTTTTGGATTTGATATAATCACTGCATACCAAGTATTGCTATTCTGTTTTACAGCTAGCAGTAAGTCAGTTTGTAAATACCACTGGCAGTATTTACTGTCAGTGTTAAAAATGGCAGTGGAGAAACACTTCGGCCCCGATTCATGGATTATTTGTGCCGAAAAAAACAGGATTTGTGCACCATTCTGCCCGCAAATCCCCATTTGTTAAACAGGGATTTGCGGTCAGAATGGTGCACAAATCCCCTTTTTTTGGCGCAAATAATCCATGAATCAGGGCCTTAATCTGTGCATTTTCAAAAGCGTATTGAATTTCACTTGTGTTTGGGTGGTCAAGAAAGGTCCCCACGATCAAGAGAGGTTTATGTTGTGCATGCCATTTTTTGTGACTGGGGTTACAGCAAACAGGGTGCAATGTTGCAATTTCATATGCATCCAGTGTAGTTCATTTTGAATGGGATATGATACAAAAGCCCTATCCAATAAAGTAGCACTACTTCAGGACAAGATTGCTAATAAAAAAAAAAATCTCCCTAACATGATCCCTCCACCTAATACTCTCACGGCGGAACATAAAGACAAACCCTGCTTCAGCTTCACTAAAGTATCTATTCTGGAGGTTGAAAAAGTCATCCACTCCCTCAAACCCCTAAACTGTCAAGGTGATAATTGTCCAGCCCAGGTCATCAAAGATGCTGCCAGAGATCTAACACCATTCATATCCAAGTTAATTAACTCATCCTTCTCCTCGGGTACTATCCTTAGCAACCTAAAGGAGTCATGGGTACTCCCACTACTGAAAAACGAGTCACTAGATCTCTCCATACCTACCAACTACAGGCCTATCACCACTCTACCATTTCTGCTTAAAATTTTAGATATGATAAGCTATCCTATTAGGTACTCACCAGTCAGAGACTGAAACAGCGTTGATCGACCTCAAGGCCCAAATCGACGCACTTAGGGATAAAGGTAAGTCTGCCTTACTACTCCTACTTGACCTCTTGGCGGCATTTGGCTTGCTGGACCACAAGGTCCTATGTAATCACCTGGACTCAGCAGCCCACTTCTCTCAGGAGGCCATAGGCTTGATCCAATCCTTCTTGAGTAATAGGACTATTCAAGTCTTCTCACCCTCAGCATCTGCATACCCTATCCCCATTACTTGCGGAGTGCCTCAAGGCTCATGTGTCTGACCCACCATGTATAACATATTCACTAAGCCCCTTTTTGATGAACTTGACCTTCTTGGTATCACCTACACCAACTATGCAGATGATACACAGATTCTCATACCACTTACGGGGGATTATGACAAGGATTTGGCCTTGGTGAATAGGATATATCTCTTCATCCAGGCATGGATGGCCGTCCATTGTCTATGCCTGAATGATGACAAAACTGAGCTCATCATTTTGGGAACCAGATCTAATCTAAATAAACTACACTACCTTTAATATCGATGGCAATACTATCAAAGTTGTCAAAGAAGTAAAGACTCTAGATTTATACCTAGATGCCACCCGCACCTTCACCAAACAGATCGACTTCATGGCCTCTGCCACTGCATACACATGCAAGCTAATCAGAGCCGGCAAACCATTCCTTTCCAAGAACAGTTGTACCAATTTGACCAGAGCCTTAATTTTATAAAAAATGGTACTACTTTTAGGGCCTCATTACACGGATGGCGGTATTAGCACATGGACCAAGGTGCTATTAGCACCTTGGTCCATGCCGGTAAAATACCGGCACCGCCTTGGTGGAAAGGGGAATTACCGCCCCATTCCAAGGTTGGCAGGGCGGTAATTCCCCCTTCCACCACTGCCCTTCCCCATTCCCATTTTTGCCCCATAGGGCATAATGGGAATGGGGAAGTTGCTAATTACGGCACCGCAATTTTGCGGTGCCGTAATTATCACCAAGGTCCCTTAGCGGGTTGGTTTTTAACGCCTGCAAAAAGCAGGCGTTAAAGCACCAACCCGCTAAGGGACCTCGTAGTAAGGCGGTAATGGTTAACGGTCACCGTTACCATTAACGGTGACCGTTAACCATTACCGCCATCCGTGTAATGAGGCCCTAAGTCTCTATACGTGGTTGCCAACAAGTACATCATCAACCAAATTCAGATCCTCCAAAATAATGCCCTTAGAGGAGCCTTAGGCATTTCTAAAAAAGTTCACATCTCAGAGATAAGGAGAGTGAATAACTGGTACACCAAGAGCGATAAAATCTTGCTTAAAACTGCCTCTCTAACATATAAATGCTTGAATAACGCTGCCCCTCGATATCTCATAGAGAGATTCAATAGAAAATCTTCCACTCGGCCAACTAGAACGGCCAATTCTAATTGCCTGAATGTACCAAGGTTTCAACTCACTAAAGTCGGAGGGAGCATCTTTACAGTCAAAGCCGCACAGCTCTGGAACTCCCTTTCCCCTTCCTTAAGGGAGGACCAACCTACCCGCACTTTAGATGCAACATTATCAATTGGAATAAAGAAAACAACCACTAACACAACTATTTGATCCTAGTTTATGTACTGTACTTCCTTATGCTATTGCATTGTGTGATGTATCGTTGTCGATTACATTGCCACTGTATATAGTATTATGACTTTTGTACCACTGCTCATATTTTACATACTTGTATCTATCACACATTTGTGTAACCCTAAACAGAAACAGGCCGATTCATGGAAATAATGTCCGCGGAAAAACCGGCGCACGCGTGCGAAAACGTGCGAATCGCAGTGCCACAGAAAAAATCGCAGAAAATCGCACAGAAAAAGTGCGCGCCGCATGCTAGCGCACAGGTCATCTAACGCTGTGCGATAAAGCCACAGCGAATTCGCACATAGCGCGGCGCACATCCCAAAAGTAGGCGGAAACCGGGGCGTAAATCTCGGAATGGGGAACAACTCGTGAAAATGTGGGCGTCACAGGGGAGGTCCAGGAGGCAAGCGCGCGGAACGCCCAGACGCTCGCCTACAACAGGCATTCATGGAATCGAATCGGGTAAAACATCGCAGGGCCAAAGACACGCACAGGCCCATACCCGTACGCCACAGAAAGCAGGCGGTAGCGTCCCAATACATGTGCGCCAAAATGTGCGCTTAAAAAATACCGTATACACAGCTCAGCGATTGTGCCTGGGGGAGCGTGTGCGTGCATTTCAGGGGTGCGCACGAGCCTTTTGGCTGGGTGCGTGTATATCAGGGGTGCGCGAGAAGTTACACACGCGTTTTGGCTGGGTGCGTGTATATCAGGGGTGCGTGAGAAGTTTCACACGCGTTTTGGCTGGGTGCGTGTATATCAGGGGTGCGCGAGAAGTTCCACACGCGATGGGTCCTGGGGGAGCGGGGTGCATGTATTCCAGGGGCCTGCGGGTGGTTTCACACGCGATGGGGCCTGGGGGAGCGGGGTGCGTGTATTCCAGGGGCCTGCGGGTGGTTTCACACGCGATGGGGCCTGGGGGAGTGGGGTGCGTGTATTCCAGGGGCCTGCGGGTGGTTTCACACGCGATGGGGCCTGGGGTAGCGGGGTGCGTGTATTCCAGGGGCCTGCGGGTGGTTTCACACGCGATGGGGCCTGGGGGAGCGGGGTGCGTGTATTCCAGGGGCCTGCGGGTGGTTTCACACGCGATGGGGCCTGGGGGAGCGGGGTGCGTGTATTCCAGGGGCCTGCGGGTGGTTTCACACGCGATGGGTCCTAGGGGAGCGGGGTGCGTGTATTCCAGGGGCCTGCGGGTGGTTTCACACGCGATGGGGCCCGGGCCTGGGGGAGCGGGGTACCACTCACCGTCTGCCTTAAGAACGCGTAGCCAACACCCACCCGCTGTGAAGCAATAGCGTGCGAACCCCAACGGCTGGAAAACACACGCACCGCACCCCTGAAAGGCACGTACAGAGAAATGGAAATCCACGTGGGATCTCCAAGCCCTGCCAGGGCAACGCCCGTGCGCGATACGTCACAGACGCGCTTACGCTGTAAGGGCCTTTGGTCCAATAAAATCGCGTACGCGTGCTGACGCGCATACGCGCTAAGGGCCTTTCCTCGAATTACACGCAGACGTGCTGCATTTTCACGTGCAAAATCACTCCGTATCAAGCTGGCCACGCGTAAGCACACGGAAGACCACGCTCCTGCCCGAAAGGCCGAATTACTGCCCCCCAGAGCCCCGAGCAGCCTCCCACGAGCCATCTGCTGCTGCCTGCCTGCCTGCCTGCCTGCCTGTCTGCCTGCCTGCTGCCACCGTGCCCTGCCATTTGGTGCCTGCACATCAGCCATCTGCAGGGTTCCAGTTGCTGTGTCCACCCCTGCTGGAACAGAAGACTCCCGACTGGGATACCATCGCTCCACAGCCCAGCCCCAGGACCCAGTTGCCCACCCACGCCTGCCTCTGGGGTTGCCATGTCGAGCCCACCACCATCTGGCAGCACTGGCAACCCCCAGCCAGAGAGGCAGAGGGCCACCAGCTTCACGGCCACCGAAGTTGGTGTCCTGGTGGAGCATGTCCTGGGGCATTATGATGCCCTCTTCGGAAGACCACGCGCCAACAAGGAAGGACGGGAGAGGATCTGGGATGATGTAGTGGTTGCCATCAACACGGAGGGGGTGGCAACCCGCGACATCAAGCACATCAAGAAGCGCTGGGAGGACTTGAGGTCCAGGACCCTCAATAAGGCCCAGTGCCTCGCGGAGGGGGGCCGGGCACGCCTGAGTGACATCCAGATGAGGGTCCTGGAACGCGTAGACCCATCGCTTCATGCCCAGATCCTTCGGAGGCAGACCCGTCTGGAGTTGAGCGGTAAGTAGCCAAGCATTGCTGTGTGAGACAGGGCATGTTGCAGTGGGCTGGTTGTCTGATACTTGCCTGTATGTGTGACATAGGCCATGTACGTGGGGGCGTGGCCTGGCGCTCATGGAGTGAGGAGGCTGAAACTCCGAGCCCCGGCCGAGCCCGTAATCCGATCCTGATTAGTGAGCCAAAATACTACCCACGCCGAAAACCAAGACGATCCAGCTGAAGCCGGGACGGACCCCCGCCCTCCGCAGCTTGGTCCGACAAAAATCGGACAACGGGGACCGAGCAGGAGCCCTGGCCCGGCATCCCCCTTGGCCTCAGGCGAGATGCGCAAGATGGCGGCCGCGGCGCACTAACGCCGCGAACACGAGTGGAGGAGCGCCGGCAGCAGCCACTTCCTCTCCTGCCGCCTGGAGGAGTCCGACGGATTGGAGGAGGCGAGACCCGAAGCGGACCTCCTGGTGCCCTCGGCGCGAACCACATCCTAACGCCGCCGGCCCCCAGCAACCCGGCCCACCCGGGCCGCGCAGTGGAGTGCGGGACTCCCCCCGCGGAGCCTCCAGCGGAGGGTAACCGGAGGAGCGGACGAGACCTGGGGCCCGAGATACGCGCTGGCCCCCGTGCGCAGTGAGACGCATTCCTGGACGACGCGGAGTGCGCACCAACAACCGCGGCCACCTGCCAGAGCCGCGGGCCCCCCTGGGTCGCTGCCCCCCCGCCCTGAAGCCTCACGGCCGACTGGCACACTGGAGCTGCAGGCGCAGAGTGCCCCCCACCACTAACAACCAACGGAGGCGACTTCGAGTGCCCTGCCCACCCGGACATGCTGTAACGCCGCCCCTGGCCCACCATCCTAGAGGCGGACAGACCCCAGGGCGAGGCCCTCCTGGGGGCCCCATCACGCCCCACAGACCCGAGCAGGACACGGCCCTGTCCCCGGCGCCACCGAGCTCAGACCGCCTGGGACCTTGAGGCAGCACGCATCCGCCAGACCCAGAGCAGCACACCACAAACACTCCTCACCACGACAACACCGCAGGTGGGGCCACTGGCGAAACAGACTGGCGGGGCCCACGCAGCGACCCAGCTCAAAGAGGCGCAATAACCGAGTAAGCAGCACCACAATGTCCACTCTGAGGAGCAAGCCCAAATCGGCCACAATGGACCCCTTCCTCACGACCAAGGCCCACCTAGCCGCTCAATCTAACCCAAAAGAGGCGGCGCCGCAGGATACTCAGGGGGAGAGCCCTGCAAACACCCAAGTGCTTGAAGCAATAGTGGCCCTAAAGGAATTTATAGACACCAAGATAGGGGAGGTGAAAGCCAATATCCAGCTCATCCGCCAAGACGCTCGCAACCTGACAGAGCGGGTCACCAATATAGAATCCACCCAGAGAGACACTTTGGAGGACACGAAAGACCTTAAAGCCGAGGTGGCAGATCTCAGGAGGAAGGTGGGCATCCTGGAGGCAAGGTCGGAGGAAGCGGAGGGACGCGCCAGGCGAAATAACATCAGGATCCTTGGCGTCCCTGAAGGGACAGAGACTTCCGACCCAACTGCATATGTCGAATCCCTAATCCAGCAGGAGATTGGGGCTGAGAAGCTGTCACAGGGCTTCGCCATAGAGAGAGCCCATAGATCACTCCAGAAGAAGCCCCCCCCAGGCTCCTACCCCCGACCCATCATAGCGAAAGTTCTCAACTTCCGAGATAGGGAAGTGATCCTGAGATTCTCCAGGGAAGGCGGGGCGATTGACAGAAACAACTCCAAAATCACCATATACCCGGACTATACACAATCGGTGCAGAGGGCAAGGAACTCCTTTGTTCCAATCAAGGCCAGACTGCGGCAACTAAACCTGAAGTACATGCTACTGTACCCATCCAGACTAAAGGTGATCTACAAAGGGAGAGCGATATTCCTTGAAACCCCAGATGCGGCCGCTATGTGGATGGAACACAACAACCTGGCCGAGGTCCCTGAAGAGCCCATCCCCGAGGGCAGCGTCGCAGCTCGCAAAGCGCGATAGTCTGGAGCCAGAGTCCCTCTCTCCCGACCCGCACACTGAACCCCGACCTAGAACAACACAACGAGCACGCTGGACACCAGCATGATACGAGAACGCAAAATGATTACGGGCCGGCTGGGCCTCCCACACATGAGCATGCAACGACAACCCCCGAAAGTTCAGTGCAGGCCCGTTGCCAGCACGACCTTGCTCGCGCCGGAAACCCTGACGGGGCCAGATAGCGCGAGAGCACCCGAGCACTGCATTTCATCGGCAGGAGCTGGGTGCACCAGGTACGGTTATTTTTTATATGTTATTGTTAAGACCGCCCCGCTACCCGAACCAACCCAAGCAACGAATGCGCACCTGACACCGAGAGAAGCATCGGGTCGACCAGCAGAACTAGAGCAAGTAACGGCGCGCAGCAACACGAGACCAAGCGCTGGAGAGACAAGGGGCCACGCAAGACAGAAACCGCATCCAAGCGATGGCACCACAACTTAACATAATCACATGGAACGTCAGAGGGATGGGATCCTATGTAAGGAGGAACCGCGTCCACTCCTACCTGAGGCGCAAGAAGGTATCGATTGCACTGCTCCAGGAAACACACCTCCTGGCAGAAGCCACACACAAACTAGCAGACTACTGGGGGGGCAGGGCAGCGGCGCATCATACTCCAAATATGCACGGGGTGTATACACATGGATAAGCCCAGACACACCATTCCACCAAATGGGAACCAAAGCAGACAAGGACGGAAGATATGTAGTGGTGTGGGGCACTATAGAGAACACACGGATATGTATCGTAAACTCATACTTCCCTCAGCACAGGATCCCCTCCCACTTAAAACAACTATGCACTAGAATTGCCCACCACAGAGATGACACCTTCCTGTGGGGGGGCGACTTCAACTGCGTCATGAATGAAGGGATGGACAGGTCCAGGACGCCACAAACCACCAATAACTCTGTCTCAAGGACACTTCGCAAAGCAGTGGAAAACTTGGACCTAGTCGACATCTGGAGAGACCTTCATCCGGCCGATAGATCCTACTCATTCTTCTCATCTCCACACGGCCTCCACACCAGGATAGATTACTTCTTTATCAACGGCGAACTCACCCCACGGGTGCACTCCGCGGATTACCTAGGCAGGTCGATCTCGGACCACTCTCCGCTGCTCATGCGACTAAGTCTGAAAGGCCCCAGGCCCCCCATTCCGATGTGGCGTATGCCCACGGAGACCCTGACGGACCCTTCCTTCAAGGACACCCTACGAGAAAAGCTGGAAGAATACGTAAGAATCAACAAGAGGTCAGTCGCTCTGGGAGGCAATGAAGGTAGTAACCAGAGGCGAGGTGATAGCAGAAGCAGGTGGAATTAGGAAGCAACTGAAAAGGGAACTTGAAGACAAGGAAGAGGAGATCAGGCGATTAGAAAATAGCCCCACCTCACCCAGCGAGAGGGAACCCAAGCTGGCAGAAATCAGAGACGAATGCCGACTAGCCTGGGACAGGTTGTCCAAATTCGACTTCTCCACACGCACCGCTAAGGCACACAAGGAGGCGGACAAACCGTGCAGGATATTGGCCTGGCTGTGCAGGAAAGAGCAACCAAGACAAGCCCTCAAGGAAATCAAGGACGAACACGGAGCAACCCAGAGGACACAACAGGAAATCAACGATGTCTTCTCAAACTTCTATGCCAAGCTATATTCTCACGGTGAACTGGTCCCAACACAAGACATTCGTGACACCCTGGACGAAGTGGGTCTCCCCAAACTGAGCTCGGAACAGCGAGAAATGCTGGGAGAGGCCATCACGCAGGAGGACATCTCGGAGGCAATTAGGTCCCTTTCTACGTGCAAGACTCCTGGAACCGACGGCCTCACACCAGAATTTTACAAAGCCTATGAGGAGATCTTAGCCCCGGTGTTACACGGTGTATATGCAGAGGCATATGAGACTGGCATATTACCCGGCAGTATGAGAGAGACACTCATAATACCAATGCTTAAACCTGGCAAGCCCATCGATGAGTGCGACTCATACCGCCCCCTGGCAATGCTGAACTACGACAGCAAAATCCTTACAACCATACTGGCTAAGAGGCTGTCCAGGGTGATCGGATCTATAATACACGAGGACCAGAACGGCTTTGTCCCGGGGCGCAACACCACAGCCAACCTGAGAAGACTCCAGCACGTCATAGCACAATCCGCAGAGAGCAAGGAAGACCTGGCTGTGCTCTCACTGGACGCCATAAAGGCGTTCGACTCAATATTCTGGGAATGGCTGATCGAGACTCTGAGGGAGTTCGGACTAGGCGAGCACTTCATACGATGGGTCAAGGTGCTCTACAACACCCCAAAAGCGAGGGTAAAGACAGGGGGTGTGGTGTCTGAATCCTGGGACATCCAAAGAGGAACAAGCCAGGGATGCCCACTGTCACCAATGCTGTACGTCCTCGGACTGGAACCAGTAGCGATCTACTTCAGGAAACAGCTTTTTGACGCAGGAATCAGAACGGGCGAGACGGATAACATCATCTCGCTGTATGCAGATGATGTACTCCTCTGCGCAACCCCCGAGTGAATGCACCCACAGCTCTAGACATCCTAGACAACTTCGCGAAATACTCCGGGATCAAGTTTAGCAGGCAGAAATCATGCTCCTTCCCCCTGGCCGGGCTTCAAGGGAAGGAAACAGAAGAGCTACCAGACATCGGGATTCAGTGGCAGACGGTAGCGTTCCGCTATCTTGGGCTCACCATCACGCACACGCCTGCCTCCACACACGAAAGCAACACGGAATCAGCAATGCGAGGGGTACGCAAATCCACCAAATTTTGGTCCCGACTCCCACTCTCTGTGATGGGCAGAGTGGCCATCACTAAGATGATAATACTACCGAGGTTCCTGTACTACTTTACCAACATAACGCACTATATACCCCCCCCCTTCTTCAGAAAATTGGAATCTCTCCTCAGAGACTTCCTGTGGGGTCCGGCCAGACATAGGCTTTCGCTGCACACCCTCACTCTCCCGTATAAAGAGGGCAGAATCCAGTTGCCTGACTTCCAGAAATACTATCTCGCAGCGCAACTGACACATGTTGTCAAGTGGCTATCCGACGAACCAACAGCTGAGACAGGCCTTATCCGCCCATTGGTAGCCCCAATGCACCCTAAAGAAGTAGTATGGAACCCACAGGTTGGGCCCCCTGACCCACCCATGTTGGTGAGGCTGGGGAGACGAGTCTGGAATAAGGTACGCACATCGCTCGGCCTGGCCCAACCATACATGCCTGAAATCCCCATGCTCGCTGATGTCTGTAAGACACCCATCGATCTACCAGCAATGAGGAAATGGGAGAATTTTGGCCTATACACCTGGGGGGACATGTACGAGGACGGAAGCTTCAGAGAATTCGACTCACTACAGATGAAAGAAGGGCTAGCTGCTGGACAATTCTTATGGTACCAAAGGGTGAAACAGGTTGCTAAGAAGACATGGAGCACATGGCCAGAGGAACCGGAAACCCACCCCCTCATGCAAGAGATGCATAACCTAAGCGACGGCTGGAAGCCCATGTCGAGACTGTATGCCCAACTGAACGACGGGCGCAACCCGAGGAGCGCACCCCTGAAGGAAATGTGGGAGGCGGACCTGGAGACCGACATCACGGAGAGCGAGTGGGGCCGGGCCCTGATGCACCCGAAGGAAGTGTCCCGCAATGCCAGGTTCAGGCTCATCCAGCTGAATGTCCTATATAGGACCTACATGACCCCACTAAGGGTATCCACATTCAGCAGAAAAACCCCACCAATGTGTCCATGGTGCACCAGCGAGAACGCAGACCTAATCCACATGTTCTGGACCTGCCCCAAAACCAAGAAACTCTGGTCTGCTGTTGAAAGGACTTGCAGGGGAGCCGGGCTGGAAAGGTACGAGTGGACGCCTAAGTAGTGCCTCCTGGGCACATACCCCAGATTGAGTAAAATCAAGCACATAGTGAAACTAATGGACATGGCGTGCATTCTAACGAAGAGAACGATAGCAATGGCCTGGAAATCCCCAGGTGGCCCCAGATACGAACCGTGGATCAGGGAAATGGAGCGATGGACCAGAGCTGAAACCAAAGCCTGGGAGGAAGGGAGCAACCGGGGAGGAGAGGACACGAGTGCAACACTGGAGTCCTGGAAGGCCCTCCTGAGAGACATGATCTTTCTCACGGACTTTAAGCCACCTTGAGTGCATCCCCGGCCACGAACTGTAGACCCGAAGCAGAACTAATAGTTACACCCACAACACCTCTGACTCTGTGACCTTAATAGACAACCGGATGGTGTCTGGAGCGGGGCCCGAAGAGGGGCCGGCAGGTACCCATGCAGTGGTGGGAGGCGGGACGGTCAAGTTACTGTTTGTTTATTGTTTATCGTTTTCTTTCTGTTACTGTTTTGCATGTTCACCGGGCAACTCACCGTGTCAAACCGGATGTTGTTAAGCATCCATGTTTAACTGTTCTATGCCAATATAAATGCCAATAAAAACATCTAAAAATAAAAATAGGCCATGTACGTATGTGTGTGTGCAGGGACATCATGGTCAGGCATGTGAGTACAGTGATGTGTGAACCACAAGGTTGGTGCATGTGTTCTATTGCAACATGGGGGGCTCTATGCGGAATGGACACATGGAAGCATGGCAGTCTCTGTTCCTGGACATGGGTGGGGGTGAGGGATGGGTGCTGATGCCATGTACATGTATGGTGTCCATGTCTGTGTGTCTGACCTGCGTGTCTGTGACTTGTAAATGCCATGGATGCATGACACATGTCTGTGACAATGTTCAGATCCACTGATGCAGCCTAGTCATCCTTGTATCCACTGCGTCTGTGGTGTACGAGGCCAGATGGATGGAACTACGGTGAGGTGTGTGCATGTGATGGCAAGACCCATGATGCATATGAGTTCAAAACCAACATTGTATGAATCATGAGTCCCTTGGTCATGTATGCCAATGTCCATAGCATGTGCCATGCCTGTTACTGCATCTGTTTTGCCTGCACTGACCCATGTGTTGTGGAGGGACATGATGGAAGTGATGTTTGACAGTGCCACTAATGCTTCCTGTCTAGGGGACCATTGTACAGTACCCTGATGCTTGTGTTCTATGTCTCCCTCTACACAGTGGCAGGTGAAGAAGAGGGCGGAGAAGGCGCTGCGGAGCAGGGCGGCGGGGATGCCCCCACGGCTTCAGCAGAAGGGGTGGGTGAGCCCCCACAGGGGCTTGCAACGGCGGAAGACGGCGTGGAGACATCCAGGTTGGTGGTTTCCACAGAGGGGGAGGAGGCCGCTACTGAGCCACACATGGGGCCTGGTGGGGGCATCCCCGCTGGTGCAATTGGTGCAGTCCAGGGCCAGGGGCAGGAGGCAGCACAGGTCGCCGTGGAGGGGCCTGTGCATGTCACTGTCCCTGACACTGTGACTGCACCACCATGCACCAGCAGGGATGCCCCATCCCAGGCCCGTCGGCAGGTAGAGGTGATGTCCATGTAATCTGACACTCCTCTACCTGCGGACGAGGGGACCCCTGGCTGTGTGGAGAGGGTCCTGATTGGTGTCGCGTTGCGCACGGCTAGCATTCGTGATGAGGTGCATGCTTCCCGGGAGGAGCATGCACATCATCACGAAGAGCACCGTGCGTACGTGAACCATTTGGGAGCCGCATTGGTCGGGGGTTTCCTACATGTGTGTGGCCTTCTGGCGGCCCTCTCCTCCTCTGTGGGGGCTATGCGCCAGTCGTGCTCCATGCCGTCTTCCGGCCCAGATGCCACCAGGGCCCCCTGTGGACCTGCCCCGACCAACGCAGCCAGCTCGGTGGGGACCCCATCCCTGCCACAGTCGGGAGTCGAAGGTCCAGCAGGGGTGGACACACCAGCAACTGTCCCCCTGCAGATGGAGGATGTGCCAGCATCATCTGGTAGGGCACGTGCACGACGGCATCGGTGGATTCCATCAGCCTGGATGCCGTCGTGCTGGCAGAGGCAGTGGCGTCGGAGGCAGCAGCAGGCTCGACGTGGGAGGCATCATGGCTCGGGGCCATCAAGATCAGAGGGGCAGGCATCGGCCGGGGGGCAGGAGAACCCTGGGATGGCAGTGTCTTCCGTGTGGGAGCAGTTGGTCCAGCGGATAGGTGCGGAGCGGCAGCGGGCGGAAGAGGAGCGGCTCACCATGGTCAGGGCGGAGTTCTCCATGCGTCGGGCGTTGAGGCGGGCTGAGTGCCTCGAGGAAGCTCGCAGGGAGTTTGAGGTGAACACGGGGTTGTCCCTGCGAGACCTCGGGGCCAGGACAGAGTCCCGCCTCCAGGACATCCACATGGAGTTCGAGGATGCCCTGGCCCACAACATCACGGAGTGAGCCGCAGGACTTGCCCGCTGCCCTTGTAAATAGTTCTTTAGTGTTAAGTTTCCTTTTTTTTTATTTTCTTTTGGTTGCGCTTGGACAATGCACCGCGTTTTTTTTATATATCTTTTTATTAGGTAGTTTTTGTTAGGTTTCCTTTCCTCAGTTGTGCTCATGGACACTGGATTGTTGTGAATAGTTCTACATTGGAATCTTCATTTTTTCGTTTTTCATCACCATGGAGGAATGGTTTTCCGTTTCTTTTTATAGTTGCATTTGATTTGTAGGCCTGTGACTTTGGACAACATTACTTTTGGATTTCTTTGGATTTTGCTTTCTGGTTCTTAATTATTTCACGGCCATCCAGCTTTTCTTTTTTTTATTCCCATAGTTGTTTTTTTGATTTGCATTGCTTTCATTTGTGTTTAATACATTTTTACATTCATACTTCAATGTGTGGTGTTCTCTCATTGGTTTCATGCATGTCAAGTTATGGGTTTCCACATTCACTTGCAACCATTGTGTGTGGGTGACGGCCATGTGTTCATTGACATACTTGCCATTGGGGTTGTATCATGTAGTTGCCTTTACTATGGGGGTGGTTGTAATACTTGGTGGGGTCTTTGTGCTGGGTGGGCTGGCCATAAGGGACATGATTGAGGATCGTCATGTGCTGGGGGAAGGGGCATATGAGTGGGACATGAGTGGGGGCCTTCTGGCAGGTGCCCCGCACTGCTGGGGGGTGGGGGTGCTGGTGGACATGAGTGGGGGCCTGCTGGCAGGTGCCCCACACTGCTGGGGGGTGGGGGTGCAGGGGGACATGAGTGTAACATGAGTGGGGGCCTGCTGGCAGGTGCCCCGCACTGCTGGGGGGTGGGGGTGCTGGTGGACATGAGTGGGGGCCTGCTGGCAGGTGCCCCACACTGCTGGGGGGTGGGGGTGCAGGGGGACATGGCCATGGTGTATGGGCTGCCTGCCGGACATGGCAACGGGTGCAGGTTACTCCCCTGTGGTGTGGGCTGCCTGCAGAGGCCGTGGAGGGTGTACACTGCCAAATCACGTGTAACACTTCTCGCGCACCCCTGAAATACACGCACCCAGCCCTAACGCGTGTAAAACTTCTTGCGCACCCCTGGAATACACGCACCCAGCCCTAACGCGTGTAATACTTCTTGCGCTCCCCTGAAATACACGCACCCAGCCCATTCGCTTGTAGAATTTCTCGCGCACCCCTGAAATACACGCACCCAGCCCTAACGCGTGTAAAACTTCTCGCGCACCCCTGAAATACACGCGCCCGGGCAAATCGCGTGTAATTATTCTCGCGCACCCCTGAAATACACGCACCCAGCCCTAACGCGTGTACAACTTCTCGCGCACCCCTGAAATACACGCGCCCGGGCAAATCGCGTGTGATTCTTCTCGCGCACCCCTGGAAAAAACGCACCCAGCCCTGACACGTGTAAAACTTCTCGCGCACCCCTGAAATACACGCACCCAGCCCTAACGCGTGTAAAACTTCTCGCGCACCCCTGAAATACACGCACACAGCCCAAACGCGTGTGTTACTTCTCGCGCACCCCTGAAATACATGCACCCAGCCCTAACGCGTGTAATACTTCTCGCGCACCCCTGAAATACACGCACCCAGCCCATTCGCGTGTAGTATTTCTCGCGCACCCCTGAAATACACGCACCCAGCCCTAACGCGTGTAATACTTCTCGCGCACCCCTGAAATACACGCACACAGCCCAAACGCGTGTGATTCTTCTCGCGCACCCCTGAAATCCACGCACCCATGCCAATTGCGTGTTACCGCGAAACCCGTAATACACTTTCCCCGCTTTGGCAGTCCGGTAAACTTGTCAAGGTTTGGCGCAGCCCTTTGCGATGTTTTAGCGATTTTGATGGCTTTTCCTTGTGCGAGGGCGTTCTTGGGGGCGTAACTGGCGCTGCTGCAGGGTCGCTGCGCCACTCTGCGCCACGGCTTGTTTTGGAGGATTAATCCATGAATACGATGTTCGCTGAAATGGATTTTATCGCACGCGGCTGGCGCAGACATTCGCACAGGGACACTCTGCGCCAGCCGCGTGCGATACTTTTGACTGTATTTCCATGAATCGGCCTGAAAGTTTTGTTGTTCTTCTGCGACCTGATACCTTTGGGTCTGGTGAGCATTACAAATAATAAAACAAACAAACAAACATGTTACTTTTTGATTAAAGTTGATACATATTAGATTGCATGTGCATAGAAAGATAAAATGTTGACACCACAAAATGAAATATAAAGACGATTTAGACATCATATGCTATGGAGTGCCCAGATGCAGGCACAAGGAGTTTCATAATGTACATCTCAGTGGGGGCTGTTCATTGTAAAGGTATGATAGTATGTATTAAACAGGCATGCACACTGAGAAAACATATAATGGGGATTTATGGATCTACGTGTAGTGGACTTTTTTATAAACAGATTAAAGCACTGCAGCCAGGGTTTGACTTTGAGAAACTGGTTCTGCATAGTTTCAGAGGCCAGAGGATGGATGAATAAGTAACTACAACCTTTGAAATGGTCTATGGCCTGATAGTATCACAGAAAACAGATGTAATCTCTTGAATGCATGGGAGCTTGGCAGAGGATTTCCACTATTTGTTTTTGACCAGAAGTAAAACGTGAGGTCAATCGATGCTCGAGACTAAAGCAATTGAAGCCCAGGAGTTTCAATTTTATTCTCAAGAGATGCGATGTGTGAAGAAATGGCAGTTATTTAGATTAGAATGTTTCAATGGAGCCAGTGATAGTTATCACTGGTTCAAAGAGAACCTGTTTACTCAGCCTTCTTCATAACGTTTGGAGTATGTATGCAAACCATATGCAATTAAGAGTTAAGGTTAAAGGGCTCAGGCCACTTATTACTAGTACTGAATTATGTTTGCACACAAATGTTTAACTGTCTGATGATGTCATGACCTACCACGACAAATCCTAAAAAGAGGTGCGTTTTACACATGAGCTGAAGATGGTAGTTAAGATATGGCTACCAATGAGAATGTATGAATTGGAGATAGATGGGATTTCTTTGAAGAGATTCCATCCAATCGCATGTGGGAGTGTATTGTAAAAAAATATATGGTAGCATTGCAAAATTGTATATGATGTATAAACTTATGTGGTACAGTGAGACTTGGGTTAGTTTAACTCTACGGCGTCATCTAACTGCTCCCCGGACGATTGTATAATAAACGTGCATTACATACAAACGTGCACTCACTTCTTAGGTGGTGGGCCTGTTTGGGTTAAGGTGAATAAAGGCCCATCTGCACATTTAGCTGCCTGGGAGGGCCCAGGCTTTCCGAGATGGTGGGGGTCTCCTGTCTGCATAACTCAGCTGTGGTCCCTCATTGAGGGGACAAGTCTTCCGTGCACTTGAAAAAAAGGCTTGCGGGTGGTATATTGGTTATATGCCTATCTGTTCCCCGGAGGTGTGATACTGTGGCCCAGCTGTGCAGGATTACTTGACGGAGCACCACATCGGAGTGCTTCGGGGTTCACGTGAGTGCACGTCTGGGGGCTAAAGCAAGAGGGGAAATAGGGGTAAAACTGGGTTGATTCTTTGATTTAAGGCGTTTGATGAGGAAAGACTTGGAGCACATGTGTGAATTTAATCGTGGTTATGGGGATTTAAAGGGTGAGTGCTTTGAAGAAGTGAGTGAACTGTTTTATGTTGTAAGTCCCTTGTATATATTTTTTACCTAGTTTGATATTTTAGAGGTGTGAGGTGGTATCCCAGCCAGGATGGCCATTGTGAGGTTTTTCATGATGCCCTTCAGTTTGCTTGTCTGGTTTGTGGGAGTACTCACCTAGAGGTGAGGTGACATTTTATAGTAAGTCCACCATAGATACCTTCCTGAAGTATACCCTTGATATCATACTGTGCGGGAAGATCCCTCACCTCGCTTTTCATGGTTATTCGAAGTAGTGAAGGGAAACGTCCTGTAGTCTGGGAAAGACGGTTTTGTAGTAGAGAACAACATACTAGTGATGAAGAGAATGAGACCAGCAACGTTGTGGTTAAAAGCATTGCACTCCTTCTCTGCTCGAGTGAAGTAGATATCCCGGAAATAATGGCCGGCGTTTGTTTTTTGATAGGATGCTGTCTTTTGTGTAAGAGTGAGAAGTAGGATTAAAACAAATAGCTGAGCAAAGTGAATGTGGTGAAAGAGAGTATGGTGAGTAATTGTGGGTAATGACCAATAGGTAGGGAAAGGATACAAAGGGGGGGTTCTTTAATTGAGAAATAATGTTGTGCGCAGGTCCGGCTTCAGTGCTATTTTGTGAATTTGGTTTGGGTAAATTGGGTTGGAGTATTGAGACTCTGTTGAATCATTTGTGTCAGGTACTTCCTAGCTATAAGGCAAATATTCAAAAGTACCATAGGAAATGGCTGCAGGAAACCAAGGGTAAAAATGTAAATTCTTGGCCTATTGAGGGGACCTATGATGCAGGGATATCAGACAACCTCCATACTTTTTTAACTACGAGGCACAAGGGTTCAAAATTAGAGAAGTGATTGAACACCTCAAAGCTCTGGAGGATGTATGAAAAATGTAAGGCCCATAGTGCTAACATTTTGGAAGAAGGACTGAAAAAGGAGGGTGCAGGAGTTTCTGCTGCACCACCCCCATATGGGTGATAGACTTTATTGCCTCCAGAAGAGTACACAGACTCTGAGTTCAAACCTCCATTTTGCCCAGAGGTCCCACCAGTGGGTGTGAGATGGACACAGGTGATGCCTCCATCAGCTGCAATGCCTATGATGTGGGATAGCAAGGAAAGTGGAAGAGTAACTCCTTCAATGGTTAGGGCGACAGAAAGACTGAGAATGGAGAGCAGAAAGGGAATAACTCCCCTGACTGTTGGCCTAGCAGACAGATTAGGGGTGGATTAAACAGAAAGGGTGAGGACAGCAGTCAGAAGAGCAGATGTGGGATAGAAAATGAGGGAGAAGTCGGAGGGTAGAAATTTTCTTGATAGAACAGAGGATAGGCTGCAAAGAGTGGTAGAGAGACATGAGCGGAAAAAAATGGAAGAAGTGCTGAGGTTAGCCGAGTAAGAGATAATGCTATTATGGCGGCAAAGAAATGAAGAGCGGGAAGAAGTGAATAGACAGGCAGAGGATTTAGAGGAATAAAGGTGTAACATTGGACAAGTTATTGTGCGGTTGTATAGATCAGTGATCAAGGAGGTCAATGTGGACATGTAGGATAGAAATATTGGCATGGGTACAGGGTTTGAGCAGGGAGGATGGGAGCCAACACCCTACGGTACTGCTGAGTATGCTTACATACATATAGAATTCTTATGGGGAGGAATAACAGGATCAGGAGACTAAGAGGAATGTGAATTGGGAATCAAGCAGGGAGAGTGTGTACACCATGGGGTCTTAGAACGTGCTGTGGTACTCGTATGACTGTAGCTAGTAGCAGGGGAGAGATGTGGGAAGCCTCACTGAGGGCGGGTGTAACTAAATTTCCGTTACTGCAGAAGGGTCTGGGAAAGTCATATTATGTGGTCACACATGAACTTGATGAAGATTTGATGAAGATTTTCCCTTCGCTCACTGCAGGGGCGGGGACGTGGATTTAGAGAAACATACCACCAGTGTCATGTTGGCCATAGGGGACATGGAGAGCTTATTCATGACCCTAATGGGGGAGCAGTCAGATGAGTTTTGGAGAAGATCAGGGTATCTAGGAGTTCATTTGGATACAGATGCCCATGATGGAGCAACTTTTAATAATTGCAGGGGGCAAGTATGGGGGGCCTTGCAGATTATTTAACCTGATATGACAGATATAAATTCAATTCTAGCCAATGCGATGAAATTGGAAGATGATGTTGCTGCACAGGTATGGGGAGCCTTGCGTATTATGTATTACGATATGCCTTATATAAATGCAATTCTAGCCAAAATGATGACGTTGGATGATGATCCGGCCACGCACATTCAGGAGGTGTTGATGGCAGAGATGGGAGAAGCGTGGGACAAGAACATGGCAATTATTTACCACATGCTAAAGGAGGGACTTCCCAAGGAAGTTCAGCACAATCTAGATAAAGTGGTAGGGATGGAGGCCAAGAGTTGGCCAGAAATTCAAGCACATATTGTGCATTTTTTGTAAAAGGAGGCAAGAAATGGAAAAAAGGAGTATAGAACAGGGACACAAGGCAGAGGCCAAGCTTGTTCAGAAGAAATTGGCAACATTTTGTTTAGAAGGGCAGTAATTACAAACTCCATTGAGGGACAGCAGTGATACCTGGGACAACAGGAACAGGGTGAATTGGGTATGACACAGGGGTTGATGGACGGGTATGCTCCTGGTCCAAGAGAAATGATAGGGTTTCTGAGCGATAGGGAAGGATTTCCATGAGGAAGTGGGTAATTTGGCGGGTTCGGAGGAATGGGGCCCTGGTTTGCTGGGCCAATGGTAAATACCTATGGAGGGCTTTATGGGATTCAGTTTTGGTCATGTGGGAGGTTGGGACATGTGTCATGGGATTATTGATACAGGTGACAGTATTTTAACATGGGAGCTCAGCAGATACAATATCAGACCCTGTCATATGTCCCAGGCTCTGTGCAATCACAGCAGGCACTGGATGAACAGAGCCTTCCCTTCTTCTCTTCTCTGCTAATCCCACAGTTGCTCCAATTGGTGTCCTGGGCCTTTATGCATCCTCAATGCCCTGACCTCCCGCACCCAATTGGCCCAGCTCCTGTCTATTCTCTGCAGTTAATTTACACCCTCCGCCCTAGAGGCTTGCACTTACAACCCTCACTACTCCAGGCCATTGTGGGATGTATTGACCCACTTTGCTGTGCTATGCGGTATCACTCTAATACTTATGGTGCAAGGAGCTGCAACAATGGCAGCAAAACTCTTGTGCACACCTAAATCCTACAAAAACCTACAAAAACCACGTTCTCAAACTCACAAAAGATGGATGGAATAAAGCACACACTGTAGAGAATGTAAAGAAATTTTTAAAAAAACAACAACAAAAAAGGAATGTGTAGATAATGTGCCAGTGGGCTCCATGACCAGCAAACAGAGTGCAGAAAGAGAAGCAGCGCTTTGCAAATGAAATTCCAAAATGTGCCTATAAATGACATTTGCTTTGTTGCTAAAAACTCCAAAATGCCTATAACACAACACTTTTCAACATTCAAAATCTTGCTTGGCGCTAAAATTCATGTAATCTAAGGAAGCCCTGCGAACATACAAAGTCCTAATGTGAAGAGCAAAACATTCATCAGACAAACTGGATTGTCTGCAAACTGTGGAGGGTTTTGACCCATGTGGAATCATTAGACGGGGTGAATGTGGGGATTAAGCTGTCGCTGCCCATCATTTTTGCCCCAGAACAAAAATAAATCATTGGAGTGGGTAAAGATGGGGATGCGCTGTCGCCGCCCATCATTTCATCCCAGAATCCAGGAGAGCTGCGCAGTTGTGCGCACACCAAAATGGTTACCTAACTTGCCACCCACCAGTGTAAAGAAAGGTCTTTGTTAACAAAATCCACTGTTACTGATGTCAAAAAGTTGCTGAAATCGTGACTCATTGGACCACTTTAAAGATTCAACCCTTTTTGTGGGGTTCCACATAACCATCTTACTGTAAGGAGCCCCATCAAAACAATGTTAAGCAAGGATTTACTACCATGTAAGAACCATTCCTGTTTAGAATGCATTAATCCAAGAAAATCCCAAAAATGGGTGCAGTACCAGTACTCACCACTATCCAAAAGCCGGCGTTTTAAAACCCACTGTGTGTTTTTCTGAAGGCAAGCCAAAATGCCTATTTCAAACCTTGCAACATGTGCAAAATATTTACTGAACACCAGCAGACAGTTGGCAGAATGGAGTTTTGTGTGCCTACAAAATCTGAGAAATGAAGAGCACAAAACAATGTATAATAAGACTGGCTGGGCTGTGGATTGCAGCAGTTTAACTGCAACTGGATTTAAAACCACCAAAATCGAAAATGTTTAGATTAAATGAGTGACCTATGTTTGGTGTCACATGCCTTTGTAATTGTTTAAATGTCATAGTTTTAAACTTAGAATCAGCATTCTAGCTGCATGTGTAAAATTGCAAGTTAAGTTAAAAAGCAACAACAAAACCTGCCAGTTAGCTGAAGGTCTGGCTTAAGGAACTTGATTTTGCCTAGCAACTAACCCCCTCAGGAGTGAAACTTGAGTCACAACTATGTTCCCACGCCAATGTTCCTTTTGCTGCCCACACTAAGGATATGCCATCTACCTGGTAATTGAATTTCCTGTGCTCTGCCAGAGAGTGAACAAAGCCCTCTTCACTCAGGCAAAGGTTTTTATTACAGACGTCGTAAAAAGTGGCTTCCTCCTGAAGAAGCTGGGAGGGGCACTGCCTGTGAGAGCAAGCTGGCTTGGCAGAAACTGGAAAGACTGGTTTCTGTACCATGTGACCTGAAAAGACACACCCCTGCAGCAAGAATATTGTTTTATAAAAAGGTGAATAACTCATAGTGCGGACATGTGAAAATTTTATAAATGATACCATAATTCTTATGATTTTTCTGCCCACAGTTTGAGACGTGGTAGGAACCGGGGGTATGTTCGGGGGGGTTTTAGCGGAAAAGTGGATATTACTCTAAATGCGTGCATGTTAAAAATCTGAAACTTCATCAGTTAATGTCCCTACTCCCTGCACACATGTATGTAAAGTTGGGTCCATGTCAGAAATTGAAAAAGCAGTTAAAAAGTCAATTATGTACACTCTTTGAATGCAAGCTCCTAGAAAAAGCAGATTTGTACAGAGACATGGCTAAATTCAGCCACACCATGTATATGTAATTTCAAACAACTGTGTAACTCTGAAGTATGTATTTTGATCATATATAGATTTGGGTGCACAGATGATAAGGGAGGTTGTTTCAAGAGATCATAAAATGACATCACTCTGACTCACAGTTCAGTTCGCCAATCAAGGGGACGAATGAAAGCTTGACCAATGACAAATGAGAGGGGCAAGTCTAGTGATGCAACACACACACCCACTCTCAAGAAACAGATAAAAGCAGAGAGTCAGGACACATAGAGAGCTTGAATTCCATTTGCTGCAACGCACTCTGCTGGACCATACAACATCCTGAGATCCAGACTTCAAATTCATCAATCTATGCTGTACTAAGAGACCAGACCAGAGAGAAAGCAGTGCTGTGCCTAGCAGAGACCAGACCAGAGAGAAAGCAGTGCTGTGCCTAGCAGAGACCAGAGCAGAGAGAAAGCAGTGCTGTGCCTAGCAGAGACCAGACCCGACCGCTGTGAGCAGTTCCAGAGGCCAGGCGCTGTGAGCAGAACCCGGAAAGACCTGACCAGACTGAAGTCCGTGACCAAGTCGCTTCCTGTTCAAAATCTCTTGTGAGTACTTAGCAAAACTCAGAACACATCTCTTAGTTTAATTCATATAATTCAATCTATTTAATCTAAGTAGAACTGCCTCCTAGCTGTCACCTGTCATTTCTAGTAAAATTTGTCACTTGTCAAAGTGTGCGTTTAAAATTTACAAAACCAAAAACGACCTTTATTAAATCGCTCATATCTCCGCGACCGTTTGGGCTAGAGACTTGCCGTAACTTTCCTCTGATAGCTTGGAATCGTAGCTTTGAATCGCACCAAGAACCGCATTCCTACCCCTTATAGTTTTACCGCAATCGCGGAACACGCATCCGCGAATTTTGCCGCGATTTGCAAATTTCTTCACATGTAAAAAACTGCTGCTGCTGGTTTTCCATTTGCCAGAAATTCGTTTAACCTGCTAACCATCCCTGCATCATTGCTAGTGTGAGCCTGGACTAATATTAACTAGATACCACTCACCCTGAACCTCTAAAAGGGAATTAAAAGCGTTTCCAGCATATTTCTCATTCATTGCCAGCACATATCAAAGCAATTTGGGCCTGTGATTTCAAAAACTCCTATCTGTTTTCTGTTGTCTAAGCTTGCTGGATTGAACTGATTACATTGATTGCATTTCTGAGGACTGTGTGCTTTCCTCCCATTTCCTTGCATTGCATAAAGAGGGGGGGAGGGAATAGCCAGAGAAAAGTGATTACATTGTTTGGTTGAAATCATATTGCGTATTTTCTGTACTGCATTCATTGAATATCGCATCCACCTGAGCTTACATAAAGCATCCTCTACCACATTATACTTTTGTTCCTATTTACCAGTGTGCTACCTTATCCATTTCATGTCAACTCATTAGTCATTATAAAGAAGTGTGCTAGTGCCAGATTCTCCGTTGTTAATATTTACCATATCAGATTAAGTGTGATATTCAATTATTAATTTATTATAAAGTGTGATATCTATATTTTAATTTATCAAATAAACCTTTTAAACTTGCAAAACAGAACTACTTCTTGGCTCAGTGGGGTCAGGGGGATTCCAAGAGAGGGGTGTTATACAAGGGTAGTCATCCAGAACGCATGAACTGGACCTAAAGATATATCAATAAGGGTTTTCATTCAGTATTATAGACTAGGCGTTAACTTGGCTGTAGTGCTGAATTGAATCCTCTTACAAAGTGGGGGCTCGAGCCGAGACGTTGGGTTAGATTTACCATTTGTGCAGATTAATACAGCGTGCCAGCTGACCAGATACATACATCCAGTCGGATCACCACGCTGTGTTACGCTGTGAAGCATTCCTCAAAAGGGACACTCCAAGAAAAGTTCTGTTCTGCAAAAATAAATTACTAACTTCTGTAAGTCAGGACAGAGACCAATCTCTAGAATGACGACCTTGGTAGATATGAAAATAGCCAGAGAGCACTTCTTGCATAAGTTATTTGTGAGAGGTGAGTGGACTCACCAGGACCAAACAGTCTGGTTGCAGGCCATCATGCAACAGGTCACGGAAACAGGGTCAGACTTATGGAGAGATCAGGGTCCATTACATGTGGCCCTGAGTGAACTATATATGGCTCCTAAAGCCAAAGAGGAACACAATAAGATTGCCAGGATAGCAGCATACCTGTACCTATGTATGGGAGACATGCAGGATAGATGTGCTGAAAGCCAAAATCTGGCAAATAGGCAACAGATGGTGTTAGAGAAGGTCCAATCTGACCTGGTCTCTTCTGAGCAGAGGCTGCAGAGGAGCCAGGAGTCAGAAAATGACAGCAGACTGTACATCACTAAAATGAAGGAGGAGATGGATGTGCTGCAAAAGGAAAAGTCAGAACAGGATACCAGATTTCTGGCCTTGCAGAAGGAACACCAAGAAGGTTTGGACTCCCTACTGCAAAGCCAGAAAAAGCTGGAGCAACAGCTAGACTTCAATAGGGCATGTGCTGAGCAGGTAGTCACCCTGCAAGGCCACCTAGATAGAGTGAAGGCAGAGAGCAACAAACTAATTCTGAAAGACCTGGATACCCAGGCGGAGTTTGATGAGGAACGCCAGAAAGCTGGTGCCATTCAAAGGCAGAGGGACGACCTGGCGGCACAAATGCAGGCTCTTAGTCAGGAAAGAGACGCCTTAGGCCAGGAAGTCTGCCATTTAAAAAGGAAAATGGAAGAAAATCACCTGGCCCACCAGGGGCTGGGTGACCTCCAAAAAGAAAACCAGAACTTGCTAGAGCACACCAGGAGGGTGGAGGATGCTCTAGCAAGAAAGGAGCAGGCCAATAGGGACACAGCTCAGGAGGTAACCCTCCTGCAGCAAAGACTGGCCCAGTTCTCCAGGACCAACCAGGAAGCACAGAGGGAAAATGAAGCTCTCTGCCAGCACAATGATAGGCTCCAACAGCAGGTAGCGATGCAGGAGAGACTGATAGAGTCGAGTAAGGCCTTAACAGAGGAACTGAAAGCACAAATGCAGGCTCTTGCATTGCAACAGGGAGAAGGGGCGGATAGAGATGAGGTTCGCTGGGAAATGGAAACTCCGGAGCATAACCTCAGGAGCCCTAGTACCAGAGGCCCCCATACCTCTCAGTCCCTGGACTCTGCCACCCCCATGTCCCCTGGCGCACATGAGCACAGGGCCACAGGGATGGCAGATTACTATCCAGCCAGAAGCATGGGGCTCATAGGCCAGTACCACCCAGGAATGGAGGGGTGGGCATCCGGGTATGGGCACCCAAGTACAGTACAGTTCAATGGGGAACCCCAGGAGAGTAGGCCCATTAAGGGCATCCTGAAAACCTCTGCCCAGTTAGGTCAGTGGAGGGGGTACCCATCAAATCCTGGCAGCAAGGAGGAATCTGAAGACTCCTCTGAACTGCGCAGGACACAGGAGACCAGGTCCCCACATTCTGCCAGCCATTCCCAGGCTCGCAGAATCCGGGAAAACCTGGAAGAACAGACGGGAACCTCTGGGAGCAGTGCCTCTGAGTCCGACGAAGAATGGACAAGGGTTACCCGAACCAAAAAGGCCAATAAGGCAAAAAGGGCCTTGCTTAAGGACCCCTTAAAGCAGATTAAGGCGATCAGGAGCGTCATCACGCCTTACCATAAGAACGCTAAGTATTCTGTTTGGGAGCACTTAGAGTTGTTTGAACAAATGATGGAGACTTTCCATTTGAAGGACAGCCAAAGCTGCATTCAATATGTGAAGTGGACCTTCTCCCCGGAATACTCCAGTTTCTTTGCGGGGCTGGAGGACCAAAATCATTTAAGATGGTCCACCTATAAGGCGGCCATCCTGAAACATTTTTCTGTTCACAGAAATCCTCAAGAGGCTCGCAAGGCAGCCTACAATTTGCAATGTGGGGAGGATCAGGCCCCACAAGAATTTGTGCAGGAGTTAAAGCGGGCTTTTGCACAGACCACAAGAAGGGTGCGCACGGATAGCCGTGAATTTATCAACACGTTTTTCCATGCCTTGCCCAAATATATCATGACCCAGCTCGTGAGGGATTTTCACGAGAAAAGATCTTTAGACTGGGTCATTGAACAGGCTACCCGCATCTATGAGGTGCAGAAGCCCATAGAAAATAAAAGCAATGCCCAGAAAAACCCCAAAGCCAACAGCACCCCTGCTGCTGCCAAGGTGGCAGAGGTAAAGGTCACCCCCGTTTTGGATTTGGAGATGGGGGGGCCTAAAAACCTACCTGCACCTAATAATGCTAGGCCCAGAAGGTCCTCGGGCCAGTCACAGACAGGGAGCCAGGGAGGCAGCCCCACAAATAGGGTCCCTCGCTCTCCTGACTATGTAAGTCCTCGCTACAAAGGTAACAGACCCATCCTGGGTTATGTGTGGACTCCTCCAGCCCAAGGGGGGGGATCCAGCCAAGCACCTAACCCAGGGAACTTCCCTCCAAACTTCCCACAGGAGGGCAGAAATTTACCAAACCCTGGGCAGAACTTTTTCCCCAGATATCCACCCGACTTCCAACCCCAAAATCATCCATCCTTCTTTCCTCAATTCCCTGAGCCCAGACCACTGAATCCGGGAGAGGGGAGGCCAAGGGTGGAGGGGTACCCAAATCTTCCCAACCCGGGGTATTACCAGAGGAGGGACAGCTACCCTTCCCGGGATCAGCCCAGGGGAGAAAACAGGGCCCCGTATCAGCCTGAGCGGGTTTCCCAGTTAGAGCGCCAGGTTCAAAACATGGCGCGGGATATGGGTCATATACTGAGGGCGCAGCAGAACCCTCAGATCAGCATGCCGGCGCAGAACGCACCCAACTCTGGACCTGGTGCTCCAGAACAATGACGGGGGCAGCACCCCGATAACTCACCGGTTCCCAGGGAGGAGGCACAAAGGGAAGGGGGGTGTAAAGCCTTGGAGGAAGCTTCCTTCCTCACTTGTAAACAGCCCCTGGAAACCCAGGAACCGGAAACGAAATCTCTTGCCCCTGAAAGTCTGCCTCCTAAGGAGCAGAGGGGGGGTAGGAGAAACAAAAGACCCAAACAGACTCAGTTTGAGGAGGAGGTACAGATCTTCCAATTTGAGGGAGAGGGATCCTCAGAGGATCCTGGGAAAAGGATCTTCTCCTTCAGAGAGGGGGGAACTCCTCCCAAAGAAAAATGGGTCCCTAGGGATGCAAATCCAGACTGGGGAGATGTGGAGACTGAGCTACCGCCGCCCACCATCTCATCCCAGAACCAACAGCAAGAAAATCCCCTGGTTCAAACCCATCCTGGGGACTGCCTCCAAAAAGGGGGGGGCGGCCCAGAAACGGAGCCAGGGGAACCCACAATGGCTCTGATCTCCAGTTGCAAAATTTTTCTTTCAGATTCCCACGGCTCTCCACAAGATTCTGCCCAAAATTCTTCTCTCGCGATGTCCAAAACCAGAAAATTAGCCCACCAGTTGTCCAAAAATGTACATTATCTGTGCCCCCTTGAGGAGAAGGAGGGAAGATATTATGCCCCGGTACAAGTACAGGGGCAGGGTACAATCTCGGCACTGGTGGACACTGGATCTCAAGCTACCCTTCTGTCCAGAAGGGCCTTTGACGAACTGAATGCAGGAAGGGGAGAGAATTACCAAATTCCTCTCACCTCTCTTCCTGGACAACTCCAGAACTTTGACGGGAAGGAAATTCCCGTCGAGGGGACGGCAGATTTGGACATTAAGATCGGGCGACACAAGTTGAAACACCCGGTCATAGTTGTGACCCCAGAGGGCACCCCTTGTTTACTAGGGAATGACCTCCTGAGAAGGTTGTCACCCCTAATAGACTGCGTAAACAAGGTCCTCTGGACTCAGACTAGCCGACCCATAAAATTAAAACAGAGTGTCAACCATGTTAGTTTAAACGGCACATGCCACATGGTTGAACAAAAATCTGACCAAGTAGAATTTCACTTCCAGAACAACCAAATTCCAGACGTGACAGTAATAGCAGTAGGACAACAGACTGGTGATGGGGGGTCCTCTCTATTTCTGAAAATCAACCTTCCTTCCAGTCTAAAGTGGTATTCCACGCTGGAAGGAAACACTCTGAAATTCTATACTAATCCACAATCAGAAACTCCCACTCCTATAGTCCAGAAAGATGTGAAATCAGCTCAGAGCCTGGCTGAGATTCAGCAAATTGGAGAGCAGTTGTTCATCCCTGTTCAGTTAAATGACGGGAAGGACTCTGTTCTCGCTCGAGTGTGTGTGAACAACGGTAAGAGCTTCATCAGCGAAGCCATGTTCCGCCAACTCCCAAAAGATCCAGCCATTCCCACCTTCAAACTGATAGACAAATGGGAAATGGACCTGGAAGCACCCAATTCAAAACATCTCCTGCCCAGCAGGTGTATGCTCAAAATCTCCATTGGCAACAAGAGCATAGTCCATAATTGTTGGGTCGTGCGAGACGTCACCGCCGCCTTTTACTTAGGCAGTGACATTCTCAATCGCTTTGCCATTAGTTTGGACCTAATAAACTTCAAAGCTTGGTCCCGATTAGCGGATAATCCCATGGGCTTTGATGATCCAGAAAAAGCATTTAGGTCAGCTCAATTGCTACCTTATGCAGTTGAAATTCAGGTTAAAGAGGAAGTCACCATCCCAGAAAGGACTCGACAATTCTCCCTGGAAGTGAAAGTTAAAAGGGGACAAGAGTTGAAAAACCCTGATGCTTACATACATCTAAATGCTTCTCTCCAACAGCAAGGGTTGGGGGTAAACCCAACTCCATTAGTCAACATAGAACATGACACCATTCTAATAGAGGTGGATAACAGCGACTTAAAGAGTATTACTCTAGCCGCAGGCACCATTATTGGAATGGCGGTTGATGACCGACATTTCTCCATTGATCTTGTAAATGAACTGTTAGGACCAATCCCCAAGGACTGTTTTGACAGTGACAGTGATGACAACGCAACACCAGACAGGATTTTTACCCGACATGGGGGGAACTTCCTGGTGTACACTTCCTGCCCCTATGGTAAGGAAGATGTGACTTGTGACTTCAGGAGGGATGAGGTGATTTTCCAGGTCCATGAGGGCTGCCTTTCCCACCTGAAGCCTCCGGTCCAAATCAGCACTCTGACCAGGGACTTCTCCACCCAGCTGGAGGAGGCCGCAGAGATAGCCAAACCAGAAGTCTTTCCAGGTTTCAGGCAGATGGTGGAAGAGAGAGTCAACCTAGCTGACGCCTGTGTGACTCTGGAACAAAAGCAAAAGTTGAAACAAGTTTTCTTGGATTTCCAAGATCTCTTTGCGGTAGACTCATATGACTGTGGTCGCACCGACATCCACACCACAACAATCCCCACGGACCCTGGCATGACTCCAGTGTTTGTGAAGCAATATCGCTTGCCTCTCGCATCAATGGAGTCCCTTACTGAAATAATTAAGAACCTTGAGTCCCGGGGAATAATCCGTCCAGTCCACAGCACCTTCAATAATCCGGTGCTGGGAATATTGAAGCCAAACGGCCAGTGGAGACTCTGCGCCGACCTCAGGGAGCTCAACAAACGGGTCCATACTTCCCGATGGCCTCTGCCCTACATTGACCAAGGGCTAGCCCAGATCCAGGGGTCACAGGTATTCACTGCAATAGACCTGACCAATGGATACTGGACCGTGCCTGTCAGCAGGGAAGACCAATACAAGCTGGCTTTTACCTTTGGGGGCCAGCAGTACACCTGGACCCGGACTCCCTTCGGATACCTCAACTCCGGCAATGAATTCAACATTTTTCTACATAAGGCCATGCCCGACCTGGGTACGAGGGGTAACCTGGCTTATGTAGATGATGTCCTCATCAAAAGTTCATCTGTGGAGGAACACATAGCAGAGATCCGTTATGTTCTGACACAGTTGAGGGCCGCCGGAGCAAAACTTTCCTTTCAGAAAGCACAGTGGTGTAGAACCCGTGTTAATTTCTTGGGGCATGAGATTACTCCTCAGGGTCTCTGTCCCCAGGAAAAGAAAGTGGAAGCACTTCAGAAACTGAAAGACCCCACAACTCTGCGTGAACTAAGGAGCCTCCTTGGACTGACTAATTACAGTAGAAAGTTCATTGAGGGCTACGCAGAGATCACCAGACCCCTGATTCATCTCCTGAAGGGGGGGGTCAAGTGGGAATGGGGTCCAGAACAAGCCGAGGCAGTAAAACAACTCAAAAGAAGCCTCTCACAAGCACCTTGCCTAGCTTACCCTGTCAGAAACAAGGAGTTCTTCCTGGAGACGGGGTTCTCTAATACGTGCTTGACGGCAGTATTATATCAAAAGCATGACAAGGTCAATAAAGTAATCTCCTATGCGAGCAAAACTTTATCCTCTGTGGAGGAAAAATTCAACGATTGTGAGAAGGCACTCCTGGCAACGGTGTGGGCATTGAAGAATTACCGCCCGTTTATCCAGGGGGAACACATCATAGTGGAGACTCCACACCAGCCTCTGCAATATCTCCAGAGTGACAGAATCCGGGCCGGAAATGTGAGTAATTCCCGAATTACTTCCTGGATTCTGTCAATGCAAGGCTTTCCCGTGGAGGTCAGATATGGCCAAAACAAGAAGAGTCCCCTCGCGCAAGGTCTGGCTGACTTGCATGATTGTGCCAGAGAAAACAGTCTCGAGGACGAAAGTCTAAAAATAAAGGACAACATGGAGGCATACCTTAATTCCCCCCACAAAGTCTTTGAAGAAGACAAGTGTGAGGGAATGCCCACTGTGTATGTGGATGGATGCTCTTACCATGTCGACAACAACGGGGAGAAAGAACTGGTGGCCGGCGTAGGGAATGCATGGGTGAATGAGTCTCCAGGACCCTCCGCTGGATACAAAATTGGTCCCCGAAGTAGTCAGGTGGCAGAATTGATGGCTGTGCATCAGGCCATCCGCACTGCTGTCCAGCATCAACTCCACGAACTGGTCATAATCACAGATTCGGATTATGTACGGAACGGGTTCGTGGAACACCTGGTTAATTGGAAAACCAGAGGCATGTTATGTGCTAACAACAAACCCTTGAAACATGGGAAGTTGATCCAAAACATTGATGATCTGGTCACCTCGAATGGGATGACCATCTATTGGAAGAAGATCAAGGGTCATTCCAAAGTAGAGGGACCAGACAAAACTGGAAATGACTTAGCTGATCAGCTGGCCAAAACCGGGGCCATCCAAGGGGATCTAATTGAGATTGAGTCCGTGTTGGGGGAAATCCAGGTCACTGCCATCACTAGGTCCCAGACAAATGCTCACAACGACCTTTCAATTGCACAATGGAGTAAGGAGACCCCTGATGCTGATTTGATTACTGCTCAGAAGGGGGATCCAATAATTGGTAAATTTTACCAGCACCTTGAGGACCCTGAGAACTTTCCCCTGACGGATACCGATTACATTGGGAAAGAGGACCTAAGAGTGTTGATGAAATGTCCAAAAATGTTCCGGATCCAAGACGGTTTGTTGGTAAGGAAATCCAAAGCTGGCCACGATCAGTGGGTGGTTCCTACCTCATTCCGAAGCCTGATGTTAAGTCACGCCCATGATGCGGCCACTGCCGGTCACAGGGGGTTTCACACAACATTGGAAATCTTAAGAGAGGTTGCATACTGGCCACACATGGGGCAGGACCTCGACCAGTACCTGAAGGGTTGTCTTGTGTGTGCACAATTTCAGCCATCATCCCTCACGCACCGGGTGCCTTTACAAAAGAGGGGAATGACACTGCCATGGTCAGATTTACAAATCGACTTTGTAGGCCCTGTGATTCGCTCGGCTAGGGGGAATAAGTACATGTTGACCGTGACATGCTTGTTTACCAAGTGGGTGGAATGTCTCCCAGCCCCAAATTGCAAGGCAGAAACTGCAGCTGCCTTGATGATTAACCACATCTTTTCCCGTTTTGGTCTACCTCAAAGGATTGAGTCAGACAGAGGTAGCCACTTCACCAGTGAAGTAATGACAAAGATGTGGGAGATACTGGGGGTCAAGAGAAAGCTGCATATTGCTTATAGACCAGCTTCTTCTGGGGCAGTAGAGAGATATAACCGGACAATTGTGAGCATATTAAAGAAGTTTGTGGCAGATTCTGGGCCAAGTTGGGATATCCGATTACCTCTGGTCCTAATGGCCATCAGATCTACCCCCTCATCTGCAACCAAAATGTCACCATTTGAGTTGATGACTGGGCGCAAGATGGTGCTTCCGCAGCATTTGCTCTACAGGACCCAAGAGCAGACACTGATAAATGCCTCCACTACTCATGAGTATGTAGAGAATTTAAGGAAACACCTCCAACATGCTTTTGCTTACGCTCAGCGGAATCTAGAAAGATCGGCTGATAGCATGAAGACCCATTATGACCTGAAAACTTCCAGGAAGGAATATCAGGTGGGAGACCGGGTCTATCTATACAACTTCCAAAGGAACCAGGCCAAGCAGCGCAAATTTTTGCCTACATGGAAGGGACCCTTTGAGATCGTCGATAAGATCTCCCCTGTGGCCTACAAGATCTGCATCCCCAAAGGCGGTTCGGCAGAGGGGGAAGACAAGTGGGTCCACATAAACCAGTTGAAATGTTGCCATCCCAGGCACACTCTGCAACAACTGGAGGAATCCTCTGGAATCCTAGCGGGTACTGTATCAGACTAATTCAGTTCCAATCATAAAACATACCACATCTAGTCTCTAAAATATTGTGATTTACATGAAATTGTCTCTAGTGATACTGTTTTTTTTCAAAATAAGAATGTAATATTTCATTATGATGAAATGCATATGCTGCCCCACTATCTCAACAGTGGGAGAAAAAAATCGTCTATGAGTAGATATTGCCGCTTTTGCTTTATCATCCTAGGAGAGATGAAACCATGAAGGATGACCAAGAAGGACGATCCGGAGACCGGGAGCAGAGACGCAACGGGCCCGGGGTACCGCCCAATCTTCCCATCAGGACCGGCGAGGAGAACTGATCGATCTGACCGGATAGAGAGGACGATGCTGAACTGTGCCATCTACAGAATTGGAAGAAGATAATGTGGACATACCAGCGCCAGGGTTCAAAACCTCCCTTGCAACCGACTCCCCCTCGACTCAAGTCAAAGCGCAGTCGGGCGGGGGGGTTTGTGGAGGGTTTTGACCCATGTGGAATCATTAGACGGGGTGAATGTGGGGATTAAGCTGTCGCTGCCCATCATTTTTGCCCCAGAACAAAAATAAATCATTGGAGTGGGTAAAGATGGGGATGCGCTGTCGCCGCCCATCATTTCATCCCAGAATCCAGGAGAGCTGCGCAGTTGTGCGCACACCAAAATGGTTACCTAACTTGCCACCCACCAGTGTAAAGAAAGGTCTTTGTTAACAAAATCCACTGTTACTGATGTCAAAAAGTTGCTGAAATCGTGACTCATTGGACCACTTTAAAGATTCAACCCTTTTTGTGGGGTTCCACATAACCATCTTACTGTAAGGAGCCCCATCAAAACAATGTTAAGCAAGGATTTACTACCATGTAAGAACCATTCCTGTTTAGAATGCATTAATCCAAGAAAATCCCAAAAATGGGTGCAGTACCAGTACTCACCACTATCCAAAAGCCGGCGTTTTAAAACCCACTGTGTGTTTTTCTGAAGGCAAGCCAAAATGCCTATTTCAAACCTTGCAACATGTGCAAAATATTTACTGAACACCAGCAGACAGTTGGCAGAATGGAGTTTTGTGTGCCTACAAAATCTGAGAAATGAAGAGCACAAAACAATGTATAATAAGACTGGCTGGGCTGTGGATTGCAGCAGTTTAACTGCAACTGGATTTAAAACCACCAAAATCGAAAATGTTTAGATTAAATGAGTGACCTATGTTTGGTGTCACATGCCTTTGTAATTGTTTAAATGTCATAGTTTTAAACTTAGAATCAGCATTCTAGCTGCATGTGTAAAATTGCAAGTTAAGTTAAAAAGCAACAACAAAACCTGCCAGTTAGCTGAAGGTCTGGCTTAAGGAACTTGATTTTGCCTAGCAACTAACCCCCTCAGGAGTGAAACTTGAGTCACAACTATGTTCCCAGGCCAATGTTCCTTTTGCTGCCCACACTAAGGATATGCCATCTACCTGGTAATTGAATTTCCTGTGCTCTGCCAGAGAGTGAACAAAGCCCTCTTCACTCAGGCAAAGGTTTTTATTACAGACGTCGTAAAAAGTGGCTTCCTCCTGAAGAAGCTGGGAGGGGCACTGCCTGTGAGAGCAAGCTGGCTTGGCAGAAACTGGAAAGACTGGTTTCTGTACCATGTGACCTGAAAAGACACACCCCTGCAGCAAGAATATTGTTTTATAAAAAGGTGAATAACTCATAGTGCGGACATGTGAAAATTTTATAAATGATACCATAATTCTTATGATTTTTCTGCCCACAGTTTGAGACGTGGTAGGAACCGGGGGTATGTTTGGGGGGGTTTTAGCGGAAAAGTGGATATTACTCTAAATGCGTGCATGTTAAAAATCTGAAACTTCATCAGTTAATGTCCCTACTCCCTGCACACATGTATGTAAAGTTGGGTCCATGTCAGAAATTGAAAAAGCAGTTAAAAAGTCAATTATGTACACTCTTTGAATGCAAGCTCCTAGAAAAAGCAGATTTGTACAGAGACATGGCTAAATTCAGCCACACCATGTATATGTAATTTCAAACAACTGTGTAACTCTGAAGTATGTATTTTGATCATATATAGATTTGGGTGCACAGATGATAAGGGAGGTTGTTTCAAGAGATCATAAAATGACATCACTCTGACTCACAGTTCAGTTCGCCAATCAAGGGGACGAATGAAAGCTTGACCAATGACAAATGAGAGGGGCAAGTCTAGTGATGCAACACACACACCCACTCTCAAGAAACAGATAAAAGCAGAGAGTCAGGACACATAGAGAGCTTGAATTCCATTTGCTGCAACGCACTCTGCTGGACCATACATTATCCTGAGATCCAGACTTCAAATTCATCAATCTATGCTGTACTAAGAGAGCAGACCAGACAGAAAGCAGTGCTGTGCCTAGCAGAGACCAGACCAGAGAGAAAGCAGTGCTGTGCCTAGCAGAGACCAGAGCAGAGAGAAAGCAGTGCTGTGCCTAGCAGAGACCAGACCCGACCGCTGTGAGCAGTTCCAGAGGCCAGGCGCTGTGAGCAGAACCCGGAAAGACCTGACCAGACTGAAGTCCGTGACCAAGTCGCTTCCTGTTCAAAATCTCTTGTGAGTACTTAGCAAAACTCAGAACACATCTCTTAGTTTAATTCATATAATTCAATCTATTTAATCTAAGTAGAACTGCCTCCTAGCTGTCACCTGTCATTTCTAGTAAAATTTGTCACTTGTCAAAGTGTGCGTTTAAAATTTACAAAACCAAAAACGACCTTTATTAAATCGCTCATATCTCCGCGACCGTTTGGGCTAGAGACTTGCCGTAACTTTCCTCTGATAGCTTGGAATCGTAGCTTTGAATCGCACCAAGAACCGCATTCCTACCCCTTATAGTTTTACCGCAATCGCGGAACACGCATCCGCGAATTTTGCCGCGATTTGCAAATTTCTTCACATGTAAAAAACTGCTGCTGCTGGTTTTCCATTTGCCAGAAATTCGTTTAACCTGCTAACCATCCCTGCATCATTGCTAGTGTGAGCCTGGACTAATATTAACTAGATACCACTCACCCTGAACCTCTAAAAGGGAATTAAAAGCGTTTCCAGCATATTTCTCATTCATTGCCAGCACATATCAAAGCAATTTGGGCCTGTGATTTCAAAAACTCCTATCTGTTTTCTGTTGTCTAAGCTTGCTGGATTGAACTGATTACATTGATTGCATTTCTGAGGACTGTGTGCTTTCCTCCCATTTCCTTGCATTGCATAAAGAGGGGGGGAGGGAATAGCCAGAGAAAAGTGATTACATTGTTTGGTTGAAATCATATTGCGTATTTTCTGTACTGCATTCATTGAATATCGCATCCACCTGAGCTTACATAAAGCATCCTCTACCACATTATACTTTTGTTCCTATTTACCAGTGTGCTACCTTATCCATTTCATGTCAACTCATTAGTCATTATAAAGAAGTGTGCTAGTGCCAGATTCTCCGTTGTTAATATTTACCATATCAGATTAAGTGTGATATTCAATTATTAATTTATTATAAAGTGTGATATCTATATTTTAATTTATCAAATAAACCTTTTAAACTTGCAAAACAGAACTACTTCTTGGCTCAGTGGGGTCAGGGGGATTCCAAGAGAGGGGTGTTATACAAGGGTAGTCATCCAGAACGCATGAACTGGACCTAAAGATATATCAATAAGGGTTTTCATTCAGTATTATAGACTAGGCGTTAACTTGGCTGTAGTGCTGAATTGAATCCTCTTACAAAACTGACAGCACCTGTCGGAATTTGGGTGCAGTACCCTGGGCTACCTGAATGACAGCTGTCAGATGAGTTACTGATGAAACTTTAAAGTGATCTAAACTAAAAAGTCTGCCGGATCAGCAAACATAAAAAGGATTGTAGTTAAAAAGAATGCAGATCTCAGTTGCTTTTTATCCCACAGAGTTAAACCTAAGAAAAAATGTATTTATATTTGATGCAACAAGTTTGTTTTTTCCTGGATTTTAATTAAGAATAAATTGGCTTTGCTGAGCTGCAACCCTTTGGATGTGGACAAACAGGTTTCTCCCAGGGGGAGGGATTTCCTCTCAGCAGAAACTCACTGGGAGGTTCTAAACGCGGGTTAGCCCAGATTCTTGTCTACAGAGAGAGAATGAACAATAGCAGGCCCTTCAGCCCAGGAAACGGAGGTGTGAGAGGGTTGTAAATCACTCCTGGAAGGAACAAACAGGGAGGGTGAAGCACCTAGACTCCAGGGAGAGAAAAAGGGGCGTATCATTTGCTGTTAAGCATGAACAAAGAACAATTTTTAAAGACTCATAACTTGTGATTCAAAATGGTGAAAAATATATCAAGGACATATCTGTTAGTCTAATTTTTGGCTGCACGTTTTAAGAGGTGGCAGAACTGTGTAGCATGTTCTGGACAGGAATGGCAATATATGTGGTTTTATGTGAAATGTATTAACCCTAGAATTGTGAAAATGTACATACACATTCCTATGTTAAACACACACATTTGTGGAAATTTGCATAAAGTTTGGAAATTGGGTTCGTAGCAAAAAGGACAAAATTCTGTAGAAAGTTACAACAAGACCCCACAGCTGCGAGATCTTGATGAATAGAAGCTGCATACAATATGGCATCTTTATGTGCGATTTGTGTAAAAGGGACCAATGTAGAAATGTGTATTTAGTATAAAATCAGGTTTTGAGACCAGTAACTAAAGGGAGGTCTCTGAGGATTGTAAAGCAAACCATAAAATGTGACATCATCCGGCCTTGATCCAATCACTCAAATGCAAGGCGGAGATGAAGTTTTCATCCAATCCCAGCTCACAGGGGCTAGCTTAGCTAAGCCGGCCCACACACCCTTTTTGTGATGTCATTTTAAAGGATAAATAGAGACAGCTGACAACACTTAGAGACTCAATGATCCACTAACTTTCCTGATTCCGGAAAAGCACTCTCATCCAGCATTCTACATCCAGTTTTAACATCTTTCCAGATCCAGATCAAGACTCTTGCAAGCAGTAGAGAACTATTGACTTTCTGCAAGGCCTAAATCTTCAAACTTATTGTTGCAACCCAACGAAGTGCTGTGGTGTGAGAAGGCCTTTTGAACTAGTATCCTGAAATTCTCTGGCTTGCTACCACTAGGCTTGCCTGAGGAACTCGCTATCCAGCTGATTGAAATATCCACCGACTAGGAGGGCTGATCCTGTGCAAATCCGGTGACCGGCCTAGCTGATCATCAGGCACTGCCCTGCCTGATGTGCTGTTGCTCCTAGACTAGATCCAATCCAATTTAATAACTTATCCTGTGAGTATTAATAGGAAGAACTGTGACCCCTAGTATGTTTGCATTGTCTTATCCCAATCCCAAACCCATCTTATCTTTCATTCAGAACCATAATGTTGCTAGAACTATCTTTGCGCAGACTCTTTTCTCATCTGAAGAAGTAGAGTACCCACAACAGGCAGGTTACGCTGATCACGTGACTGTAAGATCCATCTGTGGCAGGCATTTTCTTCTTCATAGTCATAATCTATTGTACTCAACCCATCTGTCATTTTCAAAGTGCATTTCTGTTTTCCATTCTCGCGCCTATTTTATAAAAAATAACCTTTACTAAAACATCTATAACTCCCTCAGTTGTTATGATAGAAACGAAATTTCAACTCCTATTTATACCTAACATCCATAGCTAGCCATAGAACCCAAACAGTGCGATTCTTCCGTTATAGTGAACATCACGTAAGGAAAAGTTTGCCACGATTTTTCATTCTGAGAAATGTTACACGTGTGAAATAGCTTTAAATTGTTTCCGACTAGGACTTTGAGATTTGCATTGTTTTCTTTTGACTAAATCATTGCTTGTGATTGTTTGCAACTGTTCAAAGTGGCTCCCATAAGAATTTATAATAATGTAAGTATTTTTGACCACATTTGGTGTTTTTGCTCAGTTAATTCCGCAGACAATTTCAAAGCCATCCTGACAGCTGAAAAGTCAATTCCGTTTTTCTCTTGTGTTTGAAGGGGGATGGTGGGACTGATACTCTGTTTGATAAGTGCTATTCCTGAATACCTGCTCTCTCCTCCCATCTCTTTACATTGCCTATTGGGGGGTTGAGGGGTGTTACAGGGGGAACTCCTAACCATAGTTCCATCTGTGCTACACCAATTCAAAAGTATTCTTTTCTGTGCTGCATTTGTTTTTGTGCTCATTGCTTGATTCATAATGTATTAAATATATAATTCAGTGTTCTGTCACCCCATTGGTGATTGTTGTTTACCTATTAAAATCTATTGTGATTACATTTTAAATACATAAATAAATATTTCCCTTTGCAAACAAGCCTGATTCCTGGTTCAGTGGTACCGGGGGGGTTCCAGGAGAAGGGTGTGATACGAGTGGTATATCGTTCAGAATATTGAACTTATAGATACAAATAAATAAGGGTTTCAATTGCGCACTACACGCTGGGCGTGACTTAGGTGAATGCCGGATTGAAATCACTTACACAGTGTAGCACTCAACATTCCTAGCACCTCATCTGTGGCTCACCCATGAGCTCAAACTCCCCAGCACTGAACCCCCTGCCCTGTTCCTTGCTTTACTTGCACGTTCTGAATACTCACAAGGCATAGTAGGTTCATCCTCTTTTTCTCCTCCCACCACTGCTCTTAAATATGGTGTTGTTGATGTATTTTTATGTATTTCCCACTCCTGCTCCCTCCATTGCCCTCTAGGGGCTTTGAAACAGTATTTTCTTATTGTATAAGCGCCTAACAAGCAAATTATAAAATAAATAAATAAAACCCAGCAACTGGGGCTGCACATACCTATGGGTATCCACTGGCCATGCCAACACAAGCACCGGTATAGACATGGAAGAAAAATCCCTTACCCCAAGTTATTATTACTCTTTACAGTGAAGCAAGTGTTTTTGGAGGGAGTCCAGATAGGTCCACATGTAGTTGACTGAACGTTCTGATTCATGGTCGACACAGGGATACAAAATCTTGCATTAAGGAAGCTGAGTTTCCCTTGCCAGGCGAAAAGATGGACACACAGGCATTCTCTGGGGCTATACTGTCAGTTCCTTATACTGAAGATCTACGTATTAAGGCTTGGTACTCAAAATGTATCTTCCCCTTTGTTGTATTTTACAGACACCCCAGTTAATCTTTTGGGAAGGAAACTCTTGAGCAAGTTGTGAATGTCGATTTCTTTCATGCAGGAAGATATAGTATGCTCAACTCCAGGTTTGTATCCGGTAAGAGAAGCAGCATGTTTGCATGCATACTGTAGTGACAGCTTAATAAGGCAGGGTGCCTGTACATACAGCCTTGTTTCTTTATGGGGTAATGGATTTGTTGGGTTGGGTTCCTGAGATCAGAAATCAGACATGGCGGGTACCAATTGAGTTCTTGTTTTGGGCTGTTGTACCGCAGGAGGTAACACCAGGCACCATTGGTATGATTCTCTTAGAGACAGTAGTGATCCAGAAGAACCGGGGGGTTCTCTCAGGCACAGATAAGGAAGGTGGAGAATAGTGCACAGTTCTGTGCTTCAATTTGACTTTATCACTAAGGGACATGTCCGATGAGCAATTGTTCAAAGACACAGGAGAGAGGGTATTTGAAACTGTGGTGCCTTGCCAGATAGCAATAGAGCAATGGGAAGTACCCTAGATCATGCTCATCATTAGAAATACATTGCCTCATTGGAAGGATGATTTGGAAAAAGTGCTGGACCATTTATGGACCATTAATCCTCATGATGTGGGTCTGCTAAAGAGTGTTGGAGAAGTGTAAATGACATTGAAATCTGGTCATATATTACCACGTGTTAAGCAGTACCCCATGTTTAGAGAGGCGGACAAAGGGATTTATGAGACCATTATGGCATTGTCGAAGCAAGGCATAATACAACATTTTGCTTCCCCATGTAATACAGGTATTTACCCTGTGAACAAAGCAACGGTTTCCCGTTGGAGGATGGTCCAGGATTTTCCCCCCTCAATAATATTGTTGAGGGGCAATTTCTGGTGGTGATGAATACTGCCAGCATTCTCTGTAATATCCCTATTGGGTCGACCCACTTCACAGTGATTGATTTGAAAAATAAATGTTTGTCGGTCCGCTTACACCTTGATTCTCAGTACCTCACAGCATTCATATATCGTGGTCATAAATTCAAGCACACAAGCTTGCCCCAGGGGTATTGTGAATCTCTGAGCGTCTTTAGCAGATTGGTTCAAATGGATTTGGGAAATTTACATGTGTCCAGAAACGTAGTTCAGCACATGGACAATTTGCTAATTTGTAGCACTTCAGAGGAGCGTTGTTGAGGTGAATCAATAACGCTCCTCACCCTGCTTGGGGAGAAGAGGTACAAAGTGGACAAAGATAAATTGCAGTACTGCCAGAGAGAGGGATTATATTTGGGGCAAGTGATATCACCTGCATGAAGGAAATTAGTCACTGTGAAACAAATGTGAAACAAATGCATCAGTTTTTGGAAATCTGTAACTATTGTAGATCATCGATCTTTGACTACTCTAGTTACATGAGGCCTGTACTGCCGTGCCTTAAGGAAGCACAAAAGGTAAAAGGTCTGATAGAGTGGTCTGAAGAAATGGTGACTTGACTTCGGGAACACAATGCTGCAATCAGCAATGCTCCAGTCTTGGTGACCCCGAATTACAAGAAACCCTTTTATTTGTTTTATCATTCGAATGGGCAGGTGATGACAGCAGTCCTGACCCAGAAAACATTGCTAGGCCACACATCTTTAGCGTACTACAGCAGACACCTACACCCAATAATGCAGTGACAGTTCCCTTATGAGCAAGCTTTAGGGACAGCATCTTATGAGATTCAAAAGTCTTCAAACATTGCTATGGGTTTCTCAGTGACACTGTATATATAGCATGCGGTCTTCGCAATCTGAGAAAAATCCAAGTCGACGTTAATGACCCAAAGAGTTTCAGAGAATGAGGTAATTCAGTCAAATGTATCAGTATAATCCATGCGATAAGGGTAAAGCAGACACTATTTATTCTGACTCTGTGTATGCCACCTCCACTGTGCATTTGGGGTTATTAAGTTGGCAGAGAACAGGGTTTAGGAGATCTGACAGGACCCCTGTCAGCATGCTGCACTGCTATCCAGACTAATTGAAGCATTACATTTGTCCACAGAGGTAGGTTTAGTTAAGTCCACTGCGCATACTAACCATACTAATCCAATAGCCCTTGGAATCAAGGCCGCTGAAAATAAGGTGAAGGAAGCGGCATGCATACCTTTTAAAGATTGCCTGAAAATGGAAACCTTACCCAGCAGGTAATGTTGCCGGCGCCATACACTGCAGTCCCGGTGCTACAGAATATAGAGCTACATGGAAAAGCCCCTAGAGAAGAACAGGAGCTCTGGAAAAAAGAGAGGATGTGTCCTCTCGCCCACAGATTTGCTGTGGAAACAGGAGTTGATGTGCAAAGTAGTAATTCCCGTAGAGCTGCTACTTTTGGCTCTAGAGCAACTACATTACCCATTGCAAACTTCTCTGAAACAAATTGCATCAGAACTCCAGGAAGAATGGTTTATACCGAACCGCCAGGAACAGTTAAGTAGGTTTGTAGGAAACTGTGTAGTTTGCAAGGAATTCAATCCTGGAAATACCATGAGGTTAGTAAGGGGAGTCCTGCCTGAGCACTCTGGGCCATTCAGGGTGCTCCATGTAGACTCTGAGGACATGATCATGAGGTGCAACAATTATCGGTACCTCATTGTTGTTGTTTGTCCATTCTCCGAGTGGCTTGAGGTTGTTCCTTGTGTACATCCTGATGAAAAGTCTGCAGCAAGTTTTCTGGTGAGGGAGTTATTTCCTCAGTGAGGAATTTGTGAGGTGTTATTGTACGAGAATGGAACCCACTTTTTTAATGCCTTGCTTGCAGAAATTACTTCACTTTTAGGAATCAAGCACAGATTGTGCTCTGTGTACCAACTTCAGGCCAATGGAATTGTTGAGAGACTGAATGGGGTCCTTAAGGCCCGGTTAGCAAAAGTGTACAGTGATATGAAAGAATTGTGGTACCACCGTCTTCCCTTAGCACTATTTTATTTGAGAAATCAGGCGGGAAAAGACCACCACTTGAGCCCCCATGAGATCCAGATGGGGAATAGGCTATGCATTGCATCAGTACCTTGGGCCTTCTTCCAAAATTGTCAAGATCATATCTTCTCAGGCTGTGTCTTCTCACCAACAGACTACAGAAGAAACTGGTAAGGAAATTGATGATTAATGCAAGCAACAGCTTCTCCTGGGAGACTGAATTTTCATCTGGACCTTCGTACATCTCTGAAATGAGCAGCGTTTCCATGGGCCGCACTGCCTCATTTTCATGACTCCGACTGCTGTGAAGGTGAAGGGCAACAAGAGTTGGATCCACGTCAGTGATACCTGAAGGAATACCGGTGCCCCTCCACTGGCACAGGAATAGGCTCACAGTTAAGTATACCCTAAGGATCTGCTGTTCATTCCAGTGGAGAGGTGGGGTGTGAACGAAAATCTCGGACTTGAATTTCTCTGTTTAGAAAAAGAAGAAATATTCACATTTTTAAGGTGGGTTAAAACTAGTACATTAAATCCCCATTCATACCGCGGTGCGTCGTCCGTGTCTCAGTCTGTGGAAGGTCCTGATCAGAGCTGCAAGTCTGTCTACTATTTTCCTGGACTTGAGGTGAGGTGCATAAAACCCCCAATCATACCACGGAGTGGCGCAGAGTGGCGTGCGAGCGGCAGTCTGTGCAGTTTGTGCAGACTGTGTGGACCGTGGGCCACAGCACCTGTTATCCCTCAAATTGGTCACCAGTTCCTGGGTATGGCACCCTTTGATTGTCCTGTAATACAATATTGAGAATTGGGACAACGCGGCAGTGAAGAGGTGGTTGATCCTGTACCTAGGAAGATTACTACTACTACTACAATCTCCCAGGTAAGCTATGAGATACCATTGCCATCAGAACTAGATAGTCAACCACGTATCTATTGACGTGTTTTTTTTTCTCAATGATATGCACGATATATAACAGCTAATAAATGCTGCTTTTGCCTTTCAGTCAGCTCCTTGTCAGAATTCTGGACTAAGGTGCTAGCCCTTTTGTGAACTTTTGACTGTAGGCTTGACCTTTGAATCAGTTTCCCTTTGAGCGACCTAATATACCTGTATTTGCGCCATTGGAGCCTATTGACATTTCTTTCTGAAGAATAGACCTCTCTTGGTGAATATGTGGACTCTTTCCTGTGGGAATATTTATAGAGGAGTCCTCTGTGTCTCTTCCTACTATATACTGATCTATTGCATGGCGCAACATACTCTTAGGTCAGGGCTGGTGATGCAATCAGCACCTGCATCGCTGCCCTTCCCGGAACTGTCTCCTAGACCTCTGGCCACCTCTGTGAGGAGGTTTGAACCAGGGAATGAGGGATTCAAGTGGCCGTGCTGGAAGCTCGATCTTGTAACACACACAAGATAGAAATGCTATTGACAATGGCAGACAATCTATTTAATGATCAGTGTAATTTGAACATCCCTGGCCAAGTCAATATTGCTCCTGAAACTTTGTGAACCATGAGAGTTGGCACTAATCCTCCCTCTAGGTGCAAGCAGGTTCGATTCCATGCTGATCTTCCTGCTTCTACACCTAATCAACAGATGGATAAACTTAGAGGTCCACAGTCTGCCCCATTGTGGTGGAGACAGCACTCATCGGCTGATACCTTTGTATTTGGAAAATGACAACCTCATCAGTTTAGATTTAAGGATCTGGCCCTTACAAATGGTGGTCCTAATAATGGGGGCACATATGTTGGTCTACTCCGGTAGAATCTTTCCAAATTTTTACAAGTAATCTTCAAGATAACTCTTTTTTGAATTTGGTGACTAACAGTCGGATCAAACAAAGAGAAATCTCTGATTTGGAACTGATATCAAGATGTGAAAATGTTACTCTGCCTTCCTCCACTAACTGTTCGGAAGCGGGAGGATGGGAGGATTTGGTGTGTAGAAGGCCCAGTACCTATGAGTGCCCTATGGACGGGGGTACTCAAGGCTTGTCTGGGGTTACAGAGGCATACCAGCTAGATACATTTAGCGTGCCAGCAGGTCCTGTGTGTCATAGATCCCTGTGGCATGATCGAGTGACTGAACCACCAGGAAAAGGCATTAAAGCCTGTGCATCCTAACACAGTCTGTGGGCATAAATATGTCATCACAGACTCCAAAATGGCCAGAAGAGGGCCTGTCTGATATCAACATCCGGAGATCCCACCTATAAAGCTTCTCCAGCTTACTGCTCTCTTACATCAAATCTCTAAGCTGCGAGTTCGACTCGGATGGAGCAGTATCACAGCTCATTGCGGTGAGCATAGGACTTAGGCAGGGGTGTACTCTTGCACCTGCACTCTTCAACATGTAATTGTGTGATATTGAGGACCTTTGGGAATCCATGATCTGATACCGGTAAAACCGGGCCACCTAATTATCCATTGGTTGGCCTTTGCAAATTATATCATTATCTTTGATAGGACTCCACAGGACCTCCAAAGGAAGCTTAATATCTTTTTTCATTATGCTATGAGAAATAACCTGGTGACAAACAGCGATAAATTTAAGGTGGTAGTATCTTCCAATAGGAAAAATCCCAAAACTATGCAATGGTCAGTGGGTACAGGAAATGTCGAGTGGGTGGCCTCTATTTGGTACTTAGGCTAAAATTTTACTAACATTTCATCTGCCAAAATATGGAACGAATCGTTGAAGGCCAAAATCATGACTCTTAGGTCGCATATGAAACGCATCGTGAGGAAAGTGTGTGGTTTTTCCCTCTTACCAGCTATAAAATACTATTTGGGGAAGATAGAACCAGTTATACTGTATCAACTGGACATGGCCTTGGTTGTACAGGGTCGGTGTATGGATTCTACTCTGGGGCTTCTATAGAAGAACATGTTGGGATTGGCATCCTCTATCTCGAATTCCGTAATACCACCCAAATTAAATCTTGTCTCTCTATTTGGTAGGTACCTGTGGAAACAATTGACAATCAATTCTAAGTTTCTTAAACGCCCGACTAATTCCCTGTACGTTGGTCTACCTCAGATTCTGGATTATGTCACTGTGTCCTCGGTCAACTTGTTTATGTCTTTCATAATAAATCTGTTGTTACGAATTGGGTCTTCTGAGATGGAACTTAAGGCCAATCCCGAAAAAGTTTAATCCAAATTGTTCCAAGATGACTGGAGGATGACCATCAAGTCCCTGTCTCTATATTAATCTTTTCGGTTATTATGCCAGATTTCCCCAGAAGAGGGGTGATCTTTCTATTTATCTTAAATGGTTTCCCTGCAACAAGTTGAGGCAGGTATTTTTACATTTCATAATGAACCAATTTTATACAAGAGAAAGAACTAAGCATTGGACTCTGCCATCTAGCAATATTGTTTCTCCCTTGGTTTGTCATTTCTGCGAATGCTCCACCACAACTGAAAGTCTTAGACACTGGATCATGGACTGTAAAGCCTTATGTTCTATCAGATCGTTTGTCTTTCAGAAGGAACTGGACACTTATTCTAGTGTCCACTCCAAATATTTGTTCTGGTCTCGTTTAATGTGGGGAGCTAACATATCTTTAATAACTGCATTGGTTTGCTTTTTAAATGGTATTGACTTCAATTGTTGACATCATTTTCTTTTTATGCATATGTAATGTGTGAATTATGTGTTTTTCTACTCCTCTTTGGATTAATTTGTGAAAGGTTTCATGCAAATCAAAACACAATAAAATAAAAAAAAGACATAGATCTCACAGTAGAAGCACATGGTTTCACAGTAGATAATGGATGGTACAGCCATATGAGGAAGGTTGAGAGAGAGAGATCAGTAGGGTATTGCTACATTTGCTCTTTCATCCCCCATGCGGCTGGTGTCCTTAGGGTGTTTATCCAGAATGAAGTAGAGGTAGCAGACACACTGTGTCTAGTGTACCTTGCATTGTACAGAATCCAAGGGCAGTTTAAAGGGAAATTAGTTACATAATCTGTTTTGCCTATCAAAGAAGAATGTTCAGCTGCAGATTGTAAAAAGCAAAAGAATGTGCGGTGTATACAAAGAGTTTAATTGAGTTTAGAAGGAACTGTTTTTTCTAAAAACGGCAGGGAGCAAAGGGTGAAAAGTTGCAGAGCTGGAAGAATGAGGGGATTCTCAGAAGAAGGGGTGGCATGAATAAATCAAGAATGTAGGACTTTGTGGCAAAAATGGGAACTGCAGCACTGATCTGGCTGGAGGTCCGGCTGCCCTTTTGGACAATATGTGGACTTGTGGATTGTACACCTATAGGCAGTTGCCTCCAGCCTAGCAAGGTGTGTATAGTCTCTCTAAACTCCACATGCCAGTCCTCATCATCCCTGATGAGCACCTGGTCAGAGCCCATCCAATGCCCAAAGCTAGATCTGTTCCCCCTTTGGCTCCTGTGCTCCTTGCATCCCCTTCATCATTATGTATGGAAAAATCAATGACTTTGTTCGGCGATGAGAAACATGAACTATTGCAGCAAATCAAATGCTCCAACTGTTTTCAGCGGCCTCATCAAAAGCCTTAATGGACATTACTGAACAGTACTGGCTGTTTAGTCGTACAAAAACTTGTTTTGCTTTTCTTATGGCACCTGGCGTCCAAACCACAGCAAATTCCAAATGGCTCCAGGGCACCAGATATGGATTTCTACTATTTGTCAACACATTTGAGTTAGCGTTTAGTGCCGCTACGGGCCATGTGGCTCATGACTTGGCAAAACCTTTGCATCCTCAACCTCCTGACAGCAATGGCGGTGGGTGTATGTCACAGGATTGGGAGTACTTGTTGCACAGTTGTGCCTCCCAATGACTCAGAGAATGGTACCCTGTCACAAACAATTGCTGCCTTGAATAAACTCAGAGTGATCATGGAAAATGAGGCAATAATTACAAATGACACATGGTTAGGTTGATTATTCTCCTGGGTGCCATTTTGGATGAGCCTCACCGTAAAGATCCGTCTACCAATGTTTGTCTTTTTCCTTGTCGTTTTTTGCTCTTGTTCAAATGCTCTTACAATGTTGTTCTGCACAAATACTGAAAGCAGCTGACATGAGGACTGTCACCCTGTCCAAAGCTAGAATCACTACCATTTCATCTCACATGGATACTCAGACTGAAGCTGTTTTGTGTCCTCCACCAAGTTGTGATGATGTGTGGCACAGTGGGTAGATTGCAGAAGTTGGGTTTGTTCAGTGGAGGAATGTGCCCATATTGGGACTGGTATGAAAGGTGATTGTAAGGTTATTCCCCAAGAAGATGATTGTGATTTGTTAGTTACATTATTAACTAAAGGGGGAATGATGGGGTGGTCAGGAAAGGTGCCCATGTTCAAAGGGGGTTTATGTTGTGCGTGCCATATTTGTGGCTGGGGGTGCGGCGAACAGGGTGAGATGTTGCAATTTCATATGTATCCAGTGCAGTTTTTTTTAATGGGATATGATACCTTAGTGTTACTTTTTAGTTACAATTGATACATATTAGATTGCAGACGCATAGAAAGATAAAATGCTGAAACCACAAAAGGTAATATAAAGATGATTTAGACATCATCTGCTATGGAATGCACAGAAGCAGGAAGGAGGAGTTTCATCAGGTGCATGCAAAAGAGGAAGCCTATCCTGAAGAACCCATTGTAAAGGAAAGATATTATTTATTAAACATGCATGCACACTAACAAACCATATAATGGGGATGTACGAATCTACATGTAGTGGGCTTTTTTATAAACAGATTAAAATATGGCAGTCAGGGTTTGGTGTTGAGAAACTGGTTCTGCATAATTTCAGAGGCCAGAGGATGGGTGAATAAGTAACTATGACCTTAGCAATGATCAACTCAGCTGAAGGAGCATGCCATGGGTTTTATGGCCTGATAGTATCACAGAAAGCAGATGTAATTTCTTGGGAGGGTTATCGCTATTTGTTTGACCAATACGAGGTAAATCAATGCTTGAGACAAGATTAATCAAAACCCAGGAATTTCAATTATATTCTCAAGAGATGCTGTGTGTGAGGAAATGGCAGTTATTTTGTTTATTTAGTTTAGAATTTCCAATGGAGCCAGTGAACTGGGGGATGAAATAGTTATCGCTAGTTCAAAGAGAACCTGTTTACTCAGCCTTCTTCGTATTGCTTGAAGTATTTATGCAAACCATGTGAAATTAAGAGTTAAGGTTAAAGGTCTCAGGCCATTTATTACTAATAACAAATTATGTTTGCACACACATGTTAAACTGTCTGATGATGCCATGACTTACCACAGACACATCCTAAAAGTAGTTAAGTTAACGGCTACCAATGAGAATGTTTGAATTGGAGAGAGATGTGATTTCTTTGAAGAGGTTTTGTCCATTCACATTGGGGGTGGATTGTAATAACATATGTGGGAGTGTTTTAACTGTTGCATAATTGTATATAATGTGTCACCTTATGTGGTTTAGTAAGACTTGGGTAAGTTTGACTCTACAGCATTATCTAACTGCTCCCTGGACGATTGAACAATAAACTTGCTTTACATAAAAACTTGCCTTTTAAGTGGTGGGCCTGTTAGGGTAAGGTGATTAAAGGCCCATCCGCACACTTGTCATAATAAATCTACTGCTAGTGGTATATTAGCAGTAGTCTAGTGGTACAATACTATCAGAATGAACAAATGCCCATTTCAGGGGCCATGGTATAGAACCTATTCTTGGTGAGAGTTTTACGACAACACAGCAAACAATTTGAATTGGTGCAGCTGATAACTGAAAACACAATTTAAGAGGCCAACTCTGCTACAGTCTTATATTCAGTGGTTTTTACCACCATTTTAACGTGTCATATCTTGCTGCTATGGTGACTGAGGGTGATAATAAAAAGTAGTACCTAGCTATCAGTTAAGTAAACTGATGAGAAATGACACCTTAGAAATGGGCGTTGTCTAAGTTTAAAATTCAAACATAAGCCGAGCAATGTAACATACCATGCATAGAGCATAACATGCACTAAGGTGACATTTAGAAGTCCGAAAAGTAGTCACTAACAGCGAAGCACACTGATGATGAATGATAATTTAACATTACAATTCTGTGAAATTTGACATTTGCATAATTAAAGAGGAAGTGGGGTTACAAAACAATTTTCAGAAATATGAACTTCTGTCAAATGTGTTAGACAAACTATATTCTCATAGGGAATTTGAGGTGGAGCTGAAAATACAAACCATGCTCATCCCACATGTCGGGACACAGATAAATAGGACATATGATGCTCATCTGACATTAGGATGGTGTGGGCCAAATGAAGGCCCAAAGTGTGCTGCATGGGCAAACAAACTGGCCTCAATGACAAATTATTCAAGTCTCTACGATTGTCCTATAGTCATCCTTTCATGCCATTTCAGGATTTGAAAATGACCAGCAATCAAAAGGCGCACATGTGCCTGAAACATGTGTCATTCCATAGATTCTGGAACAAGCTGTATTACTTAGCAAACTAGATTTTGATTATTTTGATGGTTTTTGGCCCCTTTGATGTATTTACCTTCAACTCACAGTACATTTCACCATGACATTCCAACCACACACTGGGCCTCATTACGACCCTGGCGGAAATTCACAGACCGGACCGCCATAGCGTACATAGCGTTTCCGCCATTGCACGAGGGAGCAAAGTGCGGCTAATTACGACCCATCGGGCACGAGCCTCACGCCATGGCGGAATCGGAAAGGCTGCGATGGCGGAAATGACCCCAAAACGCCCCTTACCGCCGCCGTACGCTGCACCAGGTGCAATAACGCCACCCATCTTAGCGGTCACCGTAATGAGCGGCTACCGTAATGTGCAGGCACCGCAAAATACGGGCACCGTAAATATACGGAAACGGAAGTAAAAGCATGTGGCCGGAACGGGAAACAGCACGCCGCACAACTATAAAATGAGAATTCCAACACTACCATCAAAAATCCGACCCTGACACACAGCCCAACCCGTTAGCAACTCCAGTTAAAAACAGAAAAATGGGAAAAGTAGCTAAGAAAGCGTGTGATCGCAAGTGGCAGGTCCAATTCTCCCGTGAGGAACTGACCGTGCTCACCGAGACCCTGCAGGAGAATGCCGCCGTCGTCTTCTCCAGTCAAATGACCAGGACGGCCCTTGACAACAAGAAGGCCATATGGGCCCTGGTGGGACAGCGCGTAAGTGCGGTGGGGACCGCACCCCGCACCCCCCAGCAATGTCGAAAGCGTTGGGACGACCTGCAGATCCGCGTCCGCAGCATACTGTCTGCGAACAGGAACATCGCCACAGCGACCGGGGGTGGATCAGATTCGCCCATCAAGTTGACCCCCTGGGAGGAAATCTGTGCCTCCACCATAGGAATCGAGAGCATAGAGGGGGTCGGAGGGATGGAGAAAGGAGTGCCGACATCCGGAGAATCAGGTAGGCTGGCCAAAACATACAATGGCAAATCCACTATGCACGACCATGTACAGTTCCATGTGTGCCCATAGTGCAATACATTAGCCCTGATAGCGCCCTCTAAAACAGATTAAATAAATAAATAATTTAAGACCCTAAAATAAACCCCCACATGTGTATCAAGCACCCCCAACTGCAGGCAGGCAAATGAATGCATCCTCAATCCACACGGAAATGAGACCACCTCCAAGGCCAAGTCCCAAATCACCCTCATGTACCACCCCAATGCATGTGATACGTTGCCATTCCAAATCCCACAGACCCATAACTAACGCTCGCCCCTCTTTACTCCACCACAGGGTCCGATACCAACGACGAGCTGCACGACACCCCTACCAGCACGCCTGCAAAGAGGGCCAGGACCAACGTCCCAAGAGCCTCCACCTCAGGTGCAAGGATCAAGACACGGCAGCAGCAGGAATCAAGTGGCAGCACACTGGAGGGGACTGCAACAGGCACCCCAGCAGCCAGCAAGTCCACAACCCCAGCACCACAGGTCCCCCCAAAGGACGTATCTGATGGCACTGCTTCTGGTGCTAGCAGCACCATAGGTGACACAGCGGTCATGCCAGCATGCTCCGACACGGAAAACAGTGCAGGCGACGTAGGTACCATCCATGACCTCTCCCAATCCCCCTGCATGTTCCATCCCCTACACCATGACGAAACCACGCAGGGGCACCCTGAAGACGACGACTGGCCAACCCCCACAAGTCCTGTGCCAAGGCAACATGTGTTGAGCAGCCCCCCTGTCACACCACCGCAAATTTCCATGGCCCAGCGGAGGCAACAGTCCCTCGACATGCTGATCGAGCAACAGCAGGAAGTGGCCACGCTACTCAAGAATCACATTTACAATACAGTACTTCATTTTCATCCAATGACATGTGTGGACATTGATCATTGCGTACGAGGCTTTCATAGGCGTACAGTCCACAATGTGCCTGTACTACACACACACAGTGCCACAGGTCCCCTTTCCATGTAATAGGCACCATGCGTGGTTGCTAGAAGCATGCATCTATGATGCTCTGTCGGGTTTCACGTGCATCCTGTGCCCCATGGACTCCTTGAGGTGCCTCCACATCCCCACCCTCATCATCATCATCTTCAGGTGCATGCAGTACAGCGTCAGGGGGCATGGGCACATTCCTACGTATGCACATGTTGTGCAGCATGACACATGCCATGACCATCATAGAAACCTTCTCATGGCTGTGCATGAGTGCCCCGCCAGACCTGCTGAGGCTGCGGAAACGAGCCTTCAGTAGCCCGAAAGCCTGTTCAATGACCACACGGGTACGTGAGTGGGCATGGTTGTAGTCCTCCTCATGCTGGTTCTGTGGGTTCCGGATTGGTGTAAGGAGCCATCTCTTCAGTGGATACCCGGCATCACCTGTATGAGACAAATAAAGGGTGTCAGGGGAATGACAGTGCTAAGTAGCCCCCCCCCCTTCCTGCAAGGTCATTGACGCATGAAATGGGCCACAATGTCATGCATGGAATGAGACTCACCGAGTACCCAGGATCTGTGCCCAGCGTGTCGCTCCATGTAGCGTGGTATTCTTGTGTTCCTCAGGACCATAGAATCATGGGTAGATCCTTGAAATCGGGCACAAAAATGCGTAAAGATCTTGTTGGAGTCACACACCATTTGCACATTGATTGAATGATATTGTTTCCGGTTGCGGTACTGGACCTCCATGGCATGTGGGACAACCAATTCAACATGGGTGCAGTCGATGGCACCAATGCAACCCGGGATGCCGCCAAGTGCATGGAATCCCACTTTTGCGTTGGTGATCTCCTGGTACGTGCGTGGTAGTGTGATGTGGTCGTCGGCGTGCTTCAGGAGGGCATCGAGCACTTGAAAGAGTGTCCGTGAGAACAGTGGCTGTGAAATCCCATGCAACTGTCCGACTGTGTGCTGGTATGTGCCTGTGGCCAGGAAGTGGAGTACAGACACCACCTTCAGTAGGGGTGGGATGGCGGTTGGGCTATCTATCATGCTCACGAGGTCTGCCTGTGTCATGTCCACAATGGCGATTATGGTGTCCCGGTCCAAACGGTAGAGGGTGTGGATCTGCTCAGCAGTGAGGTTGAACGGATCGGCTCGGAGGCGTGGGATTGCGGGCCGCCTGCGTGGTGGTAGTGGCAGTGCTTGTGGCCCTTGCTGACCCTGCCTTGCCCTCCTCCTCCTCCTCCTCCTCCTGCGTCTCCTCTGTGCGGCCGGTTGTTGTAGCTGTTGTTGTTCGTCGTCTTCTGGTAGTTGTAGTACTTGCAGTGCTATCTGGTCCCCCAGGCCCAACATCGCTAGTCCTGCCGGTAGCATTTTGGAGTGGGAGTGGTTGTGGGAGGGGTTTGGGTCTGCTACATATGTGCTGTCGGCCTGTATGGCCTCCACCTGTGCTGATTGATTTAATCTGTGGCAGCTGCAATCCCTTCTGGCCGAGCACGTCCCGCACGAAACGCTGCATTTGGCCGCATGGCATCTTGGAATATGAATCTTGTGTGAAATCCCGATGGCAGTGTGATGTACTTTGACTGATTTCCATGCTATGCTCCCATTGTTACACATGCTATAATTGCAGCCGCTTACATACCTGTGAAGAGTCAGTGGTATGTAGGGCTCGATCGACGGCCGACCCTCATGCAGCACAGTTACGTACTTCACCGGCGGGCGTGGCGTCCCATTAGTGAATGTAGCCATTTAGCATTATGACACACAGCCGCACTACATTGATGTAATTGTGAATGCAAGCGTTCACAGAAGCCTTTTCGACGTAATGTTGCAAGTGAGGAATTCGAAGGCCAGCATTATTGGTTTGGAAGTAGCGGTGAGGAGACGCCCACAGGTCTGCCTGGAAATGTAACGTTCTATTGTTGTATGTCCTTGGGACAGGGCCCATTACGAGCAAGCAATGAATGATATGAATTGAATGGGATGCGCAATGGCGTAGTGGACGATGAGGCAGGACGTTCCCACATCCATGTTCCTTCACAACACTACAGATCCGGCCAGGAGCACAGTGGTTTTTGCAGACTGCATTACGCACTGACGCGATGGAAGTTTCTAATATTATGTGAGTGAATATTCATGCGTTTACATTGCGGGATGAGGGAATGATGAATGGATGCATGGACAGATGATTCCATTTAGGGTCTGCCATGTACATGGTTAATTTGAATAGATCCCCTTCCCCTGCGCTATGTGATGCAAGGCTGCCATAGTGGGACTTACGTCTAACTGCCCTTGTCGGATCCTCCCTGTCTCGACGCGCCTTCATACACTTGTGTCTATGCACGTTACTAATCCCATGTCATGGGTTCTGTCTTGACGGACGCATGCACAGTAACCGACGTTGCCAATGGTGTATATTCCTCGATTGATTTCGTTATGAATCGCTACTGATTTAGGGGTGTATATGTTCCTTTGGAGTGGGCTAGCATGCATATGGGTGTGGATTTGGTGTGTTGTATGTAGTGTGTAATGCATCATGGTTCCCGTAATGCAATCGGTTAATTTGTCTTTCATTTGGGTGACAGGTATCTCCTGCACTTTTGCAGATGCCATCTGTACGCCACTCCTCCAGATGGGTTTTACTCTCGACACCTGCAGCTTCGGGTGAATCAGTGGAGCACCATTACGATTTTATGGGACGATCGCCAATGGGCCACATGCCCTTACGCTGTACTGGTGGCTAGGTGCAACATTTCGGCCTTTCAGCTGGACTAGTGCCTGCCTCATGGGACGGCCCTGCGGTTCTTGCCGCTTCCATGTTGCCTTTTGGGACGTTGATGTAGGCCCTGTGTGCCATGATGGTACAGGGCGTCACACAAGTGGAAGATGGCCAATTATTGCAGATGCAGCCCTCGGTGATGATGGATGTTTTGGTGTTATTGTGCAAATTGCTGTGAGGCCTTTGTCATTTGGATGTGCATTAAATTTGTATTCCGATATGTGCCGTGTTGCGTTATTCTTTGCAGGTGATGTAGCGATTTTCGAATTTGTGGCGGTATGTATTGCGAGGTGATCTGCGTTGTGTTCCGCCTTCTGAGTTGAGTTGTGTGGTACTGTACTGGCCGCGTTTGCCTACGTAGCACAGTATGGTCACGGATTGGGGCTGCCATTGTGACTGTTTACATGATGTGCTGTTCAGGGGCGGGGGATTGGCTTTTGGCCAACTGGTGCCTGTCAGCCAGGTCGATTGGTGGAATGATGGGATGTTCTGTATATGGCTGGTCACAGGTGCCTGTGTTTGCGTGCGTTTGTTGGAGGGGTACTGGGGTCATGTCCATTGGGTAAGCTTCTGTATTCGTGCCATCTGTGCCCTGCAGCTCCCATGGGCCCCTCTTGTGATGGCCTGGCTGCTCAGTCACTCTGCCAACTTGTGTGGTACATGCTTCTGCTGATGGTTGGTTTGTTTACTGGCAGGAGTACAGGGCTGGTGCTATCCCCCTCAGGATGCTGCTTTGGATGTTGCCTTGCGCTGGTGGCAAGCGATGGGGGACTACTGTTGTTTTGTGTCATGTGTTCTTGGTTTTCATTTTGATGTCTTGTACCTTCACATGCCTGTGCTGCATCAGTACGCCTATGGTGTCATGCCGTACATGGATGCCCACTCACGGGGCGCTTTGAGCCCCTGCATGCATTTCTACGTTGGCATGCATGGGTGGATTGTAGATTTCACTGGTTGCATAGTGTGAGTACATTGCGCCTGCCAGGAGTTGTGCAATGTGGCCAGGGAGTGGAGTACAGGCACTCAGTGGGCCATTTACGGTTGGTTCGCGATGCCGTATTTCTCGCCATGGCGGAATGGTGCTTTCCGCCGTGCTTGATGGCGTTCGGTACATGTCCGCTAGGGTCAGAATTCGCGTACCGTTGCGCCATGGCAGTAATTCCGGTTTTGCAGGGCGCGCGTGCGCGTACTTGGTGCAGTTAGCGTTGCCGTTCACAGCGGTGTCGCAAATGGCATCGTACTTTACGGTGACGGGTCATAATCGCAACGAGCGGTATTCGATGGCGGTATTGCATTTCCGCCATCGTTTTTCCATTTCCGCCAGGGTCGTAATGAGGCCCACTGACCTTAGTACGTGGTCATGCAGGCATTGCGTTATGAGGTATGTCCGCAATCCCTTTTACACTAACTCTCTTGTGCCCATCAAATTCTCCTTGCACTCAGACCCATCTGGGCTCTGTCCCATCAGACAGCTGGCTGGGCAATCCCAGATGTTTCCATCTGGGGCTCAACAGGTTGCGGTAACAACAGACAAACAAGCCCACCATGCAGTGCTTGGATTAGAACACAAATAAGGGCCAGCGCCCACATTTTTTCTAGTATGCTTGTGACACACGGGGCCGGCAGCTTCGCGCCACTGTTGCCACCAGTTATGGCTTTTTCCACAGAGTAAACGTATTTGGGACTAAACCTGCGACTCGCACATGCTCCGTGGTGTTGATGGAGGCACTGACAATGGCAGATATGCGATTTACACATAACCAATCCACGTAGCACAAAATAGCACAACATACCAGTTGTGTCTTAAAATGGGGCACGTGTTGAAGTGATTCTCTGAACACATCATCATCGTTAACTTTGCTCTGTGGATCTTTAGGTGGTAAGTGGGCAGTCTATTACCAGAAAACCCAGCAAACAAGCTTTCCTCCAGTGGTAAATGGGTGGACAAATGCAGGCAACATTATTACGAGCAGGTGAGCTTCCCTATCAAAAGCTGCAGCAGGGTCATCTCACAGACTGCACAGACTCACCTCTGCAATTGCCTTTTCCCTGGCATTGCCCCGGTGTTGGTGGGGTTGGCTCTTCTGTTGTTGTCAATCGCCCTGCTCTGGCAGTGCTTCCGGTTATTGCAGTAGCGGATCTCCATCATTGCTTTGCAGCATGACTGGAACAGTGTGCGGGCATGAGCAGCACGGGTGCCCAGCATTGGCACCTTCCAACTCTTTGTTATTCGTGAAAATGGATAACTAGCACTGCCACGTCAGTATTGGGTCATCAGAGCCCTGAATTAAAATGAGTCAACTCAGGATGTAGAGACACGTGGCCAGTGCACATGGTTGTCGCTTGTTGTGCGGCTACTATTGACTGTCAGATAAAATACTAAAGTTGCCAAAACACCACATCATAATCAAGTTTGAAAACAATAGGTGCCGGGGCAAAAAAACAATGGCCAGGCCTGAGCTATGGCAAACACTCCTAAAAATGCAGCACTGCCACCACTTACTGAACTCCGGCACTCCTTTAGAGCACTAGAGACTGTCCTAGTAGGTTTTACACGGGTTCTAGACTGTATCTATGCAACTAAGGAGTAAATAAAGCATCTTCCTTTTTGGTACTTACCTGAGTCAGCCTGGTTCCTGTTCCCTGTCATCACTGGCTCAGATACCACACATTACATGTTATATGCTTTCCTTATCAGTGGTAGAGGTTGCCCAGTCTTCACTGAAACTACAGGCATTCAAACTATCGCAATCCTTCAGTCCTCTCCCTTATCTACACAAATCCTTCAAGGTTGTTTAACTCTGCTCCCCCTTCCTTCTTCTCCACCTCTTAAGCCCTTTTCCCTTCATCCGCAGACCAAGGTCTGCATAGCCCAGACGGTGGACCAATATTCCACTTTTCCGACAAGCCTTAGGGGCTCATTGCGAGTTTGCAGGTATCCCGTTGGTAATTCTGGTGCAATACCCTATTGTTTGCGCCGCCTGATATCCTGGTATTACCGGGATATTGCAAGTAGTGAAAAGGTTGGTAAGTTTACTTTCTATTGAGTCACATAGGCCTACATGGATGGGATTGCTGGACTCGCCAGCACCAGTATGGCGATTCCGGCCTTTATTTGCCGGTATGGCCTGATTTACCAGCAGGTCAGGCCTGCCCGTAGGTCACTGCCACCACCGGCAAACCTGTATTTCCCTTGTCCAGAAAAAAAGCCAGTGCCGGAATTACCAGCATTTATTCCGGTCCGGGGAACATTAGTGTTGTTATACCACTTTGGTGGTGACTGCCACAGTGTAAAAGCAAATGGTAACAAAGCATAATGGATTTACCACCCAGAAAAAAATCGTCAGCAAACCAGATGAGCAGATGTATCAGTGTAGTGGTATCAGACCCTTTTTTAATTGGCAGGTATTTACCACTTACCGCCGGTGGTAGCACTGACTCTCAATCTGGAATGCGAGGACTATTATCGACATCTCCTGCGGCAGTCAATCCACATCCATTAAACTCATACAATACATTTTGCACACCAGGAAAGACCTGCTTTCTAAGATTTGCGATTTGCATAAAAGCATCATTTTTCCTCGAGCCATGAGGGTCCAGCAGAAACTGGCCGCCAAACTTGTGTTCTGTATCAACACATATTCAAAAACAGAAATACCCCCAAAAGTCCCAATAAACAAACTCACCGTGACTTTTCACGAGATGGTGTCGGTCCTCTAAATGGGTTTTACTGGAATATCCCACTTCTGCCCTAAAGAGTTCTCCAGGTGTGTTTGTACGCCTACAGGATTTCGAAAGAACAAGTATAAGCTGCGAGGATTGTTAATTATGGGGGGGCATGGATGGCTAAGTATCTAGTCTGGCACGATCCTCAAACTCGATAAAAGCTGTTCCATAACGTTGCATTTGTTTTCATATTTGCATTTTTGAGGCAGCAGAATTATTTACAGTTTGGGGATAGAGGTGATGAGAGATTGACTTGGTTCACTGGAAAGTACCTCGACGTGATGCAGCTTAGATACGCCATCGTTCTGTCATCCACTTCAGATCTCCACGTTATTACAGCTGGCAGCTGGGCCATTGCCATGACTCGGTCACCTTCAGGCAAGTGTGCCTCTTTTAGCCAACAGCACTTTGGCTTCTGGGATGTGTAGTTTCCCCGTGGCTCCCAGCATTCAGACTGTTGTTGGGTAACCGCTGCTCAGTACCACCAGTGGTAGTGGAGTAAGGTGGGCCAGATTCCCATGATAGCTACCCCCCACCCCTCAGTACTGGTTGTCCCGAATACTGGTTCCTTAGTACACAGCCAGTAGCAAATAGAGCAAACATGAGGTGGATTTGGAGGGGCACTTGCAAGCCTCATGGAGACTCAAAGCATCTTGAGGGGTCTATGGAGAACCGTTCCTGGAGACGCCTCATCTCTATGCATCACCACAGGTTAACGCTAGATGTACCTCGGGTCATCTTAAGATCAAAACGTTGAGGAAAGTTAGCACGCACATTCCGGCTAATCTGCAGAGTCTGGTTGTTTATGCTACTATCTCAGGAACTCTAGACTACTGTAATTCTGCTCAGTCCTAAGTGAATTGACCTTTTTAAAAGGGTCGAATAGAAAAATTATCGATTTAGAAAGACCCATGTGACCGCACAGTCTTTCTAAATCGAACTATCATACTTGTCAAACCGCTAACACACACGAGTGCGCACAGAGGCTGACAAGGAGCCGTAGGTCTGTGTGTGTGTGTGTGTATGTAGTGAGTGTGTATTGTGATGGTAAGGGGGTGGTGCGTGAATTAAAAGAGGGTTATGGGGGCTTAAACCCACACCGATTAAGTAAACGACCTGCAGGAGAGGGTGGGAGTGGGGTTCACCTTGTCAGGGAGGGGTGGGTGTGTGGGGTATCGCAGAAAGTGATATTGACGGATTTAAAGGCCGAAACAAAAACTACCAAAATAAAGCAGTCTTTTTTGTGTGCGGTTTTTAACATGCAGTAATACCTCATAAAACATTTGCCTCTGCTTTCCCTACCAACAATTCTGATTCAATGTCTTCAATTAATACATCATTCTGCAACTCTAAGGTTTCTAAGCGTGGACTTGGGATTGACGCTGTGGGGATTGAACTTGTGTTGCTCCATGTTGTCTTGCTTTCTAGGTGAACGTGTTGCCCCTGGGCTATCCTCCCTAGACAGGTAGGGGGGGAGGTTTTGGGCATTCAGTGGCACACATGCATCCTTTTTCTTCCTGCTCTGTGATGCACTCACTCCCTGCCGTCAGCTGCTCATCAGAACTGAAGGTTGTCGAAGACCCGCTCATGTCTGATCTCGATCCCATCTGACGCAGAGTCACCAAGTGTATCATTAGCATTGTTTCACTCATTCCGGATGATCTCCTCGCCGGTACTATACCTCCTTGTCCCAGCCATTCTTAATTACCAAACCAGCAGAACATCATTAATCACTACGGGTGACTGATGGCACTAAATGGGGTGGTGAAGGGATCCCCATTCAAGCAAACGCTCAAGCCCTTGGAAGAGCTACAAGCCAAAGGCCTAAAGGCTGGTTAAGAACATTGGAAGAGGTCATGGCCACCCCGTCTCCATCAAAATGCACCCATGGGTAAGCAAACCATTCTCTCTGCCTCTGGAATCAAGCTCAATCCTACCCCTTAGTCTGGCTCTGACCAACTAAGAGAAGGTGGGATAGAAGAATGGCTTTCTGTTGAAGGAGGATCCATAGTTTTGATAGAACAGCAGGGGCTCAAACTCTTTAGAGAAAAGCACTCACCCAAGATTCTACACCATGGCTTTCTTTATCCCACAGTCCACTGCTCAGTCAGGAGATGCTCCTTGACCCCCCATCCCACCCCTCCAACACCCACCTCAGTGAACCTCAAGTCTCACGGTTTCCACTGACTTGTGGGACAAAAATGTTCAAAATGCAAGTTTTGTCAGTGTTTTGTTCTGGCATACAAAAACAAGCATACTGACACTTTGAACATTGGCACCAAGGTATGTATCTGTGAGATAACTGTAAAATGGTGAGTTATCAAACTTAAATCTTTCAGAGGTGACCAAAATATGAGCTCTGGGGGGGCGCTTTAAGTGTTTAGTTTTTTATGTCTCGACAGGGTTATCTGTACCCCACCAACACTGTTTATGGTAACATGTTGGAATTTAACTTTAGGGTACAATTGGGTCTATTTCACAGTATACTAGAAGGGCTGCTCAGTACATCTAAAGGGTTTGGAGTTACATCAGAGAATGTGGGCCAGGGTAGGCGTTTGAGCATTGTGACATTTTATGTAATGTAATATAATGGGCATTTGTATAGCACCTTTCACCATTGTTATGATCTCAACGCGCTGTAGGTTGAACGCCCTTTGGGACCGAAGTCCAAGTATGGGAAAATTTGTCAGAGGGTTATATAATGCATGGTGCATTTGACTCAATGCGAAGGTAGGTGGGGGTGGCCATGTGCCTGCTAGTCACCCTTGTTGAGCAGGCATGTCGATGGTTGCAGAGAGGTAGTCTGAAGAATATACGAGAGATAGGGGATAGCTGCATTCTAATGGAAGAGGCATTGTGCAAATGTATGAAACAGGTGAGACATTATGTGTGTAGCTAGACCGAATTCTACCATGGGGAATAGCTGCATTCTAAAGGCAGAGGTGTTGTGCAAAGTTTCTTAGAGTAATGCTTGGGTGCTGAGGGTAGAACTGGAGAGTATGCGAGAGAGACATTATGAGTACAGCTAGACTGCATTTTTATCATGGGGATAGCTGCATTCTAATGGCAGATGTGTTGTGCAGAGTGTCATTGAGTAGTTAATGTAGTGAAACGGTGCAGAGATGTGGTCTCAGGTAGGCTAGCGTTCAATGTCATCTAGCTTTCATTCAAAACATTGCCAAACCCCAAATTCTTCAAAGTGCAACAGAATGGCTACCCTCATAGAATTTGTCTAAGTGCAACATATTGCCTACCCTCAAAATTCATCTAAGTACAACACATTGGCAACCTCCAAATTCTTCAAAGTGAGACACAGTGGCTATCCTTATGGAGTTAATCTAAATGCAAAATATTGCATACCCTCAAAATGCTTCTAAGCGTGACACATTGCTTATCTCTAAAATACTAAGTGTGAACACATTAGCTATCATCATGGAGTTCATCTCTGTACAACATATGGCCAACCCACAAATTCTTCTAAGTGCAACACATTGCTTACCCCATGCAATACATTGACTACCCTCAGAATGCATCTATATGCAATACATACACTGGCCATCCTCACAATTCATCTAAATGCAATACATTGGCTATCCTCAAAATTCATCTAAATTCAATGCACTGGCCATCCTCACAATTCATCTAAATGCAATACATTGGCTATCTTCAGAATTAATCTAAATGCAATGCAATGGCTATCCTCACAATTCATCTAAATGCAATACATTGGATATCCTCACAATTCATCCAAATGCAATATATTGGCTAGCTGTGGAGCACAGCAAGATTTCAAACTGTGGTGAGAATCGCCTAGTAGTGGGACCCTGAAAGCAAGCACAAAAGGCCTTTGTCGGCCATAACTACTTCTGTTCACGTGCTACCAGCACGTACCAATCAAGCCCATGAGGCAGGCAGTGGGAGGAGAGAGCGGCAGGCCTGAGACTACGAGTGCCAAGTGCATTCGGAGAAACCACAATATGGAATTCCAATGGAAAATAAAATAAAGCAACGTTACTCAGGAGAGAGTGATTGCTAATGCAATCTCAGGAAAAATGGGTGCTGGGAGCCTGAGTGCAAGCACAAAAGGCCTTTGTAAGCCATGACCACTTCTGGTTCTGTACTATTTGCACAGAGCAATTACGCACCACGAGCTAGACAGTGGGAGGAGGTAGAGGCAGTCTGAAGCCAATGAGTGCCCAGTGCACTCAGAGAAACCACAATGTAGAAACCCAAAGGAAAATACATTAATTGGTCTTACCCAGTGTTAGGACAGTTTTTCTAAAGTCTACCCAGGGGCTTTATAAAACTATCCTAGGGGAAATAAAGAAACTCCAACTCTTAGCATCGACCTGCACTACTATGTAATGTGGTAGCGTGGACAGAGTAGTCAGGCTCACATTAGGAGGGAGCAAGGGCTGTAGATCAGCAGAAAGCACTTGTAGCATACATATGGTCCAAAGAAATGCGTACACACTAATGTATTCTATAAATTAAGGTTTCTTTGTATATATACGCAGGCAATGAGAATTCTTCAGAAATGTAAGTACTATTAGAAGTCATAAACATAAAACCAACACTATGCTTATGGTAAGTAAACCAAAGTATAAACCACATTTACAATAGCATTATGCAGTTCAAGTTGTGTAAATCTTAGTGTTACACATTTAGAATGGCAGTAAGCTATTCATGGGGAGTAAACCCACATTATTGGACTTTTAGAATGGCAATAGGCATTTCAAGATAAGCAGACCCTATTGGTAGAACAATATGTTATTTATTCAGTTTCTCGAATAATATAGTTACACAAACATTACTTTTCAAAATAGTCGAACATAATTGTAAGGTAAGCAAGAACTTATGAATTACTTTTCAGGAGGGCAGCATGCACTTCTAGGATAAGTAAGGACTCAGTATACAGATTTAGAATGGCAGCAAGCTATTCAAGGTGAGTAAAACCCTATTGGTAATAAACCCTTACACTTAATGTATTTCAGGAATACGTAGGCACACCAATGTTACATTTAAGAAAGGTGACAGAATTCAAAGGCAAGTAAATAGCTTTGTATACTTTTCAGGGGGCAGTAAGCAACTGAAAGGTAAGATATATTTTTGTAACACTTTGTAACTCATTCTCTTTCAGGAATCAAAGTTACACACTAAAACATAGCAAGTAAGTACTTTGAAACACTTGTTATCTTTTCTCTGTAGAGGCCTTATGCTTTGGAGTCCTTTCTATTTTAGGGAATAAGAGTTCTCAGAGGCCGAAGGGGGACCCTGGGGGCACAGGAGCCAGCTGTAGACAGGTCAGGATAAGGCAGAACTGTAGGAAAGTTCCGGAGGATTTCTTGTCAAACAAGTAAGTTTCCGACTTCAGAGTTAGAAGTGTTCCTGGACATCCTTGAAGGGTCCCTATAGGCATTCCAGTCTTAGGCCTGGGCAAACTCCCAAATACCCGAATAAGCACCCTAACCACACAGGAATGACACAAGACCTTAGGTAAGTATTTACCCCAAGCGACATAGTACCTCAGCAGTAAAGAAGAACGTGCGGACACACGCCTTCATGATGCAGCAGCACAGGACCCGGTCTCTGGATTATTGGTTGTGGTGATGAAAGATAGGACACTGGATGGGAACTTGCAGCAGCAGTCGACAGAAAGGCTCCCAACAAAGGACTCTTTGGTGCTTCTTTGTGCCTTTTTCAAGGTACCAGATGGACAGTCATCGATGAAACAGATTTGCCTCACTATCTCGGTCCAGCACTCTGGTGAAGGGAGTCGAATCGTGCTTCACGTGGTGCAGAAGGAGTCCACCAAAAGTTTCAGTGTGATTCGTTCTTTCGAAGACATTGCACAGCACTCAGGCTTGAGGTCTCAGGGTATAGGCTCTGTGCAGCCCAGGAAGGTTACAGTTTTTCATAGATGGATCAAAATGCGCCAGTCTATGGGATGGAGTCATTATCTTCGGGACTCCTCTGTCGCATTAAAGAAGTGGTCAGCACAAGCACCAGATACACAACAAGCACCTCCGGTCACTGGAAGTTGATACAGCAGTCTTCTTCATCGGACTCAGCTCAAGGGGTTAACTTGTCTTCAGTTTCCAGATCCAGGCCATTTATACAGGACCCCACACTCATCCTCTGCAAATTCTCCCTGCAGTTTACAGAAAGGTGCGGGTGGCTGTCCATTCAGGACAGCCAGCCCCCCAGTGGGAACTAGATTCTTTCAGGCACACCAGGAGACAAAAGTGAGCGGAATTTCAGACTCCTCCCTCACCTCCTGTGTTCGCAGACACTCTGGAGCCTCAGCAGACTACACAAAGGCTTCCCGCCACAGACAAAAGTGCAATCAGATCCTCCCTCACCCAGAAAGGCAGAAGGAGGACCATGAAAAGTAAAGCACACTAGAAATGGTGAAAAAAGAAAGAAGCCACCATTCTAGCAGAATAGTGATCTTTCTGTGCATTATCGCAGCAGCAATGCAGCCTGCGAGCAAAAATCACACAACAGTCATTACAATATGTCCACTGCCACCAGCCATAATAGTTAGCTTGTCACTGTAAGAGAAATGTAACAGAAACAGTGAGAATGGGGATACCATGCATCTGCCCAACACTGCAGAAACGGTGGGGTGTGCTGATCTCACAATTGGGCTTGCAGAAAGGATACAAAGTATCCATCTACCTTTGGGAACAGTAGTCCACATAAAGAACTCAAGATAACATAAACCGGGAAGCCAAAGAGGCAGCCCAGCAACACTGCACAAATAATGCTGAATGCTGCAATAATAAAAGGTAGATGCTCAAAAAGGTACAGGAAAGAAGTATAGATTCAAAAATAAACCGTGGAGAGTCAGAAAAAAGACACCCATAAAAAGAGTAAAAGAAAGGGTGAGTGGGGAAAAAGGTTGCCACACACTCAGGAACATTGACAAAGAAGCCACAAGTCTGGCACTGGGGATCTCATATGTGAAGGTGATTTGGCATATGCATGAAAGTCTAACCTAACACGCAGGAGGGAGTGATCGCTACTGCGATCTCAGGAGAACGTTTCTCTCTCCCCTACAGTCCCATGATTCTCTCTCCCCCACCAACACAGTACGTAGTCATTTTCTGGAGGATAGTACTAGGCTACACTTAGGTGTCTGTGACAATGCTATAAAATGAGTGAAGTTACCAAGCCTGGAGCCTCTTGACCTACAGCTCAAGACATGGACGGTTTCAGTGTTAGGACATTTCATATCCCGACTATTTGTCTTTACACCACACATGTTAGCAGGCATAAATGTGCGGTGTTCCTACTCAACCCTCTTTATGACAATGGGCCTCATTATGACTCTGTGGTAGCCGTGACGGTAAAGCCGGCATGGCTGTGGCCAAAGTAATTTTTTGTCCGGCACATGGGAATGGGCAATTACCGGGACATTCTGGCCCCGCCGCGCCAAGTAATTGCCCATTCCCGGGTGCTGGAAAAAAATTCCCCTCATTCTCATTTGAGTCCCATTCGGCTCAATGGGAATGGGGAGGTCGGATGCACCAGCGCCATTCGTAAATGGTGCCGGTGCATCCGACATGGTCAGCTCGCGGGTGCCGGTACGCCTGTCAGGTCAGACCTGTCGGGCGGGAAGGCACCCGCGAGCAGACCTCGTAGTTTGCCGGTCTAGTAACAACAGTACTGGCAAGCTTACCGGTACCGTTGTTACCGGACCGGCAAATATATAATGATGCCCAATGTCCTAAAACGATAGAACATTTTAAAAAACCTTAGAGTAATGGCATGAAATGCGGTGCTGTAGAATGAAGTGCCCCACATCGTGAGATTAAGGTCAAGCACAAATCAATTAAGTGATTTTCCCAGAAGGACACCATTATGATGAATTACAGAGGGTGGGATTATTAGAGGGCTGGTCCCCAGGTCCGCCAGTCAGCAATATACTCACTGCCACACTAGAGGGCGCATTCTACAAATACACTCTTTGGCAGCAACGTAGGTTCACGTTCTGGAATGTTTTTATCTATTTGTTTCTACTGTGATCTTAAAGGCATGTTTGTTCTACTGTGATCTTAAAGGCATGCCACGTCTATCGAATTGTGGACTTTAAATGACACGCCAGGTAACGCAAGCTTTAACCCTTTAAGTGCACAGGACGAGTATGCTCGTCTTTTTTGCATAGACTTGCATAATAGCCTGGCACTTAAAATGCACTGACGTTACACCTTCGATTTAAGGGCTGACGTAAAATTGCCAAAGCCATTTAACAACAAAGTTGCAATCTGGCAGGGTTCAAGGCCTCCCAAATGAACATGCTGACCTACATTCCCATCCAGGAACCCTGCACTGGAGCACCAGGTCTGAGCCGGGGCTGAAAGAGTACATTTCCATTCCATATGTGGGTCAAAGGGAAGGAGGGCCTGCCCTGGAGGCAGCCGCAGACTCATGGGAGTTGTGGACCCAGTCCAGCAACATCACATGGCTCTGCTGGAATAAAAACCTTGTTTTTCTATGTGAACAACCCTTTTATATCTCTAAACTTGCAGTATTAAAATAAATAAATTATAAAAGGGGAATGCAGAGGTGGGGATAGTGATGCATACAATAATTTGCTGAAGCCACATTAAAAGTGCATCTGGCAGCTTTGTCTGTTAGCATATAATTGGTGCTCTCTCCCTTGGCCTCGTCATCCACCTCCCCACTCAGATGGTGATCATGTCATGCAAGCAGCAATGCAGAAATCCTTTCCTCTCACTTTCTATTATAGAAAGGACCTCAGCAATGGGACGAGTGTGTAAACCAATCAGAGCCAAGCTTCATTACGTTGCCATAGAGCAGGGCTGGCCTTAGCGGTGGCAGTGCCATGAGCGGCAAAACAAACATTTTCAATAGTGCGGCGCTCCAGAGAGCGGGGCATAGTTAATTTCAATAGGGCGCCTGCCGCACCTTCTCCCACCATGCCAGTTCGGTTTAGACCTAGAAAGAGTCGTCTGAGCTTGCGTGGCACGGGGCTAATGGAGCACCAGGCAGTCTCCCAGGTAGCCCTGTCCTAAACCATAGGGGTATGCCAAGCAAACCAGGAGGAAGCCATCATCTTGACTCTGAAGGGTTCATGCCCTGAGTGCTAAAAAAAAGTGTGGGAGGGGCTCTGACAAACGCATATGGAAGTGACGTCTCAATAACTAAACTGATCTCAAAACGAAATATGCAAATTCCATTAAAATATTCTTTTACAACTGCAAAAGTGCACTGTCCAGATAAGCATTTGCAGAACGGATTTGTTTTTATTACATGTGGTCTTGTGGCTATGTGTTTTTCTTTTCCCAATTTCACTACCTGGGTTCGGTTCCCAGCAATGATACTTGGAAAAGATTTTCTTTTTTTTTTTACACAATTCCTTATGCACACAAGGCGGACGGCATCTGTCCCTTCCAAAAAGTTGGCGGATGCCTTAGACCTGCGGGGTTCCTCTACTTGAGCCCTGCTTGGGTTACAGAAGAAGGGAGCGCAACATCACTACTCTCGCGCCTGCCCTCTTGAGGTAGCATGTCACCTGTGTCAAGAGCCATTTCTGAGGTCCTTTCCTCTAATGGATTGCCATTAGCCGAATAGACCTCATCAACACTGCTAGCATCAAGTGGCAAACTGAACTGACGGCACGAGTGTGGGGGACATGGTCAAAGCATTGTCCATGTGTATCTATCCAGGAATGCCATCTTCCCCTCTCTGCAAACTCCATAGAATGAGTTTGAGCTCACACAGTATGGCACTAAAGTGGTACCTCTAAGCCAAAAGTAAAAATACTGTTCCTCATACACACACGATTGGCAAATACCCATAGAGTGCGCCAACTCAACCTGTAAAGTATTATTATTATTATTATTAAGGTATTTATTGAGCGCAGACCTAGCTTTGAGAAGTAACAAACACTTTACAGAGGTATACACCAGTGCAGATACATAACAGAGTGTTTTTCAGACGTAACAGCAGAACAGATATACAGCAGGGGCAAGGATACAGTGGGGCACAGAGGAGGGGTACAGCTGTACTGAGTGGCGGGGAGCAGAGGTGCGTGCCGTGTCTAGCAAGTCTGGTGGCGTGAGGGGTGATATGATGGCCTAGGCGTTGAGGAGAAGAGAATCCTCTGAATTGTAGGAGCCTTGGGGCGAGTCCGATACTGACGGAGAGGGGGTTCCATAGTCTTGGGCATATGAAGAGAGGGCTTGTTTTCTGGTCCTTTCCTTTTTGCAGCAGCAGATTTCAAGTCTGCACGTGTCCTGGCTTCTGGCGGTGCACTGTTTGCCGGAGATAGGTAGCTGGGTGACTTGAGGGCGACTGCCTTATAGATGATGAAGCAAGACTTGAAGGTGATTTGTGTGTACAGTGGGAGGCAGTGAAGGTCAATGAGGGCCAGGGTGATGTGGTTCTATCTGCGTAGACCCTTGATGCATCAGACAGCCACGTGCAGGATGCTTCTCAGGGGCACAACGGAGGAGGACGGGAGGCTTTCCAGGAGTCCATTGTGCCCATCCAGGTGGGATAGGACCAGTGCTTGAACAGTGGATCTAAAGTTGTCAGGAGGGATGAGGGGCTTGACTTTTCTCAAGAGGGAGAGGTGATAGCAAGCTCTCAGAGTTTTCTTATCTCTGTGTGTATTGAAAGCGAGGTGTTGGTCGATGTGGAACTCGAGGGACTTGGCACAGGAGGTGAGTTTGGGTGTGAAGCCCTCAGAGTTCATGGTTGATAACCAGGTCTGTATGTATGGGTGTTCAGTGTTGTTGGTGAGGAGTAGGATTTCAGTTTTGGAAGGGTTGAGGTTCAAGTATGCACTGGGCATCCAAGACTAGATCAGCAAGAGGCAGGTTTTGAGCCTATGGATGTCGCTCTTGAGGTATAGTTTGGAGAGTCTGCACAAATATGTCAGCTGTCTCTTCTGGGAGTTGGCCGGAAAGCTATTTAATTAATTAAATAGTTGAAGGAATTAGTACTGCATGAAAAACAGAATAGCCTATCTACAACCACCACACTTGGACTAAATTACTACAAAGAAAGAATGAAACCTTTTATTTAACTACTTAGAAGTAGGCGGCACCTGCTGGCATAACGCAATATATAAAGATAGGACATTACTCTTCCTGGCTTCAACCAGTGATTTTGTGACCAACCCAATCACTGTACCAAAATTCTAAGTGCTTATGCCATATCTGTGCCTCGACATGTTTCAATGGTGTGACTGACCTATAATCAATAATGTTTTATTTGTGAGAAAATCAAGTCTGTGTGATCAAAGTCTACAATGAAATTTCTCTTGCTTCATGCATTTAAATCCCAAGCCCTCAAATGTGGTCTGTCTTCTAGTGGTTTCCTTATTCGATGCAAGATGGTCACTGAAGTCTTAAAGTCCGGTGTGGCAAGCTAAAGCAATACAGCCTTTCAAGACATCTCCGGTGTCGTTGACTCCCCAGTATTCTGCTACAGCGTGCTACAAGGCTGTTTTCAACCGGACCAAACGGTTTGGCTTTATTTAACCTAAAACATTTGACCTGATCACATTTGATCAAATTTATTTGACCTTTTTTCAGTTTAAAAAGAAGGGGGGGGAGACCCCTGCACCCTCCACTTCCACTGAACCTAATAGATACCCTTTCCCACACCCATATAAATATTTAATTAAAGTTGACCAAAAAAAGGTCAAATCAATTAGATCAAATGTTTTAGGTCAAATGTTTTTAGGTCAATTCTGCTAATATCGACCCAACAACAAATGCAGGTAAGATTTTCTGCAAGGGGTGTACGGAAGCACACTGAACACAGAGCTCCCCAAGTTCAAAAATCTTTTACGCACAGAAAAGCAGTGAAAGAAAGATGACAATCACCCCACAGATATAAAGATAGAGCTCTTTCCGTAAAGAAGTCTTTTTTCTAGCTCCATTGGTGGGTGAAACACTAGCTCGGAACTGTGAAAAGGCAAGCGATATGGGAGGATTCACTGCAGCGGAGGCTGGGAACATGTAAATATATATGCATATGTTATGTTAAAGGTTCTTATACCGTTTACTGTTGCCACCTGTGTGGTTTCTTGGCACCTATATATATTTAAAAATAAATAAAAAATAGGTGGCGTGCAGAGACCTCAGGTTGCAAGCATCACCTGAAGTGTTTTCTATTGGCCGTTCACAATTAAAAGTCGTGAATGATGAGCAAAAAAGAAGAGTTTGCTCAAATAAAATGTCGAAATGTTTTAGGAAATGTTCTAAGGCTCCCGTACGTGGGAGGACACAAATGAGGTTAGCGATAGAAAACTCATCAATTCTGCACTGCTGGGCTTTGTAATGATGTTTCTGGCCCCATCATGCACTTTGGTCAAGGCAGTAGATGTTTCTCTTTGATTGCAGTGGATGCATTCTACAGAAAGGATAGAGTAGTTTTGCTGAGCGCACTCCATCATTTCTCCATCATTTCTCCTTTTCACTCCCCACTCCTCCGTTCTTTAAAAAATCTGCAGCTGCTGTAGACTCCAGCTTCAATGAAGCTGTTTTTGCTGTTAGATTAGCGGATACAGCTCTTACAAAGTTGGCTACAAATTCTTCAGAGCATCGTGAAGTCAGGCTTAAGCCCGCAGCAGTTCGGGGATTCCCTTTCAGGCCTTTTGAGTGGAGTGGACTAGCTGGACCTTCCAGTCTGTTCAGGGATGAGCTTTGTGCTCTCGTGTCCGGGGAGCTGGGATCGTATCTGTGTCCCCAGGGGTCAGAAGTGTGGAGTCAGTTTCTGAGTCTGAAACAGTCTCCTCCGATTCGCTGACAGACAGAAAGAGACAACGTGGCGCAATCAACACCAACAAAATCTGATGTTTACAAAACGTTCAAATGTATGTATTTATTCATGAAATGCAACTTAGCCACAAAGGTAAAGGTGAGCTCTACAAAATACACACACAATAAAAGAATAAATGGCCCTGATTCATAGAAGCATTTTATAATGGCACAATCCCATAGGAAAACGTTCTGTGAATATGAAATGACTGCCTCCAAAACCGGGTCCGGGTTCCCTGAATGGGGAATTACCGGGCCATTACGAGTTAGGAGGGCCCGGTAATTCCTCCCTCAGGGAACCCGGGCCCGGACCTTCCCCTTTCCCATTCGAGTCCCATAGGGCTCAATGGGAATGGGTGCAGGGAGCTAACAACGGGCCGATTAGAACCGGCCCGTTGTTAGCTCCCTGGTCCCCTCGCGGGACCCGGTAAGGACGCCTGGACAATGCTGCATGGGCATCCCACAAGCGAGGCAGGGTAACTGCTGTTACCATAGGCAGCTGGGAGAGGGGCAGCCCCAAACTCCCCGCGCCTGCTCCTCTCCTCCCCCCAGCTATGGAGACACGCAGTCTCGGCAGCACAAAAGCCACGGAAGGGTAAGGTGTGAACAGTCATCGCACACTTCGTCCAAACAGCAAGGTGCTAAGCACCATAAGGAAAACAACCGTCAGGCAGGGCCCAGTTTCAAAAGATCTGCCCCCATCAGGGGGTCAGACAGTCGGCTATCCGGCCGGGGGCTGCAACAACAGAAGCCCCCACCACATACACAACCAAGACCCAGGGCTTCCCTGGGTCCTATAAATGAGAGCAGCATGCTCAGAGTAAACACAATGGCCCTCATTACGACCCTGGCGGAGAGGGTTTTACGCCGGCGTAGTGCATGGCGTACCTCTCCGCCAGACTACGAGTTCCCGTAGCGCCATGGATGATTTTTACGCCTGCTTTTTGCAGGCGGAGAAATCCATGGCGCTACGGGACTTGTTGTTAATTACGCCACCGTAATTTACGGTGGCGTAATTAACGCCTTCCCCACTCCCATTATGCCCTATGGGGCAAGAATGGGAATGGGGAAGGGTAAAATGGGGATTGGGGACTTACCGCCCCGCCAAGGTCGGAATGGGGCGGTAAGTCCGCCAACCCCCATGGCGGTATTTTCACGTTTCCGCCAGGACCATGGTGCTAATTGCACCATGGACCTCCGCCAGGGTCGTAATGAGGGCCAATCTGTTTGTGGACCCTGAACGGGGACCCAAGCAAACAGGAGGTTCACTGTTTACTCGGTGTCTTCCAAATCTTCTTGCTTCTTTACCGCAGAACCCGCCCACCCTACAAAAAGGGGACAAGAACAAAAAGAAGTACAAGGCACTGTACGGTGCCCACAACAAGTCGTGGGACACAAGAAGGCGGCACGGGTCCGAGGGGGTAACCTCAGGACCCGGTGCCCAAAAGTATGATACCATCATGATATGTGATATTGTTATTGCCATAACCCATATCTGTAAAATAAAATCCTACGGCCTTTTATTGCCAACACTTGATACAAGTTGTGAGCCTATCATTATGGGTGAGGTTTTGGGGTTCGGCCATTACTAATGCATGCATATGGGTTCAGCAATTATGGGTTTGCGGCAGCACTCTATATAGCATTGGCAGCGTCCAGGACATTTCAACAAAATGTGCCCCCAAATACTCCCCGGGTGGACTGGAAAGGGGAGAGGGTGGGAGTGCCAAATTTTGTTGACTCGCCCCGGGCGGTGCCAAAGCTAAGGCTAGCCCTGGCGACCATTGTGGGGGTGTCATCTCATCTGCTCTGGTACCACATACCCCTGGTAGCATGTTATGGAGGCTGTAACTCACAGATCGCAGTAGTCTGCATTTAAAAGGCCACGTGGGAGAACGGCCAAAACAGTGCCACATTCATAGGAGGCCTCCTTGGTGGTTCCTAGGCTTCCCCAAATGGATCTATCAACGTTATTAGTGGGAGGAACTTTCAGTGCTGGGTTGCCCACAATGAAACAGGTGCCTCCTGTAAGGAAGGGTCCGGAAAAAAAAGTGGGGTGATTCTGGTGAGCAGAGCGAAGTGACGTCAAAGGAGGTCAACGTGAAATATGCAAATTTTATTCAGGCTTGTCTTTCCCGCTTGAAAAAAACCACACACCTCAGAAAGCATTTGCCAAGGGAACATATTTTTATATTACCTTGCTGCTTAAGTTTAAAATGCACGCACCTTTCAAATGCGAGAACCTCCAACATGTCCATATAGAAATATGTTAACATGAGAGATTTTGCCACTATACGACAAATGTTTGCCGTAGTCTTGGGTTATGTGTCTGGTCTCAGAGGTGAGAGACTTGGATGCAATCCTCCGCGGCACCCTCCGAGTCCCAGCGGGGTCTCCTGACCGCACCGCCGGCACCATAGACATCCGCCGGCGCGTCGCAGGGCGTTGCCCGGCACTCATGCGCCTGGGAAGCGGACTCCTTACCTCGCTGCTGGCTCTCTGCTGCCGTAGAGGCTGACCCAGGCCCCGGCCCGCATGAAATGCGGGACGATAGAGGGTCTGGGAGTTTAGGCGCGGGGTGGGGGAAAACGGCGCGAAAGCGTAGGGAGGGGCGTCCGAACGGCGTCACAAGAAATAAAATCCCAGGAAGGGCAGGAAACGGCACCTGGGAAGTTGCGAAATGTAACAGGATCGACCCAGAAGTACCAACTGCGAACGAACAAAGGACTTTTGCCGTGGTCAAACGGGAAGCATGGCTGACAGAATTCAGATGAGAAGGATGGCGGAAGGAAGAGCAAAAAGGGCCCAAGAATTCTCAGAATGGGCGAGAAAGGCAGAGAAGGAATACGGGCCACAACTGGTGCTGGAGAGAATGCAGAAAGAAGAAAGGGCGAGGACAATGCCACCTCTGCTGTTCATAGAGCCCAGCAGCAGCGAAGGAGAAGACGAGGTACCGCAAGGGCAGAAAAGGGGAAGAGCAGAGTCGAAGAGATCAGAGGAGCAGACAGAGGCACCGACCAAGAAAAAGAAAAAAAGATAAAAAGAAAGGTACTGTGAATAATAATGTGGGGAATAAAATTGTAAAAATGTTGAAGAATTGCGTCACGGTTTCGGGTAAGTCGCCCAGAACCAATGACAAGAAGAGCAGACGGGGGAAGAGATCCAGGGAGGAGCAGCAGGGGAGTTCCTCAACTGAAGCAAGCAGTGATGATGAAGAAAGGGATCATCTAAGGGTTTGGGTAAAATGGAGGGGAGTGGTGAGCAGGGAAAAACAGAGAGGGGCAGGGGGGCAGGGGCAGAACCCAGGGAAACCCCGGTCCCGGCACCACAAGGGGCACTAGCAGAACCCAGGGAAACCCCGGTCACGGCACGACAAGGGGCACCAATGGTCCCGGTGCCGCAAGGGGCCCCAATAATCCCAGCACCACAAGGTGCACCGGCAGGGCCAAACGTAGTGGCAGGGGACACACCACCGGGGGCAACACCGACGGTGGCAGCGACAGAAAATGGGGGGCCACTCATGACGAAATATGCAGGCCAACCATGGGTAAAGATGCACAGGGCAGGTCAATGAAAGCGATGGCTTGGTACATAAATGACAAAGTAAAGGAAACAATATGGAGGAAGGAATTGATCGATATCTTTACATTGTTAGATTGTCAAAAGAGGGGGATGAATGTGGCCCTAGAGGACATGAAGGAGGACGAGAAAAGTTTACTTAAAAAGGGGCCAGTAGTAAGGAGTTTTGACAACTGGTTGTCGGCCTTCACCATAATGTCTACAATTATATTACAAAAATTCCCGGAAGACGGGGTAGCATTAGTTGCGTATCAACAGAGGTGCTGAAGGTACACGCAGCGTTTGGAGGTGACGCATGGCTGGAGTACGATCACGAGTTCAGAAAGGAGATGGACTGCTTTCCGGATATGGGTTGGGATGAAGAACATTTTAATCTCTACATATTTAATGTGCTAAAGGAGAAATGGGATTCCAAGGAGCGGAGCGCAAGGGGGCAGCAGGGAAGGCAGTATTGGCAGAAGGATTACAAAGCGGATTATAGATACAATAGCAGTAAGTACGAATCCAGCTATTGACGGAAATAGAGACCAGAGTTTGCAGAGCAGAGGCTATGGGTCACAGAGAGGGTGGCAGAGCAGCCTGCCCCCGACAACACAGGGGGGGGCGGTGGGAGCACAGAGACAACGCGAGCAGAACCAGGACAATGTAGGAGTTTTGAAAAGGGGGTACCATGTAGCTAGGAATGGAAGTGCAAGTTCAGCCACAAGTGCGAAAGACGTAAGGGTGACCACAGCAGCTCCAAGTGCACAAGGGCCGCAGCTCCAAGCGGCAGAAGCGATGGGACGCGGAAATAAGAACTGGGGCGGGAAGGGGGCCACGCCGGGGAAAAAATCGAGAGATGGAAAGGTGGCTCCAGAAATACACAGACCAAGAAACAGCCCAGAGCGATGCAACAGTATCATATGCAGACTTCGAGGGGGCAGTAGAACTGGTCAGGAAAGCGGGAAAAGGGGCATGGATGGCATTCCGCCTGTTGCCAGTCAACATCAGATCTCGAAGAAGGTTATATAGGCATTGGGAGGGGGAATACTTTGTCGACAACTGCCTCCCGATGGGGTGCGCCATTTCAGGTGCATATTCTATCATAGAAATAACAAGCAAGTGGGGTTTTCCTCTGGCGGAGGAGAAAACGGGGGGCCCAACGCAGATTATCCAATTCCTAGGGAGAGACATTGACTCAAACAAAGGAAGGTGTTGAATCACGGTGACAAGAGGACGGATCTGCTCGCGACAGCGAGAGAATTGCAAGTGCTGGCAGGAAAGCGGAACGCCGCAGGGAGAATCATACCACAGGGGAGGGCGTTCCAGAGAAGTATTGAGCTGAAAACGAGAGGTGCTACAATGGGGGCACCACAGAGTCGGGTTAAGTGGAGGAATCAAGAAAGATCTGGAAGTGTGGGAAGAACTGCTGAAATCTTCAATGGGTCGGTGATATGGCAATCACCGGTGAACGAGGAAGTAAAAGGGTATTGTTCACCATGCAGCAGGTGGCCTTGGGTTTGGCGCAATACTGGGGAAACAATGGTGTGCAGGTGAGTTGTCAAAAAACATGGCAGGTGGCGGAAGGGACAAAAACATATGGGTCGCGTTATGCGCATGGGAGGAAGAGCTAGGGAACAGGGAGTTAACAGTATGGTCAGATAACATGGCGGTGGTGCACGTGTTGAATAAAGGAAGTGCGTCAGGCACAATAGTGTTGGAATTAATGAGGGCAATCACGCTGGAAAGCATAAGAATGAATAGATGCATAAAAGTGAGGCATATCGCTGGGGAAACAAATGTGGTGGCTGATGCAATCTCACGCTTGCCGGGGAAACATTTCAGGGAGCCAAGACCAGACGCCAGCAAGGAAAGAACGCCCACGCCACGGAAGGCATGGGTCCCGGTGGAGGCAATAGAAAGGAAAGCACGGTTGGCCACAAGGTAGACTCAAAAGAAGTGGGAGAAGAACGGAGAAAAGAAAGGGTCATCGGCAAGCTGACCAGGAACGCCCTAACGAAAAAGACGGGTAAGAAGTACGAAGAGCATGTAAAAGATGGGTTGGTGTAAACAGGTGTAAAAGAGGTGGAAACAATTGCAAGTGGAGAAAGTGTGAATTTCTCAAAGGGGCATTTGCCAAAAGGAAAAAAAAAGTTAAGTGGTAAAAGAGGTGTTGGCGGAAACAGGCGTTAAGAGGTGGAACAAATTGCTATTTGAAAACAAGGTGTGAATTTCTCAGAGGGGCATTTGCCAAAGGGAAAAAGAAAAGTGGTAAAAAAGGTGGAAACATTTTTATTGATAAAGGTGGAAATGTCTCAAAGGGGCATTCACCAAAGGAGAAAAGGAAAAGCTGGTTGGTGGAAACAAGGTAAAAGAGGTAAAATTGCAATTGAAGAAATGTGTGAAATGCTTGAAGAGGAATTTGCCAAAGGGAAAAAGAAAAGATGGGCAGCGGCGCACCACAAAAGTGTCGGGCATACGGAACCCAACCGACAGCACTAGAATAAAATATGCTATGAGAGGAGGGGCTAAATTAGAGGTGAAGAAGCCAGGTAACAGTAGCCGGGTGAACCTTGGGAAGCTGATAATTCTGTTAAAAGTATTACGAGAGGCAAGTAGCAGCACGGGCGAAGCCGCGCGGTTCAGGGCAGCACCTGGCGCTGGCATATTACAGGGTTTCATGGTAGGGGAGCCGGGGTCCAGTAATACGGTGGTAAGAGATGGCCTGGCAAGGAGGGATGTTAGTATGGGAGAAAAGGGGATGTCTATAATGCTAGAGAAAGCTAAAGCATACCAAACGGGGGAGAGCAACAGACCAAAATTACAGGCGAGAGAAGGACCACTGTCCCAGATGCATCACACAAGAATTCCTAGACCCCCAGAGGTCGATGGGCAGCTATTAATGCATAGGGACGGCAGCAATTACATCCTGGTGAAGCCTCCCGGGGATGCACTGGGAGGACATTCACGACTGGCTGTCGGTCCGGATAGTTTTCAGGGCCTCCCCCCCCCCGAGTATCTGGTGATACACCTCGGAGGGAACGACCTGGCGAGCACAAATAGGGGGAAATTACAGAGGAACATTGGCGAGCCGCGGCATAGCATAGCCCGCAGCTGACGTAAAACGAGATCTTTATGTCAGAAATAATACCAAGAAGGGTCTGGTATGGAGCACAGAGGAGGCACGCAATTGAAATAGCCAGAAAGAAACTAAATAAATCAGTAGAAAAGTACTGCAGGAGCACAGGGCTGCATTTCATAAGACATGGCTTACACCGGAACAATCCGGACATGTTTCACCAGGATGGGGTGCACCTATCAAGGAAAGGGATGGGGGTTTTCCAACAACAGTTTTAGGGCACTCCAAGAACGGGGTTGTAGGTAAGGTGCTTTTGGGGGGGACCTGAGCAGGCGTAAGGAACACCCGCTCAGGTGTGGCGGCATGTGCCCAGGAACGAAGGCCCAGGGATAACAAGGACTCAGGAGGAGCCTTGGGCAACTTCGGGACTGGACACAATGTGCCCAAAAGCATATGGCAGTGTCATTATTTTGTTGTGTTGTATTTTCTGTAAGAAAATAAAATGTCTACGGCCTACAACTTTTCCATACACATAAGTTGTCTGTGATTCATTACTTAGGTAGGGATCTGGTAAGAGAAGCAAAGTGAACCTACACTACTCAGTCTATGCTTCTTCCGCGCTTGCCATCAGTATTTCCTCACAGCTCCAGCGACACGGAGCGCCCCCTCTAGCAGCCGGCCTGCTTTGCCAACGGCCGCACAGTACCTGTGCCGACACCGCTCTCCTCACAATTAAACTGGTGAGCGCGGGCCGCCTCATTGGCAGTTGTTTTGGGCAAACCTCCTATATTTCAATAAACGATACTTGGGTTAAGTGTCCCGTTTCAGATGTGAGAGACTTGGGTTCAAAACTTCAATTCCATTCCGGGGTTTGAAACTCATTCGCTGCCCGTTATTGTCTATTTATTTTTTACATTTCTTAAACACACGGGGGGGGGGGGGGGTTAAGCCCCACCTCTAGAGGGCACAATTAGACATATTTTCCTGACATAGTCGAACTTCCATTGCCCCATTGCACAAACACCTCCCGCAAAAAGTGTGTGAGACCGCATTTGTGCACCCAGGCGGAGCTCATTTGAATGGAGCACGGCTGTAGAAATGAAGTCTGTCCCATACTTTCTAGCCTATTCTATTCCCTCCAGCGATTTGTTCTGTGCTCTACCGAGTCTTACCTCTCTCTACTCTACTCTCCCGCACTCTAATCCTGCAGGCACAAGACAACTTCCCTCCACTGACTCATTGCCCCTTGGCACTTGCATGCAGGCATGACCTTTGGTCCGCTCCACTTATTGTTTCTTTCTTTTCCTCCTTCTAAAATGATTCCCCATATCAAAGGTCATGTCCACCGGGTCACAAGAAGCCCCGAGCATGGCCTCAGAGGGTTGGAAACGTACTCGATTCTGTTTCCGTCCCTACCTTTGACGCTGGCTCTTCAATTTTCACCCCCCCAGCCCTTCTTTTTTCCTAAGGCACTGCGAAACATTTTGCGTGAGTGCGGCATGCTATAAAACACCAAATAATAAATAAATAAGCAAGTAAGCAAATAAATAAATAGAGGATGTTGACTGCACACACCCACCTAGGAAGACACTTATGGGAAAACTCATGCTCTAAGCTCTTGATCTGCAGAGGGGAGCGGGGGGAGGGGAGGGCATTGGCAACAGCATCTCCATGGGGCCATTCAACCACCCTGACAGTGGTTGTCGTGGGCAACCTACAAGGATGGACTGGTCTACAGACAAGCCTGGCGATTTCCCGGTAGGCCTCTGCAGACTGAGGCCTCTTTTGTGTGGTAACCTATTTTATTTCCACATTTTCTCATAGCAAAACGGTTGGGCTTGCTGAAAATGTGTAATTTGTTGCTACTTAGAAAATTATTTCCGGGGCCTCTTTTGATTTCCAGTCTACACCTGGCAACCTACATTGGCATCGCTGACACGGAGACACCATCGTAGACGCTGCCCCAGTGCTGGCCTGCTCAGAAACAGGCAGTAAGATTGCAGACCCCTGCAGTGCACAGGTGGCAGTTTGTGACACACAATCGCTTTAGTTGCACCCAGTTTCCCACCCAGTTTCCACTACACCGAGTGTAGTAATTAAACTGAGATTGTTAGACTGGTTTTAGTGCTTGTTACCCACCAATGCCATACTATGATTATAAGGATAGCAAAAAAAAAGACATGGGCTCTTTACGAGTTCGGTGGTATCCAACTGGTAAATCCCCCCAGATAGAACCAAACTGTATTACCGTTACCGGCACTCAGTGTGGTTGTATTACCACCAGATTATGAGTGCCAGCAACAGTCGTAAACCTCCAGGAGTCCCAGCCGGTACTGCCAGCTCCAGTAATACCCACGGTTTCTGCCGGTAAAGCACCTGCAGTAACATGCTGGTAAATGGAATTAGTGGTATGTTATTACCACACCGGCAAAGTCATAATGAGCTGCTTGATTTCTCAAAGGTTCCATTGTTACCCCCTAAAACAATCCACTATAACATCATATCTATAAAAACAAAAGATTTGTACAAACAAAAAAGGAAGTCAGCATAGACAGTGGAAATATACGACACTTATATATACACTGCATCTGGTTGGCTCTACCAGAAGAAACTGCAGCTGCGCCACCTCATGCATGAGTGCCATGAAGTGAGAAATTCATTGATCTTCGCTGGCCCTCATTGCAAAAACCCAGATATTTGTTCAGAGAGCTCTGACCTGGATGTATTGCAAAAAATCCAGGACTATCGTGTACGTTATTCTTGAATTGGCGGCTCACGACACAGATGGGGGTCTTCATTGTCAGAATTGCAGGCTTCAATCCGTTTTACCGCATTACTCCTTACGGGGTTAGGTGAGCGCAATTTCCCTTGCCTGTCCTGGTGTCAGCACAGAAGTCGACTGCGTCGAATTGCAAGCTTCACTCGGACCACAACTGCCAGTAACATCAGCGCCAGGGGTGTTGCTAGGTCTGGAAAAGATCAGGGGCTAAGCTAATGTCAGGACTGGTGGGACTCGGGGCTAGCTATAGCCTTTTGGTTGTAGCCCCTGAGCTTCTATCCGGGGCTACAACCAAAAGACCGGGGGCTATAGCCTCTTCAGCCCCCCCCCCCCTAGCAACGCCTCTGATCAGCGCGTACGCCGGTGACACCGTTATATCCGGCGTACGCGAACCAAGAAACGCCTTTTAGTGCTCCTCACTGTTTTACTAGGTTACTTCGCGGAGCTCATTGCTACATTGCTACATTGCTACATTGTTACATTGATTCCCGTTCCAGCAGATCGCTGCAGTCATTGCGGGATTCCATCTACTTTCCTTTGGGGATTCATTTCATCTTGGATGTTGGTACTTTGTGATTTTGTCTGTTCAAATGATTTCCTACTCAGACTTTGTCTTTTTGTTTCTTTCATCGTGAATCAATTTGGATTGTGGATTGTCTGGATGGATGTGTTTCCTTCTCTTCGTCGTTGCCCCAAGGTTCCTGACACACTCAATACTTGTTCCACTTTTACACACGTAAGAGGTGCTTGGGAAACTGTGGTTAGCGGTTCCTTCCCTTGGTGTTTTTTTCGTACATTAATACTGTATTTTTGTCTTACAGCTTCCTGGGGATGGTGCAGGGGCAAAACGATCCTCCCCACCTTAGGGGCCCACGGTAGTCTAAAGGTTGATTTTGACTCCTTTGGCCTTTAGTGGTATTTGGAGGTTTGTGGGGGAAAGTGGTGGCCCTACATCATCCTGACAGTCATGAGGTCTGCAATCAAGTAATTAAAGTGTCAGAAGTCCTGATGAAGAGCGGCAGCCCTACGTCATCCTGACAATCATGCGCTCTGTAACCGAGTAATTAAAATTTCAGAAGTCCTGATGAAGCACTATTGTGAAGGGCATGAAACACATGCAGGCTTCAATTGGCTTGGAAAATATACACATATTTATTTTTATTTATTTTCTATTCCAATAAGTCCAAATAATTTTCCAATGACTGGCAGGCTTTTTTCAACTAACCATGGCAGCTCAGAAGTTCTCACTTTTAAAAAGCATAGCAATTTTATGATGAGAACATCTGTTCAAAAAAGTTTTTAAAGTATTGATAGCCTCTTTAGCCCAGTTTAAGAGGACATATGTTTAAGAAAACCATTTTTCTAGGGATCAGAAATTCACCATTCTAAAAACAGAACTATAGGTAAACGCTACTATATAAATATGTCAAGTTCAGTTAGCCACTGTGACGAGCAATGTGAAATGGAAGACACTGTGGGAAAAGCTTGTCTCCAGGACAGGGCTTGTCGATCTGTACAGAAGTAGTTGGCCTCTTCGCAGGTGGAAGAAACATACCCCGGCCCCTTTCTGTCACACCTGAGTTGCAGTAAAAGCAAGCGCTTCTGCAGGGGCGTCTGACTCTCAGGCGAAGGGCCATTGTCTCCATAGGCCGAGGCCGGGCCCAGTGACGGATTCAGGAAGGCGCCAAGGCCACCTTGCCCAGTTTCAGTGTTTTTCTAAGGATAATTAGCCCTGACAGGTGTTTGACGCTGGATGTAATATTTTTAATGACAGATGCAGAATCCCCCTGGGGCAAGAATAACAGAACGGAATTCTCACAGGAGGGAAAAACAAGAAAAAAGCCATTTACCCTTTTACGGTTTACTCGTTCGAAGTCTAAACAAGCGCCCTTTGGAGACCCGACACGTACTTAGGGCGCACTGTGGCATTTGAATCACACCTGTTTTGAAGTAAAGGTATGCAGGCACTCCCGGTTGAGTTTGTGAAGCTTCCGTCATGTGCTATTGTGCAATTAGTGCAGCCCTGTGCCAGTTCACAGAGCTGGAGACCTACTATGCCGGGGTTGAGGAAAGAGGCCGGCTCTATTTTATTTTTCACTCTCAGTCACGTATTACACAGCTGCATAGCCTTATTGTTAACCATTGCATATTGTATCCCAGAGTTGCATGGCTTTACGGTTAACGACTGCGCATAGCCAATGGCAACACATTACATGGCTAATACTGGATACCAAAGGCCATTAATTAATCCTAATAGGAAGAACAGCTGCTAATGTGATGGAAGCATACCCCAGTAACAGAATCTAACAAAATGAGGGGATGGTAGAGGGGCGAGGAATCAGATGGCCTATCCTTCATGCACACACGACCCTCTGAAGACCTCCAGACTCTTCTATTCGGCCAGGATTCGGCCTTGCCGAACTCTTGTCTTAATGAAACTGATGCATTCTAATGATCTGCCTTACTTGTCTTTTATGCGCATGCAACGCTTCTAAATAGCGCCTTGATGGCTACGGGTTCAGCGCGCTTTATGAATGAAAACATTAAAAAATTAAAAACACAAAAGAAGCAGCAAACACCAAATCCTATATAAACAGCCACATTTTAACAAAGGATTAAGTGGAGCAAATCCATTTGTATTGAAATGGGTGCATTTATTTATTTAATTGTTTAATTTGTTTGAGTTTATATAGCATTTCCCCGGAAGTCCTATAGCTAGGATTAAACAACCGGTGCAAATAAAAGTGAATAGCAGTGGCAAATGCAAGAGTCACCCCTTAAGAGTGAGAACTGAGCGTGAAGCGAATGGAAAGCACACCAGAGCTTAGGAGCAAAAAGAGAAAAAGAAGAGATGGTGAGAGGATAAGGGAAAAGAACAGGATGGGGGTTGGGGGAAGAGGACATGCTGAGGTGGAAAAGACAACAGGAGGGAGAAGGGGCAGAGGAGAACAAGATTTCCATTGTGGATGGATTAGGATGAAGTGAGTGGAAATGCACCCAGTCCTTAAAGGCCGAAAGACTGCGATTGTAGCAGGAAGATGATCAGAGAAGGAGGAAAGGAAACAAAAGAGAAATTTGAATCCTCTGCATAATAATGACCTCAAACCATAATAAGAAATTCTAGAAAACAGAGGACTGGTATTAAGGGAAAAAAGAGGTGCAAGTACAAAGAAGAGGACCCAAGATTGGAGTCCTCCCGTCCCCTGCACACTCTGAGGATACGCAACAAGGTGTACAATTCTTACAGTTAGTGATTTAGCACAGTATATGCGAATTGATTTAAATTGTGATCTTTCTGATTGGAACAAAAAAGTATGATAATATTGGTGTAAAAAATGAAAGGTGGATTAACTCCCATTTATTCATAGACACTGATTGAAGCAAAAGCAATAAAAAAAGGGCAGTGCATCGTCTACATCATCATAAATAACAGAAACTCCACTGTGGTAGGCTTGACGTGTTTCGAGGTCAATCCTCTTCTTCAGAAGCCTTTGTGGAACATGCCAGTTGCTCCCCACACGTTCCTTGCAGGTGGGATTTTTGAATCGACACTTGCTTTACCATTCATCACCATGTACTTTTCCGTTCTAATTGGTAACTGCCGAACACCGTTTACACAGCAACAGTGTCCTTCCTTTCACAGCATGAAGCGCACAGTGGCTTCTCCGAGAAGCTGGCAATGAAGAGCAATGGGCCACAGAGCACTGAATAGAAATAGAGAAGAATGTCTTGTACCTAAAGAAAAAAAGAAACAAAATAGATTAGTGTGTGTAACCACTTTCAATCCAGTAAGCAATTAAATAAAAAAGATGGTGAATCGGAACTGGGATTTAATTAAACAACCAGGAAGCCTTTCTAAGAAACCCATCTTTGCCTTCAAAAAGAACCAAAACCTGAGGCAACACCTGGTGCAGACCTACAGAGATTCGAACTCTGAACAAACTGTACTCAACCAATGGGGAACAGCCCCAGTCATAGGCCATCATAAATGTGGGAACTGGGTGTCGTGCCCACTGACAGAGACAAGACAGGAGTTTAAGGTGCTATAAAATGGAAAATGAACAGACACACAAATTGTCACACCAAAAATGCCATTTATATTATTAGATGTCCCTGAAATCTTCTTTAAGTGGGCAAGACGACAAGAGAGGTCAGACAGAGTATAGGGGAACACCGCAGCTGTATCCGGAACAGGATAGCTGAGAAACCGCTGGTGGACCATTTTATCCTTAAACAACATATGGATACCGACTTGAGATGGTTTGTTTTACAAACCATAAAAATACCAAAAAGTGGTGGGGATATATCCACTATGCTCCACAAATTGGAACAGCAATGGATATACTGGCCCTCATTACAAGTCAGGCGTTAAGGGTTTAATGCACCGTCGGCGCCGTTAACCCTTAACGCCTGATTCACACTTTAATGCCTGCTTTTTGCAGGCGTTAAAGTCCAAGGCGCTAAGCGACCTTGGTGCTAATTATGGCACCGTAAATTACGGTGCCGTAATTAGCGCCTTCCCCATCCCCATTATGCCCTATGGGGCAAAAATGGGAATGGGGAAGGACAAATGGTGAATGGGGAATTACCGCCCCACTCACCTTGGAATGGGGTGGTAATTCCGCCATCCACCATGGCGGAATCCGGCATGGACCATGGTGCTAATAGCACCATGGTCCACCGCCTGACTTGTAATGAGGGCCATTGCCTTGATACGGTAAGTAATGGCCTGAACATTTCGGTGGAATGGAGAGCCCTAATTACACACTAAGGCAAGCTATAGCTTGATTTGTATCAATGAACATGAGTGCGAATCGTGTGGTCACACCACATCCACGAGGCAAAACGAAGGGTAACGAGTGCTTATACCGACTTTTCCAGCTTTGTGATAGTCGGGGCGATTTAGTAACACCAGTAACCTATTTTTGACATCAGAACTACATCAGCATAATTTTCTCCGATGGAGCCCGTTTTTATAATTAACTGACTATTGGTAACACACATAGACTCCATCCATTCGTAATAGATAAGGAGTAATATATTTTTCAATTGGAATATATGGATGTCCTGAAACGTTTTGGGTTCAGGGCACAGTTCAAGACTATAAGGCATATTTTGCCTGCCTACTTTGGGAATTATGCAGGCTAGATCAGCAGAGGGCCGATAGTCCCTTTATTATGTTTATGAATTGGCAGCATTTGAGGCAGTCCTCTTTCGTTCTCGATTAACGCGTGAGCTTAAATAAGTACGCGACACACGGATGGGAAAAGCGCCGGAAGACGAATACGAGACGGCACGCAGATGGGGTTCGGAAAATCGGAAAAAGAAAAAGAAGGTAAGCGGGAGAGGGCAGATTGATGTCCGGAAGACAACAAGGGGAATCTAATGGGAAGGAAACAGTAGAGTAAGGAAAGAAATAGAATAGATCAAGTGTTTTTAGTAATAGGTATAAGTGCGAAATATGTTATACATTGATAAGTAGATAAGATGCATTATAATAACGATTTCTGTACTATGGGGTGTATATTAAGACGGAAGCAATCATGCACGAGGAACAGAGATTGGCAGAGTGAAATGAGGATTTAGACTGTTAGAATGAATAGGGCGAAACCATCAATGGCATTACTGGAGAGAAAAGCTATAAGAACAGAGGAGGAGAACTATTGAGAATGATGCATGTTTGGAGGCCCAGCTCCCAGTCTGTCCCCTAATCTGTTTACAGATCCTGTCTAAGGAAATCCACCACGGCTGAATAAAATGGCTGCAGGTTGAAAATAAGAAATTGTCATATGTAGACCAGATATAGATGTAAGTATCATGACAGTACCCCATAAATAAATCCCCCTGTTTTGTAACCTCTTACTAAAGGAGTCCCCCACTCTTTAGGAGGTAATATGAACCACCGGTTCCCCTAGGATTGCGTTTTGAAGAACTTCTCTTGAAGAAATAGCCTAAATGTTCTGCTAAGAAATCTAGAAATTTGAGTAAGTACAATACTTAAACAACAACTATGCATGTTTGTTTGCATCCTGGGTGTGGGCAGATGGAGGTGACCACTATGCAGAGATGGAAACAGGATTAATCCAGAAAGCAATGGGAAATGGGTGTTAAAAATGATCACTCATGCACATTGACATAATGATTACTGTTTAGAATCGTTTTTCACATTGACTGTGGTAACAAATAAGTGGGAATAGCCAATGGTTGTAGATATCAACAATTGAGTCATTTTATTTTTTTCTTATATTTTGTATTGTGTTTTAGGTGGTGTCACTCACCCTACTTGGTGCTTATGGGAATAAGGAATCTCCCCACATTTTGTCCTGAAGAAGGTTGCAAAAACAAAGGGGCGACGAATGTTGACGTCCCGAAAAGACAACCGAAACACGTGTAGACGTAGGTCTATGTGATTAGGAGTGCATAGACGGAACCATCAGACGATTGGATGGAGGACTTTTTTCATTGTATCAATAGAATCTGAGGCTGACCAATAGGAGGCCATAAAGCCATATATGCCATTGATTTGGTAGATATGGAATCAAAAAGTGGAATGTGTGGGATGTTTTTACCCATGCATCCGAGCCCTACCTCAAAAACTGTGCAGTACTGGCATTGAAAACATCATGATGGCCAGAGCTTCCCAGAAAATGCCCAGGGAAATGCATGAAGAATAGGCTGCCACCCATTTTTGCCGATGTTATGGGCACAGAAGGGCACTGCCTAAAACCACCATTGGACTACCCACACAGTAGCCTGAAACCATTGGGAATGGCAATGCTGATTGCCAAAAGCAACCTAGAATTGTGGGGGATTCATTTTCTTAAATCCCAAAAATGGGTGCATTACCAGTACTCACCACTATCAGAAAGCCGGCGTTTTAAAACAACACCAGATTTTTTTTTGTGTGTAAAACTGAATAAATGAACCCAAAGCAGGCCAAAGAAAGACTTACTGAGAGGTGGATACAATGTAAAGTTATATTCTGAAGTGACTTGAAGGTTTATAACAAGACTGGCTGAGCTGTGGATTTCAGCAGTTTAAGTAAATTTGGACTGAAACACACTAAAAATCTAAATGTTTAAAAGAAATGAGTGACCTACTTTGAGTGTCACATAGGTTGCAATTGTTTAAATGTCATAGTTTTAAACTTAGAATCAGCATTCTAGCTGCATATGTAAAAATTGTTAGTTTTGTTTGAATGCAGAAAACTGGGTAACTAAAAGTGACATTAGCTGGGGCCTGGCTTAAGGAACTGGATTCTGCTTGACACCTTCCCCCCAATTGGAGTGAAACTGGATCCACAGCAGTTCCCAGGCCTAGCTGCCTTTTGCTGTTCCCACGAAAAGGGATATGACACTTCTCTGATTGAATTACCTGGGCTCTGCAGGAAATTGAACAAAGCCCTGTCCTGACTCAGGCAAATGTTTTATTGGTGGGAGTCGTAAATGTGGCTTCCTCCTGGAAGGAAAGGGGAGGAGCACTGCCTGTGAGAGCAAGCTGGCTTGGCAGAACTGGAAAAAACAGAAATTCAACCTTGTGCTGGGGGGAAACCACACCCCTTCGGGGCCAGAACATAACTCTAAAAAGATGGATCATTCATAGAGCGGACTTGTGAAAATTTTATAAATGATACCATAATTCTTGTGATTTTTCTGCCCACATTTTAAGAGGTTTTTAGAACCGGTGGTATGATCTGGGGGCAAGCTAGCAGTTAAGAGGGTATTACTTAAAATGTATGCATGTTAAAAATCTGACACTTCATCAATTAATGTCCATACTCCTTGCGCACATGTGTGTAAATTTGGGTTAATGTCCGAAATTGCAAAATCAGTTAAAAAGTGCAAATGTTGCCATTTCTGAATGCAAGCCCCCAGGAAGAGCAGATTTGGACAGGGTATACCATCAGTAAATGCATGATGGGTGCATGTAATTTCAAACCACTGTGTACCTGTGCAAATATGTCTTTTTGATCAAATATAGATTGTGTGCAATTTGACAGGGGAGTGTCCTTTCTGAAAGCCATTAAATGACATCATTCTGACACACAATCCTGCTCTCCAGTGAGAACGCAAAGAATTCTCCAACCTATCAGAATTCTGAAGGGGTTGGGCCTAGAAAGCTTAGCCTCTCCACCCACTTCAAAACACATAAAAGCAGACAGTCAGGACAGATAGGGACATTCAATTCCATTTGCTGCAACGCGCTCTGCCGGACCACACAACATCCAGAAGATACTAGATTCAACACTTAGACTTTAAACTCCAAAGAACTTGATTCAGAACTCAAAGCAAGGGCCTAAACCCACAAACTGAGAACTCTTCTCAGTGGGCCTCAGCATCCAGCAAACCTAACAGCGATAGCGGCATCCAGAAGCAGTGCTGTACCCAGAGAAAGCAGAGCAGTATCCAGAATCCAGAGAGGCTAGCCCAGCAGAGCAGAGCTGACCCAGACGCTGTGCGCAGAGACCGTCCGTGGTGAGTGAAGAAAACCTGACCAGATCTGTGGCGAGGCCCATTCTATTTCCAAATATATTGTGAGTACCTAGCAGAACTGTGCAGAACCAATCTCTTAGTTAAAATAATATAATTCAATCTATTTTAATCTAACCAGAACTGTCTCCTAGAAGTTGTACCTTGTCATTTTGCAAAGCTGTCACCTGTCATTTTCTAGTTGTAAGCTGTCACTTGTCACTTTGAATTTTTAAAATTTCAAATCTGAAAAACGACCTTTACCATATCGCTCATATCTCCGTGACCGTTTGTCTTAGAGACTTGCAGTAACTTTCCTCTGAAAGCTGGGAATCTTGGCTTTTAAACGAACCTAGAACCGCATTCCTACTCCGTATACCTTTGCCGCAATCGCAAAAAACGCTAAAGTAAGCCTGAACTAATTTAAACCAACTAATCCTCAACCTGAACCTCCAGAGGGAATTAAAATCAGTTTAGCACATTTTCACTTCATTGCCAGCACATATAAAAGCATTTTGGGCCTGTGTTTTAAACTTCTGTAGTCTAAGTTGCTGGGGTGAACTGAATTACATTTGATTGCATTTCTGAGAACTGTGTGCTTTCCTTCCATTTCCTTGCATTGCATCAAGAGGGGGGAGTGCATTGCCAGAGAAAAGTGATAACCTTGTCTTTTGTGAAACCATATCAGTTTATTTTCTATACTGCATTTCATTCATTCAACCTTGCATTTCCTTGAACCCTATACAGCATTCTCTACCACATTATTCTTCTGTCCCTATTTACCAGTGTGCTACCTTATCCATTTCATGTCAACTCCTTAGTGATTATAAAGAAGTGTGCTAGTGCCAGATTCTCCGTTGTTAATCTTTATCATATCAGATTAAGTGTGATATTCAATTATTAATTTATTATAAAGTGTGATATATATCTATATTGTTTAAATTCTCAAATAAACCTTTTAACTTGCAAAACAGAACTACTTCTTGGCTCAGTGGGGTCAGGGGGATTCCAAGAGAGGGGTGTTATATAGGGGTAGTCATCCAGAACGCATGAAATGGACATAAAGATATATCAATAAGGGTTTCCATTCAGTTTCCAAGACTAGGCATTGACTTAGCTGTAGTGTTGAATTGAATCCTCTTACAAATTGGGGGCTCGGGCCGGACGTTTGGGTTAGATCTATCACTTGTGCAGATTAATACAGTGTGCCAGCGGACCAGATACACATATCCGGTCGGATCACCACGCTGTGTTACGCTGTAAAGCACTCCTCAAAGGAACGCTCTAAGGAAAAGGTCTGTTTTGCAAAAATAAAATACAAACTTCTGTAAGTCAGGACAGAGACCAATCTCTAGAATGACGACCTTAGTAGACATGAAAATAGCCAGAGAGCACTTCTTACATAAGTTATTTGTGAGAGGTGAGTGGACTGACCAGGACCGCATGGTCTGGTTGCAGGCCATCACGCAACAGGTCACGGAAACACGGTCAGATATAAGGAGAGATCAGGGTCCCTTACATGTGGCCCTGAGTGAACTATACATGGCTCCTAAAGCTAAGGATGAACAAGACAAGATGGTTAGGATAGCGGCGTACCTGTACCTATATATGGGAGACATGCAGGATAAATGTACTGAAAGCCAAGATCTGGCGAATAAGCGACAGATGGCGTTAGAGAAGGTCCAATCTGACCTGGTCTCTTCTGAGCAGAGGCTGCAGGGGAGACAGGAGTCAGAAAATGAGAGTAGACAGCACATCATTAAAATAAAGAAGGATATGGACATCCTGCAACAGGAAAAGGCTGACCAGGATACCAGATTTCTGGCCTTGCAGAAGGAGTACCAAGAAGGTTTGGACTCCCTACTGCAGAGCCAGAAAAAGCTGGAGCAACAGTTAGACTTCAATAGGGTATGTGCTGAGCAGGTAGTCACCCTGCAAAGCCACTTAGATAGGGAGAAGGCAGAGAGCAATAAACTGATTCTGAAAGACCTGGATACCCAGGCAGAGTTTGATCAGGAGCGCCAGAAAGCTGGTGCCTTCCAAAGGCAAAGGGACGACCTGACGGTACAGATGCAGACTCTTAGTCAGGAAAGGGACACCTTAGGCCAGGAAGTCTGCCACTTAAAAAGAAAAATGGAAGAAAATCACCTGGCCCACCAGGGACTGGGTGACCTCCAAAAAGAACACCAGAACTTGTTAGAGCACACCAGGAGGGTGGAGGATGCTCTAGCAAGAAAGGAGCAGGCCAATAGGGACACAGCTCAGGAGGTAACCCTCCTGCAGCAAAGACTGGCCCAGTGCTCCAGGACCAATCAGGAGGCACAGAGAGAGAATGAGGCTCTCTGCCAGCACAATGATAGACTCCAACAACAGGTAGCGATGCAGGAGAGACTGATAGAGTCTAGTAAGGCCTTAACTGAGGAACTGAAGGCGCAGGCTCTTGCATTGCAACAGGGAGCAGGGGTGGATAGAGATGAGGTTCGCTGGGAAAGAGAAACTCCTGAGCATAACCCCAGGAGCCCTAGTACCAGAGGCCTTTATCTCTCTCAGTCCCTGGACTCTGCCACCCCCATGTCCCCTGGTGCACATGAGCACAGGGCCACAGGGATGGCAGATTACTATCCAGCCAGAAGCATGGGGCTCATAGGCCAGTACCACCCAGGAATGGAGGGGCGGGCATCCGGGTATGGGCACCCAAGCACAGTGCAATTTGATGCGGAACCCCAGGAGAGTAGGCCCATTAAGGGCATCCTGAAAACCTCTGCCCAGTTAGGTCAGTGGGGGGGGGGGGTACCCATCAAATCCTGGCAGCAAGGAGGGATCTGAAGACTCCTCTGAGCGGTACAGGACACAGGAGACCAGGTCCCCACATTCTGCCAGCCATTCCCAGGCTCGCAGAATCCGGGAAAACCTGGAAGAACAGACGGGAACCTCTGGGAGCAGTGCCTCTGAGTCAGAAGATGAATGGACCAGGGTTACCCGGACCAAAAGGGCCAATAAGACAAAAAGGGCCTTGCTTAAGGACCCCTTAAAGCAGATTAAGGCAATCAGGAGCGTCATCACGCCTTATCATAAGAACGCCAAGTATTCTGTTTGGGAGCACTTAGAGTTGTTTGAGTAAATGATGGAGACTTTCCATTTGAAGGACAGCCAAAGCTGTATTCAATATGTAAAGTGGACCTTCTCCCCAGAATACTCCAGTTTCTTTGCGGGGCTGGAGGACCAAAATCATTTAAGATGGTCCACCTATAAGGCGGCCATCTTGAAACATTTTTCTACTCATAGAAATCCTCAAGAGGCTCGCAAGGCAGCCTACAATTTACAATGTGGGGAGGATCAGGCCCCACAAGAATTTGTGCAGGAGTTAAAGCGTGCTTTTGCACAGACCGCAAGAAGGGTGCGCACGGATAGCAGAGAATTTATTAATACGTTTTTCCATGCCTTGCCCAAATACATAATGACCCAGCTCGTGAGGGATTTTCACGAGAAAAGATCTTTAGACTGGGTCATTGAACAGGCGACCCGGATCTATGAGGTGCAGAAGCCAATAGAAAATAAAAATAATGTCCCCAAAAACCCCAAAGCCAACAACACCCCTGCTGCTGCCAAGGTGGCAGAGGTAAAGGTCACCCCCGTTTTAGATTTGGAGATGGGGGGGGCCTAAAAACCTACCTGCACCTAATAATGCTAGGCCCAGAAGGTCCTCGGGCCAGTCACAGACAGGGAGCCAGGGAGGCAGCACCACAAATGAGGTCCCTCGCTCTCCTGATTATGTAAGCCCCCGTTACAAGGGAAACAGACCCATCCTGGGTTATGTGTGGACTCCTCCAGCCCAAGGGGGGGGATCCAGCCAAGCACCTAACCCAGAGAACTTCCCTCCCCACTTCTCACAGGAGGGCAGAAACTCACCAAACCCTGGGCAGAACTTCTTCCGCAGGTATCCACCCAACTTCCAGCCCCAAAATCCTCCACTCTTCTTTCCCCAATTCCCTGAGCCCAGACAACCGAATCCGGGAGAGGGGAGGCCAAGGGTGGAGGGGTATCCAAATCTTCCCAACCAGGGGTACTACCAAAGAAGGGATAGCTACCCTTCCCGGGATCAGCCCAGGGGAGAAAACAGGGTCCCGTATCAGCCTGAGCGGGTTTCCCAGTTAGAGCGCCAGGTTCAAAACATGGCGCGGGATCTGGGTCACATACTGAGGGCTCAGCAGAACCCTCAGATCGGCATGTCGGCGCAGAACGCACCCAACTCTGGACCTGGTGCTCCAGAACAATGACAGGGGCAGCACCCCGATAACACACCGGTTCCCAGGGAGGAGGCACAAGGGGAAGGGGGGTGTAAAGCCTTGGAGGAAGCTTCCTTCCAACTTGTAAACAGACCCTGGAAAACCAGGAACCGGAAACAAAATCTCCTACCCCTGAAAGTCTGCCACCCAAGGAGCAGAGGGGGGGGGTAGGAGAAACAAAGGACCCAAACAGACCCGTTTTGTGGAAGAAATACAGATCTTCCAATTTGAAGGAGAGGGATCCCCAGAGGATCCTGGGAAAAGGATCTTCTCCTTCAGAGATGGCGAAACTCCTCCCAAGGAAAAATGGGTCCCAAGGGATGTCAATTCAGACTGGGGAGATATGGAGACTGAGCTACCGCCGCCCATCATCTCATCCCAGAACCCACAATACCGAAATCCCCTGGTTCAAACCCATCCTGGTGACTGCCTCCAAAAAGGGCGGGGCGGCCCAGAACCGGAACCAGGGGAACCCACAATGGCTCTGATCTCCAGTTGCCAAATTTTTCTTTCAGATTCCCAAGGCTCTCCACAGAATTCTGCCCAAATTTCTTCTCTTGCAATGTCCAAAACCAGAAAGTTAGCCCACCAGTTGTCCAAAAATGTGCATTATCTGTGCCCCCTTGAGGAGAAGGAGGGAAGATATTATGCCCTGGTACAAGTACAGGGGCAGGGTACGATTTCAGCACTGGTGGACACGGGATCTCAAGCTACCCTTCTGTCCAGAAGGGCCTTTGATGAACTGAATGCAGGAAGGGGAAGGAATTACCAAATTCCTCTCACCTCTCTTCCTGGACAACTCCAGAACTTTGACGGGAAGGAAATTCCCGTTGAGGGGACTGCAGACTTGGACATTAAGATCGGGCGACACAAGGTGAAACACCCGGTCATAGTAGTGACTCCAGAGGGCACCCCTTGTTTACTGGGGAATGACCTCCTGAGGAGGTTGTCACCCTTAATAGATTGCGTAAACAAGGTCCTCTGGACCCAGACTAGCCGACCAATAAAATTAAAACAGAGTGTTAACCATGTTAGTTTAAACGGCACCTGCCACATGGTTGAACAAAAATCTGACCAAGTAGAATTTCACTTCCAGAACAACCAGATTCCAGACGTGACAGTAATAGCAGTAGGACAACAGACTGGTGATGGGGGGTCCTCTCTATTTCTGAAAATCAACCTTCCTTCCAGTTTAAAGTGGTATTCCACACTGGAAGGAAACACCCTGAAATTCTTTACTAATCCACAATCAGAAACTCCCACTCCTATAGTCCAGAAAGATGTGAAATCAGCTCAAAGCCTGGCTGATATTCAGCAAATTGGAGAGCAGTTGTTCATCCCTGTTCAGTTAAATGATGGGAAGGACTCTGTTCTCGCTCGTGTGTGCGTGAACAATGGTAAGAGCTTCATCAGCGAAGCCATGTTCCGCCAACTCCCAAAAGATCCAGCCATTCCCACATTCAAACTGATAGACAAATGGGAAATGGACCTGGAAGCGCCTAATTCCAAACATCTCCTGCCAAGCAGGTGTATGCTCAAAATCTCCATTGGCAACAAGAGCATAGTCCATAATTGTTGGGTCGTGCGAGACGTCACTGCCGCCTTTTACTTAGGCAGTGACATTCTCAATCGCTTTGCCATTAGTTTGGACCTAATAAACTTCAAAGCTTGGTCCCGATTATCGGATAATCCCATGGGCTTTGATGATCCAGAAAAAGCATTTAGGTCAGCTCAATTGCTACCTTATGCAGTTGAAATTCAGATCAAAGAGGAAGTCACCATCCCAGAAAGGACCCGACAATTCTCCCTGGAAGTGAAAGCTAAAAGAGGACAATATTTGGAAAAACCCTGATGCTTACATACATCTAAATGCTTCTCTCCAACAACAAGGGTTAGGGGTAAACCCAACATCATTAGTCAACATAGAACATGACACCATTCTAATAGAGGTGGATAACAGCGACTTAAAGAGTATTACTCTAGCCGCAGGCACCATTATTGGAATGGCGGTTGATGACCGACATTTTTCCATTGATTTAGGAAATGAACTGTTAGGACCAATCCCCCAGGACTGTTTTGACAGTTACAGTGATGACAATACAACACCAGACAGGATTTTTACCCGGCATGGGGGGAACTTCCTGGTGTACACTTCTTGCCCCTATGGTAAGGAAGATGTGACTTGTGACTTCAGGAGGGATGAGGTGATTTTCCAGGTCCATGAGGGCTGCCTTTCCCACCTGAAGCCTCCAGTCCAAATCAGCACTCTGACCAGGGACTTCTCCACCCAGCTGGAGGAGGCCGCTGAAATAGCCAAACCAGAAGTCTGTCCAGGCTTCAGGCAGATGGTGGAAGAGAGAGTCAACCTAGCTGATGCCTGTGTGACTCTGGAACAAAAGCAAAAGTTGAAACAAGTTTTCTTGGATTTCCAAGATCTCTTTGCGGTCGACTCATATGACTGTGGTCGCACTGACATCCACACAACAACAATCCCCACGGACACTGGCATGACTCCTGTGTTTGTGAAGCAATACCGCTTGCCTCTCGCATCAATGGAGTCCCTTACTGAAATAATTAAGAACCTTGAGTCCCGGGGAATAATCCGTCCAGTCCACAGCACCTTCAATAATCCAGTGCTGGGAATATTGAAGCCAAACGGCCAGTGGAGACTCTGCGCCGACCTCAGGGAGCTCAACAAACGGGTCCATACTTCCCGATGGCCTCTTCTCTACATTGGCCAAGGGCTGACCCAGATTCAGGGGTCACAGGTATTCAGTGCAATAGACCTGACCAATGGATACTGGACCGTGCCTGTCAGCAGGGAGGACCAATACAAACTGGCTTTTACCTTTGGGGGCCAGCAGTACACATGGACCCGGACTCCCTTCAGATACCTTAACTCCGGTAATGAGTTCAATATTTTCCTACATAAGGCCATGCCCGACCTGGGTGCGAGGGGTAACCTGGCTTATGCAGATGATGTCCTCATCAAAAGTTCATCTGTGGAGGGACACATAGCGGAGATCCGTTATGTTCTGACGCAGTTGCGTGCCGCCGGAGCAAAACTTTCCTTTCAGAAAGCACAGTGTGTAGAACCCGTGTTAATTTCTTGGGGCATGAGATTACTCCTCAGGGTCTCTGTCCCCAGGAAAAGAAAGTGGAAGCACTTCAGAAACTGAAAGACCCCACATCTCTGCGGGAACTAAGGAGCCTCCTTGGACTGACTAATTACAGCAGAAAGTTCATTGAGGGCTACGCAGAGATCACCAGACCCCTGATTCATCTCCTGAAGGGGGGGGGGTCAAGTGGGAATGGGGTCCAGAACAAGCCGAGGCAGTAAAACAACTCAAAAGAAGCCTCTCAAAAGCGCCTTGCCTAGCTTACCCCTCTCAGAAACAAGGAGTTCTTCCTGGAGACGGGGTTCTCTAATACGTGCTTGACGGCAGTATTATACCAAAAGCATGACAAGGTCAATAAAGTAATCTCCTATGCGAGCAAAACTTTATCCTCTGTGGAGGAAAAATTCAACAATTGTGAGAAGGCACTCCTGGCAACGGTGTGGGCATTGAAGAATTACCGCCCGTTTATCCAGGGGGAACACATCATAGTGGAGACTCCACACCAGCCTCTGCAATATCTCCAAAGTGACAGAATCCGGGCCTGAAATGTGAGTAATTCCCGAATTACTTCCTGGATTCTGTCAATGCAAGGCTTTCCTGTGGAGGTCAGATATGGCCAAAACAAGAAGAGACCCCTCGCGCAAGGTCTGGCTGACTTGCATGATTGTGCCAGAGAAAACTGTCTCGAGGACGAAAGTCTAAAAATAAAGGACAACATGGAGGCATACCTTAATTCCCCCCACAAAGTCTTTGAAGAAGACAAGTGTGAGGGAATGCCCACTGTGTATGTGGATGGATGCTCTTACCATGTTGACAACGACGGGGAGAAAGAACTGGTGGCCGGCGTAGGGAATGCATGGGTGAATGAGTCCCCAGAACCCTCCGCTGGATACAAAATTGGTCCCCGAAGTAGTCAGGTGGCAGAATTGATGGCTGTGCATCAGGCCATCCTCACTGCTGTCCAGCATCAACTCCACGAACTGGTCATAATCACAGATTAGGATTATGTACGGAACGGGTCCGTGGAGCACCTGGTTAATTGGAAAACCAGAGGCATGTTATGTGCTAACAACAAACCCTTGAAACATGGGAAGTTGATGCAAAACATTGATGATCTGGTCACCTCGAAGGGAATGACCATCTATTGGAAGAAGATCAAGGGTCATTCCAAAGTAGAGGGACCAGACAAAACTGGAAATGACTTAGCTGATCAGCTAGCCAAAACCGGGGCCATCCAAGGGGATCTAATTGAGATTCAGTCCCTGTTGGGGGAAATCCAGGTCTCTGCTATCACTAGGTCCCAGACAAATGCTCACAACGACCTTTCAATTGCACAATGGAGTAAGGAGACCCCTGATGCTGATTTGATTACCGCTCAGAAGGGGGATCCAGTTTTTTGGTAAGTTTTACCAACACCTTGAGGACCCTGAGAACTTTCCCCTGACGGATACCGATTATATTGGGAAAGAGGACCTAAGAGTGTTGATGAAATGTCCAAAAATGTTCCGAATCCAAGACGGTTTGTTGGTAAGGAAATCCAAAGCTGGCCACGATCAGTGGGTGGTTTCTACCTCATTCCGAAGCCTGATGTTAAGTCACGCCCATGATGCGGCCACCGCCGGTCATAGGGGGTTTCACACAACATTGGAAATCTTAAGAGAGGTTGCATACTGGCCACACATGGGGCAGGACCTTGACCAATACTTGAAGGGGTGTCTTGTATGTGCGCAATTTCAGCCGACGTCCCTCACACACCGCGCGCCTCTCCAAAAGCGGGGGATGACACTGCCATGGTCAGATTTGCAAATTGACTTTGTAGGCCCTGTGATTCGCTCGTCAAGAGGAAACAAGTACATGTTGACCGTTACATGCTTGTTTACCAAGTGGGTGGAATGTCTCCCAGCCCCAAATTGCAAGGCAGAAACTGCAGCTGCCCTGATGATTAACCACATCTTTTCCCGTTTCGGCCTACCTCAAAGGATTGAGTCAGACAGAGGTAGCCACTTCACCAGTGAAGTGATGACAAAGATGTGGGAGATACTGGGGGTCAAAAGGAAGTTGCATATTGCTTACCGGCCAGCTTCTTCTGGGGCAGTAGAGAGATATAACCGAACCATAGTGAGCATATTAAAGAAGTTTGTGGCAGATTCTGGGTCAAGTTGGGATATCCGATTACCTCTGGTCCTAATGGCCATCAGATCTACCCCTTCATCTGCAACCAAAATGTCACCATTTGAGTTGATGACTGGGCGCAAGATGGTGCTATCTCAGCATTTGCTCTACAGGACCCAAGAGCAGACACTGATAAATGCCTCCACAACTCATGAGTATGTGGAGAATTTAAGGAAACACCTTCAACATGCTTTTGCTTATGCTCAGCGGAATCTAGAAAGATCAGCTGATAGCATGAAGACCCACTATGACCTGAAGACTTCCAGGAAGGAATATCAGGTGGGGGACCGGGTCTATCTATACAATTTCCAAAGGAACCAGGCCAAACAGAGAAAAATTTTGCCTACATGGAAGGGACCCTTTGAGATTATAGACAAAATCTCCCCTGTGGCCTACAAGATCCGCATCCCCAAAGGCGGTTTGGCAGAGGGGGAAGACAAGTGGGTCCACATTAACCAGTTGAAGTGTTGCCATCCCAGGCACACTCTGCAACAACTGGAGGAATCCTCGGGAATCCTAGAGGGTGCTGTCTCAGATTAATTCAGTTCTAACTTAAAAGATCCTACATATCGCCTATCAAATTCTGAGTTTCTCAATGTGGGTGTTTTCGTTTTTGAATGCAAAAAGAAATGTGCATGTTCATATGTTTTGACTATAAATTTATATGCCACCCCACTATATCAATGGTGGGGGAAAAATGTCCATGAATAGGTATTGCCGCTCTTCCTTTGTCGTCCTAGGAGAAAGAAAACCTGGAGACGGGCCAAGGAGGACGATCCGGAGACTGGGAGGATGATCCGGAGACCGGGAGCAGAGACGCAAAGGGCCCAGGGTACCGCCCAATATTCCCATCAGGACCGGCGAGGAGAACCGATCGATCAGTACCGGATGGAGTAAAAGATGCTGAACTGTGCCATCTATTGGAAGAAGATGAGGAAACATCCCAGCTCTTGCGAGTCCCATCAGTGAAACAGAATGGCCATCGCAAGAGGGGGGCTTGTGGGATGTTTTTACCCATGCATCCGAGCCCTACCTCAAAAACTGTGCAGTACTGGCATTGAAAACATCATGATGGCCAGAGCTTCCCAGAAAATGCCCAGGGAAATGCATGAAGAATAGGCTGTCACCCATTTTTGCCGATGTTATGGGCACAGAAGGGCACTGCCTAAAACCACCATTGGACTACCCACACAGTAGCCTGAAACCATTGGGAATGGCAATGCTGATTGCCAAAAGCAACCTAGAATTGTGGGGAATTCATTTTCTTAAATCCCAAAAATGGGTGCATTACCAGTACTCACCACTTTTAAAACAACACCAGATTTTTTTTTTTGTGTAAAACTGAATAAATGATCCCAAAGCAGGCCAAAGAAAGACTTACTGAGAGGTGGATACAATGTAAAGTTATATTCTGAAGTGACTTGAAGGTTTATAACAAGACTGGCTGAGCTGTGGATTTCAGCAGTTTAAGTAAATTTGGACTGAAACACACTAAAAATCTAAATGTTTAAAAGAAATGAGTGACCTACTTTGAGTGTCACATAGGTTGCAATTGTTTAAATGTCATAGTTTTAAACTTAGAATCAGCATTCTAGCTGCATATGTAAAAATTGTTAGTTTTGTTTGAATGCAGAAAACTGGGTAACTAAAAGTGACATTCGCTGGGGCCTGGCTTAAGGAACTGGATTCTGCTTGACAACTTCCCCCCAATTGGAGTGAAACTGGATCCACAGCAGTTCCCAGGCCTAGCTGCCTTTTGCTGTTCCCACCAAAAGGGATATGACACTTCTCTGATTGAATTACCTGGGCTCTGCAGGAAATTGAACAAAGCCCTGTCCTGACTCAGGCAAATGTTTTATAGGTGGGAGTCGTAAATGTGGCTTCCTCATGGAAGGAAAGGGGAGGAGCACTGCCTGTGAGAGCAAGCTGGCTTGGCAGAACTGGAAAAACCAGAAATTCAACCTTGTGCTGGGGGGGAAACCACACCCCTTCGGGGCCAGAACATAACTCTAAAAAGATGGATCATTCATAGAGCGGACTTGTGAAAATTTATAAATGATACCATAATTCTTGTGATTTTTCTGCCCACATTTTAAGAGGTTTTTAGAACCGGTGGTATGATCTGGGGGCAAGCTAGCAGTTAAGATGGTATTACTTAAAATGTATGCATGTTAAAAATCTGACACTTCATCAATTAATGTCCATACTCCTTGCGCACATGTGTGTAAATTTGGGTTAATGTCCGAAATTGCAAAATCAGTTAAAAAGTGCAAATGTTGCCATTTCTGAATGCAAGCCCCCAGGAAGAGCAGATTTGGTAGGGTATACCATCAGTAAATGCATGATGGGTACATGTAATTTCAAACCACTGTGTACCTGTGCAAATATGTCTTTTTGATCAAATATAGATTGTGTGCAATTTGACAGGGGAGTGTCCTTTCTGAAAGCCATTAAATGACATCATTCTGACACACAATCCTGCTCTCCAGTGAGAACGCAAAGAATTCTCCAACCTATCAGAACTCTGAAGGGGTTGGGCCTAGAAAGCTTAGCCTCTCCACCCACTTCAAAACACATAAAAGCAGACAGTCGGGACAGATAGGGACATTCAATTCCATTTGCTGCAACGCACTCTGCCGGACCACACAACATCCAGAAGATACTAGATTCAACACTTAGACTTTAAACTCCAAAGAACTTGATTCAGAACTCAAAGCAAGGTCCTTAACCCACAAACTGAGAACTCTTCTCAGTGGGCCTCAGCATCCAGCAAACCTAACAGCGATAGCGGCATCCAGAAGCAGTGCTGTACCCAGAGAAAGCAGAGCAGTATCCAGAATCCAGAGAGGCTAGCCCAGCAGAGCAGAGCTGACCCAGACGCTGTGAGCAGAGACCGTGCGTGGCGAGTGAAGAAAACCTGACCAGATCCGTGGCGAGGCCCATTCTATTTCTAAATATATTGTGAGTACCTAGCAGAACTGTGCAGAACCAATCTCTTAGTTAAAATAATATAATTCAATCTATTTTAATCTAACCAGAACTGTCTCCTAGAAGTTGTACCTTGTCATTTTGCAAAGCTGTCACCTGTCATTTTCTAGTTGTAAGCTGTCACTTGTCACTTTGAATTTTTTAAATTTCAAATCTGAAAAACGACCTTTACCATATTGCTCATATCTCTGTGACCGTTTGTCTTAGAGACTTGCAGCAACTTTCCTCTGAAAGCTGGGAATCTTGGCTTTTCAACGAACCTAGAACCGCATACCTACTCCATATACTTTTGCCGCAATCGTGAAAAACGCACTCGCGAATTTGCCGCGATTTGCAAATTTCTCCACGTGTGAAAACCGCAGCTTCCTTGCTTTCATTTGCCAAAAATCCGTTTAACCTGCCAATCATTCCTAGAACATTGCTAAAGTAAGCCTGAACTAATTTAAACCAACTAATCCTCAACCTGAACCTCCAGAGGGAATTAAAATCAGTTTAGCACATTTTCACTTCATTGCCAGCACATATAAAAGCATTTTGGGCCTGTGTTTCAAACTTCTGTAGTCTAAGCTGCTGGGGTGAACTGAATTACATTTGATTGCATTTCTGAGAACTGTGTGCTTTCCTTCCATTTCCTTGCATTGCATCAAGGGGGGGGAGTGCATTGCCAGAGAAAAGTGATTACCTTGTCTTTTGTGAAACCATATCAGTTTATTTTCTATACTGCATTTCATTCATTCAACCTTGCATTTCCTTGAACCCTATAAAGCATTCTCTACCACATTATTCTTCTGTCCCTATTTACCAGTGTGCTACCTTATCCATTTCATGTCAACTCCTTAGTGATTATAAAGAAGTGTGCTAGTGCCAGATTCTCCGTTGTTAATCTTTATCATATCAGATTAAGTGTGATATTCAATTATTAATTTATTATAAAGTGTGATATATATCTATATTGTTTAAATTCTCAAATAAACCTTTTAACTTGCAAAACAGAACTACTTCTTGGCTCAGTGGGGTCAGGGGGATTCCAAGAGAGGGGTGTTATATAGGGGTAGTCATCCAGAACGCATGAACTGGACATAAAGATATATCAATAAGGGTTTCCATTCAGTATCCCAGACTAGGCATTGACTTAGCTGTAGTGTTGAATTGAATCCTCTTACAAATGAATGGTAGGAGTGAATCAGTATGAGTGGAATTTGTAGATATCTGGTCGTTTAAATGTTTTATCAGTATTTTACATGGATTTTGATATGAAAATAAAAGTTTTTATAACTGACAATTGAGCATTTATTGGTATTTATATATAGATAAATGTGTTGAGTGGCTATTCCCTGTTCCGTTGGTCCAATTTATGTTGATTATCAGCCAAAGAAGGAGAAAGGGTGTTCAGGTGAGGTCAGTTGGAGAGGTGGCAGACTGAGGGACCAAGCCGAGACAAGAACTGAGAGCAGTGTGCTAAGGATGTATTGGACATTTTGGGAGAGCGCACAGGTGAGGTATGCTGTGTGAGATAGTGGTTGCAAGCGTGAAGAAAAGAGTAATGAGAGATTGAAAGGGAGTGTAAGAGGAGAAAGAGAGAAGTCACATCTTGTGCATCAATATCCTGGGGAGAATACCAGAATAGCTTATCCTTATCCTTAGGAATTCCCAGAGGGAGCAAGGTAGAGACAGTTGCGCCCATCAAGCCCTCACTTGTAGAGCAGCTCAGTAAAAGGCAGTAGGGGTTGACTTTCAATAGTCCTGACAAACCATCCATAGGAGTAGTGAAGTCTGGGCTAGAGTTGTGGGATCCCTCATGAGGTTTAGTCTAGGCCATGGAATCCCCTTAGCTGTGGTAAACGTACAATCACTGTCCGCTTTTTTTCTTGGAGTTTTTGCAAAAAAAACTCATCGAAAGATATGGGTGGTTTGCTACGGGCATTTTAGGGTTGTGGGAGGTTAGAGAATAAATCAAAGGAATGGGTGTTTGGGGAGGTAACCCCCATATGAAAAAAAGAAATTCAATGAGTTTTTCCGGCGAATACATTTCATCAAAAAACTCTGCAAAAAGAAATCCAGGGATGAATGAACATAGAACCTTAGCTGGGCCCTTCTGCAATCCAATATTGACAAACATCTGCAAAGATTCAAGTGAATTGTGTAGATATCTAAAGGAGACAAACAACAAAAAGAGAAAGACGGAGATGGGGAAATGGACAGTGACAAAGGGGGGATAGTGAAGAGGAAGAATGAAAAGACAACAAAGATTATCAATATTAGAACTGAAGGAGTAAGCGAAGTCCGAGGCAGAAAGTAAAATGTTAAGAGCAGGCCCAGAGCCATTAGTTACAAGCACTGATCAAGAGTTGCAAAATGATGACAGTTATAAGGAGAGAGTGAAGAAATGAGGGTCTGATAGTAAGGCTGCCTAGAATGATGCAGATTAATAGAAAATAAGACAAATCAATAAAGGAAGAAATAGAAGATCAGAAGAAGATCAGAAGATCAGACGGAATGACCTCTGATGGGCCCATGGGATCAGAGCTCACCCTCAAGTACTTTAAGACGAGATAGCTGCACCTGGAGGAGGATGGGGCGCAGGATTCTCTTACTCCAACACCAATCAATAAGGACAACTCAATGGTTTGGCAAAGGGAAGACAGTTTAATGACAAGTACGGGGAAACAATGAAAATACAACAGTGATCCGATCGCCCGTCTAACTTCAACTCCCCGAAAATCTTCGTTCAGACAGCAATAGCTATAGTGAATTTTTTTGTCATGCAATTCTATTGGTCGGAAAAGGTAACTTAAGTATAGGTGCTATATCTGTATATAGTAACAGAGTGTGAGGATTGGATAACTCTTATCGGGTGGGTGTCTACGCCCATCCCTCTACATCACTTGTGATAGACGTCACTACAAGTACGACGTCTTATTGGTTCTACTAGCTATAGGACGCTAGATTATTTGGTCCATTGTGATTGGATAGGTTACACCCCTAGACATAAATCTCCACTTTAATTAGCAGCATGCAGAATGGACACCCAGATGCGGTGTGCCCCAAGATTCACCCTGCCTCCCTTCCATCAATCAGTTCCTTAGGGCTATGTGTCAATTAGTTGGCTGAGGATGGCCTCGAAACTGTAGCTTCTTATCAGGAAAAGTTATGGCATCCTCGGGTTCTCGGTGACATCAGACGTTGGTACCTCTTCAAGCTTGGCTGTCACATGTTAGTTCACCGTGAATCTGCTACATTTTCCTTCTTTTTGTGTATTTTATTCCCCTTCGACCTTGCCACCTGCCTGGGCCTCCTTATCTCGACCTTCACGGGGCAGGCTGCTACGCTCTTAAGTTTCGATTCTTCACAGTTGCTGCTCTCCTCCCTTCCTGGAGTTGACCTCGAATTCCCAGGCATGAGCTGTTTCTTGCTCAGTTTCAATTCTGTCGTTCTTTCTAGCTTTAGCTGGAATATGAATCTTGGCCTGTTTGACCCCTAGCAGCCTGGGCTTCATTCTGCTTTTGTAAAATGGAGTCGCACTTGTATAATGTGCTTCGTTGAGGTAGATATATAGTTGGCGCTTGCTGCTCTATTCTTCTACTAAGCTTAGCAGGCCGTACTGTTTTTTCAGCTTCTTGCGTTCGAAGCCTATTTACAGGCGTTTAGCTAGTTGCATATTTTCATCCTTCTTTCATGGTTACGTTCTTTGTGTTGCAACATTGTTTCTTCTTTTAAGTCCATTACACCATTATTCCTTATATTTCTCCTTTACGTGTCGTTTTTTGCTTGTCGTTTCGTTCATTAGTACGCCTGTCAAGGCCCTTGTGTCGTCACCATGCGCCTTCCATTAAGGCCCTTTGGGTCTCTTCGGGGACAGCTTGTAAGTAGTCTTCATTTCATGTCAACTGCTGGTATGGTTGTCTCAATGGGTACCGTGCTGCCCATGGTTGTCTGGTTATAGGCATGTCAACAGGTATTGCTCTTCTGATGGGCACTGGGCAGAGCCCTAGCGCTGCTCTCTGTTGGTTTATTTGCTCCTCATATGTCACATATCTTGGTGAGTATGTTCATGGCATCTCAAAATGGATGGCTGGAGTGCATGCCATATCTGGGACCTCCTCTACACTCCCCACTCTGGTCGGTTCATCAACCACTTCTGCTTCCTCCGTCAGATTTGTCTTACTTGGTTCTTCTGTATCTTGTTCATCGTCTTCTGGGTTTGTACATGATGATTGTCACTCCTTTCAGACTTCCTGCTGTTTTTACATATTTGTCTTTGTTCCAGGTCATAAGCTGGCACTGTCCATTTGGGCTGCAATAGATCCATGTTCCTTCATACTTTCTTCATTTTCTGGGATACACAAACTTTGTTCCCTCTGGCGCAAATTCGCTGGCCTTCACAAAGTCTCTTATTTCTTCATCAGTCAGGTCTATGGGCTTCCATCCTGGTTTGACATTGATCATGATCTTCATCCCTATGGCTTTCTCCGCAGTTTTCTAGCACTGTGTGATGAGTATCTTGATAACACAAAATCCTAGTAGTATCATCAATAGCATGGCTCCCAGAAACTTGAATGCATCTGCCATCCAATGGTGGACCCGTGAGAATAGTGTTCCAAACCAGCTGTCATCATCCACTTCATCAGTTTCATTGATCATCTGGTTATGTAGGTTTGTCAGCATACTTATGACTTCTGTTAAACTTCTATTTTCTTCATCATGCGAAGTTTTAAATGTGCAACATGATTCTCTGATTTTTGCGCAAACACCTCCATCCATCGCTGTGATCATGTCAAGTACATAACTGTTCTGGAGAGTCATCTGTCGGATTGCTCTTAGTTCTTCTTTAATCGCGTTGAATCCTTTTATGGTGGTGTTGATGGTCTGTAATAATTCCCATCTGGTTATTTACAACCATTTAGTGTTTGCTCCAACCTGGAATCTTGGCATGATGATTGTTGTGAACACTGATGAGGTGAGGCTGAACAGCCTGTGTTCATATGGAATTGCATGGAAGGCTTCTTCCGATTTGGCAGAAAAGTAATTTTCTCTCTTCATTCAGGATACCAGTTCCACAGATCTCCTTTTCCTCAGGTGAGCATCTGCTTTCGGAAAACTGTCAATATTCAGGTCACTTTTTGGGATCACTAGTGCAGGAACGTGGGCGTTCACTATAGTGCATATGCCTCCCCATTTTTTCAGTAGTCTTATGTATGGCTTGGATCCACACACCCAGTAATGATCCATAATTACTGCAGTTCCGTGAGTCATTCCTGGAGCTTCAAAGATTCGCCCGTAGTTTTGATTCTCTCCCATCTTCCTCGTGCCATTGTTCCTGAAGCATAATTTTGGACTTTCCATTGGCACTATCTGCAAGGGTCCTCCTCTGTCTTTGACCCATGTTAGTAACTTTACCAACTTTGGCCATAGAGGTTTGCACAACCTCTGTGAGTTTTCTATTGCTTCTTGGCAGGCTCCAAGGACCATCCATGGTCGGCAGATCACCACTCCTTCTTCCCATCCATTTGGGGAAACCACTGTTCCCCAAATCTGCATTTGGCCTCTGTTCTTCCAAATTTGAGCCTCTTCTGCAGTCTTTTTTTGGACTTTCAGTCTTGGGTTTATTTCCCATCTTGTTCCTGTTCCTTTAACTTCAGCCTTCTGATACCTGATCACGTGATTCTTGGTATGAGCTCTATTTCTCGTCTTAATGTCCTGGACGTAGTCAGCTTCATCGGGGTAATCCGTTTCAGTCGCCCATATCAATGAGGTATCCCTCTCCATAAACTGTCCTCTGGTGTTGCACGTTGGTACATGTGACAGACAGTGTGCTGTTGGGACATCAATTTCTACAGCCACAAAGATGGTGGATTTCCCCATGCTGTATGGTAGAAGTGCACAAACAAAGCATTCTCCTTCTGATTTCCTTCTCCCGACTTCTTTCATGTGTTGCTACCAAATGTTGTTTCCTAGATGTGCTGTGCTGTCCAGGTAATCGTTTAGTTCATTATTATCTTCATGTGGGCTTCTCTTGATTCTTAGGGCCTCATTACACGGTAGGCGGTAACCATGGCGCTATTAGCACCATGGTTGCCGCCGGTACCGTACCGAGTCCGCCATGGTGAATGGTGGAGTTACCGCCACATTCCAAGGTGTGTGGCGGCGGTAATTCCCCATTCCCCATGGCACTTCCCTATTCCCATTTAGCCCCCATAGGGCTCAATGGGAATGGGGAAGGCAGCAATTACGGTACTGCATATTGCAGTACCGTAATTGCCTCCAAGGTCCCTTTGCGGGCCTGTTTCTTAATGGTTGGTAAAACCAGCCGTTGAGGTTGGGTCCCGCAAAGGGACCTCGTAGTAAGGCGGTAAGGGTTTACTGGTACCGGTAACTGTAAACCCTTACCGCATTCTGTGTAATGAGGCCCTTAGTGTCTTTCTGTAGTTAGCTATAACTACATCTCTAAATGAGTCTGTGTGACTTTTCCTTGCTGGAGGTCTCTCGGGCATGCTGGTCGGTGGAGTACATTTCTTTATCTGCATCAATGTGATAGGTGGAGGTTTTTCAAATCTCTTCCTCTCCTCTTGCATTCTTTTCCTGCCCTCTATAAGTGCCTTTAACCACCACCTGTCCGACATCAGCCCAACGTAAGGCTGCATCGTGAGCTTGGTACTTGTTCCCTGTGTTGGAACTGGTGGGCTTGTCAATACAGTCTCTGCGGGTTTATTTTCAGTTCCTCATGTAGTTTCTTCGCTCTAGCTATGAACTGGAATAAACTATCTATTAACATTTGTGTCCTTGCAGTGAATTCTCCCGGAGCCGCTTCTGTCTTCTTGAGGGCTTTTGCTATGTCTGCTTTGGTTGGTCTTTCACTGGATTCTTTTTGGTCTCTTTCATTATTTACTGGGACTGGTTGTTCGCTAGGCGGTCTTGTGCTCTCTGTCGTCCTCGCTTGAGGTTCTGTGGCCATTGACACTTGCCCTGGTTCATGTGCCTTCATTGTGTTTGTGCGTGTAGTGGTCAGTGCTATGTTTTCATTTATTCCGTGCTGACCCTGTCTCCAGCTTTTCTCTTCATTCGTTACCTCAAGTGTGTATGTATCACTGCTAATTACATTCATTTTTAGTTCATTTACCTTACCATCAAATTTTCTCGGGACTGGAATAACTATATAGGGTCTTGGTGCTTTTGTGGGACCTATGTGTACATTTTCCGTTGGGTGTACTGAAATTGGAACGCTTCGTGCCCCAATAAAAAATGCAGTTCTGATTGTTAAAGACAGCAAGATAATGATAAACACAACACATAACCACATGATGGTACGGTAGGTCATACGGCAGCACTTCCTTCCAGAGAAGCTGAGGTGCCCCTCTGCATGTGGGAGGATCAGATTACTGTTCTGGGCCCCATCTCAATCATAACAAAATGTCAATGTTTTATTCTTTTCACTCACTCCATTATTGTTTCTCGAAATGTTTGTATAATAAAGTGTCTGGTGCTTCGCAAGTGTCCCCCCTCTTGTGGATGATGATTGTCTCTGGATACGGGATACAGTTCCCTTGCCAGACTATGGAAAATAGATTAGACTAACACCTTTGGTGAGTCACATTCATTGTGCATATTCAAAATAGGTGAATTCCCAGTCCACCCCACAAATCTGCTTCAGTCCTGAGATAATGCTGTAACCTGTTCAATGTGAAGAAATGGAAAAATGGCAATTAATCAAAATAAAAAAATTAAAAGGTGAAGTTCTTGTCTCTGCTCCCTCCATCTGTCCCTCAGCGGAAAGATGAAGTATTTTGCCTCTGTCTCTTCGATCTGTCCCTCGGCGGAAAGTTTCATTGGAATCTCCTCATATGATATCTTTGAAAGTTGGACAGCTCCACTTGCAGCATGATTCCATGGAGGAGCGTTTCCATATGAGCAACATTAGCTGGATCTCTGATGAAGGTGATGGCGTCAACCTCGATAGGTCTCCCCACCATTTCTGGGAAGTCAGTGACTAGAGGGAAGAGGACGTTGTGTGCCAGTCGGCTGTCCTCGGGTGACAGGGACATTTGTCCTGCCTTGTTGGGTTCAGGATTACGGGCCCTTCCCTTGACGTGAACAATGCTTGCACTTTCCTGCTGCGTGGATTGTGACTAAGTAACTTAGTTTAGTCCACAGCTGGCTCAAATGTTCAGAGTTTGCTGGATTTCTAATAAAAGTGAGAGTGTCAGTGGTTCTCCCAACGATTGCTGGGCACTCCTCTATGATGCGAAAGAAAAGCGCATTGGTGAGTTCATCTACTATCGCCTGTGGTGGAAGCATTTGTGTCCTTATCACTGTATTCTGGTCACACAATGAAGGCTTCCGTGATGACAGTCAGCAGTTGCCAGATTATTTTCTTGTTGACAGGATCTTGGATAAAGTCTGGGACACTGGTGACTCTCGCTACAAGTGACGGACATGAAACTAGTACTAACTGGAAGTCGGTTAGCACATCCCTTGTGATATTTCTGCTGGGAGACACCATAAATGCTGCAAAGCGACGTCTTGATCTTTGATGATTCAGGATGCTGCGTTTAGCTCCTTAGGGCAAAAGTCCTTGATCACAGTCTATTTGGGTCTTGTTTCTCAACAACGCTTTAGTGTGATTTGATTTACAAGTTCGTGTCAACAAACGTGTTGTGGCTTAGATGCACAATTTTCTTCTTCACCCTGCAACTAGGATGCACAGAGTGTCCGTTATGTCCTTATCCCCTTTTTTGCTTAGAGGAAATGTCCAGTTTAAGCCACAACTTGCAAACGGGTTCTTTTGTCTTGGCTTTGCTGCTCATGCGTCTTTCTTCCTCGTCATAGATCTCGTCTGCACGTGCTGAGGTTCTTCCCCGTTGTCTGTAATTTCTTCACGGAGGGGTTCAGCTTGAGGGCTTTCTCCAATATAGGGCTTAATGTCATTGAGAAAAATCCATGCTCTCCTGCCTTGCAGTTTCACAGCTGAAGGAGTGCAATCCTCCACAATGAAAGGACCATTGAATCTTGGCTCGTCTCACCTTTTCCTCGTGTGGTTTTTTACCAACACGGCATCTCCAGGGAAGATGAGTGGAGCACGTAGACTTTGAACTGCGTCTGTTTCAGCGTCTCCTTCTGTGTTTTGTGCTACGCTGCCCCCTTTTTGTCATTGCTGTAGTTGGTCTGAAATTACAGTAAGGCTGGATGTCATGCAGTTCAGATATTCTTGCAACTCGGTTCCCAGGACCTCTCGGGTTGACTGGGCATCACATCTAGCTCTGTCTCGGGGGCAAGGGGGGTATTCATTCTCCTTCCTGTGACTATCTCGTCCGGCGTAATATTATGGCCGGAGCCTGGTTGGTTCCGAAGAGCATACAATGCCAGTGGAAGGCAGTGCAACCATCCCCTCTTTAGAGTAAGCTTCAACTTGGCTATCCTTTCTTTTACCAAGCCGTGAGCCTCTCACAAATACCATTACCTTCTGGATGATACACCGGCGAGAACTTGTGCTTTATACCAAGCAGCAAGCTAATCTGTTCAAAGACTGCATTTACAAAATGAGCCCCATTGTCTGTTCTCATCACCTCACACACCCCCCCATCTAGGGAACACTTCCATCACCCGTAATTTGCCTGCACAGGTAGAGTCTGGGTGTGTGCATGGACCTGCTTCTATCCATCTAGAGAATGACACACCACTACAATTAAGTACCTGCACCAGTTACACACTTGAACCATGTCGACATAGTCAATATGTAAGTGCTGAAAAGGCCCATTTGGCCAGGGGAAGGACTCCTCTCACTACTTTTAATGTGTGCCCAACGGTGAATTGCTGGCAGATTATGCAGTTCACCATAAAGAATGCTACATGCTCTGATAAATTCGGAATAAACCAGGCTTCTGCGAGAGTTGCTGCTAGATTCTCTTTTGACATGTGAAATGGGTAATGCAATTGCTCCAATGCTATTTCTAGTAGGGATACAGGTATTACTGGGTTACCAGTGCTGTCTTGCCGCCACAGGCCGCCAGAGGGGCTTAAAGAAGAACACCCTCAATGTTTCCACAGGTCCTTTTCATTCTGTGGTGCCTCCACTTGAAGCTCCATTAGTTGCACCTGCCCATATTGATATAGGCTTTGGGTGTGGTTCGTGCCACCATCATTCTCTCATGGGTACATGCCACTTCTACTTCCATGATCGTCTCACTTTTGGATGCCATACGCTTGGTGTCTGCTGCATGGATTTCACGTGACACGAAATCTGTCCCTTTGGTGTGGGCGGTGCATTTTACGACCGATATGCCCACTGGGAGCTGTAGTGCCTTGATCAGCCTGTCCAATAAGGCTGCATGTTGCACTGGCATGCCGTCCACTCTGAGGTAGCCCCTCCTTTTCCAGTGTGCTAGGCCTGCATGCACTGTAGACATCACATAGGCGGAGTCACTGTACACTATAACTTCCTGGTCTGCGTGATTCTCAATGGCGAGTATCAACGCCAATAATTCTGCAGCCTGTGCCGAATAATGAGATGGTATTCGTGCACTTACGAGTACTTGAAATTCTCTGTTTGCTATGTGTTTCATTATGGCAATGCCTGTATATCTTTGTACGTCTTCTTGATAGATTCTCGAAGAACCGTCAATAAAAATGAGCTCACCTCCCGCCGGCATTTTCTTTCACCCTGGGGATTTCATCATTGAATTCTTCACAGTTTGCACAGGCATGTATTGGCTCTCCTTCAGTGACTGGCTCAGCTATAAACGTAGCTGGGTTTTACTGTTTTACATCAAACTATTTTGATTGATGGATTAGATATGATGACTTCATAGGCAGAAACTCTTTGAGATGTCAACGTACCCTTTTGTTTCTCTAAAATGGAAAATAATGAGTGTTCGATGTATAACGTCATGGAACATCCCATTACATATGGCGAACGCTGCAGCAGCTAAGCTTTGTCCGCATGGGAAGTGGCCTCTCATGACTGGGTCCAGGCTCCCACTGTAACACGCCAGGGGCTTGTACCGCAAAAAGGTTCTTTGAGCGAGCACTCGTGTCATAACGCTGCCATCTGTGCGTGAGAATAGGTAGAATTCCTCTGCATAATTGGGAATCCCGAGAACTGGAGCCGTACAAATCGCTCTCTTGAGTTCTGTAAACCCCTTTTCCATTGCCTCGGTCCATTCAATCTTTTCCTTTGTCACCTGGACATTCTTTAAAGCCTGGAGCAAGGGCTTGGTATACGAGCTGTAATCGAAGACCCATGCTCTAACATAATTGCACAGGCATAAAAAGCTCTGCATTTGCTTTATCGTGAGTGGCTTTGCCGTGTTCATGATAGCTTCAGCTCTTTCTGGGGTCACCTTTTTCCGCCCATGCAAGATGAGTTGGCCTATGTACAGCACTTCCTGTTGACAATACTGTAGCTTTTTCTTGTCACCCTTATATCCTTTCTCAGCCAGTATAGTCAGTAGCTTAACAGAATCTCTCCTGCATTGCTCTTCAGTGGTGCTGCAGATTAGGATGTCATCCACATCCTGCAAGACGACACTATCTAATGCAATATTGCTTAGGTCCATCTGTAGGACTCTGTTAAATATGGACTGGGACTCACAGTACCCCTGTGGCAAACTCGTGCTTTTCAGACGCATTTGTCTGAATGTAAATGACGTCAGATCTTGAGAGTCACAGTGCAATGGGATTGACAAAAAGGCATTTTTCAAGTCAATCACTGTGAAATATTTTGCCTCAATGGGTTACATAGGATTGTAGATGGATTAGGGACTAGAGGGAACTCGGCTTCAACAATATCGTTTAATGCTCTTAAATCTTGGATTAAATGCCAAGACCCTCCTTTTGATTTCTTGATGGGATAGATCACTGTATTACAGGGTGACTCTGACGTCACTAGGATGTCCAGATCCATCATGGCGGAAATTGTCTTCGTGATCCCTTCATCCGCCTCGCTGGACATGACATATTGTCGCGCTCTTGGTAAAATTGCTCCTGGTTTCAGTTTAATTTTCACTTCTCCCACCCCCTTCAGGAGGCCTACGTCATATGGTCCTGGAGTCCATACTGAGACAGGCACTTGGGCCATGTCGTCATCAAAGTATTCCGGACATACCAGTGCCAACATTATTTTCTGAGGTACTTCTATTTTAATGATTTGTACCCAAAATATGAGACTCACTTTCACCCTTTTATCTTCTGAGTCTGGTTGCTCTTCTAATAGATCATCATCATTGACATCAGTCACCCCGATACCCTTCTTCAATGGCGATAATCGCACCCCATTGTCTGCCTTCATCATTGTATCCTTCGACCAATGCTACTTTCCCTCGCACTGCTGCAGCAGGTATCATCAAGGGAAATACTTGTCCCTCCTCTTCATGCATAGGTATTCTTGGTCTGAATAGAAACTCATCAGGGGTTCCCATAGTTCTATTTGCGAGGCCTGGAAATCCTGCCATAAGCACACGCATGCCATATGCGAAGACCTCTGGCTCTAGAGGCACCGTCCTCATAGCTATGTGTCCTGAGTATGCCCTGATCAATTTGCACACATTTGCATAATGCATTCCTGGAGTGGAGCATACTATGCCCTCCTCCGTGAACGAGATTGTCATATTCAATTTTGTCATTAAGTCTCGACCCAAAATGTTTACTGGGGTCTGACGTGAATACAACAAAGGTACATTTATTTCGCACTCTCCTATGGAGACTGGGAGTGCGTCTGTAAAGGGAACACGACTGTGAGCTCCTGTAAAACTCTGAGTATCTATGGTCTCGCCGGACAAGGAAAACTTGCCTTCTCGTATGCACGAGCATGTTGCACCCGTGTCAACTAAGAAGGAATATTTTTTACCCCCTATGATGACATTCACCCTTGGTTCCCTGTTAGGGTCTGGTGTCACTGATAGGATAGAGCACATCAGGGTTCCCAGTGAGATGTCCTAGTTCATATATATGTTCGGTCCACTGTACACTTGTGGATTCTCTCCATTCCCAGGGATGCCTCCCCTTCCAGAGTTTGTGTCCTGAGAAGTTTGCGGTGGTGCCTGTTGGAATTGCCCTTGCGGCAAGATCCCCATGTTTGGGGGTTGAACCCCTTGTTGCGCACCTTGCTGCATGCCTGGTGCTTGCTTCTGCACTGTGTGATTCTGTGCACCACCCTGTTGTGAGATTGCAGGCGGATTCACTGTGCCTGCTCCCATTCCTTGGCCAGTTTGCCACATGCCTTGGCTTCTGCACAAGCGTGCCAAATGCCCTGTCATTCCACACAGCCAACACACTGGTGGTGGTCGGACTATTTGTCCATTTGACATATCCGGATTTCCCATTTGCACGTTTTGAAAGCCTCCTTCATTACTTTGGAAACCTCCCTGATTATTCTGCCATCCTCTTCCTCTAAATCCCCTTCCCTTCGGTTACAATCCTACGTTACCCTGGGTTTTCTGCTGTGGGTTAGCCACCTGTTGTACGTTCTGTTCAGCTGGGCTAGTCAGCATGGCTCCTTCAAGAGCATACTTTGATAATTTCCTTTGCACCAGCTGCGCTTCCTCACCCTTTTGAGTTGCCTCCTTTTTTCGATTCTTTACTTGCAACAATCTACAGTAATGTGCAATAGTCAACTGCATTTCAGGCCAAGGTTTAGCCTCAACTTCTAGCAATGTCTTAAGCTGTTTTTGTACTGGCTCTGGCAACCCCTGGCACAATATGTGATAAAATACAGGTATAGATTTTGTCCAAGATTGATGCATTTTGAGCACCCACACGTCTTGGAAATTCTGGATATAAATCAACGGATCTTCGGACTCCTTCATTTTCCGAGCCATTATAGCTCCCATATCAGAAGTGTCTGGGTAAAGTACTCGTAGTGCTTTCCATACTGCTACTCAGCAATTATTAAATGGTGCTCCGTTGTGTGTAGTGCTAATTATGGTTACACCAGGGTACCCTGCCTGTTTCCACACATCGTCTGCTCTCTTACCAAGTATGGCGATCAGGAGACCTTTAATGTCCCCTATAGCTAACGTGACACCCCCTGTCATTTTTTCTAACTCGTGTATCCACTTCCTGGCTCCCGATGTCAGCATTGGAAGCTTGTTTTTCAGGTTTTCTCGATCCATGTGTGGCCATGGAATATATTGCGGCCTTGCTCCCCCCTTTTCTAACAGTGGAAATTGGAATGCGCAGCCTTCTTTCCCTTTCCCCATAGCTCTTCTGTCTATCGCTGGGGTAACATTCCTGCAATGCTGATGCCTGGCAATGTCCTCAATCTGTCTACATAGGCGGGTGCTGACACTCCACTCTTACCATGGGGTGTTCCTTCATGCCGGTCAGACTGCGTGGCAGACTCTGATGCCCTTGGTGCAGACTCGCTAGCATCTGACCATCGTACCCCTTTGTCCCTTGGGAGCCGCTTTTTGAGCCGTCTCCCTTCTTCATTTGTCTCACACTCCATCTCCTCTCCAGAGTTGGACATTGATTGTTCCCAATTCACACAACTCCTTGCGTCATTGTCGTTCTTAATGATTTCTAGCCTATCCAGGGACAGTCTCCTGACGTCCTCAGTGCCATACAGCTGAGTGCTTTCCAAGCGCTCGTCTTCCCCTTGGGATATTGGTTCTAGCCCCATTTCATCATATATTTTATCGATCATTTCCCGATGCTTCTGGTGTCGAAGTCATCTTCAATATTTGCCCCACTCGTGCCTGGTACTGAATTGTACGCAGGAAAGAATTCTTCAATGTCTTCCCATTCTACAACAGGATCGGGTTTTTTAACTTCCCGCTCCAGATATTCGAGATTGCATGCCCTCTGTCTACGCTTACGTTCAATATCATCATCGAATTCTTTGCGCCTCCTCGCCTCTTCTCTGACCTTATCTTCTTCCCTTCTCCTTTCATTTCTACGTTCATTTGCCCTTCAAATCTTCCTCATCTTCTCATCTCTTTATCCTTTTTTCACGTACTCTTCGCTCTTCTTCCAACCTTTGCTGATTCTGTCTGTACTGGTCATCGGCCACTTTCTGTTTGCGATCAAGCTGCTTTTCTTGCTCCTCGCGATATAGCTGTTCTCGCCTTAGCCTATCTTTCCTTGTTGTCCTTTCGTCCCTTACCTCCTTTTCCTTCTCCCTTCTCTCTGCCTCATCAGACTTCTCTCTCGGTCTCACATCATCACTCCCTTTTCCATCGAGTTTCAACAATATATGGCCTCCCAATCATTCGTCTTTTGCGAATGCTATCTCATCAGTTCTGTCTTCACTTCCTTTCCATTTCGTTCCCTCTCTCTCTTTATTGAGAGGTGCACTTGTCTGTGCCTGATCCTTCCTCTCATCATCATGTCTCTCCTTGTCCCTCGGGATTGCAGAGGTAAGATTCTTATCCTGATCCTTCCCCTTATTGTCGTCACTACTGTACGTATGTGACTCATATGTGGGGTTGCTGTACCCCGTGGCTGCCTGAAGCTCTCTTAATGGGTAGAGTCCCTCTGACTTACTTCCCTCATTTTCTGTTTCAGGTGGGGCAGGTGGTGCGGTAGGCGTCTCACCCCCCCCTCCGTGAATACATTTAATATCCAGTCTGCAGGTGGCTCTTCCTCCTTCGCCTGTTCGAACATTTTCCAAAGTTCTAGAACAAGAAGGAGTTTTTCTAGTTTTTGCCTGAATATGTGGCATATAAGTGTCAGGTTTCCTTCCCCTATTCAGGCTATTTTCCCTTATTCAAGTTTCTTTCCCATTATTTCTTTTTTATTATCCTTTTTTAGATTAGCCTTGTGTGGTTGGGAAGTTTTCTATTGTAGTTGGTTTGGCCTTAACTTCCTTATTCAGAATCCTGGTTCTGACCCAAGGCAAAATGGAGTTTCACAGTGACAGTTCTGATTGGTTAGAAAACACTACAGAACAACAATGAACATTCTAAACTGTCACTCTTTGCCTTTCATCATCTAAGCCCCAGCTGAAAGGTCGTGTGTAGGGGCTGCTCCTGCTTAAGACTTGGGCCTGGTGGATTTTATCCTTCAGGCGCTAGCAGTTGAGCAGCTACTTTCTTGGGGGTTTCATGAGAAGGTCTCAGCTGTCAGGAATGCGACTTGAAGACAGGAAACTCTGAAGATCGTTCTGGAGATAAGTGACTTTGTTAAGAGATTATTAGACTGCCGCTCTGTTTCTCTTAAAGACATTTAAGTGAGAACTTGTAAAATGTTTTTTTTTTATTTATATTTTGGGACTGGTTGAGTGCTCTTGAGATTTAGCGCGAGGTTAACAGGTGAACGCTATTTGTTATAACACGTACTACGTGTAATCTGAAACTAACCGCTGAACCTTGCGCGTGCGAGTGAAAATAGCGCGTGTGTATTCAAGCGTGTTGTTTCGGCGAGAGAATTCAATTGCGCGTGTGGTTTCCAGCGCGTGTGCTTCCTAGCGCGAGAATCTGTTTGTCGCGTGAGAACTCAATTGCGCGTGTGTTTTCCAGCGCGCGTGCTTCCTAGCGCGAGAAACTGTTCATCGCGTGAGAACTCTATTGCGCTTGTGTTTTCCAGCGCGTGTGCTTCCTAGCGCGAGAATCTGTTCGCTGTGTGAGAACGCTATTGCGCATGTGTTTTGTAGCGTGTGTGCTTCCGCGTGAGAACTCTATTGCGCGTGTGTTTTCAAGCGCGTGTTCTTCTGCGCGAGAACTCAATTGCGCGTGTGATTACCAGCGCGTGTGCTTTTTAACGCGTGAACCCGACCACGTGTGAACTCTTTTGCGCTTGGGCTATAAGGCGCGTGGGAATTAGGCACGGGAGTTGAACTGCGCGTGTGTTTACAAGCACGTGTGTTATCTGCGCGAGAATCCGTTTGCGCGTGAATTCTGCTTCACGTGTGTTTACAAGCACGTGTGTTTTCTGCACGTGGACTTTTCTTACAGTGCGCGTGTTCTTCAGCGCGGGAAGTTTTCAACGTGCGAATCTTCTGCATTGAGATCATCTGCGTGTGTGCTTAGCACGTGTTTCTTCAAGAATTCTCAAACTCTATTGAATTGTAAAAAGGTTTTGGAAACTAAAGAAAAGTTTGAAAGAAAAAGAAAGAAAATATTAAAGACAATTTAACTGGACAATTAGTGAATTTTGGAAAAAAAGGCAAAGAGCAAAACTTTCCAGGTTTGCCCAAAATAAGAAGTTGCTGTGAATTTCAAGAGACTCAAGTAAGAGAGATTTTCAGCTTCTTTAAAAGCTTCTCTAAGAAATTTAAAGAGAAGAACCAGGTATGATTCTTACTTATTAGTTAAGGATTTAAAGTCTTTCCAACTCTAAAGGTTAAGTAAGTAATAAAAGGATTTGTATCTGCTTTTCTTATATCCTCTGCAGGTTCAGCTTTGGTTAGCCTTGACGCAGTCTGCCTGGTGTTGTTATGTTATCCAATTCCCCCTTTCCCTTTGGGGTGTAGTTTGCAGAGCTGAATTAATATCTAGTTCTGGGAATTACATTTCAGGGGGATTGTCGGGGGTTCAGCAGCTTCCGCGGACACAGGGCCTCTCAGCCTGACAGAATGAAAAGCCTATAATTTAGTCAGCCCGAGCTGTCATGAACCCCAACGAATCCATGGAGGCGTTAGGATCTTTGATCAGGGAGTTACGGGAAAAGTTGAAAATATCTCGAGATGAAAATGCTTATCTTAGTCAAAAGGTGGATGACTTAACTGTTAAAGTAAGACAAATTCAACAGAGGGGAGAAAGGAGAGAGGATGAGGTTTCTGGGGGTGCTGGTTCTCCACCTGAGTTAGAAAGGGAAGGTGGAGATTGATTACCACAAATACAACGGGCCCCTCCAGTGGGAGAAGGGGTAAGGAGTTTAATTATGCCAGTTCCTTTGGCGCCTCCAGAACGTTATCATGGGGACACCAAGAGGTTTAGGGTGTTTTTGACGCAATGTGAATTACATTTTATGAGTAGACCAGAGATTTTTCCCACGGATGCATCTAAGATAACTTTTATGTTGTCCTATCTTTCTGGGGAAGCATCTGCTTGGGCTGGGTTGTTGGTGAGTCAAAAGAGTACGGTTTTAGGAAATTACACCAGTTTTTTAGAGATGTTCCGAAAGATATTTGATAGAAGACAGTTATCTCTGGAAGTGGATGGTGAACTTTTAGAACTTAAACAAGGTAATAGGGACTTGATCGCTTATATAACACAATTTAAGTCCCTTGTGTTAGAAAGCAGGTGGCCTGAGGATAAACAGGCCTCGTTGTTTTATCGGGGCCTTAGAGATGAGTTAAAGGATGCATTGTCAGGAGTGGTTGAGCGCCCTTCTACTTGTGAAGCTCTTATTGATTTGGTTATTCAATTAGACTTTCGTTTGAGTGAAAGGAAGGCAGAGAGGCGACATTATCAGAGTGACGTAAAGTCTCTAGTTAGAGTGGATAGATCTAAAGTAGAGAGTAGATCCAAAGGGAATAATCCACCTCCAAGGGTCCGAGGTCCTTTAACTATGGAAGAAAGGGCTAGGAGGAGAGATAACAATCTGTGTTTATATTGTGGAAGAGGTGGGCACTTTTTAGGGAATTGTCCTTAAACTCCCAAGAAGAATTCGACTTCAGCGGCCAAGGTACAACAGATCGCCAATACTGTGCAGACAGCTGTTCCCCATATAACCGTAAATGTATCCTTGTTCTTTGAGTTGGAGTGTAAGGGAAATGGTCCCGTTATGATTGACTCAGGTGCCACCGGGAATTTTATGGATTGGGGTCTGGCAAAATCTTTGGGAATTCCAATTCTTCAGAAAGAGGTTGTAGAGCAAGTTAGGGCTGTGGATGGTACGTCTCTATCTTCTGGTCCCATTACTCACTGAACTGGTTCTTTAACTTTGGAGTTAACTGGAGGTCACAGAGAGATAATTTTGTTTGAGTTAATTGATGCTCCTTTGTTAAAGATTATTTTGGGTATGCCTTGGCTTACTCTCCATAGTCCTCTGATTGATTGGAGTGCTAGGACAATTGACATGCAGTCAGATTTCTGTAAAGAGAATTGCTTTTCAGGAAGTCTCTTTGAGGAAAATGTCAAACAAAGTAATTCAGTGTCTAGCTTTCTGGCTGAGACTGGAATTGGATGTCATGATGTGGGAGCTGTAGTGGGTCAACTTCCCCAGTGTTACAAAGATTTTTGGGACATATTTGATGAGAAAGTGGCAGGAGAATTACCACCCCATAGGCCCTTTGATTGTAAAATTGAGCTGAAGCCAGGAACAATTTTGCCTAGTAGTAGAGTATATGCTCTTACAGAGAAAGAGAATGATTATTTAAAAGAATATTTAACGGAAAACTTGGCCAAAGGGTTTATTCGTCACTCTAAGTCGCCGGCGGCCTCTCCTTTATTTTTTGTACCAAAACCGGATGGAACACTTCGAACTTGCATAAATTATCGAGCAGTTAACAGAGTCACTGTTAAGAACCAGTATCCTCTTCCTCTCATCTCGGAAATGCTTAATCAAATACAAGGAGCAAATATTTTCTCTAAATTAGACATGAGAGGAGCGTACCATCTTGTGCGTGTGCAGGAAGGGGACGAATGGAAGACAGCGTTTAAGACCAGGTTTGGGCTGTATGAATACCAAGTTATGCCATTCGGTTGATGCAATGCTCCAGCGGCTTTTCAATTTTTTATTGACGAGGTTTTTATAGAATTCCTGGATATTTTTGTTGTCGTGTACATCGATGACATTTTGATTTTCTCTTCTGACCTGGATCAACATCAAAAACATGTTCGCTTAGTCTTACAAAAGTTGGGAGAAAACCATTTGTTTGCCAAATTGGAAAAAAGTCAATTCCATACAGATTCTGTGGAGTTTTTAGGTTTTATAATTTCACCTAAGGGTTTAGAAATGAATCCTAAAAAGTTTCAAGCAGCTCTTGAATGGCCCACTCCTACTAAGGTTAAGGAAATACAAAGTTTTTTAGGGTTTGCCAATTTTTATAGGAGATTTATCAAAGGTTTTTCTCGGCTGGTTGCTCCTATAACGAGACTTTTGAAAAAAGGAGTGAAATTTGACTGGGACCTTGAAGCAGAAAAAGCTTTTCAAGAGTTAAAAGAAAAATTTACTTCTAGTCCGATTCTAATTCATCCTGATCTCTCTAAACCTTTTTTTGTGGGGGCGGACGCTTCAAATTTAGCGTTGGGGGTGGTGCTTTCTCAAAGGAATGAAACTACTGGTCAACTACATCCCATTGCATTCTTTTCTAGGAAGTTTTCTGCTGCTGAAGTGAACTATACAATTGCAGATCGTGAACTGTTAGCAATAAAGTCCGCTTTTGAAGAATGGAGGCATTTTCTGAAAGGGGCAAGACATACAGTAACGGTTCTTACCGATCATCGAAATGTATTGTTTTTAAAATCTGCAAGAACCTTGTCTCCACGACACTTCGTTGGTCCTTATTCTTTGCCGATTATGATTTCATTGTGTCCTTTAAACCCGGAAGTCAGAACAAAAAAGCTGATGCCTTATCCCGCCAATTTCCTGGTAGTGAGGAGAGAGAGGTTCCGGAGCCAGATCCTCTAATTGCTCCAGAACGTTTTTTGTTAGCCGGAGCCATTAAAGGAGTGGATTTTTTGAACGAAGTTCGCCAGAATATGTCCTTGCAGAAGATGGAGGAGTGGGTGAGACTGGATCCAGCCAGAAGTTTGAAAGACGGTCTTCCATTTTTTGATAACAAGCTTTATTTACCTACTGAAGAGTTAAGAGAAAAGGTTTTGAGAAATTGTCATGAATCCATTTTATCAGGACATCCTGGTTTCAGAAAAACTCTGGAATTGGTTGGAAGGAACTTTTGGTGGGAGAAAATTCGCCAAGACACATTGAACTTTGATAAAACATGTGTAGTCTGTGCACAAGCAAAAAGTCAAGTTGGGAAGCCGCATGGTTTATTGGAGCCGTTACCTGTTCCTCCTCGTCCTTGGCACACTATTTCTATGGATTTCATTGTTGATCTCCCTCAAGATAAGGGTTGTACTACCATTCTTGTTGTGGTGGATCTTCTTACTAAAGAAGCGCATTTTTTACCAATGGAGGGAGAGGTTACCGCAGAAAAACTGCCTCATAGTTTTTTACAATGTGTGGTTAGACTGCATGGACTCCCAAGTCAAGTTATCTCTGATAGGGGATCTCAATTTATTTCAAAATTTTGGAGGGCCTTCTGTAGGAAACTTGGGGTAGATGTTAGTTTAACTTCTGGGTACCATCCGGAGACTAATGGACAAGTGGAGAGAGTAAATCAGGAATTGGAGACATTTTTAAGGTGTTACTTACAAGCTGGAGAGGAATGGGTGGATTTGGTATGGTTGGCAGAATTTTCTTACAACAATTGTGGGAAAGATGCTAATTCTATGTCCCCTTTCTTTTTGGGTCGTGGGTTTCATCCTCGCTTTCTGAGTTTTGAGGTGTTGGAGGATTCCGGGAATCCTAGAGTGGAAGATCGTTTGCTGGTAATGAAGAATAATTTGGATAGAGCAAAAAAGGTGCCGGGAGAAAAAAAGTTGAAATATAAAAGGTGTGCTGATTTGAGAAGGAAGGCTGGTCCTGAATATAAGGTGGGAGACTTAGTTTGGCTTTCTACCCGGTACCTAAAAATTAAGGGGAAGAATAAATTCAGTCCACGATTTGTAGGCCCATTCGAGGTAGAGAGAATCATCAACCCTGTGGCAGTACGATTGAAATTACCCAAGCATTTGAAGGTACATCCTACTTTCCATGTTAGCCTTTTAAAACCAGTTTGTTCAGGAACTAGATTTAGAACACCACCTTCCCCTGTGATTTTGGAGGATTCATCTGAGGAATTTGTGGTTAAACAAATTTTGGATTCCAGGAGAGTGAGGGGAAGGTTGCAGTATTTAATTGATTGGGAGGGATATGGACCTGAAGAACGATCTTGGGAAGATTCAGTTGATGTACATGCTCCCCGTTTAGTTGCTAAGTTTCATGCTAAAAATCCACATAAGGTAGGCCCAGGGACTGGGCATTAGGAGGGGGGTACTGTCAGGTTTCCTTCCCCTATTCAGGCTATTTTCCCTTGTTCAAGTTTCTTTCCCATTATTTCTCTTTTATTATCCTTTTTTAGATTAGCCTTGTGTGGGTGGGAAGTTTTCTATTGTAGTTGGTTTGGCCTTAACTTCCTTATTCAGAATCCTGGTTCTGACCCAAGGCAACATGGAGTTTCACAGTGACAGCTCTGATTGGTTAGAAAACACTGCAGAACAACAATGAACATTCTAAACTGTCACTCTTTGCCTTTCATCATCTAAGCCCCAGCTGAGAGGTCGTGTGTAATGGCTGCTCCTGCTTAAGACTTGGGCCAGGTGGATTTTATCCTTCAGGTGCTAGCAGTTGAGCGGCTACTTTCTTGGGGGTTTCAGGAGAAGTTCTCAGCTGTCAGGAATGCGACTTGAAGACAGGAAACTCTGAAGATCTTTAGGAAATCGTTCTGGAGATAAGGGACTTTGTTAAGAGATTATTAGACTGCCGCTCTGTTTCTCTTAAAGACATTTTAGTGAGAACTTGTAAAATGTTTTCTTTGAATTCATATTTTTGAACTGGTTGAGTGCGCTTGAGATTTAGCGCAAGGTTAACAGGTGAACGCTATTTGTTATAACACGTACTACGTGTAATCTGAAACTAACCGTTGACCCTTGCGCGTGCGAGTGAAAATAGCGCGTGTGTATTCAAGCGCGTTGTTTCGGCGAGAGAATTCAATTGCGCGTGTGTTTTCCAGCACGTGTGCTTCCTAGCGCGAGAATCTGTTCGCTGCGTGAGAACGCTATTGCGCGTGTGTTTTCTAGCGCGTGTGCTTCCACGTGAGAACTCTATTGCGCGTGTGTTTTCAAGCGTGTGTTCTTCTGCGCGAGAACTCAATTGCGCGTGTGATTACCAGCGCGTGTGCTTTTTAACGCGTGAACCCGACTGCGCGTGAACTCTTTTGCGCGTGGGTTATAAGGCGCGTGTGAATTAGGCGCGGGAGTTGAACTGCGAGTGTGTTTACAAGCGTGTGTGTTATCTGCGCGAGAATCCGTTTGTGCGTGAATTCTGCTTCGCGTTTGTTTACAAGCGTGTGTGTTTTCTGCGCGTGGACTTTTCTTACAGTGCGCGTGTTCTTCAGCGCGGGAAGTTTTCAACGTGCAAATCTTCTGCATTGAGATCATCTGCGTGTGTGCTTAACACGTGTTTCTTCAAGAATTCTCAAACTCTATTGAATTGTAAAAAGGTTTTGGAAACTAAAGAAAAGTTTGAAAGAAAAAGAAAGAAAATATTAAAGACAATTTAACTGGACAATTAGTGAATTTTGGAAAAAAAGGCAAAGAGCAAAACTTTCCAGGTTTGCCCAAAATGAGAAGTTGCTGTGAATTTCAAGAGACTCAAGTAAGAGAGATTTTCAGCTTCTTTAAAAGCTTCTCTAAGAAATTTCAAGAGAAGAACCAGGTCTGATTCTTACTTATTAGTTAAGGATTTAAAGTCTTTCCAACTCTAAAAGTTAAGTAAGTAATACAAGGATTTGTATCTGCTTTTCTTATATCCTCTGCAGGTTCAGCTTTGGTTAGCCTTGACGCAGTCTGCCTGGTGTTATGTTATCCACTTTCCCCTTTCCCTTTGGGGTGTAGTTTGCAGAGCTGAATTAATATCTAGTTCTGGGAATTACATTTCAGGTGGATTTTCGGGGGTTCAGCAGCTTCCGCGAACACACGACCTCTCAGCCTGACAGTAAGTAAGTCATCATATGTTGTAAGACGGCTTTATATAAGGACCCATTCTGTGGCCATGGCATAAATATCTTGTGGGTGGTACCCTTAACCCACTCGGTGCTGTATTTCTTAAGCTTGGATGTATGTTTAGGCAGTTGTTTACATAAGTGTGCTAATGGAGTAATGTCCTCCATGCTTAAATCTGTTTCTAACAATACTTTCGTGTATCTTCACCACGCCCAACAATATGAGCGAGCACCAAATATTGCAAGCTCCAATGCAATCTTTTCCCACCAAAACCTTTGTTTCACCACTTTATTCAAGAACATCAATTCATGTGAGATTCTCTCTATAGAATCGCATAAAACCCCTAATCAATTTCACACATCAAGGAGACAAATTTCCTTACGTGTGACACATCAACAGAACATGTATGACAAACATTAAACAGACTAGACAGACACCAGCTGGACACAGATATCTCTGCCTTCTAATCAATACCCCAACATGGAGTCTATACAAACTCCTTTTACAACGTCTTTAACCGACGTAGTAGCCTGGTCGTTCCCTATTATGTGGGACTATGAGTTCACGTTTCTTCTGACCGCTATATTAAAGCGCAGGAACAAGGGGAATCCTCTCACTTTATCTCAGGTGTCCGCCCTGGTATCCTCTATCTTCTCAGGTGTCCGCCCTGGTATCCTCTGTTTTCTCTCGGGTGTCTACCCCGGTAACCTCTGTTTTCTCAATTATTCTCGAGTTATTATCCCCTCATATATATACAGTCTTCTCTACTTGTGACTATTTTGTTTTTTCCGCCTCCCTCCGTTACCTTTCCCTTACTTCTTCTAATTCCTATTGTCAGATACCAGATTTGCCCTCGTAGTGTAGCCGATGAATTCTTCTTCCCAATGTACCCCTCTGGCTTTAGTATGGAAAGAACCAGAGCGATCTATTGGAGAAAAGAATGGATGCCGATGGAAATCCTGAAGTCTCAGTGGAACAACTCAGATCGAGACGCGGGATGTCAAAGGAGGACTGGATATGGATAATACACAGCAATTCGAAACCAGACCTGCAAAGGTGAGATAACAACACACCACAGCAGCACGATTTGAGATGCGTTATGCCAAAGATTTACCATACAAGGCAAAAAGAGAGTTGATTAACAGTACCCCCCCAGTAATCGTAAGAAAAGATACATAAACCACCCCCCTTCTTCCAGCAGGCTTATCAGAAAAGGTTAACCTCTTACCGGTGGTCTTGTCCCAGGAGAAGGAAAGCACACGTAGGCAAGATCCAAGCAATCCACAAAGAAGCAGTCCAAACCTAGCCCGACGGCACGAGGGCGCCTAAGAACACCCTGACCCGACGGCACGAGGACGCTAGTACACACAGGAAGTCTCTAGTCCGTGTACCACTTCTAAAACTCCAAAGTTCCAAGTAAGCGGAAGAACAACCAGAAGTTCCAAGAACAAAAATCCGAGGGTGGAAAAACGGATGCAGACGAGGTCTGGCCTGAAGAAACGAGGTATCCAGGGAGCAGGCAAAAGAAGTCCAATAGCAGTCCGTGATCAACATACCAGACGAGGCAATTCAAGGCAAGGCGATAAGGAAGAGCAATCCAATAAACAGTCCGCGTCGAGGAGACAAGGTAACCATAAACTGTGGGGGAATAAACAGGGAAACAAGGATAGGAACGGGGAAAACAAGGAACAAGATAAGTTTAAACAGATTTCTAAACGCCACTAATCCGTGATCAGAAGCACCGACCTAGAGGGAGGAGGTGCTAATAAGGAGGCAAGTCACGTGACAACGCGGCGCGCTACTCGGCGTGGTCCATGGGAGGAGTAGAGCGGACGCCAGCGTTGCCATGCCAATTTCCAGGCACCAGGTTTCGCGTTTCTTAAAGGGACACGAGCCCGTAGTTTAGAGAGGAACGAGTGCCCATACATAACAGTATCCTCCCACAAAGGGGCCCTCAACCCCGAGCGGACCAAAAACGGGCCATAAGGACAGGAGCATGAATGTTTTCAGTTGGTTCCCATGTGCGGTCCTCTGGACCATAGCCCTTCCAATCGACCAAGTACAAACGCCGTCCCCTGCACACCTTGGTATCCAGGATATCAGCCACCTCGTATTCGTCGAACCCATGTACTCTAACAGGAGACGGGTGTAAAGGTAGTTTGGTCAATGGGTGACAAGGTTTCACCAAGGACACATGAAACACCGGATGTATCCTCCAAGTAGAAGGTAGGGCTAGACGAATCACTGCAGGATTTATGACTTGCAGAACTTTATAGGGGCCCACAAAATGTGGTAACAAGGCCCGTCGACCTGGCAATCTTAAGTTTTTTGTAGACAACCAGACCTTCATGCCAGGAGCATACATAGGAGCCGGGGAGCGGTGTGCATCCGCATATTTTTTCGAACGGTTCTGGGCCAGAACCAGTTGGCTCTTCACTAAGGCATGAGTGTCTGAGAGTCTCTCAAAACAACTCAAGGCAGCGGGATTGTGGTATGGAGGTTCGGCACCAAGAGGCAAGGAACGTGGATGTCGACCATACATAGCGTAAAACGGGGACATGTGGGTCGCGGAGTGGAGGGAATTATTGTAAGCAAATTCCGCCAACGGCAATACGGAGACCCAGGTACCTTGACGTTGGAAAGTGAGGCAACGGAGGTACTGTTCTATGGTTGCATTAAGCCTCTCTGTTTGACCATCTGTTTGAGGGTGGTATGCGCTGGAGTATCTGCCATCGATACCTAGGGTTGTGGTCAAAGACCTCCAAAAGCGAGAAGTAAACTGCGGTCCCCGATCCGTGATGATCATAGTAGGTAGGCCGAACCTTCTAAAGACGTTCTTCAACAATAGATCCGCCAACACCGGAGCAGTAGGGACACCATGGCATGGTACAAACATAGCCATCTTGGTGAAGTAATCAATCACTACCCAGATAGTGTTGTAACCGTCCACCAAAGGGAGTTCCACGACAAAATCCATAGAAAGCATCTTCCATGGGGCATCAGGTATAGGCATAGGTTGCAGCAGGCCCACAGGTTTCCCATGATGATGTTTGCACTGGGCACAAACGGCACAAACAGCTATATATTCCCTCACATCCTGGTTCATAGAAGGCCACCAGCACCATCTTCCCAAGAGGTCCAAGGTCTTCCCAACCCCTGGATGGGCTGCTATAGCAGCATCATGACACCACTGCATGGCGGTATGTCGGGTATCAACATCTGGCAGAAATATCTTTCCCTGTTTATAGGGCAGTGAGTGAACGAGCTCCAGACCAAGGCTGGCAACCTCGGAGGGATGGTTACTCACCCAATCCTTGATTGCAACGTTTAATGAAGGGCGTAACGTGCAACCACACACTACTTGAGTAGGCAATAACAGGGAGCCGTGAAGGTTGGAAGGAGTCGGAGGTCCATGAATTCGAGAAAGGGCATCTGCTTTTGAATTCAAGGAACCGGGACGGTAGGTGATGATGAAATTGAACATCGAAAAGAATTCATGCCACCTAGCATGGCGAGCCGTGGTGCATTTTACCGACTGCAGGGCTAAGAGATTCCTGTGATCAGTAAAGACCTGTACCGGCTTGGGAGAGCCCAACAGATGATGCCTCCAAACCAAGAATGCGTCTCTGACAGCCAATAGCTCGCGCTCCGTGATAGTGTAATTTCTTTCATAAGGCGTAAGTTTTCTGGAGTGATAAGCCACTGGATGGAGACTCTCGGTTTCTGGACAATGCTGGGATAAAACCGCGCCCAAGGCTACATCCGAGGCATCGGCTTCAACAACAAATGGTGTATTCATATCCAGATGCTGGAGAACAGGAGCAGAAGTGAAGGCAGACTTCAGGGCTTCGAAAGCAGTTTGTGCCTGCGCATTCCACTTAAACGGATGTTTAGTGCTGGTGAGAGCCGTCAGTGGAGAAGCTAGGGCAGAATAATCTTGGATAAACCGCCGGTAAAAATTGGCAAAACCAAGAAACGATAGCAAGGCTTTCAAGGTGTTGGGACGCGGCCAGTCCAAAATAGCAGAGACCTTGGAACGGCTCATCTGCACACCCTGGTTGGTAATGCTATAGCCCAGAAATTCCACCTCAGTAACATGAAACATGCACTTCTCCAGTTTGGCGTATAGACGATTCTCCCTTAGTCGTTGCAATACGTTAGAAACATGAGTGACATGAGAGGCAATCGAAGGGGAATAGATCAAGATGTCATCCAAGTATATGACAACATATTGGTCCAACATGTCATGGAATACCTCATTGATGAAAAACTGAAAGGTAGCTGGAGCGTTACACAGGCCAAAAGGCATAACACAATACTCAAAGAGGCCATACTTGGTTTTGAAAGCGGTTTTCCATTCGTCGCCTTCGTGTATCCGTACAAGATTGTATGCACCCCTTAAGTCCAGTTTAGCAAACACCTTGGCCGAACCCAATTGATCCAGTAGAGCCGAAATCAAAGGAATCGGATATTGGTTTTTGATTGTGACTGCATTCAATGCCTGATAATCGATGCATGGACGAAGGTCTCCCTCCTTCTTCGGAACGAAAAACAAGGGGGAGGCAGTAGGTGAACGAGAAGGGCGTATAAACCCAGAGTCCAAGGACTTCTTAATATAGTCCTTTAAAATCAGGTCTTCCTTTGGGGTCAAGGAGTATATGCGTCCTGAAGGTACCTTGGCCCCGGGGACCAACTCAATAGGGCAGTCGTAGGGTCTGTGGGGTGGAAGTACCTCCGCCCCCTGAGCATCGAAGACATCCTTGTACTTTTGGTATGCCACAGGAAGCGTGGTATTGATAACTGCCCCTACGGTACCAGCTAGCTCAGAAAGAACGCGGCCTGGATTGAGCATCGTAGGGGTTGTTAGACAATGATTCTCGCAGTAATCAGAAAGAAAACACACGTCCCCTGAATACCAGTCCACTGAAGGATTATGCAGCCTGAACCAAGGCAGACCTAATATAAACCTGAACTGTGGTGCGGCAATAAGATCAAAGGATATACTTTCCTGATGACCACAATCCGTGGTCATGACCAGATCGATAGTGCGTTCTGTCACTAGCCCAGAGACCAGGGAAGAACCGTCCACAGCATTCACCATTTCAGGACAAGGCTTAAGGACAATCAGGAGACCCAATTCCCTCGCATAGGAGGCATCCACGTAATTCCCTGTGGCTCCGGAGTCCAATACCATGCTAACCTGCTTTCTCTCAATACCGGAGGCCGTGAGTGACACAGCCAGACAATAAGGGCTACACAAAGGAGGATCTGTAAATGAAACACCCGGCGTCTGGATCCCTTCAGTCACCGGGTTTTGGCGTTTCCCTGTTTCTTGGTAGGTCTTTTGGAGCATTCCCTGAGCAAGTGATCGGATGCTCCACATTAAAAACATAGGCCGTTCTTCTTACGGTGTTCCCTGATTTCTGCCGATAGAGGATTTCTTAGAGCCCCTATTGGCATAGATTCAGAGGATCCCAAAGCAGCAGTGGGAACAGAAAGAGAAACCGGAGGAGCTGCTCTTTTCTCTCCTTTCCTCGCTGCCTGTCGAGAATCGATTTGAAGAACCAAATCCAATAGCTCGGGGAATGTCTTGGGTATCAGTGGTACTGTAGCTAGGGTGTCCTTCAAGGAATCTGACAAGCCCTTATAGAAGAGCGAGGCCTTCTTATCTTCGGGCCAACCGGTCTCCGCCACCAGCTGGTTGAACTTGGCCACGTAGGCTAGCAGAGAGAGCCCGCCTTGTTGCAGGTTGAGCAGTTCTAAGTCAGTTGCCTGTGTAGCATGACGTGTGTCAAAGACACGACTCATGGCGTCTATTAATGCATCACAATTATATAGAAGGTGACTCCCTTCTTCCAGCAGTGGATTCGCCCAGGCGGCAGCAGTGCCCCCTAAATGAGACAACAAAAATGCTGCCTTGGTGGTTGCATCAGGAAAAGAGGCAGGACGACAAAGAAAGTGCAGCCTACACTGATTCAGGAAGGTCCTGAATGTTTTGGGGTCTCCATGGAACCGTTCAGGAGGAGCCAAGGGAAACTGGGCTGTCATATAAACAGGTCCCGTGCCCTGTTGAGAGGGAATAGGAGCTGCATCAGGAATACCCGCCAAAGGAGCCGCCTCGGCCCCCCGAGGCGACAAACCTGCTTGCAAATCATCTATGCACCGCTGCGTAGCAGTATGGGCAGCGGTCATATCATTGCGGAGTTCGGCCACCAATTGCAAGATGGTGGCCAAAGTTTCATTGGCATCCATTAAGGCTTCTGATTCTGTCAGATACCAGATTTGCCCTCGTAGTGTAGCCGATGAATTCTTCTTCCCAATGTACCCCTCTGGCTTTAGTATGGAAAGAACCAGAGCGATCTATTGGAGAAAAGAATGGATGCCGATGGAAATCCTGAAGTCTCAGTGGAACAACTCAGATCGAGACGCGGGATGTCAAAGGAGGACTGGATATGGATAATACACAGCAATTCGAAACCAGACCTGCAAAGGTGAGATAACAACACACCACAGCAGCACGATTTGAGATGCGTTATGCCAAAGATTTACCATACAAGGCAAAAAGAGAGTTGATTAACAGTACCCCCCCCAGTAATCGTAAGAAAAGATACATAAACCACCCCCCTTCTTCCAGCAGGCTTATCAGAAAAGGTTAACCTCTTACCGGTGGTCTTGTCCCAGGAGAAGGAAAGCACACGTAGGCAAGATCCAAGCAATCCACAAAGAAGCAGTCCAAACCTAGCCCGACGGCACGAGGACGCCTAAGAACACCCTGACCCGACGGCACGAGGACGCTAGTACACACAGGAAGTCTCTAGTCCGTGTACCACTTCTAAAACTCCAAAGTTCCAAGTAAGCGGAAGAACAACCAGAAGTTCCAAGAACAAAAATCCAAAGGTGGAAAAACGGATGCAGACGAGGTCTGGCCTGAAGAAACGAGGTATCCAGGGAGCAGGCAAAAGAAGTCCAATAGCAGTCCGTGATCAAGATACCAGACGAGGCAATTCAAGGCAAGACGATAAGGAAGAGCAATCCAATAAACAGTCCGCGTCGAGGAGCCAAGGTAACCATAAACTGTGGGGGAATAAACAGGGAAACAAGGATAGGAACGGGAAAACAAGGAACAAGATAAGTTTAAACAGATTTCTCAACGCCACTAATCCGTGATCAGAAGCACCAACCTAGAGGGAGGAGGTGCTAATAAGGAGGCAAGTCACGTGACAACGCGGCGCGCTACTCGGCGTGGTCCATGGGAGGAGTAGAGAGGACGCCAGCGTTGCCATGCCAATTTCCAGGCACCAGGTTTCGCGTTTCTTAAAGGGACACAAGCCCGTAGTTTAGAGAGGAACGAGTGCCCATACATAACACCTATAACATTTGCCAAAGCATTCAATTTTTTGTTTCACTCAACGCTCGCATCGTTCCTCTCTGGATACTCTGGATTACCGCCTCCGTTACCGTCTCTTTAAGTCTTTCGCCTGATCCACTGTCTGTAGGAATTGAAGGGTTTATGTTTGTAAAACGGGTCCCTTCAAACCCACTGCAGTTTTTTGGACAAGTTTAAGCTATCATTGTCCACGGGAAGCTTCACAGTCTATTCGGCCAAATGGCGAAGGACTCTGTATATTGCCGAAGACCTAGAGTTACTTTGTGTCGACGGTCAATAGGTGTCTTATCAATAATCAATATTCAATAGGTGATGGTCAAAACCATCCTCACCACTACCAAGTGTACAGGAGAGCAGAGTGACCTCTGATGGGCCCATGGGATTAGAGCTCACCCTTAAGTACTTTAAGACACAATAGCTACACCTGGAGGAGGATGGGGTGCAGGATTCTCTTACTCCAACACCAATCAATAAGGACAACTCAATGGTTTGGCAAAGGAAAGTCCGTTTAATGACAAGTACAAAAGACGGGGAAACTATGGAAATCAACAGTGATGCGATCGCCCGTCTCGCTTCAACTCCCAAAAAATCTTCATTCAGACAGTAATAGTTATAGCAAATTTTCATCATCGTTGACGTGTTACACTCAAAGTTTGTCATGCAATTCTATTGGTTGGAAAAGGTAACTTGAGTATAGGTGCTATATCTGTATATGGTAACAGAGTGTGAGGATTGGATAACTCTTATCGGGTGGGCGTCTACGCCCATCTCTCTACATCACTTGTGATAGACGTCACTACACGTACGACGTCTCATTGGTTCTACTAGCTATAGAACCCTAGATTATTTGGTCCATTGTGATTGGGTAGGTTACATCCCTAGACATAAATCTCCACATTAATTAGCAGCATGCAGAATGGACACCCAGAGGCAGTGTGCCCCAAGATTCACCCTGCCTCCCTTCCATCAATCAGTACCTTAGAGCTATGTGGCAATTAGTTGGCTGAGGATGGCCTCGAAACTGTAGCTTCTCATCAGGAAATGTTATGGCATCCTCGGGCTCTGGGTGACATCGGACGTTGGTACCTCTTCACGCTTGGCTGGTCACGTGTTAGTTCACTGTGAATCTGCTACAATTTCCTTCTAATTGTGTATTTGATTCCCCTTCGGCCTTGCCACCTGCCTGGGCCTCCTTATCTCGACCTTCACGGGGCAGGCTGCTACGCTCTTAAGTACGATTCTTCACAGTTGCTGCTCTCCTCCTTTCCTGGAGTTGACCTTGAATTCCCAGGCATGAGCTGTTTCTTGCTCAGTTTCGATTCTGTCGTTCTTTCTAGCTTTAGCTGGAATATGAATCTTGGCCTGTTTGACCCCTAGCAGCCTGGGCTTAATTCTGCTTTTCTAAAATGGAGTCGCACTTGTATAATGTGCTTCGTTGAGGTAGATATATAGTTGGTGCTTGGCGCTCTATTCTTCTACTAAGCTTAGCTGGCCGTACTGTTTTCTCAGCTTCTTGCATTCCAAGCCTATTTTCAGGCGTTTAGCTAGTTGCATATTTTCATCCTTCTTTTATGGTTACGTTCTTTGGGCCTCATTACACGGTAGGCGGTAAGGGTTTACCAGTACCGGTAAGGGCACCGGTACTGGTAAACCCTTACCGCCTTACTACGAGGTCCCTTTGCGGGTCCTCCCTTAACGCCTGGTTTTTCCGCAAAGGGACCTCAGAGCTAATTACGGTACCGCAATTTGCGGTACCGTAATTAGCTCCTTCCCCATTCCCATTATGCCCTATGGGGCAAAAATGGGAATGGGGAAGGGTAAATGGGGATTGGGGAATTACCGCCCCCGCTCACCTTGGAGTAGGGCGGTAATTCCGCCATCCACCAAGGCGGACTCGGTACGGTACCGGCGGCAACCATGGCACTAATAGCGCCATGGTTACCGCCTAACGTGTAATGAGGCCCTTTGTGTTGCAACATCGTTTGTTCTTTTAAGTCCATTACACCATTATTCCTTATATTTCGTATTTACGTGTTGTTCTTTGCTTGTCGTTTCGTTCATTAGTACGCCTGTCAAGGCCCTTGTGTCGTCACCATTCGCCTTCCATTAAGGCCCTTTGGGTCGCTTCCAAGACAGCTTGTAAGTAGTCTCATTTCATGTGAACTGCTGGTACGGTTGTCTCTACGGGTACCGTGCTGATCACGGTTGTCTGGTTATAGGCACGTCAACAGGTATTGCTCTTCTGATGGACACTGGGCAGAGCCCTAGCGCTGCTCTCTGTTGGTTTATTTGCTCCTCATACGTCACATTTCTTGTCAAGTATGTTCGTGGTATCTCAAAATGGGTGGCTGGAGTGCAGGCCATATCTGGGACCTCCTCTACAGGAGAATCTGACAGCTTATCGTAGTTTGTGCAGCTTGGAGAAAGTAGATAGCCTGGTTTAAGGAGGTTTATGAGAAGGAACAGAACTAACAAGGCATAGAGGCAACCCGAGGATGATGTAATAGTGTGTTTGTTTTGTTTGTTTGTTTGTTTATTTTATTTGTGTTATGTGTTACTTCTGAGTTCTGAAATTGTATTAACTCGCCCCTCTTGCTTCTCCACTCTTTTGACTGCTAACTCTGTTCTCTCCTCTTTTCCCTTGTCCCTTTTCCTATATCCTCCCCTTACTTTCTTCTATGCACTTACTCTGTCAGAATTGTCCCTGGACCTAGTATGATAGCAACCTCGTCTGTCTCCCTCTCCCTCCCCTTACTGGTTTATTCCTCCCCACCCTCCCCCCAGCACTATCTGAAATGTCGTCAGGCCTAGTATGATAGTCACTTGTTTTGTCCTCCCCCTACCTTTCTCCACCCCTCTCCCTCACCTATTGTTTTTCTCCGGCTCTACCAGAAATGTCGCCAGGCTCAGGACGGTAGTCACCTGTTTGTTTCCATTTCCTTCCCACTCTCCCCCTCCCTTCCTTATCTATGTCTTAGCTCTTGCACTATCTGAAATGTTGTCAGGCTGAGTACGATAGTTAATTTCACATCCTTACTGTTCATGGCCTGTAAAAATGTCATTATATTTTCCCTTGTTCCCTCCATTGCCTTGAAGGGCTTGAAACACATTCTGTATAGGCGCTATATAAATAAACTATCATATCATATCATAGCTGAAGAGGAAACAGTAGAAGAAGAATCTGGATTTAGATATGAAGATTCTGCATGAGTGGGGAGAGGGGCATATCATAAATATAAGATGACACATTGCACAGTTCCCAATGCTTAAATCAACCTCTTGGTGGAAAAGAAAGAGGAGTTGGTAAAAACCTAGTCCAAGAACAAAACTAAGTGATCAATGGAGAGTAAAGAAAAACAGAGAGAGGAGAGTGGAGAGTGGAGATATAAAGCAGTGATATGTAAAAAGCATTGACAGTGGGAAAAAAGTCAAGTGAGCAATAAGAAGGTGAAGATTAACTTTACCAAGTAGGAACATTGATAATCAAAATGGAGTAGCAAAGAAAGTAGAGTCAATACCTTCACAGAAAGAAGAGATGGTTCCTGGATCGATGATAGAGTATACGTGAATTGTACATGCAGCTTCTAGGTAGGTTGATGGTTTAGATGAGTGTGGTCCCAAGCTAAACCTGCAGACTGCTTCCAAGAAGGACTTGTATGTCCTCTCTGTCTGTCTGGGATTTATTAAGTGCAAACGTAGCTGAGAAATGAGTGTTGTACCTAGGGGATGCACTCACGGGTTACAGGTGGGCTGCAGGGGTTGCCGGGATGGAATGAGGGAGAACGGAAAAGGTTAAATTCTGGAGCACAATTGCTTTAGTGAAATAATAAGCCATTATCACAATATTCTTTGAAGAGTAGGTTCTCAGGCACTTTCTGAAATGAAGGATGGAGGGGGCTGGTCTTATATGAGCTGGTAACTTATGAAAGATACGAGTAGCATATCGGGTAAAGGTCTGTTTCATAGGTCTTCCCTCTTGCAGTTCATTATTCCCAATCTGGTGATGTTGTAGCTTCTGATGGTGTGTTGTCCTTTCACAGATGGCGAGTTTCTTGTCCAGCCAGAGTAATGCTTTGGTTGGGATTACTTTGCATGTGATGCAGGCTGTATTGAGCATGGAGTGTGCATGAAGGGTAGTCAGTGCAGCACCTTGAGCGTGGAAGTGATTCAGTGAAATGTTCTGAATCCTGTGATGATCAGAAGTGATTCAGTGAAATGTTCTTAATCCTGCGATGATCAGAAGTGATTCAGTGAAATGTTCTGAATCCTGTGATGATCAGAAGTGATTCAGTGAAATGTTCTTAATCCTGCGATGATCAGAAGTGATTCAGTGAAATGTTCTTAATCCTCTGATGATCAGAAGTGATTCAAAAAATGTTCTTAATCCTGCGATGATCAGAAGTGATTCAGTGAAATGTTCTGAATCCTGTGATGATCAGAAGTGATTCAGTGAAATGTTCTTAATCCTGCGATGATCAGAAGTGATTCAGTGAAATGTTCTGAATCCTGTGATGATCAGAAGTGATTCAGTGAAATGTTCTTAATCCTCTGATGATCAGAAGTGATTCAGTGAAATGTTCTGAATCCTGTGATGATCAGAAGTGATTCAGTGAAATGTTCTTAATCCTCTGATGATCGGTTCCGAGGTGTGCTTAACTGCTTTCAGGTGTGCCATGGAAGCATCTGGAACTCTTTAGGTGTGATGTCTTAGGAGCTAATAAGCTTCTTCTTACACAGCTCAGCTCAGGACCAAAGCGTACAAGCGGCAAAGCATGTAATGATCTCCATCCACAGTTATATGTAACTCAGCCCAGTTGAAAGGCCCTGCTGAACCTCCTAATGCAGGGAGACACTCTTTGTCAAATAAATGATTGTGTCACCTGATGGCACCATAGACATGCCACATTGCTACATGCACTGCTAACACTGCAATGTAAATGAGACTCCTGTGGCTATACGCTCTATTAAGGAGGCCCTAAGCTTTCTCGTACAACACTCCCATGCTGTTTATCTAATCAAAGGCGAAAGCCCCCTCTTGAACAATCATACTACGGAGGAAAGACCAAAATATCATAATGGAATGATGGTGCTACTTGCATAAGGATGTCCCCATGGTAACCAACAACCAAATGGACATGGCACTTGCTGACAGATTGTGCCAGGCAAGCCAACCTTCAATCGTACGTCTAAGACACCATGTGGATCATCACGAAAGACTCGCCAGTTCCTTAATAATCAGTGCCAAAATTCTCCAGCCACAGGGAACTGCTGATCACCACCTTTTTGAACTCATGTTAAATTTACCCCTCCGTATTCATAACACACATTGGGCCTCATCACGACTTTGGCGGTAACCCTTAAATCCGGCGGTAGCGCTATTACCGCCGGATTTAAGGGTCCGCCAAATCAGGACTTCGGCGGATTTAGCCCCAGCTCTGAGCTGGGAGGAAATCTGCCGAAAATTCGTGCTATTACCGCCGGCGGGAAATCCGCCGGCGGTAAGAGCATGAATTTTCCCCATTGAGCACAATGGGGAATGGGGCATTCCCGAATGGGCTCAATGGGGAATGGGGATTTACTTTACCGGCGAACTCGTGATCCGGTGCTATTAGCGCCGGGAGTTCGGCGGCAGGGCTAATACCACCAGCGGTAGTACCACCGGCGTTACCGCCCAAGTCGTGATGAGGCCCATTGTCTGGGATGAACAATCGAACCGAATGTAATTCTCTGTATTTGGTATTTGAATTGTTTGGAGGGCATGTTTTTGCGTAACCTTCGGGCTACAACCCCTATGGAGTATTTAAGACTCAAGCTAGGGATTGTTTCACTAAGCACCCAACTGTTTCAGAAGAGGAGGAGCATTATAAGTGAAGTCCAGAATGACCCCAGTATGTCCATTACTGAACGAGTTGGGTAAAAATTACGAACGTGAAGTGGGTGGCCGAGGGAAGAGTTTTGAAGATTTAAACTTAGACTTTTTTCGAACTATTAACTGGATACCACATAGAGACTCCTGGACCAATGTTGACTCAGGAAAGGCCTCCCTCTTTAGTAAGGCAAACCTGTGGGACTGGACTAAAAACTACACTAATTTGTCCAATCTACGTTACTATAATGCGGTAGCACAGGCGACACATAGACATATGAAATTGCAGACATACCTGCTCCTAAGCCTGAGCCATGTTGTGCTACATTTCATTCTTAAACATAGAACTAATTAACTTTCACTACTAACTCTCACAGGTTTGCTACTGGGAATTCCGAGAGAGATGGGGATATATCGATTATCCAAATTACCTGACCACTTGGAAACAGCAAAGCATGTTATGACTGAGTGTTAGGTACTAGGCTTGGTATATAAGTGTGTATTGCGAGAAGGAGTGTATAGTTACGACACAATGAAATCAGAGTGCTTTTGGATATACTGCCTTAATTCGAAATCAAACAAAGGGCACATGGCACTTTATTGGGTTTGGAATTCTGTAGGAAAGCTGTGGAAATCCCTTGAAATTTTCAAAGCAAACAATTGAAGAGTCAGAGGATGTAGGACCTGGCATGTGGAATGCTTTGGATTTGAATGTGAGATTTATGAATTACCAAGTGCGGAGTTCTTTTAAATACGAATCTAAGTGCTTAA